>NC_040078.1:92842284-102842284 GCF_003369695.1 Bos indicus x Bos taurus | reverse complement strand
AATACAGTGTGTTCTGAACGACAAGGGTGAAAAGGACCATATCCTTATAGATGACCTTTCCAAACCCCGCTTGGACTTCTTCGTCTCCTGTGGCCATCACCTCCTTGCCACTCCTACAGTACCACAGACTCCACCATAAGCCAGAAATGCTCTACGGGTCTCCCCACCATCACAGCGTTCCCATGAAACCTTTAAGCTGAGATGGCATAAAGCAAAGAAGCAATTACTTAGGACACATCTCGTTAACTAACGGTGGCACAAAATAAATCAAGATTAAGCACAGATGCTCACAAACACAGATCAAAGCTCTGGGGGCTTGATGCTGAGATGTTGAGTATAGTTTCTGGGAAGGAGCTTGGCGGTCTACCTCTCTAGCAGCTCAGGGTACAAGCTGCCTCTGTAACAACTCCCTGCAAAACAAACGATGAATGCTATTTTCACTTTTCACCTTTTTTCATAAAATTGAAAATGCTCCTCGGATCTCTTTTGGTCAGCAAAAACAGGTACTAAGGCAGGTATCTCATAAAAGAGAAAAAGTGGGGGATCCCTGTAACTCTCAAATTCAGACATTTATGACTTGAGCCATCTATCCCTCAACCCTCTTTGTCTGTTACCCATTAGACTAATGCTACTCAAAATGTGGCCAGTGGCCCAGAAGTCTGCCAACTGTTACAAAGACAAGGGCTAGAACCTTAGTCTCATTAATCTGCTCCTAGCAAAGGATGACAGTATGGTCTGAATGTCTGTCCCCCTCCAAAATCCATACATTTAAATCTTACTGTCCAATGTGATGGTCTTAGGAGGTGGAGGCCTTTGGGTGATTAGATCATGAGGGTGAAATTATGGGCATACTTCATCTTATGGTGCTTTGCGTTATCATGCTTTGCAGACCATGCTTTTTTTTTACAGATTGAAGGTTTGTGGCAATTCTGCTTCGAGCAAAGCTATCAGTGCCATTTCTCCAACAGCATTTGCTCACTTCCTGCCTCTGTGTTGCATTTAGGTAATTCTCATATTTCAAACATTTTTATTATTATTACATTTGTTATGATGGTCTGTGATCAGTGATCTTTGATGTTATTGTAATTGTTTGGGGGCAGGTGTCCATATAAGATAGCGAAATTAAACGATAAATGTGTGTTCTGACTGCTCCACCCATTGGTCATCCCCTGTCACTCCCCATCTCCTCGGGTTTCTCTGAGACACAATAATATTGAAATTAGGTCAGTTAATAACCCTACAATGGCCTCTAAGTGTTCAAAGGAAAGAAAGAGTTAACTGATACAGACTCAACTGCTGTCTTACTTTAAGAAACTGCCACAGCCACCCCTTCCTGTAGCAACCATCAACATCAAGGCAAGACCCTCCACCAGCAAAAAATTACAACTTGCCGAAGGTTCGGATAATGGTTAGCATTTTTTAGCAATAAAATATTTTAAATATTTATCTTTATTTACTTGGCTGCACCAGGTCTTAGTTGCATGCGGGATCTAGTTCCCTGACCAGGGATTGAACCTGGGCCCCCTGCCCTGGGAGTGAAGGATCTTAGTCACTGGACAACCAGGGAAGTCCCATGTATTTTTTAATTAAAGTACATATATATTTTAGACATGATGGTATTGTACACTTAATAGATATAGTACAGTAAGCCTAACTTTTATATACGCTGGGAAACCCAAAAATATGTGACTTGCTTTATTGTATTATTTGCTTTATTGGAGACATTAGAATAGAGCTCACACTATCTCTTAGGGATGCCTGTAATACATTTATAAAAGAGAACTGAGAGAGCTCCTTTGCCTTTTCACCCTGTGAGGTCCTGTGACCTGAAAGGACTGGACCACGCTGGCATCCTGATCTTGGACTTCTAGCCTCTGGAACTGTGAGAAATAAATGTTTACTGTTTAGTAGCTAGCCAGTCTATGGTATTTTGTTATGGCATCCCAAAGGGACCACAATAGACTACTTCTACAAAAGTAGCAGCCCCAAAGCTCAGATTAGCTATGAAAAAATACACGACCATTTTCAGTAGCACTCAGTTGATACCAACAGTTGACACAATCATGCAAACACAGAACTCGAGCTCCACAGCCCCACAGTGGAACATGAGGCTGCCCCCATGGACCTTGGACAGTTCCACAATTTCACGTCCTTTTTCAGTTCTTATGGGCAAAGGATAATTACTTTCATTACCTTTTCAGGTCCAACTGCAGGCTTCTTACTAGCAACGTTCTAACTGAAGGTAAGTAAAATCTGGCATTGGGAAAGTAAATTGGCATAGGTTGTTTACCAAAAATCTCTGCTTCAGAGTTCCACGGGAGGCCTGGTTGCCCTTAACACCTGGTGACCTGGCAAAACCCCTATATGTGACCATGTGACAAGAGCTGGCATTCCCACTATTTGCAGGAAGGTGGCTTTTGTAGCAGTGAATCATCAGCCTTGTGTGGAGTTGGTCATGCTGCTATTCTTGCTTTTTTAAAAAATAAGTTATCTTTAGCTCTATTATTATCAGCTTTGTTCTGGATTGGAAGGTTGACCTCACAATATGTAGAACTGCGTATCTGCATTAACATTATTCTTGGTCTGTAACTTTCCAGTGACTTTCCAGTGACTGAGACTTTAAGGCATGCATTATGGTTTAAGTATTCCTATTGCAAGAGCAGATGTACACACAACCCACTCAAAATTTGTTGGTGCACAGATAGTTCATTAGTGACATTCTGTTTGTAAACAGATGGTATTTAAGTTGCTTGCAACGTAATCTCAACACATGTAAAAATACACTTTTACACTTATAGGACATTGTTTTATAATACAAATTCTTGTATACAAACTCTGCAAGATGTGCATTGTGTTCATCTACAGATCATTACTACTGAGTTCTGTTTCTCAGTTGAAAGTGGGGCGGCCAGATGGACCTGTAGTCTTTGCCATGTTATAGAGTCACAGAGCTTTAAACCTCATTCAGAGCAAACACCTGTGCCAGTAGCTGTCATTTTCCACAACAGATGCTGCCCAAGTGCTCTCTGTATATATACAAAATGACATTAGGCCTTTCCAGAAACAAGAGAAAAGTTCTGCCTACAACCCTGCCAGACAAACTGCCCCAGCATTTCCCATCTCCTTTCTTATGCCAGAGTCAAACGTCTTGACACCAAGATAAGCTGAAGACTAAAGCATCAACCACCCCTATTCCCACTAGTGTCTTATCCACAAAAAGCCCTTCCCAGCCTCATACCTAGGAATGAGGAATCTGGGGGCCAACATGGTGGGGGTGGGGTGGGGGGTCTTCCCTGATCCATTTTTCAAACTACACCAGGAGTCAACGTCTCTCCTAGGAGTTTTCAGGGATTTTCAGAAGAGTCCCATGCCTAAACCAGCTCAGCTAGACTGCAGAGGCCCAGCTTCCCCCAGACAGTGAATTAGAGCCTTGTGGGTCCAAAAGGGAGGCCAGCTTTCACCTGGTAACAGATTCTGGAAGATGTCCCAGCCCCAAAGGGAAGGTTGATGTCCCAGCCCCAGAGGGAGGGTATGGACTTCCAAACCAGTCCCCTAACCTAGCACCAGGTCTCACCCCACCCCAACCACTCCATTCGAGGCCAGAGGAGTCACAGATTTCACAAGCGCACCCAGCCATCCAATGGCTCCAGGACAGACCCCACCCCCAGCCTGGCAGGCATTCTATGCCCGTGGATGATGTTCTGCTCTGGCAACTGCCAGTGGAGAGCTGGCACCAGAGCAGGGAGAGATGAGGGGCACAGCAGATCCATGGGACTTCAGAGCCTTTGTCAAGGGCTAGGACTGCCTCCAGGCTGCTGTCAGGCTACAGGCACTCTCTGGGCGGGGCTTCTGCTGCCCCAGTGTCCAAGGATAATGACATCAGTCAGACAGTGTGCTGAAGCCTCTGTTAGTGGCTTAAGCCAAGGATTGTAAATGCAGGATATTCACCCCCTGTGCACTCTGTGGGTTGGCTTAGCATGAGCTCTGAGGAATGGCTAAGTCAGAAGCTCAGGTCCCAGCCTCACCCTAACCTCAGAGAGCCCTCAGGCCCTGCAGGCTCAGGCCTCAGTTTTGCTACCTGTAAACTGAGAGAATAACACAAGATTGAAACAAAGGGCTTTTATCCTGAGGGTGTTGTTTTGTTCCTTTGTGTACATTCCGGATCCTTGTGTTACATGCATGAACTGCTCTCTAGAACACCCATGTAACTGTGTCCTGGGGTGCAAACATAAGGAATCGTGTGTTTGTGCTGGGGGAGGAGAGACCCCAGAACAATATCCTCCCCATCCCTTCTCAATAGGAGGAAGCCACCGACTTCCTCCCTTTCCTGTCTCCTGCCTCCTGCCCGCTGGCAGGACTGAGGACCACGGGGAGAGGAGGGGAAGGGAAACGGCCCAACAGTCCCCAGGTCCGTCCTTACCACAACCCTTCCCCCACCCTAAGTGACCCCACTCCAGGACCTTCCAGGCCACACCCATCCCCAGACTAGGGGGGCCTAGAGGCCCAGAAGCAGGATAAGTCCTCCCCACCCCTCTCCCCAGCCACCCCTCCCACCCAAGCTAACTCATTTCCTCTTCCTCCCAAACACCAACACACCTACTGCACAGGCTGAGCAACCAGACCCAGTGAGTGGCCCTGGGCCCCGCTTGTGCTGGCTGGCGCAGTCAGCCTCCGGAGCATGGTCTGGCTGGAGCCCCCTTTGCTACTCCCCATCTTCTTCCTGGCTTCTCATGTTGGTAAGTCTCCCCTGAAACTCCCTGCCCAGGGTCTTGACTACCCCTGCCCCGGAAAACCCTAGCATCATTGCTATCTCTTTCCTCCACACCCTGATTCACTAGAAAGTGGGATCGGGGCCTGGAAAACCCAGGCAGAAGCTAGGGACTGGGGGAGGGAAGCAGCCACAGACTGTGTTGGATTTGAACATCACTGGGGAGCAGCAGAGTCTCCGGGCCCCCTGAAGTTTTCAGGGGTGCTCATACGGTCAGTGTGTGGGACTCAATTCAGTTATTCATTTGACAAACATTTATCGAGTACCAACAATATTCCAAGAGCTTTAAGAGGCAGAGCGCTTCTAGAGCTGTACAACAGATTGAATGACGCTGACCTCCTATGGCTGTAATTGGGTTTCAATGAGGTAATTTACAAAGAGCACTTGCTAAGAGTTTCTGAATATGTGGTAGCCAATTCCTTCAGCGTGCTACCCAAAGAGGATTAGAACACAAAGTCCACCTTGAGAGGCTCGCAGTCTAGTGGGAGACCCGGGACACTGGGTGAGCACGGAACAGACACAGAGGAGCACTGAAGCCTACTCTACTTCAGGGTAGGAGATGAAAAGGGATCAGGACAGACTTCACTCAGAGGAGTAGTCTTCATTCCAGGGCAATCAGAACAATAGACACAAGTCTCAGAGGCATGGAAGTACAGGGGAGTGAGGGATTCGGGAGGGAACGCACAGCAGGAGGGGCAGTGGGAACAGCAAGGGAGCTCTACAGCAAGCTCTGCATCCTGAAGGGCAATAGGGAGCCATGGAAGGTGTAGGCCAGAGAGTCACAAGGTCTTGGATGGGTCAGTTTGGAGGACAAGCTGAGGGAAGAGTGTGGCTATCAGGATGGTCCATGGAAGCAAGGATGAGGGTTAGCAAGGGAGACTTGAGGGTGGGGATGAAGTCTATAGAGGTTCTGAGGAAACAGAATTATTTTGTGACTAATTGGGGCAGTCAGGATAGTGCTTCAAAGTGTGGACTTTAGAGTCAGACAACCGGGCTCTGCCAGTTACTAATTGTATGCCCTTGGGTAAGTTATTTCTCTGAGCCTTAATTTTCCAGCTATAAAACTGGGGTAATAATACCCACCTCCCAGGAGAGCTGGGATGATAAAACAAGAGAACATAAGTAAAGGATGTGGCATATAACTGATCTCCGATAGACATTCATTATGATAGCAGCAGTATGAAATGTCTCGGAAGTTTGTATCTCAGGTGGGTTTTGCAGTCTACTGAGGCAGGAAGTCCAGAGAGGAGCAAGTCTGGGGAGAGCCAAGAGGCCTGCCCAGGGTTATTGACTCAGAAGTGATGGTGAAAGCCTGGAGAGGGGATGAGCTTGCTAGAGGAAGCCTGGAGAACAACTTTTATGACCCTCCTCTGGAAAGACACCAACTTCTGCAGAGTGTGAGGATCCAAAGGAAAACAGGTGCTCAGCACAGGACAGTCAGCTTCGCTTACTTGTGGCAAGCTTTCAAAGAATATCCATTGACAAGCAAAGCAGCATCTAAACCAACTAACCACTTGGCAAGGACAGTGTTCTTGCTGGAGAATCTCCAAGGACAGAGGAGCCTGGCGGGCTACAGTCCAGGGGTCGCAAAGAGTCAGACACGACTGAAGCAACAGCATGCAACAAGGCGTTGTCCTCTGCCTAGAAGGTCCTTCCCACCAATGACCTCTCCCTGTCCTCATCCTCAATCCCCACCCTGTATCCTGCTCAGCTTTAAGACCCTCAAGCTGTATCTTCCAGGAGGCACCGCTCCAGCCTCTATCTCCCCCCTGCTAGGTCAGCTGTCCCTTCTCTGTGCTCTCTACAGTTTCATGCATTTGATAGGTGTGTCCAGAGGAAGCTCTGTAAAAGGCAAAGGTCAAGGCCCACCTGGTGTCCCTGCATGTTTCAGCCCCAAGTGGGCCCTAGGGCCTGCCCTCCCTGCTTCTGGCCTTTTGCTGGGACCAGAGCTCTCTTCCCTTCTGCCCCATAACCACCTGGCTGCAGAATGCAGCCTCTCCCGCCTTCAATCCCAGCACAGCAAACCGGTCCAGATTCCGGAGCGACCTGGGGACCAGAGCAACCAGAGGGGTCCCTCCAAGACACTTCTGATCTTTAGCGCTCTCCTAGCCGGCAATCTGGTGTTGCGGGGGGCAGAGTGGAGGGGGGCGGGGAGAGCGGCTCCCCTTTGCGGAGCAGCTGTAGAGACAGGTCAGGAAAGGGCACTGCCAGGAATAGAGTGAGGAAACGGTGATGGGGCGCATAGATCATTCTTTCTTTCCGAAGGCTGGGCTGTAAAGGGAAGCCATCTGGCTGGAGAAAGGAGGGGATGGGGAAGCTAGGGAAGGGGCTTTGTTTTTGTTTTTGTTCTGTTAGGATGAAGAGACTTGAGGGAAAGGGGCCGGTGCACCGGGAAGGGGATAGAGACAGGAAGGGAGGCGGATGGACGTGCCTGATGAAGTGCAGTGCCTGGGGGGGAGGGAAGGAGAGGGGAGAGGCTGCGAGGAGAGGGGCGAGAGGTGGAGGGCGGGGCAGGGGGAGGGCCGGGACCCTGCCAGATCGGAGCCCGGTGTCCCGGCCCAGGGGCGGCGGTGGACCTGACGCTGCTGGCCGACCTGCGTCTGACCGAGCCCCAGCGCTTCTTCCTGACCTGCGTGTCCGGGGAGGCGGGGGCGGGCAGGGGCTCGGACGCCTGGGGGCCCCCACTGCTGCTGGAGAAGGACGACCGCATCGTGCGCACGCCGCGGCCCTGGCAGCCCCCGCACATCGCCCGCAACGGCTCGAGCCGAGTGACCGTGCGCGGCTTCTCGCAGCCCTCCGACCTGGTGGGCGTCTTCTCCTGCGTGGGCGGCGCGGGGACGCGGCGCACGCGCGTCCTCTATGTGCACAACAGCCCCGGGGGTGAGTCCGGCCGCCGGTGAGGGTGGGGGTGGGGGAGGGGAGGAGGGGCTGCCCTTGACCCCTGACCCCGCCCTCCATTCGCCTCGCAGCCCACCTGCTCCCGGACAAGGTCACACACACAGTGAACAAGGGCGACACGGCTGTACTTTCCGCGCGAGTGCGCAAGGAGAAACAGACAGATGTGATCTGGAAGAGCAACGGTAAGGGGGGAGGCGTCTGAACTGGGTGGGCAGGTAAACCCTTATTTCTGACACCCCAGCACCTCCATGGCCCTCGAAGCTCCTAGTGCTGACCCCTGACACAGCCATGACTCCATACACCTGTTACCCGCTCTGGCCAGCCTCCCCGGGCGTATCCTTTCTCCTGCACCAGATGCATGGGAAGCGCCTGCATCCAACTCGTCTCTGGCTGTGAGATGTCCCCCTACTGTGCCTGGAGGACCAGCGGCCTCATGGGCAGCTGCCTCCTTCCCTGTCACCCCCCAGTTAGCTGTGTTAACCCCTCCCAGTTGGGCTCTCCCAGAAGTTAGCAAGTACTATCACAGCAGGTCTGGCAGGGAGCAGAAACCCCCCCTGCTGAAAAGAAGGGGTAACAAAGCCCCAGCACAGGCAAGGGACATTTGGCCTCTTCCAGAGAGCTGTCCAGACGGGAGCAGGGGCCAGGGCAGGCCTGGGGATCTTAGTCCGGGCCTGCCCCCACCTGGCCCTGTCAGCTCCTCTGGCCACCGCAGAGGGGGAAGCCAGTTTTCTGTATGGCCCCAAAGATTCCTGCTTCAGCTCTCACACCCACAGCCCTTTGGCTGCCTCTTGTATCCCTGGACTCTTGTGCCAAAGGTTTTGCCTCTTGAGCTTCAGGGTCCCTGAACTAATAAGAGACGTGGAGTCAGGTAGACCTGTGTTCTCTAGAATCTCTCTTCCATCCTGAGCAAAGAGGAAGTGGAGAGGGGTCCAGAGACGAGAACCCTAATATTAGGGTTCACAGATCCTGGAGGTAGAGGCTCCTGGGAATTAACTGCACAAAGAAGAGGGGAGAAGCATTCCAGGAGGATTGATAAGAGCAAAGGCAGGAAGCTGTGAGACACCACATTGTTTCTGGAAGAGATAGAGCAGTTCAGGAATGCTAGAAGTCAAGATGTGAAGAGGTGTGGGGCTAAAGGGCTGCACTGTAGCCAGACTGGTGAAACTGATGTGTTGAGGAGTCCGATGCTGTCCCTGGGGCAGTAAAGAACTATTGAAGAGCTTAAGCAGGGGAGCTATGGTGGGGTCTATTGGAGGAAAATCTCACTGGTCACCCTGAGTGGAGGACAGACAGGAAGCAGGGGGACTGGAGGCAGAGAGACAGCTTGGAAGGCTGTGGGAGGCTGGGAGCAGGGTAGTGGCAGTGAGCGTGGAGAGAAGCTGGCAGCTGTAGGAGACAAGGAGGACGTGGACTGAACAGGGCTTGGTGATTTACTGAGTGGTTGGTGGAACATGGAAAAGACGCTGCCTCCCACATTCCTGGTTCAGGTCCAGACACTCGCTGGTGCCTTCCCCCGGTCTGTTCACTCTGCCTGACCCACACTAATGTGACTCGGGATAAGGTGGGCAGAGGGAGGGGACACCAGCTCTTGTGTGATGCTGAGGCCCCTATCCCGTGTATGCCCGCAGGATCCTATTTCTACACCCTGGACCGGCACGAGGCCCAGGACGGGCAGTTCTTGCTGCAGCTCCCAAACGTGCAGCCATCGTCGAGCGGCATCTACAGTGCCACATACCTGGAAGCCAGCCCACTGGGCAGTGCCTTCTTTCGACTCATCGTGCGGGGTCAGGAGCAGAGGGCAGAGGTGGTGGGTGATATGGGAGGTTGGGACCCCTGTGCATACTTCCTGTGGATCCCCCTGAGCCCCCAGGGCCGCCCCAGTCCTCAAAGGCAGTGGTCCAGTGGGTGAGGGTCAGCTGCTGAGAGTACATTCCTGCAGGCTGTGAGGCAGGGCGCTGGGGACAAGACTGCACCAAGGAATGCCCAGGCTGCCTGCATGGAGGTGTCTGCCATGACCAGGACGGCGAGTGTGTGTGCCCCCCTGGATTCACTGGGACCCGCTGTGAGCAGGGTAAGGAGGAGGGGGCACCAGGACCTGGGCAGGAGAGGATGCCTGGCTGGGAGAAGACTCGCAAACCACGAGGATGGACTTGGAGGGTGAGGATGTTCCAGTAGGTCTTGAACGCTGAGACCCAACAGAGGCTTCTATACCCACATGCCCTCTTTCTAGCCTGCAGAGAAGGCCGTTTTGGGCAGAGCTGCCAGGAGCAGTGCCCAGGCACATCAGGCTGCCGGGGCCTCACCTTCTGCCTCCCAGACCCCTATGGCTGTTCTTGTGGATCTGGATGGAGAGGAAGCCAGTGCCAGGAAGGTACAGACTAACCCACCCTCTGTAGTCTCTGACCAGACAGCTGGCTGCAAGCCTGGCCCCAACTCTTCCTTCTGGCCCTGCTTCACACACCAAGCCCTCCACCGTCCCCTGCTCACTTGACCAGTGCCCTCTCCACCAAGCCTGGCATTCCCCAGGCCCCAGCTGTGCCCTTGTTGCCCCCCGACCTGTGCCCCTCTAACTATACCCCCTCTGTGCCCAGCCTGCGCCCCAGGTCGTTTTGGAGCTGACTGCCACCTCCAGTGCCAGTGTCAGAATGGTGGTACTTGTGACCGCTTCAGCGGCTGTGTCTGTCCCTCCGGGTGGCATGGGATGCACTGTGAGAAGTCAGGTATGAGCACGGGGGGGTGGCTCTGAGGAACAGGTCAGCTTCACCAGATGCATCCCCCTGGCTCAAAGCCCCTCCTCCCCCTGGGGATGGGCAGCAGCCCAGGGTGGGTGGGAGCCCCAAGGGGACCCTGACCAAGCCAAGAGATTCAGGAAGGGCTTCTGGAAAGAGGTGTGATCTCAGATGGGGTATGAAGGACGGGAGAAAGATGGCTAGGGAGAGAGCAGGGCAAAGGCCGGGGGATTGAGGACTCAAGCTTTAATACCGGGACAGTGGCATGAGGAGAGGCTCTGGAAGTGTTCAGAAGAGGTCAGCTCTCGGGGCGTTTGAATGACAGGCTGTAGGGTTTGCGCTGAATATGCTAGCCCTGCAGGGAAGGGTTGAAGAGGTCCATCAGAACTGCTGTCAGGTGTGGGTTTGAGAGAGGACCCCAGCTGCTGGGGAGGGAGCGGGAGCAGGAGAGCCCAGAGGATCTGTCACGGGGCCCAGAAATGATAGAGGACTGAACCAGGGTTCTGGCGGTGAGGCTGGCGAGGGCTCTGGTCTCGGTGTGGGAGGGTCTGAGGAGGCGGAGGGCACGAGAGGCAGATTCGGGGGCCTGTAGAGGTGGGCACGAGGGCCTGGAGGTGTTGCCCAGACTTTGCTGGCTTGCAGGCCTGCATGACTGGGATGCTGGTGGTGCCTCCTCTAAGATGAAAGACTCAGGGGGCAGGGGGGTGGAGGCAGGGGGCTCTGTGGCAGTTGTGTGTCTGCCCTTACAGGGCCTCCAGGATGAGTGTCCCCTCTTTCCCCAGACCGGATCCCCCAGATCTTGGACATGGTCTCAGAACTGGAGTTCAACTTAGACACAATGCCCCGGATCAACTGTGCCGCAGCGGGGAACCCCTTCCCAGTCCGGGGCAGCATGGAGCTCCGCAAGCCAGATGGCACGGTGCTCCTGGTGAGCCCCATGACCCCAGGGCCTCTGGCGGTCCGGGGCCTCTGCCCACCCTCAGGCTTCTCCACCCCTCGGGGCCTGATCACAGCTCAAATTGGGTCAGGCTGATTGTTGAGGGACCACCTCCCAGTCTCTGTCCCCTCGTCAACTTGGACAAACACACAAACTTCTGCCGCATGGCACACTTTCTCTGAGGCCTGCCCCTCTCCCCTGCCTCTCTCAGTCCACCAAGGCCATTGTGGAGCCAGATAGAACCACAGCCGAGTTTGAGGTGCCCCGCTTGGCTCTTGGGGACAGTGGACTCTGGGAATGCCGCGTGTCCACGTCTGGTGGCCAGGATAGTCGACGCTTCAGGATCAATGTCAAAGGTCAGTGATGTCCCGGGTCCATGGAGGATAGATGGCAGACAGAGTGGGCGCTAGCCAAGGCTGCTCAGATAGGAGCAGGAAGGGCAAGAGCATGTAAGGTCACAGCCCAGCACCAGGCAGAGAAGAGGGCTTGTGGTCAGCCTGAGGCCTGGACCGGGCACTCTCCAGGCTGGAGCGTAGCTCAGTCCCCCCTGAAAAGGGAACCCATGCCCCAGAAATGGGGCACTCTCCAGCCTTGCCCCGGGCAATGCTTCCTTTCTATCTCCCCCGCCCCGCAGACACACGGTGCCTTTCTCTCCACTTCTGCAATGCTGTGTTCCCTCCAGCCCCAAGTCATACCACCGGGCACCCAGTGCTACAACAGGGGAGTGCCTGGGGCTGTGGACCTGTTTCATTTCCCAGAAGTGCTTCCTGGTGAATAAGGAGGCAGCTGCCAGTGCCCAGGACTGCTGAGAGCCGAGCACCCCCACCCCCATCTAGGTGTCCCCCACCTTCTGCAGCATCATAAGCATCAGACGTTCACACCCCCTCCCGCCCCCTGGTCCTCTTTCCCTGTGCTCCTGACCCCGCCACCACCTCCCCTGACATGAGCCCAGATCTCTTGTCCCTCTCCCTCTTTCTCATTGTACGACTCTGCTTTCCATCCTATCTCTACTTCTCTGTCGCCCCCTCCACCACCCCAGGGTCCCACCTCCAGCCTTCCTCTTCTCACTCTCCCCAGGCCACTTGGCTTTGAATCTTCACTACAAATTCTAGCTCCATCATCTAAGCGAGTTACCTTGCCCCTCATAGCTTGTTTCTCTCTCTGTAAAATGAGGATATCAGCACTCCCTTGATAGGATTGCTGTGAAGATTAAATTAGATGATGCGTTTAAGCATTTGGCACAGTGCCTGACGCAGGGTATGTGGTCAATGTATATTGACATTTATTGCTATTAGTAGTTATAATGTCACCTATTCCTAAGATTTCAGCCGTTCCCTGGCAACTCCCAGATAACGATCTGCAGCCTGGACCCCTCTCCTGGGTTCCAGACCTCTGTGTAATGGGGGTCTGGTTCTGAAGTCAGTGGGGAAGTCACCCGGTGCACGACTCAGGGGCCCCACTCCAGGTCACCTAATCCTCTGCGTGAGCCGCAGGCCCAGGGGCTCCATAGGATCCAAACTGGACCTTCCTCTCCCTCCAGGCCAGCACTTCTTCTGTACATGTGTGTTCCTGCCTGGCAACATTGTTCTTTCCCACCCCTTCTACCACACCCCTGCATCCTCCTTGACCCTCCTCCCTTCCCCCATCCCTCCATTTATCCATGCTTGCAGTCATCCATACATATATCCATTTTCCTTAGAAAATCCATCTGGGAAATGTTTGGACGAGGCCAGGGAACCAGTTGAGACATTAATGCAATAATCTGGACAGAAGAGCTAAGGCAGGAAAGACAGTGACCATGGGGTGAGGAAGCTAAGCAGGAGCACAAAAGCTGTTTGGGATAAGATGGGCTGATTTTAGATGGCCTGGTCAGACAGACTTTGTTTAAACCCTGGCTGCATGTCCTTAAGCAGGTCATTCCATGTCTCTGAGCCTCAGTTTCTTCATTCTTAAGATAGGGATGATGAGCCCTGCCTGAAGGCAGTTGTCAGAATTGGAGGCCATGCACGTGAAGCATCTGGGTTGAGCAGGTGCTTCATCACCTGCTACTTTTTTTTTAATTAAGAGAGTGATGAATGCTGGGGGAGGGGCAGAGAGCAGGGTGACACTGCCTTGGGCTTTAGCCTTCTTTGTCCTCCCCCACATTGTATGGCGGAGTGCCCTCCCCCAAACCCCTGTCTGGCCATGTCACTTCCTCACTTAACATCTTCTGGGACACCCTCATCTCCTTGTTTCCGAGTCCCTATGCCCTGAATTGTCCTCCCTAGGCCCTGGCCACTTTGATCATCTGTTGCACCTGGTCTCTCCCCAGCCCAGGGGGGTCCCCAGGCCCAACCTGAGACCCAGAGTTATCTTTAATGCCCAGAGCACAGAGTCTGCCTCTGTGTCTGAGGGCTGGGTGGGCTGTGTGGGCCACGCCTTACCCTGAGTCTCCTGGCAGTGCCACCAGTGCCCCTGACTGCCCCGAGGCTTCTGGCCAAGCAGAGCCGCCAGCTCGTGGTCTCCCCGCTGGTCTCCTTCTCTGGGGACGGACCCATCGCCTCTGTTCGCCTGCACTACAGGCCCCAGGACAGCACCATGGCCTGGTCTACCATCGTGGGTGAGGGGGCAAGAGCTAGGGGCAGGATGGGGTGCCGGACAATGAGGGGGTCGGAGGAATGGAAGGGAGTGGGGAGTGTGCGGAGAAGAGAGGGGCTGAGGGAGAGCAGAGGCTTCTGGACGGAGTTGGGACTGAATGCTGCGTGCTGTGCACCCTGCCCCCAGTGGACCCCAGTGAGAACGTGACGTTAATGAACCTGAGGCCGAAGACGGGATACAGTGTCCGTGTGCAGCTGAGCCGGCCAGGGGAAGGGGGGGAGGGGGCCTGGGGGCCTCCCACCCTCATGACCACAGACTGTCCTGGTGAGAGGCCCAGAGTCACCCCTTTCTGTCCCCCAGGGGTCACTGTCCCGTGCGCTCTGGGGTTGTCTCAGCTTGTCGGCCCCGGGGGTCCCTGCCTTTCCCACTGGAGGTTGTCCCTGGGGGTTCAGCATCCCGTCCGGCCCCCAGGACCTACCAGACAGTTCTGACCTCTACCTCTGGCCCCAGAGCCCTTGTTGAAGCCGTGGCTGGAGGGCTGGCATGTGGAGGGCCCCGACCGGTTGCGAGTGAGCTGGTCCTTACCCCCCGTGCCGGGGCCGCTGGTGGGCGATGGTTTCCTGCTGCGCCTGTGGGACGGGGCCCGGGGACAGGAGCGGCGGGAGAACGTCTCGTCCCCCCAGGCCCGCACTGCCCTCCTGACCGGACTCACGCCTGGCACCTACTACCAGCTGGACGTGCGGCTCTACCACTGCACCCTCCTGGGCCCGGCCTCGCCCGCAGCGCGTGTGCTTCTGCCCCCCAGCGGTACGCTTGGGAGGGGGTGGCGGGCTCGTGACGAGGGAGGGCAGAGCATGCAGGGAACACACGGGGCCCGAAAGGACATGGGAGGTTACAGGAGCCTGGATGGACAGGCAGAGACCACAGGACGTGGAAATGGGCGCAGGGAGGATCTGGATGTCAGGCAGACAGGAGCACAGGGAGGACAGGACACGGGAGGATCCAGGATGCCAGGGCCTCCAGGAGTGACTAGGACAGAGGCAAGCCCAGGGAGGTCAAGGGAGGGGGTGGGGCGTGAGGAGGACATGGGGCCTGGGGGACATGGGGACACTGTGAGGAAGACTTGGGATGTAAGGGGAAGCAGAAGCTCGTTGGTGAAGGAGGCCACAGCGAGAGGAATATACAGCCCAGGAAGAAACAGAAGTCGGCAGCGGATCTCCCATTTTGGGGTCGGTAGAGCTGCGGGCACAGCTAGAGCGGATCTGTCTGACCCCACAGTCACACAGCCTGGTCCCATCTGAGCCCCACCTTCCCACCCCAATCTCCCCAGGGCCCCCAGCCCCCCGACACCTCCATGCCCAGGCCCTTTCAGACTCTGAGATCCAGCTGATGTGGCAGCGCCCCGAGGCTGCAGCCGGGCCTATATCCAAGTACATCGTGGAGGTGCAGGTGGCAGGGGGCTCCGGAGACCCGCTGTGGATGGACGTGGACAGGCCCGAGGAGACGAGCACCATCGTCCGCGGCCTTAACGCCAGCACGCGCTACCTCTTCCGTGTGCGGGCCAGTGTCCAGGGCCCTGGCGACTGGAGCAACGTGGTAGAACAGTCCACCTTGGGCAACGGTGAGATGAGGGGCTGCCCGGGCCGCGGGGTCGGTCTCAGGTGCTCTCCCTGGCACGTGATCCCCTGCCTTGGCTCCAGGGCCTCCTAGGCCCCTCCCAGAGAGTGATATGACACCTGGCAGTGAGGGCCCTGACCCTTCCCTTCTTTCATTTTTTCCGTTTTTCTTTGATGTGGCTCTTCTTCTTTCTTTTTTTTAAATTAATTTGTTTATTTTTGGCTGCACTGGGTCGTCTTTGCTGTGTGCAGGCTTCCTCTAGTTGTGGTGAGGGGGATGACTCTCTAGTTGCCGTGCTCAGGCTTCTTATTGCAGTGGCTTCTCTCTCTCGTTGCGGAGCACAGGCTTTAGAAGTTGTGGTTCGAGGGCTCTGATGTGCAGGCTCAGTAGTTGTAGCACACAGGCTTTGTTGCCCTGAGGTATGTGGAATCTTCCAGAACCAGGGATCGAACCCCTGTCCCCTGCATTGGCAGGCGGATTCTTAACCACTGGATCACCAGGGGAGTCCGACCCTTCCCTTCTTATGACCCATTGTCCGAGTGCTGGGAAATTCATGACATTCCAGCAACCTGCTGGTCCTAGGCCTGACATCCCCGCTCCCTCCCTGGTACTGGGATCTCTGACCTCCACCTCTGTGTGACCCCGTGGTGGCCTCCAGGTTCCCTGACCCAGGCATCTCTGTGATCTGCCCCTCTTCTGGTGTCCAGGGCTGCAGATTGAGGGCCCAGTCCAAGAGATCCATGCAGCTGAAGAGGGCCTGGATCAACAGCTGGTCCTGGCTGTGGTGGGCTCTGTGTCTGCCACCTGCCTCACCATCCTGGCTGCCCTCCTCACCTTGGCGTGCATCCGCAAAAGCTGCCTGCATCGCAGACGCACCTTCACCTACCAGTCAGGATCGGTCAGTCACCTGTACCCGCCACCAGGCATATGTGTGCAGACCCTGCGTATATATGTGTCCCTGTATACACACAAGTATTTGTTCACTGTGAGTGTGTATGTGTGCACGCATGGATGTTTAGGTGTAAGACTATACTCAAAAGCATACAAGGGCACAATCTGTAATTTTATCCATTTCTACAGAATTGAATGCAGCTCATGAGCCCAGGTATATTAGTGATGAAATATTTAGTATTCCCAGTTCAGAATCATTCAGTTATGTCCATATTGCACCAGGGTCAATTTGGGGTTCTCCCCCTTCCCATGAGGGGTGATGGATGCTTGGGAAGCCTGATGAGAACATGGAGAATGCCTGGGCTCCATGAGGACCTCTCTCTGGCCAGGCCGTCCTGCACGCATCTGTGGCTCATGTCCTCAGCCCTTCTGTGACCTCCTTTGGGCCAGAAGGGCATTTGCACTTTGAGTTCCTCATCCCAATCTCCATCTTTGCAAATCCCAAGGCCTCCTTGGACTTAAGAACTCCAAGGGCCTTCCCTGATCCTGCAGAGGGCAGCATATTCTGCAGCCCTCAGACCCATTGCTGCAGCTCCTCCTACAACTGTTTCTACTGCTCTCGAGTTGAGCCGAGCCTGCAGCCTCACCTGTCACTCCTTGCGAGAAGCACAGGCCTCCCTACTCTTGTCTTCCCTGTAAACCTGAGCACCAGGCCCCCACTGAGGGGGTAAGGACTGGGGGAGGGTGCTAACTCCCCTTCAGGGACCCCAGCATCACCCCATCTGTCACCCTCCTCCACCTCTCTCTCCTCTGGAATCTTCCCCACTGTTGTCACTTATGATCCGAACTCTGCCCTGGTCCTCTGTGCCTGGACTCGGTATTTACAAAGAAGTTTTGGCATTTCAAAAAAAAAACACCCTCTTCTCTCTCAAGGGCTGATCCTTGTGATAGAAAGCCTAGTGTCCAAGGCTGTTGTCTCTACCATGCCTCTAAAATACTCCCTTCAGAGATTCAATCGGCTTCTTTGTTCCAGGCTGCGTTGGCCTCCCTCTGAGGTCAGTGTGTGCAAAAAGCGGCCTGGCTGTGGTGGGGGAGGGTCAGGGGTATGCATGTGAAGGGAAGGAGCAGGAAAGTAGTCTTAAATGGATGTAGCATCCTAACATATATCAAGACATTCCTCTGCCCCAGGCGCCTATGTGCGGGTATCTGTGTGCACGAACGCGTGTGCTGGGCGTGCGTGTGCCCATCTGTGAATGCCCCCATCTGCATGCACCTGTATCCCTGACATATGTGTCCCTCTGCTTGTTCTCCTGTACGAGCACATGTCCACATGTACCTCTCATGGATGCCCTGCCTACTGGCCTCCACTAGAACACGCGTGTGTGCGTGCAGGTGTGCGCTTTCAGTTGTCTACGTTTCATGTGAATCCGTGTGACCTGTGTCCTCAGACCTCTCCCATCAAGCTGGGCTGCGGCTCATATGGGGACCCACACCCCAACAGGTCTATCTTAACCATTCTTTGTATTCTCACATTGGCGGTGCCCATGGTCCCGCTCAGCTATTTCCTTTCCCTGCTCTCAGCCCTGCCCAGGTGGCCCAGGGCCTACTTGGCTAGGGCAAATGGATGGTCTTCTCTGTTATGTTCTTTCTGTCTTCAGGTCCTGGGTGGTTTGAGAGCTATGGGAGCTGCCAAGTGGGTGGACAGGGCTCATCTCTGCTTCTCTGCTATGGAGAAGAAAACCACTCCACTGGCTGCCCGCTGCTCTAGGCTCAGCATGGAGTAGGTATTCACTAAACATACCCCGATCCACTGCCCAAGGCCAGAATCCACTCCAGAACCTCCCTGGTGACAGCACAGCCTGGTTGGGGGATTGGAAGAATAAGGGGACGCTCGTTGCTGCCACCACAGCTCACTCCAGTGCCTCTTGGTTTTAGGGTTAGGAGTATCAACCTTCCGTTGACTCATGCCGTGGCTTCCAGCAATTTTACCTACTCCTTGTTCCTTCAGAGCCCACACACTAGATCTCCAGCCTGCGGTCTCTGCATTTCTCTCTGGACATCTGTCTACCCACTGGCCCACCTGTGGCTCCATCTCATATGATTCTGTCTCAGTATGTGTCCTGTGTCTGTCCATGCCTGGCTGGCCACCAGGGTGCCCTCTGTCTGGGTCTCTGTTTGTTTGTCTGATCACTGTTTTGTCTGCCTGTCCCTGTCTCTTGTGTGGACTGTCTGCCTACTTGTCCCATCCTGTGAAGGGCGAGGAGACCATCCTGCAGTTCAGCTCAGGCACCTTGACACTGACCCGGCGGCCAAAACCTCAGCCCGAGCCCCTAAATTACCCAGTGCTGGAGTGGGAGGACATCACCTTTGAGGATCTCATTGGAGAGGGTAACTTTGGCCAGGTCATCCGGGCCATGATCAAGAAGGATGGACTCAAGATGAACGCCGCTATCAAGATGCTGAAAGGTCCGCTGAGAGCAACCCCTGCCCCAGCCCTGACCCTCTCCTTTCTTCCTCAACCCTAGGCCCCACCTAGCTTCCACCAGCAACTGACCCCAGCCCTCAACAGCCCACACCCTTTCTCCAGGATAATTTCAGGCAAAAGTGATATTGGATTCTTTACACAGAGTATGCCTCTGAAAATGACCATCGTGACTTTGCGGGAGAACTGGAAGTTCTGTGCAAATTGGGGCATCATCCGAACATCATCAACCTCTTGGGGGCCTGTGAGAACCGAGGTGAGCCCCCAACTCATCACCTACCCCTTCTTCCAAACCTTCATCATCAGCCAAGACCTCTAGTAGCTTATAGGAAGCTTCAGGACACCAAAACATCACTGTTGGTTCTCCTTCATGCGCCAGGTTCTCTATCTAGTACCGTAAGGTGCCTGCTGCCATCCCAGGTTGTCTGAGTATAAATCACCACCCTGTATTCCTCACCTCCCAGGTTACTTGTATATCGCCATTGAATATGCCCCCTATGGGAATCTGCTGGATTTTCTGCGCAAAAGCCGGGTCCTGGAAACTGACCCAGCTTTTGCCCGGGAACACGGAACAGCCTCCACCCTCAGCTCCCGGCAGCTGCTGCGTTTTGCCAGTGATGCTGCCAATGGCATGCAGTACCTGAGTGAGAAGCAGGTGTGTGTGTGTGTGTGTGTGTGTGTGTGTGTCTTTGGGGAAGGTGGGCTAGCGGGATGAGGGGAGACCATCAAGCACTTCAGAACATCAAATCAGCAGGCTCTAATTGAATATGGAATTGAGGATAGAGAGGATGTGACCCCAAGTTGCTGGCCTGGGTGAGTGGGTGAGACCACCCCCAAAGCAGGTCTGTGTTTGGGGATGTGGCTTAGCATTTTGCAACTGTCAGCCTAGAACCAAGGAGGGAGGCCTGGACCAGGGACAATAGTCTGGAAGCTGTCACTTCAGAAATAGGGGTGCTGGTGGCCAGGGAGTGGGTGAGACTCACCAGGAGAAGGGTGGAACAGACGGGAAGCCTGAGCCCAAGTCCAAGGACACCCCGCTTGAATGAAAGGAGGGAGGGGACAGTTGGAGGAAGGGATGTGAGACTAAGGGAGGCATTTTGAAGTTGTTAATGTATTGAGTATCTTTGAAAGTAGAGGGCAGGGGGCCAGGGCAGAGGGAGGGATGATAGAGCAAGGTCTCTGAGGAAGGTGGAGGGCCCAGTGGGGAGGATCTGGAACTCAAGGGACAGATCGCTTTGGGCAAGAGAAGGGCCTTTCCACTCTCATCAGTGGAGCAGGGGTCAGGGAGAGGTCAGGGAGAGACGGGGTCAGGGAGCATTCAAAGAGGAGAAGATGCAGTGTGGTCACTGGGGGAAAGTCAACCGTTGTCCCAGGAGAAGGATACAGCCTGAACTTGGCCATGGCCCAGATCACAAGTAGGAAGGGATGACAGTCCCCACTGTGGTTTTTCCCAGGCACGAGTCTCTGAGCCACTCTGAGTCTCTGAGTCTCAACCTACCTCAGGTTGAGGCCTGGGATAGGTGGGCAGAAGAGTAAAGGGCTACTAAAGGCCCAGAGGGCCCAGGAAGCCAGCCATGAGGTGGACCCCCTCCCTGGCCCTGGAGTCCCAGGCTCCATCATCCTCCATCGTCCCTGACTTCTAACCATGCCTGCAGTTCATCCACAGGGACTTGGCTGCCCGAAACGTGCTGGTCGGAGAGAACCTGGCCTCCAAGATTGCAGATTTTGGCCTTTCTCGGGGGGAGGAGGTTTATGTAAAGAAGACTATGGTAAGTCTCCTTCAATCCTCCCCTTCAGGGCCGGTGTCTCGCCCTGCCTCCCAAAACCTGCTGAACAGCCCTTTCTCCTTACCCAACCCCTCAAACCCACTCCCTCCCAGGGGCGTCTCCCGGTGCGCTGGATGGCCATTGAGTCTCTGAACTACAGCGTCTACACCACCAAGAGTGATGTGTGAGTGTGGGAGTGCAGACAAGCAGGAAGGTTTGGTCCTCTAAGGATGCATGTAGGTGTGACCTGGACACACCTCAGAGATGTGTCAGGTTGTCCAAGGCATGACTTGGCTGCCCCTAGGGTATATTCCAGGTATGACACAGATGTGACAGATGTGTCTTAAGCATGCCTTGGTCATCCCCAGCATCTTAATGGGAAGGCGGGGTTGGGCGGCGGGGAAAGTAGCTGGAAGGAAGCTTCATCTTGGAAGGTGTTTCAGGGTAGCATTGGAGTAGGAATGGTTTAGGGCTGTGTTTGACTAAGAGACTGGAGGATGCCTTGGAGAGGTATGGGGCTGCTGGCAGATAACGCCTGGGTAAATGGAGAGACCACTCAAAAGAATGCTCTGACCTTCCTCTCTGAGGGGCAGGTCATCCCCACTGGAGAACCTAACCAGAGCATGACCCCCAGAGGCCGCTTCTGTGCTCCCTCCTCCAGACAGCCATCCTGGCACACCTCTGCCCCTCTCTTCAACCTGGCCTGCCCAGCACTCCAGCCCTGGTCCTGGCCCTTCCCCAAGCTCTTTGGCCTGGCCTGCCCAGCTCACTATCTACCACACCAACACCCCTCTAACCACTACTCCCCTACTTCCTACTTCTGCCCCAGGTCCCTTGAAATGCCTCCCCCGACTAGAACTCCTACCCTGGCCTCAGCCACCTCTCATCTGCTCAGCTGCTGTTATAATATAAGAGGCAGCTAAGAGCAAGGGCTTTGGAACCAGACTGCCTGAGTTTGAATCCCAGCTCTGCCACTTGCTAAGTGTGTGACCTTGGTGAGCTAGCTAACCTCTCAGTGCCTCAGTGTCTCTGTAAAATGGGGATAATAATAGTGCCTATATCATAGGGTTGGTGTGAGGGGTAGATGAATTAACATATACATTAAATGATGAGTGCCTGGCCCACAGCAAGTACACAGTAAAAATGTTAGCTGTGATTATGTTGAGCCTGGGAGGCTGTGAAGGAATTTCAGTAGCAGAGACCACACCTGGCCAAGGCCCGACCCTTGCAAAGTAGACATAGGTAGGGGCTGGGAGGGGCTGCACACTTGGGGTAGGTAGACATTAAGCTGCTGGGCCCCAGGGCCTAGAAGGTAACTCAGTGCATCCTCCTCATTTCAGTTGGTCTTTTGGGGTCCTCCTCTGGGAGATCGTGAGCCTTGGTGAGTCCCTGAGCCCTGTTCCCCAGAGGGCCCCCACCTTTCCCTGACCCCCACCCCTCTCCTCCTGGGCCCTGGGCTAAGAGAGCATTGCCCTCCCACAGGGGGCACCCCATACTGCGGCATGACGTGTGCCGAGCTATATGAGAAGCTGCCGCAGGGCTACCGCATGGAACAGCCTCGCAACTGTGACGATGAAGTGTGAGTCCCTCAGCCTCGAGCCCTGGGCCCCCTGTCAGTCACCCCAGCAGGCCCTGACCCTCATCTCATCGATCCCCACCCGCAGGTACGAGCTGATGCGGCAGTGCTGGCGGGACCGTCCATACGAGCGACCCCCCTTTGCCCAGATTGCGCTACAGCTGGGCCGAATGCTGGAAGCCAGGAAGGTGAGGAGAGCACCGGGGTGTGGGGAGAGCTGGGCTCACTGAGCTCACAGGATTGCCCCTCACAGTGCCCATAGGAGCCAGAAGGCAGCAGTCTCCATGGCCCTGTCCCCACCAACAGCTGCACCACAGCTAAACTGGGCCCTGGGGCGTAACGCCCTTTCTAGCTCTCACCGAGTTGGACACTGGGCCTTTCTAAAGCCTTCCAAGACCACTGATTAGCTTCAGCAGCAAGTCCCTGTCCCAGATCCCATGTCCAGGACTCCCTGCTTTCCTCTGCTGGGGTCATCAGTCCTTTCTTATCTTATCTTATGGACACCTCTTCTCACCTGGCACAGAGCCAGGGTGGAATGCACGAATGGTCAGCTCACCAAATGGATGGATGGATGAGTAACACAGTAACTGAATGAATGAATGTATAGAATTAGTGGATGAATGATATAATAATCATACAAATAAACTAATTAAGGGAATTCCTGAATTCCTTGCTGGTCCAGTGGTTAGGACTCCATGATTCCACTACAGGAGGCACGGGTTTGATCCCTCGTCTGGGGACTAAGATCCTGTAAGCCACATGACAAAAAAACGTGTAATTAAATAACTAAATCTAATATAATAATATCATAAGTAAATGATAATAATAATATAAGTAAATGAATTATCAAATAAATCTAAGTGAAGAAGTACATGAAAATGAGTAATGTGAAAAGAGTTCTTAAATATCAATTAATGACTAAATAGTTTTGGGAATTATTAAACTATCTTAAGAATGAAGGAATAATCAAATAACCATGAAAGCAAAAGTTGCTCAGTCATGTCCTACTTTTTGCAATCCCAAGGACTACATTCCATGGAATTCTCCAGGCTAGAATCCTGGAGTGAGTAGCCATTTCCTTCACCAGGGGATCTTCCCAACCCAGGGATCGAACCAGGTCTCCCACATTGCAGGTGGATTCTTTACCAGCTGAGCCACCAGGGAAGCCCAAGAATACTGGAGTAGGTGGCTTATCCCTTCTCCAGGGGATCTTCCTGACCCAGGAATTGAAGTGGGGTCTCCTGCATTGCAGGCAGATTCTTTACCAACTGAGCTAAGTAGTTATAGAAATTATTAAACTATCTTAAGAATGAAGGAATAGTCAAGCAACCATAAAAATGGGTAAATCAGCAGAAATAGCCTTATGAGTACAAGAATAAGTAAATGAATGGATGAATGCACTATCCATCAATTCATTAGCTAAGGGCATGAAAAAACACCTATCCAACATTGTGTCAAGGGTCTCTCATGTGAGCTTCCCAGCTGTGGTCTGATATTCTTGCTGCTCTGGGCTGGTGAGCACCACCCTTGGCCATGGGGTCATCTTGAGTCTCCAGTACGGATCAGTGTCTCTTCCAGTACCCCAACCATATGGAAGTCGAGGACCTCCAGGGCAGGCATACCCCATCCCTGGCCCCCCACTAAAGCTTTCTCTGCTCCCCAGGCCTATGTGAACATGTCGCTGTTTGAGAACTTCACATATGCAGGCATTGACGCTACAGCTGAGGAGGCCTGAGCGACTGTCCAACCAGATCCTGGCTCTGCTGGCCAGAGCACACTCGGCTCTCCAACCTGTGACTGCTGATCCTTGTCGCCTGAGCTGCCTCAAGGAATTGGTTTTTAACTTAAGGAATAAAAATGGGGATCCAGGGATGGGGTGGGCTCAGGGGTGGGGTGGGTCCTCATCCCTTGCAGTTGCTCCCAGTGCCTCCTGCATCACTGATGGCTACCCTCACATCCTTCCTTCTGGCTCAGCTGCTCCAGAGCTGTTTGCGCTCTTCTGCTCCCTCCACTCAAACCCCTGCTTCAACCCCTCCATTCAAGCCAGCACTCACACTACTAATGTGCCGTTTTCAGCTGCGCCCGACTCCCAGCCTCATAATCAGGAAAAATAAATGCTCTAAGAAGCTCCATCCAATGTCTACCTTTTACTGCTGGTCAACCCCAGGGAAAATTTAAACCAAAGAGGGAGAAACTGGACTTTCCAAGAAAAGAAATGCTCTCCCTTGTTATACTGTCATTATTTCAAGCTCTCCATGGTGGGAGATGTCCTGAAAGACTCATTTTACACATACACTGCCCCCACATCGGGCTTCCCTGATAGCTCAGTTGGCAAAGAATCTGCCTGCAGTGCAGGAGACCCTGGTTCGATCCCTGGATTGGGAAGAGCTTCTGGAGAAGGGAAAGGCTACCCACTCCAGTGTTCTGGCCTGGAGAATTCCATGGATTGTATAGTCCATGGGGTTGCAAAGAGTCAGACACGACTGAGTGACTTTCACTTCATAATCACTCCCTCACGTCACTATCATAATGAGAAGCCCAGTTTTCCCCTAGTCTCTTCCCTGTTCTCCAGCCTATACTACCAATATGTCTCCCTAAACAGCTGCCAGTCTAGGATTCTCTGCTCTGTCCAAACAGTCCCTCCCCGCATCGGCTCTAGCCCAGCCTCAGTTCAGACTGAGCACCAGACAGAGTCTGGCCTGTCTGGAGCGCCCATATTACTTTTGTCTGTAGGCAACCTTCCCTGGCTTGGTACTGCCCACCTTGTGGGCCCCAAAGGAAGAAGGCAGAAGTCATTTCCAGCTTCAGTCAATCATAGCAGGATGCCTGTGCCTTCTTCAGAGTCTCTCGGTGTTTGGGGAGGTGCTCCCTGTCCTGAAAGCTAGGCCCACATCACTACCCTCTGCTGTGTGGGCTTCAGGTTTGCCCACCCTTCTGATCTGTCACTGCTGGCCTCAGGTTTCTCTCCCACTGCTCCTTAAAAAACAAGACATCTTGCTTCTCACATGTTTTCAGAGAATCAGATAAAATCAAAGAAGCCATAACATAGCATGACATTGTGGTTAACAGCATAGTTTGTGGAATCACATAGACCATGTCCAAGCCCTGGTTTTATCACTTACTATCCGTGTGACCTTGGTCAACTCACTTAATCTCTCTGAGCTTCAGCTCTCTCCTCTGAAAAATGGAGTTAGTAATAGGTACCTCCCTGTTGTCAGCACTGAATATGATCACAGCACTGAACCTTGGAAGTAGTATTTAGTAAGTGTCGGCTGATAACATTATATACAAATACAGGAGGTTGGGGGAGGGGTGTACTCCAAAAAGACTTGAGTGCTAACAGAGTGCTAAGAGAGACTTTAAGAAGAAGAAATTCACTGGAGTAAATGGGAAGCTATGCATGCTAGGGGAGATGGCATTTACTTAGATGAAATTCCATTTCTGATCTATTGCAGGGCTATTTCCAGGTCCAGGGTGGAAGGATTAAAACATTGTCTCTGATAGGGACCAACATATAGACAAAGATGCCCTTGTGGGATGACAGATCCTGTAAACAAACTAAAATACAGTGGTGTGTGCTATAGGAGCAGGAGGAGGATCTGGGGGATACATAGAAAGGAGATGCAGTCAGGAAAGCTTTTCCAGAAAAAGTGACATTTTAATATGGGCCGTGAAGAAGAAGCAAGAACTTGACAGAAGAAAACCTCTGGCAGAGGAAACAACACCTGTAATATCTGGTATGTTCAAGAGCTGCAAAGAGTTCCCTGTGGCTGGAACAAAGTGAGAACATTGCTCTGTGAGGGTAATGACCCCAGAGAGGTGACACAAGCCAGCCTGTGCTGAACCTTATAAGCACTATTAAGGATATGGATCTTTATCCTTAGGGCAAAGGTCAGCCATAAAAGAACTGGATGTAGGGGTGTGTCATGATCAGTTTTGCATTTTTTAAAAGATCACTAGCAAATATGTACAGAATGGATTATAGAGGAACACAGTGAAGACATGCCTATAAATTAGAAACCTTCAATAAAATAGATAAATGGAACTTCGCTTGTGGCCCAGTGGTTAAGATTCCAGGTTTCTACTGTAGGGGACACGGGTTCAGTCCTGGTCCAGGAAGATCCCACTTGTTGTGGGGCAACTAAGCCTGAGAGCCACACCTACTGAAGCTTGCTCAGCTAGAGCCTGTGCTTCACAGCAAGAGAAGCCGCCGCAGTGAGAAGTCCGCACCGCAACTAGAGAGTAGCCCCCACTCACCACAACTGAGGAAAGCCCGTGCGTGCAGCATCAAGAACCAGTTAGGCCATACACAAATAATTTTTTTTAAATACACAAACTCCTAGAAAGACAGGAATTACCAAAATTGACTCAAGAAAAAATAGGCATTTTGAATAGACTTAGGACAAGTAATAAAGCAGAGACATTACTTTGCCAACAAAGGTCCGTCTAGTCAAGGCTATGGTTTTTCCAGTAGTCATGTATGGTTGTGAGAGTTGGACTGTGAAGAAAGCTGACCGCCAAAGAATTGATGCTTTTGAACTGTGGTGTTAGAGAAGACTCTTGAGAGTCTCTTGGACTGCAAGGAGATGCAACCAGTCCATCCTAAAGGAGATCAGTCCTGGGTGTTCTTTGGAAGGAATGATGCTAAAGCTGAAACTCCAGTACTTTGGCCACCTCATGCGAAGAGTTGACTCATTGGAAAAGACTCTGATGCTTGGGGGGATTGGGGGCAGGAGGAGAAGGGGATGACAGAGGATGAGATGGCTGGATGGCATCACTGACTCGATGGACGTGAGTCTGAGTGAACTCCGGGAGTTGGTGATGGACAGGGAGGCCTGGCGTGCTGCGATTCATGGGGTCACAAAGAGTTGGACACGACTAAGCAACTGAACTGAACTGAGGACAAGTAAAGAGATTAAATTAGTAATAAGAAAGCAACCTACAAAGAAAAGCCCGTGCCCAGATAACTTCGCTGCTAAATTCTACCAAATGCTTTAAAAATAAATACAAACTATTCACAAACTCTTCAAAAATAGGAGAAAGAATAGCTCCCAATTCATTCTGTAAGACCAGTGTTACCCTGATACCCAAAGCAGACAAAGATATCACAAGAAAACAGTGAGCCAATATAGCTTATGAATATGGACACAAAAATTCTCAAGAAAATAGTAGCAAACAGAATCTAACAACATATAAAAAGGATTATACAACATAACCAAATGGGCTTTATCCCAGGTCTACAAGCTTGGTTTAGCATCCAAAAATTAGTTAGTATAATATGAATGCATGATCATCTTAATAGGCACAGAAAAAGCATTTGACAAAATCCAACACACTTTCATGTTTAAAAAAAGAAACTAAAACTAAGAGTAAACAGAAACCTCATCAACCTTATAGAGGGTATTTACAAAAATCCACGTCATGCTTAATGAATGCTTTCCCCCTAAGAAAAGGAAGAAACAAGACAAATATATCTCTTTTCCTACTTCTATTCAACACTGTACTGGAGGTTCTAGCCAGAGCAGATGTGCAAGAAAAATAAACAGCATCCGAATTGTAAATGATGAAGTAAACCTGTCCCTAGTTGAGAATAACATGATCATGTATCCAGGAAATCCTAAGGAATCCAATAAAAAAACTATTAGAACCAATAAATGAGTTCAGTGAGGTTGAAGAACACGAGATTTATATACAAAATGCAGTTTTATTTTATACACTTGCAATGAACAAACTGAAAATGAAAATAAGAAAACAATTCCACCTATACTGGCACTAAAAAGAATAAAATACATAGGAGTAAATTTGGCATGCAAAACATACCCTGAAAACTATAAAACATCACTGAAAGAAATCAAGCCACATCTAAATAAATGGAAAAACATCTCATGTTCATGAATTAGAAGACTTAGTATTGTTAAGATAATAATACTGCCCAAATTGATCTATAGATTCAATGCAATCCCCATCAGAATACTAACTGGCTTCTTAGTAGAAATTGACAAGCTGATTCTAAAATTCATATGAGAACTGCAAGGGACACAGATTAGCAAAAACAATGCTGAAAAAGAACAAATTTGGAGGAATAATTCTTCCTAATTTCTAAAAATTACTACAAAGCAAGAAAAATTAATGGTACTGATGTAAGGATAGACAGATCAACAGAATAGAATTGAGAGTCTAGAAAGTAACTCAGGTGTCTATGGTCAACTAGTTTGGGGTTTTTTTTTTCTTTTTTTGTTGTTTTTGTTTTTTTTTCTCAACTAGTTTTTTAACAAAGGTGCTGAAACTATTCAATAGGGAAAGAAAAATCTTCAACAAATACCATTGGAACAACTGAATCAGATCAGATCAGTCGCTCAGTCATATCCGACTCTTTGCCACCTCATGAATCGCAGCATGCCAGGCCTCCCTGTCCATTACCAACTCCCAGAGTTCACTCAGACTCACGTCCATCGAGTCAGTGATGCCATCCAGCCATCTCATCCTCTGTCGTCCCCTTCTCCTCCTGCCCCCAATCCCTCCCAGCATCAGAGTCTTTTCCAGTGAGTCAACTCTTCGCGTGAGGTGGCCAAAGTACTGGAGCTTCAGCTTTAGCATCATTCCTTCCAAAGAAATCCCAGGGCTGATCTCCTTCAGAATGGGCTGGTTGGATCTCCTTGCAGTCCAAGGAACTCTCAAGAGTCTTCTCCAACACCACAGTTCAAAAGCATCAATTCTTCAGTGCTCAGCTTTCTTCACAGTCCAACTCTCACATCCATACATGACCACTGGAAAAACCATAGCCTTGACTAGATGAACCTTTGTTGGCAAAGTAATGTCTCTGCTTTTCAATATGCTATCTAGGTTGGTCATAACTTTCCTTCCAAGTGATAGCCACATGCAAAAGAATGAATTGTACCTATACCCAAACACCATAAACAAACTTAAACTGAATCAAATACCTAAATGCAAGAGCTGAAACTATAAAATCCTTAAAAGAAAACATAGGGGTAAATCTTCATTACCTCAAAAAGTATAAGTAACAAAATTAAAAATAAATAGATTAGACTTTATCAAAGTTGAAAACCTTGGGGTATCAAAGGACGTTATCAAGAAGACAACACACACAATGGTGAAAAATATTAGCAAAGCACATAACTGATAAGGAACTTGTATCTAAAATACATTGGCTTGGTCAAAAAGTTCACTCAGATATTTCCATAAGCTCTTATAGAAAAACCCAAATGAACTTTTTGGCCAACCCAATATAAAGAAGTGTGGAACACTCAGTCGCTCAGTCATGTCCGACTCTTTGTGACCCCATGGACTGTAGCCCACCAGGCTCCTCTCTCCATGGAATTTTCCAGGCAAGAATACTGGAGTGGGTTGCTGTTTCCTACTCCAGGGGCTCTTCCTGACTCACGGAGTGACCCATGGCTTTTGCGTCTTGTGCATTGGCAGGCAGTTTCTTTACCACTGCCACCTGGGCAGCCCCATAAAGAAGTATTACAACTCAACAATAAAGACAAATATTTCAATTTTTTAAGTGAGCAAAGGCTCTGAATGGACATTGGCACATGAAAATATATTCAACATTATTAGTCATCAGGAAAATTCAAATCAAAACTATAAGGAGAGTTGGTGGGGTAGGGGGAGAGAAGGATTAGGAGTTTGGGATTAGCAGATGTAAACTATTATAAATATATAGGATAGATAAACAATAAAATCTTCTGTATAGTGCAAGGAACTATATTCAATATCCTGTGAAAACCATAATGGAAAAATTTGAAAAAGAATATGTGTAACTGAGTCACTTTACAGCAGAAATTAACACAACACTATAAATCAACCACACAACAATAAACCTTTTTTTAAAAGCTATAAGGAGATACCACTTCATATCTACTATGATGGCTATAATCAAAAGTCAAACAATAACAAGTTGGCAAGAAGAAGTCAGAACCCTCATACATTGCTGGTAGAAATGTAAAATGGTGCAGCCTCTTTGGAAAATAGTAGTTCCTCAAATAATTAAGCATAAAATTCCCATAGCACCTGACGCTTCCATTTCTAGGTATACACCCAAGAGAAATGAAACACAGGCCTACATGAAACTGTACATGAATGTTTGTAGAAGCATTATTCATATTAGCCCCAAAGTAGAAACAACCCAAATGCCTATCAGCTGATGAAAGGGTAAACAAAATATGATATATCCATAAAGTTGAATAATATTCAGCCATTAAAAGGGAATGAAGTACTGATGTACTCTATAACACGCATGAATGTTGAAAATACCACACTAAGAGAAACCAGTCACAAAAAGACTAACATTGTATTTGTTTGTATTCCATTTATTTGAAGAGTCCAGAACAGATAAGTCTTTAGAGACAGTCAGTAAATTGCAAGTTGCTTAGGACTGGGAGAAAGACGGAAGGATATAAAGGCAAGAGCTAAAAGATACAGAATTTCTTTTTGAGGAGATAAAAATGATCTAAAATTGACTACACTTTCATATAAACACTAAAGTATACTAAAAGTCATTGAACTACACGCTTAGTTGGGCAAATTTTATGGTATGTGAATTATATCCCAATAAAGCTATTAAAAAAGAGAGGGAGAGAGTGGAGATGTGATGGTGTGGTGATGAGCTGGAAGAAATTCTCGGGTGAAAGACCGAGCAGGCGGTGAATAAGGGTGTGGAAGGAAAGGGAAGGAGTCTAGGATGGTTGCCACACTTCTGTTTACATGATTGGGTTACTGGAAGTGCCAGTCACTAAAAGAACAAAAAACAGCTTTAAACTCAACATTAAAAAATAACTAAGACCATGGCATCCTCTCCTTCACTTTAAGGCAAATAGAAGAGGGAAAAGTAAAAGCAGCAACAGATTTTATTTTCTTGGGCTCCAAAATCACTATGGATGATGACTGCAGCCATGAAATTAAGACACTTGCTGCTCAGAAGGAAAGCTAGAACAAACCTAGACAGCGTATTAAAAAGCAGAGGTACACTCAATCAAAAAGTGGGGGGAAGACCTAAACAGACTTTTTCCAAAGTAGACATACAGATGGCTAACAAACACATGAAAAGATGCTCAACATCACTAATTATTAGAGAAATGCAAATCAAAACTACAATGAGATTCACCTCACACCCAATCAGAATGGCCATCACCTAAAAGTCTACAAATAATAAATGCTGGAGAGGGTGTGGAGAGAAGGGAACTCTCTTGCACTGTTGGTGGGAATGTAACTGATACAGCTAGTATGGAAGACAGTATGGAGATTCCTTTAAAAACCAGGAATAAAACCACCATATGACCCAGCAATCCCACTACTAGGCATATACCCTGAGGAAACCAAAATTGAAAAAGACACATGTACCCCAGTGTACATCGCAGCACTATTTACAATAGCTAGAACACAGAAGCAACCTAGATGTCCATCAACAGATGAATGGTTAAAGAAGCTATGGTGTATGTATATATATATATATATATATATGATGGAATATTACTCAGCCATAAAAAGAAACACATTTGAGTCAGTTCTAATGAGGTGGATCTTATTATACAGATAAAGTAAGTCAGAAAGAGAAAAACAAATATTGTATACTAACACAACCCACTCCAGTATTCTTGCCTGGAGAATCCCAGGGACGGAGGAGCCTAGTGGGCTGCCGTCTATAGGGCCGCACAGAGTCAGACACAACTGAGCGACTTAGCAGCAGTAGCAGCAACACATATATATGGAATCTAGAAAGATGGTACTGATGAAATTATTTGCAGGGCAGCAATGGAATCAAGATTACCAGGAGAAATATCAATAACCTCAGATATGCAGATGACACCACCCTTATGGCAGAAAGTGAAGAGGAACTCAAAAGCCTCTTGATGAAAGTGAAACAGGAGAGTGAAAAAGTTGGCTTAAAGCTCAACATTCAGAAAACTAAGATCATGGCATCTGGTCCCATCACTTCATGGCAAACAGATGGGGAAACAATGGAAACAGTGTCAGACTTTATTTTTTTGGGCTCCAAAATCACTGCAGATGGTGATTGCAGCCATGAAATTAAAAGACGCTTACTCCTTGGAAGAAAAGTTATGACCAACCTAGATAGCATATTGAAAAGCAAAGACATTACTTTGCCAACAAAGGTCCGTCTTGTTAAAGCTATGGTTTTTCCAGTGGTCATGTATGGATGTGAGAGTTGGACTGTGAAGAAAGCTGAGCACCGAAGAATTGATGCTTTTGAACTGTGGTGTTGGAGAAGACTCTTGAGAGTCCTTTGGACTGCAAGGAGATCCAACCAGTCCATCTTAAAGGAGATCAGTCCTGGGTGTTCACTGGAAGGACTGATGCTGAGTCTCAAACTCCAGTACTTTGGCCACCTCATACAAAGAGTTGACTCATTGGAAAAGACTCTGATGCTGGGAGGGATTGGGGGCAGGAGGAGAAGGGGACACCAGAGGATGAGATGGCTGGATGGCATCACTGACTCGATGGACATGAGTTTGAGTGAACTCTGGGAGTTGGTGATGGACAGGGAGGCCTGGTGTACTGCAATTCATGGGGTCGCAGAGTCGGACACAACTGAGTGACTGAACTGAATTGAATGCAGACATAGACATAGAGAACAGACTTACGGACACACAGGGGAGCAAGGAAGGAAACTTACATTACCATATGTAAAATAGATAGCCAATGGGAATTTGCTGTATGACTCTAGGAACTGAAACCAGAGCTCTGTAACAACCTAGAGGGGTGTGATGGTAAGGGAGATGGGATGAAGGTTCAGGAGGGAGGGGACATATGTATACTTATATTGATGTTTGGCAAAAACCAACACAATTCTGTAAAGCAATTATCCTTCAATTAAAAAATAAATTATTTTTTAAAAAAAAGAAAGAAATTAAAAAAAAAAAAGCAGAGATATGACTTTGCCAGCAAAGGTCCATATAGTCAAAACTATGTTTTTTCTGGTAGTCATGTACGGATATGAGTGTTGAAACATAAAGAAGGCTGAGTGTCGAAAAATTGATGCTTTTGAACTGTGGTGTTGGAGAAGACTCTTGAGAGTCCCTTGGACTGCAAGGAGATTAAACCAGTCACTCCTAAAGGAAATCAACTCTGAATATTCATTGGAAGGACTGATGCTCAAGCTGAAGCTCCCATACTTTGACTATTTGATGCAAAGAGCCAACTCATTGGAAAAGACTCTGATGCTGGGAAAGATAGAAAGCAGAAGGAGAAGGGGCTGGCAGAGGATGAGATGGTTAGATAACATCACTGACTCAATGGACATGAATTTGAGCAAACTCTGGGAGACAGTGGAGGACAGAGGAGCCTAGCATGCTGCAGTCCATGGGGTCGCAAAGAGTCCAACACAACTTATTGATTGAACAACAACTTACATGATACTTAGTTGCCAGGCACTGTCCCAAGAACTTGGCATATATTAATTCCTTTAATCTTCAACAACCCTATTAGGTTGGTACTATTATTATCATTCCCATTTAACAGAAAAGACAAGTCTGAGAGGTTAAGTAACTTAACCAGAGTCTGGCAGTTAGTAAATGGCAGAGTTAGGATTCCAACTGAGAATTTTGGATCCAGAATCTTTCTGTTAGCCACAGTGCTATGGTGCTTCGCTGGCACAGGAGAAAGGGCCCAGCTGAGGTATGATTGTTGTTGTTGTTGTTGAGTAACTAAGTCATCTCCAACTCTTTGCGATCCCATGGACTGCATGCAGCATGCCGGCCTTCCCTGTCCCCTAATACAAGCTTGCAAATCCAACACCAATACTTTGATTCCATACTGCATGCCAGGTCCTGGGCTAAGGGCAGGCCCCAAGGGTATCCTCCCCAGCAGAAGAGCTCACATGTCCACTTGGTACCATAGGACCCAGGATGCCACTGCAAATAAGACCTTCAAGCCAAAGTGCCTGGCTTCGCAGCCCCACCTGCCCCAGTCCTGTCTAGCTGTGGTCCTCACCACCTCTCTCAGCAGCTGCATTCCCACAGAGGCTGGCCGGGGTTGGATAAGCATTGGAGCAAGAGACCAGACCAGCAGCACAAACTTGTTTCCAGGGAAATGATGGAAAGCAGAAGAAGGAAGGCCAAGGCATGCCTCTTAAAGCCTCATTAGGCTGGCGGCTACGGGGAAGGCAAACCCAAGTGCTTTGCCCAACAGTCTTCGCTGCAGCCTGCCTGGGCTGCAAAAACGGAACTCCCACCCGTCAGCCCTGAGTCATTCCCCTCTCAGCCCCAAGGAAAGGGTGATTTCCTGCCTAGCCCTCTGGGCAGCTCAGGCGCCTCTCATGGGTTGTGCATCTCTTATCTCACCCCAGGCCCTCTCCCAGAGTCTGGCCGGAGTGGTCTGGTCCTCATGTTTCCTGAGCAGGAAAGATGGATTCAGAAAGAGCCCAGCAGCTCAGGAGAACAGAGAGCTAAGCAAACTGGGTCTCTGGAAGCTCTCTCGCTTGGAGTCACTGGTGGGTACCTAGGGATCATTTGTCCCTTTACTTGAATTAAGTCTCTCCTGATGCCTATTTTCAACCCAGCCTCATCCTGTGGGAGATTCTGGCCTAGTGTGACCCTGTGCCAGGCACAAAATATTAAATACCGTAAGTCCCCTGCATATGAACAAATTCCTTTCCGAGAACACATTCAGAAGTCCAATTTGTTTGTAAGTCCAACAGAGTTAGCCAAGGTGCCCAAGTAAAGCAACCAGCTATATAGCACTGTACTAGAATAGGTTTATAATACTTTTCACACAAATAATACATAAAAACACAAAAAATAAACATGTTTAATCTTACAACACAGTTCCTTGTTGTACTTTAATCAGTACAACAGCTAAGATGCAGTGATTGGCATCAAGTGAACAGGCAAGAAGGGTGACTGACTGGAGGAGGGAGAGGAGGTGGGAGATGGCAGAGCTGAAGGATGGTCAGCAATAGGAGACAGACGGCAAGCTGCACTTTCACTCACGTCTGACGTTGATGGCACAGGTTCTGGTCCCTTGCTGGCACCAGATGCACGTTTGCATCTTTGAAAGTCCTCAAGTTGAAGTTTCATATGTAGGGGACTTCCTGTAAGTGAATGAAGTGAAGGAAACAGTAGTCCTCGTCAGAGGTGTCCATGTAGAAGTTATAAGAACAGGCTTTGGAGTCAGACAGACCTGAATTCAAATCTCAGCTCTACCCCTGAATCATGACTTTGGACAACTCAGTTAATCCATTTCAGTTTTGGTTTTCTCTTCTGCCAGGTAAGAAAGCGTGAAAGTGAAAATCGCTCAGTCGTGTCTGACTCTTTGTGACCCCATGGACTATACAGTCCACGGAATTATTCAGGCCAGAATATTGAAGTGGGTAGCATTTCCCTTCTCCAGGGGATCTTCCCAAACTAGGGATCAAACCCAGGTCTCCCACATTGCAGACAGATTCTTTACCAGCTGAGCCACCAGGGAATCCCAAGAATACTGGAGTGGGTAGCCTATCCCATCTTTAGTGGATCTTCCCAACCCGGGAATTGAACCGGGATCTCCTGCATTGCAGGTGCATTCTTTACCAGCTGAGCTATCAGGGAAGTCCAAGAAGAAGGGCATATAATCAATTCCTCATGTGATGTAATGAGACAATGCGTTAGGACAGGGCTGGCAAACAGCAAGCACTCTTTAGTGGTAGCTGGTGAGACAGGGAATTAGAGAGCAAGAGGCTGGCCCACCCCATCCAGCTTTTACCCCAGGAAGCACGAGTATAAAATGATGGTACCCTCTAAGCAGGGTTGACATCTTGTCTAGCAAAGGCAAAGGTATGCGTGGCTGTTTATATATAAAACAGCCCAATAGAGGCGCAAAATTCTGGGGAGACTCAGAGGAAGGGAGGAATGTGGGTGTAACCCAAATATCCTCAAGGCGTTCTACCCTTTGAGGTCACCTTTTCCCTTTACATCCGATCAGAACAGCCCTGTCCCTACTCCACATCCTCTGGAAAGTCCATACCTGTCTCTATTTTGACTAGGACTTTAGTACATCCTCATGATTGCCTCTCAGTCTGAATTCCTGCTCTTGCTAAATTTTTCATCACTTTTTGCTCACTCTATGTGGCTGCCATTGTCTCTTGATTCCTCAGATATTGTCACCTTTTTCCCTTTGTTGCTAAAACACCATGTAAGTTTTCGTGGATAGAATGCCTGTACCAATAGTATGCTTTAGGGAAGCTAAGCTTTCACAGAAGAGAGAGTATAAACTTAAAACTGAGTATTAGGCATCATTGTTCTAAAATTTTCCTCCAACAGCCGTTCTACTGAAATTTCTCCCTGGTGAAGACGTCTTTTCCTCGGGCTGCTATCTTTCATTTACTAGCCCTCCTTCTTCTTCTCTGGAGTTACTACTATACACTTCAAAATTCTCATGAATTTCATATTTGGCAAATTAGCTCTCTAAATCCTTCCCAGGCCCAAAGGCTAACGCATTGTTTCTGGTCACAGAAGAGTTACCAGGCCTCTGAAAGAAATGTGACACTGCATTTTTCTTTTACAGTTAGACTCCCCCCAAACCCCGCCACCACCCATTACATTTAGTTGGGAGAGAAGAGTCCCCAAAAGTCCCCTCAGGACAAATCTTGAATCACAAAGACAGTTCCAATAGGTTGCAAGGTTCTGAAGGGTTTTGTGCTCAGGGAAGCAAGGGCTTGTGGCAGGAAAGGGGATCGCATTTGGGAAAGAGCGAGGCGGGCATCGCGAAGGAGAGAGTCAGGAATGGGACGAAGAGAGGCAAAGGGCTTCTGCTCCAGCATCGAGAGGTGAGCCTTGGTCCAAAGGATCATGAAAGGGTTTTAAGCAGGGAAAGAATAAAAGCAAATTTGAGCTTCAGAAAAGGTTCTGAGTAAGGAGATATCATTTGTTAACAACGGCAATGGCAAACATAACACTGAAGAAAATATGGGGAAACACTGCTCTGACACGCTGCCCCAGATGCCAGTGCAACAAGGACTCTAGAGAGAAGCTTGGCAAAGCTGCAAAACAGGCAGGGAGATGGAGAAACCAAGTGCCCAAAGCTGCCTCTCCCAGGCTTTCTGACTGGATTAAAATGACAATGTTGGGAAATCTGGGAGGGACAGGGCAGGAGCACATCACAGGAGTAGCTTGAAATTAGCTGTTTTGCAGGTCTTGGGTTTTTTGTTTGTTTTTAACCATGTGGCACATGGGACCTTATTTCCCCAACCAGGGATTGAACTCGCACTCTCTGCATTGGAAGTAACCACTGGACCGCCAGGGAAATCCCTGGAGTATTTATACCACGTGCATGCGTGCTAAGTCGCTTCAGTCTTCTCCAACTCTTTGTGACCAACTGGACCCACTGGACCCACTGGACTTTGTGATCCTCTGTCCATGGGATTCTTCAGGCAAGAATACTGGAATGGATTGCTGTCCCCTCCCTCCTCCAGGGGATCTTCCCAACCCAGGGGTTAAACCTAAGTCTCTTACATCTCCTGCATTGGCAGCTGGGTTTTTTACCACTAGCACCAGCTGGGAAGCCCACTTATACCACAAAGGTCAGCAAATGCTACACAACAGGACTCCCACCACCCACCAAAGAGCAGATCAACAGCACATACCTGCCTGAGCCAATCCTCACACAGCAACCCTTTGAGTTCCCTCAGCAATGGCTGTACAGAGAATAAATACAGTTTTGTAGGCCAGGGCTTTGGCTTGATATCCCAACAGGAAAGTCTAGGCCTGCTGACCTGGGCTGGACCCACTGGACTCTGACCAGAGAGTAGCAGACCTAAATGATCTTTCCCCGAGGGCTACCCCAGTCCTTGTTTGATATTCTACAAAAGCAGAGGGCCCAGGAAGGCATCTTTCTTCAGCTGTGTGGAAGCAGAAAAAAATGGGAAGATGAAAGGGACAGATAATTGGACCTCCTTCCATGAAGGAGCAAACAGGCCCCAACTCAACTCTCTGATGGTCATAAACAAGCCCCTTGTCTGGTGGGCTCTGCACCCCTAACTCTCTCTGTAGAATTCACAGGACTTGGTAAGACCTGCATGCAGGAGTGGAGGCAAAATGAAAATTTGAGGGTAACATTCAGGTTCCAAGCTTACACACCCAGGTTGCCTATGGGGAGATGCAAACCTAGAAAGGGAAGATAGGAGGGAGGTAGGAATAGCTCTATTTGGGACCCGGTGAGCTGGAAGCACCCATGGGACAACAACTCAAGATGTCTAGTAAGTAACTGAAAACTTGAAGTTCAAGAGTGTTAAGATTTGGAAAGTTACTGGTAGATTTTATAAATGGAACTGAAGCCATGAGGCTACTCAGAAACTAGTAACAAAAAGGGGGAAGCAAGGAGATCTTTAGAACAATAACATTTAAGAGAAGGAGCAAAGAAAGAAAGAAACTGGAAGGGAACATTACAGGAGTGGGAAGAAACCTGGTGAATGTGACATATTGCAGAACCCAAGGAAGGAAAGGAGTGCCAAGCATTGCAGAAAGGTTGAGCATGATGAGAATTCAAATGAGAGATACAATGAGGTTACTGTGACCAATACAGAGAGAAGGAGACAGTGGTAGGAGATAGGATCTAAGTAGGCTGAGGTCAGATCAGACAGGATCTTGTCTTTAGGAGGTATGCTAAGTGCAGTAGGAAGCAATAGGGGTTTTAAGCAAGGGAGTGAAGAAATGTGATATGCATTTGGAACATCTCACTTCATTCTATGGAAGATTTGCTGGAGGGATTAATAGTGGAGGCAGTCAGGAAACTTATCAGTGACTCAAACTGGGACTAAAATGGTAGGGGTACAGGTGGTAAAAAGCATTCAGGTTCAGGGTACATTTTGAAAGACTTTCTGGCAAGAGTTGCTAATGACTTGAATGTAGAGTAAAAGGAAGATAGGAATTGAGGAGTACTGAGATTTGGTGCTTAATCAACTGAGTAGATGGTGACACCACTTACAGAGTAGGTAAGACTAGAGGAAACAAAAAAGGTGTAGGGAGGAAGCCAGACTCAAGAGTTTTATTTTGGCCATCGTAAGTATAAGATGTCCATTAGACATGGAAGTAGAGATTCGAAGTAGGCAGTTGGTGATCCAAATCTGGAGCCCAGGAGGGGGAGTCACAGCTAGAGACATTAATTTTGAAATCATCAACACATCCGCAGCATCAAAGCCATGGGACTCCATGAACATTACAGTTATTTCCCCTCTCACTTGACCCGACAAATTTGGTGCCCCTTGCTTGGGGGCTGGGAGAGGCATCCAACGTCATCTCCATTGGGCAGAGGAAGCTGGTCCCATGGAACCTGAGAGACGGATGGGAATCAGGGCAAATCTGGCCTCAGGGACTTCTTCAGAGAAGTGATGCCAGAGAAGCTAAGACCTCACAGGTGAGGCTGAAGGTTTCACATCCTACAATCCTCCTACCCCTCCCTACAGCACTCTGTTAATAACATTAATTCAGGAGGAAGAAAGAAGGATACTCAGTCTGTAAAGCCAATGAGGGGAGCCCCAGGTGAGGTCGGCGGGGCTAAATGTGGGAAGTTACCATGGCCTGCACTGGCCCCACGCGCTGCCAGAGTCAAAGCTCCTGAGAGTCGGCGCAAAAGCCACCACAGTTACAATAGTCGCAGGAGGGGACTTGGGCTTCAGAGAAGGGATTCCACCAACTCTTCCACCACAAATGTGAAGATGAGCTAGAGTTGGAGAGCTGAGACCAACCATCCCTTGATTCTGAGCCAACCAGATAAACGCACTGAAGCCCAGAGCTTCTCAAACTTTAATATGTACTCACATCATCTGGGGATTTGGGGACAGTGCAGATTCTGCTTTAGAAGGTCTGGGGCGGGGCCCAAGAGTCTGCATTTTAATAAACTTCCAGGTAGTGCATTTGCTGATGGTCCATGGACCACACTCTGAGTAGCAACAGGATGAAAGGTAGCTGTGGAGGCTCCCCACGGTGGAGGGGGCTGTCCAGTTCCAAGGAGAACATGTTTATTTGTGCACAAAGTGACAGAACCTATTAAAGTGGAAACAGCCACCATCTTGTCACCACTGCAAGGCAGACAGTCATTTCTTGGTGGATTTCACCTTCCAGAGGCGCTGGCATGGTTGTTAAACACTTAGGTTCTAAGCTTGATGTCCTGAGTTTTGCCTCTTAGGAGGTGCGTCACCTTAGGCAAATGTGCAATTCATCTGCGTCTCCAGCTTCCCCATCACTGTAATGGAAATAATAAGACTATTATGAGGATAGGCTGAATCAGGGGATAAAAAGTGCCTAACACGTGTCAGCAGTGAACAACACTCAGTAAGTGTCGCTCTCCGTGCTCACAATACGCCTTCTCCAGCAGTGAACGCGGACCAACACAGAGGCTTACTCTGCTTCTGGTACGTGGTCAAAAAAAAACCAACGCAATCCCCCATCTCTCTCTTGATGAAAGGCCTGTATCCTCCCTTTCAAATTCCCCCTTCCCTCCTGCCCACTCCCACGCCCCCTCCCCTGGCCCCCAGCCCCAGTGTGGTCTGGATGGGCCCCACAAGGGCAGGGACAGGGACAGGACGTGGGGCTGTATCTGACAGGAACCTGAGGGGCTGGCCTGGGAGGGGACTGGGGCCCAGCTTCCTGAAGGGAGGATGGGCTGAGGCAGGCACACAGTGCCGGAGAAGATGCCCTCCTGGGCCCTCTTGGCGGTCATCTCCTACCTCCTCCCGGTCCCCCAATACCTGGCACAAGTCACCAGCCAAGGTGAGGTGTGTGGAGGGTAGCAAACACCCATACCCAGGAAGATGGAGCCCTGGGCGGGCGGAGTGGGGAGGGAAGTGCAAAGTGGGAGGCCCCCACTGGTCCCCTACTCTTGCCCACAAACATGCCGGGGAGGACCAGGAGCCCAACTCACCAGCTGTTCCTCAGATGTCTCCTCGCTGGCCTCGGACTCAGAGTCCCTGAACTGTTTCTCTCGAACCTTTGAGGACCTCACTTGCTTCTGGGATGAGGAAGAGGGAGCGCCCAGTGAAATGTATCAGCTGCTGTATGCCTATCCGGGGTATGTGTTGTATCATATGTATCACATATGTGTATCGTGTATATACCACTCCCCTGTATTTGTCCTGTGCATACTACAGCTGAGCCCTATTCCAGCAGCTTCCCTGCCTTTGGCCCTGTCAGAGGACTAGTCCAAGTACGAGACCGAAGTAGCCACTTAATGAACAGAGGTGCTTTGGATACAGCCAGCTCCAGCCCCTACATACCCCCTAATCCCACCCATCCCAGGCGCTGAGAAGAGAAATGGCGGTAATGGAAACAGCAGTCGGGCTTGGGCCCAGACCTGGGTCCTCAGGGCTGGACAGGTGAGCGTGTAGGTAGCCCAGACTTCTCCTGTGCCCACAGGGAGCAGCCCCGCACCTGCCCCCTGAGTTCCCAGCATGTGATGCCCTTTAGAACCCGCTACGTGTGCCAGTTTCCGGCCCAGGCTGAAGTTCGCCTCTTCTCTCAACTGCACCTCTGGGTGAAGAACGTGTTTCTGAACCAGAATCTGACCCAGCGGGTGCTCTCTGTGGATGCCGTGGGTAAGCAGCATCCTCCTGTCAACCTGGCCCCTCTGTTTGCCACCCTCGGGCCAGCTCTTGGAATCAGACCGAGCTGTGCTCTTTCAAGATGACACGGGTGCCCCCCAACTACCAGACTCCCAGAGGCACCTCGAGCCCCCCTTTCTCATTCCTCTTAGCCTCGGCGTCCAGAGCTAGACTTCGTTTCACACCAGAGACACCCTGACCTTCCCATCATTAACCTATTCATTGGCTTACTCATTCATCAGTTACAGAATTCCTGCCCTGTGCTAGGCACTGGAAATCAGGACAAGGACGCACAGATGAGGAGGGGTCCCTGCTCTTGAGGAGCACTGAGCCTACCCACTGGTGGTGCAGAACAGGATAAGGAGCCTCCCTGCCCCTGCCCCAGGGGCTGCCCTCACCCCAGCCTCCAGCACCCCTCTCCACAGTCCACGGGCTGAGCTGTAGACTGCAGCACCCAAAGAGTTCTGATGTGCTCTGTCTCTCCCTTAGGCCTGCCAACTCCCCCCAGTCTCATCAAGGCCATGGGTGGGAGCCAGCCAGGGGAACTTCAGATCAGCTGGGAGGCCCCAGCTCCCGAAATCAATGAATTTCTGAGGCATGAACTCCGCTATGGCCCCAAGGACCCCAGGAACTCCAGTGGCGCCACAGTCACACAGCTGCTGTCTGCAGAAACCTGCTGCCCAGCTCGGCGGAGGCCAAACCTAGCGGCAGCCCTGGACCCGTCTCCATGTTCACAGCCCATGATGCCTCAACAGACTGGACCGGAGCAGACCTCCCCAACTAGAGAGGTACCCTGGCCTTCTTCTGCTCCACCTCCTATCTCTTACCCTCAATTTTGCCCCAAGAAAGGACAGGCCATGCTTTGGGCATTCCAGACTGGGTTGGCCCTTGGAGAGCTAGCATAGGCTCCGATTAGTTCTCAGAAGCCATGTTTATTTAGGAATCTCCCACTTTAGGTCATTCAGACCAACACAACTGAGCGCTTCAGGTCCCCAAGTTAGTGGGGGTTTCCCTAAAAAGCCCTGAAAGTGAAAGTATCAGTCACTCAGTCGTATCTGACTCTTTGCAACCCTGTGGGCTATAGCCGACCAGGCTCCACTGTCTGTGGAATTCTCCAGGCAAGAATACTGGAATGGGCTGCCATTTCCTTCTCCAGCGGATCTTCCCTGACCCAGGGATCAAACTTGAGTCTCCCACCTTGCAGGCAGATTCTTTACTGTCTGAGCCACCAGGGAAACCTAAAAAACCCTGAACTCCACCTGAAACCCACAGACCTGGCCCCCAGTCTGTGCACGTATCATATCCAGTGAAGAACTGAGTGTCTCTCCACAGGCATGTTGTGGGGCTTCAAATATAAGAGATGGAGGCTATCTTGGCTGAGAGGCAGACCTAGATTGTGAGGCTGGGATTCTTCTCCCAAGGCTCCATCTCTGACAACGAAGGGTGGCAGCTGCCTCATCTCAGGACTCCAGCCTGGTAACTCCTACTGGCTCCAGCTACGCAGCCAACCTGATGGGGTCTCTCTCCGTGGTTCCTGGGGATCTTGGTCCCTCCCAGTGACTGTGGACCTGCCTGGTGATGCAGGTGAGTCAACAGAGGAGTAGAGGAGGAGATAGAAAAGATCTCTAGAGATGCCTGGGCTAGATATAGAAGCTCAGAGAACCATGGTCCTTCCTGATGATCTCAAACTTGCTACTGCGCAGGATGGACTATATTCAAGGAGAGAAGAAAGGATAGGAGCAAACATTCAAGTTATGTGTGTAAAGATGATCTGGATACCCTATGGAGTAGGAGCACGTGGGCTCTGATAGGGCTTCTTTCTCCACATCCATGCTCAGTCTTTGCGATCCTATGGACTGTAGCCCACCCGGCTCCTCTATTCTCCAGCAAGAATACTGGAGTGGGTTGCCACACCCTCCTCCAGGGGATCTCTCCTTCTCTGATCCCAGGGGAAATTGGACTACAATGCTTTACCTTGGACCTGACGAATGTTACCTGTCAGTGGCAACAACAGGACCATGCCAGCTCCCAAGGTTTCTTCTACCACAGCAGGGCACGGTGCTGCCCCAGAGACAGGTGAGAAGAGAACCGCTGATTGATGTCATGGGAGAGAGGCACAACTCTGCAGAAAGAAAGGAGAGATTGTTCTTGATCCTCTTCAGTCCCCTTCCTTATTCTCCAAACCAAAGGCCCTCCATGCTCTCATCCGCCAATGGGTATTGTATCCTTTCAACATCTCTTCACCCCCTGGGAATGCATTGGTTTGATTCGGTGTAATCATATCACCTGGACCATTACAACAGCCTACATTCTCTATTACTTCCAATTTACCCGCCCCTGCATACTGTTGACAAACTGAGCTTTCTTAAATGTTGCATGGCTTTCTCCTACTCAAATATGTATTGCTATTTCTGCTGCTGCTACTAAGTCACTTCAGTTGTTTCCAACTCTGTGCAACCCCATAGACGGCAGCCCACCAGGCTCCCCTGTCCCTGGGATTCTCCAGGCAAAACACTGGAGTGGGTTGCCATTTCCTTCTCCAAATATGTACTGCAACTTTTCACTATCTGTTGGATCCAATCAAAACTTCACCTGGTCGTCAAGCATTCCCACCAAACACCTCACTGATCCGTCACCTCCTTCACATCTAATATATAACCAAGTCTTGTTGATTTTACCTATTAAACATCTCTAGGATCTGTCCATGTTTGTTCATCACAGCTATCACCCTAGTACAAGCTGTCTTCTTCTCTGAGTTTGGTTACTGAGAAGACTTACTAACTGATCACCTCTTGGATCCTCCAAAACATTCTCCACACAGGAGCTGAAGTGAGTTTTTAAAAGCAGAAAAATAAATGCAACATTCTCTGCTTAAAACTCATCCAAGATCCATAGCTTTCACTGATCTTAGGACAAAGAAAAGAATTCTATTGTGACTGTGTAAAGTTCTAAAAGACTCAGCCCGTATCTGTGCCTTCAACTTTATCTTATTCCATGCTGCCTTCTGTGCTCTTTGCTCCAATACTGGCCTACTTTCATTCCCTCTCACCTACCACAATCCCTCCTGCCTCTGAATCTTTGCACATGTTGTTTACCCAGCCTGTTTATCTTGACCTAAACTCTACTTATCCTTCAGATCGAAACTCACATGTCACCTCCCCTGACCTGCCTTCTTAGATCCAGTGGCACTATTATATATCCTTGTTGCACCGTGTACCTCTCCTTCTTAAATACTTAACATAGTTATAATTTTACATTTATACCTCACATGGTTATTTGATTGATAACAAAATTCTCTCTCAGAGCTCCGTTGAGAAAGGCTGATCTTAACTAAACATGATCCATCAGGGCAAAGTCAGTGTCTGCTTTTACTCACCAATGTATTCTCACTTACCATGGGGCCTAGAACAGAGTAAGTGCTCAGTTAAAAATAAAAAATGATTGAATGATGAAAAAAAACCATTAACAGTTTTAGTGTATTCTTCCAGTTTTCTATGCATTTACATCCCATGGACGGGGGAGCCTGGTGGGCTGCAGTCCATGGGGTCGCGAAGAGTCGGACATGACTGAGCGACTTCACTTTCACTTTTCACTTTCATGCACTGGAGAAGGAAATGGCGACCCACTCCAGTGTTCTTGCCTGGAGAATCCCAGGGACGGGGGAGCCTGATGGGCTGCCGTCTATGGGGTCGCACAGAGTCAGACACAACTGAAGCGACTTAGCAGCAGCAAACATAATATTTAATTTTCAATATAAATTGGATCACATTATATGTATGATTCATTTTAACTTACTTCTTTTTAACTTACTTTTTTACTTAAAAATATGTCTTGGACATCTGTAATGATGTAACTCATTCTTTCTAATAGCTGTATAGATTTCCATACTATGAAGAGGGCCATGAATGAAAGGGTGGCAAAACTGAATTCACATACTCTCTGTCAAAACCTGCTCCTCCTCTTCTTGTCCATCCTGCCATCAACTCACTTTTCCACCCTGAACTTCTGCCTTTTCTACACCCTCCACATCCAATCAGAAACTCTGGTCATTTCTACCTTTTCAGTACCCTCTTTGAATCCATCTGTTTCTCTCTACCCCCACTGCCACAATCCTGCTTTCAGATCCTCATCACTTTGCATGGAAAATTCCATGACATTGTCCTAATAAATTTCTCTGCTTCTAGTCCATCCTCACAGATCCTTTCTCACAAACTGCAGTTAGAGAGACTTTCCTAAAGTACAAAGCTAGTGATGACAGTTCTCTGCTTAAAATCCTTGAATGTCTCCATCATTGCTGCAAGATTCAGTTCAAGCTCCTTAGAAAGGCATTAAGGCCACCTGTGACCTTGATCTGCCCACACTTACCACTCCCCACCAAGCCCTCTGTGCTAAAAACTTTCTGCACCACTTAGAGTTTCCCCCAAAGTACCATATCTCTTATCTGTGCACAAGCATGTGCCTGGGATGCCTGTTTGTACCCTTTGCTTGTCCTATTTATAGTCCAAGACTCATTCTCAGCACTGCCTTGTACAAGAACTATTTTCTGACCCTCCGCGTTTGGGTTAGATGATCTTCCTTGCTACTCCTAAGCCAGCCTGTGCACATCACAGAAAAATATCATCTGTTTGTTTTTCTCCCTTTCCCAATGAAATGACAGCTCCTTGAAAATTCTTCCTCTGTGTATTCATAGGGTCTATCATAGTACCTAGCACATAGTATAAATTATTTGTTGAATAACCTAGTAAACATAAAAATACATAAAATGGTAAATGATTTTAGTAATAGCTAGCTATTTAGAGGTTATAACCAGGAAGGAGACAGGATTTATTTGTTCAACAAACAACTCTTGAAGGTGACTATGTACCAGGCCCCAGGGATAGAGTGAAAAAACAGAGAAGCTTCCAGCATTGTGGGGACTTACATTTTAGTTGGGGGAGGGGAATGGGGGGAGGCCAACAAGAAAGAAAGGAGCAAGGTTAAATGATAAAAACTAAGTGGAAGGGTGGGGGTGGGTGTTAATTTCATGAGTGGATGGAGAAAGCCTTGCCAAGGAGGTGACAGATGAGCTGAGACCCAAGTGGTGAGAAGAAACGAGTCACGTGAGATCTAGAGGCAGGGCAATCCAGGGCAAGGTGAACTGCACAGACAGTGGATCTGGTATGTTTGCAGCACAGAGAAAAGGCCCGTGTGGGTGAAGGGTCATCACCTTGTGTGAGACTTGTAGGAGATGAGAACGGCAAGGCAGGGAGGAACTCAACCATATGAAGTCCTATAGGCTCTGGGGTGGAGTTTGGGTTTTATTTGGGATGGGGAGCCATGGAAGGATTTAAGCAAGAGTGATATGATATGAGCTTCCCAGGTGGCTCAGTAGGTAAAGAATCCAGCTCCAATGCAGGAGATGCGGGTTTAATCCCTGGGTCAAGAAGATCCCCTGAAGAAGGAAATGGCAACCCACTCCAGTATTCTTGCCTGGGAAACCCTTTGGACAGAAGAGCCGGGTAGGCTGCAGTCCATGGGGCCAGCAAAGAGTCGGACACCACAGCGACTAAACAGCAATGTGACGCCGTACGGTTCACGTTTTTTTCACTTTAAACTTTTTCTTCTGTATTGAGGTACAGCCAATTACTAATGCTGTGATAGTTTCAGGTGAACAGCAAAGGGACTCAGCCGTACGTATATCCAAGTATCCATTCTCCCCCAAACCCTGCTCCCATCCAGGCTGCCCCGTAACACTGAGCAGAGTTCCATGCAGTATACTACAGTTCCTAGTTGGTTACCCATTTTAAACATAGCAGTGTACACATGACCATCCCGAACTCCCTAACAATCCCTTGCCCCTGGCAACCATAAGTTCGTTTTAAAAAATATGAAATGCTTCATGAATTTGCATGTCATCCTTGCCCAGAGACCATGCTAATCTCTGTATCATTCCCATTTTAGCATATGTGCTGCTGAAGTGTTTACATTTTTAAAAGATGTTTCTCTGTGCAGTTAAAAAGAAGTAAGAGTGGAAGCAGGATCACCATTTAGAAATATGCCTTAATCCAGGCAGCAGATAATGGTTTCATCTAATGTGGCAAGAATAAAAGTCAAAATAAAGGGATAGCTTTGACATATATTCTGGACATTATCAGATCAACATTTTGGGTCTAAATTCTGATTGCTGTGTGGAGAACAAATTGAAGGGAGTGACAGAAACAGAGGCAGAAAAGCTAGTTAGGAGACTGTCGCAATAATTTGTTAGTAAAATAGCATTTAGAGGTGACTAAGAAGGCTGCCTAATGAGAACAGATTCATAACATAAATATGTTTTGCTTTACTCTTTGAAACAATCCCATTCAAAGTAGGCATTATTGACACATTTCACAAATGAGGAAACTGAGGAAAAGATGAAAATTAAGTAATTTGCCCAGAGTTTTACACCAATAAGCCAAGACCTGAACTCTGTAGCCCATGTAATTTCCCTATTTCATCTAGCTCTTGCTTTTTTTTTTTTTGGCTGCACTGGGTCTCTGTTGCAGCACTTGGGCTTTTTCTCTATTTGCTCTTCACAGGCTTAGTTGCCGGGTGGCATGTGGGATCTTAGTTCCCCAACCAGGGATCAACGCCCCCACCCCCGGAATTGGAAAGCAGATTCTTAGCCACTGGGCCACCAGGGAAGTCCCTACCTCTTTATTAAAAAGAAGAGGCTGAACTCCAAAGCAAACCTCAGAAAAAAATACATAGCATGAGAGAGAAAGCCCTGGAGGCCTGTCCAAGGAACAAGTTAGATTATAATCGAATTCCCTGTGAGACTGGATTAGTCTCTGAAGCAGGCATTGAATCAAATGACTCTATTTGCCTGATTTGTAGGGACCCCGTCTGGGAGAAGTGTGAAGAGGAGAAAAACTCAGGATCACAGTCCTCCCAGTTCTCCCGCTGCCACTTCAAGTCACAAAATAACAGTGCTATTCACATCCTTGTGGAGGTGACCACAGCCCAGGGTGCTGTTCACAGCTACCTGGGCTCCCCTTTCTGGATCCACCAGGCTGGTAAGGACTTTCTTCCCTTCTCCTCCCACACAGTTCCCACCCCTACCTTGTCTGACCCCATGCCCAGGATCACCAGCTCTGATACTTCTGACCCATGGCCCCGGTGACATGATGTCTCATGCACAGAAGGGCTTAGGCCAGTCCCTGGTGACATCCCTGTAGTGCTCATCCCTACTCCAAACTTGCACTGGAGGGAGGTCTCCAGCGGGCAGCTGGAACTGGAATGGCAGCATCCATCAGCCTGGGCAGCCCAAGAAACCTGCTATCAGCTCCGATACACAGCAGAAGGCCATCAGGACTGGAAGGTACAGTCAAGTTACAAATGACCCCAGACCTCATATTCGGGGTATTTCTGAGTTTCAGGATGTTTGTTATCAGGAGTGATAACCAAGATATCACTGTATACTCATGTGTATCTCTGTCTGGGCTGTTTATCTCTATCTGATTCAACTGGTATCTTAATCTCTCTTTGACATGTGACACTGCTGACTATGCCCATTTAAAATGTTCTCTTCCCTTTGCTTTTGGGACATCATTCTCTCCTGATTCTCCTACCACTTCTCTGACTGAACCTCCTCACTCTTTCCTGGGCTCTTCTTTTCCACACTTCCTTAATAGGTTGTGCTTCCTGCAGTCCCATCCTAGACTCTTTTCTTCTGTGAAAGAGTTAGTCGCTCAGTTGTATCCAACTCTTTGCAATCCCAAGAACGGTAGCCCGACAGGCTCCTCTGTCCATAGAATTCTCCAGGCAATAATACTGGAATGGGTAGCCATTCCCTTCTCCAGGGGATCTTCCTGACCCAGGAATAGAACCCAGGTCTCCTGCATTGAAGGAGATTCTTTACCGACATCTAGCTGTTCTCCCTAGGTGAGTGCTTCGATTCCATGTTTTCAATGACTATACATTAACCATCCCAAACTCATTCCAACACCTATGTGGAAAATAACTTCCATACCATAGGTGAATTACCTAAACTTCTGAAAAGTCTAAGTTTCCTCACTGGTGAAATGGGGATAAAGCTATGTACTTTCCAGAGTTATAGTAAAAATTAAATATATAGATACTTAGCATATTGCCTGGTAGATAGAAGGCACTCAATAGACATTAAATATTAGTTTCTTTCTCTACTTTTATTCTCATTGACCACAGGTATATATGACTTCTTACTCGACAGTTCTACCTAAAAGCCCCCTAGAACATTTCAGACTCAGTATATCCAAAACTGAACTCATTTTCTTCCCCAGAGTTTTTTACTTTTTTATTGAGGTATACATTACATAAAGTAACACAAATCTTAAATATACAATTGGTTAATTTGTACATGTGTATACATCCATGTAACCATTACCCAGATGAAGAGAAAGGTTGTTTCTGGTACCCCAGAAGTATTTTATGCCCTCTGGTCACACATACACACCCTCCGGGGTAACTACAATTCTGACATTACCATTCATAAGTTCTGGCTATTGTTGAACTTAATAAAGTCGAAAAATACAGCATTTTTTCCTCAAACTTACTTCTCCTGTTCCTTGTCCGTGACAATGGCACCAACACTTAACCCAGTTACTTCAGCCTGGAATTATTCTTGACTCTTCTCTCCTTCTCCCTTGCCCCTTCCCTCTATCAACAATTTAGTTGAGTTTATTGTACTAATAGGCCTCACGTCTCTACTACCACTGTTTTATCTTTGACCCTCTAGCCCACCTATGCATGCCCTTGGTACACAGAACACTCTGTAACCCACAATCAAGCAACTCAGTCAGCTTAACACTCTTTTGAGGGCTCTGTGGTACCTTACTTATATTGTTATTACTGCACTCATTACTTCTTGTAACTATTTACTTGTTTGGATGTCTTCTTCATAAGACATGTGAGACCTTGTTTTTCTTTTTCCCCAATGCCTACCCCAAGGCTTGGCTTGTCACAAGCAATTCATAAATGTTTACTACTGATCAAGTTAATAATGTCTTCCTGCTGGTATACGCGATGTTTGTTCCCTCTTCTTGGACTCTCCTCGTACCCCCAGCACCTAGCACAGTGCTGGCATCCTCTACTGAAAGGATGTTATTTGTGGCCTGATTTACATGGCTATGGGCTTCCCTGGTAGCTCGGGCGTGGGAGACCCGGGTTCGATCTCTAGGTCGGGAAGATCCGCTGAAGGAAATGGCAACCCACCCCAGTACTCTTGCCTGGAAAATCCCATGGACCGAAGAGCCCGGTCGGCTACAGTCCATGGGGTAGCAAAGACTCGGACACGACTGAGCAACTTCACTTACACGGCTATGAGTATCTGAGTGTGTCCGGGGTTTCCCTCACCCCCTGGTCAGTGTGTGTGTACCGGATGTCTGCCGATGGATCGTATGTATGTGTCAGGATGAGTAGTTCTGTGTGTAGATGAGTCAGTGTGTCAGGGGTGTACCACGCCAGGCAGGGCGAGGCTCTCCGTCCGAGTGTTCTCTCCAGCCAGTTTCCGCCGGGGATGCGTGTTTTCTGCCAGTGAGGCGCTTTGGAGGAATCCCCGGGGATTCAAGGCGGTAGGATTGGGGTCAAACAGAGGCCGAGTTCTCCCCAACGCCGTCCCACGGGGACCTGACCACCCGCTTGCACCTTTGCGTAGGTGCTGGAGCCACCTCTTGGGGCTCAGGGAGAGACCTTGGAGTTGCGCCCGCGCTCCCGCTACCGCGTACAGCTGCGCGCCAGGCTCCACGGCCCCACCTTCCAAGGTCCCTGGAGCTCTTGGTCCGACCCAGTGAGGGTGGAGACGGCCTCGGAGACGGGTGAGGGCCGGGCAGGGGCAAAGGCTCTCTGCGGCTGCGCGAGTGGAGGGGCGGGGCTCCGACCTCACCAGGCTGAGGTTGTGCAGACCTACCCGGCGCCCCGGGACAGCAAGTGGGTGGGGCTGGTGGACCTGCGGGCAGGGCTCTGGCCAGGCGCCTCCCCCTGAGGGCTGACTGCTTTTTGTCCCTTAGTCTGGATCTTCCTGGTGACTGCTCTGCTCCTGGTCCTGAGCGTCAGCGCCCTCCTGGGCCTGCTGCTGCTGAGGTGGCAATTTCCTGAGCACTACAGGTACCGCTCCGGCCAGGTGGGAGACGGGGGTGTGATCCGGGCAAGGCCGGCGGCCCCTAAAGAAGCATCCTCTGGTCACTCTATGACGCCCGCTCTCCAGACAATCTCACATCCAGACCTGTGGTATCTGCCGCTCCCCGCACGTCTTCCCTGGGAGTCCCACCGCCTCCTTACACTCGAACGTGTCCACTCTGCGGGACACCTCAAACAGCCCTGCCTTCTGGCTCCTCATCTCAGTAACAAGTCCACCTGTCACCCAAGCCAGACCACTTGGGCGCCTCCCTCCCCATTATCCAGTCTGGTCCTGTCATTCCACCTCCTAAACCTCACTCAAAAACAGCACCCTTTCTCTAGCCCTGCAGGAACTACCGGACTCACCAAAAGGGAGCCCCTTCTGCCTCCAATCTAGCCGCACACAGCCACCAGAATAATCTTTCTAAAACGGCGCACATGAACTTGTCACTCCACTTCCTTAAGTTTCACTGTTAGCTCCCCAGGATAAAGTCCAGGCTCTAGGAAAACAAGCAAGGCTGTGCCCCTGCCAGTGTTTCCAGCTCCCACCCTGCGCATCAGCCTTGCCACACTGCCAGTGATTTCCTCCACAAGTCCAGTGGTTTTACTTCTCAGTGCCTTTGAACATAATGTCCCCACTGCCAGGAATATCCTCCCTGGATGACTAACACCCATTTATCTTTAAATAACTTTCTTCACCAACTCCTAGGAAACCTTTCCTGACCCTCCCCTATTGGCTACTCTCTTCGTGCCCCAATACAGACTTCTTTCATAGTGCAGGAAGCATTTTACTGCATTCATTTCTTTATATGTCTTCCCTGTGCCTTACGTGGTCATCCTTAAATCTTCAGCACAGTGCCTGCCAGATAGCACACCCTTAAATAAATGCTGTTAATAAATGAGTTGTTTATGTGGAGAGACTAAGGCTGAGGATAAATGTCACTGGAAGTTATAAACATAAAGGATAGATTCCATACCACCTCAGTCCTCTGGTAACATCTCTTTATTCTTGAGGACTCAGCTCAGAAGGTGACTCCTCCAGGTGGCCTCTTCTGATGGCCCTAGGCTGGATTAGATGCCCCTCTTTGGGGCTCACATCTCTCCTTGAACTCGTCTTTGAGCTTTTAATCCTCTCTAATGTAGGAGCAGACTGGGATGTAGCCTGTATCCGGATCCAGCTAAAAGGTTGAGGGAGAAGAGGGAGGCTGCACTGCTGGCCCGGGTGTACCCAGTTCCTTTCCCCCAGTTTACCAGATACATCACTCCTCCTCCCCTGGAGAGATAAAAATGTGGTCACAGAAGAGGCTCAATTAAAAAAAAAACAAAGAAGAGGCCCGAAGGTCATTCAGCTAAAATCCTTCCTTGTGGAAATATGAGCCTAAGGAACTGGAGATTCCCCTGGCATACCTTAACCCACATTCTTCTAGGGAGAGCATCTTCCCCAGTAACTTAATAAAAGCCCCCACGAGTTCTCTTCATTCAACTAATTTCTTGAGAATCTATTATGGGTCAGATACTGTTCTATACCCTTTAGATCCAAGAGTTAGCAAATAGACAAACTCTTTGCTCTCATGGATTTACATTATATATATATATATATATATATATATATATATATAATAAGATTCTAATAAATATACAATAAGTCAAGTACTATAAAGAATAATAAACAGAGCAGGAGACAAAGAGTGATGGGGAAGGGAGGTGGTTCTATTTTAGACAGGGTAGTCAGAGAAGGCCTCTCTGTCGGGATGACATCTGAGCAGAAACCTAAGTAAAATGAGGAAATGAGTCGATGTTCCAGGCAGAGAGAATACAAAGTGCAAAGACCCTGAGGCAAGAATGTTTGAGGACACTCAAACTGCTTTTTTGAGCCTCCACACCACTGACTTCACCCCACCACCTGAGGGCTCCTCTACCTTCCTCTTACCTCTTCAAGCTTACTCCCGCACCTCACTGCCTCTCCCCACACACCTCAGTGGTCTCTCCCCCCTCCTAATTCACTCCCACAGCCCAGTGTCCTTCTCTTCCTTCTCCTCAAGGAGCCTGAGGCATGCCCTGTGGCCCTCACTTCCAGACCTACACCGGGTCCTTGGCCAGTACCTTAGGGATACTGCAGCCCTGAGTCCGGTGAGTGCACCTCCCCATACCACTGCCCACCACCAGCCCTGCTTAGAGCTCCTTGTCCCATCACACAACTTCTCCAAGGCCCTTGGCCCACAAATATACCATCCCTGGGCCCTACCTCCAGCCCAACCCTCCTTTCTGCACAGTCCAGGTCCTGCTCCCACAGGACCTGCTCTAATCCAGACCCCTTTCCCCCCATCTCTCCCAGCCCAAGGCTGCAGTCTCAGATGTCTACGAGGAAGTGGAACCCAGCCTCCTTGAAATTCTACCTAGATCCTCAGAGAAGGCTCCCTTGCCCCTGTGTTCCTCCCAGGCCCAATTGGACTACCGAGGATTGCAGCCTTCTTGCCTGGGGACCATGCCCCTGTCTGTGTGCCCACCAATGGCTGAGCCAGGGTCCTACTGTGCCACTCACATCGCCAACCATTCCTACTTACCACTCAGCTGCTGGCAGGTCCCTCGCTCCCAGTACCCTGGACAGATCCAAACTCTCTAGCTCTCCCTCCTGAACTCCCTAACCCATCCCATCCCAACAACCATCTCAGATCTCACGTCCTTCCTGTTGTCTGCCCTTCTGGCTGCACTTCATAACACTGATCTTTCACCACTGCTGCTGGCATCCATCTGGGACTCTTTCTCCTCAGGCAAGGCTTACTTGACTAAGCCCCTCTAAATTTCACCTCCTTTCTCTCTGCTCTTTAATGCCAAAGTCCTTGAAAAGGAGTCTCCACTTCCCAACTCCCATTTGCTCTTCAGACTGCTTCAATTTATTCCCCTGCTACCACTCTGCTAATGAAACTACTCAGGCAAAGCTCACCTCAAGCTTTCTCATCACAAGATCCAATCAGATATTGTTAATCCTCAACGTGTTTAATCTCTCTGTTGGCATTTGTCATGGTGACTACTTATTTCGCCTTTAAGTTCTCTCCTCCATGGCTTGCATGCATCACCATCTCTCCTGGCTCTGCTTGGGCTTCTCTGAGTATACTGATAGTTGACAGCATAAACTTTGTGGAGTCAGAGCTAGGTTCAATTCCTATCTTTCCCACTTGCTAGCTGTGTGACCTTGAATAAATAACTCAAAGTCTTTGAGCCTTAATTTTCTCATCTATAAAATAGGGATAATACAGAATGCTATAGAGTTGTAAAGAGTATTTAGTGAGATAGTCTAAGTAAAGCATACTGAAAGAGGGTCCCGGATTGATGTCAGCAGCACTGCCAACATAGTGCCGACTAAGACATAGTGTTTGAGATATCTAGACTAGACTATAGTAATTATTCCTTCCTAATCTCTTATCTTGGCATGTCGTCCACTCCTTAATTATTGCAGTCACTTAAGAGGCAGTTCTTAAGTCTCCAACCCATCTGCTCTCATAGTCTTTCTTACATGCTGACCGTTCTAAAGCTCTTATCTTCAGCCCAGACTTATACTATAGCACCTGTAATGCTTTATGCAAATAACTGTTTACATGTCTGTCTCCTGTTACTAGATTGTGAGCTCCTTCAGGGCAAGGGCTGTGATTCATTTGCCTTCCACCTCCCCTACCCCCTAGCACCTAGAGTAGTGCTTGATTCACGATAGAAGGCCTCCAATAAATGTTTTCTAAATGAAGGAAATCTTTCTGGACAATGCCACCTCATCCCATGCCAACCTCTCTCATCCTCTATGCCATTCATATATGCAGTGGTAAATATGCTTAGGCCATTCTGATTATAGATTCCCTGACCCATTCAAATTCTCAAACAAATGGTATTTTTTTGCTGACTCCAAACATACCCACTGTATCAGTCAGAGTCTTGGCAGAAATAGATGACACACACACACTCAACCTGGGTATCTGGATGAGAGTTTAATATAGGGCATATTTACAAAGATGGGGCAGGATTCAGTAAAAACATCAAGGAATAGTGCAGTGTCCTGGGGCTAACAACAACTGGGAGGTGGGGCCCACCCCTCCCCACCCTGGGTATCAAGGGGTCCCGGGAGAGAGTGGTTACAGAGAAGGCTGCCTGGCAGGAGCTGTGGCAGAGAGCTGCAGCCAGCTTGTGGGGATGCAACAGTAATGGAGCCCGGGGAACAAACAGCTCCTGCCTGTTCTCCCCCTCCCTCCAACACCACCCCTTGACCCCCTCTGTATTAGTTTGCAAGCACCCCCCTAACAAAATACCACAAACAACAGACATTTATTGTCTTATAGTTTTGCAGGCTAGAAATTCAAGGTTTTAGCAGGGTTGGTTGCCTCTGAAAGCTGTAAGGAAGAATCTGTTCCATTCCTCTCCCCTAGCTTCTGGGGCTTTCCTGGTGTTCCTAGACTTGTTCCTAGGCCTCTCCTCCATCTCTGCCTTCATCTTCATATGGCGTTCTCCCTTTACCTGTGTGTATGTCCAAACTTCTCCATTTTATAAGGATGAAAGTCATATTGGATTAGGACCCACCCAAATGACCTCATCTTAACTAATTATATTTTGGAGTGACTCTATTTCTAAATAAGGTCACACTCTGAAGTACTGGGACTTAAGTATCCAACATATAAATTTGGGGGTGAGGGACACAATTTAACCCATAACATCCTCCTATTGGTGAAATACAAACAGAAACCAGAGCCCAGGGGAGTCCACTGACGCAGGCCATATAAGTCAGCCTCACAGGGCACAGAGCAGAGCAGGATGAATGTGGCCCTGGACGGGACAAATGATGACACCTAGTATACTCACTTTCCATATTTCCTTCCCCAAGCCACATTCAAGGCTCCAACTCGACTCCTAGGGACTCAAAACTAGGACTAAGAACCAAACCACTGAAACTCTCGCCTCTACACCAATTCAGCCATCATGTCCTTAACCCCTTTTACTTACCAAATTCTGTATCCTCTTCTCCATCTTCACTGAGCTATTATTACAGCCTCTACCAACGGCCTCTGCCTCCAGTCTCTCTCCCTCAATCCAGCCTGTATGTTGCCTCCAAATTGATCTTCCTGTTCATCTCACTCTTTACCTCTAAATCTTTAGTTTGGCTCTTTAGAACCGATCTTATTCTCTTCTACTATTTTGCTATGTGAGAATTAAAAGTGTTAATACAATGCCAAGCACACAGTAAATACTCAGCATTTACAGAGTTATCTTTATTATTATCCCAACTGGACTGTTCCACCCCGTGAATATTACCTATATTTTATTCCCTCCATACCCTCTCCCTCAGGTCCTTTAGGTAAGAGTTCCCTTATCTAAGCAGCTCATCAGGTATCCAGATACTTTGCTCTACCAACAGGCCATTGCCTGTCCTCTTCTATCTCCTCTGGCTCTTTTGCCTTCACCTTCAAAGATTCATAGGCAGGACTTCCCTGTAAGTCCAGTGGATAAGAACCCACCTGCCAATGCAGTTGACACTGATTCGATTCCTGGTCCAGGAAGATCCCTCATGCCTCGAGGCAACTAAGCCTGTGCACCACAACTGCTGAGTCCAAGCACCCTAGAGCCCCTGCTCTTTAGCAAGACTGCTCTTCAGCAAGAGAAGCCACTGCAATGAGAAGCTCAGGTGACCCAACGACGTGTAGCCTCCTCTACAACTAGAGAAAGCCCTTGGGCAACAACAAAGACCCAGCATAGCCAAAAATAAAAATTTTAAATAAAAGATGCATAGGATCTTAGTGCTGGCATTCCCTCCAGCTCCCATGAACTGCCCTCTTTCCCACTCTCAAATTTCTTATACAAGTAGCCCATGCTTGCTGCCTCCATATTCTCCCCACCCTCCTTTCTGCAACCCCTTCCAAAGGAAACCCGAGCACCCCCTCCCCTGATCCCTTTCTCTCCAAGGTCACCCATGATTTATTTCTCAATAGCCAACTCTGACCTTTTCTGTCACCACTCGACTATTTTGCATATTAGAATTCCTCCTACTTCAAGGTCCATGTCAGTACAGTTTCCACTGGCTTCTGCCATTCCTTTGTTTTTATTTTTTAAATTAAAGTCCTTTTTTTAATTGTCTTTTAAAAAAATAATTTTACTTAATTTTTGGGCTGTGGTGGGTCTTTGTTGCTGTGGGGGCTTTTGTGTAGTTGCACAGAGAGGCTACTCTCTAGCTGCAGTGCACGGGCTGCTCATTGTGGCACAGGCTCTAGGACACTCAAGCTTCAGTAATGTGGCGTGTGGGCTCAGTAGCTGCAGCTCCTGGGTTCTGGAGCACAGGCTCAGTAGTTGTGGTGCACAGGCTTAGTTGTTCCATGGCATGTGAGATCTTCCTGCATCAGGGATCAAACCAGTGTCTCCTGCACCAGCAGGCTGATTCTTTACCACTGAGCCACCAAAGAAGCCCTGTCATTCCTTTACTTTTCAAGGTTCAAATTCCCTGAAGTTGTACCCTTATTTACCCTGTTGTTCTTTTCCTCTACGGTGACCCTCCAGAAACTGCAAATTGCTGGCCATGCCTTTAGAGACTCTCATTGACTCCACAATGCCTAGCAGATAAAAGTCCAAACTCCTTAGCTTAACATTTATGGCCCTGACCAGCTTGACTCCTTTTATGTCCTCTAGGGCTCAGGGACGCCCCATTTCCAACCCTAGGACACATAAATCCTTGTTTTCCAAGGTAACTGGAAAGAGATAACATGAATGCTTCAAAATTAAAGATAATAACAATATCATTTGGGTGAAAACTCCAAAATTTTTTCTGTCATCATCAGAACTGATTTTAGGCTAACAATTGATTTTTGTTTTTCCCTAGCCTTTTTCTAGGACAGTGTAGAATATGGTTAGATTCTGAGGTTAGTTAGTTTGGCTCCACTAATTATTATTGGCTGTGTGTCTTTGGGCAAGTTTCGAACATTTCCCTGATCTGGTTTTTTTTTTTTTTGTAAAAAGGGAATAAAGTTTCTGCCTTATGGGATTAAGGATTACCTGCAGTAATGTACGTAAACTCTTTAAACATCATAGTTAGCAGATGGTCAGTAAATGGTGCCCATTATCATTTTTATGATTGCTGCTTCAGCTCTAAGTATGTCATACAATTCACTGAAGTCACTGTTAGAGCACTCTATTGAACAGGAGTCAGATCTGGACTCCCACCAGCATGTGACCTTGCACAAATCCTTCGGGGCTGCGGTTTCTTCATCTGTAAAATACAGGTGCGTTGCTGGGATGGGGAGATGCACCATGCGCAGATTAGACTCGTGGATCTCTAAAAATCCTGACATCTCTTGAGCTCCATAGGGGTCAGCCCCAGTTTCCCTCACAGGGCTATCCAATCTTATCTCCCAGATGGGCAGGTCTGAATCCTGATCTTTTTTCTTGATAAGAAAAAAGGAATTCACCCCTCTTTCAGCCTCATTTTCCTTGTTTCTAAACAACAGCAAACAAAACAGTTTTTGAAAACAAACACAGGCACTTCTTCCTTCTAGTAGTGTTCCCTCAAGCACTAAGCTAACAATGGACGCTCCGGCCTTCTCTCGTCTAAGTTTCTCAATCAACGCCTGCAGCACCCCACTCCCAACCCGCCTGCCTGCCTTCGGTCCGGCTGGTCGGCCACTGCCTTACACTGCCTTCTCTAAACAGGCTAAGTGCTTTAGGGCATTCCACCAAGTTCCGCACTTCGTATCATAAAAACTATCCTCAAGCATGAAGCGTGAAGGACGGGTGCGGGGGAGACTGAGGAATGAATGAAACCAATAGGGGAAGGCAGCCAGCGCAGGCCCCGCCCCCAGGCGCGCCCCATCCCGCCGCGTCTCCCGACACCTGGTGGCGTAGAAGCTGCCTTCAAATCCCGCTCGCCTGCTGGACTCTCGTGAGATCTGGAGCTTCCGCCGGAAGACCCGCCCCCTGTGCCGTGGAGGCCAATGGGCTAGGGCGACTGTTGCGACGGTTGGATTTTGAAGGAGCCAATGAGTGCTTGGAGCGGCGAGTTTAAGTTGTCCAAGTCCTCACTGCTAAAGCCGGTCTGGGATCGGAACCTGCTCTAAACTGACGGTGAGAGACGGCTGGACTAAGGGAACCGGTCTGGGACCGCGGCCGAGGGTGCTGCGCCGGGAAGGGCTGCGGCCAGGGTGGTCCTGACTGTGGTCGGCCGCCCCAGAGCACGGTCGCCTATCTTACTCTGGGGCTCAGCAGGCAGCCCCTGCAAGGAACCCTCTCGCTCCAGACGTTCCCATGGCCCAGTTCGTGTTCGAGAGTGACTTGCACTCGCTGCTGCAGCTGGATACACCCATCCCCAATGCACCCCCTGCGCGCTGGCAGCGCAAAGCGAAGGAAGCCGCGGGGCCGGCCCCCTCGCCTATGCGGGCAGCCAACCGATCCCACAGCGCCGGCAGGACCCCAGGCCGAACTCCCGGTCAGTAGGGTGCGGCGGTTCGCGGGGGAGGGGAGGGCAAGGGCTTGAAGCAGCCTTCACGCCTCCTCCCCCTGAGTCGGGTCTGACAGTCTGGCTTCCCTCCCCCTGTCCCAGGCAAATCCAGCTCCAAGCTTCAGACCACTCCCAGCAAACCTGGCGGTGACCGCTATATCCCCCATCGCAATGCTTCCCAGATGGAGGTGGCTAGCTTCCTCCTGAGCAAGGAGAACCAGCCTGACAACAGTGAGACGCCCACCAAGAAGGTATGTGTCCCAGGGGACTTCTGGCAGGAAACTGGTCTGTGAAATCTAGATAATACCGCCACCTCATCCCCACCCTTATGTGCCAGGAACATCAGAAAGCATGGGCTTTGAATCTGAACGGTTTTGACATGGAGGAAGCCAAGATCCTTCGGCTCAGTGGAAAACCACAAAATGCCCCAGAGGGTAAGACGTCATTCTATCCCCAGGGCTCAGGGTGGGTGAGATGGCTGTCTGCCTTTTCCACCTAAGATTGAGGGGAAGGAAGTGCTTATCTGGCCTTCCTGGCTAAAGGCATGCGCAAGTGTCAATCCTCCCGGTGTCTAGACCCACTCTGTTGCCACAGGTTACCAGAACAGACTAAAAGTACTCTATAGCCAGAAGGCCACGCCGGGCTCCAGCAGGAAGACCTGTCGTTACATTCCTTCCCTGCCAGACCGCATCCTGGATGCCCCTGAAATCCGGAATGACTACTGTAAGTGCAGTCTTCTCCTTGTCCGGCGGATGGAGAAAGAGGGAGAGAGAGGGACAAGGCAAACAAGACAGCTCATGCTCTTCCCTTCCCCCTCTGGCAGACCTGAACCTTGTGGATTGGAGCTCTGGGAATGTGCTGGCTGTGGCTTTGGACAACAGTGTATACTTGTGGAGTGCTAGCACTGGTGACATTTTGCAGCTGCTGCAAATGGAGCAGCCTGGGGACTATATATCTTCTGTGGCCTGGATCAAAGAGGGCAACTACCTGGCTGTGGGCACCAGCAGTGCCGAGGTGCAGGTGAGACTTGTCCTGGTGCTGCAGCTCTGTTGTCCCCAGACCCAGGGGGCTTGCCCAGCAGGACGATGTTAATGCCAAGTCCTGATCCTCATGGTCTTCTCTCTCTGTAGCTATGGGATGTGCAACAGCAGAAACGGCTTCGAAACATGACCAGTCATTCTGCCCGAGTGGGCTCCCTCTGTTGGAATAGCTATATCCTGTCCAGGTCAGTGGCTTTGCTAATCTGTTAAAAAATCAGATTTTGGCCCCCTCTCCCTGGACTGTACACTGTGCAGAAGCAGCTCTGGCCTGCCACCTGTTTGGCACTGCTGCAGGACCTGGTTCCCTTCTCTCCTCCGGCAGTGGCTCACGCTCCGGCCACATCCACCACCATGACGTTCGGGTAGCGGAACACCATGTGGCCACGCTGAGTGGCCACAGCCAGGAAGTGTGTGGGTTGCGCTGGGCCCCGGATGGAAGGCATCTAGCCAGTGGCGGCAACGACAATCTGGTCAACGTGTGGCCTAGTGCTCCTGGAGAGGGCGGCTGGGTTCCTCTGCAGACCTTCACCCAGCATCAAGGGGCTGTCAAGGTGAGAGTGGGGCTGGGCCGGGCCTCTGCACTCTCACCTAGAACCTGGGGACTGTTAAGAGGACATGGGATGGTGAAAGTGGACTGAGTTAATCTGTGTGCCCGATAACTCCTTGTCTTGCTCTAGTACCTGCTGACTTCACCTTTATCCCACCTAGGCTGTAGCTTGGTGTCCCTGGCAGTCCAACGTCCTGGCAACTGGCGGGGGCACAAGTGACCGACACATTCGTATCTGGAACGTCTGCTCTGGGGCCTGTCTGAGTGCCGTGGATGCCCATTCCCAGGTAGTTTTCATTATTCCAGCCTCACTCCCAGATGTGTTATTCTGTATAGCTTTCCTGGGCAACCTCCTCCCCTCCAATGGCTTCACCGACGCAATACTGGCATGATCTCCAAGCTCAGATGTCACCCTTGAACTCCAGACACACATTTTCAACAGTCCACAGCCAGTCTGTCTCTAACCCCATGTTCTATAACGTGGCACCACACTAGTATGTCCCAAATTAAACTCGTCGCTTCCCCTTGCCTCCCTGAAATGTGTGTTCCTCCTCTGCCATTTGAAAAGGATACTAAGAAATCAGAACAAGTAAGACTCTTTCATCTTCCTCACCTAGTCACCAAGATAAGTCAGTTTTCCCTCAGAGTATCATTCACATGTGTCCCCTCCCCTCGGCCTCATCCTTCTTCCTGTGGAGACTCACAGCACTGGTCTTTTATCGCTTCCAGTCTGTCCTCTATATTGGTCTGGGTAGTCTATTTTTGTCCTCCGCAAGCCCTGCAAGGGCTCCCAATTACCTACAGTGTATAATCCAAATGTTTTAGAATGATATTTGAGGCCCTAGCTCAAAGGTGGGTCTCCCTACAAGTGCTGCAGCTTCCTCTCCTGACACCCCCCTGCCCAGTACATGCAGACTTTGCTTTATTCGAGCCTCAGGCTCTGGAGCCAGAGTTCAACTTAATTTGTGTGTGAGCTTAGACAACGTACTGAACGTCCTTCCAACTGATTCCTCATCTGTAAAATGGTTAACAATTCTAACTCTCAAAAGGGTTTTGTAAGGACTACAGTCATTCAAGTCTGAGTCTGTAGCCTCTGGGAGTGCCTAACACCGCGGTGGATGCGGTTGTGATTTGAGTAGTCCTGGCTCTGTGTGTGTCATGCCCGTGCCATTTCCTGTCCGCAGGTGTGCTCCATCCTCTGGTCTCCCCACTACAAGGAGCTTATCTCAGGCCACGGCTTTGCCCAGAACCAGCTGGTTATTTGGAAGTACCCAACCATGGCCAAGGTGGCTGAGCTGAAAGGTAGGTGCTAAGTGACAGACTCAAAAGGGCACACACTGTATGACTATTTGTATGAAATGTCCAGTAGAAGCAATGCAGAGACAGAAAACGGATTAATGGTTGCCAGAGGCTGGGAGGAGAGAGTACTGAGGAGTGACTGTCTTTATGGAGTGAATTATCATTGTGATGGTTGCACAACTTTGTGAATATACTATAAACCAATAAATTATATGCTTTAAAAGGATGCATTTTATAGTATGTGAATTATTAATTATCTCAATTAACGTTACAAAAACTCTCAAAATTGGAGGGCTTGTAGGTACCTACCATCCTATGTATTGCTCTCACTTTTTTCCTCCTCACATCCCAGGTCACACAGCCCGGGTGCTCAGTCTGACCATGAGCCCAGATGGGGCTACAGTGGCATCCGCAGCAGCAGATGAGACCCTGCGACTGTGGCGCTGCTTTGAGCTGGACCCTGCCCGGCGGCGGGAGCGGGAGAAGGCCAGCGCGGCCAAAAGCAGCCTCATCCACCAAGGCATCCGCTGAGGACCAACTCCTCACAGTGTTTTGTGGGGTTTGTTTTTTGTTGTTTTTTACTTTTCTAATAAAGTCACATCTCCCTCTCTTCTGGCACGACCTCTGTCCCAGCCAGCAGCCTTCCCAGAGGCTCCTCCCTACTATGATCAGAGAGCTAGAAACATCCATCCTGTGGGCACCTTGACCATCCCTCCTGTTTGCAGACAGGCTGGCAGGCTTTGTACCCACTCTTCCATTGACACATGTGCACACACAGCCACCATGCTTTCCTCTGTCACTTTTAATAAAGACATAAAGGAGTGAGCAGCCTCCACAGGCTGTATTCCCAGGCCCCTCACCCACCCTGACCTTTGGCCAAGAAGCTCCTACTTCATTGTGGGGTGGAGAAGTGGGGAGCCTGGGTCCACAGTGACAGATTATTGCTGACCTCTTCAGTGTGAGGAAAAAGGCCACAAGACCCTGGTGGGGGCCAGCCCTGAGTGCTCCTCTCCCAAGTGTAAGGCAGGGAGGGGGAAGTAAGTGTCCAGCCCTTTCAGCCCCCGGCTCTGGAGTGGCAGAGGGCAATGAGGCCACATCCCTGGGGCTGGCCGGGAGAAGTCAGGGAGGAACGGAAGCGGTGGTCTCTGTGTACCAGCTGTGGGAAGCAGAGAGCTGTCTGCTGCTCAGTCCTGACCACATAGCCCTGGTCACAGGTGTAGCTGGGGAGGACAATGACAGCTGCTGCCTAAGGTGCAGTCCTGAGGCACTTAGGTGGGCACCAAGCTAGGCCATGTTTCTCAGTTGGCCTTGACTTTGGTGGTACCTGGAACTCCGTTTTGCTGAGATACACGGGGCAGCCGCTTGCCTTTAGTGTAAGACTGATACCAGAAATTGGAGAAGAGCACGAAGAAGATGGTGCCGTACATCCAGATGAGGTGGATGATGACTGGGTACTGGTAGTTACAACTGGGCAGGAAGTAGTATTGGGAGATGTGCAGCGAGACCAGGACAAACTGGATCTGGGACCAAAAGGCATGGGTCAGAGGACACAGGGAGAGAGGACTGGAGAGCAAGGGGACAGAACACAGTGGGGAGGGCTGGGGTCAAAGGTGAGGTAGGCTGGATAAAGGTAGGGTCCAAACCCGAATGTCGGGGGGACGACTGTGGGTCAGGCTCGGGCCCCTCACCAGCTGGATGGCTGTCATGTGCTTTTTCCACCAAAGGTAGGGCTGAGCCACAGGCCCAAGGGCAGACAATCCATAGTACAGGTACATGACGACGTGCACAGAGGAGTTGATCATGGCGTGGAAAGAGCCCATTCCTCCTGTGAGTGGACAACAGGGTCAGGAGAGTCAAGCCTCTGGTCCCCAGTACCTGTCCCTCCCCCAGTGGCCTTCACCACTCACCTGGGGCTATTTTTACCCCCCACCACCAGCTCCAGGGAAGCACTGAGTGATGGAAGACATGTAGGAAGGTCACCTGTCCGTCTTTCTTCCGGAGAACAAAGATCAGCTGAGAGAATTGTAGGGGGAAGGGGTTTCAGAGCCAAGGCCTCTCACATCTTTCTCCCCACACGTTCTCAAATCTCACGAAATTACTCACTGTATCTATCAGCTCAATGAACTTGGAGAAGAGGAAGAGCCAGGCCACTCGAACCATCTGTAAGAAGTCAGGACATCCTTAGGACTGCCAAGAGCCTCTCTAAACGTGTCTATAAGACAAGGCACATCCAAAGTGCTCTTACCCCTGGCTGTTTGGGGCCTGGCCTCCGCCGCCACTTACCCTCAGTGCCTCCGGGTTGTTGGAAAAGTCCACTGGGTCGCAGCGCCAGGTGTAGGAACTTAGCCAGCCAGACATCAGGAACTATGAAGAAGTGTGGATTAGAGAGCTAGACATCCCTCCCTCCTCCAAATCTCTTTTGTTCTCTAGACCAGCGGTCCCCAATCATGGCCTGGAGGTTGGGCACCCCTGCTCTAGATGGAGAAACAGAGCTGAGCCTCTCTGGAAAGAAGATGCCTCCTCTAGCCCGAGGGCCCACCCATTATCCTGGAGGAATAAAGCTGAGGCATCCCAGGGGCCTACCTCATAGACAATGTAGAGAGAAAGTGCCACCAGTGAGAAGTTGTAGACAACCATGAAGCCACGGAGCTGGAAGGGCTTCCGGTTGGCCATGATGCGAGGGCCCAGTGAGAGAACGAAGTATACATAGGTCAGGAGGATGGAGGTCATTAGCAGGGGGGACTCCATCAGAGGGTAGCCCTGGACCCGGGGATCTAGGAATAAGGGTCAAAAAAGGAAGGGTCACAGAGTCCAAACAGGCCCCACCAGGTTTGCAGACATGAGGTCAGGTCACAAAGGGTCAAGGGGTCTGTAAGGAGGAAGGGCTAGTAGACAGCATCTCACCTGCATGCTTCATCATCTCCTGGTACAGGTTCACAATAGCCTCCATCCTCGCTAAGGGCTCTGGCGAGGTCAGGATAGGTGTCAGAGAGGGCTGACTGTTCCCCCAACCGCCCCCCCACCCCCAATTTCACCCTTGACCCATAGACAGAACACAGACCAGACAGGACAGTTCCAGACACCTTGCTGCAGAAAGGACAGAGCAGTGAGAGGAAGGAGTTGCTGGGGACCAGAGCGAGGAGGCGGCCATGGGGGGCAGGGATGGGGTGTGTGGGGGATCTGTTTCCCACACATCCTGCATGCCTGGGAAAGGCTGTTCTGCCCTTTCTCTCCACACCTTCCTCTCCCCTCCTCACACTCTGCTCCTCTCCAGGGATTTCTACTTTCTGACTTCCACTCCCTTTTTCTTCCACAAGAGGACTCTCAATTTCTGGTCTCCTTCCATAGAGGCTTACCTCCTACCACCAGGGAATTCATCTCCGGGACGACCCTCCTCTCCCTTCCTCACCAGTCTCTCACCTCTCCAGAGGTCCTCCCCTTTGATTTCTCTTGCCCCATTTTAGGATGCACAGCTCCCAGGATGGTCCCTCCTGTCCTCTCAGGAACTGTCCCTCCCTCCTCCCCCCTGCTGAGACACTCCCTCGGGCTCTCCTCTGCCCTCCTGGGCTCTCACCTCCAGCCTCTCCTCTGTCTCAGACGCTCTCCTCTCACCCTTCCTTTCCAGAAGCCTGGCTCTTTGAGACTCCTGCCCTGGCGGCTCCACCTGTCTGACTAGATCTGGCAGCAGCCCCGCCCTCTGCCCACCCCCACAGCACAGCATCCGAGGTGGAGGGTGGGTCCAGGTCACAGGTCAGTGCTTGGAGGACCCACCAGGATTGAGAAAGCCAAGTAAAGCGCAGGACTCACCACCCACCCAGCCACCCCGGATCAGTCAGATGAACTCTAGGTTTTGAGACAAAAACTTGGACTCCTGCCACAGGCCTAGCCTCTGCCCAAAGAGAACTGCTGAAAACCCATACCCGGGCATCCTCTCCTAAATGAGCCATAAATTCTCAGGCTGTCCTACTTCAGAATGGGTACCATCACCCCCTCTCCCAGGGAGGGGCCGGGAGCCAGTGGCATGTGAGGAGGTGGCGAGTGGGAGAGGTCTCAGGAATCTTCCCCTCCCTCAAGGAGGGCTCATAATTGACTAGGCCCTCTCCCTCTCCAAGCCTGAAGGAATGTCGGGGGAGGGCTCAAAGGGACACAAAAGCCTTGGCCAGGAGGAGAGCCCGGGACTCCAGACAGACAGCCCCCAAGGGGCAAGGCGCTCCCCAAACAGCCAGCACAGCAGGTGCTCTGCGAGCTGTGTTAACTTGGGTTGGCCAGGTTCCCTCCACCCAGAGAAGCAACCCTGCAGGTACCAAGTAAAGAACACAACTTCTGACAGTCACGGGGGCTGCACACACATCTCACAGACGCTCCCCCAACCTCTACGCCCACCCACAACTGCCCCACCTCCGTCAGGCCCCCAGCCGTCCCATACACACAGCCCCTGCCACAGCTCTCCCTCCGCCCCTGCGACAACTCGCCAGTGGCAGCACACGCATGCACACACAGAGCCCACCTGCCTCCTGCCGGCTGCAACTGCCCTTGTCTGACACACTACCCGGACAAGTCTTTGTGGACTTTGACATGCACGGTCTCTAATACTCAGGCCTGCTCCTAGCTACGCGCACACTGGCAAACACACCTAAACACACATGCTCCTTCACAGGAGCCGCATTACCATGTGCAAGGGCTTGTGCTCACATGCAGGTTTCCTCTCGCGTCTGTGAGTCTCAGATGAGCGCGGTCACATACATAAACTCACACAGCCCACCTGCAGGTGAATGAAGCCAACATCACCCACACCATGTGCAGACATAGACCTACCCGGGGTCATGCACACCCGCAACTCTCTTTTCACCGATGGCAGTCATCATTCATTCATTCACAGAGTTTTGCTGGCTGCTTATTCCAGGGTAAGGCCTGCCCAGAAGCATGTGCTCTAACACACAGCTCCTCCTCGACCCATGGGAGCTTGCCAGCTTGTTATCTCCCAGTCTCTCTCTGCCACCATCCCCAAGTTCACCTCCCCCACCCCACACACGCAGGCACCCTGGAGGTCAGGGGTGGCTCCAGGCTTCTGGAAGGCCCTCTCCCCAAGTTTGAGGAGAGTCTGGGTGTGTCCCCAGTAGGGAAACTCGGTCTGGTCCTTCCTTGCTTTAAGATGGATGGAAGGGAAAAGGAGACAGGCAAAGGGAGCAGCGGGGGTGCAAAAGGGCGCCAAGGGGAGGGAGGAGTAAGAGACGGAGAGGGGCCAGAGTAGGAGGTGGTGGAGGAAGGCCCAGGTTCAAGCAAATGGGGGCCAGGCGCGAGGGAGGCTGCTGGGGAGGCCCAGCCCCGGAGAGCTGGGACCTCCCACCCACTCTCCACAGGCACAGCCTCGCCCACAGCCTGGGCAGGGCAGGGCCGGGCCGGGCCGGGTGGCCCAGGGGGTCAGGGGCCTGGGCACGTGGCGAGCCCGCCCTGGGAGGTCCCGACTCACCAGTGGGGGCCAGGCGGGCAGTCGTGGAGGGTTGGGATGGAGCAAGGCTGGAGAGCAGTCCCCAGGGCCAGCCTGCCTGCCACTTCCTCATCTGCTGGGCCGACTTTCTGTCACCAGAGGGGGAGAGGGCGGGCCGGGTAGGGGGCGCACGCTGATTGGGCCTCTGGTCGAGGCAGGAGGGGCCGGCCAGCCCCGGCTCTGCTGGGCCCGCAGGGCGGAGGCAGGGGCGGGCCGCTGGGCCCCTGGCAGGAAGCGCGCCCAGCCCCAGCTCCCCACCCCTTTCCGCCGCATCGCCTCCCGCCTCGGTCAGCTCGCGCGGCCTGGCCCCGGGCCCTTGCCCGCCCAGGCTGTACCCTGCGCCTTCCTAATGTTTAGCCCCTGCGTGGCCTCCTTCTGGACCCTCTGGGATTCGTCCACCAGCACGACAGCTTCTATTCGTAACCGATCCACCCAACCTGGGACCTTGGAGCAAGTTCCGGGGTCAGCCGTCCCCTCAGAGAGCTCCCTCTCGAGAGAGTGGGACCCGAGGGGTGCAGGCAGCCTCTCTATGCCCCGATAGTGGACTCGGTCGGCGGGAAGGTCTCAGCCCAGGGAGCCGCTGTGTGGGGAAAGCTTCCTTACCATCCTATAAACTTGGGTGAGCCCAGCCTTTGGAGTTGTTGAGAGGACCGTGTGGACCGGAGGTGGGAGAATACCAGTAGCCCGGGGCAGGGGAAATTAATGAATCACTGGCTACGCTGGCCTCTTCAAGGTTGTGAAAGGAAAAAGGGGAAATGAAGCCAGCTGTGGCTGAATGTTGAAGGCCAAATGGAGCAGTTTGGTTTATTCTGGAAGCAGAGGAGAAACCAAAGAGTTTTGAGGAGGCTACTATCAGACCTGTGTTAGTAAATATCCACATTATTACTGACCACCTACCACGTGCAAGATGGGGTTAATTGCTGGTGGCACATCAATGAACAAGGCAGATGCTGTCCTCACAGGGGGTTTACTGTCTAGCCAAATCACTTCACACTGGCAGCCAGTGAGAGAGGGTACTTGGCGGGTCGGGGGGCGGGGGCAGGTGAGAGAGCACCCTCACCCAAGAAGGTCTGGAAACTGACAGGGTTGGAAAAATAGACACTGGAGGTTTCCCCGAGACAGCTAGTCTTACTCTGTACACTTAGTTGTCTATCCGGCTCCCTGAACCCCCCTCACGCCATACACTCACCAACTCTACAGAACCACTGGGGTTAAGGACTAGGTTTCAGCAAAATGAAATCTGTATCTCCAGCAGCTCCGGGATCAGTGCTAATAACTGCACACAGTGATCAGTAACTGTGCACAGGACTGTCTGACGTACACGTGGAATTCAGAGGAGGTGGCGGTTTGGGAGAAACAATGTGTTCATCAGCAGTGGAATGCAGCTTTGTGGAGGGGCTTCCCTGGTGCTGCAGCAGTAAAGAACCTGCCTGCCAATGCAGGAGATCCTTGGTTAGGAAAGATCTCCTGGAGAAGGAAATGGCAACCCACTCCAGTATTCCTGCCTGGGAAATCCCATGCACAGAGAAGCCTGGTGGGCTACAGTCCATGGGGTCGCAAGAGTCAGACACTTAGCCACTGAACAACAACAAGCTATGTGGAAGTGTAGTCTTAGAGTTAAGAGGTCAGAGCCAAAGTACAGTTCTGATCCAGTCCACAGAGTACCTACCAGTACCTACCCTTGAAAGGAAATGGCAAGAGAATTCAGATATTCAAAAAGCTCAGACTAATTAGCGTTGTACCTGAAGGCCTATCTGATCTGGTCCTCAGCCTCCCCGCATTCTCCTGGGCCACATCTTATGCTTTAACTGTTCCCCAAGGATATCAGCATCTTTCATATACACCCACACCTCCAAGCCCTGTCTCCTAACTCAAGATAAAAGCAGCTTTTCCAGGCAATAAAGCAGTCCCTCCCTTCGCTTTCACAATCTCCTGCAATGCAATTATCTGCATACCCCTTCACTGTAAGTTCTTCTCAGCAAGGACCAATATTTTGGTTGTCTCTGTACCTCTAGTATCTGACCAATGTTGGACTCATCTGCCCCTCCACAGTGTTTGCAGAGTATTAGAGTGAATGAGAAATGAGAAGGGGAAGAGAGGTCGAGGGACCCAGAGTCAAGTGGGGAAGACAGTAAGAATTCAAAAGCTTTTCTACTTGCCTTGGGATGACAGTATCAGTTGAGTCAATAAATATTTATTGTTTTAGGTATACTTCAGTAGCCCTGGGGGTCACACCTAACTCCAAAGACCTGATTTTAAATCTCCAGTTAGTACTTACATGACTTAATGTTAAGTGGCTGAACCTCCAACAGCACCTATCTCATTAGATTGTGAAGATTAAAGGAGATGACCCAGGTAAAGTACTCAGCACTGTTTCTACCTCGACATTTCATAGCCAAGGGGTGAAGCAAGAAGGTATATTCTTGTATGTCGATTAATGAGCATTCGTTCAACAAATACTTCCTAAATAAACTGTGCAAAGCACTGTTTGGAGAGCACTATTGAGAGGTTTAGACTAAGTGTCCATCTAGAGACAAACAAAGCAGACTGTTATAAATGATGAAACAGTTCCTGAGGTTAAATATGGTAGAGATGTGTGTGTGGGTGCTGTGCTCAATTCTGTCCAACTCTTTCCGACCCCATGGACTGTCACTCACCAGGCTCCTCTGTCCATGGAACTTTCTAGACAAAAAACTGGAGTGGGCTGCCCTTTCCTACTCCAGGGGATCTTCCCAACCCAGGACTCAAACCCACATCTCTCGCATCTCTTGCCTTGGCAGGAGGATTCTTTACCACTGTGCCACCTGGCACAGAAAGAGATCTTCCACTATCCATTAGTCACCTGGACCACACTGGTATTGATGAATGACCATAGCAAGCCCTCAGGAAATGCCCACTGACTACATGAACATGCCCAAAGACTCACTTCCTTCAGTTCCAGTCCTAGTCCTAGGAGAAAACACCTTCAAATATCTGATACAGACCACCAAACCAGGTCCTACCAAATGGCTTCTCCAAGGCACTGGGGTTCCTGAAAAATATTCACAGTCTAGAAAAGAAGACAGATAGATAAATTAACAGTTACAATAGCAAGTGGTGAGTTAAACCAAGAGGGTTAAGAGAGCAGCAGGGGTTGGGGGGGGCACCTTACTCCAAGGTGGGGGTTAGTTCTTGAAGGCTTCATAGAAATTACACCAAAGCTGGGTGTTAAAGAAGGCAGGGAAACGTTTTCAGGCGGATGGAAGCATGTGTGTGAAGGTATGGAAGCAGGAGATATGGCCCGCATGGGGAGTTCTGGGGAGTCTCCAGTCCAGAGGGCGAATGGGTAAGGGGGGAACGTCGGCAGGAGTCAGTCATGAAGAGCTCTGTATGGCCTGCTACAAAGTCTGGATTTAGCTGTTTATCTTTTTTAGCCCTGGCTGCACACCAGAATCATCTGGAGAGTTTTAAAAATATCAGTGCCTGACTCTCACCTCCAGATTGATTCTAAAGGTTTTGACTTTGTTTTTTCACATATATGCCTTTACTGTGAGCAGCAGGTAGGATACTTCCAGCAATAGTAGAAACAAAAACCAAAAATTAATTTACCAAAGGAAGGACTCAGTGAGGACCCTTGGTTGAAACCCTTGGGAGCTCAGACATAAGACACTGACCCAGAGCAGCAGGCAGAGGACTCCAAAGCCCATGAAGAGTGAGGCCACCAAAGAGATGAGGAGTTCTTTGTAGATATGCCAAGTGTACTTGGTGGAGGTGACCTTATAAACAAAGAGCCAGGAGGTGAAGAACATGTCAGCGGCCAACAGCACCACAGTCATACGGGGAAAGATAGCTGGGTTCACTGGACGGGGATATCTACTCATGGCCTCTAGCTCCATTTTGCTGGGCTCAGGGTAATCCACTGCTCCTCTAAGGGTTGTTTTTAATGGAAAGAGGCTTAAGCGTGTTTATGTGCTGTGTAGAAGACAATGAGATACGGCACACACAGGGTTTAGACTTTGGCTCAGGAAAACAGCTTATAGGCTGAAATATACAGAAAAGAAGGGTAAGTCTGTCAATGCACTGCTAGGAAATGGGACCACTTAGAACCTGCAGGGAAGCTGGTGGAAGATCTTGGAGGTAAGAGGGTCCATGGGACGCTACCTCCACTGGAGGCAGGCTGATAAACTGGAGAAGCTGAAAGAGTCCAGGAAGTCGTTCTTGATAAGGATAAAGGCCAGATGTGTATGTGGGTAGGGAAGAATACCAAGTCCAACAGCTGAAACTCCCCCTGAAATTCATGGAGCCTTCCTGACTAAAGGGAAGTGAGGTGACAACTTCCCCTGGGCCCCACCCTCTCTGACTCACACCTCACTCACATGGGCCTTTCTCCATTCTCTCTCCCCAGAAGATAAACTACTGATTTACCTTCTCCAAGGGTTCAGTCTGAAAACCACCATCTGTATGAACTGAACTCTAACAACTCTTATTTCCATGATCATGTGGTTTTATGTGTTTCTGGGGAAAAAAAAATCTAAAGGGAAACCGGATCAAAGAAGCAGAAAAAGAAAAAATGGTAAAAGGTATTATCTGTATGCGCCTGCAAGGGAGCCGGTGGAGCAGTGGAGGGAACAGGGTATGGGGGCGACAGGCGAAATGGCTGAGAACAACAGGTACTGAGGGTCAGAGGCTGAGAGGCCACAGGAGTGGCAGGTAGAAATGGAAGCAGTCTCCCAGGGCCTATGTCGAGCTTCTCCCTTCCCCACCTGTAAGGGACAAAGGGCACTTTCTAACTGTATCCGCACAGAGGAGCTGAGGGGAGGGCTGCAACCTGAGGACAGAGGAATGAAGATGAGGGGAAGGGCTTGTCGGTTAATGATTCTGCATGTCCATGGGCCTCAGTCAGCTCGCTGGTGTCCTCTGCCTAAGGTTGGGACCTTGGCTGAAGGAAGGACATCCAGCCAGCAGAAGAGAGAGACTGCATGCAAACACTCATCATACTATCTGAACTGGGGGGCTGCCTGAACCCGTGAGAGGTCAGGGAGACAAAGCCTGATCTGTTGTAGGTAGCCAGTGCCAACACCCTATGAGTATTGTTCAGTGTTCACTGAACTGAGGTTTAAAAAAAAATTCAGTCTGGGGGAAAGGGCTGTGATAAAATGTGCTAGAAGAGTTCTGGAGAGAGAAAAGGGAAGGCTTTTGGTGAGGGGACAAACCAGGGGAGGTTATCAAGGTGGACGAAAGAGAGTTAGCAAGATCTGGAAGATGTGAGAGAAAGGCCAAAAGGGGGAGAGAGAAAATACAACACTTTCCCTGGCAAGCATGGGGCCAGCTGCTTCCCATATGCTCTTATGGTTCAGTTCTCTAAGGCAAGTACTGTGATCACTGCTGAACAGATGGGGAAAGGATGGAATCAGAAAGGGCGAAGGATTTTTTCTCAAGGTGACACAGCAAGTGAGGTGGAAGTAACATAGATGGTTCAAGCTGAGGAAAAAGCATGGACAAAGGGGTGGATGGAGGGAAGAAAAGGACAGGAGCAGGGAACTGGAAGCAGTTCTATTTGGTGAAAGGATCCAGTGAATGAAAGGCCTTCATATGCTAGGTTAAAAGTAGATGGCTCCAAATCATGAAGTGTTTTGAATGAAAGAAAGAGGAGTTTTGTTTGTACTGAGATGTCCCTGGAGATTTTTAACGGGTTGGTATGATCCCCATTGTTATTTACAAAGAAAAACCTGGTGACAGTGAGATTATCAAGAGGAAGGCAGAGGAAGGGAGGCCAGCAAAGAGACCAGCTCAGAGGCACAGGTGTGACACGGTGAGGGCCTAACCTAGGGCAATGGAGCAAGAAGGGAGAAGAGGGGATGGGACCAGAACTGACAGCCAGGCTGGCAAGCTGGATAACCCTGTGGAGCAGGATGGAGGGAGTGAATGCAGTTTGGGATATCCTGAGTTTGAGGAAAGATGGCCCCTTCCACAGGCAATCTGAAACACAGTACTGTAAGTTTAGGAGAAAGGATGGGGTTTGGTTGTGGTGGGGGCTGGGGCGTGGGGGACAATATCTGTGAATTGTCTGCAGAGATAAAACCACACACAGTGGACTGTTGTAGCTTTAAGTCCGGTTGCATTCAGATACTTTCCCATCCCCCTGCTTTCATTTCCTTTATGGAATTTCTGCCCAGCCCCACTGGTGCTTTAGTCATGGTGTTCTCTCCATTTCCCTCCGTGCTTCTAATGGCACAGAATCCAAGCAACAGGAGAGTTCTTCCACAAGATGAGCTATATGTAGTAGAGTGGAGAAATGCAGAGACAGAGCTGAGACAACACCGAGCCCCTGACCTGCCTGGAGCCAGTCACCCTTCAACTCCCCATCTGTATAACCCAAATCCATTGGGTCTCTCTTTTTTTTTCAGTTAAGCTAGTTTAATTGTACTATGTTGTAATCAAAATAGTCTAACATGCTATGTGATAAACACAAGATTTCTCAGGAGAGTGTAAGGGATTGCTCAGGGGAAGGAGAACAGTGTTGGCATTTCAGTGCTGACTATATGCCTGGCAGGCCTTGTATATGCCCTTCTAAGAAGCTTGGACTTTATCCTATAGTAAAGTAAGAGCTACTTAAGTTGAATTTTAAATATGCTAAGTGGAAGGTACCTTTCACTGAGCATATTATGGGATTATAGCACCAATTTAGGAGGTAGAAATCAAGGGTCTTGGAAGTAAAGTAATCTGCCTAAGGTCACATAATGGATAAATGTCCAGTTCAGTTCAGTCACTCAGTCATGTCCAACTCTTTGTGACCCCATGGACCGCAGCACGCCAGGCCTTCCTGTCCATCACCAACTCCCAGAGTTTACCCAAACTCATGTCCATTGAGTCGGTGATTCCATCCAACCATCTCATCCTGTCATCGCCTTCTCCTCCCGCCTTTCCCAGCATCAGGGTCTTTTCAAATGAGTCAGCTCTTCACATCAGGTGGCCAAAGTACTGGAGTTTCAGCTTCAACATCAGTCCTTCCAATGAACACCCAGGACCAATCTCCTTTAGGATGGACTGGTTCGATATCCTTGCAGTCCAAGGGACTCTCAAGAGTCTTCTCCAACACCACAGGTCAAAAGTGTCAATTCTTCATCGCTCAGCTTTCTTTACAGTCCAACTCTCACATCCATACATGATCATTGGAAAAACCATAGCCTTGACTAGACAGACCTTTGTTGGCAAAGTAATGTCTCTGCTTTTTAATATGCTGTCTAGGTTGGTCATAACTTTCCTTCCAAGGAGTAAGTGTCTTTTAATTTCATGGCTGCAGTCACCATCTCCAGGTCGGGTATAATTTAAGAATGGTCAACTGTAAAAGGGAGGAAGTGATAAAGACTTCACAGGAGTAGGTGCTATTGGGAGGACGAATTGTTCCCTAGGTGAACAGGAGGTTGGAGCAAGAAAAAGAGAGGGCAGACACACCAAGGAGAGAGCAAAGCATGTTTAAGGCATGGAGGTGTGAGACAGCACCTAGTCCGCAGGTATTGGCCATAGCTTAGAGTATAGTGACAAGAACCATGGAGTTGCTATGGCAAAACAAGGCCTAAAGGACTGGTGGTGACTGTGAAGGGAAGAGAGCAAGCATGGAGCTCTGGTGTGCGATAACCAGTGGATCACACAGCCACCGGTGAAGACCTAAGCCTGGACTGAGTGAGCAGGGACAGAGAAGAACACATCCCAGCTGCACAGGGAGACCTCTGAATGGTGAAGGCCCCCCTTTAGATGAGATGTGGGCAGACTGGAACTGGGTCTTCAAATGGTGTGGACAGGGAACAGATAGAACTTAGAAGGGGTGAAAAGGAACACTGCCAGTGAGGAAGCCTGTCATATGGTCTCAACTCAAAATCACAGTTTAGGAGACCAAACTGGGCTTTAATAGACAACTAAGAGGGAGAAAGAAAGTTCGCACAACTAGATCTGGAAATGACTCATTGCATCAGGCAAGCCAATGCAGAAATGTTCCAGTGTCTGCTCTGCACACAGTGGGGGATTAAATGTGCATGGAGAGTCTCTCCTAGTGTGAACGTAGCTATGAGCACAGATGAGCTACAGAGGGAGGAAGAGTTACCTCCGCACAGAGGGACTGGTCAATGATTGATTGAAGCAACAATTGCTGACAGCAGACTTTCAGACACTACCCTGAGGATAGTTAATATTTACTGAGCTTCTACTATTGTCAGGCACACTATCCTAAGTGCTTTGTATGTATTAATATATTTAAACTTCACAGAAGCCTTGTGAAATAGCCACTAGTATTATCATCCCTAGAAATAAGGAATCTGAGGCAGAGAGAGGTAAAGTAACTCGCTGAAGGCCACACAGCTAGTAGGTGGCACAGCTAGAATTTGAACCTAAAGGAAATCAACCCTGAATATTCATTGGAAGGACTGATGCTGAAGCTGAAGCTCCAACACTTTGGCCAGCTGATGTGAAGAGCTGATTCACTGGAAAAGACCCTGATTCTGGGAAAGATTGAGAGTAGGAAGAGAAGGGGGCTGTAGAAGATGAGATGGTTAGATAGCATCACTAACTCAATGGACATGAATTTGGGCAAACTCTGGAAGATACTGAAGGACAGGGAAACCTGGCATGCTGCAGTCCATGGGGTTGCAAAGAGTCAGACACGACTAAGCAACTGAACAACCCGGCACTAGAAAATGCTCTTTTAACCAAAATGCTAGATTATACTCTCTCTCCAAGGTCAACCAAATAACAACAGTAATAGCAGCAGCGACCACTTAAAGTGTTTACAGTGGGCCAGATGCCATGTATGCCAGGCATGCACATTTCTTGCAGAAGAAAATATAGCTCTCAGATAGAAGAACTGGATTCACCCTTTGACAGTGCAGGGTGCTTGAACTTGGGGGGGCAATAAAGAGCAGCAGGAGCTAGGATAAGTTTGTACAAGGTACAAATGTACAGCATAAAAGAGCAGGTCATTGACCACACCTAGTGGAAATGGCACTGGGCTATGGACAGACAGCTTTCTCAGAAAGCTTCAGAGTGTGACCTGTGAGCTGAATTTCGAAAGAAAATTGGATATTCATCACCGAACGATGGGACAAAATGTTCTGTGCGGAGGGAACAGTGGGAATAAAGGTATGGGAGGCCAAAGAGAGTTACATTCAGGAAACATCAAGCAATTTGTACAACATGGGAATAGATTGGGTGGCAGGACAGTACACAAATTAAGTTGGGAGAAGTCAGGGAGCTAGATGACAAAAATCTCGACTTGCTTTTCCAGGAAATTTAAGCTGTTTTTCAAACTTGTCTGCTGCAGTAAATGTAAAAAAAAGAATAAATATCCCCAGAGAATTTAGCAGCTTAGTATGAAACCCTTCGGACTAGTGGTAATTCCCCAAAGTCTGCTTACTCCTTACTGCATGCCTGATAATTCTGCATTTTGTTTAAGTTACTTAGCCTCGAGTAAAATGGGCAGCTAGGATGAGCTCTACCCTATAACATTCAGTATGCCTGGCTCACTGCCCCTACCAACCTGCCCAGTATGTGGACCCCAGTTTGAGAACCATAAGAAGGAAACTATCAAAAGGACTTTAATCAAGGGAGTAATGTGATCAGTAATGTGAGAAATCTGTATGCAGGTCAGGAAGCAACAGTTAGAACTGGACATGGAACAACAGACTGGTTCCAAATAGGAAAAGGAGTACGTCAAGGCTGTATATTGTCACCCTGCTTATTTAACTTCTATGCAGAGTACATCATGAGAAATGCTGGACTGGAAGAAACACAAGCTGGAATCAAGATTGCCGGGAGAAATATCAATAACCTCAGATATGCAGATGACACCACCCTTATGGCAGAAAGTGAAGAGGAACTAAAAAGCCTCTTGATGAAAGTGAAAGTGAAGAGTGAAAAAATTGGCTTAAAGCTCAACATTCAGAAAACGAAGATCATGGCATCCGGTCCCATCACTTCATGGGAAATAGATGGAGAAACAGTGGAAACAGTGTCAAACTTTATTTCTGGGGGCTCCAAAATCACTGCAGATGGTGACTGCAGCCATGAAACTAAAAGACACTTACTCCTTGGAAGGAAAGTTATGACCAACCTAGATAGCATATTCAAAAGCAGAGACATTACTTTGCAAACAAATGTCCGTCTAGTCAAGGCTATGGTTTTTCCTGTGGTCATGTATGGATGTGAGAGTTGGACTGTGAAGAAGGCTGAGCACCGAAGAATTGATGCTTTTGACCTGTGGTGTTGGAGAAGACTCTTGAGAGTCCCTTGGACTGCAAGGAGATCCAACCAGTCCATTCTGAAGGAGATCAGCCCTGGGATTTCTTTGGAAGGAATGATGCTCAAGCTGAAACTCCAGTACTTTGGCCACCTCATGCAAAGAGTTGACTCATTGGAAAAGACTCTGAAGCTGGGACGGATTGGGGGCAGGAGGAGAAGGGGACGACAGAGGATGAGATGGCTGGATGGCATCACTGACTCGATGGATGTGAGTCTGAGTGAACTCCGGAGTTGGTGATGGACAGGGAGGCCTGGCGTGCTGCGATTCATGGGGTCGCAAAGAGTCAAACACGACTGAGCGACTGAACTGAACTGAACTGAACTGAATGTGATCAGATCTGCACAAATCTCTGGCAGCCACATGGAAGATGAGTTGGAGTGGGCAAGCCTGGATGCAGGGCATCCAAACAATACTTTTAAGGCGAGGCTCCAGGCCTAAACTACAAGGCAGGATGGATGGATCTTGGGGAGGCAGAATTGACAGGATTTGTATCTGACTGAGTGGGGGGTGGGGCGGTGCTGGGACACAGAGTGGGGAAGTGTTTAGGACAGTTTCCATAGACCTGGCTTAGGTCACACCTAGGATACTAGAAAAGAAACAGGTTGGAAGGGAAAGATGATTGGACTGACACATTCAGAACCTGAGGTATTTGTGGATCATAGGGGCAGAAATACGCAATAGGCATCTGCATGTCAGCAAAGAGGTCTGGGCTGTCTGATAAAACTTGTTTGAGTTATGTACATAAAGGTGGTGGTCACAGAGACAGCAAGTAGAATTAGAAAAGAAGGTTAACAACAGAGTCCTGGAGAATAACAACATTCAAGAAGCAGGCAGAGGGACAGAAGGCCAAAACCTGCAGAGAAGGGATGGTCAGAGAAGTGGGAGTCAGTGAAGGGGAAAAGGTGGAAGAGCAATGGCCAGCACTGTTTAAAACCATGGAGATAAGTAAGAGACAGAAGGACTGAAAAAAGTCTGGATTTAGCTCTCAGGTCAACAGTGATCTGAGACAGGCTAGTTCCTGAGGAAGAGTGGAAGTGGGGCTAAAGAGTGAGTACGGGGCGTGAAGGAAGATGGTGGTGGTAGCCTCTGTATTTCAAGAGCATGGCCGAGAGTCAAGTGAGTGGTGACGTGGGCTCAAGGATTAACACGGAAGGATACTAATCAGGGTCATGAAAATGTGTGCAGCCTAGAGAAATGAGTACAAAAGAACAAGGATGGTCTACACATGGGTTGTGGGCCACGGAAGATTAATTATCAAAATGACCATGAAGGAGGGAAATTTGGGCAACAGCAGGGAAGGGAATGACATGGCAGAGGAAACACAGGAAGGGGAGCAGCCCGTGGTGCCTTGGATTCAATTCCATGGGGAAGGTTATCATGTGGAAAAGTATAATTTGCTGTCTTTAGGTGGGGGAATCTCTGGTACATTTATCTTGCCCAGAGGAGAGAAAGAGATGCCTGAGTGGGAAGGTGACCTCTGGCATTCAATGCATTTATCTCTGTTGTAACTTTTACTAAAGAACTAGTGCAAGTTAGGAAATAATTTTAGGGAAGTGGTCCAGAGGGAGGTCTGTATTTTAAGCTGCAGGTGACAGGGAACTTTAGGAACAGTTTGGAGGGGTTCAAGGGATTGGCAGGCTAGTCTAAGAAAAACTTTGCCTATCATAACATAGTCATGTGATGAGGAAAATGAAAAATGCCTGGGGATATACAGGCTTCAGAATCATTGCCAGAGACTTGAAAGCTAGGAAGTATCACTGGGAGCACCCAGGTGAGAAAACTGAGGCCCAGGGAAGTCAGGGGCCTTGTCCATTGTGTACTTGGGGGAACTGCCATGTACATATGGTAGGTGATATCTTGAGAGCATGTGAGCTGATCAAGAGGTGACAACAGAGAGCCAGAACCTGCCTCAGTAGAAAGTAAGAGACAGAAGCTAAAGGGAAGAAGAGAGGAAATTTGTCCCGTAGGACAAAATACATCTTGAAGCAATGACTGGAGTTTCAGTTAGAAAGCCCCACCTGCAGGGTGGTAAACTCTTTCCAAATGTTAGCCTCTGTGTGTTCAAGGCTGTCAGGCCAGAGCCACATTGAGCCTCCATAAGTTGGTACAGTGAACCCTCCAGACTGAATCACAAAGGGACCACAGCCCCCAGCCTTACTCCTGGCCTACTGCTAAACTTCAATAGGCTAACCCCCACAACTTGGAACAGATGGAAGAAAACGTACATCCCTTGGCGGTTTCTCTAGACAGTAATCAGGAGCTGATCTAAAGTGGCCTTTGGATGGATTCCGCCCCCGTCCTGCCTGGTGCTGGGATCAGCTCACACGGCTCCTGTGTCCACAAGGCACAGAGAATACATTGTCCATAAGGAGGATTATTCTGTACAAGAAGTTTAGACAAAGGGAGAGGTTGTTCCCAGCTGCCTGGGGGAGGTGGGAAGGGGGTGGGAAAGGGACTGGCCTTGCACTAGGGCATTCCTGCAGAGATCAGCTTCCTCCCTTCAACAGCAGGACAGGAGGTGGGCACTATACCGGCTCTGGTTCAGTCCAAACACCAGGACTGATTATGGAGTTTGAAGGAGCACTTAGCTGAAACCTATCTACCTTGACTGTTTCCCAAGAAAGTGCAAGGTCAAGTTACATGACCTAACTAGGTAGGGCAGCAATAGACATCAGCAGAGGAAGAAAACAGGGTGACTGGGGCAACGTGCAAAAGAGAGGTTCAGCAATGAGAGTCCCAGCCTCAGGGCAGAGCTGGAGAGGGGGCGGTCCTAGCAATGGGTGTCATGCAAATACCGATGCAGTAAGCCTCCACCTTCAACAGGATGACCTCTGTGCTGCACTTAAGTTTAACAGCTGCTGCTTCTTTCGCCATCCCAGACACACACCTGGGAGACAATGGTGTGTCCTAATCTCATTTGCCCCGGTTCCCCAAGAGTAGAAGCAAGCACAGGCCCCAGGCAAAACAGAAACATCAGAAACTGGACAACACTACCAGAAGGGAGGAAGAGTGCCATCTTTTTATCTTAAACCTGAGCAAGGGGGCAGCAAGTCAATGTGCTCTTCTTGAAACTCTGTAGTATTCTCTCTATACCCTCCGTTAGGGATGAGTGTTAGGGGTGGGAGATGCTCTCCACTGAGACACTTGTTGGGCTGTATGAGCCCCACAGTTGGTGACGCTGCTAGGTTTGTGCACTCCAGAGGACCCGGGGTTGGGACGCTGGGAACGAGAGCATGTCCTCTCAGAGGGAATACAGACGTAAGGACGGTTTGCTTAAGGGCATGAGATGGAGGTGGGGTCCCGAGTATGCTCCTCTTGGGACAGGAGGGCACTTCAACTCTGGGAGGGCAAGGAATCCATTTCAAATAGTACTTTGGGAATGACATTGCTATTAGTCTGAGACAACAAAGACACTTGGGGTTGGTTTCAATAGGTTTGAAAGTTTTTAAGAAACTTTCAACAGGAAGGAATCTTTGGGTGGAATAAAGGACAGTGGTCACCAAGCTACTCCAGGGGTTTTGGAGACACACACCTTGAATCCTATCCAATGTGACAGTGAGCTCGGGTATTTCCAGTGCAAACGGAAGAGAGGAGAAGGAACAGGTGAGTAGGCTGACAGATCGGTAAGGCAGCCCTGCTGTAGTGGGGAAAACCCCTGACACTGCCTCAGAGCTGACGGCAGGACTCTCCATGCTCTGTGTACTATGATCAGTGAGCTGTGTGGACACATTTCTGGTCGTGATGGAACTAGAATGGATGTGACATCTGTGACTGCTTTTCCAGTCCTTTGCTGCCACAGCCTGGCAGAGTCCTGCCTGGCACTGAACAAATACCTAAGTACTAATACGTGACAGAAGAGAACAGAAAAAAGGCAGCTGGGAGGAATGAGCAGGCCATTTTATTACCTCTCAGGACTTTTAGATCAAACCTACAGATAAGAGAAAAAAAAAACAAAAAACCTAAGAAAACTTTTTATTGGAGAACAAACAAGAATTGCCTTGGGACTTGGTGGTCCAGTGGTTAAGACTTTGAGCTCCCATTGTAAGGGGCCTGGGTTTGCTCCCTGGTTGGGGAACTAGATCCGATATGCTGCAATTAAGAGTTCACCTGCTGCAACCAAAAATCCTGCAGGCTGCAACTAAGACCCAGGACAGCCAAATAAATAAGTAAAATTTTTACAAATATTGCCTTGCAGCAACCTTGAAAGTCTCTGACATGTAGTCTCCAATCCCCACATAGCTCTCTCAATTTACCTGCTGTAGATAACCCTGACACAGTGGTCATCAACTTAAATAACTTTATTCAGAGCAATCCTTTGGTCCACTTCTGCTGACTCAACTCCTGCCCTTGCTTGCAAAGGAGAGCCAAGAAAGGCAGCTTAAGCTGGTGACCCAAGCCCACTCTCCTCTCCAGCTTTATAGAAGCAGGCAAAAGTGCTGGCGGCTGCCACCTCCCACCATCCACTTGACCCTTATTGGAACTACTGGCTCTATGGACTGGAGAAAAGCCATGCTAACTGAGCCCAGGAACCAGGCATACTTTGAGGATGACTCAACCATGACGAGAGACGGTGTGAGGTGCAATTCCTCTTTCCCTCCAAAATATGAAAGAAAAAAAAAAAGGTCTGGAGAACAAGGGATATTTTCACATGCTCACAAAACCCTTTCTCATGTAGCCCTGCCTGGCAGAGCCACTTCCTGAGGAAGCTCCCATCTACTGGGACTTCAACATCTTCCCTCACAGGCCCAGGGTTGGGTAAAGGATAGGGGACTCTGACTATTTCCCAGATGAGAGCTGAACTGGCTTCTGAGAGGATGGAGAGTAGAGCAGGCCCAAGCTTCTCCAGACTTGTAAGTGGATGGTCTGTCTCAGCCCAGAGGCCTCGTCACCTGCAGCCTGGAGAGATGGCCAGGCTGGAATCTGGGAAGCCAGGCCTGTGGAGGCAGTGGGCCTCTAGGGACACAGAAGCTGTCACCATCTCTGGCAGCACAGAATAAGCACAGGATTTCAAACAAAGCTGAGCGGTCCACGATCTTGTGTCCATCAGCTCACCACAGACATGAAGCAGTCTCAGATCAGGGCAAGTTCTGGATCGAGGACTGAGGAGGGGACAGTGGGAAGAAGTGGCTGGAGAAACTCTCATTTATTGAATACTCATTATTTCATAGATTGTGCTAAGTGTTTTACATCGTTTTCCCATTTTAATCCTCACAACAACCCTATGAGGTAGGTATTATCATCATTTATAAACCAGAAAACAGGCTCAGAAAAAGTAGGTCACTTGCCCAAGGTGACACAGCTAGTTGGCAGTGGAGATGGGATCTGTCTGTGGCCGAAAGCCTGTGTTCTTTTCACTGTACCCATCCAGGTCAGCTTTGGGCAAAAGGCAGTTTCACTGCCCAACTCTGAAAAGAACACCTGGGAGTGGAGGTTGCCACTCACACTCACCGCTGGTAGGGATGCATGGAAGCCGACTTGATGTTGGTTTTTATCCCACTTGGCATTTTCCCTAAAAAAAAACATGAAGAAAGATACCTGAAGCATAGTCAGATGTTCATCATAAATCAGAAGTGCTGCCTCCCAGGTTCCCTTCTGTCACCTCCTCCATCAGCTCAGAATCTGTGGCATCTGACCTTGGGTGACAAGGCTGAGGTACGGCTCCCTGCCCAGCCCTCTACCTGAAGATGGTCAGGACGAGGAATAGTGGGAAGGGCTGGAACACATCCCTGGAGGTTCCTGCTCCTCCCCTAATAGAAAAAGAGAGCTTGTCCCTTTGCCTAGACAGCTTGGAAGAAAATATTTCTTCTAGCTGCTTATATCCAAACTCCTCCAGACTGTTCTTATAATTACTAAGAGTGAGCAGAAGAGACAGTATACAGAGCAAGGAATACGCATAGCACTGGAAAACCTGCCTGCTTGTCAACTCCTAACACACCTACCCAATGATCCTAATACCTAGGGTGAGACACTGACAATACACCTACCCAAAGTTAAAGGGGACAGAAGGGTAGCTAAGGGCAATTTCAGTCAAAGTTCTTTCTCATTGTCTGGTGTCTGTTAACAGAGTTTCAAATGGGACTTTCACTCTCAAGAGTTTTTTTCCAGGTCACAGTCCAAGGGAGAAAAGGAGAATCTCTCCAGCCCTGGGGATGGGGTAAGGGGGAAGTGTGGCAGATAACCCAGTTTATTTTCACATCCCTGCTCAAGGTCTGTCACCAAGCCAATCTTTGTCACCTTACCTGGCTGACCTGCTTGGGCCATCTGCACCCCACTGAGCATTGGCTGCTGCTGATTTGGAGCTCCTGCCATCTGCACCTGCTGTAATCCTGAGGCTCCTGCGAGGACTGTTCCAGCTCCCGGCTGGCCTGGCTGGCTAGGACCACTGCTGCCTGCAGGCCTCCAGTTAGAAAGCCCCTTTCCAAAGGCAACAGCTGCTACTAAGGCGTTGGTATCTGCTGGGTTAAAGGTCTGCTTATTCGGCCGGAGACCTGAAAGGCAAGGTAAGTGGAGACCCTGAGGTATGCCTCTGGCCCTGGACTTCATTTAGCACCAGTATGAGTGCCAGGGCTTGGAGTTCTGACTTTGGTAGCATCCAGACTTCCTGGCAACCCAGAGGAAGAGCCAGAGGACCCCCATGACTATCTCAGAATTCGCCCTTCTCCCTTTGCTCCTTTCTCCACCTGCCCCAGCGCTGGCCTGAAATATAGAAGGCCAACAGAATAGATGCATACCCTTGGCTAAACAGCACATCCCTGCATCCTCATTTCACCACTACCTACACCACCCTTCCTATTCCAATGATCTTATCCCTCATTCCCCCACCACTTTGCCACCAATCCCTCCATACCTCCACTCTCTGATTCTCGTTCCTCTTTGCTGATTTTCTCCAGAAGGTTTGAGCACATTTTGTTCAAGCTCTGGATCTGTTTCTGTAACACATGTAAGTTTGTACAGAAGTTAGGGCAAGCAAGAAATGATTACAGGAAAGTTTCTTCTTTGAGCTATTCCAGGGGCAATGGAGGCATAACCAACTGCCATACCCTACAGTACAGGAGTGGGAATACTCAGCTTCTCATGGTAAAACTCGAGGGTGTAGGGCAGCAGGGCAGTGACTCAGTCCAACCTGCGCTGCATCAGCACCAATGCGAGCAGCATCTGTGGTCAGCTGCTTCTCTTGCTCTTCAACCTCAGGGTCAGGCTTGGTTCTCAGATGGTCAGGGACCACCTCGTGGCTGAAAACAGGTACCCGTCCTTCAGTCTGCCTCTGTAATACACAGATTTTATTGATCCTACTGTGGACTCCAAGAAGATTCAATTCTGGCCTGATATACACATAGTTCCTTCCACAGGCAAACACTGCATTTTCAGGGAAAACACAACCTGAGACTAATAATATCTGGCTTCCTAAGACACCATTCCCCTCATTCCATCCTTCAACTCTATCTACTCACACCCCATCTCTACCAGATCTAAGGATAAACCCCTCTCTGCCACATTTTAATCAAAGATTGAACTAGGAAAGGTTACAAAAAACAAACGTTTTGCTCGAGACAGGAGGTGGAGGAAAGAGGGAAAAGGTCTTTATCTTGGTGCTGTAGGCCTCAGGTTAATTTAGCACTCTTTGGGAGTGGTTCTCCCAAACTCCAGAAGGACAAAAAGCAAGGCCTCCAAAATGTAGCCCCCACTTATTGCCATACATTATTGCATATTCAAAATTTCTAGAATAGAAACCAACCACTGTGCTGTCAGTCCTCACGTAAGAACGTTGTTTCCTAAGCTGCATCCCTCTCCTCCTCTTACCATGAGATCTTCATCTCGGTCTGGGGACAACACCAGAGGGATGATAACTTGGTTGCGGAACAGTGGTGTCTTTTCATGCTTCAAGACCTTGTTCAGAGTGTTCAGCTGTCCAGAAAGCAAGGCAAAGCTGTCCAGGACAGATGGCCTGGTGGTGGTAAGAAGATGTCAGAATGTTCCTGGTAAAGGAGCCTCAAAAGGGTCCCTTGGACTAGGAATAACCAGACTTACCCCCAAAACACTCACAGCCCTACACTGGCCTGGGCAAGAACTAGACTGGCTCACAGGGATTATGGGGTTAAAAAGAGGGATACACTTTGAATTTCTGACACAGATGCAGAAAAAAGACAGGTTATTATAGCAGTCCCCACTTATCCTAAGTTTCACTTTCTGAGGTTTCATCTACCTGTGGTCAACCACAGTCCAAAAATATTAAATGATAAATCCAGGAAATAAACAATCCATGTTTTTAAACTGGGAGGTGTTCTGAGGAGCATGATGAGATCTTGCTTCATCCCACTCTGTCCCACCCGGGATGTTGATCATCCCTTTGTCCAGCATATCCATATTGTATACGCTACCCACACAGTAGTATAGGAAAAAAAAGAAAAAACCCACAGTATATACAGAAAAGGATTCAGTATTATCATAGTTTCGGGAACCCACAGTGCGTCTTAGAACTTATGCCTGGACAATGGCAAAATAGGAATGATGGCTACACTATTAATCACTAGAACTTCAGAAACTGGGTGAAAGATCCCTTTCCAGATCCAAACTTTCTGAGTAGATTGGACCTAAAAGACTTGGCAACACCCGTGCAAGAAATCCAGTATGAATACTGCAGTGGGAGGACCCACTGCAGGAGGACCTCATCCTGGAGAAGTCAAACAGGGAGAATCAAAAGCTAGAAAGAACCTGGGTTGAGAAATTGGGCATTTCTCTACTTCCCATACAATTGGGGCCCAAGGCCAACTTCAGTGTTAAATGTTGGGAAACCCAGCTCTTTCTAAATCAAAAGATGTTGGCAAAGTGATACATGCTGGAGATACCCTATCCAGCAGGGGGCCTAGCCCACCCATGGAGCCCTCCCCAGCTTGCCCTGGCAACTCTTACCAGGTCAGCCGGTCATACTCGTTCTCCAGCTTGTAAATGAAACTCCCCAGTGAGTTCTTCAGATCAGCCACTTGACTCAGCAGTGCGTCTAATGATGCCTCAAGCTGTTTTTCCTCCCTCTGAGCCAACAGTAATAGGTTGGTTACTCAGATAAGTGTAAGGATGATGCATATAGAAGAAGGCTGAAAAGCCAGGGTGACAGTGTGCAACACCAGTACAGTGACACAGAATCTCATTGGCACAGGGAGAGTCAGGTTGTTTACTGTATTTGGTGTTAGGATCACAGATAGCATCAACCCTTAGACCTTTAAACCCATTCATCTGACTGCAATTCCTCTTACCTACTGATTCCTTCCTCTCATTGCTTTTAATCCAGGCGTGACTGTTTCCCTATATTAGGCTTGGTTTTTCTCTGTTCTCCCTCATTGGACAATTTTCACCAGATGTAATACCTGGGATTTATTATGTTTGGGACACCTCAGCAGCATACATCCTCTGGCGTCCTCTGTTCTAGAACCTGCCTTGTGAACCTGGCTCTCCTTGGCAATGACATAATCTCTGAAAACCTACCTACACAGGAAGGCTCCTCTGAATACTGCCACGGTCACCACCTCTGCCACCCCCACCTTCCTCTTCCCTCAGCATTTGCTGTTTCAACCTCTTCCTTGCTAAATCAACCTGCACTCACTTTATTGCTGTACCAATATTCCTGTGCCCCTTTCTCAAGCTTGCTGCTGCTGCTGCTAAGTCACTTCAGTCGTGTCTGACTCTGTGCGACCCCATAGATGGTAGCCCACCGGGCTCCCCCGTCCCTGGGATTCTCCAGGCAAGAACACTGGAGTGGGTTGCCATTTCCTTCTCCAATGCATGAAAGTGAGAAGTCAAAGTGAAGTCGCTCAGTCGTGTCCGACTCTTGGTGACCCCATGGACTGCAGCCTACTAGGCTCCTCGGTCCATGGGATTCTCCAGACAAAGAGTACTGGAGTGGGGTGCCACTGATGTACTGACAACTACTCTTGTGCAACAAACAGTGACAAATGAAAACCGAAACAAAACAACAACAAAGCTGCACAGGCCCCTAAGCACTAGGCAAACTATATTAAAAGCGGAGGGGTCTTCATGGCATTTCCTTTACGTCTACGATCTCCAGTTTTATCTCATTTCACCCTTTAACTACTAGGGGTACACACTAGGAAGAATGACGCAAAACTGCAAAACCCCGAACGTGCAGGACAGGAGCCGGGTTCCACCCACGGTCTCAGATTATTTAGTCTGGCTTCTGGCCACCACGGTCCCACAATTCCTTCCACCCTCGGGCTTCTCTCCAATTACAGATTCTCTGTTCTGTCGACATCCAACAGCCTAGGCTGGGGCCTGAGCCCGAGCCCAATCCACCTCTTTCTTCAGCCATCTTTCTTGGACTGCACCTTCCCAAATTACAACTTGATCCTTTTCCACACCCTAGCAAGACAGTGCTGCCTTCTCCGTCCCAACTTAACTGCAGTTTCTGTCTCCTGTCAGCCGGGCTCCACCCCATCCCCCTCTAAAGGTCCTCGCCCCCATCGCGCGTCCCCTTATCTCACAGTCGCGGTCTCGACCCCGTCCTCTCAGCCCTAACTCCTCACTCTCTCCTCGGCCAGCCCACTTTCTGTCTCGTTACCCAAAGCTAGTTAGCGGTCACTAGCTCCAAACCGGTCCTCACCTGCATTGCGGCGGCGGGGGGGCGGTGTCAATCACTTCCTCTTCCGGTTCCCAAGTCAGCCAATTAGAAAGCCAGAACTCGACCCTCCCACTTACTTCCGGCCCCGCCAGTCGCGAGACCTCCGGGTCAGGGGTCAGGAGCGGAGCATCGTCTCTGGCCCGGGCCGGCGCGGGAGGGCTGTGTGATGGCCTCGGAGCGCCCGGAGCCGGAGGTGAGGGGCGGGCGGGCGCAGCGCTGGGCCTGGAGATCCGAGGGGGAGGGTCCGGCGGCCAGGCGTGGCCGTGGTCTCCTCCGGGTCTGGGGGCCGCCTGGCCCTCCTGAAGGCCCAACAGTAGCATCTCCTCACCCCTACTTTCCTCGCGGGGGCTAGAGGAGGAACTCGTGGCTCAGTTTTGTTTGCCGAAATTTAATCCACGACTCTCAACTCTACGGCTCTTGGGTTCTTTGACCTCGTAATGGCATTCAGAAAATCTGTATTTTGATCTTCTGTTGCAGTTTCAGTGGACAGGTTTGCCGGTTGCTGCATCTTTCAAATATTATTGGAATGCCATAAACAGCATAAATTAATTAGGTTCTAGCGGAATCCCAGGGACAGAGGAGCCTAGTGGGTTGCTGTCTCTGGGGTCGCAGAGTCGGGCACGACTGAAGCGACTTAGCAGCAGCAGCAGCAGCGCTCACGCTTTTGGAGAGCAGCTTAGATTTCATGAAAAAACGCTGGATTCAGAGTGAAACCTCGTTCTAGTATTGGCGCTGCCCTGTAGCTATCTGTGCAACTTTGGGCAAATCTTGACTTCCCTGATCCTGTTTTCTTCTTTGTAAAATACCTATCTTCTGGTCTGTTGTGAGGATCACACGTTTCAAATCGGAAAATGCAAATGAAGCATCCATTAAGTAGGAAGGACCGTGCAAGGAACTTTTGTATACATTGTGTGGTTCAGACTTGTGCAAGGAAGATGACAATAGCCATTTTCATTTACAGACAAACTAAAAATCAAGAGAAGTGAAGTACCTTACCCAAGTGCTACTCTGAGCTGGGGAGTAGCAGAGCTTTGGAATTAGAAATGTAAAATGTCAGATTTGGAAAGAAAACATCACTAGGAGAGGTACCCAATGTTACAGGAGAACATGTGAGTGGATGGGAAAGGTGAGAGGTGTATAATCATGAAATGAGTCCTTACCTATTGAATGCTTACTGTGTGCCAGAGACCATCTTAGCGCTTTACCAGTGTCAAAGATTACTCTCAACCCTACGAAGTAGACACTGTTATCCCCATTTTTTAGTTGAGGAAACTGAGGCACAGAGATTTTAAGAGTAACAAAGTTGCACAGCTAGTAAGTGGCAGGGCCAGGACTCCAAAACAGGTGGTCTCTTGTAGATCTTGTGTTCTTAGCCGTAATGTTTACAGTGCAAAAAGAAAGTGGCCACAGGATGGTAAGTCTCCAGTATTAGGATTTGATGTGATGAGACCCAAGATTAAATACAACTATAGGAAACTACCCTATTAAAAAAGATCAAATGTGCTCACAGGGCTGGTGGAGTAGCCTATGCATCAGAAATACCATTACTGAGGAATACTCAAGGGATTTGAAGCATGTTTTGTGGATTAAAATGAGAAGACATGGAGGGATGTTGTGAAATACAACAGACCTTTCATGCATATAGTCTAAAACAGCATTATCCAATGGAAACCCAGTGCAGGCCGTATATGCCAGTTTTCTGGTAGCTGCTTAAAGAGGTTAAAAAAAATAGGTAAAATTAATTTATAATAATATATTTTCTTTAACCCCATATTTCCAAAATAGTGTCATTTCAACATGTGATGAATATTAAAAATTACAAGATATTTCATGTTCTTTTGTACCAAGTCTTTAAAATCCAGAGTGTATTTTACATTTAAGCATATGGCACTTTGTGCTAGCAGTATCGCAAGTGCTCAGTAGCCACAGACGGTAATGGCTACCGTACTGAGCAATGCAAACCTAAAATAACTTGAATCAACACACGTTCCTGGCAGTCTCACTCAGCCACAAGTCCATTTGTTAAATCCTTGATTTGCATTTCTGAAAATCTTACCCCAGAAAGTAAAGGGAATGAAGAGTTCTGCCCCTTGGCAGAAAAGTGACTGACAGAGGTTATTATAATCCCAAGAGAGAAAGATTGAGCCTAGTCAGATTTAAGACGTCATCATTCTTCAGATACTTAAATGATGTGTGCTGTTATGGACTTGGAATTGTGCTAAGTATCAGGGTGGATAGGAAGCAGTGTAAGACACTCCCTATTTTAATGGGGTGAACAAATATTGGATTATGATAATAAGTGCCTCAAAGGAAAAGTACAGAGCGAGTGAATGTTTAACAAGGGTTCTTAACCTAGTTGTTAAGTGAAGTGGGTGGATCCTACAGCCTTCTCAGAGGAATGACATTTAAGCATGGAGGAGTGGAGGGTGGCAGTGAGGAGAGGCGGAATACATTGCAGGCAAAGGGAAATTGACAGTCTGGAGGGAAGGAGGAGGAAAAGGCAATGGCAACCCACTCCAGTACTCTTGCCTGGAGAATCCCATGGACGGAGGAGCCTGGTAGGCTGCAGTCCATGGGGTTGCCAAGAGTCGGACACAACTGAGCGACTTCACTTTCACTTTTCACTTTCATGCATCACTGGAGAAGGAAATGGCAACCCACTCCAGTGTTCTTGCCTGGAGAATCCCAGGGACGGGGGAGCCTGGTGGGCTGCCGTCTGTGGGGTCGCACAGAGTCGGACACGACTGAAGCGACTTAGCAGCAGCAGCAGAGAAGGAGGAGCTGTGAGCCTTCAGAGAACTTAGAGGAAGCAGCTGCTCATGTGGGCTCGGTGACAGAATAGCTAACACAAGTGCTTCCTGAGTTACCGTCTAATACTTGGGAAATCCCGGTGAAATCGGCACAGTTATTATCCCTCTTTCACAGGTGAGGAAACTCAGGCACAGAGAGTTTAAGTAACTTCACCAAGGCCTTATTCTAATAAGCAGTGGAACCAGTGTGTGATCTTAGGTGCTCAGACTCAGGGGGAGGTGGGTGAGAGATAAGACTGGTGAAGAAGATCCAGGTTGAAGCCATGCTTGAGGTTCAGACTTTGGCATATGTACAGTGGTTCAAGGGCAGGTGAAAATTCTTGTGGAACTCTGTTAACAGAAAACAGCTCAGGGTTGGAAAAGGCTTCAAGAATAATTTGTACCTTAACCACCAAGGGACAGGGGCAACAAACAAAAAACAAATTAATGAGATGGACATGGTTTCCTTCATGCTGGCGTACATAGTGTGCAGCACATGCCTCATGTCTTATTCAGCTTGCTGTCAATGAATGTTCCAGAATGATAGGCTTTCTCTGTCATTGTCTTATTCTCCTGGTTAATTGCCACAGCATCCTTCTGAAATAGACATTCTTATTCACATATTACAGAAGAAACTGAGGCCTAGAAAAACTGACTTGTCCAAGCTCAGTTGGATACCAAGTAGTAGAGCATATTTGAATCCAGGTCTCTGCCTTCAAAACCCTGCTTTCTTTTTGCCAGACAACTCCAATGTACTTCAAACTCAGGAGGATTCAGTGCTATGCTATGCTATGCTAAGTCACTTCAGTCGTGTCCGACTCTGTGTGACCCCATAGACAGCAGCCACCAGGCTCCCCGTCCCTGGGATTCTCCAGGCAAGAACACTGGAGTGGGTTGCCATTTCCTTCTCCAATGCATGAAAGTGAAAAGTGAAAGCGAAGTCGCTCAGTCCTGTCCGATTCTTAGCCATCCCATGGACTGCAGCCTACCAGGCTCCTCCATCCATGGGATTTTCCAGGCAAAAGTACTGGAGTGGGGTGCCATTGCCTTCTCCGCAGGAGGATTCAGTATCAGGGATTAAATCTCCACGTAAGTGTCAGTGCTGTGAGAACACAGCTAACTCAGGAATTCTCAACCAGTGCAGTGGAAGAGTGACTTGGGGGAGCTCATGAAGTGTAGACTTCTGAGCCTTCTCAACTCTTAATTCATGTGGTCTCAGGTGGTGCCCAGGTTTCTTCAGTTTAACAAGCACCTCAGGTGGTTCTGATGCCACTGGGTCCTTGGATCACACTTGGAAAAATACCACTCTAGCTGCCTGAATTAATTCTTGAATCTTTTGGTTTCGATAAATTGCATCTTGAAAGTGAAGAAAACTTAGAGCTGATGTTTGTGAAAATGTAGTTGTTGACTTTGAAGGATACATACAAGGGGGAATGTTGCAAGAAGGCTCGAGTTAGGAAATGTTCCTGGTTTCAAGAGTGTGGATTCTGTAAGAACCGATTAATGAACTAGACTTCAGTTTGGCCTTGAAGAGTTAGTCCGTCATTCAAAATAACCTTTGAAACAAGGTGGAGAAACGGAAGCTACACAGTACTCGAATTAAGCAGCTTACTAACAAATAGTCTGAAGAAAGTCTTCTAATGGGACAATGCTTGTCTGTACCCTCCATCTGCTGTATCCCCCTTTTCCTCCTCACTTAGTCAACTCTGTTCAACCTTCAGAGTCACTTGCTCTTAAGACCCACCTCTGAGTCAGGTTACTTTGTTACATGCTCTCATAAAACCACATTCTTATCCTTAGGCACACCTAGTTTGTATTAATATAATAATTAGAGTGATTATCTAACTGGTTTTTTTTTTCATTATAGGGTAAATTCTGTGAGAGCAGAGAATGCCAATTTTTGCTTTCCATCGTATCCTTAGGACCTAGCCCCATGTTGGCACATAGCAGACTCTCCATAAATTTGTTGAGTGACAGATGGATGCATACTCAGCTTACCTTTGTCCTCTTTGGACTTGGATAAGGACTTGATGGCATCATGATTGAATCAGCAGGGAAATTTAGCTGTAAAGAGATTTACTAGAAGACAAAACAGCAGCCTAAGCTTCACAATAGAATAATAGGCTGGGTTTATCCAATGTAATAGGACAAATTGAATAATTGTGTGTGTCCAAAAAAAGCCAGCTGCATTAGGACAGAATAGGGGATGTGTCTAAGCAGCAGAAGCAAGAAAGTCATAGAGATTTCTTGGGTCAACAGCATGGTAAAGCTTTCCCCAAAGTAAATAGAATGTGGGATACTCTGAATCTGTGCCTTCACCTGGGTCTTATACTCCATTTTGGCGTCCACATTTTAAGTTGAAAAGTAGACCAGCCAGAGTTCGTTCATGGGCTTGTGATCTAAGATATAAAATAGGAAACTCAAACCATGCTGTTAGAGATGCACTTAAGGAACCTGGAGATGATTATTGTGGAGCAGCAAAGACTCAGAACCATCATCAGATATCTGATAGATTCTCCTTTGGCAGAGGGTCAGATTTTCCCTCTATGGCCTCAGGAGGTAAAACCCAAAGTGATTTATGTATTTTCAAGAGAGCAGATTTCCAGAGCAGGTCAATGTAATATCAAGAAGACAGATTCTGGCTCAGTGTGAAGAAATTTCTAATTCTGCCAGCCAAGTGAGGGTGAGCACAAAAAGCTGAAGTGAGTGGCTGTGCAGGACTTCCTCCAGACTCAAAGCAGCAGCACCTTGTTACCATTAACACATGCATTTATGTGGCACTTTTAACTTTACAATGTGCTTTCACCCATCGTTGGGATAGGTGATGATATTTTATAGAGGAGGAAACTAAGGGTCAAGGCCAGAGTCTCAGCTGTCAATACTGTCATTGCATCTAAAACAAATCTATTAAGAGTCTACACCAGAACCACCCCCCGCCCCCATTCCAGAATTGTACAGAAGAACATAATATCAATAAAGAACATACTAGTAGGGGGAAAAAAAAACTTGGTAAAAACAACTTTCATGGAGGCAAAGGAAAAATCCAAACAGTAGTTTTTCGACAAAGCAGATGAGGAAGGATAGGAGTTCTTAAATAGCAAAAGCCAGATGTTGATAAAGGTGAAAAATTTGGAATCACTGGTAAGATACTAAGAACATAGCTTAAAACAGAGAAGAGAGTGAATATAACTTGGAGGTATTTCTCTCATTCATACATTCATTCAACAAATATTCCATCCCTTAGTGTCTTGGCACTGTGCTGGTTGCCAGAGAGACAGCAAAGAACAATACAATGTAGACAGCCCCGCCTCCCCGCGGTCTCTACACTTGTTGGGGAAATCAACATTTAAAAGTATTTTTTACAAATTTTTCAGTATTAACTCTGGTGGGTGCTATGAAGAAATCCAGGCCACTTTGCGAATGCCTAACAAGATACCAAACAGTACAGGGAATCATGGAAAGAAAGGTTCGTTTATTAAGCCCAGAGTGGCCAAGATTTTAGTCCTAGAAGATGAAGTGACCAGGTGTCCCCAACTCTCCTTATGGTGCTGACACATAGACCTGTGCTCTCCCTCCTTTAACCCTGGCCCAGTATGGGCCACAAAACCCTTTCCTGGCTATTTCCTTGCACAGCTGAAACAAACTGGCATTTTAAAAAAAATATATCTTTACTCACCACCAAAGAAGAACAAAAGGAAAACAGCATGGAGACTAATGTTCTGATGACCTCACCTTGAGAAGAGTTGTACTGCCTATGATTGGTTTTAAATGTTGCATTTGCTTTGCTTAGAACATAGAGTGAATTCACTTATTCAGCAAAATTGTATAGCGCATCCTATTGCCAGGCCGTGCACCAGACTCCGGGGATAGAGTGATAAACAGAAAGGGCTGCTGAACTGGGATATCCTTCTTATTCTGATAATTCTGAACCCAACCCAGCCTTTTTCAAGATAAGAACCGTGGCACAGTCAACATGTATACAAGAGAGGTCACTAAGGCCACACAGCCAATCCAGAGGGAGAGGTTGCCTAGTTTGTAAAAGTAACTCATTCTGAGACCAGGGATCAGAGAAAGAGGGCATGTAATTGCCGCTATTTCCTTTCAAGCCAATTAGACCCCGTTTGCCTTTTTAAGAGTTTGGCAATAAGAGCATTCGATTTGATGGGACCTTCTGAGGGGAATGATGGTTAGAAATGATAGGAAATAACTATATCTGATTTCTCTAGCTACCAGAAATCATCCTGCAACCTACTGGTTTTTGTGGTGTTACCTTAAGCATCCTTGACACCTTTTTTTTTTTTTTGGTTACTTTGGACTTCCCTGGTGACTCAGACGATAAAAGAGTCTGCCCACAGTGTGGGAGACCTGAGTTCGACTCTTAGATTGGGAAGGTCTCCTGTAGAAGGAAATGGCAACCCACTGCAATACTCTTGCCTAGAGTATCCCATGGATGGAGGAGCCTGGCGGGCTACAGTCCATGGAGTCACAAAGAGTTGGAGACACTGAGCGACTTCACTTCTCTTCCCTACTTTGATTAATCATCAGTTCTTGTCCATCTTAATATAAAGATTCCTTAAAGTGCAACTGAGCTCACTTGTCTTAAAGGTTAGTTCAACTGACTTTTCCCAAGACCGTCAGTGAAAGGCAGTGGTGGTTTTACATTCTAGTACAGCTCCTTGTCTCAGCAGGGAACAGGCTCAAACACTCACAGAATGGCTACTTTGAGTAGCTGTGCTGTAGGCCATTGTCATCTCCCCTGGTTATTAGGAGAGCTTTCTAAATCCTGTGGTAGCCAGGGGGGGATTCTTTTAAATTCAGATACAATAATACTGCCCTGCTGAAAAAAGATTTAGGTAGCTTGACCTAATTCTTAGATAAAATCCAGACTCCTAGCCAGGGCCTACCTCAGGCCCATGCAGGATAACAGTATAACAGTGGTATTTCCCAAAGTGTGATTTTAGACAGTATAGAGACAACACAGAGTAATACTGAATCGCATCACATTGATGTTTAAATTGTCTTTTTGAATTATGTCACAGCATCCTTTATAAACCTCCATCATGTTCCTTCTTGTAACCATTTTAAAACTTTTCTGCTCCTAAGCCCCAGTTTGATCCATATGTTAAGCTCAGTAGATGGGCTTTCAGCTCATCAGGCATGGGCTTGACTTCTGACCCTGTGCCTACAAATTCTAGACCACTAGACCATTCAGGTATGACCTAAATCAAATCACTTACAATTATACAGTGGAGGTGACAAATAGATTCAAGGGATTAGATCTGATAGAGTGCCTGAGGAACTATGGATGGAAATTCATGACATTGTACAGAAGGCAATGATCAAGACCATCCCCAAGGAAAAGAAATGCAAAAAGGCAAAATAGTTGTCTGAAGAGGCCTTACAAATAGCTGAGAAAAGAAGAGAAGCTAAAGGCAAAGAACAGGAAAGATATACCCAATACCCACCTGAATGCAGAGTTCCAAAGAATAGCAAGGAGAGATAAGAAAGCCTTGCTCAGTGATCAATGCAAAGAAGTAGGGGAAAACAATAGAATGGGAAAGACTAGAGATCTCTTCAAGAAAATTAGATACCAAGGGAACATTTCATGCAAAGATGGGCACAGTAAAGGACAGAAATGGTGTGTACCTAACAGAAGCAGAAGATATTAAGAGAGGTGGCAAGAATACACAGAAGAACTGTACAAAAAAGATCTTCATGACCCAGATAATCACGATGGTGTGATCACTGACCTAGAGCCAGACATCCTGGAATGTGAAGTCAAGTGGGCCTTAGAAAGCATCACTATGAACAAAGCTAGTGGAGGTGATGGAATTCCAGCTGAGCTATTTCAAATCCTAGAAGATGATGCTGTGAAAGTGCTGCACTCAATATGCCAGCAAATTTGGAAAACTTAGCAACGGCCACAGGACTGGAAAAGATCGGTTTTCATTCCAATTCCAAAGAAAGGCAATGCCAAAGAATGTTCAAACTACTGCACAATTGCGCTCATCTCACATGCTAGCAAAGTAATGCTCAAAATTCTCCAAGCCAAGCTTCAATAGTATGTGAACCATGAACTTCCAGATGTTCAGGGTGGATTTAGGAAAGGCAGAGGAACCAGAGATCAAATTGCCAACATCCACTGGATCATTGAAAAAGCAAGAGAGTTGTAGAAAAACATCTGCTTTATTGACTATGCCAAAGCCTTTGACTGTGTGGATCACAACAAACTGTGGAAAATTCTGAAAGAGATGGGAATAGCAGACCACCTGACCTCCCTCCTGAGAAATCTGTATGCAGGTCAAGAAGCAACAGTTAGAACTGGGCATGGAACAGCAGACTGGTTTCAAATAGGGAAAGGAGTATGTCAAGGCTGTATGTTGTCACCCTGCTTATTTAACTTATATGCAGAGTACATAATGCAAAATGCTGGGCTGGGTAAAACACAAGCTGGAATCAAGATTGCCAGGAGAAATGTCAATAACCTCAGATATGCAGATGACACCACCCTTATGGCAGAAAGCAAAGAAGATCTAAAGAGCCTCTTAATGAAAGTCAAAAAGCTAGCTTGAAGCTCAACATTCAAAAAACTAAGATCATGGCATCCGGTCCCATCACTTTATGGCAAATAGATGGGGAAACAATGGAAACAGTGAGAGACTACTTTTTTGGGGTTCCAAAATCACTGCAGATGGTGACCATAGCCATGAAATTAAAAGATGCTTGCTCCTTGGAAGAAAAGCTATGACCAACCTATACAGCATACTAAAAAGCAGAGACATTACTTTGCTGACAAAGGTCTGACAAAAGTCAAAGCTAGGGTTTTTCCAGTAGTCATATATGGATGTGAGAGTTGGACTATAAAGAAAGCTGAGCACCGAAGAATTGATGCTTTTGAACTGTGGTGCTGGAGAAGACTCTTGAAAGTCCCTTGGACTGCAAGGAGATCCAACCAGTCAACCCTAAAGAAAATTCTGAATATTCATTGGAAGGACTGATGCTGAAACTCCAATACTTTGGCCACCTGATGCGAAGAACTGACTCATTGGAAGAGACCCTGATGCTTGGAAAGATTGAAGGCAGGAGGAGAAGGGGACGACAGAGAATGAGATGGTTGGATGGCATCACTGACTTGATGGACGGGAGTTTGAGCAAGCTCCGGGAGTTGGTGATGGACAGGGAAGCCTGGCATGCTGCAGCCCATGGGGTCGCAAAGAGGTGGACACGACTGAACGACTGAACTGAACTACAAATTCTGCTAAGCCGCCTAACTTTTTTGGATCTCCACTTAACTTCTGTTAAATGTTTTGTGTGAAGACTGAATGTGGTTACGTAGGTAAAGGGCCTAGTGTTGAGCCTGGTCATAATCTGTAATAGTTAACTTCTATTGTGTTCTAACTAAGTGCCACGCACTCTGCTGACGACTTCATATACATAGTTTTCCTTCATCCGCAGAACAGCGCAATTCAATTGGTATTAGGATTGGTGCTGGTAAATCTAATACCAGTACTATCTTCATTTTATAGATGAGGACACTAAGACTTATATAGGTTAAGTACCTTTTCCACAATCTCACTGCTAATAGGAGGCTGAATTGGGATTCAAACCCAGGCTGTCCGAATCTGAAGTTCTTATACTTAACCTCTCCAGTGTTCTATTGAATGTATTTTAGGTACTCAATAAATACGTGTTTCTTCCCTCTTCCTACTCCTACTCTCATCCCTGCCATTTTCCAGTGTCCCTTTCTGTATCTCTTTCCCCAAACTTTAAACTTTTTATTTGTATTGGGATATAGCTGATTAAAAATGTTGTGGTAATTCCAGGTGAACAGTGAAAGCACTCAGCCATATACTTGTACGTGTATCCGTTGCTTCTGTATCTCTTTATGCTTGCCTTCTGTCTTGGAGAGAAAGGTCTTTTTTCATCATTAGTCGTTGCATCTCTGCTCTCCAAACTCTTCTCCAGCATCAGATATCCATCATTATTGCTTTTCCAGGACTTTTTCCATCTCTTCTCCATGGATATTTCCCCATTATTGGAGAAAAAAAAAATCTTCATTTCAACATCCCATTTCTCAACAGGATATCACTGACTTCTGCTCACTTCCTCGTAGCCTGGCATTTCCCCCCTCACTAGGAACATGGGAAGAGAAATTTGCAGTTTGTCTAAGTAGGAGAGGAGAGTAAGCTTTTCATCTGAGGCAAGAGTAAGGGAGTAAAGGATGTTACTGATAAGGGTTAATCTTGAGGAAACATTGAAGAGTTCAGGCCAGCGACCCTTATTTCTCTGCAAAACTGTAGGCAGGTTCATCTGCTGGGACCACGGGAGTAGGCAGATTGTAAAACCTGAGGGGACTAAGGAAGGGTTGCTGAGCAGGAAAAGGTGAGATGATTGGTGACGTTCTCTAGAAGTGGCACCACTGGCAAGGTGGGAAGCTTCTTTCCATCAGAGTGTACAGCCGGTGCAGTGTATGTGTGGATAAGGAAGAAAGTTAAATTCATCCTAAGTCAAGAGTTGGCTGGGCTTTTGTCGCGACAGGTGAGGACACAGGCAACGGAACAGATGGTCGTTAGGACACAGTTGAACTGACTGCCTGTGAGGCAACGGAAGGAAGGAACTGGAGCGTTGACAGCTGAGAAGGATGGGGAGGGAGACTGTGACCCACAGAAGTTGGGCTTTGAGGTCTTCAGTAGGCTTGCCATTCACCCAGTGAAGAGCTCTCACTCCCTGCTGTTGTCAAGACTTAGTAGGAGGAACTGCCGGGCATTATTGAGTGTCTGTTCTGTTTTAAGCGACTTGCTAAGCACAGGGACACAAAAATAGAGCAAGATGCAATCCCTGCCCTCAAAGAACTTAGAGTTTATAGGAGAAACTCACATATCCATTGAAGTGTACAAAGGTCACTTGATCTGCATAGATGTCTTTAGAGGAGAAATGGGAACCAAGAGATGAGAATTGAATCCTTGGGAAGCCCATTGCACTGAAGTGGGGGTAACCATTTCACCTCTGCTGCCTCGCCTCTCGGTAATGGATTCCGAGCTTTTTGGACAAGTTACTTGCACTGTGATCTATATGTACTGGCAACTAGTGGATTTTAAAAAAATACTTACTTGGCTGTGCCAGGTCTCAGTTGTGGCCACACGAATCTTTAGTTGCAGCATGTGAACCCTTAGTTGAGACACATGGGATCCAGTTCCCTGCGTGCATGCTGAGTCACTTCAGTCATGCCCAATTCTTTGTGACCCCATGAACCGTAGCCCACCAGGCTCCTCTGTCCATGGGATTCTCCCAGCAAGGATACTGGAGAGGGTTGCAATGTCCTCCTCCAGGGGATCTTCCTGACCCAGGGATCAAACCTGTGTCTCCTGCATTGCAGGCAGATTCTTTACCCATGGAGCCACCTGGCAAGCCCCTAGTTCCCTGACCAGGGATCAGACCCAGGCCGCCTGCTTGGGGAGCATGGAGTCTTAGCTGCTGTACCACCAGGGAAGTCCCTGGGACTAGTGAGTTTTTATAGATTTTTAAAATATCTCTTTATCTCTAGGTGGAAGAAGCTGGGCAGGTGTTCCTGTTGATGAAAAAGGATTATCGAATCTCCCGAAATGTTCGCCTGGCTTGGTTCCTCAATCACCTGCACCAGACTGTGCAGGCCACACCCCAAGAGACGCTGGTGAGGCCCAGAAGCATGCGCAACGTGAGGGCTGACCCCGAGGATCTGGTTTTTTTTTAGGAGACTGCTGGAAACAGGAGGGGAGACTAACTCTTGAGGGGTCCAATTCGAGGAGGGGCAAGTGACCTTGCCCACAAAATTTCACAGGGGAAATTTTGTCTAGTCATTTTTCCAGCTTGGAGAAGTACTTGGTTGGGTTGCGGGAGGTAGAGCCAGTGGTGTGTCATTTTGGGTCTGGAAGTCAGGTCCTGGAGAGAAAGGGGCGACTTCCCTGACTCTTCCCTCTTCTCTCCATCATCAGCTTCAGTCTGAGCAGGAGCTGGAAGTCCTCAGTGTCCTGCCTCCTGGGTGGCAGCCAGATGAGCCGGTGGTGCCCAGGCCCTTCCTCCTTGTACCATCCACCCGGGTCACCTTCCTGGCCTGGCAGTATCGGTTTGTCATTGAGCTGGACCTCAGCCCATCTACCGGCATTGTGGTAAGGGGTTGGTTGAGGGGAGGCAGTGGGAAGAAAGGATTGGGTAGGAGGTGAGAAGTAAGAAGAGGTAGCCTGAGATAAGTGAAGAATGATCCCACAGTGGTACCACGGTGAAAAGGAGACAGGTGTGTGAAGGAATGGTGGGTGTTTGAAGACAGAGCCTGTCCCATCTGTGCACTGTGTTGGGGGTATGATCAACCTTAAGAATCTCAACCCCAGAAGCTGCTTATATCTGCCTTCTGCTCGGGGCTGTGTTTGGTTACCCTTGAGAGACCTTTCTTTGCATTGCCCTCAGGATGATTCCACAGGGGAGATCTTGTTTGATGAAGTTTTCCATGCCCTCTCCCGCTGCCTAGGCGGGCTGCTCCGGCCCTTCCGAGTGCCTGGATCTTGTATCGACTTCCAGCCTGAGATCTACGTCACTATCCAGGCCTACTCCTCCATCATTGGCCTGCAGTCCCATCAGGTATTGCATCCTCTCTCCATGTCTGTATCCTCAGACCTCATTTTGGGTAGTCCACTGACCAAGTCCTTATCCTGTCTCTACTCTCCATGCCCAAAGTCCCCAGCCCTCCTCAAACCTATTCCTAGTCATCTCTGCAAGTCTCTCTCCTCTTTAAAAGTGTCTGTTGCTCTGGCCTTAAAGGGCCTTCCCATAAGCATCAGGTGCGTTGGCACTGACTGGACAAATGCCTCTCTCGTGGCTCCTGTCAGTCTCTGGTTCTGCTCCTGGACGTCTCTTCTCTCCCCTGCCCCTTTTAGTTCCATCGGAAGACTTGATACTGTCCTAACTCCTTGCACTGCCTCTAGGAGATGGTCTTTTGGCACAGTTTTGTGGTTTTGAAATATAACAAAGAACCAGAAACATAATTTCTTCCAAGGAGAGAGGAGGGTCATTTTTCTTCTGAGCCCTGCGAGCTGTCGGGTGTTAATGCTGACCATACAGATAATTACAGGCTTATCCGACACCCAGACAGGCTATCAGAAGGCACTCCTTTTGGAGAATGGCCAAGTCTGTTACTGGAATATCTGTTTTGGGCTTAGATAAGTATTGGCCCAGTTTCCCCTCATCTGCTTGTAACCACCCTTAACTCATTGGTAGGGGCTTACCCTGAAACTGTTCCTGATGGCTGCATTGTCAGCTTAGCTATCAAACTGGCTTTGAGAGAGGAGGATGCAAGAAACAGCATCTGAGGAGCTGAAATATGCATATGGCATTGGGTACATGCCTGGGTCCCAGGCCTCTACCCAGGATTAAAGTATTCTCCTAGAGCTGGTGTTAGGACTGTTGGTGGTGGACTACATCCCCAGGCAGAGATCAGGCTTTGCAGGTACTCATGGTCAAGGTGAGAAAAGTTTAGATGTTAGGTAATCACTCGACACTTGGTTCACTTTGATAAACACTTAGTGAAGCCCAATCGATGCCAGGCCTGGGCTAGGTCCCGGATGAATCAGACCCTGTTCCTGTCCTACTGGGAGGGGTTGAGAGCTTAGTGGGGTAGACAGATATTGAAAGAGATCATTTCAGTTGAAAGTGATAAGGGCACTGATAAGTTATGACTCAGGTGCTGTGGGAGCACCCAGCCAGCCTGGAGTAGCAGCAGGAGAGACTTTTGGACCAAGACATTTGAACTGAGTCTTGAAGGATGAATTGATGTTAATTATTGAAAACAGAGGAAATGGGCTTTCCAGGCAGAGGGGCCAGCAGAAGCAAAGACATAGAGCTGTGAAACTGTGCTGTCAGTCACTGGGGTTCTAGGGAGCCACATGTTACTCAGCTGGCCACAATGAAGATTGAGTGATGGGAGGGTTAGGAGGGTGGTAAAGGGGAGACTAGAGAGAGAAGCGGGGGCAGAATTAGGAAACGCCTTGGATGTCATGGCTAAGAACTTGCACTTTATTCTACAGGGGAGTTTGGTGGTAAAGAGCATCTGTATCTGCAGATGCCTCATGTGCTTCCTGGCTGTACCCCTTCCCAGCTATGTGTTCTTATGCAAGTTACTTAACCTCTCTGTGCATCTGGGTCTTTTCTCCAAAATGGGGATGTCACCAATATTGCATGGTTACTGAATTAATACATATCAAGCATTTGTTAATAAAACAATGCCTGTCACACAGAAAACGTGCAAATGTTAGCTACTGAAATTATTAGTCACAGGTAGTAGAGAACTCTTGGAGGTTTGGAATGTCAGTGACAGGATCAGATGTGTACATTAGGAAGATGACACTTGTTTGTGGCCAATGAGAAGAATTGCGGGCAAATTCTGGACTAGGGAGAACAGGCGGAAGATTATTGCAGCATGGCAGAGGAGGTGAGTTCTGAACAAGGACAACCACTGTGGAGAAGATGAGGACTGAGAGCTTAGGTAAGCCTCCAGGGCCACTTGTTACTAAGTCAGCTAAGAAGTGAGGCAACTTCCTCAAGATGCATCCTGCTGTTTTTCAAAACAAAAAGTTGTCACGTTTATACTATATGCCCTTTGAAGGAGATTTGGAAAATATAGAAAATATTTTTTTTTAAAACCTACAGAACTTGCTTGTAATAAACCTCTCAGAAATAGCTATTTTTGACATGTTATGGAATGTCTTTCTTCTCTTTGAGTATGCGTTTATTTCCCTCATCACCTCTACTCAGTCCAGAGACAGAAGAAATATCAGGCTTATTCCAAACACCCAGTGGTACCCCTGCTTTTTTAACATATGATATGGGCATTTTTTCCACATCACTAAATATTTTTTGAAAGCGCAGTTTTAAATGACTGCCTCTCTTAATATTTTATCGTGTTTTTGTCATTATATATTTAGCCAGACTTTTGTTGTTGGATCCTTAGGTTGACTCAGTTTTCACTCTTCTGAACAATACAGCTCTGAACATTTTGCTCATCTTTTCACAGCCCCAGTTCCCAGTCTTCCTCTCCTCAGTCAGGCCTTTAGTCGTCCTAAGTCCCGCTCTGCCCTCTTCTGGCTGTCCCCACGCACTGGCCCAGTTCTGAATGGAGAGTGAAGCAGTAGCTGTTGGGTGGGAGGGCAGGGGTTGGGGAGAAGTGGGCAGATTGGAGGAGTCTGATGAGAACAGGGAGAGAGGAGAGATCCCAAGGCCACCACAGGGGCTGCCAGGTCTGTATCAAATTTTTAGGATGGGAGAACTTACTCACGTTGAAAGTAGAAGGAAGGAAACCCCATGGAGAGAGAACCAAGATGTTAGACAAAAGATCCAAGATTAGGTGGAGATATTAGCTTTGGGGAGAAAAAAGAGGAAGAGGAATCTTCTTCGGAGCCTGAAAGGAAGAACAAGAACACAGGTAGATCCAAATGCCTGGCAAATGCTGAGGGCGTTTTCGGTGGGTCAGAGAGTAGTCACCCTGAAGGTTAGGGTGAGTGGGGAGTTCCTGTTGACTGGTTTCCTTTCTCTGTGAAAATGGTGGGTGGGAGTTATCTGCTAAGGGTAAAGAGAAGGAAGGAACACTCATTGGGGGAATAAGATTCTAAGCTTAAGAAATAGAAAAGATCCAGAGCAGCTTGGTGTGCAATGCTTGGAAATCAACAAGAATAAGAAAGTATGAGTCAAATTCCTGGCCAGATAGGGCAGCTTGTAGACGATGTCCTGGAGGCCAAGATGGAGGAAACTGGAAGACGTTAGTGGCACCCACATGCGCGAGCTTGGGGCAGCCCAGTATGGCAAATAAATAGGGAGGCCAGAGGGGTACTGCCCGGCGTCCCCCTGCCCTTCATGTCTCGCTCTTGCCCTTGTGCTTCTCAGGTGCTGGTCCAGGGCTGCCTTTTGGACCCTTCCCAGCAGGAGGTGTTCTTGCAGCAGGTGTATGCGCAGCTCTGTCTCTTTGAGGATAAGGTGGCCACCATGCTACAGCAGCAGTATGACCCCCAGAACCAGGTATGTGGGAGAGAAAGCAGGTAGAGGCCACTTAGAAGGAAGAGCTGTTAAGGGACAGAGGAAGGACAAGCCAAATGTCATAGAGGGAAGAGACAGCAGGAAAAAAGGGCTAAAAGCCAGGGGCAGAGGGCACCAAGGAAAGAAGTGCCAGTGAGTGCACACAGCAGTTCCCTGTTGGAAGAGGGCTTATTAGACTCCCCAAGACACACACTGCTGCTGGGAGAAAATGTGGAGGCTGTTTGCTTGTGTTTTTTCAGTCTTGAATCTTCTCCCCCAGTGGATCTGAGAAGGTGATCATGGGTGACTTTGATTTCCACTATTTTGTATAATCTGGGATAAAGCTGCTTGGGTTCACCACAGTGCACTCTCTTGTTCTTTTAGATATCTGAGAAGTAGCCAGGCAGATGGCAGGTCTGTGTGTCTGAAGACTTAATCTGATTGATGTATTAATATATATCGTAATGGCAATGGAAGAATACGTAAAGGGGGCCTTACTGGCAAAAGGTGGGGAAGGCCTGCTCCAGGCCAGTGAGGTGCTTCACCTGGTGCTGGATGCCCTCCTCATCTGAGGATCAGCCTCCAAGCACACAGCCGGGGAAGGAGCACAGTCAGGACTTGGCCACACAGTGGGGGAACTGGAGGGCTCATGGGATTAGGCCTGTCTGGCCTGGGCAATGCTAGACTATCAATTCTGGCTTTGCTGTGGATGGGGTGGCAGCGCCATCTGTCCCATTCAGTCTTTTCTGTAACTTGGGCCAGACCGAGGACCAGTCCCCAGACTCAGGGGAGCCCTCAGGCCGGAAAGTGGGCGTTTCCATGGTGACAGCTGATCTTGGACTGGTCAGTATGATTCGTCAGGGCATCCTGGCACTGCAGCTGCTGCCCTCCAACTCCAGTGCAGGTCAGTAGGAGGAATGTTGGTGAGATTGGGGAAAGGGGGATACAGGAAGGGTGGGTGGTATTATCAGCAAAGATAGAAGTTCCAAAGATTGGTGGGCCGCAGGGAAGTGCGTCTGTTTCCTTGTTTGTGAAAGGTAAGTGTTCAGTAGTGTGTATCTCGAGTACCCCCAGCTCTGACAACCAGCAGGGACCCTGGTGGGAAGGAACAGAGCTCCAAGATCACCTCTTGGGAGGAGTTTGGGACCCAGCCCTCAAGAGGTTGGAGCAGGAGGGAAGGGGAGAAGGAAAGGTATTGGAGGATTATAAAACACAGTGGTTGGTGGACACTGAGGTCCTGTCCCTTCGGCGCCTCCCTGTGACTCTGATCTGGAGGGACCCCAGGTCTGAGTCTGATGCTTCCTGCTCCAGGTATCATTGTGATCACGGATGGAGTGACCAGCGTCCCCGATGTTGCTGTCTGTGAGACGCTGCTGAACCAGCTTCGCAGTGGCACTGTGGCCTGTTCTTTTGTGCAGGTAAGGACTTTCTGGGAAGGAGGAGAGGAAAGTATCACACCTTACCAGGTGGAATGTGGCTGGTTACTTTCTTGTAGGCAGTGGTTTCCCAGGTAAAGCCAATAGCATAGTTCTGGAGGGATGGTGGGGATGGGGAGGGAGCATCATGTCTAGAACAGGATAGTAAATTGGTGGGAGAGGATTCTCATCTTTGTTCTTTCCTTAGGATGTGAGAGACAGCATGTTATAGTAAGAAGAATCCAGAATTTGCTGTCTGGCAGTCAGTTCCAGTCCCACCTCCCTCATTAGATTAGTTATTCCTGTTTCAGTTGCAAGGGTCAGAAAACCCAGCTCAAACTAGCTTAAGCAGAGGAGGGAGTGCATATATTCAGGGACCTGCAGCCAGTTTGGATTGACAGGCTATAGGATAGAAGGCAGAGAGCTGTGGAAAGTGAGGCTAGAGGGTAGGCATAGGCCAGAGCATGGAAAGGCGCTTCTGCTGTGTTAGAGGAGTTCCAGCATAATTGTGTGGGTGATGCTGATAGAGGGAACGAAAGTCACTTACTGGGTTTATGTTTTATAAATGTCACTCATTGCTGGGGGAGGGACAAGAGTGGAGGCGAGGAGGCTGTTAATTGCAGTGGTCAGGTGAGAGGATCAGGACTTAAACTAGGGGAATTCAGGGTAAGAGAGAATGGGGGTTAGCATTAAGGAAATGAAGGGGCGGCATCAACATGACTTATGATTAGCGAGGTGGGAGGGGTGAACAAGAAAGAGGGGCTAAGGGTGTCTCCAGGTTTCTGACTTCACTGATGACTGGGAGCCAGCAGAGTCAACAGAGCAGCAGCTGGGGTAGAGTGCGGACAGTACGATGAGGCCAGGCGTGTGCACATTGTTCCAGGGGGCTCTGTGTCACCTTTGGAGTCAGGCATGCCTGGCCGGAATCCTGGCTCCACTTACTGGCTGTGTGATGTGGACACATCATTTCACTTCTTGGGTGGATTCATTTGTAAACGGAGATTGTAACAGTACCTTCCTCAGTGGGTGAGGTGATGCATTTGAAGGGTTTAGCATAGTGCAGAATTGCATAGTGAATGACTGCTATTCGTAGCCGTTAGCAGTCGGACATGTAGCTCAGACACTCAGGAGTCCACACTAACTGAGAGGGAGTTAGGATTTGGGCAGCCTACACACAGCATTTGAGAATAGATAAGCGTCCCCAAAGAACCTGGGGGCTAAGACCGTTCATAGAGAGGGGGCCCAGCAAAGAATGAAGAGGAAATAATCAGACAAAAACCAGAAGGCTCTGGTGTCAAGAATTTCAGGGTTTGGGGGGAAAAAGGAGTACTTCACAGCATGAGAGGCAATAGAGAGATCTTGTACAATGAGGAATGAAAAGTGCCCTTTGGGTTTGGCCATTAGGAGGTTATGGAAATTTTTTTCGAGGCTACTACAGTCAAGAGGCGGTGAGAGAAATGATTGCAGTGTGTGGAGGAGTGGATAGAAGGGAAGGATGTAGAGACAAGTGACATGTGGAATCTGGTTGTTCAGAACAAGGGAGGAGCAAGCGTGCTCGAGAGAGAGAACGGCAGCCTGAGGGGAGGATAGTGTGGAAAGAGAGGGCTGTTCTGATTTGTGTTTTAAGCTAGAGACTTCATGTTTCCAAAGGGTCATGGTGGAGCAGAGTTTGAAAATAAAGGAAAGGAAGCTGAAGTTCCTAAATTAACAGGAGGGCGGTGGCTCAAAAAATAAATTGAGGGATTCTTGGAGCAGAAGAGTGTCCTTGCTTCTCTGAGACTAGGATAGAAGTGAAGACATGTGCTGTGAGAGAGGGAGGCAGAGCTGAGGAGGAGGAATGACGCTGAAGACCAGCCTGAAGGACCAGCTGCATTGGGTGTCATACGTTTTGGTGTGGCGCCACCCTACACAACTGTGCAGTTTTTCTTCCATTTGGGATCCAACCAGTCCATCCTAAAGGAGACCATCCCGGGTGTTCATTGGAAGGACTGATGCTGAGGCTGAAACTCCAATACTTTGGCCACCTCATGCGAAGAGTTGACTCATTGGAAAAGACCCTGATGCTGGGAGGGATTGGGGGCAGGAGAAGAAGGGGACGACAGAGGATGAGATGGCTGGATGGCATCACCAACTTGATGAACATGAGTTTGGGTGAACTCTGGGAGTTGGTGATGGACAGGGAGGCCTGGCATGCTGCGATTCATGGTGTTGCAAAGAGTCGGACACGACTGAGAGACTGAACTGAACTGAAGATCTCATTTGGGATCTGGGTATAAAGCTTGTGATCCTAGTTGGGGTTTCCAGGTGGAAGCAGAAAAATGGTGAGGAGGGCCTGGGAGTTGAGAATGTTGCATAAGAAGTTGTTTGAACATGCGGTCCAGGCTAGGTTGTAAAAAGAGGCCCAGGAGGACGTGGATAGATTTGAAAAGAGCAAAGGTTCAAGGCCTGGGAGTCTTAATGGGATCAGAGAGCAGCAGGAGGAGGAGGATGAAAGGAACTTAAAAATGGGACAGAGTTATGTGTAATCAGGGATGTGGCAATTGAGTTCACAAAGAGGAAGTAGTTCCAGGTGAAGCCAGGGGCCAGTGTGTAGCTAGGGGGCAGGTGAGTGGAATAAAGTTCCTGGAGATGAGGGTTAAGGAGCTGAGTGGCCAGGAAATTGAATGAACCATCTGTAGGTGTCCCCATCTCTGATCCCTAAAGCCTGATGATCTGAGGTAGAGCTGATGGAATAATAATAATAATAGAAATAACTTGCACAGTAAATGTAATACAGTTGAATCATCCTGAAACCATCCCCCTCAACTCTGGTTCATGGGATAATCATCTTCCATGAAATTGGTCGCTGGTGCCAGAAAGGTTGGGGACTACTAAATTGTAGAGTATACCTCCAAAGGACCAAGTAGTAAACATTTTCAGCTTTGTGGGCCGTATGGTTGTCCCAGCTACTCAGCTGTGCTCTTGTAGCCTGAAAGCAGGCATGGACAGTAGGAAGATGAATGGGCGTGCTGTGTTCCAATAAAAGTTTATTTACAAAAATAGATGCTAGACTAGAGTTGACTGCAGGTTGTGTGTGGTTTGCTAGTCTCTGATCTATAGGTTTAGTGCTCAAACTACGGTCCACAGACCATCAGCCTTGGCATTGCCAGGGAGCTTGTTAGAAATGCAAAATCTCAGGCTCCCACCCCAGACCTCAGGTGCTTTGTGTGCACCCTGAAGTTTGAGAAGCACCCTGTCAGACACTGCAGTCTTAAGATGATGATAGGAATTTGGTGAGCCATTGGCCAAAATCTTAGTGAATGGGGTCAGGCTGGTATTTGATGTAGGGTGAGAGGGGTGTGGCCAGCTGGCGTTGGCTTCAGACAGAAGGGCTCAGGGAAGGAAAGCTGCCGCTGTGCGGGCCAGGGATGGGAGCTGCCACCCAGCCCAGTCTCTTCTTGCATCACCTTCTCCGTTGCCTCTCCTGGAGCTAGGTCTCTACTTGCTCACTTTCTTCAGGTGGGAGGAGTTTACTCTTATGACTGCAGTTTTGGCCACGTACCCAACGTGGAATTGATGAAGTTTATCGCCATGGCAACATTCGGCTCCTACCTGTCCACTTGTCCTGAGCCCGAACCAGGCAACCTGGGTCTGACTGTCTACCACCGGGCATTTCTCCTCTACTCCTTCCTGCGCAGCGGGGAAGCCCTGAACCCTGAATATTACTGCGGTGAGGGGCAGACTGGGGCAGGTGTGGGAACCGGGGGATCCTAGTGTGGACCCAGAGATGATACAGGGATCTGTCTAGGGCTCGAGTCCCCGGGCAGTGTAACTGGGCTGATGACTTCACCCTGTTCTCCTCCATCAGCTGACAGGTAACACTGTCCCCTGCCCCTCCCCTCGGCCCCTAGGCTCTCAGCACCGCCTGTTTAATGAGCACCTGGTCTCCGCAAGCAGCAACCCTGCCTTGGCCCTGCGCCGGAAAAAGCATACTGAGAAGGAGGTTCCCGCTGACTTGGTCAGCACCGTGTCTGTGCGGCTTCGAGAGGGCTACAGCGTCCGAGAGGTCACACTGGCCAAAGGTAAGGTCTAGGCCCTGCTGTATCCCACACATCTAAACAGAGCAGGAGACCCCCGTGTACCATGCATGGCAGACTCTGCCTGTCAGTTGAGCTGGGCTTCTCTTTGCATTTAGCTTCCCAGTTTCATCTCCTTCTGTTCCAGGTGAGTCAGCTGAGAGTGGTGTAGTGTCCTGGACTTAGCTTGTTTTCAGATTTTGCCTGCGAACTTCAGTTTGTGTCTGTTGGCGGGCTCTTGGCCTGCACTCTGTGGAACCAGGCTTGGAACCTTTGGCCAGGCTAGAGTTGCATGCTGTAGGTGGAGGTTGCGGACAGGACCCAGTCCCAGGCCCTCCTCCCCTCCTGCTTCCCCTGAAGGCGGGTCCCAGCTGGAGGTGAAGCTGGTGCTGCTGTGGAAACACAACATGCGCATTGAGTACGTGGCTACTGCACCCTGGCCCCTGGAGCCTGAGGGCCCTCGAGGCACCCGGGTGGAAGTGACAATGGAAGGCGGTTATGACATCCTGCATGACGTGTCCTGCGCGCTGAGACAACCCATTCGCTCGCTGTATCGGACCCACGTTATCCGGCGGTTCTGGAACACGCTGCAGAGGTAAGCAGGGTCGCCGTTCAGTGACGGAGGCCCCACTCGCTGTGTGGAGGGGCGGAGGTGTGAAAGTGGGGCTGGAGAGAGTCATCCTGAGCACTCGGGCTTGTGTCCAGACTCCCACGTGCCCCGGGGCTCCCCTCCCCTGACTCCCCAGAGGCCGGGGAGGCTCAGGGTGGCCCTTGCTGTGCAGCATTAACCAGACGGATCAGATGCTCGCCCACCTGCAGTCCTTCTCCTCCGTCCCGGAACACTTCACGCTGCCCGACAGCACCAAGAGCGGAGTGCCTCTCTTCTACATCCCACCCGGCTCCACCACCCCGGTGAGGGGGCCCTGACGCGCGTTCTCCCTATCCTGTGCTCTCCCTCTGGAGCCCAGAACCACGTTCATTTTCCTCACCTCTCAAATCTGAGGCCCCCAAACCAGGACCCTGAACTTTAGCCGTCAGAGCCCCCTCCTCCCCACCCCCACCCCCTGCCCCAGGGGAGGAAAGAGTCTCTAGAGAAAGCTGACCCTCCACGGATCACTGGAGTCCAGGGTCAAGAGTAGCAGAATGTCTCCGAAGTGGTCTCCCAGCCAGCTACAAGCCCTTTCGCCATCTCCACACACGCCCTCCAGCCTGCCCCGCACTTCCCGCCAACCACGACTGCTGTGCTTCTCAAGGACTGTGGCTCCGTTTGTCTTTTGCCTTCTCCACACTTGGCCCCAGCTGTCAGCCTAGCACTGAGGGGCTGGGGGCTTATTCTACCCTCATGAGGGTATGAATCATACCCTCTTCCTGAGGTCCTGCCATCACTCAGAGGCTTTCCCCCAAAGTCAGTGATGGAAGTTCCATCCTGTGTCTGGATTCAGCTTTAAGAGGCCACGCTGCCTGTCCCTGGGCCCATTTGTCTTAATCTAGCCAGTGGTCCCCAACCTTTCTGGCACCAGGGACTGGTTTTGTGGGACAATTTTTCCACAGACTGGGGTTTGAGGGAGTCGTTTTGGAATGATTCAAGTGCACTACATTTATTGCGCATTTTATTTCTTACTATTATTTCAACATTTCCAGCTCAGACCCTTAGGCATGAGATTCTAGAGGCTGGGGGCCCCTGACCTAGCCTTCCTATTGGAGGCAGTTTCTGCCTCTGTCCCAGGCGGGGCTAAAGGTTCCTTTAGCCCTACACCACTGCCGCCTCTGACCCCCCCGCCACCCCAGGCTCTGATGCCCTGCAGAGGTCATTCATGACCTCTTCGTGCCCCAGGTGCTGTCGCTTCAGCACAGTGGCTCCGACTCCTCCCATGCCCAGTTTGCTGCCTACTGGAAGCCGGTGCTGTCCATGGACGCGAACTCGTGGCAGCGCTGGCTGCACATGCATCGCCTGGTGCTCGTCCTGGAGCACGACACGTGGGTATCCCTGGTCGGGCCACAGCTGGGGTGGAGGAGCAGGGCGCGGGAGGGACGCGGAGTGACGGGGAAGGGAGGCAGTGGATGAGCCCGTACCGACTTGGCCAAGGAAAGCTCCAGCTGTCCTAGCCCTCCTGCTCTTGAGCCTCCAGACCCTCAGACAGGGCCTGGAAGAGAGAAGTAGCAGCCTGTCCCCCTCCCCCAGCCTGGGGCCGGGCCGGCTGACCTCACCGCACACCCTCTCCCCAGGCCCATCCCCAAGCACCTGCACACCCCGGGCAGCAACGGCCGCTACAGCACCGTCCAGTGCAGGATCTCGCACTCCTCGCTGACCTCCCTGCTCCGTGACTGGAGCAGCTTCGTGCTAGTTGAGGGCTATTCCTATGTGAAGCTGCTCTCCAGGTGGGCGCGGTGATGTCCCCTCCTCCCCCCATCCTGTGTCTCTTCCTCTCACCCCAGACCCTCTCCCTCCTTCCTCCTAAACCCATCTTCTCCCAGCCGAGGGCTGCTCACGGACCCTCCATTTCTCCCCAGTGCCCCAGACCAGCCCCCCTCCTCCTTCTACATGGTCCGCATCATCTCCAAGGCCCCGTGCATGGTGCTCCGCCTGGGTTTCCTCATCGGCACACCAGCACAGGCTCGGCACAAGGTGAGCGGGGCCCCAGCTCACTCTCCGACCCACAAGCCCTAGAGTGTCAACAGGCTCCTTCTCCCCAGCACTCCCGGGGCCAGTCGAAGGAGGAGCCCCCCAGACCAATAAGCCGTGCGGCACCAGGCTCTCCCGCCTCGTCTGTGGACCCCTTCTGCATGTCCATAGCAGATGGGAGCAGGAGGTTGTGATCACAGTTTCCCCTCAGATTGTGTCGGACTTGCGGGAAGAAATCCTGCGCCTGCGTTTCCCCCACCGGGTTCAAAGCAAGGAGCCAACACCCAAGGTGAAACGAAAAGGGCTGGGGGGCACCAGTGGAGGCAACTCTCCCTCCAAGTCCCCCCCAACGCTGGGGCCACAGCAGGCCCTGTCTGACCGGCCCTGCCTTGTGGTCCTGCATAAGCCACTGGACAAGCTGCTCATCAGGTTGGTAGAGAGGGTGAGGACAGGCCAGGAACATGAGCTGGGCATGAATAGAGGTCAATTGGGAATTGCCCTTGTTGCCCAGGTATGAGAAGCTGCCCCTGGACTACCGGGCACCCTTCTTGCTGACCCTGGAGCCACCGGGGCCACTGCCCTTGGTGTCAGGCCGCTCAGCCTCTTCTAGCCTGGCATCACTGTCCCGCTACCTGTACCACCAGCGCTGGCTCTGGAGCGTCCCGTCAGGACTGGCCCCTGCGCTGCCGCTCAGCGCCATCGCCCAGCTCCTTTCCATACTCACTGAGTACGTCACTCAACCTACCGGGCCACGGGGGGCAGGGAGGGAGCAAGCATCAACGCTGGGCTTGGATGCTGGCAGAAAGCCTAAGCCAGACATGGTCCCTCTCTCTGCCCTCATCTCTGAGGCCCCAGCTCTGCAGAAGAGCCAGCACAGAGCTGGCACGCTGCTCCCCTGCCCACCATCTTTCCCCACAACTTGGTGACTTTGGCCCCTAGTTCTCATTGGACCTGCTGCCCCTAAAGGACCAGTGGTTTGAACAGGGCCACCAGCAGACAAGTCTGCCTGGATGGCTACTGGAAAGTGGACGTCTTAAGTGGCATCGGAAGCCAGGGGTTGTATGCTGAATGTCTCTCCCCATCTCATCCCGTCCCACTGCTGCTTCTCTGGGGCCTCAGAGTTCGGCTCTCGGAAGGGTTCCATTTCGCCTGCAGTGGGGAAGGCATCATCACCATGGTCCTGGAGCTCCCGATTCAGGTACGTGCCATCCCTCATATCCCACCAAGGTCCATCGTCATCTCAGGGCTACTCACCTCTGAGCGGGTTCGGCGCTGATGGAAACACTGCCTCACTGGGACCCTGTGGCCTGAGGCCAATCCCAGGAGTGTGGCGAGGGGCCTAAAGTTCTGAAGGCCAGGGCTGGGGTGGGTCTAAACTCTCCCCTCCTGTCCCAGAACGAGCCCGCGGGGCAGGCTGCGGCCAAGGAGAGGCACACGTGCGTGGTCCAGTACATCCTCTTCCCGCCTCATTCAACCTCCACCAAGGACAGGTGAGGCCCGACCCCCGGAGCCACTTTGCTCCAGTTCCCCTTCCCCCTACTGCGCCCTGAAGGTCTGTCTCCCAACCTTGAAAGTCAGGGCAGGGGATACTGTCTTTAGACGCTTCATGGGGCAGATACAGTGACAGAAGGCCGTGTGTGAATTGTGGCTGTCCCGTGAGCCCTGGCCTTCCCACCCTCTGTAGACCAACTCCTGACCAGGTGGTGGTGGGTTGGACTCTCCTTTCTTCCAGGCTTAGAGTCCTTCCTCCTTTAGCTTCTCAACAGATGATGACAACGATGTGGAGGTGGAGGCCCTGGAGGGGGACTCGGAACTCAACCTGGTCACCGAGGTGTGGGTGGAGCCACAGCATGGACGGGTGGGACCCGGCCCTGAGAGCTGGAGGCACCTCCAGGACTTGACGTACTGTGAGATCCCTCGAGCTGTGAGTGGCCTCGGAGGACCCCACCGCTCCCTAGTCCCCTGGGAGTAGCACAGCCTGATGGCTTCCTGGTCCCTCTCAGTCTCTGTGTTCTGAATGTCTGTGTTGGTGGGGCTTCCTTGAGAGCTGGAAGCTGGGGTTCACCCCTGCCCTCTGCTACTCCTCCCCTAGCTCCACCCTCGGGACGCTGCCTGCATAGGCTCCATGCTGAGCTTCGAGTACCTGATACAGCTCTGCCAGAGCAAGGAGTGGAGTCCCCTGCCCCTGGAGCCAAGGGTCTCTGCCGGTCAGTGGGGAGGGGCCTCTGGGCAGGAGCAGGGGAGGAGTGGGGAGAAGCCAGCTGCAGACGGGAACTCCAGGCCTCCCTGCGCTCGTCTCCCCCGCCCTCACTGCCCTCCCAGGATTGGACCAGGGAAGAGACGCCTGCGTCCACGAGATCCCTTTCCGTTTTGACCTCATGGGACTGTTGCCTCAGTGCCAGCAGCTCCAGATGTTCTTCCTCCTGCTTTCCAGAGGTGGGTGAACCTTGTGCCTAGAGAGCCGGCCAGCCAAGGGGTATTAGAGCACAGAAAGCAGATGAGTCTGCGAAGGAGCAGAGGGTGTCAGGGGCGGCGGCTGCAGGAGGGCCGGGCTGGCCGGGGCGGAGCCGGGGGCGCTGGGCAGCAGGAGGCCCTGGGTGCTGAGTGGAGTGTGTGTTGGGCAGAGCCAGAGGGCGTCCCTCCCGCCGAGGGGCCCTGTCCCGCCAATGACATGGTGCTGTGCCTGCTGCATGGCTGCCTGGGCCAGGAGCTGAGTGACCGGGAGCTCCCGCTGCCCGCCGCCGACCAGGCGGCCTTCCTGCGTGAGGTGCTTCGGCGGACCCGCCACAGTCCAGGTGAGCCCCTGCCTCTTTCCAGGCACCAGACTCTACAGAGCGGTTCCCGGCTGGGTTCTGGCCTCCCGTTTCCTGCATCTCAGAGCTCTGCTCTCCCATCCACCTCTACCTTCATTGTAGGTCCAGAGGGGCCACCAGTGGGGGACCCTGGGATCCTAAAGGATCAAGCAGGCAGCAGCGCCCAGGCCATCGGAGACCCCGGTCTTCCCAACCTGGTCAGCACTGGTGCATCGGGCCTTTCATCATGGTGACCTCCTGCCGTCCCCACATGTTCCTCCCCAGCTTTCTAAGTCTGGGCAGGCTCAGTGCCGCCCGCCACTGACAGGGTGCCGTCGTTCCTCTTGGTCGCCAGTGTTGCAAGCTGTCCCTGAGCGTGGAGTCTCGGGCAGAGGAAGGAAGTGGGCACTGGGTGGTCCCTTCAGGCGGCTCTGATTTTGCTTCTCTTGTACAGAGTCCAGGCCCTCCTGAAACTCCCGGGCCCGTCAGCTCTGCCCAGCCCCCTCAGTGGCGCTGCTATGCAAGGCTTGTGACCCCCCAGCATGTTTTTCTGACTTTCCTCCCCGCGACCTTCTCAGGTACTGACTGTTGACCTCTCCCACACATCCCCTCAGCTCCCTCACTGGCCCGCCAGGCGGCTCTGAGTTATGTCTCACTTTTCTTCTGCAGATGTCCTACATCTGGCTTCATATGGCCTAGAGGGACCCCCTCAAGAGGAGATGAGGCCTAAGTTTGAAGATTGGAACGAGGCCCCCAGCCCGAAAGATCTAGCAGGAACTGGGGTCACGGTGACAAAGTCCCAGGTCCCCACCCTCAGTGTCACCCCAGCCAGTGGTAAGTCTGCTGACTCTTAAGTCAGCTAAGCAGCAGCGGGAACGGGAACAGAGGGCTGGATGCCATGCGCTACCTCTTGCCCACAGACAGTGCCCAGAATCCAGGAGAGCTGAGCCCACCCTTCCGTCAGGACGTACCAGCTTACCCTGGGCGCCAGGCTTCACAGACAGAGGGTGCAGATGGGCCCCGGACCCGGTGTCCTGTCTACATCTATAGCTGTTCTTTGGAAGCATTGAGGGAGCAGATGATTGGCATGCAGCCCCCTCAGCCACCCCGAGATCTCGTCTTCCGGTGAGTGCCCTCTGTGTTGACCTGGGTCCTTTCCCCGCCCCCAGCCAACCATGGCCCCCAGCCATGGCTCAAGGGGAGAGACACACAAGTTGATGATCAGTGTCAGGAGCTCAGCTTCTTGGCCATGTCCTGCCTGCCCAGTGCTAGACTTCCTTCAGTGCATCAGCTGAAGTCTCTGGGCCGTCACTGTCTTTGGTAGGGACCTAGGGACAATCCACTGGAAGGTGGGGATGGTTGAGTGTGGGCTGTCACTGAGGGGAGCTGGCCAAGCCCTCTCTTTCCTTCCATTCCTAGGACTCAGTTCCTCGACCAGCCTTCCCTCTCCTCAGCCTGGATGGAGCCCAGGCACAAGGGGGCAGCCAGCCACTGTGCCTTGCTACAGGAGCACGCACAGCGATGCTACGTCCGCGGTGAGCGTGACGCCGCGGCAAGGAGGAGCCCACTTTGCAGATGACGGCCATGGGGACTGGAGAGGTCCTCGCAGAGCTTGACCTCGTGGCCCCTTCTGCTTCCCTCAGGGCTGTTCCGGAGCTTGCAGCAAGCACAGAGCGTGACCTCGCAGGACCTGCTGATAGCAGTGGATGCCTGTGAGGAGCTGCTGCAGGAAATAGACATCACCCCCTTTCTGCTCGCACTGTGTGGCCACACTCGGGGTTTGCCTCATGCACCCCCAAGCCCTGGTCCTCTCAGCCCAGGGCTCTTCAGCAGCAGCATGGAGGAGGGCCCCGAGCCTCGGGAACGAGCTGTCCTGGCTTCTGAGTCCAGGTTGGGATGGTTCTTGAATGATGTATAAGGGGGCACACAGACGAAGCCCCTATAGCCCGGGGCCTCTTGCCCTGGGGAAGCGACCAGGCATGCTTGGTCACTGGTTTCCCACCTCCTGCCCAGGCTTCTGTCTCCCATTCAATATGGGCAGCAGTCTCCCCATCTTACTCTCCTGGTTCTCCCAGCTTTCCTGTTTTGGTGTGGAGTGTTGAGCTAGGTTAGTGGTGGGGAGTTGCCAGTGGCCATCAGAGAAAGCAGAAGCTTGTCCGAGGACATCCAGATTGTAGTGATGATCCCCTAAACTGCTGAGTCTCAGACAGAAACTGTTGAGTGAGAGAGGCAGGCAGGCAGACAGCTGTGTGTCTGGTGTCTGCAGGGGTCAGCACTGGGGGAACGGAAGGAGCAGAGGGCTGAGTACACTGGTGGTGCCCAGTTCCCTCTCTGGAGGTCTGCATCCCCCACCTTTCATGCCCCCCAGATGAGTGCACTTTTCCCACCAAACCTTGCTTCTCCACCTGGGTCTCTCTTCCACGATGAATGACCTCTCCCTCCACCCGCTGAAAGCCAGGAATCAGCCTTACTCACTCCTCTGTTGCACAGAAATGTCCAGCCACCAAGCAATATGGCAGTTAGAGTGGAGACGGGTGGGTGGGTTCTCCCGGCCTCTCCTGCGAGCGTCCTGTGCTCAGCACCCTTCTGAGAGGCGGAGGCAGACCATCGTGTGCTGCTCCCACTTGGGAAGCAGGCTCCTCTAGGACGCAATGCTTCCTAACACTTCACTACCCCCCACCCTGCTCAGCATAGAGACCGAGGACCTAAGCGAGCCTGAGTTTCAGAGCACCCGTGTCCCTGGGCATCCAGACCCGGGCCTGGAGATCTCTCTGACAGATGTCTGCCAGCTCAGAGGAGAGGCCCATGATGCTCTTCACAGCCTCATCCAGGTGAGGGCAGAGAGACAGAGCCCTGGCTGGGCAGTGGTCCCTCATGGTTGGGGGTGTGTAAGCTCAGCCAAATAGCAGCTGACATCGTAGCCTTCTAACCCCAAACAGGAGAAGTTCCTGGAGATCAGCAGTCTCCACTTCCGCACCGTGCCCTCCAACCCCCACTACTTCTTTTATTGCCCTCCATCCAGCAGGCGTGAGGTGAGCGGCCATCTCCCTTACCTCCCTCCCTCCCTCCCTCCCCACAGCCTGTAGCCCCTGAAAGCCTGCTTGGCCCACCCAGATCCTCCTGATCCCTGATGCTTGGTCCCCTGAGGCCCCACCTCAGGTCAAGCTGTCCCTTTCTCTTGCCCAGGATGAGGGCCCCCGGGACACAGTCGACAGAAAAGTCAGTGACTTGGAGTTTTCAGAGGCTGAGCTCATGGGAGAGGAAGGTACATAGGCCAGTGGGTATAGGGGTAAAGGCTGCTTCCAGCCAGCATCCAGGGCCTCCGCCGCCAGCCTCTCCTGTTGACCACGTGACATGTGTCTCCAGGAGACGCATCTGCCTGCTGCGTGGTCACCGAGAGTGACCCAGAGCTGGAAGTGGAGTACCGCGAGAGCCGTGAACCAGACCTGGGGCCTGCTGGGCTGGACTGTGCCTCGCTGTCAGATGCAGACACCGTGAACCCGGACGAAGACTCCTTCAGTATCCTGGGGGGCGACTCCCCCACGGGGCCTGAGAGCCTGGCGCATGACCTACCGCCGCTCTTCCTGCACCTCACGTGCTCCGTGCGGCTGCGTGGCCAGCACAGCTCAGTACCTGTGTGCAGCCTGCCCACCTGCCTGGGTGAGTCTAGAGGTCCCCAGGGGAGGGCCATAGGACCTGGTCCAGCCTGCCTGCCTGTCTGGGGGTGGGAGAGAGCCTCTGGGTATAACTCTTTAGCCCTAGACACTTGGAATCTGTGCTTGTCCCAGGGCTCCAGTGACCCCTAACCTCCCCCCTCTCCCAGGCCAGGTGCTTTCTAGCCTGGAGGGCCCCCCTATTGGAGGCCGAGTTGCTCTGCGGGACCTCAGTGTCACTCTGGACGTCTTTGTGCTGACCTTGCCCCTGGAAGTGGAGCTTCCCCCGACCTCAGATCCTCAGCACCACCGGTGTGGCAGCAAGTTTGGTGGGGGATCTGGGGCCTTGGGATCCTTAATGGGAACCATTAAGGAGTTTAGGGGTGCCTGGGGACCAAAGGTACCTTAAGGATTCCAAGAAAGGATTGCGGAGGAGGCCTTGGGAGGATGATAGGTGCTGACCTTTGATCTTTGCTCCTGTTCTGTTCAGGTCAACTTCTGAAAGCAGTGCGTCCTTCCCACGGTCCCCAGGGCAGCCATCCGATGATGGGCTGGGGCCCCCACTTCCACCTCCAGGAGAAGACAGGTATTTCCTATCTCCCTCTTAGACTTCCTTGCTCCCCATCGGTTTTTGTCCTCTGGAAACCAGTACGTAAACCTTTCTTCCAATTAGGCACCCAGGACTGTCTAATTTGGCCACACCCCACAGACTGGCTGTTGAGACGACCATGAGTGAGGTGAGGGCCTTCCCTCCCCCAGCCTAAGTAACCACCCCTCAGCACTGTAACTGACACCCTTTCCATCAGATGGTGACATAAGACACCCCCTTTATTCTGGGGTCCAGTGAGGCCTGTCCCAGTCTGTGAGGCAGAGTCTCTTCCAGTGTCTTCTGATAGAGGAGTACAGTGATGCCCCAGTCGGCGTGGGGGGTGCCCCTCACCACTCCCTGCATCGCTCTCTGACTGTAGATCCGCTGGCTGCTGGAGGATGAGATGGTGGGGGCGCTCCGAAGAGGGGGCATCCCCCAGAGCCCGGCCCTGCACCGCGCAGCCGCCCACATCCACAGCTCACCTGGACGCTCCACCTGCCTGCGCCAAACGCTGCCCCTGAGTTTTGTGTTTGGGCCAGAGCGTTCTCTCACACAGTTTAAGGAGGTATGCTGCCCTCGAGATGCTCCCTGGTCACCCTGGGGCCCGTCCTTCCCCAGGCTGCATGGATAGAACCAGAAGGCCCTCGGTTGGAGTCCACCTCCTCACCCTGTGGTCTGACTCTGACCCCATGCCTGGCAGCTCACCCTTGCCCCCGGGCCTGTTGAGTCTTGGGCGAGTCACTGAGCCTTTTCATAACAATGGGGATGCTAGCTTGTGCTTCACCGGCTACTTGTGAGGGGTCTGATGAGGAAGTGTGGGGCCCACCAGTAGGGAGAGCTGCTCCTGCCTAACCTCTGCCCTTGGCTCCTGCTCCCTAGGAGTTCCGCCGCCTCCACCTCCCTGGTCATGTTCTTCTTGAGGACCCTGACAGTGGCTTCTTCTTTGTGGCAGTGGGCCAACAGCCAGGTGGGTCCCACAGGGAGCTTGGGACTTCCCCGGCCTGGGCTTGGCGCAGCCAGGAGGACAGGGCTGAAGGCCTTGAAGGGGAGGTGAGTCTTGCCTGGGCTGACCTGCGAAAGGAGCGGGTGGTGGTGGAAGTATGGGGCTGTGCTCCAACCTGACCTCCTGACCCTCAGGCCCTGACAGCCAGCCCCCAAGCCCCTGGCTCCCCAGAGGATTCTCAGAGCCCCCTGCTCATCAGTCTGCCCAACCTGCCCCAGGGAGGTAAGAGGACTTGCACCTCCCTGGCCCTGCACCCATGTTCAGAAAGCGTCCTTGGCAGGATCGAGAGAGGCTCCAGGCTTTCCCTTCTCTTCCCAGGGAGCCAGCCTGGGCCCAGCCGGGGACTCAGTCTCATGTCCAGTCAGGGCAGTGTGGACTCGGACCACCTAGGTAAGTTGGAGCAGAGCAGGGAAGACCAAGCTGATGGGAAGTGGACTCAGGGCCGCATAGTGAAAGGTCTGGGCAGGTCTATCAGTAGGGACTAACCCAGGGGGGCCCACCAAGCTGATGCATTTGGGGCTCACATGAGCCTAAGGGTAAGGTCAAACTTGAGCATGTTTGACACAGGTTACGATGGTGGCAGCAGTGGCTCAGACAGTGAGGGTCCCAGTGAGACCCCAGGTGAGAAGCCCCCTTTCATGTTGCGGACCCCGCCCGGGCCTCCACCTCCACAGCCTTCGCTCGTAGGCCTCCCTGGACCCTGCCTGCCTGACTTCTGGCTCATTGTCCGGGTGCTGCAGGACCGTGTGGAAGTGTACGCACATGCGAGGTAAGGAAAAGCTGGGCCTGCACCCTGACGCCGACGTTAGCCTCTCCCTGGTCCCACAACTCCCCTCTTCAGTGTTGTTAGAAGGCTAGACTTGGGACTTAGGTTTTGGGTAGGGATCTGACTTGTGCTCTGAGGTTGGGGGCTCCTGACCACTTCCCACAGGTTGTAACAAAGCGTATCACTCTGCTCTTCTAATGGAGTTGAAAAGCTGATGAGGATTTTGGCTCCTAGCCAAGCATTAAGAGAATCTATAGTTCACAGCAGCTCAGGAGCTGTAGGCATATAAAAATAAGGGATAATAGGTAGTATTTAACAAGTACTTGCTATGTGGCAGGCACTGTGCTGCTTGTTATATGGATCACTCATTTGATCTGTAACATACCTGCGAAGTATTATTATCCTTATGGTCAGAATGAAGAAACTCCAGCACACATAGGCTATATTATGCTTGCTCAAGATCCCAGTTAGTAAGCAGCAGCGTCATACTTAGACATTTCTAATCATGGGGGTGGGCATGTTAAGAGAAGGGAGGCCCACCATTCTGACAAAGAAGATCGGAGGATAAAGAAGAGGTGAACTGCATGAGGGAAACCTCAGGTGGTACCTACGTGGAGGCTGTGAGGCCAGCCTGGAGCCCAGACTTCCAGAATTGCTGTTGAGAATTCCATCTTTCCTAGTTCCCTTCACGTTTACTTCCCCTTGTCCAGTCCTCCTTCCTTTCCCTCCTCTTGGTCCTTCCTCCCATGACCCCCTCCCGCCTCTCCCGCCCCACTGCAATTCTGTGTCTGATGTATCCTCCCCAGGAGCCTGATTCGGGAGGATGGGGGGCCAGGCACCGAGTGTCGCCACCTGCAGCAGCTCCTGGTGAGGCGAGTTGGGGAGATCTGCAGGGAGGTCAACCAGGTAAGGGGCAGGGCTCTCCAGGCATGGGATGCAGCCCAGATAAGGAAGGAGTTTCTAGGAACTTGACTTTCGGAGGCTGTTGATCCAACTTGGACATTTTCTTTGACCCTTAGTTACTGGGATGCTATTACTCCCCAGTGTCCTTACAACCTGAGGAGCTCTCCCAACCCACCCCCAGAGTGGGTTACTCTCTCATTCCCTTCCAGTGACTGTGAGATGCTCCCTCTCATTGCACTCAGCTAGCATTAGGGATGAGATAATGAATTAAGACAGAGGGAAGCTTATGTCAAATGGGGAGAGATGGATATGAAACCACTAAAGCACACAAATTATTTCCGCTGCAATTGTGAAGGCTTCTGCAGAGGAAAAGCAGAGACTGAGAACACTTAACAGGGATCTGACCATCTGCAGTGTCAGGGAAAGCTGGGAAGAAGAGATTTTTAAGCTGAGATCTGAAGGGCAGTAAATAGATTCTGGCAAAGAGGAGGGACAGATGTCCCTCACTGGCTGCAGCACCCAGAGCCCAGTGACTGTCAGACACCATCTCTGAGCTCCCAGTGATTACTGATGCTCTTTTTGACCTCCGACCCCCAGTGATAATGGGCATTCTCTCTAGCCTTTGATCACCCCCTCCACCACCACCAGCAGTGTATGCGGGAGTATTTCAGTTCCCTGAGAGCTGGTTCCTTCTTCTCTCAGCGGCTGCTTCTTCAGGACCTGCACGACAGTCATGTGTGCAACTCTCTTCTGGTGGCTGAGAGCGAAGAAGACCTGTGGCGTAGCGAGACCCCCTTCCACTCCCGTCAGCGGGTACCACTGCCCAGCGATGGTGAGTCCCACTCAGGAGCCTTCCTTTACCGAAGACTGCTGAGAAGCTGGGGGAGGACCGAGTCACTCACCATTACTTGGTCCTCAGTGCCAGGTAATACAGTGGAGAAGAGGACCGAAAAGGATCACCAGGTTTGGCTGCCACGGGGTCATCAGTGGCTAGTGAAAGTGCTTTCAGTGGAGACAGGAGTAGGAAACCAGAGGAAGTGGAAACATGAAAGGATATTAAGCTGGAGGAGCCGGGAGGCACTCCTCTTTCAAGTCGCCTGGCAATGAAGGGAGAAGCAAATAGATCCTGCAGAAACTAAAGGAAGGTGGGAGGCAAGGCAGGAATTTAAAATAAGGTGGAGACTTGAACATGTTTCTGTTCCATGGGAAAGAGCCAGCAGAGGGGGCACCGTTGAAGAATACAGGAGAGAAGGGACATGGAGCAGGCGCCGCTGTGGCCTGTCTTCCTAAGGGCATGCTCTACTGGCCCTGCCTTGTTTTCTGAAATGACCATCTCGCCCCTGCTGGGTGATGGCCGGGGCCAAGGAAAGGGCAGGGGATGGTGGACAAGTAGGCCAGGTCACAGGCGAGAAGCCCGGAGGGGTGGAGCCTGAGTGCCCATAGGATTTTCCCTCTGATTGGCTGTCCCTCCGGACAGGCAGGCACAGAAACCTTTGGGGTTAGAAAACACATGATCATCTACTTGAGATGGGAATCAAAATCTCCACACTTCTGCTCCCTTCTCTTATTCCTCATGACCTCTCACCCCAGCTCACAGGAAAAAGCCAGATTGTGCCATTCCTTTGCCGTTTTCCCTCAGTTCTAAAAGTCATGTCAGATCACTCCTTGTCTTTAACATGCTTGGCAAGTCTGTAGACAAATGTTGCTAACAGCTACGGGAGAGCGCGTCTCTCAGCACGTCCTGGGATGTGTTCCATATCAAAGCAGAATCCCCGTAATTGATGGACTTCCCAGGGTTTAGAAGACATCTTCTGCAAATTGAGTATGAGCTGCAACCGCCAAGCACTCCTTCCCAGTGGCTCCCAGCAGCCCAGGATGTGAGACTAGTCGGAGCCCAGACCCAGCCCTTCCTCATTTTAGTCTTTCCACATGGTTTTGCTGAAACCCTTAGTAACCAGCATTCCAGTCCAGACTGTGCAGCCCCCTGGGTGTCCTGTACGCTGCTCACATCTTAGAGCAGCTTCTGTGGGAAACCAGATTGCCACCTTGACCTACTGGAAGGTTCCTCATCAACCTGGAAGGGGTCGGTCAAGGCCGTGGGCTGCAGCCACAGTCTTGCAAAGAGCCACCCAACCCTTCGGGTTTTCTGGGCTAGCTGTCCTCCAGAGCAAAGGGCGTAGTGTCGCCCCTGCCGTAGGGGTATGTGAGCAGTCACACACGTTCTGTTTTAGTGGGGTGTGTATTATTATTGCACTGCCCAATGAGTACATGAGTAGGATATGTTCTATATTAGATTCCGACAGGCTCAGAGTGTCCTGGCAGCATCCCCAGGACTATGCTTTGCCTTTCCTGATACCTCTTCTTAGCTCCTTCTCCATGTCTTCCTGAGATAGTTCTGAAAACCTCTGTGCTATGACCTGTCTTCCTAAGAGCTTATCTTAATACCCAAAGTGACCGTCTTTCCCCCCACAGAGCGATCGGCCAGAGGAGTCGTGGGTTGAGGACAGGTAGGCCAGTTCACAGGTGAGAAGTCTGAGGGCAGAGGGCTGTGTCCTGTTTCTGATCCACCATCTCCCGTCCCCCAGATTATGCTGCCGATGAGAGCTGTGGGCCCCGAGGGTACCTGGCCGCCACGATGCAGTTTGTCCCTGGCCATTTCTCCTGTGACGTCGTATGGGGAACCGTGATTCGAGTCCACTCACGCCTCAAAATGGGACCCAGCATGGGCGTCTCTCGGGGTATGTGATTGGCATGAGAGGGCAGGTGGAGTGTAGCGGGGTCAGGGGTGGGGGTGGGGAATCTGGAGAAAAGAGTTTTCTAAACCCAGGTTCCCCCTACAGCCATCCAGGCCCTACGCTCTGTGCTTAATGCCTTCTCTGTGGTGAACCGGAAGAACATGTTTGTTTATCAGGAGCGAGCAACAAAAGCTGTGTACTACCTGCGGTATGTGGGTCCTGGGAAGCCGGGCTACAGCCTGGGGCAGTGGAGGAGCTGTGGTCCAAAGCCCTCCCGTGCCACTCTCTCCCAGGCTCCTGGAGACGTCCTGCAGTGAGCGGCCGTGGGACAGTGATGCCCTGCCCCCGTCCCTTGCTCTGTCCCGAAGCCAGGAGCCCATCTGTTCCGAGGAAGCCTCGGCATGTATCCCCCACTCCCCGATTGCCCCGTGCTCCTGCAGACTTTGCTCCCTGGAGCCAGGCCCTGACCACAGTGTCCCTGCAGGGTCCTCGTTCTCCCCTGGACATGGCGTCCAGCCGCAGTTCCGATGCTGCTCGTCCTGTGGGCCAAGTGGACAGACATATCCAGCTGCTGGTGCATGGCGTGGGGCAGGCAGGTGAGGGGAGTGGCCAGATGTGGTTCCACAGTTGTCTGGGACTTCTTACACTAGCTCCGGGCATCTCTCAAGCAGGAGCTGGGTGGGAAAGGACAGGCTCCTGGGATGTTGAAGGGTAGGACCTATAGCTGGCTAAAATGCAGCCAGACGTCTAAACTGACTGAATATGTGGATAGATGGTGGTCCCACTGGCCAGATACTGGGGCGGGTTTGGGATACACTGAACCCAAGGTATCCAGTAGGCAACTGGCTCATTTATTTATGGCTCAATAAATGTATACTAGCCTTGGGCTAAGAATGTTACTGATGAGATAGATGCTATTATTATTCCCACTGTATTGAGGGGGGCACCGAGGCTTTGAGAGGTAAGACTCGCCTGTCAAACGCTGAGTAGCTTGGCAGAACTAGAAATTAGTGCTGGCAGCTTCTGATGTATGGCAGCCTGTTTGAGTCTGGGGTTAAGGGATGAGATGGGGTGGCTGGATCTTCTGCCAGTGTCTCCACCTCCCCACCGTGTCCGTGTCCAGGTCCTGAGATCACGGATGAGCTCGTACGGGTTCTGCGTCGGCGCCTGGATGAGGCCACACTAGACGTCATCACGGTCATGCTCGTGCGGAACTGCAAGCTGACGCCAGCTGACGTGGAGGTCAGCTCCCTCCCAGGCTCCCTGCGTGACTCCACCGCAGCCGCCGGGACAGTCGCAGCCAGAACCTCTTTCTTCAGCTCTGACTCCCCTTCCTTCCCTCTCTGCAGTTCATCCAGCCCCCAGGGAGTCTGCCCTCAGAGGTGCTGCAGCTGGGCCTGCCACCCTGCTGCCGGCCCTGGCTTCCCGCCCTGGCCTGGTACCTGCGGCAGAACCTGCTCATCTTCCTGCACTCCCCCAAGTACACGGACAGCAACAGCCGGAACCACTTCCAGGTGAGGCTGCACCCCCCGTCCACACTTGCGTGCATGCTTGCTGAAGTAGCTGTTTTCTGCAGATCCCCACCCGGGTACCTTTGTGCGCCCGTGGACCTCTGTACACCCGGCCTGTAACACCTACCTGTGTCTCCCTTTGCTCTTGCGTGTGCCTGTTCCCCACTCTCCCCGTGGATACCTGTTCCCTGAAGCCTGTGTCCATCTGCCTGGTCTTAGTGCTCAGAGGCTCTTCTCTCCGCAGCATCCACTCCCGCCGCAGGGTGGCCTCCCCGACTTGGACATCTACTTGTACAACAAGCCTGGAGGACAGGGCACTGGGGGCAAAGGTACAGCGCAGCCCCTGGGCCCGTGGTGCCATGGGGTGTGGGAAAGCCTGTTCCTGTCCCGAAGCTGGATGGGGGGTGGGGAGGGCAGGGCCCAGAAGTCGCAGAGCTGAGCTTTCCTTTTGGATTTCTACCCAGGGGTCGCCTGCATCACTCTAGCTTTTGTGGATGAGGAGGGAGCCCCCATCTCGCTGGCATCATGGCCCACTTCTTCTCCAGGGCCCCCAGACCCACTGCAGGAGGAAGAGTTCGAGCAGCTGACTCAAGTCACTCGCTGCCCAGTCCTGCCGGGCAGTTCTTCAGGTGGGGCGGCTTGGTCAGAGGAGGGGGTGTTCATTTAATGCTGTGGAAACCAGGGACACACTCAAGTGGCCCCTGTTCTTCCAGCTCCAAGCGGGGCCCCACGGCTTCGACTGGATGTGTGGGAAAAGGGCAACATCAGCATTGTGCAGCTGGAGGAGAAGCTCCGAACAGCAGCTCGCCAGGCCCTGGCGGATGCCATCATGGAGCTCTGGCTGCTGCCAGCACCGCTGTGTACAGAGGATACATCCGCAGGTACATGGAGTCCTGCTGTGGGGAGTCACAGGTTCGCCAGGGCCAGGGCTGAGGGGAGAACCCCAGAGATCCAGGTGAGATGGTGTTCCAGGTCAGGGTGCAAGGAGAGTCTGGGGAGATGTGGCGGAGGCTGCATCTGAGATACACATTCTCGGCTGTCCATCACCTTCTCCGCATCAGCACGGTGACACACCTGATGGAAGTGCCTGTGTGCGGCTGTCACTCGCTGAGATTGGGGGTCTGTCACCAGGAACTCCCTACACACACTCACAACCAGGAACTCCCTACACACACACAGGACCAGGAACTCCCTACATACACACACAACCAGGAACTCCCTACACACACACACGACCAGGAACTCCCTACACACACACACGACCAGGAACTCCCTACACACACACACGACCAGGAACTCCCTACACACACACACGACCAGGAACTCCCTACACACACACACGACCAGGAACTCCCTACACACACTCACGACCAGGAACTCCCTACACACACACATGACCAGGAACTCCCTACACACACTCACGACCAGGAACTCCCTACACACACACACAACCAGGAACTCCCTGCACACACACACACACACACACACACACACACACACACACACACACTCACGACCAGGAACTCCCTACACACACAGGACCAGGAACTCCCTACATACACACACAGCCAGGAACTCCCTACACACACACACAACCAGGAACTCCCTGCACACACACACACACACACACACACACAGACGACCAGGAACTCCCTACACACACTCACCACCAGGAACTCCCTACACACACACACGACCAGGAACTCCCTACACACACATACACAACCAGGAACTCCCTACACACACACACACACACACACATACACACACACACACACACAACCAGGAACTCCCTACACACACACAGGACCAGGAACTCTCTACATACACACACAACCAGGAACTCCCTACACACACATACACAACCAGGAACTCCCTACACACACACACACACACACACACACACACACACACACACACACAAAACCAGGAACTCCCTACACACACTCACGACCAAGAACCCCCTACACACACACACAACCAGGAACTCCCTACACACACACACACACACACGACCAGGAACTCCCTCCACACACTCACGACCAGGAACTCCCTACACACACACACACACATGACCAGGAACTCCCTACACACACACACGACCAGGAACTCCCTACACACACTCACGACCAGGAACTCCACACACACACAACCAGGAACTCCCTCCACACACACACACAATCAGGAACTCCCTCCACACACACACACAACCAGGAACTCCATACACACACACACACACACACACAACCAGGAACTCCAGACACACACACACACACACACACAACCAGGAACTCCATACACACACACACACACAACCAGGAACTCCATACACACACACACACACACACACACACACACACACACCCCCTGCCATTCAGAAACAGGTATAGTATGTAAATACATATCTGTCTCTTACCAGTCTTGGGGCTGGCTGGGTTGCAGGAACAGGTTGAGTAAGTAAATGGCATGTCTGTCTCTTACCAGTCTTGGGGCTGGCTGGGTTGTCTGAAAGAGGGTTGACGGTCAGTGACAAGAGTCTGTAATGCCTGCTGCTCACAGGGAGTCTCAGGAGTGGGTCGCTGGACACCAAAAGCCCTGCAGGCCGAGCCAGCACCTTTCCCCCCAGCCCTGGCCCTGGCGAACCTGTGACTCCCCCCAGCAAAGCTGGCCGGCGTAGCTTCTGGGATATGCTGGTAATGGAATAAAGGGAGGTGGTGAGGTTGACCTCTGCCTTCTTGCCTGCCTCCTGTCTCCCCTCTCTACTCCCTGGAGGCCCTGCCTCAGAGCTCTGTCCCTTAGACAGGAGTATACAGAACATGGCACGTTCCCACTTATACACAGATAGCCTCAGCTTAAATGTTTTCATTTCCACTTTCCTTGTCAGATCCTCACAGCCTGCAAGATTTCAGCAGGCCTGTTACTAGCGAGGCCACTGAGGATCTGGAAAGTTGAGTAGCCTGCTCAAGGCTGCTCGGTTAGCCTCCAGCTCTTCTGGGTTCTTGTAACTATTCTTGGGTGCCTCCATCCTCCACCACATTCCCCTTCCCAGTAGCCCCTCCTCATTCACTGCATTGCCCCCAGAGTAAAACAGAATGTGGGGACTTGGGTTCCCCCAAAACAACTGACGACATTGTCCTGGATCGGCCAGAAGACACTCGGGGCCGGAGGCGTCACAAAACGGAAAGCGTTCGGACTCCGGGTGGGAGTGAGCGGGCAGCGGGCCCAGAGTCTGGGGCCCAGAGACAAAGGTATGTGTGTTGTCATGGAAAATGTGCTGTGAGGTCACAGGGGTTGTTGAGCGCGTGTGACCATACAGGTCTTGTGTGTGGGTGCGAGGCTCTTACTCCTGCTGTGTCTTCAGACGGAGGACCACACAGCTGGAAGAGGGCGAGGCGGGCACCCTGCAGCCTGTGTTTGCTCGTGTTGCTCAGCACTGGATGGAGTTCATGGTTCAGATTGGTGAGACCCTTCTCCCACCCCCGAGCCTGTGGCCCAGTCCCCAGCCCCCAGCCCCAAGCCCCACCACAACCTCTGTGCCCGGGATCCAGGATGCGCCTCGGTGTCCAGGAGCTCCACTCACATGGTGTCCCGCTTCCTCCTCCCATCCGTCCTGTCTGAGTTCACCACTCTGGTCACCTCAATGGCTGGCGACACCAGTGTCCGCATCTTTGAGCAACATTTGTGAGTTTGGGATCTCACGGAAGCTGAGGTGGGAGAGGCGATGGCCAGGGAATGGGGCCGTGGATGGTCTGCTTTCTGTCCGTCCTCCCTCCCACTAGGACTCCTGAGCCAGAGCTCTTCAGTCCGTGTTCCCTTGGACAGCTGGGCCCACCGCCCCGCCCGGCAGCTGAACGGCACCTGCTGCTTCTGGGCAGGAACTTCTCACAGTGGAGGAGACCCACCCAGCAGGGTGAGGCCACAGCCTGCAGTGGGGGTGGGGGGGGTCTCAGAATGACTGATCCTGTAGCCTCTGACCCTCTGGGGGTCAGTGAGGGATTGAGAGGGATCAGTCCCAAGACCTTCATTTTGTCCCTTGACCCCATAGCTGCCAAAGCCGTGCAGCGCTTTGAGCCGGGAGGTGACGGGAGCATGGGGCGAAATGCTCCCCGGCAGAGGTTTCTGCTGCTAGAGGTCGTGGACAAAAAGGTAGGCGTGGGGCCAGGGGCCGGGTGGTAGGAGGGGCTCTGTGATCCCACTGACGCTGAGCCCTGACTTCCAGCTCCAGCTACTGACCTACAACTGGGCTCCAGACCTGGGCGCAGCCTTGGGCCGTGCTCTGGTTCGCCTCGTGCAGTGGCAGAACGCACGCGCCCACCTCATCTTCTGCCTCCTCAGCCAGAAGCTGGGGCTCTTCCACCACTACGGCCAGTTGGACTTCCCAGTGCGGGATGAAAAGGTGCCTGCCGTCTGGGCCCCTCCTCTCCTGGGTGGTCAGCTAAAGGAAGCTGCCGTCCGGAAACAGGAGAGGGGACAGACTGAGAGCAGAGGTCGCAGGGAGGGCGAGTCAGAGAGGCAGCCACGGGGTAGGAGAGGAGGTCTGAGGGCAGAGGCCCTGGACCCATTGTGAGACTTCGTCTCTCTCAGGAGCCAAACCCATTCCTGCTGCCGACCGTAGAAGCAGAGACCCTCATCCGGAGTGCAAGTCCCCCACTGAGCCGTGAGCAGGGCCGGCTGAGTGGGTCCTCGCGGGGTGGGGGCCCCCTTCCCCTGGACACATTCCCCTTCGATGAGGCCCTGCGGGATATCACGGCCGCCCGCCCCACCTCCTCCCTCGGCCCTGTGCCCAGACCGCCCGATCCTGTCACCTACCATGGACAACAGTTCCTGGAGATCAAGATGGCAGAGCGCAGAGGTGAGTGTGCTGGGCCGGGCGGCAGGCAGGGCCAGCTGTGGAGCCCGGCAGGAAGAGGGGTGGCTGCTCCTGGGATCTGCCAGTAAAAGCCTTCAACCCCTAGAGCTGGAGCGCCAGATGAAGATGGAGAACCTGTTTGTCACATGGCAGCAGCGCTCTGCCCCAGCCAGCATGCCCATCAGTGTGAGTGCCCCGCCCTTGTCCTCCGGACCGCCCCGTGACCCTTGCCCTGGCCCCCCACCCAGCGCTCACTCTATTTCTCCAGGCTGGGGAGCTGGAGACCCTGAAACAGTCATCCCGCCTGGTGCATTACTGTGCGACGGCCCTGCTCTTTGACCCTGCAGCCTGGCTGCATGGGCCCCCAGAGACCTCGGGGCCCCTGGAGGGACAGGTGAGGCTCCAGACTCTGGATTTCTCCGGGAGGACCTCTCTTCCTTCACCCCTGATAGGGTGGTTGCCGGTGGGTAGAGTCTCTCTTAACCTCCACTCCCACAGCGGCGCCATCGCCCTGAGTCGGCCTCTGGAAGTCGAGAATCCCCTGCCAACTGCGACTCCTCGGACGGGCCTCCGCTGGGCGCCCGGGAGGAGCCTTGGTTGAAGGAGCTGAGCTTGGCCTTCCTGCAGCAGTACGTGCAGTATCTGCAGAGCATGGGCTTTGTGCTGGTGCCGCTGCGGCCCCCCTCGCCTGCCCGCAGGTGAGCCCCTCTCGTCTCCCTGTTCTCCTCTCCTCCTCCATGGCAGGTGAGGGCCCACACTCCCTTCCCCTTGGGTCCTGTTTGGGTAATTAGGGCCATGTGCACACTCAGCTCACCAGGCCCATGCTATGACAGTTCATTTCATGTATCCAGATATGTGAGTTTGTTTTCTCCCTCCTGTTTTCAGTTTGATGCCTTTTCAAAGTAGTAAATGTAAGTCATGCTTTCTTACTCAAGATGCCCCCTAGGCCCAGAAAGCCATTTCCCACCTCCTTAGTGTTTCTGTAGCCAGCTCTCCATCTCCCCGGCCTCCCGTTCTCTCCCCGGCCTTAGGAGGAGGACAAGCCTGCGCCTCCAGGATGTTTCATTCAGTTGCCCCTCTCATTTCTCCGGGACAGACCCCAGGAGGAACTCAGCTTATTGCCCTCCACAGCCAGGTCCCAGCGGCAGGGATTTCTCTGGTGTTCACGTCCTTCCTATTCAGCTATGTTCTTCCCAAAAGTCAGAATGCCCTTTTAAAACCAAAGACACTAAGGTTAAATATATGTTTCTAGAGGAAAATTTTAAATCAGACCTTCCTCCCTCTCAAGTCTCTCCAATCAATAGGCCTGGTCCCTATTTCCTTGAGAATTAAGTGGGACATTTCTTCTTGCCAAAGGCTTTGACCACTGCCCACCCCGCCACCCCCAGCAACAGTTCCAGGAGTTTGTAGTCCTGAGTATGATAAGTGGGTCTCGTTGGCTGTTTCTATTTTGTCCTCATTCACAGTTCTTCTCTTTTTCCCCTTTGTCTCTGAGTTGAGAAAGGAAGGACAGTAGGCTTTAGATCACTGAAACTGACCTTCCCAGCTCAAAAGAGAACCCCTTTTCCCTCTCAGAGGAACTGTCCTTACCAGGGCATCAAGCATCCACTTGAGCTTTCCCCGTGAAGTCTCAAGATGGACATCACCCACTCCCCTCCCACCCTCCCCTGCTGCCTCCAACAAGCAGGTACTGCCATATCCCACCGGGGTCTCCCCTTAGTCATGGCAGCCTCGCCGGCCCCATACTCATCCTCTCGCTGGAAGAGAGGGGCCTGTCTCCACCTCCCCTTAGAGCAGCACCTGCTGTGGAGAGAGCCCCGCACCACAGTCTAGCCCCGGACTCCAGTCTCAGCCTGCCCACTGACCTACCGTGGGACCCAAGCAGGTTACCTCTGAGCCTGTCTCCTTGCCTCCACAGTGACTCCATGTGAACTGGTTCTGGGTCTGATAGCAGGGACCCTTCACCCCACAAGCCTGCCTCACCCCCTTGTCCCTCTTCCTTTTCTGCAGCACCAGTCGGCTTCGGGCCATGGCTATCCTTGGAACAGAAGGACGGGGTTCCTTCTCCTGCCCGAAAACCAAGGCTGAAGGGAGCCCCAAGGTAAACACATTGTCATGTGCCTTCCCCAGCAGTGAAATCAGCGATGCCTCAGACACCAGCATCACTAAGCCTGAATTATTTGCCCAAGGCCTAAAGTCAGGGGCCCTGGATAATGACTGAGGTCATTGATCCCAGCCTGACACCATTAAAGTCATTGGCCCAGGGGCCTGCTTCCCCAAGAGCCCCCATACTTGCCCCTAACTCCAGTCTTTCTCCTTTTGCAGAGCACGGGCTCTCCAGTCACCACATACCACCTGCAGCGGGCACTGCCTGGGGGCATCATCCTCATGGAGCTGGCTTTTCAGGTAAACAGGAGGAGCACCATGTGAGGAGAGCCAGGCCCTCCTGTCTCTTGCCCTCCTGACCTCATCTTTGTCTTCTCTCCAGGGCTGTTATTTCTGTGTCAAACAGTTTGCCCTGGAATGTTCCCGAATCCCCATGGGGCAAGCTGTCAACTCTCAGGTAAGTGGTGGGGACAGAGGGCTGTGGGGCCTAAGTGTAACCCCAGCAATGATTTGCTACTGTGGGTAGCTGGGTCATTCCAGTGCCATGACTGGCCCATCTACCAGTCACATTGTGATAGTCCAGAGCTGTGTTCAGGCATGGCACTGGGGGCAGAAGGCAGTGCAGCACAGGGGCCAGTCTGGCCCTGGAGTCATTCTAGCACTGACCGTAGATGGGTGGACAGTGAGGACATTTGAGCTGAATGGTAATATGACACATGGGTGGGCCAGTGCCAGTCCTGGCTTAGAGGGGGGGCAGCCTGGCACTGTTCATATAGTCACTAACACTTAGAGTGTGGACTAGAGTCCCCACCCATACAGCATACCCCCACACTTGGTTTTATTTCTAGCCCTGTCTGATTGCCTGAAGGCAGGGCCTCTGTACCCCATGAGGGCTGAGCACTCAGGAGGGCTCAGAATGAATGAATGAGTCAGGATCGAGTGTGGTCAGGGACCTGAAGCCCTCCAGCCTTGAGCGAGTTTGGCCCCTTTGGGTTGTCAGGCTTGTCGTGCAAGGGCCTCTGCCTTCCTTGTACCTCAAGTTGAGTTTGTAAGAGATCAGGGTCTGACTGGGTACAGGCTGTCACTCTCCAGGACAGACGGCATAGACTCTTCCCAAATCTGGACAGCTTCAGATCCAGCTCGTAGGTGGTGGGCTCTGACTCGGGTATGGATGCCTCGTCTAGTCATCACAGGAGAGTGAGATCCAGGAAAGTTTGGTGACTTCGGTGCAGGAACCTACCTGGCCTAGGGCACAGCAGGGAGATTGGACGGGCAGGTACTCTTCCACACTTTGCTGTAGTATTGGCAGGACGGACCCACTTCATTATTCTCTTGAGCTTCCTGAAGTCCTGACTTCCCAGACCCCTGATCTCTGTCCAGCTTGGTTCTCTCTGCCCCTGCATATCTAATCTGTATTCCTACTTAGATTTCTAAGATGCTTTATTATTGCTATTAGTTAGTAAGTGTTTAGTATACATTCTAAGCAAAGAGAATTTTATTCCTGCTGTACAGATGGGGAAACTGAGGTTCACAGAGGTTAAGTGGTGTGCCCCAGGGACACAGCTAGTTGGTGGCAGTACTGGGGCTGCAATCTGAGGCTCATCCTTGGCGATTGCAGTGTTTATCACGCTGCTTCAAATTTATGAGGGCCTTTCCTTTATTTCCATAGTGGATGGGGAAACGGAAGCAGAGAGGTTGTGACTTACCCAGGGTCCTGCAGCTACTCTGACTCCTAGGCAATTGCCTCATTTACAGTCACTGACTTCCTTTCCTACTAGTTTTTTGCCCAGTGCCACCAAGGGGCATGCTCATGTAGATTCTGCCATTCCAGCCTCACTTATCCAACTGTTAATACACTCTCAGTAATGCTGATTTCCTCCAAGAGAAGCCCAGCTCCGTGTCTCTGCCTTCCTTTCTTCCTGCATCAGTGGTTTGTTCATTCATTCATTCCTTCGCAGATCAACTAGAGAAGGCCTACCCTGGGCTGGGAGAAGGCAATGGCAACCCACTCCAGTGCTCTTGCCTGGAAAATCCCATGGACAGAGGAGCCTGGTAGGCTGCAGTCCATGGGGTCGAGAAGAGTCGGACACGACTGAGCGACTTCACTTTCACTTTTCACTTTCATGCATTGGAGAAGGAAATGGCAACCCACTCCAGTGTTCTTACCTGGAGAATCCCAGGGACGGGGGAGCCTGGTGGGCTGCCGTCTCTGGGGTCCCACAGAGTCGGACACGACTGAAGTGACTCAGCAGCACCCTGGGCTAGCCTTGACAGGATGTCCCAGATGAAGCTTTACAAATGAGTGGGAGTTAGCCAGCTTTGGGGGTCAGTGGGAGCAGCATTCAGGCAAAGAGAATGGCCGGTACAAAAGTGTAGAGAAAATATGTGATATATACTTGGGGACAGCAAGTAATTTGATGAGAAGATAAAGCTGGAGAAATGGGAAGTGCCCAGAAAAACCTTTCTAATAGTAATTACACACCTGGCCTACCCAGCCCACCCTGTTTAAAACCACACCTGCTTTACCACCTGATTTTCCATAACAATCTACTAATCTGCTGTGTATTCATTTACTGTGATGTTTATTATCCTGTCCCCACTGCTAGACTGTAAGCTCCTTGAGGGCAAGGGTGTGTATCCCCAACACCTAGAACAGTACCAGGTAGGCAGGTGGTAGGCACTCAGCAAGTATTTATTACATGAGTAAATCTGTGCTGGATTTGAGTGGACTCTGGGATACAGAGTTCAGAGGTTCATCTCTCAAAATGGTCAGTTTCATGTCAACAGTTACAACACAGTTGAATGTCATGAGGAGGGCTTCTCACAGAAGCGTTTCTGGCAGAGGGACCCACAGGACAGGGTGAATTGTGAGCGGCGTTTTCCCAGGCAGGAGGAGGGAAGTGGGGGTGCGCTGGGCCGCCTGCCGTCGTCCCCTGACCTGGCCCCCCGCGCCTCCCCAGCTGTCCATGCTGTTCACGGAGGAGTGCGACCGGGTGCGGGACCTGATGCACGTGCACTCGTTCAGCTACGACTTCCACCTGCGCCTCGTGCACCAGCACGTGCTGGGCGCCCACCTGGCGCTACGGCACGGCTACCAGCTGACCACCTTCCTGCGACACTTCCTGGCCCACCACCCGGATGGGCCCCACTTCGGCCGCAATCACATTTACCAAGGTCAATGCCCAAGGGCCAGCCAGGGAGCCCGAAAAGAACAGGCCGCGAGCCGGGACCGAAGGGACCACTTCGGGGGCCAGACCTTGTCTCTTGTCCCCCTCTCCTATGTCGTCAGTCGCCTTGTGTCACCTGGACCCTGTCCTCACCTTTCTGTCTTAAGTAACTCCCAGTCTGTTTCATAAGCTTAGGTCCTGTACCCCGTGTGCCCTGAGCCGCTTTGTCCCACCCCCATGTCCCACAGGAGCTCCCCAGAAAGAATCAGTCTGCTTGTCAGTCAGAGCCTCAGGGACTCTTGTCCTCCAGCCCACAGATCCTTGAGTCTGTCTGGGGCTCAGTGTCTACTGTAACTCGCCTCTCAGGGACCCTGGAGCTGCCCACCCCGCTCATCGCTGCCCACCAGCTGTACAACTACGTGGCCGACCATGCCAGCTCCTACCACATGAAGCCGCTTCGGATGGCCCGGCCAGGAGGCCCGGAACACAATGAGTATGCCCTGGTGTCGGCATGGCATAGGTAAGGCGGGATGGGGACAGGTGGAGCTGGAGCCAGGGCCATCCTTGCAGTAGGGGGACCCGTGTTCTCTTAGGCTGAAAGGGTGGGCCTGGCTTCATCAGAACCTCAGGTTTGACGTCTCCCCCACCCCCACTGCTCAGCTCTGGCTCCTACCTCGACTCTGAGGGACTTCGTCACCAGGACGACTTTGACGTGTCTCTGCTTGTCTGTCACTGTGCTGCACCCTTTGAGGAGCAAGGAGAGGCCGAGCGGCACGTTCTTCGGTCAGCAGATCCCCTACCTTGAACGTGGCTCTTGCCCTGAAATGGCCGTCTCCCCTACTGTGACCATCACGCTCCTACCTCCTCCCCACCCTAGGCTACAGTTCTTCGTGGTGCTCACCAGCCAACGAGAGCTGTTCCCCAGACTCACTGTGGACATGCGCCGGCTCCGGAAGCCGCCCAGACTGACGCCGGAGCCAGAGGCTCCTGGGAGCTCAGCCAGTAGCCCTGGGGAGGCCTCTGGGGCCAATTTGGCCCCCGGACCAGCTCCCCTCTTCCCCCCACTGGCTGCAGAGGTGGGCGAGGCACGCGCACGGCTGGCTCAGTTGGTCCGGCTGGCTGGAGGGCACTGCCGTCGGGACACCCTTTGGAAGCGCCTCTTCTTGCTGGAACCACCAGGACCTGATCGGCTGAGGCTAGGGGGGCGCCTGGCCCTGGCCGAGCTGGAGGAGCTCCTAGAAGCAGTCCATGCCAAATCCATTGGGGACATTGACCCGCAGCTGGTAAGGGGCTGGGGTGGGTGCTTGGAATGCCACCAGCAGCCAGGGTAAAGGTTTCGGGAGTCTCAGAGGCGGCTCTGGGACAGCAGATCCATGCCTGTGGACCTTTCCCCCAGGACTGCTTCCTGTCTATGACAGTCTCCTGGTACCAAAGCCTGATCAAGGTTCTCCTGAGCCGCTTTCCCCAGAGCTGTCGCCATTTCCAGAGCCCAGACTTGGGGACTCAGTACCTGGTAAGTTTCCTTGGCCTTCCTCTGAAAGAAATCCTCATTAGAGGGAGGACAGGGTCCCCCTCAAGGAGCCCCAGCCTGACTACATAGGCTCTGGGGGGAGGCTGAGAGGGAGTGATGACACAGGTAGATAGGAGGAAAACTCTTCAAGCACCAAGCTATAGCCTGTGACTCACTGAGAAGAACCTAGAGCTATGCTCTCAGGACCCTCAAAGGCACAAACCTGGGCTAGTGATCCCAGGAGCCAAGCTCTGGAACCTCATAAGTGGTTAGTTCATGTAGGTTCAAGTCCCAGAAAGGACTTCTTGGGCTTTCAGGACTCTTTACCAAAGTGTGGTCCTCGCACCAGCAGCATCAGCCCCACTTGGGAGCTGGCTGAGTGCAGGTCCAAGGCCCCACCCCCAACCTGCTGGCCCAGCAGCTGTTTTTCCACCATCTCCAGAGAAGGCAATGGCACCCCACTGCAGTACTCTTGCTTGGAAAATCCCGTGGATGGAGGAGCCTGGTGGGCTGCAGTCCATGGGGTCGCTAAGAGTCAGACACAACTAAGCGACTTCACTTTCACTTTCATGCATTGGAGAAGGAAATGGCAACCCACTCCAGTGTTCTTGCCTGCAGAATCCCAGGGACAGGGGAGCCTGGTAGGCTGCCGTCTATGGGGTCGCACAGAGTTGGACACGACTGAAGCGACTTAGCAGCAGCAGCCAAAGTGATTGATGTGCACATTAGAGATTGACAGGTTGCTGGGAAGGGCAGTGGAGAGAAGAGAGTTATGGCAGTGGGCACTGGGGACTGCAAGACTCAAGGATGGCCCAGTTGAGAGCAGCAGTTTAGGAGGGGTAAGGTTCAAAAGATTTCTGAAAAAATAGTACTTGGCCCATGGTGAGGGGTCCTGCCACATGGTGCTTGTGGGGAAGACTTAGTTTCAAGGTGTGACAAAGCATCACCCAGAAGCTGAGGTTAGTTAGGGTAAGGCTGCGGGAGTGCGGGCGAGTGTGAACAGATGGGGGTGCTTCTGTGGGTGGCAAGAATGCTGGAGCAGGAACGGGTTTGGGGGAAGGGCGATGAGTTGAGTCTGAGGCCCAAGAGGACCTTGCAGGACCACAGTCTGGAAGGTCTGTGGACATCGGGGATTGGAGCTCAGGAGAGGGGTGTAGGCAGCACTTATATGAACAGGAGGTCACTGAAGCCCCGGGCATAGAAGAAACTGCTTGGGGAGAGATTACAAAGCTGAGCTACAGGGACAGACATCCGGGAGGCCAGAGACACAAAACCCAGGAGGCAAGGAGGACTCTCGTCGAGGGGAGAGAGCCTCCCTTTGTTGATGGGCTTCAGGTGTTGATGCCAGCTTGTGTAGGGCCTTCCAGTCAAGGACCACTCCCCTCATCCTGACGTCCTGCACAGGCTGACTGGGAGCCAATAAGGATGAGAAGCAAGGCTGCAGCGCAAGGGGGGTCAGGTGGTGATGAAAGCCGGCCTTCCTCATGCTGGCCCCACCTCCAGGACGCGCTCGTGGAGGTCTGTCTGCCGCACTGTCCGTCTCGTTGTGTCTGTGTCTTTAGGTCGTGCTGAATCAGAAGTTCACGGACTGTTTTGTGCTAGTGTTTCTGGACTCCCACTTGGGAAAGACGGTGAGAACAGGGGTGGGGGGCTGTTGAGGGGCTTTGTGTCAGCCCTAGTGGGAGGCTATACCCCAAATGCTCCACCCCAGAGCCTGCTGAGGTTGGGGAGCCCAGCTTCCTGGGCCCAGCCTGCCCGCCTCTCACCACTGCACCCACTCCCTGTTCTTAGTCTCTGACAGTGGTTTTCCGAGAGCCCTTCCCTGTGCAGCCCCAGGACAGCGAGAGCCCCCCCGCCCAGCTGGTCTCCACCTACCACCACCTGGAGTCCGTCATCAACACAGCCTGCTTCACCCTCTGGACCCGCCTCCTCTGAGGGACAGGCCACTGAATGTCCTCGAATCATGGGTCTAGAAGGTTGCCCTCTTGAAATCTTGGCCAGCCCTTCCAGGTCCCTGGGCAAGACTGGACACTGAGGGACGCCAGAGGTCGTGTGAATGTGTCTTGGGGGCCTGTAGCAGGAGCTGTGCTCCCTAAACACTTGCTGCCACTGACCAGCACAGGGCTCCAGAGGGTCCACTCACCTCCTGAGGTGCCCATGTCCTCTCAGGTCCCCGGGCCCTTCCAGAAGGAGACTCCTTTCTGCTCACCTGGCTGAGTCTGGGAATTCTTCATATCAGGTGGCAGGTAGACCCCTTAGAGCTGCTCTGCCTGAATCCTGTCTGACACCCACCTCCCCCACCCCCATCTCGAGTCCTCTGATCATCAGTTCCCACTGGGACATCATTGCCAAACCATTGCCATTGAGATAAGACACCTCCGTTCGAATCCCAGCTCTGCCTCTGAAGCAGCTGTGACCGTGGGCAAGTCCCTTGGCCATCGTACCCTTGGTTTCTCATCTGTACACAAGGCGCACGGACACAGCCACACCGGCACAGACTGGAGGACTTGAACATGAGCTGTACGGCCCTTCTCTGCAGGAGGAAGCGGCCCAAAGAAACTGAAGAGTTAGACACTGTGTGTCCTCCCCTCCCCTCCAATAACACACACACGTGGAAACGTTCAGCAGGTTGTCTTTAATTAGAGGAGACTCAGTCGTGCTGCTCACCGTCCCAGAGGCGTGTGGCTGGAGCACAGGACCTCACTGGCCAGCCTGTGGGCGGCCCCTCATCTCCCAGTATGAACGCAGCCAACTCAGGCCCTCTGCTGTGTCTCCTGAGGGGAGCAGGGCGCGCAGCATCTCAGCCCATGAGGAGGACGACAGCCCCTGTCCGACACTGTCCCTCCAGAGGCCTTCCCTGGGGCCAGGCTCAGCCCACCCTCACCTCGAGGCTGGTACTCGCAGCCCACGAAGCCTGTGTAGCCTTCATCTTCCAGCAGTTGGAACAGATAGGAGAAGTTGAGCTCTCCGGGGCTATCGGGTTCCCCCCGACCCGGGACCTGTGCCACCTGCACGTGCCCTGGGGGTAGATGTTGGGGTAGAGGGAGTGGAAGGACAGAGGAAGCCTCATCGCAGACCAGGAAGAAGCCAAGAAAGGGGCCCTCACCAACAATGGGCAGGAACTCTCGCACGTTCCCTGTCAGGTTCCCGTCCATGATCTGCCAGTGGAATAAGTCCTGGGGCAGAGATTCCCACAGTCAGACCCTGCAGCCCACACCACTGTCCCCAGCTTTGGAGAACACGGCCCTCTGAGAAGCACGCCCTCTCCCCCACTTACCATCTGTAGCTGGAGGTTGGGTCTTCCCACCTTCTGTAAGATGGCAGCCGCTGGGAGAGAAACCAGGGAGGGGGGGTCATGAGACTCAAGGAGGGCTGGAGAATCAATGGACAGGAGGCGGCAGGGGGCCGGGGGCCTACCCTGCTGGGGCGTGTCCAGGAAGTACCGGGGGTCCGTGATGCGGGTGTTGATGGGCTCCAGCAGTCCCACGAGGTTCTCCTAGCACCAGGCCAGATCCATGAGTAGAGCTCTCCCCAAGTCGACCCCCTCAGTTAGTCACTGCTCAAGCCGATCTCCAGCCCTTCTGGCCTGGGCCAGGGCCCAGCCTTGCACCTCACTGCTCTCCCTACTGTGTTTCCCCTCCACATACATACATGCATGGAGTATGTGTGTCTGTGTGTTTTCACTGTCTCGTGTGCGTGCTCAGCCATGTCCAACTCTGTGACCCCAGGCTCCTCTGTCCATGGGATTTCCCAGGCAAGAATACTGGAGTGGGTTGCCATTTCCTCCTCCAGAGGACGTTCCTGACCCAGGGATCAAACCCACATCTCCTGCATTGGTAGGCAGATTCTTTACCACTGTGCCATCTGAGAAGTCCCTTTCACTGTCTCACCTGAGCCAAAACCTCAGCTGCATGCCTGAGGTTCTCCAGGAAAACTATCTCCATTTCACTCCTGACTGCGGCTCTGTCAGCCCCCTTGGGCACTCGGCCAGCCATCAGGTGAATCCTGTGGGGAAAATGGGACTGGAGGGGGCTGTGGAGTCCATCCTCCTGGAAGAAGCCTTCACGCCCACGCTCCCTGGGGACTTCTCTTCCAGCTGCCCTCCAACTGCACCAGCCTCCCGTCTCCCCAGGTCTCCAGCTGGGACCTGGCTGTGGTGCTCAGGCCTCCCGGTGCCCTCAGATACTTGTGTCAACCTAAGACCAAGACCTTTCCCAGATTCCTTCTGAAGGCCCACCATCCTCCTGCTTCAGAGACCACAGGCCTTCATGCAGCCGGTCCTGTACATCCAGATTCTCCTTTTCCATGGCCCTTCTCCTCAAGCCTCACCTTTAAAAAATTACTTTGACCCTTACGCTCAGTTATTCCATGCTGCTTGTCTCTCCTCCTTGCATCTGTTTCTTAGTTGCTCCCCATCTGTTTTCTGCACACACACTCCTCCCTCTGCCCCATAACTGCTTGTTGCCAGTTCCTTCTCAGCCTGGTTGCCCTGTGCAGGATTTGACATTCACCTTATCAGCCCCACTCTGAGTCCCGCACCTTCTCCCTTCACCGCCTCATCTTTCTCAGTCACCTCCAAAGCAGATAGGCTTCACCTCCAGCCTCATAATCTCTGCAGAATACACCAAGCCCCCAGGGGCGTGTGGCTACTGCATCCCTGCCTGGAATGCTCCTTTGGTCAAGAAAGCACCCACCACGGAGACCCAGTTCAACATCACTACCTGTTAAGAAGCTTTCTCTGACCCCAGACCGAGTTAGTACCTGCTCTGCTCCCAAGGTCTCCTTGAACTGACCAGTCCTCTTAATGGATCACTGCTTTGTTGACTGTGTTATGTCCTAGGTCATACTGAGTTCCCAGCATGAGGTGAGCAAGAAAGAGTTGCAAACTGAGAGTGACATACACACAGATGAAATGCAAAAGGCAATTTACAAGGGCCCAGGCCTGAAGAGGCAGAGACGGGAGTACCCCTGAGCCTCTTCTCTCGAGGATTATGGGGGCGGGGGAATGGAGAGGGGAGGTCACCTGGAACAGCCCAGAGCCTTAGCGTACAGCACCGCCTGCTCCAGCCCTTCTCTGAAGGCCGCCTGCCTCCCGGGAACAGCCCCGAGCCCATTCTCCCCCTTCTCTCTGTCTCCTGCGGAAAGAATGGGCTTCAGCTCCCTGCTCCTTCCCCCCTGCCCCACCCTGTCCCGGCCCGGGCCCTCCCGGCGCACCCGGGGGCGTGTTGATCAGCACGACTCGTAGCCCGGCTTCCTGCGCCGCGCGCGCCAGCGCCTCCGGCGGCTCCGCATACGGCCAGCAGATCTCGGCCGCTTCGAAGCCTGAACTACCCGCGGCCCGGAGCCGCGCGGGAAAGCCCGACAGCTCCGGGAACAGCCACGACAGGTTGGCCGAGAAGCGGAGCGGAGCCATGGCTTCTCGAGAGCGCGCGCGGGGCGGAGTCTCCGCAGCTAGAAGGCTGCAATGGCGGGCAGGGTTGAGCGGGGGACTTCACGGCCCAGGCTGCATGCAGGGCCAGGTTAAAGACTGGAGGGCCGCCCTTGCCGGGAGAGGCGGGACGGGTCGTGGAGGACCCGGAAGTGGTGGAGGAACCCGGCCCGGCCGCGCGGGGGCGCGCTGGCGCCGCGAGTTGGGTGCCGGCCCTCTCCGGCTGGGAGAGTCGTGGGTGGTAAGAGCCTGGGTGGTAAGGGCCGAGGACCTGCCAGGAAAGTGCACTTTTCCGGACGCGAGAGGAAGGCATGGGGAGGGGGCGCGGGCCCAGTTAGGGTGAAGGAACGTGGATGCTAACAAATGCTTGGTGTTTACCTTCATCATAACCAGAGTATCTTGTTCATTAAAGAACTTTTGAAAGCCATGTGCCGCACCACGCAGCCGTTAACTTTCCTGTACAGGGCAAAAACTCAACATGTGCAGTCTTGTCTTAGAAAACCCTGATCACAGTGTATATGAGGTCTTATAGCATATTATTTCGTTTTCCCCGAGAAAACCTTGAATTAGCTGCTCGTTCCACACCTGAACAGCCTAGAACTGATCATGTTACAGGGGTTTCAAAGTGTGTGTGTGTGTGCGCGCGCGCTATGAAAGCTCTTTAATGCACCTTTCGGTTCCATCTCTGTATCGTTTTCTCAGGTTCCTCTTGTAGGTACAAAGTTCAAAGTCCCTTGTAAGGCAAACTGCCCCTACCCCTGGACTCCGCACCGAGCGGCTGTGGGCGGGCTGTCCCCTCTCAGCCCCAGCTGATTGGGCCACGGAAAGACATCTGATCCAAGCGCAGCCGATCGGCCCCGAGACCCTTGTCCAGTTTGTAAAGCTAATCTGGCCAATTAGATTCCCTCTTGGAGAGTTCAAACAAGGAAATCCTGAGAGCCAAGTAAGCGGTGGGTTTGGCAGATGGTTTTGGCTGTAGAAACTAAATAAACTGGAGTCAGGTGGTGAAGAAAATTAGAACAGAGAAGGAGAATAACCGAACACTACGAGTAGGCGTAGCACATTGAGATACCGCTGCTTTAGAGTTCCCAGGACTGACCAAACCCACGGCAGCTCCCAGGTCTACGCTTCCCCAGGCCAGGATATTTAGACTTTCCCTGGTTTCTGTGTCTGTAGTCTCCTGGTGTTTGTTCAGATCATCCGAATAAATTTATTTCAGCCCCACTAACCCAATTGAATAGGCAGATTCCAGGTTGGGATTACATGGTGAAAAAGTAGGGCCATGCTTAAGTTTTTTATGACTGTGCTAATGTGCTGCAGGCACTAAGTTGCTTCTGTCGTGTCCAACTCTGTGCGACCCTATGGACTGCAGCCTGCCAGGCTCCTCTGTCCATGTCCATGGGATTATCCAGGGGAGAAACCTGGAGTGGGTTACCGTTCCCTCCTCCAGGGAATCTTCCCGACCCAGGGATCGAACCCGTCCCAAATCTATCTGCATTGGCAGGCCGGATTTTTACCACTAGCACCACCTGGGAATGGCTTCTCAAAAATGTGATTTTACGCTCAGATGACACATGCACAGAAGTCATCCTGATCTGCTTCCTGTGCTAACTTTGACAAAAGGCAGCTTGAAGTGCAACATCAGGAGAACCCAGTGTCCACTGTCTTCTGTCACTGCTCACTTGCAACTCAAGTCAGGCTCACCCAGCCACCCCGGGTCCAGGCTGAGAGTTAAAATTAATCCAAGTTCCTGTCAGGTACTATTTCTTCAGCACTGCCTCCACGAACAGACGGATGTCAGCTCACCTGAAATCAAATCACTTTATTTCTTGCCCCTCTGCATTATGCTTGGAACTCTGACTCCTCCAGGAACATGTTTCTTGGAAGAAAGTGAAAATGAAAGTCACTCAGTCGTGTTCGACTCCTTGCGACCCCATTCACTATACAGTCCGTGGAATTCTCCAGGCCAGAATACTGGAGTGGGAACCTTCTCCAGGGGCTCTTCCCAACTCAGGGATCAAACCCAGGTCTGCAGGCGGATTCTTTACCAGCTGAGCTATCAGGGAAGCCTTTCATGTTTCTTGGGCACTGTCCAATCAGGATATGGCCTCACTAAGTTTAACATTTTAATCAATCTCAAGTTCAGCATGTTTATGATCCACTGTTGACAATGTGGAGTAACATCTAAGGTAAGTAATTCCTTATCAACAGTTCAGTTCAGTTCAGTCACTCAGTCGTGTCCGACTCTTTGCGACCCCATGAATCGCAGCACGCCAGGCCTCCCTGTCCATACCAACTCCTGGAGTTCACCCAAACTCATGTCCATCGAGTTGGTGATGCCATCCAGCCATCTCATCCTCTGTTGTCCCCTTCTCCTCCTGCCCCCAATCCCTCCCAGCATCAGTGTCTTTTCCAATGAGTCAACTCTTCGCATGATGTGGCCAAAGTATTGCTTCACTATAAATCTCTGAGTATGCAAATTCTATATAAGACTTTAAAAACACCACCATCTTCTTGGGTCTTCACCAGGAAAAAGATTTGTCCAGGCTCCAATGGTCTACTTGTTTTTTGCTTGTGTACCCTTTTTAGGGCAGCAGAGATAATGTATAAACTAGATGTTCATGACTCACTTTTCTCCTTATATCCACCTTCACATAATGTATCAAAGCATGTACAAGAGGAGAATAATGTCCAGGAAAATTATTTTCTTTAGTCATCATTTGCCATTACCTTATCCCACTTTGCAAAATAAGCATTACACTAAGTAATTATTACAAATCTTGATTCTTTGCATTTAACTTTTCTTTTGAATGTATTTAGTTATTTTTGGCTGCACTGAGTCTTCATAGCTACACATGGACTTCTCATTTCAGTGGCTTTTTGCTGCCCAACACCAGCTCTAGGGCACTTGGGCTTCCGTAGCAAGCGGAGCGTGAGCTCAGTAGCAGCAGCTCCCCGGCTTAGCAAGCTATGGCATGTGGGATCTTCCCAGAGCAGTGATTGAATCGGTTTTCCCTGCGTTGCAAGGTAGACTTTTAACCACGGGCCCACCAGGGAGGCCCTGCATTTAACTTTAATCACAGAATGTGTACAGGTATGATGATCAGTTAAGAGAACAAGAGCTTGTAAATAAGTATGTGGATAATGGCTGAAACTTGCACGTAGAGTTCAGAGTCTCATTTGATCACTGATTACACTTGCCAAGGTCATAAAAAATATTACAGCTCATATGTGAAATGCAAACCAAAGCCTTAATGAAATTTCATTTTATACTTTCCAGATTGGCAAAAAAAAAAAAAAAAAACACCTTAAAAGGTAGACAATAGTAAGTATTGGAAGGGATTTGAAACAACTGGAACATTTAATCACTGCTGATAGGAGTATGAATTACTACAACCACTTTGGAAATTAATTTGGCATTATCTCTTAAAACTGAACATTCATATACCTTTGATCCAGCAGTTCCATGCCCAGGTTTATCCCCTGGAGAACTTTGTGGAGAAGAGTACCCAGAATAATTCAGTAATGTTCATAACAGCACTATTTACACAGCAAAAATAAGGAACTAACTCAAATGTCCATTGATACATATATAGATGAGATGTAGTATGGCCCTGCAGTGTTGTTTATAAAAGTGAAGGGAAAACAGGTGACTTAAATGATAAAATTGAGTTGCTCTTGGATTAGAGTAATGCATGAAGACTTAGTGACTTTGGATCAAACTGAAAACATCAGTATGAACACATCAAATGGATAAATCTCAGAAACGTAATTGTGAGTGAAAGAAGCAAATCACAGAGAAATATATACAGTGTGATTCCACTAACATGAAGTTGAAAGCAGGGAAAACCAAGCAACACCTTGTGTAGGGATACAAACATCTGTGGTAAAACTATAAAGAAAAGCAAGTGATCATGACCACAAAATCCAAGATGATGGCGACTTCTGGAGGGGGAGAGAAGGGGGTGGTGTTGGAAACTTCAAGATTAAGGGTCGTCCCCTTTTTCTGGTGTGTTGTGATCACATACCTTTCTTTATCACATTCTCTGTATCTTACATATATTTTATAAATATTTTGTATCTGTTTTATATTTAAAATGATAGCATTTTAAAACTTTTGATATGCTTTATTACCACTTGTTGGCACATTTTATATTCATATCTTCATTTCACTATCATGAGAATCTCAGGGTTTTTCTACAGACTCAGCTTGTTTGTGTTAGACTATAATTGCTACTTTTTAGATTCAGCATGTCTCTGCTCAGGCAAGTGGTCCTTTTCTGTACTACCTGCTCAGAACCTGTGGGAGGCAGCCTGTAAAGTGATCCCTGGTGATCTCCACCTCCTGGTCGTCATGTCCCCTCCCCTTGAATATGGGCTGGTCCTTGCAATTCACTTCAAACAAATAGAATACAGCAAAAATAGTACAATGTCACCTCGGAGATTAGGTTACAAAAAGGCTTTAGCTTATGTCTTGGGTATCCTCTTTCACTCACTTGCTCTGAAGAAAACCAGATGCCGTATTGTGAGCTGTCCTATGGAAAGACCTATGTCTAAGAGTCTTTCCAAGTGACTAAGAACTGGCCACAACTTAGCAACTAGGAGCCAATGCCTCTGGCTGGCAACCTGTGAATGAGGTTGGAAGCATGTCCACTCCCACTGAGCCTTAAGATAACTGTATTCTGACCAACACCTTGACTGCCTCATGACAGACCAGATTTGAGTCAGAGAGATCCAACTAAGCCACACCCAGATTCCTGGCTACAGAACCTCTTTGGTAGTAAACATTTGTCGTTTAAGTCCCTGAGTTTGGGGTAATTTGTTAGCAGCAATCAATATCTAATAGAGGTTCTCTTTCTTCTCTTGTTTGGGAGAATTATATCACTTTCACCACTTCTTCATCTTAAGTGTGAATAGGTTCTACCGTCTTCTTACAAGTTTCTCTCTCGACCCAGCCACAGTGACTGGTCAGTGAGTGGACGCCTGACCCAAGCTAGACCAACCAGAGTACCTGTTATAGACATTGTTGGTTGCCTACCCAATGTCTGTTCCCTCTTTTCTCCTTAGTTGAACCATACCTCATCAGGACACTTCGTTCAGTTGCTAGGTCCTGTCTGACCCTTTGCGACCCCACGGACTGCAGCATACCAGGCTTCCCTGTCCCTTTACCATCTCCCAGAGTTTGCTCAAACTCATGGCCATTGAGTCAGTGATGCCATCCAACCATCTCATCCTCTGTTGTCCCCTTCTCCTCCTGCCTGCAATCTTTCCCAGATCAGGGTCTTTTAGAATGAGTCCACTCTTCATATCAGGTGGCTAAAGTATTGGGGCTTTAGCTTCAGCATCAGTCCTTTGAACATTCAGGGTTGATTTCCTTTAGGAGTGACTGGTTTGATCTACTTGCAGTCCAAGGAACTCTCAACAGTCTTCTCCAACAGCACAGTTCAAAAGCCTCAATTCGTTGGCATTCAGTCTTCTTTATGGCCCAACTCTTACACCCATACATGACTACTGGAAAAACCATAGCTTTGACTAGCTGCACCTTGGTCGGCAAAGTGATGTCACTGGTTTTTAACACACTGTCTAGGTTTGTCATAGCTTTCCTTCCAGGGAACAAGCATCTTTTAATTTCATAGCTGCAGTCACAGTCTGCAGTGATTTTGGAGCCCAAGAAAAGAAAATCTGTCACTGATTTCACTTTTTCCCCTTCTAGTTGCCATGAAGTGATGGGACTGGATGCCATAATCTTAGTTTTTTGGATGTTGAGTTTTAAGCCAGCTTTTTCACTCTCCTTTTTCATCCTCAGCAAGAGGCTCTTCAGTTCCTCTTCACTCTCTACCATTAGAGTGGTATCATCTGCATATCTGAGGTTGTTGGTATCTCTCCCAGCAATCTTGATTCCAGCTTTTGATTTATCCAGTCCGGCATTTCACATGATGTACTCTGCATATAAATAAAATAAGCAGGATGACACTTGGCCAGAGAGAATAAAGTTGATGTACAGAGCGCTTCCCAGGTGGCTCAGTGGTGAAGACTCCACCTACCATGCTGGAGATACATGTTCAATCACTAAGTCAGGAAGATCCCCTGGAAAAGTAAATGGCAACCCACTCCAGTATTCTTGCTTGGGAAATCCCATGAACGAGGAGCCTGGTGGGCTCCAGCTCATAGGGTCACAAAAGAGGGCTCACAACTTAGCAACTAAGCAACAACAGAGAAACGTGGCAAGAAAAACTGAGAGAGGCATTGTGTTCACTTCTGTAAGGGAATCAATCAGGATAGTCTTCTTGCTTCATCTTACCTCTTCCCCAGAAAGAGATGTCTCAGAACTAACTTGCTTTTCCCATCACCAAACCAAGAACTGTGCACATTTCAAAAAACACTTGGTTCTTTTGGTAAAAAAAAATTTGAAGACTTGGACCATGGGCACTTGGGCTATGTATTTGCATAATTTTATGAATTTATATAATTTCATATAGCTGGTAGCAGTAAGCTAAATGACTCACAGCAACTTAGGGATCTCAGTGTCTATGAGAGAATCTTTATCTTTCAAAGTAATGAATTTATGCTCATGATTTTTATTTCACCCAATCTTCATTAAGCTCTTTCTTACCTTGCTTTAATACAAGAGCATCTTCCTTTCTATTTTAACTTTCTTATTTGAGCTCCCAGTCTTTTTTATCATTTTTATACGGCATGTTCAAATCAGGCTCCATATATCATGTTAGGTATTTTCACATCCAGCCATGTGTTCAGTTACAGCTGCCTGCATTTAAGAATCTAGTGTCACTCTATTATTATTATTTGTCTGAGCCACTGAGTTTGCATTTCCAAGGCTTCGGAATTTAACTTTCTACTTTACTCAATTTTACCAGTAATAGTCCGTATCACATGGATTCATGATCGCTTGTAACTGTGTCAAAAAGGAAACTAAATCTTTGGTAAAGTTTTTCTTTCATAGGTTTCTGTTGTATCCAAGTATGTCCTAGAGGAGTACCCATGGTACATCTACATTAGGACTGTACAACTAAAATTTCAGCACATTTAAACAGAGTCATCTCACTCACACAGTACATTGAATAATAATATCATTATGTGAAACAGCATTGAATCACTCTACAAAATTTGTACTTGCATGAACAATCCTTATATTCTGGGAAGAATATAATAATATTTGCTGTTCCATGTTATACACCCTTATCTTTAAAAGGAGGCTCCTATAACTGGGCCTTTATCTTTAGTTTCTAAATGCTATTACTGAGTGGCTGGATCGTGTCCAGAAACGCTTCTGTGCCCCTCCCCTACATATGCATGTTGTTCTCGGCAGTATTGTTAATGGAGTGTTAGCTCATTACACACCCATCCACATGCAATCTTTAAACTTTGTTAAATATAACCAGTGTGCGTATGACTCAAAGGGTGCGAGCGTGAATAACTGCATTTTATTCCAGAATACAAAGTTTTTATCCTTCCCCTATTGATGGACAAAAAGATTGCTTCCAAGCGATCACTATTACAACAATAATACGACATCTTTGTGGACGCCTTTTTGTATGTAGGTACAAATATGAATATTGTTCCAGTATATGTCTCTGAAAGTAGACTTGCTTGGTCAAAGGATGAGCGCATTTAAAGTTCTCATTCACTGCCAAAGCACCCTTCAGAACACTTGATCAGTTTACATTCGTTCTGACAGCCTCTGAGCGCCTGTTTCCCCACATCTTCATCAACGCTGGATTTTTGCCAATCTGACGCAGGAAAAAACATTTTAAAAAATCAAGTCCTTCCTTATTACTGAAGTTGAACATCTTTTCAGATGTTTATTTGCCATGAACATTCCCTTTTCTGTGAATTGCTTATTTGCAGCCTTTGTCCGCTTTTCAGTAGGATTCTTAATTAGTTTATAGATGTTCTTTATGGAAATTCTGGATGTTAAGTCTTTGGCTGTTTTACTTATCTTTGTCTTTAGTATTTGCTGTTCAGAGTGTTGGGGCAGTGCTGCCTTTCCTCCAGGCTTCATGTTCCCAATATGAAGGAAGTTTGCCCAGTATAGAAGGCTCTGGGCACCTGCCCGGCCTTCCCGGTCTTCCCCAGGGAAGCAGAGTGACTCTTTTGGCGGAGAGGAGCCTAAATGCTCAGCTGAGTTCCATCCTCCCCTCTCTGTGTGAAAAAGTACCTTTCTGGTCCACTCCCTCCACTGTAAGGTTTACAGGGCTGAGCCCTCATGTGGCTGACCTCGGGGTGAAGTCTCAGCCACCTGCTTGCCTAGCAGACCTAAGCCATATTGTCCAGTGTCAGTTGTAGTGGTAATAAAGGTAATATTTGTATCTCCATCTGCCACACTCCAGTGCCTATCTCCTAATAGGTTCTTGTATCAGTCAGAGTCCAAACAGAAAACAGATGGCACATTCAAATTAGGATAATTCGGAAGATTGAATAAAGGGACTATTTATGAAGGCGTGGGCAGGGCATGGGGGGGATCCATGAGATAGTGAAGCACCCTAGGGCTGTCACAGCAGAGCTGCTCCTCCTCCCAAGCTTGAAAGGGTGAAGGGGGTGCAGGCAAGGGGGCTGAAATCCAGGAGGAAAGGGTTCTATAGCAAGGAGCAGAAGCCCTCACTTGCAGGACACAGGCAGCTTAAGGCAGCCTGTATGGAGGAAGCCTGAGAAATAAATACCCTACCTGACTCTTCTCCCCTCTAGTCTCCTGATGGGCCTCCCACTAGATAAACCAGTCAAAGCCCGAGGGAAAGGGAACCTGTTGATGGAGCCAACACTGGTCCATCTATTCGGACAGAGAGCAAGGAGTAGAATACAATGAGAGACACACAGAAAATATCCATCAGAGTTCTCCTCTCTTTCCTCGGTGTGCACTTTCATTCCTCATCTGGGTAAAAAATTCATGTTCTCGTCAACGAGATGCACTGACTACCATTTCAACAAGAGATGCTCTCAATCTGCATAATCCGCCCCCCCCCCCCCGATACCGTGGCTTTACTGCCACTGATGTTCTTCAAATAAGGAATCAGGTTAAAGTGAGGAGAGGGATGGTAGGCAGAATCCAGAGACAGTCTCTCCAAATTCCTGCTCTTGGTGTACACGCCCCGTCTCCCAGTCACTCAATCCAACGCTAGTCTAGATAATTGCTATGAAAGGATTTTGCAGATGCAATTAAGGTCCCAATCAGGTATGAAAGCGAGATGAAGCTGGATGAGACTGACCTAATTAGGTGAGCCCTTAAAAGGGCCAGAGCTCTTCCTGCTGAAAGAGATTTGGAGTTAGTGCATGAGAAATTGTCCAGCGGTGGCTTTGGAGATGGAGAAGGAATGTGGGTGGCTTTGAGGACTTCACACTTCTTATGCTATAAATCATGTCCCCTTGTCAGAGGTGATGGTATAGCATTTGGTAGCATGGTTGAGGATAAGGCATTCTGTAACTCTACAAATGATCTTGGAAGAAGAACTTCAGGCAGAGAAGACAATCGGAATATGTATTTACTCCCTGAGAACCAACCTCTGCTCCCTCCAAGATGGAGGGGTCCACAGTGGCCTCCCTCCAACCTCAGTGTGTCTCTTGCTTTGTGGTGTGAAATTCAAGAGACAGCAACTTGTCTCTTCCTTCAGAAGGATGCTCCAGACTACAGAACCCCTAGATACTTCCCCTGTATGTGGGTCAGGTTGCCTCAGGGACGCATTTAACTTACAAAGGCCTCTAGAGTGTGAGACACTTCCTACTCACAGATCAGTTGATCATAATACCATCAATGGGAATGTCCTGTCAGAGACAGAAATGCTTAATTTTCCATCACATAATATTATGGCAGGGAGGACGAGACATGACATTGTCATGGTAAAGATGGTAAAGTTATACTATTTTCCCTGCTGTATAAATTCAAATTGCTTCAGCTTTTCCTGGAAAGAAAATATTTTCCAGGTGAAATGGAAAATGGTGAAGCTGAAAGCCAGGTGCCATGGGCTGTATTGAATTGCCACAGCAAAGATTTCCTCTTTGGTGCTCTAGTCATGATTGGCATCACTATCTAAGTTTGCAGAGATTTATTCTCTTTCTGTGTGCCCCACCTGGTTCACGCACTAGCCAGTTAAGTGAGTTAAATGGGGATGTGCTGGGAACCACTAGCCTTGCACATCTTAAGTTTAATGGTAGCACTAATCTCTGTAATTTCCCCAGGGTGAAAGTGCTGCTTCTGACTGACTTTCTTGGTGCGGTGGGCATGTAAATGGGGGGGATCATTTTAAGAGCTTACACTTTGCCCTTTTCATCATAATAGCCTTCATTTCATGGGTGAAAAGACTAATATAAGAATTCTACCTGTTATTAACATCTTTCTTTTCACCATCTATTCTGGGAGCTGGGGTGGGGGAAACACAGTGCGTCCATGACCCCAAGGACACTGTCTTAGACTTGGGCTAGGACTCCATACACCATCTGCTTCTCATTAGTTCTCAGTCTCACTAGTGGATCACGGTGGCACTTCAGGGCTCTGGGGATCAGCGTGAATTCAGAGCCAATGTCTATTAACCTCTGGAAGATCTAGTATGTGCCTTTCACTAGTGCTCAGTTACCTTGGTTAATGATAGCAGGTCATCTGGATACAGTGGTCTTCCCCGGTGCCAATGCAGGAGACAGCAGAAACACAGGTTCAATCCCTGGGTTGGGAAGGTCCCCAGGAGGAGGAAATGGCAACCCACTTAAGTGTTCTTACCTGGGAAATCCCAGGGATAGAGGAGCCTGGTGGGCTACAGACCACAGGGTTGCAAAAGAGTCAGACATAACGACTAAACAACAACATTCAGGGACAGCACACAGTACCTATCTGCAGCTGCATTGCAGGGTTCTTCCTCAGCTGAGGGTCTCTGAGTCTGTGAACTGCCTTGCTGCTGCTGCTGCTTCAGTCGTGTCCGACTCTGTGCGACCCCATAGACGGCAGCCCACCAGGCTCCCCCGTCCCTGGGGTTCTCCAGGCAAGAACACTGGAGTGAAAGTCGCTCAGACATGTCCACCTCTTTGCGACCTCATGGACTGTAGCCTGCAAGGCTCCTTTGTCCATGGAATTCTCCAGGCCAGAATACTGAAGTGGGTAGCCTTTCCCTTCTCCAGGGGATCTTCCCAACCCAGAGATTGAACCCAGGTCCTCTCACATTGCAGGTGGGTTCTTTACTGTTTGAGCCACCAGAGAAGCCCAAGAATACTGGAGTGGGTAGCCTATCCATTCTTCAGGGGATCTTCCCAACCCACAAATCAAACCAGGGTCTCCTGCATTGCAGGCGGATTCTTTACCAGCTAAGCTACCAGGGGCCTAGCAATGGGGTAAAAAGCCAGGAATACCCTCCCCTCAGTTTCTGTGCAGAAATCTAGAATTTTTCACCTGTGTTTGTCAAGCAGTACCTTCACAGGCTACCCAACTATTTCATTTCTAAAAATTTTTGCCACAGTTATCTAGAGATCAAAGCACTCCTATTGCCATTATATATCTGTGACTTATTGTGGGCTTAACTGGTCTCTGACAGGTAAGCGTGGCCACCTTGACCTTTCTACTCTGGGATCCCATTATTACTGCTGAGATCAAGGGACAGGATTCCCTTGCATTATCCCTAAACCTCATCTCCAGTCTATAGATGTCAGTCCAGTGACTGCAAGCTCTTCAAAGACTTCTCACTGCCTTTATGAGGGGAGTGTCTTCCAGGCCTTCCCGAGGGCTGTGGCTGGGGAGAAGTGATCAGGTTTATCCAGGACCATTGTCCTCAAAGTATGATAATTCTGATACATGCTAAAGTTTGAGAACCATTACTATAGAACAGGGCTTCTCAAACTTCGATGTGCATGCAGATCACCTGGAGAGCTTTTTAAATGCAGAATCTGATTCTGTGTGTCTTGTGTAGAGCCCAAACTTCTGCAATTTCTAACAAGCTCCTAGATGATACCAGCATTTCTTATCCAATACCACTTCTTTGAGCAGTAATGCCATAGAGGAGGATGTCTGATGAGCTAGGAAATGGGAATGTAATGGATCTGTTCTATCAGTGGTCCTCAAACTTTGGGGGTACATCAGAGTCCCCTGAGAACTTGTTAAAACATAGATTTCTGATCCTACCCCCCACAACCAAAGTTTATGACTATAGATCTGAGGTGAAGCCCAAGAATTGACATTTCTAACACATTCAAGATGTTGCCAGTGCTGTTGGTACAGGGACTACACCTTGAGAACCTCTTGTCTAACATCCTTAGAATCCACTACCACACTTTTTTGCTTGACCCTTGATTCTACACCTTGGCAAGTTTCTATAGCTTGTTAAGTACATAGGCCATCTTCTTCTGGAACAGGCACACACCTCTCCATCTGGGTTCTGCATGGGCCTGAAAGTGATAAGAGATAAGGAGATGGGACCTAAAGAAAATTGACCTCAGCTTATGAAGCAATTGTCCTGCATGCCAATTATTGTAAGGCTTTTATAGAAAGAAGAGCTAGTTTTTTCAGCCAGCAGAAGAGATTTGAAGGAGTATGAAGGGCCAGAATTTTCTGCCCTTTGGGCATCATGCTTTCCCTCCTAGGTGTCAGAGTTTTACTCTTTCCACCAATAACCTTGACCAGATGTAAGAGACTTGGCATTTAATTGGCACTGCAAATCTATGACCTTTACAGTCATACCCTAGGATTCTTTCTTAGCCATATTTCCTCTGCAGTTACTGGAAACAAGAGACTCCTTCACTGCTGCCATGGAGGTATTCTGGTTTTCCATATGTTTCTTTTATTGTATTTCTGTAGCTTTATTTTCTTTCTGCCTATATATACTTTTCAGAGTGGTAAAAAGAATCCAGTTGGTTCCACTATTTTATAACCACTGTTCTTGCCATAGTAATGAAGTGTTAGAGCCACTTGATCTCTTAATGCCTTGTCCTCCATCTGCATGTCGTCTCATTCTGCCACCATTGATAACTTGAGTAATGATGATGCCACCACATGCCATGGATTGTTTATTTCCTAAGTCTTTGCCAGCAAGGTCATAATAGTAATCCTTAAATATCTGAGCAACTGAATTCCAGGGTTTCATTTTGAGGGACTGTTTCCTGATTCTACAATTACTGTATTATTCCCAAGTCTGAATGGGAAACAGATGGCTCACTGAAATTAGTAATTCAAGGAAGGTTTTATAAAGGGACAATTTATTAAGGTTTGGGCAGTGTAAGTGCAAGGGGACCCACAAGGGATAATGTGTTAATCCAGAACTAAGAAGAGCAGAATAATTAATATCCCCAGGCCTGAAGGGATGAAGAGAGGGAGTGGTTTCTGAGATCCATAAGAAAATTCTGATAGAGCAGGTCAGTTGGAAAGAAGCAATGACTTTTGACCACAGGACACAGCAGTCCAAGTGGACTTCTAAGGAATATGTCTTGCTGGGTATCTGCATTGGCTGAACCCAACAAGAAGTCAGAAGGTGAAGAATTCACTGACGTAGTCCATGTGGGTTGGCCCCAAGGCAAAGCACAGGGTGGAAAAATGTACACAGTGGATCTGGAGAGGTGAACATCCTACTAGTTTTTCCCTGACACTCTTACTGTTTCTTTTTCTTTGCATTCAAATCTGCCGTTTTGTTCTTTGTTTTCTACTTGTTTCATCACAGTTTTGTTCCTTTATTTCTCCTTTCTTGCCATCTTTGGGACTAATTTTTTTCCCCATTTTCCCCCTCCATTACCTTATCAATTTTACATTTTCTTGTTCTTTTAGTGGTTACCATAGAGACTGAATATATGTCCTTACATCTATATGAACTCATATTTAGCTTAATATGGATACAGAGGTAGAAATATATACTTATAAATATTTATGCCCACACACACATACCTGCATATGTGTGTGCACAGTCTAGTATATGCACATTTGCTTCATTACTGTCAGCTGAGAGGGCCTGGACATTATGACACCTCATTAACGGCAAACACAGCTATCACTTGTACCTTGGTTTCTAACGCCATTCTCAAAGAAACCAGGGGCCCTTAGAGAAATGGCTAACTAAAATTGGGACACAAAATATACAAGATAAGTCTACATCATCTTGTAGTGCCATAAAGTGAAGAAGCGCTTTAAAAAAAAAAAGATTAAGGTATGTCAAAAGGATGCAAGAATCAAATGAAAAGCTCCCCGTGGCCAAAGGGGAGCAAAGGAAAATAAAGTAAAAGACTACTGTATAACCCAAAGTGTAAAATAAATACCCATGAGCCCATAGGTAAATAATAGAATAAATAAATAAAGGAGAAGACAGAAATCCCCCTTGTACAAGAATTCCAAATAATTTATATAAATACTCTGCCTTCAGGCAGGTAAAACATAACTTCCCACTCCTTGGGTATAAACCTGCAATGCTGTACTTCCAACTGGAATTATTTTACTTCAGCTTGAAACCCCCTTTAATAGTTTTTAATGTTGCTCTGATAGTGACAAATTCTCCCAGCTTTTGTTTGTTGGGAAACAACTTCATTTTCATTCTTGAAGGATATTTACACTGGGTATAGAGTCTAGATTGACAGGCATTCCATTGTCTTATGGCCTCCATTGTTTCTGTTGAAGAATCAGCTATAAGTCATAATGTTCCTTCTATGAAAGTAATGTGTTTTCCTCTCCCTAGCCATTTTAAATATGTTTTCTGTCTTTGGTTTTTATTAATTTGACTCTAATGTGCCTGAGCATGGTTTTGTGTGTATTTAGCTCATAGAATCTTAAAAAGTCTCTTGAATTTGTGTTTTTATGCCTGTCCCATTTGCTTCTGTTTCATTTTCTCTCTCCTGGGAATCTTACTATTCATATATTAAACTTTTCCACTGTATCTCCACGTCTCTTATGGGTTTTTAAAGATCCTTTTCTTCTGTCTTTTAAAATCTTTTTTAAAATCTCTCAGTGCTTCAATCTATGTAGTCTTTTCTAGACTGTCTTCCAGTTTATAAATCCTCTGTGTCTAGTTACCTTTTAAACCTTTCTATTGAATTTCTGGGATTTAACTTAACCGTTTCGCATAGATTCCAGGTTTCTGGTTAAATATACTATGTATGTTCTTGACTATATTAATAACAGCTATTTTCAGGCCCCTGTCTGGTAACTCCAATATCTAAATCATGTATGGATCTATTTTTATCTTGATTTTTAAGCATTGGCTCTGTTTCAATCATACTTCATAATTTTTATTGATGCCTGTCATTGTGTATGAAAACTTGTTGAGGATTTGATGATGTTGTCTTTCTACAAAGATAATTAAAGTTTCTTCTGGAGGCTAGTTCAGTTCAGTTCAGTCACTCAGTCATGTCTGATTCTGCAATCCCATGGACTGCAGCACACCAGGCTTCCTTGTCCATCATCACCTCCCAGAGCTTGCTCAAATTCATGTCCATCAAGTCAGTGATGCCATCCAACCATCTCATCCTCTGCCGTCCCCTTCTCCTCCTGCCTTCAATCTTTTCAAGCATCACAGTCTTTTCCAACGAGTCAGTTCTTCGCATCAGGTGGCCAAAGTATTGAAGTTTGAACTTCAGCATCAGTCCTTCCAATGAATATTCAAGGTTTTTTTCCTTTAGGATTGACTGGTTGGATCTCCTTGCAGTCCAAGGTACTCTCAAGAGTCTTCTCCAGCTCCACAGTTCAAAAGCATTGATTCTTTGGCACTCAGCTTTCTCTATAGTCCAACTATAAGAAGGATACTCTAGAGTGTAGAGTATTGGGCAAATACCTCAATCCTTTTGAGGGTTGGACTTACCCTTGGAGCAGAGCCCTGTTCCAAGGTCATAGAACTTCCTCTTAATGTGTGGACCTTAACCCAAGGATGGCTTTTCTGGGGTCACAACTAAAAGCCTAAATTTTATGAAGGCCCTTTCACCCTGGCAGTATTTGAACTCCAACTTCTGTCTTCTCAACAGCATGCATTAGTTGAAATCCCTGCTCAAACTTTTACTTTATCAGCTATTCTTTTCTAAGCTTCTTGGAGTCTTACTGCGTGTATGTGCATCTTAGGAGTTGGCCAAGATTTGAAGAGATATTGGATGCAAAATATCCAATACAAGCTATTCTCAACTGCCTTTTATTACAGTTAGATGATTTTCTTTGTTAAATTATGAAATATATAATACATTCAAAAGAGTATTATAATAATATGCAAAATTTTAAGAATAACAAACCTGTTATTAACAAATCTGTTTATTAACCTCAAGTGAGGTTAATAAACAGAAAAACAACAAAACCTCTGAAGCTTTTTATATGCTCCTCTCCAAATTCAAATGCATCCTCCTCCCTGAACCCAAAGATAACCATTATCCCAAATTGGTCTTGATCACTTTTGTTGCTTTTCCTTATAGCTTTATCACACACATATATATATATACTATATATTGTTTAGTTTTGCCTGTGATGTTCAGTTCAGTTCAGTCACTCAGTCGTGTCCGACTCTTTGCAACCCCATGAATCGCAGCACGCCAGGCCTCCCTGTCCATCACCAAATCCTGGAGTTCACCCAGACTCACGTTCATTGAGTCAGTGATGCCATCCAGCCATTTCATCCTCTGTCGTCCCCTTCTCCTCCTGCCCCCAATCCCTCCCAGCATCAGAGTCTTTTCCAATGAGTCAACTCTTCACATGAGGTGGCCAAAGTACTGGAGTTTCAGCTTTAGCATCATTCCTTCCAAAGAAATCCCAGGGCTGATCTCCTTCAGAATGGACTGGTTGGATCTCCTTGCAGTCCAAGGGACTCTCAAGAGTCTTCTCCAACACCACAGTTCAAAAGCATCAATTCTTCGGCGCTCGGCCTTCTTCACAGTCCAACTCTCACATCCATACATGACCACAGGAAAAACCATAGCCTTGACAAGACGGACCTTTGTTGGGAAAGTAATGTCTTTGCTTTTGAATATGCTATCTAGGTTGGTCATAACTTTCCTTCCAAGGAGTAAGCGTCTTTTAATTTCATGGCTGCAGTCACCATCTGCAGTGATTTTAGAGCCCCCCAAAAATAAAGTCTGACACTGTTTCCACTGTTTCCCCATCTATTTCCCATGAAGTGATGGGACCGGATGCCATTATCTTTGTGTTGAACAGTGCTATGAAGACCTACAAGACCTTTTAGAACTAACACCCAAAAAATGCAAAAGTAGGAAGTCAAGAAACACCTGGAGTAACAGGCAAATTTGGCCTTGGAATATGGAATGAAGCAGGGCAAAGACTAATAGAGTTTTGCCAAGAAAATGCACTGGTCATAGCAAACACCCTCTTCCAACAACACAAGAGAAGACTCTATACATGGACATCACCAGATGGTCAACACCGAAATCAGATTGATTATATTCTTTGCAGCCAAAGATGGAGAAGCTCTATACAGTCAGCAAAAACAAAACCAGGAGCTGACTGAGGCTCAGACCATGAACTCCTTACTGCCAAATTCAGACTTAAATTGAAGAAAGTAGGGAAAACCACTAGACCATTCAGGTATGACCTAAATCAAATCCCTTATGATTATACAGTGGAAGTGAGAAATAGACTTAAGGGCCTAGATCTGATAGATAGAGTGCTTGATGAACTATGAAATGAGGTTTGTGACATTGTATAGGAGACAGGGATCAAGACCATCCCCATGGAAAAGAAATGCAAAAAAGCAAAATGGCTGTCTGGGGAGGCCTTACAAATAGCTGTGAAAAGAAGAGACGTGAAAAGCAAAGGAGAAAAGGGAAGATATAAGCATCTGAATGCAGAGTTCCAAAGAATAGCAAGAAGAGATAAGAAAGCCTTCTTCAGCGATCAATGCAAAGAAATAGAGGAAAACAACAGAATGGGAAAGACTAGAGATCTCTTCAAGAAAATCAGAGATACCAAGGGAACATTTCATGCAAAGATGGGCTCGATAAAGGACAGAAATGGTATGGACCTAACAGAAGCAGAAGATATTAAGAAGAGATGGCAAGAATTCACAGAAGAACTGTACAAAAAAGATCTTCACGACCCAGATAATCACGATGGTGTGATCACTGACCTGGAGCCAGACATCCTGGAATGTGAGGTCAAGTGGGCCTTAGAAAGCATCACTACGAACAAAGCTAGTGGAGGTGATGGAATTCCAGTTGAGCTCTTTCAAATCCTGAAAGATGATGCTGTGAAAGTGCTGCATTCAATATGCCAGCAAATTTGGAAAACTCAGCAGTGGCCACAGGCCTGGAAAAGGTCAGTTTTCATTCCAATCCCAAAGAAAGGCAATGCCAAAGAATGCTCAAACTACCGCACAATTGCAGTCATCTCACACGCTAGTAAAGTAATGCTCAAAATTCTCCAAGCCAGGCTTCAGCAATATGTGAACCGTGAACTTCCTGATGTTCAAGCTGGTTTTAGAAAAGGCAGAGGAACCAGAGATCAAATTGCCAACATCCGCTGGATCATGGAAAAAGCAAGAGAGTTCCAGAAAAACATCTATTTCTGCTTTATTGACTATGCCAAAGCCTTTGACTGTGTGGATCACAATAAACTGTGGAAAATTCTTCAAGAGATGGGAATACCAGACCACCCCTTCTCCTTAATACAGTATAAATTAGAGTATTTTTCATTTTGTGATTTGCTCTCTATTCTCAGCATTAATCTTTGAGATTCATTCCTGTTAATGTATGTTGCTAGTTATTTTCATTGCTATAATATGTTGTATTAAGTAGTATTACAATGTTTGGATGTATTATAGTTTGTTTACTCACAAACATGAATATTTGGGTTTCCAGATTTATGCAATTATGAGTAAAGTTCATTTGTATATGGTTGGTCTATTTGTTTGTTTATTTGGTTTATTTGTTTCAATGTTTATTTGTATATGGTTTGGGAGATTTTTTGCCTTTTTAATATTTGGGGGCTGTGCTGAGTCTGCATCATTGCGTGTGGGTTTTCTTTGGTTGCAGCGAGCAGGGGCTAGTCTTTAGTTACAGTGCACAGGCTTCTCATTGAAGCGGCTTCTCTTGTTGTGGAACACGGGCTCAGGGAATGCAGGCTTCAGTGGTTGCAGTGCGTGGGCTTAGTTGCCATGCAGCATGTGGGATTTTCCCTGGCCAGGGATCAAACGAGTGTCCCCGCATTGCAAGGCAGATCCTTCACCACTGGACTACCAAGGAAACCCTGTATACAGGTTTTAGTGCGAACATAAGTTTTTATTTCTCTTGGGTAAATACCTAGGAGTGTGATTACTGGATCATAGGCAAATATATATTTAACTTATAATGAGCTGTGAAACTGTTTCCCAAAGCAGCTGTATCCTTTTTGCATTCCCACCAGCAATGTATGAGAGTTCCAGTGCTCCATGTCTTCATCAATGCGTGGTTTTGTCTGTTTCTGTTTGCTTCTTTGTATCCTTAACCACCCTAACAGGTGTGAAGTAGTGTCACGCTGTAGTTTTATTTTGCACCTGCCTAATATCAAATGATGTTGAGAATCTTTTCACATGCTTATTTCCTGTCCAAATATCTTCTGAGGTAAACTGTATGTTTAAAATGATTGCTTATTTTTAAATAGAACTATCTTCTTATTACCGAATTTTGGAAATTAAAAAATTTACTCTGTACACGTATTTTTTGACAGATATGTGCTTTGCAAATATTTTCTTTCAAGCTATGATTTATCTGTTCATTCTTTAACAGTGTCCTCCACAGAAAATTTTAATTTTGATGAAGTTTATTTTTTTTCTAGTGGATCTAGATTTTGTTTGTCATATATAAAAAATCTTTGCCTACTCTAAGGACATGGTGATTTTCTTTTATGTTTTCTTCAAGAAGCTTTAGAGTGTTGGATTTTACTGTAGTCTATAATCATTTTGAGTTAATTTTTGTGTAAAGCGAAAGGTATGGGTCAAGGTTCAGTTTTTTACATGAAAGTGCGATAGTTCCAGCACTGTTTATTGAAAAGAGTATCCTTCTCCAAATTTGTATTTGCATCTTTGTACAAAATAAGTTTATCACATATGTGTCAGTCAATTTCTGGATTCTATTCTTTTCCATTGGTCTATATGCCTACCTTCGTGCCATTACTACACAAACTTGAACGCAGTACCTTTGAATCGGTCTTGAAATGAAGTGGTGAACTCCTCCAACGTGCTTTTTATTATCATTTTTAAAGAACAATGTTTCAGCCTTCTTGATTTTTTCAATTATATCGTTGTTTTCTTCATCATAATTTTGGCTCTTTTCCTTCTTCTCCATTAGGCTTATTCTGTTGTCCTTTTTTCTAATGTCTAAATTAAATAGTTAGCACATGTATTTTTAGATTTTCTTCTTTCCTTGTACAAGTTTCTGAATAAAATATGTCAATGTCTCTCCAAATTTCTGTTTAGCAGCATCCCACAAGTTTTGATATGTTGTATTTCTTTTATATTTTGATCTAAATATCTCCTTTAAAAATTATTATTATTATTATCATTTTTAATTTACTTTTATTTGGCTGTCCCAGGTCCTGGTCATGGCAAGTGGAATCTTTATTCGCAGCACGAGGATCTAGTTCCCTGACCAGAGACTGAACCCGAGCCGCTGCATTGGGAGCATGAAGCCTTAAATACTGAACCAAAGGAAAGTCCCTAAATATTTCCTGATTTACATTTTCATCTCTTCTTTGGCCCAGGAATCATTCTGATAGTATGCATTTAAATCTTCAAATTTATAGAATTTTAAAGCTTTTTATGTAATTGCATTATGATCAAAGAATGTGGCTTGAATGGCATTAATTCTCTGAAATATATTGACTTAGTATATGATTTAGCACATGATCAGTCTTATGAATGTCCCATGTATGCTTCAAAATAATTTATATGTTTGTATTCTTCAGTTGCTGAGTGTAATGCTATAATTGTGTTCATAAGATCAAACTATTAGTTGATCTATTAAATCTTCTATATCCTTACTGATTTTCTGAATGTTCAGTCTTTAAAATTTTAATAGGTTTGTGTTGAAAATTTTCCACATGAATAAAAAAATTAAGTAGTAATACATTATAGCTCAAAGTATAAAATAAATATCCTTAAGTCCATACTAATATAAATGATTGAATAAATAAACAGATGGGGGAGAAGAGAGAAATCTCCCTTGCAGAATTCTAAATAATTTATGTAGATACTCTGCCCTCAGAAAAGGGGAGTATAATTCCTTACTCCTTTAGCTTGAGCTGCGCATAATGACTTCATTCCAAAGAGTAGAGAATTGAAAGAAAAACTTTACAGTGGAGAAACCTAATACTAACTCAGCCCAGTGGTTGAAGTCGACACCCACAGTTACATAAGTCATGTGGATACTCTGTACCTTTGATGTGATATGATAGGATATGATGGGAATAGTACTTTAGTTCTGTTGGCTTCCGCTCCAAAACATTACCAGTGTGTACTAATCATGAGAAAATATTAGATAAATTCCAATAGAGGTGTACCCTGCAAAGTACTTGACTGATGCTTCCAAAAACAATTAAGATCATCAAAAACAGGGAAAGTCTGAGAAACTGTTACAGCCAAGAACTTACCTAAGGAGACATGATGACTAATGTAATGTGTTTCTTGGATGGGATTCTGGAACAGAAAAAGGATATTAGGTAAAAAACTAAGGAAATATGAATAAACTATTTTATTTAATAATATTATATCAATATTGGGCTTCCCTGGTTGCTCAGACGGTAAAAAATCTGCCTGCATTGCAGGAGACTGAGTTTGATCCCTGAGTCAGGAGGTTTCCTGGGAGAAGAGAATAGCTACCCACTATAGCTTACTCCTTGGAAGGAAAGTTATGACCAACCTAGATAGCATATTGAAAAGCAGAGATATTACTTTGCCAACAAAGGTCCATCTAGTCAAGGCTATGGTTTTTCCTGTGGTCATGTATGGATGTGAGAGTTGGACTGTGAAGAAGGCTGAGCGCCGAAGAATTGATGCTCTTGAACTGTGGTGTTGGAAAAGACTCTTGAGAGTCCCTTGGACTGCAAGGAGATCCAACCAGTCCATTCTGAAGGAGATCAGCCCTGGGATTTCTTTGGAAGGAATGATGCTAAAGCTGAAACTCCAGTACTTTGGCCACCTCATTTGAAGAGTTGACTCATTGGAAAAGACTCTGATGCTGGGAGGGATTGGGGGCAGGAGGAGAAGGGGACGACAGAGGATGAGATGTCTGGATGGCATCACTGACTCGATGGACGTGAGTCTGAGTGAACTCCGGGAGTTGGTGATGGACAGGGAGGCCTAGCGTGCTTCGATTCATGGGGTCGCAAAGAGTCGGACACGACTGAGTGACTGAACTCAACTCAACTCAGTCTTCTTGCCTGCAGAATTCCATGAAGAGAGGAGCCTAGCAGGTTACCGTCCATAGTGTCACAAGGAATTGGACACGACTGAGCAACTAACACTTTTACTTTATCAATATTGGTTCATGAATTATAAGAAATGCATCATACTAGTATAAGATGCTAATAACAAGGGAGGTTGGGTGAGGAGGTATAGGAAAAATCTCCATACTGTCTTCTCAATTTTTCTGTAAATATAAATCTGTTCTACAAAATAAAGTCTATTTTGAAAAAAATACTTCCACAATTATAATAGATACATTGATTCTTTCTGGTAGTTTTGTTGATTTTTGCTTAATGTAATTCAAAGTTTTATATATATAATGCATATATATTTAGAAATGTATCCAAATATATATGCATTGAGAAATGTGAGCTCTGGTAGGTTTAATATTTTATCATCTTTATCTGATTGTTTTTATGCTTGGCATGTTTTTTGCCCTAAGGTCTGCTTTGATTGATATTAATCTAGCTATGCCAGTTTGCTTTGTTTGTTACATGCTTTCCCATCTTATTACTTCCAACTTTTCTTTGTCCTTATGCTTTAGGTCCTTATATCTACTACTGTGGGCAAGAATCCCATAGAAGAAAAGGAGTAGGCCTCATAATCAACAAAAGAGTCCAAAATGCAGTACTTGGGTACAACCTCAAAAATGACAGAATGATCTTTGTTCGTTTCCAAGGCAAGTCATTCACCATCACAGTAATCCAAGTCGATGTCCCTGCCACCGATGCTGAAGAAGCTGAAGTTGATCAGTTCTATGAAGGCCTAGAAGATCTCCTAGAACTAACACCAAAAAAAAAAAAAAAAAGATGTTCTATTCATCACTGGGGATTGGAATGCAAAAGGAGGAAGTCAGAGATACCTGGAGTAACAGGCAAGTTTGGCCTTGGAGAACAAAATGAAGCAGGGAAAAGGCTAACTGAATTCTGCCAAGAGAATGCATTGGTCATAGCAAATACCCTTTTTCAACAACACAAGAGACAACTTTACACATCAGATCAGATCAGATCAGATCAGTCACTCAGTCGTGTCCTACTCTTCACGACCCCATGAATCGCAGCACGCCAGGCCTCCCTATCCATCACCAACTCCCGGAGTTCACCCAGACTCATGTCCATCGAGTCAGTGATGCCATCCAGCCATCTCATCCTCTGTCATCCCCTTCTGCTCCTGCCCCCAATCCCTCCCAGCATCAGGGTCTTTTCCAATGAGTCAACTCTTCACATGAGGTGGCCATTACTGGAGTTTCAGCTTTAGCATCATTCCTTCCAAAGAAATCCCAGGGCTGATCTCCTTCAGAATGGACTGGTTGGATCTCCTTGCAGTCCAAGGGACTCTCAAGAGTCTTCTCCAACACCACAGTTCAAAAGCATCAATTCTTTGGCGCTCAGCCTTCTTCACAGTCCAACTCTCACATCCATACATGACCACAGGAAAAACCATAGCCTTGACTAGATGAATTTTGTTGGCAAAGTAATGTCTCTGCTTATCAATATGCTATCTGGGTTGGTCATAACTTTCCTTCCAAGGAGTAAGCGTCTTTTAATTTCATGGCTGCAGTCACCATCTGTAGTGATTTTGGAGCCCAGAAAAATAAAGTTTGACACTGTTTCCACTGTTTCCCCATCTACTTCCCATGAAGTGGTGGGACTGGATGCCATGATCTTCGTTTTTTAAATGGCCAATACTGAAATCAAATTGATTACATTCTTTGTAGGTGAAAATGAAGAAGCTGTATACAGCCAGCAAAAACACTGACTGTGGCTCAGATCATCAGCTTCTCGTAGCAAAATTCAGGCTTAAACTAAAAAAGTGGGGAAAACCACTAGGTCAGCCAGGTATGACTTAAGTCAAATCCCTTATGAATATGCAATAGAGGTATATTGGAGATATCAAGGGAATATCTTGCCCAAAGACGGACACAATAAAGGACATAAATTGTAAAGGCCTAGCAGACACTGAAGAGATCAAGAAGAGATGGAAAGAATACATGAAAGAACTGTATAAAAAAGATTCGATGACTATGATGGTGTGATCAGCCACCCAGAGCCAGACATTCTGGAGCGTGAAGTCAAGAGGGCCTTAGGAAGCACTGTTATTAATAAAACTAGCGGATGCAATGAAATTCCAATAGAACTATTCAAAACCCTAAAGGATGATGCCATCAAGGCATTGCATTCAATATGTCAGCAAATCTGGAAGACTCAGCAGTGGCCACAGGACTGAAAAAGGTTAATCCTCATTCCAATTCCCAAGGAGGATGGTACCAAAGAATGTTCTAACCATCAGAAAATTGCCCTTATTGCTCTTGCTAGTAAGGTCATGCTTAAAATCTTGCATGCTAGACTTCAGTATTATGCGAACCAAGAACTTTCAGATGTCCAAGCTGGATTTAGAAAAGGAAGAAGAACCAGAGATCAAATAGCCTACATTTGCTATATCATAGAGAAAGTCAGGGAATTCCAAAAAACATCTACCTCTGTTTCATCAGTGATGCCAAAGCCTTTGACTGTGTGGATCATAATAAACTGTAGAAAGCTCTTAACGAGATGGGAATACCAGACCATCTTACCTGTCTCCTGAGATACCTGTGTGTGGGTCAAGAAACAAGAGTTAGAACCCTGTGTGGAACAACTGATTGGTTCAAGATTGAGAAAGAAGTACGACAGGGCTTTTTGCTGTCACCCTGTTTATTTAATCTATGTGCGGAACACATCATGAGAAATGCTGGGCTGGATGAGTTACAAGCTGGAATCAAAATAGGTGGGAGAAACATCAACAACCTCAGATATGCAGATGATACCACTCTAATGGCAGAAAGCAAAGAGGAACTAAAGACCATCTTGATGAGGGTGAAGGAGGAGAGTGAAAGAGCTGGCTGAAAACTAAATATTAAAAAAAAAAAAAAAAAAGATCATGGCATCCAGCCCCATTCAGTTCAGTTCAATTCAGTCGCTCAGTCATGTCCAACTCTTTGCGACTGAGAGAGTCATTTCCTAGGCAAGTTGATAAGGAGTCTAGGGGTCCCCAAGGAGAGAGGGGTCTGGAATTCTCAAGGAGGAAGAAAGGACAAACTTTTTTTTTTTCCTTCTCTACATTCCTTAGGATTATATAACAATAATGTATCCTACCTGAGGACAGTCTCTGGATTAAACCTTCTGGCTAATTCTGTTATCTTAAAATGTAAATTATGGGAGTAGGTCTGATGAGGTCTTTACAACCTCCAGACATTCTTTGGAAATATAACTTCATTGTTAACACTAGCAAGCAGGTATTCTTTCTGCCCCCTTCTGATGCCTATGTCAGAAGCTTTCTCTATCTCCTTTATACTTTAATAAAACTTTATTACACAAAAGCTCTGAGCGATCAAGCCTCGTCTCTGGCCCCAGATTGAATTCTTCTCCTCCGGGGGCCAAGAATCCTATGTCTTTGAGTGATTCAACAACAACCTTTCACAACCCCATGAATCGAAGCACGCCAGGCCTCCCTGTCCATCACCAACTCCTGGAGTTCACCCAGACTCATGTCCATCGAGTCAGTGATGCCATCCAGCCATCTCATCCTCTGTCGTCCCCTTCTCCTCCTGCCCCCAATCCCTCCCAGCATCAGAGTCTTTTCCAATGAGTCAACTCTTCACATGAGGTGGCCAAAGTTCTGGAGTTTCAGCTTTAGCATCATTCCTTCCAAAGAAATCCCAGGGCTGATCTCCTTCAGGATGGACTGGTTGGATCTCCTTGCAGTCCAAGGGATTCTTGGACTCAAGAGTCTTCTCCAACACCACAGTTCAAAAGCATCAATTCTTTGGCGCTCAGCCTTCTTCACAGTCCAACTCTCACATCCATACATGACCACAAGAAAAACCATAGCCTTGACTAGACGAACCTTTGTTGGCAAAGTAATGTCTCTGCTTTTGAATATGCTATCTAGGTTGGTCATAACTTCCCTTCCAAGGAGTAAGTGTCTTTTAGTTTCATGGCTAAATAGAGGGGGTAAAAGCAGAAGTGGTGACAGATATCCTCCTCTTGGGCTCTAAAATCACTGCAGATGGTGACTGCAGCCATGAAATCAGAAGATGTTTGCTTCTTGGCAGGAAAGCTATGACAAACCTAGACAGTGTGTTGAAAAGCAGAGATGTTACTCTGCTGACAAAGGTCCATATAGTCAAGGCTATGGTCTTCCCAGTTGTCATATACAGTTGTGAGAGCTGGACCATAAAGAAGGCGGAGAGCTGAAGAATTGATGCCTTTGAACTATGGTGCTGGAGAAGACTCATGAGAGTCCCTTGGACAACAAGGAGATCAAACCAGTCAATCTTAAGGGAAATCACCCTGAATACTCATTGGAAGGACTGATACTGAAGCTGAAGCTCCGGTATTTTGGTCATCTGATGAGAAAAGCTGACTCATTGGAAAAGTCCAATGACTGGGAAAATTAAGGGCAGAAAGAGAAGAGGGAGTCAGAGGATGAGATGGCTGGATGGCATCACCAATGCAATGGACATGAACTTGCGTAAACTTCAGGAGATGGTGAGGGACAGAGAGGCCTGGTGTGCTGCAGTCCCTGGGGTTGCAAAGAGTTGGACATGATGGGGAGACTTAACAACAACAACAGTGCTTTAGGTGTGTCTCTTGTGAACAATGTATAACTGGGTTTAATTGGGTTTTGCTTGTTTGTTTCTTAACATAGGCTGACTAATCCTTTACATTCATGTGGCTGTGGAAATAGTTGAAATAATTTCTACTCTTATCTTGTGCTTTCACTTTGACCTGCTACCTGCACACACACACACACACACACACACACCCCTCCTAATAGTGGTGAACTAGAAAAAGTTTAATCACCAGCTCTCTAAGTGTGCTTCTGCCATCGATGTTGGTTTATATTTTTGTTTACATTAATAAGAACATCTTCTTTGCTGAGCTAGATAATAGCCTCAAATATTAAAAGAATATCCTCTGAATATTTTGTGCTATGCCCAATATAAAGATTGCAGACACAACATACTTTGAAGTTTAACCTGTGTTAACATTTTTCTTCCGGAGAAGGCAATGGCACCCCACTCCAGTACTCTTGCCTGGAAAATCCCATGGACGGAGGAGCCTGGTAGGCTGCAGTCCATGGGGTAGCTAGGAGTCGGACACAACTGAGCGACTTCACTTTCACCTTTCACTTTCATGCACTGGAGAAGGAAATGGCAACCCACTCCAGTGTTCTTGCCTGGAGAATCCCAGGGATGGCGGAACCTGGTGGGCTTCCGTCTATGGGGTCGCACAGAGTCGGACACGACTGAAGTGACTTAGCAGCAGCAACATTTTTCTTCATCACTTTCTTGAGTCTAGATTATCAACAAAACAAGTAACCAAGCCCTGACTTGTACTGTTTCCAGATTTCTGAGTGTAATCACCCCTATCATGGCTCATTTCAAACTACCAACTTGACATCACTAATTACAGAGTTTGGGAAAATGAGCAATAGCACACAGTATTTCCACCAGATGGATAGAATAGACATGAATAACTTCAAGAGCACAGATAATAGTAAAATGTCTGTGAAGTGATGTATTTTGAGTATTTATTACCTCTTTTTAGCAAACCTTGTATATTTAATTGTAAGTTGCCATTTTAATTTCTAATCATAGATACGGTTAACAGCTGATTCACATAATACCTGAAAATTTACCAATTAGCTCTCAGGAATCAGCACAAGATGTCTCCAGCACACCACTTCTTGCCTTCTTTTGGATTTAATTAAGAGTTTTCCCTCATAGAAATTTTTTCCTCTTTTGAAAGTATACACTTCACTTATATGCTTTTAGTAGCTGCTCTAAACATTTTAACATTTGTATTTAACCTTAAAAGTCTACAGTTAATATCTGTGTCCTCCTCCCAATCAATTCATGAGTCTTGGGATCTTTCAACTCCAGTCACCCTATTTCAGACCATATGTGCTATTATTCGGAGAAGGCAACGGCACCCCACTCCAGTACTCCTGCCTGGAAAATCCCATGGATGGAGGAGCCTGGAAGGCTGCAGTCCATGGGGTCGCTGAGGGTCAGACACGACTGAGCGACTTCACTTTTACTTTTCACTTTCATGCATTGGAGAAGGAAAGGGCAACCCACTCCAGTGTTCTTGCCTGGAGAATCCCAGGGACGGGGGAGCCTGGTGGGCTGCCGTCTATGGGGTCGCACAGAGTCGGACACGACTGAAGCGACTTAGCAGCAGCAGTGCTATTATTGTTCTGTATGTTAGATCTACCTCATTGTCTGTAACCCCATGAAGTAGATATTATTAACAAATTTTTACATTCTATTTTTAAACGTATTCACAGGTTTTTCATGTTTTTTGCCCACATTTTCCCCCTCTTGCGTTAAGGCACTTCTAGGATTGGTTTTGTCCTGCCAGTGTACATGCGGTGGCTGGGAGTCGCTGGGGTCAGGCGGATCCCTGATTCGTAGTGAATGTCCTCTCACCATGTTCTGTTTCCAGCTACCGATGTAACATCACTGACTGTGGATGTGGAAAGAGATGGTCGGATTCTGCAGGCTCCAGCACACCACTGAATTCAGTTTTTCTTTTCCTTTCTTCCTCCTTTCTTCTCTTCTTCCTTCCTTCCTTCCTTGCTCCCTCCCATCCTCTTACCATTTTTCACAGCTTTATTGAGGTATAATTGACAGGCAATGAACTGTGTATATTTGAAGTGTGCAGTTGGCAAGTTCTCACATCACCGTCACCACAATCAAGACAGTGAACTACCCATCCCCCACGAATGTTTCCTCATGACCCTTGGTGGTCACTACCTCCCACCCCTACTTGCCCTTGCCCCAACCCCAGACAGGTGCTAATCCATTTTTCTGTCACTAAAGATCAGCGTACATAGTCTAGAGTTTTCTGTAAAAGGAATGATACTGTACTTTGGACTGGTTTCTTTCAGCACCTATCATATTGTGAACATTCATTCTGTGTGCATCAGCAGCTCATTCGGTTTCATTGCTAGATGGTATTCCACTGTAAGCCTATCCACAGTTTATGTATCCATTCACCTGTTTGTGAATTTTGGATTGTTTTAAGGTTTCTGTTTTGGTTTTGTTGTTTTGCTATTGCAAACAAAGCTGCTGTAAACACTAGTACAAGTCTTTGTATGGACATATATTTGCTTTTCTCTTCTGTAAATACCAGGAATGGGATGGCTGGATTGTATGGTAGGTATGTGTTTAACTTTTAAAGACACTGCCAAATTGTTCCCCAAGGTGGTTGTACCACTTTACTTTTTCCATGAGCAGTGAACGAGCATTTCAGTTGCTCCAACTTCTCATCAATGCTTGACGTGGTCGGTCAGTCTTTTTAAATTGTGCGCTTCTAGTGGGTGTGTAGTAGTAGCACTGTGGCTTTAATTTACATTTCCCTTGACTACTGAAGATGAGTATTTCATCAAAAGGTGCTTTATCTTTAGCATCTTCTTTAGTCCATTGAAGGTAAATTCCTCTGTTTTTGTTTGTACTTTATTTTACCTTTATTTTGCCCTCTCATTTGACAGAAATTTTACTGAGCTTATAATTCAACAACAATTACTTTCTCCCAGAACTTTGCAGATATAATCCTCCCATCTTTTGAGTTCCATTGTAGATGCTGAAAAGAGATTTCAGTCAAATTCTTGTCCCCTTATAATGATCTGTTCTTGCTCTTTCTTCATCTTATACAGATGTATATTTCTTTTTATTTATCCTGTTTGAGAATTGTTTGTCTTTTTTAATTTTATACTGAAAATTGACACCTCTCATCTGTTTTCGAAATTCTCAATGATAATTTCTGAATATTGCAACTCCCCTTCCTTCTAGAACTCCTATTAGGTTTATGGTAGTCTTCTCATTTGCTCCTTATCTCTTCAGTTCACTTCAGTTCAGTCACTCAGTCATGTCCAACTCTTTGTGACCCCATGAATCACAGCATGCCAGGCCTCCCTGTCCATCACCGACTTCTGGAGTTCACTCAGACTCACATCCATCGAGTCAGTGATGCCATTCAGCCATCTCATCCTCTGTTGTCCCCTTCTCCTCCTGCCCCCAATCCTTCCCAGCATCAGGGTCTTTTCCAATGAGTCAACTCTTCACATGAGGTGGCCAAAGTATTGTTTCAGCTTCAACATCACTCCTTCCAATGAACACCCAGGACTCATCTCCTTTAGGATGGAGTGGTTGAATCTCCTTGCAGTCCAAGGGACTCTCAAGAGTCTTCTCCAACACCACAGTTCAAAAGCATCAATTCTTCAGCACTCAGCTTTCTTCACAGTCCAACTCTCACATCCATACATGACCACTGGAAAAACCATAGCCTTGACTAGATGGACCTTTGTTAGCAAAGTAATATCTCTGCTTTTCAATATGCTATCTAGGTTGGTCATAACTTTACTTCCAAGGAGTAAGCGTCTCTTAATTTCATGGCTGCAATCACCATCTGCAGTGATTTGGGAGCCCCCCAAAATAAAGTCTGACACTGTTTCCACTGTGTCCCCATCTATCTGCCATGAAGTGATGGGACCGGATGCCATGATCTTCGTTTTCTGAATGTTGAGCTTTAAGCCAACTTTTTCACTCTCCTCTTTCACTTTCATCAACAGGCTTTTTAGCTCCTCTTCGGTTTCTGCCATAAGGGTGGTGTCATCTGCATATCCGAGGTTATTGATATTTCTCCCGGCAGTCTTGATTCCACCTTGTGCTTCTTCCAGCCCAGCTTTCTCTTATCTCTTAATCCATCACATATTTGCTGCCTTTGTCTCTTCTTAGTGCATTCTGGGCAATTTCCTAGCTATATCTTCTCCTTCCACCTGTGTATAATCTCCCATTTAAGCTCTTTATTTTTTTCCCATTTTATTTTTAATTTCCAGAAGTTCTATTTGGTTTGTTTTTATTGTTGTTCTTCAGTCACTCAGTTGTGTCCAACTCTCTGCAACCCCACGGACTGTAGCACACCATGCTTCCCTGTCTTTCACCACCTCCTGGAGTTTGCTCAAACTCATGTCCATTGAGTTGATGATGCCATCCAACCAGCTCATCCTCTGTCATCCCCTTCTCCTCCTGCCTTCAATCTTTCCCAGCATCAGGGTCTTTTCTAATGAGTTGGCTCTTCACATCAGGTGGCCAAAGTATTCTAACTTCAGCTTCAGCATCAGTCCTTCTAATAGATATTCAGGATTGATTTCCTTTAGGATTGACTGGTTTGATCTCCTTGCTGTCCAAGAGGCTCTCAAGAGTCTTCTCCACCAAGACAGCTCAAAAGGATCAATTCTTCAGTGTTCAGCCTTCTTTATGGTCCAACTCTCACACCCATACATGACTACTGGAAAAACCATAGCTTCGAGACATAGCAATGTCTCTGCTTTTCAATACTCTGTCTAGGTTTGTCATAGCTTTTTTCCAAGGAGCAAGGGTCGTTTTTAATTCTGCCTAATTCCTCTTGATGGTCCATTGCTACTTTGTCAAACTTTTGGTGTCTTTTGTAGTTCTTTAAACATAGTTAATGTGTCTCTGGGCTTCCCTTGTGGCTCAGCTGGTAAAGAATCTGCCTGCAAATCTGGAGACCTGAGTTCAATTCCTGGGTTGGGAAGATCCCCTGAAGAAGGGAAAAGCTACCCACTCCAATGTGTCTCTTGTATTCTGTAACTGATCATTCTAAGTAGCTATCATATTTACAGGTCAGATCCTTCTAGGTATTGTTTCTGCTGATTCACACACGTAGCATCATATTACCTCCTGTGTTTGAGGATTCTTCAAATGTGTATAAACTCATATACTTTGAAAACTTATCTGTGGCAATTGAGGCTCAGGTGAAAATGTGTTCCTTTGCAGAAAATTTCACATGTTTGCTTCTGCCAGGCAGTTAGGGCACTACAAACCCAGAATCATTTTAAGTTTTGGGCTTGAGGTTTTTTTTAATGCACATGTATGAGACATCATTTCCGAGAGAGCACAGCCCCAGATTGGAGATGGGTGTCCACCTTGCCTTTTTCTGTTGGTGGCATTTTTTCAGTTCAGTCACTTTTCTAGTTCAGCCTCAGGAAATCCCAGCTTTATGTATTTTCAACCCAAACTCCCTGCCCTCTTACACTCAACCCCTATCCTCTGCTCTTTGCTAAGCCACCAGGGATTGGCAGATGTCACCAGGCAAACACCAACTCCAGCTGGAATTTTTCTGGAGTGGAGCTTTCTTCTTCTTTCTGACAATTTCCCTTCCTTTTCTGACATTGCCATGTCTTTAAAAAGAACGATGCTTTTTGTATTTCATCCAGCATTTTAAGCACTCTGTACTGGGTGGTTTCTCCAGACAGCTATTGCTAGGAATAGACCATTTATATTTTTACCCATCTGGAATTTATTTTTACATGTGGTGTGAGGCAGAGGTCTGAGAACTCTACTTCCATTTTCTACTGTTCCTCCTTTTTCTTCAGAAGTGGTATCTTTAAATCAACTTTTAAAACAATATTTCTTCCCTGTTATTCATTGCCAGCTGACTATCTAAAAGAGTCATAGAAACCTACTTACACATGAAATATTTCTAAAATAAAAACTATAATACTATTATTAGCTCCTCTAGTGACTCTGTGTTTTTACTCCCATATCTTGCTTTATGAAAAATCCAAATTCTACATAACAAAGTTTTTCCTAACAATCCCATTTCATCATCTAAACAGAGGGAAAGGGAACTAGGGCTCCTGATATACATATAGATAAGCCAATGCAGGTCAACATTTTGCATTAAAAAAAAAATCACAAATTTGAAGGAAGAAAAATTCAAAACTTGGACTCTCAAAATTAAGAATCATACTGCAACAAAATTTAACATCAGTTTAAAGACCAAATCAACTTTCTATCAGTTAAATTCATACCAGTGGATGGAAAACAGAAGATGTTGCAAAATAATTTGCCACATGTTTTTTCATGTAAGTGGAGAAAATACACTGCTAAACCCCAATCACACATAGACAGATAAACATTGGAAAGAGAGCATCTGTTGCAGTTTTCACAACATAAATTTATATTTTCAATCATGCTAAATTGTTAGTTGGGAAGCATAATCCCAAGGAAACAATTTCTGAAGCTCTATAAAACCTGTTTTTTATTTGATGAGCTCTCAGTCAAGCTAAAAATTTCAAAGAAGACCTCTAGAACAAAGTTCTTTATTCAAAATATCAATCCCACTTAGAAGGAAAGATATGAGGGGGAAAATTTAAACATATTTTTAAAAGATGCTTTTTTAATTTAATCAATGAATGCAGCTCATGGTGGGGAAAAGACCTCCTGGTTCTTCAATTAAGGTAAAATTTATGTACAATAAAATGCTCAGATTTCAATGAGTTTTGACATCCAAGTAATCATCACAATCAAAACAGCAAACATTTCCATTACACAGGAACGTTCATCTGTGCCCTGTCCCCGTCATGCTCCCATCTTATCCGAAAGGTAAACACGGCTCTCATTTGTATTACCATTGCTTTGTTTGTCTCAATCAACCCTTAGAAAACTTTTCTGTAAAAAGACAGACAGTAAGCATTTCAGTCTTTTCGGGGCACATACAATTTCTGTCACTACTATTTCTCCTCCCCCTTCTCCTTTACCATCCTCTAAAAAAATGTAAAAACCATTCTTAACTCAAGATTATATAAAAACAGGCACTGGGCTGCATTTGATCAGTGGGCCACTATCTAGAACCTCAGATAAATGGAATCCTACTCTTTTGACTGGCTTCTTTCACTTAACATGCTTTTAAGCCAATCTGTTATTGCATATATCAATAATTTGTTATTTTTATTGATTTTTGGATTTGTTGATTTTCTGTGTTTATCTGTTTCTCTTTCCTTTGTTTCTACTCTTATTTCTATTATTTCCTGTATCCTCCTTATTTTGAGTTTAATTTTCTCTTCTTTGTTAAAGTTTTCAGGTTGAAGCATTGATAATTGATTTTAACACTGGTCTTTTCTAATATTAGTACTTAAAGCTATAAATTTCCTTGTAAGTGTTGCTTTAGCTGCATCCTCCAGATTTTGGTATAAGCTCATTACCATTCAATTCAAAATAGTTTTGAATATCCCTTGTAATTCCTTATTGACCTATGGATTTAAATGTTGTTCTTTAATACCCAAATACTTGGGAATTTTCCATTTTTTTAATTTATTTTTGTTTGTTTCTCATTTAATTCCATGATGATCACTGAACATACGGTGTATGGTTTCAGTCCTTTGAAATTAATTGAGATTTGTCTTAATGCCCAGTGTATGGTCTACCTTGGTAAATGTTCCTTGTATATTTTAAAATATTCCTGAGTTGTTGCATCAATGTTATATAAATGTCCATTAGGTCAAATTGGTTGATAATGTTCAAATTTCCTATATCCTTACTACTTTTGTGTACTTGTTTTATCAGTTACTAAGAGGACATAGCAATGTATATGCACCTGTATCAGCCAGCTTGGGCTGCCATAGCAAAATGCCACAGACTGAGTGGCTTAAACAATAGAAATGTATGTCTCACAGTTCTGGAGGCTGGGAAGTCCAGTATCAAAGTGCTAGCAGTTCATAATGAGACTCCTCTTCCTGGCTTGTAGATAGGCAGCCTTCTCGCTGTATCCCCACATACTAGAGAGGGAGAGTTCTGGTTTCTTCCTCTTCTTATAAAAACACTAATCCCATCATGGGGGCCCTACTCATGACCTCATCTAAACCTAACTACCAAAATGCCCTACCTCCAAATACCAATACTTTGGGAATTAAGACTTCAACATACAAATTTGGGGGATACACAAACATTTAGTCCATAACAGCACCTAATAATAGAACTTCAAAATACATAAAGCAAAAATTGACAGACTTATCAGGAGAACTAGTCAAATTCACAATCATTGGAGATTTCAGTACCATCTTTCTTAAAAAGTGGATCCTCATCATTAAGAGATGACATCTTTATCTCTAATAATATTTTTTGTCTTAAAGTTTACTTTTTCTAATATTAAAATGGCCACACCACCAGCTTTCTTATACCTCCAGCCAAGATAGAGTACCAGGAATCAGATTTATTCCCTCACCCAAAACAGAGAAAAAACATGACAAGTTTTCAAGATACAGTACATCAGACACAAAGATCCATCTAGTCAAGACTATGGTTTTTCCAGTGGTCATGTATGGATGTGAGAGTTGGACTATAAAGAAAGCTGAGCACTGAAGAATTGATGCTTTTGACCTGTGGTGTTGGAGAAGACTCTTGAGAGTCCCTTGGACTGCAAGGAGATCCAACCAGTCCATCCTAAAGGAGATCAGTCCTGGGTGTTCATTGGTAGGACTGATGTTGAAGCTGAAGTTCCAATACTTTGGCCACCTGATGTGAAGAGTTGACTCATTTGAAAAGACCCTGATGCTGGGAAAAATTGAGGGCAGGAGGAGAAGGGGACGACAGAGGATGGATGGCTGGATGGCATCACCGACTCAATGGACATGGGTTTGGGTGGACTCCGGGAGTTGGTGATGGACAGGGAGGCCTGGCGTGCTGCAGTTCATGGGGTCGCAAAGAGTTGTACACGACTGAGCAACTGAACTGAACTGAACTGATCCTTGAGACTGGGAACAAATGAGGTAAGTCCCATGATTTCCCAAACTTGCTCCCTTGAAAGAGTTTCTAGGTCATGGAATAAGTAAGGGGAACTTTGGCAGAATCTACAGATGTCCTGAGTTGAGAGGATGGAACTGAGAGTCTGGAGACAAGGCAACTAGTTTAGATAGGGAAGAACACAAAAGAGTGGAGAACTGCATGGAGAGAGAACCCTGAAGGTTTGCAGAGGATCCCACTCCAGTATTCAACAGAAATACTAGTGTATGTGTGTGACGAAACTTTCTGAGACTGGAGAAAGGCCCATCCAAAAGGATTAGAGGGAGCTGCACCTGGCACTCACACAGGACCAGAAAAGCCCTCAATTCACCAGACATGGGGCAGAGTACTCAAGCATTGTATAGAATGCCTCGGGAGCAGGGAAAAATGAGTCTTGAACTGAGCAGTACTGCAGACCCACCTAAAAAATCATAAAACCAAGACCTAAAAGTCTCAAACTGCTTAAAAGTAACTTGGTTGCATCTCAGAACAAAGTTCAGGAAGAATTAAAGGGTCCTGTTTTTTCAAATCTAGTCTGTCAATTTCCTTCTTTTAATTGGGATATTTAGCCCGTTTACAGGCTTCCCTGGTAAAGGAATTCTTCACCCAGTAAAGAATCTGACTACAATGCAGGAGACCCAGGTTCGATCCCTGGATTGGGGAGATCCCCTGGAGAATGGCAACCCATTCCAATATTCTTGCCTGAAGAATTCCATGGGCAGAGGAGCCTGGTGGTGTACAGTCCTTGGGGTCACAAGAGTCAGACATGACTGAGCAGCTAGCACTTTCACTTTCAGTCTATTTGCACCTAATATAATTACAGACACGGCTGGGCTTTAGTCAACCATTCTGTTAGTTGTTTTCTGTTTATTCCCTGTGTTCTCTGTTTCATTGTTTTCTTTTCTGCCTTCTTTTGGCTTAATCAAGTATTTTTAGTATTCCATTTTCATCTTCTCTATTGGTATTTTTTAGAGTTTTATTGATATCTAATTCACATGCCATACAACTTTAGCTATTTAAGTATCGTTAACCCTTGAACAACATGGGTTTGAACTGTGCAGGTCCTCTTATATGCAGATTTTTTCCACAATCCCTCCTCACTGGTTGAATCCACGGATGTGGAACCATGGATTCCGAGGGCCGAATGTAAATTTGCACGTGGATTTTTGACTGCGTAGGAATCAGTGTCCCTAACCCTTGTGCTGTTCACAGATCAACTGTATACAATTCAGTGATTTTTAGAATATTCATAGGGTTGTGCAACCATCAGCACAAACAATTTTACTCCCACTAAAAATACCCATGTATCATTTAGCTCCCTTCCCTCTGCTGCCAGCCCACTTCTAGCCTTGGTCTACAAATAAACCACTTTCTGTCTCTAGAATTGCCTGTGTTGGACATTTTATATAAATGGAATCATATAATTTGTGGTCTTTGTGGCTGACTTCTTCCACTTAGCATGATGGTTTCAAGATCCATCCATGTTGTAGCATGGATGAATATTTCATTCTTTTTTATGGTGAAATAATATTCCATTGTATGTATAAGCCAAGTTTTATTTATCCGTTCTTCAGTTGATGAACATAAGTTGTTTCCACATTTTGGCTATAAGGAATAATACTGCTATGAGCATTTGTGCATAAATTTTTGTATGTATATATGTTTTCATTTCTCTTGGGCATACACCTAGGAGTCTAAGTATTAGGCCATATGGGAATCTTGTGTTTAAACTTTTGAAAAATTGCCAGATTGGTTTCCAAGGTGACACATTTTACATTACTAGCGATATATAAGGGTTTCAATTTCTCACATCCTCACCAATACTTATTACTATTGTTTTTTTTATTATTATTATAGCCATTCTAGTGAGTGTAAAGTGCTGTCTCAATAGGGTTTTGATTTGCATTTTCCTGACAGTTAAGGATATTGAGATCTTTCCATGTGCTTATGGGACCATTCATATATCTTCTTTGAAGTCTTTTGGCTTTTTACCTTCTTTATGTTATTATCTGTGGCTCCTCTAGGGATTACAACATTCATCCATAACTTACCCTAATCTATGCTGAATTAATATTATACAACATCATATAAGATAGTATACAATGGTATAATTCCATTTTGCGCCTCACCCTATCTTCTGTGCTGTATTTCACAAGAACAACATTTCCTAAGCCCCACAGTGCATTGCCACCATTTGCTTTAAACAGACAACTGAATTTTTAAACTAAAAATAGTTATTTTATTTTTAAACATGTATATTCCCTTTCCAGTACTCTTTATTCCTCCCTGTGGATCCAGTTTTCCATCTAATAACACTTTCTTTCCTCCTGAAGACCTTCCTTTAGCAGTTCTCGCAGTGCAGTTTGAGGCAATGCATTCTTTCAGCTTTTGCTTATCTGAAAATATCTTTATTTCATTTTATTTTAAAAAATATATTTCACTCAATATAAAATTCTACTTTGGCCATCTTTTTCTTCCAGCACTTCAAAAATATCATTTCGTTGTCTTCCGGACTTCTTTTTTTGATGAGAAGTCAGCTGACATTCTTATAATTGTTCCCCTGTGTCCTTTTTCTCTGGCTGCTTTTAAGATTTTTTTTGTTGTTTATTCTCCTTCAAACTCCCCCTCTCCCCCATCCAGGCTACCACCTAACGTTGAGCAGAGTTCCCTGTGCTATACAGTAGGGTCTTTTTGGTTATGCTTTTTAAATATAGCCGTGTGTACATGTCAATCCCAAACACCCCAACTATTTCTAATTTTATTTCATTGTGCCTGGAGAACTTGCACTGTATGAGTTCAATTCTTTCAAACTTATTAAGTCTTGTCTTATTGCCTAACATATGGTCTTCTCTGGGGAATAATCCATATGCACTGGAGAAGGATGCACACTTAGTTGGTACTGAGTAGAATATTCTATAGATGTATGCCAGATCAACTTGATTTATAGTGTTGTTTAATTCGCCCATTTCTTTTTTTATCTTCTAATTGTCAGTTTTTGCTTTTATAATTTGAAGCTATCTTTGAGTTCACTGACTATGTCTTCTGCCTACTCAAATTTGCTGATGAAGACCTCTAGTGAATTTTCCATTCTAATTATATTTTTCAACTCCAGAATTTCCATTTGGGTATTTTTTTATAATTGTCTCTTTTTTTTATATTCTCTAAATGATGATACATCATTTTCATAATTTTCTTTATTTCTTTAGACATGGTTTCTTCAGTGCTTCGAATATATTTAAAATAGTCCATTTTAAATCCTGGTCTAGCAGGTTTAACATCTGGGCTTCTTCAGGGACAGTTTTTATTAATTCCCTTTTTCCTGTGACAACTTTTTTTGTATTCACATAAAGAGAATAATAATTTTCCGTCAAAACTAGGCATTTAAAATACTATTATGTGGTCCTTGGAAATCACACCTCCCCCCAGTGCTGGTGTTATTGTTACTTGTAGTTGTGTAGAGTTTTATTTGTTTTTGTTTTCAGTAACTTCTCTGAATTAATTCTTTAAATCTTCCCTGATGACTCAGATGGAAAAGAATCTGCCTGCAGTGCAGGAGACCTGGGTTCAATCCCTGGGTTGGGAAGATCCCCTGGAGAAGGGAATGGCTACCCACTACAGTATTCTTGCCTGGAGAATTCCATGAACAGAGGAGCCATGGGGTCACAAAGAGTCAGACATGACTGAGCTACTCATACACACAAGCCTATATTCTTTATTGTGTATGGCCAATAGGTTTTTAGTTGGTTAGCTTGTTGATTAACAAACAACTGGACAGAGAGAGATTTTCTTAAACAACAGAACCAATAAGTCATTGTCAAGGGGTTCTGCATGTGTGTTGGGGTGTACCTTCCACACTACTCAGGCAGTCTACTACTCCACCTAAGCCTATACTTCCTATTTGCACAAATCCTCAAGGCCAGCCATAAGTGAGAGCTTAGGTCTTTCTCTAGTCTTGCTGAGCATGTGCAAGCCCTACACATGTATGTGACCTTGTAGACTGCCAAGAATATGACAGGACTTTTCAAGACCCCATGGTCATCGCATTCCTGAGATTTTCCTTTTATGCTTTTTGGCTAGTTTTTGCTGCCCTCAGCTGTTATTTATTGCCTCAGGTAGTCATGAAGTTGAAACATGTGCCTGTAATGTTTTTCAACCAACACCATCCTCCACCTCCCCTAAGGATGAGGCTGCTTGTATAAGCTAGCTTCAAACGAGTCTTGTAATTGCAATCTTTTAGGCACAGGCCAACTAATGACACTTCTTGGGAACAAGTCTTTGAAAAAGCTCCAGCTCCATTTTATTCCCACCAGTGACTGCCAAGAGGGCTTCCCAAGAGGGAATTGGGCTATTATCCTTCAGGGCTACTGAAGGACTAGGAAGTGAGACATGAGACTAGAGCAAGTTTAAATGCCACAAAACTTGCTGCTGTAACTGAGACTTAACCATTTTTCTTAAATACACACTCCCCAGGTTGCTCCAAGCTTCTGGTTAATTTCCATAGTTCTGCATATGTTACTCATATCGATTGTTTTCCAGTTTTTTTGTTGTTTTACGGAGGAATGAATTTTTGGAGGATCATACTCTGCCATTTTCCCAAACTGCTTTTAATCTTATTCAATGGGTGTTTTATTTCAGTTAGTATATTTTTTAGTTCAAAGATTTCCACTGACAATTTTAAATATATGTAACAATTTTATTCAGATATAATTTATATAACATACACTTCATCCAGTTACAGCACACAATTCAATAAACATTCACAGAGTTGGGGTTTTGTTTTTGTGTTTTTACAGTTTTTGTATCTCTACTGAGGTTCTCCGTTTCTAAACACATTATTTACATTTTCCTGTGGGTTCTTTAACCCAGTTATCTTGTCTGTTAATTCCAACATTGAGTTATCTAAGGGTTTGTTTTTATTGCCTTATTTTTTCTCTCAGTTCAGTTCAGTTCAGTTGCTCAGTCGTGTCCGACTCTTTGCCACCCCATGAATCGCAGCACGCCAGGCCTCCCTGTCCATCACCAACTCCCAGAGTTCACTCAGACTCACGTCCATCGAGTCAGTGATGCCATCCAGCCATCTCATCCTCTGTCGTCTCCTTCTCCTCCTGCCCCCAATCCCTCCCAGCATCAGAGTCTTTTCCAATGAGTCAACTCTTCAATTTTTTCTCTACTGAGTCACATTTTCCTGTTTGTTCATGTGTCTATAACTTTTTTGGAGAAGGCAATGGCACCCCACTCCAGTACTCTTGCCTGGAAAATCCCATGGATGGAGGAGCCTGGTAGGCTGCAGTCCATGGGCTCACTGAGAGTCGGACATGGCTGAGCGACTTCCCTTTCACTTTTCCCTTTCATGCATTGGAGAAGGAAATGGCAACCCACTCCAGTGTTCTTGCCTGGAGAATCCCAGGGATGGGGGAGCCTGGTAGGCTGCCGTCCATGGGGTCACACAGAGTCGGACACGACTGAAGTGACTTAGCAGTAGCAGCTATAACTTTTTATTGTATACTGAGCATTGTAGGTAAAAAAACATTGTGGAGATTCTGGATTCTGTTATCTTCCTCTGAGGGGGGTTAAGTTTTGTTATAGTAGGCAGTAAATTATTGGTGTATCACCTTGAGCTTGTGGAACCTTGGTTTTATGCTTTACTATAAATCATTTCTTTTAATTTTGGCCTTATTAGGGAGAATTCCTTGGGCTGGTCACTGTCCTTCTGGAATTTCAATGGAATGCCTGTGTTATTCACCAAGCTCCCCTAACATGATAACACTCAAACTCCAGGTACTGCTTCCCTTGAAGTGAAGAGCTATGGAAGTTGCTGCTCAACTCTTCCAGGCTTCAGGAAGTTATTTTCCCTATTTCCTTTGGAGTCTCTCTACGCATATAGCTTAGAAGTCCGCCAAGGATTTGAGGACATTTTATGAATAGATTTGGTGCTTCCGCCTTCTGTAGCTCCCTCCTTCCTGGTTTCCCTTCCTCAAGTTCCAGTTCTCTGACAGCCCTAAATTCTGCTCCCTGACTCCTCAGGCTACAGCTTGCTGCTGTCTTCTATCCTCATGCTTTGCAGGATCTGGGAAGTATTCTCTGAGGAGAAACCATACAAGCGTGGATCTCATCCAGCATATTCTATTCCTTCAAGCATTGAATTCCCTCATGTTTCTTCCTATTTTTTGGTCATTCTCCAGTAATTTCAAGTCATTTAAAAAATATTTTGGCCAGAGTTTATAAATTTTTCTTCAAGAGGACAAATCTGACACAAACTATGCTGCCAATACCAAAAGTCTGGAACTTGTTCTTAAATTGTTACCCTCTTAATATTAATTCCCTGGTGGCTCAGACAATAAAGCATCTGCCCACAATGTGGGAGACCCAGGTTCGATCCCTGGGTCAGGAAGATCCCTTGAAGAAGGAAATAGCAACCCACTCCAATATTCTTGCCTAGAAAGTTCCATGGAAGGAGGAGCCTGGTGGGCTCCAGTTCATGGGGTCGCAAAGAGTCGGACATGACTCTTAATATTAGTTATAAAAATTATTCATTTGTTATCTATTTTATTATACTACAAATACATACTCTTCTGTAAAATAATATGAATAAGACAGGAGTATACAGATGAAAAATTAATTTTTAAGTGATTAAAAAATAAATCACTTCAATTACCCCATCCCATTTTCTTCCCCACATAGTTTGATATTTTTTCTTTATTCCTCTTACACACAAACACACATATATTATTTTCACATGAATAATATGATACTATATATGTTATTTGGCAATTCGCTTTTTTTCACTTATGTATTTAAGGGTTTTTCTATGAGTACATGTTTATTCTTTCAGCAAGTATTCACAGGGCACTTGCTACATATCAGGCACTGTTCTAGGTCCTGGGGATAAATGAGTGAACCAAACATACAAAAGATTTGCTTTCATGAAGCTTACCTTCTAGTGAGGGTGGGAGAAGGTGGATTAGAAATGAGCGATAAACACAATAAATAAGTGATAAATGAGAAAGGCAATGGGGAGTGCTAACGTGTGGAAGGGGAAGAGGTTCGTAATTTTTCAAATGATGAACAAGGAAGGCCCCACTCAAAGCGTAATGTTTGAGCAGACTTGTAAGAAGTGAGGCGAAATAAGAAAAGAGCTTTCCAGGCAAAGTGAGACCAAAGACTTGACAAGAACCTGCTAGCATGTTTAGGGAACAATAAAGAGGCTTAGACCAGACCAAGGGAGGCAGCAGTAATTGGAGATGAGGTCAGATTGCTATAGAGAGCCAGGTAACACCATGGCGTGTCAGCCATGATGGTTACCCATCTGTACATGACAGTCCATGGAAGGGGGTCAGCGTGACCCTCTTGAGTCACTAGTATTTCTCCTTCAGTTGACTTCACAGGGTGTTCCTGTTCAACCTGGGCCCCACAACCCAGTGAATGCTCTTCTACTCTGATGCTGACATTGTTGACCCGGGTCTTTCTTAAGAGAGTTGCAACTTGACTATAGTTTCCCCAAAACATTACCATGCTGCGGTGCCCTGACCTAAAGGCACAGCTTTCCCTATGAGCTCTTAGATACCTGTTTCGAGCCCAGACTCCCACTTTCTTCATGATGATTTCTATATTGGAATCCATTGTGTTCTCCTTACCAGCAGATCTACATTAGGATGTTAGTGTTCCACCTGATCAGGGCTCCTTAACTTCAAATGTCAGCGAAGAGAGGCAATAACTGCCATCGCTTCCTTCTTAGAGGACTTGTGCTTCTCATGCAAATCAGTTTACCTGCTCCTCAAAGACCAAACCTCCACAGCAAGGGCATCTGTAAGAATCCTGCTTTGATGAAGCCACAGAAACCTTTATTTTGCCATTTTCTCAGGGCAAGGGGTACACTGCCATAAATAATGGATACCACAAAAGCTATCCTTCCCTGAATGGAGAAGGTTTGTTTCAAGGTGAAATGTTAAAATCACCTAAGCAGAGAAGAGGGGCAGCTGCGTGGCCCTCTCCTACATATGGATATATTGTAATTTAATTGATCGTTCCTCTACTTTTAGATATTTGTTTCCCTCCTTTTTTATTATTATAAATAATTCTGCAATGAGTATCTTGGCATGAGTGCAGATATTTCTGTAGAATAGATTCTTGAAAGCAGAACTGCTGGGTCAAAAGACACATGCATTTAAATTTAAAGCATTCCCAAATTGTCCTACAAAAATGCTTTACTGATGTTTATTCCTGTGAGAATGTGCTTCCCCACTCCATCCCCATCACTACATATTAAGGACCATTTTTTGCTTTGGGTATTAATATTGTTTCAATTTCCATATCTCTGATTACCAATGAGGTTGAACTTGTTTTTATGTCTGCTGGACCATTTTTATTTTTCCATGAACTGACTGTTCATGACCTTTGCTTATTTTTCTATTGGATAATTTGTCATTTCCTTATCTTCCACCCATTGTTCTAAGTTATTCCTAGGTATTTGAAGTTGTTGTTAATTGTTTACTGTGGAGAAATAACAGAGCTATTGGTTTTGGTGTGTTGATCTTATTTCTGGCATCCTTCCTGAATATTTTTTTTAATTTTAACGGTTTTACAGTTGATTATCATTTCTTTGCTGGGGAGACCATCCTATCATTTGAAACTGAAGGTTTACTGTGACTACTGATGTGTTTGGACTCATGCCTACTATTTTAGTCTATATTTTCTATTGATCATGCTCTGATTTCCTTTTTCTCTTTATGCCTTTTGAGGTTTGATAGTATATCTTTGACCCACTTCAGTACTCTTGCCTGGAAAATCCCACGGACGGAGGAGCCTGGTAGGCTGCAGTCCATGGGGTTGCTAAGAGTTGGACACAACTGAGCGGCTTCACTTTCACTTTCCACTTTCCTGCATTGGAGAAGGAAATGGCAACCCACTCCAGTCTTGCCTGGAGAATCCCAGGAATGGGGGAGCCCGGTGGGCTGCCAGCTATGGGGTCACACAGAGTCAGACACGACTGAAGTGACTTAGCAGCAGCAGCGGCAGCAGTCTATCTTTGTTCCTTTTGTGGTCTGGAAGGTTTGAATTCTGTTTCTCCACTTCTAGTGGTTGTCCTTGTATATTTTGTTAAATATTGAAAAAGATTTTTCTGTCAATGTCAAGAATCAAATCAGCTAATAAATTCCCTCCAAATAAGATCATTAACTGTACTCCACTCCTCACCCTTGTTTTTTTGAAGTTACTTGAAATCTTAGTATCAGATTATTTTTTACGATCTTTTTACACATTGTGTCTCTATTACTTAGGAATCCTTTACTTTCTGCTTTTTGCTATATAACATGTTTTATTTTGTCACCTCCCATGATTTAAAAGGTAGAGCCAGACATCCTGGAATGTGAAGTCAAGTGGGCCTTAGAAAGCATCACTACGAACAAAGCTAGTGGAGGTGATAGAATTCCAGTTGAGCTATTTCAAATCCTGAAAGATGATGCTGTGAAAGTGCTGCACTCAATATGCCAGCAAATTTGGAAAACTCAGCAGTGGCCACAGGACTGGAAAAGGTCAGTTTTCATTCCAATCCCAAAGAAAGGCAGTGCCAAAGAATGCTCAAACTACCGCACAATTACACTCATCTCACACGCTAGTAAAGTAATGCTCAAAATTCTCCAAGCCAGGCTTCAGCAATATGTGAACCGTGAACTTCCTGATGTTCAAGCTGGTTTTAGAAGGGTAGAGGAACCAGAGATCAAATTGCCAACATCCGCTGCATCATGGAAAAAGCAAGAGAGTTCCAGAAAAACATCTATTTCTGCTTTATTGACTATGCCAAAGCCTTTGACTGTGTGGATCACAATCAACTGTGGAAAATTCTGAAAGAGATGGGAGTACCAGACCACCTGACCTGCCTCTTGAGAAATTTGTATGCAGGTCAGGAAGCAACAGTTAGAACTGGACATGGAACAACAGACTGGTTCCAAATAGGAAAAGGAGTACCTCAAGGCTGTATATTGTCACCCTATTTATTTAACTTCTATGCAGAGTACATCATGAAAAACGCTGGACTGGAAGAAACACAAGCTGGAATCAAGATTGCCGGGAGAAATATCAATAACCTCAGATATGCAGATGACACCACCCTTATGGCAGAAAGTGAAGAGGAACTCAAAAGCCTCTTGAGGAAAGTGAAAGTGGAGAGTGAAAAAGTTGGCTTAAAGCTCAACATTCAGAAAACGAAGATCATGGCATCCGGTCCCATCACTTCATGGGAAATAGATGGGGAAACAGTGGAAACAGTGTCAGACGTTATTTTTGGGGGGCTCCAAAATCACTGCAGATGGTGATTGCAGCCATGAAATGAAAAGACGCTTACTCCTTGGAAGTAAAGTTATGACCAACCTAGATAGCATATTGAAAAGCAGAGACATTACTTTGCCAACAAAGGTCCGTCTAGTCAAGGCTATGATTTTTCCTGTGGTCATGTATGGATGTGAGAGTTGGACTGTGAATAAGGCTGAGCGCCGAAGAATTGATGCTCTTGAACTGTGGTGTTGGAGAAGACTCTTGAGAGTCCCTTGGACTGCAAGGAGATCCAATCAGTCCATCCTGAAGGAGATCGGCCCTGGGATTTCTTTGGAAGGAATGATGCTAAAGCTGAAACTCCAGTACTTTGGCCACCTCATATGAAGAGTTGACTCATTGGAAAAGACTCTGATGCTGGGAGGGATTGGGGGCAGGAGGAGAAGGGGACGACAGAGGATGAGATGTCTGGATGGCATCACTGACTCGATGAACGTGAGTCTGGGTGAACTCCAGGATTTGGTGATGGACAGGGAGGCCTGGCGTGCTGCGGTTCATGGGGTGGCCGAGTCGGACACGACTGAGCAACTGATCTGATCTGAATCCTGTTTTTAATTTAACTGGTAATCAACTTTTATATTTACCAAATATATTCTTAAACATCCATTTCTCTGATTAGGAAAGTAAAGAACAGTCCATATCTCCTAACTCCCTTATGTTTTATTTTATGTCAAATAGAGATTTTAGTGTGTATACTTACCTGTCTTGCCCTCTGCTCTCTCATTTCCCTGTCTTTTAAAATGTACTGTGGGTTTATAAATCCAACTTGCTTTTCAACCCTATATATTTTGTTGTTGTTGTTCAAGTCTTATGATATATTTAGTTGGTTTTAATGCTTGCAACCAAACCTTTATATTACAGTGTTCCCGTCTTCAAGTTCTTAATTTTAATTCATCTCGAGCCACTGAAGTATGTCTGCAGGTTGTTTACTTAGGGAGAACTCATGAATGATACATTTTCTACATCCTTCTCTGTAACTCTGGAATATGTTTCTATTGTTTTTGCACGTGAATGACAACTGGTTGGGTACAGAATTCTCGTATCACCATCTTTTTCATCCAAAACTAATAATCATTTCTCCCTATTGTCTAGCATTTAGAAATGCTGAGGTAAAACCTAAGACCAATCTAAAACTTCCCCCTTTGTAACCTCACTTAATCTGAGGAGCCGTGCAATATTTTCCCTTCATCGTAAAAAGAAATTTTTTTCATGGCCAGGATATATCATGGTATATAATTCTTTTATCAATTTTCCCTGAAACTCATTGATTTATTTACTCAATCATTTTCCAGCTCAGGAAATCATTTCCCATTGGGTATGTGAATATTATTTCCGCTCATTTGATGGTAATCATTGTAAATATCTTGGCTATGCCCTCTTTTCCATCATCTCTCATCTCTCACCAGGGTGAAGGCAACCCTTGGTTTTGCTCAGGCCTTACTCCCTTTTCATTCTCTACTTCCATTTAAGACCCAAGGACTCTGACTGCTCTGTTCTTTGCTCTAACGCTAGCTTCCCACTGCCTTGGGACTGTGGTCCAGATCCCGAATGTGGCCGCTGCAGACTCCAGTGAGGCCCCCCGCCTCAGCTTCCTCTCCTACTGCACACCCCGGTTCTCCCTACACCCAATGCCACAGCCTCCTCTTACTCCTTCAGTTAGGCCTGCTCCCTCCCATCCCCCATGATTTATGCGCCCTCTGCTCTTATGTCCTGGCCAACTCCTCCCTGTTCTTTATTTTTATTCTTAATTTTTATTAGAGTATAGTTGCCTTACAATATTGTGCTAGTTTCTTCTGTACTGCAAAGTGAGTTATACATGTATGTGTATCTGTGTGTGTGTGTGTGTGTGTGTGTGTGTTAGTCGTTCAGTCACATCTGACTCTTTGCAACCCTACGGACTGTAGCCCGCCAGGCTCCTCCATCCATGGCATTCTCCAGGCAAGAATACTGGAGTGGGTTACCATGCCCTTCAGGGGATCTTCCCGACCCAGGAATTGAACCCACGTCTCTTACATCTCCTTCATTGGCAGGTGGGTTCTTTACCACTAGTGCCCACCTAGGAAGACTATATATGTATATATATCCCCTCTTCTTGAAATTTCCTTCCCATTTAGGTTTCCCTGTTCTTTAGATCTCAGCTTAAATGTTGCTGCCTGGAAAAACTCCCTGACCCTCGTACCTCCCTGCTGTTACGTCTGGAATTTTGTCTTTTGTTCATATTTTTTTAAGCGGTATTTTTGCTGCTGCTGCTGCTAAGTCGCTTCAGCTCACGCCCTATGTGCCGCAGGATACATCAATGAGTGAAAGAATGGAGGCTCTGCCCTCACAGAGCTTCATTCTACAGGTTTTCCCGCATTCTCTAGGCACTTCTTAAAATTCGTATATAAAATAATTGATTGTGAGATTCTTTTTATTCTGCCTCTTCCCACAACAGTAAGCTCTCTGAGGGCAGGATCAAATCCACCGGTTAACAGTTGTGGCTCTAGGATATAAGACACTGCCTGGTATGTGTTCGACACTCAATAAGTGTTTGATGAATGAATTAATGAATTCATGCTATTTGTAGAAGTCAGGACTCTCAGTTACAATCCATCTCAAACTAACTTCAGCAAAAAAAAAAAAAAAGGAAGTAAAAGAAAAAAAAAGAGAAAAAATGAAAAGAAGAAAAAGGGGAGCTGTGGCTTAGAGGCTCACCGCAGGGGGAGGCCACAGGCAGCACTAGAGCAGTGTGCACGGTGGATCCAGCACCTCCCTGATCTCACAGGGCTCTCTCTGCTTCCCTCCACGTGTTGATCTTCTCCTCTCCGGCTCTAGACGGATTTCCTCCATGTTGCCAGGGGAGATAGGTGCTGACAGCTCCAAAGTCACATATTCTCAGCTTAGCAACACAAAAGAAAAAAGCCTTTGTTTCTCTCAGCGTCTGTACGTTTGCAGGGCCCAGAAAACTAGTGATTGGTCCAGCACAGATCACATGCCTTCTCTGGCCTGATCTCTGTGTCCTAGGGAATGGGGCATTCTGATTGGCCAGGCCTGGGTGGCACACCTCTCCCTGAGAGTCTGGGGGAAGTCAGGTGGGCAGGACACTGTGACCTTCACACCAAGATATCTCAAAGTTCAGGAGATAGTCCCCCAAGGAATAACAGGAGTCACTGACAGGAAGAAAGCAGCATGCCACTAGAACGAATGCAACAATGGCTCCAAATCACAGGACAGGTTCTCTTGCATTCTTTATTTTTTTTGCAGCCAGTGCTTTTGCATCTCTATCTCCCTCTCATTCTATTCATTCTGTCTTCTTATTTGCAGCTCTTTCCAGGGGTGCTGTCCTCATGCTCAGCACAGGCAGTGGAGGAGTCCAGGGAACTTTGCAACTGCTATACACAAAGCTACCTTTGGAAGGCAGTGGCTTTAGATGGCCCTTTCATATTCTGGGGACCCTTGTCCCAGAGTGATTGATAGTCCACTGGAGAAAGGCCACTTGGACCCAGTCAAGTAATTTTGCACTAGAACTGGGGCTAGAGGTTCTTGTTATTAGGACTGCTCATTGGATTTCGTGTGTCAAGGAGCCAGCTCTTCATCTGGAGGGGGCTGTCCATGTGTCCTGTTCCCTAACTGTGTTCAAGGGTCGAGCCCAGACTGAAGCTCCCCTTTGTTCATGGGCAGAGCCCTCAGCATTTGCTGCATCAGTTTACAGGCTAACAGCACACTTTGCTGTCCTGTAACACAGAGATAAGGTCTAGGTTTTCCCTTGTGGCTCAGCTGGTAAAGAATCCACCTGCAATGTGAGAGACCTGCATTCAATCCCAGGGTTGGGAAGATCCCCTGGAGAAGGGAAAGGCTACCCACTCCAGTATTCTGGCCTGGAGAATTCCATGGACTGCATAGTCCATGGGGTTGCAGAGTCGGACATGACTGAGAGACTTTAACTTTCAGATCATTATACACAGGGTATTTACTTACATGAAAGTCCAGTGAGCTATTCCCAAGTCAGTCAGGATAAGGGACAATGGTTCACTGTCCTGAGTTCATGCAGAGCAGCCAGCATCCCCTTCAAGGATATGTTACATGTATAAGTATGTGTTATGTGTGACAGAGTTGAGAACAACCGGTCCAGAAGTTTGGCAGATGTCAGCAACTAAAAGGAATACTTTTCTGTTCAGAATGATCTTACTTGCCTTAAAAACAGACCCACAGGGACTTCCCTGGTGGCACAGTGGATAAGAATCTGCCTGCCAGTGCAGGGGACACAGGTTCAGTCCCTGGTCTGGGAGGATTCCACATGCCACAGAGCAACTAAGCCCAAGAGCCACAACCACTGAAGCCCGTGCGCCTGCAGCCCACGCGCTACAACGAGGGAAGCCACGGCAGTGAGAAGGCTGTGCACCGCAACGAAGAGAAGCCCCTGCTCGCTGCAACCGGAGAAAGCCCACACACAGCAAGAAGATCCAGCACAACCAAAAATAAATAAAATTTTTTTTTAATAATAAATTAAAAAAAAAAAAAACAGACCCACAGTATAGGGGTAAACTGCCTTTTGCCAGGCTTATCAGCCTTTGATATTAGTGGTGTCCCAACAGCAGCTATAATTCAAATTTCACCACTTGCCCCCCTCACAAGCATCACGTCTAGACACCCCTGCTCCCTGAAAGCCAGCCCTGGGGGTGAGCACCCCTGCAGTGACAAACTCACATGACATTGGAGACAGGGTCCCTCGTTGACTCACTATGGCCTGTATCACCTGCTTCAGCCCATGCTTTCCATGAGGTCTCACCAAGTCCCTCAATTTTTTCTGGAGCCCCTGAAGTTCTGAAGGAGTCACACCTCAAATTCAAGAATCAAATTCAAGGCAGGCACTGTGGGCTCCCCAAACCCTCTTTCCCCCTGGCACATGTGCCCTGAAATATCCCCTGGGAAGGGCAGTTTTGGCACATGTGCCCTGAAATATCCCCTGGGCAGGGCAGTTTTGGTATCAGGATCTGGCCAATGGGATTGATCAGCAGCAAACTCCTCCGTCGTCTTCCTCCTGGAGCGGGGAGCTCTCTGTGTCCTGAAGCCATTCTTCCCACTAACCTCCCTCTCTAGGGCTGCAGGAGCGGTGTTTGTCCTGGGAAAGGGAGGAGCAGAGACAGGAGATCTTCATTTGGATTCTGAGCACAGCGGCCTCTCTCATGCCTTCACTTGAACCTTCTCCGGATTTCATTGGCTTATCCTGTCACCTGTGTATGAGTGGGCCACCCAGGGCTGTGCCAGCTCTCCTTGGACAGCCCTGAGGCCAGAACCCGTATGTGGCTGCATCCCAGATAAACAGAATTCCAGCTCTAAAGGCCTCAATAGATAGTGTGGGTTTTCCTGAGGGTTTGTGAGAAGACAGGGAAGTCCAGTGCTCCCCACAGGCTCTCCCCAAGTCCTTCCATCCACAGCAGCTGCACGTCTGTCCCCCCTCCCCAACCTTTCTTCCTTGTTCTCTCTCTGTGGTGGCTCCTGCCTCCCCGTGCCTCTCTCTCAAAAGCAGAATGTAAAACCCCCTTCATCCTTATCCAGATAGAGGCCACCACCAGCTGGCCAGTCCCCAGCACCCCTGGGAAGGCCGTGCTTCATCTCCCCACTCTCTCCTGCTCAAGAGGTGCTTCTGGTCTTTGGCAGAGCAGTAGATGTGCTATTTGCTTGTGCCCAGGCATTTCCTCTGGCTCAAGCCCCGTGCGCCGCCCCCTCCTCCCTTCCCACCACGTCCTTGCCTTCATTGCTGAAGCTTTGCTCATGGACTTGCCTGCCAGTCCCAGCTTGGCTCTTTAGGACTGTCAACTCCAGGGTCTCTCCTGTGACCCCTGCTGGCCTGCAGGGGACTCTTGTTGGTTACCAAAACCTGTGGTGATGCCCTGGATCTGAGGAATGTGTGATGGCTGTGGAGGCAAACCCATGGGTCCTGGGATTCACCCGAAGCTGAGTCGGAAGCTGGTTACTCTGCCAGGGGCTATTGCCCTGCATCTCCTGCTCCTCGCTTTCCTGGGTGCTGCTCTGCCCACTTCAGTCTCCCTTCCCCAGGAGTAATGCTGGGTTCACCAAGCTCTTTTCCTGCAGGCATGGTGTGCTATAACATACCCTTCACTGCCACGATCTATACACATTTTCAGAGCAGAAGAATGTGGAGGGTTTCATGACACAAAGCCCTGGATTGTCCTGGCTTGTCCCCAAGGCTGTCTGCTTTTTTCTGGGCTCTCTGGGAAGACATAAGAGCCAGGAATCTCCATGCACCAAACTTAGGAGTGGTGTCTACCCTGGTCTGGAGCCTGTCTGAGGGGCCCTCAGACTAGGGGCTTATCTCCCCCTCCCCTAGGCCTCATCTTTTGAGAATCTGACCTACCTCTCCCAACCTCCCTCTCTTCCTCCCTCACTAAGAGCTGGAAAGCAGGTGGCCCATCCAGGTTCTGGAGGGTCTAAAATTGTTCAGGAAAACCTGGCCAAATTGTCCCCAGGCTGACTGGCTTCGGCCATTCTAGATACTCAAAACTGGACTTGTGCACCGTGGAAACAGCTCACACCAAATGTTTCTGGGATCCGTGCACATGTATGAAAGCACCTTCCCCTTCCCAATGACCTGGGGTCACCACCTCAACCCTGGGACCAGACGCCTTGTCTGCTTGCTCTGTGCTGTCACAGCTGACAGTTCACAGGACCACAGAGATTTGGGCTGGTTCCCCAGAAGCAAACCCTGAAAGGAGAGTTTGTATGCTGGAGACTTAAGAAAGTGAAAGTGAAGTCGCCCAGTCGTGTCCGGCTCTGTGACCACATGGACTGTAGCCTACCAGGCTCCTCCACCCATGGGCTTTCCCAGGCAAGAATACTGGAGTGGATTGCCATTTGCTTCTCCAGGGGATCTTCCCAACCCAGGGATCGAACCTGGGTCTGCAGGCAGACGCTTTAACATCTGAGCTACCAGGGAAGCCCTGGTGGCTTAAGACTTAAGAATTCCTGGGAAAATCAGTAACGGAGTGGGAAGTGGGGTCACCAGGCACGGAGTGGGTCTAGTGAGGATGGGATACTGAGCAAAGTCCCACGGAGGGTAAACTTGGCTCCATTCCACATAGGGACTTTGAGGGCTGCTTGAATGCAGAAGACTCGGTTCAATCCCTGCATTGGGAAGCTCCAACCCACTCGAGTATTCTTGCCTGGAGAATTCCACAGACAGAGGAGCCTGGTGGGCCACAGTCCATGGGGTCATAAAGAGTCAGACACGACTGAGTGACTAATGCTACTACTTTGGGTCATCCTGACCAGGGAGTCCCACAGTCACTGGTAAAGGCTGCCCCTGCTCCGTATCAGTTCCCTGGCCCTTGTCTGAGCTCAGCATCTGACAAAGGTAGAGTGCACATTCTTGAGTGTGAAAGTGCTCTGGAGCTGGTATGCAAAAAATCATCCAGGGGGAATACAGGCGGAACCCTGACAGCCTCCTCTAGTCTCTCTGTAATTACTTCTGAATGCAAACTCTTCCTATCTGAAACCTGCCACTCTAGGTCATCTCCCATCCCAGGAGCAGAGTGCCTTTTTGCCCCATCCTGTCCCTTGGCATCTGCTCAGCCAGCAGGTAAAGTAAGACCAGACCCCAAATCAGTCCAGGTATATGGGCTCCCAACGCCTTTCTGTTCCAGGGAAAGAAAGACTGACCCCCTTAAGGAACTGAATATCTGTTGAGGCTGGAGTTTCCTATTTCCTCATAAAGGGGGATTCAAATCCCTTCCACGTGAAGGGCAGCAAGGGCTTGGGGCATCCACATGCCCCACAGAGGAGGCAGCCCCTGGACAGGTGGGGGTGCCCATCTTAGGCAAAATCATCCTCTAATCCATCAGTCAAGTGACTGGTAAGTTTCCCCTTGATCCTCCGCTCCAGTTCCCAGCTCTCCACCCACCACCCTCCCTTCATTACTTGCTTTTCTTTTTCCTTATCATTTGCCATCCCCAGATTAACTGTTGTGAAGAGGGCTGTCATATCCCCACAGAGAGGAGTAGGTGTCTGGGATCAAGGTGTCACTAGGCTCCCACTCCATGTGGTCATCAGGCATCCTTCCCCACTTGTCCTCCTCTTCAGCATTCATCTCCTCCCACTCCCCACCAAGAGAGAGGGCTGACTTCTCCTCGGCCTCACTGGGGCATTTCCTGTTCCACTGATCATGCGGTTATGGTCAGTGTCCTCAGACAGGTAGATGCCCACTCTTCCAGGTCTCCATTGCATGGAATTTTGCTTGGATGTACACTCTTAACAGCCCTGCCTCTCTGGCTGCATGTTATGAACAGTCAGGCATCCTGATCAGTCCCCTATCAGATATAAGGTTTCCCTTAGGGCAAAGCTGTCTCCTGCCTGCTTGGGGTTGCCAAATCCATTGTGAAACCCCCTCTCTAGTCTGCAAGCCTGGTTCTATACCTGGGTAAATTAGTAAGAAAGCTTTTCATTGTATTGATAAGAATACCAACTCAATTTGCTTTAAGTAAAAGGAGAATGCACTGGTTCATTAACTGAAAAATCCCAAGGGCAATTGGCTTCAGGCTCAGCGGGATCCAGATACTTAAAAAGGATTGATAAACTACAGCCTATAAGTCACATGGAACCTGCCTCTCTTTTGTAAATACCTTTGTATTGGAACACAGCCATGCTTAATTGTTTACATGTTATCTATGGCTGATTTCACCCTATGACCACAGAGTGGAGTAGTCGCAACAGAGATCTAAGGACCACAAAACTGAAAATATTTACTACTGGCCCTTGTAGAAAACTTTACCAACCCTGGCTTAAACAATTTCATCAGGAATCTACCTTTATGTCTTGCCTGATGGTTGTCGTGGGTTCCCCGAGTGCCTGACCCCTAAACGACACAGACTGAGAGCGGCTGAGGTGTGGTTTCCTAAGCAAAAAGTGGAGTGTGGTCACCGAAGGAAGGATAAATAGCTTCTGAGCAGGCCAAAACAACAGATGTCTGCTCCTCAGGCTTTCATCTTGTTTTCTGTGCACCGTTCCACCGAGCCTCCATGGTGATGAACCATCAGTCACCTGAAGTTTATCCTTCAGCGTGGTGGCATACTGAGTGAGACTGTCCCTGGGTGTTCCCTGTTGTCAAGCCCAAAATTAGATCAATCAGTGGCCATGGCTCTCTATCATGCCAGAGAGCCGTCAGCAGCGCTGTTCCCAGGGCGTGGCGTGGATTAGAGCATCTGCACGCCGGCGTCACTGCCACTGTCGATTTGGAGAGAGCCTCCCATGCGTGTTTAATAACGTTCTATGGAATTCCTTGGGTTAGGGTCCATTTTAGGGAATGGTCCTAGCCTTGCCAATTATAAGTCTGCTGGCAAAATGATTCTTAAAAAAACTCACAATTTTTTGGTGAGGGTTTATAAAGACAGGAGATCCATAAACTGAGAACCTCTCCCTCCACACCCCTACTGTGGAGGATGCTTCTTGACCCCTGGTCATGGGAGGAGCTGTGCCTTCCTGATTTGGACTCTCTGGTTTCAGAAGACCACATTCAGGGCACGCTGTTCCTAAGAGCCTCTCTGAGTCCTCCCCACATAGGCTGGTCGGGAAGCAGTGCTGTCCACATAACGCACGGGGCGCAGGTGTCCCACTTTATTTGGATGTCCTCTGCCGTCGTGGGCCAGAGGAGCCATGCCCTAATTAGCCCCAGCATCTGTTCCCTCCCCAAGGCCCAAAGTCATCATGCATGGACCTCAGTGCTGCAGGGCAGCCTTTTTGAAACTGTACCAACTGCTTCCGCAGTCCATTTACAGGGCACACAGGGTCCTATGTAATCAGGGTCCTGATAATCAGGGCAATCGTTGTGGTTCTAGGGCAGGAGGTTTGGGCCTCAAGAGGTGCTCCGTACCCTCCCAGCCCATTGGACCCACTTCTTCCCCTTCACTGTCAACCATTGCTCACTCGCAGGTAAAGCACTCTGCAGACTCCTCATCTCCATCTGGGACCGCGAGGCAGAGTTGGGTTATGTCATTCAAGGGCATAAGTGCAGCTTCTGAAGGTTGCCCCAGGCTGTCAGCCAAGCCTCTTTTCCAGACCCCTTTGCCATTCCAAATGGCCTACCCTCCCTCATTAAAGATGTTCTCAGAGACATGAGGACCTGACCTTTCTAATGCAGCAGCTGCATCTTCAGAGCAGATGATAACAATGCTGGAATTGCAGGCCACTGGAGCTAACATCCAGCATGCTTCTTAATACCCAATTCAGCACTGGGAAGTAAGGCAGGTAGCAACCCATGCCAGGAAGGCTGTGCCACACCCAAGTCCCTTAAATGTGTTCTCGATAATCCACTTCGGCATTAAAAACTCTATAGTCTGTTAATGGGTCTTTGGGTCTCACTGCCAGTCAGGCTTTGACAAGCAATGTCACAATTTTATTATTGCCACTGACCCAATGTAACATCACCTTCCACATTTTTGGCCTAGCCTGAGGTTGCCTGCCTGGCATCCCTTCCTGGAAGGAATATCCCTCTGTAATTCTATGTTTAGGTGGCACTGAGCCCCACTCAGTCCCCAGCCCCAGAACCTAGGGGCGGGTATGCAACACAGGCCTGCAGATCATTCCATTTCACTAGCCCTAGTGACTAGTTCAGGGCTGGGTCTGTGGCCAAGCTGGGCCAAACTGACTCTTCCCTGGGAGTTTCCTGTCAACTGCATCAAGAAAATGCTCCCTCCTTTCCTGAGCGTTCAAACTGGAGCCACCTGAGGCTAGTTCACCGTCCCCATGAAGGAAAAATTCTACAATAGGAGAAAATGAGGCCAACAAGCCAAGTGAACCAGAGATCAAGTAGAGATGAGAGATGGAGAGAGACACAGACAGATACAGAGAAGGAGAGAACTTTGATGTCTGAGCCCCTGGACCCAGCCTTGTCTGAGTATCCATCCTTGGAGGAAATGAAATATTATATTTAATATCATTTATATCATCATTTAATATCAATCTTATTTCATGTGTATTTGAAAATGTAGTTTAAACAATAAATAAGAAATCTTGCGAGAATGAGAAGTTATTGCTATGAGGGCTTTTGAGAATGCAAAGCATCCGGCTGAATATAATTTTTTGTATGGCAAAGACTAGGAGTAAGTTGGAAGGTACAAGGAATAGGAAGAGAGAGAATATTAACCATATGGAGTTAAGATCTTATTTCAAATTACATTTATTCTTATTTTGTATCTTGTCATGATGATATTGAGTAGTTTGTATGCAAGAAGCTCTCCTATAAAATTCTATTCTAACTACAATCGTTTATTGTTTTATAACCCTTAACCTTGAGACTATGATGCCTGTTTATTGTAGGAAATTGTATTTACTTATTGTAAGTTTGTTATAGAAAATTGAACTTTCCATCAACCTTGTAATATTTAACCCGCTGAGTATAAGTTCAGTGCTTTTGTTTTATTTAAACCAACCAGCAAATGTAAGTGTGGTAGAATTTCTTGGCATCTGGAAAAAGTATTTGTAAGTTCTTTCCCCCTTGTAGAAATTATACAAGGAAAACAAGTATTAATTATAGCTGACTCACATTAAAAACACAATGCAGAATTTAAACTTTTTCTGCCACACCTTGGACTTTTCAGTTACACAGAAGACCAACACATTGTCCTTTCTCTGCCATGTGCAACAAAGAATCCTAATTAAAATACCTTCCAAGGAGGAGTGGTGAGGGAGGTGGGTTAGGTGGATTGGCGGGGTCATACAGGAGCACAGATTAGCCAATCTGTGGGCTTCTGCATGCCCTGTCCTCATTCAGGGCCTGTGATTACCCTAGACATCTTAGAGACCACTGGGCATCAAAGCTGATCTAACGTTGATTCCCAGAGATCCAGATGCCAATAAACTCCAATAGAGTGGGAGTGTGTGGCATTGGGGGCAAATAAAGATCTGAACCTGAATCCACATCACAAAGGTCCAGTGAGGCCCAAGCTCTACCCTGTGATCATTCCCCAGTTTGTGAGGTGTAGCCAGAACTCACAGCTCCAGCTGCTTCTGATCCCCGCCCTGTATGGGTGAAGAGGTCTTTTTTCAAGGGAAAGACCTAGTGTGAGCCCCTGGAGTCTCCCTCTCCATCTAAACAAAATAAAAGGTATCCTATCTCCCTGGGACAATTGCATATGTTGGCAAAACCACTAACAATGTGAAATATACAGGATTAGTGACTCCCATCGCATATCAATACTTCCTCATTTCTTTTGGCCACAGCCTTGGAGAACGGCAGTGGATCATCACACGCTTCCTTAGTGACGACTGTTTGCATCTGTTACTCCAGATGTGCTCAGATCATACATGTCCACACAGCTCCCTGCACGGCTGCCTCCCCTCCATGTTGTCTGGCGCTGCTTGATCAAACCATCCGTTTTCAATAATTACACCTTCCAGCTGCTCCAGAGCCACGTGTGACTGTAACCTCCCGTGCCCTCCCGCCCTGCACTGTCACCGCCGCCCCCCTGCCCCCCCGCCCCCATCTCTCTTCTTCTTCCATCCATTGCTGGATGCTCTTTGCTCCTCAGTATATTCCTTATCGTTCCTAGTGGGATGATGGGGTTGCCAGCCTCGGTCAATACTTCCAGGCAGTTTTTACTGACACTACTTACCATGACTCTGTGATTGTGGAAGTGAGGGAGAAGCAGAGTTTACTATAAATAACTGTAATATTAGTCAGAAAAAAACACACACCTAAAGCGCTAAAATCACTGTTGACTTCTTTTTTAATATTTACTTTTATTTATTGACTTATTTGACTGTGCCAGTTCTTAATTGTGGCATGCAGGATTTTTTTTTAATAGTTGTGGCATGTGAACCCTTAGTTGCAGCATATGGGAGCTAGTTCCTCGACCAGGGGTTGAACCCCGAGCCCCCTGCACTGGGAGCATGTAGTCTTAGCCACTGGACCAGCAGGGAAGTCCCCATTGTTGATTTTTGACTTGAGGTTTTCTTCCAATCTATACAGAATGTATCCAGAGAATTTTCAAGGATAACTGGACCCTAACAGCACCACAGTCTACAAGGGCCTTTTCATGCAGGCTCTCAGTGTAGTCAAAACCACCACCCTCTGACACTGGGATGAACAAAACCCTCACCTGAACCCTCTCACTCTCATCTCTGGCTTGACCTGTCCGTGTCTGGTCATTCCTTCCGTCCTACAGAAGCTCCCTCCTTGGGCTCTGGTTCAAGCTGTCAGTTGCTCAGTTCCATCTGGTTTCACTCTAGATATTGAGGGATGGGGATGAAGACGAGGGCTGTTGGCTGGGAGAATATCAAGAAAGACAAACTCTTCCTACCACCGTCACAATCTCCTCTTGGCACCTGGCCAATGTGTTGTTATGTACAAAGAGCTCTTGTCTCTGTGGTCAGGAGTCACATGGCCATGTGCCCTTTTGGTCACTCTGGCCTTTGTGTATCTCAGGCTTCAGGAAGGCAGATACGGGCCCGGAGGGGGCCTTGTGATACCACCACAGCTGTCATTTCTATCTCGGAGTGGTTTCCACAATTTCCCTCTGACTTTGAAGTGGGATTCTAAACCTCATTACAGCTCAGGCCTGATCAATCTTCATTTCTTTGTGCCATAAATCTGCAAGCTTGACAGTCAGAGTGAGGTTGGACTCTGGAGTGTGAGAATGGTTTAATCTAAGATGCAGGTAAGTAACACCCATCAGGTGAAAAAAATCCCAGGCAAGACCCAGCCTTTAACCCCCACGTGACTAGATCTCCCAGAGCCACTGCTTCTGTCACCATCTGCCAGACAGGAAGTTGGTCTCTGCACATCATAAGAAAGTGAAAGTCACTCAGCTGTGTCTGACTCTTTGCGACCCCATGGACTGTATAGTCCGTGGAATTCTCCAGGCCAGAATACTGGAGTGGGTAGCCTATCCCTTCTCCAGGGTATCTTCCCAACCCAGGGATCGGACCCAGGTCTCCTGTATTGCAGGTGGATTCTTTACCAGGTGAGCCACCAGGGAAGCCCCTGCACATCATAAAATCCCCCTAAGCACGTAAAATCCCCCTAAATACAAGCCCAACTCCCCTGTGACTAAAAGTTTCCTGGAGCTCTGGAAGAGAAAGGTGTGTGAACCTCGGCATAGCAGAATCCCCTCAGGTCCCTACTCCTTCATCTCTGCTCAAGGCAGAACCCACATTCACCCCTTCTATCCCCATCCATCCACATCTCAGCCTCTCTCTGCCAGCCTGGCTGTACTCCTTCCCTGCTCTGTATATCAAAATCCTGCAAGCATGAACATACCACTCAGCAAACAGAAGCCCAGTCGTTAGCTGAATAGCTAAACTAACCAACTGTTGTTCCTCAAGGGGGCATGACCCTGGGGGGACCCCAGTTTATCCCACCACTCCACGTTCAAAGGTTAGAAAAAGTCAAAATGTTATCTATGGTAAAACAGTTCCTTGTTTTTGAAATGAAATTTCCACTCATCCCCAACCCAGATTAAAGAGTTCCATCCATGCCAAGGTTGGGACAGAACCACTCTTTCACCGCTATTCTCAACTGTAAGCTTTTATTTGTTTTTACTAAGCTCTCCTCTAACAGCAGCACCAACAGAACTTTCTGCAGTGATGGAAATGCCTCACAGATGCACTGTCTAATATGCTAGCCACTAGCCCAGGGGGCTCCTGAGCACTTGGAATGTGACTTGGGTGACTGAGAAATAAGATCTCTAATTTTGTTTGCAATTTTATCTATTATTTATTTTTGGCTGTGGCGGGTTCTTCGTTGCTGTGTGAGGACTTTCTCTAGTTGTGGCAAGCAGCGGCTTCTCTCTAGTTGCAGAGCTCAGGCTTCTCATTGCAGTGGCTTCTCTTGTTGCAGAGCACGGGCCTTAGGCTGGAGCTCCAGAACTCCGTCTCAGTAGTTGCGATGCACGGACTCAGTTGCCCTGTGGCGTATGGGATCTTCCCGGACTAGGGATCGAACCCACTTCCCCTGCATTGGCAGGTGAATTCTTAACTACTGGGCTACCAGGAAAGTCCTAATTTTAATTTCAATAACCACATGCAACTGTGGCTACCACTTTGGGCAGCACAGTTAGTTCAGTTCAGTCGCTCGGTCGTGTCCGACTCTTTGTGATCCCATGAATCGAAGCACGCCAGGGCTCCCTGTCCATCACCAACTCCCAGAGTTCACTCAAACTCACGTCCATCGAGTCGGTGATGCCATGCAGCCATCTCATCCTCTGTTGTCCCTTTCTCCTCCTGCTCCCAATCCCTCCCAGCATCAGGGTCTTTTCCAATGAGTCAACTCTTCGCATGAGGTGGCCAAAGTATTGGAGTTTCAGCTTCAACATCACTCCTTCCAGTGAACACCCAGGACTGATCTCCTTTAGGATGGACTGGTTGGATCTCCTCGCAGTCCAAGGGACTCTCAACAGTCTTCTCCAACACTACAGTTCAAAAGCATCAATTCTTCTGCACTCAGCCTTCTTCACAGTCCAACTCTCGCATCCATACATGACCACTGGAAAAACCAGAACCTTGACTAAACGGACTCTAGCCTAATTCTACCAGTTCTACTCTTCTTAATTCTAAGAAGCTGTCAAAGAAACTCAAAATTGAATTGACTGTAGGATAGTGCTCAAGATGTTGACTAGTTCCTACAGTGTCCTCTCACTAGGAAAAATTTTTCTCAGGTCTAAGTACCTGAAAAAGCAAAGCTGCTCTTAACAAGTGAGTCTTTTTTTTTTTTTTCAGTCTTAAAGACACTATGAATTGCATACTCAATTTGTTTCCTTTTTCTCTTTGGCTGTCAGGAAGCTCAGTCAAATTTAGAGGCTCTACCTTTGGTGCCTTTGAATATTAATATCATCCTCAGTTCCATTTATTTCTTTCCTACCCCATTATCTTGTATGGGATGGGATGCATATAGAATGCCAACACCCTTCTCCACAAGAATAATCTTTGGGAGGAGGTGTACATTCAGGCATTACTGATCAACTTGGTGAAGCCTGCAGACATGACTCATGAGTTATCTTGGGGAACTGAATGAGGGAAGGGAAGGGACCCAGGGAGTGAAACCCTTATGCTGGTGGGGAAGGAAGGGATTTTCTTTGTTGCAAGGGGGCATTGATAAAGGATGTAGCCCAGAGAAAAAGGAGGGCAGGGGAGTGAAGTTAGCATTTGCTTCCTGAAATACTTAGCTCTCTGGTCTCAGGGAAAGTCCTAGTTATTACCCAGTTGTAATTTTTCTGCTGTGTGTGTGTAGCATTAAATGATGGGAGAAGACAATGGCACCCCACTCCAGTACTGTTGCCTGGAAAATCCCACGGACGGAGGAGCCTGGTAGGCTGCAGTCCATGGGGTCGCTAAGAGTTGGACACGACTGAGCGACTTCCCTTTCACTTTTCACTTTCATGCATTGGAGAAGGAAATGGCAACCCATTCCAGTGCTCTTGCCTGGAGAATCCCATGGACGGAGAAGCCTGGTAGGCTGCAGTCCATGGGGTCGCACAGAATCGGACACGACTGAAGCGACTTAGCAGCAGCAGCAGCAATAGATTTACAGAGCTGGGCGACTATCACCACAAAACATTTCCATCACCTCGAAAATAATCCTTGTGCTCATTTCTAGTTACTGCATATTCCCACCAGCAACCACTAACCTACTGTCTGTTTCTGTAGATTTGCTTTTTCTGTACTTTTTATATGTATGGAATCATACAGTATGTGATCTTTTGTGTTTGGCTTCTTTTGCTGAGCGTAATGTTTTTGAAGTTCATCTGTAGAAGCGATCAGTACTTTATTCCTTTTTATTGCCAAATAGTACTCTACTGTGCAGACAGACTACATTCTGTTTATCCATTCACCAGTTGATGAACATTTGAGCTGTTCCTACTTTTGGGGTATTGTAAATACTGCTGCTGTGAACTTCCACACATATAAGTTCTGTGGACATATGTTTTCATTTCTCTTGGGAAGATACCCAGAAGTGAAGTTGCCGGGTCACGTGGTAAATTTGTGTTAAGAATCTCCAACTGTTTCCCCAAGTGTTGCAGTATTTCACATTCCCACAAGTAATGTGTGAAAACTTGTTTCTCCATATCCTCATCAGCACTTGTTACTGCCTGCCTTTTTTATTACAGCCATTGTAATTGTTGTGTAGTGGTATCTCATTGTGCTTTTAATTTACCTTTCTCTAATGACTAACAATGAGCATCTTTTCATGTGCTTATTGACCATTCATATGCCCTCTTTGGTGAAATGTTTGTTCAATACTTTGCCATTTTTAAAAACATTTACCCATCCATTTGGCTATGTCATGTCTTTGCTGCAGCACACGGGTTTCTCTAGTTGTGGCATGGGCTCAGTAGTTGAGGCCTGTGGGCTTAGTCACCCCGTGGGATGTGGGATTTATTTCCCCGATCAGGGATCACACCTGCGTCCCTGCATTGGAAGGTGGATACTTTTTTAAATTAGTTATTTATCTGGCTCCGTCTTCATTGCATCATGTGGCTCTCTCGTTGCCGAGCACGCACTCTAGCTGTGGTGTGCAGGCTCAGTAATTGTGGCTGGAGGGCTTAGTTGCTCTGCAGCACGCGGAATCTTTCCAGGCCAGGGACGGAACCCATGGCCCCTGCCCTGCACATCAGATTCTTAACCACCAGGGAAATCTCACCCATTTTAAAATTGAGTCATTTGTCTTATTATTGAGTTGTAAAAGTTCTTTACACATTCTAGATACAAATCCTTTTATTAAGCGTAAGATTTGTAAATAGTTTCTCCTAGCTTATAACTTGTTTTCACTTTCTTAATGGTGTTCTTCGAATTGAAAAGTTTTTAATTTTTGTGAAACCCAATTTATTATTTTTTCTTACATTGCTTGTGCTTTTAGTATCATATCTAAAAACTCTTTCTAACCCAAAGTCCTGAAGATTTGCTCCTATGTTTTCCTCTAAAAGTTTTATAGTTTTAGCTCTTAGATTTGGGTATATGACCCGTTTTGAGTTACTTTTTGAGTACAGCATGAGATAAGAGTCTAAATTAATATTTTTGCATGTGAATATCCAGTGGTCCCAGAACTGTTGGTTGAAAAGACAATCTTTCCCCATTGAATTGCCTTGGCACCTTTGTCAAAAATCAATTGACCGTAAGTGTACAGGTTTATTTCTGGGCTCTAAAGTCTGTTTCACTGATTAGTAGGTCTATCCTACATAGTCTTGAATACTGTCCTTGTTTTGTTTTGTTTTGTTTTGTTTTCATCCTTTTCCATTTTTGTTAACTGGGAGAATAGGCCAATCCCCTTCTCTTTCCCCAAACTGATATTAGCTCTTGGCAAGAATGTAATTGCCAGCGTCCTAAAATCAAGCCATCAAATCCTCTCTTGTGAAAATCATTGAGAAGTCATTAAAGGGACTAGGACCATATTCTTATTCAAACAAATCCCAAAGGGGATCAAGAAAGGAACAGACATCCTACCCTTGCCACAATAATCGGATTTACTGATTCCCAGGGAAAAGGGAAGACACGATGCTAATTTGAGGCAGTTAAGGAATTATTTCCTTTCTCAGTTTGGCTTTAAAATGTACTAGGCCTAAGAAGTAGTCTTTAAGGGTATGAATGTATTTGTTTAACAACTTCAGTATTTAAGGAAACCAGTATGGATATGGACTATTGAAAAGAAAATCCTTGAAGTAAAGAAACCCACCTTGAAAAATGGGAAGTAGAATGCCAACACATTTCCCACAAGAATAATTTTGGGGAGGAGGTGTCCATTCAGGCAATATTGATCAAATCTGCAGATATGACTCACAAGTTATCTTGGGGAACTGAATGGGGGAAGAGAAGAGGTCCAGGGAGTGAGACCGCCATCCTGGTGGGGAAGGAGGGGCTTTTCTGTGTTGCAAGGGTGAATTGATGAAGGCTGCAATTGAGAGAAAACCTGTCTAAAGGAGGGCAGGGGAGTGATGTTAGCACTGGCTTCTTGAGATACTTACCTCTCTGATCTCAGGGAAAGTCCTAGTTAGTACTCAACTGTAACTTCTTCTTCTGCATTGTGATACCTCTTCTAAGCTGCCCTGTCCTACACTGAAGCAAGTCACACATGGCAGCCCAGCCTCATATGACGGTCTTGGGAAGAAGAAAAAGGTGCTATGGTGAAGGCTGGAGGATTCCACCTCCTACCTCTTTGCTGGGGTCCGAGGGAGGAAGCAAAGTTTTCTCGAGCAATTTACATCCCAAGTGCCAGGTGATGACCAGCATTATGAGATGCGATCACCCACAGAGCTTAGAACATTTAAAATGGTGCACCAGCTTCTAACTGAATAACGCAAGGGCGATCTAAGACCGAACTTCTACTTTTCTGCTTAGGTTAGAAGAAATTCTAAAGGGGGTGGTATTGGGGAGAGGGAAACATTTTTCAATGTATTCATTTAGTCACAAATATAAGGAGAGTCTTACTATGTACCAAGCATCTTAAATGTTTTTTAAGTTTTCTATTTTGCTTATTGACTTATTTTACTTTTGGCTGTGCTGGGTCTTCGTTGCTGCATGCAGGCTTTCTCTAGTTGCGGTAAGCGTGGGCTACTCTTTGTTGTCATGCATGGGCATCTCATTGCAGTGGCTTCTCTTGTTGCCGGGCACAGGCTCTAGGCTCACAGGCTTTAATAGCTGGAGCTCGTGGGCTCAGGAGTTGTGGTGCACAGGCCTAGTTGTTCCTCAGAATGTGGGATCCTCCCAGACCAGGGATTGAACCGGAGTACCCTGCACCAGCAGGTGGATTCTTAACTACTGGACCACCAGGGAAGTCCCATTTATGTTTTTAATAAGTCACCTAAGCCTTTTAAGAAAGAAGGTAGGGTAGAGAAAGAGGGAAAAGAACTCAATAAATCTTGGTTGAATCGATGAACTTTAAGAGCCAGATGGCATGAGCCTTAAATGAGCAGGAATTTTTCCATGAGGCTGAAAGGAATAATGATGTGGGCGTGGCTTTCGTGAGCAGGAAGGCTCTGCCCTGCCTCCTTAGTCTGCACTTGTGGAGAATGGCAGCTTCCCTGGAGACAGTTGCCAGGTCCTCAGTGAGGCAGAAATTGGAGGCAGGCCTTCTGAAGAGGCTGAGGGTATCTGCAGGACTACAGGCGAAGGCTGGGGAGGCAGCAGTGTGAAGCTGGATCAGGAGAAAGGAAGTGCAGAAGGAGGCTCATGGATGCTGAAGCTGGCACTCATTAAAACAGTAGCTGAGGATTACTAGGATATGGGACCCCAGTGGGATTAGCTTTTAAGTGGTCCTCCAAACCAATGCTATTAGAGTCTTGGTTGTGCTAATTCTGATAATCATCAAATAGCTTCTATTTTCAAGAACCTGTGATATAAAGCTCAAATGACGCTCTTTACAAACACAGTGTTATGTCATTCCTACAATGCTACAAAGTGGGTAGTATCCCCCTGTTACAGAAGAGGAACGTGAGGCTTAAACAAGAGAAGTAATTTGCCCAAGACCAGGTAGCTTGTAAGTGCCACAGGCATAATTCAGGCCAGGTCTAGTATGTCTCCAAAGGTTGGCCTGCCCCTAGTAACTGATTTGTCCTGAGTGTGGCCAGTTCAGCCTGGGTGTCTGGTGGCACTGGCAGCTTTGGGGAGCCCTTGGAAACCTGGAGGTGTCTGTGGTATAAACCTGTGGATCCAAAGCCTTGGTCAGAAGCCCCTACTACACTTATGAATCCCAATGCCCACGTGGCCGGGAACCCCCATGGACTCTACCCACCTTCCAGATGGGGTGAGGGGCCCAGCGAGATATGTTTGCATAATTACGTGTGGAAGAAACAAGACACTGTAAGAATGTCTAACAAACAACTCTGACCTACATCAGGGAAGGCTACCCCAAGGAAATGATGCTTGCACCAAAAGTTGAAGAATGAACTAAAAGGTGAAGTGATGGAGTAGAAAAGTCTTCTACAAAGAATGGTTCAGGGACTTCCCTGGTGGTCCAGTGGCTAAGACTCCACATTCCCAATGTAGGGGGCCCGGCTTCAGTCTCTGATGGGGGAACTAGATCCTGCACACTGCAACTAAGAGTTCACTGTCGCAACTAAAGATCCCGCTTGTTGAAACTAAGTCCTGGCATAGCCAAATAAATAAATATTTTTTAAAGAGAATGTGCAAAGGCCTGGTGGCTGGGGCGGGTGGGGACACAAGTATCTGAGGAATTGAAAGGAACCTAGCGCAGATGCAGGGCACTGAGCAGTGGGGAGCATGGTGCTGGATGATGTGGGAGGCGGGCAAGGGAGGGCCTTTAGTACTTGCTAAGGAGTTGGCTCTTTATCCCAGAGCAATGGGAAGTCATTAGAAGGTTTTAAAAGGGGAGTGAGTGACATGATAAGACTGGAGCAGGGCGGGGCAGACGTAGTGAGATCAGTTAGGAGCCACCGTAGGAGTCCAGATAAGAGCTAACAGTAGCTTGGACCAGTGAAGTACTGCTAGAGATGAAGAGAATGGGGTAGATTAGAGGTGCTTTGGAGGAAAGTAAACAGGATCTGGGGATGGTTCCTAGGATTCTGGTTGGCCCATTAGGTGGACAATGGTGCCATTCACCAAGACAGAGAACCCCCAAGAGAATGAGAACCGTGTGTTAGGTCTCAGACATGTTCAGGTTGAGGTCCTCTGAGAGATGGAAGTAGAGATGACGAGGCTGTTGGCTAGGATCCTCCTGGTCAGGAGAACAGGAAGTTCTCCAGGCTGGATGCATAAAGGTGTGAATCATCAGCAGATGAGTGGTAATCGAAGTGGTAGCACAGATGAGATCACCAGGGAGGGTCCACAATGAGAGGGAGAAAGGCCTAGGAATGAGCTCGAGGAACACAAGCCTTTAGGGGAGGAGGGTGACCCTACAAAGAAGCCTGAGAAGGAGACCAAAGAGACAAACCAGGAGAGTATGGTATCAAGGGACTCAAAGAAGCTAATGTTTTAGGAGTTTAGTAATCAAGACGATTAGTAAGATGAATGCTGGGGGAAAATGCCCATCGTGTTTTGTGGCATGGAGGACCCCGTTCAAATGTTATGCTCTGGGGAAGTTGTGGGAGGTGAAAGCAATGTTTGACTGAATGCCTGAGTGGACAGGAATGCCCAACGGCCAATGGTGGGAAGGCAGCCAGGGTTAAGGTTGCAGGGACAGGTTGGTGGAAAAGATCCAGGTAAGGTGCGGGGCAGGGGTGGGGTGGCTAGAGAACTCAGAGAAAGAGGGGATAACAGAGAGAGGCTGTCAAGGATGGGCAGGAGATGGGAGGAGGGGTGTTTCCTCTGAAGCAGCGAGGGTGGGGGGGTGTAGGGAGATGTGTGACTGTGCTAGTAAGGCACTGGGGGGTTCCTGTCTGCAGCTTTAATCCTACAAAGGAGCAGGCCAGGTCACATCTGCCAGCAAGGAGGAAATGGGCTGGTTGGAGGCTTAAAGAGAATGGTGAAGGTTGAAAACAGCCATTGCAGAGAGGTGGGGTTCCAAGCTGTGGGGAGAAAGGTGCGGAGGGCCCGCGTGCAGTTAGCAGCTGTGATTTATGGGAACAGCACTCTGACCCGTGGGGTTACTTGGCTGCTTGAGCGAGCACAAGAAGGCGGACAGGAGGGCGCGTCTGGAGCTGGGGGTCTGCCAGACAGATACCATCAAAAGGCAGAGAGGCAAAGGGGCTCAGGGGATTGACAAGAGTGTAATTAAAACATTAGGCCTTGGCATGTAGGTGGGACAAGAAGAAAAGTGAAGGCAGGAGAGAGCGGGTACATTAGGAGAACACAGGCCCGCAGCGGGGAAATCTGAGACCCAACAGTCATCTCATCTCCAGGCTCCCTGAGCAAGGTGGGAGCAGCAGGTGCTGGGGTAGGGATGGTTGAGGCCAGTGTTGAGGGTAAGAACAGGGGGCCTAGCAGCCTGCTGATGGGGATGTAACGAGGTCAGAGCTGGTCTGTGAGCACTGGCACCGAAGGCACCCAGGCAGAGGGCAGGAAGTGGAAAAGACCACAGAGAAGTCCACTAAGCTGCAAACAGGCATGGCTGTGGGACTGGGCAGTAGGCAGGCGAATAGTCATTGTGCATGCATGCCAAGTCGCTTCAGTTGTGTCCGACTCTTTGTGACACTATGGACCATAGCCTGCCAGCCTCCTCTGTCCATGGAATTCTCTAGGCAAGAATAATGGAGTGGGTCGCCATTTCCTTCTCCAGGGGATCTTCCCGACCCAGGGATCGAACCCGGGTCTCCCGCATTGGCAGGCAGGTTCTTTACCACTAGTGCCACCTGGGAAGCCCAGGTAGTCATCGTGTCAAGAGCAACTTCAGTGGAGTGATGGTCCCAGAATGCACGTCACAGTGGGCTGAGTATGCACAGGAGACGGGAGAGTGGAGGCTCCCTGTGTCAACAGCTCTTGGGTTCGCAAGGATGGAGAACAGAGAAACGCTCCACCTCTCCCACTCTGGAGGGGCTGGTGGAGTCAAGGGAGGGGAGTTTTTAGGATGGGAGAGACTTGAGCGTGACGGAGAGTTGATAGGAATGAAACAGTAAAGAGGCTGCAAATGGGGTCAGCCCACTTGCCACTGGGGGGCGCACCTCAGGAGGGAGAAAGGAAAGAACAGACAGGGTGGGTTTCTGGATTTGATAATTGAGAGTGGGGGTGTCCCCACTATTTTCTCAGAGCTTGAGGGGAAGTCATCATCAGAGTGTTCTATTGAGATATTAACTCCTGTCTCATTTACACACACACCCTCCCCGCTCCCAGCCCCCTGCTCTCCCGCCCTCCGCTCCCCTGCAGAGTGACTCACCAGGCAGGAGTGAAAGGCATTAGCCAGGCTTTTGCGTTCCAAGGCCGGAGCCTTTTTCCTCCCACTCAACACCTGAGATGGTACACAGTTTTGTGGTGCTGGCGTCTGAGTTCTTTCTGACTGGGCTGAGAGAGAGAACACCACCGAGTCTTAGGGAGTTGGTTCCCCAGCATCGAAGAGGGGGGCAGGAGGACAGGCGTTCCCCATCCCACTCTGGCATGCACCCCCCACCCCCAGAAAATGACTATGTGTGACTGCAAACACCAAGGACTAAGGGCTGCGACTTTGAGGGTCTGTGAGGGAAACCCCCATAAAGAGCCAGGGGTGGGGGAGTGGCCCTGCAGATAGGGGACACACAGTGGAAGCCCCAGGGCAGGGACGGCTGATGTCTGCAACAGCAGCGCCAGCCTGAAACAGACCTCAGCCTTTCTCCTCAAAGAGGACCACAGACTGAGCATCTTTGGGGCTGCGTGAGCCCCTCGGCGTTTTTGGATCACTGGAGGGAGGTGAAGGAGAGCTGTGAGTGATATGGAATTTTCACAAATCTGGTGGGTAGGGACTCAGGCTGAATTTAATTTGATTTAGACCCACTAAGAGATGACTAAGAGCTGTATTTACGTCATGAGTTGGAGCAGAATGTCCAGTGGGCCCAGGACCTGGACAAAGGGTGAACAGTGAGTGGGAGCTGACATCTGGCTCTCCCCCCACCCTGCCCCCCTGGGGCTGGAGCCCGGCAGACACAGACCTACCACGTGGTAGCGCTCGGCCTTCACAGATGAGCACAAGGACGTCCCTCCCCGCGAGGCCCAGGAGCAGGGCAGCAGGTCAAGTCCACATGGACCCCAAGCTCAGAGTTTGGCAGTCTGGACCGAGTCTTGGCTCCTCTCCTTCCACAGTGCTCAGGCACGCACAGGCCCAGCCACCTGAGGCTCTCGTCCACATGCCCCCAGGGCCTAGGCCTCTGGTTCTTTTACCTCGGCCTTGTGTCTAGTCCCAGGCGCTGGGCACACTGAGGTCTGGGCCGGCTGCTTGCAGCCAGTCTCATGCCCCACCTCAGCAAACACCTGAACCACGCATGGTTCTGAAAGATGGGCGAGCAGGGGGCTGGAGACCAATGGTTTGAGGTTCTGAGAACCCTGTGTCCCTGACGGGGTTGAAGCAAGAGCCTGGTTGGTGTAGCATTGAGTGGGGCTGCCGACTTCAGCCACAGGCGAGTAAGGCCCTTGGCCCATAGGGCTTTCCAAGTATTAGGTTCATAGACCAGGCACTGCTGAGCTGAGGGAACTGGGCTGTCAGAGCTGCAGACCCACTGAGGCCCAGTCTGCAGGCAACAGGTCAGCAAACACCACAAGCCCCTCTCAGGCCAGGCCAGGCCAACAGAAGCCCCAAGTGTGGAAGAGATCTGAGGGTTGGTCAGGGAGCCTTCCTCACCTGGTCACTTATGTCTGATGGTCCCTGAGCACAGAAGGGGAAAATCTATCTTTTCAATCCTTTAATACAAATCTACTGAGCAGCTTTTGTGTATCAGGGCCCAGTACTGGCCACTGGGGTGCGGCAGTGGACAAGGCAGGCTCCTTCCTCCTGCCCTGTCCTCAAGGAACCCACCACCTTTAAGGTGGGGGGCAGACACAGATACTAACGGTGGTGACACCCAGAGTTTAGAGTTTGGGCAGGCAAGACCCCACTCAGCAAGAGGTTAGAGGTAGCTCCCTGGAGGAAGTGATGGCTCCAAATAGGTACCATTGTTTCCAGGGGACTGACCCCACTCAACATAGAGTCTTCTTATATATATATATATATATATATATATATAGTGTGTGTGTGTGTGTGTGTGTGTGTGTGTGTGTGTGTGAAGCCACTGTCACTGACTGACATCTTTTTTAAAAAATATTTTATTTATTTATTTGGCTGTGCTGAGTCTCAGCTGTGGCATGCAGTATCTTTTTAGTTTAGGTCCATGGGATCTTCAATTGTGGCATGTGGGATCTAGTTCCCAGACTAGAGGAACCTAGAGCCCTAGGTTCCCAGGGCTTGAACCTAGGCCCCCTGTATTGGGAGTTCAAAGTCCTAGTCACTAAACTACAGGGAAGTCCCACAGAGTAAGTCTTAAGAGGTGTTTTTTATGACTATGTGTGAGAGATTTTTGTGTGAACTGAAGCCCAAAAGTCAAAAGCTATCTCTGTCTCTTTCCCATCTCCTCCCCTCCTCCCTTATTCTCTCTCCATCCCCACTCTCGCTCACCTCCCTTGGGATGATCTCTAGCCCCTTTCTATATTTCAAATTTTACAGGTTGCATTAGATGAGGGTGCAGAGGGAAGATGCCCTGTTTCTGGTCCAGTGACTGATTGAATGAGGTGCTGCTGCCTGAGAGGGGACTGCTGGGGGCTAGCAGATCTGGGGTGGGAGAGACAGTGAATTCAGTTTACCTGACCAACAACTGAGGAGTGGTCTAGAGAAGACTCTTGGAAATACTCAGAACATTGCTTCCCTGGTGGCTCAGACAATAAAGAACCTGCCTGCAATGCAGGAGATCTGGGTTTGATTCCTGAGTTGGAAAGATCCCCTAGAGAAGGGAATGGCAACCCACTCCAGTATTCTTGCCCAGGAGACCCATACCAGGGAGACAGATTTGGAAGTCATCAGCATTTGGTTGGTGGTGGTAGAGACGGTCCATGGGCAGAGAGCAAGAAGGGACAGTGTAGACAGATCCTGGGAGGAATAGGAGATGGTAAAAAAGAGACTGAGAAATGGCAATCAGGGAAGGAATATAGGCCACTGAAGCCAAGAAGAACTGTTTTCACGAGTCAGCAAGGAGCAGGCATCACTGGCCGGAAAGTATACTTTTTTAAATTTAGAAGAAACCCTCCCCCGAAGCCTAAACTCACTCCACTTCTGAAAAACAGGCCAAAATGTCTAAAGATGCACAAAACTTGCAATACCTCCTCCACAGGACACCAAAATTATCAGTGGATAAAAAACCACAGACTAAGAATGTTCATTTTTGATCCGTTTGTCATCTGGAATCCGGATCTGACTGTTTGCCCAGAATCACTCCCATCCCCTTCTCACACACGAGGGGGCGCACACACACCGCCTCTAAATTCAAGTCCTGGGCAAAAGCAGGCAGTGAATTAGGTGGTAACCATAACTCCACTCAGCTCCTAGCCCCAGACCCCCCACCTCTACCTCTGCCCTGCACATCACATTGTGCTCCTGGAATCCAGGTGCTTCAACAATCTCCAGACTTTATTTCTCACCTGACCCTCAGACTCACAGAGATATCACAGAGACCCCACAGATCAGAGGCCCCATAGGGGTCCTCATCTGACCTAGGCAGTCAGGGTAGGCTCCCCATCTTTCATGAGGGGGGCAGGCAGGAGAGGGCTGATGTGATATGGACTGCACAGTAGGTCTGAGATCAGAGGCTTTGGTGCCAAGGTGTGTCTCTTGGTTTGGAGCTCACCAAGTTCCTATGAGTTAGGACCTGTAGTAAATCTTTTGGTAAGTTATTGGTTTAGCCAGAGATTTTATAGGGTCAGCATTTAAGTTTGATATGAGGAGTCAGAAATTCAATACTGAGGTTTATATCAGGCTTGGAGGACACTATTTAGCGGTGAACTAAGGGCCAATTCAGGACCTGACTCAGGTCGACCCCAGTTGGCGTTGTTGATTTTGGGGCGCTGGCCAGCCTCAGGTTGGGGTTGACATCGGGTCAGAGGAGTAGAGTGAGTATGGGGCTGCAGTGAATTTGTATGGAGCTTCTACAAAGCCAGTCTCATAAATCCTACGTTCCAAGATTACCACTAGAGGTGAGTCAAGTTAGGGTCTTAAATGGCCCCTCAAATGGACGAGGTCTGAAGTCAGTATTTGTATTAGGGTCCTTTTCTGGGGACTCAATCACAGCATGTTGGTATTGACCTGGGGCTGGGACTGCAGTATTAAGAGTTTTATGGAAAGGCTTGGGGTTCACAAAAAAGTGCTGGGTAGCTACCATAGCAAGGTAGCTATTGGACTTTAAGGTTCACACAGGGATTGGGGCTCAGCACTGGTACTGGGGTCCATTTAAGGACCAGAGTTGATGCTGGGGTCACGGTCAAGTAGAGGTGATAACGGGGTTTTAGCCTAAGAATTGGTATTTCAGTTTAATATAGGGGTTCAGATTAAAACTACTACTCGAGCCAATTTCACGGCAGATTTAGGGGTCTGGACTTACTATTGAGTTGGGGTGGGTCCGGGCTCAATAGCAGGTTCAGATCTCTATGGAGAGAAAATGGGGTCCTAGAGTAATATCAGGCTCACATTTGGATTGGAAGCCTATAGTAGGATCCGGACTTCGTATGGAAGTTTGGGTCTGCCCATGCTTATTATTGGGGTTCCGGTTCTGTACTGGGGTCCGGGTCGGTTTAGACGCGGGGTTGGGTTGCGGTCTCGGGCCTACGCGGCTCAGCAGCTCTACGAGCGAGAGTGCACGAGGGGAGGGGCGGCGCCGGGGACGCGCACGGCAGGGGCAGGGGCGCGGGCGTGGGCGCGGGCACGCGGCTGGAGCTGGCGCGGGAGCGGCGGAATCGGTGGCGGCGGCGGCAGAGGCGGCGGCTCCAGCTCCGGCTCCGGCTCCAGCTCGGGTGGCGGTGGCGGGAGTGGGATCCGGTGGCGGCGGCGGCGGCAGAAGAGGAGCAGGAGCAGCGGCCCCAGAGGCTTGGGGGGGACATGCGGACCGACGGCCCCTGGATAGGCGGTGAGTGACCCCCGGGCCCCCTTCCAGTTCCCTCCGCATCGGTCCCTTCTCCACTCCCCCGCCCTCTCCCCGCGTTCTCAGAGCAGAGCTGGGGGCGGTCCCGGGGGGCCGGGGGCGCCGCTTAGGCCGGGCCGCGCCCCCACCTGCCGCGCCCGCCGCCTCGGCTAAGCGCCCCCACCAAGCCCGGCGGCTCCTCCCCGCATTACCCCGCGGCAGACGGACCCCCCCACCATCACCCTGCCGCCGGCTGGCTAGCTCCCTGCCGCCCCTCGCCGCCTTCTCCTTTCTCCGCCTCGCCCCCTCCCTCCCGCCGCACCTGAGCCGCAGCCCGCGCCGCCCCCCCACCCCCCGCCCAGCGCAAAGTTTCCCTTTTGCGTCGGGGCTCCCCCTCCTGGGTCCCGCCTCGTGTGCCCCCACCACCGGCGCGGACACGCTCCGGGGGCGGCCCTCAGCCTCCCACCGCCTCCCCAGCTCCGGGCGGGTCCAGGCCGCGCCCCCACCCCCGCCACACAGGCGCCCCCTCCCAGCCGGCGGGGGATCCGCAGCCGCCGCGCCCCCGTCTTGCTCGCGGCCCGGGCGCACGTGCCGTCCCGGGGTGCGCGGGGCGCGAGTTTGGAAACCCCCACCTCCCCACCCCCAACCCAGGTCGCCGGCGCGGGCCGGGGAGGCGCTGGGCCGGGCTGTACCCGCCCCTCCCCGGGTGCAGTGACCCGAAGGCCCTGGGGCGACCTGTCCCGTGAGGACGTGTCCACTCGGACCCGCTCCGGAAAGTTCACTCAGTCGCCGCCCGGCGTCCCGTCCCGTGTTGGTGTGCCCCGGTCCTCATCGCTGTGCCCACGATCCTGTCTCGGCTTATTTCTCCTTTTCCCTCCGTGTTTCCGTCTCTCTACGCCCTTCAAAGCCTCTGGATCTCTGTCTCCCCGTGTCGCGGCCTCCCACTTTCAACCCACTCCACCCCCCAAGCAATCCCCGGGTCTCTCTGCTGTCTGCGACTCCCTCCGGGGTCTCCCTGCTCTCTCTCGCTGGGTCTCTGTGTTCTTTCTCCCGGTTCTCAGGGCTCTTTGCCGGGTCTCTGTGTTCCTTCTCTTGGGTCTCTGTGTTCTTTCCCTGGGTCTCTGTGCTCTTCCCGGCTTTCTGCTCTCTCTTCTCAGGTCTCTCTGCTCCCTCCCCCATCTCTGGGTCTCCCTTCCCTGGTCTCTGTCGGGTCTCTTGCTGGTCTCTTAGTGTCTCTGTCTCCCACGGACAGGAATCTCTGCCGCCCCTTTGCAGAGACCCAGACCTCCTCCTCGTTCCTTTGGAATGCTGCCCCTCTGGTTCTTCCACCCCAGGGTGGGGGATGGGGCTAGTTTTTCCTCCTCTTTTCAACACCCCCCAACCCCCAGTGCAGGGCCCCCAAGTTGGAACAGGTTGATGGGTGGGTGCCGGGTACCTGTCTGAGCAGTAACATGGAAAGGAGGCTGCTGGCAGGAGTGGGTGGTAGGGTCCTCTGGATTCCCCTGCCCCCCCCCCACCCCGCCCCGGGGCAGGCCTGGAGTCTGGACTGTGAAAGTGTTGGTGATGAAGACTCCCCTTGGGCTCCCAGAGTGACCTGGTGTGGGATCTGACCAGAGAATCCAGAGAAGTGCATTGGGGTGAGAGGCCTGGAAAAGGATCCAAGGCTGGTGCTTCCAGGGGGATCCTCAATGGTGAAGGATCCACCAAGAAGGCAGGAGATCTGCTGAGGGATCCTTTGAGAGGCATATGGCATCCAGTGGGATCCAGAGCAAGGTTCTGTCAGAAAAATCTCAGGAAATTCTATGCTTGGCTCCTTATTAACTCTTGCTTCAGGGAGCAAGAGAATCCCAGTTTTTCACTGATGGTATGAATGAGCCTAGGGCTTCAGGAAGGAGTAGGTGAGCCTCCCCAAGCACAGCCCCCCACATCCGCAGCCCCAGCCCAGGCCACACACTCACAGCCCCCTTTTCCACACTCAGCTCACCCTCCCCCCCCCCACCTCCACTCCACATCCACTTGTCTCCCCAGTGCCCTCTCATTTGCACACTTGGGCCTGCGCAGCAGCCAGAGCTTCAAAATCTGCTGTGTTTGCACGCCCATGTCCCAGTCTGCGTGCTTGCTTACACCCTCACTGCTCCCCTGTGCACAGCCTAGGAAGGGTGTGTGTACACGTGCAGCCTCATGCTTTCTTGTGCACACATTTTCTCCTACATTTTTGCTTGCCCAGTTTCCCCTTGTCCTTGGAAACATCTCTGTAGTTCTGTTTTCTCCTTGCTCTTCCTCTTCCCTTTTTTCTCCTTTTACAAAGAAAATAGTTTTCATATACTTTCTTCCTTTCTCCTTCCTCCTGCAGCTCCTGGCCTCCCCTCTGGTCAGCCTCGTGCACATAGCGCGCATGTGTATGGTGTCCCGGCTTCTAGGGGAGGAGGCTAGGTTTGGGTGCTGGTGAAGCAGTTGGGGAGGGGATTTTGGGGAGTGGGGAAGCGTTGCAATAAGAGCAGCCTGGCTGCTTTCCTTGGGAATTGTGTTTATGTGCAGCAAAACGCTGGCCTTTGCTCTCTGTGCTCCCTCCACTCTTGTTCTCGTCAGTCCTGACTGTGGAAGTCCAGTACAGTCAGCAGGAGATAGGACCCAGACCTCTTCCTACAGAGGCTGTGACACATACTACAGCCCCTCCACTTTCCAGTTTGAGACCTTGGCGAGATCCTGTTCTACCTGAGTCTCAGTTTCACTCCCTATAAAATGGAAGAGGTCGTCCAACCCTAGCTGGTTGCCAAGGCTGTCGTGGGAATCCCCTGTGTGGCAGTGTATCAGCAGCAGTGGCTATTGCTTCTGGTGTGACTGATACTGCTGTGTGCTTGGACCAAGCTTGCAGCCAGGGCCCTGCCGTTGAGAAGCTCATGGTCCCTGGGGGAACAGACTGCATCATGAGAATGCAGAGCAATTCAGTAACCTCTTATTGATTGCTGACTGTGTGCCAGACTCTAGGCCAGGCACTTTCAGCTGGGCTGCCATGCCTCCTATGGGACTAACTGCTGTGTAGAAGAAGCAGCCCACTTCTTAGGAACTGCTAAGGTTAAGCCCAGCATCAGCTTCACCTAAAGCAGCCACCATTCTGAACTGAGGTTAGAAGATTGGAGGAGTTCACCACAAGTTCAGAGATCAAGATGAGATGAGTCCCAAAGAAGACCAAGAAAATGGGCTATCTGAATTGGGGTTTGAGGGATGAATAGGAGTTTTCCAACTGAAGAAAAGGCACTCCAAGCAGGAAAAAAAAAAGTATGTCTAAACACCCAGAGGTCTTATCACTTGTGGTGTGTTCGGAGATAGAGCAAATCTAATGCCATGTTAAGTAACTATGACTTTACTCTGAGAATACAAAAGGGAAACACCAAATAATTAAAGCTTGAATGAAAGGGAGGGGTGTGTGGAATGTGCTGTGATCAGATTCATGTTTCCAGAAGAGGATTCTGTGGCTGTGGGAAGTAAATAGAAACAGGATACCCAGTGAGGAGAAGGGTGAAGGTAAGTCAGATGAGAGAGAATGGTGGTTTGGTAGCATGGAGCCATTTAGAAGGCACACGTTTATTAGGACAGGATGATTTATTGGATGTGGGAGTGAGGGAGAGGAAGGGGTCTAGGTTCCTTGGAGTGACTGGGTAGGGCTTTCACTGAGCCAGGGACTTGGGGATGAAAGGTGGATTTGGGGAGAGGCAGATAATAAGCTCATGGTTCGACCTGTTGGCCTTTGAGATGCTTGGAGCATTTGAGGGTGGGATGAGGGGGTCTTTTAGGAGGGAGATGTGTGTGAGAATCTGGAGCTTGGGGGAGAAGTCTGAGGAAGGATGGAGAGTTATATGAGAGCGTGTAGAGCTGTGCCCAAGAGAAGACAGCCTCACTGGTAAAAAGTGCAGACTCTAGTTTCAAACTGATGGGTTCAAAATCACTTAATAGCAGTGTGACCTTGAGCAAGTTGCTTAGCATCTCTGAATTTGTTTTCCCTTTTGTCAAAGTGGATATAGCAGAAGTCCATATCTTGTGCGGTGGTTCGAAGATTGAAGTTAATATGCAGAAAGTGCTTAGAATAGGGCCTGGCATCTAGTAAGTATTGCTGTCTCAGTGTTAGCAGTTCTTATTATAATAATCATCAAAGGGGGCGGTGCAAACCCAGCCCATCAGAATCACAGTGGGAAGGGCTTTTAAAACTCTTTGGGCATCTGCTCACCTAAAGTAGCTGCAATTCTGAGCTTTGGTTCGCAGGCTGGAGAGTGCCTAGCCCTCAGCCCTCAGCCCTCATGCCATCCCTGGGATCATGCGTGTTGCTCAGGTGTATCTGACGTTCAGGTGGGCTAGTGTGAGAAGACTAGAGGATGAAGCCCTGGGGAAGAGACGTTGGGAACGGGGGAAGGGGATTCTGAGAAGGGGCGGCCTCAGCGTGTTGGATCCCCTGTCTCCCCACCTGCCCTGGCCCTGGGCGTCAGATGAGGTGTCTGCCTCTGAGGTCCAGATGTACCCAGACTCTGTCCCCAGTGTTCAGATCTGTGAACAGTCATTTGGCTCCTTGGCAGTGTTTCAGCTACTTCCGGGAACTGTTCTGGTGCAGCTATGGGGGCTGCCTGGGAGCCGCTTGAGAGAAGTGTCCATGCTCCTCTAGACTTCAACTTGCTTCTGATCCTGCTGCCAGGCCGGCTTCCAGACTTGGCAAATGATAGAGAGCCCTGCCAGGGGCCAGCCCTGGCTTAGTGCCAAGGCCTGCTCACCTGATCCTGGTCACAAATGCCAATCTCGCTCCTGAGGCCTTTGTGGGTGCCAGCTGGTGATTCCTAACTTGGGTCCGGTACCAGCCAGGCCCTTTCTGAATAGCTCTCCCGTTGGTCTCCTGGGTGTGCCTGGCAGGCCTGGCTGATGCTGTGTCTGGGGTGGTTCTGGGAGCTCTGCAGGTGACCCTGACGGGTGATTCCGATCACTCTCTTAGGTTGTTTTGGGCACTGGTGGCTCCAGGTGCTGTTCTAGCTCTTCTGGAATCCTGTTTGTGCTTCAGGGTCTTTCCACGGGCAAGGTTCTCTGCCTGCTTTGTCTGTCCTCTGACCCACCTCCAGGCCATTAGGGGCACATCCCCCTCTATCCAGGTGTGGCTCCTGCTCAGCTTAGGTCCAAGCACCAGGCCCAGGGCTCCTGGTGTGGCCCTGGGCGTGGTCATAGTGCAGCTGGCTTGGGGGACCCTCCCCATTCTCTGCCTTGGACTCTGCCCCAGGGTCCCTGAGCAACGGTGGAGCTGACAGCTTCACACCTGGCCCTGTGAGGCCCCAGTGAGCGTCCCCAGACAAATGGGCCTTTGAGTTTGGGACATGGAAGCTGGTTTGTCTGGCCAGACCCACCTGGCAGCCTGTGTGCTGGGAGCAGGGGCCACAGGGAGCTTTATGGAGAAGCCGGTGGGCTGGGGGCAGGAAGCGTGTGACCATCCCGAGGCCCAGGGCTTTGGGCTCTTGGGGGAGGGGGCAATGGAGGTAGGAGAGGATGTGAGCTTCAGGGTCAGCATGAATGGTCCTGGGCTGGCTAGGCCTGTCCTGGTCAGTCAGGATGGGGCTCTGGCCTGAGGATGTCCCCTGTGTTGCAGAGGTGGTCAGTCTCAAGTGAGGCTGATTCCCAGGTGCCAGGTGTGGGGGGTTGGCCTTGGGGGCTCCCTGACCCAGTCCTATGGATCTGTTTGGGGAGGAGCCAGGGTGGAACTGCTGTGTTGGGCAGGATCCCTGTGTGCGTGGCAGCGTGAGACCAAGGAGAAACCCGTGCAAGGTGCAGCCCGAGTGGAGCGGGCAGCAGGGAGATGGTTGCTGAGCAGTGGGGAGGGGGCTGTGAGAGCTGTGGGCAGGTCAGACCCTTCCCCCACCCAGGAGGGGACCCACTCCAGGTCGGGGCTCAATAATGGTTCCAGAAGGACGGGGCCGGGCCCTGTCACTGTGTGTGTGCCAGTGGAAGAGGCATCCAGGGGCACACCTTCATTTTAGAAATTATAGAGCAGCACAGAGTCAAAAATAAACATTGCTTCTGAAGCTTCTTTGAAGGCTCCATGCATGCTGGCGCGGTTCTCCCCAGGTTGGGCTGTTTTCCGTGAACTCATTCATGTGTCCATCTGCCCAGTTAGCATATATTGACAGAGCACCTACTATGCGCTGGCTTTCTGCTGGGAGCTGGGGACCTGGAGCTGAGCCGGCACGCACCAAGCTTATTATGGTTGTGACTCAGCGGCCACTCAGCAATTGTGTAAATAAATAAATCATCACATCTGTGGTCAGTGCTCCGAGGCAAGGTCCAAGTGTGTAGCCTGGGACATCCTGGAAGGCCTCCCTGAGAAAGTGCCCTTGGCTCTGAGAACCGAAGGGTCACTGGCTAGAACAGGTGGGGAGTGCAGTCCTGGCAGTGCAGCAGGGCCCAGGCAAGGCTGAGAGACTGTAAGAGTATGGCACATGTGAGGATCAGAAGAGGAAATTGTCAGGCTGGCTGGCTGGCAAGGGAGCACGGCCAGGTGGGGCTGCAGAGGTGGGTGGGCAGAATTGCTGTGCTGGAAGGTCACGCTAAGGAGCTTGGACACAAGATTTTCTCCCGAGGTCAGGGGCTTGCTCTGTGTTGTTCACGGCTCTATACAGGGTGCCTGGCAGAAAGGCTGGCGCATAGTAGGGGCTCAGGAGCCTGGAAGGAGTGAGTGAATTAAGCGAAGAGATGGGCATTTTTACTAAATGGAGATCGTCCTGCTTGAACAGTCCCATAACCTGCTTTTTCCGCCCCTGCATAAACAGCACATTTTGAATGTCTTTCTGTGTCAGTACATGTTCTGCTGCGGTGCTGTTCTTAACGTTTCCTCGTCCTTTTCCCTCTTTCCAGGAAGGAGCGGAGGCCCCGGTGCCCTGCCCTCGGTGCTGGTTGTCCAAGAGTGACTGGCGTGAGCAAGCCAAAACCTGGTGAGTGTCCAGCCAGGTAGGGGTGCGGAGGACCAGGCTGGGCAGTTCAGATTTAGACTCAGACTGGTGGAGAGCCGTGCAAGGATTGTCGCCAGGGGACATGGTGATGCAGGGTGCGTGTGGCAGAGAGGTAATGGAGGCCTGGACAAGGAAGGCAGTGGTGGAGGTGGAGAGGAGGGATTCGAGTGCTATTTAGGGAGGCCGAGTAGACAGGACATGGTGAAGGGTTGAATGTGGGGCAGGAGGCGGGGGGTGGCGGGGGGAGGTGTCGCGGATGGCTCTCGAGTCTCTGGCTGGAGTGGGTGGTGGAGGTGGCTGGGGAATGATATACAGCTTGTCAGCTGCTGTAGGTGTGAAATAGGCTTCAGGATAACATTGCAGGACTTCCACCAGGATGTCTGTGCTTCCCATTCACCATGTTTCTCTAGAAAAGACTGTTCCTGTTGACTGTACGTTGTGGAAGAAAGAGCAGGATCCTCACAAGATCTGGGGCCCATTCTTCCACGTCTCTTTGAAATCGACTTCTATCTGCTAGAAGCCCAGAGTGTAGTTGCAGGGGATGAAGTTGGAGGGTTTGGTTGCAGTTGAAGTGTGTTAGGCCTTGGATGTCAGACTAAAGACTCTCCTGAGCGCGATATGAAGGCACTGAAAGTTCTTACTCAGAGAACCTGCATCCGCACATTCATCCGCCTGTTCTCCCATTCATTTGTTCATTCATGAAACGTTATCTGCATGTCTACTGTGGGCTAAAAGCAGCAGGCAAAGCTGAGGGCCTTGATCGGATATGCATTTCTGTAAACTGAAGGGAGCGTTGGTTTGTGTGCAGGCGGGGCTGGAAGGGAGTGACCAGAGGCAGGAAGCCCACTGAAGACATGGGTGCTGATGAGATCTTCCTAACGTGGTGGTTGTTGGGGTAGAGGCAGGATGCATTCAAACGTATTGACCAGCTGCACAGGTGGGATGAGGAAAAGGGAGAATTTGAGGAGGCCCAGCTGGCTTGGGTGACTGGTCATGGTGGTGCTCGTCGCTGAAGTAGGGACCTGGAGGAGGGGTTGGGGAGGATGGGTTCTGGTTGAGTCTGAGTCCTCTGCAAGTGCCCTGAAGGCAGAGCCCATGACTGTCTTGTTCATCACCCTGCCTTCTGGCTCAGGGCCCCATATACCCCCCTGGACAGTTCTGCATGATGGCCAGTGAAGAGGTCTGTGGAAGAGATGGGTTTGGCCTAGGGAGGGGAGGAAATGAGCATGTATCGGGCATCTGCTGGGGGCCAGGCCCTGTGTGTGGTGAGGTGGGCTTTGGGCGTCTGTAGAAGATGCCAGGGCAAGGCCATGTCACTGGTCGGAAAGGTCAGATGGGGAGGAGGGGTATGGGGATACCCATCACCTGTCCATCCACCCGTTATGGGTCTGACCTTCCTGGGAGCCCAGTCTCAACAGAAAAGGGGCCTGAACATGGAGCCCCTCTGTCCTCTGGGGAGGCCACTTGCTGATGGCATATGTGAGGGGTAGGACTAAGGTGTGCTATGTGGCTGGGCTTCTGGAAGCAAGACTGACTGGGAGGGGGTGGGCAAGAGGCCTTGAGATCTAGAGGCCTAGGTTCAGCTAATGTAAGAGTCAAGCATACCTGGGGTCTTGGGGTCCAGGGTACTCATAGGGACTGGGTTCTGGGGCAGGGGCCAGGGCAGGATCTAGGGGACATCAGGGAACGATCTTGCTGTCCATATTCAGCTCAGTTCAGTTCAGTCGCTCAGTCGTGTCCGATTCTTTGCAACCCCATGAATTGCAGCATGCCAGGCCTCCCTGTCCATCACCAACTCCCGGAGTTCACTCAGTCTCATATCCATCGAGTCAGTGATGCCATCCAGCCATCTCATCCTCTGTCGTCCCCTTCTCCTCCTGCCCCCCATCCCTCCCAGCATCAGAGTCTTTTCCAATGAGTCAACTCTTCGCATGAGGTGTTTCTCAACCTCAGGACTGTTGACATTTTGGACCAGATAATCCTTAATTTTGGGGGGCTGACCCGTTAACTGTAGGATGTCCAGCAGCATCCCTCGTTTCTTCCTACTATGCCAGTAGCACTTACCCTCCCCCATCAGACAATCACAACTGTCTCTAGACATTGCCTGATGTCCCATCGTGGGGCGAGATCACCCTGGATTGAGAAGCACTGGTCTGTGCCACTTTTTGCTGCCTTCTTTGTGCTGTACAAATCTGGAAAACTGAGGAGGGCCACTCAGGGAAGATTCGCACTGATCGGCCACTGGAGCTGAGTTCTGGTGGGTGAGTAGTGGCTGGGCCAGGAGAAGGCCTTTTTTCCAGTGGAGAGAAAAATGAGTGCAGAGGCCTGGAGGCACCACGTTGGTGAACATTAACCCAGGGGAGCCTCCACTCCCCAGAGGAAGGAGGCCAGAGGGCTGGTGGCCTAGGAGTTATAGCTGTAGGAAGGTGCCTCTGCTGGCCCCTTGGTCTCCTGCCCCCAGAGCTAAGCCTCTGCTGGAGCTCGTGCCTCCCCCAGCGACTCTGGGACAGTCTTCCTAGGATCCCCGTCCGCTCACACAGGAACCTGAATTGCTGAGGGCTGCCAGGGGGTCAGGGTCCCAGCTTCCTGGGTAGGGGGGGCTGATTCTGGCTGTGCCCTAGACCCTGACCAACTAGCTGGAGGAGCAAAGGCGGCCTGCTGCTGGCCACCTCCTTTCTCGGGGCCGAGGTCACGGCACGGCTGAGACTGATTTATTCCGGTCTTAATCTGGTGGTTGGTTTGGTGAGAGTTGGAAACACGTTGGTTTTCCCTTCCCAAGTGTAACAAGGCCTGTTTCCGCCTCCGCGGCCGCTGCTGCAGTGCCACGCGGTGAAGTGTCCGGGACGTGACAAAAGGGCTCGGTTAGCTGCCCGCCGGTGAGAAGATGAACAGCTCGCGGCGCTGCCCGCCCTCACATTCCTCTTGCCCAGGCGCTGGCCTCTCCCCTTGGCCGGCCGCTCCCTGGGGCCCTGCATACCCCTCTTTTTACTAACATCCATTCTGGGGCCCCAGGCCCCACTGGGAGCCAGGGTCCTGGCCCAGGGAGGAAGTGGGGAGGAAGCTGTAGGAACAGGTGGTATTTGGAGACTAATTAATATTTGTGAATAATAACACGTGCCCAAGGGAAACAAATCAATCTGTGTTTGCATATTCATGAGGAGGCCTCGGAATGATCCCAGCTGTTCTCCAGCCAGGGAAACACCCCCCACACACCATGGCTGGCGTCACATGGTTTCTCTGGGGCAGCCCCCATTGAGGCTGGCACGGGTGGATGGCTGCATGGAGGTGGCCTGGCCTCTGTTTACAGGCCTGTCCGAGATGTTTGTGTTTGAATCCTATGGCTTGGTGTGGTGCCTGTTCCTTTTTTTTCCTCACAGCAGTGATCCCCAGGCTCTTCAATTTCACAAACCAGTACAATTTCCAGAAGGACTTGGAGGCCAGACTTGGGGTTAGCCATTTTTATTTTGCCAAAGTAAGGACATTATTAAAAAATAACTGGTATCTGCTATCCCCCATCACTTCCTATAAGAAAGGACATTTTAACACCAAGGACAAAATTTCAGAATAAAGGACAGTTCTTCCCAAGAAAGGGCAGTTGGCAGCTTTATGCTGATGTAGTAAAGAAAAAGGATATATGAAAACCATCCTGAGTGTAGAAAAATGGCATCCAGTGATACTGTACAATAGCATTCAGTACGGAGTTGTTTTCCTACCCAAGTGTGTCAGTTGGTAGAACCGACGGTCCACAGTGCAATCCAGAGACGAGCCGAGTGTGCAAGTGCTCAGGCTGTGTTTTCATCTCGGCTGTTGAGAGTCCAGACTCACCCAGCCATGGGCAGAAGTGGACACTCTGCTCCTAACACCATCGCACTGAATTCAGAAGGTTCTCGGCCACCCCAGGCAGGAGGGTGTCAGCCCGCCTCCCTACTGCCCTCCTGCCGTCTCCTCCCAGGTGACCCTGAGCACCCTGGGGCTGGGGGCAGGGCCAGTGTCTAGACCCGGGGCCTGGGACTCTGATGGGACTTCAGCGTGGGGCCCTGAAGCTGGGAGCAGCCTGCACCGCCTGACACTGGGGTGGGCTTTGTGCCCAGAGTCGGGGCAGAGGCAGCTTGCTTGTACCCGGAGCCGATGAGGGAGAAGCCCTGGCCAGGACAGCTATGTGCTGGCCAGAGTAATTCCCTGAGAACGTGTCTGTATTTTGTGTCCCCGTGTTTCCCCATCACTCTGGGTGTCCCCATGTCCATGGAACTGCTGGGAGAAGCTGTCTAGGAGGGAACATCATCTTTTCAACCTCTTTACCTCTGTCTCCTCTTTCTGCATTTGAGCAGTGACCTTAGCACTCCAGACCCAGATACACAGGGCAAGCCAGGAGTCCCCAGGTCAGGGCCAGTTGTCTTTGTTTCAGTGGCAGTGGGCTTACCAGAGGCCCAGTTTCTCTGACACCCATGGCCAGAATCTCATCCAAGAGGATACCACACGATATCTGCTCTGGAATAACAACTCCACGATGGCTGTACTAGGCTTCTCTGGTGACTCAGCAGTAAAGAATCCACCTGCAATGCTGGAGACTCAGGTTCAATCCCTGCATCAGGAAGATCCCCTGGAGAAGGAAATGGCAACCCACTCCAGTATTCTAGCCCGGGAAATCCCACGGACAGAGGAACCTGGTAGGCTACAGTCCATGGGGTCAAAGAAGAATCAGACATGACCAAGTGACGCTGTGGCTGTACTGGGGACTGAACACCCCCTGATATTGATAACTGGTGTTATTTATCTGTGATAATGTACCTCGGTGATGTCCATCGGGCAGCTGCACACCCATGATGTCTGTCCACACTCACATGGCGTCTGGCCAGGATGGCTACACCTCCATGATGGCTCTGCCTGGGAGATGCACTGTTTGTGATTACTATGCCAAGGCAGCTACAGGGGATTATGGCTCAGTGGCCATTATACTGGGGAGTTACACTCCATGATGGTCGTGCTGTGCTGTTCCTCCACAGTGTCTCTCCCGTGTAGCTTCATCACCTCTACATCCATGCAGAGAGCTGTGTGTGTCTGCACTGGTGGTAGAGGGGGCAGGCTCACACCTGGACTGCTTGTACAATACCTGGGGGGGAAACCTCTATGAATACCGTATTGCTGCACCCCGTGATGTCTGTACTAGTCCCCTCTGCCTTTGTCCTTTGGTGCGACATGCCACTGATATGCATACCAAGGATGCAGGGTGGTTTTATCAAGGGCCCATACCCCCGTGACAGCCCGGCCCGGCAGCTCACCACCTGATGTCTGCTGGGAAGTTGAGTATCATTGGTCACGGTGCAGCATGACAGTGCCGTGGTGACCAGGCCCAGACAGACAGGGCCTTAGTGATGCGTGACCTCCATCCCAACTTGGCCATACAAGGCATCACGGTGGGGATGCCCTCTCTCCTGGTCTCAGCTACCTGAACTCTGATCATTCAGCAGAACCCCAGGTGTGGGGTAAATGGGGCTGGATGCCCACCAGGCTGCCTCAGTGTTCTTGCTTTTGCTGCTAAGCCCATTTCAGACTTCTGGTAAGATCTTGAGACAAGAGACAGCTCCCCCCTTCCCCTTTGTGGTCAGCCCCTGCCTCAGTTCACAGTCCTCCTGCTTTGTCCCAGCACCTTGGCTCACTTTCTGCCCTCTGCCCTTCTGAACTTTGTCGCGGTTGAGACTGGGGTCCAAGTTCCAGGGCAGAGCAGAGCCATCTTTGAGTCCTGTCTCTTCCTGTTACCAGCCCTGTCACCTCCTTGCAGATTCTCTCACCCTGTGGGTCAGCCGGGTCTGGTCCCCTCTCCCACCTGAGTCTGTAGGTACCACCGTGGAGCCCCGAGGTGTGTCCACCAGCACTCTGTGCCCTGTTGTGTCCCCAGGGCATTAATGAGGGACTTTGTACACCAGCCCCTGTCCCAGAGCAAGGTGTGAGTTGAGCTGGTGGGCACTGGAGCACATCTCCTGAAGCCCCCTGAACGGGAGCCGTGGGAGAGAGACCCTCAGGAGCTCGCCATCAGGGCCGGGGAGTGATAGCGGTGTGTCTGTACCGTCTAGTGTGACTATGCTGAGTGCTCCACGTGGGTGCCAGGTAGAGTGTGTGTGGAGGGGGAAGGAGCACACCCAACCGAGGAGCCCTGTAAACAAAGGCCTGGAGGCATTCAGACCATCCCGTATGGTCTTCCCCTGCCCAGGTTTCTGGCTCAGCCCGGAGGGCAGTTGTGAGTGAGTCACCATCTGAAGCTTGCCACCCCATCAGTTGATCTGCTCTGGGCCACTGGGGTAGGGCAGAGGAGGTGTGGGGTTGACTCTCAGGGTCCAGCACCCCCAGTCCTGGCCACTAGGGCCCCCCTGTGATTTCCCTGTAGAGAAGGTTGGTGCCATGGGAATTGGGTAGGATGAGGGTGGCCAGGCAGGGCGGCTGCAACTCGTCCAGAGCGCGTCCTGGCGAGTCCAGACGGGTTGCGGCTTTGGCTCCAAGCCTCTGATACCTGGATCCTGTCTGCCACTGCCAGGGCTGTGCTCTGAGGCCTGTGCCCAGCATGTGGGCTCTGCTGGGCAGAGGAGGGGCAACAGGAGGCCCCAGAACTCTGGAGTTCCTGGCCTCTGTGGGTCTGCTAACTGCTCTGGCTTGGTCTCCGTCTCCCCCTGTGTGTCCGTTGGACCCTGTTTCCCTGTCCCAGTCTCCTTACGGAGGCGTGTTGGAAACTCTAGGTCCGGAATGGAACATCCCTGTACATCCTCTGGTCTCAGAATCCCCTGCCCTCTACTCAGGTTCAGAGAATGACCTGAGGGCCTCTCGTACTCTCCCTGTGTATGACTCGTGGGTTATCCTTGGGGTCTCCAGGGAATTGATGAGGCGTCTGGGTTTGCACAGGATTTGGAAGTTCTGAATGGTCATTGCACACTCCAGGGTGGGGGTGTCTGTTGAACCAGGTGGTCTTGGTGGTGAGTGGGAGCCAGGAGGTGGCGGGTGGACAATGGGACATGGGTGGATACCAGCCAGTTAACTCTGCCCTTATCTCCATCACAGGTTGATTGTCCCAGGCTGTGGTTGGCCGCGGTGCTAGAGCCCCGGATGACCCCTGAGCCAGCCCCAGGGAGGACGATGGTGCCCCTTGTCCCTGCACTTGTGATGCTTGGTTTGGTGGCAGGTGCCCATGGCGACAGTAAGTCTGGCCCTCAAGGTGTGGGGCCTCCCAGATGGAAAGGATGCGTTCTTCCTAGTAGGACTCTGGGAGGGGGGATGGGACCACTCACCAGGAGAGACCGGATGGCTAATACACCTCCAGACCTTCTGTCCCAGAGAGGCCTCCCGCTTGGAGCACCCGCCTCCAAGGAGCACCCCAGCCCTGTACTTCCCGGGAGCACTCTGTGTAATACCCGCCTGTCTCTTAAGGTGCTGCAGGGTGAGGCGTGTGTGAGTGTGACCCTGTTTGTGGGCTGGAGGTGAGACATGCCCAGGATTTGTGTGGTCACAGATGATGTGCTCAGGCGTGTCTGTGTCCACTGCTGTGGACCTGTGCAGAAGGCACAGTGTGGGTTGCATCAAGGGATGGTGTGGGAATAGGGGGGCCGCATACAAGGAACGTGTGTGGGTGTGTGAATGGGACACCAGGTGTGTGCACAGGTCCAGGGAAAGGTGAGAAGGGAGCCACCACAGCCCTTCCCCTGGTCTAGGCCCTTGTAGACGCTGAGCCCTTCTTTCCCTTCCCCACTTCAAGGCAGTGGGGGCATCCCCTGCCCCAGCCCCTCAGCCCTTAGAATGAGGGAAGATTGCACTTGGCCACAGGAAGCTGGACTCCAGCGCCCCTCCTTGTGTGTTGGGGGAGGTGGGATTGTCCCCTGCCCACATCCAACTCGGAACTTTGGTCCCTTTCCTGCCGCCCTTCCCCCTGCCTGGCACTACAAGACTGGCCGCAGCCCGCCCCGTCACCATGGTTACCACTGCTTGGTTACTGGTGGGAGGCGGGGCACAGGGCAGATTTAGCCAATCTGCACACGGAGGGGGAGGGGCGAGGTCGGAGCCAAGGTCCCCGGGAAACGGGGCTGTTCCCATCCTGTCTGGAGCCCAGAGGTGGCCCAGGGCCAACCTGGGGGTCAGCCTGGGGGTCAGCAGTCCATAGGTTCCCTCAGCCCCCTCTCCCAAGTATCTGGGTGCAGAGCTCTCTCCTTGCCCCACCCAAGCCCTTTCTCCTAAGGGCTCATTAATTATTCAGGACCAGATCCTGGAGGGGGTGGGACTGGAGAGCTCCACCCTTTGTCCTCCAGGCTGAGCTGGGTGGGGCTTGTGGGGCAAGGGGGAGACAGGGTATTCCTCTTGGGGTGCGGGGCATGGGGTGATGAGAGCCTTAAGGTGCTGGTGATGAGAGGGCCAGGCTAGCAGGAGCAGGGCAGAGTAGGGGGTGCTGGAGAGAGCTGGAGCCTGCAGGAACAGCCCAGGGTAGAAGTCACTGGATGTGACTCTGAGATGGCAAGGAGGCCAAGGCTCATCAGAGTCAGCCCCTGGACACTGACTTGCTGGCCTTGCTCCCCCACCCTCGCTCTGGACACTCGTAGGGCCTTCAAATGGGAGCTTGAGAGCAGAGGGAGGACCACTCTGCGGGCTGTCAAAGACAGTACACCCGGGAGTGAAACTGCCTCCCCTCCTGCTCAGACCCAACATGCTGGAACCTGTGCCCACACCCTCATCCCCCCAGACCTGCCCATCTTTCTGTGTTCTCTCTCCTGTGAATGGCTTTCCCACCCACCCAGCCACCCAAGTGAGAAACCTGGGCCTCCTCCCACTCTCATACCCACATCTAATCCATCACCAAGTTCTGCTGTTTCTCCCTCCTGAACATCTTTGGAATGCATCCACCTCTCCCTCCACGGCCTCATCCAAGCCAGGCTCAGCGCTCTCTGGGGCCTTTGCAGGCCACAACCTCCTGGTGGCTTCCTGTCTCCAGTCTCTGTTCCATGGTGGGAGTCAGGGTGCAAAATGAAAACCTGATCACGTTGTCTTTCAGTTGAAAATCCCTTGCTCTCTGCTGCCTTTCGGTTGGAGCCTTGGGGTCCAGGCCCTGCATCTTTGAGCCTCTGCAGCCTCATCCTCCACCTGCCCCATCCTTCACCACACCCCCGCCGCGCTGACTTCTCAGTTGCTCCCGTGCTCTTCTGTGTCCTCTGATAGGAACCCTCTTCCCCATCTCCTTCGCCTGACGATTCCCACTCACCTGGAGCCATCACCTCCTCCAGGAGCCTTAGTCATGTGCTGCTCCCCTGGGCACATGTGACTCTGTGTCAAGTCTGCGAGTCCCAGGGGGTCAGACCGTTGTCCAGCTCAGGGCCTGGAGTTTGGTAGATGAGTAATTGAATTGGAAGGGTGGAGTCAGGCCTGAACCCCTAGTAGGAGCGGAGTGGAACAGAGCAGTCTAAGAACCTCCATGCTGGTCTCTTAAGGACCAGAGCCCAAAGTCTTGAAGTCAGGAACCAGCTGGAGATGCCGCAATAGGTGAGTTGGGTTCTGCTCACAGGCAGAGAGCGGAAGAGGGGCATGGGCTAGGGGCTGTGATGACCTGACCCCAGGAGGCAGGGTCTGCCTCACATTGCACAGACATTTGGATTTGTCCCCGCCCCCATACCCTTGGCCAGCCTTAGGTTGGGCCTGGGAGACTTCTAGCCAGGGCAAGCAGGCAGCATGGACAGAGCTGCTGCAAAAGGTAGGGCAGGCGCTCCAGAGAATTGACGACCGGAGCAGTGGAGCGCGGAGCGGACAAATGTGTTTCTATAGGCCTCTTAACGAGACAAATGAATGGGGGCCCTGGCCTCTGAGGAAGTGCAGGGAAGAGGGGCGGAGAGGCAGCTGCCAAGAGTTAGCCCAGAGGCCCTGAGTCAATGCTGAGTCAAGTCCAGCGGGGACCTGGACGTGGGGCTCGGGGGCTCCCCCAGCCAGGGCTTGTGTTTCTGAAGAGGGCAGCCTGTGGGGCCAGAGGTGGTCCTGAGCAGGAGGAGGTTTCTGCTGATCCGCTGTGTGCTTGTCAGGTGCTCAGTGGGAAGAATCCACAAAGGCCTGCGTCTGGAGCCTGCGGTGGGGTTACTACAGCGTGTGCTGTGCTGGGGGCGGTGTTGGCACCCCCAGAGGTAGTGACCTAAGCGTCGTGGGAGCGGGTAGGAGGCTTCCTGGAAAACCGGGGCCCTGAAGGGTGAGTGGGCATTTGCTAAAGGGGGGGTGTTGCCTAATGAGATGGGGGAACGGGCTTCTCCCTGGAGCCCACGAGAGGACCACCGTGAGGACCATCTCCCTTTTGTTCCCGGACAGCGTAGGGCAGACCAGTTACTTGAAATCATAGGAGCCCAGAGCAGGATGCGGAGAAGGCAATGGCGACCCAGTCCAGTACTCTTGCCTGGAAAATCCCATGGACGGGGGAGCCTGGTGGGCTGTGGTCCATGGGGTCGCTAAGAGTCCGACGCGACTGAGCGACTTCACTTTCACTTTTCACTTTCATGCATTGGAGAAGGAAATGGCAACCCGCTCCAGTGTTCTTGCCTGGAGAATCCCAGGGACGGGGGAGCCTGGTGGGCTGCCGTCTATGGGGTCGCACAGAGTTGGACACGACTGAAGCGACTTAGCAGCAGCAGCAGCAGAGCAGGATGCCTAAAGGCTAGAAGTATGGGTGGGTGGGTAAAGTCCTACTAAGTAACTGGGGATGTATCTGTCATCACAGCCCCGACCCGGTCTATGGAGCTGGAATGTGGTGGGCAGCGTGCTGCACGTGGTTCAGCGGTGCCTTCCCCACCCCACCCCCGCCATCCTTGGGGAGGCCAGACCTGGTGGCCTGTCTAGACTCTGCCCTCCGTGGAACTTCCGGCAGCTTGCTTTCCCTCTCAGGGACTGTTTTCCTATTGCACAATGAGGATAGTCACTTCTACCTGGAAAGGTTAACTGAGGTCACATGTTGAAGGCACCTGACACTTCGTACGTGCTCCCTCCATCCCAGGCCATGACCTGGAGCTCCCTGTGTGTCCCCTGGGAGCCCAGGGTTGTCTCTGAGCGAATCTCCCTCCCGGGGATGCCAGAAGTGGTCACAGGAGCCAGCGTTAATGAGTCCCCAGCTCATTAGACTGTTCAGGGCCGGGGAAACCCGCCTCCTTGCCCTCCCTTACAGCCCCTGGCTGCTGCGTGTCTGTGTGCCTGTGTACAAGGGGCTGCAGGGAAGGTACAAAATAGCAGTTATCTCCCTAGGGAGTAGCCTCAGGCAGCTCGGTTTGGCTGGGCCCTGGGACTCATGGCCCCCCAGGGCAGCCCACTTGTTTCTTCTCCTAGGCCACTCCTTCCCACTTGGCATGGGCTCAGCCACCTAAGAGTGTCCAAGGCATATGCCCCTGGGAGTTGCTGCCCAAAGGCCTGTGCAGCCATGACTTCCATGTGGTCAGGGAGGGGTGGGTATGGAGGGGAGGTGGCCCCACATTCTGATGGGGCAAAAAGCCCCTCCAGGCATGTGTCCTTGGGAGTTCTGTTCAGACCCTTCCTGGACGCCAGCTCTGGTCAGTACTGGACAGAGTGGTTAAGTCACTGAGGTTACCTGCCTGCCTGGAGACGTGACCAGTGACTGTAGCCCAGAGGCTGAGGGGCGCAGAGCAGGCTCTCATAGGCTTTAGGGCAGGGTGCATGAGAGGGTCTGGGCACATGCAAAGGCAAGGGGGATGCCCATGGGCTTGGGTGGGATGGCATCGCCACAGGACCTGAGCTGTGTCCCGCACAGTGCTTGGTCCGTGGCAGGGACTTTTTTTTTTTGTTTTGAAAGAGTCAAGATAGGTGAGCCCCGAGAGGGTAGCAGGAGTGACTGTGGGAAAGGCAGCAGGGGGACAGGATTTGTGCCCCCAGAAGTCCAGCTGGTGAAAGAGGTGAGGGCTTGGCAGAGCTGTGGGATGAGAGGTGCCTTCTGTTGGGGGTGAGTGGGCTGAGAGAAGTGAGGGTCTGGTCTGATGAAGGGGAGAGACCTGCCCCCTGGACTGCCCCGGGCTTGCACACTGCCAGTCTTTGCCAGAGCCTGGTGGGTGGGTGGGCTGGGCAGGGCCCTGGCCCCTCTCCAGCCTCCCCGGGAGGTTCCGCCTCCTCGACGGCCCCAGGCCTTGGGCACCGTCCAGCCTCCACTGTACTCAGGCCTTCCCCTTTCTCTCTCTCGTGACCTGTACCTGGCTGCCTCCCCAGCTCCCGGTTCTTTGTTTGGCGCAGAGGCCCCACCCCCGGGCACACTCACCCGGCTGTCTGGTTCAGCAGGTTCCAGCCTCTGGTTTCTGCAGCTGGCAGGTTGAGGCAGGAACCAGGGGGGTTCCACCCCGGGCTGCTCTCCCCAGCAGGTGTTGAGGGCTCCCCAGTGTGGTGTGTGAGGGGCTGGAGGCCTCCATCCTCCTCCGCAGGCCTTCCCCCATGGTCTTCAGGTCACCTCCCTTGTGCCCCCCACTGCCCTGTGCCAGGAATGGGGTTGGCGCTGGGACAGGGAGGGAATCAAGGCAGGCAGATTTCTGCCCTGCCCAGGGTTATTGTTCTCTGTCGGGAAGCAGCCATGAATCAAATACTCCTCCACAATGTGGAAAAAGTAATAACCTCACACGTGTACATAACAAACCGTCAGCAAAAGCAGTAGCCTCACACGGGACATAGCAAACCATGAGCACGGCTGTGAGGCAGAGGAGAGTCACCAGAGAGCCCCAAACACAGAGCCACACCAGTCGAGGTGGGGGCGACCGCAGAGGGGCAAGGAAGGTTTTCTGAGGAAATGATGTCTAAACTGAGACCAGAAAGGTGGATAGGAGACAGTGGGTAAGGAGGTGGTCTAAGAGGTTTGTGGCAGGAGGAGCAGCTTATGCAAAGGCCCTGAGGCGCAGGATGAGCATTGCTCATCCAGAGGATGGGAAGCCAGGGCTCGGGGGGTGTGAAGGGCTGGGGTCAGACCTGGCAGGGCTCTGTCCACCAGGACAGGAGTTTAAGTCTTGTTTCAGAAGCCATGGGAGGCTTCTAGAGGGTTTTGATCAGGGAAGAGGCTGCCACTTCGCTCCGGCTGCTGAATAGAGACTAGGCTGGAGAGGACAAGACTGGAGGCAGGGACTCAGCTGGTTAGGTTGGCGCAGTGTCCAGTCGAGGGAAGGTGTTGTCTGGACTAAGGTGGTGGCAGAACAGGAGAGGGGAGCTGCAATCTGGAGGTGTGGGGGAGGGGTACGCAGTGTGCAGAGGGGTGGGCAGGAGACTCTTCCCCACCCCTGAATGTGGGAGGAGGGGTCCTTTCTGAGAAGACCTGACTGAAAGGACCAGCGTACAAAGACAGGCTCTGCAGATCGGGAGTGTCCGGAGCCTCCAGAGGGCAGTTGGGGCAAGAGTGAGGGAACCTGAGGCTCTCTGAACCTTTGTGGTGTCCCCGTGCCACTCTGGCCCCCAGCAGGTTTGCGTGTTACCCCAACAGGGCTGCTCTCGCCCCCTCTGGGTACTCCCAAGTACAAGTCAGATAGGTCCCCAAGTCTCCCTCCTCCAGGGAAGCCCTAAGCTGTGCTTAGGGTGGAATGCTGGCTCAAACCCTGGCTTTCCACCAGATCAGTGTTGATCTGGCTGCTGTTTGACCTTCTGAGCCTCCCTCTCCCCATCTCTAAAATGGGGATGATAATACTACTGGTGCTAAAGAGGGTGATAGCTGCCCACAGGCGAAGTCTACTACATGTCCAGCTGTGGGAGCAGCCTACAGACATCGTTACATTTTGTCTGCCCAGACCCCTGCCTCTAGCACTGTTTAGCAGATGAGGCTCAGAGATAGTTAGTGACCTTTCTTAATAATTACACAAAACCTCCAGAGCCCACTGGACCCTGGGGTACTGGGTAAGATGGACCCCTCCCTGCTCCCTGCAAGGCTGAGCCCTCCCAGCTCTGCACTGCAACTGTCACTCCTGAGCCTAGCGGTTGGTCCCCAGACCCTTCCCTCCTCAGAGACACTGCTCCATCTGTTGTCCCTCTTCTCTGTACTGGATCAGCACCTTCTCTCTCTGCTGGCTCCTTCCCATCAGCATTTAAATACCATCTTTTGGGCTTCCCTGGTGGCTCAGTGGTAAAGAATTTCACCTGCCCGTGAAGGAGACCCAGGTTCAATCTCTGATCCGAGAAGATCCCACATGCTGCAGAGCAGCTGAGCCACCCATGCACCACGACTGTTGAGCCTGTGCTCTAGAGCCCGAGACCTGCAACTACCAAGCCCGCAGCCTCAACTACTGAAGTCCGCTTGCCCTAGAGCCTGTGCTCTGCAGCAAGAGAAGCCACCACAGTGAGAAGCCCATGCACCACAATGGGAGAGAAGGCCCCGCTCTCTGCAACTAGGGAAAAGCCTGTGCGGCAGTGAAGACGCAGCACAGTCAATAAATAAAATTATTTTTAAAAAGTACTGTCGCATCTTAGGAAAAAAGAAACAAGAATGTAAAAACCTCCCTCCAATCTTCATCCCCTTCGAGTGCCATCTTTTCTTTCTCTTCCCCATCACAGCCAGTCTCCTTTAAACAGTCACTGTACTCTGCTCTCCACTTCTTCACCCCCAACTTACTCCTCAGCCTTCTTTGGTCTGGCTTTGGCCCCTGCCACCCCCCTGACTCTGCTCGTGACAAAGCCTCCAACTACACCAAGGCGAACTGTTTCTGCCAGGTGCTTTGGAGTCAAACAGGCTTGAATTCAAATCTCAGGTGTGCCGCTCATTGGCTGTGTGACCTCGGGCCAGTGACTTGACCTCTCTGTGCCTCTAAACTGGGGACAACAAGCAGTGGAGGACTAAATGAGATAAAGTACCAGGTACAGAGTGGGATTATCATCATTGCACAAACACGTTTTTGTGCCAGAGACCAGGCCAGGCCTGGCCTCATCAGCACCGAGCAGGTGGTCTGAAAGGTCACTTCTCACAGTATCAGCCTTCCTGGAGCTGTTCATTGGCCTGATTAATAGGAAATGGATCCGCTGTCGGGATTAACGAGGCGTTGCTACATCTTAATGAAGGCCCGGTTTCCCGCATCTCATGACCCTGGGTGGGATTCCAGGTTGACCCTGTTGTATATCAGAGTGGTGTGGGTGGGCGTGACCGTACAGTGTCCGACCGTACAGTGTCCAAGCCCATTCCCTTCTCCCCCTCCCGCTGCTTCTCGGTGGAACTCTGGGGAGACGTCCAGGCTGTCAGAAGACAATCACCCAGTCAGTGGGAGCTGGGTGGGGAGGGTAGATTTACAGGAGAGCATTCACCTGGGAAGACATCCAGAGATAGGACGTCTCTGGATTAGGACATGGAATGTCTAGGCCTCCGGGACTGATGGTGCGTGGGGGCTGGGGAGAGGAGAAGTCATGGTTTCTGGCTCGAGCCTTGGGGTAGGTGGTGGTACCATCACCTGGGTGGAGAGCAGTCATGTCTGCGAGAGAGGCTGGGCCGTTCCCAGCAGCTCTCAGCATGCCTTTGTCCTGGAGCTTGGAATTGTTGAGGGGATGGGAGACGGAAGAGTGAAGCAATTAAAGTACAGACTCAATACTCCAGACTCAGTTGCCTGGGTTCAAATCTTGGCTCTGCCACTAAGCAGCTGTCATGTTGGGCAAATCCCATCACCTCTGTGTACCTTGAGTTCTCTATAAGCAGAAATAAAACCCACCTGAGGAGCTCACAGCTCTTTGAAGAGCGCCTGACACATAAGAAGCACTGCGTAAGGGCCGGGCATCACTACCATTGTTTCCTTTATAGACCTTCCTTCCCCTCCCCCACGCCTGCCCGCTGTAACATAGGCCATGTCTGCAGTGACCATCCCTTGGTGACTTGATGTTCCTCTCTCTCCAGGCAAACCTGTGTTTGTCAAGGTCCCCGAGGACCAGACTGGATTGTCAGGAGGGGTGGCCTCCTTCGTGTGCCAAGCCACGGGGGAACCCAAGCCACGCATCACATGGATGAAGAAGGGGAAGAAAGTCAGCTCCCAGCGCTTCGAGGTACAGCCTCGGGTGGGAAGGGGCAGGCAGGGCCCCAGTTCTGCCTGTTTTGAGGTCTGGTCCTACATCACCTCCTCTTGATCTCCCGCCCTGGGGGCTTTTTCTCAGCAATAGAAAGGCTGAGCCTGAGCAGGCCCCGCTGTCTGTCCCGAGCAGGCTGTGACGGTGTGTCTATCCTCTGGCAGGTCATTGAGTTTGACGACGGGGCAGGGTCTGTGCTGCGGATCCAGCCACTGCGGGTGCAGCGAGACGAAGCCATCTATGAGTGCACGGCCACCAACAGTCTGGGGGAGATCAACACCAGTGCCAAGCTCTCAGTGCTCGAAGGTACCTGCTGGAAAGGGATGCGGCATCGGGGGGCGGGGAGACTCATGTAGGGGATCAGCCTGCCAGCCAGCCAGCTCCGGCCCCACCGTGGACTGCAGTGTGTTTGGCCATCCTGGGGTCAGAGAGAGTCAGTGGTGGACAGCGATGATCGCTGGGTATTTGGCATATGCGTGGTGTCTTTGTGTTGTGCTGAGCCGGGGTGTTGCTTGGCTGGGGTCTGGGGCCTGACCTGCGGTGTGAGGTGGTAGCTACGTATCACTTGGGGTACATGATTCGTGGCAGTGGATGTGATTTTCTTGTGGAACCTGGCAAGGGGCTTCAGAGAAGTGTGTTCCCAGTCGCTGTTATGAGCAAGGGCCCTAGGCTGGAGGGTGGGGCTCTGTATGTAGATTTTAATGACCTCTCTCACTTGGTGGCTCCTCCATTCATTCACAAACATGCCCTGATGACTCCTTGTGTCCTGAGAGTTATCTGACCTGATCCTGCCCTTGCGACTTCAGTCTCCAGTATGTTCTGCGTTCTGTGTGAGAGGCCCAGGGGACTGTGGGGGGTGGGGGGCGCACAGGGGTTCAGGGGAGGAGGGAGCTGTTGTCTGAGTCCTGAAGACAAGTGGCAGTTGGGGTGGGGGCCTCTGTGGGGAAATAGCATCAGCTCACACCGAGGTCCAGAGGCAGGAGACCATGGAGCTTTCAGGGAACTCTTGAGTGGTTCCATTTGGCTTTGGGGTGGAGGGTGGCTGGAAGACACAGTAAAGTGGGGAAGAGTAGGTGGTTCAACATGAGCCTGGAGAGGTTGGAGGACAGATCACACCGGACCAACCAGGCTGCGAAACACTTTGCTGGGGACACAGGAAGCCGCAGACAGGGAGTGACATGATCGCCGCCCACCCCCACCTGCCACGATGAAGGCATCAGTCTGACTATGTCTGCATGTATTTTCAAAATATGGCTTGGACTGTTGCTTTAAAAAAAAAATTGCAATACCAATACCTGTTCACTGTTGAAATTTTGGTAAGTATAAAATAGCACAAAAGAAAAATTTAAAATCACTTGTTTATCTTACCACTACTATTAACATTTGGTTATTTCCTTATAGTCCATTTTCTGTGCATGCGTTATATATGTAACAAAAACGAGATTACATTCTGCCCAATGATTTGTAGACTGCTTTTTAAAAAAACATATGAACATCTTCCTGCCGATTAAGTATTTTTCTGCTTCATTGTTTTTAATGGCTGTGGGGGAGTGTCACATGCAAGCACCCTAATTTATTCAGCCATTCCCTTATTGTTGGACACACATGTTGTTTCCTGTATTTTGGTTGTATAAATAAGGGACTGTGTGCTTCCTTACAGATGTGTTCACTTTCCTGATTATTTCCTAGATGCACGGAAGTGGAATTGCTTGGTTAAAGGGCCACATGCGATGTTTAGCCTTTTCAGTATTTCCAGAAGACTGTGTCAGTTTACACACCCATCAAACAGGGCATGAGAGGGCCTCTTTTCTGCACATCCTCACCAGCAGTGGGAATTACCATTAAAAAAATCTTTGCCAAGTTAATAGGCAAAAAATGGCATCTCAATTTAATTTGCATTTTTTTGATTACAAGAACAGTTGAACATCTTTTTGTGTTAGCCGTTTTTACACTGTGGCTTTATGTGTTCACGTTCATATCCATTTGGTAACTCCTTTGTGCCTGTGTGTCTCCTGCGAGGCAGGGCAGGGCCCTCCAGCTTAGAGGGGCAGCGGCTAGGATCAGGGGCTCTGGACTGCTTATTCTCTTTTCCTTGTGACCTTGGGTGAGTAGCTGTGCCTCTGAGCCTCATTTTACTCCATCTGTAAATCGGGGATGTGATGCCTGCCACCCAAGCTGGTTGGGAGGATTAAATGGGATGCAGTTAAGCACTTTGCTGGATTCCGGCCTGAATGGTCGCTGCTGTAGGGCTGAAAGCCACACACCCTAAGGTCCACACACGTGAGCTGCCTGCGCCTGGTGTCTGTGCTGCCTGGCCTCTGGGTGACGCAGCCCCCACCGTCCACTCCCCTGAGGGGCGGGGGCCCAGAGGACAGGCCCTGCACCAGGATCCCTGACGGTTGGGTGCTCTCGAGCTCCTCCCTGCCACCCCTGACCTCAGTTTCCCCACTCATGACCTCAGGATAAGTATTTCAGCACTGCCGTCCCTTCTGTTGCTCGCTGCCCCAGCAGGAGCCATCTGCCCTGCCCTGGCATTTGGGAGGTGGCCGAAGGGCCAGACTGTGGCTCCCACCCCAGAGGGCATCTCTCAGGCCCTCGCATTAAAGGGAAGAGAGACTCCTTATTAGTGTTGGAGGAAAAGTCCCCACAAAGTCCCTACATGCTAGTTCTGGAGGGGCCTTCTTGGAGGAGGGTTTCTGTAGCAGGGGACAGGGGTGTGTTCATGCTTCTGGGTGTGAGAGGTGTCTGATGAGATTGGGGAGCGCATGGCGGCCCCAGGCCTGCTCCTGGCCCGGTTGAGATGGAGCTGTGGGCCTGAGTGAGCCCCCCCTCCTGCTCCTGAAACACAGCACCCGGAAGGTGAAATGCTGACTTGCCATGTTGGTCTGCGTAACCTTGACTGGCTCTGGGCTTGGCAGAAAGGAGTGGAGTAGGAGGTCGAAAAGGTGCCAGAGGGCGGGGCCTGAGGAAAGCACCTCCCCGCAACCGTGCCAGGCCTCCCCTGCTAGCCAGAGAGGCTGGGTGTATGTAGGAGTGGGGTGAAAGGATAGTTTGACTACAGCTGTGGGCTTGGGTCAGAAGAGAGCCAGGGCCATTCCTGGGAGGAGGGCTGGGGAGAGGAGGAAGCTGGCTTGGGGACTGGGACTCAAGGTTGAGTTCCTTACGTGCAGCGCAACATGCACTGCGTGTAGCTCAGCACACGCTGGGCACTTCAGGGGAGTGGCCCGGGGCTCCCTGGGATGACTCGGCTCAGCTGAGAGGTTGCTGTATCCCCGGCCTGTGTGTCCATGCCAGGCTCCCTGCTCTGCCTTGCTGTGCCAGGCCCAGCTCCTCTCACATTTGAAGCACCCCACACCACTCCCACTCCGTGGCCTTTGCACCCAGCTCCCTGGGCAAGACTGCCACTCCCAGGGAGTCCCGATTGCCCGGCAATGCTCAGCCGGCTGCCTCCCCACCCCCTTGGCCCCGGGCTGGGTACAGGGTGGGGGTGCCCGGCACAAGCTAGCTGGGGGTGAGCTGCCCAGCGTTCCTGTCTGAGTGGTAATTGAAGCCATTAGCGCGCCAGCCTCTCCCTCGCCGGGTAATGGCAGGAAAAGCTCTTCTCACTCTGCACTCTTGAGGCTGAATCACTCCCCCTCCAACCCGCCTGCCGACGCCACTGAGACAGGGAATCTGACATTTTCCCTCGCGAGGGAGGGGGAGCTGAGGGGGAGGGGAGGCAGGCCTTGCTTTCCGGCCTTTCCTTCCAGGAGGTGGGGGAGCCAGGAGGGTCTTGGAGCTCAGTCTGGAGGTTCAGGATCTGCCTGGGCCAGTGGGTTCCAGCCAGGAGGTACCGTGGTCAGGAAAGCCCCGGAGGATGCCAGACAGCAGAGGTGTGGGCCGGGCCCTGGTGACTTGGGCAGGTTCTGGAAGGGTCTAGGGGAAGGGGAAGAGGGGCAGGGAGGAGAGGGGGAAGGAGGAGAAAGGCCAAGGAGCAGACGTGAGCCATCCTGACTTGTCTTGGAGGGCTTGGCTTGGCGGACTCAGAGCGCAAGAGGCAGCATTTGCTTGTGGTCATGGAGACAGCAGACAACACGCACCCGTGTGGTGGCGTGTGTGCCCTGTGCGCTCTCTGGAAGGCTGTGTGTGTGAGGTGTGTGATGTGGTGTTACAGTCTTATGGGCTGTGTGTGCCTTACGGGTTGTATAGAAAACGGGGGCTGTGCATCCAACTGTGTGTGTGTGCACGCGTGCGTGTGCTTGTGCGTACGTGCATCAGGCAGTGTGTATGCGGTGTGGTGTATACAGCAGGTGGTGTACGTCATGCCGTGTGTGCATCAGACAGTGTTTATATGGGGTGCGGGCTGAACAGCAGGTGGTGTGCATGTTATGGGCTGTTGTGTACAGCGGGGGAAGGGGTGTGCAGCAAGCAGCCTGGGCCCAGTGTGTGCAGTTAGTCTGGTGCTGCAGGAGGCCAGAGATGTTGGACTCATTGCCTCCAGGACCCCACAGGATCCCTGCTCAAGGCTGGTGGCCGGCCAGGGCAGCTAGACAGAGATGGATGTGGGGCAGAGTGGTCAGCCTGAGCTGTTGTCAGTGCCTGAGAAACTATCCTTCAGCAGGCCAGGGCGAGGGGCACCAGGGAGGGATCCTACCCAGGCCTTGGGACTCTCTCCTCTTCGTCTCCTTCCCCCACTGAGCCCCGGCTCCCTCTCTCCTGTTCCCACCTGGCCTTGCTGTCTGCTGGTGGCTGACCAGGACCACACCACTCCAGGTCACAGAGGCCCAGGAATCCAGGTGCCCGCATGGCGTGCCTGGTCTTGCCCTCTTCGTTGGGGATAGGCTCTGGGGGAGGCCTGCTGTCAGGCCTGTGGGGTAGTGACTGGTGGCAGGAGGTCGGCAGTCAGTGCTGGGCCTGGACCCCCAGGCTTGGCCGTGGTTTTGGCCCTAGTCTGGGGACTGTGGGATGATGAGGCCCTCTTGAGCCCCATGCCAAGCCCCTTTGAAGATGAGGACTGATGAACAGCATACAACCCTGGCCTGCCATCCTGGGCTGGCTGCACCCGGAGCATGGCCAGTACAGAAGCTCGTGTTTTCAGGGTGGGTGGGCATTTCCCCAGGGAGTCAGCTCTCCCTGCCCCACCCTCCTCCGTGTCCCTGACCCAGGGCTGATGAGGGGGTGGGGCGTTTGGGTAAAGGGCTATCACAGGCAGAGGCCCACCATGCCCCTTTCCTGTTGCCTGCGTACGTGTCCAGGTAACGGGCTTGTTTTGAGGAAGCTGGGCCCATCACCTCCCTGATTTGCATCCACAGAAGACATAGAAAAGGCCCCTAGAACCTAGCACCTAGAACCCAGGCCAGCTTCTGCCCCTTCCCTCACAGCTGAGGCATTACCTAAGTGCTTCTGGCCCCATGACTGTGGAATCTGTGACCTGTCCCTCCAGCCCTGCTGTGACCATAGTCACATTCAGGACTACACAGATATGAGGCTTTGCAGCCATTCCCTGGAGAGATCTGAGCCCCAGACGTAGGAGTGGGAGAGGTGTCGGTAGGTGGGCATTGCCAGGAAGGTCTTGAAGATCTAGGGAAGAAGAAACCTAGAGAAGATTCTAGGTTTCTTGGTACCTGGGTTCCCTCACTTCTTTCTAGTTCTGATCTATCTTCTGATCTATCTTGGGGCCCAAGTGGATCCCTTTCTGAATGGTTCCTCCTGTGGGGTGGGCAGTAAGCCTGCCTCTTCTGTTAGCCACAGACACTGGATGCCTTTTCTGTGCCCAGCCTGCCCCTCCCACCCCTGCAGTCACAGGTATTTACAGGGCCCTGCTGTGTGCGTGGCCCCCTCGCCTACAGCCCTTGCCCCAGCCTCAGGACCGCAGCAGAACCGGCAACTCTGGGAACAGCTAGCCAGCTTGGAGGTTTTAAATGCCCCTCTGTGTGCACATCCTCCACCCCTGATGAGGTGTCCCCTGCCTCTGGTTGCCAGGGGAGAGAGGATTTTAATCAGGGGAATGCCTGATAAAATGCGTGCTTCAGAAAGGTCCCTGAGGGTGCAGAGGCGGGCACTGGAAGACCAGTGAGAGGTCAGGGCAGCGGCCCAGGCAAGAGGTGGCAGTGGCCCAGACCCAGGCAGTGCGTAGAGGAGGAAGGGAGACTGGGTTCCATGCAGTTTAGAAAGCTTGCCTGTGGGACTTGGGGAGGCGGGTGACTCGGGATTGCTGGCTCCGGGCCATGTAGATGGCAGTGCTATTTGCTCAGGTTCAGGTATGAGAGGAGGACCCGTTTGAGGGGCAAGTTGATGAGTCCACTTAGAAATCTGTTGTAGTAGGTATGTGTAGGCATCCTGGGGAGGGGTGTCAAGGAGGCCTTGTTCAGATTTTGCCTGGCACTCTGAGGGACAGCTGGAGATAGGGGGGAGAGAAATGGCAAGTCTTAGGGAGCCAGAGGACAGGAAGAGGGCCTGGATGGAGCCCCAGACGCTAGGTCTTCCTATAGGGGTGAGTCCCTGGAAGTCAAGAGAAAAGAATCTGAAGGAACAGGGAGGGGTGCTGTCGAGAGGTCGGGCAAGATGACTGCTGAGACGTGGCCTCTGGACTTAGCTCCATGGAGTCGTGGTTGACCTTGGTGAGCACGCTGGTGTCAAGCCATGGGGGTGGCAGCTGGGCTGCAGGGACCTGAAGAGCAAGAGGGAGGTTCTCAGTGGTCTGGAGGGCCCGGGCCGGAACCTAGTTGGGGTAAAGGGACCGAGAGAATGGTCCTGGAGTAGGACTGAGTTGGGAACCCTGGGAGGAGGGTTCAGCGTGGGTCAGACCCCAGAAGCTGGAATGTGGAGGGTGCAGACCTGGGGCCAGCCCCCGGGGTCACCTGGTGGCGTGCGGCTGGGAGGCCTCACCAGCCAGGTTGAGTAGAGCCCTAGGAGGCGCCAGGGAAGTCCTGGGGAGGAGGGGATTGGGAGGGGGAGGCCTCGCCTGCTTGGCTGTTCTCGGCGACAGGCCCCAAACAGCTCAGATTCAAAAACAAAACAGGCTTTTAAGATGCCAAGTTTGATGAAATCTGAGTGCTGGAAGAGGTGGGAGTTTTCTCTTAGAAAAAGCTGAAAATGAAGACTGAAAGCTGCGAAGGGAGCCCAAGGCTCCCCAGGCCTCCCTGACTGCCTGGCAGCCTGGGGGAGGGGTGGGGCTCTGGAAAGGGTGGGAGCCTGCAGGTCCAAGGGGCCCTTCACGCTTGCTCAGGGGTGTCCTGACCTTGACCTTGCTAAGGATGGGGCTGCCTCAGGGACAGGGCCTGAGGTGGCCTTGGCTCCCTTAGAGTGCGGGCGGGCTGGGGGAGCCAGCAGCCTCGCTACCCACCAGGTCCCCTCGTGCGTCTCCACATGTCTGCGGTTCCCGGCTCTGGCCCCACAGGCGTCTCCAGGGGACTCGCCACGTCAGCATCCGTGTTGCTCTGCATGTCTGCACATGTGTGTTTCCGCGTCTCTGCGTGCCCTCCCACTGGCTCTGCTTGCGTGCGTCTGTTTCCACAGGTGCTTGTCGCTGCAGGTGCCCCTCCGCACGCACATGGATGTTTCTATTTTTGCACCTGTCTCTCTCCATGTATCTCTCTGTGGGGCCCTGGTTGTGCACGGAGGATCTAGGTGTCTGCGTTCAGCGAAGAGGTGAGGCCAGGTCCAACACTCAGGCACCGGGAAGGGGGTCAGGCCTACAGACGGTACACCCCAGGCAGCCGGTGTAAGTGTGTGTGTGTGTGTGCGTGCCTGCGTGCGCACAGAGACGCCAGGAAGCTGGGTAAACACGAGTGAGGAGTTCCTGCTGACAGACGGTGCCGCCGCTCCGGGACCCCGCGAGGCGTCTCCATCTGTCCGCCTCCCTGGTGCAGCCCCCTCCCTCTGGCCCAGACTCCGCCTCAGGCATCCCGAGCTGAGCTGGACAAAGAGACCTGTGTGTGCTTTGTAGGGGGCGGCAGCAGCCTCCCTCCCCCACTGGCCTAGGCTGATCCCCTGTCCACCCCCACCCTAGCCTCATCCATCAGGCCTCAGCTCCAACCAGCCTCACCTTCCCACTGTCTCCCTCCCCTCCCCCAGCCCTAACTCGGGCAGCCCCTCCCTCCCTCCCCCCAAAGAGCTCTCCCTGGCTGCTCATGCTCAAGTGTTCCCTACTTCTGCATTTCCCTCCTCCTTCAGGAAGCCACCAAGATAGCACTGATCCAACTGCATTCCTGCTGTGGGGACCTGGGCCAAGCTCTTGTCCCTGTCTGAGCCTTAGGCTCCAAACACCCACCCCTCGGCCCCCGCACCCTTTCTCTGCCCAGTGAGGATGGCAGAGAAGAAATCAGGGTTCCCACTGCAGTATCTAAAGACCAGTGTATATGCACACGTGTGTCCCCAACCCAGGTACACAGATCTGTGGGCAGACCCTGGGAATGTGTGCGCCCTAACTGCATGCAGGCAGAATACACAAAGAGCTGTAGAGGCTTCCCAGTACCTCTGAGGTCCACTAAAGTCCCCACGGGTTTTTCTTTTCTTCGCGGGGACCCTTTTATCAGAGGATGGACCGACCTTTGCCTCAGAGGGACACACTGCAAAAACCTGGCCAGGGGCAGATGTGGGGACCTCTCCGCTCTGTGCGCACTGAGGGGGCAGCCCCCAGCTAGGCGTCGATTGAGCGGGAAGGAATCTGGGCTCCCTAGAGTTGGGGAGTAGGGTCTTGAGTAGGGGTGTTGTGACTCAGCTCAGGAGGGGACGGGAGGGGTCGCAGCGGCTCGGACCGCGGATGCGCGCACCGCTTGGACTCGCAAGCGCCGCCTTTCCGCCGAGGCGCCGGCTCTCCGCCGTTGCCATAGTTACCAGGAGGTCTGGAGTGGGGAGGGACCCTTCCTCCCGCGGCGCTGCGCAGCCCCGCCGCCCTCAGGATGGATTTTGAGCGGACTCGGCGTGACCAGTCTGTGCCGGTGTTGGAAAGTGGTGCGTGCCGGCGGGTGGCCGTGTGTGGAGCAGTCGTGTTCGTTTTGCAGAAATAAAAACGCGGCGGCGTTGTGTGCAGGGGTCTGCGATGGAGCGCCCAGCCAGAAGCCCAGCCGGCAGAGGGCGTGGTATGGGAGCAGGATGGTGGCTGGCTCCCGCAGGGCCATCCCGAGCCCAGCGCCCACACCCTGCCCAATGTGGGGTCCCACCACCTGGTCTCATCCCAGCCCCACCTCGATTTAACTCTGTGGCCTTGGCAGGTTCCTGGATCTCTCTGCGCCTCCATTTGCTCATATACTTTACACAGTTTCAGTAAAGATTAGATCAGTTTGTAAGGCATTTTAATGCATTATCTGGAACTAGGAAGTGCTCCATAAACCTGACCTTTATCCCTCTACCTGGGCCTCTGTTTTCCCCGTTGTTGATGGGTTTGAAGTGATCATGTGATGCCAGCCTGAGGAGGAATTTGCCCTGGTCCTTAGCGTGAGTGGTTCAGGGTACAGTGACCCCAAGCTCCTGCGGTTCAAGGTACAGGGGTTATGTGAAGAGGATAAACGTGACAGTCTGATGGTCGGTCAGTGTACACCAGCCTGCCCAGGACTCAGCTTGGCCAGACGGGCACAGGTGTCAGTAAGTGGCTGCTGTCCTTGGCTATATTTGAATGTGCCTGGGGGTGGGGGTGCTCCACCAAGTGAGTGTGGAAGGAAGAGCCAACAGCAGGTCATTCCTGAAGGGCTGGAGTCCTCCTGTGAGACACGCTCCCCCCACCAAGGTGCAGAACTGCAGCCTTCCGACTTGTGCCTGGAAGCCTAGTTGGCACAAGGGACTGGCTTTTGGGTCCCGCTGTTTTATGGACTCTTCACACATGCCGGTTTTAGGCTCTGGCGGCTATGCCTCAGGGATGATCTGAGCCAAGGACGGAGCCATTGAGGGCACGATAATTGAGGGAGGAAAATTAATTGTCCTTAATTTGGCACGATCCCAAAGACTTTCCCCGTGTTAGGAATTCAGAATACATTCCCAGGACACAGGGCTGCAGATGTATGTACTTCTTCCCTTCTCCTTGATCAGCACCTTGTGGGTAGAGATGGAGGCCCACTGACTCCTGGGCCCTAACTCTGGCAGGCCCTGCCTCGCTACCACTCCACTGCTCAGGAGGGCTGAGCAGGTAGAATTGAGGCCTGGGAAGAAGTAGACTGGTGCCCCAGTGGGCTGGGATGGCTCCAACAGCCCAGAGTGTCCCCTGGCTGTTGGGGAGTCCAGGAAGGGTGGAAGTGGATGGAGCTCTGCCTGGGCCTTCCTGGAAAAGCTAGTGGCGGCAGGACCAAAGGAAGCTGTTTCCCTGCTGGGTGCATCCCAAGTCCTGCTTTCATTTCCATCCTCCCTTTTCTTGCCACGGTTAACATTTTCCTTTTAAAAATCAGAGCTAAAAGTCAGGATGCTGTGGCATCATATTTACAGCCAAACAGACGCTGGATTCATGTCTGGAATTTATAGGGCTGCAGGTGGGGAGATGTTCTGCCAGCTACCTAGAGAAGCTGGGGAGGTGACTCCTACTGGTCCCTGCCCCTTCTCCCGACAGGGTCACAGTCCCTTAGGGATGCTTAGGCAGCTGGAGCCTTGGCAGAGCGCCCCCTGGGGTGTGGCAGCAGAGAGAGAAATGTCTTGCCCTTGCCTGCTGGGGCTCCTCCAGCTTCCTCTCCTGCCTGCCCACCAGTCACTTCTCCTGGGTCTCTGGGGGGACCAGCCCTGCCAGCCTCTACCTTCCTCCTTTCTGAGGATGCCACTTGCCTTTTCCCTGGCATGGGAGCTGACCTCAGCAAACATCCCCGCACACTCGAGCTGGGCCTGCGGGAGGGAGATGGGTGTGGTGCTGGCCTCCCCAACCACGGGGCCCCGCTCCTCTATCAAGAAACTGACAAAGGACAGGGTTCCCATTCCCCTACTGGGTGTGCAGCCCGGCATCCACACTGGTGGAGAGGCTCTGCCAAACTGCCACACTCACTCTGTGGTTTGCTCCTGGCAAGGGGCGCCTCTCACCAGACAGGAAGGGGGCCCCAGGCCCAAGTCTTGGTACTTGCCTGCCCTGGTGGCCCAGCCCTTGCTATTATAATAATGTCAGCCAGTAGTCCTTGGGTTCTGATTCTTTGTCCGATACTTTCCAGCACGTTATGTGCATCATTAGATGTAGTTTTCACGATGACTTTATAAGGAGGGCACTTGAACCTTGTTAATAGATAAAAATGGATAAAGGGAGAGGATTAGTAACACTCCCAGGTCGCAGAGCTAGTTAGTGATGGAGGCGGGAGCTCTACTTGGTCTGCACTTGTCCAGAGTCTGTGTTCAGCCCCATGTGCTCCCAAGGGTGGGGAGTGGGCAGCCTTGCCCCTGTCTGGGTCCCTCAGGACTAATGCAGGAGTCCATGTGCAGTGGGAGTAGGGGTGTGCTGCTGCGGTCCATGCCTGTTGCTCCTGTGGACATGACTGCTCTGTGAGCCCCCAACCACTGGCAAGCTGGGAGAAAGCAGTAGCCAAGGAGTTTTGCTTCCCTCATCAACTTTTGATGTCCTCACAGGGCTTTTTTTTTTTTTTTTTCCCTTTTTTAAATCTCTTCAGCCTCCACATGCTCAGACCTGGGTTCCCAGGCCTGACCATGGCCTCCAGGGTCAGGACTGAGTAAGGAAGGAGGTTCAGGGTGGGCACCAGGGATTGAAGATGGGTCATTGGTAAGGCAAAGGGTGCCCAGAGTCAGGGCCAGAACCCAGGCGGTGCCATGGGGCTCTGCCCCTGGTGGAGCTGAAGGCTGGATGCAGGCAGCAGAAAGGACACTACCCACGCACACAAGAGGGTGGGGACTGGATGGCACAGGGAGCCTCTGGGCTGAGTTGTGGCTGGCGATGCCACTGTGGGAGCCATGGGCCCCCTACAGCCCAGTGTCCATGAAGCACATGCTTCTGTGGCCAGGAGAGGCTCAAAACTTATTTTCCCAGGGCCTGGAGAGGTAAGTACTCATGTCTGCAGTCTGAGGCCTACTTCTCAGACCTGTAAACTCCCTGGCGGGACACGGTGGGCTCCCTGGCAGCTCGCTGACCCCATGAAGGGCACAGCTGGGTAGTAGGGCTCCAGACTCTGGTTCCTCACGTCAGGGCAGGCGTCGTACTTAGAATGCAGAAAAGAGAGGAGCCAAGGGTCACAGCCACCCTGGGAATCATGACGGTCCCATCCGGCAGGCAGTGCCAACCCTAACATGCACATCTGCTCTCTGTCTGCAGAGGAACAGCTGCCCCTTGGGTTCCCCTCCATCGACATGGGGCCTCAGCTGAAGGTGGTGGAGAAGGCCCGCACGGCCACTATGCTGTGTGCAGCAGGCGGGAATCCAGACCCTGAGATCTCTTGGTTCAAGGACTTCCTCCCTGTGGACCCCGCCGCGAGCAACGGCCGCATCAAGCAACTGCGTTCAGGTGAGCAGAGGGCTAGGGTCGAGGGGCCGCGCAGACTTCAGGAAAGGTGCTGGGCTGGACCCCAGCGCTTCTCTCTTGGGCCTGGGAGCTACGGGAGGCCTTGGCCTGGGTTGACCTTCCAGGGCTGAGCAGAGGGTACCTGGTGGGTGGGCCAGATACTGCTGTAGGCCCACCTGAGCTGCCCAGGAAGAGAGCTTGGCAGCGAGGGCTGCTCATCAGTGATTCCTTCACCTTCCTGGGACTGTCCGACTCCACACTACAGCCCGCCTCTGCACCTGGAGGTACGAGTGTCTTTCCCAGCCTGTGTTGGGCTCTGCAAAGGTGCTCTGTGGGCATTCATCCTCCACCTTCCCTGGAGCCTGGCCTGAGAGAGGGGCCCGGACAGTGCTTCTCTGTGCTTCTCTGGACGGCAGGGAAAGAGGCCAAAGATGTCTGATTCATCAGGCTTCCAAAGGCTGGACCTCAGAGGCTTGCAGCCAGGGGGATGTTCAGCCATCCTTCGGCCACCCGGGCCACCCGTCTCCTCTGGATGTCTCAGTCGAGCCAGCTTGGAGCCCTGTGAGCAAGGATACTGCCTTGAAACCGGGCGGGAGGTGTCGCCCCGTCGATCGATCTGCCTGCGAGGCTCCCTCCAGGAAAATTGATTCCGTTTTTGTGGGAAGGGAGCCTTGGAATCAGCTTGGCTGCAGCTCTGCATCTGCCGCCAGTGCAGGCTGGGCTGGTCAACCTCAGTCCAGGAGCCCTCCTGCCAGCTGTGGGATGGTAGGCTCGGGCCGGGTGGCCAGCACCAACGTACCCATCAGCTGCGGTGTCAACACTGCAAAGGAGGTCATAACCCTAACCCCTCTCAGAGCCTTGCTGGCTACAGAGGTGTTGTGTCACCCCCTGGGGTGCCAGCCCCTCCACACCAGCTCCTGCCGGGTGGGCGCCCCCATGGTGCCCAGGGAAGGAGGAAGGGATGAACCACCCAGCAGGGGCAGGATTCTGGTCCCAGCTGCGGCCGCCTGAGACAGCCTACGAAGTGTTAGCTCATTTAATTTAATTAAAACTCAACAAGATGGAGGCAGCTGTAGCGCAGTTAATTAAAACAGCCATAATCAAGGCAGGAAACAGGCCGCCAGCGTTCGCGGCCGCTGCCCAGTGTGGCACAGCGGCTGCCACGGTTCGGCTCCTCTGCGTGTCCCTGCAGCCCCCAGGCAGGCTCCCCAAGCAACCAGATGGTCCTCCCTGCAGGCCTGGCCTCCGCCCGGCACTGTCTGTGGCAGCAGTTCCGGGAAGGCACGCCGTCTCGCGTGTTCCGTTTGTTAAGTATTTATGTGGCGCCTGCTGTGTGCCGGGCTTGGTGCCACCCATTCACGGCCCCATGAGTCAGCTCGTGCGTGGTATGCTGCTCACTGGCCTCCTCAGCCTCTCAGCAGCCACCCTGCCTCCCTCTCAACCCACTCGCTCCCCGGTTGCCCCGGCTTCCCTCTTTTCCAAGCGCCCCTTCTCTGCTCGGCAGCCCGGTCTGCTCATTCCTCCGGGCAGGGAGCGCGTGAGCCCTGCTCTTGCCCCGTAGACAGAGCTCTTCCCCCAGCCGGCTTACCCACCCCTGTAGCTTCAGGTTCCATCTGTCTCCACGCCTGCGAGTCCCTGTTCTGTCATTCTAACCCAAACATCCTGCTGGAGTCCTAGACTAAAAAAAGCCCTCTGGCTTCTGGGTGTTACCCTGACCGTGAAGGGTGCTAACTCCTTTCCGAACAGTGGTGCCCTGCTTCCACTGACCCTCTCTCTGTGAGTGGCAGCCCCTCTAACCCGGAACTCCTGCTCCATATAAGGAGCTCCCTAACCCTCTTGATTGGTCACCCACATGGCTTTCACGTTGGTCCTCTTTTCTCCTCCCGTATCCCAGGTCACTGGACACTGCTTTCCAAGCTCTCCCCTTGAATCCGTCCTGCAGCACTGGCAGAGTTTCCTGTCTGTGCCCCGTATGCTCTGATGGCCTCGGTGGCATCTCGTTGCCTCCGTGGTCACGTGCACACTCCTGAACAGGCACACACAGCCCTTCTCACTCTTCCCCAGCTCACATCTCTAGCTTCTTCTCATCAGGTCCTGGCTTCACCCACTAGCTTCTTGGCCTCACTGAAGTTATTTAACTTTGAGCTTCAGTTTCTCATCTTTAAAAAGGAGTTACAGTGAGGATTAAGTGAGGCAGTGGCAGTGAGAGCTATAGTTGACTGGCCTGTGATGAGGGTTCTGTGAATGGGGCTCTTTGTAGCTCCAGTCACTCCCCAATTTGTACCGAGTCCCCCAACCACATCCTCACCCTCTGCTCACATTCACTAGAACGTGAAGCCCCCCTTCTCTGCCTGAGGCCCACTCCTTTGGGACTCCCCTTGCTATGTGTTGTCACCATCTGGCTCCAGCTCTGGTCACTTAGGCTGGGTGTTCTGCAGGGAGGGCCTGGGGTTGGCTCCCGCCTGCAAGGGCCTGGCAGGTGACCAGCACAAGCCCAGCTCTAGGACAGATATCTCTGAGCCCTGAGGATAAACGTTTTACTGATTTTGGGCCCTGTCCTTGCAGACCTGCTTCTCAGGTCCGGGGAAACCTTTCTTGTTTGACCTTTCCTGCCACCTGAAAGCGGTGACCTAAGGGTAATGGCCCAGGATCCAGCTTCTGGGATGGCATCTGAGGGGGCCTCAGTCATCCCACTTGCTCAGTAATCAGACTCTTGCCATCACTGCCTGACCCTGGTCCTGACCCTTGACCCAGTAGCTGATGCCCCTGGCCTGTACGGTTTAGAAGGGTGTGGAACTGTGCCGGGCACATCTGACAGGGACGTCCCTGATGGAGTGGAATAGCCCCGAGCACTCAGCTTTTACAGGGACCTCACAGTTTACGCATCACCAACCGTTTACAAAGTGCTTTTCTGCCTTTGGTTGCACTTGACTCTCTTGCAACCATGAGAAGTAGGGCAGTTTGTGATTATCAGGCCTGCTTTACAGGCGAGTTAGGGAGTCACCCACCCGGGATCACGTGGAGATCCGAGGCTGGGGATATCCCCTGGGACTGCATCTAGGGCCTTCTACTATCGCATCTGACTAAACTGGGGCCTGGGGAGAGGCTGGGCCCTGCCAGGGCCCCAGAGCGCCACAGCCTCGTCTTCTCCGAACCTCAGGCCCTCCCCGACCGTACCCAGAACTCCTCAGGTGTCTGCGGACTGAGCCCCATCACATGGCATCAGAGCGTGGCTGCCTGGAGCAAAAGCATGAGACACGTGCGTATGCCCAGGCACGACCCCTGCTCAACAGGTGCTTTCTTCTCCAAAGTGACGTCACCTGCTGCCACAGCCTGTGCCTCTTGAAGGATTTGAACTTGAGACCCGGTGTGGGCCCCAGAGGAATGGGCACAAACTCAGGGAGAGTGGAAGTCAGTCAGGAGTGGGCAGCATCACTGGAGCCAAGACCGGGCTGACCACCAGGTGGGGACTCCAGACCACTGCTGTGGGCCCCACACTCTGCCAAGTCCGGAAGGACCACTGGGACACCTCAGTGCTGCACTCATCCCACGGCCTGAGTGTATATGCCACCATCCCCATCACCGTGGAGGACCACTTGCCCACACTGTCCGCTGCTCAGCCAGACACCTGAGCCTGGATGCCAGCATCTGGCTGCAGAAAGAGGCCCACCGGCCCAGACAGGTGGGCCTGAGGGCTGCAGCCCCCATTCTGTCCTAGCACCAGCTGGTCTGCCAGGAGGGCCTGCTGCCAGCAACAGTCCCTTTTATCCGAACACTCTGGCACCCCTCAGGGGTAGTGTGGGTCTGAGGGACCCTCCAGTCTCCCACACCCATCACGGAAAATGGAAAAGACAAATTCTTTCAGTTTGGTGGGGAAACGGCTTTCCAGAGAGGCCCAGAGTCTTGTCACACAGCAGGTTCGGTTTTGGGATTACTGAGGCCAGAGCTAGGGGTCCCAGCCCTGGAGCATTTAGGTGGCCACCCCTTCCCCTCCCTTTCCCTCTCCCCCTCCCATGTCAGACCTGCACTGTAGTAGATCAGCCTGTGGACATTGTGGTCTCAGGACCCCTGGTTGTAAATGTCAGAGGATCTCCAAGAGCTTTTGTTTGTGTGGATTATTTAACAGTATTTGCCATATTAGATGTTAAGACCAAGAAAATTTTAAGTATTTATTAATCCACTTTAAAATAATTTTAAAATCCATTACGTGTTAACATAAACAACATTTTTTTTAATGGAAAATAATTATATTTTGTGAAACAAAAGCATTCAGTGAGAAGAGCGGCCCTGTTTTACACTTTTACAAATCTCTTTAATTTGGGGTTTAATAGAAGGCAGCTGGATCCTCCTGTCTGCTGCTGTCTTTGGTCTATTGTGATATCACATCCTGATGCCTCCAGGAGACTCCCTGTATGTTTATGAGAGAACAGGAATGAAAAAGACCAAAAGCTTCTCAGTAATGTGAAAATGGCTTTGACCTTGCAGACCCCTGAAAGGGCCTCAGGGACCCTGAGGGTCCATGAAGCATGCCCGGAGGATCACCGGGAAGATGACTCTCCCTGGACCGTCTCTGTGTGCCTCACACACTGCCCAGGGCCCAGCGCTGCCTTCGCCTTCTCTGCAGCCTCTGAGTCTGCAGGAGGCAGCCTGGTCCAGTGGGAAGGCTGTGAGCCAGCCCTGGTTGGTTCCTGCCACCTCGTAAGCTGTGTGACCTGGGGCTTCGAGCACTTGATGTTCCTCAGCCTCTATTTCCTCATTCTTGCGGACATGGATAATTCCTCCTCAGTGGGTGTCAGGTTCAATGAGCTGTAATCAGTGTTTGTCTCCAGCACACTGCCTTCCCCAGGAGTGGGCAGAGAAGGGCAGGGTCAACAGTGCTGACCTGGACCTGCCCATAGGCCCCCGCTCCTCTGGATGGGGCAGCCGGAGAGAGGGGCCACTGTTGGGGAGGGAGCCAGTCTAGACCTGATAATAGCCCCGCACCGGGTGTTTGCAGGGTGAGCCTCTGGCCCTCTAGGCTGCTGATTCCCAGGGTTACAAGGCAATGAGCAGGCAAAGGGGTGTGAGGCATGGCCTCTGCCTCTCACCAGCCAGGTTGGGGGTACTCTGCAGGTCACTCTGTTCAGCAGGGTTGAGTGACCTCACAGGGATCTGCCACCCAATGGTGAGGAGGGGGCTGGTGTGTGTGTTTGTAAGGGGCTGGTCTGGAAGTGGCCTGAAGTGAGCCCTCCCTTTAGCCCTTTCTTCTGTCTGCTTAAATGCTTTGCTTTGGGTAAGTCCTCTGTTTTGAAATCCTACTCAATCTTGTGCACTTCAGGGACACCCTTCAGGGGTCCCTGCAGGGTGGGGTTATCACCTCTTCTCTTCACTTTCCCCCTCCATTGACCTCAGCCAGTGGGGTCTGCAGGAGCCCTGCCTCACCGTCCTGATTCCTGCCACCCCCCAGCCCTTCTGACCCAGCCTCAGTTGCCCCCCTCCTCAGAGCCATGCCAGTGACCTGGGGAACACAGCTTCGCCTCCACGCAGCTGGCGCTTGCTCACATACCACCTGCAGCGGCCTTAGCCAGACCTCAGTTTCTCCGTGTATTTATTGAGGCCCTCTCTCGCGTTTTATTTTATCTGATTTGGCTTTTTGTGGCTTTCCTTCCTTTTGTACTAATGCTTCTCTCTGATCTTATTTGCATTCAAATTACCTCGCCAGGTGGTTCACCAATCAGAGGTAAGAATGCTGTCCGTGCATCTCGCCACGCCACGCCTCGCCACGCCGTCACCACCACTCCATCCCGTCCCGTCCCGTCGTCACCTCCCCATCCCCACCTCTCCAGCCTCCTCATCTCCAGCTCCGGCCCCTCAGCACCACCGGCCACCACACACATCCACTCTCAGCCATCCCCTCCTGTGACTCATCCATTCCAAGTCTGGATTGTGGACATAACTCGGCTCTTCCCCGCCTTGGGGCTGCAAGCCCACCGACCAGGCCTTCTAGGCCAGCCCCGCAGACAGAAGGGGCTCTGCTGGCTCCTACAGGGAAGCTGGGCCCTGGTCTTCAAGGCTGGCCAGAGATGGAGAATCTTCCCATGAGGTGGGGGAGCATGACCAAGCCTTGCCTTCCATCTCAAGAACCTCCTTGGTCTTGGGGCCTTCAGTCATTGCTAGCTCCCCCTTCAACATCCAGCCCTGTGGTAGAGTGAGGCTCCCCCTGTAAATCTCTCAGTCCAGCAAACGCTGGGAAGGACTGGCAGTTAAGACTAACACAGAGGCTGGAAAGCCAACAGAAATCAACAGGGTCCTGGGTAGCCCGATCCCCTGACCTGTGCTTTCATGCTGCAGGACCCTACATTCAGGGATTCCAAGCCCAGACTGGACTCAAAGATCCACGAAGAGCCATGTTCAAGTTTGACTCAACTTCGTGTCCTTTGAAAACTCAGTTTCTCTCTCGAAAGTCTGTTTCCTCCTGTTTAGGCTGAGGCCAGGGACCCACCTCATGGGGCATGATGACTAGAGCAGAGGGAGAGGATTGGGTATGGTCTGGCCCAGAGCAGACATCCTGTAAAATGGTGGCTTCTGTAGTGTTTGTATTCACATCGTTTTCTCCCCGCCTCTCAGTATCCTTGGGCACCTCTAGACCCTCAGAGTTCAGGGCCAGGCTGTTTTCAGAACAGAAGATGGGGCCAGGCCCCCACTGCCGGCTCATGGTGTTGGTTCCAGACTTGGGGGTTTCTGTGTGCAGTAGTCTCAGGGTCTGCGTGGGGTCCCCTGACCAGTCCTGGTTCTTAATGCAGGGGAGCCTCCTCCTCCACCCAGGATCCCACCCAGGTACCACTTCCTGCTCTCACCTGTGGCACCAGCTTCCAGGACTCTCCTCTACCCTCAGCTGAACTGACCTTCGTACAGCCCCCTCTCCCCTTGGCCAGGGGCCTGACCCCCATCTGCTTGAATGAGCGTTTTCTGTGACAGCGTCCATCCATCCCATAAACATGACCTGTTGGGTGCCCGTCAGGGCTGTTCTCGTAGGAGCTGGGTATTTGGCATGTGTCCTGGGTCCTCATGCTCCCTGATGCTGGTGGGGAGGGCTGACCAGGACCACAGAGCAGGCCAGCCCTTTCTCCCTCTGCTTTGGGGTCGAGCCTAAGCATTGCTCTCCCCACCTCCCGTGTTCATAGCCCCTCCTGCTGCCCAGCATTTGGGTGATGAAAGAGAGGTATTGGGGGTGAAGAGGCTGTTACATGCTACAGCTCAGACCTGCAGTGGGACCCCGCCCCCTGGAGCCTGGGCCCCGAGAGCTCCTCGTGGCTCCTGTCCCATTGGGTCAGGCGGGATCAGGCAGTTCTGTCTGCGTCCTGTGTGGGTGTAACTGTCAGCCGGCCTGGGCTCTGGGAGGGGTAGGTCTGTGTAGGCAGGGGTTTCTGTCAGGCTGTGTCCTGTGGGGTTGTTAACTGTCCGTTGGAGCGTCCTGCGTGGGTGTGATTGTCTGTCAGCTTGTTCCAGGGAGCGGGTGTTGCTTGTGCCTTGGGGTGTTCTGTCACGACGGTTCGCCCGGTGTGCCCTCTCCAGCAGCAGTGTTCTTAGGCGCTTACTGCCCGGGCTGGAGGTGGCCAAGTTCTGGTTTCGCCGCCACCCCCCACCTTGCCCTCGCCTTGGCCTCCCCTACCTGGTACCTGGACCTGCCAGGACTGGTCCCAGCCCTTTCCCCCGCCCTCTGTGAGGGTCATTTTCAGCGCCCACCTTCTACCCCCACCCCCACGTCCCGGCTCCTATCTGTCCGTCTGCGGCCAGAGCAGCCCTTTCGGGCGCTGGCCCGAGTGGGAGCTGCAGCCTCCATTAGCCTCCTGAATTATGCAGGAGCCGCGGTGGGTCGAAGCACTTTAGCAGGGACCAGGCTGAGGAGAGGAGCCGGAATGGGTGGGGCTGGCGGGGGTGGAGGTGAGGGCCGGGAGGAGGGGTGCTGTGAGCAGAGGCTGCTGGGCACCAGGCCTGCAGGGCCAGCCCTTCCTTCCTGTGGGTTCTGGTGGGCGGTAGAATCTCAGGTCTTGCCCGAGGAGGGCATCGCACGCTCGTGGGTTCCAAGCTGCTCCCACCCACGCCTGGCTCCATGATGCTCTGATTGGGGATGCTCATTAGCAAACAGGCTCCAGTACTGTGTACTGGCCAGAGCGTGGCAGATGCTTGGTGGAGTTGGGGGATGGGGTGGAGCCCCTGGCCGAGCCCACAGGCCCGGCTAGACCTCGAGTGGGGAGGGCTTGCTATCTGGAGCATGACCTTCAGTTCTGTCCAGGAGGCCTCTGGGCTTCTCAGGGAGAGCTTCCCAGAAGCAGCACCTGTACCAGGTGTGGCCCTGATGCCTGCCACATCTGGTCGACCCGAGCCTCAGGTGTTGTCGAGACCCCTCCTCAGGTTCCAGGCCAGACCGCCGTCTCTGTGTCCCCACAGGTGCCTTGCAGATTGAGAGCAGCGAGGAGTCGGACCAAGGCAAGTACGAGTGTGTGGCGACCAACTCTGCAGGCACTCGTTACTCGGCCCCTGCCAACCTATATGTGCGAGGTAAGGACTCAGGTGGTGCCCAACTCTGCCTGACTCAATGGAGCAAGCCGCAGTAGCCGGGCTTGCTGCCCAGAACCTTGGTGTGGACCATCGGGCTGCCATGGGCCTTGTCTCTCCTCCTTTTCACCTCTCTGCAGCAGCCGTAGCAGCAGCAGCAGCTCCCACTGGGCAAGCTCCTAACATCCACCCGACTTTGCCTTCCTCCCACAGGCCCTTTGGGAACAGCTACTCTTGGGAGCATTTGTATCTCTTATAGGTCCTGCCTCATGGGCTTGGAGCCCCACGAGAGTCTAGAGCCTTTCGAGCAGACTGTGTGTGTGTGTGTGTGTGCGAACATATTCACACCTGCCTGGTCGTCCTTGAGTCTGTCCTGCCCGGCCCAGCAGGGTGGGCTTCAGGCCAGGTGTACCTGCCTTCTGACCAGGTTTGCCTTGGCGCTTCCTGGGGGAGGAGCCAGGTGTGCCTTGTCATCAGCCAGGACCCTTGTGTAGGGGGGTGAGGCCCAGGCAGCTTTGAGCCCCTGCAGGTGGGCACCTCATGCGTTTGAGGTATTTCTCGCTGGGACTAAGCGGGTCACGTGTTCACAAGTCCAGGTGCCCAGCAGAGAGGGTCTGGGGCTGTTTTGGCCTGTCCAGTCTCTGTTATGCTCATAGCCCAAGGGGAACCAAAGCTGGCCACCTGCGCCTTCCTGAGAACACTCTGGGTTTTGTGTGCACAGTGTCCAGGAGGGGCCTTTAGCACCCCTCCTACCTCTACCATCCCCCCAGTTAATCCTCCTTCACAGATGGGCGTCATGAAAAGTGAAACCGTCTCCCCTCGGGGGATTTCTAAAGGAAAGTGGATGCCGCTTCTTTGCAGTGATGATTTCATCACGCTAAGTGCTTAGTACAGCTTCACAGCGGGCGTCGTCTGCCTGTCCGCCCAGGCCAAGCGCGGGGCAGGGCGGACGCAGTGCCCTGTCCCACCTTTCAGGGCCATGTGGTCAGACAGACCAGAGAGAATTAGGCCATCAACCATGAGCTTATTAAGGGGCTGTGCTGTCAGGGCACAAGATCCCAAGAGGCCACAGGTGATGGGCAAATGGGGCTTCAGAGAGTGGCTGATGCCTCGTCAGAATTGGGGGCATGGGATGGGAGGTCCCCATTGGTCCCCTTCTCAGGTGTTCTGCTCTTCAGGGCTCACTGGAGCTGCCCCAGGGCCTGTCTTAAGGAGCAGCGTCAGGGCATGGAGGCCAGGAGCATGCAGGTCACCCAGATAGCCAAGATGAGTATGTCAGAAATTGCACGGCCTTCCCCCCACGCTGCCCCCAGCGGAGCTTCTGACCAATACACAAGGTCCTAATGAGTCCCCTCTGAGAGGAGCAACTGAATGACTCTCCTCAGAGACCTCCCTCCTCCACCCAGACTGTTCCAACTGCTGTGTGGGCCTGACCTAGCACTTCTTCCAGAAGACCATCGTGTTGAGACTGTGGAGTTTCGAGGCCTCAGCAGTGAAGTCCTTCACTGCATGTGGCTACACCAGGGAGAGGAGGGGCGGGCAGAGCTGCAGGCACCATACTGAGGCAGGAGGCCCAGAGCTGGGGTGGCTGAGCTCCTCGTCGCCGTCTTGGCTGTGCGGCGTTCTCTGAAGTCACCGTCACGCTGGCCTCAGCCCGAGGTGGGACAGTAGGTCTCTTTGGATGAGCTGAGCTCAGCTGCTGTAGCTGGTGGCTCGGGCTCTGATCAGGGGGCTCTTACCTCCTTGTCTGTGGGAACTTCACTGTCTGCACGTGATGGGCTCAGGCAGGACTCTTAACTGGTTCCTGCCATGGCCCATCCCCCACTCCCACGGGTCTTCCTGAACTGCCTTCCCGGACCCATTTCCACAGGCCTTTTGGGCCGGGAACATGGGTGTTCCTTTAGTTCTAGCCCCACTTGCTGCTGCTGCTGCTGCTAAGTCGCTTCAGTCGTGTCCGACTCTGTGCGACCCCAGAGATGGCAGCCCACCAGGCTCCCCGGTCCCTGGGATTCTCCAGGCAAGAACACTGGAGTGGGTTGCCATTTCCTTCTCCAATGCATGAAAGTGAAAAGTGAAAGTGAAGTCGCTCAGTCGTGTCCGACTCTTCTCGACCCCATGGACTGCAGCCTACCAGGCTCCTCCGTCCGTGGGATTTTCCAGGCAAGAGTACTGGAGTAGGGTGCCACTGCCCTCTCAGAATCCTAAAATAGGGACAGCCTCGCTTTGGTTGTTCCTCGCTCTTACTGGCACACACACACATTCCTGTGGGGCCAGTCCTCAGTCCGTCCCTAAGACGTGTCTGATAGCCAGGCCCCCACCTGAATCCGTACCCGCCCTGCTTTGCAGAGAGAGATTTGCCCTGTACCCCTAGGACAGAACCCTAAGCTGTGCTGCTAGGACCCTGGCATCTGGGGTCCACCCCCGCTCCTCATCATGGTCTTGGCAGAGCCCCTGCTTTCTGCCCCAGCAGTGCTGAGAGCCCCATCAGCCCTTTACTTTTCTGGGACAGCCTCTGTGGTGCTGGCCACCAGCTCTGTATCCTGAACCCCTCTTGGGGGTGGGCACGCATGGAGAAAGCCCCCAGTGCTGGCCTGTGCCCGCCTGCTTCCCGGCAGAGCGGTGGTAAAGCTTCCTTCCAGACAGGGCACCTGTCACCCTCCAGGCCAGTGGGAGGCCCGCCCTGGGCTCAGCCTTAGCATCGAGGTCAGTGGGGACACCAGCTCAGGGTTTCTCAACCTCAGCACCATTGACATTTGAGACCAAGTAACCCTACACTCTGTGGGGCTGTCCTGTGCACTTTGGGGTGTTTACCGACCCACTGGATACAATAGCACCCCCTGGTCACCGCTCACAGGGTCTCCAGACCTTGCCCAGTGTAGCTTGGGGGAATCCTCCTCCCCACCATTACGAAACACTCTTCAGATGGACAGCCTCACTCTGGCTCTTGTCTCCATCCATCTCTAACTCTCTTCTGCCACGTCCATGGGGCCCGAAGTCATGTCTCCTCCTCGGATTTGGCTCCAGTGTCCACCTCACACCCCTCCTCTGTCCCGCAGACTAGGGGCCCCCTCTCTCAGACCCTAAGTGGCTGCATTTCATAGGCCCGTGCGTGTAGAGCTCCCAGCCTGGTGCTGGGCACGCAGAAAGTGCTGGGCAATCAGTAGCCACTGCTGCCGCGGGGAAAACACCATGGGGCTGCACCACCCAGTTTCGTCTGACTTTGCTCAGTTGCCTGCAGCTCCACCCACGGTCTAGCAGGCCCAGGCATGCCGGGTGGACCAGCCTCTCCATCCCACTACCTCCCCCAGTGACTCACTCTCTCCTTCCATCCACAGCGTCTCTCTCGTCTAGCTCTTAGGACACACAGCTGCCAGGGACCAGGGAGGGGCCACGCTTTCCACCGAGCCTGGCCTGCTTGCCCCCGCCCTTCCCCACTTCTCTGCAGGGACCTGGCCGCTGGGCCGCAACTGTCTGTAAACGGGGCGACAGCTCCGTGGCTTCTCCCCACAGGCTCCAGACCAGCTTCCTCACACTCTGGGGCCGCGCAGCATGGGGCTTCCTCAAGGTGGCGGGGTTCTAGTGGCCCATGTGCCTCGGTGGGTTTGTGGGCTGGGTGGGCCCTGAGCTCAGTGAGTCTGTTTGAGCCTTGGGGTGCGCGTGAGGCATGGGGGCCTGCCTGTGCCACACTCCCACCCATCCCTGTCCCGCCCTTTGGCACCCGGCACCTGCCGGCGGGACCCAGCCCTGTCCGCCCGTGTCCTCCATGAGTCCTGAGTCTTTTGTGAGCGGCGTGGTCCGCGCGCACCTGTGGGCACGTGTGTGTGCGTGGGGCACAAGAGTCTTGTCTCGTTTCCGTGCTGTGTGGGCAGATGAAGGTTGGCCTGTTTTTACTCTCTCTGTGTTTCTCCTTGTCTTTTTTTTATTCCCTCCTCATCCTCATCGCACTCTGCCATCAACCCAAACTCTCATCTCTCAGATCAGCGAGAAGGTTGGTCCTTTTCACTTCTTATCCATCTACAGTTCGTCCATCGACGGGATGCCCCCGTCAGTAGGGACCAGAGGGCTCGGTCAGCTCTTCGGGCTCACCCCAGTCAGGCCTGCCCACCCGTCGGGCTCTGCACTCCCATTGTTCGAGCCGGCAGGTGGGCAGGACCAGGGGTGGGTGGGCAGGTCCCCCTGCCCCGCATGTTTCTGCTGCTTGGGTCCCTGACCACCCCACGTGTCTGCATGTCCCCTTAGCTGGGCTCCCCTGCTGGGGAGGTTGGGGGGGCACGGTGCATGGCACAAGACTGGGCCCTGCCTTTGTGCCCAGGCCAGGCCAGCTGTCTGCTCCAGGTGGAGCTCAGAAGTGGTTGTGGGCTCTGCAAGAGCTGTAGGGCTTTATGTGCACCTGTGAGGCCTTCCACAGTTCCCCCCATCCCCCCTGCTTAAAATCCACATTTGCTAGCGCTCAGCTGAAACCGTTGGGAAGATGAAGGGGAAGGCTAATCTAGAATGAGCTCACCCCTCAAGATCCTGCAGCCCAGGGTGAACGTCCTCCAGGGTCTGCACTACCCTTGAGCACCTCCCCGAAGCTGGACGGACAGCAGCCATGCTGTGCCCACTGAGCTTAGTGTCGGGCAAAGGGTGAGTGGCGTCACCTTGGCTCACTGAGGAGGCGTCCCATTGACTGGTCTCTTCCCTCTCCAGCGAGATCCAGGTGAGGGCCTTCCCACCTGGTCCAAGCTTCCCACCTTCTCCCAGACAGCTGGCATTTCCCCAGCCCCACACTGGGTGCTGGGCATCATTTGACCAGGAGCTCACATCTGACCGAGCAGTCAGCTGCTGCCTAGAGCCATGTGTGAGCCTCGCAGCAGCCCTAGCATGGCCGTGGGTCGGGGAGGGCTTCCCGGAGACCTCGCAGCACCCCATTCCAGAGCAGTCTCACACCCTCAGGGCCAGGCCCCTACTCCTCGCCCTCAGTCCAACAGCAGGGGCCGAGGGGCAAGGACACAGGCGGCAGTCCTTCCTGTGTCCCTTGGTCTGAGCCGTCAGAGGAGGCGCTCCCGTCCACTGGGCGAAGCCCCAGGGAGCAGACCCGGGCCACCTGGTGTCCTGTGCATTCTCTTTGTGGGTTGGGTTTCCTCCACGAGGAGAGGGAGCCTGTCGGGAGGAGGACTGCAGCCTTGGCTCAGAAACCAGCCCTGAGCATCATCATATGCACTCCTGAGCTCTGGGGCATTTCAGTTACACCGTTTCGCTGACCGGGCAAATCTGCCTGGGGCGAGTTCAGAAAACGGTCATCAGCAGAGAGAGCCCAGCCTGCCACCACCTCCCCCTGGGCCCCTCCCCCGCCCTCCCGGTCCCTTGTCCCTTCTCCTTTTACCATTCCATGGTTCCACCAAAAATAATATTTAATGGGAAGGCAGAAATGAGTTTCTAAATATTCCAGGGGGGATTTGCCGTGCTGGTAATTTGTTTGGTGCTGATAATTACATCTTACATTTTTCCAGCTTTACTTAAAACTGTGTGCCGAGTGCGCTGGCATTTAATTACTGCTCTGCGGCAGCCACAAGGTTATTTATTAAAGAGTTATTTTATCTTGATACGGTGGATCCTGCCCCTTATCCCCTCCTTAATGTTGTGTTATTTTCATCAGGAAATTTCCGCAAGTGAATGCCGATTGCGGGGCTGCCTCCCCCCTGCGATTAGGCTGTCACTCCACTGAATGCCGATGCCTCCAGGCGCCGCACCGCCCTATTATAGGGGGTTGTCAGCTCAAATAATTAGACTTAAAAGTTACAGCTGAAATATAACCCAGAAATGGCAAGGCCCTGTTTTGGAAATTGTCTATAAAATGTCAGCAGTAAGGATGCTCGGGGAACAGTAATAGACCGTCATTGTTGGAGCTCAGGATTAGACCCTAGGTGCGTTTTTTCCCTGGCCCTGGTTTTTCCTTCCCTGCTGTTGCTGCTGTCAGTAGACCCGAGTCCAGGGCGAGTCCTGCCCCTTCTGGAGGCCTCGTGTCAGTGACTGCAGGGAGGCACCAGCCACTCCTGGCGCTTGGGACAGCGGGGTGACCATCCAGAACTCGGGACTCCACAGATACTCAGGGTCCCAGGAAGTGGTCACTTGCCTCTGTTACCCCCACCTTCTCTCTGTAGTCCTAGCCTCTACACCGTGGGGAAGATGAGTCTGCTCTGCGGCAAACCTGTCCAGGCTCTTTGTGTTGGCTGAAGCCCAGCAGGCCTGTGAAGGGACGTGCCCTGCTGGAGCGTGCTGTCCAGGAGTCCCTGGGCTTGAGGCCCTGCCCTGGTGCTAGGGGTGATCCTAAGGCTCACCTCTGACCTCTCACTCATCCTTAGCCCCTGGGGTTCTCCCTTCCACTTGCATCTGGAAGGGGGGAATTTAAAAATAAAAACAAACCCTTCTCAATGTTAGTTCCCCAAGGGCCCTTATTTCCTAATAGTGGCGAGAACACCTTGTTCTCCGGGACTGTTTGAGGTAAAGACCGGTCAGTTTTCTTCACAGCTTAGGTTGAGACCTAAGGTTTATCCACCAATGACCTACTTCCTTCCCCTGGGGCTCTTTGTTCTCATGTCCAGGGACCTGATCGGGTCCCAAGATTCTGCCACTGACCACCGTCAAGCTGGCAGGTGTGTCCCTGACACAGGCTTGAGGCCCATCCTCATGCCAACTGGAGAGTGTTTCTCCCGGCAGCCTCAAGAGACCCAGAAGCTTCTTCATGGAGCCGCCTGGGTCTCTCTTTTCACCCTGTGAGCCAGGGCTCAAAGGGCCCTGAGCTTTTCATCCCACGGACCTGCTTCCAGTACGTGTATAAACACGTCCCTGAGTGTCAGCTGTCAGTTCCCGCCTCTTTAACTGGGAGGTGCCGGCATCCACAGCGTGGAAACCCGCAGCCCAGAGGAGGTGCCCGAGAGTGGTTCTCTTCCCCCCAGACCCATTTGGATGCCCATGAACAAGGAGGAGACGGGGAAGCCACTGGCAGAGAGGAGAGGCAAGGACAGAGTTGGTCAGTTAGGACCGCGGAGCCTTTTTGCCTTAGCCAGGCTACAGAGGGGAGAGGCAAGGAGAGGGCTGGTCAGTTAGTGAGCCTCTTTGCTTTAGCCAGGCTACATCTCCACCAGCGGGCATGCCGCGCCTCATGACCTGTGCCCCAGGTTCAGCACCAGAGCCCAGGGAGTGCCTGCACCATGTCCGAGCCTCCCAGCCTTTTGCTGTTTGTGGGGAGTGCTCAAAGGAAGCTCTTTGTCGTGGCTTTCTCCTGCCAGCCGTGCCCCCGGGGTCCACCTGTGCCCCTGCCGCACAGCACTGCGCTACCACCCAGTGCAGACTCCCGGCTTTAGGACAGATGACAGAAGCCCACTTCTATCAGCTTAACGCCAAACATGGAAACTCTTGTCTTACAAAACTGAAAGTAGAGAAGTAGATTTGGCGTCAGGCACGGCTGGATCCAGGTGTTTAAACAGTTCGGTCAGGCATTCTTCTGTCTCTGTCTCTACCTCTGCTCTCCTCAGTAGCTCCTTTGTTCTCAAGCAGGTCCTGTCGAGTATTGTGAAAGGTGGTCCCCAGCCTCCCACCCCCCAGGTTAGAGACCAGAAGTGGAGAGGAAAAGCCACGTGTCTTAATAGTTTTCGCAAAAGGCCAAAGGTTCTACCTCTCGAGCCACATCTGGGTCGCATAGCCCATGAACCAAAAATGGGGGCTGAGATGGTTCTCCTAAGAAGATGGGGATGCCAGTTCTGGGAGGAGACACGCTGACACCACAGTGAGCGCGGGGCACCGAGGGAAGTAGACGCGGCCCCTGGCGCTGGCTGTGGCACAGGCGGTGCTTTGGCTCTGACTGGAGGCCTCGGAGGGAGGCAGTGTGGGTACAGTTGAGGCTGAGTAAAATGAGGGCTGAGGAGTCATTCAAAGCTCGGTGCGAGAGTTTTTAACCAGGCAGGTAACGTGAACAGATAAGGATTTGTGCCGGCTGTTTGTGGAGGGCCAGTGACCGGGTCGGGGGATGACCAGAGCAGGAGGAGCAATGGAGAACACAGCACAGCAATCCAGGGAAGGATGGTGGCTTGGACTTTGGAAGTGGCATTCACCTGTGGACTTGGCAAGAAATTAGAGTGTTGGAAAGCTATCTTAGGTGGTGCTTTAGCAGGACCTGGTGATTTGCTGGATGTCTGGTCTGTGGGTTGCAGCTTTGACCTCTGTGTAATGAGGTCACAGGTTGGACCAGGTGATGTCTGCAGTTACTTCCAGCTCTGATTCCATGCTTTTGGGCTGAGCGAGCAGCAGTCTGGCATCTGTGGTGGAGGTGTTCCCGATGTAGCACCATGGGTCCTTTGCATGCCTGGGCTCCCCAGCAAGGACCCTCAGAGACCTGCACCCTGAGTGATGCCCTCTGGGTCTAATCTTAGCCTCGCTGCCTGCCTTCTTCAGCCCTGCGTGTAGGGGTGCCCAGGAAGGACACACCCCAGCCTCTGCCCACCAACTGCATGCCCTGTTTGCATGCCAAGCATGTCTGCCCATGGCTAGGTTTTGCTTGCCTTCCCTCCTTCTGCATGTTCCGAATGTCTTTACCAAGCTCGAGACTTTGGCAGGCGGGGTGGGAGGGGGGTCCAGGCTGCACCTTGAACTGAGAAGCGCAGAACAGCTTCTTTCCCGGGGAGCCCAAGGTTGGAGGTTGTGGCCAGGCACAGCCACCCTCCCCCTTGAGACCCTGTCCATTGGTGCCGAAAGCCGTCTGCTTGGCACCCTCATCATGTTACTGCCATCGTCATGCCCATCCTGCCCGCGGACCACGTCCCTGGCCCGCCCAGAACTCTGGCCCCTGTCCAGTCCCTCCTAGAAGCAGCCCCTCCTCTTGGGTTCTCAGGCTCTGCCAGGCTGAGGTCCTGGGAGGTGGTCCTGCTGCTGCCCTCATCTCTTCACCGGGGATCACAGCCTGGAGGTGGAGGCAGTGGCCTCAGAGAAGGTGGCCACGTCACTTCCGGGCTGACCCTCTGCCCTGCCCGAGTCCTGCTCTGAGGACCCTCCACCCTAGGGTGCCTGGATCTCTCGCACTAGTGCCCCAGCTAGCCCTGCTGGAGACCCTCCTTGGTGGGGGCAGGGGTGGGAGCAGGTAGAGGTGGGCACTGGAGAGCAACCTGGGATGTGGCCCCTACAGGCTTTGCACTGATTCCCCTGTAATCCTGGGCCTCAGTTTCCTAGGCTGTAAAACGGGAGCTTGGTTGCAGAATCTCTCGTGTTCCAGACATTCCCTGAGAGCGGGGGCTATTCTGGCCCCAAAGCAGAATGGGTGGGGGTCAGCCAGGGCCCAGGAACCCCACCCCTTGGCTCTGACGAGAGGGGCTTCTTGGACGAGGGGCCCCTGCCCTTCCACCCGCACACGTGCCCTGCCCGGCCTGTGAGCGCCTCTCTCCCTCCTCCCGCAGTGCGCCGCGTGGCTCCGCGTTTCTCCATCCCTCCCAGCAGCCAGGAGGTGATGCCGGGCGGCAGCGTGAACCTGACGTGCGTCGCCGTTGGCGCACCCATGCCCTATGTGAAGTGGATGATGGGGGCCGAAGAGCTCACCAAGGAGGACGAGATGCCGGTCGGCCGCAATGTGCTGGAGCTCAGCAACGTGGTGCGCTCCGCCAACTACACTTGCGTGGCCATCTCCTCCCTGGGCATGATCGAGGCCACGGCCCAGGTCACCGTGAAAGGTGAGCCTCACTGGTGTGCTGGCCATGGCCCGTGGCCTTCCCTGGACTGGGCGGGGAAGGGGGGCATGACTGCCGGGAGATGGGTGGGGCTGAGGGTTGTTACCCTGCTGGTGCCTGGCCCTGGGGGTCCTCCTGGCCCTCAGTGGTGGACGGAAGGCTTTCTGTCAGAAACTGGCTTAAATATTTGAGCTAACAGGTGCTAGGTCCCTGCGGGGCAGATGCCGTGCTGGTTAGGAAGCACAGGTTATATTGTTCAGGTGGCGTCACCCTGGCAAATAGATTCTCTTGTTGTTCCCATTTTATAAGTTAGGAAACTGAGGCACAGAGTTACAGGGAAGTAAATGATGGAGCAGGGACTTGAACCCTGGGGGTCTGAATCCACCACACACCCCTCTAACCATAGAACTGGACCCTCAGCTTTCCCAGCCTCCCAGAAAGAAGGATGGGAAACAGTAGCCAAGGCAGGTGGGTTCTCTCTGCCCTGGCCCTAGGACAGCCACATGTAGACCAGACTCCTTGGGGGGCTCTGCTTCCAGTCTTCCCTCTGATAACACCCCCGTTCTGCAGCGTGAGTCCTCTGTTTAACAGAGCAGCATCACATTATAGAAGGGAGAAACACCCTGCGGTGGCTTCTGACTGCTTTTAAGATAAAGACCAGGATCCGCACTGCTGTGACCTGAGCAGGCTGACAGTCCCAAGTGTCACCTGCTCTCACCCCACCCTTGCTGTCACTGGCTCCACCTCGCTCTCCAGGTCTCAGTCCTGGGAAGCTTTCCCCAATCACCCCATTCAGGGACACCCTGGACTTTTCTCCATCTCAGCACCCTGCTTTCTGCTGCATTACACATACCAGAGCCACGATCATTGCTCGCTGATCGCGTCTCTCTCGCACTGGTATATGAACCCCATGAGCGCAGCGACGTGACCGTGTAACAGTGCGTCCTCAGCCCTAGCGCAGTGCCTGGCGCCCCAGCAGCACTCAGTTTGTGAGTGCCTGTTGTTCGGGGATTGGCTGTGGACCTGGGACTTCTCCCCTCCTTTTGAGCCAAGCCATGGTGTCCGTGGGGCCAGCAGCCCCATCCGTCTCTCTCAAATCCAGGATCATTCCCTGAGGAAATCCCTTCCCTCTCCCCGCCCCTGTTACACACACTTGCCAATGGGTGAGCCCAGATGCACTGCAGAGGCCTGTGTGTCTCCCATCTGCACGGGCCCAGGCAGGCCACCTCTGGGTCCGTTTGCTCAATGAGCCACCAGGGCTGGTGTGAGGTCCAGGGAGTCCTAGAAGTGACTTAGGTGGACACCGAATGACCCAAGGCCCCTGCAGGCACTGACGGGCCTGGCCACCAGCCCCCGCTACCAGACCTCAGTGGTCACCGAGGGCTTTTCAGGCGATTCTTTGCAGGGGAGGGCTGTGGGGGTGGGGTCAACCACACTCTGGTTGGATGAACCCCAGGGCAAGGTCAGCTCCTGGGGTCATGACCTCAGGCAGCCCTAAGCCTTCCACTTTGTCCCCAGCCCTGCCGAAGCCTCCAATTGACCTTGTGGTGACAGAGACAACTGCCACCAGCGTCACTCTGACCTGGGACTCTGGGAACTCAGAGCCTGTATCCTACTATGGCATCCAGTACCGCCCAGCGGGCACGGAAGGCCCCTTCCAGGAGGTGGACGGCGTGGCCACCACCCGCTACAGCATCGGCGGCCTGAGCCCTTTCTCAGAGTACGCCTTCCGCGTGCTGGCGGTGAACAGCATCGGGCGCGGGCCGCCCAGCGAGGCGGTGCGGGCGCGCACGGGGGAGCAGGCGCCCTCCAGCCCCCCGCGCCGCGTGCAGGCACGCATGCTAAGCGCCAGCACCATGCTGGTGCAGTGGGAGCCGCCCGAGGAGCCTAACGGCCTGGTGCGGGGCTACCGCGTCTACTACACCCCCGACTCCCGCCGCCCTCTGAGCGCCTGGCACAAGCACAACACAGACGCCGGGCTCCTCACCACTGTGGGCAGCCTGCTGCCTGGCATCACCTACAGCCTGCGTGTGCTGGCCTTCACCGCCGTGGGCGACGGCCCCCCCAGCCCCACCATCCAGGTCAAGACGCAGCAGGGAGGTAGGCGCAGGCCAGGCTGGATGGTACCCCCCTCCCTCGGGCCGTGAGCCGGGGGGTGGTGGGGGCGGTCTTTGGGATGATGAAAGCCCGTATCTGCACACACAGCCACTGGGGAGGCAGGGTGGGGGTTGGGTGAGGCCCTGCCTCCTTCCGCTGGGGGCCCCTGCCCTTGGGGGATTGGTGAGGCTGACGGCGCCTGGCTGGGGTGTTGCAGTGCCTGCCCAGCCCGCGGACTTCCAGGCCGAGGTGGACTCAGACACCAGGATCCAGCTCTCGTGGCTGCTGCCCCCGCAGGAGCGGATCGTCAAGTATGAGCTGGTGTACTGGGCGGCAGAGGACGAGGGCCAGCAGGTGAACACCCAGCAGTGTGGAGGGAGGGGGGCTGCTCCCGGTCCTGGGGGTCCGTGCTGGGCTCTCCTAGGCAGGCTTTCCTGGATTCTGGGGTCGTGGGGACACAGCCCCTTGAGGCTCTGGGACCCTTGCTGGCCTGTGTGGTTCTGTAGTCTTTGTCACCCCTGTGCTGGGGACAGAGCTCCTAAGTCCGTCCTGGGTCTTCTCGGCTCTGTGGCTCTCATGGCACCAGCAGAGCCCTCAAGTTCCCCAGGCCACCATGTCCGTGGTGTTCCCATGCCCATGTGGTCAGTGAGGTGCCCTTGCATGGGCCACGTGGCCACATGGCAGGGAACCAGCCCTGCAGCTACAGTGGGTCCGCAGGGATCAGCCCGTGTTGGGGGTGACCTCTGAGTGACCTTTGAGGTCAGGGTGGTCAGTGAGTGCTCTTTGCTCTTCCAGCACAAGGTGACCTTCGACCCCACGTCCTCCTATACCGTAGAGGACCTGAAGCCCGACACACTGTACCGCTTCCAGCTGGCCGCCCGCTCTGAGCTGGGGGTGGGAGTCTTCACCCCCACCATTGAGGCTCGCACAGCACAGTCCAGTAAGTGTCTCCCAGAGCCACGGCTGCTACAGCTGGGCGGGTATACACACATGCGCACCCTTTCCCCTCGACCAGGCGGGTGGTCAGTTCCGCTGGGCCCTGGGCTCAGTCTGGATCCCAAGTGAGGGACAGGTAAGTGCCCTCTAGTCTGCATCCGGGCGGCTGCTGCCCTTGCTGCTCCCTGCCCACCTCCTGCCTTCCCTCAGCCCTGCCCCCGCCCAGGTAAGTTCTGTGTCTCCTCCCCCACCCGCTCTGTGCTGGTCACATTAGCCCGCAGCCACCCTCCATCGAGGGACCGCTGTGCTCGCTGTGTTTCCGAGCTGCTCCAGCGGCGTCTTCCCTCCTGTGTCCCCACATCTCATCTCCCTGTTACCCATATTCCTGCCTCCTGCCCCCTCCACGGAGTCCCTGTGAGCCAGGCAGTCTCACCGAGCCAGCCGCACGGGGGGAGATGAGGCGCACCGGGGCCGTGTGGCACTCGCATGTTGGACTGTGCATGAGGCTGTGTGTGTACGCATTTAGGAGTGCTGCGTGCAACTGTGTTCCTGCGTGAGACTGATGCTGTGAGTGTGTCCATGTCTGAGCACCCAGCTGTGCAGCCCCTGAAGGTGTCTGTCACTGTGGTTGGGTCTGGGTGTGTCCATTGGCTGTTCTTAGGATTGGGACCCAACCAGTGTGTCTCAGGGTGTCTGGCTCTCTGCACCTCTCCCTCCCGGCGACAGATTGCGAGCCCATGGGCTCTGTACTCACATGGCCACAGTGAGCCATCATCTGTGAGGTTGCCTGTGATAATGGGGCCAAGTATGTGTGGCTGGTTGGGGTCGTGGCATTGAGACAGCACGTGTGATGACATGTCATGGTCCTGTGAGGCCCCTTTTGTCACATGGGATTGTGTGAATGTGCCGTGTGTGACTTGGTGTTCCTGGATTCATTCTACAAGCACCTGCCACACTCCTGCCGGGGCCCATGCACCCTGCTGGGAGTAGCACAACCATGACGTGGCCTCTGCCCGCGGGGGTCCTTGTCTAGTGGGGAAGACAGATATTAAACCCACAATTACCCAAATGAGCTTTTAATTATATTTGTGTAAAGTGCCGTGGAGGAAACAAACAGTGGAGAGAAGATGTGACGGGAAGCTGGTGTTATCTGAGGGGTCAAAGGGGCTTCCTTGGGTGACACGGAAGCCCTAGGCAGGGGGTCAGCAGGTGCCAGAGACCTTGAAGCAGGAAGGCGCCTGGTTGTGGTCAGGGTGAGCAGCCAGCCAGTATGGCCAGAGCAGCCCCCTGACGACAGCATCAGGGCTTTGGGGACAGGAAACTGCCTAGAGCTGCCTAGCTAAGGGTGAGAATGCGCGGAACAGCCCAACAGCACGCTGGAGACGGGAGGCGGTGTGCGTCGTTCTAGGTAAGTGGTGGCGGCTTAGGGGAGCTGGAGGTGGGGGTCGGGGGTGGTTTTGAGAGCTGTCTGGGATCCCGCTGGCCAGGCTTCGTGACAGATTAGGTGTGGGGGTGGGCTAAGGGAGAGGGGTGCCTCGGGTGCAGCCTTGTACATGGTGTGCAGACCTGGGAGGAGAGTGGTGCCACTCACTCCCTGGGATGGGAAGTGAGACAGAAGCAGGCATGAGCGGCACGCCTGGTGCAGAGGCCCCCAGGCTCGGGAAGCTGTGTGCCATCTGGGCGCTGATGCTTGGCGGGTGGCCGGGATCCAGAGCTGGGGCTGGAGTTCAACTGAGAAGGAGGACCAGGGATGGGAGGGACTCCAGGAGATGGCGGTGTCTTGGAGGTCAGAAGAAGAGAGTTTCAAGAAGGAGACCAGATGTTACTGCTGAGTGGTCAGGGCCAGAGCGTGACCACTGGGTGTAGTAACACGCAGGGGTGGACCTGGCGTGAGGGGCTGAAGCCGACTGGCGACCCAGGAGGCTTGTGTGGGAGACACGGAGGTAGAGACAGAGGCTTAGCTGAGAAAGGGGACACTGCAGCTGGTGCAGTAGGGGAGGCTGTGGGGCCAAGGATGGGATGTAGGAAGACTAAGATGGGGAAATCTTGAGCACACATAAACGTCATTGGAAATGTGTCCACGAGAAGTAGACAGTGCGGAAAAGAGGATAGTTGGCACCTTGTGAAGTGAGGAAGAGGGTAGAGCACAGGCAAGGGGAGAGACTGGCCTTGGACAGGAAGGTACTCCCTTCCTTCCTGGGGTGGGGGAAGGAGAAACCCGCAGCCAAAGCTGGCCAGTTGGTGGGTTTGGTACTGAGAGCTGCAGGAGCTGCTGTCGGGAGGTCTTGGTTTTCTCTGCAGAGTAGGAGATGGGATTATCTGCCGAGAGGAAGGGAGGTTTGAGGAGCGTGGAGGAGGTGGAAGGTGTTTTACGTCAAGCGGCGTGGTAGGGGGTGGCGGGCAGAGAGCAGAGGCCAGCCGACAAGCGTGGATCGTCCCGGGAGCCATGGGCACTCACAGGGCTCTCACCAGCCTTGGCAGGTTCTTCTACCTGCCCCGTGTGCTGCCTTGGAGGGGGTGGGGGATGGGGTCATTCAGAACCTGCCGCAGGCTAGGCAGGAGCTCAGAGTTTGGCGTGTTGGTATGAGTGGTGAGCGTCTAAGCTGAATAGCAAGGGCAGTGAGGATGGTAGGTCAGCAGATGGGGACCCTGGGGCTGCAGGGCAGGCAGTGGGCTGGGGACCCTGAGCAGCTGAGCTGGGCCATGAGGCGAGGGCCTGTCAGGGGGTGTTGGAGGCCAGTTGTAGAGAGAGTGGCAGTGTCTGGGGCAGGACGCCCGCAGTGCAGGGAGGAGAAGGCTCTGAAGGTGAGGGACTTGGGAGCCAGTGGGTTGAGGGGCTGCTGGCATCCTGGGCAGGGTGGTAACAGAACTCACGATGAGAACACCCCCGTGATGACAGCGGAGTTCTCAGTGGGACTGGGGTCTGGGAATGATGAGTGAGGGCCCCTCTGATGGGTCCTTTCCCTTAGACTGCCCCGGGGGCTTTGCACCTTGGCCATAGACACCCTGTCCAGGCAGACACAGGCTCAGGCCGCCTCGCGCCACAAGAGCCATCAGGTCACTTGTCCTGAGAAGGGGAGAGCTGTGGGCACAGCCATGAGTGGTTGTAGGCGTGAGCAGGGATGAGGGTGGCATGGCCTCTGTTGCTTGTGTGTGTCTGATGCCGTGTGTGTTTCGTATGAGACGGTGGATGTGTGAGGCACTGCGTTAGAGGCCTGTGTGTGTGTGTGCGTGCGTGTGTGGAGAGCCTGTGGTCCGGCGGGAGAGCCGGGCTGTCTGGTGGCCAGTGGCGGCAGCTTGCCTGGAGGGGCCCCGGGAATAACCACGCCAGCCCCCCGGGAGTAGCCCGCCTGGGTGAGTCTCTGTCCTCCGTGACCGGTTACTGTGCCAGTGGCCCCCCACCCTCCATCTGCCTGCTTCCCCCCCATTTGTCTCCCCCAGCCCCCTCCGCACCCCCCCAGAAGGTGACGTGTGTGAGCGTGGGCTCCACCACCGTCCGGGTAAGTTGGGTCCCGCCGCCGGCCGACAGCCGCAACGGCGTCATCACCCAGTACTCGGTGGCCTACGAGGCGGTGGACGGCGAGGACCGTGGGCGGCACGTGGTGGACGGCATCGGCCGCGAGCACTCCAGCTGGGACCTGGTGGGCCTGGAGAAGTGGACGGAGTACCGGGTGTGGGTGCGGGCGCACACGGACGTGGGCCCCGGCCCCGAGAGCAGCCCGGTGCTGGTCCGCACCGACGAGGACGGTAGGCAGCGCTGGGGATAGGCAAGGGGAGGGGCGGGGGACAGGAGAGCTGCCTGCTACGGGTGAGGATGCACGGGACAGCCCAGCAGGATGCTGCAGGCAGGAGAGGCTGTGCCTCGGTCTAGGCAAGAGGTGTCCCAACCGGACACCCAGGGCTCAGCCTCCCGAGTGCCTCTGGGGGACTCCCCATCTTCCCAGTACAGGCTTAATGGCCCCGCCTGGGGAGATGGAGCTCGTGGGACAGCCTGTGCCTGAATCCCAGCCCCGGAGCTCCCCAAGCAGGGGAGCCTCAAAAGGCTGAGGCCAAAGAGGGCAAGAATCAGAGAGACTGGTTCTGGAGACACTAGTGAGGCTCACCTCACTAGATGTCAGGGTGACGCAGGGCCCAGAGGAGACAGCACAGATTGTGCTGACTTGGGCAGGTCGAAGGCCTGGTGCCCCACCTCCCACCTTGGTCCTCCTCCCCACCGAGTGAGGCAGTCCTGGGCCCAAGGGCTGCAGAGTCCCAGGCTCTTCCCCGTGCAGGTGGAGGGAGCCCTCCACGTTCCTCTGCAGGACAGACAGTCTAAGGCAACCGCATCAGGGGCAGTGGGGTGCGGAGGCATGGCACTGCAGCTGTGCTGTGCCCGCCTGACTTCCTTCTCCATGCACCTGACTTCCTCCTCCTTCTGGTCCTCAGTGCCCAGTGGGCCACCGCGGAAGGTGGAGGTGGAGCCGCTCAACTCCACTGCCGTGCGCGTCTCCTGGAAGCTGCCCGTCCCCAGCAAGCAGCATGGCCAGATCCGCGGCTACCAGGTCACCTACGTGCGGCTGGAGAATGGCGAGCCCCGCGGCGCCCCCATCATCCAGGACGTCATGCTGGCCGAGGCCCAGGTGTGCCCCCGGGAGGTGGTGGGGTCGGCAGGCAGGCGGGCGAGACCATCACATTCCACTTCCTCTTTGGAACCCAGGTTCGCTCCCCTCCCCTGCCTGCTCTCAGAGGGCCGGTGACACCAAGACATGCTGTGGCATTTGGGGAAGCGCTGAGACCAGGAGGTTAGGGCCAGCTGCCAGGATCACTCCCTTCTCTGTCTTGGGTCTGCCCGAGCTGTCCCAACCCAGGCTTGGCCAGCCCCACCTGCCCTGGTGGCAGTCCCAGCCTGGCAGTCACCTCAGTGGCTCAGCCACTGGTGCCAGCAGTGCAGAGCTCTGTCGGCACACACCCAGGCCTCAGCCCAACACCCCAAGCCCTCCTTGGCGGCTTGCAGGAAATGCACCCGCTGTCTGTTAGGCTGGGTTTTCGAGCTGTGCCTTCCTCCTCTCACAGCCGGGGCGGTCACCTCCCCCATTTGGCTGTTGTCCTGGCAGAGTTCCGTGAATCGGGCCAGGCTGATGTTTGCTCTCAAGGGCTGGGCTTACGGCCCATCTCACTCACACCTCTACACCCTTCCGTCCTCAGGGGATGGTGCTTCTGCCCAGGAGCTTGGGGTGAGGTTCCTGGGGTATTCTCAGCACTGTTTGGCTATCCAGGAGAACCTGGGGCACTGGGAGACTGGGCGAGCGGGCCAGAACTTCCCAGGAAGGGGTGGCTGAGCTCAGATATGAGACCAGGTCTCAGGATTCCTGGGAAAGGCCTGTAATTGCTATCATAACTTCCCTCCCCACATAGTCTGTTGAAGATTCACGACACCTGGCGGCGTGTCTGTGCTGAAGGGCTTTCTGTCCAGAATCAGGGCTGTGAGGGGGTGGAGCCTGACTTACCCCCAGAATGCAACCCCCCGCCCCGGCCCCCTGTCTGGCTCTTCACACCACCCCCGTCCCGCAGGCTGGGATCAGACTGGTGTCCTTCGTGCTGCACTTAGGGTTGGACTCACCCACAGGCAGGCAGGGCTTTCGTGTCTCCAGCTCCAGCTGGCTTCAGTTTTCTGCCCAGAGGCTACGCTGTTCCTCCTCTGGGCCCACCCAGCACTAAGGGAGCAGGGGGGAGAAGGCGGGCCTGTGACTACATTCCTGGGGCAGGTTGAGGGCTCTTCCTGGAGCCTCGGTGGGTGGACACACCCACCCAGAAGCATCCCGGGAATGGGGAATGGGCTCCCTCCGGCCCTGCCGCCCCAGGAGACCAGCAGCACAGCTGCAGCCACTGCGGCTCCAGAGAAGCTGCTTCTCTTCGGGTGCCCCCTTCTGGTCCCGAGTGGTTAGAAGGGAGCTGGGCCGGAGGACGCAGGGCACTGTCCTCTTGGTCTCAGATCTCCTGTGACAGGAGGTAAACATGCGCCCGAGCTCTAGGGAAGCCGAATGAAGGTGGAGGACCCGCCTTTGTAGCCCCTGACACCCGGACTGGGTCATTGTGCTCCAGGCCAGGAGGTGAGCAGATGGGGCCTGGTTCCCAGCCTGGCCACAGGGCCCAGCTGTTCCCCGAGTGCCTGGTCAAGGACATCACAGCCTGTCCTTCCCCACAGCACCATCTGCTCAGCCCAGGCCTCATCAGTGGCGTGCGTGCCCCCCACGACTGTTTGGCCAGACTTGTCTCCCTTCATGTGTGTGTCCCCATCTCCAGTCTGTTTCTCGTGGCCGCTGACTCCACCTCCCTGTCTCTTTTTTTCCCTGTGGTCTGTTTTTCTTTCCTCTCTGTTTCTGTCTCTCCCTCTCGCTGACTGCATTTTCATCTGTCTGTCCTCTTCTCTCCTGTGATCCCTTCCGTCCTCTGGCCCCGTGTTTTGCCTCAATCTGTTTCTCTTTCCCTTCGTGTCTCTCAGTCTCCCCCTTGCAAGGCCCTCCACACCTATGCCTGGCTTGGATAGCAAGGGCAACCCCCATCCCCCTAGGCAAGGAACCTAGAGCAGGGCTGGGCCCAGGCACACCTTAGAAAGTGGCCGAGGCCAGGAGGGACGGCCGAGGGCCTCCTCCCATATCTTGTCCCACACTCCTTGCAAGGACTTTCAAGACAGCTTCCCAGAACAGGAGCAACTGGGATTGCTGGACAGAGATCAGACCAGCACTGTGAGGCGGTTGGGCCAGAGGACCCCATGGTCGGGGGATGGCATGGCCCCGCTTCCTGTGCTGTGCTGGACAGCTCTCAACCCCCAGCCCTCCAGTGCCCCAGAACCTTCCTCCCTCCACCCTCCATGCACCACAGCCTGGAGAAGAACATATTGAGAATCAGCAGCAGCAGTAGCGCCAGCCCAGATCTGTGCCTTCCTATCTCGATGTTCAGGTATCCTGGGAAGGAACTGGGTCTTTCCCAGTGCCCGTAGGGCAGGGTCCAGACTCTGAACTTGGCACTCTTGGCCTCTGTCATCTTGCTGACCAGTCTGCCCCGCCCCTTCCAGCCACAGCATAGCTTCTGCTGTTCCTGGGACAACATCACTTGCCTAGAGCACACTGCAAAATCTGTCTTCCCAAGTGGGATGCTTCTGAGAGTAAAAGATGTTGTGAGTAATCATACCAGGACAGCAAGCTTAGACCAGGACTGTTTCCAGCAAACCAGTACAGCCACTTCTGTGTACAATACAGCACTTCCGTGTCTCCCCACCCCTCTGCCTGAGCTGTAGGACCCACCCCCTCAAGTCTGGCAGCCTCTCCCTCTAAGCACCTCCAGGCGGCGCCCTCCGACCCCTCAATGTCAGGGAGCCCTGTTGCTCTGGCCCTCTGCCCTCCAGGTCTCCCCTCCTCAGCCTTGATGCCCCCAGCTGGGCCTGTGAGGCAGGGGCTGGGATCTTTGGATGGCGAGTGGTCCTGGGGTGCCACCCCTCTGCCTCGTGCCTGCCACCAGCCTTCCCCCAACCAGGCCCTCTCAGGGTCAGAGTCCTTCACATCCTGTCTCCCTTTCTCTCCCCGTACCGCGGTCAGTGGCAGCCAGAGGAGTCCGAGGACTATGTAAGTAAGAGGTGTGCGAGCGCGGGCAAGACCTGGGTTAGGCTGGGCTCGTGGGACACTCCCCCTCCCCCGCCTCTCCTCCCAGCCTGAGCCGCCAAGATCCACAGGGCACCAGCCACATCTGGAGAAAATTGGCGTTTACGCCGAGCCCCGAGCTGAGCAGTGATTGGCATTTTCTCTAATCCTTACTTCTCGCCTGTCAAGCAGCAATTTCAGACCAGTGTTCAAGATCGACCGGGCCCTGGCCCTTGCTCTGGCCAGATGGGGATGGAGTTAAATCCGATCCTGATCGTTAGGCCTTATTGATCCCTGGAGTGAAAAATCACCTGCTCCAGGCCCAGGCTGGGAGGCGGGTCTCGGGGCTGGGTTCCGGCATCGGTGTGTTCTGGAGCCCCAGCCCTGGGAGACCCTCCAGCCAGGGCAGAAGGGGCCTGCGAGGGTTTGGTGGCCGCTGCAGCGGCCCCACCCGAGGCTCAGAGCTGGAGGGACGCCAGGGCTGGTGGTGACAGCTCTGTCTCCACTGCGCGGTGGTCCCCTTCCTCTTCCCACTGTTCCCTCTGTGTGGTGTGGCTTGGCCTCCCATGGTGTTTTTCCGCATGTCTCTGGAAATGATGCCTTGGCTGGAAATGGGCATGTGGGCAGGGCCTGCCAAGGCAGGGGGACACTGCCCTGGCTGACTTTTCAGGCGTCACTGGAGACAGTGTGCTCCCTAGGGTTGGGGGGATTCCCTGTCCTCTTCATCTCTCTTCCCTGCCCCAGCAAGCTTTGCAAGGCATACGGTGCTCACAGAGCCAGGGCCTGGATGGGGACAGGAGGGGTCCTACTCAGTGCTGCAGGGTGGCGCCTCAGCCCACCCCTCACTTCCCTCTGGTGTGCGTGTGCATGCGTTAGTGTCTACAGGTGGCCCTCTGCCTGTGGGTGCAGGAGGAGCCGCAGGCTGCATGGGTGTGCGTGCCAAGAGCTGAGCGAGGTGCTACGTGCGAGCGAGGCTGTCTGCCCTGTGTGTCACGTGTGCCCGGACCTCACGAGGTGTCATTCACAGTACAATGCAGTGAAGGAACAGTGTGGCCCTTTGTTCTTGTCTGAAAGGAAGAATGAGCAGCTTGTCTGCCTCAGGCTTGTGGCTCCCCGGAAAGGCTGGGTCCTCCTGGGCACACATCCACCTGCCTGTACTGCCTCCCGCAGAGTCCAGCACCGCACAGCCCCCCTCCCAAGACCTCTGGCCCACGTGCCTGGGGTGGCTGGCCCGGTCTGGTCCCTCCTTGCTCTCCTGTGATGGGAATGGGCCCCTCCTCCTCCTTTAGGAAACCACCATCAGCGGCCTGACCCCGGAGACCACCTACTCCATCACCGTGGCTGCCTACACCACCAAGGGGGACGGTGCCCGCAGCAAGCCCAAAATTGTCACGACCACGGGGGCAGGTGAGTGAGGCTTTGGGGTCAGAGCTGAGGGCGGGGCCGAGAGGAGGGCAGGGCCAGAGCCCAGTGCGTGGTTGTTCAGTCCCAGGACGGCCCACCATGATGGTCAGCACCACGGCCATGAACACGGCGCTGCTCCAGTGGCACCCGCCCAAGGAGCTGCCCGGGGAGCTCCTGGGCTACCGGCTGCAGTACCGCCGAGCCGACGAGGCGCGGCCCAGCACCATCGATTTTGGCAAGGACGACCAGCACTTTACGGTCACTGGCCTGCACAAAGGGGCCACCTACATCTTCCGGCTCACTGCCAAGAACCGGGCCGGCCTGGGCGAGGAGTTCGAGAAGGAAATCACGACCCCCGAGGACGTGCCCAGCGGTTTCCCCCAAAACCTGCGCGTGATAGGGCTGACCACATCTACCACGGAACTGATCTGGGACCCCCCAGTGCTGGCGGAGAGGAACGGGCGCATCACCAACTACAACCGTGGTGTACCGTGACATCAACAGCCAGCAGGAGCTTCAGAACGTCACTGCCGACACCCACCTGACGCTCTCCGGCCTCAAGCCAGACACCACTTACGACATCAAGGTCCGCGCACGCACCAGCAAGGGCGCCGGCCCGCTCAGCCCCAGCATCCAGTCCCGGACCATGCCCGTGGAGCAAGGTGTGTGCTGCGGGCACGTGGCTACGCCTGGGGACCTCTGCTCTCCTTGACTCACTGACCTCTGGCGACTGTGAGCCACCAACCTCTGGTGTGTGACACTCCAATCTCTCATGACCATGATCACTAACCTCTAGTGAACAGGCGCCACATTCTCTGTGTGTGGCCTCTGACCTCTGCTGTCCTTGGCCTACTGACCTCTGCTGGGCAACTCCAATCTCTCGTGACCTTGACCCACTGATCTCTCATGACTGCATCACTGCTCTTGGGTATGCAACACTAACCTCTTGGGGCCACGACCCCCTGACCTCTAGTGAACACGGTCCACTGTGCTCTGGTGCGCGGCCACATGGCTTCTCGTGACCGAGTCCCACTGACCTCTGGTCACTCTGACCTGCTGTCTGTAAGCTCCAGCTTCACCCATGCCCTTCTGGAGAGCCTGACCACGGGTCCTGTGGCTTCTGCCCCGCTCGGTTCTCACCATGAGGAAGAGCTGGGACTGGGAGCTGAACTGTGTGCAGTGGAAGCTGGCGGGAGTGGGGGTTCTGGCCCTCTGCAGCCATCCCTAATCCCCTGCCCCCTGCTCCCCCCAATCTGTTCCTAGCGGGGAGCCCTCCAGGCCCGGTTATCCCCCTTAGGCAGTCAGAGGTGACTCTTCTCCCCTTACATCCCAACAGTGTTTGCCAAGAACTTCCGTGTGGAGGCTGCAATGAAGACATCTGTGCTGCTCAGCTGGGAGGTGCCCGACTCCTACAAGTCAGCAGTGCCCTTCAGGGTAGGTGGGGCCGGCTGGCCCGGCACACGCAGTCCTGCTGCGGGGTCCACGTTGCAGTCCCTGCCTTCGAGTCTGTGTTCACAAAGCTCTGTCCCGCAGGCCTGGGAGGGGGCCCCTCACCCGAACACGCCACCTGCGCCCCCGCTTCCCTTCCCATGCAGATCCTGTACAATGGGCAGAGCGTGGAGGTGGACGGGCACTCCATGCGGAAGCTGATTGCAGACCTGCAGCCCAACACCGAATACTCATTTGTGCTGATGAACCGCGGCAGCAGCGCGGGGGGCCTGCAACACCTCGTGTCCATCCGCACGGCCCCCGACCTCCTGCCGCACAAGCCACTGCCAGCCTCGGCCTACATCGAGGACGGCCGCTTCACCCTCACCATGCCCCGCGTGCAGGAACCCGCACTGGTCAGGTGTGCAGACACGTCTCCGGGGGCTGGGGGGAAGAGGGCGGGGCTGGCCATGCAAAGCCAGGGGAGGACGGTCCTGACTCTCCTCTGCCCACCCAGGTGGTTCTACATCATGGTGGTGCCCATTGACCGCATGGGAGGGAGCATGCTGGCGCCACAGTGGAGCACGCCCGAGGAGCTGGAGCTGGACGAGGTGCCTGGGGACCCGGCCAGGGCAGCCCTGATGGCAGTCCCATTTCGCTGGTTGGCTGTGCCCCGGGGACTCCCCCCAAACTGGAATTATTCTCTGATTGGCAGCCTGCCCGCGTCTCTGAGGAGACGCACTCTGAGCTGGCTCCTGGGAGCTTTCAGAGAACTCCTGGAGGGCTTACAGAGACCTCCCCAGAGGGGTTTGTGGAGGATCCCCTGGGGTGCGAAGTGGCAGAGACATCTCTCAGATCTAACGACTCTCAGGCCCTGTGAGCCTCACAGTCTCCAGGGGTCTAGAGGTCACAGACGGGCTCGAGTGGAACCCCAGCAGTGGTGGGCAGCCAGCCCTCTCTGGTGAGGGTGAGGGGCAGGTTACCCAGAGGGCCCCTTCTTAGCAGGTTGGCTGGGAGAAATGGCACCGCCTGCTGGTGTCCGGCGTGGTTCTACATGGACAGTGAATCAGGCCGGGCTCAGGCCCCTAACACGGATGGTGAGCCTAGCCTCAGCCCAGGAGCGTGTGCTCCAAGGCCCCTGTGTGACTCCTGTGCTCTGCTGCCAGCTGCTGGAGGCCATCGAGCAGGGCGGCGGGGAGCGGCTGCGGCGCCGGCGGCAGACGGAGCGGCTGAAGCCATACGTGGCCGCTCAGGTGGACGTTCTCCCGGAGACCTTCACCTTGGGGGACAAGAAGAACTATCAAGGCTTCTACAACCGGCCGCTGTCTCCAGACCTGAGCTACCAGTGCTTTGTGCTCGCCTCCCTGAAGGAACCCGTGGACCAGGTCTACCCGAGACCCCAGGCCTGACCAGACACCCCCAGACCGTCTCAGACACCCCAGAGGCCCCAGACCTGCACTGAGGTCTCAGGGCACTAACCCCTGGGATGCAGAAGGCCAATCCGACCTGGCCCTAGGGGCTCAGTGAGCTGACCAGGCCCAGGTCAACCTCTTAGTTCCGGGAGACCCGGTCCAGAGCCCTTTCTCCAGGAGTGGGGGTTGGAGGATGGGCAGTCTTATCCCGGGGCTCACCCGCTCTGCTGTTCCTCCACTGGGTCACAGAAGCGCTATGCCTGCAGCCCCTACTCCGATGAGATCGTGGTCCAGGTGACACCAGCCCAGCAGCAGGAGGAACCCGAGCTGCTGTGGGTGACGGGCCCCGTCCTGGCAGTCATTCTCATCGTCCTCATTGTCATCGCCATTCTCCTGTTTAAGAGGTGAGCGCTCTGGTGGACGGCCACCTGCCCGTGGACCCCCAGGCCTGCCCTGGCTAGATACATGCAGGCCGGGGCAGCCACGCCGACCTGCAGCCCGGGGTGCAGGCTCCTGGGCTCTGAGGGGAGCCAGGAGAGCGAAGCAGTGTGTGCACACCCACTGGTGTGAGCCTGGGTGTGATGAGCAGCCGCGCACCTTCACAAAGGATCTGTTCGGGTGCATCCCTGGGGCATGTCCATCTGTCTGTCTCTGTGTTTTGTGGATGTGAACCTGTCTGTCTCTCAGCTTCAAAACACCACCTTCTCCTGGCCCCCTACCTTGAGTATCCCCTCTGCCACCAGCCCTAGATGACTCCCAGCCTGACTCCCCTGCCCAGGCCTTGAGAGGTCCAGACCCAGCTCCAGGTCCATGTGCCCACGGACACTGACTTGACAGACGTTTATTAAGTTCCCACTGTGACCACAGCATCCACAGCTGTCCCAGACAGAGGGTGTCTTGACCCTTCCCACAGCTCTCCCCGCAGGGTCCCTGTCACAGGGGATGGGCCCCCCTGCCCCCCCACCCAGTTACTAACCAGAAATCCAGGTGTCACCCTCGACCCTCCCCCCTCCCACTTCCCCCCAGTCTCTCGTGAATGTCACTTGACCTGCCCCCCACCCCACCGTGAGCTCCCCACGAGGTAAGGCACACGCACGTGGCACGCCTCAGTCCTGCCTCTCGCAGCTGCGGCCTCCGCCTCTTCTCACCGTGCCCGTTCCTCTCTGTCCTCCTCCCAGCCTGAAGGGTATTTGCAAAGATTTACTTTGTCACCCTCAATATAAAACTTCTCAGCTTTAACTAGAGAGTTTTATAGCCTGTCTGCAGCCTGACGGTCCATCAGACGCCTGGCTGCTCTGGCCCCTGCCGCCGCCACCCCTACGTCATCGCTGAACTAATGCAGTTCCCGGCCGGCCTGGCCTGCGCCCCTCCACTGCACTCATGTCCCCTCCTTGGAGACGCCTTTCCGGGCTCTGGTGCCACGAGGCTCTGCCAGGCCCCTCCCACTCCCTGCTCACACCGTCCCCCACTGTCTGATGGTGCTGCCCTGGGAACATCGCTGGGCCTGTTCCCAGCACCCAGCACAAGGCTGTCAGCGCACACTTGTTGGTCCTTGTGTCTGCACACAGGTGCGCACCCGAGGGGGCCTGTGCCCAGCGCCCCGTCTCTCCCGGCCTTGGACCCTGACCCTTGACCCAGTGCCTGCTACCTGAAGTTAGCTCCTTCCTCCCAGGGTGAATAGGGACAAGCTCGCCTGGTTCAGGGCCGGAAGATCCCTGGGTGGGGACCTGAGGAGCGACTCCCACACCCACCCAAGCCCCCTCCACTGCCGTCTGGGTCCTGGTGTAGGCCAGGAGAGGTGACCCCCTCCCTGTGAAGGCCACGTGGGTGCCGTAGATCGGTCCGCAGTGTCCCCGTGTCATGAGAGGGCCTGAGCATGTGTGGCGGAAACAGTGACGGTTCCTTTCTTCTGTCCTTGCCTGTCTCTCGGGACCTAGTAAACAAGAAAGGTAGGAGTCCTTCCTTCTCTCTTCACACGCCTCCCCCTTCACTTCTTGTCCTCCTGCGCACTGCGGGCCCATCGGGGAGGGGCACTGCTTGGACCAGAAGCCTCCTGGCCTGCGGCTGTCTGGTCAGCTCAGCAGACGCCGGGGCCAGCTCTGTCACTCTCTCCACCTGTGCCCTGCACAGGGGGTGCCCCTTCTCAGGAGACAGGCTTAGCTCAGAACTCCGATGCTGCCCGTGCATGCATAGGCCGACTCGGAACTCCCCAGAGCCTGCCCCCGGCTCCCAGGTGTCTGAGGTCACCGAAGCGCTGCAGGAGACAGAGCCTGGCCTGCGTGCGAAGAGCGCTGGCTGCAGGGCAGTGGGGAAGTGTGTGGTGCGTACTGACGCACACTTGCATAAGTTTCCTCCCCGGCACAGCTGTGTCCACTGCGCAGAAGCCTTGGATACTTGTCAGCAGATGGACCCCACAGGCTGTCTGTGATCCTGTCCCTGTAGACTGGGGAGCCGAGGCCAGCGAGGGAAGACTGCCCAGCTGGGGAAACGCCTTCCCCTGCTGCTCTGTGCCTTTACCCTGATCCCGAGAGCCAGACAGCGGGAGCCCAGCTCTCTGTGATGTTTGCATATCTTATGTGTCGTTTGCATGTTTACTCCTGGTGGCTCCTGCTGCCTCAGCGTGGGGGTCTTGCGGACAGCAGCCACTGCCCAGCCGTGACCTGTCCCTGTGGGAAGGAGCTACCAGCCTCTGCGACCCCTTCCTTTCTTGCTGTGCTGGCCCACTGTCCACTCCCTACCCCTGCTCTCTCCCCATCCCACCCTGTGAGGCTGCTCTGGCCCTGGCTCCCCTGCGCTCAGAGACCCCAGGCCGGGATGGGAGGGGCAGAGCTGTGGACACAGAGCTCTGGGGCAGCCAGCCATGCCACGTGTCTCTGTCCTCCGCCTGGACCTCGGTTCTCACCAACCACCCTTCTGCCTGTCCAGGAAAAGGACCCACTCCCCATCGTCCAAGGATGAGCAGTCAATTGGGCTGAAGGACTCCTTGCTGGCCCACTCCTCCGACCCTGTGGAGATGCGGCGGCTCAACTACCAGACCCCAGGTAGGGTGGCTTCGCCAGCCTGCCTGCCCCGCCTGGGTGTGCCGGTCTCTGCCCAGGGACGCTGGCCTCACCCTGGCCCCCATTTCCTGTTCCTGCCTTCCACCCTTCTCCCTGAACCCATCGACTGTGATGAAGTGACCAAGGAACGCCTATATCCAGTGGCTGGACAGGCGCTGCAAGGCCTGGAAGCCTCAGTGGGTGGGGTGAAGCTCCTTAGACCCTGACCTGTCTTCAGTCAAGCCCTCCAAATATAGGTCCAGGATCGTCACAGAACCCACATCCCAGCCCCGGGGTGCCAGCCCCTGTACCTGCATTCTGACCCCTGCACCCAGAAGAGGGGTTTGTTGGGGAGGGGATGGCTCATCAGATCTTGTGGCAGGATGTGGGTGTCTGCACCTCACCCTTCCTGATGGCTGGGCCCAGATCTTCCGTGTGAGCCCTGGGACCCAGCACAAGACTTGGTGCCTGCCCCTCCTTCCCCACCACTGTCATGGGCTCTCTGGATGTCATTCCCTGTCTGCACCCCAGCAGACACAGCTCAGACTTCTTCCTGGGGGAGGCAGGGTCATTCCTCGGCTCCCAGGTGCTCTTTCCATCATGACACCTCTCGCCCTGGGCTGGGGTTGCCTCAGTGATAGTCTGAGCTCTGTGAAGCCAGGAATTGTCTTCGTCCTCCGCCATCTCTTGGGTTGTGCGCATGGTGGGTCTTGTTAGGTGCCTGTGAAACACAGCTGAATGAACGAGTGAGCTATAGCACACACAGGGTTTGTGTGTGCACGAACTACTTAGCACTGAGTGCTGAATGACCGCACCATTTCATGGCTGGAAACAACAGCAATGATGTTAGTCTCACAGCTTTTATGAGTCAGAGATTCAGACAGGAGCATAGCAGGAGCCGCTTGTCTCTATTCCAGAATATCTGGGGCCTCGGCAGGAAGACTCATAGGCCAGAATCATTTAAATGAGAGGTCAGCAAACTGTGGCCTGGGGCCAAATGTGGCCCACCACCTGTTTCTGAAAATAAAGTTTTATTGGAACACAGCCATGCCCTTTCATACATGTACTGTCTGTGGCTGTTTTCACTCTAGAGCAGAGTTTAGTAGATATGATACATACCATATGTCCTTAAAGCCAAAACTATTTACTCTCTGGCCTTCTATGGGAAAGTTTGCTGAGCACAGAATCCTGGAGACTCGTTCATTCTTGTGTCTGGTGCTTGACACTGGAGTCAGCTATGGGTCCACCTGGGGTTTTCAGCTCTCTTCCTGACATCACTCCAAGTGCGTGTGTCCTGAGAGGGAGAGAGCCAGGCTGTTGTAACCAGGTGTGGTCAGATCTGCGAGGAATCAGAACTCCAGGGTGCTGGGGTCTGGAGGGCAGAGAAGCCTCCCCTGAGAGGGATGCAAAGCCCTGGGGGCCATAGGCAGGCAGAGGGGCTGGGAGAGACCTCCTTTCGGTGACAGTGGTGGGTGCAGAAGCAACGGGGCGCTGTGTCCTGTAGCACTGGAGCTGGGCGTGTTGAGAGCCCAGAGCTGAGTCTGGAGGGGAGTCACAGAGGGTGCCTGCACGCCAGGCTAAGGGGTTTGGACTTCATCTTGAGGGCGCCAGGGAGGCATGAAGGGTTTTCAGCAGGGGAGCAGTGGGGTCAGAATTGAGCTCTAGAAGTGTCACCCTGGCTGTGGTGTGGAAGGCAGATTGGAGGGGGAGAACCAGGGGAGGCAGACCGTTGTGAAGGTGCTAAGGACCTGGGCATGGGGGCTGGCCATAGGGACCTGGCTGAGCAGCAGAGCTTGGGCCTGATTCCCTGTGGGGTGAGGAAATAGGGCCGGGGTCCCAGGATGGCTCCGTGGTTGCTGGTTGAGCAGTGGGATGGCAGGTCCAGGGGGACCTCCACACCGACATCCAAGCCTGCAAATAGATGAGCTCTCCCCGGAGAAGGGTGCAGAGAGGGGAGAGTTCGGCCCAGGAGCAGCCAGGGAAGGAGCTGGAATGTTGAGGAAGGGTAGATGCAAGGATGGCCAAGGAGGGGGAGCCAGACAGAGAGGGCGTTGGGGAGAGGAGTGTCTCTGAGGCCAGGCTGAGGGGGCTGTGCGAGAGCCTGTGGCTTTGGCGGTTGGAACCTCGGAGAGGTCTGAGTCCCGGGCAAGGAGCCTTTCAGCGGGTTGAGGCACTGTCAGTGGGGGATGAGCCAGTGGATATGCAGGCCCTGCTGGGGTCTGGATCCCTGTGGCTGTAGGGATCTGGGAAGGGAAGGCAGGGTGGAGCACAGGGGAGCCGAGGTGGTGGTATAAGGGTTGGGGAACCAGAAGGTCAGGAGGCTGTGGCCCGGGGCGGGGCATGATGAGGGTCATCAGAGGTGCTGAGGTCAGGGGACAAGGCTGCTGGCCGGGAGAGGGGTCTCTGTGCACAGGGTTATCCAGGGAGGGGAAACAGCGACCAGAAAGAAGGGTTGGCTGGAATGGCGGCACTGCTGAGGGTCCCCCTTCCCATGTTTTTAGTTCAGCGAATGTTTATTATTTTCTCTCGTAATCTAATTTTCCTTCTGAAGATGCTTGAAATGCACAGAATTGCTGAGAGAGCGATGCGGTCCCCATCTGCCCATCCTTGTTGGGGACTCACCCTTCTGTTTCTCACCGCATGCGCCTTCCCTCTCTCTAAAAGCACACTTCTCTTTTGCCAAATGATCTGGAAATAGCCAGGGTCAAACTTGATTACCAGAGGCCACAACGTTGGCTTGGACCTAGAATTTCTTCACAGGAAGAGGCCCCCAAGGCCGGGCAGGCTCTAGGGGGTGGGAGAGGGGTGTCTGTCGCTTGGGCAGGGTGGAGCAGAAGGCGCTGCGGTGGGCCAGCCCTCCGAGCTCCCCAGACCCCCACTGGCTGCGATCCAACAGCAGTGTAACCAGAGGTTAACGGGTGTCCTCTTGCCCCGCTGTTTTTGTTCTTTTTCTCTGCAGGTTCCAGTGTCCCCAGTTGCCCGAATATCTCAAGTTAGTTTTTCGCGTTCCCCATCTGGGGCCCACTCTGGCTTCTGTGTGTCTCCTCTACTTCTCTCACCCGTCGCCTCTCTCCTTCCTTGAGCTCTTCTCTCCCCTTTTCCTGTCTTTGCTCCACCTTCTCACCACCCCGTCTTTTCCTTCTCCATCCCACTCTCTCCTCACCTCGCCCCCTTCCTCTGGCCGCCCCGTCTTGTCTCTGCCTCTCCCACCTCCCGACTCAGTCCGACTCCTTTCTGGTGCCTCTCCCATCTCCTCGCCCCAGCGTCTCCCTCCTCTTCTCTTCCTCTCCCTTTGAGTTCTTCCTCATCACTCTGCCGTATCGCCGTACATCATGATCACTCCATCCACATGCTGGGTGCTGGGATGATGAGGTCACAGAGCCTCCCATGGTGACTGGCGCCTTGAGGGCAGGAGCGCTGTCCAGAGGAGGGCCTGCGGGCGGGGCACAGGCTGAAGCAGCCCAGCCCCGTCCCGTCCGCCGGCCTCCACCTGGGCGTCCGGCCCTGACCTGGGAGGAGGGCCAGCCACTCAGCACCGTGTCACGTGGCCATGCCCACTTGTGCCCACGGCATACATACCCCCCTGCCCTGTCCCCTCCCGCCCCCCGGCCGCTGTGTGCCCTGCCACCCCTGTCGCCGCATGTGCCGCTGTCTCCATGCCACCAGTGCCGAGTGCTCCATGGTCACACGTGTTCACATGCGCACATACATGCATCGGGCTGTCTCCGCCACCAGCTCAGGCCCCACGCTAACTCTGCTCATGTACCCCCGCTGCTCCCAGGTATGCGAGACCACCCGCCCATCCCCATCACCGACCTAGCTGACAACATCGAGCGCCTCAAAGCCAATGACGGCCTCAAGTTCTCCCAGGAGTACGAGGTGAGACATCCCTTCACCGCCACCCCCACCACCACCATATGCCTGGCCCCAGGCCAGCTCCTGTCCTGCCTCGGGCCCCTGCTGTGTGTTTGGGGAGTGGGTGGTGGGCTCCAGGCTGCCCAAGAGCACAGACTGAAGGGGTCAGCAGTAGCCAGTGGGGAACTCAGCTTCTTAGGTACTGGGCCTGGTCAAGACCTTTCAGGCACTCCAAGATTAGGACACAAAGTCACATGCCCCTGTGCTAACAGAGACAGATAGAAGGTCATAAACACAATTAGTAATAATAGCTGGCATTTGTAGAGAGCTCCCTGCCAGCCAGCTCCAGGCTAGGCACTCTGCATGCACCATCTATTTATGTCCTCCTTACAACCCTGTGAAATGGGAACCAGTGTTATCCCATCTTACAGATGAGGAGGCTGAGGCTCTGAGAAGGGAATGACTTGTCTAAGGTCACGTCACTGATGAGTAGTGGCACCCGTCTGGCAGCCTATGCCTGCACACGCGTGTGCTCAGAGTGTCTGTCACAGAGATGGGGAGTCTGGGAGCCTGACTCCTGCCGCCTGGGCTGCATAAACCCTCCTGCTCTGGGTGCTTCCTTCACTGTGGTTTCAACCCTACCTGCTCCCAGAAGGCGCTAGTGGTAAAGAACCTGCCTGCCAGTGCAGGAGACATAAGAGATGTGGGTTCAATCCCTGAGATGGGAAGATCCCCTGAGAAGAAAATGGCAAACCCACTCCAGTATTCTTGCCTGGAGGATCCTATGGACAGAGGAGCCTGGTGGGCTACAGTCCATGGAGTCACAAAGAGTCATGCAGAGTCACAACTAAACCGACTGAGCATGCATGCACGGTGGGGGCTCAGACTTCAGAGCACTGCTTCACAACCTGGAGTCAAGGCTTCTAGCTCCCAGCTGGAGAGGTGCTTTGCTAGTGAAGGAGGTGATAAGGAGAGCCCAGACTCCTCTGAGGAGTACTGGCGAAGGTGTTGTTAAAGCATCTTCTGCCTCAGCCCCACTCAGTCCCCACTCCCGGCGCAGGCCTGGCACAGGATTCGCCTCGGTGGATGATGGATGGATGGGTGATTGAAGGGCTAGCTCTGCCCTGCCTGTGCATCCACTTCTCTCCAGTCACATGTCCACCCTCCACTGTGCTTGCTGTCCTGGGCACCAGGGCTCCACTTCCAAGGGCTGTGGGTCAGGCTTCTGCAGAGGAAATTGAGCTTGGCAGGTGAATTGATGATCACATCTGCCTAGAGGACAAGGTGCTGCCTCTTCCTGTGGAGCTCCCACTGGGGGGCCTGCCCTGCACAGGGCCCCACCACAGAGGGGATAGAGCCACCGAGTCAGGCTCCCTACCTCCAGTTCCCGTGAGGCGTTCACTCACCCAGTTCCACGTCCCACTAACCCTTCCTCCTGTGGGGCCCTGCACCCCACTGTCCAGGCCTGCGGTGTCCTTCTCTCACCTTCTGCTGCTTCTCTGCTCCCGTCTGCGCTCCCCTTACAGACCTTCCTCCTTCAGGAAACCACCTCTGGCCACCCTGGCCTGCCAAGAGCTTTTCTGCAGCCAGGATCCGACAGCTCTGTTACCTTTAATGATGAGCATCATCAGGCACTTAGCTTGTGCTTGCCACTGGGAGTGTGGAGACAAGTGCCCACAGGGAGTTCAGTCCGTAGGGAGATGAGTGCAGACAGATAACGCTAAATGTGACCTCGTGCCATGGTGTTAAATATGCAGATGTGCAGAAAAGGTCCTCCGACAGCAGCACGAAGCAGGCAGGCTAGGGGTAGGGTGTGCTGGGGTCTCATGGAAGTGCTCACTGACCTGGGGAGAGTGACAGGCTGGTGCAGAAACCAACAGGCAGGTGTTGTGCTGTGCTGAGAACTTCGGGTCGTATTCATCTGTAAAAGGAGGGTAATAATAGAGCTGGTTTCATAGGAGGATTGGGAGAGGGAATACAGAGTGCAGAGAATAGCGCCACGCACACGGTAAGATTTTGCTGAGATTCAGCTGTTATCATCCGAAGTGACAAGGAACCATGGAAGGCATTAAGCAGGGAATTGATCATCAGATTGGCATTTTATAAGAATTGTTCTGGCTGCAAGACAGAAAGAGGCAGGGAAAGAGACAAAGGAAAGAGGCAGGGAGATGCCCAGTCTGAGCAGGGGTGGCCCAGCTGAGGCCCTGGCAACAGGGTGGCGAGAGCCAAGGAGCTGGGGGAGCATTGGGACGTGGTGACGGATGAGACGGGGGGCACAGAGGAGTTTGGAGGATGACTGGCAGGTTGTGGCCGCGGCTTTGGGGTAAACGAGGATAGAGCCCTTCACTGAGACAGAACCCCAGCAGCAGAGCCAGATTTGCACAGGGGAGCTGATGCTCAGCTTGGCAAGGGCTGAGACTAAAGAAGTGTGGGGCATCCTGGTGGGATATCAGGGGCCTGTGGGCTCTGCAGACCAGGGCTCAGGGGAGACTCTGGGCTACAGCTGAGTTATGTCAGCTCCAGCATATGGCCGTGAGGTCATCCAGGAAAGGTTGGAGAGTTCAAAGAGGGCCTAGGAATGAACCCCAGAGAAGCACTGTGTCCTGCCTCCGAGAAGGAACAGCCGGAGAGGGAGGAGGAGAGCTGGGCGAGGCCGTGCAGCGGTGTCTGGAGCCCAGCAGCACTGGGTCATGCACAGCTGGCCGCCTCTCACTTCTGCCCTCGTTGGCTAGCTGGGCGCAGGGCTTGAGGGACTTCCCCTGCCCTCTCCCCACCCCTACCACTCTCCTAGGCAAGGGGATTTGGTACCTTGGTCAGAGGAGTCTTCAGTCTGTAACCTTGCTGACCAGTGCCACAGTAGCCTCTGTGCTCCATGGCTGGGGAGCTGGGGCTCAGCCTTCCCCAGCACCACGGCACAGAGCCAGTGACTGTGGCCTGGGAGCAAAGGCAGATGTGGGCACAACCTGGAGGGCTGGGTCTCCTGGGGGCACTAGGTAGAGATCGGCTGTTACCCCGCTCCACCTGCCTCCTTCCTTCCCTGCAGTCAATTGACCCAGGACAGCAGTTCACGTGGGAGAATTCAAACCTGGAGGTGAACAAGCCGAAGAACCGCTATGCCAACGTCATTGCTTACGACCACTCTCGAGTCATCCTTACCTCCATCGATGGTGAGCCTAGGGCGGGGCCCCCTCGCATCCCTGGCTCTCCTCCTCCTCCTCCTTACTGGGTGACATCTCCTCCTCCAGAAGAGGCCCACTGACTAGGTTGGAGGCCCCGAGATAATGCTCTCCCATGTCCCTTCCTGCCCGTAGGTGTCCCCGGGAGCGACTACATCAATGCCAATTACATCGACGGTTACCGCAAGCAGAACGCCTACATTGCCACGCAGGGCCCGCTGCCTGAGACCATGGGCGATTTCTGGCGGATGGTGTGGGAACAGCGCACAGCCACTGTGGTCATGATGACGCGGCTGGAGGAGAAGTCCCGGGTAAGGCTGTTCAGGGCCCTGCTGAGGTTGGGGGGTCAGGTATAGATACTCGGCCACCAGGTGACTTCGGGCACCTCTTCTGTCCCTGTGGGAAGACGCCCTTCAGGGGACTTACCAAGTACTATTGTTCTCCTGGGTTGTCCTCGTATCCCAGCTGCTGGGCGCTCCTGGGACGTGGTGTGTTCCCCAGACGCCAGTGGGTTCCTACCGTGTTAATATGTTGTCCCAGATGCTGTCATTTTCCAAGAATGTTAACATGTCCCCCAGTTACTGCCTGTTTCTGGGATGTTCACGTGTTCCCTAGATGCTAGAGCGTTGCTGGGGCCTTAACACATCTCCTAAGTTAATTAGTGGAGTAGAGCTGCTGTTATCTGCTTTTGCACAGCAAAGCATTGACTGGAACATAAAATTTACAGAGCTTGAAAATGGTGTATAAACGTTATGGGTAAATTTGGCAGAAAACGCACCTGGTGCGATCTGGTCATGAATAAATGATTTTCAGTTCCGTCCCTCGTTCCCCTCGCGAGGGCAGGGGTGGCGGCCTAGTGTGAGGTCCTGATTTGGTCTGGTGAGGGGGTGGCATGATGAATCTGAGATCTCGGGGGCCAGGGGCCTGGCAGCCAGCACAGCTGGACCTTCCACCGGCTCCTGCCCTGGGCCCTGCCTGTCGGAGCCTTTGGGTCCCTCTAACCCCCTTGCCCGCTCCCCCTGCTGTCTCTCTGCAGGTGAAATGTGACCAGTACTGGCCAGCTCGTGGCACCGAGACCTATGGCCTCATCCAGGTGACCCTGCTGGACACGGTGGAGCTGGCCACCTACACTGTGCGCACCTTCGCGCTCTACAAGGTGCAGCCCCGGCCCCGCCTGGGGCCCGTGTCCCGTGGTCTGAGCGTGCTGTGCTGGGGGAGCGGGGGCGAGTGGGAGTGCGGTGTTGGAGGTGTGAGCGGGCCATGCCGGCCGGTGCTGTGGGCGGGACGGATGGAGGCAGCACCTGAGTTCCTTCAGGCTGCCCCGCGTGACTTCTGAGTCCCGTCGGAGAGCCGGGGTCTGGCCTTGGTGTTGGGGCAGGCTGTAGCAGGCATGCTCCTTGGCCACTCACTCCATCTCTGCTGCTGTCCTCTGCAGAGTGGCTCCAGTGAGAAGCGGGAGCTGCGTCAGTTCCAGTTCATGGCCTGGCCAGACCACGGAGTCCCCGAGTACCCGACCCCTATCCTGGCCTTCCTGCGGCGGGTCAAGGCTTGCAACCCCCTGGACGCGGGGCCCATGGTGGTGCACTGCAGGTGAGGGGGTGCTGCCACCAGGGCTGGGTCAGAGGTGAGGGAGGCCTCTGCCCAGGCTGAGTCCTGTTCCCGCAGCGCGGGCGTGGGCCGCACGGGCTGCTTCATCGTCATCGACGCCATGCTGGAGCGGATGAAGCACGAGAAGACAGTGGACATCTACGGCCACGTGACGTGCATGCGGGCGCAGCGCAACTACATGGTGCAGACTGAGGACCAGTACGTGTTCATCCACGAGGCGCTGCTGGAGGCCGCCATGTGTGGACACACGGAGGTGCCCGCCCGCAACCTCTACGCCCACATCCAGAAGCTGGGCCAAGTGCCTCCCGGGGAGAGTGTGACTGCCATGGAGCTGGAGTTCAAGGTGGGCTCGGGGCTGGGCCTGCCTGGCTCCAGCGCCTGGACCGGGTCGTGGGGACGGCCCCCCCCAGGAAGCCCGGCCTGACCACCCCTCCCCTCTCGCTAGTTGCTGGCCAACTCCAAGGCCCACACATCCCGCTTCATCAGCGCCAACCTGCCCTGCAACAAGTTCAAGAACCGCCTGGTGAACATCATGCCCTACGAACTGACCCGTGTGTGTCTGCAGCCCATCCGCGGCGTGGAGGGCTCCGACTACATCAATGCCAGCTTCCTGGATGGCTATCGGTCAGCACGCTCGTGACTGCCCACCATGCCTATGAGTAGCTGGGCCTGCGCCTGGCCAGTAGGGGGCACAACAGAGTTGGGCTGGCCCAGAAGACCTGGGTGGGCTTCCTAGAGAGGGGGTGATCTGAGTGGGGCCCCAAGGGACTAGGCAGCCATGGGGAGACTCGAGGGGCAGCAACACCTCCAGCATATCCAGTCTTGTGTCCGCCCCAGACAGCAGAAGGCCTACATAGCCACACAGGGGCCTCTGGCGGAGAGCACCGAGGATTTCTGGCGCATGTTATGGGAGCACAACTCCACCATCATCGTCATGCTGACCAGGCTTCGGGAGATGGGCCGGGTGAGCACACCAGCAGCCTTCCTCAATCGCATCCTTTCCCTCCGGCCCCGTAAGCATAGTCTCAGACCCTTACTACCACCTGCGGCTTCCAAATCCTCTGGAACCTGGAGCTCGCCTTCCCCGCTCCTCTCTTCCCCACCTCCTCCCCTTCTGACCCCAGGGCCGGGCCCTCTGTCCACAGGAGAAATGCCACCAGTACTGGCCTGCAGAGCGCTCTGCTCGCTACCAGTACTTTGTCGTCGACCCGATGGCTGAGTACAACATGCCCCAGTACATTCTCCGTGAGTTCAAGGTCACGGACGCCCGGGTGAGTGGACAGGGGAGTGTGTATATGTGCATGAAGGTATGTTTGTAACACTGCCTGAGCCCCTCTGGGGTGGGGGCTGCCTGCATGGTACCCCAGCTCCAACCGTAGGAATCTAAGGTAAGGTGTGGGGGCAGTGAGCCCATTTCCCAGTATGGCTTCAGGGTGCTTACCTGTGCTGATGCACTGCCCGCCTGGCCAGGGGGTGCTGCCACTCCAGCCCTGACCCTTGGCCCTGCCACCTCTCCCAGGATGGGCAGTCGAGGACAATCCGGCAGTTCCAGTTCACAGACTGGCCGGAGCAGGGCGTGCCTAAGACGGGCGAGGGCTTCATCGACTTCATCGGGCAGGTGCACAAGACCAAGGAGCAGTTCGGGCAGGACGGGCCCATCACGGTGCACTGCAGGTGGGGCTGACCCCGTGGAGGGCTGGGCGGGTCGGGGGCCTGGGGGCAGGAGCCCTGACCCAGTGCTCTCCCGTGGCAGTGCTGGTGTGGGCCGCACTGGGGTGTTCATCACGCTGAGCATTGTCCTGGAGCGGATGCGCTACGAAGGCGTGGTTGACATGTTCCAGACCGTGAAGACCCTGCGCACACAGCGCCCAGCCATGGTGCAGACGGAGGTATGCAGGCCACTGGCCAGGCTGAGGCTGGCTCCTCCCAGACACATGCCCCTGGCATTGCCCAAGGCGCAGGGGAGGGGTGACTGGACACACTCCCCGCTCAGCAGCTGTTGCCCTGGGTGCCAGTGGTATGCCTGGCTCCCAGCTAGGGTCACACGTGGCAGTCCTTACAGGGGTACACAATCTAGGGGCAAACTGGGATGGCGGGGGGAAGCCCGAGCAGATGTCTGGGTCCAGCCCCTGCTCCTGGCCAGCAGAGGCTAAGTCCAGGAACCGTTGGCTGCAGTGCATGTGATGGCAGGGGGGAAGCCCGAGCAGATGTCTGGGTCCAGCCCCTGCTCCTGGCCAGCAGAGGCTAAGTCCATGGACCGTTGGCTGCAGTGCATGTGCCCTTGGCCATGTGGGGGGGTACCCGCCCATGCTGACCGGCCCCCTGTCCCGTAGGACCAGTATCAGCTGTGCTACCGCGCGGCCCTGGAGTACCTCGGAAGCTTTGACCACTATGCAACGTAACTACCGCCCCCTCTCCTCCGCCACCCCCGCCTGGGGGCTCCGGAGGGGACTCAGCTCCTCTGAGCCATACCGACCATCGTCCAGCCCTCCTGCACGGATGCTGTTGGGACCACAGCATTTCAGGAACATTGCCACACTGCACAGAGAGCCCAGAACTGCCCTGGGCAAGGGGGTGGGCCCGCAGGCAGGCGCCACGGCATGGTCTCTGTCCGCTAGGCCTGCCCCGGAGCCACTGCGAACTCTCTGTTCTGCTGCCGCGGTTCTCATGCTTCTCATGGGGTGGGGGGGATGGGAGTGAAGCCTCCCTTTTTATACATTAAGTGGGATTATAGACAGGGATTGTAGCCTCTTCCCTCTGACTTTTCTTTTTGCAAATTCTTAACTGCAGACTGGGCTGCTGTGGGGGACGGGGGAATAGTTTGTTTTCTCCTTGAGTTCATTTTGGATCCTTTTCTTTGGTACGACTTTCGCTGCTGCAGGACGGAGCGTGCCTTCCCCATGTGTGTGGAGCCGGGGCCGCCAGCCTGAGCGGAGGCACCGCTGATCTGGCTGCCCTTCCAGTCCTGCTGACAAGACCCTGTTTCAGCCAAGTGCAGGGAAACACATTTGGGGGGTTTAATTTCTGTTCCATTTTTCCGTAAGAGCCTTATTTGAGGCCCCACAGACAGTGGTGGGGGAGAGGAAACGGGAAGCCCTCACCCCCAGTCGTCTATTCCAGTGTGTGTGTAACATTCACAGCCCAGACCACAGATGTGTCTGGGGGAGCAGGCGTTCCTCATCACCATCATGTTTTGCAAAGGTTAAAGATAAAGCAAAGACGAAAAACAAACACAAAAAAAATCCAAAAAAAAGAGAAAACCGAAGAAAAAAAGAGAGGTACCCCCTGGCCTCTGCTTCAAACCCCTGAGAGGGAAGTGACTCTGGGTGCCTGGGGGTTCCCTCTGGGTCCACAGAGCCTGCCTTTTGTCTGGCATTGCAGGATGGCACAGTGTTGGGTAGGCTGTGGGTCTGGCCACGTGGCCGAGACGGTGGGCGCTGGTCAGGGTGTGTGCCACGCCCCACACACCTCAGGGCCAAGCAGGGGTGCGGCTGGCCGTTCAGGTCCAGGCCAGTGGGCCTGGTAGCACACGTCTGTTCTCCGAGCGGGGGCCAGATGACTTCCTTCCCTGGTTTGCAGCTGTCTTCAAAGCCCCCAAGGAGCTCTTTTCCACTCCTTCAAGATGCCCTCCTAAACCAATGTGGCAAGACTACTGGACTTCTCTCAATGGTACTATCCTCAACCCTTATTATCTTGGCTTGCTGGGGGGCAGGGAGAGGGCCTCTTCCTCTGGGCAGCACTATCTAGGTAGGTAAGTGGGGGCGGGAAGGGTGCATAGCTGTTTTAGCCGAGGGGCGTGAGACGGGCGTCCCCAGGTCTAGCTAGGCTGTCAAGACCAACAGTCCAGGGTTGGTGATGTTGAATGAGACATTCGTTTTTACCTTGTGGACGCTAGTGCTGTAGAGTTCACTGTTGTACACAGTCTGTTTTCTATTTGTTAAGAAAACTACAGCATCATTGCATAATTCTTGATGGTATTAAATTTGAATAATCAGATTTCTTACAAACCGGGTCTCTCGTCTCCGCTCTTTCTGGAATGCGAGTCTGGGCTGTCAGTCCCTCCGGGTGAGTTCTGCCGATTTCCTGCTCCTCAGGAGACAGTGTGACTGTCCTGAGGATCTGGTGACGAGACAGGCTCCTGGGATGGTGACCAGTTTCAAATGGGAGCCTGAAGACTGAGCCACCAAGCATGTGGAGGGACCACCCTGACATGAGCCCCAGCTCCCGGGGCTGGCAGCACACCCCTGCCAGATTCTGGGTCGCCACATCTGCTTCTCCTTCACCTCCTCCCTCTCCCTTTCCCCTGCTGTGAAGAAAAGAATGAAACTGCGGCAGTGGTGGCCAACACCATATGGAAATTGGTTAGAGGATACTGGTAATTCCCGCAGTGTGGGTGTCAGACCCAGTGTGGCCATCTGGCTCCTGGACACAGAGCAACATTTGTAGTGGTCTCTCCACTGGTAATCAGATAAGTCCTACCAGGTTGGAACCTTGGAACTTCTGGGGATAAGAGAGACAAAGTCCAGAACAAGTGGAGAAGAGAAATACATGTGATCAGCAGTGACCAGACTATAGAGAGTATTGTGGTGAGCCCAACACAGAGGTGCTATGGCAGCACCTCACTCTGCAGCGGGATCAGGAAGGGCTTCCTGGAGGAGGTGACGTAGGCTGGATTCTGAGTATTACATAGGCTAAGTAAGGTTTTGTTTCAAAAGATGAGAACAGCATTTCTAAAGGAGAGAGTAACTTGTACGAAGGCTTGGAAGCAAGAAACAGACTAACAAATATGATAGATTACAAAGAACACCCATGACTGGGGTAGACAGACATAAGGAGACTGAAGGCAGCTGAGGGGTTTGAGCTGGTTGTGGACCCTCTGCTGGGTGGCGCGCGTCTGTACCATGCTGAACAGAGGCTCTCTACCATGCCTTTGAGGCCTTCACTGCCCCCCAGTGTTGCCAGAGGTCTCTTTGGTGGCCGTGGTTTCTCCAGCCCCTAGCTCAGTGCCTGGCGTATTTCTTTTCATTCAGAAAAACAGTGCCAGCATTGCATTATTCTTGATATTAAATTTAAATTTCCTAATAATGAGCCATTAAACACTTTCAAGTGAGGGTAGGTATCAGATTGTCACTTGAAGAGCAACAGTATATGAACTGTATGAGGCAGGCTCTGCATACACTGCTTTATGGACATGATCACTTAGCCTCAGAACAACTCAGCAGGCAGACCACACAGGGCAAGTCGGTGCCAGAGCTGGTTACGGCTGTTCCAGAGCCCCTGCTCTTTCCATTGCCTGGTGCCAGGCTCCCTCTTGGCTGTCACCCCCTCCCAACCCACTCCTCGAGGCTCCAGGGCTCCCCATCACAGTGTGAGGCACCCCATCTACAGGTTCCCCGATCAGGCATCTCTTCTCTTCCTCCCTCACCCTCACAACTAGTCACCAAACCCTGCCCTTTTGGCCTCTTCTGCACCTGTTTGATTCTCTGCATTTCCGGGACCCGCCCTCTCCTGCCTGGACTGCTGCCATGCCTGCTCCCTGGTCTGCCTGCCCCCAGCCCTGCCCCAGCCAACCCATCCTCGGCATTGCCACCAGAGTGATTCTGTTAGCAGACGTCACCACGACTCTGTCCTGACAAGCCCCGGCCAGGCCTTCACAGTCAGCCCAAACTCCATGGGTTTCTGAGGCTGCAGGACCCTGCTGTGCAAGTAATTTGAAATAGGTATTCTTCATGTGATTCTCACAGCCGTGTGTGGGGTGGGTCCTATTAGGCCATTTTGTAGATGAGAAAATCAGGCCTCATTCACTCATTCAACAGATAACTTGAGCGCTTGCCGTGGGCTACTCATCGGGGCACAGACTTCTGCCCAGGTGGTGTTTATCCTCTTAGCAGGAGGATAACATGCACGCAGAAAATAATACATGGATATAGTTTGTTAGAAAACGATAGGTTCCTCAAAGCAGGGAGGAGATTAGATACACAGGGAAGGTTTGGTTAATAATCAGGGTGGTCGGAGGAAGCAGCATTGAAAAGATGGGATTTGAGGAAAGACAAAGCTGGTGATAGATTGGCCTGAATGTCTTTGAAATGAGCATCCAGGCTAAAGGAGCAGCTGCAGCAGAGGCCCTGGGCGGGAATGTGCCTCCTGGGTTGAGGCACGTGTGACCGTGACATCGTGAGTAGGGGATGGGAGAGCAGTGGAAGATGAGGTTGGAGAGGAAATGGGGCAGCTTCTAGGCCATTGGGAGGACTTTGGCAGAAATCCCGGTGTGGTGAGCAGTGGCTAGATACCAGTTCTGTCTTGGAAGCAGAACTAAGAGGATTTGTTTACAGACTGGATGAGAGAAACGAGTCAAGGTTGACCCCACAGTTTTGGTCTGAGCAACTGGATGAAGTTGCCATTTACTGAGATGGGGAAGCTGTACATAGGAGCTGAGGAGTTTGGAAATTTCAGTAGGGTCTGCCTGACTCTCCAGAGCTCTTTCCCCACTGCTCCCTGCCCATAGCTAGAGACAGAATCAGATGCATAGAGGAAGAAATATATATATTTAGAAGGAAATACACCAAAAGCTGTGAGTGTGGGTGGCTTTTTCTTTCATAATTTTCTAAATTTTCTGAAAGACTATTTTAAAAAGGACAAACTTTTAAAATAGTATACCCAATACTTCATTTTATTTCACCATGCTATGCCTCTTGGGGGAATCTTAGTTCCCTGATCCAGGGAATCAAACCCATGCCCCTGAAATGAAAGCGCGAAGTCCTAACCACTGGCCTGCCAGGAAACTCCTGACACTTCATTTTTTGGAACAACAAAAATCTTCCATGTAGAAGTGTAAAACATTAAAGTTTCCACCGTTTCCTTGCCCCCCAACTCCCTGGGGGGAATTCCAATTTATTCTTTATTCTTCTGGGCATTTTATATGAATCTTGAAACATGTATAAACTTTATTTTTATACAACTATCGTCCTGTTGTTCATAGCTTTCTGCAAATTGCTCTTTTCATATTAGTGGGAGCTTCCTTCCATGTTTTTACCTGAGTGACTGAACTGAAACTGCTACATACTCTTCTATTATGGATATGCCATAAAATTTTTTAATGGTTATTATTGTCGCTTTTTTATTAAAGGAAAAAGTAGATACAGACTTTTCTGGGTGCTATAGTGGATAAGAATCTGCCTGCCAATGCAGGGGTCACAGGTTTGATCCCCAGTCCGGGAGGATTCCACATGCCATGGAGCAGCTAAGCCTGTGAGCCGCAACTACGGAGCCCAGGAGGCTTAGAGCCTGTGCTCCACAACAAGAGAAGCCACCTCCACGCAAAGCCCGCACAAGGACCCAAGGAGTAGCCCCTGCTCACCACGGCTAGAGGAAGCTTGCGCACAGCAGTGAAGACCCAACACAGCCAAAGTTGAAAAGTAGATGCGTACCTTTTCTTTAATAAAAATAATTTAAATCATGCCAACAGTCTTAAAAGACACAAAACCAAAGGTAAGGTTTCCTCCCTCCTCCCCACAACAGTTGCACTCCCTAGAGCTTCTGATTTTAGTCGTTTGGGTGTAAGCAGTACATCTTCCACAGAAAGCTGCATAGTAGCACACCTGGTGCTGCTGCTGCTGCTGCTAAGTCGCTTCAGTCGTGTCTGACTCTGCGTGACCCCATAGACGGCAGCCCAACAGGCTCCCCCGTCCCTGGGATTCTCCAGGCAAGAACACTGGAGTGGGTTGCCATTTCCTTCTCCAGTGCATGAAAATGAAAAGTGAAAGTGAAGTCGCTCAGTTGTGTCCGACTCTTCGCAACCCCATGGACTTCGGCCTACCAGGCTCCTCTGTCTACGGGATTTGCCAGGCAAGAGTACTGGAGTGGGGTGCCATCGCCTTCTCTGACACCTGATGAGTCCTCACAATAAAACCTGTGGAATTCGGTCAATTTAGGTGAACTTCCACCTGTTCCTCTTGATTTTGTTATATATCTCTTTTCATTCTTTACAAGCTCTCTCATGACTAAACAATATATTTAAATATTTATTTCCTGATTTATCATCCTTTTGACTACCCTCTATGAAGAATGAGAAAATTAGCTTACTCTCCTTGATTCTCCCTCCTCCAACTACCATTTTTTTATTTCTCATTGTCAAGGTTTATAATATTTTCTGATCTGTTGGTGGAGAAGGCAGTGGCACCCCACTCCAGTACTCTTGCCTGGAAAATCCCATGAATGGAGGAGCCTGGTAGGCCGCAGCCTGTGGGGTTGCTAAGAGTCGGACACAACTGAGTGACTTCACCTTCACTTTTCACTTTCATGCATTGGAGAAGGAAATGGCAACCCACTCCAGTGTTCTTGCCTGGAGAATCCCAGGGAAGGCGGAGCCTGGTGGGCTGCCATCTGTGGGGTCGCACAGAGTTGGACACGACTGAAGCGACTTGGTAGTAGTAGTAGTAGATCTGTTGGTATAATTGTCTGATCCTAAATATCAAAAACCTATAAACAGCATTTCAACTGGATGTTTATGAAAAATCTTTCAAGCATCAATTTCAAATAAGTCTCTACTTTTTTATTTCCTTCCCTTCTGGAGCACACTCCACTCCCACAGTTTCTTATACAGCATTTTGAGCCTTTTTCTTTACTTTGGTAGAATACCTCTCACAAATTTTTTCTCATAGGATTATAAACTTTCTGATTATTGTATTCCTAAAAATATCTTTTTCTTACATTCACTCTCAGTTTTAACTTTGTCTGGCATGGGCTTCTTTATTGGAAAAAAAAAAAATTGGGGATATCCCTGGCTAAGTGATATCCCTGGGGATATCACTGGTTAAGACTCTGCACTTCCAGAGCAGGGGAGCGTGAGTTGTGAGTTCAGTCCCTAGTCTGGGACCTAAGATCCGGCATGCTTTGCAATGAGGCCAAAAAAAAAAAAAAGTTTCCAGAAACTTTTAAAGCTATTGTTTCTAGTACTGTATGAACCAGTTGTTGAAGGAGGAGGGTTATGTATCACTGTTGATGCTTTGCTAACAGGTTTCTTTATCAAGTTACCTTGATATTTGCTTGATCACCAATTTGATTTTTAATTGTAAATTCTGAACTTAAACCCAGTTCAGGCTTCACTTGGGAAGAATGACCCTTGACTCAGGGATCTTGGGCTTGTTCTTTTCTCAGCCCTGATTTATCCATCAATCTGAGTTCATCTACTTACTACCTTTCAGAATTTTTCTGTTTGAGAATCCTTTGGAGTATAGCTAATATGAGTATCTAAATTGGGGTTTTCCCCCAAAATACTTATTTGTTTAGGTCACCTTTCTCCCTGTCCTGATTGGTAATGCCTCCTTTTTATCACATTGGAAGTTATTATAAGTACAGAGTCCACTCTGTACTCTGGGCCTGAAGTTTGTTTCACTTGTCCGTTCATCTAGTCTAAGCCAGAACTACTCATTTAACTTGCATGGCTTTGTTTCATTATCTGACACAGCTAGCTAGTCCCCCATCATTATATTTTTTCTTAAAACTAATTAGTGCAAAAAAATAATAATAATTAGTGCCAGTCCCTGTTTTTCCTTTACTAGATATTAAATTATTTTTTGAAAACTCCATCCTCAATTCTGATTGCAGATTTTATTGATAAAATTGACAACAATGTATCTGAAGAATATATGTTAATGTAAAAGAAAGAAAACCTGATTGGACTCTAAATGAAGCCTAAAATTTAAAGTCAAAAGTAAGCTTGCCCATCCAGCCCTGCTGAGAGGGAGGAAACACTATCAGATGTGTGCAGCCATCCCAGCTTCTAGAACGGGGGCTGTAAGGCAGGCAGTGCAGGCTGTTAGCATCCCCAGGGTCCACAGCCCAGTGCTTTAGATGTTATGCTCTTCTTCAGCTCTTGGTTCATCTCTCCTTGAACCTTTCACTCCAGCCTTATCTAAATACCAGAGTTTCTCAGGCACACCTTGCAAAACCTTGGTAACAATCAAGGGGTTAAATCTAAATCTTTCAAATCAATAAGAACAAAAGTAAACACCCTAATAGAAAAACAGGCATGGACACAAATAGGCAATTTACAAAAGAAGATACACAAATTCCAATAAAATAGGGGAAAATACTCAGCCTCACTATTAATCAAAGAAGTACAATCGAAGGAACAGGAAGGTACTAGTCTGCGACAATCAATGGACAAACAAATGCTAATATGCTGTGGGGATTTGAACACCCAGGTGGCGCTGCTGGTAAAGAACCCACCTGCCAATGCAGGACACCTAAGAGACTCTGGTTCGAGACTCCATGGGGCCCGGAAGATCTGGAAGAGGGCATGGCAACCCACTCCAGTATTCTTCCCTGAGACTCCCATGGACAAAGGAGCCTGGTGGGCTACGGTCCATAGGGTTGCAAAGAGTCAGACATGACGGAAGCAACTTAGCACACACGTGCATATTGCTAGTAGGGATATAATCAGCTTCTATCTTTTTAGGGGGAATATTTGCCTTGTCTGTCAAAGGCTGTAAAATATGCTTTGCCTTTGATTCAGTGATACAATTTTAGGAATGTATATAAAGGAAACGATCATACAAACATTTTTAAAAATCTATAGGCAAAGATTCATGGCAGCATTGCTTATAATACTGAAAAGTTAAAAACAACCCAAAATAGACAAACACAAACATAGCCTACAGCCTGGCTCAAGTGAATTTGGAGGCCATCAGTATATACATCACTTGGGAGCATTTTAGAAAATGAAGCTCAGGCCCCACCCTAGACCTACTGAATCAGAATTTGTATTTTGACAGTTTCTTAGGGCATGTGTAAAAGAAAAAAGCACAGGCAAAGATATACACTAAAATGTTAGCAGTGATTTTTCCAGGTGGTGATGCTCTCTGTTTGGTTTTCTGTTTGTTTTTATTATTGATGTTGTTTGCATCAACTCCCCATCCCCACCCCAGTGCGCACACACGCACACCTTTATGGACTTCAACTGTAAAAAAGGAATCTCCATACTATTTTTCCCATGCTAGTAGTTGGGGCCAAAAACATAGAAAAGGTTCTGGAAACTTCAGGACAAATGAGGGTCCTCCACCCCCTGGCAGGACAGATTAGATCTGCCCCCTCCCTGGATGCTTCTCCCATTCATTCTCCGAACAGCACATCTCCCAAAGAGCAAATCTGATCTTGTCAACCCTCCTTAGAACTATTCTGAAAGTGAAAATGTTACTCACTCAGTCTTGTCTAACTCTTTGCAAATCTATGAACTGTAGCCCCGCCAGGCTCCTCTGTCCATGGAATTCTCCAGGCAAGAATGCTACTGCTGCTAAGTCGCTTCAGTCGTGTCTGACTCTGTGCGACCTCGTAGATGGCAGCCCACCAGACTCAGGCGTGCCTGAGATTCTCCAGGCAAAAACACTGGAGTGGGCTGCCATTTCCTTCTCCGATGCATGAAAGTGAAAAGTGAAAGTGAAGTCGCTCAGTCGTGTCTGACTTTTAGCGACCCCATGGACTGCAGCCTACCAGGCTCCTCTGTCCATGGGATTTTCCAGGCAAGAATACTGGGGTGGATAACCATCCCCCTCTCCAGATGATCTTCCTGACCCAGGGATCAAACCTGGGTCTCCCACACTGCAGGCAGATTCTTTACTGTTTGTGCCATCAGGAAAGCCCTGTAATCCAATTTCCCAATGCCCCTGCATTGGCAGTGCAGTCTTTTTTTTTTTTTTTCCAACTTTTTTGATAAATTTTATAAAAAATTTCAAACATCAATAAAGTTGAAAGAACTTTACAGCAAGCACTCCTAAATCTACCATTAAATTCAGTCATTAACATTTGTATACTTACTTTACTCCATATTTATCCATCTATTTATCCCTCTATCCATAAATCTATCTTAGTTTTTTATGTAATTCAAAGTAAATTTCAGGTATCAGTACATTTCTGATACTTCAGATGCTTTAATATGCATATATAACCAGAATTCAATATTTTCCTCATAGCTTTTTTTTTCCTGTTGATACAAAGCACAGACACAGATGCACAAATCTTAGATGTCTTTTAACAAAGTTTTGACAAATGCAAACAGACTGTGTAACACTGACAGCATGCTTCATCACAGTCATTGCCCAATCCAAAGTACAATCACTGATTTTTTTTTTTCCAGAATAATTTTGCTTGTTTAGAAATTCTTGTGAAAAGAAAGTGAAAGTGAAGTCGTGTCCGACTCTTTGCCACCCCTTGGACTTGTAGCCCACCAGGCTCCTCCATCCATGGGATTTTCCAGGCAAGAATACTGGAGTGGGGCAGTGCAGTCTTAACCACTGGACCACCAGGAAAGTCCTAAATGTAACCCAGTTCCTTAAAGGCTACAAGGTCCTGTTGGATCTGCCCTGTCATTCCAGGGCAATGAAGTGTATTTCCCTCGGGTGCCTAGTTCTCTCCCATCCTTTCACACATCGTTCCCTACCTTTGCCTGGAAACTCAGCCCACCACCTTGCTGACTGCCTCCTAGCCCCAGGCCTCCTGAGGCCAGGACATCATCTCTTCCAGGAAGCCTTCCCAGGAATGGTTGCTGCTGCTGCTGCTGCTAAGTCGCTTCAGTCGTGTCCAACTCTGTGCGACCCCACAGATGGCAGCCCACCAGGCTCCCCCGTCCCTGGGATTCTCCAGGCAAGAACACTGGAGTGGGTTGCCATTTCCTTCTCCAACAGGAATGGTTAGGGGTCCCAGTAGCATAGGCACCTGGTCTATGGCGCTACAGTCGGGTTGTCAGATTCATGAGGGCTGAGGCCGCATCCCCGTGGCCTTTGGTCTCTGCATTGAGTGGGGACATTTTGAGGCCCAGATTCAGTGACATCCCTAAGGTGTCTGCTGGCTCTGTCATTCAGTCCTCTCAGGGGCAGTTCTGGCTCAGAACATGGCAGCTGCCTGGGACTGGCTATTTTTGGGGGTGTGGCCCAGCCCTTGGGAGGATGATGAAAGGAGTACATATTTCTTTAAAGCAGAAGACACCCCTACTCTAAGGAGGATGCCCCTCACAAACATGGGTGAAGCCCTTCGGCCTGCCCCAGGGCCTGCCCCTCGATGGTCCCTGTTGCAAATGCATTTTCTTGTTCCTCTCCCTCTGATGGGCACTTTCTTTATGAGAATGTGTCCATGGTAGACAAATGCAGAGGTGTGGTGGGAGGTGTCTAGATGCCCTTCCTGGCACACCTGAGCCAGGACAAATCCTCACAGAATCCTCTTTTGGCCCCTATCTTCCCCACCCTCGACCAGACAGCCTCATATCCAGCTGTGCTGTGGGTCCAGTAACCATATCACTGTGTTGATATTATTCTTGCTTCTTCAGCTATTCCCATACTAAAATAGGGGGGGAAAAAAGAAATTATGTAGGCAGTGGTGGAGAAATTAAATGCAAATTGGCATTATAATTATTGTGTGATTCATCTGTCTCCTCCACTGGACTGTGAACTTTTTGAAGATAAGGACCCTTGCCTTCCAGCCTAAAGGAGGGACTCAATAAATGTTAAAAGGATAACAGGGCTTACTAGTTTGCGTTAGTGGTAAAGAAACTGACCACCCAATGCAGGAGGCATAAGAGATGTGGGTTCAATCCCTGGGTAGAGAAGATCCCCTGGAGAAGGAAATGGCTACCCACTCCAGTATTCTTGTATCTTGTATTCTCCAGTATCCCCTGGAGAATCCCATGTACAGAGGAGCCTGGAAGGTTACAGTCTATAGGGTTGCAAAGAGTCAGATACCACTGAAGTGATTTAGCACAAAAAAGGATAACAACAGACTGGTTCAAGATTGGGAAAGGAGTATGTCAAGGGTGGATATTGTCACTCTGCTTATTTAACTTATATGCAGAGTGCATCACACAAAATACCAAGCTGGATGAATCACAAGCTGGAATCAAGTTTGCCCGGAGAAATATCAATAACGTCAGATATGCAGAAGATACCACCATAATGGTAGAAAGTGAAGAGAAACTAAAGAGTCTCTTGATGAAGGTGAAAGAGGAGAGTGAAAAAGCTGGCTTGAAATTCAGCATTCAAAAAAAAAGATCATAGCATCCAGTCTCATAACTTCATGGCAAATTGATAGGAGGAAAAGAAACAGTGGCAGACTTTATTTTGGGGGCTCCAAAATCACTGTGGATGGTGACTACAGCCATGAAATTAAAAGACGCTTATTCCTTGGAAGAAAAGCTATGAAAAATCTAGACAGTATATTAAAAAACAGAGACATAACTTTGCCAACAAAGGTACATCCAGTCAAAGCTATGGTCTTCCCAGTAGTCATGTACAGATGTGAGAGTTGAACCACAAAGAAGGCTGAGCACTGAAGAGCTGATGCTTTTGAACTGTGGTGCTGGAGAAGACTGTTGAGAGTTCCTTGGACAGCAAGGAGATCAAACCAATCCTAAAGGAAGTCAACCCTGAATATTCACTGAAAGATCTGATGCTGAGGCTGAAGCTCCAGTATTTTGGCCACTTGATGTGAAGAGCCAACTTATTGGAAAAGACCCTGATGCTAGGAAAGACTGAAGGCAGGAGGAGAAGGAGGTGACAGAGGATGAGATGCTTGGACGGCATCATCGACTAAATGAATATGAGTTTGAGCAAACTCTAAGAGATAGTAAAGGACAGGCAAGCCTGGTGTGCTGCAGTCCATGGGCTGCAAAGAGTTAGACATGACTGACAGACTGAAAAACAAAAAGGATAAAGTGGGAGGAGTTTGATCTGGCCCTGAGGCAGGATGAAAATCTGATTGTTGGGTGGATTATGTTAATAAAGCCACTGGATGAGCAGATCTATTCAAATCCCTGAAGGATGATGCCATCAAGATTTGGCATTCATTATGTCGGCAAACCTGGAAGACCCAGCAGTGGCCACAGGACTGGAAAAGGTCAATCCTCATCCCAATCCCCAAGAAGGGTAGTACCAAAGAATGTGCTAACCATTGGATGATTGCAATCATCTCCCTTGCTAGTAAGGTCATGCTTAAAATCTTACATGCTAGGCTTCAGCATTATGTGAACCAAGAAATTCCAGATGTCCAAGCTGGCTTTAGAAAAGGAAGAGGAACTAGAGATCAAATTGCCAACATTCGCTGGATTACAGAGAAAGCAAGGGAATTTCAGAAAAAACATCTATCTCTGTTTCATCGCCTACGCTAAAGCCTTTGATTGTGTGGATCATAATAAACTGTAGAAAGCTCTTAAAGAGATGGGAATACCAGACCATCTTACCTGTCTCCTGAGAAACCTTTATGTGGGTCAAAAAGCAATAGTTAGAACCCTGTATGGAACAACTGATTGGTTCAAGATCAAGAAAGAAGTACGACAGGGCTGTCTGCTGTCACCATGTTTGTTTAACCTATATGCTGAGCACATCATGAGAAATGCTGGGCTGGATGAGTTACAAGCTGGAATCAAGATAGGCGGGAGAAACATCAACAACCTCAGATATGCAGATGATACCACTCTAATGGCAGAAAGTGAGGAAGAACTAAAGAGCCTCTTGATGAGGGTGAAGGAGAATGAAAGAGCTGACTCAAGACTAAATATTTAAAAAAACTTAGATCATGGCATCTGTCCCCATTACTGCATGACAAATAGAAGGGGAAAAGGTGGAAATAGTGACAGATTTTTTTATCTTGGGCTCCAAAATCACTGGACAGTGACTGCAGCCATGAAATCAGAAGACAGTCGCTTCTTGGCAGGAAAGCAATGACAAACAGAGACAGTGTGTTGAAAAGCAGAGACATTACTCTGCTGACAAAGGTCCTATAGTCAAGGTTATGGTCTTCCGAGTGGTAATGTACGGTAGTGAAACCTAGACCGTAAAGAAGGTAGAGCACCAAAGAATTGATGCCTTTGAACTGTGGTGCTGGACAAGACTCCTGAAAGTCCCTTGGACATCAAGGAGATCAAACCAGTCAATCTTAAGGGAGATCAACCCTAAACATTCACTGGAAGGACTGATGCTGAAGCTGAAGCTCCAGTATTTTGGTCATCTGATGCGAACAGATGACTCATTGGAAAAGTCCCTGATGCTGGGAAAGATTGAGGGCAGAAGGAGAAGAGGGTGTCAGAGGATGAGATGGCTGGATGGCATCACCCATGCAGTGAACATGAACTTGGGCAAACTTCGGGAGATGGTGAGGGACAGGGAGGCCTGGCATGCTGCAGTCCATGGGGTTGCAAAGAGTCGGACATGACTGGGCGACTGAACGACAACATGGCTGGGCTGCCAGAATACCAACTTTTAGAATTTCTTCTCCCAGCTCTTCTGAGGCCCTTCCCTTCCTTTCTCCTCTCACCCTAGGCACAGACCCTAGTCAGACCCTAGAGGGTCTTCCCACCTTCAACCTCCTCATCTAGGTGGGGTCAGCATCCACCACCCCAAACTTTACCCTCTCCCTGATGAACTGCTTGTCACCCCATGCCCCACCCAATGAAAGGAATGGCTCATATGGAGATATACCAAGGAACAATAGCTCTTAAGGAAAGAAGAAACAGGACTTTCCTCATGGTCAGTGGTTAAGAACCCACCTGCCAGTGCAGGGCACACAGGCTTGATCCCTGGCCTTGGAAGATTCCACATGCCATGGAGCACCAGAGCCCACGCACCCTAGAGCCTGTGCTCTGCAACGACAGACGCCACCACAGTGAGAAGCCTGAGCACCACAGTGAAGAGTAGCCCCCGCTCGCCGCAATGGAAGAAAGCCTGTACAGAGCAACAGAGACCCAGTGCAGCCAAAAATAAAGTTTTTAAAACAAAGAAAGAAGGATCAACCAGGACCTGGACTGGACTTTGACCTGTGATGAGGTTTTTGGCCCCAGAAGCAGACTCCTCAATCAGCCCCTACAAAGACCTTGTGTCCCAGGCCTCTTTCCAGGGATGGCCCCCTCTAGCCTCCCCTCGGGCACATTTTCAGGGCAGCCTCTGCCGTTCCTCCCATCTGAGCTCCTACATGGTCCCAAAGATTTAAATCCAAGAAACACATGGCATACATCTACGCTGTGCTGTAATAATGCCTGCTAGCACCACTCACCACTTATGTGCCAACCACTTTACCTACATTGTTGAGACTGAATTCCTCCAACAGTCTTGTAGAGTAGCTCATATCAGTATCTCCTTTTGCAGCTGGAGACTAAGATTCAGAGAGGTCAAGCAACTCACCCTAAGCCACACAGCTACAAGAGAAGTTGAATCTAAATTTGAACCCGGATCTGTGTGACTCCTGAGCCTGAATGCTTAAGCGTTATACAAAACGCAACCTGTGTGGTTTCATATTCCTGGAGTATACAAAAGTCCCTTCCCTTAGAGGCTTCGCTGTATGTTGGGAAACAGACATTAGTCACAGAGATCTTAACACACTTATGTAATTACAGACTCTCCTAGATACTCTCCAGGAAGAATGCCTAAAGCAAGGAGAACAACACAGAACCAGACTGGGAGTCAGAGAGGCTTCTGTGAGGAGATAGTCTTTAGTAAACCTAAACACAGAAATGGTATGGACCTAACAGAAGCAGAAGATATTAAGAAGAGGTGGCAAGAATACACAGAAGAACTGTACAAAAAAGATCTTCTCAACCAAGATAATCACGATGGTGTGTTCACTCACCTAGAGCCAGACATCCTGGAATGTGAAGTCAAGGGGGCCTTAGAAAGCATCACTACGAACAAAGCTAGTGGAGGTGATGGAATTCCAGTTGAGCTCTTTCAAATCCTGAAAGATGATGCTGTGAAAGTGCTGCACTCTATATGCCAGCAAATTTGGAAAACTCAGCAGTGGCCACAGGACTGGAAAAGGTCAGTTTTCATTCCAATCCCAAAGAAAGGCAATGCCAAAGAATGCTCAAACTACCGCACAATTGCACTCATCTCACATGCTAGTAAAGTAATGCTCAAAATTCTACAAGCCAGGCTTCAGCGATACGGGAACCGTGAAATTCCAGATGTTCGAGCTGGTTTTAGAAAAGGCAGAGGAACCAGAGATCAAATTGCCAACATCTACTGGATCATGGAAAAAGCAAGAGAGTTCCAGAAAAACATCTATTTCTGCTTTATTGACTATGCCAAAGCCTTTGACCGTGTGGATCACAATAAACTGTGGAAAATTCTGAAAGAGATGGGAATACCAGATCACCTTACCTGCCTCTTGAGAAACCTATATGCAGGTCAAGAAGCAACAGTTAGAACTGGACATGGAACAACAGACTGGTTCCAAATAGGAACAGGAGTATGTCAAGGCTGTATATTGTCACCCTGCTTATTTAACTTATACGCAGAGTACATTATAAGAAACGCTGGCTGGAAGAAGCACAAGCTGGAATCAAGATTGCTGGGAGAAATATCAATAACCTCGGATATGCAGATGACACCACCCTTATGGCAGAAAGTGAAGAGGAACTAAAAAGCCTCTTGATGAAAGTGAAAGAGGAGAGTGAAAATGTTGGCTTAAAGCTCAACATGCAGAAAACTAAGATCATGGCATCTGGTCTCATCACTTCATGGCAAACAGATGGGGAAACAGTGGAAACAGTGTCAGACTTTATTTTTGGGGGCTCCAAAATCACTGCAGATGGTGATTGTAGCCATAAAATCAAAAGACGCTTACTCCTTGGAAGGAAAGTTATGACCAACCTAGATAGCATATTGAAAAGCAGAGACATTACGTTGTCAACAAAAGTCCGTCTAGTCAAGGCTATGGTTTTTCCTGTGGTCATGTATGGATGTGAGAGTTGGACTGTGAAGAAAGCTGAGCACCGAAGAATTGATGCTTTTGAACTGTGGTGTTGGAGAAGACTCTTTAGAGTCCCTTGGACTGCAAGGAGATCCAACCAGTCCATTCTAAAGGAGATCAGTCCTGGGTGTTCATTGGAAGGACTGATGCTAAAGCTGAAACTCCAGTGCTTTGGCCACCTCATGCAAAGAGTTGACTCATTGGAAAAGACTCTGATGCTGGGAGGGATTGGGTGCAGAAGGAGAAGGGGATGACAGAGGATGAGATGGCTGGATGGCATCACCGACTCGATGGACATGGGTTTGGGTGAACTCTGGGAGTTGGTGATGGACAGGGAAGCCTGGCATGCTGCGATTTATGGGGTCACAAAGAGTCGGACACAACTGAGCGACTGAACTGAACTGAACTAAAACCTAAACAGTTTATTAAAGAGCAAAGATCTCACTTTGCTGACTAAAGTCCATATAGTCAAAGTTATGGTCTTTACAGTGGTCATGTACAGATGCAAGTGTTGGGCCATGAAGAAGGCTGAGCACTGAAGAATTGATGCTTTTGAACTGTGGTGTTGAAGACTCTTGAGAGTCCCTTGGACAGCAAGGAGGTCAAATCAGTCAGTCATAAAGGAAATCAACATTGAAAATTCAACGCAAGTACTGATGCTGAAGCTGAAGGTCCAGTACTTTGGTCATCTGATAGGAAGAGCTGACTCGGTGGAAAAGACCCTGATGCTCGGAAAGACTGAAGGCAAAAGGAGAAGAGCATGGCGGAGGATGAGATGGTTGGATAGCATCACCTCTTCAATGGACATGAACTTGGGCAAACTCTGGGAGATAGTGAAGGACAAGGAGGCCTGGAATGCTGTAGTCCATGAAGTTGCAAAGAGTCAGACAAGACTTAGTGACTGAACAACAGATGTCCTGAGGCAGCAGGGAGTACAGTGCCTTTAAAGAGTGTTTTAGAAAAACAGAACAAAGGCCTGTATGGCTGGAGCCCAGAGAGCGAGGGACAGTGGGGCAGGATGGGGTGGAGAGTGGCCAGTTGCCAAATCACTCAGGGCCTGGTAGGTCATGGCAGGGGGCTTGGAGTTCATGGTGAAGGCACAGGGAGCTTTTAAAGGGTTCTCAATAGAGTTGTGAATTCAGATTTGCTTTTTAGAAGGATCACCCCGGCTGCTGTGTGGAGAACAGATTGAAAGGGGCAGTGGTTGCTGGGGTCCAGGAGAGATGTGAGAGGGCTTGAAATGGGATGGTAGAGCCAGGGAGGTAAGAGGAATAGGGTTCAGGACAGAGTTTTGAAAGTAAAGTCAATAGGATTGGATGTGGGCTGCAAGGGTGAAGAATCAACACAGACTCTGCACACCTGGATAGAGACTGGTGCTTTTACCGAAATGCTCAAGAATGAGGGAGGAGCAGGTTTAGAGGAGAATCAAGAGTTTGGTTTTGCCGAGTTTGAGGTGCCTGCAAATGTCCAAGTAGTGGGATAGAGTCAGTTTATCTTTGTATCCCCAGAGTCAGCACAAATAAGTGTTAGTTGCTCAGTTATGTCTGATTCTTTGTGACCCCATGGACTCTAGCCCGTCAGGCTCTTCCATCCCTCAGATTTTCTAGGCAAGAATACTGGAGTGGGTTGCCATTTCCTTCTCCAAGCACAAAATAGGTCCTATTTAAAATATCTTTAAATAAAAGAATGCACTGGAATTCCCTGGTAGTCCAGTGGTTAGGACTCCAAGCTTCCACTTGCTAAGGGCCAGGGGTTGAATCCCTGGCTGGGGAACTGAGACCCCACAAGCTGCTCGGCCAAAAAACAACAGCAAGGAATGTACGTGGGTTGAATTTGAGTCAAGTCTTGAGGAATGGAGGGGATTTGGCTTTGAGATGAAGATATTTTGGTGCCTGAGATAAAGATGGTACAAAACAAACAAACAAAAAACAAGCCAAGTAGAAGAGCTGGTGGAAGCAAGGGAGAAAGGCGTGAATGTGATGTAGAGGGGCCCACAGGGCGCCTCCTGTTGTGCCTCTCCATGGCTTCTGTGCCTTTGCTGGATGCTGAGCCATCCTCTGCTGGGCGGGAAGGTGAATCAGAGCCAGAAAGAAACTTTCTGTTAAATGTAGAGATCCAAGGTGTATTTATGGGTATGTGTGTGTCTGCCTCAGGGCACTTTTATATTTGCATTTTTATATTTTGTAGGCTAGGAGGCACTGGTCTTTCCAACTGACTTTGTCTGCAAGACTGAATTGAGCCTGAATTCTCTTTCTCTATACCTAGACTGACCTGGCTGCAGAAGCTCCCCGCAGTGATCCAAGCTGAATAGGTCAGGCTGCGTCAATGTGTTTCTGTTGCTTATAGATCGTGGCTTCTTTCCTGGGCAACTAGTTATCAGGCCCTTTGACCAAAGCTCCTGAGAAAGATGTTTACATTCAGCAGCTTAGTCCATAGGCAGAGATTGGAATGCTACTGACTCAGAGGTGAAAGTCAAAGGCATCATTAACATACAAACGAAGTCCTTCCTGGTCCTTTACTCATTCAGTTCATCATTCACTCTTCTTTTTTACAAATATCCTCAGGCTCAGTGTCTGTTGCAGGCTACTTAACTTCAAGCTGAGCTAGTTCAAATCATAAAAGGTGGTGCTGTTAAAGTGCTACACTGAATATGCCAGCAAATTTGAAAAACTCAGCAGTGGTCACAGGACTGGAAAAGGTCAATTTTCATTCCAATCCCAAAGAAGGGCAGTGACAAAGAATGTTCAGACTACCACACAGTGTCCTCATCTCACATGCTAGCAAGGTAATGCTCAAAATTCCTCAAGCTAGGCTTCAACTGTACATGAACCGAGAACTTCCGGATGTACAAGCTGGGTTTAGAAAAGACAGAGGAAGCAGATCAAGCTGCCAACATCTGCTGGATCATAGAAAAAGCATGGGAATTCCAGAAAAGCATCTACTTCTGCTTCATTGACTATGCTAAAGCCTTTGACTGTGTGGATCACAACAAACTGTAGAAAATTCTTAAAGAGATAGGAATACCGGACCACTTTACCTGCCTCCTGAGAAATCTGTATACAGGTCAAGAAGCAACAGTTAGAACCAGACATGAAACAATGGACTGGTTCCAAACGGGGAAAGGAGTACGTCAAGGCTGTATATTGTCACCCTGCTTATTTACATCATGTGTAATGCAGGGCTGGATGAAGCACAAGCTGGAATCAAGATTGCCAGAAGAAATATCAATAGCCTCAGATAAGCAGATGACACCACCCTCATGACAGGAAGCAAGAGGAACTAAACAGCCTCTTGATGAAAGTGAAAGGGGAGAGTGAAAAATCTAGCTTAAAATTCAGTATCAAAAAAATGAAGATCATGGCATCTCGTCCCATCACTTCATGGCAAATAAATGGGGAAACAATGGAAACAGTGAGAGACTTTATTTTCGTGGGCTCCAAAATGACTGCTGACAGTGACTGAAGCCATGAAATGAAAAGATGCTCCTTGGAAGAAAAACTATGACAAACCTAGACAGTGTATTAAAAAGCAGAGACATCACTTTCCCAACAAAGGTCCATCTAGTCAAAGCTATGGTTTTTCCAGTAGTCATGTACAGATATGAGAGTTGAACTATAAAGAAAGCTGAGCACCAAAAAATTGATGTTTTTGAACTGTAGTGCTGGAGAAGACTCTTGAGAGTCCCGTGGACTGCAAGGAGATCAAACCAGTCAATCCTAAAGGAAATCAATCCTGAATATTCACTGGAAGGACTGATGCTGAAGCTGAAGCCCCAATACTTTGGCCACTTGATGTGAAGAGCCGATTCACTGGTAACGAGCCTGATCCTGAGAAACACTGAAGGCAGGAGGAGATGGTTGGATGGCATCACCGACTCAATGGACATGAGTTTGAGAAAGCTCTGGGAGATAGTGGAGGACAGGGAAGCCTGGCGTGCTGCAGTATATTCGGTTACAAAGAGTCAGACATGACTGACTGAACAGCAACTTCCCTGCCTTCCAGTTTCCTCAGCTATAACATGGGGATGGTGAGACTTCCCCAATCCTTAAAGCTTCACCTTCCAATGCAAGGTGTGTAGGTTCCACCTGTGGTCAGGGTGCTAAGATCTCAAGTGCCTCAGGACCAAAAAACTAGAAGGTAAACAACAGAAACAATATTGTAACAAATCCAATAGACTTTAAAAAGAGTCCACATAAAAGGCAGTGGGGGAAGGACGGGGTGGGATGAACTGGGAGAGTAGCACTGAAACATACACATTATCTTATGTAAAATAGATGGAAGTGGGAATTTGCTGTATGACACCGGCTTAAGAATCTGCCTGCAATGCAGGAGGCCCAGGTTCAATCCCTGAGTCAGGAAGACCTTGGAGAAGGGAACGGTTACCCAGTCAGCATTCTTGCCTGGAGAATTCCACAGACAGAGGAGCCTGGCAGGCACAGTCCATGGGGTCACAAAGAGTCAGATGTGACTGAGTGACTAACACTTTCACAGGGAGCTCAAACCTTGTGATCTCTGACAACCTAGAGGGGTGGGTTGGTGTGGGAGGGAGGCTCAAGAGGGAGGGGACATATGTATACCTATGGCTGATTCATGTTAGTATATGGCAGAAACCAACACAATATTATTGTAAAGCAATTATCCTCCAATTAAAAATAAATTAACATTTTTTAAATGGTCCGCACAAAGAAGTCTAGAAAAATAAAAATAAATAAAATGGGGATGGTAATAATGACTTCTTCAAAAATTCATTCTGAGGATAAAATCCCACGCTTCCTTAGTGATCCAGTGACAAAGAATCCACCTGCCAATGCAGGTGTCAGAAGATTGCACATGCGGCAGAGCAGCTAAACCCGTGTGCTGTGTCTGCATGCTGTGTGCTCAGTCCTGTCTGAGTCTGAGTGACCCCATGGAGTGCCAGGCTCCTCTCTCCATGGGATTTTCCAGGCAAGAATACTGGAGTGGGTTGCCATTTCCTACTCCAGGGAATCTTCCTGACTCAGGGATCCAATGTGAGTCTCTCTGATCCCCTGCTTTGGCAGGTGGGTTCTTTACCACTGTACCACCTGGGAAGCCTGTAGGCCACAGCTACTGAGCTCGTACTGTAGCGCCTGAGAGCCACAACTACTGAAGCCCCTGCATCCTGCAGCCTGTGCCCTGCAACAAGAGAAGCCACCACCATGAAAATCCCGTGCACCGCGACGAAGAGTAACCACTGCTTGCCACAACTAGAGAAGGCCTGTGTGCAGCAACGAAGACCCAGTGCAACCAAAAAATTTTTTTAGAAAATGAAAACTTCAGAAATATCATTTGACTCAATATAATATTTAGTGAGCACACGCAAAGAGCCAGGGCTGTCCTAAGTGCTGAGGATCTTGGTGAACAAAACAGATCCCTGCCCCCACAGTGGCAGATATTCTAATGGGGAGAGTTGAGCAACAGAAAAATAAATAAAGCATGTAGTGGTGGTCCCAGAAGGCTTCAGTGAGGAGGTGATATGTCAGCAAGGCCCTAAAGGGGGTGAGGGAACAAGCCATTTGGATTTGATGGGATAGGGAAGTGGAACAGTGAAGGAGGGAGGGGACGACACAGGGTTGAGGGTGGGGGGAGCCTGCAGGCCATTATGAGGACTTGGCTTCCCTCCAGAATTAGATGAGAAGTCATTTGATGGTTTTAAGAGGAGTAACTTGATCTGGCATCTAGTATTAAAGAATCACTCTGCCTGCTGTGTTGAGCAGACTGCAAGGGGCCTGGGAGAAGCAAGAATTATGCTGATCAGGCTACAGATGATGGTGGCTTGGATCAGGTGGTCACAATGGAGGTGGAGGAAAGTGCTGGGTTATGGATAAATTTTGGAGGCAGAACAGAACTAAATAAATGTTAGTGTCAATGCACCACAAGCACAATTCATACAAGAAAAAATTGATAAATGAGACTTCATCAAAATTAATAACTCTTGTGCTTCAAAAGACACTATTAAAATGAAGACAGGGAAAACTCCCTGGCAGTCCAGTGGTGAGGACTCCACACTCTCACTACTGAGGGCACAGGTTCCAATCCCGGTTTGGGGAACTAAGATCCCACATGCTCTGCAGCACAGCCAAAATATGGAAGGGAGAAAAAAAGTCGCAGAGTGAAACAAAATACGTTTAAAGCCTATATCTGATAAAGGACTTGTATCTAAAATATATAAAGAACTCTTACAACTCAGTATTAAGACAAACAACCCAGTTTAAAAATGAGCAAAATATTTGAAGAGACATTTCACCAAAGAAGATATGTTAATGGTCAATAAGCAAATAAAAATATACTCAACATTATTTGTCATCAAGGAAATACAAATTACAATCTCAATGAGGGAATTCCCTGGTGGTCCAGTGGTCAGGACTCAGCACTTCCACTGCCGGGGGTCCAGATTCAATCCCTAGTCAGGGAACTAAGATCTCGCAAGCAGAGCTGCATGCCCTAGAAGTAAATTTTAATAATAAAATAAAACCCCAGTGAGATACCACTTTGTATCCACTGCTGCTGCTGCTGGTGCTAAGTCGCTTCAGTCATGTCCAACTTTGTGCAACCCCATAGACGGCAGCCCACCAGGCTCCCCCATCCCTGGGATTCTCCAGGCAAGAACACTGGAGTGGGTTGCCATTTCCTTCTCCAATGCATGAAAGTGAAAAGTGAAAGTGAAGTCACTTAATCGTGTCTGACTCTTAGTGACCCCATGGACTGCAGCCCACCAGGCTCCTCCCATCCATGGGATTTTCCAGGCAAAAGTACTGGAGTGGGGTGCCCTTGCCTTCTCCGTTATATCCACTAGAGTGGCTATAATAAAAAAAAACAGTAACAAACACTGGCAAGGATGTGGAGAAATGTGAAGAGTAATGAGAATGTGAAATGGTACAGTTGCTTTGGAAAACAGTTTGGGAATTTCTTAAAAAGATAACCATAAATTTACCATCAGTTCAGTTCAGTCGCTCAGTCGTGTCTGACTCTTTGCCACCCCATGAATCGCAGCACGCCAGGCCTCCCTGTCCATCACCAACTCCCGGAGTTCACTCAGACTCATGTCCATCGAATCAATGATGCCATCCAGCCATCTCATCCTCTGTCGTCCCCTTCTCCTCCTGCCCCCACTCCCTCCTAGCATCAGAGTCTTTTCCAGTGAGTCAACTCTTCACATGAGGTGGCCAAAGTATTGGAGTTTCAGCTTCAGCATCATTCCCTCCAAAGAAATCCCAGGGCTAATCTCCTTCAGAATGGACTGGTTGGATCTCCTTGCAGTCCAAGGGACTCTCAAGAGTCTTCTCCAACACCACAGTTCAAAAGCATCAATTCTTCAGTGCTCAGCCTTCTTCACAGTCCAACTCTCACATCCATACATGACCACAGGAAAAACCATAGCCTTGACTAGATGGACCTTTGTTGGCAAAGTAATGTCTCTGCTTTTCAATATGCTATCTAGGTTGATCATAACTTTCCTTCCAAGGAGTAAGTGTCTTTTAATCTCATGGCTGCAGTCACCATTGCAGTGATTTTGGAGCCCCCAAAAATAAAGTCTGACACTGTTTCCCCATCTATTTGCCATGAAGTAATGGGACTGGATGCCATGATCTTCGTTTTCTGAATGTTGAGCTTTAAGCCAACTTTTTTCACTCTCCACTTTCACTTTCCTCAAGAGGCTTTTTAGTTCCTCTTCACTTTCTGCCATAAGGGTGGTGTCATCTGCATATCTGAGGTTACTGATATTTCTCCCGGCAATCTTGATTCCAGCTTGTGCTTCTTCCAATCCAGCATTTCTCATGATGTACTCTGCATAGAAGTTAAATAAGCAGGGTGACAATATACAGCCTTGACATACTCCTGTTCCTATTTGGAACCAGTCTGTGGTTGCATGTCCAGTTCTAACTGTTGCTTCCTGACCTGCATACAGATTTCTCAAGAGGCAGGTCAGGTGGTCTGGTATTCCCATCTCTTTCAGAATTTTCCACAGTTTATTGTGATCCACACAGTCAAAGGCTTTGGCATAGTCAATAAAGCAGAAATAGATGTTTTTCTGGAACTCTCTTGCTTTTTCTATGATCCAGTAGATGTTGGCAATTTGATCTCTGGTTCCTCTGCCTTTTCTAAAACCAGCTTAAACATCTGGAAGTTCACAGTTCACGTATTGCTGAAGCCTAGCTTGGAGAATTTTGAGCATTACTTTACTAGCATGTGAGATGAGTGCAATTGTGCGGTAGTTTGAGCATTCTTTGGCATTGCCTTTCTTTGGGATTGGAATGAAAACTGACCTTTTCCAGTCCTGTGGCCACTGCTGAGTTTTCCAAATTTGCTGGCATATAGAGTGCAGCACTTTCACAGCATCATCTTTCAGGATTTGAAAGAGCTCAACTGGAATTCCATCACCTCCACTAGCTTTGTTCGTAGTGATGCTTTCTAAGGCCCACTTGACCTCACATTCCAGGATGTCTGGCTCCAGGTCAGTGATCACACCATCGTGATTATCTGGGTCGTGAAGATCTTTTTTGTACAGTTCTTCTGTGTATTCTTGCCATCTCTTCTTAATATCTTCTGCTTCTGTTAGGTCCATACCATTTCTGTCCTTTATCGAGCCCATCTTTGCATGAAATGTTCCCTTGGTATCTCTAATTTTCTTGAAGAGATCTCTAGTCTTTCCCATTCTGTTGTTTTCCTCTATTTCTTTGCACTGACTGTTGAGGAAGGCTTTCTTATCTCTTCTTGCTATTCTTTGGAACTCTGCATTCAGATGTTTATATCTTTCCTTTTCTCCTTTGCTTTTCACTTCTCTTCTTTTCACAGCTATTTGTAAGGCCTCCCCAGACAGCCATTTTGCTTTTTTGCATTTCTTTTCCATGGGGATGGTCTTGATCCCTGTCTCCTGTACAATGTCACGAACCTCATTCCATAGTTCATCAGGCACTCTATCTATCAGATCTAGGCCCTTAAGTCTATTTCTCACTTCCACTGTATAATCATAAGGGATTTGATTTAGGTCATACCTGAATGGTCTAGTGGTTTTCCCTACTTTCTTCAATTTCAGTCTGAATTTGGCAGTAAGGAATTCATGATCTGAGCCACAGTCAGCTCCTGGTCTTGTTTTTGTTGACTGTATAGAGCTTCTCCATCTTCAGCTGCAAAGAATATAATCAATCTGATTTCGGTGTTGACCATCTGGTGATGTCCATGTGTAGAGTCTTCTCTTGTTTTGGAAGAGGGTGTTTGCTATGACCAGTGCATTTTCTTGGCAAAACTATTAGTCTTTGCCCTGCTTCATTCCGTATTCCAAGGCCAAATTTGCCTGTTACTCCAGGTGTTTCTTGACTTCCTACTTTTGTATTCTAGTCTCCTATAATGAAAAGGACATCTTTTTTGGGTGTTAGTTCTAAAAGGTCTTGTAGGTCTTCATAGAACCATTCAACTTCAGCTTTTTCAGCATTACTGGTTGGGGCATAGACTTGGATTACTGTGATATTGAATGGTTTGCCTTGGAAACGAACAGAGATCATTCTGTCGTTTTTGAGATTGCATCCAAATACTGCATTTTGGACTCTTTTGTTGACCATGATGGCGACTCCATTTCTTCTGAGGGATTCCTGCCTGCAGTAGTAGATATAATGGTCATCTGAATTAAAGTCACCCATTCCAGTCCATTTTAGTTTGCTGATTCCTAGAATGTCTACATTCACTCTTGCCATCTCTTGTTTGACCACTTCCAATTTGCCTTGATTCATGGACCTGACATTCCAGGTTCCTATGCAATATTGCTCTTTACAGCATCAGACCTTGCTTCTATCACCAGTCACATCCACAGCTGGGTATTGTTTTTGCTTTGGCTCCATCCCTTCATTCTTTCTGGAGTTATTTCTCCACTGATCTCCAGTAGCATATTGGGCACCTACTGACCTGGGGAGTTCCTCTTTCAGTATCCTATCATTTTGCCTTTTCATACTGTTCATGGGGTTCTCAAGGCAAGAATACTGAAGTGGTTTGCCATTCCCTTCTCCAGTGGACCACAGTCTGTCAGATCTCTCCACCATGACCCGCCCATCTTGGGTTGCCCCACAGGCATGGCTTAGTTTCTTTGAGTTAGACAAGGTTGTGGTCCTAATGTGATTAGATTGACTAGTTTTCTGTGAGTATGGTTTCAGTGTGTCTGCCCTCTGATGCCCTCTTGCAACACCTACCATCTTACTTGGGTGTTGGGTATCTCTTCATGGCTGTTCCATAAGACACAGAAATCCCACTCCTAGTTATCTATCTCTAGTTCCAAATCGGAAAAGGAGTACATCAAGGCTGTATATCATCACCCTGCTTATTTAACTTATATGCAGAGTACATCATGAGAAATGCTGGACTGGATGAAGTACAAGCTGGAATAAATTTACCATAAGACATAGAAATCCCACTCCTAATCATCTATCTCTGGCTCCAAATCGGGAAATAAGTATGTCAAGCCTATATATTGTCACCCTGCTTATTTAACTTATATGCAGAGTGCATCATGAGAAATTCTGGGCTGAATGAAGCACAAGCTGGAACCAAGATTGCCAGGACAAATATCAATAACCTCATATATGCAGATGACACCACCCTCATGGCAGAAAGTGAAGAGGAACTAAAGAGCCTCTTAATGAAAGAGGGAGAGTGAAAAAGTTGGCTTAAAACTCAACATACAAAAAAAAAAAAAACAAAACAACCAACATACAGAAAACTAAGATCATGGCATCCGGTCCCATCACTTCATGGCAAATATATGAGGAAACAATGGAAACAGTGAGAGACTTTATTTTGGGGGGCTCCAAAATCACTGTAGATGTTGACTGCAGTTATGAAATTAAAAGACACTTGCTCCTTGGAAGAAAAGCTATGACCAACCTAGATAGCATATTAAAAAAGCAGAGACATTACTTTGCCATCAAATGTCCATGTAGTCAAAGCTATGGTTTTCCCAGTAGTCATGCATGGATGTGAGAGTTGGACTATAAAGAAAGCTGAGCACCGAAGAATCAATGCTTTTGAACTGTGATGTTGGAGAAGACTCTTGAGAGTCTCTTAGACAGCAAGGAGATCCAACCAGTCAATCCTAAAGGAAATCAATCCTGAATATTCATTGGAAAGACTGATGTTGAAGCTGAAACTCCAATACTTTGGCCATCTGATGTGAATAACTGACTCATTTGAAAAGACCCTGATGCTGGGAAAGATTGAAGGCAGGAGGAGAAGGGGATGACAGAGGATGAGATGGTTGGATGGCATCACTGACTCAATGGACATGAGTTTGAGTAAATTCCGGGAGTTGGTGATGGATAGGGAGGCCTGGCGTGCTGCAGTCTATGGGGTGGCAAAGAGTTGGACACGACTGAGGGACTAAACTGAACTGAATTATCTATCCAAGTGAAAACATCCATTCGCATGAAAACTCGTACATAAATGTCGACAGAATCCCTATTCATAGTTGCCAAAAAGTGGGAAACAACCCAAATGTTGATCAATACTACCAAAGGATACTATTCAATACTAAAAAGAAATGAAATACTGATATATGCTACGGCATGGATGACTCTCAAAAAATTAATGCTAAAAGTCAGACACAAAAGACCATTCACTGTATGGTTCTATTTGCTTGAAATGTCCAGAAAAAGCAGTCCTATATAGATAGGAAGTAGAGTTGCCTGGGGTTGGGAGTGGGGATTGAGAGTGATTATAACTGGACATGAGGGATCTTATTGAGGTGGCAGATTTTACTGAGGTGATGGAAATATTCTGCAACTGGATTGGTTGATTGTTACACAGTTACCATCAGCCACTACAACTATGAGTTAGTGCAGTCAAGAAAGCAGATGTTTTTCTGGAATTCCTTTGTTTTTTCTATGATCCAATTTTGAGCATTACCTTGCTAGTATGTCAAATGAGTACAATTGTATGGTAGTTTGAGCATTCTTTGGCATTGCCTTTCTTTGGGATTGGAATGAAAACTGACCTTTTCCAGTCCTGTGGCCACTGCTGAGTTTTCCAAATTTGCTGGCATATTGAGTGCAACACTTTCACAGCATCATCTTTTAGAATCTGAAACAGCCCAGCTGGAATTCTATCACCTCCACTTGCTTTGTTCATAGTAATGCTTCCTAAGGCCCACTTGACTTTGCACTCCAGGATGTCTGGCTCTAGGTGAGTGATCACACCATCATGGTTATCTGGGTCATTAAGACCCTTTTTGTATAGTTCATCTCTGTATTCTTGCCACCTCTTCTTAATCTCTCCTGCTTCTGTTAGGTCCTTACAATTTCTGTCTTTTATTGTGCCCATTTTGGGGTGAAATATTCCCTTAGTATCTCCATTTTCTTGAAGAGATCTCTAGTCTTTTGATTCTATTGTTTCCCTCTATTTCTTTGCATTGATCACTTAAGAAGGCTTTCTTTTCTCCCCTTTGCTAGATTGTAAACACCACAAAAGCAGCTAAAGGTTTGTCCCCCTCATTACTGGTAGGTGGAAAGATTCTGAGAGACTTTTTGCTGGATCTGATAGGAGTAACAGGTGCTGCTGATACTATCTCTTTCCTCCATATCCCTATGAATAGGGGCAGGTTGTCTGGAGCTTCAGCAATCTCTTTATGGCTATGAAGTGCACACATGAAGGTCAAAGCCAAGTTGTGAAGTATGATGGAGAAAGATGAAAGGAGACTGTGTTTTTGGTGACTCTGTGGAACATTGAGCCAATGCCAATAAATGCCCCTCTTCCCTTCAAACTTTTTATTACATTTGGGAAAAATAATTTTGTTTAAGTTACTGTTGCTAGGGTTTTGTGTTTCTGGCAACAGAACACATTCCTAAATGATACCACCAATAAGACCCAAGTGATCCTCTCAAGATTTTTGTCTCATGGAAGACGATGGGCATGTAAACAAATCTAGGCACTTGTAAAGCACTTGCTTTGTGAACTCTGTGTGGGTGAAGTGATGGACCATATCAAGGAATCCCTAGTTGCAAACTGGTTTCTGGCCTTTTTTTGAGGGGGGCGGGGAAGTGATTGGATGGATGGCTGCCTCACTGAGATAGGAGTCCTAGGAGGTGGAGCTCATTTCTGGAGTGAATAGATTAGTTCTTTATTGGGCATATGGGTTTTATATACCATGGCACCCCACTCCAGTACTCTTGCCTGGAAAATCCCATGGACGGAGGAGCCTGGTGGGCTGCAGTCCATGGGGTCACAACTGAGAGACTTCACTTTCACTTTTCACTTTCATGCATTGGAGAAGGAAATGGAAACCCACTCCAGTGTTCTTGCCTGGAGAATCCCAGGGACGGGGGAGCCTGGTGGGCTGCTGTCTCTGGGGTCGCAAAGAGTTGGACACTACTGAAGTGACTTAGCAGCAGATACCCAGGTGGTGGAGGGGGTGGTGTCCGGAAATAGGAGGATATATGGATCTGAACTCAGGGGAGACTTTATTGGAATACAGAATGGGTGTATCAATGTGCACTCAGTGTGCACATATGAGTGAAGCCTGAGAGTGAAAGTGCATCGAGCTCTTGTTTCAGGCTTTATGCTGAGTGCTTTGTATCATCACCACCACCATCATCTTCCACCATCACAGCTAACATTTACTGAGCACTTAATACCTTCCAGCTTGACTTCTAAGTGCTCTGCCTGCAATATCTCATCCAGTTCTCACAACTTAGAAAGGGAAGTGCTATTCCAATTTTAGCTATAACTAAGGATTAGAGAAATTAAGTAACTTGCTCTAGGTCATAATGCTAGAGCTGTAAAACACCTATGTGGGTTTGTAGAATGAGAAAAGAAAGAAAGAAAAGAAAGTGAAGTCGCTTAGTCGTGTCCGACTCTTTGTGACTCCATGGACTGTAGCCTACCACACTCCTCTGTTCATGGGATTTTCCAGGCAAGAGTACTGGAGTGGGTTGCCATTTCCTTCTCCAGAGGATCTTCCCAACCCAGGAATTAAACCTGGGTCTCCCGCATTGTAGGTAGACGCTTTACCGTTGGAGCCACCAGGGAAGTCCTCTGGTGTAGAATGAGAGAAGAGGACAAAGGTCAGAGAGCCATGAAGACTTCAACATTTTTTTTCTTTTAAAAATAATTTGCTTTTTAAAATTAATTTTGTAATTTAAATTTAAAAATTAACGTATCGTATACATGGAATGTTATGCATAACTTATAAGTGTATATAGCTCAAAGCAATGTGAACACACCACTGTAATAACCACCTTGCAGATGGAGAAAACAGAATATTACTAACACCACAGAAGCATTCCTTATGCTAACCGCCATCATTCCCTGTTCCCACCCAAAGTTAAACCCAACTTGGTCTTCTTTCACTATAGATTAGTTTGCTTCAGATGTGAACATTTAAGGGGTGAGAAAGGAAAGATGAGTGTAAAAGGGTGACTAAGATAAACTGGTCAGAGATACAGGAAGATGAAAGAGAAAGGGATTGCAGTTCCACCTCTCATGCACACAGACCAACTGGAAAGCTAGTGATACAAAGTAACAGCAATCCTGGAAAATCCTTTTTGGCCTCAGTGGGAAATGTTACAAGATTAAATTCCTGGAGTAGTTGGTAGTAAAGTGGTGCTAGTAACTGTATCCATGCCCAGGGCAGCCAGTCAGTGAAGCAAGCACCTCATGTTTGGGGGCAACACTGAGGAGAGTGGTGGGTGATTTTCCTTGTTATGTATACTCCAAGTTGGATTCTTCAGACTTTTAGCAATTTTCTGAGCTAACCAATGTAATCTGTTACCTAACACAGTAGGTCAAGAGAGAAAACCTTTATAACTGTTGTGAAAGGCTATTGGTTGCCTACTCAAAAGTCATTCCCTTGTCTTTTTTTGAGAAATAACTCTGCTTTTTTAGGGAGAGGGTGGGGTTGGGGGGAGGACATAACCAGTCCCAGGGTGTGTGTGTGTGTGTGTGTGTGTGTGTGTGTGTGTGTTAGTTGCTTAGTCGTGTCCAACTCTTTGCAACCTCATAGACCTCCTCCGTCCATAGGATCCTCCAGGCAAGAACACTGGAGTGGGTTGCCATTTCCTTCTCCAAAAGGAACTATAGAAAGAAAGAAAGTGAAGTTGCTCAGTCACGTCAGACTCTTTGTGACCCGGTGGACCACAGCCCACCAGGCTCCCCCATCCATGGAATTTTCCAGGCAAGAGTACTGGAGTGGGTTGCCATCTCCTTCTCCACAGCCTCAGGGTATAAATTACAATTGCTCTACGTCCATTCCATTCTACCTAATACTTTGCCAGCATATATTAACTCTCATCTTTACAACAATTCTGCAAGGCAGATATTACCTTTTCCTTTTTAGTGATGCGAAAACCCAACCTCAGAGGAGCGAGTAGTTTGAACACAGATCTGACTGCACAGCTCTTTTCAGTGCACCACAGACCTACTCATCTGGGGGCACTTTTGTACATCTTAATAACTCAGGTTGAGAGTATTCTACTTTTCTATTTGACCTATCAGACTGTCCTAGCTGTTTCCTTCCCCATCACCCCTGACAATGTGGGGCTCCTTAGGGCGACTCACGACCCCTCAGGGACAGTTCCTAATGACTTCCAGGAATCCTCCTCGCCCTCCACAAGTGTGTCTAATGACTTCCAGCATCTTCTCCCTCCTCCCCAAGAGCTACTCCTAATGACCCCCAAATCTCTGCTTACTGAAGAACAGCTTTTTAATGACCCTAAGGACATTTGCCCTCAAAACTTGTCCTAATGACCCTCAGAGCTCCTTTCCCCTTAGGAACTGCTCCTTTCAAGAAATGTCCCGGTTTGCCGGCAAGTGAGGGGGTTCCCAAGACCCTTGATTAGCGTTTTAAAAACCGAGACAGCGCTGCCCAAACTGGGACAGGTTGGTCACCGAGTCGGGAATTCTTTGACCTCAGAAGCTACCCCTAAGGGTCCGGAGCGCACTTTTACTTTAGGTAAGGGTTCTACTCACCCCGCAAAAGACTGTACCCACCCTTTAGAAACATCCTACAACGGCCTCATTACCGCCTTTACTCTGGCCAACGATCCCACTTCTAGGCACTCAACTGTCTTAAGTCCAGACTAGCTACGGACAGCCCGCCTTCGATTGGCCGGCTCTGCGACTCAGCCGACGTGCTCAGTGGCCGCAGTCCCGGGTGGTACTACTTTTCCTCCTGGCAACAGCCCGAGTCGGCGCTCATAGGCTGAGCAAACTGATACGCCTAGACTTTGGGGATGCTTCACAGCGCTTTCATTGGCGGGTTGAAGCTTATGGCGGCCCCCGGATTGGTTGACTTTGTGGAGCGCTGTGCGGCTGCGCAGAGGCCGACTTTAGAGGAGGCGGAGTCTCGTCCTTCGCCGGCTGGAAAAGCAGGGTGATCGGCTAGTGGCGACAGCAGAAGTCGAGCCTTAGCCCTTTTTGGGGCAGTGGGCTTTAAGTAAGAACTACCAGGTTTTTGAATCCTTTAGATTTGTTGCTTCTGTAGCCTTGACCGTGATCGCCGGTGGGGGAGGGGCGAAAAGCGGCCTTCTGCGGTGAGTGATAGGCATAGCTTTCGACCAATGGAAGCAGGCGCTTCTAAAATGAGCCCTGAGATTGGCCCTTTCCAATCTCTTTTGGCAAATGGGCGTCGGGAAGGGTGGGCGGGTCTACTGGGCCTTATTTTCTCTTCCTGCGGCCCGGCCTCACTCGCCTAGGCGGCGGGGCCGGGAGGGCCTGGACGTTTACGCGGTGAGCTTCGGAGACCTTGGGAGCGCGGGGGCTACCTTGGGAGCGATCCCTGCGGGATCCGATGCGAGGGGAGGGAGCGGGAGTTTGAGATAGTTAGTAATAGCTGCCTTTACTGAGTTGGTAAGTACCAGGCCTAGTGCTTAGCGTTTCGCTTGCATCATCTGAGTTAATCACAGCAACCCTGCGGGGTAAGGAGGTTGGGATCCCCATTTTACAGGAGGAGTAACTGAGACTTGGGCAATTTACACAGCCAAGGTCACACAGCTGATAAATGGCAGACACTAGATCTGTATTCAGAGTTGTTTTAATTCTGGGGCAGTGCTCTTTTAAACCACAAGGCTTTGTTGCTGAGTGGGGGAAGGAAGGTGTCAAGGAACAGGAGCTTTCCCGAGGGAATAGATTGAGGGAAGGGGATCCTAGAGTAGAAGAAAGGGAATGAGCAGATGATGTAAGAGCAAGGAAATCGGTTGTTCAACAGTTACTGAGTGTGTACTCTTGTGTCGTGCATTGTTCTAGGTTTTGGGTATACAAAGATGAATAAGGCCAGAGGCAAATGAAGCCTCTTGTGGGGCTTTGGAGGCTTTGGGATGGGGCCTAACACTGTGTTCACATGATTTATATTTGCAAAAGTAAGATACTTTGTATTCTTTTCTTAGGAAAGGGGTCTTCAAGATTGCATAAAACTTGAGGTTCCTTTACACTTGGATCTGCCCTTGCAAAGGGCTTAGATTAAGTGGAGATTATGATGTAGGCAGCACAGAGAAATGGAGCACTGGGAATGCATTGCAGGACTTTGGGTAAATTTCCTGGTATGTAAAACAGGGATTACAGTATACCTACCGTGCACAGTTTGTCAAGGTGCATAAAAGCACCAGGAAATGGAAGCTGGAGAGATGCAGGTACTGGGACTTGTCTTCTCTACTACCTTAGACAGTTCTGCTCCATGCTGTCTTCCTAGTCTTTCACTAGATTGTTGGTATGTTGGAGGAGTTTTCCCCCTTCTGATCTCTCCAGCTCTCAAGGGGAACTCTTGGAGCTGAACTGCCATGATTTTGGGTCTGAGATTTGGGGGAATTGAGTGAAGAAAAGGACATAAGTTTTTTGCTTCTAAACTGTTTTTAGCTGGTATGCTCGGTTCTTATTCAGTTGAAATAGTCTATTGTGTTACCAGGCAGTGGGGATGCACCCACTTAGCCAAAGGCCTCATCTAAAAACAAAGTAGTATTTATTTCACCTCCAGTCAGTTATGAAGTTTGCCCTGTACTGCCAATTTATTGCCTGTTTTAATTTTGTTCTTTGAGTTCTGGGTACAGTGCAATTGGACTAGTCTCTACCTTGATTTCATGTAACTGTGCTGAAACTGCATTTCGGTGTAGCTATGAGAACAATTTCATTTAAGGGTTTTAAAAATCGTAGCTCTGACTACTAATATCAGGATGCTTTTTAGCCCTTTAACTTTGTAATCTTGTAGCTAAGTAACTTTTCTTAAGAATCTAGAATCCTGTTTGAAATCTGTGCCTTAGAAGGAAGCCCGTAGATAGATTTTTATTTAAAAAAAAAAATCAGGTTGTAGTATATTAAGTTGAATACTTAGAATTAATTAGCCAAGTATGAACAAGGGAGCAGCTGTAAAGATGGGCGGGGCAGCTGCTTTGTCAGATGGGACCAACAACCAAATAATTAGTTTCCCTTTTTTAGTTGAGACAATGTCTCCATTAAATGAGGTTTGAATACCTGCAATTTTGATACATCAGAATCATTTAGGCAGAACCTTTTCTATCCATTTATCTTACTCATTTAAATAACCTGCCCCAGGCAGATTCCAGGTGTGAGGTCTTCTTGGTGCTGCAGACTTTCTTCCTCTTTCGCTGTTTTCAGCACTGACATTCCCAGCATTCAGTCTTAATTACATCTTGTATAATTTTATGCTCTTAATGTATGTCTTCAGATTTCTGCCTGACCAAAGTGACCTCAAAAAGGAGGGAAGATGGCTTCTGAATCTGAAACCTTGAATCCCAGTGCTCGGATCATGACCTTCTACCCGACTATGGAGGAGTTCCGAAACTTCAGTCGTTACATTGCTTATATTGAATCCCAAGGAGCTCATCGGGCTGGGCTGGCTAAGGTGAGGGGTGGAGGCCTTTGGGACTGAGGGCGGCAGTAAGATTTTTCCTAAATGAAGCCTTGAAGAACAGTTTTACTGAAAGGCAGGTGGGGTGGTAGTTGAATATATGCTGTCCTATTTACAAGTTAATTCCTTTCGTTAACATCTGAAACATCTCTTTTTTTAGGTTAGAGGAGAGCTGTTGAGAATCTTTAAAAGGGAGGGAAAGAGCCAGCGTCCCAGGGCCAGCTGCTGCGGTGCTTCCATCTCTTGGTGGAGAGGGTGTTTTTATCAAATCAACTTCTCTCTTTCTCGGTTTCCCTCTCATTCCGCACTCTCATAGTAATTTGGCTTCCCATATGAACTTTCTGTTAGATTGAGAGAAAATCAACTCTTCAATCTTCTCTCTTGGTGCCCAGATAATATTCTGAGGCTGAAAATGAATGAATATTCCTTACTTTAGGTCATTGTGTCTAGGCAGCTAGTTGGTAGCAGAACTGGATCAGGGCTAGCTTGACAGTGTGACTTTTGCCGTGTTTGAGTGAGCATGGTTAAATCCACGTGACTTTCTAGTAAAATCAGCTGTTGGCCTGCACACTTCGTGGACTCTGATCATGCTTGCGAGGTTTCTGATCTCTTTGTTCCTTGTGTTCCCTACAGGTTGTTCCTCCAAAGGAGTGGAAGCCACGAGCCTCCTATGATGATATCGATGACCTGGTTATTCCTGCCCCCATCCAGCAGCTGGTGACGGGGCAGTCTGGCCTCTTTACTCAGTACAACATACAGAAGAAGGCCATGACTGTGCGAGAGTTCCGCAAGATAGCCAACAGTGATAAGTGAGTGAAGCACGTTCCTTTTAGCATCGGGACCTTATATTTCGTGGGCAGAGTGGTCTTCAAGACTGCTGCCATCCTACTGAAGTCCCCTTTGCTCAGCTGCTTTTCTCTGTCTCCTTTGCTGTTCTTTGCATGGAAACATTTCTCAGTACACAGTCACAGTCTAAACTCGTCTATGTTTTTACATAGAGTAATCCCATTGCTTTTCCTTCAAAAGTAGGACTTAATCATTTGCAAGGTTGCAAAGGGGAAACTTCTAGTTGGTTCAGAGGCGCTTTGGCCAGATGTATCGATAACACCCACTTATCAAAAAGTGGCCTCGGTAGAGTAAGTTAATCTCTTCCTTCTGGGTCCTTCTGTCTTTAATCATGTCAAACTCCTCACTACCTATCTCATTTTTTCTATGACATTAACCAAAGGTGAGTAAACTAACAAGCTGTTTGCTGTTTTCTGTCACTCCATGGTCATTGGTACATTCTTGTCTCTGTTGGAAGCGTCCTTGTTTAGGTCCGCTGTTTTCCATTGTTTTTCTGTGCTGTTTTTAATAATTTCGCTCTCATTTGACCTCAGATATACAGAGAATGAATTGTGCATTCCCCTTGTTGGACTGACTAGTCATTCTTATCCTATTGCTTGAATCTTCTCCTTTCCCTTGTGTCTCTTCATTTTGAGGCTCCATAAGGGATTCGTCCCTCCCCCTCTCCTCACTTTTTCTCCCGAGTCCTTTTTGGTCCACACACGGCTGAATTGGCTTCAGCCGGTCAGATGTTTTGTGCCTCCGGCTCCGGCTTGGCCGTGGAGAAGCCCCGGGGAGAGCCTCAGCTCGCCAGGCTTCACACTTAGAGCGCTTTGTAATCTCACATCAGGTCTCACTCTTGCTCCATCTGTGCTCTGCCTCTTTTCCTTGGACTTATCACAGTTCTGAATGTGGGCTCCCAGTTTTCTTGGCAGCCTAACTCTTAAAAGCATCTCCTTTGCTGGCCAACCTGCTGTCTAATTAGAGAATCTGTGTAAAAGCCTGTTGAAGCAGTGTGCTGTGCTCCACAGATATGAGCCTGTGTCGTCGTTCATGTCTGCTTCCTAGCTCTGCACTGGGCCAGGCACACTTGCTTTGTTTCTCCTGGGATTGGTCTCATTCAGTCCCCGCCTGCCCCCTTGGTCTTCTAGTCTCCTCTCATTAACATATAGTAGGCCTTGCCTTTCAGGATATCTGTTCTTAAATCAGTCAGTCTTGTGTCTTTTCTCTTCATCTGAAATACAACCAGTTCTTACCCTTGATTTCTGTCTGCATGATCAACCAGTTTTAAGAAAATCCAGTAGGTAACAACCTAAATTTATAAAGCAGATCAGTTGGAAGTAGCTATTTGTATTTAAAGGGAACTTCAGAGTTCTAAACTTCATTATTCATTAGGTTGACATCAAAATGTAAGGCAGCATTTAAAGTAAGATTGTTTTTTTACCCCCCCAGTTAACCTCATTATCTCCACACAATTTCAGTTTGGTCTTCCATTCCTTATCATATATATTTTTTTGCCAAGTTATACTGTGTATTTTCAAATACTAGGTTTACACGTTACTCTTTAAATTGTGTAATACTTTTTAAGTGGTTTGAATTTTTAAAAAGTTTATCTTGGAATAAGTTCTCAGTATGTGATTTTATTGAGCTAAAGAATATAGATATTTTTAACAGTATTATGTGGATATACATATGGATAGGGTGTGTGTGTGTGTTTGAGCATATGTATGTACTTGTATTTCGCTCAATGGAACATTTGATAATGCAAAAACCTGTTTTTATGTTTTTAGGACTATTTTATATTTTTATTAAACTATTTTGTTTTCAGGCATGCTTATTTGTTGGATGTTAGCCACACTGCATAGGATGGTGGGAATGCAGCAGAGACAATTCAAGTGAGCCCTCTTGGAGACACTTCCTTAGAGTGCAGGGAAGTGACTGCTGTTCCAGGGCCTCACCTCTCCATGTGTGGGCGGGTTTTTGGTTGTCTGTGGATACACAGGGATTTGCAGTGGTTGGTTCTCACAAGTTTGTAAGCCTGTTTTCCCCCTGGGTGGCCAGGCCACTTGTGAGTGGAGCAGGGAGTAGTTTTAGTAGGGTCTTTTAAAAGAGTGGAGGATAGCATTCTGAAGGAAGATGGGTTTACATCTCGGTGTATGTTACCTTCCTTGGGCCTGGTACCCACAGAAGGGAGGTTGAGGGAGTTAGTGGAACCTTGAAGGCCAAGGTTATGTCTTGTTCATTTGAAATGTCTTGCTATCCCTGGAACAGGGGATTGTGTCTAGTGCTATCCATAATGCCTGATGAATTTAGTCTCTTATGAGTGGCTAACCCTTTTTTTTTTTCCCACTTTTGAAAGGTACTGTACCCCACGCTATAGTGAATTTGAAGAGCTTGAACGGAAATACTGGAAAAATCTCACGTTCAATCCCCCAATCTATGGTGCAGATGTGAATGGCACTCTCTATGAAAAGGTGAAAGTCACTGGAATCTCTATGCAGCGTTTTTGCAGTTTTGTGATTTGATACCATTTTCATCTGCCCAGCATGCAATAGACACCTAAAAGCTGTTTGTCTGTTTTGGTTTTTTTCCTTTTTTTTTTAACCATTTTCTTTATTTGGCTGCATAGGTCTTAGTCGCGTCTCACAAGGTCTTCATTCTTGGTGGTGGCACGCAGATCTTTAGTTGCAGTGTGTGGGGTCTAGTTCCCTGACTGGGGATTGAACCTGGGTCCCGGCATTGGGAGAAATGATTCTTAACCACTGGATTGCCAGAGACGTTCCCCTAAAAGCTGTTTTGCTGAATGGGTGTTTGCACAAAAGAGTGGTCCACCGCCAGCTGACGGGCTGTGCTCGCTTAATCGGGGGTAGTTTTGCATGTGACTGAATTTTATTTCTCCCAGTCTACATGTGAATTGGATGATATGGTGTTCTTTGCAAGGGCCATTAGAATAGTCTGTGGGTGGTAGCTCTGATGAGTTCTAGAGAGGGTGGGATCACAGTAAATGAAATGTTGGGGAGGGCGATGTGGTTTCTGTGAAAAAAAGATCACTGACTAATATAATGAAAGGGGTATATATTTAAGAAAAGAAACATTTAGATTTTGAGAATCTTCCAACAAGAGTCTATAGAAAAAGCTGTTTTTTAACGAATTGCATTGGCTTAGGATATAGTGGTTTTGGACAGCCTTACATGTGGTGCAAAAAAGGGCTATTTGGGACCGTTTTAGGATGATTTGAAAAATCTGTAGAGTGTTTCAGGGATTATCACTCAGATTATTGTTTTTGTAAATTATTTGAAGGAAGGCGTTTAAAAAGTGCATTCCAATTTTGCTGTTGATGATCACTTTTTTGGGTGGTGGGAAGTGAAGCTTGTAGGCATAAATCCAGAACGTCTTTACAGGAGGTGGGCTTCTCGATGACCTTTTTAATTCAGGGTAACACTGTAGACTTTTTACTGAAGACACTGCCCAGTGGAAATAAGGGCTAGGCAAGTCACCAATTAGTAAATTCCCATGCTTTGTATTTGTTGTGATTTGAGAGGTCTTTCCTCTTTTGACCTAAGTTTATTTGGGTTCTGTGCCAACTGTTCATCTTGGGTTTAGAACAGGTGGCTATCACCTCGCTTTCTCCTCTTTCACTTACTAGTGTTCAGTGTTGCTTTGCTCTTTGGGGGCATAATGGCATCAATTCCAGTGGCAGCTCTGAACAGCGAGTGAGAGGTGCTGTGGTCTTTATGTCCACACAGTCTCAACAGTGTGCCAAATCTTTGTTAAAAGTGACAGCTCACCTGTGACCTGCTCTGCAATTGGTGGGTTCAGAGCCTCAGTTTTTATTCAATCTAACATCCTCTGCAGCATGTAGATGAGTGGAATATTGGCCGGCTGAGAACCATCCTGGACTTGGTGGAAAAGGAGAGTGGGATCACCATCGAGGGTGTGAACACCCCGTACCTGTACTTCGGCATGTGGAAGACATCCTTTGCCTGGCACACCGAAGACATGGACTTGTACAGCATCAATTACCTGCACTTCGGAGAGCCCAAGTCCTGGTAAAGTCGGCCTGCAGTTGGCACCGGGGCTGGTCAGCTCTGTGTGCACATGGACCACCTTGGGATGGAGATAAAATACAAATACTGGTTTGGCAGGCTTGGGGTGGGACTGGCGTGTTACGTTTTCTTCCGACTTTGAAGCAGCGAGGTGCTGTTAGAGCGCTGGGGCTCTCCCTGCCCTTGGCTCTCCCTGCCCTTGGAGCAGCAGGTTTTAGAGGGCAGGGCACCTAGTCCCATCGTGTGGATACGGAAGGTGGCTGAGTGACCGAGAGCCACGGGGGCTCTCCCAAGCTCTCCCACTGCTGTCTGATTTCTTTTTCTGAACAGGCCTGAGGCATTTCTTAGAGGCAGATTTCCAAGACTGGAGTCGCTCCTTCAGATGATAGAAAGCTTTCTTTTCCTCATGGAAAAAATATTTGGTGAGCAGCAGTGTGTGCCTAACCCACGAGGGGGCGCGTGGTCACTCGGCATCCACTCCCTGCTGTTCATTGCAGCCGCAGTGTGGCTGGGGAGGCAGATTCGCCCTCTCGTCTGCCTGCTCCCACCCATCCATCTCAGCACGTCAGCGAAGGTGGTGCCTTCAACAGAGCATAGGACCGATAAGGCGCTCACCCTCACACAGATAGGAGACTGATCAAGAGAGAGAAAGTGGGAGAAAAGCTGTGATGGGGAACAGTGGGTGCAGTAGGTCCACACAGGAAGGCACATGAGCGCTAGGCCTAGAGAAGCCTCCCCTGGAAGAGGTGATGGCCGAGCTGAGGCCTCGCATGTGAGGATGTGGCTGGGTGGGGTGGTGGGTTAGGAGGGATAGGAAAGCGTGTCTGGGTGTTTGTAGCAACATGTGCAAAGACTTGGGAGTGAACGCAGTGTGTTGAGTACCTAGAGGAAGCAAGTCCTTTGTGCTCTGGGTGCCGATTATGAGGATGGAGGCGCGAGGAGGCCGGAGGGGACACCGACCAGGTCTTGGGGAGTCATGGAAGCTGTGTCTGTCTCCATTCCTTTTCCAGCCTCTTCAGCCACATCCTGTCCCAGGGGTTTTCTTCTGTTCTGTCAGATGCCTTTCCAGTTTCCAGTCTTGGGGTGGGGAACCCTTTTGAGCCAGTGATTACCCCCTGACTACTGACCCAGTTCCTTAGAAGCTAGACTTCTATCTAGAGTCAGTAACTTTTGTGTCTTCGCCATGTTTACTCTGAAGTTCCTGAAACTAGACTTTGTTACTGCATACACTCTTTAGGTCACCTGAAGTGGTTCCTCCAGAGACGTCTGTGCAGGGTTGCCTGATGGATCCCAGAGCCCTTTAGGTGATAGTTTCCTCATCTGTTTTGTTTCATAACAAAACTATTTGGGATGGGAAGGTTTTGTTGTTGTGGAGTCATCTTTAGAACGCACTATAAAGGTAAACTAGACTTACTGTGAGTTCCTGAATATGAAGTTTTTAACAGTTTTGCAAAAGTTTTAAATAGTCTTCTATGTGTTTTTTAGTTTTTCCTTTTGTTTCTTAATGAAGGGCAATCCTATGGTGTCTGGATACCCACAGTGTTGGAGGCGTGAGTGGCTACTGGATAATCAGTGCACTGTTGAGGAGACGAAGGGAAATGGGCTCTTCAGCAGATGGGGGCCAGGTCTCTGGTACCTAATCCATCGTCACCTTGTTGCCCATTTTTCTCTCTATCCCATCCCAGTTAAGCCTTTCAGGCTCTGCCAGGAGCACTTTAATGCCATCCTCCTTCTCTCTCTCTTTTTTTTTTCTTTGTTTAAGTTTTATTGCATGAATAACATTATAAAGGAGAGCAACGTTGAGTGTGTGCCATAAATCCTGGTTCATGGTAACTATCAAATAAACGTCTTATTAATGAATATAAAAGATAAAAATCGCTTGCCCTTCAGTGTGGGTTCCCACTCCAGTGCCCAGACAGTCTAATACGTCATTTCTCCAGATCCCTTTCTAGTTCTTGTGGTCGGGAAGTTGAAAAGTCTGATATTTCGAGCTGTTCTGAGAGTGGGCACGAGCCCTTGGGCCCCTTCCTGGGCCAGCCCTCTGCTCAGTGGCCGCTGCTTCTGTGTACTTACAGGTACTCCGTCCCGCCCGAGCACGGAAAGCGGCTGGAGCGCCTGGCCAAAGGTATGGTGTTCGCTCCGTGGGCCGGGTCAGACCTGCCAGGGAGCTGCGCTCATGGCTCTCGGATGTCCACTGTCAGTGGTCCTTTCTTAGGCCCACACGTGGGGGGTGAGCCAGACTGCCAGTTTGGGTACGTCTCAGAGCAGCTGAAATCACAGCCTTTCCCCACTTTGTCCTGGGAAGGGGCTTAGTAAGCGTTAGACTGTCTTTGCCTCACTTTCATCATGCATGGGTTTGTTTGACCAGGGATAGTGTACTGGTCACCTTGGATCTGGTTCTTTTGCTAGAACCCCAGTTGGTCAAGTCAAAGTTGCATCTCATGCTTTGGTTCTTGTAAGTGGACTCTAGTAGATTTGTACTTCTAGAGAGACTATTTCACAAGCGCTTGTCATTTGTACTTAGATGTGTTACTTACAGAAGATTGAGGGTCCTGGTGAATGGAGAAAGGCTCTAAGTAGTTTTAAAACTCTATGAGAACAGAGGCTGCCAGGGTAATCCCCCAAGCAGGATTTGATGACCACTACACCGGGGACAGTCCAGAGCCTCATCATAGAACGCTAGGACTGGCCTGGAGCTAGAATAATCTGTGGTGATCACCTTGGTGATTCATCCTCCTTACATTTAGACGAGATGCGCTGTGTGAAGTGACTCCAGGGTTACATAGCCAGTGTGGAGCCGTGTATTAACTGTACCCATTTTCAATTAAACAGGCTTTTTCCCAGGCAGTGCTCAAAGCTGTGAGGCTTTTCTCCGCCATAAGATGACCTTGATTTCTCCTTTAATGCTGAAGAAATACGGAATTCCCTTTGACAAGGTGAGCGGATTGCGCACACAGCAGTCCTTGGCTTACATGGAAACCACTCTTTCTGGCATGTGTTTCACAGGGAGCTTTATTCTACTTGCTCCTCTGTACCAGGTGTGGGCCAGGACTAATCTGTGTCACCTTTTGATTTCAGTGCATTAAAGGTGGGTTCCCGCCTTCCTGCTGCCAGAGGAGGGTCCAGCCCCCTTGAACAGCGTTAATCCAGAGGAGTCATTAATTACAGTCATGGTGTCTGATGTGCGGGGACTTGGCATGTTGCAGAAGACACTAAGACCCCTACAGGCTTTGTGACCTGTCCCTGGTCACTGAGTGCTGGCTGAGCTGGAGCCCAGCATTCCTGCCCTTCAACTGCTTCCTGTTTGCTCTTGTTCAGGTGACTCAGGAAGCTGGAGAATTTATGATCACTTTCCCTTACGGCTACCATGCTGGCTTTAACCATGGCTTCAACTGTGCCGAATCCACCAACTTTGCTACCCGACGGTGGATCGAGTATGGCAAACAAGCTGTGCTGGTAAGTCCACTGTTTCCTTCATAATAACTGTGTCTAAAAACAGCTGAGCCAGCCAGCCAGCCTTCTTAGGTACACTGGCTGGTGTTTCTTTGAGCTGCTGGAATTGAAACGGAGTGGCAGGGAATGTGCAAAAGTACCAGCATCTTGTGTTCACAGAGAATGTTTAAAAACTGGTTTAGATTTGAGTTGTATAAAATGAGGTTTCCGTGCTTGAGTTCGTTGGGCATTAACACTGCACCCACACACGCAGTGCTGTTTCTTGCTCTAGCCGCTCTGGGTGTTCGCCGTCGAGGAGAAATCTGATGGGCTTCCCTTTAAGAAAGCAGCAAGGCTGGATGTTTGGCCGGGAGTAGACTTGCTGCCGAGGTCCCGGCCTGAATAGGTGGCAGAGGGCAGGTGGACGTTGACCGTCCCGGGTTTAATGCTGAGCCTTGTCTCTTAACTGTTCTCCACGCACCCTGGCTAGCGTCCCAGTTGACTCGCCCCAGTGGCATGCGTCCTCCAGCCTTTTCTCCTGCTTCCTTTCATGTGTGAAGGCTCTGCATGGACGCGATGCCCTCAGCCTGTGAACCCAAACAGTTCAACCTGAAGCTGTTCTCTTTTTCCATTTGGTGGGAGAAGGTGGGAGAGAGGGGTGGGGGGAGCTGGGGAAGGGTCTCACCTGGAACCGCTCTGGCGCCTTGCGACAGTGCTCCTGCAGGAAGGACATGGTGAAGATCTCCATGGACGTGTTTGTGAGGAAGTTCCAGCCAGAAAGATACAAGCTCTGGAAAGCTGGGAAGGACAGCACCGTCATCGACCACACTCTGCCCACACCAGAAGCAGCCGAGTTTCTTAAGGAGAGTGAACTGGCCCTGAGAGCCCGGAAGGAGGAGGATTGCCCAGAGGAGGAGGAGACGGAGGGGGTGGAGGATGGAGAGGAGGGCGACCTGAAGAGGAGGTAACCCCGAAGCCCCTGGGCCCAGCTGCCTGGGTGGGGTGGGGTCAGGTGGGGGGGAGTAGGGGAGTGTCTGGTAGGTCCCCTCACCTGCTGAGGGGCTGCTTCTGAGCGGGGTGTTTGAGCACAGCTGAGGGAAGGTTCTTGGTGCAGGCTCCAGAATCCTCAGGTATTCAGACCCTTCCTCATGCTGCACGCAGAGGTGATGGCACCTCTCCTTGGGCCATAGTCACCCAGAGGGAGGCTCACATGTCTGTGGGGGTGTGGCTCCCTCAGAGCCAGAGAAGCCCACCTTCTCGCTGCCGCTTGAGGGTTTTTTATAAAGGAGAGAGTGATGCAGGGAATGGGACTGGTGAGGGCAAGGGGCAGTGTCGTCAGTGTCTCAGCCAGAGGACCTGTCCTCAGCAGTTCCCCCCACCTGGGGCTGTGTGGGGAAGAGAGGAGGAACGTTCACGGGGGGACCTGCTGTACGCAGGTGTTCTGCGCATGCTCAGCACAGCTTTTCCCGAGCCTCATGTCGGCTCTGTGAGGCGGGGCGACGACATCCCTAACTGCACTTGATGGAACAGGTTCGGGGCCGTGAGGTCCCCAGTCTTGGGTGGCTCCAGAGTGTGAAGCAGGCTCTGGCGGCTCCTGTCAGGTTGCGTGGGGATGTGTTTGTGTAAGCAGATATACACACTGGCTCTTAAAAAGCGTGCCCTCCTCTTTGCAGCCTGGCCAAGCACCGGATCGGGACAAAGAGGCACCGCGTTTGTCTTGAAATCCCGCAGGAGGTGAGTCAGAGCGAGCTCTTCCCCAAGGAGGAGCTGGGCTCCGGACAGTACGACATGGCGGAGTGCCAGGCCGCCCTCTCTCCCGTGAGGCCCACCCACAGCTCCGTGCGCCAAGTCGAGGACAGCCTCACCTTCCCAGGTGAGTTGGTTGTGGTATTTTTTCCCCCACAGCCCTAACTGTTCTGTTCTATGTTGGATGCCACATCACTGCAAGGTCACAGGCATGACATGAGAGAGGTGGGTCTGTGAGCAGATGGTGACCAGGGTGTGGGAAGCGCTCTGGGTGGGGACACCTAGGGTCACGGAGGGACGTGGGGGAAGGCCCACAGCTGTTGAGGGAGCTGGCCATGGTATCCTGTGATTTGAGCAGGGGGCGGGAAGGGGAGGAGACAGGTGTGCCACAGGAGCTTCTCCCTGAGACATGGGATGAGACAGCATGGGGACTGCCTACCTGCCATCTGAGAGCTTGCTCACTGGGGGCCCAAGGGGCCATTGGTATTTCAGGAAGGGACGGCGTGGTCCAGCACCGTGTTTGAAAGCCTTCCCACGGACGGTTATCAAGGGTAGATTTATCTGGAAGGAGCAGGTGTCAGCCTCGGGTCAGGCCCAGCTTGGGGGACCTCTGCGTGGACAGAATTGCTCCGGGTGTGTGCTGGGAGCCATCAGCACTGTGGGCACAGCTTCTTCCATGGAGCAGACTTCCTGGCCTGGCTCGCTGGGTCTCTGCTGAGCTGAGGGGACTTCTGGGGAAGGGACAGCTGCCGTGTGCTGTGTGCTGGGCTTGGGAAGCAGTAGCATCCTCACATCACAGAGGAGGAAACCAGAGGCCCAGAGAGGCTGAGGCAGCTCGCCCCAGATGGTGCAGGGGACCCCCGTTACGGTGGAGCCAGAGTTGGAAACCAGGCCTTCCTCAGCACCCATGTTCTTTGGTCTGTGCCCCTCTCTCGGGGTTGAGATGTGCAGGAGGGAGTGGATTCCGTCCAACGTGTCTTGTGTTTCAGATTATTCTGACTCCACTGAAGTTAAATTTGAAGAGCTTAAAAACGTCAAGCTGGAAGAGGACGACGAGGACGAGGAAGAGGAGCATGAAGCAGCTGTCTTGGACCTTTCTGTGAACCCAGCTTCTCTTGGACGCCTCGTCTTCTCAGGCTCCAAAAAGAAATCATCTTCCAGCCTGGGCTCCGGTTCTTCACAGGATTCTGTTTCTTCCGATTCTGAAACCAGTGAGCCTCTGTCCTGCCGAGCCCAAGGGCAGACCGGAGTCCTCACTGTGCACAGCTATGCCAGAGGGGATGGCAGGGTCCTTCCAGGAGAGCCGTGCGCCAGGAAGAAAGGGGGCGCCACCCGGAGCATCAGTGAGAGGGAATTGGCCGAGGTATGGGTGCTGGGGTGGGCCACTGGGGGTGGGCTCCTGCAGGGTCCCCAGTGGCAAGAGGAGACCCTCAGGATGGACCTCCAGCCTGCAGTTGTGTCAAGCAAAAGCCAGGTGGCATTGGGTCTCTTTAGCTTGTTTTTTGCTGGGACGGTTTTTTTTTTTCTTCCCTGTTATCTCTATGTGACTATTGCTCCAAAGAATGGCTTTGCCGCTTCTCTGGCCACCCTCAGTGGATCTTCAGTTGAGCGGGGCACATGCTCTGACCCTCCTGGCCTTCGTGGCGCAGGGTTAGAGCAGCAGTGTTTGCAGCCTGGCGTTTGAGGGTTGGAATGATGTGGCCTTTCTTACCCTGGGCTGCCCTGGGAGTTTTCCGGCCACTCCCCGTGTTCATTTTCCCCCTCCTAGTATGACACTGCTGCCAGCATCCCTTTGGAGACCAGGATGAATCCCAGAGCCGTCAATAGGGACATGTTTGCTCAGGCTTCCTCCCAGAACATGCTGTTGCCAGAAGCTGTGTTTTCTGTTTGTTCTGTGTAGAAAGGCGCTTGGTGAGTCTGCGTGGGGTACAGCAGGGCCACGTGGGGTACAGCCCAACTCAGGCCTGCCCAGGTGACCTCTCTCTCCAGCCTCATAGCCTGTGGTGAAGTTGCATCTGGGCTGAGGGTTGAGGTGGGGCCGCTGGCAGATTGTAGGAGTGAGCACAGAGAAGCTCTCCTCGATTCCCTGTTCCCTTCACCTTTGGAAAATTTGTCGTTTTGAAGTTTTTATTTGCTTTTTAAAAAAACTTTTCATTTTGTTTTGGAGTATAGCCGAATAACAGTCTTGTGATAGTTTCAGCTGGACAGCAGAGCGACTCAGCCATCCGTGTGTATCCATTCTCCTCCGAAGTTTTTATTCCAAAGCATTGTTAAACTATACACAAACAGAAAACTGTCACGAGCCCCCTGTGTGCACACATTATCCCGGTGTGCGTGCATTATCTCTGTGTATTAACATTTGACGTGCTGGCTTTATCTTTTCTTTGCCTGAAGTACTAATGCTTTATCCATATTCAAATTCTCCTAATTTTTCAGCAGTGCGTTTCTGTGGTTAGTTTGCCTCTTGTCTTTAACACCCGTATGATTTTTCTTTCTGTTTTTTCTGCATCTCAGGCTCAGTTTCTGTAGATGCTGTTTCTCCATGTGGAGTCCCCCTTCCCTCTCATGCGTGGTGCAGTCTGGTGAGCCAGTGACCCCCGTGTCTCCTTCCCTGCTTTCCCACTGCCTCTGACCCCCATTCCCTGCTCTCCTGTGGTCACTTCTACAAGCGAGGGCTCTTCCCCTTGGAAAGCAGAGCCCCTTCTGTTCCTCGTGGCAGCATCCCAGTCGCTTCACCAAGCTCTGTGCGCTCTTGTGCATCTTGCTGTCTGCGCAAGCCACACTGTCCTTGTGGACCGTCCTCCTGATGTGCAACCACAGAAGCTGCTAACAATAGCAAGGACGTACTAGAGAGTAAATACTTTACAGCATTGAGGCCATATATTAATATGTATATAGTTATTAATTATATATTATTAATCTTACCATGGAGTCAAGTTTTTTCTAGGGTTGGGTTTTTTTTTTAGGTGGTAGCAGGGCAGTAAATAAATAACAGCCTTTTTTTTTTCTCTCCCAAATTAGGAACCTGTAAAATTGGATACAGGACGTGGGCATATGGAGCTCAGAATGTCACTTTGTCACCAGTTAAAATGGTTGAGGAGAGTGGTTTTTGACCCGTGGCCAAGTAGCCCTGCTGCTTGTTTACCCTCAGAGAGATGACCCGTGTGGTCACAGGCAGCCCTGGGCCGCTCAGGCCCCCCCCAGGGACAGACAAGCCCCAGTCTGTGTCCTTCGGCGTGTTGTGCACACAGGCAGCAGTGCAGTCCCTCTGTGAGAGGCAGATCCCACTGAAGCCAAAGCCAGGACTCCTCCCATGGAAACGTGCTGGGAGAGGAGGCTTCTCTCTTAACACGCCTCTCTGTGTGACCCCTGCTCCCAAACCACTGTGTGTCTTCCTGGTTCCTTTTCGCTCGTGTGTGGGCTTCTCGGCTGCAGCCTGAACACCTTTTCTCCTCTCGTCACCTGCCGTCTCTACCACCTTCCCCCTTGACGTGCTGGCGTTTTTGAACTACTTCAGAGTCACTGATACGTCTCGGCTGCTTGACCTCTTTGCTTTACCCTGTAGTGGTTTGTGTGCCTGCTCTGGGCTAGGATGGTACCTTCAAAGGAGCCCGTCGTCGAGGCCAGCAGACAGCTGCGAGCAGGGAGTGCTAGTCCCTGGTGATCTGCGTCGCAGCACACGTGGTGGAAGTGTGCAGCTCGGCCCGGGGTTGGGGTAAGGGGTCAGGGACGGCAGGAGAAGGAGGTTAGCAGGAGTGTGAGTCTGGTGGGGGAGAGGGTTCTCTTTGGAGCTGGGGCTCACGCCAGCATCAGGGCAGGTTGGGGTCCACAGTGGTTTTGTTGGTCTCAGTGGGACGAGAGGGTCTTGGGAGGTGTGGGTGGAGGGTGTCAGGAGGCCCGTCCTAGACCTCTGCCTGTTCTCTGAGACTCGACTTCAGTGACAGGGCGAGGGGGCAGTGGAAGTTTACCTGACATGTGTTTTTGGAGAGTGAAAATTTCTGTAACATGTCTTTTTCTTTTTTTTTTTGATGCACAAAGATACATATGGAGTAATACAGCAAACCACAAATACTCATCACCATCACTGAGATCTAACAGCTAATATTTTGGAAGCCCCATATGCTTCATCTGTCCTTTTAATTTCCTGAAGTATTATATAGCAAGCAAATCATGACATGGATGCCATGCAATTTTCTTCCTGCTTCAATGTGTATCTCTGAAAAATGTGGGTGTGTTTTAATCACCATGCTGTTATTATACCTAACAAAATTACAGAAATTTTCTAGCATCATCTAATACTCAGTTCGCAATCAGTTTCCCCAGTAGTCTAAACAAAATGTATTTGACAGTAGGTTTGTTTGAATCGACATTTAATTAGTCTTACACCTGACATTTGTTTATTATATGTCTTAATTCTGCCTTGATCTAGGGCTGTGCCCTTCTGACCCCCTATCACTGACTCAAGAAACTCCGTCAGTTTCTGGACTGTCTGTGAAGTGTTCTTTTAGCTTTGTGTTGATGTTTCGGAAGATCATCTTGGAAGCAATGTAAAGGTTTTTTGGGGAAGAAGGAGGCAAAATTAGAAACAGTAGAGATTCTCTTCAAGGTGGGATTATGGATGATTTTCACTTCCTGCGTTTATAAATTGTTTGAATACTTTTATGAATACCATGTTGTTTTTATAATTAAATACTTGAGGACAGGAGGGGAAAAAAAAGGTTTGCAATAGGGAAATCAGTTTGGAACCTGCTTCTTAATCTGAGAGATGGTAAGGACCTGAGCTGTGTGATGGGGGGTGGGGGTCTGGGGCCGCCACTTGGAAGGTAGGAGTGGGAGGGCACCATGCGGTGACCTGGGATTCTGGCTTGTGTTACCGGATGGACAGGGGTGTGTCTGTGTCGGGTGAAAGTCACAGAAAAAGTGAAGGGGAGTTTGTGGCTCGGGACGTGAGTGCAGTCTGGGGCATGCTAAATGCCACCTGCGTGTGCGGCAGGCTGTGGAGATGTGCACACACATGCCCGAGATGGGTAGATGGGGGAATCCTCTCCACCTGGAGGGTGTCGGTGGATGTGGAAGAGCTCCCCGGTGGGGCGTGGAGAGCAGTTTTCGCAGTGTGGGTAGAGGTGGAAGGCTCGGGAAGGAGAAGGACAATGAGAAGAGAGCGCCAGAGGTTTGGAGAACTAGGAGAGGGTGGTGTGTGCAGAGCCAGGGAGGAGAGCATGGAAGACAGTGGCAACCTACCGAGTGGGCCTGTGTTGAAGAGGGAGTGATGGAAGATAATGGGGGTGCTCTGACAGGAGCGAGTGCTGTGGTTTCCAGCAGAGGCAGGAGACGAGGGGATGGCTGCAAGAGGGTTTTTAATTGTAATATATGCATGACATAAAATGCCATTCTACTGCTTCTTGGTGCCTCACACTGCTGTCCTGCCGGCACCAGGCTTTGGAGGGGGGAAGAGGCCATTTGTCCAGTAACAGGCCCCTGCTTACGGGGACACGGCCCTTTTCACAGGCCACTAGTCACTTCCCAGCTGCTTCCCTGCCTCCTCTAGTCTCTCTAGCACTTTGCTCCTTGTCTGTGTTGCTGTCTTGGTCTCAGTGCGGTTGTCCCAGGCTAGTGAAGGTGCACTGCTAGGAACCAGGCCCTGGGCCACCTTCAGCCTTGCTTCTTGAGGCATCAATGTGGTCCCCAGGGCTTAGCCCAGGAGCCTCTGTAAACAGGGGTGGAATGAAGGGAAGTGTAGCTCCAGTTAGGAACTGACATGAGGGCTGATTCACTGGGCAGAATGGCGGACTGACAGTCAAGGCTTGGGCAGAAGCTGAGACACTCTGCCCATCCCTGGAGAGGTCCAAGAGCATTGTGTCTATATTTGGAAACAGCTGGGCTTTGGAGAACACCCTGGTGGGCTCCGTCCCCATGCTTTAAGTATCCCTCAAAGTGTTATCTGGCCCGCTTGTCGTTCAGTTTGTGTGCCGCCTCTTGTATCGGGGCCTTGGTGAAAGGGCCCCGGTGACTGGCTGCTGAACCCCCACCACCTGAGTGGTGAGTGGTGCACAGTGATGAGCCTGCTGCAGAAGTTCTTGTCAGTTCAGGCTGCTTTGAAAAAGTGAGTTCCCCGAAGAAGGAGAGAGAACGCTTGGTTCTTCTCTGTACAGAACCAGCCCCATCAGGAACATTGACCTTGACCTGGTTGCTCACATGAAGGGATAAAGGAACTCCGGGAGCCTGGAGCTCCAGCCCCCTTGCTGGCAGGGCCTGGGAGACCCGGCATGCTCTCCGACCCTCTCCTCACCAAGGGCTCCGGGCACAGTGCTCTTCACCTGCTCTTGTCACTGGGTTGCCACTGGCCCTGGCTCATGTGGTTAATTGGTTGAAACAGGGTTTGAGCCCAGTTCTGTTCCTACGGACATTTAGAAATTGGAGTACATTGCAGGGAAAGGCAGAACCGGGAAGAGTATTTAGCCAGAGGCGGTGAAAATGTGGAAGGATGTTCAATATGGATAGATGCGACTGCTTTGGTTAGAGGCAGAGCGATGGTAGCAGGAAGGGCAGCTTTAGACTCTGGCTGGGTCACGTCTCACTGTCTCTGCATCGCCCAGCAGCAGGCATGGTCCTCTGGGCGCATCTCGAGTGTGCAGTAGGCACTTTGGTTAAAGAGGTGTGGACAGAGGCAGCCTCCTTTCCCGGAGCCACATTCTGGTGTTCTTGGTCCTGACCCCTCTGCCTCCTCCAGGAGTGAATGAGAGGCATTTTGCTTGCCTGTAAAATGATTAATCTCCACCTCCTACCGCCATGTGCATTTTCTGTTGCTGCTTTAACAAGGGACACAAATTTAGCATCTTAACTCTAATTTGCCTTCTTCTGGTTCTTCAGTTCAGAAGTCTGAAATGGGCCTCATGGTGCTAAAGGCAAGGTGTCTGCCTTCCTTTCTGGGGGCGTCCTTTTCCTTGCCCTTTCCAGCTTCCACAGGGCGTCCTTATTGCTTGTCCCTGACCCTTTCCTTCCACCTTTGAAGGCAGCAACATCTGGCCAAGTCACAGCACTTTGACCATGACCTCTGCTACCTTCTTCGATTGTTAAGCAGCATTTGAATACATGGGGCCCACCCAGACAATCCAGGATGATGGTCATCTGATTAGCAATCTAACAGTTCTTTGTCCTGTTAATCTAATGTATTCACAGGGATTCGGACTGTGCATCTTTGGGGGACAAGCTTCTTCACTAGTAAAACCATACTCAAATCCCCTTTCTTAAAATACAATTGAAGGAAATTTCCTTCTCAGCTGTCATCTCATTCCTTCCCTTTATCTTCTCAAAAATTGTGTGATGGCATTCGCTCCCTGGTTCCTTATTGTGTATCTACTGGAGTTTATCTCTAAAATAGTCCTGGCACCTCCCAGTTGCTGAGTCCCTTGGCCACTGCTCTTCTGTAGTCTGGACTGTGGATTTCCCCCTTGAGGAAACCCCCCTTTCCCCAGGATCTCCTTTCTTCTTCTTTCTCCTGTCCTGGAAGGCATGGCCTCCAGTCAGTTTATCTTCCACTGATCATCTCATTCACTTCATCATTTAAATTCTGAGCCTGATGTCCAGGATTCCTAGATCCACAGGTCTTGCTCTGACTTCCTTTCTGAACTCCCAGGCTGAATTTCTTCTTGCCCCCTCCTGCTGCTGCTAAGTCACTTCAGTCGTGTCCGACTCTGTGCAATCCCATAGACGGCAGCCCACCAGGCTCCCCCATCCCTGGGATTCTCCAGGCAAGAACACTGAAGTTGGTTGCCATTTCCTTCTCCAATGCATGAAAGTGAAAAGTGAAAGTGAAGTCGCTCAGTCGTGTTGGACTCTTAGCGACCCCATGGACTGCAGCCTACTAGGCTCCTCCGTCCATGGGATTTTCCAGGCAAGAGTGCTGGAGGGGGTTGCCATTGCCTTCTCCTTCTTGCCCCCTGGGTATTTCCAAATGAAGGACCCACAGACGGGTTGTGTGTACCATACGGAATGCGTTTAACTTGGCTTGTTAACCACTCCCCTCTCATCCACAGGAGCCTTCTTAGTCTCTCACCTTGGACACCCAGGAGACCCAGGCCAGAAATCCTCACCACCTCTGCTCCGTTTATTCTCACACCTGTACTTCCTGGTCTTTGCCATAACTCACTTTTAGGGTTGTTATCTAAGTAATCTTCATAGTAGGGGGTGCAAGAAGATAATGGAGGAGCAGGAATCAAATAATGGAACTTTATTTTTAATCCTTTCAGTCTGTTTTAAGGTGTGTATAAGTACATTACTATATATAACTCATCAGTAAGTATACACGCATTGGGTGCATATCCCTACATTTTTTATTTTCGTGATTACACTATCAAATAAATTTGGTGGGTATTTCCAGTCTGTTGAGCCGAAGAACACCCTCCTTACGTGACCTCTTACTCACTTAAAAAATGTAAATCAGAAGCAGGGGTCTTGTGGTCAGAATGGAGGCGGGCCTGGAGCCCCAACCTGTTCACTCCAGTGGCAGCTTTCATGGCCCCTTCCTGGTGTACATTTTGGAAGGTGCCGCTTTAGACTGCTGGTGTAGTTCTGGTCTGATGAAGTCTGTGATAGTCTTCATCTCACTTCTCCACATCACCGCATGCCGCCCTGAGCATCATTGCTTGGGTCAAGCTAGGGAGCACGCCCTAGGGGCGTGTTTTATCGCACCTACCTTCCCCCGCAGGCCTTTGGACTCAGTATGTTTTGGTAAATGTTTGTTAAATGAGTGGGCAAACAGACACTCAATTTAGGGCCCTGTGCTCAGCATTTGGTTTTTTCCTGATGTTTTCAAGTGTGACCCCTACGTCCTGGGGCTCTGTGTAGTGGCACATGGAGTCTGCAGGTCCAGTGTCCCTTCTCCGAGGGGGCGCTGTGATGCTGCCCTTTCTCTGCAGCACTCTAAAGCTCTGGTTTCTGTCACAGTTGCAGAGAGGGCCTCTTCCAGGCCTCAAGTCCTCGTTCAATAGGTTTTGCCATAACCCGTGTCTCCTAAAGTCAGTACAACCAAGTTTTAAACATGTCGATTAGAAGGAAACTCTGATGTGGTATTATTACTGATTGAGTCCTTATACCTTAAACCTACTCACATTTGCTCTGACATTATGTAAATGCAACATTAAATCAGCCTTTCTTTCTGCAGCAGGCCAGGGTTTCAGAGGCGTGCTCTGTCCTGGCTGGTGTTCTCTGGAGAAGAGGGACAAAAAGTGTCAGCTAGAGCTGAGGTCTTGAAGGTGCAGGGGAAGTGGGCTGTTTTCTTTTTAATGGGTCGGCTACTCCTCTCTGCTTTGCTTGTGCTCGGGCCTTTCAAACCTAGATGGCTCAGGTGCCCAGCACTTTACAACAGCTGCTGCTGGCCTTCTTGTCCAAGGAACGGGGCCTCCAGTGCCTGTCTGGGCTCTCAGACACAGCCTCGTGTCAGTGAGCTTAAGGGAGGGGCGCGGCTCTTTAGAGCTGGAGCAGGTTTGTTTTAGGTACGTTTGTTTCACCCTGTTTCTGAGATCCACACTTACTAAATCCAAAAATGGTTTACACAATCCTGGTTTGGCTGATTTGCATGACACTTGTCACTTTAGCTTTTTCTAAGACAGGTGTTTTCCATGTTTGGTTTTATATTTGTTCCTTTGAGTCTCTCTGCCCTGCTCTTTCCTTTGGTTTCCACTGTAAGACTGACTTCTGCTGTGTCCCCAAGTGGCGGGAAGGCCAACTTGATTTCTTCTTGTGGTTTGCCCAGGTTGCGGATGAATATATGTTTTCCCTGGAAGAGAGTAAGAAGTCCAAGGGCCGCCGTCAGCCCTTAAGCAAGCTCCCCCGCCACCACCCGCTCGTGTTGCAGGACTGCGTCAGCGATGATGGTAAGTGGTAGTTTCACTCATCTCCAGAGGAAAGGCTCTCAGCACATCAGGACCTCCTCCAGGACCTCGGGAAGCCACGCGGAGGGCCGGGGTGGACCTGTGGCTTAGCTGTTCCCCCCAGGTATTCCGTGCAGAGGGCTGGATTTCAGGGTATCAGACTTATTCTCAGATTTCACTATAGGTTCGGGTGTCTTGGAATTTGCCTATTGCGGGATCGTAACACGCAGATTCTTCCTTTGCTTCTCTTAGGAAGGAGTGGCTGATTGTTCAGGGGAGCAGGTTCTGTCACTGATGCCAAGGGCCCTGTGCTGGATGTGTGGAGACATAGATTAAGCTAAGATATGTCCATGCCCTCAGGAAGCCCACGGGGTAGTTGACTGATCTAAAGGGAGGAGGTGGTGATCCAGGCGGAGGGGACAGTGCGAGTAACTAACCCTGGTGTGAAGACAGGCAGGGAGGTATATTCAGAGGAGCCAGCCCACTGTGGCTGGGTTTTCAGAGCCAAGCCAGGGCGTGGAGGAGGAGGAGGAGGAGGAATGAGGTAGTTGTGAGCTACTTCTCAGGAGTGAAGAATTTGCCTTGGGTGCTCTGAGCCCTGGAAGTGTTTCGCCAGAGGAGGGGCTTGGCCTGATATGCATTAGAAAGATTGTTCCTAATGATTGTGTTTAGAAGGAGCAGAGGGCTTTTGTCGCAGCCTCTGTGAGGTCCAGGGGTCTGAACTAGGAATATGGAGAGGACCTGGTGACCCCATGGGGAGGATAGAGCCTGCGGGTTGGACGTGGCGCTGTGCGGTTGGTGGGACGGGGAAGCCTGAGCTGAGTGCCTCCCTAGGTTCTAGAGTTGGTTGGGTTTGGAGACCTATGTTCAGTGTTTAGGGAAGATGTAGACCGTGGAGGGTGGAGTGGGTATTTATATCTTTATTAAGGGGGGCCACTCAGGGAGGGGGCGTAGAGGCTGGGGTTGGGAGGACTGAGGAAGAAGAGGCAGTGAAGGAGACGGGAGTAGGCAGGGATGCACTGGAGGAGACTTGCAGCCCAGAGCGTGATAGCCATCAGTACAGCGTGGCCTCCTGTGCTGCCCGGAGCTGGCAGAGCCTCCGAGGTCCGCAGTGACTAGGCCCCTTGTTACTGTTGCCTGGTGCCCCGTCCTTCCCTGTCCTGTCCTTGCCCACGCCCGGGGCTGGGTGGGAAGGCCCAGAGGCTCCTCAGTCAGCCCTTCCCCCTGCTCCACAAGCCCCATGTTCCCTCTCTGCTGTGATGTTGACGCCCACCTTTGCTCTTCTCCTTTGATAGAGGATCACGGTGAGCTGGGTGGGGAAAGCCTCTCGAGAGCATGATTTAGAGTCTCAGAAGTCCTCTGTGGTCTTTCTGCAGCCCTGGTGGGGGCTTCAGGACCTCTAGGTTGGCAACAGCCTCACTTCTGATTTTTCCCCAGTGCGCTAAAGCAGTGCAGACTAAAGAAAACTGGGAAAGCTGGAAAAGCTGGAAAGATAACTCTACAGAGAGGACCGCTCTGAACACTTCAGTGTGTCACTGTTCCGACTGTCCTAGTCAGGTGTTAAATTACGTCCACGTGTGTCTTTTTCTGATAATGTGAATGAGATCATGATATACACCTCTCTAACTTTTTATGTTTAAAAAACTAAATGTAGAGAAATTGAAGGAGTAAGAACACTGTGTTGCCATAATTGCTTTGTCTCTCCCTGTACGTTGTTTGGGCTCCCCGGGGGATACGGGTGGTGAAGAACCTGCCTGCCAGTGCAGGAGACGCAAGAGACCCCTGGGTCAGCGAGATCCCCTGGAGGAGGGCATGGGAACCCATTCCAGTATTCTTGCCTGGAGAGAATTCCTTGAACAGAGGAGCCTGCTGGGCTATAGTCCATATAGTCTATATAGACTCACAAAGAGTTGGACACAACTGAAGCGACTCCCCATGCACGCCTGCGTTGTTTACCTATGGGCATACATATCTGCTGTGTCATTTGAAAGTAAGATGTAATTATCAAGTCTTTTCATTTAAAGTGAACCAACAGGCATCTTCTACGTAGGATCATCTCCTGTGTAAACACTTGACCTCCGAAAGTCAGGAGTAACTTCATAATACCCTCTGATTCTCAGTCCATAGTCATCTTTCCCTGCTCATCCTAAAAATGTGTTCTTTCCTCTAAACCAGTATGAACCAAACTAGGGTCATACATTGCATTTAGGAGTTTCTTCAGTCTCTTAGTCTCGCACACCCTTCTCTCCACTTAAAACTTTTTTTTTTTAGTTGAGGCATTTAGTGAAGCGCATAGTGAGTGCCTAAACTGTACAGCCTAATGAGGTTTTATCTAGGAAAGCTGTGAAATTTTGGTTCCTACAGTTTTCACTAAACTATTGAACTTTTTCATCGTTTATTCAGTATTCACAAGTAGAGTGGCTCTTGGCCGCTTTTGGTTGTGTAAGCACAGCAAGTGTGTGTGTGGTCATTTTTCTCTGGTGATTGTGAGTGGTCTCTTTCTGTTTCTCTGTTCCTGTCTCGATCACTCTTGTTCTGACTAGGATATGGAAAACGTGTGCTTGGATTTTGGCACTATGTCTCCTGTTTAGGCCTGATTGATGGAGCTTGTAGGGGTTGATTTTAACTGCAGTCCATTACGGTCGCCTTCACTGAGATCACATGCATGGCAGCTGCCAGATCCCTTTGGATTAAACTTGATTGAAGGTGGAGGAGATAACCGTTTGTCTGCACTGAGCTTGAGTTGCAAGGAATAAACAGATAAATGGGTAGCTTGTGTCTATGTTCCAGAGCTTTCCTTGGGCTGCTCAACATAGGTCTCCAGGGTCTCTTGGAAGGCAGTCCTGTCTGGAAAAAAGTGAGGAGGTCATTGGAGGAGTTGTAGCCACAGATCGCAGGGCTCCCTATAACACCATCCAAATTCTGGCGGAGTCCTTTGAAAATCACCCCTGCCCTTGGCCTTTGTCACCCACAGGTTCTCGGGTTAGTCCCGACCTGGAACCGGAAGGTCCCAGCTTGAGCTGAGCTCTTCGGCTCTCCAGGCGGAGCCACAGAGCAAGGCTGGTGCTGCCTGCCTGACTCACACCTCTGCTTCCTCCTGTAGAGCTACCAGAACAGCTGACCCCCGAGGAGGAGGCTGAGGAGACAGAGGCCTGGGCCAAGCCCCTGAGCCAGCTCTGGCAGAACCGACCTCCAAATTTTGAGGCTGAGAAAGAGTTCAACGAGGCCATGGCCCAGCAGGCCCCTCATTGCGCTGTCTGCATGATCTTTCAGACTTACCATCAGGTAAGCCCTCGTATCCCCTCTGTTTACCCAGTGCCAGCACTCAGGACAGCTAGCTTTAATGGTGGGGACATAGTTTGGGAAGGGTGTGTTTTTGCCCCATCCGCCTGCTGGATGGAAAGGCTTCACCAGGCAGGTGAGCATGTGGGTTTCACTTGAGAATGCTCTGGGGAAGAGCAGAGGGTGTGGCTTGGGCTCTGGGGGATTCCCGGCTCCCTTTGGCACTCAACACTGTTTGCTGAGGAATCTGCTCTTTCTAGTAAGTGGTACTTCCTTCTAGGTAGTTTGTCGTCCTGGCCAGTCTGAAGAACTGGGGATTCTTTAAATCAGATCCTCCAGCGTTGTCTCTGTTCTTCCTTGCCCATAGCCACTGTGGATGTTGGCAGCAGTGGAAAGGCACTTGGGAGGGGCAAGAGTAGGGGCTTTGCAGGAGGAAGAGGGATGGGAAAGCACCCTGGCTGAGCCCAGCCGTGCCCCTCCCACTCGTGGGGCATTTGATGCCTCCACCATCATGGGTCTCTTTGAGTCTAGCTCTTGGAGGCCAAAAGGGCACCCACAGCAGCCTGTGCCAGAGGACCAGCTCAGTCTCAGCTGGGACCCACACAGGACAGCACGTAGGGAGCCAGTCCCGTGTGCTAGTTGGAGTGGCGTGGCTGTCCCTGAGCCGGGCAGGGGCCCCAGGTTCATGTTTGCCAAAGAATGAAACTTCAGACCCACGTACTTTGAGTTAGTAACTCATTCTTTCTTTCCAGTGACCAAAAAGCGAGCCCAAAAGTTCGCTACGTGTCCTTGACTGGGCGGGAAGCAGGCAGATGGCCTGGCTATTTATCTGTCGAGCGGGGCTCAGCATTCCATGAATGGCACAGGCTTGGGGTTGACATGTTTCTGGGCCCCATCTTTGGAACAGGGGGTGTGTGTGCCATCCAGCGGCAGAGCCCGCAGATCCTCGCAGTCAGGCTCTTTGCCAAGGGAAGGACATGGACACAGTGTTCTTCCCGAAGGGGCTCCAAGCCAGGAACAGCATGTGGGGCTCCAACCATGTGACAGAGCTGCAGCTCAGGTGACTGCTGACATGGCCTCGAGAAGAATCTGTGCTGGCCCGGGGGAGCACCTGCCCTGGGGCCTCTCTCTGGGTGGGGTGCCGTGCCATGCAGCACAGAGGGAGGCCCCTAAGAACAGCCTCGCCAGCCTCTCAGTGCATTTTATTACCGTCTGGTTGGGAAAGATTGAAGTCCCAGTTGCCTATTACCTCTCTTCCTCTTCCCGGTTGTCCCCGGGGGCCTTTGTTTGATGCTGCTGTGAGAAATTGAATTTGAGTCATTAGAGGTAACTTCAATTAGCAGCTCTGGGATAATGGCTGTGCACCTGGGAGCCGTAGCCGGCCCCGTCAGGAAGAGAGCAGCTTTCTGCTGACAGAGCAGGTGGGGAGTGCAGGACCCAGGTCGGGTCCCTGAGGTGTGCGCTTGCCCCCTCCTTAGGTGGAGTTTGGAGGTTTTGGTCAGAGCTGTGGCAGCGCTCCAGATTTGGCCCCCCAGACGCAGAGGACCAAGCCATTGATTCCAGAAATGTGCTTCACCTCGACTGGCTGCAGCACGGACATCAACCTGTCCACCCCTTACCTGGAGGAGGACGGCACCAGCCTCCTGGTGTCCTGCAAGAAGTGCAGCGTCCGGGTCCACGCCAGTGAGTGCCTCACCTCTTCTCTGCATGCAGTCTCAGGGCAAGGGCATCTGATCAAGTCCTTCCACCTCTCAGTCTCCCGACAGCCTCCCAGCTCCCCACCCCACTGCCCCCCCAGTGCAAAGATTGCTTATATGTTGTTGGAGTGGTCAGATCGGGTCTGTGACTTGGGTCTGTGCTCGTACTGTCCACCCTGGGCTGTCCCCCTGGTTGCAGATATGTGGAGGGGACTAGTCCCTGCTGGTCACTGGGTGTTGGTACCAATGAATCTGGTTTCTGACTTTTTGAGACTTTGGTCCATACCATATGGCTGATTTGTGGGGGCCATGGCGCTAGAATTCAGGGGTCTCTGTAAGATTTGCTTGTCGCTTTGGGAAAGGGTATTTGGAGAGGAGCTGCAGGTCTGCCTTCTGACTCTGGGTTTAATTTTCTCACCTCGGTGTCCCTGTTAGGTTGCTACGGGGTACCCCCTGCAAAGGCTTCTGAAGACTGGATGTGTTCTCGGTGTTCAGCCAATGCCCTGGAAGAGGTGAGCGCATCCATGCTGTCGCTGTCTCCCCGTGAGACGCTCTTGCTCAGGGCCACTGTGTTTCATGTGGACCCTGCCCCAGCGGTCTGAGCAAGACCTGGTACACAGTGATGTGAGAGTGTTGTCAGAATAAACCCCCCCGCCGTGAGCGCGCTTGCTGCCCATCTGCAGCGGGGCCTGATGGCGTCTGGAAGCTGTTTGCCCCATTGTGTCAGGACCGAGTAGAGGTCCTCTGGTGAACAGACCACTGCCCCCTGTAAAGAATTGAGCCATCAGGGCAGAGCATCAGAACAGGGCTCAGATGTTCATTTTGTGCCTTTCTCTTTATTCTTCACTCCTCTCTGGAACCTGGCAGTACCCGCATAGGAGGCAGGCAGAGCCCTGTAATGCCCGCAGCCTAAGCAGGGTATCATTCATGACTTTCAGTTGTTATTATTAACAGGGAAGACAATTAGGTTAAGTCAGGCGAATAATTGGTGCACTTTAGCCCCGAGTGGCCTCCCTGTCTTCCTGCAGGGGAGTCCTGGTTCCGGGGGCTGTGCAGGCGAGGCCTCCCATGCTTTCTCATGTGAAGGCTACAGTTGCCTGAAGGAAGTCACTAGGAGAACAGATTGGATGTTAATAATTCGGTGGTGACCACTCCTCCTCCCCTGCTTCTTGGCAGGACTGCTGTTTGTGCTCATTACGAGGAGGAGCCCTGCAGAGAGCCAACGATGACAGGTGAGTTTTCTGAGCTCTGAAGCCGTGTGCAGGCGTGCCGCCAGGGTAGGGGCTGTCATCCACATGACTGATGATGACTTGGGAAGCACACTGTTTGGGGCTGAAATAGCATCTCCAAGACCAATTTTAAAGATGGGAAGCCAGGCAGTCCAGAGCTTCCCCTTGGAGGCAGCATTGTAAGTTACACCCTTCTGGAGAAGCTAAGATGGACTCATGAGGGTGTGAAGACCCCGTGAAGATGATGCCGGGGCTTCATGGTGGACAGGGGACCTGACGGGTTAGATGTGGGGCTGGTGCAGAGGTGGCCGTGGCTGTGGGCTGTGAGCCCTTCCCAAAGCAGACTCTCTGGCTGTCGGGAATGAGGGCGCATGTCCTTCAGGAGGGTGTTGGGACATTGAGGAAGCCCAGCTACGCCTACCCACTCGTCAGCCAAACCCATAGAGGGTTCTGTTCCTCAGTCCAGAGCTGGGCTTCTCTGCTGCCAGCAGGTCACTTTCAGTCAGCTGAATATTTTAAGTCTTTATTGAATCTGTTGCAGTGTTGCTTCTGTCTTTTTGTTTTGGTTCTTTTGAGTGCTGGTCATGTGGGATCTTAGTGGGGTCTTAGCTCCCCATCCAGGGATCAGACCCACACCCCCTTGCGTTGGAAGGCGAAGTCTTAACCACAGGACCACTGGGGAAGTTCTGTGAGCCAAGTTTTTGTGCTTGGTCCCGGCTTAGTGGTTCTGGGGTAGAAATGTCAGGTGAATGAGGTTTTTGCTCTGAGGCCTGGCTGCCTAGGGGAGAGTACTCACAGGTCGATGGGGAAACAGCAGGGAGGACCCTGCTTCCAGCTGAAATCCTTAGCGCACACACCACCAAGCCTCTTGCCTCGCAGGCATCCCCTTCATGCTGCTCTGCTCACTCCTTCCACTGCTCTGGAGCACTTGCTGCCCTGACTGGAGGGCACTGTGTTCCTTACAGTCGCCAGAGTGCTGTTTAAGTCCTCCTTTTCTTTGAGTGGAAATGGCTCTGCTTGCACCTCCCACCTTCGCCATATAATCCTTGGTCTGCCCTGCGGAGCTGTGCAGAAACAGACCTGTCCCCACTCACACACTGCAGGTGGCCCCACGTGGCCCCTACACCGTCTTCTCGTATGTAGGTTTTCACCTGGCCTGATCCTGAGAGCACTCACCATCTTAGTGGAGCCTGTCTAGGTGCGTGTTAGTTTCTCCAGCTGTCCCAAACTTTAATTCTCTGAGGGTGTCCATTGAACACACCTCTCAGAGTAAATGGGGCTGGACAGAAACGAAAGAGTGATTCTGAGGTGGACGAAGGGAGCAGAAGGGAGAGGTCATTTTGGCCCTGGGAAAGGTTTGGGCAAAGGCGTGGAGGGGAGGGCTGGGCTTACTGGCAGATTGGGGCCCATTTGGAGATATTTTGAGGAAGCGCCCAGGTTCTCCAATTAAAGACATCTGTAGGGAGTTCTCTAATTTATTTTCACTTTCTAAACCACACCCCCAGTTAGCTGTGGCTCTGTGTATTTAGCAGCAGGCTGTGAGTGGTGTAAACAGTGTGATGCTGTGCTGACCTGGGACTGTGTGGTGGGGACCTTTTCCCACTTAGTGTGGGAGACACTTCTGGTCTTAACTCTCTGGGTCTGAGGACCTTGCTGGGAACTTCAGGGGTCACAGTGGCAGAGGGAGGAAGCACCACAGTCAGGCCCACATCAGAAGAGGCCATGCTCTTCAAAAGTGGCAGTTGAATTTTTGTTCTCTGTATCTTTTTGTCCAGAGTTTGCCCCAGCTGTGCACGTGCACATTTATTTTTAGTCCTGTACAGTTCCTTTGTATTTTGTTACTTGAGGAGAAATTTGTCCAGGTAGAAGCATTGCAGCATTGTTGCAGAGGGTCCCAGGTCCCAGTCTGTCTCATCCCCCTTGCCCTCCACCCCCACCTCTATACTCTAATTCTAAGAGGTCAAAGGTCTCTTCTTCTGAAGCTTCTTATGCTGGACAGGGGCTGCAGACCATTGCCTACACTTCGCTGACTGTTCCAAGGACCTGTAGGGACCTGGGCCACTCTCTCCCAGAATGGGTTGAACTCTTTGAGCCATCCTGAAGCCTTACTTCGAACTGTTGGAACCTAGAAGACACAAACTTAACCAAAAGGTTAAACAGGGCTAAAAAGGAGAACCGTGATAGCCATTTAGCCATTTGAAGAGCCCGGAGCAAAAACAGGGTGTTGGGAACAAAAGCAGGTACTGAACATGCACCCTGGACTCAGCACCACCAGAGGGGTGGGCACACCATCTACCCTTCTGGCCCGACCCCTAGACACGTGTTACTCTCATCCTATATAAGTCACAAGCTTGCCTCCCCACCCTGCAGGGAGCAGGCAAGCAAGGCAACTTGTTCTTTGTTCTTGCTCCCCCTTGCTACAGCAGGGCCTCTATAAGCCTTGCCTGGGGGAAAAAACCAAAAACAAAGAAGAGAAAGCCATAGGGTCTGAGGGGACTGAAGTGGCCTTTGCCTTTTGGCAGATGGGTCCATGTCTCATGTGCGGTGGCGATTCTGGAAGCAAGATTTGTCAACATTGCAGAAAGAAGTCCAGTGGATGTGAGCAAAATTCCCCTGCCCCGCTTCAAACTGGTAAGGAGAGAGAGATGAGCATGTGACTGTGCATCCTTTCTCTGTTTCCAAGGCTCTGGGTAGAGGGGAACATAGCACTTATGAGGGCATCCCCTGGCTGGTCTTGTGCCCCTTGGTTTTGGGCGTGATTTAACAGTTCTCACCCTGTGGTTAAAACTACTTAATGAGGATGTCTGTTATCAGATATGAGATTAACAGAGGGTGTATGCACCCTCGTGTTTTGGGAAGCAGGTGGGCTCTTGCGTGTATGGCTCTGTGCATTTGGGGGAGCAGTAGAGGAGACCGTCCCAGTTTCTGCAATATTTGGCCTACTTCCCCTGTGTTGTAGAAATGTGTCTTCTGTAAGAAACGGAGGAAAAGAACTGCCGGCTGCTGTGTGCAGTGTTCTCACGGCCGTTGCCCAACTGCCTTCCACGTGAGCTGCGCTCAGGCTGCAGGCGTGATGATGCAGCCAGACGACTGGCCTTTCGTTGTCTTCATCACCTGCTTCCGGCACAAGATCCCTAATTTGGAGGTGAGGGGGCTGCCATTCTGGAATCCGCTTGACCGTTTTTCCTGAGTCATTTTCTCTGCAGGCTGTTCATTTGTTGTGTCAGCAAGTTACTTCCTTAAGCACTATGCTTCTCAGAAATGCTAATGAGTGTGGAATTAGGAGGTGACCCCTGTCCATCTCTGCTTCCTGCCCTGTATTTCCTAATCCTGGGGTATCAACTGCCTTGTGGTTGATTCCTTGTTTGCCTCTCCTCCTGGATAAACTCCTTGAGGGTCCGTGTCTTGTTAATCTGGGTGTCAGGGACATTGCAGAAGCTCTGTAAATATCGTGAATTTACGGGAAGAGTAGTATACCATGAGCCCTACATGGCACTGATTTTCTCTAAGTAGTGAAGCTTAGTGAAAGCTGCATGAAAAGGTTTGGATTAAAGGTGGCATTGATGTGGGTCTTAAATAATAAAGGGGAATTATGAGCAGGATGCAGTTCAAGTCTTCAGAAACAGAATGAGCGAGCCTCAGGAGGAGGAACGTGTAAGACTGGGTTCTGGGAACCTGGTGGGGGTTGGTACTGGAAAGGCAGGCAGTGCCAGAGGAGGAAGGCCCTGGGCTGCCACGTTCAGTTAGGAGTCTGACCTTTCTTCCATTAGGAGCAGGGAACTTGATCAGTATTATGACTTCGAGCTATATTTTTTAAAACCATTCTGGTTTGAAGAAAAGATTGAAGGAATACGAATTTGAGGCCAGGAGACCAGTTAGCCTAGGTGAGAAGTTGAGGTCTGAAGTGGGAACACAGAGGCAGAGCTTTAGGATCACAACCAGCGCTGGATCCCACAGTGGGTGGAACTGATGGGTCTGTTGACTGCCATGGGGAGAGGAAGAGGGAGGTGAGCGAGTGTGGATTCCATCCTTAAAGATGGAAGGGATGCTAATACGATATTAACTACGTTCAGGAGCTGAGATGGGCCAGGGCTGTTTTGTAGGGGAAAGTGGGGGAGATAGAAAACAAGGGAAGGACCTGTAGACTTTGATATTGCTGGAACATTCTGGCTGAGGTACCAGGAGGCAGTTGGATTCACTGGATGAAAATTTGGATATTATCAGCATTTAACAGGATAGTTAAAGCTAATTCCTATTAGAAACTGGGCTCTGGAGATTCCTAATAGAAGGAACAGATGGTAGAGCAGGAAGCAGGGAAAGCAGCTGAGAAGCAGAGAGAGACATGGAGAGAAGCAGAGCAGCAGGGGGCTCAGGAGGGCCTCATGCTGTCGGGGTGGCAGCGCTGTGTGCACCCCACCTTGGGGCTCCAGGGGCAGTCAGGACAGGAGCCATTGTGCCTTCCGTGAGGTGCAGTCTAGTAGAGGGGACGCCCATGAAGACTTGTCAGCAGTGTGGTAAAGAACAGTCATAAAAGGAAGGACACAATAGAGCACCAGCGCAGAGGACAAACTGTCCCCTTACCGTTTGGCTCTTGGAAAAGGCCTTGGCTGACTGGCTCTTTCTTCTTCTCCTTTAGTTACTTACTTATTTGGCTGCCTTGAGTCTTAGTTGCAGGACATGATTTTCATTGTTCGTTGCAGCCCAGACTTGGTAGTTGTGGCTCGCAAGCTTAGTTGCTCTGTGGCATATGGCATGCTTAGTTCCCTGACCAGGGATCGAACCCACATCCCCTGCACTGCAAGGCGGATTCTTAACCACTGGACCACCAGGGAAGTCCCTGGATCCTCCGCTTTCGTAAATATATTCTACTGAGTGCAAGAGGTGGTTGGGGGTGGGTTGGGAGCTTAGGAAGAAGGGAAAATAGTCAATGAGGAATAAAAGCCTGAGGTACTTTTGGTGAGGGGGTAGGAGTTTTGTTTTGGAACAGGATTGTGATGTGGTGGTGATTATTATCCCCCCGCCCATCCACACACCCTCACATTGGCAGCTGTAGATGGCTGGTACTATAAGGAAAGGTGGGTACTGTTGAGTATTTCTTTTACTAATTCATTCTTCACCCACGTACTGGGCATGTCTGACAGTTATTTGTGTTTTGTTTTGTTTTAACTTTATTTATTTTGGTCGGGCAGCTTGTGGGATGTTAGTTCCCTGACCAGGGATTGAACTTAGGGAACCTCAACCGCTGGAGAGCGGGGAATTCTCCAGGCACAGTTTTAGGTGCTGGGAACATACTAGTGAATGAGGTAACAGTGCCTGCCTTCCTGCTGCATTTCCTGTGGTTGAAAGATGTGTTGAAACAAGTAAACATACAGTGTTAACAGATGCGAAATAAGAGTAAAGCTGGATACAGGAATGGAAGAGGAGGTAGTAAGCAGTGTTGTCCCTGAGTTGACTCTTGGATGTGAGGGAGCCAGTGTGCAGAGAACTGGGGAAGAACCTTTCAGGTAGAGGGAACAGAGGTGCAGAGACCTTGAGGTGGGAACGCGCTTGGCACGAGTGCTTAGGACAGCAGGGAGGCCAGCGTGGCTGGAGCGCAGAGCTCGGGCCGCTTAGGGAGGGGTGGTTGGACCCGAGGCTGCCAGGTACTCTGTGATCTCATTTGCATCAGGGGCAAGTTCAGAATGGGAAGAAGGGTGATATGAGGGCCCCAGAGACAGCAGAGTCCTTGTAATGAGGAGCTGTGTCATAGACAGCTGAGGACATCCAGGGAACCTCAGTCTTTGTGCTCTGACCCTAAGGGTAGAGCTGGTGGGAAGGTTTGTGTGGAGTATTGTGTGGGGGCTCCGGGCCTGCTGCACGTCCACTTTGATGTGCGTCTGGACTATGTGGATTAGTAGGTGCTGTCTGGCCAATTCCTCACAATAGGGAAGTCACAAGAGTCTGGGGAGTTTGGGGTGAGACAGGATGGTTGGTTGGCATAAGGACCAGTTGCTTACTGTGAATGAGGGAGGAGCTACATTATGGGGGAAACGTGACACTAGGTTTTCCCATGTCCTGGCCGGGGTGTGGGTATCTGGAAAGACCTATGCCGTTTACCTTTCCATTCTCATGCCTCTCTTTCCCTGGTGAAGAGGAACCAGCTTATCTTGGTCCCCATTTGCTAGGCCTGTCAGCTCAACATGGGCATAACCCAAGCCTCTGTTTTTTTCCAGCGTGCCAAGGGGGCCTTGCAGAGCATCACCGCAGGCCAGAAGGTCATTAGCAAGCATAAGAACGGGCGCTTCTACCAGTGTGAGGTGGTAAGGCTCACCACTGAGACCTTCTACGAAGTCAACTTTGATGACGGCTCCTTCAGCGACAATCTCTATCCTGAGGACATAGTGGTAATGTCTGCGTGGAGCTTCTTGGGCATTTTGGGATGGGGGTATTTCTAGGTTTGACTGACCGTGTGCCCACCTGCCTTTTCTAGCCAGGCCCATGGATCCATCATTTGGCCCCCAAACAGAAAGAAGTGTTTGTACTGGTCTTTCTATACAGAGAACATTGTATGCCACTAGGGTACCCTGGTTTCTCTAGAAGCTTGTAGGAAGCAGTGTTTTCTGCAGTAATTTGAAACATGCTTGTATTGCTCAGTTGGTAAAGTATCTGCCTACAATGCGGGAGACCCGGGTTCAATCCCTGAGTTGGGAAGATCCCCTGGAGAAGGAAATGGCAACCCACTCCAGTACTATTGCCTGGAAAATCCCATGGATGGAGGATCCTGGTAGGCTACAGTCCACAGGGTTGCAAAGAGTCGGACACGACTGAGCAACTTTGCTTTGCTTACCCTTAACTCATTGGAAAAGACCTGATGCTGGAAAAGATTGAAGGCAAACGAAGGGGACGGCAGAGGATGAGATGGTTGGATAGCATCACCAACTCAATGGACATGAATTTGAACAAACTCTGGGAGATAGTGGAGGTCAGAGGAGCCTGGTGGGCCACAGTCCATGGTGTCGCAAAGAGTCAGACACAGGTTAGTGACTGAACAGCAACAGCAACAACCTGTGAAGGTGTTCTGATGCACTGGATGAAGAGCCCAAGCTTTGGAATCAGATCAGTGTGCCAGTACCTGCTCAGCAGCTGTGTAATTTCTGGAGAATTATCCAGTTACCTCTTTTCTACCATGCCCTCTTGGTAGATGTGTGGAGTGTGCTTTTGGTTCTTTACAGTTGAAGGCTTTGGAAGCTGAATAGAAGCTGCTTGGAGATAACCCTGGCCTGACTGTGTTACCAACACCTGAGACACTGGAGGCCCGGCCTGGACTTGGTCCTGGGTTTTCTGGCTCAGGACTCAGCACTCAGTTCAGGTTTCCCCTGTTGCTCGTCTCTCTGTCCCCATTCCCCCACCCAACCCCCAGCCTTTTCATGTTAGACTGAGCACTAGCATAGTGGGACGAAGCCACTTCTTCCTTTAACACGTCCACACACATTAGCAACTTAGCTAAAGATCCACTCATTAGTTGTAAGGCAGAATTCTATGTATTAGCAGCAGAGATGGTATCAGGTGTGTCTGTGGCAGTAGGCTAGCTATGCTTTGTGATGCTCTTCCAGTTTGGCAGGCACTGGGCTAGGTTCTTGACTCGGGGCTCTGTCAGACTCGGGTAATGCCAACTCAGAAGCAGGAGGTATCTGCAACTTAGAGAACTCTCAGGACTCTTAGACATTATTACTGAGGACCCTAAAGAGCTTTATGTGGATTATGTCTATTAACCCTTGCCTGCCTGTGTTATCAACAAGGTTCATTATTTGCTTGTGATTTTCTATTGGCTCATTATTAGTAGAAATTAAAACTGAGATTGATTTGAAATAGTCCATTGTTTTTAACAATTTGAAGTAAAACGAAAAGTATTAGAGGAGTGCCAGTTTTCTATAATTTTGCAAACTCCTTTAATGTCACAGCTTCATTTTGTTGGAATATATTGTTTTGGTTAAAGTGTATGAAGAAAACTCTGTCTCACATAGATAAGCAGTTGAAAAAATGAGTATTTAAATAGCCTTCCAGATGATTGTGTTCATTCTCCTTTGATACTGCACCAAACCTCAGTGCAGTAGTTAGCTGCAGTGTGGACTCTGAAGGCAGCTTGGTGAACATGCTCTCTTAAATTCTGTTGGTCTGTCTTACACTGAGAATGGATCTTTCACCCATGGTGATTGTGAACCCTCATCCATGTTGGTGTAATGGGCTATGCAGATCTTTCAGGTATTGTTAAATTTTATTATACAGTACCAAAAAACCACTTTAATTTGTAGCACGAATCTCAGAAAAGTCTTTAAATTTTAGGGAGCATCAAGCTCATGGTGGTGATACGACTTTTCTGAAATTATAACTTGTGCTTGAAAACTTAGGTTTTATTACTGGCAGTACCGTCAACCCGTTTTCCTCGAAATGAAAGGCTCACTTCATTCATTTTCAATATCTCTGCCAGTACCCAAGTCTGAATAACCTGTTTGTCTTTTTTTTTTTTCCAAATAAAACTAGTGTTTCACAAAAAAAGCAGTTACTTCTCACAACTCAGTTACCCTGTGCTTTTTCTCAGGACAGCCATCATGCTTCAGTGTGCAAAAGAAAATGTCTTCTGAGTACTTACACATGTACTTAAAGATTGTGGTTTAACAAAATAATTTTTTCTGCTTTATCAAAGGGACATTGTTACGTGGTTACAGATTTTCCTCTTTTGTTCCTACATCATGAGTACACAGTGGCTAAGAATGTAGTAACAAGTAGTAGACCTCAGGGTTGTTGCTTCAATATGTGCTGTGGTGCCAGCAATCGCACACTTTTAGGTGTTATGCCGTCACTGCAAATGTCAGCACAGTGAAAGAGACTCATGTTTTAATGTTATTGTGAAAATTATCATGCCCTTGCTTGCTCCCTGCTGGTGGCTCAGGAATCTCCCTAAAGTGTGCAGACCATACTTTGAGAACTGCCGTTATCGGAGGAAAAACTGAGTATCCGAGAACTTAAGTGATTTATCCAAGATCAATATTTGTCAAAGATCAGATATTTGACTAGTTAAAACTGCCACCTCAGATTCTTTTGTGGGGCAGTGCTTTCTATTTAATTGTTGAATTCATAACACAATATAGTTACTGTGTAACTAGTCAATAATGCGTTGGCAATACCATATAAAGCCATTTCTATTCAATAAATGAATTGGCAGTAGAACCTTCCTCTTGTCATGAGTGGAAATTGGAAAGAGCAATTAGAATTTTAGATGTTTGGCATTTTAGACTCTGTCCCATTCCTGCTCCAAGGTGTATTTTTTGGGCCACGTCCCCAAGCACCTTCTCCCATTTCTGCCCATCAGACCTTTGATTCAGCTGCCATGAGCATGCTCACACACTGACCAAATTATGTAACAAGCCCTCTACTGGGAATGCAGCGAGGGTTCCACCCAGCCTTAGGGTGCCCCTTCTGCAGGGAGTCAAAGTGCTAAAGTTTTTTGCCAAGTCCCATGGTAGGTGGTCTTTTATTACTTTCCTGTTAAGAACCCCTCTCTTAAAATAGTGGAGTGCAGTTTGAGTGTTTCTTCCTGGCAGAACCCTTAGAACTGTCCCTTAGACAGTTGAACGGACATGAGAAAGGTTCTTGATGATGGTAGTTGTCTTCTACATTTATTAAGGTTATTATAGCTGCTTTTTTTGTCACCTGGAACAGCAGCAGCCAGCAGAGATAGCAGGTAGACTAGGACTTAAGCAGGTCTCTCAAATGGACCTCCCTTTCACCCTTCTTCTTACTGTTCCCTCAGAGTCAGGACTGTCTCCAGCTGGGTCCTCCTGCTGAAGGGGAAGTAGTCCAGGTGAGATGGACAGACGGCCAAGTCTATGGAGCCAAGTTTGTGGCCTCCCACCCCATCCAGATGTACCAGGTAACCAGAGGCTTTGCTGGGGATGGGGGGAGGCTGCTGTTTGGTTAGTTAAGTGTTTCCTCTTGAGCCAGAGGCGGGGCAAGTCTTTGCTCTTGGGAGAGGAGAGCTTAAGGTATTGGTCACAACCCTTTTCAGAGCTGGGGCTACCCTGTGTCCAGTCTGCTGGGTATGGCTTCAGTGTTCTAAACCCTTCCTGTGTCTGCAGGAAATGGCAGGAAATGGCCAATGTGCATGGTGGACCAGGGAGCGACAGGATAGCTTAAGGCCTTTGTTTCCTTGGTAGGTGGAGTTTGAGGATGGCTCACAGCTTGTGGTTAAAAGAGATGACGTGTACACGCTGGATGAAGAGCTTCCCAAGAGAGTCAAGTCTAGACTGGTGAGTATGTTTTCTGTGTGCCCTTGGTTCCCCTCTGGGAGGAAGGGAACAAAGCAAGGACATGATCCTTTGTTTTTGCTTCGGGAGGTGGGGGCATTGGCCACAAAGTGCTCGTTTATTTGGCTTGCCTATTCTTCTATAGTCAGTAGCCTCAGACATGCGCTTCAATGAGATTTTCACGGAGAAAGAGGTTAAGCAGGAGAAGAAACGGCAACGAGTTATCAACTCAAGGTACCGGGAAGATTACATCGAGCCTGCACTATACCGGGCCATCATGGAGTAGGGGTGCTTCCGGCAGCTGAGAGAGTCCCAGTCATCAAGGCGAAAGCACTCTGGGGTTCCACAGCACAGCAGACACTTGGAACTCTGAAGTCTCTAAAGTGAATTGTAAAATGAAAAGGAATGAACTAACCGACCCCATCATCTTCTCACCCTGCCCTCATTGCATTCCGCTGTGGTGCAAGGATGAGCCCTTCTTGGACATGTGGCAAGATGCTGAGCTCCCAGCTGATGGGCTAAGCACTGGAATGCTATGGCTGCACTGGCCCCAGTCTGCAATGGGTCGACTGTGCTGGCTGGGCTGGTTACCCTGTTCCTGGCCTCGGACTTAGCTTCCTAACGATCACCTGCACCAACTAGGCAGAGGTGCTGGTGCTTGCCCCCCTAACCCCTTTTGTATTTATGTGTGTGGGTGTGGGTGTGTGTGTGGGGTGTGGGTGTGTGTGTGTGTGTGTCGGTATGTATGTTTGGTCTGGACCAGCTTCTGCCAGCCCCTGGCCTTTACTTTCTTCCTTGCCTATTCAGGGCAACAAAAATGTGAAATTCTGCCCTCAGCTGAGCTGAGTAAGGGCCCCTGGGGGTTGGCTGGAGATGGCTGTGGCATCTGTCTGTCCCTAGAACTGCCTCAAGGGAGTGGTGGCAAAGCTGCAGTGATGAGATGGAGATGCTGAGGAAATAAGCCAGCTGTTTGCCCTCTCTTGAAGAAGAAGATAGGATAATCTGGGGGTGTGTGCCCATTATCACTTGAGGCACAGAGCACCTGTGGACACAGTATTAGAGGGTGTGGGTGGGGAATAATCTGAAGGGAGATCTAATGATGGAAGCAGGCAGAGCCTGGCGAGTGATTCTGTCAACAGAAAATTGCAATCATGCAGGGGTTGGGAGGGTTAAGATGAACTGGGGCCACTGGAGGCCAGGGGCAGGTTTAGATACGCCCCTTGGTCTAGGAGTGGGAGGGAGCTGATTTTGGGGGTGGGGGTGGGACTGGAGGGCAACACTGAAGGGGTTAAACAGGTTTTTGCTCCTCATGAATTTGTTTGCCTGGGCCCAGGATTGGAGGGCTTCACACTTATACCCTGTGTATACAAGAATCAGATTTATAATACTCCCCGTTTTTTTGTTACGTATGAACGCTATAAACCAAATTATTTTGAAAACTGGTGCATCACCTTGTCCTTAGCAATAAAATGTGTTGAGCAGAGGATTGGCTGTGTCTGCCCCAAGGAGCCTGATGGCTCAGGGTCAGGCCGGGAGTGTACCTAGAGTCCACAGGCTCTGGAGCAGGGCCATGCCTTTTAAGAAGGCTCTTGAAGGCCCTCCTAAAGAGATGGACTCTGTCAAGTTCTGGTCCTTTGGCTCTGTGAAGGGGACCTGGGGAGAAGAGGCCCTTTGGCCGAGAGCACGTCCTTTTGCTTCTTTTACCTTAGAGATGGGATGGAAAAGCTAATAGAGGGAGAACCAGACCACTTCCACAACCTGTAGAAAGAACTGAGTTTGATCTCTTCTCATCTCAACCCCACTTACTAACTTCATTGAGCAGGTGTAAGTTTATACCAGTGTCTGTTCCATAAAAACTGTAGAATCAGCTTGAAAGAAGGCAGGACATTTTAGGTACTTGAAGAGCAAGAGGTTGCCCCCTGTCCCCCTTCCCTTGGGTCCTGAAACCTTTCTGATCTGTCTGTAGTTGGTGAGACACTTCCTGGAGGACGACCCAGTTCCTTTGACCAGCGGTGGGTTCCTAAGGTCCGGGTGGACAAGGATAGAGCAGCAGCAGAGCAGGGAGGGGCTGGTGAACTGGGCACAGCAGAGCTGTTCCAGCTGGTCTAGTTCTTGGCTCTGGCCAGGTGTGGGAGAGTCTTGGGTCAGCTTAGCAACTCAACGCTGCTTTGTGTCCTGGGGCTTGGGAGATGGCTGCCACCTCTGGTGTCTGTGGGGAAAGGAGGAGCAGCAGGTTTCAAAGATTCTTTTCTGTTCTGCCAGTCTCCTGGGGCCAAGAAAAGGGAGGTTGACTCTTTTGTCCAGCACCCAAGGATTCTCGGGGGAGAGTGGACAGAACCAGGCCTTAATGGATTGGCAAGCCCTGGGAACACACATCTTTGGAGGGAAGGAAACTTTCCCGAGACTTGGCAGGGTCTGGGACCTCCCTCCCTCTCGCTGACCTACCATCCCCATCCGTGCTTCAGGACAGGCAGGAAAGTCCCTGGTGTAACCCCAGCTGTTCCTTCTCAACAGCTGATTATTTTTCTAGAAATTTTTGTTTTGGTCGAATGTAATAATCCCCTGGGAAACTTAAAGTTTAAAGAGGTGATGAAATTCAAGTCCCACAGAACAGGCCCTTGTGCCTACAGTCAGGCCCAGGCCTCAACCAACTCACCGGGCTCCCCTCAGAAGCCTTTTTGTCAGGACAAACTGCCCATCTTTGGTGAGGTAAAGTCTTAGGGTTGGCAACCAAAGATCGCAACCAGACAGTTCTTCCTATCCCGTAAATTCGCGCGAGGGGTAATTGTGTTTTAAATTGTGCCCCAGTAGGGTGGGAGAAAGCTGGGATCTCCGGAGCTGCGACGGGTAGACGAAACGGGGCGGATAGGTCCTGGAATAGAAACTGTAAAGGCTATTAACGTGTGAGGCTGTAAAGTAGTAAGAAGGGCAGCCAGCGACCCCTGTACGCCCTCACTCCACAGGATTGGGCAGGGTTGCCCAACCTGTGGAGGTCCACAGCCTCGGGTCTCAGCCTGGGTCTGGGGCGGATGCCTGCGTCCCTTGGCGTGGAGTGACCGTGGACCCCTGTCCCCCTCACGACCGAGAACAGGCTCTGGAGGGATTATCTCGGCGGACCGTGAGCCCTGCGGCCGTCAGAAACCTACATCCCGAACGCGCACCCCCCAGAGTGTGAAGCTGCGAGTGGAGGATTCCTCCAGTCGGCAGTCGGGCTCCGGGGAACCGGGAGGGCGCGTCGGCGCGGAGGCAACAGGGCCGGGCGTCGGTCCAGCAGGCCTGGCCGGCAGGAGTGTCCAGCAGGCCTGGCCGGCAGGACCGACTCCCCGCCCTGCCAGCAGCCCTGGTCCGCGCGGGGCGGGGCGGAGGGGAGAGAGGGTCGCGGGATGGGCGGGCTGCAGAACTCGGGGCTCCGGTGATAGCGGGCCCCTCTGGGGTGCGCCCGCCCACTGCTCGCAGCGCAGCCCCGCATTGGTCATCCCGGTGCCCCGCCCGGCTCCCGCGCGCCGATTGGCCATGAATGCCCGACCCCCGGCGAGGGCGCTGAGGCGGAGAGCCGGATTGGTGGTCCCGCCGTCCCAGGGTCGCGGCCGCGCGCTCCGCCCGCGGCTGCGTCCCCACTATGGCGGCGCCCAGGCGACCCACCGCGTCGTGGGCGCCCGCCGGGGTCCCCCGCGGCTGCCGCCCCCGCCTAAGCCGTCGCCCCCACCTTCCCGCCCGCGTCGTCCCTGGCGCCGCCTCCCCCCTGCCTCCTTTCCCGCTGCGGTAAGGACCGGTCCTGCGCGCGTCGGGGCGGGTAGTCTCCGGAGTAACGGTCGCCGCCACCCTTTCCTCCCCTCCCCCGCTACCCGTGGTTCCGGGTCGCCGGGGCGCAGCGCCTGAGCGCGCTGGTGCTGGGGAAGGAAGGATCGCGCGCGGCCCAGCGGTCTCCAAATGATGAAGTCCGGCTCAAACTGGGGGCTCGGGGAGGGAGTTCGGTCCCACGGAGACCTTGCCTCGATAAGGGCTACCAGGCCTCGGGGAAGAGGACGGCTGGACTCGGGCTGAGCGGTCTAGGTCACCTGCGCGCGAGACTCCGCAGCGCTGCGCACCTGGGTGCAGAGGAGGGACATGGTCAGGCGGGCCTTCGCTGTGGGAAGAGCAAGGAAAAGTGGAAAGCCTGAGTGGGATCAGCAGCGTACGGGTAGCGGTTGTCATTGCTTATTGCTCTACCAGCTGCCAAATGTTCCGGGAACCCGGGTCAACTTGACTGACAAAGTACGCCTCTTGCTTCGTTTCACCTGGCACTTCTCCCCATTGTTTACTCTCTGATTTTGTTTGCAGGAGGAAATATCTTAGTGATGAGAGGAGATTTGATTAGGATAGTGTCCCACGAATATTTTTTAATTCCTTTTTGTAAGCGTGCTCGTTTTATAATTCCTTAATAAGGACTTCGCTTATGTTTGTGTTTCCGGCACAGAGGAGGAAGGAGAGAAACTGAACTGAATCATTGTAATTAATTGAGAGAGGAACCAATGAAGGCACCTGCTATTTTGTAACAAACAAGCAACTTACAAACTTTTCTGTCGATACACTTTGAATGGTCTATACTATAGGTAGTTGAACAGGAAGGTAGGTAAAAAAGCACTTACTGGGTTCCTCAAAGTAAATAAACCTCATGGAAGATTAGGGTTATTTCCAAGTCAGAATCACCTTTGAGTGCTGATCATTGAAGTGTTAGGTATATCTTCAAGTCAAAAAGATTCAAAGGAAGCTGGCACAAAAATTTATGATCGAAATGGTGTGTTCAGACAATCTCTTAAGGCAATAGCAGTTCCTAAGAGTAAAGATTCTTAAGGATATTTTGAAACATTAAGTGATGAAATCTCCCTGTTTCACATGTCTAATCATGATTTAATAAAAGTAAATTATTAATGAAAAAGATGTGCGTATTCTTAGAGACTAAGTTACTTTGGATTATCAATAAAGTATCTGTTGTGTACATGTTGTGTGTAAGGCAATGTAACTGTGGGGACCTCACAACCTGTATTGTATGAGACTTGTTCTGATGAGATGGTTTGTGGATAAAGGGCACACAGGAAAATGATCGTTAATAATATGGTCTCTAGAATTCCAGGACAGTAGGTACTATGAAAATTCTGGAAAAGGAGAAATCTGTATGTTTGAGGAAGGTTTTACATGAGAACTGAGGCTTGAGTTGAGCTGTGAACTCAACTAGGTATGCATGAGTGATGATGAGAAGGGAGAACTGAGGAAATGAGAAAGTGAGGATGGGGAAGGTGGCAGAGGAGAACTGAAAACACTCGGGGGTGGTTCCAGGAGGTTCTTATTGGTAAAAGTGGGAGATAAGGTTGGTGGTATCAAATCAAGGAGTACTTTTGTCCTGCGTGAAGCACAGGGTAAACAAGAAGTAGTTCTTCAGATGAAACTGGAGCTTGCTATTAGAAAAACAGATGGCAGCACTTTATTTGCCCTTGTCACTTTTCTGAGTAACCTCAGCTATTTAGAATCATGGTCCTCTGGCTACCTAGCATCTGCACCTCAGGATTGATTCTTGCCTTCCTTTCATCTCCCCCAGGTGTTAAGTTGATTGCCAGTTTTAATTGCTACAACCTCCACACTGTTTCTAGTATTTGCTTCTTTTGGTTCCTACCATCATTATACTGATCTGGGGCCTTTGATACCTTTCCCTCTTATTACTGCAGAAACCCTCTAACATCCCCCCTGCCTCCTTTCATCTATCCTGTGTACTATCATCATTTCTAGGTAATTCATTTCCCCAACCTAGACTTTTACTTTTTATTTATTTTCCCCCATCTTTATCAGATTTAATTGACACATATAACCCTGTAACTTTAAAACACACAGCATTTTGATTTGATACAGATATGTATTGTAAAATTATTACAATAAAATTAGTTAACATCATATAATTACCTTTTTTTGTGGTAAGATCAGTGGAATTATACCTTCTTATACATTTTCTTTCTTTTTTAGAGTATAATTGCCTTACAATGTTGTGTTAGTTTTTGCTATAAAGCAAAGTGAATCAGCTATATGTATACATATATCCCCTCCTCCTTGAACCTTCCTCCTACCCACCCCCAGCCTAGGCTTTTAATGGCTTCCTACCTTCTGTTGAATTAAGCATAGCCCAGCCTGGTCTGGGCAGTATGGGTAAACTCATTTCTTGCTATTCCCTTTGATTTTACAATATTTTCCAAGTCTGGAACTGTTTGTTCTTTGTTGTCTATGCTCACTGTCTTTGCTCTTGTTGCTTTTTCTGTCCTAAATGACTCCTTGGAATCTCTAAGTGTTGGTTCTTACCCATTTGTCAGGGCCATTTGATGGGAACTCTCTTTGTGAAACTCCTCTGTACTTATCTCCCCATCGGCATGGAACGCAGTTCAGTTCGGTCTCTCAGTCATATCCGACTCTTTGCGACCCCATGGACTGCAGCACGCCAGGTCTCTCTGTCCCTCACCAACTCCCGGAATTTACTCAGACTCATATCCATTGAGTCAGTGATGCCATCCAACCATCTCGTCCTCTGTCATCCCCTTTTCGTCCCACCTTCAATCTTTCCCAGCATCAGGGTCTTTTCAAATGAGTCACTTCTTCGCATCAGGTGGCCAAAGTATTGGAGTTTCAGCTTCAACATCATTCCTTCCTATGAATATTCAGGACTGATTTCCTTTAGGATGGACTGGTTGGATCTCCTTGCAGTCCAAGGGACTCTCAAGAGTCTTCTCCAACACCATAGTTCAAGAGCATCAATTCTTCGGTCCTCAGCTTTCTTTATAGTCCAACTCTCACATCCATATATGACTACTAGAAAAACCATAGCCTCGACTAGATGAACCTTTGTTGGCAAAGTACTGTCTCTGCTTTTTAATATGCTGTCCAGGTTGGTCATAACTTCTTTTCCAAGAAGTAAGCATCTTTTGATTTCATGGCTGGCAAACCACTTCAGTATTCTTGCCTTGAGAACCCCATGAACAGTATGAAAAGGCATGGGACTAATTCCCCCTTTAAACAGTTATAACACTAGAATCTGCCTTTTTGCCCCAATTGCCAACATAAAACTGAAACTTTTTCAAGACATGAATTATCTTCATTTTCTAGCACAGTGTTTTGTACATAGTAGGTACTTGGTAAATATATTTTAAATTGAACATAGCTTTGAACCAAGATAGATGCAAAGAAAATTCTTTGTGCAAGCAAAATGTTTATCATAAAATCTTTAATAAAGCTACTTATGTGAGAAAGCGGATGTATTGGTCTGGATAGCTTGGATTAGGCTTCATTAACAAAAACCCTTAAGACTTTAGTGGCTTAACAGAACGAAAGTTGACTTCTCATTCATGCCACATGTCCAGCAGGACTACATGGGTGACTCTGCTCCTCTCAGTTACTCAGGGATCCATGCTGATGGAAACTCATCTTAATATGGTTTTCCATGACCATTTTGATCGAGTGGAAGATGGTGACCAAGGGACACTGGATTTTAAAATATCTGACCTGAAGTGGCACATGTCACTTTCATTTCCATATCATTGGCTAAAGCAAATCACATGGCCATGCCTAATTTTAAGGAATGGCAGGGAATTGCAGGCCTAAGCATGTGCCTGGAAAGCAAAGAGCCCGAAGTGACTGCTGGACAGCACTAATGACTGCTACATCTTCTATGAGCATCACGGCCCAGCCTGTGGAAGATTAGAGGTAGCAAAATCAGATGCACTACTAGAGAGAAACATACTGACAATAGCAAGAAATGAAGCTCTAACGAGGCACGGAATGAGAGTGGACAGGGAAGTCAGAGCTCCACTACAAGCACTGTAACGCTTGTAATGTAACAGGCTGAGGCTGTTGGTATGAGGGTAAGTGAAAGTCATTCAGTCGTGTCTGACTCTCTGCGACCCCATGGACTGTAGCCTGCTAGGCTCCTCTGTCCATGGAATTCTCCAGGCCAGAATACTAGAGTGGGTAGCCATTCCCTTCTCCAGGGGATCTTTCCAACCCAGCGATCGAACCCAGGTCTCCCACATTGCAGGTGGATTCTTTACCGTCTGAGACAGTAGTCTGATTTTCCAGTTATTCCTTAGGGCATTATTATTTTATGGCACCCTCAGAGATGAATTCAGGAATGGTCCTGAGGCATCCATAAAGAATTAAGTTTTATTCAAGATACACAATTTAAGAATCCAGAAAGTGTATAATAAGGTATATTTTTACTTGAATGGTTAAAAAGATCCTAGTTCAACCTTACTGGTTTAATTTGGTTTACCTAAGACTATCAAACTTTGGTATTTGGGGAGGAGATTTCACTTTTGGGCTTCCCTGGTGGCTCAGATGGTAAAGAATCTGCCAAAGAAGGGAATGGCAACCAAATCCAGTGTTCTTGCCTGGAGAATTCCAAAAGTGAAAACAGGGTTCAAATGTTGCTTCTGCCATTGATTGTCTAACGTTGGGCCAGTGTCTTGATTCTGGAGTCCAAGTTTCCTCATCAGTGAAATGCATAGGGTGGTTATGAGTTCATTTTCTATAAAGTGCTTTGCCCAGTACCTCGTTCAGAATAGGCACCCATGGTCATGATATTCATTGGCAGCGGCCTCAGGATTTGAAGAAACTGAGAAATCAGGTAAGGAAATCCCAGGATTCCCTACCCTTTTCTACTTCTTGGCGTCCTGCCACACTCTTTCTTTCTCACCTTTCTTATTTTCACACGTATCCTATTTCGTTTTTTACTTGGTTGTATACGTGTCTGTTTGTTCTCTGTACTAGGTCCTCTAGTCATCCCACAAGTAGTTGTTGAACGTGAGCTCTCTACTAGGCTCGGTGCTCAGTCACGGCATTGCAGATACAAAAGGCATATCCCAGGCCTGAAAGAGCCTGTAGTCTGGTAGGACCAGAAGCCAGTGAACTCGCAGTTAGAATACATTGTACTGTGCTGTGTTTGGGGGTCCTGTGGGATCTCCTAAAAGGGAACCTGATGTCACACAGGGAATATAATTAATGATTTTCCCAGAGAAGCTCACACCTACCTAAGTCTCAGATAACTAATTATTAGCTGAGTAGATGTAGGTTTAAAAGACTTTTCAGGTAGGAAACAATGTGTGTAATGACCTAGAAATACAAGAGAGTGTGGCTGCATCCCGAAGATGCTTGAATGGCAGGAGAACAGTCTGTCTGGGGAGTGTGTGGAGGCTGCAGAAGTCAGACTGTGAAGGCTTGTGAGTTCAGGAGTTTATCCTGACTGAGGAGGAGCCACTGAAGTACTTGAAGGTGGGAGATGACTTGATCAGCTTTTCCTTTTAGGAAGGTCAGTGTGTGTGGAGACACCAGAGGAATGAATGTCCTGTTTCCCTGCCATGGAAAATTGTGAGATTTGCAACCATAGTACCATGTCTGCTACACAGAATCATAAAATACCTCTGAATGAGGAGAGCTTAGAATAAAGTGAGGCTGGAGGGAAGGTTCCCAGTTAGGCTGTTGCAGTAGTAGGAGGGGTGTGTACATGTCCTGCCTGGGGTAGAGTCAGCTGACCAGGGTTTCCATCACGGCTTCACCAGTGTCTACGATGTGACCTTGGACAGTCTTCAGAACATCTTGTGTCATCTTGGTTTTTCAAACTGGTAAAATGGGATTAAAAAGTCCCTACCTTGCAAGGTTGTTCTGAGTATTTGAGAAAATAGATGTAAAAAGCCTGCTCCTGTACTGTTAGACACTTAAGGGACTTCTTATAATAAAAATAATAGTTTTCTTAATGCTTAGTATATTCCCTGGTTCATGGTAAGTGATTGTTAGCCTAAATTCCCACCACCTGACATAACCACTGCCAACATTATGTTTTTGTTTTTGTTTTTAATACATCTTAAATGATTGAAATGCTGAATTTTGTGGGTTGGGCATGAGGGAATTATCCTAAGATCAGGAAGAGAAGAGTTAGTCGATATTAATACCATGGCAATTTAAACATTCTTCAAATACCAACAAATTGTATATGTTTATTCACTGTTCCCAGCCCTCACCCAGAAGTGGTTCATACATCTGCATATACTCTTGTCACTAATGTTATAGTGTGCTCACTGCCTGGGGTGTTAAAATACATGTGCCTCTCTTTCAGCCTGTCATCATCATTGTGACTCTGTCCCCCTGAAATTTTGCTCCTCCTCAGTCTTCTTCTGAATATATTTGTAAAGATGATAATAGAGGTTTAATTCCAATTTGTTCTCCTTTCGGTTTCGCCCTTGTTATCCAGGCTGACAGGAGTTCCTCCCCTATGAACTTCTACACAATTTATGTTATTCTAATTTTGTATTATCTATCGCCTTGTCTTACAGAATTTGTCTATGTCAGTAAATTTCTCTTTTGTGGTTTTCTTTACAAAGTGATAGAAAGAAGGCATGTTTATATGTTTCTGACATGACTTAAAAATCCATGGGAACCTTGTGTTTGAAATATGTTAATAAATAGGATTTCAATATTCTATTCGTAAATTTTAAGTATATAGCAGTGGTTTTTCAGAGTCTTTGATATCAGGACCACTTTATTTTTTCTTTTTTCTCTCTCTTTTTTTTTTTCAGGACCACTTTATAAGTTTGAACTTTTATTTCATGGGTTTGTCTTTTGATATTTAATGTATTAAAAATTACTGAGATTGTAAGTCATGAGAATGCGCTAGCTCACATCCCATTAGCTGTGAGGACAGTGGTGTGGTTACATGTCATATTTACAGCCTCTGGAAAACTGCGCTGGACCCTTGTGAGAGAATGAGAGGGAACAAGGCAAATAATGTCTGAGAATTACTGTGAAAATAGTTTTAAACTCATGGATTCACTGAAAAGGCCTTAGAAACTCTCTAGGGTCCTTAGACCACAATTTGAGAACTGCTGACATGGAAACATGAGAGTTTTTATACTGGACGTCTCTACATCTTTTTGGCAACACAATAACGTAAGGATGGAAGCATTGCCAGATGTCTGTTTTCAAAATGCACTCAACAGTTTCTTAAAGAACAAAACAAACCACCCCCCCCCAAAAAAAAAAAAAAAACCACCAAACTAGTTTCCAGGTTTTGTTAAGACATGAGTCCCAGGGATGGGGGAGCCTGGTGGGCTGCCGTCTGTGGGGTCGCACAGAGTCAGACACGACTGAAGTGACAGCAGCAGTTCTTCACCTTGAAAGGACTTTTTATTTTAGGAAAATCTTCTAGGTGCCATACAATTAACAGACATTTGCCTGCCATCCCAGAAAAGTTGAAAAGATTTGGAACACCAATATTTGTAAAAGAAAAATAAGCAACTGCTCTTTAAGTCCTGGAAATCTTGTGCATACTTGCTTGGCCAGATGGTAAGCAGAGAACTTCTTTGAGGCACAGAAGTTTCATGGTTACGAACCATCTCATTGCCAAGTTTAGTTATGGTCCTGTTTGTTTAAAATAGGATCCAGCTTTTATGAATTAATCGCATTGATGGCATTTTGAATTGCATAAGCTGCACCATGCCACGGAGCAGGTGGTGAGTGATGGTACCACTGCCTCCCGTGTTGTGGAACTTTCACACTTCTTGAGGATTCTTCCTGAACCTCATGTGCCCCAAAATGTCTGACAGAGGGATTGTTTGAGGAGGTCAGTGTCCAGTGAAGTTAAGTATCAGATAAGTTTACTAACAGGAGTTCTGGTATTTTCTTCGGTGGCCATGAATTATTTTGAGTGCCTTTGAGATGCTCCTTCTCTAGACAGCAGATGGTCTGGGCTGTTGCACATGCCTCTCGCCCTTGCTTGGCCTTCCTCAGACTGTCCTACTCAAACAGTCTTTCTAAAATGCAGATATGATCTTGTCATTTCTCTTCTTAACGCCTTCACTGGCTCTCCGTTGCCAGTGGATCCATTTCTACCCCTTTAGCATGGCATCTAAGGCCTGTCTCTCAGCTTCTTCACTGCAGCCTTTCTGAAACCTCACGGACAGTTATCAGTTTCCGCCACCTCATAATGTCTGTGCCAGTTTAACTGCGTGCATCACACTGTTCTCAAGGGCAGGCGTCACACTGTGTGCCTTCTGCTGTACTCAGCTGTGGGATAATGGCTTCTGCGTGGGCTGATAAGATGGCATAGCTTCCAGCATGGTTCTAGCATAGTTATTCTGTAGTATTATATTTCTTTTCTTACCCTTTTTAAAAAAAATATGAGCTGATGAACAATATGGAACCACTACATAGGCCTAAGACACCTAAAGTCTCAGAGACATAATAGCAATGAAAGGGGACATTTATCTCATATTTTCTAATGATGTATTTTACACTTACAGGAACAGAACAATATAAAGATATCTATTATTTACCAAATAATACCATTATACTAAATCTTAATATACCATATTGCTTCAGTTTGTTTTTGTTTTTTTAAACAAAACTTGGCAGTTCCAATAAAAACCCTTTATATATTTTTCCCTGGTATCCTCTCTCCTTAACCAGAGAAAGCACTATCTTAAATTTAAAGTTTTAAAATTCACATACATTTTTATGCCTTTGTGGTTTTGCTACATCCTGTGTGTCTGTATACCATATGCAGCACGGGTTGGCAAACAGGCCTGCAGGTTTTATTGCAGCACAGCCGTGCCCATGTTTCAGTACTGTTCTCAACTGCTCTCACACTGCACCCTTCTGTTTCCCGTTTTCTGGACATAATGCCATCTTCTAACCACCTTCAGCACCAGTCCCCACCATTTTATCTCAACTGGCTCAAAGCACGGTCATCTTTTCAAATATTCCAGTTGCATTTCCTCAAGACTTATTCAAGTCAGCTTTTCCAAAAAAAAAAATTATGTCTAGAAACTTGTCCTCTGAACACCATTAAAACAAATAAGCAAAAACCCAATTAAACCAAACAGCTCCTATTCAGAAAGACTATTTTTTTGTAACAAAAAATAAAACATTCAAAACTGAGAGTTTTGTTTCCTTGGATATTTACCCATTTTCTCAGCTACTTCTCAAGGGAACAGCTGACCAGGGACAGAGTATTTTTCAGCTTTACTTATCACTTTCACTGTTTTAAAACTTTGGTGAAAGTGATAAGTGTTAGTTGATCAATCATGTCCAACTCTTTGCAACCCCATGGACTGTAGCCCACCAGGCTCCTCAGTCTATGGAATTTTCCGCCAAGAATATTGGAGTGGGTAGCCATTCCCTTCTCCAGGGGATATTCCTGACCCAGGGATCAAACCTGGGTTTCCTGCACTGCAGGTGGATTCTTTCCCATCAGAGCCACCCAGGAAGCCCTGACACCTTGGTGTTGACATCTAATTTCTATTCAGAAAGGCACTTACTGCACATGTTATATGAGTCTGGGTCCAATCAAGAGAGAGAATCCATGTACTTTGAGTAGGTCAAGTTTACTGTAAGAATTATTAACTTTAACAGTGAATTAGAGTAACATGAGATTAGCTAGTAAGAGTAAAGAAATAAACACATGGAAAGATGCTCAACATCATCAGTCATTAGGGAAATTCAAATCAAAACCACACTGAGATGCCACTTGAAACCCACTAGGATGGCTTCATCAAAAAGACAGATGATAAGGAGTGTTGGCACAGGTGTGGAGAAATCAGAGCTCTCATACACTGGTGGGAATGTAAAATGGTACAGTTCAGTTCAGTTCAGTCGCTAAGTCGTGTCCGACTCTTTGCGACCCCATGAATCGCAGCACGCCAGGCCTCCCTGTCCATCACCAACTCCCAGAGCTCACCCAGACTCACGTCCATCGAGTCAGTGATGCCATCCAGCTATCTCATCCTCTGTCGTCCCCTTCTCCTCCTGCCCCCAATCCCTCCCAGCATCAGAGTCTTTTCCAATGAGTAAACTCTTCGCATGAGGTGGCCAAAGTACTGGAGTTTCAGCTTTAGCATCATCCCTTCCAAAGAAATCCCAGGGCTGATCTCCTTCAGCATGGACTGGTTGGATCTCCTTGCAGTCCAAGGGACTCTCAAGAGTCTTCTCCAACACCACAGTTCAAAAGCATCAATTCTTCGGCGCTCAGCCTTCTTCACAGTCCAACTCTCACATCCATACATGACCACAGGAAAAACCATAGCCTTGACTAGATGAACCTTTGTTGGCAAAGTAATGTCTCTGCTTTTGAATATGCTATCTAGGTTGGTCATAACTTTGCTTCCAAGGAGTAAGCGTCTTTTAATTTCATGGCTGCAGTCACCATCTGCAATGATTTTGGAGCCCCAAAAAATAAAGTCTGACACTGTTTCCACTGTTTCTCCATCTATTTCCCATGAAGTATGGGACTAGATGCCATGATCTTCGTTTTCTGAATGTTGAGCTTTAAGCCAACTTTTTCACTCTCCACTTTCACTTTCCTCAAGAGGCTTTTTAGTTCCTCTTCTCTTTCTGCCATAAGGGTGGTGTCATCTGCCTATCTGAGGTTATTGATATTTCTCCCGCAATCTTGATTCCAAAATGGTACAGTGGCTTTGAAAAATAGTCTGTCATTTCCTTAAACGGTTAAACATAGAGTTATCATATAGCCTGGGTATATTTTGCTCCTACATGTAATGTACCCAAGAGGAATGAGAACCTATGTCCATATAAGAGTTTCTGCATAAATATGCATTGCAGCATTGTTCAGCCGAAATGTGGAAACAACCCAAATGTTTGTCATCTGACAAATGGTTAAATAAATGTTGGTATGTCCATATGATAGAATGTTACTTGGCAGTAAACAGAAGCGAAGTACTGACATGCAAAAACTTTGAAAACACTATGCTAAATGAAAGAAGCCTGTCACAGAGGACCACATATTGTTTGATTCCATTTGTATGAAATATCTATAAACATTTGCCAATTCCATAGAATAGAAAATAGTTTAGTGGTTGCCTGGGGCTGGAGGTTTGTAGGGAATGATAGCTAGTGGGTACAGGGTATCAATTGGGGGTAATAGAAATGTTCTAAAATTGATTGTGGATATGTTTGCACAACTCTGAAAATACTAAAAAGCATTAGAAGGTATACTTTGAATGGTTGAATTTTATAGTATGTGAGTGATGTCTAAATAACTGTCATATGAAGTAAAGAGAACGCTAAAGAATATAATAAACAGGTCTAAGGAGCAGCCACCACCACCGGGCTGAGCTAGCATGCCCAACAGAGAGCTCTCCAACCTGCTGCACACCCACTGCAGGCTGAGATTCAGACTTTGGTGTAGTGGACACCCCCATGAATCACTGGATTACAGATGGGTGTCTATGATGCTGCAGGGTGGGGTTTCCCAGAAATCTGCCTCTCAGGGACTGGGGAATGCTGTTTACAGAGAGGTGTCTCACCAGGCACTCTGTTAGTTCTCTTACACTGCTCAAGAGAAGTGCTGAGAGAAGCTGTTGGCTGCTGTTGCTCCCTGTTGACTGCTGTCCACTGGAAAAGTTCTGTATGTTGCAGGAGCCTACCAAGAGGAATACTGGAACCCAGAACCATGGCTTTCCTGCAGCCTCCACAAAGCTTGACATCATGTCAGCTGGCAAGAGGAAAATACTTTAAGGGCCCAGGTCCATTTTCACAGAGCAAGCAGAAAGGTTGAATTTGGAGCTAAGAGGCAATAAGTCTGTAATTCACACAGTGGGTGATCAGAACCTCAGCATACTCTTAGCATTTTAATTCCCTTTGGAGATCTTCAGGTTTTCCTTGCCACCTTGGCTGTTGTGGCTTGGAGAAGCTAGGACTCTATCTTTGTGTCAGCCCAGCTCTCTCTAATATCATTTTTGTGTATCTTCCTTTGTTGTTGTTCTATATGCTTGGTTCCCTTTTCGGACACCAGGTATACCTATACTGGATCTCCTGTGGCAGCTGTTGTGTTTTTGGATTTGGGTTTGGGTTCATTTTGGTAATTTTTTTAAGTTTTTTATTTTTCATTTTCTTTTACTCATTTTTTATCCACCAGGGCCTTCATGACTCTTACTGTGTTTTTAGCAGTTCTTAATTGTTCCCTTTCATTGAGGCTTTTGTGGTGGTATTTTTCTTTCTTCACTTTTGGCACTTGAGTGCTAATTTTATTTTAAAAATGGTGTTTTACTGTACTTTCCGTAAGGCTCTCCCTTTAATCTTGGCTCTTTGGTCTTGTTTTATAGAACCTTTTGGGAGTGGGCAGTGCTTGGAGAACTTTTGTTAATTATCTGTAATCTGTAACCGTCCTGTGACATAGTTTTATTCTGTTGTGTGGTCTTCATTTACTACACTTCCCCTTGACTCTCCCCCTTCCTTTCTTCCACTCTCATTTAGATTCTGTACTGGTTCTATTTCATTTTTGTTCTGTTGCCCCCATATAGCCTCTTCAAGTGAAGAGTTACATGATTAAAGGCAGATCATTTGAATTTGAATCCTCACTCCGCCACTTACTGGCTCTGTGATCTTAGAGAATTTTCTCTCTCTGTGCCTGTTTGTTCTCTATATAATGAGAATGATAATCTTGTAGGATTGTTAAGAAGATGCAGTGAGTTAAATCATATAAAACTTTTAGAACTCTGGCTAGTCCACAGTAGGTACTATATGAATATTAGCAATATTAGTTTATCCCTTGCATTGACTTGCAATTAGAAAATCTACAATTCTGCAATATTCTTCTATAATGTATTGCACATTAATTAACTACTTAAATCTGCTTAGCCATGCATAGTCTGAAAAGGAGGTATGCATTCAGCAAAACCATTTAAAAAACTGATGACTTTTTTAGTAACTTGTTCAGGAAGCTAGGTAATAAATGTGCATAATCACTCAGTCGTGTCTGACTCTTTGACCCCATGGATTGTAGCCCACCAGGCTCCTCTGTTTACGGGGATTCTTCAGGTATTCTCCAAGAATACTGGAGTGGGTTGCCATCCCCTTCTCCAGAGGATCTTCCCAACCCAGGGATTGAACCTAGGTCTCCTGCAGTACAAGTGGATTCTTTACCGTCTGAGTCACCAGGGAAGCCCAGATAATAAATAGTATGTAATAACTTCTAATTAGCTTGCCTCAAAATTATTCACAGGAGGTATGTTCAGGAAATACTTTGTAGTTTTTGCTCCATGTAATTTTGTAATAATTGAGTTCATATTCATCATGCCTGATACTTGAAGGTCAGCAAAATTCTAACATTTCAGAGTAAAAATTGTTCCAGGTATAGATTAGAAAATAACCACATTGTAGGATGTTTTACAAATGACAAGACTTTGGTGTATTTTGTTTCAGTGAGTTCAAATTTTTATATAATTTTTATGGTTAATTAAAATAACCTAGATTTATATACCTTTTGTACCTTTTTTTGAGCAGACTATATGTGATTGAACATTTGGTCAGTGAGCACGTAGGTTTTGAATACCTACCAGGAATGCAATGGTGAATAAAATAGACATGTTCACTTTCTGGATTAGCCAGAATATATACTTTAAGCACATTACTCATGATAAGTAAATACTTGTGATTATAAGCTCACTATGTAATGGATAGGGATATATATGTGCTGTGGGAATTTCTAACAGGGAGACCCAACTTACAGTGTGGTAAGGCTTCCAAAGACTGAGTGGGAGTTGGCTAGATGAAGTGGTAGGGTCAAGGAGGCTTTAGCCTGCCATTAGGAGACAGCATGGCAAGTTCAAAACACTGAGAGATGTTCCCTGTTGCAGATTCTTAGAGGTGAGGTCGTAAGAGATGACAAGAGAGATGGGAGGAGAGGTGGGCAGGGGCCAGATTCACCAGTCTTACAGGCCCTGTTAAGGGCTTTGGAACTTTACCCTAAAGACAGTGGGAAAGCTAAGAAGTTTAAACCTGGGAATGAAATAATATTCACGTTGGCTGCTATGTGGAAAATGAAGAGGATCAAGAATGGATATGGGAGTACCCAAAGGAAATGAAAACAGAATCTTGATGCATTATATGTACACACCTGTTTATCACAGCATTATTCTCAATAGCCATGATATTGAAATAACACAAATGCCCATCTATAGATAAATGGATTAAAAAAAGATGTGATACATACATTCAATGGAATATTCTTTGGCCACGAGAAAGGGGGCTATCCTGCCATTTGTGACAACATGGATGGATCTTGAGCACGTTATGCTAAATGAGATAAGTCGGAAGGACAAGTACTACACAGCATCACTTAAATGTGGAGTCTGAAAAGCAAACCTGTGAGAAGTTAAGAGCATAAGTGGAGGTTACCGGAGGATGAAGGATTGCGGGATAAGACTGATGCTGGTTTAGGGTACAGACTTAGCAAGTAGTAAACCCATAGAGAGCTAATGAATACAGACAATAATATTGTGCTATAATGTAATATGGCATGTATTGTTTAAATGGCAATCATATTACAATATATAAATGTATCAAAGTAACATGCTATATACCTTAAATTTATAAAGTGTAATGTATCACATTTATCACATATGAAATAATGTAGATGGGAGGTTTATTAGGAGACTGTGGTAATCGTCCAAGCAAAAGATTATAGTGACTTGAAAGATAGTGGTGGCAGTGAAGATAGAGGGATGGATGGATTCAAGAAGTATTTAAGAGGTAAAATTCATAGGGCTTGATGATTGATTATATGTGGAGGGTAAGAGTGAGAAGGAGGATAGTGTCAAGGTTGATTTCCAGGTTTTTGACAGACGCCTCTGTGAAGGTGTTGCCTTTTATTGAAATAGTGAACACACTGGAGAAAGGGGGTTTACTGGGGAAGTCTGAGACATCTGCGAAACATCTAGATGATGATACAAAAGTTAAATAGAGGAAATTCCCTGTGGCTTAGTGGTTAGGATTCTGGGCTTTCACTTCCGGGGCCAAGGTTCAGTCCCTGGTTGGGAAACTAAGATCCCACAAGCTGGACAGTGTGGCTGAACCCCGCCCCCCCCGCCCAAAACGAAAGTTCAATAAATGGAGATGGAACTGTCTTCTATCTGGATGGAATATATCAAGTTTGGGACAGTCAGCATAAGGATGGTAAATGAAGTGGAATGAGATTGTCTTGGGTGTATCTGTGTGTTAGTTGCTCAGTCGTATCCGACTCTTGTGACGCCATGGACTGTAGCCTGGCAGGCTCCTCTGTCCTTGGGATTCTCCAGGCAAGAATACTGGAGTGGGCTGCCATTTCCTTCTCTGTGGAATGAAAATATAAGAAAAACTCAGACATACAACACCTCAAGCTTCTCTCTATGGTTAAAATTGCTCATGCTCTCTCTCTTCCTCCCTCTCCCTACCTCCATCTCTCTCTCTCTACACACACACACACACACACACACACACACACACACACACACAGATTGTGTCTTTAGTATATATTTTTGTAATGTGAGCAAATTATATTGTATCTGGAGTTGGAATATAGTTAGAATATATTTATTTATTTGATCTTTAGACAAACACTTCTTGAATGGGCTGTGTACTAGGTGCTGTGTTGTTAACTGTGGGTGATTCATAGACCTAAGTTACAGATTCCGCTTTCAAATTATATGCTAATTCCTTAGACAAGATATTTTACAAGTGCTCGGACAGAGGTAAGCATGGGGTGTTACCAGAGCATAGATTGCCATAGTGTTGGGCAGTGTTTAAGGAAAACTTTTTGAAGGAAATGAGACTTGAACAGAGTCTTAAAAGAGGAGTTGGTGTTGCTAAAGACAAGACGGTGAGAAAGAGCTCTTACACCACCCTGTACTCTCTCTCAGTCTCAGATGCTTTAGAAAGGCCAAGTGATGGGAGACCTGTGGTGTCCAGTGGCTTTGGCAGTTAAGTGGTCAGTGGTAAACTTATTGAGCAACAGGCGGGAGCAGAAGCCAGATCAGATGTGGTGGGTGAAAGAGCAAATGGGGAGTGAGAAGTCAAACTCCTCCAGGGCAGGGTCTAAATTTGACTGTCTAGTATCCTCCATGGCTTGTAGTAATCCCTGGCACTTGGTGCTTGTTGCATTGAGCTTTGAACAGAAGAGAGACATTTCCTTCTTGGAGCTAAGACGAAGGCCTGAGGAGGGGATGAGCCCAACTGCTGCACGCCCTCTGCCTGCTGAAGAGAGCTGGCTGTGAGCATTTGCGGCTCTTAACCTGCAGCTTTCTGTGGCTATGCAGGGAGGCCAGGTGTGCTCCCACAGTCAGAAAAAACCAGATTCTCTGCATGGATCTGTTAGTTTTCTTTTTATTCCAATTTTTTTCTTTTTAATAGTTGAGGATATGATATTTGTATCTTTTTTCCTTCAATATGATTTCAGAAGCATTTCTCTGTCATTAAAATTTTTTTCATGAACAGCATTTTAATTGGCTGCATAATCTCTTGATATTTACTTGAACATTTATATGCACATTGGTTTAATTTTTTTTTCTTTTTTGACTTTTAATTTTGAAATCATCTCAGACTTACAAATAAGTTGCAAGCATATAACAAGGAACCCCCATATATCTTTCAACTAGTTTATTGTGGTGCCTATCAGATTTCTGCATTTTAAAATTACTCTTTTCCTCTCTGTAATTAATAAGTTTCTTTTGGGGAGATACTTTAAGATGTCCCATTTCTCAAAGTATTACTTATTAATTTTAGCATCCTTTGATGTTTCTTAGCTGAGTTATTCCTGAAATGATTGCTAAATAATTTTCTAATTACATTATTCTACATTCTTTCCACTCTAAGGAAGAGCTTTATCCTCTCCTCACTTACTAAATTCTTATTTAATGGGTCATAATCTGTTATTATCAGTCTAAATTGCCACAGATCTGGCCATTAGGAGCCCCTCAAACCGACTGCTTTATCCTTTTGACATGTCTCTCTTTGAGTACTTTCCTACCGTCAGGCTTATCTTGTGCCCTCTCTGCCTCAGCCCTGAGTTCAGCCATTCTTCTAAGGATCCCTAGTTCCTATCACATAGTGGAGAATGGTATTTAAAAACCAAGATCTTGGTGCTAGATGTGCTCATTGCTATTGGGATATGACTGCTGCTGGGCCCTTTCAGTGATCAGAGCTAGGACTTCCATGCATGTACACACACAAAAGCACACACACAGTCCACATCTGTAGTTATTTTTATGTTTTTGTATGTGTATATATTGAAAACCTTCACTTCACACTGATACCTTCAATTCCAGTACATCCCAAAAGATGCATTCTAGTTTATCTTTTCCTACTTGCTCCTTGGAAGAGAAGTCTTGACAAACCTACACAGCGTATTAAAAAGCGGAGACATTGCTTTGCTGACAAAGGTCCGTATAGTCAAAGCTATAGTTTTTCCACTAGTCATGTGTGGATGTGAGAGTTGGACCATAAAAAAGGCTGAGCACCTAAGAATTGATGCTTTTGAACTGTGCTATTGGAGAAGACTCTTGAGAGTCCATTGGACTGTAAGGAGATCAAAGCAGTCAATCCTAAAGGAAATCAATCCCGAATATTCATTAGAAGAATTGATGCTGAAGCTGAAACTCCAATACTTTGGCCATCTGACGTGAAGAGCTGACTCATTAGAAAAAAACCTGATGCTGGGAAAAATTGAAGGCAGGAGGAGAAGGGGACAACAGAGGATGAGATGGTTGGATGGCATCACCAACTCGATTGACATGAGTTTGAGCAAGCTCTGGGAGATGGTAAAGGACAGGGAAGCCTGGCGTGCTGCAGTCCATGGGGTCGCAAAGAGTCGGATGCAACTGAGCGACTGAACAACAGTCTTTTTGCACATTTGCGACTGACGTCTCCATCATTGAGAATTTGGCTCCTCTTAGTCTCAGTGTATTTAATTTGTTTGGTCAGTCCCATGTCACTGCCTGTCTTCTCTCAGACTTCTGTCACCTTCTGTCACTCCCAGACTTCTCACGATGGCCTGATGCCCCTTCTGTCTTCACTTCAGATATATGTGCCTACCTTGCCTGGCCCCTAAAGCCTAATGGCATTTAGATTAAACTGTTCAGAAAGAAAGAGACAGAGAGAGCACATTCCTGTTTATGGCTGCATAATCCTACGTTTTGTCAATACACGATAGTTTTTGAAGGTGTACTGGAGAACTTTTTCTCTTATATTACAGAGTGCTGCAATCAGCCAGTGCATAAGTCTTTTTGTGTTTTTGTCAGTGTATCTTTGGGATAGTTTCTTAGAAGTGAGAATATTTGGTTAAAGTGTTGAAGCCTGTGTGATTTTGTTAGATATTGCCAAATCCCTCCCACCACCAGTAACGTATGAGGATTCTTCCCACAGCCTCACCACTAGAATATCTTGTCAAACTTTTGTCCTGGCAGTGAGTTTGAAATGTCATCTCTTTCAGAATATCAGGATATTGTGCTCCTCCTTGTTTTGGCTTATTTTACACTCTTACTTGCTGCTTTGAATGTCATCTACTTCTGGAAATCTGTTTCCTCCTTAGACTGTTCTGCCTCTTTATTTGTAGATCTTTTTCCTTAATGGAAAAGTCAGAAATTAAATAGGTGATTAGTTCACCATTCTCACTGTCATATCTGTTGAACAGATAGTAAATCTATTGGTCGTGTGTCTGCCAGAGCCTTTGGTTGAAGTCACTGGCTGTGGCAGTTCAGTTGTCACATCTGCATTCAGGACAGAAGGAATGGGGAAGGGCTGGGATCAGCCACTTCAGTCCCCTTTTAATAGGAAAGAAGAATCTTTCCAAGAACCACCTGCTTTTTGTAGGCAGGCTTCTTATATCTTAAAGTTTTCATTGTTTTTGTGGGAGGATTGGACACAGTACATATCCTTTGTGCTACTGAAAATACGAGTCTCCAATTTCTATTTCACTTTGGAAACTTTGTGCATTTATTACTTGCATGAGTACAGAAATTAAATATATGAATATATTATGAAAAATACCCTCTCCATACCCACTTCTGGGAGATAAGTATTGTCAGCAGCTTGGTGTGTATTCTTACATCTGTGTGCTTCCTTCTTAACTTTATTTTTTTTGTTGTTAACCTTAATTTTAAATATTACTGTTGTCCTTATTACCACCAGTATGGGGCCGTATATACATTGACATACATACTATTCTACAAGACTTGTTTTTCACTTAAGCAATATACTCTAGCTATTTTTCTATGTCAGGACATGCCTCAGAAAAATGTGTGAGGCTAAGCAATCAAATACACTGTCCTGTTCGAGCCTGTCACATCAGCCAGAGCAGACACTGAACCTCCACCTTGGACATCAAGGCAGACAGCCATAGAAGATGTTGACAGCTGCAGGAAATCTTGTCACTAACTTCCTTTGGTTAACTCCTTTGCTGTCTACCTCCTGTGGTGACCTCAGTGGGAGCAGTGATATTGATAGCCTTGTGTAGTTGTATCGTAATGTATTTGTCTGGTTCCCTATTGATCGACATTTGAGTTGTTTCAGGTATTTTGCTCTTATAATCATTGTTGCTGATAAATATCCATGCACGTGTCTTTTAAAATATTTGTTGAAGTGTTGCTTTAGAAAAAAGTCATAGAAATGGTGAGTCAAGGTGTATGAATATTGTAAATTTCAATAGCTATAGGTTTCCCTTGTCACCTGAAAGTACAGCATTCCTATGAAACTTTTCATAAGCTGAAGTGCTAGAAAGCAAAGAAACAATTACGTTAATTTATATGGAGAACTTTTTGAGTGTTCCCAGACCCAAAAAAATAACTTACCAAAGCATACCAAATAACACTTAAAACCTAAAATAACACTACATCAGATCAGATCAGATCAGTCACTCAGTCGTGTCCGACTCTTTGCGATCCTATGAATCGCAGCACGCCAGGCCTCCCTGTCCCTCACCAACTCCCGGAGTTCACTCAGACTCACATCCATCGAGTAAGTGATGCCATCCAGCCACCTCATCCTCTGTCGTCCCCTTCTCCTCCTAACACTAATATATAGTGAAAGCAGAAATGACTTGATAAATACACAGCCTGTATAAGATAGAAATAATGTATTTATGGTATTGTTTCACTCACCAGAATCAGGAAGAGAGCAAGGTTAAGAGGCGGTGGTGATGGTGTGTTAGGCTGAATTGTCAGAGGTTGGGGTGGTGCGAGGTTCAGAGGTACAGACTATGGTGTAGGAGAAAGGGGAAGCGGGTCATTTATCAACTTCTCATTATAATCTGAATCCAACAGATCAAGCAGGTCACTTATATCTACATCTTCTATGGCTGTCTGCCTTGATGTCCAAGGCTGAGTTCTGTTGTCTGCTCTGGCTGCTGTGACAGGCTTGAATAGGACAGTGTACTTGATTGCTTAGCCTAACACACTTTTCTATCACTCTGTTCTTTATAGGCACTCAAAGCATCCTGCACACCTGCCCTAAATTTGCATGTCCTTTCAAAATTAAAGTCATACTTTTCTGCAGTCATTGTAGCACTCAGTCATAGTGAAAAATCTCTGTGAGTGCTTTACATTTCAGTTGTGGATGACTTCACTTTGGGGCGGTTTCCGTCAATATCCTTTACCCTTGCAGTTGCAGCAGCTGTTTGTCAGTTCTTGGTCGTAGAATGCCAAAACACTTCAACGTCTTCATCAGCTTCTGCAAACCCAGCCTCCTTAGCTGTAGTCATTGTTGCCACACTTATTGTTGATTTGAAACCCTAAAATTGCTTATTACTTCAGGACACAGTTTCTTCCAAATGCCATTTCTCAGTAAGACTTTTAGCCTGTTGAAAGTATCTCCACGGTTAGCAGTTGCCAATTTAATTAATAAATTTGTGTTTTGCTTATTTGTATTTTTTATTGAATGAAATATTCTTTAAATTCTGTAGCGCTTTTTGGTTTTCAAAAGTTTCACACACAAGGTTTCATATAATCCCATAATAACCTTTTGTTTCCCCATCCCTGTACGGCCCCTCCCTGCTTCCCTTTCCCCACTGGGAACCACTTGTTTAGTCTCTATATCTGAATCTAGCAATTGCCCACTTTATATTTTAGTCTTTCCAATCTCTCATAAAGATGCTTTGGAGTTTTCTTCTCTTTCAGTGGCACATAATAAGATGCATCACGCTTTTTGCATATAGTAAGCCTCAATTGTGGCTCCAAGGCCTTAGTCACACAGTTGCAGCAACAGTGTCATATTTGGTGGTAGGAATACACCATGAATGCTACTGCTATACCTGGTAATACCAGGTGGAGAGCAGCAGAATTATCCATAATCACGAGACACCTGTTATCGAGGTTATTTTCTCAGCAGTATTTTTCATCAGAAGGACTAACATACCCAGTCATGTACTCAGAAAAAAAATCACTTGGATATTCCAACTACTTGGATGTGAATGAAACATAATGGGAAGTGTATTCTTACCAATGCCTTGAACGCCCTCAGATTTCCTGAGTGGTACATTAGTTGAGGCCTTAGGACAGCCGTCACCAGTGGTGTCAATAGTAGGCACTAGGGTAAACCTCTCCTTTGACGCCTTGTGTCCCTCAGCTTGCTTTTCTTCTCTTGAAATAAACGTCTTGCTCAGTATTTTTTTTCCCAGTAAATTACAATTTTGCTGTAATCAAATGCTTATGTGAATAGCCACTTTCTGTAATTACTTTTTTCTGTTCTTCTGGGAGCTTTTCAGCAGCTCCAGTATCAGCCAAAGCACTCTTACAAGTAACCTTTAAGCTATGAAGCTGCCCTCACCTCAGAAACCAATGCAACCATCCATAGGTGCCTTTAAATTTTACTCTTGTAACACTACCATCACCATTGTCTAGTGCTTCCTTTCTTTCTTTCTAATTCTTTTTTTTTTTTTTTGGCTGCACTGTATGGCTTGTGGCGTTAAAACTAAAAGTTCTCTGACCAGGGATTGAACCCAGGCTATTGGTCATGAGAGTTTTAACGTCTGGACGACCAGGGAATTCCCCATCCAGAGCTTTCTGTTTCATCTTTTTGAAAAGACTGATATCTCCTTAAATATAAGATAAGTTAATGAAGGAACATGCTTTGTACATGCATCAATCCACTCAAGCAGTAGACTTTCCAATTTGTCGTAACGTTACTGGATGCCAATTGAAAGAGAACACTTTGTCTACTAGCAGAACCAATCGTAACTTTTTCAGCATTCAGTATTCTTTCAGAGTGTAAACAGTTTGAATGGTGGACACAGGCAAGTTCAGTGCAAATGCATCTTTATTTGGTTCACTACAGTTTAAATGCTTAATTATGTTCATTTTTATGCTGAGCATGACACTCTTACAAGTTCTCTTAGGCCTTTCTGAAACCTTAGGACACATCTTGCTAAGAGTTGCACAAAATAAATCAAGATGAAGTTCAGATGCTCATAAAAAGATTTCAAAGCCATGTTGGCTTGTTGTGGAGACGCTGAGTATAGTTACTGGGAAAGGAAGTTGGCGGTGCCACGCTCACTGCTCTGGGTGCTTGCTGCCTCTACAACTGCTAGGTGCAAAAGATACTGAAAGCTCTTTGCATCTCTTCATAAAAGTGAAGATCTCTGAATTTCTTTCATTTAGTAAAAACAGATAATGACATAGGTTTCATGGAAGCAAAGTGGTGTAAATTGAACTGTCAAAAAACAGGGGATACCTGTACTTCCACATTGCTCCTCAAAGAGTATACCAATTTATATTTTTATAATGTATTGTAATCACGATGGTGTGATTACTCACCTAGAGCCAGATATCCTGGAATGCGAAGTCAAGTGGGCCTTCGCAAGCATCACTACAAACAAAGCTAGTGGAGGTGATGGAATTCCAGTTGAGCGATTTCAAATCCTAAAAGATGATGCTGTGAAAGTGCTGCACTCAATATGCCAGCAAATTTGGAAAACTCAGCAGTGGCCACAGGACTGGAAAAGGTCAGTTTTCATTCCAGTCCCAAAGGCAATGCCAAAGAATGTTCAAACTACCGCACAATTGCACTCATCTCATATGCTGGCAAAGTGATGCTCAAAATTCTCCAAACCAGGCTTCAACAGTACATGAACTATGAATTTCCAGATGTTCAAGCTGGATTTAGAAAAGGCAGAGGATCCAGAGGTCAAATTACCACCATCCATTAGATCATCAAAAAGGCAAGAGAGTTCCAGAAAAACATCTACTTCTGCTTTATTGACTATGCCAAAGCCTTTGACTATGTGGATCACAACAAACTGGAAAATTCTGAAAGAGATGGGAACACCAGACCACCTGACCTGCCTCCTGAGAAATCTGTACGCAGGTCAGGAAGCAACAGTTAGAACTGGACATGGAACAATAGACTGGTTCCAAATAGGGAAAGGAGTACGTCAAGGCTGTATATTGTCACCCTGCTTGTTTAACTTCTATGCAGAGTACATCATGAGAAACGCTGGGCTGGAGGAAGCACAAGCTGGAATCAAGATTGCTGGGAGAAATACCAATAACCTCAGATATACAGATGACACCACCCTTATGGCAGAAAGTGAAGAGGAAATAAAGAGCCTTTTGATGAAAGTGAAAGAGGAGAGTGAAAAAGTTGGCTTAAAGCTCAACATTCAGAAAACGAAGATCATGGCATCTTGTCCCATCACTTCATGGCAGATAGATGGGGAAACAATGGAAACAGTGACAGACTTTATTTTTGGGGCTCCAAAATTAGTGCAGATGGTGACTGCAGCCATGAAATTAAAAGACGCTTGCTTCTTGGAAGAAAGGTTGTGACCAACCTTGTGTGAAGTTGCTCAGTCATGTCTGACTCTTTGCAACCCCATGGACTGTAGCCTACCAGGCTCCTTCATCCATGGGGTTTTCCAGGCAAGAGTACTAGAGTGGGTTGCCATTTCCTTCTCCAGGGGATCTTCCCAACCCAGGGATTGAACCCAGGTCTCCTGCATTGCAGGCAGGTGCTTTACTATGTAAGCCACCAAGGAAGACATGACCAACCTAGACAGCATATTAAAAAGCAGAGACGTTGCTTTGCCAACAAAGGTCCCTCTCGTCAAAGCTTTGGTTTTTCCAGTAGTCATGTATGGATGTGAGAGTTGGACTATAAAGAAAGCTGAGCACTGAAGAATTGATGTTTTTGAACTGTGGTGTTGAAGAAGACTCTTGAGAGTCCCTTGGACAGCAAGGAGATCCAACCAGTCCGTCCTAAAGGAAGTCAGTCCTGAATATTCATTGGAAGGACTGATGTTGAAGCTGAAACTCCAATACTTTGGCCACCTGATGCGAAGAACTGACTCATTTGAAAAGACCCTGATGCTGGGAAAGATTGAAGGCAGGAGGAGAAGGGGACGACAGAGGATGAGATGGTTGGATGGCATCACTGACTCAATGGACATGAGTTTGAGTAAACTCTGGGAGTTGGTGATAGACAGGGAGGCCTGGTGTGCTGCAGTCCATGGGGTTGCAAAGAGTCAGACATGACTGAGCAACTGAACTGAACTGAATTTGTTTTTTTTTTTTTTTTAGTTGAAGTGTAGTTGATTTATAATATTAGTTTCTGATGTACAGTAAAGTAATATATGTGTATGTATACATATATTATTTTACATATTCATTTCCATTATGGTTTATTAGGGTACTGAATAGAGTTCCCTGGGCTATATATAGTAGGACATTTATCTATTTTATATATAGTAGCCTGTACTTGTTCATCCCAAAGCCCCGGTTTGTCCTTCCCCGCCCCTTCCCCTTGCGTAACCATGACTTTGTATTCTGTCTGAGAACCTGTTTCTGTTTTGCACATAAGTTCATTTGTGTCATGCACTTTAGACTCCACATGTAATGATGTCATGGTGTTTGTCTTTCTCTTTCTTAGTTTAATCATCTCTAGGTCCGTCCATCTGGTTGCGGATGACATTACTTCATTCTTTTTATGGCTCAGTAGTCCTCCATTGTGTATATAGACACCACCTCTTCTTTGTCCATTCATCTGTCAGCGGACATTGTGAAAAGTGCTGTTATGAACATCAGGGTGCATGTATCTTTGAATTAAGAGTTTTCTCCAGTTATATACCCACGAGTGCTATCACTAGAAAATATGACAACTCGATTTTTATTTTTTTGAGGAACCTTCCGACTGTTTTCTGTAGTGGCTATACGAACTTACATTTCCTACTACCAGTGTTGGAGGGTTCCCTTTTCTCCACACCCTCTCCAGCATTTGTTATTTGTAGATTTTTTTCATGATGGCCATCCTGACCAATGTGAGTTGTTACCTCAATGACATTTTGATTTGTATGCCTCTGATAGTCAGCAGTGTTGATCATCTTTTCATGTGCCTATTGACTATAGGTATGTGGGATTTCTGTGGAAGGAATGATGCTGAAGCTGAAACTCCAGTACTTTGGCCACCTCATGCGAAGAGTTGACTCATTGGAAAAGACTCTGATGCTGGGAGGGATTGGAGGCAAGAGGAGAAGGGGACGACAGAGGATGAGATGGTTGGATGGCATCACTGACTCGATGGACATGAGTCTGAGTGAACTCTGGGAGTTGGTGATGGACAGGGAGGCCTGGCGTGCTGCAATTCATGGGGTCGCAAAGAGTCGGACACGACTGAGCGACTGATCTGATCTGATCTGATGTATTCTTTGGAGAACTGTCTATTTAAGTCTTCTGCCCATTTTTAATTGGTTTGTTTATTCACTTTTTTTTTTCGTTACTGAGTTATATGAGCTGTTTGTGTGTTTTGGAAATTAAGCCTTTGTCAGTCACATTGTTTGCAAGTATTTTCTCCCAGTCTGTAGGTTGTCGTTTTGTTTTGTTTATGGTTTCCTTTGCTATGCCAAAGCTTATAAGTTTGATTAGGTCCCATTTGTTTATGTTTGACTTTTATTTTTTAATTTTCTTAAAGTCTTTATAGAATTTGTTGCAGTATTCCTTCTGTTTTTTTAAGTTTTCTTTTTTGGCTGAAAGGCATGTGGGATCTTAGCTCACCTACCAGGGATTGAACCTGCTCCGCCTGCATTGGAAGGCGACGTCTTAACCACTGGATCACCAGGGAAGTCCCATATGTCTGATTTTTTAAATTTTCAAAATTATAGAGGCAATACTTGTGACCTATAACAAATTTATTTCAAAGTGTATGAAGGGAAAAGTACTTTTCATTGTCCTATACTATTTCTTAGAGGTAACTACATCAACAGTTAGCTATGTATCCTTCGTATCTTTTTAAAAACCTTACATGCCTATTGTAAATTCAAATATATGGATAAATTCAGTTATATATGTGTGTATGTATCCATGTCTGTATGTGTCTCTTTATTGAGACAGCTCATTTCTAGACTCTGTTCTGTTCCATTGATCTATTTGTCTTTTCTTGTGCCAGTACCCATCCAGCTTAATAATTATAGCTTTGAGTTGGTTTTAATATGGTAAGGCAAATCTTCATTTCATCAAAAAGTTTCTTCACTCTTCTTGGGTATGAACTCTTCAGATTAACTTGGTGTGAGTGTGTGCTCAGTTGCTCAGTCGTGTCCAACTCTTGGCAACCCCATGGACTGTAGCCCGCCAGGCTCCTCCATCCATGGGATTCTCCAGGCAAGAGTACTGGAGGGTTTCCTCTTCCAGGGGATCTTTTCAACCCTGGGATTGGACCCGAGTCTCTTGCATCTCCTCTATTGGCAAGTGGATTCTTTTACCAATGTGCCACCTGGGAAGCCCTCAGATTGTTAGATCTAAGTTAAAAAAAACACAAACAAAAACATGGATTTTGACTGGCTTTAGACTAAATTTATAGAGAACTGACATTTCAGGAGAACTGACATGTTTCCATTTTTGAATTTTGTCACTTGGAAACCTGTTTATTTATTTGGATCTTTTATGTCCTTTGGTGAAAATCTTGTTCATTTCTTCTGAAGTTTATTTTTAGGTATTTTGTAGATTTTGTTGCCATATCATGAGTGGAATTTTCTCCCCTTACATTTTTTAAATTGATTATTGCTGGTATAGTTTTTAAGAAGCTGTTGGATTTTGTAAGTAAATCATATAATCACCTACTTTATTCAATTTTCTATTAGTTCTAACGGTTTTTCAGTTGAGTCTCTTGGCTTTTTTAGGTGGATGATTATATAGTCTGAAGATGCTAACTTTTTACCACTTCATGTATAATGTTTATATATAGGATATAATATTTATAATATTTCTCATAGATTATTTCATGTCTTAGATATCTTAGTAGGGGTAGGGAAGAGTGATCCTAGGAAGTCATCTTGACTGAGGTTACATTTAAGGTAAGTATCAAAGAATGTGCAGCAGGTGAAATAGCAGGGTGGTAGAGAATAAATTCCAGACAGACCTTGAGGAGAGTAACAACAAGAACTGTTCAATGAATAGAAAGAAGAGGGGCTAGAGCATAGGGCGCAAGTGAGGTTGGGAGGAGCAAGGGGTGGTTGGAGAGTAAATAGGGGTGCAGTCAGAAGCTGCTAGACTCCTGAGGAGCAATTACTTTGTCTTACCGGAACTGAGAATTTAATGAAGGGTGTGTTAAGGAGAATGGTCCCTCCAAGATGTCCATACGTGGGAATTTACTGGCAGTCCAGTGTTTATGACTCCTCACTTCCACTGCAAGGGGCCCAGGTTTGATCCCTGGTTGGGGAACTAAGATACCACAAGCCACATAGCACTGTAAGAAAAAAACAATCAAAACCCAAAACAACAACAATGAGGAAAAACAACCAAAGCTGTCCACACACTAATCCCTGAAATCTGTAAATATGTTACTTTACATGGCAGACGGGTCTTTGCGCATGAAATTAAAGCTTCAGACTTTAAATAGGGAGGTTGCCCTAGATTATTCACGTGGGCCCTGTCTAATCACATGAACCTGAAAAGCAAGGAGGTTCCTCTGCCTGGAAACAGAAGCAAGATGTGGTTAAAGGGGAAGTTGGAGAGATCAGTGCAAGAGGAACCTAACCCACCGTGACTGAAGGGTACCACATGGAAAATCTGAAGAGGAACACTAAAGCAGACTGTCTGATAACCAGCAAGGTAGTGAGGCCCTACAGCTGTAAGGAACCGAATTTAGCCTGGAGCAGCTTGGAAGCGTGCTCATCCCCAGAGTCTGCAGAAAGGAATGCAGCCCTCCCGAGCCTCTGGTTTTGGTCTTGGGATAGCCTATGCAGAGGGCCCTGCTGAGCCATGCTGCACCTGGACTTGCCGCTTTTAGAGCTCTGAGATAATAAATTTGAGTGGCTTCAGGCTGCTGAGTTTGTGGTAATTTGCTAGAGCAGCAGTAGAACACTAGCGCAAAGGGGTTTACGCCAGGAAGTAGGGTTAAATTTTGTGTTATTAATAGACTGCCCTTTGTGTTGTGTGGAAAATGGATTAGGGAGACGCAGATTTGGAGGCAGGGCAACTTGTGTTGTGGGAATATGGTGGTGTCAGGGCTTAGGTGGGCAACGGTGGGAAGCAGGTATGATTTGAGATTTACTTGCGAGGTTGGAATTGCCAGTTTGGTCACTGATTTGGTGTTAGGAGTGAGCGAGAGGAGAGACACGAGGGTGACAGCTGGCTTGGATGCTGAGTGATGGTGAAGCTGTCCTTTGAGCCAGGCTTGAGCAGGTCGGAGGATGCCACGTCATCAATCAGTGATAATTCCAGGTTGTTCTTCATTTGGAAATTGTCCTATAAATACTTATTCTAAGGTAGAGTATATCAGTAAGATGATTGCTTTATCAGTTAAGACCTAAATTGTTTTTCTTTGTTGTTGTGTTTTTTTTTTTAGGTCATGTAGGAAATTGTAGATCATGTGAAGATGGGACTGTTGATATTTGTTCGCAATCTGCTGCTAGCCCTCTGCCTTTTTCTGGTACTGGGATTTTTGTATTATTCTGCATGGAAGCTACATTTACTCCAGTGGGAGGACTCCAGTAAGTATGGTCGCACTCTAGCCTACCCTCAGAAAAAGCCTGCTGTGGATCAGTTATGGGGCTTTCCCGTGGCTGCAGTGCTCTCAGATTCTTCAGAGATGAGCACTGAGAGTAAACTGAGCTTCCTGGAACTTAGGCTCAGAAACCATCCACCACTTTTGTTGCTCTAGGGTGAGAACTTTGATGTTTTATAAAAACTGCATGCCATGGCAAATCTTTTTATGAACTTAAGGAAAATGTGCTATTTTATCTTCAATAAAATTCCAAACCATACCAGTACTTCTGGTACTCCAATGTTGTTCTTTCAAATTATTATACTTTACTACCACTCCCATTTGCCAGTTATCATCTTGGGGCTTGCTGTTGAAGTTGGTTTTCTAATGCCCTTAAAGCATGCATCTTTACCCTTTCCTTGGATTTTCAGCTTTTAATTTAACACTCTCTTTGTTTTATTTTCCCTAAAGAACTTTTGTCTACTTCATCTTTTTAGCCCTTGTTGGTACTGAACTTGTACCTGAATAGAATAATGGCTTTTCCCCCTACCCAGTAGCTCCTAGCCCTTTCTCCCGTGGCAGTCATTTCATGGGTTATACTTTTTTCTGTATGGCTTTCTGACCCGCCTCCCCAACACCAGCTTGCTTCTGGTTCACTCAGTGTCGCCTGCATTGTGGTTTGGGGTTTGCAGTTGAAGAATTGCACTGAGCCGCACCAGCCTCTGAACAGTGCCTTCTTGGCTGTCTTTCAAGTGCCACATGGTGGCCACACGTGGTTCTCCTTTTGGTTGTTTTGTCTCATGGCTGTCTGAACTGGCTGCAGTAAAGTTTGGGTAGTCTGTGCTGATTCCTAATGTCTTTTCTCTAGAATAGTTCTGTTTTTACAAACACTTATTGGATACCAGTGTGGAATTCACTTGAGAGTAGAGTCAGTCTCTAGCTCGGAGGTTAACTGAGTTAGAATAAGTTGGAAGAGGCAGCTGGCAATTGGCCTGCTACTGTATTGACTCCTTAATGTGGGAACTATTCCTGTGAGGTTGTTCATAATTTTCTCACATGGTCCAAAGTACTGAAGCAGCTTTAAGCCAGTTTTAAAAGCATAGTGTTATACTTTTCATATTATTGTTTTATGAGTAATGTTTAAGTGCCTCTTAAATGCATAGCTTATAATTATCATTACTTACTTTGTGTTTCTATTTAAATTTTTCTGTTCCAACTTATCTTAAGATCAAGGAGAGGACCCAGAGTAAGGAGAGTTTATATCTGCTTCTGCTAAGTCGCTTCAGTCGTGTCCGACTCTCTGCGACCCCATAGATGGCAGCCCACCAGGCTCCCCCGTCCCTGGGATTCTCCAGGCAAGAACACTGGAGAGGGTTGCCATTTCCTTCTCCAATGCATGAAAGTGAAAAGTGAAAGTGAAGTCACTCAGTTGTGTCTGACTCCTAGCGACCCCATGGACTGCAGCCTCCCAGGCTCCTCCGTCCATGGGATTTTCCAGGCAAGAGTACTGGAGTGGGGTGCCATTGCCTTCTCTGGAGTTTATATCACTGCAGTGTAAAATTCTGTAGTTAGCAGCATTGTCCATATCTGTAATGGTTGGGTTCATTTATATTCATAAAAATGATGGGAATATGTACAAGGAATGGGAGGATTTCCTTCTCTGTTAAGAGGTACTGTGGAAGACATAGCCAAGGATTAGATGATTTTTTTCTAGAGAAATTGAGAAGGACATTAACTTTATGGAAGACCTATTGTGTGTCAGGTTTTAGGCTAGATAATTTACAAATTTAATTTACTTCTTACTATAACCATGTGAAGAGGCTATTATCTCTATTTTCCATTTGAGCAAACTAAAGTGTTTAGTTTAATTTACCCAAGTTACATAGCTAATTATTAGAACTGGAATTGAGTCCTGATTTTCTTTCTTTAAACATATTTTCATTATTTTACTGAAAAGTATAATAAATATTAAGAATATAAATTAATTCTATATTTCAATTGGTAAAAAGAAAGAACAGAGAGACTCAGAGAAGAAATCATAGTGTCAGGATAGAGGTGAAGAAAGAAAAGGGGAGGAAAATAAGAAGAGAAAGAAAGTCCTCCAGGCGACAAGGGGTTTATTAGGTTGGAGGTGACAGTTGCTGTTCTTGTGCTGTAGGTTCCATAGTTTGTTAACAGTTATCATCTGCTTTGAGTTAGTTATTAGCTGACTACCCACTATCCACATCTTTTCTGTTATTCTCTCACGCCTTTCAGATATTTGACCTCGAATGGGTTTTTTAGACCTCCTTACTATAGCATGTTGTTTTTGTGCTGTAATATCAGAGGATGGAGTAATGTGATCAACCCTAATGTCTTACCAACTCAGGGGTTATCTTTTACCTTGTAACCTTTACTCAGTCAACAAGGTCAAGCTGAAGGAATTTCTAAAGCAAATGGCTACTGTGTACTGAATTGTAAGTGATGGTTTGACAGTATTGATGCTGCTGCTAATAATAATGAAATGAAAATAATAATTTGTTGAGTGTCTACTGTATGTATCGTAATGAGAGCTTTATATTCATAACCTCATAGTTTACATTGATTATTATTATCCTCTTTTACAGATGTAGAAACTGAGGCTTCAAAGAGGCTCAGTGATCAAGAGTTTGTCTCTCATCTGTGGAGCTTAGAGGGCACTACCAAGCTTGAAAAATAAATGTCTTTGGCATTATTTTCCTTAATTTTTATTCATTTATGACTTAACCTAGGTTACATATTAGGATTCCATCACGTTGGGGGAAAGAAGGGGAGTCAAGAGTTTTTTATTATCAACTGATTTATTCAGTAAGCAATATGTTCTTATTATGGTCCAAACTGTTCTATGTAAACTGCATATAAGATGAAGGTAGACTTTATGCTCTCAGCCTATAACATGAGAAAGAAATAAATCAACTACTATAATGTGTCATATTCTAAAAGAGAGGTCTGTGTGAAATGCCATGTTAGAGCATGGAATTCCTTCCTGCTAGGAGATTTTAAGAATTAATCCCAAGGCATGTGGTATTAATAGAAAGATGCAAACTGTTCTCTCTTGAGCAGTTTAGAGCTGCATGTGGCCAGTGCTTAGTCAGATTGCCAGGGCTTGGGTCAGGTGCTTAATCTAAAGGTTTGCTGTGTGAGATTGGTCCTAGTTATCAATGTGTTTTTAGAAGTTCTGTAGCTTGAGGTTTCCCGTTCTGCATGTTAAGGGGCTTGGAGGTTGCCACTCTGACTAACAACAAATGGAACACGGAACAGACTGAAAAGTCAACTCCTCTTGGCTCTGTAAGAGAGAAGAGCACGCAGGGCAGACCCTTGCCACCGCATCTGGAGAGAACCACTAAAAAAAAGTTTAAAAAGTAGAACCTGTATGCTAAAAAAGGAAAGAAAATAGAATCATAAATTGCTCGATTAAAACCATAAAAAGCATAAAAAGAGTAGAGGATAAAAATAAGAACAACAAATGAGGGCAGCAAATAGAAAACTGTAATGAATATGGTATTACTCCAAATATATTGGTAGTCACTTTGAATATCAGTGGTCTAAATGCACCAATTATAAGACAGAGATTGGCCCAAACAAACAAGACCCAACTGCCTGTTGTCTGCAAGAAACCCATTTTAATTATAAAGACACATATAAATTAAAAGTAAATGGAGAAAAATATACGGTGCTAACACTAGTCAAAACAGGTAGGAGTAGATGTGTTAATTTCAGACAAAGCAGGGTTCAAAACAAGGAAAGTTATCGCTGATAAAGAAGGCACGACATGATGATAAAGGGGTTGGTTCTCTGACAAGGCATAAAAATTCTCAATGTGTATGCACCTAATAGAGCCTCAAACTGTGAGGCAAAAATCAGTAAAATTGCAAAGAGTAGTAGACGAATACTATCATAGTTGGAGACTTCAACACCACTTTGTCAAAAATGAACAGATCCAGCAGGCAGGAAATATGTAAGAACCTAATTGAATTCAATCACACCATCAATCAATTGGCTATAATTGATGCCTATAGACTACTTCACCTGGCAACAACAGGATATGCATTTCTTCTCAAGTTCACATGCAACATTCAAGATAGACCATGTTCTGGGCCGTAAAACACATCTTTTTTTTTCCCCTTCAAGTATAGCTAATTTGGCAATGTTATGTTCATTTCTAGCATATAGCAAAGCGATTCAATTTAATACATATATATACACAAATACACATATACATATATATTCCATTATATTTTATTCCATAATATTGAATATAGTTCTCTATGCTATATAGGGAGGATCTTGTTTATTTTATGTATAATACTTTGTATCTGCTAATATCAAACTCCTAATTTAACCCCTCTCCCCCTTTTCCCTTTTGGTAACTGTAAATTTGTTTTCCATGTCTGTGAGTCTATTTCTGTTTTGTTGGTAAGTTCATTTGTATTGTATTTTTTTTGTTTATTCTTGGATATAGTGGATTAACAATGTTATGTTAGTTTCAGGTATCCAGCAAAGTGAATCAGTTATACATATATCCATTCTTTTTTAGATTCTTTTTCCATATAGGTTATTGCAGATCATTGAATAGAGTTCCCTGTGCTCACAGCAGAGCCTTACTGGTTATCTGTTTTATGTATGGTAGTGTATATATGTTAATCCCAATCTCTTAATTTATCCCCTCATCTTTTACCTTTGATAACCAAAAGTTTATTTTCTACGTCTATGAGCCTGTTTCTGTTTTGTCAATAAGTTCATTTGTATGATATTTTAGATCCCACAAATAAGTGATATCATAGGCTATTTGTCTTTCTCTGACTTACTTCACTTAGTGTGACAATCTCTAGGTCCATCATTTTACTACAGATGGCAGTATCTCATTCTTTTTCCATAAACATCTTAACAAATTTATAAGAATAGAAATCATACAATGTGTTCTTTCAGACCACAAAAGAACTAAACTAGAAATCAATGAAACAAAGATAACTAGAAAATCCCCAAATACATGAAAATTAAACTGTATACTTCTAAGTACAACATGGGTCAAAAAATAAATATATGAGATTTTAAAAAATATTTTTAACTGAATGAAATGATAGCCAAACTGATTAAAAAAGTGGGATATAGCAAGATCAGAGGGAAATTTATAGTGTTGAAACATATATTAGAAAAGAAGAAAGATCTAAAATCAATTATCTAAGTTTCCACCTTCAGTTCAGTTCAGTTGCTCAGTTGTGTCTGACTCTTTGTGACCCCATGAACTGCAGCATGCCAGGCCTCCCTGTCCATCACCAACTCCCAGAATTTACTCAAACTCATGTCCATTGAGTCGGTGATGCCATCCAACCATCTTATCCTCTGTCATCCCCTTCTTCTCCTGCCCTCAATCTTTCCCAGCATCTTTTCAAATGGTCTTTTCAAATGAGTCAGCTCTTCGCATCAGGTGGCCAAAGTATTGAAGTTTCATCTTCAACATCAGTCTTTCCAATGAACACCCAGGACTGATCTCCTTTAGATGGACTAGTTGGATCTCCTTGCAGTCTAAGGGACTCTCAAGAGTCTTTTCCAACACCACAGTTCAAAAGCATCAATTCTTCAGTGCTCAGCTTTCTTTATAGTCCAACTCTCACATCCATACATGACCACTGGAAAAACCGTAGCCTTGACTAGAAGGACCTTTGTTGGCAAAGTAATGTCTCTGCTTTTGAATATGCTATCTAGGTTGGTCATAACTTTCCTTCCAAGGAGTAAGCAAACGTCTTTTAATTTCATGGCTGCAGTCACCATCTGCACTAATTTTGGAGCCCAAAAAATAAAGTCTGACACTGTTTCCATTGTTTCCCCATCTATCTGCCATGAAGTGATGGGACCAGATGCCATGATCTTCGTTTTCTGAATGTTGAGCTTTAAGCCAACTTTTTCACTCTCCTCTTTCACTTTCATCAAGAGGCTCCTTAGTTCTTCTTTACTTCTTGCCATAAGGGTGGTGTCATCTGCATATCTGAGGTTATTGATATTTCTACCAGCAATCTTGATTCCAGCTTGTGCTTCCTCCAGCCCAGGATTTCTCATGATATACTCTGCATATAAGTTAAATAAGTAGGGTGACAATATACAGCCTTGACATATTCCTTTTCCTATTTGGAACCAGTTTGTTGTTTCACATCCAGTTCTAACTGTTGCTTCTTGACCTGCATACAGATTTCTCAGGAGGCAGGTCAGGTGGTCTGGTATTCCCATCTCTTTCATAATTTTCCAGAGTTTATTGTGATCCACACAGTCAAAGGCTTTGGCATAGTCAATAAAGCAGAAGTAGATGTTTTTCTGGAACTCTTGCTTTTTTGATGATCCAGCAGATGGTGGCAATTTGATCTCTGGTTCCTCTGCCTTTTCTAAAACCAGCTTGAACATCTGGAAGTTCACAGTTCATGTATTGCTGAAGCCTGGCTTGGAGAATTTTAAGCATTACTTTACTAGTGTGTGACCTGACTTTAAGACTTATTGTAAAGCTACAGTGATCAAGATAGTGTAGTACTGGCAGAAGATTAGACAAATAGAGCAGTGGAACATTGATAGAGAGCCCAGAAATATACCCACATGTAGTCAGTTGATAAAGGAGCAAAAGCAATATAATGGAGAAAAGATAGTTGTTTTAACAAATTGGTGCTGGAACAACTGGACATCCATATATCCCCCCCCCCAAAAAAAAATCTAGATAGACATTATATCTTTTACAAAAATTAACTCAAAATGGATCACCCCACAGATCTAAATGTAAAACATAAAACTTTAAAATTTTTGGAAGATAGAGGAGAAAACCTACATGACCTTGGATTTGGTGATGACTTTTTAGATACCCTGGTGGCTTAGAGGTTAAAGCATCCGCCTGGAATGCGGGAGACCTGGGTTCAATCCCTGGGTGGGGAAGATGCCCTGGAGAAGGAAAATGGCAACCCACTCCAGTACTCTTGCCTGGACAATCCCATGGAGGGAGGAGCCTGGTAGGCTACAGTCCATGGGGTCACAAAGAGTCGGACATGACTGAGCGACTTCACTTTCACTTCACTTTTAGATACAACACGAAAGGCACAATTTGTGAAAGAAAGCAGTAAAAAACTGGACTTCATTAAAAGCTTCTGCTCTGTAAAGAGAATGAAAAAACAATTTACAGTTTGGAATAAAATATTTGTAAAGGACACATCTGATAAAGGATTTTATTAAAAATATATGAACTCTTAAAACTCAACAGTGAGAACACAGGTAACCCTGTTTAAAAATTAGCCAAAGACCTCAACAAAGAATGTATACAGATGGAAAATAAACATGAAAAAATGCTCTACATCATGTATTATCAGGGAAATGCAAATTAAAATAACAATGAGATACCACTGCATACCTATTAGAATGGCCAAAATCTGGAACACTAATAATACCAAATGCTGGCAAGGTTGTGGAACAGTGAGAACTCATTCATTGCAGGTGGAAATTTAAAATGGTACAGCTAGTTTGGAAAATAACAGTTTCTTATGAAACAAAACATACTCCATGCTCCAGCAATCACATTCCTTGGTATTTATCCAAATGAATATTGTGTCCAGAACCTAAAGTTGTGTGTTTATGATGTTTTATTCATAAGCAAACTTGGAAGCAACCTAGATGTCCTTCAGTAGTTGAATGGATAACTAAACTGTAGTACATCCAGACAATGGAATATGATTAAGTGCTAACAACAAATGAACTACCAAAGGCATGAGATGATGCGGAGGAACCTTAAATGCATATTGCTAAGTCTTGAGTGGGTGAGTCCCATTAAGTTAGAGAAGCATGAAACACCATGGGCTTTCCTCAGATCCACGCTAAACGCAGCATTAAATCACGGCTACATAAGTTCAAGGTGATCAGGCAGTAATTGAACTACTACTTTTTTTTCTTTTTTGGGCTGTACTGCATGGCATGTGGGATAATATTTCCCCAACTAGGGATTGAACTTGTGCCCCCTGCAATGGCAGTGCAGAGTCTTAACCTCTGGACCATCAGGGAAGTCCCTGAACTGCCTCCATTCTTGTTTTTCTTTAAGATTTGTTCATTCATTCATTTTTGGCTGTGCTTGGTCTTTGTTGCTGTGTGAGGGCTCTTCATGTGTTGTGTGGGCTTCTCACTGTGGGGGTCTCTCTTGTCGTGGAGCACAGACTCTAGGTAGTTGGCTTCGGTAGTTGTGGCTCAGAGACTCTAGAGCATGGATGGGCTCAGTAGTTGTGGCACACGGGCTTAGTTGCCCCGCAGCATATGGGATCTTCCCGGACCAGGGATTGAACCTGTGTCCCCTGCATTGGCAGGCAGATTCCTAACCACTGGACCACCAGGGAAGCCCCCTGCACTGCCTCTTAAAGCAAAAATCAGTGCTCTTCAGAGAAAGATAATAATACTCAGTTTCTACATGTAATATCTACAGTGTCCAGTGTTCAGTAAGTTACTAGACATATAAACAGGAAAATGAAATCCATATTCAAGGAAAAACTCCAAGTCTATGGGTAAGTTGGCCCAGATTTTGGACTTGGCGATAAAGTAGCTATTATTGATAATCTGAAGAATGAAAAGAAGTATAGTGAACAATAAGTAGTCTTAGCAGATAAATAGAAGCTATGAAAAAGAACCAAGTGCACAGTCGATATCTGAACAGTATAGGAACAGAAATGAATTTTTCATTTAATACTAGACTGGATAAAACAGAGGAAGTCAATGAACTTGAAGAGAGTGTAATAGAAATTATCCAATCTGAGCCACAGAAAGAAAAAAAAATATTGAAGAAAAATGAACAGAACCTCAGGGACCTGTGGGACAATATAAAAATTTTTTAATATAAGAATTGGGCAGAAAAAATAGTTTGAAGAAATAATGGCTGAAAACTTCCTGAATTTGGTGGAAACAAATTAACTGATCTAGGAAGCTCAGCAAACTGTAATAAGGATAAATATTGGGGGAGAGAGGAAACCTAGGTACATCAGAAACTTGTGAAATTTAAAAATGAAAACCTTGAAAGACAGAGAAAAGGAAACATTGTGTATGAGGGTAAGAAATTCCACTGACTTTTCACCATAAACAAAAAGAACACAATGAAAGCTCTTAAATGTTGAAAGAAAATACCAAGAACTTGTCATCCCAGAATTCTTTATCTAAGGAAAATATCCTGCAAAAATGAGGATGAAATAAAGACATTTTCAAATAGAGAAGAGTTAAGAGAATTTGTTGCTAGCAGAACTGTATAATAAAAGAATCCTAAAGGATATCCTTCAGGCAAGTGGGAAGTGATACCAGATGGAAAGTTGGATCCACAGGAAAAAATGAAGATCACTGGAAATGATAAATAATGGGAAATATGAGAGACTTTTTTTCCTTTCTTCTCATAACTTGCTTAAAAGACAACTAATTACTTAAAGCAAAAATAAAGACCCTGTAAAGTGAGGCTGTGAACATGTGTAGAAATAAAAAGATAGGACAACACTTGCATAAAGAGTGGGGGGTGAGTAAATGGAATTTGCTGTTGTAAGATTATTACATTTGTGAAAAACAAGAAATGGGAAATAGGAATGTTGTGTATAAAGTAAGTAAAGGGTAGAGTAAATATAAAATGTCATATATAGAAAGGCATTATATTGACTTTGATAAGTGAAGGGTATGGTTCCTATCAATGTTCTACTTATTGCCTAGTAGAATAACTAGTAAAAAAAAAAATAACAAAAAGAAGTTTTTATATAAGAAATCAATAGAAGAAATAAAATAGAGCACTATAAAATTTCAGTTAATCCCAGAAAAGAGAAATATAAGAAGAAAAAAACAGAAGGGAGAAATGGAAAACAAATTGTAAGACAGTTGACTTCGTCCTTACTGTATAAATCATTACATTTAAATGTGAACAGATTAAAACTCCAGCTAAAGGCAGAAACCATCAGAATGGTTAATGAAGTAGAATCTAACTATGTCCTAATATGAGACATATGTATTCAATTTAAAGACACAGATGGGTTCAAAGTAAAAGGATGGAAAATATATAAACAATAAGCATTTGGTACAGCTATATTAATTTCAGCAAATTATACTTTAAGACAGAGAGATGAGAGAGGGTCATTACTTAATGATAAAAGGAGAAATTCACCAGGAAGGCATATATAAATGTGTATGTGTAAAATAAACTAATAAAAGCAGTAACAAACCTAGACAGCGTATTAAAAAGCAGAGACATTACTTTGCTGACAAAGGTCCGTACAGTCAGGCTATGGTTTTTCCAGTAGTCATGTATGGACGTGAGAGTTGGACTATAAAAAAGACTGAGCACAGAAGAATGATGCCTTCAAACTGTGGTGTTGGAGAAGACTCTTGAGAGTCCCTTGGGCAGCAAGGAGATCAAACCAGTCAATCCTAAAGGAAATCAACTCTGAATATTCATTGGAAGGACTGATGCTGAAGTTGAAGCTCCAATACTTTGGCCACCTGATGTGAAGAACAGACTCATTGGAAGACTCTGATCCTGGGAAAGATTGAAGGCAGGAGGAGAAGTGGATGACAGAGGATGAGATGGTTGGATGGCATCACTGACTCAATGGACATGAGTTTGAGTAAAACTCTGGTAGATGGTGAAGGACAGGGAAGCCTGACATGCTGCGGTCTACAGGGTTGCAAAGAGTAGAACACAACTGAGTGACTGAACAACAACCAATAAGATTAAAGGGAGAAAAGGACAAATCCACAATCATGTTCAAATATATTAATACCCATTCAGTAATTAATAAAACAAGTCAGAAAATCTGTAAGGCTATAGAAGATCTCAGCAACACTATCAACTACTTCTACCTAATTGAAATTTATAGAACACTTGACCCAATAATGGCAGAATATGCATTCTTTTCAAGTGTGAGCAGCATGTTCATTGAGGCTGATGCTAGGCCATAAAATAAGTCTCAATAAATTTTAAAAGATTGAAATCTTAGTATATTCTGTGGTTATGATGGAATTAGAAATCAATAAGACAGTAATTACAGGTACAGGCAAATTAAAACTTGCAGGCCAAACCCAGCTGGCTGCCTGTTTCTGTAAAATTTTATCAGAACACAACTGTGTATAAATTCATTTACATATTGTCAGTTGCTACTTTTGTGCTATAATGGCAACATTTAAAATTTTTATTTTTATTGAAGTATAGTGGATTTACAATGTTGTGTTTGTTTCAGGTGTACAGCGAAGTAATTCAGTTATGCATACATACCTACATGCATAGTTTCAGGTTTTTTTCCCTTATAGGTTATTACTAAATATTGAATATAGTTCCCTATGCTATACAGTAGGCCTTGTTGTTTATCTGTGTTATATACTGTAGTGTACATATGTTAATCCCAAACTCCTAGTTTATCCCTTACCCTTTCCCCTTTGGTAACTATAAGTTTGTTTTCTATGTCTGTGAGTCTGTTTCTATTTTGTGTATAAGTTCATGTTGTCATTCTTTTTACAGTTTCCACGTATAAGCAAAATATGATATTTGTCTTTGGCTTCATTTAGTACAGTCATCTCTAGGTCCATCCATGTTGCTGCAAATGGCACCGTTTCATTCTTCTTCATGGCTAAGTAATATTCTATTGTATAAATATACCACATCATCTTTATCCATTCATATGTTGATGGACATTTAGGTTGCTTCCATGTCTTAGCCATTGTAAATAGTGTTGCTATGAACATTGGGGTGCATGTGTGTTTTCAAATTATGGTTGTATCTGGATATATGCCTAAGAGTGGGATCGGAAAATCATATGATAACTCTATTTTTGGTCTTCTAAGGAAACTTCATACTGTATTCCACAGTGGATGTACCAGTTTACAGTCCTACCAACAGTCTAGATGGGTTCCCTTTTCTGCATACATTGAATAGCTGTGACAGAGACTATCTGGCTTGCAAAGTCAGAATATTTATTTTCTGGCCTTTACAGAAAAAGGTTGTTGACTCCTCAAATATTTGCATATTAAACAAGCTCTTAGGTAATTCATAGATTAAAAATGAAACCATAAGAGAAAACAGAAAATATTTTAAACTGAATGATTATGAAATTCTATATATTAAAATTTGTTGGGTGCAGCAAGAACAGTGTTTAGAGGAAAACTTTTAACTTTAAATGACTACATTAGAAAATAAAGTCTTAAAAACAGTCTTCTGCATTTCTACCTTAAAAGACTAAAAGAAGAAGGGTAAATTTAATCCAGAGCAAGCAGAAGAAAATAAATGATACAGATATGAACAGAAATCAGTGAAGCAGAACAAATAATTGGGAAAATTAAGAAAACCAATATTTGGTTATTTGATAAAATTAAGAAAATTGATAAATTCCTAACAAGAATAGTCATGGATGACACCAAAGGCACAGACAACAAAAGAAAAACAAATTGCATTTCCGATTGAAGCTTTTTTGCTTTAAATGACAGTGTCAGCAGCATGAAAAGGCAGCCAGTGGAAAGGGGGAGAATATTTGCAAATCATATATCTGATAACAGATTGATATCCAGAATATGTAGAAAACTCCTGCAACTCGTGATTTGGGGACTTCCCTGGTGGTCCAGTGGTTAAGACTCTCTGCTTCCAATGCAGGGGCCTGGGTTTGATCCCTGGTCAGGGAACTAGATCCTTCATGACTCTATTATAGAGTTCACATTGCCACAACTAAGACCCAGCAGAGACAAATAAATAAATAAATTAAAAAATAAAAAAACCCAATTCAGAAATTGTCAAAGGACCTGCATAGACACTTCTGCAAAGGAAATACACCTAAATGACCAATTAACATATGAAAACATACTCAGTATCATTAATCATTAGGGAAATGCAGACCTAAACTACAGTGAAATATCGTTTCACACTCATTAGGATGGTTATTACCAAAAAACAAAATAACAAATATTGGCAGTGATGTGGAGAAATTGGAACCCTCATTGCATTGCTGGTGGGAATGTAAATTGCATTCTTATGTGCATTCCTAAGTGCACCTGTTATGGAAAATGGTATGATTTATGAAAAAATTTTAAATTACTGTATGGTCCTGCAATTTTACTTCTGGGTATATACCAAAAGGCAATGGCAACCCAGTCCCGTACTCTCGCCTGGAAAATGCCATGGACGGAGGAGCCTAGTAGGCTGCAGTCCATGGGGTCGCGACTGAGCGACTTCACTTTCACTTTTCACTTAAATGCGTTGGAGGAGGAAATGGCAACCCAGTCCAGTATTCTTGCCTGGAGAATCCCAGGGACAGAGGAGCCTAGTGGGCTGCTGTCTATGGGGTCGCACAGAGTCGGACACGACTGAAGCTACTTAGCAGTAGCAGCTTAGCATATACCAAAAAGAAGTGAAAGCAGAGACTTGAACAGATATTTGTACATATGTGTTCATAGCAAAATTATTCACAATTTTCAAAAGATAGAAGCAAGCCAAGTGTTCATCAGTGGATGAATAGATGAACAAAATATGGTATATACATACAACAGAATATTATTTCACCTTAAAAAGGAAAGGAATTTTGACACACACTATATGGATGAACTTTATATTCATGGTGCTAAATTTAATATTGCAGTCACTAAAGGACCAGTGTTGTATGATTCTATTACTTGAGGTTCCTAGGGTAGTCAAATTCATAGAGACAGGAGATAGAATGGCAGTTGCCAGGACCTGGAGAAAGGAGGGGGATGGAGATTCAGTGTTTAATGGGTACATAGTTTCAATGGGAAAGATGAAAAAGTTCTGCAGATAGAACTTTTGAAGAGGTTTAGTGCTTTGCTCTGGATTAGGTTTTTGCTAAAGATAACATGACTGGTTTGATTTTCTGTCCAGACCACTAAAAAACTTTTTCCATATCAGTAGTAAGGCTGTTTTGTGTTCTTATTATTCTGTGTGTTCACTGGATTAGCATTTTTAATTTCCTTCAAGAACTTTTTTTTTGCATCCATAACTTGGCTGTTTAGTGAAAGAGGCCAAGCTTTTGGCCTGTCTTGGCTTTTGATATGCCTTCCTTACTAAGCTTAATCATTTCTGGCTTTTGATTAAACTGAGAGATGTGCAATTCTTCTTTTTACTTGAACCCTTAGAGGCCATTGTGTATTATTATTATTATAATACTTGGCTTAATCTCAATGCTGTTGTGTTTCTGGGAAGCCCGAGGTGAGGGAGAGAGGAGAACCGGCCAGTCGGTGGAGCAGTCAGAATACACGCAACATTTGTCCATTACGTTCACCATCTTATATGGGCACTGTGACACCCCAAACAGTTACAATGATAACATCAAAGATCACTCATCACAGGTCACCATAACAAATGTAATAAAAATGGGAGAAAAAAAGTTGAAATATTGCAGGCATTGCCAAAATATGACACAACCCCAAGAAGTAAGCAAATACTGTTGGAAAAATGGTGTCCATAGACTTGCTTGATGATGCAGGTTGCCACTAGTCTTCAATTTGTAAAAAAGCGCAGTGCTGCAAAATACAGCAGTGAAATGAGGTATGCCTATAATAGGTTGTATTTCAGGTAATTATAGGAATTTTGTCTGCATGTGGGCGTGAGTGGTGATAGCTGTGTGGTACAATTGAATATTGCATGGTGTACATGTTCCCTAACGGAATACCGATTTAGAGTTCCACAGCAAACTCCAGTAAAATGTTAATTTTGATTTTACTTACACTGCGTTTTTGTAACTACTCAGTTATTTACTTTCTGAGTGAGTTTCTAATAACTAGGAATGCCTAATTATAAATAAAAAAATGAAAGTCTGTGAAATTCCGTGAAAGGACTACATATTTGGATTGATTTGTAGGCCATCAAAAGAACCTATCGGTAGACCACAGATCATACAGAGAATCACTACTTGCTGTGAAAGTGTATGTGATGATGGGAAGGATGCAAGTAGCTCTCTGCTGCCGTCTTGCTGCTCTTCTGCCACCCTTGCTGATCTCATGTTCTAAACACATTACAGCCACTCTCTTCTAGATTGCAGACTGTTGGCAGGGTCTTTCTGCCTCTTTGGTTTGATGAAGGCTCTTCCTGCTTCTAATGAGAGGCAGTTTCTGAGGGGATACTCCAAGCTGGGCCTCTCGTAACCCAGTTCTTTCCTCTACACAGTTGTCTCAGAATTTGGGGGCTTCCCTGGTGGCTCAGAGGGTAAAGCATCTGCCTGCAATGCTGGAGACCCAGGTTCAATACCTGGGTCGGGAAGATCTCCTAAGGAAGGAAATGGCAACCCACTCCAGTACTCTTGCCTAGAGAATCCCAGGGACAGAGAAGCCTGGTAGGCTACAGTCCATGGGGTCGCAAAGAGTTGGACACAACTGAGCGACTTCACTTTCACTTTCACTGGGTTAGGAGGACTGCAGCAGATTGGAAGATGCTCAGGCACAGCCTCACACCAGATTCTTAATGTATGTGTGTGTGTCTAGTCCACTTGCCTTCAGAGAACCCCAGTTCATTACAGAAATCTGTACCTACTTACACCTCTGTTTATCTCTGTAAAGAGGAGGAGGGACTTGCCCTCCCAGATATTAAGACCTTCTTAAAGCCACACTATTAGAAACAATACTGTTGATGCTAGAACAGAAAAACTGGCCAGTTAAAAAAATAGCTCAAACCTATGCATGTAGGAATTTATTAGAGCATAAAAGTGACAACATGAATCAAAGGAGAAAGGACATACTGAGTTAAAGAAAGCTGCATCCATACCTAACTCCATGTACAAATATAGACTTTAGATGAACTGAAAATTTACATGAGAATAGGAAAATTAGAATGTTAATAGGAGAAAATGAAAGATTATTTTTGTGACTTAGATGGCAAGGGGAAGGACTAACAAAACCTTTAAAAGCACAACTCATAAAACAAAAAAATTGATGAATTTGTCTAAATAAAATTTAAAGATTTTTGTGCCATTAAAGACACTTCAGACAAAGTTAATATATAGATATTATACTGGAAGAAGGAATTCTCACTATTTAAAATTTGCAAGACTTGATACCTAAAATACACAAAGAACTCCTGAAAATCAAGAAGAAAAAGGCAGCAACCGCAGTAGAAAGTGGTCAAAGAATTGGAACAAGGAATTTACAGAATAAGAAACTCATAACGCTAAGCATATGAATAGATATTCAAGCTCATGGGCTTTGAGAAACATTAAAATTAAAACAAGATATCACTTTATACCTCTTAGAAGTTGGATAATGTCGAATATTGACAGAAATGTGAGAATATAGTATCCTTTGCTGGTGGGAATGTAGACTGATAAAGCCATTCTGGAGCCCAGTTTAGCAGTAATTAACCAACTGAACTATATGTACATCCTTTAGCTCAGCAAATCTGCTCCTTTATATATATTCCATGAAACTTATCAGAGATATTCACTATTTGTAGACCCAGCTGGTTCAAGGACAAATACGTTTCTATTCTAGGGGTGGGGTGAATAGGTAAAACATAGGGTATTTATACATGAAATGGTAATGCAGCTGTTAGAAGTAACAGTTCACATATACATAAAACAACATGGGTAGAATTTTAAAATATAGTTTGAGTCAAAAATGAAACAGAGTAACACAGTGCCACTTATATAAATTAAAAAGACAGGTATACAAAGATTTCTTAGGATACAAAAAGCATAAAAAACAAAAAGCATGAGCTATAAAAAATTAAAATGTGATAAACTTTACCAAAATTAAAAATGTTTGTTCTTTAAAAAACACTGATACAATAAAAAGTAAATCACAGAATGGAAAAGAATATGTAGTAATTAATACAGTATTCAATTATAAAATATTCAGTAGTTGTATGTATTTATATCTGAAATGTATAAACAGTTCTTATAAATTAAGGATAAGTTAACAAAAATGGGCAAAAGATTTGAAGAGACACTTTACAAAAGAAGAGATATGAATGGCCAATAAACACATGAAAAGAGTCTCAACATTGTTATTCATCATGGAGATGCAAATTACAGCTACAATGAGATAACACTATATACCTGTGAGAATCACTCAGGTTTTTAAAGAAATGATAACAAAGCGTTGGTAATAATAATGAAACAGTTAGAATTCTCATATGTTGCTGTTGTGAATGTAAAATAGTACAACCACTTTGGCAGTCTCTTAAAAAGTTTACATACACCTGCCAAATGACAGTCTTTTCACTCTTGAGTATTTACCTAAGAAAAATAAAAATGTGTGACCACTTAAAGACTTGTACGTAAATGTTCATAGCAGCTTTATTCCTGGGATTCCCAAACTGGAAATAAATCAAATGTCTATTGGCAGACACAATGTGGTATATCCACACCATGATGTACTGTTCAGCAATGAAAAAGAACAAAGTTGATTTGCCCAACATCATGGATGAATGCCAAACTCATATATGAGCAAAAGAAACTAGATACAAAAGAGTATGTATTGTATATTTCCATTTATATAAAATGCAAACTAATCATTAGTAACTAAAAGCAGATCAGTACTTAACTGGATAAAAGAGGAAGGGAGTGATGGATTGCAGAAGAACAGGGTTTCTTGACGTTGATAGAAATATTCTGTGTCTTGATTGTGGTGGTGATTTCATGAATGTATATAACTGTCAGAACTCTTCAAATTGTATTTGAAGCAATTTAAAACTTTAAATGGAAGCAATTTATGTAACTTATTCCTAGATCAAGTTGGTATGAAAAAAGTAAATACATAAAACATATGTTAAAAGCAGATAAGCATATATATATGTATAAAACACAATAGAATAGTTGTCTTTGCAAGTGAAAGGAAATGGGGAAAAGGGAGAATAAAAATTATGATTTGATTTATGTTATTTTCCATAGGGTTCCTTGCAGTTGGTTTGGTCTGGGTGGATTAACTTTCTGTATGCCTGTACATTTCATGATAGGAGGATGGTCTATTTGAGCATAAAGAAGAAGGCCCTCTAGGGAGCAGAATGGCCATTATGTACCTTGAAAACCACAAAATATTGCTGTAAGAAATGAAGGAATATTGAAATAGAGATACACTGTGTTCATGGATCAGAAGACAAGATTATTTTCAGTTTAAGAGTCAGTGTATTCCTGGGAGTTCCCCGGTGGTCCAGTGGGTAGGCGCTCTCACTGTGTGGGTTCAGTCCCTGGTCTGGGAACTAAGCTCCCACAGGCTGCACAGCATGGCAAAAAACAAAAGAGTCAGTGGATTCCCAGACTCTCAGAAGGCTTGGTAGATTGTTTTTTGGCAAGGCGAAGGGGGTTGGGGGCGGGAAGAAATTGACAGCTGACTCTAAAATTAAAATGGCGTGCGCCTGTAATCCCAGCTACTCGGAAGGCTGAGGCTGGAAGATCGCTTGAGCTCAGGAGTTCTGGGCTGCAGCTGCGCTATGCAGATCCGGTGTCCGCACTGAGTTCGGCATCAATATGATGACCTCCCGGGAGCGGGGCCCACCAGGTTGCCTAAGGCGTAGTGAACCGGCCCAGATCAAAAACGGAGCAGGTCAAAACTCCCGTGCTGATCAGAGAATTTAGAATAATCAAAAACAATTTTTAAAAATAACAAAGTTGTAGAGTTTATGCTACTTGATTTCAAAACTTAAAGTTACGATAATCAAGATAAGAGTGGTACTAGTATTAAGATGGACAGTAGATCAGTGAAACAAAAAATAGCCCAGAAATGGACCCACACATATATGGCAAACTGATGTTTGATAAAGGTGCTAAGGCAATTCACTGAAAAAAGAATAATTTTTTTCCTGTAAATGGTAGCAAACAAACAAATCTCAATTGAAATGTGCCACACACCTAAATAGGAGTGCTAAGACTATCAAACTCATAGAACAAAATATAGGAGAAAATCTTGAGTTTGGTAATGATTTCTGAACTAGGACAAGAAAAAAGCACCAGAAAGTTAATAGATTGGACTTCCATCAAAGCTAAAAATTTTGCTCTTTGAAGAAAATCACAAAAATTTAAAGGCAAGCCATAGACTGGGAGAAAACTATATGAATCGATACTTTACCAGAACAGATATGTAGATGTCAAGTAAGCACATGAAAAGATACTCAAAATCATTAGTCACTGTGAGAAAATGGGAAATAAAACCACAAGAAGATATTACTCTAAAGCCTTTAGAATGGCTAAAATTAAAAAGATGGACTGTATCAGCTGTTGTCCTGGATGTGGAACAACTGTAACGCTTAAACACTACTGGTAGGAATGTAAAATGATATACAACCACTTTGAAAAACAGTTCGGCTGTTTTAAAAAAAATTAAACATCCACTTCACCATACCTCCAGCCGTTCCAGTCCAAGCGAGGTGCAACCATATGTTCATACAAAGACTTGTACATGAATGTTCATGGCAGCTTTACTTATAATAACCAAAAAACTAGAAATAACTCAAAGATAGGTAAATGGATAAATTGTGGTATACCTATACAATGGAAGGCTACTCAATATTAAAACAGAGTGAACTATTTTTTCTAGTTTTATTGAGACATAATTGACATAAACATTATGTTGGTTTCAAGTGTACAGCATGACTATTTGATATATGTATATATTTCAAAATGATTATAATAAGTTTAGTTAATATTCATCACCTCCCATAGTTATAAAAATGGAATTAACTATTGATACACAAATAACATGGATGAATCTCAAAATAAGTGTGCTGAGTGAAAGAAGCCAGACACAAATGAGTACATAAAATGTGATTCTATTTATAAAAGACAAACTTAATTATAGTGATGAAAAGCAGATCAAGGGTAGTATGAAATGGGGTAGGTTATCAGGTGGATTTAAAGGGGCAAGAGGTACTTTGGGGCTTGATAGATATGTTCATTATCTTAATTGTGATGATTTTGTAAATATATGTCAAAATTCATCAAGTTGTATACTTTATATTAATATATGGCCAGTCCTTGTATGTTAATTAGACCTCAGTAATAACTTTTAAAAAATAGAGAAGAAACGGTTGATTACCTTGAAAGGAATAACAAACTAACAGTTGATTTCTCAAGAGTAGCAATACAAACTGGAAGACAGTGAAGCATTTTACTGTGTTTGAATAAATGTGTCAACCTAGAACCTGCACATGCAGTGAAACCATTTTTCAAGAATGAGCAAACACTGAAGAAAGTTCACTACCAATAGTTAAAAGCACTTACAAAATATAAACTTCAGAACAAAGAAAGTGATTCCAGAAGAAGATGCAGGAAGGAATAGTAAGCAAAGAAAATAGTAAATATGTGCGTCAATTTAAGTAAATATTGAACAGCAGTATTGTCCAAATATTTGGCATTATAAAAGCAAAAAGATGGAACCATATTACTAGTCAATAATAGCATATAAGTTGAGAGAAGATGTTAAGAGTTAAGAGTTTTCTTGTATTGTTTGGTAAGAGGATTAAGTATATTTGATGAGTTTAAGTAAATATGCAGGTAAGGTTTCTGGTATAACTACTACACAAATAGAGTGTATAACTTAAAAACTAACAAAAAGAAAAATGTATTGAGAAGAAAAAAGGAAAGTCAAACAAAAAAATAATTTTTAAGAAAGAGGCCAGCCCGCAATATCTGAAACGAAAGGTTGACTAGTTGGTAATTTAAGCAAGAAGAGTGTGCTTGTAAGATGTCATCTCTCTAAAGCAGAGAGCTATGTTTTGTAGCAGTGTGGTTTTAAGAGTTTGGTCAAGAGTATTAATATCTTCTTATTAATACGATACTGATTGCCCATTGCAGTGTGTTGACATTTGCACTAATACTGTAAAGTGATGGTAGGTAAAACTGTTCACACCTTTGCACAGATCAAAGCAGAGGCACCAACTGTACTATCAGTTGTATTTTTCATTGCCACGCAGAGTAAAAACAAGCAAAAAGTTGTTTCAGAAACTGATGAGAATCTGAATTTCTCATATTAAGTTGTAAATTAAAGAGATTTGCAAAAAATCTAAAATGATGCCACTCTGTTCCTACATTTGTTTTGAAAAGTTATTTCTTCATAGAATTATGATATGTATGATAATATATAGTGGGTTTATTAATTTAAAATAAATTACTATTTTGAAATTTCTTAGTTTCCAATATATTAAATACTAATGTAATTATTAACCTATATACACAAATACTCTTTGGAGCCCTCATTGAGTTTTAGGAGTGTTAAAAAGGGCCTGATACCAAAAGTTTAAGAACTACTGTTTGTTCTGGCTCCTTCGGAAGAGAGGAGCTCGGAGATTGGTGGACTTTCAGAAGGAAGAGTATTTAGGGATTGGTTGCCCGCTGTCTGCGGGTTCACAGTTATCTGAGTAAGACTCACTGATTGGATGATTTTCAGAAGCATAGTCATAGAAGTGAAGCTGCTGTTGTTGTCTGGCTTTCAAAAGCTTGTATTATGGTGTGAAACTATTATTGACTGATTTGGATGGGTTTGAAACTAGTTCTGGTGGTTACTTCTTGCTATAAAAGAGTAATCAGTACTTTCCTAGGTGCTTAGGAACCTTTTATTTTCAGTGGAAGAGATGGCGGAAAATTGAAAACACAACTCTTATAACTCAATAATAAAAAGACAGATAATCCAGTTTTTAAAACGAGCAAAAGATGTGATTAGGCAATTCTCCAGAGATGATATATAAATGGTCAGTAAGCACATGGAAAGATGTACAACATCATCAATAGGGAAATGTAAGTCAAAATCACAATATACTATTTAATACCCATTAGATGGTTGTTCAGTCACTCAGTTGTGTCCAACTCTTTGTGATCCCATGGACTGCAGCATGCCAGGCTTCCCTGTCCATCCATCACAATCTCCTAGAGCTTGCTCAAACTCATGTCCATTGTGTCAGTGATGCCATCCAACCATCTTGTCCTCTGTCATCCCCTTCTCTTGCCTTCAATCTTTCTCAGCATCAGGGTCTTTTCTAATGAGTCTGCTCTTCACATCAGGGCTATAGTCAAAATGACAGCTCATAAGTGTTAGTGATAATGTGGAGAAATTGGAACCCTCATGCACTGTTGTTGGGAATATAAAATATTGTAGTCACTTTGGAAAACAGTCTGGCAGTTTTCTTAATAAGTTAAACATACAGTTACCATTTGATCCACTCTTTTGAGTGACATAAACTCAAGAGAAATGAAAACATATGTCCATATTAAAACTTGTATACAAATATCCATAGCAGCATTATTCATAACAGCCAAAAAGTAGAAAAACCCAAATATCTATCAACTAGTGAATAGATAAATAAAATGTGTTTTATCTGTACAATAGACTATTCAGTTCAGTTTAGTTGCTTAATCATGTCCGACTCTTTGCAACCCCATGAACTGCAGCACACCAGGCCTCCCTGTCCAACACCAACTCCCGGAGCCCACCCAAACTCATGTCCATTGAGTCGGTGATGCCATCCAACCATCTCAGCCTCTGTCGTCCCCTTCTCCTCCCGCCTTCAATCTTTCCCAGCATCAGGGTCTTTTCAAATGAGTCAGCTCTTCGCATCAGGTGGCCAAAGTATTGGAGTTTCAGCTTCAACATCAGACCTTCCAATGAACACCCAGGACTGATCTCCTTTAGGATGGACTAGTTGGATCTTCTTACAGTCCAAGGGATTCTCAAGAGTCTTCTCCAACACCACAGTTGAAAAGCATCAATTCTTTGGCGCTCAGCTTTCTTTATGGTCCAACTCTCACATGACTACTGGAAAACCATAGCCTTGACTAGACGGACCTTTATCGGCAAAGTAAGGTCTCTGCTTTTTAATATGCTGTCTAGGTTGGTCGTAACTTTTCTTCCAAGGAGTAATTTTAATTTTCAGGGCTACAATCACCATCTGCAGTGATTTTGGAGCCCAAAAAATAAAGTCTGTCACTCTTTACACTGTTTCCCCATCTGTTTGCCACGTAGTGATGGGACCAGATGCCATGATCTTCATTTTCTGAATGTTGAGCTTTAAGCCAACTTTTTCACTCTCCTCTTTCACTTTCATCAAGAGGCTTTTTAGTTCCTCTTCACTTTCTGCCCTAAGGGTGGTGTCATCTGCATATCTGAGGTTATTGCTATTTCTACCAGGGATCTTGATTCCAGCTTGTGCTTCCTCCAGCCCAGTGTTTCTCATTATGTACTCCGCATATAAGTTATATAAGCAGGGTGAAAATATACAGCCTTGACGTACTCCTTTTCATTCACCAATAAAAGGAATGAGTTACTGATACATCCTACAGCATGAATGAACCTTGAAACATGCTAAGTGAAAGAAACCAGTCACAAAGGGTCACATATTGTGTGAAATGTCCAAAATACATAAATCTGTAGAGACAGAAAATAGATTAATTGTTGCTTAGGACCCCAGGGATAGGAGGATGATAGCTGAAGGGAAAAGAGTGAGTCTTCTTTCATCATCTTCTGTCAAGGCTGGGTGGACAAGGGAGAAATGCCCTTCCTGGGAGCTGTACAGCTTTAGCAGTTCATTATCTGTTGGTGGGGGTTTGGGAGCTTGGGAATTCTTTTAAGATTTAATAACCACAGGCTTTTAAGCAGGCTGGGCTTGGAATTTCTTTAGCTCTACAGTTTCCTCAGAACCTAAGTAGTTGAGTGTAAAAAGGGTTTTTTGAGATAATTGTGGGAATATGAATGTGGACTGAGCATTTGATGATACTGACAAATTAACTTTGTTAGATGTGATGACACTGTGATCATGTAAAGAAATGTCTTTGGGTTTTATAATTACGTCTAGACAAAGTATTTAGGGATGAAAGCATGATGTCAGGGACTTGTTTTAAAATAATGCAGGCAAAAAAGAGAGAAGGAAAAATAAAGAGGGGCGAGGGAGGGCCGACAAAGAAGAGAATGAAACCAGGAAACCAGTAGCAAAATGTTTAATTGTTTGATCTGTAGGATGGGGCTCATTATATTCTCTCCACTTTTATGTGGTTAGAAAATTTTCATTAAAAAAAAAAAAAAACCTTTCATAGGTTAGTATCCACAGCTGCCAAAGACTCTGATCTTTTGTTTACTGGCTTCTGTGCTCTGTCTATTTTCTAGCCCTTGAATTAATTTGTGGCTACTTTGTAAGACCTTTTGAAACAGTAGGCTAGAATGGGAGATGTACTTAGACGCTCAGTCATGTCCAACTCTTTGCAACCCCAGGGCCTGTAGCCACCAGGCTCCTCTGTCCATGGGATTCTCCAGGCAAGAGTACTGGAATAGGTAGCCATTCCCTTCTCCAGGGGATTTTGCTGACCCAGGGATTGAACCTGGGTTTCTTGCATTGCAGACAGATTCTTTACTGTCTACTTCTAATTGTATCTTCTCCTGTGGATTCACTCCAGGTGTCTGGCAGGTAACTATAGGTTGAAAAATGTTTGGGGCCATAGTTTTCTCCTGTGAAAGTTGCTGCTTGGCAGCACCCCTTAAATTGCTTCAATTTGGGTTACAAATCCTACCATTTATATGCAAGTATAGAGTATACAGAATATATATATCAAGGGGGGAAGACTTGTGCGTGTATATTCATATTTATACATACACAGGCATATATATTTTCCACAGTTAATTGTGATCCACACAGTCAAAGGCTTTGGCATAGTCAATAAAGCAGAAATAGATGTTTTTCTGGAACTCTTTTGCTTTTTCGATGATCCAGCGGATGTTGGCAATTTGATCTCTGGTTCCTCTGCGTTTTCTAAAACCAGCTTGAACATCTGGAAGTTCACGTATATGGAAGTTCACCTATATGCAGGTCAGGAAGCAACAGTTAGAACTGGACATAGAACAACAGACTGGTTCCAAATAGGAAAAGGAGTACGTCAAGGCTGTATATTGTCACCCTGTTTATTTAACTTCTATGCAGAGTACATCATGAGAAACGCTGGGCTGGAAGAAGCACAAGCTGGAATCAAGATTGCTGGGAGAAAAGAAAAAAAAAATAGATTGCCGGGAGAAATATCAATAACCTCAGATGACACCACCCTTATGGCAAAAAGTGAAGAGGAACTAAAAAGCCTCTGGATTAAAGTGAAAGAGGAGAGTGAAAAAGTTGGCTTAAAGCTCAACATTCAGAAAACGAAGATCATGGCATCTGGTCCCATCACTTCATGTCAGATAGATGGGGAAAGAGTGGAAACAGTGTCAGACTTTATTTTTTGGGGCTCCAAAATCACTGCAGATGGTGATTACAGCCATGAAATTAAAAGACGCTTACTCCTTAGAAGGAAAGTTATGACCAACCAAGATAGCATATTCAAAAGCAGAGACATCACTTTGCCAACAAAGGTCTGTCTAGTCAAGGCTATGGTTTTTCCAGTAGTCATGTACGGATGTGAGAGTTGGACTGTGAAGAAAGCTGAGCGCCAAAGAATTGATGCTTCTGAACTGTGGTGTTGGAGAAGACTTTTGAGAGTCCCTTGGACTGCAAGGAGATCCAACCAGTCCATTCTGAAGGAGATAAGCCCTGGGATTTCTTTGGAAGGAATGGTGCTAAAGCTGAAACTCCAGTACTTTAGCCACCTCATGCAAAGAGTTGACTCATTGGAAAAGACTGTGATGCTGGGAGGGATTGGGGACTCTGATAGCAAGAGGAGAAGGGGACGACAGAGGATGAGATGGCTGGATGGCATCACCGACTCGATGGACGTGAGTTTGCGTGAACTCCAGGAGTTGGTGATGGACAGGGAAGCCTGGCATGCTGCAATCCATGGGGTCGCAAAGAGTCGGACACGACTAAGCTACTGAACTGAATTGAACTGAGGCATATATATTACATAGAGATTTGTGTAAATATGTAAAAATAATTCTGGAAGCATGAGACCCAGTAATGATAACAGGCTTCCCTTCAGGGAAGAAAGCTGATAGGTAGGAGAGGATGTGGGATAAAAGAGACAGGATGGAATCCTGGGGTACCAGAATCTAAGGGGTGAGCGGCAGGTGGTGACCTCTTACAAAGTCGCCCTGAATAACCAGTGTTTCTTACACGTCTAAGAAAGTATGGGAAGAAACCAAGAAGGAGCAGCCAGAAAGATAGGAGGGAAAGTCAGAGGAAGGAGTTTCAAAAAGGAAGTAGTCTTAAGACTTCCGTCTGCACTTTGACCCAGCATTTCGCCTTCCAGGAATCCATCTGTAGGTATACGCGCACATTTGCCAAATGGTGTGTGTACAAGATTATCCACAGCAACTTTTGCTTTTTGCCTCATGTTTCTACTAGCAGGTGAGTGGAAGGAACTGGAGCATTCACCAGTAGGAGCTAAGTTCTCCCATCCAGTGGGGGTGCTCTGACCCTGAATAAGGAGGCTCTGAATGTGCTGGTACAAACAGAGTTCTCAAATATATTAAGTATGAAAAGCAAGGATTGGGATCCTCAGAATGCTTTAAGCTTTTGTCATTGCTCTGAAAGGATGTAGCTGATTATTGTATTCTTTATCCTCGTGACAGAATACTTTCTTTTTTTTGGCTGCACCCATGTGTGGCTTACAGGATCTTACTAGTTCCCTGACTCGGGATTGAACCCAAGTCCTCAGCAGTGAAAGCGCAGAATCCTAACCACTGGACTGCCTGGGAATTCCCCAAAACACTTTTTTATTGTTGTTCCCTGAACTCTAGTGTATTGTTATTCTTATTATGAACTTTCTTATTACAAGCAGTTGTTGGCATACTCAAAGTTTTGAGTTATTAAATCCGCTCCATTTTGAGCCAATCACAGTTGCTGCCTGCTGTTTTGTTTGTTGGCTGCCAAGTGCCTTTATATGGTAGTTTAACTTTTTCATGACACTTTGAAATGTTGCAGTCTCCTTGAGCCACAAGAGGGCAGAAGAACCATTTGATTGCCTCAGGACAGGCTTGCGCTGATCTCCTTTGGCAAAATTGTGCCTGAACTAGTTGTTTCACTAACTCATTCGCTAGGCCACGTGCACCTCGAAGGCAGGACTTCTGCCTGTCATCAGTGGAGGAAGTGGAGGGATGAGAGGAGACACCATAGGTTTTGGAATCATAGATACCTGCCTTTTGCTTTCCTGCTGTCCCCCCTGCAAATTGCTTAGTGAACTAGTTGCAGTTCTTAGCCTCTCAGAGCCGAATATGCAGGATATATATGTAGTATGCAAGTATATGCAAGACATCCAAAAGCTGAGGCTTCACAGTAAGTGCAGCCTGACTTTGAGCCCCAGCTCTGCAACCTTGGGTGATTTATCTGCTCTGTGAACCTGAGTTTTATCACCTGCATAACTGGTTAAGGGCTTCCCTGGTGACATGGTATTGCGTCAGGGATATAGTGCCTGTCTCAGGTTGGGATCACAGGGAAGTGGCTCTGAGATAAAGATTAGTGTATGAAAAGCTTATTGTGGAGTGCTTTGGGGATTGACACTCCTGAAAGAAAAGAATGTGAAAAGGAGGAAGAAGAAGCAGGATTATCCAGAGGGAGAAGCTGGGCCATGATGAGTCCCAAGAAAGGCCTCAGGCTATACCATGAGGGCAGTGAAGTTGGGATGGTCCTTGTGAGTTGAGGGAGGGGGCTGTGCCTTATAGTTTCTCCTTGACTAGTGATTGGATGCCACTAGCCTTGGATGAGGCCACCCCAGGAGGAGCATGACCCTGCGCAAGATAGCTCTCTTCTGCCAAGGCCTTCCCTGAAGAGGGCTGAGAGCTAGGGGCTTTCTGCCCACCACGATCCCAGCAGCTGGACTAGTCTATCCTTAATCAGGGGAGATCTGAGGGGCACCAGTGCCCAAGTCACGCAAAAGGAAAAATAGCTACATGGCTAGTGAAATCTAACAAAAGATAGCTTCAGACAGAATTGCTTGTAAGGAGTACTTAGGAATAACTGTTACTTTTTAAAAAGTTTATTTTATTTTTGACTATTTGGGCTTGCTGCACAGGCTTTTCTCTAGTTGCAGTGAGTGAGGGCTACTCTGTTGCAGTGCTTGGGCTTCTCATTGCAGTGGCTTCCCTTGCAGAGCACAGGCTCTAGGACATTCAGGCTTCAGTAGCTGTGGCACATGGGCTCCGTAGTTGCCGCTCCTGGGGTCTAGAGCTCAGGCTGGGTAGCTGTGGCACACGGGCTCCGTAGTTGCCGCTCCTGGGGTCTAGAGCTCAGGCTCGATAGCTGTGGCACACAGGCTCTGTAGTTGCGGCTCCTGGGGTCTAGAGCTCAGGCTGGGTAGCTGTGGCACATGGGCTCCGTAGTTGCCGCTCCTGGGGTCTAGAGCTCAGGCTCGATAGCTGTGGCACACGGGCTCCGTAGTTGCGGCTCCTGGGGTCTAGAGCTCAGGCTCGATAGCTGTGGCACACAGGCTCTGTAGTTGCGGCTCCTGGGGTCTAGAGCTCAGGCTGGGTAGCTGTGGAACATGGGCTCCGTAGTTGCGGCTCCTGGGGTCTAGAGCTCAGGCTCAGTAGTTGTGGTGCACGGGCTTAGTTGCTCTATGGCATGTGGGATCTTCCCCACATCAGGGATTGAATCCATTTCCCATGCACTAGCAGGCAGATTCTTTACCACTGAGCCACCAGGGGAGCCCAGGAATAATTGTTGCTTTTAACTTTGAGTTCAAAGTAATATCATTTTAGTTAAGTTAGACCCTTTAATACTATAGACGATTCCCAAGTTTCAGTGTGTTTTAGTCGCTCGGTCATGTCCAACTCTTTTGCGACCCCATGAACCATAACCTGCCAGGCTCCTCTATGTAATTCTGTCCATGGAATTCTACAGGCAAGAATACTGGAGTGGGTTGCCATTTCCTTCTCCAGAGTTTCAGTGGCTTAGCATAAGGAATCTTCATTTCTCTCCTGGCACAGTCTAGTGTGGATCTGTGAGGACAGAGGCAGAGGTTCTGTCCTATCTCATTCATTCAGGGACACAGACTGCTTCAGTCTAGTGATTGCCGGCTCCTAGAGCTGTGGGGTCACCCACTGGGTCCTCTGGTCCAGCTTACAGGGAAGAAACAGGAACATGGAAAATGTACAAAAGGTCTCAGTGGACCAGGCCTGGAGGTGATGTGTTCCTGCAACCCACATTCCACTGACCAGTTCCCAGGCACGTGGTCCCACCTACCAGGGGAGGTGGGAAACTAAAGTAGTGGAGTGCCCAAGAGGAATAGGATTACGGTACAGTAATCTCTTGCTCACATCCTTGTGGTAGCTGGATTTACTTACTCTTGGTGAATCAAAGACAATTCAAAACTGTCATGTTTCAGTTCCCCAGAGTTACATAATTAAATCGCCATCATTTTGTGGCTTTTTGTGGCTTTGTTTACTTGGGAGTATTTAAAAAAAACTCAAGAAAACAAAATTTTACCAGAGAAAGGATACAACAGAGCTGTGAACTTAAGGATTCCTTGCTCTGAAAAGGCAGAAAGAGGCAAAATAACTTCAGGGGTGTGTGTGTATATGTTTAGTGACACAGAAGAAAGCTGAGAAGTCTTTAATCCTGTCATATAGCTATGAAAACAGACTCTTCTGTCTCCCTCAGCTAAAGCAGGCATGTCGTCCTCGGGGTAACATGGAGGTAGCTGGGAGAGATAGGATTACAAGGAAATAATCATGCAAATGCCACTGATAGCTCTTTGTGGGTTTCATGTAAATACCACCCAAGCAGCCCTTGAGTTGGAGAGAGCGAAGCCAAGGTAGAGATATCAGTGACTTTTTCTGTCAGTCAACAAGAAGGGTTACCGCTGAGAGACAGTTGATCCCTCAGCTCTGTCTGAGGCAATGTGTGACACATAGGATGAGAGGCACCAGGGCCCAACAGGTTTGCAGACTGAAAGCTGAGGTCGTAGAAAGGAACCAGGGATAAGACAGGGCAAGGTTAGGTGTTTCAAAGATGAGAAGGAACACGTGAAATCATGGAAGGCTTGAGAGAGAAGTGGGCTCTGAAGCAGGGACTCTTGACATGTGAAGTAGGGCATCTGGGGGCCTGGGAAAAGGCTCCAAATTAGTAGAACACTCAGTATTTCTGAAGCAGGAGAGACTGCTGAGAGTGCTGTGAAGAATGGCGGGGTGGGCAGGTGGTGAGGAGTCACGGGACAGAAGGCTGGAGAGGGAGGGCAGAGTTGTATCACAGAGGGCCTGCATGTCAGGTGTGTGAGTTTAGATTTGATGCAGCAAGGCCATCAAAGGTTCTTGGACTTAATAGGAATGCCTGGAAATGTGGTGTTCTGGACTTCCATGTGAAAGAGGATTAACAGAACCCAAAAGTTTATTCTGGAATTTCTATTTGAGTACCTAGAATTTTTGTCTTCCTTTATTCCTTTAGAAAATGCATTCCACAGCCATTTAATCATACTTATCAAGCTAGTTACTGTACCAGTCTCCAAAGATCAAAATTAAGCTCTGGTCCCTACTTTTGAGGAAATTATTGTCTGGTTTGGTGAGATATACTTAGTTCATGAGGTCTTACATATGTGAAGATAGAGGGGTGTACAGCTCTCCTTACGGTGCTTGCCAACCTTTTAAAAAGCCCTCATCCTCCTGTGAAACATTGAAATCTCAGTCTCTCTCTCTCTGTTTTAAAAAAACTATTTATTGATTTATTTGGCTGCATCAGGCTTTAGTTGCAACACAACACAGTCTGTGGGATCTTAGTTCCCCAACCAGGGATTGAATGCACATCCCCTGTGCTGCAAGGCAAATTCTTCACCGCTGGACCACCAGGGAAGTCCCTCAGATCTCAGTCTCTTTTAATTGATATTAAAAAAAAAAAATCAATACCATAATTAAAAGTTCAGGGAAATTCTCCTGCCCCTACCGGTCCCCTTGATTATTACCGTTAGACAGGGAGTGGTTAATTGGACACAGAAGTACAGTGTTAGGGGGATGGGTGCAGGAAAGCCTTCATAGGGGAAGTGACTCTCAAGCCTGGACTTGAAAAATGAATAAGGTGAGAAGTGCATTTTAGGCAGCGAGACTAGCCTGAGTAAAGGGAAAGAACCTGAAGAAGGGCTAAGGGAGTCTTGTAAGGCATACTGAGTTTGGATTCTGTTTCAGGGAAGCTGCTGATGCAAGGATTTTAAGCAGGAGAGAAATGTGGTGGGATTTGCATTTTAGGAAGATAACTTGGCAGCAGTATGGAGGATAGATGGAGACAGAAAGATGGGAGGTAGGAATACCAGCTACCACAGCCCTTCACCAAGTGGAGAGGTTCAGGGTTGAGGGGAAGGCCGGGAGAGGCTGCATCGTGGAGGGGAAGCCTGAGCTGAATAGAATAGAAGCACAGAGTATAGCAGTAGAGACTTAACAGCAATGGGAAGATTACGGGCAAAGGCACAAAGTATGAAAGAGCATGGCATGTTTGGAAAACTCTGGGAAGTCCCATGTGGCTAGTTTGTAGGATATAATTGGGATTATACTCAGTGGGTAGATAGTGATTCAGGTCACATTAAAGCAGTTAGACTATCAGGTAAATGAAGAAGCCACAGACCACACATGAAACAAGTTCCAACAAGTCGTCAAGGGTTGATAACATACAGAACAAATTCTGTGGCCATAGGAAATTAAATTAGAAATCAATAACAGAAATATAACTAGGAGATCCTTTTATGTTTGGAAATTAAAAAAGCACTTACAATCATTGGATCAAAGAAAAACAGTCATAATGAAAATTGGAAAATAGTTTGAACTGAATGGTATGCAGAACACTACATGTCATAACTCGTATAATGCTATTAAAATCAAGCTTTGAGAGAAATCTGTAGACCTAAAGGCATATATTAGAAAAAAAGCACCAAAGGCTGAAAAATCTCAACATTTATTTTAAGAAGTTAGAGAACATATCATATAGCAAATTAGACCCAAAGTAGGAAAACAAAATAATAAGAGTTTGATGTAGAAAAATTTTACAGCATAAAGAATTAACAAAGCCCAAACTTTGTTCTTTCAAAAGATTAATACAATTGGCAAACCTCTGGCAAGACTGATCATGGAGGAGCGGGGGACTGTGTGTGTGTGTGTGTGTGTGTGTGTGTGTGTGTGTAAGCACCAGTGCCAAATGAGCAACATCAGGAATAGGAATGGCTGGGACAACAACGGAGAAGCTATAGACGTTCAAAAGACAAAAAAGAGGATATTGTGAGCAATTTTATATCAAAAGTTTTGAGAATTTTATGAAAATCAATTTCTAAAGTAATATCGCTGACCAAAACTAACTCAAGAGGTAATGAAAACCTTAAAATCCTATAAATATAAACCAATGAAATAAAAAATAATTGGTTTATTGTTATTTATTTAATAATAATCAAAAATCTTTCCATGAATAAAACTCCAAGCTCAGAGGGCTTTCCTGGAGATTTATTTAAAAGACTGAAATGAATAAAAAAAAATTCTAGCCTTACACAAACTCTTCCAGAGAACAGAAGAAGAGGGATACCCCTTCTCATTTTTTGAGACTAGCACACCCTTAATACCAAAACCCAACAAAGACAAGACAGGAAAATTACAGGTCAAGCTACTTAAAAATAAGGATGTAAAAATCCTGAAGAAAAAAATTTTAATTAATTTATTTTAAATGAAGGATAATTACTTTACAATATTGTGGTTAGCAAATCCCACAATATATAAAAAAGAAAATACATCATGATTGAGTTGGGCTTATCTTAAGAATATACATGGCTGATTTAACATTACAGAAATTCATCAATGTGATTAACCACATTAATAACTTAAATAGATTTAAATAGGTTAAAAAGAAAAATTGTATTATTTCAGTAGATATAGAAAAAAATCAATAAAATCCAACATTCACCAATGCTGACTGCTTGGCAGATTAGGACTAGTAGAGGACTTTAACCTGAAAAAGGGTATCTAGCCATAAAAGCTCCACATAAAATGCATTATTTAATAGTGAAATTTTGAAGGTTTTCTTTTCAAGATCAGAAACAAGACAAGGACCAAACATGACTCTATCAATATTGAGCTGAATGCCAATGCAGTGAGGCCAGGAAAAAAAATTACGAAAATTTAATCGGAAGAAGTAATATGATGGAGGTGAGGGCATGGGTTTGAAAGAAATTTAGGAAGCCTTGTCTGACTTAGATGCATGTATTTATTTATTTTGTTGATTAAATATATTACCTGGTAGATAGTGTTGGATAGAGGAGCCTGGTGTGCTGCAGTTCATGGGGTCGCAAAGTCAGACATGACTTAGCAACTGAACAAGTCATTGGTCAAAACTCTTCAAACTGAACGTTTATGTTATGTAATCATACCACAATAAAACTAATTTTTAAACATCTTTTAAAAGATATATATATATATGTATGTATCCATCCATCCATCCATATATATATATATTACCTGTTAATGCTCCCAAGTCCAAGCTCATGCTGCTTACCACAGGATAGGCCAGTAAGTCAAGAGACGAGTTGTGGGGCAAGGAATAGTGACTTTACTTGAAAAGCCAGTAGACAGAGAAGATGGCAGACTGGTATCTCAAGGAACCGTCTTACCCGAATTAGAATTTGGGTTTCTTTTATACTAAAAGGGAAGGCGGTATGGCTAGTTATTGCAGATTTCTTGGTGTAGGAATCCTTTTTTTCTGCAGCTGTACAGGTAGGTCTGGTCACAGTGTTCCTATAAATCTCCAACATGACAAATGTTATTCTCTGTTCTGCAACTTTTTATCTCTATATGAATGGGAAAGTGTTATACTTTTAAAGCCAGAGCCCTGAGAATGGGCCATCTATCCTATGGATTTCAGGCTGTAGGCAGCATTATTTTGGAGAAGGTGCAGAGCCAGCATGACTAAGCACAGGGTTAGTGCTAAAGGAACAGATCCAGTATGGAGTCAGTTCGTTCTTCTCTGTTACAGTAATGGGGAAATAGGAAGAAGCTGAAGCAAAGGAAAGGGGCCTAATATTTATTTAGTTCTTATTCTCTGAAAGTTCTGGACTAGATGCTTTCACATATTTAATTATTTAATTCATGCATTCTCTTCACTGTCTTGAAAACTCATGCAATTGATGCTTAGGAAAGTTACGTGAGAAGAAGGACATACATTTGCATAAATTTATCCCCATTGTTAAATACTAGTTCAAGCTAAGTGAACTAGTGAAAAGTGAATGTAAAATTATACTGATTAGCTCAGTGTCAATATGGGACCAAGATTTTAGTCTTTCACTCCAGGGGGCACATACTATGACTTGAAAGCACATAATGAAAAGATTTTTGACATGGGAATATGTTGGGGTCCTAGAAGCGTGGTTTGGGTAATCACACAGAATATCTCTAGTCAGGGTCTATGTAAGATATGAGAGAGAGGGCGCAGGGTGGGGTAGATGGAGGAGAGCTGGAGGGGAAGAGAGAGATCTCTGCCTCAAGTGTACAGCTGTATGTATAGAGTAACCAATACAAACAGAGCAGATTTTTAAAAGTATTGACACAAGGAGGGAGGTACAACCCTATTATGACTTGCTGAAGAAGAAGAAATTATTTCGATTTAGCAAACACTTCTGAAATCCTGCTGCATACCAGACAATTTGCCAAGTCCCTGGGATACTTAAACAAGTTCGATCTCTAAGCTGGAAGGAATCTCTGAGCCCAGAACTCTAGCAGAAAGTGTCCAAAGCTTCCTTGCATGGTATCCAAAGGCCTTCTCTTTTGATCTCCAACCATCTTTGCAGCCTCATCTGCCAGAGTGAAAACATTATCATCTATAGTGTTTCAGTGCTCTATATTCTTATCTACCTTAATCAGGTCTTCACTCTTCCAGTTATTTCCAGTTGCCAAGTCCAAGTGGAATTCTTTTGTCCCTTATCAGCTGTTTCTCACCTTCAGTTATATTCCTCTCTCTGACATTTCCACTTTCCACTTTTTCCTGTCTTTTTTCCTTTGGACAATAATGTGTTCACTTATTTACATATACATAAAAATTGTGAATATTTCAGTGCATATAATAAGTGTTTGAATCTGTCTGCAGTAAGCAGATTGGCTTAGAATTAACATGAATTGGGGATCTCTTTTCCATCTACTATAAAATTGATTCTTAGAGATTATTGTTGTTTTTCAGTTGCTAAGATGTGTCCGATTCTTTGCGACCCCATGAATTGCAGCATGCCGAACTTCCCTGTCCTTCACTATCTCCCAAAGTTTGCTCAAAATCATGTCCATTAAATTAGTGATGCTATCCAACCATCTCATCCTCTGTCGCCCCCTTCTCTTCCCGCCCTCTGTTTTTCCCAGCATCAGGATCTTTTCCAATGAGTTGGCTCTTCACATCAGGTGACCAAAGTACTGGAGCTTCAGCTTCAGCATCAGTCCTTCCAATGAATATTCAGGGTTGATTTCCTTTAGGATTGACTGGTTTGATCTCCTTGCTGTCCAAGGGACTCTCAAGAGTCTTCTCTAGCACTACAGTTCGAAAGTATTTATATTTAAATAAATGAGACTGTTGGGTGATATCTTTTGGGGAAAACACTTTTGATTCGGTGATCTAAAAATTAAACCAGAACTCAGAAATTATAGTTTTTAATAAAATTTTATGTGTTTGCATCATTATAAGGCTCATTATAGAATAAATATGTACAATTCTGTCATTCAGAGGCAATCTGAGGTAATTTTTGTTTTATCTTCCCCTGAACTTTTCCCTAGCTTTTTTTCTTTGTTGTACACACCTAATCACATTGGTGTATAGATACCATATATTTTTTAAAGTTTCTAATTGTGTAATTTAAATGTTATAGCATTAATAGTCTGAAATTAGGCTGGAGGGCTACAGTCCATAGGGTCACAGAGTTGGACATGACTGAAGCAACTTAGCACACAAGCATGCTCATAAGATCACAAGGCATTATGGAATTCAGTTATTCATACATGTTAAATATGAATACATGCTCATTTAAACACCTTCAATAAGCAAGTAGAGTAAAAAATGATTTATCCATCACATAATCCCAATTTTAAAGGTCTGGGAACATGGAAGCTTTTGTTTGTTTCCTCTTATAGATCTTATATATTTTGTTAGACTCATACCGAAGTGTTTTATTTTGGGGATGCTGCTGTAAATGGTATTGTGTTTTTAATTTCAATTCCCAGTTGTTCATTGCTGGCTTATAGGAAAGTGATTGACTTTTGTACATTCACCTTGTATCCTACAACCTTCCTATAATTGCTTATATCCTTATCTGTCTTAATCAGATCTTTACTCTTCCAGTTAGTTTTTTAATAATTTTTTTTGGGTTTTCAACATAGACAATTGTGTCATGTGTGAACAAAGACAGTTTTATTTCTTCCTTTCCTATCTGTATAGCTTTTTTTTTAATGTTAAATATTTATAACTTTTTTTTTTTTCTGTATAGCTTTTACTTCCTTTTCTTGTTTTATTGTACTAGCTAAGACTTCCAGTACAATGTTGAAAAGGAGTGGTCAGATGGGTCATCCTGGCATCATGCCTGATCTTAGTGGAAAAGCTTCTATTTTCTCACCATTAAGTATGCTGTTAGCTGTGAGTTTTTATAGATACACTTTATCAAGTTGAGCTAATTTCCTTCTAATCCTAGTTTACTGAAAGCTTTTATCATCACTTGGTGTTAGATTTTGTCAAATACCTTTTCTGCATCTACTGATACGATCATGTGATTTTTCTTCTTTAGCCTGTTGATTGGTATATTACATTAATTGATTTTGAATGTTGAATCAGCCTTCCATACTTGAGATTAACCGCACAATCGTGGTGTATAATTCTTTCTATAGATTACTGGATTTGATTTGCTAATATTTTACTGAGGATTTCTGCATTTACGTTCTTGAGCGAGATTGGCCTGTAGTTTCCTTTTCTTGTAATGTTTTCATTTGGTTTTGGTACTATGGTAATGCTGGCCTCAAAGAACGAGTTAAGAAGTATTTCTTCTGCTTCTGAAAGAGATGAGGGGGGTTGATTTAATTTCTTTATTAAAATTTGATAAAATTTACCCCTGAACCCATCTGGGCCTGGTGATTTCTGTTTTGAAAGGTATTGATTAGTGATTCATTTTATTTAGTAGATACAGGCCTATTCCAATTGTCAATTTCTTTCTGTCTGAGTTTTGGTAGTTTGTGTCTTCAAGGAATTAGTCCATCTCATCTAGATTATCAAATTTATAGGCATAGAGTTATTCATAGTACTCCTTTATTCAAAAGTAAGTTGCAGCATTTTTGATACTTTCTCCTAAATACCTCAGCTTCCACCTGCTAAAAATAAGGATATTCTATTACATAATCATAGTATCATTACACACGTAAGAAAATTGACTTATTAATTCTCATATTAATGATTTAATAATTAACTTAGTAACCACAAGGGAAGGAAACATTCTGAGGGTCAACACTTTAACCGAATGATCAACTTTAACACACCAATGTGATAGTCGGACTTCCCTCAGAGTTCAGCTGGTAAAGAATCTGCCTGCAGTGCAGGAGACCTGGGTTCAATTCCTGGGTTGGGGAGATCCCTGGAGAAGGAAATGGCAACCTGCTCCAGTATTCTTGCCTGGAGAATCCCATGGGCAGAGGAGCCTGGCAGGCTACAGTCCATGGGGTCTCAAGAGCTGGACCCGACTTAGTGACTAAACCACCAATGTGATAGTCTGACATTATATGCCTTCTAATGTGATGCAATAAGAAGCACACATCCCATTTAGAGTGTTTGTGCCAAAAATGTTTAATCAACCTGTGAGGAAATAATCAGACAAAAACAACACGTAGGACATGCGTAGGCCAGCTGTACTGGACTCTTAAAAAAAAGTCAATTACATTTACCAAAAAAAGCAAACAAAGATGGAGGAGATGGGTTTAGAAGCTAAAGAGATAAAATAGCCAATGCCAAGGGCAGACTTTGACTGGAACCCAGGTAGAAGGGAGAAAAGTCGTAAAGCACATTTGGGGGACAACTAGCTCAATTTTAATATCTCTATATATGACAATATTGAATTCTTGTTATTCTTATAATTCTTATAATATAAAACAAGGTTAATAGTGGTGGTGATTCAAAGTTGTTTTTGTTGTTATTTTTATTCTTATTTCTCTGATCAAATAGGACTGTATAACCTATAATGTATTTTAATAAAAACCAAAGCTGTTTTCTATCCCATTCCCTTGTGGAGAGTTTTGCAGTGAACATTTCCAGAGGGCTTCACCTGCTATGTGTGTGTGTGTGTGTGTGTGTGTGTAGGTGTTGTATCAGCTGGCTTCCCAGGTGGCACAGTGGTAAAGAATCTGACTGCCAATGTGCTAATGCAGGAGATGCAAGACATGCAGGTTTGGTCCCTGGGTTGGGAGGATCCCCTGGAATAGGAAATGGCAGCCCACTCCAGTATTCTTGCCTGGAAAATCCCATAGACAGAGGAGCCTGGTGAGCTACAGTCCATGGGGTCATGAAGAGCCAGATATAAGTAAACATTCATACATGGGCTTCTCTCTCTGGCAGATTTAGGACCTTTGCATTACTGATCAAAAACTGGATTTCATAGGATAGGAGCAGAGAAAGGACGAGGGCAATGAAGGATAAGTATGGGATAAGCTCTGTGAGAAGCAATAAATAACTCATCTCTTTGAGAGAGGAGGAACCTAGCATCCTATGGATATTAAAAAATACAGACTTCTAAGAATCTGTAGCTAGAAATACTGTGAGAGGGAATGGTAGGAAGACTATCCCACTTTGAGATGTTACCTCACAGTGTAGCTCTAAAGATGTTTTCTCCTGTATCTCCATCCTCTGCTTTTGATTATGTTCAGTCCCTGTCTGCCTGATTCTGTAACATTTTTTTCCCTCGAGAACCAGCTAACTTATTCCTTGAGTACTTTGGATACCACTTTAAAGATAATTTGTTTCCCTTGCTGAATGAAGAAGCACCCTTCTGTATTGCCAGAATTTGCCTGTTATTCAAGAGAAGCTGCAAATAATTTTTGTGTGAAATCTCCTGTCTTATGAATGTTAACAAATTTAAAACTTTTCATGCACTTTGTGGACTAAATGTAACACAAATACGAACCTCCAGTTTGCAACATCTGCTTGAGGGAACCCGGAAGTATAGGTAGAGGAGAATTCTAAGTCAATAATGAGGCAAAACTCCCTTCTTGTGCAGCCCTAAAGTTAAAAAATAAAAGTTATCCAGTAAAAGACTCAGAATACTAAGGACAGAAACCAGACGAGGTATATATGATATGTGGATGTGTATATATTTGGCTGCACTGGGTGTTCATTGTGGCATGCGGGCTCTTCGTTGCAACGCATGGAATTTCTCCACTTGTGGTGCATAGGCTTCTCTAGTTGCAGCTCCCAGGCTGTAGAGCTCACGGGTTCAGTAGTTGCATCATGGGGGCTTAGTTGCCCCATGGCATGTGGGATCTTAGTTCCCTGACCAGGGATGGAAGCTGTAACTTCTGGACCACCTCAACTACTGGACCACCAGAGAAGTCCCACAAGCTTTTCTTTAAACCAATTCCTTTTCATTTTCTCCTTTAAATAATTATTACTTTTACTGATTTTTTAGCCCTCTAATGGTGAAGGTTTTTTCCCCCCTTGCTTTCATTAAAAAAAAATCTAAACAGTCAAGTTCCCTCTGTTTTATAAGTGGCCAGCAAAGGATATTTGTCCAGTCGCCTCCATGATCACAGGGGTCTGTGTTTCACTAGAGAGGAGGTGTTCTGCCTTCCACTTTTATTTTTTAAGGTAACAGCTTTCTTAAAATATAATTTACATACCATATAATTCTCCCACTGAAAGTATAAAATTCAGTGGTTTTAAGTATATTCACAGAATGTGAAAACATCACAGTTAATTTTAGAACATTTTCATTACACCAGAAAGCCTGCACCCATTTGCAATTAGGCTCCATTTCCCCCTAACCACTTCTAGGCCTGCTGCTAAGTCGCTTCAGTCGTGTCCGACTCTGTGCGATCCCATAGACAGCAGCCCACCAGGCTTCCCCGTCCCTGGGGTTCTCCAGGCAAGAACACTGGAGTGGGTTGCCATTTCCTTCTCCAATGCATGAAAGTGAAAAGTGAAAGTGAAGTCGCTCAGTCGTGTCCGACTCTTAGCGACCCCATGGACTGCAGCCCACCAGGCTCCTCCGTCCATGGGATTTTCCAGGCAAGAGTACGGGAGTGGGTTGCCATTGCCCTCTCCACTTCTAGGCCTAGGCAGCCACTAATCTTATCAATGTAGATTTGCCTGTCCTGGACATTTTATATAAATGGAATCACACATAGTGTTACCTTTTATAACTGGCTTCTTGCACTTTATGTTCAAGATTCATCTGTGTTGAAGCATGTATCAATACTTCATTCTTTTATATGATGAAGTAATGTTCCATTGTGGATATACCACTTTTTATTTATCCTGTCAACTTTAACAATATAATAGCCAGTTATTTTGCTAGCAAAAGTGAGTTTACATGGAAATAGTGGAGGACTTTGCAACTCGGGAAATGTAAGCTATGGTAAGCCATAGGCAAATCCAGAGAATGAAGAAGGGGGGCTTGATTTTACGGGGAAAAGACGGGGATTTGGGAGGGGCTGTGATAAACAGAGAGTCCATTGGAGGAAGCTGGGAATCCAGAGTATAGAGGCTTCTGATTGGTTGGACTGCTACAATCACTGATTGGCTGGGCTGTCCTGGAGCGAAGTTTTCTACTGTTTCTGGATAATAAAGTAAAGCCAGCTTTCTGTTGGAGCTCTGGCACATCTCTTACTGCTTGAAGTAATTGAGGGTACATGGTGGGGTGTGAGAGCGCCTCCTACGGGCCTGTCCTGACTCCAGTTTTAGCTGAGATTTCTTTAATTCCACATTTCCACCTTTTGCTTAAGCTCTTTCCTTAAAAGCATTGCTGATCAAGAGTCAGGGTTTCCACATGCAGTAATTTATTCCTCAGACCTTCCCTGGTTGTCACATTTCATGTCAGAGAGAAGGTACACAAATTGGAAACCTCAGGAGGACACATTTGAGTAACTCTCAGGAATTTCTCATTATAAGTCCATATTTAGTCAAGCTTGTGTTATAAATTATCTTGAGACACTGGGCTAGCATCATCATATTAGGCATGTCATTTTTTATAAAGGTTTGATAAGTAATAGATGTAAAACTTAGCAAATATGCAGAACAGAATTAAAAACAGCATTATAAATCCAGTTTTAAGATGGTTCTCAACCAGGAGCTCAGACCCAAAGGTAGCCAGTTGAATAAATCAGAAGACAGTAGGTTGTTGGGTAAAATGTGCTGTAACTAATATGCTTGCTCTTTGATTTTGTGTAATTGGGCCTCTGCTTCCCCAGAGGCATGTCCCCACATTTAACAAGAGGTGTTTGCTATTGCATAGACACCGTCTTGTTCAGCAAGTAAGTAATCAAAGGCTATGTGGTGATCCAAAATCACCTTGGCCAATGAGTTAGGTGAGCATTGCTGAGTTGAAACTGTGTTGGTTATGGAGTCAGCTAACTCCTAATATCAGGGAGAGATTCCTGATTACTTGTGCATTGGCACTCCAATCATAGGAAGAAAACTCTCCCTGCGGAGACAAAACCAGAATCTTGCATGCTTCCAGGAAGTTCTTCCTTAAGGTTGTTGTAAAGACTTAATGAGATGGACCAATGAGAGGCTTCTGTTTGGTTATGTAGGGAGAACAAGATAGTGAACATAGCAAGGCTACACTCCACTGTCGTCATATTCTCCACCTGTCAAGACAATGACTTGCTTAAGCTTAAAGGTATTCCACAGACTTCCATATATGAAGGTATAACCAGGAGATATGGTAAGACTCCCACATAAACAATAGCATCTATGGGGTTATTCATTGGAATAGGGGCATTTGCATTACTTAACCAAGGCTCACACATAAGGTTGTTACACACCAAGAGGATATTTAGACATAGAGATGTGTCAGCAAGTTTACAAGTGATATGACTTACACTGGCAACTCTGCAGAACCTTTCATATAAATGTTTAGAAGATCTTGTTTTTCCATCCCAGGGTCGAGTCAAATTGAAGCAGGAAGTAAGTTTAGGCAGGTTTAGCACACTGACTTTATGAAATGGGCTCTGGAAACAATTTGGACAAACAACAGCATTTGGAAACCCAGTAAAATTTCTTATAGAGTGAACCAAAGGGTCTTTGCTCCCTTGGATGGACTGATATTTTCAAGGGCAAATCCAGCAATCAGAGAGGTTCCCCCTTTCACAAGGGATTGGGAAATAAAAATAAGGGCATTGTCCTTCCATGGAAGGGAGGGAGAAAACAAGGTGAGAGACAGTACTGAAAGAAAGGGACACAGGCTTGGTCCAGACATCCTGGGAAAGCTATCAGCCTCAGATACTGTCTGTTTCGGATCCTAGTGTGCTTTATCTTCACGTTGCCAGATGGTCCCATTGGGATTCAATACCTGCTTTAAATGTGATGTGTAGATGCAGGGGTCTACTTCTTGGAGTTTTGCGGTACAAAGGTTAGTTAACAGTACCTGATAGGGGCCCTTCCAGTGAGGCTGGAGAGAGTTCTTTTAAAGGTGCCTCTTCCGGTATACAAAATGTCAGGGTTATAGAGTGTGATAGGTGGGGTCTTTGACGCCTGGTAATGTGCTGCAGAAAGGGGGCTCTACTAGGGCATGGTTATTTTTAATAGATGTAATTAGACCTTTATAATACAGAAGTATGTTTGTCTGTATCACTTGTGGATTGAAAGGAGCAGGGACCAGTTGCTGCTGACATCCTGTAACTGAACAGACTCCCATTGAAGCTATACAGATATATACTTTGTCATGAAAAAAAGAATATTTAATAAGAATTTCAGAATTTGGGGGAATCAGACAGGGATAAAAGGATAAGTGCTTCAATCTTTGTGGCCAGCATACACTTTACCAAATTGCTGTGAATTATAGAAAACTTAAAGCAGAGGAGAAAAATGATCCCTTTATACCTGGAAAACAAAACATTAAAGCAGTTTGTTTTCCATTAGTTTTAGAAATCCTTACCCAGTTCAGTCATACGATCTTAAAGTTGTCAAAAACCCATATTCCAGAGTACCTGTCAGAACTTTATACATGAATCTCTTTAAAGAAAAAACATATTTGCAAAAGCATTAAAGTAAAGCAGTAACTGCCTATAACTGACAAAAAGACTTGAGATTTTCCAGGGACCGTGAGAAAGAGCTCAGAGTTAGCTCAAGGTCAGAAAGACTTCATTTAGAACTTGCTTTTGGGGAAGTTTATTAAAAATATCAAAAGGTTTTAGACATTTGATCAAACAGGATCATAGATTATCATGAAATGATAATTATCTGTTGGATCAAAATAACAATAAGTAACAAATTTCAAAGGCAAATACGAAAAGTTACATAGTTGTAGGCAAAACTTGGTTCTTTTAATGTTGAGAAGATTCCATTTTCTTAAGTAACCAGAGACCAGATTAAGACAATATGAAGCCTAGGAAAGAATTTTGGTAAAACATGAATCTTTGTTTTCTAAGCAAATTACTTAGAGGTTAAAAAAAAAAAGGAACAGGCTACTTAGTCCAAGAAAACTTTGCCCTTTTAAGAGATTAATTATTTTTCAAAAAAATTTCCCAATAAATCTTCCACAGCTTACTATTTCATTTAGCTTTTGTCCTATTTTTCATCTTTCCTATTCTGAATTAGCTTCACTTTAGGACAAAATTACACTCTTTCCCTCAATAAAATGCATTTCCATTCTTCTACCTTTTCTTACCAAAAGTGAAAGTGACAGTCACGTCTGACTCTTTGCAACCCTGTGGATGATATGTAGTCCTTGGAATTCTCCGAGCCAGAATCCTGGAGTGGGTAGCCTTTCCCTTTTCCAGAGAATCTTTCCAACCCAGGGATCAGACCCAGGTCTCCCACACTGTAGTCAGATTCTTTACCAGCTGAGCCACAAGGGAAGCCCAAGGGTGCTGGCGTGGGTAGCCTGTCCCTTCTCCAGCGAATCTTCCTGACCCAGGAATCGAACTGGGGTTTACCAAAAGCACCTGTCTTACTTGTGTTGCATATATGCTTGTTTCCCCTAATTATTTCTGGTAGCTTTAAACAATTGTGAGTAGTCTATACGAACTAATGAATATATTTCATAAATCCTAAAAACATATTTTCCTCAAGGAAATTTTCCAACGTGGTATGTTTACCAGTAGACCCGAATATCTTTAGTTCCTTTGTAAAGGAAGCCAAAAGTAGATGAACCTATTTTAAGTAATGTTCTAGTATTTTGATCTTATTTGGGAATGATCTAGATATTTAATGACCACCTATTATTTAATTTAACTTAGCAAAACTGTAAAGTTTCAGGATGCCAAAAAGATTTGGGGAAACTGTTTAAAAGATTTACCCAGAAATGTATATCTCATTCACATACTTTCAATTCACTTGTTTTCAACATTCATGAAAAACTTTATCATACCATGTATTGCTCACAAATTTTGTAATGAAGATAACATGAATTTATCTCACCAATTAACCTAGGCAGAATAAAAATTGTATGCCTGCATTACTTTCAAACACTGCTAACTCCAAGGACATGCCTGTTTTAATTAGACCACTACCCCTAAACTAGCTTTCAAACTGTATCATGTAAACCCAGAAAGTCTCTGTTATATTTTATTTCATTTAAGTGCTCATTTGTTTGTTTGTTTTGCTTTTTTTGTTTTTAAGCCAATTAAATAAAGCTCTTTTTGAATTAATTTTAGCAATACTATCCAGAGGTAGAAAAGAAAAAAAAAAATACCACACATATATACATACATATATAGATACACTGGTGGCTCAGAGGGTAAAGAATCTGCCTGCAATGCAGGAGACCCATGTTCAACCCTTGGGTCAGGAAAATCCCCTGGAGAAGAGAATGGCTACTCACTCCAGTATTCTTGCCTGGAGAATTCCACGGACACAGGAGTCTGGTAGGTTACAAGGGGTTGCAAAGAGTCAGACATGACTGAGCAAGTAACACACATATAGATACACATGAGCACACAGACAGATGCAAACAGGGAACTTGTAGTTTTATTTAAAATGTTAGCCATGTCTCAGGTACAAAAATACAAAACTCAGAAGAATAGTGTGATCCAAATTGTTTTTCTGGCATACTATAAGGATCCTTTTAGAACTCTTTTTGGAGTCAAATTGTCTTTTAGAAACTTCTGCATATCAATCAAAGAAGGCAGTCTGTTGTCTCCTGAGTGGTTTGGAGTTCTCTCTGTTAAGATTTCCCCTTAAGATGGCTTTATTTAAAACAAAAGTCAAACTTTGAACAGGATAGTTGACCTACCAAAAAACTTCACCAAGCAGACGGAAATAGAAAACAAAATTTCCCCTAAGAGTTTTGGAATCTATTTGTCTATTTTCAAAAATATAGGACAATTGCTGTTTAAATCTTTCCTTTTAGTTGTTTATTTGCTCCAATTGTCTTAGAAACAGTAATTAGGGGGTTAGCATTTGGATTCTCAGAGGGTCTGATTTTTTAAAGGGGCAGGTTTTTGCAGAGGAGAGAGGAAGAAGACATTGGGGTCAGAGCAAGAGCACAAGATGGCCGCCAGGGCCGAGGCTGAGACAAAGTGGGTGGAGAAGACACACAGATCGTCCAAAACCAGAAGTTGGGGAGGGGAATACAAGAGTTTGAGGCTCTGGTAGATTTTTTCTTTTTTGGTTATTTTGGCAATTTTAGAAATAGAATCTTGCAAAGAGGCAATTTTAGAGTTTTGTGCATGTTTCCAGTTACCAGTGAAATGTTTGTTTTAATTTTAGGACGTAGTCCTCCAATTTAATCTTATTTGAATTTGGGGAGCTTGAAAGTTCCCCTTAAGAGCAGCTGTAATTCCTAATTACTTTTAGTTTGTCTAGCCCACTTAATTTAAAATGCAGTAAAGGGTGTCCACAGTTTTTAAACATGAACTGGCCCGAGTCTCCAAAGGAGGACTGCCTTCAGAGCAATTAGATGAGTGGGGTCCCATTTCCCTAAGTTCTCCCAGAAACCCAAGAAAGTTGGTAGAGTCTTTGCACAGATTCCAAAAGGAATAGTTCCCAGTTAGCTCAGTCTCCAAAAGAGAACCTAGCTACCACATGCTCCAGAAAACAACTTGAGTACTAAGGATAAAGCCTTGTACCAGACAAATGAAATCTTTCCCCTTAAAGGACAAAGCCTTTCCAGAGCCTGAGTAAAGTTAGAGAGCTCAAAACACACAAGAGTGGAGCTTGGCATCCGAGAGAACACTCTCCAAATTGAAAGCGGTCAGCAACTCAGCAGAGGGATAAGCACAGGCGACTTAGTGCAGGTCACCTCACTTGATTCTAGGAGCCAAGTCTCTCGGAGTTTGCCCCTTTGGACCCCACTTGTGCCACCAAATATGTCAACTTTAATCATATAATAGCCAGTTATTTTACCAGCAAAAGTGAATTTATTCTCCAGTACCAGAGGAATTCCCCTTTATGGATCACATCCTTGTCGCGGCAAAGGGGCTTGTGTAACCCAGTGAAGCTATGAGCTGCACCTTGAAGGGCCACCCAGGATGGACGTGTCATAGTGGAGCGTTCTGACAAAACGCAGTCCACTGAAAGAGGGGATGGTAAACCATTCTGGTGTTCTTGCCATGAGAACCCCGTGAATGGTATGAAAAGGCAAAAGGATATGACACTGGAAGATGAGCCCCCCAGGTTGGAAGATGTCCTGTATGCTACTCGGGAAGAGCAAAGGGCAAATACTAATAGCTCCAGAAAGAATGAAGCAGCTGTGCCAAAGTGGTAATGATGCCCAGTTGTGGATGTGTCTGGTGGTGAAAGTAAAGTCTGATGCTGTAAAGAACAGTATTGCATAGCAACCTGGATTATTAGGTCCATGAATCAAGGTAAAGTGAACATAGTCAAGCAGGATATGGCAAGAGTGGATATCAGCATCTTAGGAATCAGTGAACTAAAATGGACAGGAATGGGTGAATTTTTAATTCAGATGATCATTATATCTACTACTGTGGGCAAGAATCCCTTAGAGGAAATGTCCTTAGAGGATGTCCTCTAAGGACAAAAATCCCTTAGAGGAAAGCTCTCATAGTCAATAGAAGAGTCTGAAATGTACTACTTGGGTGCAGTCTCAAAAATGACAGAATGATCTTGATTAGTTTCCAAGGCAAAAACCATTCAACAACACAGTAACCCAAGACTATGGCCCAACCACTTATGTCAAAGAAGCTGAAGTTAACCAGTTCTATGAAGCCCTACAAGACCTTCTAGAAATAACACTGAAAAAGCATGTCCTTTTCATCACGGGATTGGAATGCAAAAGTAAGAAGTCAAGAGATACATGGAGTAACAGGCAAGTTTGGCCTTGGAGTACAAAATGAAGCGGGGCAAAGGCTAATGGAGTTCTGTCAAGGGAACACACTGGTCAGAGCAAATACCCTTTTCCAACAATACAAGGGACGACTCTACACATGGACATCACCAAATCATCAATACTGAAATCAGATTGATTATGTTTTTTGCAGCTGAAGAGGAAGAAGCTATATACAGTCAACAAAAACAAGATCTGGAGCTAACTGTGGCTTTTGCAACTCCTTATTGCAAAATTCAGGCTTAAACTGAAGAAAGTAAGGAAAAACACTAGGTCGTTCAGGTAAGACCTAAGTCAAATCCATTATGATTATACAGTGGAGGTGATGAATAGATTCAAGGAATTAGATCTCATAGACAGAGTGCCTGAAGAATTATGGAGAGAGATTCATAACATTGTACAGGAGGCAGTGACCAAAACCATCCCCAAGAAAAAGAAATGCAAGAAGGCAAAGTGGTTGTCTAAAGAAAGAAGAGAAGTGAAAAGCAAGGGAGAAAGGGAAAGATATGCTGAACTGAATGCAGAGTTCCAGAGAATAGCAAGGAGAGGTAAGAAGGTCTTCTTCAATGAACAATGCAAAGAAGTAGAGGAAAACTATAGAAAGGGAAAAACTAGAGATCTCTTCAAGATAATTGGAGACATCAAGGGAACATTTCATGCAAGGATGGACACAATAAAGGACAGAAATGGTAAGGACCTAACAGAAGCAGAAGCAATTTTAAAAAGGTGGCAAGAATACACAGAAGAACTATACAAAAAAGGTCTTAATGACCCAGATAGCCACAATGGTGTTGTCACTCCCGTAGAGCCTGACATCCTGGAGTGTGAAGTCATGTGGGCCTTAGGAAGTTTTACTACAAAAAAAAGCTAGTGGAGGTAATGGAATTCTAGCTGAGCTATTTAAAATCCTAAAAGATGATGCTGTTAAAGTGCTGTACTCAATATGCCAGCAAATTTGGGAAATTCAGCAGTGGCCACAGGCCTGGAAAATGTCAATTTTCATTCCAACCCCAAAGAAGGGCAGTGCCAAAGAATGTTCAAACTACCGTACAGTTGCACTCATTTGCATGCTTAAGGTTATGCTCAAAATCCTTTAAGCTAGGCTTAAGCAGAATGTGAACTGAGAACTTCCAGATGTACAAGCTGGATTTAGAAAAGCAGAGGAACCAGAGATCAAATGGCCTACATTCATTGGATCATATAGAAAACAATGGAATTCCAGAAAAACGTCTACTTCTGTTTCACATTGAATATGTGAAAGCCTTTGACTATGTGTATCACACAACAAACTGGAAAATTCTTAAAGAGATGGGAATACCAGACCACTTTATTGTCTCCTGAGAAACCTGTATGTGGATCAAGAAGCAACAATCAGAACCAGACGTGGAACAACTGGTTCTAAATTGGGAAAGGAGTATGACAAGGCTGTATATTGTCACCCTGTTTGTTTAACTTATATGCAGAGTACATCATGTGAAATGCTGGGCTGGTTGAATCACAATCTGGAATCAAGATTGCCAGGAGAAATATCAACAACCTCAGATCTGCAGATGATATCACTCTAATAGGTGAAAGCAAAGAGGAACTAAAGAGCCTCTTGATGAATGTGGAAGAGGAGAGTGAAAAAGCTGACTTAAAACTCAGCACTCAAAAAACTAAGATCATGACATCTGCTCCCATCATTTCATGGCAAATAGAAGGGGAAAAGTAGAAGCAGTGATACATTTTGTTTTCTTGGGCTCCAAAATCACTGCAGATGGTGACAGCAGACATGGAACTAAAAGATGCTTGCTCGTTGCTATGACAAACCTAGACAGTGTGTTAAAAAGGAAAGACATCTCTTTGCCAGCAAAGGTCCATATAGTCAAAGCTATGGTTTTTCCAGTAGTCATGTATAGATGTGAGAGTTGGACCATAAAGAAGGCTGAGTATTGAAGAATTGATGTTTTCGAATTGTGATGCTGGACAAGATTCTTGAGAGTCCCTTGGAAAACAAGAAGATCAAACCAGTCAATCTAAGGGAAATACTCATTGGAAGGACTATTACTGAAACTGCAGCTTCAATATTTTGGCCAACTAATGCAAAGAGCTGACTCACTGGAAAAGACATTGAAGCTGGGATAGATTGAGGGCAGGAGGAAAAGGAGGCGACAGAGGATGATGATTGGATAGCATCACCAACTCAATGGACATGAATTTGAGGAAACTCTGGGAGATAGTGAAGGACAGGAAGGCCTGGCGTGCTGCAGTTCGTGGTATTGCGAAGAGTTGGACATAACTTAGTGGCTGAACAACAAGAACCAGAGGAATTGCTGTTCGGGAAACGCAATCTATGGCAAACCATAGGCAAATCCAGAGAACAAGAAAGAGTAACCTGCTTTTTTAGAGGAAGGGGAACTTGCTTTTATTGGGGAAGCTGGGTGGAAATTTGGGAGTTGTTGCTGTGATAACCAGAGAGTCCATTGGAGGAAGCTGGGAGTCCAGAGTATAGCGGCTTTTCATTGGTTTTACTGCTACAGTCTCTGATCGGCTGGGCTATCATGGGGTGGAGAGTTTTCTTCTTCCTTCTGGGTAGTAGAGGCACCTTTCTGTTGGAGATCTGGTGTAATCTCTTCCCATTTGAAATAATTGAGGCTGCATGGCAGATTTGTGACCCCATGGACTATAGCCTGCCAGGCTCCTCTATCCATGGGATTCTCCAAGGCAAGAATATCGGAGTGGGTTGCCATTTTCTCCTTCAGGAGATCTTCCTGGCCCAGGGATGGAACCCACGGTCTCTCGTCTCCTGCATTCGCAGGTGGGTTCTTTACCACTAAGCTACCAGGAAAGCCCTTCAATTTGAGCAGGATTCTTTAATTCCACAATTCATTCATCAGTTGAAAAGACATTTAGATTCCTTTCTCTTTGTTGGCTATTGTGAATAACACTGCTTTAAACATTCATATTCAAGTTCTTGTGTGGACATAAAACTTTAATTTCTCTTTGGTTTATGTATACCTAGCAGTAGAATTGTTGAGCCATATGGTAACTCTATATTTGCCCTATATTTGTTCCTATATTTGAGATACTCCCAGGCTGTTTTCCAAACTTGCTTTACCATTTTACATTCCCATTAGTAATGTACTCCATTTCTCCCCATGCCTTCCACTCTTAGTATTTAAGATGAATGACAGTGATGTCAACCACTTGCTTTTCATTTCTCAATTATGGTATTGAGAAATAATACAAAATAGAAATAATGTAAAATATTAGGTATACAGTTTTTTTCATGACAAAATATAAAAACTTTACCAAGCAACCTTTCACTTTATTTCTTTCCTTTGTCTTAACTAAGTGATCTCTTGGGAATGGAATGGCACCATGCTCTTAATGACAGCCTATCAAATATATCTTTTTTCCATATGAAGGAAAGAATGTCATACAGCAAATGACTTAATAGTCTTATCCTGTCCAAAGGTCTGTGGCATGTAGGAATATTGTAGGCCCGCTTTCATAGAGAATCGTGTTTTTTTTATTATTTGGACTTCAAAAATTGTATTGGATTGTAAAGCAAATCCCAGACATCAGGTCATTTTACCCATAAGTATTTCGGTATCATCTCGAACAGTAAAGGACTTTAACAAAAGATAGCCAGTATGTTATTATCTCACATTAGCTATTTGTTGTCCAGTTGCTCAGTCATGTCTGACTCTGTGACCCCATGGACTGCAGCAAGCCAGGCTTCCCTGTCCTTCACCACCTCCTGGAACTTTGCTCAAGCTCATGTCCATTGAGTCAGTGATGCCATCCAACCATTTCATCCTCTGTCATCCCCTTCTCCTCCTACCTTCAATCTTTCCCAGCATCAGGGTCTTTTCTAATGAGTCAACTCTTCTCATTAGGTGGTCAAAGTATTGGAGCTTCAGCTTCAGCATCAGTCCTTGCAATGAATATTCAGAGTTGATTTTGTTTAGGATTGACTGGTTTGATCTCCTTGTAGTTCAAGGGACTCTCAAGAGTTTTCTCCAACACCACAGTTCAAAAGCATCAATTCTTCAATGCTCAGCCTTCTTTATGGTCCAACTCTCACATCCATACATGACTACTGGAAAAACTATAGCTTTGACTATATGGACCTTTGTCAGCACATTAACTATAATTCCTTAATTTTTTCCAATACCCATTTATATTTATATATCCCTAATTATTTTAAATTTGCATTTCCACGGGTTGTTTTTTTTTTTTTAAATCTGAGTCCAAACAAGGTTCACAGATTTGGTTGTTTTATCTTTTAATTATTTTTTATTCTAGACTAATTATTTTTTATAGATCATATTTAGATAAGTAAGATAATCACAAAATAATATAAAACAGTATTTAGTAAAGGATTTAGTATTTAGTAGGATATGATCAAATATGAGGCATCTAGGTTTTTAGTAAGGGCTTCCCTCATAGCTCAGTTGGTAAAGAATCTGCCTGCAGTGCAGGAGACCTGTGTTCGATCCCTGGGTTGGGAAGATCCTCAGAGAAGGAAATGGCAACCCACTCCAGTATTATTGCCTGGAGAATCCCATGGACAGAGGAGCCTGAGAGACTGCAATCCATGGGGTCGTGAGAGTCGGACATGACTTAGCGACTAAAGACAGACAGAGGTTTCTAATATACTCTTCATTGACCCTGTTGGTAGATATATGATATATGGGTTAGAGAACCAGATTGACTAAATTTGAAGCTCCCGCCCTACCACCACAGGTTTTGTAATCTTTTGCAAGTGAATTTAATATTTGTTTTTATTAAAGTTATACATGTGCATAGTTCAAAAAGACAATTCTACAAGACTTGTTACCAACAAAAATGAACAAGAAAATCACTTCCTCATTACCACCAGTACTTGATTTCCTACCTCCAAGAAGCAGTTGTTTTCAACTCTTTTAACCTAATTTGTTTGTTTGCCTCCAGATCTCAAGGCAACCTAGTTATATTGCCATTCTTGATATTTCCTTTTAAAATTTTAATTTAATTAAAAATTTATTTTATTGAAGTATAGTTGATTCATTTTTGATATTTCTGTTTTGAGTATTAACTATTTCTGTGGGCTCCCAGGTGGAGCTAGCAGTAAAGAATCCACCTGCTAATGCAGGAGATGTAAAGAGATGAATGTTCAATTCCTGGGTTGGGAAGATCCTCTGGAGGAGAACATGGCAACCCACTCCAGTATTCTTGCTTAGAAAATCCCATGGACAGAGGAGCCTGGTGGGCTGCAGTCCATAGGGCTGCAAAGGATTGGACATTACTGAAGCAACTTGGTACACATCCATTTCTCTAATGGAAGATGAAGGTTTAGTTCTCTATCACACTCACTGCAGTCTCCCAAAGTGGCACAGTGGTAAAGAATGTGCCTGCCAATGCAAGAGACACAGGAGACATGGGTTTGATCCCTTGATTGGGAAGATCTGCTGGAAGAGGAAATGGCAATCCACTCCAGTATTCTTTCCTGGGCAATTCCATGGACAGAGGAGCCTGGTGGACTACAGTCCATGGGGGCACAAAGTGTCAGACATGACTGAGCAACTGAACGCACACACGGGCACACTGACTGCTCCTCTACTACAGATACCAAGTCCATACTTCCATTCTCCTAAGATAGTTAGAAAAGCATTCAGTCTAAATAGTATAGCCATGAAAATGCTATTCATAGGTACCATGATTACTGTCTTTTCAGAGAACACTTTATTTTTCCTGAAGTCAGAAACATTCATGCTTTATATTTTGCTTAGTTTTCTATGTATTGATCAATAATTCAACTCTGCACCCTTCCTCAGTTGTATAAATCTGCTCTCCATATGTCCAAACACATTAGATAGTCTATTAGTTTCATTGTCTTGAAGAAATCTCTCTAGGGGCCTTCTGACTTGCACTGCTCTGGACTATTTTCTATCTATCCCTGCTGCCCTGCATGACCTTGGAGTCTCCCTCACCATCCTTCTTTTTTGGTATATTTCATTTCCTGGAGTCCATTTAAAAAATTTTTTTATTCTTCACTTACTAGAACACATTCTCTAATAATATCCTGAGAAAGGATGCATGAGAAATAAATTTTTGAGACTTTGCCCATATGAAAGTGTCTTTATTCTAACTTCATATTTAATTGATAGTCTGGCTGGGTATAGAATTCTTGGTTGGAAATTATTTTCCTCAGAATTTTGAAGATGTTGCAGCACTATATTTAGGCTTTCAGTGCTTTTCTTGAGAGATCTGAAGCCACTTTGATTTTTAAATTACTTTTATAAAATCTCTTTGCTGTTATTCTCTCTGGAAATTTGAGTGTTCTGAAATTTCATGATCATAGACTTGTTGGAGGGCTATTTTTATTTTGTGCTGTACACTCAGAGGGCCCCTTTAGGTTAAAAAAAACTCAAGTTCTTTGGTTATGGGGAAATATTATTTAATTATTTCTTTGAGTATTTTCTCCCTTCTATTAAATATTTCCTTCTGTTAGAACTTCATAATTCAATTGTTGTGTTACCTAAACTGTTGCTTTAATTAAATAAACAAAACAAAAACAAAAAACAAAAAACTTTTGTCTCCCACATTCTATCTTTGTCTTTTGTACTACATTTCCTTGACTTATTTTATAATCCTTTCTATTTCTGCTATTATGTTTTTAATTTCCAAGAGTTATTTTTTGTTTTAATTCACTGAATGTACCTTTCTTTTAGAAATGGCATCTATTTCCTGAATAGAATATTTTCTCTTTGCAGATTTTAATTTTAAAAAAATTTTCACTGTCATCTGTGTTTTCTCTTTTTCCACATTGCATTTATTTTGCATTTGTTTTGGTCTCTATCATAATAGATACTTTCTTCTAATGCCTTGTGGTCTTGGCTGTCAGCCTACACTTAAGAGGGAGGTTTCTTCTTTTTAATATCATCTTCTCTCATACTTCTAGTGGTACCTGGTGCTGCCAGTGATTGGGCCTTTGGGGAATTCTGTGGTATATTTTAGGATATATTTCAGCTTTTCCCACTACTACTGTAGGATTCGCCTTTCCTGGTTTTGCTGAGTAAGTTCCACTTATCTGCTTTCCAAAACTTCTGTTGCTGATGTCTCTTCTCCATTCTCTGTTCCTATGTACTTCTGATTTATAACAAACAAATGACCTTTTCTGTCATTTGGAGGGGTTTGGAAGGGAGCGAGGTGTATGTGTAATCTACATCAAGGTTCAGCAAACTATGGTTTATGCACTAAAACCAGCTCTTCCCTATTTCTAGGGCACCACGACCAACACTTTCCCAGGTCCCTGAAGTTCCAAACTTCATCCTAGCTTCTCACTCTCAGTCTTAACACACACCTAATACCATTTTCAACCCACCTTCTATTGCACCAACAGCTGTTTGTAAGTGGTGCCACCCTTTCCCCCTTACCCCACCTCTTAGAGGGCAGTTGGTAGTATAAATCTAGCTACTCTCAGACTTCCTGGTCTCCCTGTGGGTGCTGATGCCCCCTGGGGGTGTCCTGCCCCTGATCCTCAGCCAAGTGCCTTTTGTCTCCTGGATGACATAGCAATTTCTTCTGCAATTTCATGGTGACTCACTTTTTAAAAATAGTCTTTGATGTGTCAAAGCCTTTTTTGAAAGTTTGAACAGGTTGTATTGACTAGTTCTCTTTTAGTCACATGCATTTTTACCTTCTAAAAGAAACCCTAATATATTATTTAGGTACAATTTTACCTTCCTGAAACCACACACCCCTTACTTTCCATGCTTCAATGCCTCTCCTTCCGTGTTCTCACATGACCAGCACAGCCTGTCCCGTGAGTTTATCTCACACCAGCTCAAATACCCCCTCCTTCAAGTCTTCCCAGCTTCTCCCAGAAAAAATTCTCCCTCTTACCTCTTAACTCTCTAGAGGCTTGTAATATAGTTAATTATATCTTTGTATTCTCCTTCTGATGGTTCATAAATTCTTTCATGTCAGGAACCTTGTCTAATTTTTCCATACAGTCTCTTGAGTTTGGAAGAACTCTGTATATGTTTGATAAATTAATGACATAAACCTAGGGAGAGACTTCTTGAAATAAGTCTACTAAGTCAACAGCCTCCACTTAACCCACTCGTAGTTCAGTCCCACTAAAGTTACAAATGCCTTCCCAGTGAGTGATTCTTCAGTATCTTTTCATTCATCAGCTTCTTCCTCCTCTTTGCCACATTTCAGTTCAGTTCAGTCGCTCAGTCGTGTCTGACTCTTCGTGACCCCATGAATCATAGCACGCCAGGCCTCCCTGTCCATCACCAACTCCCGGAGTTCACCCAGACTCACGTCCATCGAGTCAGTGATGCCATCCAGCCATCTCATCCTCTGTCGTCCCCTTCTCCTCCTGCCCCCAATCCCTCCCAGCATCAGAGTCTTTTCCAATGAGTCAACTCTTCACATGAGGTGGCCAAAGTACTGGAGTTTCAGCTTTAGCATCATTCCTTCCAAAGAAACCCCAGGGCTGATCTCCTTCAGAATGGACTGGCTGGACCTCCTTTAGATACTCCTTTTTACCGACAATTCTTACCTCCTCTGGCTTCCTGTGTCCTGCTACTCCTATCTCTAATTATTTTACTCATGTCTCTTCCATGTACCACACTCTTCTAAATCAATGCTTGTGTTTTGTTTTCTGTCCTTGGGCTTTTTTTCCCTCTATGTGTCTTCAGGAATCTCATTTCTCTATGTATCTCAGGAATCTTCAGAACTCATGTTATGTTTGTTTGGGGTTAGGGTTTAAAGGGAGTAAATCGAGGGGCTCAGACTAGGAGTTAGAGTTCCTCAGAATCTAAGCAGTGGAGAGAGTAGAACAAGATACAGGTAGGCATATGGCTATTGAAGTATCAGTTTTGCTGATGGAACAGTAAATACCCAAAATTGAGAGCTCTTTCATGAAGTTAGATTGGAAAACACAGATTAGACCCAATGTCCAAGAGGGGCCTTCTACTTCTTCTGAGATTTAGACTGTCAGGATGAGTTGTGCTTGGAGCAGGTTATTGGGAAGGCAGGTTATTGGGAAGGAAGTGCTCCAGGATATTAAAGCATGCAGGCTGGAAGGTAAAGGAAGTGAGTCCACTCAAACTATAGATAGCTCCAAGATAGCAAGAGACTTGAAAATGAGAATCTTAATTATAGGCCAAGTCCCTAGGAACTAAAAGCTAAATCTCAAGGTCTCATGGAAAGATGATGCATGGGATAGCTGACTGCACCAAAAGAATATTCTGCATCCAAGGCAGCTCTGGTGTCTTGTCCTCAACAACAGGGTTGTGGCTCTTCACTGTTGAAGAGTTGATGCTCTGCCACTAACATGGGCCCCTAAGGCTCAGCATCAAGTGCAGTCCATAGCCTCCCAGCCTCTGTTCTTATTTGCTTGTTTGCTTGTATTTCCTGCCAACAGCCCCAGCTCTGTGCATCCCAACTCAAGTCTGTAAAAGGTAGAACCTGTCTGCATTTTAGATGGATGATCAGTCTATGGATTGCCTTCTCGTGGATCAGGTGCTCACCTGTGGTCCGGTTGTCTGACCAGAGGGGAGGCAGGGTCATGTAGCTTAGATGCAGGCTACTCCCATTTAAGCAAAGAGCAGCATCTATATGCCCAAGCCCAGAATATAGATATATATAATCCTCCTTCTTCCTAATCTCTTACTCATGTCCCACAAGTCACTAGCCTTATAAATGTTCCCTTTTAAACATTATTAGCATCCATTGGCTTTTGTTTTTTAATTTTGTTGCCACTGCCTTGGTTCAGGCCACCATCATTTCTCATCTGGAATATTGCGTTCTTTTCTACCAGTCCTCTGGCCTTCAGTCTCTCTTTCTCTCTCTCTAATCTACCTTTTACTGTGTTGCCAGAACAGTCAGTTTAGTTGCTGCATAGCAGTAAACATTTATGTTTAAGAATATAAATCAGCACGCATGTACACCCGTGGCAGATTCATGTTGATGTATAGCAAAACCAATACAATATTGTAAAGTTATTAGCCTCCAATTAAAATAAATAATTTTCAATTAAAAAAAATAAAATAAAAAAAGAATATAAATCAGATCAGTTTCTCCCCTAGTTTTAAGCGGGGCTTCTCCCTGCTATTGAAATATAGTACAGATGTCTCGCTGTGGCCTCTTACATAAGGGCTCCTACAGATTTGGCTCCTGTCTTCCTCTCTGACCCCATGTCACACCCCCCTTGTGTTCTTCATGCTCTGTGTTCCAGCAACACTGGCCTTCTCTCTGTTTCTTAAATGCACCAAGATTGCTGTACTTTCTTTCCTTCCACCTGGAACTCTTTTTCCTTTGGTCTTTTCTTGGTGGATTCCTGCCTTCCAGTCTCAGTCATATGTCGCCTCCTCAGAGAAGTCTTCCCAAAACACCCAATCTAGCATTGCCTGTACTTCCACCTGTGATCACTATTACATCATTGGATATTCTTCATGCCACTTATCACTGTCAGAAATTATTGTGTTCATTTATTTACTGTTTTTTTTCAATCTCCCTGATTAAAATATAAATTCCTTGAGAATAGGAGCATTTTTGTTCTTCTTTATTATTGTATCCCTAAGTCTGGTGTATCGTAGTTGCTTAATTAATATGTTGAATTAATGAACAATGAAATATCCCCCTTATTTCCATACCTATTCATTATACTTAGCTTCCCCCCTTCAGCTTTCAGTTCAGTTCAGTCACTCAGTCGTGTCTGACTCTTTGCGATCCCATGGACTGCAGCACGCCAGGCCTCCTCCCAGACCATCTCCTGGAGCTTGCTCAGACTCATGTCCATCGAGTCAGTGATGCCATCCAACCATCTCATCCTCTGTCATCCCCTTCTCCTCCTGCCTTCAATCTTTCCCAGCATCAGGGTCTTTTCAAATGAGTCAGTTCTTTGCATCAGATGCCCAATGTATTGGAGCTTCAGCTTCAGTATCTGTCCTTCCAATGAATATTCAGGACTGATTTCCTTTAGGATAGACAGGTTTGATCTCCTTGCAGTCCAAGGGACTCTCAAGAGTCTTCTCCAATACCACAGTTCAAAAGCATCAATTCTTTGGCACTCAGCCTTCTTTATGGTCCAACTCTTACATCCATACATGACTACATCCATAGCCATGACTAGATGGGCCTTTGTCAGCAAAATAATGTCTCAGCTTTATTGAGTTATTATTGACAAATAGTTGTTGTGTAAGTTTAAGGTGTACAATGTAATTGTTTGAAAGACATATATAATGTGAAATAATGACTACAAAAAGGCTAGTTAGCACATCCATCACCTCACGTAGTTACCTTTTTGCATGTATGTGTGTGATGATAACATTTAACATCCACTGTCTCAACAAACTTCAAGTATACAGTATGGTATTGTTAACTATATAATGCTTAGCTTTATATATGTTTTTATTTTACCTGTTAGGTTGTAAGCTACTTGACAGAACAGTTTGTTTGTTTTTTTCCCCATTCATTCTTCCATCTCTAGGGCTTACCTATGGTGGCTAGCAGAATATATGTGCTGAGTGTGTGCCATGACAGGTAGTACCCAAAACATAGCTTATTCACCACATAATATGACTTTTGGAAGCCTCTCCAGTGACTGGAAAGACTGGGCCCTGTTCTCTATCCTCTCTTTATATTCTTTTTATCCACTTCAGAAACCAGACACAGGAAACATCTGACCATAATAAAAGGTTTCTAGTCAATTCCTCACTGAACAAAGTCATGTGTAGCGATGCTCTGTTGTGCTTTGGTCTGGAATTCTGTTTGGTCACTTGTGTAGCGCACCACATGGCTGCCTCTGGCCTCAGAGCCAGGAACAGCTGGAGCCCGGGCTGCTTGAAATAAAAATGACGTATTTGTTAGCCTGAGAGGGGGAAGTCTGGATGTTCTTGCTCTGCTTCTTGCAAAACAAACTTTTCAATTTGTTGAATACTGAATTTTCCCTTTAGCTGTCAAAGTGGTTTATAGCTCAAATGATCTTACATCCTTCAGAATAAACACAAAAAAATGAATGGCCAAACTGATTCTCAAATCTCTGCCTTAAATGCTCAAAGCAATATCCATCCAAATTACACAAAACATGATATATGTCCCTGACTTCCTCCTGAAGTTTCTGCCCGCTCACTTGCATCTTCTGCAGTTTAAAGACACACGGTCTTGGGAGCATTCCACCACCACTGGAAATAATATTTACAAAAACTCTTTCTTTCCAGTAAGACTGTTATCTGTTTGGTGCTTGCTTCTTGCACATCTTTATCATGCTTTACTTCTAAGTGCCAATTAACATCTCTGCTTCCTTGGCTAGAAGGGAAAGACCAGCTCCTATCTGCTGGATAGGATAGATTAGATAGACCAGCTCATATCTCTAGTATCACCAGCCCTGGCACATAATAGGCCACTGATAATAGTTGTGAGAAGGAATGAAGAAGGAAAGAATTTTTTCAAAGCTGGTCTATTTAGGAATTGAGGTCACTGAGGTATAAGGAAAGGGAAAAGCCAAATAGCTTGTCAGCACATATAGTGAATCAGGAAGGCGATCAAGAACCTGCCATCCTTTTGCATTGGTACCAATGAGTTAGAGGTTAAAATCCTAGAGCTGGATTAGAAAGTTTTTTCCTAACTTTTTTTTCCCTCTGATAATACAAGTTACATGTTCACTATAGAAAATTTTCAAAACTGCAGGAATAAATATCATCTATAATTCTTTCACCCAGAGACAACCATTGTTCACATTTAGGTTTCTTTTTTTTTTTCCCTTTTACTCTTAAAGTTTTAGTCTTTTAGTTAACGTGTAGCCTTTTTTCTTTTAGAAAAAGATTGAAAACTTTGAAAGAGATTATTTCAGAACTGCTTGTGTGTACAAAGATGGTAAATTGCAATTGGAAAAGTACCTGTCAACTGCAATAAAAATTTGAGATGGTGTTGCTGTTGCTCATCTGGGCAGTCAGCTTCTCAGAAAGGCTTTGCTAATCTCCTCCAGGTGACTGTGATCCCTCACCTAGAAGGCGCCTGGGGCCCTTTCCTTATTCCCCCTGCACTGCTTCGTGGGAATGCTTTCATCTTCCAAGGTTGAGGCTGGGCTTCAACCTCTGAATCTTTCTGCTACAAGGACATTTCAAGGTTGACTTGAATTGAATGAGAATCTCTGTGCAGAATAGATCTCTCCCCACACCAGTTTGTGAAATATCACTCAGATAACATCACCTTTGAAAGGAAGCGAAGCCATTTACTAGTTTATTCCTTTGTTTAATGAGCATGTTGACCACTTTCTGTGCGTCAGTCAGTGCACTTGACATCAAAGCCTCAAAATAAATAGACAGTCCTTGTCCTCAGGGGACATGCAGTTTAATGAGAGAAGAGCAAGAGTAAAAACAGGATTATAATGCACTATGACAAATGCCATAATAGCCGTGCAGGCCTAAAGAGAAGGGGCAAATTGACCAGAGAAGGCTTTAAGAAGAGGAGATGATCTCTTTGGGTCTTAATAGAAAAGTGGGAGATGTTCTATGCAAGCAGGTAGAGAAAACAGTATGTCAGATGTCTGAAAACATGAAGGTGAAGATCTTTTTGGGAAAATAGAAACAGTTTAGCATATCTGGAACATGGGATATATTACAGGTCATAAATGAGCCAGAATGGTAAAGACCGTGAAGGTCAGAGCTTGAACTTTATCTTTCAGGCTAGAGGAAGCCACTGAAGCATTTTAATCAAGAGCAAAGAGGTGGTCAGGTATACTTTTCAGAAAAGTCATGCAGCAGTATAAAAGATGATGGAAGTAGGCTAAGTTGGAGTTTAAGTGTGGATAAGGAGGCTATCAGAACACTCCCAGAAAAAGAAGGATAGGCAGATATCCACAAAAGGCAAAGAACCTGCCTTCCAATGTAGGAGACGTAAGAGACACAGGTTCAGTGCCTGGGTCAGGGAAGATCCCCTGGAGGAGAGCACGGAAACTGCAGTATTCTTGCCTGGAGAATTCCCATGGACAGAGGAGCCTAGTAGGCTACAGTCCATAGGGTGGCAAAGAGTTGGACATGACTAAGTGACTGAGCATGCACCAGCTGTTATTCTGGTAACATGTCAGTGAACAAAGCATCCATAGTATCTGTCTGTATGGAGCTTATAGTCTAGCAGTGGGACAGATGTAACTTCCAGTTTTGATAACTCTTGTGTCAGATATCCATGTACAGTACAAAGAAAATGATGTATACCTGAGATCTGAAGAGTCCTGCTGGGGTGGGATGCTCCCTGGGGTGCAGATGCTGTTCCTATAGGCAGCCAGCTAGTATTCCTTTGTAGTGAGTGAGCCTTTTGAATATGACCCTTTTTGAGTCTGGAGTCTCTGGGGTTATGTTGGGCCTTAAATTGTCTTGGTGTCCCTTGTATTAATAATTTGCATTTATTGAGCTGTGTGTTGGCTTTATGCCATCATTTGTATTGGCTCCTGTTGTAGGAAACAGCCATAAAAGAGTCACAGTTATTTATCATATAATAGAAATGTAGAAGTTAACAGTCTTCAACATGGTGCAGCATCTCCATTTATTAAGACCTACAAGAGGAATTGCTTTCTGATCACTATACAGTATTTGCTTTTCTACTTCTGGTTGCTCTGAGGCACCCTGTCCAATCCTGCTTCAGGTCTCCACACAGGACACCCTCTGCCTGGAATGCCCCTTCCCTTCTTGTCGGGTTTAACCTCTACGTATCCTACATATCCATCAGCTTGTAGTTCAGGTTTCACTTCTTTAGGGAAGCCTTGCCTAACCAATATACACTCCCCTTCCAAACATTTAGTGCTTTTCCCACATTCTTTGTTGTTGTTTTTACTTCATCAGTTTTCAGTTGAATAAGTTGTTGTTGGGTGACTTTTTTTCTCTTAGACTGATGACAGATCCATGAGGGTGGAGATCGTGCATTTTTGTGTGTGTCTGGATTGCAAGGGCATAGTATAGTATCTTGCACATAGTAGATGCTCAATAAATATTTACTGAATAGTTGAATAAATGAAAGAATGAATATACTGTGAGCCCTCAATCTTGTTCATGTTCTCCTTTATTTAGCTGTTTGGGAGCTCAGACTTCTTTGATTCAACCTGTAGTGTTTGGTTAAGTCCTCATGGCATGCATTTTGTGCACTAACATTCCCCTGACTATATAATATTTTTCCTTCCTTTGATTTCTTCATTTTTGAAATTCCAGTGTATACTGTAAATTCCTGTAAGTCACTTGATACCTTTTGGGGGAGGAAATAATAAACAATTGGATATAATAATAGGAAAAGAAAGTAAATCAAAGGAAAATGTTGGTGCCTTTAACCAGATTCAGGATGGACATTTTCTTTTGCTTTGTTTTAATTTTATTTTCACTGTGTGAAGGAAAAAGAAGTAAATTTGTCCCCTAATTTGGCAGGAAATACTTCTGAAGAATTTGGGGCATGTCTCTGCCCTGAGATGTTCCTCCCAGGGGCAGGAGGCTGGGGCTGGGCTTGGCAGGGCCTCCTGGCCCAGTGGATGGGTGGGACGGACCTGTGGAGGCTGTCTGTGCAGCTGATTCCTGTCCTGTTGACCTTTCCTTGGGAGAGGGTTTGGGCAGTGCCAGTGAGAGCTTGCTCTTTTTGTTTGTTTTTGTTTTGTTTCTACTGTAAGAAGGAGAAAGAAATGAACTTGTCCTCTTGTGTTGCAGATTCAGTGGTTCTTTCCTTTGACTCCGCGGGACAAACGCTAGGCTCAGGTACCAATCCCTCCCCTCTGTCATCCTTTCTGCTCTCAGCACTGGCCACAGCTGAAGTGGAGCCTAATGAGGTCGGGGAGGGGGCGTCTGGGGAGGGCACTGGAATATTTCAATATTGTGGGAAGATCTCAGGAAGCTTTTCTAGGGACCTGTAGTCTGGGAAACAGCAGTGGGATGCAGCGTCCAGAGGACTTCGCCAGTTGTTTTAAATGTGTGCAGCCAAGAGTTTGCAGTAGATGCTCCGTCCTCATTCAGGGTGGTCCAGGGTCATAGAAAAGATGTCTGTTTCCTGTGCATACATCCTGTCTCAGAAAGAGATGGGCAGAGGCCACTGAAAGATGCCAACCTCTGGGCACACAGGAGCAGTGGACCATCAGGCTCTCCAGGAACATGCTGGGATGGTGAGAGCATCACAGCTTCCTGAGAACACACACCCTGTTGCAGGTTCACAGGCACACCCCATATAACTCAAATACACACCTCCTGTGTGTAGGGGTACGTACTGTGCACACGTGCTGAAGCACTCCCATGCTTCCCTGTGTCAACAGCGCAGGACGCAGAAATCGGCACACCCACCACTTTGACTTGGATCACCCAGGCTTAGTGGAGCCCCGCTCTCCCCTATCTCAGGCTGTTTGCCTGCCCCACAGCCCTCTGCTGCTGGCAGTGAACAGAAAGGGAAGATACTGATTCTTCAACTTGCTGCCATTGCATCCATATGGGAGCCCTAGAATGACTTTACCTCATGAGGAGAGCATCTCCATGCGTCAAGTCTTAATTTTTACTTGAAGATGGTGGTTCTTGTACCATGGGTGCTGCCTGTGAGTAACAGGGAGACTTTGCTGGCCTGTTAAAGGCAATTAACCCATTTTGCTGTGGTTGACTGCGATAGACTGATGCTTCACAATGCAGCCATGAGGTTCAGGCCACTGTAGCAATGTGGATGAGAGGAAGGACGATCAGAGAATATAATCTCAGCTACCACTGTTTACTGAGGGCCTACTGTGTGCCAGCACTAAAAACACCAAAGCCAAGTGCTTTTTCACACTTCTTGCAAGGTGGATAGTAAGTACATCTTTAATTATAGATAAAGAAACCTAATACTCAAGAGTCAAAGTACCCTGTCCAGGGCTACTCATATCTGTCTAACCCTAGAGCCTATACTCTCTGCCTTGCCATCTTGCTGTCTCATACCTTGATACTTGATACTCCACTGAAATGCTTTAAGACAGAATGGACAGATAGAAAGAGTTTTGAAATAGGCATAAAGTTGTGTCAGTTCACATAGGAAAACATGAATCAATTTTATTACATTTATTATAATTTATTACATTACAACTTTATTACAAAGTAAAACTTCTGTTAATCAAAAGATACCATTAAGAGAGTGAAAAGGCAGAGTGAAAAAAGATGTATAACATAAATAGCCAACAAAGGGCTTGTTTCCAGAATAAAGAGCTACAAAGATCAATGTGAATAAAGAAGCAACCCTGTGTAGAAACAAGCAAAAGACCCAAATAGGCCCTTCACAAAAGAGGAATCCAGATGGTCAATAACCCAATGAAAAGGTCTTCAATTGTATTAGTACCTAGGGAAATGCAAATTAGCATTTCAAGCACAAGCTGGAATCAAGATTGCCAGGAAAAATATCAGTAACCTCAGATATGCAGATGACACCACCCTTATGGCAGAAAGTGAAGAACTAAAGAGCCTATTGATGAAAGTGAAAGAGGAGAGTGAAAACGCTGGCTTAAAGCTCAACATTCAGAAAACTAAGATTATGGCATCCAGTCCCATCACTACATGGCAAATAGATGGGGAAACAGTGGAAACAGTGGCAGACTATATTTTTGGGGGCTCCTAAATCACTGCAGATGGTGACTGCAGCCATGAAATTAAAAGACGCTTACTCCTTGGAAGGAAAATTATGACCAACCTAGACAGCATATTCAAAAGCAGAGACATTACTTTGCCAACAAAGGTCCATCTAGTCAAGGCTATGGTTTTTCCAGTAGTCATGTATGGATGTGAGAGTTGGACTATAAAGAAAGCCGAGCACTAAAGAATTGATGCTTTTGAACTGTGGTGTTGGAGAAGACTCTTGAGAGTCCCTTGGACTGCTAGGAGATCCAACCAGTCCATCCTAAAGGAAATCAATCCTGAATATTCATTGGAAGGACTGATGTTGAAGCTGAAACTCTAATACTTTGGCCACCTGATATGAAGAACTGACTCATTTGAAAAGACCCTGATGCTGGGAAGGATTGAAGCCAGCAGGAGAAGGGGATGAAAGAGGATGAGATGGTTGGATGGCATCACCAACTCAATGGACATGAGTTTGAGTAAACTCTGGGAGTTGGTGTTGGACAGGGAGGCCTGGCGTGCTGCAGTCCAGAACACGACTGAGCGACTGAACTGAACTGAGATACCACTGCACAGCTACCAAAATAGGGACACTTGAAAAGCCTGATAAAAGGTTGGTAAGGATTTGATGCAGTAGAAATTCTGCTGTCAGTGGGTAAGTTGATCACAACCACTTTGGAAAAAACTGTGGTAGTGTCTAGCTAAATCTGAATAGATACATACCCATGACCAGGCCCTGGGGAGGCCCTAGGAAATATATTCCCTGCATAAATAGGTAGTTACATATATATACCAGAATATATGTATAAGATACATGTGTAAGAATCTGTCTCTGTCACTGAAAGCAGCTAAAGGCCTGGACATTTAGCAGCTATTTGAAAGACTCTGGAATAGAAACAGCAGTAGACAGATTGGAGGAAAAAGCTAGAATTAGAAGTACTACCACACTGGCAATGGATTTCTCATTTTTCCTCTGGTATCCCATGTCATGGACTCGAGGTGTCCGAAAACCTGAGCACAGAGTAGACATCAGGGCACAACTGGAGAGAATTCCAGAAGACCTCTAGTTATGGCTCTGGTTGGGAAAGGGGCTCTAAGGCTCAGACAGAGGGGGATATCCCTAAGGTCGTTTTTTCTGTTTTCTCATGCCTTAATCCCCAGGCAGTCCCCTGAGTGGTGGGGATGGCAGTGCCCAGTAATAGCAGTGAGGCCTTCAAGCACCTAAAACCGAAGAAAGGAAATATTCTTCTTTGATCAAAACTTCCTTTTTGTAATCTCAAGAGGGTGGGAGAAAATCCAGTTGTCTTTTCTCTCCCCACCTTCTTGCTGCTTGGTTCCAGATTTGGGTACAGTTTAGGAAATGTGTGGCAGAAAGTGGTAAATAAAACCCCAGCTTTGGGGCCAGAGGACCAAGAAGGGGAGGCCCGATAAACTGGAAAGTACAAGGAGATGGCAGAGAGGAAGGAGTTCAGAAAAGCAACTCCGTAATGTTGTATGTGAACTTCTGGGCTCACCCTGAGCTGTGCATGTGCACGTCTGATTCCAACCAACACACCAAAGACTTAAGAACTAAACTAAGGGATGGACCAGACTGGACACTGGGTAGTGCACACAGAGGTCACACCTGAACAGGCTTTGGAAGCAGAACTGGCACTGAAACCACAGCTCGCAGAGGGCTGGTCAGAACTTGTCACCTAAACCCAGCTTGGTTGATTGTCTTGTGAAACAAAAATATCAGCATTCTCCACTGGATTTAAATCAGACCTGGATTTAAAGAAGATTTAAACACGTTTCACAACATAATATTCAAAATATATAAGACACAATCTAAAATTAATTATCATATGAAGAACCAGGAAAATCTCAACTTGCCTGGGAGAGACAATCAATAGATGCTGATGCTAGGGTGACACAGATGTTGGGATAATCTGACAGACTTTAAAGTGGCATTTATACAAATGCTTCTGGACGCCTTTCTCCATCTCTTCCATCTGGCTGTTCCTGAGTTGAATCCTTTCATAATAAACTGGTAATCTTGTAAGTAAACTGTTAAAAAAAAATGCTCTCAAAAGTAAGGATAAACACTGTTGACATGAATTTAGATAGAAAGTGTTAGCACAAAAAGAAAAAAACTTGTATATATAATGAAATGGAGATAAGAGAAAAAAATACAATAATTGAAAATTTAAAAACTTTGCTAAATAGGCTCAATCACAAAATCGAGATGATGAGCAAAGAATCAGTAAACTTGAAAATAAACTCTCCAATCTGAACAATAGAAGAAAAAAATGTCAAAGAAGTTGAACGGTGTCTCAGTAACTTATGGGACAATGCTGGAAGGTTTACAGTCTGTGTCACTGGAGTCCCAGAAGGAGAGAAAGAGTGCAGTACAGAAGAAATGTTTGAAGAAGTAATGGCTTAAACTTCCCAAATTTGGTGCCCAAGTAGGGTTTATCCTGGGAATGGAAGGCTGACTCAACATTCAAAAGTCAATCAGTGTAATCTACCATATTAACTGTCTAAAGAAGAAAAACTACATGGTCACGTCAATTGATAAAGAAAAAGCATCTGATAAAATTCCACACCTACTTACGATAAAAATTCTCAGAAAACTTAGAAGGGAATTTTTTCAATCTGACATAGGGCATCTACAAAAAGCCTACAGCAAACATCATACTTTATAGTAAAACTGCTGTCCCCCTAAAATCAAGAACCACTCCTGAAAGTCCTAGCCAGTACACTGAGAAGAAAAAGAATGAAAAAGAATGCAGATGGGAAAAGAAGAAATAAAACCAACCCTCTTCATAGGTGACATGGTTTCCTACATAGAAAATCCCAAGGAATCTGTTTTTAAAAACTGCCAGAACTAACAACTAAGTTTAGCAAGATAACAGGATGCAAAATCAGAATGCAAAAAATTAATTATATTTCTGTATACTAGCAATGAATAATTGAAAGTCAAACATTTTTTAAAAACTGAAAACAAATCATGGTACCCCCCCCCAAAAAATAAAATGCTTATGTATACATATGGTGAAATGTGCAGGGTCTGTATGCCAAAACCTGTTTGTCCCCCATATTTTCTCCCTCACCTACCAAACTTCCAAGGCACAAACCTCATGATCACCTTGATTGTTCCTCTTCCTCACCCTTTCCTACCTTTTCTGTCTTCATGGTGTGTCCTTCTTTCAAGCATCACTGTCCAAGGTACCATCTTCTTCCCCCTTAGACAAGTAAACATCTCTTAACTGGTCTCTCTGTGCTCACTGGTTGCCTCCCAGTGGTCCATTCTCTATGTTGTGGTCAGAGTCATCTTTTATAAATGTGGGTCAGATCACATCTTGTTCCACCTGCAATCTCTCCAGGTCCAAACGCCATTAACTACAGTGTCCTATTCCAATTTCTAATTATCTCAACACTTTGATTTGTGTTCATTTGTCCCCTCGCTGTCCTCAAGCCACATTGGTATTCCTGCCATTCCATGAATATGCCAGGTTCCTTCCTGCCCCAGGGTCTTTGTACTCACTTTTCTTCTGCTTAAGTTAGTAAGTGTTAGTCGCTCAGTCGTGCCCGACTCTTTGCGACCCCATGGACTGTCCATGAGATTTTCCAGGTAAGGATACTGGAATGGATTGCCATTTCCTTCTCCCAGGGGATCTTTCCAACCCAGGGATCAAACCTGGGTCTCCTGCACTACAGGCAGATTCTTTACCGACTGAGCTACAAGAGAAGCCCTTTCTTCTGCTTAGAATGCTTTTATCTTTTACTTTGCATAATTGTCTCAAATCTCTGTTCAAATATCACCTCTGCAAGAAGGCTATCCCAGAACACTTTATCTAGTCTACTCTCTTGATCTCCAACCTTTCTCTAAGCAGATATGCCTTTATTTCTTCTTAGCTGTCATCCTTCCTTCAAATTACCTGCTTATTTACCTTCCTTCAAATTATTTATTTATTTACCTTATTTAGTTATCCACCCCTCCCCCCACCCCAACTAACATGTAGGCTTCATGTGGCCAGGGACCTTGCCTTTCTTGTTCACGACTGTATCCCTGGAACTTGGAACAGTACCCACCACATAATAGGTGCTCAGGAAATATTTATTGAAGGAAGGAAGAGTAGAAACATAGAAACATTATTTAGGACATAATAGGACACTGTCCAATGTCCAATGGCGTGTCCGTACAGTGGAATACTGTGTAGCCATTAGAAATGATGGTGCAATTTTATTTTTATTGACGTAGAAGATGTTGAGGGTATTGTTGAGTAAACAAAATAGGAACAAACAGCATGTATATTGAAGGTACATGAAAGTAAAATTATATATGCATATTTACACATATATTTGTGAGAAGAGATTTCTGGGAAGATACCAAAATGTTTGCAACAAATAGCTTTAGATAATGAGAGTTTTGAGTGATTCTTACTTCATTCTTTTTAAGTTTTTTTTCATATGGATTTTTATAGTTAGCTTGTGTTATTCCTAAAACTGGGGAAAATAAAATTATTTTTGTTTGGAGAGAAGGACTGTATCTGTGCTTAGTGATTATTTGTATATATCCACCCAATGGGTGGGGCTTCCCTGGTGGCTCAGATGGTAAAGAATCTGCCTCCAATGAAGGAGGCCCCTGGTTTGATTCTTGGGTTGGGAAGATCCTTTGGACTAGGGAATGGCAACCCACTCCAGTATTCTTTCCTGGAGAATTCCATGGACAGAGGAGCCTGGAGGGCTACAGTCCATGGGGTGGTAAAGAGTTAGATATAACTGAGCAACTAACACATACACACCCACACATACACTAGCCAGTAAGCTCCATAGTTTGAGATACAAACCGCAGAGTGAGCCATTTTTTCTATTTCCTGTCCCAGCTGCCCTTTTGACATGCTGTCACTCATAATCTTGCCGCTTAGCACAACATGCCCTGGCATGGTCTGGGCATACTTGATATCATGAATAAAACTGAATTTACTGTCTGCTCAGCTCTGCTGCTAAGTCTTTTCAGTTGTGTCCGACTCTGCGATCCCATAGACGGCAGCCCACCAAGGCTCCCCCGTCCCTGGGATTCTCCAGGCAAGAACACTGGAGTGGGTTGCCATTTCCTTCTCCAATGCATGAAAGTGAAAAGTCAAAGTGAAGTCGCTCAGTCGTGTTCGACTCTTTGCGACCCCATGGACTGCAGCCCACCAGGCTCCTCAGCTCTAGACATCTGCTCTCCTTCCCAGGACAGAGGAGAGTTGGTGCATGGCCTCTCAGCCTGTGTTGGGATGGGGCTTCTACCTGCCAGTGGAGGCCCCAGGCTGCTTGGGTGGACGGCGCACAGGCACTGAGGGCCTTGTCTTATCAGGACCTGCTCACTAGGCCTCTGCCCTCCCCCACGCCAGTGTACACCCGTTTGAGATTGGGCTTCAGTTGGTGAACTCCTTACTTTACTGGGTCAGTTAATTTAGTCCAGGTCAGTGAATTCTTTCTGTGTTTATATTATATAACTGCTTTTCCTATTTTAGTTTGTCTTTGATTAATTGATCCTACATTATGATTTATTTTCCTGACTTGATGTGGGAGCTGTTTGCACTTTGGCCAGCCCCTCTTGGGCCTCTGTGGGACTCCCATGGTTCATGTGTGGGCGTGGCCAGGCCTTCTGACACCACCCTGGAGCCAGGAGTGGGAGGTAGGAGTAGATAATTGCTCTCATGGCAGCTCTCCTAATATGAGGGTCTGCTTTTCTTATCCTCAGAGAGTCAGTGTAGCATAATGTAAAGACAAGAAGCTGCAAAGTCAAACCTGGGTTGGTTCAACAACACCCCAGCTGGTCCATGTACTGGCTGGGGATCCTGAACATGTTAATTCTTATCTCCAAGACTCTGTTCCCTCCTCTGTAAAATGCAGGAAATACCCACCTCGTAGGAGTTGTAAGAGTTACACTGAGAGTGTAGGTGAAAGTTCTGAAAGCAGTGTGAATTCACAGTAGATGCTCAATAAATACTCATTCCCTCACTTCTTCCCTTTATCTGGCATGTCCCACAGTCCATTTGCAACTGTTGCCAACTTCCTCCTCCACCCAAGCCAGGACATACATTACTTATGTTTAATATAGCCTGTGACTTTTATTGGAGGCTGTACAGTGCCTTTTCTTTAGAAAAGAGGGATCTATTTTGGTTAGGATAGGTCCTCATTCCATTTACCCCTATGCCCTTTGCACTTAGCAATTCATCATAGCTCAGAGACTGGAGCCAAAGACCCCCTTGAAAAAAGATCTGGCAGCAGAGTTCTCTTATGTACTTGGACTTTTCTTGCCCGATGGCCTATCCTGCTTTTCTGACTTTCGTGCATTCTAATATGAAGTGCTGTAGTTTTCTGATAGAATCAAGGCCATGGTTTTATCCCTTACACTAAACTTCATCTACTTCAGTAATATTCCTCAAGCTGGCCTTCCTGGGGAATATTCACTGTTGTCATCAGCCTAAGCATCTGCTTTGCTTTCTAAGCACAGTGACCGTGCACGGGAATTTGTGGTGGCTCTTTACAATGATCAGAGGAGGTGGGTCACTAGGAACCGAAAGGGCCAGTCGCACAATCGCCTCACAGTGTGCAGCTGTGTTCCCTGAAAGTCCATTCTGGGGCTCAGTGGCTTGAGAGTGGGGCTGGAATGGGACGCTTTCTTTCAGGGAGCTCTCCCTTCATCCTAGAAGAAGATGTTACTATGTAGTCAGTACCCCAGCCACTTGCATATGAGAGCGTAAGTAGGAGGTGATAATATCCAGACCCCCTGCTAAGATAAGCAGGAGGGACTCAGGGTTACTTAGACAGGGAATTATGAAAACAATTTTAATTTCCTTTACATTATACAATTATGATAAAATAAAATACAAAGTGGTATGGAATGTATTAAAATTTCAAATTGCTGTAAAACAAAAATATTTTTAAGTTTTAAAGTTAAAAACTTGAGCTTGTTTTAACGTTTATTAATTTTTATCTTGGCATTTATGCCTCTCAGGTGGTCAGTTTTCATAGTTTCCAAATATACTGGAAGAGAATTGCGTTCTCCACTTGTCAGGTGTAAGGTGCTCTGTTTTTCAGCTAGTTCAAATTTATTTATTCATTGTTCTGTTCAGGTCATCTGCTTTCTCACTGACTGTGTGAGCCTGGTTTTTCAGTGGTCTGTGAGTTTCCCATTATGATGACAGGAGACCTATTGTGTCGTTCTCCTTGTAATTCTTTTAATTTTGCTGATAGAGACATTATTAGGTACATACACACTTTAGTGCATGGCCTCCTTTTGTCTATGTCCAATTTCTGAACCTTCTAGGAGTTTATATGAGTTCAGAACACCAACTTACTGCTTTGAAATGGCAATGGAAGAGTTAATGGTTAATTTCAAGACTTGAAGCATTTGAACAGGCACTTTATGCATTCACAAGTCTGACTTGGTACAGGGGCAGGAAGAGAAGAACAGAGACTTGCATCGTTCATGCCACTACACACCTGGAGCCAGGCAAGGGACACACGTGCACTCCTTGGTTAGGGGTTTTTATAATGCTGGGCTCTCCAGCCTGGCTGAGGCAGGCAGCCTAAACCACCAGACTAAACATTTCTCCTTCACTGTGCAGCTGTGGTACTGCTGCTCTGACACCTGCGAGAGAGGACCTTCAGCTGTGTATGCACATCAGCATGTGTTGTGTCTGGTGACTTGAGAGTCCCAGGATCTTCCATTCTTATTACAGATTTGGCATCAGTTGACTGCCAGTGAGAACTGGGCTTTTCTGCCAGCTTCCCCAGAGGTGAATTTTCCCTGAAGAGTTGGTGCACTCAAAATAGCATTTCTATTGTATAAGCTGAATTCACATGCTACTTCAGGAACACATTTGTATACAGTGAGATATTCTGGGTGAAAAGTGGTACCGCTTATTAAGGCAGGGATACAGGAGGAGGCTCAGAGAAGGCAATGGCACCCCACTCCAGTACTCTTGCCTGGAAAATCCCATGGATGGAGGAGCCTGGGAGGCTACAGTCCATGGGGTCGCGAAGAGTCGAACACGACTAAGCGACTTCACTTTCACTTTTCACTTTCATGCATTGGAGAAGGAAATGGCAACCCACTCCAGTGTTCTTGCCTGGAGAATCCCAGGGACCGGGGAGCCTGGTGGGCTGCTGTCTATGGGGTCGCACAGAGTCGGACACGACTGGAGTGACTTAGTAGTAGTAGTAGTACAGGAAGAGGCTATGCATGTGTGCAGGTGGTGAAAATGAACTCTGTGAGGCAGCCTGAGTTTCAGGTTACTATAGGTATCAAAGTGGAGATGCCACCTGGATGCCCAAGTCTGGAGCTCAGGAGAAGGGTTGGGCAGAGAGATTTGGTATGGGTACAATGGGAAGATCATTGAGGCAGGCTAAACTGAACAGTTAAGCATGGTAAAGTCTAGACCAGATAAGGAAAAGTGAAAAAAGGAGGAGAAACAACTGAAAAATAGACAAACTATGTGGGAAAGAAGAGTTCTTTCAGACACTGAACTATAGATGACACAGGACCCTGGTCTTTGAAAGAAGGGCAATAAATGAGATAAACCCTATAACTGCCCGAGCTAATGGCCTAGACAGGATTTCCAGACCATAGCACAGGAAAGGAGAACCCAAACAGAACCCAAGAGTCTTCCTAAGAGGAAAGAGAGTTGAGAATTTGTATCCCGACTAAGCTAGCGGGGAGAGTGAAGCTGACTGAGGGAGGTATGCTGGCACTCCAGCCACTTTTGGTCATCTCTAAAACCCTGCACCCGGGCCCTTCCCACACTTTGGTTATGTGATCTTCCGAGTAGCTGTATTTACCTAAGTTAGTGCAACCAGTATGTTGAACATGCAGGAGACATCAGGGGTTAATCACAGCCACTTTCATTGGTCTCTCTGTGTCCCCTTAAGATGTTTTCAGCGTGGGCGGTCCAGAGAATTTTTTGGTACCTCTGAGGTAATAGAAATCCCATGGTCTTATTGAGTCACCAATTCCAAAATTAGTGTCCCGCCCTGTGTAATAGCATAGCTTTCAGCTCATTCAGAGCTGCAGTGACTCCCCTCGCAGCACAGGGTTTAGAAGCAGTGGTGCTGACCCAGGAAGGGTGTGCCCCCTGTTTGTCCTCCTCTTTCCACTTGTACGCCAGTTGCCAGCTGTGATTTTGAACCTCTGTGGAATTGGAAAGGAAGGGAGAGAGAGGATGAGCAGAGAAGACATAAGATAGTGTGGGCACTCCCTGGACTGGCCAGTGTGTAAAGCTGACTCTCGTGGGGTCTCTTGTAGATGTTTTGCAGACCCCTCCAGCTGGGGACCTCTCCCTGAGGGTCCCCTGATGTGGGCAATGCATTCGCCAGAGCCTTGTCATTCACTCCTGGTGTAGCTCCTGGGACTCTTGGAATCTGCTCTTATTTCTGTCTGCCCAACAGCCTGCTGGGCAGATCTTTAGAAAAGGACCTAAAGCCACCCCACACCAGCATATTCATAGATCCTTTTCTGCAACAAATTCTGGGAATACAGGCCATGTCCTCTGTAGTCAACTTATCTGCCAGAGTAAGACAGAGTTCACACTGCTGCCTGCATCCAGGCCACGGACATACTTCAGTTGATCCTCATAATCTTTAATTTTTTTCTTGAATCTATTGCCAGTATTTACAAACTGAGGAATTTTACCATAAAAGATCCAAATTCTTGACTTAAAAAACCCCGGAAGATGTGACAACACCAGGTCTGCCTTACTGCCTGACATAGATAGCTGGAGATGGGAGAGGCTGTCCCATTTGACAGGGCATGGAATCACCAGAGGGACTCCATTCCCTCTTGGCTCTGTGACCTGAACCCCAATATCAGTTGCCATTTATCATCACTGGACTCATGCAGTTACATTTTCTTAAACTACAGACGAAATGTGAAATATTTCTAGTGCTTATGTTTCTTAACAAAGAGAGAAAACAACAGATAGTCCAAAAGAGCCATGGAAAGGAAGGGTATAATTTATTTAGAAGCACAGTGTCTTCTTACCTGTTTAATGTGCAATTAGTCTGTATGAGTGTATAAAACACAACTTAAGACACCATTCGAAAATAACCCATAAATAGAATCATGGTTACTATACAAAAATATGTGGTGAAGAAGACATTTCAGCTTTCAACAAGGAGGTTATGTGACTTGCTGCAGAAGGGCATTACACTCATCCTCTTTCCTGGTTTATGTTTTGTTCCTACTTGGCCCTGACTTTTCAGTTTGCGACAAGGGGAAAACATCCTCTGGCCTCTCTGGAGGAAGAATCAGCCAAAACATGGATTCACTGTATGTCCGAAGGTGTCTTAGCGCATATCTGGTAAGGAGTAACAGGATAGTTCCCAAGGTTTTGGCCACATGGAGAAAAAGCAACAGGTGTTGGCAAATTAATGAGGTTTTCTTTTTGATGGCAGGGTAAAACCAGATTTTTGAAACAGTATTCAACTTTGAAACTAACTCTTTTGGGAAATTTTGTTTTCAGTTTATTTTTAAAATTGAAACCGTATTGATTTTTATAAGTACCTGATATATTAAGCAGAGTCTTTTTTCCATTTATCTGAATTAGAGCAAAACCAAAATTATCTTGAGGAGAGGCTGTCACTGGCCCAGGTGTCTTCTCTTGGGATCCCCTTCATGGATCATAGCCTTGTTGTGGTGAAGGGGCTTGCATAACTCATGAAACCATGAGCTGTGCTGTGCAAGGCCACCCAAGATAGATGGGTCATAGTGAAAAGTTCTGACAAAACGTGGTCTACTGGAGGAGGGAATGGCAAACAACTCCTGTATTGTGAGAACCCCATGAACAGTATGAAAAGGCAAAATATATGACACTGGAAGATGAGCCCCTCAGGTCGTAAGATGTCCAACGTTCTACTGGGAAGAACAGAGGGCAATTACTAATAGATACAGAAAGAATGAAGCAGCTGGGTCAGAGCAGAAACGATGCTCAGTTGTGGATGTGTCTGGTGGTGAAAGTAAAGTCTGTTGCTGTAGAGTACAATATTGCATAGGAACCTGGAATGTTAGGGCCATGAATCAAGGTAAATTGGACATGATCAAGCAGGAGATGGCAAGAGTGAAGATAGACAACTTAGGAATCAGTGAACAAAAATGGACAGAAACGGGTGAATTTTTTTCAGGTGATCATTGTATCTACTACTGTAGGTAAGAATCCTTTAGAAGAAATGGAGCAGCTCTCACAGTCAACCAGAGAGTTTAAAATGCAGTACTTGGGTGCAATCTCAAAAATGACAGAATGATCTTGGGTCATTTCCAAGGCAAACCATTCAACATCAACATCTAATGGCAGAAAGTGAAGAGTAGTCCAAGTTTTTGCCCCAAACACTGATGCTGAAGAAGCTGAAGTTGACCAGTTCTATGAAGACCTACAAGACCTTGTAGAACTAACACCAAAAAAACCAGATGTCCTTTTCATCATAGGGGATTTGAATGCAAAAGAATGAAGTCAAGATATACCTGGAGTAACAGGCAAATTTGGCCTTGGAGTACAGAATGAAGCTGGGCAAAGGCTAACAGAGTATTGTCAAGAGAACGCATCGGTCATAGCAAACACCCTCTTCCAACAACACAAGAGACGACTCTACACGTGGATATCACCAAATGGTGAATACTGAAATCAAATTGATTATATTCTTTGCAGCCAAAGATGGAGAAGCTCTGTACAGTCAACAAGACAAGACCTCAGATCATCAACTCCTTATTTCAACATTCAGGCTTAAGTTGAAGAAATTAGAGAAAATGACCACTAGGCCATTCAGGTAGGACCTAAATCAAATCCCTATGATTATATAGCAGAGGTGATGAATAGATTCAAAGAATTAGATCTGGTAGACAGAGTGCCTGAAGAACTATGGACAGGGATTCATAACATTGTACAGGAGACAGTGACCAAAATCATCCCAAAGAAAAAGAAGTGTGAAAAAAGAAAAAGAAAACAGCAGGAAGGCAAAGTGATTGTTGGAGGAGGCCTTACAAATAGCTGAGGAAAAAAGAGAAGTGAAAAGCAAGGTAGAAGGGGAAAGAATACCCAACTGAATGCAGAGTTCCAGAGAATAGCAGGGAGAGATAAGAAGGCCTTCTTCAATAAACAATGCAAAGAAATAGAGGAAAACAATAGAATGGGAAAGACTAGAGATCTCTTCAAGAAAATTGGATATTCCAATGGAACAGTTCATGCAAGGATGGACACAATGAAGAACAGAAACAGTAAGGACCTGACAAGAAGAGATTAAGAAGAAATGGTAAGAATACACAGAAGCCAGAAAGAAAAACACCAATACAGTATACTAACGCATATATATGGAATTTAGAAAGATGGTAACAATAACCCTGTGTACGAGACAGCAAAAGAGACACTGATGTATAGAACAGTCTTATGGACTCTGTGGGAGAGGGAGAGGGTGGGAAGATTTGGGAGAATGGCATTGAAATATGTATAATATCATGTATGAAATGAGTCACCAGTCCAGGTTTGATGCACGATACTGGATGCTTGGGGCTGGTGCACTGGGACGACCCAGAGGGATGGTATGGGGAGGGAGGAGGGAGGAGGGTTCAGGATGGGGAACACATGTATACCTGTGGCGGATTCATTTTGATATTTGGCAGAACTACTACAATATTGTAAAGTTTAAAAATAAAATAAAATTTAAAAAAAAAAGATGAAAAAAAAAAAAGAATATACAGAAGAACTATACAAAACGGTCAATGACCCAGATAACCATGATGGTGTGGTCACTCATCTAGAGCCTGACATCCTAGAATGTGAAGTCAAGTGGGCCTTAGGAAGCATTATGACAAACAAAAAAGAGGAGGTGATGGAATTCTAGCTGAGCTATTTACAAATCCTTTAAATGATGCTGTTAAAGTGCTGCACTCAATATGTCAGCAAATTTGGAAAACTCAGCAGTGGCCACAGGTGTAGAAAAGGTCTGTTTTCATTCCAATCCCAAAGAAAGGCAGTGACAAAGAATGTTCAAATTACCATACAATGCATTCATTTCACATGCTATTGAAAGTGAAAAAGTGAAAGTTGCTCAGTCGTGTCTGACTCTTCAACCTAGGAAAAAACCCAGGAATTCTCCAGGCCAGAATACTGGAGTGGGTAGCCTATCCTTTCTCCAGCAGTTCTTTCTGACCCAGGAATCAAACCCAGGTCTCCTGCATTGAAGGCAGATTCTTTACCAACTGAACCACCAGGGAAGCCCCCATGCTAGTTAGGGTTATGCTCAAACTCCTTCAAACTAGGCTTCTAACTTCTAACTTCAGACTCCTTCAAACTAGCAGTACGTGAACTAAGAACTTCAGATGTACAAGCTGAGTTTAGAAAAAGCAGAGGGATGGTGGGATGATTTGAGAGAATAGCATTGAAACGTATATTATCATATGTGACACAGATTGCCAGTCCAGGTTTGATGCATGAGACAGGGTGCTCAGGGCTGGTACACTGGGATGACCCTGAGGGATGGGATGGGGAGGGAGCTGGGAGAGGGGTTCAGGATGGGGAACACATGTATACCCGCGGCTGATTCATGTCAATGTATGTCAAAAACCACTACAATATTGTAAAGTAATTAGCCTCCAATTAAAATTAATTAATTAATTTTAAAAAAGGAGAAAAGGCAGAGGAACTAGAGATCAAATTGCCAACATTCCCTGGATCATAGAGAAAGCAAGGGGATTCCAGAAAAACATCTATTTCTGCTTCATTGACTACATGAAAGTCTTTGACTGTGTGGATCACAGCAAACTGGAAAATTCTTAAAGAGTAGGGATTACCAGACCACCTTACTTGTCTCTTGAGAGACCTGTATGCAGGTCAAGAAGCAACAGAACAGGAAATGGAATAACTGGTTCAAAATTGGGAAAGGAATACAACAAGAGTGTATATTGTCACCCTTATTTAACTTATATGCGAAATGCTAGGCTGGATGAATCACAAGCTAGAATCAAGATTGCAGGGAGGGACGGGACATATATATACCTATGACTGATTCATGTTGATGTTTAACAGAAAACAACAAAATTCTGTAAAGCAATTATCCTTCAATTAAAAATAAATTAATTTTAAAAATTAAAAAAAAAAAAGACCAAGGTGTGAAAAGCCTTACCTGCCAAGGAATATGAGTTAAGGAATATAAGTTAAGGAATATGAACTTCAGCCTAAGCACAGTACAGAGTACCATGACCACACTGGGTGTTTTTAGAATTAAAAAAAGAAAAAGAAAGATTACAGGGAGAAATATCAGCAACCTCAGATATGCGGATGATACCACTCTAATGGCAGAAAGCAAAGAGGAACTAAAGAGCCTTTTGATGAAGGTGAAAGAGGAGAGTGAAAAGGCTGGCTTGAAACTTAACATTCAAAAAGCTAAGATCATGGTATCTGGTCCCATCACTTCATGGCAAATAGGAGGGGAAAAAGTGGAAGCTGTGACAGATTTTATTTTCTTGAACTCCAAAATCACTGCAGATGATGACCAGCGTGAAATTAAACAATCTGCTTTCTCTTTGAAAGGATTTGGGAGAATGGCATTGAAACATGTGTAATATCATATAAGAAACTAATTGCCAGTCCAGGTTCAATGCAGGATACAGGATGCTTGGGGCTGGTGCACTGGGATGACTCAGAGGGATGGTACGGGGAGGGAGGTGGGAGGGGGGTTCAGGATGGGGAACACATGTACACCCGTGGCGGATTCATGTTGATGTATGGCAAAACCAATACAATATTGTAAAGTACTTAGCCTCCAATTAAAATAAATAAATTTAAATTTAAAATAAAATAACAGAGAGGACCATAAAAAAAAAAAGGAACGCTATGACAAACCTAGACAGCGTATTAAAAAGCAGAGACATTACTTTGCTGACAAAGGTCCATATAATCAATGCTGTGGTTTTTCCAGTAGTCGTGTACAAATGTGAGAGTTGGACCATAAAGAAGGCTGAACACAGAAGAATTGATGCTTTCGAACTGTGGTACTGATGAAGACTCTTGAGAGTCCCTTGGACTGCAAGATCAAACCAGTCAATCCTAAAAAAAAATCAACCCTAAATATTCATTAGAAGGACTGTTGCTGAAGCTGAAGCTCCAGTACTTTGGCCACCTGATGCAAAGAGCTGACTCATTGGAAAAGACCCTAATGCTGGGAAAGACTGAAGGCAAAGCAGAAGGGGGCGACAGAGGATGAGATAGTTAGACAGCATCACCAATTCAATGGACACGAATTTGAGCAAACTCTGCAAGAGAACGAGGACAGGAAAGCCTAGCGTTTTGCATTCCATGGGATCAGAAAGAGTTGGACATGACTTAGCCACTGAACAAGAACAGCAAAATTCTCTTGGGAGGCAAGTCTCCTGTTGAGTCGTGTGTCCTATTTGGTACATCTTCAGTTTTAAGAAGACGAATGACTCTCCCTGGAGCTCAGCTGTTTATGAAAGTGTACAGTCTGGCCTTAATTGGCCTTGCAGGTTATCAGTGTGGGTAATTTTCCTCTCTTGGCCATTCCTTGCTCATGTATGGATGTGAGAGTTGGACCATAAAGAAAGCTGAGCACCGAAGAATTGATACTTTTGAACTGTGGTGTTAGAGAAGACTCTTGAGAGTCCCTTGGACTGCAAGGAGATCAATCAATCGTAAAGGAAATCAATCCTGAATATTCATTGGAAGGACTGATGCTGAAGCTGAAGCTCCAATACTTTGGCCACCTGATGCGAAGAACTAACTCATTGGAAAAGACCCTAATGCTGAGAAAGACTGAAGGCAGGAGGAGAAGGGGATGATAAAGGATGAGATGATTGGATGGCATCACCAACTTGATGGGCATGAATTTGAGCAAGCTCCAGGAGTTGGTGATGGACAGGGAAGCCTGGCATGCTGCAGTCCCTGGGGTCACAAAGAGTTGAACACGACTGAGCAACTGAACTGAACTGCTTATTAAAGATGAAGTTCTTTGAAAGCTGTGTGCTGCTTGGCCTCTTCCAGTTGTTTAGGCTTGGTATTCTGTTTTATCCTCAGATTAAACTAGGCCAACTTCGAGCTATTGAGTTGGCCAAAAAGGTCATTTGGGTTTTCTGTAAGATGTTATGGGAATTCCCAAATGAACTTTTTGGTCAACCCAATACATTCCTAGACCACCTTATTTTAATTTAGCCACTCTACACAGACACACACACATACTTAGCACTCATTGACAAAGCTATATAAAATAAGCAATTATATGGCACTCCTTATCATCATTTTATACAAATATCTTTGAGGACCCAGAGGAAACATCCCTAAAATCTTAGTATTAAGAAGATCTGGGATTCTCCTGGTTCATTTTATGGACACTATAAACCATTATAACAGTGCTTTGTGTTTAGTTTTATCTGTGAGAAATCTTGGGGATATGTCTGTAATCCTCTCCCAGCAAGCACATAAAACCTTAGGACATGCACTTTTTAGTATTTCTATCCTGGCTGCTTTTTATTGTTTTTTCCTTTGCTTATTTCTCCTTTGGCCTACAAGATTTTTAAAAAGATTTTTTCCTTTTTAAAATCTTGTACTTTGTAAAACTGCTTCAACTTTGTTTTAGAATGAGGCAAATGTAGAGAAATTAAGTACAATATTCATGATTTACCATTTGTTACAAACATATTGTCAATTTGCTTTTAGATTTCATTTTAAATTTCCTATCCTGTATGAAGTCAGATCTTTTACTGCTTTGTGATTGTCATGGAGTGAATCATTGCTGCGAATTTGAAGATCCCTTGGCCGCCATATTTTCACCCCAGAGTTAACATGACTGATTCAGTATAAATCTTTTTTTAAAAATTGGAGTATAGTTGCTTTAAAAATATGTCCGTTTTTGCTATACAGCAAAGTGAATTTCAGCCAGATGTATACATATATCCCCTCTTTTTTGGATTTCCTTCCCTAAGCACTGGGTAGAGTTCCCTGTGCTATACAGCAGGTTCTCATTAGTTATCTATTTATACACAGTAGTATAAGTATGTGAATCCCAATCTCCCAGTCCATCCCACCGCCCCACCACCTCCCACGTTGGTATCCATACTTCTGTTCTCTACGTCTGTGTCTCTATTTCTGCTTTGCAAAGAAGATCATCGGTACCATTTTTCTAGATTCTACATCTGTGTGTTAATATATGATATTTTTCTCTTTCTGACTTCCTTCACTCTGTATGACCGTCTCTAGGTCCATCCACCTCTCTGCATATGGCACTATTTTGTTCCTTTTTATGGCTGTTTAATATTCTATTGTATATGCAGCATAAATCTAAGAGCTTAGAGGAAGCAGAGGTTGCTTACTGACCCTCTTAATTCTTCAAGGGGCCCATTTTTTCGGCTTACTAAATTTAAATTTCAAGTACCACATTTAAACAGGTAGGCAGTTATATGTCAGCATAACAGTGGTTGGCCCATAAGGCCTGGGAAATGCCTAGCACTGCACCTGGTCCTTCACAAGACAGGCGTTCAGCAAGAATTTGGTGACTTAAATTTACTTGCGGTTTTTGTGTTTGGATCTAGAAGCATTTGTCTGCCCTGGTGGTCTGGGACTCGGTTGGGGAATGCAATCTGCTACTGTCTGCAATGACTTAACATCAGTGACACTTTCTGCTTTACTTTTCTCTTTCAGAATATGATCGATTGGGCTTCCTCCTGAAGTTGGATTCTAAATTGTGAGTAGAATGACCCAGTTTCTTGACTTTGTGATAGAGATCTGTGAGAGCTGGAGGCCGGCCTCAAGGGGCCAGCTCTCATCACTCCTGGGGCCTCTGTCCTCCGTCTGTCCGCTGAAGCTTAGAGCATGTTACAGTCTGTGGGTGCAAATATAAGGCCTTAGATTTGGCTGGCACAGGGAGCTGATTACAGAAGGAGCGTGCACCTCCCCCCACCACACCCCACTGGAGTTTGAAGGACAAGGAGGAAAGGCTTCAGCTGCAGAGTGGAGGCTGACTAAACCACGGCAGGAGACAGTGCAAAGCTTTCAAGACGCTTCGCAGCCAGGCATGCAAAGCCTTCTGTGCTCAGGTTTCCTCCCGGCTTTAACTCCTGTCTCTCTCCAACAGGTAGATCCTGGCTTTCCCTCTATCCTTGTATATGTTTATTATCCATGTCTCAAATCCCCTTTCCTTGTTTGTCCACTAGGAAAACTTGAGAACCACCTCCTTCCTATACAGAATTAGTTATCTCTTCCTCTGCTTCCTGTGAATTTTCTACCTCTGACACCCATCATTTCATTATACTATAATTAAGTATAATAGTTATTCATTTATCAAGAGTGCAGGCTCAGAGCCAGGCCATGCTTGATTCAAATCCCAGACTGCCATTTACTTTCTTTGTGATTTAGGGCTGACCACTTAACCACTCCGAGCCTCAGTTTCACCTGTAACACAAGGACCTCACAGGGTTGTAAGAACTGTACAGAAATGGTGAATTTACAGGGATTTTCAAATAAGTATCTCATTCTTTCAGAATCCTTCCCTATTCTGGCCCTCTTGGCCTCCTGAGCACCAGGGCAGCGCCAGCATATGGTTGTTAGGTGCTAAGTCAACACTGAACACATGGCTGCATGGCTGGCTGCATGGCTGCATGATGACAGGTGCCTGTGTGCCTCCCTCATTAGACTGGCTGCCTGGAGACTGGGCTGTACCCCTCTGTTCATGCCCTGTCCAGGACCCCCTCACATGGCCGGTGTGCAGTAAAGTGTTGCAGAACTGTCTGTGGCTCCTTGCTGTGGTTAGTCATCTTCATATACCCTTGCCCCTGTCCTGTACCAGACAGATGAGAAAGATCAGAATTGAGTCTCCTTTCTTTCCTCTCCTGCTTGAGGCCTTGACCACAGCTGCTTCTGATGGTGATGGCTGCACCCACATACAAGACACTAGCCCGGGGTTATTTGGCTTTCCCACTGAATGGTCTGGCATGTAGCCCCTTTTCCTGGCATCTGGCCTCTTGGCTCTGGTGCCCCACACCATGAGCTCAGGTGCTGCAGTTCTGCCAGCTTTTATACGTCATGGAGGCAGCCACAGGGAAGAGTGGTCTGTTCTGTCTACCAAGCTAGTGTACAGTTGTCAGCCACATGTTACCATCCAGGGAATGGGGCTTGATAATGCTAGGAATCTACAGGCTTCACCCTTAGAAAATCCTTAATTTAGTGCTCTGGGCAAAAAACAAATCAAGCATAAGCTATAAGCAAGTGAAATGCCCTCAGAACGGAAGAGATGTAGTAATTTACCAAGTCACATCACACTGATGAACAAAAGACGTGGTATCCAGGACGTGTTAACTATAGTGTTTAAGCTGTCTTCAGCAGTGTGAGAAGGGGGAATCGGAGGACACTTGGCCTGCTGTTCTGACAGTTGGGTGGTACGTGGTAGGCTCTTGTACAGCTTCCTTTTGTGTACCAGGCCGGTTCTATAAACCATTTGAGTCAACTTGGTCTTTAGCCTGGGGAATTGGCTTGGCTTCATTAGATTTACCTCAAAGGTCAAGGTACAAGCTCCAGCTTTCCTGCCTCATACTGAAAAGGCCTTTCTAGTCCAAGGTTATCTTCAGAACAAGATACAGACACATGGGAAAGGTTTTTATCTGTTCCAGGGAGAAGTTTCCAGGTTAAGGATTCTGGTTTTCAGAGGTAATTCCTTGGAAATATCCAGACCTCCCCTTACGAAGTCTTTCTCCGCTGTGTTGTGTTCTATTTCTGATGCGTAGGAAAGGACCTACGCTTGAGTCAGAACTGGATTTGAATTCCACCCCTTCTGCTTAGGATTATATAACCTTAGATAATTCATTTTTGCACTATGAATCACAATTTTCCCTTATCAAAAACATGAATAATAATACCCATTTCCTCAGGTTTTTATGAAGAATAAAAAAGAGTTCTATGAGTAAATATGCAAATGTAGAAATTTCTTATTTATCTTGATTGGATTCATTTAGCTTCTATCCTATAAGAATTCATGTGTTCTAGAAATTTTTCAGCCATTATCTTCTTTAAATATTGCCTCTGCCCAATTGTCTCTCTCTCTACTCCTCTTCTTAAACTCTGATTAAGTGGTAGACTTTCTCATTCTCACCTCTAGGTCTACTAACTTTCCATCTTTTGATCCTTTCTGCATTGAACTGGAATGCCAAAGGATTCAACATAAGGATAAACTAGAACTAAAACTGTACCCCTAAGCCAGGACTGCAGGAGAGGCTGCCTGCCGGGAACCAGCCCCGGCTGATCCAGGGTATTCGAAGGAGAGACGGCGTAGGCGAAGATCAGGAAACAATTGCTTAATTAAACGTTAATTAAGGATATAAAGAGTAATAGAATGAGGATAGCTCAGTGAGGAAATTCAGTGGAGAAAAGAGGCTGAAATAAGGATAGCTCAGTGAGGAAATTCAGTGTAGAAAAGAGGCTGAATAATTCAGCCAGAAGGTAAGAGAAAGAACGACTTGGTGAGACCAAGTTTCGGTGAACAAGGCCCGCACTTTATTTTCCAAAGTAGTTTTTATACCTTAAGTTATGCATAGAGGATAATGGGGGAAGGGGTAGAGTCATGCAGCAAGCCAGGCTTTCTTCCTGCAGACTTATCATATGCAAAAGCTTAGGTGATTTGCATCATCTTCTGGCCCGGAGGCCTGTTAACATTTTAAGACCTTTTCTTCAGAAAACTTATTTTTCTCTAAAGGTGATTGGTCAGGAGCCACCCTCCAAAAGCATTAGATAAAGTTGCATTCCTACAGAGCAAAGGTGTGGTGGGCTATAACAAGAAAAAGAATTAACTCAAGGGTCCCAGGTTACAAACATTAAAGCTACTACTTATACCAATTATATTAATCAATACACTGCCAGGGACACAGCAGGTAAGGGATATGGAAACTTAGCAGCAAACATTGGCCCAACAAGTGAAAATCCCTTCACCAATACAATTTCTAATCAATCTTTTAACTACTCAAAAGAATGTGTATTTAGACAGTTTAGAACATCTCCTGCCTCTCACAGTTGGGAGGCTCTGAACAATCACATGTGGCCGGAAAAACCTATTCAGGCAGGCTAGAGGATTTCCAAAGGAGTTTGTAGGTTAAACACTGTCACACCCAGGAATTATTAACTGAAACTGTAAGCTAACTCTTTTTTCAGAGAGAGGTAGTGGGGGACAGCCCCCCGTAAAGTCAGAGGTGTAGGTGAGAGCACAAAGCAGAAAGTAGGCAGACTCTGGTTTTGGGTGTAAATGCTCGAGAATTTCCAGGGGGACTCCTGAAGCTCGATCCCGCCTTTGCGTATGCCGAGCCTCCTTCCTCATGACCTTTGTCATGGGCGGGGTTCCTCACGCTGGCTCCCGGCAGTGATAGAATTCCAGTTGAGCTATTCCAGATCCTGAAAGATGATGCTGTGGAAAGTGCTGCACTCAATATGCAATATGCAATATGCACTCAATATGCAATATGCCGGCTCCCGGCAGCTGCCAGAGCTCTAAGTGGATTAGGGCAATAAGTCAATAAAGAGGAAACAGTTGATATTCACAGCCTGGGCTCTCATACTCAGTTGGTCCACAGAACCTCAAGCTGTGAACTCTGTCTAAGGTACTCCAAACTGGCCATGCCTCCAAGCATGATAAAAGCAAATGCAATTCCTCTCTGGAGGAAGACATGAATTTCTCATGAATAACTTTTCAAGGAAATGAACGGCTCACAGGAAAAAATAACTAAGCACACAAGGAAATAACACTTCTTTAGAGAGAACCATGAACAACAACAGATGACAGAGGGGGACCCACAAAGACTTCCGAAATTAGAGTTATCAGACACAGTTTATAAAGTAATTAGATACTCTGTATTTAAGGAAATAAAGATAAGATTGAACGATACATGTAATAGGGGCTTCCCAGGTGGTCAGTGGTAAAGAATCTGCCTGCCAATGCCAGAGACACAGGACAACAGGTTCGATCCCTGGGTTGGGACAGTCCCTTGGAGAAGGAAATGGCAACCTGCTCCAATATTCTTACCTGGAAAAATTCCATACATGGAGGAGCCTGGCAGGCTACAGTCCATGGGGTTGGAAAGATTTGGACATGACTGAGCAATTGAGCACAAGCATTCATACATGTAATACGGAACTATAAAAAGCAAAGTATTAGATTAGAAAGACAGAATTGAAAAATACAGTGACCAAAATTAAAACCTCAGTAGACGTATTTAGCAGCAGGTTCAGTTCAGTGCAGTCACTCAGTCGTGTCCGACTCTTTGCGACCCCATGAATCGCAGCACGCCAGGCCTCCCTGTCCATCACCAACTCCAGGAGTTCTTTCAAACTCATGTCCATCGAGTCGGTGATGCCATCCAGCCATCTTATCCTCTGTTGTCCCCTTCTCCTCCTGCCCCCAATCCCTCCCAGCATCAGGGTCTTTTCCAATGAGTCAACTCTTCACATGAGGTGGCCAAAGTATTGGAATTTCAGCCTCAGCATCAGTCCTTCCAATGAACACCCAGGACTGATTTCCTTTAGAATGGACTGGTTGGATCTCCTTGCAGTCCAAGGGACTCTCAAGAGTCTTCTCCAACACCACAGTTCAAAAGCATCAATTCTTCGGTGCTCAGCTTTCTTCACAGTGCAACTCTCACATCCATACATGACCACTGGAAAAACCATAGTCTTGACTAGATGGACCTTTGTTGGCAAAGTAATGTCTCTGCTTTTGAATATGCTATCTAGGTTGGTCATAACTTTCCTTCCCAGGAGTAAGCGTCTTTTAATTTCATGGCTGTAGTCACCATCTGCAGTGATTTTGGAGCCCAGAAAAATAAAGTCTGACACTGTTTCCACTGTTTCCCCATCTATTTCCCATGAAGTGATGGGACCAGATGCCATGATCTTTGTTTTCTGAATGTTGAGCTTTAAGCCAACTTTTTCACTCTCCTTTTTCACTTTCATCAAGAGGCTTTTTAGTTCCTCTTCACTTTCTGCCATAAGGGTGGTGTCATCTGCATATCTGAGGTTATTGATATTTCTCCTGGCAATCTTGATTCCAGCTTGTGCTTCTTCCAGCCCAGCGTTTCTCATGATGTACTCTGCATATAAATTTTAATAAGCAGAGTGACAATATACAGCCTTGACGTACTCCTTTTCCTATTTGGAACCAGTCTGTTGTTGCATGTCTAGTTCTAACTCTTGCTTCCTGACCTGCATATAGGTTTCTCAAGAGGCAGGTCAGGTGGTCTGGTATTCCCATCTCTTGAAGAATTTTCCACAGTTTGTTGTGATCCACACAGTCAAAGGCTTTGGCATAGTCAATAAAGCAGAAATAGATGTTTTTCTGGAACTCTCTTGCTTTTTCCATGATCCAGTGGATATTGGCAATTTGATCTCTGGTTCCTCTGCCTTTTCTAAAACCAGCTTGAACACCAGGAAGTTCACGATTCATGTATTGCTAAAGCCTGGCTTGGAGAATTTTGAGCATTACTTTACTAGCGTGTGAGATGAGTGCAACTGTGCAGTAGTTTGAGCATTCTTTGGCATTGCCTTTCTTTGGGATTGGAATGAAAACTGACCTTTTCCAGTCCTGTGGCCACTGCTGAGTTTTCCAAATTTGCTGGCATATTGAGTGCAGCACTTTCACAGCATCATCTCTTTCAGAATTTGAAATAGCTCAACTGGAATTCCATCATCTTCACTAACTTTGTTCGTAGTGATGCTTCCTAAGGCCCACTTGACTTCACATTCCAGGATATCTGGCTCTAGGTGAGTGATCACACCATTGTGATTATCTTGGTCATGAAGATCTTTTTTGTATAGTTCTTCTGTGTATTCTTGCCACCTCTTCTTAATATCTTCTGCTTCTGTTAGGTCCATACCATTTCTGTCCTTTATCGAGCCCATCTTTGCATGAAATGTTCCCTTGGTATCTCTAATTTTCTTGAAGAAATCTCTAGTCTTTCCCATTCTGTTGTTTTCCTCTATTTCTTTGCATTGATCGCTGAGGAAGGCTTTCTTATCTCTCCTTGCTATTCTTTGAAACTCTGTATTCAGATGCTTATATCTTTCTTTTTCTCCTTTGCTTTTCACTTCTTTTCACAGCTATTTGTAAGGCCTCCCCAGACAGCCATTTTGCTTTTTTGCATTTCTTTTCCATGGGGATGGTCTTGATCCCTGTCTCCTGTACAATGTCACGAACCTCATTCCATAGTTCATCAGGCACTCTATCTATCAGATCTAGGCCCTTAAATCTATTTCTCACTTCCGCTGTATAATCATAAGGGATTTGATTTAGGTCATACCTGAACGGTCTAGTGGTTTTCCCTACTTTCTTCAATTTAAGTCTGAATTTGGCAATAAGGAGTTCATGATCTGAGCCACAGTCAGCTCCTGGTCTTGTTTTTGCTGACTGTATAGAGCTTCTCCATCTTTGGCTGCAAAGAATATAATCAATCTGATTTCGGTGTTGACCATCTGGTGATGTCCATGTGTAGAGTCTTCTCTTGTGTTGTTGTAAAAGGGTGTTTGCTATGACCAGTGCATTCTTTTGGCAAAACTCTATTAGCCCTTGCCCTGCTTCATTCCGTATTCCAAGGCCAAATTTACCTGTTACCCCAGGTATTTCTTGACTTCCTACGTTTGCATTCCAGTCCCCTATAATGAAAAGGACATCTTTTTGGGGGTGTTAGTTCTAAAAGGTCTTGTAGGTCTTCATGGAACTGTTCAGCTTCAGCTTCTTAGTACTATTGGTTGGGGCATAGGCTTGGATTACCGTGATATTGAATGGTTTCCCTTGGAAACGAACAGAAATCATTCTGTTGTTTTTGAGATTGCATCCAAGTAATGCATTGGATTAGATACAACTAGCAGCAGATTAGATACAACTAAAGACAGGATTAGTGACCTGGAAGCTAAGTCAGAGGAAGTGACCTATAACAAGATTGTCCAGCTCTTTTTGTAGAGTCAGATGGTCAATATCTCTGAGTTTTGGGAGTTTTGCTATCTCTGTCACACCTGTCTCCGCTGATGTGTTGTGGAAGCAACCATAGATAACACATACAGATGAGTATGGCTTAGCTGTATTCCAACAAAACTTTTTATTTATGGACACTGAAATTTTAATTTAATGTTATTTTTATGTCATTAAGTATTATTCTTCTAATTTTTAAACCCACCATTGAAAATGTAAAAGACATTCTTATCTCACAGAAACAGATAGTGGGTCAGATTTGGCTCACAAATCATACATGCTGGCCCTTCACTGAGAATGCAGCACAGATATATCTGCATGGGAATTGCCTCTCCACCCCAGGTGTTTTTTATTCTTGAAATTCTATTGCAGTTGACCCTTGAACTGAAGTGCATCCACTTATATGTGGATTTTTTTCAACAGTACACAGTTCAGTACTATACAATCTGTGACTGAATGAATTGGAGCACGCAGAATCATGGATATGGAGGAACCACATATGTGGTTATATGCAGATTTATATGTGCAGATTTTGACTGTGTGGAGGGTCAGCACCCCTAACCACTTGTTTTTCAAGGGTAAGCTGTTTATACAAATACATTTAAAATACCTCTATATCAAATGACACTTCAAAAACCTGGAAAGAAGTATCTTGGATTTTTTTTTTGTTCTTCATTATATTCTTCTAATTATGTTTTTGTGTAATAAGTGGTTTCTGTTTCCTTTGAGAATTCCCTGCTGCTTGTGTCTTTATGACAAAATCACTTGTCAGGACTATGAAAATTGTTCAGAATACTTATGGAGCTGTACAAGATCTTTTCCTTTAACAGCAGGCTGTATTCTTCAGGAAGGCAGTATTTTTTTGGAGGTTAAAAATGTAGACTGTGGAATCAGATGTGGATTTTTAAAGCCCCGTTCCACATCTTACTAGCTGTAATCTTGAGTGAGTTATTTAACCGCTAGCCTGTTTCCTAGTATAAAGTGGGGATAAAAGTAATCACCCAAGGTTGAGATACAACCTGTGCTGTACCCTTATCAGTGTCTGGTAACCTGGGAAGCATATACCCCAAAATGAGACCTGAACCTCAGCTTGCCTCCTGCCCCAGACTTCATTTATTCACTTGTTCACTTAGAAAATATTTCTTGAAAAAAAAAAAGAAAATATTTCTTGAGTACTGACTGTATGGTTTGTTATTGGGATAAAACTGAAAATTCTAAGCCACATGAACAGCCTTACAGGCTTGGTTGGAAAGGATGTGTTGTGAGCTGAAGTGTAAGTGAAGTGGGAGGGAGTGAATGAGAACAGCAGGGGAGGGAAGAAAGTAGTACTTCTGGATAGTATGAGCAATGAACAGGCTTTCATTTTGGTTCATATTTATTCATTTATTTGGCTGTGCCGGGTCTCTGTTGAGGCATGTGGGATCTAGTTCCTGACCAGGGATCAAACCTGGGCCCCTTGCCTTGGGAGCATGGAGTCTTAGCCACTGGACCACCAGGGAAGTCCCTTTTTTGTTGTTTGTTTTTGTAAAGAAAGATGACATACTAGTGACTCAGAAGCATAAATGGAGTACAAAGAGGGTATGAGGGATCTTCAGATGCATAGGGTATAGAAGAAAGAGCTGCCTCCATCACAAGGCTGTAGAGGAAATGGTGTTTTCAGGGGAGACCCAGGTTTCTAGGAAATTAGAAGATGGAAGGAACATTCACTGAAGAAGTTGAGGCTGTAAGGAAATGAGGCTTTATGGGAGACAATGGTGAGTTATAGTGTGGTGATGGGGGAGAGAAGTGAGAGACTGGACCAAGGAGAAGCAGAGAGCAGTGACTTGGGCACAAAAGAACTGATGAGGGTGGCATCGAGGGAGTAAATAACAGGATGTGAGGGTGGCAAGTTGGGTTTTGTTGGCCTCATAGTTGTCCAAGAATTGTCCGAGAACATGTGTTCCCTGGAGGTTGGGCACTCAGGCTGCTCCATGCACTCAGCTGCAGCCCAATTGGATGATACCTCCAGAAGTTTCAAGTCTGGCCCCTGGAGAGACTCTGGGTTCTCCAAAAGGAATCTACTGTGCCAAGTGGAGGGTCCTAGAACAGGGCTCAGGCTTGCAGGCTGTGCCCAGACATTGAGAGAAGAGAGAAGCGCTTTCTCCTTCATTCACAGCTTCTTAGGTAGCTACCATGTGTCAGCAGTCTTCTGTGCTCTGTGGATATACCAGTGAACAGGTGGTCAGTAAATGGAAAGTGTGATCAACAAGCTTTGCAGTATCTTGGAAGGTGATGAGTGCTGTGGAAGAAGATAGAGCAGGACAAGGGAATGCTGGAGAAGAGACTGCACGTTTAAATGGGATAGTCAGGGCAATCCTCCTTAAAAGGTAGATTTTAGCAAAGACTCAACAAAAGAGAGGGAGTGAGGCCTGCCAGTATCTGGAAGCAGAGCCCTCGGACAGAACCCTGAGGAAATCTCAGTCTCAATTATGAGGAAGATGACACCGGGAGCCGGGAATGTGCCCATCAGTCCAGCGGAGACAAGAGCCATCTGGAGCCGTGAAGGCACCAGAGCCCGGTGTCCAGGTGTGTTTTTCCTAAGCTGATGTCAGCCTTCTGGAAGCTGATTTAATTAAATGGAAGTGTCATCTGTTTCAGCTGGGTGTGGGTGTGTGCTCTGGGAAAGCTCCTGTCTGCTGCCACAGTGTGGGGTTTTATGGTTGCCATGTGGGCAAGAGCATGGAGGCTTTAATGTTCAGCCTCATTTCATAAGGAATTCCGTGTGAAGATACAAGGATATGGAAGCCAAAACCAACAACTTTTAACTCCCAAAGGCTTGTGAAAACCAAACCAATCAAGAAAGACCTATAAACATGGGGTAGTCTAAAACACATGTTGAGGCATAGCTTACTATTTCCAGAACAGACTGCCAAATCCCCTATGGCTGCCAGGATAAAGTGTTTATTGAGCAGCTACTATATACCCAGGGCCATACTAGGTACTTTCTGTGTTACCTGTTCCTCAAAACAGCCACTCAGATGACCTCATCCAGTCTCATGTCTTGTTGTTATTCAGTCCTAAGTCGTGTCTGACTCTTTGTGATCCCCATGGGCTGCAGCCTGCCAGGCTCCTCTGTCCTCCACTATCTCCTGAAGTTTGCTCAAATTCATATCCATGGAGGCGGTGATGCTATCTAACCATCCTACCATCTGCCACTCCTTCTCTTTTTGCCTTCAGCCTTCCCTAGCATCGGGGTCTTTTTCAGTGAGTCAGCTTTGCATCAGGTAGCCAAAGTATTGGAGCTTCAGCTTCAGCAACAGTCCTTCCAATGAATATTTAGGGTTGATTTTCTTTAGGATTGCCTGGTTTGATATTGCAGTGCAAAGGACTCTCAAGAGTCTTCTCCAGCACCACAGTTTGAAAACATCAGTTCTTCTATGCTCAGCCTTTTTTATAGTCCAACTCTCACGTCCATACATGACTACTGGAAAAACCATAGCCTTGACTAGACAGACCTTTGTTGGCAAAGTGATGTCTCTGCTTTTTAATACACTGTCTAGATTTGTCATCACTTTCCTTCCGAGGAGCAAGTATCGTTTAATTTCATGCTGCATTCACCGTCTGCAGTGATTTTGGAGTCCAAGAAAATAAAATCTGTCACTGCTTCCACTTTTTCTGCTTCTATTTGTCATGACGTGATAGGACCAGATGCCATGATCTTAGTTTTTTGAATGTTGAGTTTTAAGTCAGCTTTTTCACTCTCCTCTTTCACCCTCACCAAGAGGTTCTTTAGTTCCTCTTCACTTTGCCATTAAAGCAGTATCCAACAACGCAAGAAATGACTCTACACATGGACATCCCCAGATGATCGACACCAAAATCAGATTGATTATATTCTTTGCAGCCAAAGATGGAGAAGCTGTATTCAGTCAGCAAAAACAAGACCTGGAACTGACTGTGACTCAAATTGTGAGGTCCTTATTGCAAAATTCAGGCTTAAATTGAAGACAGTAGGGAGTACTGCTAGGCCATTCAGGTATGACTGAAATCAAATCCCTTATGATTACACCATGGAGGTGATGAATAGATTCAAGGGATTAGATCTGGTAGACAGAGTGCCTGAAGAGCTCATGGCTTACATGTCATCTATATGCTGAGGACTCCCAAATTTATAGTTCAATCTCTTCTCTTTCCCCACACTCCATACTCATTTATCCAGTGGCCTCCTTTACTTGAATGTATATTAGGCATCTTACATTTAACATGTCCAGAAAAAAACCTCCTGATTCATACCCCCTGCCTCCCAGATCTTGCCTACCCAAGTAAATGGCAACCTCATCCTTCCACTTGTTCAGGTCAAAGATCATAGCATCATATGTTTAACACCAAACTGCTGCTGCTGCTGCTGCTAAGTTGCATCAGTTGTATCCAACTCTGTGCGACCCCATAGACAGCAGCCCACCAGGCCTCCCCATCCCTGGGATTCTCCAGGCAAGAACACTGGAGTGGGTTGCCATTTCCTTCTGCAATGCGTGAAAGTGAAGTCGTTCAGTCGTGTCCAACTCCTGGCGACCCCATGGACTGCAGCCTACCAGGCTCCTCCATCCATAGGATTTTCCAGGCAAGAGTACTGGAGTGGGTTGCCATTGCCTTCTCCGTAACACCAAACTAGTCATCAACAAACTCTATTGGCTTTACCGTACGTACCTCTAGATCCAACCGCTTCTCACTACATCCAGCACTGTTAACTCTGTGCAGCAGCCGTAACGTCCTCATACCTCATTGTTGCATTCTAGCTGCTCTCCTTGCTTTCCCACTTGCCACCCTAAGGTCTACTTGCATACTGAAGCCCAGTGATCCTGTTACAGTGCAAGATAGATCTGGTTACTTCAGTGATCGGAACTCTCTCATGGCTCTTCATTTCTCTTTGAATAAAAGTCAGAGTTTGTTTGACTGTGCTGGGTCTTAGCTGCAGCACACAGGGTCTTCAGTTTTCATTGAGGCATGAGGACTCTTTAGTTGCAGCTTTCAAATTTGATTAGTTGTGGCATGTAGGATCCAGTTCCCTGACCAGGGTTAGAACCTGGGCCCCCTGCATTGGGAGCGTGGAGTCTTAGCCACTGGACCACAAGGGAAATCTCAAAGTCAGAGTTTCTACCATGCTCCACCAAGACCCTACACAGTCTTGACCCCTGTTTTCTTACTACTCTCCTTGTTTATTATTCCCTACTGGCCTCCTTGGCCAGTGCTCAGTCATGTCTTGTGCTCAGTCATGTCTGACTCTTTGCAACCCCATGAACAATAGCCCACCAGGCTTCTCTGTCCATGGGATTTTACCAGCAAGAATACTGGAGTGGGTTGCCATTTCCTCCCCCAGGGATCCTGCTCCTCCAACCCAGGGATCAAACCTATGTCTCCTGTGATGGCAGGTGGATTCTTTACTACTGTGCTACCTCAGAAGCCCATTCTGGAGTCCTTGCTGTTCCTAAAATACTCCCAGGTCAATCTTGGCATTTACTCCTTCTTTTATTTGGGACACTCTTTTCCAGATACCTACAGAGATTGCATTCTCTCTCACCTCTTCAGACCTTAGCTCAAATTTCCCTTTCTTAGTGAAGTCTCCCCTGACTGTGCCATTTAAAATTATAACCCATCCCCCATTGGCATTCCTCTTCCCTTTACTTTGTCATTTTACTCCAGTGTTTATCACTATTGGAAATCCACTTACTTGTTGATTGTCTGTCTCCTCCCACTTAAGGTGTGTGTTTTGGGGCGGGGGGAGTTAATTTGTTCACTACTGTTTCCTACCACCTAAAACATTGCCTAGTGCTTACTGATTGCTTAATAAATATTTGTTGGTTGAATGCGTGAGTTGGCAGATCACTCTCTGAAGTAGGCGGTATTAAATGAGAAACTAATCATAGAAGTAATTTCCTTGTGTTCACAGAAGTACAGGTGATGAAGCCAGCATTCAAAATGTTCTCAGCCTGGCACCAAACATCCTACTTGTCTCGATGTTCAACATCGCTTTCTATTTTTTACCCCCAAATTTGCACTGTCAATTTGATCCTAAATTTGAACCACTATATAGTAAACTTTATCAAGGCAGGAACTGTGAATGTCCTGCTCACAGATCCATCCCCAACGCTGGTATAACGTTTGTGGTGAATAGTAAATATTCAATAAATGTTTGTTAAATCAGTTAAAGACAGAGGAAGAAGCTCTGAGAAAGAATAGTGCCATCTTTAATAACAAAGCCCAGATTCCCCCCAGTATTGGAAGATTTGGGGATATGGGAGTGCATGAATGTGGACTCCCCTTGCCTTTAATCCTGAGTTTCACCATCTCCTGGAGGGTCTCTCACTTAAGAGCCTGCTTTCACCATTGTGTTGACTCCAGAGAGCACAGGTTCTCTTTAATACTTTAAAAAGAGAAATAGTAACAGAAACAACAAAACTTTTCTCTTGGTTTCTCTTAGCAAAGCTAAAAATATTTCACTACAGATTCAACGAGGACAACAGGTAAATAAACCTTGAGAGTAAAAGAAACTCAAAATAGTCTGGTTTGCAAAATTCAGAGTTCTGTCTCTCCTGTAGACAGCTGAAGCCATGGCCATACTTAGTTCACAAGAGGAGAGCACAGCATTGCAGGACTTGACTGGGTTCTTAGCTTGGTGACTTCTAGCCTGTTTCACAACTCACTGTTCACATTTCTTCCTAGATTTCTTGATACCTATGTGGTCAAGATCTTAAAAGTCAAATTCCCACTTGGTAGCTCATCCAGAGCTCTCAGCACAGTGGTTCTTAACCTTGACCTTGGAATCACCAGGGGAGCTTAAAAAATTACTGATGCCTGCCTCCCACCCCTTAAAGATTCTGAAGTCATTGACTTGAGGTGTGGCCTAGGCATTGGGATTCTTAAAGTTCCCCATGTGAGTCTAATACTGCTCTAAAACAGTGCATTTCCTGTCTGAGGAACTCACTTTCCCAGGTGAGTGATACCAAAAATAAACTCACCTTTAAGGGGAGGCCCCTGCTTGTACATAGGACATGTCTATATACAGTATTTCTCAACCCAGGATCTTGCCACCCAGAGTCCTGGTTTAGTTGATTAGGAATCAGACTCAATTACCTTTATGTTTAAAAGTTTCACCAGGTGATTCTAACATGTCAGGGTTGAGACCCAGGGTATCACCTTCAAGCCCATCACTATAACCACATCTGAATACAGTGTAATAACTACTGCAGAATGTAGTATCAGTTGCACTAGGGCAGTCAGATTGTGAGTACGTTATTTCTTTTGAGCTTACATTCTCTGTATTGTCCTTATATACCTTTTTAATGAAAAAGTACATTGGGATGTGCCTTCTTTTCTGTAATTAAAAAAAAAGCTTCCATTATGCTCTCTAGGTCTCTAAATACTATTTTCAAAAATCCATTTTATATTAATTTTTGGCTATCAACCCTTTCTCTAGTTTTTTCTTCAGAGTCTTTTAAAATCTGAATCAATTTCAGAGTTCTTGTACATTCTGTTGGCCTACTTAAATAGTTCTTCATTATGTATAACTGAAATAAATATTTGTGTAAAAACTTAATATCTGTCTTTTCTGTGCTGTCAAAACTCCATGATGTCTAAGGATGAGACATGATAAGTCTGGAGGAATGGGCAGACCAAATCATACAGGGCTTTGGAGGAGACAGTAAGAAGTTTGGGCTTCTTGAAGACAAAAGATGCCATTGAAGTATTTTAAGGAGTTGAAAAACGTAATTAGTTTTGACTTGTAGGAAGATGATTTGGGCTGCAGGAAAGTATATGGGTTGGAGAGGAACAGAAATGGAAAGGAAAATAAGACTTAGGAGGCCATCATAGGAACAAAGAGTAGAAATCAGTAGAGAAAAATCAACAAAATCAAAAGCTGATTCTTTGACAATATTAATAAAATCAATAAACCTCTAACCAGGTTAACCAAGAAAAAAAGAGAGAAGACACAAATTAACTAATGTCAGAAATGAAAGAGGGATCACCACTACTGATCCCAGGGATTTTAAAAGGGTCATAAAGGACTATTGTGAACAACTCTGCCTGCAATAGACCAATTCCTTGGAAGACACAAACTACCAAAACTCATGCAAAAGAAATAGATCATCTGAAAAGGCCTGTATCTACCAAGGAAATTGAATCAATAATCAACCTTCCAAAACAAAAACACAGAAAAAAGAGGTTCAGATGGTTTCACTGGTGACTTCTAGCCAACATTTAAGGAAAAGATGATACCAGTTCTCTACAATCTCTTCCAGAAAAATAGAAGCAGAAGGAACACTTCCTGATTTGTTTTGTGAAGCCAGTATTACTCTGAAACCAAAACCAGATAAAGACATTATAAGAAAACTACAGACCAATATCTTTCATGAACATAATGCAAAAATTCTCAACATATATTAGCATGTTGAATCTAACAGTGTATAAGAAGAACCATACATCTTAATGAAGTGGGATTTATTCCAGATATACAAGGTTAGTTCAACATTAGAATATCACTTACTGTGTTGCATCACATCAGGCTACCGAAGAAAAGCCATATGATTATATCTGTAAGATGCAAAAAAGCACTTGATACAATTCAACATCCAATCATGATTTTAGGAAAAACTCTCAGCAAAATAGGAATAGAAAGAAGCTTGCTCAATTAGACAAAGAACATCTACAAAAAAATCAATACCTAACATCTTGCTTGATAATGAGAAACTAGATGTGGTGTTGGTGGTTTAGTCGCTAAGTTGTGTTTGACTTCTTTGCAACCCCATGGGCTTGTAGCCTGCCAGGCTACTCTGTCCATGGAGTTTTCCAGGCAAGAATACTGGAGTAGGTTGCTATTTCCTTCTCCAGGGGATCTTCATGACCCTGGGATTGAACATGCGTCTCCTGCATTGCAGGTGGATTCTTTATTGCTGAGCCACCAGGGGAGCCCTGAGAAATCCAAGTTTGGGAAAAAGACAGTGTCCCTCTTTACTATTCCTATTCAGCATTATGCTGAAAGGTCTGCTGCTGCGTTGCTTCAGTCGTGTCCGACTCTGTGCAACCCCACAGATGGCAGCCCACCAGGCTGCTCTGTCCCTGGGATTCTCCAGGCAAGAATATTGGGGTGGGTTGCCATTTCCTTCTCCAGTGCATTCATGCATGCTAAGGCGCTTCAGTTGTGTCCAACTCTGTGTGACGCTATGGACAGCAGCCCTTCAGGCTCCACTGTCCACAGGATTTTCCAGGCAAGAATATTGGAGTAGGTTGCCATTTCCTTCTCCCGCTGAAAGGTCTAGCTAACAGTAAAGGAAATAAAAGGCATAGACATTAGGAAGGAAGAAATAAAATTGTCTTTGTTCACAAATGATGTGATTGACTATGTAGAAAATTCCAGAGAATTGGCAAAAAACTCCTGGAACTAACTAGCAGTTAGTTGCAAAGAAGCAGGATACAAGGTTAATATACAAAAGTCGGTTGCTTTCCTATATACCAGAAATGAACAATTGGAATTTGAAATTAAAACACAATATCATTTATATTGTCACACACACACAAAAATACATATAGAAAGATCCAACACTGTTTAGATGTCAGTTCCTCCTAACTTGATCTATAGGTTCAACATAATCTCAGTTAAAATCCTGGTGAGTTATTTTATGGATAGCAACACACTTATTTAAAAATATTATTGACCAGAGGATTTTTGCAGAAACTAATGCCTGAAGTGTTAATACCGTCTCCAGTCAATAATGTGTTAAAGTTTATATAGAAAGGCAAGCAACTGAGAATAGTCCACATAATAACTGATAAAGAAGAGTAAAGTTGAAAGACTGATCCTACATTAGAGTTACAAGAAAGCTACAATAATTAGGAAAGCATGGTATTGGCAAAAGAATAGACAAACAGACCAATGGAATAGAGTAGAGTACAGGAATAGAAATTCACAAATACAGTCAATTGATCTGTGACAGAGGAGCATAGGCAAGGCAATGGAATCTTAATGTAAAGCACAGAACATCTAGAAGGTAACAAGAGAAAATCTATGTGACCTTGGATTTGACAATGAGTTTTTAGATACAAAACCAAAAGTGCAATTCATGAAAGAAAAAAAATCAGTAACCTGGCTTACCAAAATTAAAAACTTTTCTTCTGTGAAAGAAACTGATAAAAGAATAAAAACGCAAGCCACGAATTAGAAAAAATACTTGCAAAACACTTGTTTAATGAAAGACTTATTCAAAATATACAAAGAACTCTTAAAACTCAACAATAAGAAGACAACAAACCCAGGTAGAAATGGGCCAGAGACCTTAATAGATGCCTCATCTGACAAGATATACAGAAAGCAAATAAACACACAAAAAGATGCTCATGTCATGTGTCCTTGTTGTTGTTGTTTAGTAGTAAGTTGTGTCTGACTCTTTTGTGACCCCAGGGACTGTAGCCCACCAGTCTCCTCTGTCCATGGGATTTCCCAGGCAAGAATACTGGAATGGATTGCCATGCCCTCCTCTAGGGGATCTTCCCAACCCAGGGATTGAACCCATTTCTCTTACATTGGCAGGCAGATTCTTTACCACTGAGCCACCAGGGAAACTGCGTGTGTCATTAGGGAAATGCAAATTAAAACAAGAATAAAATATCCCCACACACCTATTAGAATGGCTAAAATCCAAGACACTGACACACCAAATGCGGGCAGGGATGAGGAACAACAGGAAGTCTCGTTCATTGCTGGCAGGAATGCAGAACGGTTCAGCCATTTTGGCAAGGTGTTATAAAAGCTAAACATAGTCTGAAGAGCAATTACTCTTGTAGGTATTTACCCAGTTGAGGTGAAAACTTACGTCTATACAAAAACTGCACAGAAATATTGCAGTATGGCACAAATGTTGCACATTATTCTAGTCTGTACAGTAATAAAGGCCTTTTTGTTTAATTACCTTTAAAACATTTTTAATTGCCAACAACTGGGAGGAACTGAGATGGCCTTCATTACATAAGTGAATAAACAAACTGTAGTACATCCAGGCAATGGACTATTATTTGACACTAAAAAGAAATGCACTATCAAGCCATGAGCAGGTATGGAGGAGCCTTAAATGTATATTGCTAAATGAAGGAAGCCAGTCTGAGAAGTCTACATACTGCATGGTTTCAACTGTATGACATTCTGGAAAAGGAAAAATTAAAGAGATCAGTAAATACTATGCTACAGTTCTTATGAGATTTAGCCTTCCCATTGAGCTCAGATATGGACTGGCCAGTTGAAGACAAGACCTTGTGTTAGAGATGTTTGCCTCATTTCAGTGGCCCTCCTTCTCTGTTCCCAGGAGCCTCCTGATCTCCCTACCTATAGAGCAGAAATTTGGAGACAGCCAAGTGAGTTGGAACAGTTTTTTTCCTCATTAAATTAGTGAAATTATGATGATAATTCAGGTGATCTAGAAGCAGTAAAAGTAGAAGTCAAACATTAAAAGAGTAGAAACAGTTACTGACATTTGTATAACCTTTAAACAATGTTCTGACCTCCATTGTTGCAAGAAACCATTTGATCTTCCCATCAGTCCTATTTATTTTAGCTATTTTAAGAGTTAAGGGAACTGATTATCTCATGCCTGAGGTTACACAACTAGTAAGTGTAAGAGTTACTTTCTTAAACTCCAGTCTTTTTACCTTTAAGCCCACTGTTCTTTCTACCAAAGCAAGCAAAGGCTTTGGTGGGAAAAAAGGATGGATTTTAGAATCAGTTTCCCTTGTCAAGAATGATAATAAATAGTAGAGCTGCTCCAAGGATATGCAGAAAGTGCAAGTGAAAGTTGCTTAGTCGTGTCTGACTCTTTGTGACCCCATGGACTATACAGTCCATGGAATTCTCCAGGCCAGAAGACTGGAGTGGGTAGACATTTCCTTCTCATGGGATCTTCCCAACCCAGGGATCATACCCAGGTCTCCTGCATTGCAGGCTGATTCTTTACCAGCTGAGCCACCAGGGAAGCCCAAGAATACTGGACTAAGTAGCCTATTCCTTCTCCAGAAGATCTTCCCAACCCAGGAATCGAACAAGGGTCTGTGGCATTGCAGGTGGATTCTTTACCAGCTGAGATACCAGGGAAGCCCTAGGATGTGTGGAGCCCCAGCTAAATATTTTTGTAAGGTCTCTGCTGTATAAACAAGTCCATCCACTTGAGATGTAATGGTTTATTGATGAGGATTTAGAACAACACAGGAAAGAAGAGATACTTAGATTTGTGTTTATTATTGAATCAGTGCACCTGAAGTATCTTTAGAGTATCCAGATACTCTCTTTCTGGTTCAGGGACCATCTCATCTTTTTTTTTTTTTAATTGTCAGGTATATCATTCCTGACTAATTTCACATCTTCTACCACTAAAAAAGGTAGCAGTACTCTTATTATTTACAGTGCCAGGACTTTCTGGAACCTGTTTTATAGAAACAATGTAGATCTTCTTGTCTCTTCAGTTCTCTAGTTCCCTTTATTTCATGCTGGTTACATCATTAATCTTGATACCACACGACGTTATCCTGCATGCTGCCCACAAATACTGGATTCCAGCAACTCTGAAAGTTGTGACTGCACTTTGTTGACAATGACCATAAATGTAAGTCTTAACCAGAGTATGCAGGGGAAACGTGAATTGTAATTAGTTTTGTGGCCATGTTAAACTTACCATATGAAACTACCCAGACTGAATCACGAAGTAGAAAATCCTAACAGACCAATTAGGACTAAGGAGATTGAATCAGTGTTCAGAAGCCTCTCGACAAACAGAAGTCCAGAACCAGATGGCTTCACTGGTGAATTCTACCAAACATTTAAAGAAGATCTAATACCAATCTTTCTCTAACTTTTCCAAAAAATGGAAGAGGAGGGAACACTTTCAAACTCATTTTATGAGGTCAGCACTAATCCTGATACCAAAATCAGACAAAGACACTACAAGAAAAGAAAATTACAGGCCAATATCCTTGATGAACATAGATATAAAAATCCTCAACAAAATTTTAGCAAACTGAATTCAACAGTACATTAGAAGAATCATACACTGTGATTATTCCAGGGATCCAGGGATGGTGCAACATCCATAAATCGATTGATGTGATACACCACATTAATAAAATGAAGGGAAACATCGTATGATCATCTCAGTAGATGCAAAAGAAGCATTTGACAAAATTTAACATCCATTCATAATAAAAGCTCTCAACAAAGTGAGTATAAAAAGTAATGTAACTCAACATAATAAAGGCCGCTTCCCTGGTGGCTCAGAGGTTAAAGCATCTGCCTCCAATGCAGGAGACCGGGTTCGATCCCTGGGTCAGGAAGATCCCTGGAGAAGGAAATGATAACCCACTCCAGTATTCTTGCCTGGAAAACCCCATGGACGGAGAAGTCTGGTAGGCTACCGTCCATGGGGTTGCAAAGAGTCAGACACGACTGAGCGACTTCACTTTCTTTCTTTCTTTATGATAAGCCCACAGATAACATCATACTCCATGGTAAAAAAGCTGAGTCTTTCCTCTAAGATCAGGAACGAAACAAAGATGTCCACTCTTGGCACTTTTTTTCCATCGTAGTACCAGAAGTCCTAGCCAAAACAGTTAGGCAAGAAAAAGAAAAGGCATCCAAATTGAAAAGGAAAAAGTAAAACTGTCTATACTTGCAGATGACTTAACATTCCTAAAGATTCCACCAAAAATAAAAACAAACCTGTCAGAAGTATTTTTAAAAATTCAGTAAAGTTGCAGGATACAAAATCAGTATATTAAAATCAACTGTGTTTCTATACACTAATAATGAACTATCAGAAAGAGAAATTAAGAAAACAATCCCATATACAATTGCATCAAAAAGAATAAAATACCTCAGAATAAATTTAGTTGAGATGAAAGATTTTACACTGAAAACTATAAGACACTGATGAAAGAAATTGAAGATGCAAATAAATGGAACAATATTTCATACTGATAGATTGGAAGAATTAATACTGTTAAAATGCCCATTGTATCCAAAACAACCTACAGATTCAATGTAATCCCTACCGAAGTTTATCCTTTGAAAATTTATAGAACAGCACATCTTCCAACCATGCTTCTCTCAGCCCCACGTGCCTGGATCTAAGGGCTCTTCTGCCTCAGAGGATTCCTGTAAAGCTATATTAGGTAATTAGGTCAACTGTCTGGCACATAGTTTATGTTCAATAAATGCTAATTCCTCTGTTCTTTTCACTACCACCCAGAAGAGTATGCATTTTTAACTGGAATGGAGAAAAAAGAGGCTTCCCAGGTGGCACAGCAGTAAAGAATCAGCTGTGAATTCAGGAGACACATGAGATGCAGATTGGATCCCTGGGTCGGGAAGATCCCGTGGAGCAGGAAATGGCAACCTACTCCAGTATTCTTGCTTGGAAAATCCCATGGACAGAGGAGCCTGGCGGGCTACAGTCCATGGGGTTGCAAAGAGTCAGACACGACTGAGTGACTAAACACACACACACACAACACACACACACACACATGTAGAAACAAAATTGGAGTAATCAAAAGAGATTCCTGGTGGAGAGTCTTGGTGAGAACTACCTGTATAGCTCAGGCTAAAAGCATTTGCAAGAGCTTCCTGGAAAGCATCCTCCCAGCCAAAATGAAGTAAAGTAACAGGGCCTTGGAGACAAAGAGAAACTGCAGTAATGTCAGCTTCAGAATCACTGATCAGAGAGCAGAATGGCTGATTTGCTGAGAAGGTATTGCAGTGCCCAATAACAGGAGCTGAGAGGCAGGGCCTCCAGAGCTGAGAAATACCCTAAATTCCAGATGACACAGATCAAGCAGTCCCTGTTCTCTTAAAGAGGCATAAGACAGTGCCACCAAGTTGACCATAGATCACTCTAAGTGGGCAACACTGTATAGAAGCCCAAGTCTGCAGTGGAGTTCACAAAGAGCAAAGGGTCAGTGATGCCCAGGGCAGGACAGATCGGCACACCCCAAATGTGGGTGAATGGAAAGACTGGAGATAATTTAAGAAGAGCCAGCAGACCTGTAGTCACGGAGGGAGAGGCAGTCAGAGGAGATAGAAATTATCCTGAGGGAGAAAGCTCTATATCTTGGAGCTTGAAAGGATCTTTGGCAGTATTCAATAAACTTTCTTACATAAAAGTTGTTTCGGGGAAAAGAAAATGAAAATGTTTAGTGACAGGCTAGGATTACTATAGCTAACCTAAGCTGCTTCTGCCATTTCCCAAATCATGTCACTATTCCATAGACGTCTCTCTAGTTGTTGGAAAAGTGCATCTTCGCCCAGGAGGCTCAGGAGGACGGAACTGAAGATGCAGTGGCGGGATGAGCTCTGTGCTGAGGACTCTTTGCTGTGTGTTCATCATGCCAGCCCTCTCAGCACAGTCATATGTTGACTGGCTACCTTAATTAAGTTGCTATGTTTGCTTGATAAGAAGCTAATACTTGTTAACTACGGTTTGTCAGGCTGTGTGCTGGGTGTGTTACATTTATGGTCTTGTTTCATTCTCACAACCAGTTCTTTGAACTGCTTCTAGTAAACTAGCTCAGGGAAGGAGTAAGGGGGCACAATAGGGGGCTGCTCTAAGTTCAGTCTTCTCTGAGATGTTCTAGAAATTAGGCCATTGGTCATGAGATGCCCATCACTGATCTACTGAGTCCTAACCCTCAAAGTCCACTCTTCATTTTCCCCATCCCCACCCCACCTCACCCCCACCCTTCCTGTCAGTTCACCTTCCAAGTCAAGGTAACCAACTGAGTTCAGTCCAACAAACATTTTGCCAGGCACTCATACTCTCAGTGCCATGCATGGTCCTTTGTGATGGGCACTATGCTCAGGTTTCATGGTCTGGGAGAGAAAGATGTCTAAATGGATAGTTACTCGTCAGGGTGACAAGTGCTAGGCCGTATTCCCATCCTAGACATCACTGTATCTCTAACCCCAGGCCAGCATCTAGGGCATAACAACAGCAAGACTGTTAGAGTTAGCATGTACCGAGGGAGAGGGAGACCTATGTGCCAGGCATTGCACTAAGCACTTTATTCTCAGTGTAATCCTCCCCACAATTTTATGAAGAGTTAGTGTCATTCCAGTTTTAAAGATGTGGAAATTAAGTCATAGAGCAATTAAATAACATGCCCAGTTAGTAAGTGGTGGAGCCAGGCTATAGGCCCAAGCAGAGGGACTCTGTTGCCTCTGAATATCTGCTGAGTGACTGAGTGAATGAGAGGACAGAAGGCCAGGAGGTGGGAAAGACAGAGAACATGGGAACCAGTGAGCAAGGTCAGGTGAAGGTCAGTGCTAGGTAAAATGAGGTCCACAGGCATGGGAGGCTGGTTCTGCTTGGCAGCGGAAGCCATCACGATAGATTTCCTGAAGGAAGTGGTGCTTAACTGAATGTTCAAGATAAACAGGTGGTCACTGGCTAGGGGAGGGCAGGGTAGACAGAGCTAAGCCAGCCCTTCTACTTTCCCCCTCTCACCTTCTCCAAGACTTCTCCAGCGGTCCCACCTCTACTGCCCCATGCATGAGTTTTCCTCTTATTCTAACCAGCTTATATGCATGCTAAAGATTTTCCTAACCTCAAAAAAAAAATCTTTCCCTGTGCTTTCCCTCCAGCTATTGCCCCGTTTCATTGCCTCCCTTTGTAACAAAACTTCTAAAAATAGAAGTCTATTATTCCCTGGCTCCAATTCTGTTTTCTCTTAAACCCAATGAAATCACCATTTCACTCCCACTCCGGTGAAACAGCTCTGCTCAAGGTCGAGAGTAACCCCCGTGTTGGCAGATCCAGCCATCAATCCTATGGCCACCTCCTCCCAGGCCCCACACAACGTTCGATGCAGTTGGTCCCTGCATCCTCCTTAAGACCCTTCCTTCCTTTGGCAACTGAGACATCACACTCTCTCCTGGGTATTTTTCCATCTCAGGCGCTGCTTCTTTCAGCCTTTTGCCATGCTCCTCCTCACCTCCCAAATGTTGATCGTGAAAATACACATGGTGATCAAGGGCACTCTCCCACTGGAAATCATTTAGGACTCTCTCCAGGACAGAATCCACACTTGAGCCCAGTATTCGAAGCCGGCACCGTCTTGCCGCCTGCCTCTGCCACCTCACCTTTCATGAAGTATTTGTGTGGCGCTCTGGAGACCAGCCAGCCCCTCCAGATGTCCTTTCTCACCACATCCTCCAAGATCCCTGGGAATCGAGTGGTTCCCATTGGCGGATGAAGAAGCTGAGAATCAGATTGTCCTTCCTTTGCCCAAGGTCACACGGCTTGCAATGTCCTTTGTGAAAGTTTCTAATTCCAGGTCCTGTGTTCTTCCCACTTACAACCCGTTTGTTGTTTGACCTGATTCCTTAAACTCGGTGCTTCTCAGTGAAGCAGAGGCATGGAAGTCTGGTTCCTTCTTTTAGGTGCCAGCTTCTCCATCTGGATCTCCTCTGAAGAGCGCAGTGGTTTACACTCTTCACCCCAGGCGCTTGGTAGGCACGTTTGCAGGACAATGGGTGCTCTTACTGGTCCACATGCTAAATCTCCCCAAATGAAAGGCCAGCTGCAGAGCACGAGAAGAACAAGGGTTGAATGATTTGATCAGACATCTGTGGGGGCCTCCTGGCATTTGGAGTGTGAGCGCCTTAGAGAAACTAACCATTCTGGCCCGAGGGAGTTGGAGACAGTTAATCTTGGTGGTTCTGACCGCTCACTGCCCCAGAGGTCCCAGCCTGCTGCATGACTCAGAGTCCCCAACACTCCCCCTATTCTTCTCTCACTGGGATAGTTGGGAGGCCATTTCTAAGGCATTTTAATTTGGTAATAGCTTGACATGGCCCGCTATGCCCAGGGCTGTGTGTTTTAGAAGTTACTGTTGCTTTCTCAGTGGGGGAGTTGGTTTTGAGCTGCTCCATCCGGGACATCTGACTGCCCTGCGTAGCCATGGGAAGAGCCTTTCCTGTTGGCGTCTGGCCTCCCATGCTCCTGCTTGTCTGGGCTTTTTCTTCTCCATTATGGATTACCTGAGTGCACAGACCTTGGACTATTCCATAGCCCAATTCTTTTTTTTTTTAATTTTTAAACATTATTATACAATTTTTAGAGACTACTTCCCACTAATGCTTGTTACAAAATATTGGCTATGTTCCCTGTGTTGTACAATACATCCTTGAACCAGTCTTACACCCTATAGTTTGTATCTCCCACTCTCCCACCCCTGTTTTGCCCATCCGCACCCTTCCCTCTGTTAACCACTAGTTTGTTCTCTATATCTGTGAGTCTGCTTGTTTTTCGTTATATTCCCTAGTTTGTTGTATTTTTTAGATTCCACATAATCATGATACCATGCGGAATTTGTGTTCCCCTGTCTGACTTATTTGACTTAGCATCATGCCCTCCAGGTCCATCTGTGTTTCTGTACATCCACAGCCCTGATCCTTGAGGAACTTCGCCAGAAGTTGATGGTGTTTATTAGAGAGGAAAGATTTGGCTGAAGGTTCGCTGTTGTACATGCATTTCTACGTGCATTTCTGCAATGCACTGTGTTAAAGAGGCAATGGCCATCCATCTTTCCTTTGCTTTGTGGAACTTTCTGGAATTCACAAAGACCATAGGAACCAACAGTAAGAGGCAGGCAAGGGGATGGGGGGCCATGAGGGACTCTTAGTGCCTCACTGAATGTTACACACTGCCAGAGAGCTTCTCGACCCCATCTTCAGCTGCACTGACCGCTCGTGCTGTCCCTGGACTCTGTGCAACTCTCTGTGATGGCACTGACTGGGATCCACGCCAGGGCAGTGTCCTGTTAAGAGCTCCTGCACTCATGTCAGAGAAAGATAGGTTCAAATAGTATCCAGAACTTACTAGTTGTATGACCTTGAATAAGTCTCTTCATCTTTCTGAGCTTCTATGTAAATTAATAATTAACAGCACCCTACTCACATGGCTATTGAGAAGAATAATTGAAGAAACCTGTAATGTTCCTGTCACTGTGCCTAGTCCAGAAGTTTCCAGTAGGTTCAGTAGTTGCACTGAAGTTTATGTTTCATTTCTGAAATACAGTTGTTTCCATAAGAAAATACTGTTATGTAAATTCTCTTGTTAAACCCTTGACCTTTTTTTGCCTGCAAAATAAAGGCCCAACTATGACTTGTCACTCAGTATTTGTATTTGCATTTCAGGCTTTAAATTGCATTGTTAGGGAAGACTAAGAAAATGTAGATTTCTAGAAGAAAATGCATGTAGATACAGATGAGAGTTTGTCTAAATTCAATGAGCAGTGGCTCCGTATAAGGCCCTGGGCCAGGATCACAGGGCTGAGGAAATCATACATGATACACGCTAGGCAGTGGCATCATGGTTTCTGGCTGTCCTGTACAGGCACCAACCTCCCCCACCCCATACCCACTGCACCCCTGTCCCTGTAGAAGGCAGCCCCAAGGGAAGACTTGCTGCAGGGCCCTGGCACAGCAGAGCAGCTGGGCATCAGTGTGCTGGCAGCTGGCCCAAGGATGGAGGCGGGGGAGGTTGGGGCTGGGAACTGGCCAGCAGCCAGACCTCCCTCAGGTGCCCCAGCAGTCACGGAATGGGTCCTGTTCTTCCGCTTTGGTTTTCTCTAGACTGCACTGAGCAGGGTTTGGGGAGGCAGGGCAGTGACTCCAGCCCCATGTGGAACCCATACAGATGTTGAAGACCAGAGAAGTGAGATGACTTGACTACAGTCACGCAGCAACAGATCCAGGGCTAGAACTCACAAGCCTTCTGAAAGATAGTCAGCGCTGTCTGACTTGTGGACTCCTGAGATTGCCTTATTTCCAGTGCAAGTGCACTGAGATTGTCAGTGAGAGTTCCTTCAGAAAATCGATGAGGTCTTCTGTGTGCCCATTCTCTGTGCAAGGAACTGAGCTTACAGGGTTAAATCAGACCCTGACTTTGGGAATTCACAGCGCCTTGAGGGAGACATAGTACCAACAGTTGTAGTTCAGTATGGCAAGTGCCCTTGTGGGCAAGCATGTAATGTGGGTGGTGGTAGATGGACAATGAGCACAGAGGAGGCACTTGGCCCAATCTGGGGATCTAGGAGTTACTCCCAGTGAAACTGACATCTGAGCTGAGTTGTGAAGGACCAGGAAGCAGAAGGAGGAGAACAAGGAAGAACATTCCAGGCAGAGGGAATAGGATAGCAGGAGAGCATACTCAATGAGACCCCCCAACATATTTTTGATATATATTCAGGCCACTGAGTACTTCCCACTGGCTGGACCATAGTATGTGTGAGAGAATAAAGGCAGATGAGGCTGGACACGTAGAAACATTCAAGAAGGTTGAAAAGGCTGTGCCTGTGATTTTATCAAAGCCTGGGAGCTCTCTCCTTAGATCTCCAGGGCGCCAATCTCCTAGTCTGGGAGCCTGGATGGAATTCCTGATTTCCTTGCAACCAGGCTTACTGCAAAGAATCTATTTGAAATCCAGTGAGTTCCTTTTACCAAATTCCACAGAAGGGCCTTGTTGTTTATCTACTTATTCCTTTAGAATGTCCTGGCTCCTCCCCTCCACCCGCCTCTGGAAACTTGGTGTGGAAAAGGGACTGAAGTGCTGATTGTTGGAAATGAAGCTTGATTCAAGGTTTAAACACCAACAGCTCTTCATGAAACAGTAACCACTGCCCGGCAAGCTATGACTCTCCCTATCTCCCCACAGGCCTGCAGAGTTAGCCACCAAGTACGAAAACTTTTCAGAGGGAACCTGCAAGCCTGGCTATGCTTCGGCCTTGATGACTGCCATCTTCCCCCGGTAAGTGCTCGGGTTTCTTCCCATCACCTGGTTAGCCCGGTCCATGGCCCAGGGCTCAGACACACCTGCCCCTGGTGGCAAGTGGTGTGCTCCTGAGAAAGTGAGATTCTGTGATGTCTTCTCTCCTGCATCCTTGAGTCTGTGGGTGCCTGAATGCCTGAAATAACTTTGCTTTTGGTTGGCTCCTACCCTAGTCCTACTCTTGGCCCTGGTTACACCTTACCTCATCCTCTCTGAGCTTGTACCTGCCAGCACAGCTCGTTTCTGCAGAGGAGAAAGAGGAGGTAGGACCTATGTGCTCCCCATCGGAAGCCAGGTATCCAGAGGCAGCCAGACAGTACTCCGCAGCACAGAAGCTCATAGTCCTTTTTAGAAGCTCGGACCTGGCTTCAGGGAGGCATGTCCAAATAAAGCAGGAAATAGAGCAGAGGAGTTGCTGAGGCTGGCTGTTTTGGCACCTTCCCTCTCTGTCCCTTTGGCGTCCTGGAGTTCCTGATTTCTTTGATTGCAGGCTGCTGAAAGAAGACCTGCCAAACCCTGGGAGATCCTTTCACTAAATTCCCCTAAGAGGCCTTGCTTGCTTATCTGCCTTTTCCTTTCGGGTTTTCTTTCCTGAAGCCTCGGTGTGGAAAAGAGCCTAATGTGCTGTGATCATCTTGTCTGCAGTCTGAGTGCAGTGAGACCCTTGGGGTTGTTTCACTCCATCAGAGAGCTATAGGAGTATCTGACTCAAGGGGTTGTAGGAGGGGCTGCTCAGGACCTCTGGGAGTCAAGATGTAGCACTCAGACCACCAGAGGAGCCCTTGGGGTGGCCTCTTGGAGTGGGCTCTGCTCACTGGGGGAAGGGTATGCACCCCATCCCTTAGAGGATGAGGTTAGGGCACACAGTGTCCTTGCACAGGAATGCTATTATGGTCTCTTTCTTTCCTAACATAAGCCATTCAAGCTTAGCTCCTTGTATAAAATGGGGGCTCTGCTGGCTGGATATCTGGTGTTCAGATAGAGATCTTTGTCCAGGCTCTGCATTCTGACTTGATTCCAGTATTTTGCTTCTCCCAGCTATTTACTGAGCACTTTTTCAGGGTCTGGCAGTATGTTCCATATTCTTACATAGGTTTTCTCAGACCTACAGGGCTCAGGCCCCTGGGCCAGACACGTGTGAGTTTTCCTTGACCTGCATGTGGATTTTATAACTGAAAGTAATACAAGCACATGGGGAAAAGAACTCAATAGTACAAAAGGGTATTTACTTCCACTCCAGACCCCAGAGACAGCCAATATACCATAAAAAGGAACAGACTGTAATTATTGTCCTGTGTCTTGCTTTTAGCCACCCCAAGGGCTCCTCTGAATCCATATATGCTGATAATAGGATAATCTCTAAGATATATTGCATAATATATAATTGTTTTTTTGAGTCTGCCTCTTTTGTTTGGTATAATGCATTTGAGATTCAAGCATATCTGTAGCAGTTGTTTGTTCCTTTTTATTGCTGAATAGTATTTCATTATACAGGCATGACATTTTATGTTGTTTATCTATTCAGCAGTCAAAAGGTATCTGGGTTAATTCCAGTTTCTAGCTATTATAAATAAAGCTAATATAAACATTTGTGTAGAGGATGTATGCTTCACTTTGTAAGAATTTGTCAATCTGTTTTCAGAAGTGACTATATTCTTTTGCCTTCCTGCCAGCAGCGTATGAAGATTTTAATTGCTTTACATCCCTGATATCCATCTTTTTTATTTTAGCTGTCCTAGTAGGTTGAGAGCGGTCTCTCACTATGATTTTAATTTGTATTTTACTAATGACTAATGATGTTGAGTCAGACTTGCCTGTGAGCATCCAGGAGTCTCTGGCGAAGGCCATGGGTTGACAGTGACCTCCATGGGGTTGCTACTATTGCTGCTAAGTCGCTTCAGTCATGTCCGACTCTGTGTGACCCCATAGACGGCAGCCCACCAGGCTCCCCCGTCCCTGGGATTCTCCAGGCAAGAACACTGGAGTGGGTTGCCATTTCCTTCTCCAATGCATGAAAGTGAAAAGTGAAAGTGAAGTCGCTCAGTCGTGTCTGACTCTTAGTGACCCCATGGACCACAGCCCACCAGGCTTCTCCGTCCATGGGATTTTCCAGGCAAGAGTGCTGGAGTGGGGTGCCATTGCATGGGGTTAGGGGCACTGAATACAACAGGCCTGAGAGCCTCGGGGTGTGCTGCCATAAATCCTTTCGAAGGAGGTAGCCATTACCCCTACCATAGTTTGGCCTCAGGGAAGGAACTACAGGGAGGAAACACAGCCCCGCCCATCAACAGAAAATTGGATTAAAGATTTACTGAGTATGGCCCTGCCTACCAGAGCGGGGCTTCCCAGGTGGCACTAGTGGTAAAGAACCCGCCTGTCAATGCAGGAGATATAAGAGACAAGGGTTCAATCCCTGGGTTGGGAAGATCCCCTGGAAGAGGGCACGGCAACCCACTCCATTATTCTTGCCTGGAGAATCCCATGGACAGAGGAGTCTGGCGGGCTACAGTCCATAGGATCACAAAGAGTCGGACATGCCTGAAGTGACTTAGCACATCAGAGCAAGACCCAAATTCCCCCGCAGCCAGTCCCTCGCATCAGGAAGCTTCCACAAGCCTCTTATCCTCACCCATTTCAGAGGGCAGACAGAACAAAAACCACAATACAGGAAACTAACCAAACCGATCACGTGGATCACAGCCTTGTCCTATTCAATGAAACTATGAGCCATGCCATGTAGGGCCACTCAAGATGGATGGGTAATGATGGAGAGTCCTGACAAAATGTAGTCCATTGGAGAAGTGAATGGCAAACCACTTCAGTGTTCTTACCTGCGAACTCCATAAATAGTATGAAAAGGCAAAAAGATATGACACTGAAAGATGAACTCCCCAGGTTGGTAGGTGCCCAATATGCTACTTGAGAAGAGTGGAGAAATATCTCCAAAAGGAATGAAGAGGCTGAGCCAAAGTGAAAACGGCACCCAGCTGTGGATGTGACTGGTGATGGAAGTAAAGTCTGATGCTGTAAAGAAAATATTGCATAGAAATGTAAAATGTCAGGTCCATGAGTCAAGGTAAATTGAACATAGTCAAGCAAGAGATGGCAAGAGTGAACATCAACATTTTAGGAAGCAGTGAACTAAAATGGACTGGAATGGGTGAATTTAATTCAGATGATCATTGTATCTACTACTGTGGGCAAGAATCCCTTAGAAGAAATGGAGTAGCCCTCATAGTCAACAAAACAGTCCAGAATGCAGTACTCGGATGCAATCTCAAAAATGACAGAATGATCTCTGTTCAGTTCCAAGGCAAACCATTCAATATCACAGTAAACAAAGTCTATGACCCAACCAGTAATGCTGAAGAACCTGAAGTTGAACTGTTCTATGAAGACCTACAAGACCTTCTAAAACTAACACCCAAAAAAGATGTCCTTTTCATCATAGGGGATTGGAATGCAAAAGTAGAAAGTCAAGAGGTACATGGATTAACAGGCAAGTTTGGCCTTGGAGTACAAAATGAAGCAGGGCAAAGGCTAACAGACCTTTGCCAAGAGAACACACTGGTCATAGCAAATACCCTCTTCCAACAACACAAGAGAAGATTCTACACATGGACATCACCAGATGGTCAATACTGAAATCAGATTGATTATATTCTTTGCAGCCAAAGATGGAAACGTTCTATACAGTCAGCAAAAACCAAGACCAGGAGCTGACTGTGGCTCAGATCATGAACTCCTTATTGCAAATTCAGACTTGAGTTGAAGAAAGTAGGGGAAACCACTAGACCATTCAGGTATGACCTAAATCAAATCCCTTATGATTATACAGTGGAAGTGACAAATAGATTTAAAAGATTAGATCTGATAGACAGACTGCCTGAGAAACTATGGATGGAGGTTTGTAATATTGTACAGGAGGCTGTAATCAAAACCATGCCCAAGAAAAAGAAATGCAAAAGGCAAAATGGTTGTCTGAGGAGGCCTTACAAGTAGCTGAGAAAAGAAAAGTGAAAGGTAAAAGAAAGATATACCCATTTGAATGCAGAGTTCCAAAGAATAGCAAGGACAGATAAGACAACCTTCCTAAGTGATCAATATAAAGAAGTAGAGGAAAAAATAGAGTGAGAAAGACTAGAGATCTCTTCAAGAAAATTAGAGATACCAAGGGAACATTTCATGCAAAGATGGGCACCAAAAAGGAAAGAAACGGAATGACCTAACAGAAGCAGAAGATATTAAGAAGAAGTGGCAAGAATACACAGAAGAACTGTACAAAAAAGATCTTCATGACCCAGAAAAATCATGATGGTGTGATCACTCACCTAGAGCCAGACCTCCTGGAATGCAAAGACAAATGGGCCTTAGAAAGCATCACTACAAACAAAGTTAGTGGAGGTGATGGAATTCCAGTTGAGCTATTTCAAATCCTGAAAGATGATGCTGTGAAAGTGCTGCACTCAATATGCCAGCAAATTTGGAAAACTCAGCAGTGGCCACAGGACTGGAAAAGGTCAGTTTTCATTCCAATCCCAAAGAAAGGCAATGCCAAAGAATGCTCAAACTACCGCACAATTGCACTCATCTCACACACTAGTAAAGTAGTGCTCAAAGTTCTCCAAGTGAGGTTTCAGTAGTATGTGAACCATGAATTTCCAGATGCTCAAGCTGGATTTAGAAAAGGCAGAGGAACTAGAGATCAAGTTGCCAAGATCTACTGGATCATCAAAAAAGCAAGAGAGTTCCAGAAAAACATCTACTTCTGCTTTATTGACTATGCCAAAGCCTTTGCGCTGTGTGGATCACAATAAACTGTGGAAAATTCTGAAAGAGATGGGAATACCAGACCACCTTTCCTGCCTCTTGAGAAATCTGTATGCAGGTCAAGAAGCAACAGTTAGAACCCACATGGAACAACGGACTGGCTTCACATTGGGAGAGGAGTATATCAAGGCTGTATATTGTCACCCTGCTTATTTAACTTATATGCAGAGTACATCATGTGAAATGCTGGGCTGATAAAGCACAAGCTGGAATCAAGATTTCCAGGAGAAATGTCAATAACCTCAGATATGCAGACGACACCACCCTTATGGCAGAAAGTGAAGAACTAAAGAGCCTCTTGATGAAAGTGAAAGAGGAGAGTGAAAACGCTGGCTTAAAATGCAGCATTCAAAAAATGAAGATCATGACATCTGGTACTATCACTTCATGGCAAATAGATGGGGAAACAATGGAAACAGTGAGATAGTTAATTTTCTTGGGCTCCAAAATTACTGCAAAGGGTGACTGCAGCCATAAAATTAGAAGATGCTTGCTCTTTGGAAGAAAAGCTATGACAAACCTAGAGAGCATATTAAAAGGTAGAGACATCACTTTGCCAACAAAGGTCTATCTAGTCAAAGCTATGGTATTTCCAGTAGTCATGTATGGATGTGAGAGTTGGACCATGAAGAAAGCTGAGTGCCAAAGAATTGATGCTTTTGAACTGTGGTGTTGGAGAAGACTGTTGAGAGTCCCTTGGATAGTAAGGAGATCAAACCAGTCAATTCTAAAGGAAATCAGTCCTGAATAGTCACTGGAAGGACTGATGCTGAAGCTTAAGCTCCAGTACTTTGGCCATCTGATGCAAAAAACTGACTCATTGGAAAAGACCCTGATGGGTAAGGTTGAAGGCAGGAGGAGAAGGGGATGACAGAGGATGAGATGGTTGGATGGTATCACCGACTCCATGGACATGAGTTTGAGCAAGCCCCAGGAGTTGGTAATGGACAGGGAAGCCTGGCATGCTGCCGTCCATGGGGTTGCAGAGTCCGACACAACTGAACAACTGAATTGAACTGACTTTTTCCTTTGTGTAGATGCATGTTTCTATTTGTTCTTTTTCTTTTGCTTGAAGAATGTCTTTTAACATTACTTATGAAGAAAATTTAATGGCAATGAAATCTATCAGCTTTGGTTTCTCTGATCAAGTCTTTATTTTACCTTCAGCTTCAAAAAGTTGTTTTTGACTGCGTATACAATTCTAGGTTGACAATTTCATAAACACACACACACACAGTACTTTAAAGATATAACTTCATTTTCTTTTGATTTGTATAGTTTCTATGTCTTCTGTCATTGTTACCTTTTTTTGCTTTGTATGTAACATTTCTCTTTTCCTCTGGCTACTTTTTTGAGATTTTATTCCTTATCACTTGTTTTCAGCAATTTGATATGATGCACTTTGTTGTAGTTTTCCTTATATTATTCTTGACTTGCATTTATCTAGCTCAGTGAATCTGTGGGTTTGTATTTACTTTTAATCAAATTTGGATGCTTTTTGTCCTTATTTTTTCAAATATATTTTCTGTTCATCACCCTTCCCAGGATTCCAGTTACATGTATGTTAAGCCTTTGGTCCAATTGGTTTGTTTGATGCTATTGTGTTGGTGGGGTTTTTTCCTCCCAATTTCTTATTTCTCTTTGTGTTTCATTTTGGACAGCTGATATTTCTGTGTTTTCACGTCCACTGATATTTCTTTTGTGGTGTCTAATCAGCTGTTAATCCCATCTGGTGTGTTTTCATGTCAGATACTGTGTTTGTAATCCCTGTGGTTCTATTAAGGTCTTTTTATATCTTGCACTTCATTCTTTATTATGTCCATGTGTTCTTCTATTGGTAATTTCATCATCTCTATCTTTTCTGGAGTGGTTTCTCTTGATTGATTTTTCTCCTGGTAATGACCTATATTTCTAATTCTTCATATGCCTGACTGGTAATTTTTTTTATTAGATTCAAAACAATGTGAAATTTATGTTTTTATGTGCAAGATTTTTTTTTGTATTCTCTTAAATAGTTCTAGTTTTGCTTGGGTGTGTAGTTAAATTACTTGGAATCAGTTGTATTCCTTTGAGACTTGCTTTTAACGCTGTTGGTGCAGGTGTTGAGTAACCCTTTGTCTAGAGCTAATTTATCCCCATTACTAATGCAGTACCTGTCTGAAGACTTGACTCAGTGCCTTGTTGGTTGCAAGGCGTTTCCACCCTGCCTGATTTATTTCCACAGTGCTTTTGTCAATACAAACAATGAATTTATAATTTTGAAAGTTATTGGCAAATTGTCCTCTGTAGCAGTTCTTGAATTTATATCTACACATAGTATTTTATAGAGTTGTCTTTGTCTATTTTCATCCAATACTTGTATAGCTTTATTATTTATATTTGAATTAATAATCCATTTGAGATTTTTATTGTTTTGTTTTGGTGTTAGGCATGATTCTTGGTGTCAGGATCTGGATTTAATTATTTTCCTTATGGGTAACTAGTGTTTTTTTGATATTTTGACCAAAAAGTTGTAAGTAAATTTAGGAATTTGAAATTTGTAGCAACACTATTTTGACACAAGAGGTTTTGATACAGTTCTTTTAACATGTTAGTTTTGACCCCACCTAATAAAAACCAACTTAAATCTCTCTCTCTCTGTTTTGTTACCAAGTGCTGTATGAAGCACATTCTCACTCTGTTCCTAAGCCTCAGGCCTCTTTGAGCCCACCCAGTCACTGCCTCCCACACCTGAGCAAAGACTGGGGAGCAGGCAGTGGTAAAGGAAGGGATGCTGATACTCTGGCCTGTCCAGGATGCAGAATCCTGCTTCTCTGGGAAGCCAGCCGGCTCACTCTCGCACCTGCCTCCTTTCCTCTTCAAAACTTGCCTACCTGGATCCATTGTCCTCTAGTGAGAGAGATGGGGAGGAGGGGGCATGAGATCCAAAGGAACTCAGATTTATTGAGCATCTGCTCAACTCTGTACAGTGGATTAGGGCTTTTCATCCATTGGTCTCATGGAAGGGAAAATCTTCCCTGACCTCCTCCCATGAACACACTGTTATTCTTTCCTCAACCCATCCTGCTGAGTGCTGCACACATTGCTCTGTTATTGTACTTATAACTGTGTATTGATATTTCTTCTTCCATCATAGGCTGTGCACCCCTTAGCACAGAAGTATGGTCTTGTTCATGGCTGCTAGTACTTAGCAGACCCTTTAGCACTTAGTAGGTGCTTAATGCTTGTTACATGAATGGATATGGATCTCTGCCCTTGGGAGACTAAGAGTCTGAGGGTGTGAGAAATGTTGATAAAACACTGTTTCAGTGGAGAGAGTTACCAACGAAAAATAACTATTTTGACATGTCTTTGGATATCAGTTGTTATGTACTTACTGAAAGCCCATGTGCCTAGCGCCATACTAGGTATCCGAGAACACTTATAAGAGGAGTTCCTATTGGAGAGCACCTTATAATCCTAATCTTATTAATATAATAATCTTAAAAATAGTCCAAGTCTTCTGATGTTCCGACTCAAAACATACCCAGAAAACACACTTGCTTTATTCAAGTTATTTTATTTAGAATGGCTCATTGGCTTTTAAATAGTAGCTTTACCATTGATGATTCCTTGGTGGCTCAGATGGTAACAAATTTGCATGCAATGCAGGAGATCCAAGTTCGATCCCTGGGTCAGGAAGATCCCCTGAAGAAGGGAATGGCTACCCACTCCAGTATTCTTGGCTAAAGAATTCCATGGACAGAGGAACCTGGCGGGCTGCAGTCCACGAGTCTGTCACAAAGAGTCTGACACAACTGAGTGACTAACACACACACCAATGTGTGCTAGATTAGAAAGAGATGAGATGTGGGGACCCAACGTGCTCAGAGCGCTCTCCCTTAATAGGCTGTGCATGATCTTGGAAAAGTCAGAGCATCACATAACTCATTAGTCAAGAGGATGAAATGAGATGATGTATCTTGGGGCTATGAATGTTAGATCCTTCCAACAAAATTTAATATTAGACATTAATTGAATTCTGTTTTTTCAATGACTTTCATTAAATCAGGTTAGTTTTTTTTTCAGTAAGAAATAAAAATCCCAGAATAGGTCATGGTATACATTTAAAATGTAGGTTTAAAAAATATGTATAACTCATAAAAGCTTTTTAAAAATATTTTTACTTCCTTATTTCTTTGGGTGGGCAGAGATCTTCATTGCAGCGTGCGGGATCTTTAGCTGTGGCATGCAAACTCTTAGTTGTGGCGTGTGGGCTCTAGTTCCCTGACCAGGATCGAACCCAGGCCCCTTGCATTGGGAGCACGAGTCTTAGCCACTGCACCACCAAGGAAGTCCCTAATTCATAAAATCTGAATGGACGCTCCCCATTTTCCTAGCAGTGTTTTGCTATAAACGTACAAGTGGCTTTTTAGAAGTGCTTTCGTGAAAGATTGAGTATCATGTCTTTCTGATGGTCACCAGCAGAGCCATTCAGCATCAGGTACAAGCGCACAGCCATAGGCGAGGCCTGCGGCAAACAGTTGCAGCAGAAAGCAGAATCCAGACCCAGACTGTGCCCAAGCACAGCAGCGACACTGACAGCCAACACCTACTGATGTATCAATATTGACTTCCCAGATCCTCTGCTAAGAACTTTTCCTGTTTGTTCTGTTTAAGAATCTGCCTGCCAGCGCAGGAGATGCAATAGATGTGGATTCGATCCCTGGGTTGGGAAGATCCCCTAGAGCAGGAAATGGCAACCCACTCCAGTATTCTTGCCTGGAAGATCCCATGGACAGAGGAGCCTGCTGGGCTACAGTCCATAGGGTTGCAAAGAGTCAGACCTGACTGAGCACGCATGCACAAGCACAGTCTTCCCAACAATCCTCTGAAATAGAACAGTTATTGATACACTTTTAGCTCTAAGGAAATGGAGGCATAAAGAAGTTAAGCAATTGGCCTGAGGTCACATGGATAGGATGTTTTGAACCTGAGTACTCTGACCTCAGAGCTTACATGCTCAACTGCCACCTTCTACTGCCTCTTGCTGCTGCTGTCTTACGGACAGGGTGGCTGGGGGCCAGATCACAGAGGTCTACCAGATGCCCTGTGGGGGCTCTAGCGGCATTGGTGTGGAACTGCCCTCTTGCCCAGCTCTACAGAGGAAAACCTCACTCCCTTGAGATGTTTGTTGCCTTGGGAAGGCCAGGGTGTGTAGTGTGTGTCTATAACTGTGTGTGTCTGTTATTCTCATACTACTAAGGAATCATAGCTGTCATCCAAGCTGACCAAGTTCCCCAGAGTGCAAAGGATGGCCTGTGAAACCTTGCTGAGATCTCTGAGGCAGGAAATCGGGAGGAATGACAGTCCCAGCTGCCTGTTTGGGGAACCGTGCATGAGAAGGTGCCGGAGGCCCATTGCACTGCCCTGGGGGATTTGAAAATTTATAGTCTTCTGGCCAGGGTGACTGGGTATCTTGTATCCCCACATTCCAAAGCCCCTCCCCCTCTGTCCTTCATGGATTCTGGGACTTTTATCACTTCAACACCAGGGAGGAGTGGAAAGATGGGAAAGGCATCCTTGTAAAGTTCTGTCCCATACCATAAATTACAGAGGAGAATAGAGCACCATCCGCTTCCATAGATTCATTGTCCTAGCCTGAGAGCAAGCTGAGTGTTCCCCCACTCCCCTGCCCAGGAGTGTGCAAGAGACTTGTTACTCTTGCTCTCTCTGCTTCCTCATTCCCTCATTCTTAATTTCTGTACTCTCACTTCCATTCCCACCACCCCTCCCTGAAATGCTCTTGTCCAGATTGCCCAGAAGGACTAACTGACACATCCAATGGGCGGACCTCTTTTTTTGACCTCTCTGAAACATTTGGCAGTATTGATCTCTTTCTCCATGTTGAACATTTTGTAACCCTCTTTTCATTAATGCTTGTCCAACTCCCTTCTCATTCTCCTATTTCTCTATTATTTCTTTTCAGTCTCTTTTACAAGCAGTCTCTTTTTCCTGTACCCACCCTTAAATGTTGATGTAAAAAAAAAGAAGAATATTGATGTCTGCTAGGCTTCAACCATGGTCCTTTTTCTTCTCTTCTCACTATATGTTAGCTTCAGCTACAAATATGTGCTGGTGACTCTCAAATCTGTTAGGACCCCAGATCTCTTCTATCTCTAGACCCAAATATCCAACTTCCTACTGAACAGCTCCACTTGGATGACTCTTGAGCATCTCAAAGTCAATGTATCCAACTCACCAAATTTTCAATCATTCTAATCAGCCCATGTTGCCTATTTCGGTGAATGATACCACTATTCACTCTGTCACCGAAATCTGGGTGTGATTCTTTCTCCTTCCATTCTAAATCAGATATCCGGTTAGTCATCGAGTCCTGACAGGTCTACTCTCTATAGAGAAGTCCGGCCGTTCCCCTGAGCACTGATTCCCCAACCTCTCTTTAGAAACCTGAATCTTCATTCTGCTTACTGACTCCTTCATATCACTATTTAATCGTACTTAGGTTTTTCTCATCCCTTAAGAAGCTGCCATGTGGACTCCACTGTCCTAAGTAGTTGTTGTTTAATTCCTGAGTAGGATCTGACTCTTTTGTGACCCCATGGACTGTACTCCGCCAGACTCCTCTGTCCATGGGATTTCCCAGGCAAGAATACTGAAGTGGGTTGCCATTTTCTTCTCCAGGGGATCTTCCCAACCCAGGGATTGAACACATGTCTCCTGCATTGTCAGGCAGATTCGTTATGGCTGAGCCACCAGGGAAGCCCATCCTATAGTAAACGTAATGATAATAACTACCACATCATTCATTCAACAAATCTTTATTGAGCAGCTCCTAAGCACCAGATACTCTCCTAGGTGCCAGAAGCTTCAGCATTATGTAAGACACTTAAAATCTCTCCTCTTTATGGCTTACACTCCATTGGCAGCCACAGACAGCCTGTGTGTGTAAAATATCACAGTTTTATGGCATCCACAGCTTTATCCAGCCACTGTACTAAATATTGTATGTTCATTGCCTATTTAATCTTTACAGTAGCCCTGTGGAGAAAATGTTGCTATGCCCACTTTACAGATGAAAAAACTATAACCTCCCCAAGGTCACAACAACACAGAGCCAGGAACCAAACCCATCAATTCCACCTTGTGTCCTGAGTTATGGCTCTGAACCGTGAACCTATAGGGGATTACAGATGCCTTTTGATTGGAGAATGTAAGTATCTTCAGTAGGTGCTTCTGCAGTGAAATCCTTGGATGCTGGGCCTTTCTGGAAAGAGCAGAGTGCTCAGTAACTAAAGCTTCTCTGTGGAGTGTTCAAGGGCTGACAGTCCTGCCTGAGCTGGACAGACTACATGCCTGTCCTTGACCTGGACACCAGCTTGTAGCTGAAGGAACTACCATCTGTGTCCTGTTGGTTTCTCTGCCGTCAATTTTTTTTTTTCCATGTGTTCCTAAGTGACATTTGTTCTGATCTCTTCTGGGAACCAATCCATGATCTGCTTTTAAAGTAACTCCACTTCTGGGAATTGCCTGGGGGTCCAGTGGTGAGGACTCCATGCTTCCACTGCTGAGGCCAGGGGTTGGCCTCAATCCCTAGTTGGGGAGCCAACATCCCATAAGCCACATGGCTAAAAAGGGGAAAAAAATTTTTTTTATTAAAAAATAAAGTAGCTCCACTTCTGGTCTCAACCTACCCCTGCTTCCTGACCTTTCCAGGAACTCATGCCCTGTAGCTATACCCTCATCTCCTTCCTCTTTGCTCTATCTTCCAATCTTTATAGGTGGATCTGTAGTGCATGGCTAGAGTTGTTTTCTTTGGAGAAATCTCTTGCTCTAGATGACTAAGGACCTATATACTTCTTGCACAGGTAAATGCTGCAGACCCACCCGGTGAGATTTTTTTCTGGTTATAAACTCATATATCATAGACAAAGTGCTAGGCCTCCATCTGCTCACCACTCCTGATGTTATCAGAACGTGTCTTTTCTCCTGCCCCAATTCAGGACCTGAGGAGCTAGGTCTCATCCCCTCTCAAACTCTCCTACCGAGAGTCCTTGGCAGAATGCCCCAGCAGGTATCTGTCAGTAGGGAGCCTATTAAGTGTCTTGGAATCAGAAGTGTGTGAACTCGTCTACAACAAAGACTTTTGAGAAACTGAAAATACAGTGTTAGAAAGGTCTGTAGCAATTAGAGTTAAGTTTTTGTCATTTGTCATCTAACAATTTTAAAATGGGGCTTCTTATATTTTATATGTGTTTTAATTTTTATAGTGATTCATTTTTATTATATTTTATAAAAGGATCACTCTGTGACAGAATTGAAATTTGAAATGCAGCACAACAAAGTGAATCAGTTATACGTATGCTGCTGCTGCTGCTGCTGCTAAGTCGCTTCAGTCGTGTCCGACTCTGTGCGACCCCAGAGACGACAGCCCACCAGGCTCCCCCGTCCCTGGGATTCTCCAGGCAAGAACACTGGAGTGGGTTGCCATTTCCTTCTCCATATACATATGCAAATACCACAACTATACTCCAATAAAAATTTTAAAAACAAACAAAAAACTGGTCCTTCTTCCCAGGTAGTTTGAGAAGCATGGACTATAGTGATAAGAGTACAGGCTTTGAAAGTGAATAGGACTGGTTGGCATAATCTCTCCAGACCTCCCTTTCTTCCCCTGTACCCACTGACCCCAGGATTAAGGGAAGCAGCACCTGGACACACACAGCCAGGTGTATGTGCTCTGGGAGAGGCGAGGACAGCGGGTCCCGAGTGGAGGCGCAGAGGAGGCCCCTAAGCAGGGCTGGGCGATGACAGTTTGACCCGGAGGATTCGTGGGGCAGGGGATGCGTGGGCTATCCCCGGGAAGATGGGGCTTCAGAAGCAAGTCAGACACCCTGGTGGGAGCAGCTTTTCCCCTTGCAGTCCCAGTCCAGTCTCAGGCTGTGCCTGAGAGCAGGAAGCCTTAGAAGTGCTTAGTAGCCCAGCGCCTGGTGAGAGCAGACCGGCAGGCTGCATTCTTGTGGTATTTGGAGATTGATCTTGTCAAGATTAGCAGCTTTGCTTTTCTTAGTTCAGGTACAAGATCCTCACGTGGGGAGCTCCGCTGCCTGTGAGGAGCAAAAGCGGGCGAAAGCACAGAACGTGATCCTGGCCACTCACTGTTCGAGGTTCCAGGACTGGAGCAGCCCAGACAGACACTGGCTACTCAGCGGGAGGCGGGCCCGACTCTGAGCTCCACCCACACAAGTCCCGGGAGGGGCGGAGGGAGACGCTCTGCCCTGCAGCGTTGGGGAGCAGCCCAGCGGTGGCGGTTTCAGCATCTTGTGACTCTTCGGGCTCCATCTGCTCCCCCACGGTGACTGGCCTCCACGCATAGCTAGTGCTGGAGAGGAGAAGCAGGGCTGAAGCCTCACCGCTCCCAGGTAGAAGGAAGACTCCAGCTGATGCCTGCCTCCTGTCGTGTGAGCTTTCTGCCCCTATGCCATGCATGGAACCCAGGCTCAGGGCTGGGCTAGGGAGAGAAAGGAAATGATCCATATACACAGCTCAGAGGGAAGGTGGACAAGACTGTCCGGGGCTACATGGAGAGGGCTGGGTAACCTGGTCTCTACTCATGGGAGACCCTCGTGGGGGAAACACAAGCCTGTTTGCTGACAGCATCACAACCAGCAGGCCTGTTGACAGCTGACCTCATGACATCTCTGTGCCTCTCATGTTGGGACAGTCCCATCCTCCCTCCCCACGTTCCCAGAGCTTGGTACAGGGAAGTTTCCTGCAGCAACACAACTTGAAAACAGATGGTTGCAAAACACGGAAGAACACCTTGAACTCTGTTGCTCAGCCCCTCGAGAGTGTCTGGGCCAGGGGCCAGCTGCAGAGCTTGCCCCAGGAAGCACACCGCCAAATGGAGTGAGACCCCCAAATGGGGCAAGGCAGGTACAGGAGGCCTGGGCTCAGAAACCGGCTCTCTGGGGCTGGATGAGGGATGGTTCTGTGCCTGTCATCCCCACTACCCGTGGTCCCCTGTGTCCAGGGGCAGTGTCATCTGTGGGGTTCTGGCCAGGGAAACGGCTGTCTCTGCTTCATTCCCCATCTCCCCCACCACCCTCCTGCAAGCCCCCAGGACCAGTAACAGGGATTCAGGCAGGACTTGATTCAGCTTGCCCCTAGGACCTTTTGAACCTTCTGTTAAGCGGCCGCCAGGACGACCATGTCTTTCTTTTCTTGCTCAGAGGCCGCTGCCCGCACAGGTCCCCTCCCCGCAGTGGGCTTGTCTCCACTCCCCCCACCACCCCCAGGGAGGATGCAGCGAGAGTGATCGCTGCTTCGATTAGGCTTGCTGAGCCCATGTGGGGAAGGAAGGCCTCGGGGGCAGTGACCTTTTATAAAAATGTGGTCAGCAGCTGCCTCTGGTGTAGCCCGCTCTTCCTGAGGCATGATGGAGAGCAGTGCCAGAGGCAGCAGGCTCAGCAGGCCACGCCCCAGGCTGTGGGGAAAGACAGTTCGGCTAGAAGACTGGGGCCCTTGACCCAGCCCGGTCTCCAGCAGGCTCAACAAAGCCACTGACCCTCAAGGAGATTATAGGGAGGAAACAAAGGGTTCAGGGGCTACAGGCTGGTGAGGTGTCTGTCCACACAGGCACAGCTGCATAGAGGGTAGGGGTGCAGGGGTGACCTGGAGAAGCGTTTGCCCAAGGGAGAAAGGAAGGACAGTCATCCTCTGCCCCGCCTCTGGATCCCCAGGGCGACCTCTGCTGTGAGCAGCAGGTCTTGTCCTTGTCAGTTATTAGCCCCTTGCAGGCAGGGCTTGGGAGCTGGATGCAGAGGGGGCGGGGCAGGGACATGGGCTACAGGGCTAAAGCCACCATGTTCCCTCTAAAGCTGGAGCTTGCTCATTTTCTTCCCAGACTGTGATTAGGCCTACTTATTGGCTACCTTTCAGTCCTTTTCTGAGGGTTTTCCTGAATTTCAAGAAGTAGAGAAACTTGTAGCTGTGGCAGAAGTAGTCCAACCACACTGTGCTGCGAAAGTGGGGAAGGGCATGTTTGCCACCTGACTTCACCCCAGGTCAGTGATCCCTTGAGTTCGGGGCCTTGCCAGTAGTACCCATGCCAGGACCACAGCATCTCATTCCTGCTATCTTAGCAAAGACCAAATGGGGCCAGGGCTCACCTTCCTCAGTTGGGGCAAATGAAAAGAGCCTGGGTCTTGGAGGCAAACGAACTCAGGTTTGAGTCCCAGCTTCACCACTTAACTAGCCGTGGGACCTTGGACAAGGTCCTCTAGGCCTGCCCAGGTTCAACTTCCTCACCTGTCAAGTGGGAATAACAGCCCCTACCTTGTGGGCAGTCAGGAGAATGCCACGAGACGTGTGGTTCTGGCCGTCAGTGAATGCACAGCAGTGGCAATACTTGTTGCATTCTGTCCTTACGCTTGACTGCCACCACTCCCATCAGGACCTTCCGGTGACGTGTCTTGGCTGGGAGCTGTCTGGAGTTGTACAGACTGTGCGTACAAACGCAGGTGATTGGCATCTGTTGATACAGAAATGCCTCCACATATCAGGAAGTGTGGTTTTTGGCAATCTCAGCCACACAGGATGCAACTGATAACCTGTAATTTAGTGAAGAAAAAAAAAAAAGGAAAAGAAAGAAAGGGGAAAAAAGAAAAGAAAAAGTCTTCTGAACCCCTGATGGAGTTATCAGAGCACCCGGGAACTGATGCTGGCTGGTGCCCTAACCCCTGGGGAGCCCTGCCCTATAAACCATGGTCTTTTATACCTTTGTCTGTGCATACACTGTTCCCCCCAGACTGGCATGCCCTCGCCCTGATTCCCTGCCTTGAGGACACTGCCTCGATGACAACAGGCAGCTCGAACGTCACAGAGCACAGCGTCTCTTGTGTGCGTCTAGGGGTCCCTCCACACATTCTCCACCTGTCAAACTTCAGCACAGATGGCGCTTCCCCTGCGAGGCTTTCCCTACATGCACGGGCAGAGGTCGGCTCGGGGCTCCCACAGCTCCCTTTGTGCCTCTCTGTCACCCTCACACAGAGCACATAGTTCCCCCCCAGGTGCTCTAGTTTTCACCTGTAATGCAGCCTGTGTGGCTCATAACTGAGAGTGAGCAGGTGACAGCTCCCAAGCCCTTGCCTTTGTCTATGAGCGCGGTTGTCACGGCAGGCTTTGGCTTGGAGTGGGGTCCTGCTGACCTTCTTTTGCCACGTGCACGCACACCATGCCCCCCACCCTGACCCAGTGCTCTTTGCTTCCTTGCAGCAGCCACACTACCAGCATCAGCAGTGAGAAAGGTCTAATAAATGTATTCAAGGACATATTAAATTCTAGATAATTCTCCCCTCTAAACACTGAATTTGATGGGCTCCCCGAATAAGCACAAATAACTGGGAATTGCATGTCTGTTGGTTCACTTATTTAATGCATTTTTTGTTCAGTGTCTGTGTTGGACACTGGGGAACTGGGTTTGAAAATACAGGCATGGTGCCAGATCACCATCTGGGGGACCTTCAATGCAGCTGTATCTCAGGGCTCCGGTGACATTCAAGCCAGGTTGAAAGGCAAGAGACAGTGGAGAGCCCTCTCCACCACCTCCTGTGCTGGCCCAGCTCTGGCTACACACTAGGTGTCTTGGGTGAACATCCCACTTAGCTCTGTGGGCTGTGGCAGGGCTGAGAGACTGACAGCTTTGTAGCCTCAGAAAAACGGGCTTGTGAATGGCTCTCATGGAGCAGAGTTGTAACGAGATAGAAACGACATCTGAAAAGACTTTTGAGCCAGTCTTCTTGGCATGTTCACCCAAATCAAGCCCAAACAAAAGGCTGTTGATGCTGTGTCTTCCACACAAGTCACGAAAAGCTTCAGACTGAGAGTGAGCCGTTTCTGTTTCTGCAGTCCAGAGACGATAAAGAATGAACACTGGCCCGAAGTTGTCCCCTAGAATTGCACTTGTCTGTGCAGCATGTGATCTTAATCCCCCAGCCCCATGCAGAGGCTCCAGTGTGGCAGAGAGTGCCCTCAGGGCCAGGGAGCAGGGCTCCCACATCTTCCACTTCTGAGGGGCCAGGACCAGACCCTACAGATCCCCATCTGGACACTTCCTTCCCCCTGGTGACTGCTTGCCTGGCGCCTCACTGCCTGGGGACCCAAGGCAGATTCTGCCCCTTCCCCAGCCCCTAAGCACCCTATCTCTGCCAAGCCTTATGCAGAGCTTTGGGAGACAGTGATCAGTAAGAAACAGTGCATGAGAGAGACAGGACAATGTGGTGACCACAGGGACAGAGCAAACCAAGGAGCTGTGCGCACCCAGATGAGGGGCAGCTATACTGACTAAGCAAGCAGGAAGGGCTTCCTAGAGGAGATGCCCCCTGTGCTGACAGTTGGAGGACAATTAGAAACTGACCAGGCAGAGTCTGGGAAAGGCACTCACACTAAGGAAGGCGATGCATTGTCAAGTAATCTGGGCTGTCCAGGGTACAGGTCCTGGTGGGAAGAGGCCTTGAATGCCACGCCAAGGAGTCTGCCCTTATGAGGTCAGCAAAGGTTTTGAGTGGGGGACAGTATCAAGTCTGTGCTCTAGAAAGATCATTACATTGAATGGGGGAAAGGATTAGAGGAGGTGGGACTGAGGAGGGAGCCCCTTGGGAGGCAGTGATGAGCACAGGATGGATTGGTGAGATGCTGGGAAGAGAAGTGACCTTAGGTGGCTGGAGTCAGGGTGGCAGGAAGGAGTAGAGATGACCCCCACATTCTGATTTGGGGAGCGGGGGAGATGGTGGCCCTACTGTCTAAAGTAGAGACCACAAGGGAAGGGCAAGTTTGGGAGCAGCTGTTGAACTCATTTGGGGAAATACTGACCTTGAGGCTTCTACGAATCATCAGATACAAATGTGAAACACCAGGGTCCTTCTAGTTTTTCTCCACCCCTCCCCCCATTTCTTTCTATTATAAACAACATTGCTGTGAACAGTATTCTTATACAAATATGTTTTTAGACAGTTCCTTGACAATTTCAGTATGTTTTGGACACAATGAAAGAATTTTATATATCTATATATATTGCATTGATTCATTGTTTGCCTAAACTTCCTTCCCACTCCTTCCCTCATTATTTATCTTACAAGCATTTTCATATCTTGGATGCCCTACTGGGTACTAAGAATGCAGAGTCATGCATAAACCCTACCCTAGAGCTCCAGTCTCGAGGGGGGAGTCAGACATGAGCACAAAATGTAATATAGCGTTGATGCTGTGGTAGATGAAAATATAGGATGCTGTGAACATGCAGAAAAGAGACACCAAATTAAATTAGAAATGTCAGAGGCCCTTTTTTCCCCCTAACTTCTGGGTTCACTCCTCTTCACCGTTATTATTCACGGTACCCCTTGACCTTCATTCTAATAATTTACTTCTAGCATTTAAAAGCCATAGAAAGTCCTCTCGTTGGCGAGTGGTGACTCACCATCATTCTGTTGAAGAATTTTCTTTCTTTTTTTGTTTTTGTTTTGTATTTGGCAGAGGTGGGTACTGTAAGTGTCAGCAGTTGAAATGGATCATGTCAGTAGTTTCTCAAAATATGTGGCCTGTGGACCTGAAAGGTTCATGGACCCCTCAAGGCTGTGTCCAACCAGAACCCAAAGAGCTGTGCCTTTTCCTGTCTCCTGATCTCTTCTGGAATCATTCTTTGTTTTCTCGCTACCCCTCCCTATTTTCTCAGCACTACCTGTTCTCAGAGACATCCAGGTAAGGACATGTTACGGTCCCCCCTTCAGCAGCTTGGGCAAAATACCTCAGAAGTTCCTTTCCCTCCCCCAGCGTAAGCCCGCAGCACTGGGAGGGTGTGTAACAGAATGCCTGGAGAAGCCATCTTTTTTGGGTGAAGTGATAGAAGAAGAATTTTTGCAGGAAGTGATACTTTATCCAAGTCTTAAAGATTGTTTAGGAATTAGGCAATTGAAAAACAATAGGTCAAGTGTTCTAGACAGAGGGGCAGCATAAACTCAGAGCGTGAGCCACCCAGGGATAGTCAGAGAACTGCAAGTGATGTGGCATGTTCGGGGCATGGTGTTACGTCCTAGAATACTGAAAGACAAGATGTCATCCAGGGCAGGGTCCAGGGAGACCTTACAAGTCATTCTAAAAGGATTGTGATGCTGTCCTGTGAGACGATGTGGGGATATCATTGACATGTTTTAGACAAGAGAAAAGAGTATGCCTTGATCCAGTTTGCTACTTGGAAAGGTTTCTCTAACCTAATATGGAAGATGGACTGGAGGAGGGAACGTAGAGATGAGTTAGGAGACTGCTGCAGTGCCTGCTGAAGGCAATGCTGGGGATGGAGATTAGCGGCTCTTTGAGGAACACTTAGGAAATAGAATCAAACTATCCCTCCTCTTCTCCCGGAACATCTTGTGTGACTTTTCTCCCAACACCACCACTTCTGATCATGGCGCTGTAATTAGTCTCTCCCTCCAGGACAGGAGCATAGCATTCCTCTTTGTGGCCAACCCAAGCACCTAACTAGCACCTGGCACTGGCTCAGTAAGTGCTTATTATGCCTACTGAATTCATTTGATGATTAACTGAGTGTGAATGGCTGGGGAGAGGGAAGTATCTGGAATGACTCCCAAGTTTCTGGCTTCAAAAACAGGAAAAGTTGGAATGCTATTCATTGAGATAGGGAATCTGAGAAGACGGGCAGTTGTTTCTGATTTTCCAATTCTGGCTTTTGTTAAGAGAAGAGGAAAGGGCAGAGATCACAAATCTGGTTGTGGACATAATGAGATGCCTCCAGGACACTTAAGGAAAGATGTAATCAGTTACGTGTATGAGTCTGGAGTCCAGGAAAAGCGGTCAGAGCCAGAGATGACGCAATGGGAATCTCAGCATGTAGATGGAGTTTGGGCTGTAGATGAGGTTGTACGGGGAAAGTGTGTAGACTGGGTCCCAAACCTGCAGCTTACAAGATAAAGTTGACATGCTTTGTGTGGCCGGCACGTGCACGCGTGCTAAGTTGCTTCAGTCATGTCTGATTCTTTGCAACCCCATGGACTGTAGCCTGCCAGGTTCCTCTGTCCATGGCATTCTCCATTCAAGAACACTGGAGTGAGTTGCCATGCCCTCCTCCAGGGAATCTTCCTGACCCAGATTCAAACCTGTATCTCTTATGCCTCCTGCATTGGCAGGTGGGTTCTTTACCACTGGCGTCATCTGGGAGCCATGTGGCCAGCACAGTGTTTTCAAATAGTGTGAATTCTTCTAGGCAATCTGTCCTCTCTACTTGCCATGACCTAGTCCTTCTTGTGGAGAAGGCGATGGCACCCCACTCCAGTACTCTTGCCTGGAAAATCCCATGGATGGAGGAGCCTGGTGGGCTGCAGTCCATGCGGTGGCGAAGAGTCAGACATGGCTGAGCGACTTCACTTTCACTTTTCACTTTCATGCATTGGAGAAGGAAATGGCAACCCACTCCAGTGTTCTTGCCTGGAGAATCCCAGGGACGGGGGAGCCTGGTGGGCTGCCGTCTCTGGGGTCGCACAGAGTCGGATACGACTGAAGCGACTTAGCAGCAGCAGCAGCAGCCCTTCTTGTCTTACATCTGGCCCAATTAACATATTTGTAGTACCTTCTTGGCTCTGGAAGACATTTGAGCTTATAATTTTGGAGGGAGAAGAGAACCCAAGGACACAACTCTGAGCAGTATCAACTTATAAGGGATGAATAGGAAGGAGACCTAATGAAGGAGAATGGGAAAGAATGGCCAGAGAAATTGGAGGAAATCTTCAGAATAATATTTCCTTCTCTTGAAAATTATGGGAAGCGAAGTGTAATGAGGGCTTCCCAGGTGGTGCTAGTGGGAAAGAATCCGCCTGCCAATGCAGGAGATGCAAGAGATGTGGGTTCAGTCCCTGGGTTGGGAAGATCCTCTGGAGGAGGAAGTGGCAACCCACTCCAGTGTTCTTGCCTGGAGAATCCCCATGGACAGAGGAGCCTGGCGGGCTACAGTCCAGAAGTCGCCAAGAGTCGGATACAACTAAGCACACACACACACACACACACACTCACACACACAAAGTGTAATAAAGTCTAAAATGCGGATTTCATTTGGTCCAGCAATTTTTCTTCTCAGTATTTAACATAAGGAAATAATCATATCTGCGGACACAAGTTTTTGTAATGTGATGTTTGTTGCAGCATGTTCATCATAGCAGAAAATCGGAGACAACATAAATGCCTCTTAGCTGTGCATAATTAAGTAAATATAGTATGTCCACGTGATGAAATAATATGTGATCATAAAAAATGATGTCAGATTTTATTTCCTGACACAATCCCACAACCTACCATTGGATTTTTCAAAGGCAAGTTATGGAACAGTCCATATTAGAGCATTCCATTTACGTTAAGTGTCTAGTTATAGAAGGAAATGTCTGGAAGCCTTCACACACAAATCACAAGAATCTCCCAACAGCTAAATCCAATAGACCTTTCTCTGGCCTTTGTGGTTTTTGACATTGTTAACCTTTCTTGGTTTCTGCTCCTTGTCGTCATTCCCTGACCTTTGTCCCATAGGCTGGCAATCAGGACCGAAAAATGGCAGACTCAATCCTGGGAGAACCCTTTGAAACTGGCAGCCTGTTTATATACTAGAGCACACCCAAAACAGAGCACTTACTGGGCAATTCTCTGGAAACGAGCCATCGAGGACAGTATTTCCCTGGTTCTTGCGTCTACAAAACCCTTCTCGAACACAACCCTTCCCAGGGTCTCTGGGTCTAAATTTCCTCTCCTTACCCACCTCCCCCACCCACTAGCAAAATCGCCTGGTTATCCCCTCTCCCACGCCTTCTGTTCAATCAAGGGGTTATTTTTAACAGTGTTGTGTATACCATGCTTCCATCCTGGCAAAACACCAGAACTTTGGGACAGATACTGAGATGGAAATAGTCTCCCACAACCTCCCCCCTTTCTAAAGTTTTTCCTTTTAAAGAGAGAAAATAAGTTATCTAAACTGTAGAGAGCTCTACCAAGAAAGTCCCTGGACACTAGCTTGGAGCGACTGAACTTACAGCCCTGAGGTTACACTGAAGGCTGGACCTGCTGCCACTGTGAGCCTAACTTCAGCCCAGGGCAGCCCAAGGAGGGGGCAGGGGACCAGGGCGTGCCGGGAGAGGCGGTTCCTGCCACTTTTCTGAACTTGGTGGGTCGAGAGCCCCTGTCTTAGAATAATGAAGATGTCCTAGTCCACCCCCGATCCCCAATAGCCAGAGGCTCTTATATTCCAGAAGCCACCCATCCACTTCAAGAAGGTCAACGACTAGAGGGTTTTAATTAAAAAAAAAAAAAGCAGTAATATGGTAATATGCCTTTCTGCAGCTTCCACTTATGATTCTGGTTCTACCCACCAGAGCCACACAGAACAAGACTAATCCCTCTTCTCTGTCAGATGGTTGGACTTGAACCTGATGATTGTTTACCTTCAAGTTCCCTCTAGTCAGACGTCTCTGCTCTCTCGAGGTATGATGAAGCCCCTCCCTACCACGGTGGGTTTCTTCTCAGGGTCAGTCCCGTCTTATTACTGTTCCCCGTAGGAGGCATCCAGGATGGAGCTTACACTTGCTCTGCAGTGGCCTGCCAGGAAGAAAGGATGCAGGGTAAGCACCTCCCCATTTACAGTGCTTCTCACAGTGACACCGCAGAGACGCTGCCTTAGTGGTCTTTTCACCTTGACCATAAGTCTGTTCTCGACGTGCTTCTGCCGAGCACCCCTCCCCTTCCTACTCAGCATGTGTGATGGAATTTATGGACCCAAACCAGGTCTGGTCATGGAGCTATCTGGAACCTGTGGGATCTTCCTTGGACCTTCAACATAAGCTGTTTCTTTCCTTTCTCTTTGTTTTCCATAGACTTGATGACTAAGCCATTCTATCCCAGAACAGATTCTTCCACCGACCTGGTAGGTATGAGTGGAAGTATCTACCGGCTACCAAACTCTTGAGTTTTCCTGCCATCCAGCCCACGTTGCCATCCATTTCTCACAGTTTGCTGTATCCGTAGGAGAGGGCCCTTGCCACATGTCCTTCTGGGACCTGTCCCCATCCATTTGTGGTATCTGAGAGCTCCACTCACAGGACTCACATAGAATCTTAGAAGGAGCACAGACTTTGAAATCAGAAACCTCAGATTTTAGACCTGGTTCAGCACTTTCTCGCCTTGGACAAATTAAACTCTTTGAATCTCACTTTCTTCATCTGTAAATTAGGGGAAATGTAGTCCTTGCTTATTTCAAATTTCTTTGTTAGGATGAAAGGATTATAGCCTAGTGAAAAACAGTAGGTAGGATAATTATTTCATAAACATTTAAGGAAAACTTTCTAGTACGTAAGCCCTGTGAGTGACACAAATAGGGATCACACGAGCCCTGCTGATTTTGACCCGGCAGGAGGTTTGGATATGCCATAGCACATGGCAATTCCAGGCCCTGCCAGGGGCAAGGGAGCTAGAACCTGGGGGGGCAAGGGATGTCAGGGCTCAGGGATGAGGCAGAGTCTGGGCTTCCCAGGAGAGTCTGAAATCAAGCTGGGCACAGTCGGCCTTTGCTAGCCCAGTCTGGTGTCAGGACACATGTTGAGAAGAAGAGGCTTGAAACTTGCGGAGGCAAGTCAGGAATGGGAGCTCAGAGACTGGAACTGGCACTGGAGAAGTCCCCGGCAAGAGCTGTGTCTCTGCAGGGGTTGGGGTGACAGCCAGCTGACATCAAGCTGAATCATGAGGCGAGGATATGTGGTCACTGCGCGGAGGCCGCACCCAGGAGAGCGTGCCTGTAACGGAGTTGAAGTTGGGGCGGGTGTGGTCAGGAGGGTGAAGTGGGTGTGTGGATCACCAGTGGAAGGATCCTGTACACAGAGAGGAAAGTAGAAACTTGGGGGAGAAGGATGGGATAGATGACGCAACCAGGCACTGAGGGGAGGGGTGGGCCTCTGCTCTCAGAGGGAGACTCATATTCTACAGCAGGGCAGAGTGGTAGGAACATGGATGGGCTTGTAACTGCGGTATAAAGGTGAAGGAATTCCCCCTTCCAGTGGTTTTTATTTTCTCCTGTAGAAGGCACCCAGGATGGAGCTCACACTTGCTCAGGGGTGACCTGCCAGGCAGAAAGGATGCAGGATAAGCACTCCCCATTTCCCGTGCCTCTCACAGTGACACCCCAGAGACTACCTTAGTGGTCTTGTCATCTTGATCATTGTCTGCTCGAAATGTGCTTCTTCCAAGTCCCCTCCCCTTCCTACTCGGCATGTATAGTGGAATTTATGGACCCAATCAGAATAGAAGCAGGAGATGGGGCCATGCGCTGGACAGGAAGGCAGGGTGCTGGGAGAGAAGGTTGAGAAGAGTGGAGAACATTCGGAAGGCCCCCGTGGAGAATGGAAGAGACTGCTTACTAGGGCAGCCAGAAGCCATCCAGCAGCAGAGCAGGCCAGGCGGGCGGCCATGACCCTGTGGTGGCACCAGCAGACTGAGTTGTCCAAATTCGGGGCTAGGATTCTAGAAGGAGCAACCCCAACCCAGAAATCTTGACCCCATTTGACTGTGCTTCCTCAGGGACTCATCTGTAGGAAATAGCTCCTGTTCCTAAAGTGAGGAGAAAGTGCTGGGAGCTGGGGTAGGGACAGGGCTCAGGCCATCCCTGAAGAGAGCAGTCACGGCCGGAATGGACTGTGCCAGGCGAGCACCTGACCGAGCGTGGTTAGTTCCCAGGACCCACCCTGCGTGTGGGCACAGCAGCAGTTTCTGGTGGACAAAGTGCTCTAGTCCTCCTGGGATGTGGTTGCCAGAGTCTTGGCAGGTCATACACTGGAGCATGGAGGGGCCCGGAGGAGCCAGGTAGTAAAGTCTGGAGAAGGACGCTAGGGAGACAGCCCAAGCATGCTAGTGAATAAACCTGTGAGACTGGACTGTTAGCCCAGGGGCAAGGGCTGTCAGGCTGTATTTGGGGTAAGTATGAGCGGCTAGGATGAGGTGTGAAAGCTGCCCTTGATACAAAGATGTGATCTGAGGACAGGACTTCTGAATGCTTTCCTCAGTCATTCTGCAGGCTTCAGCTTCCTGACTTAAAGCAGGGTGTCTCACATCTAACTACAGAAACCAGCATCAGGAGAAGGGCTGAGGGAGTCCTGGGGGGCTGTTGGTGGCTACTGGTAGGGCTGCTACTGCCATCAACCCTGCCTCTGACCTGGCACACCCTGGGGTATCAGTTTTGGCTGATACCAAAACTGGGAGGGAAGTAGGGGGTGAAGGAAACACAGTTATTGAGCAACTGGTGTGCTGGGAACTTGGCATGCCTATGTGACTTCATCTGTGATGCTGCATCTTTTCAGTCCCGTTTTACATTCATTCATTCAACAAATGTTTATTGACCTGCTAAGTGTTAGATGCTGCTGTCAGTGCAGGAGATACAGTAGTGAGCAAAACAGGCAAACCTTCCTGCCTTCACAGAGCCCATATTCTAATGGGGAAGCAGGCCAACAATGCCAGATGTATGAGAAAAATGTATAGTATGTTAGACTGGGCTTCCCAGGTGGCGCTAGTAGTAAAGGACCTAACTGCCAGTGCAGGCGGCACAAGAAACGTGGGTTGAATCCCAGGATGGGGAAGCTCCCCTAGAGAAGGGTATGGCAACCCACTCCAGTATTCTTGCCTAGAGAATCCCACAGACAGAGAAGCCTAGCAGGCTACAGTCCATGGGGGTCACAAAGAGTCAGACATGACTAAAGTGACTTAGCACATAGCACATAGAGTTGGACTATAAAGAAAGCTGAGCACAGAAAAATTGATGCTTTTGAACTGTGGTGTTGGAGAAGACTCTTGGGAGTCCCTTGGACTGCAAGGAGATCCAACCAGTCCATCCTAAAGGAGATCAGTCCTGGGTGTTCACTGGAAGGACTGATGTTGAAGCTGAAACTCCAATACTTTGGCTATGAAGAGCTGACTCGTTTGAAAAGACCCTGATGCTGTGAGGGCAGAAGAAGGGGGTGAGAGGATGAGATGGCTGGATGGCATCACTGACTCAATGGACATGAGTTTGGGTGAACTCCGGGAGTCGGTGATGGACAGGGAGGCCTGGTGTGCTGTGTGGGGTCGCAAAGAGTCTGACACGACGGAGCAACTGAACTGAACTGAGTATATTAGATAGTGAGAAATAGAGCGAGAGTAGACAGGGTGACTGAGAATGGTGACATTTAAGTGACAACCTCAGAGAAGTTCAGGAGGGGCTGTGCTAGTTATCTGAGGGAAGAGCCTTCCAGGAAGAAGAAACAGACAATACAAAAGCACTGAGGTGGGATCCAAAACCAGGAAAGAGGCCTATGTTGCTGGAGTGGGAAATAATAGGAGATGAAGTCAGAACTTTAAGAGAAGGCTGCAACATGGGGACACTGGAGGTCATTCTAAGGATGGAGGCTCCTGAGCAGGGAGTAACTTAGGTTTTAGAGGAACACTTGGGCTGCCTGGATGAGATAAGACTGTCGTGAGGCAGGGAGGCCAATTAGGAGGCTGTTATAATGATTGATGAGAGAGACACTGGTGACTCGGTCATGGTGGACACAGTGGTGGTGGTCAGAAATTGTCATGTTCAGGATGTGTTCTGGAAGAACTGACAGGTTTGCTGACAATGCAGATGTGGGTATGAAAGAGAGAGAAGAATCTAAGCTGGCTTCAGGCATTTTGCCTGAGCAACTGGAAGAATGAAGGTGCCACTTAGCAAGATGGGGAAATGATTGCAAGAAGAGCAGGTTTCAGGGGGAGTATCAGGAACTCAAGTTTAAACATGCAAAGCATGAGATGCCTCTTAAACATCCAGATGGCGATATCGAAAAGTCTGGCCTTCATGGGAGGGAAGGAGGCAGGCTGTGAAAATGGAAGAGGCGGTCACATAAGTGAATGTAGAAGGAGAAGCAAGGACTGAGCCCTTGGGCACAGCAACCTGTAGTGATGATGAAGACAAGGAAGAAACTGCAAATAAGGCATGCGTGGAATGATAGCAGGAGAACCTGGACAGTGTGGTGTTCTGGAAGCCAAATTAGGCAAGTATTTCAAGAGGAGTAATAAACTATATAATATATTGCTGGGCGGTAGGGCAATTGTATAAATTGTTGTCTAAACTAGGACACTTTAGAGAATGAAAATGGGTATTATTAATAGTTACTCCAGGATAATCCCATGGACGGAGGCACCTGGTGGGCTACAGTCCATGGGGTCGATAGAGTCGGACACGACTGAGCGATTTCACTTTCACTTTTCACTTTCATGCATTGGAGAAGGAAATGGCAACCCACTCCAGTGTTCTTGCCTGGAGAATCCCAGGGATGGGGGAGCCTGGTGGGCTGCCATCTATGGGGTCGCACAGAGTTGGACACGACTGACGCGACTTAGCAGCAGCAGCAGCAGGATAACATATATAACCAAGATGGCTCCAGGCAAATCAGAATATTGTATGGTCATTATATGAGAACTGACCATTAGGTTTAGCATCATGAAAGTAATTGGTGACCTTAAATGATCAGTGTGGAGAATGGATTCAAGAGAAGTGAGAGGAGAGAGATCAGAAATGTTGAGTGTAAAGTTCAGTCAGAAAGAGAAAGACAAATACCATATGCTATCACTTACATGTGGAATCTAAAATAAGGCACGAATGAACTTATATACAAAACAGAAACAGACTCACAGACAGACAGAGCAGACGTGTGGTTGCCAAGGGGGAGGTGGGTGGAGGAAGGAAGGACTGGGCCTTTGGGATTAGCAGATGCAAACTGTTACATTTAGAATGGATAAACAGCAAGGTTCTACTGTGTAGCACCGGGGAAAAATTCAGTTTGCATGTGCTCAGTCGTGTCAGATTCTTTGCGACCCCATGGACTGTAGCCCACTAGGCTCCCCTGTCCATGGGATTTTCCAGGCAAGAATACTGGAGTGAGTTGCTATTTCCTTCTCCAGGGGATCTTCCCCACCTAGGGATCGAACCTGCATCTCCTACATTGGCAGGCGGAATTTTTTACCACTGAGTCTAAATTCTTCTTTAGGTTACTCAGTTTCAATGCTGTTACCAGAAAAGCTGCATTCCATTTCTCATCTCCTTGCTCTGTCGCTGTTCCTTGCTGTTGAATACTTTAAAAACAGCATCTGCTAATGGAGAAGGATTCATTTCAAATATACCATCTAATTTCTGTAATTTTTTAGTCTCTGGGGCGGCTTTGCCTGATGAAGGTCATATTTATTGTCTTTACATTATCAGGGCCCTCAGAGGCTATTTCTGTGCAGCACTTATAAACTTGATAAATCCTGTCTAGAAACTCTGATGGGTCCTCAGTTGATTTTTATCTCCTGAATTTCGTTCATGTCTTTTGTCTAGGTACCCCACTGGGTTTTCTCTCAGACCTCCACGTCAAGAGGTGATAGTCCTCTGACTCCTTTTTATCCTGGTGCAGTAGCATAAATGCTGCTACATATAGTATCACATCTCTTTTCCCTACTCTTTTGCAAAAACACTTATCCTGTGATAAACCATAATGGAAAAGAATATTTTAAAATGTACATAGGTGGATAACTGAATCACTTTGCTGTACAGCAGAGATTGGCACAACATTAAATAGTAAATCAACTATACTTCAATAAATTTTTTAAAAAAAAGAAAGAAAGAAATGAGGAGTATAGATAGTTCCTTCTCAAAGTATGTTTTGGTAGAGAAATGTGTGATAACTAAATCCGGGTGGTCATTGTACTGTTCTTTCAACTTTTCTGTATACTTGAACTTTTTGTTTGTTTTATATTCCACACATAAGTGAGATCATATGGTATTTGTCTTTCTCTGCCTGACTTATCTTACTTAGCGTAGTGCCCTCAAGATCTATTCATGTTGTTACAAATGGCAAGACTTAATTTTTTAGTGGCTGAATAATATTCCAGTGTGTGTGTGTGTGTGTGTGTGACATTTTCTTTATCCATTCATCCATTGATAGACACTTAGATTATTTCCATATCTATCACTCGAATTTAAGGTGAGATGAGCCAGCATGCATTTTCCTCTGACCAGCTACTTTCATCTGCACAGGTCCAAGTCCAGAGTAGGTAGGATGTGGGATTTAACAGGAGTTGTGTTTTAGCTGAATGAAGGAGGAAAAAAGAAATTGAGGATATATACAGGGAGGTGGTTGATTTGGAATGTAAGCTGGGTGAGAACAGCAGTAAGGACATAAGGAGGTGAAGGACAGTGAAAAGATGGTAGAACTAGTGGCTTGTAGATCCTAGTGTGTTGAAGGATTGTTGGAGTTTTGCTAGAAGAGCAGGTGAGCTATAGTTATACAGATAGGTAGGGATAGTTGGAGACTGAGAGTTTGAGACTGAGATTAGAAAGGGCTTTAGTAATGGCTTGGTCTAGGATATAGTATATATAGGAATAAATAGCTGAGGTAGGGTAGAGAGTAAGATCACTGAGGGAGGAGAAGGCAAAGTAGGTCTGCCTTGAAATTTACCAGTTTAGATTTAGAAGGAAGCTCATGTCTCCTATTTCCTGCTTTTTGAGGAAGGAATACACTATAAATATGGAGAGTGATGATAACTATTTCAGAGTTTCTCTTCTTCAATTTATCTTTGACCGAACCTGAAATTAGGGGGTAGGGACCTGCTAGGGAAGGTGGTGTTAGACATTAGCAAACCCAATGGCCTGTAGTGGTCCATGGCCATAGATGGTCAATGGTCAAGGCTGCCAGAGATCAGAAAGGAAGCTAAGGTCATAAAGAGCCTGGGGGCAGAGACCCAGGCCAGTATCAGAATTGAGGCTCTTGGCTGTCATGTGTAAGAGAGTAAGTCATAGAGGCCCTCATAAGGGACTGAGGGCAGGAAAGTCTATGGATTTGAGCCTAAGTCAGTGGTATCAATAATATGGAACATCTAAAGCTATTCCAAGGAGGGGACAAGATGGGTTGGGGCTTGCTTGTCTCCAGGACCCTTTACTCTACCAGGCACTAGCAATGTTATATCTTGGGAAGGTCCCTAGAATGACCTATAGAAAGTGGTTCTCTTCCTGGTGGTTGTCTGAAGGGTGATGGGGTGCTGAGTGCAGCAGAGAGCAGGGGAGCTCAGAATGGATGGGTGTGAAAGAGGAAATTGAAGACTGCAGCTCAGTGATTTTTAAGTGACAAATCCCTGCCTCATGTGCTGTTTATTCATTTGTCCACTGATTACCTACTGTTCTAAGTTTTAGGCAGGTGAGGGAGAAGATGATGCACAGTGATAAGACAGTCTTTCTCAGAGTACTTCTTAGCCTGTCATGAGTTCAGATGTAGGAACTCGGGTTTGCAGGGGCCAGGACACCCATGTAGAGGTGAGAAATGGCAGAAGTACCAAGAGTAGCAGCATGAGTGTTTGCACAGGGCCCGAAATTCTTACTGTAGGACAATCTCCCTGTGTATCTTGACAACAGGACTATGATAGGCGGGGTTCCCGTCTATCAGCTTGACCCATTCTGTTTGGCAATTGATCTGGTGTCTGGGGAGAGAGAATTCTGCCCCTGAAGCCTCCAAAGGTCTCCGAAGTCAAGAATAATGCTGGACCCCCTGGACCAAAGGAGGTAGTGAGAGTATTCCATATGGGACCAGAGCCCCAGCTAGGCAGGGGAATCCCAAGAGCAGTCTGCATTAATGTATTGGCCACCCTGGAGCAGTGAAGAGAAGTGTGATGAAATCCAGCCACATGGGTTCAAGGGCTTCAGACTTCCCTGGCTCAGATTGGCATGTCCCTCACACTTCCCTACGAAGAGAAGCAGTTAGATCGCACCCAGGCTCTAGAGGCAGTGAACAGCTGGAGAGGTTGCCCCTCAGCCCGTGACTTAGGTGCTATTCATTGACAAAAGAGAAAAAGAGAGAGAGCTAGGGTTAGGGGAAGATAATAGACTCCTCTTAAAAAATACATGGAACATAGGTGCCGGTGGAGTATCTTGGACAAGATGTTCCAGAAGCAGTTGGATATAAGACTCGAACTCAGGGTAGAGATTCTGAGAGTAAGATGGAGACTCAGCAGCCACCAGCTGGACATAGGCATCCAGATGTTTGGAACTTGGACCCTCCTGAAGCAGTCGCATCTTCCAGACTTTTCCTCGAAGTGCTTCCAGGGACTGTCAGCAGTGGTGGGAGGCAGAGCAGGTGGTGGTCGACAGTGACGCGCTTGTGCCCTCACCCAGGCTGCCTTCCTCATCCCCCTTCTCTGAAAGTAGAGGGGCTCATCTGAGAGCACAGCCGCTGCTCATTCTATGCTATGTTGTCTCATTTCTGAGCAGAGGGAGGAAAAAAAAAAAAAAACGGCTGAACCCTTCTTCTGTTCCCTTTTCCTTTGGGGCTCAGAAAATAGCATACCTGTATTTGTTTCCTGTTGTTGATGTGACACATTATTCTCTCATGGCTCTGGAAGCCAGAAGTCCAGCATCAGCATCCTTGGGCTGAGACCAAGCTGTGAGCAGGGCTGCACTCCCTCCAGATGCTCTGGGAGGCAGTCCCTACCTTGCCTCTTCCCTCTTCTAGCGGCTGCTGGTGTTCCTTGGCTTGTGGCTACATCACTTCAGACTCTGTCCCTGAGGTCATATTGCCTTTTTTCCTGTTTGTGGTAAAATCTCCCTGTGCCTTTCTCTTCTAAGGACACTTGTGAATGGATTAAGGGCCCTCCTGCAAGATCCAAGGTAATCTCCTCATCTCAAGAGCTTACCTTGATGAAGCTCATAGTCTTACAGGGAAACACCAACAATAAACAACTTTTAAGTAAATTATTTAGTAACTTGTTGTTGTTTAGTCGCTTCAGTTGTGTCCAACTCTTTGTGACCCTATGGACTGTAGCCCACAAGGCTCCTCTGTCCATGACATTCTCCAGGCAAGAATACTGGAGTAGGTTGCCATTTCCTCCTCCAGGAGATCTCCCTGACCCAGGGCTCAAACTCGTGTCTCCTGGATTGACAGGCAGATTCCTTACCGCTGCACCCCCTGGGAAGACCTCTCTTACGTGTACCAGTTGATTACCGTTGGAGAATGCAAGCTCTGTGTGACTAGAGATCTGCCTCTTTTGTTCAGTGCCATATCCCCCAGTACCTAAAACTGCGCCTAGCATAGCAGGTAGATGCTGAATAAGTATTTATGAAGTGAGATCAGAGATCTGCCTCCCACCAAATCTATAAAACCACCGGCACCTGCTCCACTTCTTCCTCCTTTCCCCTTGATAACCCGGAAGCAGCGTCCACTCAGCCGTGAAGATCACCCTCTCCTCACGTGCAGTGTCTTCCTGTCTCAATCAGAGTAAAAGGTGAGGTCCTTACAACCTCCAGGGCCATCCATGATCCCCCGCCCCCCGCCATTTCCTCTCTATTTTCACCGCTCACTACCCCCCTCTGCTCACTGGACAACAGCCATACTCCTTGCTGCCTTGGGGCTTTTACTGGAGCTGTTGCCCCTCTTGGAATATTCCCCTCCAGATATTCATCTGTCTTACTCCCTTACCTCCTCCCAGTCTGTATTCACATTTCACCTTTCTCATGAAGTGAACCCTGACCATCCTGTTCAGCACTCAACTGCTCCTATAAACCTTGCCATACCTTTTCCCCCCACAGTATTCATCTTGTTCTAAGTTACTAAATGGGGCTTCCTTGGTCACTCAGTGGTAAAGAATCCACCTGCCAATGCAGAAAATGCGGGTTTGATCCCCGGGCTGGGAAGATCCCCTGGAGAAGGAAATGGCAACCCACTCCAGTATTCTGCCCTGGAAAATCCCATGGACCTAGGAGCCTGTCAGGCTACAGTCCATGGGGTCGCAGAGTCTGACACAACTGAGTAACTAAGCAAGCACACGCGCACACACACATGAGAAAATAAGCAAGTGAACAAGATGATTTTAAATGGTGCTGAATGTTTATGAAGAAAATAAAACAAAGGTGAGTGATAGAGACAGGAGGAGGAAACCCACCCTTAACAGAGGGGTTGGAGAAGACCTCTCTGAAGAGGTGACATTTGAACAGAGATCCGAATAAAAATGAAGAGCCAGCCTTGGGATGTTCCACAGGGGTTCCAGAAAGGTCCAGAGGCAGGAAGACGTTTGTTGTATTCAAGGACTGGATGGAAGGCTAATACGTACTGTTTCGGGGTCAGTCAGGAGGAGGACCTGAAATGAAATGAGAGGCAGATGAGGGAGATTAGTCATTGTCTGTGGCTTGGTTTTGATCAGAGGCAGTGGGAAGGTTTTAGGCAGAGGAATGTCCTTATGTGGTTGATGATTTAGGAGTATCCTTCTGGCTAGTCTAGGAATGGAATGGAGGGTCCAGGGTGGAAGCTGGTCACTGACCGCTGGTCATAGGGTGATGATTTGGGTGACTTGGGTGGTAGCAGTTGACACAGAGATTAGTGGGCGAACAGGATTTACTGATGAACAGATAAGAGATAGATAGGAAAAATAAATGAGTCAAGAATGATGCAGTCCAATTGGCAAGATAGAGGATTGTTTATAAAATAGGTATTTCTCTTGGGAGAATGTGAGGATCTGGGCAAATGGGACTAAAAAACAAAGAATGACTCCTAAGTTTTGCTTATCAACTGCCTCTGCCTGGCCTCTCCTTTCTCCACATCAAAGCCAGAAATTCCACCCTTCCACCACAGTCCTATCCATCACTTATATCCCCACCACATCTTTGAGTTCTCTACCCTTCCACCACGGTCCTATCCACCATTGACATCCCCACCACGTCTGTCACACTCCTGTGTGCCTCTAGCTTACCTCGCACAGCAGGGTCCAAACTTGAAACTGATGCAGCCACTTTTTCTGCTTCTGCTTCCTGGTTGCTGAACTGTTAACAGAGACACGGGAATACAATGTATCAGTCCCACTGTGGCATCCTGGTGGAGAGAGAGGTCTCCAGACTCGCCCAGTATTCAGCACTGCTCAGTAATCCCATCCCTGGTTGACTTACAGTGAGGGCTCCAAACCTCTTCAATTACCACAGCTCACACCTTCACATCCATAACCCTTAACCACAGAGATTCCCCAGAGAAACGAGGTTCCCCCAGCTCCCAGCACACCTAGCAGAGAAGCCACCCTCACCTGCTCCCCCGTTTCCCAGGGAAAAGTCAGTTGGTGCTCTGGGTCCCTTCCCTCCTACTCTGATCTGGCCCCCTCGCCTCCCAGGGCCTCTCCGCTGCTGCCCCTCTGTCTCCCGTACCCCATCCCCCGTCTTCTTTGCTGGCTCCTTCCCCCAGTACAAGCAGGCTCAGTTCTTCTTCCCCCTCCTGTTTTACTCGCCAGCTCCCAGTCCGTTTCTGTTCTCTCCTCCACTACCATGTTTCTGTAGAAATGGCCTTCTCTTTCTGAAACGCTCTCACTTCTCTCCCTGCACCACCCTCTGTGGTCTGCTTCCATCCTCTCTCCATCCCTGACAGTGCAGTTCCCCAGGGGTCCAGTGACTTTCGTGTATCCCAAAGGCCGTATGATAAAGTATGGATGACATTGTGTCCATCCATGAGGCTCTTGTAAGGAAGAAGGAGGAAATAGGATGACAAGCATACAGCACTTCAGACAGTGTCTAGAATATTGCAAGAGCTCAGTGACTGTGAACTGCTGTCATCACTGTTGTCGTCTGTCACACGTTTCACCATTGCCTCTGTGTGTGTGTTTGCTGCCTCATCCATCATCCATGAAGCCAGGACTCTGAGCTGTATTGTCATATTCCCAAGGACTAGCATGGTACCTGGGATAAGCTGGGGCTTAGCAAGTATTGGAGAGCTGGAGGGCTGACACTGGGGCTGGGACTGTGTCCTTGGGCTCTGGGTTATGTGGCCCCTGTAGACAATCTGGCCATCATCCAAGCTCTGACTGGGGGAGGTGCTCTTGCCTCTTGTGCTTCCCGTCTCGTGGTCCTTTCCTCACGTCCCCACGCTTCCCTCTCCTTACCAGGATGCCGGGCCCCTTCCCTTCCTCCTTGGTCTGTGCTGGGTACAGTCTGTCAGCAGAGTCTCGGAGCCCTGTCAACAGCAGTCCAGGCACTGCCCCGTTGAGGGCCTCCTTCAGCATAGGCCTCCCTGCCTGTCACACACATCATGCATGTGGCTCCAGCCTGTCTGGACACAGATGTGGCCAGAGTCCCTAAACAGAAGGAGGGGCAGCAGCTGGCAGCATTTCCGAGCAGGAGGGGTTTTCTAGGAAACAGTAGGGACGTCACTGGAAGCCTGGACATCACTTTGGAGCAGGGGGAGTCAAAGTGCCCATGAGGAGCTGCACAAAGCCGCCCTCAGAGCTCCACAGGTGAGCAAACTCAGCCTTCACTGGCCCATGGGGGCCCATACTGTGGAGCCGGTCACCCCAAATTCTTTTCCCTCTTCCAGCCAGTGGTCATTTACTGAGCACCTGCTGCGTCCTGGCCGTGTGCTGGGGAGGGAACAGGCATGTTAGTATGCAGTCAGTGCCAGGAGGGTGCACAGAGAACAGTGGGGACCTGGAGAGGCTCCTTCAGCCCCATGTGGCTCAGGGAAGACCCGACCTGTGCAGAGGCAAAGACACTGGAGTCAGGCTGAAGAAGGAGCAGAGATCCAATTGAAGGGGAAGAGAATTCCAGGCAGAGGGCGCAGCAGGTGGAAAGGCATGGAGGTGTTAAAGAGCCTGGCAGGTTCTAGAATCTTTAAGTTGTTGGACATGGCTAAAGCTTAGGGAGAAGGAGGAAAGGAGAGGGAATATCTGAAGCAGGGAGCTTAGCATAAGGAAATCAGATCACAGTCTGGGGCTTTGTAAACCAGACTAAAAAGCTTAAACTTTATCCTCAAGCAGCAGCAGCTGTTGTAGTTGGTAGAAGCCTATATCAAACTAATTCAAGCAAAAAGGAAATTGATTCATTTATATAACTGTGATGTTCAGAGCTGAAGTATCTTCAGGCCCACCTGGACTAGGACTCTGCTTTTCTCTCATATCTTGGCTCCACTTTCCCTGGGCTTGACTGTTCTGCAGACGGTTCCTCTGTGTAACCACAAAAGATGGCTCTAGCAGTTCTAGGCCCACAGGTGACAGATTTTGTCTTTCTTAAAGGTCCGGATAGTAAATATTTTCAGCTTTGCAGGCTATGTACTCTCTGCCACAGCTACTCAACTCTGCTGACACAGCATTAAAGCAACCATAGACATCATTAGGCAAATGAATGAGTGTGGCTGTGTTGGTTTTTTTTTTTTTTTTTTGGTTGTGCTGGGTCTTTGTTGCTTCAGAGGCTTTTCTCTAGTTGCATCAGACAGGAGCTACTCTCCATTTGTGGCATGCAGGCTTCTCATTGCTGTGGCTTTGGCTCCTCATGTTGTGGAGCATGGGCTTTAGGCACGTGGGCGTTAGTATTTCGGCTCATAGTCTCTAGAGCACAGACTCAGTAGTTGTGATGCGTGGGCTTAGTTGCTCTGAGGCATGTGTATTATCTTCCCGGACCACGGATGAAACCTGGGTCTCCTGCACTGGCAGGCAGATTCTTTACAACTGAACCACCAGAGAAGCCCTGTGAAAGTGAAAATGTTAGTCACTCAGTCGTGTCCTACTCTGCAACCCCATGGACTGTAGCCCACCAGGCTCCTCTGTCCACGGAATTCTCTAGGCAAGAACACTGGAGTGGATTGCCCTTCCCTTCTCCAGGGGATCTTCCCAACACAGGGATCGAACCCCGGTCTCTTGAATTAGCAGGCAGATTCTTTACCACTGAGCCACCAGGGAAGCCCTGTGGCTGTGTTTTAATAAAATTTTATTTATACAAACAGGCAGCTGGCCTTTGGGCCATGATTTGCACAAGCCCTGTTCTAGGCTAATGCAGCCTTTACAGCTCACTATCTCAGAGGAAAAGAGAGAAGAGAGAGACTCTTATATCCCTTAGTGTCCAAATATTAAAGCCCAGAGAAGAATTTGATTCATCCTACTTGGGTCAAGTGCCCATTGTCAACTCAATTACTGTGGTTCCAAGAGGTGAAGTATCTTGAGTGGTCAGTCTATTCCACGTGCCCACCTAAGCAGCAGTGGGGAGTCAGCTCAACAAGGACCATATGGAATAAGAAGTGGGTACTTTACAGAAGAAGGAGGAAGGAACACAGATATCCACTGCAAGGTGCCAACAAGAAATAGCATGAACTGAGTGCCCAAAGTTACCAGTGATGATCCAGCTTGAAATTGGTCCTGACACCACCTCGGGGCATCAGGCCAACCCCTGCAGTGCTGACTCACACCCTGTCCTGGCCTTTTCCCTCTGTGCAGAGCCTGCTCCTCAGCTGCCTTGTACCCAATTTGCACCCAGTCAGAACACACTTGCCCACTCATCCCTTCCTCATGCTGCGCCTGCCTGGGTGGGACTAGAGGGCAGGTCACTGGGTGGGGGCCAAGCTGAAGCTCCCCTGCCCTTGGGGGGTGCTGCTGCGCTCTGGCGGCCTCAGCAGTCTCTCTCTTGGCCTTGAAGGGAGGGTCACTTCTGGTTCTCTTCCCTCCTGAGCCTTTGTCTGCACTCCCCTTCTCCTCAAATCAACACTTTCCCCATCATGCTCCACGAGCTCACATATACTTGTCTTTCCAGGCTCAGCATCTCCTTCAAGATTTTTCTAAACCCTAAGTTGGTCTGAGGCTTTTATGTTGTTGTTTAGTCACTCACTCATGTCTGACTTTTTTGTGACCCCATGTACTGTAGCCTGCCAGGCTGCTCCGTCCATATTCTTTAGGCAAGAATAATGGAGTGGGTAGTCATTCCCTTCTCCAGGGGATTTTCCTGAACCAGGGATGGAAGCCAAGTCTCTTTGCACTGCAGGTGGATTCTTTACCGTCTGAGCCACCAGGGAAGCCCCACCCTTCCCTATTCCAAAACACAGAATGTGCAGACTGATTTTCTTATGGTTATTTGTTTGCCTGTGTCTACCATTAGCTCCTGAGGGGAAAGACTAAAGCTAGTTTACCGAAGGTCCCCAGCCAGCGCTGAGCACAGGACTTGCCACCAAGCAGGCAAGCAGCCGTTGGACGGGGCTGCCTGCTCCAGCTGCAGCTCATCCTGCGTAGGGTTGGAGGCTGCCGCTTCGTGCTCGTGTTTGGTTGGTTGGTACCTGCTGTTTGTCTTCCCTGCCTCTTCTTTCAGGGTATAGATCCACCTGTCTTGCAGATTCATGACACTTTCTCCTCTAACTCCTACTCTTCTCCGGGACCCATTCAGGTAGGTTAGCAGGAGGAGTGACAGCTGAATGGAAGCTGGACAAGTTATTGGCAAAGTGCTCATCTGGCTTGCTTGGACATATACCAGAGTCTGACAGTGCAGGGCTATTTATGGTGGGGCTGCCACAGCAAGATCCCAAATGAGATTGGGTAGATTCTAGAGAATGTGTGTCCCTCTGCTTTGCCCACCCCTTCACTCCCCAGAGCAGGTTCTAGAAAGGAGGATCTCTGGGGTTTGGCTTTTACCTCGTTGTATGACAGTCTCACTCTTTTGGCCTATGGCTGAGTCTGGCAGATTGCTGTGCTGTGGCACCTGGTGTCAGGACCCACTCCTGGGCTCTGCCTTCCTTTTGTCTCCCAGGCTGCTTGGGCTCTTCATCCTTACTGTGAGAAATGGCCAGAAGGCTGGTCACCCAACCCTGTAGGCACAGGTGGAGGGCCGAAGCTGTGTGTTGCCTTAATCCAGCAAGCCCACATCTGGAGGCAGCTTTCTCTGCTAGGTTGGTAGGAACTAGGAGGAAGACCCTGCTCTGGGTCTGCTGGTGCCCATAAAGAACCACTTCCCTCCGTGTTAGTGAGACCCAGTTAACTTCCCTGCTAGTCTCTGGGCACAGGCTTGATGTTCCAGGCCTTAGGAAATGGTTTAGGTGGGTGAACCAGGATTGGGGACATTCACTTTCTACACTGCACCTTTGCCACACTTCTGGGCATTAAATGATCTGGGAGAGTCCTTTGTGTGTGTTGCGGGTAGGGGGCTCCTGGGTTGCCCATCCTGGCTGCCTGACTGACCAATGTGCTGAGTTCATCGTCCTCTCTCAGTTTATAGGTAGGTGGGCAGGGCACTCACATGTGTCCTGGGGTTCCAGCCTCACTATGAGAGGCACAGGGGGTCAGACCCACCCTTAGCATGTGCCCTCCTAGAGTCCAGAGTCTCCACTCTACTATGCTCTACTGTCCAAGAAGGAAAGACAGATCCCAGTGCAGCTTCCGCCTCCTCATTCCCCTGTTCCTTCTCACGCACTCACACACACCCTCCTGAAACCTGATCTCAAGGCTGCTTCGCGTGCTGGGGTTCTCAGCAGAGCTGGCAGAGCTGGCGGGCTGGGGCCTGTCTGCTGGAGCCTGCCCCACCCTGCCCCACTACCCCCTAGGCTAGGGCAAGCAGGTCAGGCATCCCACAACCCTGCTAGTCTGGCCAGTTATTCTGTATCTCAAGGGCCACCTCCACCCTGGCTGGGCCCCCAGACTGGCACTGGTCTCTGGACAGAAGCCCCAGAACTCTCCTCCAGGTGTAGCATGGGGCTCTGCCCAAACCGCCTGCACAATTAACACACACACACACACACACACACACACACACACACACACACACACGCATGCACGCACGCGCGTGCATACACCACCTTTACCATCACCCCACCCCATTTCCTGTTCTTTATGGCCCCCGGCTCAGTTTCCAGGCCTCCACAGGCACTGAGCCACCTCCTGGGGGCTGAACAAAGCACAGTGGAAATCCTAGTGGAAGAGGACAGGTCTGCCTGGGGGAATGAGGAAGGCTGTCCAGGGAGCGCAGCCTCTGAACCTTAAGATTGAGAAGAGATTTTCCAGGCAAATAGAGAGGATAGGGGATGGGGTAATACAGAGAATGGTGAGGGGGCTACATTTCAGGCAGGGACTGCATGTGTAAATCCATGAAGAACAGCATGTTCAGGGAGCTACAAATGGCACAAGGTTGATAGAACACAACTAGTCTTAGAGGAATAAAATCCAGATAGCAGTAGATCAAGGAGTGAATAGGAGATGAGGAAGCTGAGACAGAATATCCACCTCTCTTTCTCGAAGTTTTGCCAGGAAAGGATGGAGAGAGATTGGTAGCGTGGGCGCGTGGTCAGGAGAGTTGGAGTTAATTTGTTGTTGTCGTTGTTCAGTCACTAAGTTGTGTCTGACTCTTTGTGACCCCCTGGATGCAGCACGCCAGGCCTCCCTGTCCCTCACCATCTCCTGAAGTTTGCCCAAGTTCATGTCTATTGAATCTGTGATGCCATCCAACCATCTCATCCTCTGTTGCCCTCTTCTCCTTCTGCCTTCAGTCTTTCCCAGCATCAGGGTCTTTTCCAATGAGTTGGCTCTTCGCATCTGATGACCAGAGTACTGGAGCTTCAGCTTCAGCTTCAGCATCAGTCCTTCCAGTGAATATTCAGGGTTGAGTTCCCTTAGGATTGACTGGTTTGATCTCCTTGCTGTCCAAAGGACTCTCAAGAGTCTCCTCTAGCACCACAATTTGAAAGCAACAATTCTTCAGTGCTCAGCTTTCTTTATAGTCCAACTCTCACATCCATATATGACTACTGGAAAGACCATAGCTTTGACTATACGGACCTTTGTCAGCAAAGTGATGTCTTTGCTTTTTAATACACTAGGTTTTTCATAGCCTTCCTTTGAGGAAGCAAGAATCTTCTAATCTCGTGCTACAGTCACCATCTGCAGTGATTTTGGAGCGCAAGAGAAGATAGGTCATTGCTTCTACTCCCCTCCACCCCCTCATTTGCCATGAAGTGATGGGACCAGATGCCAGCTTTTTCCCTCTCCTCCTTCACCCTCATCAAGAGGCTCTTTAGTTTCCTTTCGCTTTCTGCCATTAGAGGTAGTTTTCACATAGGAGAGACCTGAGTTTACTGTATGCTTAGCGGGAAACAGACAGGAGTGGGCTGCATGGTGTGATGGAGAGACCAGCTTTAATGGATCTGAGGTAAGGTAAGAAAGTAAGAAGTGCAAGGAGTTCCTATCTGATAAGCTTGATTTTGTCTCTGAAGTGAGAGAAAAGAAGAGATGTCTGCTTAGCTAAGGCTGAAAAAGGATAGAGTTCATGGAGAGTGAAGAAGATTTGCAGTAGCCACAGAGCGAGTGTGAGGGCTCACCTAAGGCTCAAGTCCATGAATTTGTAGGGGAACAAGTCTGTGTATGTGTGTGTGTGTGTGTGTTCTAGCAGCACTTTGAGTTTATAAAGGGTAAGAGTGTCAGATTTTATTCATCTTTGATTGGATTTTGCCTTACAAATGAGACAAAAGACAATGGAACAAGAGGGTATAGCATCCTGGCAAGAGAGACTGAAGACATAAATGGAATTCTAATAAAGAGGGAAATATAACCTGGGAATGAAGAAAGCCTTTTAAACTAAAACTCAAAACCCAGAAGTCATAAGGGAAAAGATTAATAAATTGACTTCATTAAAAGAATCTATTATAAAAAGGAGGGGAAAAGCAAGAAAACACCACAAGCCAAGTGAAAAAATAAATAAACTCAAATTTATTTGCAATTGTATCTCAAATGGCTTATATATATATAAAATATATCAAGAGCTTCAAAAGAGAGAGAGAGAAGATTGTTAGCTAATGCTGTGGTGGTCATCATATTGCCATGTATGTGTATGAAATCAGCATTGCACACCTTAAACTTACACAGTGTTATGTATCATTTATAGTCAATTATATCTTAGTAAAGCTGGGACAAATAGAAGAAAAAGACCAGTAATGCTTTGGGAAAATGGGTAAGAGGTACGAACAAAATTCACAGAAAAGGAACTGCAAATGGCCCTTCCATATATGATGGTGTTCAATTCAAAGCATAGTAAAAGGAATACAAATTAAAACCACACTGAGATACTATTTGTCAGACTGGCAAAATTGAAATGTTCAACAGAATACTCTGTTGGGGAGGCTGTGGGGGAAATGATACTGTCATATGTCCTGGTGAAGGGGAGTTTGGCTATGGATCAAAACTGTACATATGCATTTTCCCTTTGATCCAGCAAACCCAACTCCAGGAATCTATTCCAAAGATACACTGGCAAATAAAAAAAAGATGGATGCATGGTTGTTCATTGTTAGGACTGTTCGTGGTACCTACTCTAAGAAAGACGAGAAACAACCCAGGGAACTGACTGAATAATATATATACATAACCACAATGAGGTATCATCAAGTATATAACTCTTATCTACTGCTGTACATTGATCACCAGAGTATATTGAAAATCAGTGAAAAAAATAAAAAAGTAAAAGTGTATATGTTACAGTTTACTGAATATAGAAGGGCATAGGAATTCACACACATATGTATTTGCTTATCTCAAAAAAAAATGAAGGAAAAATAAAAAACTAGTAAAAATGAATACTAAATGGGAATAAAGTAACAGGAGTCAGACACAAATAAAAGTTTGATTTCTCTGAATATATCTTGCTTTGTGAATTTAATTCTGGAATTCTATAGTTTTATGTCATCATAAAACAAAATTAAATTAAAATGAGGGATAAGCAAATTCTAAGACACAAAAAGAAACATATGAACCTAACTATGTATTGTTGATGAAGTGAACTCAGCAGGATTATTTCAAAATAATTTTGCAAAAGCAAAATAGTTTATCTGTACTTCTCTAGTGGGATATACCCTAAGCAAAGAGAACTGTAAAGAAACTTTAAATCACTTTTAGTAATGATAGTGTTAGTAATAATACTGGTGGTATTATCCTGAATCTGCCCTCTGCATTTTGTATATGTATCTATATGTGTAGATGTTAACATATAGATATATACACAAATATTACTATGAAGAAGGAAATCAGCTTAAGAGAAAAGATATACAAAATCTAATGGTTTCAACATATCTTTTCATTTGTGTATCCCTGTACATTCTATTAGGGGCATCATTTTTTATTAGGTTACCAGCAGAATGGTTTTTGTTCTATTTACAGAGCAATATTTTCATAATATTATAAGGTGAAAAAAAAGTAGTCTACTGAGCAATCTAAAAAATAATATGGGAAAAGGAAAATCAGTATGGAAATATACCCAAGGTTAATTGTCTCTGTGTTGTAGGATTATGAGTATTTTTACTTGTGTGTGTGTGTGTGTGTGCGTGTGTATGTGTGTGTGTATGTGCGCGCGCGCATGCCTATTTGTATCTTTTCCCCAAAATTAACACATATTACAAACAACACCAAAAAAACAGGCTTTTTTTTTTTTTTAGTAACAATTAACATAATGAACACAATTGCACTCATCTCACACGCTAGTAAAGTAATGCTCAAAATTCTCCAAGTCAGGCTTCAGCAATATATGAACTGTGAACTTCCAAATGTTCAAGCTGGATTTAGAAAAGGCAGAGGAACCAGAGATCAAATTGCCAACATCCGCTGGATCATGGAAAAAGCAAGAGAGTTCCAGAAAAACACTATTTCTGCTTTATTAACTACGCCAAAGCCTTTGACTGTGTGGATCACAATAAACTGTGGGAAATTCTGAAAGAGATGGGAATGCCAGACCACCTGACCTGCCTCTTGAGAAACCTATATGCAGGTCAGGAAGCAACAGTTAGAACTGGACATGGAACAACAGACTGGTTCCAAATAGGAAAAGGAGTATGTCAAGGCTGTATATTGTCACCCTGCTTATTTAACTTCTATGCAGAGTACATCATGAGAAACGCTGGGCTGGAAGAAGCACAAGCTGGAATCAAGATTGCTGGGAGAAATATCAATAACCTCAGATATGCAGATGACACCACCATTATGGCAGAAAGTGAAGAGGAACTGAAAAGCCTCTTGATGAAGGTGAAAGAGGAAAGTGAAAAAGTTGGCTTAAAGCTCAACATTCAGAAAACGAAGATCATGGCATCCGGTCCCATCACTTCATGGGAAATAGATGGGGAAACAGTGGAAACAGTGTCAGACTTTATTTTGGGGGACTCCAAAATCACTGCAGATGGTGATTGCAGCCATGAAATTAAAAGACACTTACTCCTTGGAAGGAAAGTTACGACCAACCTAGATAGCATATTGAAAAGCAGAGACGTTATTTTGCCAACAAAGGTCGGTCTAGTCAAGGCTATGGTTTTTCCAGTGGTCATGTATGGATGTGAGAGTTGGACTGTGAGGAAAGCTGAGCGCCGAAGAATTGATGCTTTTGAACTATGGTGCTGCAGAAGACTCTTGAGAGTCCCTTGGACTGCAAGGAGATCCAACCAGTCTATCCTAAAGGAGACCAGTCCTGGGTGTTCATTGGAAGGAATGATGGTGAGGCTGAAACTCCAATACTTTGGACACCTCATCCGAAGAGTTGACTCATTGGAAAAGACCCTGAGGGACTGGGGGCAGGAGGAGAAGGGGACGACAGAGGATGAGATGGGTGGATGGCATCACCGACTCGATGGACGTGAGTTTGGGTGAACTCTGGGAGTTGGTGATGGATAGGGAGGCCTGGAGTGCTGTGATTCATGGGGTCGCAAAAAATTGGACACGACTGAGCGACTGAACTGAACTGAACTAAACATAATGAACTTCCTAATCAGCTGGAAAGATGGGGGGAAAGGAGAAGACAAAGAAAATAATGTATTGAGATCATTCGGCTAGATCTTAGGAGATTTTGCTAGCATATAACACCCAATATCCTAGGAAGCAGATAAAATCCTGTCCGTGCCTGACTGAGAAACTGCAAAACTTTTATAAGCTCAAGCCTGACACAGAAGTGCTTGCCCCAGGCTTACCCAGGGACCTTATGGACTCTGGCCAGGATCCTCGGGGCCTCTGGTAAAACATCAAATGTATTGATTCACTTAGACTGTGTGTACCAGATATGAGAAACATGACTGACTCTTGAACTCAGAAGGGGAGTGAGCTGAGAAGAAAGCCAGTGTGCAGGAATGGCCCTCCGGTGCCGATCTGTGTTGACAGCTTCTTCCTGACAGCAAAGGATGGGGAGGGAGCAGCACTGAAACTTTTCTGCCTCTTTCAAGTTCGCTTCAAAATCTCCAATAACCTTAGACCTCCAAGTGATTACTGCTGTGATTCCCCCCGGGCCTGGTGATTGTAACGATGTTAGTGATGATGGGAACGAGAAATGGATGCTGAGGTTCGAGTTCGCTGGGAGGGGTGAGTTCTAACTTCTGGGCCAGGAGAGCCCCTTCCTCCAGTCTTCAGTTTCTCAGTAGAGTGACTCAGGCTGTTACAGAGACAGCCACGGAGGCCTAGGCCTGTACACCTTCATTCTCAGCCAGGAAGGCCCTGAGCAGAGGTCCACACCCAGAAAGTGACCAGGTGCTGGCCATCTCCAGGGCTGCCTTTTCAAGGTCTCAAAATCAGGGTGCTAGGTTCTAGTGGGGCTGTGTTGTCCAAGCATCTCTGAAAAGCTTGGTTTCTCTTGTTCCTCTCACTCTGCCCTCACTTCCTTCTGCACCCCTCTGATGCCATCTCTACCTCCCAGCCTCCCCCCTGCCCTGCCCACTCCCTGGCTTCCCAAAATGTTCCGAAGTTTCTCTCCCAAGCTCAGCATCACTTCATGCTTCCCCCTCTTCCCCTTTTCCCTCCCATCTTTCCTCCAGACCAAAATTCGCCCTCCCTGTAAGCTCCATGTCCCTCCCCCACCTCCCGGGGAGCTTAGCATTCCCTTTGTCCTCCTCTCTGCCAGCAGAATGCTCAGGTGTCTGCTCCTCTGAAGCCTCCCCTCAGCCCTCCTGCCTCTCAGCTGCAGGATACTGCAATGCCTCCCTTCTATCAAACCTCTAGCTCTGATGGCTGTTCACCTGCTTTGCTCTCTCACCGTGGAGTCTCCTTCCTCCTCACCCTGGGTGGTCCACCTCCCAGAATTCTCTCCCAAATTCTGTCTCTCTGCACTGGCTGTATTCGAGGGGACTTTTCTGCTCCCTGGACAGCATCTCATCTCTGAGTTCCCAGCTTGCAGGGACAGCGAGGACAGCCATGCTTGTGGGATGGCTGCAGGCCGTGGATAACCTGCCAGAGAGCATCCAGCTCAGGGATGTTGATCCCTGCTGAGTGCATCCTGTCTCTCCACTCCGGCAGCTGGCCACATACGGCCTGGCCAGTCCCACTCCTCCAAACCCAGGCTCTGCTGAACAAGGCCTATCAGACCCCATGTAGAAACTACCCAGTGAGTAGGCTGGGGTCGCCCAGGGGTGCTGGAACATAGAGGCTGGCTTCCAGCAGATCCACAGTCAAGACGGATGCCAGCCAGCACTGCAGCTAGTGCACTCTGGGACCCTCAACAGCCCTGTTGTATTCCAGGTTCTCGAAGCCAGCACCCATGTTCCTGGATGACTCCTTCCGCAAGTGGGCTAGGATCCGGGAATTTGTGCCGCCTTTTGGGATCAAAGGTCAAGGTATGTTGGGGACCCTGCCCCACTCTATATTAACATCTTATCTCCCAGGTTACCTCCCTGGGCCTCAGGGCAGGGCTGTACCCTCAGCAGTCTCCCTGCTGGGGACCCCCCCCAACAATGCCCTACCTCCCCTCCCTTCTTCCTGTCCTTGCTTGTCTCCTGCTTTTTTAGTGGACTGTTTGCTCAGAGCTTTGCTGGGGCTAGGTACACAGTAGTGGAGTAGACAGATGTGTCCTTCCCCTCACAGAGCTCCAGTCTGACGCAGACACTGGTACTTGGGGGGCGGGACAGTAAGGCCTCTGATGAGAGAACACAGTGCCGTGAGACCACCCAAAAGGGGTGCCTGAGACATCCGCACGAGAGGACTAGGTATGAGGGGGGACATCCCAGGGGATGCCTGAGACATCCGCACGAGAGGACTAGGTATGAGGGGGGACATCCCAGGGGAAATAGAGGCCTAAGACATCCGCACAAGAGGACTAGGTATGAGGGGGGGACATCCCAGGGGATGCCTGAGACATCCGCACGAGAGGACTAGGTATGAGGGGGGACATCCCAGGGGAAATAGAGGCCTGAGACATCGGCACGAGAGGACTAGGTATGAGGGGGGACATCCCAGGGGAAATAGAGGCCGTGCCCCATGACTGCCCCCAGACCCCTCCGTCTACCCCTCCTGATGTTCTTCACCTTATGTGGCCTCCCCTCCAGTCCTTCCTTATCCTGTCCAAGGCTAACCTTTCCCTCCGATACTCTCAGAACTGTCCCCTTCCATTGCCTCAGGAACCTCACCGTGCAGCTCCTGACAAAAGACTTTCGCGTCACTGAGAGTTTAACAGTTCTGTTTCCGTGACAGATTTTCTGCCCCTATTTCAGGGCATGGTGGATTTTTGGCTTTACATCGTACATAGAAGGATCAGATCCCAGTTCTGCCTCTCTACTAGCTGTGACCATGGACAAGTTGCTCACATGTTTTTTCATCAGTTACATGGAGAGAATAAGACTGCCATATCAGGTTGTGGTCAGAATTAAATGAGATGACTGTTAAAGGGTGATATCGTTTAGCTAGCAGACTCCAGAATGCCCAAACCTTCTACTCAGCCAACCCGCCCCTCCCTAAAAAGAAGACAGTGGCCAGCAAAAGGATAGTCTTGAATTGGAGCCTTGACCTTCAAAACCTCCAAGGTTGGGTTCAACCCCATGAACTCCTTTTTCATGGGTGCAGGGAGCCAAGCAACCTAACTTTTCTCGTAAACCCTCACTCGAGATTCTGATCCTACTAAGCGATGAAGGGCAGGAAAGGCCAATACAGAGCCCATCATCCAGCGAGAAAATCACCCCATAGTTTATGACCATTCTGCTAAGCTTCCCCTCCTAGAAAACAAAAACCCCGTGCATAGCCTTGGCCTTGGTCAATTAGCAGCAGTATGCTTTTCCTTACAGGTAGGAAAAGGAGGGCATCTGTGACCTTCCCCAAAGCCCACTGTAAAGTGTGTCTGAAGTCACTTGGTGTAGAACGTCCCTTAAAGGAATGTCACCCTGACCCTCTCTCATTCAACTCCTGGAAAGATTGCCCATGCCAGTTGTCTCCTCTTCCTCACCATTTACTCCTGAAGAATGTCCCCCCCCACCACCACCACTTCAGTGATGCTCAGTGCCCCCTATGAGAGCCCAAGGATACTTTCAGTCCTTAACTTGACCTCTTAGCTGCATCTGACAGGCTTTTCCACTCCATCTTTTAAAGAAATTATAAGGTTAGAGGGTAGGACAAATTGAGAGAGTAGCGTGGAAACGTATGCATCGCCATATGTAAAATAGTCAGTGGGAATTTGCTGTGTGTCAGCAGGGAGCTCAGTCTGATGCTCTGTGACAACCTAGAAGGGTGGGATGAAGTGGGAGGGAGGAGGGGGGTTCAGCAGGAAATGGACCTACGTACGCCTCTGGCTGATTCATGGTGATGCATGGCAGAAACCAACACAATATTGTGAAGCAATTATCCTCCAATTAAAAATTAATAAAATTTTTTTTAAAAAGGAAAAAAAATTAAAAGATTGTTGTATTTAATTTTGGAGGCATCCTTTCTTTACATGAAGTATTTCAGGCTTATAAGAAAGCATGAAGACTGATATAATGAGCACCCACATACTCTCTACTCAGTTCAGAAATAACACATGAGATACAGCTCAAGTTCCATGTAGCCTTTCCTACTCCATCCCCCGCCTTCCCCGGGAGACCAGTATCTTGGTTTTGGTGTTATGGCTCCATGCCTGTTTATATATTTCTACAGCCAATTTATATATCCATTAAAAATATGGCATGGTTTTTGCATGTTTTTGAACTTTATCAACAGAATTGCATATGTGTATGTGTCTTTCAAATGGATTTTTTTGCTTATACTCTTCAGATTTATCTGTATTGGTACAAGTTACTCTAGGTCGTTGATTTTGTAACTATGTATAGCATTCCATATACCACATTTAATCTATTTTCCTTTGGTGAACTTCTAGGTTGCCTCCAACATTTTGCTATTACAAACAGTTCTGCAATGAATGTTCTTGTACATGTTTCCTTAAACAAATGTGTGACTTTTCTGATGCTGTCTACCTAGGGGTAGAGTTGCAAGATGTTTCCCACTGTGGTTGTACCAGCTTACTTTAGGTCTTTATGTACGTTATCTTTTTATCTTCCTAATAATTCTGCACTGCAGGAGTTACCATCTTCATTTGAAAGATGAGGAAACTAGAGCCCAAAGACAGCTAAGTGATTTATCTAAGGTCAAAGAACTCATAAGCAACAGAGCCAGGATTTGAGTCCAAGGCTGATAGCATCATCTGTTACACTATAATGCTCTTGTTATACCAAAGTTTGAAAGGAGAGCAGTCGTCATTGCCAGAGCCAGAGAGAGGCCAAGAAGAAGGAGGCCTGAATATGGTCATAGGATCTGAGAGCAGAGATGTCACAGAGCCCTTGCTGTGGGTAGCCTGAGTGGAGAGCAGGTGGGCAGATGCCAGGTCACAGGGCTTGAAGATGTAAGGTGGTAGAGACAGCTTGGCAAGAACAGGATTAGGGATTGGCAGTGTTAGAGGGAGGAAGTGAGGGGAAGGTGGTCTCAGAAAATGAGGCCAAGTGGCCTGAGCTGGGACCTGGCTGGGACCACTTGAGCTCTGCACCATTGGTGTCCCCTCCTTTGCTTCCTGGTGTCTGCTTGGTGGGGACACAGAGTCATCGTGTGGTCTCTGTCTTTAACCGGCACTCCCATTCTTGGGGAGACTGATGCCCCAGCTCCCAGGCCAGGCCCACACCTGAGGGTGCATGTCTCTGGGGCCTGACTGCAGAGTTTCCAAAAGCCAGCTGAGACTGCCAAGGAAGGGCCAGGGAAGCCTGAGGAAGGAACTGCATGCGGGTGCCGTCAGGCTTCAGACAGAGGCGTGTGCACACGCCTGTTCTCCCGCCTGCATCTCCTTTCTCAAGGGGAAAGTTAGGCCAGTGTCCCAGCCTTGTGTGCGGAGCTCCCTCCCACATCTTAGCCCCAGGACCACGTACCTTCAGCTCATCAGGAAACATCTCCTGGGAGCCCTTAAGTGACCTCTAACAGTTGCCTCCCTCCCCTTCCACAGACAATCTGATCAAAGCCATCTTGTCTGTCACCAAAGAATACCGCCTGACCCCCGCCTTGGACAGGTAAGCCATTCCCCAGCTTCCTGCCCCTCAGCTGCCTGGCACTTGCAGAAGTACCGAGGCCCAGCTGGCCTTTCCCTTGTCCTGGGCAGATTCTGCAGCACACCCACACATCCACACACACACTGGGGCGGATAAGCAGGTAAGCAGGGCCACTGCACTGAGCTAGCCACCCCATTGAGCTATAAGCACTTGGCAAGACATGTCAGTCCTCAGGCAGCAGAGGTCTGAGAGTCAGAATGGAATGTACTGGGTGGGATCAACTTAGCAGTGGGACTGAGGGGCTGGGTGGTGGGGCGGCTGAGAGGGCTTAAATCCAAGAGGTAGTGACAGCTCAGAAGCCAATAGACCCTGGATGGATGAAGCCCCAGGGTCAGAGGTGGGAGAAGCAACATGAGTAGGGCTCTCAGGTGGCTGCTGGGTGCAAGGGGGCTTCTGAGTTAGAAAGGAGTACAGCCTTAAGTCCTGGCGCCCCCAGGCTCATTCCTCTGTCCTTGCTTCCCTAGCATACCCCTCAAGCTCAGCCCACTTTTCCCTCTCCCTGGAATGCTGCCCCCAAACTCACTAACCCTTGGGGAGTCTTTAACCCAGAATGCCATCTTACCAGAGCCTCCTTCCTCACCACACCAGAGTCAGTGCCCTAGCACCTTTCACGCCCACGTTTCCCTGGAGAAGAGTCAGGGAGATATGAGAGCCCAAGTTGCCCGGCTCTCCGCAGTGTGATTCCAGCCTCTCAAAAATGCTGCTAGAGGCTCACTGTTCTTCCTCGTCCATCCCAGCCTGTGTCTGGCCAAGGGCATGGGGTCAGGGGCCAAAGCAGCAGGGGGAGAGGAGACCTCGTGGCCAGCTCTCCAGAGGTCTCCACCTCTGTCCCCTCAGCCTCAGCTGCCGTCGCTGCATCATCGTGGGCAACGGAGGTGTCCTGGCCAACAAGTCTCTGGGGTCGCGAATTGATGACTATGACATTGTGGTCAGGTGAGCTCCTCCTCAAAGCAGTGCCTCAGTTACCTTCGTGTCCTGGCCCAACCCCCTGATCCCTGAGCCTATTAAAGACTGTCTATCTGGGCCATTGGACTGGAGGTCAGTAGAAGCCTCAAGGATAACCCAGGTTGGAGGGCTTTGGGACAGAAAGCTAGGAGGCTCCACGTGGCCTGGGCTCCCCATCCTCTGCCCCTGGGGTCTTCTGGGGTCATGGTGTCTCCCCAAACACAGGCCTGCAGAGCGCATGCAGTGAGCTCAGGACAGGCTCTGTCTGACTGGGCCTGCTCTCTATAGACTGAACTCAGCACCAGTGAAAGGCTTTGAGAAGGACGTGGGCAGCAAAACCACACTACGCATCACCTACCCCGAGGGCGCCATGCAACGGCCTGAGCAGTACGAACGCGATTCCCTCTTTGTCCTCGCTGGCTTCAAGTGGCAGGACTTCAAGTGGTTGAAATACATCGTCTACAAGGAGAGAGTGGTGAGCTCCCTGCGCCCAGGCTCCTCCCCTTCTAGCTCCGGCCCTGCCCAGCTTCCACGTCAGCCCCTTCCCCTGACCCGGGCAAAGAACAATAGGAACCTTTCAGGAGAAGCGGTAAGGACCAGATGCAGTCAAGGGGCAGAGAGGCCAGGAGATGCCAGGGTCGCGGCCCAGACTCCTGGAGCTGATGTGCCTGCCGTCTGCTGCCTGCCTGCAGAGACTCAGGCTCTGGTTCTTCCTCGGCCTTCTCTAAGCCAAACCCCAGGTGCCGCCTCAGCAGCCCCTGTGGGCCCTCCCCTGGCGTTCACTGAGAGCTCTCACCTGGCTAGCCCCAGCCTTACTGCTGATCTCCACAACTCCCTGCCTTAGCTTTGTACTTGTCCCACCTCCCTCCCCCCCAGTTCCTCCCCCACTCTGTGAGGTCTCTCTGACTCTGGTCATGTGGGGCTCCCCCTGTTCCCAGCCAGGTGGCCCTGTGATCGTTGCACAGGGACAGCAGACCCCTCACCTCGAGGGTGCCAGTTCCCAAACTCTAAATCCTGGCCTCTCTCCATGTTGTACTTTTACCACTGACTTGTGGCTGGGTCCCGACCTGCCACTGAGTCTGTCTCCACTCTGGGAATGGTCAGGTTCTGTACTCACTGTTCTTGGCAGACAAGGATCTGGGCCCCTTTCTTTAGAGAGCTTCTATGGCCAAGTAGGGTCAGACTGCTCCTCTGTGGACCACCCACTGAGTCCCCTCCTGAGCCCTCTGTCTCTCAGCTCTGGGCCAACTTGTCCAGGCTCATTTCCACCTCTCCCTCAACCAGCTGTCACCAGCCAACCCAGGAGAAGGGCACTGCAGAGTTCAGGCCATTCATCTTCCAATACCCAAGCCTCTTAGCATAGGAGAATGATGACAGAAGCCCTCTGCCCACAATAAGAAGCTAGCTGTTCTTTCTGGAGGTTCAGAGGAGAGCTGGGGGGGATGGCTGGAACAGTTTCTCCTGCCTATGGAGGTCTCAGTGCAATTTGGTTTAACTCCACAGCCTTTTCCCAAGCAAGGCCAAGGGCAGGCAGAGTCAAGTAGGTAGCAAGGAGAGCGAAGACAGAAGTCAGGTCCAGAAATTCAGGTAGGTGGGACAGAGGGGAAGGGAAGCCCATCTAGAGCCAGGCTGAATGTGGCAACCCAGTCCTCTGGGGCAGGTCTGGCTCCCCAGAGGGGAAAAAGGGGCTTGGCTTCAGCCAGTCTGAGCGGCAAGCAGGCCCACTGCCCACGCATAGCAGGCAGAGTGTCGGGGCTGAGCAAGCAGCCTGCTGTTTTCAAGACCCTAGTTCTCAGAGCCCTTCTCTTTACCTTGAAGGCAAGAGAATTAGAATCATAGGTAGGCACTTCTAAGGGAGAAATGGGAGGAAATTGGGTCTGCCGTGGTGAACCCCAGAAAGCCTGGGGGCTGCTTTCTCACCCTGCCTTCTGCCCATCTGCTCACCTGCTTCTGGAGGGCAGGGCCCTGATCCCCTTTGCTTGTCTTACCCCTCCGGGCCCAGCCACCACAGATGACCTGGTCTTGGCTCAGACACTAAATCCTGCTTCTTGCTGGGCAGACTGGGATAGGACAGGCAGCCCAAATCAGGAAGCCAGGCCCAGGTGGGCCGGTCCAGCCAGGTGGGTGTTGTCACATGATCCTCCCAGATTCAATTAATTCAGGACTCTTACAAGTCACCAGAAGGGGTAAGGAAAGAGAGAAGAAAAGAAAGGAAGCCAACTAGACTTGGAAGGCTCAGTACACTCAGGCCACTCGGGAAGCAGACAGCAAAGCCTCACTGTTCCCCAAAGACTCAGGAGCTCCCTGCCCGGCCTGACCTTGGTGGCAGGCCTGTGCGGGGACCTAACTGGAGCAGCTGGGGTGAAGAGCTGTGGGCTGTGCTCAAGCACATGCTCACTGCACTGATGTCTGTGTCCTGTCCTGGCCTTGCCCAGGGCTTCAGGACCAGCCCTGTGGTCCTTGCTGAGGACTCCGTCCCAGAGTTGGGGGATGTGAGTGGAAAGGGGAGAGGGGAGCTGGGAGAGAGTCCTCTGAAGTTCATGAGGCTCCTGGCGCCAAAGTCAGAGATAGATGGGGCCTTTAGAGTGAGTGGCCAGAGGAAAGCCAGTGATACCCAAGGCCTCTCCTCTCCCAGCACCCAGAGTGGGCCCGCCCAGGCCCTGCTGGTTACCCTGGAAGCTTCTTTGGCGCCTCCTCCACCCCAGGCCCAGGGCTCATGCCTTCGCAGGACTTCTCCCATGCACTGTTTCAGACTCTTCTGGCAGTTGTGTGTCTGGATGGTGCTCAGTCATGTCTGACTCTTTGCGACTCTATGCACTGTGGCCCACCGGGCCCCTCTGCCCATGGAATTTTCTAGGCAAGAATACTAGAGTGGGTTGCCATTTCCTGCTCCAGGGTCTTCCCGACCCAGGGATTGAACCCCCATCTCTTGAGTCTCCTGAACTGGCAGTCAGATTCTTTATGCCTGCGGCACTTGGACTTCCCTCCTCTGGCAGCTGAGACCTGGTAAATGTGGGGAGGCAGCTTCTCAGGCCCGCCCTGTCTGGTGTCTGGCCGCAGATTTGACCTGCTCCTGCAGTGATGTTTCTAACCGTGCAGCCCCTGGGCTACTGGAGTGCTCGCTGCACCTGTCTGGCACCTCACATGCAGAATTCTGGCAGGAGGCAGCTCTGTGTTCCAGAACCAAGGCCTGGCTGGGCAAGGCTGGAACAGGTCTTAGGCTTCAGCTGTGGCTCAGTGCCTTTGTAACCTCCTAATTCCCAGGAGTCCTGATGGGGTATGAGAGTGGGGAAGATGTAAGAAAGGAAGACTGTACAACCCAAAACCTAGCCTGTGCTAGAGCTAGCCATGCTTTCTCCATCCACACAGGAGCACGCCTCTTTGTGGCTACTTGATTTCCTGATTCACTGGGTGGTTGCACAGGTACGGAGAAGGCAATGGCACCCCACTCCAGTACTCTTGCCTGGAAAATCCCATGGATGGAGGAGCCTGGTGGGCTGCAGTCCATGGGCTCACAACTGAGCAACTTCACTTTCACTTTTCACTTTCCTGCATTGGAGAAGGAAATGGCAACCCACTCCAGTCTTCTTAACTGGGAAATCCCAGGGATGGGGGAGCCTGGTGGGCTGCCGTCTATGGGGTCTCACAGAGTTGGACACGACTGAAGTGACTTAGCAGCAGCAGCACAAATAACTCCAAACAAGTTACCTTTTGAGGCCGTTTATCTCTCAGATTTCGGGAGACCAAGCCATCAAGCAGGTAGAGGAGCTCCCAGCAGGTCGTGTGTGCTGAGTGCAGCTCAGAGGCGCCCCCGTGGGCCGCTGAGTGGGGAAGCTGAGGTCAGGAGGGAGGGAGGAACTGGGGACACAGAGGCACAGGTGTATGTAGGTCCACGGAGCGGGGCAGCCAGCAGCTCTCGTGGAATTCTGGAGGCACATCTGGCTCTGCCCCTCCACGCAGTCACTCATTGGTCAGGCGTTCTTGGTGCTGTCACTGAGCTAGAAATGCAGAGTCGCTCAGTCTAATGGGACAGACTGTCCCCAAACTAGAGTCCTAGCACTGTGGCAGGTGCTGTGCCCTGAGCTTCCTCCTCCTGGTGTTTGATGAAGGCTGGAGATGCCCTGTCCATTGTCCTGAGGATGGAACTCTGGGACCTGGACTGGACGGGACATATGAGCATCCCACGCTATGTCCCCTGCCTCTGCCAGCCTCCCCACCACGCCCCAGGATACTGGTCACCCAGCACTCCCAAGGCCCCGGGAGCTGCTTCCCAGTCCCCTTGGCGGCCTCCTCCTCTTCGTTCGTTCTTGGGCAACCCAGAAAGCTGGCCTCACTGCTGAGCAGCTCTGACTGGTCATCCATTCAAGAGGCCCTGAGACCTGGGCTGAGTTGGTGGGTGTGGTTCCCACCCAGCAGTGGGGAGAGGAGAGGACACTGGCTAGGGGTTAGCCCCTGGACAGCCTTAACACAGGCCTGACCTTCCAGCTATTGTTTAGTCCTTGGGGGAGATAGGAGGGATCGGAGAGGCCAGCCAGGGCCCCACATTCATGCACAGGGGGACTGGACCCTGAATTTGAGAGACAATGTGGTTGAAGAGGGGAAAGCAGCTTAGGCCTTGAAGTCATACAGACTTGAGTTTAAATTGAGACCCTGTCACTTGTGAGCTGGGTTCCCTTAGGCAAATCACCTAAGCCCCTGAGACTCTTCTCATCTATAAAACAAGAGTAGTACTATCCATCCTTCAGGGTGGGCTTAAAAGTTAAATAAGATGAAATACAGAAGCACCTGGCACGGTGTGTGACAATTATGTTCTGTCTGCGGCAATTATGGATATTTATCATAACTGGTGGTGGTACTACTGGAGGAGCCCAGTTGCACTAGGGAGTGGAATCTTTGTCTAGATTGTAGGGCCTAACCTAGGAAATGATCTAAAAGCAGGGTTCAGAGGCCAGGCCTAGAAGAGGGAGAGACATGGGGCTCCTGGTGAAAGGCCGCAGGGTGGGCTGGCAACCCAGGAGTCCACAAGGCAAACGGCCCCCAGGTCCCCGCATGTGTGAGGCCTTGTGGGACCAGGCACCCAAACCCAAACCATCTGCACCTGCACCGGTGCCCTAGTCCAGGCCTGAGGAGCACAGAGCCTCTGGCCAGGCCCTGCCTAGCAGCAGCTCAGTGTGGACACCACCTTGCCTCTGGGGAGACTCAGTGCAGGGCACCTGAAAAGCGTGGTGAGGCAGGTAGACACCGTGGCCTCCTACTGCTCAGCGAGTCCTCTGCTGAGCCAACTCGGTGGTCCTCACCCCCGCGGTCTCCTTTCCAGACCTCTAGACAAGCTCTCCTGGGAGCCATTTCCTCTGAAGCCATCTCCAGTGGACACAGCTCTTTCTCACAGATCTGTTATCCTCTATTATACCAGGAAGGTTCCCTGCACTTGCCCCACCCCGCATCCTGCCCCTTGCTCCTTCACCCCCAGGAAAGGTGCTCAGGGGTTGGGGCTCCCGTCATCACCTGCTCTGCTCCTCGTCACTGTCATCCGTGGCCTCTCGGTGACTCATCTCACAAACGTTGTTACTGTTGTCTGCCTCCTCCTCCTCCTTCCATCATCCTCATCATGGCCCTCACTAAGCTCTTCCATTTGCCAGCTTTCTTTGAATTCCTTCATTCAGTTCTCACTGTGACCCTGTTAAATGGGTGCTATTATGACCCCCATCTCGGGGTTTAGGAAACTGAGGCATAGCGAGGATGAGTTACTTGCTAAGATCACACATCTAGTTAAGAGGTAGAGGTGAACACAGACCCAGCTCTGACTGCCGTCTCTGGATGCATCTCCCCCTACCTTCTCAAGAACTGTCCTTTTTTGTTGATTTTCTTTTCTTACCTCTCTAATGGATCTTCCTCTCACATTTATAAATTTGTTCAGCCTTTTTTTTTTTTTTTTTTTTCATTTTCTCACCTCAAAAATGAAAGCCCCAGGAACTTCCCTGGCAGTCTGGTGGTTAAGACTCCATGCTTCCACTGCAGGGGATGAGGGTTCAGTCCCTGGCTGGGGAACTAAGATCCTGCATGCCATGCGGTGTGGCCCCCAAAATTAACCCACAGCATAAGCCTCCATGATCTGGGCCTTCCAACCCCTTCCTTGTCCCGGCCACTTCTTCTTGGACTGCGCATTCCTTTGGCCATACCAAAGTGTATGCCCAGTTTCACACCTCCACATCTTCCCGAGGCGATATTAGACGCTCCTCTTCTGAGCCCCCACAACACCCTATTATACGTAAGGGCTTTCTTACCTGTCGGCTTGTTTAAGCTCCTGGGGAGCAAGGAGTGTCCTATTTATCTCTAGGCCCATCACCTCCAGAGGTGTTTGAGACGGAGCTGGCATGCATTAAACAAATAAATCAATGTGGAAACTGAAACCCAGAGGGAGGCAGGAACGTGTGGCAGAGGCAGGATTCCAACCCAGGTCTTCTGACTTGGTGGGGCTGCCTCCCTCCTCATGGCCCCAGAGAACATTCTTTTAGATTCAGACCGTTGCGTTCTCCTCTCACCTCTTCTGGGAATCTCTCTCCTCTTAGCCATGTTTGATCTTCTTTCTGCAGTTCCAAGATCATTCTCCTTGATAAAAAAAAAAAAAAAGGAAGAAAGAAAACTAAACAGCCCTTCGCCTCTGCCCCGTCCAGTTGTCTGTCGGCATCATACAGCCAGCCCCAAGCCGGCTCCTCTTTTTGTTCATTGCTTTTTCCAAATATAGCCTTCAAAAAGGTTTCTGACCGTGTCCTCATAGCATGCATCAAAATAAATTCCAAATGGACTAAAAAGTAAAATATAAAAATACAACCAAAGGAAATTTTGAAGAAAGTAAAATAGAAATCACATCTCTAGCGGGAAGAGAATTTTCGAAGGACAGAAGTGCTAGGAAAAATCATATTTGATAATACACGAGCATTTAAATGTAAACAACAGCCAAAAAGCACTGGATACCACAAAACTTTGAAAAGTTTATTTAGGAAATATGACAAATGGTTATTATCATGAAAGTAGACAAGAAACCATTAGGACCCCAGCAGTTAAGGGGCAGGAGACTGAACTGATCACACGGAAGGAGATATAACTAGTGAACAGCAGCAATCTGTTTAACCTTCCTGGCAGAAAATTCATGTAAAAGCAACAGGATGCCACTTATCACCTATCACATCTTCAGAGAATGTGTTTGAATTATAATGCATAATTCTGGCAAGAGTGCAATGACAGGTGCTGTCAAAGGCGACTAGTCAGAGTGCAAATGGGGACAAGCTTTTTGGAAAGGAAGTGACACTTGGCACCAGGAGCCATCACCCAAGGGAAGGAAAAATCTGCCTACAAAGGTTTTTATTATAGCGTTATTGATAATGGCCAAACCCAAATATAACCTAAGGAGTTTATTGTGAAAAGTACGGTTCAAGTAGCAGATGACAGATAAAGGAGTAGCCCAAGACCCTGCAGAGGCTGCGGGCACCTAGACCAGCCTGCACAGCTGCTCCTGCCCCCACTCCTTTGGTGTGGGGGTCACTGGAACAGCACTGGATTCCGCACAAGGAACAAAAGCCAGCCTCTTCCTCTGCCTCCGCCCACTCCTCTGAGTTTCATTTTCCTCTTCTGCACAATGGGGATAGTGAAAGCTTCCCGGTGTGGATCCGGTTGCACAGCTGTAAGGCGCCACGGGACCCCTGGCACACTGTGCTCGCTGCAGGTGGCATCACCTTCTGAGAAGGTCAGGCCTTGCCTTACAGAGCTGCTCTTGAGGGCCGGAGGGAAATGCCCATCCCAGGCCCACCTCCCCGGTACTGGAGACCCCAGAATTTCTTAGCATAGCAGTGCCAAGTCCACTTCTGTGCTTTTGAGGGTAGAACACATCTCCCTGTGCAGACTCCTAAGTCCAAGGACGATGTTTGCAGAGGCTGTGAGTAGAACTTGGGTGTGCAGACTGGGCAGTCCCCACATGTGTGCACAGTACTTCCCATGGTGTGAGATGGGACTGGGGTGAGAAGGGAAGGGGAGAGCAGGTGGGGTCAGGCTCCCCCTGCACGCCAGGCCAGCACCAGTCTCCAGGAGTCAGAATTCTCAACTCAGACCTGGCCTTCTAGGTCGTTTTTCAAAGGAGGGTAGAATACATTTTATTTAACAGCTTGGTACCTTGACTAGTAACATATTTAGAATCTAAAATTTAGATGTGGTGTGTGGACATCCATTGGTAATTTTGTCCCTGGTCTCACAAATCTTAGGGATAAGCCTTCATGGATGTGGTGGCAGTGGCTGGAGGTGACCTGGGTGGAGAGGGGACCAGACGGTGAAAGGTCTTGTTAGCCAAAGTCACATCAAGGAGCTGGGACTTCATCCTGTGGACTATTAATAGCAGAAACTAACAAGCTGCCTTTGTGCCAAGCGTATTATGTGTGTGGCTTTTCATTGTCAAGTCACAGAAACATGATGAAGAAGGACTGAGTCCTATTTCCCATATTTTGGAGATGATGGTAATGAGAATTTGAAGGGGTAAAGAACTTTCCGAGGGAATACAGTGTTAGTGGTTAGGATTCAAAAACAGACCTACCGAATTATTAGGGCATTTCGCAGGCAGAGTGGACTGACAAGGGAAGGAAGGAGGCAGTTGTGGGTGGATCTGTGCAGGAGCCACAGACCCGGTGCTGCTTGGTTGGGGAGAGTGAGAGGTCAAGGGTGAGTGAGGATTCAAATCTGAGTTGTTGGGGAGGAATGGTGGTGGCTGGAACCCTCAGGGGAAATGGATTGGGTCAGAAAACAAACCTCTCAGGGCCTTGGTTTCTATAGGAGGGGACCAGACCAGATGTTCTTAAAGGTCTCTTTTGTAGGATGGTAATCAATATTTTGAGGGTTGTCACCTGAAATATTATATTTGTACAAAAAATTAAATGGTTTATACATAACAGAGACTTCTGTATTTGTTGATTGGTTGATCCAGGTTAATTGTTAGTTCTGAAAGAATTTGTACGCCTGTGAATAGCCCTCTTTCAAGCTCTACTTCATTTTACTTGTAGTTTCTATAGTATTCCTGCTCTTCCTCCCATCTTAAGTTGTATACATGTGAATATCTGGGAGATATGTCTTGTATGTATCAGTTCAGTTCAGTTCAGTCACTCAGTCGTGTCCAACTCTTTGCGACCCCATGAATTGCAGCACGCCAGGCCTCCCTGTCCATCACCAACTCCCAGAGTTCACCCAGACTCATGTCCATCGAGTCAGTGATGCCATCCAGCCATCTCATCCTCTGTCGTCCCCTTCCCCTCCTGCCCCCAATCCCTCCCAGCATCAGGGTCTTTTCAAATGAGTCAGCTCTTCGCATGAGGTGGCCAAAGTACTGGAGTTTCAGCTTTAGCATCATTCCTTCCAATGAACACCCAGGACTGATTTCCTTTAGAATGGACTGGTTGGATCTCCTTGCAGTCCAAGGGACTCTCAAGAGTCTTCTCCAGCACCACAGTTCAAAAGCATCAATTCTTCGGCGCTCAGCTTTCTTCACAGTCCAACTGTCACATCCATACATGACCACTGGAAAAACCATAGCCTTGACTAGATGTATGTGTGTGTGTGTGTGTGTGTGTGTGTGTGTGTATAAATAAGTATGGCAAATGTTTTCAACCTCTTTTGGGATCGTTCTCGCATCATAGTGGGTGGAAGCCCCAATGGTTCAGTGGTAAACAATCCGCCCGCAGTGTAGGAGCTGTGGGAGACACGAGTCTGATCCTTGGGTCAGCCCTTGGAAGAGGAAGTGGCAACCCACTCCTGTATTCTTGCCTGGAGAATTCCGTGGACAGAGGAGTGTGGTAGGCTACAGTCCAAAGGGTCTCAAAGAGTTGGTCACGACTGAGAGACTAAGTGTGCATATCATAATAATCATACTGTATATTGAGATATTTGTAGATAGTCCTGGGTTATAAACTCCTTTTAAGTAAGGAAAAAAAAGACTAGACCTGTGCTCTGAATTATCCTGACAAGCTGCCTCAGTGGGGCAGTGGAAACCCTCTGAAGATTTTAGCCTTGAGAGGGTCAAGAGCAGATTTGTGTGGAACTGAAGGCAGGCATGATGGAGGCAGGGAGGCCTGGTGGCTCCTGGGAGTGATCCCAGTGAGCTGGTGACCTGTCCTCAGGGGGTGGCAGCCCGAGGCGGGAGTGAGCACACCTGCCCTGCTCCTAGCTGCAGAAAGCCAGCCTGTGGTCAGGCCCTCCATCCAAGACCTCTCATCTTGGCAGGCAGACTGCTCGCCTCCCGACGGAGGAGCAGGAAGAAGGAAGAGGCTGTAGGAGAAGCAGCATGCAGGGGCGCCGGCAAACACGGCAGAGCCCGGCTGGACCAGAACTTCTTCCCAGATGCTCTCCTCCGGTGCTCCTGGCTGCTCTGGCAAGAGCAGAGCAAGTTGCATCAACAGGAGAACGGTGGCTCCACACACATGAGCCGGGTCCAGACTTTGAGTAAGGCAGGGACATTCCTGGAAGAGGGATTCAACCCAGCATTCGGCTCACAGGTGGCCTTGCAAGAGAGCTTTGACCATTCCAGGCCAGCATCATAGGCCAGCTTTATAGGCCTCTGTGTTGTGTCCTGTGGGTCGGGTAAATGAGATGTGAGAAGCCTTGGGGTGTTTGGACAGGCCTTCTGAACAGGGCTGTGTGCTGGGGGCAGGCCTGGCAGGGTTACCCAGCGGGAGGAAGGCCTCCAGCACCCAGTGCCCTCCTGCAAGGAACCCAGGGGCGAAGCTGGTCCCCGCTTGATATGAGTCCATGAACTGGCCCGTCTGTGGCCTCTAGCATTGCCAGCCACACCCTCTGCCTCACTCTCGGCTTCTGTGACACTAATTCAGAACCATAACAGACAAGATTTATTGAGTGCTTGTCACGCGCCAGACGTGGTGCCAGACGCTGTAAAACGCACAGCACCTCACTTCATCTTCATGACTGTCAAAGACGTGCTCTTGACATCCCCATTATGCACGAGGACCTGGAGACCTGCAGAGATCCCAGGACACACCCCGGTTGCACACATGTGGAGTCTGGGTGTGGACGTGGGTTTTCCCAACTCCAGGGCCCGAGGTCCCCCAGGGCATCACACTCTCCCCACCTCCTCGTCTCTCTTACCCTTGGTTCTCAGTCTCGGCAGGCTCCTCTGCTCCACCGACCCCTTCAGTCTTGGTGTCTACAGGGCTTTCCTCTCTTCCCACCCCACGCAGAGATTCTCAGTCTCAGGTCATCAAACCCCCTTGCCTTCAGGGACCCCGTGCCCTTCGGCAGTGGTGTGCGGCGTGTTGCGTGTGTGCCTGTGTATGACTTCTGAGGAGGGAAGCTGCAGCTTTTATTTGAGGAAATGGGCTGTAGTTGTGTTTACTTAGTATGTGTCTGCCGGGGGGACACGGTGGCGATGCCCCAGCCAGATCCTGGTCTTGGCTGTTTCTCCTTTTCCTGGCATTCCTGAGGAGGTGCTGCACCAGGACAGTGACAGGTGGGGAAAATAAAACAGCGGTGCCGGGTCCCAGCGCCCTGATGCGGGCTCTCTGGGACTTGAGACCCAAGCACAGGGCTTGTTCCTGCCTCCACCCCCACCCCCACCCGCCACGTCCCAAGGAGCTGCAGGTGTGCCTGTGACTTTGCATCTCCTGCCACTAAAGGCAACTCCAGTTGTTGTGCAGTCTGAGTCGTGTATGACAAATGTGACGCACGTGTCCTGGAATCCAAGCGGTCCCAGCAGTCATTGCTCCTCCTGGAAAACAGTAAAGGTGGGAAGAGACACAGAAGCCTCCCTTCCCTCTCCACCCTGGAGCTCTTGGCAGATTCTCAAAGGGGGCTTGAGATCCTAAGTTGATTACCTGCCATTTCACACACTGGTTCCATATGGAACCCTTTAGCACATGGGAACAGCCAAGAGATGTCTCCAAGAGGGAATCTCGGGTCACGGAAAGACCCAGGCTCTTGAGCTGAATCCAACTCAGATTCTCCCCAGCTGTGTGCCCCCGGGCGCTTCTCTGAGCCTCAGTCCCCTCTGTGAGATGGAGTGCGTGACACCAAGCACAGCGACCCCGACTCCCCTCAGAGCTCCCAGCAGGGTGGGTCCAAGAGAGGCCCTGTTCATCCTGTTTCTAGGCCCCCTTCCTCCTGAAGTGGGCGCAGCAGTGATGCTAAGGAATGGTGTGGCAGGAGGAACACTTATCCTGGCATCACAACACTCGGGTTTGCATCCTGCCCCAGCCACTTACGTGACTTTGAGCACATCGCTTCATCTTGGGTCCCACACCTGTGAAGTGGTGAAAGTTGTAGAGACATAAATAATATCTGCGAACACCGGCCTGTAGCCTCCACGCCCCCAGCTGTGCCGTCCCTGCCCTCCCCACCCCTCCTGAGCAGCCCCTGGGCTTCCTCCTCTTTGGGTGTGTGTGGGCAGGTGTGGGCAGGAACCTGGGGCTGTGGGGGTGGGGGACGATGCTGGGGCCTGCCTGGCTCTGGGGAAGGGATGGGGGCTGTGCTTGGCTCGGCACAGGCTGGTACCCGCCATTCCTTCAGCACACGGAGGGGCTTCTCCCCAGTTTTGCACAATAACTTGGCCACTTCTCCACCTTCCCCTTTCTTGCTGGGTCTTGTCCTGACCTTTACCCGCTTACACACATATACTTCTCCTGGACACAGAGGCAGACATAGGAGGAAGACGGCCTGGGGTCTGCTCTCTCATCTGTTTAGAGCTGAGACCCAGAGAAGTTTGCCCCCAGGGCTGATCCATTGTGCTGACACTTGGAGGACAGATAGAATTTGCCCAAGACAGTGGCGTTGCCACAGAGGTAGGGGACACGGGAGGGGGTGGCTGGAGCAGACAGTCCATTGAAGGCCACAGGAGACGAGCCTGAAGAGGTACAGAGGGCGGTGGAGGAGCGGGGATGGAGTTCACGTCCCCTGTCACACTTGAGGTCGATGCTGGGCCACAGAAATGAATCAGATCATGAGCCCCTGCCCTGGGGCTGATGTTGGTGTTGATAGCAGCTGAGCAGCAACTGTGAGCTGGGCACTCAGCCTGAATTATCTCATTGAATTCACGCAACATAAGATAAATACCCTTAGAATCCCTAGTTTATCCATAAAGAAATGGTAAGTTTCTTGCCCAAGGCCTCCACGCAGCTGAGGGACCAGAGCCAAGTTTGGATCCAGGCCCAGGATTCTTCTGTCTTCGTCAGTTCGTGTTGCTATAACAAAATACCACTAACTGGGCGGCTTATAAACAACAGACATTTGTTTCTCACAGTTCAGGAGGCTGGAAGTCCAGGATCATGGTGCTGGCAGACTTGGTGTTTGGTCAGGGCTTCCGGATTCAGAGATGGTTCCTGGTTCATAGATCGTGGTGTCCTCATAAGGAGCAGGAGATCTCTCCTGGACCGCTTTTGTAAGGGCACTGAACCGATTCTTGAGGCCTCTACCCTTGACCTAATCACCTCCCAGAGGCCCACCTCCTAACCACCACCTTAGGTGTTAGGCAAACGAATGAGGAGAGGGGAACAAACTTCCAAACCACAGCAGATCTTAACTCCATGTTTTCTCACCTCCCAAAGGTGAGAGACCATTTCTACCTTGAGATGAAGGCGTTCAGAAAAGGCATAAGGAGAGAGGAGACGTGAGTCTCAAGAAACAAGTGAGGTGGATCAGGTGGATGGAGGTGGGCAGGCCGTTATAGACAGAAGCAGCAGCGGAAGCGTGAAGGTGTGAATCAGCAGGCGGGGACTTCAGGTGGGCAGAAATGGAAACTGGAGCAGCAGGCGGGGTTACTGGCTGAAAAACTCAGACCTCTAGTGGGGCAGTGGTGATGTGATCCAGTTTGTATATAGAAAGATCATTCTAGCAGAGAGTGGAAAGCGGTTTGGGAGGCAAAGATGGCCCATTCTGGGCACTCATTACATGTTTGTTGAGGAAATGAATGTAACTCAACAATTACTGTGTACCATTTACATCCTAGTCCTTCTGCTGGGCTCTGGAGGGTTAGTGGTCAATAAAACAGACACTCTAAATGGCCTCCTTATGATAATCCATTTGAAAGACGGTGAGACCTGGACTTTAGGTGGTAGCAGTGGGCATGGGAGGAAAGGATGGATCTGTGGGATCCTATAGAAAATAGAGTCAAAAGAGCCAGATGACCAATAGGACAGAACAGGCTGGAGAGATGAAGAGGGATGTAGAAAATCGATGCCCAGGTTTCTGATTTGGATGATTGGATGGACAGCAGAGCTTGGGGAACACGGGAGGAGCAGATCCAGGGGGACCAGAAATAGCTGAGGTGTCCAACAACAGAGGGACATAGTCCCTGCATAGTCCAGGGGACGTGCCTCCAGGCTGCAGGGTTGGTTTGTGACCTTCTCTAGCAGTACTCGGGAGCCTGGTTATAAGGGCGGGAAAGATGGATGAATGGGTTGATCCAAGTTCGTGGTTCCCCCGGGCTAGGACAATAGAGTGGCAAAAGGCAGGGAGTTGAAGGTGATCACGAAAGAATGGCTGAAGCAATCTACTCGAGGGACTAGACCAGGGAGGGCTTGTATACTGAACGGAAAGGCAGGGCTGGGAACTAGAGGAAGGGAGGGAGGAAGAAGGAGAGCAATGTGTGGCCCTGGAGTGGACCCCAGGGTGTCAGGGTCCAGAGCTGCCACCTTTCCAGTCCAGTACTGCGACCCCTGAGGGAAGAATCATCCCATTTGGCGGATAAAGAAACTGAAGCTCAGAGAGGTTGTCACTTGCCCAAAGTGACCCAACTGCATCAGTGGCAGAACGGGGGTTGGAGTGTTGTTCTGCTGTGCCGTACCAGCTCACGTTCTGTCTTTATTTTTCAGGTTCACTTTAGAACAGTTGACTGAGAGAGCGAGGAAATTCAGCAGAAGGGAAAGGAGGCGAGCCCAGCAGAGCAGATAGGAGAGAGAGGGCAGGCTCCTCCTGGGCCCCTCCGTAGCGGCAAAGGGGAGGGGTATTGCTGGGCCGCTGGCTTTTCCTTTTGGCCTGAGAGGCCCCCGGCCAGAGCAGCACAGCCCCGGGCCCTCCCTGCAGCTCACGTGGTCTCCTTGTCTCTGCCCCACATCCTGCGTCCCCAGCGCACACCGAGTCCTCCGCTCCAGCCTGTTTATTCTCCAAGCCCCAGGCTCCCTGTACACACCTCATGCCCCCCACCTGGTTTCTCACTTGCCTGTACACACTTTGGGTCCCCACCACCCGACCCGGGCCCGTCATAAGCTGTGTGCCTGCTCATGCCCACTTGTGCTGTGTCTACAGAGTGCCTCGGATGGCTTCTGGAAATCTGTGGCTACTCGGGTGCCCAAGGAACCCCCCGAGATTCGCATCCTCAACCCATATTTCATCCAGGAAGCTGCCTTCACCCTCATCGGATTGCCTTTCAACAACGGTCTCATGGGCCGCGGGGTGAGACATCTGGACCCTGGGAGGGGGAGGAGGGGACTTGGCCAGAGGTGCCTTGGCAAGGAAGGATGGGGGACAGGGTGGGAACAGAGGGCTCAGTTCTCACGAGCGGAGCTCAGCTCAGGGGAGCTTCACTGAGGGTCTCAGCCTCACTCTGCCCACCTTCCCTCGCTTTCCAGAACATCCCGACCCTCGGCAGTGTGGCAGTGACCATGGCACTACACGGCTGTGACGAGGTGGCAGTTGCAGGCTTCGGCTACGACATGAGCACACCCAATGCCCCCCTGCACTACTATGAGGCCGTGCGCATGGCAGCCATCAGAGAGGTGCGGGGCTGGGCGTGGGGTAGTCCCTGGGCTGGTCGAGGGAGGGGGCAGTGCCAGCACCAAGGAGAGACTGTGTGTGCACAAATGAATGGTCAAGGGATGAGCCAGTGGCGGGTCTGGCTGCTCGGAGGCCCCTGGGAGGCCCTGCCCCAGCCTCAGCTAAGCTGGGCCACCAGGTGTCCTGGACCACCATGTCTCTGACCACAGCATCCTGCATGTCCCTCTCCCAGTCTCCTCTTTGAGCTTCCCCTCTGCCCGCCGCCCCCTCCGCCTGCCCCTTGTCCTGGTCCAGCCCCTGCCTCCTCCTTGCTGCTCCCTGGTCGTCACGTGCCCATCTGGGTGCAAGCTCAGGGCCATCCTCCCTACTTCAGTTCCTCCATCCCCCCAGAGAACTGCCTCGCCCCCTCAACAACCTGCAGACATTGCCTCTCAGTCTCAGGATGCCCCAGTGCCTCCTCCACCCTTCCCCGTGGCAGGGCACTGAAGCTCTTTAGCATCCAGAGTTGCTTCCCAGGTGATGAGTATGTGAAATTCTCCCAGTCAGCCAGTCTCTCCTGGCCCCTCTCCCTTCATAGCAAGAGCCCCTGTGGAAAACCCGAACACCCTTTTCTTCTTCCCCTCGCCTTCTGCTGCTCCCTGACTGGACCCTGGGCATCTGCGGCTTGTGCTTTGAGCAGCTTCTCTACTCCTGCCTCTGGGTGGCGAGGGTTGTTAGAGGAAACCTCTTGTCCATGCAGACTCACAGCTCATCAGCCCTCGTTCCTGCTCAGCAGTCTCTTACAGGCCGCCTCCAACCCACTGAACTGTTCAGGTCTTATGCTCCCCAAAGCTCCCGCCCTCTCCTCCTCCATGCAGAGGAAGGAGGAAAACTGCTGTTGCCGGGCAGGCTCTGCCCCTCTTATTCCCACTCAGCCCTTCGCCCCTCGCAGCCCAGCTTCCCCCTTCACCTAAGAGGACTCCCACCAAGGTCACCAGTGACTCAAGGCCGCCAAGTCCAAAGGACACGTGTCAGTCTTGTCCTTCCTGGTCACTTGGCAGCGCCTTCTGTGTTGACCGGTGCTTCCTCTGAAATGCTCTCCTGCTCAGCCTCTGAGTCCGGCATCTCAGTGCCCCTCCTGTTCCCTCACCACGCTCTCTCATTCTCTTCCTCCTTGTCCTGGATTTCAGTCTACCCCTAAGAGTCAGCATTAACTAGGGCTCTACCCTAGACAACCTTCTTCTCACTCCGCACATTGCCCAGCAGATTCACACCCCCATCCAGGGCTCTGTTCCCATCTATATTGTTTTAGGCTTTGGGGCTTTATTCAGGTGGCCTTGAGTGGTTGTGAGTTATTTCAAGGATATAAGAGAGACTTGAGAATCTCTTGGGAAACAACCTATCAGCTGGGCCTCCTATTTACTGGAATGTGGTTCAGGAGTAGTAAGCTCCTCCTGGGTCCAGGAGAGCCCCCGACCTGTCTTACCCCTCAGCGGTGCTCCAGCCCTGCCTCCTGTTCACCAGGACCCCGTGGAGAGACCCTGTCTCTCCATCTCTACCTCTCTTCACGTACCTTCTTGCTGCCTCGTCCCCTGCCAGCACCCGCCCCAAATTGCTCTCACTGCTTTTATGTGCCTCCTGCTTCTGTTTACTCCTTTACTGGGTCTCTTACACATTCCTTTTATGTAAACTTTATGTAATGGCTTTCGGGAGAGGGTGAGAGGCAGTAGCTGGATCAGGAAGGGCTTTCTCTGCCATAGGAAGGAGAGTGGACTTTGCTCTGAAGGCAGGAGGGAGCTGTGGACCAGTTTTCAGCTGTGGATGAGTGCATAGTAGGGTCACTGTGGCTCCAACATGACAGAGGGGTCCAGGCAGGAACAGAAGCTAGTTGGGATGCTGTCTCAGCAGTCTAGGCAAGAGATGAAAATTCACCGGAACTGTTCAGTGATGACAGGAAGACAGGGGCAAGAACTGGTTAGGATTTTAAATCAGCAAGGCCTGGAGAGGGCCTCCATTCGGAATGAGGTGGAAGGACCCGCCTTCCCTGAAGCACTGGTGGAGGCTGTTCCCTCTTCCACCTGCTGTGTCTCTCAGTTGTCTTACCCCCACCCCCTTCATTATCCTGCAGAACCATCTGGCTCCGACTCGTGGCATCTGCTGCACCACCTCCATGGGAGTGCTGAGCAGTGCTGGCGAAGAAATCAGATGGCCTGGGTTCACAGCCTGTCTGTATACCTTCCTTTCCTTATCAATACATGGGGTAATGAGAGGTTTGGGAAAGAGTCAGTGTGATAATGTGTAAAGAAGGCCTGGCCATAGTAAGTGCCCGCACATGTTTGCCATTATTATTAATGGTAATGTTTTTACACCTACTTATTACTATTGCCTCTCAGCATCCTAGAGGAGTCCCTGAAATGCTGGTGCCTGGGTGTAGGATCCCTGCTGTCCCTCGGGGTGTCTTCAGTGGGCAAGGGAACCATTCAGCACCCTGGCCCCACCACTGCTTCACAGCCCATTTTCCAGGCCCAGTGGGAACATGTGAGATGTGAAGACAGTGAGGCAAGGGCTGAATGCGGGGGGGATGCTGAGGGATGTCAGAGGCATTCATAAAGGAGGAGAGAGAGTAGAGAAGGGTCAGAAGATGCGGGATCCTGGAGACCCAAGGAGGGTGTGCCTACAATCACCAGCACAGGGCACCAGTGTGGCACGGAAGTCCTAGGAGAGGTGCTGAGACGCGGCCATTGGAGGTACCAGTTAGGGGGCCCTTGAGGGCTGTGCTGAGCACAGTTTCAAAGGAGCAGGGACTTCGGAGCCAGAGTGCAGTGGCTGAACAGTGAGTGCGGCTCCCACTGAACACTCTCTGGGGAAGCCTGGAGGAGGGAAGAGGAAGGGGACTAAGCAGTGGCCAGAGGGTGAAGTGGGCTCGCACAGCAGTCTCCCACAACAGGGAAATCTGGGCTGAAAATGGAGGTTTGTGAGCAGTGAGCACAAGGGAGGCATGGATGAGATGTCTCAGGGAGACGTCAGAGGAGGAAGTGCGAAGGTCAGGGCAGAACCTTGGGAGCACAGAGATAAAGTTGGGAGTTGGGAGAAGGACGGCCCTTCTGCATCCAGAGTCAGGGGTCCTGGTGAGGGTCCCAGAGTCCTGCCCCGGCCTGTGGAGAGTGCTGTGAGCCTCTGTGCTGTGTGCACGGGGGAGGGGTGGAGAAAAGATCCCCAGGGAAAGGGCATTGCCTGGTCCAAGAGAGAGGCACCCTGGCAGACGGTTTTGTTCACTCTTTTATTATGAACTTGTCAAACATATTCACAGTAGAGGAGAGACTAATGAACTCCCACGCAGTGTCGCCTCCCGCCCCCAGGAATCAACACACGCCAGTGTTGTTCAATCTGCTCTTCCTCTCAAGCCTCCCCTCCCCGCTGGTTCCTGGGACACAGATCTCAGGCGTCATACCATTCCAGCCATGAACATTTCAGCAACTTTCTCTAAAAGATAAGGATGACTTTTTTTAATATTACACGATTATCACACCTGGAATTTTAACAATACTTCCTTTTTTAAAAACGCCCTATTGCCTTGTAGTATCGGTTTGCTTGTTTGGTTGTGCTGGGTTTTATATGCTGCGTGTGAACTCTTAGTTGTGGCACGTGGGATCTAGTTCCTGCGTTGGGAGCACAGAATCTTAGCCACTAGACCACCAGGGAGGTCTCAACAATAATTCCTGAGTATCGTCAGATATCCAGTCCTCTGCTGACCTTTCAACCCTCAGAGACTCCCAGTAGATATTCTTGAAACGGACCCATCAGACTGGTTACTTCTTGGGGAGTGATGCAGGCGTGGGGGAAGTAAAGAGCTGTGCGGGTCTCTATGCTTGCTTGGATCCTGGCCCTGCCGTTCCTCCATGCCTTCATTTTCTTACCTGGAAAATCTAATTTCATTCAACACATATATGTAGAAGTTTGAATCTTCAAGAAAGGGACCTTCCTGGTGGTCCAGGGGCTAAGACTCCGTGCTCCCAGTGAAGGGGGTCAGGTTCCATCCCCGGTGAGGGAACTAGATCCCACATGCTGCCACTAAGCGTTCACAGGCTGCGATTAAATATCTCGCATGCCGAAATAAAGATCAAAAAAATTAAGACCTGGTGCAGTCAAATAAATAAATAAGTAAATTTAAAAAAATAGATCTTCAAGGAATAAGGGTGAATCTCCCAGGGGTCTGCACCAAGGAGGGTGGTTTGCCGACAGCTGAGAATAATGCCAGGAGCCAGAGGAGCCAGAGGTCCGAGGGAGGCCACAGGGACAGTTGTGTAGATGCGGCAACAAACGAGGAAGACTCTGCCACCTCCAAGCACCGTGGAGTGTGGATGTGAGGGGAGAAAAAGCATGTCTAGGGGACGCTGTCCTTAGCCAGGTTCGTGGTTAGCACAGGAAGTTGAAGGGGGTGTTCAGAGAAGAGGAATATAGGGGATTTTTGCCCAAGTTTCAAACTGAAAAGATCTGGCAGGTTGGAGGAGGTTGCTTGGAACAGACAAGGACCAGACAAGAGCTATAAATTCTTCACGCCAATAAACAGTGGCTGTGAACATCCTAGGGTGAGCCGCATGCCGTTGGATGCAACAGAGCAGTCAGCTGTGTCCAGACTGTGATAAAGCCATTGGCTTTCATCATTCCTTTATTCATTCAATCCTGTTTCATTCTTTGAGAGACTTAGTCATCACAGCTTCCTGGCACTGGGGAAAGGAAAGAACCTGAGCCTGGGTGCAGTCTTCCCTAGGAAAACCCTGGAAGGTAGCATCTTCCCTCCAATTTCCACAGTAACAATAAAATGAGCCTCTACCCCCACCCCCCTCCTCCGGCTCCTCTAATCTAAGAGGCAGGATTTCATCAGCTGCCCCTAGGCCTGGAAAGTGGATTGCGTCAGGTCAGAGAATGACTAAGCCACCCCACGTGGTTCACTTTCCAGCAGGGCCCACCCCCCAGGCTTGGGCCAGACCTAATGACTCACATGGCTTGACCTTGGGGTGCCGAGGGCCTAAGGGCCCGGAGAAGCCGCCGGGCAAGGAGGGGTTGAAGGAATGGGAACGTGGTTGGAAAGCCTCCATCTCTAAGGCTTGGAAGAAATTAAGAGGCACAGTCTTCCTGAATGAGGGAAACGAGTTAGAAGGTTATTTTCTCCAGGTCCTGAGAAAGGAGGAGGGTGAGCCACAGCGCTTCTGGAGTGGCGGAGGGTGGTGGTCTCAGAAGAGGGCACAGAACCCTGGGAGCCTGCAGCATTCTAGCAGGGCTCCATCCCTGCAGCCACTTGGGCTGTCCAACTGACTGCCACTCCGTCTTCCCTTTCAGTCCTGGACACACAACATTCAGCGAGAGAAAGAATTTCTGCGGAAACTGGTGAAAGCGCGTGTCATCACTGACCTCACCAGTGGTATCTGAGGTGCACCCAGCACACCGCCACAGAGGTCCAGCCACCACCCCCTGCCCACTTCACTGGCCTCAGCCTGGCTCTGCTTGAGAGGCGCGGGAGCCTTCAGACCGGGAGAAGGACCGTGCCACGTGGCCCCAGGGGTGGCGAGGCCCTGGCAGGGCAGCCAGAGCTACGTCTGCTCAGAGGCCAGCCTCAGAGCCCAGCACTCGGCCTTCAGCTCAGCCTGGGCCCTTGAAGCCAGAAGGCCAGGAGGCCACTGGTTGTGCCCAGCAGGCCCAGCATGCAGGAAGCGGACGCTAGGCAGCAAAGCTGCTGCCAGAATCATTTCTCCAATCAGTGTTCGGTGTATTATCACTTTGTGAATCTGGGGGGGGGGATAATTTATTTTTTAATCAGGTTGGAGATGTCACGTTTGGTCCACTGGCCGTGCAGAAAGAGACCCACTAAAGGGCCCCTCAGGCAATGGTCCCAACAGGCTCCCCATAGAGTGGGGGTGCCAGGACTAGCCTGTGCCCTGCTCCGTGGCCGAGGGGAGGTGGGCGGGATCTCAGGCCAACCCCCTCCAGTTCATGACAGTGTTTGGCCTTTCTTGGGGAACAGAGGGGATATTCCCACCCAGCTGCCTCACAGGGGAAACTTGGAGCCATCCTTTAAGCCAACAAGACGCCCCTGGGTTTGAGCGGAAAGAACTTCAGAGTTCCGGAGGCATGGCCTGGCCCAGCCTGATGGGAACTGCCGCCACCCCCACCCCAGCTGCAACCGACCCCCAGGACAGTGCTGCAGGCCTGGAGCAGCCTACCCGGCAACTCTTCTGGGTTTCAGCAACGAGACTGCCAGGCCCTCGGGTTCTGCCTTTAGCCTGGACCAGAGGGAAGTGAGGCACCAGGACTTCACCCAGGCTGCGGGAGGCCTGCTGGGAAGCCATCATGGAAGCAATAAAGCTCTTCCCTGAGCCTGCCTCCTCTCGCTTTCTCTGACTTTCCCGGAAGAAACAGGAACCCAGGGCTTCAGCAGCCACCCTAAACCCAAGGGCCATGTCTCCAGCCTTCTTTCCACCTCTCCCAGCTGCAGGACCTGCATGGTCACCTAGGGGCCTTCTGGAGCCTCCCCTGTCTCCCAGCAGTCCTGCACCCCCTTTGCCTTGAGAGGCAAACCAGGGGCATCAGGACATGCCCTGGAATCTACACTGGTACCCCCCTAAGGGAGCTAGAGGGCAAGGGACTGAAGGCCACAGCACTTAGGACAGCACCGCTGGGTCATCACAGCCCGAGCTCTGCAGGGACAGAGATTCCTGCAGGCACAAGAAAGTGGCACTGCCAAGTACCCAACACAGAGCAGCCCACTGACCTCACCCACTCCTGGCAGCCCCACCCTCCCCCTAGCACACAGTCTCCTCTCAGCACCCTCTTCCTGCACAGAACAGGAAGGCAGGGCCTAGCCTCAGGAACCCCTGGCAAGTGGAAAGGACATCCCACCCCCAGAGCCCTGGAATCTGCTCTGTCCCTTCCCCCGCTTGGCAGGCCGGCCACAAGCCTGCCCCTGAGGCCACAGGCCTGGGTGTGAGTTTCCTGCCAGAGTTGCCGCGTGGCAGCAGGTGGGGCAGGCTGGCCCCTCACCTCTCACCTGACATCCCAATCCAAGTGCCATCCCCTTCCGGACTCCCCACATGCCCCTATACTGTGGCACTTTGTCCTCAGACAGAAACCTCCTGGGTGGAGGAGAAAGCGAAGCCCTGACTGAGGGACAGGGAGACCCAGAAACTTCCCTCCATTCTGCTGGAGACAAGGCCACTCTGATGCAAACTCCAATGCGAACTTGTGTGCTACATGAATGGCGCCCCCTGCGGTTGTACAAGGCATAGGCTGCATGCCAGCAAGCTGCAGCCGTGACCATAAAGCCCTGGGGAAGAAGCCCCTGCCCAACTGGGCAGCTGGCCGGGGGCGAGCAGAGCTGCTCTCTGCCTGGGGACAGTCAGGCTTCTAGTCCCCACCGCTGCACATGAACTGCTCTCCCCAAAGGCGTGGCTCTCCACCTGCACACACCAGAATCACCTGTGCAGATGTGGAAACTGCGCATGCCCCGTCTGATTCAGGTCTGGGGGTGGGCCCAGATCTGGGTAGTTTTAAAAGATCCACAGATGGTTCTGACACACAGCCAGAGTACAGCTGGTCCAAACGCGCGTCCCCTGAGCACTTTCATCCCCACCCACGGCTTCCAATGGTCGGTTGGTCAACAGTTCCCAAACTGCTATCTCCAGCCCAGCTCACTTCACTTTCTCCAGGCTACAAATTCAGTCACTTCCTGAACATTTCCACTAGGATAATCCACGGGTCCCTTCAGCTCAGCACGATCGACACTGAACTCACAAGCTCCTGTCCACAGCCTGCCTCTGCTCCAGGAGCCCCAGCGAGAATGAATCCCCTACACCTGGTCACCCAGACCAAAGGCAGACTGTCCCACTGCCCCACCCCATCCAATCTGGCACCAACTGAGTTTTCAAAAAGGTGCAGCCCTGAAAGAGCCCCTGAAGCCCCACACTCTCCCCACAATTCAGCTTCAGATTCCTCTCTTCCCCCAGAAGCCTCCTGACATACCTCCAAACCATCCTCACTTCAGCCAGAGTTAGCCACAGAAACGCACGTTTGATCACACCATTCTCCTGCCTGAAACAAGTTCGGTGGTCCCCAGAATAAAGTCCAAACTGCCTATAAGGACATACAGCATCTGGCCTTTCTTTACTTCTACCCCTGTTACTTACTCACCCAACCTCGATCCCACCAGCCAAACTGCCATAATTAGGCATCTTAAATACGACCCTCCAGCTCCTACCTCAACCTTCGATGCAAACCTTCCTCCTCCGGGACCCTCCTCTTCTTCAGCCCCTGGCACCCCCTCCTACCACGCTGCCCTCGCTGTGCCGGGCTGAGCAGCGGTGTTTGCAGGTGTGTCTGTATTCCAAGCCCCAGGCGGCAGCGGAGGTGAAGTGGTGGGTCTAGCGGAGGGGCTGGGGCCGCTAGAGCCGGGTCGGACCTTGAAAGCCCCAGCTCGGTGCCTTGCGAACTTAAGGAGTGCGATGAGTCTGTTGAGAGAAGAAACTAGTGGTGGATCAGAGAGAGCAGCTAGCACAGAGTGGCCAGCCACGACGACAGGAGCCCAAACGCCAGTGGCCCAAGGCCCATCCCCTCCCGCTCCCGCCCTCTGCCCGGCCTCCCAACTCCCTACTCCAAGTGTCTCCAAACTCTGAACACCCAGTGTCTGCGCCTCTGCACCGACCTGGGGCCCTCCCCAGTGTCTCCTCCCCCGCTACCTCGGGGGACCTTAGTGGAGCGAGGGGGACCGAATTCCAGAGGGTGGAGCGGCCAGGTGAGCCCTGAAAGGTAGGGCGGGGTGGGGGAGCGCTTGGGCCCCACCCCAGGATCCGGTGACGCCAGGGCTGGAATTTGACACCGGACGGCGGCGGGCATGAGGCTGCTGAGGGATGGAGTTGGGCTCTGCCCCCAGACACGGCCCACGGGCTCCGCCAGCAGCAGGTCCCTCGGGTCCCAGCTCTCGCTGTGTCCCGGACCCAGAGCCCTGCACTCGCGGTAAGCCGACCTGTTTCGCCCACCTCTCGTTCCAGCCCGGGGGCTAGGGGGGAGCGGCCAGGGTTTTCCCCTTCCACTCCTTTCTCACATTCTCCCTCTCCTGGGCCCGCTGTGCAGCTCTCCGCCCCTCCCAGCCCCCCTCAGTCCCTCTAGTTGCTTGTCGGACTATGCTAGCCCTGCCTAGCCCTGCCGGCCCGCCGCGGTAATGCGAGGCTCCTACTGCCGCTACAGGGCTCAGACTGGCTGCCAAGACCTCGCTTTTGGCTAAGAGAGGCACGGCCAGGTGCACAGCCCTGGGCATGAAGTTTCTGGGCTGCAGGGGAAAGCCCGGCTCTGGTTCCAGGAAAGGTGCCTAGAAGAACAGGACACAGAACCCCCCTGGTGAGTATCGGGCTGGTAGATGGGGCGGCCAGACAAGGGCTGGAGGACCAGGTGGCCCCAGATGGCACCGAGGGAGTGGGAGGGCCTAAACTGCCCGCAAGAGACCTGCTCCTGTGCTCCCCCTACTGCAGGGGCCTTTAACCCTACCTTGCTAGGCTTTCCTTCCATCAGTGAGAACAAGTCACTACCCTGGCTCCTCAGGCCCAAATTCTGCTAGGAGAGCACATGTGGCGCTGGAGGGCCTCTCCAGGGAGACCTGGCCCTCAGGCACGTGGCATTCTGTGCGCTGGGAGTGAGGTAGGAAGTGACAGCTGGGACCCACGAGCAGGACAGCTAGTGAGGGCCCATGAAGGCTCCAGGGCTCCAGAGAGGTGTTTGGGAGTGCCAGGCAGTGCGGGCTCATAAATATTGGTGGGACTCTGAAAGGCCGACTGGGTTCATGAAGGATGGTTCATAGGGGAAACTTCTAGGAGCAGGGCCAGGCTGCCAGATCCAGAGGGAGCTTGCAGGCGGACAGTCCTGGACCAGCTCTCACGGTGGCTCAGCTCTCAGAGACCAGGCTGGTGTAGGAAGCAACTCCTGGGAGTTGCTGGGGCCTGAGTCTGGCTGAGGGTAGGGGGAAAGCCCACCCACCGTTGAGTCCACAGGCTTGACAGATGCTGCCCCCTGGTGGCCATAGAGAGCCATGGCCCAGACCCCCTCCCTTGTTCCTAGAGGGCTCCTCAGCCTCTACCACCTGCTGACTCTTGAAGGATGTCTGTAGTCAGGAGAGACTTCTGTGGTCAGGCGGCTCTGCATCCAGACAGAAATCACAGAGGAACAAGCTGCAGCAGCACTTGGGTGGGCAGCACAGGCTGAAGCCTGGACCTCACTATCATCCAATAACTCGGGGCAACCCGCAAGCACCCTAATTCTTCTCCAGGCCACAACTTCCTCCTCTGCAGTATGGACAGCAGGCTCTCTGTGAGGTCAGGGTGTCCAGCTGCTCCCTTCTCCAGCCCTGCAGCACAGAGCAGGAAGTTCCCTTCCCCGCACAGCTTGTGGGTCTACCCTTGTGACTTTAGATAACTGCTGAGCTTCTCTCAGCCTTGTTTGCTGGTCTGGAAAACGGGGATGATACATACTATTTACCTCATGGAGTTATGAGATCTGAAAGGAAACAGGTGCAAAGCACCACCACATAGTTAGGTTCTCGATGCAGCCACTTCTCTTGGGTTGAGCCCAGCTGCCCAAGCCCCTTGTCCCTCACCTGGAGAAGCTGAAGTAGAGGGATGACCTGCTCTGAGGATAACTCATCTCTCCATGTTCCAAGCTGCCTCAAGAGGAGGGTGGGGGAACAGGTCGGCTACAGCTGATGGGAGCTCCTGGTGTTGACAGAGATGGAGCCTGGACGTGGAGGCCTTTCTGTGCTGCCCCTCCGGGCTGGGCCTAGGCGGCAGGTGAGTGGTTCTCCCAGAGCCTTCTACCGGGTATTGAGGAAAGGTGGCTTGACCTGGGAGGGAGAGCATGGCTCCGGGGTGCAGGTATCAGAAGTGGGTGGGGAAATAGTCAGGGAGGGGCCAGAAGGAGGGAGCAAGGTCAGTGCCCTCCAGAGATCCTTTCTCCCCGCTCCCTGGGGCTGCTGGCCCATTATCCTCCAATCCTGTCGGGCCCCAGCCCCTTCCAGACCCTACCAAGCTGTCCTCTTCCCCCCTGAGGCTCCCCATCGTCTCTTCTAGCAGCCTGCGCTATGGCCCACCCTGGCCGCTCTGGCCCTGCTGAGCAGCGTCGCCGAGGGTGAGGCCTCCCTGGGCCCCGCGCCCCGCAGCCCGGTCCCCCGAGAAGGCCCCACGCCCGCCCCGGCGTCCCCCGCGGGCCCCCTGCCCGGTAGGTGAGAGGGCAAGAGGGCGAGGGCGCGTGGCGGGGCGGGCTGGCAGGGGACCCGAGCGTAACTGCATCTCGTTCTAGGGGGCCGCGCGGCCCGTCTATGCGGCGGAAGAGCCCGGCGCCCGTCGCCCCCGCCGCCCCGGCCCGCGCCCCCGCCGCCAGCGCCCTCGCCCTCGCCCGCACCCCCTCGCGGGGCCCGCGCGGCGCGGGCAGGGGGCCGGGCCGGCCGAGAGAGCCGGGGAAGCCGCGCGCGGGCCGCGGGGGCGCGGGGTTGCCGCCTGCGCTCGCAGCTCGTGCCGGTGCGCGCGCTCGGCCTGGGCCACCGCTCCGACGAGCTGGTGCGCTTCCGCTTCTGCAGCGGCTCCTGCCGCCGCGCGCGCTCCCCGCACGACCTCAGCCTGGCCAACCTGCTGCACGCCGGGGCCCTGAAGCCGCCCCCGGGCTCACGGCCTGTCAGCCAGCCCTGCTGCCGACCCACGAGCTACGAGGCCGTTTCGTTCATGGACGTCAACAGCACCTGGAGAACCGTGGACCGCCTCTCGGCCACTGCCTGCGGCTGTCTGGGCTGAGGGCTCGCTCCGAGGGCGTGCGGACAGACCCTGACCCGTGGATCTAACTGCCTGGGATCACTGGGGGCTCGGCCGGAGATGGAGGCTTCGGCCGTGTGAGTGATGGACATCAGCCCTGCGGAGATGGAGGCACGACTGCCCGGTGGCCCCAGGGCTCCCACCCTGCCGGCCTCAAGCCCGCAGACACCAGAGACCTCAGCTGTGGAGAGCCGAGCACCCACTGCTCACAGACTCTGTCACTGCCCTGGCCAGGAACCCAGGACTCCTCTAGAGAACCCAGCAGTGTGAGGTCTCAACCTAAGCCCGGGCCTGGGGGGACAGATTTGGAGACGTGTTATAATTCGTTGCCGAAGTGCCTGTGCTGGAGCGGGCCGTGGACTCTCTGGTGGGAGCTGGACCCCTATTTATTACGTCTAAGTTATTTATTTACTTCTGTGGTTTGTCAGATCCTTTCCTGGGCTATGGTGGCTGGATGGGGGATGGGTAGAAGCAACTGGATGGAGATCCCACCCTGACCATCCTGCTCACAACTTCGGGCTCACTCAGCAATCACAGGCCTGGCCTGGGACTGCTTGCTCTCACCCAGAAGCTCTGGGACCTGAGGGGCATGGAACACAGGCAGAGGAGGTGGCAAAGATGTGATCGCTAGTCCCAGCAGGCCAATTCACAACCCCCTGCACAGTCCCCAGCACTTGGAGCCTGGGGAGAAAGCCATTGCCTTGAGACCTCAGGCATGCTGGGGGCTTGTTAGATGGTAAAGATTGCACCACCTCACTGTCACTGATCAGAGTCCTGCCCTTCAGGACAGCCTGACAGGTGCATATACTGCCTGTGCTTGCAGATAGCCCAGCATGGGGAGCTCACTACCACACTCTGTGAAGCAGCCCACGTCAAGACAGCAGCTGAAAAGCCTGAGGATGGGGAAGAGGGTGCAGTGGGAGGCTGGTTTGGGGGGGATGAAGCACAAATCATCATGGAGATAAGAAAGCAGGAAAAGACTGAGGGTATCTACAGGGACCTGCATCCTGGGTAATGAACAAGGATATTCATTCATTCATTCAACAAATATTTATGAAGTACCTATTTTATGTCAGATGCTATGCAGACAGCAGGGCTACAGAAGTGACCCCATGATCTCTGCTATTAAGCTTAAACCAGGAGAGACAGACAATAAAAAAATAATTTCCATAAACAATTATTTAAATTCAATTTGGCCAACAGCATGAAAAAGGACCAGAAGCTGAGAGATACACACCCTCATCTGGAAGGAAAGAAGGAGAGGTTAAATGCTGACCCTGTCCCTCCACACTGTCCCCAAGTCATAACACAAAAGTCAGCACAATGCCTCTGAGCTTGAGTATGTCCTGTGAACCCTTGTTTCCCGGGCCCTATGAATTTGTCCTATATGATTTTTTTTTCCTTTGAAATTAAGATCAGGACACGTATTTGGATGCATGATGCGTCTGTGGAGCCGTGGGACATGCGAGGGGTGGTCAGGAGGCAGTGGGGGTGCTGGTCTGGAGCTGAGGAGGCAGGTCTGTACTGGAGGTTGACTGGGCAGCTGTTAGCACAAAGGCAGTAGCTGCCGCCAGGGGTGCACGAGACTCTGTAAGAGCGAGGCAGACTGAGGCTGGGATCCCTCAGGCATTTGACACCATTAACCAAAATTCCTTCCCAACTGCCTCAATGCCTGCCTGCTTTGGCACAGATGCCCCCTTCTCCCAGGCTGGAGTGAGGAGCTGGCAAGAGCTCTTTGAAGGCTGTGTGCATCCGAGTCAAAGAGGCGAAAGGAGTCGTGTTTCCATTCTTCTGTTTTCACTGCCTCAGTTCTAGGTGCCCCCAAAACTCTAGTGTCTCATGCTGCCCTCAAACACCTGCTTGGCCCCTCTCCCTGCTTCCAAACTGATTCAGGATCTTCAGTCACCAACCCCCACCTCCAACCAAAGAAAATGGCAGCTTGGAGACATCTCACGAAGGCCGTGCCTGGTCCTGGCTGGGGGTGAAGAGGAAGAAGTGGAAGTGTTAGTCACTCAACTGTCTGACTCTTTGCAACCCCGTGGACTGTAGCCCACCAGGCTCCTCTGTCCATGGAATTCTTCAGGCAAGAACTCTGGAGTGGGTTGCCATTCCCTTCTCTGGGGGTGAAGAAGAAGGTCCTGTGAATTTCAGAGTCACTGAGACCAAGGAGCCCCTGATGAAAAGACTTGAAGGCCCGGTAGAGGATTTGAGGGCCAGGCTCTGGCCCTCAGTGGACATCTGTGCTCTCAGAGCCACTTACAGGAGATGGGTTGAAGCCATGTCTGGCAAGTCCCATAGAGAGACAGCCAGGTCAGAACCTGAGCCAAAGGCGCTGGCTCTCAACACTCGAAAAATTGTCAGTCCTTGGGAGAGCAATTTCCCCCACCTCGCCCCCCCACCCCCGCCCCCACCACCACCAACCCAAGGCTGAATTCTGGGCCCTGGAGAGACTGCCCAACACTGTACAAAATTGTGGATCAAGCCACAACTTCTCCAAAAGGAACACATTCCCACAAGAACTAGTCTCAGTTTGCAGCTCACAATGAACCAATTGTGTTGTGCTAAGTCACTTCAGTCGTGTCCGACTCTTTGTGACCCCACAGATAGTTGCCTGCCAGGCTCCTTTGTCCATGGGACTATGAATACTGGAGTGGGTTGCCATTTCCTTCTCCAGGGGATCTTCCTGACCCAGGGATTGAACCGCATCTCTTACATTTCGTGCATTAGCAGGCGGGTTCTTTACCACTAGCACCACCTGGGAAGCCCCTATGAACCAAATCCCTCTTCAAAAATAATAAAATAAATGAAGCATTTTTCCCAAAGGGAACACGTTGCAGAGCTCCACCTCTCTGCCTACAATTTAGCAGAGGTCACCTGGCACGTGGCCTCCACACAGATGGCTCTAGAATCTCCATTTTTGACTGTCATCTCTTTCATATTTGCAAAATGACACTGCCCATTTGAATGAAATTCCCAGAACTAAGGTATGATCTCCTCCTAAGGCGTATCAAGTCATCACCTCTTGCAAGACAGAAAACTACAGATGGCTATTTTAAAGATACAATTTTATTTATTTATGACTGTGCTGGGTCTCGGTTGCTGTGCGGGCTTTTCTCTAGTTGTAGAGAGCAGGAACTACTCTCCAGTTGCTGTGCGCAAGCTTCTCATCAAGGTGGCTTCTCTTTTTTCGGAGCACGGGCTCTTGAGTGCTCAGGCTTCAGTAGGTGAGGCGTGTGGGCTCAACAGTTGTGGTGCACGGGCTTAGTTACTCTGTGGCATGTGAGATCTTCCCAGATCAGGGATCAAACCCTTGTCTCCTGCATTGGCAGGCAGATTCCTTACCACTGAGTCACCAGGGAAGCCCTACAGATGGCTTTGACTTGACAGTTTTCCCCACTTCAGGGGGTACCCAAACATCCCTTTAGATTAGTTTCAACCAGGAATCAAGGTTTGGGGAAATCCGTGTGCTCCCCCTGCCCCAGCCAGTGGTGTTCCTCGTCTCTTGTCCAGGGATTGCCACATTTCCCCTGGCTAGAGAGCCCTGTGCCTGAGTGCATGTGGACTGGCTACCTATTTTGAAAAGGAAGGTAGGGTAGAAATCTGAGAAATCAGAGAAAAGATCTAGAATTTGTGCCATGTGAGATCACTCTCTTGTTCACAGGGGCGGTGCTTCACCTGTTTTGCAGCTGGAGTGTCCTTACAGAAACTTACATGAAAGCCAAGGATCCTTCCCACCCCACCTCCCACTTCAATGCTGAAAAAACCACTGATATGGAAATCTGGTGAAGAGTTTGAGGGAGCCCATAGACTTTCTGAAGCTCATTCAGAGATTCTATAGGAGTCCATGGCCCTCGAGGTATCCTGCTCTGTTCCAGATACTATTATTAATGTCCTCCTGTAGCTAGAGTAATTCCTCTATCTGTGCACAGGCCCTCCTTCACAGGGTTCTCTGTATCCATTATTTACAAGCCTCCCTATTCATCAACCTTTTTCTATTGAATGTCCTCTTTCCCTCTGCATTTAAACTTGCTTGAATATATCACGGCACACACACACACAAACAAAGACACTGTGATTAGAAATTTATAAATATCAATATATAATCTGCTTACACCGCTCCTCCTTCACGAAAAGAGCTCTTGCTGTGGTCCCTAGTGGCCTCATCATTGCTAAACCCAAAGGCTGCTTCTCAGCCTTTAGTCCTTTGGATTCTCAGAGGTACCCAACTTTGTCACTCTCTTGGAACACTTGTCTACTCTTGACTCTCCATCCCATACTCTCCTGGATTTTCTCCCACCCCTGCTCATTCTTAAGACTCTTTGGGGGTTCCTTTTCCTCTCTCAGCCCCTTAAGACATCAGGGCTCTGGTACAGGCTTTCTCTCCCCATTTTACTCTCCCTGAGCAATATGACCAACTTCCATGATTTCCGTTACCACCTCCATGCTGATTATGCTCTCATTGTATCTCCAGTTTAATCTTTCTCCTAAGCTCAGCCTGTATTTCCAATTATTTCGTCTGCATAGCCTCAGAAACCTCCAACTGAACTTATCTGTTCTGGATGTCTTCTGTTCATTCCTTCAGATGCCCTCTCCACCATTCTCGTGCTCTAAGCCCCACATCAGTGAGTTTCCTTGCTCTTCAGCCTCCAAGCCTCCTCCAGGGTTCCTCCCAGGTGAATGGCACCAATCTCCATCCAGGGATACAAGCCAGAAACTTGGGCAACAGCCTAGATGCCCTGAACTTTGCCACTTCCCTTTTCCATTAGTTCTCAGATCCTTAGATCTTGCAAGTCCATCCTCCTTTCCCTCTTTCCAAAGCTATTCTGTGGAGACTTCCTAATTTGTGGAATGGTTTATTATTCATCCTTCTAAATGGTCTCTGTCTTCAGTCTTAACTCCCTCCAGTCATTCTCAGCTCTCTGACCTTTTAACATTAATTAGGCACTAAAAGTAGTGCCTTGGGCCAGTTATGGGGAATCCAAGATCAGCCAGAAACGTGTTCTGCCATCAGGGAGACCACAGTTGGAGGTGGAGTTAAGGGAAGGGCTAACCAGTTTGGCAAATAAAAATAGGACATCCAGTTAAACTGGAATTTCAGATAAGCAATACTTTTTTTTTTTAAGTAAGTATGTCTCATGCAATAATTAGGACATACTTATACAAAAAAAAAAAATGTTGTTTAGGTACTTCCCTGGTGGTCCAGTGGCTAAGAATCCACACTCTCATTGCAGAGGGCCAAGGTTCAATCCCTAGTCAGGGCACTAGATCTTACATGCTGTAATAGAGTTTGAATGCTGCAACTAAAGCTCCCTCATGCTGCAAGGAAGAGTAAAGATCCTGTGTGCTGCAACTAAGACCCGGCACAGCCAAATACACAAAGAAATATATTTTAAATGTTGTTTATCTGCTATTGAAGTGGGTGCCCCCTTTTTTCCTGGCAACCCTAGATGGGGGTAAACAAGTGAACAGAAAACTAAGTCCCCCAACAGAAGTATGATTAGGGTACAGTGATGTATGTCAGGCTTGGGGAGGATTCTATACTCACAAAGGAAGAGGAATCATTTCTACCTAGACGGACAGGGAAGAGCCAGGAAAGTCTTTGTGAAGGAGGTGGCTCTTGAACTGGGCCTTGAAAAATAAAATACTTGCTTTCATTGCCTCTCAGTTCTAAAACACCCCTTTTCACCAGCCATGCCCTCTCCAGCAAGGTCTGGGGCTCAGCCTTGGGCAGGAGTTGGAGGGGGTGAGATGGGTGAGGGCCTCTTCCTTGGGCTATATTTTTCAGAGTTATCTTCTCTTCTTACTGGCTGGCCAGTCCCTCATTCCTTCCAAATGAGGGATATAAAATATAAAATTTTTATATTAAACTGTTTCTGTATGCTTATTGTGTGGTTTCTCCTGACTGGCCCCAGCCTGACACAGCCTTTTCAGCAGAGGCAATTGCATGAACAAAGGCAGGAAGCATGGAACAGCCGGAAGAGCCAGGGATTTCATGTAGAATTGGGGGAGGGTCCTCCTCAAGACACGAGTCTAGAGAGATCATAACAGTCCTCGAGTGCTATACCAAGGAGCCTGGACTTTGTGCTGAGTGGAGCCACTGAGGGTTTTAGGTGGGATTGTCTAGAGACATGTTCCAGACAGATGACTGGCCACTGTGTCTAGTTTGGACTGGAAGGGGCAAGGCAGGGGACACCAGTTAGAGATGCTGCAGTTAGGGCTGCTCAGACAACAAACGCTGGCGCCTTGACCTAGGCAGAACAGTGTGGAAGGACAGAGAGACAGGAGGTACGATCCACGGGACTTGGTGATGAGCTGCTTGTGAGGACCTGATGGAAGGGAGAGTTTTCAGGTGGCTTGGACAACCAGTAAGAAATTTAGGGGATGTAGTATTTTTAGCCCATAATGGGAGTAAGGTGTGGGGGAAGCCGTGTTTGATTTTGTAACTGTTCAACTTGATGTGCCCGTGACAGTTTCAGAAGGCAAGGAGGCTGGCAGCGGCCGGGTCTGGCAGTCAGGACAGTCTGGGCCAGAGAGATCTAAGACTCATAAATCAAAGACAAGGAGGTGGTGAGCAGCAGAGGCTAAGGCTTGGAGACCCAGCAGTTTAGAAACAGGGAGAGGAGAAGGGACAAGGCTGTGAAGGAGACCAAAAGGGTTGACCAGAGTGGCGGGAAAAACAAAGCAGAACAAACGGAAGGCGCAGTCGAAGGGGCCAGATGCAGCAAAACCATCAAGTCACATAAGGACTGAAACTGTCCACTGGGTTCTCTGGCCACAAGGTGGCCTAGGGACTCAGGCTAAGCTTCTTGCTGAAAACAACTAAAAATACTTAGACAAAACATACTTTTAAAAATTAATGCACCTGTGAGCTGGTATACACAGAAGAAATATTCAGGCCAAAATAAACAAATACAGGAAACCACAAAGGTAAACAAAGTTCAGTAGCTGGTATTCACCTTGAGGGCATTTTCTTTACCTGGGGAACCTGGGCATTGGTAGCAAGGGCTCCCTTGCAAAGAGCTTATGGGGGCAAAGGGAGTCTACCTGGAACATTCTCAATAAGGCCAGAACCCCAAAGGACTATGCCCACATCTAGAGGTGAACTAGAAATAAACCTTCCCCTCCTTTCCCTAACCTCTTTCCCTCAAACCAGGGGACTACAAAGAAAATAAACTTCCTTAGTGCAATTAACCTTAGTGCTAAGTGGAAGGGGAGAAACCTCCCCTGAGAATTCTTAACCATAGGCAGGGCCCTCATTTGGTTTTGCAGACCAAAATTCACACTGTTTTAGAAGGCTGAAAAACTTCAAACTGGTTAATCTGTCATGGACATGGATTGCTAGTGGTTCCAGGTGACCAACAGAAGCTCTTTCTCCCCCTCTCCTGGGCTCTGGAATGCTCTCCTGAATTTGGGAACCCCTCCCAGGGTTGTCGGGGCTTCCCAGTGACTCAGTTGTATGGTTCAGGTGGCAAAGAATCTGCCTGCAAAGCAGGAGACCCAAGTTCAAACCCTGAGTCGGGACGACCCCCTGGAGAAGGAAATGGCTGCCCACTCTAGTATTCTTGCCTGAGAAATCCCATGGACAGGGGAGCAGGCGGGCTACAGGCCATGGGGTTACAAAAGAGTCTGGCATGACTCAGTGACTAAACAACAACAAGAAGCCAGGGTTGTCACAGGTTCTGGCCCCTATATGTTCTCTTCTTTTTTAAAAAAACAATTTTAATTATTTAAAAATTTTATTTATTTTTGGCTGTGCTGGGTCTTTGTTGCCTTTGGGAAGACTCTTCTCTAGATGCAGCAAGCAGGGGCTACTCTTTGTTGCATTGCTTTTCATTGCAATGGTTTCTCTTGCTGCAGAGCATAGGTTCTAGGTGCACAGCTTTCAGTGTTGCAGTGTGTGGACTTTAGAGCTCGGGCTCAACAGTTGTGGTACACACGCTTAGCAGTTGCTCCATGGCATGAGGGATCTTCCAGGTCAGGGATCAAACCTGTGTCCCCTGCATTGGAGGTGGATTCTTAGCCACTGGACTACCAGGGACGCCCCCTCATTTTTTTTAGAAAGAGGTAGACAGATTTTGAACACAGAATTTGTGGTCTTAACCCTCCCTCCATTCCTCCACCTTCCATAATGATATATTAGTATCAGGGCCAAGACATTTCACACCCCTATGCACAGACCTGGAATCAGTACTTTATTGTGGCTTCCTGTTTCCTCCTTCCAAATCCCCCTTTCCTTCTTCAATGTATTATACTGTTACAGGAAGGGGGACGCCCCTCCCAGGGTCCAAAAGAGGGATCTTATCTAACCCTAGGAGATGAATGGTCCTTGGAGACACATGTGCTGACAAAGCAGACTTTATTGGGAAGGGACACCTGGGCGGAGAGCAGTAGAGTAAGGGAACCCTGGAGAACTGCTCTGCCTCAGGGATGGCAGTCTCAGTTTTACGGTGATGGGATTAACTTTCTGGGTTGTCTTTGGCCAATCACTCTGACTCATGGTCCTTCCTGGTGGCGCACACATTACTCAGCCAAGATGGATGGCAGCGAGAAGGATTCAGGGAGGTGGTAGGACCTGTGGGGTCTCCTTTTGACCTTTTCCGAATTTTTCTGGTTGGTGGTGGCAGCTTGTTAGTTTCACATTCCTTACCACACATTGTGGTAACTCATGCAAATAGTTACTATGGTGCCTGGCCAGGGTGGGCAGTTTCCGTCAGCGTTTCCCCTAACAATACTATAGACATATTTTTCTAAAATGTAAATTCAATCATCAATGCCCACTTGCAACCTCATCATGGTTTCACATCGCACTTAGGATAATGTCTCAATTTGTCTTTCCAAGCTCATCGCCTTCCTCATCCCCTCCGCCTTCCTCCCCCTCACAGACAACCCCCTTAAAGTGAACACAGCTAACTAACTGTACTTCAAACATTTTCTTGATAAAGATTTGTTGAATGACTAGATTCCCACTGGACTCTGCTTACCAGCTAATCAAGCCCCCTCCTCCCCAGTCTCTTGCTGTTGCTATTCAAGCTAAGATCAAGTTTCTCCTCCTCAAGGAAGCCTTCATCCACCTCAGGCCTCAATGGCTATAGCCAATGCCAGCTTCCTCCACTGAACACAAGAACAGAGGTCCTTTCCTTTTTTATTTTTATTTTTTCCACTTGGGGTAGAGACTGCTGGCGACTTGGGCCAACCAGATCTGTGGCTGATCTCTGCTATCCTCGCTGTGTGTCCAGCGAAAAGATAAGCTCAACTTTCCCCAACTTCGGCTTCCTCATCTGAAAATAGTGAATGAAAATACCCACCACAGAGTTGCTGCGAGAACTGGACTTAAGGTATGCAATGTGCTGTTCCTTGCACTTAAATATAAGCTATTTTAATTACTCATAAAGACAAGTTGCTTCCGAGAACCTAATGAAATTCTCCAAGCACTGTCCATGGTAAGTAGTTTCCCGGTTGCTCACTGGGTGGCCCTGAGAGCCATCCTTTTTTATTCCTGAGGCGCGCCAAGCCCCTTTCCTCTTCAGTGTTCTTCTCAAGACAGTACCCTTCCTGGGACCGAGGTCTTGCCGCCAGGTCTTGAGCACCAGATTAACCTGTGTCCCCCCACCCGGTCAGTCCCCTCCCAAACACACACCTTAACCTCCAGCCTGGCTTCCCAGCTCTATCCCACCGGCCCCTAGACTCACGTCCTCTTAGGAAGCTGCCCCGCTGCGCCTCTCGCCGGTCGAACTTGGCCGCAATAGGCCTAAGGCTGCCTGGGCTCGGCTGATCCCCAGACCACGTGCTCCCGGCCTCCGCCGCAAGGCACCGCCTTCCCGCTGGGCGCCATGCGGACTACATTTCCCAGGGTGCGCAGCGGCGGGGCCTTGGCTCGGGTGGTGGGGGGGGCGGGGGGGCTCGAGCGGCGCGCCGTTCCGCGGCCTGCTCAGGGGCGCGCGGGCAGGCGCGAGGATACGAGAGGGGACCCGGAATGAGTTTCCGCGCAGTTCCGCCGGGCCGTGCCGGGCTGTGCCGGCCGGGTCGGGCCAGGGCAGGCGCGGGTCCGGGTGGGACGGCTTCTGAGTCGGCGGTGCCGCGGACAGGCGCTCGGGGCAGCCCGTGCCTCGCTGAGGTCCCCGCCCCGTCCCGGCCGGGCCGGCTCGCCTGTCAGTCACTGGGGCGGAGGCAGCGGCGGTAGCAGGGCCGGAGACCGAGGGTGAGAAGAGCGCGGGCCTGGCCGAGCCGAGGGGACCTGCCACAGCCCCTTAATTCCACGGACTCTTCGCCCGAGATTTGCGAAGCTGTACCCCTGCGCTTCCTTGGACGCCTCCTTAACCCGCGAAGGGCTCTCTCCCCCGTAACCTCCCACCCCCGTGACCTCCTGCTAGAACCCGAGATCTCACTAGGGTGTTGTGGTACAGGCCATCGACCCTGTGACCCCTTGGTTTTCCCCAGGCCTCGCTTCCCTATGACTCCCTCTTCATAGATTCTGGGGACAGAACCCTGATCTACCATCAGGACCCCCTCCTGCAAACTCCTCACTGACGGCTTTCTCCTAGGAGTTCCCCTCAGTGGGTCTCCTGCTAAGAGCACCCCTTTTGGCCTCTGGCTAGCCCCCCACCCTCAACCGAGGTGGGGCGGCCTCGGCAGCCATGCTTGCCCTGGGACCCCTGTCACGCCACCACTTCCTGGGCACCCAAGCCGGAGTCTAGCAGGGGGCCAGCAGCCAAGAGGCTGGGGCAAGAGACAGGCCACGGTCCACCTCCCTGCTGGGGAGGGAGCAAAGATGGAGCGGCGGGAGGAGCAGCCGGGGGCTGCAGGGGCTGGAGCAGCACCAGCCTTGGACTTCACGGTGGAGAACGTGGAGAAGGTATGAGGGCTCTGGGGAGGGGCACTCCAGTGACAGAGCAGAAGTTCTGGGGACTGACACTAATGCCAGGGCCCAGGCCTGGGCTGGGTGCCCGTTGGGATGGTGCCTCCAGAGCACCTGGCATTTGCTGTCTCTCTGGGCCAGCCAACAGCAATGCAATGGTGTCTTAGGCTATTTTTGGCCTTCCATAGACACGGGTCCTCTGTGGACACACTAGGGTCTTGGGATGGTCCCTCCAGGGTGCTGATGGTTTAGACCCTCCAGCCAGACTGGCTACTCTCCAGCTCCATGGGAAATGCATGAGCAGTGCAGTAAGAAGCCAGGAATGAGGGAGACTTGCAGCTCAGTCCCCAGAAACCAGAGTGATGCTGAGCCATCCTGGCCCTGTTTTGTTGAGCAGGGGCTCAGAAAATAATCTGAAACTAAAACAATCTGGGTTGTGTTTTCACTTTTCCTTGGAGAAGGGTCCTTCGGTTATTGGATGGAGGCCAGACCACTCCTGGGCAGGCGGAAGTAGGGCTGGCCCCTTGGTTTTGTGCTGGATCCAAGGGGCCTGGTCCTGCTGGCAGCTTCAGGGTCCTTCCCTACTCACCTGCCCTCATGGCTTCCTGCCATGGCACTCTCAGGCTCCCCCGCTGCTCAGTCTGTCTTTTCAAACTGCTTCTCTATTTCTTTGCTGGGTTCTGCCCCCAGAGGCTGGGAATGTAGAAATGCTTTCCACCCTGGGGTGGATGGGGGAGACAGGGCTATCGTGGTGGAAAACAGGGAATGGTTGCAGATACTCATTTGTTATTCTTGAGGCCCGTTTACCATACCCAGTGGTAAGGATGCATCTTTCTGCTTCTGTTCTCTGCCTGCCTCTGCATCCCAAGGGTCCAGACAAGGAACAGTGGCCATAACTGGCTGTCAGGGGTACAGATAGGGCTCAGCCTACTTGGATGGAGTCTGCTTAGGGCTTAGGACTCTTAGGGCTTAGGACCCTGCTTAGGACTCTCACAGTCCTGGCCTCACTCATCCACCCCTTGGGGCTGGGCAGTGTTGGCATGGTGGCGCACTGTTCCATGTGCCTCCAGGGAAATAAACCACTGTTTTCCTACTGTGTGAAGTCCTAATGGAATTGGGACCCTGGGGATTTAGCTAGTTGAGAACTCCAGGCTAGGCATTTGCCAGGGCTGCAGGCCAAGACTTCTCTGAACCAGCTTTTGGACCCTCTTGTATGCTCTCTTAGGAGTGTTCTCACTCTCCTTTCAGTTTATCTGTGCCCTAGGGCTGCCTGGCAAAGTCTTAGTCCTGCTCAGATTTCACATTGGCTTTGGTGCCAGCATCTGGAGTGACCTAGGGATGATCCTGGGGGAGCTAAATGGAGCTGTTGGAGTAGATGAGAGCAGCTGTGCCTGGGAGGGTTGGAGGCGGGGGGTGGCTCAGGCTGTTCCATGCTCTTCTCAGGCTTAGCTTCTTCCTTATGGAGCCACTCCTTCCACCTGGGCCTTGCCCTTTACCTCAGGTGCTTTTCCTTTGGGGAACTTGGCCTCCTCTTTTGCTGCTTCCCTGCAGTTCACGCTCCCAACCCCTAAGGTTTTGCTGTAAAGAGAAGAGGCTATGGTGGAGTGTGGGCAAGTTCAGGCTCTCAAGATCCTGGCCGGACCCCAGGTCCATGAAGCACTGCTGAGCCTGAGCTCTCCCTTCCCGCTCAGCCCCCTGGTCAGAAAGAGAGGACAGTTTTGCAGGACCAAGTCATGGCCTATGTTGTGGGCTCTGGCAGGATCCAGAGTGGCCAGCACCTGCTCAGTCTTGTGCTGTCCTGCAGGCGCTGCACCAGCTCTACTATGACCCCAACATTGAGAACAAGAACCTGGCTCAAAAGTGGCTGATGCAGGCCCAGGCGTCCCCTCAGGCCTGGCACTTCAGCTGGCAGCTCCTGCAGCCGGACAAGGTGCCTGAGATCCAGTACTTTGGGGCCAGTGCCCTACACATCAAGATCTCTCGCTACTGGAGTGACATCCCTACTGACCAGTATGAGAGCCTAAAGGCACAGCTCTTCACCCAGATCACCCGCTTTGCCAGTGGCTCCAAGATTGTGCTGACTCGGCTGTGCGTGGCACTGGCCTCACTGGCTCTCAGCATGATGCCCGACGCTTGGCCATGTGCTGTGGCAGATATGGTACGGCTGTTCCAGGCCGAGGACTCACCGGTGGATAGCCAGGGCCGCTGCCTGGCCCTGCTGGAGCTGCTGACAGTGCTGCCCGAGGAGTTCCAGACCAGCCGCCTGCCCCAGTATCGCAAAAGCCTGGTGCGGACCAGCCTGGCAGTGGAGTGTGGGGCTGTCTTCCCACTGCTGGAGCAGCTGCTGCAGCAGCCCAGCTCACCCAGCTGTGTGCGTCAGAAGGTGCTCAAGTGCTTTTCCAGCTGGGTGCAGCTGGAGGTACCGCTGCAAGACTGCGAGGCGCTCATTCAGGCTGCCTTCGCGGCTCTGCAGGACTCAGAGCTCTTTGACAGCAGTGTGGAGGCCATTGTCAATGCCATCTCACAGCCTGATGCCCAGAGGTGAGCCAGTCCCAACCATCCCGGAGATGGACAGCCTGCTTGGCCAGCCACACATCCATCCATCCATCTGTTCAGTAAACACTAATTGAGTACCTACTACATGCCTGGCTCTATGCTGAATATACAGCAAGGAACCAAACAAGACATGGTCCTTGTCCTTGTGGTTCAGAGAGGGAGACAAGACATTAGACAACAAACCATCCAACGAATTATTCAATGAAAATATTTGACTCTCCCTTCTCGTTCTCTTAGTCACCAAGTCCTGGCTGCTCTGCTCCTGACTCTGCGGCATATCTTTTCCATTTCCACTGCCCCCACCCTAGTGTAAGGTGTCCTCATCTCTCTCCCCTGATTACTGAGGGGATTCCTCACCAGTCCCCTGGTTTTCACACTTGTACCTTTCATTGCCAACTCAGCACCCAGAGAAATCTTTTTTAAAATGAGAGCCTAATCTTTCCTTTCTGCTCAGAAATCCCCAGTGGCCCCACGCTGCTCTTAGGATAAAGTTCAGAATTCTCAATGTGATTCACGAGGGCGAAGCACAGCATGGCATCCCCAGCCTCGTTTCAAGCCATGCTACTTCCTTTCTTCATTCTCACACAAACTTTTCAGTTTCTTGAGTGTCCCAGGCTCCTTCCAGCCTCCAAGCCATCACATGTACTTGTCATATCATCGTTGCCTGATCTGAAACTTCACTTCCTTGGGAAAGTCCTCATGATTTTTAAGACTGTTTGGTCTTCTCTATTTTATCTCAGCGCTCCCAGTGTTTTTCCTTCTTAGTCTGTAACGCAGTTTCATTATAAATTAATGTATGTCTCCCCATTAGTCTCTCAGCAATGTGAGGACAGGCTCTCTGTCATTTTATTTTGTCACATTGTGCCTGGCAGCACTTGGTAGCATTCATTATTTTTTAAACAGAGGAAAAGTAGGAGTTGCCTACTTGGGGAGGGTAGGGGTGGGAGAGGGTGGAAGGGGAGGGAGTGTTCCAGGCTTCGGGAGATACAGCAGGGGCAAAGGCATGTAGTGGGCAGCCCCACCATACACTCAAGGAGCCAAAACAAGGTGAGTGTAATGAGATGTTTCCTCGGGAAATGTTGCTTGAGCGTCTGTTTATGTGTGGGGGTCTAGGCTGACCACAGGGAGACTAAAGATGGATAGGTTGATTTCTGCAAGTCAAGAGCTCAGAATCCAGGAAACACATGGATGGGCAAGTACAGCCTATGTGATGAGTGCTCTAATAGAGGGAGCAGGTTGCTGTCAGAACCAAGAGGAGGCATTTAACCCAGTGTGAGGGTATGAAGGGCTTCCCTGAGGAGGTGCCAACTGAGGTGTGCTTTGAAGGCTGTGTAAGAGTTAGCCAGATGGAGGTAATGGATATGGGGAGGACATTTCAGACCGAAGGAAGAGCCCAAGCAAGGAAAGGGTGTGAGAGAGCCTGATGACTGGGTATGATTAAATAGCAAAGAGTAAGGGCCAGTGATTGGAGATCTAGACCCAGATCATCAAGGCCTTGTTGACCAGGCTTAAGATTTTGGTCTTTGTGCTCAAGAGGATGTAATAAGAGAAAATGGCGTGATGAGATTTTTGGTATAAATTGGATTGGCTGGGGCAAGCCTGGAAGCCTGATACTTCACATTTCAGAGAAAAGGCTTTGAGAATGCTCAACAAAGCCAGAAGGGGCAATACCATTGAAAGGGATGGCCTGGGGAAGTGGTTGATGGCTCTAGCTTTGGCATTAGTCATGTTTGAGTTTGAATCCCAAATAATTCACTTCCTAGATCTGAGACCTTGGATAAACCACTTTTAAGCCTCAATTTCTGTTATCAGTAAAATGGATCATTATACAGAGTTTAAATAGAATAATGTTCCCAGGGCCTGACCCTGGTATTCTGGGAATATTTTGGTATGAAGATTCAATAACAGAATGTTTCTGAGAGCTTTAGCATGGTTCCTTGACATCACATTAATGGCGGTTACTAGTATTTGGTATCATGATTGCTTTGGCAGTTAGTATGAGCTCTTTCCCATGGCATCTCAGCTTTTCCAGCTTAAGGTGGGTACCAAGTCCTAGGTCAAGGCCTTTCTTGGCTAGCTAGGCTCAGACAATTGGTGGCTAAGGGGAATTGGCAGGGCCAGTGTGTGGGTGATGTGAGGTGTCCTTGGATACACCCAGGTTTACCCGCCTAGCCAGTCTCGAGGGCTTTGGCAGGTAATTGATGCCTCTGCTCCTCTGAACGAATGAGCAAGCAAGGAGCCAGTGAGGGAACCTATAGCCTCCTGAGCGCCCATTGGCTGCAGCCCCCTTGGTTGCTTAGCAACTCTCCCCATTTTCTCAGCTCTACTCCCAGAGCTCTAATTGCAGGTCTGGGCTGAGCTCAGTGTGAGTGGCAGCCAAGGAGTCCCAGCAGCTCTGCCCCGGCAGCTCAAGCTGACCAACAGGAGCCAGGCCTTTTGAACCCAGGCTCAGCTGTGGTGTTCTAAAGGCATCCTCTCTATCTCCCTCCCCCAGACCTAGAAACCTTGAGGCCTCAGGTACATTCTGTTTGCTCACAGGTCTCAGGCATAGGTGTCTGGGTGGTAGGAAATCAATGCAAGAGCTTCCCCTATGGGTGGACTGCATCCAGCCTGGAGTCAGTGTTTGGGCTTTGCTCTGTCTAGTCCATTTCCTAACTTTGGCTTGAGAAAGTCACCTTCAGTGGCTTTAAATTTTGGGTCATCCAGCCATTCCCCAGGTGTCCTGACGTTGGCTCTCTCCTTGGCTGAGCTTGCACTCAAGTCACCATTTTCCCACCCTATCCACAGCTGCTGCTTTTTGCCTGGCTCTCTCTCCTTTGGAAAAAAAATGTTTCCTGAGATTTGTTTTTAATCCTGGGAAAGCTTTTTGCTGGTAGGCTGGAGAAGGGAAAAAAGATGAATTAGACAGGCTCATGGGAGCTCCCATCAGTTAGAATTTGAGATATATGCTGAGATCTGCATAGATCCTTTGAGGAAATTCAAGTTGGGCCCTGAAACAGAAGCAGACCTATAGCAGTGCACGGGGCTGTCTTAACCTGGAATCTGTCACTGTGTGCTCTGTGACCTTGAGTAATGCTCTGAGTTCTACTCGGCTATACTGTCCTTGATTTATCCTGTTATGAGGCAGAGATGAGACAAATTAAGAACATTGATTACCTACTGTGTACATGAATTTTGAAGATGTGAGGGAGCCCTGGAATTCAGTGAGGATGCTGTGGGGGTAGGGCACTACCTCCTGCTGCCATCTCAGCTACTGGGCAGCTCACGGCCGTGGCCTTGGCCCTGCCCCTACTCATTGTGCCAGAGTCTGGCCTGAAGGTGCCCATTGTCTTGTGGTGCAGCCTGTGTCAGGGCCATGAGACAAGCCATCCCCGCTGTCTCCAGGCCACACCCTCTGGAGCTGTCTCTGGGCTGGGGGTAATCTGGTATGAATGTCTTGTCCCACCAGAACCGGGATGTGGAAGCCAGCATCCCGGACTGGTTGCCCCTTGTCCTTCTCATCCTTTGCCTAAGGTTACCTTGCCAGGGCTACCTCCTAGCAAGCTGCTTGGGGCAAGTCCAGATAGAACTCCTTCTGGATCTTCAGTACCGCCTCCCTCCATGGTTTGCTATGGTGACACTATGATTGGCAATAGAGGGATCCCCCCCCTGAGAGCATCACTTCCTCTGCTTAGTCTCTCCACATAGCAGGCAGCTGGGGATGGAGCTAGCCTTCTCTCAGTCTCCTTTGTATACTCTGCTTCCTCTGCTCCTTCCTTAGGGATCACTGTGCTTCAGTGCCCTGGCTCAGACCCTCTTTTCTCATTCAGCACTTACGCATGCATGCATGCTAAGTCGCTTCAGTCATGTCTGACTCTTTGTGACCCTACAGACCATAGCCTACCAGGCTCCTCTGTCCATGGGATTCTCCAGGCAAGAATACTGGAGTGGGTTGCCATGCCCTCCTCCCATTCGACACTTAATTCTTGGGCACTTTCCAGCTATTCCCATAGCTGTTTGCTGATGATTCCAAAATCTATGTCTCTTGCTCTGACCTCTCCATTGGGCTTCAGGTTTCTATATCCAGTTCTCTCTGGACACTTCTACCTGCCTGTTTCCCTGGGTACCTCTGATTCAATATGCCTAACGTTGAATTTAACACCCTGTGGCCTGCCGTTAAATTTATTACTGTCCCCATCCATTCTTTCCTCCAGGTCTCAGGAAGTATTTCCACCAGGGGAGTTGTTCTTGACTCTTCGCCATCCTCCTACCCCTGTTTTGTCTCTGAGTTCCCTCTGAGTCCTTACTGCCACCAGACTCCTTAGGAGTTAGGATTTGGTTGCAGGGGACGGAGTGGAGGGTGGAGGTTGATGCTCTCCGGAGCTGTTGCTGTCTCCTGAAGTCTTTAACAAGACTCTTCAGCGTGTATTACCTCTTCTGTCTCCTATCCTCATTCAATCTCCCCTGATACTGATGGTATTAGTTTCCTGCAGCTGCCATGCTAAGGTACCACACCCTGGCACACACGACAGAGATTTATTGTCTCCCAGTTGTGGAGCCTGGAGGTCTGAAATCAAGGTCTCAGCTCCCTCTGAAACCTGTAGGAGCACCCTTCCTTGCTGCCTCCCAGCTTCTGTTGCTTTGCTGGCAGTCTTTGGTGTTCTCTCGGCTTGCTGCATAATTCCAGCCTCTCCCTTTGTTGTCACATGTCATCCTCCCTGTGGGTCTCTGTCTTTACATGAAGGTCTTCTTTTAAGAACATCAGTCATATTGTATTAGGGCCACCCCCTACTCTCTGATCTAATCTGCAGTGACCCTGTTTCCAAATCAGGTCACATTCTGAGCTACTAAGGTTAGGGCTTCAACACATCTTTTTTGGGGAAACATAATTCAATCAATAGCTGTCTTATTCTCTGGCCCCCCCAAATTTATTTGTCCTCCCCACATGCAAAACACATTCACCTCATCCTAACCTCCCTAAAAGTCTTAAGCCATTCAAGCATCAACTCTAAGTCCAACTGGAGGACACAGGTCCAGCCACACTTACCTTTTTGTATATCCTTTCCAGAGTTCTCCTGGAGGTCTCTGACCTAAAGTTATTCCCAAATCGGGCAATGTCAAACCTGCCACATAGGCCTAGCCCCTGACCCCTTTCTTGCTTTGGGTTTGATGTGGAAAGGGGGGCTTTGATGGACAACAGAGATGTTGTGCCTTTCTCCCAAAGCCGGTGGGGGATGGCCAGACAGTTCTGATGCATCTCCTCACCCTCTGCCTCCAGGTATGTGAACACACTCCTGAAACTCATCCCACTGGTGCTGGGACTGCAGGATCAACTGCGACAGGCAGTACAGAATGGGGACATGGAGACCTCCCACGGCATCTGTCGCATTGCTGTGGCTCTGGGCGAGAACCACTCCCGGTGAGGACAGGGGCAACTGCAGGTGGGATGGCAGGGCCCTCACAGACATAAGGGAGGTGGAAGGACCTCCCCATGCCTTCTCCCTCCCAGGGCCTTGCTGGACCAAGTGGAGCACTGGCAGAGCTTCCTGGCCCTCGTCAACATGATCATGTTCTGCACGGGCATCCCTGGCCACTTCCCTGTCAACGAGACCACCAGCTCCCTGACCCTCACCTTCTGGTACACACTGCAGGTGTGTCACGTGACCTTCGGTGGACCTGGGCCGTGGTGGAAGAAGGGGAATGATGGCATCTGTGGCTAACTCTCCTCCCTGGTTCTCTCAGGATGACATTCTGTCCTTTGAGGCAGAGAAACAGGCTGTGTACCAGCAGGTGTACCGGCCAGTCTACTTCCAGCTGGTGGATGTGCTTCTGCACAAGGCCCAGTTCCCTTCTGATGAAGAATATGGATTCTGGTCCTCAGATGAGAAGGAGCAGTTCCGAATTTACAGGTGACAGTAGCAGGCCAATCCTAGCTCTGAAGGGAGTCCTGAGATAATGAAGGCAATGAGGGGAGGGGTCCAAGGCCAGGTTCCCTGAATCCTGGGCCACCCTTCTCTGTTCTCTAGGTGCTTTGGCAGGGCTGTGAGGGAATCGGGGTGGGCTCCTGTGCTTGGGGGAGGCATCTAGGCAGTGTATAAGGCCTTCATCTGCTTCTTAGGGTGGACATCTCAGACACGCTCATGTATGTCTATGAGATGCTGGGGGCCGAGCTCCTCAGCAACCTCTATGACAAGCTGGGTCGTTTGCTCACCAGCTCAGAGGAGCCCTACTCCTGGCAGGTACCTCCCCAGCCTGATTCCCTCAGCCCTCCCAGATCTGTCACCTCCTCCTCCTCAGCCAAGCCAGTGGCATCCTCTTTCCCCAGCACACAGAGGCCCTGCTCTATGGCTTCCAGTCCATCGCAGAGACCATCGATGTCAACTACTCCGACGTGGTGCCCGGGCTCATCGGCCTCATCCCGCGGATCAGCATCAGCAACGTGCAGCTGGCGGACACCGTCATGTTCACCATTGGTGAGCCCTGGCCCACACCCGTGAGCACACCCCCAGAGCCACAGCGCACAGCCCCAAGCCGACCTGCTGGGTCCTGTGCAAAGTGGGAGACAGAAGTGCGCACACACACAATCAGAAACTGCAGCCAGTGGACTGTCCTGGCATGTCTAGGGGTCCTTGCTACAGTGCGCTGAGCTGCAGTTCAGTGAGGCTAGTTCATTGCCGCTGAAACAGTGGCGCTGGGCCTCTGCCGAGTAACACCTTCCCGCTTATCAGCGGTAAGGTCATGTTTGAGCCTGTACGTGCATATTTGCCCATCCCATGCTCTGAACACGCAGCGCGCTCTCTGTTCAGGGGCTCCAGCTCCACCCTGCCACATCTGCCTGCCTTGCAGGGACCTGGCACACAGGCAGCCTGGCCTGCCTCAGATGCCTTCCCTCCTTCCCCCAGGAGCTCTGTCTGAGTGGCTGGCTGACCACCCCGTCATGATCAACAGCGTTCTACCCCTTGTGCTGCACGCCTTAGGCAATCCCGAGCTCTCTATCTCTTCTGTGTCCACCCTCAAGAAGATCTGCCGAGAGTGCAAGTATGACCTGCCGCCCTACGCTGCCAACATCGTGGCTGTCTCCCAGGTATCCCAGGGCCCTGGGTGCAGCCAGGCCTCAGGGCACAGTCTGCCCTGCACTGACACCATATTCCTTCTCTTTATCCCTAGGATGTGCTGATGAAACAGATCCATAAGGTGAGTTCATAAGTTTCTAGGGGGCTCGGCTCTTTGAGGTATTGAGGGGATCCAAAGAAATCCCGTCTTCTGCCTTTGTGCCTTATTCTCGTTCTTGGAACCTTCCCCAAGAGGCTCATTCTCCCCACCCACAGCTAGGCGTCTCTGGGACTGACCCTCTGTGCTCTGCCCCACAGACGAGCCAGTGCATGTGGCTGATGCAGGCACTGGGCTTCTTGCTGTCGGCCTTGCAAGTGGAGGAGATCCTTAAAAACCTGCACTCGCTCATCTCACCATATATCCAGCAGCTGGAGAAGCTGGCAGAAGAGATCGTGAGTGAACCCTTGTGCACGTGTGTGTGTGTATGTGTCGTATATGGCTGCAAGCAGCAGTGGGTCTCTGGGGCTGCCCTTTGTGTGGGCTGTGGCTTAGCTGCTGAGGGGTGGGCTGGCAGTCAGGGTTGGGAGATCCAGAGCTTGGTTCCCTTCTCCCCGTAGCCTAATCCTTCCAACAAGCTGGCCATTGTCCACATCTTGGGGCTTCTCTCCAACCTCTTCACCACACTGGACGTCAGTCATCATGAGGATGATCATGAAGGCTCTGAGCTCCGGAAGCTGCCAGTGCCACAGGGACCCAACCCCGTGGGTGATGTTGTCATTGCCACTGCCCCCCCACCCCCAACCCTGTGGGAATGTCATAGTCACCCCTGAACTCTATGGGTAATATTGTCATTGTTTCCCTGGCCCCATGGGGCATGATGCATTTGGTCCTTTGACCCTGTGAATGACCCTCCCACTGCCCCCTGCTCTGTAGGGAGTGATGTCATTGTCTCACTCAGTCCTGTGGGTGATGTTGTCTTTGTTCCTAGCCTAACTAGGGTGGTGTTATAGTGTTTCCTTCTCCCCATGGGCGACACTGACATTATACATCTTAAGTGATGTAATTATGGTACCCTGTATAACCCCCAACTCAGTGGGGCCTTCTACTTTAGCATTCACTGTCCTCTACAGGCACTAAGGATGCTTACATACTCCACATGTAATAGTTCTTGCCTTTGAGTGGCTTTTGGTCTAGAGGAAATACATGTAAACAGATTGTCACAAAGCACTGTGATAACTGCTGTGGTAAGCTTGGCACAGGACGTTGGGGTGACTACTTATAGCCTCAGCTGCCCATTCAAAACTAGGAACATCAGGATATCTGATGCTCATCTTATAGAACTGTGCTGAACAGCCCGTATAGTCTTGATTAAAAGTACTTTGCATACTGTAAAACTCTGTACAGATGCGAGGGACTGCTTTAGTCATTGTTCCAAGTACCCCTCCAGTGTTTCCTCCTGGAGAAAAGGTTAGCCATGGTATCCTGGTCCTTCTGCTCAACTCCCCACTCCAGTATCGGTCACCCTTTTGGCTCCAGACCAAACCAAAGCCACTGTCCTCCCAAAGAACCCCTCCTTCTTCTATGGTAGTCATCATCCCTCCTTCCCTCACCTCCCAGGACCTCAGGCTGCTCTGCTCCACCATAAGCTGCCCATTTCTACACATCCCTTGGGGCTCTCTACCCTAAGCCTATCTGGGTGAGACAGTATCTCTGCTTCTTCAGGGGCTGGTCCATAGGCCTTTGGCACTAAAATGCTTTTACTGAGCAGAAGTAGATAGGGAGTGACTTTTTAAAAAGATTACAAAGTTTTAATAGTCTTCTGAAGCTTGCAGTTTGAGGCTTCCTCTAAGATGATCCTTAGAATTCAGGGTATCTTTGATTCACGGGGATTCAGCAAAGCACTCCTTCCCCGGGGTCCTGTGTACCAAGTCTTCAGCATGCAGTCTGGGGTTATAGGTTTGAAATTCCAGGCCTACCTCCAACTACCAAGTAGTCCTTCTCGGGTGGGCGAGAGTGCTGGTGGGGGCACCTCACTTCTTCCCGTGTCTTCAGGTGGTGGTGGTACTGCAGCAGGTCTTCCAGCTTATCCAGAAGGTGCTGAGCAAATGGCTGAATGATGCCCAGGTGGTAGAGGTGAGTGCTGACCCTTGCCATCAGCCCCCATGGTGACTCTGCTCAGAGATGGAGCTTCCACCACCTCAGCTTGCTATGATCTGGAGGAAGTGAAGGAGACGAATCCTACCCCATAGACACTCAGAATCTCTGGGGAAGAAACTTCCTGGTGTCACAAGAAGTGCTCCACCCAAGGCTGTGATGCTGGGGCTGAGTGCCAGTCAGGATCCATTTTAGCGTCCAGACACCTGCCTTGGTTCCCTCCAGTGCAGGCGGTTCTCACTGTTGTTGCTCCGTGAGAGGCCGTGGAGATGTAAGGAGCTGGAGTTAAGTTACAGAGTTCCATCCTCAGCCCCTCTGAGAGGGGCCTTTCAGCCTCTTGCCTTCCAGGGTGAGGGTCAGACTAGCCTACCTTCCAGGGTTCACAGAGCCAGGCAGGCTGGTGGGTAGGGCCCCCTTTTTAGGCCTCTGTGCAGGGCCTCCGTTCTGCTGCAGCCAGCGGTGACCTGCTGACCAGGCCCCCTTTGCTTTCTTCCCAGGCGGTGTGCGCTATCTTTGAGAAGTCCGTTAAGACGCTGCTGGATGACTTTGCCCCCATGGTGCCACAGCTGTGTGAGATGCTGGGGCGGATGTACAGCACCATCCCCCAGGCCTCTGCTCTTGACCTCACTCGACAGGTGGGCCTTCATCCCAGGCAGAGATCTGACCCAGGGATTGGACGGGTGGGTGGAGTAGGGTGGATGGTTGCTCTGGCAGGAGTCCTCGCTTGCATTCCAGGGACGCTGGCCTGTCCTGGTGGGCCAGGGCCTCCGCTGACCAGCATCCCCTGCTTTGTTGCAGCTGGTCCACATCTTTGCTCATGAGCCTGCCCACTTTCCCCCCATCGAGGCCCTCTTCCTGCTCGTCACCTCCGTCACACTCACCCTCTTCCAGCAAGGTAGGTCCCGACCAGGGTCTCTGCTGCTGCCGCCACTGCCACTGCCTCTGCCTCCCTGATTGGGGAGCCACAGCTGCCCACTCTGTTCTCCTCTCGCCCCTGAGTTGCACATGGGTTTTGACGGGAAAGTAACGGGATCAAGCCCAGCACAGCTGTCACCTTACAGATAGTTGACACCTTAGGTGGAAGTGGACAAGAGAGTGACTGATGTCTTCTCCTGGGCTCAGGGCCAGGCCGGGTGTGGGGGGAAGGTGGGGCTGGAAGCTCTGAGGGACTCGGAGCACCAGCTTGGCTCCATTTCCTTTGGCATAGAATGAAAGGTGGCAAGAACATGGGCTTCGAAGTCAGCTAGACCTAAAGTCTAAGCTCATCACCACCAACTAGTTGTGTGACCTTGGGCAAGTCACATACCTTTTCAGAGCCTTTGTTTCCATATCTGTGAAATGGGGATGTCAGATACTTGCTAGGACTGTTAGTAGGTATTAATGTAGCATCTTTTGGGCCCCTGGCTTGGGGGTTTTGCACATGATGTTCTCACAGAGTGCTGGTTCCTTTCCCTGCATTGAGACTCATTCCTTTCTAGGCCAGAAGCCTTTGGCTGTGATCCCAGCCCCCCAGTCACTACGGCCCTCTGCCTGAGAGAAGTTGGGAGTAGGGGGCTCCAGGCTTCCCCTGCTGCCTAACCCAGGCTTCTCACTTGGAGAAGAAACAACGTTGTTCCGTCAGCCTCCTGAGTTTTGCCTAGAGTCATGCTCACAGGCTTGAGGCTCACCAGGAGTCTTAGCTGGAGCCAGAGTGCTCTCTGCTTCTGTCCTCAGTATTTGGTCCCCTGATGCTGACCTCTGCTCTGGTGGACCATGGGTTGTTTCCAGAGTGGGGAGAAATCTGAGCCAGAAACCAGATGTCCTCCTCAGCCTCACCTCTCCCCACCCTCCATGGCCACTGCTCCATCTGGATCGCCTCAGCAATCTTCTGACTGGTTTCCCTGGCATCTGCCTTTCTCCAACCCGTTCTGCACCCAGCAGCTGTAATATTTCTTATAAGACACAGATCTGAGGACTCTTCCCTCCCTGGCTTAAAGCCCTTCGTTGCTCCCCATCACCCTCACCATCACCCTCATGGTTCCACTGCCCGCCACTGCGTGACAGACCTGCATACTTCTCAGCAGTCATTCCTGATGGCTCCAGCAGTTCAGCCACCCTGATACTCCCCCATCATGCCCCCTTTGACCTCGGTGCCCTGCTCCTCTGCCTGGATTGCCCTGTGCCCTTCACTGGGTAGGCTCTCTCTCCTCCATGCCTTACCCCTGTATCAGTCCTCAGAAGCTTCTCTGAGGCAGAGCTGGCTGCTTCTGACCTTGCTCCAGAACTGCATGGGCACGCACCACTGATACAGCGTTGATCACACTCAGTAAGCAGCTTCCATGACTGTCTCCCTCCCTGGACTAAGCCCCTCAAGGGCAGGCTTGGGTCTCTTCCTTCTGCATCCCTCGGAACAAGGCCAGCAGAGAGCAGACACCAGACACTGTTGAAGAAAGGAGGCAAGGTCTCCTTGCTCTTGGAGCCTTTCTTCCTCACTGTCCAGCCCACCTCTAGCAGGGCGGCTGCTGAACCTCAAACCTGCCATCTACAGGGACCCCAGGCTTGGGTACGTTGGGCCTCACTTTACAGGACTTGATTACAGGACTTGAGTAACTTAGGGGGCAGATGTGGAAGGGACAGGCTTTATCAAGGGCTTCTCACAGCCTGAAGGAAGTAGGGAAGAGATGATTATCGACTTGACAGTCGGGGAAACTGAACGTGGATGGCTTGCACAAGATCACACAGCTGCTTAGTGGTATCTCAGGCAGGGGTTTCCACAGCATCTCCTCCTGAGAGTGGAGCAGCCAGGCAGGAGCTCCAGGCCATGCCTCGTCCTTGCTGAAAGTGTCATCAGAACTGGAGGCAGGATAGTGTCCAACGTCCTACCTGTTGGGCCTGTTGGTTGTCGTACAGGACAGGATGCCCCCCTCACCCGCTTCGCTGTCCCGGTCTTGCCATACCTCCCTCGGGCTCTGCCCTCCCATTGCACCGCGGGGTGACACACTGGCTGGTTTCCCTCTTTCTTCGTGCGTCCCAATGGTGGGAGGGGGTCGTTAGCCCTGAGCCCGGCTCTCTGCTGAGTCTGTGTCCATGCGGAGGGGCATTGTGGGCGGGGCTCTCATTTTTGCCTCATCATGCAGCTCCTTCCCCTGGGCCTTGACTGGCCAGCCCCACAGCATATCAGGCACTGCCAAACCCAAGAAGGAGTCTTCTGGATTAAGAGAACCCTGTAGATTCTTTTCTTTGTCTAGACCAAGAGCCTTAAGGGCAAGGAAGGGAGAGGACACCTGCTCAGACCATGATGCCCAGGAAGGGCTTTCAGCCAGGCCTCCCATGGCAGTACCAAGGACCAATCTCCCACCAGCCCTGCCCTCCTCTTGATGATGAGTGATGGGGAGGTATGTGAGCAGAAGCAGTGTAGGGCCACTGCAGTCTGCCAGAGGCCACAACAAGAGTGTGGGGACTGTTTGCCCAGCTACATGGTGGCCAGCATCACTCAAGCACTGCAGGGTCCTTGGGGACTGACCTGAGGAGGAGTGAAGAGTAGGTGGAAGGCCCCTTGGGAGGGAGCTGGGGCAGACCGTCCTTCACTTTGCCGTCTCTTTCTGTTGGGCTTCTCCCAGTTCATGGTTTTTGTATGTTTTGTTTCTTTATCTTGCTTCCTGCTGCTCATGTGCCCCACGCTGTCTCCCTGCAGGCTCTCAGTCCCACATAACTATATGAGGTTGAGTTGCTGTTTGTATAATTTTTTCTTAAGTTCCATCTTTATTATATTTTAGGGCCCAGGGATCATCCTGATATTGTTGATTCATTTATGCAACTCCTGGCACAGGTGTGTTTTAGTTTTATTCATTCACGTTCTGTTCTCTCTCTTTCTCTTTCTCTTATGTTGAAATTCAATTTAAGCCTATTTTTAGCTTTCTGTTGACAAATTTTTTTTTTCTGTTCAGTTGAATAGAGTTTCTTCATCTGTTTCCGTGGAAGTTGACAACCCAACATCCTCCTTTAGTGCCCCTTTGCCTCAACTAGCTCAGTCTTCCACAGAGACCAGGGAGAGGCTGATCCCAAAGGGAGGGAGCTGGGCTGGCCTGAGGGGTGGGCATGGGAGGGGGTGGTAACCGTGCCCAGCAGCTCCTGTGGGCCCAAAGTGACCAAAGAGCTCAGGGGCAGGACCGGAGTTGAAGGGCCTGGGGTTCACTGTCCCCGTGCTCCTGCGGGGAACTGCCTGCCTCAGTGCCCCCAGCCTGCTCTTGAGAGGGAGGCTGGGAGGAGCTCCGAGGGAGGGGCCAAGCTGAATGTGCTGCAGTGAAGCCCAGAGCTCGGCTGTCGCTGGGCTGCCAGACAGGTCCTGCTGCTGCTGGGAGGTGGGGTGCTGGCTCCATTGCGAGATGTGTCTGGTGTGTGTTTAAGTGTCTCAGAACTGACTCGTGTGTTTCGAGTCCAGTTTGGGCAGGGAACAGAAATCACATGGCTGCTGTGAGTAGTATGTGTATTGTTCTGAGTGTCAGAATAAATGTGTAGCTGTAGTGAGCCTGTGCACTGATGTGTGTTGTGTGCTGATGTGCATTAGACATGGATGGAGTTTGAGTGTCGATGTTTGTTGGAGGTGTGTGATTTGGGCTGTGGGAGTGCGTGTTATGGAGGGAAGGAGTATATACGGTAGTGGTGTGTCTGTATGAGGGGTTGTATGTTTGGGAAGATACATGTGTCAGGCTGTGGGAATGTGGGGTTAGTATGTGTGTCAGGGAGTTCCTGTGAGTTGGGGGCTCCTATGGGTTGGGGTCCATGATGTGTTTCTTTGTTTAATCACTCCACAGATATTTTTTGAGTGTGTTATATGTGCTTGGTCATGTGGTAGGTGCTGAGAATGTAATGGTGAGCAAAAGCACACACGGTTCTTACCCTCTTGGAACTTACAGCCTAGTAGAGGGGGTGTAGGAGGAGTGGGAATGGACAGTGTGCTCTGGGCCTGGGTGGATATGTGTGTGAGGGTGTATCTTTGGGGTGAGGACATTTGAGTGTGGGTGTGTGTGGGGAGAGTGCACGTGCTAGAGAACTGGGGAGGGTGAGGGCGTGGGTGTGTGGACATAGTTTGGGGATAGGGTTGGGGTGGGATGTGAATGTGTAGCGAGGGTGTGTTGCAAATGGGGAGAATGGTGTATACAAGGGATGTGATTGAGGTGTGATAGAGGGTAAGTAGGGCGTTTTAAGTGAGGGGCCTGTGGGGCTGTTTGCGCTTGAGTGAAAATGAGGGAGTGGAAGGTATATGAAGGCTGGAGGGTTGGGGGTTGATGTGGAATGCACTGGGGGGCTGCTGGGGGACAGCAGTGCTTGATGACTGTGGGAGCTGTGCAGAGCATCTCCTATGACCTGAGGATGTGCCATTCGCGCCTTGGTACCTCTTGGGGTGAGCTCTCAGCCCCTGTACTCCATCTGCTTCTCCTGACATGGCAGCCCTGGCTCCTGGGCTGGGTATGGATGAGAAGGGCCCGGACACAGGCTGTCCTGGGTGAGAGGTGGGGCCGTGGCTCCCAGGCTCCCGCCCTGCCTTTCCTCTTCCTAAGCTGGAGAGTGTCTGAGGAATGCAGGCAGGACATAGGAGGGGCGCTGTGAACTGGGCTCCCTGTACAGCTGCCATCTCTGCCCTGTTAACAAATCAAGGGGGGCCTCAACTGCCTCTGTGAATCAAAGTGAAGTCACTGCTGGCAACCTGGAGCCTGCAGGAGGTCTGGCCCTGGTGGTGGGGGGTGGGGTGTGGTGATGTGTTTGCTCGGGAGTGACTGGGGCCCAAGCTGTGGCATTATGACTCCCAACCTCTCTCATGCACATGTGCATTCATGTACACATACATGTACATGGCATCCCTTGGCTGCTCCCCTCCTGACATACTGAACTCTGGAGTGGTCTCATTCCCCAGAGATGGCTGGGTGGCTGGTTTTGGCAACCTTCACTTGTGGTGTGTGAGGTTGGGGCCTGGGTGGCAGGTGAGTGGGAGGATGATTCTTAGAGTCGACTAGGGCTGGGCTTACCAGCTCCACCTCCTGCAGGCTCTGAAGCGGAAGCCAGATTTGTTCCTGTGTGAACGACTGGATGTCAAAGCTGTGTTCCAGTGTGGTAAGTGGGGTGCCAGGTGGACAGGTGGGCCTGGGGCCCCCTCGGGAGGATCCCTGAGCCCCATCTGATCTGCCTCTGCCTCTCTCACAGCTGTGCTGGCCCTCAAGTTCCCCGAAGCACCTACTGTCAAGGCCTCTTGTGGCTTCTTTGTGAGTCCTGTGCTGACCCCCAAGCCCTGCACCATCCTTATACCCCGCCCACCCTGCTCAGGACTCTGTTGGGTAGGGGTGTGGTGTGCAGGCCTTGTCTCCAGGGAGATGGGGGTGGGGGGCTGACGGGCCTCTCCATCCTCTGTAGACAGAGCTGCTGCCTCGGTGTGGGGAAGTAGAACCTGTGGGAAAGGTGGTACAGGAGGATGGCCGGATGCTGCTCATAGCAGTGCTGGAGGTGAGATGGAGCGGGTGGGGCCGCGGAGTTTGGGGATGGGGTGGCCCTCACTGCTGAGGCAGCTGCCCTCCTGGGAAGCTTGCACCTTGGTTCCCTAAGCTCTGTTTCTTCATCAAGTAAATAGCTGGAAGTTGTTGGGTCGCTGTGAGGATCAGCTATCTTGTGTCAAGTAGCACTCACTCGTCATGTGCACTGTGGCTGAGGAACTGCCCAGGAGTGGGTGGTGTGCCTAGGCTTTCTTGCTGCAGATGGGCCAAGGCCCTGGTGTGCTAAGAACCCATCTCCCTCAGGCCATTGGGGGCCAGGCCTCCCGCAGCCTCATGGACTGCTTTGCCGACATCCTATTTGCTCTGAACAAACACTGCTTCAGCCTCCTGAGCGTGTGGATCAAGGAGGCGCTTCAGGCACCTGGCTTTCCCTCTGCCCGCCTCAGCCCCGAACAGAAGGACACCTTCAGCCAACAGATCCTTCGGTAAGCAGAGCTGGCAGGGCCTGGGCTCGGGTCGCGGGGAGGCGGAGGCCGTGGTGGATGGTGCTAACTTGCTCTCCCTTCTCTCCTTCAGCGAGCGAGTAAACAAGAGGCGGGTGAAGGAGATGGTGAAAGAATTCACACTGCTGTGCCGGGGGCTACATGGCACAGATTACACAGCTGACTACTGAGGGGCACCCCGTCCCACCCACACCTCCTCACCCCTCCTTATCCCCAAAGAGTAAACTTGAACCCTCACGGCACTGCTGTCTCTGCTTCCTTTCCACTGCCACTACCACCTGACTGGGTGATCTCAGACAACCTGGGGGAAGAATGGGAGGAGGCTTGGACCCAGGCCTTGGTAGGGCATGATGGAGCCAACCTCTAGGTTTAGAGTGGAAGGGGCACTACTGCAGCCAAGCTGCCTAGACTGGAGCCATCCAAATATTGCCCTTGCCCTCAGGGTAGGTGGTGACTGCAGTAGTGTCAGCAACCTGCCCCCCAAATTAAGTTAGTCCCAGTGTTTATGCATGCATACACTTATTTAACCAACGGCGCTGAATACTAGACCACTAATTGTGTCATGCCTCGTTCTGTCTGAACAAAGGCTGATCTAGTCCATAGCAACCATACTACTCACTAAACTGGGAGAATGGAACCAGTGAGGAAGGCTGCGTGGAGGAAGTTCCATTTCTGAGGGCAGTGGGAGGTTTCCTAGGTAAAGGACTTGGGGCCTTCGGCTGGAGGTGAGGTGAGGCTGGGCTCATTTGGAAGGGAAGAAATAGAGAGCGGCTTGAATTCCAAGGTGGGTTTCTTGTGTGGGGTTATGGAGGCACCCAAACTTACACTTGGTTCAGGAGAGGTATAGAAAGCAGGGCTGAATATGTGGGGGAGGGGGCATGGTGGCCCCCAGAGGAAGAGGAAGGCAAGCCCTAGTGTTGTCTGCAAACCCATAGCTCCCCACTTCTGTGGTACCTGACATGATGGGCAGAGCTTGGTCAGGACCAAGGACAGCTCCTGGCCTGCTGTTGTTCTGTTACCTTAACAGGGTTCTCTCCCTTTCTGTCTCAGCCATAGTTCCACCCCTGCTGCCTCTCAGGCACCCCAGCCTTCTCAGTAAAATTGCAAGAGGAGGACTGGGTTTTCCTCACTCCCAGGCTTGAGCCATGAGTCTCCCTGGAGGTGATAGGAGAACTGGTTACTCCCATGTTTGTCTCAGTCTTTCTCCTGTTTTCCCAATCTCTGTAAGTTCTGTGCCCTACATTCTTCATCCTCATTCAGTCTCTTCCCACACCAGCCAGCATCAGCCTCCCTTTCATGGCATTCCCTGAAGTTACCCTGTGCTCTTTCCCTTACCCCTCCTCCACCCCATTCACAGCTTTTGATTTTTTCATTTCTCCTGGGGTATGTGGAGTTGTTTCACATTTTGTCCTTTTCTTCTGTAACATGACACCCAGGTGTCTTCTTCCTCCCGGTCATGACCAAATGTTTTATATATGTATATATATATAAAACCTGGAAGAATGTAGGGTGTAAAGAAGAGTTTCTGAAATCAGACCTGGGTTTGGTACTGATTGTGTCACTGACTTGCTGTGTCTTATTAGGCAGTTAGCCTCTTTGAACCACAGTTTCATCATTCTGTAGTATGGGACAACTCTTACTCCAAAGACTAAACTCAGAATGTGAGTCCCTGGCGAACAAAAAGTGCTCCATGTTTGCCTAATGGACAGACTGCTGTGAGGATAATAGTGGATGATTTCAGTGCATGTGCTATGCAGAGGACCGCTTTATGAAGTTTTATATCGAAATTAATTTGCCCCCGCAATCCTATTAAAAGTACTACTGTTATAACCTCCTTCTGAGGAAACAAGTCATAAAGACGTTGAATAACTTGAGTAAGTAGTTACGTGGCATAGCCCAATATTCAAACCCAGGCAGTTTGGTATTTCACTTAAAAATTACGCAATGCCACCTCCCAAGGTGATAGAGTGCACGGGAAGTCCTTAACAGTGTAGGCGGATAGGAACTGCTCAAACCAGCGTAGTTACTTTCAGGCAATCGGTGTGTCTGAGGGGGAATAGAGGCTGAACTGGAAGACGAGCGCCAGGAGATGAGAGCCAGGAAAACTACAACACCCACAAGCCTCCGCTCTTCCTCTGAGGCACTTCCGATTGGCTTCAGGCTCAGAGGCTGACCGTTGGTTCTCGGGATGGCTTGGCGGGGATTGGCCATGCAGGTTTTCAGTTCAGTTCAGTTTTAGACGGGTATAATTGCCGTCAGTCCCGCCTCAAACACCCGGAAGTAGTCTCCGGGGGAGGCCCATGTGTAGTGGTAAAGCGGAGAAACAGGAGTTGTCGTGGGAGAGGAGCTGGCTAAAGGGCTTAGGGTAGATTAACTCCCCAGCGCCTCCCCGCCCACCATCCCCACTAATCGATTCTGACCCTTTGAGGGCTGTTTTTGAGCACGCGGGGCCTGAAGCTGACGGAGGGAGGTTCCCATTGCCTGCCGCCACCCAAACTGTGCCTCATGGAGTCTACCTTCAGCAGCCCTGCGGAGGCGGCGCTGCAGCGAGAGGCAGGCTCTGCCGGGCTGCGCACTTCTCTTGGAGACCTGGACCGAGTGTACGAGCTGGAGCGAGTCGTTGGATTTGTCCGCGACCTGGGGTGTCAGCGGGTGAGGGCACGTTGGGGAGCGGAGGGGTCTGCCAGAGGATTGGGATCTTGGGGTAGTTTTGTGAGGCTGGGAATGGGGTAGATGCTTCGCAGGGTGGAGAGGCTTGGAAGGTTAGGTAGGGACTCCCTTAAAGGTTTCCCTTGAAGACACCTTCGGTGCAGGAGAGGCTGTTCTGACTCCATGGTACATGCTTACAGGTGGCCTTGCAGTTCCCTGACCAGCTATTGGGAGATGCTGGGGCCGTGGCAGCACTACTGGAGGAGGCTACCGGGTCGAAGATGTTCATTCTGGGAGACACAGCCTATGGCAGGTGTGAACTTCAGCTTGAGTATCGAGGGTGAGGTAGGGATCCAGGGCTGATGGTGTTTCTCCTTTATGACAGTGTCTGCCCCTCAGTAGCTTTGTTTCTCCTTCATGATGATGATTCCTTTCCTGATACTCGCTCTTAGTGACACTGTCTTTTCGTTTTATTTTTAAATGGAGGATGAGATGGTTAGATGGCATCACCGACTCAATGGACATGAGTGTGGGTAAACTCTGGGAGTTGGTGATGGACAGGGAGGCTTGGTGTGCTGTGGTTCTTGGGGTCACAAAGAGTAGGACACGACTGAGCAGCTGAACTGACTGAATTGCTTAACAGTGTTGTGTTCATTTCTGCCATACATCAACACGTATCAGCCGTAGCTTAACATATGTCCCCTTCCTCTTGAATGTCCCACTCAGCTCCCACCCCGTCTTTTCATAACATGGTTTTCTTCACTGACCACATTTTCCATTGATGACAGCAATACTTTTTTCAATGAGAAGCTCTCTCATGATGGTATCTCCCCTGCAGCTGCTGTGTGGATGTACTGGGTGCTGAGCAAGCTGGAGCTCAGGCCCTTGTACATTTTGGCCCTGCCTGCTTAAGCCCTCCTGCCCGCCCACTGCCCGTGGCCTTCGTCCTCGGTCAACGATCTGTAGCCTTGGAGCTCTGCGCTAAGGCCTTTGAGGCCCAGAACCCAGACCCCACAGCGCCTGTGGTGCTGCTCAGTGAGCCATCCTGTGCCCACGCCCTGGGTGAGGGTTTTGCTTGTGCATGCGGGTAGGGTGGGCTGACCAGTTTGTGCCTTATTCCTCCCTTTCAGTACACTCCTGTGGAGTTCTCAACATGGGCTGGGCCCCACCCTCTCCTTTTGGGTCCCAATCAGTCTCCTGGGGATGAGGGGGATCCCTTTTTACCAGGCCCCAACCTTGACACCACCTTCTTCTTCCAGAGGCCTTGGCCACCCTTCTGCGCCCACGGTACCTGGACCTGCTTGTCTCCAGCCCAGCTCTTCCCCTGCCAGCAGGCTCCTTCAATCCAAATCCTGAGCCCCTGGAGCGTTTTGGGCGCCGCTTCCCTTTGGCTCCAGGGAGGTGTCTGGAAGAGTATGGTGCCTTCTATGTGGGGGGCTCTGAGGCCATCTCTGACCCTGATCTTGACCCAGACCTAAGCCGGCTGCTTTTGGGCTGGGCACCAGGGCGGCCCTTCTCCTCCTGCTGCCCGGATACAGGCCGGACTCAGGATGAAGGTGTCCGGGCTGGGCGGCTAAGAGCACGCAGACGCTATCTGATAGAGAGGGCCAGAGATGCCCGTGTGGTGGGGCTGCTGGCGGGCACACTGGGTGTGGCCCGACACCGGGAGGCCCTGGCACACTTGCGGAATTTGACACAGGCTGCTGGCAAGCGTAGCTATGTGTTGGCCCTTGGGCGACCCACGCCTGCCAAGCTTGCCAACTTCCCTGAGGTGGATGTCTTTGTGCTGTTGGCCTGTCCTCTGGGTACCCTTGCCCCCCAGCCTTCTGGCAGCTTCTTCAGGCCTGTATTAGCACCATGTGAGCTGGAGGCTGCCTGCAACCCTGCATGGCCACCTCCAGGCCTGGCTCCCCACCTCACACATTATACGGACTTATTGCCTGGTGAGTGGTGGGGGCACTGCCTAAACTAGAAACACTTGGGGCATGAAGCTGGGGGGCCACTATGAATCTTTTTTTTCCCTCCCTTCCAGGCTCTCCCTTCCACGTGCCCCTCCCTCCACCTGACTCAGAGCTATGGGATGCCCCAGATGTGTCACTCATTACTGGGGACCTCCGACCCCCACCTGCCTGGAAGCCATCAGATGATCCTGGGTGCTCAGCCCTGACCCCGAAGCCCCAGCTGGAGCTGGCTGAGAGCAGCCCTGCAGGTGAGTGTGGCAGATCTCCACTCCCATCTGAACCCTTCTCCCCTGTTCAGCTCATTCAGCCTCAACCCCCTCCCTCTGCAGCCTCATTCCTTAGTTCCCGGAGCTGGAAAGGACTGCAACCCAGCCTGGGTCAGACGCCGGTGACGGGAGCTGTAAGCGGAAGACGAGGAATTGCCATCGCCTATGAGGATGAGGGAAATAGCTGATACCATGTGGGACCAGAGCCACAGGTGGACTTAAGACCTTTAGTGCTCCCTGCACCAACCTCACTGTTCTGCCAGGATCCTTGAAGGAGCCTCTCACTGAGGCAGCCCCTCACTGAGGACAGGCTCCAGCTCTGTCTTGTCTTGTCCTGTCCTGGCACCGGCACAAGGCTTAGCCCATACTTGCTTGGTAAAGGTCTGTTGTTTGACGAGGGAACAGCTTTAGGTCTTCCCTGAAGCCTCTGGGCCATCTGTTCTCCTGGGAGCAACCCAAGCCCTCTGGCCAATCCAGGTTCCTGCTGTGCAGTTGAGGGTCTGTCTTTTTCAAAGGCAGGTGCTAGATGTTTAGACCACAGTTTTCCAGCCTTGGCACTGTTGATGTTTTGGGCCAGATAAGTGTTTGTGATGGGCTGTCTTGTGTATTATAGGATGTTTAGCATCATCTCTGGTTTCTGCCCAATAGGTGCCAGTAGCATACCCCTCTCTAATTATGATAAACAGAAATGTCTCCATATGTTGACAAATGTCCCCTATGGGGGCAAAAGCATCCCCAGTTAAGAATCACTGGTCTACACTTAGCTACACAATACATGTGGTTGTCAAACATAAATTTGAATTAAGATTAAAAGCTCAGTTTCTCAGTCACACTAATCATATTTCAGTACTCAGATAGCCACATGAGAGGACGGCACAGCTCCAAGACATTTCTATCGCTGCAGAAAGTTCTGTTGGGCACTGCTGGTCTACACTGACTCCAATTTGTTTTTCAGGGAGGTCACAGAAACTTGAATAAACCAGATAATTTTTCTCCTTGTTTTCTTTTTATTCATCAAATACTGCAAGTCCTGCACAGGTCCTGTGGGTTGAGATCTGAATTATATTTGAGAGGAGTCCTGCCCTCACAGTGTAGCTGGGAAGAGAGGCAGCTAAAAAGGCAATTACCACAGGGTGAAGCAGTATTCTTTATGAGGAAGGAAGTCCCCAGAGGCAGCTGGAGCCCAGAAGAGGCTTCTTAGAGAGGGTGTTACCTCAGCTGGATCTCTTGAAGGAAAAAACAAATCAGAAGTAATGGAGTGAAAAGGACATTTGGACAAAGGGTACACCATGCTCAAACACACAGGCATAGACCATCATTGTGGGTACTTAAAGCAAAGTGGAGTTGCTAGATCCTAAGGGTTTAGAGGGGTGAAGTGAAAATGACTCACCTTAGTTAGTTCCCTTCATTTGCTGAAAATCTCGACATATTGGCATTGTCCCTCTGGTGGCTCAGATGGTAAAGAATCTGCCTTCAATTCAGGAAACCTGGGTTCGATCCCTGGGTCGGGAAGATTCCCCTGGAGAAGGTAATGGCTACTCATACCAGTATTCTTGGCTGGAGAATTCCATGGGGGGAGCCTTGCGGTCTACAGTCCAGGGGTCGCAAAGAATCAGAAACAGCTGACTGACTAACACTGTTAGGGTGTTGTGATTTCTGCCCTCAAGGATTGCACAGTCTACTGGTAGAGGCAGTTCTGTAAACTGATCGTGGTAATTGGGACAAGGTGAGCATCAGTCATGTATTCTATAAATATGGATTGAACACCTGGGGTGTGCCAAGCACTGGAAATCAGCAGTTTAGGAATCCTTCCATGGTTGCTTACATTTTTGTGGTGGAGAAGACAATCAGAACAGTATGCAGAATGGTAATAAGGGCTATGGAGCAATATAACGCTGAGAAGGAGGGTAAGAGAAAGGGCTACAGTATTAAACAGGATGATCAGAGAAGACTTTGAGCAAAGACTGAAAGAAGTTTTGAGTGAACCATGTGAATAATTAGAAGAAGCTGAGGGAACAAGTGCAATGCATTGAGGGTACAATTGTGTTCAAGAAATAGCCAGGAGGCCAGTGCAGCCTTTGGAAAAGACCCTGAAGCTGGGAAAGATTGAGGGCAGAAGGAGAAGGGCAGGACAGAGGATGAGCTGGTTGGATGGCATCATCGACTCAGTGGATATGAGTTTGAGCAAATTCTGGGAGATAGTGAAGGACAAGGAAGCCTGGTGTGCTGTAGTCCATGGGGTTACAAAGAGTTATGACTTAGTGACTTAACAACAACAGGGCAGCCAGAGGAGGGAGTTAGCAAGAAACTTCGGCAACGCAATCAGGGTAATAGGCCTGGTAGACCATTATAAGGACCATGGTTTTTATTGCGAGGGAAAGGGGAGCCACCGAGGTATTTAAAGAGAGTGACATGATCTTATTGAAGTTATGTAAGAATCGCCAGGGTGGCGGGAGACCCTAGAGCGGGCGCACTCTCCTGCCTCTGGCTAGGGAAAGCTTCCTGGAAGAACGTATCTTAAGATCATTAGGTGTTGGCCGACCTTGGGGTGAGCACGAAGAAACGTGCTTCAGGCAGAGGAAACAGCATGAGCTCAGTGAGGGACGGGTCAGACACCCTCGCGAGCTGGGTGGGACGGTCAGGGAGGAGGCCCGCGGGATCAGCACTGGCTTGGAGACTAAGCTAGGGCAGCGGTGAGCAGGCTCGGGTGGAAAGCAGGGCTGGTGGGCCGGAGCTGGGCGGAGTGTCCGGGAGTACAACAGGCGGGTGCGGCCCGACCCTAGATGGACCGGCCAGGCAACGATCGAGGTATTCGGCAAGAAAGTTTCGGGCCGCGAGACTACGATCACCACAATCCTCTGCGCCTGCAATTCCGGCGTCGCCAATTTCCTAGACCGCCGGCGACCGAGCGCCGGGCCCGATGTGAGGTCACGTGACGCCTGCGGGTCACGTGGATCAGTCAGGTGACACCGCGGGGCGGGCCGACGGTCTACGGGGAGGACGGGGACGCAGGGACGCGGTTTGAGCTCAGGCTCCCCTCGACCCGCGTCCCGCCGTCTTTGCCGCCATGACGGGGCTAGTGCTGCTCTACTCCGGGGTCTTCGTGGCCTTCTGGGCCTGCCTGCTCGTCGTGGGTGAGGCCGCGCCCTGGAGGGCGGGGACGGCTTCGGGCCGAGCTGACCCGGCTGGAGCCCAGCGGGGAGGTTGGAGTGTTGGGAGTATTAGGTCCTGACGCGGGTTCTAATACCTCAGGCTCCTGGATTTGCCTCGCGTCTGTCTGGGCCCCTAACCCGGACAGAGGAGGCTTGTATCTTCAGCTGCTTGAGGAGTGGGGTTGGGCGGGGCGGGGGGGGGGGCGGGCGGGGGGGGGCGGGGGGGGGGCGGCGCGGGCGGGGCTCTGTGGGGACCGCGAGCGATCGCAGCCCTGGTACCCTTCTGTCACTGGGCTCCGTTCCCCGGCTTCCTGCGCTCTCCCTGTCTTGCTCCTGACGGGCCTGCCGGGGTCGCGAGCCGGCTGCTCCAGTTCCTTTTTTCCCGGTCGTTTTGCCCTCCCCCCGCACCCACAGCGTGTTGAGTAAACAGCCGCTCGGACTGGGCTGGCTGCATCTGGTGGGGCCTGGCCCGAGCTGTTGCTCCCTCCCCTCCTCCAGGGTATTCAGGCCTCCTGGTTGCTCCCCTTGACGGGTCTCCGTCTGGGATATGGTGTCACAGAGGGAGATAGGTTCTTGAGAGAATGGCAGAAAATGGAGGCCTGAGCAGAGGAATCTGTATAGGCAGCTGTGCTTTCATTTTGGGGAGAGCCAAAGGACTCTGTCTTGACTTAGGTGTATGCAGACCTTTGGGAAGCTGGCCCATCTGCTGGGCAGCAACTTCTTGCCTAAGTTGTGGAACTTCTGTCTAGAGAGCAGGCCCCTAACCCCGTTTTTCTCATTGCTGTAGGAATCTGCTACACCATTTTTGACTTGGGCTTCCGCTTCGATGTGGCATGGTAAGGGAGAGGTTTCCCCTAGGAGCTTCTTTGACACCTGCCCTCTCTGATCTGAAGTCCTTCCCTCCCCACCTGCTCCTGCTCCCCAGCTGTCTGGGGTGTGGACCATTGGGAAATACGAAGTGTTTTGTTTCAGCATCCAGGACTGGAGGGGTTGGAGTAGGGTCGGGGTGGATTTTGTGCCCACTTCTCCATAAGGACTGAATTGTCTTTCTCCCTGTCTGCGCACCAGGTTCCTGACAGAGACTTCCCCCTTCATGTGGTCAAACCTGGGCATTGGCCTAGCTATCTCCTTGTCTGTGGTTGGGGCAGCATGGTGAGTGTTGGGGTCATGGGACAGGGAAGGGGGCTGAATCATAGCAGGGGGTGTCTTTGGGTTCTTAGTCATCTTGGGGGCAATGACAAGTTTGGGCTCTGCTCATTGGTTTCTTATTTGTCCATCAGGGGCATTTATATCACTGGCTCTTCCATCATTGGAGGAGGGGTGAAGGCCCCCAGGATCAAGACTAAGAACCTGGTCAGGTAAGTGTAGGACCCTTGTAAGGTTGTCAGAACCAAGTGGGAGCTGCCTGTGTATTTGACCTACGTTACATGCTGCTCCTCACCGGCCTCCTGATGGGGTGGGATGTCAGTGGAGGAAGGTGGTTGGACACTCTCCAGGGAGGAAGGTTGGCTTCTTTCTCATCTCTTTCTCCTCTTCGCCCCCTAATCCCCCATTACTACTACCAGTATCATCTTCTGTGAGGCTGTGGCCATCTACGGCATCATCATGGCAATTGTCATTAGCAACATGGCTGAGGTATGGAAGACTAGGTGGGATGGGTCTCAATTCCAGTGTGTTTTATATTGCTTGGTGGGGGAGGGGGAGTGGAGTAGGGAATGGTTTCTGATTATTTCTCTGCCTCCCTCAGCCCTTCAGTGCTACTGACCCCAAGGCTATTGGCCATCGAAATTACCATGCAGGTAGGTGGGTGTGTGAAGGCAGAAAATTGGGGCTTCACAGATGATTCCCCCTCCAGTGCACACCCCAGCTTAGACTCTTCATTGTGATATTCTTTGGCCTGCTTTGCAGAGTTGGGGTGCTGGCTGGTCCCATTAGTCCATGTTGGACCCTTGCCTTCATTTTCCTGTGTCTGGTTCAATATCAGCGCTCCCTTTCCATCCCTCCAGGTTACTCCATGTTTGGGGCTGGCCTCACAGTGGGCCTGTCTAACCTCTTCTGTGGAGTCTGCGTGGGCATCGTGGGCAGTGGAGCCGCCTTGGCTGATGCACAGAACCCCAGCCTCTTTGTAAAGATTCTCATCGTGGAGATCTTTGGCAGTGCCATCGGCCTTTTTGGGGTCATCGTTGCAATCCTTCAGGTGCTGAATCCCCCTGGGGAGCCTCTGTCCTTGTCCCCAGTGCAGTCTCACCCTTCTTCTGGAGGAGCCACAGTGCTCCCTTCTACATCTGTAACCATAAAACCCCTGAACAGCTTTCGCTGCCTCCTTCTCATCTTCTGGTTTTCCCCTTTTGAGCTTTCCATTTATTTCTGTCTTTAACATGGTATCACTGATAACATCTTTTTTTGTTACATTGTTTCTGTGTATGAAAGATTTGCTCTCTTTTCCGATTCTGTTATTTTTCTGTTCCTCTGTGTCTTTGCGGTCTAGACCAGGTTGGGATCGTGTCTGTTGTGGTCTGTCTTGGTGTGTTTGACTGTATTGTCAGTTGGACAGCATGTCTGAGATGTGTGTATCTTGTTTGTCTGACAGTGTGTGAGTGTGGCTAAGGATCAGCCTGAGGATCTTGAGCGTGACTGTGGGCATCTGACTGAGTTGACTCTCAAGAGACTGGCATGTCCACATGCCACTTCTCTGCATCGAGTCTCGTAGTTGTCTCTGTCCCCATTCACTGTGTTTGTCACAGCATGTCCATCGTGGTCCAGTCATCCGTGGTTGTGGTCTGGCCATCCTGCCATGGGTCTCATCTTCTGTCACATGTCATTGTCTAATCAATTTTTTTGTCCCTGCCTGATTTCTGCTTTTCTTCTCTTGCAGACCTCCAGAGTGAAGATGGGTGATTAGATGGTCTGTGTGGGTGGGGCCGTGCCCCACTCTTATTTATTTGTGGTTTTCCCCGGGACGGCTGGAGCTGTACCCCTTAGACTTTCAGGGGGCTTGGTGTTCAGGGCCCTCCCTACACTCACTTCGTGCTGCCTGCCGACTTGGAGGCTCTGCCTGGCTGGATTCTCAGTGTGGGGAGGGGGCTGCAGGTGGCTGTGTGGCTTCGCACCTGTGTCCCTCCCCCACCTCGTCTTCCCAGTGTTTGTGAAATAAATGTGGTGGTATCGGTCTGGGTCAGTGCTGCTTCTTTTGCATTCCTTCGCCACCACCTTTCACAGAAGGGTAAAGAGACCTGTAGGCCTTGACTTCATGCCAGCCTCTCTAGCATTCCAGTTCATACACGCTGTCTCTGTTCTGGACAGCACTGGCTCCTGGGTGGGAAGGGAGTGGTGCTGGGCTGGGGCCTCTGTAGCTCTAACCCTCTTTATTGAAGGAGCGAGTCTGGGGATGTGGGCCCCTTGCTTGATTGTGGGAGGAGGTGACCAACCCCATTCCCTCAGGGCTCTGGTCAGCTCAGCCCCAGTTGACTGCATTTATTACCTGGTTCTCCCCTCGGGCATCCAACCATCTCTTCCTCTGGGGCCTTGGAACCCTTTCATTCATCTGTGTTCATCCCTGCAGCATCCCATGCCCGTAACTAGTTTGACCTCATGTTCCCAGGGCTGTGCCCAGCTCCTCCCCCGCCTGTCCAACCTCTTACCCAACCTCCTGTTCCCCTAGAAGCCCCTGCCACACACACCGATTCACACCTTTAAGCATCCTGCCCAACTAGCAGCCATCTCCACCGGTGGGCCTTTTGATTCTGCTCCCATCGATGAGCCAACAAATTCCTGACCTCCCTGACGAACTTCCAGGTGCCCTTGTTTGGCTGAGTTCGCGCTCCAACCAGACCCCATTCTTCCAAAACGGGTTTGACCCATCCACACCTCCGGTTCGGAGCCCTTGGATGAGTCTGATCAATTTCTCCTGCCCCTCCCTGGTCCTCGGTACCCTCGCTCCGCGGCCGCGCTCGGCGGCCAGCAGGGGCGGGCGTCGGAGGCGCGCGGCGGGTACGGGCGCGCTGGAGGCGGGGGCCGCGGGGACGCGCGCGCGGGCGCGCTGGCCGGGCCTGCCCCTCCGAGGCGCCGTAGCGCGGGAGGGAGGCGGCGGCGCTGTAGTCCGTCGGTCGGCGGGTCCGTGGGTCTGCCCGGCCGCCCGGCCCCGCCCTGCCCCCCGGGGCGGCTCGGCTCCATGGCCCGCGGCGGCGGCGGCGGCGGGAGGCGGCCTGGGGGCCGCGGGGGCCGCTGACCGGGAGGAGGAAGGCGGCGGGGCCGGGCCATGGGGAACGGAGCCGACCGCAGCCGCCGGAGCCCGGAATCCAGCCGGAGCCGGAGCGGCGCCCCCTGCTGAGCCCCGAGCGCTGGGTGAGAGGGGGGCGCTCGCGGCCCCCAGCTCGGGGCCCCGAGATTCCAGACCCGGCCCCACGAGGGGCGCCCCGAGCGCGGCCCCGAGATCCCCGCCCAGGACCCGGTGAGAGGCGCTGGCGGCCAGACCCCGGCCTGCCGTCACCCCACCCTACCCCCATCCCTCGGCTCCCCCAGTCCCCCTCGGACTCCTCTGCCCGCCCCCAGCCAGCCTCCCTTATTGTCCTCGCTCCACCCCGGCCTCGTGGCGTGGGGAGGCGCTCCACTTACGTCGCCCCTTTGCCTCGACCCCCAACCCACATCCTCTTCTCCAAGCCCCCTCCCCCCCAGGCTCCACACCCACCTGGTCTTCGCTGCTTCCCTGTCCAGGGGTGCCACGTGTTCAGGCCACTCAGCCCTCCAGCCCCGCCCAAACTCACCTCGCAGCCTGACCGGCAGCCTGACCCAAAACCCCTGACCCGGAGGGAGTGGTGGGAGTGTTTGCACGTGGGTCGGGGTGCTGTGAGCTGCCAGAGAGCCTGTCTGTGTGACTGTGTAAGCCCGGGAGCGCGGCTTTGTTTGTGAGTGGGTGACTCGGGGCATTATTGTTACCGTCACCCAGGCGTGTCTGTGACTCTTAATGTAGTTCTCTGTGTATCTGAGTGCAGCTACAGTGTATCTGACTGTAGCTGGGACCCAGGGTGTTTGTGTGTGATAGATACTGTGTATCTGAGGGAGACTCAGCCTGCTCTCTGAAGGCCTGCCAGAAGTGCCCCCAGAAGTGTTATTGCTGTGGGACCCCCAGTTAGAGCCATGGCCCAGGCAAAACCCTCTCCTGACATGCTGCCTCCAGGGGCCAAGCGTTTCCCTTTCTGGGAATCAGAACCAATCCTTGAGGTCTTATGGGAGGGATGTCCTGGGCCCCATCCTGTCTTTTCACCTCTTGCTCCAGAGGGAAGTGATCCCATAAACATCTTGTTCAAACTTGGGCCACCTGCATGCTGAGGTCCACTTCCCAGCCTTCTCCCAGATGGCCTGGCCTACTCCCCACTGGGACCTGACCAAAGAAATCACTGCCCACCCCCATGTTCCAGAAGGACTAAATGAAGTCTTGAGTACCAAGTGCTCTGGCATGGTAAATACTCAGTAAATGCTCTTCTTTCCTCAGACCAGGACTCCTGGGTTGAGGATGCTACCCTGTGGGCGTTTGTTCTCTGGGGCACAGAGAACCCGTGTGGTTCTGTACATAAGTGTGTTTCTGTGTTCAGATATGAGCTGGTGTGATCAGAGGTCATGTGCCCATGATCCATGGTTGGGGAGAGGGTGTGAAGTTGGGTAAGAAGGACACTGACCCAAGTGTGAGGGTAGGTGAGGCTCTCCATGTGTCTATGTGTCAGTGAGGATGAGGAAGGAAAGCACGTGTGGGTTAGTACTCAAGTGTGTGAAGATGCATGAGTAGTGAGTTGCCAGGGACCGTGTGTGTGTATTACAGGTAGAATTTAAGTCAAGGGGTGTGAGCAGGTAAGTGTGAGCATGCACGTCTAAGAATGTGAGCAGTGCACAGAAGGTGGGTGGGTGGCCTTGCCCCTCTGGCCCTGACCTGCTGGGTGTGTCTCTCTCCCACCCCTGCTCAGGCCGGCAGCCGGATGCCCGGGCCCATTGGGCGGGCCGGCGGCCGCCTGCGGGATGAGCAGACTGCTGGGGGGGACGCTGGAGCGCGTGTGCAAGGCCGTGCTCCTTCTCTGCCTGCTGCACTTCCTCGTGGCCGTCATCCTCTACTTTGACGTCTACGCCCAGCACTTGGCCTTCTTCAGCCGCTTCAGTGCACGGGGCCCCTCCCGTGCCCTCCACCCAGCTGCCAGCAGCAGCACCAACTGCTCTCGGCCAAACGCCACTGCCCCTAGCTCCGGGCTCCCCGAGGCTCCCAGCGCCCGGCCCGGCCCCACGGCTCCTGTCCTGCCACCCTGTCCTGACTCGCCGCCTGGCCTTGGTGAGCCTGCGGGGTGGGGCTTGCCTCTAGGGGTGGGCCAAGGTCTGGGGGAGTGGAGTCTTGATCCCCGGGGGCGCCACAGGTGTTGTGTGTTGGTAGAGGGCTATTCCTGGGATTCCCTGGCCCACCCCAGGTAGAGGGAGGGGGCTGGCGTCCTTGGGTTCCGATGAAGACCTAATTCCTGCCCTTGTCCTGCCTGCAGTGGGCCGACTGCTGATTGAGTTCACCTCACCCATGCCCCTGGAGCGGGTGCAGAGGGAGAACCCAGGTGTCCTCCTCGGTGGCCGCTATACGCCTCCCGACTGCACCCCAGCCCAGACGGTGGCAGTCATCATCCCCTTCCGACACCGGGAACACCACCTACGCTACTGGCTCCACTACCTGCATCCCATCCTCAGGCGACAGCGACTACGCTATGGCATCTACGTCATCAACCAGGTGCGCAGCCGCAGCCTCCAGGCTGGTCACCGGCCACCAGGGAACCCCCGAGCACCTGTGGGGAGGGGCCCACGTGCCTGTTGGTGCGTCTGTGCGGTTGGGGGCATTCCTGGATGCCTGGATAGCTGTGTGGACATGCGATGTACGTGTGGGTGTCCGTGCATGTCACTTCGTGCACATGTGGGTTTGCATGTGCCTTCAGGGGATTGCATACGTGTTAGTGGTGGTGGACACACGGCCAGGTGTGCGTAGCCTCTGTTGTGGGTGAGTGCCATTGTTTACCTTTGGTAGGCCCCACCCCATGGTGGTGGTAGCTTAGGGTACACTGGCTATGAGATATTGAGGGTCCTGAGCAGAGAGAGAGTTAGACCTGAAAGAGAGATCAAGACTGCCTTAGGGCCAAGTGCTGAGCACAGCTGAGATCCAGGAATTCAGTTCAGGCTCCAAGCCCACTGCCATGGGCCTGGCTGGGGCTGGCTTCTGGGGCCTGGAGAAGGTCTGATACAGGCCCTCCTCCCCACAGAGAATCCCCAGACTTGAACTTGGATCCCTTTGACTCCAGGACAGTGGTGTGTCACTGGAGTAGGAGCAGGGAGCTGTGAAGCGACCAAGCGGCCCAGTTTAGCCCCAGGGTGGGAAAGTAACCATTGAGATGGGTCTTGAGGGATAAATAGGCATCAGCCAGTGCAGGGACTGGGGAAGGCAAGCATTCTAGGCAAGGGACAGAGGAGACCCCAGGCCCCAGTGAGAGAACTGATCTCCTGTGTTTGGGAACTGGCAGCTGAGGTGAGAGATGCCACATGCAGGGTGGGTAGCAGAGGTGAGGTTGGGAGGACTAGTGGAGGCCACAGCCACAAGGGTCCCAGGAGGCATCTCAAGCAGCTGGATTCCAGCGTGAAAGTGATGGGGCACCGTTTTGTCTTTTTTTGGCTATGCTGGGTCTTCACTGGGGGCAACGCAGGCTCTCTAGTTATGGTGTGGGCTCTAGAGTGTGTGGGCTCGGTAGCTGCAGTGCACAGGCTTAGTTGGGATCCCCATGGCATGTGGGATCTTAGTTCCCCAACCAGGGATCAAACCCATGTCCCTTACACTGGAAGGCAGATTCTTAACCCCTGGACCACCAGGGGAGTTCCCATAGTGAGGTTTTAGGGAGAGGGTAATGTGTGTGTGTGCTTCTTAGAAAGATTGCTCTGACTACATGTGGACAATGGGGTGGAAGGGGAGTGGGAGGTAGGGCGCCTGGTTGGGAAGAGGCTACTGTGTTCAGGGTGGAGGTGGTGAATGTGCCTGTGAGTTGGGCAGGAGTCGTGCAGATGAGAGGAGAGATGTGATACAAGTAGCTGAGAGGAAAGGGAGGTGCCAGGACACCTTGAGGCTCTCTGTCTTGACTGCTGGCCCCATGTATGGTTGCGCCTGTGAGATGGGAACACAGGATCTGGGCCGGGTCTGGGGGAGAATGTGTCTTTTTTGCATGTGATGAGTTTGAGTGCCTGGGGGAAGTATAAGAGGAACGGTCAGCAGGCATTTGGACAAATGAACTGACCTAGGAGTGAAGTCTGAGGTGGAGAGGGATCTGGGAGCCACCAGTATATAGATGGTCCCTAAAACCAGCCATGTTCAGCCTGCCTGGGGTGGGGCCTGGGACCTGAGAGGAGAAAGCCAGCATGTAAGGAATGGGTGGAGAAAGACCACAGAGGCTGCAAGGGTTGGCCAGAAAGGTTCGAGGAGACCCAAGAGAACTTGGTGTCCCAGCACCCAGGAATAAGCGTCAAGAAGGCAGCGTGGCAGCTGCGTGAGCGCTGCTGGGGGAGTAAGGAAGGATGTAGACCGAGAAGCGTCCAGTGGATTTAGCAACAAGGTGGGCCCAGCGAGAGCCATTTCAGGGGCATGGTGGGGGCGGAAGCAGATTGCAGTGGGTTGCAGAAGGAATCAGATCTGACAAAATGCAAGTAGCCAATTGGAGACAACTCTTTATTAAAAAAAAAAAAATTCTGCTGAGAAGGGAACGCAAAAGGTAGGGTGGGGTCTAAAGGAAGGGCTTTCTTTGGGTGAGAGAGAAATGGGCAGGTTTATGAGCCCTGTGGGAGAAACCTAGGGCTCCGGGGTGGTGAGAGAGGTTAGGAAGGAGTGCAGATGGAGAAAACGGACTATTGCTCCAAGGGCTGGTGGGAAAGAAGGTTCAGGGCAAGGAGGAAAGAGAGCAGGTGGGGCCGGGCCGTTCAGGGTCCAGGGGAGCAGCTCTTGCTCTCTTGGGCCCAGGTTGGCTGGTAGGGAGGAGGGGCTACTACTCCTCTCCTTCCAAGAGAGCCTACTTGAAGACCAGGAGCCTCTCTGGCTCCAGCCTGGAGATCATGGGTTGGCGCAGGGACTTCAGGGGCCAGCCAGCTCCTTCCATGAAACCCTCCTTCCTCTGGCCAGAATTCAGAGTTTGGGGCTGCATGGCCAGGAGGCCAACCTCAAGGAGACCTGATCCCACAGCCCCATTTCTTGGGGGACTCCAGGCTCACTATGCCTCTCATTTTATTGGGGAGACAAGTGAATTGAGCCTGGTCCCAGAGGCTGCCCAGGGAGTTGGACGTGGATCTACAAGAGCCAGAGGGGACAGGTGGCTCATCTTAGATGCTGGCCATTTGGGGATGTTCTTTGTTCATTTCACTCCATGACATGCTCAGTAGGGAAGCAGTGTGCTCAGGGCCACTCATCTTTAAGATCCTCACTGGCACAGAGAAGATGCCTGGCACCAAGGACAGGGCCAAGGGGCACGATTGAAGGAATGAATGAAATGACAGCCCTAAATTGCAACCGTTTGAATGGACCTGGCATAAGTGAAGCACAGGGGAGGGAATGAGTAATTATACTGGGGCGGGGAGGTTTGCTAACAGAGGCCTTTCCAGACATGAATTTGAAAAGTGGAGAAGGAGAGCATTCCAGACAGGGGCAACTGCTAACACTGAGGCCTGGAGGCAGGAAAGTCTGGCATGTTCTGGGGTTGTGGAGAAATATAGTATAGCTGGGCTTGAGGGGTCTGAGGTCATTGGCCAGAGAGGAGATGGAACCAAATTCTAAAAGGCTTTGCAAAGCTAGGTCTAAGATAAAGAGCTGGATTTGATCCCGAGAGTCTGGAGGCCCCGGTGGAGGATGAGTTGACGGGTAGTGCTAGGTCTGCAGGGACTACTCTGGACAGTGGTCAAGTGGCAGATGTTTCCAAGTCTCAGGCCCAGAGCCGACCTGTCTCCTCCACCAACCCCAGCACGGTGAGGACACCTTCAACCGGGCCAAGCTGCTCAACGTGGGTTTCCTAGAGGCACTCAAGGAGGACTCCACCTACAACTGCTTCATCTTCAGTGACGTGGACCTGGTCCCCATGGATGACCGCAACCTGTACCGCTGTGGTGACCAGCCCCGCCACTTTGCCATTGCCATGGACAAATTTGGCTTCCGGTGAGGGCTCCCTTCTCTGCTGGACCCAGGCCTCCCTGTCCCGCCCCGGCTGTCACTCCCAGCCCCTTCCCCTGCTTGTTGCCAGACCTCTATCTGGAATCCCCTCAGGTTCCTCATTGATGCATGTCTTCCGTGCCCCAGGCTGCCCTATGCTGGCTACTTCGGAGGTGTGTCGGGCCTGAATAAATCCCAGTTCCTGAGAATCAATGGCTTCCCCAACGAGTACTGGGGTTGGGGTGGTGAGGATGATGACATCTTCAACCGGTGAGCGGGGGTGGGGTGGGGAGTCGATGGGGTGTGGATGGTGGGCACAGACTGGGCGGGGCTCTTCGCCCATCCTGGTGCCCACTCCAGCCCAGCTGTCCTTGACCCCAGGATCTCCCTGGCTGGGATGAAGATCTCGCGTCCAGACATCCGCATAGGCCGCTACCGAATGATCAAGCACGACCGGGACAAGCATAACGAGCCCAACCCTCAAAGGTGACCCCCCAGCGCCCTCAACCCCAGCCGTCCTGGCCCCTTACCCATAGAGGTGACGTCCCAGTGCTGCTAATCCCCAGAGGTGATCCCAAGGCCCTGATCCTTGACTCCTGATGACTCCCAGCACCCCCACCCTTGGCCCTTAGTCCCCAGCTCTACTCTCACCCCTGGCCTGATTCTGCAAGTGACTGAAATTTAAAGGTGGGGCTCAAATTGTCACTGAGTAACTTGCATTTCTCTTGGGCCCTCACAAACCTCACTCCAGCCTGAACAGATAGGACAAGAGACAGCAGGCCCAGGGCACAGCTCCAGGGCCTAGGGACCCAACAGAGATTGCCCCGAGCAGTGTGGGGTGGCGGGAGTGGAAAGACACTGCTGAGCCCTCTGAGATTGAATAGGTGGCTGGTCTCTGAGGAGGAAGCCACATGGGTGTCTTAATGCTGGCTGGGAGAAATGCCTGAGGGTATGTGAGATGGGTAGTGGAGAGCAGGAGGCGTGTTAGGGGATCCAGAGCACTCAGACCTAATCCCTGCTGGGCAGCTTGTGTGAAATTCAGTCTAGGGAGGGAGACCAGCAGATACAGCACAAGGTGATTTGGGCAAGGTGCTGTCCTGGCAGAAGAGGGAGTGATGGTGGGAGGCTTCCTGAAGGCTGTTGTTCAGTTGCCAAGTTGTGTGTCCGACTCTTCATGACCCCATAGACTGCAGCATGCCAGGCTCCCCCGTCCTTCACCGTCTCCTGGAGTTTGCCCAAATTCATTCCATTGAATCAGTGATGCCATCCAACCATCTCATCCTCTGTCACCCTCTTCTACTTCTGCCTTCAGTCTTTCCCATCATCAGGGTCTTTTCCAATGAGTCAGCTGTTCACATCAGGTGGCCAAAGTACTGGAGCGTGGAGTATTCCTGGAGGAGGTGATGGTAAACTGGAGTTTGAAAAGAGTTATTCATTCTACAAATATTTGTCACACACCTACCTTGGGTACAGTACTGTATTCACCAGGCTGATGGAGGAGGCTAGTCTGGATAAAAGGAATCAGATGTGTAGGAGTCTGGAATGTGTACATCCATTGTATACGCTGAGAGCCTGAAACTCTTCATTATTACATTCTGAAGGCTGGGAGTGACAGGAGGGGGGTCACTGCTGATCCCAGGTTGGGAGTTTCAGTTTTGTCCCAGGGGTGCTGGGGAGTCACAGAAGGGCTTTCATGTGGGGAAGGGATGAGACCACATTTGGCTTTGGAAGGATCACCCTTTGAGTTTGAAGAAGGTGAAGGACTGGCAGGGCTGCTGAGTGGAGCAGGAGGAAAGTAGACCAGGCTCAAAGGAATCAGTGGAGCCCAGGGGGTATGCTGCATGTGAAACTGGCATGCACCCGTCAGACCAGTACGAAGTTTTTCTCTGAAGCCAGGGTGTCAGAGTGGGGAGGGAGGTGGCCGTAATGATGTAGGGTTGATATCTGGCAAAAGCATGAAGTACTGGGCATCCAGGGAGCTGATGAAAAAGCAGTTAAGTTAATAACTATGGTGAGTAGGGAAGGGACGACAGGCTGGGAGAAGAGGGGCTTTGGGGTATCTGAGGAGGGGCACTCAGTGTTAGGCTGGCTCCAGAGAGGGATCTGAAGTGAGCCAAGAAGGATGGAGAGGATCAAAACAGTTGGGATGAGGGTGGCAGTGGGGCTTTAGAAGCACAGGCCAGAGTCCATGCCTCGGTGCCATCCTTGGTTAGTGATATCTGCATGGCCGAGATAGCAAGTTATTTCTGGCTTAAGGAACTCTGTGGATGCTGGTTTCATCTAGCTGGTTGCTTTTGCCTCAGATCTAGGAGTTCTGGATTCTTCTTGCTCTCACCCTACGTATCTGGACCATCAGCAGGTCTTATCAGTGCTGCCCCTGCAAGGTACCTGAGCCGGTCCACTTTTCCCTTTACTTCTGCACTAGTGCAGGCTCTTTGTAGCTCATGTTCCCTGGCCCTCCCTTTCCCAGACTGGGATAAAAATCCCTCAGTGTTTTTTAACTCACAGAATAAAAAGCTGTTTCCTCTGACTTACAGAGGCTTGCCCATACATGCTCTAACCTCCCAGCTAATCTTACTCTGGGTTTTCTCCTTGGCCCATTAAGCTCTAGCCACTCTGCTGTGCAAATTCTCATTTTCAGTTTAGGGTCAGCCTGTGTGCTTTTACCTCTGCTGTCAGCTTGATGGCCCACACCCACCCCTTCCACGGCAGTCATCCTGTCTGCCGTTTCCCTCTGCTGTCTCCCTCAGTATTCTGGTGTCTTCCTTGTCTATTACTTGTTTGCCCTAGTGGTAAAGACTTGCCATGAGAGGAAGGACTTTGCAGTTCTGTTCATGGCTGTGACCTTGGTGCTTAGAGAGGGCCTGGCACACGGGGACTGCTCAATAAATAGATGGTGAAGGCATGATTAAAGGATGAGGAACAGAGAAGGTGGCACAGAGATGGTGGGTGTGGGGAGTAAAGATGATGCATACGATACAGGACACGTTGTATTTGAGGTGTCTGTGGGGTACCCTGTGTCTGGGTCTGCAGTGAGAGAAAAATTGGTGAGTGTGTCATGATTCTGGACTGAAGGGGGTGAGATCTCTGTTTTGAGGGTTGTTGCAAGAGCCAAAGGGCCCCAGGCAAGTGGAGGGGGTAGCGAGGAGAACTGAGTTACCCCAGGAAGATGCCAGGAGGGCATGAGCCTTGGGCCCAGTGATCCCTACTGGGTTTGGTGGTGAGCCCTGATCTAGACCCACTTCTATCCTGTCTAGGTTTACCAAGATTCAAAACACGAAGCTGACCATGAAGCGGGACGGCATCGGGTCAGTGCGGTACCAGGTCTTAGAGGTGTCTCGGCAACCACTCTTCACCAATATCACGGTGGACATTGGGCGGCCCCCTTCGTGGCCTCCTCGGGGATGACACCAGTGGACAAAGGCTCCCAGTGCCAAGGATTGCCTGTCAGAGGACTGACCTACAGCCTGGCTGGCAGCTGCTCTAGGGTGGATCTCCCAGGACTGAGACTGTGGGCTCTGTTTTCTGAGGGTCTTCAGTAGGCACCCCCCAGCTGCACTTGGAAGTTTCAGAACCTACTTTGGGGGAGCTTCCATCCTGGGCAGGCCCCTCAAGGGTGGCCGTCTCTGGGGTCAACCCTTCCTGCTCCTCCCTCCCCAGTTCAGCCCCCCTCACTGTCAGGGTTGGGTCAGCCCCTGCACTGCCTCGCCGAGTGGCCTGGGCCAGGTCACTCCACCTCTCTGTGCCTCAGTTTCCCCCCCTTGAGTCCCCTAGGGCCTAGAAGAGTGGGAGGTATGACTAGGGGGCAATGTCGCTTCCAGGGGAAATTCTCAGACCTGAGGATCCCCCACACTCCCAGGGGAGGGGAAACCTTTTTCACTCAACATTGTAGGGGGCAAACTCTGGGGTACCCCCTGCTGAGGAGCAGCCCCAGGAGGGGACCAGAGGGGGTGCTGTGTCACGGCCTGGGATCTTGGGGTTGGGCTTTGCATGGGGGCGGATGGGGCTTGGATCAGTTGGGTTCCAGTCCCACCCCGCCTCTCAGAGAGAAGGCAGTAGCCCCAGGACCGGCTCGTGTTTGTACATTGCACAGAAACTTGTGTGGGTGCTTTAGTAAAAAACGTGAATGGATAAGCCCTTTGTCTGTTTGGGGATGGGGATCTGGATCCCTAATCTCGGATCCTGGTGTGTTTGGGGAAGGGCGCCTGGCCCAATCTGTCTGGTCCGGACTGTCCTGGTTCCCCAAATCCCTAGAAGCGCAGGGGTTCACTAGACTTACGCGGGCTGGAAGGACAAATTTTACCCTGCCGCTGCCTCCTGGCCGGAAAAGGCAAGGAAGTAATAAACCCACCGGGCTCAAATTTCTCGGTTCTTTCACCTGCCCTGGCGTCTAAAGGTGCCCGGGGATGAAAGGTGCTTGGGGTCAGATTGATGTGCATGGTTGAGACTTGGAAACCACCTACCACGGCTGTGGGTTGGGCTTTGTTAGCCGGCACCGCCTGGAATGGGCGGGCCCGGGACTCTCTGGGGGCGGGGCTTGGGGCTAGCTGGCCCCGTTTCCCGGGTGACGGCCATGCGGAAGAGGCGGAGCTAGGGCCCCAGTCCCGCCGCCTGGCTCCCGGGGCCGCGACCTGAAACCGTGGCCTCCGAGAGTCGATCAGTAGTAGGGCAGAAGAGCGCCAGAGGCCAGCGGCTCTGGACCGAGCAACTCTAGTCGTGGGGACGGGAGGCAGAATAGAATGGGGCTTGGGAGAGGCCGGTCCGAGTGACAGGCTGGGGGCGTGGCCTGTGAGACCCGGAAGCGGGCGAGGCGTGAGTGGGCGTGCCCGGCCCTGGGCGACTAGCGGTATCCCAGTAACCCAGCGCTCGGACGGGGGGTCCCGCAGGTCCAAGCGTGCGGCCCCGAGTCTGGGGGGCGGCGGCGCGGGCGGGCCATGCCTGGGGACTCCCCGTCGCTGTGGGAACTGGTGGAAGAGCACGTTCCGCTCCCGGAGCGGCCCGAAGTGAAGAGAATTCTAGGGGAGACGACGGTGGATCTGAGCCTGGAGCTTCGGGCAGAGGTGGGGCGTAAGAAGGTGGGCCCCACGGCAGATCTGTCCCACGACTTGGATGATTTGCTCACCTTCTATGGGTCCCTATCCCTGCCCAGTAACTCTCGAGCTCTTGTCGGATCTCATTGTCCGCCTAACCCTCTCCAATTTAACTGCCCTGCGCCTCATTCCCCCAGCTCCCCTGCCTCCCTTCACTTCCCTCCGCAGTCACCGAGGTGTCCCAGCTCTCCTTGCAGGTGGTGATGTTACGATCATTGCTCCAAGAGGCTCGATCTAGCCAAGCCCCTGGATCACGCCCCACCTCTGACCTCTCCTCCCTTCTGGCACCACCGCCCCTCGTAAGAGATCTTGTGCGCCAGGAACTGCGGCAGCTGCTCCAAGGTCTCCGCCGGAAGGCCATCTGTGAGGGCAGGTTGGAGCTCCAGACCTGGGGCTGGGGCCTGTGTCCAGAACTCAGATGGGCTAGCCTGGCAACTGACAAGTGGCCAGGGTTACCTTTCCTGTGGTTCCCTGGAAGGAGCCCCTGAATTGCCTTTATGCATCTTCTGCAGGGACCAAACCCAGGCTTGGGTCCAGTATAGCCCCAGGGTCCTGCGCTTTGCCTTGGAGGAGCCCAGGCGTGATTTGCCAGAACAGGAGATGTTCCAGATGAGAGCTGGTGACCCCAGGTATAGTAATAGGAGAGGCGGGATCTGTCCTTGCTGAGCAACGGACCCCGGCCAGCTGGTAGGTCCCACCTGCGGGCATGGAGGAGCTCCTGGTCTGGGACTGACACTTCTACAGCCACCTGTGGTAGGAGTCAGCCCATGAGGGCTGCAGAGGCTCAGGAGACACGTGCCAACCCTGGGAGCTTGGTTCCATCTGGGTTTTAGAATATGAGGAACAGACTTCCAGACAGATACAAAGAGAAGCACTTTGCAGGAATAGGGTGCACTACACGCAGATATGAGTGGAAGGAAAGACTTCATCCAGTGGCCAGTTGTGCCTCAGGCTGGGACAACCAGGCTGTGAGGACTGGGGACTGAATGAGATAAATGAGCAGCAGCATGTTCATCAGTGAATGGTAGCAACTTACTTCTCACACATCCTTATGAAGGGGATGATGTCCCCTTCATAAGGGGACATCATGCTCAGAAAGGATGATCGACTTTCCCAGGCTCGTACACAGTAAAGGGTGGCAGAACCCATGTGCAATCCCAGGCTCCAGATCTCCTCCTTTTAGTACCATCTTGTATTGCCTTTGTGAAAAAGCACAAAATTGTCTAGGAGAAATGGCATTTGTGTCCTGAAGTCCTGGGGTGAAGCAGCATGGGAGAGTGAGGTTGACTTCATCTGCCAGCAGCTGTTACCGGGACCTCAGTGTCATCAAGGACCAGCTGAACATGTCCCACATTGATCAGGTTGCTGGACACCTGCGGTGAGGCCCCCAAGTGTGTGCAGTGGGGGTGGAGACAGGCAGGGTGGGACTGTGGATGGACCCTGATGTACTGGGACTACTGGGAGGAGAGGGGAGGGAACACACCTGGCTGGGAGACCCAGGAGAGTGGGGCTGAGAGGTGGAAAGGGCAGGGTGCTGATGAGGTTGCTGCCAGGAAATCAGTCAAGTACAGATGCCTACATGGGCCTTGGCCTGAGGACTCTTATCCTGGGAGGTGGGAGAAGATGACACATAGCAGAGTTTTTAAAGCAGGGGCAGGGCTGTGATGCGGGAAAGAATGGAGGCAGGAGGACCCGCAAGTCTAGTCCTATCGTGTAGAAGAGAGAATGCTGCTCCTCAGGGTGGGCCCTGGGAGGCGGGCAAGGAGAGAGGACACTCCCTGCCCAGGAAGAGGCTAGCGGGGCTGCAAGGCTGTGCTGGAACAGCATGAGGGCAGCAGAGGGAGAGGTGGGCTGTGATAGGAGGGCCCAGAGGAGGCTCCTGGGGAGGCCGGGGGTGGGGACCGCTTGGAGGGCTCTGCTGAGATACGGGTCTGCCACACTGCTTCCGGTGCTGCACTGTCCATGTCCCAGGGCCCTCCTGGAGGAAGAGTGCCGCGCACTGGAGAGGGAGATTCCCATCCTGCAGGTGAGCTGCAGTCCTGGGCCGCCCTGCCCCCAGCCCTTCTGCTGAGCGTAGACACCCCTGCCTCTCACCCAGGGCATGAGATCCACACACATGGGTCTGTGTGTGTCTGTGCCTGCAGAGGTTGTGTGAACCCTGGGTCCGTTTTTCCCTTGTGCACACTTCTTATGTGTGTGATCCCTAAGTACGTGAACCCATATTCCAGTTGAGTCCCTAAGTCCGAGGTCAGCACTTTTAGATCAACTGCTGGGTCTGCCCAGGTCTTTTGCCTTCTTCTCTTCCCCAAGTCTGGATTCAGGCCTGCCACCCCCTTGCCAAGCTCAGCTTTTCAGGGAGAGGCTGGTGTTCCTCTCAGGAGTGCCCCCATGTGGTTGGGATGAAGAGACTGCACGGGCTGGTTCCTGCGCCGCACCATGGGGATCCTGGCCTGGGCACCCTGCCCAGACCTGCCCTGCCCCTGTCGTAAGGCCAGGCACTAAGCCAGCTCTCCCTGCAGCGCTGCCTGGAAGAAGAATATATAGGGGCCGCTCGGCCCTCTAAGCCAAGCCTAGAGCCCACCCTCGCAGGTGAGGACCCTAGCAGGCCCCAGAGCACCCAGCACTCTGTGCCACTCCCACCCCCCATCTCCCCCATGCCCCCCCGCCCCCCGCTCTTGTAACACACCCTGGAAGACTGGGCGCTGTGTCTCAGGTAGAACCTCTCCTCCAGAGCTAAAGGAACAGAAGGCAGCCATGCAACAGGAGCTGCAGTCACCCCTGAGGCCTTCCTGTGTCTCCTCCAGCCACAGGTAACCCAGAGCAGACAGATAGCTGGATGGGGCAGGCTGAGAGGCAGGCCACAGCCCCCTCACAGCTAATCCCTCCCATTCAGGCCACAGCCCTTAGGGTCCTCCAGCCAGGGCCCTGGACCCCTGTCTTGCCTCCACGGGGCTGCTGGAGTTTGGGCCAGGCCTCTCCAGTGCTGCCTGCCTGCTCCTCCTCTGGAGCACTGCCCCAAACCTCGCAGCCTGGCCTCCACCTGCCGCTGGGGACGGAAGATTCAGTGCAGCCCCAGGAAAAGGCCAGCTTCTACTCCGATGTCCAGTGCAGCTCCCCAGGCCCCAACCTGAAGGGCTGCTCAGGAAGGAGGCTTCAGCTTCGGTTGGCACTTGTCCTGTCTGCTACTGCCCCCTTTCAGCTTCCAGGGCCCAGCCTACTTCAGATCTAGTCTGGGATGAGCCCTCCTCAGGATTCCACTGCTGTCTGTCTGTCTGGCCCTCACTCTACCTTCTCACCAGGTCCTGGGTGTCCAGTCCTGACTGTCACAGCCTCTGGCATTTCTCCTCCCAGGTACACCCCCCCCGCAAAGGCCTGGCAGAAGGTCTTGTCCCAGCCCTGACTCATGTCCCCCTGGAGGACCCAGACAAAGCACAGCAGCAGCACAGAGACAGGAATAGAAATTTCATTAAAACCTATGGACTTTAAAATCCTAGTGGTGCGCGGATGGTCGGGGGTGGGAGGCACACCATTATTGCTACAGAGGATTAGAGGCGGCTCTTCCGGGGCTGTCACTGCACAGAGGGGCACGGAGGACGGACACACGGACACTCCAGGGCTTGGGGGAAGGAGTTCTGGCTCCAGAGAGGGGCTGGGGCACGTGGGCTGGGGCAATTTGGCACGTGAACAAGGGTAGCCCAGTTTGGGAAGACTGGGCTGTAGCCTGGTGGTGGTAGGAAAGCGGGTGTCATGTAGGGTCCCCTTCCCTGGGGCTCTGGGCTCAAACCTCCTGCTGAGCATCACCCCACCCCTACCCCCCAGAAACGAGTTCTTTGGGTGGGCTGTTGGGTCATGGGCCTCTGCTGGGCTGGCCCTGACAGCCAGTGCTGGAAGGAGGCGCAGAGACCTCAGAGCCGCCAAGTGAGGTGCAGGTGGGCCTGGAAGACAGATTGGGCCTGAGGCCAAGGGTGAGGGGGTGGCAACCACAGATAATACAATTTTTACAAAAATAATCACACAGACAAAAGGGCCGAGCCGCACAGCCTGACCCGTAACACTGCACAGCCCCCCGGCTCCTCACCCTGCCTCCAGGTAGGAAGATCTGAATTAGCCTGGGCGGAGGCTGGGGTCCACCCCAAGGGCAGGAACACTGGTCAGGAGGCCAAAGGCTCAGGGCAAGGGACAGGTAGGAGACCCACCCAGAACCTCAGCTCAGGGCAAAGTATGGGGGCATCAGAGGCCACGTGAAGCCCAGCAGGCCTCTGGGGACCTGGCCTGAGACCCCTCCAAAGTGCAATTGGGCCCCCCAGCAACCCCGCCATCACCCACACCCCCCAGCTGCCATCTTAGCATCCAAAGGACCTGTAAACACTAGGGACACGAGCACGAATGACCGCGCTAGCAGTGGTGGCCAAGGTGGCAGGGGCCACCCCTGGCCAGGGCATGGTGGGGGCAGGCGGGGACACCTATCCACCATCTCCCCAGTCTTTGTGTTGGGAGCACGGGGTGGGGGTGGGGCATGCCCCGCAGCAGCTGTGCTCATATCCGGGAGTCCTGCAGACGGCTGGAGCCATTACTGCCCACCATGGGAATCTGGGCCTTGTCTGGGTGCAGCGGCTGGACCTCAAGCCCGTCTTCAGGGGAGGGTGCAATGGTGGGGGCATAGCGCCCTGTTCGGTGCTCCAGGAGGGCGGGACCCCAGTCTCTGCTTGGCTTTGTTGCATTTTTCAAACGCTGCAGGAGAGGTAGGCATGGGGGAGGGACAGGCGGGCAGAGTGCATCAGAAGGGAGCCCTGGAGCGCCATCCATCCATCCACCCCCTTCTGATTCACCTGGCTGCCCCTGTCCCAACCCCTCACCTGGAGGAGGGTGTCCCCATCTGTTCTGCAGAACTGGAACAGGGCGTAGAGTGGAATGCAAATGACAGAGGACAGAGCCATGAGGAAGCCAATGGCCACGGCCCAGCTTGGATACTGGTATTGGTTGTAGGTGATTGGCTGGTACTGGATCACCGAGAAGATGAGAATGAACTGCAAAGAGTGGGGGTTGGGAGTGGGCGTGAGTCCTGCCCAGCCCCACCCCGGCCTTAGGCCTCCTATCAGCACTGCTCCCCTCCCTCTCCAGCTTCCCAGAATAGAAAGGGGCATCTCAGGGAGGGCAGGGTTGACATCAACGTTTGGGTAGTGGAAGCTGATGGCACCAGGGGTCCAGGGTATGATGGGCAGGTGGGCACTGTGGAAGGGGAGGGGTCTGGCTTCTGGATAATCCTGAAGCAGCAAGAAACTGTTCAGCTGCCATGGCCCTTGGAAGTCAGTTCTACTCAAAGATTTGCAGTGGCCCCCAACTGCCTGCTGAAGTAAGGCCGAATCCACGGCCTTTAAGGCTTCAATGGTATTTTCCATCTACTAAGTGTTTTTTGAATGTTTCCTCCAGACCTGGGAGCTCCTGGGATTGCATCAGCTCTAGGTCTTCAGTGCCCAACACAGCGCCTGGCACAATCTTATGTGCTGATCTGAACTGACTTATGCAGGGAGGTGGGAGCAATGGGGGAAAGGAAAGGGAGAAATCCTTCCAGTCTATGGCTGCAGAAACAGCAATGGACAGCCGGGGGGAGCTCCGGAGCCTAGAAACCATGTCAGGTTGGGGGTGCTCTCAGGAACCTCTGTGGAAAGAGCCGAGGGACACCAGAGATAAAGCCTAGGGTTGCAGCAACAAAAATACTACAGGAAGTGGAAAGATGGGCAGGTGGCTCATGGGCCACCCGGAGGGCCTGGGGCAGTGGGTGCTGCTTGCCAGGAGGCCTCAGCATACACCTCCCAAGCCTTCAGCTGCATCCTGGAGCTCAGGCCCCTCCAGCCTTTTTAGTGACTAAATTCTAGAACTCAAGACCTGTATCCACTCGGGGAATGCTGCACTTAGAGGAGCTTATAACAAGTTTCCTGAATGGAACTAGAGCCTGATCTAATGTGTGGACAAATTCTTTATTTGAGCTGATAAAAGGATGGAGTTTGTAAAAAAATTTTTTTTAAAGATCTTTTTAGCACTATGAAGAAGTAAAGCCTCCAAAGAAAACTAACAGCCCAGAAGCACGCATCCACAGAGCCTGGCATCCTCACCCGAAGGTGATTCCAGCCTGGCTTTCTGAGCACAGAGAGGATGCTGCGGGCTTTGCCTCAGTTTCCTGGAGACACTGGACCCAGGCTGCCTCCTGCCTCCTGCCTTGCCTGGGCAGTGCCCTGGGTCTCCCCACAGGGCAGCAGCTTCCTGGGAGCCCTGGAGGATGAGCTCCCCCAGGGCAGGTCCTGGGCCAAAGCCGCAACCCCCGAGGGCACAGCACTCGGCCGTGGCGTCTGCCCTCCCCCGCCTCCCACCGCTTACAGGACATTTCCGCTCCTCCTGTTTCAAAGCTGGGCCAGTGGCCAGAGCTGGTGCCTGTGCCAGGCTCGGGAAGATCCCACACCCCATGTGATGGAGGCCTCAGCCCTCAGGGGCCTTTTTTTTTTCCCAGAAACATGAGCCAAAGTGGAAATCTGGTGCTGACCTCTCTGCAGCACAGAGGAGCTGGCACGATAGGGGGCACGACTCCAGACACTGCCCGGACCATCGGGCTGACCCCTCTGTCACTCAGAGATGGCCCTACCTCTTTTCTGTGGAGGGACCATTATACTAGCAAATTCCTCCCCCCAGCCCCTGACTTCTCACCCTGATCGTAAAGGACCAAATCAGGTTTGTAGTCCATAGACCACTCCTCCTCCTAAACTTGTTTCTAGTGCAGCATGGGCCCAGCACACAGGCTCCAGATCAAACCACCTGCTTCGCACGAGGGCTCTGACTCTTAGAAGCTGTATAACGTTGGGTCAACTACTTAACATCTCAGGGCCTCAGTTTCCTCATCTGTAAAGTGGGGATAATAACGAAACCATGGAGAGTTGTATCATGAGACTTAGTATATTGTTCTTGGTCATGGTGGGCTTTTTCCACCAGACCTCCCTGCTGGGGGGTCTGTCTTCCAGGTGTTGAATACTGGTGGAAACCCAGAACTCCCCCTCCCAAGCCAGCCCATTCCAGGGTGGCTTAGGAGGGTGTCCCGGATCCTGAGCTGATACCTGACTTGCACAGCCTGCTTCTGGAACATGCATTCACACCACATATCCTGAGCACTCCAAGCACCTCAGCTATAAGGGACTAGAGATACAAAAGCTCAGCGAGGCTGTCAGAGGCCCAATGCCAATGTCAGTCATGGTTCCTGAGACTCCTCTGGGGGGATGCCAGGTGGAAATACCAGGGAGAGAGGGTCGGCTCTCAGCTGCTGCCAGCCTATTTTCCCCTTCTGAAGCTGCGCACTGTCTTCTGTCAAATACAGGGCCCTGTGCTCCCTTCCTAACCCAAGGCCAGGGCTTGGGTGGTTCTGAGTCTGCACACCTGTCTGCCTCTATACAGCTTTGCTCAGACTTCCAATAACCAGAGCTGTGGGTGTGGAGCCCCCAGGGGGAGCTCTGGCCTGAAGAGCTCGTGCTCTTCCTTGGCTGGTTCCCAACAGAAAGACGCTCGCCACGGGGGCAGCAGGGGAGGGACCAGCGAGGAACTTACAAAGATGATAGCTGGTGAGACGAAGCGCCAGCAGATCTGGAAGAAGAGGGGTGGTGGGAACCCCAGCATCATCTGGATGTCCTGGAAGTAGTTCTGGTGCCCTGAAGAGAGGGAGGTCAGCAGCCCACAGGACAGCATAAGCAGGCCAAGGGATGGGACATGGAAGGCCGTGGAAGCTTGGGCACTTACCGTAAATGTACATGATGGACACACACATGATACAAGAGATGATGACCAAGGAGAAGCTGGCCGCATAGTTGTCCATCAGCAGCAGCCAGTAGATGCCTGCCTATGGGCCAGTGGGCAGCTGAGTCAGGGGTGCCTGAGGCTACGGTCCCCGTCTCTCCCCTGTCTTCCCCCCATACCCTGGCAACTCCCACCCAGCCTTTCCCTTGGTTCTTACTTGGCTGGTAAGAGGGATGCCCAGAAGGAAGCCAGCCACAGCCACGCCCAAGGTCACGTAAGTCTTTTTCTGCAGGATCCACTCATTCCCTACCTCATCCACAATGGCTGTGACCAACGTCTCTAGGAGGCAAAACTGCAGGATTCGGCCATCAGAGCAGGGGCCTACCCTTGGCCCCGCCTCCTCCCGCCCCCAGCCACAGGCCCGAGTCCCGCACCTCGTACCTGAGTGCCCAGCCCCAGCAAGATGAGCATGAAGAAGAAGAGCAGGGACCAGAGTGGGGAGATGGGCAGCAGTGTGAGGGCCTCTGGGTATGCCACGAAGGCCAGGCCCGGGCCGTGGTCTGCCACGCGGGACACATCCACACCCAGGTGATTGGCCATGAAGCCCAGGATGGAGAAGATGACGAAGCCGGCATAGACACTGGTGGCACAGTTAGTGATGCTGATGATGACACTGTCTCTAATGGGGAGGGAAGCACGTGGTCAGGACATGCAGCTTAGTTCCTCCTGCCCAATTTGGGCCAGGCCCGGAGACTTGGAGACGGGGAAAGTTCTAGGAACAAAAGCACTCCCATTCTCATCTCTGGTCTGTTCTGGGCCTCCTTAAGTGGGCTTGAGGCTCTGAGTCCTTACAGACCCCTGGGGCATCACTGTCGGCACCCCTTCTCTCTTCTGCCTAAGTGTTCTCTGTTCTGCAACGACTGGACCCAGACCCAGCACTGCCAGGATCTCCAGGCTGTGAGCGGAAGGGAGGGTCCTGGCAGGCCAGGAGGCTGCACTGGATCTGGTGGGTCTGGGGGAAGCAGGGTCAGGCTGCAGAGAGGGCAGGAGCAAGGGAGCAGCCCCAGCGCCGGCAGGGAGACTCTCACCGGTAACAGTTGTTGTGGAACTTGTTGTAGGAAGCCATGGTGACAAGGCCGCCCCACGCGCAGCCCAGCGAGTAGAAGATCTGGGAGGCGGCGTCCCCCCAGACCTGCAGGAGGAGCTGCGCTCAGAGGCTGGCGTCTCTCTGCCCCTCCCCATCCCTCCAGGTTACCTTCCACCCACAGCCCACCTTGGCCTCCAGGATCTTGTCCCACTGTGGGGTCAGGTAGTACATGATGCCCGTGAAGGCTCCTTCCAGGGTCACGCCACGGATGAACAGGATGGTCAGCACCACGTAGGGGAATGTGGCAGTAAAGTACACCACCTGGGGGTGAGAGGGGCCTCACTGGACTCCTTTGGGCTCTTCCCACCCCGCTCAACCAGCACGGGTCCTCTGGTCCCTCTTTCCATCCTACATGCTTTCATCACTCCCCCACCAACCCGCCCACTCACAAAACCCAGGCAGGGGAGGCAGGATATTTCTGGGTGGGCACAGATCCTGGAAGGAGGGGGACTTACTTTCCCTGAAGACTTGACCCCTCGGATGAGGCAGAGGAAGACGACCACCCAGGAGACACCAAGGCAGCCGAGGAGGGGCAACCGCACCTCCCCGAAGTTTCCGATGTCATCCGACAGCTTCAGCACGTAGAGCCTGGAAGGGGATACTCTGTCACTGAGGGCCAGCCCCGCCGTCCAGCAACACATTCCTAAGGCCCAGGGCCCAGCCTGGCAGCTCCCTCCTTTCTCACGGAATCCCGGCAGCTGGCTTGTCTGAGATGGGAGCCTTGGCAAGGCCCCAGCCGCAGCCTGCTCAGCCCGCTCTGCCTGCTGCCTCTCCCAGGATCCTCGAGGCCACACCCCAGGCCTGGGCTAGCTTCCTCAGCCCCTGGGGTGTGGAGGTCTCCCTGTCCCTGCTCAGACCTGTCCCAGGTCTTTCCTTTAGAAAGGCCCTCTCCTCCAGACTGGACATACCCTATCTGGTGTCACCTCCTCCAGGGAGCCTTCTGTGACCTTTTCACCCACACTAGTCCTCCAACTCTGATGAGCAGAGGGAGGCAGTGGAGTACTGAGGAAAGACGGAGGCTTCCCAGGTGGCACTAGTTGTAAAGAACCCGCCTGTCAATGCAGCAGACGTAAGAGAGATGGGTTTGATCTCAGGGTTGGGGAGATCCCCTAGAGGAGGAAATGGCAACCCATTCCAGTATTCTTGTCTGGAGAATCCCATGGACAGAGGAGCATGCAGGGCTATAGTCCCTGGAGTCACAAAGAGTTGGACATGACTAAAGCGACTTATCATACACACTGGAGCATGCAGGCCTAGACTTGAACCTGAATTCCTCTCCTGAGTGTGCATGACTCCCTCTGGAGCCCTATGCCATGTCAGCTGTGTTTCTTCAATCAACTGGACATTGATGTGCCAAGCCCTTGCTAGATGCTGGGCATATTGACCTAAATCAGGTATTGTGGGCACTTCCAGGAGTGTCTTAACCCCATGGGGAGGAGCACACTGGAAGTATTACTGGAAGAGGGGAGGCTTGAGCCAAAGTTTCAAGGATGGGGAGAAAGTGGGTGAAGAGAAATGAAAGCACACGCCAGGCTGAGGGCTTGGGTCAGGGTCAGGTCATGACCCAGCAGGACAGGGTCAGGAACCGCCTGGGCATGTCAGTAGCTCAGGAAGGCTGGAGGAGAAGGGGAGGGGAATAGAGAAGGATGAAGATAGGAAGCAACAAGATCAAGAGAAGTTGTGAAGTCAAGGCAGAGAAGTTTGGATTTTATTCTGAGAGCAATGAGAAGCTTCTGGGGGGTTTTTAGGTCTCTCAGGGCCTCTCCTTGGCTCAAAACCTTGTAGCAGTTCCCATCTCTGGCCATGGAAAAACCAGTCCATACAGTGGCTACAAAGCCCTCCATGATCCACTATCTCCTAACTGCCATCTCCCAAATCTCCTCTCCTCCTGCTCCCTCCCCGCTCACTGCTCCAGCTGCATCAGGTTCCTCGTTGTTCCTTAAATGTGCCAGGCCCACTCCCACCTCAAAGCCTTTACACGTACTCTTCCCTGTCTGGCGTGTTTTTTTCCCCAGACCTCCACATGTCCACATGGGTGTGAGATTTCTGCAGGCACATAGGGCCCCATGCTTAGAAGGGCCTTGTGCTTGCTTTAATGTCCTGCCATCACCATCTTGAAATTCTGAACACATTTGAACAAGAGTCCCCATCTTTTCATTTTGCTCTGGGCCCCACAAATTATGCAGCTGGGCTTGTCAACATGGCTCCCTCCCTCCTTGCTTCCTTCAAATCTTTACTTGGGTGTCCTCTTTGCAAAGGGGCCTATTCTGGATACCCAGATTAAAACTGTGACCCCTGCCCCAGCCTGGCACCCCTTACCCCATTCCTGGCTGTACTTTCCTCCAGAGTATGTCTCCTTCCATCGTACTGCACATTTCACTATTCCGTTTGTTATCTGCCCTCTATGAAGGCAAGGGGTTTTGTCTGTTTTGTTCACTCTCGTATCCCTCCAGTGGTTCGCAAAGTGCCTGGCAAAGAGCCATGCCCAATAAGCACTTGCTGAATGGATGAATGAATGAATGAATTAACATCATAGAAAATGGACTGGGAAGTATAAAGGGGAGTATCTGGAGGGGGACTGGCTTGGCTGCTGGAGCTGTCCAGGCTAGAACTGATGAGCAAGAGACAAAATGTTGAGCCTCAGTCTCCTCATCTTTAAAATGGGCATCATAACATCAACCTAGGATAATCTGTAGATAAATTTAGAAAAATACAGGCTCCTTTCTTGCCCCTCTTTCAGTGAGGACTTCTCAGCACAGCTCCTAGGCTGTCCTCTAATCTTAGCTATTTTTACTTTATTTTTTTCCAACTCAGTTCTCAAACCTCATGACAACATGTTTAATACTTTGTGATGGGTGGTCAGCATGGTCCCTCATGGGACAATATTGCCAGGTCTGGGATTTGTTTGGTCAGCCCACTGGACTGTCAGACTTGCAAGCACCTTGTTAGGCCTCCTCTGCCTCAAATCTTTGCCTAGGCTGCCCTTCACATTGTTACCTGCAGAGGGCGCTGTCCAACACATCCCACTCCTGCCAAACTCCTGCCTCTGTGCTGGTTCACTCAACAGGCATCAGGATGAGCAATTTTCCAGGCTCTCAGTCCATGGGGGAACCAAACACAAAGGGATGAATAGGATCCACCCCCTGCTCCCAGGAGAGGCTCCTGGACCTTTGCGGCTGTGCTTTCCAATCTTTTTCCCTTTGGGACATGCAGAAAAAAATACTTTGGGCCCATGGGGCAAATAGACAGGTCACTCAAAGCTGAAGGCTGAAGGCAGCAGGGCTGGAGATTCTGGGCTGCCCAAGCCCGACCGGACTGGCACACTATTTAGGGCACATTGTGTTGGGAGGCTCTGCCTTCCAGAATAGCCACCGGGTCTTACTGCTACAGCTGAGAGGTGATTTACTTTAAGCACCAGCATTCAAAGTAAACAACACATTCCATGCTCGAAAGACTCTCTAAAAACTTTATCTAGTTACATATGTTAAACTGGTAGTGCTTTGTATTATGTTTTTAATTGCAAGAGTTCAGCATGCAATACAAGGGCTTAAAGAGTTTGGAAGGCTAGACTTCTGAACTCTAACTTTCTTTTCATGGCACCATATTTAATGTTTTGTTTTGGTTTGGGACCATGTGCTTTTGAGACCAAACAATTAACTGAAAAACTTTTGGAACCCCACATATTTACAAGTTGGCTTTCACATAACATCTCTGGACTTATTCTGCATTATTTTTTAATTTCCCCAACCAGATGGTAAACACCATGAGAACAGGACACTCTCATCTATTTCACTGCATCTCCAGCAGTGGCTATCCCTGTGCTTACTGAGTACCCGTCACTGTTCTTAGTGATTTCTGCTACCTCTTTATAATAACAAGAATGATGTTGTAACCACTCCCACTTAATGGATGAACAGTTGAGACTAAAAGAGGTTTGGTGACCTCAGAAGGCCAAGCTGGTATGTAGCACAGCCAGGATTTGAGTGAGGTCTGTGTGGCTCTAGAGCTGGCATGAAGACACCGAGAGGGGGGTGCTGGGATCCAAGTCCCATTGGGTGCCAGGTGTCTGCTGGGGAGATGAGGGCATGGTCCTGAGCAGGTATCAGATCAGCTCTCACAGGACTGTAAGATAATGCTGTAAAGAGGTGGTGAGGGCAGGGAAGACTGGAAGCCAAAGGGTGGGCAAAAGGCAGATGTGGGCTCAGAAATCTGCCCTGGGAGCTCTTCTCCCTTTAGAGGAGTCAATCTTTCTCTTGATTTGCTTTGTTCACTTGTAGAATGGGAATATTTTATAAAACCAGCACACACTAGTAGGGTTGCCGTGGGGCTCAAATGAGATTGTGCAGCTTTCCAAAGGGTTGCTGGAAACTGTGGACCCAGAATGCCTGCAGAGTATCATCAGCCTAATTCACATTAGGCATCAGGCACAGTGGGACATGTATATCCTGACACAGCATTGAAGCCTAGCTCCTTAACATCGGGGAATCAGTCTCTGAATCTGAAAATGGGGGTGATATCATATAATATGCCTAACACATAGTTCCCTGGTGGCTCAGGGGTAAAGAACTCACCTTGCAATGCAGGAGACTTGGGTTTGATTTCTGGGTTGGGAAGATCCCCTGGAGAAGGAAATGGCAACCCACCCTAGTATTCTTGCCTAGAGAATCCCATGGACAGACGAGCCTGGAGAGCTACAGCCCATGGGGTTGCAAAAGAGTCGGACACGACTGAGCGACTAAACAGCAACAATAAGCAAATAGTAGGTGCCGAGAAATGGGGGTGCTTGCTCACCTCATCTTGCTGAAGCCAGCTTGGGCAGCCCTCTCAAAGGTCACTTCCCTAGGCTCTCCGGGAGGGGGCAGCAGGGAGCCATCCTGAAGGGAAGGAGTCCTGCCTGGAACTGGGGCTCCTTAGGGAGGCCTGGCTCCAGCCCCAGCCAAGGAGTGGAGTTCAGCAGGCCATCCTGTGCACCTCCTGACCCATGGCTAGTTTTCTTGGAGGGAAATTCCCCTCTAATTGCACTGGATAAAATCTCCTGAGCTTTGCCAAGCAGTAGCCCCATCCTGGAAGACAGTCCCTGGGGTGAGAATTTCTGGAGCATCTCTTGGCTTTGTGCTTCTGGAAGCTTCCAGAAGGTTCTCCCTCATCTAGATCAAGTTGCCCAGTCCACACCATGCCTCAAATGTAGCAGAATACCTAAGTGGGAGGAGTCTTCTACTCCCCGCTCTGTCCCTGCTCTGAGTGCAGTTCTCCGTATCTACTTGGTGCTCAGGAAATGACCCGTCCAATGACTGAATGACCAAATATGCCCAGAGGTGATTTTGCCCAAACCTCACTGGGAGGCAATGGCTCTATGGTCTCCACCATGATTCTTTTTTTTTTTTTTTTAACCCCCGACGCCGGCCCGCCTCCACCATGATTCTTGAGGACGGTGACCACATCTTACCCGTCTTTGAACATCTATAGCCCAGCACAGGGCCTTCCCAGGTGGCTCAGTGGTAAAGAATCTGCCTGCCAATGTAGGAGGTGCAGGAAACACTGGCTTAATCCCTGGGTCAGGGAGATCCCCTGGAGTAGGAAATGGCAACTCATGCCAGTATTCTTGCCTGGAAAATTCCATGGACAGAGGCACCTGGCAGGCTACAGTCCATGGGGTTGCCAAGAGCCAGACACGACTGAGCAGGTATGCAGCAGCAGCAGCCCAGGGACACTGGGCCCTGAGGCTCTGAGTGCTGGCCCTCAGAGGATGTGGACCTGCTAGGACTTCAAGTGTCACTGGGACCTCAACCGCTCAGCCCTGACTCTCCATCACAGCATGGAGAAGGCCTCGAACCCTCTGACCGGCAGGGGAGCCCTGTGCCTTTTGATGTCCTGGCCTCCTCTGTCCCAGTACTCTGTCCTACCTGCTCCTAACCCCAGCTCCAGTCTGCCACCCCCTGGCTGTGGCTCATCTGCCCACGTCTCCCAATCCTTCCATAGCTCCTTTTCTCCCTCCTCTGCCAAGTCTTGTTTTTTTTTATTATTTATTTTTTGAGCTTGTCATGCAAGGCAAATGGGATCTTAGTTCCCTGAGGAGGGACTGAACCTGTGCCCCCTGCAGTGGAGGCACTTGAAGCTTGGAGTCTTAGACACGGGACCTCGAGGGAAGTCCATGGGAAGCCTCCTTGATCACCTGCTCTTGCCCTCACCACATCCCTGCATATACCTGCACTGAGGCCCCTGCCCCTAATAGCATTAACTACCCAGCTCCCTTCTGGACTGTGACCTCCTCATGGCACGGTCTCAGGGCCGTTCATACCCCATGGGCACACAGAGCCCGGCAGAGTGGACGCCATAAATGTTTGTGGAATGAATGAACGAGGCCTGCCCACTGGCCCACAAAGCCCTCTTCCCAAGAGCTCCCCAACAGGACGTGGGGAATTTCCTCCAGGATGTCCTGCTGTGCCCTCACACCCACCCAGCTGGGACAAGATGTTCCAAACACCCCCAGCAACAGCTTCCCTTCAAGCCAGCCCCGGGACTCCATTCTCTGTCACCACAGAGCTCAGGGGTGCCAGGCTGCCCTTCCCAAACACAGCTTGATAAGGACAGCTCTGGGCTCAGGAAACTTCCACAGCTCTTCTTTGGTTCTGCAGGGTTAGTTCTACACTTCATTCTTGTAAGTCCTCCAAGAAGGCACGTACTCCCTGTAGGCTACCACATGGCTGGTGAGTTCCCCACACACCTGTTACCCTTCGTCACAACAGGTTTCCCTCAGGCTCACCCGGGACTAAGGCCCTCTGTTCGGCTCTTCTGTTCGCCAGGAAGCCACCCCTTCTATTCCCCGACTCTCCTCGGCTGACCTGCCTGACTGCCGGAGTCCTCCCTCCCTCCATGCCGCTGTGTAAGGACTCTCACAAACTCACAAAGCCTGTGCGTCAGCCTCTCCTGAACTGGAGAGGCTGCCTACAGCCCTGGCCTGCTCCATTCCGGGCACCCTCCCTAGACTGCAGACCAGTGCCCGACGGCGAAGAGGGAGGGCTGAAGACAGGCCCCCAGGGTGACCCCTAGAAGCCCAGGTCCCACCGGGGCCTCACCTCCAGTACTCCTCGCTGGGGCTTGTCCTCTTGAGGGTCTGGTTGAGCGCCTGAGAGACGTTGCCAGGCAGGGCAGGAGGCTGCGAGCCGTTGGTGATGTTGGGGTTATCCAGCACACTCATGCAGTCGGGCGTGTTCCAAGGGTTATTGCAGTAGGTCCAGGGCAGCACGGGCGTCATGGACGAGAAGAAGTAGTAGAAGGCGATGCAGATGACCACGTTGTAGTAGATGCCGATGTATGTGGACACCACCATCATGCCGTAGCCCACACCTGGGGGAGGGGAGGGGCAGGAGCAGCCTCACACACCTAGCTGAAGGACGTGAAGCTCATTTTGAAGGGCCTAAGGGGCAGGCTTTCGTGGAGGGCCACAGAAGGGGCAGGTCAAGGCCTTGGCAGGAGCGAGCTGGGGCTGGGGGTGGGGGGCAGTGAAGGGCTTTTGTGTATGCACGGGGTAGGAGGAGAGGGTGGAGGCCAAGTAAACAATGGGTCCCAGCACGTGTCCCCGGCCTTGCCTGGTGATGTGGGCCTCCGGTCAACACCCAGGTTCCATAGCGGCTGGCAGTGTTTATACAGATGGGTGAGTCAGCACGGCCCCCAGAGGCCCGTGTGTGTGTGTGTGTGTGTGTGTGTGTGTGTACCACATCCGGGCCTCACCTTTGAACATGGGGCTGATCCTCCAGACCCCCAGGCAGCCCTGACTTGCAAACTGGCCGAAGGAGAGTTCCATGAAGAAGAGTGGGATCCCACAGAAGATGAGCATGATGAAGTAGGGGAACATGAAGGCTCCTGGTGGGCAGGGAGAGGGCTGGCTCAGGGCCGGCTCTGGGGGATCCCACCCTCTTCCTGCTCAGAACCCGACAGCAGAACCTTTGCAATTGGCTGGGCTTCCAGGAGGGTGTGCCATGCCCTGGGCTGGAGCCTCAGTCTGAGGCACACTGCTCATGGCCTGTTTTTTAACTTGACAGAGGTTCCCAGGAAGTCTGCTCTGAGCTGAACCCAGGACTCAGAGCCACCATGTTTGGGTGGGAATTGATGACTTAAGCAAGCAGTTTCACACACGTTAGCTGATGCGGTCCTCAAATATCCCCAAATCATTTGGTGGGGGGTGGGGGCTGTTGAAATGCATGGGGTATAAAACTGAGACTTGGGAGGCTGGGTTGCTTTCCTCTCTACCTTTTCTCCCCTTGAGGGATCAGGCTGCTGAGGTCAGGGGGTAAACTGTACCTAAGCCAGGGATGGGGGCAAAGGAGATTAGAGCCAGAGGCCAGCCTGTCTGGAGTGGGGTCTGTGCTGGAAGCGGGTGGCTGGGCCCTGGTGGCTGGGCTCTATCCATGTGGGTGGTCCCTGCCCTGTGCCCACTGGGTACCTCCCCCGTTGCGATAGCAGAGGTATGGGAAGCGCCAGACATTGCCCAGGCCCACGGCATAGCCCACGCTCGTCAGTACAAACTCGATCTGGTTGCCCCAGTTGCCCCGTTTGAGGTTCTGGTCCTTCTTGGTGGCCTCGCTGGGCACAGCACCATTCTGTGGGGACAGGAGAAAAGCTACCATCAGCAAGGCATTGGCATGAGGTACCTGACCCTTCAGGCCTCCCCCAGTGGGGACACCGTGGACCCTCCAGGCCCCCACCCCGACCCTGGGCTTCCCCTCTGCTGGCAGGAGCTGCAGGCAGGCCTGGCAGAGGAGCACAGAGGGAAGAGCGGCTGCCAGAGGGTGCCAAGTGGGGCCTCCCTCACCAGCCCCCCAGCACCCTGTGCCGGGGGCACCAGCCCACCTGAGGAGCTACTGCCAGCATCTGAGAGGTGGGACATTGACAGAGAGCTCAAGTTGAGAGCCCCCCAGCCCCAACCCCTCCAAAGCCTCCCCTCTCCCCTCTGGGTGAGGATCTAGGAGCAGCTGAGCCTCATACCAAGCAGCCAAGCTGGGCTGGGCACAAAGGGGCCAGTGTCCAGACAGCCCCCCCACCCGCCACCACCACATCGCCAGGCTGAGCACGCTGCCCATGGCAGGCGGCTGTGGGGGAGGCGACGCTGGACCCCTCCCCCAGCTGAAGGCTTTTTCTAGGGGGCACATGGTGGTCAGGGCTGTAGGGTACAAGAAGAGGCAAGCAACTGAGCTGGGCCAGACCTGAGGAAGGCATTCTGGGACTCAGGATGGGAGGTCCAGGGGAGCCATCTCTAATTATTGCCCACGACTGGGAAGGGGAGCCCTGGGGAAGCTGACCTGGGCTGGGGCGGGGGTCTGCTGGCCATGAGTTGGGGGAGGAGACCAGAGCTGTAGGCACCATGCCAGACTTGGAGGACAGACTGTGCTAGGGGAACTAGAGGGAGTGACTCCGGAAAAGGGTCTCTGAGCTGAGAGAGCGTGGGCTGCAGAAGAGGGGGCTGGTCAGGAAGGGCTGATGAAGGGGTTGCCCCAAAGGAAGGTTGCAGGCTTGCCTGGGGAGCTGTGGGGCTGGACTGGGTGGCCTGAAGCCCCACTGAGGACCCCAACCCCACAGTTGGGACTAACCCAGTAAGTCCCTTTATAAGTGTGAGCAGACCCGTCCCCCATGTCATCTCCCTTCCACCCCTCCCACTGAGTCAGCCACCCTGAGCCAGAGCCTGAGGGGTCAGAGGAGTCTCAGAGGCAAGGGAGGACCCTGAGAGTCACCAACAGAGAAGCCCAGAGAGTCCCTGAGTGACAGTCTCCCAGAAATGGCCAGGTGTCCCGGGAGGACACCCAGGGTCAGAGACATAGCTGCACGACTCTGAGGGACAGCACTGTCGTGACACTGACCCTCAGTTTGAAAGAGACAGATTCAAGGCACATAGGCAACTAAACAAATGGGCCTGGTCCCTTGCTGCTGCTGGACTCCGACACTGACCGACAGGCGCAGAGTGGGGGAATGGTCTCACCGGGCCTGCGCCTTCCAGGAAGGCCTCTTTCGGAAGGCAGGCCCAGAGGCCCCAGCACCTGATGGTGGCCCTCGTAGCCACGCACCCTTTGCTCTCAGTGGGCGCATCTGGGGGGCTGCTCCAGGCTTGCACAGCACATGAGCACTACTGCACAGACACCCTTGTTCTGCACAAAGGTGTCACCTCCCACCCAGCACTGCCCAGAGGACAGCCTGTGTGCATTCATTTGCAGCCTCGGAGGTTTACAAGCACCTACTATGTGCCAAGCCCTACCTCAGGCTCAGGGAATTCAGAAGTGAACAAAACACACCCCGACTCACTCAGAGCTAGAAGTCCAGGGGGAAGTAAGCCATTGATGAGATAAACACATAATTTTTACATGCAACTTCAACGTGACCACAAAGGGGAATTTCTCAAATCACGAGAGCGTGAAAGGATGACTAGGGTGGGGGTGGGAGCAGGGTGAGGTCACAGAAGGCTGCCCTGACGAAGAGGCTTGAAGGCCACCTTGGGTCAGGGCGGGGGGGCAGCTCCCAGATCTAGTGTGACAGGTCCCTACAGAATCCTGGCTAAGCCTGTCTCCATCTCCTAGGGCCTTTTTTGGGGACAGGCCTAGCAATAGCTTGGGGCTTCGGGGGGCATTTTTTCAGAGGGCGTGAGCCCTGCCTGGGGTAGTTTATCCATTCCCAAACAAAGCCCAGCCAAATAGGCCTCCTATATGTTGATCCTACAATAACAGTTTTATTCTGTCAGAGGCTTGTTTACTTAGGGGCACAATGGAGGATTGTGGCAGCTGCAGAGTACATGGGTGGGGTCACGAAGCAGCAGTTACAGCTGTAAGAGAGACAACTGAGGGTCCAGAGTGGCCTCACGGGTGGAGCCAGGGCAAGGCCTCTTGCAGAGACCAAGGTCCTAAGGTTTGATGTTCAAGGCCTGACCAAGTGCAGCAGGACCAGACTTGGGCCTCTGAGGTCTCTGCTCCTCCCCTGGCGTGGAGGGCCCTGGGAGGGTGGCCAGCAGCGAGTCACAGGCTGACTGAGCCCTCAGGAGTCAGTGGTCGCATTCACGAGCAGCACACTACTGAGCCTTGCGCTCAACAGTTCCGCCCTGCTGGCTGTGCCCCTTGGAGGCCCAAGCCTGGGGGACTGGGGCCTGAAACTGGAGATGGGGATGGGACTGTGGCGGGAAGTAACAAACCCGAGGGGTCCGCTATGCAGGACGAGGTGTGCTGATGCCCTGCAAGTGGTGGGAGGAGCTCCCAGCAGAAGCAGCACCAGCCGCTGCTCCCTGGCCCTGTATCCCAGCCCTTCAGTGCCCCATTCAGAAGCTGTGGAGGGAACGCTGCCGTGGGGGCCTGCTCCACAGCTAGGCCTCTGACTTTTCATTCCAGTGCAAGCTATGTGCAGGCAGTCTGGCTGGTGAGGGCGTAGTGCCCGGCAAAGGACAGAGGAAGCCCACCTTCCTCCAAGGACACTGGAGGAGTCCCTCTGTGGAGGTTCCTGGGGGCTCTAGTTCCCTTCCAGCCTTCTTCTGGGGACTCCCCTCCACTTCCTTCCTGGACAGCAATGCCAAGGCCAGCGAGACTTTTCCAATGCTGCATAACTTTTTTTCTCCTTGCATAATTTTCCTTATTCTAAGCCTTCCATTCTTTTTTACCTGCTGGGTGGAAGGCCTGTCACTGATAATAACAGTCCCTACAGAGGTTGTTGGCTCTGAGGTGCCCACAAAAGAATGTCATTGTGCTCGTGGGTTTGACCCAGACTGGTGGCCCGTCTGCCTAACCCAGCTCAGCCCTGCCGACTGGCCAGGCTCCAGGCTCCTGCTGCCCATCACCCATCTCCCACTGTCTGCGGCCCCTCACTGCCCTCCCAACCTCCCTCCCTCGCTCACACCTGGGTGGTGAGTTAAACCAGAGTGGCCTGGTGCCCTTCTGGATGGTCCCTCCTCCTTGGGCTCCCTGGATAGCCCCCACCCTCACCTCTGACTCGCCCTCATGGGCCTCATGGGTGATCTCCAGATTGGGGATTGCCCTGCCCTGTGCCCAAGCTTCCCCAGGCCCGGCAGGATGCAGGCTATGGGGCGTGCCTTCCACGGCTGTGTGGGTGGGCTGGCTGGTCATCCTCCATGAAGTCCGCCAGGCAGAGACATACACACATAAGACCCTCAGCGCCCCGTCCTTAGAAGCAGCCACTGAGGCAGCAGTGTCCATGCCTGCACAAGGATTTGTGACCTGTCTTGGGTTCACAACCTCCCACCCCATCCCTGCCCAGGAAGGTGAGCCACACTGAGCAGTTGCTTATGTAAGTCCTCTCCCTAGCCCTCTGCCCTCTGTTTATTCACTGTTCTGGGTGAACTCCTGGAATTCAGGCAGTTCAGCTCCGAGGGCAGAAACCAGAGCTCCCCACCACACCTTGGGCTTGGCAGGGTGGGGATCCCGCACTGGGGGTTAGCATCCTAGCATTCCAGAACCTGCACCCCTAGGAGCCCGAACCTCTTCCACTCTCAGCATTGAGAGACCTTAGCTATAAAATCAGGGGACAGACAGACAACCTCAATAGATCTCCTTATATTCTGTAGCTCTGCCTTGCCTGGAATTTGTTATTTCTGACTCTCTCCTGTATTTTCCATTAGTTCCCACTGGCTTTCTGAACAACTTAAAAAAAAAAAAGTTGTTATTTGCTTTCTTTCCGATTATGAGCTTATCATTAAAAAAAAAAAAAATTGGAAACTCCAGCAAAGTGTAAAGAAACAACACTGCAGAGCCCGCTCCCGAGGCCGCCCCCAGCCCCCATCGCAGAGGCACCCCTCCCTGCTTCGTGTCCAGACTCAGAGGCAGCCCAGGTTTCTACTCTGGGCGATGGCTGCGCTCAGGCTGCCAACTCCCGCCCTCCGAAAGCAGTATCCACTGGCTATTTCTGTGAATCGAGAGCTCTCTCTTCTGCTCTCGGTGGACACTGAGGACTCCTGGAGCAGGCCGGGCGGGGCGGGCCCACTGGGAGCCGCAGGCTTCTTGTCCAGGACTCTGAAGCCCCAGGGTTTGCTCAAGGGTGAAGTCCTCTCCAAGACAAACTTTGCAGAGGAGAACGGGCAAGACCCTACATCCCAGACTGACCCTGAGCCAAATCCAGATCCCTGGCAGCCTTCTCTGAGCTCCAGTCGGGGAATTCAGGCAGAACAGCCATGACAGTAAACCGTGGCTGCCTCGGGAGACCCGGGGACCTCACACCCCTTGGTTCTTGGTTCTCTGACTTGTCTTCCTGAGGCAGCACCTGCCCTGCAATGACAGAGCCTTCCATCCTTCAGCTGGCTTTGCTGATCCAGACACGGGAAAGAGTTAAGCGCCGGGCTGGAGGAGCCGGACCATGGGAAAATCTACCCCAGACTTGAGCGTATGTATGCAGGGACTATTAGTGTCTCCTGCCTCAAGGAAAACCTCACGGCACCTCTCAGGAGATCAGGCCCTCACATGGGAGGTGAGAGAGGCAAGGACATGCCCGGTGCTGTTTCATCCCAGAGACCGGACTGGCAGAGGGCTCTGCCAATTCTGACCTGCCAATATTGTGGACAGCAGACAGGAGATGCAGCCTGGGCATGTCGGGCTCCACTCCAGACCCTTGGGATAGTGACGGGACCACTGGGTGGGCTCTGCCTCTGCCCTGAAGCCCAACAGTCCTGCCCCGCACTGTGGCAGCCGTGAGCAGCCTCTGCCCCAGTCGGCTGGCATCGTGCTGGCATTTTGGAAGTGGCTTTGGTTGCTGATCCTGGCAGTCCTGAGGGTGAAGGGCAGCCCTGCATAATGCTACTCCCAAACCCAACTCAGGTCTCCCCAGAGGACATGCCTTCTCTTGCCTGCTGGAGGTCAAGTCAGGATCCGCTGCAGAGAAAGAGGTGGCTGTCCCAGTCCCCTTTCCCTCACTGCCATCAACCACACTGTGCCTGCCATCCCCGCCCATCCCTGGCTTCCAGGGATGAGGGCATACCAGTGGTGCCCACCCCACCGGGGCCTTGTCGTGGACACTGGCGAACATTCCACAGGGTTGTCGCCTCCCAGCTGAGAGGCTCGCCCACCCCCTTCCCCCATCCTCACCACTCAGCCCCTGTACCAAATCCCCCTGCCCCCTCACACACTCTCCCCATAGGAGTAACTGCCGTGGCACAGACAATGGGGCTGTATTGATTAGTACAATTCCTGGGCACCTCCGGCCCGTCTCCCCGGGAGCTAGGACAATGCAGCTTTGATACACAGAGCAGATTCTCAGCAGGTCCTTGGGCTGGGGGAGCCCTCACACCCCCATTCTCCTCCCCCGCGCCCCTGCCACACAGCTAACTCTTCCTGCTCCTTTGCACAGTTGCAACTTTTTGGGTCACTTTTGCTGGTGTCTGTCTCTCTGGCTGGCTGCGCCTGCCCCTCCCTGGCACAGACCACTCAGCCCCTCTCCCCACCCCCAGTCCTGCCTCCCAGTCTGCCTGGCACCAGAGAGGGGGCTCGACCTCCTCGAAGGTGACTGACCTGTTCTGGGGAGGAGGGGGCCACAGGTCCCTGAGCCGCCGCCATCCCGGGGTAAGCACTTGGAGCGGAGTGCGCGTGTCTCCTCCGCTCATTCACACCTCTGCCAGCTCCGGGCGACACTGACGCATCCCCTGCCTCTTCCACTGCCGGCTGGGCAGCATCAATTACTTTCACCTCATCTCCTCCCGAAGCTCTGCCTACCCCCTCCCCTGGCCCTCCCCCTCCGGCCAGTCCCCATGCAGCCCAGCGCGGATGCTCCACAGCTAGAGTGAGGCGTGGGGCTTGTTGTGTTTCTCCCTTGTTCCCAGCAAGTTATTGGAACAAAAAACACATACACACACTCACAACCACAGAGTGAGGCAGAGCGGGTGCAGCAGAGAGAGAGAAGGCAGCTCATTCGCGTTCTAGAGTGGGGTCTGGGGCCCAGATGCTTCTGAGCACACGGACCTGGCACTTGGTGGGCTCCTGGTAATGAGGTTGGGTACCACTGGGCACTAGAGATGGTGAAGGGGCAGGGAGAAGAGGACATAGCCACAGGGCACTACCAGAGCATCTCAGACTTCACAGGGTGCTGTGGACTGAGGGGTGATAGGCCCTGGAGCAACCCCCCCAGGACTTGGGGATCCCCACCCAGCCAAGATGGCTTTGCTGATCCAGACACGGATCAGCTTCTGTGACACTCACACTTCTGTGAGTGTGTCCTCACAGAAGAATGTGACTGACTCTGCAAAAAAGTTGTGGCCTGGTGAACTGCACTGTCACCTGTCTGAAGAAAGATGGTATTACCCAAGAGGGTGGCTGCAGAACACGGATCCTTGACAATTAGCACTGGGTCACTTAGAACCTGAGGCGGTCCCTCTGGAAAAGAGTGCTGAGTGGTCTGGGTAGAATGTCACTCAGACCCTCCAATCCCTCTTCTCTGAGGCCACACTCACTGGTCAGTCTCCAGTGGGTGCGGAGACACCACAAAACAGCAACCAGGAAGGTGGGCACGAGTGTTCTGGTGCTGGGGAGACATAGCTTCCAGTTTCTGGAAACTGATGGGTGGGCAAAGGGTCTGGTACAAAGTAGGATCTTAGTAACCTAAGATCAGGCATGAATTCTGATGTAAAGGACATCTTCCCTGTGAGTTTGGTAAGTGTGCTGACTCCAATGGGAACATGGCAGGATGACACTATTTTAAAATTTGTTGTTATTATTATTTTAAAAATATTTATTGGGCTGCGTTGGGTCTAAGTTGCAGCGCACAGGCTCTCTAGTTGTGGCATGCGGGGTCAGCAGTTGTGGTGTGACAGTTTAGTTGCTCCGTGGCATGTGGGATCTTAGTTCTCTGACCAGTGGCATCGAACCCATGTCCCCTGCACTGCAAAGTGGATTCCTAGCCCCTGGACTACCAGGGAAGTCCCAACATCATTATTTTTTAAAAGGCAAAGTCTTTAGTCAGACAGGCCTGGGTTCAAACCCCAGCTCTGGTGGACCTCCCTCTATGTATCTCCTTAGGCAAGTTACTTTACTTGTCTGGTCTTAGTTTCTTTATCTCTAAAATGGGGATCATATCTACCCATCTTTGAAGCTAGTGAGCATTATTAATAATAGCAATAGATGATATATATTAAGTGCTTACTGTGAGCCAGACGCTGTCCTAAACACTTCATATGAATATATATTAACTCATTTAATCCTCCCAACAGCCCCTTGAGGTGGGTATGCTACTATGCCCATTTTGGGAGAGAAGATGGGGAGTAACCTTGGCTCAAGCAAGTCTCCCAAGAGAACGGCCTCAGACCCTAGCGACTGAGCTGCTTCCAGGCCAGCCTCATGCAGCCGGGTCCCCAGACACGCTCTGCTGACTTCCGCTGACTTCCTGCGAGTCCAGACTGAGGGCCAAGCCCCTGGCTAGGCCACTGGTTCCAGGAAGGCCCAGTCATCCATGATGCCCAAATGCTCACTTCCACCCAGGGTGGGCTCTGGGCTTTGGCTGCCCTGGCCTGGGCCGGGTGCCCAGAACAGGCAGCCCTGGCTGGACAGCTTTCTCTGGCTCTGGCCATGGGGACAGCAGGCGGCAGCAGCCCAGCTGGGTCCTGGCCGTAATGAGGCCTCATTAGTGGGATCCAGCTGCTCTAGCCCCACTCAGGGAGGCCGGCTCCCCCAAGCCCGCCTCTGACTTTTCTTAATAAGAGTGGGCATTCCTCCAGAGGGTCAAGGAGTTGAGGGGCTTTGTTTGCGACCTGTGACTCCGAGGGAAGGTCCTGCTGAGGCAGGACTGCAAAGTGCTGGGGTGTTGGGGCCTCCGGGAAGCTGTGTGAGGGGAGGGGAGGCCACAGAGCTAAGTCGGCGGGCTCCAGGCGGGCCAGGGTTGGGAGGGAGGCCAAGCGGAATGGAGGGCAGGTACCAGTCCAGAGAGGAAGCCTGAGAAGGTTGAGGCTTTTCCTCTGGATCTAGATGTTGTCCATTTCACTGGGGAGGCTGCAGCTGTGAATCTAGGATCACCAGTCATTGTGCAGGCTGCCCTGGCTAGGACAGCACCTCCTCTGTGCTAGTCCTTGTCATGTAAAGAGAGTGCACACTGTGTGTTGGTGCCTGAGATAGGAGAAGACCTACTGTGTGTCAAACCGCACTAGGAAGGCACCCAGCGTGTGCCAGGTCCAGTGCTGGGAGAGCACCCGCTGTGTGCCAGCCCCATGCCTGGGAGCCCTGGTGTCTGCTGGGTCCTGCACTAGATGAGTGCCCCATGTACGCCAAATTCTGGGCCAGGTGAGGACCCGGGATATAGTCAGCCCTGAGCAAGGTGAGCATATATTGTGCACTTGGCACTGTGCTAGGTGAGTGCCCAATGTGTGCCACGTCATACTGGTTGAGCACTTGTCACATGCCGAGACTCATGCTAGGAGAATGCCTGGTAAGTGACAAGCCTTCTACCAAGGGAGGGCCCGGTATATGCCAAACCCTGTGCTTGCTGAGCTCCCAGGATGTGTCAAGTCCACACTGGTTGAGCACTTGCCACATGCCAGGACCCGGGCTGGGTGAGCATCCACTGTGTACCAGGCTCTGAGATGGCTGCTGCAGACAAGAAGTATCTAAACACTCTTGTCAAAGCACAACAGAACAGGTCAGGGTGGGGCAGCCCCAGGCGGCCTGTGGAGCTTTCAAAGCCCTCTAGGATGATTTAGATGCTCTGGCACCTGGAGCCCTAGCCTGGGTGACTCTGCTCTTATTCATCATGAGGCTTCCCAGTAGCAGAGCCACCCAATGCAGCAGAGATGTGGGGAGAGACCAGTGAGGCTCACCAAGGCCTATCTGCCCAATGCTGTATGAGTGGGGAGCAGGCACAGGGGAAGGGACTGAGTGGGACTTTGTGTGAGACCGTGGGATTAAAGCTGAGCCACTGGGGCTCTCCTGTCTTGGGCTCCTCACTACCAGCTTCCTGTCCTCTGAGCCCCAGGCAACCCAGCCCTACATGTGTATAAATAGAGGCACTAGGTCTCCATGAAAGGAACCACCCCCACCCCCACCCCTGGTGCCCCCAAGCATCCCAGCTGCTCCCAGGCTTGGAGGCACCCCGGCCAGCTGGGTTCCTGCATGGCCCTGTCCTAGGAGCTGCTGAGGCGTGAGGGAGGCAGCTGAGCTGGCCTGGCAGAGACCATCTGGGCTGGGAGTGGGGGTGAGGCACACGTGCAGCAGGCATGTGGGCCTGGGCACGTGCTGAGAAGTGGCTTGCGCTCCACGGGGCACCTGCCGCATGGAGAGTCCAGCAGAGGCTCCAAGGATGACATAGGGTAGACCCTGAGCAGACCCAGGGGGCCATGTCTTCACACCCAAGCCTGGGGCAAAGGGCGATGGAAGTGAGGACCTCGTGGCCAGGGCCAGCTGCCTACTCCCTCATACCAGGGCACAAATGGCAACAGAAGTCATGGACCTGGGAGGGTCCAAGTGCCCCTGGTTCACACGCATGGCCCTCAGCTCCCTCTGTTCTGCCCCACCGTGGCCTCTAGAGAAGGAGCATCCTTCATGATCTGCCCTTAGGGGACCACGGGCAGCTAATGAAGTCCGGGTACAGCTGCCCAGGTTAGCTAAGAGGGATGGCGCTCCTCAGAGACAAGCGCTACACGGAGGCAGCACTGGTTCCAACTGAGTCCTGAGAATAGTGTAGCCCAGGGTCATAAGCAGAACTGAGAAAGAAGCAGGAATAGAATCTCGAGCAACCACTAGGGGTGCCCAGGGGACCTGCTATGGAGCCTCAGACGCAGCAGCGGCGGGCAGATGTCAAAGGTCAAAGGGCACGAAGGAAACTAAGCTCTGGCTATCTTTAGGCACATCCTGGTGCTGGGAACGGGCGTCCCAAGGCAGCATTCCCTTCTACAGACAGGCTGGCCGGCAGAGCCTGGGGTCTGGGAAGCTCAGCCCCAGCAGGGGTTCTGGGACCTTGGGATTCAGGCTCCCTGTGCTGCCCACGTGGGTCCCCCATCACCCCTGCCTGCCTGCCCCAGTCCTTTCAGGGTCACTCCAAAGAAAGCAGAGCAGCCAGGGAGTACTCAGAGGGTTTCTTAAGTTTCACGGGACTCAGAATCTCCATGGAGGGAGGGGCAGAGCCGCACTCCACTTTCTGCTACAGGCCCATGGAGATTCCAACACTTTTGGCAAGAAGGAAGCCCGTCTTGATCCTATCATGGCATCTACTCCCCCCTAGCAAGTATGAGGGTCTTGAGCCCTCCATCTCTGCCCACGTCTGAGCACTCAAGAGTTCAGGCTGGCTCAGGAATACTTTGAGAAGCCTAGTTCATTCAGACTTGTTCCAATCAGGAGTGGGCCAGACCAGATCGGGCCTAAGGGGCTGGATGCTGGAAGTGCAGGACCAGGCAGGAGAGAGGGTCCTGAGCCTGGAGCACAACTGTTTGACTCCCTCCCCAACAGCATTTCTCTGGACCCGGGACTTAAGAGTCCCAGAAATCCCTGGTGAGAGACAGGGCTTGTTTGGGGAGGGCTCAGCAAGAGACCCTAGGTCAATCAGTCTTTCAGTGAATGAGAACAGCAACAGGAGAATCCATGTGGGGAAGGGAGGGGCCAAGGGAAGGGCCATGTTTAGCCACTGGCTTCCTCCAGGGCAGCTGCCCAGTCTCACTGGTTCTTGAGGCAATATCCCCAGAGAAGGAATACAACGACTGCCCTTGGGGTATTTTCCTGGCTTCTGATTCCAGAGCTGGCCTGCTCCGCCCATCCATGAGCCATCCGTCCATGAGCTGGCCCTGCTCTTGCCCGCTGCTTCGTACCACCTCTTCTGTGCTCTGAGGCAGCAGGCAGTGAAGAGCCGTGACTTGGGGAAAGGGGAGAGGGATGTTTCCTGAAAGACCTCACAAGAGGATTCAACATGAAATGCTCTATGCTATTTCTCTAGTGGAAGACTAGAAACATCCATCTCTGAGGACTCCTCGATCAGTACCTACTGAATGCTCTCCACAGCAGGCAGAGCACAGGATGGGGGTGCTGGGGTGTCAGCCATAGGACAGCCCTCCCGGCAGGATCAACAGCAGCCTGCTTTCCAGGGTATCTTGTGATGAGGGTGGGGAGTGTGCTTCCTGCCTCCCAGCATGACTTTTGGGCTCTGTAGCAGAATCTGCCTGCTGTGGGCTCCAAACAGCGGCAATATCTAACCTGCTGGGTGAGGGGCTGCCTGCCTGGGCCTGAGACAGCCCTACCACTCAGGAGTCCTGGCAGTGCCAGACTTGGGGCCCCATGGAGCCTCCTAGGCCCTCCTGTCAAGGCCAGCAGCTGACAGCAGGCCCCAGAAGGGATGGACGGTGCTCATGACCCCCACCCTCTCCCTGCAGTCTAGTCCCTGTACTCACCAGCATCCCTTTGGCACCTTTTCCTACCATGGTGGTGGTGGGTTAGGGGCTCTGGACTCCCAGACCACACTCACAGGCTCTGTTTCTAGCACCTTTCAGAGTACAGGCCTCCAGAGCTGTGGAGAGAGCAGAGAATGAGGTGAGGATCTGGCCCGGGGAAGGCAGGGCAGGACATGTGTGGCTCTCCAGAACAGGTAGTGCAGGGCCCAGACCACCTGCCGCTCTTCCCTCCCGTCCTGTTCCTTTCTGGATGACCCTCAATCCAGTTCCTACCTCACTCTTCTCCCAACCCTTCCCCTGGATCCCTTGGTCTCCAGGCTTCCTGTCCCAATGGGCAAAGGTCTATTTTTGACTCTCCAGATGCCCAATTCTATAAAAGATAAAAAATGAACACAGAACTGGGACAGGGTCCAATTCCTTCATTGTCTGTGTGAATGGCCTCAACCTTTCCCCTGAAGGGGAGTCAGCTTGGATCAGCACATGCTCCCCGACCGCGCCCTGGCCACGCGGCCAGGATGGGCCTTCCCTATCCTGGTGCCGCTCAGCCTGGGCTCCAGGCATCTGGGCTTGTTGTTACATCACTAACTTGGACCAGAAGCTCTGGGCACAGCAAACACAGCATGTGCGGGCACGCCTCCGTGCCCTTGCTCAGGCGGGCGCCTGCCGAACACCTTGCCTCCTGCTCCCCAGGTGAAATTCTACAAACCCTTTGGGACCCTGCTTCAGTGTCACTTCTCTGTAGCTTTGCCTGACATGGCCCCCACTCCACTCCAGAATGAACAAATTGCTTCCTCTTTTGTGTTTTGTGCTACCAGTGTCCTTATAAACCCACTCTAGACATATTTGCTTATGTCTGTCAACTGTAGGTTGGCCAGTTCCCTGAGGGGTTGGATGTGTTTCATTGACCCCTCTGTGCCCAGCTCGGCTTGCAGGAAGTGTTGGTGGAATTGAGTTGAAGGGAAATGGATAACACTGAGGCCTTGGAATCAGGAGCCAGGTCAGCTCAAGAGATCTTTCAGAGTCAAGTGGGGCTGGTGGTGGGGGGTGGGGAGCAGACAGACAGGCAGGAGGCACGGCCATGCGGCTGCTGGTGTCTGAAGGTTTGATGTTGGATGGATGCAGATGCAAGACGAGGTAGTTTTTGACATGCCACAGGAATGGAATCAAACTTCGAGAGCCTCAAGGAATGCTCTCACAGGAGGAAAACCCATGGTGAGATGGACAGGGACGTTCACCCTTCATAGGACCTGGTCACAGGAAGGACTGGGGTCTTCTCTGGGTACTCTCAGGGAGTGGACTGTAGCGCAAAGGCTATTCTGTGACACTTGGCCCCACCCACAGCCACTTTAAGAGTTCACCCGCAGACCCAGGAAGTCATTGGAAAGCTAGAAAAGAGGAGGAACCAGCTTTTCTTTGCCTATGCAAATCCACCCTAGGTTACCTTTGGCCCTTCCCCTGGTCACCAGTTGTCCTGCACAACCTCCTCAGGGCCAGGCAAGGGTGTGACTTGTGACTATTTCCCTCAGTTGCCCAGGCCAGGTTTCCTGCCTCTCTAGAGAAGTCCCTGCTCACGGCTTTGGTCTTCTGGGGTCAGTCAGAAGAAGAGGGAATGTGATCACACTCTTGTTCTCACTCTCCACATCCCTCCAAGCTATAAACTCTAGACTTATTGTCTTCAAAGCTGTCACTCTTTGGCTATCAAATAATAATGACAATGATGATAGTAATGAAGCGGAGCCACCTCATGGGTTGGACATCATGCCTTCTGGTCAGATGAGTAAACTGAGGACACTCTGTCCTGGAACTTGGGCTACAGGGTGATATCCCTGAGCAATGCGAATATGGCCCTTGTGTTCAAGGCGCTTCTCTTTCTCAGTGGGAAAAAGACTGCTTGGCAGCGGCTCCCAGGACAATGAGTTGGGTGCAAAGCTTTGCTACTTCTCCTGCTTCTGCTATTTCTGTTAAATGGCCCCATCCATCCATTCAAAAAGTACCACCTGAAAGCTTATGATAGGTCAGGCCCTCTGATAGGGGTTGGGCATCCACATTACCCAGGCACCAGGTCTGCCCCTCACCCATATATGGGCAACTATTGACAAGCTCTCTATCTGTGCCATGTGGGTCAGAGTCAGGTTAGCTTGTGATGAAGTGCTTGGACTCTGGGACCTGGGAGGAGGAGCTGACTCTGCCAACTCACTAGGTATGTGACTTCAAGCAAGTTACTTAACCTCTTTGACCCTTGGTTTTCTCAATCTGGAAGATGGGCTAATTATACTTCCTTTGTACCTTCTGAAGTTTCTGCTTAATTTTCGATTCTACACGTCCTCCACTTTCTCCTCCCCTCCAATCCATTAATCTTCCCAAAGTCCTAAAACCCTGATTCCTTCCAATAGTCTTCCACAGCCAACAGGATATGGCCTAAATTGTTCAGCAGGCAGTTAGGGCTGGCCACAGTTCAATTCATTTATCCCACAAATATTTATTTCACGCTTGCTCTGGGCACCTGTGCTGGGCACCATGAACTCTTCAGTCTCTGGCCTCCTGGAGCTTACAGGTTGGGTGGAAACAAGTGGAACTGGTGACTCAAATGCATATAATTAGAGCCTATGATAAAGGGTGCAAAAGTGAAAGATCCTCTTTACCAGAGTCTACACCAGTGAGGCCTGGCCTTGTCTGAGAGTTACAGAGGACTTTCCTGAGGAAGTGATGTTTAAGAGTCAGAGTGGGATGATTAGGCAACAGTGAGCAACAGAAGAGGAAGAGCGATTCAAGCAAATGAAATAATACAGAGAAAGACCAGGAGCCTGGGGCTCAGAGTGAGGGAGAAAGTGGCCAAAGATGAAGGTAGATGCATAAGGAGGGTCAGGGTCTACAGGGCCTTGTTTTGATCTTTATCCTGAGGGCAATGACAGGACTGAAGTCTTTAAATCAGAATTGTAACTGTGAGCAGGAGCGACTGGTGGCGTGTGCATTTTGAAAACGCCAACCTAGATTAGTATGGAGAAAGGACTGGAGGGAGGGGAGAGGGGAAGAACGGAAATTGATGAGGAATAGGCCAGGCCAGGAATGAGGGGGCTTGGCTCAGGAAGGTGATGACAGGGTGGGGAGAGGTGCACAGATTTGAGAAAAATATAGCTCACTTTGGTAGGACTTGGTGATGCATTGGACTTGGGGGTGAGGGATAAGGAGGGGTCTCTGGTTTCTATTGGTATAATAGGAAGAAGCCAGTGCCCATTCCAGGGACAGAAATGCTGGAGATGCTGCAGGTTTGGAGTGGGGAGAGGATGAGCTAGGTTGGGTGAACTGGGTTCAAGTTGCCTGTGAGCCACCCAAGGAAGGATAGGGAAAGGACAGTCATAGGACCTGGTCCATCTTTACCGTCTCACTGCTCAGTCTTCCTCTCCTCTAAACAGGACTGTCGGGTCAATCAATTTTAAGGGTCCATCTGGGCCAAGCCTTGAAGTCATTGCTGGGAATGGAAAGGTGACAGGTTCTTTCCCTGCCTTCAAGAACCTCACAGTTTAGGAGAAAGAAGAGGAAGCGTAATTTCCCATTCACTGTGTTGGAGGGAGGGGAGGCGCTGTGGGAGTGGGGAACGGCCCTTAGTTCTGCCTAGAGCCCAAATCAGCTATCTACAGCCACTTATGGCCACCTGCGGGCCATGTGGGACTCTCCAGCATCCCCAGAGGGTTCTTGCCTTCATGCCTTTGCTTAGGCAATTCCCTCTTCCTTGAGCACCCTTGTCCCCATTTCCATCTGTATATACCCCACCCTTCTTCAAAGCCATTCCAAAGCCATTACCACCAAGAACCCTTCCTTTCTCTTCCACTTGCAGTCAGTCTTCCCACTGTGCCCCGGGTTACCCCCAATGCAAGCAATGTACATCTGATCAACATGTTCCTCACACGCAGCCGTTGCAGCATGGTTACTTGTGTCCAAATCTGCCTTCCCCACCAGCTGGAGAAATCCCAGGGCAGAGGGGTGATTCTTCTGCATCCTCAGAGCTGGGCACTGAGCCGCAGTCGCAGTGTAGGCCGAGTTAAGGGGGCGTTTTCTCTGCGGTGCTTGGAAACACTTGGGCATGCTCAGTGTCGCCCATTAGTCCCTTCCTAGAACCAGTCCTCCCTCACCCACTACCCTCCAATCTTCTGACACTCCCTCACTTTGGGGTTCTTTAACCTCTCAGGCCCTTCTCTCCTTCTCCACTCTTAGGCCCCTCAGCCTTTATCTTCTAGCGGCTGCAGCATCAGACTTGTTTCAGCAAAGAAACAGACCTAGGCATTATGAGAGAGCTGTCAGACAGACGGGGACGCGGCTCCTTTAAGAGTGGCCAGCGAGGGGGCGTGGCCTGCGGAGATCTAGCCCGAAGGGGGGCGCGGCTCCTTTAAGAAGCCGCGGGTCTGCTGAGAAGAGGCCCCTGAGCGGCAGGAAAAGGCGAGGTCGCTTTCAAAGCTGTAGCACCGCCTGGAGAGCCCGGATTCCTCGAAGCCGGCGCGCTCGCCTTAATCCCGGTGCGAGGTGTCGGGAGCGGGCGTTACATCAGCCGCCACGTGTGGGCCTCTCAGCTGGTGTGGGGGCGGTGACCCCGCCCCCCGGCCCCTGCGGTGGAAAAGTACCGGGGCGCCCAGGTCCCCGCCCCCTTGCCCCGCCCCCGGGCCGGCTCGGGCCCCTCCCGGCCCTCCGGGAAAGCCCCCCTCCCTCCCGGCCCCAGCCTCACGGTCTGCTCCCTTCGGCCGTTGTCTGCGGGGTGCGGGGCACCGGTTCGGGGTGGGCGCCCCGGGCTGCTAGGCCCCTACCCTCACCTGCAGCCGCCTGGGCCCGCCTTACGCGCACCCGGAATGAAGGTTGGGGTGGGGAGGGTGCGGATTCTTCCCAGGAGAGCAACTGCCCGAGAACATCGTGGCCGTAACCCCTTCCCAAAGCCGGGAGCCGCAGACAAGGGTCCGAGGGCACCGAGACTCCCTGACACGGCTTCCCAGGACCTTAGGGCGCGCGGGAACCCGCACCCGGCCGGCGAGTGAGCGAGCAGATAGGGAGGCAGGCCGGCTGGAGGGGCCAGATAGGCAGGCAGGCCGGCCGGCGGCCAGCGAGAAGATGGAGAGAAGGAGCCCGCATGAGGGGCGCAGACCCGGGCTGCCGGTTCCCGGCGTCGGCAGGCCCCAGCGCGCAGACCCTCTGGCGCCTCATACAGACGCTCTGGTTCCGGAGCTGCCGGCACTTTCACGCGCCCGCCGCCCGGGACCAAACCGGCATCGGCACGCAGCTCCCCCTCCTCCAGGAGCAGCCACCCAACCCCCCAACCCCGCCGCCGCCCCGCGCCGCCGTTCCGCCCGCTGCAGCTCCTTGGTGACAGCGGTGACACCCAGACGCACGCACCTACCCGACCTTTCCGGCGAGACAGACATCCCCACGCGTGCACCCACTCTCATCCACAGATGCCCGCATGCATGCGCGATCACACACACACACTCGCTCGCTCGCTCGCTCGCTCTCTCGGTCGCTCTTCCTGGGGCTCAGCCCCGTGGAGCCACCAAACACCCAGACCGACGGCAGGACAGAAAGAGGCTCGGGCCGCAGCGCCTCCGTCCCATAGACCCCTTACCATGCTGCAGCCCCCGGCCCAGGCGAGCTGGGTCCGAGCCGCGGTGCGCCCAGGTGGCTTTCTTAAAGGGAAAGTTGCATCAGCCTCTTGAGGCTATGTGCCGCCGCGAGTCTGCCCGCCCCGCGGAGCTGCTCGTCGCTCCTCCAGAGCTTGTTGTGTTTTGGTTTCGGGGAGGCGGGGGCCAAGAGTTTGGTGAAAGTTTGGAGAGTGAAGAAGGCTTGGGAGACCTAGCCAAGTCCCTCCCCTCTCCGAGCAGCTCCCCTGGCCGCCCTGCCCACCCACGCCACCCCCCCACCCCATTCTCATCCCCACCCCCCGGCCGACTTCTCAGGCTCCTCCTCCCAGGGAATAAAATTACAAGTTGCTCCAAGCTTTCCGACGATTGAACCCCACGAACCCATGGGAGTGGGCTCCGCAAAGGAGCCCCCTGCTCCGCCCCATCCTCGCTGCCCTCCAGCTGGGGCCCTTGGAGGAAGTAGATGTCGTCCCCTTCGGCTAGGTTGGAATGAAGCCAGAAAGGCCTGGGGCACTTGGGGGACTGGGGCTGGAGTTAGCCTGCCAGGCCCCCGGCCTTCTGCGCCTGCGTTCCCCCTAGAGAGAAGTCTGAGCAAATTCCATCCCCTTTAGAGCGGTGCCGCTGGGGACTGTGGGCACAGCTGGGTAAGGCCTGGGTCCTCCTCCTTGGAACTGGAAGGCTTGGGGGTCCTTTCTCCACGGACCCTCTCATTGGTTTGGTCAGACCTACACTGGCTCAGGTTCTATCCTTGTGTTGGGAAGATCCCCTGGAAGAGGTCATGGCAATCCGCTGTAGTATTCTTGCCTAGAGAATCCCATGGACAGAGGAGCCTGGTGGGCTACAGTCTATAGGGTCGCAAAGACTTGGACACTACTGAAAGGACTTAGCATGCACAGGGATGGTTGTATTACAAGGGCTGCAGACACCAACCTGGGCCCTGTGTTCTCACCCTGGGGAGACATGCGGAGGTTCCAATCCTAGCTAAAGGAGACTTTGCCAAAGGGAGCTTTGCTGAGTCTCAGTTTCCTGTCCTACAAAAACACCTTGCTCCAGGCTGCCTCTGAGCAGCAAAGCCTGGCAGTTGGTGGAAAGGGGCTCCCACATTTACTTGTCTTGAGGCCACCAGCTTTCAAGGAGAAGGGCCAGTTAGTACTGGCTGTCAGGGGACTATTGCCGTCCCAGTATCTTCTCAGGAAGGGGACCAGTCTCTTCTCTGCACCCTGAGTCTTTCCTCACTGTTGTCTGCCCAGGAAACCAGTCTTTGTTCCCTGGGGATAGTCAGCCTCCAAGAAGCTGATTCACACATGCCAAACTCAAATAAGATCAGTTGACAAATGAGATTCCACTTTATTAATTTACAGAGGCTCTGAACAAGATAGCAGGTATCAGGCACTGACACTTCCTGCCAAGGAACGCCAGTCCATTCCACCAGGCTTCTCCAAGCCCCAACCACTCAGAACTTACAACCTATTCACATTAGAGGCTTGGTCAGAACAGGGACGATTTGGAGACACTACTCTCAGATGGTAAAGCGTCTGTCTACAATGTGAGAGACCTGGGTTCAATCCCTGGGTTGGGAAGATTCCCTGGAGAAGGAAACGGCAACCCACTCCAGTACTCTTGCCTTGAAAATCCCATGGACGGAGGAGCTTGGTGCAGGCTACTATCCATGGGGTCACAAAGAGTCAGGCACGACTGAGCGACTTCACTTTCACTCTCATCAGCAAGATTATTTTCGTTTTTACTTTGTCTCCAGCCTTGCAGTTTTGTGATTTGTATTCTATAGCTTGTTTGTGATTTGTATTCTATGAACAGGTATCTTATGTGTGTGTGTCCTCTTCCTGAGCAGTCTGTGGCTCCCATGCCCCCTGCCCTTGTGGATTTGTATAGATGGATCTGTGTTTGTGGAGGAGTGACTGTGTGCACCGAAGCAGCTCTGGGTCTCAGTGTGCATGTGTGCCCAATTCTGGGAACTGGGCCCCTGTGATCCAAGCGTCCCTCCCTCTGTCTCTCCTGCTGGGACATAAATTCTCTTACTGGTCTCTCCCTCCCTCTCGCTGGGGCTTGTCACAAAGGGCCACGACACAGGGAAGACAGGATGGAGGCTGCTGGAAGAGCCTCCATGGAGTGGAGTGGGGACAAGGAAGAATAGGAGGGTGGGACAGTGGCTTCCATTTCCCTTGAAGGAGTAGACTGGGACTGGGGGCCCCTGAGAAGAGAGCACTGAATGTCAGTGAAGCTTCTGGGACCAATGGGGCCACCCGACTATAAGGACTCCACGTGAAGCAGGGGCGGGGGAGTGGGGGGAGTGGGCTGGGATTCGAAGAAGTGAAGGGGAGGAGAGCTCAGGGCTCAGTCCTGAGTCAAGGAGAAGGTGCATTTGGGTTGGGGCAGGGAGACAGTCTCACACTTTAGCCCACGGGGTGGAGGAAATAGATTTTCCCCGGGGACTTGGGAAAGTTGGCGATGTTGCCCACATGGGTTTTGCTAGACCGATGACACCACACAAAGTACATTTGCATACATACAGAGACTTATAGATCTGTGCATTTTACTCATTTTTATCTAGAAAGGGCTTCAAGCAGATGCACAATGAGGTGAGTCCTGAGGAAAAGCTTAGGAGGAAGATTCTGGTTGTCTGTCTCCACGAGTCAGAGACTAAAGCGGCTCTTTTCTTCCAACCAGAATAAGGCCCCAAGGGAGGCAGGTTTGGGCCTAGCCCAGGTCAGAGCCGAGATGGCTTCACTCCCACCATGAGCTCCCCACCCTAGACCGCTGGCCCACAGGATGGGAAGGGCACGGCCAGCCTGAGCCACCATGGGGAGAGGAGGGAGATCAGGCCAGAGGACAGAGGGGAGGACCGATGGGTCAGACATCTCTCTGGCTGGCTTCTTCCTGGGCAGGGCAGCAAGAGGACAGGCAGCGGCTGGGCCCCACCCACTGTGGTCTAAGGCGTGTCTCAGGAGCCTCCCGCTGCAGTGCTATTTCCTGGGAGGGCTGGGTCCACGTCAGATCCCCCTGGTGCTGACTGGTTTCACTTGTCATCATCAGCCCGGAGAAGCAAGGTCTCTGTCGGGTGGCACAGAGTGTGCTTAGGTGTGTGTCTGGTGGGATGAGGGATCAGGCCAGACGTGGGCCACTTCTGGAAGGAACTGTAGGAGCTGGTGGCACTGGGCATTTGGTGGAAGGGTGCCGGGATACCCTGCGGAGAAGTTGGGGGAGGGTGGACATTGCTTTGAGTTATAGCCTGGACTGACCAGGCTTGAAGACCCAGCCTCAGGAGCTGCAGAAACCCACCTGGGCTTTGCTCTCAGATTCTTCCTCCCTTGAATGCCTAGTGGTCAGTGCCTAGCACCTTCCCTATCCTGTCCCAGTGCAAGGGAGGGATCTAGGTTGGTTCCAGATCCAAGAGCTGCCTCTGGGGCTCCATGTGCCCTTCAGGCCACCCTGCTGTGCTTTCTCTGGCCCGGGTGGGCAGCATGAGCCAATTACAGGAATCAGAGCAGGGGCCCAGGGTGGATCTCAGCAGCTGCAGGTAAAATTAGAAAGAGAGATTGGAAACATGGACTTTGGCCTGTCTAGGGTACAGCTCTGATGTCCAGAGCATTCAGTGTTCAGATTTCTAAATACCTTAGAGCTCTCAAAATCCAGGATTCCCAACGCCAAGGGTCCCAGAGCTCTGAACACCACAGTGAACCCGAAACCTAGAGTTCCCAGCACCCAGAGGCCTTAAATGCCCAGAGCGCCTCATGTCTAGGCCTCTAGGGCTCCTAACATCCAGCACTGAGTGCCAATTCACTGGGAAGGAATCTGGAGTAGGGGGAGTGGTGGCCCTGTTGACCCAGGTCCCTTCAGTGACTGGCACTGCCTGAGGAGTGGCCATCAAGGAAGCTGGGCCAGGGGTGGTGCTGGAAGCAGCAGCGACGCTTCCTTGATGCTCTCATCCTGTCCTGAAGTAGGATGGAGAGTGGTGATTTTTCCTCCAGTCCCTCCCCACCCCACGTCACATGACCTGTGTAAGTGAATGTCCATTTACTCACCACGTATGAATGTACATCTCCTCTGTGCTGGGAACTGTGCTGATTTCTAGGAACTCAGCCCTGAGAGGAAAGGAACTCCCTGCATATGGGAACGTGACCGTGTGTATGTCACGTGCCAGTGTGAGACAGCATGTCTCTGAGGCCCACGTGTAGTCAAGGGCTTGGCTGAGAGAATGAATGGCTGCTGGCCTGCGAGAGTGTGGATGTCAGGCTGTGAGCACAGACGGTCAGCAAGTTGACATGTCTGATGGTCAGAGTGGGTCTATGTCTCTCCATCAGGCCGTCTCTGCCTCGCTGCTTTCTTAGGGGTTGGAGGCAAGGTCCCTATTCCGCCAGATCGGGCCTCCCTGTGAGGAGCAGGAGGCTAGTTCTGGGCTAGAGGCTGACACCCAGAGCCGTCCTGTTGAGGGATGAGAGATTCCTCCCACTGCCCCTGCCCCCGCTGAACCCAGAGCCTCATTGGATTGGGAGGAGTGGCTATAAGTGGAGCAGCCAACACCAAAAATAGCCATCCACCCTGGGGAGAATCCTGAGACACCACCCCCTCCTCCCAGTCCAGCCCAACCCAGCTTGCTGACCTGGAGCCTGGGTAAGGCTCCTGTCTGACTCCGCTTCCCTGGGTCCTGTCTGAGTAACCCTTTCAGACTGGGAGGAGGAACTAAGCCATGATGTGCCTACCAGTGATGACATCACAGGGAGCTGTGACATGATGGGGAGTGACACTGGGCCCCAAGTGGGTGGTGTCTGGCGGCCCGAGTGGGTGGATCTCAATCTGCTGGCAGCACCCTACAACTCCCAACAGCTGAGGATGGTGAAGCTGGATAAGGTTTACTGGGGGGCCCTGCCTTATCAGTCTTCCCCACATGCCTGATAAGCCTCTTACCCATGGGCTAGCTCAGGGAGCAGGCAGGGAGTAGGCTGGAAGAGGGGAAAGGGTCAGCTGGGGCTGGCTGAGCTCCAGGGCAGACAGCCAGGGTCAGGGAGACATGGCAGAGCCCCAGAAAGGGGATGCGAGGGGTCCCCAAGACAGCCATGGCTGCCTGCATTCTTATCCCAGGACTTCCACTTGATAGCCAGGTAAACTGGAACATCGCTTTCCTCAGGATTCCTCAACAGAAGACTCTCAGTACTGGCTACCAATCACAGTACTGTTGTGGGGATTAAACAGGGTGAAGTAGGCAAGGAAGAGGGCCTAGTACCTAGTAAGTGCTCATCTTCCTTCCTAGAAAAGGCCAGGATCCTATAAGGGGCCCACCTGGCCCAGGAGCAGCCCCCGGCTGGCCTGAGCCTTGCTGGGGTTTCCAGAGTCTGTGCAGCCCCATCCCCACCCCATCCCAGTCTGGGCTTGACTTCAGACTCCCCAGGAATCCTGGGCTTCCTGGCAGGATTTCTTCCAGTGCCCACACTGACATCTTGGAGTCCTGGTGCCCTCTGGTGACAAAATCCATCCATGGCAGTTAGAGCCTATCCCTAGGATACATCTGTCCAGACAAAGTGCTGTCTTTATGCCTTCCGCACATCATGTTTCCAAGGTAGGAATTATCCCCATTTTCTAGAGCTGAGGCTCAGGCAGGTTAAATAATTTGCCCAAGGTGAAAGAACTAATCTAAGTGGTAGAACCTGAGTTTGAACCCAGGTTGGCCAGTCTCCAAAACCTATGCTCTTGCGAACAATGTACACACGCGGTCATGTGGTGACCCAGAGTTTTATGTGCCATACTGATAACTGGATTGCAGCGATGCTTGGGTGTGTGCTCACTGAAATTCTTCAACTTTGAATACAAAATCGTGTGACTTGGTTTTGAGCACAGTGAGGTTGGGTGTTTGACCACGGAGGTGTTTTGCGTGGCTGTATGATTGTATTGTGTGAGTGTAGCCACAGTTAAGCTGGTCATTTATGTTGTGTGAAATCAGCCATGGCAAAGTGCAGCTCTGTGCGTGTATGTGTGTGTGTGTGTGACTGTCGTGGAGGGGTGTGTGGCTAGCTAGCGAGATTGTGGGGGAAGCTGACCGAGGGCCCTGAGTTCCCAGCACCCCTTGCCTTTGTGGTCCCAGGACTGTGTGTGCTCACCATGACACGCTTGACGGATGGCTCCACACGCCTGATACACTCCCTTGGGCCTCCCAGGTCTTAATCCTCCCCCTCCCCCACTTTTTTTGGAGGAAGTAAAGCAAATAGTTCTGCCAATGGAATTGGCTTTCAGTTTTTCCATAGGACATTTGTGAGAGCGTTTTATAACCCTGTGAGTGATAACTCCGTTAACAAATCATTTAAAAGAGAAAAGTAAATAGAGCTATTCTAATTCTTTCATTTGAATTCACGTGTCAGTTCTTATCCATTCTCCAGGTCTTGTTCACAGATCCCTGGGGGTCTCCAAGACCCTTCCAGGGGATCTACGAGGCAAAAATGATGTTCATAATACTACTAAATTGTTCTTTGCCATTTTCACTTGGTTGATATTTGCACTGATGACACAGAGCAGCCTCGGGTAGAACTGCTGGCACCCAAATAGGAATCAAGGCGTGGCTCCCAACTGTACCGGCAGTCTCTCTCTTTTTTTTTCCAGCCACTGTGCGAGCTCAGTACAGAAAAAGAAAAGGGAAAGGCCAATTTTGCTGTTGATAAAGCAACAAAATTACAAAATTTTATTAAATCTCGACTCTTGACTACATCTTTGCAACATTTGTGTGACAAAGGGGAAGTGTGGTATAGAAGTATGATAGTTATCTCCAGGAAAAGCACTCAAAACGATTGAGTTGTGAGCTGAAAGTCACTTTTCTCACTGACTGGCTACTTTCACTTAAAAGAGCACATGACAAAAATAGTTATTCAGACTTGAGTTTTTGGCATGATTTTCTCAAAAGTGAATGAAGTGAGCCTGTTACTTCAAGGGAAGAAAACTATTAGTGTTTTGGTCAGTGATACAATTAGAGCTTTCAAGTGAAAATTAGAGTTTGGAAAACTTCCATCTGCTACCGTAAGTTTGAAAGCGTCCCAAGTTTGATGAGATTGGTAATGACATTAATGAATGTACAGGGTTTTTTGTTTGTTTGGATTTTTGTTTTGTTTGTTGGTTGTTTGTTGGTTATTGTGTATAATGAGATGTGTCAACATTTGGAAGATCTGATAACTAACTCAGTGAACCACTATTTTCCAAATGACCAGCATACGAGTTACAGAAACGTGCACAGATAAAAGAACCATTCACAATGCAAGACAGACCAGTGGATTTTAATATAATATAATCGGTTCGTTGATATAGTTTCAGATTCCACACTGTCACTAAAGTTTAAGAAATGACACCTGTTGAGTTTTGGTGTAGAATCAGAGAGGAATAGCCACAGCAAGCTAAAAGACTATAGTTGTTGTTGTTGTGTAGTGAGTGGCTCAGTCTCGTCCGACTCTTTTTCGAACTTTTTCCACTGTAGCCCTCCAGGCTCCCTTTGTCCGTGGGATTCTCCAGGCAAGAATACTGGAGTGGATTGCCATTTCCTTCTCCAGGGGATCTGCCCAACCCAGGGATCAAACCGGTCTCGCGCATCGGCAGGTGGATTCTACACTGCCGAGCCACCTGGGAGGCTCGAGAGACTATTAACTTCTCTCTTTTCCGACTACATATATTGTGAAGCTTAGTTTCCTTCACATCTTGCAACCAAAACCATTTACTGCAATAGATTGAATACAAAAGCAGGTATGAGAATCAGTATGAATCAACATGAATATCAACAGATAAAACTCAAACAAAAATTTTTGTGTCCTCAATTAAAAAAAAAAAGCTTTTTATTTTATATTGAAGTATAGCCAGTTAACAATCTTGTGATAGTTTCAGGTGGACAGCAAAGGGACTCAACCATAGATATCCATGTATCCATTCTCCCCCAGACTCCCCTCCCATCCAGGCTGCCACAGAACATTAAGCAGATTTCCCTGTGCTATACAGTGAAAGAAAGTGTTAATCACTCAGTCGTGTCTGACTCTTTGCGACCCAGTGGACTGTAGCCCTCCAGGCTTCTCTGTCCATGGGATTCTCTAGGCAAGAATACTGAAGTGGGTTGCCATGCCGTCCTCCAGTGGATCTTCCAGACCCGGGGACTAAACCTGGGTTTCTTCCATTGCAGGCAGATTCTTTACCATCTTTAGCCATGGACCTTTAAGATGCTATACAGTAAGGTCCTCAATTACTTTTAAGTGTAAAGGGTCCTAAGATGAAAAACTTTGAGAACCACTGAATTAGAGTTTTACTTAAAAAAGGACAAAACTGTATTTTAAAACTTGCTAAGAAACTAGATCTCATTTGTCCCTATAATAATAATGATTATATAAAATGATAGAGGTGTTAGCTAATGCTACAATGGCTATCACACTGCAATATATAGATGTGTCAAATTAATATGTGGTCCCTTTAAATGTACACAGGGTTATATGTTAATTTTATCTCATTTTTTTAAAAAAAGGAGACTATTTTTTCTTTGTCATTATTAATGTACTATTAAAGAATAGGCTTCTTTTACTGCTTCCATCACAATGCAAAGAAGTCACAGATTTTCAGCACATTCACGGTGTGCCTGCTGGCATTTTCTTTCCCTTGTGGAATGTTCACCTTGTCATCTTCTCCCTGTACAACTTGGTCTTCCTTCATGAGAAGAAAAATTGATCCCTCAGTAGCTCCTGCCTCTAGGAGCGATGACATGGGCCAGTTGTCTAGCTGGACTGTCTAATTACTGGCTCTCCTTCTCATCCCATCTCTCCTGTTTCTAAACACCCTTTTAAAAAAGCGATTATTTGTTGAGTACTGTGTTAACTTTTTATTTATTTTCTCATTTAATCCTCACAATGGTTTTACAGGCTAGAAACTATGATTGTCATTTTATAGGTAAGAAAACTCAACCTCAGAAAGGTTAGGAGAAGCCTCTAGGAATGGAAATGACTTTAAAGCCCTTTTAATTCACACATTCAAAAAGTTGCCCAGCTGAATTTTGGTACTTGAACAATTGTTCTTAGTAATAAACTACCACTGAAGGGAGACATGAGCACAAATCCGCACCCGAGCCCTGAGGATGTTTGGGTCCTGGCCCCATGAGATGCCGCCATGCTGAGAGCATGTCTGAGCCCTGCTGATGATGTCTTGCCTGGACTGTTTCCAGAAGCTTTATGTTCTGTTTCCAGAAGCTTTTAGCCTTCACACCCACATTCTCACCAATGTTCTCTATGAGCCCTTACCTGGGGCAACACACTTGAACTCCTCCTATATACCGCATCCTATACCTGGGCCCTGCGATCCGCCATCACACCAGAACCTAACTCCTGGAGTTGAGATCTGGGTGGGTTCAGACTCCAGGATGGCACTTTTAGGGAGCAGCAGAAGAAGTCGGGGCTGGAGGGTGAGGGGAGTGGGTAGAGATGGCATGTGAGCCGAGAGAAGCAGGCATGGAGAGGAACCTTGGGCTGTAGGCCCCCACCCACAGCCAGGAATGTTCCCAGACAGTGCTGACCTCTCACCCCAGCCCACTTCAGCTCAGGATCCACAGCCCCCACCAACCCCACTTCAAGGACCAGCAGCCGCCTCTGGAGCAACTGGGGCATCACCATAGCAACCAGGCCAGACAGGATGGGAGTGGGGTGGGGCGCTTTAAAGTCTTTTATTGCTTCAAAACATAGGCCTGTTCCTCTCATCGTGGTCATGTTCAGGGGCCCTGAGGACTGGGAGATCCAGACCAGCAGGGACCATCCGCTCCCCACCGTGTCTCTCAACTCAGGGAAGGAAGTTTCTGTGGTCTCAGCCAGGTCCTTGCCAACACAATCCAAGAGGAAATTCAGGCTCTCTGTCCAGGCCCGCCCCACCCCAACACTTTGGATGCTGGTGAACGTCTCCTGCGGGCGTTCTGGTGGCAGAGCTGGAAGAGAGGCAGGGAGGGGCTGACCCCTTGCCTCTGCCCCTCTGGGCTGAGATGCATTAGGGATGCGACCTTGTCAACTGTACCTGATGGGAGGAGTAGAGGAGTGACTGTGCGAGGTGGGGGCTGCTCAGGGCTCAGTGACCTAGACAGAGGCCTTGTGCAGGCGATTAGCTGTCACGCTGGGTCTAAGCTCCTTACCCTCAGAACTCTAGCCTCTGCACCCCTAAGTCTAATGCAGAGGTCGGTGGGGGGAAGGCCTTGATAGGTCTCCAGTGACCCATTTAGCGTAACCAGCTGTGGCCCTGTGGGTCAGGCCTCTCTCCATCTCTGTCTCTTTGAATCTCTCTGCTTCTGGGACTCCCCTGCCCGCCTTGCCTTGTGTGGTGCCTCTGTGTTTTGGTCTCCCCGACTCCACGTGTATTTTGTGCTTTGTCTTTGTGAAGAGCTCTGTGGCCCTGACTTCCTAAAACTCTGGTGGGTTGACAGAGGGGCACGAATACCACTAGGAAATGGGCTACAGAGACCTCAGTGACAGGGCGTGGGTGACAGGAAGCCTTTGGAGACACAGACCGGTAGGTGACGTGAGGTCTTAGACAGCACAGGGTCTCGGTGGAGACGCGTGGCGGGTGGCCCAGGTTTGAGGCACGTTGGGTTGTTTGTACACACAGATTGGGTGACTGAGTTGTGGCTAACACAGGATCTGGTGACTCAGAGGCAGCAATTCAAAATGAGATCTTGGGCAGCCGAGCGACAGTGGTGGTTCTTAACTAGGGCAATTGGTCCCTCCCCTCCAAAGGACATTGGCTGTGTGTAGAGACGCGTTTGGTCATCTCATCTGAGGGGAAGGTGTGCTATTAGCCCATAGTGTGCAGAGCCAGGATCTTGCTCCCCAGGCCACGTGCACAGGCCGGTTCTGCACACAGACCTAAATGTGGGGGCCCACTCTGAAACCCGACTGCCAGGCTGAAATCCTAGCTCCTGCCAGGCTGAAATCCTAGCTCCTGCCCTCTGCGACTCTGGGTGAATCTTCTTATGTCTAACGTGGAGTACCCAGGCGGCACCCTTCTGGAGTGCTGGGATTGCTGAGCTGACTCTTGTCAAGTGTTTAGAATTGGGCCTGGCACAGAGCAGGTGGTATTTTTTGACTCAGGCCTGGAGAGAATAAGAGTAGGTTTAAATTCAGGGACTCAAACGTTCTCTGCCTTTCTCGTTACAGTGTCTACTTCAGACAGGCTTCTTCCATCAGGAAACCACATGGCCAAAAGCCCTCCTGTCTTATAGTTACCGACCAGGGTTCTTGACCTTCCTTGTGGGTCAGTCCCTAAATCATGTCCGACTCTGCAACCCCATGGATTGCAGCACGCCAGGCTTCCCTGTCCTTCACTATCTCCTGCAGTTTGCTCAAACTCACATCCATTGAGTTGGTGACACCATCCAACCATCTCATCCTCTGGTGTCCCCTTATCCTGCTCTCAATCTCCTGCCCTCATCAGAGTCTTATCCAATGAGTCGGCCCTTCGCATCAGTTGGCCAAAGTACTGGCCTTCCTTACTCAATAAAAAATAAAAGGCCAGACAAGAAATTCAGGCAAGGGCTTTACTGGGGCTCCTACCGCAGCAAAGGGAAATGAAAATAAATAAGTTTCCCTTGCTGGCTCCCTGAGCGAGGAGGGCAAGGTGGTTCTGTACGTGGGGTGAAGTTAGGGGTGTGTCAGGGGTTGGGCCAGAGGCGTGGCTTGGGTGGTTTGCCCACCCCTAGGTGCTGTTGAGTGCAGGCGGCATGTGGAGTACCCTGCTTTTGCTCCTGATCCCGGCTTTCGTTCCCAGCTCTTTAGAAGTGGCAGTTGGGTTTCTAGCCCTTTTTTATCTTGTCCATAATTTACCCTAACTGCATGTGCATGGGTATTTCTCATGCCTTGTTTCTTTGTATTTTTGTTGCTCCAGGAATGTTTGTCTAGATGCAAGTATTGCAGCAAAGGGTCCCAGGTCCCAGGTCTCATACGGTCTCTTCATGTCATGCAGGTGTAGTTATTTCTGAGGAAAAGAGACAAATACCTATAAATCCCAAAGAAATGGCTCCGATAGGCTAAGTCTGGGTCACCTGACCACTCACTTTTTGCAGAACACCATGTAAATAGATTAAGTCTTCTGTTCACCAGGAGGACTTCCCTGGTGGCTCAGCAGTAAAGTATCTGCCTGTAATTCAGGAGACCAAGGTTCGATCCTTGGGTCAGGAAGATTGCCTGGAGAAGGAAATGGCAACCCACTCCAGTACTGTTGCCTGTGAAATCCCATGGACAGAGGTGCCTGGAGGGCTATAGTCCATAGGGTCACAAACAGTCAGACACAACTTAGCAACTAAAAACAACAGCAACAAATTTTTCATGACAATTCTCTGGGATAGAATTCTTACTTTCCCCTTTTAACAGCTAAGGAAACTGATGCTCAGAGGTTCAGTAACTTGCAAACCCAAGATTGGATCAAGGCAGTCTGGTTTAAAAAGATGAACCCTTCCTTCACAGTCACCATCTTGAATGTTTATATTTAGATATATCAGGTTTTATTTTAAAATGTGCAATAAGAAGCAACATTGTATTTGTTCATAAGATGCAATCACAGAAGCATTTACATTACAAACAGTAGCTCGTTTTTCTTTTTCTAAGATAAAGCAATTGCATTCGTCAGTAGTCATCTGGTTTTTTGAGTGGGCTCATGAGAGAATGGTTGTGATTTTCTTGGTGAGAGAAAACAATAAGAGCTGGTCCTGGGGTGAAGGGTGGGGTAGGAGGGAGGAAGGGACCTTGGTGATGAGCAGAACAAAGTCTAGATAGAATCTGGCCGGTCCTGAGATAGGACTGCCATGGTTGACAAATTCTTTGTTTTGATGATGACCAAACCTTTCAACTTTCCCTGAAGCATTGATAGGGATACAACACAGTCAAATCAATAATTTACTAATAATACATCTGCTGTCAGTTGCACTCATCTTGAGGGAAAGAATGCCTGCATTATGAGAGTTGTCTTGCCCTAGAGCCAAGGGTGCAAGACGAGGGGCATAGATAGACAGGTGTGCTACTTACATCCTTATTCATATCACCTAATCCTTCTTAGGTGCTTAGTATAAGGAATAATCAGATGAAAGCATGTGAGTGGGTTGAATAGGAAGAGGAAATTTCCCTTGGGGAATTCGGCATCAGAGGTGGGGTTATATTGCTCTCTAGTGGACATGTTGTGAATTTACACAATATCAGACGATGTGGCAAGTTGGTTTTTGGTTTTTTTTTAAACCAAGGGGTTGGTCTCCAGAGTGTTTGGGAAGCCGGCCCATAAGAAACACTGTGTGTGTGTGTGTGTGTGTGTTGGGAGCTATGCGGCTTCGCCTAACTTCACCATGCAGAAATCAGGAAATGGTTAGAGAAGAAAGACGTGGGAGTAGTTGATGGCAATAACCCAAGGATTTTATTTAAAATGTGAGAAAACCAAAGGCTGTAGAGATAGGAACTTTTCCCCCCGCTTGACATGGACTAAGTAAGGTGATTTAAATAGGAAGGCACAGCCAGTAACTTTCCAAGCAGAACTGGATGTCTGCCTGGGTGATTCTAGATGTCAGTTAAACTGAGAAATATTCCAATTCCACTGATTCCCTTGATTCATGCGGAACAAGAAATAAAAAGTGCTGTGCCATTATTTAATAAAACAAAACAAAGCAAAACAAGAGAAGGACCAAGAGATAGTATACCCACAGTAAATAAAAGAACATTTTTGTCAGGATGGGAAAATAGAAGGGTTTAGGGGGAAGGGCATGTAAGAGGAGATGAGTTAAAGATTTCATCTTAATGGTGAATATTTTTGTCTTTAAATATGTGTTTAACTTTTTCTCCTTCTGAGAGGGTAGCACACTCTTTGTTTCCAGTGAGAAATTGTCTTTGATCCAATTGAATTTAGAGCTAGTTGTTTAAAAATTAGTATCTGGGGATTTAGAAAATATTCTGTTCGCTTGAATGGCTTCTCTTAAGTATGTAAATGAATTGCTCTATTATGAGCCTAAATTGCTCTTGGCAAAATTGTCTTTATGTGTTTAACTGGCCAAGGTATAATTTGTTTCATTTATGAACACAGTAAGATTTATCTATGAATTTAAGAGACATTGAAAAAGCTGATTTATTCTGATAATGATGTTAAGATTTTTTGGTTTTGTGTGTGCAAATAATCCATTAGTTTAATAAAATTTAATTGAAATTTCTCGTTAATACACCATTATAACTTGAACACATCTGTGCAAACATAACTTTTTTAGTCTGTTCTGGTCGTAACAAAATACCATACATGGGGAGGTTCAAACTGTAGGCATTTATTTCTCACATCTCTGAAGGCTGGGATGTCTAAGATCAAGGTCCTGGCAGATTCAATTCTTGGTGAGAGCCTTCTTCCTGGCTTCCTGGCTTGCAGAAAGTCACCTTTTTTCTGTATGTACACATGGTGGGGAGGGACGAAGGGAGAGAGAGAGGGGGAGAGAACGATGCATAGAGAAAGTTTTTGGTTTCTTCTTATAAAACACTAACCCCACTATGGGGGCCTCACCTCATGATCTCATCTAAACCCACACATGTGCCTCCCCCAAGCCCCGCCTCATACTGTAACAGAGAACAAACCTGACTCCATATTGGAGCTCTTGCTTTAGCTCTAACCTGTGTGCTCTGTTTCCTGTGCTTACTCCTGCTGGCTCTGCACCCTGGAAAGGAATGCCGCCTACAACCTGAAACACACACCATAGCTCCTTTCCAGGGCTCTGACTCCCGGGCTTGACTATTAAAGATATAACAATTTTCACTCAGATAGAGATAATTTTTCTCTTTTGGAGATTTATAGGAATATGGTGACGAGACCTAGAGTAGACAACTACAAGACCAAAGGATATCACGTTCCCTCTGGGGTCTGGTCAGCACCAAGAAGTTTGCAACAACCAGCCACATCCCCTACCCTTTCAGTATAAAAGAAGGCTGAATTCTAACTCGGGTAAGATGGGTCTCTGGGATACCTGTCATGTGGTGAGCAGTATGAGCTTGGACTCGGTAACGATATCATCATATTAGGGGTTAGGGTTTCAACACATAAATTTTAACACATAAACACTGAACTGAAATGAACATAAATTGGGGGAAGACAAACATTCAGTCCATACAGTAACCATCCAGGAAAGATGCTCCTGATCACTACCTTCTCTGTCCTTCCCAAAGCAACCACTACCCGGACTTCTGACCCTCCACAGTAGTTTTGCTTGTTTTTGAACTTTTTATAGTTAGAATTATACAGTATATGTGCTTTTGTATGTGTGAGATTCATTCATGTTGTTATGTGTAATAGCAGCTTATTCGTTCCTATTGCTGTATGGTATTCCATTGCATGAATACACAACTATTTATTCATTCTAGTTTTTCAGTTTTTGATGACCTGAAAATATAAATATTTTGGTACACATACCTAGGGTTGGGATTGCTGTTTCCCAGCATTTGCATACATTCAACTTTAACAGATATCATAAATGGTTTTATAAAGTGGTTGTAGCAATTTACACTCCTACCAACAATGTGTGAGAGTCAGCCATGGTAAAAGTATTTATCCCATAGAAATTGGCAACTTCTACAAATCACACTTTCTTTCCTAATGAGCCAGTTGTTAAATAGTTACCAGTATACCACTGCCATGGAGAAGGCAATGGCACCCCACTCCAGTACTCTTGCCTGGAAAATCTCATGGACGGAGGAGCCTGGTAGGCTGCAGTCCATGGGGTCGCTGAGGGGCGGACACGACTGAGCAACTTCACTTTTACTTTTCACTTTCATGCATTGGAGAAGGAAATGGCAACCCACTCCAGTGTTCTTGCCTGGAGAATCCCAGGGACGGGGGAGCCTGGTGGGCTGCCATCTATGGGGTCGCACAGAGTCGGACACGACTGAAGCGACTTAGCAGCAGCAGCAGCAGCATACAATTGCCAACACCCACTGTCACAAAAACTTTGTGTTTTTCAATTCTTGGTATTATCAGTCTTTTTTTCCCCTCAAAATAAATAATAAAAAAATTTTTAGTTCAAAATTTTAATTGAATGTATTTAACTCTAATATAAGACAGAATTTATTTATTTATTTTTTAAAATATAAATTTATTCCTTTTAATTGGAGGCTAATTACTTTATAATATTGTAGTGGTTTTGCCATACATTGACATGAATCCACCACGGGTGTACATGTGTTCCCCATCCTGAACCCCCTTCCCACCTCCCTCCCCATCCCATCCCTCAGGGTCATCCCAGTGCACCAGCCCCGAGCACCCTGTATCATGCATTGAACCTGGACTGGTGATTCGTTTCACATATGATAATATACATGTTTCAATGCCATTCTCCCAAATCATCCGACCCTCGCCCTTTCCCACAGAGTCCAAAAGACTGTTCTATACATCTGTGTCTCCTGCTGTCTTGAATATATGGTTATCATTACCATAAGACAGAATGTAGAGGTATTATTTTTATTTTATCAAGATAAAAACTAATATAATATTGTAAATCAACTATTCTCTAATAAATTTTTTTAAAAGATCAAATATACAAGCAATCAGATATCTTTTACTTTCTATACACACATATCCCTCAAATTTAAAAATGATAAACTTATTCTTCAGTCTTTTCAAAATCGTATATATTTTTATGAAAATTTTAACTTTTATTGACTCAGCTAGGCTTTTTTTTTTTGCTCTGCAGCATTCAGGATTTTCGTTCCCCAGCCAGGGGTTGAACCCCATGCCCCCTGCATTGGGAATGCAGATTCTTAACCACTGGACTGCCAGCTGCTGCTGCGTCGCTTCAGTCGTGTCCGACTCTGTGCAACCCCATAGACGGCAGCCCACCAGGCCTCCCCGTCCCTGGGATTCTCCAGGCAAGAACACTGGAGTGGGTTGCCATTTCCTTCTCCAATGCATGAAAGTGAAAAGTGAAAGTGAAGTTGCTCAGTTGTGTCTGACTCTAGCGACCTCATGGACTGCAGCCCACCAGGCTCCTCTGTCCATGGGATTTTCTAGGCAAAAGTACTGGAGTGGGGTGCCATTGCCTTCTCCCTGGACTGCCAGGGAAGTCCCAAAACCATATATCATAATGTCAAGGATGAGGAAAAGCCAGGACAACCTTACGTTGTTGGTGCAGGTGTTAACTGGTACAACGACTTTGGGAATCTCCCCCAACATTTCCTAAAACTAAGCATACATATACCCCTGACCAAGCAATTCTCCTCCTGAATATGTGCCTAATGGAAATGAGTGCTTCTGTCCACCAGAAGGCGCGGGTGAATGTGTTCACAGCAGCTGTCCTCATGATAACCCACTCTGGAAACAAGTCAGAAGTCCAGCAGCAGTAGGAGGAGGAAATACTCTGTGATGTGTCCATTCGATGAAGTATTACACAGCAGCAAAGAAGGAGCAATGTAGGGGCAGTATAACCACAGAGGTGACCCTCACATAATTCTGACCAAAAGAAATCAGATGCAAGAGGCTGTACTGTATTATCCCAATTATAGGAAGTTAAAAACTGGCTCAACCAACCAGTACAGTGGGAGAGGCCAGGTAGAGGGCACCCACGGAAGTGGTACTGACTTTCAGAAGCCACGAGAGGGTCTTCTGCAAGGCTGGACTTATTCTATTCTTGATCTGAGTGGAGATTATATGGGATATATGTATTTAAAATTGACATTGTACTCATTACTGTGTCTAAATTATATGCCAATAAGATGAAAAAGTCATGTGACTGCCGGCTGTTAAGAAAGATGTTACTGAGTCAGAGCTTTATGCCAAGTGCAGTTTTAGTCTTACGCTACATTTTGTTGACATCGCAGTGTAACATGAAAATACTCTTTGTGGTTAAGAGTGAATAATTCGTGATATCATGATTGTGGAAAGATTATTAAATAAACAATCATTAAAAGACATATGTTCCGAGGGGCAGGGCGAACCCGGGCGGCGCGGGTCGGGGTTCCGGTCGGAGCGGGGTGGGGGGGTCCCAGTTGTGCTCTCCGGGGTGGCCACTGCTGCTGGAAACGCGCCGGCAGCGCGCCCGGGGCGGGGTGAACCCGGCGGCGCGGGTCGAGATTCCGATCGCTGTGGGTGGGGGTCGGTCGCAGTTGTGCTCTCGGGGGTGGCCACTGCTGCTGGAAAAGCGCCAGGAGCGCACCAGGGGCGGGGTGAACCCGGGCGGCGCGGGTCGAGATTCCGATCGCTGTGGGTGGTGGTCGGTCCCAGTTGTGCTCTCGAGGGTCCCCACTGCGGCTGGGAATGCACCGCGAGCGCGGCAGGGGCGGGGCGAACCCGGGCGGCGCGGGGCGGGGGTCGGCTCCTGGCGGGGGTGGGGGAGGGGTACCCAGAAAAACAAAAACAAACAAACAAAACAAAACAAAAAGACATATGTTCCTCATAAAAATTAATGCAGAAAGTACTAAAAAAGTTTTTTTTAATTGCCCCAAATGCCACTACCCCAAAACAATCATCTTCAACCTACTTCAATATCATTTCTGACATCCTTCAACTTGTGTGTGACCCACTGTGTATATTTCTATCACATCTTGTCAACATAATAATAGTAGCCACATTACTTGAATTGATTATTAATGTCTGAATAGTGAAAGTGAAAGTGAAGTCGTGTCCAACTCTTTGGGACCCCATGGACTGTAGCCTATCAGGCTCCTCCAACCATGGGATTTTCCAGGCAAGAGTGCTGGAGTGGATTGCCATTTCCTTCTCCAGGGGATCTTCCCGACCCAGGAATTGAACCCGGGTCTCCCGCATTGCAGGCAGACGCTTTACCGTCTGAGCCACCAGGGAAGCCCTAATGTCTGAATAGTCGATTTCAAATGTGTTTTTTAAGATGTAATTCAGTGAAAATGTACTTCTCTTTCTTTATATGTTGAAATTCTATCAGTCAGTTGAAGTATAAATATATATGTAATTCTTCATGAGTAAAATGCTGTAGTAATTGATGATTTGAAAGCTGTTGATTGTGTACAAAAACACTGACAAAGAACTCTCAAATAATTTAATATGAAAATAGGTTGATAGTTAATGCAATATTTAAGAGAAGGTATGCTAACTAGGTATCTTTAGAAAGAACTTTATACTGTTTAAAAGTCAAGAACTGTTATGGTACTGGCACAAAAACAGACACAATAGATAAACAGAACAGGATAGAGAGCCCAGAAATAAACCCACACACTAATGGTCAATTAATCTACAACAAAGGAGGCGAGAATATACAATGGCGAAAAGACAGTCTATTCAATAAGTCCGTGCTAGGAAAACTGGACAGCTACATATAAAACAATGAAATCAGAACATGCTCTAACACCATATACCAAAATACACTCAAAATGGATTAAACATCTAAATGTAAGACAGCATACTATAAAACTCCTAGAGGAAAACATAGGCAGAGCACCCTTTGATGTAAATTGCAGTAATATATTTTTTTGGATCCACCTCCTAAAGGAAATAAAAGCAAAAATAAACAAATGCGACCTAATGAAACATAAAAGCTTTTGCATAGCAAAAGAAACCACTGACAAAATGAAGACAACCTACTGAATAAGAGAAAATATTTGCAAATGATTTGATCAAAAGGGATTAATATTCAACATATGTAAACAGCTCATACAATCTGACATCAAAAACAAAAATCAAACAACCCAATTTAAAAATGGGCAGAAAACCTGAATAGACATTTTTCGAAAGAAGAAATGCAGATGGCCAACAAGCACATGAAGAGATGCTCAATATTGCTAATCAATCAGGGAAATGAAAATCAAAACCACAGTGAGATATCATCTCAAATCTATTAGAATGTCTATCATCAAAAAGAACATAAATAAAAAATGTTGGTGAAGATGTGGAGAAAAGAGAATCCTTGTACACTGTTAATGAGAATGTAAATTGGTACAGTCACTGTGAAACACAGTATGAAGGTTTCTTAAAAAACTAAAAATAGAACTACCACATGAACCAGGAATCCCTCTCCTTGGTATATATCCCCCCCCCCAAAAAAAACAACACTAATTTAAAAAGATACATACCTCCCAATGTTCATAACAGCATTATTTATTGCAAAGATGTGGAAGCAACATAAGTATCTATCAACACATAAATGGGTAAAGAAAATAGAACTTTATAGATGTGGTATATACCACATCTCAGCCATAAAAAAGAATGAAATTTTGCCTTTTGCAACGACATAGATGGACTTGGAAGGCATTATGCTCAGTGAAATAAGTCAGAGAAGGGCAAATATTGTATGATAGCACTTATAGGTGGGATCTAAGAAAATACAACAGACTAGTGAATATAACAGAAAAGAAACAGACTCACAGATACAGAGAACAAACTAGTTGCCAGTAACACTGTCTGTAAGAGAGAAGAAGAAAAGGAACAATTCATAAGCCCATTGACCACAGGGATAGTTTGTGGTGTATTCGCACATGGAATACTACACAGCAGTAAAAATGAAAATGATATTCCTTTTTGTGCCACAACATGGCTAATCTTCATAATTATAATTTTGAGCAGAAAAGCAAGTGTCAAAAGACTACTCTTTTCACTAAGATCAAAAGCAAATAAAACAAAACAATATCTTATTTAGACATCAACATATGTGATAAAACCCTCAGATAATTGTGACCTCTTGCGGGAGGCATGAGTATTGGATAGGAGAGGAGTACATGGTAACCTAAGTTACTGATAATAGTTTAGCTCTTGGGAATGAGTACCAAACTCGTGGGTTCTCATTATATTATTTTTAAAAATAAAATAAAGAAATGAATAGTCCTCACCATATCATCCTTTACTACTAATAGGATCTTCATTGCCTTTGAACTTGACCAGATAGGATGACCAATCTCACCCCTCAGGATGCCAGATTCCCACTCCTTTAAGTGTTTATTGCTACAACTGTTTTTGGTGTGAATCATTGTATTGGTCAAAGTACTTTATGCAAACCACAGACTCTAATACTCAGTTTAAAAAGAAAGGAATGTATTACAAGGTACTAGGTACTGGGTGGGCTTCCCTGATAGCTCAGTTGGTAAAGAATCCATCTGCAGTACAGGAGACCCTGGTTCAATTCCTGGATTGGGAAGATCTGCTGGAGAAGGGATAGACTACCCACTCCAGTATTCTTGGCCTTCCCTTGTGGCTCAGCTGTTAAAGAATCTGCTTGCAATGTGGGAGACCTGGGTTGGATCCTTGGGTTGGGGAAGATCCCCTGGAGAAGGGAAAGGCTACTCACTCCAGTATTCTGGCCTAGAGAATTCCATGGACTATACAGTCCATGGGGTAACAAAAGAGTTGGACCCAAATGAGCGACTTTCACTCACTCACTCACTCACTCAGGTACTGGGTAAAGCTGAATTTTTAGAGTCAATAAATTGTGGCTGATGCTAATTATGAATAATGAGGCTTTCATAGGGTGGGGTCCCTAGAACAGAGTCTGCAATGGAGATTTTTAAAAAGTATTTTTTATTACTATTTTTTGCTGGGTCTTTGTTGCTATGAGTGGGCTTTCTGTCGTCGCAGAGTGGGGGCCACTCCCTAGTTGCGGTCTGCAGGCTTATCATTTCGGTGGCTTCTCTTGTTGTGGAGAATGGCCCCTGGGTGCGTGGGCTTCAGTTGTTGCTGCACGTGGGTTCAGTAGTTGGCGCGGCTTGCAGGTTTCAGAGCATAGGCTCAATAGTTGTGGCCCTGAGGCATATGGGATCTTCTGGGACCAGGGATTGAAGAGGTGTTTCTTGCTTTGCAAGGTGGATTCTTAACTACTGGTTCCACCAGGGAAGCTCTAGAGGTTCTTACTTAAGATTCTTGTTTAAGAGATTTATTTTAGATCTTAATTTAAATTAATCAAGACATTAATTAACTTAATTAAGATTAATTAATTAATCTTGATTAAGAGATTACCTCTTTGTTTATTATATTTATTTAAGGAGTGCTCTTGGGAGAAGATGAGTGAGAGGAACCAGACAGGACAAGAGGAAGAAAGTTAAGCAAGAATTTGGGAGTGTTCTCATCTGGAGACTGTCCTCAGCCTGGTTCTCAGGGGAGCATCAGAGCATGATGGTACCACAGAACTGGCTCCCGTTTCAGGCAAGTGGGATAGGCTAGCCCTTTGTACCTGAGGGAGGGTGCCTAGCCTCCAAGGGAGTTGATTTCCACGTGACTGGGAAGGGGCCACCAGCTCAGACAGTGATTGGAGTTGGGTGCGCTGAGCAGGGCAGAGCCCTGGAAGTGACTCAGCAACAACCTGACCTCACTGGGAAGGGCAGGGGAGATCTGGGACAAGGTGAGGGGTGGAGGAGGGCAGCGAGGTGGGGAGAACAGAAGAGGAGGCTGTCTGTGCACCCTGGAAGTGCAGCCTGAGACCCTGGGGGCTTGGCCTTGAGAAGCAGTGATCTCTCATCCCCATGGGGACACAGAAGGACAGGCCAAGCCCTCCCCCTTAGCTTCTCATTCCAGAGAGTGCCAAGCACATCATCATCCACCCCAGTCATCAGTGTCATCCTTCCTGTTACTCAGGCAGAGAGAACTAGGCTTTTCTCTTAGCAACCTGCTTCCCCCTCCCTCCTCGCTGCTCTCTGCAGCCCCAGACTTGGCCTTGATCTCAGGCTTTGAAGGTGCTGGATTCAATGTGATGGCTGATTCATTGGGTGATACGCAGTTTTCCCCCAAGCTGCCTGACTCAGTCTGGAGTGGAACATTCTGGCCTCACAGGAGGGCAGACCAGGAGGCATTAACCCCTGCTCTGCCAGCATGTTTCTCTAGGGCTAGAACCCAGGATTCTGGAAATTGTTCTCTCCAGGGTGGCACCAAAGGGAGCCTTGTGAAGGGCTTTGGGCACTCCATATACTTCCTCATTCTCACCCAGGCCATCCAGGAAACAATCTGAATAAAAGGAGTGTCCCCTGGCCTGCCCCCCTTTCCAACACAGAGGTTGCCACCTCTGCTCTTTTGTCTGCCCTGTGCCTTCTGCACACCTTCCCCTGCCACCTACTCCCAGGGGTCAGCCCCCACCTTCAGCAGAGATTTATACCTTTCCGAATACTCGCACAGGAAGCCAGAGCCACCACAGGCTGGTGCCGGAAGTTCAGCGGCTGAGACAGGCCTGGGTAGGAGCTGTTTCAACATTCCAGTTCTCCCATCCTTCCGGGTGGCTGGCAGATGGGGGCATCTTAGCAGCGTGGGGTGGGGGCCTGAGCAGGGGGTGGGAGCTTTCTGGGAGGGGCCTTGGCCAGATGAGGCTCAGCAGGATCCCCCCAAGTTGGTGGTCCTCCTCCACTTAGTCCTGTCTTGAAGATGCTGAGAGAAAGGCTGTATCTAATTTCACCCCCGGCTGCTTGAATCAGGGGCCTCAGCTTCAACCCAAAGGTGCCGGCTTCCCCCTTTCTCTTTTCCCTCTTGTTCATCCTTAGCGTCTGCCCCACCTACAGTCAATGCCTGTCTCTTCCTTCAGACCTCGTGCCCCACCGTCCCACACAGCTGCGGCCACTGCATTCAGAGGGGGCACCTCTGTCTCTGTAGCACACAGGAGGTCACTCCACACCCTCAGCTGTTCCCCCTGTGCTCTGGACGCCTCCATCTTCCACCCTGTTGTTTTATTGATTATCACTTATCACTTGCCATTTTTAGTCTCCAAGTCTTTGAGTGTCTACCTGTAACCTATAAACTTGCAAAAACCTTCCTCATTAAAAATAAATAAATAAGTAAAAAGCCCAAATCTCCCTTCTTCACGCATCCTGCCCCTGGTTCTCCCCTCTTGTGTGTCTCCAGACCCTGTGGGGTTACCTAACAGACAAACCAGGGACTTACATCAAGAGCCAGCCAAGAGGAACAAGTGCCATGGGAATAGGAAAGGGCATTTCAACGAAAAGTGGCAATAAATCAATGTTGTGGTGTTTAAGATAATTTAGAAAAGGCTTACTTGAATTTCATCACACATACAAATTTTACATTATTTTGAAAATCAAAAATTAGTTTGTGTCACATATAGGAGGGATGGGAACCCTCATCTTTTTTCCTGGCCCCCCAGCTTGCCCTTTGCAGTGGAAGCTCAGAGTCTTAACCACTGGCGGTCCAGTGGTTAACCCTCACCTTTTAAAGGTGTTAATTCTCTCTTTCTCATCTCTAGCTCGTCAACCCTGTGTGTCTTCAGACACCATCAAGTGCTCCTGCCAAGGCTGCCAGTGACCTTCACGTTGAGAAATCTGATGGATGTCTTTTCCTCTCAGCTGTGGCCATCTCAGCAGACGTCACCTCTAGCCTTGAAAAGCTCTCCTGTGCCTTCAGTGACAACTGCTCTCCGGGGTTCCCTTCTACTTCCTAAACCTGTCCCTTTCGGACATCCTCATGGTTCTTCCTCTCGGAATGTTTGTGTTCCCCAGAGTCCTGAGCTGGTCTTCTTTGTCTCTCTACGTATCTCTTCCTGGGATAGTTCTTGCACTTGTGTGGCTTTAGTTACCATCTGCACTCAGATTACTTCTAAACAGCTTTCCTGGGAATTCCTATATGATCCAGTGGTTAAGACTCTGTGGCTCACTGCCAAGGCCCTGAGTTCAATCCCTGGTCCCCACAGGCCACATGCTGTGGCTAAAAAAATAAATAAAATTAAACAAACAGCTTTCCTTAGCTCAGCCATAGCTTCTGACTTGTAGATCTGTGCATCCCATTGTGTACTCTTTTAGGCGCCTAAATTCGCTAAATCTGAACTAGAGTTCTCAGGTGTCTGATGAAACATTCCTTTTCCAGCATCTTCTGTCTCTGGGAGAGGTGCTATCATCCATTCAAACCCTAAGCTCAAAACCTTCTCTCTGACATCCCTCACCTAAACTCCTCTACAATTTACCAGGTCTATCCTACTGACTCTGTCTCTTAACTATCTTGACTTATTCATTTCTCTTTGTTTCCTGGCTACCACCCTCGTCCAAGTTGCCATTATCTCTGGCTTGCAATAGCCTCTGAAGTGGTCTCCCCAGTCTCTACTTGTTCAGTCCACTTTCCATACCGAAGTCATTCTGATGGGGTTTTAGTGATTTCTCATTGGCTCAGGCTGGCCTTTCAGACTTTCCATCTCCTGGTTCCCAATGTCAGGTGTGCATGTGCTTAGGAGAGCCTTGGCTCTCATTCTCCGCTCCAACAATGTGTAGCTACCTGGAGCTTTCCCCCTCCTGCTTGGGCTGTCTTTTCTCCTCTCCTGTATTATTTTTTGGGACAAAAATACCCAGGCAAGAGATATTGGAGATGTGAACTAGGGTGGTGACATGGATGTGGTAAGAATTGATGAGATTCTGGAAAAAAGAGGAGGGGATAAGTTCAAGTTACACATGAACTTATTTACAAACTAGAAGTAGAGTCACAGATGTAAAAAACAAACTTATGGTTACTAGGGAATGGGGGGAGGGTAAATAGGGAGATCGGGACTGACATATACACTCTGTGCTAAGTTGCTTCGGTCATGTCAGACTCTTGTGACCCATGGACTCTATCCCACCAGGCTTCTCTGTTCATGGGATTTTCCGGGCAAGAATACTGGAGTGGCTTGCCATTTCCTTCTCCAAGGGATCTTTCTGGCCCAGGGATGGAACCTGCATCTCTTATGTCTCTTGCATTGGCAGGCAGGTTCTTTATCACTAGCACCATAAAATAGATAACTAATAAGAACTTTCTATATTGCACAGGGAACTCTACCCAACACTCTATAATGACCTATATGGGAAAAAATCTTTCTTTTTTAAAACAAGTGGATATATGTAAAAAAAAAAAAGAAAATAAATTGATGAGATTCTGGGCATATTTTGAAGGGAAATACAATAGGACTTGTTGGATTTGAAAATGTGGGAAGATAAAGGAGTCAAGGATAACTTTCCAGTTTTGTTATTTGTTTATTTATTTTTGCCTGAGTAGCTAGAAAAACTGAATTCCGCTAACAGATTGGGGGGAGACTGGGAATAACGGGTTTGGATGGGAAGAGAAGGAGTTCAGTTTTGGATACGTCACTGGAAATGGCTATTAGAAATCCAGTTAGGTATATGAATCTGGTTCAGGGGACTGATCTGAGTTGGAGCTGTAAATTTATGAGTCATCAGTGGAAAGGCGAAACTTAAAGCCACAAGACTGAATGAGAGCACTGAGGGTATAGGTTTCATAAAAAGTCGAAGAGGCCTAGGAGCCTTCAGCATTAAAAGTTTGCGGAGATGAGCCTCAGGAGAGAAAAATCAGGAGGAAAAACAGGAAAATGTAGCACCCCGAAAGCCTAGTGGCAAAAGGATTTGCTGGAGGAGGAAGTGGTCAATTGTGTCAAAGGTTAAGTAAGCCGAGGGCTGAGAATTGACCATGAGATTTAATAACAGGAAGGTCAATGATGATGCAGACAAGAACAGTTCAGGAAATGATGTGGCAAAAGCTTGTGGGATTACATCTAAGAGAAAAAAGAGAGAGGGGTTGGAGTTAGACAAGTTGTTAAAATTTTTTTTGCTGTAGAAAGGGTACAGTAAAGTGGATGTCTGCTAGAGGCTTAATTAAGATCATGAGAGTGTTTTTGTTTATTTGTTTTTAAATATGGGATAAATAACAGCAGATAGATTATTTCTGTATATTTATGGGATTGATCCAGCAGAGAGGAAATACTGATGAAACAAGAGGGAAGAAATATTAGAAGAACAAAACTCTCGAGAGATTGAGAGACTAAAGGACCTACTCCCTGAACAGGGAGGTTGGCTTTAGACAGAAACTCTTCTATTTTCACGGCTTCCTCTCTCCCTTTACTCTGCTCCAGTGTCTGCTCTTTGAGAAATCTTTCCTGTCCAGTCATCACTGTCTATCCTTTTATCCTGCCTTTTTTAAAAAAATATTTATTTATTTGGCCGTGCTCTTTCTTAGTCGCACCACTGTGGCATGAGAAGGTTTTAGTTGCAGCATGTGGGATTTAGTTTCCTGATCAGGGATTGAACCCGGACCCACTGCATAAGGAGCACGGTGTCTTGGACGCTGGACCACCAGGGAAGTCCCCTGCTTTACTTTCATTTGTTAGCACGTGCTCAGTCGTTCAGTCGTGTCCAACGCTTTGCGACCCCGTGGACTATAGCCCACCAGGCTCCTCTGTCCACGGGATTCTCCAGGCAAGAATACCGGAGTGGGTTGCTATTTCCTCCTCCAGGGGATCTTTGAGACTCAGGGATCAAATCTGTGTCTCCTGCATTGGCAGGCAGAGTCTTTATGACTAAGTCACCTGGGGAACCCTATTTGTAGCGTTTGTCATAATAATATTACAGAATAAATATGTTTATTGTCTGTCTTTGTCATTAAAATATAAATTCCACGAGGGGAGAGACTTGGTCTTCTTCACCCTATATTGCCAATACTCAGTATTAGTGTCTCACATAGAAGTTGCCCAGTAAATATTTGAGAATGAAGGAAGAAGTGAATCTTTCCCTCATGCCCATGGCAACATGCTCAATTCTCATTCCATTCTGATTTTTATTTCATTCTCCTATAACCCACATCTCCTCCCATTTTCCATCCCCATTCACCCAAGGAAACATTCTAACCTATCTCGACTGCCATCCCCATCATTCCCATACCACCCTTCCCCCCCCACCCCGTACTACCCTTATCCTGAGAGTAGCCACCCTCATCTATGTCTCGTCTCCTCCATCCCCCAGCTTAATTCCCCTGCTAACCCGTCTCAGCACTACCCCCACCCACATCCTGTCTGCTCATCCTGATTGCGTCATCACAGTCTCCTTTTGTCATTGCCATCATGGTCTCTGTTCTGCTCCTCTCCCATTCTGTTCTCTTGCCATCTACATGCAGTCTCCATCTCCATCACCATCGCTTTCCCATTTCCTCTTGCCATACCTAATCTGCCTCAGCATCATGGGGAAGAAACATAGCTTTGTACTGTGTATTGGTTAGAAATTGCCAGAGCCATGGTTAATACAAGCAGCTATGGGAAGAAAGAGATGGAAGTGCTTTTTTTCAGTGACTTAAGTAAATATTAAAAAGCTTATTTTATGAACTAGCACTTTTCCCTACAATAGACATAATAAATGACTTCCTGAGATTTTCTAAAATATATTTTGCATATGTTGGCATTATCACAGGCCTTGGGCCTGGGGGTTCCAAGCCTGTAGCTGAAGACAGTCTCTGTGGTAAAATAATCTGCCTTCCCAGAGAGCTCTTTTTTCTTAATTTCCAGTGTCAGGAAACCCTGGGAAAGTATCTATAAGCTATGATTAAAAAAAGATGAAGCAAGTCAAACTGAATCTCACTTGGAACTTTAGTTTTTGTTCCAGACTGACTAGTCAACTAACAAGGATTTGGGAGGTATAAGTACTCTGTATCTTTCTTTATCTTATCTTCAAGAGAAATGATCAGCCCAGGACCTGAATAAGTAAAACATTTCTCATGCCCTTGAGATTTTTATCGTCTCTTTATAAATTTTTCCTCCCATACCAATCTGTGACCTAGAATTCCCTTCTAGTCAAGGCTAGACAAAAATGTATATATGTTCTAATCAATGGATTAATTATACAATTTATAGATATTATACTAATTATATCTTCATATACTTAATATATAATTAGTTACTGATACATATTAATGAAACTATTATTTCCAATGTAACTATGAATTCTTATGTAATTTTATTTTATTCTTAGCTATCTTAGTAAGATGCCAACCAAAGATCATAGGGCTTAGTGCTCAATCTGGTGTTTGACAACTTTTCTTTGGAATTTTCTGAATGTATAATAGTATTCTTTACCAATGAGGGCACAATCTTTTTTTTTTTTTTTTTGGTTAGAATAAAGCTAAGAGACATGTGAGTTTGTGGGAAAAAAAAACATGGTTGAATTTGCTACTGTTCATGTTGTATATAAATTTGACTTGTAAAAATGTTTATTTAAATCAGGATCTAATAAAGATTTCTCAAGTGGGGATATATTATCATTGAGACCAGGGATGTAGAGACCTTGGCCCAAGTCACTTTGTCTTCTATGCAACATTTGGGTGAGCATCATTGATTTAACAATCACCTCCAAGAATCCTATCTTGTTCAAGGTCCATATTAACGAACATCCTTGAAATTGACACCTTTTACACTATTTTATTATGAATTAAAAAAACAATTTTTGCGGGGAGGTGCGGCTGTGTTGGGTCTTCATTGCTGCATGGACTTTTCTCTAGTTGCAGAGAGTGGAGGCTACTCTCCAGTTGCTGTGTGCGGCTCCTCATTGCAGTGGCTTCTCTTGATGCAGAGCTGGGCTTCAATAGTTGCAGCATGTGGACTCAGTGCTTACAGCTTCTCCTGCTCTAGAGCACAGGCTCAATAGTTGTGGCACATGGGCTCAGCCACTCTACAGCACGTGGTATCTTCCCCGACCAGGGATCAATCCGTGTCTCCTGCATTAGTAGGCAGATTCTTCACCTCTGAGCCACCAGGGAGGCCCCTCATTGTGCTTTTAGTTTACATCTTACTGATTACTAATGAAGTTGATCGATTTTTAAAATAATTTTATTTATTTATTTTTGGCTGTGCTGGGTCTTGTTTGTAGAAAGGGCTTTTATCTAGTTGCAGTGAGTAGGAGCTACTCTGTAGTTGCAGTGCCTAGGTGGCTCATTGCGGTGGCCGCTCCTATTGGGAAGCATGGAGTCTAGGATGCATGTGCTCAGTATCATGGCTCCTGACCTACAGAGCACATGCTCAATAGTTGTGGTTCAATAAACTTAATACTGTTAAGATAGCAAGACTACCCAAACTGATCTATATATTCAATATAATTCCTGCCAAAATCTCAGCTAGCTTCTTTGCAGAAACTGACAAGCTGATCTTAATCTACATATGGAAATTTAAGGAATCCAGACTAACAAAAACAATCTTGAAAGAACAGGACAGTGCCAAGATTCATATGTTGCAATTTCAAAACTTAGTAGAAAATGACAATAATCAAGATAGTATGATGCAGGAGTAAGGATAGACATATAGATCATAGGAAGAGATGAGATCTCAGGAGAAATCTCTTACATTTACATACAATTGAATTTTGATAAAATGTCAAGACAATTCGGTGCAGGAAAGATCTTCTTAACAAATGGTACTAGGAAAGCTGAATATAAGCAAGAGAATGAAGTTGAACTTTTTTTCCCAGGGATCAAACCCAGGTCTCCCACATTGCAGGTGGATTCTTTACCAGTTGAACCACCAGGGAAGCCCTTTTTTCACACATCATACACAAAATTAACTCAAAATGGACTATATTCTTAAATGTAAAAACTAAACTATAAAACTCTTACAACATATACCTCCATGTCTCAATTATCATATTTCATAATACATTTTATTATCTAGTAAAGCATGCCTCCCTTCACCATTTTCATTTTCTTCAAAAATATCTCTAATTTTAATCAAATGCTTTTCGCTACTTTTTATGAGATGATCGTATAGATTTTACATTTTCTTCTTTCATCTATGGTGAATCACATTGATTGCTTTTTAAATGTTGAACTAAATCTTGTTGTTACTGATTCTAGCTCACAGTGGTTTACTTCCTCATGTGGCAGACTTCCTTTTTTATTGCTTGGCTATCTTTGGTTAAACAAGCCATAAAATTAAGATTATATAAAATTGAACCCCAGACTCATGAGAGGGCAAGTTCATAGTTTAAATTTCTCTGGTGAATCTATTATTATTATTATTTGCATTCAAGTTGCATCAAAAACAGACAGGTTTTTCTTGTTTTTCCTTGTGTAGGCCCAGTACTTACCTTCCATTTCCCATAATGTCTATTTACCTCCAGAGTTCTAGGTTTCTGGTATTGGCACTTCCCCCTGAGGACAGCTTAGTGTTCATGTTAGCATGTCACTAATTCCAGAAAGTTGTATTCATTTTAGGCCCCTGGAGATTTTCCCTAGTGTTTTGAAGTCCCAACAAAGTGTATGAGTATATATTTGTTGAAATTTATCCAATATCAATATATTTTTAAGCAGGAGGGCTTTTTCTAGTGAGCTGTACTGCTGGTGGAGAAGTCTTTTTGTTGCAGTATCTTCTAGTGTTTTAGGATATGTATCATTACTAACGTATTCTAAAATGTTAGATTATTTTTGTTAATGGACCTGGCAACACCATATATTGGGGAAGTTCATATCCAAAGTCTTTCTGTTTCAATTATTTCTCTGAGATCTTATAATTGTGCTTAGGGGAAAGATGGGAAGTAGGGAATAACCAGGATAATATTCCCATAATCACATAGTCCAGACAAATTCCTGAGCCAACAGTAAGCTCAGGTACCACAGGTGGAACAAGTCCTAAGAAATGATCACCAGCAATCTAATTGGGCAGTTGAACAGCTGGATAGCAGAAGGTTAAGATGCAGAGATGTATTGAATTCAAGGAAATATCATAAGGATTAATACAGCATTTATTATAATTTACATTGGCTCCGGTTCACAGGAACGAATCCATTTTGAATGAAACATTAAAACCTTTTAGTGGTAATGGCTATTTGTAGAAAGAGTATGGGAGTATCAGAAATTACCCTGGGCACAGGGTGTATTTGGAGAGTTTTATTGGTCCTATTCCAGCAGCAACCAGAGCAAGTTTTTTTTTTTTTTTGCATCCTCAGACTTCAAAAGTCTTCCTAGAGGAGGAACACAGGCATTGTGGGTGTCCCAGGAGAACTGATCCAACCACTTCAAGATATAAAGTTTCTTCATGAACAGAAGGAATAGTTTAAGAGGAGAGTTGTATTTTTATCCCTGGATTTTTTTTTTTTTAATTTTATTTTATTTTTAAACTTTACATAATTGTATTAGTTTTGCCAAATATCAAAATGAATCTGCCACAGGTATACATGTGTTCCCCTGAACCCTCCACCCTCTTCCCTCCCCGTACCATCCCTCTGGGTCGTCCCAGTGCACTAGCCCCAAGCATCCAGTATCGTGCATCGAACCTGGACTGGCAACTCATTTCTTACATGATATTTTACATGTTTCAATGCCATTCTCCCAAATCCTCCCACCCTCTCCCTCTCCCACAGAGTCCATAAGACTGTTCTATACATCAGTGTCTCTTTTGCTGTCTTGTACACAGGGTTATTGTTACCATCTTTCTAAATTCTATATATATGCGTTAGTATACTGTATTGGTGTTTTTCCTTCTGGCTTACTTCACTCTGTATGATAGGCTCCAGTTTCATCCACCTCATTAGAACTGATTCCAATGTATTCTTTTTAATGGCTGAGTAATACTCCATTGTGTATATGTACCATAGCTTTCTTATCCATTCATCTGCTACTCAAAAGTTATACAACAGTAATCAGACAAATAAATCAATCATTCTGGATTTTTTTTTCAAACGTTTATATGTTTCTTTTCTCTCCAGAGTAGAAGATCCTTTTCACTTTGGAATGGCAAGTTTTCTGTACCTCGAAGGCAAGACCCCAGGCTGAACCAACACTTTTGAAAGAGACCACTGCCTTGGTGACTGCATGGTGGAGCTGACCTCACCAGTAGGTCTGTTTGCCAAAGGAGAGGGGATCGGCACACTCACTGTATCTTTAAATTTTGAAGTAAGAGTAAGGCTTTTTTTTTTTTTTGGTTTAATAAAAGCAGCTAGATAATTTTCCTAAGTTTTTTCCTTGTAGAAGAGAGGTTAGTGACAGAGTTCTTCTCTTTAAAGTTGCACCCTCTTATGTTGTTCACAGACTGGCCCACTTCCAGCCTCTTGTGATTGATTAAGTATCGCTAAGCATCCAGAGGGCAGCTAATGAGCCAATATAAAACATACACCAAATCATTCATTAAGGTTAAAAGTCAATGAAATTAGTACAAGACGCTACCATGCCCTCAGGGCACACATTTTCTTGAGGTAGAAAGCTAAAAAAACCCAGGGAACACAGGTAGTAAGTACAAGCTGCCTGCGTCCCTCCACGGAAGCTCAAATGATGCTTCTTTCTTCTGATTAATCTTAACGTATGTTCAGTCTTCAGTTAGTAGCTCAGTTTTAGCAGGGTGGTTGTTTAGGCTTGTTGTTGCTATGGTTAGAAAGCTTCAAAACACTTCAATAATGTTTTGTAATTAAGTAGCAAACTACCATTTAACACTTGAATATTTTCCAAGAGAATGGCCAGGAATTTCCTGAGTCTACCCAGTCCTTCTGTTGGCTACAGATTTCATAGTCTTGGAAATTATGGGCAGGACAGCTAATCATTTGGGTCTGTACTTCTTGGCCAATTTACTTTTTAAAATCTCCTTTTGAAAAAAAAAATAAAATAAAATCTCCTTTTGGCTTTCTACCATTTGAACTAATTGCAGGTGATGTAAACAGTGAAAGCATTGGTGTTGATAGGCTTTACACATTTCCTTTACTGTTTGACCTGCAATCTGAGGACCCTGATCACTACTGAGAGATAACGTTCCCTAAACCTGAGAGTGAAGCTCTTTAGGAGCCTTTGATGAATGGTGACTGTGTTAGCCTTCACTCATTGCTAATTTCTCTCTGTTCTAAAAACACATGAATTACCAAGCTCATAATCAAATAAACATCATTTCTCTGCCTGGGCAGAAAAAAATCTAAATATTTACACATGTCTTTGTGGTAGAGGATGAGCCACTCATATTTATGGGAAGTTGTTGTTACTGTTTGTTTTTTTTAAATTTTATTTTAGGGGCTTCCTTGGTGGTCTAGTGGTTAAGAGTCTGCCTTCCAATGCAGGGGACCTGGGTTTGATCCCTCATCAGGGAACTAGGATCTCGCATGCCACAGGGCAACTAAGCCCTTGCATTGCGATGAGAAGGCCATGATCCATAGTGAAGACCCAGTGCAGCTAAAATTTGTTTTTATTTTATTGAAGTATCTTTGATTTACAATGTGCTAATTTCTTCTATATATATTTATGTGTATATATATATATATATATATTCTTTTTCATATTCTTTTCCACTGTTGAATAATAATGGTAGTGAATATAGTTCCCTATGCTATATAGTAGGACTTTATTATCTATCCATTCTATATAATAGTTTGCATCTTCGAATCTCAAATTCCCAATCCATCCCTTCCCCACCCCTCCCTAGGCAACCACAAGTTTCTTCTCTATGTCTGTGAGTCTGTTTCTGTTCATAGACGAGTTGATTTGTGTCATATTTTAGATTCCACATATAAACAATATGATATTTACCTATTTCTGACTTACTTCACTGAGCACGATAATCTCTAGGTCTATCCATGTTGCTGCAAATGACATTATTTCATTCTTCTTTATGGCTAAGTAATGGCAGAAAGTGAAGAAGAACTAAAGAGCCTCTTGATGAAAGTGAAAGAGGAGAGTGAAAAAGTAGGCTTAAAGCTCAACATTCAGAAAACTAAGATCATGGCATCTGGTCCCATCACTTCATGGCAAATAGATGGGGAAACAGTGGAAACAGTGAGAGACTTTATTTTGGGGGGCTCCAAAATTACTACAGATGGTGATTGCAGCCATGAAATTAAAAGACGCTTGCTCCTTGGAAGGAAAGTTATGACCAACCTAGACAGCATATTAAAAAGCAGAGACATTACTTGGCCCACAAAGGTCCGTCTAGTCAAGGCTATGGTTTTTCTAGTAGTTGTGAATGGATGTGAGAGTTGGACTATAAAGAAAGCTGAGTGCCAAAGAATTGATGCTTTTGAACTGTGGTGTTGGAGAAGACTCTTGAGAGTCCCTTGGACTGCAAGGAGATCCAACCAGTCCATCCAAAGGAGATCAGTCCTGGGTGTTCATTGGAAGAACTGATCCTGAAGCTGAATTTCCAATACTTTGGCCACCTGCTGAGAAATCTGACTCATTTGAAAAGCCCTTGATGCTGGGAAAGATTGAGGGCAGGAGGAGAAGGGGACGACAGAGGATGAGATGGTTGGATGGCGTCACTGACTCGATGGACATGAGTTTGGGTAGACTCAGATGGACTGGGAGGCCTGGTGTGCTACAATTCATGGGGTTGCAAAGAGTCGGACACGACTGAGCAAGTGAATTGAACTGAATATTCCACTGCGTGAAGCCATAGTGATGTTACTCTTTGTTCAGTCAGTGAATGTGTCTTGGGTACCTGCTATATCCCAGATACTGTTCTATGTGTTGGGGATAAAGTGGTGATCAAAGAACGCAAAGATTCCTTCCCTCACAGAGATCACATTCAAATGGGAAGGCAGAAACAAGACACAGAAGTAAAATTATATTATGTTAGACAGTACTTAGTGCTAATGAGAAAAAAAAGGCAAGGAAATGGGATAGAGAATACCTATGTGGTCAGTGATAAGAGGACTGCAATCTTAGATACGGTGGCCAGGGCAAGGCTTCCTGGAAGGGGACCTTTGAATAAAGCCAGAAGGAAGTAAAAGCAAGCCATGTGACTGTCTGAGGGATGGACACGCCAAGATTATGAGTAGTAAGTACTATATACCTAAGTTCCACTTGAAAAGAGAGACATGCTCGGGTGCATTCTTGCTACTGGAGATCTGGGAAATGAGGAGGAACCAGTAAAAATTTCACTGAGGGAGAAGGATTAACAGGAGATTTATGTTGCTCTGGAAGCCCACTGGAAAAAAAATGCTTTCAAGGATGAGAGGGTGACTGAATCTGTCAAGTGCTGCTGGCAGTTGGGTAAGATGAGGGCAGAGGTGGGCCAGCTCTCGAGGAGCAACAGGGGTGAGAACCCGATGGAAATGACTTCAGATGGAGAGAAACTGGAGAAGGCAAGTGCAGATTCTTACTGTGAGGGATTTTGTTTTAAGAACAATAGCTGGAAGGGGACACAGGTAAAGGAAAGTCTTTGCCTTTTTGTTTTCTGGTTTTGGGGGGTTGGGAGATCATATATTAATGGATCTATGCTGGTGGTGATTATGCACTGGAGAGAAACTATCTATGTTGTTAGAGAACTAAGGAAATTGCGGGAGCAAAATGAGGGTGTGGACAGCCTAGGAGAGAAGGCAGAGGCCTGTGGAGAGATGCTGTGATTGGTGGATTTGGTAGCGGGAGCTATCAAAATTCTCTCGAGCTGGCCTCTATTAGTGAAATAAGAAGCAAGGTCATCAGCAGGGAGTGAGAATGAACCTGTACGGAGAGGGAGGAAAGGATGTGAAATAATTAACAGAGAGTTAATGGACTAGAAAAATGTAGAATAATTGCTAGGAAGTTAAGTGCCCACTGGAGGTAAGTGGTCATGAATTTAAAATAGTCTAGTCAACATAATTGCTTTTCTTCAGCCATATTTGGCAGCACTGGTGCAGACATGCAGTAGCTGGGAGAATTGGATTTCATCAATATTTGGGTTTTGCTAAGCAAAGAATGCAGATATGTGGATGATACTGCTCTAATGGAAGGAAGCAAAGAGGAACTAAAGAGCCTGTTGATGAGACTGAAGAAGGAGAGTGAAAAAGCTGTCTTAAGACTAAATATTTAAAAAACTAAGATCATGGCATTCAGCCCCATCACTGCACGGTAAATAAAGGGGAAAAGATTGAAGCAGTGACATATTTCCTCTTATTAGGCTCCAAATTCACTGAGGATGGTGACTGCAGCCATGAAATCAGACGACAATTGCTTCTTGCCAGGAAAGCGATGACAAATCTAGACAGTAATGTTGGCAGAGACATTACTCTGCTGACAAAGGTCTGTATAGTCAAGGCTTTGGTCTTCCCAGTGGTCACGTGTGGTTGTGAGAGCTGGACCATAAAGAAGGCGGAGTGCTGAAGAATTGAGGCCTTTGAATTATGATGCTGAAGAAGACTCTTGAGAGTCCCTTGAACAGCAAGGAGATCAAATCAGTCAATTTTAAGGGCTATCAATCCTGAATATTCCCTGGAAGGACTGATGCTGAAGCTAAAGCTCCAGTATTTTGGTCATCTGATGCAAACATTGACTCATTGGAAAAGTCCCTGATGCTGGGAAAGATTGAGGGCAGAAGGAGAAGAGGGCATCAGAGGATGAAATGGCTGTATGGCATCACTGATGCAATGAACATGAACTTGGGCAAACTCTGGGAGATGGTGAGGGACAGGGAGGCCTTGTGTGCTGCAGTCCATGGGGTTGCAAAGAGTTGGACTCCACTGGGCATCTGAACAACAAGAAGAAAAGAATACAAATTGAGATCTGACCAAGGGAGTTAAGGGTGTTTGCAATGGTTGATTTTGATTGGTCATGGAATTTAAACCAGGTAAGGAAGTGTCTTGGCCCTGGTGGCTCAGTGGTAAAGAATCCACCTGCCAATGCAGGGAATGTGGGTTCAATCCCTGGGTAGGGAAGATTCCCTGGAGAAGGAAATGGCAACCTACTACAGAATTCTTGCCTGGGAAATCCCTTGGACAGCGGAGCCAGGTGGACTACAGTCCATGGTGTCACAAAGAGTTGGACACAACTGAGTGACTGAACACGCAGCACAACGAAGTGTCTTAGCTCACGTTCCATAACAAGATACCACAGACTGAGTGGCTTACGCAACAGACATTTATTTTCTCACAGTTTTGGAGGCTAAAACGTCAGGATCAAGGTGTGGGCAAGTTTGGTTTCTGGTGAAGCCTCTCCTCTTGGCTTTTAGGCAGTTGCCGTCTTTCTGTGTCCTCACATTTTCTTATGCTTGTGGACAGAGAAAGAGATCTCTGGTGTCTCTTACTTTTCTGATAAAGACACCAACCTCATGGTTTCATTTTTTAAAAATTGAAGTACAGTTGCTTCACAATATTGTGTTAGTTTTCAGCATACAGCAAAGTGATTCAGTTTTATATATTTTCATGTTCCTTTCCATCATGATTTATTACAGGATGTTGAATATACTTCCCTGTGCTCTACAGCAGGACCTTGTTGTTTATCCATTCATTCTATATGTAATAGTTTTCATCTGCAAGTCCCAAACTCCTAATCCAGCCTCCGCCATCCCCCACCTGGCAACCACAGATCTGTTCTGTATGTCTATCTGTCTCTGTTTCATAAGTAAGTTCATTTGTGCCGTATTTTAGATTCCATATATAAGCAATATCATATGGTATTTGCCTTTATTTTTCTGACTTATTTCACTTAGTATGATAATCTCTAGGTCCAATGATGTAGCTCCAAATGGCATTATTTCATTCTTTTTTATGGCTGAGTAATATTCCATTGTATATATGTATGATATCTTCCTTATCCATTCATTTATTTATGGACATCAGTTTGTTTCCATGTCTTCAGTTCAGTTTAGTTCAGTTCAGTCACTCAGTTGTGTCCCACTCTTTGCGACCCCATGGACTGCAGCACACCAGGCCTCCCTTCCCATCACCAATTCCTGGAGTTTACTCAAACTCATGTCCATTGCGTCAGTGATGCCATCCAACCATCTCAGCCTCTGTAATCCCTTTCTCCTTCCACCTTCAATCTTTCCCAGCATCAGGGTCTTTTCAAATGAGTCAGTGCTTCGCATCAGGTGGCCAAAGTACTGGAGTTTCAGCTTCAGCATCAGTCCTTCCAATGAATATTTGGGACTGATTTCCTTTAGGATGGACTGGTTGGATCTCCTTGCTGTCTAAGGGACTCTCAAGAGTCTTCTCCAACACCACAGTTCAAAAGCATCAATTCTTTGGCACTCAGTTTTCTTTATAGTCCAACTCTCACATCCATACATGACCACTGGAAAAACCATAGCCTTGACTAGATGGACCTTTGTTGGCAAAGTAATATCTCTGCTTTTGAATATGCTATCTAGGTTGGTCATAACTTTTCTTCCAAGGAGCAAGCGTCTTTTAATTCGTGGCTGCAGTCACCATCTGCAGTGATTCTGGGGCCCCCAAAATAAAGTCTCTCACTGTCTCCATTGTTTCCCCATCTATTTCCCATGAAGTGATGGGACCAGGCGCCATGATCTTAGTTTTCTAAATGTTGAGCTTTAAGCCTACTTTTTCACTCTCCTCTTTCACTTTCATCAAGAGGCTTTTTAGTTCCTCTTCACTTTCTGCCATAAGGGTGGTGTCATCTGCATATCTGAGGTTATTGATATTTCTCCTGGCAATCTTGATTCCAGCTTGTGTTTCTTCCAGTCCAGCGTTTCTCATGATGTACTCTGCATATAAGTTAAATAATCAGGGTGACAATATACAGCCTTGATGTACTCCTTTTCCTATTTGGAACCAGTCTGTCGTTCCATGTCCAGTTCTAACTGTTGCTTCCTGACCTGCATACAGATTTCTCAAGAGGCAGATCAGGTGGTCTGGTATTCCCAACTCTTTCAGAATTTTCCACAGTTTATTGTGATCCACACAGTCAAAGGCTTTGGCATAGTCAATAAAGCAGAAGTGATATTTTTCTGAAACTCTCTTGCTTTTTCGATGATGCAGTGGATGTTGGCTATTTGATCTCTGATTCCTCTGCCTTTTCTAAATCCAGCTTGAACATCTGGAAGTTCATGGTTCTGTTGAAGCCTGGCTTGGAGAATTTTGAGCATTACTTTACTAGCATGTGAGATGATTACCAGCTGAGCCACAAGGGAAGACCTTCCATGTCTTTGTTATTGTAAATAATGCTGCTATGAACATAGATGTGCAAAAATATTTTTTACTTATAGTTTTGTCCAGATATATGCCCAGGAGTGGGATTGCTGGATCATATGACAACTCTAGTTTTTTGAGGAACCTCCATACTATTCTGTACAGTAGCAGCACCTACTTACATTCCTACCAACAGTGTAGGAGGGTTCCTTTTTCTCCACACTCTCTCCTGTGTTTGTTATTTGTAGACTCATTAATGATGGCCATTCTGACCAGTGTGAGGTGGTACATCATGGTAGTTTTGGTTTATGTTTCTCTAATAATTAGTGATGTTGAGTATCTTTTCATGTGCATATTAACCATCTGTGTGTCTTCTTTGGAGAAATATTTATTTAGATCTTCTGCCCATTTTTTGATTGGGCTGTTTTTGTTGTTGTTGTCGAGCTATAAGAGCTATTTGTATATTTTGGAAAGGAAGCCCTTATTGGCTTATGATCTCATTTAATCTTAATGAGATCCTTAAAGGCCCTATCACCAAATGCAGTCACATTGGAGGTTGGGGTTTAAACATTTTAATTTTGTTTTTTGGGTGTTTTTTTTTTTTTTTTTGCCACACCAGGTGGCTTGTGGGATCTCAGTTCCCCAGTGGGGGATCAAACCCTGGCTTACATCAGTGAAAGCATCCTATCTTAATCACTGGACCACCAGGGAATCACTAACTTATGATTTTGGAGAAATGCAATTACTCCATAACAGAAGGAATGATTTGAGAGGATCTAGGATGGTGAAAAGGTGGTAAGATTAATGGATTGTAAGTAATGGTGAGATGATGGATAACTGGAATTGAAGCATTAGAAGGTATGAGCTGGAAGTGTAGGAGGAATTGATTGGAGAGGGGAGTATGAAATAGGGATTATAGAGGAGCTGCAGTCATTTGTAATGACAAGATCTAGGGTGTGACAGTGGGAATGAATGGTTGAGGTAGAGGCAGATGAGTAAAAAGACCACAGGTAGAAAGGATGCAAAGGAACTGAGGGGCTAAGGCATTAGAAGGACCATCTTGTGCATACTGAAATTATCAGGATTATCACAGGAGCAGCATTGTAGAGAGAGACAGCAAGCCAGGGGCTAAACCTTTATGGAAGGAGAGAGAACAGCTCAAGGTAAATAGATAATAGAAGTAAAGTGGGACTTTATTGGGGGAAAATGTAGCATAACCAATCATAAGTCACAGAGGAAGATATTTGCAATCCATATAACCAACAAGGATGTCACAGATTGAGTTTTCCAGAAGCAGATGTTGAGATAGAATTTGAGGTACAAGAAATTTTTTAGAGATCAACACTTGTGAAAGGAAGTGGGAGGAAGGAGGATTGGGCAGAGGAAGAACTTAAACTATGATACAGGTCCTACAGAGCTGTCAGGGAGCTCTGGAGCAAATACTGCATGTCAAAGTGTTCAATATTATGTCAAAATAGTTGGGTCTTTAGACCCCACAGCCTGCCTCAGTCACCAGAGATGGATTGCACTGTTATGTGACCGACCTTGGGCGGGCAGTCACTTGCAAATGTGGCAGATCCTGAAACAGCTGACAGCTGGAAGTTGTCTGCTTAATACACTCCCTATAGCTGGAAAACAAGTTCTGTCTGAAGGGGCATCTAGGTAGTGCATCTCAGTGTCCACCACAAGGAGACTCATATTTTATTTTGCATATATGAAGAACCCCTATGCAAAGAATAATGCATACATCACGCATGCTCAGTCACTTCAGTTGTGCCCAACTCTTTGCCACTCTATCGACTGTAGCCCGCTAGACTCCTTTCTCCATGAGATTCTCCAGGTAAGAATACTGGAGTGGGTAGCCATGCCCTCTTCCAGGGGATCTTTCTGACCCAGGGATTGAACCCTCCTCTCCTGTGTCTCCTACATTGCAGGCAGATTCTTTACTGCTGAGCCACTGAGGAAGCCCTGCAAAGGATTAGCTGCTGCCTAAGTATGAATCTCTTTACATTCCAAATGCAGCAGCAAGTATGAATATCTTTACATTCCAAATAGCAGTATAGAAGAGGAGTCAACACATGATGTCCTAAGGGATGGGCAACTGTCTTTGTAAATACATATTTACTGGAACACAGTTATACCCTTTCATTTAGGCATTGTCTTTATGGCTGCCATCATGCTACAATGGCAGGGTTGCAGTTATAGAGATAGTATAACTTGCAAGCTTAAAATGTTTATTATCTGGAACTTTAAGAAAAAGTTTCTTGACTCCTGATATAGAGCAAGAAAAAAAAAAAAAAAGACAAAACCTATACTTTTAGCATAGCTAGATGACAGAGAATGCCCAAACTTCAAATTACCTGTAAGTAGAAAAGCAAAACCAAGTCCCAGTGAGGTCTTTCATGATTCTATTGCAAATCTTTGTGGAGAGCAAGGGCAGGAAAAACTGCAGAAAAGAAGAGGGGACAGCTAACAGCAGGTCAAAGATTGATCTAAAATTGCTACTGTGGGGAAAAATACTGAAAAAGAATCCTTGTGGATCAGAGCACCAACCATGGGAAGGGATATAAAAAGGCATTTCAGGACTAGGGAGGCAATCTCAGAAAAGCAATTCTTCCAGGGGAATAGAATGCAAAAAAGGAAGGGAGAAGGCACCCTTTGGAGTTTAGATGGTAAAGAGGAAAATAATCAAAAGAGAAAAATGTTGAGCCATGCAACGCAAAACAGAACCAAAAAAATTGCAGAATAAAAACTACCATCAAACACACCCATCCACATTCAAGTATCTGTTCTCAGATTTTTTGGTCTCAGGACTTTGTTACACTTTTAAAATTTGAGTGCCTTGAAGACCTTTTGTACTTGTGGGTTATATCTACCACTATTTACTATATTTGATATTAAAACTGAGAATTAAAAATATTTTAGAAATTAATTTAAAAGCAACAATGTAGTATTTTTATGAAAAACAACTATATTTCTCAAAACAAAAAGTTCATGTGAAGAGCGACATTATTTTTACATTAAAAAAAATCTCTTTAATGTCTGGCTTAAGAGAAGACAACTGATTCTCTTATACGTATATCTGCATTCAATCTGTTGCAATAGCACATCGTATAGCTTCTAGAAAACTCCACACACTAGTAAGATAATCAGAGTGAAAGAGGCAAATAACGTATTTGTACTGTAATGCAACTAGTTTTGACTTTGTAGCTACCTGAAAGATTCTGAGGACCTGGACCACCAGGGAAGTCCATTTTTGGTTTTTTAAGGAAGCTTCATACTGTTTTGCATTGTGACTGTGCCACTTTATGTTCCCTCTGTGGTGTAGGAGAGTTCCCTTTGCTCTGCCCCTTCTCAAGCATTTATTATTTGTAGACTTTTTGATACTAGCCATTTTGATCAGTGTGAGGTGATACCTTATTGTGATTTTAATTTTCATTTCTCTAGTTATTAGAAATTTTGAGCATCTTTTCATATGCCTGTTAGCCATTTGTTTGTCTTCTTTGGAAAAGTGTCTGTTTAGGTCTTCTGCCCGTTTTTCTGATTGAGTTGTCTGTTTTCTCAATATTGAGTTGTATGAGCTGTTTCTATATTTTTTATATTAACACTTTGTTGGTTGCGTTGTTTGCAAATATTTTCTCCCATTCTGTAGTTTGTCTTTTCATTTTTTTCTTATTTTTTTAATTCTGTATTTGTGTGTGTGTGTGTGTGTTTTTTTAACGTGGACTATTTTTACGGTCTGTATTGAATTTGTTACAATATTGCTTCTGTTTTATGCTTTGGTTTTTTGGCCACAAGGCACGTGGGATCTTTGCTCCTCAACCAGGGATGGAACCTGCACCCCCTGTACTGGAAGGTGAAGCCTTAGTCACTGGACTGCCAGGAAGTCCCTGTCTTTTTGTTTTGTCAATGGTTTCTTTTGCTGTGCAAAATCTTTTAAATTTGATTAGTGCCATTTCTTTATTTTTGCTTTTATTTCTTTTTCCTTGGGAGACTGATCTAAGAAACCATTGCTAAGAATGGTTGATGTAAGAAACAATTTATGTCAGAGAGTGTTTTTGTCTATGTTCTCTTCAAGAAATTTTATGGTATGTCTTACATTTACGTCTTTAAATCATTTTCAGTTTAATTTTTTATATAGTGATCAGAAATGTTCTATTTTTACTGTTTTATATGTAGATTGATTGACCATGGGCATATGGGTTTATTCACGAGCTCTCTATTCTGATTCGTTGATTTATATGTCTGCTTTTACACCAACACACGCTGTTTGATTATTGTATATTTGTAGTATAGTCTGAAGTCTGGGAGGGTTATACCTCCAGCTTTGTTCTTTTTTCTCAGGATTTCCTTGGCCATTCTTTTCTTTTGCGGTTCCATATAAAATTTAAGATTATTTGTTCTAGTTCTTTGGAAAATGTCATGGGTATTTTGATAAGGATTGTATTAAATCTGTAGATTGCTTTGGGTAGTATGGCCATTTTAACAATATTAATTCCTCCTATTCAAGAGCATGGAATATATTTCTTTTTCTTTGAATCATCTTCAGTTTTCTTTATCAATGTTTTATAGTTTTCAACATATAGGTCTTTCATCTCCTTGGATAAGCTTATTCCTAGGTATTTTTTTAGATGCAGTTTTAAATGGGATTGCTTTTTTACTTTTTTCTGGTATTTTGTTATTAGTGAATAGAAATGAAATAGATGTCTGTACATTAATCAACTATCCTGTTACCTTGCTGAAGTCATTTATTAGTCCTACTGGTTTTTGTGTAGAGACTTTAGGATTCTCTATTTAGTATATTATGTTATCTGCAAATAGTGACAGTTTTACCCCTTTCTGTCCAATTTGGGTATATTTTATTCCCTTTTCTTGTCTGATTGCTGTGGCTAGGATTTCCAATTCTGTGTTAAAATGAACTGGGGAGAGAGAAATTATTGTCTTGTTCCTGACTTTAGCAGGAAGTCTTTCAGCTTTTCACTATTATGTTGGCTGTGGGTTTGTTGTAAATGAACTTTGTTATGTTGAGATATATTCCCCCAAACCCTCTTTGGTGAAAGTTTTTATCATGAACGTATACGGAATTTTGTCAAATGCTTTTTCTGTATCTATTGAATGATCATGTGGTTTTTGTCTTTCCTTTTGTTAATATGGCATATCACAGTGATTTGTGTATCCTGAGCCATCTTCGTGACCTTGGACTGAATTCAACTGGATCATGGTAAATGGTCCTTTTTTTGCACTATTGGATTGGGTTTGCTAATATTTTGTTGAAGATTTTTGTATCTACGTTCATCAAAGATATTGACCTGTGATTTCTTTTTTAGGATAATGTCTTTGTCTGATTTTAGTATCAGGGTAATGGTGACTTCCATAAAATGAATTTGAGAGTGTTTGCACTTGAATTTTTGGGAATAGTTTGAGAAGGATAGCTGTAAGTTTTTCTTTATATGTTTGGTAGAATTTCCTCAGCGAAATGGTCTGGTCCTGGGATTCTGTTTGCTGTTTTTGTTTGTTTACTTTTCTTTCTTTCTTTTTTTTTATTACAGATCATATTTCACTTCTAGTAATTGGTCTGTTCAAATTATCCGTTTCTTCTTAACTCACTTTTGGCAGGTTATATGTTTCTAGAAACTTGTCTATTTCTTCTAGGTTGTCCAATTTGTTGACAAGTAGCTGTTCACTGTATTCTTTTGTCTGTTTGTTTTTTTAATTCTCTGGTATCAGTTTTTATTTCTCTTCTTTCATTTCTGTTTTGGTTGCATAATGAGGCATGTGGGATCTTAGTTCCCTGACCAGGGATCAAACTCATGTCCCCTGCATTGAGAATGGGGAATCTTAACCACTGGACTGCCAGGGAAGTCTCTCATTTCTTAATTTGTTTATATGAGTCCTCTCTTTTCTTCTTGGTGAGTCTGATTAGAGGTTTGTCAATTTTATCTTTTTAAAAAATCAACTGTTGGTTTTATTGATCTTTTCTATTGTTTTTTTAATCTCTATTTTAATTATTTCCTCTCTGATCTTGCTAATTTCCTTCTTTATCTGGCTTTGGACTTTTTGCTTCTTTTTTTTCTAATTCTTTAAGTGGTAAGTTAGGTTGTTTATTTGAGATTTTTCTTGTTTCTTGAGAAAGGGCTGTATTGCTATGACCTTACCTCTTAGAACTGCTTTTGCTGTATCCCATATATTTTGTAAGTTTGTGTTTTCATTTTTGTCTTTGAGGTATTTTTATTTCTTCTTTGATTTTATCATTGACCCATTGTTTTTTTAGTAGCATGTTATTTAGTCTTCATGTGTTCGTTCTTTCCCCATTTTTCCCCCCTGTGTTTGGTTTCCAGTTTCAAACCATTGTGGTCAGAAAATATGCTTGAAATGTTTTCTATCCTCTTAAATTTATTGATACTTGTTTTGTGACTTAGTATGTGATGATCTATCCTAGAGAATGTTAATATGCACTTGAAAAGAATGTGCCCTATGTTTTTGGTTTTGGTTATAGTGTCCTGTACATAACAGTTAAGTCCAGCTAGTCCATTGCATCATTTAGGACCTTTGTTGTCTCATCGATATTCTGTTCTGATGATCTATCCATTGATGTCAGTGGCTTGTTAAAGTCTCCTACTATTATTGATTTAGTATCCGTTTCTCCATTTATGTCTGTTAGTGTTGTTTTATGTATTTAGGTGCTCATACGTTGGGTGTGTATATGTTAACCAGTGATATCCTCTCGTGTTGATCCCTTTATCCTTATATACATGATCCTTTCTTTGTGGCCTTTGCTTTAAAGATGATTTTGTCTCATATGGCTAATGCTATCCTTACTTTCTTATCATTTCCATTTGCATGAAATACCTTTTCCATTCTTTAACTTTCAGTCCGTGTGTGTGTTTTGCCATAAAATGAGTCTCGAGTAAGCAGAATACTGTAGGTTCTTGATCTATTTTTTTTTTTGTATTCAATCACTGTCTTTTGATCAGAGCGTTTAGATAATTGACACTTAAAAGTAATTATTGATAGGTATGTACTTCTTACCATTTTAATCCTTATTTTCCATTGTTTTTTAGTTCTTCGTTAATTTCCTCATTTTGTCTTTTCCTTTTGTGGTTTGATGATTTTCTTTTGTAACATGCTTGAGTTCTTTTCTTTTTGGTTCTTGTAAAACTTTTGTATGTTTTTTTTGTGTGTGGCTACCATGGACTTCAAGTATGTTGACCCGTAACTATCCACTTGCTTTAAACTGATAGCTGTTCAAGTTCAAACACATTCTAAAAGATCTACCTTTTTATTCCCCTCCCCACATTTTGTAATTTTGATGTCCTATTTCACATCTTCAAGTTTACGTTTTTACTGTTTATTATAGTTATAATCACTTTTAAAATTTTTTGATTATTTTTTGAACTGTGTACTGACTTGTTTAAGTGATCTTCAATTCTTTTATCTATTTACCTTTCCTATTGTGATTTTCCCTTTATTTCTTTTTTTTTTTTTTTAACGGTTTCCAGTCCTTTTATATGTGCATTAAATACAATAGGTGTGATGAGTCCTCCAGGAGTACTGACTGCAACACTGATATCAACAACATGATTCTGTCTTACAACTGTGTCCAACCATGAAGAATTTCCTTCAGGAACTTTTAAACATGCCAAAGCTGAAACTTTTATAATATAGTCATTGACGGAAATGTTGCTTTTTCCTTGTAGCATCTTCTTTTTTGTTGTCGTACCAACAAAATTTCTCCCATATTTACGTCAATAGAAGGGTAATAATGAGGTATTGTTTGCTTAGATTGCATTGACTTCTGTGCAATGACTTGGCGAATGTTGGTGACTGGGATATCTGTGAAGACACCTGTAGGAACTGGAGCCAGTCCTCGACTTAGGGGAGGCACAGCGGCTGCTAGAGTGAGAGCAGTTTTCATAGGCACAAAGGAGTTGATCTCCTTCTTAATGATTCTGCCATCTGGTCCTGTCCTTTTTACTTGGGTAAGGTCAATCCCTTTCTCTGCTGCTAACTTCTTTGCAAGCGGGCTAAGGAGCGCTCTTCCCTTTAGTCCAGCTGGAGCAGCTGGCCAGTGGCCTGAAGATGGATGGGCTAGCTGGTGTGCTGGTGGTGTTAAATCAGTTACTTCAGTTGGCCGATAGTCAGCAAACGCTGGTATACCTGCCTCTTTTTCTACAATGATACAGAGTGGAGTTCCTACAGGGACATCTCATGTGCCTTCAGGGATCATGATTTTTGCCTTCTTCCTGCACTTTGAAACCTATAGAGGCCTTGTCAGTCTCTATCTCTGCCAATAAATCTCCTTCATTTGGCTCCTCACCCACTTTTTTTCCCCCCATCTCTGAACTGTGCCCATGGTCACGATGGGAGAGAGGGCAGGAAGAACCACCTGCATGTGAGTAGGAGATGAGCTACCAGGAGCCTGAGCAGAAGGTGCAGGTGATGGAGCAGCAGTGGCAGGGGTTAATGCCGGGGCTCCTTGTGGGGCAGATGCTGCCAAAGAATCAAGTGTGTAATTTTTAAAGGTTTCCATATCTTCAGGCTTTTCAACTGTGATACAGATGATTGCTCCAACTGGAACATCTCTGGTACCTTCAGCAACAAGGATCTTTGCCATATAACACTCCTCCACGCTCTCAAATCCAACAGTAGCTTCATCAGTTTCAACCTCTGCAATTAGTTCACCCTCATTGATTTTTTTCTCCTTCCTTCTTTTCCCAGCGGGCTATGGTGCCTGCCTGCATTGGAGGGAAAACTGAAGGCAATGGAATCTTCTGATGCGTGGGTAGGCTATGCCAGCGGCGGCTAGGTGATCCCCAGAGCTGCAGCAAGACGCGATTCCATGGTGTGGCCCAAGAGATGGGGCTCCAGCCGCACAGTGCGGAGACCCTGCCATACCCTGTGGTCTTGCTGCTGTGACGAGCCAGCCTGCGGGGTCACGCACGGAGCTCCCGGCTCCTCCTGCAAGGCAGTCTACTGAGCCCCGAATCCTGTCCTTGGTGTATTTTGAGCCCGTCGCGCACAGACGCGCCACATAGTGCCACAGACCCAACATCCGAAAAGCAACATACAGATTCTTGCATCTTTTTCATTTAGAGAAGATCCTTCAGTATTTCTTTTAGGGTAGGTTTCAGTTCAGTTCAGTCCAGTCACTCAGTCGTGTTCGACTCTTTGCAACCCCATGAATCACAGCATGCCAGGCCTCCCTGTTCATCACCAACTCCCGGAGCTCACTGAGACGCACATCCATTGAGTCAGTGATGCCATCCAGCCATCTCATCCTCTGTCGTCCCCTTCTCCTCCTGCCCCCAATCCCTCCCAGCATCAGAGTCTTTTCCAATGAGTCAATTCTTCGCGTGAGGTGGCCAAAGTACTGGAGTTCCAGCTTTAGCATCATTCCTTCCAAAGAAATCCCAGGGCTGATCTCCTTCAGAATGGACTGGTTGGATCTCCTTGCAGTCCAAGGGACTCTCAAGAGTCTTCTCCAACACTACAGTTCAAAAGCATTAATTCTTTTGTGCTCAGCCTTCTTCACAGTCCAACTTTCACATAGCCTTGACTAGACAGACCTTTGTTGGCAAAGTAATGTCTCTGCTTTTGAATATGCTATCTAGGTTGGACATAACTTTTCTTCCAAGGAGTAAGCGTCTTTTAATTTCATGGCTGCAGTCACCATCTGCAGTGATTTTGGAGCCCCCCAAAATAAAGTCTGACACCGTTTCCACTGTTTCCCCATCTATTTTCCATGAAGTGATAGGACCAGATGCCATGATCTTCATTTTCTGAATGTTGAGCTTTAAGCCAACTTTTTCACTCTCCACTGTCACTTTCATCAAGAGGCTCTTTAGTATTGCTAAATTATTTTTTTCTTGTCTGAGAAATTCTTTCTCTTGCCCATTCTAAATGATAATCTTGCTGGATTATCTATTGTGGTCTTGAAGACTGTTTTTATTTGGGAGCATCCCTGTGCAGGCTGCGTGCTTCCCGTGTCTTCGGTGTTAGGGTTGGTTTTGATATGGACACCAGCCACATCTTTTCTCAGGGTGGCTGGCCACCATCACCTTGATAGGGGCTGTGGTTGGTGTTGGAGGATCTAAAGCCTGTAAAGGGTGTGAGGCAGGACTTCTTCTCTGCTCCATGGCTGCTGCCATACTAAAAAGGGTGTAGTCTACTCCCCAGTTGTTGAAGTAGAAGCCCTGAGGGTTGAACTCAAAAAGGTTCCATTCTCCTTGAGGGCATGCTCTGCCCCCAAAGAGAGGAGTATTAAACACATGAGGCTCGTGTGCTCACAGAGAACTGATGTGTTACTTGTGTAAGTGGCTGAAGCTCTGCTCAGACACAGCTCAAGTTTGAGTCTCTTCACCTGTTGTGTTGTCCCAGATCTAGTGGAAGGCTGTGGCATGGAGAGGGTAGGGTCAGAGTACTCACTAGGCTGCGGCTGGGGCTAGGTTGGGACATTGTGGCTGTAGGAATTTACATTGCTGTCTTGCTACAAGAGATCTGGGCTGCCTCTGTGGCAGTCTTCTTCCAGGATCTGTCTGCCCCAGGTCCAGTGCCAAACTGTGGCATGGCGTGGGCAGGCTGTTTGTTTAGCTGGGAACAGTGTTGGGAACAGGGACCTAGTGTGCTTGTTCCTAGCACTGCTTGAGTAAGTACTGACAATGGCTACTGCTTTCCTGTCTGGGCCACATCCCAGGGCCCTCGGGGGTGGTCTCTGTGTAGCTAGACCAAATATTTTCCCAGGGCCAAGTCTGCCCAGATCTTGCACTTAACTGTGGTATGGAGTGAATAGGGCCTGAGTTTTTGCCCCACTCAGATTGGGGAGTGTGGCGAGGCAGCTACCAGTGTAAAACTCTCTCTGCCCTGTTTGTTAGCAAGCCAGCACCTGTGCACTCCTTGTGGGTAGAGTATAGGATTCTCCACCCTTCCATCTGTCCCAGTGGTTCTCCCAACAACCAAGGGGGCTTGCCTTCTTTGTATAGGACACCAGGACTGGGGTGCCCTGCTTCCAGGGTGAGGGTCCACCTGTGTGGACCTTCTTTTGATTTCTCTCAGAGTTGGAGGTCCCAACCTTATGCCTTTTTCCTGTCCTACCTGGTTGCATAGAAATCTTTCTTGCAGCTTTGGTTGTATAGGAGTTCTTCTGCCAGTTTCTGGCTAGTTCTCTAAGAGACTTGTTTCATGTGAAGATGTATTTTTGATGTGTTTGTGGGAGAAGGTGAGCTCCATGTCTTCCTACTCCACCATCTTGATCTGCTTCTAGTGCTTTCTTAACATGATAAATTGTATGTATCTTAATTCTAAAATCAGCATCTTACTTAAGGCAGAACACCAAAGACACTTCCACTAAGTTCAGGAACAGGCAAAGACGATCCTTTTCCTCATTACTGTTAACATTGGCTAACACCAAAGGCATAAATCTTTGCAATAAGACAAGAGAAATCAATTAAAGGTATAAAAATTGAGAAAAAAAAGTAGAACTAATTTTATTTTTAGATGATATGATAGTATTCCTGAAAATCCCTAGATAATAAATAAAACTAATTCATTTAGTAAAAGAATTAAATAAGATAACAGGATACACAATTAGGCAGATATAAGAAATCAATGTAGAGATGGTAAGAATGAAATTGAAATATTAGCCTCTTTAGTCTCCAGCAAGATGGCATATACTTGGCATGTTTGCTGACACTCCTTAATAAATCTGCAGTTGTTTTCAGAAATCTCAAAATAGTCTTCCCTGTAACAATCACAAAGTGAAGGAAGTTAAACTTATTGAAGAAGAATGAAATTATTTGCTGTCTTAAAAAAATATATAGGCATAAATGAGTATCTTGAGCAAATCATTTCTGAATTTTAGTTGTGATAGTTAAATCAGAGTTTTAAATTAAATGTCAGAGCATCTAGTGGTATTGAAGTACCACATATAAATAAAATTAATACCAAGCAAGTCCAGTACATTATTGAGGTAGTCATAGTTTTACCTGTGGGTGCCAAACATAATTCTTTAAAAAAACAAGCAAAAATCATGTTATCATGTAAAGCAATTATCTTTCAATTAAAAAATAAAAAAAATTTCCAGTTGCTTTAGCAGCCATGTGCAAGTCCTTGTATTAAATCATTTGTACTATTCTTTGCTGAAGTATCAAAATGCTTAAAACCATAGCCTGCCCAAGATTGACAGTAAGGCACTCACACTATTGGGATAGTTTAGCCAGTCAAGTTTTAAAGAAGACATAAAAGATGTTAACCAACAAAATTGATTAAATTTATGTTTTCTTTTGAAGCCTTTTATAATCTAAATGAAGAACAGAAAATTGCTCTTAAGGCAGTGTGTGTGCATGTATGTGTTTTCTTTTTTCGGCATTTCTTTCTCTCTAATATATATACATGCATATTATATATACATGTATATATATGCTGTTATTTGAAGGAATGACTAGTTTGTGTTCAAGAACTGTCACTGCACTGAATGAGTTTTTCAGTGGTCACTCCTTTCCAACCATTTTCCCCCAACCATCTTAAAACTGTTTTTTAATAATGAAATATTTGAGGCAATTCTCTGGTGGTCCAATGGTTAGGACTCTTCACTTTCACTGCCAAGGGTGCAGGTTTGATCCCTGGTTGGGGAAATAAGGTCCTTCAAACTGCAGGGCGTGGCCGAAAGTTAAAAAAAAGAAAAGTACAAAGAGAATGAAATGTTCGATAGATTTAATTTGGAAATTGCTATTTTAATTTTATAAGAACAATTAACTAAATTTGAAATTTTATATATACTTTCATCTAAAATGGAATGAAAATGAACTACAGAAGTATTATTGCTTTAAATGATAGTTATTATTAATATACTTTAAAGAAGTATATACATTGTTTTCTGAAAAAGAATTGAAGGAAATAAGACCAAAACCTGTTAGAAATATGAGCAAAAGACCAAAAACACAATTTACAGAAATATTAAAATGCCCTTAAACATATGAAAATATGTTCAACTTTACTCATAATAACAGAAAATGCAAAGTAAATATACTCTGAGATACCATTTCTCACTCATCAAACTGGTTAAAAACTAAAAATCATGAAACATTTCCATCGGTGAGGCTCTGGGGAAACAGATAGTCTTATACATTGCTGATGGGAATGCAAATTGGCACAACCCTATGGAGGAGAATTTACTGATATCTATGGAAACTGCATATGTATTTATCTCCTGATTCATCTGTCCCACTTATAGAAGATATGTGTCTAACAATATGAAAATATGGACAAGGTTATTCATGCCGCAATGCTTGACACTGCAAAATATTGGAAGCAACCTAAATGCATAGGACAGTGTCTGACACACACAAATACTAGGCAACTGTGAGCAAGAATCTAGATGAACAGATACAGAATAATTTCCAGAATGTATTGTTAAATGAAAAAAAAAAAACATGTAAAAGGGTGTCTACAGTAATACTACCTTTTGTGTAAGAAAGAATGAAAATAAGAAAATATGCATGTTTCTGTTTATTTGTGCAAAGAAGCATAGAATGGTGACAGCAGAAATGAATGAGACTGGTGACCCACACTGGGTGGGAGGAATGGGGTGGAAAGAATGTGGGGATGGAATTAAGGTACAGAGAATGGGAAAGTGGAGAGATGCTTTGCTGAGTACACCTGTTGTTACAGTTCTGAGTTTTGGAATCATGCTAGTGTTTTACATACTAAAAACAAAAACAAATAAAAAGCCAAAAAGAGAGGTGAAGCCTACAATGGAATACAAAGAAATAAATGAAACCAAATGTGTTTAAAATGAAAAACAAAACCACACAGAAGAAGAAAAAAAGAGCTAGTTCAGATAGCTTTTGAACACAGAATTTTGTGTACACATTCTTCAGTCAAATAAAAACAAAAATATGGAGTTCTGTTTAATACTAAGACCTGGTTTGTTTTTTGCAATGGTATGGGCTAGAGATTTTCAAACTTCTTTTTCTGTGTATTCCAGGATTGAATACATATACCAAGTTTCTTACTGTTGAAGAAGGAAGTTAAAATTGTGAAAAGAGGAAAGGTTAGAATGAACCCTGTGCTATTGAATTAAAGTTGGAAGTGTTGAAATAAATTTAGTTTGGACATATGTGTGTATGTGTGTATGTATATACACATTTCCTAGCTTGGTCCACTAAGAGGGTATAAAAACAGTAACACTTTTGTAACAATGAGCTCTTCTAGTGCCTAGATCTTGGTTTTTAAATCCACAATAAAAACAAAACAAAACAAAACAAAAAAATGCTTGTAGGTTGAACTTGGGAAAATACACATGAACTTGGACAATCTTGTTGTGGCAGGAATTAAGAAAGTAGTTAAAGAACGTTGGTGTATGTCAAAAGGACACAGGAGGTAGATTAAAGTGGCTCCATCTGGCCAAAAATGGGACAATTCAAGCATCAGAATAAGTGAGAGTATGGATTAGAATGCATTGAGTAAAATAAGAATCCAAGAGTTGACACTGTTATACATAAATAAATAAACAAAGAAGAAGAAAAAATGATTTCTTACAGTAGAATGCCAATTAATAAATGTAGAAGGATGAGGTAGTTAGGAATTAATATCTGGCAACCATAATAATAATAATCGATTCAGGGAAGAATCCTCAAAGAACACTAAAACTACCAAGGGAAATGAGCATAGTCTCAAATATTCTCCCCACAAAGTACTGGTGGATTGTGAAAGGAAAAATAGTAACTTTAGCCTGCAAGTATTCTGGAATTTCCCAGCTATCCTTCTATATTGATTTCTAATTCAAATCCATTGCTGTCTGAGACAGATATTGTATGGTTTCCAGTCTCTTGCATTTGTTAAGGTATGTTTTATGGTCCAGAGTGTGGTCTGTCTTGTTCCGTGTGAACTTAAGAAAAATGTGTTTTGTGTTATTGTTGGGTGAAATAGCCTATAGATGTCAATTATATGCAGTTGATTGATGGTGCTGTAGAGTTTACCTATGTCCTTACTCATAGATCTGCTGAATCTGTCCATTTCTAATAGAGAAGTATTGAAGTCTCCAATGAGAAAAGTAGATTCATTTATTTCAAGCACTGTAGTTCTATCAGTTTTGACTCATGTATTTTGATGCTCTGTTGTTCGGTGAATACACATGAAGGATTATGACTTTATGGAGAATTGACCCTTTGATCATTATGTAATGCCTTTCTTTATGCCTGATAATTTTCTTGCTCCAAAGTCTGCTATGTTGTAAATTAATGCAGCTACTTCAGCTTTTTTGTCTTGTTTTGTTTTAACTTCTTTTTTTGTTTGTTTGTTTGGTTGTGCCACGAGGCCTGGGAGAACTTAGTTCCCTGAGCAGGGATTGAACCTGAGTTCTCTGCATTGGGAGAATGCAGTCTTAACCACTGGACCACCAGAGGAATCCCTACTCCAACTTTCTTTTGATTAGTGTTAGCATGGTATATCTTCCTCTACACCTTTAACCTAGATGTAGAGTAGCTTTCTTAATCCCATCCAGTGGGGAGCATCAAGTGGGAGAACAGAACACAACTTCTAATCTCTTTCAAGTGTCTTCATACTCCTCTCTTGCAAAAATGAAAGTATTATATACCAAGAAAAATTAAACTGAGTCTCTTGTAGAAACACATATTTGCATTCTTTTATCTGTGTTGACAATCTCTGTCTCTTAATTGGTATATTTAGACCACTGAAATTTAAAGTGATTATTGATATAGTTAGATTAATTTCTACCATACTTGTGACTATTTTCTATTTGTTATCCTTGTTCCTAGTTCCTATTTTTGACTTCCACTCTTTCTCTGCCTTTTCTGGTTTTTTGAGTGTTTAATATGATTTCATTTTCTCTCCTTTCTTAGTATATCAATAAAAATATTTTTAGCATACCAACAAAATTATATTTATTTTTTTAACTTTACAGTGAAGAGGTTTGTGGTGAAAGTTACTATCATCAGTAAAAAAAAAAAGGACAACAGATGTCATATGTCTTCTGATATGATGCACTGACCTAGAGAAGGAAATGGCAACCCACTCCAGTATTCTTGCCTGGAAAATTCCACGAACAGAGGAATGTAGGGGCTATAGTCTATGGGATTGTAAAGAGTCAAACACGACTGAGCAACTAACACACATGATGCACTGAGACGGGGACATCACTTACCTGATTTTCCTGCCCCAAAGTGTATAACCTTAATTAGTTAATTCCTGCACATGTACTCAGTTGCAAAGTGTCTGTAACCTCACTCTGCAACCTCATAGACTGTAGCCCCTGGGGCTCCTCTGTCCATGGGATTTTCCAGGCAAGAATACTGGAGTGGATTGCCAATTTTCTCCTCCAGGGGATCTTCCTCACCTAGGGATCGAACCTGTGTTTCCTGCATTGGGAGGTATTCTTTACCACTTGAACCACCTAAGAAGCCCTAATTAGTCATAAGGACAGCACAACAATCATACTCAAACCACTAAGATCTGGGTGTTGTTTGTTACTGCAGAACAGGGAGAAAATGTAGAGGATCAGCAGCTCAGCCTGGCGGTCATTGGTTTGGTGATGTCATTGATGGGCCATTTGGGTAATATAGACAGAAGAACTATGCATAGGTATAGATAGCACTCTAAAGAGACTGGCAAATCCATATTCACATACATACAGTCTCCGATGGCACAAGCAAAGATAAGGAAAAGAAAGTCATGATGGACATTGACATTTTACAAAGTAGAAAATCAAATTATTACATTGTGGACACTCCAGGCCATAAGGATTTCACCCCAAATATAATTAGAGGGGCTTTCCGGGCTGAGGTAGCTGAGATGTGGATACAGACAGGAAAGGACTTTGAATATGGATCATGACCTCCCAATTCAGCTCTTAAAGAAACATAGCTCCAACTGCTCCAAAAAATCTTTTCAAGCTTACCCACCGCAAAGAGCTCAGATCCTCCTCTTCAGTAGTGAAATTCCTATCCCTAATGGATTTCCTGTGCTGTTACAGCGCTAAGCTGTAAGTGTAGCTGGCATTATTTAAAAATTAATGAGCGTCTTTTAAAAACAAAATACTGATGATGCCTCAAAGGAAAAAAGAAATCTGTTTTGTTAACAGCCAGATACATTGATACAGATATAGACTCTACACTTTTTAAAATTTTTAATTAGGATAAAGCATAACATAAAGTTTACCGTCTCATTATTTTTAAGTGTACAGCTCAGTAGTGTTAAGTATATTCATATTGTTATGCAACCAATCTCAAAACTTGCAAAACCGAAACTCTATACTCATAAAGCAACTCCCTGTTTCCTCTTCCCAACCAGCCCCTGAATAGAACCACCATTCTATTTTTTGTTTCTATGGTTTTGACTACTCTGTGAAGTGAAAGTCGTTCAGCTGTGTCCAATTCTTCGCGACCCCGTGGACTATATAGTCCATGGAATTCTTCAGGCCAGAATACTGGAGTGGGTAGCATTTCCCTTCTTCAGGGGATCTTCCCAACCCAGGGATCGAATCCAGGTGTCCCTCATTGCAGGTGGATTCTTTAACATTAAGCTGAGCCACAAGGGAAGCCCAAGAATACTGGAGTGGCTCGCCTATCCCTTCTCTGGTGGATCTTCCCGACCCAGGAATTGAACCAGGGTCTCTGCATAGCAAGTGGATTCTTTACCAACTGAGCTATGAAGGAAGCCCAAAATTTAGTTTTAAAATTTAGTTTAATTTTCCCCCTTTATTGAGCTATAATGGACATACAGCACTGAATCAGTTAAAGGTATACAGCATAGTAACTTCACATACATGTACTGTGAAATGATTACCACAGTAAGTTAACTTTCACTGCCTCAGATAGTTAAAAACAATTGTTTTTCCCTTGAGAAGTTCTAGTCTCTTAGCAACCTTCAAATACACCACACAGCAGCGTTAGCTACAGTCACCATGCTGGCCCCTACACGCCCAGTACTCATTTATCTTAGGACTAGGATTTGTACCTTTTGACCACCTTCATTGAATTCCCCCACCCTTTTCCTTCCTTTTTAAAGCTGAACAATAGTTCAGCTATACACCACATTTTCTTTATCCCTTCACAGACTCAAAGCTTTTGAGATATACAAAGTCTTTCCAAGGCTGAAGAGATACAGGCTGTTTCAGTGGCTATGTGACAGCTGCTGGGTGTGGTTTCTGAATAGAAGAAAGAGGGGTCAGGATCTCTGCCAACTCACCTAAATAGCCAGAAGGTTTCATCTCTGCTTTCAAAAATTCTGTTTACTTAAACTGAAGAAACAATGTGCAATTGAGATTTATTTTTAATGAGAGAGGGGGAAAGTTATGGTACTTGCTAGAAATTATGAATAATTATTCTTTTAGAAAAATTTAAAGTGCTAACCAATAAAGAAAAGGTAAAATTACCCTTTATGCACAAAGACTGGATTTTCCGGTGAAATTTTAGTTAAGTGGAATTAAGTTGCTGAGATTTATAGAAATTCTGCCAAGTATGTATTAAAAGGTATTGAATCAAGGTGAAATAAGCTCTATATCCATCCAAACTGCAAACAGTTCCAGTTTTCTCTTTTGATTTGCAATTTTACATACTTTTAAAGGGAACTGCTAAAGTGAATTTAATTGTCAAAGTACTAGAGGGTTGACCTATACCCTTTTGTTCAGGTAACTGTGGGAGAAGATTGGCTGGAGGTTTCAGAAAACAGATTTTGGTGCTGAATGTAAGAGAGTCCCTCCTCTAACATGAACATTAAAAAAAAATTAATTTGAAATCTGTGGAAGCTGTTTCAACTGTAACCAAGACAGAATTTCAGATATGTAAATCCAACTAATAAATATCTTTAGTTTGAACATTCAAAATATCAATGTTTATTCACCACATTCACAAATTATAAGAAAAATCATATGACAGTTTCAATAGACATAGAAAAAGCACTTGATAACATTTACTATCTATTCATGAACACTCCTAACAAACTAAGAATAGAATGACATTTCCTTAGCCTGATAAAAGCTGTTTACAAAAACCCTGTAGCAAGCAACAAAGCTTTCCTTTTGAGATTGGAACAAGACATGAATGCCTGCAATCATCGCTTCTATTCAGCACTGTCCTTGAGGTCATAGTCTGTGATGTATGAAAAGGGAAAAATGAAAAGATAAAGGACTGGAACAGAAGAAACAAAATTGGTGTTATTTGAAGACCCTATGATTTGAGGTATTTAAAAACCTTAAATAATGTAAAGATTAAATAAATAAAACAGCACAGTTGCTAGATATAAAATCAGCATTAACAAAATCAATTTTATTTCTATATTCCTGTAAGAAAACAAAAATTGAAATAAAAAACTCACAATGGTATTAAAAAAAAAAAAAAAAGAAGTCCTAGGAATATGTCTACCAAAATATCTACAAGACCTCTTCAGGAAAAATGGTAAAACTGTAATGATAGACATTACAGAAGATCAAAATAGTTTATGTGCTGCCGAAGTGGGCACTACAGAAGATCTAGAGAGACAGAAAGACATGTTTGTTTATGGATTGGAAGAATGTATTTAGTCTCTTCAAATAAATTTATAGATTCAATGCAATCCCAAAGAAAATGCCAACATGACAAGTATATTGTAAAACATTTGTGGGAATGTCATTGGATAGGAATTACCAATGACGGGAACAACGAAGAAAAGGGAGGAGTGATCTGTGGACTAAACAAAACCCGTGCACAACAGCATCCCTGTGTGTCTAGCACCTAAGTCCCTCTGCCATTTTGCCCAAGAGAAAGACTGAAGGGGATGCTGGAGGAAATAAAGCCGAGGTGAAGGACAAACCACAGAGAAGATCTACGAGGTTATCACTAAACCTGCTCCTCCAAAGTCAGAGCCCAAGCCTAAAAAGGCACTTGCAAAGAAGAAAGAGAAGGCACCCAAAGGGAAAAGGAGTGATGCCAGCCAGGATGGGAATAACCCTGCAAAAAATGGAGCTGCCAAAACCGACAAGGCGCAGAAAGCTGAAGGTGCTGGAGATACCAAGTGACATTTCATGATTCCATCCTATTCCTGTTTCCTCTCCCATTCTACCTCCACTCTCATCCCCATCTTTGTACTCCTCTCCTCAGCTCCATTCCCCATCCCTACAGATCCTTATTTCCATCTTTATTCTCATTCCGATCTGTATCCAATCCTCAAATTCTATCCCATCCCCATCTCTATCTGGTCTCCATTCCATCAGCATCTCCATCTTCATTTTTGTCTTCACTTCATTCATCTTTATCATCAGTTCCCGCTTCTGCCAGGGTATATTTCTACCCTTTTCCACTACCCATCCCTGGTGATGGTGAATCTGTCTTCATTGCCATCTCCATCTTATCTCCAATGCACCCCATCCTTACTCTTTTTTAAAAAATAATTTATAAATGCATTTACTTAGTTTCGATTGTGCTGGGTCTTCGTTGCTGCTCACAGGCTTCCTCTAGTTGCGGCGAGCAGGGGCAACTCCTCATTGCAGTACACTGTGGTGGCTTCTTGTGTTGTGGAGCCCAGGCTCTAGGTGCACGGGCTCAGTAGTCGTGGCACATAGGTTTAGTTCCACAGCATGAGTAGTATTCCCCAATCAGGGATCAAATCTGTGTCCCCTGCATTGGCAGGCAGATTCTTATCCACTGTATCACCAGGCAAGTCCATTGTCCCTATTCTTATACATTTCCTTTCCATCATCTCTTCCTCTAAGATGCAAATTGAGGAAGATTCATTAAGAAGTTCTAAAAGTCCAATGGAATGTTGGGGGACTATGAGAGTTGATGATCCCTCCATATAAAATTTCCTCCTCAGTTTCCAGGTGAGAAACCTCAAAAGAAATCACTCAAGTTAGATTTCAGATAGAACTCCACTGTTCATGGTGTGTTTAGGGCAGGGTAGGGACCAGGACAGGAAGTTGGAGGGAGTAGAGGAGAGGCAAGGCATCTTCAAAGAGATGTGAAGACACAAAGAGACATGTCAGAGAACAAAAGAGGCAAAAGAGAAAGATGTGTATGGAGTAAGAGATCTCAAGTGCAATTTAATCTGAACCTCTTTTCCATTCCCTTTCCTGCTCTCCCACAGGTCACGCTGTGATACAAGGAATTCAAAGTAGAAAAAGTGAAAGTAAGTGTTAGTTGCTCAGTCATGTCCGACTTTTCAACCCCTTGGACTGTAGCCCGCCAGGCTCCTCTGTCCATGGGATTCTCCAGGCAAGAATACTGAAGTGGGTTACCATTTCTTTCTTCAGGGGATCTTCCCAACCCAGGAATCGAACCCGGGTCTCCTGCATTGCGGGCAGATTCTTTACCAACTGAGCTATGAGGGAAGCCTAGAACATTACTTTTGCTAACAATGCTTCTCCGTTTTTCCTTTTGATTCTTTGTTTTGGTTTCTGGTCAAGTCTGTCTGTGATTTGTCTAACTTGTCTTTTGAGCTGGGCCCCTTTCCATAGGGCCCTCTATGCCAGGCTGAATTGCATTCCTGATAATCTGTTAATACTAGAAGTTAATCAGGAAATTCCCTGGCTATTCAGTGGTTAGGACTCTGTTCTATCACTACCGAGGTGGGGGAACCGAGATCCTACAAGCCGTACAGCAGCAAAATAAAAACAAAAAACCAACAACAACAAAAAAAGAATCTAATTGTGCTGGGGTGATGAGTTTCTCCCAAGATTAGCAGCAAAGGTCAGGAATCTAGTTTTATGATTGATATTTGGTAATCTCTGCCAGGGGATGATGAGGTCTCTCTGTTGGGTGAGATATGATAAAGATTGTTTGGTTTGTTAGTGCTTTTTGTTTGTCTGATTGTTTATTTGTGAGATAAGTCACTTTAAAATATTTTGTGCCTAATGGAAAGAAGAGCCCTTTGAGATCTGGACTGAGCAGTTTTGTGATTCAATGTCTATTCGAATGACTAGTTGTACTACTGTTCTGCTAAAGTTGTAAAACTGAAGCTGCAAATTGTAAAATGAAAGACCACCTGTAGGCCTATAAATGAGAAAAGACTTTTTGTTTTGTTTTTAGAGGTTTTTTTTCTTTTTATTATTTTTTTTTACTTCTTTGAGAAAAGCCTGAAATCTCATTATTCCAGCTTGGAATATTTTCCTACCTCCTAAGAGTGTTAACAAATTAGATTATAAAAACTTTCAAATTAAAGGAGATTTGTTCTGATTGGTTTATAGGGACTAACAAGAGCTTACATAAATCCAATATTGCCCAAATTCCCAGAACACAAAGAAACTGAGCTTCTAATACTTTAAAAGGGTTAAAGAAAAAAAAAAAAAAAAAAAAAAACACTTCCTCATAGAAATGACTAACTCAGAGGCAATTTTATACAAAATCCAAGTTCACGTAATCGAGTAAGCTTTAATCCTTGGACAAGTCAGACTGATCTGAAAATTTTGTCTAAAATACAAACATGTCGTTTTCCAGATTTTCCAAATACAAACACATATTTTAGTTTATTTGATATTTTCAGTTTGCTTTTATTTTCTCATGCACAAACATTCTAATACACAATATAGTCCTCTAACACTATCGCTCCTGGTATAGTTTCAATCACCTTTATTATAACTTTTACTGAAGTGACTAGGTTCTGCTTCAGAGAGTAAGAACATTGAGAACTGTCTATCACGAACAAATATTTTATCAAAACTTATAGGTTCCTGGACCCAATTGTGTGTGTGTGTGTGTGTGTGTGTGTAGATTTCCCCACAATAACGAGTAATGCTGGGTGTCCCATAATTCAGCTCAATTCTGACACTATGTACTCGGAGACAGCATGGGATCCCACAGATGAAAGGTTCAGACCTACAACCTCCCCCACCCTGCCCTTCTCTAAAGGCTGTTATCTGTGCTTCTGACTAACTGGCTACATTTTGGAGGTTCTTACAATCCACTCTTTCCTTGAGTTTGATTAATTTGCTAGAGAGGCTCACAGAATTGAGAGAGACATTTTACTCACTAGATGACTGGTTTATTACAAAAGGCTATAACTCAGGGACAGCCAGATGGAACAGACGCATAAGGTAACGCATGGGGTAAGGGCTTGGAGCTGCCATTTCCTCTCCAGGTGCTCTGCTTTCCCAGAAACTCTGTGGGGCCTAGAAGCTCTTTGAACCCAAAATCCTGTTGGGTTTTTATGGACACTTTATTACATAGGCATTACATAGACCACCATTCCCAGGTGGCACTAGTGGTAAAGAACCCGCTTGCCAATGCAGGAGACATAAGAGACTCGGGTGCGATCTCTGGGTCGGGAAAATCCCTTGGAGGAGGAAATGGCAACCCACTCTCGTATTCTGGCCTGGAGAATCCCATGGACAGAGGAGCCCGGTGAGCTACAGTCCACGTGGTCACAAAGGATCGGACATGACTGAAGCAAATTAGCATGCGTGATTGATTACATCATTGGTCATTGCCAATCAATTCAACCTCCAACTCCTCACTCTCTCCCAGAAATCAGATTGGGATTGAAAGTTCCCAACCCTCCAACCACACGGTTGGTTCCTCTGGTGACCAGCTCCCATCTTTAGGTGATTAAAAAAGACAGTCCAAAAGTCACTTCATTGACATAACGAAAAACATATTTATTACTCTCAGTCACTTAGAAATTCCAAGGGAGCATCACCAACTCAATGGACATGAATTTGAGCAAACTGGGAGACAGTGGAGGACAGAGGAGCCTGGCGTGCTGCATTCCACAGGGTCACAAAGAGTCAGATACAACTTAGTGACTAAACAACAACAAACATTACAGAACCTAATTACTGTTGCTATCAAAAAATTTGTCAGAATTATACTTCGGTTTAATTAAACACATTAAATTTCATGTTTGTCTTAATCTTTTTTTTTTCAAAACAGCTTTGTTGATACCATACAACTAACACATTTAATGCGTATGATTTAATGGTTTATGGTTTTGGTATATTGCAATATTAATTTTTTAATTGCAGTAAAAAGAATACAAAAATGCTAATTTGAACAGATATATGCACTCCTGTGTTCATTGCAACATTTTTTACAAAAACCAAGACCTGAAAACAATCTGAGTGTCCATCAACAGATGAATGGATAAAAAGATGCAGTAACTATATACAGTAGAATATTACTCAGTCATAAAAAGATGAAATTTTGCCATTTGTGACAACACGGATAGACCTTAAGGTATTTTTCTAAATGAAATAAGCCGGACAGAGAATGACAAATACCATTAGACTGCACTCATTTGTGAAATATAAAAAGCAAACATGCTCCAAATAAATGAATAGACCAAAGCAAGCAAAAACAAACATGCTGATACAGAGAACAGAAGAGTGATTTCAACAGGGAGCAGGGGTAGGGACAGGAGGGAGGGAGGAATGGGTAAAGGGGATCAACTATGGTGACTGATGAAAACTAAATTTTTGGTGGTGAGTATAATGTAGTGTATATAGAAGTATAATATTGTACACATGAAGCTTGTATGTTATAAACCAGTTACCTCAATAAAAAATAATATTTTAAAAATGTCCTTGACTGATCTGAAAAAATTATACAATATATGTAACATAAAAATTGCCATTTTAGCCATTTTTAAATGTACAATTCAGTGGCATTCATTGCATTCACCATGTTGTTTGATTATCAGCATTAATTATTTCCAAAATTTTTCATGACCCCAAATAGAATCTTTGTGATCACTAAACAGTAACTCTCCCATCCAACCCATGCTCCAGCTCAGGTAACCTCTAGTCTACTTTCTGTCTGTTTGAATTTGACCATTCTAGATATTTCATGTCAGTAGCATTATGCAATACTTGACCTTTTGTGCCCTGGTTCTTCTGTTTATAATGTTTTCAAGGTTTATTCATGTTGTAGCACGTGTCAGGATTTCATTTTTTATGGCTGAATAATATTCCATTGTTTGATAGATCTCATTGGTTATCCATTTATCTGTTGATGGACACTTGGGTTGTTCCATCTTTGGGATATTGTGAATATTGCTGCTGTGAACGTTGGTGTACAAATCTTGTTTTTCTTCATCTTAAGCATTATATGAAAGTGATACCAGCATGAGTTCAATAATGAGTGTCGGTCCTTCTTTACACCAGTACAAAATTGGAAAAATCTGTTGTGCAGTCACACCCATTCCTGGAACATCATCTTCAAGAATATATCTCATTCAATCCTACAAACCGGATTAAGGAGCAAGGGTTTCAATTCACATGTGGAATCAAATCCCACAAAGCCCTCCCAGGAACCTGAAATGGCATCTTATATGTTCTACTGTTTACAGCATTGCAGCCCTTCAGATAGGAAGGAAGGCCCTTCCTATGGTTTGGTAAGCCAAACCTCAGCTGATTTGGGAAATCTTAAAGAGAAAGGACTCACTGTCTTTATAGTACTATAGGTAAAACATGGTGGAAATAATTTGGGGGGTGTGTTTCCTAGCCATAAGATTGAAGGGCAAATAATGAAAGTCTTTAAAAGTTTAATCCTAGATTCCTTATGAAATCTCTGGACAAAGGTTACATCTGGCTTTAGTACCTGCTCATCACCATGTCGCTTGAGCTCTGCTGACCAGGCTATGAGAAGACTTACTGCTTGATGTACATGAATCAGGCCAAACAACGTGAGGCCAGGCTTACTTTGTGATCAAGAATAATCTTTGGTAGAATACTTATGATCATAACAGGGGACTATTAAGAAAAATTGTATAAAACTGGTAATAAGGCAAAAGGATCGCTACATGTTCCTTCTTTTGAAGTTTTAAAAAAACTTATGTTGAAATAACTCAATTTTCAGAACAGTTTCAATGATAATACAGAGTGTTCCCATATATACCTGTCACTCAGAATCTCACATCTTATGTAACCATGTGCTTTACTTTTCTTAGTTTTTGAAAGTTAATACTTTATTCATTTAAGATATAATGTCAAAAAGCCCAGTTCTTCCTTAAACTTTTATTTCATATGCTGATTATTTGATTCTTCAAAGAAATAATTTCTATTAGTTTATATTTATATGTTCAACATAGTTCAGCATGTTTATATTCAGTTGTGTTCAACTCTTTGGGACCCCATGGACTACAGCACACCAGGTCCCTGTCCTTCACCATCTCCTGGAGCTTGTCAAACTCATGCCCGTTGAGTCAGTGATGCCATTCAACCATCTCATCCTCTGCCACCTTCTTCTCCATTTGCCTTCAATCTTTCCCACCATCAGGGTCTTTTCTAATGAGTCAGCTCTTTGCATCAGGTAGCCAAAGTATTGGAGCTTCAGCTTCAGCATTAGTCCTTACAGTGAATATTCAGGACTGATTTCCTTTAGGATTGACTGGTTTGATCTCCTTGCAGTCCAAAGGACTCTCAAGAGTCTTCTCCAATATCACAATTCAAAAGCATCAGTTCTTCAGAGTTCAGCTTCTTTATGGTCCAACTCTCACATCCATGCATAACTACTGGAAAAACCTTGACTAGATGGACCTTTGTTGGCAAAGTGATGTCTCTGCTTTTTAATACACTGTCTAGGTTTGTCATAGTTTTTCCTCCAAGGAGCAAGCATCTTTTAATTTCATGGCTGCAATCACCATCTGCAGTGATTTTAGAGCCCCCAAAAATAAAGTCTGACACTGTTTCCACTGTTTCCCCATCTATTTCCCATGAAGTAATGGGACCAGATGCCATGATCTTTGTTTTCTGAATGTTGAGTTTTAAGCCAACTTTTTCACTCTCCTCTTTGACTTTCATCAAGAGGCTCTTTAGTTCCTCTTCACTTTCTGCCATCAGAGTGGTGTCATCTGCATATCTGAGGTTACTGATATTTCTCCCGGCAATCTTGATTTCAGCTTGTGTTTCTTCCAGTCCAGCGTTTCTTATGATGTACTCTGCATATAAGTTAAACAAACAGGGTGACAATATACAGCCTTGATGTACTCCTTTTTCTATTTGGAACCAGTCTGTTGTTCCATGTCCAGTTCTAACTGTTGCTTCCTGACCTGCATATAGGTTTCTTAAGAGGCAGATCAGGTGGTCTGGTATTCCCAACTCTTTCAGAATTTTCCACAGTTTATTGTGATCCACACAGTCAAAGGCTTTGGCATAGTCAATAAAGCAGAAATAGATGTTTTTCTGGAATTGTCTTGCTTTTTCGATGATCCAGCGGATGTTGGCAATTTGATCTCTGGTTCCTCTGCCTTTTCTAAAACCAGCTTGAACATCAGGAAGTTCACGGTTCATGTATTGCTGAAGCCTGGCTTGGAGAATTTTGAGCATTACTTTACCAGCGTGTGAGATGAGTACAATTGTGCGGTAGTTTGAGCATTCTTTGGCATTGACTATCTCCCAGAGTTTACTCAAATTCTTGCCCATTGAGACGGTGATGCTATCTAGCCATCTTATCCTCTGCTGCCTCCTCCTTTTTCCTTCAACTACCATTCTGTTTCTATGAATTCAGCTTTTTTAGATTTCACACATAAGTGAGATCTTATAGTATTTGTCTTTCTCTGTCTGATTTATTTCATTAGTAGAAATACTCTAAGGTCCTTCCGTGTTGTTGCAAGTGGCAGGATTGCCTTAGTTTTTATGGTTTCCATAAAGTGGCTTCCATGTCTTGGTTATTGTGAATAATGTTGCCATGAACATGGGAATGCAGGTATCTCTTTAAGAAACTGAATTCATTTCCTTCAGATATATACCCAGGAAAGGACCTTTTGGTAATATGGTAGCTCTATTTTTTTTTTTTTAGGAACTTCCATACTGTTTTCCATAGTAGGCTGTACCAATTTACAGTCTCTCCAACAGTGCACAAGGATTCCTCTGTCTCCACATTCTCATCAACACCTGTTACCTTTGTCTTGATGGTGGCAGCCATTCTGACAGATGTGAAGTGATGTCTCATTGGGGTTTTGATTTTCATTTCCCTGATGATTAGTGATGTGAAGCATCTTTTCATATACCTGTTGCCCTTTTTTAATGTATTCTTTGGAAAAATGTCTATTTGAGTCCTCCACTCATTTTTTTCAATTGGTTATTTGGTTTTTTGCTGTTGAGTTGTATGAATTCTTTATGTTTGGATATTAATCCTTTATCGATCATAGATGATTTACAAGTATTTTCTCCTGTTTCATAGGTTGCCTTTTCATTTTGTAGAAGCTTTTCAGTTTTAAAAAAGGCTCAACTGCTTATTTTTGATTTTGTTGTCGTATTTAAAAAAATGTTATGTAGACCAATGGCAAGGAGTTTTCCCCTATGTATTCTTCTAGGTGTTTGACAATTTCAGGTCTTACTTTAAGTCTTTTTTTCTTTTTCAATAAAGTTTTTTATTTTATTTATTTTCAGCTACACTGGATCTTCGTTGCTGTGTGTGCTTTTCTCTAGTTATGATAAGAGGGGGCTACTCTCTAGCTGACTGTGTGGGGTTCTCATTGCAGTGGCTTCTCTTCTTACAGAGCACGGACTCTAGAGTGCAAGCCTGGTAGCGGAGCACTGGCTTAGCTGCCCTGAGGCATGTGGGATCTTTCCGGACCAGCGATCGAACCTGTGTCTCCTGCATTGACAAGCAGATTCTTAACCACTGGACCACCAGGGAATTCCTTACTTACTTACATGTAAGGAATGTAAGTCTTGAACTCACTCAGTTAATTTTTGTGAGTGGTGTAAGAGAGGGGTCCAGTTTCACTCTTTTACATGTAGATATTCAGTTCTCTTAACACTCTATTAAAGAGACTCCCCCCTGCCTATTGTGTGTTCTTGTTGCCCTTGTCAAAGATCAATTGACCTATACGTGTAGGTTTATTTCTGGGCTCTTGATTCAGTTCTATTTGTCTATGTGTCTATTTTTATGCTAGCGCCATACTATCCTGATAATATAGCTTTGTAATATAGTTTGAAATTGGAAAGTATTTTGCCTCCAACTTTGTTCTTCTTTCTCAGGATTGCTTGTTTATTTGGGGGTCTTTTGTGGTTCCATATGAATTTTAGGATTGTTTTTTTTATTTCTGGGAAAAGTGTCATTGGAATTTTAGTAGGGATTGCATTGACTTTATAGATGGCTTTAGCTAGTATGAACATTTTGACAATATTAATTTTTCCAATCTATGAACACGAGATATTGTTCTCTTTATTTGTGTCTTCAATTTATTCCATCAATGTCTTATAGTTTTCATTATCCAAGTCTTTTGTCCCCTCTTAATTAAATTTATTATTTATTGTTTTTGGTGCTATTGTAAATGAGGTTGTTTTCTTAATTTCTCTTTCTAAAAATTTGCTGTTAGTGTATGGAAACTCAACTGATTTTTGTATGTCAAGTTTGTATTCTGCAACATTACTGAATTATTTTATCCTAACAGATTTTTGGTGGCATTGCTGTTGATTTCTTCCTTGACTCACTGATTGTTCAGAAGTGTGTTGTTTAATTTCCATATATTTGTGAAATCTTCAGTCTTCCTCCTGTTACTGACTCCTAGTTTCAGACTATTATGGTTGGAAAAGATACTTGGTATGATCTCAGTCTATTTAACTTTGCTAAGACCTGTTTGTGACTTGATATATGATCTATTCTGGAGGAGGTTCAGTGTGTGCTTGAGAAGAATGTGTATTCTGTTTTGTTGCATAGAATGTAATATATCAGTTCTTTTTGTTCAAAAGTGTGGTTCAAGTCCAATGTTTCCCTGTTGATTTTTAGTCTGGTAATTTATCCATTGTTAAAAATGGGGAACTGCCTCCTACTATTATTGTATTGTTGCATATTACCTTTATTAAATTAAATATCTGTTAATTTGCCCAATATATTTAGGTGCTCTTATTGGGTGCATTTATTTACAATCGTTTTACCCTCCTGCTTCATTGATCCTTTTATCATTATATAGCGACCTCTTTGTCTCATAACATTTTTTACTTAGTCTATTTTTCTGATATAGTTTAGCTCACCTGCTCTCCTTCTGGTTTCCATTTGCATGGGATGTATTCTTTCATCTTTTTACTTTCAGACTATGTGTGTCTGTAAAGCTGAAGTGAGTCTCTATTAGGCAGCTTATAGTTGGGTCTTATTTTTTATCCATCCAGCCACTCTGTCTTTTGCTTGGAGAATTGAATACACTTACATTCAAGGTAATTATTGATAGATAAAAACTTACTATTGCCATCTTGTTAATTGTTTTCTGGATATTTTACAGTTCCATTTTTCCTTTCTTTTTTTCTTGTTGTCTTCCTTTGTGGTTTGATGATCTTCCATAGTGGTATGCCTCAATTCCTTTCTTTTTAACTATTATGGGTTTTTATTTTGTGATTACCATAAGGCTTACATAAAACAACATATAGTTATTAATATAGCAATTTTATTTAAGCTGATAACTGATCACATACAAAACCTCTACTTTTTTATTGCTCCCCCATTTTATGATTTTAATGTCACAATTTACATCTTTTTATATTGTATATGTGTTAAAACTATTATAACTATAGTTATATTTAACACTTTTGTCCTTTAACATTTATACTAGAGTTAAATGGATAACACTTTACCATATCACAGTAGTATTCTGAATTTGATTATATACTTACTTTTATCAGTGAACTTTATACTTTTCAATGTTTTCATGTTACTAATTACTGTCCTTTCATTCCAGGTTGAAGAACTCCCAGTTCTTAGAACAAGTAGGTCTAGTGGTGTGAACAGCTTTTGTTTGTCTAGGAAAGTCTTTATCGCCCTTTCATTTCTAAAGGACGAGTTTGCCCGCTAAAGTATTCTTAGCTGAGCAGTTTTTTATTATTATTGTTCTTAGGTGGAAAGTTGTTTTGTTTTTTTTTTTCTTTTAGCACTTTGTACATATCACTCTATGATCTTCTTTTTTGCAAGGTTTCTGCTGAGAACTTCACTGATAGCCTTATGGGGGTTCACTTGCATGAGATGAGTTAAATAATTTTTTTTTCTGCTTTCAAAATTCTCTGTTTTTCTTTTTTGACAGTTTTATTATAATGTGCCTCAGTGAGGTCTTCTCTGAGTTGAATCTATATGGGGACCTATGAGCTTCGTGTATCTAGATGTCCATATCTCCTTCCAGATTTGGGAATTTTTCAGCTCCTTTAAATAAGCATTCAGCCCTTTTCTCAGTCTCTTCTCTTTCTGGGACTCTTATAATGCAAATATAGTAAGTCCCCTACATATGAATGAGTTCCTCTCTGAGAGCATGTTCATAAGTTCAATTTGCTTGTAAGTCCAACAAAGTCAGCCTGGGTATCCAGCTAACACAACTGACATATAGTACTGCATTTTAATAGATGTATAATACTCTTCAGAATATTATATATATAACATACAATAATAATAATATACAAAAATAATATATAAAATAACATACAGTAATATATAAAAGTAAACAAGTAATATATAAAAATAAACACAAAAATAAAGAAAATATTTTAAATCTTACAGTATAGTACCTTGAAAAGTACAGTAAGTACAACAGCTGGCATCAGGGGCTGGCATTGAGTCAACAGGTAAGTTGCTGATTGGAGGAGGAGGAGAAGTAGGAGATGGTAGAGCTAAAGGACTGTCAGCAATGGGAGAAAGAGGGCAAGTTGCAATTTCACTCAAGCCTGATGTTGATAGAACGCATATATGCATCGTTGAAAGTTTTCAACTTGAAGGTTCATGTGTATGAGTCTTACTGTATTGTTTGCATATATGACATATTGTATCATATAATTCATGTAGGCTTTCTTCACTCTTTTTTTGTTTGGTAAGAATGTTCAAGACTGTTCTTTGTTCTCCTCTAGCTGGATAATTTCAAATATCCTGTCCTGTCCTTTACATGTTCTTCCTTTTGCTGTATCCTGTCTGCTGTTTATGCTCTCTGTTTATTGCATTTTCCATTTCATTTATTGTGTTCTTTACCTCCTGAATTTGTTTGGTGCTTTTTTTTTTAAAGTTCCTATCTCTCTATTGAACTATTTTTCAATATTTCAATATTCAATGATTCTACTGATTATTTTGTTCATGTCTTGGTTTCCTGGTTTCATTGAATTGTCTTTTTTGATATTTACTTATAGCTCACCAAATTTCCTTAAAACAGCTATTTTGAATTCCTTATTGGACAAATTGCAGATATTCATTTCTCTGAGGTTGGTTACTAAAAAAAAATTTTTTCTTTTGTGGTGTCATGTTTCCTTGATTGTTTGCATAACTTGAAGCCTTGCATTGCTATCTTCCCACTTGAAGTGGCAATCACTGATTTCATTCTTAGTGACTGGCTTCCGGGTAGAAATATTTTATGTCACCCCTGCTAGGCATTCTGGGGCTTTCTCAGACCTTTTCTAAGCGTACACTGCTCCATACTTGTCCCCTCTTGTGGTAGAATCCTTAGCTTGCATACTTTCTCGGTAATGGTACTGAATGCTTCAGTTTGTGATTTCTCCCAGGCCTACAGAGTTGGACTGGCTTTCTCAGTGTGCTTGCTTTGTTGTTGCTCAGTTGCTCAGTCATGTGTGACTCTTTGCCACCCCATGGACTGCAGCACACCAGGCTTTCCTGTCCTTCACCATCTCCCGGAGCTTGCTCAAACTCATGTCCATTGAGTCGGTGATGCCATCCAACCATCTCATCCTCTCTTGTCCCCCTCTCCGCCTGCCTTTAATCTTTCCCAGCATCAGGATCCTTTCCATTGGGAAGAGTCAGCTCTTCCCATCAGGTGGCCAAAGTGTTGGAGCTTCAGCTTTGGCATCAGTCTTTCCAGTATTCAGAACTGATTTCCTTTAGGACTAACTGGTTTGATCTCCTTGCTGTCCAAGGGACTCTCAATGTTCTTCTCCAGCACCACAGCTCAAAAGCATCAATTCTTTGGTGCTCAGCCTTCTTTATGGTCCAATTCTCACATTCATACATGACTATTGGAAAAACCAGAGCTTTGGCTATATGGACCTTTGTTGGCAAAGTAATGTCTCTATTTTTTAATAAGCTGTCAGGTTTGCCATAGCTTTTCTTCCAAGGAATAAGCATCTTTTAATTTCATGGCTGCAGTCACCATCTCCAGTGATTTTGGAGCACAAGAAAATAAAGTCTGTCACTGTTTCCATTGTTTCCCCATCTATTTGCCATGAAATGATGGGACCAGATGCCCTGATCTTAATTTTCTGAATGTTCAGTTTTAAGCCAACTTTTTCACTCTCCTCTTTCACTCTCATCAAGAGGCTCTGTAGTTCCTCTTCAGTTCAGTTCAGTCGCTCAGTTGTGTCCAACTTTTTGCGACCCCATGGACTGCAGTGGGCCAGGCTTCCTTGTCCATCACCAACTCCCAGAGCTTGCTCAAACTCATGTCCATCGAGTCAGTGATGCCATTCAACCATCTTCTCCTCTGTTGGCCCCTTCTCTTCCTGCCTTCAATCTTTCTCAGCAACAGAGTCTTTTCCAATGAGTCTGTTCTTCGCATCAGGTGGCCAAAGTACTGGAGTTTCAGCTTCAGCATCAGTCCTTCCAACGAATATTCAGGACTGATTTCCTTTAGGATAGTTCCTCTTCACTGCCCTAAGGGTGGTGTCATCTGCATATCTGAGGTTATTGATATTTCTCCCAGCAATCTTGATTCCAGCTTGTGCTTCATCCAGCCCTGCATTTTGCATGATGTACTCTACATATATATATATATATATATATATATATATATATATATATATATATATATATTGGAGAAGGCAATGGCACCCCACTCCAGTACTCTTGCCTGGAAAATCCCATGGATGGAGGAGCCTGGTGGGCTGCAGTCCATGGGGTCACTAAGAGTCGGACACAACTGAGCGCCTTCACTTTCACTTTTCACTTGCATGCATTGGAGAAGGAAATGGCAACCCACTCCAGTGTTCTTGCCTGGAGAATCCCAGGGACCGGGGAGCCTGGTGGGCTGCCGTCTATGGGGTCGTGCAGAGTTGGACACAACTGAAGCGACTTAGCAGTAGCAGCAGCAGTATATATATATACACACATATATATGTATATATATATATGTATATATATGGATTCCCTGGTGGCTCAGACAGCTTCTGCCCACAGTGCGGAAGACCCGGGTTCAATCCCCTGGTCAGGAAGAGCCCTTGGAGAAGGAAATGGCAACCCACTCCAGTACTCTTGCCTAGAAAATTCCATGGATGGAGGAGCCTGGTGGGCTACAGTCCATGGGGTCGAAAAGAGTCAAACACGACCGAGTGACTTCACTGACTTACTTACTCTACATATAAGTTGAAAAAGCAAGGTGACAATATACAGCCTTGACATAGTCCTTTACCAGTTTGGAACCAGTTCATTGTTTCATGTCTGGTTCTAACTGTTGCTTCTTGACGTGCATACAGGTTTCACAGGAGGTAGGTAAGGTGTTCTGGTATTCCCATCTCTTTAAGAATTTTCCAGGGTTTGTTGTGATCCACACAGTCAAGGGCTTTAGCATAGTCAATGAATTAGAAGTTGGTGTGCTTGCTAACCAACTGCAAAAGCTCATTCTTACCGCTGCTGGGAGCACTGATAGGGAGCCAGTCTTGAGGTAGGGGTGAGGCATGTAGACTTCTGGGGGTGACATGGGGCAGTTGGGGAGATTTGAAGGTGAAGCATCTCCAGTGGCCCATGCGCAGACCTCCTGATGGAGTTTGTGACACGGTTACTAGGATGTGTGTCCCTTGGATGCCCTCTGAGGGCTCTACTGCTGCTCCCTATCTTTCTGTTGTTCAGCACACCTCAGGTTTTGGGATGGAGCAACAAAGAAGTGGGAGTCTTTGGCAGTGACCTGCAAACTGAGGATGCTGGGCACTCACTCACAAGCTCACTTTCCTCCATGGGAGGGATCATGGGCCAAAACGGTCCCTCTGAGCACTGAGCTGTGCCTCTCTGGGGGAAGCAAAGCAGAACTGGTCCTCTTATCATCTTTGTTCAATCTCAAATTGCCTAAATTGTTGCTCTTTGGGAGGACGATGGTAGAAAGCTCTTATTCTGCCATAATGATAACATAACTCTTTTGAGTCTTTTCAATGTTATACTATAGCCCAATAGGATTTATTAGTTAATTCTCTAGGGGATGTACCTTTGACTTGCTATTACTACTAATTACAGCCTAGATTCACTGAAGTTACAAGTTGACTTGTAGATTTTTGCCTCGTAAAGGTGTAAATGATATTTGGCTAGTAGAGAAGATAACTCCAAACGTAGTGCAGTTCATTGTTTTGCTATAACAAAGTACCATAGACTGGGTGGATTATAAACAATAGGAATTTATTTTTCACAGTTCTGAAGGATGAAAGTCCAAAATCAGGGTGCCAGCATGGTCACGTTCTGCTGAGGGCCCTCTTCTGTGCTGCAGACTGCCGTCTTCTCATTATATCCTTACATGCCTGAAAGAGAGGGACGGAGCTCTTTGGGGTCCCTTTCATAAGGGCACTAGTCCCATTCATGAGGGTTCCAGCCTCCTTACCTAATTATTTCCCCAAAGCTCCACTTCCTATTACCATCACATTTCAACATCTGAATTTTGGGGAACACAAACAGTCAGTCCATAAGCCTCTACTTTAGCAAACTTATTTAAACATTCCCTTCCCATGTAATTATGTAAATCTCTGTTCTTTAACTGCTCTCTCAATCAGCTTTCCCAATCTTCTGAGTTAAGCTTTAAAAATTTCTACTTTGACAGAGTTACTGTGAGCCTGGGACTGAGGTCTGAGGTGACATTATTGAGAAATTAAGCTCTGCTCTACTGTTATATAATGTGACAATTCAGAAAGTCCTTATGGTATTTTCTCCTTTCTTAGAAAAAAAAATTAAACATATAAAGAGTAACAGTGATCACCAATATATTTATCTTCCAAGTTTTTTTCTAGTTTTATGGATATAACTGATACAGTATCAATTATGTAAACTAAATAATAGTATATAGTTTATTTTTTGGTGCTGCCCTGTGGCTTTTGGTATCTTAGTTCCCCAACCAGGGATTGAACCCATGCCCGCTGCAGTGGAGGCTTGGATTCCTACTCACTGAACTGCCAGGGAACTTCCTCACCAGTTTTTCCATTTCCATGTCCTTTTCCTGTTCTAGGATCCAACCCAAGATGCTACATTACATTTATCAGATTATGTTTGAGGTTTATAATGATATATGGCATTCTTTTTTATTCATTCTGACTGAAGATAGAATTCCATTCTTTGACTGTAACCAAGGTATACATTCTCCCATTGGCACATATTTAAGTTGCTTCCAAATGTCCTTTACTATTATAAACTGGTGCAATCCTAGTGCCTTTATCCTTATCTTCTTTACATTGTCAGGAAACAGAGAGAGAGAGCATCTATCTGCAGCATCTGTCTGTAATTTATGATGAAGTGCCAGCCTATAACCTTCAAACTCTGGCTTTAATTTTCTGTTCTAGAAACAGACAACCTTCAAGTTCCCAGACAACCAAGTTCACTACTGACTCCTCTAGCTCTCTCTAATGTTTTCTACTGTGCCCAGTGCTTTCCTGTTTCCCAGACTTGCCTTTGCTGGTCATCTGCCTCACCCCACCACAAGCTCCAGCAGTATCAGTTAGAATGCTGTACACATTAACAGCAGAATGGGATTATATGTATGGCTGAGTCCCTTCGCTCTTCACCTGAAACCACCACAACATTGTTAATTGGCTGTTGTTCAGTTGCTCAGTCACGTTCGACTCTTTGGGACCCCATGGACTGCAGCACGCCAGGCTTCCCTGTCCTTTACCATCTCCCAGAGCTTGCTCAAACTCATGTCCATTGAGTCCGTGATGCCATCCAACCATCTCATCCTCCGTCATTCCCTTCTCCTCCTGCCTTCAATCTTTCCCAGCATCAGGGTCTTTTCTAATAAGTCAGCTCTTCTGCATCAGGTGGCCAAAGTACTGGAGCTTCAGCTTCAGCATCAGTCCTTCCAATGAATATTCAGGATTGATTTCCTTTAGGATTGACTGGTTTGATCTCCTTGCAGTCCAAGGGACTCACAAGAGTCTTCTCCAACACCGATTGTATTGTACTAGCTACATGCCAATACAAAATAAAAAGTTTAAAGCTTGAAAAAAAAGTGAGCAGAATGAGATTCTTAAGTATGTTTAAGAAATAACTATCTTCTTAATTTTTTTTTAATGATCAGTATGGATATGGAATAACACCACATTGAGGCATATGAAAGTGAAAGAGATTTACCATACTCACAAGCTGTAGAAGAGAGAGGCAGGCATGCCATACAGGGGGCTATGTGGGAGGATCACTAAGGGACCCAGCTCAACCAAGCTGGGAGAGCCTGAAGACGGTGGGCAAGTTCCTCCCTGAGGATCAGGGTGATGTACACAGCAAAGGGAATGAAGGGGTTTCACTGGTGTGCTTGATTTCACTAGGTCACAGTCAGGATAGGACAAGAAGGGGAACTTGTGGCAGGGACCAGCCTCCTCATACCGTGCGCCTTTTCTCCTGGGCAGGGGGCTCACAGACTTCGGGGCTGTTGAGGCAGCAGGAAAGTATGATAGCTAGTCTGTTCCAGGTGGTCTCATATATCCTAATGGTTTCAACTCTGTTATCTACACCTCCAGCCTAGACTTTACTTCCTAAGCACCTGACCCATATATCTATCTGCCTCTGGAATATCCCTATTTTGCTATCTCATGTGCTGTACTGTGCTTAGTTGCTCAGTTGTGTCCGACTCTTTGCAACCCCATGGACTATAGGCTGCCAGGCTCCTCTGCCCATGGAGATTCTCCAGGCAAGAATACTGGAGTGAGTTGCTATGCCCTCCTCCAGGGGATCTTCCCAACCCAGGGATTGAACCCAGGTCTCCTGCATTGCAGGTGGATTCTTTACTGTCTGAGCCACCAGGGAAGCCCATGAACCTCCCCAGGTTCCTCTGTCCATGGGATTTCTCAGCAAGAATACTGGAATTGATAGCCTATTCTTTCTCCAGGGGATCTTCCCTGACCCAGGAATCAAACCAGGGCCTCCTGCATTACAGGCAGATTCTTTACCAGCTGAGCTACGAGGGAAACCTGGCGATCTTATAGGTAACCTCAAAGTCATCCTATTCAAAAATGAACTCATCATCTGTAATATGCCCTGAATCTGTTCCCCTTCCAATGCTCCCTATATCTTAGGGAATGGCATGAGCGAGCTCCCAGAACTCAAGGTAAACACTTGGGAGTTTCTTTGGACTTACTTCTCTTCCCCAGCATTAACCTAACACAGCACTAAGTTCTGTCTGTTTTATTACCTTAGGATAGACACATTTGTCAACTGAATTCACTTTTTATTCACTTTTGCATTTATTCAGTGTCTTTTTATACTGGAACCTGTCCTGGCTTCTGGGAAACAAAAGCCAGTGCTTCTCAAACTATCCTAGTGAAGGACTATTTCTTTTTTTCTTTTTCCAACCAATCAAGAATGGATTCTTTTGGGACTTCCCTGGTGGTCCTGTGGTTAAGAATCCACCTTGCAATGTAGGAGACTCGGTCTGATCCCTAGAGAACTAAGATGTCACATGCCTCGGAGCAACTAACCCATAGGCCCCAACTACTGAGCCCACATGGCACAACTAGAGTCCGTGAGCCACAGTGAAAGATCCCCGTGACGATGTGACAAAGATCCCGGGTGCCCTAACTAAGACCTGATACAGCCAAATAAATAAATGAATATTTTTTAAAAAGAACGGATTCTTTTACAGAATACAATGAAAATCAATTACTAGAAAAATAAAGTGAAAGAAAGGACATAAAAAATGCCAGTCCCAGTTTTTCATTACTAGATTCAATCAACAGAAATTACTTGCCAAATCACTATAAAAGTTTATAAATGTTTCTCTCGATTCCTGTACCTATCTCACTGCAGACTGATTAAGTTTGCAAACTGGTGTCATCCATGGACCACACTCTGAGTAGAACAGAGGAGAGAGAGCAAGCAGAATGGAGTATGTATATGTGGGCCTCACAGTGAGAGGGGGGAAGGCAGAAAAGAAAGACTCTTAAGCAAATAAATAATAACCACATCATCAACAAAAAAGCAATTAGTTATTTGTGCCAAGACGTGGGTAACCCAAGGCAATGGGAGCACAGAGAAGGCACATAACCCAGCCCAAGTATCAGGGAAGCCTACCTTATAGGAGGTGCAAGACAGGTAAGAATTAGTCAGATTGCAGATGCTCTCATGACGAGCAGGAAGGATATTCTCGGCAGAGAAACATGTTCTGGAGACATTAAGTAGCATATGGCTTTTGGAATTACCTTCCTATGATTTGATGGACTGCTTTTCTCTGAGCCTCAGTATGTATAAATGGATGTGACAATCCTCTCTGAATGATGAAAGAAGCGGTGGTGGTGGTCCAGTTGCTCAGTCGTGTCTGACTCTTGCAACCTCATGGACTAGCCCCCCAGGCTCCTCTGTCCATGGGATTTCCCAGGCAAGAATACTGCAGTGGGTTGCCATTTCCTTCTCCAAGGGATCTTCCTTCTCCAGGGATCGAACCTGGATCTCCTGAATTGCAGGTGGACTAAGCCATCATAGAAGCCCTAAGAGAGATAAGGATGAAAATGTAACAATATAACAGTGCCCAGTGCTTGGTACCATGCTTTTTTGTGTGTTTGGAATACTTAACACGAATCAGAGCTACCTTGGATGTGGGGTAGAATGGGTGAAGCGACAGGTCGCTGACCCAAGACCGGAGTCCAGAATGACCCAAGCTGAGGGGAAATAGGGTGGCATGCCTGCCCCTGAGTCATTCCCAGGCCTGAGGCATATTACTCTAGGATAGTCAGCAGACCATGAGTGTAGTTTTAGGTGGGGGCAGGAGGCAGGACCCCAGAATAATCTCTTCTTCTCCAGTCCCTGGTGTTCCAGATGTCCACAACAAAAATATGTTCTATATTAAAAGACTGAAGGGTGGGTTGTCTCTGTCCTGTTATGCCTTGCCCTGGGGGAGGAGGGGCTGATGAAATAAAGACATGAATAGATTGTTTATGAATCACAGAGCTAATCCTCTCAAGTACTGGTTGCTAATAGTGAGAATCAGGAAGATTAAGTCAGAGATCACAAATCTCAAAGCCAGAGTGATGTGAAATTGACATGAAATTAATTAATACATTTGATTTATGAAAATAATTTTGTCCTATAGAGGAATGAGGTGCTAAAAAATGACCGACTCTGTTTGTCAAATATGCTTCATTCCACAAATATTTCTAAGTGCCATGTTAGAAGAAACACTAGGTGTATGGTAACTGGCAGAGGCCTCACATGGGAGTCAGAGAAGGCCCATAAAGAGGTGATACCAGAGCTGATACCTGAGCAGGTGTTAGTTATGGAAGCATTGGAGCACTACTTCTCAAGGTCACACCCTTCTTAGTGAAGACACTGATTCTTTTTTTTTTTTTTTTTTAGGGCAATATAAATACATTTATTTATTTCTTGAAAGTGAAAGTGAAGTCGCTCAGTCGTGTCCGACTCTCTGCGACCCCATGGACTGTAGCCCACCAGGTTCCTCTGTCCATGGGATTTCCAGGCAAGAATACTGGAGTGGGTTGCCATTTCCTTCTCCAAGGACACTGATTCTTAAGACTTATCTCACCTGTTACAATAGAGCAGAAGTCCCTGCTCTCAGTCACACCCTTCTTAGTGAAGACACTGATTCTTAAGACTTATTATCTCACCTGTTACAATAGAGCAGAAGTCCCTGCTCTCACCAAAAGCTCTCTTGTCTATTTGTACCTTGGGTCCTGTCTATTCTGCTTATTATTGTCATTCCTATAATTAAACCCTCTCTCTGCTTAAATGTCAGTTTCAGACTCCTTGGAAAAAGCTGTTTACCAGACAGTGTGTCTACCTTATCAGCACCTGTTCCCTTCTTACCCACTCCAGTCTGGCTACCGTCTCCTCTGTAACTGCCAAAGTCATAGTCAAAGTCACCAAGGATCTCCAACCTTGTCAAATCTCATAGGCTCTTACCTGGTTCTTAGCAATATTCGATGTAGTTTAACATTGCCTCTTTTACATACATGTTTCTCTGGATTTTTTTTTTTTTCTCCTACCACATGGCTTGTGGAATCTGGACCCCCTACAATGGAAGCCCAGAGTCCTAACCAATGGACTGCCAGGGAATTCCCTCTCTTGGCTGCTTGAAATATAATTTCCTGACTTTTCTTCTCTCTGGTGGTTATTTCTCAATGTCTTTGGATGACCTCACTGTTATACCTGATCTTAAATGTAGGGTGAATTTGGGTTCTGTCCTGTTATCTTCCTAGTTGATATCATCCATTCTTATGACCTTAAAACCACCGTTTCTATGCTGACAACACCTAAATTTACATTTACACCCCTGATCTCTCTCTGAACATATTTGTTTATTGTTTGTTTTAGTTGCTAAGTCATGTCTGACTCTTTTGCAGCCCCATGGGCTGTAGCCCCACCTGGCTCCTCAGTCCATGGGATTTCCTAGGCAAGAATACTGGAGTGGGTTGCCATATTCTTCTCCAGGGACTCTTCTCGACCCAGGGATCAAACCCATGTCTCCTGCATTGGCAGGTGGGTTGTTTACCTCTGAGTCACCAGGAAAGTCATCTCGAAGTCAACATGTCTAAAGTGGAATTCTTGTCTCAGCAGCCTCTATATCTTCCCAAATTCCTTTCAGTGTTACCAAATGGTGCAGTCAGCACTTGGTCGCTTCCCCAGTAATCTAAGGGTCACCTTTAATTCTTCTTTTCCTCCCAGTCCTTTACCATTCAAATCCACTACCAAGTCCCACCTTTTAAAATTCTAAAATATTCTTTAATGACCATCAACAGCACCCCCCCACCCCTGCTGACCACTGAACAGTGACTTCTCTTTCTTGGAGACCTCCTTTAGCTTTTTAATTGGTGTCCCTGCTTCTCTCTTGTCCATAAGCCTCAAAGGAATGGAAGGATTATTTCCTTTTTATCAAGGTATAATTAATTTACAATGTTAGTTTCAAGTGTACAGCAAAGTGACTCAGATTCTTTCCCATTATAGGTTTTTGCAAGATACTGAATATAGTTCCCTGTGCTATACAGTAGGTCTGTTATTTTAAAATTAATTTTAAAATAATTATTTTAAAAACTTAGATCATACCAATTTCTTGCTTAAAAATCCTTCAGTGGATTTTTCACCCCTAGAATAAAATCCAAACTACTTTCCACAGTCTCCAAGACCCTGCTCATCTCTGCTCTCATGTCATTCCATCCTCCCCCTTTATTCACATCACTGAGGTCACCTGGGCCTCCCTTGCCCAACTGGCCTCCCAAGCTCTTTCTTGTTCCATCTTCCTCCAATCTTCCTATGTCTGGTTCCTTTCAGGCACTTGGTTCTCAGCTCACCTGAGAACCTAGTGCCTGAAACAGAATAGCTCACTGGTCCTGCTTTGTTTTCTCCACAGTGCTCACCCCCATCTAAAATTATGTTGACTACTGATTTTATTATATTTTTTTCCTGTCTGCCCATTTAGGATGAAAATTCCCTGAGCGCAAGGACTTGGTTCTGTCTCGTTTGTCATTGTATCCCTAGTTCCAAAAGATAGCGCCCAACACACAGTGGGTAGTCCCGAAGTACCATAGAAAAAAAGGCTTTGTTTCCCAGAGCTCCCAGTCTTCAGCTGGTACACTCAAGGACATCGGTACCTGGCCTATAGCGGAGGCCACGGCAAGAACCCCGAGCTGGTGGGGTGGTGCTGGAAGCTCTCCTGTCTGCAGACGCCCTACACCCTGACCTGCTGTTCCCTTCAGCATCCATAAAGTCCACATGGCCTGATCGAAGTCTAAAACCTCGGGGTCCCCACCCTCACTTAGGCCAAATACAAATGCTCAGAAAGGCGGGTGGGGTAGGTAGGGTGGTGAAGACGTGAGACACAAGTAATGAAAGTCTTGAGGTCCCCTGTTAGTGACCCTGCTGCCTTAGGGCAGGCAGCGCCAGGCTGAAGCGCGGCAGGGTGGGGCAGCGGCTGCTGGGTGGGTCGGTGGGTGTGGCCCTTGGCTCCGCCCCCCCGCGCGGTGAGAAGTAGAAGCTGAGCGCGGTGATTGTGGCGTGGTAGTACCAGACCTGCGACGCGCCGTGGGTCTCAGCTCTGCTCGGGTGTGGGTCAGGACCCTAGCGCAGGATCAATGTGCAACCCATCCCAAGTTCAAATGGAGCAGGGGGCCGAGGGCCTGAATCAGTGGCATGTGGCTTCGCACCAGTTCACAGAGGTGAGTCAGGCCTTCCCAGGACACCGCGTGGGGGCTGAGGGCATGGAGGTTGGGGTAGTCGAGGGAAGCAGAAATCGGGAGGATTAGGGGTCCGAGGAATAGGTTGGGAAGGGAAGGGATGCGAGGAAGAGAACATTAATCATGTGTCGTTTGTTCCGTTAGTAGTCTTAGGGTTGGATACTGGGAGTAAAGATTTCAGATAACTTCTGATAGAGACTTTTTTGAGTACTCTGGGAAGAAGACAAAGAAAGTTGGCGGAAGCAGAGAGGAAAAAATTACTAATTGGCAGGCCTTTGACAGACCCTGGGAATAGGATAGTGAGTTTACCATTAGATATTTCATCGATTGTTTTATTAATAAATAGCAGGATGATTGGAAGTGTAGAAATAACTGTAAAGAAGAAATATAGGGGCCACGGTAACATAGAGTAGAGGTGTTTGATCTGATTTAGGATGTGGAGAAGACAGCTGAGTATTCATTCTGGGACCGCAGAGAAATGGTTAGGTGAAGGGTTGGCAAGTCCTGAGCCCAGAGACAGAATGCCTCCACTTTGGAGGCAGTGAAGATGCAGGAAGAGACCAAGGCCAAGAGAGTGATGGGAGAGTGGTCAAGGGGAGGGGAGGCAGGGACTCTGGAACCACCTAAGTCCTGCTGGGCTTGAGTTGGTTGTTCCAAAAGCAGGGGAAAGCCATTGAAGAGTTTAAGTACGATCAATCACAATTAAATTTGTTTTTTTTTTTTAATAAAAAATACTGATTAATAAATGGTAAAATATACGATGGTAAACTTACCATTGTACTTCCAGTATCTGTCAAAGGCCTGCCAATTAGTCACCTTTTCCTCCCTATCTGCTTCCTGCTGACTTTACAACTTTGTCTTCTTCCCTGAATACTCAAAAATCTCTATCAGAAGTTACCTGAAATCTCTTTAATTCCAGCACCCAATGCTGAGACTATTAACTGAATAAATGACACGTGATTTATGTCCTGGTGGGTATGGGCAGAATTCAAGGCAATAATTAGAAAGCTATCATGATAATCCAATCAAAGTGGTGGCTGAACTAGAAAGATGAGAGTGGAGAAAATGGAATAGATCTTGGAGTCATTTTGGAGGTAGACATCACAAGAATTGGTAATTAACTTGGATTGGCGACATTTTCTGGGAGCAAGGATGAGACCGAACAGGAATAATAGTTTTTTTCTCCTGGGGGTAGGTTGGGGGGTGGGTGAGTAGATAAAGCTGATCCTGGGTTTTGGATTTAGTCCAAAAACTAAATGCCTTTGGGCTATCCAAATAGACTGAGCATTAAGCATCTGGAAGATTCTGAACAGGTCTGCCCTGGAGCTATTGATTTAAGAATAATTGACTATAAACAGAAGTGGATGTATTAACATGAGAAAGGTTGCCCAGAGAGTAGCTTAATGCAAAAGGGGACTGAGGAGGAAGGCCAGAATGAAGGGAAGAAGAAAAACCTGGCGAGTGTGTCCCTGTGTTCCAGAGGCCAAGGGGAAGAAACCATTTAAGGAAACAATGGCCATTATTCTTTTTATGCGAAAGGAATCTAAAAAAAAGTGGGTATATGTGTGCTGCTGCTGCTGCTGCTGCTAAGTCACTTCAGTCATGTCCAACTCTGTGCGACCACATAGATGGCAGCCCACCAGGCTCCTCTGTCCCTGGGATTCTCCAGGCAAGAATACTGGAGTGGGTTGCCATTTCCTTCTCCAGGTATATGTATATATACAGGCATAACAGATTCACTTTGCTATACAGCAGAAAATAACACAACATTGTAAATCAACTATACTCCAATAAATTTTTTTAAAAAGAAAGAGATCAATGGCCAGTAGTCTCAGAAACTTATGAAAGGTCAAGCAGGGGAGGACTCTGACACGTGTTTGGACTTGATAACATGGAGATCGTCAGTGACCTTTATGAACGCTGTTTCTGTGGAGAAATGGGAGCCAGACCGAACTTGGAGGAATAGTAAATTGAGATAGTGGTAAAGTGTTGTAGACATCCCCAAAGAAGTTTGCCTAAGAAGAATCAGTAAAGGAAAAGGGAGGGAAAAGTGGCTGTGTACCCCAGAAATACCCATCCAGTAGATAGATCTCTGGCGCCTATTATGTGCCTACTTTATGTTAGTTACTGAGTGTAAGTGGTGAATAAAATGGATGGAGTTTTGATAAAACGGATAGGATGGCAATTTCTTTTCTTCCATAGTCAAAACACATTATCCCATCTTCAGAGTTAATGAATGATAATTTCTAAATATCATCTTAGATGTAATTCTTTCAAAAATTTTTAAAAAATTGTTTTGAAATACAGTTGATCTACAATGTCATGCTAATTTCTGCTGTACAGCAAAGTGATTCAATCATACACACTTACATATTCTTTTTCATATTCTTTTCTGTTACGGTTTATTAAAGGATATTATATATAGTTCGCTGTGCTATATAGTAGCAACTCGTTTGTTTAGATGTAATTCTTATTCACATTCCCTAGTTGCTCCTAAAATGTCCTTTCCAGTTAGTGTGTCCAAACCAAAATCTACTTTAAGTCTCTTTGAAATTAGAAGAGTTTTCTTTCTTCCTTACTGACCTTTCATTTTTCATCATATTAACTTTTGCCTTGTAGACTATTCCTCCTTGTGGACTTATCAGATTGCTTTCTTGTGATGTGATTTCAGTTCAGTTCAGTTACTCAGTCATGTCCGACTCTTTGCGACCCCATGGACTGCAGCACACCAGGCCTCCCTGTCCATCACCAACTCCCGGAGTTTATTCAAACTCATGTCCATTGAGTCGGTGATGCCATCCAAACATCTCATCCTCTGTCATTCCCTTCTCCTCCCACCTTCAATCTTTCCCAGCATCAGGATCTTTTCAGATGAGTCAGTTCTTCACATCAGGTGGTCAAAGTATTGGAGTTTCAGCTTTGACATCAGTCCTTCCAATATTAGTCCTGAATATTCAGGATGGACTGGTTGGATCTCCTTGCAGTCCAAGGGACTCTCAAGAGTCTTCTCCAACACCACAGTTCAAAAGCATCAATTCTTTGGCACTCAGCTTTCTTTCTAGTCCAACTCTCACATCCATACATGACTACTGGAAAAATCATAGCCTTGACTAGATGGACCTTTGTTGGCAAAGTAATGTCTCTGCTTTTTAATATGCTGTCTAGGTTTGTCATAACTTTCCTTCCAAGGAGTAAGCGTCTTTTAATTTCATGGCTGCAGTCATCATCTGCAGTCATTTTGGAGCCCCCAAAATAAAGTCTGTCATTGTTCCACTGCTTTCCCATCTATTTGCCATGAAGTGATGGAACCGGATGTCATGATTTTAGTTTTCTGAATGTTGAGCTTTAAGCCAGCTTTTTCATGCTCCTCTTCCACTTTCATCATTATGATTTAGCTTGATCTAAATTATTATATACTATATTCCCTCTAAAGATGTTAAAACTAATTGGATTCCTGATTTGGGGTAAGGATGTCTCAAAGGTACTATCCAGAGATACATCTGGCTCCCACCTTTGGTGACATTAGCTGTGGCCCTTGAATTCGGGGAGAGAAAAGCCTCATTGACCTATTTGAATTTATATTTCAGCTTTATTGTCATAAAGTAATTTGTAATTTTACCTTGGATCCATCCAATGTCCCCCTCCCCACTTATCATTCACTTTCATTTAAACAAATACTAATTTTTCCTTAACCAAAAGTTCCCTTAGTGTTAGTTGCTCAGTCTTGTCCGACTCTGTGCGACCCCACGGACTGTAGCCCACCAGTCTCCTCTGTCCATGGGATTTTCCAGGCAAGAATACTGGAGTGGATTGCCAATCCCTTCTCCAGAGGATCTTCCTGACCCAGGAATCAAACCTTGGTCTCCTGCCTTGCAGGAGAACTCTAACCCTTTGAGCTACAAGGAAGACCTAAAAGTCCCCTTAGAGGATATAAATTGATTTTCCAGTTCCACCATTCCTTCTGTATTAGTTTGTACTCTTCTGTAAAGGAGGATTTTTCTTAAACAACTGGAATCATTAGGTGAATTTGAAGTAATAGTTTCCTATCAAACAGAATAAATGCATAATTTTTCACTTCAGTTCACAATGTTCAGAGCTGGGATAATAGCTGACTCCTTGTCACTTTTGATTCATGAATTTTCATAGATTTAATCTATTAAAATCAACAATTGTTCTTTTTGATTCTCAAATTGTTACAAATGTGGCCAGTGGGAACCCCTTCTGTGCCCCTTCTTAAGCATTTAAAAAATTATGGTAAAATCTGTATAACATAAAAACATTATATGTAGTTATGTTTATATAGTTCAGTGGGATTAAACACATTTTCATTACTACTTTCTGTCTCCTTGAATTTGACTTCCTGAAGTATCTCATGAATGGAATCATACATTGTTTTTTTGACTGGCTTACTTCACTTGGCTTAATGTCTTAATGTTGAAGCCTGTGTCAGAATTTCCTTCCATTTTAAGACTGAATGATATTCTACTATATATATATATATCTCGGAGAGGGCAATGGCACTCCAGTGCTCTTGCCTGGAAAATCCCATGGACAGAGGAGCCTGGTAGGCTGCAGTCCATGAGGTCTCGAAGAGTCGGACACAACTGAGCGACTTCACTTTCACTTTTCACTTTCCTGCATTGGAGAAGGAAATGGCAACCCACTCCAATGTTCTTGCCTGGAGAATCCCAGGGATGGTGGAGCCTGGTGGGCTGCCGTCTATGGGGTCGCACAGAGTCGAACACGACTGAAGCAACTTAGCAGCAGCAGCAGCATATATATTTTGTTTATCTGTTGATGGACACTTGGCTTGCTTCCACATTTTGGCTATTGTGAATAATGCGGCTTTGAATATGTGTATAACATATCTATTCCAGTCCTTGCTTTCAAATGGGTTGCCTTTAGACTCTTTTGATAGTGTCTTATGATGCACAAAAGTTTTAAACTTTGATGAAGTTAATTTTGTCCATATTTTCTTTTGTTACCAGTGCTTTCAGTATCATCTCTTAGAAATTATTGCCAATCCAATATCATGAAACTTTTCTGATTTTTCCGCAAGAGTTTTATAGTTTGGCTCTTACATTTAGATTTTTTATCCATTTTGAGTTAATTTTATATGTTTTTTTTTTTTTAAACCCTTGCCTGAGATCAACATGTACACACTGCTGTATTTATTAATTTATATATATTATTTATTTATTTTTGGCTGTGTGGGGTCTTCATTGCCGCATGTAGGCTTTCTCTAGTTGCAGAGAGCAGGGGCTACTCTCTGGCTGTGATCTCTTCTGTGGTAGTGGAGCACAGGCTCTAGGCCTTCTGACTTCCATAGTTGGAGCCCAGGGGCTCATTAGTTGTGGCTTGTGGACCCTGGAGCGTACAAGCTTTAGTAGTTGTGACTTATGGGCTCCAGACTGAGGCTTCAGCAGTTGCGGTGCATGGGCTTAGTTGTTCTGAGGCATGTGGACTCCTCCCAGACCAGGGATCAAAACCGAGTCCCCTGCCTTGGCAAGTAGATTCTTATCCACTGCATTCACCACCAGGGAAATCCGGGTATATGGTGTTAGGTAAGGGTCCAACTTCATTTCTTTGCATGTGGATAACCAATTATACCAGCACCATTTATTGAAAAGATTGTCCTTTCCCCTGTTGAATGGTCTTGTCATCTTTTGACAATCATTTGACCATATATGTAAGGATTTATTTCTTGGCTTTCTTCCTTTCTGTTGGTCTGTTCTTAATGCCAAAAATAGGTTTTGCTTTTTTTGTTGCTGTTTTTTGGATTTTTGTACCTATATTCATAAAAATGTTGGTTTATAGTTTTTTTTTTTTTTTACTTGTAATATCTTTCTCTAGCTTTGGTATCAGGGCAATGCTTAGCTCATAGATTGGATTAAGAAGTAGTCTCCTTTTTTCCAGTTAAAAAAAAAAAAGTATTTAGCTGCATTGGGTCTTGGCGGTACTTGGGATCTTCCTTGCATCATGCAGGATCTCTGTGGAGCGTGGGCTCAGGAGATGCAGCACGGAGGCTTAGTTGCCCTGCAGAGTATAGAATCTTAATTCCCCAACCAGGGACTGAACCCGGATCCCCAGCCTTGTATGGTGGATTCTTAGCCACTGGACCACCAGGGAAGTCCCCTTTGCGATTTTTTGTTAGAATTTGAGGAGCACTGACATTTTTCTTTAAATGTTTAGTGTAGGCATGAAGCCGTCAGGTTCAGGGTCTTTCTTTGTCCTGGAAGCTTTTGGTTACTGATTTACTAGGTGTGGGTGTATTCAAATTTTCTATTTTTTCATAATTTGGTGTTGGTATGTATTGTTTTTCTATGATTTTATCCATTTCATTTAGATTATCCAATTTGTTGGCATTCAGCTGTTCATAGTACTCTATTCTTAAAACTTTCATTTCTATACAATTCGTAGTAATGTCTTCACTTTCATTTCTGCCATCAGTAATTTGAGTCTTCCCTTTTTCTTGATCAGTCTAGCTAAAGGTTTGGAATTTTGTTAATCTTTCCCAAAAGCCAACTTTTGGTTTCAGTAATATTTCTCTAATATTTCTTTCCTGCTAACTTTGGGTTAATTTGTTCTCTTTCTAGGTCCTTAAGGCCTGAAGCTAAGTTTGAGATCTTTTTAAATTATAAGCATTTATGGTTATAAATTCCCTCTTACCATTGCTTTTGCTGTACCTTGAAAGTTTTTTTAGTGTTGTTTTCATTTTTGTTTGTCTAAGTATTTTCTAATTTCCCTTGTGATTTCTTTTTTGACCTGTTGGTTTTTTAACAGCATGTTGTTTAATTCCATAAATTTGGATATTTTCCAGCATTGTTGTTATTAGTGATTTCTGTCTTTTAAAATCTCTTGAGCCTTAATTTGTGACCTGACATATGATCTATTCTGAGAATGTACCTTGTGCATTTGAGAAGAACGTGTATCTTGTTGAGTAGAGTGTTCTGTATATGTTTGTTGTATCTAATTGGTTTATGTTTTGTTCAACTTCTGTTTCCCTATTCATCTTCTGTCTGCTTGTTCTATTTATTATCTAGAGTGAGATATTGGCATCTCCAGCTGTTACTTAGAACTGTTTATTTGTCCTTTCAACTCTGTCAGTTTTGGTTTCAGATACTTTGACCTATTAATAGGTATAAATCTTTATAATTATGCATCTTTTTGCTATGTTGAACCTTTATTAATATACTGATATATAATATCCTTTGTCTCTTGAAACTTTTTTTAATTTAAAGTCTATTATGTTTGATAGCCACTAGTATAGCCATGCCAACTCTTTTGTTTACTATTTCCATGGAATATCTTTTCCCATATTTTCACTTTCAGCCTATTTTTGTCTCTGGATCTAAAGTAGTCTTTTGTAAACAACATATAATTAGACCATGTTTATTTGAATCCATTCTTCCAACCTCTGTCTTGATTGGAGAGTTTAAACTGTTTATATTTAAAGTAATTAATGATAGGGAGGGACTTCTGTCATTTCACTCTTTGTTTTCAGTATGCATTTAGCTTTCTTGCCCCTTGTTTCCTGTATTATCTTTTGTGTTTAGTTGATTTTTGTTTGTAGTGAAACTTTAATTCCCTTCTCATTTCCTTTTGTATGTATCATACAACTATTTTCTTTGTGTTCACTATATGGATTAAATTTGACATCCCATAATTATAACATACTAATTTGAATTTATACCACTTAATGTGATTAAAATAAAAGCTCCATCCTGTCCTGTCCCCATTTCAGTTCAGTTATTAATGTCACAAAGTTACATCTTTATGTATTACGAGTACAAAAATACAAACTAGTACATTTTTTATGCATTGGTACCTAAGAAAACTGTTTTCCTTCATTCTCATTCTCAACACTTATGACATCAGCTATGTGGGTTTTCTGCAATAAAAAACTAACTGCCTGGAATTAGTGCCCAGTCCTACAGGTTAAGGGCTTAATCCCACAGACGGCCCCCTACCCTTATTTCCTCTTTTCGTTAATATTTATTTTTAAATTTAAAAATAATTTTATTTACTTATTTATTTTTGGCTGTGCTGGGTCTTTGTTGCTGTGTGGGTTTTTCTCTAGTTGCAGTTTGAAGGCTTCTCATTGCAGTGGACTCTGTGGAGCACAGGCTCTGTGGCGCTCAGGCTTCAGTAGTTGTGACACGTGGGCTCAGCAGTTGCAGCTCCTGGACTCTAGAACACAGGCTCAGTAGTTGTGGTGTACAGGCTTAGTTACTGCATGGCATGTGGGATCTTCTCAGCCACAGACAGATCCCATGTCTCCTGCATTAGCAGGCGGATTTTTTTTTTACCACTGAGCCACCAGGGAAACCCCGTTATTTTTATTTATTTGGCTGTGCTGGGTCTTAGTTGTGGCATGCAGGATTTTTAGTTGAGGCATACAAGCTCTCTAGTTGCAGCATGTGGGACCTTGAGTTGTGGCATGGGAACTCTTGTGGCATGTGGCATGTGGCATCTGGTTTCCTCACTGGGGATGGAGCCCAGGCCCTCTGCACTGGGAGCATTGAATCTTAGCCAAGGGACAGCCAGGGAAGTCCTCACCCCCTGATTCAGACACCAGTCACAAGTCCAGGTTGTCACCTTGGCTTCTGACCAACTGTCTGTGAATTGGGACCAGTTTCTACGACCTCCTCCTGAGATCTGATAATTTTCTAGAGCAGCTCACAGAACCCAGGAAAAGTTTATTTACTATTGCTGATTTATTACAAAATGATGTCTTAAAGAATACAATTGAACAGCCAGATAAAGAGCTACATAGAGGGCGAGGTATGGGAAAGGGGCACAGAGCTTCCATTCCCTCTCTTAGGTACACCACCCTCCTAGCACCTCCAGATGTTCAACAACCCAGAAGCTCTCTGAGCTCTGTACTTTGGGGATTTTTATGGAGACTTGATCATGTAGACATCATCAATTATTAATTCATTTTATAGGCCCTCTCTTGTCTCTGGAGAATGAGGGATACGGCCCAAATTCCAAGCTTCTAATGATGGCTTGGTCTTTCTTGGTGACCAGCCCCTATCCAGAAGGTCACCAGGAGTCACCTCATTAGAACAAAAGATGCTCTAATGGTAATAAACTCTTCCAGCATTTATCTGGAAATAACTTAATATTTCCTTCATATTTGAAGGACAGTTTTGCCAGTTATAAGATTTTTGGTTAGACAGTTTTTTTCAGCATTTTGAATATATCAACCCACTGCCTTTTGGCATCCAAGGTTTCTAATGAGAAATCTGTTAATAATCTCATCTGAGATCCCTTATATGTGATGAGTTACTTTCTTACTGCTCTCAAGATTCTCTTTGTCTTTAGACAGTTTGATTATAATGTGTCTCAGCGAGGATTTCCTTGATTGATTTTATCCTATTTGAAGTTCACTGAGCTCTTTGGAGGGCTATATGCATGCCTTTCATCACATTTGAGATGTTTTCACCCATTATTTTTTCAGGCAGTCTCTTTGCTCCTTTCTCTCTCTCATTGGATTCCCACAATGCATATGTTGATCTGCTTGATGTTGTCCCACAGGTCCTTTCAGTGCTCATTTCAGTTTTCTTCAATCTTTTTTTCTTCTTGTTCCTCAACTTGACAATTTCAATTGTCCTATCTTCAAATTAGCTGATTCTTCTGCCTACTCAAATCTGCTTTTGAATCCCTCTAGTCAGTTTTATTTTAGTTATTATATTTTTAAGCTCCAGAATTTCTTTTTAGTTTATTTTTAGGTTTTCTTCTTTATCAAAATTACCATTTTGTTCATACATCAGTTTTGTGACTTTGTCCACATCTTCTTTTAGCTCTTTGAGCATCTTTAAGACAGTTGTTTTAAATTCTTTGTGTAGGAAGTTCACCATCTGGTCTTCTTAGACATTTCTGTTTATTTTTTCCCCCTTTGAATGGGTCATAACATTGCTGTCCTTTTATGACTCATGATTTTTTTGTTGTTGAAAACAGGACATTTGAATTTTATGATGTAGGAACTCTGGAAATAAAATTCTTCCTCTTCCTCGGGGTTTACTGATTTTGTTTATAGTTTATTTAAATTGGGGTCTGTTGTCTCTGTGACAGCATCAGCCTGAGAGGTAAGCTTAAGGTTTCCCAGATATTTGATGAGTCTGGATCTTTTCTTAGGTATGTGTGGTGACTTTCTAAATTTTCCATATATGTGGTTACTTTTGAGTATGTGTGTGTGTGTGTGCACGCGTGCTCAGTCGCTTCAGTTGTGTCTGACTTTTTTCGACCCCAAGGACTGTAGCAGACCAGGCTCTTCTGTCCATGGGATTCTCCAGGCAAGAGTATTGGAGCAGTTGCCATTTCCTCCTCTAGGGTATCTTCCTGATCCAGGGACTGAACCCTCTTTTCCTGTGTCTCCTGCATTGCAGGCAGATTCTTTACCCACTGAACCACCCCGGAAACTTTTAACTATACTAGTTCTTAAATATATGGTTCCCAAAATGTGAAAAAGGGAAGAATGAAGGGAGAAAAAAACAGATGCCAGGGACTTCCCTGGCAGTCCACTGGTTAAGACTCTGTGCTTCCACTGCAGGGGGCACAGTTTCCATATCTGGTCTGGGAACTAAGATCCCGCAAGCCATGCAACATGGCCAGAGAGAGAGAGAGAGAGAGAGAGAGAAATAGGTGCCAGTCCTTTTAAATACCCTGTAGGTTCTGTCATTTGGAGGAGGAGGTTTGTGACGATTGCAGTGGGAATTGGAACAGTGGCTTCCCACCTCTTTCTGCACCTCATGATCAGAAGCAGCAGTTGGTGATTAGAACACAGAATACCCATTATTTGGAGCACAAAGTTTTCATTGCCCACTCTGGTTCCCACAAGTTGAGGCAGGCTGCTCCAGAAATGTGTGCACAGCTTCCTTGTATGGGACCCAGGATGTTTGGGGATAGCCACTAACTACCTAAAGAGCTGAAACTGACTGAAATTAACTGCAGCCTACCTTTCACACCTTCCCTTGAAGTCACAAGCATTTAATAGACTCCATTGTTCCAAAGTAATCATATCAGGCAAATTCTGCAGTCAGAGACGTGAATTCCTAGTGCTTCCTACTCTACTGTCTTCCCTGGTGTCACTTCAGCTGTGTCCGTTTGACACAGTCCTAATTATCTTGGCAAGTTCCCTTATTTTCTGGCACAATAAGAAGCCCCAGGTTCATTTATTCATTCCTTGCTCCAGACTTGGAGTCAGGAAATTCTCCCGACTCTTCCTTTTAGTAAGGAATGGAATTGAAGGCAAAAATCTGAGCATGAGGGATTTGTGCTTGTATAAAATATTTCCTATTTCAATAAGCATTATTTTTGTGTCTGATTTTTATAGTTTCACTTATGCTGAAAATCCAGATTTCTCACAGTATTATGTTAAAACCTTTTTATTGTGATAAAAGGCACTCAAACAAAAGTATGAATGTAAGTGCACAGTTTAACAGATTATTACAGAATAAGGACCTTTGAAACACTGTTAGCACCACGGAAGCCCCTATGGTTTCCCTTATCATTGTCTCCTTGTCTCCTTCCGCTCTATTATTACTCATAGCCTATTGTCTGGACATAATTTCTTTGAATTCCTCTGTCTACCCTGTGGTGTTCCTGTAATTGGTAAAAGCTGCAATTGCTTTCTTAAGTTTTGTTTTCCTTTTCTTTTTTTTTTTTTAACTTATGTTTGAATGTTGTTAATTTTCCCTTGATCTTCAACAACACTTTTCTGGTGAATTTTCTTTCTCTTTTGAGAAATTACAATCTTCAATTTCTGTTTTGGTGTTTTAGCATCTTCTGTGGATACTGTATTTTACTCATGTTTTGGTTTTCATGTTTGAATGGATTGGTCTTTTCTGGAGAGATACTGGGGTTGTGTTCCCAGTTTCTCAGATCAAGAGCTCTCTCTATTGCAACAGTAGTTGACAACTTTAAAAAATATGATTCTTGGATTGTGTCCTGTTTCAAGAAATTCTACCACCAATCTCTTCTCTTTTCCCTTAATATCAGTCAGTCAAGGAATAGTGCCCTTGCCTTCCAAGACAATCCCCCACCCTTTTAAAAAGGGCTCTTAAAAGTCTTCCCCTTTTCTTTACTTCCTCCAATGCTTGATCTCAGACTTAACCACTGCATTCCTACTCAGATGAGAGCCTCTTTTTTTTCCCCCTAAATTAGTACTTCTAAAGTTTTTAAATTTATTTTTGGTTGTGGTGAGTCTTTGTTGCAGCCCACAGCCTTTCTCTAGTTGTGGTGAGTGGGCTCCTCATTGCAATGACTTCCCCTGCTGGAGCACAGGCTTTAGGAGAGTGGGCTCAGTAGCTGTGGCACACAGGCTTACTTGCTCTGCAGCATATGGGATCTTCCTGGACCAGAGATCCAACCTATGTCCCCTGCATTGGCAGGTGGATTCATAACCACTGGACCATCAGGGAATTCCTGAGAGCCTCTTCTGTAGGTAAATATTTGTTAATGGTTTCTAAGTTTTGCCAAAGCTGAGACCTATCTGAACCCTCCATTCTTCTTACCTTTATGGTTTTCTGAACCTGTTCTGATAGTTTGGGATGATCTTTAACCCTCACACTTAAACATAATCTGGAATTTGAGAGTTTTCTCAAGAGTCTCAGCTGAAAGTACAGATTGTGGAATATTTTATTTGCTCTTTATACTTTTAATGAAATAAAACTAAAAGCATGACAAGCAGGTAGAGTGGCATGAGTCACTTCTGGGCTTCCACCATGCTTCTGTCAGCCAGACTGGCATTTTATTTATTTATTTGCCACACTGCGTGGCATATGGGATCTTAGTTTCCTGAACAGGGATCGAACCCAAGCTCCGTGCAGTGGAAGCAAGGAGTCTTAACTACTGGACTACCGGGGAAGTCCCCCAGATGTGCATTTTAGAAAACCCAAACTGGAGAATGGCCTGAAGGTGTGATAATTCAGACAAGAGATGATGAAGGCTTGGATTAAGGGGGGGGTCTGGAAATGGGGACATGTGGAAGTGTGGTTTAAGCTATGGTGAATCTCCCTTGACTTTCTTTCTCCAAGGATGCTGAGAAGTCAATGTCCATCTTGAACATGTCTTCATCTCCCGGAAGCAGTGGAATGCATACCTCTTGGAACCATAGTCCATTAGACATTCAACACATCCCTCAGTGCACAGAGCTGCAGAGGATCCCCTTGGCTTCTGCTGAGGCACCCAGGCAGAATGCCAGTGAAATGGGGCCACAGTTCAGTATGGCACTGCCTGACCACCGTGTGAGCTACTGCCCCCAACTGACTTTCACCCCTTCCCAGATGACTTTCACTCAAGGAATGTCTCCTTCACAGCCAGGAATGATGATTTTCAAGGAACCCCAGATGATGCCCTTAGGAGAGCCCAATATTCCAGGGATGGCCATGACCTTTGGTGGGAATCTAAGGATGCCCCTTAATGGGCCACCAGCCTCACCTCCCAGTGGAATCCCAATGATGTCCCACATCAGAATGCGAACAATGTCTTATCCTGGCCTCCCAACAGTAGCTTCTAACAGAGACCCTTTACCACCTAAAACATTAAATCCAACCGTGCCTTCCACTGAGGCCCAAGCAATGCTCCCTTCTGTGGCTCAGATGTTGCCTCCTAGACAGCCCCACAACTTTGGGATGCCCCCAGGTGGACCTCCATTATTGCTGGCTTTGGAATCCCAGGGCTCTTTTGTGAACCAGCCAGTCTCCCAAGAAGACCCCTTCCTACCTAAGCAGCCCATACCTGCTCCACAAAGAGCAGAGCAGCAGTACTCCAGGACCCAGGAAAAGGCTCCCAAGCGGAGATCCCCAGTTTTAAGGCCTTACCGCTGCAACTATGAGAACTGTGAGAAAGCTTACACTAAGCGCTCCCACCTCGTGAGTCACCAACGCAAACACACAGGTAAATGAAATATCAGACATGTAGGGTGGGTGGAGAAATCTCTGGTTTTAGATTTGTGGTTTGTAATGGTTTGGAATTAGCCCATCATCCTTAAAGCTTGGGATCAAGCTCTGGTGGCCCCACTGACCTGCTTTCCCACAGTCTGGTATGCCTGTGCTGAGATGATGGAGACTGCTAGTTATGCCATCTCCTCACTGCTTTCCTACATTTTTCCTTCTGATTCCTCAACATTGACAGCTCTGCTTCATCAAGTCAGACCCCTTTCTTCCTACCTGCTAGCCTGTTCCTCTAAATTCCTTCTCCCCCTTGTCATTCCCCAGGTGAACGGCCCTATAAATGCACGTGGGCAGCCTGTACTTGGTCCTTCTTCCGTTCTGATGAACTTGGAAGGCATACTCGGATACACACCAAACATCGACCACATAAATGTGACCAGTGCGGCCGACAGTTCATGAGATCTGACCATCTCAGGCAACACCAAAGGACTCATATGCGGACGCCAAGATCTCCAGACCCACCTGCTGACAATGGATGTATGGCTGGTCCTCCTCCTACTCCTGGTCTTTAGGTCAATCTGCTCATCCCCTCATTTTGGCTTCTCCGCCCAGATCCTGCGTGCCTCTGACCAGCTAGTCTCTTTGGTGGGTGTAGGCTCTGATGAAGACACTAAGATTATGAGGCAATGGTGAAGCCCGTATGAGCTCTGGACCCAGTCAGCGCTCCTCAGAAACTGTTGGATGTCCTCTCATCTCTGGGGCCACCTCCTTGTGCCAAGTTCAGCCACATGGGGAGATGGAGCAAAGTAAAGAATGGGAGCTTTAGTCAAAAGCTCTTTATCTTATGTCACTCCCAGCTTGAAACCCTTTAGCGACTCTCCTTTGCCTGCTACACAAAATCCAAGTTCCTTATCTTGGTCTTTGACAGTTTCCAGAGCCAGACTATGTTCAAATCCTGAATTACCACTTACTAGCCATGTGACCTTGGGAAAGGTTTTTGACCATTGTGCCAGGTTTCCTCTTCTGATAAATGAGAAAAACAGTATTGGACTGTTGTGAACACGTCTTATGTACAATATCAAATGCTCTCTGGCACTCGTTAGCCACATATCCAATTTGTCTCCTCCCATCATTTCCAGACCTGGATGAAATGCTCCCCACAGGACATGGGATCTGACATCTCAAGTAGCCCACTAGCAACCCAGGAGTGTGGAAGAGTTAATGCTCCAGGCGTAGTGTTTGACTATTGGGAGTTGGGAGAAATCCAGGCGGATAAATTCCCTCTTCTTCCCTCCCTTCCCTGAACTGGTGCAGGATTTCTCCCAGTGGGGAGACCTCCCTGGAAGCCAGTGCACACAGCTTCTGTGGCTCTTCCAGGCTTGTCATGAAGCAGACTGTGTGCTATCACCTTGCATTACCTCCCATTCTTCCTTACCTTGTGTCCCTTTTCTCATCCTCAATGCCCTGGGTTTTTGTCACCCAAATAAAACATTGATACTTAGTTCATGTTCCAGGCTCTGTTTTCTAGGTGACTCGTGGGTGGAGGACATTAGACTGGGACAGAGAAGGATGAACCCCACTGTAATTTCCCCTCTGCCCCCTACCAAGCCCAGGTACTTGGACTCCTAAATATCAGCTATCACAGGGCCTGTTCTGCCCTGGCCCTCCCGTGGTGTTAAGGGCATAATGACTCCCCTGGCAACTCAACCACAGTTAGTTCAGAACCTCATTTCTGTACCTCAGCTGGCTGTTTTACTGACCAGCAAACTAATAGGAACTGGCCTAAGTCCTCAAGTAGCAGAGCTGGGATCCCAATCAGGAGCTGTCCACTTCAGAGGTGGATCTCTTACCTTAGAGGTGATATATTCTACAGGTATCTCCTAGGCCCAGCACTTCCAGGAGATAGCTACAGTGAAATGAGTCAGGTCTGGTTCTTGTGGCCCAGGGACCATCTTGATCTAGAAGCTGAGAGGTCCATCTTGGTGCAGTGGCCATGGAGAGGTGGAATACCTGAAGGGGGAAGGTCAAAGACTTTCTGGAGGAGGTGACCCATGAGCTCAGTAAGCAAGGGTACGTAACATCTAGTAACCCCCTAGTGTTGAAATAAACCCATCAGATGAAAGAAGAGAATTCCAAGCAGAGGGAAGCTGGATCTGGTAATCTGCTCTGAGGACAGTCAACCTGCAAGCTTCCTTTCATTCAACACATGTTCATGAAAGAACCCACAATACAGACAGCACCACGGCTGTGAGGAACAACTCATAGTGAGGGGCACAGAGAAAACGAAAGGATGAGTCAAGGAAGAAAGACTTCTCAAAAGAGGTGCCTGAGTCAGACCTAAAGGGTTTATGGGGGCTAGTTGGGTCTCCCATTTCCTGGATGTCTGCCTTTGATTATGCTCTGTGCTGGACAGTAAGGACTTAGAGAATGACAGTGCCTTGCTGGAGGGCGGAAAGATCATGGACGAAAGTTCTGAAAGTGCTCCATGCTGCCAAGGAGAAGAGTCAAACCTCTGTGGACTCAGATTTCTTCTGGGCATCTGGGGGCATTCTCATGGCCTTGGTTGTGCCTGCCTCTCTCCCTTCCACCCTGACCCTGTCCTGCAGGACACCTTGGTCTGTTTCCTAAGTGACTCACTCATACTTGGGCCTGGCATCCTGGTGGCTTCCACCCCAATTGTGAGCCATGGTAATGGATCTGATTTTTAAAAACTGGGGCAGAGGGCAATCTCTTGTGACCAATTTCTGGCCCCAAGGACAGGAGTCTTAGGTATCCGAAGTCCCTTTGGTTTCCACCTGAGCACTGGGTCCCTTCCATGGAGTGGAGCATCCCAGACTTAGTGGGCCAGGGCTGGTCTCTTGGCATCCCTGCTGGTAGGGTCAGCAGGACAGGTTGCTCGTTGAGGTGCAAGAGAGATCTGTTGGTGACCCATCACTTTCACTGAGGAATGGGAGCAGGTAGGAACCAGAGTGGGCAAGAGTGTGCCACGTATGCTGCAACGGTGGGAAAAACAGGCCTCCACCCTTGGAGGTCACAGCCTCGTAGAGGAGGGAGGTGGGAAATGTACAGCATGCTGTGAGGACAAGTATATGAAGGTGACTATACTAGGCCAAAGTATTCTTCCCTTGAGAACCCCATGAACAGTATGAAAAGGCAAAATGATAGGACACTGAAAGAGGAACTCCCCAGGTCGGTAGGTGCCCAATATGCTATTGGAGACCAATGGAGAAATAACTCCAGAAAGAATGAAGGGATGGAGCCAAAGCAAAAACAATACCCAGGTGTGGATGTGACTGGTGACAGAAGCAAGGTCCAATGCTGTAAAGAGCAATATTGCATAGGAACCTGGAATGTCAGGTCCATGAATCAAGGCAAATTGGAAGTGGTTGAACAGGAGATGGCAAGAGTGATTTAGTTTGCTAGGAATCAGCGAACTAAAATGGACTGGAATGGGTGAATTTAACTCAGATGACCATTGTATCTACTACCGTGGGCAGGAATCCCTCAGAAGAAATGGAGTAGCCATCATGGTCAACAAAAGAGTCTGAAATGCAATACTTGGATGCAATCTCAAAAATGACAGAATGATCTCTGTTCGTTTCCAAGGCAAACCATTCAATATCATACTAATCCAAGCCTATGCCCCAACTAGTAATGCTGAAGAAGCTGAAGTTGAATGGTTCTATGAAGACCTACAAGACCTTTTAGAACTAACACCCAAAAAAGATGTCCTTTTCATTATAGGGGACTGGAATGCAAACGTAGGAAGTCAAGAAACACCTGGAGTAACAGGCAAATTTGGCCTTGGAATACAGAATGAAGCAGGGCAAAGGCTAATAGAGTTTGGCCAACAGAACGCACTGGTCATAGCAAACACCCTCTTCCAACAACACAAGAGAAGACTCTACACATGGACATCACCAGATGGCCGACACCGAAATCAGATTGATTATATTCTTTGCAGCCAGAGATGGAGAAGCTCTATACATACAGCAGAAACAAGACTGGGAGCTGACTGTGGCTCAGATCATGAACTCCTTATTGCCAAATTCAGACTGAAATTGAAGAAAGTAGGGAAAACCACTAAACCATTCAGGTATGACCTAAATCAAATCCCTTATGATTATACAGTGGAAGTGAGAAATAGATTTAAGGGACTAGATCTGATAGATAGAGTGCCTGATGAACTATGGAATGAGGTTCATGACATTGTACAGGAGACAGGGATCAAGACCACCCCCCTGGGAAAAAAATGCAAAAAAGCAAAATGGCTGTCTGGGGAGGCCGTACAAATAGCTGTGAAAAGAAGAGAAGCAAAAAGCAAAGGAGAAAAGGAAAGATATAAGCATCTGAATGCAGAGTTCCAAAGAATAGCAAGAAGAGGTAAGAAAGCCTTCCTCAGTGATCAATGTAAAGAAATAGAGGAAAACAACAGAATGGGAAAGACTAGAGATCTCTTCAAGAAAATTATAGATATATAGATACCAAGGGAACATTTTATGCAAAGATGGGCTTGATAAAGGACAGAAATGGTATGGACCTAACAGAAGCAGAAGATGTTAAGAAGAGGTGTCAAGAATACACAGAAGAACTGTACAAAATAGATCTTCACCACCCAGATGATCACGATGGTGTGATCACTTACCTAGAGCTAGACATCCTGGAATGTGAAGTCAAGCGGGCATTAGAAAGCATAACTATGAACAAAACTAGTGGAGGTGATGGAATTCCAGTTGAGCTATTTCAAATCCTGAAAGATGATGCTGTGAAAGTGCTGCACTCAATATGCCAGCAAATTTGGAAAACTCAGCAGTGGCCACAGGACTGGAAAAGGTCAGTTTTCATTCCAGTCCCAAAAAAAGGCAATGCCAAAGAATGCTTAAACTACCACACAATTGCACTCATCTCACACGCTAGTAAAGTAATGCTCAAAATTCTCCAAGCCAGGCTTCAGCAATACATGAACCGTGAACTTCCAGATGTTCAAGCTGGTTTTAGAAAAGGCAGAGGAACCAGAGATCAAATTGCCAACATCCACTGGATCATGGAAAAAGCAAGAGAGTTCCAGGAAAACATCTATTTCTGCTTTGACTATGCCAAAGCCTTTGACTGTGTGGATCACAATAAACTGTGGAAAATTCTTCAAGAGTTGGGAATACCAGACCACCTGACCTGTCTCTTGAGAAACCTCTATGCAGGTCAGGAAGCAATAGTTAGAACTGGACATGGAACAACAGACTGGTTCCAAATAGGAAAAGGAGTACGTCAAGGCTGTATATTATCACCCTGCTTATTTAACTTCTGTGCAGAGTACATCATTGGAAACACTGGACTGGAACAAACACAAGCTGGAATCAAGATTGCTGGGAGAAAGATCAATAATCTCATATATGCACATGACACCACCCTTATGGCAGAAAGTGAAGAGGAACTCAAAAGCCTCTTGATGAAAGTTAAAGTAGAGAGTGAAAAAGTTGGCTTAAAGCTCAACATTCAGAAAACTAAGATCATGGCATCTGGTCCCATCACTTCATGGGAAATAGAGGGGGAAACAGTGTCAGACTTTATTTTTTTGGGCTCTAAAATCACTGCAGATGGTGACTGCAGCATGAAACTAAAAGATGCTTACTCCTTGGAAGTAAAGTTATGACCAACCTAGATAGCATATTGAAAAGCAGAGATATTACTTTGCCAACAAAGGTCCATCTAGTCAAGGCTATGGTTTTTCCAGTAGTCATGTATGGATGTGAGAGTTGGATTGTAAAGAAAGCTGAGCGCTGAAGAATTGATGCTTTTGAACTGTGGTGTTGGAGAAGACTCTTGAGAGTCCCTTGGACTGCAAGGAGATCCAAACAGTCCATTCTGAAGGAGATCAGTCCTGGGTGTTCTTTGGAAGGAATGATGCTAAAGCTGAAACTCCAGTACTTTGGCCACCTCACGTGAAGAGTTGACTCATTGGAAAAGACTCTGATGCTGGGAGGGATTGGGGGCAGGAGGAGAACGGGACGACAGAGGATGAGATGTCTGGATGGCATTACTGACTCGATGGACGTGAGTTTGAGTGAATTCCGGGAGTTGATGATGGACAGGGAGGCCTGGCGTGCTGTGATTCATGGGGTGACAAACAGCCAGACACGACTGAGCGACTGAACTGAACTGAACTGAACTGAAGCTTCTTTAAAGTTTTATTGTCTTAATAAAATTTGGGAAAAATTTGGCCATTGTTTTGTCGATTTTTGTCACCCCTCCTCTCCTTCTGACACACAGACACACAGTCCAACAAAGGCGGACATTGTAGTCGTGTCCGACTCTTTGCCACCCTCTGGAGGGTAGCCCACCAGGCTCCTCTGTCCATAGGTTTCTCCAGGCAAGAATACTGGGGTGGGGTGCCTTGCCATTCTCCAGGGGATCTTGCCAACTCAAGGACTGAACCAGCGTCTCTAGTGTCTCCCGTATTGACACATGGGTTCTTTATCACTAGTGCCACCTGGGAAGCATTGCCCCAAAGATCAGTAGTACTCAATTTTTTTTTCAGTCTTCGAATGGCTGACAGTTTATTTTCTGGATGTCAGAAAATTGTGAATTTACACTGTTGATTGTTGGATTGTTTTATTCCTGTAAGTGTGGTGTTAGCTTTTATTTCTGGCATGAGTTTTACTTGGAATTAGTTGGATCTCTTTGAGGCTTACTATTTTTCTCCCTTTGTTGTCGTTCAGTCGCTCAGTTGTGTCCGACTTTTGACCACCCTGTGGACTGCAGCACACCAGGCTTCCCTGCCCTTCACTATCTCCTGGAGTTGGCTCAAACTCATGTTCACTGGGTCGGTGATGCCATCCAACCCTCTCATCTTCCGTCACCCTCTTCTCCTGCTGTCAATCTTTCTCAGCTTCAGGGTCTTTTCCAGTGAGTCAGTTCTTCTCATCAGGGGGCCAGAGTGTTGGAGCTTCAGCTTCAGCATCAGTCCTTCCAATGACTATTTAGGGTTGATTTCCTTTAGGACTAACTGGTTTGATCTCCTTGCAGTCCAAGGGACTCTCAAGAATATTTCTCCAGCACCACAGTTCGAAAGCATCAATTCTTTGTAATGCAGCCATCTTCGTAACTTTTCTGCCAAGGAGCAAGCGTCTTCCAATTTTGTGGCTGCAGTCACCATCTGCAGTGATTTTTGGAGCCCAAGAAAATAAAATCTGCCACTCTAACTTTCAAATAATGAATGACAACTAGATTTCTTTTCATATATTTCATATATTTTAGCATTCAGTTACTTTAGTATTGAACCCTTTTATTTTACCCTCGCTGGCTTCCCTGGTGGCTCAGATGGTAAAGAATCTGCCTGCAATGCAGGAGACCTAGGTTCGATTCCTGCATCTGGAAGATCCCGTGGAGAAGGGAATGGCAACCCACTCCAGTATTCTTGCCTGGAGAATCCCATGGGCAGAGGTTTCTAGCGGGCTATAGTCCATGTGGTCGCAATGAGTCAGACATGACTGAGCAACTAACACATTTATGGTCTATTATTCTTTGATGTGAATTATCTGTTCATGATTTTGTCCATTTTTTCCTCTTGGTTTTGGTGTATTTTCCCCTCATTTTTAGACTTTGAGTTGTCTTTTGATTTTATCTACCCTCAATTTATAAACTTATGGCCGTGTAAAAGATTTTTATTTTCATGCAATCAATTTTCCTCACCTACTTTTATCGCATCTGGATTTGAGTCATAGTTAGAACCCTTTGTCTAAATTCTGGTTATAGAGGAATTCACCTGTTTTTTTTCCTAGTAATCTTATCTTGAATATTTTACTTTTAGATTCTCAATCCATTTGAGATTACTTTTACTTATGGAATCAGCTATAGATTGAATATCAACTTTTGCTAGTAGGCTAAGCAGCTATCCCAGAACAGTTTCTTTTCTTTCTTCTTATTTATTTTGGCCATACTGCTCAGCATGTGGGATCTTAGTTCCCCGACCAGGAATTGAACCCATGCCCCCTGCATTGGAAGTCCAGAGTCTTAACCCCTGGACTGCCAGGGAAGTCCCTCTTTAAAAAAAAAAATTCTGATTGATTGATTTTCGGCTGCTCTGGGTCTTTATTGCTTCGCAGGCTTTCTCTAGTTCCGTTGAGCAGGGGCTACCTTCTAGCTGCAGTGTGGGCTCCTCACTGCAGTGACTTCTCTTGTTGCAGAGCACAGGCTCAGAACTTGTGACACACAGGCTGGTTACCCCACAGCAGGTGGGATCTTCCCGGGCCCAGGATCGCACGTGTGTCCCCTGCACTGGCAGGCAGATTCTTAACCACTGGGTCACCAGAACACCCTCAGGCCCTCTGTTAACTCCCAGGGTTGTTTCCTCTGACTCCCCCAACACCACAGCCCTCCCACCGTGGACACTGTGTATTCTGTGCCTCAGACCCACACTAGCACCTCCCTTCCCTCCATTCCCAGAACTTCTTAGTTCATTTTTCTTCCAGTGATTTGTTACTTTCATACTTATTTCCCCAATATCCTTGTGTCTATTTTTAGGCTTTCTATTTTATCCCATTGATCCATCTCCTCAACCACTGGCTCCACATTACTATTTGTTGACCTTGCAGCCAGAGCAGAGCCCGGTGATCACCCTCCCGCAGCCCTGTCAATGCAGACGCTGCACACAGCAGGCCTCCCACCCACACCACCGCCCTCAGGCCCTCTGCTCACTCCCACGGTTGTCTCCTCTGACTCCCCCAACACCACAGCCCTCCCACCATGGACACTGTATTCTGTGCCTCAGCCCACACTAGTACTTCCATTCCCTCTCAGGCACCCAGCCCCTTTCTACAGCTCACCTGCACCCTGGAGGGTTCCTTCCTGCTTGATCAGTGACTGTGGACCAGCTCTGCTTCTGCAGTGACTACAAACCTGCAAACTTATCTGCCATCCACCTTCTGCAACTATACCTTCTTCAGTGAGATCTGAACCTCAACCTCAGAGAGAGGGCTCAGCTGCCAAGCTTATCCTTACTCTTAAGCTTGTCCTCAGCAACAGTTAGAATTGGACACAGAACAACAGACTGGTTCCAAATAGGAAAAGGAGTACGTCAAGGCTGTATATTGTCACCCTGCTTACTTAACTTCTATGCAGAGTACATCATGAGAAACGCTGGACTGGAAGAAGCACAAGCTGGAATCAAGATTGCCGGGAGAAATATCAATAACCTCAGATATGCAGATGACACCACCCTTATGGCAGAAAGTGAAGAGGAACTCAAAAACCTCTTGATGAAAGTGAAAGAGGAGAGTGAAAAAGTAGGCTTAAAGCTCAACATTAAGAAACCTAAGATCATGGCATCTGGTCCCATCACTTCATGGCAAATAGATGGGAAAACAATGGAAACAGTGACAGACTTTATTTTGGGGGGCTCCTAAATTGCTGCAGATGGTGACTGCAGCCATGAAATTAAAATATGCTTGCTCCTTGGAAGGAAAGTTATGACTAACCTAGACAGCATATTCAAAAGCAGAGACATTACTTTGCCAACAAAGATTCATCTAGTCAAGGCTATGGTTTTTCCAGTAGTCATGTATGGATGTGAGAGTTGGACTATAAAGAAAGCTGAGCGCCGAAGAATTGATGCTTTTGAACTGTGGTGTTGGAGAAGACTCTTGAGAGTCCCTTGGACAGCAAGGAGATCCAACCAGTCCATCCTAAAGGAGATCAGTCCTGAATATTCATTGGAAGGACCAATGTTGAAGCTGAAACTCCAATACTTTGACCACCTGATGCAAAGAACTGACTCATTTGAAAATACCCTGATGCTGGGAAAGATTGAAGGCGGGAGGAGAAGGGGACAATAGAGGATGAGATGGTTGGATGGTATCACTGACTCAATGGACTTGAGTTTGAGTAAACTCCGGGAGTTGATGATGGACAGGGAGGCCTGGCATGCTGCAGTCCATGGGGTCACAAAGAATCAGACACGACTGAGCGACTGAACTGAACTGAAAGCTTCTCCTCTTTCAGTCTCAGAGTCCCATATAGTGTTCCCTTTTATCTCAGAGTTTCTCTTTTATTACAGTTTATTCCTTCTGTATATCAAACTTCTTTTGTGTAAATCACTGTGTTTACTGTCTCCTGATTGGACTCAGAATGGTGCAGTCACAGAGCATGTTTTTTTGCTGTGAAAGGAAAATGCAGTTAGTATCCCATGCTGGACAGTATCATTGCCTACTGCATACTACTATGTCTACTAATTAGTTTATTACATTAGAAATAAATATGGAATTAGTGGTTTTAATGCTTCATATAATATGAAATTCTTAGTGGGTTATTATACGAGTGTTTTAGTGAAATGTGAGGAAAGTATCTGAGATATTTAATGGGGTGGGAGTGTGTTACTATTTTTCATATTTAGGTTAATGTCTAGAATTCATTGTCCAGCAGGTTAATTCTGGATAATGAGGGATAGCTGTATTATCTTTTCTCTTTGTGGTGGTTGCAACTGACGTAAGATCCAAATGCATTCTCATATCTCTTTGATCTCCTTCCCACCCCAGTGAGTTGATAATTTTCCTTGGCAGTTGTTACTGAAGATTTTTGGAGGAGGCGGGGCCTTTCCTCTTGGCATTCAGAATCTTAGTTCCTTGATCAGGGACGGAATTCATGGCCCCTGCAGCGGAGGCACCGAGTCTTAACCACTGGACAGCCAGGGAAGTGCCCCGAAAAGCTATACATTTTTTTTAATACATACATTTGTGATAAACTGATATAAAGAAAAGCAAGGAAATTTATATATACAAAATTCAGAGTAGTGGTTAATCCTAGATGATAGACAGTTGGATGGGAGAAGCCCATGGGTAGATAGAAAAGTGTCAATAATATTCCAGTTCTTAAATTGGGGGAGGATTCTAACTATAGTCCAAACCCCATGTATGATTTTTTTTCAGAGCTGACCTTAATTAAGGCTGTGCCTGGCTGGTCTCCTGGGGGAAGCTGCCCTCCCCACACCAGACATGGTACACAGCAGGGCATTGCAGTTTCTGAAGGGAAATGAAGGACCCAGGGTCCCTTGGAGCAGACAAGCTGATGCATGGTTGTGTTTCTTGCCTGCTCACCTCCATCCAGAGGCCTTCTTACCGGAGCCCTGGTGAGACATTCTTCTTCACTGTGACCCAGTACTTTTCTAGTCTTAGCCCTTCCTCCCCTTCCTCCCCAGACTCCCCAAGTGCATGAAAAGACAGGAAGTGTTTGTTTGTGGATCTTTGGCAGTGAGACCATTCCAGTCGGCCTGCATTATTTGACCCTTGCCTGGTGCTGTTCTGAGAGGGTGTCAACCCAAATAATCAATAAACAGTCTATAATAAGGAATAGAAGAGAGTGTGATTCTAGCCATATTGAGGACTAGCCTGGGGGTGTAGTCTCCACCAAGAAAGAAAGTGCTCTGGAGATGGGTGGGTGGCATTCAGCACAGTTTTATATGTTCTCAGAACAAGAGCATACATCAAACATGACATGAGTATATTCCTTCAAGGTCTCTAAAGAAACTAGCATGTGGCGTCAGAGTGGCCTTGGTACCTGAGAAGGGAATCTTCCAGGAAGTACTAGCATTGGTGTCATGGGAAGGGTGTCAGTGATCCCTATTCTCAAGACATTCTTTTCACTTCTAGACAATGCATGCTGCTCTTCTAGACTTAAAGCAGATGTACAATGGATGTTTGGCCAAAAGCCAGGCTGCTGTAGCCACAAAAAGTTCAGGCCAAATGTTGCATACGCCAGAATGCTTTCCCCACATTCCAATGGGTGAAAACCTTTTCCATTTTGGAAAACGGAGCATCAGGGAGCCAGCACCTCTCTGTTTCACCTCTTCTTGCAGTGTCACAGGAAGTGAGTAGATATTTGACTTTTACCTGCAGTTTGACTTGTTGTCTTAATTAACCATCTTGGCACCTGGCAACTCAACACATTGATGCAGCCGGCAGGGTGCTCCATTGAGCCCTAAGGCTTTCTGGAAGAATAAAAAGCCTGAGGGTTCCATGGGCATTTCCATAGCTCTGCAAATGGGCCTTGGGAGCACTAGTGAATGAGGTGTGGCAACTTTTAGTTCTGAGAGGAACTGTTGGTCTTGAACTCCTTGGCTGAGTTTCCCTGTAGGTCAAATGAGCAAGCCGACAGAGGGGCTCTGGGAAAGCTAGGGAAGCAGCTCCCTGGCCACTGCTCATGGTTCTGGGACCAACAACTGTCAGAGACACCTCCCTCTGTGGAGTAACTGTTGTGGAACCCATGCAGGTCCCTGGTGCCAAGATAAGCCTTGCAACCCAGTGTGTTATCGATTCTCATAGAGTAGTAGTATGTGCGGGCGTGTGCTCAGTCACGTCCGACTCTTTTGCCACTGCATGGACCACCAGGCTCCTCTGTCCATGGGATTTTCCAGCCAAGAATACTGGAGTGGGTTGCCAAAAAACAAAAATTGAGATTCATGGTTTCTGTCAGAGTATAGACTCCTCCAGGGGCACTTTCTTCAGCAGCTCAAAGAGACCTGGAGACTTGGTTAGTCTGCCATCACCATGGCAAATATCATCTTGTTAAACTGTGCTGGAGGGATCTCCCTGACTGTCCAGTGGTTAGGGTTCCTCGCTTCCACCATAGAGAGTACGGGTTTGATCCCTGGTGGGGGAATTAAAATCCCTCATGCCTTGCAGCCAAAACAAATAAATAAGCTGTGTGGTGGAGAGTCTGTTTTGGGGTGCGTTACTACAGACCCCTCTTTCAAAGTGCCCTGACAGTGTTCGCTTTGGCTGGGAAGCATGAGGAAGATGAAGAGGAGACGGCCCAACCGTCTGAGACCTCCGTCTTCTACCAGTTGCTATTTGGCTCCCTCAGGTTTGGGCCACTCGTGACAAGTTCCTCCTCTGGACTACACCTGCAGAGGCTAGAGCCTCCTTACCGCCATCCCTGTGGTCCTAAGGGAACCAACAATAAGGGATTGAGGACAGTAGGTGGTAAGACTTAGCCAGATTCAGATTTCCAGGTTTGTAGATGCTGCTTGAGTTGGCCGTGGGCAGTTGGTCCAAGACACAGTTCAAGTCTTATCTGACACATTCCTAGATGTGGAAAAAACTGCCACTGCCAAAATAGCGAAGATTGATGGAGAGAGCAGGTGTTAGAGTAATGACCTGGCGCCCTCTCCTGGGCAACCTGGGCTAAGCCCTCCTCAGAAAGCTCCCTAAACTTGATTCTTTGCTGACAGTCTCAAAGGAGACTGATCTAGGCCAAGGAAACCCAGACCAAGTGCTGGCCGTGGGTCACCTGATGTGGGGGCTCCTGTGGATCCGGGAGATGAAGAGTATTGCCACTCTTACCTGGACCTCTTGACGTTAAAAAAAAATTAAATTAAATTAGCAAGATTATGGGCCATGCTAAGGTCCCTCTGTCACCACAAGGGATCGAAACCCTAGGTCAAGATCAAGGTTCAACAGGGATGTGGGGGAGAACTGCACTTCTTGACCTTTTTTAAAAATTGAAGTTGACTTACAATGTGTTCATTTCTGGTGTACAGAAAAATGATTCAGATATCTATATGTATATCTATCTGTATGTATTTCTTTTCAGATTATTTTCCATTGTAGGTTATTACAAGGTATTGAATATACTTCCCTGTGCTATACAGTAAGTCCTTGCTGTTTACCTACTTTGTTTTTTTAGAAAATATTTCTTTGGCTGCACGGGATCTAGGTAGTAGCACATGGAATCTTCATTTCGTCACATGGGGTCTTTGGCTGTTTCGTATGGACTCTCTAGTTGTGGCGTGTGCGTTTAGTTGCTTCGTGGAATGTGGGACCTTCCAGACCATGGATTGAACTGGTGTCCCAGCGCTGCAAGGCAAATGCTTAACCACTGGACCACGTTAAGAAAGCAAACATCCTTTCCCTGGCAGCCAGCGCTTGACACCAACACCGCCACCGCTGTGTCCTGACAGCATTTGGGGAAGGCAGAAGGGAAAACAGAAAACACTTTGCCTAAGAGAAAAACAGTTGAGACCACTGTTGAGGAGCTTCCCTTTTTTAATAGATTAAATTCATCCAAATAATCTTCATTTAATCTGAGACTGCTTGACACTGAAGTGACCAAGTGTCCCCCTCCTCTTAACTCCATAGAAATGGACTTTCAAAAAAAATATGAGCTCAGAGATAAAATGCTACATTCTTTACACATTTGAACTATGAATACAATTCTCTACATATAAACATTTTTACATGTGCAAATAGAAGTAAATACACAGATAGTGATCTACAAGGATTCATAGCACACTGATGAAAACATTCACTATGTACAGGAAATTCAATGCAGAGTGCTTCTGATTCTACTGAAATGCATACACATATTCTTTATACATTACATTTATACAAAAATTAATGAAAACCTTAAAATTTACAACTAATATTAAGCATCTACTATGTGCTGGCACAGTGCTAGGTGCCAAGCAAAGTCTTAGCAGGGAGACTCAGTTCATTTCCTCAAAGGCTGCTGGGTTTCTCATCATGGGAGAAATTCATCTGTGGACTCTCTGATGCTGCTTTAAGTGATCAGATCGGGCAAAGGCTTTGTCGCATATAGTACACAGATAGGGCCGCTCCCTGGTGTGCCTTTTCTTGTGTCTGTTGAGCTCATCCGAACGGGAGAATGCCCATGTGCATCCATTCACGTTACATTTATAGGGCTTCTCTCCTGGAACCAAGAAAGAAAGGGAGACTTGTCATGATTCAAGGTAGCATGGGACAGGGAAGTTGGAAAAGAATGGAGAAGAAAAACGTTGGGCATGTTGGAGTGGGACAGAGAGAGACAGAAGACAGGACTGGAAGGTATGTACAGGAAAGGAAGAGGAGGAGGGCAGGATAGGCTAGAGGGCTGAAGGAGGAAGAGGAAGAGAAAAAGAAAAATAGGAGGGAAAGCAGGAAGGTAGTGGTGGGTAGAGAAGGTTGAGTGGGGGTCATCTGTTGGGACTATGGGAGTGCATAAAGAGACAGTCCCAGAAGAGGTAGGGTCAGGACCATCCTAAGAGCTCAAACAAAGTCCTCCACTTCTTCCATCATCCCAGGCAGTCAACACCACAAAATGCTGCAGCCAGGTTGCCTCTGGAGCAGAACTAGAGTCTGTTCTTAGGACTGCTTTTTATACCCTTTCAGATCGGCCAACCTTTTCTAGAGTCTTCTGGGTCCCAGACTTAGAGGGAGGTGGCAATGATCTCAAATGATCCCAACATTTTGTAAAGGCAGAGGCCTTTAGTTATTTTCCTGACACCCCCATCCTTCAGTCTATACTCACCTGTGTGCACACGCTCATGGATCCGCAGGTGGGAAGATTTGGCATACGCTTTCCCACAGTTCTTATAGGTACAGATGTAGGGCCTCAAAATGTCAGGCCTCTTCTGCAACGGACACCTCTGAATCTTGGGATTCCACTTCTGCATTTCTACAGGTTGTCCTTGGATCAAATGAGAACTGGCAACATACAGAATTCTAGGATATGACAATGATGATGAGGATTGTGGCATTATATGGACTCCATGGAGACTGTCATCATTGACTGTCTTCATCTGACCCCCATAGAGAGTCTGGTCCCCACTGAAGTTCATCTGTCCTACACTGAGGATCTGGTCTTCATCTATGGTCTTCATCTGATTCCCATAGATGGTCTTGTCTGCAGTGAAGGTCATCTGGGTTCCATTGAGATTTTGGCATACAGTGGGGCTCTTCATCTGACCCCCATAGAGGGTCTGATCCCCACTGATGGTCATCTGGCCTCCACAGAGGCTCTGGTCATCATTGAGGGTCTTCACCTTGCTACCCTCATTGGAGATTGTCCTCTTGTTTGCATTAACAACTGTTACTTGACAATCAGTGATAAATGTCATTGGGGTGTCAGTGACATCCATCAACTGGGATGCTCCTGTTGGGTTTCTGTCATCAAAGGAGGTCACCTTGGGGTCAAAAAGAAAGTCACTTTAGGTTTTCAAGGGACAAATCAAGGTTTTAACAAGGGTTGTGATTAGTTCTGGACAAGAACTGTCCAGATGTGAGAACATGCATAAATCTTCATTGTGGGCCTCAGAGGATTTATTACCTGGTTCTTCATGGACCCCATTTGGCTGTCCTCATAATGGGCAGTCAGAGGTGCACAGAGCTCTGACTCTGGTGCAGGTGGGGTTTTTGCCTCATGTATCTCATTGATCTCATGAAGAAACTCCTCAATGTCCTCAAGTGTCACAAAGAAAGAAGTCATGGAAGCCTCTTTGCTGGTGCCTGATAACTGAACGAGATCTTCAGTTGTGGGTTTCTGCAAAAAAGTTAATGTTCAGATACCCTATCCAGTTCAAATTCTGATTCCATACACCCACCATCACTGCTTAGCTAAAAGCCTCCAATTGCCTCTTAGTAGGCCTCTGTGAATCTGGAGTTGACTCCACCCTGTGTGCCCCCAGCCCCACACACACAGAGTAATATTTCTAAAATGAAAACACTTCCTTTGCATCTCCTATCTATTGGTGGAGGTGGGAATCTAGATGAATGCAAACACCCCACTATTCCCTGCAGAGATCTTGCTGTACAGCCTTCTTAAAAATTGATGTACCCTTGATGTACCATATTATATGTCACAGGTGTACACTATAGTGATTCACAGTAGTTAAAGGTGAAGCTCAAATTTTAGTTTATATAAAATATCAACTATATTCCTTGTTTTGTACAATACATCCTTGTAGCTTACTGTATACATAATAGTTTGTATCTCTTAAACTCTATATTGTGCCTGTTTCCACGCAGAGACTTTTCCAAAGCTGCCCCATCTCCCAGATATCCTACTGGACATTTGGTTAAATTAATGAACTTCCAACCACATTATCTCACTTTATTGCCATTATTACCCCAGAAAGAGGAGCCATGATAAAACCCTATTAAAGAAGAACTCACAGAAGTTTGAAGAGGTGAAATGACTTAACTTGAATTGGACCTATCTTGCTCTGGGTGCTCACTGACCTGAACCACTATGGAAAATACCCCCTGAATCTTCCTGGGATTCCCTCTGGCATGGCAGCTTCCTGAGAACTATCCTGGAAAGCATCAGCTTCTGGAAACCAATCCAGGAAGAAGCTACTCTACAGGCAGAGGCTTAATGTGCACATGCCCAGACTCCATGCTTCTCTTCTCAGTAGCCATCCTTACGCTTCTAGATTCCTATACATCCGGTAGAGTTTGCAGTTGACTGCCGAGAGCCATGATGTCAGTAGCCTCCCAGGTTCCACCCTGTGTGCCTCTTTGTAGCGCTTGTCATACTCTAGGCAGAGAAGTCTGCTCAGTTTTGCCACATCCCTGCCCTGTCTCGAGTTCAGCCTACCTCTCTCAGCAAACTGTCTCGGTGACGATAACCTGTCTTATCAAATATGACCTCCATTCCCATCCTGCCACCAAAGCCTGGACACCCTGCCTTGTCCTGACTCTCAGAACAGAGAGACAGATATCACAATTCTTTCCAGGTTATATTCAAAACTTATGACTCTACAGCCATTGAATATGGTAGACTGAGGACACTCTGAAGTCTTCTTCTACACAAAATCCATAGAAGAAATAGACGGCCTTACATTTGTTATCTACAATCACACTCTGAAAGAAGTGGAATTTTCAAAGCCACAGTGTAGCAGAGGCCATGTCACTTGGAGGTGTGGAAATGGATACTTTCGTGAGGCCAATGTCATTGTGGAGACACTCCACCAGGACCATCAAAACCTACAGATTCTCTGAGATGAAGGCCTCATTGAAAGTCAACTTCTAATAATGTCTTACTCTGGTACTTCCTTTCCTCCCATTTTTACTCTTGAAATAGTGTCATGCCTGTCTGCTCCTCTTCCCCCATCACTGAACTTAAAGTTCCTCAAGGCTAGAGGACTCTACTTTTTCCTTATAAGGGTCTGACAGATCCAGTTGGACGTACATCAGAGTAAAGGGACCAAATGAAGGACTTCTGATTTCCCCTCCCAGCTCTCGCTCTGCATCCAGCCTCTAAAGTCTCAGGATGTATTTGGTATGTCAATGACATTTGTCATCTGGCATGTTACTTGGATTTACTCTCATCAAAGCAGTTCCCAGTGGGGTCAAAAAAAGGTCTCACAGGGGCAAATCAAGAGTTTTAACATGGGTTGATGTTACTTCTGGTTGAGAATTGTCCCAGGGATGTTCAAGCATGCACAAATCATCAAAGGATTCATTACCTGTCTCTGCATGGACTCCTTTTGGTCATCCGCCTCACGGGCAGTCGGAGGCACACAAAGCTCTGGCTCCAGGGCAGCTGGGGTCCGTGCCTTATGTGTCTCATTGGCTTCCTGTAGAAATGCCTTAATTTCCTCAACTGTCTGAAGATAGGAGTACCTCGACACCTCTTTGCTGTTGCCTGATACCTGAACTACATCTTCAATTGTAGGATCCTGTGAAAAAGAAGTTCATGGGTCATACCCAGCTCTAATCCCAGTTCCACACTCCCTTCTTCTCCATCCCTGCTGATACAATCCTAGTCAAGCCCACCAACATATGTTGCCCAAAGTCCATAATTGCATCTTAATTGGCCTCTGTGAATTTGGAGTTGACTCTAGCTCATATGCCCTCCACACATACTAATATTTCTAAAATGAGAACTGTTCCTATGCTACACTTATCTATCAGTGGAGGTCGGCCTCTGGATGATTGTGTAGGTGCTCCACCATCCCCTGCAGAGACTTTGCCCCACAGATTATTTTTTAAATTGATGTATACTGGTGGGTGATATTATATGTCACAGGGTACAATATAGTGATTCACAGAAGTTAAAAGTTATACCCAGTTTTAGTAATTATAAAATATTGGCTGTCTGTTTTATACAATATATCCTTGTAGCTTATTAAACACATAAGAGTTTGTAACACTTAATCCCCTCTCTCTGTATTTCCTCCCCTCCAATCCCCAGAGAGACTTTTCCAAAGATGCCCCATCTCCCAGACATCCTACTGGAGATTTGGTTAAATCAATGGAAGTCCAAACACATTATCTCATTTGATTCACACAATGACCCCAGAAACAGGAGCCATGCTTAGACCCTGTTAAAGAAGAATTCAGGACTTGCCTGGTGGGCCACTGGTTAAGACTCCACCTGCCAATGCAAGGGATCACTTTCTCTTCTCTCATTTCCTTTCTTGAAATAGTGTTTTGCCTGTCTACTCCCCTTCCTGCACCACTGGACTGAAAGCTCCTCAAGACTAGAGAGCTCTACTTCTTCCTTAGAAGGATCTGACAGAGCTAGCTGGGTGGTCTTCAGAGAAAAGGGATCCAATGAAGAACTTCTGATTTCGCCTCCCAGCTCTAGGTCCCCATCCAGCCTCTAAAGTCTCATAATGTGTTTGAGGTGTCAATGACATCTGCCATCTAGGATGTTACTTGGGTTTACTCTTATCAAAAGATTTCACTTTGGGGTTTAAAAAAAAAAAAAAAAAGGCCTCACTTACGTTTCCAGGGGGCAAATCAAGGGCTTTAACATGGGTTGATGTTAGTTCTGCAGAAAAAGTGTCCCGGGGATGTTCAAACATGCATAAATCATCATTGTGGGTCAAAAGATCCATCACCTCATTCTGCACAGATTCATTTCGGTGGTCCTCTTCATGGGCAGTCGGAGGTACACCGGGTTTTGCCTCAGGTGCAGCTGGACTTCTTGTCCCATGTGTCTCATCGAGTTTCTGTAAAAATTCCTCAAGCTCTTCTATTGCTTCAAGGTAAGCCTCTTCGCTATTGCCTGACCAATAAACTTGGTCTTCAGTTGTGAAATCCTGCAAAAAAAGTTGGAAGTTCATGTTCTCTACCTAGCTGAAATCCCAATTCCACACACCATGTGTCTCCATCTCTGATGACCTAATTCTAGTCTAGCCCACCATCATTGCTTGCCTCAGTTCAGTTCAGTTCAGTTGCTCAGTCGTGTCCGACTCTTTGCGTCCCCGTGAACTGCAGCTCGCGAGGCCTCCGTCCATCACCAACTCCCGGAGCCTACCAAAACTCATGTCCATGGAGTTGGTGATGCCATCCAACCATCTCATCCTCTGTCAGCCCCTTCTCCTCCTGCCCTCAATCTTTCCCAGCATCAGGGTCTTTTCAAATGAGTCAGCTCTTTGCTCAGATGGCCAAAGTAAAAGCCTGCAATTGCCTCTTAATTGTCCTCTGTGAATCAGAGGTTGACTTCATCTTGTGTAGCCTCCAAAGACAGTCAGAGTAATATTTCTGAAACGAAAACTCTTCCTATGCTACCTTTATCATCAGTGGAGGTGGGAAACTCAATAAATGCATGAATACCCTACAATCCCCTGCAGAGATATTGCCTTACAGAGTTTAATAAATTGTAACATAATTTTGATGTTTAAAGTTTCAGGACCCATATAGGCTGAAAATGAAATGAAGATGAAATATATTCCAGGGCAATGGAAACCAAAAACCAGGGTAGCTATACTGCCTCAGAAAATTTCACTAATCAAAGCTGTTGCATGAGACAAAGAAGGTCAGTACGTAATGAAGGGAAACAATTAATCAAGAGATATAACAACTATAAATTAATGGACTCAACATTAAGAACACATAAATGTGTTAAACAATACTACAGTTCTGAAGCCAGAAATAGACAATGACACAAGTAGTCAGGGACTTCATTCTCCACTTTCAACAACAGATAGATCATCCAGACAGAAGATCAATACAGAAATGTTGGACTTGAACTGCCTGTTAGCGCCTATGGACCTAACAGTCATACTCACTACATTCAATCCAGCAGCACCTGATACACATTATTCTCAGCTACACATAGAACAATCTCCAAGATAGATCATGATGAAATTTCACAGAACAAAAACAGACTTAAAAATTTATTAAGACTAAGATCATACCCAGTATCTTTTCTTACCAAAATGGTGAAAAAGTAGCAATTAAACAGAAAGATTGGAAAATTCACAAATGTGTGGAAATTAACACTCCTGAGCAGCCAATGTATCAAAGAAAAGATTAACAGAAAAGAATACATTTTGAGACAAATGAAAATGGAAATATATATAACATACCAAAACCTAGGAGAGCAGCAATAGCAGTTCTAGAAGAGAAGTGTACATTGATAAATGCCCTTATTAAAACTCGCAGGATGCAAAGTCAACATACAAGAATTAGTAGTGTTTCTATACACAAGGAACTCTCAGAAAGAGAAATTTTTTTTGAAAAAAACCCCCCTTACAATGGCATCAAAACAATAAGATACTTAGGGATGAACTTAGCCTTAGAGGTGAAAAATCTGTACAGTGAAAATTATAAGATGGTGATGAAATTGAAGAAGACACAAAGAAGTGGAAAGATATCTCCTCTTCTTAGACTGAAAAAATTTAATATTGTTAAAATGTCCACATTACCCAAGTTGATCTACAATCAAGGGATTCCTATCAAAATTCCAATGGCCTTTTTCACAAAATAGAAAAAGAACAATTGAGTTGAACAAGAAGTTCAACTCAACCCATCAAAGATACGAATTACAAAAGCAATTTGAGAAAGAAAATAAAAAAGCTGGAGGCATAGCACTTCCTGATTTCAAACTTAAATAGCTATAGTAATTTAAACAATATGGTGCTGGCTGAAGAACAGACACATAGATGAATGAAACAGAATAGAGAGTCAGAAATAAACCTATGCATGTCGGTCAACTCATCTTTGACCAGGGTACCAAGAAGACACAATGCAAAAAAGATAGTCACTGAAATAAAGGGTCTTGGCAAAATTAGATTCACACAGGCTTAAGAATGAAACTGGATACCTATCTTATAGAACTTACAAAAATTTAACTTGAAATAGACCAAAGAATTAAATATAAAAAATTTGAAACCATGAAGTTTCTAGAAATAGACGTAGGGGAAAAAATCTCCTTGACATTGGTCTTGGCATTGATTTCTTTGAATCTGACACCAGGAGCATGGGAAACAAAAGCCAAAATAAACAATCAGGACTCCATAAAACTGAAAGCTTCTGCACAGTAAAGGAAACAATGAACAAAGTGAAAAAAAAGCCTGTGGCTGGGAGAAAACCTTTGCAAACAATTTACCTGAGAAGGGGTTCATAGCTAAATACGTACGGAAACCATACCACTCCATAGCAAAACAACAATCTGACTTGTTTTTATAAATGGACAAAGGACCTTCATCGACATTTTTGCAAAGAGATACAGACAGTCAATAGGCACATAAAAAGATGCTGATCATCACTAATCATCAGAGTAATGCAAACAGAAACCACCATGAGATAGCATGTCATAGCTGTTAGAATAGCGATATTAACAAAGAGAGAAGATATAAATCTGGGGCAGGATGTGGAGAAAAAGGCGTCCTTGTACACTGCAGATTTTTGCAGCTGTTGTGGAAAACAGTACGGAATTTTCTGAAAAATTTAATACTAGAGCTACTATGAAAGTGAAGTCTCTCAGTCATGTCTGACTCTTTGCAACCCCATGGACTGTAGCCTACCAAGCTTCTCCATCCATGGGATTTTCCAGGCAAGAATACTGGAGTGGGGTGCCATTTCCTTCTCCAGGAGATCTTCCCGACTCAGGGGTTGAACTCGGGTCTCTCCTGCATTGTAGGCAGACGCTTTACCATCTGTGCCACCAGGGAAGTCCTGAACTACTATATGATCCAGTATTCCACTGCTGGATGTTGAAAGGAAATGAAATTTATATCGGGAAAGAGATCTATGCTCAGAGGTTCATTGCAGCCAAGATGCGGAAACAAGTGTCTGTCCACAGGATGAATGATAAAGAAAATGTGTTCTTTAGGTATCCAGAGTTTTTGGAAAGTTTATTTTACGCCATTTTGCTTTTGTGGAAAACCTACATTAGTACCTGTTTTCAATAATCTAAAAAAAAGAAAGAAAAACCCAAGAAAGAATTTTTGCTTTTACAAAAAGGGGTGAAAATGAAAATAGTGCTCATCATTTGTTTTGCAGTGAACTTGAGTAGAGTGGCAGCCCCTCCCTGGGGAAGTACACTCGGCATCTCCTTAGCAGCACAGCATTGAACTCTGTCTATGACCATCTGTACTTTATTTCCATTTGTTTTGCTAATCCTTGTGCAAGAAGTGTCCAAAACTAACTGCCTCATTGCTGTATGCCATTTCAGCTTACACACGTTTTCATAGGAATGTGCCACTTTCTGAGAGCAGAGAAAGCCTGTATATATACTACAGAACATTATTCGGCCATCAAAAAGAAGGAAAGCCTGACATTTGTGACAATGTGGATGAACCTAGAAGGCATAATTCTATGAAATGTCAGAGAAAAACATGAACTTCATGGTATTACTTATAGGTAAAATAAGAAAAGGGTGTCCCAAGTGGTGCTTGTGGTAAAGAACCAGCCTGCCAATGTAGGAGACATAAGAGATGCGGGTTCAATCCCTGGGTAGAGAAGATTCCCTGGAGGTGAGCATAGCAACCCACTTCAGTATTCTTGCCTGGAGAATCCCATGGACAGAGGAGTCTGGCAGGCTCCCTGCTGCTGCTAAGTCGTTTCAGTTGTGTCCGACTCTGTGCGACCCCATAGACGGCAGCCCATCAGGCTCCCCCGTCCCTGGGATTCTCCAAGCAAGAACACTGGAGTGGGTTGCCATTTCCTTCTCCAGTGCATGAAAGTGAAAAGTGAAAGGGAAGTCACTCAGTCGTATCCGACTCTTAGCGACCCCATGGACTGCAGCCCACCAGGCTCCTCCGCCATGGGATTTTCCAGGCAAGAGTACTGGAGTGGGGTGCCATTGGCAGGCTCTCTAGGGTCCCAAAAAGTCAGATGCAACTTCAACAACTTTACACGCATAGGATTGGAGAGAAGAGTGTTGGTTGCTAGAGGCTAAGGGTCGGGGAAATTGGAGATGCTGGTCAAAGAGCACACAAGTCATAAGACAAGTTAAGTTCTGAGGATCTAAGGTACAGCCCAGTGATGATAGTTAATCATGCTGTATTGGATACTAGAGATTTGCTAAGACAGTGAATCTGGAGCATTATCACCCAAATCAGAAAGGTAACCACACCAGGTGATGATTGTGTTAACCACTTTGAGTGTGGTCATCATTTCACAACATATACATACATCAAATCAGCATGTTGTACACTTTAAAACTATGGGAGTTTGTCAGTTCAGTTCAGTTCAATCCAGTCGCTCAGTCATGTCCAACTCTTTGCAACCCCATGAACCGCAGCATGCCAAGCCTCCCTGTCCATCACCAACTCCCAGAGTTTACCCAAATTCATAGATATTGAGTCAGTGATGTCATCCAACCATATCATGCTCTGTTGCCCCTTCTCCTCCTGCCCTCAATCTTTCCCAGCATCATGGTCTTTTCAAATGAGTCAGCTCTTCACATTAGGTGGCCAAAGTATTGGAGTTTCAGCTTTAACATCAGTCCTTCCCATGAACACCATCCTTTAGGATGGACTGGTTGGATCTCCTTGCAGTCCAAGGGACTCTCAAGAGTCTTCTCCAACACCACAGTTCAAAAGCGTCAATTCTTCAATGCTCAGCTTTCTTTATAGTCCAACTCTCACATTCATACATGACTACTGGAAAAACCATAGCCTTGACTATATGGACCTTTGTTGGCAAACTAATGTCTCTGATTTTGAATATGCTATCTAGGTTGATCATAACTTTCTTTCCAAAGAGTAAACGTCTTAATTTTATGGCTGCTGTCACCATCTGCAGTGATTTTGGAGTCCCCCCAAAATAAAGTCTCTCACTGTTTCCACTGCTTCCCCATCTATTTGCCATGAAGTGATGGGACCGGATGTCATGATCTTAGTTTTCTAAATGTTGAGCTTTAAGCCAACTTTTTCACTCTCCTCTTTCACTTTAATCAAGAGGCTCTTTAGTTCTTTTTCACTTTCTGCCATAAGGGTGGTAGTTATACCTCAATAAATCTGGGCTAAAAAATAATCTTTTTTCAAGGAAAGGAGAAATCAATTCCCCCTCGTGGATTATAACTCCCTCTCTAGATTGTCTAGTTTCTACCAGAACTCACCCAGGCCCCTCCACACATGGCTATGTATTTTGCACATCCTTCTACCCTTCCCACAGAGGTTGCAGCCACTCTGTACCACGCAGTGATCTGGGGACTCTGGGGACCATCCAGGTGGCAGCCTTGCCTTCAATGGGCGTTTGGGAACCAGAGCCAATTGGACAAGTCTCAACACTGTCCACTCTGCAGGAATGGGACTGTCTGGACCAGGGCACCCCCTGGGCAGTGCGTGCATGCAGGCTTGCCCAGTCAACAAGGCCCCAAAGAAATGAACCATTTCGAATATTTGGGTTCCTCTTCCCCAAGTCCTAGTCCCCTGCTAGGGCTCATGACTGTCCACCTAGGAGTTGCTGACCTTCCACCCCAGTGCACAGACTTTGGCCCCTCTGTTTGGCAGGTTCAAACTTACCATTGATGCATCCATCATGTGCTCAGGGACCTCAGTGTGGTGGGTCGAGAGTTGCCAGGACTGGGCTGCTGGCTGGAGCACCTGGCCTTTTATAGGGCCTGGGAGGGATGTACTGGGGTCCCAGACCAACACTCTTTGGTTGGCCACGCCCCGCTGGGTGGATCCCAACCCTCAGAAACCAATCACTTGGGAATTCTGGACCTCTCAGGGTACCTACCTGATTAGGTTACCCACAAGGCACTTCGGGACATTTTTAGTCTTTGCCAGGTGTTCAAACAGTGTGGGGTAAATGAGTTACACAATTCATGTATTTAATCCTTACCATAGTCCTATGAGGTGGAATTTATAACTGTCAGCATACGATGCAGAAAGTGAGGCTCAGAGAGGTTAAACAGGTTGCCCGAGGTCACACTGAGAGTCAGTCACATGTTCTAGATTTGAACTCAAAAGGTTTAGTGTTTGTAATCCAGGTCCTTAAACACATCAGAGGTGTCAACCCAGGATCCAGTCAGCCACTGAGTTCTGAGTTTTCATCTCTTGGCTGTAAACAGAATCAGAAGTACCTCCAGGGTGAAGTCCTGGATTTGATGAGATCACCTAGAAATAATTTCCATCTCCCCTCCCCCATCCCCAAGTGTCACTTTAACTTGTTTCATCCCGGCGCAGTGATCCACTTCTGGATCACTGCGTGACTTCCGACCCTCTTGCAACTCCGCTCCAGGTCCGCGTCTGGTCCCCACTGCCTATAACAAGCACCCAGGCTTTAACCATTCATAGACCTGCTCAAGGGGCGCCTCACCAGCCTCCGGTCTGTAAAATTTAAAAAGCAAGCAGCACACGTCCCTTCACCTGAGCCCCGATGTGGGTTGAGAGGTGAGGCTAGAAAGGCAGAAGAAGCCTTCCTGGGTTCTTGGGCCGACATCTAGATCCTTGCTTCTGCTCAGGCTGCTGGAAGACCTGTCCTCCTGGGCATCTCCAGTCCTCTTTCCCTCCGCTCACTCAGAGGCTACAGCTCTCCTGGGATCACCACTGTATAATCCTAAGGGATTTGATTTAGGTCATACCTGAATGACCTAGTGACCCTACTTTCTTTATTGCAAGATTCAGACTTAAATTGAAGAAAGTAGGGTCACTAGGTCATTCAGGTATGACCTAAATCAAATCCCTTAGGATTATACAGTGGTGATCCCAAGAGAGCTGTAGCCTCTGAGTGAGTGGAGGGCAAGAGGAACCATGGACTTCCCTGGTGGCTCAGACGGTAAAGTGTCTGTCTATAATGTGGAAGACCTGGGTTTGATCCCTGGGTTGGGAAGAATCCCTGGAGAAGGAAATGGCAACCCACTCCAGTATTCTTGCCTAGAAAATCCCACGGACAGAGGAGTCTGGTGTCCATGGGGTCGCAAAGATTCAGTCACGACTGAGTAACTTCACTTTCACTTTTCACTTTCAATCTGAACCATAGTCAGCTCCAGCGTGTTTTTGCTGACTGTATGGAGCTTCTTCATTATCAGCTGCAAAGAATATAATCAATCTGATTTCATTATTAACCATCTGGTGATGTCCATGTGTAGAGTTGTCTCATGTGTTGTTGGAAGAGGGTGTTTGCTATGACCAATGCATTCTCTTGGCAGAATGCATTCTCTTGTTAGCCTTTGCCCTGCTTCATTTTGTATCCCAAGGCCAAATTTGCTGGTTACTCCAATTATCTCTTGACTTCCTTCTTTTATATTCTGGTCCCCTATGATTAAAAGGACATCTTTTTTTGGTATTGGTTCTAGAAGATCTTGTAGGTCTTCACAGAACTGTTCAACTTTAGCTTCTTCGGCATTAGTGGTTGGGGCATAGACTTCGATTACTGTGATATTGAATGGTTTGCCTTGGAAATGAACAGAGATCATTCTGTCCTTTTTGAGATTGCATCCAAGTACTGTATGTCAGACTCTTTTGTTTACTATGCTGGCTACTCCATTTCTTCTAGGGGATTCTTGCCCACAGTAGTAGATATATTGGTCATCTGAATTAAATTCACCCATTCCAGTCCATTTTAATTCACTGATTCCTAAAATGTCGATGGTCACTCTTGCTGTCTCCTGTTTGACCACTTCCAATTTACCTTGATTCATGGACCTAACATTCCAGGTTCCTACGCAATATTGTTCTTTACAGCATTGTACTTTGCTTTCACCACCAGACACATCCACAACTGGGCGTTGTTTCCACTTTGGTTCAGCCTCTTCATTCCTTCTGGAGCTATTTCTCTGCTCTTATCCTGTAGCATATTGGACACCTACTGGCCTAGGGAGTTCATCTTTCAGTGTTATATCTTTTTGCCTTTTCATATTGTTCATGGGGTTCTCAAGGCAAGAATGTTGAAGTAGTTTGCCATTCCCTTCTCCAGTGGACCACATTTTGTCAGAACTCTCCACCATGACTCATCTATCTTGGGTGAGATATAATACAATATTCTAACTAATTAGTAACATAGGCAAGGATATAGCCATTTCTCATTCTCAGTCACCTTTGCTCTTATGATTATGAACTAACCAGTTTTTCTGGCACTTTTGACTTAATCTTAGCTTTCTGCTGGATCCTGCTCTCTTTTGCATCCAGATTATTTCTGTGGCAACTATTTTGAACTTATTTTTATTTTTGCTTGTGAGACTGCCCAGAGAGACACTGAATATCACCAAAGGTTTGCTGCCCATCTGCTTGGGCATCCTGAGGCAATGCACCCCAAAAGGAATTTTAGAAAAAAAAAACTATGAGGCTCCTAATTCTTCCAGAGTGGCTCAACAGTATAGTAAAAACTGCTTTGATTTGTTATTCCCACAGTGTGAAAAAGATTGTTAAGACAAAAAGAAAAATGTCAGGGCTGCCATCAGGTTGTCTCTACCCAGGAGTAATGTCATGTTCATGTCATATACCCTAACAGGACACTTCACCTCTGTGGTTAAGAAGGGCACAAATCCAACCTAGTCATAGAAAACTTCTGAAAAACTTTAACTGAGGAACATTCTATAAAATATCTGGCCAGTGCCCTTCAAAAATGTCCAGATGGGATGCACCCAACATAGGAGCACCACAATATGTAAGACAAATGCTAACAAGTATGAAAGGGGAAATTAACAATAACACAATAATAGTGGGAGACTTTAATACCCCACTCACACTTATGGATAGACCAACTAAACAGAAAATTAACAAGGAGACACAAACTTTAAATGATACAATAGACCAGTTAGACCTAATTGATATCTATAGGACATTTCACCCCAAAACAATGAATTTCACCTTTTTCTCAAGCACACATGGAAACTTCTCCAGGATAGATCACATCCTGGGCCATAAATCTAGCCTTGGTAAATTCAAAAAAACTGAAATCATTCCAAGCATCTTTTCTGACCACAATGCAGTAAGATTAGATCTCAATTACAGGAGAAAAACTATTAAAAATTCCAACATATGGAGGCTGAACAACACGCTGCTGAATAACCAACAAATCACAGAAGAAATCAAAAAAGAAATAAAAAATATGCATAGAAATGAATGAAAATGAAAACACAACAACCCAAAACCTGTGGGACACTGTAAAAGCAGTACTAAGGGGAAGGTTCATAGCAATCAGGCATACCTCAAGAAGCAAGAAAAAAGTCGAATAAATAACCTAATTCTACACCTAAAGCAACTAGAAAAGGAAGAAATGAAGAACTCCAGGGTTAGTAGAAGGGAAGAAATCTTAAAAATTAGGGCAGAAATAAATGCAAAAGAAACAAAAGAGACCATAGCAAAAATCAACAAAGCCAAAAGCTGGTTCTTTGAGAGGATAAATAAAGTTGACAAACCATTAGCCAGACTCATCAAGTAACAAAGGGAGAAAAATCAAATCAATAAAATTAGAAATGAAAATGGAGAGATCACAACAGACAACACAGAAATACAAAGGGTCATAAGAGACTACTATCAGCAATTATATGCCAATAAAATGGACAACGTGGAAGAAATGGACAAATTCTTAGAAAAGTACATCTTTCCAAAACTGAACCAGGAAGAAATAGAAAATCTTAACAGACCCATCACAAGCATGGGAATTGAAACTGTAATCAGAAATCTTCCAGCAAACAAAAGCCCAGGTCCAGATGGCTTCATAGCTGAATTCTACCAAAAATTTAGAGAAGAGCTAACATCTATCCTGCTCAAACTCTTCTAGAAAATTGCAGAGGAAGGTAAACTTCCAAACTCATTCTATGAGGCCACCATCACCCTAATAGCAAAACGTGACAAAGATCCTACAAAAAAAGAAAACTACAGGCCAATATCACTGATGAACATAGATGCAAAAGTCCTTAACAGAATTCTAGCAATCAGAATCCAACAACACATTAAAAAGATCATACACCATGACCAAGTGGGCTTTATCCCAGGAATGCAAGGATTCTTCAATATCTGCAAATCAATCAATGTAATACACCACGTTAACAAATTGAAAAATAAAAGCCATATGATTATCTCAATAGATGCAGAGAAAGCCTTTGACAAAATTCAACATCCATTTATGATAAAAACTCTCCAGAAAGCAGGAATAGAAGGAACATACCTCAACATAATAAAAGCTATATATGACAAACCCACAGCAAACATTATCCTCAATGGCGAAAAATTGAAAGCATTTCCCCTATAGTCAGGAACAAGACAAGGGTGCCCACTTTCACCACTACTATTCAACATAGTTTTGGAAGTTTTGGCCACAGCAATCAGAGCAGAAAAAGAAATAAAAGGAATCCAGATTGGAAAAGAAGAAATAAAACTCTCACTGTTTGCAGATGACATGATCCTCTACATAGAAAACCCTAAAGACTCCACCAGAAAATTACTAGAGCTAATCAATGAATATAGTAAAGTTGCAGGATATAAAATCAACACACAGAAATCCCTTGCATTCCTATACACTAACAATGAGAAAATAGAAAGAGAAATTAAGGAAACAATTCCATTCACCATTGCAACAAAAAGAATAAAATACTTAGGAATATATCTACCTAAAGAAACTAAAGACCTATATATAGAAAACTATAAAACACTGGTGAAAGAAATCAAAGAGGACACTAATAGATGGAGAAATATACCATGTTCATGGATCGGAAGAATCAATATAGTGAAAATCAGTATACTACCCAAAGCAATCTATAGATTCAATGCAATCCCTATCAAACTACCAACGGTATTTTTCACAGAGCTAAAACAAATAATTTCACAATTTGTATGGAAATACAAAAAACCTTGAATAGCCAAAGCAATCTTGAGAAAGAAGAATGGAACTGGAGGAATCAACCAGCCTGACTTCAGGCTTACTACAAAGCCACAGTCATCAAGACAGTATGGTACTGGCACAAAGACAGAAATATAGATCAATGGAACAAAACAGAAAGCCCAGAGATAAATCCACACACCTATGAATACCTTATCTTTGACAAAGGAGACAAGAATATACAATGGAGAAAAGACAATCTCTTTAAGAAGTGGTGCTGGGAAAACTGGTCAACCACTTGTAAAAGAATGAAACTAGAACACTTTCTAACACCATACACAAAAATAAACTCAAAATGGATTAAAGATCTAAATGTAAGACCATAAACTATAAAACTCCTAGAGGAAAACATAGGCAAAACACTTTCTGACATAAATCACAGCAGGATCCTCTATGACCTACCTCCCAGAATATTGGAAATAAAAGCAAAAATAAACAAATGGGATCTAATTAAAATTAAAAGCTTCTGCACAACAAAGGAAACTATAAGCAAGGTGAAAAGACAGCCTTCAGAATGGGAGAAAATAATAGCAAATGAAGCAACTGACAAAGAACTAATCTCAAAAATATACAAGCAACTCCTACAGCTCAATTCCAGAAAAATAAACAACCCAGTCAAAAAATGGGCCAAAGAATTAAACAGACGTTTCTCCAAAGAAGACATACAGATGGCTAACAAACACGTGAAAAGATGCTCAACATCACTCATTATCAGAGAAATGCAAATCGAAACCACAGTGAGGTACCATTTCACGCCAGTCAGAATGTCTGCAATCCAAAAGTCTACAAGCAATAAATGCTGGAGAGGGTGAGGAGAAAAGGGAACCCTCTTACACTGTTGGTGGGAATGCAAACTAGTACAGCCACTATGGAAAACAGTGTGGAGATTCCTTAAAAAACTGGAAATAGAACTGCCTTATGACCCAGCAATCTCACTGCTGAGCATACACACTGAGGAAACCAGAATTGAAAGAGACACGTGTACCCCAGTGTTCATCACAGCACTGTTTATAATAGCCAGGACATGGAAGCAACCTAGATGTCCATCAGCAGACGAATGGATCAGAAAGCTGTGGTACATATACACAATGGAGTATTACTCAGTCATTAAAAAAGAATACATTTGAATCAGTTCTAATGAGGTGGATGAAACTGGAGCCTATTATACAGAGTGAAGTAAGCCAGAAAGAAAAACACAAGTACAGTATACTAACGCATATATATGGAATTTAGAAAGATGGTAATGATGACCCTGTGTGCAAGACAGCAAAAGAGATACAGATGTCTAGAACAGTCCTTTGGACTCTGTGGGAGAGGGAGAGGGTGGGATGATTTGGGAGAATGGCATTGAAACATGTGTAATATCATATATGAAACGAATCGCCAGTCCAAGTTCGATGCATGATACAGGATGCTTGGGGTTGGTGCACTGGGATCACCCAGAGGGATGGTACAGGGAGGGAGGTGGGAGGGGGGTTCAGGATGGGGAACACGTGTACACCCGTGGTGGATTCATGTTGATGTATGGCAAAACCAATAGAATATTGTAAATTAATTAGCCTCCAATTAAAATAAATAAATTTATATGTTTAAAAAACTGAAAAAGGAAAAAAAAAAATGTCCTGATGGGGAAAAACAAGGAAATAGAGAAACTACCATAGATTGGAGAGGATCAAAGAAGCATGTAGATTAATGCAATATGGGATCCTGGACTGGAATTTTAAACAAACAAAACAATAGTGGAAAACCTGTCAAAATTCAAACATAGTCTTCTTAAGCATTCTAGCTAAATGTGTGTCCATTTTGTGAAGCTTTTAGAAGAATCAGCTTTTGGTTTCATTGATTTCTTATATTCTTTTTCTGTTTCATCTATCTCTGCTCTAATCTTTATTTATTCCTAAACTGTCTTTGGGTTAGTTTGCTCTTTTCTAATTCCTTGAGGTAAACACTTAGATTGTTGATTTGATATGTTTCTTCCTTTTTAAAGTGAGCATTCCCTCTTAGTATTGTTTTTATAACATCTTGCAAATTTTCATTGTGTATTTTCATTATTATGGAAATAAAAAGTTTTTTTTTAATTTCCATTTATCTCTAGGTATTTATTTCTGTTTTGATTTCTTTCTTGACCTGTTGGTTGTTTAATTCAAACAGTTTGGGGAATTTTCCAGTTTCCCTTTTGTTATTGATTTTAACTTCATTCTATTATAGTCAGAGGAAATACTTGGTAACTTTATCCATCTTTTAAAAAATCTATTGAGAATTGATTTGTGGTTTACTAAATTGTGTGCATTAGAGAATGTCCCATGTGGAGGTGGGAAGAATGTCTATTCTGTTGTTGGTTCTCTAGCTAATACTCATTGGTTTTATGTGTTGTTTAAGTTCTCTTACTTAACTTCTGTCTGGTTCTATCCATTATTGACAGTGTGATATTGACATCTCCAACTATATTATTGTAGGACGATTTCTTCCTTCATTTCCTTAAGTTTTTGCTTTATATATTTTGGTGGTCTGTTATTACGTACTTGCTGCTGCTGCTGCTGCTAAGTCACTTCAGTTGTGTCCAACTCTGTGCGACCCCATGGACTCCAGCCTACCAGGCTCCTCTGCCCATGGGATTTTCCAGGCAAGAGTACTGGAGTGGGGTGCCAGTGCCTTCTCCGATTATGTACTTAAATGTTTGTAATTATAATTACCTTCTTGTTGTATTGAACCTTTTTAAAAAATATGTAATAAAGTGCTTTGTCTCTTGTAAACTGTTTTGATTTAAAGTCTACCATCAGCATAGTTACTTCTCTTTGGGCTACTATTTGTGGGGACTATCTTTTCTATTCTTTCACTGTCAATCTGTTTGTGTACTTGGATCTAAATGGGTTCTCTCGTAGACAGCATTTAGTTGGATCATGTTTTTTTACTTCATTCTACCAACCTGTGTCTTTGGAGTGTTTAGTCAGTGAAAGTAATTACTGCCAAGAGGGCATTCACTTCTACCACTTTGCTGCCTGTTTTCTTCTATATGCTTCCTACTGTTTTTTGTCCCTCACTTCCTCTATTACTGTCTTCTTTTATATTTAGTTGACCTTTGGTATGTTTAATTCCTTTCTTTTGTATATATCGTATAGCCATTAACCTGTGCCTACCACCGGGACTAGGTTTCACATTATAAAGTTTTATACTCTAATTTGAAATTATACTAGCTTAACTTCAAAAACATAAGAAAATTTCGCTCCTCTGCAGCTCAATCTCCACCTCCTTTCAGGAAGAGCTAATGGGAACAATATTCCCTAAATTCTGGCCTGTTTAAAATTGCTTTCCAACAGCCTTGATATTATAGGTAAAGCGTTCCACAATTTCTTTCCTTGTGTAGGTGTTATTCCACTGTTTGTTTGTTGTTGTTTTTTTGTTGTTGTTTTTACTGATTATTTACATCAAGAGCATGATTTCAAACTGATTGCTTCCACTTGAGTCTTTCTGCTTGAAGAAAAGGAGAAAAAAATTCTTCTTATGGAAGAATTATTTTTTACTTTTAAAGTTTAAGAATTCTATGAGGATACATCTCAGAGTTAACTGTACTAAGTTGATTTCTCTAGGTAAAGATGGTGCCTTTTAAATATATGCAGATGAATCCTATTTAATGTCAAATGTTTTCTTGAATTAGAATTTTAAAAAATTAGTTCCTTGACTTCTTTGGTTGTCCAGTGGCTAAGAATCTGCCTGCCAATATGAGGGACACAAGTTTGATCTCTGGTCTGGCAAGATTCCACATGCCTTGGGGCAACAACTACTTTTTTTTTCTTAATTTATTTATTTTATTTGGAGGCTAATTACTTTACTTTACAATATTGTGGTGGTTTTTGCCATACATTGATATGAATCAGCCATGTGTTTACATGTGTCCCCCATCCTGAACCCCCCTCCCACCCCTCTCCCCATCCCATCCCTCTGGGTCACCCCAGTGCACCAGCCCTGAGCACCCTGTCTCATGCATTGAACCTGGACTGGTGATCTGTTTCACATATGATAATATACATGTTTCAATGCTATTCTTTCAGATCATCCCACCCTTGCCTTCTCCTACAGAGTCCAAAAGACTGTTCTATATATCTGTGTCTCTTTTGCTGTCTTGCATATAGGATTATCGTTACCATCTTTCTAAATTCCATATATATGTGTTAGTATACGGTATTGGTGTTTTTCAACTACTAAGCCAGCACTCTAGAGTCAGTGCTCTGCTACAAGGGAAGCAACTGCTATGAGAAGCCTAGACAGCACAAGTAGGAAGTAGCCCTGGCTCTGCACAACTAGAGTTCCTTTCGTTTTGTTCTCTATACCCTTTATTATATTTCCATCTTATTTATTCTCACTGACACCCTGTAATTTAATTTTCATTTCTGAGATCACTTTGTCTTTTTCAGTCTATTTCTTGCTTTATTAAGTAAGCCACATTTAATATGATCCTTTAGTTTGGTCCATTTTTGTATTTTTGCATCTTTGTTTCTTGTGACCCCCTTCCCCCATATTGACAATTGCCTATTTAAGTATTTGAGATTCAGGTTGGGTTCTTCTTTTGCAACTTTCCTCTGCCAGGGACTTTCGAGGGGCTTCCTTTGGTGGCTCAGATAATAAAGAATCCACCTGCAATGCAGGAGACCTAGGTTTGATCCCTGGGTGGGGAAAATCCCCTGGAGGAGGGCATGGCAACCCACTCCAGTATTCTTACCTGGAGAATCCCATGGACAGGGGACCCTGGCAGATTACAGTCCCTGGGGTCAAAAAGAGTCAAAAATGACTGAGAGACTAAGCACATGAGAGGGACTTTTTAATTGTCTTTTTGTCTGACAAAAACAATTGCTTCTCATTTTTAACAATTCTTATATCTTTGTATCAAGGTTTGATTTTTCTTGTTTATGTTTAGAATGTGTTGGGTTTTTCTGGACCATTTATTTGAAAGGAATTTCTGGTGTATGAGGTGGGGAAATTTAGGTGTTAAAAGTAATTTTCAGTTCAAGACTGTCCTCTTTTATTTGCACAGTGTAGAGCCATTTCTTTAGTACATGGCACTTTTATTTCTGATTGTTTTCTCTGATTCTTAGATCTTCTCTAAGTAGAATCTTTATTCTGAGCTATTTCCTTCCTTCTTTCATCATCTGCTTAAGCTTCCTGGAAACACTACTGTCTTCTAGGGTGCCCCCTCTCTCTTTTTTGCATTCTGCTGCTGCTGCTAAGTCACTTCAGTCGTGTCTGACTCTGTGAGACCCCATAGACAGCAGCCCACCAGGTTCTCCCGTCCCTTGGATTCTCCAGGCAAGAACAATGGAGTGGGTTGCCATTTTCTTCTCCAATGTATGAAAGTGGAAGTGAAAGTGAAGTCGCTCAGTCGTGTCCAACTCCTAGCGACCCCATGGACTGCAGCCTACCAGGCTCCTCCATCCATGGGATTTCCCAGGCAAGAGTACTTGAGTGGGTTGCCATTGCCTTCTCTAATCATACGTTTATTCAACAGAACTCTTTTACTCTGCCCAACAAAGTAAAAACACAATATTATCTAAAATGCTGCAAAGTTACAAAACTCAAAACAAAATTCATAGTACTGACTGTACAATAAAAGCCAAAAAAGCAGTGTGCATGTTGCTAAGGTAACCTGCACCAATACCATGAATACCAACACAACAGGAGTTCTGAGATGACCAGGCAGTTATCATTGTCAACTTACCAATTTCAGAGAGAGAGAGAGAGACGTGTGTGTGTGTTTGTGTGTGTGTGCGTGTGTATGCATGCATGTGAATACATGTGAAAAGAACCATTTGGGGCAGATAACAGGGTATTTAGATCCAGAGGTCAGAAGAGGACTCAGGCAGGGGAGCAGGGCCAGGCTACCAGGAAGGACAGCTAGGCATGCCCTTTCCTGTGGGATTCCGCCACACAGATAACCAGATAGGACTCAGGTCATCTGTGGAATGGGGAAACATGCTCCCAGGTTGGGACTGTACCACCACCTAGAACCCTCTGCTCATCCTTGCATCTTTACAAGCATTATCAAACCAACAACACTTCTGCAGCTGGAACCCTGCCACCTGGGAAACATCTCAATTGCTGCCTTCACCTTGGAAGCCTGCCTCAGAGGGAGGAAGGGAGTTATTTCCTATGGATCCTCCTTCAGCTGCGAAAGAGGCAAAAGTGAGCTGGATGAGATATAAGTCACAGGGGCAGAACTTTGGTGGCCCTGCTTATCCAGAGGTGTTGGAGATGGAATGGCTCATATAGAGGGAGTGGCAAGGGGCTTAGGTGGAGGGCGGGGGGAATGCAACCTCCTTCATCCGAGGGGGTGATGGGTGACCTGCACCCCGTGGGAGTCGGTGGGAGCATTCTCCTGGGAGGGCTGACTTGCCTGGGGGATGGCTGAGGCCAGGGAGCCAGCACATCGGTAGCAGTGATCTTCTGGCCATCGATTTTTCCTCTGTCCATGTGCTTTCAGAACCTTCCCAGCCTCATCCAGATTCTCAAACTTCACATAAGCCTAGCCTTTAGACAGACAGGGGTGCATCTTTTTGGTAGACATGTCAGTCATTTTAATTTTTCCACAGGTGGAGAATATCTCCATGACGTCACCCTTGGTCACATTCCTGGTGAGCCTCCCACTGTGGACTTTGGTGGATTTAGGGGAAGGGCTCTTCCTTTTCCTTCTCTTTTCATCCCTTCTGGGATTTGTAACAAGAATGCCGTCTGTTGTCCTGTCTGCCTCAAGAAGGACTCGGAGAGCCTGAGGAGCCTCTGGAGCTGGAGCCACGGGAGGTGCTGGGACTTCTGGAGTGGCTGGAGCCGGGCCTGGTGCTACCACCACCAGAAGCACTGAACCTCTTCCACCGTCTTTCCTTCTCGCTTGACTCGTTGGAGGCCCATTTATCTTTAGAGCGACCCTTCAACTTCTCATCAGAGCAGTTGCTGCATTTGGTAGAAGGAGCCCTTGTTGCTGTTTTTGAGTTGTTTGGTTGTATCTGACTCTCTGTGACTCCATGGACTGCAGCACACCAGGCCTCCAAGTCCTTTACCATCTCCCAGAGCTTGATCAAACTCATTTCCATCAAGTCGGTGATGCCATCCAAACAACTTGTCCTTGGTCGTCCCCTTCTCATGCCTTCAATCTTTCCCAGCATCAGGGTCTTTTCCAATGAGTCATTTCTTCACATTAGGTGGCTGAAGTATTGGAGCTTCAGCTTCAGCATCAGTCCTTCCGTGAATATTAAGTATTGATTTCCTTTATGATTGATTGGTTTGATCTCCTTGCAGTCCAAGGGACTCTCAAGAGTCTTCACCAACACCACAGTTCAAAAGCATCAATTCTTCAGCGCTCAGCTTTCTTTATAGTCCAACTCTCACATCCATACAAGACCACTGGAAACACCATAGCTTTGACTAAATGGACCTTTGTAGGCAAAGTAATGTCTCTGCTTTTTAATACACTGTCTAGAATCCCAGGGATGGAGGAGCCTGGTAGGCTGCTGTCTATGGGGTCACACAGAGTCGGGCACAACTGAAGCGACTTAGCAGCAGCAGCAGCTAGGTTTGTCATAGCTTTTCTTCCAAGCAGCAAGTGTCTTTTAATTTCATGGCTGCAGTCACTATCTGCATTGATGTTGGAGCCCAAAAAATAAAGTCTTTCACTGTTTCCATTGTTTCCCCATCTATTTGCCATGAAGTGATGGGACCAGATGCCATGATCTTCATTTTCTGAATGTTGAGTTTTAAGCCAACTTTTTCCACTCACCTCTTTCACTTTCATCAAGAGGCTCTTTAGTTCTTTGCTTTCTGCCATAAGGATGGCGTCATCTGTGTATCTCAGGTTATTGATATTTCTCCCAGCAATCTTGATTTCAGCTTGTGCTTCATCCAGCCCGACATTTCGCATGATGTACTCTTCATATAAGTTAAATAAGCAGGGTGACGATGTACAGCCTTGATGTACTCCTTTCCCAATTTGGAAGGGCCCTAGTGCTGGACTTTTTATTATTTTCTTTGGCTTCTAGCAAGCTCTTGTTTTTCACCCCTGATAAATTCGTTCTCCCCTTTTGAGGTGTTCAAAGCAGAATGGCGGCCTCGCTTACATGAACACTCACTTCTAGCTGGAGTCTGAGAAAGGATCTCTAATGAATCGCAGTTGACACCAAAGTGCAACAACTTCCCGCTGCCGCTACCTCCTCCAGCTCTCCTCAGCCTCTGAGGCCAGTGCTGCCAGAGCTGTTTTTATTTACTCTCAATTCTCTGTTTGATTTTTAGGAAGAAATGTGTGAAGTATCAGATCTGTTACCCACTGCCTCAGGCAGATGTGATGTTCAAAAAATACCTAGAGTGATTTTTAATAAATGCCCCCAGAGAAAATGGTGTTTGCCCCAGGCAAACTTTGAGTCTGGTCAAATATTGTCAGTTTTGCAACTGGGGTCTTCCAGGGACCCACCAGATAGGTCAAATAATGAGAGTTCTCTGGGAAGGGGTGCTTTACAGGAATTCCAGCCTTGTTCTGTCCTCTCCAGTGGCTGCCAGGCTGCTAGTTTTCAAGTCCACAAGGAAGCCTTGATGGATGGAAACAGGACAAGCTGAAATACCACAGAGCTTGTTGTTCTTTTCATGTCAGCCATTTTTCTCATATAAATGCTCCCCAGTCTTAAGTCTGTGATGAATTTCTTGAGTTTAAAATTTTTTATTCTAATCCATTGTCATTATTTTATGGAGGAGAGAATTTTAGAAGGTCCTTCACCATTTTCACTGCCTTCATTCTTTAATTGTAGTTTTCATTTTTACCCTTCAAATTATAAATGATAGATTTCTTTTCATATATTTACAGGCTATTAAAGTATATTTTCATGTAAATTGTCTAGTCAGTGATTTTGTCCATATTTTCCTCTGGGTTTTGGTATATTTTCCCCTCAGTTTTTAGAGTTTGCCAGTTGTCTCTTGGTTTTATCTGTCTGCCTGTTAATCTCTCTATTGTTTGCCCTGTGAAAGATTTTTATTTTCATACAGACAGTTTTACCAACTCTCTTCTTTTATTGCATCTGGACCTGAGTCCTAGAATTCTTTCTATAAATTCTGGTTATATGAGCCAACTCAATGGAAAATGAGCACCCTGCTGCTGAGAAAGATTGAAGGCAAAAGGGGAAGAGGGCAGCAGAGGATAAGATGGTTGATAGCATCACCAACTCAATGGACATGAACTTGAGCAAACTCCAGGAGATAGTGGAGGATGGAGAATCCTGGCGTGCTTGCAAAGAGTGGAACACGACTTATTGACTGGACAGCAACATAGAGGAATTCACCTGTTTTTTTCCTGGTGCTTGTTGTTCAGTTGCCCATATGGTTGCATGTTTTACTTTTAAATACCTGATCCCTTTGTGTTTACTTTTACATATGGAATGAATTACAGATTTAATTTCAGCTTTCGCTACTAAGTTAAACAACTATACCAACATTTTCTTTCTTTCTTTTTTTTTTTTTTGGCTGCACTGCAGCCAGTTCTCTGACCAGGTATTGAACCCAGACCACAGCAACGAAAGCCCAGAATCCTAACCACTGGACCACCACAGAACTCCCCCAGCACAATTTCTTAAAGTTCATCTTTCTTCTATTGATTTGTCACTTTTGTACTTATTTCTGATATGTCCTTGTGCCTATTTATAGGTTTTCTATTTTATCCTTCTGGTCTGTCTCTTCATCCTCTGGCTCCACATTACTATTTGTTGACCTTGCAGCCAGAGCAGAGCCCGGTGATCACCCTCCCGCAGCCCTGTCAATGCAGACGCTGCACACCGCAGGCCTCCCACTCACACCACCGCCTTCAGGCCTTCTGCTAACTCCCAGGGTTGTCTCCTCTGACTCCCCCAACACCACAGCCCTCCCACCATGGACACTGTATTCTGTGCCTCAGCCCACACTAGCGCCTCTATTCCCTCTCAGGCACCCAGCCCCTTTCTACAGCTCAACTGAATCCTGGAGGGTTCCTTCCTGCTTGATCAGTGACTATGGACCAGCTCTGCTTTTGCAATGACTACAAACCTGCAAACTTGTCTGCCATCCACCTTCTGCAACTATACCTTCTTCAATGAGATCTGAACCCCAATCTCAGAGAGAGGGCTCATCTTCCAAGCTTGCCTTTACTCCTTAGCTTGTCCTCTTTCAGCCCTTGAATCCCATATAGTGTTCGCTTACATATTAGAGTTACTCTTTTATTACATTCTGTATTTTATTCTTCCATTGCTTTCAGTTCAGTCGCTCAGTCTTGTCCAACTCTTTGCAACCCCATGGACTGCAGCATGCCAGGCTTCCCTGTCCATCACCAACTCCCAGAGTTTACCCAAACTCATGTCCATTGAGTCAGTGATGCCATCCAACCATCTCATCCTCTGTTTTCTCCTTCTCCTCCTGCCCTCAATCTTTCCCAGCATTAGGGTCTTTTCAGATGAGTCAGCTCTTCACATCATGTGGCCAAAGTATTGGAGTTTCAGCTTCAGTATCAGCCCTTCCAATGAATATTCAGGACTGATTTCCTTTAGGATGGACTGGTTGGATCTCCTTGCAATCCAAGGGACTCTCAAGAGTCTTCACCAAACCACACTTCAAAAGCATCAATTCTTTGGCGCTCAGCTTTATAGTCCAACTCTCACATCCATACATGACCACTGGAAAAACCATAGCCTTGACTATATGCACCTTTATTGGCAAAGTAATGTCTCTGTTTTTTAATATGCTGTCTAGGTTGGTCATAACTTTTCTTCCAAGGAGCAAGCAAGTGTCTTTTAACTTCATGGCTGCAGTCACCATCTGCAGTGATTTTGGAGCCCCCCAAAATAAAGTCTGTCACTGTTTCCACTGCTTCCCCATCTATTTGCCATGAAGTGTTGGGACCAGATGCCATGATCTTAGTTTTTTGAATGTTCAGTTTTAAGCCAACTTTTTCACTCTACTCTTTCACTTTCATCAAGAGGCTCTTTAGTTTCTCTGCACTTTCTGCCATAAGGGTGGTGTCATCTGCATATCTGAGGTTATTGATATTTCTCCTGGCAATCTTGATTCCAGTTTGTGCTTCATCCAGCCCAGCATTTCTCATGATGTACTCTGCATATAAATTAAATAAGCAGGGTGACAATATAGAGCCTTGACATACTGCTTTCCTGTTTTGGAACCAGTCTGTTGTTCCATGTCCAGTTCTAACTGTTGCTTCCTGACCTGCATACAGGTTTCTCAAGAGGCAGGTCAGGTGGTCTGGTATTCTCATCTCTTTCAGAATTTTCCACAGTTTATTGTGATCCACACAGTCAAAGGCTTTGGCATAGTCAATAAAGCAGAAGTAGATGTTTTTTTGGAACTCTCTTGCTTTTTCGATGATCCAACGGATGTTGGCAATTTGATCTCTGTTTCCTCTGCCTTTTCTAAATCCAGCTTAAACATCTGGAAGTTCACGATTCACATACTGTTGAAGCCTGGCTTGGAGAATTTTGAGCATTACTTTGCTAGCATGTGAGATGGGTGCAATTATGCAGTAGCGTGAGCATTCTCTGGCATTGCCTTTCTTTGGAATTGGAATGAAAACTGCCCTTTTCCAGTCCTGTGGCCACTGCTGAGTTTTCCAAATTTGCTGGCATATTGAGTGCAGCACTTTCACAGCATCATCTTTCAGGATTTGAAATAGCTCAACTGGAATTCCATCACCTCCACTAGCTTTGTTCATAGTGATGCTTCCTAAGGCCCACTTGACTTCGCATTCCACTGCTTGACATAATGTAAAATCCTTAATGGATTTTAGTTGTAGTGAAATTTCAAGAAAATGGCTGGGATTTTTAATGGGGTGGGAATGTGTTACTGTTTTTCATATTTAGGTTAATGTCTAAAAATTCACTGTCCAGCAGATTAAATTTGGATAATGAAGAATGGTGTATTATCTTTTCTCTTTATGGTGGTTGCACTTGATAAAAGACTCAAGTGCATGCTCATATTTCTTTGGTCTCCTTCCCACCCCAGTGTGTTGATAATGCATTGAATTTTTTTTTGGTGGTTGTTATTGAGGGTCTTTTGTTTATTTGTTTGTTTGGCCACACCTCACAGCACTCAGAATCTTAGTTCCCTGCTGCTGCTGCTGCTGCTAAGTCGCTTCAGTCATGTCCGACTCTGTGCAAACCTATGGACAGCAGCCCACCAGGCTCCTCTGTCCACGGGATTCTCTAAGCAAGAATACTGGAGTGGGTTTCCATTTCCTTCTCCATTAGTTCCCTGACCAGGGATAAAATCTGTGCTGCCTGGAGTCTTAACCACTAGATAGCCAGTTCCCAAAGCTATACATTTTTAAAATACATACATTTGTACTAAATCCATAGAAGGTAAATCAAGGGGAGGTGTGTGTGTGTGTATATATATATATATATGCAAAATTCAGAGTAGTAGTTATTCCTAGATGATAGACAGAGGGTTAGATGGGAAAAGCACATGAGTAGATACAAAAAGTGTCAGTAATATTCCAATTCTTAAATTAGGTGAGGATTCTGGCTCAAGTCCAAGCCCTATGCATGATTTTTTTTCAGGGCTGACCCTAAGGCTGTCCCTGGCTGGTTTCCTGGGGGAAGCTACCCTCCCCACATGGGATGTGGTGCATAGCAGGGCATTGCACTTTCTGAAGCTGACCCATAGCCCCTAAGATCAGACAGGCTGATGAAAGATTTGTTTCTTGCCTGCTCACTTCCATCCATAAGCCTCTTTAACTAGAGGCATTGGTGAGGCACATTTCTTCATTATGACTCATATCTCTCCATATCTAGCCCTTTTTCCTCTTCCTCTCTGGGTCTCCCAGGTCCATAAGAAAGTAGAAGACTTTTGTCTGGGGCCCGAGGTGGCTCAGTGGTAGATTCAGGAGCTGTGGTTTCCATTTTTGGGTCAGGAAGATCCCCTGGAGGAAGAATAACAACCCACTCCAGTATTCTTTCCAGGATCATCCCATGGACAGAGCCTGGTGGGCTATAGTCCATGGGGGTCACAAAGAGTCATATATGTCTGATCACACAAAAGCACAACAGTAAAAACATCACTGTCTACCTGCAAACATCTGACCCTTGACTGGTACTATTCCGAGTGGTTGTCAACCCAGATAATCATTACATAGTCTGACATAAGGAGTAGAAGAGAGTGTTATTTCAGTCATACTGAGGACTAGTCTGGGAGTTCAGTCTCTACCAAGGAAGACAGTGCTCCGGAGGTACGTGGCATTCAGCACAGTTTTATATCTCTCAGAACAAAAGCATACATCAAACATGACAAATATTCCTTCAAGTTTTCAAAAGAAAGAAATTGGCATGCATATGGTAAGTCAGTATGGCCTTGGCGTCTGGGAAGGGACTCTTTCAGGGAGCTCTAGCATCGGTGTCATATGAAGGTGGCATTGATCCCTACCCTCAAAGCTGATGTTCTTTTTACTTCAGGACGATGCATTCTCTTCACCTATGGTTAAAGCAGGTGCACGGTGGATGTTGGAGAAGCCAAAGCCAAGCTTTCTAGTTGCAGGCAGTGACTGTTGGTGACTGTGAGCAGGTCCCTGGTGTTGGTAGACTTTCTGCAACTCATGTGTTATTGAGGCTCATGGTTTCCAGAAAAGAAGGTAAAGTCCTTCAGGATCACTTTCTATAGTAATTCAAAGAGACCTAGATAGAGACTTGGTTAGTTTGCCTCTACCATGACAAAGATTATTTTCTTACACCTTGTGATGGAGCATCTAAAAATGGGGTGCATTGCCACAGGCCCCCTCTTTCAAAGTGCCCTGACACAGTACACTTTGGTTGGGAAGGAAGAGACAAAAGGAGAGGAGAGGGCCCAGTATTTGGTGGGAGGCTTTGGAACTGGTGCCCTCCCACTGACCCATTTGGGGATCTTGGTGGTATTTGTCTACTGGGTTACCAGAAAGGCTGCTTCCTTAGAGTGGGACTCTACCAATGAAATGCCAGGAAGCCATCCAATGGCCCACCCAGTCACCCTTTTCCTGGGACCCCTTTATTCACATTTACTCTTGTCTTACATGTCTCCACAATCTTCAAGATCACCAGTTGGAGTCTAGGGCAGGAGAACAGTGTCATAGGCCAGTTGTGTTAGTTGGCTTTGGATTCATCAACTCTGATTTGTTTGAAAAGTGCATCTCCTTTGATAGGCAATTAGGGCCTTTCTAGTACCTCAAGTGCACCAGCACCATCAGTGTGACATTCTTTGTTGATGCAACTGGATTCTGCAGGAGCAAAACACCTCCCTAAATGTCAGCTCACTCCTGTCAGAGAAGGAGGCCACTGGAACATCTGGAAGAGCAGTGGAAGATCCACCATCAGAGAATTTTGGCCACACTAGTGGTGGCCTTCTTCCTACACTCCTACTCTGCCCAGACTGGGTAGTTTCTCTCCCTGCTGGAAGCCTCTAATTATTAAAAAGTTCTATGCAACCTGCCCTCGGCCCTTGTTGAAGTTATTAGTGATACTTTCTGAGCATTGGAGGCACAACAGAACAGCCCCCACTCCTTGGCCTGAGTAGTGGTGGCTAACTGCTTAGTCCTTGGCTTCCAGCTGCCCAGTCAAGGAGGCGATCTGTGCCATTGCCAACACTTGGATCAAGAAAACTGGCAAATTAGACCAGTCCATTAGGAGGCTGAGACAGAAGTCCTTCTGGCCCTCTGGAATAGACCCTAATGGGTTATAGGCCATCTTTATCTTGCTTAACAAACATAGGGGCTCATGGCCTCACTCACTCCTCCAGGCAGGCCTAATCATTCGACTTGGAGTGGCTTAGATCATGGTCCTCGTACTCACCAGTCAGCATGGTCACACCCCCTCAATGTCTGGCTCACAGAGGACCTGATGGTGTAACCTCTGCTTCTCATTCAGATCCTAAAGGACCCAGGGGTTGAATTAAGGAGTCCAATTCCAGGAGGTCAATACCTATTTGTGATCTTTGGGGCCAGGCCATTACAAGACTATGGATGGCTTCATGCTGGAAGCTCCCCTCCCTACACCAGACCTGGGGAAGATCCCTGCAGTGCAAATCTCTGAAGCAAGTGGCTGCAAGGACACCCACACCTCCTTACTAGGGGTCTTGGCTGAAGCATTCTTCTCCCATCTGACTCAATATGTTTCCACTCCTAGAATTCCCCTTTCCCACCTCTCTCTCCCTTCCACAAAATGGTAGGGGTCTTTTGTTGGAGGCAATGAGAGAACTCCCCCATAACTGTATGTAATGTAACCCTTGCCTGGTGTTTCACAAGGAAAGAAGGAACGTTGGAGAGCTGCCACCTCTTCTTTTGGCTCCCTGCTCACTTTCCAGCAGTAAGTGAATAAAGGCTTGATCTCTACTTTCAGGTTGGCTCATTGTCCTGATTGATCATCTCAGTACCTGAGTGCAGGCCATTGGGTGATGGGCTCTCACAGATGTTTACTTTTCTACTTATATTAATTCATATCATACTTAATACCATGAGATAATTAATGTGAGACCTCAAAGACCCAGGAATCTAGCTCCTGGGGCCTCTGGAGTGAGAGTGGGTGGGTCAAATAGAACTTTAAATGCTGCAGGGCAAACTGAAGCCCTGGGATTTTCAGTCTGCTTTTTGAAGTCTTGCAGTAGAAAGTGCCTTTCTGAGTGGTCCCAAACTTGGAAATAAATGGAGGGCTTACCCAGACACTTTCTCAAAGGAATATTATTCAAACTGGTACTTGGATGAGGGTTCAAGTCAGACCTAAGAGGACAGGGCCTGCAAGAGGTGGGAGAAGGACCTAAACAGCAGATGAAGATGGCTAAGCTCCTCAGGAGCAGGTGTTCAGTCATGCCCAGGACAAGAGTAACAGACCCCAGGTCACTGCAGCTGCAGACATGTCAGCAGAAGCCTGAGGCCCCATGGAAAGGAAACATCTTTCCCCTGGCAGCCAGCACTTGAGCAGTCCTCCTCCTCCAACACCCCCACCTGCTGTATCCTGAGAAAGCAGTAGGGGAAAAGAGACACTTTGCCTTAGAGAAAAACAGCCAAGACAGGAGGTTCAACTCTTTAATGAAGTTCATCCAAATGAGTTTCATTCAACGAGACCACGTGACACTGGAAGTGACCAAGCGTCCCTTTCCTTGTAACTCCGTAGAAATAGACCTCCAAAGAAAGAAATGAGGTGCTCAGATATGAAATGCTATGTTCTTTCTTCTTTTTTTCTTTCTTTCTTTTTAATTGAAGGATGACTGCTTTATAATATTGGTTTGATATCTGCCATACATTGCCATACAAGCCATAGGTGGACATATGAACCTCCTTCCCACCTCCCACTGAAATGCTAATTTCTTAACACATTTCAACTATGCATGCATTACAATTATCTACATAAGACATCTTTACATGTACAAATAGAAATAGAGGATTTCTATTAAAGGAATAAAGGATTTCTACAATTGCACTCATCTCACATGCTGGTAAAGTAATGCTCAAAATTCTCCAAGCCAGGCTTCAACAATACGTGAGCCGTGAACTTTCTGATGTTCAAACTGGTTTTAGAAAAGGCAGAGGAACCAGAGATCAAATTGCCAACATCTGCTGGATCATGGAGAAAGCAAGAGAGTTCCAGAAAAACATCTATTTCTGCTTTATTGACTATGCCAAAGCCTTGACTGTGTGGATCATAATAAACTGTGGAAAATTCTGAAAGAGATGGGAATACCAGACCACCTGACCTGCCTCTTGAGAAATCTGTATGCAGGTCAGGAAGCAACAGTTAGAACTGGACATGGAACAACAGACTGGTTCCAAATAGGAAAAGGAGTACATCAAGTCTGTATATTGTCACCCTGCTTATTTAACTTATATGCAGAGTACATCATGAGAAACGCTGGACTGGAAGAAACACAAGCTGGAATCAAGATTTCCAGGAGAAATATTAATAACTTCAGATATGCAGATGACACCACCCTTATGGCAGAAAGTGAAGAGAAACTCAAAAGCCTCTTGATGAAAGTGAAAGTGGAGAGTGAAAAAGTTGGCTTAAAGCTCAACATTCAGAAAATGAAGATCATGGCATCTGGTCCCATCACTTCATGGGAAATAGATGGGGAAACAGTGGAAACAGTGTCAGACTTTATTTTTTTGGGCTCCAAAATCACTGCAGATGGTGACTGCAGCCATAAAATTAAAAGACACTTACTCCTTGGAAGGAAAGTTATGACCAACCTAGATAGCATATTCAAAAGCAGAGACATTACTTTGCCAAAAAAGGTCCATCTAGTCAAGGCTATGGTTTTCCTGTGGTCATGTATGGATGTGAGAGTTGGACTGTGAAGAAGGCTGAGCACCGAAGAATTGATGCTTTTGAGCTGTGGTGTTGGAGAAGACTCTTGAGAGTCCCTTGGACTGCAAGGAGAACCAACTGGTCCATTCTGAAAGAGATCAGCGCTGGGAGTTCTTTGGAAGGAATGATGCTAAAGCTGAAACTCCAGTACTTTGGCCACCTCATGCAAAGAGTTGACTCATTGGAAAAGACTCTGATGCTGGGAGGGATTGGGGGCAGGAGGAGAAGGGGACGACAGAGGATGAGATGGCTGGATGGGATCACTGACTTGATGGACGTGAGTCTGAGTGAACTCTGGGAGTTGGTGATGGACAGGGAGGCCTGGCGTGCTGGGATTCATGGGGTTGCAAAGAGTCGGACACGACTGAGCAACTGAACTGAACTGAACTGAACAAGGAATAAAGAAATAAAGGATTTACACAAGGATTCATAACACACTGATGAAAACATTCACTATGTACAGAAAAGTAAATGTAGAGTGCTTCTGATTCTACTGAAATGCGTACACATATTCTTTATACATTACATTTATACAAAAATTAATGAAAACCTTAAAATTTACGACTAATATTAAGCATCTATTATGTGCTGGCACAGTGCTAGGTGCCAAGCAAAGTCTTATCAGGGAGATTCTTTCAGTTCAAGTCCTTTCCTCAAAGGCTGCTGGGTTTGTCATCATGGGAGAAATTCATCTGTGGACTCTCTGATGCTGCTTTAAGTGATCAGATCGGGCAAAGTCTTTGTCGCATATAGTACACAGGTAGGGCCGCTCCCTCGTGTGCCTTTTCTTGTGTCTGTTGAGCTCAGATGAACGGGAGAATGCCCATGTGCATCCATTCACGTTACATTTATAGGGCTTCTCTCCTGGAACCAAGAAAGAAAGGGAGACTTGTCATGATTCAAGGTAGCATGGGACAGGGAAGTTGGAAAAGAATGGAGAAGAAAAACGTTGGGCATGTTGGAGTGGGACAGAGAGAGACAGAAGACAGGACTGGAAGGTATGTACAGGAAAGGAAGAGGAGGAGGGCAGGATAGGCTAGAGGGCTGAAGGAGGAAGAGGAAGAGAAAAAGAAAAGTAGGAGGGAAAGCAGGAAGGTAGTGATGGGTAGAGAAGGTTGAGTGGGGGTCATCTGTTGGGACTATGGGAGTCCATAAAGAGACAGTCCCAGAAGAGGTAGGGTCAGGACCATCCTAAGAGCTCAAACAAAGCCCTCCACTTCTTCCATCATCCCAGGCAGTCAACACCACAAAACACTGCAGCCAGGTTGCCTCTGGAGCAGAACTAGAGTCTGTTCTAAGGACTGCTTTTTATACCCTTTCAGATCAGCCAACCTTTTCTAGAGTCTTCTGGGTCCCAGACTTAGAGGGAGGTGGCAATGATCTCAAATGATCCCAACATTTTGTAAAGGCAGAGGCCTTTAGTTATTTTCCTGACACCCGCATCCTTCAGTCTGTACCCACCTGTGTGCACACGCTCATGGATCCGCAGGTGGGAAGATTTGGCATACGCTTTCCCACAGTTCTTATAGGTGCAGATGTAGGGCCTCAAAATGTCAGGCCTCTTCTGCAATGGACACCTCTGAATCTTGGGATTCCACTTCTGCGTTTCTACAGGTTGTCCTTGGATCAAATGAGAACTGGAAACATACAGAATTCTAGGATATAGCAGTGATGCTGAGGAAAGTGGCATCATATAGACTCGGTGGGGAGTGTCTTCATCACTGAGTTTCTTCATCTCACCCAGATAGGCAGTTTGGACCCCACTGAAGGTCATCTGGCCTCCATAGAGGCTCTGGTCATCACTGAGGGTCTTCATCTGGCTATTCTCACTGGGGACTGTCAACTTGTTTGCATTAATGGCTGTTGCTTGACAATCAGTGATGAATGTCTTGAGAGTGTCAGTGACATCCATCAACTGGGATGCTGCTGCAGGGTTTCTCTCATCAAAGGACGTCACCTTGGGGTCAAAAAGAAAGTCAGTTTAGGTTTCCAAGGGGCAAAGTAAGGCTTTAACATGGACAAAAACTGTCCCAGGGATGACAGAACATGCATAAATCATCATTGTGGGCCTCAAAAAATTCATCACCTGCTTCTGCAGGGACTCCTTTTGGCTGACGTCATCATGGGCAGTCAGAGGTACACAGACGTTTGACTCTGGTGCAGCCGGGCTTCTTGTTTTATGTGTCTCATTGACCTCCTGGAGAAACTCCTCAATGTCCTCAAGTGTCGGAAAGTAAGATGTCATAGAAGCCTCTTTGCTGTTGCCTGATAACTGAACTAGATCCTCAGTTGTGGGTTTCTGCAAAAAAGAATTAGAAATTCAGATGTTGTGGTGGTGGTAGTTTAGTCACTAAGTCATGTCCAATATTTGCAAACCCATGGACTATAACTTGCCAGGCTCCTCTGTCCATGGGATTTTTCCAGGCAAGAATCCTGGAGTGGGTAGCCATTTCCTTCTCCAGGGGATCTTCCTGACCCAGGGATCAAACCCAGGTCTCCTACATTGCAGGCGGATTCTTTACCGAATGAGCCACCTGTCAGATGTTGTACCCAGTTCAAATTCTAATTCTACACACCCACCATCACTGGGCATATAGGTTTCCTAAACATCTGGTAGAAAGTTTACAACTGATTGCCAAAAGCCACAATGTCAGTAGTCTCACACCTTTTCACCCTGTGTGCCTCCTTGCAGCTCTTGTCATACTCTGATCAATCAGTCTGCTCAGTTTTGCCATATCCCCGTCTGGTCCCTTTCTCAGTCTGCCTCTCTCAGCAAACTGTCTCAGTGACTGTAGCCTGTATTACTAAATATGATCTCCCATTGTCATCCCTGCCAAGAAAGCCCAGACTCTTCCACCTTGTCCTGACTCTCAGAGCAGAGAGACAGCTATGCTAATTCGCCCAGGGACTATAATCAAAACTTATCATGATACATCCATTGAATAAGTAAGCTGAGGACATTCTCAAGTCTTCTTCTGAACAAAATCCATAGAAATGAGAGATGGCCTTAAATTTAACTTTTATATATAATCATGCTTGAACCTAAGTGAAAATTTCCCAGCCACAGTGGAGCAAAGGCCACTGTCACTTGGAGGTGTAGAAATAGGATATGCTCATGAGGCCAATGTCACCATGGAGACACTCCACCAAGAAGGACCATGGAAACTTATGGATTTTCAGAGATGAAGGCCTCGTGGAAAGTCAACTTCTAATGACACCTTAATCTGGCACTTCCTTTCCTCCCATTCTCACTCTTGAAATAGTGTCATGCCAGTCTGCTTCCCTTCCTCCATTACTTAACTGAAAGCTCCTCAAGAATAGAGAACTCCATAGTGAGTTCTGACAGATATACCTGTGAGGACCTCAGAGAAAATGGACTCAGTGAAAGATTTCTGATTTTCACTCCCCCAGCTCTAGGTCTGCATCCAGCCTCTAAAAGCTCAGGATGTGTTTGGGGTGTCAGTGACATCTGACATCTGGGATGTTACTGCTGGTCTACTGTCCTCAAAAGAGGTCACCTTGGGTCAAAAAGGATCTTGCCTAAGTTTCCATGGGGCAAATCACAGGCTTTAACATGGGTTGATGTTAGTTCTGCACAAGAAGCGTCTGAGGGATGTTAGGACACGTATAAATCACCACTGTGAGTCCAAAGCCTCTTCACCTGGTTCTGCATGGGCTCCTTTTGGTTGTCCTCTTCATGAGCAGTCAGGGGTGCACAGAGTTCTGCCTCTGGTGCTGCTGAGGTTTCTGTCCCATATGTGTCATTGAGTTCCTGGAAAAATGCCTCAAGCTCTTCCATTGCTTCAAGGTAAGAGTCTCTTGAAGCCTCTTGGCTATTGCCTGATAGCTGAGCTTCAGTTGTGGAGTCCTGAAAAAAAAAAAAAGGAAGTTCATGTACCCTGCTGCTGCTGCTGCTAAGTGGCTTCAGTCGTGTCTGATTCTGTGCGACCCCATAGACAGCAGCCCACCAGGCTCCCCCATCCCTGGGATTCTCCAGGCAAGAACACTGGAGTGGGTTGCCATTTCCTTCTCCAATACATGAAAGTGAAAAGTGAAAGGGAAGTCGCTCAGTCGTGTCCAACTCTTTGTGACCCCATGGACTGCAGCCTAGCAGGCTCCTCCATCCATGGGATTTTCTAGACAAGAGTACTGGAGTGGGGTGCCATTGCCTTCTCCGTCATGTACCCTACCTAGCTCAAATCCCAGTTCCATGTTCATGCTTCTCCCTTCCTATTGATCCAATTTTAGTCTATCCCAAAAGCCTGCAATTGTCTCTTCATTGGCCTCTGTAAATCAGAGGACTCCATCTTATGTAACCTTCAAGACAGTCAGAGTAATATTTCTAAAATGAAAACTCTTCCTATGCCATCCTATCAGTGGATGTGGGAATCTAGATGAATGTAAAAATATCCCACCACCCCTACATAGATATTGTCCCACAGAGTTTTAAAAATCATAATATGATTCATGTTTAAGACTTCAGGACACAAGTAGGCTTGTGAAATGACGACCAAATATATTTAATGGAAAAGGAAACCAAAAACCAGGTTAGCTACACTGTATCAGGAAAATTCACTGGCCAAAGCTGTTACATGAGAGAAAGAAGATCATTATATAATGAAAGGGAACAATTAGTCAAGAGATAGACCAACTGTCCCCTGGAAGAGGAAACGACAACCCACTCCAGTATTGTCTGGAGAATCCCAGGGTCAGAGGAGCCTGGCTACAGTTTATAGAGTTGCAAAAAATAGTAAGACTGAAGCAACTGAGCACGCGGGCACAGGTGTCCAATAGGCACATGAAAAGATACTGTTTATTCAGTTCAGTTCAGTCACTCAGTCCCGTCCAGCTTTTTGTGATCCCATGAGCCATAAGCAAGCCAGGCCTCCCTGTCCATCACCAACTCCCAGAGTTTACCCAAACTCATGTCCATTGAGTCAGTGATGCCATCCAACCATCTCATCCTCTATTGTCCCCTTCTCCTCCTGCCCTCAATCTTTCCCAGCATCAGGGTATTTTCAAATGAGTCAGCTCTTCACATCAGGTAGCCAAAGTATTGGAGTTTCAGCTTCAGTATCAGTCCTTCCAATGAACATTCAGGACTGATTTCCTTTAGGATGGACTGGTTGGATCTCCTTGCAGTCCAAGGGACTCTCAAGAGTCTTCTCCAACACCACAGTTCAAAAGCATCAATTCTTTGGCACTCAGCTTTCTTTATAGTCCAACTCTCACATCCATACATGACTACTGGAAAAACCATAACCTTGACTATATGGACCTTTGTTAGCAAAGTAATGTCTCTGCTTTTTAATATGCTATCTAGTTTGGTCATAACTTTTCTTCTAAGGAGCAAGCAAGTGTCTTTTAATTTCATGGCTGCAGTCACCATCTGCAGTGATTTTGGAGCCCCCCAAAATAAAGTCTGCCACTGTTTCCCCATCTATTTGCCATGAAGTGTTGGGACCAGATGCCATGATCTTAGTTCTCTCAATGTTGAGTTTTAAGCCAGCTTTTTCACTCTCTTCTTTCATCCTCATCAAAAGGCTCTTTAGTTCTTCACTTTCTGCCATAAGGGTGGTGACATCTGCATATCTGAGGTTATTGATATTTCTCCTGGCAATCTTGATTCCAGCTTGTGCTTCATCCAGCCCAGCATTTCTCATGATGTACTCTGCATAGAAGTTAAATAAGCAGGGTGACAATATAGAGCCTTGATGTACTCCTGTTCCTATTTGGAACCAGTCTGTTGTTCCATGTCCAGTTCTAACTGTTGCTTCCTGACCTGCATACAGGTTTCTCAAGAGGCAGGTCAGGTGGTCTGGTATTCTTATCTCTTTCAGAATTTTCCACAGTTTATTGTGATCCACCCAGTCAAAGGCTTTGGCACAGTCAATAAAGCAGAAGTAGATGCTTTTTTGGAACTCTCTTGCTTTTTTGATGATCCAACAGAAGATGGCAGTTTGATCTCTGTTTCCTCTGCCTTTTCTAAATCCATCTTGAACATCTGGAAGTTCACGGTTCACATACTATTGAAGCCTGGCTTGGAGAATTTTAAGCATTACTTTGCTAGCGTGTGAGATGAGTGCAATTGTGTGGTAGTTTGAACTGTTTATTAAGGAAATGCAAATAGAAACTCCAGTGAGATAACACCTCTACCCCGATAGAATAGCTATATCAAAAAGACAAGGTATAAATCTGGGGCAGAATTTGGAGAAAAGGGAATTCTCAAGCACTACTGTTGGGAATGCAAATTTTTGCAACTGTTGTGGAAAACAGTATGGAACCTCCTGAAAAAGTAAATACCAGAACTACTGTATGATCCAGTATTCCACTGCTGGGTGTTCAAAGGAAATGAAATTCATATCTTGAAAAGAGATCTAAACTCCGAGGTTGATTGCAGCCCTAGTCACCATAGCCAAGATATGGAAACAACCCAAGTGTCTGTTCAGCAGATGAATGATTATGTGTTATTCAGGTATCCAGCGCTTTTTGAAAGATTACCATTTCCCTTTTATGGAAAATCTACACTAGTACTGTGTTCAGTAATCTACAAAAAAAAAAAAAAAGATTTTTGCTTTTACAAAAAGAGTTGAAAGTGAAAATAGTGTTCATCATCTGTTTTGCAGTGAACTTGAGTAGACTGGCAGACCCTCCCTGGGGAACTACACTCAGCATCTCAGCATGAAGTGCCATAGCCTTGAACTCTCTCCGTGACCATCTGTGCTTTGTCTTCATTTGTTTTGCTAATCCTTTAGCAAGAAGTGTCCTAAGGCTTTATACCATTTCAGCTTACAAGAGGTTTCATAGGAATGTTGCACTTTCTGAGAACAGAGGAAACCTGTGTATATACTACAGAACATCATTCAACCATCAAAAAAGGAAATCCTGACATTTGTAACAACATGGATGAACCTAGAAGGCATTATTTTATGAGAAATATCAGAGAAACCTAACCCTTGTGGTACTATTTTGTATGTAAAATAAGAAAACGCATTTGAACTCATAGAATCAGAGAGAAGAGTAGTGGTTGCTAGTGGCTGAGGGGTCAGTAAATGAGAGATATTGGTCAAAGAGCAAAAAGTCTTAAGACAATTAAGTTCTGAGGATCTAATATATAGCTTGGTGATGACAGTTAATTGAATACCAGAAATTTACTAAGAGAGTAAGTCTTAAGCATCATCACCCAAAACAGAGAGGTATCCATAGCAAGTGACGACTGTGTTCACCACTTTGAATATGGTCATCATTTCAAACATATACATACATCATATTAGCATGTTGTATATTTTAAATCTATGGGAGTTTGTCAATTATTCTTTGATAAAGTGAAAGCAAAAGTCACTAATTCATGTCCGACTCTTTGCAACCCCATGGACTATACAGTTCTTGGAATTCTCTAGGCCAGAATACTGGAGTGGCTAGCCTTTCCATTGGAGAAGGTGATGGCACCCCACTCCAGTACTCTTGCCTGGAAAATCCCATGGACAGAGGAGCCTGGTAGGCTGCAGTCCATGGGGTCGCTAAGAGTCGGACACGAATGAGCGACTTCACTTGCACTTTCCACTTTCCTGCATTGGAGAAGGAAATGGCAACCCACTCCAGTGTTCTTGCCTGGAGAATCCCAGGGACAGAGGAGCCTGGTGGGCTGCTGTCTATGGGGTCACACAGAGTTGGACACGACTGAAGTGACTTAGCAGCAGAGCCTTTCCATTCTCCAGGGGATCTTCCCAACCCAGGGATCAAACCCAGGTCTCTCGCATTGAAGGTGGAGCCACAAGGGAAGCCCTATTCCAATAAAGCTGAGTATAAAAATACATTTTTTTCAAGGCAGGAAGAAATCCGTGCCCGTCCCTCATAGATTATAACTCTCTTTCTTAATTGTCCGATATCTATTGATGCCATAATACACCCAGACTCCTCCATACATGGTCACGGTCACACATTTTTCACATCCTTCCATTCTAAGCAGAGGTTGCAGCCACCCTATTCCACACAGTGATCTGGGGACTCAGGGGGCCATCCAGGCAGCATCCTTGCCCTCAAGGGACCTTCGGGGACATGCAACTGAACAGGTCTCAGCACTGTCTGCTTGCAGGAACCTGTCTGTGTGAGGGCATCCCCTGGACAGTGCATGCACACAGGAGTGCCCAGTCAACAACACCTTGAAGAAATGAACCATTTCGAATGTTTGGGTTCCTCTTCCTCAAGAGTGTACTCCTGCTAGGCCTCATGACTGTCCACCTGGAAGCTGCTGACCTTCCACCCCAGCGCACAGACTTTGGTGTCTGGTTTAAATGGTGCAGACTCACCATCGGTGCATCCAGCATGTGCTCAGGGACCTCAGCGTCGTGGGCCAAGAGTTTCCAGGACTGGGATACTGGCCGGAGCACCTGGCCTTTTATAGAGCCGGGGATGGATGTACTGCAGTCCCAGACCAGCTTTCTTTGTTTGGCCACGCCCTGCTGAGTGGATCCCAGCCTCAGAAACCAATCACCTAGGAATTTTCAACCTCTCAGGGTACCTACCTGATTAGGTCACCCAGAGGCACTTCTGGATGTTTTTTTACAGTCATTTGCCAGATATTCAAACTGCGCAGGGAAAATGGTTTACACAAAATGGCAACCCACTCCAGTACTCTTGCCTGGAAAATCCCATGGATGGAGGAGCCTGGTATGCTACAGTCCATGAGGTCGCTAGGAGTCGGACATGACTGAGCGACTTCACTTTCACTTTTCACTTACATGCATTGGAGAAGGAAATGGCAACCCACTCCAGTGTTATTGCCTGGAGAATCCCAGGGACAGGGGAGCCTGGTGGGCAGCCGTCTTTGGGGTCGCACAGAGTGTGACACGACTGAAGTGACTTAGCAGCAGCTCAGCAGCACAGTCATATGTGGTGGAATTTATAACTGTCAGCATATGATGCAGAAAGTGAGGCTCAGAGAGGTTAAGCAATTTGCTTGAGATCACACCCAATGTCAGTCACAGGTTCTAGATTTGAACTCAAAAGGTTTATAATCCAGGTCCTTAAACACATCAGAGGTGTCAAGCCAGGATCCAATCAGCGTATATATCCAATCAGTTCTGTATATTTCATCTCTATGCTGTAAACAGAATCCGAAGTGCTTCCAGGGTAAAATTCTGGATTTGATGAGATCACCTAGAAACCATTTCCATCTCCCCTCACCCACCCCAAAGTGTCATGGAGACTGTTTTATCCCAGTGGCATGATCCACGTCTGGGGTCACAAGAGTGACTCCTGACCCTCTTGCAACTCCACTCCAGGTCCGAGTCTGGTCCCCACCGCTTATGGCTCATCCATCAAGAGCAAGCTTCAGGGCTTTAACCATTCATAGACCTGCTGAAGGGGTGCCCCACCAGCCTCAGGTTTCTAAAATTTTTCAAGCTGCTCACATCTGTTCACCTGGCCTGATGTAGGTTGAGAGGTGAGGTGAGTGGGATGGAAGGAGCCCAATCAGGTCCTTGGACCCACTCCCTGATTCTGGCTTCTGCTGTTGGCCACTGGCAGGCTTGTCCTCATGGGCATCTCCAGGGCTCTTGAGCTCTGCTCACTCAGAGGCTGCTCCTCTGGAGAGATCAGTTGATAATCCAAACAGTTTTCTCACACAGACTCTTTTATCCCCAGGCAAGCACTGTTCTGTTTTTTCTCACTGTTCCACATATGTAAATGACAAAGTATAATGTTTCTTTGTGTTTTTAGACTCATATGTATGGCATTGTTATTGTTGTTCAGTCGCTAAGTCATGTTTGATTCTTTTTGACCCCATGGACTGCAGAACGCCAGGCTTCCTTGTACTTCACTATCTCCAAGTTTACTTAAATTTATGTCTTTTGAATGGGTGATGGAACCATCATACTGAACCACTCACTATGCTGGAACCATCTCATCCTTTGTCCCCACCTTCTCCTCCTGCCATCAGTCTTTCCCAGGATCAGGGTCATTTCCAATGAGTTGGCCTTTCCCATTAGGTGGCCAAAGCATTGGAGCTTCAGCTTCAGGATTAGTCCTTCCAATGAATATTCAGGGTTGATTTCCTTTAGAATTGACTGGTTTTATCTCTTTGCAGTCCAAGGGACTCTCAAGCGTCTTCTCCAACCAAAAGCATCAATTCTTCAGCACTCAGCCTTCTTTATGGTCCAACTCTCATATCTATACATGACTACTGGAAAAACCATAGCTTTAACTATACAGACCTTTGTTAGCATTAATGTCTCTGCTTTTTAATATGCTGTCTAGGTTTGTCATCGCTTTTCTTCCAAGGAGCAAGTATCTTTTAATTTCATGGCTGCAGTCACCATCTGCAGTGATTTTGGAGCCCAAGAAAATAAAATCTGGCACTGTTTCCACTTTTTCCCCATCTATTTGCCATGAAGTGTTGGGACCAAATGCCATGATCTTAGTTTTTTGAATGTTGAATTTTAAGCCACCTTTTTTCACTCTCTTCTTTCATCCTCATCAAGAGGCTCTTTAGTTCCTCTTCACTTTCTGCCATTAGGGTGGTGTCATCTGCATATCTGAGGTTGTTAATATTTCTCTCTGCAATCTTGATTCCAGCTTGTGATTCATCCAGCCCGGCATTTCCCATGATGTCCTCTGTATATAAGTACATGATGGCATGGCATTACTCAACACTTATTCTGAAATTGGCCTTTTCTCACTGGACCTTGTATCTTCCATCTATTCTTGTGGATAGTCACTTAGTGCAGTGTTTTTACTGTGGCTTTTTTTCACTTCGTGTGAGCAGAGTAATGAGGAGATGCATCCAAGAAAATTTGGGGGCCTCAGGAGGGACTGGCTTTTCTTTTTAAAAAATTTTTAATTTGGGGGACATGCCACGTGGCATGTGGGATATTAGTTCCCTGATCAGCGATGAACCTGTGCCCCCTACAGTGGAAGCTCAGTCTTAGCCACTGGACCACCAGCATATTCAGGAGGCATCTGGTGTGAGCCCACCACCAGGACAAAGGAGAGCTGGTTCCTTTCCAGGTTATCTTCAAATAAATTTGGAAATTGCTTTTGGTTAAGGGCTAAGGGTCTGTCCATGTTCATGGATGTGTACAAAACAGCAGGCTCAGGCCTCTCAAATCCAGTGTCACTGACTGAATTTGCATTGATTTGTGAAAGAAACATAGTAAATAGTTTGAAGAAATTTTAGTCTGAATCTTATGATAGTTTTGATTTTGAAAAAATGTGTCTGCCTAGTGGAAAAAGTAGAACTTTGGTCAAAAGGTAAAGGTTACACTGTGGCAAAAATTTAAAACGTCATGTGAATAACCGTAGACACTTTACTGTCTGAGCCACCAGGGAAGTCCTTATATAAGCAACTGCTGCTGCTGCTAAGTCGATTCAGTAGTGTCCGACTCTGTGCGACCCCAGAGACGGCAGCCCACCAGGCTCCCCTGTCCCTGGGATTCTCCAGGCAAGAACACTGAAGTGGGTTGCCATTTCCTTCTCCAATGCATGAAAGTGAAAAGTGCAAGTGAAGTCGCTCAGTCGTGTCCGACTCTTAGCCACCCCATGGACTGCAGCCCACCAGACTCCTCCGTCCATAGGATTCTCCAGGCAAGAGTACTGGAGTGGGGTGCCATCGCCTTCTCCAAACTTAGTATAGATGAACTAAGTAAAGACCGTTAAATCCATATTAGCATTGCTCAAACTTTTAGGTCTTAAGATTCTAAAAAATTAATAGAGGACCTTGAAGAGCTTTTGCTCATATTAAGTAAACTTGTCAGTATTTATGATATTAAAAATTAAAAGTAAAGAGTTTTAAATATAGGAATACGTACTTATTAGCTATCATATCACCTCTGGAAAACTGTTCTGTGCTCATGACAGAATGTGAGGAGGCAAGTAACATCTGAGTATTATTATGATATTTGTTTTGACCTTGCAGACCCTACCCCACCTACCCAGTAAAGGCCTCAGGGATTCCCAGAAGTTGTAGTTACACTTTGAGAATCCCTGATCTCTGTACTCAGTAAAACTGCTATTTTAATCCTAGAAGGCTTAACAAAAAAAAAAAAAAAAAAAGAAAGAAAGAAAACCCAGCTGATTTAAAGTTTATATGGATGAGCAAGGGGCCAAGAATAGCCAGAGATCATTTGTAAGGTGAATAAGGATGGGGAACTTGGCCTACCAGATATCAAGAATCATTAGAAAGCTGTATAAGCAACTAAGTATCGGCAAAAATTTAAACATCATTTCTCTAATATTTTTTTTGCTTAAAGACTTCTTTTTAATAAGAAAAGAGAAAAGCTACCTGTAACGTGGGTGTCCCTGCTGAATTTTAAGACATAGAATGAACATATGAGAGTCAACATCAGGTCAACAATTCATAGTCATAAATGGAATTCTAAGAAACTCCTCTCTCTAAGATTTTTAGCTGATTTAGAAAATAAACTATTGGGTTAGCCAAAAAGTTTGGATTTTTCTGTACTATCTCGTGGAAATATCTGAACAAACTTTCTGACCAACTCAGTAAAGCCAGGAAATTAAAATTTCATCAAAGTTAATTTTTTATGCCTAGTCACAGCATACCTTTTGATAAATTAAATTTGGAGGCTGAATCTGGAGCTTAAAAGATGGTTATACAACTTCTTGATTTTACCACTGAGAGAAATAAACCTGCAAATATGTCATTTTAATTTATGTAGGATTTGGTTTAAATAAAAAGGTTAAATTAAAACAATCACCTAAATTCCTTATGGTTGCCTCATGAGTCATATAGTTTATTATTACTTACAATAATGTTAAGGATTCTAAATGTAAAAATGGGTGTCTAATTAACTTGGATCATAATTTGGATCACTAGCATCTTTATAAATTTTGTCCTTCTAAATCTTGGAAAATATAAAAATTATGTAAGTCTATGCAGTTATGCTAACTAAACTGAGTAAAGTCATATTTCTTCATTAGATACTTATTATCAGCAGTTGTATTATTCTTTAGTGATAATTTAATTATGTCATGTAAAGTTGCTAACTTACTTTAGGATCTTGGACTAATCCAATACTGAGATAACAGTAGTCATTTTGTATCTGAAAGCCTCATAGAGGTTAAAATTCAGAGAGTGGGAGAAAATAAATTCTTAATTGCCATACAATCTTCAGATGATTTTTTTACAGTATAAAACAAATTTATTTGCAGGAATGCATGATGATTGTTTGCCATGAGCATTTTGAACTTATGACAAGTCTCATTTTTTTGTTAAATTTGCATTTCCTGGAGAAACTGGTGTATAAAACCTTAATTAAGTATAAGTTCAAATGAGTTTTTAACCTATATATATATATTTACCATATATTTCTTCTTCACAAGACTCAAAATAAGATGGAAAGTCATTCCGAGTATTAAAGTGCTTATTCTAAAATAGTGCATCTTTGCATTAGCTTGGGAGAAGGCAATGGCACCCCACTCCAGTACTCTTGCCTGGAAAATCCCATGGCGGAGGAGCCTGGTGGGCTGCAGTCCATGGGGTCGCTAAGAGTCGGGCACGACCGAGCGACTTCACTTGCACTTTTCACTTTCATGCATTGGAGAAGGAAATGGCAACCCACTCCAGTGTTCTTGCCTGGAGAATCCCAGGGACGGGGGAGCCTGGTGGGCTGCCGTCTCTGGGGTCACACAGAGTCGGACACGACTGAAGCGACTTAGCAGCAGCAGCAGTATTTGCTTTAGCGTGTCTAAGAATCACCTGGAAAAGACCACAAATTACAAATGTTAGTGAAGATGTGGAGGAAGGGGAATGCTTGTACACTGCTGGTGGGAATGTAAATTGGTGTGTCTGTTACCAAAAGTTGGGCCTGGCTGCTTGCTCCTAAAAAACCAGTACAGAGGAAAGGTTGGGACTTTCTTGTGGTTCAATGGCTAAGACTCCCAGTGCAGGGAGCCTGGGTTGGATCCCTGGTTGGGAAACTTGATCCCACTAAGAGTCTGCATGCTGTAATTAAAGATCCCACATACCACCACTGAAAGATTCCACATAGCACAGGATGGTTGAAGATCCCTGCCTGCTGCAGCCAAGGCCTGGTACAGCTAAACAAATTTTTTAAAGAGAGAGAGAAGCAAGGTTGGTGAAAAGAAGTTTGCTTTATTCTGGATGCTGGCAGCCCATGGGGAGGTAAGAGCTTTTAGCTGAAGGGAGGAGTCTACGTGGAGAAACAGCATAGTCAGCTCTGACAGTCATCTTGAAATTGGTCCAGGGGTAGTCTTCTTGGAATTGTGGCAGTTTACATCATGGCTACAGTCTGGTCATCATGTGGTTAACTTCTTCCACCTGATAGAGCTTTCAGTATCTATAAAACAGCTCACAGGACATGGCTTAGAATATTATCAATAGCCCATGAAGAGGAACTAAATGTCTTTGACTTTTCTTAATGACTAAACCCATTATTTACTCTTGTTGGACTGCTTTCCTCTTCTCGACCCCATGGACTGTGGCCCACCCGGTTCCTCTGTCTATGGGATTCTCCAGGCAAGAATACTGGGGAGGGCGGTGGTTGCCATTCCTTTCTCCACAGGATCATCCTAAGGCAATGCTCCATACAAAGTGTTTTAGAAAAAACTACTAGGCTCTTAATTCTTCCAGAGTGGTCCAACAGTGCAGTTAAAAACTGCTTTTGTTATTCCCACAGTATGAAAAACTGTCAAGACAGAAAAACTTCGGGGCAGCCATTAGAGTGCTTCTGCCGAGGAGTAATAAGTCATGCTCATATCTTGTACCCCAAGGGACACTTCACCTTTGTGGTATTCTTCCCCAAAGGGCATGATAAGTTCAACCTAGTTAAGAGAAACTTCAGAAAATCCTTAATTGAGGAACATTCTATAAAATACCTGACCAGTACTCTTCAAAAGTTGGAAAAAATAAGGAAATAAAGAAAACTACCATAGGTTGGAGAACATCAAGGAAACATGTCAATTAATACAATGTGGAATCCTGGCCTGGATTTAAAAAACAAACAAAATCTTTCAGTAGTGGGAAAACTGTCAAAATGCAAATATAGTCTTCTTAGTCAATCTAGCTAAAGGTCTGTTCATTTTGTTTTGCTTTTAGGAGAACCAACTTTCAGTTTCATTGATTTCCTCTCTTCTATTTTCTATTTCATTTGTCTCTGCTTTGTGCATTTTGTGTCCTCAGTCACTTCAGTCATATCTGACTGTTTTGAACCCCATGGACTGTAGCCCACCAGGTTCCTCTGTCCATGAGATTTTCCCAGCAAAAATACTGGAGTGGGTTGCCATTTCTTCCTCCAGGGGATCTTTTAGACCCATGGATCGAACCCACATCTCCCATGTCTCCTGCATTGCAGGCAGATTCTATACAGCTGAGCCACCGGGGAGGCCCTTATCTCTGCTCTAACCTTTATTATTTCTTCTTCCTACTAGTTTTGGGTTTAGTTTGTTAATCTTTTCTAATTCCTTAAGGTGTACATTCAGGGTATTGATTTGATATGTTTCTTCCTTTTTAAGGTTAGCATTCACAGCATTAAATTTCCCCCTTAGCACTGTTTTCACTATATCTCACAAGTTTTCATCTTTTCATTGTATATTTCATTGTCATGCAAATGAAAACAGTGTTTTTCACTTGCATTCATCTCTAAGTATTTTCTTATTTCTGGTTCGATTTCTTATTTGACCTGTTGTTTGGTTAAAATGGTTAAAAGTGTGTTTAATTCCCACAATTTTGTGAATTTTCTAGTTTTCCTTTCGTTATTGATTTTAACTTCATTCTGTAATCACAGAAAATACTTGGTGTCCTTATCACCTTTAAAAAATCTATTTGAGAACTGACTTGTGGTCTAACACATGGTCTGTATTAGAGAATGTCCTACATGCAGGTGAGAAGAATGTTTATTCTGTTGTTGGGTAGAACGTTCTCCTTGTTAAAACTAATTGGTTTTTTGTGTTGTTCAAATTCTCTTACTTATCTTTTCTCTGGTTCTATCCATTATGGACAGTGTGGTACTGAAATCTTCAACTATTATTACAGGACTGTTTCTTCCTTCTTTTCCTTCAGTTTTTGCTTCATATACTTTGGAGGTTTGTTATTATGTCTGTAAATATTTGTGTTATCTTCTTGCTGTATTGAACCTTTTATGTAAATATAATCTTTGAACAGGAAGGAAGTGAAGAAATGGAAGCATTGATCCAATCTATTACAAAAACCAAGTAAGGAAGTAGACAAAAACTTATGTAGCAGAAAAAAGGCATTTTTAATCTGTGGATGTTAGCTCCTGTGCTAAGCTTAAGCTAATCTCTCAACCCAGCTGGACAATGGAAGCAGCAGATGTATTAAAATAAGAATAAATATTCTCCAATAATAAAATCCTCACATGGGGGTTTCTCGCCTTAAAAACTCTGTGCCTTGACTGAGATACTCACCAGCACTTGACTTTGGGGGAAGAGAACCTGTTACATTAGAGGAAGATTTTCTTAAAGTCTCTAGATTGTGAATTAAGCAAGATCTTCAACTCTTTGAGTGCATGAGATCTGTTTTTTTTTTTTTTTTTTTTTTTTTACTTCTGGAAGAAAGTATGAGTTGGTTGAGAGATGGAGAGTGGAGATTTTAGGAAAATTCTGCAACCCCAAAATTACTTTTTGAAAGAAGAAGTTTTATTTTGAAATCATTTCAAACTTACAGAAAAGTTGCAGGTATCGTACACAGGACTCCTATATGTCCAACCAGATTCCCCAAGTTTTAGTATTTTGCCACATCTACCTTATCGTCCTTATTGTAATTTTCTCTCTCTCTCTCTGTATATATGTAGTAGACATATTTGTTTTTTCCTGAACCATTTAAAAGTTAGGTTGCACACAGTGCTCCATTAATACATCAGTACTACCCTTTAATGCTTCAATTTTCTAAAAGAAAAGGCACTCTCCACAGTAAAACCAACCAACAAATCAGAAAATTAACATTGGAGCAATTTGACTCTCTAATTTATATACCCCACTCACATCACTATTATTCTGATATCTTCTATAGGTCCAAGATCCAATCCAGAATCACACATTTAGTTGTTATGTCTCTTTATTCTCCTTCAATATGCAACAGCTCTTTGGTCTTCCCTTGCTTTTTATCATCTCGACATTTTTTAAAGAGTGCAGACGCACACTCTAGAGCCCGTGCTCTGCAACAAGAGAAGCCACCGCAATGAGAAGCCCGAGCACAGCAATGGAGAGTAGACCCTGCTCACCACACCTAGAGAAAGCCCATGCGCAGCAATGAAGACCCAGCACGGCCAAAATAAATAATTAAAAAAGAAAGAAAATTGAAATAATGGAGGAAGACAAAAAAATTACAAAGGAAAAGCTAGGAAGGACTTTTACCAAAGATTTTGAGTGGAAAAGTTTACATTTCTGCAGGCAGAGAGTTCTGGAAAAAATAAGTACCCATACTAACGTAAGTCAGAAGTAATTCCTTGGGGCCACCGCTTTAGTGGGCTCAGAATCAAAACGCACCTCCAAATCTGTCCTCCTCTTATGGGAGCCAAAGAATTAGAAGGTCGTTTCCACATTGGGCAGAACTCCTAGGTCACTCGGGTCTTCCTGTTTTCCGTACACTAGGTGGCACCCAAGGCAAGGGCTTGTCCCCATGGTCAGTTTGGGTAAGTTTTGGCTTATTCCTCTCTCTTCAAAAATATCTAATGTTGTGGGGATTACTAATCAAAGTGTGACTTCTTCCAACTCTCTCCCTGTAAATGTTACCTTGGGGCCATTTGGCATTTTTAATTAAATCCTTCCTTTCCCATCAACCTGATGTAGACCAGATGGAAAGCGTTTCTGGATGACACCCCATTCCCCCAGGAAAGGAGGGGAGGGAAGCAGGTGGACTTATAAGACTCCCAGGCACTTCCAGCCCTCTGTATGGTAGGGCAAAGGTTTAGGACAATGCATGCTTTGCCACAAGTGTAAGATTTTAGCATCAAAACATGCAGAAGTTTGCGGGAGGGCACACAGAGAAGATAAAGGGAAAACAAGAGGGTCTGCGCAGGGCCCTGCAGTGACCACTTCTTGTACATAAATCTATTCTCCAAGTACCTGCTAGGAGCTGAATTGTGTTCCCTTTAAATCCTCGTATTAATGTACTAATCCCCAGTTATTTCAGAATGTAACTGTATTTGGAGATAAGATCTTTAAGAAGTAAGTTAAAATTGAGGTGATTAGGGTGTGTCCTAATCTTGGTAGTAGTCACTAATATGACTGGTATGTTTTTTACTTATTTCGTTGGCTGTGTTGCAGCATGTGAGATCTTTCTAGTTGCTGCAATGTGGGATCAAGTTCCTGGAGCCAGGGATCAAACTCCATGCATTGGGAGCATGGAGTCATAGCCACTGGACCACCAGGGAAGTCCCTGGTATCTTTATAAGAAGAGGAAATCTGGACACAGACACGCACAGAAGAAAGATGCAGGGAGAAGACAGCCATCTATAGGCCAAGGGGAGAGGTCTCAGAAGAAACTAACCCTGTCCACTCCTTGATCTTGGACTTCTAGCCCCCAAAACTGTGAGAAAATAAATTTCTATCTTGTAAGTCATTCAGTCTGTAATATTTTGTTATGGCAGCCCAAGCAAGCTAGTACAGAATCTATTGCATCTGGAAGCAGATTCTGTAATTATATCACTTTTAAAGCAAAGTATTTTCCAAACAAGAGCTTTTCTGTACCTAGATACCTCTATGGAGGTCACAAAGTTAGTCAAAATATGTTTTTTAATTAAAGATGTCCACTCTGTTAATGAAGCAATATTGCCCTTCATTTCCAGTTGCTCCCAATCCAGTCATAATACTGCTAAATATTTCACAGTCACAACTTCAGGTTCTACCCTTTTCTCTCTCCCAGTGTACTAAGAAAACATTCCAAAGACTATCCACTTTTTCTAAATGCTTTGAAAGGGTTTAAATAATATCATGTTTCCTGGTTGTTTGGTCTCATCTGACACAGTGATGACCTATTGCTGTTCTGTCCTTCAGTAGATGCCTGCAAACAGAGCAACTATCTTTCCTGTGTAGCCTAAGAGAGCCACGATGCTTTTGTGAAAAATATTACAAAATTTTATGGGACTCTGGCTCCACTATCTAGAACATAATATCTCTTCAAGGGAACAGCATCTTTCCAACAACTGAGAAAAAAACTATTTTCCAGGACTCCAGACATATTGCAGTTTCACAGATGTACTCTTTATTGGACATGATTGGAAATTTTCTCTTTTCTTTTCATGCATAAGAATAAGATAGACCTATGGCTAATGGGATTCCATATTCAAAACGTGTTGGGTTTCTTTGTGCATTTAAATGAACATGATTCATATGTATGAGTTACCATAACAGCATAAGGCACTTAACAAGCTTAGTAGTGCTGCCAGAGACATGGTGAGCAGGGGAATCAAATCCAAGTCAGAATAAGTATCTGTTCCCATGGGGTTAAGTCACTACTACGTTGGATTTGTAGTGCCCGACTGTCCAGGCATTACAGGTGCCTGACCACCTCCAGGTGCCTGACTGTCCCCAAGTGCAGGGGGCTAAGGGTTTGTGACTTGCTGATAAATCGGGTCTCAGTAATGGCAATAAGGGCTTCCCTGGTGGCGCAGACAGAAAAGAATCTGCCTGCAATGCGGAAGACCTGGATTCGATCTCTGGGTTGGGAAGAACCACTGGAGAAGGGGATGGCTACTCACTCCAGTATTCTTGCTGGGAGAATTCCATGGACAGAGGAGCCTCATGGGCTATACTCCATGGGGTCACAAAGAGTCAGACAACCGAGTGACTAACGTTTCACTTCAATGGCAATAAACATGTCAACCTTGGGAAGGGGAAGCCCATGTGATTCAGCTGGGCTTAATTTAATTTATGAATCCATTGGGCAAGTACTGGAGTGACTGGGGAGGGAGGCTGACCGACATCCATGGAACAGGTCATCTTGTTCACCAGGTTATGGAGAGTCTCCTCCATTCTGAAGATTCTCAAGGTGAATAAATACTCTCATAGTCTAGACCCATTTTAAGAGGGTCTTAAATCCACCTACATATCTCTTCTCCAATCTTCCTTGTCATCAATTTTCTTATCTTGTCCCTTTCAAGTCCCCAGCCATAAAGTTAACAGTTTACCACGTTTTTGTGTGTCCCTGGGGGGCCTTACCTTGGAACATCCTCCCTAACAAGGAAAGTGGACAAGTTGTGCTACTTGAGTTCTGCCCACTAGGAGGATTTCCCCTCTCTGTGGTCTGTCAGGTGAATGTAATACATGACGCAGTAATACACTGCTGGCCGCTACCAGTGTCCTGTGCTGAGTATTCTGTAAAAAGTTGAAATGTTTTCTCTCTTGGCTCGCTGATCATAGGAAACTGTGAGATCATTGGCGTTGGCTGAGGGATGGATGGCAGGGAATGAGAGTGGACATATTAGGAATGTAAACAGTCAGCTCGTACAACTTTCATGCATATTCAGACTTGAGCCTGGTCTTATAGGACCACTTCCACTTGATGGATGAAGTACCCTCTGTTTTATGGTTTGAGATCAGTTGGGGATGTATAATCACCAAGTGTTTCGTGGTTAAGTGTTGTTGTACTCTGCTGGAGTCCAGGAGCAAGCCAGGTGCTAGTTCCCCAAAGAGCCATTTGCTGAATTCGACATGCTTTCTAAATGATACTCTATTTATTAGGATAAAGTTAGCTGGCAACTTCAGATGATTGTACTTGCAGACTTATTGTATGTTTGTTTCTATCACACCAGAGTATCTCAAACCAAAGGCCACCAGCCCCATTCTTTACTTTGCTCTAACTAGTCAAATAGGAGATTTTTTCATGCCTGCATTTTTTTCCCCATCTGCCTCCCATCCCGATTTTAAAAATTTTTTAAAAAGAAGAAGAAAAGAAAGGAGGGAGTGTTAGAGAGTCCTTTAGGAAAATTTTGTATATTGGGTCCTGAATCCCATAAAACTGCCATATAACTATTTATCCTTCTCATGGGAAGCATATGGGATTAACAGACTGTGACAATGGTCTTTTATTTTTCCATAATATTTTAACTTCTATCTGTTAAAAGGCTTTCAAGACCAAAGAAAGTAACTTAAAGAAAGGAATTTATGTTATAAAACTTTTATTTGATCTAACATTTGATCTTGCTCTTTTGAGTTCAATGGCTTCATCTGGGGAGACATAGCAGTGACAGAATTCATACCTTTTTATTACGGAAAATTTCAAACACACATAAAGTAGAGAGCATAGTATAATAAGCCTCCAAGCACCTATCCTCCAGCTTCAACAGTAATCAACATTCTATTCTTGTCATTTATACTCTATCCTTCCCACCAGTATGTTTTTTCTTTTGCTGGAAACAATCTAGATTGTGTTTGCTAAAACAATCTAAGACAGCATATAGTTCCACTTTGTAAATTCTTCAGTAATATAGACTAATTTTATAAACATAACATAACCACAATTTCATTATCATTCCCCCCCCAAATCAACAATTAACTACTTAATATCATCTAACAATTAGTCCATGTCCAGTTTTTCCCAGTGGTCTCAAAATGCCTTTTTATAGTTGGTTTATTTAATTTAGGATCTAAACAAGATGTACATATTGCATTTGGTTGGGAGGTCTTTTAAGTCTCTCTCTCTCATTTTCTAAGGTAAATACAGTCTTTTCTGTTGAAGAAATTTGTGTTTTTTCTAGTTCCCAAAATAGGCATTAGGTTTCTAAATAGAAGGAAAAAGCCTTAGCCAAAGAGTCACATATTATTCAGACTAGTCTAAGAAAACTAATAACTTGAGTAAACGAACTTGAAAAGATTAAAAGCCACATCAGAATAGAATTGTAGGCCTTCCCTGGTGACCCAGTGGTGAGGAGTCTGCCTGCCAATGCAGGAGACACGAGTGGGATCCCTAGTCGAGGAAGATGCCACATGTCACAGAGCGACTGGGCCCCTGTGCTGCAACTATGGGGCCTGTGCACTGGAACCCAGGAATAGTAACTACTGAGCCCACGCACTGCAATTGCTGAGGCCGGTGCCCTGGAGCCCCTGCTCTGCAAGGGGAGGGGCCCCCACAAGCCTGCACATAGCAACTGAAGGGTGTCACCCCACCCCCGTCATCGAAACTAGAGAAAAGCCCGCGCAGCAGCAAAGACCCAGCACAGCCAGAGATAGAAAAAACAGGATTGTACCTTTTGGTCAGAAACATAGGAACCAAAGGCAAAAATCTGCAAAGCTTAAGGCCAATTAATACATATATACACAACACTGTATTTTCCCCATTTTGCATTTATCTTGATATGGCATAAAGTGCATTGCCAAGCTAAAATACAAGCTTCCTGGGACTTCCCTGGAGGTCCAGTGGTTAAGATTATGCACTTCCAATGCAGGGGACACAGGTTCAATCCATGGTCAGGGAACTAAGATCCCACAGGCTGTGCAGCCAAATAAATAAATAATAAAATAAATACAAGCTTCCTAATTTAAAAAATAATGGCATATGAATTTCCCTTTGTTTTAAAGTCTTCTTTATACCTATTAATGGTATTTTGTTTTTGCCTTCACTTTGTATAGGACATTGCTGCAACAATCATATAACTCTAAAGCAGAAGTTTGGGCACAAAGCCTGACAACCTTCAGCATGATGGCCGTAGTAAGGAGTTATTGCTTCTTTTGTGTGGTTAAGTTTGTGTATATATTTTAATTGTGTATATATTTTATTATATCAAAAGTGTAAAACAAGGTACATTCAGGGAGATACATCCATACACTTTTCCTTATAGGTAATCATTTTTATTTATTAGTTTTTGGTTTATGCACTTTAAAATTTTGTATATATATGTGTGTGTGTGTGTGTGTATATATACTTTTTCCATTCTTCTACAAAAAGTATAATACTATACATACTTTTCTGCATGTTGGTTTTCTGCACTTTTTTCCTGGAGGTCACTCTTTGGCAAGACATAGAAATATTCTCCTTTTTACAATTGATGGATACCCCACTGCATGTATGTACCACTGTTTATTCACCTGTCCTTTATAGATAGACCTGTGAGCTGTTGATTCTTGTATTATTACACGGTGTGCTGCAATAAATAGCCTTGAGCATTCATCATTTCAAGTTTTTGCCATTTTATCTTACCTAGAAGGGAGGTTTCTTGGGCATAGAATAAACGCACATATAATCTTGCTAGCTAATGTCAAATCTCCCTCTACAGTTGCACCATTTCTCATCTCCATCAGCAATACATGAAAGTACCTCTTTCTGCACAGTCTCACCAGCTTAGTGTGTTATCAAGTTTGAGATTTTTGCAAATCTGATAGATAAGTAATGCTTATTTTAGTATTAATATACATTTATCTTACTATACAAGTAGCAAATCAAAGTTAAGCATCTTTTCATATACTTAAGAGCTATCTGTATTTACTTTTCTTTAACTTTCCCATTTATTACTGGATAATTACACTAAGATTTGAATTTCTTTTCAATATTTAGAAAAATTTTATGTATTAGGGATATTGGCCTTTTGTGATATGAGTTACAATTTTGTCTTGATTTTTATTTCATTTTGACATTGCTCATGGTATTTCAGGCATGCAATTTTTTAACTTTTGAAAATTTCAGGTAGATAAATTTACCCATCTTTCTGTTACTGAATCCAGATATGGAATCAGAGGAAAGTCCTCCTCATTTCTAAGTTGTAAAAAAATTGACCCACGTTTTCCTCTAGTATTTGTATGACTTTCTATTTTTACATTTAGATATCTGACTCACTTGGAATTTATCCAAGTGCAAGTCATGAAGAATGGATCCAATTTTGACTTTATCCACTTGGCCATCAGTTGTTCCAACAGCATTTGTTTATCAAACACCAAATGTCTGTATACCTTTGGAATCTATCTTTAAATTTTATATCCTGTTAAATTAACTATATATCCATTTATGCACCATGTTTTAATAAAAGAATTTTTTTTAAAAAACTAAAGAAAGAAAAGAAAACGAGGTCGCTCAGTTGTGTCCAACTATTTGCAACCCCATGGACTGTAGCCTACCAGGCTCCTCGGGCCATGGAATTTTCCATGGAGTAGGTTGCCATTTCCTTCTCCAGGGGGTCTTCCCAACCCAGGGATCAAACCTGAGTCTCCCACATTGCAGGCAGAAGCTTTATGGTCTGAGCCACCAGGTTGGTATTATCTTTAGATTTTTATATCCTGTTCAATTAACTATATACCTATTTATGCACTAATACCATGTTTTAATAAGAGTTGTTTAAAAAACTACAGTTGATTTACAATGTTGTATTAGTTTCTGATGTACAACAAAGTGATTCATACATATATACATAAATATATGAATAAATATTTTTCCCATTATGGTTTATTATAGTATATTGAATATAGTTCCCTGTGCTATACAGCGGGACCTTTTTGTTTACTTATTTTATACATTGTAGTTTGTATTTGCTTTTCCCAAATCCTTAATTTATCCTTCCCCCACCCCCTTTCGCTTTTGGTTACCCTCAGTTTGTTTTCTGTATCTGTGAGTCTGCATCTTCTCTTTTTCGGCTGTGCTGGGTCTTTGTTGCTGCGTATGGGCTTTCTCTAGTCTCGGAGATTGGGCGCTCCTCTCTAGTCGTGGAGTATGCGATTCTCATTGCAGTAGCTTCTCATTGCAGAGCATGACCAGCTCTAGGCACATTTAGCTCTATTCATGTTGCTGCAAATGGTATTGTTTCATTCAATAAGAGAGTTTTAATAAATGTTTCAGTGTGAAGTAGGGCTAGTTTCCCATTTCTCTTCTTTAAAAAGAGATTTCTGGTTAGTCTTGTATTTATTTTCCAAAATAATATATAATCAACTTGTCTGGCTCCAGAAAAAAAAATAACCTGAAGATAATTCCCTGGTAGCTCAGCTGGTAAAGAATCCACCTGCGCAGGAGGCTCTGGTTCAATTCCTGGATCGGGAAGTTCCCCTGGAGAAGGGATAGGCTACCCACTCCAATATTCTTGGGCTTCCCTGGTGGCTCAGACGGGAAAGAGTCTGCCTGCAATGCAGGACACCTGGATTCAATCCATGGGTTGGGAAGATCCCCTGGAGGAGGGCATGGCAACCCACTCCAGTATTCTTGCCTGGAGAATCCCCATGGACAGAGAGCCTGGCGGGCTATAGTCCATGGGGTCTCAAAGAGTCAGATACCACTAAGCACAGCACAGAAGATAATTTTATTGGGATCACAAATTGTAACTTGTAGAGTATTGATCTCTTTCTGATATTGAGTCTTCTGATCAATAATATGGCATGTTTTCTCATTTTTTCAAATCTACTTTTTGTCCTGTAGGAATATTTTATAGTTTTCCTCAGGCAGGAGGCCCTGATTCGATTCCTGGGTTGTGAAGTTCCCCTGGAGAAGGGATAGGCTACCCACTCCAATATTTTTGGGCTTCCCTGGTGGGGAATTACACCTTATTACACAATCCTCATTACACAATTCTCATTAAATTTGTGTCTGCATTTTATTTCATTTTGCTTTTGCTGTTGTGAATGGAATCAGGACTCTCTTCTTCCTTTATTTTTTACAAGTGATTACTATTTCTTCCAAGTGGTTACAAAGCTCTTTATTTCTATATGCTAATTTTATAACATGCTACTTGACAAAATACATTTATTCTTCATAGGAATAAATTTTCCACTTATCATAAGTTTCCTACAACTATATCATTTGCACATGAACATAAATTTACTTCTTCTTTTTCCATTCTTATGTTTCTAATTGTTTTCTCTTATGTTAAAATAGTGGACATCCTTGTCTTCTCTATGATTTTTGCGATGAGTTCCAAGACTATTTGTCTGATACCAGCTGTGTGCCCTACAATTCAATTCAGTTCTGACACCAGCTACCCACAGTTAGTGAAGATTCCACAGGTTAAGGCTTTCAGTCCCACAAGGCTGCCCCCACATCAGGTCCTGGGGGTCCCCAGCCCACCCACACTTCTGCCTGGCTGGATACAAATTTGGGGCTTCCCACAACATCTTCAAGTGGAAAATTCATTAGATCCACTCACAGAACTCAGGAAAGTGCTATACTTACACCATTTTATTACAAAGGATATTAATGAACAGCTAGAGGAAGAGATACTACCCTCCTAGACTATTAAGATGTTCCCAGCTGAGGAAGCTCCCTTAGCATGCTGGCCCTGAGTTTTTAAATCGCTAGTTTGGTGATTGAACTCAATCTCCAGTCCCTCTCCACTTCTTGAAGTTGAGCATAGGAAAGTTACAATGTTCTAATCAGGTGGTTTGGTTCTTCTGGCCCCAGCCTTCATCCTGAAGCTACCAAACCCCTCTCTGCTATGAATCATCACCATGAAACCCCTCATTAGCATAAACTCAAGTATCGAGTTTATATATAAAATCACTTGCAGATGGTGACTGCAGCCATGAAATTAAAAGACACTTACTCCTTGGAAGGAAAGTTATGACCAACCTAGATAGCATATTCAAAAGCAGAGACATTGCCAACAAAGGTCCGTCTAGTCAAGACTATGGATTTTCCTGTGGTCATGTATGGATGTGAGAGTTGGACTGTGAAGAAGGCTGAGCGCCAAAGAATTGATGCTTTTGAACTGTGGTGTTGGAGAAGACTCTTGAGAGTCCCTTGGACTGCAAGGAGATCCAACCAGTCCATTCTGAAGGAGATCAGCCCTGGGATTTCTTTGGAAGGAATGATGCTAAAGCTGAAACTCCAGTACTTTGGCCACCTCATGCGAAGAGTTGACTCATTGGAAAAGCCTCTGATGCTGGGAGGGATTGGGGGCAGGAGGAGAAGGGGACGACAGAGGATGAGATGGCTGGATGGCATCACTGACTCGATGGATGTGAGTCTGAGTGAACTCCGGGAGTTGGTGATGGACAGGGAGGCCTGGTGTGCTGCGATTCATAGGGTCGCAAAGAGTCGGACACGACTGAGCGACTGAACTGAACTGATATAAATTCAAGTATTGAGTTTATAAATTCAAGTATCAAGGGGTTGTTATGAGTAACAAGACACCCCTATCACTCAGGAAATTCCAAGGATTTTTGAAGTTCTGTGCCAGGAATCTGGGGAAAAAAAATTTTTTTTTTTAAATTATATCACCAGTAGGAAAGCCTCTAGGGTTTGCCCACTAATTAATTTGGGGCCAAGATATTGTAAAGGAAGTATCCCTCAATTTCTTTTTATTGAGTCTTTAACATGAATGGGCTTTGAATTGTGTTGAAGGCCTTTTCAATATCTATGGAGATTATCATTTCCTCCTTAGGTATATAAATTTGATACATTATGTTAACAGACTTCCTAGTATTGAATGATCTTTATATTCCTGAAATAAATCCCATCTAGTTATATGTATTTATTTAATGTGTTATTAATATATGCTTACTAATATTTTACCTTTTTTTATTCATTTACTATCAATGTTGTACTTAATCCACAAAAAGAAATTGAAAGTGTTTCTTCCTCTTCTGTGCTCTAGAATTCTTTAAGTGGCATTCAGTTATCTTATTTATTTCATCAAGATTTTCATATTTATTTGCATAAAACTGTACAAATTAATAGGCTCTGTTTTGATGGCCCTGTCTGGCTTGTCATTAGTTTGTATGTTTTATACTTTATTTTAAAAATTAAATTATTCAATAGTTTGTGTACATTGTTAGTGTTTTCAAATAAGCCTTTTGATTTCTGTATTACTTTTACTCTGTTTTATCAGTTCACTAATTTTTCACTCTTATTAATTCTTTGCTTGTGCTTTACTTTGGTTTTCTTTGATTTTTTTTCTATCTTTGTGACATCAATGTTTCATTTACTTACTTTCATATTCATTGATAAAGATATCCAACATAATGAATTTTCCTCTGATAACTCTTTTTTTGCCATAGACCATTTATTCAGATGTAATGTTTACACTATTAGCAGTAGTATTTTCAAGAGTTCTAAATTTTTAATTTTTCCTTCATCGAAGGAATCATTTAAAAGTATGTGTATTAAAACTTTTTTCCAAGTGGCAGAGACTTTATTATTATCATCAATATCTAGCATTGTAGTCATAGAACACAGCTTGTTATTTGCATTTAAATTTTTTACATTATTTTATTTTATTACTTTTAATTGAGGTATAGTTGATTTACAATATTATGTTAGTTTCAGGTATACGGCATAGTGATTCATAGTATTTTTACGTATTATATTCCACTAAAAGAGCTGACTCATTGGAAAAGAACCTGATGCTGGGAAAGATTGAGGGCAGGAGTAGGGGGGCAACAGAGGATGAGATGGTTGTATGACATCATCAACTCAATGGGCACAAGTTTGAGCAAACTTCAGGACATAGTGAAGGACAGGGAAGCCTGGTGTGCTGCATCAGTGCATGGGGTCGAAAAGAGTCAGACACGACTGAGCGACTGAACAACAGCAACAAAAAGTTGTTACAAGATAATGGCTGTAATTTCCTGATACCTGTCACTTATCTATTTTATGCAGAATAGTTTGTATCTTTTAATCTCATACCCTGTCTTGCTGCTCCCTTTTTCCCTCTCCTTAATGGTAACCACTAGTTTGTTTTTTATATCTGTGAGTCTTTTTCTGTAGCTACATACATTCATTTTATTTTTTAGATTCCACTTATCATACAGTATTTATCTTTCTCTGTCTGACATTTCACTAAGCACAATATTCTTTAGGGCCATCCATGATGCTGCAACTGGCAGAATTTCATTCTTTTTTGTGGCTGAGTAATATTCCATTGTACATATATATCACATCTTCTTTATCCATTTGCTGTTGATGGGCACTTGGGTTGCTTCCATTTCCTGGCTATTGTAAATAGTGCTGCAGTGAACACTGGGGTGCGTGTATATTTTTGAATTAGCATTTTGTTTTTTTTCCAGATATATACCCAACAGTGGAATTGCTGGATCATATGGTAGCTCTATTTTTAGTTTTTTGAAGATGTGCCATACTGTTCTATAGTGGCTGCACCAATTTACATTCCCACCAGTTGTGCACAAGTATTCTTTTTTTCTCCATATCCTCTCTGATATTTGTTATTTGTAGACTTTTTGATGACAGGTATGAGGTGATATTTCACTGTTGCTTTGATTTGCATTTTTCTAATTATCAATGTTTGTTGCCAGTTTTCTTTATGTCTTAAGATGTCCATTTTCAGGAACATTCCATGTGTACTTCAAAAGGAGGTATATTCATTAATATAGGTATTCCGAATTTGACATAAATTTGTAAGAGTTACCATACTGATTATGCTGTTTAGGTCAGTGATACTCAAAGCAGCCAGTCTACTATGTCACTAAGCATACAATAGTTCAGCTGATTTTTTTTTTCTTTTTTGGTGGCAAGACTTTCCAAATGAAGGAAGTAGTGCATTGATTTATATTCTGGAGCAAGCTTCTTATCTCACTGCATCTGGTAACCATAGTTCATGAATTGGCAGCAGTCTGTAACCACATTTTCAATAGCACTGGATAAGGTTTCCTAAATCCTTATTCATAATTTATCCACTTGCTTTGTCTTGGAATGAGCTTAATGTATCAATCTTTTCTTTTGTTAATGTGTTTCTGTTTTTATTCAGTGGAAGCTGACTCTGTTATTGACTACATATCTCCATTTTTAAATTAGCCATTAACATTTCTTAAAGCCCTCCTTTTTCTTTTTAAAGTCTTTTGGTCAGAATTCTATCTTGACAGATACCAACATCATGACCCTTGCTGTTTTGTGTTTTACATCTTGCCTGGTATAAATTTATCCATTCTCTTATTTTTAAGCATTCTAATCTCTTTGTTTTAGGTGTGTTTTTAAATAACATAGGATTGGACTTTGCTTCGTTTGACAATTCAAAAATCCTTTCATGTAATATGTGAGTAAGCCTCATTTATAGCATTGGTAAAAATAAGTTTTTAATTATAAACTATTTTAGCATATAGTCATCTCTCTCTTTGTTTTAAAAAATATTTCTCTTGACTTGGAAAGGAGACAAGATGGCAGAGTAGAAGGACCTTGAGCTCACCTCCTCCCACAAGAACACCAAAATCAAAACTAACTTCAGAACAACCACTGATAAAAAAAGACTTGAACCTACCAAAGAAAGACATCCCACATCCAGAGACATGAAGAAGAAGCTCAACAAGATGGTAGGAAGGATGCACTCATCATATAATCAAATCCCATACCCCTTGGGTGGGCGAATCACAAACTGGAGAATAATTATATTAGAGAAGTTCTCCAACAGAAGTGAGAGCTGTGAACCCCATATCAGGCTCCCCATACTGGGGGTCTGGTATGGGGAGGAGGACCCTCCAGAGCATTTAACTTTGAAGGCCAGTGGGGCTTGAATGCAGGAGTGCCACAGGACTGGGGGAAGCAGAGACTCCACTCTTTCAGGGTGCATGCAAGTTCTCGTGCACCCCAGGAGCCCAGGGAAAAGCAGTGACTTCATTGGAGCCTGAGCCAGACCTACATGCTGGTCTTGGGGAGTCTTCTGGGGAGGGAGATGTCTGTTTTTCTCTCTGGAGTCATAAAAGTTGGTGACAGAAATATCAGGAATTCTTCATCTACTTGAACTCTTGTTGGAGGCAGATATCTTGCTTGGGTTGTTATTCAATCTCTCAGCCATGTCTGACTCTTTGTGACCCCATAGATTGAAGCACACCAGGCTTCCCTGTCCTTCACCAACTCTCAGAGTTTGCTCAAACTCATGTCCATTGAGTCAGTGATGGCATCCAACCATTTCAGCCTCTATCGTCCCCTTCTCTTCCTGCCTTTAATCTTTCCCAGCATCAGGGTTTTTTCCAATGAGTCAGTTCTTCACATCTGATAGCCAAAGTATTGGACTCTCAGCTTCAGCATCAGTCCTACCAATGAATATTCAGGACTTATTTCCTTTAGGATTGACTGGTTTGATCTCCTTGCAGTCAAGGGACTCTCAAGAGTCTTATTCAGCACCACAGTTCAAAAGCATCAATTCTTCAGCACTCAGCCTTCTTTATGATCCAACTCTCACATCAGTACCTGACTACTGGGAAAACCACAGCCTTGACTATGTGGAGCTTTGTTGGCAAAGTGATGTCTCTGGTTTTTAATACACTGTCAGGTTTGTCATAGCTTTTTTCCCAAGGAGCAAATATCTTTAATTTCATGGCTGCAGTCACCATCTGCAGTGATTTTACAGCACAAGAAAATAAAGTCTCTCACTGTTTCCATTTATCCCCCATCTATTTGCCGTGAAGTGATGGGACCAGAGGCCGTGATTTTCATTTATTGAATGTTGAGTTTTAACCCAGCTTTTTCACTGTCTTCTTTCACGTTCATCAAGAAGCTCTTTAGTTCCTCTTCACTTTCTGCCATTAGTGTGGTGTTATCTGCATATCTGAGGTTATTGATATTTCTCCTGGCAATCTTGATTCCAGCTTGTAACTCATCCAGCCCGGCATTTTGCGTGAGGTACTCTGCATATAAATTAAATAAGCAGGATGATAATATACAGGCTTGACATACTTCTTTCTCAATTTTGAATCAGTTCATTGTTCCATGTCTGGTTCTAACTGTTGCTTCTTGACCTGCACACAGGTTTCTCAGGAGGCAGATCAGGTGGTCTGGTATTCCCACCTCTTTAAGAATTTTCCACAATTTGCTATGATTCACACAGTCAAAAGCTTTAGCATAGTCAATGAAGCAGAAGTAGATTTTTTTTTTCTGGAATTCCCTTGCTTTTTCTATGACCCAGTGGATGTTGGCAATTTTATGTCTGATTCCTCTGCCTTTTCTACATCCCGTTTGTATATCTGGATGCTCTTAGTTCATATACTGTTGAAGCCTAGCTTGAAGGATTTTGAGCATTACCTTGTTAGCATGTGAAATAAGCGCGATTGTGTGGTAGCCTGAACATTCTTTGGCATTGCCCTCTTTTGGAATTGGAATGAATTAGCACCAAGACCTGGCCCCACCAGTCAGGCCCCAGTGCCTTCGGCCAAACAACCAACAGGGTGGGAACACAACCCCACCCATCAGCAGACAGGCTGCCTAAAAACTTCCTGAGCCCACAGCCACCTCTACACACATCCTTTGACATGGCCCTGCCTACTAGAGGCCCAGGACCCGGCTCCATTCACCAGTGGGCAGGCACCAGTCCCTCCCACCAGGAAGCCTGCACAAATCTCTGGACCAGCCTCACCAACCAGGAGGGAGCCACCAGAAGCAAGAAAACTATGATCCTTCAGCCTTCAGAACTGAGTCTACAAATGCAGTTCAGAACCTACCCTGGGACCAGCTGATCCCTGGCCCTTGCGTGATGAGAGGCGACAAATACGATGTTCCCCACAGAGGGCAGTTCTCCAAGGTCAAGAAACATAAATAACCTTCCATATACATAAAATACAAATAGAAATTTAGACAGAATGAGTTGGCAAAGAACTATGTTCCAGATGAAGGAACAAAATAAAACAGAAGAACAACAAAGTGATGTGGAGCTAGGCAATCTACCCAAGAAAGAGTTCAGGGACAGTAACTGTAAAAATAATCAAAGAACTCAGGAAAAGAATAGACGCACATGGAGAGAAGTTACAAGAAGTTTTTAACAAAGAGTTAGAAAATATTAAGAACAACCAGAGTTGAAAAATACAATAACTGAAATGAAAAATACACTAGAAAGAATCGAGAGCAGAATAAATGAGACAGAATGAATAAGTGCTCTGGAAGACAGAATGGTGAAAATTACTGCCACAGAACAGAATAAAAAGAAATGAAGACAGTCTAGGAGATCTCAGGACAACATTAAACACACCAACATTCAAATTATAGGGGTCCCAGAAGGAGAAGAGAGAAATGGCCTGAGACAACATTTGAAGAGATAATAGCTGAAAACTTCCCTAAGATGGGAAAGGAAACAGTCACCCAAGTCCAGTAAGTGCAGAGAGTCCCATTAAGGTTTAACCCAAGGAGGAACATGGTGAAACCCATAGTAATCAAATTGACCAGAATTAAAGATAAAGAGAAAATATTAAAAACAACAAGGGAAAAAATAATAAATGACATATAAGGGATTCCCCCATAAAGTTATCAGCTGACTTTCCAGCAGGAACTCAGCAGGCCAGAAGGAAGTGGCACAACATATTTAAAGTGATGAAGACAAAAATTTACAACCAAGAATACTCTACCCAACAAGACTCTCATTCAGATTTTGGTGGGTCTCAGGACTGTTTGAATAATTAAAAACTCTTTCCTACAAGCAGAGGACAGGAACAGTATGAATAATATCTTGATAGTACTTGGCAAAGACTTTGATAGGGAAAGAAGCAAATAAACCCCTTTTGATCAATCTGTGCCTCTGAGTGAGGTTTCAATTTCCATTCTATTATGTAATATGAAATCAAAGCATGAGGTCTTGTTTATGGGGGAGGGTGTGGTACTCCCAGATTCTGAAATGAGATCTGCTGTATGAAGCTGTTACTCTCACTTTTTAATCACCTCTTTCATGTTTACACACAATTTTTTTAACCATATGGTAATGCAGTATTTATTCTGTCCATTAGTAACTACTATTGATAACATTGTAATACTATTAGAACTTAATATAAAAGTTCAACCTACTTTTTTTTTTTTTTTACATTTCAACACTGGATATTAATCAGAAAGACAGTATAAATTAGTATGGTTGAAATCTTTATGTCAAAAATTTATAATAAATGTTTGGTATTAGTCCACATACAGTTAAGTTTTTGGTGTAAAGTTATTTGGCTTCAAGAAAGAACATTTGGTTTACTTCACTAACAGGAATATCTCTTAGTGCTGGGATGGCCTCTTCTTGGTCTTTCTGGTGCTGCTGATTTTTGGCATAGTCATCTGTGATACTATGAATGGAGTCGAGTAGAGAGGTACTCATCATGTTTATTCCAAATAAGAGGATATAACCGATGACTACGGTAATGAGGAGATACACAGGCAGAACAACAGCCCAATACTTTTGAGGCCAATAAGTTAAGCCTAAGGAATTTAGCCAAGATTCAGGAATAAAAGCCCACACAAGATACAGTATGAAGCCAAACTGGGAGCTTAAGAAAAGAACCAAGCCATAAATTGCTCTTTCTGGCAATGGTGAATTTTCCACCATTTTCCCTATGGCTTTAGATATTCTTGGGTCCTCCAAGCGCCGACTCCTACACACAATTTTGAGTGATAGCAATGGTCCCTACCTTGTTTCTGTCTTTATGGGAGTATACTTAATGTTAAACCATTTAATATGATGTTTGCTCTTCAGTTCAGTTCAGTTCGGTCGCTCAGTCATGTCCGACTCTTTACGACCCCATGAACTGGGGGTTCAAAAGCACGATACTTTTGAACTGTGGTGTTGGAGAAGACTCTTGAGAGTCCCTTGGACTTCAAGGAGATCCACAAGTCCATCCTAAAGGAGATCATTCCTGGGTGTTCATTGGAAGGACTGATGTTGAAGCTGAAACTCCAATGCTTTGGCCACCTGATGTGAAGAGCTGACATTTGAAAAGACCCTGCTGCTGGGAAAGATTGAGGGCAGGAGGAGAAGGGGACAACGGAGGATGAGATGGGTGGATGGCATCACTGACACAATGGAAATGGGTTTGGGTGGACTCCGGAAGTTGGTGATGGACAGGGAGGCCTGGCGTGCTGTGGTTCATGGGGTTGCAAAGAGTCGGACACGACTAAGCAAATGAACTGAACTGAACTTAGTTTCTCAGAAAAAGAGAATAAAAGACTCTTCATCATAGTTAGGAAATAGCCTTTGTCTCTTGTTTTACTTAGTGTTTTTTCCAGAAGCTCTTCTTGACTTTTCTTAGCTGTTGTATAATTGTACAGTTTTCAACTTGATTTTCATCCATGTGATTAATTAGGTTGAGGTTTCCTAATTTTTGACTATCTGTAAGGGGCCAAAGTAATTTTTATTTTTTAGGTTTATTCTTAGGTGGTTAATAGTTTTTGCTGCCATTGTGAATAGAATCTTATTTTCTATTACATTTTCTAATTGGTTATGGCTGGTATATAGGAAAGCTATTGATTTTTTTTTTTTACGTTGATCTTGTATGTGGTCACCTTGCTGAATTTTCTTATTAATTCTAATAGTTTGTCAATTGATTTTCTTGAGTTTTTCTATGTAAGCGATAGTGTCATTTGCAAATAATCACAATTTGCCTCTTCTTTTCTAATGTTTATACCTCTTATTGCTTTCCTTCTCTTTTTGAATTAGAGAAAGTAAATGATACCATTTGAATAGTAGCGGTGATAAAAGTCATTCTTGTCTTGTTTCTGACTTCAATTGGAATGTGTGTCTATTACTTCACCATTAAGTATGGCATTTGCTGAAAGTTTTTATCATTGTTTTATTAAAAACAAACAATGCATCAAATTAAAGCTGTTTTTTTTCTACATGCTAGGAAATTTTTTCTTTTATATCATTAGTGGATGTTGAATTTAAGACAGTCATTTAAATTTTTTTATTTATTAATATAATAAGTTAAATTGATATATAACCTAATGCTGAGCCATCTTAGCAATGCTGGGATAAATCCTCTTTGAGCTTGATGAATTACTCTTTCAATACACTGCTGGATTTAACTTTTAAGATTTAATTTAAGATTTTTGCTTCATTGCTCCTATGTGGGATCATGTACATATATTTTTTCTCTTGCCCTTACCTGGCTTTGGCTTCAGGATATGCCAGTCAGTAAAATGTGTTGTGTGGCTTTCCATCTTTTTCTTTCTTTTCTTCTCATTTCTAGCTTCCTTTCTTTCTTTAATGACAACTTGTTTTTTATACTTAAAGGCTGCTGAGAAACGATTACTAGTCCTATTAAAGAAAATCTAACATCTTAATTGAAAACTATGGTAACTATATGTACTCATTAACTACTACTGAAGTTTTCTAAAACAACTTGAAGACATCATGTGCGTGTTTAATTTCAGCACAATGGTTTCAAGACCAAGTATACATGTTACATGCATTAAGGCTAGATTATAAATGATTGTCATCACCATCATCATTATCAATATCACCTTCACATTTTTTTTTAACTTGTTTGATGACTCATTCTCACTTCCACTGTATAATCATAAGGGATTTGATTTAGGTCATACCTGAATGGTCTAGTGGTTTTCCCTACTTTCTTCAATTTAAGTCTGAATTTGGCAATAAGGAGTTCATGGTCTGAGCCACAGTCAGCTCCTGGTCTTGTTTTTGCTGACTGTATAGAGCTTCTCCATCTTTGGCTGCAAAGAATATAAACAATCTGATTTCGGTGTTGACCATCTGGTGATGTCCATGTATAGAGTCTTCTCTTGTGTTGTTGGAAGAGGGTGTTTGTTATGACTAGTGCATTTTCTTGGCAAAACTCTATCAGTCTTTGCCCTGCTTCATTCTGTATTCCAAGGCCAAATTTGCCTGTTACTCCAGGTGTTTCTTGACTTCCTACTTTTGCATTCCAGTCCCCTATAATGAAAAGGACATCTTTTTGGGGTGTTAGTTCTAAAAAGTCTTGTATGTCTTCATAGAACCGTTCAACTTCAGCTTCTTCAGCGTTACTGGTTGGGGTATAGACTTGGATTACTGTGATATTGAATGGTTTGCCTTGGAAACGAACAGAGATCATGCTGTCATTTTTGAGATTGCATCCAAGTACTGCATTTCGGACTCTTTTGTTGACCATGACAGCTACTCCATTTCTTCTGAGGGATTCCTGCCCACAGTAGTAGATATAATGGTCATCTGAGTGAAATTCACCCATTCCAGTCCATTTTAGTTTGCTGATTCCTAGAATGTCGACATTCACTCTTGTCATCTCTTGTTTGACCACTTCCAATTTGCCTTGATTCATGGACCTGACATTCCAGGTTCCTATGCAATATTGCTCTTTACAGCATCAGACCTTGCTTCTATCACCAGTCACATCCACAGCTGGGTATTGTTTTTGCTTTGGCTCCATCCCTTCATTCTTTCTGGAGTTATTTCTCCACTGATCTCCAGTAGCATATTGGGCACCTACCGACCTGGGGAGTTCTTCTTTCAGTATCCTATCATTTTGCCTTTTCATACTGTTCATGGGGTTCTCAAGGCAAGAATACTGAAGTGGTTTGCCATTCCCTTCTCCAGTGGACCACATTCTGTCAGATCTCCTCACCATGACCCGCCCATCTTGGGTTGCCCCATGGGCATGGCTTAGTTTCATTGAGTTAGACAAAGCTGTGGTCCTAGTGTGATTAGATTGACTAGTTTTCTGTGAGTATGGTTTCAGTGTGTTTGCCCTCTGATGCCCTCTTGCAACACCTACCGTCTTACTTGGCTATGTCAAGGCTATGGTTTTTTCTGTGGTCATGTATGGACGTGAGAGTTGGACTGTAAAGAAAGCTGAGCGCCGAAGAATTGATGCTTTTGAACTGTGGTGTTGGAGAAGACTCTTGAGAGTCCCTTGGACTGCAAGGAGATCCAACCAGTCCATTCTGAAGGAGATCAGCCCTGGGATTTCTTTGGAAGGAATGATGCTAAAGCTGAAACTCCAGTACTTTGGCCACCTCACGTGAAGAGTTGACTCATTGGAAAAGACTCTGATGCTGGGAGGGATTGGGGGCAGGAGGAGAAGGGGACGACAGAGGATGAGATGGCTGGATGGCATCACTGACTCGATGGGCATGAGTCTGAGTGAACTTCCAGAGTTGGTGATGGACAGGGAGGCCTGGCGTGCTGCGATTCATGGGGTTGCAAAGAGTCGGACACGACTGAGCGACTGATCTGATCTGATGACTCATTGGAAGTCTTTTATGATCATGTCATGTTAGTGGTAATAATAGTGGTTTTGGACCCTATTAATGATGGATTAATCCAAATATGGTGAACTGCTGGTGTTGCAAGAACTGATGCTTTTACAGCTGGGGACTGTGAAGCAGGAATCTGTACTGTACACCTTGGCTCTGTGAGGGACATTGGAGTCCCTACCTTAGTTGAGGGCTTCCCTGGTGGCTTAGCTGGTAAATAATTGATCTTAGTTGAAACAGACATGATTTGTGGGATTGGGTGACTGGAGTGGGAGTACTTGGTATGCCAACAACTGAGCCAACATTGACCTGTGGGATTGTTACTCTACCTGCAGAGTATATGTCTTTATTTGGTAAAGATTAAAGTCTATAGGTTGGAACAGCCAAGCAATATCTATCGAGTGGCAATTTGCTGCTGCTGCTAAGTCATGTCAGTCGTGTCCAACTCTGTGTGACCCCATAGACGGCAGCCCATCAGGCTCCTCTGTCCCTAGGATTCTTCAGGCAAGAATACTGGAATGGGTTGCCATTTCCTTCTCCAGTGCGTGAAAGTGAAAAGTGAAAGTGAAGTCGCTCAGTTGTGTCCAACTCTTTGCAACCCCATGGACTGTAGCCTACCAGGCTCCTCCGTCCATGGGATTTTCCAGGTAAGAATACTGGAGTGGGTCGCTATTGCCTTCTCCAAGTGGCAATCTAGGGCCTGAATATGGCTTGATTGATTGCAAAAGAGTTTGATTTCTTTCTTCAAAGTCTAATACAAAAATCTCTCGGGGAAGGAGAGGTAAAAGATTGGTTAGCACAGCACTGGATTGCCAATTACACATCATGAGCATCAACAGTAACTCTCTTAGAAATTTTTGCATCATCTAAAATTGTGGTCACAAATTGAAAGGCAAACTCCAACATCTGATTTACAACTCTTACCTCATATTCTGTAATCTCCATGTCCTTCAGGATTTGTGCCATCATCTCTGCATCTTTCAGCATGCTCTTGGGAGAAGGCATCTTGCCAAACTCCATATAATATCCAGCGATCAGACTTTTCGAGTTAAATCACTCACATGAACGTATTTCAGTGGTTTTGATGCAAGTCCTTTGCCTAGTGCCTGGTTTACCTTGCCTAACCTACCCTCCATCTCTGCCCTGTCGTGCACCCTGACCAGTGAGCAGGATGTTCAGCCTTTTCTTATTCTCTTAAATAGATTCTATAATGTGAAAATTATGTATCCTTCAAATGTGTTTCTCTCTTTATTAGGCTCTGATATCATGCTACTTTCCTGCCTTGAGGAAATTTCATCTTATATGCTCTAAAGTCAACTTATTTATTTATAAATGAGGAATAATCTTTCCCCTGAAGGTCAACTAGAACTCACCTATTTTAAACTCTCAGCCTGTTACCTTTTAACTTTGTCATTCAATGACAATATTTTCAGTTTTTCTATGGTTATTGCCCCATTTGGTTTTCTAATTCTTTTTGGAACAATTTTGGCTACTTTTTTTAAAAACTGGAAAACATAACTCAGAACTATGAGCTTTAACTGGTAAAGAAATCGATATCATAACAGGCATAAATTTGATATTTATTTTGGGGCAGTGAAAATCCAGGTAATCTTAAAGGTAGCCCTTGACCTGCTGCCAACTGATTATCACTTGCAATCAATTATCACTTGAATGAACGATGAAGGCAAAGTGTTGGTGAACTAAGTGGCCTCTGCCACAGAACAGTATGGAGGGAATAAGGGATTTGTGAACACAGTAAAGCGGAATTTCTTTCTGAACAGAGTGAAAAAAAAAAAAGAATGTGAAACTCAATACCCTAAAATTTTGATTCAAGACAAGTCCCAAACCACTGACTTTCTATGTCTATCATAAAAATAATTTATCTCTTGCAGTCATGGGGCTGATAGTAACTGAAAATCAAATCCAAAGTGTGATATTGAGGATTACTGTAGTATAATACCAATTAAATTCACAGCCTTGCCACTCTGTTATGTGAATGTCAGAGTGTTGACCAGAAAAGAAAGCAGTCAGCTAACTCAGAGCATCTAAAATCCTACCCGCCTTGAGTCTCCCCGGCCAGTGGAAGAGGCTTCTCTTCCCCTGCTGAGGCTAATGGGTGACTTCTGACAATCCTTGTCAGCAGGAGGAAATAGTGACACAGTTCTATGAAAGCCTTCTGTTGACCCCTTCTGGTAAATCAAGGTAAATTCCATGAAAATACACGTGAGTGATGTTTCTGCAGAGCCAGTGTTCTAGACGGTATCACGATGTCCTTTCCTAAGTACCAGTTGCTTCACCTTATACCCTCCTACCATATGAAAGTGACAGAATGCTATATTTTACTGATTCATATTTAAAAAAATAAAATGTTGTTGAGGCAAAATTCATATAACATAAAATTAATTATTTTAAAATGAACAATTCAGTGGCATTTAGTTCATTCCATACCTTTGAATGTGATTCCATATCTTTGAAATGGAATTTATGTTATAATCAATGATATGCTATAGTTTAATTGGCAATGTTTCATAAAATTCTTCATAGTGGAATATAAATAAAGGTGCACCTTTCAGTTGATGGTGTCTTAGAGTAGTTGAATTTGGGTACTTGGTGGTTTTCTTGGATTTTTGAGGAAGCACACTTTATATTTGGATGTCTTGCCAGCCACTCATCTACTGAGTTGACCCGAAAGACCATTAGCTTTGAGAGGAATCCAGAGCAAAGGAAACTGTCCAATTGGTCTAGCCTGCAATGTAAGTAGATGGGCCGCTTGGTCTCCATGACCCACCAGATTCCAGTCATGTTGCAATCACCTTGCTGATGGAGACTATAGCAAGCCCAGGAGCAGCAATGCAGAAGTGAAGAAAACCATGCTCTGTTTGATAAGTAACTGATCTCCTTTGAGAAACAGCTTTATCTTACTACTAGGCCCAGACAGAGACTGCATGCTTGTCCCTGGGACAACCAGGTGACCTTCCTTCCATAACCTGGAAACTAGTTGATCCATTCTCAAGTCTGTAGTGTTCAAAAGCATTCGTCATCAGATGGAAAGGATACAAATGAGACCAGGCCTAAGTGTCTTCTCCTTTGCCACCCATCCCTCGATAAACACTTATGTCTTAACAGGCAGAGGTTGTTTGAATGGATAAAGAAAAGCAAAACCCAAATACCTGCTGTATATAAGAGATGCACTCTAAAAGATGAAATAAAATGGAAGGAAAAAGTATATACCATGCAAACAGTAAGCTTGGGAAGGCTGGAGAGACTGTATGAGTTAAAGTATATTTCAAGACAAAAACTAGAGATAAAGATAGATACTTCAGGACCACCCTGGTGGTCTAGTGGTTAAGAATCCACCTTCCAAAGCAGGAGATGCAGGTTTGATCCCTGGTCAGAGAATTAAGGTCCCACATGCCAGGGGGCAACTAGAGAAATCTCACGTGCTGCAAGGGAAGATCACACACGCCACAACTAAGACCTGACCAAAATAAATAAATAAAATAAATATTTAAAAAGATAGATATTTCATAATGGCAAAGTGATCGATTCACCAGGAAGCTATAGGAATTATAAATTTGTTACAGCAGAGATTATAACCTAATGACAGAGTTTCAAAATATGTGGAACAAAAATTGACAGAACTAAAAGAAGAAATACACAATTCCATGATCATAGTTGGAGATGAAAAGAAACCCTCAGCCATAGACTAATAGACATAAAAATATCAAGAAAGACAAATTATGTGAACAATATCATCAAATATCTTGCCCTAATGGAAATTCATAAAACTGTATACCACAACTGCAGGATATATATTCTTTTCAAACATTGTACACATTGTACACATCAATGGACCATATGCTGAGCCACAGAACAAGTCTCAATAAATTTGAAAGCTTTGATATCATACAGAATATGTTCTCTGACAATAGAATTAAATTAGATATCAATAATCAGAAGCTACCTAGAAAACTCCCAAATATTTGGAAATTAAGCAACATAGTTCTAAACAATCCATGGATCAAAGAAGTAATCACAAGGGAAATTAGAATGATATTGAAAACATAAAATGAATAGCAGGATTCAGGATAAACTTTATAGCTCTAAGTACTTGTGATTGAAAATAAGAAAGGTCTATATACCCCTTGGGCTTTCTTATATGGACTTCCCTGGTGGCTTAGATGGTAAAGTATCTGCCCGCAATGCGGGAGACCTGGGATCAATCCCAGGGTTGGAAAGATCCCCTGGAGAAGGAGATGGCAACCCACTCCAGTACTCTTGCTTGGAAAATCCCATGGATGGAGGAGCCCGGTAGGCTACAGTCCATGGGGTCGCAGAGAGTCGGACACGACTGAGCGACTTCACTTCACTTCATATACCCCTTACGTTTTATCATGGAATGCTGGCTGGCATCCCCAGCGTTATGGTCCAATGGATCAAATAATTTTCAGTTCTCATTGGGTGGTTTCATGGCCTCTCACAGACAAGTGTTTAGTTTCTACAACAGTCATTGTAAGCCAAAAACTCCTTCTCAAGTAGTGGCCAGTGGTTTATGGGTGGGATCAGAGTCTTGCTTCAGAATCCTGGGTGCCCATGCTGTGATTCCCCAATTGGAATTGCCTGCAATGGCACCCCACTCCAGTACTCTTGCCTGGAAAATCCCATGGACAGAGGAGCCTGGTAGGCTGCAGTCCATGAGGTCGCTAGGAGTCGGACACAACTAAGCGACTTCACTTTGACTTTTCACTTTCATGCATTGGAGGAGGAAATGGCAACCCACTCCAGTGTTCTTGCCTGGAGAATCCCATGGACAGAGGAGCCTGGTGAGCTGCTGTCTATGGGGTCGCACAGAGTTGGACATGACTGAAGTGACTTAGCAGCAGCAGAAGGTATTAAGTAAGATTTCCGTCACAAAATATGTCCAAAACATTGGGTCTGTTGGATAATCAGGCCCAACTAGTAACACAGCTTGCACTGCAACCTAGGCCTATCTTTTGGAGCCAGGTTCCTCTCTAAACCTACAGGTTACTGATAAATGTAACATGAGAGCAGCACGCTCAAATATAGTACTCATGGCCTCCAAACCCAAGAGGGCCACCAAGCTTTCTAACTCTTTGAGGTGAGTGGTACAATGTGTGGCCTCTTGTTTCTTACTTTAATTTTTGTTTATCTATTTAGTGTAGACAAGCAAAAGAATTGTCTCACAAGGAAGTCTGTAAAAGACTCCAGATTTTGGAAGGACTGGCTCACCAAATAAAAAAATACATGTGTTTAAAAGAAAAAAAGAAAAATGTCTTAGCTTGAGCTGCTATAACAAAAATAACTATAGATGGAGTGACTTAAAAGATATGTATTTCTTAGAGTTCTGGCAACTGAGGAGACTGTTCTGCCAAAAAATTAAAAAAGCTCAATAACATAAAATAGACCACAGGAGTCTGCTCAGGAAAGCTGATAATTGATGACATGCAACTGGTAGGGGAAGGAGAAGGGAGATGCCTGCAAAAGCTAGAATTTCAAAAAAGCTGAAATGGTACAGAGAGATACCTCCCACAAATCCTGGAATCCATGGTAGGTGAGTGTGAAAACAGAAATCTTTTCCTTTGTGGAGAATGTTGGAAGCTTCTTCAATCTATCGCAAATTCTGGAGACTTCTGGGGGTGGGGACAGGGGCAGGGTTCCCAAGAATATCCCAGTGGGAGGAGGGAGCCACCCCTCACTTTGCCTGCTCGACCCCGCTCTCCCCACCTCTCCGCCCCCTGCCTCCACACACACAGTGTCCTGGGACTGCTCCGTGTTGGGGCCATACGTGCCCTCCAGCCATCCCAGAGAGGTTTTCATCTTCTTTTTGCCCCTAGAACTGGAGGGGGACCACACAGGACTTGCTGAGACCCCTGTCCTCCGGCTCCTTGCCCTGGACTTTGTCAATCCTGCTCCCCACTGGCTTTTGCCCAGGGGCACAGGATGCTTTGGAGAGGTAGTCATCTTGATCAGGCCTCACAGGCAGCTCCAGTTCTCATCTACTTGGTCCTTTATATTGAGGTACAATGTTCACGCGATGAAGTGCACAGTTCTTAATGTACCAGCTGAAGGCAGTAATCACATTTTCCTTCTGGACAGCTGGAGCCTTTAAGGCACAGGGCCTGGCATGTAATGGCCTAACTAAATGACTTCCCTGGTGGCTCAGAAGGTAAAGAATCTGCCTGCAATGTGGGAGACCCGAGTTCAATCCCTGGGCCAGGAGGATCCCCTGGAAATGAGTTCAATCCCTGGGCCAGGAAGATCCCCTGGAAAAGGGAATGGATACCCAGTTCAGTATTCTTGCCTGGAGAATTCCATGGACAGAGGAGCCTGGCAGGCTATACAGTCCATGGGGTCGCAAAGAGTTGGACATTACTGAGTGACTAACACGTTCACTTTCACTTTACAGTTAAATACTAAACAATTATTTGTTGAATAAACTAATGAACAAAATCAAGTCAATGTACATTTCCACCAACAGTATATAGAAATATGGCACCTATTTCAACCACACCCTTGTCAAAAATAGGTATCACAATTATGTTCAAATTTTAGCTATTTGATAGTCATAAAATGATTTCTCATGATAGCTCTCAGTTCTTCAACTCTTTGAATCCCAGTAAGATGGAATGCTTATCTGTATGGTTATTGGCTGTTGCACTTGTGTGAATTTCCTAATCATGTTCTTTGCCCATTTCAAAACGTGGGAAATTTGTCCTATTAGTTGGAAAACGTCCTTCGTAATTCGCCTGAGCAAGACCAGGGCAGATGGAGTGGCTCCGGATCTTGATCACAGCACGAACACACCATCTTCCCTTCCCCACAGTTTCTAAGAAGCCCCTGAAAACAGGACACATGACCACTTGCTGGGAGAGCCCAGAGGATGAGAAAATCCACTGCCACACTTACGGAGTGCATGGTCTTGGTGAGGAGAGGGGAGGAGGGGGAGGAGGGGGAGGGGTGGATGAGAGAGAGAGAAGAGAGAGGAGGGAAGGAAGGACTGAGCCAGGCCAGACCCTCGGAGGCGCCAGTCTACTATTTTCTAGCTGAGCTGTCAACAGACAGGCTGAAGAGGGATGGGCCTCTAGGATCCCTTTTTATTCTGCCTCCTACATCCACATCCCATCAGTTCCTAGTTCCAGTTGACCCTACCACTGCCTCCCACCTTGTTCTCCTGTCTCCAGCTCCCTGCACCAGCAAGCCACCAGTGATCTTTCTTAAAGATGAATCTGACTGTTTTCAACCTTCTTCCCAACTCTCCTCCCCATGACGCACCCCCCCGCCCCATACCCTTCAGTGGCTTCATATGGCTCTCAGGGTTGAATGAAAACTCTGTTAAAGTTGACTCTGCAGCCCCAGAGCACCCCAACCTGAAATCCCTCTCCCAGGCCCCTCAATAGAACACTGCATTGCAAGAGTCTCTTCAGAAGTGATGCTGGGTTTCTGGGGAGGGTCAGCTGGGTGGGCACCACAGAGTAAGCTCCCCTCGGGCCTGGCAGAGAGGTCCACTGTCACCTGCAGTGTGATACAGGAAGTGTGGCAGTGGCTCCCAGAAGGGTCAAGAGAGAGGCATCCCTCTCTCGTTCCCTTTTCCCCAATCCTGGACTCAGTTTCCCCAAGGAATGAGAAGCTCTGGACCAATCATTCTGAGGGATTTCCTAATGACAGCAGCTAAGGCGGCATTCCAAGAAAAGGGAAGAAACCTGGCCATTTCCAAGACAGAAAGATAAATGATTCCTCTTAGGATAAAACCCAAACTGTGGCCCCTAGTGCCTACCTCTGATCTTAAGTCTTCCTATTCTTCCCCTCCTTACCCAACGACCACCACACCAGCCTCTTTTCTTTATGTCCCTTCAACATACAGTGTTCCTTCCATTTTAGGAAGGAACACTTTGCATTTGTTATTCCTCATGTCTGCAACACTCCTTCCCCAGGTATTTTGTGGCTGATTTCATCATTTAAACCTCAGCTCAGATTTCAGCTCCCTGAGAAACTTTTCCTGACCACACTACATTTAGTCCCCTATCCTATTACCCTATTTAATGTTTTTCATAGCTCTTGTCCCTATGAAACTTACACTATCTATTTTATTGTTCATATGCTAGATATGAGCCCTGTTGGGAAATATTTGTATCTCATTCACCCAGCGAATTCCCAAAGCCTAGAATAACACCTATCACGGACACACATTGGTATACCACATCCTTGTCCTCACAGGAATTATTCTATCAGGAGAGATATATCTTAAACAAATAATCATGCAACACTGATTACAAGCAGAATCAAGTGTTTGAGGCTGAGGTGCAGGACCCTTTCCCACTGCTTTGTCCACTTCCGGCTCCAAGGACTGTTCCTTTACCCTGTGGGCATTTGCTGTTGCAAGACCCTGGCTTCCCCTGGAAACTGATTAGAGCTCAGAGCATTCACTCAGGAATTAGGCCTCAGAAGCAGGGCAAGGTTTATATCTCTAGGCCCAGTTCTCCAAACTTTTGGGATCTAGCTAGGTTTGTGGCTGCAGCAGCAATTTTTCCCTACCCCTCTCCCTACGCAAGTCAGAACAGGATACAACATTGATAGCTCACTTGTGTGGGCTATCTGCTCGTCCTAGAGTTTTGACAAGCCCCTGGCTTGGGGTCTGGTCTCCTTAATACCTTACAACAGCAGTCCCCAAGCATTTCTGCACCAGAGACTTGTTTCATGGAAGACAAATTTTGCACTGATTGGGGGTGGGGGTGGTTTCTGGATGCTTCAAGCACATTACATGTATTGTGCACTTTATTTCTATTATTATTACATCAGGTCCAACTCAGATCATCAGGCAGTAGATTCTGGTGGTTGGGGACCCCTGCCTTACAAGCTCCACTCCATCTCCCATGCCCAATGCCCAGGGTCTTCCATGTCTGCAGGCTATTTTGCAGAGGCTGAAGTTAGGAGCTGCTTCCCCTGTCCCTTTGCCCTTCCTCAGGACCTTCTGTTCTTCGATTCTCTCTCTCTCTCCAAGAAGATCAGCAAGTTTCTTCCCTTGTGGGATACTTCTTCCAGTTGCTACCTGCTCGGGGCTGTGCTCTTGAACCTCTTTGGAACCCACACTAATGCAGCTAGCTCCCAGACAAGTGAAGTTTCAGAAAGCTGGGCTCCAGTAAAGTCCCACGGGATCCCGATCCACAGACAACCCAATCAGAGGAGGTGCAAGTGAGGGTCCACACCTCACACCATCTTGGCAGCCACCCTGGCAAGCTCTGCCTTGTCTGGTTGATCTCTTCAACGCTCAGCACAGTGTCTGGTACGTACTTAGCACTAAATGAACAAAGGCAATTAACACCACTAATTCGTTTAATGGAAAAAGGCACCGTGTTAATGTTTTACATGGATTATTGGCACTTCGTTTACGCAGGTACCATTACAGTTTCCACTTTGAAGAAACGAGTGCAGAGAAATTAAGCGACTCCCAAGGTCACAAAGCTGTGCACTCTCTTTTCATTGCGCGATGGCGCAACGCAGAGGGAAATGCCAACGCCGAGGGAAAATGCCAGAACCCCAGGCAGTCCAAGAAACCGGCGAGTTCCTGGGAGGCAAGGTGGGTGACAGGCTCTGCGCGGTCAGTAATTTTCATACTGGGTTGCCAGCCGGCTTGCTTTGCGCTTAGCACAGACCGGAAGCGTTCCAGTCGGCCACGTTTCTAACGCGCACGACCGGAAGTTTCTGTCCGCGGCTTTCAGGAGATAGTGGAGCCGCTGGGCCGCAGCCGGGAAGCTTAGATGTGGAGGCGCTGAGACTTAGGAGACACCTGGGGCCGTTAGGGAGACTCAGGTGGCGGGACACTGGTGGGATCCCGACCTGACCCTGGGCCAGTCTCGTTCTCGCGGCCCGCCTCCTCACCCCGCCCCCACTTGGGGCTGAAGTGGCTCCGCCTCCTGATCTGAGCCTGGTCCCTCTTCAGGCACTGACCCTTGACCTCGGGGCGCTCCCCCATCCTTTGGGCGCGATGGCTACAGGCGCGGATGTCCGGGACATTCTAGAACTCGGGGGTCCAGAGGGAGACGCAGCCTCTGGGACCATCAGCAAGAAGGACATTATCAATCCGGACAAGGTAGCAGTGGTGCCTGGGAGTTGGGTAGCGGGAGTGAAGTGGTGAGGAGTGACACAGAAGAGGGCTCGAGGAGAGATGGGGTGCCGCACGAGTGAGACGGGCGGTAAAAGATATGACACAACGGCATGGAGAGCATGTGTCACCGTGGTGAGGTGGGACGGAGGAGGGGGACACCCGTGGAAAGTGGTGGGGACCAAGAAAGTGTGACGCGTATAGGAGAGGACCTGGAGAGTGACACTTGTGTGGGATATTTGGGGGAGGGGCATCAAGTCGGGGTGACCGTGCTGAGATAAGGGAGAAATGTCTTCTCCTCTGCCAGGTCGGGCTCTGAGGTTAGCGGTGTGGTGGGGAATGACCCACTCGTACCCAGGCGCCCCTGGAGTGGGTTTCTGTGCCTTCGTAGTGTGTCATGACGTGTCACAGTGTGAAAGTGTGTCGCTCTACCTGTAGGTGCTGGTTTGTTCAGGGATTGAGCTGGGCTAAAGAATTTTCAGGAAAGGGAGTTTAGGCTGTGGTTTCTCTCCTGTGGTTTCCCTCCCCAGAAAAAGTCCAAGAAGTCCTCGGAGACACTGACCTTCAAGAGGCCCGAGGGCATGCACCGGGAGGTCTATGCACTGCTCTACTCTGACAAGAAGCAAGTATTAGAACCCCAGGGCCCCAGGCTTAGGCCCCTGACCAACCTGCCTGTCCCTAACTCCTGATTTTCCCAGCCAGTTTCCTCCTCACTCAGGGCTCTTGCTTGCCCACTAGGATGCAGGAGCGTGGCTGTCTCACTCCAGGCCATGACTTCCTTGCTCTAGGGTAGATCAGCAGCCTGGATCCAAAGGCTCTCTCCACACCTTCTGACTCTGTAATTTCTCACCTCCTTAAACCTGCTCCCAGGGACGCGCCCCCACTGCTACCCAGTGACACTGGCCAAGGCTACCGCACAGTGAAGGCCAAGTTGGGCTCTAAGAAGGTACGGCCCTGGAAGTGGATGCCATTCACCAACCCAGCCCGCAAGGATGGAGCCATGTTCTTCCACTGGCGAAGGGCAGCAGAGGAGGGCAAGGACTACCCCTTCGCCAGGTTCAATAAGGTGAGCCACCACCATGGGGACATAGGCCAGGGTTGTGCCTACCTGCTCTGAGCCACATGCCTGAGCTCTCCAGTCTCCTGGTTGGCTCCAGAGGCACTCTCAAACCAGGTCTCGACCATGTTTGCCCACTCAGTCCTTGGGACACATGCCTGCAGGGTCTTCTCTGCCCGTGGAGTCTGGTCCTCTCCTAGCTCTGCTCTGATTTTTGGTGAGCTGCCTTGGCCTTTCAATTGTTGCTGTTCTTCAGAGCAATGTCCTAGGTGCTCTACTCTGCTCACTCTCTACTTTCTCCCTAGTGTGCCTCATTTACACCATGACCTCAGTTACCCTCTCTCTGCCACTAACCCCAACTTAATATCTCCAGTCCAGAGCAGCAGTTCCCATATATCCAGTCATTTGCTTACCTCTCTCCCTAAAGGCTCCACAGGTACTTCAGATCAAGTGGATTTCCGTTAGCAGAACTTACCACCTTCCCTCTGCTCCCCACCCGTAAACCTGTTCCCCACATCAGTGAATGACACCACCATCCACCCAGTTACCCAAACCAGAAATTTGGGACTCATCCTTAACTAGTCCTCCTTTAGCACTCATATTATTTCAGTCAACAACAGAACAAAGAAAGTAGGGAAGACGTACAACAAACGTGGAAACAAATAAGTTGGATTCTTTCAGATAGGACTGATCAATGAAACCAGGATATGAAATGAGATAAAGAGGGAACTTGTAGATGTAGAGGAGGCCTAATTTAGGTAGGGTGGTCAGGGAGGGCCTCTCTGAGAAGCTGGGATTTGAGCTAGACCTCAGTGATACATCTCGTCATGAGTCCTGCTGATGGTTTCTATATAAATGACATCTGCCTATGTTCTTCATTCTCTGTACCAGCACCCTAGTCCACACTGATTTTTCTCTGTTCTAGATGACTGAGGCTCAGATGGAGCAGGGCCATACCCAGACTCACCCAACCAGGGAGAAACAGAGCTGGGCTAGGCTAAGATTCCCTAGGCCATTGTTTAAGCCACTACACAATATGGACCCCAGTCCCTGCAGCTTAGAGCAGCCTAATCTTTGAGCCTGAAAGCCCAGGGGGCTTGTAGCTGGACTCCCAAGTCCTGACTTCTTTCCCCTCAGCTAGTACATCCGCTTGCACCTGGACACGTTCCCCCCAATGGCTCACAGGCCTTTCAGACTCAGCATGTCCAGGTGTGACCCGTCATTCTCCCCCACACCCCCAAATTTTCTCCACCTCACCACCATCTTTAGGCCCTTCAGGTCCAATGGAGGGAGAGGCTGGAGATGTAAGATTGAAAAGGGATATCCAAGAGGTAAGAGGTTTGAGGTGGGGGAGGAAAGGTTGGATGAGACAATTCAAGGTGAAGACAAAAGAGTGTTCATTTTATATTTCGTAAATACTGCTCCATGCCAGGACTTCCCTTGTAGCTCAGTGGTAAAGAATCCACGTGCCAGTGCAGGAGATGTAAGTTCGATCCCTGGCCTGGGAAGATCCCCTGGAGAAGGAAATGGCAACCCATTCCAGTATTCTTGCCTGAGAAATTCCATGCACAGAGGAGCCTGGTGGGCTACAGTCCATGGGGTTGCAAGAATTGGATATGACTTAGCGACTAAACTATGTGTGTGTATACATACACATACACACACACACATATATATAAATATAAAATTTTTCTTATTCTTTTCCGTTTTAGATTATAACAAGTTAATTGGATATAGTTCCCTATGTTATGCAATAGGACCTTTTTTATCTGTTTTGTATATAGTAGTTTGTATCTGCTAATCCCCAGTTTCCTAATTTATCCCTCCCCCATCCCCATTTGGGAACCATAAATGTGTTTCCTGTGTATGTGAGTCTGTTTCTGTTTTGTGAACAAGTTCATGTGTATCATATTTGGATTGCACATATAAGTGATATCATATGATACTTGTCTTTCTCTGTCTGACTTCTCTAGTTGCATCTATGTTGCTGCAAATGGCATCATTTCATTCTTTTTTATGGCTGAGCAGTATTGCATTGTGTATATATACCGGTTTTCTTTATCCGTTCACTGTCAGTGGGCATTCAGGTTGCTTCCACGTCTTGGTTGTTGTGAATAGTGCTGCTGTGAGCATAGGGGTGCATGTGTCTTTGAAATTAGAGTTTTCTCCAGGTATCTGCCCAGGCACAGGATTCTGGGTCATTAGGTATTGAATTGACTCTTGAAGGATGTCACCAGGTAATAGTAGGAAAGAGTACAGTGACTTGTTCAGGCAGAGGAGTCATCGTTAGCAAAGACATAAATGAAAAATCAGTCATGTGTATGGGATGCTGTGGGCATTTCCCTGTTGACGAAGCCTGAAGTCCAGGACGGAACAAGGGAGAAGAGGCCTGAGAGGCTAGCAGGGCTGGGTCAGGCAGGGCTGGGTAGCCAGGCTCAGGAATGGGCTTTGCGCTGTCTTTGGGGAGCCACTAGTAGGTTTTAAGTAGAATGGTGTCAGGATCACATTTGAGTTTTAGAAAGCTTGTGGTGGTTATGGGTGGAGAATGAAGCCACAGTAAAGGAAACTAAGCATCTTCCTACCAACGCTGCTCATTCCTGGGGTCGTGCTTTCAGTCTGTGGCTCCCCAGCTCAAGCCAGCAACACAAGAGTTACCTGTGACAGCATCTTCCCTCACCTCTTACGGCCAGTTGTCACAACCTGGGATGTTTAAAGCCTCTCAAGTGTGTGCCCTTTTCTTTACCTTCTGCTGCTTTATTTCAGGCCTCTTCACTTCCTACCTGGATTATTTCTTAAACCTGCCAGGTGGTCTCCTAAGTTCATATTTCACCCCCTCTGTCTTCACTGTTGCCAGGGTGGTCTATGTAGAAGAGAATCATGATCTCACTCCTCTCTTTAAAACTAACTTTCTGGCTCCCATCACCTACAGGATGAATTCCAGACTCCTTAGCGGGCGGATAGGCCTGCAGCAGCTCCCCTCTGCTGACTCTCCAGGCTCTCTTAGGCCTTTCCCTGTCTTGCCCTTTTCTTGTTCCCCTAATGTGTCCTGATGCTTCAGGCCATTTCTCTCTCATCACTGTTTACGTGGTCCCCCTGCTTAGGATTCTCTCCACTGCATTCCCTCACCAGTTCACTTCTATTATACTTAACCTTAAGGCTGAACCAGACCTCATTTATCTCTTCCCTGTCAACCCTTGTCCCAGGCTGAATCAGGTGTCACTCATTACACCCTAGGCATACCTTTGTCATCAGTTTTGCCTCACTGTACTAAATTAGTTTTGCAGCTGGACTGTGAGCTCTGAGAAGGTAAGGCCCATCTTACTCAGCACTGTGTCCCTAGCATAGGTCTAGCAGACCCACGATATTAATAAATATTTGCTGATCTCTCTTGCTTGACTGTGAACTTCTTTTTATTTTTATTGGCTGCGCCATGTGGCTTGTGGGATCTTACTTCCCCAACCAGGATTCAAGCCTGGGCCCCAGCAGTCAAAGTGCCAACTCCTAGCCTTTGGACCACCAGGGAACTCCCTGACCATGAGCTTCTTGAGAACAGGACCAGCTACACTGTTCCTGAGTATATATTTTTTTAGTTAAATGGAATTAAAATGCATAGGAGGGGTACTTAACCAACTGCAGAGAGATCCAAAGGATGAGAAGTTATCTAGGTAGAAGGAATGTGGAAGTGAGAAGGCATTTGGGGCAAGAACAACAAAGGCTGAGGGGGAGAGCCTGGTATATTCCAGTAACTGCTAGTCTCTCAGCTGGAACTTAGGGTCCATGAAGGACAGTGGTTGCAGAGGGAGGCCAGGTCACTTACCATGTGTTCACTGATTGATTCAATAAATATTCATTGATACCTACAGTGTGCAGGTCCTGTGCTGAGCCTAGAAGGTAGGAAGTGATCCAGACAACCCTTGCTCTTGGCAAGTTTACAGATTATCTAGAAGGCACTTTCAAAGTATCAGGGAGCCTTTGAGGGGTTTCATAAGGGATGGTTGGGTAACATCAGTTATATATTCTAGAACAGTGCTGTTCAAATTATCTGTGATAAAGGACATTTTAAAACATTTCCCAATTCATCAGAGACTACTAAAGATAGTAAAATTGTAAGAAAAGACAAAATATCAGTCCATGTTTCTTCTCAATTATTTAGCAGCAGATGATGCTATAAGATTGTTGTAAAGCTTTCTAAATGCTTACTCTCGTTTCTGTACTTACTGTAGACCAGGTTTGCAGCAGCACTGGTCTAAAGGCTGCCCTTGAGCAGTGTCAGAGAGGTCACATCTTGGCTGCAGATGGAGAATTGCCCAAAGAGGATTAAATGGAGGCAGAGAGACCAGTGGGGAGGCTGTATCTCTATCCAGGCAAGGGGGTAGTGATGGTCTGGACACGGGCATGGCAGTGGAGAATTGGGAGGTAAAAGACACAGATTTGGGAAAGAGGAGCCGTCTCTGGGGTCGCACAGAGTCGGACACAACTGAAGCAGCTTAGCAGCAGCAGGGGTTCAAGGGTAAAGGTAGGAATTAAAGATGCCTCCTAGGGTTCTTGCTTGGGTGATGCCAACATTGAGATCTGAACTGGAGGAGATAGAAGTTTGAGGGAGCACAATGAGCTCAGTACTGAACATACTGAATTTTTTATTGAGGTATAACTGTTATATATTAGCTTCAGTTTAGAAGGTAATGATCCCGTATCTGTATATACTGTGAAATGGTCACCCCAGTGAACCTGGTTAACATGCACCACCTGAACACACTCATTGAGATGTATGGAGGACCTCCAGTAGGAAATGTCCAAGAGGCTGCGGGACATGAGGGTTTTGAGAGCCAGTGTCGTTTGATGGAGAAACTTCCCTGGTTCCGCCTAGCACTGTCTCCTTCCTGGGGTCTCTGACTGACAGACCCAGCCCATAGTGGTGCTGTTTCCCTGAGGGAGGTCTGGAGGACAGGGCATGGGGGTTGGGATGGGGGTTTATGTGGGGGGTAGGATTCAGGTGCCTTTTCTATAGAGATGAAACCTTGGCCGACTTGGGGAGCTGCAAGTCTCCCTGTCACCACTGGGTGGCAGGAGTGCTTCAGACAAGTGTTCCCTGCTAGGGGCTCCTGGACCTTTCTCTGAACTTAGCCGTCTGCCCTACTCCAAGTTGACAACCTTGGACTCCACAGACACGCTTACCCGTGGGCCCCTCACCTTAACCATGGGGTCAGGAGCGTGTGTTTTGTGCAGTTGGTCTCCTGGAGTGGATCCAGAGGTGGGCGACAGTCCTGGAGCCTGCCAGGGCCTTTGGTCAAGCCGTCAGTTTCTTTCCTTGCTCTGGAAACATCATTTCCAGGGGTCCTGTGCAGGGTCCCAGGCAGAGGATCTGCTTTTGTCCAGTGCAGGCATGGGCAGTGAACAGGAGGGACTGTGGTCACGGGGCTGCAGCCTGTGCGACGTGCCGTGACCGGGCGTGCCCATCCCCCTCCCCGCCCGCCTGTAGACAGTGCAGGTGCCCGTGTACTCAGAGCAGGAGTACCAGCTCTACCTTCACGACGACGCTTGGACAAAGGCAGAGACCGACCACCTCTTTGACCTCAGCCGCCGCTTTGATCTACGTTTTGTCGTTATCCATGACCGGTATGACCACCAGCAGTTCAAGGTGAGCTGGTGCCTTGTTATTTGCATGTGTGCCCAACCCTCGGGCCCGGCAGGCCACTAGCTTCATGCCTGCCATTTCACACACCTCTGAGCGTTTGTCTCTCTCTCCATGTCGTCCTTAGAAGCGTTCTGTGGAGGACTTGAAGGAGCGGTACTACCACATCTGTGCCAAGCTTGCCAACGTGCGGGCCGTGCCAGGCACAGACCTCAAGATACCAGTATTTGATGCTGGGCACGAGCGACGGCGGAAGGAACAGCTGGAGCGTCTCTATAACCGGACCCCAGAGCAGGTCAGCCTCGAGTCCCACAGACTCTTCTCCAAGCCCTGAGACCCCCAACCACCGCCTCCACCCTCCACGCCCTCGGCTCCCCTACTGCCCCCGCTCCGACCCCATCCAATCCCACCCTTCACTAGCCACCCTCCCTGCTATAGCGCTCACGACCCCCTGCTGCTCAGAGTCCCTCACAGACAGCCCAGCACCCCCCCCCACCCCAACCCCCCCGTCTCCCTCTGTCTGTCGCTGCCGCTTGAGTTTCATGCTCCTCTCAGCGTCTCTCTTTCCCAGGTGGCGGAGGAGGAGTACTTGCTGCAGGAGCTGCGCAAGATCGAGGCCCGGAAGAAGGAGCGGGAGAAGCGCAGCCAGGACCTGCAGAAGCTGATCACAGCGGCAGACACCACTGCCGAGCAGCGGCGCACGGAACGCAAGGCCCCCAAGAAGAAGCTGCCCCAGAAAAAGGAGGCTGAGAAGCCGGTGTGGAGACTAAGCCAGCCCAGCTTAGGGTGGGGGGCTGGGACTAACACTGGGCCCTCTCCCAGTGACATCCTGGTCTCCATAACTGCTCCTCCCCAGGCTGTTCCTGAGACGGCAGGCATCAAATTCCCAGATTTCAAGTCTGCGGGCGTCACGCTGCGGAGCCAGCGGGTACGTGAATCACCTTCTTCTCTGTGTCTGGGCCTCAGCTTTATAGCCTGAGCGCTGTGGGCCAGGGGCCTGGAGCAGGTGGAGGCGGACACACCAGGATCTCAAGGGGACGCCAGGCTGAGCTCAGTTTTCAGCCTGTTCTACTCACTGGTTGTTTCCTTCTGTGACCCAGAGTTGCCTCTAGGGGTTAACTTCTCTTCTAGCCCTCCCCACCCCGACCCAATTCCTTTTGTCCCCTTCATTCTAAACCACTTGTCGGGAGAGGGTCCCGCTTGAGCTGAGCTGCCTGGGTCATTGCAGATGAAGCTGCCCAGCTCTGTGGGACAGAAGAAGATCAAGGCCCTGGAACAGATGCTGCTGGAGCTGGGTGTGGGTGAGTGTGGAGGCTGGGCCCCTCAGGATGGACCTTCCCACCAGAAGGGGCCTCCGCCCTCCCCCACCTCCCCCCCCAGGCGAGGTTGTGGATGAAGGCCAGGCGGTAGGGGGCAGTTCTTGCTGCTGGCCTCCCACCACCGTGCCTCCTGCCCGCCCACAGAGCTGAGCCCAACGCCCACGGAGGAGCTGGTGCACATGTTCAATGAGCTGCGGAGTGACCTGGTGCTGCTCTACGAGCTCAAGCAGGCCTGCGCCAACTGCGAGTATGAACTGCAGATGCTGCGGCACCGGCACGAGGCGCTGGCCCGGGCTGGCGTGCTGGGCGGCCCCACCACCCCGGCGTCGGGCCCGGCCCCCGCCCCACCTGAGCCAGCGGTGTCTGAACCCGGTCTTGGCTCTGACCCCAGCAAGGACGCCATCATCGATGTGGTGGGCGCACCCCTCACGCCCAATTCGGTAAGAGGCTGGACTGACCAGGAGAGCTCCAGCTGGCCCTGCTAGTGAGCACACGCACGTGCATGCACGGGCCCCACCCCCTCTAGCGCCCGAAACGGGATCATCGCTCTGAGGGGTTCTCAGAATGAGTGGGTGGCCAGTGGGCGTCACCTTCCTGACGCAGAGCAGGAAACACGTGCACCAAGCCCGAGTCCAGCCATTGATCTCGGCACCTTGTGTCTCCTCAGAGGAAGCGGCGAGAATCGGCCTCCAGCTCCTCTTCTGTGAAGAAAGCCAAGAAGCCATGAGAGGCCCCACGGGGTGTGGGACGCTGCTGTGTAAATAGAGCTGCTGAGATGGACTGGGCTGCCTCCTTTTCCTTCTCACCGCTTCTGATGCCCCTGGCTGGGAGGGTGGCCAGGAGGGGTGGCACTGGGGCTTGCCTACGCTGAGGCCCTTGGCAGCCCTTTAACCACTGACCGGCTCCCCCAACTCCTGTATCCGGGAACACGCGTCGTTCTACACTTGGTTTGGTTTGTACATAGCAACGACTATACATCCCAGCTGCCTTCTAACACAGCCTCGTGCTCAGACAGTCCCCGCAGCCCTGTGCATATTCAGAAAGAGTCTCAGGTGCTCCACTGATGCCATCTCTACTGGTGGCCTTGAGCACAGGGCAGCCTGGCACCACTTGGTCCACACACACACACACACACACACCCAGGGCCTCATTTCCCCGACTTTATTCAGTGGCACGTTCACAGCAGGGACGGGGGCAGACACAAGGTGGGGCCTGATCTGTCCTGGAGCCCTGGGGGCACCACACACCATGCACTACAGATGGGAGGGGGCACAGGGGGGCTTGGTGGCCCCAGCAGAAGCCTGTGTATTGGGAGGAGGCGGTGAGGAGGAGGTCCCCCAGCCCAGGCCCACAGTGGGAGGGGCTGATACTGGGCTGAGGTTGAGAGGTGGGGGTAGGGGGCACAAAGTGTCTGTTCCAGAGGGGCCAAGTAGCCAGGCCTTACCCAGGGCAGAAGCCCACAGGGCGGGCTGGGGGACACTCTGGATGCAGAGCTGTGCCACTCTCCCTTTGCCCCTCTGGTGAGGGAGAGGAAGGTTCTGGGCTGGGCCAAGCAGCTACCCTGTCCTGCCCCATCCCATCCTCGGCCAGTCAGAACGGCTTTGACGTCTGCTTGAAGATAAAGCCTCGATACGCGAGTGTCTTCATGATGTTGGCAATGTTCTTGCAGTCATCTGAAAGGAGGGAGAGGAGACAGTTAGGTGGGCCCCAGATCCTTCCCCTGTGGGCCCACAAGTGCTCCTAAACGGGTGTCGTGGGAAGAAGGATCAGATTCAGGAGCCAAAGGCTCTAAACCAGGGGGGTCCTATACCCAGGTGGCAGCATCTCCAGCTTCAGGTTGGGTCGGCAGGAAGCCTGGTCTCAGGGCCTCTCAGTCCCATAATTCATGCTGGAAATTGGCCGGCATGTCCCGCCCGGCCCCAGTGGTGATGTATGGGCGCCGTCGCAGTAAGAAAAAGGCAGAGTAAATGTGTAATTTCTCCCTTGACGGCCCCCGGCCGCTGGGCGATCCTTCTTGTTGCCGCCGCGTGGGGACGGCCCGTCCGCCACACTCCGTCTTCCCGCCACCCGCCTTGATGTCTCCATTTCATTACTGTGCGGCCATTCATCACACCCACGGCCAGGGTGACTTTGCCGGCACTTCCGTGTGTGTGGGAGATGTGGCCCAGGACATAATCACTGGTGACAAGGCACAAGCCTTGGCACTTCCAGTTGGGGCCCCAGGCTCACATGCTCCAGCAGCAGCTGCCTGGGTGCCTGGTTCTGTGCAGCCCCAGCCAGAAGAGAAAGGCCAGGTCTGTGGTCCTCTCATGCCCTGGCCAGCAGCCTTCTACCAGACGTGCCCGTGGAGCTCAGCCCAAGCTTGCTCTCCTTCCCAGGCAGGCTTCAGACCCTCACTCTGGCAGTATCTCAGATTAAAGACATCTGCGCCTGCCAGATGCTGGCAGCAGTCTTCAGTATTGATTCCTATGAGAAACTCCATGGTGAAAGCCATCCCAGACCCCAGACGCAGGTAGCCACAGGCACAGGTACTCGTGGAGCCTCAGTGTCATGGTCATGGACCAGGACTCCCTTCACCACCCCCCTCGCACATCCCATAGGTGGCTCCTATACCACAACCGGGACCTCAGCTGCCACAGCTCTTACCAGATCGATGCTAGGACTGCAGAAGTATTGTACATCGATGTCATAATCAGGTGTGGGGGGTGGTAAGGTCAAGGTGAGGTCAGGAGGCCCTGCATAGGTCAAGGACCAACCCCTTCCAGTGAGCTCCCAGCCTCTCCTTGCCAGGATCTTAGACTAGGAAAGGGGACCGGCCAGAGCGAGGATGCCTGTGGGAGCGGGGCAAGTCCGGTCACCAAGCCTCATGCCATCAGTTGGACCCCAGCTCTGCAGACCCTGCACGGAGCAGACAAGTCACACATAGTCCTGTTTCTCAGAGCTCAAAATGAAGGTAACCAGCTGGGGTGGATGTGGGCACAGACATGAGACCCCAGGCATTTGGGAAGCCGTGAAGGCTAGTCTGAGGCAGAACAGTGCGAAGACAGATGGGTGGGTAGTGGCGGCCATGGCAACTCCAGACGTGACCCATCCTTGCGGTTTATGGGCCGGACACGCACCCCGCTCAGCTGCCGCCCCGTCATTTGTCTCCCTTAGTGTACGCCTAGGCTGTGGGGGTAGAGGGTGGAGGGAGGGGGCTGCGACAGGAGGAGCCAGGCAGTCGAAGGGGAATGGGGCAGGAACGGCTGTGCAGGAGGGGTGGGTGTGGGAGCAGGACAGAAGGGCCTTAACGACAGGGTCGAGGAGCTGTGATGGTACTGTTGATAGGATGATTTTCTTCCCAAGTAAATCTGGCCTTGTCAGGGCACCTCCAGTCCTTCCTGTCTCTGACACTCTGGGGACCACGGCCACTGTGCATATTAAGAATAAGTCCCCTCGTTATCTGCAATTACCCAGCGGCCACACACCTCATTTCTTCCAGCAGAAAAGAAAATTAGTTTTCTATTGACTTCATCTGGCTCCTCCCTCGTTGCTGGACAAATCACTCAATCTGCCTCCCCTGGCCCAAGTGAAGGTGCCCAGCCCCTCCCCCCAGGCCACCAGCCATCCAGTGGGCGAGCGCTGACCTCCCACCTGTGCCTGGTCTGGGGCTGGGTGAAGGTCCACGCACCCTAGTCTCAGCCCTGACCTCTCCTCACTCTACACCCTGGAGGGGTTCATCCACATCCTGAGCTCCAGCTACTTCTGGAAACTGCCTCCTGAGCTCCAGACCACAGATGCAGATACCCCAGGGACATCTCCTCCTAGATTCACACACAAACTCAAAACGGCCAGCAGTGAGCTCGTTTCCTCCCCCCCGCTCCTTCACTCTCCCGTGTTCTCCACCACAGTGAATGGCACCCCAAAATGTCCCAGAAGAAGCCCGATTCAAGCCTGGCATCCTGCCTTCTCCCCCAGTCCAATCAAGCATGAACTGAAGGCTTTGTCGTCGTCCTGTCTCCTCTTCTTCCCTTCACTCTGGCACCACCTCCCAGTCCAGAGCCCAGCATCTGCTCTTCCAACAGCAGCTTCTCTTTCTCCCCTTTTAATCCATTCTCTCACAGCCAAAGTGATCTTTTTCACACAAATCTGATCACGTTCTTTTCTCCTTAAATCTCTTCAGTGGCTTCCCTGCCCTCAAGTCTGCACACTCATTACGACTTCAAGGTTAAAGGGATCCTGCAAAACTGGATCCCTGCTATCTCTGGTCTCACCCCTGCCACTCTCTACCCTCAACCCCCGGATTCCAGCCTCAAGGGGCCACTTACTGTTTTCTGAAAATGACAAAGTAGGTTTTGGAGTCAGATAGACCTGTTTCTAGTCTTAACTTCGCCCGTTGGCTGTTGCCCTGCGGCAACTGCCAAGTCTCCCCAAACTTCAGGTTCACCGGGGTTATGATAAGAGGTGCCACCTGAGTGTTATGTGAGGAATGAGCGAGTGAAACCGCCACATGCCTGCACGTGCTTTATGTTTGGAATATCTCCTCTCTTCTTGACGGGTAGGTAAGGATGCTAGTTTTCAGGATGGTCCAGTGGTGAGAAGGTGTGTACTGTACAATCTGTGGCATAGGTGACATAGGGGCCAGCACACTTGGAAAAACCACTTATCACTCATGGCACAAACTCTGACTACTGACTTCATCCACCAGGGGTTCCAGAGTCTAACTTGTTGCAGCTGGTCTATCATAATGAAGAGAGACCCAGACTGGGCTCATTCAGCAGGTCAGTACTACTGCAGTTTTGGGCTTCCACCCCTGGAAGCTGACCTAAGAGTCAGTACTCCACTGATCAGCACAGACACAAATCTGGGCTTTTAATAGTAAGTCAGATCGAGCTCCCGGTGAGCCTGATAACAACATGGCCTCCCAGGAAGTCCTCGGCTTGAAGCCCTGGGTCAGCAGTCCCATCTTGTGGCCCATCACTGAGCAACTGGGAACAGCCTGAGGCTGTTCTGGGGGGTCAAGAGCAGGGAGCCTTGTGCCCACAGCAGAGGCCTCTAAGAGTAGGTCTTCCTCACCTCCAAATTCTAGAAGACTAACCTGTTTTTATGTTCCTACAGGATCATCAACTTTTGACAAGACTGCCCTCATCTTTTGGGGGGCATTAATATTTTTAATGTTGGCATTAATTCTTAATGTTTTTATATTGCCAAGGCTGTAATGGGGGTGGGGGCTAGTTGCCTACATCCCGCAAAGGTGAGTGGGGTCAGCACTTAACAGGATGAGCTTGCTGGCTGGGCCCAAGGGTAGTCAAACACCTGCTTGGCAAGGTAGCTGCTAGTGGAGGGCGGCTCAGACCGCTCAGGACAGCCTGTGAGAATTTACACAGGGCAGCTCCCTGCGGCTGACACGCTCCAGCTGGTGCCCTTGTCTGGGACCTGAAAGAGGACAGGATGCGGAGCCTAGGCCAGGCCACCCTCAGGAGGGAAGGGGCCCCAGGAAGCTCTTGGAGGGCCATCTATTCATACACTCATTCATTCAGCAAATACACTGACACCTCCTGGGTGCCAGGTGCACAGGCCCATGCTGGGCCACAGCCTGCAGACCCTGCAGCTCCCTGCCCTCGAGGAGCTTCAGAGACTGCAGCTACAAGTGGTGCAGCGTGAACGATGCTGTGAGAAAAGCAGGCACAAAGGATCAGGAGAGGATTCCTGGGAGGAGTAAATAAAAAATGCAGAGGAGGCTAGCCAGCAAGGCGGGGAGGTGTTCTCAGCATAGTGAACAGCACAGGAACACTTTCATATGGGAAATGTGGAGTGTTCCCCCAAATTTAAGATGAGCAGATGGTGGGTGGAGGTGATGTAGAGGAGACAGGGGAGTGGCGAGGTCAGCACTGGCTGGCCAGAGGAACTCCTGCAGAGCCCCAGATGCCAAACTAAGGAGCTTTAATTTCTTCATTCTGGGAATGATGGTGAATACACATGTTTGAGGAGCATGATAGGCTCCAATCTGAGTTTCAGAATTATCTTTTGAGGACTGGAGGGGTTAACCCAGAAGGCAGAGATGCCAGCTAGCAGACTGTACTATGTATTTCTGGTCCAGGTCAGAAATACTGGCCCAGAACAGGCCAGTGATGGTGGAGATGAAGGTGGAGAGATAATGGTCATGTGGAGAAGCGGATGGAGGCAAGAGATTTTCAGGAAATAGAATGAGCAAGACCTAATGAACTATCATATATTTTCATCTAATACTCTGTTTATAAAAACTTTGACTTTTTAGTCTGCCTGGAATTTATTTTTGTATGTGGTGAGTAGAAGATCTAATTTGCTTTTTCCCCTAGTGGATAGCCAGCTGTCTTGTCACCACTGACTGAACTGTCCACACCTGCCCCACACTTTTGAATGATCCCCCATCACTGTAAATATATACAATTTCCATACGTGGATCTGTCAGACCAGGAAAGAGAACGAACCTGAAATGACCAAAGAGGCAAATCATCCTGAGAGGACACCTGGAGCAGAACGGTGACAAGCTGCTGACCTGAGGAGGCTGTGAGGCCTAAAGGACCTCAGACACAACCTGAGGTCCCCTGCCTAAAATGCTCAGCATGGCAACACACTGTATAGTGATCTCCTGGAGCCAGCGAGGAACGGGGCTGGAGCACACAAAGCAGGGACCCACGAGATGACCACGAGAGAACAGTGCGAGAAGCAGGAACCATGACAAGGAAGATGGCAAGAACCTGGCGCACGTCAACATTCTAGAACCTCATCCCGTCTCCGCCTCCTTCTGCTAGGATGTCTTGGCCGCAGCATGCCTGAGCACAAAGGGTCAGAGGGACTGCCAGAGCAAATTCGTTCCCAGCCCCACGTGGAACACACTTACTCTAAGAAGTTATTCGCTGTTTATCTGAAACCCTAATTTAACTGGCATCCTATGTTTTTATTGCTAAATCGGCTACTCAGTGCTGGGGGCAGCATCTCAAGCTATGGCTGGGCGCAGTTCAGGGCACAGCAGCAAATGGGAGCTCAGAAGACAGGAGGCCAAGGCAGGGAATCAGGACTAAGCCAGCAGAGGGCCCCTGTGTATCCCTAGATTCTGGATTCGAATCCAAACTCCATCACTGGACAACTGTGTGAACACGAGCAGATTACTGTACTTTATTTAACCTGTGTTTCAGATTCTTCTCTAAAATGGGAATAATAATAATTATAGCAACTACTTCCCTCAAAGGGTTGTTAAAAAGATGAAATGAGTTTTTATTTGTGAAGTGCTTAAAACAGTGGCTGGGTTAGTTATTAGTAGTAGTATTGGTAGTGTTATTCCAATAGTATCCAATGATAATATTGTTATTCCAACAGAAATACTCTGCTATCCCCCAACTCCCATTCCTTGTCCCAGACGCAGCCCACACAGTCCCCTGGACCCACAGACAGGGTGACCTTGGCCCTCCGGAAACGCCCCACCCCAGACACAGATTCCCTTCTCCCCACCAGCAGGGCTCCTGCAGCTCCCTCCCCTCCCCCCAGACAGGGCCCTCTTAGCCTCAACTCCAAAGTGACCCCTTCTTCCAGCCAGCCCCCGCCCCCCGCACAACCCCCCTCCACCCCACCGAGGTGCCTGGAGGTGCCACAGGGCTGATGGTGAAGGATGACGGTGGTTCCACAATAAGGGGAAAAGGCAATTTCATCTTGATTAGCAGGCGATTTCTCTCTCCGTAATAAGCGCGCTCCAAATAATTAGCGTGTTTTACGTAATAATGAAATTACAGAAATGCAGTCCACTTATTCAAACAACTCACCATTACCATATTTTTAAATATTAGACTTAATTAGAGTTTATCACTTCAGAGAAGTATGCAGACCGAAGATGTTTTTAAAAAAATCCTCATAAAGTGTTTATTAAGCGCTGGTAAAGCTGGGATAATGATGTGTTTGGAAATTAAGGCAATCAAACACTTACCGCCGCTCCTGGAGGCCGGGCATGGAAATGAGGCCATTACACGCCCATTACCCGCCAGCTCGCAGCCACTTGGGGGGCGGGGAGAGGATGCGCCTGGCCGAGAGGGCACAGTGCCTGGAAATGCCTGTGCCAACAGCCCAAGACAGCCTGACCAGTAAGCAGAATCACTTATAGGCCACTGACATGTGGCCACCAGGAGCCTGACTCAGACTTGGCCAGGCAGATGACTGGACAGGTCCCAAATGCCAAAGGCACCCAAGACTAACCTGGGTCCAGGCTCCCAGGCCTGGCAGGACACGTCAACTCCATTCAAACCCCAGTGCAGTACGGGGACAGGAGCCCCATCGGGCAGCCAGAGACGTCAATGAAAACAGGTGGAAGCTGAGGACGCTGCGGACCCAAGTGTCCTCTCCCGATTCTAGGCCACACAGGAAGGGGAGCTGGCATGGTAGAGGGCGGTCTAGGAGGAAGCTGGGGGACTGAGTCAGGGGCCAGGCTCAGGAACACACCTGGGGACAGACCCGGACTGGGCAAAGTAGGCAAGAAGGGTGGCGGGAGAGAGGGGCGGGTGGCTCCAGGCCCCATTTATCCCGGTGAATAACTAATTCCAGAATTTATAGTGCTGGGTTTTTGTTCTGTGGCCATTTATATATGCGAGGGGAGGAAATGAAGAGGCAGCGCGGACGCCACATCTTTCTGTGTTATTGCTTGTCTGCCATTTGCAAATCATTATTAATTGTGGGCCCTGGTGGCGGGCCGGGCGGGGGCCGGGCCGGGTACATCCACATAGCTCTTCATCAAGGACCCCAGCCGCTGCCCCAGAGAGCCAATTACCCCGCCCTGATTGGGATCAGATAAAGAGGGAATTTTTACAAATTAGGGAATAAATAGAATTTCCACACAGGGCGCGGGCAGGACCTGAGAGGCTGTAATGAAAAACCATCCGTCACCATCAGCGCGGACTGGGCACGCAGCCCCGGCACTCCCTCCCTGTGTGGGCCCGCCCTAATGCTCAGGGGCCCAGGCATGCAGGTCTAAGGACACCCCAAAGCCCTCCAAGGCCTGGAAGCAGGGAGAGGAGTTCCCACTGGGGCGTGTGTACACCCTCCGGGCTCAGCTCTGACACTATCCCTGTCGCCTCATCCTTTCCCTGTCTTTCTCTCCCTCAGGGTCTTGACAGGAGGAGACTGAGGCAGTCCTGAGTTGGGGACCACGGGGCAGAGACTACATCCATGCCCCTCCAGCTACCGCAGCCCCAGGGCAGGGCCCCAGCCCCGTGGACCAGTCACTCTGGGCTCCCATTAGCGCTCCTCCCCTTGGATCATTAAATATGTATATCTTATTACACGCCTTGTTAGAGTATCGAGCTCTATTGACTGATGATAAATCCTGAGCCTCGTCCTGGCCATAAATTTATCTGGAGATGATGAAGACTCAATAATCTAGTCAGGCAGATAATATCATCGGGCCTTAAAAAAGATCATTACATTATATGTCAGAATTAAAAGTGAAATACACCGTAGTAACAGGGCGGCTGCTCTGGCCATTACAACGGGTGCCGGCCTCCCCCTACTCGTCCCCGGCCAAGACCCCACTGGGGTAGAGGGGCCAGGAAGCCTCACCTTCCTCTTGGCTCTGGACGCCAGGGCTAAAAGTGCTTGATAACCTAAGGCCAAGTGAAGAGGATCTGGCGTGGGAGGGGAGCAGGGAAGAAGTGGCCACTAAGAACTGCGGAGCACACCCACCATGCCTGGCAGCCTCTTCTGCCCCAACCAAGCTCCCACCTTGGCCTGTCCCTAGGGGTCTCCTGTGGAACTGTCTTCTGGGGGCCCTGGAGTGGCTCCACTGGGAAGGTGATGGGGCTTCACCTCCTTCCAGAATGGCCTGACCAATGAGGGCAGATTCTTTCCAAAATGGACACCCAGGATACAGAGAGGTTAGGCTTGTCTGCATGCCCCAGACCCACGGCCAGCAGCCTATCTGAGGTCTGTCCTGTGAGCATGCACTATCAACACAGACCATGGCCACCTCCCTCCCGGGAGCCCTGCCTGTCACGGCCTCTGCATCCTGTCGTTTGAGAACCTTGCTGCCAGCTTCTTAGTGTTTGCTGTCGGCAGGAACAACCATCTCCATTACGTCTTATTTTCACCCATTTCCACAGTCACACCCTGCACCTTGTTAACCTCCTCCACTGTTCTTCCTTTGAAATACTAAATTCATACATCCCTAGTTACTGACAGTAATACACTTTTTCTTTCCCCTCACTGGAACCTCAAAACCATTTCGATCCCTCATCTCTCCAGGTACATCCCCCTCCTGGTCTCCACCTTTCTCCTCTGTTCACTGTTGACTGGTTATCCAACAGCCACTCCCTCTCTGCATAGCTAATGGAGCCTGCTGACCCACTCCCTTCACTGACCCAGGGGGAACCCCCAGGGTCTGAGCCATTTGTGGGGATCCTAACCCCTTGCCAGTCATGGGTTTAGGAGCGGCCAAGCATTCTTGCTACTGGGATATGATGGTAAGTTTGCTGAAAGACCTTCAAGGAAAATTTATTGACTCTTAAGAAGAGAAGCATGCGGGGGAAATAGTCCTTTATATTCTGGCTGGATGTTTTCATGTCTGTACATCATGTCTGGGACCAAAGAAGCCATCTCCCAGCCTTGAGGGCAGTTAGTCTGTGAAGAACATGCTGAAGATAAAAGAACAGAAAAATGAAAAAAAATGAAAAAAAACAAAACAAACCTGGGTCCTTGATGACACTGCTGAGATGCTAAATGAACCAACCCTACGATAACCTTACCTCTCTGGTGACGTAATAAACCCTCTTATTGTTTAAGATTTAAACTGGGTTTTCTTTTTCTTATAGCCAAAAGCATAGTAACTGATACAGAATGTAAAAGCAGGAAAGAGAGTGAGAAAATAAATCAGGGGAGGCAAGGGCAGCAAGGGCACTATGAGGCTAGGGAATTGGTAACCCCTGTTCTCTTAAAATATTTGCTCAAACTGTTTTCCTGCTATATCTCAGGATACAGGCCATGTTACCATAAAGGCTAAAAAAAGTCAAGCTTAGATGGGAACCCAGGAGAAAACAGAGGGAAGAAAATACAACTTTACTGAGAAAGGATTTTAATGTATGTGACGTGCAATTTAAGTAGAATTTTTAAAGTCCCACAGCAACACAAAGTCAACAGACTCACTCATGGTTTCTTCTTTCTCCCCTGCCCTTCTTAGCAATGTCACTTCCAATTCATAGATTATCTCATGGTCCAAAATGGCTGCTGATGCTCCAACCATCACATCCACATTTTAGGAAAGAGGAAGAAGGAAAAAAGCAAGACTAACGTACTTTCCAGCTTAGTCATTTCCCTTTCAGTATTGCTCCTGAAAGGGACAAGTGTGTTCAGTGTGTTCAGTCCCACACACTTTTCTCTTTATCTCACTAGCCAGAACTCAGAGATACAAACATCTAGTTGCGTGAGAAACTTAAAAAAAAGTAGCATTTACCTGGGTACACCATGTTGCCCCTAATTATCCAGGGGCTCTATTTAATGAGGAAGAAGGTCAGTGGCTATTGGGTACATACCAAGTAGTTTTGGTCCAGGCAACGTAACTGATACATCCCATTTTGGAGCCTGGATTCCACAGTCCATCATCTCAGTCCTTTCTTGCCCGTAGTTTCAACTCTCTTGCTCCCTTTTCCTCCTATCACCCTCGCCTGGAAAAACCAAACTCTGCCTTCTTTCAGCTTACATCTGGGCTGAGTGTGACTAGAGAAAATAGTAACCTTACAGGTTCATGTGACTCATAAAATCAGTCATCAACCTCACCTGGGTGTATAAACGCCACCCCATTTTCTATGTGCCTGATCAGTGTGCACGCTCTTTTTTTCCTTAGTGACAATTTCACGTTTTCTCTACTTTCTACAACTCTCTAACCCCTACCCCCAACATCACCCCTGACTGCCTCACCCACGCAATCTTGTCCCCTGCTTCACAGGAAACACAGAAGCCAGCCCCCTGCACCTGGGCCGGTCTTTGCCTTTCATCTTGATACAGCAGAGGAACTGTCCTGAGGTTACTTCTGAAGCCCACCCTCTCCCCAACTCTACCTGGCTTCTAGAGTCTACCCTGACTGCTTTTCAGGGGTCTTACATTGTGAGTAACCCCCTTTCTCTGTGATATAGCTTCAGTGGGCTGACTCAGGCCTTGAGACTCTTCTCTGGGTTTCAGTGACACCACCCTTTCTCCCCTCCCCTCCTCCAGCACCCCCGTCCATGCTGCCTTTTCTCCTTACCCGGTCACTGGCCTTCTTCCCTTTTGACTCTCTGCACTCTCCCTCAGCAAACGTACCTGCCCCTAAGCTTTACTTACCACCTATCTTCTAATAGTTTCTCAACCTGCACACCTACTACTCTTCTCTTGGTCCAGGCGTCAACCTCTCTCGACCAGGTGACATCACTGCCCCCTGTCCACCTCCTCCTCCATGGTGTCCTTCTAAGCCACAAATCCGGTCATTTCACTCCCTCTTAAACCCCTTCAATGCTCCTGGAACAGAAAGGACATCAGTGGAAATGTCGTGAAACTGAAATAAGGCCTTTTGTTTAGTAAGCAGTAAGGGACCGATGCTAACGGCCTGGTGCTGATGGTTGCACTGTGACTGGGCAAGAGGCTAACACTAGGGAAAGCTGGGTAAGAAAAGCTTCTGCCAACAGAAAACCAGTTCCAAGTAAAAAGTTTTAAGAGTTCATAATTCAAACAACAGACACCCACCACCACCACCACTTTCAACAAAGCCTCATTGCTCTAAGGACAGTATCCAAACTCCCACACTCAGTTCCAGGGATCTACCCAGGGTCCCTCTCGGGCCTCATCTTTCCCACACTCCTGTCGGACTGTGGAATTCAGCCTCTTCTCCCTCTTGGCTTTTCCACATGCTCTTCCTTCTGCCTGGGAAGCTCTTCCACTGCTCAGCCATCCTGAGGGACAGAAGTTTGCTGCGGTTTCCTGAGGTCCTTGCCTGCACCCCCATGTTGACATTAGGAACCCCTTCTGTGTGTTCCCACAGCACCCACTGTTCCTCCATGTGACTGCCTCTGTCACCCCCTGCTGGACCACAAATCCCTTGAGGGCACTCCTGTTATCTCCACAGAAGCCCTCAGTAAATACGTAATAAGTGGAGGAAAGGAAGGACTGGAGGAAAAGTAAGAGGGAAGGATGGGGGGACAAGATCACATGAGCCTACTCTAGCCCTGATACCTGCCGCCTGCAGCCCAGACAGGCCCCAGCCCCAATCCTGCCCCAGGTTCCCATGTGCTGGCAGCTTCAGCTCCTTCCCCACCTCCACTCATTCGAGTATCTTTATTTCCCCAAGATCTCCTGTGCCAGGAGACAGATTGGGACCTGAGCTCTCATTGACCTGGCCAGCCCGTCCTGAATCAAGACTTCTAGGGGCAGAAGGAGCAGTGTTGGGGCTCCACAGTCCCTGCCAGTGATGCCCTGGAGAAGGGCCTGACTAAGCCTGGGGACTCTGGGAGGGGGGGCTGCCCTCCCTAAGCCCAGTCCCACCTGGTAAATATTTCATCCTCAAGCTGCTCAGCTAATCCCTATTAATTTCAATACCGCCGCCTTGCCTGGCTCAGCTCCCAATGCATTATTTATCCCCTTTGTTTGTTTGTCGCTAACAGGTGGGCCCCAGCGGAGGCGCTGACTGGGGACAAGCCCACTCCATCACAGTGTGGCTGTGAATTAATCATGAGGACTAATGGGAACCACCTCAGCTCCAGGCACTTCCCTAGCCCCCTCCCCCTGCCCTGGCACCCAGGGGTGGGCCTGAGCTGTCTCAGCACAGTTTAACTCAATTCAAAACAACACATTTTATCCACTATCTACCCACAGGAATCAGACACTATGTTATGCTTTGGGGACACAAGCTGAACAAAAGAGACATAAATTCCTGCCCTCAGGGAACTTTCCATCTAGTTCGGGGGAGGGGGAGAAGGGGGCATTTAACAACTTCTTAACGAGGACTATGACTGCAGGGGAGGGGACTTGACCGAGGCTAGGAGTCAAGGACTCTTCGTTGAACAGCAAACTGAGCTGGGCTCCGAAGGATGCTGCTGCAAAGTCGCTTCAGTCGTGTCCGACTCTGTGCGACCCCATAGACGACAGCCCACCAGGCTCCCCCGTCCCTGGGATTCTCTAGGCAAGAACACTGGAGTGGGTTGCCATTTCCTTCTCCAATGCATGGAAGTGAAAAGTGAAAGTGAAGTCGCTCAGTCGTGTCCGAGCAGACTGAATTAGGCTAAGGGTGGGAATGGGGGCTCCCAAGGAAAATAAAGCCAGGTGGGAAAGCCCTGAGGTGAATGAAGGCATGGCAGTTTCCAGAGAATGAGGGAGGGCGCTGTGTGCTGCGGTACAGGGGGCATGAGGAGAGAGGCTTCAGAAGGGGCCCCTACATCAACAAGGCCCAGCCTGGGTATGCGCCTCTCCCTAAGTGACCAGCATTTGTCGCAGGAGACTAGCACCGAGTCCTCCCAACACCTGGATACAAGCACACGCTCACACCACCTCTGCTGACTTGAGCAGTGTCTGAACCGCTTGCCCTTTGTGCCCGTGGCACTGGACAAGTGATCAAGACTATAAGCCTTCAACTGCACAGATCAGGAGATTCAGGTGAGCATTTGGTCTGGAGGACTGAGGCGGCCAGTGCGGGCCTCTGAATGCCCGGAAGCTTAGGTGTGGCAGGCCAGGGCTGGGAACACTGACTGGCCTCAGCCACCATGCTCACATCACCTCCCAGGAAGGAAGTGGCCTCATCTCTGAAAACTCAGCACCAGACTGGGCACCCAGAAGACCCCAGCAAACACCTTCTGAATGAATCACTGCACAAAAGTGAATGCTCACCATCTCCCACAAAGATCTTTCCCCAGACACTCCCCTCAAAAGTTTCCCAGAGATTTATATAGATAAACGAGCTAACTCATAGTCAGGGTGGTACAATACTTTCATGGTAAGCCTCACAGGTAGGAACCATCATCAATCCTACTTTAAAGAGGAAGAAACAGAGGCCCTGGAAGGTGAATGACTTACCCAGGACCACAAAACCTGAAATGATGGGTATAATCAGAATGAGGTCAGCATGGCTCCAGGCTCCTGGCAGGTCCATAGATCTGCCCCTTCTATGGAGGGATTTCCCCCGGGAATCTCCCTTAGTGACTCCAGGGACCCCCAATCTTGAGAGCAATCCTAAAAGGGACCTTGTTTATGAGCCAAATGTAGCTCTGCCAGGGCAAAGACCTCACAGTGCACATGGTTGGGGGCTTTAATTCTATTCCAAGTGGCCACTTTGAAAATCCATATGTCTCCAGGCTCTCCGTACATCACGGTGTCAAGTCATGGAGCAGTGGCATCCATCAGCAGCTCCCAACGCCAGGGCCTGGGTGCCCGTATGCCTGGCCTGATTTCACCCCATGTGCCTGTCCTAACTAGGGGCTGCTCTGGCAGCATTACCCACGCTGTGAGAAGGCTCAGGCTAGCCTGCCTGCTTGACCCAGCCTCACCCCTGACCCAAACGCCTCCTCTATCCCCCTCAGTCTCTGTTTTCTTGGAGCTAGGCAGCCAGCATGGAGGCAGCCTCGATAACTCGCTAACGTGCTGCCCATGCTGTTCTTAAAAATTTATGACTGTGCAACATGAAAAATCCGGCTGAGGAGCCGTCATTAGCAGCGCTGCCTCCCTCCCCCACCAGAGCCGCCCTCGTAAATTGAGATTTATGGCTGCAGCAGGCAGGGCGGGGGCGCGTGCAGACGATGAGGATGTTGTGGGGGAGACAGGAGAAACCGATGAGGCCGCGGAGGGGCCGGTGGCTCCCCCCTGCGGCAGCTCCGGTTCATCGCAGTCTGCGGAGATACCTACCGAGAGCTGCGTCTGGCCTGGGGTGTCAGCCGTGAGCGGAGGCTGATTCCCTTTAGCCGCCGCACTGGAGGGGGCGGAGCCTATCTATGTCAATCACTGGCTCCTTGAGGTCTTGGGCCATATCCTGAGGTCCAGGTGCCAGCAAGCGAGGGTCTCTTAGAAGGATGACTTGGGGAGGGGGAAGGTTGGACCGAGGGAGGAGGCATCATCTTTGTTGGGGTCACTGGGTCTGGGCCCCCCGCCCCCCAGTCCGTTTCTCCAACCAGAGGCATCTAGGTTGGGCTGTGACTGTGGTATGCCAACCAGAGAATAGAAGGGAAGGGAGGGAGGGAGAAGGATGTCAGGAACCCTTCAGAATTCCCTCTCTTGCTAAGGCAGGCCTGAGGAGAGGATGTTACAGGCGGGACGGCAAGGATGCCATCAGTCTCAGAGCCTCCCCAACCAGAGCCAGGCTGGGGCTGAGAAGAGGAGGTGAGACCGCGAGCCCGCACCTCCACGCCCACCCCCCGCCCCGCGCCGCAGGCCCTCCCTATTACCTCCCCTCCGCCTACCCCCCTGCTCACTTAGCCCTGTCAGCCAGGCCATTATGAAATTGGGGTTTCATTTACAGACTAATTAAACATTACAGCTTGTTCACAATTACAACGCGGGGATGAGGGAGTAACTAATTACGGAAGAAATGAGCTAACATTTATCTCTGCTCCCACCTCCCTCTCCCCCCCCTCCCCTCAGTCCGGCTTCCTCCCGCTCTCTGGTCAGTACCAGCTCTCAAGGCTTATTACCTAGGATGGGGGACTGGAAGGGCCCGATACCCACCCACCCCAGACACAAGGTCAGACTATTCCCAGCCACCCCAGGGGAGGGGCTTAGTTCCCAGGGCCCTGCCGCCACAGTCAGGGCTTTTGCACAAGACCCTGTGGGTGTACGGGACCCTGTGATGGTACGTGTGGCCATACGAGGGTGGGGTTCTTTGGTGTATGAGTATGACAGCACTGTGGAGCCACACGACTCTGCATCTTCATCTTTGGGGCAAGGTGTGGGGCTACAGATGATGATTTCTGTGATGGAGTATGAAGATGAATGATCCATGCCCTGAGCCCCAAGCCCCCAGGGCAGTACAGGAAAGAACCAGGAGGCTGCAGGAGGTGATGGTCTAAGTGGGCCCCAGGACCAAATTCCCCACTGGGCGACCTTTTCCAGTCAGCCAGAAGCAAGAGAGGCGGCGGGTGACCCTGCCCTGGGGCTCAGCTCGTCCTAGTCCGCCAGCTGGCCTTGGCTTCTGGCCAGATTTGCACCCCCCAGGGCCCAAGGAGCCTCCTGAGGGGTCCTGGGGTGCCCCCTGTGGGCAAGAGTCCTGGGGTCTGGCTGGCTTGCCGCAGAGTTTAATAATAGTAACAGTGAGAGTAAGCGTTTCCATCCTTCCTGCCTTTGGGCAGAAGAAGAAAGGAAAGAGGAGGGAGAGGAGGGAGTGGAGGGAGCGGGCTGAAGGGAGGCTTTGAGGCCTCAGAACTCACATCAAACGGCCGGATCTGGGCCTAATTGTCTGACCCCTGCCCCTGCCTTCAATCAGCTCTGCGGCTCCCCGCCCGCCCCTCGCCTAACTAGCAGCCATGTTCTCCTCATTAGGACAAGCTCCCCTTGCACACGTGTCCCCGGACATGTCCCCAGCACTCCCAGCTCCCAACCCTGCCTGGTGGGAGGGTACAGCAGGGACCCAGTTTTGGAGGGGCTCCTGGGACACCTGTACCCTCGGCCACAGCTGGCTGGCCTGAGCGGCTCAGCACCTCTCCCTGAGCAGCGGGGCCCCGGAGGCCACGTGCTGTGACACGTCCCTGGGCTGGCTCAGCCGCTGTGTGCATTCTGTCCTCTGTGTGTCCTTCTTGTTACAGCCCGACTGTCTCAGACACATAGCTCCTGAGGGTGAGCTGTGTTTGAATCCCGTCCCCTTGGGGCTGGTTTAGCCTGGCAGGGGGTCTGCTGTGGGCCAGGGTCTGCATTCAGAGGCCAGGAGCTGAAGGACTTTGTCGGCCTACTGTGCATGGATGGTTCCCTTAAGCAGATCCAGGCACAGCACTGTGTGAGCGTCTGGGGCTGGTGGCACGGCAGGGAGGCAGGGGAGCTGGGTGGTGAAGAGCTCTGACCCTAGAGAGACGTGTGTTTGAACCCCAGCTCTCCCACCTCCTTGCTCTGCTGCCCTGGGTGTGTGACAGCTTTCCTCAGCTTCCTTAAATACGATATAGGTGACAGCCCCAATCTCACAGGGCTTGAGGATTCACTGAGGTAATAGGTGTAGAGTCCTCTCTACTATAGCCGGCACCAGCAAATCTTATGAAAGGATACAGGTGGGGACGGTGGATTCGGACCAGGACAAATTCCCTTCTCCACAGGCCTCACTTTGCCCAGCTGGGTCAAAAATGTCAGGGACAGAAAGAGCTGTGAGGAAGGGTTCAGAGCCCTGGAGGAAAAAAAAAGAGCAGCTCCCAGGGGACCCAGCTGATACCAGGGGCAGGAGCTCCGATGCTGGAGCCACAATTTGGGGGCAGGGATGTCACACAGCAGTGTCAGGTGGGAGGGCAGGGGCCCAGCTTAAGGACTGTCAGGTGGCATTGAGGTCAGATGAGGCAGGTTAGCAGGGCTGGTCCATGAGACAGAGATCGTCCCTTGAGTACTGAGGGCTTGGGAGGAGGGGTGCTAGGAACACCACGGGAGTGCAGGCTCTCTGGGTCACTCTAGGTATTCGTTCTCAAGGTACCAGACCTATACGGGACTGGGGGAAGGGCTGGACTGGCCTGGGCCTTGACATTGTCTCTCACCTTACACCAGTGGTAATGACTTGCATACATTGATGGAAACGCAAACTACAGAGATTGTGTTTTTCGGGGAGTGAAGGTGGGGAGAGGGGATAAGGAGAAAAATAAACTGAAATGAAGTCCGGTTATCTCCCATCTGTGGCTGCTCCTAATCCCCCAGCCCAAAGGAATCCAATGCAGCCCCTTATCTGCCCTGTCAATCACTCCATCACCGCCCAGTGCTTGGTGGGCACCGCACGCCCTCGCACACACTCAAGCACATGCTCACACATGTACACACTCACTCCACGACTCTTGCTCCGACACTCCCGCCCACCCCAGCCCATTACTCCTCTGAGTAGGAGCAGCCAGCACGCAGGTCCTGCCAGATGGATGCAATTTGCATAATATCAGCAGCGGAGGCTGCAAGATCACCAGGGGTCAGGGCGCTGACATCCCCGCACAGTCTATCTGCAAGTGCTAATTTGGCCGGCATTGATCTGTCTTTCTGATTTCTTTGTCATTTACGTCAGCGATGGTTTGACAGGAGATACAGAGAGAGACAAGGGGAGGCCAAGCCGGGCCTGGGGCTAGGGAGGTAGGGAAACAAAGATTGTACTTCCCAGTGCATCATACACACACAACACACACAGACAGACGCCAGAACCTCCTCCACCTATCCACCACTCCATCCATCCATCCATCCATTTCTCCATCTCTTGTATCTGGCAAGGGCCAGTTCCTCAGATGTTCCTGGGCTCCGAGTGCACCAGTCCAGGGAGGAAGGTGTGAACAGCCCTGAGCACTATGCAGGCAGCCCAGTGGAGGCCCTGTGGATGCCTAGAGACATGTCCCTTCTCGTGGTCAGCCACCACCCCTGGCTCATCATTTTCTCTGGGACACTCTAGAAAGAACTGGACGGGGTCAGGGGAGAGGGGGAAGGGGGGTGGTAGTGCTGAGGAAACACACACTCCAGCTGTCTCTCCCCGCTCCTCATAAGGGAGCTGTGCTGACTTCTCCCCTCCCAGCCTCCCTGCCCTGAGGATGGCCAAAGCCAGGAGTGGGGTCGACACACCCCTCTGCCTCTCCAGGAGGGCCAGGAACAGGTCTATCAGGTCGCAGAGGCCTCACCTCAACACTTCACCACCCTCAGGTCATCCGAAGAAGCCCAGACTGGGCTCTGGCTGATTCTGAAGCCCTCTAGCTCAGCCAGCAAGTCCCAGGTCAGATCTACATCCTCCCTGCTGGGTCCTTGGCCAGAGTCCCCACGTTCTGAGATGTAGGACATGTCATGGGGTGGGGAGAGGGGGGAGAAGATGGGAACTCTGGGAAGGAAGAGCCCACTGTAGAGAAGTGGACATGGTCATTCTGTCAAGGGAGGAAAAGGGGCTGGAGCCTTCCAGGAGTGACCCCTCCACCAATGGCTCTGTCCCAGCCCCACCTCTTTCCCTCGCCCGTAGCAGGAGCAGGGTGATCAGAAGGAACTCCCTGCTGGGCAAGGTGGGGGCGGGTGCTGGCGTTTGGTGTGTGCTAATCCCGGGCCCGAGGTCTTCAGAGGGACCGGGGAACTTCAAGGAGGGGAAGGCAGAGCTGTACTGCAGACGAGCTCATTAGCCAGCACCCCCACCCCCCCACCCCCCAACGAGGAGGAGGGCGGGCGGCCCAGGGAGCTTGGCGGCGGAGGCGGCAGAGAAAAGGCTGTCACTGTCCTTTCTTCCTTTTGGTACAAGCATCTCCCCGAACCGACGATTCTCCTGCAGTGACATCTCTCACGGGCGCTAATGAGATCTGTGTCACAGAGCTAATGCGCTCTGACTGGACTCTGATAGACACCCCACTCCATCAGGGGAGCCTACAGGCTGGCACTGCCCCCCAGGGCTGGGCCCCACCCAGCCACCTGCCAGCCCAGCTCTCTTGCCAAACTGTGCTGGGCAGCAAGCTCCTGAGAGGGCTCACCCGGTGACTTGCCATCCCATCTCACCTGGAGCCTGTGGAATCCCTGGTCCCTGGGCAGAGGAGCTAAGCAGCCAGGACAGGACCACCCAGCTGGGCACCAGGGAAGGTTTCGATTGTTCGCCCCACCTGTGACGCCAGCAGTCTGCGGGGCCTCCATGTCCCAACAACGGGAGATTTTACTGAGGTTTCCTGTATGGATTTCCAACAAGAAAGAAGGGAAGGAGGCCCAGGCCATGCCCTTAGGGAGGTCAAGTATGTAGGGCCTGATCATTACCTCTAACTGGGGCCTAGGGATGTCTTCTGTGCGCTCACACTGGGAGGGCTAGGCAAGACCCCCAGAGGGGTGGCCCCTAGAAGAAGCGCAGGATCTCCTGGATGGAAGGCAAACAGAAATCACTGTGTAGGGCTGTCGGGTTAGGAGGAGGCTGGAAACCAAGGGGTGGGGCCCTGGCTCCCAGGGCGACTGTGCCAGGGTGGCCACGCCCCCTTCCCCTTTCTTCCTCACCTGCTGCTACCGAAGCTTTGCCAAGACCTGTGGGTTTTATGTGACACTGAGAGAAATGCCAAATGTAAGCTTGTTTTCTTCCTCACTGTCTCTGCTGGCGGCACAAAGCCCAACACCAAAAAAGTGCTCCTAATTCAGCACGGTGGTAAGAATGCAGACTTTGTGCTCAGATGGTCCTAAGAGTGAATCCTGGCTCCTTTGTCTGACTGCCTGTGTGACTGCAAGTAAGTTACTCATCTGAGCCTCAGCCCCTCAATCTGTAAAATGGGGATGACGATGGCTGCCTTCATCAGACTGTATGAAACCTAAATGAGTTAATACAAAGCGCCCCAAATAATGTGAATGTGCTGTGCTGACCACTTGCTGATATGAAAGGAGGCCCACTCAGCAGTCCCCCGTGGAGGCTGCCCAAGTCAAGAACGCTAACGGAGCCCACTGACACAGCCAGTCAGCAGTTCTGCAAATGTGTAGTCCCCCTCACCTGCAAACTCCTCCATGTCACCCTGCTCCCCGGGGTCCTGAGGCTGAATCCACTCCCCCAGGAAGAAGTGTCTCTCCCTGACCACGAGGCCACACTGACAGCCACTGAGTCCCCTCTCTGGCAGGCGTTCCATCCCTGATGCTCCCCCTACTGCAGTCCCCAGGGCCAAGCCCTCTCCCCATCCTGGTGACGGAGCTCAGTGGGGCAGGACCAGTGCAGGTTTAGCACCTACCACAGCTCCTGAGACACAGCAGGTGCAAGGTTGCCGTTCACCACCTCCTTCCCCATGCCCATGGCCAGCTGGTCGGCCCTGAATTAACCACCACCTCCCACATACCTTACTGCATGCATCCCTCACCTACCCTCCCCATTGCCCCCTCCACTGATTGCCCTGTGGCCTCCCCTTCCGTGATTTCTCATTGCTAGTCCTTTCTACACAGACTCTCAGATGGCACTGACTGGAACCAGCTCTGACCAGGTCATTCTACCCAAACACCCTATGGCTCCCCCTCAAACAGCCCAGCCATGCACATCTATCCCAGCGGGCCCCTCCCTTCCACAGCCAAGGTCCCTGTCCTGCCTGGCCGGCCAAACCTCCAGCACACCTGCCCCCTTACTCTGTCAGCACCTCCACCACCCCAGTGCCCAGCAGGAGTCCCCGCCAGGTAAGCCCCACAGCCCTCCCCTGCCACCCATACCTTAAAAGGAGACTCAGGAGATTCCTCCAGGGGCCAGGGTCATCGGAGCTCAGCACACCCTGCCACTCCCCCCAACCCAAGGCATTGCCGGAGAAGCCAGCAGCCCCTGGAGACGGCTAATCTACGGGACCTGCAGAGCCCTTACCCAGAGTCACCAAGGCTGCCTCACCCCCCAGCAAGATACATACCACTCCCCACTTGGGGCTGGCAGCTCCTCACACAGTTAATTAGCACCATGTCACTGAGGACCAGCCTGAGTGGCCAGTGACAGGAGCTGACCCTTGACCCCAGGGCTGGGAAACAGTCCACATCAAACTCTTACAGTGCGACCCTTTTAGCACGCACAGTAACTCAGGGCACCACCAGCTGAAGCTCATTAAAGCTGTCTCTTTGGCGCGAGGGCCATTAACCTCACCGCTCAAAATCTGCACCTCCCCTCCCCGCCTCTCCCAGCCCAATTAATGCCCTGCATCCTCCCTTCCTTCCAAGCACCCTCACCCACTCCTCAGAGCCAGCCAGCAGCTGGCAGGGCAGCCCCCTTCATTCACGAGTACAAGGATCAAATGCCAGGAGCCCCCCATGCCCTGGGCAGAGCAACAGAGGAGGCAGCTCCTGGAGCACCCACTGTGCGCCCAGACTGCACCAGCCATTCCCAACAGCCCAGGGAGGCAGGTGGCACTGCCTCTGGTCTAAGGTCACAGGGCCTGAACTGCTGGTAGCTCCAAAGCCCTGACTTCGCTGTCATCAGCCAGAGCCTTGGGTGGTCCCCTGGGGCCCACCCAGAGGGAAACACCTTCTTCTCTGAAGAAGGAGGGAATACTTCAAGGGTCCCCACCTAGAGCCAACATGGGTGAACAGACAAGAACGACATCAGTGAGTCCCAGGAGGCAGCAAAGATGGGAACAAAGCACCCCTTCCTCTCAGAAACATCCCCAGGACAGATACACAGAAGCAGGGTGCCCCGCTCAAGGCTGTGTGGGGTGAATTACCCCAGTCCTGCCAGCCCCTCCGTTTCGGGCTGCTCTTCTTTCCCTGGGCCCAGGTTCTCTGGCCCCTCCCTTCCCCAGCACCCTGGCCCTGACTCATCACTCGCTCGCCGTCTGTCCATCCACCAGAGCGTCCGTCGAGCACCTACTCAGAACCAGTGTGTGTAGCGCCCGACTGCCTCACTGATTCTGGACCAGAGCTCTGATCCTGTCTTTATCTCACTCACGGACTTCCTGTCTCCTTAAAACCTCACAAAAAGCCACATCCTCTGACCTGGCATTCAAGGCTGCCTTATTTCCCCATTTATCTTCTAGCCATTTCATCCCTAACCCAAATGTTCCATTCCAGTCACAGGAAACTACTTGCAGATGTCCAAAATTGTCCTCTCATCACAACAGGCTTCCTCCTGCCTGCGCGCTTTGGTATACAGACGGCCTCCCCAAAGTTGAAACCCTTCCCCCAACTGTCTGCCTAGCAAACTCCTATTCATCCTTCAGGGATCCCCTGACTCAAGTCTCATCTTCTCTAGGAAACTTCCTGCTGACTCCGAAGGCCCATCGGCATGATAGGTTTGGGGTCTCCTCTAGGCTGTATAAAACAGCTCCTATGGGAGGGAACAGCAGTTGTGGGGGACTCCCAATTCCCCAGGCCCGATGGCCACTTCCTCTTTCCCCCGGGACCCCAAGAGAACCTTGAGAGCCAATAAAAATGATATGCGGGCATCCTCAAGTAATGAAATGTAAATGAAGAAGAAGAAGCCCTTGGCAACTGAGGGCAGGGAAACCGTCCTTGGGGCAGCCCAGGTGTTTCTATCCCAACCCTGAGCACCCTGGGTGGAGACTGCCCAGTTCAGTCTCTGCCTCCTCCCAGGAGCTCCCTGAGGACAGGACCATCCGCTCAGCACGCCCAGCCCTAGCAGGCACCTGCAGTGTCTGCGGAAAGGATGAGAGGCCAGTCTGCAGCAGGTGACTGGACACCTTTCAGTGTATCTTGCCGGTCCCCTTCCCTGTCATACCTCCACAAAGGTACGCAGGCTCTGCTAATGCGTAACATCACCCAGGAACACCCCTGTTCCTCCTAGCTTGGAACAAAGTCTACGCCTGTCAAGTACCCTGCTTGAAAATATTTGCATGCACACGTGTGCAGACACACACACCAAATAAGATGCACAGAAATGAACAAACACATTTTCTGATGGATATACACACAGGCTGATGGTTGCTTCCACAGAGACAGGTGCCCTCAGCAGGTGTACACAGAACACCTTTACCCATACACACATCCCTCAAAAAGACACATTACAGGGACACATACAAACTCCCAGACACACACACAGAGACATGCGGCTTAAGGTGCCATTCACTCCCTCACAGACACACATCCACAATGATATATAAGAAGCCAGCAGAGCCTCCAGTGCCTAGAACCAGCCCCCTCCCACAGAGCAATCCCCCTGAGGAGGCACCCCCATCTGGTACCCCAAGTGGCCCCTCCCAGCCCAGGCACCACTCAATGGAGGCTGCTGCTCCTACGGGGGAGTTCAATACCCTGTGGACGGAGCCATCGGTCAGAAGGACCCCGACTAATTAAAAGCTGGTGAGGTTTAAATAATTCATCTCCTTAACTCCCATTGATCGCCCAGTTTAGTGGCCACAGACTTGAAACAATATTAAACAGCCTTCTCCAGCTCCACAGGGGGTGGGTAAGCTGACATGTGCCCACCCCTCTGAGGACATCACCCACCAGAGATGCAACCCAGGGTGGGATCCCTTGGTCTGAATCCAAGGCCACCTGTGATCCACCCAAAGCCCAGACCCCAGCCTCCTCCTGAAAGTTGTTTTGAGAGACTCTTTCCAGCGGTCAGGTTCCACTCTCCCCTCACTCCACCCCTCCTTCCCCGCTCCCCCCAGCTACAGAGAGCACCCTGCTGGAGCACTAAATGAGCCCCAGAACCCCTCTGTGTGCCAGGGGACTGGGGGGTGTGGGCAGGGGACTGACCAAGCTGACAGGGGGATGTGTGGAGGGACTGACCAATGCCGCTGTGGGGCCGGCCTATGTGTTGCAGGCTGAGGCCCTTGTTCATGTCTAGAAGTCCATTCTTGGGCCAGCAGCCCATGGCGAAGCTGTAAGCCTGGAAGACAGGAGGCAAGAGTGGTTACCAGAGGCCCTGACCCAACCCCATCACTCACCAACACCCCCAGCCCCCATGTCTTCCTAGCAAGGGCTTACTCTCATCACGCTACTTCATGAGAGTCCTCCCTACTTGCTGGGTCCCCCTTCCACCAGAGTCCCTCCAGAAAACCCTTTCCACCTTCAGAGCTCCCTCTCTCCTGGGTGTCTCCCCATCAGAGGTCCCCAGCCCTCATGAGGTGCCCCTCACCAAGCTCCTCTCTAGAGCTCCCATTTATTAAGATCCTCCTTCTTAAGACTCCTCCTCCCACCAGGCATCCCCTTCATCATGCAACCCCCCAGCCCCCCATCCAGAGTCTCTGACCCTCTGTTGGGTATTACTGGTCACAAAGACTGGTGGTGGGAGGGACTTGGAGATCAGTATATTCAGACTTCACTCCAAAGACAGGAAAACTGAAGCAAGAGACGAGGGGGCCAGCCAAATGCCTGTGGTCAAGGTGCTTTTGACCTGGAGGTAGGCCAGACTGTGGAGCTGAGAGCCATATGGGCCTCAACTGAAGAGGGGTAAGGTCACCTGGCCGACTCAAGCGCTGTGAGGGGAGCGCAGAAGAGTGTGTGTTTGTGTGTGTGTGTGTGTGTGTGTGTGTGTGGTGGGAAGCAGATCTCGCTGAAGGTCAAGTGCTCACTTATGCATATTCAAAGCGGCCACCCATCGATCTGTACTTAATTGTTTTCCTGGGGTTGGGGAAGCAAGCGCTGGGGGCATCGATCTGTTCAGCCCCCAGCACTTCATTGCCCCCCTCTGTCCCCAGGCCACCACCCACCTCCTCCACGGTGGGGGGGCACACATCAAGCAGGGAGAGCACTTCCTCTCACATCCCATACAGGCATGACAACCAGGTATCACAGATGAGGAAACTGAGGCCCAGAAAGAAGAGACTTATAAGGGTCAGAATGCTATTAAGTGGCCCAACAGGGATTTAATTCCTATTCAGCCTGCCAGCAAGTCCCAGGCTTCTATCAGTGGGCTTGCATAGCCAGCTGACCCTTCAAACAGTACCCATGTCTTCTCCCAAGAAATCCCCAGCACCAGGCTGTCCTTCTCCCAGTGGCAAGAAGGTGACAGGGTGGTTAAGACAGTGATCATTGCAAATGATGTTTGGGTAAGTTCCCAGAAGTTGGATGGTAAGTCCACTGGTGGAACTAAGGTGACTGTTAGCCATGGGCAGGCAGGCACCACAGAGCTCCCGTCCACCACTGGGCCAGGGAAGTCCCCGTCCCACCACAGACTGCCTCCCAGCGGAAGAGTGCCCAGCACGGGGTCAGAAGCAGAGCACAGGAGGTTGAACACGCAAGCTGTGCCAGGACCAAGGGGCTGAGCAGAGGGCTGCAGGAAGATCTTGGGGATCTTGATTCCCTCCCAGCTGCAGGAATCAAGTGTCAGCCCTGTGGGCCCTGGGAGGCTAGGAAAGAGTGCACCTCAACCTCAGCTCCCTCCAGAGCCACTCTGCTTGACCACAGAGGTACCAGCCACCGCCCGATTTCCCAGCCCGCCCTCCCACGCTTCCCCAGGCCACAGCTGTACCCACAAATCGGGGGTTGAGCGCGAGCCTCAAGGACAGGGGAGAGGACGCTGGCTCGGAGCCAGGGCAGAGCTGGGATGCAGGCAGCAGGCAGAACAGCCGGTGGGCGGTGCACAGCTGGGGGAACTGCTGAGCATGGTCAGGGCCGCGGCTGGAGCGCAGTGGGCCAGAGAGCAGTGGTGGGCCGCCTTTCAAGTACTTTAAAATCACTTACAAAGGCCGGATTAAACGATCAGAAATTCCATTTAATAGGACAAATAAAGAAATAACAATCTACTCTATCAGCCTGGAGAAGGCGAGCTGGATGGGTTTTCTTTCTTTTTTTTCCCCCCCGTCTAAAAAGGAAAAAGGGAAGGAAGGGGGAAAAAAGAAGGATAATGTGTGTTTACTCAAGCAAAGAAAAAAATATTTAAGTGATGTCGGGGAGAAGATTGCGGTAACTAGTGAAGAATAACACCGTCTACTTTGCTGTCAAATCACACCCGAATTTCAGTAATAGATTCTCGGCTGACACTCAATTCAATTCGAAGGTGATCCTGCTTTATCCCAGCCCATCAAATATTAAACACTTGCATTAGCAGGTGCTGCCGCTTCCCGGCTTAAAGCAGCGGGCGGGCGGCAGGGCTGCGGAGGCCCCTCTGCTCTGCGTGCGGCTCGGGGACAGGGCAGCTTGGCGTTATCTGCGCGTCATCCTGAGCCTTATCGCCGCTAAGCGGGAAGACCACTTCAGATAACATTAGGCGCCTGCCCCAACGCATCACCGTGATTAGATTATTATTATAATGATGACTCCCTAAGATCTTCTGCAGACTGGAAAGTGAAGGGGCAGCAGAGCCCAGGAGGGCCTGGCTGGTCCAGGGCAAGCCGGGGCCCACAGTGGGGAAGAAGGAGTGCCAGGCAAGGCGGCAGCCCGGTCCCGCCTGACGAATGCCTTTCAGGAAGGGCAGTCTAGCTTGTCAGAGCCAGGGCAAGATGAATTGGCGTCTCTGCTGCGGCCGCCAGTGGCATGCCCCACGGTCTCCTATTCCCAGATAAGGCGGGCTAACCAATTGCTGCCGTGGCATGGCCTCAGCCAGCACTTCCTTCGGGGGCGCGGGCGGGGGCAGGGAAGGCGTGTGCACATGGGTCTGCCAAGCTCCTAATAAGAGGGATTTAATTTTTACAAATGCTGCTTCCAGCGGGGCCTTCACGTAGCAGCCAGAGTCCAAAATGATATTAAAAACGGTTAATTAAAACTGCTCTCCTTCAGCCTGGGCTCTCCCCATGCTAGAGAACCCTGGCAGGCCTCCTCCAGGTACTGCCACGTGCCTCTGCAGAGCCGAACCTTCGGACATGACCGCCTGCCTCGTGGATCCCCCCCGAGGCACAGTCCCAGGGCACAGCACCACAGCTCCCCCCAGCTTCTACTATCTCGGGCACCCCTTGGGCACAGCTAGCAGACAGCAGAGAACACAGGGTTCTTCTGCCACCTAAGCTTCTATTGGCATGTTCTGGATCTTGCTCCTGCTGCCCTTCTGGGCCTGTACCTTCAGGCCTACTACCCCTGGCACTCACTGCTAAAGTCCCTACCCCTCCCCAGATACACACACCGTTGAGCACGAGTACACACTCACACAGGCACCAAATTCTCCCTCGGGTGACTCAGCCCATCTTTCCATTCCCTACGCCCCTCCCGACGCCCTCCCTCAGAGATTACATGCATCTGTGAATCTTAGCAGAGCCTTCGCAGGAGCCCAGCTCAGGGCAAGGTGATGTGGGCTGTGTCTCAGAGGTTCTGGCTGAGGGGTCAAGGCTTGCACCAGAGAGCCACCAGAGCAGGAGGATCAGGGACGGTGAACCCTGTGGGTTGCCCACAAGGACACCGGAGACAGACAGGCCCATGCTGGAGGTGACCAGGAGAGCTTCCTGAAGGGAGCGGTACTGGAGGCACTGGAAAGACGACACAGCAAGGACAAAGGTGGGTGACAGGAGCGAGCTGGATGGCACCAGGCAAGGGCTGGGGTGGCCAACGTGGAGATGTCTTGAGGTGCTGTGCAGTGCTGGCATCAGTCAAGGGGCCCGAGTACCATCTACCGCCCCCCTTTACTCCTGCCTGCTTCCTATCCCCACTCCCTCTCTCTCTTCTGCCAATCTGTGGGGCATGGGGTAAGGGACCCAAAAGCTTTCTGACCCTGATCAGGGCTGGGCAGATATTTGAAAGCCAGAGCCTGTGCCCGAGCCCCTGTCCCATGCTGGTTCCCAATTCTCTGGATGCCACTTCTCCAGCTGCACCTCTTCTAGCTAGTAGGGCCCACCTGCCCAGCTGAGGGTTCCAGGCCAGAGGGTGGGGCAGGGGGAAGGATGACTGAGGAGTCCTCTCCAGGGCAGGCAGAGTCAGGGTGAAAGATGCTGGGCCTCCCAAGCCACCCACCCCAGCCCTGTGCCAGGCAAGCATGCACACTTCCCTTCCCCTGAGCTGCTGTAATTTCCATGCGCAGGGAAGCAGGTGCCGAGCTGTTCCCGGCTGGCTCTCCCCTCTCGCGGCTCTGCCCGCCTTGGCTGCTGCCCCATTAGCTTAGTGGCCAGCCATCTGCGACGGGCCTGCCGCGCAGCCCTGCTGTAGGCGCGGCGGGTGGCCCCCTGTGTAACAGGGAGCTTTGCCATTAGCGCCTTTAATATTCTGACACCTCAGCACAGCCTGCTATTACATGCAAACGCTGATCGCCCTGTGAAATTACATTGCTGGGCCCGCGAAATGGAATCGTGTATAATCAGCCTCCTCCATGCACTGTCAGTCCCATCACAAACACGGCGCCCGGCGGCTTACGGGGGCTTAGCAGCTGCGACAAGTGTATTGGGTTTAATAGATGAAGTAGCCCTCATCGGCAGCAGCATCAGATCCTTCAAAGAGGAAAGAAGAGACATTGACAGCTGCTAGGGTGGCTCTGCCCACTGGTTCGCCACCCACCAGGGCCCTGAGAGTCAGATGGACACAGCATGGGCAGGGCAGTGGCTGGGGATAGAACCCAGCTCAGACCACAAAGAGAAGCACAAACTTGCAGAAAACCCAGAACTTGAAAGCTGGCAGCGGCACATCTGAGCCATCCAGCCTCCCCGCAAGGTCACCCTGAGGGGTGGCCTATGGCAGAAGGGCCATTTCCCAAGACAAGGAAACAAATCAAATCACCTGCATTTCCCATAAACACCCAACAGACAAAGACAGGGAGGTGATACTCTGGAGGATCCAGGGGAGGAAGTCTGACAGACAGAACTACTCTCTAATCTTTTCTTTAACCGGACAACATGTCGATAGTTGGTAAACCAAACACCAAGGCTGCAGAGATACATGAGGATGGTGTACCCAGCAGCCCAGGCCTCATGGAAAGAGTGCATTCAGAAGTTGGTTCCCAATTCCGCCAGTTATTAGCAGTGTAACTTTGGTGATAACCTAGAGGGGTGAGATGGGGTGGGAGGTGGCAGGCAGGTTCAAGAGAGGGGACATGTGTATACCTATGGCTGATTCATGTTGAGGTATGGCAGAAACCAACACAACATTATAAAGCAATTATCCCCCAATTACAAACACTTTTTTTTTTAAAGCACATCATAACTTTGGATGAGTCATTGAACCTCTGAGCCTCAACTTCCTGTACTATAAGACGGGATGACAGTTCTTTCTCAGGTATACCTGAGATCACTCAGGAACACCCAGTCCCACTGCCACCCCCAAATATTCTTTGCCATCACGCAAAATGCAGGCTGTCTTTGAGAATGCTATTCGTCCTTTTTCCAGGTTCAGCTTAACACCGATTACGGCAGACTGTGTTTTCCAGTGACGGTTAACATTATCTTCAATCTCACATATGCTCTACTTCTGATATGACTCTGATAAACCTGCCGTCAAGAGGGGAGTCTATACCCCTTTGGAAAGGGGTGAGCTTCTGTTATAACTTCAACCAAAAGAGTAATGCACAAGTAATGCTGTGTGATCGCAAAGCTATTTCAGAAATGCCAAGGCAGCTTCCTCCTCATTTGCTAGAACACTTTCCCTGACCCTTGAGCTGTCTGTAAGAGGTCAGACTGCTCCAAGGCAGCCATGCTGTGAGGAAGCCCAAATCAGTCCAGGAGGAGACACCATGTGGAGAAGCCATGGGACTTGATGGAGAGAGAGAGGTGCCCAGCCAGCCTCCAGCTGCTCCACCCAAACTCTTCTGAGTTTTCCCCTGCTCTGATGTCTTTCCTCACAGTCTCCTGTAGTCTCATCTGGTCATGTGTGGCTCCTGCATGCTCCCTTCCTGTTTCTGTCTGTGCTCTACCACTCTCCCTGTGTGATTTCCTCAACTCCCTGGTCTGCACCTGTCCAACGTTCAAATCAATTATTCTTTGCCACTATTTAAGTGTCAAACAGATATCTTCTATTGCCCACTTGGCATTTCCACCTGGAGTCCATTCAGGAAATTCATTTTCAATAGGGTTAAAACCCATTTCAACATCTCCTCTCCAAAGTGTTCCCTCTCCTGGGCTCCTCAATCCCAGTGAAAACTCTTACCATCCACCTGGCCTACCAGAGATGCAGGGGGTCAGCCTTGCTCCCTTCTCCTTCCTTACTTCTCCTCAAGTCCTGGGATTGCTGCTTTATGCCCCCTAAGACTCTACTTGAGCAACTCCTTAGCCTATCTAGGGTGCCCTCTGCCTTCTCCCAGTTTTTATCCCTAATGAACACATACTCTTCTTTCAGCATTCAGTTCAAAAGTACCTTCCTTCAACTTCCCTGGTGGTCCAGTGGTTAAGAATCCACCTGCCAATGCAGGGGACACGGGTTCAATCCCTGCTCTGGAAAGACTCCACTTGCTGCAGGGCAACTAAGCCTGCGAACCACAAGAGAAGCCACCACCACAAGAAGCCTGCACACCACAACTAGCGAGTGGCCTCTGCTCGCTGCAACTCGAGAAAATACGTGCACAGCAATGAAGACTCAGCACAGACAAAAATTCAGAAAAAAAAAATTTAATGTATATACATAAAAAAGTACATTTCTTTACCAAGCCTTCCTGACTCTTCCCTTCCTTAAACACACCCCGACTCTGAGTAGCACCTGGAATATTAGATTTGTTTACACATCTGTTACCCCATGATGTTGGGAGTCTCTTGGGGTGGGACTGTATCTGCTCTCTCTGAATGGTCTCCACTGGGGGAAGGGCGTAACTCTGCCAGGCCTGGTTTTCGGAGAGGCTGCTCCTGCCAGTCCTATTCCATTTCCTTCAGGAACCATGGTTGATCTCGCCTAGAAGAAGAGCAATTCCGCCCCGTCCCCAGCCGTCCTTGGAACTGAGGGCTCAGCTACCTGGGTTAGGAAAGAAGGAGAGACTACTTTTGTCTCCTCCTTTTCTGAACTCTTTGGGCTTATGGATAGCCTTGAGTCCATTCTTCAGGCCAGCAGAGACCTGGGCAACACAGCTATAGGAGCAAAAGGAAGGACACTCCCATCAGGTGACACAAGACCTTCCTTCCTACCCCCAGCTGGTAGTTCTGTGTGTTCAGTGTTCCCTGGCTACCGACACACTTCAGGGGCACCAGAGCTGCTGCTGCCTCTGTCCATCAACAGAACCTGAGTGGGATAATTATCTTCTCTGTGTACTTAACCTTCCTGCTCACTGCCGAACAACAGGACAGCTGCCTCGAGTACATGGGACCACCACCATGGCAAAGGCAGGAGCTGTGCTACAGGTCCAGGACCCACAGTTATTTGGAAGACAGCTGCCGGCTCAGTTTGATCCCTTGGGTCCTGAGTCTATTTTTAGGTGGAGCGATCTCCCTCATGTTTCCAGAGCCCTTGCTTCTCTGCTGAGTCAGAGAGGACTTGGGGACACTGAGGCTTCTGGGGAGAGAAGCAGGTAAGGAGCATAAGCCCTGCTGCCTGAGCCCCCAGAGAAGAGGCTGGCCTGTCTGGGGCCCCACATGCCACCAAGTCAAGGCAGCAGGTCAGCCTGAGCCAGCTGCCCAGGGAGAAAGCCACATTGTGGGTTTTCTTTGTTTTCATTACAATTTTCTCTCCCATTGCTTCTTTGGAGCCAGCCCTATCCTCCCCGGGGTGCTGAGGATTGAATGAAACACCACCCCCGGCTCCAATAAGTGTATTTCAATTACATCTGTCACTGCATAACGATATAATGATATATCATGTGATATTAAATCCATGGTAATCATATCAGGGATTTTTTTTAATCGTGCACTAATCGCATTATTACATCTCTATAATTAACAACAGGAGGTATGGAAATTCAGTTAAGGCAGAAGGCTCAACGTACTCCCCCCCACCACACCCCCGCCCTAGCTCCCCCAGATTAGGACCCGATTAGGAGATGGGAACTGCAGGGCACTAGCAAGATGGGCCAAAGCTTCCGCCTCTCAGGACCAGAGCCATGGGCAGAGCCTTCAGCATCCAGGGCTGGCAGACATAGGCCAGACTGAGACCTGGGTGCTATCTGTCCTGTAGCTGCTCAGGCAAGAGCCTGGGGCAGAGGCCACACAGAGAGGCCCAACTATAAGGCAGCTGGGCCTTCCAGACCTCCAAGCCACTGTGGGACCAGATCTTCTCCTTGGGGAGGGGTGTGACCTTTCCTTCAGACCAGCAAGGCCCCCAAAGGTGCTGGTAGGGCCCAAGGCAAGCGATTGCCTCACGACCTCCTGCGCCAGAATTCTTCCCTCCGCCCTAGCCCTTTGTGTTGGCAGCTCTTAACATCACCAAGTCCAACAGCTGTGATGTCTCTGCCTTTTGGTCCTGTCATCCTTGAGCTGGGCAGATCCAGTTCTTCCACGGGCCATTCCTCCCCAGTTCCCTCTCTGAAGTCTGGCCCTGAGTACTGCATGATAAGCAGGTTTCTGATGACCACTGGAGTTGTTCCCCTATGCCCCACAAATGGTCCAAGTTCTTATGTCCTCCCACCCAGGCCTATATGGAGAGGGGAGGGGCTTGGGATTGCAGCCTGAACTGTGTCAAATGACCCTGTCTCTCCCACCCCCTTCCTGATACTGAGCTGTCAGGACTAATCCCCTCAGGGGTGTCAGAAACCAGTCTGCAAAGCAGAATTTTGTGTTTCAAGTCCAAAGCTTTGAACTTGGCATGTAACTAGTCCTCAGTGAGGGGCAGGCATTTTGCTAAGTTTGACGCTCAGAAGTCAGACAGGCCTGAAGATGAAAGAGAAAAATCATGTCCTTTTTCCTAATAAAAAAGAGACACTAATAGCAGTCAGCACTTAGGCAAAGAACTCTAAGTTTCTAAAGTGCTCTCCAAATTAAAATATAATCCTTCATCAGGCATGGGACACCACCACCACCACGGCCACCCAGCCCTCACACGGAAGGCATGCACATGCTGGCACCCAGCACACACACCTTCCCTTCTTCCCTGTGCATGCAGAAAACGGAAAAAGTGCTTCCACCTTCCTCCCAGACCGCCCTCTCTCTCTGCTGGCGTGTTCATGTAACACACACCTCATGAGCAAATCCACGTGCCAAGCTCTGTGCCCAGTGCTAGAGATCAACCACGATAGGCCACTGACTCCAAGGAGCTTCCAAGCTGGAAGGAGATACATGTCGACTCACACAGGGTAGGGGACTGAGATCCGACAAGAGCCCCAAGGGAGAAACCAGCCTTGGAGGGGAATAACCAAGAAGGACTAAGATGGCCTTCAATGTGACATCCAAGGTGATGTGCCTGTGGAAGGTGGACATGCAGGCCAGGAGCTCAGTTCAAGAAAGTCCTTGGAAAGCACAGGGATGGTGCAGGAATCTGCAGGACTCGGTAAGATCACCCAGGTAGAGAATAAGCCTTTAGGGCCAACAAGGCCCTTCTTCCTCTGATGTCTGGATGGAAAACTAGGAAGGCTGAACAGCAGTGTCTTGTCTCTAGAGCTAAGGCTCTCTGGGCACACCCAACATCCTGGCCTCTGCTCTCCTGTTATCTCCACCTTCACTTAACCCAGATGGGATAGGATGAAGCAGTAAAGACTTCTAGGTCACACTGACTTAGTCATGACAAACACTACTGAGAGTCTGTTATATGCCAGACCACATGTTGAGTGAGTGAGTGCTCAGTCATATCCGACTCTTTGTGACCCCACAGGCTGTAGCCCGCCAGGCTCCTCTGTCCACAGAACTTTCCAGGCAAGAACACTGGAGTCAGTTGCCATTTCCTACTCTAGGGGATCTTCCTGACTTAGGGATTGAACCTGCGTCTCTTGCACCTCCTGCATTGGTAGGTGGATTCCTTACCACTGTTCCACCTGGGAAGCTAGCAATATAGACACAGTGCTGTCCCCAGAAAGCTTCCAGCCTATTGGAGAGAGCCCATGTTAAATAAACAGCAACATATATAAGCACTAAGTCATAGCTTTCAGAAGGACTCAAAGAAGAAAGGCAGGCTGCTTACAGGACAGAAGAGGGGAACCTGACCTAGATGGGGAACTCTGAGGACACTCAACAGAAACTGAGTGACGGGGAGGTGACAGGGGAAAGACTAGTGCTAAGGCCTCTAGGCAAACAGCACTTAGAAAGAACCAAGTCAAGGCTAGTGTCCCTGGAGCACAGACAGCCAGCATGAAATGAGGCTACTGAAGAAAGCAGAAGATGCCGGGGCCTCAGAGGACACGATGAGGGTTCCGTACTGTTTCCTAAGGTGATGGGAAGCCATCAAAGTGTCTGCCACTGCCATGCTATGCCATCTTAGGTGCTCCAACAACACCAAAAGTTAGTTCCTTGGCACATCTAACCCTCCCTATTCCTAAGGGTAGACAGGCCTGGGAACCAGGGACCATTTTTTTTAATCTAGAAGGAGAGAAAGAACCTGCATGAGCAAATGACCTCATTCATTCATTGTAAGATTCACACATTCACTGAAGGCCTGCCAGACCCTGGCAACTCAACCGAATCCCTTATAAACCCTGTCCTCATGGAACCCACAGTCCTTTGCAGGGAAACAGATGCCAGGAAATGCATGATCACAGTGATATGGAGTGATTAGAGAGAATTGAGGTAGAGACAGAAAGGAGGACAGTGCTCAGGCCCGTCGGAGGCATCTGGAGCTCAGCACAGGGAGCGCTGTCCCTGGATCCTCTCCTCACTGCACCAGCCAGGGTGGGTGGGGAGACTACACTCCCGACATAGACTGCAGCCTGGGCGGGGGGCAGGGGTGGCAGGAGGGCCCTGAGCAGCAGCGAACCTAAGCCAGGATCTTCCTGTTGCAAAGATGAAGGCTGAAAGGCTGTGAGCAAAGCCACTGAGGAGAAGACGGACAAGCTCACTGTATCATCCAAGGATGGGGGACGGAGCACCTTTAAAACAAGCAACAGGACTTGAACAGAAAATCATTTCCCGAAATGGCAACTCCAGTCCCCAGGCTGTTTCCTCTTTGGAAAACAAGGGGCTGGAGGGTGGTGGCGGGGAGGGATAAATTAGGAATTTGATATACACTACTATATATAAGAGAGATAAACAACAAGGACCTACTGTATAGCACAGGGGACTATATTCAATTCCTTGTAATGACCCATAATGGGAAAGAATCTGAAAAAAAATTACATATATACACATATAGCTGAATCACTCTGCTTAACCCCTGAAACTAATACAACACTGTAAATCAGCTATACTGTAAAAACTAAAGAAAATGCGGGGAGAGGAGCTTAATTACCTGTTTTCTTAGGTCCATTGCTGGTCTGAAATTCACCAGTTGGTTCTTCAGGCTCCCATAAGAGTCAGGCTTATTTCTGTTCCCACATCTTTGCTCATACTATTTTCCCACTTGAAACACTAGCCTTCTTCTACCCTCTCCAAGTCGAACTTCTACCCTCTCCAAGCCTTCTTGCACCCTGCCAGGACACCACCTTCAGGGAGCCTTTCCTGATTTCTCTTCCCCCCACCTCTACGACCCACCCTGACCTCCACAGTTCATACCACAGTTCTCCCAACAGCACTTTGCTTAATTACCTATTGCGTATGGTCTAGTGCCCTTACTTGACTGGTCGAGAGACTGTCTCATCACTTTCAACCCCTGATATCCATTTCGGGGGCAGGAGGGAAGCTCCACTGGCACAGGCCGAAGAAGCAGGCGGAAGTCTGGGTCCCCACTCCCTCTGCCCACAGCCCTTTGAGAACTCGACAGGCCTCCACTTGAAAAGGGTGCTGAAAGCAATGATGTCTCCAAGTGCGATGGGAGATATTTGTGTCTGCTTTACCCTTGGCTTTTTGCTCCGGTTCAGGTAGGAGCGGGGTGGGCTGGCTGGCAGATCTGAGAGCGCGGCACGCCCCAGCGGGCAGGGCGCACAGCGCGGAGGAAGGCGCGAGTCAGTCTGGAGTGCTCCCCATTTATCAAGCTCACGCAGGCCGCCAGCCGAGCGAGTCTTTCTATCATTACACCTCTCAAAATCCGATTCATACCACTAATCCTGCCTTCATTCTCCCAGATTAATAACATCTCTTTCAACCTTCACAGTGTGATAAATAGACAAAGAGAGAACAAAAGGAGAGACAGAAGAGAGAGAAAGAGCTGGAGCAAGTCCCCATAATAGAGAGAGCCGAGAAAGAGGAGAGGGGAAAAAAGGAGAGCGGGCCAGAGCAGGCAGCGGCCAGAGACTGCAACGGTCTCAGAGAACCGAGAGGAGAGCGTGGCTGCGCCCCGCTATGCGCGGCGCTCTGTCCCCGAAGAGAAAGAAAGGCTCGTTAACAGTTCCTTCCTGCCTGCACTTTTGTTCAAATTCTTTTCTTCCCTTCCAATCCCTGCTTTAGGTCAAATTCCAGTGAAAATGAGTCTTCTGGCTTCCTGGTCTCCTCCCAGCCTCCCTACCAGGCCCAGGGAACCAATCTGGCCCCTGGTGGCAGGGCTGGGGCTGGGCAGGGGCTTAGCAAGGGGCGGAGCGAGCTGGCCTAAAGCCCAAACCCCTGCCCCTTTCCTGCTCCTAAGGCAGAAGAGGGGAGAGAACAGAGCAGAGCAGAGCCGGGGCCCAGGGCTCTGTCCTGCATCTCTCTCCAACCTAAGGCTCTAGCTGGGCAAATTCAAGGCCCCAGCTGCTAGCAGCTCAGCTAGATGGTCAAAGTGGGCACCCCTGAAGCTTGCAAAACAACAAGGTGTGGCCCACACTAACACACGGGGCCTGTGACACTTCTTGCTCTCCCTGCCCATGTGCGCGCCCAGACTGGTCTCCACAGTACAGTCCCCACCCTCCTCTCGGACAAGTGCAAAGGCCCTCTGGATGCCTGGCTGAGCTCTTCCAAGAGGATTCAGGCACTCCCTTGCTCTGGGCTCTGGAACACAACACCGTTCACATTACACTATAATTCACACTAACCTGTTGCCTTCACTCCACTAGGAGTCTGTCCTTTGAGTTCTCTAGTCCCAGGAACAAGGTGCCCGTGGCGCTTCCAATCATCCTCAACTTTGCCCAAAGTAGCCCTGGCAGGAGACTAAGCCAAACAAGGCTCAAGCCGCCCTTTGGACTGAAAAAATATTCCCATCCAACTGGCAAGCTTCGCTCCGAGGCAGGGGGACAGAAGCCCTCCATATGCATGACTCACTTCCCAGTCCATCAGACTGGACAGGGATCAGTCAAGCTCCCTGGACCACTGTCTCAGCACACCCTCATGACGGGAGGTAGGGCGGCATACATGCAGAAGGCAGGCCTGTCCTGCCCAATCCAGCCTAGTAGGAGGAGTCTTCCATGAAAGTCAAGTCTTCTCCAAGGATGGAGCCTGATGGTGGACAGGAAAGACCCAGACTAGTCCCACAGTAGAAAGCTGGTAGCCTAGTGATCTCTTTAGAAGTAGGTTCCTCCTAGGGAATATCTTGCAGACACCTGTCAGATACTTTCCTCCAAAAAGCCTCCCTCTACCCTCTGCCCCAATCACAGTCTTCCTTTAGGGTCAAAATGGCTGCTACCTACTCCCACCACTCACTATGGGGACCACATTGCCTCCAGTCCCAACTTCCGGGCTTGACCATTATATCTCTGCTTGGGGAAAGTCTGGAGAAAAGAAGGCTTCATAGGGACAAGTTAGAGAGCAATGTAGGTAAGAGGGTACTCCTTGGGATCAAATCCCATTCACCAAAACTCCAGTTCTGCTGACCTTCCCTCAGCCCCACATGAGAAGGACTGTTCACACTGTTACCTGCTCCACCTGGCCTCCAGGATCAGAGTCCTATAGCAGGGAAACCCGGAAGAATGACCGTGACTACTGTTTGTCCAAGAGTCCAACTGACCAAAGGACTGAAGAGGGAGGGCAAGAAGGAGAGAGAATGATTGTCTCGGTAACCCTATAACCCACCTAGCGCACGAGTAGTACCCTGGGCTCCAGGGCAAGCTAGGTCCAGCTGGCACACAGGCCCATGAGGCCTCCAGGGCCAAGGTCACAGCAGAGTTCCAGAAGCATGGAGCTCAGGCCCTTCCTTCCCTAAGAGCCCAGAGTGCTGGCAGACCAGGGAGCCTCAGCCAGTCAAGCCTGCAGCCTTCAAGACACAAGCAGCCAGCAGGCCCAGACACCCCTAAACTTGCTCTAACCAGCTCCCCCAGGGGCTCAAGAGAGCTGTCCCCCCCAAGAGTGGGACAGTTCTGGCCCTGGGAAGAGACGTCACGGTGGCCCCTCTATCCTTTGTCTTTACCTAACACACAAACCAGGGCCTCCCTGCAGCCATCCAACTCAGGAGTGAATCCCCTGCAGCAGAGAGTCAACCTTCACCCCCAGTAAAGGACCTGCCAGTGGTCAGACAGAAGAAAAGTCAGCCAGACACAACAGGGTCTCCAGCAAGTCAAGAAGCCAGACCCGAGTGATACTCTCCCCTCAAACCAGACTTGAAAAGCTCTTTCCCTGAGTACCTGGTTCTAGAGCCCACTCTCCAAGGCAGCCGGGGGCACAGAGCAGGGAAGAAGTTGGGTCCTAATGTGTAAAAAGCTCCAGCAAAGCAAAATCATTTACTCTTCGGTGCGACTGCTCAGCAGAGCTAATAAATCTTGCATGAGCAGGGCCGATTCTAATTTCCTAATATGAAAAGGCATTTGGATTGAGAGAGAGGGGGAGATAAAAGTGATTGAATCTCCAATAGTCCAGGTTACTGACAAGAAACATCCTGCTCAGCCCTGAGAGAAGGATGGCAGCGCCCGGCCGCCTGCACACACCCATCCGTTCTGCCCCCCTCTTGGCGTGATACATCTCAGTCTCTTCTATTGACAGGACGTGGCTTTAAACACAGTTACACAAGTTATCATTTCTGCCTTCTGATCAATCTGAATTTTCAGGACAATTACCCTCTTAATCAATGATTGCTATCAGCAGCCCTGCGCCTGGACGGATTTCTCAGCAAGGTAATCATGCCGCCAGGCTGGACGGCGCGTGCATAGGCAATGAAGCTCCGGGTGGGGCCTCCTCCCTCCCTCCGGAGCCCCCATATCCCAGCGCCACTGCCAGTATCGAGGACAAGCACGGCAAAGTGTGAAGGCCACTTCAAGGCGTGATGGGAGTAGAGGACGGGAGGGAGGGGGCCAGCCGCCCCGCCAGCCTTCCCGACCACCCGATCACGGAACAGACCTATTAAAGCCCTAGATTTACTGCCCACCATGCTGATACATCTCCACATGCCCTCCTGCCATCACTCCTACCTCCTAATTAGCCTAATAAAGCCCAATTCTAATTATGGGCTCAAACTATTAGGGTGAGTAAGTGCAAAGAAAAGAGAAATATTGGTTTTACTAATCTCTCAGAGGCTCTTGGTTCCAGAAACTCCTTTTTCTTCTACACATTCAGTTCACATGGGCTCCTGACTGGAATGGCAGGGGTAGCCTCTCCTGCTCAGAGGTCCGGGCATCTGGAAGTCACAAAGCCGGCCTGGCCTGGAGCCAGGAGGCCACCCAGCCCCACACTCCGGGGTACTTCCACAGAGTCAGCCCTCCATATAAAGCAGGGCAGGGCCCCTCAGGAGAAGAGGGGAGGGAAGGGGAGGATGGAGTTGGTCTCTGCCTCAAGGTCAAAGTCAGCCAGACGCTGTATCTGCCATCATGGGGGCAACTCAATTTCTCAGATCACCTGTTGTTGCATAAAGGATCTACACCAGAAAGGCCAACGGTGGAGTGAAAATGGCATGGTCCAGGACATGACACATCAACTTATGCTTCAGCGTGGGTGGCAGATGCGAGTTATACCCGGGCAGAGTGGGTTATGGGATTAAAACAGGTCCTCACAATTTGCTATTTCATTCTCAGGAGGAAAGAGAATTAGAAAGCATGATGTATTCACTTTCTGACATTTACTGAGTGCTAACCTTGGGCTGTACTTTGGCCACCTCATGCGAAGAGTTGACTCATTGGAAAAGACTCTGATGCTGGGAGGGATTGGGGGCAGGAGGAGAAGGGGACGAAAGAGGATGAGATGGCTGGATGGCATCACTGACTCGATGGACGTGAGTCTGAGTGAACTCCGGGAGTTGGTGATGGACAGGGAGGCCTGGCGTGCTGCGATTCATGGGGTAGCAAAGAGTCGGACACGACTGACCGACTGAACTGAACTGAACCATGGGCTGAATGTCGGGGATACATCAGGGAACAGTAGAGAAGTGACCCTTACTCTTAGGAGCTCACAATCTACTGAGAAAGACAGACAAGTGTCTTTCTGTCTGCAAAACAAAAGCAATGAAACAAACCTGCACACAAATGTTCATAGCAGCATTATTTAATAGCCATAAGGTGGAAACAGCTTAAATGTCCATCAACTGATGAGCACATAAATAAAATGAGGTATATTCATACAATGGAATATATTATTCACAATAAAAAGAAATGAAGAGCTGATTCATGGTGCAACACGGATGACCATTGAAAATTATGCTAAGTGAAAGAAGCCAGAAACAAAAGGCTACATTTAAGAAATTTCCAGAATTGCAAGAATAGGCAAATTTATAGAGATGAAAGTAGATCAGTGGTTGCTTAGGACTGGGGTGTTTGAGGGGGAATGGGAACTGACTGCTAGTGTTTTAGGGGTGACAAAATGTTCTAAATTTAAATGATGATGGTTGCAAAACCCTGTGAAGATACCAAGAAACACAGAGGATAGAGTTAGGTCGTGAAGGGTCAGCAGGAGCTCACCAAGGCAGGAATGAAGGAAGGGACATCCCGTGCAGATGCAGCCAATGTGAATAAGGCCTAGAAGTGGACAGTCACATAGACATTCTTGGTATTACTGGAGAGGTACATTCAGGGGCCAGGGAGCTTGTACTTTATTCAGGAGACACCAAGCTTTCTCAAGCAGAGAAGTTAGGTGATAAGTACAGGATAGCTTGGGGTCTGATGGTTCAGGTAGGAGAAATAACACGTCCAAGTTGCACGGACATGTTTTTGGAGTCAGATATCCAGGATTTAAAATTCTTCAATTCTTCTTCAAATACACTCAAATAACCAGCATGTGCTGGGAATTTGCTATTTTGCTCACTATTTTATCCCCAGTGCTTGGCAGAGTGCCTGACCTAGTAGGTGCTCAACAGCCATCTACTGAATGAAAATGAATGAATGGATGGGTATGTTGAATTCAATCCCATTTGCCAAACGTTTATTGAATACCTACTGTGAAGCTGGGACTCTGGTTACACACAGTGAGCTCTTCAAGGGTAGGGACCCTGTCTGATCTCTGATCTCTTCTGTCTTACTGCCTTACACAGGTTCTGTGTGGCATAGGGCAGGTGCTGAAGTCAATGTTAATTTCCTTTCCTCTCCTGGTCCAGGAGGTTTTCCTGAGACCCAGTGATTCTTGGAGAGGCGTGGCCTGAATACTTCACTGTGGTTGGCGAGAAAAGATAAGCTGAAGCTATAAGGGTGGAAGGAGCAGAGGGTGATGCCCATGGTATTTATCCCCAAATCAGCCATGGTGCTCAGAAAGCCAGGAGGCAATCCGAGTTGTCCAAGTTAGTAAAGGACTGAGCAGGAATGAGACTGTTCCCACAGCACATTCTCAGAACCCTCTGCAGACCCCCCTGCACCCGCAGCAGCAAGCCTCTTCACAGGAAGCCAAGCACAGGTAGGGTGGGAACAGAAGCTCAGGACTTGCAGGTGGAGGAGGGAGGAGGAGAGGAAGATCTAGTCCTTTTCTCCTGAGCACCCTGTCCTGCCCCTGGACAGCTGCCATTTCCATACCTCCCCTCTGGTTGGGAGGGCCCTTCAGTTCATGGCTGACCACAGTAGGAAGGGGGCTCCTCCATCTCCCAGCCCTCAGGCCTCTCCCCTCCCCTCCCTTTCTTTCCCTCCCTCTCCTTCCTGCAGAGCTTCCCTCGAGCCATAAAAATAAAATAAAACACAAACACCCACAGTCCAGGAGGAGGGCGTCAGACAGATAATGGGCATTTTATATCTTTTTATGACACTCCCCATAGGCAGCTCGGCAATCACAGCGCAATAAAGGCAGGCATGCAGCTTGCATAGTTAAACAACTGCCGGGTAATTAGGCACAGCAAACACTCCACTGGGGAGGCCGCAGGGCTGCCCTGGGATCTGCCTGCAGCCCGCCCTCCTGCTTGCAGCCACGTAGGTGCCAAGCCCAGGCCTAGCACCAGCAGACCTGGTGGTGGTGCAGAGGACAGACCACTGGCTGCTGCCGTGTGCATACTTGGCCTCACACCTGTGCATGCTCAGACACACCTGCCCACACCCACACACAAGCACTTCCTGAGCAGCTAGCTTGGACCTCATCTCCCCAGGAAGGCCGCTCCTCTCTTCCAAGTCAGATAGCCAAGGGTCTAGAGCGGGCCCTGCTCTAAGACCCTTGACGAGGACCCAGGCCTGGCTGCAGCAGGGGCTCGCTCCTGCAGGGAGCCCCGAGCTTCCTGAGCTGCATAGGCAAGGGGACGTCTGAGCGCACAGGAGTGATTACATGGGCTCTTTCTCCTGTAAACGCCAACTCAGTACAGAGCTGGATTCAAATAAGTTTTTAAAAATACACTCACACACACCATACACACATTCCTTTTACTTCATTTACTACCTCTACTGTATTTCCCCCATCTGCCTTGACCCGTCCATCTTCCCTCCTAGATCCGGAACTCTGTACAGGTGGAGAGCAGGCCTGATTCATCTCTGAGTCTACATGCCCTGAGGCACAGGGCTGTGTTGAAGAAAGGTGGTAAGTGAGGTGTTAATTGAGATGAGCTGGCCCAGGCAGAGCGCAGGTCACTTGCTACCTGAGGCTTAGGTCTAGGCTGATTGAAAAACAACCAACAGAGACAGAAGCCCTCACCAGGGCTGAGGCAGCTGCACTGAGAGTCCACCAACACTCATTCTTCCTCTAGTGATCCAGTCAATCAAATTCAAACTTTCAGGGAATGAATGGCTAATTAATGAAACAGAAGAGGCAAAACCCCGCTCCAATCCAACTTGAAGATTGAAACAGACTCTAGGAGCCACACAGATCAGCCCTGAGTAGGCTGGGGAAAACTTAAGCACCCAATCCTATACCACTCTTCCCTCAAAGGGAGCTGACAGCAGGCCAGGTGAGCTCACGGAAGGGCCTTGGGTTAACCCAGCACAGTCACATATGAACGTGAACCCAACCCAGCTACTTTTCCTGGTGTCTATCTGGCCATCACTCCTTGTCTGCCAAGGATCACAGGCCAGAGGAAGGGCCTGGGCTGCACCCTGCCTTTAGCGTACTGAGAGGCCCCTCCTGCCACCTCCTATAGAAGCAGGGTGACAAGCTTCTCCTCACCCCATATTCTCATGGAGAAGCTGCCCAAAGCCTCGGTAGCATTAAGCTCCAGTCCAGGTCACCCCAAACTCTGGGATGACCAGCCATCCAAACTCCTTCCAACGTCTGAGTCCCCAGCTCTCCTGACCTAATGCCAGGCAATACCTTGCCCTTCCTGGACCCTCAGTTTTCCCCAATAGGATACAGCAGTAGCCCCAAGGCTAGAGTTCAAAGTAAGTATGAGTCAAAGAGGGGCTTCTCTTGCCTTCCTTGTATCTGTCACATTTTTTGCTGGGAGCAAAAAGGAGGAAACCTCAGGTCCCATAAATGATCTCAGGATGGCAAAGGGAAAAGAGAAAGATCACCTTGCTCAGCTTCCTTATTTGTTAGATGAGGACACTGAGGCCTCAGAAAGGGCACGAGACCCAACGCTAGAGCCCACGTCTTTATCCTCCAGCTTCGAATTCAGTCCAGGGTTCTTTGTATTGCACCATGCTGTCCTCTAGAGACAAGGGCTGCATCTGCACAGCTCCAGGTGGAGTCAGACCACAAGGCCCATACCCACACCCTCCCCTGTATTCCCACTCGAGGGCACATACACACAGTTGAGTATACACACACGAGCCTCCCCACAAGGAGAAATACAAGATCCACATCTTTAGTCACATATAGATGTGCAAGTACACATGTGCTCACTCTCTGACACACAGATTCCCATTAAATAGATGTCATGCCCAAGAGATCTGGAGCATGAGGCCAAACTCTGTCCTTCCCCAACCACTGCCTCATTGGCCATACAATTAGGAAGGGCCCGTGTGTGTTTGCCCAGGCCTTCAGCCCAGGCCAGACCAGAGGAACTGCCTTCACGTAATATCTGCTATGGGACTAGTCACAAGAAGAAAGTCATGGAAGGAGAGAACCTGGATTAACATCCTGGTCATGTGACTTTGAGCAAACTTCTTCATGTCTCTGAGTCTCTACTTCAGCACCCACAAAATAGGGACAATGGCCCTGTCTTGGGGAGTAGCTGTGAGGACTACATGTACGAAGCGCGTGGAGCACAGAGCCTGGCTCCTGCTGGGACTCTATTACTGATACTAACAGACGTGACCACACCTGCCTTTCCAGAGTGGACTGCAGGGTAAAACAGCAGCTGGGAGACAGGGCTGTGCCTCCTGCGTTCAAGGAAGTCTCTGTGCCTTTTTCTCCCCTTTTTTGCAAGTCCTCCCAGTTTCCAGGGTCCAAAGCAGCAACAACAACAATATAAGAAGGAAGGGAGCAAAGAAAAAAGGAATGAACCTGTGAGAAGGCAGAGTAACTAAGGGTGCCCTTGGCTTCTCAGACTTCACAGTGAACTCTGATGAGCCCACCTCTTCCACAGTATCTATGCCTCTACAAGCCTCCTGACATCCCCTCTGCTCACCTCACCAGGTGGACTCCGAGAAGCAGCAGACCTGGTCCCTTCCCTCAAGTGGCTTACGGTCCTGCACACGGACAGACCAAACCACACACAGTAGCCAAGAGGCATGGACTAGCCTCTGGCCCAAGGGTGAGAGTACAGGCTCTGCAGTCTGGATGCCAAGGTTCAGATCCAGTCTCCAAACACACCCAGGACAGCTCCCCACTCTCCCCTACTCCAGAATGGGCTCGGAATTCACTTCCTCAAAGACACAAAAGAAAGACAAAGGAGGCTCAGGGACCAGGACCGAGACACTGTGTCATTTGACAGGACACTGACTCTGAGCAGCAGCCAGCGAGAGGCACACAGACCGGGGGCAGGCCTCAGGGTGAAGACCTGCCATGGAAGGCACTGCAGGCCACCCCCAGCTGGAGGTCGACTTGTAGCAGCTGCAGGGGAACCTCACAGAGGAAGGAAGGATCCCAGCTGCCCTGAGCTGACTCCTCTCCCTTCCCCCTCATGGCCACACCCACCAGGGATGCAGAGCAAGGCAGGCTGGCTCCCTGGTTGAGGCTGTGCTGCACTGCCCGACCCCATGCCACGTACCAGCACTTGTCTAGAACCTTGACAAACAGCACCTAACTGATTCTTCACTCTGTACTTTCCTACGTGTTACCGTAAGGATTCTGGGGTCGTCTGGCCAAGCAGTCTCAGACTGTTCACAGCCAATAATGCGACAAGGCCGAGTGGCCTCCTCCCCGCTGCCATCCAGGCCCACAGGCTCTTCCCTCACCTGCACGTAAACTCGGCAGCTTCCTGGAGCGACCGCCCCACTATTAGAGGGCGGCTGAGGCCGGCTCCACCCTAGACCACGGGAGATGGTTCCTTCTGTGCTCACTTGCTTTCTCCTCCACTAAAAGGCATACCCACGGCTGGCCCACATCGTAGCTTAAAACACTTGAAAACTACTGTTTGTAGTTCCCAAGTGCAGCAAGCTCCTTCCCTCCAGGCCTCTGCTCACATGGGTCCCATTCTGACTCCTGAAAACTCTTGTGCCTTCCAAGGCTCACCTCGAGTCTCCTCAGTGAGGCTTGGCTGACTGCCTCTCCCACACCCCAGGGGAAACACTGGTGTGCACTGGAGGCAACAGGGCAAATCAGTTTTGAGTGTGGTCCCCGGAGTCGCCTGCCTAGATTCAGGTGCGTAACTCCATCACTCACTGGCTGCTAAATCCTATGGAAGGTACCTAACTGCTGTACCTCAGTTTCCTCATCTGGAAATTGGCTAATAGCACTTAACTCAGAGCTGTTTGAGGACTGAGTTGATTTATAAAAAGCATTTAGAGCGGCACCTATTTGTTATTATTAATTAACTCTACAAGTGAGGAAAGCAAGGACTGAGAAGGTAAATAGCTTGTCCAAGGTCACAGCACAGCGAGGTGGCAGAGCCAGGAACTGCCCGAAGGTAAATGCGACTCTGTACCCACGAACAGCCAAGCACGCTGGTGGCAGCTGGAATCCAGGACATGAGATGACAGACTCTGTCCCTTGGCGTCAGCTGAGGGTCAGTCAGTCCGAGGATGGCATTCGGCTCCTCCTCCCTGGGCTCACTTGAATTTTGCTGGAGGAACCCCTCTTTCCTACCTCCTGCCCACAAAGGCTTGTATGTCTACCTTGAACTCCTGTCTCTTTGCCCCTCGTAGCCTAGGTGCCTTGTCTCTGGTGCTCTGTGTGAGGGCAAGCGGGGAGCAGAGGCGTGAGCTATCACCTCATGCCCAGGACAACTCTCAGAGTGGGTAATGTTCTTACTGTTTTACAGAGGATGATACTGAGGCTGAAAGAAATGAAGTGACTTTCCTAAAATCTCACAGCTAGTAAGTGGGCAGAGTCAAGATTCTAAACCACGCCTACTGGACTGCAGAGTCTGTGTGTCGGATACTGGTATCTCTCATAGTCAGAGAGGTTAAGGAACTTGCCCCAGATCACACAGCTGGTTGGCAGTAGTATCATCTGGTTTGAGCCAGACTCACCTGGCTCTGAAGCTCTTTCTCTTGCGCCAGTGGCCTCTGGTCTGAGCCACATCCACAGGGCCCAGTGTAGGCATCAAGTATCACCTGAACACTAAGTGAAGGGTAAGTGTCAGCTATGGCCACACCATTTGTCTAGGATGATGCAGCTAGCACTGTAATTAAGAAAATACAAGCTCCTTTAAAAGCCAACCAAATTCACTGCAGCTTTTTTCATTATGCAATTTTATCACTGCTGCTGCTGCTACTGCTATGTCGCTTTAGTCGTGTCCAACTCTGTGTGACCCCACAGATGGCAGCCCACTAGGCTCCTCTTTCCCTGGGATTCTCCAGGCAAGAATACTGGAGTGGGTTGCCATTTCCTTTTCCAATGCATGAAAATGAAAAGTGAAAGTGAAGTCGTTCAGTCTTAGCGACCCCATGGACTGCAGCCTATCAGGCTCCTCCGCCCATGGGATTTTCCAGGCAAGGGTACTGGAGTGGGGTGCCATTGAAAGACCAAAAGCAATGTCTGTGAAGTTTTCCAACATTACTAAGAGCCCCATGTGCTCTGTCTGCCTACCTCCCTAAGAGCGCTCCAAAACCACACTTAGTACTTTTCTCAGGTACTTTCTTGATCCTCAGTCACAAACTCACAACACAGAAGTGCCTTTTGCGTGGAAGAACTGTCTAAAGGTCATTAACATAAACAGGAGGCACAATCCTTTCCAGGTCTTGAGTCCCATGAGTATTAAGAAGTAGTGTAGTCTCCAGCAAAGAGGACCCAAGTCCTGAGCTAGGGAGGGAAGGAAGGAAGGGCGGAGTCAGGGAAGTGAGCTTCTGCCTTTTCTATCCTGGCCTCCAACTCCTTCCCCTTGCCCATCTGCCGAGGAGACATGGTAGGGAAAAGACCAATACCTATGTGGGTTCTAATCCTAGCTTTCTCTCTTCCTGGCTGTGTGCCCTTAGGCAAATTGCTTAACTTCTCTGTTTGTCTGGGAAATCTGGCAGAAGAATGGGCATCTGGACTCTGGAGCTCATTAGTCTGGTGTTAATATTCAGTGTGGGTTCAATGAGTGCTTGTTGACACCTAGTGCGTACCAGGTCCAGTGCTGAGCACTGGACACACAGAGATGGGTGGTAAGTAGGCCTCGAGGAGCTCATAGTCTAGTAGAAAAGACAAACATGTAAGCAGATGATTACAAGATCATGTGATATACTCATTACAAAGTACTGAAGCCCTCCAGAGAAGGAGGTGATTAACTATGTCTACCAGAATCGGTGAAAGTGAAAGAGGAGAGTGAAAAAGTCGGCTTAAAACTCAACATTCAGAAAACTAAGATCATGGCATCCGGTCCCATCACCTCATGGCAAATAGATGGGGAAACAGTGGAAACAGTGACAGACTTTATTTTCTTTGGCTCCAAAATCACTGCAGATGGTGACTGCAGCCATGAAATTAAAAGGCGCGTGCTCCTTGGAAGAAAAGCTATAACCAACCTAGACAGCATATTAAAAAGCAGAGACATTACTTTGCCAACAAAGATCCATCTAGTCAAAGCTATGGTTTTTCCAGTACTCATCTATAGATGTGAGAGTTGGATTATAAAGAAAGCTGAGTGCCAAAGAATCGATGCTTTGATCTGTGGTGTTGGAGAAGACTCTTTAGAGTCCCTTGGACTGCAAGAAGATCCAACCAATCCATCCTGAAGGAAATCAGTCCTGAATATTCATTGGAAGGACTGATGTTGAAGCTGAAACTCCAATACTTTGGCCACTTGATGTGAAGAGCTGACTCATTGGAAAAGACCCTGATCCCGGGAAAGACTGAAGGCAGGAGGAGACGGGGAAACAGAGGATGAGATGGTTGGATGGCATCACCAACTCGATAGACATGAGTTTGAGCAAGCTCCGGGACTCGGTGATGGACAGGGAAGCCTGGCGTGCTACAGTCCACGGGGTTGCAAAGAGTTGGACACGACTGAGCGACTGAACTGAACTGAACCAGAATTGGGGTGGCATCAGAGAAGGTTTCACAGAAGAGGGTTTTGAAGGATAAACAGGAGTTTTCCCAACACTCTAAAAAGGAAAAGGAATGTAAGCAATGGGAACAGAATGAGCAAAGGGAAGTGAAAGTGTCCTGCCTACTGGAAGAGCAGCAAGAAGTCTGATACGGCTGGAATGTTAGAGGACAGGAGCTATGAAGACAGGGATGCTGCCATGAGCTGCATCTTCCAGGCCTTGGGTACCATGCTCAAGAGGAGGGATGGGCCTCCCATACCTACCACCCTCTTGGCTCTGGTGCTCTTCCTGTCAAAACACACACACTGCAATCGCACCCTTTCCTGGGTCTTTGATTTAAGAGTTCCTCTCCTGGCCCTGACAGTAAGGCATTTCTGTCCCACAGATTATAACTCACTCTGGGCTATTATTCAGCTCCCCAGCCTTGGCCCTGCTGCAGTTAGTCCAAACATAATATCCTTCATGCATATATTATCTGTCTCCCTATTATCTGGAATCATTCCGGAATTAAATTTCAGTCCTGCAATATTGGCTTCAGGAGCGGCGCGCTTTATGGGCTAGTCAAAGGTTAGAATACCAATCAAAATAACAGTGCCGATGCAGCGAGACATTTTAATATTCCAAAACCCGGTAATTGTAAAAGGACATAATATTTTTTCCCTGATTACCCCAAAGGCAACACATGTTAACAAGGCGAAGGAAGGAGTGAAAGAAATTTCAGAGTTCAGACAGCTGTTAAGACATATTTAAAGGAAAAGCCCAGGCAGGGCACTACGCCATGGGGGCAGGGAGATGCGAAGAAAGAAGACAGCCTCTCCAGCTCCAGCTGCCCCGACTCCAAACACAGCACTGGTTCCTCTGCCACCTCTGGGCTTCGTCCCAAGAGCTCATTCCCAAGGGGTGATGTCACAGAGGATGGGATGAAAGGAGGAAAGCTCAGGACGTGGAGTCTTGAAGCCCAGGTTCCAGTTTCAGCTCTTCAATCCAAAGCCTCCAGCCTCCAAGCTGACCCCTTCCAGGGCTTCAGCTTCGAACCCCGTGGCAAATGCTCCAGGCTGCTCTCCCACCGGGCCTCTCCTTGTCCCTGCCTGTGCCCCTGCCTCTCCCAAACTTCCACCTGGTGCTTTGTGTCCTGTTCTTGCTGCTAGAGGCCTTCATCTACCTGGCCGCAGAGCTAGTTCCCCTTAAGACAGTGGCCTGTGTGACGCTGTCAACACCCCACAGACAGTGCTCTGTACTTCGGATGGATGATGCGGAAGACCTGGGCCACAGCCCCTACCTGTCTGGTCCTGACCGCTGAGTGGTCCAGAAGCATCCATCTCGGTGTGAGCCCTCCTCCCTCCAAAATAAGACAAAACACCCGGCAGGGGCCCTACATCTTCACGCCTCTCTTGGTTTCTGTTTTTGTTTTGTTACTGTTTTTTCCAAATCACCCCAAAAAGGGGCTCTGCAGCAGGCACCAGGCGGCCACCACTGTATACAAAATCCCAGCCTCTGTCAGGCTGCCTATTACTGGAGCAGCTCTCTCACCACAGCACCAAAAAAGCGACCTGACCGGCAGAGTTCCAGACCCTTTCAGTCCTGACGGCTTCCCAGCTAGCTCAGCCCGCTCATTGGAGCCTCCCAATCTGCACCATCCCGACCTGCTGACCTGCCTATGGCCCCCAGCGAAGAACTTCATTAAAGCCGAGAATTTATTCCTCCATAAGCCCTTAATTTATTACTGCGCTGATTGGGACTCTGAATGCTCCAAGGTCAGGAAAAGTCGTACTCAATCGTAGACACCAACCCTCCCTTCAGCAGTTTCTCCTGCTGTCCACTCCCAGGGGAGGGGGGAGACAGAAATGCTTCGTGCAGGGACCCAAGAAGGCCTCCTCTCCCTCTTTCAGAGCTGGCCCAACCCCATCCCCTTCAGGGCACCCAGCACTGTGGCAGGGTGTATAGCACAGATGGCAGAGGGCAAGTGGAGCAGCAACCTTCACAACCTGCTTCATCTGAGTCTGTCAAATTCTAGGTGACCTCCAACCCTACAACTTCTCAGCAGGACTGTCTGAGCCCTGTCTGCCAGGACTGACTCAGAATCCTCCTAAGGCTGCCTGCCAGCTTCCCCCAAAGCCCATCCAAACAGGCCCAGGCATCAGAGGGAATTCCAGACCATTTGTGAATGTATATGCATACACTTGCATGGCGTGGTCTGACCATACATGAAGTGCTTATTGTGCAGGCATGCACTTATACATACATTTATACCTATGTGTCCTGCAGTGAACATATACATATTATGTATGCATATGTATATATACACATATTCACATCCTTTGGGACCTACCCATTTCTTGACCTCTTATTTACAGTAACATTCTCCTCCACCTAATCTTAGCCGCCCGCCCCTTTGGGCACAACTCGGAGCCTGCCAACACCTAGAAGCACCCCATCTCTGAAATCACTGATTCAGACGTGCCGCTTTCCAACCACAGTCTCTTATTCTTCCATCTGGAATGCTCCACTATACTGGTTTTTACCTGTCCCTCATCTTCTTGGGACCTATCTACTTTTTCCATATCTGTCAGGTCCCCTGCTGTCTTCTCTTCCTTCAACATCCAGCTTAAACTCCACAGTCCATCCTGGCAACCACTGTCTTGACAAAATCTTCAACTGTTGCTTTCATCACACCCCTTGGGAATCACTCTCCTGTGGATGAATCTAAATGTCTGCTTTCTGCATGCGCACAGCCAGGCAGCTGAGCTCTGCTAAAGAAAAGCCACACCGCTGAACAGAGAGGTTCCGTTGTGAATTAGTGTCACCAACATCAACTGGACCCTCAACACTGCCTATAAATCCCACTGAACTTCTCAAGTAAAGCTCACACTGCTATTCTTTACTACAACTATAGCAATCCTTTTCAACTTTCTGCCAACCTTCCCAGCCCTCCCCTATTCATTATTAGCAAACAACTGATCTATTTCACAGAGAAAAGCAAAAGCCATTAGAGGGAAACTCACTCTTGTCATCACCAAATCCACAAGCCTATTTGCACCTGTCTGCACTTCTCCTCCCCCCATCACAGTGGAAGAGCAGCCTTCCCCCGAAGACAGTCAGTGTCAAGAGACTGGGTTTTCCATCCCTTCTCCTGTCACGTTCTTAGAGACCTCCCTCACTCCTAGATTTCAACCTTTCTTCTCTAATACACAAATGAGAACATACATCTTCCATCTTAAAACACAAAACTTGCCTCGATTCCACAGCTGCCCCACCACAGCTCTTATCCTCCCCTTCCCTCCTTCAAAGCTACATTTCTGAAAAAATTCAAACTTCTCTTATCTCATTTACTCCCCAGTTTGCTCCAATTTTGACCCATCCCTATCATTCCATCAAGAGGTGTCACCAGGGTCGCCAAGGTCCTCGAGCCCAGGTCTGGCACTTGCATTTCAGTCTTTACATCACGTGGCCCCCTTTGAACTGACCGATCCTTTTTTTTCCAGAAGATACTCTTTTTCTTTGGTCTCTGTGATCTCACCCTCTCCTGACCTACCTCCTCTTCTGCCATCCTTTCACTGTCTTTTTTCACTCTGTTTATTCTCTTCGGCACAGATGCAGGCAAAACCAAATTTAAGTTCTAACTTGGTCATGTACCAGACTGAGATGCTGAGCAGGTTTCGTCATCACTCTGTGCCTCAGTTATCTCAACCTTAAAATGCAAAAAATGACAGTAACTACCGTACAGAGTTGTGAGAATTAGATAATGTAGGTACGTGAGCACACAGCACTCGGCACAGCACTGTCCAACACAGACATAACGTGAGCTCTATAAGCAAGCTAGGAATTGAATGCCCAGCTCAAGTAAAAAAAAAACAAATGAAATTAATTGTAAGAATATATTTTATTTAACTTTGTATATCCAAAGATTATCATTTCAATACGGACTCAGCATAAAAAATTATTAAAGAAGTATTCTGTATTTTCTCATACCAAGTGTGTAATTTACACTTACAACACATCTCAATTGAGATGCTAAATCTTCATCAGAAATACTTCAACTGTATTTAGATTTTAAACAATTAACAGTTGAAAATACAGATTTACCAATCCAGTTCTAAACATACTTAAAAGTTCTTCTTGAAAGTTTTCAACTTATTTTTAATTAAAATTAAATAAAATTTAAAATTTGTTCACCAATCATATTAGCTACATTTCAAGTATTCGATTGCTATAGGTGACTAGTGGCAACTACACTGGACACTGCCAGGTCTAGCACGCAAAATACAACCATTAATTGAGAAACATTATTACCACTAGTGACCACTCCCCCTCTGCCTCTAGTTCTGACTCTCCCTCCTCTATGTATCAAACACTGATATTTCCCAGTGTTCTGTACTAGGCTCTCTTTTCTTCTCATCTTAATCACTCCATTCCATGGCTTCAATTATCACTCGCACACCAATAATGCCCCCAAATCTGCATCTCTTATCCAGACCTTATCCCTGAGCCCCAGGACTATATATTCAAATACCTTCTCAAAAGCTTCACCAGAATGCCTCAATGGCATCTAACTCAACATGTCCCACACTGAATTCGCCTCCTCTTCCAACGTCTACACTTCTTCCATTATCTCAGTAAATTCATTCCAATTCTCCCAGTTGCTCAAATCATAAACCTTGGAGTCATGATGGTTTCCTCCTTCATCCTCAACCCTCACAGCCAATCGGTCACCATTTCCCATCTATTTTACAGTTAGTTCTGCTCTAACACTGATTTTGAAAAAGCAAGCTTGTTCCACTTCAACTGGAGTATTAGGGGACGATTCAGCATAACACACACTGTGCATTTATGTGAGACTCTGTCCAGAAACAATATAAGATAAACTCAGGAAACTACACCCAGCTGAACAGAGCTGTGCAAGAACATACAAAATGCACACATCCCAAACACATACCAGCTACCTGGACCACCACTTGTGCTACAAGCCACACCCATCTGGTTACAATCTCTGGTTTCAGAGAACTCTCGTTCTGCCACTTCATAGTAACTCACAAGCTGCAACCCTTCTCATGCTCATTTCCACGCAAACTTCAAGTTTTCTTCAAGGTAAAAATACCATAGTTATTGTAGTATTTGTGTATTTCTTAATCATTTAATGCATGTAAAGTCATACTACCCATAGTTTTTATTTTATTACATTTTTTAAATTAGATTCCCATCTCTTTTCATGTACCACTGATGAAGTTTGTGAGGACTGTGCTCCTAAGCCCATTTTTACTGCACAGCTTTCCACAGCATGGTGATCTGCAGGGAGGCGTATGTTTCACCACAGGAGAACTGACTGTACCATTTAATACTCCAGACTCAGTCCATTTCTCTACATTTCCATTGCTGTCACTTCAATCCCAGTAACTATCGTCTTCCACCTGAACTAAGCAATGGTCTAATTTCATGGTTCTCAAGTAGGTACAGTACCTCCCCACTCCAGCTTCATCCAGGCCACTGGAAATGTATGTTTGTTTAGTGGGCGGGGGGTGGGGGGGGTTGGCATTTTCAGTTGTCACAGTGAATTGGAGAAAGGGCACTCTCCTGGCATCCAACAAACAGGGGCTGGAGATGCTGCGAGTTCAGCCATGTCGCCCACACAATGATCTGCCCATCCCAACACGCCAACTACAGCTCTATTACTGGCCCCCTGTTTCTACTAGCTGTCTCTACACTGCAGCCTGAGAGGTTTTTTTTCCAAACGCAAATCAGATGATTCCTCTCCTATCTTCAATCATGTCCCCTCACCCTAAGGACAAAGATCAAAACCTAAAGTCTGGTCTACAAGGTGCTGCCTCCCCTCATTTCAGTTCAGGTCAGCCTTCTCTCTGCCCCACATTCATGTGCTTCAGACGGTCATTTGTCCAGCAAATAATGATTACACATCTACTGTGTGCCAGGGACTATCCAGAGTGACGAGGACGGAAGAGGGAACACAAGAGACAAACATTCTCCACCCTCATGGAACTTACATTCTAACTCCATGAAGCTGCCAGGCTTCTCTTCACCCAAAGCCTTGCCATATGTGGTCTCCTTTGCGCAGTCGATTTCTGCTCATCCCCCAGGTCTCAGCTTAGGCCCCCTTCCTCCCCCTTATCCCACTAAGTCAGGTGATATTATCCTATGATATCCTATCATATCCCTTGTGATATGATCCTACGACTCTGAACTTTTTGGTATTATAACACAATTGAAATTGTTTATTTAACATACATATTTTCTGTTATATCCCCAGGGCCCAGCACAGTATCTGGAACACAAAAGGCACTCAAGAATATTTTGCTTATTTATGCAGATGTGTATGTTTATATATGTGCATGTGCCTTTACAGTTTATGAATATGTACATATAAACACACGTGTATATATTTTAATGTTTCTGCACGTGAATAGGTGTGTACACATGTATTCAAGTATGGATACATGCATAGTTTTGGGTACGTGAGTGTACTCATTCACATGATACACGTGTGTATATCTATGTGCACGCGCATGTGTGTATACACTCTTCTGGCCCCTCAGTGACAGCTCTGACCTGGAGGCTGCTGGAAGCAGGGCCCCAAGTTCTCTCTAAGCTGACAGTTCAATAAGAGCATAGATCATTCAATGACATTCCAAATGTCAGCAAACACTAGTTCGCTCCTCTCTGCTACAGGGAAAGTAAGTGGAGGCGGGAGAAGTGGAGGCTTGGCCCTGGAAGAGTTGCCCTTCCCTGAGACCACCCATGCCACCTATGGACAGGAGAGGGCAACTGAAAGACCACATTCTGCCTCTGCTCAGACTGGAGGCCTTAGTCAAGTGCGGACAGAGACCTCAGTCCCAGTTGCCTGCTCACTCAGCAGGTCTAGGGGGCCAAGCAGGCCTGGAGCCTCCCCATTCTTTTCATGGGGCAGAGCCCTCCTGGGGCACTGAGGAGAGGAAAGGAAGGGAAGGGGGCAGCACAAAGTAAGGTTAAGGATGGGAGAGAAGCCCAGACAGCCAGGGCCTGGGTGCCATGTGGGGAAAGAGGAGTGAGGCTTTTACGTGGTATTCCCACAACCCTGGCAATGGCTTCTCTGGCTTAGCTTTTCTCATTACTCTTTTTAAGGGTGCAGAAATCCCTGTGCAACCTGCACAAGTCACACAGTATAAAGGTCAGAAAGATCGCCATGTGCCTGGATCTCCAGGGTCCTGCAGCCTGCCTGTCTTGAATGGCTGAAAAGGACTACAGTTGGATCACCTCAAGCACAGCTAGAACACAGTGTGGCTGGAGAGCAGAAAGGAAGGGGTGAGACCCCTGGTTTTTCTTAGACCTATGCGGTCTACCTCCCAGGAGGTGATCACAGAGTCCTCCGTTTCCCCTAGTACCCATTTCCCCTTCTACGACTCAGCATAGTCTGGCAGAGAACCAAGCTGAATAGGCTCAGCACAGCTTCCTCCACCGCCAGCAGCACCAAGGTAGTCCCGAGTGGCAATGTTATCACACGGGTCGGCTGGTTTCCTGCCTCTCTGCCAAGGAACCTAGAGGCAGGGAGCTATCCATACACCAAAAAGTCTAGTGAACTTCACAGAGCAATTGTTCATGGTCAGCGCCCGCCTCGCCTGGCCGGCCCTTCACATTGCATTTGCAGAGACCAGCAAGTAGCCTCAGATGCACTCTGACAGCTGGCATGCCGTCTCTTCCAGGCGCACAGGCCTGGCCACACCCGCACGCATAGCCCTGCCAAGGCCCGCGTGAGAGGCCCTCTCTGGAGCCAGCTCTCAAGGATCAGTCAGCCAGCTAGCAATTGCTCACTGGGCATACACTCTGCACCTAGCCTTGATCTGGCCAGCGGGGACACAGAGAGGAAACAAACTCAGTCTCTGCACTTTGGAGGGACACACCCGCAAGGAAACACATGGACTCAAAGATCACGGATATCCAGAGTGTCAAGGCCTTAAGGCAAGAAATCAACTTCTGAGCTTCTCAGCCCAGGTGAGACCTGAGCCGAATCATCAAGGAGAGGGAATATGCCTGATGAAGATGACTGGGGGTGCTTCAGACGGACAGAAGGCCTCACGACCAGGCCCAGAGGCAGGACAGAGCCTGGCCTCCTCAGCCCCAGCTGGGAGGCAGTAGGAAGCTATTGTTCAGCTGCAACAGATCAGCAGGACAGGTGGGGAGGGGTCCAAACACAGACTAGCCAGAGGGCAAAGGACCCGCACACCAGAGGACAGCAAAGGAGCTCACACACACTGCCACAGACAGCAGCCCGAGACCTACGGAACAAAGCCCAGGGTGGCTGTCTTCCACTGCTCCTCCAAACGCTCGCTCACCTCCAGCACCCCCACACACCAAAGAATGCTGCTCCCCCTACACACAAGTCCCCTCTCCCCAGATCCAGATCCCACCTTCCGAGAATGCCCAGTTCATTCAATACAATTCAATACAATTGTTCATACAATACCAGAGGGCCTGGCCCTCTAAGATCTCTCCTTCTCTGAGCACTCCTCTCCCCACCACCCCCGGGGAATCACTATTCTGACTCCTGGTGTGTTCTCTCTCCTCTGAGCTTCCTGGGAGTCACTGAGCTGGCCAATGGCACAGGTTCCTGGGGCTGCCCCTGGTCTTTTACCCTTCCATCACAGGGATTCATGGGAGTAAAGTCTCCCGAGTGGCCTGGGCCTCCCACAGCCAGGATCCTAAGACAGCAGGAATCTGAGAAGTCTATTCCTACACCTCCCTTCTTCTGCTTACCTAGGAAGCACAGCACACACTAGGAAAAGTACAGCTTTCTGGGTGATTCATTATCTGCCAGGGCCCACTTTCCTAGCTGCACGGGGTCCCTCCTGGCCCACAGCCTCAGCGCCCACTCCCCATGTGCTTGGGGCTAGGTGAGTGCCAGCCTCCCCCATGCTCAAAGGGAAGTGGGTACTACTGTCCACAGCCCTTCTCACATGAGCAGGCTCGGCTAGGGGTAGGCAGAACCAAAGCCAGCCTGGACCAACTCCACCTCACCACCAGAAGGAGATACCAGGGCCAGTCAGGAGGGTCAGAGGTCACACTCATGATCACTCCTGGCACTTCCCTCCTAGAGGAATGCAGCTCAGCCCAGAGCGGGAGCTCAGAGCAAGAACTGGAAACTCCCCTTAATCGGGACTTTTCTGCACATCCAGGGGACACCAAGGAGGGTGGTGTCAAACTCCACCCAGCAGCCTGGTCCCTTAAGCAGCTCCCCACTCTCAGAAATAACCACAACCTTTCATATCAGCTAGGGAGGAGGAAGGAGTATTGAGAAAAGAAAAGAAAAGAGAACAACAAGATGAAAAGAACAGAAATGAGGAAAGAAAGCAAGAGGGATGGCATCTGAGGCACAGGAGAACTTGAGGACACGTGGAGAGGGGCTCAGATACAGTACCTTTTTCAGGTTAATCCACTGCTTGAAGTAATCTGCTACTGGCAAGCCCAAGTACTGGCACTGTCCTGGGAGCCTGAAGAAAGAGAGGGAGGAGAGAACAAGTTGAGCAACCCATGTCGCAGGTACAGGGTCTTAAGACAGGAAATCCAACAGAGTCTATAAGACAGGGAGACCCCCAAAAGGCTAACAACCCACCAACCATGCGTCCTACCCCACCCAAGAAAGGCACCCCACCTTCAGCACCCTGGACACCAGGCTCCAGATGCAGCCCTCAGATCCAAATGTGAGAACCTGGAGACTCTATTCAAAATAATATCAGACACACTGCTTTCTGATGGCCTAGGATATTGCTAAGTTTCTTACTTACATTTTCACATTAATTCAGAGTGATGCTGGCAGGTGGTAGATCTGTACACTTTATAGATGAGAAAACAAGAGTCAGAGAGGCTACCCAAGTCCCCACAGCTAAAACACGATAGTGTCAAGAACTGAACCCAGGTCTGGCTCATTCAAAAGCCTGTGTTCTTTCCAGTGCAACAGGGTGTTGTCATTTTGTTACAGAGACAGGAGGAGAGAGAAAAAAGAGCACATGATTTAGAGACTGCTGGGCAGGGCCTTTGCCTCACATTTAAGTCTCTAACAATAGCTTTCTGTGATAGCGAAGAGAGAGATAAAAAGATGTCAGAATGTAAATCGAGAGTCTGTTCTTGATTTTTCTTTAAATTATAATTTATAAACTCTCCCCTTCTAGCTGATGATGCCATTTTGCCTACACAAATCCATTCAAACAAATACTTATTAAACACTGATGTTTAATAAGAGTCAGGCACTCAGGACTCAAAAAGTAAAACTTAACTCCTGTGCACGAGGGACTCACAGTTTGTTCAGCAGAATGGTAGATTAAAAGCCTTAAGTTAAAGCATTGGGGTACATGGAAGGATGGAAGAAGATACAAGAAATATCAGCTGGGGAAGATCATAGTTTTCCTGCTAAGAGGAGCTTGGCCACAGGCAATAGAGAGTCTTTGAAGAGTTGTGATTTGCAAAGATAGTTCTGGGGGCAACAAAAACAATACACTACAAAAGCCAAGTAGTAGCCAGGAGACTAGACAGTAGCCATAGAGACAGTGAGCAAGCAACAGAAAAAAAGAGATATAAAGGAAATCTTGGTGAGCGAATGAGAGAAAGTGGTAGAACCCAATCCAGAGGCATGTGGCTAGACCAGCTTTGTGCTTCTTACTGAGACAGTTAGGGGTGCAGAGAGCATATGTGACAATGCAGATGAAACCAACCAGCATTTAGTCAATTTCATTACTGTCTTTAAATTCTCTTCATACAGTATCTCCCTAGACCAGGCATCATCCCACTACCTTCCCTCTACTAGCCCACCGGATGGAGGCTTCAGTTTGGGAATGCAATTTGAGAGGTATACCTGACGCCCACTAAGCACTCAGTACCTGTTGAGTTTGAGAGCCCTAGGAGACATTTGGCAGTGGAATGATGTCTAAGAGGCAGATGGATATCCAGTTTTGAAGAGAGATCTGGCCTGGAGATATAAACTGCTGAATCACTCATGTAATTTAAGTAAAATTAAAGCCACGAAAGCAGACAAGATTACCCAGGAAGACTATGGAATGAGAGGAGCAGAGCACCCAGGTTAATGTCTCACAAAGCTCAGTCAGTAAAGAATCTGCCTGCGATGCAGGAAACCCCGGTTCGATTCCTGGGTCAGGAAGATCCGCTGGAGAAAGGATAAGCTACCCACTCCAGTATTCTTCCCTTGTGGCTCAGCTAGTAAAGAATCTGCCTGCAGTGTGGGAGACCTGGGTTCAACCCCTGGGTTGGCAAGATTCCCCAGAGAAAGGAAAGGCTACCCACTCCAGTATTCTGGCCTGGAGAATTCCACGGACTGTATAGTCCATGGGGTCGCAAAGAGTCGGACACAACTAAGTGACTGTCACCAATGACAATGACCACCAAGCTTTACTGAGCTAAAATGAAATGAGGCCACCTGTACCAGATCAACACCAGAGACAAGGAACTCATAATACACACAGCAGTCGGCTCTAACTGTGGACTCCTCCAATTAACAGAACATCCTTCCTTAATGCTAAACTTTAACCTGTCTTTTGTAATTTCCACCCACAAGTCTGAGGGTGGAAACTTTAGAAACTCTTTAGAAACTACAGAGAATGAGACTTGCATCTCTTCCTTGCAGAACCTCTCAAGATGTGTGAGCCTAGGGAGCTTCCCTCTAAGTTCCCTTCTCCAGGTCACATAGCCTCAGCTCCTTCGAGATAACATGCCATGAGGCAGGACTCACCCAATCCACCTCCATGCCCAGAGGGCAAGGCTCCTAGTATCAGAGAGCCAAGGTAACACATGCTCTTTGGACCCCATGTCACATCACCTGGGGCCTCCCTGGTGGCTGAGATGGTAAAGAATCCACCTGCAATGCAAGAGACCTGGGTTCACTCCCTGGGTCAGGAAGATCCCCTAGAGAAGGGAACAGCAACCCACTCCAGTACTCTTGGTGGCTTCCCTGGTGGCTCAAATGGTAAAAGCGTCTGCCTACAATGCAGGAGACCCGGGTTCAATTCCTGGGTCAGGAAGATGTCCAGGAGAAGGAAATGGCAACCCACTCCAGTGTTCTTGCCTGGAAAATCCCATGGATGGTGGAACCTGGTTACGGTCTACAGATTACAGTCCATGGGGTCACAAAGAATTGGACACGACTGAGCGACTTCACTTTCACTTTTCGGTATTCCTGTCCGGAGAATTCCATGGACAGAGAAGCCTAGCGGGCTACAGTCCATAGGGTCACAAAGAGTCAGACATGACTGAGTGACTATACTTCAGACTTCAGACTTCAGATCACCTGTGGTCAACCTAAAGGATAACAAAAGCAAGCTTACCGTTTCTGGAATCATTGATTTTTGAGCCTACAAAGCAAGTCATTAATGTCAAATGCCATAAAGCAGTCAAGTAAGAGAGAGCTGAGAATAACCCAATGAATTTGGCATCAGTGGGCTGGTAGGGACAGAAGGCAGCAGGTGACATGTTGAAGGGTGAGAAGAAATAAAGTGGAGATCACAAGCAGACACTCCCTCTTTAGGAGGTTTGGCAACAAGAATCTAGTTGTAATGACTGTTTCTACCCTAGGAAGTGTTAGGGCAGTCAACCTTCCCTCCATTACTCTTCAACTATTTGATAGACACTAGCTTTTTCTGTTTTATTGACTATGCCAAAGGCTTTGACTGTGTGGATCACAATAAACTGTGGAAAATTCTGAAAGAGATGGGAATACCCAACCACCTGACCTGCCTCTTGAGAAACCTGTATGCAAGTCAGGAAGCAACAGTTAGAACTTGACATGGAACAACAGACTGGTTCCAAATAGGAAAAGGAGTACGTCAAGGCTGTATATTGTCACCCTGCTTATTTAACTTATATGCAGAGTACATCATGAGAAATGCTGGGCTGGAAGAAGCACAAGCTGGAATCAAGATTGCCGGGACAAATAGCAATAACCTCAGATATGCAGATGACACCATCCTTATGGCAGAAAGTGAAGAGGAACTAAAAGGCCTGTTGATGAAAGTGAAAGAGGAGAGTGAAAAAGTTGGCTTAAAGCTCAACATTCAGAAAACTAAGATCATGGCATCCGGTCCCGTCACTTCATGGGAAATAGATAGGGAAACAGTGGAAACAGTGTCAGACTTTATTTTTTGGGGCTCCAAAATCACTGCAGATGGTAATTGCAGCCATGAATTTAAGACGCTTACTCCTTGGAAGGAAAGTTATGACCAACCTAGATAGCATATTCAAAAGCAGAGACATTACTTTGCCAACAAAGGTCCGTCTAGTCAAGGCTATGGTTTTTCCGGTGGTCATGTATGGATGTGAGAGTTGGACTGTGAAGAAAGCTGAGCACCAAAGAATTGATGCTCTTGAACTGTGGTGTTGGAGAAGACTCTTGAGAGTCCCTTGGACTGCAAGGAGATCCAACCAGTCCATTCTAAAGGAGATCAGTTCTGGGTGTTCATTGGAAGGACTGATGCTGAGGCTGAAACTCCAGTACTGTGGCCACCTTATGCGAAGAGTTGACTCATTGGAAAAGACCCTGATGCTGAGAGGGATTGGGGGAAGGAGGAGAAGGGGACGACAGAGGATGAGATGGCTGGATGGCATCACCGACTCGATGCACATGAGTTTGGGTGAACTCCGGAGTTGGTGATGGGCAGGGAGGCCTGGCGTGCTTCGATTCATGGGGTCACAAAGAGTCGGACACGACTGAGCGACTGAACTGAACTGAAGTGGGAGTCAATGCCTATGTTTTAGGCTAGTAGTAGAGTAAGCATTTACTTTTCTAAGACCTGAAATACCTTACCATGGGGAAGGTTCCTCTCCACACCCAGATGACACAGTGACACTAACGACAACCAGTCAATTTCCTGGGAGGGAAAGCCTGGCTGAGACCAAGAGGATGAAGGGGTATCCAGGTAGGACGTCTCCATGTGAGAATCAATGACCAAGACTAGAAGGAAATGAGGCAAGATTCTGAAAGACAAAAGGTAGCTTTAGGAACTAGAATGAGGTTGCCTAAGACACAGAACTGTAATGTTTGAGTAATTTTCTTATTCCCTTCAATTTTTCTTTCATGTTCCTATCCTTGGTGTTTGTGAAAATGCTTGCTCAGGTCAGCTACTTTTAAAACATCACATTTAAGGCCTGTGCGTAAAGGGGGCCACCAGAAGCAGCAGAATCTGCAAAGGAACACATCAGGGGACTGGCCGGGAAAAGGCAAAGGTCCGGGGTCACCTATCACACTCCCCCAGCACCCTCTGGTTCATCTAGTTGACCCAGGCCAGGAGTGCTCTTGGCTGTGGCTGGCCCTGGGAGAGGAAGGGCTCCCTCTTCAGCAGGATTTCAAGGGCAGATGTCAACTGTCGGCTGTCAGACAGAGAGTGTCCTCTACCCAGGCAGGAAGTGTCTCACAGGATCCTGCCTGGTTCTCTTGAAGGAGGACAGACTAGACAGATTGTCAGGCTGAAGACTCAGCTTCAGATATGGCTCGGCAGCATCTGGACTGCTGCCTGGGCCCCTTGGCTGACTGAAGCAGAGCGCGGCGGGACCATCACCCTCACTCGGGGCTTGTACAGTCACTTGTGGGTATACCTGCCATTTGTAGGTTCACAGGCAGTCCAGTTGTCAAGTCCTCCAGCTGATGGAAGGTCCTAGCTCTGTGACTTCAAGACGCAAGCAGTACGTCTGCTACAGGTGTAGCAGGACCCAGGCCCGTCTTCACAAGAAACACAGAGCTACATGCCAGAACTTGAACTCTCAGGTGCCTCGTGGGAAGACAGCTAGCTACACATTTCCATGACAGAACCCTAGCCCAGCTCAGAGAGCACCAAGAGAAACCCCATGAGGAAGGGTAGGTTAGAGGAGTTGTCATTCCTTCATAAAAGAGGAAACTGATGCCCAGAGAAGAAAAAGGATTTGCTTGATCAGACAAGAAGCCAAGGGCAGAACCAGAAATGGGATCTAAGCCTTCTGACTACACAAGGCATCAATCATGTAGACGTAGTCTTTACAAGTCCCTGGGAAGGCAAGGTCTGGGTTTCAGACGGGAGGTATCACAGTGGTTGGTGCTCAAGGTCACTTCTGGGTCCACAGTTCTCATGAGTATAAGGCTACTGTCAGAGGGTACTAGTGGGCATGCAGTGCCACTAATTTGGAAAAGAAAAAGGTGAAAGTGCCCCTGGCACAAAGGGCTTGAATGCTATGAGTTCTCCCAGACACTGATCCCAGGAAGAGCCACTGGCAGTGGGCCCTGGACTAGCCTACGGGCATGAACGTGCAGGCAGGTTTATGGTGCCCAGGCCTCCATGCAGCTGGGATCACTGGGCACAGAGCTCCTCAACTGCCCAAACATCATCTGGCCATGCTTATTACTGCTGCCCAATGAAATTTTATGCACCAAGTCCACAGGTGTGATTTCCCCTTCTTTATGAGGGTCGGAATGACATCACTGATGGCCAATAGAAAAGAGCCAATTATGTCCAGGCCATAAAAAGGAATGGGAATTTTTTTTCAACCAAATCAAAACTTCCTTCAGCCTCATGAATGCAAGGGGCCCTCTTTAAGGAAGCCCCCCACCCTAGTCCTGCCTGTGGGCTCTAAACCAAGGGATATGATTGCTTTCCAAATACTATGGGGCCTAGGGCCAGAGAGGGGCTCCGCCTTTGGTGTTTACCATGGGGCTCATCTCTTATCACACTGGCCCCCAGGGTCATCAGAACAGACCATGAAACCTTTCCCTCTGAGGCCTGACTGGCTCCCTGCTACTCCATCCAGGGGGAAGTCAGAAAAGATGGGGTACTCCTCAAGTTCCCTTACTACTGCGGCTAAATGACAGAATGCAAAGAAAGCCCTCTCCTACTTAGAAAGAAGAGCATGGGAGGAATAAGGGTATAAGAAACAGCCCCCTCAATAAGCATATAGCACAGAGCAAAGGGAGCCCCACCACCTGCAGCCCCACACTTGGGCTAGGCCCAGACGGCCCTGATGGCAAACAGGTGTGACCAGCTCGGCGCCAGCCAAGGCAGGGGACTGGCTCATTAAGGGAACACCACCCTCGCTAATGGGTATGGGCGGGATGAAGCCATTGTTAGCAAGAGCTCAGCTTTGAAGACTGGGTGACACAGAGCTGGGGGGCTCTGCTAGAACTGCTAGGCTTCAGTGGAGGGGGCCAGCAGCATCCATGGAGGTCTGACACACAGACTGGCAGACACCAAGAGCCAGGACCAGCCAGAGAGCAGCCAGCAGTGCTGGCAGAGATCGTGGACACTCTTCCTTCTGGGTTTCCTTCTCTGCAAGTCTTAGGGACGTGCAGGTCACTCTCAAGCCTTTACGAGGAGGAAGTCAGCTGACTCTAAGGGCTATATTTGACCCCTCTCTGCTTCTCTGGAAAGGCTGTGGGACCCGGATCTCGGAGTGATGTAGGCTGTCATTTCTCGTACCCAAAAGCACATTATCGCTCACCTGCAAGGGCAAACTGTTTTGTTCCACCTGATATGCAGAAAAGGGGGTGTGTGGAGGTGCAGAGGTGAAGAGCTGGGAGAAAGGCCCTATCTTCTTTAAAGTCATCTCAGAGCACAGAGGCACGGAAGGCGAGCCTGGGGAAAGCGGAAGCGGCACACCCAGCCGACCGGTCAGAGAGGGAGCTCCTTTTGAGGGATCACATATGAGGGGTGTGGGGCTTGTTTCCATGAAGGGCTCCACTCTTGCTCATTCTGATGCAAACCTTCCCACAGATGCTGTCACTGTCACTGGCTGTCCTGCACCTCGGAACGCATCTCCTAGGCCTGTCTCCAAGTCCCACCGAGGCTGAGCCTCGGGGAAGGTCCCCTTCCCCTGGGTCCCAGTCTGGGAGTCCCAATCAGAGCCCCACAGTCAGCACGACACGCGTCTGCATCCAGCTCAGGCAGGCTACCGGAGCCCAGGCAGCACTTCACTGGGGACGCAGCTCTTTGTCTCTCCTGTTCCCGTTTCCCCACCCAGAGGAGATAAACAGACCCCGGGTGATAAACGGCCCACCTTTCATGATCACTTTTCCTCAAGTTGAGGAGAGTAGCTGGTGATGGATGGGTTAGAATTTGGTTATCAGGAAGGGCTGTCAGCCAGAGGTGCCTATCTCCTCCCCCACTACACAGGGCATCATTATGCTGTGGCATCGAGGTAAAATATGATCAGGGGGAGAGAAGGAAGCAAGGAAGGCTGGGCTTCCTTCCCTGTGTGGGGAGGCCGGCTTCCCACAGAGCCAGCCGAGCTACAGTGAGAGTAGGCATGGGGCTGGGACCTTAGTTATCTGCCCATGACACCTTTTATCTCTGCACAAATTGGTGCTTCCGCCCCCACTGCATCCTCTTAGACAAACAGAGGCAGGCACAATGTGGCACCACTGCAATCACGTAGCAATTTAACCCGAATTAGTGAGAGGGTCAAACCAGGAAATAAGGGTTTCTCATTTCAACAGGTTCCTTAGTCTCTGCTCAGAACCACCACACTGCAGCAAGGAGGGGGGAGAGAAGGAGACTCATAATTGAATTCACTCACTTGGCCTCTGCTGATGTATAAAAAATTAATGCTCGAGCCTCGTACTTATCAAAGCCGGCCAGTCTCCATCTCACCTGAGAGACACACCGTGGTCGAAGACACAGCCCAGCCACTCCCGGCCAGGCAAGGACAGGAAGGGAGAGGAAAGCAATGCCTTGCGCCAGCAACGCCTAGAAACCTACAGGATAATGTGTGGGGTGTGGGGGAAGGAGAGGGGCAGCAAGGGTGTAGGAGGTGAGCACATCAAAGATGACCCTGGCCAGTTCAAGAACACGCTTCAGGGCTTCCCTGGTGGCTCAGTGGTAAAGAATCCGCCTGCCAATGCAGGAGACATAGGTTCGATCCCTAGTCCGGGAAGATTCCACACACCATGGAACAACTAAGCCCATACGCCACAACTACCGAGCCTGTGTTCTGGAGTCAGGAGCCACAACCACTGAAGCCCAAGCACCCTACAGCCCGTGCTCACAGGAGAAACCACTGCAGTGAGAAGCCTGCACACTGCAACTAGAGAGTAGCCCCTGCTGGTGAGCAAAGCACAACCAAAGAAAAGCCCGCACAGCGGTGAAGACCCAGGCAAAAACAAAATGAATTAATTAAACAAAACAACAAGAATACACTTCAGTCTACAGAGAGAAAAGACATTCTGGCCCCACCCTCCACCAGGGATGGCCAGTAGCCCCTCTGTCTGTCTGTCTCTCTCACTCACACACACAAACACACACACCCAGCTCTGTGCTGAAAGTAACAATGCCCCTCCCCAACCTCCTCCCCCCACACACAGAGCTCCATGCTGAGTTAGTAACCCCCGCCCCCCCACCACACACACACACAGAGCTGTGCTGAAAGTTAGTAACCCCCCCACCTCTCTCTCTCTCTCTCTCACACACACACACACACACACACAGCTCTGTGCTGGAAGTGAGTAACCCCTCTCTGTCTCTCACAAACACACACAGAGAGCTGTGTTGAAAGTGAGGAAGCCAACATGAGTGTATACACACACACACAGCTGTGCTGAAAGTGAGGAAGCCAACAGAGTACTGACAGCATTGACAAGGCTAAGAAAGCAGGGAGTGGAGGAGTCACTTCTGCTCCCCAATCACGTCCCCCACTGCAGACCCTGGAGCTAGAAGGGCCCCTGATGGGGGAAAGGACCAGGTCTGTGGTTCTGCCGCACTAGGAGAAAACTTGGTCAAGTGACCATGCGTCCTCGGGCAAGTTATTTCACCTCCATGACCCACTCTGTGCAGGTTAAAGGAGCCAGCCAAGGGAAACACTTCATAAATAAGCACTTACAGAAGGGGTCCTGGCTGTAAGGAGGTCAGCTGAGACCAAACCTGCAACTGCCTTTGGAGACGCTTCCAAGCCGCCTGCATTGAGAGACAGTGCCTTGGTCAGGAAAAGGCTCCTGGGGAAGTTTTCTGGGGATGACAGTCAGGGAAATCCAAAACCACTCAACAGCTGCCAGAATGAATTCCAGGAAGCTTGGGGATGAGGGGAGGACTTGTGGGTAAGAAGGCACCTTGGTACTCACTGTCCAAATCTAAAAATTCAGCATGCACATAGGCGGCAACAAAAGCCAAGGTTCCAGTTTACACACAAAGCGGGAGAACTTTCTCCCTCAATTGAAACCACATATTTACAAGTATCACTGAGATCCAGGACCCTCAGGGGGCAGAGGCCAAGCAACTGTGATTCATAGAGATGCAGAGCTTTCAGGACCACCTAGGAGATAACCATAGCATGAAGCTAATGATCACTCCAGGAGAGACTACTGCGAGAAGGCCATCCCATTTCCAGGGATGGGAGGGCAATGCTGGGGAGCACTCACAAAGATTCAGCTTCAATCCCCTCTGCTCTAACACACACACACACTCTCTCTCTCTCCCTGTCCCTCCACTCTTCTCTGCTTGCCCACAGCCCTGGGAGGATGCACTGCTGACTTCTCGGCCCCCTTGGCCCCCACACTTGCCCCCATCCTCTGGGACGGCTGCAGGTTACAATTCCAACCACAGGCTTCAGAAAGATGATACACTTGCCGGAGCCTGCAAAGGGTCAGGAGAGAGTACTGTTTGAAATACCAGCGTGACAGCTGGCTCCTTGTCTGTCTCTTCCTCCCCCACCCCCCTCCCCAAACTTGTCATGGTACAAGAAGTCTATAAGCAGCCCATCAGCTTTAAATATCAGTGTGCGTGAAGCAGGAGCACGGGAGCGAGGGAGCGGGAAGCAGACAGCGTGCGCCTCTGTCGCCACTGCCTGTCAGGGAACACTAATGAATTTCACCACCAGCAGCCATGCCTTAGATGGGGGTGGGGGTGGGGTGGGGAGTTTTCTAGGGAGAACTCTCACAGTATTAAAACGTCTCTTCCTAAAGCCCTGTGAATAAATGCCACTGCAGAACCGAGAACTATGCCCGCCACTAAGACTCAGGTCAAAGGAGGGAGAGGGCCTGAGGTCTTCCGAAAGAGGAAGGGGAGTGCAAGTGTGAAGTTGGAGCGAGCCAGCTGAGCCCCTCAACAGGAGGTGACCACCATCAACCGTATTCATCTCTTAACGGCCTTGGGATGGACAAGAAGAAAAGCCTGGTGCAGGGAGAGTACCAGTCGGCCAGACTCATTCCCTCCCTGCTCCACGTCCCAGCAACTTCAGCCAGCTCACTTCACTTGAGCCCAGGAGCAAGGGCTCCTAGATTGTTCCAGATCTAGGAGAAGTGGGGTGAGGAAACCGGAGCGCCAGTAAGTCCCAAGAGGAAGCTACTTCGGCCACGGATGTCAGGAGCCAGAGCTTATTGTGCTCTCCATTTTACAGATGAGGAATGGAGGCGGAGGGAGTCATGTGACTTTCCCAAGATCCTACAACACAGGCAGTGGAGCCAACACTCAAACCCAGGTCTCCTTCACTTCTAAAGGCCCTGCTCTTTCCACAGTACCACACACCTCTCTGAGGAGGGGCTGACCACTCACTGGCTCCTGAGTGCCCTCAACTACCAGGCCCTGCCCTGCCCTGCCCCTCCACTCCCTCCCCCAGAGACACATGCACCTCTGGCTGGCAGGGGCCACAGCTGCCATGTAGCACAGGGCTGGGCCCCGGGCCAGGGTGAACCCAGCCTGGCAAAGCAAGCACTGGGCATGAGCCAGGCCATCACCTGGGAGTCTCCACGGCTCAGAGGGCATGGCTGCAGGCAGAAGCCTTCCCTTGGGTGCCCTCCATACAGCTCTGATCAGCAGTGTCTGATCTGGCACTGACCTGCTGTGCAGGGGGCAAATGACATTTAATTTCCTCTTGGTTTCCCTATGGTACAGACTAAAGGCCGTCACCTGCGTCTGGGTCTGGCAGCACAGCTGGAAGTGTTCCCAGACATGCTGCTCTGGAGAGTTCCCAAACAGAAACCAGAACACAGGCGGGTGCAGAGGGACGCCCCGTAGGCCAAGCTGCCCATCCTCCCAGAGAAAACCAACCTCAAATCCCCACAGGCAAGCAGATGTTCCAAAAGCTTCTGCATGTGTGTAGTGCACCTCCCTGCGCCACGGCTTTCCGGCCCACTTGCCGCCTATCTCTATTCCCATTTCTCCCTCGTGGAGCCCATATAAATAACCACACACAGCACATAAGAGCCACAGACACCCTGTGGAACATATAACACGCGCTTCCCCAGTGCCACAAAAACGCCACGAAATCAAATACTGTGTATCTCGCCAGCCCCTCTCCAGTGAAAGGATAAGACGGGCACCTCTCCAGAGCCTCTCCTGCTGCTGTTCTTCCAGGGAAAGGGCACGGTGCCCACCTGTGTGGCTGCGAGAAGTGCTGGAGTGGCTGCCAGGACTTGGGCAGGTGGAATGGCAGAGGCCCCAGTAGGCAGCAGGGAGTAGGGTTGGGGGAGGAGGGTGGGCAGGTGCTGGGAGGTTTCCAGCGCACTCTGGTCAGTGTCTCGGATGGTGAGCTATTTGCTTTTTCGGCTCAGGCGCTCTGTAGCAGTTTGAGCGGTCTCCAAGATACCTCACTCATCCCCCACTAGAGTCTCCATCTGGCCTATCGCCATCTTGACCCTTTGCCTGGGCCCTTGGCCCTTTGCCTGGCCTACAATGCCCTCTGGAGGCTCCACAGAGAGCATCCTGCAAGCATTCGGGATGCAGCAGGCAGCCTGACCTCTGCTTCAAGGACACAGCTGTTCCCCGAACCCCGCTGATCTCCTCTGCCCTGATCCCGGCTCCCCTGACTCCTTCAGAATGTGTAACCTAGCCGACAGAGTCACACTTCTGGTGGGCATTTTCAACTGTGCTCCCCCGAGCTCTAGGGTTCTAGGAGGGACATGAAGCTACTTTGTGGACTGGTGAGGGTGGGAAGAGGAAGAATGGGCAGGGTCTTGCTCCAGCTTCAAAAAGAACAGCTCAACTTTTATATATTTTGTAATATTGGGCTTTCTTTAACATTTATTTTTTTTAAAGTTTCCTGCTAAAAATACTACCCATTCGACCTCCACTGTGCTGCTCTGGGTTCATTCACTGTGTATCTTTGTAGTGTTTGCTCTCAAGCTCTACCTTACTTATTACTTAGCCTACAACTGGTTTTGCACGTGCTGCTCCTTCTGTCCCGATCACTGGTGGTCCCCAGAGTTCCCAGCACAGTCCTTACTGGGCCTAGAGCAACTCTACAGGGGCTCACTTTAGGCTCCTGCTGGAATATTCTTCCAGGACACACAGTGGCTAGTGTCTTCAATGGTAGTTTCCAACAGTCTTCCTCGGAAGACAAGAACTGCCATGGGTGGTAACTGACATTTACAGGAAGGTCCCAGTGAAGACGCATGGCATGTGCCACTCTTAAATCACCAACTGCAGCACACCTGCTACCATCATCAATCATCTAAACCAACCAGAGACCAAGGAGGCTTTTGCATCTGGCCAATCTATGGGCAAAATGGAGTATATTCCAATAGGAAATACCACTCATTAGAAGTCTCCAAGCCACAGAAGCAGGACCACTGAAACACAGGATGATGCTCCTCAGCCAAGTACTCAAGGGCCTGCCCTTATATAGAGGAGGCGCTCGTGTGCGTGCTCAGTAGTGTCCGACTCTCTGCGACCCCATGGATTGTGCCCTCCAGGAGTCACGAGTCCCACAGTTCTGCTTATCGGACTGGAAATGGGCAAAACCCCTTGGCCCATCAACCAGGCCCGCCTCCTGGGTCTCCTCCAGCCAGCTCTGGGGAGGCGGCAGCAGGAAGGCAGGGGACCGTGTTCCTCCATGCTGAAGCCACTTGTTAATAGGCCCCAGATTCCCTCCTCCCCGGGGAAAAGGAGGCAGCAGTGAGCACTCTCCCTCCCTCCACACCCCCCCAGCCCACATCTGCCTCCCAGCAGGGCCAGGAGGAGAGCCATTAGCGTGTGCCTCAGCAGACAATGGGGAGGAGAAGTCTCCAGAGCAAAGGACAACTGCAGCAATTAGAATGCAGGGAGGTTCAGAAGCTATTTAACTGGGTGACCCTGAGGTCGCTGCATCTGACTCCCATCCCTGGATAAATATTGTATGAGAGGGGAGGGGGGCCAGCGAGGGAGCCAGCGGAGTGCTGCTCCTCCTTCCACTCCTTTCCCCACCCCACACGGCTGCCTCCAGCCACACACACCAAGAACATTATTTACAGCCCTGACAGTCAGAGCAATCACTCTGCTAACCAAGAGGGAATGGACAAAGTCGACTTACCCAAAATTGACTATGGCAATTGAAGAAGAATCCAGGGCTGTGGGGGAAGGGAGCAGAGCCAATACTGAGATGTAAAGCTTCTCCCAGACTATGGGTCCAGCTAGCATGAATACTCTCCATCACACCAAAACCACCAGCAGGTGAAGCTGGTCCCAACTGGTAGACAGTCATCAAAAATGGAGCACCCTTCTACCCTTCCGGGGGCCCCATAACAGAAAAACTCCTGGATCTCATCACTACTCAGGCTGTCATTGCTCAGTCGCTAAGTTGTGTCCAACTCTTTGCGACCCCATGGACTGTAGCACGCCAGGCTTCTCTGCCCTCCACTATCTCCCAGTTTGCTCAAATTCACGTCCGTTGAGTCGGTGACGCTATCTAACCATCCCATCACACCCAGGTGTTCCCTAGCAAAGATGGGAGTCCCAGCTACCTGCCCAGAGGAAGCCATATGCCACTTACTTATCCAGTGGGTCCCTTGGCTGACTTAGTGGGTTAAGGCCATGAGCAGGAAAGTCAGACAAAGCAGCAAGGGGTCAGGGTGGGGGAAGAAGAGGAGAGCGTCTGAGCACAGGCTGCGCCTCAGCCCCCACGTGCCGCTCCTCCAGTCCTGCTCTAATGCACCCTGACATGCCTCTGAAGACAGAGAGCTGTTTGCAGTCAGCACCGTGATTTGTTAGTAATTATTTCCATGGTGTCACATTGCTGTCACTCTGTTAACAAAGAGACAGGCTGCCTCGGGCTGCCTGCAAGAAAGAATCGCAGAGAAAAAGGCCTGTCAGGCTCCCGGGACTCTCTGGGCTGGCTGGCTTTCTTCCCCAAACCAACATCCTTGCAGGCTTTGGAAGAAACAGTTTTACAGAACTATCAAGTCTGAGTCGTGTCACCCGTTAGCCAGGGATAGAGAATTTATCCCACCTGCTCATAGGCGCCCTTCCCAAAGCCCGACAGAGCTAAGCCCCCAGAGTCTACAGATCATTCAGGCATGGGCCACTCTGCCAGCGGCAGCTTTGGGTTCCCTGGCCCACACCTTCCCAGCCCTCTGCTTCCTGACTTCCTCCTCACTGGGGTGTTCACAGCCTCCTCTGTGCTCTCAGGAGCCTGATCACAGTGACCAATTTCAGAAGCAGCTGGCATGGATGGTGGTTAGGGAATACACAGTGGAAGGGCATCCTCCCTCCTTGAACCTGCCAAACACCATTCAGGACTAAAGATGCTCAGGTGCCTGAGCACCTGTGAGGAGATCCTCTCTGAGCTGCCTAGATCAGGACAGAATCCGCACTAAGAGAGCTGCTGCTGCTGCTAAGTTGCTTCAGTCGTGTCCGACTGTGCAACCCCAGAGACGGCAGCCCACCAGGCTCCCCGTCCCTGGGATTCTCCAGGCAAGAACACTGGAGTGGGTTGCCATTTCCTTCTCCAATGCATGAAAGTGAAAAGTGAAAGTGAAGTCGCTCAGTCGTGTCTGACTCCTAGTGACCCCATGGACTGCAGCACCCCAGGCCCCTCCGTCCATGGGATTTTCCAGGCAAGAGTACTGGAGTGGGGTGCCACTGCCTTCTCCAGAGAGCTGCTGGTGGTTTGCTTTAACACAAAGTAATGTCTACATTACCCGGGCTGGGAATTAGAGGACAGACTGGCGAGCGCTGACAAAACAGAGGTCACTCACCTTACAGGCATGGAAAGTTGGAGATTAATTCTCTCCTCTCACAGAGGGAATCAGACTCCAGGATAGTGGAAGGAGGCGCCAATCTTGAGAAACCCTTTCACTGCCAAGCAGTAGTAGCAGCAAAAAAGGAAGACGAAAGCCCACAAAAGTCTGAGAGAGGCCCTGTCAAGGTGGCAACGGCCACTGCCACTCAGCTCCTACAGAATCCCAGGGACAAAGGAGTCTAGACAAGACTCCAAGTCTCCTGGCATCAGCGTCCAAAAGACAGGGCAGTGCTGGCTGCATGCACTGAAATGAAAGCCCCCCGAAGGCAGGACGTTCAGAAGGTTTATCTCTTTGTTCACTGCTAAGTCCTCAGTACCTGGAACAGTATAGACATATCACGGACACTCGATAAATATCTGTCAAAAGAATAAATAAATGGGTGACTAGGGCTCAAAGGCCATTTCCACAGCCCTGGGGTCAGCCTCTCTCATTGGGGGTTCAGAAAAGAGGGAAGGCCAGTGCAGACTCCACAAGACACAGGGAAGACCACACGTCTAAGGGGCTGGAATTAGGTTGAAAAGGACGAGGGAGATTAGTACAAGCTGACAGGACTAGGCAGATGCTCGTATTAGACTGAACCTTCACATACTCATTTGGTAAACATGAACGAAAAGACCAAAAGAAGGTATATAGTCCAACAAAAAAACCAACTGCAGTATAGTAATACAATGGAATCCTACCCAGCAATACATAGGTTGAACAACCAACGATGACACGGATGAATCTCTTGTATATTACACTGAGCAAAGGAAGTCAGACTCAAGAGAGTATATCTTGTATGAGTCCATGTATATGAAAGCCAAAAAGAAGAAAATGAGCCCAAAGTAACGGAAGTCAGAGTAGTGGTTACCTAGAAGAGGGTAGGCATTACTGACAGGAGAGGGGCACGAGGAAACTTTCTGGGATGATGCAAAAAGTTCACCTTGACTTGGGTGGCACACAAGTGTGTACATGTATAACAATATACTGAGCTGACCATTTCACACTTGTATACAGGATGTACCCTACTGTACCTATTTCATACTTCCATTTCTAAAAAGATAACATTTTTTTGGTTTTCCTTTTTCTGGCTGTACCACACGGCATGTGGGATCTTAGTTCCCCAACTAGGGATCAAACCTGAGCCCTCTGTGTTGAAAGTGTGGAGTCTTAACCACTGGACTGCTGGGGAAACCACAATAAAAAAAAATTTTTTTAAGTTGGGTCTCAAGAGTCACGCGAAAAGTATCTCACCCATACAAAAATATTTTCTAGCATCAACAGTGGAAGTTCAGTTCTCCCTGGAGTTCAGGACACAAGCCCCCATTTTTCACTCTCTATTTTCCAGAGGACATCACTTCAGTCATGTCCAACTCCATGCGACGCTATGGACGGTAGCCTGCCAGGCTCCTCTGTCCATGGGATTCTCCAGGCAAGAATACTGGCATGGGTTTCCATGCCCGCCTCCAGAGGATCTTCCCAATCCAGGGATTGAACCTGCGTCTCTTACATCTCCTGCATTGGCAGGCAGGTTCTTTACCACTAGCGCCATCTGGGAAGCCCCTGCCAGAGGACAGAAGGACCCAAACTAATGGCCAAGGCCTGTGAAGGTCCAAAACTTTTCAAAACACAAAGCAGTGCCACCTGAGTCTCAGGGGGAGCCTCTATTCCAGACCACGCAGACTCCACAGAAGTAGAGCCGGCACCCTGGTCAAGCCATGCCCTGCTGGTTCTGAGGCTCTCTGAAGGAGCCTCTCAGGTTCTTCCACGGAGCACAGAACCAGACTTCCAGACACTGCCCAGAAGAGCCACAGACACAGAAACCATCTGTCTTCCTGACAAGCCAGGCAGAGACCAGCTGATCCACTCCAGCTCTAGGTGATGGTCAAGGTCCAAGTGCCTACGGCCCCTCCTGCCAGCAAGGAGGCGGTAAGACCCTCAAGGATGGTCGAGGGGCACTCTATCCATCAGATTGGGGACCAGACACCTGGCAGCCACACTCACCTCAGGACCAATGAAGCAATAAAGAGTCGTCTAGTCAGCAGCGCCACAGCAGGCTCCCACCACCAGAAACATCTCAGCGCCTGGCCAGCCACTACATAAACACCTCCGTCTTTTATCAGGGTTTTAACTGAGCAGAACTCCCACTCCAGGGATTCCCACAACCACTGAAGTGCTTAAGACCCTCCGACACCTTCCCAGGGGGAGAGGAGATGAGTCTGCCACTGGAGCCCCACCCTGCAGCCTAGAAATGCCCAGAAACTGGAATACCAGAGGCGCCATCTGCCCGGGAGGGGCTGTGCCCGCAGACCTGATGGAAGAGCTTCTTTCTCCCCGAGTGTCCCTGCAGGCCGAAGGTCCCTCCAGTCCTTCCCTGGACTCAGGCTCTGAGGGAAGGCTGCAGGCTGCATGGCCTGCCAACCCGCAGCTCCAGGACCACGTGGAGAAGGGTGGGGAGGAGCGCCAGCTGGGAGCCAGGAGCCTGCTTGGACTTCACAGAAACCTGCTCCTGTCCCGAGGCCCACACGCTGGAGATGGGTAATCCTTAGCCGAGCCCATCGTCAGCAGCCCCTTTCCTGCCAGGTCCTGGCCCCAGGACAGGTGCAGGAAGGGGTTTGCCCACATCTGTGAAAAGGCTGGCTCCAGAGGCCGGAGCTCTCAGGTGGAGGCGGGGCACCCCTCGCTCCCCAGCACCCAGGAACCCTGGTCCCGAGGAGTTGTCAGGCTAACGAGGCTACCCCACCACCACTCCATCTGAGCGTGGCAGGCTGCGCCGCACGACTGGCTTCAGGTGGCTCTTCTTTAATTAATGGCATCCCAGGCTCTGCAGGGAGCTTCACCCCACAATGAATGGCCCTCTCTCATTAGAGGCAGGCCTGCCATGATGTATTCAGGGCGAGGGCCAGGATTCATTTCCCTGTCTGTGGGTTGGGGATGGGAGGGAGTGGGGAGGCAGCAGGGAGAGATTTATATCGAGTGACTTGGATTAGCTGCAGCTGAAACATGACCCCATCAACGCAAGCTGCCTTCTTGGGGCTAACCCAATGCACCTCTGCTGACGAGAGGGCTCTAGGGAAACTAAAGGGAGGGCAGAAGGTCTGGTTCTTGTTCGCTCTGGGCTCAGGCTGCAGCTCAAAGGCCCAGAATTCCTATACAACCTCCAGAAGCCCCTCCCCAGCCCACCCACACACATGGTGTGCAGTGCAAGCCTGGCCTGACTCTGAGCTGATCTCGCCTTACCGAGAGCCTCTTCGTGGCCAGGAAGCTGACCCAGGGGCTTCACAGCTATATCAAAGCGCTGACCATGGCAATCAGCTGTTTCTCTTGCTTTCTATGGGAAATACCCTCACTCCCTACCTCAGAGGAGGAGTCCACAACATGGGAAGGCCCCACGTCTGCAGCTGTGTAGGCAGGACCCAAGTATGTGTGCCCATCTCAGACCTCGGGCTACCCAGCACTCGGGAAAAGGCAGGCATCAGTCTAACGTGGAAACATGTGGGCAACACCGCACCGCACTGACCCCTTAGGCTGAACCTCACCTCCAGGGTGGGGGGATCCTGAGCAACACTTCTTCTCTCCCCCACAGCGATCCTGAGACTGAGCAAAGTGGCCTGGGGTCTTCAAGGCAAAAAGGAAAACGTGCCCCATGTTTCCAACGTACTTCTCACAGCCCTCTGCTAGCCACACAGGTGGTTTTAGGCCATGGAGCTGGGTAGGTTCAGGCTGGCAGCAAACAGCACACAGGCCTCGAAACTTACCCTACAAGTCGCATTAAACTTGCTGTTCAGTTTTGCTTATGCTTGGGAGAAAAATCCTACTTCAGAGCCTATCCTCCATCCTCGGCCCTCTGAGAACACCCAGTTCACTTAGAAAGATGGAGGGTGGGCCCTCAGCTGCTGCTGCCAGCCAATCAGAAGGCTGCTTTGCAGACCTGCTGTGTCCCAGGGAGGCCAGGGCAGAATGCCTATCATCTGTACACACAGGCTCCGTGTCGTCCACGCTTTCCCTGGCCCTCGTGGTGGAGCATTCATATATCCTTCCTTCCCTACTCAGAAAGAGATGTAGCTCAGTTCCGCTTTGCTAAGCCCTATTTGGCAATGTGTCTAAACACATGCAAACTTAATTAGTTCAGGAGGGGAGCCCAAGCGCTTGCAGTGACAGATAAAAGTATCAGGAAATGAGACAAGTCAGGACTGCCAGGGAGTTCTGACTCGAGCCCCTCCCCCCAACAGGCTGCTAATCAAAGGTGATACAGCTCCGTGCTGGGACCAACTGGCAAACCCATGGACAAGGTTCTCGCGAGCTTAGAGACTCGATGAGATGCCCCATGTGCTTCCAAGGATACTATAGAACAGAGGTTTCCAAAGTAATATTGGCAATGATCTGAGGATCCACTCATTTGTAGATCAGCAAGCAGCCTCTCAGACAGCCCCAAGCCATCCCCCACCACATCTCCTGGCCAACCACGTTCCCAGAGCAAAACGAACACAACGGTCCAGCCCTCCAACCAACACCAGCCAGGTACCAGAAGCCTAGGGTGTCAGAGAACATCCCAAGGCTCTGTCACTCAGCGCAAACAAAGGGGAGGAGGAAGGGCACTCCCACCAAGCCCAAAGCCATGCTGGAAGACAGAAGCAGATGGTCAGATACCCAAGCGGTCAAACATGCCAGCTTCCAGAGTTCAAATCCCTGCTACAAAGTGGCTGTGTGCCCTTGACAACTTACTTACCTCTCAGTGCCCCAGTTTCCTCCCTCATGTGTTAAAAAATAATTTATTTCATAGGATTGCAGTAAGGATTAAATGAGATAACACATAAATAGCACAGCAGGACTCCTGGTATGTAGTAAGTAGTCAATAAATGTTGGCTATCTTTATTATCTGATGTCACTTTTCCAGATCAGTTCTAGCCCTCAGTCCTGGGGACACAAATGTCTCAGAGAAAGCCCTTCACATTGCTCCTAGGACCGAGCCCTGTCCCCCTCACCCAGGCCCTTGCACCATCTCACCCAGTACCCCCCTGCAGGGCCCAACATCCAGTGCTGGCAGGGGAACCCAGGAGCTTCTTGGCATGAGCAGTGCAGTCCTCTACCCCCTCACACTCAGTCTGGGGCAGGAGGATCTGAGATTTTTTCTTCCATTCCCTTCTCCCTGAATCCACTCACCACCACCCGCTGCCATTCTTCCCGGGCAGGGATCCTACAGGCCCACTCCATGCCTTAGTTGTCATTTATTCAACACACATTTATTGAACAATTACTACATGTCAGGCATTGTCCTGGGGTTATAATGGTGCACACAATCTAGGGAAAGAGACAGACAAGTCTAGGCAGCTACAACGCAATTTCATGTAAGAATAAGTACATGTACTCCAGGAACGTACAGGAAGGCACCTAAAAAAAGATGTTAGGAGGGATCCTTAGGAACTGGCCAGTTAGAGCACCTGGCTAGGGGTAGGGGGAGCCTGAGTACATAGAGAGCATCAACAGATGAGGCTAGAGAAATAAACAAGAGCCTTGAAACCTTCAATAATCAGTGTGACTTTGCCTAGAGGACAAGGGGAAGCCTTGAAGGGTGTTAAGTGGGTATGATGTAATCTGCTACAATTAGGAGAAAGAAATATAAGAAACAGAACAGCTGGAGAGACCAACGAGCAAGAAGACATTCGTAGGAATCCAAGAAGAACAGGGTGACCTGAACTAGGGCAGGGGTAGTGGGTTTGGAAAGGCGGCAACAACTGTGAGAAACCTCTGGGAGAAAGGATCATAGGGTCTGGCAATTAACTGGTTATGGCTAGAGGGGGGAACCAAGGAAGATTTTCAGTTTTCTGACAGAACTACTGAGTAGATGGTACCAGTGAGTCATTATTCAAGAAAATGCTGAAAGACAAGGTGTTGGGAGAAAAAATAGCACCTGAGCTTTAAGTTTTAAGGCTTCCTTGATAGCTCAGCAGGTAAAGAGTCCACCTGCAATAGAGGAGACGTGGGTTTGATCCCTGGGTCGGGAAGATTCCCTGGAGGAGAGAATGGCAACCCACTCCAGTATTCTTGCCTGAAAAAGCCCATGGACAGAGGAGCCTGGCAGATTACAGTTGATGGGGTCGCAAATAGTCAGACACGACTAAGCAACTAAGCACAAGCTTTAAGGGTATCTAGGTAAGATAGAGAAGAGGAGCTGGATATGAAGGCTCAGAGTTCAGATGGCAAAGGGAACAGATTCCTTTTCTCCAGTGGGATCACTGCTGCATGTTGGTTCCATTTCTCATATAGAGGAAAAGATGAGAAGACAGCATACAGAGAATAGCTGAGGCTGAGAAATAGATGAGATCACTCCCATAAGTGTGAGTGTGTAGGATACAAAAAAAAGACAGCTAGGAGAGAGATCAAAGAAATGCCAGTAGTTAAGAAACACCAAATTTAAGAGAAAAGGAAAAAAGAATCATAGGAAAAGGAAGGAAAAAGTCAGAGAAACAGGAGACATAAGTAGAAATGAAGAGTGCTTCAAGAAGGAGGAAGTAGGCTGAGGAGAGATGCCAAGAGGGTCCAGGAGGACCCCCAGCAAGCCTTTCAGACGCCACCTACACATCCCTCGAGGTACTGTGTACCCCACAGAGTCCTCCCCGGCATGTGCTTCCTCTGCCATGGGACCTCTCTCCAGGAGACAGCACTCTCTGCTCTCCCATCGTCCTGGCTGCGTGACCCTCAGCAGTCCCTGTTGAGACAGAGTGTGTGTGTGTGTGTGTGTGTGTGTGTGTGTGTGTGTGTGTACTCGTGCGCACTAAGTCGCTTCAACTGTACTATGAACTGTAGCCCACCAGGCTCCTCTGCCCATGGGGTTCTCCAGGCGAAAATACTGGAGAGGGTTGCCATGCTCTCCTCCAGGGGATCTTCCTGACCCAGGGATCAAACCCACATCTCTTGTCTCCTGCATTGGCACGTGAGTTCTTTACCACAAGTGCCACCTGGGAAGCCCAAGTCCCCGTTGAGTATGTATTCCCAAAACAAACAGTAAGTAGGATAATTTGAGCAAGTATCTTTTTTTTTTCAGAGACAATGTTTGTCTGTACTTGAAACAAGAAGGGAGAGCCATGTAGTCTAGAATGGTTTCAATCATCTGGAAAAAAAAAAAAAAAGGAGTGTGAATTCAGGAGTGACTTCACAGAGGTGCTTCCACCTGCCTCCTGACTGGGTCTTCTTCATGATGGATTAAGAACAAAATAATACAAAAAATTTCATGTCCGAGTATGGAAGTAACTGAAATAGATCTCATTTTCTTTAGCTAGACAGCCTAGTATTAAGAGCTCTCCCCTAGTTGCCATTCTTATAAATTATCATTATTTTTTCAAACTGTTTGCTACCCAGGTGGCTGAGTTTTTCGTTGCAAAATATTAGTTCAGATGGTCTCACACAAACTTATGTTAATGTTAAATATCTTTTGATCTCCAGACTTTCTGGTCCACATCTGCACAGACCAACAGAGGGGTGTGGTATGCGAAGTGCACAAGGAGAGCAGGGGAAACACCTAAGTCAAATGACAGCCCTGCACTCACACATTTGGCCTCCAACAGCAGGAAAACGCCCTGCTCCCAAGCTAAGGGGAAGCTGCATGAGGTCACTCCCGGCAGACCCGGAGTGGACCCCTGGATCCTGCTCCTCCACAGCAGGATCTGATCATCCTGACCCTCTCCTCCAAAGGGCCTCTTCCCCTGAGGCACGGAGGACCAGGTCCACCCTCATATCAGCTCTTCTTATCCCCCAGCCCACTCCGCAAACCCAAGTCCTCCTGATCTGCTCCTCTTCTTAAACCCACAAGCCACTGCGAAACCCTGTGGCCTAGCTTCTAAGCACCTGTGCCTAGAATGCCTCCTGACTGGGTCTTCTGGCCGTTCAGCTGGCAAACCCATGTCTCCAAACTACAGGTGAAAAGGTAAGCTCCTCAAAGGCAGCGCCTGTGCAGATGTCCATCCTCACTGCATCTTCCCTATCCTCCCACCATGCCAAAGACAGACGCCCTTTACAGAGACAATACAGAGCCTGGATAAGCAGAGGAGAGAGAACACTGTGAAAGAACACTAAACTCTACAAGGAGCTTCAGGAAACAACAGGTAAGGCAATGGAAAGGCAGGTCAGGTAGGGAAGGCAAGCCGACCAAGAGCCAAAACCACAAGTGTCGTTTCTTAAAAACGTTTAGAAGGAAAATGAAATCTGCACCCACTGTATTAAAACCCACCTGAGCGGAATCTGTGACGACAGCTTCAAAGCCCACATAAACCTGAGTATCACCCCATTCAGGCTGACAAAAGATGGACACAAAATTAATTTGTCAGGATGGGGGGAGATTTCTTTTCTCCAGTGGGATTTCCACTGCCACTTCAGTCCCCATTTCTCAGCACCACACTAATCAGGCCCTTTCCAACGAAAGTGATGTGCAGCTGGCTGCAGGGAGAGGGAGGCTGCTGGGGGCAGGGGGCGGGGGGAGCGGCAACAAGAGGGAGCGTGGCTCGGAGAGACTAGAGTGGGAAATGAAAATATTTGCTGAGTTCCTTAGACTTAAATTTGAAAATAGATGTCAAAACAAGAAGTGAGCCACATACTAACAAGTTGTTAGGTCAGTTTACCACCACCCTTGTCAGGCTCATCAGCAGGCTTTACCAGGCATGAGAGAAGGTGATGCTTCTGACGAGAGCCATCTGACAAGAGGCTCCGGAACATGGAGAAGCTGTGCGCCGTCACGCAGAGCTGCTTAGGTTTCCTCTCTGGCTGTTTTTATTTTGTTACACATTTAATTAAGAGCCTTCCCAGCGGTTACGGGAATCCTGCTTCGAAAAGGCGGCCACAGAGCTCTCCTCCCCCCGCCCCTGCCACCAGACATCTGACTCCTCCCTGCACTCTCGCTTCCAGAGCTTGGCGGGCCTTCACGAGCCAGACCCAAACCAGCCGCCAAAGTCTGCCCCAGTCATCTCTTCTGGAAGCCATGTGGCCTTAAGAATTCCATTCTGCCTAGCTGGGTCTACCAATTTGAGCGTCAGGTTTTAATTTGCCTTTGTTTTCTCACCTATAAAAGAGAGACACCACCTCCTACCCAAGAAGACAGGTAGGAGACAGAGAGACACATGGCATGTGCTCATTAACATGTTTAAAAATTGTACTTTATCACAGTCACTGCCACTTTCAAAAGGGTGTATTGTTTGTATCTGGTGCCTTAATTTCTTATTCCTGATTTGTTATACATGCATCACTCTTTTCCCTTCCTTTTTATACCCTTGCTCCTTGCTTGTACCATGAGCTACCTCGAGAGCAGAGACGGTGTCTCTATTTGTTTGCCTTCTCAGAGGCCCTGGCACTTATGCTGGGGGAACACACTTCAACCTTCCGTGCCTAAACAAGTTATGGATTTTAAGATTCTGCCAATCTAACTGGTTGTTTTTCCTTCATCTCCCAACTGATCTAATTTCTTCCGTTTAATGAAATTCTTTTGGCATCATAGAGTAGTAATGTTATAATAGAAATATCAACTAAGAAATAAGATCAGAAACATAAAACGTAGTTCTTGAAACTGATGTTAGCTGTCATTTTCACGTTTTCTTTTTTTCCTTTATTCCCTCACTCCCTTAGTAATTAAAATAAAAAAGTGAAACAGATTCTCTCCAGGAGGTAAAGGAAAAGAGTAACCCAGAAACTGTGCTCATTAACATCTGATTTTCCTTTCACATGTGCTCTGACTCCCCAGCCCGATCCCTCTTATTGATGACAACAGTTCCATCAAGATGCAAAGCAGCCTCCTAAGTCACCAAGATTTGTCCAGGGCCCGCCATGCCAAGGCTTCTAATGCCAGCCATCCCCTCTCCTTGTCATGGAGAAACCGACCCCAAGCTTTGGAGGCCCAGCCAGATAGTCCCCAACATCATGGGCAGGAAAGCTCTCACATACGCATATAAGCACACGCCATTCACCCCTATCACAGAAGATGCTGAAATTGGGTGTTTGGGACATGAACACACCAAAGAGAGAAAGCCACTGGGAGAGCAGGAGTCTCAGCTAACTAGAGAAACCAGGCCTCTGGCCTGGGCCACACGAGCCCTAGAACCCTGGGTGTCAGCCTGTACCCTGCTCCACCCCGGATACCGTCTCCTGTGTTGGAGCTCCCTCCCCAGGAGTCCCTTCTCACTTGAGTGCTCAGAGCTGCTCAGGATATGGAACGCTGTAAACCAGAGCAACAGCATTCTTCCTCCTCACCCTCTCCTCGGAACCGTCCCCTGACTCAGCTCTGCCTCCAGGCACAGCCCCTGTAAGTTCCCCAACAATGAGTGTCACGGGGAGCTCTGGAGCGTGTGGTACGCAGTCAGTGCACACACATGTTCTCAGGCCTGGGGGAGACAGGTGTGCGGGCGAGTATGTGACCTGGGCCTGCTCTTCCTCCCGCCTCACCTAGAGGGTTGGGTCCAATAGCAGGCTAGACAGCCACCCGGGTGCAGAACTTCACCTCAATGCCCAGCAAAAGGCATAAAAAGGATCTTGGTGAGAAAATAATGCCTGAATTGGAAGGAAATGTCACTCCAGAGCCATGCCTCCCCACCCCCACCAATACCCCATCCTATGCTCAAAAACTCACACACATACACACACAGAATGCTCGTTGCTGCCTTCAGTCACAAAGAACACAGAGGTATGGATCCTATCAGTGCTCAGCACACAGCGCCCCCCTACCACCCAACCTCCACCCTGCTTTCGTTCCCTGGGGACTTTCTGAAGCCAGGTATCCATGAGGGTAGACAAGAGGCCGAAGTGTCAACCCAGCAAAGGAACCAGCTCTGTCTTCCAGAACTGGGACAAGACCAGGAGACAAAGGAGAAAAAGCAGTGGGGACAAGGGAGGAAAAGAGGAGGCTGGTGACCCGGCAGCAGCATCCCTCTCCCATCCCCACCCTGGGCTCTCTGTGGGATCATCAGGGCCTCGCATCCCACATGAGAGCCTAACATAGCATCATGGTTAGGAAGATGGACCTTGGAGCCAGGTTGCCTGGGTCTTAATTCTGGCTCTGTGTGTCCCTGGGCAAGATACTTAACCTCTCTGCGCCTGAATGTCTTCATCTATAAAATAGGAATAATAAGAGTCCCAAGGGTTAGTAAATGAGTTACTATTTCTAAAGCATTTAGAAGAGTAAATACTATGTACCTGGTTTAGAAGAAAATTAAAGACCCTCTTTTAACTCCTTTCTTTCAGGGCAGTAACGTGTAGCCCACAATAGGAAGAGCTCTCCTAGCACAGGTAAGAAGGCAACAGCAGGGCTGGAAAGGTCCATCCAGAGGCAGAAGGCCGAGCTCCCAGCCCTCGTTCTGCCCAGCCAGCCCCCAGATCCAAGACTGCCTGACCCAGCTGCCCTGTAGGTTTGGACATTTGAGACTGTAAAAGGCAAAACCTGGTCCCGCAGGTTCCAAGCCCTGTCAGCAAAGGAGTCCTGCTCATACTCACATGACTTTTAAGTCCCAGTCTCCACAGGTGACAAAAATTGACTTGACGTTTGGATCTAAGAGGCCTTCCTTCGCCATCCACTCATCGACCCTCTGAAAAGTACACAACAAGAACAGATGAGATTTTCCATTTTTTTTTTCCCTGAGTCTCTGAAGAGCCACAACAGTGAAACGCAGATAAGCTGCTTGTAATCAGAGCAGGAGAAAACTGTAATCTTATCCTACCACAGCTCCACTCTGGGCTCTCAGCCTTGGCTCAGAACTATGGAGGCCCTGGCAGGATGATCCCTGCAGGCAGATCCCACAAGCCCAAGTGCTAGAGGGGTGGTGGGGGGCAGGGTGCCCCTCCACTCTCCCGGTGCCTGGCAGCCCACCCTGGACAGGATAAGGACAGAAGCCAGTAGGTCAGTCCAAATACCTCTGGTCCTCAAACAAAGGTACTGCCTAGCACAGACACAGGTTGGCCTGGACCATGAGAACAGGCTGGAAGAGGCCCCCAAGCAGGGAACTCCATAGGATCGTTTGCTTGTTTAGTCATTCCACCCTCCCACCAAATGTTTACTAACCAAATGTATTAATTTACTTATTCTCCAAACGAAGGTCAAGTTAACTTTCCCCAAGAGGCTAGCAGAAGAGGCTCCTCTGCCGGGCTGTAGCCCTATTCTGACAACTGGGAAAGCACAGCCTGCTCCAGTCGCTAGAAGTTCATCAACTGGTCCCAGAATCTGTATTTTTCTCCTCCTGGTTGGGGATTCAAATTCAGCAGAATCTTTTGAAGGCTGAGCTCAATTCCTAGACAGGGAAAGAAACTGCTCCTAAAGACATTTTAAGTCTTTCTTCCCCTTCATCCCTTGGATCCATTTTATTATTTGCACTCACACTGCAAGTACAAATATTAAAATCAGTATATAACGAGAGAATTATCATAAAGAATTCACGAAGCAGTGCCTACTTTTCAGAAGATCCCAGGCATGGGGCAAGAGTGCAGCAGATCACACCGCTGTGCCACTCACACAGGGGGATTATTTTTAAAGGCTATATCGCACGGTCGTTAGAAACTCGGGATTGAAAAATCAGACACATCTGGGTTCTAACCTTGGCTCTTCTATATCCTGGCTGTGTCACTGATGAGAAGTCATTTAAAAGTCATTTAACCCCTCTGAACTTCAGTTTCCTTCATCTATAAAACGAGGTAGGATGACTAACCTTACAAGGTTGTTTTGTGAATTATATGTGATAATGGATTAAGTGCCTACCTAAAAATAGACAGCAGGCTGGGAAGGGGAGGAAGACAGATCATCTTAATACAATGCAACAGAGGCATCAATGGAGAAGCACCCAGGATGCCATCGGATCAAGAAGAGGTGGAGGCCAGCCCCAGCTTTCACGGGGAAAGGCATCAGAAAGGCTGCATAAAGATGACTGAACTAGTGGCTGGGTGGCTGAGTTTGCCTGACAGCTTGGAACACAGGACAGGAGGCAAAGGCACAGACATTCTGCGTCTGAGCAACATTGTCTGTTTAAATTCTGCCTTTCCCACCAGACTATCAGCACCATGAAGGCAGGGGCTGTTAAGGTGTCTTATTCACTGTCCTAATCCCTAACCCAGCACAGTCCCTTCTCGATCTCTTGATTGAGATATGAGTAAGAAGTAATGTGACTGGAGTTCTGTAGTGACTGAAAGGAAGGGCAGGAAATGAGGCTGGGGGAGGCCAGACTGTGAAGGCCTTGTGTATGCAGCAGATAATGGAGAGCCCATGATAACCCTGGGCTTCCTGGATCCTCAGAGATGCTGGAGGTCTGGCCCAGCTGAAGCAGTCCTGGAGCAGGGCCGATGGTCCCATGCAGTTTCATGGCTACGGCAGCCCTACCTCCTGGGACATCAGGGCCAGACTCTGCAGACCCTCTTCACAGTCTGCACCCCAGAGCATCCTCTTCAGTGCAAGGGTCTCCCCGGCAGCTAAATTCTGGACGTTCCACTGCTGAATGTGTGTCTCCTGGGCCACTCTGGCCCCAGCCCTTGCACGGACACACACGCACACACACACATGCATGCACACATGCATCCTTTCCCTAGGGTCACCTAAAGAAAATTAGGTAGACATTACATAAGAAAAGAGGTAAGGCAAACCTGGAGCTCCCTAAGTCAGCTAATCTCGCTCCGGTTCACTGGCCTTAAATCCCCAAGGTAAGTGCCCCACCTGCTAGGGGGCTCCCCAACGCCCCAACTCCTGCACAGTGGTCCTGGAAAAGAGAGCAGGACAGGACAGGACTGTCAGGAGGCAACGCCCAGCAAGACCAGGCCTCTACCATGGGAAGCACTCACTGCTCCTTGGAAGCTTAGGGCCAAGGCCATTCACTCATGCAGCAGGTATTCAGTGAGCAGCTTCTGCTACAAGGCTGTCCAGGGAAGTCATGTGTTTGGAATCAAGCCTGTCCTTTTCCTTCCCTTCTCTGTTTGAATGGAGAGATGGCTGGAGGGACCACCAAGACAACCCGCAGTAGCCAGCCTTCCCGGCTACTGAAGGTGTGGAGGAGCCCAGTCTGAGACCGGCTAAGAACAAATGTGTTGAACAAACACCCATCTGGCCATCTGCTCAAGGCCTTGGTTAGGATGAGAACTAGCTCCTCAGCTCTTTAACCAGCTCAGGACTCATGGGAAAAAGCAGAGCCCAGTCTGGTCTCCTCGAGCCCCCAGAGACTCCCTCAATGCCAGCAATCTCCCCTCTTCACCCACAAAGTACACTGAGACTGGGTGAGACTCAGACTCCTCTGAGCACCCTGTTTCAGGGTTGGCTCGGGGTCAAAAGGAGGAAGCCTCCTGAAGACCAACCTCCCCCTCAACCAGCACCAGTCAGGAGAAAACTCCATAACCTCAACAGCCCTGGTTTGGTGCTGGCCCAGAAAAAGCATCTTCCTCCCAAGATCCCAGCCAGAGACACTCCAGGGAAAAGCTGCCTGTCCCCTGGCCTCGCTCTGGGATGCTGGCTGGAAGACAGGGATGGAAGGGTCCCCTCTTTCTCCTTGAGTCTGGTCTTGGACAGAGCAGTCCAGGCTGAGGAGACCCCTTAGTCATAGGGGTGAATCTCCCCACCCAAGAAGAGGGTCAGTGGGGCTGGGAGACACTTCAGGGCTCATCTTCTCCCAACCCTTCAAGAGCCTGACCAGCCATAGAACCTGGGTCTGCATGCTCCCTGGGACCAGGAACATATTCGGCCACTGGGTGAGCCTAGACCTGTCTCTCTGGCCCTAGTTCCACCCTGAGGAGCCCCAGGAAACTCAGTCTGCATTTCTCTCCTCCATGCGACAGGCCCTCTGGGCTCAAGAAAAAGATCGTCCTCCCTCTCCCTGCCACCACCCTACTCCCTCCAGCGTAGGTGTGCTCTGCTGTCCTCCCAGACACACGGCTTGCTCCTGCGATGGGGCACAGCTTTGGGCGTGTTGCTCTTAAGGATAAATAAAGCACCTAATGCGATCCACAGGCTTTTTCGCCTCTCCCCTCCCCCTAGAGAAGGAAGGGGAGGGGGGCTCTCTCCCTCTCTGCAAACTCCAGGCCAGCGGGGGTGGGAGATGAGCTGAGGCCAAGCACGGCTTCCCGATTCCCTAGGCTGGAGCACGAGAAGCAGCGTCTTAACCTTTTCCAGCTCCCCAAGGAGAATATCCCAGAAGTGTGGTCTCTGCCAAGGGTTCTAAAGCCTTTAATTTGATTTTCCTCACATAGGCAATTGTTGTAATTATTCTGATTAGGAATCATTACCCAGTGCAGCCTCCGCACCCCTGACAGGCACAATGCATCCAGCGGCAAGCTGCAGTGGGGCAGGCGGGCCGGCCGCACCTCCTGGAGGAGCTGACAGCAAACAAAAGCCATCAATGGGGAGTTCTGGGTGAGTTAATGAAGTGCTCACATGCCACAAGAAGCCAACACTAAAGCTAAACAAAAACACCTCCAGTCCCCGGGGCCGCCCGCAGTGCCGCAGCTCGGCTCCCCTGCTCCCAGCGCAGGCTGCCCGAGTCACTGGAGCCACCGGCCAGCAACAGCCTCGGGCTGCGAGCAGGCGGGGCCTCCACTGACTCCCGGGGCGCGCGGACATCTTGTCAGTAACCCTGACAGGAACAGCTGGAGATGACAGATCAATGGTTCAATACTCTCAACAGCATGTCACTGATGTGACAGCAAATGTTATTCTAATCAAGCCATAATCATAGTCAAATTACATGGCTACATTCTCAGGAGGGGAGGGAGAGGAAGGTGGCAGGAAGGGGTCAGAGGTCAGGAATTAAAGGTCACTCAACCTACCTCCAGCACTTGCTGCAGGCTTGGCTGACCATCCACCATGGCTTGAATAATCCCGGTGAGCTGAAAGGAAAGAGAAATAGCCTATGGGTGGAAACTGGGGATGCAGGAACTCAAAGCTGGACTGGAGTCTTTTCTGTTTTCCTCCTTCTACAGTAAAAGCCTCTGACCTGCACAGCTGTAGGCTCCAAACCTGGCAGAAGCCTTGGGGATCACGTACCCCCACAACTTCCTGCCCCGAGATGCGGGTACATATCCACATAGGGAGCATGGGCTGGGTCTCAGACCTGTTTTCAGCTTTCATTTTGCAGAAAATACGACTTTACACATCTTTTGTATTCAGTAGGTGCAATAACTCCTCCCGAATTACTGTGCTAGTAGTCCGCCAGGCTCCTCTGTCATGGGGATTCTCCAGGCAAGAATACTGGAGTGGGCTGCCATGCCCTCCTCCAGGAAATCTTCCCAACCCAGGGATCAAATCCAGGTCTCCCACATTGCAGGCAGATTCTTTACCAGCTGAGCCATCAGGGAAGCTATCAAGGCTTTAGTTTTCATGTAGGCTGAGGGATCTTTCCAACCCAGGGATTGAACCCAGGTTTCCCACATTGCAGGTGAGTTCTTTACCGTCTGAGTCACCAAGGAAGCCCAAGAATACTAGAGTGGGTAGCCTATGCCTTCTCCAGGGGAACCTGCTGACCGGGGAATCAAACCAGGGTCTCCTGCACTGCAGGCAGATTCTTTAGCAGCTGAGCTACCTGGGAAGCCCAAGTAAATTCACCTCCAGGCTCCTCAGGAGTTCCTGCAGAACTCAGGGAATGCCCCCACATGGGACCAGGACCTCTAGTTCCAAGTCCCCCTTTCTCTGAGCCTCGGTGTCCAGCACTTCCCCCTCTGACCAGTGAAGGGCCAGGGGGCCCCCCAGGCATCCACCCTTCACCCTGCATACCTGGGCCCTCGATACCGGCTGGGCAAGCAGGAAACTGGCACCTTCAGCAGAGGAAAAAGCCCACAAACCTAGCCTAGAGGATTTCTCACTCAAGGGCCTCTGCTCCACCCAGGTCAGGCCTAGGTTCAAACCAGCTTGGTGCTTTGGTCTGCTTTATTTTGAAGTGGAAAATATCCCTCAAGTACAGACTAGAGAGGCTGCCTGCAGGGCCTGCAGCAGGAGGCCCCTGCACAGACATGGACCCAGCTGGAAATCACCATGGCCGGCATGCCCCCGGCCACTTCCAGACAAGAGTAGCATCTCAGGCCTGATTGGAAACTTCTCTTTTTTTTTAAGTGTGGGGGGTGGGGATTAAACTCCAATTAAACTATAATTATGTGTAATGAATACCAAATACCCAACTCACACAAACCGCTGGCTCTAAGAGGGAAGGTTATTTTCTCATAGCGACTTACACGGAATGGTAATACACACCTTTTAGGGAAGAAATTTTCATTTTAAGAACGCTGAGTTCCTCTAGGTGGGTTTCTGTAGTTCATCAAGTCATTATTAGGTGGTATTTTAAGGAAGTGTAAGGACACAGCCACTCTATTTTATATTCCAGAAACTGTTTTTATATTAATCTGTATTTTAATTGGGTAACAGCTGCTGCCTACAGACTTCCCATGGTCTAAAAGGAAAATAAATTAGAAAGATTAACTACACTGTTGTTTCGCGAGGCTTTAACCCACAGCATGCCCACCCGGCTGGCACTTCCACACCCTTTCCTTGCTTGGAAGACCAAAGGACTGCCCAGTAGAGGGAGGGCCTGAGCCAAAGAAAAGAAAAGGTGGTCCCTTGAGGGCTCGGGTGGGGATGGGGAAGAGCCCCAGGTTTGTGGCTTTCATCATGGAGCACTGAGGCTTCTCCTTTCCTTCAGTCAGCATCTACTCCTGGAGGGGCTGGGCCCCACTCAAGCAGGCAGGGATCCAGCAGTGAAGAAAGGCATGACAACCCTGCCACTGTGGAATCTGAGTTCTTCTTGGCAGCCCAGTCCTGGCCCAATCCAGTCAGCACCCAGAGCCACACTGAGCAGGCAGGGCCCTGTGTTTTGTCTTGGCAAGGTCTGGACCAGGCCTGTTGCCAACTCCAGGTCCCACAGCCAGATGACTGGTTGCGCCCACTACTGCCCTTTCTCGCCCAGCTTCTCTCCTGCTAGGTTCTCCTAGGGCTGAGTCACATCCCCAAACCTGGCGCTGGGGCTTTGGATCAGGACAATCCTGGAAAAGAGGGCGCACAGCCACTTGTCAGGGAAAGCCCCAGGGTCTGCACAGTCTCGTGTCCAGTCTGAGTTTCCTGGGGCAAGGTTAGGTCTCCTCCTCTTGGCTCCCACCAAGTGTCACTCAGATGAATTCTGAAGGACTTCCAGAAACTCCCTCTTACACAGGAGACCAACAGCATCCTTGCCAAGAACCCTCGCTCCTTGGAAATGGGACTGAGGTCAGCACCTGCCCTAGGTCCCAGGAAAAGTACTACATCGAAAACAACAACCGAGGCGCTGACCTGCGGGATCTCTCACCAAAGACTAGGCCCGCCTCCTGTCACCATGGGGTGCAGAGGTGCAGATGGCCTCCAGGATTCTAGGGCTTTCTCACACTCCCCCGCAGTGGTCAGCAATCCTAGAATCATCAGCCTGGGAGGAGCCTAGTGAGCTTGGCTTCCTCCCTCTCTCCATGCTTCCCAAACCGCCTGTGGTCCAAAGCATGGCTTACAGCTTATAGCTAAGGGACTTGAACTCAACCCCCAGAGACACAGGGGCTTGAGATCCTTCCAGGAACAGGCCTCACTCCCCTGCATTAACGCCTCCCAACAATGGACCACATCTGATCAGCTCTGTCAAGACACTCGATGAAGATGGTGGAGGGTGAAATTTAAGAAGTCAATCCCCATACCTGATACCGACAACCTATAAGACATACCAGAAACTGTGAGGAAGACAGAAAATATAATAAAATACTACTGGGAAGTGATACCTTAGGCCTAACCTAAATCTTTCACGCTGCTGTTTAAGTCCATTCCCACTTGGGTTAATATATGTTTGTAAAAAGCTTTCACATCCTCACAATGAAAGGTACTAGAGCAAAGCCAAGTATTTATTAAGCTGAGAACCAGGGCTCACAGGCTAAACAGAGCTCAGAGACCTTAACCACTTAAAGCAGGAGAGGTGAGAGGAAGGATTAATGTGTGCTCTGTGGCTCCTTTCACTGAGGGATTACAGATTAACTCCCGCTTCCCCAGACTCAGAAACCACAAGGCAAGGGGCTTCTGACCCTGACTGATAACGTGACTGGTGACTGAGATCCCCTACCCGCACCAGAGCTCAGTCTGGGGACGAGTGGGCTTCCTCGTTCGTAAATACGGGCAACTACAGAACGCAGCCCTGGATGCTCGCTGCCAATAGCATGTCAGCATCCAGTGCTTTCTCCCTTCACAGTTTATCTCCAGCACAATCGTATTCTGACACCAAGACAGTTTGTTGATTACATAAGCACTTGTCTCTGGTGTGCAATCTGATAATCAGACCCACTCTTTCTCCTCAGACAAAGAGACCAATAAATCTCACCCTTTACAAGTACAGGTGCAAGACAAAGCCCTTTACTGGCATTTAGCAAAATGGGTATTTTTTCCTAGTTTGTTTTTTTTTCCCACAGTGACAACAATAACAAAAAGGACTGCACGTGGTCAGGGACTGTGCAGCAGCCCAGCTGCTACAGGCAGAGATGTAATGAGCTGGAGTGGATTCTAGAGGTGGTAGGAAAGGGCTTGAGAAGGAAGAAAACACACCCCCATCCTGTTTCTGTCAGAACATCTCCAGGAAGCCTCTCAACTGGGACTAAGAAAGGACCTCAAGAAGGCTAATGACATGTTCATCACTCAGAGCAGTGAGAGTGTCTGCATGCGGGCTGCAGATTCACTCAAGGCAGAACCCCTCTTCTGGCTGTCCAGCACGGAGCCTGTCTCTCTCCTAACACAAGCATGTGCTTGTGCATGCACACACATGGCCAGGGTTCTTAAAAACAAAACTTCTGGTCCAAGAGAGAAAATCCTCCCGGAGGACCTGCTTAGAAAAGTCTGGAGGTTTGGGGTTGTTCCTCAGCCTTACCAGTGAAAGATTCCTTGTGGCTGGAATGATCTCACTGCCCCCCGCCCCGTCCACAAAGGCACATTCTGCCAGACTGGATGAGGTCGCAGAAGGACGGCCCCATTCTGTGTCCGTGCCTCCCTTGGCATTATAGTCCATCTAGACAGGGCGATATCTAGATGACCTGAGGTTTTCCAAAGAAGACGTTACTTACTCAAAAGAGCAGTGAGCAGTACAGCTACTTTGCGGGGAGGCAGGCTGTGGTAGAAAAACTCCTTGACACCAGCCACTTGAGGAACATGGATTTTTACTTGGTGCCAGGCCCTAAGGATAGGACCGTCAGGGATCACATCTGGTTTCTGCCATCAAGGAGCTCACAGTCTAGTGGGGAGATGGACAAATGACTGCAGTATAATGTATCTGACTGTGCTATGCCGGGTTGAGCACGGCCCAGCCTGGGCTCAGTGAAGGTTTCCCAGAGAAGGTGACCCTGAGCAGAGTGCTGGAGGACAAGCAGGAGGGCAGGCGGGTACACAGGCAGAAGGACCATCGCGTGTAGAGGCGGACTGAGAAAAGTGAGGGGGAGATGAAGCAGGGAGATCTGAGGCTGGATGAAAAAGCAGGGACCAGGCCAGGGGGAGTTCTGAGCTCTGGGAGCCTGAGAGAGGATGGCAGAATCCATGCCTACAGCACAGTCACAGCCTCGCTTCAGAGCAGGCTTCATAAGGAGGATCCAATACCACCAAGCCTGCTACCCTCCAAATTATGTATGCGTGTCCTTCGGTGAGACTTTCCAGAAAAAAGAAACATTTCTCATCAGAGTCTTGCAATCCCTTCTCCTCTCCCTCAAAAGAGAAGCAGTACCAACTTTGCTCTGAAAAACCCCTGTTTCCCAATATCCTCAAGCATCCACTCCTGCCCAGAGCTGAGCTCCAGCAATGCTCCATCCCATCCCTAAACAAGTACCAGCTTCCCCCAATTTAGGCCTGCCTGTCGACGTCAGGCAGTGAGCTGGAACTGGAGGCCCCAAGGGGGAGGCCGCACACAGAAAGGAGGAAGGAAAAGATAAGGGGACACTACACTTTCAGGCCAGTGGAGGGCTCAAGAACCTGGCTAGTTTCAGGAAAGTCTTCCCTTCCCTTCCCATAAGGAAGGGGATTTTCATCATCATTAAAGTGACGATTTTTTCCCAAAGAGGGAAACAGGACAGACTAGCGCCCCCTAGTGGTACAGGTAATTCCCAGGGGAATGAGGGGAGAAAAGGTGTCCCAGTGGAAACAAGAGCCGCATCATCATTGGTTGGAACAACAAAAGGCTTGAGAGACTAGACTCCTTGGCAGAAGGATACCTACAACAAAAGGCCCACCTGGGGCACTGGCATCAAGGCCAGGAGCCCAAGACCTCATATCTGGGCTAAGTCAGTATCAGAGACCATTGAGCTCCCCAACCAGCACAGGCAGGCACTTCCCCAAACCCCACCACACCAAAGGGATTGTTTGGGGATTACTTGAGAACTTCTGTCCTCCTGATTCACTCATATGGAGAAAGCAGGTCCCTGGATGATGGCACCAAGTCTCTAACGTACTCTCACCCCAAATGCTAGTTGTTCAGTCGCAAAATCATGTCCAACTCCTTGCAACCCCATGACCTGCAGCATGCTGGGCTTCCCCATCCTTCATTATCTCCCAGAGTTTGCTCAAACTCAGGTCCATTGAGTTAGTGATGCTATCTCATCCTCTGCTGCCCTCTTCTCCTCTTGCCCTCAATCTTTTCCCAGCATCAGCTTCTTTTCAAATGAGTCAGTTTTTCACATCAGGTGGCCAAAGGATTGGAGCTTCAGCTTCAGCATCAGTCCTTCCAATGAATATTCAGGGTTGATTTTCTTTAGGATTGACTGGTTTGAGCTCCTTGCTTTCACGTTTTCCCAGGATCTCTGCTACCACACACTCTTGGCCCATGATTCTACCACCCCAGCACAGAGCACGTAACACGATGCAGCACAGGGAAAAGCAGCCACAGAAGGCTTCTTCATACAGTCCTGAGAGTCAAACTCTTCCAGGGCGCCTCCTCTCTGCCAATGGTTCTTCTGAGCCCCTAGCAAGCGCCAAGATCTCAGTCCCAGTTTCAAAATCCATAAAATGGGGCCACACTAACCTCTTGGCAAGGTGCCCAAGTACAGAAGCAGCCTAGGATAAGGATAAAGACATCTCCGCCTTGGCCAGGCTGTCCTCATTCCCCACCTGGACTGCCCATCTCTTTCCTTAGTGATAGCGCTGTGCTTCCCACAAATTCCATCAATGCTTCACAGAGCACCACTTCATTCAAGGACAGAAAATCATCACCAGACAGCTAAGAAAGCCTCAACATAACCAAGAAGCTGAAATCTTCACCTCCTGCCAAGGACCCTAGGGGGAAATGGAACTGAAAAGAAGCTGAACCCCAGAGGTACCACCCCACTCCTAGACTCCAAGTTCCTGGTTTACCAGGAAAGGTTGGGATGATGAGGAAGGGAAAGTGTCAGGGAAACCGGGAAGAGTGAATCACTACTCTCCCTGGGTTCCCCGATGACCACAGTGATCCAAGGGGAGTGGCAGACTTTGTAAAAAGCCAACTGCTGGGCCCAATGTGTACCTGCCTTAACCACTGAGAAGACCTATGCTTTCCCTCAGCAGCCAGTATAGAGCACCAACGATCCCCAAGCTCCTGTCCCAGCAGCGCCTGCCGCTAGCCAGGGCCCTTACCTCTGTACAGAAGGGAGTAAGCTGTGGATGGACTACGGGCTGGACATACATGTGAAAGGTAGACTCAATCTCCATGGTCCGGCCATTTAGCTTCAGGATGGGGAACTCGATGATTTCCTGGAATGGCAAAGGCACAGAAAAGGAAGAATCAGTTGTTTTTTTCTAAACTAACCATCTCAAAGAACTCTGAATCAAGAATGGGGGAGTGTTTTGGACTAATTAGCTCCTGCCAGGTCAAACTGAAGACTTTGAGTGAGAAGATGCCAGCTCAGTTATAATCTTGACCCTCCCACAGTTAACATTCTCACAGGTTCCAGGGACCCGACACACACTCCACCCTCACTGTCTCTGGGAAGGGGAAGGAGACAGTGGGAGCATCTGGCCCGGTTTCCCCCACCCCTGGTTCTCCAGCAGGGGTCTGCTCACTCCAGCCTCTAAAAGGAGAACCCCCTTCCTCCTGCTTGGGTCCCTTCCCTGGAAGGGGCCTAAGTCTCCAGCCACATAGATAACCAGCCATCAGACTAATGCACAGACCTCTGTGCATGAAGTTTAAACAGAGCCAATGAGTTTCGTTAGCTTTTACAAAAAGAAAAAAAAAAGAGAGAGAGATAGGCAATAAATAAAGTCAAAGGAACCAAAGACGATACTGAAGAGAAGGAGAAACCTGAATAACAGTATTAAGAGCTAGTGCCTCCCACCTTTCTCTCAGGCAGCACATCCACCCATCAGCATCCCCCCGCCCAGCCCAATCGCTTAGCCAGCCCTTCCCAGTCCGCGGGAACGTAATGGAAGAGAACGAGGAGGAGTGACAATTTGTTTGGTGTCTCTAAGATTAATTTGTCTCCGTTATTTAATAGAGATGCACAGCACCAAGGTCCTGGTGTGCAAACAGGCTTGCAGCATGCCGACTGTGCAGCCTGCTTCATACATCGCTCCTGGGAAGGGAGGAACATGCCAGAGTGGGGGCAGAGGGCCGGAGAGAGCACGCACGCGCCGGAGAGACGAGGGGAAGCCAGGAGAGAGAATAAAAAAAATTATTGCTTTTTAATATTCAAAAACAGTTTGCAAAATTTAATCAAAGCAGAGGAAAAGCTAACATTTTTACCACTTTGACATTTTTATTAGTGCTTTCATAAATTTTTAAAACATGAATGGAATTAGTTTACAACACACACACAAAAAAAAACTGCCCTGAAAACATCTGGAAGAGACAAATAGGAAATAATAAAAAAAATAAATAAAAGGAAAATCCTCCAAGTAAAATTAGCATGTGAAAGAGGCCTCCACTGCAGAGACAGGAGCGGGGCTTTGCCCACTCAGTGGCCCCCGCAGTCAGCTCCAGTGGCATCCTTTCCCCAGGTCACCCATTCTGCTGAGGACCTTTCCAGCATCACTAAAATCAAGGCAAATTGGTTCTCTCCAGGGACAGCCCAGAGACACAACACAGAAGCCGCTGACACCTGACTGCATTCAGGAAATGGATGAGTGGGGAAACGGAAGGAGAAATGGCCTGTCTCCCTGATATTCCAGGGCAGCCTGGTGTCTCCCCACCAAACACACCTGCTCTATGGGATTCGTTTTTCAAGCATCTTTATCCAACAGATCACAGCAGGACTGAAGACCAAACCAAGGCAGCCAGATTTCATGACAGAGAAATTCAAAGCTTCTGGCTGCCTGAGCTCCCTGGGCTGCCCCAAGGATGGGGAAGCTGTCAGGAGCCCCTAGAGACAGGAAGGGTGGAAAAACTAAGACTGAGGCAGAGACGGGGCAGAGAGGAGGCCCAGGCTGCTGCTTAAACTGAGTGGTGCCTCTCCTCCCAGAGTACCACAAGGTAGGCCAGAGAGGAGAGCTTGGCTCTGAAAAACAAAACACACACACACAAAGTACACACCAATCCCCTTGAAAAATCAGATACCTAGTAATCCAAGCTCTAACTCTGAGGTGGGGCTCATCTGAGTTAGGCTCGTTTCTGATATATCCTTCCTCTGCCACTAAGTAGAAGAAACACTTCCCCAATGGAAAGACCTCCACAGCCTGGTGGGTTTGGCAGCCCTGGTGTCTAAGGAAACAAATACAGCCAGCTCCTCACTAACAATGTTAGCTGGGCCCACAATGAAATTTAACCTGTGACACAACTGTACTTTTCATTTAAACTTTCATTTGGAGAGAAGCAGTGTTTGGAGACCTGCAGTTTGTCCTGCTAATAAAGACAAGTGTTGGGACCTTTAAGGATGCCATTCATCTCTGGCTTTTATTAAATTCAATTTTCTTAAGCCCATGATACATTATGAAATTAGGAGTTGACATTCCTCTGGAAACAAAAATATCTATCAAACATAAATAGAAAAAAACCCCTCTATTACCAAGAATTTATGGCTTAAAGTTGATCTCTTTCCACTTTTTTACAAGCAGATGGTTTGTTTTAGAGATCTGAAATGTTATTATAGATCTAGAATTTTATTAGTATTTATTGTAAAATACTAAGCGCTTCAGCTCCCGCTCTGACCAGGACCGAGTCAGCATTCCCAGTAGATACTCTTAACACTTGGCCTTTGGGTTTCCCTACTACAGCTCAATCCTTCCTGCCACTGGCTTCCTCACCCCTGGGGAAATGGAGCCAACCTAAGTGCTCACACTCAAAATCACCCTCCCAGAGAGGGGGAACAAGTCAGCCTTGGCTCTGTATGAAGAGAGGTAACCCCTCTGAAATGTCTGCGGGCCAGCATGCAGCAGATTGGACCTATCCTAAACGCCTCTCCAACGTTGTTTGGCCATCAGCCAAGCCTTCTCTCCAAGACCAAGAACAAGGCCAATCTCAGAACATGACTTTGCAGGAGTCTTACCTCAGCACCACCCTCAGCTACTGTAACAAGGACCTTACACACTGGCATATTCTTTTGAGTCATGGAAGATGCAAAAGAGGAACTTCTGATAGAAGACCCTTTGGGGAGTTAGAACAAAAAGGACCTCACTTAGCTACTTCTAACCTTTCCATATTGCCCAGACAAGCCCAGAACCTCAAAGCACTGTTCTCAACAGCCCATTCATGGAAGAGGAGCCCCAGTCTGTACCAGCTGACAAAACTCTGCAGCCTGTACACCTGCGGTAGGCCAACCACTTCACAAGTCTTCAGCTGATAATGATCAGGGAGGGAACCCCAAAGCTATAGGCTGATCACATTCATCCCACCCAAAGCTTATGAAGATGTCCCTAAGTGCCAACTTCTAGGGGTAGCTGTTCGGATCATGAACCTGTTATTCTGCCTTTCCTCCTTTGCCCTCCCTCAATTTCCTCATTCCCCTTGGACAAAGTTTTTTAAAAAGGAACAGTTGAGTGTCTGCTTGTGTAAAGGCAGCACCATGAAGGAAAGAAGAACTGGTTTGTATTTAACAGCCCTCTTTTCCAGCCCTAATAGTAATTTCACAATCCCTTACTTCTGTATGATGTCTGCATCCAATCAAACTACATGAGCATCTACTCTGTACAGGACCCTGGTCAGGTGTGGTAGTGTGATTTAGAGATAAGATGTGGTCTGCTTTGGAGAAGTACATGAACCAGAGAGCAAAAAAGCAAATGATGAACAATGCACTACAAGAAGTATTTTAATGGAGCAACATACCCAGGGTTATGCTCTTTATTATACGTTTTCAAATACATTTTCTCATCTTACCCTTTTTAATCCTGGAAGGTGAGTCATATTGTCATCATCATCAGGTCATAAACCAATACTATTAAGCACCTGCTATTTACCAGGCAGGGGCTGGGTATAGACACAAAGGCAAATACAATGCGATGTGTCTCCTCTCTCCGAAGTGCTGGGAGCCTGGGCAAGGGGTAGTGAGGAGCTGGCCCCAACACCTTCAGAGACAAACACAACATGGAATCATTTCATTCTTTCCATTTATTGCTTACTATATGGCAGACAGTTAGAACTGGCCATGGAACAAGAGACTGGTTCCAAATTGGGAAGGAGTAAGCCAAGGCTGTATATTGTCACCTGGCTTATTTAACTTCCATGCAGAATACATCATGCAAAATGCTGGGCTGGATGAGCACAAGCTGGAATCAAGATTGCCGGGAGAAATATCAATAACCTCAGATATGCAGATGACACCACCCTTATGGCAGAAAGTGAAAAAGAACTAAAGAGCCTCTTGATGAAGGTGAAAGAGGAGAGTGAAAAAGCTGACTTAAAAGTCCACATTCAAAAAACGAAGATCATGCATCCAGTCCCATCACTTCATGGCAAATCAATGGGGAAACAATGGAAACAGTGACAGACTGTATTTTCTTGGGCTTCAAAATCACTGCAGATGGTGACTGCAGCCATGAAATTAAAAGATGCTTGCTTCTTGGAAGAAAAGCTATGACAAACCTAGACAGCACATTAAAAAGCAGAGACATTACATTGGCGACAAAGGTCCTTCTAGTCAAAGCTACGGTTTTTCCAGTAGTCATGTGTGGATATGACAGTAGAACCATAAAGAAAGCTGAGTGCTGAAGAACTGATGCTTTTGAACTGTGGTGTTGGAGAAGACGCTTGAGAGTCCCTAGGACTGCAAGGAGATCCAACCAGTCAATCCTAAAGGAAATCAGTCCTGAATATTCACTGGAAGGACTGATGCTGAAGCTGAAGCTCCAATACTTTGGCCATCTGATGGGAAGAACAAACTCATTAGAAAAGACCCTGATGCTTGGAAAGATTGAAGGCAGGAGGACAAGGGGACAACAGAGGATGAGATGGTTGGATGATATCAGTGACTCAATTGACATGAGTTTGAACAAGCTCTAGGAGATGGTGAAGGACAGGGAAGCTGCAGTCCACGGGGTTGCAAAGAGTCGGACACGACTGAGTGACTGAACAACAACAGAGGTGGCAGACGCTCTGCTAAATGGGCAACAGGAATGACGACATTGAATCTACCTAACAACTCATGAAATGGGAATCCTTATTAGGCCTATTTTACAGGACAACTAAGACCCCAAAAGCAGTTGTCACTTGCTCAAGGTTGCACTGCTAGTTAGGGACAGAGCTGGGACTCCAAATGGGGAAAATGAGACTTAAAGACAGTAGGACTGCTGCTGCTGCTGCTGCTAAGTCACTTCAGTCGTGTCCGACTCTGTGTGACCCCATAGGCGGCAGCACACCAGGCTCCCCCGTCCCTGGGATTCTCCAGGCAAGAACACTGGAGTGGATTGCCATTTCCTTTTCCAATGCATGAAAGTGAAAAAATAAAGTGAAGTCGCTCAGTCGTGTCTGACTCCTAGCGACCCCATGGACTGCAGCCTACCATGCCCTTCTGTGCATGGGATTTTCCAGGCAAGAGTACTGGAGTGGGGTGCCACTGCCTTCTCTGAAAGACAGTAGGACTAATAGCTCTCAAAATCTGAAGGGTCAAGAAAGATCTGATTCTTTTAGTCTGAAAGACTGTCTTTAAGGAGCTCAGTGCTCTATCTCCTAAGAAGAAAGACTGTTCTTGAGTTATAAGAGCAGTGAACGTGAACCATCCAGGCAGAAAGTCCTGCAGGATTCCAACTGAAAAGCCTCCAGTACAGCTGCAGGGACACACACAGTGCTGGGCTCCGTGCTCAGGGAGGGTGAGAACTACGAGCCTTCAGTCTGCATCTCTAGCACCCAGGTCTGCTCCAGCACACAGACCCCACTCTCAGCTTTTGGTAAATAAACACATAAAGGGGCTGATAAATGGCAAGAGAGAAGCCAAGAGCGTGCCTCTAACAGGAAAATTCTGTTTTCACAGAGTTCTCCATAGGACCAGAGGTGACAAGATGGGAGGTGGCAGAGCCAGGCTGCAAAGAACTTTCTACCAGATCCCCTGCCTCTCATCTCCCAGCCTCCCTCAACTGCTACAAACCACCAACGTCCCAGTTTCTGTGTGCCTGGGACCACAGATTCCTGGAGCAGTAATCTGCTAAAATTAGGACAGCTGGTCACCCTACACCATCCACCGCTACCTGCGCTACTAGGTTGTCCAAGGGCAGAGCACCACAACCCCAAAAGCTGGTCTGCTGATGATGGATGGGAACCAGCCACATCTTGACAACTAAGCACAAAAGCCTTAGAACTTGGATTTCTCAAGGTACCCATGGTTCCAAACCTATTGTATCTGCTGTCTCACTCAATAAAATGCCAGCTGTAAGTATTTTTTAAAAGGGGAAGGAAGACAGAGAGATAAAAAGGAAGCACCAAGCAAATATTCTTTTATCTTTTTGAGTAGAAGTTTCAGTTGGAGCAAAGATTTCAAATGCAGCTACTTTCTAATTGCTTGAGTAGGAACCCCAGTGATTCTCTTAATAAACTGAAGACAAAACTGCAACAGCATTTCAAATGAAACTTCACATGAAATTTCATACCCACAATCAGTAGCTTATAAGAAATAAATGTATAGGTTACTTTCAGGGTATTCAAACTCCCTTAAGCTAAAGTGTCTGCAGTGATAAGATTATATTCAAAGATACAACAACAAAAGGATTTTAAGCAGAAGGACTTTGGGTTAGGCATTTTTTGACAGTGGGACAGAGGGTTTAATAGTGTGGCATTCTTACAGACCTTTTCTCCAAAGCACAGATTCTTCTTTGCCCTGAGCCAATCTTTCTATGGTCCTCTCTGAAACGAGCAGGTCATTTTTCATGGCTCCCCCTTCTCAATCTAGGAACTGGCATTCCCTCAGTTTACAACTAATCTATGCCTTCTCTCCACCCACTGATTCAAAGTCCAAAACGTGTGCAGTCCTGCAGAGAAAGGTTTGACAAAATCCAAAAGCAACATCATCACACGACAAGGCAGAAAAAGTCGTACCTAGTGAAAACATGAATTTTATCCAGACAGAGATTTTTGGATAAAAGTTTCATGCAAAGGCAAGACCTTTCTCCAAGGGATCAAGGAGCCTCTTGACCACAGGGAAGAGGGGAAGTTGAGAGGGAGAAGGGAGAACTGCAGGCTGTGCTGGGTAACGAAGGGACGGTAGTTGACTTAACAGTTTCTCCTTTGGGGGGAAAAAAAAGACATTTTATGCACAAGGAGCTTATTTCTTAAACAAACACTCGTGGTTTTGATTTACACCACAGCCTGCTCCTAAATAATTTATGGCGGGTTAAATTTATTGCCGAGCCCTGGCTGGCTGCAAATTCGAATTGCCAAATAATTAGATTTTAGGGCAAAGCTTATAAATTACCCGTCGATTTGTCCGGACTTGTTTGTCAGTTGCTTTGTGCTTCAGGTCATCTTTGGCATTTGGCTGTTTGGGTTTTAATTGCTGATTTACACTTTGACAGATGAGAGCTGATGCTCGAAGTTTCAGGACAAGGAAGGGTAAAAAATTGAAGCTGTACAAGGCTGATTTTTCACCTACACGTCCGTCTTCACCCATTCCCATAGACCCCAAAGCAATTAAAATATAGAAAAGAGGCTGAAAATAGAGACTGCTGTTCTTTACAGGGGGGAGGGGGTGCAAACTGAATTATAATTCAGATTTTACTGAAATCTGAATTTTTAAAAGTATATAATACCAATAAATGAAGGAGACCAAAGATCTTAGAAACTACATCCTCACCCAGGGGTGTACAAGCTGGTGTCTACACACACATGACTCTGAATCAGCCTCAGTTCAAACATCTTCAGATACTCAATTGTAAATAACTTCTGATGTTAGTGGCCTCTGTGAAGCTGACCCTTCCGGGCAGCAAACCACCAAATTATTTCTTTGCAGCTACCTGTATACCTACATTTGTCAGGGAATTAATTTAAACAAATCTCAGGTTGTGTGCAGGAGAGGTCCCCCAGGGGCAGCAGTCCAGGAGGGCATGGAAGTGGAAGGGCGCCAAATTCAACTTACCATTCTAATGGAGGGAAAAAACCTCTTTGGATAGTGCTGTGGCTCCGTCTACATGTTGATAGAGGACCTGCAGGCTCGCTTTATGCTCCCCAGAGAAGGAGGGCCGGCCTCCCAGCCACCTGCTGTACCCCAATAGCTTACTATGAGGCCATGAGTCAAAATAACATTAGCAGTAATTCTCCTAACAAGAGCTGACACATATAGCTATTACATGCCAGGCACAGTTCTAAGCTCTTATATTTTATCCTCCCAATAATCCTATAAGATTGGTACTATCATTAATCCCATTTTGCCAGTAATGCCAACTGAGGCATACCAAGTACAAGTAACTCACTCAAGGCAGGTCACACTGCACCACACAATGGTGGCGGACACCAGGCTCAGATCCAGAGGGTCCGTTTCTGGAGTCCGTGCTCCTCAGCACTCTGCTATACTGCTCCTCACAGAACAGCCTCTGCCTCAGTTCGCCTCACTTTGAGGGGAGGTTGAGCGTCCACATTCTGGCACCAGGGCACACGCTGCAGCCAAAGCCTGTTCAGTTAATCCCCCCATAGGGTGGGGAAAGTTATGTAACACAAAAGATGAATCAGAGGCTTGGTTTGACAAAGTCCTTTTTTTCCAATCAATGAAAATATTGCACTGAAGACCCACTAGCCAGGAGTGAAGAGGTGGGGCTGAGTAACAGGTGATCAAGACAGACCAGGCCCACTCAGGCAGAAAGTGGGCTCTGGCCAGGCAACTAGGAGAGAAGCCCAGAGAGGCCAGTTGGGCTTCAGGAAGCCTTGCACAGTAATCCCCACTCACAGTCCCAGGGCCCGCTAGTCTCTTCACAGAAGACAGCATCCCCCAGGGGAGCTTCATAGATCCCCTGCTCTCTGTGTGTGCCCGACAGCCAGATGCAAGGCCAGGGAAACAGCTGTGCTGCCATGACGGCAGATTTTCAAAATCACTGACCAGTAAGCAAGCGACACAGACTGACATCTTGTCCACACTGCCGGAACACTTCTCTCGCACACTGGCTCATAGGAATCCACATCTCCATAAGGCAGGCATCACTGCCCTATTTTATAGACGAGAAAGCTAAGGTGTTCAGTGACTTAAAAGCACAGTCCCTTACAGGCAGCATAAATTCCCATCTCCTGGGAATTTATGAGAAATGCAAGTTTCTGGCCTCCAATCCAGACTTTCTGAATCAGAAACCCTGAGGGTGGGCCCAGCAATCTACGTTTTAAAAAGCTTCCAGGTAATTCTGAGACTTGTTGAAGTTTGAGAACCACTAGAGGAGTAGAGCAGTGTTTCTCAGACTTCGAATTACCTGACATCTTGTCAAACTACATTCTATCTAATGCTGGGCCTGATAACGGGCTTCCCAGGGGGCTCGGTGGTAAAGAATCCACCTACCAGTGTAGGTGGCACGGGTTCGATCCCTGGTCCAGGAAGATTCCCTGGAGAATAAAATGGCAACCCCCTCCAGTATTCTTGCCTGGAAAACCCCATGGACAGAGGAGCCTGGTGGGTTACAGTCCATGGGGGTCACAAGAGAGTCAGACATGACTTGAACAACAAGTGACTGAACAACAAGGGCCTGATACTCCGTCTTTCTAACAAGATCCCAGGGGCTGGGGATGCCACTGGTTCTCAGACCACATTTTAGCCAAGGTATAGTCTAGAATATCTGTGTGACTAAGTCCTTATCACAGAGACATTGACAAAAGAACATCAGAGCCCACGGTTCTTGGCTCTTAGAATAAACCCTTGCTCGGCCCACTTTCAACCCCCTCAGGTGACCCTTTATATCTGCCAAGCACTCCGCCAAGCACTCCTGGCTTCTGCCATCAGACATTTCATTCTCCTGGCTGCAGAGATCCACAATGGAAAAGCTGACATGTCACATCCCAGAACTGTGTAGAGCAAGTTGACACATTTCTGTTAGGAAGCTTGCAAGAGGTCCTCCTGCCAAGGCAATGCCTGCTCCGTTCAAGAATGTGATCAAGACCCAGGCATCAGCTCCCCACAGAGCACTCATCATACTACTCTCTCCAGAAAAACATTTTCCTTCTACACAAATGAATCAGAAAGTGGGACTGGATACCTCTCCAAGGAAGACCTCTCATTATAGACATCAGCCAGGAGCTTTCTTTATACCCCTGGTCCTGATTAAGCCTAACACTGGCCACAGAGGTAAAGCAGGATCACAGCAATTCCTACAATAGCCTGAGGCCCCAAGCTGGAGACACCACACCATACCATGAACCAAGGCCTGCCCCTGGCATTGTTTCTCTGGTCACCTTACCTCTCTAGTGAAAGCAGACCTTATCAAAATTGCATGCTTCCTCCCAGTCATCAGTCCCCGCCTCCTCCATCCCCAACTACCAATTCCTTTCGGGTGATCAGTTGGTTTCTCGTTCATACTTGCTAGTGCTGGGGAGAGGCGGGGAGCACAGACTGTGATCAATACAGATTCCCTGAACTCCATTTCAGACACTGCAATTTCAAGCCATGGCCCTCAGTTTATCACATTGGTAGAGCAAGATTCCAAGCTTTTCAGCCAATTATCGTCCTATCCACCATCACCATCTAATTCCCAAAGGACACGGTCAAACAGTTCATCAGATACCAGAGGAGTAAAGTAACTGCCTGCATCACCACTAAGCTCACTACGTCAGGCGTCCCTGACACAGGCCTTCAGTGCAGAGCACTCCATTTATAACCACCGCAGGTTTCCACTCTCCACTCCTCACCAAATCTCTTAGCACCACTGACAACCAGAGCCCACCAGTACCCCCAAAAAGCTATGAGCTACTAAAGAGCATGGTTCTCAAGCTTGTTTCTTTCCCAGCAGATCTAAGGGCTACAACACATAACTCTTCTCCATTCCCACCATCACCACCTTAGTCCAACCCACTAACCCACTTTCAAGTAATAGCTTCTAACCAGTTTCCCTCTGCCCATATTTAACCCCTTGGAACACCTTCCCTTCCATTCCCTTGAACACTGGCTAATGACATCTACTTCTGTTTCTTCTCTTCCACTCAACATTCACACTTCCTTTCCTGGCTCGCCGATTTTACTTTATCAACCTTACTGTGGACTCTGCACTTCCTTTCCTTTCAGCAACACCAGCACCTCCCAGTGAGAGCCTCTGCTAGTAGTTAGCCTTCAGACAAGTCCTTGGCTGGAAGGGCCTCCCCTGGACTAGACACTGACCAGGGCACTGGAACAGTGGAACTCACACAACAGACATTTACTACCATGGACCAAGATCTCCTACTGGCCACTACAGACACTTCAGTTCAGTTGCTCAGTCGTGTCCGACTCTTTGCAACCCCATGAACCGCAGCACATCAGGCCTCCCTGTCCATCACCAACTCCTGGAGGCCACCCAAACCCATGTCCATCAAGTCAGTGATGCCATCGAACCATCTCATCCTCTGTCGTCCCCTTCTCCTCCTCCCCTCAATCTTTCCCAGCATCAGGGTCTTTTCCAATGAGTCAGTTCTTCGAATCAGGTGGCCAAAGTATTGGAGTTTCAGCTTCAACATCAGTCCTTCCAATGAACACCTAAGACTGATCTCCTTTAGGATGGACTGGTTGGATCTCCTTGCAGTCCAAGGGACTCTCAAGAGTCTTCTCCAACACCACAGTTCAAAAGCATCAATTCTTCGGCGCTCAGCTTTCTTTATAGTCCAACTCTCACATCCATACATGACTGCTGGAAAAACCATAGCCTTGACTAGACAGGAGGGTCAGGGTCTAAACAAGCCCATTCCAAGGCAGTTTTACTTCAGATGAAGAGCTTCCATAACACTTGACTTCCCCTCCAGAGTCCTCCTCCCTCCTGATTCTCCCAGTACCTAACCAGGCTTTGCCCATGGCTGCACTCCACACACACAAACCATCTGTGCCTGTCCTAGCCTGCTCACCCTTCTGCTGCAGACCTGCCAGCCTGGGGGGCGGGGGTGGGGGGTGCGGTTGGCTAATGTCAATCTGGGAACACTCTTGTTCCAGGCTTTTAGGCAATGACTCAATTTTCACAGCTAGAGCTCAAAACTCATCACATAAATGTATGACTGTGGGGCCTTTTTAAGTATTGTGAACACCTAGGATAAGGGGATAAAAAATAATCATTCCAAAGCATCTTAATCAAAATGATGCAGGATCCTTTTTCCCAACAAGACACAGAGATGAAGGAAGCATCTCCTAGTATCAGTTTTCCTCATGTCAGACAACTGATTCCCGTCTACAAAATACGAAATGTAACCAGCGAGAGGAGAAACAAGACAGGACGGGGGCAGGGAGAGGTGAAGGGAAGCCCGAGACCAACCCTAAATGCTCCTCAGGATTTCACGCCCCTCCCCCTTCCCAAAGCACCGGCTTTCTTTCTGTGGCTGTTACCTGTTGCTGCTGCTCAGACGGACAGCTCATTTTGTCCCCACCTTCCACCCTCTCCAGTCTATAGCGAGTCATTTCTCTCCTCCTGCCTCTTCATTAATCCTTCCCTCCTTCCTTCTGTTCTCAGTGTTAAGTCAGCTAGCCATTTATCTGTTTGAAGGGTATAAACCTCCCCAGTTTATGGAAGGAGGTCTTCCCATGGGATGCCTAGCAGATTCAGATCCAAACTGCCAGTACTAGGAGCAGGGGGTCGGGGGTGATGTCGTCCCCTAGCCCTTGCCTCTCCCTAGAGACCTCACAGCCCAGACCAGTGCCACCTTCTAGGGCAGCTCCCTGACAATGCCTCAGGGCCTTAGCTCACATATTTCTATTTGACCCTCACCCTTCTGCCTCTCACACTTTTATTGCATAAAATTCTCTTAAACCTTTTTAGCTTTCATAGTCTCACTGATGTTCTTGAATGTGAAAAATACCATATTAATGATACAGACAATCATACTAGCCAAATGCTGAAATCACTGGCTGGGTTCTGAGACTTCCTTGGTGGTCCAGTGGTTAGGACTCAATGCTTTCAGGGCCTGGGTTCAATCCCTGGTTGGGGCCTGAAAGATCCCGCAAGCCACGTGGCACAGAAAAAAAAAAAAAAATTGCCAGTTCAAAGTCTTCATTCTCCCTCTCCCTCATTTTCAACTACCACACAAGCAAGCTTGCAATCCAGCTCAGTTTTGTCAGACTTTGGTCAGTTGGTCCTGGTGCATTCTGTGAGCACCTTCTTTTGTTCCTGCTACAGCAGTTCTGAGAGCCCTCGGGTCCACCTGGCACTTCTGACCTCCTGACTTTCCTTAATGGGGAGCTATGAGACCCCTCCAGAAGCAGGGCTGACCGTTCCCCTGCTCTGTGCGCCCACTGTGCCAAGTACTCACCCAGGCGATGGTGGTTATCATGTTCCTTGACTATGAGCCCCTTGGAGGGTAGGGACCATTTCTCGTTTTTATATCCTGGCATCTAACATAGAGGTTGAAGTTTTTATCCAGAGTAAAAAGAGGCTTTTTCATTGCCTCTAAGGTGGTTACCATGAGGTCCTCCCTATTCTTTTACGGACTTGGTTAGTTTTGTCATGTCCAACAAAAACCTTAAAAGGCAGCTCAGTGTCACTGGTAGTTTACAATCCCTGATTCCATTCACCATTCATCAATGGCCCCATTCTTTAGAGCTCTTCCCCACCACCAACCTTAGCCCAGTGTCTAACAAAATCTGCATTCCAAGAGCTGTCTCAGCCCTGGAGAGGCCACCAGATAATAACAGGCTGGGGGAAATGTCTCCTGATTTGCACTAAGTTACGTGGTTGATTTTGTTACCAGTGACCCAGTGCTTCTTCCCAAGGAAAGTTCCTGGTCCCACCCCCAGGCAACTCCAGAGCCTAACTACACACTATGGCAGGTTAAAGGTATAAACCCTGGGGAAGGTAGAGAAGCAGACTGAATAGTGCAAATAAACCCACTTCGATGTACCTCTGCTACGCCAAACACACAAGAGAGCGCCACCGTGCACCAGTGCTCAGCTCCCGAGATGTATATTTTACTTTTACATTGCTATGTCTGCTCCGAATAAAGAAGGGCCGTTCGGCTTTCACTTGAAGTTTCAACAGGGCCCGGACCCGGACACAGCAAATGCTTGTTCCCATTCAGGGAGCACTAGTGAGGAGCCACAGTGAGAGCCTTGGGAGGCCCATCCCGATGAGGGACCACCAGGAAACTGCAGCCTGTGGAGGGGGGGCCTGGGGAGGGGGCAGGGGAGGCACCACATTTATGGAAGCAGCAACAAAAAGGACAAAAGGGCCTAGTGGGCTGCCATTCCCACCCATCACTGGCCACCAATAGAGGAATTCATTTATAGTGACCCTGGAAGAAGAGATGTGCTAAAGCAGACATATAACTAAGAAGAAAGGCAATAATTGGTCTGATGGGCAGGGGAAAAATTATTCCAGGAGTTGAGAGCCTATGCAAGAACACTTACGGCTCACACAGTCATCATAACTCAGCCCCCTCAAGCATTTTGTGCTCTGCTTATGGTGTTAACTTTAATGTCTTAACATATAACACCATCCTCACTAACACAAAATACTACACACGCCAGATGAGGCTGAGTTATAGTTGCTGTGGGAAGCATAACTTTGAATTTCCTGATTTTGGTGCATTTAATCTCAACCATAATGTTACATTAACGTCGGTTTTGCATTTCATTTCCCAGTTTAGAAGAATAGAACAGCATCAGCGCCTTCGCCTGTCTTTACAGAAAAAGGAGGCTGGCTGACTGGGGCCATGGGCAGGTGGACCGCAACCCAGCAACTGGGCCCTCCTGCTAAAGAGCCTGACCCGACCCCTCCCACTTGGAGGAACCTGGACCAGGACGAGTGAAAGGCAAGGAAGGGGTGAGTTCTTTCTCTAGGGAATGACCTTTCCATCCACTTGCAAAGTGCAGGAACCAGGCGCAGAGAAGGGAAGAAGCGGAATACAGAGCAACAGCAATGTGTGTGTATCAGGTGGGTGGGGGGGGGGGCGGTGGGGGGGGGGGGCGGTGGGAGGGCTAGAGGCAGCCTCCTGCTGCTCAGCCTCAAATGGAGGAGGAGACCAATACAGTGTGATTTGTAGGGATAGCAATCAATTTCCTGTGAAGTTTTCCAAAATGTCTCTTTCACAAGACTAATAATGAGGAGTCAGCTTCAAATCACACCAAAAATCCACCAAATGCCCCTCTTCTATATTATCCCTTCTCCTGTCACCATCAACCCTCCCCCATCACCATCAACCCTGCCCTCCCCAAATACCCCAGCATCTGGACAACTTTCTATAAAAAAGAAATGCCTTTACTCATAGTTCTAACTCAAAATGCAGATGGAATCTCTTCAAGGTTTCCTTAAAAAAAAAAAAAAAAAAAGGCCCCTGTGGACAAAGAGCAAACACTAGAAAACCTCAACCCCAAAGGTCATTTTTCTCCAAGATATGGGCACTTGAATACAGATGGGAAGGAAAACAGTCAGTGGGGCTGCCGCGGAGCAGCGAGGAAAAGACTGCACCTCGGGGCCTGACCGAGCCTGATGGACAAACTCAGGGAGGGAGGGGAGGGGGCAGCCGGAACGTGTGCTCCCAGATCGGAGCCCTGGGCTACCCCTCCCTGGCCATCCGGAGGGCCCAGGTTACTTCCTCCTCCCCACGTTTTGTGGCCTACACCTCATTTCCCTCACTTACATCTGCTTCGGGCTTTTCTGAACACTGAGGTGGTGAGAGGACTTGCCCCCAGGTTAAAAGTGGCACAATTAAAGTTCCCACCAAAGCTTTCAGGCTGCTCCCCGGGCTTCAGGGTCACAGCCGTCGTCATCTGACGCACAGCCACACCAAAATGAGCAACGTGAACTCTCGCTGATTGAGGACAAGGCAGTCACGATTCTCAACCAGATAAAAACCCACTTTCATGTCAAGAAACAATTCCTGAGGCAAGAAAGGAATTGTACACCTCACATTCAGAGTCTCTAAAACATGGTAATCCACCTAAATCACGTGAAAAAATATTTTCAAATGAAAAATAGTCTCATATTCAACCTATACCTATCATGTCAATCTGAATCAAAACACATAAAACAAAATGAGTGCAAATACCAGAAAGGTGAAAGCCTGTTACTGGCAAACCAACCATTCCAGTTTCAGCAATCTGAACAAAGTACAAAAGTAAACAGCAAAAATTATGACAAATGGAAAATACCAGATGTTTTACCACATTTACAATCAGTATTGTTGAGTACAACTGAGTCTGTGCCTGTCCGTTTGTATGGTGGCAATCCTGTTGGATAGTCCCTACAAGCTGACTCAGGGACTTCTGAATGGCAGACACAGATGAGAGAAATGAAACCCACGCCAAGACTCCAGAGAGATCCTGGCCCAAAACTCGTTCCTGCCTCCTACACAAATGAGGGATATGATACACTCCCAGAAGAATCAGAAGTGCACTGCGTTCAACCATTCTCAAAGAGTTCAACTCTTGGGAGCCAGGCAGGAGAGGAGCTGGGGTGGTTCTGATTCACAGTCCAAATGCATCCCCAGGAGACATGCAGACCTTGTCCATGAAATATCTCTGCAGGTGGACAGTCACCAAGCCACTAGGGAGAGCTGACCAAACCTGTACAACATATTCAGGTTCTTTCACTGTCATGTCTAGAAGCAGACACTCATCCCAAATCTCAATCTTTTCTGCTCCCATTCAAATTCTTTTTTGGTTTTTATTAAAATAACGAGCAAGTCATTATCATTCTCCTTGGAACAACTCCTTCCCAGTTTGGACAAAAAAATCAGTCACTAAAAGTATATTAAATTTTTTTTTCTAAGTCTTAATTTTTGTGCCTTTAATGATTCTTGTTCCTTTTATCCTAAGCTTCTCTCCAATTCCTTCACTAGCCATGTTGACCAAAAGACCTAACAATGTAGAGGCTATAATGAGAACCTGACCTGTGAAGAGTTCAGTGGAAGGACACAGCGTTATCTGGGACCGACAATCCCAGTTAACGCTGGGATTTTCCAATCCACCTTCCAACTTTCTCTGAATCCTGTCAGGACTCCACCACCTGCAAACTTTAGGGCAGATTTTGTTTGTTTGTTTTCAGAGAGAGAGGAGGGCTATACGTTGCCAATAACAGTAAGTCTCAGTCACTCTGGGCCACCCATCCCCTTCCTGAGAGCGGTCTGGTTCAACAACAGAGCTGTCTGGCCCCAAACTCACCTTCCTACCTGTTGATCACAGCATTGTAGAGACCTAATGAAGTAGAGATGCATTACATTTATCACTTGCCCTAGATCCACTCAAATCCATCACTATGTCACAGCAAGAAGTTAGATTGATCTGACAGGATTTGCTCTTCTTCACAAACCCATGTAGGTTACTACTCAGTACCCTATGCTCTTCTAGCTGTTTGTTGATTGATTATCTGACAATCAGGTCAAGTATCTTCTCTGGAATCACAGTAAACTAACGGGTCTATCATTTCCAAGATCATTCGTATTCGCCTTTTAAAGATAAGCAAGACAGCAAATGCTTCTTCCTGAGTTCTCTACAGCAACAACTAATGCTTTGCTAATAATGAACCAGGACAGCCAATTCCTTAAGTGCCCCTGGAATCACATCATCAGGGTTCATTGACTCTGGAGATAATCTTTAATCAGGCTCAGATCCTGGTGAACAACAGGAAGCCCAACCTCAAACTGGGTCCAGAAGGTTTCTTCCTTCTTGGGAAGGAAGTTGGTGATACAAGTGATTTAAGTCTGCACTGCATTACATTTTCAGCACTGCAATAAATTAATAAAAAGAACAAAAAATTAAAAGAACAATGTCCTTGAAAGAGAAATGAAAGGTAATATTGACAAACCAAACTGAGACATGAATCAAGCTTCATCTTCAATAACATTGGCAGAACCCTCTGGAGGACAAGAGAACAAAGCTACATCATTATCTCACCATATAATCTAACTGAAAAGTTCGGAAACAAACATACACAGGCAGGTGTCAGGAAGCAGAAAGCAGGAAATGTCATCAAGAAGGTACCCAGCAACCGTGAGGCTTCAGAAGAGGGCTGAATCCTGTGCAATAGGGATGTGTTAGATTTTTAGACTCAGGTCCTGCTTGGGCTTACTCAGTGACTGAAATCATCAGCAAGGGAGATAATATGGCATATTGGGGTATGGCTCCCTGATTCTCAACTCCAGAGAATCTATGTAACCAAGACTTCCACCCACCACCCAAGCACACCCATCACAGAATCTCCAGTAGGTTGGGGAGGTGGAGAGGATGACTCTACAGCGTGGGTAGGAGCAAGAGGCTGAGAAAATAAGTGGCTCAGGCAGCTCCCAGGCCGTCCTCCCTTTCACGCAAAGTTCCTTTCCCTAGGACGCTCTCCTCATACAGCTCCTGTCTTCTCAAGCCTCAGCACACCTGCTTTCAGTCCTTTCCCAAAGTAGACCACTAGCTTAAGGGAGAATAGGAAAGAGAGGAGTAGGGGAAGGTAAAAGCGTTGTGGTACCTGCTTTCTGGAAAATAATCTCCCATCTAAAGATAGAAGCCTTTCCTGGGAAGAAACCAACCATGAGAAATGAACCCAGTCCACCTGTGCAGGGCTCCTACCATCCTCTTGTCTTCCTCTAACTACTAAAAGCTACTCCCAGACCAACATGTCTACACAGCCCCAAATTACACACCTGATAATCCAGTCCTACAGGGAAGGGTTACAGTTCTAGAGTCAGGCACACCCAGGACCCCCACACTATGATGAGCTGCCATATCAACCCCCAGGCACACCCCCAAAGCAAACACCAAGCACTCCAGTATCACGGGTGCACCAGTCTCTTGCTGCTAATCCAAGCTTCCTAGCAGCACTGCCTTAAAAGGTAAAAGATCCCTGAACACAGCTGGTAATTAAGAAAAAAAAGCAAGAAATGTTCCTTTCCAACAGTGCAACAATGGTTGAGTTGTCAAATGCTGTGTAACAAATCATCCCAAAACTTAGTGGCTTAAAACATCAATAATCATTTATTCTCTCACAGTTTTTATGAGCCAGGGATTCAGGAGTGGCTCGGCTGGTCAGTCAGACTCAGGGTCTCTCCTGAGGTTAAAGTCAGATGTCCACGGGGTTGTAGCTATCTGAAGGCTTGACTGGGGCTGGCAGATTCACTTCGAGACAGGGCCAGGAAACATCACTAGCGAGTTGGTACTGGCTTTTAGCTATCAGTCTCAGTTCCTGTACACATGCACCTCTCCCCAGGGCTGCCTGAGTGTCCTCAAAGCATGGTGGCTGGCTTCTTCCAGAGCAATTGATCCGAAAGAGCAAGGTGGGCTGCGATGCTTTTCATGACTGAGCCTCAGAAGTCACACAGTGTCTTCCGTGCTGCCCCACTGACTCTACAGGGCTAGCTCTGATTCAGTGTGGAAGGGGAACTACCACAGGTGGGAATATTGGGAGGCAAGGATCACTGGGAGCCATCTTGGAGGCTGACTAACACAGTATTCCTTACAACATGCAGCAGCAGCAGCAGAAGGAAGGAGGGGAGGGAAAGGAGAGAGGAAGGATGGGACAGAAGGAAATATTTGATTCTCAAAGGCTGAGACCAGAGAGAAACAGTGTGCCCAGTTGCCTCCAGAGGCCTCTCAGGTCTGCCTCGCCCTAGGATGCCTGAGGCAAGTCTTGCTTCTTAGGCAGGAACTCCAGATGTGTAGCTAAAAGCTAAGAAGACAAGAGAAAGTGCCTCTGCGTCCCAGAAAGCCAGTCTCTCCTCCCTCCCTCCTTGCCCACCCCACCTTTGCTGAAGCAATGATGCAACAGTTACCTGAGGATGAATCTGTGGCTTGTCACACGTGGCCTCAAAGTCCAGCACTAAAAAGTAGTGATACCTCTGGGGAGGGAAGGACATCATTGCCGCCATGGATGCGCCAAAGCTGTGGGCCGCCAGCTTTCTGGTGGATATGGAGCAGAACTCCGGAACACCACAAGGAGAGAACAAGTGAGAGCCCAGCACTTTTCTTGCTCTTGAAAGCAAATATGAAGAAAATCGAGCTGCTCCAGTCTGTAAAGGTGCTAGCATTGAACATCCAGAAGCATCTAAAACTTAGGGGAGGAAAGTTAAAAAAAAAAAAAAGAAAGGAAAAGAAAGAGAAAAAAAAAAAAGAACAGAGTCTGGGTTACTCCCTCCCACCGTGGCCCTGTTCCATCTAGTCTTCAGGAATATTCAGACAACATGAACCACTCCCCAGAGTTTCTGTGCCCCTTTTCTAAATCCCAGTATTCATGACTGAAGCTCAAGACCCTAAACATTGGCCCCCACAGCATTATGACAGCTCTGAGTCTCCCAGACCATCTCAAAACAAGATGCAGCTCTGGCCTTGATCTTTAACTGGAGCTCTGAAGTTCAAAAGAGAGGAGAGACAAAAATGCTGTGGTCACGTCTCAGGTGGCAACAGTTAACACTAAAGCTAAGTTTCCCAAAGTAACCCGGGGTGACCCCATTGCACCAGTCCTGGGCGCTAAGTAGACTCAGACAAACAGCAGAAAATGCCCAGGATTCTGTCCTCAGCTACAGTCCGAGCCACTTGCCCCTGGCATTCCTTTCTGTATCTTGCCATCTCCATATGCCTGCCTCCCTTCTTCCAATTGGAAAGCAGGCGGAGTCATCACAGGGAGCTTGCTCACCATAGTCTGGTGACTCCCCAGCCCCCAGACAGTAAGTGGCACCTGGGGGAATGAATGACGCCTGCAGAGCACAGCTGGCAACAGCCTCAGCCCTTTCCCACCCCTGCCTTTAGACTCTCTACTAGAGGCCTTGAATGACTGCAGGACTTTTTTAAATAGGGAAGAAAAAGAGAAAACCCAGATGTGGCAGTAATGGGAGCATTGCTAAAAATCTAGTAAAGTTTGCTGAGTGAACATGTGCAAAAAAAAAAAAAAAATCCAAATCACTTTTCAAGTTTGCCCTTTAAATTTGCAGATTGTCTGCTCCTTAGAGGGCTAACAAAATATAAAAATCAAAGCCTAAGTTTTACTCACAAATAACTCAAGCTTCCTTAAAAAAAAAAAAAAAGAGGAATAAAGCAGAAATTTTGTGTTTTTCCCATTTCATACCCAATACTCAAATTCCCTCAACTTTAATCCTCAAAGTAAAACAAGAAATCTTGCTGCTCAATATGGAAACAGCCACAGTTTAAGCTTTCTGAAGCCCCATTCTGACAGATCCAAAAGCTTGTCTCTGAAAGACTGCAGTGGGCACTCGCTCCCTGCTGTAGCTCGGAGGCGGTCAGCAGCCAGAAGTCCAGCGCACCCTCAAGGCAACGATGTTACTACCACCTGAGTGAACACGGACAATGCCAAGTATTACTTCTCATCCCGGCTCTCCTGTGACACACAAACGGACCTACAATAACTTGCCTGTGTATTTATATGCTGGTGTGGGTCCACAATTTGCCTATTCCCATAGTGAGAGCCCATGCAGAACTAGGACTGGAAAGTATTTTAAGTTCTTCACGATCCCAGCACAAGCACAGTGCTTGTTTTCACCGTGGCTTCACAGCCTCTCCAAAAACACAGCCCGATCCCGCAGCCCAGATCCGGAGCCTGGCTTAGACAAAGGCTGGCTTGAGTTTCATTACGGAATCCCTTGGAAAGGCAAACAGGCCAACACTCCTTTGAAAGCTGGAATCCAAAATAACTCTCCACGTCACCCACTCCTGAACAGTACTAGAACCCTTGCTGACATGGGAGACACCAGTCTGCTCAGATTATACATTCTAGTTTGGATTCAAAGTCCCTCAGTGCCTTAGAACTCTTCTCTAGGTCCTCAAAGTCAGGCCATGTATAAGTACTTTTGAAAGTTTTAATGTTTTCCACTGTATATATACTACGTAAAGTGTTTATGGCCAATCAGACCCAACTTGCCCAATACTGCAGGCAATTAAGCATCGTGATTAAGGAGCACTTCTGGGTTTGAATCCTGGTTTCACCACTTATTTGCTTGCCCATGGCACCTTGGGCAAGTTCTGTTCAATTCCTCACCTGTAAAATGACAATAGCAGCTCCTACTCCTTAAATGAGAGTGAAATGAGAGCAGGGTTTGGCACAAAGGGCTCAGTAAGTATTAGCTTACCATTATTACTATCATTCTGTTGGGTTATGCACACCTGGCCAACCCAGGACCCCCATACTTGGAGCCTATAAACCCAATGCATAAGGCAATCTCAGAGTAGCATCAACGTCTTCTGCATCCCCTGACTGCTCTAGACCTCCCATACCATATGCTATACATGCCCTATCCCCTGCCATGGACAACACATTGAGAGCCAGAGGTCCTCACAATGGCCAGCGCTTCCTTTCTCAACTGATTTCACCCACATCACAAAGCTTCTCTCTTGTAAAAAGTCTTTGAAGGAAATTCAAAAAAAAGGGAATCTATGTATACATATAGCTGATTCACTTTTCTGCTATTTAGCAGAAACTAACACAACAGTGTAAAACAACTATACCCCAATAAAAAAATAATTTTGAAAAATTTAAAAAAATTTTAGACCAGGCCTCCACATGTGTGCAGTCACTGGGTTCCATACTTCCCTTACTTCTAAAAATCGAGTTCAACTCAAGTCAAGAAAAAGAAGGCAGCTCTTCTCTTCCTACAAAATTCAGTCTAATAGCTTTAGAGCCATTAATTGTGGAAGAGGGAAGTAGAAGTCTCCATCAGCTGCAGTGGGAGGAACAGAAGAGAATGTGCATTGGGGGGTGGGGGTAGGTATCAGCATTCATAAAGAGAAAGGAAGGTGTGATGCAGCGCACCACAGCCCTAGTCGGGTACGAAGGGCATCCACTGGGAGACAGGGGAGAGAAGCCTGATGTGGGAGCCACAGGCAGGTAAAAGAAACACCCAAGAGGGGAAAGGGCAGTGGCAACAAAGGAAGATTAGTTACATACAGAGGGACTGATCCAAAAGGGGATTGCATTAAGGGTAATGGGACCAGGCTTCTCACTGTTCATATGCAAAGGGAAAAACATCCGTATATCAAAGTGGAACTGAAAATATCTTCAACTGGAATTGGAGTTGAACTCAAGGTTTCTGACATATATGCTATAAAAATAAAGCTAGGTGTAAATGTGAGGATGAGTATATATCTACACACAAATATATAGACACATGTATACATAAAATCCCATGGACGGAGGGGCCTGGTGGGCTGCAGTCCACGGGGTCGCTAGGAGTCGGACACGACTGAGCAACTTCACCTTCACTTTTCACTTTCATGAACTGGAGAAGGAAATGGCAACCCACTCCAGTGTCTTGCCTGGAGAATCCCAGGGACAGGGGGAGCCTGGTGGGCTGCCATCTATGGGGTCGCACAGAGTCGGACACAACTGAAGCGACTTAGCAGCAGCAGCAGCATACATATTTTCTAGCTCTGTTTACTGAAGGGCCAGGGAGAAACAACACTCTTTGGAGAAAATGGCCAATTCCAGGGCTACAGCAGAGAAAGCACAAGATGAGCTTAGAACATCTTGTTGTGCCAGAAAGCAGGGAGATACTCAAAGGATGCAGAAGCCAGCATGAAGGGGCTCCCACTGGCAAGTAAATAATATTAATGGATTATTATGCACTGAATAAAAAAAGGAAACCATGAGGCCTTAAGATAAAAATAAATGAATGAATAATTTTAAAAGTTAAACTTTGGCAAGGGAATTCACATAGTTCCAAAGTATCTACCCACAGAATGCTTATTAACAGGGAGTAAGTTTACAGTGCAGAAGCCTAGCAGACATCTCCCCAATCCAGTGAGCAAAATGAACATCAATAAGGGGATTAATCAAAATCATGCATCACATGATAGGATGCAATGAGAAAATCAAAGCATCATTTCTGTGATATTTCTATCAAAGACGCATGAAATGAAGTGCAAGTCGCTCAATCATGCCTATGACGTGATTCATAGGGCTGCTTGACTCTTTGCGACCCCATAGACTGTACAGTCCATGGAATTCTCCAGGCCAGAATCCTGGAGTGGGTAGCCTTTCCCTTCTCCAAGGGATCTTCCCAACCCGGGGAGCGAATCCAGGTCACCCGCATTGCAGGCGGATTCTTTACCAGCTGAGCCACAAGGGAAGCCCAAGAATACTGGAGTGGGTAGCCTAATCTTTCTCCAGTGGATCTTCCCCACCCAGGAATCGAACCAGGGTCTCCTGCATTAGATGCATAACCTGAATCTAATCATGAGAAAATACCAGACAAACCCTAAGTGGGAGACAATCTACAAAATAACCAGCCGGTAATCTTCGAAAGTATCAAAGTCATGACTATCAAGGAAATTTTACTGCGAAAAGTCTACAAGAGATTAAACAGACCTGGTAACTAAATGCAATGCATGATTTTGAACTGGATCATTTTGCTACAAAGATCATTATTGGGACAACTGGCAAAACTTGAATGGGGTTTGAGGATTAAATGGAGGCAACATATCAATGTTAATTTTGATGGCTGTGCTATGGTTTGGTAGGAGAGTGTCCTTGCACGTAGGAAATACATGCAAAGTATTTAGGGTGATGGAATGTTAGGTAGGCAACTCAACAGTCCAGGAAAAAAAAATTCTTTGTACTGTACTTCTAACTTTATATAAATCTGGCCTATTTCAAACTTTAAAAAAAAAAATTTAAGCCACATGCAATGTTATTAAAATAAAAAAAAAAAAAGTGCAACAGGGAACGGTACATGAAGGAGCCATAATCCCGTACTGCCTACAGAAGGTAGGCTGCCCGGAGGCTGGCAAAAGCCAGCCCTCAATGCACAGTCTCCATCCTAAGTGCCCCCGCCCAGTGCCCCCTCACTGGGCACTCCTGCCACTGCTGGCATCTGCTCCGGAAACACCCCTGCACTCCCTGCAGAGGCACCCCACCTGCCTGTCTACCTTCTGACATCTTAGGGATTTCCCCTTTCTGTTGATGTCTTTATACTTCAGTCACAAGTCTGCAGAATATAAGTCGATAACCTATATCATCAACCGGGACTATGAGAATCTAGTTGACAGGCGGAACTCAAAAGGAACCGTTTATGTTCTCTGTATATCTATTTGCACACCAGCTTTCACCTGAGACCAAGATTTACACACATTTACTCTGACACCCATTTCCTTCTCCTAGCAAATTAAAGGTAGTAAGTAGCCTATGGCAAAGAGGAAAATGAATGATTCTCTCTCCTCAAAATAAAGGGACCAGCCTCCCGGTGGGGCAGGGGAGGGGAAAACAGCCCGATTCGGAGGCGCAGGCCCGCGCCACAGCCCCTGGAGGACCGTCTCTGGGTAGAGTATTTACACAACAGACACAATGGCTCCTCTGCAGCCATTACTGTCGGTCAGGTAAATAACGCATGTGCCAAAACACACATTTAATGAGGGAAATAATATGCCTTTATAAAAAGCCTCGATCCGTATTTACCTGAGAGACCAGAGAAGCACCAAATCACCAGATTAGTGGAACCACAGAGGAGTCATTCTGGTGTCTTGGGTAAATAGACATTTTATAGCCTTCCATTACTGGAGGGGGAAGGAAGGGCGAAAGGAGGGGGCCATCCTTTAATATCCACATGCAGGCCAGGGGAGCCTGGGGGAGAGAAAAGAAGAGAAGCCCATCATGAAATATGGGGTCCACTCCCACCCCACCTCCCCATCCACTTGGGATATCTCTGGGGAGGGTATGGGTTTGTACCATCCCTGAACTCAACCCATTCCATAAAAAGCCAGACTGGGGAGTTCCCTGGTGGTCCAGTGGTTAGCACTTAGGGCTTTCACTGCTGTGGGCCTGGGTTCAATCCCTGGTCAGGGAATTAAGATTCTACAAGCCACACGTTGGTGGGTGGGGTGGGGGAGCCAGACTGGGAGGCAGAGGTGCATTCCAGAGAAACCCCAGGGCACTGAGGCAGGTTCTGGGCCCAGGTGACTGGAAGCACGTGGGACAGCTGCAGCATGCCCAGCACCGAGTTTCAGGGCAAGTCCCTGCCCCAATCTGACCTGCAGCAGCACAAGTACTCAGGCACCTGAGCCACAGAGGCATCCTCAAGAACACAGTAACACCTGTCTGCAACTCATCAGTCACAGGCCCTGCCTCAAGTAGCTAAAAATAACCTGGGAAAAATATAAATAAACCGCATGCCTTCGAGAGTCATAATGTTCAGTCTAATGAATGCATTCTTACTGCTGGAGCACTTTCTGTGAAAATCACAGACTGTCAAAGGTGCAAGAAAACCTAAGAGGAGACACAGTCCAGTCAGTCAGGGAAAATGAGCCCCAGAAAGAGAAAAGAACAGTCCAAGGTTCACAGAGCAAGTAAGGGTAAGAAGAGAAGCTGGGACTCCCAACTCCCAGCTCAGAGCCTCCGGCCACTGCCCCAACACAAGCAGCAGGCCCCAGCACTTGTCCCCTCAGCTCTTCTGCAGTCTCACAGTGGAGGCCAGAAGCCTGAGGGCTCGGCCTAGTCTGCTAAAGGTGCAACAAAGCTTGACAGACCTACAAAAGCCTGGAACCTCTACATGACTTCCTGATGGCCCCAAAGCAGAATGGAAGCAGGAACTCTAAAGCTGGGTCCTCATCTCAAACAAAACACCCTCCTCCTCTGTACAACCCACCACCCTCCTGGCCTGGAGCTTTAGCTACTTCAGCTCCACGACAAGGCTAGGGAGAATCTGTCCAACATCGGAAGCAGCTGCTAAACCCAAACTATCATCAGAGCTAAAGTCGCTAAAGACCTTCAGGAACACAAAACTCTGACGGCAACATCACGAGCCATAGGAGGCTCCCTCTCCCCTTCAATTAGCCCATCTCAGCCACTCAAGACAGCATAGAAAAAAGAAGTGCCTGTTTGTGATTTGCCTGCTGTTTGCTAACCCTCAGCCACATCCAGTGACTTGGGCCAACTCCTCGAAGGGGCCAAAGCTGAGAAACCTCTCTTTGCAAAGACCTGCATGTCAGCTGTGCCCCGTGGCACAGAAAAGGGGGCAAAGGCTCATTTCCTAACACACCATAAACAGAATAGAAATGGAGAAAGGGCAGGGTATGGTATGGTATCCTCATCCCTTTAAGCTCCTCCCACACTCGTAGAACAGTATCTGACCCCAGATGGGAGGTTCCCAGAACTGGCTACTTCTCTGCTTCCAAGATGGAGAACTGGAATAGAAACAAGTAGCTGTTAAAAATGCTGGTATGCGACAAACACTGGTTCAAATCCCAACTCCACCACATGTTCTTTGTAATAATAGCTACAACAATAATGCCTATCTCATAAAGATTAAATTAGATCATATAATATGTACAAAGTGCTTTACACAATAGTACGATCTCAGTTAAAGGGAATTATTGTTAACACAGGAGAAAGAGAAAAGGAAACTACTATTTTCTGAAAATCTACTATAAGCCAGGCACTACAGTGGTTAATCTGCATATTTCATCTCATTTAAGCCCCCCAACCATCAAGCAAAATAGGTAACAGCATTCCCATTTCACACACGAGAACACTAAGGCTGAGATGCACTCAGCTCTTCAGGGCTCTGTTCTCCTCTCCTACATTTGAGGGCCCACAGTCTCCACTTGGCTGATTCTCCCATCAGCCATGGGGCTAACAATGCCTATCAACTGTAGTTTTTCTTCTGAGCTAAGATATGACTTTAACTAAAAGAAACTCAACCATAAGCAATAATTAAGTCTGTCCAAATCACCCAGATTTGTTTCTAAGAAGAAAAACAAATTGCAGCCCTGGGTACAGAAGCGGAAACAGGAAGCACTGTCTTGGATTAGAACAACTGCAGCACAACGAGCTCAAAACCTCTCCTCAACCCAGTTCCACAGGAGCAAATCTGCCCATCTCACAGAGCAAAGAAACTGGCAGGAAGCACGGTGACAACCAGCTCGTGCTCAGGCCCCTTAATGTGACGTTTCCTTTTACAAATCTGTGCCTTGGCAATTGCTGCTCCCTCTGTTTTGAAATGTACTTCCATTTTCATCAGGCAAATTACTGCTCCTTCTTCAAAACCCAGCTCAAATCTCCCCCTTTTAGTAACTTTCGCTGACACCTCATCAGAAAGTTGATTGCTTAAAAGATCCAGCAGCACAGTTTATTCCTACTTCCTAACTTTCATCTCACTATACTGTAAGATTTTAGTTACCTGATTCTCCTCTTACCAGTCATTTTCAGGGAGATGAGAACTTTCAGGGAGTTTCATCAGGTGAGAATACTAGAAGATAGGTGTAGGGGTATATGTTACATATGTGTGTGTAAAAAGTACTTAAGTTGGACCATTGAAACCATTTTAAAATTCCAAGTAGCATTAAAGTAAAGCATAGTTTTTCTCCATCTAAGAAGTATATGAGTTCTACAAAGTGTGAGGAACACTGAACTAGACCTAGATCCTTAAGGGCAAGGACCATGTTTTATTCATTTCTGTACTCTCAGCACAGGGCCAGGCACAAAGTAAGTGGGAGGCAACATTTGAACGACTTACGATGTTATCTGCTCTGGAACTGGAACATGTCAGAACAGAGCAGGGCCTAAGAACCAGGAAAAGCTTCTTTTCTTTCTCTCTTCTTCCTGCCCCTCCACCCCCCACCAATTCTGTCCTCCCCAGTTAGAGAGAGTGAGCCAGCACTGCCTTGGTGCAGGAATACTATTAAAAGGATTAATTTAGGGACCGGTGTTTGGACTGTCACATCCAATCACTACCCACAGATCTACAGCTTCCCAAGTCAAGCTCATGCAAAGAGGAATCAATGGCAAGGACACAGAGGGTCTGAACAGGCATACTAATGGCCTCCTGAGGTGCCAGCGGCCAGCTCTGACACTCCCATAAATTATCTGCCTTTTGATTTTACCTGTAGCTGTGGGGCACGAGGCACAATTTTGAACATATCAAAGCAATCTCTCGTCACCCAAGGCTCCCCCAAGAATGTCCCCAAAGGGGGCTGGTCTAAAAACAATGGCCCAAAGGGAATCTGCTTCCCAGCAGGCCTGTTCCTAGCAGTCATCAATTAAAACCCAACAGGACCAAGCGAATAAACGGACACAGATCAAGACGAGCAGATGTGGACAAGGCATGCAGCAGACCACGGTTCTGCATCAACTGTACACCTCTTACTCAAAGGAAGAGAAATCACAGCAATAAACTCACACAATTTCATCGGGAGGCAACCTCTCCAGCTGATAGCACACTCAACCATCCTGGGCCTCAGTTTCCTCACTTGTGTAGCAAGGACAATAATGCTGACCACCTGACCCACTTCCCAGAGGGGTGGTGAAAAGTAATTAAAAAAAAAAAAAACATTCAAGAAGCACTTTACAAAGACGAAGGGCCACAAGGGTGGCAACACTAATAAATGGCCCTGACAGACTGGGAGAAATGACTGGTCACACTTTGATGAATTTCTCTCAGGTAGCTGCTCACCCAGTTCACTTCACTGATGGTGTTGGGGCTAACGGGCCACCCCAAAGAAAAGTTCTGGAATTCTGCATGGGACTCCTATTGTCTGAAAATTTTTCATTGTGAAAAGCAGCGTCTTGCCTTAATTATAATTTACTCCTGTCTGCTGGCTGCCTCCACCAGGGGCTGCATTTTCATTACATGGCCATGATGACAATTGTGAGGACCCCAAATGTACTAAGCCAAAGGCCAAGTCACCCGATTGCTAGCTGCTTTTTTAAAAAACTGTGTAAAATACTATTAATAACAAAAGTTAAGGACACCGTGCTAGGAGTTTTACATCTCATCAAATCCTTAACCAACCTTCCATTTTACAGACATGAAAGCTAAACTTAAAGAAGTCAGTCACTTGCCCAAAGTCACATAAGCACTGCTATCAGAAACCTACAGGCTTCCCCCCAGCAATGCACACCAGAGCTTGTAGGAGGAGGAAGACAATTCATCAGACACTCAACAAATACTTTATTTGGTCCCTTTACCTGACACATACCGTCATACTCAACTAGGAGACATTCTCAAAAAAACCAGAGAAAGGTCACCGGTTTCCTACAAGCAAACAAAGGAGAGACTGAGTAGGACATGTAAAGAATAAGACAATATCCTGGGAAGCTTAGGAACATGGATCCCCCTCTGTGTATACAGTTCAGAAAGTTCAAAGTAATTGACATTAAGCTATGAGACCAAAGACTAAAATCTCTCCCAGGCTACATTTCCCACTTTTTTCAATAGAAAAGTTTCCCAAAACTTCTCATGCATTCCACACCAACCTGTCCTTCCCACCCATCTTTTCTAGTCTGTGAAATAGCTGGTATTGCCAACAATTTCTCAGGTAGATATCCTTTAAGCTCAAGTAGATAATCCGAAAATTAATAAAGAGGACAGCATACACATCGATGCAAAGATTCAGGTGTACTCAATCTTTAGTTCTCAAAACATTGCCTCAGTAGCAAAAATATAAAATGTCACCCATATGTAACTGCCACAGCCTCCTTACTGGTCTCTCTGCCTATCCCAATCTATTCTTAACATTGAACATTGAAATCAAAGCAAACTTTCCAAAACACAAATGTAGTATTAGGCTGCTGCTTAAAACTTTTCAATGGCTTCTCACTACTTTTATGATGGTCTGATCTAGTGGTTGGTTCACAGGCCAAATCCAGCTGCCACCTGTTTTTAGAAAGTTTTACTGGAACACAGCCATGCTCATTCATTTTCATACTATGGCTGCTTTTGTGCTATAGCAACAGAGTAAACCACTGTGACATGGACCCATAAAGGCTAACTATTTACTACCTGGTCCTATACAGAAAGTTTGCTGACCTAATCTTTCTTTCCTACCCACTACTTAATCCTAAGAGTTGATAAGGTCCTGGCTTCTGCTTACCTCTCCTTCATTTCTTACCATATTCTCCTATTCCCTGCCCACTGAGTTCTGTGTGTTTCGATCACACTGAACTTCAGCTTCTCAAACTCAAGAAAGCTCTGACCTTTACGCTTAATTCTTCACATCTTCATTCTAGCTGAGTAGGTTACTTCCTCTGTAAAGCCTTCCCTGAATCCACCAGTCTGGGTTGAAGCTCCTCTAAGTCCTCTCAGAGCACATATACTTACCCTGTTACAGCCCTCTGAGGTCTCGTAACTGCTTCTTTACTATCTGTCTCTCCCATGTAGGCTCTTTAGGGACAGAGATACCAGTTGTCTTGTTCACAAGCCCAACACCAAGCAAAATGCCTGGACCTCAGTTATTCAACAAACAGCCTCTGAATCCTGGATATCAATCAACAGAGTATAACTTTTTAGCCAGCCCCAAAAATCCTCATAAAATGGAAATAGGCTGGAACTAACCATCTACCCAGAGGTGATCCACAACCCAAATTAAACCAACATCTCAAAGGCCTTGGTAAAATGCATTTATAAAAAAACAAATAAAGATGATCCTTCCTAATGTCTTAAGATGTGTATTTCTTAGGACAAAGAATTATTCCAGCTCTATTCAACATTCCTGAACTTCAAGTAGGTGTTTGTGCAATGTCCACAAAGAAATCACGGCAGAACTTGAAAGCCTGGATACCCCACCTCCAACTCTCACCAGTTCATAAACTTTGCATAAGTTTCAGTCATCTTTCAGCATATGGTATTTTGTCAGAAAAAACTACAGAAAAGTAAAAGTGTGCACCAGTCCCCACTCCCTTCCCCCCAAGCCCAAATACTCATCAGGAAGACATCAAGCCGAAACGTGACCATGCAATAAGATTTCTCACCTCTCCTTACTTCGAAGATGCCAAGACTGGCCGCTGGGGATGCTGAAGGTTCAGTGAGAGCTGGAAAGCCCCAATGCTGTGGATAAATACACATCTCTGCAACAAGTCTATTTCAATATAAATGATCATATCCCCAGGGGGCTGCTGTTTGAAACAACTTGAGACCACAGTATACTTCAAACTCCTAAACTCAAACTACTTTGGGATAACAGTTATCTATGTAGAAGCACAGTACCAGTACAGAGTTTTCAGAAGCTACAGTTGACCTCTGAACAACAGAGGTTTGAACTGTGTGGGCCTACTTCCTATGTTAGGGTGTTTTTCAATAAATATACTGGACACTTTTTTGAAGATGCCTGACAATATTTAAAAACTTGCAGATAAGCCAAGCAGCCTAGACATGCCAAAAATTTTAACAAAAAAATAAGATGTCATGAATGTGTTAAATGCAAATATATATACATATAACAAACAAAATATGTGTTAATCAACTGCTTATGTTATCAGTAAGGCTTCCAGTCAAAGCTATCAGTAGTTAAATTTGGAGAAGTCAAAAGTTATAAGCAGATTTTTCAACTGTGTGGGGAGTTGGTCTCCTTAACTCTTGCATTTTTCAATGGTCAACATATATATTTTTGGAATGATGAATTTCATTTTCTCCAGTGGCATATTTTTCTTCCAAAGAAGGTTTATCTCCTAGAGACACTAAATATTTAAAATATCTGAGCCTGGACTGAGAAAAATGGCCATGAAGCGGTGGCTCTCTGGATAATCCAGAATCCTAGTCTAGTCAAGGAGGGGACACTGATAACAGCTGACAATATTCATAACTCAGAAACTGAAGCAGGGACTGGAGCAAGCACTGACTGCCGCAAAACCACAGCCTGTATCGCAAATGGGCCACAAAGAGCAGGTAACACTTGCAGAATACATGCAGGTCTGCCTCAAGTTCTAAGTCAAGGTAACCAAATCCCAAGTCAAATCATCAATGGATACCTATCATATTTATCACTTAATCCAGATCTTCCATACTTTCTCTTCATAGCACATAAATCTTACACCTTTTACTAATCACATCTTCCAAAAGACTAGAAATTGGAGAGGTGCCCTTGTAAGCCAGCAAGCAACACACTTGCACAAACAAACACCTAGGTTTGGAACCAATCTACTCCTGTCTACCACTCTACACATTTAACACTTTATTCTACTTAGATCCCCTAGGAAAATGCCACTCGCCAACTTACCCCACCACAAAGAAAACACTTTTCAAAATGAAAGGGAATAAAAGCACTTTTATTTGGAAATTTCAAGTTGCAAGGAGAGCTCTCAGCCAAGCTCTGTGACCTAGCTAGCCGATTATTTACAGGATCTTTGGGCAGGAATAGTTAATGAGCTTTTAATTTGGAGTGCTTAAGTTGCCAAAGTGCTCTGAGCTCCAGTGAAGCACCACAGAATCCATAAAGGAAACCTTATCAATCACTTCCCGGCAGCTACCTTCCCCCAACCCCCACCTCTCTAAGGAGAGGCAGCCAAGTGGGTTTCTAACCAAGATCACAGACACACACATTAGTGGAGTCACACTCCAAGTCCCTGTTTATAAATTGGCTTTTAAATGGTAGGGAATTCAGGTATAATATACTTAAGCTCCAGGCATGAACCCACCAAAACAAGGCATGCTGTGTATGATAAAGTCCAAATAAAGCAGAATTTGATGAAGCCAATTTCTGGTAGAAACTCTACAATCAAAAATCATTCAGCCAATCACAACCTACTATAGTTCAAACAGTGTACAGTCTTTAGCCAATGGGATTCCTGTTTTTTTGCCCTTCAGCTGGAAGGCTGATAAAATGTCTGACAAGAACTAATACCAGAAACCTATAGCAGAGGCAATGATGGGTAGTACCAGTTTGCAAAATCCAGCCCTAAGGACAGAATTCAAGCGAGGAGCCATGTTCAGCATTTTTCAAGTCAACAAGACGCAGTTATATTTTGCAAGACTTTGCAGTCAAGCCCCAATCCAAGTTCATGACTTTTTAAGAAAACACCTGTTGCTGGAGCATTTGCAGGAAAAGCAAACAGGAAGCTAGCCAAGTTAGGCCCTTTATTCACTCTTTCCACCATAACTACTACCACGGATACAGATTTGCAAAGACGTAAACTGCTAACCTAGCGTGTCTGCGCGTATGTGTGTCGGAGAGGGGGTAAAGGGGATGTTCTATCTACCACCTCCTTGTTAGTTTTCTATCCTATTTGATCAAACCTCTTTTTCTCCTAAGGAACCCCAGGTAAGAAGTCAGCATGCTTAATCACCTCACTCAGCCTGTCCTGCAAAGCCCTGTCCCTCTCCCTCTCTGCCTGAACGTTTTTCAGTAGACCATATGCATCCAGGGTGAGCACATGGGCCAGCACCCCAGGCTGCCCAAACTGCGCGCCGCGACCCTCACCCCGCATGCATTACCAGGGCCCAATCTGGGGGGCCTCGCCGCATCACCCACCCCGGGATGTTGCCCCCAACTCGGGCCCATCCAAGTCCAAGGGATTGTAAGCGGAGGAGCAGGGGGCCAGGAGACCAGCCCTCCTTCCCAGGGCCGCCCCCGCCCCCCGTCAGCAGCGGGAGAGGCTGTCGCCATGGCAACGCCCCCTCCTCGGGGCCAGCGCGGCAGGCTCCCTCCAGGTGCAGGCCCCGACGTCTCCCTCGGCCTGAGCAGAAGCTCAGGACAGTTTACGGCGGCGGGCGCGGCCCGCGCCGACTGCGGCGCCGGCCAGGCAGAGGCAGGGCCAGCTCCGCCCGCTCCCCACCGCCCGTTCCCGGCCGCCTCAACAGCGGCAGCCAGCACCACGAGTCCACAACACACCGACTCACCTCCGCGCACTCTGACCCCGGCCGACGCGGCGGACGGGCGGGCGCGGTGGCCAACCGCTGAGCCCGCCGCCGGCTCCTCCGACCAATGGGCTGCAGGAGGGCGGGGCTTCTTCTCCCCGAAGGCTAGCTCTCCCGCCGACATGCGCGCTAAGGTGTGCCAAGATGGTGACTCCCTTAGGCAGGCCTTGTGGGACTTGTAGTTTTGATATTGCACGTATTTAGAAGAAAGTGAAGGGGCCTCATTTCAGAGCTGTGAAAGAAATTTTTTAAAAAAACGGAACTTTTTGAGGCCTAGAACGACCCAGGTAACCCACTTCCATTTTCCCACCATCCAATATGCTCATGAGGTGAGTATAGGTTCATAAGGTGACATGTTGTACTTAGATATCACCTCATGAGTCGTTCATTCAACAAGTCATTATTATCATTACCTCTCTGATGTGAGCATGGGGAAGACCTGAGAGGAGGGGGATTTAAGGCGGAGAAGAAAATGGTTAGATTTCTGAAGGGCCTTCCCAAGGAAGAGGGACCTGAGTTGGTCAGATCAGCTCTGCAGGGAACTTAAGAGTTAAAGGGATTCTGGCCTCAGCTACAGAGAATTTCCACAGTCAATTACTTCAGTCAACTGCAAGAAACTCTGGCCAAAGCCAGAGATGTATTTCTTCATCTTGGTTATGCCTCTCTGGGAATTCAAGAGTACCAGGTTCTGAGCTGTGGAATCCCAGCCTTGGCCAAGCCACTGATGGCTTTGACAGCCTCCCACTCAACCAGGAACCGTCTTCTGAGCCCAATTTCAGTCACCAAGCCCTCTGTCTGCCATCTGAATATATTCACTTAAGAAAATGATGTCATTTCTGGGCCTTACAACCTCCATGAGATCTGACCTTAACATAATATGGTTTCCACCTGAGCTGGGAAAACCTGGTAATCCCCATATCAGGGAATGCCTACCTTAATCCCACATGGTGGATTAGGCGATTCTGCTCTGCACCTACAGAATTTATGGCATGGTTTTATAATTGTCTGTTTTTTTCTTGTCTCTCCCCCAGGGCTGTAAACTCCTTTAACATAGGCATTATTTGCGTATTGTTTATGCTGTGAAGTAATACCCAGCACAGTTCCAGACATAAAGCAGGCATACACTAAATGTTTGTGAATAAATCAGGAAATAAGTATCAGCAGAGACCTGTGTCTCCTAACCCAAGGTCAGTAAAGTGGAAGTACATCTACCTATCCCCTGATTTTTGGAGCTGGAACTGGGTCTTCCTCCTCCCATTAAAGGCTTCTCTGGTGGCTCAGCTGGTAAAGAATCCACCTGCAACACAGGAGACCTGGGTTCAATCCCTGGGTTGGGAAGATCTCATAGAGAAGGAAAAGGCTACCCACTCCCAGTATACCCAATATTCTGGCCTGGAGAATTCCATGGACGCTATAGCTCATGGGGTTGCAAAGAGTAGGACACGACGGAGCAACTTTCACTTTCCTCTCATTAATGTTATCTAGATGTTAATCCCAGTTGATTAGACCAGTCAACATGTTTTATTATACAGTGCCTCTGATAAGTGTCAGGCACTGTTTCTTTTGCTGAGTATTCATTGGTGAGTAAGTCACACAAAATCTGTATCCTCAAGGAGCTTTTATATTAGGGAAGAAGAGGGAGAGGAAGAGCAGACAATAAACAAATAGTTAAATAGATAAATAAAATTAGACCAGTAAGAGGCCCTAGTATGGCCTCTCTTGCCTCTGGCTTTGTTATATCCTAAGTCTAGTCTGAGAATAGGTCATAGCCAGCCTTCTTGGCTGTAAGAATGAAGTAAACATACTGTATGAGGATTGGAGATTGTCCTTAGTGCCCAGCCCCAGGATTCTCCATGGAGACTTCCATGATCCCCTCGACTGCCCCAAAATGTGTTCTTTCCACCTTGGTGCTCTAGAGCGCATCTGGATAACTTCCAGGGCCTCGCCAAATTGTAAGCTTTTTTTGGACATGGACCAGGCAAAATGCACCCAAATAATAGGATAGTTTAAGTAAACTTGGTGCCTTATACTGTTGCCTAAGCTAACATTTGGCTCCCTCAAGCCTTTGGCTGAGTTGTGTGTGTGTGTGTGTGTGTGTGTGTGTGTGTGTGCATGTGCACATGCACACACCCTCAGTAATGTCCAACTCATTACAACCCAACCCCATGGACTGTAGCCTGTCAAGCTCTTCTGCCCATGGAATTTTCCAGGCAAAAATACTGGAGTGAGTTGCCATTTCCTGCTCCAGGGGATCTTCCCAACCCAGAGCTCAAACCCATGTCTCTTGTGTCTCCAGCATTGGCAGATGGATTCTTTACCACTACTCCACCTTGGCTGTGTTGTAGTTCCCTAGAAAACAGAGCCTGAAGCAAGGCTTATGTTGTAAGATTTCACTGGGAAGTAGAAATCCAGGACTGCAAGAGTCAGGGGAGAATGGAATTGAGGCAAGCAAGGGGGGAAAGAAAATATAAATATGACCAAAGGTTGAAAGAAAGCACAACTAGTCAGTCGTTTTGTCCTACAGACCATGTAAAACCATCACTTCTCAGACAGGAAAGGAAGGTTGTATTACTCCACCACTCAAGCAGCCACAGTTCAGTTGAGTCACTCAGTCGTGTCTGACTCATTGCGACCCCATGGACTGCAGCACGCCAGACTTCCCTGTCCATCACCATCTCCCCGAGCCAACTCAAACTCATATCCATCACGTCTGTGATGCCATCCAACCACCTCATCCTCTGTCGTCCCCTTCTCCTCCTGCACTCAATCTTTCCCAGCATCAGGGTCTTTTCCAGTGAGTCAGCTCTTCTTATCAGGTGGCCAAAGTACTGGAGTTCCAGCTTCAACATCAGTCCTTCCAATGAACGCCCAGGACTGATCTCCTTTAGGACGGACTGGTTGGATCTCCTTGCAGTTCAAGGGACTCCCAAGAGTCTTCTCCAGCACCACAGTTCAAAAGCATCAATTCTTCAGCGTTCAGCTTTCTTTATAGTCCAGTTCTCACATCCATACATGAGTACTGGAAAAACCACAGCTTTCACTAGATGGACGTTTGTTGGCAAAGTAATGTCTCTGCTTTTGAATATGCTGTCTAGGTTGGTCATAACTTTTCCAAGGAGCAAGCGTCTTTTAATTTCATGGCTGCAGTCATCATCTGCAGTGATTTTGGAGCCCCCCAAGACTTTATTTTTGGGGGCTCCAAAATCACTGCAGATGGTGATTGCAGCCATGAAATTAAAAGATGCTTACTCCTTAGAAGGAAAGTTATGACCAACCTAGATAACATATTCAAAAGCAGAGACGTTACTTTGCCAACAAAGGTCCATCTAGTCAAGGCCATGGTTTTTCCAGTAGTCATGTATGGATATGAGAGTTGGACTGTGAAGAAAGCTGAGTGCCGAAGAACGGATGCTTTTGAAGTGTAGTGTTGAAGAAGACTCTTGAGAGTCCCTTGGACTGCAAGGAGATCCAACCAGTCCATTATAAAGGAGATCAGTCCTCGGTGTTCTGTGCAAGGAATGATGCTAAAGCTGAAACTCCAGTACTTTGGCCACCTCATGCGAAGAGTTGACTCATTGGAAAAGACTCTGATGCTGAGAGGGATTGGGGACAGGAGGAGAAGGGGACGACAGAGGATGAGATGGCTGGATGGCATCACCAAATCGATGGACGTGAGTTTGAGTGAACTCCGGGAGTTGGTGATGGACAGGGAGGCCTGACGTGCTGCAGTTCAAGGGGTTGCAAAGAGTCGGACACAACTGAGTGACTGAATTGAATTGAAAAGTCTGTCACTGTTTCCACTGTTTCCCCGTCTATTTCCCATGAAGTGATGGGACTGGATGCCGTGATCTTAGTTTTCTGAATGTTGAGCTTTAAGCCAATTTTTTCACTCCTCTCTTTCACTTTCATCAAGATGCTCTTCAGTTCTTCTTTTCTTTCTGCCGTTAGGGTGGTGTCATCTGCATATCTGAGGTTATTGATATTTCTCCCGGCAATCTTGATTCCAGCTTGTGCTTCGTCCAGCCCAGCGTTTCTCATGATGTACTCTGCATATAAGTTAAACAAGCAGGGTGACAATATACAGCCTTGACGTACTGCTTTCCCCATTTGGAACCAGTCTGTTGTTCCATGTCCAGTTCTAACTGTTGCTTCCTGACCTGCATACAGATTTCTCAAGAGGCAGTCAGGTGGTCTGGTATTCTCATCTCTTTAATTTCATGGCTAAAGTCACCATCTGCAGTGATTTTGAAGCCCAAGGAAATAAAGTCTGTCACTGTTTCCATTGTTTCCCCATCTATTTGCCATGAAGTGATGGGACTGGATGCTATGGTCTTAGTTTTCTGAATGTTGAGTTTTAAGCCAACTTTTTCACTCCCCTCTTTCACTTTCACTTTTAGTTCTTTGCTTTCTGCCATAAGCATGGTGTCATCTGCATATCTGAGATTATTGATATTTCTCCCAGCAATCTTGATTCCAGCTTGTGCTTCATCCATCCTGGCATTTCGCATGATGTACTCTGCATGTAAGTTAAATAAGCAGGATGACAATATACAGCCTTGATGCACTCCTTTCGTGATTTGCAACCAGTCTGTTGTTCCATGTCTGGTTCTAACTGTTGCTTCTTGACCTGCATACAGATTTCTCAGAAGGCAGGTCAACTGGCCTGGTATTACCATCTCTTTAAGAATTTTCCACATTTGTTGTGATCCACACAGTCAAAGGGGTGCCACAGCCACAGAGGGCACCAGATCCCACACCCCAAAGCACAGTGGTTCTTCTGAGACTACAAATCTTGAGGAGCCTCTGGCTTGATCAAAATAGGCCATTGCAGTCTCACCACGAAGAAGGCAATGGCAACCCACTCCACTACTCTTGCCTGGGAAATCCCATGGATGGAGGAGCCTGGTAGGCTACAGTCCATGGGGTTGTGAAGAGTCAGACAAGACTGAGTGACTTCACTTTCACTTTTCACTTTCATGCACTGGAGAAGGAAATGGCAACCCACTCCAGTGTTCTTGCCTGGAGAATCCCAGGGACGGGAGCCTGGTGGGCTGCCGTCTATGGGGTCACACAGAGTCAGACACGACTGAAGCAACTTAGCAGCAGCAGCAGTCTCAGCACAGTGGGCACACTGGAAGCTCTATCACAACCTAATCCTCCTCCTGAAGGAAGCTAAGGCAATCAAATGTATTAGTAAATGATGTGATAGTAGTGGCAGCTGGGCTGTCCAAAAAACAAGTGGCCAAGGCCCAGGGTGGGATGTGAAAGATGGGGCAAGTGAATTGTTGGAGACAGATGAACTGAGTCCAATACAGGCACAGATACACCATGGGTAGACCAGCTGGCTACTGGATTAAGTGAGCTAAAGTGAACACTGAGAGCAAGAACCAAAAAGGGTCACGTGGGTTCTTCTGCAGCCCTGTCAAGCCACTGGGAAAAACAGCAAGATGACAGTCAAAGTTGGGATCTTAATTATCAGTTAAAGGGCTCAAGGACCCAAGGACAGTGCATGACAGCCCTCAAACATGGCACGGCTAAGAGAACCCAGACTGAGTCTGAAACCATCTTATTTGATAACTAGAAAAACTGCTCTGCCATTCTCAGTCCCTGTAAGCTGTGTGAGATAGCATAGTGCAGTTATAAGGAGTGAGAGATTGGATAGAGCCTGCTCAGGTTTGCAACCTGGCTCTGTCTGTGACCTCAGGCAAGTCACGTATTCTCTGAGGCTCAGTTCCTTCATCTCTCTAGTGTAGATAATAGTAGTCTCTACTTGTTACTAGAATTAAACATGCTTAGAACAGTATCCTACATAGAGTTGAGTATGTGTCAGCTATTACTATTATTCTTACCCCTCCCCCACCCCTCTGGCAACTCCTCTTCCCACTGTGATCACCACCATACCACCTCCTTGCCCGTCACCTGCCCCCCTCACCCCCAGTTTTCTCCACTCCAAGAGCAGTCAGGGCTAGACCTGCCATGCCTTCTTCGCCCTGCTTTCCCCAGGGCTGTTCCCCAGGAGCCTGAGCCATTCATCTCCCTGGTGACCTGAATCTGAACTAAGAGGTGGATGTGGGGTGGCTGAGGCCAGGGTGGTAATGTGCTCCCTTATCTCTCTGCCCCTCACCGGGGCCTAGTTAATTTTCCCTTTGATTTTAATATAGATTTATTGAAAGTTTCAGTTATCAAAACAAACTGCAGCAGCAAATTGGTGTTCTTTGCAGGCCTACAAGTGCCTATAAAGCTGCCATGCTCGGGAACGAATGGCACTCTCCGGGAGGTCAGTCATGGCAACAGGAAGTCCCTAGGGACACACACACTGCAGTTTAATATTTTTCTTATTAGCCTTTTTCTTCTTGGCTATCTAAGCCTCCCCTTTAAATTGGAAATCAAATGGAGCCACCTGCCCAGGGAGGCTGTCTTCCCCAAGCTGCTCCACTGTTCCTTCTCTAGTCCTAGCCTTCCCACCCCTAATCCTCTGACCTCTCCCTGCCTTGCCGGTTGTTCCACAGAGAACTGTGATGCACATGCCCCTGAGATAGGGCCCACCGTGCTGTCCCAACTGTGGAAGGTTGGCTTAGGCTGTCCAACTACTAGTCAGAGTCAAAGAACCCCTAAAATAGATTTAGGCCTCTTCCAGATGTATGCTCAGAAGTTAGGAATAAGCAAAAATTTTAAAGCAAAAGAGTTGTTTTCCAAAAGGCAGACCACCCTGTCAGGACCTACTGAGCTCTACAGAAATGAAAAGGAAATGATGAGTCTAGAAATTTGGCAGGTTTTCCTTCCAGCCCAAGAATTGTCTGATTTCATTCTCACATCCTCACTGCCATTCCCAATATGGCCCCTCCTCTCGGTCCCAAGCTGATTTTTGAAACCCTTCATTTTCTGGCTTGCCCCATTGGTTCCTAGGAGAACCACTCACTGCCACCTCTACACTCTGGAATCATCCTGTCCCAGGGGAGGGGCTTCATGACCTGGTAACCTCTCCTCTCCTCATCACCATCTCCTCTTCTGGGCCTAACATGTTGCTGGGTCACTTGTACCTGCCACATCCCAATTCCTCATGTCTTCCTTTTGCTCTTAAGTGTTTCCTGCCAGCAGAAAGAGCTACTGTTCTTCAGAGCTCAGACTATGACTAAGGGTCCTGACAGCTATTGCTGTACAGAGTGGTGCTAAGGTTGGGATCCAGACAGTCCAAGAATTGAACCTTGTCTCTGATACTTACTCTGTGACTTGGGGGACCTCTCTGTGGTTTCAGTGTATCTTGTGCTCGCCTCTATTCTTGTCTAAGGACCACTCTGTAATAAAATGATTTGTCTCTGTATCTCTTGCCTACAATATGCTGAGATCCTCAAGGATGAAGACTGTGATTGAATCATTTTTATATTCCACGTGTGTCTATTTGATATATAAGTAAAGGTTGTTTACTATAAAATGGAGGGAATACCTACATAAACATAAGGCAACGAAAGCACCTTCAACAGTGCCCAACCAACACGAGGTAGGTTGCTCAGTGAGTGAAATTTCTTTCATCAGTTTTCCCTTGAAGTTGGTCATCAGCCACCAGCACTCCCATTTTTTGCTTGTCTGCATCTCATCTTCAAGTTCAGCTCTCTCTTGTTGCCTGCTGGAACCCTCCCATCACTGTTCAGATGCCAGCATTCACCCTGACCCCTTCAAAGTGGTGCCAGTTTCTTCTCTCCTCTAGACCAGGCTCCCTCTATTTTTCCCAAAAGTACTCACAAACTGCTGTCCCCTGGTGGCTCTCTTCCCTGGCCTGCCTTGTGACAATGCATATGCTCCCTACCATCTACACCAGCTTGTGGTAGTATCAGTAAGTTTACATTGTCACCAGTCTTGCTTATTCTAGGCCCTCACCCACTTCTGTGGAAACACCAAGCCACAGCAATGTTCTTTTAAAAAAAAGCTCTAGTTGTGCCATTGGAGCCATCCAAGCTACTGTGCTGCACTGGCCCCTGTCACTAAGAGCACCGTGGATGCACCTGGAATGCTTCTGCTTGATGCATTCAATTCTCATGGTACCATGACAGTGTGAGAGCATGGCACTCTCTCATGAAGTAAGAAGTTGACTCCCTCCATATTTCATGCAGCTAGGGGGACATAACACCCCATAGCACTGTAGTTTGAGCTCGTAAGTGTTTCAGAGACAGTTCTTCCCACTTATTTAACCAGACCTTTTTCTTCCCATTTTGCACACCTACTACCACCAGAGGAAGGAAAACAGGGTGAGTTTCATAAAAGCCATCATACTGAACCAGAGCCACCATCCTTCTTCAGCCCTTAGTCCTACTGTGGAAGCACTCACTTGCCAGAATCCCCCTCCTGTATCAGTTTTCTCTTTGGAGTTCTGCTGGCTTTTCCAGCAATAGAGTGTCTATTGGGTTATCTGTTTATACAGGTATATACCTGATCCCGTAGAAGGCAATGGCACCCCACTCCAGTACTCTTGTCTGGAAAATCCCATGGGCGGAGGAGCCTGGTAGGCTGCAGCCCATGGGGTCACTAGGAGTTGGACATAAGTGAGCGACTTCCCTTTCACTTTTCACTTTCATGCATTGGAGAAGGAAATGGCAACCCACTCCAGTGTTCTTGCCTGGAGAATCCCAGGGATGGGGGAGCCTGGTGGGCTGCCGTCTATGGGGTCATACAGAGTCAGACACAACTGAAGCGACTTAGGAGCAGCAGCAGCAGCATACCTGATCCAGTTAAGTATTTGGTTCAAATTTGTTTTGCTCTAAGAGGATTTTCAGCCTAATGTAAAACAATGGATTCAAATAGATATTTGGGTTCAGGGTTGCTGCCTAACTCCCCAACACTGGATATAGCCAAGTATCAGCTCCAAACCCATCAGGACCCCATTCCACTACATTTTCCCCCAAGATGTAGCGAATAAATTCCTTTTACTAGCTGCCACCTTCCCTTACCTTCCCAGGCTAATGAAGCCTTATCCTTACACTGCAGCCCCTTGTGGTTTCATAGCTCCTCCTTCCTGGTCTTAACTTGGCATCAAATCCTCTACACTTAGGCTTCAACCTATGCTTCCAGCCTTAATTCCTAGTACTTCTTAACTCCCCTTGTCTTCCAGGCCAAAGGAGCTGATTATTACTTATGGAGGAACTTCGTACTTTTCTGCCTCTGAGACTTTACTGGTGGTGTTCTCTATAACTGGGGAAACCTTCCCCATTCCCATCTCTATGACTGAACTCCCAGAGAAGTGTGCCCTGTTCCAGGAAGTATTTCCTGATCCCCCAAGTATTTCCAGATCCCCAAGTGGTCTGAAGATGAGGGACAAGTCACAGCTGGAAAGGTTTCTCCAAGCACGTGACATTTAAGTCAAGTCTGAAAAGTTGAACTGAAATTTCCCAGGCCCAGGAGGCAGGGAGGAAAAAAATGAAGAGGGCAACCCAGGCAAAGGGAATAACATGAGCAAAGACTCAAAGCAAAGAAATGGCCCACGTGTGGATGGGAAGAAAGGACTACAGGTGGAGAAAGTATGGAAAATCAAGTGGTACAAGAGGAGCTTGAAGTAGGCAAGAGTTAAATTCATGCGTAGTTTCTCTTTTTTATTTTTTAAATTTATTTTAGCCTGCACCGGGTTTTTGTTGCTGCTTACAGGCTTTCTCTAGTTGCAGAGAGTGGGGTGGGGTGGGGGAAGCAGTACTCTTTGTTGCAGTGTGTGGGCTTCTCACTGCGGTGGCTTCTCTTGTTATTTCTCAGTAGCTCTGGCCCATGGGCTTAGTTGCTCTGCGGTATGTGGAATCTTAGTTCCTGGACCAGGGATCAAACCCATGTCCTTTGCATTGGCAGGCAGGTTCTTAACCACTGGACACCAGGGAAGTTCTCATGTGTAGTCTTGTAAGGAACCCTTCTTGAAGTCTTTGGATTTGATTTTAAAGGCAGTAAAAATGCAAAAAAGCAAAATGGCTGCCTGAGGAGGCCTTACAAATAGCTGTGAAAAGAAGAGAAGCAAAAACCAAAGGAGAAAAGGAAAGATATATGCATCTGAATGCAGAGTTCCAAAGAATAGCAAGGAGAGATAAGAAAGTCTTCCTCAGTGATCAATGCAAACAAATAGAGGAAAACAATAGAATGAGAAAGACAAGCGATCTCTTCAAGAAAATTAGAGATACCAAGGGAACATTTCATGCAAAGATGGGCTCAATAAAGGACAGAAATGGTAGGGACCTAACAGAAGCAGAAGATATTAAGAAGAGGTGGCAAGAATGAATACACAGAAGAACCGTACAAAAAAGATCTTCATGACCTAGATAATCATGATGGTGTGATCACTCACCTAGAGCCAGACATCCTGGAATGTGAAGTCAAGTGGGCCTTAGGAAGCATCGCTATGAACAAAGCTTGTGGAGATGATAGAATTCCAGTTGAGCTATTTCAAATCCTGAAAGATGATACTGTGAAAGTGCTGCACTCAATATGCCAGCAAATTTGGAAAACTCAGCAGTGGCCACAGGACTGGAAAAGGTCAGTTTTCATTCCAATCCCAAAGAAAGGCAATGCCAAAGAATGCTCAAACCACGCACAATTGCACTCATCTCACACACCAGTAAAGCAATGCTCAAAATTCTCCAAGCCAGGCTTCAGCAATACGTGAACTGTGAACTTCCAGATGTTCAAGCTGGTTTTAGAAAAGGCAGAGGAACCAGAGATCAAATTGCCAACATCTCCTGGATCATGGAAAAAGCAAGAGAGTTCCAGAAAAACATCTATTTCTGCTGTATTGACTATGCCAAAGCCTTTGACTGTGTGGACAATAAACTGTGGAAAATTCTGAAAGAGATGGGAATACCAGACCACCTGACCTGCCTCTTGAGAAACCTTTATGCAGGTCAGAAAGCAACAGTTAGAGCTGGGCATGGAACAACAGACTGTTTCCAAATAGGAAAAGGAGTACATCAAGGCTGTATATTGTCACCCTGCTTATTAAACTTATATGCAGAGTACATCAAGAGAAACACTGGGCTGGAAGAAGCACAAGCTAGAATCAAGATTGCCGGGAGAAATATCAATAACCTCAGATATGCAGATGACACTACCCTGATGGCAGAAAGTGAAGAAGAACGAAAGAGCCTCTTGATGAAAGTGAAAGAGGAGAGTGAAAAAGTTGACTTAAAGCTCAACATTCAGAAAACTAAGATCATGGCATCTGGTCCCATCACTTGATGGCAAATAGATGGGGAAACAGTGGAAACAGTGTCAGACTTTATTTTTCGGGGCTCGAAATCACTGCAGATGGTGATTGCAGCCATGAAGTTAAAAGACGCTTACTCCTTGGAAGGAAAGTTATGACCAACATAGACAGCATATTTAAAAGTGGAGACATTACTTTGCCCACAAACGTCCATCTAGTCAAGGCTATGGTTTTTCCAGTGGTCATGTATGGATGTGAGACTTGGACTATAAAGAAAGCTGAGTGCCGAAGAATTGATGCTTTTGAACTGTGGTGTTGGAGAAGACTCTTGAGAGTCCCTTGGACTGCAAGGAGATCCAACCAGTCCATCCTAAAGGAAGTCAGTCCTAGGTGTTCATTGGAAGGACTGATGTTGAAGCTGAAACTCCAATACTTTGGCCACCTGATGTGGAGAGCTGACTCATTGGAAAAGACCCTGATGCTGGGAAAGATTGAGGGCAGGAGGAGAAGGGGACACCAGAGGATGAGATGGTTGGATGGCATCACCGACTCGATGGGCATGGGTTTGGGTGGCCTCCGGGAGTTGGTGATAGACAGGGAGGCCTGGCGTGCTGCGGTTCATGGGGTTGCAAAGAGTCAGACACGACTGAGCAACTGAATTGAACTGAAGAGAGCCTTTAAAGCAGGACAGTGACTGAGTCAGTTTGGTGTTGTGGTACTGCTCCAACTTTAATGTACTCGCATTGCAATTACCTGGGGATCTTGTTAAATGCAAATTGTGATTCTGTGGTCCTGGGAAAGGCCTCAGATTCTGCATTTCTCATGAGATCCCCAGTGATGCTGGTCCTCAGACCACACAAGAAGTAGTCTGGTCTTTGTGAGATCTTTCTGGTCCAACTTCCCACCTTCCCCAATGCATCCACTCACAGAGCATTCTTTTCATTAAAACTGGTTCAAGGCTGCTGTGGCTTTCACTTTTATTTAGCATCTATCTTTTAGAAGCTGTTAATTGAATATGTGCTCCACACCCAGCAAAGGATCCGATGCAGAGGGTGCAGGGCTCAGGAAGACAAAAAGCAAAACATTTTCCTGCCCAAAAGTGTTCCATGTCATCTAAGAAGGGGCAGTTTTCTGTGAGCTGCCCTCTGCCAGACCTGTCATAAACATGGTAAATGAGGCCTGTCTCAGGAGTGCTCCCTGGGGCCCCACCTCCCCGGCAGCCCCATCCAGAGATGAGCCTGTTTATCCCTAACAGTTGTCTCTGACCTCTAAATCAATTCCCTGTCTGATACACAAACCCTAGTCTTCCCCAACCCTCCTCCCAATTCCAGACTGTGTCAATTTGTAAAATTGGAGGCAGCATGTGATGACAAGAGTTACAAGCGCAGGCTCTGCAGTCAGACTGCCTGGGTTCATCGCCCAGCTCCACTACTTATTAGCTGGGTAACCTTGGGCAAGTGGCTTAACCTCCCTAAGCTTCAGTCTTCTCATCTGTAAATTGGGGATAATAATTCTTTCTGTGTCGCAAGGCTGTTGTGAAAGTCAGAGGTGGCAGTGCCCATAAAGCACAGCCCCTGAAAGAAGCAGAGAGCTCCCCATAACTGCTAGCTATTGTTTTTAAAAATACAAAATCCTGGGACTCCTCTGGTGGTCCAGCAGTTAAAAATCCACCTTGCAATACAGGGGATGTGGGTTCAGTCCCTGGTCAGGGAACTAAGATCCCACATACAGCTAAGCCTGTGGAAGGAACTAGAGAGTCCATGTGCCTCAGTGAAGATACAGTGTGCCACAACTAAGCCCCAACGCAGCCAAATTAATTAATTAAAAAACAGCAACTAGATCCTGTGTGTACAGGAGCTTACCAGAGCCTTTTTGAAAGCTCATATAAGTGAAAGTCCTTGTTATCCCCGGGCCACCCAGGATGGCTTTTTCTGCCTGCACCACCCTCTCCCTGATGCTGGGTGAAGGAGGAGGCAGAACACCTCCCGAAGCCGGCAGTGCAGAGACGCCCCGCTGATGAGCAGCCTTTTGGGAGCACTTAACAGGGCAGGGGGCTTCAGCCTCCCAAAGCTGCAGCTCCACGTTGGAGGGGGAGGCTTTGCGGATTCCCTCCTACCTCCACCCGTCCCCACTGTGTCCCCTCTGTCCAGGGTCACCCAGGCTGCCCCTCCTTCCGGCTGCAGGGAGAGAGGCAGCTTCAATCATTCATCTTAATGTCTCTATTAAGCAGGGTTATGACCAGGATGAGACAAGAAACAAGGTCTTTTAGTGTAAAAACACGGCTTCCAGGGCTTGGCCCCAGGGGACTCCTCTCGGCACTGCTGCTGCTCCCAGTTACTGCAGCTGGAGGCCTGCTGAGGCTCAGGTCAGGCAAGGTGATTCTGCCCCTGGGTTCTCTCTCTCTTTCCCCACTTCTCTGGAACTTTCTAAGGGCCTGCCCAGAGCTTTCCTATCAAAGAGAAGAGCATGACTTGGCCTTTGGTGGCAGCCCCAGGGGCCTCAAGACTGTCTGTTAGGCCTGCTTCCTGGCTTGGGATCATTCATCTGCATGTGCAGGCAGCGACAACCTTAGCCACTGTGGCTCGATCAGGCCTGACCTGGAGTCTGAGCTCAGAGTCAAGGGGCTAACAAACAGTATTCCTGATTATGGGAAAATTGAGGAGGGTCCTAACAGGACCATTTCACAAGTCCCTGTCACTCAGAGAAGGTTTCAGAGCCATCATAGAGTCAGCATATGGTGACTCAGGCCTGGGCTCTAGAGTGGTAGCTGTTGGCCCACAAAAGCCACAGCTTACTGACTCTTACCCATTCCCATTCAAGGGCAGGGATTAGTGGGCAGCAGCAGGGCCAACTCCCTCACCTGGAGGGAAAGATGGAGGCTCCTGGAGAACCAGAATCAAAAGGCATCAACCCAGAAAACACCAGAAGGTCTCAAAGGGAGCCATGTGCACAGACCCACCCTTCAGAAGGGTGGCAAGAGTCCCCAGATAATTGTTCCCACATAATGTCACCAAGAGAACACGAGTCCTTTAGCTAACCAACATGGAGGATGAGAGTGTGGAGCACTAAGAGGCCAAGCCAGGTTCAGAAGGATGACACCAGTCCCTCAGCGTAGTTTGCTGACCGCCGCCCTGCTGATCCTCAGGCCACTGACTTCTGCATCCCACTGTGCTGCTGCCTTCTCACTGGCCTTGGTTTCTCCCTCTGTTTCAAGACTTATCCTGAACCTGAACTTCTCACATGGGCTCCCCTGAGGCAGGCTGGCAGAGAGGAAAGGCTCAAGCTGTGGAGTCACGTGGTAAAATTGGGTTCCAGTCCTGGTTCTAGTCCCTTCGAAGCCAAGCGACTCTGGGCAAGCCATTGCTGCCCCCTGTCTTGTTCTTGGGCTTCCCTGATAGCTCAGTTGGTAAAGAATCCGCAATTGTAATGCAGGAGTGTTCTTAAAGGTCTTGAGAAGTTGCTGGGACAGCCTGTGTCCAGCTTAGAGTAGGACCTGGAGCCTAGTGGAGGGGAGAAGGTGGAGGAAGGAACTAGGGGTCTCTGTTCTCTTCATGCACAGGAAGAATGAAACCGTAGTCCCTGCTGTCCTCCCCGCTGGCAGTGGGTGAGGGGCCTTGACCAGAGAGGGCTGAGAGAGCAGGGGGCTGCGGAGGGAATGCCAGAGCCGCTGAGGGCAGCACAAAGTCAGAGTGAGTTAGCACTGGTCCCAGGGGCTGCATGAGCCAGGCAGGCTTTTACAGAGATATCCAGGGAACGAGAAATACCAGCAAGGAAGTTGCCCCATTAATAAATAAGAAGGCGGGAAATTAATGATGGCCTGAAAATGGCTGAGCTACTGAACTCGTTCTTTAAATCTGTCTTTAACAAGAAAAATAAAGAAAAGAGATTTGGCCAATTAGGAGGTAATGAAGACATTGTAAAAATAACACCTGACAAAAAGCACACGTTAGTGGTGGTTGGGGGAGCGGGGGCAGTAAGCAGTGAGTGAATATCCAGTGGCTTTGACCCTGCCCCCACCCCCACCCCAGAAGAGGGCTAACAACACAGGGTAGAACAGGGGATCATTGGAGGACCTGGGAAGGGGCAGGTAAGGAACTGGGATGCGGAGACTCCATTTGGGCTTCACTGATGTTTTTCAGGAGCCTATTGTGAGCCAGGCACGATGCTCCACCTTCTCCAACATTGTCTCCTGTGAAGGCTGGAATGAAGGTGAGAATGGGGGTGAGAGTGGGGATAAAAGGAGAGCCAGAATGAGGGCAGATGAGGTGATTGAAGGGGGCTCAGAGTGAGGGATCTCTAAGGGCACAGGGCAAAGCAGCACCCTGATTAGAACCACAAAAATTCTAGGCCCCTGTCATATTTGGGGTGGTCCCTTTGCAGATGGTGATTGCAGCCATGAAATTAAAAGATGCTTACTCCTTGGAAGGAAAATTATGACCAACCTAGACAGCATATTAAAAAGCAGAGACATTACTTTGCCAACAAACGTCCATCTAGTCAAGGCTATGGTTTTTCCAGTAGTCATGTATGGATGTGAGACTTGGACTATAAAGAAAGCTGAGTGCCGAAGAATTGATGTTTTTGAAGTGTGGTGTTGGAGAAGACTCTTGAGAGTCCCTTGGACTGCAAGGAGATCCAACTTGTCCATCCTAAAGGAGGTCAGTCCTAGGTGTTCATTGGAAGGACTGATGTTGAAGCTGAAACTCCAATACTTTGGCCACCTGATGTGGAGAGCTGACTCATTGGAAAAGACCCTGATTCTGGGAAAGACTGAAGACAGGAGGAGAAGGGGACAACAGAGGATGAGATGGTTGGATGACATCACCAACTCAACAGACATGAGTTTGGGTAGGCTTCAGGAGTTGGTGATGGACAGGGAGGCCTGGCATGTTGCAGTTCATGGGGTCACAAAGAGTCGGACATGACTGAGCAACTGAACTGAACTGATCTGAACTTTGGAACCCTATGTCTGTAAATAGCAGAAGGGAACAAGCGAGGAGGCATGGGACGGAAGGAAAAAGAAGTCTGGAGGAGGGCTTCCCTGGTGACTCAGTGGTAAAAAAATCTGTCTGCCAATGCAAAGGACACGGGTTTGATCCCTGGGCTGGGAAGACCCCACGTGCCACAGAGCAGCTAAGCCTATGCACTAAAACTAGAGAGCTTGTGTTCTAGAGCCTGGAAATCGCAACTCTTGAGCGCAATGCCCTAGAGCCCGTGCTCTGCCACAAGAGAAGCCACGGCAGTGAGAAGCCTGCACACAGCAACTAAGAGTGGCCCCCGCTCAATGCAACTAGAGAAAAGCCTGAGCAGCAGTGGAGACCCAGCATAGCCAAAAATAAATAAATAAAAAATTTAAAGAAGTCAGGAGGAGAGACCCGAGGTTGAAAGGAGAGAGCGCAAGGTTCTCACATGGAGGAAGGAAAATGAGAGGGAGTATTTGGGTGGGGCTTAGGAAAGGAGCCAAGGGAGCTACAAGAGAGGGGCCCTTCTGCTAAGCTCTGGAAAAAGCACACGGCTGGCCAGCTCTAGCACTCCTTGGAGGTCTGGGTGACCCACCCAGTGAGCAGAATGGCAACCTCAGTGACAGGTTGCATCACAGGTTGATTGTAAGCAGAGGAGCTTTGAAAAAGAAAGATGAACTAGAAAGATGAGGGTGAGAAGTCCCAGAGAAGAGGTGACCTTGCAGGGTGAACTACAGTGGGGAGAGTCTACAGTGGGATGAGAGAACTACAGAGGGATGGTGCTCTGCACCCCCTACCACCCAGGTCAGGAGATGGGGGTAGTGTGGGTGCCTGCAAGAAAAGCAGGGTCACAGAGGAGATTTAGAGGCAGGCTCTTGGGAGAATCTGGGCAGGGAGGGAATGGTGGAGCTTGAGGAAGAAAGTAAGGGAGGGAGCGTGCAAGCCTACTCTAACACCACCGATGCCCCCTCTTATGGGCAAATGAACAGGGTCCTATGGTGAGGAAGGGAGCCTGTGCATCCTTACCCCACCCCACCCTTTCCTGGGCCATAGTCCACCCTCCCCTTTAGCTCTTGGGTGCTGCCTTTGGGCTAACCCCATTGCCCGTGGAACCTAAGACTCAGTTCCCCCAGGGGACTGAGGTGGTCCAGGGTCTGTCCTGAAATCCAGTCCCAGAATTCAATCCAAAGTGACTGGGCTGTAACAACACTGACATGGTCCGCGTGGGGCAGGGAGACTACGGGAGTGACACTGCAGGAGAAAGAGAGGGCAGCTAGTGATGAATAGGGGCAGCCAGAGCCTCGTTAGAGGGGGTGCGGAGAGGGTGGCCGCTGCAGGGATGAGCCAGGGGCCTGATTTATCATCTTCAGAGCTGATCTGAGCGAGAGGGGTTAAGTAGCAAGTTAATGAAATCCGCAGATGCTGCTAAATGGGGAGAGCTGGGTGGCTAGAGGGGATGCAGAAGGGAGGCAAGGAGGCCCCTGAAGAAGGAGACTCATGTGGAAGGGGAGGAAGATAGACATAGCCCAGAGAAGGGGAAGTCCTGTCACAGTCCCTGAAATCCGGCTTTGGCCAGCCAGGGAGAAAGAGGTTAGACTGACAACAGGGAGGCAGAGAGAAGCCAGGCCCGGCCCAGGGATGTCCGCAGGGACATCAAACTTCACATCGCCGGCCCCAATCCCAATAGGCTTCAGCAAACACTTACTGGGCGGCCCTTGAGCCCCCAAGACGAGGAGGTGGACCAGACGGGCCCTCTGCCATCTCTTCCCCCAGGCTGAGCGGTGAAACAAGTAACTACAGTTCGCCGTGATAAGTGCTGTTGAGCAACACAAAGGAGGGAGCAATTAATTCTGACAGGGGAGGCCAGGGAGGTCAGGATGACATTAAAGCAAGGCTTGAAAATAAGGATTTTACCAGGCAGAAAAGGGAACAGAAGGACTCTAGGCAGAAGGAACAGCATGAGCCGAGGCCAGGCAAAGTGCAAGGGAAGCAGAGGGAAAGAGAGCTGGCCCCCCAGAGACCAGGTCAGGGAAGGGAAGGGGCCAGGGGAAACCTGCCTACGGCCTGGTGTACTCCATCCACCAGTGGGCTCACCTGGGAGTGCTCCATGTTGTGAGGCTGGAGCAGCCGGCCCAGGTGGTCTGGGCAGGATCCTGGCCAACAGAGCCAGTTCTATGTGCCAGCTGCATGCTCTGTCTCTAACAGGACCTCTGTTATGGGGTTGACATGAGGTTGCAATCAAACCAGCCAAGGAGCTTTGGGCACAAGGCCTGGCACACAGTAAGTGCTTACTAAATGTAAGGTATTATTTTAGTTGTTAATCTTTCCAGGCTGAAGTTAAAAACCTGGGCCAAGGGCATTGCTGCAGCTCCAAAATGCACCCAGGCAGCCAGCAGAAAAGAGGGCTGAGGAGACAGAAAGTAATCCATCACTCCAGTGATGAGGTGGGACAGGGTGCTGCTGAGACATCAGGGCCCAGAGATCCCTGAGAAGCGAGAAGACTGAAACTAGGCTATTAAAATGAACTTTGAGAACCAGAATGTCGACACCTCTGCCCAGACTCTGCAGACGCAGCTCCTGGAAGCAGAGAGGAGAGCAGTTTGCCTTCTCTTCCTTCCTCCAGCCCTCAGAGCTGTCCTGAGCAGATGCACACAGCCCTTCCTATAGGTGGCTCCCTTCTCTTGTCCTGAGCAGTAACCTTCCCCTGCAGGAGAACCTTCCCATGGGGAAGTAGCAAGGGTATAATGGCAAGGCACGTCTCCCTCCTTTTTATTCTCTATGAACTGGGTATTCAGTGATTGTTGTTGGATGAAGGACCAACTCAATTAGTAAGAAATCTTGAAGCTCTTCTGCATAGCACAGCTCAAGTATACTAGAAAAGCTCAACCTCCCCTCACACACTCCTCTTTCTTCATTTTATCTCATGGCATCTGGCTTGAAGAGAATTGCTAATGGTGTGGCTATTTAAAGAAAAGGCCTTGATAAGATCCAGCAATTCTGCTTTGCGGTATTTATCCAAAGAAAACCAGAACACCAATTCCAAAAGATATATGTACTCCTATGTTAGTTGCAGCATTATTTATAATAGCTGAGATTTAGAAGCAACCTAAGTATTCATTTATAGGCAAATGGATAAAGATGTGATACATATATGCGATGGAATATTACTCCAACATTTAAAAAAAGAATGAAATCTTGCCATTTGTAGCAACATGGATAAACCAGGAGAGTATTATGCTAAGTGAAATAAGTTAGAGAAAAACAAATATTGTGTGGTTTCCACTTACACGTGAAACCTAAAAAACAAAACAGACTCATAAATACAGAGAACAAATTGGTGGTTGCCAGGAGGAGCAAGGTAGGGAAAGAAGTGAAATAGGGTTAGGGAAGGATCTTAAAGAGGATTAAGAGGTACAAACTTCCATCTACAAAATAAATGTCATGGGAATATAATGTACAACATGGGGAATATAGTCAATAATATTGTAACAACATTGTATGTTGACAGATGGTTAACTAGACTACTTTTTGTAGTGATCATAGTGTATTAAAATATTAAATCCCTATTGTACATCTGAAACTAATATAATACTATGTGTGAACTATAATTCAGTTTTTTTAATTAGGTAGAAAGAATAAAATACAGGCCTTGAAGTCACACAGTCCTGAGATTCAGACTTTGCTCTGCTACTCACCAACTCCATGCTCCTCGGGAAGTCACTTACCCTTTGTAAGTCTCAGTTTCCTCTTCCGTAAAAATAGGTATAATAATAATGATGATGATACCTACTTCATAGTTTTGATGGATTAAATTAATAATTCATATAAAGACCTTAGAATAGTGTGCGTGGCACACAGAAATAGACTCTTGATGGGGCTGAAGTCAACAAAATCAAAACAGTAAAGGACATTAAAGCAGTGCTATAGAAAACACCCTAATTCTCCCTTCACCTCCACCTTGTATTCCTTCCAAATTTCTCTAGGAGGCTGCTCTTCCCCTAGCTCTTGCAACATGGGTTTTTCTAGCCAGGTCCTATGACTTTATTCTTTAATAAAAACTGGACTTTGAGACTGACCGAATCATAAGGCTGTGCAGGCCCGGTGACAATCCATCCTCAGATGGAAGAGGCAGATGTGAGACTGAGGACAAGCAGGACTGTAGGGCACAAGCCACCTGCTGAGCAGGTGTCCCAGACTCCTGTGTCATCTACTCCACTGATGCACCGGTGCCTCTCCCCTGCTCACACCTGTTTGCATGGAGGAATGACCAGGGGGTAGGAGGAAAAAGCCCTAACTTGGTTCTTGGTTGGGTTGACTCAGTGTGAGGGGACAAGCTGAAAATGGACAGGGGCTGCACTGAGAGACAGTGCTGAGGGACAGTGTTCCCAATGGGCAGAGCACTGGTCATCCACTTTGTGTGAAAAGAGAAGTGATTCACGGATAGAATATATCTGGACTCATGGGTGGTAGTTAATGACTGGGCTGACTGGTCAAAGGCCTAGAAGGAACAGGATTAGAAGATCACAGACAAGAAGGTCTGGGGAGTGGCCAGTGACTAGACCTATGAGAATGAACACAAAGTGTGATGATTTTTGTATCACATGTTAATGCCCAGCAGAGAGTACCTTATCATAGAAGGGGCACCAAATCATCAAGTAAGCACGATGAACCAGCCCACTGATGCCTACCAGCCTCTGTCATTGGCTACCCCAACATCAGCACAATGAATGCATGAATGAAGGAGCTATGATGGCAGAGATGGAGGGAAGTCATGCATGGACCCAAAAGCACGAGCTGCTACTTACAAGGCTGATCTAGCTACTGCCACTACAGAATGGCCAGCCTACCAGTAACAGAGACCAATGCTAAATCCCAGGACGGTACCCTCTCCCGAAGAGATCCATCAGCCAACTGGCGGCAAGTTGACTATTTGGGGCCCTTTCTATTCTAGAAGGAGTAAAAATTCCCTTTGACAGGAATAGTCCCATTTTCCAGTTATGAGTTTGTCATTTGTGTCTAATGGGCTTTAGGTAGCACCACCAAGGGAAGGTTAACAGGGTGTTTGATCCACTAGCATAGAATTCCGTATAAAATCACCACATGAGACCAAGGGATCCACTTTACAGCACAGGAGGGGACCCACTTCACAGCATTTTAAAATACAATATACATTTTGTTTTTATCTCTTTACCCTTTTAAATTTTTTTATTTTATATTGGAGTGTAGTTTTTTAATTAATTAATTTCTGGTTGTCCTGGGTCTTCATTGCTGGGCACAGGCTTTCTCAAGTTGTGGTGAGCAGGGGCTACTCTCTCTAGTTGAAATGCACAGGCTTCTCACTGCAATGGCTTCTCTTGTGGAGCACAGGCTCTAGGCACATAGGCTTCAGCAGTTGCAGCACACGGGCTCAGTAGTTGTGGTGCACGGGCTTAGCCTCTCTGTGCTATGTGAGATCTTCCTGGACCAGGGATCCAACCTGTGTCCCCTGCATTTTGGCAGGTGAATTCTTATCCACTGTACCACCAGGGAAGCCCAACACTGGAGTTTGGTTGATTAACGATGTTGTCTCAGTTTCAGGTGTACAGCAGTGATTCAGTTACACACATACATGTATCTATCCCTTTCCACATTCTTTTCCCATTTAGGTTATTACAGAATATTGAGCAGAGTCCCCTGTGCTACACAATAGGTCCTTGTGGGTTATCTGTTTTAAATATAGCAGTGTGTAATGTCAACCTCACACCCTCAAGCTCTTTTTCCAGCAGAGAATGGGGAAGGGAAGAGAGAGGGGGGAGAGAGAGAGAGAGAAAGTAAGAGCACGTTGACCTCAATCAGGGATTCTGTAAGCTATTACTCAGTATCTCGCCAAGCCAGCCTTAACATATCTAGCCTGGAGGAGCCTTCTGGTCACCACCTCTGGGCATACCTGGGTCAATAAGAAGATCAAGGTGGAGATAGCTGTCTGTACATTTATGTGCGTGTAGACGTGTTTGTGATTGGAGGCTCATTCAGGGCAGAACAAAGCCTAGCCTTACACCCTCTTGAGCCCTGCTCCAGGCTGGTACAGGGCCTGGGACTGAGAGCCGATGGAAGGTGAGTTTTTTCTCTGGGACCTACTTAATCAGGAAGGGCTCCTTATGAAAGAGAAATAAGGTTTGGAGAAAGGAATACAAGTAGTCACCTTGACTCAGGTTATGTTGAGGCAGACAGATAGATGATGGGCAGGGAGAAGGAATACAGAGAGGAGGGGAGGGTGAATCAGTGCTGCAGGCTGGGTCCTCAGCAGATCACACAAGGACCAAAGAAAGCCTCTCTTTCCATGGAGCACCCTCATGGCCTGGGCTGTGGCAGGAGCCTGAGTGGCCTCCCTTTAGGACTTTCTGGGGCAATATGGCTGCTGCACCTCTTGGTTCCTTCCAGGTACCCCAACTGCTATAAAGCCTTCTGCTCCACCAGCTCTGCAAGAAGCCCCACACAGCAACGACAGCTCCTCCTTACTGTGCATGGGATCTGGTGGCTCTGAGGCCCATTCGTCAAGGGAGAAGTTTCTGTGGTTCTCTTTGAGGACTTGGTGGTGCCTGAGGCACCACCAGGGGGCACTAGGGCTTCTAGGCACCAGGGGCCAAGGGAAAAGGACAGCCACGAAACGAGGAAGCCCCAGGTCCAGGCGTTGTGCCCTCCTGCAGCAGCCCTGCTGCAGGACCTCAGCACAGGAGATCAGGGAGACTCTGCTGGCTTATCTAACGAGAAATGAGAGGACTGGGCCAAAGAGCCCTATTTCTGTCCAGCCCTACACTACCTGCCATAAAATTAAATGATCACAATGAGTACATTAATTACCTGACATGAATGCTTTAACATAACAAAATTATTAGCCATTCTAGATTTAGTGTTTGTACAGCACTTTATATTTGCAAGGGCGTTGCAATAACTTACCCTGCTGAGGGTGTATTTCAGGCCCGGAGTGACCTCCTAAAGGGTTTCCTCTGGCCAACCAGCTGTCTGGCCTCCACCACAGCTGGTCCCCTGCCCTCCTTGCCTTCACTGACTCTTCTTTTCCAGCTGCCACTTGGCATCTCCTCCTGGTAGACCCCTCATCCTTTCGTCCAGTCCCTTTTACTTTAGAGAGATAGTTTCTTCACTTGCGCCCAGGTCCCCTGCCTGATCCTGCATCAAAATGAACGGGCTCAAGCGCAGCTGCTGTGGCCACAGCTGGGGTCACCCTGTCCGGCAAGTCTCTCTTCAGGGTGGGCTGTGGCTGCCGGTACAGACACATGATAGGCTCGGCACGTAGCAGGAACTCAAAGTGTGAGGCCTGCGGGCCCCCAGCCTCTACAGGAGTTGACTGCACATCCTGTCTTTGGAGAGGGTTCCCTGCACCCACCCCACAGCCCGGGGCCCTCGGGGGGCATGGCATGAGCGGACTCACCTCTGGACAGATTCAATTCTACACAGGAAACTTCACTAGGAAAACTTGTTGCCGTTGGCTTGGGTGTGAAATCTGCTTCCTGAGCAGAGAGATCAAAAGCCGCTGTGATGGATGGCTGTGTACCCAGCTCTCCTTGCTTGCTTTCATCTCCCTTCCAGAAGGAGGAGTAAACATTAAGCTAGTGAGCACTGCAGGTGTCCTCTTGAGGAGTGGAAAGGAATATCACTGAGTGCAGACCGGACCACCAATGTAGGCGTTCATGGGATATCAGGGGTCTCAAGGAGGAGCAGAATGTAGGGCCCTGCAGCAGCAGTTCCAGAATTTCTATGAAGGAAGTTCTCTGAGGCAGCGGCAGTTTGGCTGGAAGATCACTGGGGAGACTTACCTTGAAGCTGCATTGGTATAGCTTGTATGATACAGATCAACACTGTTTCTTAATATGCTTTCAGTCATACTTTATACAAGTTGAGAAAACATCCATTTTCTGGATGGTGTGTGTCTTAACTCACAGCGTAGTTGTTAAAAACAGAACTCTGGAGCTGGATTGCTTGGGTTCAAGTCTAGCTTCACCATTAAGCAGTTAGGTGACCTCAGGCAAGGGTTTTAGCTTCTCTTCATCTATAAAATTATTTTCTTCATCTATAAAATGTGGGTAACCATAGTATCTATCTCCCCAACTTGCTGTGAGGATTAAAGGAGTTAATCCATATGAAATCTTTAGCATATAGTAAATGTTGAAATACTTGTTCCTTGAAAGAAACGCTTGCTCCTTGGAAGAAAAGCTATGACAACCCTAGACAGAATATTGAAAAGCAGAGACGTTACTTTGCCAACAAATGTCCCTCTAGTCAAAGCTATGGTTTTTCCAATAGTCATGTATGGATGTGATAGTTGGACTACGAAGAAGGCTGAGTGCTGAAGAAATTATGCTTTTGAACTGTGGTGTTGGAGAAGACTCTTTAGAGTCCCTTGGACTGCAAGGAGATCAAACAAGTCAGTCCTCAAGGAAATCAGTCCTGAATATTCATTGGAAGGACTAATGTTGAGGCTGAAACTCCAATACTTTGGCCACCTGATGTGAAGAACTGACTCATTTGAAAAGACCCTGATGTTGGGAAAGATTGAAGGCAGGAGGAGAAGGGGACAACAGAGGATGAGATGGTTGGATGGCATCACTGACTTGATGGACATGAGTTTGAGCAACTCTGGGAGATGGTGATGGACAGGGAAGCCTGGTGTGCTGCAGTCCATGGGGCCACAGAGAGTCAGACACGACTAAGCAACTGAACTGAACTGAAATGTTGATTAAGGGTTCAGATCAGTCACTCAGTTGTGTCCGACTCTTTGCGACCCCATGAATCGCAGCACACCAGGCCTCCCTGTCCATCACCAACTCCCAGAGTTCACTGAGACTCACATCCATCGAGTCAGTGATGCCATCCAGCCATCTCATCCTCTGTCGTCCCCTTCTCCTCCTGCCCTCAATCCCTCCCAGCATCAAGGTCTTTTCCAATGAATCAACTCTTCGCATGAGGTGGCCAAAGTACTGGAGTTTCAGCTTTAGCATCATTCCTTCCAAAGAAATCCCAGGGCTGATCTCCTTCAGAAGCTACTATTATTTATTGGGAAGAGATCTGGGAGGGCCTAGGATGCCTGTAGCACCCAAACTAAATATCAGGAAGTAAATTTCTAAGTCATTCAAAGTGAAGGGGAGGTAAGGAGAGGGAGTAGAGATTTAAGCTAGGAGTGGTATATATGATGGGGTGCTAAGGAGACTCCTGATAAAGTCCAGAGAATTTCACCTCTAAAAGGGTCATGGAAGGGAAGGGCTATACTCCAGGTGATGGGAGACCTCCAGCCGTTTGACATGCATAAAATGGCTGGGGGCTGCCTGGCACCCCCTTTAAGTGGTCTAGATGTTACACCTATGAGTAGTAGGGAGAATGTGGTATTTCCTTGCCTTTCAGATCACAGAGTTTGGAGTGCAGGTGGCAGGTGGAGGGGAACGTCTGTGCGGTGGGCAGGTGGCCCTGCTCCCCTGGCCTGCCCCTGTTCTGCGCCACTCATAGGTTCATCCCCAGGTTCCTGGTCTTGACCCAAAGCGGTAACATGATAGAGAAAACATAAGCCCAGAAGGAAATTTGGCCCCTGGTTGAGTCATAGAAAGCCCCAGGCCCACTGGCTTGGGGGATCTTGGGCACTTCCCGCCACATCTCCCTCTGCAGTGAAACACAGGGTCTGACAAGTTTTCACTAAAGCCTCCATCGTCAACAGGCCCATTTGAAATTCCGTGTCTTCTTGTTACAGTCACCAGGAAAACAAGGGAACAGAGCTCAGTTCTAGGGTTTTGCTATGACTCTTCTGGGCTCTGGAACCTTAAAATTGAGATGTCCGGGCCCAGCCCCCCTCCTCCCCAGGCTCCAGGCAGAGTAAGCTCACCCATTACAAGGTGAACAGAGAGACCCAGATACCCATGTTTCTTCCTGGAACCTCATTTTCAGGAAGACTCTGGATTGAATATAGAAAGCAAACTAGAAAACCTAGTTACTTGAGACAACCTTCTGATCGCTGAGTCTTCAAAGGTCAGGAAAAAAATGTTTGAACGATAATTTATATGTATTTTTAATGTAAAGAAGAAAGAAGTTTGGGATTTGCTGATATTTGTCAAACACACTGAGACAGGCACCCTCTCTGATAAGTCACTTGGTCACCTGTCCTGTAGGGAACCTGATGTATCCTGAGGGGAGACAGGGAATTCAACAACGTGGAGTTGACTAGGGTGCTTATGACCTATTGCAGTTAACATGTGTCCAGCTAAGGGATTTGCTGATTATATTAACTAGTTTTAGTTGAACATTTTCATAGAATGGACAGATGGTTTTAAAAGATTCCTACAAAGAAAACATGACTTTTAAATAATATCCCCAAAATGCAAGCCCAAGCAATCACTTCTATTCCTAGTAGGAGTCCTTAGTCAGATTATCAGATTAAAAACAATTACAAGCTTATCAAATTTGACAAGAAATCATCAAAAACTTTAAAAAACTATTTAGAAAAGTAGAAGAGTTTGTGACATATGGGTTTACACAATCATTACAAAATTTCCACTATTGTACCTTGATATATTAGCAAAGAATAGTAATTTAGAAATAAATATCTTGAGGGGGTGTGTGCTTTTTTCCTAGTAAGTATGCATGGTTAAGAAATCTGGAGATCACTATTTTAGCTTGTCTGTGGCTCAGGTTTTGTCAAAAATAATTATTGTTTTTCGAATAGTAATAAAACTTCATTTCTCTTAATTTGTGGTATGTTATCTAGTGTCTGACTATCATTTCCTATCTATGAAACCTTGTACAAGTATCTCAAAATTTTCTGACCTTTGCTTTGCTTACCTATAAATCATTATAAGGTTGTTTTAGGGATTATATTAAAATGTTTAAATGTCACTCACATTGTGAGTGTGAAAGTTGCTCAGTCGTGTCCGACTCTTTGTGACCCGATGGACTGTAGCCTGCCAGGCTCCTCTGTACATGGAATTCTCCAGGCAAGAATACTGGAGTGGGTAGTCGTTCCCTTCTCCAGGGGATCTTCCCAACCCAGGGATTGAACCTAGGTTTCCCGCATTGCAGGTGATTCTTTACCGTCTGAGCTACCAGGAAGCCGGCCCTTGGTAAATAGTTGGCATCAGTACAAAGAAAGAGATTGCTAAGCCAAATTAAGAGGATTAACAAATTAATAGGATAAACAATATTTTAGCATGACACTTTTAAAAAACTTATTTTATGGAAGTATAGTTGATTTTCAGTGTTGTATTACTTTCTGCTATATAGCAAAGTGATTCATTTATACATATTTTTCATATTGTCTTTCATACTCTTTTCCCTTATGGTTTATCTCAGGATACTGAATGTAGTTCCCCGTGCTATACAGTAGGACCTTGTGTTTCCATTCTATATATAATAGCTTGCATCTGCTAAACCCAAACTCCAATCCCTCTGTGCCCCTCCTCCCTCTCCCCCTTGCAACCACAAGTCTATTCTGTATGTCTGTGAGTCTGTTTCCGTTTCATAGATAAGTTCGCTTGTGTCATATTTTAGATTCCACATGTAAGTGATATCATATGCTATTTGTCTAATTTGCCAAAGACTCTGGGGTCCAGAATTTGGAGCTGGGCTGCCTGGATTACTGCAACAGCTCTCTGACTAGTCTCCCTGTCTTCAGTGTCCCCCACTGTTCCCTAACTTCAGCTTCCCTTTTCATGTGACCAACAAACCAGTCCTCCTCTTAACTTTCATCACTTATTTCCATGCCTAAATACCTTCCATGACTCTCTTGTCCTAGACAATTATCTGCCTGTCCTGTACTATCTTGTATTGTTCAATGACTTTTCTTTGTTAGACTTCTCTTCCCAGATAAAACTCTTTTAGTTAGCACTTAAAACTTACAAATAAGGAAAATCAAGTTGCCCTTAAGAGACTTTAACTTAATCAGCAGGTGATGAAAGGAACCCAAGTTCTCCTAGGCCCCTGGGAACAGTTACTTGATTTCTAATCAGTGGTATTAACACATCTAAAGAAAGGAAGCTTCAGTATGGTCTGCAATATAGGAAAGAGAGGAAAGGCAGAGGAATAAATTTTGGCTGAATGCATCCAGCAAAGTCCATGGGAGAAAGTTATTGGACACAGGGGAACCTGAACACTTCAGTCGTTAGTCTTCAGTGCTGCTACTTCCTCCACCCAGGAGAGGTCCTGCTCCACTGTCCCTTCTACTTCCCTAGGTAAGATACCCATCGTTTTTCTCATTTGTGACCTCCTGGGTGAAAATTCCGCTCTTTTAATTATAGTCAACCCTTGAACAATGCAGTGGTCATGGGTACTGACCCTTCACGCAGCTGAAAATCTGTGCACAACTTATAAATGGCCCTCCAACTACAAGTTTCTTCCATATTTGAGAATTCACACCCACAGATTCAATCAACTATGGATTGTGTAGTGTTTTCTATTGAAAAAAATCAGCAAGTAAGTGGACCCATGAAGTTCAAAGCCATGTTGTTCAAGGGTCAACTGTACTAATTCTGGGAATACCATCAGCACATCAGTTTACTAATTCTGCTTCCTAAGTACCTCCAGAGAAAGATGGAAAATTACATCTCCATTGTTTATGTGAGTATGATAATCAAAGTTTGGTAATCTTAGTTTACGTAAAGCTGATAATTAAATAAGGATAGAAGTGAAAAAGATGAAACTTACAGACCATGAGAAAATAGTGCAGAACGTTTTTTAAAATCTTGCAGTTGATATATTCCTTCTAAGACATAACATGTAGATACTATAAAGCAAACATTTAACTAAGGAAGAAAATTCAAGTTCTATACAAAGAAAAACACTGTAATTCGAAAGATGTTATGGACTGGGATTACGTATTTGCAATATACAGGATACATAAAGGATGAAGATCCACAATATATGAACAGAACTTAATAATGAATAAGGAAAAGGCAACCCAATAGAAAAATGATCAAAGATATGAATTAGGAAAGTCACAGAAAATACATCCAATATTAATATGTCTCACAGGCAGTTGAAAATGATTCAAGTTCTCTTTTAACTAAGGAAATGCAATTTAAGAAGCAGTGATATTTCCCTTCCATAAGATTGATATATAATTTTTGAAAGATATATGAGAGGGGTGTAGCACTGGTATTTAATTGAAAATTTGATAGTGTCTTTAACACAAGGGTGTGGGGAAACAGGTATTCTCAAAATACTGCTAGTAGGATATCCATTGGTACAGCTACTTTTGGAGGATCATTTGGAAGTATCTATTAAGATGTCGCTCTTGTGGCCAGCTTCCCTGGTGGCTCAGATGGTAAAGCGTCTGCCTGCAATGTGGGAGACCCAGGCTCAATCCCTGAGTTGGGAAGATCCCCTGGAGAAGGAAATGGCAACCCACTCCAGTATTCTTGCCTGGAAAATCCCATGGACAGAGGAGCCTGGCAGGCCACAGTCCATGGGGTGGCAAAGAGTCAGACATGACTGAGCGACTTCACTTTCTTTAAAAATGTTTAAAAGAGCTACAACAATAAAATGTTACTTTTTATTAATATTATACTTGAAAGACAACTTGGCTAAGAATGGGTTGCATTTTTTCCCGCCATCAGAACCTAAAGTCCATGGCTCTATTGTTTTTGTGATGTTGCGTGTTCCTTTAGTTCTTTTATTCCAGCATTTTCATTCATCTCTTGATGGGTTTGATTTCATCTTAAGTTTTTGTTTTGTTTTTTGTTTTCAGGAAGGGATCACATGTTCTTTATTCCGTAAGTTCTTGCTTGTTTAAAAATGTCGGTCTTCGGCTTGTTTACTTAAATGATAAGTTGACCAGATGTGATATTCTTGGGCTCACTTTATTTCCCTAGAAACCTTGCAGCCATTGAATTTGGTGGAAAAGTCTGAGATCTCTTTTAAGTGACCTGTTTTTTCTGCCTGAATGACTGAGGAATTCCTTCTTCCTCCTTAAAGCTGAAGGATTTAATCAAGATCTATCTTGGTTTTAGTTGTTTGTAACTGGTTTTTCTTGGAACACAGTGTGTCCTTTTACTGAGTAGATTCAGTTCTGCATAGGTCATATCAGGAGAAATGTCTTCTGTTATACATTAAAACAGATATCTTTTTAATTTGCTACATTCTCTGAGAACATCAATTTTCCATAAGCTGTATCATCTTTATGTGTCTCTCATATTTTTAAAAATCATATCTCAATTTTTTTTTATAAAATTGACTTTTTCCCTGATTCACCAATATTAAACCAAGAATCATGTTGTTTCTTCTTCTTTCACCTAATTTATAAGTTCTGCAATAGTGTTCATTGAGTCTCTAATTTTCTCTGCTCTATAATACCTCTTTTCATCTCATTCTGTTACTTTATCATGTTACCTTTGCATTCTTTTACTTATTCTATGCTTTTAGAAATTTCTTTTGTAGCATGAACCAGTCATGGTCAATTTTCTTTTCCTCTGGTTATATTTTCTCAATAGTGCATTCTTTGCTTTTTGCATGCCATATTCCTTTCTTTCTTTTTCTTTTTTATTTGCCATATTATAATTACACATTTACCATGCTGTTATTGTGGAGGAATTCCTTATATATATATATATATATACACACGCAACATTGTATACTTGAAACATCAACTATTGTACATCAACTATTACCTCATTAAAAATAATATCTTCTTAAAAAGAAAATAGTCATCATAACAGCTAAGCATCCCTCACCCTCCCTGTATGTTCTCAGGCTTCAGATATGTAGGTAGGCTTCCCCAATCCTCCCTAAACTGTAGCTCTTAGGGAAAAACAAATATCAATTCTAGTGTCACCTCCTCAGAAAGGTTTCCTCTGATGACTCTCTAAGAGTCCCCACACTCTAGTTACTCTCTAAAAGCACCTAGTTTTATGTCTTCAAAGTGCCCATCACTATTTGAGATAGACTGCAGTGACCAGGCAGGGTGAAGGTGGCAGGGTTCTTACAAAGAGGTGAAGAAGCAGTGGACTTCTAGTGCCACTTAGGAGTTTCCTCCTCTCCTGACACTACACAGGTGTGAGAATATGAGCAGTCATTACTGGGAAGAGTTGCAGGGAAAGTAGTGAAAAGAGAGCCAGGTTTAGATAAGACAAGAAGCAGAAAAAACATTCAGAGAAGTGACTGAAGGCATAGAGGACTTGGAATTTCCAGAGGGTGAAAGGAAAGCTTTAGCATGGAAAGGAAGGGGATTTGATTAGGCTGAAGAAAGTGTAGCGCATTTTAGGCATGACACTCCATAGAGGACAAATTTAGGAGGGCAGCAGATACTTCTACTTCAGTCTTTGATCTATGAAAATAGGAACAAAGCTTGGCAGGTTTGGTCACAACTGACCCATGGAAAACAGTGGACACGGGGCTTAATAAAAGTTGACTGTGGTCTGGAAGGTTCTGCAAGTACTTGTTTTCTTGTAGACATATGATTAGTCACAGCAGATGCAGCAGAGGTGAGCAGTGGGAGCAAAGAAGCTTGAAGTTCAAGGCTCTTTGAAGGGAGTGGTGAAAAGTGGACCTAAGAAGATGAAACTCTTAGGCTTAGTATCCACTGCTATCCTATTTAATCAGGGGTTGGAGATCTTGGTGCTTGTGGCTTGGGGTGGGGTGTATGGAAGGGAGGGACTTGGTAGTGGCCCAGGAATCTAGCCTAGATTTCCATGTGCAGATAAGGTTTAGAACTTCTATTATAGCACAATCTTTATTTTCATTCTCCACATATAGAAATTATACCTAAACTATTATTTTAAAATATTTACACTTTCAGGCTCAAATTTTAAATGATTTGGGCCATTTTCCCCCAATTTCTTTATTTTAGCTTATTATATATTTGCTTAATTTTTTAATTAAAAATTTTTTTTAATTTTCAACTTTCAAAGAACGAAGATCATAGCATTGGGTCCCATCACTTCATGGCAAATCAATGGGGAAACAATGGAAACAGTAACAGACTTTATTTTCTTGGGCTCCAAAATCATTGCAGATGGTGACTGCAGCCATGAAATTAAAAGATGCTTGCTCCTTGGAATAAAAGCTATGACCAACCTGTTGCTACTGCTGCTGCTAAGTTGCTTCAGTCATGTCCGTCTCTGTGCGACCCCATAGACGGCAGCCCACCAGGCTCCCCCGTCCCTGGGATTCTCCAGGCAAGAACACTGGAGTGGGTTGCCATTTCCTTCTCCAATGCATGAAAGTGAAAAGTGAAAGTGAAGTCACTCAGTCATGTCCGACTCCTAGCGACCCCATGGACTGCAGCCTACCAGGCTCCTCCGTCCATGGGATTTTCCAGACAAGAGTACTGGAGTGGGTTGCCATTGCCTTCTCCATGACCAACCTAGACAGCATATTAAAAAGAGACATTATTTTGGCAACAAAGGTCCATCTAGTCTAGTCAAAGCTATGGTTTTTCAAGTAATCTCATATGGATGTGAGAGTTGGACTATAAAGAAAGCTGAGCACCAAAGAATTGATGCTTTTGAACTGTGGTGTTGGAGAAGACTCTTGAGAGTCCCTTGGACTGCAAGGAGATCCAACCAGTCAATCCTAAAGGAAACCAGTCCTAAATATTCATTGGAAGGACTGATGTTGAAGCTCCAATACTTTAGCCACCTGATGCAAAGAACTGACTCATTGGAAAAGACCCTGATGCTGGGAAAGATTGAAGGCAGGAGGAGAAGGGGATGGCAGAGGATAAGATGATTGGATGGCATCACTGAATTGATGGACATGAGTTTGAGCAAGCTCTGGGAGTTGGTGATGGACAGGGAAGTCTGGCACGCTGCAGTCCATGGGATCGCAAAGTGTTGGACACGACTGAGTGACTGAACAGGTTTTTTAAAAATCTAATTAATTTTTAACTTAAAAATTGGGAGTTTAAATTAAAATTTCCAATACAAGAGAAGTCATACAGTTTAGAAGTCTTAACAAAACTTAAAGTTGTCACATTTAAGGGGGGAAGTATAAAACTTAATTTTTAATTTGTTCTTTCTTACAACACCTTATAGAATCAATGGGAAATACATTAGCAGAACTAGGCTAGAATTATACACAGTGAGGCTCCTTGTGACTTCTTGCTCCACTGAACTTCTGGGATCCTTTTGAATCCAATACTTGGAGCTTTTTATGGGTATATTCCATTATTTTCTCACTGTGGAAGCTCTTTATTTTTAACCCACATACAATCATTCCTAAGATGCGTACTTTCCACATTGTGGAAAACAGTTTTGATATCGGGATGGAAATTATCTTTTATTACATGAACTGTAGTACTTCCTAGCACATCCCTATACAACCTAAGTCCTGACACATAGCAAGCACTGAACAAATGTTTGTCTGTTGTTTGACTAATATGTAATTTAAGAAGGGGTCATTTAATTCTAATTACTTCTTCAATCAAACTTTAACTAGACCTCTGGCATTCCTTCAGTCTCTTAAGGTCCCTAAGTCTTTATTCAATGAAATATTAGATTGTTAAAAAAAATAGAAGGAAGAAATGATGAAAGTGTAATTAGTTAACTGCTTTTATGACTTTTAAATGGACTTAATACTTGGTAGGTGTCCCATAATAATACCTACCTTACTTCTGTGTAAAATTTGTCACCAAAACCCCCCTATAATACAGGTAGGGAAAAAAGAGTAATAAAATACACGATTTGCTGAAGTTCCATGACTAGTCAGTGTCTTGCTTTCCTGGTTCACAGTATTTGTTCTTTTCACTAGTCTGTGTTGTCCTATGGAAAAGCAGATGGACCGAAAGCATTCTTAAATGAAACTCATTTTTGCAAAGGGCTTCTTAAATCTGATTGCCATGAAGTGAAATTCAAACTGCACATGTGCTGTTGCCTTCATCTCTTTCCAGTCTTCAAAAGAAAGCGTGGGAGAAGATACTGCAGAGCTAAAGCATAATTGCTTATTAGGCATCATTCAATGAGGGAGGCAGTAAAAAGCAAAACTACTATTATTGCATAGTAAAGAGTGCCTTATTTAGCTCTTGGGAATGCTTGAAGGATATTTAATGCTAAAATACAATTTTCACTCACTTTGAAGAAATTATCACAAGCGTCAACTCCTTTTCCAACTTAGCACCTTTAAGTCATTCTCATGAAATGTTTATATTCATTTGTCTTGCATGGCTCTTCTACACACTCCTCCATTGTGTTCCTCCACTGCTTAGCTTCTGTTTGACTTTTGCAATAGTTTTCACTTCTACACCCTCATTTCCAGGCTCTCCTTAGGTTATCCCTTTCTTGGTCGCGTGTTCATTGCAATGATATATTATTTGACATCCATTTTAACTAAGATTAACTTCCATTTGCCGCAACCCACTCCAGTGTTCTTGCCTGGAGAATCCCAGGGACAGAGGAGCCTAGTGGGCTGCTGTGTATGGGGTTGCACAGAGTCGGACACAACTGAAGCGACTTAGCAGCAGCAGCAACAGCCCCTGAATATTTGATTTTTATTTACTTGAGAGCTTGTTTTGAAGCCAGAAGTGTCCCAATATGGAAGGGTCTATTTTCCAATTTTACTGAAGTTACTTCTTGGATTTAATTCCCTCTTGGGAAAAACAGAGTGCCTTTCAATGAAGATCACTACTCCAGAAAATAATGGGCACTGATTCAACAGGTTACAGCAAAGGATCCTGGTAGTAGTGGTTGGCCTGCACTATGGTCAGTCTATCATTAGATCAGATCAGATCAGTCGCTCAGTTGTGTCCAACTCTTTGTGACCCCATGAATTGCAGCACGCCAGGCCTCCCTGTCCATCACCAACTCCCAGAGTCCACTGAGACTCACGTCCATCAAGTCAGTGATGCCATCCAGCCATCTCATCCTCTGTTGCCCCCTTCTCCTCTTGCCCCCAATCCCTCCCAGCATCAGAGTCTTTTCCAATGAGTCAACTCTTCACATGAGGTGGCCAAAGTTCTGGAGTTTCAGCTTTAGCATCATTCCTTCCAAAGAAATCCCAGGGCTGATCTCCTTCAGAATGGACTGGTCGGATCTCCTTGCAGTCCAAGGGACTCTCAAGAGTCTTCTCCAACACCACAGTTCAAAAGCATCAATTCTTCGGCACTCAGCCTTCTTCACAGTCCAACTCTCACATCCATATATGACCAGGAAAAACCATAGCCTTGACTAGACGAATCTTTGTTGGCAAAGTAATGTCTCTGCTTTTGAATATGCTATCTAGGTTGGTCATAACTTTTCTTCCAAGGAGTAAGCGTCTTTTAATTTCATGGCTGCAGTCACCATCTGCAGTGATTTTGGAGCCCAGAAGTGATGCCTTATTTCTCCCTTTCTACCCAAACTGCTTGCAAGTTATCAGAGAAGGCACCTCCAGTGACTTTCAGATAGTTCTGCCTTTGACTTGTTTTTTCCAATTATTTGTTTATACTTCGTTATTTTTCCTTTATAGCTATGTTTTCGCTAAATTTTAAGCAGGTTACTTAATCTGAGCATCAATTATTTTAACTGCAAAATATAGATGAAAATACCTATTTATAGGGGGTTTTGTAAGAGTTAAGTGACAGCACTTATTTAAGAGCAGCTAGCTATTTCATTTCAGAGTTAGCTCATCAAAAATGTCCTTCAGGTCAGTACATTTCTTCACTACTTGCGACTTGAAATCACTCTAATCCCTTGCCATGCTCTTGTCCTAAATATTCCTCTCCTGAACTCATTCAACTTTTCCAAATTCACATGGTCTTCTAGTAGACTGACCATATAATTTATTTGGACACTTTTGAGAGTATAAGGGGGAGGGAGCCATCAATTTTATGCTAGGACAACAGGTGTCAACTGGGACTGTCCTAAACAAATTCGAAGGTAACCGACATATTAGCCCCCTTCTGGCTATAGCAGACTGCTTCCTACCCTGGGAAATATCTTCATGGTTGCCCTTTCAAGTCTCAATTGCTTCACTGACCTTCCTACTCAGTAAATTTTTCCCTCTGTCACCACTGCTATCAATACCTATGTTAACAACTGCATATGTTTATTTAAAAACCACCCTCCATTACCAACTTCTCCATTTCTACTGAAGACTAGACCACAGTTCAGAGTTTGTCTTTGGCTTTCCATATTCCTTCATATCCATCCAGCTGGCAGAGTTTGTCAAATTCAATTCTATAAACACTTAATGAGCATTTACTTTGTTCCAGAGACTAAGTGAAGGACTAAGGATAAAAAAAAATAAGACACAATCCCGATGTACAAGAAGCTTACATTAAATAATAAACATGTAAATAAGCAATTGCAATTTAGTATCTGAGGTCCAAAAATAGAAGTAGTGTAAAGTGAAGTGATTTACTTCTGTAAAGTGATGATGTCAACATGGAAGTTACCAACTCTGCTTGGGGGCTTCAAAAAAGTATTTACAGAAATAAAGATGAAGTTGGCCTGTGGCTTATTATATGAATGAATTAATATTTTATTAACTATGATTTGCTAGATTAAGTGCTATGCTATGCACTGCCCTTCAAAATCTTCAAATTACTGGACAACTGCGCTCATTTCCCATGCTAGTAAGGTTATGTTCGTGCTTTTTTTGTGCTTAGTCACTCAGTTGTGTCCTACTCTTTGCTACCCCATGGGCTGTAACCCAGCATGCTCCTCTGTCCATGGGATTTTCCAGGCAAGGATACTAGAGTGGGTTGCCATTTTCCTTCTGCAGGGGATCTTCCTGATCCAGGAATCGAACCAGGGTCTCCTGCACTGCAGGCGGATTCTTTACAAGTTGAGCTACCAAGGAAGCCCCAAGGGTATGTTCAAAATCCTTCAAACAAAGTTTCAGCAGTACGTGTCCCAAGAACTTCCAGATTTACAAGCTGGGTTTAGAAAAGGCAGAGGAACCAGAGATCAAATTGCCAACATTTGGTGGATCATAGAGAAAGCAAGGGAATTCCAGAGAAATGTTTGCTTCATTGACTACTCGAAAGCCTTTGACTGTGTGAATCACAACAGACTGTGGAAAATTCTTAAAAAGATAGGAATTTCACCTTACCTGTCTCCTGAGAAACCTGTACGCGGGTCAAGAAGCAACAGTTAGAACCTTACATGGAACAACTGACTGGTTCAAAATTGGTAAAGGACTTCGACAAGGCTGTATATTGTCACCCTGTTTATTTAACTTATATCCACAGTACATCATGTGAAATGCCAAGCTGGATGAGTCACAAGCTGGAATCAAGATTGCTGGGAGAAATATCAACAACTTCAGATATGCAGATGATACCACTCTGAAGGTAGGAAGTGAAGGGGAACTGAAGAGCCTCTTGATGAGGATGAAAGAAGAGAGAGAAAAAGCTGGCTTAAAACTCAACATTCAAAAAGCTAAGATCATGGTATCTGGTCCCATCACCTCGTGTCGAATAGAAGGGCAAAAAGTAGAAGCAGTGACAGATTTTCCTTTCTTGGGCTCCAAAATCACTGTGGACGGTGACTGCAGCCATGAAATTAAAAGAGGCTTGCTCTTTGGAAGAAAAGCTGTGACCATCCTAGACAGGGTATTAAGAAGCAAAGACATCACTTTGCCGACTAAGGTCTGTATAGTCAAAGGCTATGGTTTTTCCAGTAGTCATATGAGAGTTGGACCATAAAGAAAGCTGAGCAATGAACAATTGATGCTTTTGAATTGTGGTGCTGGAGAAGACTCTTGAGAAGCTCCAATACTTTGGCCACCTGATGGAAAGAGTGAACTCACTGGAAAAGACCCTGATGCTGGGAAAGATTGACAGCAGAAGGAGAAGAGGGTGACAGAGGATGAGACGGTTAGATAGCATCACCAACTCAATGGACATGAACTTGAACAAACTCTGGGAGACAGTGAAGCACAGGGAAGCCTGGTGTGCTACAGTCCATAGGGTCATAAAGAGTCAGACACGACTTAGCAACTGAACAACAACCAATGCTATGTACATGGAATACATTGATAAACGTGAAAGGTATGTCACTTGTCCTCTTGAAGCTTATAGGTTTGTTTATTAGGGAAGACAGAGAGTATAATAGTGAGGAGTATTAGAAAAGGGGGGCATCATGTGAATACATAAAAGGAGAACTAACCAACTGTGCAACTAAGTCCAGAACAGTTAAGCTGAAATAAGTAAAGATGAAAAGAAGTTAGGTGAAAGGCACAGATTAATAGGAGTGGGAAAGAGACCAAGATTTTGAGGTGGAGAGAATATGATGAATTAAAACACTGAGAAGAGATCAATATGACGAGGAGTGGGGGAAACGGACATGGCATGAAATTGGAAATGCAGGCAAGAGTCAGAACTTACAAGACTTTGCAGACCCTATTAAGGACTGTGAACTTTACCCTAGGTCAATGGGCAGCCATAATTCAAGCATTGAAAGTGATGTAAACAGATTCACTCCTTCTAGAAGGAGGCTGTTGCAGCAGCTTAGAGATGATGGTAGTAGAAATGGAGAAAAGGATGGTTTTTAGAAATATCTAGAAGGTATAATGACAAAGTCAGTGATCGATTTGTTATGAAAGGTGAAGAAGAAATGATCGAGGATGGTTCCCCAAACAGCTGGCACTGTTATTGACTGAGTTAAGGAACATCAGAGAAGGACCAGGTTTGGGAATGAAGATAATGAGTCCAGGTTTAGATATGCTGAGTTTGAGGTACCAGCGAAATATTCAGGTGGAGAGCTCAGTTGGATCTGTTTGTCTGGAGCTACTTATGTGGCAGTTTTAGGTATATCAGTGGTGATACAGCCAGGGAGGTGGATGCATTTACGTTAGGAAACATTCAGTGTGCGAAGAGGCATTAGAACAGAATATGTAAAACATTTAATGGTTGCATAAAAGAAAATCTATCAAAAATGGTTAAGAGGGAGCAGCTAGAGAAGAAAGAAGAAAATCCCAAATATGTGATGTGACAAAAGCCAAAGAAAGAAAGCATTTAAAAGAAGGAATCGTGAAAAATGAAACTGGAAGATCTTACTGAGGACAGTTTTCGAGAAATGGCAGGCACAAAATCCAGATTAGTGGGTCTAGGAGTGAGTGGGAGGTGAGAAAATAGAGGCAGCGTATATAGGTAGCACTTGCCGTAAGTTTGGGAAGGAGAGAGGAGACAATACAGTGAGAGCTGAAGAGACATGTAGATGAAGAACTAAGGGGGTCTTTCGTGTCCTATGAGAGCTACTTGAATACATTTAAATACTGAATGGAAAAGAACCACTAAAGAGGAAGATTGGAAAGAGACAAACCAATGCAAAGGTTCCCAAAGCAGGGAGGGAGGAGGGTTCAGGATGGGGAACACGTGTATACCTGTGGTGGATTCATGTTGATATATAGCAAAACCAATACAATATTGTAAAGTTAAAAAAAAAAAAAAGGTCCCCAAAGGTAGCCAGGGCTCCAAAGCACAGGTGAGGGTCCAGCCTTTAAAGGCGGGGGTGGGGGGGCTCTTGTCCTTCCCACTCTCTCTGCAATAGGAGAGAACAAAGAGAGAGAGGTTCAGGTGCAAGTAGGAGGTGGGAAGTGAAGTTGTTTCCACTTGCTGGCTTTTCATATTTCAAAAACAGGTGCTCAATAAATATTTATTAAATCAATGGCTGAATAAATGCAAGTAACAGGAATCTGAAATCTGCAAAGTTCCTTGCTTTCCACCAGAAGCATTCTATTGTTTAGAAAAGTTTGGAGATGACTGTAGAGGTGAGAAGGATTCAGAGTACTTTTCAGTAAGAATAGCTTTAGGAAGAGTACTTTTAGGAAGGGATGTCTCAAAATCAACAATAAGGATACTAAAGTCTTACTCCAAATGGAAACCAGCAGGGGAAATGCTCTGTTGGACAGAGTGAAAGCAAAAGAGCAGGCGACCTGTTCTCTACAGGTTTGTTTTCTTTTACTTTTTTTCAGTTAAAGCAATCTTTTTCAATCCCTAGAAGTTTCAGACTACAGACTTCGGCCTTGAGGGGAGAGCAAGGATCTATCAGGCACTGAGCACTCGTTTGCTACAAATGGTGAAGAGTAACTCCCCACACGGGAGAGTAATCCACAGTGGTAGCTGCTGCTGCTGCTAAGTCACTGCAGTCGTGTCCGACTCTGTGTGACCCCATAGACGGCAGCCCACCAGGCTCCCCCGTCCCTGGGATTCTCCAGGCAAGAACACTGGAGTGGGTTGCCATTTCCTTCTCCAATGCATGAAAATGAAAAGTGAAAGTGAAGTCGCTCAGTCGTGTCCGACTCTTCGTGACCCCATGGACTGCAGCCAACCAGGCTCCTCTGTCCATGGGATTTTGAAACAGGATCAAACTCAGACTTTGTCTTCACTCATTTTTAACTGTGGTGTTCTACTTCCACCTCAGATTTTAATAACTCTTACCATTGCAAACAGTCTTTAAGGTGCCATCATGAGTAAATTGTTTCTTGACAAAAAATGCCATGGGCGTTATTTTTGTGATATTTTGCACTCTTCAATATTCAAATCCTAACTACTTTAAGCCCTACTTAAATCCCACCTTCTCCCAAAACACTTCAGGACACCTGAAATCCTGATGGTCTCTCTGGCCTTTAAAATCCTATGACAGTCCACCTGTGTTACTCATTCGATAAATTTTATCAGCATACAATTGAGTTGGATATTATTTAACTTTTCTTTGATTATGACTTGGGCTTCCCTTTCGGCTCAGCTGGTAAAGAATCTGCCAACAATGAAGGAGACCTGGGTTCAATCCCTGGGTTGGGAAGATCCCCTGAAGAAGGGAAAGGCTACCCACTCCTGTATTTTGGCCTGGAGAATTCCATGGGTTGTACAATCCATGGGGTCGCAAAGAGTTGGACACTACTCAGTGACTTTCACTTGATTATGGCTTAACATCACAAATCCATAAGCTTCTCAGAGGATAGAAAGTGCATCTTATGTCTCTTTTTTTGGACATCTTTTAAAACTTTGTCCTAATACCTTATCCATAGTATGCTGCCAGTAAATATTTGTTGATTGATTGCTGGGTCAGTTTCATCATCAATGTTGGTTGAACATCTCTGAGAGCTGTCTGCAACCACTTCAGAAAGTTTCCTGTTGATATCATTCTGAGAAATGGAGGAGTTTTTATTTCTGCTGTGGGTTTATTTTTTTTCTTTCTGGTTATAAAGCTGGGAATCTCAAAAAGACTATTGGTTTGTATGTGTGTGCAGGGGGGTTCCTTTTGAAAGGGAGTGTGGAAAAAAAAAAGCAGACTTTTTATTTTGTAAGGGTTTTTTGAAGCTTACAAGTTCTCATAAAAAAGTCCAGATTGGTTGAACTTGAAGTTCCCCTCCTCCTTTCTCCTCCTGCAGAGCCTTTTTCTAAACCTACTTCCCTTAAAATGACTTTTATTGATTTTCACTCATTGAGAGTTATTCTTCAGAATGAGGATGGAGGGGTCAGAGAGAGAAATTTACCCTGTGCTACCTGTGGAATAGGTGTACCTCCGTATCTAGTCTTGCTTTATTTGCTCTGTTTCCTGGATCCAGAAACCTGCACGCTGGGGATCATTAGGTCCTCTGTGTCTTGGTCGGAACTTGAGTACAGTATACTAATAGATCAATTTATGTGTTCATTCATTCAGCAAACATTTATTGAGCAGGCATGTCCTAGGCATTGGAGATACTAAGATGAATAAGACGTAATCGCTGCCCTCAGTGACCTCCAGATGTACACGGAGGCACCAGCGTGATGGGGGTTGGGGTCAGAGAAGGCTTCCTAAACTGAATATCCTCTGTTTGGCAATCCTAAAAGAAGGAAGAAATCAGCCTTGTAAAATAAATATAAACATTTAATCAAGTTAGCCAATTAGAAAGACATTTCTTAAGACAGTCTTTTACCAGTATGTCTTGTTTCTTTTGCAATTTCTCCCTAATTTCTTTGCTTCCCAGGTGGCGCTCGTGCTGAAGAACCTGCCTGCCAATGCAGGAGACATAAGAGACATGGGTTGGATCCCTGGGTAGGGAAGATACCCTGGAGGAGGGCACAGGCAACCCACTCTGGTATTCTTGCTTGGAGAATCCCCATGGACAGAGGAGCCTGGCAGGCTACAGTCCATAGCGTTGCAAAGAGTCAGACATGACAGAGTGACTTGGCACACATTGTCTACGTTTAAAATTGCCTCCAACCTTATTTTTATAAACCCTGATCTGATCCTGTCATCCCCGTCTTGAGAATTTGTAATGGCTACTCATTCATTCATTCTGCATATTCATCCATCACCTACTGTGCTGTGTCAGGCAAATACTAAGTGTTTGGGATCCAGTGTTTGTGAGCAACCGGTTCCTCCCTTCAAGAAGCTTATGGTCTAGATCCAGAGACAGACAAGTAAGCAGACACTATTGGTACAGTCTCATATTAGCATTGACAGAGTAGGCACAAGATTCTGTGGGAGTATAGAGCACCTAATCCTGTCCCTCTTTCCAAAGTCTTGTCCTCAGATCTAAATCAATGCAGCCCAACAGATACCAGTATCTATTGTGCTAAGTACTATGCAAAACAACTGCTTTTAAGCAGATCAAAGCCTAGTGGAGGAGCCTGAGAATTTAATCAATAATTCCAGCACAATGTGGTAAGTGGATAGGTAAATGCATTGGATGCTAGGTTAACAGCGGTTGAAGAGGAGAGAGGACTGGTAGACAAGCTTCCTGGAAGAGACCGTGCCTAAGCCAAGTCTTGAAATACAAATAGGAGTTAGCTAGACTCTGGAGCATCCAGTTCCTTAGTGTGACAAACAAAACCCTTCACAACCTGTTGCTGCACATTTCCAGTGCACCCTATGTCTTATACACCTTTGTTTTTCAAGTTAGGAACAAGAATCCCTAGGGGATCATTTAGTGTTATACATCGGATACAAGGAAGTACTGGGTAAATGCGGTGTATCTTTACAGGGCATCAGTATTACCAGATGATAAATAATTTAAAGTATTGTTGTGTATGAAAGCACAATATATTTGTGAACTTGAAGGCAAAATTTCCATTGATTTTTTAAAAGATAAAACAAGATACGTAAATTTCCAGTCATTTCAAGCTTGTCCTCAGACACTACCTCTTTCTTGTGGAAAATTTGAAATGCAGTATCTTAAAGTGCCAAGAACTTTCAGGTCTCTGAGGCTTAGCATATGCTATTCCCTCATCCTGAGTGCTGTTCTTAGTTTCTCCCTAGGTAAACCACTCAAATGGCAGAAAGTGAAGAGGAAATAAAAAGCGTCTTGATGATGATGAAAGACGAGAGTGGAAAAGCTGGCTTAAAACTCAACATTGGAAAAACTAAGATCATGGCATCCAGTCCCATCTGCTGCTTCTGCTACTGCTAAGTCGCTTCAGTCGTGTCCGACTCTGTGTGACCCCATAGATGGCAGCCCACCAGGCTCCCCCGTCCCTGGGATTCTCCAGGCAAGAACACTGGAGTGGGTTACCATTTCCTTCTCCAATGCATGAAAGTGAAAACTGAAAGTGAAGTCGCTCAGTTGTGTCCGGCTCTTAGTGACCCCATGGACTGCAGCTTACCAGGCTCCTCTGTCCACGGGATTTTGAAACAGGATCAAACTCAGACTTTGTCTTCACTCATTTTTAACTGCAGTGTTCTACTTCCACCTCAGATTTTAATAACTCTTACCATTGCAAACAGTCTTTAAGGTGCCATCATGAGTAAATTGTTTCTTGACAAATAATGCCATGGGTGTTATTTTTGTGATATTTTGCACTCTTCAATATTCAAAATCCATGGGATTTTCCAGGCAAGAGTACTGGAGTGGGTTGCTATTGACTTCTCCAATCCAGTCCCATCACTTTATGGCAAATAGATGAGGGAAAAGTGCAAACAGCAGCAGATTTTATTTTCTTGGTCTCTAAAATCACTGTGCATGGTGACTGCAGCCAAGAAATTGAGACATTTACTTCTTGGGAAGAAAGCTATAACAAATCTAGACAGCATATTAAAAAGCAGAGACATCACTTTGCCAACAAAGGTCCATGTGTTCAAAGCTGTGGTTTTCCCAGTAGTCATATATAAATGTCAGAGTTGGACCATAAAGAAGGCTGAGGGCTGAAGAACTAATGCTTTTGACTTGTGGTGCTGGAGAAGACTCTTGAGATTCCCTTGAACAGCAAGATCAAAGTAGGCAGTCCTTAAGGAAATCAACCCTGAATGTTCATTGGAAGGACTATGCTGAAGCTGAAGTTCCAACACCTTGGCCACCTGATGTGAAGAACGGACTCATTAGAAAAGACCCTGATGCTGGAAAGGATTGAAGGCAAAAGAAGGGAGTGGCAGAGGATGAGACAGTTGGATGGCATCACCGACTCAATGGACATGAGTTTGAGCAAACTCTGGGAGATGGTGAAGGATAGGGAAGCCTGGAGTGCTGCAGTTCATAGGGTCACAAAGAGTCAGACACGACTTAGCAACTGAACAACAAACTCTACCTACCCTTCAAATTTCGATTTAAGTGTCATCCCATAAGAGTCATTTTTTAACACAGTTTAAATGTCGTCCCATACAACAGTTACTTTTTGAACATCCACTTATATTTTGCCTCCTTTCCTAATAGTGCCAGGCAGAGTTCGGACCACCTTTTTTTGTGTTCCCACCACCTTTTACCCAGAGTTTCCGTTACAGCACTGCTCACACTGCACAGTGCTGCTCACCGTTTTCCTATCCATTTCTGCTGCTGCTTCACTGTAAGCGTCTTGAGGGCAGGGACTAGTTTTAAATTTATCTTTGTCTCCTTAGTGACTGGCACTTGCTAGAACTTCAGTCAATATTTTTTGAATATTGAGTTGTGGACCATCTCCTCTGCATCCCCTCTGCTCTTACACAAAGTAATATCTCCTTTCCTTCTCATCGTTAGGGAGTGATGTGTTCCACAAAAGTCTATTTTCCAGGCAACTGAAATTTACTTCCTAAAGTATCAAAACCTGCTTTTGGTGGGAATTTATTTTTTTTAAGTTTTTACATGCCTCCTCTCTTAAGTAAAATATACTAAGCATAATGTGTTCCTTGATGACTTATGCCTGAAAGCACCAACCTTATGCTGGTTTAGAATCCATGACATCCTCCGGGGACACTGATGGGATAGAACTTCTTGCCTGCACACCAAATAACTCCATCCTCTTCTGGGTTGAGAGTTCTTATGCTCACTTCTTGCATTTTGGTCACGACTTGATGTCAGTGTGCTCCCTCTAACAACACTGCCTTTGGCTCCTGTTGTGTGTCTTTTAATGGATATTAAAATTATAAAAGAATATGTTCACTGACACAGAAACAGAAGCATTCCAAGTAAAAACTCAAAGTCCTCCCTCCGTCTTGGCGCCCCACCTTGCCCCTGCCCCACATCCACACTCATCTCTAGGTATAACCATTGTTAGCAGTGTGTTGTGTATCCTTTCCGGTCATTTTCTGTCAATGCATGTGTATACTCGTGTATACACAAATAAGAAGTCATATTCTGCACACTGTTCTATGACTGGCTTTTCTTCCCACTCCACAATACAATAGGTATGTTTACATGTCAGTATATTCAAGTCTATCTCATTCTTTTTAATGGCTGCCCCCTTTTAATTTGACAATCTTAATCAGCTGTGAATGGGAAAGCCAAATAATCAAGCTTATTAGAATTGTACCTAAGAAAGAGTAAATCAGCTCTGAGTGAAGGCTTGAGGAATTCTCCTAGGGGTAAAATGTGTTAACTTTAGTGCATGGTCTTTGTAATGTTTATTTTGGCTATTCTGGGACCCCTTTTGCTTATTTCCTGGTTCACTGTGTTTTGGATAGCTGAGGTTGCTGGACATATGCCCTGTGAATTAGTGAGGTATTACATACTCGATTTTGCATTATATGATAGTACTATGGTTTTGTGGGGGTTGTGCATTTGATTTTTAAATTTAGATTGTCTTTGTAGACAGGGATTATTTCTTCTGATCCTAAGTACTTGCATCATAGTGCAGAGGGTAGAATATGGTAGCAATTAGAATGTTTGGCTTGGTGATTGACATGGGGCTTCTTATCAGTATCATCTACCTGCCCTGGATTTATGGGAACTCTGTAAGCTCATCTGAAGAAGCCTTTTATTACTAACGAACATTAACGTACTGATAGCATCTTGCCCTATGATAATAAAATACTATTTAGGATTTATATGGGGTTTTCTGCCTTCATCAACTATAGTAAATGGCTGCTGCTGCTGCTAAGTCACTTCAGTTGTGTCCGACTCTGTGCGACCCCATAGACGGCAGCCCACCAGGCTCCCCCGTCCCTGGGATTCTCCAGGCAAGAACACTGGAGTGGGTTGCCTTTTCCTTCTCCAATGCATGAAAGTGAAAAGTGAAAGTGAAGTCGATCAGTTGTGTCCGACTCTTAGTGACCCCATGGACTGCAGCCTACTAGGTTCCTCAGTCCATGGGATTTTCCAGACAAGAGTACTGGAGTGGGTTGCCATTGCCTTCTCCAATAGTAAATGGCTAAATCCTGTTAATTCCACCTTTTAGATTTCACAGTAATTTGTCCCCTCATCTCCATTCCCACAGCCCCAGTGCCTTGGTTCAGGCCCTATTACATTCCAATTGAATTACCTTTAACAGACTCCTTAATTGGTCTCCCTACCTCCAGTCAAAACTCTACTCTGCTCACACAGTAACTAGTGCTCTTCTTAACAAAGAAATTCTATCATGTCAAACCCCTGAAAAACCCTCTAGGTGTTTCTCATCAGCTGTAGCATAAGTCCACAGTCCTTTGCCCCACTTCTGATTTTCTCTTGTAGTCAGTGCTCATACTACAAGTGGCTTATAGATTCTCCAACACACTATACAAGAAAGTTCCTAATAAATGGTTGCTAAATTAATGAATGAAACATCTTACCTAGTTAGAGTGACCATTCAATCCACTTGGTTCAAGATTCCCTTCCATCCCAGCATAATGATTAATTGTGCTTTTCACTATTAAACTTGTCTGAGGCCAGTAAACTACATGGTCCCCTAATCACAGCACGCATCAAATTGTTTTCTAACTCTAGTCCCACCTACTAGATAATGGAGGCAGAAATTTTGTTCATTTTACTTGTATATCTTCATTTATTCAAATAAGACAATGACGCTGTTAGATGCTGAGGTATAATGCTAAATAAAACAAACATGGTTCTTGCCTTCATGAAGCTTATAATCCAGCAGGAAAGACTAATCTAGTGGGAAGAATAGTGCCTAATACATTAAATGCTGCTGTGTGAATGAATGGCTCAACGTGGAGACAGATACAGTCATAAGCATAGAGCTCTAAGTTGATCAAATTATTTAAAGAGTTGCTAACTAAAAAAATTAAACACAAACAACACATACAACACATTAAACATACATAATATTTAGATGCTACTTTAATGTGTAAGAAATTGTGAGGAAAAAGGAGACCAAGAAATAATAGCAAGAATGAGACTGTGAGGGCTCTTTGTTTTTTATGTAGGCAATTTGTAATCCATGTGGTTCTTTGGAGGACAGATTATCAGTACGTATTCTACCCCTCGCCCTTTCTTTTTGAGATGAGAAATCTGTGGTTTTAGAAACTGAGCCACAAAAGAAAGCAGTGATGTCATAAACTGGGGTTAGATTTTGGTTGAGTTTCACTACCTGCTATCCTAGACTAGTTACCCATGTTCCCACGGACAAGTTACAAAACCCTTTCAACCTCACTTTCCTCTTCTGTATATAAAATAGTGCTGATATTATCTCCAGAATTGATCTAAGAATTAAATGAGATTATGTAAAGGCATTTAGTCCCATAACTCAGCTTCTAGAAGGCACTCAGGGAATGTTAGTTCTCTATCCATTTCCCCTATTTATCTTTCTGTACGTGGTGAATTAAAGGATGATATAAAATTATTTGAAAAGAACGAACTGTAAATATAAACACCAATAAAAATTTTTATTCTCAAATACGGGTGCTAAACTAGGCCCTCTCCATCCCCTCTGCCAGTACCAGTTTTATTTATATTCATTTATTATCTTATTTTTATAGGCAAAGACCCAGAGAAGCGTTCCAGGAGCAAGGCGATAGGCAAAATTTTTCTGGGAAAAAGGCCGAGTTTATGAGGGAGTCATTCAGCTGCAGTAGGTGTCCGTTTTAAAGATAACCATTTACTCTTGGTCGCATTTGGTTCAAGAAAGGAAGAACAGTCAACCATCCACGGAGATCTTTCAGTGGGGGGGTAAACGTGACAAAAGCAGGATCTCTCTTCTCGCGACCCCAAGACTTTCCAGCTCTTTCGCAAGGGCCAGCAGGTCTGTTCTCCAGGAGTGTCCTGGGTCTGGACTCCATTTCCCAGAGTCCCTTAGTGCCCTAATGTATTCAGGGCTCAGAGTGCCTGTATGTGTGTGAGTGTGAGAGAATGTGCGCGTGTGTGCGTGTGTGTGTGTGTGCGTGCGCGTGTGTGTCTCCGAGTCCCTGGGAGAGTGGAGGCTCATTCACTGATTAGAGCCAGCGCTGAGAGGCAGCACTGCTCCTTCTCTCACACCAACCAAGTCTCTTGATCTGTACATGCAATCCCAGGCAGCTCGCGAACACAAACCCGGGGCCAGCCGCCTACTGCTGCTGCCGCCGCCGCCGCCGCCTCTGCCTCCGCCGGCTCTGCGCACCCGGGACTTTTCATGCACCACACTCACAGCCTCCTTCCCTCTGTGTCCTGAAAAGTGCGACCGTTCTTCCAAGGAATTTCCACGGCAAGTACGGAGACCAGAAAGGGGTGTGGATGCGTGTGCGTACACCAGAGGGGTGGGTGCGAGGACGGCCGGGTGTCTCAAGAACCCGGCTAACTTTCCGGGTCGCTTTCCTAGGGATTCGGGCGGCTCCCCGGCGATAGGGGCAGGGGCTGGGACCTGGACTGGCGCGTCTCGGATCCTCGCGACGGTGCCTCCCGGTATCGGTGCCCTGCGCACTCAGTGCGCTGCCTCACTCAAACTTTCCGTCTTGAGTTTTCCTTAATGTGTTTTATTTGGGGGGTGCGAGGGGGAGGGACCAGACGCGGGAATTGGACAGGCAGGGAGGGTGAGGGGGCAGGGGCCGTGAGGGAAGGAGCAGGACTCTTTTTCTCCATCTTTTAATAAGCCACATTCCCACTTTGTTTGGGTCGAGCGCCGGAATGCCCTGTCGCCCGTCTTCCCCGTGGATCCCGCGGTGATTTCCGGCGGGGCCGGAGCCGGGTGGTACTCAGCGGGGTGCCCGAGGCGGCTGGCGGGATGGGGAAGGGGCGATCCGAATGAGAAAGGACCTCGACCGCCCCCACACAACACGCGGCCGGCCCGGGTGGGGTACTCGGGGAGAGGCTGGAAGCCTGGGGCCCCCGGGGGTTCGGCTTACTTTCCTGGAGGGGGCGGGGGTGAAGGGCGTGGAGGAGGTGGGGGTGGGCCGGGGGGAGCCGCCGCCAGCAGGAAGGAGGCAGGTGCTGGCCCAGAGGTGGACCGCTCGAAATGCAGCCGGTAAACTCGCGCTCCGCCCGGCCCGCCGGCCTGGTCTCAGAGCAGCCCGACCCATGGAGCGAGGGGTCTCCGGGATTTCCCGGGCCGGGACGCTCTCCCAGCGGTTCCACCGAGCGGTGTGGGAGGACCGCGGTACAGACAGCGGCGCGTGGCTCTGTTTGTAGTTTTATTTTTAATCTTAGACTTGCCTTAAACTGAGTAACAATTTCTCTTCCTCCGACTTGAGAACAAAACTTTTCAGCGAGCACGGCGGGCACTGCAGTCCTGCGGCCGCCACAGCCGCGCTCGTCAGCCGCAGCGCAGCGACCTTGTCCGCGCGGAGCATGGCCCGCCACCGCGCTCCCGGGCCTCCGGCCGCCCCCTCCCCAACCCAGGGCTTTTCAGGGCTCCGCCTGGGCGTTTCGCCTTTGTGCTTTGTAAGGGAAACCCTTTTCTTCCAGGGCACAACAAACTTGGGCGGAGAGCTTCCGTGTGGCCCCCCGGGCGAGGCCGCCCACGGTGGTGAGGCCATCTGAGGGGATGCCCGGTCTGTCCTCCGCTCCAGGAGCCCCTCCAAGAGCTCGAGACGCGGGTGGACCCCGGCTGACGGGAGCCCAGAAGTAGCCGGGGCTCGGGCTGCTCGGAGGCAGGGGAAAAGCTCTCGCTTCCCGATCAGAACGCGCTGTCTCGGGCCGGGCCGCGGCTCCAGCGGAGGGTCAGGGCCCGGGCCCCGAGCCGGGCGCGCGTCGCACCGGACGCGGGTGTATGGGGCGGGGGCGCTCGGCGTGGGGCTCAGCTCTGCCCGGTGGGGCCGGGCCGGCGGTCTGGGGTCCCTGGCCTCCTGCCCCGGAGCAGCTCAGAGCGAAGACTCTCTGCCCACGATGCCCACCAGCCACGTCTCGCCTCTCGTCCCCCCAACCAGACTCGGCTTGGTGGGCAAAGGGGAAAGAAAGGAAAAATAAAGAGGAAAAAAAGGGCAGGCCAGGAGGAAGCTGCGGGTCAGGCTGGAGGGAGCAGACTGGGCAGGGGTGCCGGCCTCCTCCTCTGCCCGCCTCGGGGGTTCTTCCCGCAAATGGAAAGTGAGCGGTGGAGGAAAAGGCAGGAAGAGCGTCGAGGAAGAGCGACGAGGGCGTCTTCGGTGCCGATCCCTCCCGGCCCGCGGAAACCCGGCAAAAGTGGCGTTGAGTTCGCTCGCCGCAGTCCGGGGCGAGCGGGGAAAGGCCGAGGACAGGGCGGCGCCGCGCCGCCGGTGACAGACGGTGTCGGGGCCGTGCGCTGAGCGAGCGGGGACACACACCTGTTCTGCGAGTCGCGTCGTGTGCGGCGGCCGGACGGCCGCGGCGCGAGAGGCAGAGCCCTCCCTCCCGTACCCCAGGCCCGCTGTCCGGGAACCGGGAGGGCCCGGCTGCCCCCGCGCCGGCTCGCCTAGGCAGGAGCCCCGCAGTCCAGGAGCCCCGGGGCTGCCCGCCGAAGCGGTGGCGCGCGGCGCCGGGACCTGGGTGACCCGCGGGGCGGGGCTGTTCAGGGGGCGAGGTTCTTGCACTCTGATGGAAGGTAGTCTCCGAGCTGCAGCCCCGCAGGTCAGACCCAGCCGCGCACCAGGGCCCATGCATTTAGCGGTTCTTCCCCGGCCGGAGCCCTGGTTCCCCAAAGTTACAAACAGATGTTTCGTGCGGAGGTTGTTGGGATCTAAAGTATTCTTTGTGCAAAGGCAACCGAAAGGTCAGGCCGAGGATTGGTGGGCTCGGCTCTGCGTCGGCCCTAAGTTCATGTAGGTTTCGCCTTTACTTCTTCCTTTTCCCTAAAAGAGTTGGGTTTTCCCGGTGAAGATGTAGCGACCGAACTGTGCACCCGCGGCCCCGCGGGCCCGCACTCTTGGACTGGCCAGATGGTCACCCTCCGGCCAAGTCCGACCTGAGTCGGAGTCCAAATCTGGAACGGATACCCAGCCACGTCTGAACCGCAGGCGTTGGCCCCAGCCGTGGAACCAGGTTAGCCTTCTGCTTCCTGAGCTCGTGCAGATGGCGGTAAAATTTCTGCTACAGCGGTGTTTCTAAATACCCCCCGGGCATTTAGTGTGCGGGAATTCTCTTCCAGCGAAGCAGTCTGTGAACTTAAAAAAAAAAAAAAAACTTTCCTGAGTTCTTAACAACCCCCCACTACCCTGGCCCCATTTCCCATTGTTCTTTGCTTTTTAAGTTGCCTGTTAATTTTTTAAAAAGTTTATTTATGCAAAGGGAAAATATCGTTTAATTTGTTCTATTATTTTAATTCTTGGCTTTTGGAAATGGTTCAGACCACAAAAATGTCACCTGTTGTAATAAGCAGAGGAGGGTTGTGTGTGCGATTTAATTACCAGCAGAGTCGTAGTTTGGTGGGCGTTCAGAGCTCGGGCTCCGGGAAAGAGGCTTTTGCAGCTTTCTTTGTGGCAGTCATTTGCAAGTGGGTTTGGCTCCGGGCTGCAGCAGGAGCAGCAGCAGCGGCGCTTCCTTCTACGCCGATCCCGGGCGCGGGTCAGGAAGCCCAGACCCTGAACAGGGATGGTCTGAGGCTGGGGTGGGAGATTGCCCGCTCTCTGAGACTTTCTCTCTGGCTTTCGGTTTTTCAATGCGAAAGTGGCTAGTTCGCGCGGGAGAGCGAGGAGCGCTGCGCATCAGCCCAGTTTCAGACATCTTCACATTCCAAACGTCACCTTCTTCGTTTCATTTGTCTTGGTTCTGGCATGTTTAACAACGCAGTTAGTAATCTCACTAATTATTCAGTTAGCTGGCGTTTTGTAATCACTTTAAACCAGGGTCGGATGTGTGATTTAACAAACTCCAACACATACACTCCTGAACCAAAACCATCACGTCAAGGATTTGAGATTTTTAAAACTCAATATTTGTTGGTCCCTCCGTCCAACCTCACTGCCTGCCAGACAATTTATTTAGCTTCGTGAATTGATCCTCCTCCTTGTTTAGTTAATTCAACAAAGACTTTTTGCAATCTGTTTGGAGTTTGTCTGATGCCGTGGAAAAGTAGCTGATGATTTATTTGGTTGCCTTTCGATTTCTGTCTTCAGCCCTTCTTTCTCCTCCTTTCAGCAGGGATGTCAGCTGTTATTACTTCCTATTGATCCCTTTGCAAAGTGAGAAGTGAACTAAAATTAATGTCAATTCCACTGCTCGGATCAATAGCTGGAGTTATTTTAATCTGGATTTGCACGAAGTGCTAAATTAAAAAAAATCAGCATAGAGGCAGAAAAGTAACAGTTACTTACTTTCCCTTTGCCTGGCTCTTTACAGTCCCCCAAATGCTCCATCAAGCTGATTATCTTACAATCCATATTTTTTTAATTAAGAGGGTCAGTTAGTTTTCTTATTTGGGGTTCTGTGTTTAAACCCATGACATTTTGACATTGGGAGTGTATTAACTATAGATTTTCATAATGACTGTGGTCTGCTGAAGCCTCATCTATACAAGTTGTTAATGTGAAGAGGGGGGAAGAAAGAAAAAGGAAAAGAAAACCGGCACCCCCCTTCCCCCACAGAGACCAACGCCCACACAGTGGAGTAAAAGAGATGTGGCCTGGGAAAATATTGTTGATTTATTTTCAGTATAATGAAGTTTCAAATGAATAACCAGGTTTGAGTGATTCACCGTGTTCTGTTGGAGTGTCCGGTGCTGTCGCCAGATTACTAATTTATGAAACTCATTTAACATAATGAGGTGATCCAGGAAGTAAAAATAGAAGGGCGAATCCTCTGGGTGATGGTTATTTTGGGGGGAAAAAATCCCTCCCCTCACCCCCAATGTATTATGTTTGCCCTTTTCTCCAGCTTGCCTCACGTAGTATTGCCTGTGTGACAGACAAGTAGTTCGTTATTTCTTTTGTGAGGAGCTGCTTAGAACCCTTGGAACAGCCCTGGACCCACTTTCAGAGCATCCATGTTGTATGACCATTAATCTGACTTGAGAACAGCCAAGAACAGTATTCCCAGACTTGTCAGGCTAACTGGCTGTCCTTGGCAGATCATTCCCTGCACTGCTATAACTTGACAGGAAAGTTATTTAAAATTTGGAAGAGAGAAAAATCCGTTAATGTGAGATACATAATCTGGTAATTTAGCAATGATGTCTATAAGGAAAGATGCCAAATGAGGAAGCAGTCTGATGGTGTGCACTCATCTTCCCAATTAATAACAGTCATTGACACGTCTGCTACAGGATGGGAGAAGGAAATACTCTCTATGCACTGCATTAAGCCGGGAGGATTCATCTAGTGCTTAGCTGAGGTCTCTCTGTTTGAGGGAATAGCAAAGATACTCCTTTATCTAGATGGTTTTTTTTTTTTTTTTTTTTAAGGAAGGGGACGAATTTTATTTGAAACATGATTGTTAGTTTAGAGGTTATAATTTGTAACAGATGGTGCTTTTTGGTTACACTTTGAGTTTCATTAAGTTTTTATTTAGCATCTATTTCTGAAGCTAATAAGTCCTAGTGTTCATCTTATGTTATCCTGACTCATCTACAGCCCTCTCCCACCCTTACTCAAAATAAATTTTGCAACAGGATCAGTGTCTATGAAAATGTACAACCTAAATTTAAAAGGGAAATTGAAGGAGGTCTTTCTGAACTCCAATTTGTTCCAGGGCCTTCAGCGGACATCAACTCTGACTGGGCCAATAAGCAGAGGAAAATAAGTCAGAAATTTTGTTAACATTTTGCTCTAAATGTTAATGGCAAATTCAAGGCAGTTTACAAATCTACTTAAGAGTGAGTGCATTAGTAACTAAAATTACCAATCCGTTCTTGGCTGCCCCTGGAAGACAGACGTTTCCTCGGAACATATGCCAAAGGCACCCATTATGTTTTTAAATATTGTCAGAGATGGCAGGCACTTTATTGATGAAGGTTTTGTTCCTTCTCAGGAAAGAGAAAGCCTATGTGATTAAAGAGGGGTGTGGATCAAAAATAATGCTGCTGTTGTTTCTTCACATAGTACTTCTTTCTGGAAAGAGACTTAGATGATACATGAAGATGTGTGTTTATGTATGTGCCAATGTGTGTGATTTATCCACATGTACAATTTGTACCAACTAACACGTGGAGATATTCATGATCTAAATGTGCTTGATTTAGGGATTTTTCAGTCTCCGAGCATTGTTAGGGAAGATAAGGAGAGGATGCAAATGTAGGGGGGTCTTATGTGTAGAACCTGGCCTCTGTTTGAACATCAGGCCTGTCATGAGTGGTGTATGCAGGTACAGGCCCTTTAAAATAGAGACCCCACCTCATCTACTGGGTGACTTGGCCTTCCAAAGCTCATTTGCTCAGGGAATATCGTATTTGGAGGTTTTATGATTTTTTTTTCCTTTGCTGGGCTCAGGCGCATTTCACCCGGAACGTGTAGGGACCAAAGTCAGCTACGCGTACATCACAGTAAGTTGTCTATTGATTTTCCTGAATGAAAATGGTCTGATGCTGCTGCCCACTGGCTCCTAAAGCCTGTGGTGTCTCATGCCCGAGCATCTGTAAGCCAGAAGGGTGGTGTTTCGATCACTTGGGGTTTCCCTTGTCTTTCCTCCCCCTGACCTTCCTCCCCCCTCTTTTTTTCTCTTTGTTGTTTCCACAGGTCTTAAAAGGGGATCATGCCCCAGTAATACTCCCTGCCCTGCTCCCAGGTGCCACTCCCTCCCAGGGAAGACTGCTTCTTGTGTGACGCGGGCTATAGAAAGAGACTCCGATGGACTTACACCGGGCAGCCTTCAAGATGGAGAACTCATCCTACCTCCCCAACCCGCTGGCATCTCCAGCCCTGATGGTCCTGGCGTCCACGGCCGAGGCTAGCCGTGATGCATCCATCCCTTGTCAGCAGCCACGACCCTTCGGTGTACCTGTCTCAGTAGACAAGGACGTGCATATTCCGTTCACCAATGGTTCCTACACCTTTGCCTCTATGTACCATCGGCAAGGTGGGGTGCCAGGCACTTTTGCCAATCGTGATTTTCCCCCTTCATTGCTACACCTCCACCCGCAGTTTGCTCCCCCAAACCTAGATTGCACCCCAATCAGTATGCTGAATCACAGCGGAGTGGGGGCTTTCCGTCCCTTTGCTTCCACTGAGGACCGGGAGAGTTATCAGTCAGCCTTCACGCCCGCCAAGCGACTTAAAAACTGCCATGACACAGAGTCTCCCCACTTGCGCTTCTCAGATGCAGATGGCAAGGAATATGACTTTGGGACACAGCTGCCATCTAGCTCCCCCGGTTCACTTAAGGTTGACGACACTGGGAAGAAGATTTTTGCTGTCTCTGGCCTCATTTCGGATCGGGAAGCCTCATCTAGCCCAGAAGATCGGAATGACAGATGTAAGTACCTTGGTGCAGCCCTCCCCTAACCCCAGTAGGCCCTGCCTTACAGTAGTATTCAACAGGTCAGTGGCATTTTTCATGCTCCTCGTAATGGGAAGGGCTGACTCTCCCATTCAGGATCTGTGGAGTGCTGACATTTACTTGTGTCTTGTCAATGAGCATTGATAGTTCTTGTAGGAAACGTTTTTCTGAAGGTAGCTGGAGGCACGCTGGCCTGCACTGCCCTTCCTTCCGGGGCACGAGTGGCTTATTCTCTGGGGACTCTGGAGTGGAGAGGGGGTGCCGTATATATACCGGAATGAATGTCATTTCATTAGTAAGCATAGGTTCCTAGGGAATTTGTGTGTTGGCGGTGGGGGAGGCGCTGAAGACACCCATCCATCCCTCTTCCCTTTGCTCTCCTCATTATGTTTCTCTGACCTCGGTATTATTTTTTAGCTTTTCCATTGTACCACATCCAGCAGACTCCACGTGATTTTATTTTCACAACTCTCAGCCCTTGTCCAAATCAGGCTATTTTTCAGAGAAGGACAAAGGTGTCGTCAATCACCATAAAGCATTTCAAACAGCTGTGTTTTCCTTGCAATCGCGAGGCTAGAAAGCCAAGTTCTCTTGGGATTTAACAGGTTTGCTGGGTGCTTATACGGGGGCTCCCTTGTAGAACTAGACAGGTTGTCTATGTGACTGCTGGGTTTTTTTGTTTTTTTTTTTGTTTTGTTTTTTTTGATGCTCACAACTGTTATCAATTTCTGCTTAAGAAACAACTCTGTCCTGTTCTCCAAGGGCCTTGATGGGCTCTGGCTACACTCACTAATAGTTGGGGCTAAACCTTTGCTTGGAACTTGTAGACTAGGAATGTTGAACCCTGCCATCCTCACTTCTCATGTAATCAGAAAATAATTGTGTTTTGAACCTTTTGGACTATGGGTAGACCCCCACAGAGCAGTTTTCTTCAAGCCTGGTGAGAATTTATGAACTGGGGGTGTTTTTTTCCAGCCAACCCTTTGTTCTAAGATTTGCTTCATTTTATTTTCTTAAGAAAACTACATTTGAGGTTTGCTTTCCCTCTTCTCTGCTTTTTGTGCTTCCCCATCCTCTCTATAACCACCATCACAAATGCCATTTTTTTCTCTTCTCTTTATGATGCCGAGGAGAGTAATAGAGACGTTGCTGCTCTCTCCCCTGTCGGCACTGCTTCCTCAGGCTGTCTCCTTGAATTAGGCACTGTGTTAACTTTCCTGCGCTAAAAGGCATCTGCCTAAACCCAGCGTACCTTTTCAATAAAAGTCATCATAAAATCAACCTGCCTTGTAAATCCATCGCTCTTTGGTTTTGAAATATGTTGCCAGTGTGTCTTTTATGTCGGCGTCTGTAAGCCTGAGACCTCCCCACTTCAGGGAGAAGGCTGTATCTCTCTGTGTTCTCTCTGTCTTTTGCTTTAGCTCCTATTCTACCTTTCCCCCTTTCTGTACAGCTGACGTGTGTGTGTGTGTGTGTGTGTGTTCGCAGTGATCCTGCTTTGGGGATATACTTGCTGAATACGGGTTGCCGTTCTGTCTGTCTATTTCAGTTTAGTTTAGTTTTCATTTGTCAATGTGCAAGTGATCAAGGCGAGCTTTAACCTGACCTCTGGCCAATACTGCCCTGGTTTCGGGTGTGACCAAGTCTGCTCCTTTTTTTCTCCAAACACAAGTTGAAATGAAACCCTGTCAAAACTAACATGCCACAAAGTAACACCTGGAAATCAAGAAACCTTTCTTCTCTCCTAACAAATCCAGCTTGTCTCCATTTTTCCATTTTTTAGCCCAAACCTGTATCAGACCCCCAGAGCAGGAGGAAGCTTGTTAGTCGAGTCAGAACTCATAGATGCGGATATCCATTCCCCTCCGAGTGTCAAAGCCATAACTCTTCTGTTTGCCTGGTTCGCCTTGTGTGGGGGTGTCATCCCCCATGGAGATGGATCCCTCACACTGGAATACGCCTGGGTGGAGAAAAATTAAATGAGTCTGTCTCCCAAAGTGAAATGGAATTCTGACCTTGAAATTAATGAGATTCTGATCAGAAGGGTGGGGAAACTTCTTTATTTCAAATTGTAGTGTTATATAAATTTGAGCCCTTCCCCCTGTTGTTTAAAATATCCTTCCTTTAGTGAATATTTTGTGTTCTCTTTTTTCCTCTTACACAAATGTTAGATCTATAGGCATGTCTGAGTGTAGAATGTTTGTCCACTCACATTATCTAGAGTTGCATTTGTGACTGATCTTAAATGAGAAATAAAGGTACAAAGTGCATGGGAGACTGTTCTCTTGTGATAACCCTGGATTTGCGTTCCTTTCTCTTTTCCTTCTCTTGGGTGGGGTAGCAACCATCACAGGGTTGTCCTGGGGAACATTTGTGCTTTGGATTTTGAGTTTTGGAAGGCTGGGGAAACATTTTTCTGTAGGGAAGGGTCGAAGAGGCACCGTGACCAAGTCTGCTGCAGCTTTCTTGGCTCCTGTCATATGCCGACGTGTGTCAGAATATTTATGGTCTGTTTTATGTAAATACATATTTAAGGGCCGTTAGAAGGCCTGATTATTCCCACTAGATGCCTTTCAGGTCCTCCCTACAGAACCGTTTTGAAATAAGTAATATTTCTCAGATAATCGAGTGACAGTATACAAGACTGCTTCCAAGGGGAGCGCTTGAGAGGCAGATGGGGCAGTAAGGGGGTGGGGAGGCAAGAAAAGAGAGGACAGAAAGTGTTCAGGAGCACAGTGATAGGGTACTGTGGCTTTTGCCCAGATTGCCAAAAATTAACCATGTGTATTTTAGGCTTTGTAATTCTTAAAATTTAGAGCTAATCCTTGATATAGTTGACTGATTTTTCAGTTCTCTTCATATAAAGAAATTTTTTTTCATGAAATGTACGAGAAGCTATAATTAAATACAACAGTAAATCTCCTAAATAAGCATGTAGCTTTAGGGTTTTGTTGAGGGGGCGGGGTGAGTACGGGTGTGTGTGTCCCTTAGAGTAGAAGTTTTATGACTGAGTTTTAGGTCAATGAAAAAATCAGTTTTACAATGGAAACACTGACAGTTTTTACTGTCGCAGCCACCCTCTGCTCACACACTGCATCCATATGCAGATATGTCCACATCTGAGAGCATTTGAAAGAGGGGCCTGCAGACATGGTGTAATGCACACGTGTTCTTTCCTTCAATCTGGGTACTGATAGGAAGGATTTCTTTTGTGGTTAAATACCCATTTTTGTAGAAAGCAACATAGCTCCTTGGGTAAAGTATTGTCTCTCCTAATAGATGATTCCATTTTGCTGTTCATCTACCTGGTATCACAGGTGATTCCTGAGGTAGGTGTTGGGCTCTATGGAAAAAAGAAGGCTTTACTCAACAGGACTGACTTATTTACCCTGGAAAAAGGGAGAAGTATTTGATGAGAAGCCATTCATGGAGGATGCATGATTCCCCAGGAAGGGGAATGAGGTAACTCCTGTTTATTGTCATTCCCTGAACCCAAGACTCCTTGTCCATTTCCAGGGAAATGATGCGAAAATTTATGGACCAATTACAAATAGTCCACGTGTGTCTTACATACTAAGTAAGTATGTAACGGCCCTTACATACTTACATACTACAGATATGTTTCCCAAGGCTTTTAAAATAAACATTTCCTCATTAAGGAAACTTTACAACAAAAGGGAAAATAGGTATTCTCTGCTGCCTTGTACTAGAATCTATACATTTATGACCCCCTTAGCACTCTGGCTCTTATCATGTGCATTTCCTGATTGTTCTCTATAGGCCACTCCAGGGCCCAATTCCTGTCTGGGCAACACAGTCTTTGGCCAGCCTGCCAGTCTATCACTCAGCCCAAATTGGAGTTGGCCAGGATGCATATTCACCCTGAGGGCTGAGAGGGACCGGAACTGCCCTTGGGGAGCCATGATGGGCCCTGCCTTCTGGCTCACCTCAGAGGTGGGTACTGGGCACTGACTTTAGGCGGCCCTCTTTCCTTGACCCTTCCCTGTGGTCAGGGAACCCAAACGCTCCCAGCAGTTTCAAGATGGTCTGCTTTGCTCTCATCTTTAATATATTTAAAAAGTCACTCAAATTTGAAAAGCGCTGAGAAGGAGATGGTATTTTGTACTCTGAGATGTGTCTTTCCAAAGGCACCTATCATTGAAAACCCTATGTCCTAAAAATCAAGTCAACTGAGCCTACATAGGCCCAGGGCAGCCTGAAAGGAGGTGGCTGGCTGCATCATTGGAGTGTTGTGAGGGGGCTACATGCCAAGGGCTCTGGGACTGGGGTGGGTAGGGACCCTGCTCTGGGCTTTTAAGAGAATTGCTCTTGCTGGAGAGGATGTTTGGGGGCAGTTCTCAGGTCACCGGGCTCAACTTCTGGATCGTTGCTGGAGCAGATGACCACTCTGAAAGGGCGTGCCCATCATCAGAGATGGGTCAGATGGTTCCCGCTGTACTGACTGCCCAGATCTAGCCCGATTGTCGACTGTCGGCTCAGCTGCGCCCGGGCTTCTCCCGGAGTCCCTATTCCTTCCCCATCTGGGGTGGGGGGAGGGGAGGGGCAAGAACTCCTGTGATGTGTGTGGTTGTTTCTGGTTGTTCGCTCCCAACACAGTCATGGAGACTCCTTTTCATGCTGCTGGGTTTAATTGTCTTGTTGGGATAAAGAAATGTTTGCACAGCTAAAGTGGGGCCGGGCTGGACGGGAGCAGTCCCTGATGGCTGCAGAGCCATCTGGCCTGGCTTGGCTTGGCTCGGCGCGCCGCTGGCCCGCCCGCCCGCCGGGCGGCTGGGCTCGCTCCCGCTCCCGCTCTCTTCCCTGCCCTCGCTCCGCGCCGCGCCGCTCTGGTCGGCGGCTGCCTCCTCGCACGGCCGGAATGCCTAATCACCATGGTGAGAAAACGGACACCGCAGCCGCCCTCCCTCCTCGCCCGGCGCCCTCCCTCCCATCAATTGTCATGCAGAAGTGATCCGGGCTGCCGTTTCCTCGCGGCCGCCAGCCAGCCCCTCGCCGCTCCCGGCAGAAGGGTGGCTGGTAATTGATCGTTTGGGGGGAGGGGGCGCGGAGAGGCGCGAGGCCGGCCCGGGGGAGGGAAGAAGGACCACGGAGTGGGCCCCGCTGGCTCACTTGAAAAGGACCCCCCCTCCCCCAGCCTCCGTCACGGAGATGGCGTTCAAGTGGTTTCAGAAATGTTGGTGACCTCGCCGTCGCTCGGCCGGACTGCGGGAAAAGTCCGGGCGCTGCCCCCGGGGGCCGCCGGGTCCCCACCCCCGCTCCGCCCTCCACGCCCAGAGCCTCCAGGTCGCGCTTAGAACCGAGCCCCGGGCGGGTTTCCCGTACGTTGTCCAAGCAGCAGAGAGATGGGGTCGGAACGAGGGAGTGGGCGGGGTGTAAACCTAGGAGGGGGCGCGACCACGCGGAGGTCCGGTGATCTGGGACCCGGCGGGAGATGCAGATGGGCGGGTGGCGGAGTGAGGAGGCTAGGGGACACTGCGAGGGGAGGGGGCTTGGGGGACGAGGTTAGGGGAGGCGGGAGCCGGGAGGATGGACGTGTGTGCACACGCGCATCTGGATCTAGCGTTGCCTTCGGCACCCTAGAACTTTGAGGTTTCTCACGTAGGTTCGAAATGTTTTCCGCGTTCGTCTTGCTTTTCAAGTCGGGGAATGTTTTCCCAAGTCCCGGGGTTCGTGAATCGCCAGGATGGCTGGTATTCGGGCGAGGCGAGTGGACGTAGCCTCTGACCGTCCGAGGCTCGTAGCCAGCACAGCGGGGTTCGTTAATGTCCCTGCAATTTCTGGAACTCTTCCCACGGGAAGTTTTCCGGGGCTGCCTTCCGGTCAGCGGCCCCAGGTTGATTATTTGGTGGCCCTTTTTTGTTTGAAAACAAAAAACACACATTGTATCCAAATAACAAAAGTTGCTCTCCCTCCCCACCCCCTTTCCTCATTAGGCAGGGAAGAGGAAACTGAAAAATAGAATTATATTTTTATATTGGTTTTCTTTATTTTTAACCCTTATTAACTTCACCCATCTGGTTAATAAATATTGGCACACGTTGAACTAGTTTTTGTAAATACTCAGAATTTGGACTGATAGCACATTTAATAGAGTTATATTTTTATGATGGATTTTCATATTTTTAACTCTTTTTAACCACATCCATCTGGTCAGTAAATATCAGAATACATGTTGGAATGTACTCTTTATAAATACTTGAGACTCAGAGTGATGATACATTTTATTGTAAAACCCACAGGATTTTAACACCAAACTAAAAATAATTTTTGGATTCAAATCTTCCCTTCAGACAGTTAAGCTACATTCTCCAGTGCCATTTCACCCTCCCTAAAGAGAGATGCAGGAGAGGCTGGTTCCATCTCTGGGTGGGGAAGACCCCCTTAGGGAAGGAAATGGCAGCCCACTCCAGTATTCTTGCCTGGGAAATCCCATGGATAGAGGAGCCTGGTGGGCTACAGTGCACTGTGTCGCAAAAGTCGGACATGACTAATCAACTAAACAGCAACAACAGAGAGGGGTGAGCTGCAGACCTAAGGATAACATTGCTATTAGCAGCTAAAATGCCATCTTTTTTTTTTTTTTTTTTAATGCCATTTAATTTGTGGCATTTGTGGTTGAACAGAGTGTGATTTTATCCTTTGGAACCTCAAAGTATGTGCTCCAGGGTGGAAATTTCTAAATATCTCTTTTTTTGAGGCAAGGAGGAGAATTTTCTGCAAAAGAACTTTCACCTACTTAGTCACTTTGTTGTGCATTTTCCAGGAAAAGATCCTGAAGTGGGGCTATGAGTTTAGGCCTGGAGAAATGAGAGGCTGTGGTATAAATCAGTCAATCTAGTAGATGCTAAGTAAATAGGAATAATTCATACCCTTACAGCCTTACCCAATGGATCAGACTTTTCTATTATCTCAATCACATTTTACTGCTAGTGTTAAAAAAAAAATTTACACTGAATCAGTACCAATCACAGCAAAGGGTTCAGTGTTAATTGAGTATTGAATAAATTGATGGTGGTGATTATAATCTGATTTTTAAAATTTTTATCAACTTGCCACACTTCAGCCTTACACTGATAATATCCATAAAACTGGGCTGTCCTACAGGTATAGTTGTTTGAGGAAAGGAAGGAAGAATTTATATGCCTTGAGATTTGATGAGGATAAAGGTAGGTAGGCAATTTTTCAAGAGATATGTGCCATTACTTTTCTCAAATATAGATTTATTTTGTTGATTATTTTGGCTAAAAAAATCTTTCATAACTTAAAAAATAGTTTAAAATTTGCTTTTCTGTCCTTACTCTAGAAACCTAAGATTAGAGTCTATCCCCTTCCCAAATGTTTTCCCACAGCATCACATCCCCTATCATGGAGTCCACAAATACAGATCTGCTTTGTGTGTATTTTAGGGAAAAAAAGTTTCTACCTGGATCCTGACTGGAGCTGGAAACAGACAAGTGATATGTGGGTTTTGTAAACACATACAACCATCTGGCAATTCAGACATTTGACCGTCAATTTTCTCTGTGGAATGTGTTCTGATTGAAGATGACCTAGAGGAAATGAAAGTTGTGTTTTGGGTGGGGGGAAACGTGGTGCTGCGTCCAGTACATTCTGTTCAGCAGGCATGGAGCTTTAGGAAAGTCTAGACCTGAATATGTGAAGGAGGAACCTTTTGGTACGGTCTCATGAGAAATCAAGCCCAGTAAGCCTGAATGTGACTCACCAGATGAGGGTTGTCTTTTTCCACTGAAATTCATTTGTAGGCTGAGACTTATGGCTTTGCATCCATCTTAGAGCAGCAGACAGTCAGAAAGCTGTAGGGAGTGGGCAAGGGCCAGCTCTGGAGAGACCTTTGCTTTATTTTCAGGTATATGATTCCCATTTAGGTGCTAGCTAATCCTATATTGCTCTCACTTGATCTTACTTTTCAGGGTTTGATTTAAACTGAATCAGAATGGCTTAGCATAATAAATACCTGTTAGAGGGATAAATGCTGTGTGTGCCCCTTTGAGCCTCAACTTGAAGCTGTTTCAGATCAAAAGTAGGGAAGCAATATAACATAGTGGCTATGAGTTCAGCCTCTGGAGTAAAATCATGACCCTTTAGCTTACTTGTTCTGTGACCCTGGGCAAATTATTTAACCTCTCTGGGCCTCAGTACTGTTATCTGTAAAGTGGGAATTACACAACCTAAAAGGCTTGTTGTGAAGGACTGAATGAGATTAAGCAAACTAATAATGCTTAGAACAGTTCCTCACACATATTAAGTGTTCAATACATAATGACTATTATTATTTCAAGGACAATCTGGTGGTATAATCGTCCTTGTTAGAAGCACCAATATAGTCAAACACAGTGTCATTAATGGCTAGCATGTATGTAGGATCCTTTCATGCACTCATGGCTTATGGTGATGTGGAAAGAGGGGAGGGAGAGAGGCTCAGCTCTTTTCTGTGATAACAGCTGCTTCACCTCTCTGCATTATTATCCATCCACCAGGATTAGCCCTGGTGGCCCTCTGACCTCTTTCTCCCTTCATTTTATTGAGAAACAAGGTAATATTACAGTTAAAGAAACTGAGTCTCTGAGCCAGGAAGGGACTTAACTAGGGCTAGATATCTAACCTAGTGGCCCAGGTTAGAAAATCCAAATCTCACCAGATTGTCTTATTCTGGAATTTTGTGTTATCAGATATTATTTGAAACAGATGGGTCATTAGAATTTGTATGTGCTAGAAATTTGGGCCATATATAATCAGATTTGCTATAATGGCATTTGACTAGTATTAGAATTCAAAGTCCCAGAGTTTCTAATATGTCCTCAGATTTTAAGTTATACAAACACTTTCTCCCCCTCTCGCCTATGTGAGAGAAATCTGTGAACCTTCCCCCATCTGTGTGTGTCACAGTCCCACAGCATGATGGATTGTCTCTGCTTGGGGGAGGCTTAGGATGGGGCTTCAAGGGGCCTTGTAGGTCAGGAGAGAAATACAGCAGCAGGAGTGAGCTGGGGGGTGCTGCTGGGGAGGGATTAGCAGGGGAAGGGGAGGGCAGAGTTGGGCGGGGACAGACCTCTTCCATAGTGTCTGTGTGCATTCTCCTAGGAGTAAAGAAGGCTGTCCATTACCCTGAGCACACAAATAAACTCAGTGTTTTTCTCTTTGTAGAAAGAAAGCCCCAGGGGGCTTGGGAACACCAGAAGCTGACCGCCCATCAGTGGGAGAGATGGGAAGTAGGAGGATGGGAGTGAGAAAGACTGACCCTCTGCCTGAGGACCTTGGATTTGGGTCTGTTATTTGAATATAACAGCTCATACTTGAAAAGGCTTCTGGTCAAATACGTATGTAGCAAAAATACCCATTGGAGGCCAGTTGTCCGATACCTCAATCCCCATCAGTTCCTTCATGGCTCCATTTAAGAGAAGGGGTTCCAGTCACTCTGAGGGCCAGAATGTCTCCATAGATCATAGAGCACCCATTCTCCTCTCTCCTAGGCCCCAGTTCTTTCTACTCACAGACTTGGAGGCATATGGGAAATAAGAAGGGAAATGTTGAATGTTAATGTTCAGTTTTTAAAGAAGGGGAGAAAAGTCTGGCATTTAGGCTCCAATGCCATAGTCACAGTTAGGAAGGAACTCTAGGAAAGGAAAGAGTTGGGTCTGAGAGGTAGATAGGGAGGCAAAGGCAGCAGTGCATGCGAGGGTAAGTAATCAGCAGGACCGCAGTTAGGGCCTAGGCTTTGGCTTCCTTCCTGAGCAGTAAAATGTAAAAAAAAATCCTTAGAACAACAAAAGTCTGGACGCATGGGCTTCCTTCCTGACAGGCCAACCTGGTGGGGCTTCATTCAGCCTGAGCAGCAGTCAAGGCTGATTTACGGGTAAGAGGTCCAGACAGACATGTGTGCTTAACCCCTTCCTAGCTGCAGAGATGACTCCTTGTAAACGCTACCCTCCTCTCCCAGCTTCCCGTTATGGTATGGGTAGCTCTTTATTGTTATTGTTTCTTTACTCAAAGAGAGTCCCTACTGCTGAAGGACCCAAAATCTTCTTCATGAAGAAGCTGGGTCTCTGAGAAGTTGAATGACTTGAAAGAGATCTTACCATCCAGCTGGTACTGTGGCTTCTGGCAAGTGTAACTAACAGGCTTTTGGTGACATTACATTGACTTTGGAATGTTGTGTCCTTCTTAGATCATGGGAAGTGCCTCCTGGAATCTCTGTTGGGGCGATCTGTGAGTCTCTGTTCCACATCTATAAAATACTGGTACTGCAGAAGGAAGGGTGCTGCTCATCGAGGGTGTTTTTAGGTGGCACTGTGGATAAAACTGAGGCTTCCAGGAGGTGCAGTGGTAAAAAAAAAAAATCTGCCTGCCAATGCAGGAGACGCAACAGATGCTGGTTCGATCCCGGGTCGGGAAGATGCCCTAGAGTAGGAAATGGCAACCCACTCCAGTGTTCTTGCCTGGAAAATTCCATGGACAGAAGAGTCTAATGGGCTACAGTTCATGGGGTTGCAAAGAGACAAGACTGAGCGAATGAACACTCACACACGTGGATAAAATTATGGCAGAGTACAGGAGGCATGGTTCAGTTTCCATCTGATAGTATGATACATTCATTAGTTCATTTAATCATTCAATTAGTATTTTCCGAATACCTGTGTCCCTCCAGACACTGTGCTGGGTGCTAGTGATATGATGATGGGCAAGACTGATTAGAGTCCCTGCCTTACTGGAGCTGGAAGCTTACCAACCAATTGCAGGATGTCGTGAAAAGTACTCTAATAGAGGAAATGTAAAACTCCATGAGGTTAGAATCAGGAGCACCTAATCTTGTCTATGAGTCAGGGATAGTTTTCTAGAGGGAAACTATGGGATAAGCTGATATCTGAAGATCAGGGGTCACTCAAAGAGGCTAGGTGTGACAGTTTGTTTTTCTGGACAAAGTATGGCATCTGAGTGTGGGAGAAAGAACTCCAGAGCTGCCAAGCATTACTTATAATGGTGAGTGTGTGTGTGTATGTTAGTCACTCAGTTGTGTCCGACTCTTTGCAACCCCATGGACATAACCTGCCAGGCTCCTCTGTTCATGGAATTCTCCAGGCAAGAAACCCCCATGATGGTGAGTAAGAATGGGCTTTCTCTCTGCCAGGGCCTCAGAGCTGACTTTGGATCGCTATTATATTTCATCCTATAGCCAGGCATTCTTGAGACTGTCTGTTTGGTGCTTATATGGTTCTAAGGCTCAGCATCATATAGGATCTTTCTTGTAAAATAGCTTTCTAAAGATTAATCACTAGCAAATACTTTCTGATGACATGAGAACCATGAGCACCCACAACCATGCTTGGGATGGACAGCCACTCGGGAAATATTTGCTAAATGCAGGACAGCCTTGACCCTAATGATGTTTGGGGGTAGGCCAAGGGCCCTAAGTTTTATCCTAGAGTTCCTGTTCGACTCTATACATGCCTTGCCTGGAGACTTGATGGGTCTCAAGATCCAGAGTACTCCTGGCCGTTAAACTAAGCCACATAGCACCCAGGATTCTTGGCAGGATTTCTTGGCAAAGTTTCCTGTAGGAGGTGCATTGCACAGACTTGACTTTCATGACAGAGGTTAGGAGTGTAGTGCCAAGACTATTGAAGAATGAAAGAAAGAAGGCAAAACCAACCGTTGTCCTCGCCTGGCACGCGTAGGTATACTAACATCAGTTCCTTTCAGCCGGGGCCGAGGGACTCTGCCGTCTCTGCTGTGGTTTTCTTTCCCCCAAGGCCTCTTATCACCATCGTGGCGCTATATCCACAGCATTTCCTGAGCTCTGTGTGTAGAGCCTTGTGCTCGGCGCTGTTTGCAGGGGAGTCGAAGAATCAGGAGATGATACTTCCTCTTCTTGAGAGCCTTATGGTTAAGGTGAGTAGTTAGCATGTACGCGGGAGAAAAGAAACGATAATGTAAAATAACAGACAGATAAGGCTCTGGGATCTCAGGAGAAGGAGTAATCCCCAAGGCTGCTTTCTCAAAATGGGATCTAAGGACCACCTGCGTCCTGATCACTTGCCAGTGTGGAGGAGGAGGGGGTGGTCTGGGGTTGGGGTGGTGGTGAATACGATTTACAATGCAGATTCCTGGGGCCCACACCAGACCTCCCAATCAGAATCACAGGGACTGTGGCCTGGAAATCTGCATATTGAACAAGCAGGTGATTCTCCTTAAAGTTTATGAACCCCTCTTCCAGGGTGAGAGTACTCAGAGGGAAGCTTTGGCAGAGGAGTGTGACTTTGGAGGAAGGGGAATCAGAGCTAGGCAGTGGGGAGGGAACAAACTCAGGGGGCCAGAGGTGGTAAGGGTGAAGACCTGGGGTCTGCCCACACTGGCACCTTCTCCAGTCGCCTGTTGTGGATGGATCTGGCCAGCTGCCTCCGGGTGCCTCCTTTGCCTTCGCTCCTCCTATGGTTGTTTCCCTTTTCCTCCTTAATTGGCAATCAGCTAACGGTATGGGCGCAGACCTCCCCTTTCTTGGGCGGCATTGTAATTATGAGGCAGCCCAGCGGAGGGGTTGGCGGTGCTTAGCCAGATGTGAGGGTGGCTGGTGTGCACTTCAGTGCTCCTTGGGTTCCAGCCAGCTCATCTTCCACTGCTGTTATACTGCTGAGAATGGGCTGGAGAGTATTTTTTTGCCAGCCTTCTGTCTCCTCTCCTCACCACCCCGATGCTTATTTCTTATGCTGAAATGCTCGTTTGTAAGTTTGTAAGGAAATAAGGGTGAGAGGGATTTCGCAGTGGCAGAATTGGTGATCAGCACCTGCAGGCTGGCTCTCTACTTCAAGCTTTAACCCTTCTGGGGGCAGCTGCCAGTGGGCAGGAGGTTAAATGAGCCGTGAATAGGGGCCTGGTTCAATGTTCAGGTGGCTGCAGACACCTGTACGCTAGTGGTTGCTCTCAGCCCTGCTAATGGACTTGGGGTGGTGTTCTTTTCCAACATACTTCCTGCTTCTTAAACATTCATCACTTTGTATTGTAATTATTTGCTTAATTGTCCTGCCTCCAAGGATTCATGTCCATCTCCTTGTGTGATTCTATCCACTATTTCTCCTCGTGTAGCACCTGGCTTAATAAATATTTGTTGTGAGAGTAAGTGAACCCTGGATCTCTGTTTTCTGGCCTGGTTATGCTGAGCATTACCAGCTGGCTCTATGCATTGACAGTCTGAAGAACCACACAGGATCTGCCAAAGGCTGAGCACCTCGTGACTCATTTTCAAGTGGGAGGTGATGACAAGCAATAGTGGCACTGGGAACAGCTCAGCAATAGGACAGGATCACAGAGACAGATGCTCTGTCTTGTCATTTACTAGTGTTTGACTTTGGGTAAGTTGCTTCGTTTCTCCAGGCCCCAGCTCCTATATATTGTATACCATGAGAGGTGACAGACAATCCTTGCCCTACTGTAAGTGTGTGTGCAAGCTAAGTCGCTCAGTCGTGTCCGACTCTTTGCGACCCCATGGACTGTAGCCTATCAGGCTCCTCTGTCCATGGGATTTGCTAGGCAGGGATACTGAAGTGGGTTGCCATTTCCTTCTCCAGGGATCTTTGCGACCCAGGGATGGAACCTGCATCTGTTGCATCTTGAATCAGAGAAGATAATACAGATATGTTTTGGTTTTCTAAAAGTAACCATATAAATGACACACAATGTATTATGGATATATATACATATGTGTGTGTGTATATATATATATATATATATAATATACACCTTCCTCCTCCAAGAACATCTGTCTAAAGAGCAGAATGGCCATAGGAGACCAAAGTATCAATAATTTATGAAGTACCTGAGTGTTCGACCTGGAGGGAGCCCTCTTACACAGTGTTCCTTGAAGTTGACTCCAGAAGAGGCTGCACTCCCTGACACTGGCTACAGCTACTTATTTTCCTAGGAGGTTTGGAACAAAAGTTGTGTAGACTTTTTGCGAACGTAGGTTGGCAGGCCCCTTTCTGTAACAGATCTATGACACCTCCACTGGAATTTTATCTTGCCAGATTCCCACTGAAAGGAATGTACCTTCTGCCTTTCTTCTCAACAAGATTCAAAGTGCCTTTAGTTTTTGGTTTCCAGGGCCAGTGACTCTGTTCCTGCTTCCTGGAGGGAAATGTTTTGGCTCAGAGGCATAATGCCCTGGGCCTAAGGAATGATGGGCAGAATCAAACTGAAGAGGGCTTTGCCCTGGAGACCTTTCCTAGGCTGCAAGAACAGCCCTGTTCTCCAGGCGAGCGGGACGAGATGAACAGGCCCCCTGTCAGATTGGAAGGATTTGGAAGGGCTTGCCCTTAAGGGAGAGCTTTAGAAGTCAGAGCTGGGCCAGGAGGATTGGAAAGAACAAGCATTTGAAAAAGGCTTTACTTGTACGGTAAACTTCATTGTGTGATTATTTAATAGACTATTAACAAGCAGATTCATTAACAAGATCTTAATTAACAAGTTCCAGGGTTATTCCTCCAAATTCCCAAGGGAACTGTTCTCCTTCTATTTAGTCCCAGAGACTTCCTATCCTCCTTAAACTAACCGTACCAGATGCGTTTAAATTCAGTCTTTTTTATTGCGAGTGGAATGACTGCGGGCCCAGACAGGCACAGAGGCTGCTCCTAATAAGAATAGTAACACTTTTGGAGTGCTTTCTAGGTGTCAGGCCCAATTCTCAGTGCTTTACAGCCAATCGTTTATTTAATCCTAATAAAATCCCTATGGGATGAATATTGTTACTTCCATTTTACAGATGAGGAAACTGAGGCCCAGTGTTTAAGCAATATATTCATTGTCACAACAGCAAGAAATAGCAGAGATGAGATTCAAATCCAGGCAATCTGGCTCAAGAGCCGATGAGAAGGAGGATAAACCCCAGGAGAGGGAGGTCTGTGGGTTAGATTTGTGAGGGAATAAGAATAAGAATCCTTGAATCTGCTCACTCGTGCTGGACACAGTTCTCAGCACCACACCTACGCATGTCAGGCTGGGTCCTTACTCAAAGTCTTCTGTAGTGAACAGCCCTTAGGCAAAATCTGCTTGGCCCTTCGCAAGCCTTTGTCACTCTGTCTACCCTGTGAGTTCTGTGAAGTGGTGACTGTGTCGTCTCTGTTCCCAGTGCCTAGTGTGTTGCCTGGAGTGTACTAGTTATGATTTAAACCAAAACAAAAACCAGTGTGTCCAATGTTCCCCTTGATGGGAAGGGAAAGATGTTTTAGCATCTGCTGAGTCCTGGTGCTTCTTGCAATGCAGGCCCTGCTTTGGGGATACTCTGCATTTTACAGATAACACAATTCAGAAGAGCCAGCTCCTGAGACAGGACAGTGACATCTCATCCTTCTGTGCCTCGGTTTCCTCAGGGTAAAGTGGAATTGGCACTATATCAATCCCCTTTTAAAGACGCTTGCTCCTTGGAAGAAAAACTGTGACAAACCAAGATAGTGTATTAAAAAGCTGAGACATCACTTTGCTGACAAAGGTCTATATAGTCAAGGCTATGGTTTTTCCAGTAGTCATGTACGGATCTAAGAATTGGACCATAGATTAGGAAGAGGCGGGCACTCGGCTTGACCCTTGACGCCAGCCCGAAGGATGCTGAGTCCAAACGCCTGCCTCGACCCAGAGCCTCGGAGCACCTCAATCCCTGATGGCGTCCTGGTGGGCAGGAGCGTCTCCCCAGGACTCCCAGAGAGGCCCCCGGGGCCTTGCGCGCCACCGGGGCTGGAGGAGGCTCTGAGTGCGCTGGGGCTGGAGGGAGAACGTGAGTACGCCAGGGACATCTTCAAAAAAAAAAAAAAAGAATTGGACCATAAAGAAGGCTGAGCACTGAAGAACTGATGCTGTTGAACTGTGGTGTTGGAGAAGACTCTTGAGAGTCCCTTGGACAGTAAGGAGATCAAACCGGTCAATCCTAAAGGAAATCAATCCTGAATATTCAGTGGAAGGAATGATGCTGAAGCTGAAGCTCCAATACTTTGGCCACTTGATGCGAAGAGCCCACTAGTTGGGAAAGAACTTGATGCTGGGAAAGACTGAAGGCAGAAGAAGAGGGCAGCAGAGGATGAAATGGTTAGATAACATCACCGACTCAATGGGCGTGAGTTTGAACAAGCTCGAGGAGATAGTGGAAGACAGAGGAGCCCGATGTGCTGTAGTTCATAACATCGCAAAGATTCGGACACAACTTAGCGACTGAACAACAACATCAATCCCCTAGGGTTGTTATAAGGGTTAAATGAGTTCATATAAAATACAAATCAAGTCCTAAGACAGGGCCTGGCGAAAAGTAAGCCTTTAATACATGTTAGCTAGAATCACTGTTACCAGGGCTTGGGCACAGATTTGGAGTCTCTTGAATCAGGCTCTTTCCCTCCCACACCCCTAACCTCTGCTTTTGGTAACATTACAGGGATACTGATTCTGGTGAGCTTTGATCTCTTATGGGTTTGTACAGATTGTGACAGGTCTTTCTATAGCCAAAAAAAATTCCTGATTGATATTAAGGAACTGGTACCCACAATGTTGTCCCTCCTTCTTGACTCCACTTAAATGGGGTTAGGGCAAGGAGGGCTCAAAATCACCTGATGATGGTCCCCCTTTTTAACTACCCTCAAAGGCTTAGGGTGGAAATAACTAGAACTCCTACCCAGGAAAGGACAGTGAGCCATCAGGACTTTCTTTTGGAATCAAAGGTTTGGTTAGTGTTGTTTTGTTTGTTTGATTTTTAATTTTTGGCTGTGCAGGATCTTCATTGCTGTGTGTGGGCTTTCTCCAGTTGCGGCCAGCAGGGGCTCCTCTCTAGTCAGAGTGTACGGATTTCTCATTATGATGGCGTCTCTTGCTGCAGAGCATAGGTGCTAGAGCTTCAGTAATTGTGGCACACGGGCTTAGTTGCCCCATGGCATGTGGGGTTTTCCCAGACCAGAAATCAAACCGGTGTCCCCTGCATTGCAGTGTGGATTCTTAACCAGTGGACCTCCAGGGAATCTCTGGTTAGTCTTGTTCTTGGCCTCTGCCCTGCCAGTCACTGAGATAGCGAGCCCCTGGGCTCTTTGCCAGCTCTACTGGGGAGAGGATAAGGGAGTGGCAGAATGCCTAGAATCATTGGGAAATTTGAACTAGGAAGGAACTATTGCAGGTTGCTTTATTTATCTTATTGTCTAATTACTTACATGAAGCTTAAGACTGATTGATTTCCCTTTGGCGTGCTAAGTCTCTTCAGTGTGGCCGATTCTTTGCAACCCAATGGACTATAGCCTGCCAAGCTCCTCTGTCCATGCGATTCTCCAGGCAAGAATACTGGAGTGGATTGCCACACCCTCCTCCAGGGGATCTTCCCGATCCAGAGATCGAACCTGCGTCTCTATGTCTTCTGCATTGGCAGGCGGGTTCTTTAGCATCAGTGCCACCTGGGAAGCCCAATTTCCCCTTTACCCTAAGGAAAAAATATTCCTTTATTTACTATCCAGATTTTCCTCCCATTTGTACAGTTACAAATATCCTCTCCTCAATCTCAACTGGAAGACTTGAAGACTCCTGAAAGCCCCTATTCTCACTGCTGGCCACTTTTGCTCCCACTTCAGTCTCCACCATCATCTGTAGTTAAGGATATATTGATGCTCGTAAACCCCCAAACTGGCCTCCCTCTTCCCAACTTAGCATCTTTGTGTTCTTTCTAAGTAGCTTGACCACAATATCACTTTCTTTAGCAGCATTCTAACTTCTAAGAAGCTTAATAGGCAAGGAGATTGTGGGGTCTTTGACTTTCTCTGAGCCTCAGCCCTAAGTGGTTTATTCTATTAAGCTGATTCCTGATGGTGCATAGGGCTTTGCTGGATAAGAAGTTGGGGATGGGGGCAGATGGGGGGTGGAGTCAGAGGAACAGGATGCTCGCACTCGTCTTCCAATTGCCCTACCATCCAACCCATTCCTGCCCCATGATTCTGTTTTCAGAGCTCAGGAATGAAGGGAATGGTGATGAAACCAAAGTATAGAACTTTTCTTAGAGGACTTAAGTTGGCTTTTTCCCGAGCTGTACTTTGCCCCCTCCCCGCTGCCCTTCCTGCCCATTTGTTCCTGTGCTTTGATGAACTGCTTTGGGATTTTTTTTTTCCTCCCTTTCTTTCCTTCCACCTTAACTTTTGCCTCCATTCCAATTCTCGCCACACACACACAAAAGAGTAGTGAATAAAAAATTAAGAACTGTTGATTCAAAGGGAGGAAATCCAGGTGTGGAATGTAGGAAAAAAATAACAGATTAAGTTCTAGCAAGGAAACAATGCAGAATTCTTCTTGATGTTTTTTCCCTCAGAATTATGCCAGGATGAATTTATTCCTTCTGATATTTTGACCCAGGTTAAAGATTTTTTTGAGTTTCCCTATTAACATTCCTTATTGGTTCTGGATGGCCAGCAGGTTGAGAGAGTAGAATAGAGTCTGTTTTTTCTTTTTTTTTACTGAATCATGATGAGCTGCAGAGAAACTTTAGGGGAACTTTGTGAGCATAAAAAATGAAGTTGTTAGTAAAGTGAGGAAAGGGAATCAGGAGTACAAGTGTAGAAAAAATATAAGACAGTTTTCACAGAGGGAGGCAGGAAGAAAACAAAAAGTGACCAGAAAGCTAAAAAGAAGGAAAGAAAAATTGAAGAAGGAGGCAGGAAGACAATGGAAATTTTGAAGCATTTCAAGGAATTACATGTCTTGTTTGATAACATAGCCACTGATGAAAGTACGGGGAAATAGGATCCTATACACATCATTGGGGGGAGTATCAAGTGGTATAGTCTCTTTGGAGGGCAGTTTGGCAATATTTGCCTATGAACATTTTAAATGCAAGTATCCTTTGATGAGATTCAACAGTAAGAAATTATCCTATATGTATTTGGTCAAGTACATAAAGAAGTATGTACTTTATTGTAATTTGAAAAAAAAAAACAGAAATTACATTGATGCATTTATTGGTAAAATAAATTATGATACATCTATATAATAGAATATTAGGTAGTGTTTTCTTAAAATGAGTTAGGGCCATATGTGCTTATATGTAAAACAAGGTATAGAGAAGTATATGACCCCTTTGTATAGAAAAGAAGAGCCTCTGTATATATCTTTGTATATGCATATAGAACTCTTGAAAGAGTATGAAAGAAATTATTAACAGTATCTCCTTTGAGGAATATGACTGAGATGGAAAGTAGGAGTAATACTTGGATTATGTTCTTCTGTAGTATTTGAACAGTTAACATGTGCATATGTTAACTGTTTAAAAATCTGATTTATGATTTAAAACAGATAATTTGGAAGCACTGGAACAGAAAAATTCATTGTTGTTTAGTGGCTGAGTTGTGTCTGACTCTCTTGCAGCCACATGGCCTGTCCTCTGTCCATGGGATTTCCCAGACAAGAATACCGGAGTGGGTTGCCATTTCCTTCTCCAGGGGATCTTCCTGACCCAGGGATCAAACCTGCATCTCTTGCATTGTAGACGGATTCTTTACCATTGAGCCATGGGGAAGCCCTTGTTAATGGGAAAAACTCATTAATGTGAATAAAACTCTAAAAATTTGAATAAAATATGGACTTTAGTTAATAATAGTATATTTATATTGACTCATTAATGATGAAAAATTACCATATTAAAATAAGATGTTAATGTTGATAATAGGGGAAACTGAGTGTGAGGACTTTGGGAACTCTCTGTACTATCTTTGCAATTTTTCTGTAAATCTAAAAGCTATTCTTAAAGGTTTATTTTTAAAAAGACAATCTGGAAGACTATATTATGGGACAGACCCATAACCTAGCATCTAAAGATTGAATCTTGGAGAGATGAATTGATAAAATTGAATGATTCCTCTGGTTCTAGAACTAATTACCAATTGGTTCCATTTCTTTCATGGCCAAATGGTATGGGATATATAGTCACAATTTCTGGGCAAGTATCTAATTTCTTGTTGTTGTTTATTAATTTTTCTTTTCTGAATTAGTTTGTAAAAAGTTTAACCGATGGTTGTTTCAGTTTCAATGTCCCAAAAGTATAGACTGGTCTGGGAGCTATATGGTGACAGGGGTTCAAAAATGAAGAGACTTAAAGGTGGTCAGATGCTACTTTCTTTAGAGGAGCAGGGTGGGGTGGACAGAGAACAGATATGAGTGGTACGTGGAATCCCACCTCACTGTCTCTGTTTGCGGCTGTTTCTGTAAGATTTGCCCCTGATGTGGGGCACTGTGGCCACATAGGAGCAGGCCAGAAGACTCTATCCCTCACCATCCTCTAAGTGGGGTCTCTTTCCTCCATGCACCATCAGGGCTAGTAGTGTCCACTGGCAGTTCTTTGCAGCTTTATGGTCTAGAAAACACACCTACCATTGGCTCAATATGTGTCCACATCTGTCTTTCTGCCACTGATGATAAGAAATGGTAAAGACCACATATAAGAAATGTTTCCTCTGAATTAGTTTACATGGCAGCCAGAGGAAGGAGGCCTTGGTTTTAGCATCCCATGGAGTGGAGGGAGGTCTCTGGGCCCTCCCATTGGCCCTGGCACCTGCTTCATGGGAGGGATCCTCTATAGTATTGGATACAATGGATGACTTCATCCTTCTTGGAACTCCCCTCCCTTGGCTTCTGGGACGTGATACTCCTTTGGTTCTTTTTATACTTTTTTAACCCTGTTTTTATTCCCATCATACCTGGTTTTCCCCCTGTTGCAGCATTTTTTATCATGATAAGATAGTGAAGTGTGCATTTGTGAGGGGAGTAGTTTAGTTATGTTACCCTATAGAGGAATTTTAAAACAACAATCAACTAAAAGTTTGTTTACTTTTAAATACCAGGCTGGCAGTTTTAAACAATGTTGATTATAAAATATTTCTCTCAAAAAGCACCTTTTGTTGGTCTAGGTTTTGAAAAATGGCCATGGTTCTTAAATTTTAATCATACATACATAAATTTCAGGGCTTCCCAGTGACCCTAGTGGTAAAGAGCCTGCCTGCCAATGCAGGAGACATAGGAGATGCAGGTTTGAACCTTGGGGCGGGAAGATCCCCTGGAGAAGGACATGGCAACCCACTCCAGTTTCTTGCCTAGAAAATCCCGTGGCAAGAGGAGCTTGGCAGGTTACACAGTCCACAGGGTTGCAAAGAGTCAGACAGGATTGAAGCAACTTAGCATGCACACACGCATGTAAGTTTCAAGTTTGCATCTTTTCTATTATTTATTCTTTAATAAACATTGTGTTCTATAAGGAAGAACTGGGAGAACTTCCAGTTACACTGTGGGCCCCAACGGCTGTAGATTCGCTTCAAGTGAAAGCACCTAACAGCTCAGCAACATCTGAGCTCACTCAGGGCAGTTTCTATTCCCAAGTCCTACATACTGCATATTCTGCATGTGAACAGCATATTCACAGTAAACAACCAAAACATGTTGATTGTTATTTCAATTCTTTATGACCACTTGGTGTTTTTACTTATGTTTAAATTTTGGAACAGTGAAACAAGCTGTGAACTGAGGTCAGTGACGTGTTTGTTTGGTCTGTGCAAATTTTAGTTCATCTAGTGAATAGTTTACTGAGCTAGAAAATCTGTAAAAATAAAACATTCTTTTAAAATTGTTAATCACTTATGTTAAAACTAAAGAATTAATCAAAAAATAGTTTGTGCCTGATTATGACATGATTATTTGTTATAAAAAATTATATGCTGTGTCACATATGCCTAATATACCTCTGAAGGTGATGTTTAAATTGAAATATGAATGATGATCAGGTGACAATCACACAGGTGTTTGGAAGAAGAGTGTGTTGGCTCACTGAAAGGGCAGAGAGAAGGTCTTAAGTTTAGGATGGGGTGAACTTGGGGGAATACGGAAGGAGATGAACTGGGAAGGCTTCGACTTCAGAATCTTTTAGATCATAAAGAGTTTGGATTTTGTTCTAGGAGGCCACATACATGCCTCCTATGCCATGCAACTGGAGGCCACAGTGTTTAAACAGTAAAATAACCATGTTGTGATTTATCATTTAAAAAGATTACTCAGGCTGCTATGCTATGCGAATAACCGACTGAAGGAAGGTAAGTGCCAGTAAAAGAGGACTACTGACAAAAGGCAGTAGTCACAGTGGAACAGGGGGAAGGAATCATGTCTTATAGTTCTTGAAATATCCACAATGCCTTTCCCATAGTAGGTACTTAATAAATACTAAATAAACAAATGTATAAAGCACTGTCTTTAAAAACCCCAAAACTGCAACAGAACAGATGCTGCATAACAGGATGTTAAGCCAAGAACATTGACTTTGATGCTCAACAGATTGGGTTTTAGTTACAGCTTGAGCACTTATTAGCTGTGCTGCTCTGGGGCAGGTCATTTAAACTTTTTGAGCCTCGGTTTTCATGTCTGCAAAATGGGAATAGCTAACTCATCTTTTTGTTTCATTGAACAAATTAAGTGAGATAATGTATTTATAGCATGGTACCTGATCCGGTGGCTCAGACAGTAAAGAATCTGCCAGCAATGTGGGAGACTCAGATTCGATTCCTGGGTTAGGAAGATTCGTGGAGAAGGGAATGGCAGCCCACTCCATTATTCTTGCCTGGGAAATAGTATGGACAGAGGAGCCTGGGATTGAGCGACTGATACTTTCACTTTCACCAGTAACCACTCAATAAATAGTGACTATGATGGTTAGTGGGCTTCCCTGGTAGCTCAGCTGTGAAGAATCTGCCTGCAATGCAGGAGACCCTGGTTCGATTCCTGGATCAGGAAGATCCCTGGAGAAGGGGTAGACTACCTCCAGTGTTCTTGGGCTTCCCCCATGGCTCAGACAATAAAGAATCCACCTGCAATGCAGGAGACCTGGGTTTGATGTGTGGGTTGGGAAGATCTCTTGGAGGAGGGCATGGCAACCCACTCCAGTATTCTTGCCTAGAGAATCCTCATGGACAGAGGGGCCCGGCAGGCCCCACGCAACAGTCCACGGGGTCTCAGAGTCAGACATGACTGAGTGACTAAGCACAGCACATGGGATAGCAGGACATGAGACAGTGGTCACCAGAGCTTTGATGTAGTTCCAGCCTTGAGGACAGGGCATCTGAGGGTACCTTAGGTTATTACAAACACTTTGAATCTTTTCACAGTTGAGATCCTGTCTCCTGAATCTAAACTTTCACTGGCTCTTGCGTAATGGGATTTTCAAATTTAAAGAGAAAAAATAAGAAGAGAACTCTGGAAAGATAAAGTTAGGGTTTTATTATCCTCTCAGCTAAGTTCTTCCCTTTGATTTTGCTGTTTGGTTGCTAAGTCATTTTCAATCTCTTTGGTGTAGCACACCAGGCTTCCCTGTCCTTCACTCTCTCCTGGATTTTGCTCCAACTTCTGTCTGTTGAGTCAGTGGTGCCATCTAACCATCTCATCCTCTGTCACCCGCTTCTCCTCTTGCCCTCAGTCTTTCCCAGCGTCAGGGTCTTTTCCAGTGAGTCCAGTCTTTGCCTCAGGTGGCCAAAGTATTGGTGCTTCAGCTTCAGTGTCAGTCCTTCCAATGAATATTCAGGGTTGATTTCCTTTAGGATTGACTGGTTTGATCGCCTTGCTGTCCAAGGGACTCTGAAGAAATCTTCTCCAGCACCACAAGTCAAAAACATCAGTTCCTCAGTGCTCAGCCTTCTTTATGGTCCAACTCTTACATCAGTACATGACAACTGGAAAACTCTTTAATGTTAGGAAGAGTCAAGTCTCCTGTCACTTCATTCCCAAATGAAACAGTGAAATCCTAAGGTATGTGCTTCCTTCAGTTTTCTCTGCAAGAGCTCCCTGGAGCACAGGGATCTCTAGTCTTGTACCTAGTTAAATGCCCCTATTAAGGATGTAATCATAGCTGTTTGACTCTGTAAATCATTTGAGTCCCACCTGGAGCATTCCAGGTCTCCGAGACTGCAGCCGTGGCCGTTCAGAATCTCTGAGGACAGGTGGAGCGGGGCACTGCTTTCGTCCTCAGTGGAGAGGCGAGAGCCACTTCTTTGGGGGTGATATAGCTTTCTTTTGCATAAGGTTTTCTTGCCAAGATGTGTGTCTGTGCATGTGTGTGTGAAAGAGAGTGAGTGAAAAGAAGTGAAAAGGGGGAACGGGCCAACAGTGTACAGAAACTGTTAACACAAAAGTCAGGGGAAGGACTTGCCGAGGAAGACAAGGAAGTGATTTTGCCCAGTTTAAATCCCACTTGAACCGTGTGGTTTCTGAGTCCTGAACCTTTTGAGGTTCAAGTTGAGTGCACTCTCGACAAAACGTGATTTTCTGGTTCACATCAAAAAGGCTTTAAAAGACTTCGAAGTCTTTTCCTTGGGACATCAAACAGCCCTCCACAAAGCAGGGTGCTGATGAGATGCGTGCAAATGCACAGATTAAACTCTCCTGTGAGGATTAGAGTCTCCTTAAGAAGCATGTGAAGTCAGAGACAGGGGAGACGGGGCTTCGCCAAACAAACTCCCATGCGGGGACCCGGGAGCCATCGTGCCTGTTTACCCTCAGTACCTCCTGGGCCTGCTAGCTGACCTTATTTGTTATCAGGTTCACATCGAAGCACCCAGGGGATTAGGAGCTGGAAACAAACTCTTCTGTATTCTCTATCTTGCCTAAGGCAACACTTATGTCCCCCAATAAAAGGTGCAAATTAACTTAGAAAAGATAGGTCATTCCTTTGAAAAATTGTCAGTTGTCTAGGTAGCTTAGAGCAGAATTTTGCTTATTGAACCAGCCCTAATCTTTAGAGAAATAAGGACTTAAATGTCTGCTCCCTTACAGTAAGTGGACTGGCCGACTTTGGGATTAGGGTAGCAAACCAATGGGGTAGACTCTGTTTCGGAGCCAGCAGCAGATGCTATCTGCGTGGATGCGGCTGTGGGTGGGTCTTCGGCATTTACATCGTCTCTGAGCTGAGCAACTAAAATATTAATGATTAGCTTTAAGGTGAAGCAACTCAAACTGAGGCCCCTCTCCTGAAGAAACCATAATTAGCAATTAAAGCATATTTAAAAAACTGTTCCAACCAGCAGCTTCTAAATAAATAATTGTCACTGCTGATTGAACTTGTTTTCTTTCCTTGTGTTTTTTCTTATCTTTCCCCCCCTCCCCTTGCATAACTTACAACCCTGTAAATGCTCAGTAGCTTTTAATATGATTCTGTCAATACGTTTACCATGGTGACTTGGGCTGTATTTGGCGAGCATTTGAAGAAATCAGTCACTGGTTGGAGGGAGGAAAGACAAGCTGTCGATATCCAGGGAGAAATGCTAATGACCCTGGTGACAAATCGTCCTCTGGATTCTCCAAGGGTTAAGAAAAAGCACCTCTTAGACATGGGAGCTCAGGGCTAAGTGGTGGTGACTTGTTAGGAAGCACAAACATTAGCTGTCACGAACCTGCAGTGTCCTTTTCATTGTCTTATTTTGCACCTCTCAAAGCCATGGATGGATTTTGGACACAAATGGACCTGGATTTAGGTCCTGCTTCCCTGTTTTAACTGTGTGACCTTGAGTGACTGCCAAACCTTCATTTTCTCATCTGTGAGTTAGAAATTGTAATACCTAGCATCAGAAGGGTGTGGGAGAGGCCTTGCACAAAGATGTTGTTCACTGCTTTTCACACTCTTCTGGGAAAGGACACCAATGATAGAAGAAAGTAAATTTCTGCCCCCAGCATTGTAAGGGTGAATGAAGAGTAAAGCTTATTTAGGAATCTTTCATTATTTTAAGTTTGGTGAATTACACATTCTGGATTTAATTTGTCAATGTTTAAATATGCTTTATGGTTAACAGAATTAGTGTTCTGATATGATGCATTAATTCAACAGATATTTATTGGATGCCTGTTATGTGCTAGGCAGTTACAGACATAGAGGATGCTGCGGTGAATGAAACAGGTAAGGTCCAGATGACCAGAGAGTCAATAGCTGCATCAGTCAGGACACCTAGTACTGGATAAATCCGAGGTCCTCTGCGACCCACGTGAGAGATCAAACCCTGCACAAGAGAATCCTAGGGAGGACTGGATAGTTATCATGATTTTAAGCAGGGAAAGATAGTGAAACATCTTCACAGAACTATTTATATTTTGGCATATATCCTTTGAGATTCTCTTTATGAGTAGATAGATAAGTTGACAAACAGTTTTTATCAAAGTAAAATTATATTAACGTGCTGGCTTGTGACTTTCTTTTCACTTTTTCATTTATTTTAGATAGTGCTCCATGCTGGTAAATATAGATCTATATAGCACCACTCTTACTCAGTATTCCCTAACAGGGATATATCGTATTTTATTTAACCAACCTCTGATTGTCTAATTAGAGTGTTCCCAGTTTTTCAGTATTATAAACAACACTTACAGAGAACATCTTTATAAATTCACCTCTGTCAAATGCCTGGTCATTTTCAGAGGATATATTCCTAAAAGTAGACTGCTGGATAAAAATATGCATATGTCAATTTTTGTGCTTCTTGCCAGATTACTTATTTCTTCATGCTCTTATCAACACATTACGATGCAACTTTTTAATCTTTGCCAATTTAATAAGCAAAATGGTATTATGTTCATTTAATCTGCATTTATGTAATTACTAGTGAAGTTAAGCATTTTTTAATATTTTTGAGATTAGTTTTTTTTTCCTTTTCTGGATTGCCTGTTCATTTCTTTTATCCCTGTGGTGCCCATCTTTCTCTTACTGATTTTAAGCATTCTTTTTATTAATACTTTTTTATATATACATTATGTTTTATATTTTTTCCCAGTGTATCATTTGTCTTGATATATTGGTGGGGCTTTATTGTTGTTTATTTTGCATATATAATGAGGCATTTTATTATTCCTTTCCTATTTCATTTCTAACTTTTAGCTTATCGTTTTTGGGCTTCTCTGGTGACTCAGGCAGTAAAGACTGTGTTCCTGCATTCCAGGAAACCTGAGTTCGATCCCTGATTTGGGAAGATCCCCTGGAGAAGGGAATGGCTACCCACCCCAGTATTCCTGCCTGGAGAATTCCATGGATAGAGGAGCCTGGTGGGCTACAGTCCACAGGGTCACAAAGAGTCGTCCAAGACTGAGAGACTAACACTTTCACTTTCACTTTGAAAGGTATAAGGCACACCTAATTAATCCTTAAAGCTTCCAATGTGTAGAAATTGCCTCAAAGATAATAGTTTCCAACTTGGAAAGGGTCTAAATCCTAAGGTGCCATGGTGTCCACTCAAAGGGAAGGTAAGAAGTATCCATACCTGAGAGAAGACATCTGTAGGGGCCTAAGAACACCAATGAAGTTTATATCCTGATGGAAAATACAAAACAGTAATTTTTAAAAATGTGATAAGTGATATTATAGAAGTGTAGAGGATGCCATGGAAGTAACAGAGAAGAAACTGAACTGAGTCCAGGGTCTTAGGATATGCATCCTGGAAGAATAGATGTGCAACTTGAAATTTTAAGACTAAGTAGAAGTTAGGTAGGTGAAGAGTGGGGAAATGACAAATGCAAAGATTTACAGTTTAGAACTCTTAAGTTATGATAGCCACTGGCCATATGGAGCTATTTAAATTAATTAAAAATTGAATAAGATTGAAATTTTATCTCGTTGGTCCCATTAGTTACATTCAAGTGCTGACTACCCACACAAGGCTATGGATATTTTAGTGGACTGCTTTAATATGGAGATTTTCCTTTTCTTTCTTTCTTTTTTTTTTTTTTTTTTTTGCCATATGCGTGCTTGTGGGATCTTCATTCTCCAACCAGGGAATGAACCCAGGCCTTTGTTAGTGAAAGCAGAGTCCTAACCACTGGACTGCCAAGGAATTCCCTAATATGGAACTTTGTCATCCCTGCAGAAAGTTCTTTTTATTATTATTATTATTATAATAGAAAGTTCTATTGGACTATTTCTGTGAAGAAAGAGCTCTATGTGTTCAGGGAACTGAAAAGAATTCATTCCAGCAGGTACATACTGTGCAAGGGAGGAGAAGGGCGAAAGATGAAGAGGACATAGCAAAGAATGGAGGAACTTTGTCAAAGCTGACCCTGGGATTGGGGCTGATGCTCCCAGCCTGTTATGGAAGAAGTGAAAGGGAAACAGGGATTTCCCTGTTTCAGTTCAGTTCAGTTGCTCAGTCGTGTCTGACTCTTTGCGATCCCATGGACTGCAGCACGCCAGGCCTCCCTATCCATCACCAACTCCAGGAGTTCACTCAAACTCATGTCCATTGAGTTGGTGATACCATCCAACCATCTCATCCTCTGTCGTCCCCTTCTCCTCCCGCCCTCAATCTTTCCCAGCATCAGGGTCTTTTCAGATGAGTCAGTTCTTCCCATCAGGTGGCCAAAGTATTGGAGTTTTAGCCTCAACATCAGTCCTTCCAATGAATATTCAGAACTGATTTCTCTTAGGATGGACTGGTTGGATCTCCTTGCAGTCCAAGGGACTCTCAAGAGTCTTCTACAACACCACACTTCAAAAGCATCAATTATTTGGTGTTCAGTTTTCTTTATAGTCCAACTCTCACATCCATACATGACTACAGGAAAAACCATAGCTTTGACTAGACGGACCTTTGTTGGCAAAGTAATGTCTCTGCCTTTTAAAATGCTGCCTAGGTTTGTCATAACTTTTCTTCCAAGGAGCAAGCGTCTTTTAATTTCATGGCTGCAATCACCATCTGCAGTGATTTTGGAGCCCAAAAAATAAAGTCTCTCACTGTTTCCATTGTTTCCTCATCTATTTGCCATTGAAGTGATGGGACTGGAAGCCATGATCTTCGTTTTCTGAATGTTGACTTTTAAGCCAACTTTTTCACTCTCCTCTTTGACTTTCATCAAGAGGCTCTTTAGTTCTTCTTTGCTTTCTGCCATAAGGGTAGTGTCATCTGCATATCTGAGGTTACTGATATTTCTCCCAGCAATCTTGATTCCAGCTTGTGCTTCATCCTGCCCAGCATTTCACATGATGTACTCTGCATATAAGTTAAATAAGCAGGGTAACAATATACAGCCTTGAGGTACTCCTTTTCCTATTTGGAACCAGTCTGTTGTTCCATGTCCAGTTCTAACTGTTGCTCCCTGACCTGCATACAGATTTCTCAGGAGGCAGGTCAGGTGGTCTGGTATTCACATCTCTTGAAGAATTTTCCACAGTTTGTGATGATTCACACAGTCAAAGGCTTTGGCATAGTCAATAAAGCAGAAGTAGATGTTTTTCTGGAACTCTCTTGCTTTTTTGATGATCCAACAGATGTTGGCAATTTGATCTCTGGTTCCTCTGCCTTTTCTAAAACCAGCTTGAACATCTGGAAGTTCATGGTTCAAGTATTGTTGAAGCCTGACTTGGAGAATTTTGAGCATTATTTCACTAGTGTGTGAGATGAGTGCAATTGTGTGGTAGTTTGAGCATTCTTTGGCATTGCCTTTCCTTGGGATTGGAATGAAAACTAACCTTTTCCAGTCCTGTGGCCACTGCTACATTTTCCAAATTTGCTGGCATATTGAGTGCAGCACTTTCACACACTCATCTTTTAGGATTTAAAATAGCTCAACTGGAATTCTATCACCTACACTAGCTTTGTTTGTAGTGATGCTTCGTAAGGCCCGCTTGACTTCACATTCCAGGATGTCTGGCTCTAGGTGAGTGATCACACCATCGTGATTATCTGGGTCATGAAGATCTGTTTTGTATAGTTCTTCTGTGTATTCTGGCCACCTCTTCTTAATATCATCTGCTTCTGTTAGGTCCATAACATTTCTGTTCTTTATTGAGCCCATCTTTGCTTGAAATGTTCCCTTAGTACCTCTAATTTTCTTGAAGAGATTCTAGTCTTTCTCATTCTATTATTTTCCTCTATTTCTTTGCACAGATCACTGAGAAAGGCTTTCTTATCTCTCCTGGCTATTCTTTGGAACTCTGCATTCAGATGCTTGTATCTCCTTTTCTCCTTTGCTTTTCACTTCTCTTCTTTTCACAGCTATTTGTAAGGCCTCCTCAGATGACCATTTTGCTTTTTTGCATTTCTTTTTCTTGGGGATGGTCTTGATCCCTGCCTCCTGTACAATGTCACAAACCTCCATCCATAGTTCATCAGGCACTTTGTCTATCAGATCTAGTCCCTTAACAACCCTTCAGGTAGATATATCTCCATTTTATGGACTCAGAGTATTTAAGACACTGACCAATACGCAGCTAGTTAGTGGCAGAGCTGGGATTCAAAGCCAGACTTGTGCTGATGCCAAAAACTCATGCTCTTTTCCTGTATCTCTGCAACAGATTGCAGAACTCTCTGCCAAATTCTCTCTTCAATCAAGGTAAAAGGGATTCTGACTTAGAACAGACTCCTTTTCAACATGGTCCTTCTTCTGTTGAGGGAATGTTAATCATGGGTGAGCTTGGGACCCCACCTGAAAGGAAGTGTAAGAGAGAGCTTAGAGGCAGAGTGTTTTCTGGAGTCTTGGCCTCCTGTTCTCAGAGTCTGAAAGGAAACCTCCTTCAGGTTCCTGAGAAGCGTTGACATTAGCCACATTCAAGGGGGAGCTCTCCCCAGGGCCTGACCCTCAGACCCACGACTGTATTGCCAAGGAGAGCAGCCCACTTGAAGCATCACATCTGAACCCCGGCAGAGGCATTTCTGTATAGCATAATGTGTGACTTGATTCATCCCTGCCCTAGAGCCTATTGTGATGGCCACTTCAAGGTTCTATCTTTAGAAAGAAAGAGTGCTGGTTCCCCTTTTTTAAAGGGGAAGTCCTTTCCCTAGTACAATCCATCTCATCCAGCAGTTGAAAGATGTGTTAGGCTATGGCTGCCCCAGCCCTAAGCAGCCGTGGAGACCAAGGCTTTTAGTCTGCTATCACAACTCCAGGGATTTTCTGAGCCTGTGAAAGTCATGCATGACAGGATATTAAAGAGAATTACCATCAGTATGTGAATTCTAGATTAGTCTGTTTCCCTAAGTACAGCATCTAGTATTTTCTAGGGTGAACATGGTACCTTCGCATTGTCTGAGCTGGTGTGATTATGAATGAGGCGAAGATTAAATGTATAATCATTCAGAACAGGAATAATGAAGGATGCAAATTTGAGGAAGAAGTACAAGAGATACGGTCAAGGTGATAGATAAAGGATTAGCCTTGGAGATGAGCAGTTATTCTAGGAAGGGTATGTCAAAATGAGGATGTTATAATTAGAAATAAAGAGGTAAATAATATTTCCTTCAGTTAAATAGTATATTGGAACTTTTAACTCTTAAACATGGCTTTTTAAAATGCATGGTTGATCATTTTATTTGTTGTCAATAGTTAATAGTTTATTAATGTTTTCCTCACCTCTAATAGTGAATTTTAAATTGCAAAAAATTGTCCAATAGCTTTAATTTAAAAATGAAACTAGATATTGAAATAAATTTGATACTTTTTTATAAAAAATAATTTTAATTGATGGGGAGGAAGATTCTAGTGGCCTCTGTCTTTAAAGTAGGAATTAGAGATCTATGGGGGAAGGACAGAGTAGCAGCTGGAAACTTAATACATGGAGAAGGTTTATGATCTCCACTGAATATAATGCATAGACTACTCTAGACACAATTATAAGAGGAGCAAGCAGCATTTCTTCATTCCACAAATTTATGAAGTACTGTACCTATTATAGGGACATCCCTAATGGTGCAGCAGTAAAGAATCCACCTGCTGTGGAGATGGAGGAGACGCATGTTCGACCCCTGGGTCAGGACGATCCTCTGGAGGAGGAAATGGCCACCATTCCAATATTCTTGCCTGGGAAATCCCATGGACAGAAGAGCCTGGCGGGCTACAGTTCATAGGGTTGCAAAGAATCAGACACAACTGAGTGACTGAACACACACACACACACACACACACCCCTAACTACTATGCTTTGTGAACTGGTAGGTCATAAGAATCCAATTAAACAAGACTCAGCTTCTTTCTTGGAGAAGGCAATGGCATCCCACTCCAGTACTCTTGCCTGGAAAATCCCAAGGATGGAGGAGCCTGGTGGGCTGCAGTCCATGGGGTCGCTAAGAGTCGGGCACGACTGAGCGACTTCACTTTTCACTTTCACGCATTGGAGAAGGAAATGGCAACCCACTCCAGTGTTCTTGCCTGGAGAATCCCAGGGATGGCGGAGCCTGGTGGGCTGCCGTCTATGGGGTTGCACAGAGTTGGACACGACTGAAGAGACTTAGCAGCAGCAGCAGCAGCAGCTTCTTTCTTCAAGAAACTTACAGTTGTGAACATAGATATATAAGTAGTCAAATATGTTACGTTGTAGCAAGTATTTTAAGACAGATAAGTACATGGTATAGTTCACAGGAATTAGGTCAAGGAGTCCTTTTTGTTTTCAGTTTTATAACTTGATTTCACAATCAGTTGTAAGTTCTCACCAATATTGACTGTATCCGGCGTATATAGTTTATGTGGTAAACTTCATTCTAAGTATGTTTTCTAGACAACCACACCTGAATGGCTTCAGTATAGGGCATTCCTTATTCCTTTGGCCCAGACAAATTTGTTGAGCCTGGTATCAGGGCATTCATCTGGAGTTGCCTTTTTTTTTGTGGCAAATTTCCAGATCTGAGTGCCTGAGGGGTATACTTCTTGAAATCTACAGCATGATGGTGGTGGTTGCTCAGTTGTCATGTCCGACTCTTTGTGACCCCATGGAGTGTAGCACACCAGACCTCCCTGTCCCTTACTATCTCCTGGAGTTTGCCCCAGTTAATGTCCATTGAGTCAGTGATGAGCCCTGAATTTTACAATAAGGAGCTCATGATCTGACAGTTGGCTCCAGGTCTTGCTTCTGCTGACTGTATAGAGTTTCTCTATCTTTGGCTGCAAAGAATGTAATCAGTCTGATTTTGGTATTGACAATCTGGTGATGTCCATGTGTAGAGTCTTCTCTTTTGTTGTTGGAAAAGGATGTTTGCTAGTCTGGTGATGTCCATGTGTAAAGTCTTCTCTTGTGTTGTTGGAAAAAGGTGTTTGCTACAACCAGTGCATTCTCTTGGTAAAACTCTGGTAACCTTTCCCCTGCTTCATTTTGTTCTCTTAAGGCCAAACTTGCCTATTACTTTAGGTATCTCTTGATTTCCTACTTTTGCATTCCAGTCCCCTGTGATGAATAGGACATCTTTTTATGGTGTTAGTTCTAAGAAGTCTTACCGGTCTTCATAGAACTGGTCAACTTCAGCTTCTTTGGCATCAGTGGTTGGGGCATAGACTTGGATTACTGTGATGTTGCATGGTTTGCCTTGGAAACGAACTGAAATCATTCTGTCATCTTTGATGTGTCTGTGATTGTTAATGGTGTAGTCTGTGGTCACTACCTCACTGATGCCAGAACAGTCCTCATTCACTCCAGCCTTCTTTGCAGGACCCAGGTTGGAAAGCAGGGAATACTTTATGTTGCAATTCACAGGTATCTTCTATGTGAAGCCTTTTCTGATTTTTAATTTTCACCAAAAATAGCTTTTCACTTATAAATGCATCTGGCAGTATACTATTGTTAATGTGCCTCTTGGTTTTTTCCTAAGTGCATTACTTTTTCTTTTATATTGTGAAATATAGCTTCCCTAGAGAAAGGTTCACAAAACATGGGTACAGTTAAACAAATAATTGAACACTCAGTGAAACTGCAGCCAGCCCAAGAAACAGAACGTTTCCAGCATCCTAGAAGTCCTTGTATCCTTCTCCTTGATCACAGCCCACCCCTCCCTTACCTGGATATTCACTCCCTTGATTTCTTTTTAACTCTGTTTACTTATTTGCTGTACCAGGTCTTAGCTGTGGCACTCGGGATCTTCAGTCTTCGTTGTGGCATGCGTGATACTTAGTTGCGGCATGTAAACTCTTAGTTGCAGCATGTGGAATCCAGTTCCCTGACCAGGGATTGAACCCAAGCCCCCTTCATTGAGAGCTCAGAGTCACTGGACCTCCAGGGAAGTTCCTCCCTTGACTTTTATAATGATTCCTTTCCGTTTTTCTTTATAATTTTATTACATATGTCTCTATCCCTAAACAATTAGTGCTTTTGGATATTTATATGGGTAAAATTTTTGCCAAAGAGAAAACAACACCCAGTTGTGGATGTGACTGGTGATAGTAGTAAAGTCCAATGCTGTAAAGAACAATATTGTGTAGGAACATGGTATGTTAGGTCCACAAATCAAGGTAAATTGAAAGTTGGTCAAACAGGAGATGAAAAGAGTGAACATTGAGATTTTAGGAATCAGTGAACTAAAATAGACTGGAACGGGTGAATTTAACTCAGATGACCATTATATATACTAATGTGGAAAAGAATTCCTTAGAAGAAGTGGAGTAGCCCTCATAGTCAACAAAAGAGTCTGAAATGCAGTACTTGGGTGCAATCTCAAAAATGACAGAATTATCTCCATTCGTTTCCAAGGCAAACCATTCAGTATCACAGTAATCCAAGTCTATGCCCTGACCAGTAACTCTGAAGAAGCTGAAGTTGAACAGTTCTATGAAGACCTACAAGACCTTCTAGAACTAACACCCAAAAAAGATGTGCTTTTCATTATAGGGGACTGGAATGCAAAAGTAGGAAGTCAAGAGACACCTGGAGTAACAGGCAAATTTGGCCTTGGAGTACAAAATGAAGCAGGGCAATGGCTAACAGTTTTGCCAAGAGAATGCACTGGTCATAGCAAACACCCTCTTCCAATACAAGAAAAGACGCTACACATGGATATCACCAGATGGTCAATACCAAAATCAGATTGATTATATTCTTTGCAGTCAGAGATGGAGAAGCTCTATACAGTCAGCAAAAACAAGACTGGGAACTGACTGTGGCTCAGATCATGAGTACCTTATTGCAAAATTCAGACTTAAATTGAAGAAAGTAGGGGAAACCACTAGACCATTCAGGTATGACCTAAATCAAATCCCTTACAATTATACAGTGGAAGTGACAAATAGATTCAAGGGATTAGATCCGATAGACAGAATGCCTGAAGAACTATGGATGGAGGTTTGTGACATTGTATAGGAGGCAGGGATCAAGAACATCCACAAGAAAAAGAAGTGGAAAAAGAATGGTCATCTGAGGAGGCCTTACAAATAGCTGTGAAAAGAAGAGAAGTGAAAAGCAAAGGAGAAAAGGAAAGATATACCCATTTGAATGCAGAGTTCCAAAGAATAGCAAGGAGAGATAAGAAAGCCTTCCTCACTAATCTATGCAAAGAAACAGAGGAAAACAATAGAATGGGAAAGACTAGAGATCTCTTCAAGAAAATTAGAGATACCAAGGGAACATTTCATGCAAAGATGGGCTCAATAAAGGACAGAAATGGTATGGACCTAACAGAAGCAGACGATATTAAGAAGAGGTGGCAAGAATACACAGAAGAACTATACAAAAAAGATCTTCACGACCCAGATGATCACGATGGTGTGATCACTCACCTAGAGCCAGACATCCTGGAATGTGAAGTCAAGTGGGCCTTAGGAAGCATTGCTACAAACGAAGCTAGTGAAGGCGATGGAATTCCAGTTGAGCTATTTTAAATCCTAAAAGATGAGGCTGTGAAAGTGCTGCACTCAATATGCCAGCAAATTTGGAAAACTCAGCAGCGGCCACAGGACTGGAAAAGGTCAGTTTTCATTCCAATCCCAAGGAAAGGCAATGCCAAAGAATGTTCAAACTACCACAGAATTGCATTCATCTCACACGCTAGCAAATCAATGCTCAAAATTCTCCAAGCCAGGCTCCAGCAGTATATGAACCGAGAACATCCAGATGTTTAGGCTGGTTTTAGAAAAGGCAGAGGAACCAATGGATGCCAACATCCATTGGATCATCAAAAAAGCAAGAGAGTTCCAGAAAAACATCTACTTCTGCTTTATTGACTATGCTAAAGCCTTTGACTGTATACAGTTCAGTCGCTCAGTCATGTCCGGCTCTTTGCGATCCCATGGATTGCACACGCCAGGTCTCCCTGTCCATCACCCACTCCCAGAGTTTACTCAGAATCATGTCTATCGAGTCCGTGATGTCATCCAACCATCTCATCCTCTGTCATCCCCGTCTCCTCCCACCTTCATTCTTTCCCAGCATCAGGATATTTTCCAGTGAGTCAGTTCTTCACATCAGGTGGCCAAAGTATCGGAGTTTCAGCTTCAGCATCAGTCCTTCCAATGAATATTCAGGACTGATTCCCTTTAGAATTGACCGGTTGGATTTCCTTGCAGTCCAAGGGACTGTCAAGAGTCTTCAACACCACAGTTCAAAAGGATCAATTCTTCAGTGTTCAGCTTTCTTTATAGTCCAACTCTCACATCCATACATGACTAGTGGAAAAACCATAGCTTTGACTAGATGGACCTTTGTTGGCAAAGTAAAATTCATAAAGAGATGGGAATACCAGACCACCTGACCTTTCTCCTGATAAATCTGTATGCAGATCAAGAAGCAACAGTTAGAACTGGACAAGGAACAACAGACTGGTTCCAAATCGGGAAAGGAGTATGTCAAGGCTGTATATTGTCACCTGGCTTATTCAACTTATATGCAGAGTACAGCATGTGAAATACCGAGCTGGATGAAGCACAAGCTGGAATCAAGATTGCCAGGAGAAATATCAATAACCTCAAATATACAGATGACACCACCCTTATGGCAGAAAGTGAAGAAGAACTAAAAAGCCTCTTGATGAAAGTGAAAGAGAAGAGTGAAAATGTTGGCTTAAAGCTCAATATTCAGAAAACTAAGATCATGGCATCTGGTCCCATCACTTCATGGCAAATAGATGGGGAAACAGTGGAAACAGTGTCAGACTTTATTTTTCTGGGCTCCAAAATCATTGCAGATGGTGATTGCAGCCATGAAATTAAAAGATGTGTGCTCCTTGGAAGAAAAGTTATCCCAAACCTAGGCAGCATTTTAAAAAGCAGAGACATTACTTTGCCAACAAAGGTCCATCTAGTCAAAGCTATAGTTTTTCCAGTAGTCATATATGTATGTGAGAATTGGACTATAAAGAAAGCTGAGTGCCTAAGAATTGATGCTTTTGAAGTGTGGTGTTGGAGAAGACTCTTGAGAGTCCCTTGGACTGCAAGGAGATGCAACCAGTCCATCCTAAGGGTAATCAGTCCTGAATATTCATTGGAAAGATCGATGTTGAAGCTGAAGCTCCAATACTTTGGCCACCTGATGTGAATAACTCACTGTTTGGAAAAGACCCTGATGCTGGGTTAGATTGAAGGCAGGAGGAGAAGGGGATGACAGAGGATGAGATGATTGGATGGCATCACCGACTCAATGGACATGAGTTTAAGCAAGCTCTGGGAGTTGGTGATGCACAGGGAAGCTTGGTGTGCTGCAGTCCATGGGGTCGCAAAGAGTCAGACACGACTGAGCAACTGAACTGAGCTTATGGGTAAAATTGTGGTTTTGTACTGTTGGATCTCGATGCCTCTGTTCATTATTAAGAATATAAGATTCATTCATATTATTGCATGTAGCTAGAATTCATTCATTTTTATTTCTATGTTACAGTCCATTGTATGAATATACCCTGATTCATGTATCCATTCTAATGATGGTATACATTTAGGTATTTCCAGTTTTTCTTCTTATGAAAAGTACTACTGTAAATATTTTAATATTTGTACTGTTAAGTGCCCTGGTGTATAGGGTATAAGTTTCATAGTGTAGAAATCTGGATGTAAAATTGATGGGTTCTGAGATAAGAGCTTCTTCAATTTTATTAGTTAACATCGAACTGTTTTCCAAAGAGGTTCTGCCAGTTTATTCTACTAACAACTTGTGCATAAGAATTTTTGTTTTTCCGCATTCTCACCAGTGCTTGGTATTGTGAGACCTTTTCATTTACACCAGCCTTGTTGGTTATAATGATGACTCGGTGTGGTTCTTATTTACATTTCCCTGGTTACTGGGTAGAGTACCTTTTCATATCTTTATTGGCCATTGCATTTTTTGTGTGGGTGACGTACTTGTTCGAAGTTTTGCTCATTTTTCTGTTGAGTTTTCTTTAACCTGATTTCTTCTCGTAGGCTTAATATTGAATTTCCATATAAGAATCTCCTACAAATATGTATATTTATATATGTGTGTGTGTGTGTGTGTGTGTGTGTATATACACACACACATATATATGCCATGCCATGCAGCCTGTGGGATCTCAGTTCTGTGACTAGGGATTGAACCCTGGCCATGGCAGCAAAAGCCCAAAATCCTAACCACTGGACCACCAGGGAACTCCCAACCTACAGATATGTTCTGTATATTCTAACTGCTCTCCTTATCTCTAACTCCATCCTCTTCATTGCTGTCAGAGTTCCATTTCAAGACAAGCCCTGTTCTTATAACTCCCATGCCTGGAACACTTCGGTGACCCCCATGGCCTCACAGGCAGCACCACATGGAAAGCCCGCCATCATCTGCCCGCCGCCCAGCAGGTCTCAGCTCCTACCAGTTCCTCCTAACCCCTCCTCCCTCCCATTTTCCTGTAACCTCCATCTCTACCAAATTGCTTACAGTTCCTTGAACACATAAAATTGTTGTACATCCGTCTTTACCAGTTATCCTTTTTCTTCCTTTTGCCCCTAATTTGGGGAATACTCTTTTTTGGGGGGGGGGGGGAGTAGATAAGAATAGCTTTATTACTTTGCCAAGCAAAGAGGGACACAGTAATATCAACTTGTATATATGGAATTTAGAAAGACGGTACCCGTGATCCTACATGCAGGACAGCAAAGGAGACACAGGCTTTTGGACTCAGTGGGAGAAGGCAAGGATGGGATGATTTGAGAGAATGTACTGAAACATGCACATTCAGTTCAGTTCAGTTCAGTTGCTCAGTCGTGTCCGACTCTTTGCAACCCCATGAGTCGCAGCACGCCAGGCCTCCCTGTCCATCACCAACTCCTGGAGTCCACCCAAACCCATGTCCATCGAGTTGGTGATGCCATCCAACCATCTCATCCTCTGGTGTCCCCTTCTCCTGCCCTCAATCTTTCCCAGCATCAGGGTCTTTTCAAATGAGTCAGCTCATTGTATGTAAAATAGGTGACCTGTGCAAGTTTGATGCTTGAAGCAGGGCACCCAAAGCCGGTGTTCTGGGACAGCCCAGGGGGATGGGGTGGGGAGGGAGGTGGGAGGGGGTTCAGGATTGGGGGGAACACATGTATACCTGTGGCCAATTCATGTTGATGTATGTCAAAAACCATCACAATATTGTAATTATTCTCCAGTTAAAATAAATTAATAAATTAAAAATAATTAAAAAAAAAAGAAGAGGGACATGGTAGACTCCTGTCTTGAAAAACTATGTGTTTTTAAAACTCAATTCAAAGGTCACTTCATTTATGAAACCTCTCCAGCTCACCTTCTCATCTCTCATTAACTTCTCCATCTCTTGTCCTTCTCAACACACAATTATTATTTCTAGCAGGGCTAGAATATACAGGTTAGTATACAGATTAAACTCTATCATTATGTTTAGTCTGTATACCTGTCTCCCCCATCAGATTGTATAAGCCATAAGCCCTTTGAAGGCATGGGAAACCCCTGAATGTAGAGAAATTTCTCATTTCTCTTTTCATTCTCAGGGCCTAGCACAGTGTCTGGCACAGAGCAGGTGGCGGTAGATAGTACAAATTGTTGTTCATGTTATAACAATTATTATAGGTACATGTCAATCTGTTTTCCTTATTAAATTGTGAATTCCTTGAGGGGCCTGGCACTTGGGTGGCATGCAGTGACACTTGTCTAATGAATGAACAATTTATAAAAACATCTGAAAACATCCATTGCTTTAAAGCAATATTTGAAGTAGGAATAGAGACGTCATGAGTATTAAATTTGCAGAGAAATGAATCTGATTTACATTCATCTCATTAAGATGAAAATTTTACCTCAAACTAATTCAAAGCAAAATTTTATAAGAAGAAATGTAAAATGTTATGCTTCGGTTAAAAATTTAAGCTGTAAAAGTAGAAAAAGCCTAGGTTGTTGGTTCATATGGAAAAGGAGTTTGAATCTGTTTTGTGATACTGTCCTTCATCTAAAAAAATTAAGTTTCTGACTCCTGCAGCTCAATTCCAGAAAAATAAATGACCCAATCAAAAAATGGGCCAAAGAACTAAACAGACATTTCTCCAAAGAAGACATACAGATGGCTAACAAACACATGAAAAGATGCTCAACATCATTCATTATCAGAGAAATGCAAATCAAAACCACAATGAGGTACCATCTCACGCTGGTCAGAATGGCTGCGATCCAAAAGTCTACAAGCAATAAATGCTGGAGAGGGTGTGGAGAAAAGGGAACCCTCTTGCACTGTTGGTGGGAATGCAAACTAGTACAGCCACTATGGAGAACAGCGTAGAGATGCCTTAAAAAACTGGAAATAGAACTGCCATATGACCCAGCAATCCCACTGCTGGGCATACACACGGAGGAAACCAGAACTGAAAGAGACACATGTACCCCAAAGTTCATCACAGCACTGTTTATAATAACCAGGACATGGAAGCAACCTAGATGTCCATCAGCAGACGAATGGATAAGAAAGCTGTGGTACATATACACAATGGAATATTACCCAGCTATAAAAAAGAATGCCTTTGAATCAGTTCTAATGAGATGGATGAAACTGGAGCCTATTATACAGAGTGAAGTGAGCCAGGAAGAAAAACACCAATACAGTATACTAACGCATATATATGGAATTTAGAAAGATGGTAACGATAACCCTATATGCAAGACTGCAAAAGAGTCACAGATGTATAGAACAGTCTTTTGGACTCTGTGGGAGAAAGCAAGGGTGGGATGATCTGAAAGAATAGCATTGAAACATGTATGTTATTCGTATGTGAAACAGATTGCCAGTCCAGTTTTGATGCATGAGACAGGGTGCTCAGGGCTGGTGCACTGGGATGACCCAGAGGGATGGGATGGGGAGGGAAGTGGAGGGGGGGTTCAGGATGGGGAACACATGTACACCCATGGCTGATTCATGTCAATGTATGGCAAAAACCACTATAATATTGTAAAGTAATTAGCCTCCAATTAAAATAAATAAATTTAAAAAAATAAAAATTAAAAAATTAAGTTGCTGAAGTAGGTTATAATTTGCATGTGAGTGTGGCTGGTGAAATGAAAATCTAAGGAACACAGTGTCAAGAGATTATCCTTTGATTAATACTTATGTTTTTGTCTGAAAAGCTGTCATTGTTACAATGAAACCTTGTATGGCCCAGCTAAGACTTTCTTTGCTCAATAAGAATGCCTGTTCCTTTCTAAAACCGTTTTCAAGATGACACAGAGGATGAAGTTCATGTGCCTGGCACTCTGTCATAGACAAACCTACAATGATGTACAATTTCTGATCCATGAGCTCTGCTTCCACTTTCTCTCCCCACCTTCAAGAAAGCATATCATAACGCAAGTGAGCAAAAGTGACCTTATTTATTATAGTGATGACCTTGATCTGTTCCGAATTATATTTTCTAAAAACTCAATCATTTCTCTGAACTTCAATACTAAGAAATTACTATATTCCTCATGGTTGACATCTTGGTTGAGAACCAAGATCTGTACAGAGGTATATTTGTAGGAAGAAGAGAGACTTTGGAACTGCACCAGTAATAATTTGGATTGCACTTCAGTCACTGCCATGTGATCCTCAGCTAGTTGCTTAATATCTCCAACTTTCATCTGAAGAATGGACCACTTTATAAATTCCTGTCAGGACTATAAATAATTATGTAAAACACTCAGCATGCTGCCTACCTCCTAAATATCTTTCAAGTCTGTATATAGTAATTTATATATATATATATATATATATTTATCTTCTGGCTCCTCGCCTCTCTGTAGCTGCATCCCTGTTTTAAGCCATTAGTATCTGTGTTCCAGATTACTGCAGCATCCTTCTTACTGGTCTTTCTCTACCCCAGCCTTGTTTGCCCTGTTTTGTTCAGAGCAAAGGATATTCTACAAGGCTGACTTGAACCCTTAACCCCTAACACATGGAGATGGATATGTAGCTGCCATTTATTGAGCACCTATCACATGACAGGAGCTGGCCTAGTATCTTATGTTTTATCCCATTGAATCCTCACAATAAGACTGTGATGTCAGTACCGTCATTCACCTTTAAAGAACTGAAAGTTGCAGAGATTGAATGACTTGCCCATGGCCACTCTGCTAGGAAGTAAGGGGCTCTGTGTGTGTCCAGGGTTCTCTGGTTTCAGAGTCTGTGCTCTGCTCCTGTTTCATGCTGCCTCTGTATTGGGCTCAGAGCCTGGTGCTGTTAAACCTCCTCATCTCATGACTTAACGCCCCTTGTGCTGGTTCTGGGCTTATGACGTGGTCTCCTAGGAGTCTTGCTTTGCACATCACTTGGCTACACACTTTGGGAGATGGCTGTCACTTGGCTACACATCACTTGGCTACAGGGAGATGATGATGGCAGCAAATACCTGGTCATATATTAATGAACTGGTACTCTAGTTTTAATCTTCAGTTTTTTACAACTTAGTGAACATGCAGAAGCCCCCCTCAGTTCAGTTCAGTTCAGTCTCTCAGTCATGTTCGACTCTTTGCGACCCCATGAATTGCAGCACACCAGGCCTCCCTGTCCATCACCAACTCCCGGAGTTCACTCAAACTCACGTCCATCAAGTCAGTGATGCCATCCAGCCATCTCATCCTCTGTCATCCCCTTCTCCTCCTGCCCCCAATCCCTCCCAGCATCAGAGTCTTTTCCAATGAGTCAACTCTTCACATGAGGTGGCCAAAGTACTGGAGTTTCAGCTTTAGCATCATTCCTTGCAAAGAACACCCAGGACTGATCTCCTTTAGAATGGACTGGGTTGGATCTCCTTGAAACACCCCTATGCTATGCTATGCTAAGTCACTTCAGTCGTGTCCGACTCTGTGTGACCCCAGAGATGGCAGCACACCAGGCTCCCCCGTCCCTGGGATTCTCCAGGCAAGAACACTGGAGTGGATTGCCATTTCCTTCTCCAATGCATGAAAGTGAAAAGTCAAAGTGAAGTCGCTCAGTGGTGTCCGACTCCTAGCGACCCCATGGACTGCAGCCCACCAGGCTCCTCCATCCATGGGATTTTCCAGGCAAGTGTACTGGAGTGGGGTGCCATTGCCTTCTCCGTGAAACACCCCTAGGTTCTCTCAATTTTGGACCACTTGATCTCATGAATAGCCATCAGCAACCTCAGTCACAACATACCCAAACTGATTTTGTTAACTTTCCGTCTTTGGAGAGGCAGTATAACCTGGACCAGTAAGGCTGAGGGCCAGCCTTTGATAAATTTGCCATGGGAAGTACCATCTGGCATGGGTCTTCTGGCAGCCAGCCTGCTGCTCCAAATTACCATTTTCTGATGTCTACAATTAACCTTGATGACATTGATGAAAAGTCTTGTATTTGACTTGAGACTTGACTGGTTTTGTAGAGTTTTAGCTGGTAACAGAAATGTAGACTCTGTCTACATTTGGTTTTATGAGACAGGCTAGTCCTTGTGAATGGTTGCTCATTTCCTAATGTTTTCTCAAGCATTCAATCAACAAACATTCTTCGGGCCCTATAACAAGGGGAAATACAAAGAAATTTAGTATTTTATGATACTTACAGTATAATGGGGACTATTAGACACAAAAATAAGAAAATAACCAACAATTAAAAATACAAGATCCCAGTCCTTTCACATGATAAGCATTCTGTGAATCAAATGGGTTTGAAGTGAGTGTTTGATGTAACATGTGCCTGGAGCTTATGTGGAAGCTCAATAAATATTTGTTGAATGATTGTTGAATGTTGACCTTCCAGATGCCACTCTCGTAGAAAACTAATCCATATCTCTAGCCCTGACCTCTTGACAAAGCTGCAGACTTGTGACATCCAGCAACCCACTGGACCACTTGATCTCATGAATAGCCCATCAGCAATCTCAGTCACAACATATCCAAACTGATTTTGTTAACTTTCCCTTGGAGAGTCAGTATAACCTTGGAATACTCTGAACATGGAGTCTGGAACACTGGCTTCAACTGCAGCTCCCATACTTAATGGCTAAGTGACCTTGGGAAAGTCCTTAGCTCTTCTTCCCTTGCATGAGAGAAATATAAGGCTTTTCTTAGGATTCAGTGAGATAATGGATTGTTGTTCTTGTTTAGTTGCCAAGTCGTGTCCAACCCTTTTGTAACCCCAAGGACTGTAGTCCTCCAGGGTCCTCTGTCCGTGGGCTTTCCCAGGCAAAATACTGGAGTGCATTGCCATTTCCTTCTCCAGGGGATCTTCCCAACCCAGGGATCGAACCTGTGTTGGCAGGCAGATTCTTTACCACTGAGCCACCAGGGAAACCCGAGATAATGGACACAAAGCATTTAACACAGTGGCTGCACACAGTAATCATTAAATGTTACCTATTGTCACAATTTCCCCCACATTTCCTATTGTCCTTATTTGGTACTGATACCAGTATCCACTCCAACCCTCTCCTTCACCCCATCACATCTGATTTGTTACCAAAAACTGTATGTTCTACCTTTTTATTATCTTTCAGATTATGATGCATTCAACATATACTTAACATCTGCTGAATGCCGAACACATTTCTAGACACCAAAGACTCAGAGATGAATACTTACTAGTCTCTAGTTATCAGTTCAGTTCAGTCGCTCAGTCGTATCTGACTCTTTGCGACCCCATGGACTGCAGCACGCCAGGCTTCCCAGTCCATCACCAATTCATGGAGCTTCCTCAAACTCATGTCCATTGAGTTGGTCACGCCATCCAACCATCTCATCCTCTGTCGTCCCCTTCTCCTCCCACCCTCAATCTTTCCCAGCATCAGGATCTTTTCAAATGAGTCAGTTCTTCGCATCAGGTAGCCAAAGGATTTGAGTTTCAGCTTCAGCATCAGTCCTTTCAAAGAATATTCAAGACTGATTTCCTTTAAGATTCACTGGTTGGATCTCCTTGCAGTCCAAGGGACTCTCAAGAGTCTTCTCCAACACCACAGTTCAAAAGCATCAATTCTTCGGTGCTCAGCTTTCTTTACAATCCAACTCTCACATCCATACATGACTACTGGAAAAACCATAGCTTTGACTAGATGGACTTTTGTTGGCAAAGTAATGTCTCTGCTTTTTAAAATGCTGTCTAGGTTGATTATAGCTTTTCTTCCAAGGAGCACGTGTCTTTTAATTTCATGGCTTCAGTCACCATCTGCAGTGATTTTGGAGCCACTCAAAATAAAGTCTCTCACTGTTTCTACTGTTTCCCCATCTATTTGCCAGGAAGTGATGGGACTGGATGCCATACATGATCTTAGTTTTCTGAATGTTGAGTTTTAAGCCAACTTTTTCACTTTCCTCTTTCACTTACATCATGAGGCTCTTTAGTTTTTGGTTTTCTGCTGTAAAGGTGGTGTCATCTATATATCTGAGGTTATTGATATTTCTCCCTGCAATCTCGATTCCAGCTTGTGCTTCATCCAGCCCAGCATTTCACATGATGTACTCTGCATATAAGTTAAACAAGCCAGGTGACAACATACAGCCTTGACATACTCCTTTCCCAATTTGGAACCAATCTGTTGTTCCTTGTCCAGTTCTAACTGTTGCTTCTTGACCCGCATACAGATTTCTCAGGAAGCAGGTCAGGTGGTCTGCTATTCCCATCTCTTGAAGAATTTTCCACAGTTTGTTGTGATCCATCCAGTCAAAGGCTTTGGTGTAGTCAATAAAGCAGAAGTAGATGTTTTTCTGGAGCTCTCTTGCTTTTTTGATGATCCAGTGTATGTTGGCAATTTGATCTCTGGTTTCTCTGCCTTTTCTAAATCCAGCTTGAACATCTGGAAGTTCACGGTTCATGTACTATGGAAGCCTGGCTTGGAGAATTTTGAGCATTGACTTGCTAGCCTGTGAGATGAGTGCAATTGTGCAGTAGTTAGAGCATTCTTTGGCATTAATGAAATCTTTGGGATTGGAATGAAAACTGACCTTTTCCAGTCCTGTGGCCACTGCTGCATTTTCCAAATTTGCTGGCATGTTGAGTGCAGCACTTTCATAGCATCATGTTTTAGGATTTGAAATAGCTCAGCTGGAATTCCATGTTTATGGAGGCAGACATATTTCTATGGTTGTTCATAATGGAAATGCATAAAGTGTGTTCAAAAGAACCTGAAAGAGATATTTCTTCCACCTTTCAAAACCAAAGCTCTCACTTAAGCCTATATCACCTCTTACTGTAGATACTGCAGGAGGGTTTTTTTTTTTTCTCTTTCTTTTGATTGATTTTGAAAATTTACAGGTAAAACAGAAATACTTGCTTATTATAAAAATAATAAATTACAGAATACTACTTATAAAGTAAAAGTCTCTTTTACTTGACTTCTTTAATCTTACTGCTCACCATAAAGGTAAATACTGTCTACAGATTAGCTTGTAGCCTTCTAGACCTTTTCCTACTCATACATGTGAACATTTATATATTTTATGGTAGATAAAAATATGGATCTTTACATAAATGGGATCAAATTATAAACATACTTCTTGCTTTTTTCACTTAATGATGTATCTTTAAATTTTTTCCATGTCAAAACAAAATAGAATTACCTTGTTCTTTTAACTCCTAAATCCTATTCCATATTTTGTAACTACTATGAGTTATTTAGTTATTTGTCTGTCGGAAGCATTTCAGTTGCTTCCTGTTTTTTACTATTACAAGTACTATGGACATGTGCAATAATTTATGCAGGTAAGTTTCTAGTAGTAGAAGTGCTGGGTTAAAAGATATGAGAGTTTAAATTTTTGTTAGAGTGTGCTCAGTTATCCTCCCCAAAGACTACCTTCCGACAGTGAATGGGAATACTCATTTTCCCACATCTCACCAACACTGGATATTATCAGTCCTTCAGTTTTTGCAAATATAGTGAGTAAAAAATAATGCTTATATTTTATAGATTTGTGTTTCTGTGGTTACTAGTGAATTTGAGCATGCTTTAATATATTTATTGATCATTTGTATTTCTTTTGTGAGTTGCCTTTCGATGAATGTTATTTGCCAAGATCTCTATTAGGTTGTTATCTTTTTCTTATTGATTTGAAAGCTTGCATCGTTACATTGTGATTTAGTTCTTTCTCTGTTATAGGTTACAAATATATACATATATATTTAGTCTATTGTTTGTCCTTATTTACACTGTCTTACATAATATAAAAGGTTTTCATATGTAGTAAAATTCATCAACCTCTTTTACTATGGCTTCTGGAGTCTAGAATATTTTAGACATATGATCTTTTTCATCTCAATACTTTCCTAGTTTTATTATCCAAGTTAGATTCTTAATACAATTAAAATTAATTTTTGCCAATTAGTGTGAATAAGGATTTTAATTTTAGTTTTTCCCTAAGAAAATTTCTAATTGTCTCAACACAATTAGCCTACTTCTTTCCAACGGATTTGAAATGTCAAGTTGTACATGAGTCTAGTTCTGGATTTATCCTTATCCCTGAATTTTGGGTCCATTTTTGTACCAAAGCAACTGTTTACATTATTGTAACATTATAGAATGTTTTTATACATTATGGGACCCAAAACTACATTTACTATCATTTTTCCTTTGTCTCATTGTTTTTCTTACTCATAATTTTCTTGAATGCTTTTATACATTTTTTTTCCTCCCAGATGAATTTTAGAATTAATTTTCCTGGTTCCATAGATACCTTATAAGGATTTTGATTGGAATTTCATTAAATTTATAGCTTAATTTGAGTCTAATCCAAGAACATGAGGTAGAGGTAGTTTTCATTTATTTTTGTCTTCTCCCAAGAAATTAAAAGACGCTTACTCCTTGGAAGGAAAGTTATGACCAACCTAGACAGCATATTGAAAAGCAGAGGCATTACTTTGTCAACAAAGGCCCATCTAGTCAAGGCTATGGTTTTTCCAGTAGTCATGTATGGATGTGAGAGTTGGACTGTGAAGAAAGCTGAGCACCGAAGAATTGATGCTTTTGAACTGTGGTGTTGGAGAAGACTCTTGAGAGTCCCTTGGACTGCAAGGAGGTCTAACCAGTCAATCTTAAAGGAGATCAGTCCTGAATATTCTTTGAAAGGACTGATGCTGAAGCTGAAACTCGAATCCTTTGGCTACCTGATGTGAAGAACTGACTCAATGGAAAAGACCCTGATGCTGGGAGGGATTGGGGGCAAGAAGAGAAGGGCACGACAGAGGATGAGATGGTTGGATGGCATCACCGACTCAATGGACATGGCTTTGGGTGGACTCTGGGAGTTGGTGAAAGACAGGGAGACCTGGCATGGGTTCATGGGCTCGCAAAGAGTCGGACACGACTGAGTGGCTGAACTGACTGACTTACTGAATGTCTTACAGTAAAGTTTACAGTTTCTTCATATAAATTTTGAACATATTGGTCAGTTTGTGTGTGTGCTCAGTCTCTCAGTCGTGTCCAAATCTTTGCAACCCCATGGACTGTAGCCCACCAGGCTCCTCTGTCCATGGAATTTTCCAGGCAAGAATATTGGAGTGGGTTGCCATTTCCTACTCCAGGAGCTCTTCCTGGCTCAGGGATCAAACCTGCATCTTTTGCAGTTCCTGCATTGGCACACGAATTCTTTACCACTACACCACCTGGGAAACCCCATTGGCGAGTTTACTCAGAAGTATTTTATAATTTGCTTGCTATTTTAAATATTTTTCATTAAACATTTTCTGTTTTGTTATAGTTGGTTTAGGGATGGCTACCAGGTGGCTCAGTGGTAAAGAAACTGCCTGCCAATGCAGAAGACCCAGGTTTGATCCCTGGGTCAGGATCAATTATGCTATGGCCTCCCTGGAGGAGTGCATAGCAATCCACTCCAGTACTCTTGCCTGGAGAATCCCATGGACAGAGGAGCCTGGCATCCCCAGTCCATATGGTTGCAGAGAGTCAGATACAACTAAAGCAACTTAGTACACACACATAGCTGGTTTATAGGAAAAGGAGTGCTTGCTGTGTTGATCTTCTATCAAGCTTTTACTAAAATTTAGTATTAGTTTTTAATTTTTACAGTTAATTCTTAGACTTTCTGAGTTGAAAATTAAATCACACGTAAGTTGTGATAGTTTTAAGTCTGTCTTTGTAATACGCCTGTTTCTTTTCCTGTCTTATCCCAGCAGCTAGGACCTCTAGTGCTGTGTTTAGTTGCAACAATAGCAGTGAAACAGGTATCTTTGTCTTGTTCCTGACTTTTGTGGGACTAATGAATGCCCTTCATCAAATTAAAGAAATTTTCTTCAGTTACTGGGTTGCTAAGAGTTTTTAAATTCTTGTTTTGTTCAATTGCTTCCTCACATCTTAAAATCAGGAATGAACATTAAAATGTATCACTTTTTAAAGTGTGGTGATCATGAAATTTTTCTCCCTTAATCTATTCATGTAATGGATTGCATTAGATTGTATTAGTAGACTTCCTAATATAGAATCATCCCTTACATTTCTGGATAAATCTTGTTTAGTCGTGAAAATTGTTTGTTTTAAGGAAAATTAAGTTTAAGATATTTGCATTGATGTTCTTAAGCAAACTGATAGTTTTCTCCTTTGTCTATTTTTCCCATTGGAGTAATATAAGTTTAGTATAGTAGTTCTCCAACTTTTTGATCTCAGGACCCATTTTCACTCTTAAAAATTATTGAGGATCCTCAAAGAACTTTTGTTTATTTTAAAACACAAGAATGGGCCCGGGACTTCCCTGGCAGTCCAGTGGTTAAGACTGTGCTTCCACTGTGGGCGGGCAGGGGCACAGCTTGACCCCTGGCCAGTTGGGGAACTAAGATCCAGGGTGCTGTGTAGCGCAGGCCAAGAAAAGAAAGAACGTATGAGCATATGTTTTATTAATGGTCAGAGCAGTGACATCATCACATAGCATTCCATTGGTCTCTAGAAAACTCCCCTATACATGTGCATGAGAGAATGAGAGTAAAAAAAAAGAACTGAAACATCTTAGTATTGGTATAGAAATAGTTTTGCCTTATGAACTCCCAGAAAGGGCTCCAGGGACCTTCAGGATCCCTAGACCACACTTTGAGAACTGCTAACATAGCAGAATAAGTTATAGTTTTCCATATTTCCTCTATACTAACATAAATAACAGAAATTATTTTTGTCTTGAAGCTAGAACTAATCTATAAATTATTTGAAACTGATGGTTTGGGGAATGATGTATCTTTGCCTACCGTTTCAATTTCTTCTATGGTTATTGGCCTACTCAGGTTTTATATCTCTTCTTGAGTCAATTTGTACATTTATATTTACCTAGAAAGTCATTCAATTTCAGGTAGATTTTTATCTTTTAAGTATAAAGTTATACTTAAATTACAATTTTTACATTTTCTTTATGTCAAAAATTAAACCCCCTCTTTTATTTTCATTATTGTTTGCCTGTATGTTTTCTTTTTTTATTCTTATTTGGGTTGCTAAAGGTTTCTCTGTTTTAAAGTCAGATTTATTGAGGTATAATTTACATACGGTAAAACTTACTCTTTGTAGTGTGTAGTTCTATGAGTTCTGACAAATCAGTACAACCATGTAACCACCCACACAGTCCAATTGCAGAAGAAATTTACCATTCTCAGAAATTCCCTCATTTCCCTTTGCAATCAACCTTTCTTTGATCCCCAGTTTCTGGCATCCTATTTCCTATTTTAGTAGTTTATTTCTTTTTATTTCTGAGTAGTATTCCATTATATGGCTGTACTACAGTTATCTATTTACCAGTTGAAGGGTATTTGGTTGTTTCCAGTTTGGGGTGATTATGAATAAAGCCACTATAAACATTTTCAAATAGGTTTTTGTGTGAACATAAGTTTTTATTTTTCCTGAGTAAATACCTATGAGTGGGATTTCTAGGTCATATGGTAAGTATTTGTCTGACTGTACAAGAAACTGCTGAATCATTTTCCTATCATTCTTTGTTTACTGGATTTTTGTTTATTTTGTTTTTTCCTTTGTTTCTGGTCAAATCTCTTTTTAGAATGTGAGTTTGGTCTCCTGACACTGATTCACCTTAGCAAGGGCATGCTTCAAACATAAAATGCTAGGGAGGACACCTCAGTGACAAGGCTTGGGAAGTGGTTGCACAAGGTGATATTATGTTTTCTGAACTGAGACACCCATTGGGGATCATAGGAGGGAGGAAGGAAAATGGGATAAATAGGAAGACATCAAAAGGAAAGGAAGAAAAGAAATTTGAACAACATGATGCCTAAAAGGGGAGTGATGTGTGCTACCTGGAAATACCTTTTTTTTTTCAATTAAAAAAAAATTTAATTTGAGGATAATTGCATTACAATGTTGTCTTAGTTTCTGTCATACAACAATGCAAATCAGTTATAATTACATATGTGTGTGTGGGTGTGGGTGTGTGTGTATATCTCCTCCCTCTTAAGGTGCTTCAGACTCCTGTAATACCTTAATGTAACATTATGAGTCATGGCAGCCTATAGAGAGCACTAACCTTGAGGGCAATAGGGTAGGGGAGGTGGGCCAGGAAACACTAATACAGATCCTGAAAGCTTATGGTTCCAAAGTTCTATTTGAGTAGATAGGTGAGCCACTATGGGCTTTGGAAAAGGAGAATGATCCTGATCCAGTTGTGGTAGGACTGTGTATGTGCATGCTAAATCACTGTGTCATGTCCAATTCTTTGCAACCTCATGGGCTATAGCCCGCCAGGCTCCTCTGTCATGGGATCCTCCAAGTAAGAATACTGGAGTGGGTTGCCATGCCCGCCTCCCAAGTCTCTTATGTCTCCTGCATTGGCAGATGGGTTCTTTACCACTAGCACCATCTGGGAAGGGGATTAGGGTTTGGGAAAAGGAAAGAGGCTGGAGATGGGGCAAGCAGTGAGGCTGCTGTCAGAGTCTTGGGGGGCTCATGGTATTATCAAAGGAAAGAGGGATTTGTGGGGTGGAAAATATGGTAGGCACCCAATAAATACTCATTTAATTAATTAATTAAGGAGCTTGCTGTTTCAAGTTGATTGCAAAAAATAGAGGTTTGTTAGAACTGCAAATGAATGAACTGGAGATGATGAAAACATTGAAAACAATGTGGAAAAGTAAGTAGATTGAAAGGAGAAAAGAATCTTGAAAAATTAATTTAACAGTCTGGGACAAGGGAAGGAGCTGGCAACAGAGTCAGAGAATCAACTAGTCAGAAAGCTATGACTATAGCACAGACTTTTGGGAATAAACATGGAAACCTAGTGAAGATCAAGGATGTCTCTGAGTTCTCTAGCTCCAGCACCTGACCATCTGTCCCCGGCTGACCCGAGCTCATCTGGACACCCTGAAGCCAGAGAGCTAAGTGATGATAAGCAAGGTTCCTGAGAGTTTCTCAGCTTTGGGGTGGCGTGAGGGGCATATTAAAATGACCCTGAAGGACCTTTCTATTGTTGGGATCTTGTGATTCTAGTGAAAATATTGCTCAAGTGTCATATTCCCAGAAGAAGGACTTGATTTGAAGAAAGGCCCTAAGACCTTCAGTGGGAAAGAACAAGTAAAGGCTATTGGGTAACCCAAGCCAAGACAGTTTCCATCAATCTCTGAAGGTGTTTAGTTTGGGGAGAATGGAGCTATTTCCACTGCAGAATTTGTGGAATTTTTTGTCCAGCGCCCCTATAATGAGGTATGGTTACTACACATTACAAGAGAACGACCCCATGGACTGCAGCCTACCAGGCTCCCCCATCCATGGGATTTTCCAGACAAGAGTACTGGAGTGGGGTGCCATTGCCTTCTCCGAGGAAAGATAATAAAACAGGACAAATAACGTGATTTTTATTTGGTTTCAATGGCACATTAAGGAAGATTTCAGTTCCCCCTTTACAAGAAAGGCCGTTTACCTCTCGGAGCATCGAAAAGCCCATGGAGTTGAGTTCTACGTAAGAAAATAGTGTCGAGTGAAAACTGAGTTCTACATAAGAAAATAGTGTAGAGTGAAAACTGACATGGTAACATTGCATTATTTAGGTAACATTTGTTAGGAACCTACTAAGAGCTGGGTGCTGCGGTTCATGGGGTCACAAAGAGTCAGATACAACTTAATAACTAAACAGAAAAGAGCTGGATCGTCTTGCCACCCCAGCCTTCTTTCAGTTTCTCAAACTTGTCTCCCTTCCTTCTGTCTCTGGGTCTTGGTACCTACTGTTCCCTTGATCTGGAACATATGTCCTCCCACCCACCTCTTTTCCCCTACCCACTCCTGCCTCCAGCCCACTTTGCCCAGTTAATCCCATTACCCTTCAGATCTGCTCCTAAGTTAATACCTCAGAATATTCTCAACTGGTTGCTTTTTCCTGCCGCTGTCGTAGTAGCTCATGTCTGCTTTCCTTTGCCCTCTTCCTTTTTCCTTTCCTCCTTTCCTCAAGCATTAAACAAATGAACACAAAGAGAAATAGAAAATAGTAAATTGCAATAAATGCTTTGAAGGAAAAGAACAACTTATTTCAATAAAGACATATATATATATATTGGGCTTTCCAGGTGGTGGAGTGGTAAAGAATTCGCCTGCCAATGCAGGAGACTCTGGTTTGATCCCTGGGTTGGGAAGATCTCCTGGAGTAGGAAATGGCAATCCAACACAGTATTCTTACCTGGAAAATCCCATGGACAGAGGAGCCAGGCGGGCTACAGCCCATGGGGTCACAAAGAGCTGAACATGACTGAGCAACTGAGCACACACAGCACAAATATATTTATTGGTTCATTATTCACACAAATCAATGTTCAGAATTATGTGTTGAATAAATGAATGAATAATAATTATGAGTAAGACCTCTCACTGGAGGAGGTGGTAAAGAGAATTCCAGGCAAGGAAAATGACACGTGCAAAGATACAGAAGCATGAATGAGTGTGAAGTAATTGACAAATCACTAGAAACATGAGTAAGTGGATGGGTTGAAGATAAGATTGTAAAGGTAAGCAAGATCCTGTTTGTAATTTTGGCTTTTTTCCCAATTGGGAGAGAGTAGGGGAAGTCAACGGAGAAGGCAGTGGCACCCCACTCCAGTACTCTTGCCTGGAGAATGCCATGAAGGGAGGAGCCTGGTGGGCGGCAATTCATGGGGTTGCTAAGTCGGACACGACTGAGCGACTTCACTTTCACTTTTCACTTTCATGCATTGGAGAAGGAAATGGCAACCTACTCCAGTGTTCTTGCCTGGAGAATCCCAGGGACAGGGGAGCCTGGTGGGCTGCCGTCTATGGGGTCGCACAGAGTCGGACATGACTGAAACGACTTAGCAGCAGCAGCAGGGGAAATCAAAGGTTTTTAAGCGAGAGAGTGTTATATTCAGATTTGTGTTTTAGAGAGATTCTTCAGGATCTAGAATTCTACAGGATTTAGAGAATCCTGTACTGATTCTTCATCTATTGCTATTCCATCCCCGAAATTTTAAATTCTGAAACAGAGAAGTCCTACTCATTTGGCATGGCTCATATGGTGATTAATCAAAATCAGTTAAAGTGGAAAATCATAAAAATTACTATATATATATATATATATGTTTTCAACATCTTACTCTAATTTATTTTTTAATATAAATTTATTTATTTTAATTGGAGGTTAATTACTTTTCAATATTGTATTGGTTTTGCCATACATCAACATGAATCCGCCATGGGTGTACATGTGTTCCCCATCCTGAACCCCCCTCCCTCCTCCCTCCCTGTACCATCCCTCTGGGTCGTCCCAGTGCACCAGCCTCAAGCGTCTATTATCATGCATTGAACCTGGACTGGCAATTCGTTTCATATATGATATTATACATGTTTCAATGCCATTCTCCCAAATCATCCCACCCTCTCCCTCTCCCACAGAGTCCAAAGGACTGTTCTAGACATCTGTGTCTTTTTTGCTGTCTCACATACAGGGTAATCATTACCATCTTTCTAAATTCCATATATATGTGTTAGTATACTGTATTGGTGTTTTTCTTTCTGGCTTACTTCACTCTGTATAATAGGCTCCAGTTTCATCCACCTCATTAGAACTGATTCAAATGTATTCTTTTTAATGGCTGAGTAATACTCCATTGTGTATATGTACCACAGCTTTCTTATACATTCATCTGCTGATGGACATCTAGGTTGCTTCCATGTCCTGGCTATTATAAACAGTGCTACGATGAACATTGGGGTGCACGTGTCTCTTTCAATTCTGGTTTCCTCGGTGTATATGCCCAGTAGTGGGATTGCTGGGTCATAAGGCAGTTCTATTTCCAGTTTTTTAAGGAATCTCCACGCTGTTCTCCATAATGGCTGTACTAGTTTGCATTCCCACCAACAGTGTAAGAGGGTTCCCTTTTCTCCTCACCCTCTCCAGCATTTATTGCTTGTAGACTTTTGGATCACAGCCATTCTGACTGGCATGAAATGGTACCTCATTGTGGTTTTGATTTACATTTCTCTGATAATGAGTGATGTTGAGCATCTTTTCATGTGTTTGTTAGGCATCTGTATGTCTTCTTTGGAGAAATGTCTGTTTAGTTCTTTGGCCCATTTTTTGATTGAGTCGTTTATTTTTTTGGAATTGAGCTGCAGGAATTGCTTGTATATATTTTGAGATTAGTTGTTTGTCAGTTGCTTCATTTGCTATTATTTTCTCCCATTCTGAAGGCTGTCTTTTCACCTTGCTTATAGTTTCCTTTGTTGTGCAGAAGCTTTTAATTTTAATTAGGTCCCATTTGTTTATTTTTGCTTTTATTTCCAATATTCTGGGAGGTGGGTAATAGAGGATCCTGCTGTGATTTATGTCGGAGTGTTTTGCCTATGTTCTCCTCTAGGAGTTTTATAGTTTCTGGTCTTACATTGAGATCTTTAATCCACTTTGAGTTTACTTTTGTGTATGGTGTTAGAAAGTGTTCTAGTTTCAGTCTTTTACAAGTGGTTGACCAGTTTTCCCAGCACCACTTGTTAAAGAGATTGTCTTTAATCCATTGTATATTCTTGCCTCCTTTGTCAAAGATAAGGTGTCCATAGGTGTGTGGATTTATCTCTGGGCTTTCTATTTTGTTCCATTGATCTATATATCTGTCTTTGTGCCAGTACCATACTGTCTTGATGACTGTGGCTTTGTAGTAGAGCCTGAAGTCAGGCAGGTTGATTCCTCCAGTTCCATTCTTCTTTCTCCAGATTGCTTTGGCTATTCGAGGTTTTTAGTATTTCCATACAAATTGTGAAATTATTTGTTCTAGCTCTGTGAAAAATACGATTGGTAGCTTGATAGGGATTGCATTGAATCTATAGATTGCTTTGGGTAGTATACTCATTTTCACTATATTGATTCTTCCAATCCATGAACATGGTATATTTCTCCATCTATTAGTGTCCTCTTTGATTTCTTTCACCAGTGTTTTATAGGTTTCTATATATAGGTCTTTAGTTTCTTTAGGTAGATATATTCCTAAGTATTTTATTCTTTTTGTTGCAATGGTGAATGGAATTATTTCCTTAATTTCTCTATTTTCTCATTATTAGTGTATAGGAACGCAAGGGATTTCTGTGTGTTGATTTTATATCCTGAAACTTAACTATATTCATTGATTAGCTCTAGTAATTTTCTGTTGGAGTTTTTAGGGTTTTCTATGTAGAGGATCATGTCATCTGCAAACAGTGAGAGTTTTACTCCTTCTTTTCCAATTTGGATTGCTTTTATTTCTTTTTCTGCTCTGATTGCTGTGGCCAAAACTTCCAAAACTATGTTGAATAGTAGTGGTGAAAGTGGGCACCCTTGTCTTGTTCCTAACTTTAGGGGAAATGCTTTAAACTTTTCACCATTGAGGATAATGTTTGCTGTGGGTTTGTCATATATAGCTTTTATTATGTTGAGGTATGTTCCTTCTATTCCTGCTTTCTGGAGAGTTTTTACTCTAATTTAGAACATATGAATCCACAACCACTTCAGGTTCCCTTAAGTGCAGAGTCTGATTTTTGAGTGACTGCATCCATATAGAATTATCTATGGACTTCAGCTTCAAAATAGAACAAGAACTTTGTTGTTCAGTCGCTAAGTCACAGCTGACTCTTTGCAACCCGATGGACTGCAGCATACCAGGCTTCCCTGTACTTCACTATCTCCCAGAGCTTGCTCAAATTCATGTGCATTGAGTTGGTGATGCCATCCAACCATCTCATCCTCTGTCTCCCCTTTCTCCTCCCACCTTCAGTCTTTCCCAGCATCAAGGTCCTTTCCAATGAGTCAGCTCTTTGCATCAGGTGGCCAAAGTATTGGAGCTTTAGCATCAGTCCTTCCAACAAATATTCGGGGTTGATTTTCTTTAAGTTTGACTGGTTTGATCTCCTTACTCTCCAAGGAACTCTCAAGAGTCTTCTCCAGCACGACAGTTTGAAAGCATCAGTTCTTCAGTGCTTAGCCTTCTTTATAGTTCAACTCTCACATCCATAGAAAATTAAATATTTCTTATAAAATAACCTCAGCACAGAGTCCATGATTATGATACTTTCAGGTTTTTTACATGATATTATAATGGTTAATACACAGTCTCCCAAACCAGACTGCTGGGCTCAAATCTTGTACCACTTCCTAACTCAGGCAAGTTGTTAGCTTCTTTGTACCTCAGTTTCCTTAATACTCACTTCAGAGTGTTATCATGAGGCTCAAATGATATAGGCCTTGTTACATAAAGGCCTAATGTAGTGTTGAATAGTTAACATTCAACAGATGTTAACTATTTTCAAGTTGTCTCTCCCACACCCAATTCAATAGAATTTTAAAAAGACTTTCTTCTATGGGGACTTTTCAAAGCATTTAGTTCAGTATTCTTCAGTTCAGTTCACTCGCTCAGTCATGTCCGACTCTTTGCGACCCCATGAATCGTAGCACGCCAGGCCTCCCTGTCCATCATCAACTCCCGGAGTTCATTCAGACTTACATCCATCAAGTCAGTGATGCCATCCAGCCATCTCATCCTCTATCATCCCCTTCTCCTCCTGCCCCCAATCCCTGCCAGCATCAGAATCTTTTCCAATGAGTCAACTCTTCGCATGAGGTGGCCAAAGTATTGGAGTTTCAGCTTTAGCATCAGTCCTTCCAAAGAAATCCCAGGGGTGATCTTCTTCAGAATTGACTGGTTAGATCTCCTTGCAATCCAAGGGACTTCTCCAACACCACAGTTCAAAAGTATCAATTCTTTGGCGCTCAGCTTTCTTCACAGTCCAACTCTCACATCCATACATGACCATTGGAAAAACCATAGCCTTGACTAGACGGACCTTTGTTGGTTAAGTAATGTCTCTGCTTTTCAATATGCTATCTAGGTTGGTCATAACTTTTCTTCCAAGGAGTAAGTGTCTTTTAATTTCATGGCTGCAATCACCATCTGCAGTGATTTTGGAGCCCCCCAAAATAAAGTCTGCCACTGTTTCCACTGTTTCCCCATCTATTTCCCATGAAGTGATGGGACCAGATGCCATGATCTTTGTTTTCTGAATGTTGAGCTTTGAGCCAACTTTTTCACTGTCCTCTTTCACTGTCACCAAGAGGCTTTTGAGTTCCTCTTCACTTTCTGCCATAAGGGTGGTGTCATCTGCATATCTGAGGTTATTGCTATTTCTCCCGGCAATCTTGATTCCAGCTTGTGCTTCTTCCAGGCCAGCGTTTCTCATGATGTTCTCTGCATATAAGTTAAATAAGCAGGGTGACAATATACAGCCTTGACGTACTCCTTTTCCTGTTTGGAACCAGTCTGTTGTTCCATGTCCAGTTCTAACTGTTGCTTCCTGACCTACATACAAATTTCTCTAGAGGCAGGTCAGGTGGTCTGGTATTCCCGTCTCTTTTAGAATTTTCCACAGTTTATTGTGATCCACACAGTCAAAGGCTTTGGCATAGTCAATAAAGCAGAAATAGATGTTTTTCTGGAACTCTCTTGCTTTTTTGATGATCCAGCGGATGTTGGCAATTTGGTCTCTTGTTCCTCCACCTTTTCTAAAACCAGCTGGAACATCTGGAAGTTCATGGTTCATGTATTGCTGAAGCCTGGCTTGGAGAATTTTGAGCATTGCTTTACTAGTGTGTGAGATGAGTGCAATTGTGCGGTAGTTTGAGCATTTTTTGGCATTGCCTTTCTTTGGGATTGGAATGAAAACTGACCTTTTCCAGTCCTGTGGCCACTGTTAGGAACAACAATTCTCTTTCTTTTTGTACCACTGGCTTACATAATATTTAATTATGTAAATACAGTAACCACTTCTATTGGCATAAACAAACTTTGGCACAATCACAAAGACTTATACTCAACCCGTGGAAGCAGATGTGGACATGCTAGAGGGTAACCTATGAGTGAGGACCATGCAGGGTGCTGTGGCCATTAACCAGGGTGTTTTACAGTGGGATTGGAAAGTCTCAGTGAGCCCAGTAGATCAGTAGAGAAGAGATCAGTTAAGAGAGCATCTACTCTTGGGTGACAACCTCTATCCTTCTTGCATCCTTTCTCCTTTGCTCCTATTATAGCTATGCTTTAATTTCATCAACTCCCCAGGCCTAAGCCAGACCTGTAATCTTTCTAAGCATCAAAAAAGAGACTGCTCCCCTATGACATTTAAAATAAAAACAATAGTAACTTGTAAAATAAGCATTAGAAAGTCCAATAAAAGTCTGACTTTTCCCATGGTGTTTATTTTGGTATTTTGTAAAAAAATTTCAGATTCTCTCCCCAAAATTGTAGCAGGGGTTCCCTTTGCTTTGCTGGTGACTTGAGAATGTGTTTATCCATTGGGTAATCTAGCACTGCATTTGACTCCCACATTTTCCCCCAACCCCTCAATCTCTGACTAGAATCACTTAGCTCACTTTTAACTGCTTTCTTGCAAGAATCTTTTATCCCATCTCCTTACACAGAACCCATCCAGTAGCCTCCCAAACATTGGATATATTGAATTTGATGTGACTTTTCAGCTCCCAGGTAGAAATGTCCAACAGAAACTTGAATGTAAAAAGTCTGGAACCCAGGACAGAGACCAAAAGTAGAGAGAGATTTTAAAATCTGCAACACAGGGACTTCCCTGGTAGTTCATTGGTTAAGAATCTGCCTTCCAACGCAGGGGATGCAGGTTCAATCCCTGGCTGAGGAACTAAGATCCTACATGCCACATGGCAACTAAGCCCTGTGTCACAACTAGAAAGGCCTGCATGCTCTAACCAAGACCTAGCACAGCCAAAACCGTAAATGAATAAAACTTTTTAAAAAATAAAACCTGTAACATGTAAGTGTTAATATCTCAGTAATCCAATGTAATCTATTGCTCTGAGGGACCTACCTTCAAAAAGCCTGTTCGGGCGCCACTTGCCGGGGTCCAGCCCCGGTGGATCCAGGGAATTCGAAGGGGAGACAGCATTGGCAATCAGGAAACAATTGGTTAATTAAATGTTAATTAAGGATATAAAGAGTGGTTAAATAAGGATAGCTCAGTGAGGAAATTCAGTGGAGAAAAGAGGCTGAAATAAGGATAGCTCAGTGAGGAAATTCAGTGGAGAAAAGAGGCTAAATAATTCAGCCAGAAGGTGAGAGAAAGAACAACACGGGGAGACCAAGTTTCGGTGAACAAGGCCCGCACTTTATTTTCCAAAGTAGTTTTTATACCTTAAGTTATGCATAGAGGATAACGGGGGAAGGGGTAGAGTCATGCAGTAAGCCAGGCTTTCTTCCTGCAAACTTATCGTATGCAAAAGTTTAGGTGATTTGCATCATCTTCTGGCCTGGAGGCCTGTTAACATTTTAAGAAACTTATTTTTCTCTAAAGGTGATTATTCTAAAGTCAGGCGCCACCCTCCAAAAGCATTAGATAAAGTTGCATTCCTATAGGGCAAAGGTGTGGTGGGCTACAACAAGAAAAAAAATTAACTCAAGGGTCCAAGGTTACAAACATTAAAGCTACTACTTACACCAATTATATTAATCAATACACTGCCAGGGACACAGCAGGTAAGGGATATGGAAACTTAACAGCAAACATTGGCCCAAAAAGTGAAAAACCCTTCACCAATACAATTTCTAATCAATCTTTTAACTGCTCAAAGGAATCTGTATTTAGACAGTTTAGAACATCTCATGCCTCTCATAGTTGGGAGGCTCTGAGCAATCACATGTGGCCGGAAAAACCTATTCAGGCAGGCTAGAGGATTTCCAAAGGAGTTTGTAGGTTGAAACACTATCACACCCAGGAATTATTAACTGGAGCTGTAAGTTAACTCTTTTTTCAGAGAGAGGTAGTGGGGGACAGCCCCCCGTAAAGTCAGAGGTGTAAGTGAGAGCACAAAGCAGAAAGTAGGCAGACTCTGGTTTTGGGGGTAGATGCTCGAGAATTTCCAGGGGGACTCCTGAGGCTCGATCCCGCCTTTGCGTATGCCGAGCCTCCTTCCTCTGACCTTTGCCACGGGCGGAGTTCCTGCTCCCGGCACCCCAAGCAGTAATGCTGAAGAAGCTGAAGTTGAATGGTTCTATGAAGACCTACAAGACGTTCTAGAACTAACACCCAATAAAGATGTCTTTTTCATCATGAGGGACTGGAATGCAAAAGTAGGAAGTCAAGAGATACCTGTAGTAACAGGCAAATTTGGCCTTGGAGTTCAAAGTGAAGTAAGGCAAAGGCTAATAGAGTTTTGCCAAGAGAACATGCCCTCATGGGTCATAGCAAACACCCTCTTCGAACTACACAAGAGAAGATTCTACATATGCACATCATCAGATGGTCAATACAGAAATCAGATTGATTATATTCTTTGCAGCCAAAGATGGAGACGCTCCATAAAGTCAGCAAAAACAAGACTGGGAGCTGACTGTGGCCCAGATCATGAACTCCTTATTGCAAAATTCAGACTTAAGTTGAAGAAAGTAGAGACAACCACTAGACCATTCAGGTATGACCTAAATCAAATGTCTTACGATTATATAATAGAAGTGATAAATAGATTCAAGGGATTAGATCTGATAGACAGAGTACATGAAGAACTATGGATGGAGGTTCATGACATTGTATAGGAGGCAGGGAACAAGAACATCCCCAAGAAAAAGACATGCAAAAAGGCAAAATGGTTGTCTGAGGAGGCCTTACAAATAGCTGAGAAAAGAAGAGAAGCTAAAGGCAAAGGAGAAAAGGAAAGCTATACCCATCTGAATGCAGAGTTCCAAAGAATAGCAAGGAGAGATAAGAAAGCCTTCCTCAATGCAAAGAAATAGAGGAAAACAATAAATGGGAAAGACTAGAGATCTCTTCAAGAGAGTTAGAGATACCAAGGGAACATTTCATGCAAAGATGGGCTCAATACAGGACAGAAATGGTATGGACCTAACAGAAGCAGAAGATGTTAAGAAGAGGTGGCAAGAATACACAGAACTGTACAAAAGAGATATTCATGACCCAGATAACAACAATGGTGTGATCACTCACCTAGAGCCAGACATCCTGGAATTCAAGTCAAGTGGGCCTTAGGAAGCATGACTACAAACAAAGCTAGTGGAGGTGATGGAATTCCAGTTGAGCTATTTCAAATCCTAAAAGACGATGATGTGAAAGTGCTGCACTCAATATGCCAGCAAATTTGGAAAATGCAGCAGTGGCCACAGGACTGGAAAAGGTCAGTTTTCATTCCAATCCCAAAGATTTCGTCAATGCCAAAGAATGCTCTAACTACCGCACAATTGCACTCATCTCACAGGCTAGCAAGTCAATGCTCAAAATTCTCCAAGCCAGGCTTCAACAGTATATGAACCATGAACTTCCAGATATTCAAGCTGAATTTAGAAAAGGCAGAGGAACCAGAGATCAAATTGCCAATATCTGTTGAATCCTCAAAAAAGCAAGAGAGTTCCAGAAAAACATCTACTTCTGCTTTATTGACTATGCCAAAGCCTTTGACTGTATGGATCACAACAAACTGTGGAAAATTCTTCAAGAGATGGGAATACCAGACCACCTGACCTGCTTCCTGAGAAATCTGTATGCAGGTCAAGAAACAACAGTTAGAACTGGACATGAAACAACAGACTGGTTCCAAATCAGGAAAGGAGTATGTCAAGGCTGTATATTGTTACTGCTTATTTAACTTATATGCAGAGTACATCATGAGAAATGCTGGGCCAGATGAAGCACAAGCTGGAATCAAGATTGCTGGCAGAAATATCAATAACCTCATATATGCAGATGACACCACCCTTATGGCAGAAAGCCAAGAAGAACTAAAGAGCCTCTTGATGAGAGTGAAAAGGTTGGCTTAAAACTCAACATTCAGAAAACTAAGATCATGGCATCCAGTCCCATCACTTCATGACAAATAGATGGGGAAACAATGGAAACAGTGAGAGACTTTGTTTTGGGGCTCCAAAATCACTGCAGATGGTGACTGAAGCCATGAAATTAAAAGACGCGTGCTCCTTGGAAGAAAAGTTATCCCAAACCTAGGCAGCATTTTAAAAAGCAGAGACATTAATTTGCCAACAAAGGTCCATCTGGTCGAAGCTATGGTTTTTCCAGTAATCACATATGGATATGAGAGTTGGACTATAGAGAAAGCTGAGTGCCGAAGAATTGATGCTTTTGAAGTGTGGTGTTGGAGAAGACTCTTGAGAGTCCCTTGGACTTCAAGGAGATCCAACCAATCAATCCTAAAGGAAATCAGTCCTGAATATTCTTTGGAAGGACTGATGCTGAGGCTGAAACTGCAATCCTTTGGCCACCTGATGTGAAGAACTGACTCATTTGAAAAGACCCTGATGCTAGGAAAGATTGAAGGTGGGAGGAGAAGAGGGCAACAGAGGATGAGATGGTTGGATGGCATCACCAACTCGATGGACATGAGTTTGAGTAAACTCCAGGAGCTGGTGATGGACAGGTAAGCCTGGCATGCTGCAATCCATGAGGTCAGAAAGAGTCAGACATTACTGAGGGAGTGAACTGAACTGAACACATAAGTGGGATTTGAGCCCGTGTGTGTAGGTCACAGAACCCAGAAAGGACATGTTGAGACGGAAGAGCAATGGCTGAGCTGAGAGCTCTGAGGAACATCACTGTGTAAGGGCCAGGTGGAGCAGGAGCTGCCAATGAAAGAGTCAATCTCGACATGCAGGGAAGCCTGAATCCAAGGCAGGGGGGCTTCAAGAAGTGATGGTTACCAGTGTCAAGTGTAACAGAGAGGTGAGGTAAGAATAGACAGTGCCTGGCACCTGGTACTCAATACATATGTGTTAACTGATGTATTGAGGTGAGAGAGAGTGAAATATTTCAAGATGCTTGGCTGAAAAAAGAAGTTAAAAGCTATGTCAGTACGCTGACTCTACGGAGGGCAGGAAAGAAGGGCAGAATCTAATGGAAGATCAGAAGCTCATGCTGATGGTCATTGAGGAAATTCTCATTTCCCCTTCTTAGTTAGGGTGAGAAGTAGTGAACTGTTCTAACTACTCCCACCTCAGGGTCCTTCGTCATCTTCCTTAGATCAACATCCAGTGTTTTTTCTGCTGAGTTTTGGGACCTGGGTTTTCCACTGAAGAAGTCCTGCTGAGTTACTCTTTTCCAGTTCAAGGTCCCAGAGACCCTAAACCTGAAAAACCAGAGTAGACTGACTGCAGGTGATGAGAAGACTGAGGCAGGAGTGGAGCCCAGTGGCCAGACTCTGAGCCCATGGAGAACCACGGGGTCTGAGGAGAGCTGCTTCTGGGGGGTTTTCCACTGACTGGCTCCTTGCTTGCCTAGCCTTCCTCTCTCATGTCAGCAGATCACAACAACAGTTGGTTTGGTTGGGGGATAACAGTCAAAACCACAAAAGAAAAATTCCTGTGCCATTCATCTAAAGTGTGGTTCTTCATTTGATGGCTGTCTATTTCAGCAGAAGCAGAAGCTTATGAGGGTAGGGACTGTATTCACTAGAGCACTATTGTATCCTTTGTGCCTGGGACATAATCAGTATTCAATCAGTGTTTGCTTAATGGGGGAAAAAGCAAGTAATGTTGTCTACTGATGGTGCCTAGACCAATAAAAAACAGATTTTTGTATCCCCCTGAAAGTGGGTTTTCTATGAAGCTAATCCCTTATGATGATACAGTGGAAGTGAGAAATAGATGTAAGGGACTAGATCTGATAGATAGAGTGCCTGATGAACTATGGACAGAGGTTTGTGACATTTTACAGGAGACAGGGATCAAGACCATCCCCATGGAAAAGAAATGCAAAAAAGCAAAATGGCTGTCTGGGGAGGCCTTACAAATAGCTGTGAAAAGAAGAGAAGCAAAAAGCAAAGGAGAAAAGGAAAGATATAAGCATCTGAATGCAGAGTTCCAAAGAATAGCAAGGAAAGATAAGAAAGCCTTCCTCAGCGATCAATGCAAAGAAATAGAGGAAAACAACATAATGGGGAAGATGAGAGATCTCTTCAAGAAAATTAGAGATACCAAGGGAACATTTCATGCAAAGATGGGCTCGATAAAGGACAGAAATGGTATGGACCTAACAGAAGCAGAAAATATTAAAAAGCGGTGGCAGGAATACACAGAAGAACTGTACAAAAAAGATCTTCATGCCCAAGATAATCACGATGGTGTGATCACTAACCTAGAGCCAGACATCCTGGAATGTGAAGTCAAGTGGGCCTTAGAAAGCATGACTACAAACAAAGCTAGTGGAGGTGATGGAATTCCAGTTGAGCTATTTCAAATCCTGAAAGATGATGCTGTGAAAGTGCTGCACTCAATATGTCAACAAATTTGGAAAACTCAGCAGCGGCCACAGGACTGGAAAAGGTCAGTTTTCATTCCAATCCCAAAGAAAGGCAATGCCAAAGAATGCTCAAACTACCGCAAAATTGCACTCATCTCATACACTAGTAAAGTAATGCTCAAAATTCTCCAAGCCAGGCTTCAGCAATACATGAACCATGAACTTCCAGATGTTCAAGCTGGATCTAGAAAAGGCAGAGGAACCAGAGATCAAATTGCCAACATCTGCTGGATCATCAAAAAAGCAAAAGAGTTCCAGAAAAACATCTATTTCTGCTTTATTGACTATGCCAAAGCCTTTGACTGTATGGATCACAATAAACTGTAGAAAATTCTAAAAGAGATGGGAATACCAGACCACCTGACCTGCCTCTTGAGAAACCTGTATGCAGGTCAGGAAGCAACAGTTAGAACTGGACATGGAACAACAGACTGGTTCCAAATAGGAGAAGTACGCCAAGGCTGAATATTGTCACCCTGCTTATTTAACTTATATGCAGAGTACATCATGAGAAACACTGGGCTGGAAGAAGCACAAGCTGGAATCAAGATTACTGGGAGAAATAGCAATAACCTCAGATATGCAGATGATACCACCCTTATGGCAGAAAGTGAAGAGGAACTCAAAAGCCTCTTGGTGACAGTGAAAGAGGAGAGTGAAAAAGTTGGCTCAAAGCTCAGCATTCAGAAAACTAAGATCATGGCATCTGGTCCCATCACTTCATGGGAAATAGATGGGGAAAAAGTGGAAACAGTGTCAGACTTTATTTTTCTGGGCTCCAAAATCACTGCAGATGGTGATTGCACCTATGAAATTAAAAGACGCTTACTCCTTGGAAGGAAAATTATGACCAACCTAGATAGCATATTCAAAAGCAGAGATATTACTTTGCCAACAAAGGTCCGTCTAGTCAAGGCTATGGTTTTTCCAGTGGTCATGTATAGATGTGAGAGTTGGACAGTGAGGAAGGCTGAGCGCCAAAGAATTGATGCTTTTGAACTGTGGTGTTGGAGAAGACTCTTGAGAGTCCCTTGGACTGCAAGGAGATCCAACCAGTCCATTCTAAAGGATATCAGTCCTGGGTGTTCATTGGAAGGACTGATGCTAAAGCTGAAACTCCAATACTTTGGCCATCTCATGCAAAGAGTTGACTCATTGGAAAACACTCTGATGCTGGGAGGAATTAGGGGCAGGAGGAAAAGGGGATGACAGAGGATAAGATGGCTGGCTGGCATCACCTACTCGATGGACGTGAGTTTGAGTGAACTCCAGGAGTTGGTGCTGGACAGGGAGGCCTGGCGTGCTTCGATTCATGGGGTCCCAAAGAGTCGGACACGACTGAGCAACTGTACTGAACTGAACTGAACTGAATTAAATTTAAACTTACAGGCCCCCTTGTTTGCATTGGCTCCTAGGATAGGCCTTTGCAATATTTTTGTTGTTGTTGTTTTAATCACTCAGTCGTATCTGACTCTTTTGTGACCCCATGGACTGTAGCCCACCAGGCTCCTATGTCCATGGGATTCTCCAGGCAAAAATATTGGAGTGGGTTGCCATTTCTTATCCAGGGGATCTTCCCAACTCAGGGATAGAACTTGTGTCTCCTGCTTGGCAGGTGGATTCTTTACCACTGAACCACCAGGTAAACCCAACAGTATTTTTACATGTCACATTTTTTTAATTTGCCAGAAATAAGATACCTTAATCAGAGTTTAATGTGATTACTGTTTCTATTCTGACTCCATACTTCCTTTCCTGTGAAGTGGTTTGAAGCAAATGTGGGTGTTTGGGAGACCTGGTTAAAGGGAAGCTGATTTGGGGATATAGCTTGTTTATTTGGGTTAATGGGATCTATTTATGTGGTTTGCAGTCTCCTCTGTGCAGAGTTAACTTACTACTGGCTATTCCAGTGTAGAAATGTCTCTCAGGAGTCCTGCTACTGCCCACCATGCTAAATCACAGGGGATCAAGACACAAAGATAAATGGCCAGAGCTTGTAGGGCCTGAATGTGCCCTAGGGTGCCCTGCCGTGGAAGAGAAACAAGGCTTAAAAAGGTATGGATCGAGAAACTTGTCATCACATATGTGAAAAATTTAAGTGGAAATTTGGGTTTTTATTGATGCTTCATCAAAACAGAACCTCTCACCTATTAGGAATACATTTCTTAATGCAGTATATACAGTGATAAGTATATTATATGTTTTCTTTTTTATGGGAATCACATGAGATAGAGTTTATTAAAATTCCTGTGTTTATAGGGCTTAAACTACTGAATGCATTCTTATGTGAATTTATGTTTTACACATCCCCAAAATACTGACACCACTGAAGATAATATAAAACTAATATGCACTATTGGAGAAGGAAATGGCAACCCCCTCCAGTACTCTTGCCTGGAAAATCCCATGGACGGAGGAGCCTGGTAGGCTATAGTCTATGGGGTCGCAAAGAGTCAGACATGACTGAGCGACTTCACTCAACTTCACTCACTCAATATGCACTGTAAGTAGGACATCAATAATAAACTGGTAACAGAGTGTCAATAAAGTCCAAGAGTATTCAGGAAATTTTGAAATGCCCTGCAATATTACAACTCCTATGTAAGAGAAACTTGATAGATGTTCATAATAGTCCTTTAAAATTTATATAACAGTACTAACAGGGAGTTTTGAAACTGGAGGAAACATCTTTAAATTATCAACAATAAACAAAATTTGATCAACAGTGGTAGATGAAAGATTGAATTATATTTCTCCTTTCTTTACAGAAAATTACACTTAAAAATTGTTGGCCCTATGGAGAGTTAAAACACAGGGAGTCAAAAAATAGTAGGAAATAAACACTTAGGGGGTGTAACAGACAATTATTTTTTAAATTTTATTTAAAAAATTTTGTCATGCTCATGAGTTTCCTCAGCTTTTAAAGTTTTATAATTTGTTGCACTAGCATTTGTCATTCCATATAAATACTCATTTTTGTACCTAATTTTACATTTGTAATTTTAAAATATTTATTTTTATTTATTTATTATTTGACTGTGCCAGGCCTGAGGGCATGTGGAATCTTCAATCTTCATCGCCAAGATGTAGGATCTTTAGTTGAGGCATGTGAACTCTTTGTTGTAGCATGTGGGATCTAGTTCCCTGACGAGGGATCAAACCCGGGCGCCCTGCATTGGGAGCACAGAATCTTAGCCATTGGACCACCAGGGAAGTCCCCTTGTAATTTTTTCAAAGACGGCTCTCAGAATTGTACATGTGAAGCTTCAGATGCCACAAGACATGGATCTGCTCCTGCATCCTCCATCTTCCTGGCTTTGGGTGGTTTTGGATGGGAAGCAATAGTATCATTGGAGTCCCAGCTGTAGGCAGTTGGTGTATGACTGGTTCCCATGTCAACATTTTAGATGGTACCTGACCTCCTTTTTTGATTTATAGAATGAATTTCCAGAATTAACCAGGAGCTGATGACCACTCCTTTCTGATATACTCATGGGGCTTGAGTTTTAACCTTACCTAGCTTCTTAATTCCGGAGTCTCTCTGAGCCCAGGCCCCTGGGACAGATTCCTTCTTCCTTTGCCATTTGGCTGACTCTAGAATGGAGGCAGAGTCGAAGGGAAGAAGGGGGAAGAGGATCACAGGCCTGCAGAATTCTATTTTGATGTCTTTTTGCAGGGAGTGTCTCCTTATTGGTCTCAGTTGGTATATCTCACTAAGAAATCTGGCAGAAATGAGAAAGAAGGCATATGATGACTAATTGAAGGAAGTGGTGATATTTAGCCTGGAAAAGCAATATCTCTGTTGGAGACCTGTATCAGGAGTCTTGCCACAACATAGAGTAGCATGTCTACTCAAAACTCAGTGCCATAAGATAGTGGGTATTTGTTTCTTGAATGCACAGGTATGTGGATCACTAAGGGTCAGCGGATCTCAGCTGGGCCCAGCGGGGCTTGGCTCCAGGCTGTGGGTTAAGTCCAGGTCTGCTCCATGCGTTCTTAGATCCCCTTGAACCAGCAGCCACCAGCCACCAGAGGTGTGCTTTTCTCATGGTGAAAGGCAGGAGCCTAAGGCAGGAGCCAATCGTGCAAGCACATTTCTATCCTCTGCTTGCTTTATGTCTGCCAACATTTTACTGGATGAAGCACATTAATGGCCAAGCCCAAATTCAAGGGTAAGAAAATCGTCCCATCCTGCTTTGAGGGCAGAGCAAGCCATATGGGCAAGACAACATCAGTGGGACAGGGAAGATGGAGGTGGAGGGGTACAGGAGTGACTGTTTGGTGAATGATCATGTAGTATACCTGAAGAGTTATGATATCAAAGAAGGAGGAGATCTCCTCATATCTTGGTCTTCAGTCCACTAGAATCTAACCTCATTCCTTGCTTTTACCAAAATCACTGTCTTACTTATTTTGCCCCCTTATATCTAGAATCTGATTCTTCTCATCTGTTCTCACTGAATTGCTTGCCTGCATTGCTGCTATAGTCTGCTGACTGCTCCCCTTTCTCCTTTCCTGATTCATCATCGGCAGAGCTGCCAGCTATTATCAGTATCTCATCAGCATCATCATTATTATCTATTTTGCATTACATTTACTGGTTTACGTGCCCGACTCCTTCATTACATTGACAGCCTCTGGATGGCAAGAACTGGGCTTTATTTATCTTTGAATCTCCAGCATCCTGCCCCGGGCATGATGTGTAGTAAAACTCCAATAAGTAAGTATGGAAAGAGGGAAGCAAAGAAGGAATATGGGATTGCACTTTAAGTCTGTATGACCTTAAAGCCTAAACTCTTTCTACTCTACCATAATTTAGTCTTAGTCACAGATGTGTTGCTGATAAAAACAAAGATAAAGCTACACTGTAGGAAAAGCAGGCTACTTGATCTAGATGAACTAAAGAGTGTTTCTCCCATAATCACAATAATCCTTCCTGATCCTAATTCTTCAAAAGGGGAAAGGTCTAGAAGCCACAGAAATTTGTAAATGGCCATAAGCACTTTAACTATATAAAAAGATGCTCAGCTTCACTCTGAGAGAAACACATATGCCGTGTTTTATCAATCTGATTGGCAGAGATCAAAAAGTTTTAACATGTATTGGTGAAGGGTGTGGAAAGAGGTCCATAAACTGCTGATAGGAGTGTAAATAGGTTCAGTCTCTACAGAGGGCAGTTTGGCAATCTGCCAGCTCTTTTGTACTGATATGGAGAGGTCTCCAATATACCCTGTGTTGTAAGTGAAAAGGCAAGATGCAGAACACGGAGTGCAGAGTTACCTTTTGTGTACACAGAGGGAAGAAAATCAGATATACCTATGTGCTCTTATTGCTCAGGCAAGCTCTGGGAAGATATGTAAGAAATTGTTAATAAGACTCCCATCCAGGGAGGGGGAATTGAGCTGGAGAACAAGGCTGAGAGGAAGATTTTTCATTGTATATTCTTTTGTATCTTTTAAGTTTTGTTCTATATAGAACAGAATTGTTTAGGTGACAGAAACACTATCAGAAGATAAATAAACTGGAAAACATATCTGTAACATAATATGGCAAAGGGCCAATTTCCTTAATCTACAAAGAATTTATAAATCAGTTAAAATAAGAAAGAGGGGAATTCCATGGAGGTCCAGTGGTTACAACTTGGCAGTTTTACTTCTGGGTCCTGGGTTCAATCCCTGGTCAGAGAACTAAGATCCCACAAGCTGCGAAGTGCAGCCAGAAAATAAAAAGGGGGTGGGGGAGAAGAAGGGGGAGAAGATATAATAGAAATACAAATGGCCAATAGTTATATGAAAAAGGTGCTTAACTCATACATTATTAAAGAAAAATCAGAAGTCCTTCAAGAACTGAATTCTATTACCAGATGTGTTTAAAGGAGAGATTAAGTGACCAGTTATTAAAGTTGTTTGTTGTTTCTTTCAAGCATCAGGTAAAAGAAAGGTTTCTAGCATCCAAAGGAGCTAATTTTTTCCAATCTTTAGGATCTTTAAATCCTTCTGGTACCCAGTGGAGGGATGTTGACAAGGCCAAGCAAGTCAGCCTAGGGAAAGAAGAGGAAGGAAAATAATGGAAATTCACCTAAAAGCAAAAAAATATCAGAAATGGAAGGGATCTTGGAGCTCATCTTTCAACCTCCCACCTAATGCATTGTCTCTTGGGACACAGTCCCAGATTTGCCACTTAATAACATTGAGCAAGCTTATTACCAAATCATTCATTCATTCAATAAATATTTACTGAGTTTCTTCAATGTGTCAGGCACAGCCCCTGTCCTCATAGAGACAGACATTAATCAAATATTTATTCAAACAAATGTAAAATTGCAACAGTGGCAGGCTATGAAAGCCTAAGGGTGTGAGATGACCCAGACAGGGATTTTAGGAAAGTTGAGCTGAACTCCTGGAGATGGTGATGGACAGGGAGGCCTGGCGTGCTGCGATTCATGGGGTTGCAGAGTCGGACACGACTGAGCGACTGAACTGAACTGAGCTGATTAGGCTGAATAGGAATTCAACTGGGCACCAAAGGGAAGGAAAACATGCTAGACAGGCCAACAGCATGTGTGAAGGCTGTGTGTTTCAGGAGGGCTCAGGACAAGGCCTAGGACAGAAGAGACTGGAAATGGTGATGAGCATGTGGTATGAGGCGAGGCTGGGAGCTGGAAGTCTGTCATTGGAGAATTCACAGATGTTTGGGGTGGGAGAAACAGGACTAGCGCCTTGATCAGATTCACATTTTGAAATATATTAATCTGGCTACTGAGTGGAGAATGGATTGAAGTAAGAGCAGATGGGCACAGGTGAGTTAGCAAGCAGATGCAATAGACTAGAGACAATGGTGGCTCAGATGAGAGTGCTAACGGTGGAGCGATCTGGGAAAATGTGAAAGAGGTTTAAGAAGTAAAATTGACCAGACTTGATGGACTAGATCTGAAGAGTGACAGAGAGGAAGGAACATGTAAATAATATTTTGTTGTTCAGTCACTAAGTCGTGTCTGACTTTGTGACCCCATGGACTGCAGCACTCCAGGCTTCCCTGGTCTTCACTATCTCCTGGAGTTTACTCCAACTCATGTCCCTTGAATCAGTGATGCCATCCAGCCATCTCATCCTCTGTTGTCCCCTTCTCCTCCTGCCCTCAATCTTTCCCAGCATCAGGGTCTTTTCTAATGAGTCAGCTCTTCTCATGAGGTGGCCAAAGTACTGGAGCTTCAGCTTCAGCATCAGTCCTTCTGATGAATATTCAGGGTTGATTTCCTTTAGGATTGACTGGTTTGATCTCCTTGCTGCCCAAGGGACATTTGAGAATCTTCTCCAACACCACAGTTCAAAGGGATCAATTCTTCAGTAATATTAATATTTCCTAAGGAGAAAATGTTGGTACCATTCACTCAGACAGAAAAGAATGGAAGACAACTAAGTTTAGGAGGAAGTCTCAAGAGTTCAGTTTAACATGCCAAATACGAGATGCTTGAGAGGACATGTCCATCAGTCGGCAGCATTTATTTATGTGTGTACTGTGCAGCTGGCAGTGGAATATACAGGTTTGTTTATTTGTGAAAAAGAAAAAAAGGATAAACACAATTCCCCCTTTTTTGAGAGCTTTGCTGTTTGACTATTATATTGTCCATTCCTTCTTATTTCTGACATTTGTCTGACTCTCTAAACTCCTTGTTTGTGGGATGGAATGATCCAATACCTGACATGACTAGCTTCTTGGCCTATTAATTTCTAAAGACCACTCCACTTTACTGCCTAGTCCCGTGGCCATGCCGTGAACCTTATCTGTCAGAACCCATCAACCTTGAACTTCTTTTACTTTTGAACTGTACCCTCCTGTACCCTCCATCTCTCCCTTTGTTTCTTCATGTCCATGTCCTCCTCTACTTACTGTCCCATTTCTCTCTTTCCCATTATTCCCAAGCTGTTTAGAAGGACTTCCTCCCTGTTACAGTCTGACAAATAGCAGACATAATGTAATAAGTGTTTGTTGAGAAAATAAAATGTCTCCACTTCCTTATCTCCCATTCACTCCCCAATCCATCATGGTCCAGTGTTGACCTCCATCACTCCACCTTTAGGCCAATAAGGTTTCCTAATTACTGAACCCACTGGATATTTTCAGCTTTGTTTTACCAGAACTCTCTTCAGTGTTGCTAATATTGCTGCTTTCCTTTTAAAATTCTGTTTCCTTGAATTCTGCATTTTCTCTCTTTATGACCACTTTTTCTTCATTTCTTCTGAGGGATCTTAACCCTCAAGAATTATCTTCAGCCTTCTTCATTTCTCCTTTTTACATTTTCCCTAAACAATTGCACCCACTCTCTGTTGTTAATACCAAAATATCAATGTCCAGTTTAGAACTCAAATACTGTGTCTCCAACTGCCTGTTTGATATTCCCACCAGGCACCCAGTAGGTGTTTATTAAATATTTGTTAAATGAATGAATGAAAATTCTGTAAGCACCTCACAGTTGCCATGTCCAAAAAAAGAAATCATCTTTTCCTTTCAACCCACTCCTCTTCTTTTTACATTTCCTATTCTGATTAATGGTAGCATCACAATCTAATTACCAGACTCCTTACTAATGCAAGGAGATCTGATTATTTTCACCCCTAAATGTGTTTGAATCTGTCTTCTCCTCTCTGTGCCCACTTCTACTATCCTAATTCAGGCCCTCATCAGATCCCACTGGCTTTTCCTTTCTCAGTCTTATTATAGCTCACTTAGATTATGCCAATAGGTTTAAAATTTGTCTCTCTGGCTTTTATCTTGCTACTCTTCAGTCTTTTTTTAAAAATTAAGACAAAAATTCACAGAACATAAAATTAATCATTTTAATAATCTTGAAGTGTACAACTCAGTGGGTTTTAGTACATTCACAGCATTGTACAACCATCACTACTATCTAATTCCAGAATGTTTTCCCTGTATTTCCGAAAAAAAGCCCTGTTTTTCCCAGTTCTCCCCCTTCCTGTATCTCTCAATAACCACAAATCTACTTTCTGTCTTTATAGTTTTGTCTGTTCTGGACATTGCACATAAATAGAGTTGTATAACATATGGCCTTTTGTGTCTGGCTTCTTTCACTTAGCATAATGTTTCTGAGCTTCATCCACATTGTAACATATATCAGTACTTCATTCCTTTTTATGGCTGAATAATATTCCATCATATGGATGTGTCACATTTTGCTTATCCATTCATCACTTGATGGGCATTTGGGTTGTGTTCACTTTTTGGCTATTATGAATAATGCTGTCATGAATATTTGTGTCCAGGGTTTTTGGTGGATATATGTTCAGTTCTCTTGGGTATAGACCTAGGAATAAAAATGCTGGATCATATGATAACTCTGTGTTTAATATTCTGTTGGATGGCCAAGTAATTTTCCATAGTGACTGTAACATTTAAGGCCATTATTCCCATCAGCAGAGTATGAGGATTTCAATTCCTCCACATCCTGGACAACACTTGCTATTTCATTTTCTGTTTGTTTTTTTTGGGTGTAAAGTTGTATCTCGTTGCAGTTTTGATTTCCTTTTTTCTAATGACTATTGATATTGAGCATCTTTTCATTTTTTTGGCTGTTTGTATATCTTATTTGGATACAGAGTCTTTTTAAAAAGCAATCTCTACAAACTATGATGAAATGCAAAACATAAGAAAAAAAAAAGCAATCTCATCACAGTACTTCAAAAATTTTAATCACTCCTTATTGTTGAAATAATGAAATAAAAATTTGTTAATGTAGTACATAAGGCCCTTTCTGTTCAACCTCTTCTGTCACTCCCCTCCTGACTCTTATGCTTTAGCCACATTGAAGCAAGGAGAGGTAGGGGGGATTTAACTTTTGTTTACATTTTGTCAACTTAGTCTCCAACAATAGAGGGTGTTCAGCCAATGTTAAGGAAGTCATCTGCCCAGTGGAATGAAGAGGTGGCATTAGGATGCTTGCAAATCTCTGCTGGTTTCTCCTTTCTAACGCTTATCTTCCTTGTCTTGCTTCTTGGCAGCACTCATTTTGCCTTAACCAAGCCATATAAGTCCTAGACAGGACTACATTCATGTCTCTATACCTTTCTGGAACGTTCTAGCTTTTAGGTCTTCTGGGTGTGGGGTGTGTGTTTCCTCCTGTCCCTCCACTTTCTTGAGACTATACAACCCAGGAGGAGGCAGGTAGGCAGAGGAAGAGGAGGCAGTTTGCTCCACAGGCCCCTGCCCTCTCTTGTCTTGACTGCAAAGGGCTGGAAAGTCAGCTTCTATTGTGATTAAGTTATAATTTAAGGCAGTGAACATGTGCTCTGCTGGCGGCTATAAAGATTCAAATCATAAAGTTTTACAGTGGAACGGTTTCTGTAAAAGCATCGTTAGGAAGTGGGAGCCATGCCTTTAATTCTTATGACATATGGGACTGCCTGGTTTGTTTTGGTTTCAGTGGAGTCTAGTAGGGTGATGATCTGACTAATTAAAGTCAGGCCCTCTTCCTTGCCACAACACTGTGCTTCATCCGAGGACAATGTAGGAAGGTGGAACTTTCCTCCCCACTCTGTTCCTTACCTCCACTTACTGGGGACACAGAACTCTTAGAAGTCAAGAGTAACCCTTCACCTATGAATCTTTTAAAATCTCCAACCCATCAGGCTCCATTCCTTGGGGACTCCATGTCTTCCTCTGTCCCTTACTGACTCAGGAGTAAATCTAGATAGTGAACCAGGCCTGAGATGTTTTCCTTAAGTGGGGAGCAGCTGAGGAGAGAGGTGGCCAAGTAACTAGGTCAATGGTAGAAACAGAGAATAATAATATAGTAGCTCTCTTCACTAGCTCTACCTAACCGACTAACCAAGTTAACCAACACTCTGCTCTGTAAAACACACTAACTAATGTCTCCAGTATACTCTCTCTTGACCGTTCCTCTCGTTTTTGCTATTAGACAGTATGGCCCCTCGCTGCTTCTCCCACCAGCAAACTTGTGTGCTTATCAAAACTCAACTGTACTTGTTCCTAAATCTGTTTATGTCACTAAACTCAACACTATAAAACTGGAAAGAGGTGTTTGTTATTGTTGTTTTATGAAAGTCAAGCTGAAAATTAAGTTGAGTTTTAAAAATGCTATTGAAAGAGGTGTGGGTAAGACATATTGAGTAAAAATATCACAACAATCTAAGAATATGCACTCTAATTTCTTTACGTTCTTGTTCCACTATAAGAAACTAAAACCAAGAATTGTAGGCAATGTATTATGCGTGTGATTTATGCAGGAAAGATCTGGAAAGCCCGTCAGCAGCACATGCCTTGGCCTTACATCAAAAAAATTGGACACTGAATCTACATTTATATATTTTAAGTTAAAATAAAATGTTCCAGGTAAGTATATGTCTTTTTAAAATGATATTCTGCTGTACAGGACTTTTTGGATAATCAGCCAGTGCGTTGGATGAGATGGTTTCTCTATAATAGGATTTATCATTTATTGGTGCCATTATTGAGTAGGTTAAATCATTACAGAGAAAGGCATTCAGATCAGATCAGATCAGTCGCTCAGTTGTGTCCGACTCTTTGTGACCCCATGAATCGCAGCACGCCAGGCCTCCCTATCCATCACCAACTCCCGGAGTTCACTCACGTCCATCAAGTCAGTGATGCCATCCAGCCATCTCATCCTCTGTCGTCCCCTTCTCCTCCTGCCCCCAATCCCTCCCAGCATCAGAGACTTTTCCAATGAGTCAACTCTTCACATGAGGTGGCCAAAGTACTGGAGTTTCAGCTTCAGTATCATTCCTTCCAAAGAAATCCCAGGGCTGATCTCCTTCAGAATGGACTGGTTGGATCTCCTTGCAGTCCAAGGGACTCTCAAGAGTCTTCTCCAACACCTCAGTTCAAAAGCATCAATTCTTCGGCGCTCAGCCTTTTTCACAGTCCAACTCTCACATCCATACATGACCACAGGAAAAACCATAGCCTTGACTAGCTGGACCTTTGTTGGCAAAGTAATGTCTCTGCTTTTGAATATGCTATCTAGGTTGGTCATAACTTTTCTTCCAAGGAGTAAGCGTCTTTTAATTTCATGGCTGCAGTCACCATCTGTAGTGATTTTGGAGCCCAGAAAAATAAAGTCTGATACTGTTTCCCATCTATTTCCCATGAAGTGATGGGACCGGATGCCATGATCTTCGTTTTCTGAATGTTGAGCTGTAAGCCAACTTTTTCACTCTCCACTTTCACTTTCATCAAGAGGCTTTTGAGTTCCTCTTCACTTTCTGCCATAAGGGTGGTGTCATCTGCATATCTGAGGTTATTGCTATTTCTCCCAGCAATCTTGATTCCAGCTTGTGTTTCTTCCAGTCCAGCGTTTCTCATGATGTACTCTGCATATAAGTTAAATAAACAGGGTGACAATATACAGCCTTGACAAACTCCTTTTCCTATTTGGAACCAGTCTGTTGTTCCATGTCCAGTTCTAACTGTTGCTTCCTGACCTGCATACAAATTTCTCAAGAGGCAGGTCAGGTGGTCTGGTATTCCCATCTCTTTCAGAACTTTCCACAGTTTATTGTGATCCACACAGTCAAAGGCTTTGGCATAGTCAATAAAGCAGAAATAGATGTTTTTCTGGAACTCTCTTGCTTTTTCCATGATCCAGCGGATGTTGGCAATTTGATCTCTGGTTCCTCTGCCTTTTCTAAATCCAGCTTGAACATCAGGAAGTTCATGGTTCACATATTGCTGAAGCCTGGCTTGGAGAATTTTGAGCATTACTTTACTAGCGTGTGAGATGAGTGCAATTGTGCGGTAGTTTGAGCATTCTTTGGCACTGCCTTTCTTTGGGATTGGAATGAAAACTGACCTTTTCCAGTCCTGTGGCCACTGCTGAGTTTTCCAAATTTGCTGGCATATTGAGTGCAGCACTTTCACAGCATCGTCTTTCAGGATTTGGAATAGCTCAACTGGAATTCCATCATCTCCACTAGCTTTGTTCATAGTGATGCTTTCTAAGGCCCACTTGACTTCACATTCCAGGAAGTTTGGCTCTAGGTCAGTGATCACACCATCGTGATTATCTGGGTCATGAAGATCTTTTTTGTACAATTCTTCTGTGTATTCTTGCCATCTCTTCTTAATATCTTCTGCTTCTGTTAGGTCCATACCATTTCTGTCCTTTATCGAGCTCATCTTTGCATGAAATGTTCCTTTGGTATCTCTGATTTTCTTGAAGAGATCCCTAGTCTTTCCCATTCTGTTGTTTTCCTCTATTTCTTTGCATTGATCGCTGAAGAAGGCTTTCTTATCTCTTCTTGCTATTCTTTGAAACTCTGCATTCAGAGAAAGGCATTACTGTCCCCATTTTTCACAAGTGAGGAAACAGGCTTGGAGTGGTTAAACTTGTCCTAGTTCACCAAGAGTCAGCAACCATCCCAGGTCTGTTACCTATAGAACCAAGAGAAAGAAGATGCAAAAGCTAGTGTGGACTACGTGAGCAAATGGAACAGTGGAAGAGGTATTTGTGGTTGATCTAAAAAGTAATGTTAAATAGAACATGATAAACTGTTGGGCATATAAATTGTTAGTATCACTTTGGAAAAGCATAGCATTATCTGCATTTATTCAGTCAATGTCTATTGAGACACCCACTCTGTGCTGAGCACTGTTGTAGATTCTGGGCACATGACAATGAAGAAAACAGACAGCAATCCTGACCTAACGTACTATAAGTGCCATTCTTGTAGACCTGAGTGTGTTTATATCCTATGGCTGAGCAGTACCATCCCTAGGCATATTCCCTAGAGACACTCTTGCTCATATAGTCCAAGAGATGTGTATAGAAGATGTCCACAGCAGAATTGTTTGTAATGGCAACAAAACAAAGCCTGTAAATAACCCCAAATGTCCATTAACAGGGAAAGGATGAACAAATTGTGGTATATTCATATAATTGAATACTATAAAGTGGTGAAAATGAAAGCATTACAACCATATGAATCAACACAGAGAACTCTTAGAAATATAAAGCTGAGGAAGAAAAGCTGTGACAAACCTAAACAGCATATTTAATAGCAAAGACATCTCTTTGCTGACAGTGGTCCATATGGTCAAAGCTATGGTTTTTCCAGCAGTCATGTACAGATGTGAGGGTTGGACCATAAAGAAGGCTGAGCACCAAAAATTTGATGCTTTCAAACTGTGATGCTGGAGAAGACTCTTGAGAGTGCCTTGGACAGCAAGGAGATCAAACCAGTCAATCCTAAAGGAAGTCAATCCTGAATATTCATTGGAAGGACTGATGCTTAAGCTGAAGCTCCAATATTTTGGCCCCCTGATGTGAAGAGATGACTGATTGGAAAAGATCCAGATGCTGGGAAAGATTGAGGGCAGGAAGAGAAGGAGACAACAGAGGATGAGGTGGTTGGATGGCATCACCAACTCAATGGACATGAGTTGGAGCAAACTCCAGGAGACAGTGGAAGACAGGGAAGCCTGGAGTGCTGCAGTCCATGGGGTCACAAAGATTTGAACACGACTAAACAACAATATTTCTGTCCTTTATCGAGCCCATCTTTGCATGAAATTTTCCTTTGGTATCTCTGATTTTCTTGAAGAAATGGTGTGGACCTAACAGAAGCAGAAGATATTAAGAAGAGATGGCAAGAATACACAGAAGAACTGTACAAAAAAGATCTTCACGACCCAGATAATCACAATGGTGTGAACACTGACCTAGAGCCAGACATCCTGGAATGTGAAGTCAAGTGGGCCTTAGAAAGCATCACTATGAACAAAGCTAGTGGAGGTGATAGAATTCCAGTTGAGCTATTCCAAATCCTGAAAGACGATGCTGTGAAAGTGCTGCACTCAATATGCCAGCAAATTTGGAAAACTCAACAGTGGCCACAGGACTGGAAAAGGTCAGTTTTCATTCCAATCCCAAAGAAAGGCAGTACCAAAGAATGCTCAAACTACCGCACAATTGCCCTCATCTCACACGCTAGTAAAGTAATGCTCAAAATTCTCCAAGCCAGGCTTCAGCAATATGTGAACCATGAACTTCCTGATGTTCAAGCTGGATTTAGAAAAGGCAGAGGAACCAGAGATCAAATTGCCAACATCCGCTGGATCATGGAAAAAGCAAGAGAGTTCCAGAAAAACATCTATTTCTGTTTTATTGACTATGCCAAAACCTTTGACTGTGTGGATCACAATAAACTGTGGAAAGTTCTGAAAGAGATGGGAATACCAGACCACCTGACCTGCCTCTTGAGAAATTTGTATGCAGGTCAGGAAGCAACAGTTAGAACTGGACATGGAACAACAGACTGGTTCCAAATAGGAAAAGGAGTTTGTCAAGGCTGTATATTGTCACCCTGTTTATTTAACTTATATGCAGAGTACATCATGAGAAACACTGGACTGGAAGAAACACAAGCTGGAATCAAGATTGCCGGGAGAAATAGCAATAACCTCAGATATGCAGATGATACCACCCTTATGGCAGAAAGTGAAGAGGAACTCAAAAGCCTCTTGATGAAGGTGAAAGAGGAGAGTAAAAAAGTTGGCTTACAGCTCAACATTCAGAAAACGAAGATCATGGCATTCGGTCCCATCACTTCATGGGAAATAGATGGGGCAACAGTGGAAACAGTGTCAGACTTTATTTTTCTGGGCTCCAAAATCACTGCAGATGGTGACTGCAGCCATGAAATTAAAAGACGCTTACTCCTTGGAAGGAAAGTTATGACCAACCTAGATAGCATATTCAAAAGCAGAGACATTACTTTGCCAACAAAGGTTCGTCTAGTCAAAGCTATGGTTTTTCCTGTGGTCATGTATGGATGTGAGCGTTGGACTGTGAAGAAGGCTGAGCACCAAAGAATTGATGCTTTTGAACTGTGGTGTTGGAGAAGACTCTTGAGAGTCCCTTGGACTGCAAGGAGATCCAACCAGTCCATTCTGAAGGAGATCAGCCCTGGGATTTCTTTGGAAGGAATGATGCTGAAGCTGAAACTCCAGTACTTTGGCCACCTCATGCGAAGAGTTGACTCACTGGAAAAGACTCTGATGCTGGGAGGGATTAGGGGCAGGAGGAGAAGGGGACGACAGAGGATGAGATGGCTGGATGGCATCACTGACTCGATAGACGTGAGTCTGAGTGAACTCCGGGAGTTGTTGATGGACAGGGAGGCCTGGCGTGCTGCGATTCATGGGGTCACAAAGAGTCGGACACGACTGAGCGACTGATCTGATCTGATCTGATCTGAAGCAACAACAACTGGAGAAGGCAATGGCACCCCAGTCCAGTACTCTTGCCTGGAAAATCCCATGGACGGAGGAGCCTGGTAGGCTGCAGCCCCTGGGGTCGGGAAGAGTCAGACACAACTGAGCGACTTCACTTTCACTTTTCACTTTCATGCATTGGAGAAGGAAATGGCAACCCACTCCAGTGTTCTTGCCTGGAGAATCCCATGGAAAGCAGAGCCTGTGGGCTGCCATCTATGGGGTCACACAGAGTCGGACAAGACTGAAGCGACTCAGCAGCAGCAGCAGCACCAGCAAACAACAACAACAGGAAAAACCAGTTGCAGAAGAATACATACAGTACGATACATTCATAAAGTTCCAAAGAAAGCCACATACTGCTTAAAAGATACACTTTGGGTGAGCTATAAAGAAAGATAAGTATCTGAGGAAGAAAAAATCTGGGATGGTGGTTACATTGGTGAGATGGAGGAGATAGAAAGATGGAATTGAGAAGGAGTGCATGACTATTAGTGGTCCTGTTCTATGTCTTAAGTTGGATGGTGGTCCATAAATGTTCATTTACTATTTTGCTTCATATAATATATGATATGATATCTACATATCATATAACTCAGATTTAACATTTAATAAAATATTAAGCCTTGCAGAAGAAAAAGTAGAAAAATATAGAAATTGGAGGTCAAAGATCTTGACTTGGAGAAGATTGGGGTTAGGAAGCCAGAAAGCCAGACCTCCAGAAATAATTCACTTAGCTTGGTAGATTTGTACCAGGATCAAGGCTTTAAATTTTCTCTCCTCCCCTCCCTTACAAGAGGACTTCCATGCTTACAAGATATCCGCTGTGGGCTCTCTGTTTCAGAAATATTGCAGAAACTGATATTGGAACCTTGCAGCAGGGGTAGCAAATGCTACTGGGAGGAACCTAGAGGTGGCCTGTGTGAGTGCTCAGTCACTCAATTGTGTCCTACTCTGATTCCATAGACTACAGCCACCAGGCTCTTCTGTCCATGGAATTTTCCAAGCAAGAATACTGGACTGGGTTGCCATTTCCTACTCCAAATTATCTTCCCAACCCAGGGGTCAAACCCGAATCTCCTGTATCTCCTGCATTGGCAGGCAGATTCTTTACCACTGGAAGCCACAGAGGTGGCTTGGGAAAGGTTTATGTTGGAGTCACCAGTGTGCCGGCTTAGAGCCATTGGGCTGATGATAGCCTTGGGACTCAGGTTTCTGCCATAGCTTTGAACCAAGCTCTATGTGTCTGTCTTTGTGGGTCGGTTTATATTTTGGGATCAGATAGAATACACCAACCAAAGTTTGTGAAAAAACTTGCTCTGGCCTTGGCAAAAACAGCAAATGGCCTCACCTCCATCTTTGATCTTGAATCATAATATTTGTCCAGAAGCAACCAAACACAGTAATGGCCAGGGAGCCCACCAGTTAGATTGGTTGGTTTGGTAACCAAGAAGGCAATATACTTCCTTAGGAAGCAAGCTCATTAGGAAGGGAACAAAACAATTATTATTAAAAATAAGAAGAATGAAAATACATTGGACTTCATTTTTAAAGCTGTGTTCTGAGTAGTCCAAAGAGTACATATACCAAGTGTTCCCAACATATCTTTTGATAATATGCTGGGGCTTCCCTGGTGGCTCAAACAGTAAAGAATCTGCTTGCAATGTAAGAGACCCAGGTTCAATCCCTGGATCTGGAAGATCCCCTGGAGAAGGAAATGGCAACCCACTCCAGTATCTTTGCCAGGAGAATTCCATGGACAGAGGAGCCTGGCAGTCTACAGCCCATGGGGTTGCAGAGTCGGACATGACTGAGTGACTAACACTTTCACTTTTTGTGCATCAGTCTTAATCCTATACTTTGAGAATAAGTTAGTGAATAAATGGACATGGTCCTTTCCTTTACAGGCTTAACAGTGGGGGAAAACAAATAAGGAAACAGAAATATTTCTTGTTACAAATGAGGATGAGAATTATGAAACAAATGGCAAAACAATATAGAATAATTGGATGACCTACTAATGGTAGTCTCTGAAAAAATGCATTTAAATAAAGATCTGAAGTTAAGACCTGCAATGAGCAGTTCAGTTCAGTTCAGTTCAGTCGCTCAGTCATGTCCGACCCTTTGCGACCCCATGAAGCGCAGCAGCCAGGCCTCCCTGTCCATCACCAACTCCCAGAGTTCACTCAAACTCACGTCCATCGAGTTGATGATGCCATCCAGCCATCTCATCCTCTGTCGTCCCCTTCTCCTCCTGCCCCCAATCCCTCCCAGCATCAGAGTCTTTTCCAATAAGTCAGCTTTGCATGAGGTGGCCAAAGTACTGGAGTTTCAGCTTTAGCATCATTCCTTGCAAAGAACACCCAGGACTGATCTCCTTTAGAATGCACTTGTTGGATCTCCTTGTAGTCCAAGGGACTCTCAAGAGTCTTCTCCAACACCACAGTTCAAAAGCATCAATTCTTCGGCGCTTAGCTTTCTTCACAGTCCAACTCTCACATCCATACATGACCCCTGGAAAAACCATAGCCTTGACTAGCTGGACCTTTGTTGGCAAAGTAATGTCTCTGTTTCTGAATATGCTATCTAGGTTGGTCATAACTTTCCTTCCAAGAAGTAAGCATGTTTTAACTTCATGGCTGCAGTCACCATCTGCAGTGATTTTGGAGCCCAAAAAAATAAAGTCTGACACTGTTTCCACTGTTTTCCCATCTATTTCCCATGAAGTGATGGGACCAGATGCCATGATTTTAGTTTTCTGAATATTGAGCTTTAAGCCAACTTTTTCACTCTCCTCTTTCACTCTCATCAAGAGGCTCTTTAGTTCCTCTTCACTTTCTGCTATAAGGGTGGTGTTATCTGCATATCTGAGGTTATTGCTGTTTCTCCCGGCAATCTTGATTCCAGCTTGTGCTTCTTCCAGCCCAGCGTTTCTCATGATGTACTCTGCATAGAAGTTAAATAAGCAGGGTGACAATATACAACCTTGACGGAGGCATGTTCAAAAAGAAGGAATGTTTCAAAAAGGAGTGGGTTATTTTAACAGTCCTGAGGCAGACAAGTGCTTGTTGCATTTGAAGGATGAGAAAGAACCAGTGCTGATTCATCAGAAAGAACTGATGCTTCAAAACAAGCATCAGTGTTTTGAAGAATAAGAAAGAACCAGTTAGCTATTGCTACATAACAAACCACCACAAACATCTCAGTTGGATATAGCAGTAGCACTTATTTCTCCTGTATCTATAGGTTGGCTGATCTAGGTTCTGCTTGGCAAGGCATCTCTGCTCCTTGCAGGAAGTTGAGCTCTAGTTTGATCCATGGATGTTCATTCTGCAGCTTCTGCTGAAGAAAGGGCAGCTTCCTGGGGAGAACTCTTTCCTCAGGGGGGCCAACCACACAAGCATATTTCAAGGCCATGTTTTGAGTCATTTCTGACTCCATATACTTGGCCAAAATAATCTCATAATTAAGTCAAAAATCAAGCAGCAGGAAAGTAAACTCCTCCATGGAGGTAGCAGGGGAATAACAGTTTCGAACAATAATCCAATCTATCACAACCCACCTCTTGTTTATTCACATTCCTCTCACCTGTAAAATACACTCACTCACAATCCCAAGACTTCCCCCAATATTATCTAAATCATTGTTTCTTGCTTAAAGGATCATGTTAGGTCTAATTATGTTTTTTCTTGATCTAAAGACCTGAGAACTAAAATATATATACCATCCCCCCTTCCCCCATTCAACATACCGTGGTGGAATAGGTACACGATAACAGCAATACATTTCTTCATTTAAAAGGGAAGAACTAGATTACATAGAAATCATCAATCCACAGCAACTCGGAAATTCTACTAGCCGGTGTCAACAGGTCCCACCATGCTGGGAGTTGGGAATGTTCCCCGATTAGTCCTGGTTCTGTTTCCTGGGTGTTTATCTCCAGTTCCTTGTTCTCCATGGCTCTTTGTTGTGTCGTCTGAAAGTCCTGCCTTTTCCACCACCCTTGGATATTTCTGAAGAGGACATTGACTAGCATGCCTTTTCCAGATGATTGGGCAGCTTTTTCAGTGTACCACCTGGCTGTGGAAATTTGGGGAGTTGGAGATCTTTTTAACATGTTGAACAGTCTCAGTCTGAGACTGTTGGCACTGGCAGTGTACTTGCCAATACAACTCTCTTCCAAGCTGTGTGAGTCCTGCATATCTGATACTAGTCAGTTCTATATGCCACAAGCCATACCTACAATTTATACAAGACATGATTTATCCAGACCTAATTACTGGTACTCTTTTGAGTACATCAGGCTTCTACAGAACCAAACTCATAAGCTTTCTAGAAGCCTCTTTTCCACCTGAAAGATGGAAAAACACTGCCTTACTTTTTTTCAGTGCTTAACGAAGATCCTTGATTGTGAATTCACCTTGAAACTGTATCTACCGGCAGCACCATGGATTTGATCTTTAGTCTAGGATGAATCTTAATTTGAAAATCTTTTACTAGAGAGGCTGGAGATGAGAAAGTTTTGTTTTTGAATCTAATAAGTTCTGGGTTCTCTCTATTCCTGCGGTATTCTGCTTACAAACTAGCCCGTTCTCTTCAAGTTTCTCTCTTTCTTGTTAGTGCCTCATCAAATGTAGCTAAAGCAACCAGCTCGTGCTTTCAGTATTTTGCCATAAAATCTCCTCTTCTAACTCTAAGGATTCATTAGATGTATTTTCTGCCTTCCAGATTGTTATTGTTTGGCCAAATGCTTACCACTAAAACTACAAGTTGCTATTATTCCTGACTTTTACATCAGCTTCCTTGCTGCCCACTATCTGCTCCAAAGCCAATGTCATATATTTCAGAGGTTCTGTTATTATTGTTGTTTTTTTATAACACCACCTCACTATTTAAAGTGATTTAAAATGATGAAATCACTGAGGCAAATAATGTAAAAAGGAGAAAATAAGAGGGCACAGATCCAAGCCTTGGAGAACTCTAACATTAAGTATTTAATAGAAGAAAAGAAAAATGGAGCCTGAGAAAGAGTGGACGGAGAGAGATGGTAAAACCAAGGAGCAAAACCAAGGGGAGTGTTTTTATTTTTTTCTCTTGAGCAAGTAATTTATTTTCAGAACCCTCAGTGCAAACATAATACACTGATAATGAAGCAAAATTATCCAAGTTCATTGTAAACATGGTTCAATCAAGTTTGGCTTCAATCAAAATGGATTTCAGATCTGTATTTTTTTTTTTTAACTGGAGTATAGTCTCTTGGGAGAGTGTTTTTCAAAAGAGCAAATAGTGAGTTTGTCAAATGCTACTGAGAGATCAGAGAAAGGGACGTGTCTTCCAGATTTGGCAATATGGAGGGTGATTGGTAACCATGAGAGCCATTTTAGTGGAGTGACAGTGCAAATACAAATTGACATAAAATGAAGAGTTCGTGGGAGGTAAGAAAAGGTACACGGCAAACGTAGACAGTACTTTGGAGATGATTGGCTGTAAAGAGCATAAAAATGTGATGGCAGGTGGAGAGGATGTGGGTTTAAGTCAGGGATTTTTTTTTTTTTATAGGAAATATCAGTACGTGTATATATGTTGATTGAAATGATCCAAAGAAAAAGACTGATAGTACAAGAAAAAGAGATTATGATAAATGAAGCAGGTTTTAAAAGTCAAGGAAGGATGAGATCCAGAGTACTTGTGGATGACTAGGCTAATGGGAAGAAGGTCATTGTCTCAGTTGTAACACGAGGAGACAGGAGAAGATGGGCATTAATTCAGAGATAGGAAACGGAACAAAGATAGCTAACATTTCTAGGGTGCCTTAGACATCATGCCAAATGTTTACATGTGATACTTCAGTTCTGTGAACTTGGTTTTTTTTTTTTCAATTCCCATTTTACAAATAAGAAAACAGAGGCTTAACGAGGTTACATAATTTTCCTCAGTCTTACTAACTTATAAGTCACAGCTGAAATTTGAACCCAGTCAATCCAACCCTGAATCCACACTCTTGACTTCTGTTCCAAGTTAGTTCAGTTCATTTTTCCAGTGAGCAATAGTAACTTTTTTAATGAGGCTAAACCAAGAATACACTACAAGTCAGAACCAGAGCTGGTCTAACCTAGATCTCTGTATGCTCCATTCTCACATGAGCAGGAGTGGGAAGAGAGTACTGCAGGGAAGGCTTTCCAGGGGAGGAAGGAGGCCAGACTGATGCCAATCTCTTCCCCTGCATGTGCTGCATTTTTCAAAGCATTTTTGATTCCTTCTCTCAGTGAGTAATGCATGGCTTAAACGGAACTAAAGGTCTATCAGTAGGAAGAAGAGGAGCTATGTTCCAGTAGTCATAGGTACTTGAGTTCTAGGGGATTTGAAATGGGATTCTTCCTATTTCATGGTGCAGCCCTTGGCATGGCCAATGGCTATTTGAAGCATAATGTTAACATACACCTTTCCAGGGGTGATTCTCATTTCCTTGGGGCCAGTTAGCTCTTCTCTACCTTTCTCAGTGCCTGAAGCCCAGTTTTCAAATACCTGCTGTTGATCAGAAAGAAAACTGAAAGGAAGTATGTAGAGGACTGTCTCCAGTTTCATGGCACCACTTTAGAGTAAAGAGAGTCAGAAAATAGATTCATAATATTAACATATGCAAAGCTTGGTGCCCATTCATCTTAACAGATCCTGAGCCAGGACTGAGTTCCTGGTCCTGAGCTGGCTGAAGGGTTACAGAGCCGCATGAGGCCCTTCTTCTGACCTTGAAGAATTCCCAAGCCAGTGGGCAAGCAGATCACCCTGAAAAGGTGTTTGTTGAAACTGGGTCCAGGGAGCTATGAAAGAAAGTAGCTCCAAGACAAGGAACCAGATCAAGGTGGGGGGCGGGGGTGGGGGGCAAAGAATGTAAGCAGTGGTACAGCTTGCTCCAGTTTGAGGTTATAATTTCGAGTTTGCTTCCACATACATGATTATTATTCCATTTGAGTCACATCTTCATATACTTTAGCTTTATTACCTTTTTTCCCTTGAGCCTTCCAGAGCCTATCAGAATGAGACTTGTCAGGTGTGTGAGGGTCCAAGGAATCCTCACAGCTGTGAGCAGCCTCTTCCAGGTTCAGCGTCTGGGCTCACAGCTGGCCTTGGCTGTCCTGAGCCCCTTATCCTGTCCAAGTGCTGCAATGTCTCCCAAATCTGCTTTCCCAGCCTTAAACTCTGAGTTCTTCTTCCTTGTTCTTCACAAACTGAGGAGCCTCCAAGGAAGAGGTTGAGTCATTTCATTCACAGGCTTTATTAGCCAGAATTCAGGTTTGTCAACCCTGAGGGTTCAGAACCCTCTGCCGTGTGTTCTAGCTGGTCCCTTGAGAAAGGGGAGCTGGAGGAGCAGGCGGGGGATCTTCACTGGCCCTGGGGAAGTGGCCTGCATCTCCACCTGCACTCCAGCGAGCAGAGTCCTATCGCATCTCAGGGCGAGGGGAGCTGGGGAAGGTAGTGCAGCTGTGTGCCCGGGAAGGAGAGGAGATAGGCCTGGACATTGGGGGTGGGGGGCGGGTAGGGGGGGTGTACAGTGGGCTCAACTGCAGAGTGAGGAGCTGACAGAGTAGACTGCTGTGCTCTGGTGACAACACTGACAATAGTAAGATCCACCAGTGTCTGGAGACCTACATATTCTAATTCAGCTTTGAGGTTTGGATGGCCAGGAGAGGCACTAGCCACCCGCTAATGAAAGAAGCCCGTGCTTGTGGGTGGCTGGTGACTGGGAACCGTCCAGACGCAGACAGGAGCTGACTCTGGACTGGGAGGGGGCTCCCTGCTGCGGTCTCTAAACAATTCTGGAGCCATCTGATGGTCTCTCTTCAACCAGAGTGAGCACGGATGCGCTAACAACACCCCCCACACACCCTGAAAGTAATAAATGGACATCTCTCCTGTGCCTCTAGAATGTACCATCTAGATATACTCATGGTACTATCCTTGGGAGAGCTAAGGAAACAGTTACTCAAGTAATTGTCTGTCTCTGTGGTTCAGGTGAGGAACCTCGCCGAGTACTGCCTGGGGAGATGCAGACAGCATTTTTATATTTGAAGCAAATGTTCTGGGCTCTTTGCCCCCTCCCCCCAACCTCCTGCCCCATGAAAGGAAGCAAACTGATGTCAGAAGAAATTCCTTTCTAATAACAAAAACAAATGGGAGGTCTCAGGGGGATTGTTTGCATGGAGAGACAGTGGTCGTTTAAGAATGAGAAAATGGTGACTCCTGCTCAGAGTTCTGGTTAAGTACTGGGTAGAATTTTTCCAACATCATTTTGAATCAAGGGAGACAGGGAAATCGCTTTAGTAAAATCTCTGAGTGGGGAAAAATGTAAAGAAAACCAAATCCAACTAAGGCTGCTTTTCCCCAGGAAAGGCATTAGTCAGGCAGCCGCTGGAGCCAGCCGCCTCTCAAGAGCCTGTTTGTCAGCGTCACTGCAGTGACTCTCCATGCTCTGGGTTTTAATTCTAGCCTCTAATCTCAGTTGCTTCTGTGATAAATTAATTGTAATGATAGAGGCCCCAGTTACGAGGTCTGCACCGTTTGCTTGTAATGTGAGCGACAGGTTTAGGGCCGGCTTTATTTAAGATGCTGGGGTAATTACATGGGAGTTAGCATATGCAGGCCGAGATATGATTCATTCTTCCAGCCGCAAGCATGACACAGCTGTTTGCGGGATAAAATAGGGGAACCGTGTTGTTACAAAATGTTCCCCTTATTATACCTCATTAAAAACAAGGCTGTGATAAGTCAGGGCTGGCAATGAAGAAAATCTATGGCCCCTCTGTAAAACCTGATAGGAGAGGGGCTCAGAGCTGCGCTGTGTTATTTTTTATTTATTTTTATTTTTTTATTTTTTTGTCCTTTCTCTGACTCTTTTCTCCCTGTTATTCAGTAACTCACTGAATACTCAGGGAAAGAACAGTCTCTCAGACCCTCTTCCTTTCTTCTTATGAAAGAGGGTCTGCCCTTTCCCTTTCTTAGATAAAGCTGAGAATTTTCAGAAAGAGAGAGCATTCACTCAGAACAAAGGAAGGGGGGGTCTTTGGGGTGACCTGTCCCAATTTTGTCCTCATCACCTTCAACAGGAGCCCACGGGCTGAGAAAGCGCCCAGAGCAGAGAGAGCTCAGAGCCTCCAGCGGGGAGCAGCACTTCAAAGTCAGAGGCAATCAGGGGCAGGAGACAGAGGATCCTTCCTTTTAAGAGACAGATGTGTGCTGTCTTCCCCCATCATCTTGCTTTTTAAAAATAACTTTAAAAATTGGGATGAAATTTGGCCTCATTTTCTTCCTTTTCTCTCTTTCGAAGGGAACTAGTGAGAGTTGAAACCAACCTGCAGATTAATACTGAACTACAGATCCAGGGCCAAATAAATTAGGCTGTTCTTGATCAAAATGGGTGGTTATGAAAGATAAGAGCCACAGCATGGAGGGCATCCTTAGGGCAATAGATACCCAGGGCCATTTCAGAAGAGCTGTTTCATGAGCCACATCTGCGTCAGTTCCACAGTAAAGCTAACCTGGGAGGCCAGAGATCTTAGTGGTTAAGAGAATGGGCCGGGAAGCTAGATGGCAGGGTTCAGATCTTAATTCTATTTCATAGAAATGTTTATTTGTGTCAGGTAATATCTGTGAAACAGAAAGAGACGCACAGACGCAGAGAACAGACTTGTGTTTCCCAAGGGGGAGGCAGGGCTGGTGGAGGAAAGGATTGGGAGTTTGAGATTAGCAGATACAAACTATTATTTGTAGAATGGATAAACATCAAGGTCCTACTGTATAGGACAGGGAACTATATTCAGTATCCTATAATAAACCGTAATAGTAAAGAATATGAAAAAGGGTGTATAAATATATATCTGTATATATATGTAACTGAGTCACTTTGCTGTACAGCAAAATTAATACAACATTGTAAATCTACTATAAAAAAATCTTAGCTCTACTACTTCCTAGCTGTGTGGCCTTGGGAAAATTGAGTCAATATCTACATACTTCAGTCTCCCCAACCTATAAAATGAAATTGGTAATAATATTACCTACCTCTAGGGTTGTTGTGAGGTATAATAAATAAGATAGTATATGAAAAGAGCTAAAACAATGGCTAGAAAACAGCAAGTACTTCATAAGTGCTATCTATATTATAAGCAGCATAGTTAACAGCAGCAGGCTACTATGAACCAGGCTGTGTTAGATTTGAAAGGACTTCTTTAAAATAAAATGTGGTTGCTGAAACAGAAGTAAGGACTCTAATGAACCTTCCTCAGAGTTTGGACTTGGAGACAAAGTTTCAAAATTTCAGTTAGAGAAAACGAGGGAGGGAAATCTCTGGGCATTCTTTGAATTTTAAACCAAAAACCTGCTCACCTTGGTAAGAGGAGTGCCTTAGGTCTTTTAATTTTTCACACTGTGATTTACAGTAAGAAATATGTTTTACAGTGTGACTCAGTACACACCCACCAACTGAAATAAAAGTTTCACAAAGGTAATATTTATCTGTCCTTCATGCAATGAGCTCTGCCATTTTCTGTCTTACTGTATTCTACTGTGTATCATTTAAAAGTGCTAATCATCACTCTTAAGTTGATATCACCCTCCACTAATGGATCTCACTTTGCAAGTGATGGGTGCTTGGTTAGTTCTCAATAAGTGAAGTATTCTGGAGGAGGGGGTAGGATATGGGAAGAACAAAGACAAGTGTGTGTGGTGTGTGCAGGGTACAGCAAGCTTTAAAATACTGCTAGAAGGATGAAAGTTGAAGCTGAAGAGGTAGGGACAGGTAATATAAAACTGCATAAATAATACAAGTAATAGGGTCAGAAAAGCATTAGGTCCTAAGAGAAGAGATCATGCGGTTTCAAAGATAACTGTAAAACACCGTAAGAACAATTCTGAGAAGCTGTGCGAGTTCAGAGGCACATGAGATGGCTTTTAAGAATTCCTTGTTTTCCTCAGGATTCTGTTCTCCACACTGTTCATATATTCATTTATTCAGTGAATATGTGTTGAGTTCCCACTATGTGTCAGCACTCTCCCTTGGCTCTCCTCCATCTCCCTGGTTTCAACTACATGAGCATGACTTGGATTTTCAACTGCCTAATAGGTATTTTCCAGCATGTAAAAGGAAAAGTCTTTTTTCTCAAAGCCCCAGTTAAAGTCTCAGTGTATGGCTTTGACTTGTGCCCATTTCTGAACCAATAACTGTGCCTAGAGCAATGTAATGTTCTGATTGTCTCATGTCTGGGTCAAATCCGTTAGCCTGGAGTGAGGAGTAGAATCTGTTTCATCAGAATCTCATAGACCAAGGATGGGAAAAGGGTGGCCTTAAATACCCTACTTTGTTGCACAACTCCAAGTCTTCACGCATACTATTTCCACTGCCGGGGAAGTGGTCTTTCATTATTTTGCCTAACTAAAGAGTTATTATTTGTCCTTAGACACCCTGCTCAGTAATTATCACCATTGTGAAAGCTACTCTGCTAGACAGAGCTAATCACTTTCTTTTCTGTATTCTTTTGTACTTTAAATATAAGTCTGTCATTGAATTTATCAACTCATAATTGTCTGTTTCAGGGTCATCTCTCCCACTGTACTGTGAATTACTTCAGTACAGGAGCTGTCTTTAACATTTTTTATTCTCAGCCCTCAGCTTGAACATACTAGTACTCAACAAATGTTTATTAAACTAAACTGTTTTTTCATAAGACTAGGCAGCAAAGTGCAACATCAACTAGAAAGGCAAATATTGGATATATTTTTTAGGGATAGTTAAAGACAAATAATGAAGGATCGAAGAAGAAATCAAAAGGGAAATTAAAAATTGAGGTGAATGAAAATGATAACATCACATCAACACTTATGGGCTACAGCTAAAGCAGTGCTCAGAGGGAAGTTTATAGCTATTAACACCTATATTTAAAAAGAAGGAATATCTCAATTCAATAACCCAATCTTTTAACTTAGGAAACTAGAAAAAGAAGAGCAAACTAAATAAGTCTGAAAACTCAAAGTAAGCAGACAGAAGGAAATAATAAAGACTATAGGGCTTCCCTGGTGGCTCAGACAATAAACAATCTGCCTGCAAAGCAGGAGACCCAGGTTTGATCCCAGGGTGGGGAAGATCTTCTGAAAAAGGAAATGGCAACCCACTCCAGTATTCTTGCCTAGAGAATTCCATGGACAGAGACTGGCGGCTACAGTCCATGGGGTTGCAAAGAATCAGACACAACTGAGCAACTAACACTTTCACTCTAACAGAATAAATAAGTGAAATATAGAAATGAAAAACAAAAGAGAAAAAAACAAAACCAAAAGTTGGCTCTTTGGAAAGACCAACAAATGGAGAAATCTTTAGCTAGACTGAAGAAAGAGAGAATATCAAATTGCCAAAATTAGGAATGAAAGAGGAGACATTACTACCAGTCTTATAAAAATAAAAAAGCATTATAAGGGAATACCATAAACAACTGTGTGCCAAAAAATTAGGTAACTTAGAGAAAAGGGACAAATTTCTGGAAAAAAATGTAAACTACCATCAGCGATTCAAAAAGAAATAAAATCTGAATAGACCTATAACAAGAAGGTGAATTAGTAATTTGAAACTTCCCACAAAGAAAAAAACCAAGCCCAGATAGCTTCACTGGTGAATTCAATCAAACTCTTACCAAACATAGAAGAGGAGAGAACTCTTTCCAAATTATTCTGTGAGGCCAATATTATTCATACCAGACAAATACACCACAAGAAAACAGAACTACAGATCCCTCATAAATATATGTGCAAAAATCCTCAAAAAATATGTAGCAAACCAAATGCAGCAAGATCTAAAAAGGATTGTGCACCTTGACCAAATGAGATTTACCATGGGAATACAAAGTTGGTTTAACATATGAAAGAAATCAATGCAGTACACCATAGTTATAAAATAGAGAGCAAAACCACATGATCATCTCAACAGATACCCAAAAAATGACAAAATTCAGCAACCCTTCCTGATAAAAACTACTCAACAAACTAGGAATAGGAGGGAATTTCTTCGATGATGAAACACTGAATGCTTTCCTCCTAAGATCAAGAACAAGGCAAGATGTACATTCTCATCACTGCTGTTCAATATTGAGGTTCTATACAGAGCAGTTAGACAAGAAAATGAAATAAAAGGCATCCAGATAGGAAAGAAAGGAGTGAACTGAATAATAAAAAGAATAACTCAGTGTTAAAATGGGCCAAGGATATGAATAGATATTTCTCTAAAGAAGATATGTGAATGTTCAATAAACACACGAAAAGATGCTCAGTATCATAAGTTATCAGGGAAATGCAACACAAAACTCAGTGAGATTCTACTTCTTACCCACTAGGAAGATTATAATCAAAGTCAGGTAATAACAAGTATTGATGAGGATTTGGAGAAATTGGAACACTAATAAACTCCTATTGGGGATATAAAATGTTGCAGCCACTTTGGGAAAGAGCCCAGCAGTTCCCCAAAAAAGTTAAATATAGAGTTACCATTTGATCCAGCAGTTCTACTCCTAGATATTTAATCAAGAGAACTGAAAACATGTCCACACGAAAACTTGTACACTGATGTTCATAGAAGCATTATTCATAATAACGAAAACATGGAAACAATCTAAATATCCGTTGCTCTCTGTATGTGTGCACTCAGTCGTGTCTGACTCTTTGCAACCCTATGAACTGTAGTCCACCAGGCTCCTCTGTCCATTGAATTCTCCAGGCAAGGATACTGGATGGAATGGATTGCCATTTCCTCTTCTAGGGGATCTTCCTGATCCAAGGATCAAACCCACGTCTCCTGCATCTTCTGCATCAATAGGCAGATTCTTTATCACTGAGCCACCAGAGAAGCCCATCCATCACCTGATGAATAGATAAACAAAATGTGATTTTTCTGTAGGCTAAATAGTATTCATCCATAAAAAGCAATAAAATACCAAACATTTAAAGAAGAGTTAATATCAATTCTTCTCAAACTCCTCTCAAAAAGTGAAGAGGGGGGAACACTCCCAAACTTATAAGAGCCAGCACTGCCCTGATACCAAAGCCAGATAAGGACACAGCAAGAAAAGAAAACTATAAGCCAATATCCCTGATGAATATAGACCTAAAAATTCTCAACAAAATATTAGCAAACTGAATTCAACAGCACATTGAAAGAATCATACACCATGATCAAGTGGAATTTATCTCTGGAATGCAAGGATGGTTCAACATATGCAAATCAATAAACATGACACACTATATTAATAGAATAAAAAATAAAAATCATATGACAATCTCAATAGATGCAGAAAAAGCACTTGACAAAATACAACATACTTTTATGATAAAAAAGAAAACTGTTGAAAACTTTCTTATAGAGGGAGCACTACTCAACCTAATAAAGGCCATATATGACAAACCCACAAATAACATCATACTCAACAGTAAAAGCTTGAAATCTTTCCCTCTTTCAGGAACAAGGAAAAGGTGCCTATTCTCACTGTTCCTATTCAATATAGTGTTGGAAGTCCTAGCCATAGCAATCAGATAAGGAAAAGAGCAGAAAAGGCATCCAAATTAGAAAGGAAGAAGTAAAACTGTCTTTGTTTACTGATCATATTTTATATATAGATGCTGCCAAAAAAGAAACTGCCAGAACTAACCAAAACATTCAGAAACTTGCAGGATACAAAATCAACATACAGAAATCAATTATATTTCTATACACTAACATGCTAGTAAAGTAATGCTCAAAATTCTGCAAGCCAGGCTTTAGCAATACATGAACCGTGAACTTCCAGATGTTCCAGCTGGTTTTAGAAAAGGCAGAGGAACCAGAGATCAAATTGCCAACATCCACTGGATCATTGAAAAAGCAAGAGAGTTCCAGAAAAACATCTATTTCTGCTTTATTGACTATGCCAAAGCCTTTGACTGTGTGGATCACAATAAACTGTGGAAAATTCTGAAGGAAATGGGAATACCGGACCACCTGATCTGCCTCTTGAGAAACCTATATGCAGGTCAGAAAGCAACAGTTAGAACTGGACATGGAACAACAGACTGGTTCCAAATAGGAAAAGGAGTATGTCAAGGCTGTATATTGTCACCCTGCTTATTTAACTTATATGCAGAGTACATCAGGAGAAAGCTGGGCTGGAGGAAGCACAAGCTGGAATCAAGATTGCCGGGAGAAATATCAGTAACCTCAGATATGCAGATGACACCACCCTTATGGCAGGAGGTGAAGAAGAACTAAAGAGCCTCTTGATGAAAGAGGAGAGTGAAAAAGTTGGCTTAAAGCTCAACATTCAAAAAACTAAGATCATGGCATCTGGTCCCATCACTTCATGGCAGATAGATGGGGAAACAGTGGAAACAGTATCAGACTTTAATTTTTTGGGCTCCAAATCACTGCTAATGGTGATTGCAGCCATGAAATTAAAAGACGCTTACTCTTTGGAAGGAAAGTTATGACCAACCTAGACAGCATATTCAAAAGCAGAGACATTACTTTGTCAACAAAGGTCCATCTAGTCAAGGCTATGGTTTTTCCTTTGGTCATGTATGGATGTGAGAGTTGGACTATAAAGAAAGCTGAGCACAGAATTGATGTTTTTGAACTGAGGTGTTGGAGAAGACTCTTAAGAGTTCCTTGGACTGCAAGGACATTCAACTAGTCCATGCTAAAGGAAATCAGTCCTGGGTGTTCATTGGAAGGACTTTTGAAGCTGACATTCCAATACTTTGGCCACTTGATGCAAAAAGCTGACTCATTTGAAAAGACCCTGATGCTGGGAAAGATAGATGACAGGAGGAGAAGGGGACGAGAGAGAATGAGAGGGTTGGATGGCATCACCAACTCAATGAACATGGGTTTGGGTAGACTCCAGCAGTTGGTGATGGACAGGGAGGGCTGGCATGCTGAGGTTCATGGGGTCGCAAAGAGTTGGACATGACTGAGCGAGTGAACTGAACTGAATACACTAATAAATATCTGAAAAATAAAGAAAAATAGCCATGCCATTCACAATAGCATCAATAACAATAAACTACATCAGAATAACCTTAACCGAGGAGGTGAAAGATCTATACACTGAAAACTGTAAGACTTTGATGAAACAAATTGAGGAAGACACAAATAAATAGAAAGATATTCCATGTTCATGCATCAGAAGAATTAATATTGTCAAAATGTCCATAAACCATCTATAGATTCAGTGCAAATACTAATCAAATTTCAATGATTGCATTTTTCACAGAAATAGAATAATCCTAAAATTTGCATGGAATCACAAAATAATCCTGAGGGAAAAAAACAAAGCTGGAGGCACCACAATTTCTGATTTCAAACTGTACTCTAAAGCTATAGTAATCAAAACAGCATGGTACTGGCATAAAAATAGACATGTAGAGCCATGGAATAGAACTGAGAGCCCAGAAATAAACCCTCACATACATTGTTGTTGTTCAGTTGCCAAGTCATGTCTGACTCTTGGCGACCCCATAAACTGCAGCACCAGGCTCCTCTGTCTTCCACTATCTCCAGGAGTTTGCTCAAATTCATGTCCATTGAGTTGATGATGCTATCTAACAATATTATCCTCTGTTGCCCTCTTCTCCTTTTGGCTTCAATCTTTCCCAGCATCAGGTTCTTTTCCAGTGAGTTGGCTCTTTGCATCAGGTGGCCAAAGTATTGGAACTTCAGCATCAGTCCTTCCACTGAATATTCATGGTTGATTTCCTTTAGGATTGACTGGTTTGATCCAAGGGACTCTCAAGAGTCTTCTCTAGCACCACAGTTTAAAAGCACCAATTCTTTAGTGCTCAGCATTCTTTAGGTCCAACTCCCACATCTGTACATGCTACTGGAAAAACTATAGGCTTGACAATGTGGACCTTTGTCAGCAAAGTGATGTCTTTGCTTTTTTAATACACTGCCTAGGTTTGTCATAGCTTTCCTTCCAAGGAGCAAGTGTCTTTTAACTTCATGGCTGCAGTCACCATCCACAATGATTTTGGAGCCCAAGAAAATAAAATCTGTCACTGCTTCCACTTTTTCCCTTTATATTTGCCATGAAGTGATGGGACCAGACGCCAATATCTTAGTATTTTTTTAAATTAATTTATGGCTGTGCTGGATCTTCGTTGCTGCAGGGGCTTTGCTCTGGTCGTGGCAAGTGGGGGCTACTCTCCAGTTGCAGAGCACAGGCTCCAGGGCACTTGGGCTTCAGCAGTTGCTGAGAGTGGGCTCTTGGTTGCAGCTCCCAGGCTCTAGAGCACAGGCCCTGTAGCCGTGGCCCAGCTGCTCCAAGGCCTGTGGGATCTTCCTGGGTCAGGGATCAAACCTGTGTCGCCTACACTAGCAGGCAGATTCTTTACCAGTGAGTCACCAGGGAAGCCCATGATCTTAGTATTTTAATGTTGAGTTTTAAGCCAGCTTTTTCACTGTCCTCTTTCACCAACATACATAGCCAACTAAAAATTACAAGGGATCCCAGAATACTCATCAGAGAAAGGATAGTCTCATCAACAAATGGTGCTGGGAAAAATAGATGACCACATACAGAAGGATGAAACTGGACCCCTATCTTACACCACTCACAAAAATTACCTCTAAATTGATTGAAGAATGAAGTGAAGTCACTCAGTCATGTCTGACTCTTTGCGACCCCATGGACTATAGCCCACCAGGCTCCTCCATCCATGGGATTCTCCAGGCAAGAATACTGGAGTGGGTTGCCATTATCTCCGAGGAGAAAACAGAGAAAAAGCTCCCTGACATTGATCTTGACAATGACTTCTTGGATATGATAACAAAAGCACAAGCAACAAAAACAAAAATAAATAAGTGGAACTACACCAAACTAAAATGTTTCTGCACAGCAAAAGAAACAATCAACAAAATGTAAAGGCAACCTATGGAATGGGAGAAAATATTTGCAAATCCTATATTAAATAAGGGGTTCATATTCAAATTTTATAAGGAAGTTACACAAGTCAATAGAAAAAAAAAATGGATTAAAAATTGAGCAGAGGGGAATTTCCAGAGGTCCAGTGGTTGAGACTCCATGCTTTCACTGCTGATGGCCCAGTTTCATTCCCTGGACAGGGAAGTAAATCCCACAAGCCACACAGCATGGTATACCACGCCCCCAAAAAAGGGGGAAAAATTGAGTAGAAGATCTGAGTAGACATTTTTCCAAAGAAGACATATAAATGGCCAGTAAGTACATGAAAAGTTGCTCAGTATCACTAACCATCAGGGAAATGCAAATTGAAACCACAAAGAGATACCACCTAACACCTTTTAATGGCTATCATCAAAAAAACAAGAGATAACAAATGCTGGTAGGGGTGAGGAGAAAATGAAAACCTTGTGCCCTGCTGATGGAAATGTAAATTGGTGCTGCTACTATAGAAAAAAGTATGAAGGTTCCTCAAAAAATTAAAAATAGGACTTCCCTGATGGTCCAGTGGTTAAATCCACCTTCCAATGCAGGGGACATGGCTTTGATCCCTGGTCAGGGAACTAGATCCCACATGCCATGGAGCAACCAATCCCATACTCGGCAACAAAAGATTCCACATGCTGCAACTAAGACCCAGCACGGCCATGAGTGCTGAAGAATTGATGCTTTCGAACTGTGGTGCTGAAGACTCTTAAGAATCCCTTGGACAGCAAGGAGATCAACCAGTCAATCCAAAAGGAAATCAACCCTGAATATTCATTGGAAAGACTGATGCTGAAGTCCACTACTTTGGCTGCCTGATGCAAAGAGCCAGCTCATTGGAAAAGACCCTGATGCTGGGAGACATTAAAGGCAAAAGGCAGCAGAGGATGAGATGGTTAGATAACATTGCTGACTCAACGGACATGAATTTGAGCAAACTTCAGGAGATAGTGGGGGACAGTCTGGAGTGCTGCAGTGCGTGGTGTCGCAGAGAGCTGGACACAACTTAGCAATTGAACAACAACAAAAAACATTAAAAATATAATTAGCATATGATCCCTCAGTCCCACTTCTGGGGATATGTCCAAAGGAAATGAAGTCAGGATCTTGAAAGCATATCTGCACTCCTATGTTAATTGCAGCTCTGTTACCATAGCCAAGACGTGGAAACAACTTAAGTGTCCATCAATGGGTGAATGGATACAGAAAATGTTATGTGTACATATACAAAATAGTATTGCTTAGTCCTTTAAAAAGAAGAAAATCCTGCCATTTGTAACAATATAAATGGACCTTGAGAACATGATGCTAAGTGAACTAAGTCAAACAGAAAAAGTATGATATCACTTATATGTGGAATCTAAACAAACCAAATTCATAGAAACAGAATAGAATGGTAGTTGCCAGAAGTTGGTGGGTGGGGGAAATGAAGAAATATTGGATGAAGGGTACAAACTTCCAGTTATAAGATGAATAAATTGTGGAGATCTAATGTATAACATACATTTGTACTGTATTATACAGTATTATAATACTGTATATATAATACTCCATTATATTATATACAATATAATTATAATATAGTGTTAGATCAGATCAGATCAGTCGCTCAGTCGTGTCCAACTCTTTGTGACCCCATGAATCGCAGCACACCAGGCCTCCCTGTCCATCACCAACTCCCGGAGTTCACTCAGACTCACATCCATCGAGTCAGTGATGCCATCCAGCCATCTCATCCTCTGTCGTCCCCTTCTCCTCCTGCCCCCAATCCCTCCCAGCATCAGGGTCTTTTCCAATGAATCAACTCTTCGCATGAGGTGGCCAAAGTACTGGAGTTTCAGCTTCAGCATCATTCCTTCCAAAGAAATCCCAGGGCTGATCTCCTTCAGAATGGACTGGTTGAATCTCCTTGCAGTCCAAGGGACTCTCAAGAGTCTTCTCCAACACCACAGTTCAAAAGCATCAATTCTTCGGCACTCAGCCTTCTTCACAGTCCAACTCTCACATCCATACATGACCCCTGGAAAAACCATAGCCTTGACTAGACGAACCTTTGTTGGCAAAGTAATATCTCTGCTTTTGAATATGCTATCTAGGTTGGTCATAACTTTCCTTCCAAGGAGTAAGCATCTTTTAATTTCATGGCTGCAGTCACCATCTGTAGTGATTTTGGAGCACAGAAAAATAAAGTCTGACACTGTTTCCACTGTTTCCCCATCTATTTCCCATGAAGTGGTGGGACCGGATGCCATGATCTTCGTTTTCTGAATGTTGAGCTTTAAAGCCAACTTTTTCACTCTCCACTTTCACTTTCATCAAGAGGCTTTTGAGTTCCTCTTCACTTTCTGCCATAAGGGTGGTGTCATCTGCATATGAGTTTATTGCTATTTCTCCCAGCAATCTTGATTCCAGCTTGTGTTTCTTCCAGCCCAGCATTTCTCATGATGTGCTCTACATATAAGTTAAATAAACAGGATGACAATATACAGCCTTGACGAACCCCTTTTCCTATTTGGAACCAGTCTGTTGTTCCATGTCCAGTTCTGACTGTTGCTTCCTGACCTGCATACAAATTTCTCAAGAGGCAGATCAGGTGGTCTGGTATTCCCATCTCTTGAAGAATTTTCCACAGTTTATTGTGATCCATACAGTCAAAGGCTTTGGCATAGTCAATAAAGCAGAAAAAGATGTTTTTCTGGAACTCTCTTGCTTTTTCAATGATCCAGCATTATAATAATATAGTATATTATTATATTATGTATAATATACAGTATTGTACATAATACTATATTATAGTATTATAATACTGTATTATATTATATTGTGATCATGTATTATAATGTGTGCGTGTGTGTGTGTGTGTGTGTGTGTGCGCTCAGTCATGTCTGACTAATCTCGACCCCATGGAGTTAGCCCATTAGGCTCCCTTGCCCATGGGATTTTTCAGGCATGAATACTGGAGTGGGTTGCCATTTCCTCTTCCAAGGAATCTTCCCAACCAGGAATTGAATCCACAAATCCTGCATCTCCTGCATTGACAGGCTGATTCTTTACCACTGAGCCACCTGGGAAGCCCATGTATTACAATACTGTATTTTTTTTTTTTTACAATACTGTATTATATATTGGAAAGTTTCTAAGGGAATAGGTTTTAAATGTTGTCACCACAAAAATGAAATGGTAATTATGTGAGGTGATGGAGGTGTAAACTAACCCTACTGTGGTAATCATTTTGCAATACATGTGTATCAGATCAACACATTGAACAACTTAACTTGTACAGTGTTATATGTCTATTATATCTCAATAAAGCTGGGGAAAAATAGAAATGAAGTATTGATACATGCTATAGCATTGATAAAGTTGAATATATTATGCTAAGTAAAAGAAAACAGACGCCAAAGCCCATGTGTTGTTTGATTCCATCTATGTGAATTGTCCAGAACAGACATCTATAGAAAGAGAAAGTGTATTATTAATAGTAGTCTCCTAGGACTAGAGAACTAGGGGGTTTGGGGGGATCACAGCTTAAAGGTATGGAATTTGAGGGGTGATGAAAATGTTCTAAAATTCACAACTCTCTGAATATACCCAAAACATTGAATTTTATACTTTTAATAGATTTATTATATCCATTAGGATTTATTATATCCTAATCCTTATACTCTATTGTCTGAAATTCCTGAACGAGACAAATATTTCTCAGTAATTGATTTAAAGGATGCCTTCTATTCAGTGCCTTTGGCGGAAGAAAGTCAATTCCTATTTGCCTTTGAAGACCCTACACAGCCAGCTTCTCATGTAACCTGGACAGTTTTGCCTCAGGGATTTCGTGACAGTCCTCACTTATTTGGACAAAGTTTGTCACGGGATCTACAAAACTTTAATAGCTCTGAAGCAGTGGTGTTACAATATGTAGATGATATTTTGCTCTGTGCTGAGACAGAGGAAACTTGTTCGCGAGCCTAAGAAGATTTCTGGAACTTTCTGGCAGGTTGTGGTTACAAGGCATCAAGAGAAAAGGCTCAGCTTTGTCAACAATCGGTTAGATATCTGGGTCTAATCATATCAGAAGGGACTAGGGCCAAAGGCCCTGAGAGAATTAAACCTATACTAAATCATCCCCTCTTGCCTGGAAAATCCCATGGACGGAGGAGCCTGGTAGGCTGCAGTCCATGGGGTCGCTAGGAGACAGACACGACTGAGCAACTTCACTTTGACTTTTCACTTTCATGCATTGGAGGAGGAAATGGCAACCCACTCCAGTGTTCTTGCCTAGAGAATCCCATGGACAGAGGAGCCTGGTGGGCTGCCGTCTATGAGGTCGCACAGAGTCGGACATGACTGAAGCGACTTAGCAGCAGCATTATATGTCCTATAAATTGTATCTCAATAAAGTTGTCTTTAAAAAAGATATCATGAAGACTTGAATGAAACAGTAATAGGATAGAAAAGAGGAGTACTCTGAGGAGCCACCTGTCCTACACTGGGACTCTCTTCAACTGTTGCAAAAAGAGATTCCCAGCTCTTCCTGAACCCCAGACTGTTAGTATATGGCAATGATGCTGTAGTATAGGAGGGGTCTTCTCCCGGAGCTTTGCTTCTCTGTTGGTTGGACATACATAAGACTTCAAAGCTGTCTTCCATTCTGTCCGTTAGATCTTACAGGCTCACTCTGGCAACACACCCTTCTGCTCTGGACTGAATGTGCTGTGGGACACAGGACAGAAACCCAAGCTTTTCCATCCTCGAGGAAAGATCAGTCACCATTCTCCTTCTAAGGGTTGAGAGCTACACTGAGATGACAGCCTCACATGGTGACTGAACATCTGAAATGTGCCCAGTGTGCTAGGGAACTAAATTTTAAATTTTATTTAGTTTTAATTCAAATTTAAAAACAGAAAAAAAGAAAAGGGGATAAGCTAAAGAGAGATTACAGAACTGGAGAATCTATTGGACTTACTAAAATTTTGTTTTATGGACAAGTGAGATTCATGATAAATTCAGGATAAAATTTCTAAGTTAGATGGCTGGGAGTAATGGGTAACACCATTAACAGAAACGGGAAATAAAAAAGTAAGTTCGGGAGGCAAGATAAATATTTTTAGGCTTGCACAGTACCTGGCCTAGAACAGATGATCATTAAATATCTGTTGAATTCAACAGTGCTAGGCTCTTAAGTATACGATAAGATGGATGCCAAAGATTGATTTCTAAGAATATATTGTCTAATGGGAATACAGGCAGCTTAAAAAGTAGTTACAACAAAACATGGCAAGTGCTTTGATGGGGCTGGTACAAGTTGCTGGAGAGCAATTTTTTGCTCTGGTACAAAGTTTTGCTGGAGAGCAAAACTCCTAACCTAGTCTGGAGAGCAAGAGACCTGAATGATGAGTTCGGTAGGCAAGAGGGGATTGGAGTAGCGACACATTTTGGTGGAAAAAACACAGTGAACTTTCTAAACTGAATAAATCTTGTACATATTGGCCCAGAGGTGAGAGGGGAACAGAGTAAATCATGATGGCCCGCGCTCTGAGATGGGCAGAGGTCCGTTTTGTTCCCCTCTGTGTCCCAGCATTTAGAATAGTGTCTGGAGTGTAAGAAGCACTCAGTACATGTTCACTGAGTGAATGGATAAATGGGACAATGGCAAGAGATGACACCGGAGAGGCAAGCGAGGACCGGTCACGTGGGGCTCTTATAAGCCCTTTTAAGAAACTTGGACTGAATCCTAAAGACCGTGGGAAGCCATTGAAGAGTTGTAAGTGGGGCAGAAATATGAGAATGGTGTTTTAGAAGGAGCAGGATGACTGCAGGATGGAGAATAAAACGTAGCTCTGGGAAAATCTGGGTGACAAGGTGAACAAAGGGACCATCCACTGAGATGGAAAGACGAATGTAAAGGGAAGAGGGAGCGAGTTCAGCTTTGGACGTATGGAATTTTAGGTGCTTGTAGGAAATCCTGGCGAAGTTAGGGGTACCGTTTTACCAGGTGGAACTCAGAAGAGGGCTCCCGGGTGGTGACAGTCACTAACATTTGTTATTGTTGTTTAGTCGCTAAGCCGTGGCCAACGCTTGGGACCCCATGGACTGTAGCCCACCAGCTCCTCTGTCCATGGGATTTCCCAGGCAAGAAAACTGAACTGGGTTGCCATTTCCTTTTCCAGGGGATCCTCCCAGCCCAGGGATTGACCCCAAGTTTCCTGCATTGGCAGGCTTTACCTTCTCTTTACTGCTGACCCCAGGGAAGCCCCACTAACATTTATATAGTCACTAAAGCTGTGGAAGTAAGTGAGCTATCCCTGGAATAGGGATGTCTAGTCAGAGAATGAATGAATGATTGAAATGCATAACCTGCTCTGATTAGTTTTAGTTAAAATCCTGCAGGATGAGGAGGGCTGTGGAAAGAGAGAGAAAGAAAGAAAGTGAAGTCGCTCAGTCCTGTCTGACTCTTTGCGACTCCACAGATTGTAGCCTGCTAGGCTCCTCCATCCATGGGATTTTCCAGGCAAGAATACTGGAGTGAGTTGCCATTTCCTTCTCCAGGGGATCTTCCCAACCCAAGGATCAAACCAGGGTCTCCCGCACTGCAGGCAGACTCTTTACTGTCTGAGCCACCAGGGAAGCCCCCAAGGAAGCAGAAAGAAGGGAAGGCTTAAATTATGATCCAGTGCTTCCTCCCAGCCCCGAGGTGCAGGGCTGGGTGTGAGGGAAGAAAGCTCTGTGCCCTGGAGGAGGCGAGGGAGACTTGCCACATCACCCTTGCCCTTTGCCACCTTGCGGATAACAGGGCTTTCTAGTCCACCCTGGTGCTGCTGTATAACAGGGTTTTGTGATGTGGCCGATGGTCCAGAGCGCAGCTCTTTGTTTGGCTGCATCGGGTCTTAGTGGAGGCACTCGGCATCTCCGTTGCATCATGTGCAGCATCTCTTTCGCTGCAGCTCAAAGACTCTAGTTGTGGCTCGCGGGCTTAGTTGCCCCACCTTAGTTCCTCAAACAGGGCTGGAACCTGTGTCCCCTCCAAGGCAGATTCTTTACCCCTGGACCACCAGGGGAGTCCCCAGAGCCCAGCTTTTATCCTAACTTGTCCTTTCCCCCCAACAATGAAACAGCCTAGTTCACCTAGCAAGTTGCTAAAACTAAAACTTAAGCATATTTACCTGGGGATGCTGAGAACAGGGAACGTCTGGGACAGACGGTTACAGCAATGAGAGCTGCAAGAGGTGCCTCCACTTTGTTGCGGTCCCTCTCCAAACTCCTGATGGCCAGAAAAGCTCTGGTGCCTGCCTCCTGCCCACCTGCCTATTGCTTCAAAGGTGAAGAGTCCTGGCCTCCTCTGTGATGCTGGCCTGGAGGTAAGGGCAGGAGCGCCAGGACAGTTTTTCCTCTGGCCTGTCTGCCCTTTCTCTGGATGCAGAGAAGAAGGAAACTAGTGTCACCTTTCAAATGAATTCTGGGTCTTGGAGCCCAGAATACCTGGAGCATCTCTGGAGGGTCCTTTAAACTAAACCACTGCTGTTATAACAGAGACATTTCATTTGTCTGTCTCATTCTTTCTGATTGTTCCCTTATCCACAACCCAGATAGTTTCTTAAGGGTCTTGTTGGTTGTGGGCACATATGTCCATGATAATTCCTCCTACCCCCACCCCCACCCCCACCAGTACTCTCCCCTATACTTAGAGATCAAGCTCTTTCCGTGTAAAATCATCTGCCCTTTACGCCCTTGGACACTTACCCATCTATGTGGGATAATCTCCTGGAATCTTGAGTAAACGCCAGGTCTCATGAGTGCATGATCAGACTCCAGTGTAGAGCACTGCCGCATCCACCTGTGTGTGATAAGCTGTATTGCCCCATCACTACCACGTGATAATCCTTTGGTCTTGGTGGTGTTCTATTGAATGAGATGATCTCCCCCAATCAGTCTTCCTTTATAAAGGCCAAACCTTGTGAATACATGATCATTTTCACTCCCTCTCCCCAGACCATTGATAATCCCCCCACCCCCCAAGTCCAACAATTCCTCTTACTCCTGCCTTCATTTACTATCTACATTTATTAAACACATATCATTACTGCCCCCAGGATCCCCTTTTACATCTCTCCTTTCTTTCTGCTAGAAGTTGTCTCCAAAATTCTCATTGTTTAGCAACTAAGTTTTGTATGACTCTTTTGTGACCCCATGGACTGTAGCCTGCCAGGCTCCTCTGTCCATGGGATTTTCCAGGAGTGGGTAGCCATTCCCTTCTGCAGGGGATCTTCTTGACCCTGCAAAGCCAAAGCTAATGATGTTCCTTCTCTCATCTGAACTTCCAAGGCATCTGAACTGGACCTGAAGTCCAAGATGACTGATACATTGTGCTTCTACACAAATGGAAGCGAAGTGAAGTCGCTCAGTCGTATCCGACTCTTTGCAACCCCATGGACTGTAGCCTACCAGGCTCCATCCATGGGCTTTTCCAGGCAAGAATAGTGGAGTGGGTTGCCATTTCCTTCTCCAGGGCATCTTCCTGACCCAGGGATCAAACCCGGGTCTCCCGCCTTGCAGGCAGTCGCTTTACCGTCTGAGCCACCAGGGAAGCCCATCCAGTAAAAAGCTTGGCCTGGCCGAGGAGCTCGCTAACTAGAAGCAGTGGATGAGCATCAGCCGGCCTTTAACTTGGCCTCCAGAGCAGTTATTTCCCTAGACCTGAGCATGCCAAAAAAGAAGCCAATACTTATTATGGAGTATATTTGGTGGACAATACATATCCCTATTTTTTTTTCATTCATGGGGCTATCCTCCAAAACTACACTTCTTCTGGATTTCTAGAAGAGAAGGACACCTTAGCAGGTGTGAAGTGGATACCCCAGAGGTCCACATGCCCCTGAAAATATTCTCAGCTGAATACATCTTCAGCTGTAGCGCAACCAACCTCACCACCAAATTCTGCCCCAGAGTCTACCAGGACCAGTGTCTCATGCTCCCTGTTGATTTCACTCACTACAGAAGCTCCCTGATGCCCAGGAAGCCTTCATCACCTGAACTGTCATCCCCTTGGGACCCTGAATGTCCCATATCTAGTGGTTCTCAACCTTGCCTGCATATTGGCATCACCTGACAAACTTTAAAAATACTGATATCATTAAGGTCCCCCTCCCTGCCAGATTATGATTTCACGGATTCTGGAGCTCAGCCCTGACACCTGGGATTTTTAAAGCTCTCTGGGTGATTCTAATGTTGGGCAGCCACAGTTGAGAAACACTGCCCTAATTTGACCCTACTCTCACCCCTCCTCAACTCTGTAATCCATCAAAATCCCCTACACTGAAAAAAAAAAAAAAATCCCCTACACTGAAACTCTCAAATGTTAAAATCATTGAATCAGCCAGGAGAGCTTGTTAAAACATAGTTTGCTGGGCCTTGCATTCTGAGTTCTGACTGTGTAAGTCTAGAGTGCAGCCCAAAGATCAGCATTTCCAACAAGTTCCCAAGGGTCACTGATGCCACTGGGCCAAGGACCTCACTTTGAAAACCATTTCCAATATCCTGCTCTCTTGCTTCCTTGACCTTCTTTCCCCTAGTGATCTTATCCTCTGCCCTGCCTCAGTCATGAGTTCTAGTATTCATCCCCCAAACCTTGTCATCACCAGTGACTGTGCATGTGTGTGTGTGTTTAAGTCGCTTCAGCCAGCCTTATGGACTGTATAGCCTGCTGTACTCCTCTGTCCAAGGGATTCTCCAGACAAGCATACTGGAGTGGGTTGCCATGCCCGCCTCCAGGGGATCTTCCCAACCCAGGGATCGAATCTGCCCCTCTCGCATCTCCTGCTTTGACAGACAGGTTCTTTACCACTAGCACCACCTGGGAAGCTCCAGCAATGAGTGTACCCCTTCATAGTGTCCAGCCTTCCAGCCACCTACTGGCTTTTTGCGTACTCAGTCACTCAGTCATGTCCAACTCCACGACCCCATGGACTGTAGTCTGCCAGGCTCCCCTGTCCATGGGATTTCCCAGGTAAGAATACTGGAGTGGGTTGCCATTTCCTTCTCCATCTAGCTCTTTGTTGTTAGCCCAGCAAACCTGGGTTACCCGAATTTCAACCCCAGTGGGACTACACTCCTGTGATCCCACCAGCTTCTCACTGTCACCCCCATCATGCCCTAACTTCTCCCCTAACTCAGCTTAGGTTCCATGACCCACCTTCATGTTTATTCCTTTGCATACATCCTCAGTTCCCTTGTCCCTCTTTCTTTCATTAGCCTGTCCTTGCAAATCTCCAACCCTGGTTAAGTCCACCTCTGGCCTTCTCTCAGCTTTATTCCTGCTTCTCATTTAATTGAGAAAATGGAATAAACAAGATAACTTCGACTTGCTCCCACCCTGCTCTCCCACCCAACCCTTTTGTGTCTGGACCATTATTGAGCTTTCTTTCCTGTTGCTATGGATGACTTGTCATGCTTCTCCTCCGGAAGGAGAACCACTTACACTCTGGATCCCAGTCTCTCTCACTTCCTGAAAGACATAGTCCCAGCGATTGTCTCCCCCACTTACATCTCGTCGTATTTTCTCTGTCTACTGGATCATTACTGTCAATATACAAACGTGATGATAGCTACCATCTTTAAAAAAATTTTTAATATTTATGTATTGATTTGGCTGTGCCAAGTCTTAGTTGTGGCACACAGGATCTTCTTTGTGGCATGCAAACTCTTAGTTGCAGCATGCAGGATCTAGTTCCTGAAACAAGGATCAAACCTGGGCACTCTGCATTGGGAGCGCAGTCTTTGCCACCGGACCACCGAGGAAGCCCCTACCATCTTTTCTAAAAAGCTTCCATTGGTCCCCTTTTTCCTTTTAGCTGCTTTGCCACTTCTCCATTCCCCCTGTTTCTACACTTGTTGTCAACTTCCTGTCCTTTCATTCTCACCTGAACCCTCGCTAGTCAAATATTCCCCCATCTTTCCTCCAAAATGACTCTTGTTAAGGTCACTAGTGACTTCGCCTCTTGCCAGATCCAACGGCCAATCCTCAGGGCACATCATGCTCCACCAAGTCCCTCCTTGTAAAGCGTCACTTGTTTCCAAGACAGCGCTCTCTCTGTGTTCTCCTACCTCACTACGCGCTCCTCTTTTGCTGGTTCTGACCTCTAAACTTTGTTGTGCCTTCAATTTGTTCCACAGATTTCTTCTCTTTTCTATCTAGTCTTGTCCGGTGGCTTTTATACCAGCTAAATGCCAGTGACTCCCAGATGTATATCTCTAGCCCAGATTTCTCCCCTGAACTTCACAGTCAGGTACCCAGTTACTTCCTGGGCGTCTCTGGTTGGAAGTCTAATAGGCAGCTCGAATGTGTAAGCCCAGCACTGAACTCCTGATTCTTCTAACTGCACTGGCTCCCATGAATGCCTTTAGTTCTGCCATCTCAGTAAATGGTGACTTCAGTCTTCCATTCGAACCAGGCCCCAAACCTTGTAGGCGCATCCTCGATTCCTTTCCCTCACACCTTCCATCAGCAAATCCTAGTGGCTCTACCACCAGGATATACCCCAGATCTGACCACTGCTCTCCACCTCTCCCGCAGTACCCTGGTGCAAGCTGCCATTCTGTCTCACCCAGATCATTACAACCGTCTCCTAAGGTCTCCCACCTTCTGCTCTTGCCCTAGGACCTCTTACTGATAAAGCACAAATCAAAAGTTCTGACTTCTTACTCATTCAGAGTAAAATTGAAACCCCTTATCTAGGCTTAAAAGACCCCACAGGATCTGGCCTCCCTGCTCCTCTCTCATGCTGTTGGGTCTGCCCTTTGATCTCTCTGCTTCAGCCTCTCTGTTCATCAACAGTTTAGGGGCTCTTGCTGTTCCCTCAGGCTGGATTCTCCTCTCCCAGACACCCCCCATGGAGGTCTCCATCTAAATTTTAATGATATCCCGAGGCCTTTACAACAAGCCCACCGGTCCCGCCCCCTTCCGTAACCTAACCCCCACCTGGCACTCTCTGCCCCTTTTCTTGCTCTATTTACCTATATAGACTTATACTTGAAATATTAATATGATGTATTGATCCTATTTGTTAATTGTCTGCCTTGATCACTAGAATGTAAGCTCTGTGAGGAGGGACTTTATTTTGTTTGCAGCCATTTCCCCAATGAGCATATGGTAGTTGCTCAATAAATACTTGTTGAATTAATTAATTAATTGAAAATGGTTCGGGTCTTTCCTCCCCAGTGGCTGCAGCCCTGTTCAGGAGGTGTCCCCAGGCTGCCTTTCTCTATTCTCTAATAGCCTCCTGACCACCACCTGGGCCCCCTCCCCTCCCAGGGCCTTCCAGACCGTTCTAATTGCTGAGGCTGCAGAGGGAGGGAGATCTTCACTAAAAAGGGAGGAAAGGGGGAGGAGCTCCATCTGGTGTCCAAGAAAATAAGGGAGCAAGCCAAGGTCTGCTGTGCTAGGTCTACCGTGAGGCCATGATGCAAGTCTAGGGGGCTATGGGGCCCAACACTCTTTAGGCCTAGACTCGACTTTTCTCCTCTCCTGTCAGAGGGTGGCCCTGAGCACCCCCCCTACAGAGGCCCCAACTTCCCTTGGTTTGGCCAACTAAGCTGGGCCCAGCTTTAGGCCTCCACGCTGCAGAAGGCAGTGGGGGTGGGGGTGGCGGGAGACAATGGAGAGCCCAGAGCCAGCTCTCCTTTTCCACCAGCCTGAAGTGATACAATGATACAAAGGGAGAGTCTTGTGCTTGGGGGAAGGGGGTGGGAGAGCCCTTTGTCCGGCTATTTTATACATTGCTGGGGGGGGTGGTGAGGGGTTGGAAGGTTGGTGGGAGGGTGGGTTGGTAAGCGGCTGTCAATATGGGGAGGAGTAGAGAGTAGAGCAGAGGCCCTGAAAAGTTTTTGAATTTCAATCAGGTTGGCTTTGAAAGAGTTTGGCTTTTGTTGAAAGAGAGAGAAAGGTTAACGCTAAAGTTGAGGGGGAGGGGGGTCGGTTTTGAAGATGGAGTCCTGTCTGCAGGCCAATCAGCTGTGGGACACCCAGACAGGCAGAAAGGCTGGGATGGGGGAGCAGAGAAGGAACAGGGTCCCATCTCCCTTCCCAGGACCAGACTGAGGAATGCCAGTCAGTCCTAGAAGCATCAGGGTGATTGCAGATTCGGGAAGGGAAGCACGAAGGAGCAGAGCCAGGCGACTGCTTTCTTCCTTTTGCCATCCTTACAGAGCCTTTGACTTTTTAAGCCACCAAAGAATGAAGTTCCCTCCCTCTCTCCCGTCCTTCCCATACACCCATGCTGGACTGACTTTGTGACAAGTGCAGGCTTAGGTTTGGCTAAGAAGGGAGACAAGGCTGGCATAGGACTGCCTGGTGGCCAAAAATCAGCTGTCTTCCTGCTCTTGGCCTCTGCTGACCCTCCTCTGCACCCTAACTCTCCCAAAACTATAACAAAAATATGAAACGATTGCAGTCTTTGGAATAGGAGAAAAAGAAGGAATGGGGGAGCCATAGCCATGAAACAGGCTGAAGATCTGCAATTTCAAGTTACGGTGTAGGGGCCTGGCCTTGCCCAGCTTAGAAGCACTGACATCTTCAGATCTTTCTCCTCCATAAATTTTAGACATTTTAAGGCTCCTAGCTAAGGCTGAAGTATGATCCTGTGTCTGGAGAATGGTTCTGCAGAAAGCTTCTGTGGTGATCAGTTCTCCAAAACGAACCACTACGTGTTCTTGGCTTCGTGGATTATAGACCTGCCTATGACACCTCCAGACCAATCCCTGAACCCCAGCCTAGAAACACTTCAGTAGAAAAGGTTCTGAGAAGGAGAGAAAGAAAATTGGGGTATGGGATATTACTAAACATCTGTACATACTGTTAGGCCTCATCCTCAAGGAGTGAGTTCAGTTCAGTTCAGTTCAGTCACTCAGTTGTGTCTGACTCTTTGCGACCCCATAAATCGCAGCACGCCAGGCCTCCCTGTCCATCACCAACTCCCGGAGTTCACTCAGACTCACATCCATCGAGTCAGTGATGCCATCCAGCCATCTCATCCTCTGTCGTCCCCTTCTCCTCCTGCCCCCAATCCCTCCCAGCATCAGAGTCTTTTCCAATAAGTCAACTCTTCGCATGAGGTGGCCAAAGTACTGGAGTTTCAGCTTCAGCATCATTCCCTCCAAAGAAATCCCAGGGCTGATCTCCTTCAGAATGGACTGGTTGGATTCGTTCATTAAATATTTGTTAAGCATTCCTTGAGTTACACGTTATGCCAGGCCCTCCAGTACAGAGGGAAGAAGAATTGTCCATGCCCTCAAAGAGCTCACTGTCTAGAACAGAAAAACATACCAGACACAAAGAATTATAATCCAATGAGATGATAATAATAATAGCCCCATGTCACATCATTGGCTCAGATAGTAAAGAATCTGCTTGCAATGCAAGAGGCCTGGGTTTGATCCCTGGGTCAGGAAGATCTGCTAGAGGAGGAAATGGAAACTCACTTCAGTATTCTTGCCTGGAGAATTCCATGAACAAGGGAACCTGGCGGGCTACAGTCCATGGGGCCACAAAGAGTTGGAAACAACTGAGTGACTAACACTTTCGCTTTCATGTCACATTATGTATATTATAACATAAATTACATCTAACTTCATTTGACAAGAGAATTCTATGGGAAAATGTGTGAACCAAGTTTTAAGATTACATTCACATTTTTGTCTTGAATTTTAGTACATTTGGAGCGTTTACAAAAGAAGAGCATTGCAGACATGAACATTTGCCCCAAGCAAGAAAAGACTTGGGTTCCAAATCCAGTCTAAGGGAAAAAGAAGACTGTGTCAATTTTTGTATGCACACACATTAATATGCTAGAAGATGTCCATAGATATGCTGCCCTTCACTGGAAGTATTTTCCTGATTTTGTTCTTTACCTGGTTTGCAGCCAAAGAATAATCCCGACTTCCCACTTTTACCACCCCCGACCCCTTCCTCCCAAAGGTCTTCAGTTCATCTGTCAGGGCCAGATCTTAGGTGAAGAGAGGGCACTGGGAAGCCAACAGAGGAAGATTTCTAGGCCAGTGTTCTCAAAGCCTGGGCCCTGGGCTAGTAGTGTCATCATCACCTGGGAATTTAGAAACACAAACACGCAGGACCCACCCCAGACCCACTAAACTGGAAACTCCATATGCAGGGCCTAGCTGTTTGTGTTTTAACGAGTTCTGTAGTAGTTTCTGATGTTCCCTAAAGTTTTAGGGATGCTGAGCAATATTGCAACTCTTGGTTAAATAGTCCTGATTCTCCTCAAAAATAACTTGCTCTGGGTAGGAGTCAAGCCAGTATTCCAATCTAGCCCTGAACCTGTCTTTAAAGTTAGTTTAAAACTCAACATTCAAAAAACGAAGATCATGGCATCCAGTCTCATCACTTCATGGCTGGGGAAACAATGGAAACAACGACAGAATTTTTTTTCTTGGGCTCCAAAATCACTGCAGATGGTGAGTACATCCATGAAATTTAAAGACGCTTGCTCCTTGAAAGAAAAGCTATGACAAACCTAAACAGCATATTAAAAAGCAGAGACATTACTTTGCTGACAAATGTCCTCCAAGTTAAAGCTATGGTTTTTCCAGTAGTCATGTAAGGATGTGAGAGTTGGACTGTAAAGAAAGCTGAGCGCTGAAGAATTGATGCTTTTGAAGTGTGGTGTTGGAGAAGACTCTTGAGTCCCTTGGACTGCAAGGAGATTAAACCAGTCAGTCCTAAAGGAAATCAGTCCTTAACGTTCATTGGAAGGACTGACACTGAAGCTGAAGTTCTAATACTTTGGCCACCTGATGTAAAGAACTGACTCATTGGAAAAGACCCTGATGCTGAAAGATTGAAGGCAGGAGGACAAGGGGACGAGAGAGGATGAGATGGTTGGATAGCATCACCAACTTGTTGGACGTGAATTTGAGCAGACTCCGGGAGCTGGTGCTGGACAGGGAGGCCCGGCATGCTGCAATCCAAATGGGAGCACAGGAGCCTAGCAGAAGTACCTGTGGCAATCCAGTATGGTGGGTCCTTTTGAGTTCCTCTCGGGAACCCAGGCTTGTAATAACACCAACACAGTTTGATTCTCAGGGGTTTCTGGATAGGCATGGATTATGAAGGGTTGGTTAGAATTGGAAAGGGAAACGAAGGATAGAGCAAAGTTCCTACTTTCATGTTTGATTTTTCAGGTAATATCTCAGAGGCAGGGCTCAGGTACCTGTATCTCCTTCGTATCAGTATCTTTCTTGGCAGAGATTGGCAGTTTCTTTTTGGAAATAAATCCCTTTGCCAAATCACATGACCATTTTTGTCTTAAGAAGTTGGCATCTCTCCTTTTCTCAAATTTGTCTCTCCAGCCTCTTTAACCCCTCCCAGTTTTCTCTTTCACCTTGAGCTAGGAAATTTGGTGTCCTCTGCACCATTTCAGGTTGCTCTCACCAAGTGACTCGCTTTTTGATCTATTAAAATGAAGCAAGAATTCCTTTCAGAGGGAAAGAAAACTCAGCATTCTGTAAATATGAAGTGCCAAGCGGCATGCTCCTAGCTTCACATACATTTCATAGCCACCCCGTAAACTGTTATCTCCGCTTTTATTAATAAGGAAACTGGAGTATGGAGAGTTTGTCACTGTGTGGGGTTGCCTAGGTTTGAAGTAACAGCAGGATTTGAACTCAGATCTGTTCGTTCCTCTTTCCCACACCTTCTCAAGAGAGTTCCTTCAGGTCCTGACCCCCTTCCAGACAACACCCAAGGATTCAGGCCTCTGGCCAAGGCCACCGGCTGTCAGTCCTGGCTGGATTCCCTCTTGGTTAGGCTCAGAGTCAGGCCTCACCTAATTTCTGTCCTTCTCTTCTCCTGGCCAGCTGGACCCCGTGCCCTCTTGGCCCTGCCTGGCACCTGGGGGAGAGGGCAGAGTGAAGCCTGGACAGGGTGAGTGGGCGCCCTTTCCACCCAGTGTTAACCCCTGCGGCTGGCCCACAGCGGGGAAGCCCTCTTGCCGAGCTCTGCACCAACTGCTTGCCTGCCTGAGTTTGCATTATTTATTTAATGTCTTGTACCGTAAATAATGGTAACTTTATGGTTATTAGGAACGGGTTAAGGTACATGCGGGTAGCACCAGGCTGCCTTCAAAAGGAACAGTCCTGGCATAAAATGTTGCGATAATTGCTTTACTGCTGAGTGTTGGTCTTTATTTTGTGTCTGATTTGTCCCTTAAGCCAGCGTAACATTCTCCCCACGGCAGGAGAATGCAGAGAGCAAATTGAAGGGCTGAGCATGAACAATGCGACATGGCGCACTGCTGGGTTTTTCTTTTTTCCTCTTTCTTCGTTTCTCCCTTGACCTCCCTCCAATCCTCTCCGCTCCCCTCCCCCCATGCCCTGCCCAGTCTCCGCCCCACTCTGGTTGGTAGGATCTTTCTCCCCATCCTTGACACCTCTGGAAGGTATCCCATCTCACCCCCTTAGTTTGAAAATTAGGTTAAAAAAGCACTCCTCTGTCTTACCTCTTCTCTGGGCAACAAACAAGACAAAACAAAAGAATAAACAGAAACAAGGAGGCTCTTTTGCCTGGACCCTGCACCAAGCAGTGCCCGGGCATCTCGGCTCAGAGGTGGGTGCCCCTCATTTCACACAAGGAGGCTAGTTCCTGGCATGAGCCCACCTCACCAACTTGACAGTCCAGCCCAGCACTGCAGTGGTTGTTGGTGGGGGGTGTGAGGGGGTGGGGGGGGTTAGGTGTGCCAGAGAACTCAGCAACTTCCTGAGAGTGGGACAGGGAAACAGCCTCCAGTGGCCTCTAGGACTCTCTTCCTTTTCTGGTGCCATCACACCCAGGCAGGAAAACCCCTGGCCTCACCTGCTGTGTGTCCAATGGAAGCAGGCTGTCATCACAGGCCATGGAATGGAGCAGCAGGCAGGATGCCATGGGTCCACAGGCTCAGCCTTTTGCTTTCCCAGAGGTGGGCACTCCTGGCCTTCATCATTGCCCAAGGATCGTCTCTTAGCCTCTCACAGTGCCCATAGACTGGGATGGTCCAAGAAAAGTAAAACCTCTGCCCCCTGTCCCAAAGAGCAGGCTCAGAGGAGAAAGGGCACTAGGGCCTTCTCTGGACCTCAGAGCGTTCAAGTGAGGAGAGCACTGAAGCAGGAGCCAGGAGATCTGTGCTCTTAGCTTTCCACCAACTTGCCAGGTGGTAGTAAACTTGTGGAAAGGGAAGGTCTTTGGAATCTTGCCATCTCAGTTTCAGCTATAAAGTGAAGGCAAAAATACCTGCCTTGTGGGATGATTAGGATCAAAAGGAGAGAATGAATGAATACAAACCCAGAACCAAATGTACTAGGTTTATCATGGAGGCTCCGCTGTGCCTTCACGCTCTCTAGCCAAAAGCAAAACGCTGCTTCTGGGTAAGGAAGAAAAGGAGGTACTAGTGGAGGAGAGTTGGTGGGGGGCAGTACAAAGAGGGAGGAGGAGTATAGCAGAGACCCCCCCCACACCCGGCCCCAGAGCTCTCTGCAGAGGAGGAGATCACTGTTGCTCTTTCTCCACCCAGTGGGCATCCCGGCTGTGCCCGGACCTGGCAGGACACCATGCAACCAGCAGCAGGATCTCCTCCACCCCCCAACCCCAGTCCCTTCCCCTTCTTTGGTTCTTGTGCCTCCACCCCTTGCTTTCCTCTCTAGGGTTCCTCCAACAGAAGAGACAGCAGAGTCCCAGCACGCTGACAGCACTGACTTTAAGCCATCGGAGACTTAGGGGATTTGTTCTTCTCTCCACTCACCCCCTCTCCAGAGCCTAGTAACTCATCAATAGCGGAAATTTGAACAAAGTGGAGAACCTGGGATGAAAGGAGAAAGGCTGCGGTGATTGGGGTGGGGGCAAGGGGCAGGGGGATGGCTTTAATTAGGGCTCCTTGGCCTCTTTAGTCCTGGGGCTGGTTGGGGTAATCCAGTTAGAGTCCTAGGCTTTCATCTCAGCTGGCTGGCCTCTCTGGGGCCCTGTCAGAGCCTTTAGGGGGCAACAAGTAGCGGGCAGGCCCCGAGTGCAGTGGGGGTTGGTACCGCGCTCACTTCCAGCTGGACGCAGAGGGGGGTGCAGAATGAAGCCCCGCCAGCACAGCAGTTGGTGGTGGGCAGTGAAGTGGCCTGTGCGGGGCGGCTTGGGCGCTGGGCGGCTGTCTCCTGACACCAGAAACTCTCTTTATGAAAGGATCAAGTCGGGAGCATTGTTCTCCGGGCCAGGGAACCAAGGGCTCAGAATGCTCTTTTGTGTGGAGGTGCCCCCACACACACACTCCCCCTTCTTTTTTCTCCCTTTGAGCCACTGCTGGCTGTGCCTCTGCCCCCGTGCTTGGGGGGGAGCGATGGATGGTGGAGATGGGCTCGGGACAGACAGTCCTGGGGGAGCCATCTGTGCTGGGGTGGGATCCACTGGAGCTGAAAAATTAAACAGCATTTTCAATTAACTTTTCCTCTCTTGTTTGGGGGTGGGCTTGAGGGGGGTGGTGGAGCAGGCTGGTTGAATTTAACCTTTGAAAAGCTACTGTGGAGAGAGGAGGAGGGAATGACCTTTCTTCCTGAGGCAGGGGTGGGCGGGGGTGGGGAGCAGCGAGACTGTTTCCTCAGGCCAAGCAGAGGACCCTCTCCTCTGGGGAATATCCCCAGAAACTCTCCGTGTCTTTGGCCAAGGTCCCACCTGTGTAGAGTGGGTTTGTGTGTGCATCCCCAGAGAGCATACCCCAGGGAGAGATGGGGAGAGCGGCTCAGGGTCAGCAGGTGGAGGGAAGGCTCAGTGCTGAGCAGGAAGAACCTTGTCTACCTCTTAGTAACCCCACTAATGGCTGACCCCCCTTCTCCACACATCTTCCCTTTTCCTCGAGAAGGGCTGCTTTTTCATTTCACCTCTTGGGATGGGTGCCCCACAGCGTGGAAGAACACCTGTGGAAGGACTTGGCTTCGGATAGCTGACCTAGATGCTCTCAAAGGCCTCTCCAGCCCTGTCTGGTTGGCAGTATGGAATATAACCAGAATATACAGTAGCCAGAAATAAGAATCTGCCTACAATGTGGGAGACCTGGGTTTGATCCCTGGGTTGGGAAGATCCCCCAGAGAAGGGAATGGCTACCCACTCCAGTATTCTAGCCTGGAGAATTCCATGGACTGTATAGTCCATGGGGTTGCAAGGTCAGACACGACTGAGCAACTTTCAGAAATCAGAACCCAAGAATTGAGGTTGTACCCTTCTCGCATCCCCAGGGCTGCATCCCATGGCCTTCTCCATCTTCCCTGAGATCTGAGAGCAGGTCTCCATCAGGCTCCACTGCTCTCTTCCTCACTCAGGGCCTCACCTCTTCCTGGGTCTCCAGTGTTAAGACATCTCTCTCTGTAATGAATATTAACACCTGAAGAAATGTCTGTAGTTTTCAAAGGATTCATGTGAGTCCTCACTTAGTTTGTGGGATGGATGGATGGGAAACTAATGAGACTCAAGAGAGGTTAATTTTGAAAAGTTGGGCATCTTTTGGATGGCACAGCAGCATCATCGAGGGGCCCCTTTCAAATTGCCCATCCAGGACTCTGACCACTCCTACCCTTACCTTGACTCCAGAATAGAATTGTTTAATGAAATTGCCTCTTGTGCATTTTCTGTTAGCAAAATACAGCGGCCCATTTACAGGAGAGAAAATGAGGAAGGCTGCTCATGTCAGCTGAGGCAAAAGAGGAAATAAATCCAATGGTATCCCTTGCTTCTTCACCAGCCCATCTTTCATCAGAGAAAGAGGGGAGGATGATGCTGGGAACAGACATGGGAATGAGTTGTCCCCCAACCTTCCTAGGGCACAGTGGAGCATCACCTGCCCTCCCAAGCCTTGTCTTGAAGATTTCATGCTCAGTTAAGGACACTATGCTCAGACCTCAGCTCAGGGCCCTCTCCCGTTCGATGCCTATGTTCACTCAAACTGCTTTTCCTTTCATTCATCAAATGCACCCGCTTTCCTTTCCAGCATCTTAGAATATACTTCATCCAGTTTTTACCCACTTTTCCTGTCTCTGTGAATTTTTCTGCTCAGAGGAGCCTATTCTGTCCTCCAAAAGTGAATTTTGTCCTCTGATTTTACCTTCTCATAGCACTCTGCATGTCCTTGATATAGCAGGTCACGGTTCAGAATCATACACGGAGTTGAGGAGTGCTAATGACGCTCCTCCACTGGACCTTAAGCAAGTGAGAGCAGGCATCCTGCCACTTTGTTCACTACTCTATTCCCAGTGTTGGTGGTCGGCACTCAGGGACCTAACACACACTGACTGAATGAATGAATGAACAGGGGAAGGCAACAACTCTCAGACAAAGTGAGCAAAATGAAAACTGACTCTTCCCAGAATTAGAGGTGAGGACTGATGATAGCTTTGACATCTAGAAAGTGAAGTGAAGTTGCTCAGTCATGTCCGACTCTTGGCGACCCCATTGACTTTAGCCTACCAGGTTCCTTCATCCATGGGATTTTCCAGGCAAGAATACTTGACATCTAGAAAGTTCCTTTAAAACCCTACAGTGGAAGTCAGTAGGCGTGAATGGTGCAGAGGACATTTGTAGAGCAGCAGGTGGGAAAGAACGGTGATGGGGATTGAGGGCTTTTAGGTGAAGCAGGAAAAGCAAGCAGCCGACTTCCATTTTCCCCTGTATTTCAAAGAGGCAGTCCATTTTTGGAGTCCTGAGGAGAAGGCTAGAAGGAGAATGCTAAGAACCATAGCCAGTTGTGAAGAGGAATAAGAGAAGAGGCCTTACCTGCTGGATTTGCTTAGGGTGAGGCTGCCTAGTTTTCTGCAAAATAAAGGGATTGTCTTCAGGCAGCAGCAGAGGATAGATCCTGGGACTATGAGCAAGAGGGTGAACCAGAGGAAATGGAGAGAAGCTTGAACTAGTGAAGGGTTAAAGGGAAACATGTTTAGCAGTATATTGAGGGAGAGGGGAAGGGAGAGGTGGGGGAAAGACCAGCAAGCCTATAGACGGCTAATAAATGAAGAGAAGAGGGAGATCCATCTTACCTCCTACAGGGCAGAGATACTCGGCTCATTTTTTAGATCCATCTTTAAGAAGAAAAATGACAAAAAGGAATTTGGATAATTAGGAAGTAAATGCAGACTGTGCAAAAATCGTTACTGATAGAAAGCAGGTAGGAGAATCCTCAGAAAAATCAGCAAGCCTGGATGACATCCATCATGGGGTGTTAAGGCTGGTGTTCTGGGGACGTGCTGAGCGGGGAGCTGATGGAACCACTTATAATTATGTCTGGAAAATCATAGAAAGTAAAAGGAGCCATCAGGAGCCCAGGGAAGTGAAACGACGTGACTCCTGTCTTCTGAAACACTGTGCAACAGTCCTAAAAATGTTTGCCCAGTCAGTCTGAGAGATAGAGACAATGAAGTGGGGGTGGGTGATGTCTGTCATCTTGGGAAGAAAACTAGAATCTGAGCTCTGTATGTGCGTGTGTGTGTGTGTCTGTGTGTGTACATACATATACACACACACACCCCTAAGGGCCAAACCACACCAAACAGAATAACACCAAGTGATCAAATTGGAAACAGAGAAACAGATGTGCTGTAACGGGTGCGCCACAAGCGGCAGTTGTTAAAACAGGTTCAGGTTCTCGCTGGTGGTGCAGGTATGTAAATGAAAGAGGCGCTGAGGGGAAATCAATGGCAAGGAATCCTTTCTGGGAGAGGGACACTCTCCTGGTGAGCAGAGGATCGGAGCCTCTTTAACAAGGTCTCATCTGGGGCGTTCTCATCTGGAGAAAACTGCATGGAGCTGAAGAAGCTGATAGATGGGTGTGGCTGAGAAATTGCACAGGGACCCAGAGAAGTCACCCACCAGCGTGAGCACCTGCTGGTGTGTGTGTGTGTGTGTGTGTGTGTGTGTGTGTGTGTGTGTGTGTGTGTGGTGGGGCTGCATTGGAATAAATGACCATGTCTGGGGGGAAATACCCTCTGCTTTTCCAAGAGGCCAGAGGAAGCTGCCTTGTTCTGGGAGCTGCGTGCACAACATTTGGGTGTGGAGCTCTTGAGCCTGGAAGGGAGGTGATGCCAACACCCTGAAGTGGTTTCCAAAAGGAGGAGAAGGCCCCCTGAGGGAGCTGGCTGAGAGGGAGTGGCCTCTCATGGTAATGATCCCGTGGACTCCGCAGCCCCAGCGCCTGCACGCTTTTACAAGGTTAAAGCAACAGCTTGAACCTGTATGGGGCGAGCATTTGTTTCCTTTCCAGATTGCCAGCTAATGAGGAAAGATTAAAGGAGCTAAATCTGTTTAGCTTGGCTAAGTGACGACCGAGGCGGCGGGAGTGGAGAGGCATGCTGGGCCTGCCGGGCCGAGGAGGGGTGTGATAACTGACTGCAGATTTCAGAAAGGTGTCTGTCGCTCCAGCGCAGGAAGAGTGGCTGTCTCGGGTGGGCAAGGGGCCTCAGCCTCCCTCAGTGGGAGGAGACCCAGGGAGGGTTTCCCAGCTGTGAGCGTGGTTGCTCATGGTGCAGTAGGTCAACCTGCCGAGAAGAGGTCAGGGATCAGGACATCCTGGCTCAGCTAAGGGAGGGACCACCTGTCCGCAACCAGCAGCCTTCACTTAGCCCTCTGCTGACACCACCTTCCGCCTTTGCGAGGGTCTTCTCTCGCCCACTGCTGTCCCCACTGCAGCCAGGGCCTTAGGGGTTTTGGAATCCAAAAAGGTTACCCCACTTGCAGGCCTATGGCAGATGTTCTTAGTAACTGGTTTGGGGATTCATAGCCAGGCTATTCTTTGATGATGTCTTCAAATAGAGTCTTCCAAGCCTGTGAGATCAGAACCTTCTAGGAGCAGAAAGAATTTTCCCTTAGGGGGAGGGGGGATCTAGTGTCCTGGTCCAGCGACCCAGGGGTCCCCAAGCCTGGACCCTTAGGAGAACTAGGCTGCCTCTCATCCTGCTTCCTGTTGGCAATCTCACAGTTAAACACTTAAACAATCTTTCTTTTTCCTGCTTTCTCTCTCCCCCTCTCTCTCTTTCTCTCCCTTCTTTTCAGAGTTGACAGGGGCCAAATAAAGGCCCTTTTAAAAAAAACACACAAAACAATTTTGTTCCTTCTGAAAGTGATGGAGCGAAAGTGAGTGTAGATTATAGCCCTGTGAGGCGAGGGCCTTCGTGATGGGGGGAGAAGTAGTGACATGATGGGAACCTAATGGCAGTAATTGGCCTTGGCTTTGACAGGGCCCATATCACAGCTCAGGAAAAGAGAGATGTTTAAAGTAAAAATTTACACAAAATTATATGTTTTCGGGGTGAAAAGACTGTTTGGATTTCATTTTTTTCCTTCCTCTTCTTCCCCCCAGGGCATGGTTCCTGGGCCTTCTGCCGGTGTGTGTCTGTGTGCATATACACGTCTGTCTGTGTGTGTATGCGTGTGTGTGTGCACACTTGGCCATGAAGCTGTCCCACAGGTATATGTGCATTTTAGCCCTGCGTTGTCAGTACCTTCTGTTTTCTCCCTTATTCAAGTGGAGACATTGCTCAGCTTTGGAAGTTTCTCATTCCGAAGTAGGAAGAGCCTAAGAGAAGGAAAAAAAAGAGAACTATTCCAAATAATTTAAGAGGCCACCCTTCATAATTTCACCAAAGCAACACTTGTTCAGTCTTAACACAGTCAACTAACATCTTGTATTTATTTATCCTTGTAGTTCTTAGTCCTAAATAAGACCAAGGAATAGACTGGGCCATTGTGCCTGTTCAGTGTCTGATTCCCATTCCAGAATGTGAGCCCTCTGAGTGCAGGTCTCTCTTTCTCTGGTTCAAGGCCGTAGTCCAGCACCCAGCACAGCACCTGGCACATAGCAGGCTTCCAGCACAAGTGGCCCAGGATACCCGAATTCTGTTGAGACAGAAGCTAGGTTGGAAGATCATAACTGCCTGAGGATTAAGTGCTGATAAATCAGACTTTTGTCTCAGGTACTAGACTATTCAGATAATTGAGTATTTTTTTTTACTTAATTTTTATTGGAGTTTGGTTGCTTTCCAATGTTGTGTTGGTTTCTACTCTGCAGCACAGTGAATCAGCTGTACATATACATATATCTCCTCTTTTCTGGATTTCCTTCCCATTTGGTCGCCACAGAGCACCGAGTGGAGTTCCCAGTGCTATTCAGTAGGTTTTCATCAGTTATCTATTTTATACATAGTATCAATAGTATTTATACATCAATTCCAATCTCCCGATTCATCCCACCCACCACATTCCCCCTTGATCAATATGTTTGTTCTCTACATCTGCATCTCTATTTCTGCTTTGCAAATAAGATCATCTATACCATTTTTGTAAATTCCATATATATGATTAATATACAATATTTGTTTTTCTCTCACTGATTTACTTCACTCTGAGTGATAGTCTCTAGGTCCATCGTCATCTCTTCAAATGATCCAATTTCATTCCTTTTAATGGCTAAGTAATAATATTCCATTGCATATATGTACCACATCTTCTTTATTCATCTGTTGATGGCAGATAATTGATTCTTCATTGCTTATTAGAAAAGTGACCTGACAGGAAGACATCCAAGGTGGCAATGCAATGAGAATATTAGGTGTTCATCCCTTGTTGTGAGCAGTCCTAGAATCTCTACAGTCAAACTCCGATCAACTCTTTAATACTAATGACCATTCCCAGGGTAGCATGGTCTACTTGGGGCCTGCCACTTGTACCGCAGCTCACTGTTTTACTTGGATTTAGACAAAGTGTATGGGCTAAGATGAGGTCTAGTCACCTAGCAGTCTACTTTTGAGCTTTCTAAAAAAAAAATTCCATTTGACTAACATAATAACAAGATGCACAAATAAAGCTAAATTGAATGTTTTTGCAACATGAGCTCAAGATGAAGTACCAGAATCACAGAATCTCAGGTTGGGAAGTGTCTTTAGAATTCTGAAGTACATCCTTCACTAGTTGCCTTCACAACCTCTACAATAACTCTCAAGTTCCAGTTGTGAAGATTGGTGTGTTCAGCCAGGAGGCAGGGTTAAGAAATGCAAGAATTAGGAGCTGGGCTGGGCAGGAACCAGTCCTGGGGAATCGGTCAGTCATGAGGAACAAACAGACTTAGAAAGGGGAGACCCAGCAAGGACTGTGCCAGCGAGTTGCTGTGGAGGTGGGAGTCCATTCTGAAAGGAGAGGTCTGAAGGGTGGTGCAGAATGGGGGTGTATAGGTATTGGGAACAGGGCCAGGCAGCTTTCTGTGACCCCCCTGGTTTACCTCAGTGTTTGAAGAGAATTTCAACCCAGGCAACTCAGGATGTTCCAAGATCACCAGGGGAATCCAGAACACTAGGTGGGCATTGCTGGGGGTGGGAGAAGGGCAGCAGTGTCTAGAACCAAGTGAGAATGGTGCTTCTAGAGCTGTGGTGGTCACTGAGATGTTGTCTCGTGATGCCAGTATAATTCAATAGATGGTTCTGGAATGACACAGGGTTCTTGAATGGTACATGAAGTCAGCACTGAGTTAGGTAATAGCAGGTAATTCTGTAAATGATACATAGGATTGCTGTGCTCTAGAAGTAAAGAGCATGATGTGATTACTTATGATCAGAATATAGGTTCTCAAAGAAGAATTGAGGCATTTAGGGTTTGGGAACCATTCTTTTGTACCAACATTTATGGAATGCCTACTCTATTGAGGTAACATATCTGATGAAAGCCTTTCAGGCCTACTACTTAATTTGAGTCACTTCCCTTTTATTTTTCCTATATATACTGAACTGAGATTGTAAACAAAGAAAAAATTGGCTGGCATTCCATCCAAGAAAATCACAATATGTGAGAAGGTTCTCTTGCAACCTCAGAGTTCTCCAAGTTCTGTAGACAATCCAAGAGTCTAGGGGAATGGCTGCAGCTCAGTTTTCCTCTTCTGGCATTAGGTACAGAGATGGTAACCTTGTCCTCCTGTATTCCCTCTGTATAGAAGTATTAAAATTGTAAATTGCAAGCATTTTCCTAAAATGCAGTCCTTCCACTGCGATCTGGAATAATGGCTTGGATGCAGGTGTCCCTGGGTACCACCTGCCTTGCCAGTCAGTGCAGCGTGTTGATGGGAAGATGAGATGCTAAACCGTTCTAGTCTGACCCCGTTGAACCTGATGTTAGCTGTAACAGTATACCTTCCTAAAAAGATAAGCAAACAGCTTTTTCACTCATCTAAACTTTCTACTTAAAATTATGGACACTCAGAACCTTCTTGTTGGTGAAGCAGCATTTTTTTCAATAGACTGCCTAGACTAAGTTAAATGCTGGAGATACAGAAGTTTAAGAACAGTGTCTGTTTAAAGGAATTCGTAGGTCACTAAGAAGACATCCCAGCCAAAGAGATTGTTTCACTATACTGTAAGTGCTAAGATAGATGTCTGAGCAGGGTGCTGCACCACTGAGAAGAAGCAAGCCCGTCAATCAGCCAGAGACCTTAGGAAAGGCTCCACCTTTCAAGTTGGCAAAGCTTGAAAGGATTATTTAGGGAGGAAGAGAATTTTGCTAAGCCGAGGAAGAGCAAAGGGTAGAGTATTCCAAGCAAAAGCTATAGCATGATTGTTGAAAGCATGAATTCATTTTTCCTTTTGGCCATGCCATGCAGCATGTGTGATCTTAGTTCCCCAACCAGGTATCGAGCCCACGCCCCCTGCATCCCAGCACTGGAAGCATGGAGTCCTAACCATGGAACCACCAGGGACGTCTGAAGGCATGACTTTTAAGTCAACTAATCCTGGTCCTTGGTTCCTTAATATGCTTAGCAGTTTCTAAGTTTATGCTGCTCATTTTTCTGACATTTATGTGCAGTACAGAGGGAGAGTGAGAAAGGGAAAGAGCCTGAGAGCCACTAAAAGAAAGGAAGATGGGAATAAAATAGAGATAGGGAGGAAGAGAAGGGAAAGGAAACCATATTTATTGAGTGGTTATTATGTGCCGGGTGGTTTTACATGATCTCATTTCATGTTGTGGGTGCCATTTTCTAAATTAAGACGATGTGGTTCAGAGAGACAGATGAACTCCTTCACCCTCACTTCACTTTTCAGTCCTCTCCTGTCCTCCATTCCCACTGTAACTCTGCCTTTCTTTGAAGCTCCCTGCCGCACTTCACCACCAGCACATGGATGCCTACCAGATGCTCCATCCAAAATGCTGCAATAATTTCCCACCAAACCTGCTCCTTCTTCACTCTTCCCGTATCACCTCCCCACCCACTTACTTGCTCAAGGTGGACATTCAGAATCACTCTCTGTGACCTTCGCCTCTTCCCCAGCTCCACATCTGATGCATCACTCAGTCCCAGCCACTCGACCTCTAAAACGTATCTCAAATACATTCACTCTGCCCAGCTTCTCCACCACCACCTCAATCAGGCCATCACTTTGAATCATCCATCACACTCAAATAGTTTTCTTGTTTGACTTCTATTCCCTTCTTGCCACTTGCAATCCACCTGGCAACCCATGATCTTTTTAAGATCCATGGCCCTTAGTCCGTACCCAGTAACATTTGTTTCCTGTCTACCTCAACTCCCCTTACCTCTGGGCCTTTGCATCCTACTCAGCTCACTGTACTTGATTTTCTTCACATGGCTAGGTCCTTCTCATCCTTTAGATCTCCCCTTAAATGTTGTTTCCTCAGAGAACTCCTCCCAGTCTAAAAGAGATTTCCCCCTTTTTTCTGTTTCTTTATGAAAAATGATAGTGATGTATTTGTTTACTGCTTATCTCCTCCACTAAGCACAAGCCCTAAGAGGGTAGTCCTCTGTCTTTTGTTCACCACTGAATCATGAAAACCTTGCATGATACCAAGCACAGAGCAGGCATTCAATACATTTTAAAATGCATATTTTTTGTTAAAAATGAGAACTATGTGAAACTGGTTCCGGATAAAGAGCTTTAACTGAAACCTACCTCTTCCTGCAGCCAAAGCCCATGAACTTTTTTCTCCATCATACCACCTTCCTGAGGGTGAGACCCAGCCTGGGCAGTCAGACTGGAGTTTGTTTCAGAGATGGGATGGAGAGAAGCCTGCAGAAACTTGATCCTGACTGGACAGTGAGCTCTGTGAAACTAAGGGCCATGTCCTCAGTGTTTAGTAAAGTGCCCAGCATGGGGTAGGTGCTTAATAAATGATGAGTGAACCAACAAATGTGCCCTGAGAAGCTCTCAGGTTTTCATATGATCTCATGGACAGAGGTACCATTTACTGAGATGGAGAAGGGAGAGGAGGAGCAGAGTTAATGGAAAGTGGGGAGAGCTGGGGAGAAATGAAGAGCTCAGTTTTAGAATGACATACAGCAAAAGGCACAGTTGTCAATAGGCGTGTGTTTCAGGAATAATGAGAATCTTAGTCATTTATTCACTTAATCACTCAATCAACAAATGTCTATTGAAAGCTTGGTATGTATCAAACACTATGTTAGGTGCTGAAAACATGGCAATAAATCAGATAAAGTCAAGTGAGGGAAATGGTTAAGAAAACAGATATTCAAGTCAGAGTGATTGGTGCCTTTGTAAAAGCAAGCACACAGGGCTGTGGGCCTTAGAGGTGCAGGCAGAAAGACCTTCTGGACACATCCTGAAGGATGGAGGAAATAGCCTGACCAAATGCCAGAGAGTCTTTCAAGCAGAGGAAGTAGCATGTGCAAAAGCCCAGTGGTTAAAAAGCAAAGAGAAGCCTTCCAAGGACTGTACACAGATAGCTCAGTAGGCAGGAATCATGGTGTTGGGAGCAGGGTGCTCTGTGGAAAGTAGGGAGACACCCAAGCTATGGACCTTCTCCCCATCCCTCCATTTCTCCATGTGGAGAAGATAGCAGGAGCTGAAAGTCACACACAGATGTGAGTCACTGACTCACAGTCCCAAGTGTGAAGTAGGTAGAGAAGCAGTGGAGTTAGAATCATAACCTTGGACCAAAACTAGTAAGAGTTTCAATTACCATAATAAAGAGTATGACTTCTAGAGACAGTTGGCAACGATGGCAAGTTTTTAATCGGGAAGGATGATGGTGGTGGGACAAGATCAGATACATACATTCGAAGTAGTAACTCATGGCTAAGTGTGAAAAATTAATGAATGGAGATATAATCAGAAGCTACCATATTTTCTGTCAAGGCATTCTTCAGATTGAAAAAATAGGATGGTAAGAAAATATCAAAGTCCAAGATTGTGTGTGTGTGTGTGTGTGTGTGTGTGCAAGAAGCTGTCTACATTGGTCTTAACTGTGACCTTCATGAGTCCACTGAACTACTTGCCATTTGCCTCATCTTGAAATTTCCACCCTGCCTCTTGTCCATCTTAATCTAAACCATCACTACTTCAGGTCTCAGTTCAAGTCTTCCCTACCCAACTCCCCTCACCAAGACAAAAATAAAAATTCTGTTCTCTGGGCTACCACATCAATCTGGCCATAACAACTGTTTTAGAATTCCTGTTGTTCTCGGCTCTCTCCCAAACTAGATTGTATGCTCCTCAAGGACTGACTGTGCAAGTTTCTTTGTATCCTCAACATCTGGTACGGTTCATGGTAAACAGTTGTCGTTCAGCTGCTCAGTCATGTCTGACTCTTTGAGACCCCATGGACTGCAGCACACCTGACTTCTCTGTTCATCACCAACTCCCAGAGTTTGCTCAAATTCAAGTCCATTGAGTCGATGATGCCATCCAACCATCTCGTCCTCTGTTGTCTCCTTGTCCTCCTGCCTTCTATCTTTCCCAGCATCAGGGTCTTTTCAAATAAGTTGGCTCTTTGCATCAATTGGCTAAAGTATTGGAACTTTAGCTTCAATATCAGTCCTTCCAATGAATATTCAGGGTTGATTTCCTTCAGGATTGACTGGTTTGATCTCCCTGCAGTCCAAGGGACTATCAGGAGTCTTCTCCAACACATTTCAAAAGCATTGATTCTTTGGCATTCAGCCTTCTTTATGGTCCAACTCTCACATCCGTACATGACTACTGGAAAAACCATAGCTTTGACTAGACAGACCTTTGTAGGCAAAGTAATGTCTCTGCTTTTTAATTTGCTATCTAGGTTTGTCATAGCTTTTCCTCCAAGGAGCAGGTGTCTTTTAATTTCATGACTGCAGTTACCATCTGCAGTGACTTTGGAGCCCAAGAAAATAAAGTCTTTCACTGTTTCCATTGTTTCTCCATCTATATGCTATGAAGTGATGAGACCAGATGCCATGATCTTTGTTTTTTGAATGTTGAGTCTTAAGCCAGCTTTTTCACTCTCCTCTTTCATCAAGCAAGCTCTGGAAGTTGGTGATGGACAGGGAAGCCTGACGTGCTGCAGTCCATGGGGTTGTGGGGAGTCGGACACAACTGAACAACTGAACTGAACTGAACTTTCATCAAGAGGCTCTTTAGTTCCTCTTCACTTTCTGCCATAAGGGTAGTGTCATCTGCATATCTGAGGTTATTGATATTTCTCCCAGCAATCTTGATTGCAGCTTGTGATTCATCCAGCCTGGCATTTCACATGATGTAGTCTGCATATAAGTTAAATAAACAGAGTGATAATATACAGCCTTGACATACTCTTTTCCCAATCTGAACCAGTCTGTTGTTCCATGTTCAGTTCTAATTGTTGCTTCTTCACCTGCATTTAGGTTTCTCAGGAGACATCCTAAGGTGGTCTGGTATTCCCATCTCTTGAAGAATCTTCTGCACACACAGTTTGTTGTGATCCACACAGTCAAAGGCTTTAGTGTAGTCAATGAAGCAGCAGTAGATATTTTTCTGGAATTCTCTTGCTTTTTCTGTGATCCAACGGATGTTGGCAATTTAATCTCTGGTTCCTCTGCCTTTTCTAAATCAGCTTGAACTTCTGGAAGTTCTCAATTCACGTACTGTTGAAGCCTTGCTTGGAGGATTTTGAGCATGACCTTCCTAACATCTGAAATGAGTGCAGTTGTGTGGTAGTTTGAACATTCTTTGGCATTGCCCTTCTTTGGGATTGGAATGAAAACTGACCTTTTCCAGTTCTATAGCCACTGCTGAGTTTTCCAAATTTGCTGGTATATTGAGTCCTGCACTTTAACAGCATAGTCTTTTAGGATTTGAAATAGCTCAACTGGAATTCCATCACCTGCACTAGCTTTGTGCATAGTGATGCTTCCTAAGGCCCATTTGACTTCACACTCCAGGATGTCTGGCTCTAGTGAATGATCACACCATCGTGGTTACCTGGGTCATGAAGATCTTTTTTGTAGTTTTTCTGTGTATTCTTGTCACCTCTTCTTAATATCTTATGCTTCTTTTTAGGTCTATACCATTTCTGTCCTTTATTGAGCCCATCTTTGCATGAAATGTTCCCTTGGTATCTCTGATTTTCTTGAAGAGTTCTCTAGTTTTTCCCATTCTATTGTTTTCCTCTATTTCTTTGCATTGTTCACTTAGGAAGGCTTTCTTATCTCTCCTTGCTATTCTTTGGAACTCTGCATTCAGATGGGTATCTTTCCTTTTCTCTTTTGCCTTTAGCTTCTCTTCTGAGCTATTTGTAAGACCTCCTCCGACAACCATTTTGCCTTTTCACATTTCTATTTCTTGGGGATGGTTTTGACCACTGCCTCCTGCACAGTGTCACAAACCTCCGTCCATAGTTCTTCAGGCAGTCTGTCTATCAGATCTAATCCCTTGAATCTATTTGTCACTTCCACTGTATTATAATATGGGATTTGATTTAGGTCTTACCTTAATGGTCTAGTGGTTTTCCCTACTTTCTTCAACTTAAGTCTGAATTTTGCAATAAAGAGTTCATGATCTGAACCACAGTCTTGTTTTTGGTGACTGTAATAGAGCTTCTCCATCTTTGGCTGCCAGAATATAATCAATCTGATTTTGGTATTGACCATCTGGTAATGTCAATGTGTAAAGTTGTGTTGTTGGAAGAGGGTGTTTGCTGTGACCAGTGTGTTCTCTTCGCAAAACTTTGTTAGCCTTTGCTCTGCTTCATTTTATACTCCAAGACCAAAGTTGCCTGTTACTCTGGGTATCTCTTAACTTCCAACTTTTGCATTCCAGGCCCCTATGATGTAAAGGTGGAGAAGGAAATGGTAACCCACCCCAGTGTTCTTGCCTGGAGAATCCCAGGGACAGGGGAGCCTGGTGGGCTTCCATCTATGGGGTCGCACAGAGTCAGACACGACTCAAGCGACTTAGCATGGTGTAAAGGACATCTTTTGAGGGTGTTAGTTCTAGAAGTTCTTGTAGGTCTTCATAGAACCCTTCAACTTGAGCTTCTTCAGCATTACTGGTTGGGGAATAGACTTAGATTACTGTGATATTGAATGTTTTGCCTTGGAAATGAACTGAGAGCATTCTGTCATTTTTGAGATTGCACCCGAGTACTGCATTTCACACTCTTTTGTTGCCTATGAGGGCTACTCCATTTCTTCTAAGGGATCCTTGCCCACAGTAGTAGATATAATGGTCATCTGAATTAAATTCACCCATTCCTGTCCATTTTAGTTCACTGATTCCTAAAATGTCGATGTTCCCTCTTGCCATCTCCTGTTTGACCACTTCCAATTTACCTTGATTCATGGACCTAACATTCCAGGTTCCTATGCAATATTGGTAAACAGTAGGTACTTAATAAATATTAAATGGAGTGTAGTGGGATTATACATAATCCCAACTTACAATGGTAATATATGTTTTTTTGTTTTTTTTTTTTAACTTAATGACGGTAGGAAAGTGGTACACATTTGGTACAAACCATACTTTGAATTTTGAATTTGACCTTTTCCTGAAGGAATGATGCTAAAGCTGAAACTCCAGTACTTTGGCCACCTCATGCGAAGAGTTGACTCATTGGAAAAGACTCTGATGCTGGGAGGGATTGGGGGCAGGAGGAGAAAGGGACGACAGAGGATGAGATGGCTGGATGACATCACTGACTCGATGGACGTGAGTCTCAGTGAACTCCCGGAGTTGGTGATGGACAGGGAGGCCTGGCGTGCTGTGATTCATGGGGTCGCAAAGAGTCGGACACGACTGAGTGACTGATGTGATCTGACCTGGGTCAGTAATATGTGGTACAATACTCTTTCCGATAACTGGGCAGTGTTTGGGAGCGAGGTACAGCTCCCAGTCAGCCATGCCATTCCAAGAGTAAAGAACCGATACACTGACAACCATTCTGTACCCAAGCAACCTTTCTGTTTTTCACTTTCAGTCCAGTATTCAATAAGTTACAAGAGATATTCAAAACTTTATTATAAAATAGCCTTTTTAAAGATGATTTTGCCCAAATGTAGGCTAATGTGCGCTGAGCATGTTTAAGGTAGGTTTGGCTAAGCGATGTTCAGTATGGTAGGTGTATTAAATGCATTTTTGACTTAGGATATTTTCAACCTAGGATGGGTCTATCGAGATGTAACCACATTTTAAGTTGAGGAAGATCTGTCCTAATAAATTGGATGACCTCATAAAGTGAAATGTAACACACGTAAATTCCTGCGCTTGGATCCCAACCTTCTGCACCGGTACAAGAAGGGAAAGCAAGATTATGCATTCAGCAAACGTCTGTTGAATAGCAAGTACATGCCAAGTACTGTACCTAACACTGGACATACAGCAGGCAACCAGGGCAATGAGTTCTCTGCCTTCATGGGGTTTACAGACTACTGAGATGACATGTTTTAGACAAGTAACTAAATGTAAGTGAAATGCCACAGAAAAGACCATAGAGTGCAATGGGGATCCACCCTAGTCTGGAGGCTCAAGGAGGACTCGATAAGGAAGTGATATGTAAGCTGACTGAAAAGATTAGGGTGTTTTCCAGGCAAAGTCAAGGTTGATGGGGTCCAGGGGAGGGTTGGGTAGGAGATATGGTTTTTAGCAGATCTTTGCTCTATTATCACTTCCTTAGGTAAGCCTTCCCTGACAACAACATGGATCGTTCTTACAGAGGTTCACTGTTGCAGATTCATATTTATCTCTTTTCATTACTTGATTAACACCCATTACCCCACTAGACTATGCACAGTGAAGAGTCCCTTTTTCCTGACCAGTGTATTCCCAGGAGAGCAGGTTCTCAACTGACGTTTATGTGAAGGAAGGAAAGAATAAATGAATAAATGAGTGAGTTAATGAATGAGAAGGTGGGCATTCCAGGAAGAGGGAACAAGCACTGGAGACTAATATGTCTGGGAACATATTAAGAAAGAGAAGGAGTGTCTGAGAAAAACTAAGCATCAACTACATACGCAGTAACAAAGTGAGGCAGCTGCAAACTTGGGCTTCGTTAAGAAAATTCATCTCTCTGTCTACTCCTTACACGATCCCTATATAGTATAGTGAAGTCGCTCAGTCGTGTTCGACTCTTTGTGACCCCATGAACTGTAGCCTACCAGGCTCCTCTGTACATGGGATTTTCCAGGCAAGTGTACTGGAGTGGGTTGCCATTTCCTTCTCCCTAGGGTGTGGTTTTCTTTGCCGGGGACCACATTTTAGAATGAACTGTGACAAACGTTTGCAGAACTTTTCCATGTGGGAAGCTCTACCCCATGATGGAAAGGGCATGGGATTTCTGACTCAGACCTGAGTTGAAATTTCACCTCTACCACTGCTGGCTGAATCAATGAATCACTTAATTTCTCAGAGCTTATGTTCTTATCTATAAAACATAAATAATATTATCCACATTCTGAAAGCTAAATAGAATGATGTGAAAAATGCCTAACATGGTATGGCATACAGTAGGCCCCCAGTAAATTCAAGTTCCCCCCTCAACCAGTTTATTAGAAGAAAAAGAACTCTGGGCTCTTTGAGTTCAGGAAGGCTTCTTGAAGGGGGCAAAATTTGAGCTGATTGCTTAAGGACTGGGGGATTTTATTTTACTGAAGAAAAAAGAGGCCCTAGTTGGGGGGTGGAGGGAGGGTAATGGAGCAAAACACTGTGCTGAGCTCCGGGCATAGACAGAGAATCAAGCAGAGTCCAGTCCCAGCTCCAGGCCAACAGATTCCCTCCTTCCATCCCTGATCTCACCTTCCCAACAGGAAGTTAGTGCCCTGGGTGCCTCTGGCTAGGGTGTGTCTTTTGAAAAGAAGGGAACCTACAGCCTCATTCAGGATTTGCTCACAAACTTAGCCTCTGAGAGCCTGAACTCTGAGCTTGTGTAGTACACACACTCCACTCAAGGAGGTTTGAGCAAGTACTGGTGTGCGTGTGAGTGTGGTTGTGAGTACATGCCATGTGCACACACTAAAACACACAGCAAAGCCAAAACAAAGAGTGCTACCCACCCTGGCCTTAGAGCCTGGCAGCAGTAAGTGACAGCAGCCCATCTAGAGGGTAGTTTGGGTATGGAAGGACTAGTAATGGAGAAGAGAGGCGAGAGATGGAAAAGAACACATGTTCAAAAATAAACACTGCCTCCTGCTAAATGGTCTAGAAAGCATCTGTAAGAGGGGGCTCCGGGCTGTGGGGTTTCCGAGGATGGTTAGTGCGGGAATGTTTTGTCTGTGGGTCGGGGTTGGGGGCTTCCACATCCTGGCCCTCCGCCACATCTGGGGAAGTCATCTGTGCTGGGCTGATGGCTCCCTGAGCACTCCTGTTTTAATGGCTCGTGGTGCCGCAAGAAGTGGCCCTGTAATGGCCATTCCAGGCCGCCCTGGGAAGGGCCTGGGGCTAACCCCTGGCAGCCTGATGGCGTTTCTTCCACCCCAGGCCATCTGCCACCTCTCAGCCCCTCTTCGCCCAGGTGGGCTGGCCTGCATCCCAGTTGGGATTGGGAGCCTTGGACTGCCTATGGAGCCGCAGTGGGACTAGTGATGGTGGTTTAGTCACTAAGTCTTGTCCAATTCTTGTGACCTCATGGACTGTAGCCCACCAGGCTCCTCTGTCCATAGGACTTTCCAGGCAAGAATACTGGAATGGGTAGCCATTTTCTTCTCCAGGGGATCTTCCCTGACCCAGGGATTGAACCTGAATCTCCTGCATTGGCAGGTGGTCTCTGCATTGCAGGCAGATTCTTTACCGACTGAGCCATCAAGGAAGCCTCCTAGAGGACTCAGCACTCAGAGCATGGAAGGATGTGGTCTTACTCTTCTGACCGCCAGTCCCTTGAGAAGGCACTGGCTCCTATGTCCATCATGGATTTCCCTCTTCTTTTGATGCAGCTCTATCTCATCTCTGCAAAAGGGGGAGGTTCAAGGTTATGGGGTCACTTCCAAGACCAAACTGTGCAGAAAGGGGAGGCACAGCACATTGAGAAAGAACTGCTTCTCACTGTGAAGCAGGGTATCAGGAGGAGATATGAAAGGAACAAAGCAGAGAGCTGTGTGGAGGGGTCCTACCTTGGCTGTCCCCACAGGCCAAGGAGGACCCCCTAGTAATTTCTGCCCACATGCTCCAGTGTAGCCTCATCCTAGAGCCAGTCCCTCAGCTTGAGACAGGGAACTGCAGGTGCAGATAAACCTGCTGACCAGTGAACTCTGGAATGGCATGTGTTAATGGCATCGTCCCCTCGCCTTGCTGACAGCTCTAGACAATTACCGGGAGGGCCCAAGAGAAGGACTTTGCATGTAGCTACCTGCAGGTTGCAAGGATGGAGTAAATGGGCTATGGCTTCAGCAAGGGCGAGACAACTAACTGACCTCCCCTCTATGCCTCCGCAGCAGCCTGAAACGGGGCCCACAAGTGCTTGGGGAGAAGCTGGAGGGACAGAGGAGAGGGGAGGGCTTGCTCCTCTCGGCAAAGGGCTCGTAAAGCTGCAGGTGTGAGATGTTGTTATTTAGTCTAGAGCCTGGTATGTGACAGCCCGGACCCTCACTCCTGCGACTGCCGCCTCCGCCTCTGCTGGCCAGATAATTAGTCCATTACGACTCTCCCACCTCGGGTGGGTGGGGGCAGGGTGAGAGCCCACCCTCAGACTCCTTGTAATTCAACTTCCTGTGTTTTATGGAAGCAGGCTGTTGGGGGCAGAGAGCGAAAGGCCCTCCCTAGGCTCAGCCAACCCCTTGCAACGTTCCCAGCCCCCACCTCCCTCCTTCCACCCAAACCTCGTTGCCGTGGTGACCAAATGTTATTTCCCAGCTCCCTATTCCAACTAATTTGTAAAAGTTTCTTAAATCTCTTACCTGCCTGAAAAATGAATGTAAGACAGGTCTATCTCTTCCCAAGTCTTGCTCTGCCTGTCTCTCTTCCCCTGCATCTCTCCACTGTCTCTCTCTATTTTTATTACACGCTTATCGCCTTTTTCCCTCCTGCTTTTGAAATTGATTTCCTTTCCTTTCTCCCCCTATTCAGGACCTAAACGCTGAATGTTCGATATTTCATTTGAGACCGCTAATCGCATTACTGCCCTTGACGTTTTACAGATATCATATTATGGGCGCAAATTTGGCAAATTATTAGCGCTGTAATGTATAGCTTGTCAGAGGTATTTAAGACGCTAAGAGCCCAAGGCTTATCGGGGTTAGCAGAGAGCTCTCGTTGAGCTTTTGAAATGCAGAGAGCCAGTTATAAAACACACTGTGACTCTCTCTTCAGCTGGTGAAAAAAAGGAAAAGAGAAAAAGAGAAAGAAAAAGAAAAAAAATGTCACCCGTCTATCAGAGGCTTCCAGGGCTGATAACAAGCAAAATTCTTCTCTGTGGGTTTCACTGGAAATGTGAGAAGCTTTTAAAACATTTCTCAAGCTGTCTGGAAAAGGAAAAAAAAAATCTTTATTGAAAGGATGTAGCAGTCTTTTTTACTGTGGCCTATTTATCTCTGGGGAAAAAGCTGTAACAAGAAGATCCCCTGCCGACCATCAGCCGTGTCGGGGCCTGCCTGGCTTTGGTGGCAGGACTTTGGTGTGGGGGGCTTGCTGAGAGACAGTGGGGCCACCTTTGGCAAAAAGGGGAAAGGCTGCTGGCTCTGGTGCATTCCTGCAGAAGAGGCAGCCTCAGCACAACACCGAACGCGGTGCTCAGGGCTCAGCGGACACAACTCGACAAACCCTGTTTGAATGAATGGATGACTGGACCAACCAGCAAACCAGACCAACAGAGCCCTGAAGCGGCTGCCCCACTTTGGCCGACCTAATAAATGTGCTCCGTACCTGTGACCCCTGAGTATTGTAAGCAGTGACACCTGTGCGTCCACACGTGTTCTTCGGCCTCCCACGAGCCTCCTGCTCTCTGAGGCTATGGGGTCTCTCTGTCTTTCTGTCACTGTCATCTGCTGATGACATCTCTCTGCAGGGTACTTGGCTCGCTCTCTCCCTGCTCACCCCTGTTCCTGCCTCCATCTTGGGAATGTCCACACCCACATGGACCATCCATATCCCGGATTCTCGACTCCAGTCTCCTTCACTCCTCTGGCAGAAGTCCATAGGAGCATGGTCACACTTCCCACCTGACCATCTCCCAGAATTTCTTCACCTCAGAAATCCCACCTTCCAACCAGAACTTTTATCCTTGCATCTGTTCCACTTCCTCACTCCCACGGAATCTGCTTTTTGACCTTATTTAGACCTTCCATCCTTGGGCCGTTGCTAATTTAACAAGCCCATCATTCCTCTCCTAGCTTCACTTCCTTTCTTACCCAACCTTGACCCTTTGATTAATCTCTTGAAAGAATTTCTTCGTTCAATTCCCTTACCCCTGTGCCTTTCTGCCCCACCTATCTGCCTTTCTCAGCTCCAGAGCCATATCCCACTTGCTTTCTCCTCCACTTCTAGCCTGCAATGCTTGACTAAGAAAATCACACAACCAGTCCTCCTGGTATCAACCTAGCCAGGCCCTGAACACATACCACCAGCTCCTTGGCTTGTCCCACGATGAGGTCTCTCTTTCATTTCCCAGAGCAGTTGTTTTAAGCCTTTTCCTCCCTCTAAAAAAATGTCCTTCCTTGCATCTGTTTACCTCATTCTCCATAGATGACTTTATTTCTTGCTTTACAGAGAGAATAGAGGCCAACAGGCTCAACTTTCTCCCCTCTGACCCTCTCCTTGGCCCTGGTGGTTACCTTCCCTGCTTCACTCACTGCCAGTCCTCCCACGGTTTGTGCCCATCACTCCTGCCCCTTGAGATCTTGCACCATCTCTTCCGTTGTGTGTTGGTTTTTTATATTCATTTTGTTTTTGGCGGTGTTGGGTCTTAATCGCAGCTCGCAGGATATTTCTTTGTGGCGCACAGGCTCTTCATTACGACGTGCAGCTTTCTCTCTAGTTGAGGCATGTGGGCTTAGTTGCCCCACAGCATGTGGGATCTTCCCAGACCAGGAATCGAACTTTCATTCCCTGCATTGGCAGGCGGATTCTTCATCACTGGGCCACTGGGGAAGTTCCTCTTCCCTTGTACTTTAAAACTCCCCGCTTCCTATCAGTACCTTTCCTTCCACCTTCGAGCACCCTCAAATCTCCCCTTTAAACCTTCTTTTCATGTTACCTTCCAAACACATTACTGTCCCCATGTTCCTCTTTCTTTTTACTGATAAACCTGTTGAAAAGCAATCTTATTCTTATCCCCTCTACTTCCCAATTTCCAATTCACCCAGCCCATTGTAGACCATGGTCTGTCCCCACTGAAACTGTGATCACCTCTTTCTACTTCAGATTATTTTTCAGTAGCTTCTCATTTGTTTGGCTCTTACCTACTCCCTCTTATTCTCATTTTCTAGCTTCTCCACCACCAACAGGGTTGCTGCTTAGAGTACCCTGCTTCCCTTCTCACATTACACGTCTGACCTAGCTAAGCTCCTCCAAGCCTGTGGTGTCATACACCATGTGAACACTGATGACTCCCATGTCTACCACCTCAGCCTCAACCTCTCTCCTGAACATCATGCCCATATTCCAACTGCCAATTCACTGTCTTCCTGTAAACCCAGAGCACCTCAGACTCAACAAATTCAAAACAACATATTCACTATTATATATTTTTTTCAAGTCTACAACTTTAAATGATCTTTAGGCACCATCCAATCACACATACAGAGAAACCTGGTTCAACATAGATTGTTTCCTCTTTCCTTCCTTTTATCTGTCCTCTTACCTAAAATGAAAAGAAATTGGGGTGGGAATCAGAGAAGTAGGGCATCCCAGGTGGCTCAGTAGGTAAAGAATCCACCTGCAATGCAGGAGACACGGGCAAAGGCCTGTTAGATCCCTGAGTCGGGAAGATCCCCTGGAGGAAGAAATGGCAACGCACTTCAGTATTCCTGCCTGGAGAATCTGATGGACAGAGGAGCCTGGTGGGCTGTAGTCCATAAGGTCACAAAAAGTCGAACATGACTGCAGTGACTGAGCACACAGGCATGGAGAAGTAAGTCCCTTGCCTTGTACTTCATATCAAAATTAATTCCAGATGAATTTAATAGTTAAATGCAAAGGATAGAGCCATAACTAGTTCTGTATCACATATAAATATGCAGCTGGTTAAGGAAGGATCTTCATCAGTTCAGTTCAGTCGCTCAGTTGTGTCTGACTCTTTGGGACACCATGGACTGCAGCATGCCAGGCTTCCCTGTACATCACCAACTCCCAGACCTTGCTAAAACTCATGTCCATCAAGTTAGTGATGCCATCCAACCATCTCATCCTCTGTTATCCCCTTCTCCTCCTGCCTTCAATCTTTCCCAGCATAAGGGTCTTTTCCAATGAATCAGTTCTTCACATCCAGTGGTGAAAGTATTAGAGCTTCAGCTTCAGCATCAGTCCTTCCAATGAATATTGAGGACTGATTTCCTTTAGGATTGACTGGATTAATCTCCTTGCAGTCCAGGGGATTCTCAAGAGTCTTCTCCAATACCACAGTTCAAAAGCATTAATTCTTCAGCACTCAGCTTTCTTAATAGTCCAACTCTCACATCCATACATGACTACTGGAAAAACCATAGCTTTGACTAGACAGACCTTTTTTGGTAAAGTAATGTTTCTACTTTTTAATATGCTGTCTAGGTTGGTCATAGTTTTTCTTCCAAGGAGCAAGTGTCTTTTAATTTCATGGCTGCAATCACTGTCTGCAGTGATTCTGGAGCCCCAGAAAATAAAGTATCTCATTGCTTCCACTGTTTCCCCATCTATTTGCCATGAAGTGATGGGACCAGTTGCCATGATCTTAGTTTTCTGAATGTTTTAAGCCAACTTTTTTACTTTCCTCTTTCACTTTCATCAAGAGGCTCTTTAGTTCTTCTTCACTTTCTGCCATAAGGGTGGTGTCATCTGCATATCTGAGGTTATCGATATTTCTCCTGAAATCTTGATTCCAGCTTGTGCTTCATCCAGCCCAGCATTTCACATGATGTACTCTACATATAAGTTAAATAAGCAGGGTGACAATATACAGCCTTAACGTACTCCTTTCCTGATTTGGAACCAATCTGTTGTTCCTTGTCCAGTTCTAACTGTTGCTTCCTGACCTGCATACAGATTTCTCAAGAGGCAGGTTAGATGGCCTGGTATTCCCATCTCTTGAAGAATTTTCCAGTTTGTTGTGATCCACACAGTCAAAGGTTTTGGCATAGTCATTAAGTTCAGTTCAGTTCAGTCGCTCAGTCATGTCCGACTCTTTGCGACACCATGAATCGCAGCACGCCAGGCCTCCCTGTCCATCAACAACTCCCGGAGTTCACTCAGACTCACGTCCATTGAGTCGGTGATGCCATCCAGCCATCTCATCCTCTGTCGTCCCCTTCTCCTCCTGCCCCCAATCCCTCCCAGCTTCAGAGTCTTTTCCAATGAGTCAACTTTTCGCATGAGGTGGCCAAAGTACTGGAGTTTCAGCTTTAGCATCATTCCTTCCAAAGAAATCCCAGGGCTGATCTCCTTTAGAATGGACTGGTTGAATCTCCTTGCAGTTCAAGGGACTCTCAAGAGTCTTCTCCAACACCACAGTTCAAAAGCATCAGTTCTTCAGTGCTCAGCTTTCTTCACAGTCCAACTCTCACATCCATATATGACAACTGGAAAAACCATAGCCTCTACTAGACGGACCTTTGTTGACAAAGTAATGTCTCTGCTTTTGAATATGCTATCTAGGTTGGTCATAACTTTCCTTCCAAGGAGTAAGCGTCTTTTAATTTCCTGGCTGCAATCACCATCTGCAGTGATTTTGGAGCCCCTAAAAATAAAGTCTGACACTGTTTCCACTGTTTCCCCATCTATTTCCCATGAAGTCATTAAAGCAGAAGTAGATGTTTTTCTGGAAATCTCTTGCTTTTTCGATGATCCAATGGATGTTGGCAATTTGATCTTTGGTTCCTCTGCCTTTTCTAAAACCAGCTTGAACATCTGACAGTTCACGGTTCATGTACTGTTGAAGCCTAGCTTGGAGAATTTTGAGCATAACCTTGCTAGTGCGTGGGATGAGCGCAATTGTGTGGTAGTTTGAACATTCTTTGGCATTGCCCTTCTTTGGATTGGAATGAAAACTGACCTTTTCCAGTCCTGTGGCCACTGCTGAGTTTTCCAAATTTGCTGGCATATTGAGTGTAGCTCTTTCACAGCATCATCTTTCAGGATTTGAAATAGCTCAAATTCCATTACCTCCACTATCTTTGTTCATTAGTGATGCTTCTTCCTAAGGCCCACTTGACTTCACATTCCAGGATGTCTGGCTCTAGGTGAGTGATCACACCATTGTGGTTACCTGGGTCATGAAGCTCTTATATAGTTCTGTGTATTCTTGCCACTTCTTCTTAAGATCTTTTGCTTCTGTTAGGTCCATACCATTCTTGTCCTTTATTGTCCCCATCTTTGCACGAACTATTCCCTTGGTATCTCTGATTTTCTTGAAGAGATCTCTAGTCTTTCCCATTCTTTTGTTTTCCTCTATTTCTTTGCACTGATCACTGAAGAAGGCTTTCTAATCTGCCCTTGCTATTCTTTGGAACTCTGCATTCAGATAGGTATATCTTTCCTTTTCTCCTTTGCCTTTCACTTCTCTTCTTTTCTCAGCTATTTGTAAGGCCTCCTCAGACAACCATTTTGCCTTTTTGCTTTTCTTTTTCTTGGAGATGGTCTTGATCACTGCCTCCTATATAATGTCACAAACCTCAGTCCATAGTTCTTCAGGCTGTCTATCAGACCCTCATAGCATAAACACAATGGAAAAAGTCATCAAAATTTTTAAATTGCTATACAACAACAAAAGCCCATCATAAAAGGCAAATGACAAAATGCCACTTTAGAAACAAAAATTTACAATAAACATAGCAGAACGTATGCCTACCTTATATGTAAAGAGCTCTTACAAATCAATAAAAAGTACTAATAGCTCAACATAAAATGAATTAAGGCATGAACAAGCAGTTCACAAAAGAAATACAAAAAAAAAAAGAAATACAAAAATCTTCAAAATAATAAAGCTAATATGAATTAAATAAATGATAAAACATTTGGCCTATATAAACTAGCATCTTCTAAAATTATAAACTTCAGTGCCTATTTAATAAGGATAGCATTAGATAGTCTTATATACTATTGGTAAAATTATATATTAGTTCTAGAAGGAGTTTTGTAATGTATAGCAAAAGTCTTAAAATAGTCATATTATTTTTCAGTAATTCCCTTTTTGGAATCTACTCTAAGAAAATAATTGGAAATGTAGCCAAAGATTTATGCATAAGGATAATCATTTCAGTATTATTTATAACAGGGAAAATCTGGAAACAAGCTAAATGTTCAACAACAAGGAAATGGTTACATAAATTATAGTACAATCATGTGATGAGGTATTGTACAGCCATTTGAGAAATCTGGCTTTGAAGAATATTTCAGCAGAGATTCTAAAACAAAGTTAAGTAAAAACTATGCATAGACAAAAATGGAAGGAATTATACCAACATATTTTAGTGGGTGGTACGCTTATAGGTCACTTCGTTTACTTCTTTAGAGTCCTCTTGATTTTCTAAATGATCTACAATGAGTATATATTACTTTTACAATCAGAAAAAAAAATCTTTTAAAAATATTGATCATATAGTCACCAATCATCCTTTCATGCTTGTGCTCTACTTTCTATAACCTCCTAATATTTCAGTCCTTTCTTACAGCCCTTGCCAATGACATTTTACAGACACAGGTGTCACTCTTCTTAGGGTCCACCCAGGCCTCCTGGTAAATTTAAGGTCCTCAGTAAGTTGCCCGGAGAAGGCAATGGCACCCCACTCTAGTACTTTTGCCTGGAAAATCCCACGGACGGAGGAGCCTGGTAGGCTGCAGTCCATGGGGTCGCTAAGAGTCAGACACGACTGAGCGACTTCACTTTTCACTTGCATGCATTGGAGAAGGAAATGGCAACCCACTCCAGTGTTCTTGCCTGGAGAATCCCAGGGATGGGGGAGCCTAGTGGGCTGCCGTCTATGGGGTCACACAGAGTCAGATATGACTGAAGCAACTTAGCAGCAGCAGCAGCAGCAGCAGCAGAATAAGTTGCACTAAGTGCTTCACACCCCAACAACAACCTATTTCCTCAGTTCCCTTTCCCATTTGCCTCAGCCTTCCCTAAACGCGCTCTGCTTTTGCACAGTTCCATGGCGTTGCATATCTTGTGCCATCTGCCTGTTGTTTTCTTACTTCCCTTTTCCAACTATAAGAGTATTTCTTCCAAACTCAGCTCAAGAACCCTCCCTGTCCCAAGCACCTAGTTATTCTTTTTGTCAAGCACCCAAAGAACTTTCCCAGACCTCTATCATAGCAGTTAACCCCACGAGACTCTGAGAGCTCAGAGGCCAAAGTCTTTTCCTTATTTTTGCTTACTTTCTCAGCACCTAGACAAAGCCTGGCATGTAGTAGATATTCAGTGAATATCAGATGAGCGTTGAGAGTGAGGACTTCTGACTCTTCCTTGTACCTTTGATGACAAAAAACAAGAGGGATAGAGCCCCTCTTCAGGGTCAGAAGAACTCTGGTCCTAAACTCCGTGTTTGAATTCTGTCTATTAGGACCCATTATCATCATCCAATCTCTGCTTGAATACCTCTTATGAGAGGGAGCTCATTACTTTTCAATGTGGTCCTTATTTGGATATCTCTGTTAGGAAATACTTTTCTTAAAATGAGCCCAAATCTGATAACCTGTACAAGAAAGGAATCTAAAAAAGAATGAATATATGTATTGAATGTGTGTATAACTGAATCGCTTTACTATACATTTGAAACTAACACAACATTGTAAATCAACTATACTTAAATAAGGTTTAAATTAAAAAAAAATATTGATATGAGCCCAAATCATTTTTGTTGTTCAGTCGCTAAGTCATGTCTGACTCTTCACTATCCTGTGGGCTGCAGCAGGCCAGGCTTCCCTGTCCTTCATTGTCTCCCAGAGTTTGCTGAAATTCATGTCCATTGAGTAAGTGATATTATTTAACCATCTCATCTGCCGCCCCCTTCTCTACCTGCCCTCAATCTTTCCCAGCATCAGGGTCTTTTCCAATGAGTCGGCTCTTCGCATCAGGCAGCCAAAGTACTGAAACTTCAACTTCAGCATCAGTCTTTCCAAATCTTATAACCAACCTAAATTACCTTCAACTTCTACCCTCTTTTCTTGGTTCTTCCCATGGGGGACATGCAGGAATCACCTCCCTCTGTCTTTATCAGCTGCCTTTTTACAAACTGACAATTCCCCCTTTCTTTCTATGGTGCTGAGTTTCCCACCCTCCCTTGCAGTCCTGTCTCCTCCCCTCTGAAGTCAATACAGATTATCTCTCTGTGTGTTATTATTAGAATGATCTGCTGATTCAAAACAGTGGCTAACGTGTGTGAAAGCGCTGTGGTTTACAATAGGCCTTCACATATATTGTTATTTGGGGCTCTCAAAGGATGGTGCCCAGGCCTGCCCTGTGAATGCAGGTGAATATCACATTAGTTGCTAACTGAAATTGAGCTTGTTATCAATTAAAACCCCAAACTCTTTTCACTGCCAAATCATGTCTCTTTCATCCTGTTCCTATGCTGTTGGGTTTTTAGATTCAAATTCAAATTTTCCCACTTACTGTTATTATTATCTTTTATAACTTATTGAGTCCCTACTATATATAGAGGCTAGACATTTCAGATGTATGCATATATTGATATTATGTATCAAATGTTATATTGCTTAGTAAAGCTAGGATGGGCATTATTATTTCCATTTTAACAGATAGGAAACCTGAAGCTCAGATAGGTAAGCAGTTTTCCCGAAGTTGAGTAGCTTTTAAGAGGCAGAATTGTGTTGACTAAAAAGCTCATGTTCTTTTTATTATTTTTATAAATATGTCTTTCAGTGGGGAAGAAGGAACAGGACAGTATCATCTGAGTGCTTGTTGTGTGATTGACACAGTACTGGAAACCTTGCATCAGCAATCAGAGTGAAAGGCATTTGTAGGTGGCCTGCTGTATACCTAAGTTTCCTGCAAATGGGAATGGCCCAAAGTAGAGCGGATGCCTGGGGCTTTCTGCTCAACAGTCCCTGAAGACCCACTGACCCAGGCGTGGGAGGAAGAATAAGCTCCAGCATGCTGGCGGAATGGAAGGGGAGGCCTGACGGACCTGCTGGGTTTGATAGGACTGAGCCATGGTGGAGTTGTCCCTGGACCTGCACCTGTAAGAACTAATCTCAAAGGAAGGAGAAAGTGAATGGCAATACGGTAGAGGACTTTCAGTATCACAGAGATGGGGAGTTTGCCCCTTCTCCCTGATTTGGAGGGGACCACCTGGCTTTGAATGCCTAATGCATGCTAAATTAGTTATTGTTATCTGGAGAATAAATGAAAGTCCATGGAGACCTCTGGTCTGGGGAATTCATGTAAGCTGAAAACTTCAGTGCAAGTTGGTTCTCCCAAACTGTGCAATAAATAAATAAAAACGTATTAAGTAGTCTGGTCTCAGCCAGACTCTATGCCAGGTGCTGGGACTCAAAGAGTTTTAAGACACCAGTAAGACACCTACTCTGAAACAGTTCAAAAGCTACCAACTGACAGTAAGGCAGAGGTGAAGTATAGGCATGTAAAGGGTCACCTAGATCAGATCAGGTGGAATGCCAGAAAAGGCTTCTACAGGAGATAATGCCAGGCCCAAGTTGTAAGGAGTTGGCTGGAAAAAGGGGGATGGGCCTTCCAGGCAGAGGAATCAGAATGAACACAGGCAGAGGTATAAGAAAGCATCCTTTGTTAGGGGGGCCTAGACTCAGCTCAGCAGTGCAGGGGCATTTGGGTGAGGGACAGAGCACAGAAGATGAGGCTGAAGAAGGAGGTGAGTACCAGTTCATGGAACCTCTTGTAGCCTCTGCTAAAGAGCCTGAACTTGATTCTTTTCACCTAACAGTTGCACCTAAATCCCAAATACCATTTATTCGCTATTGGACTCTGCCAGAGCATTTAGTCTAATTCAGAGACATGAATCACCCTTTGGCCCACCGTTCTCTCCTTCAATTTGGAAATCCCAACGAGGTGGTCATTTCTTTATCATCATTGCCATCATCGTCATTATCATCAAGGTGTTATCAGAATAACCAAATAATAACACATGGAACTGTGTATGGGACAGAATTGTCATCCTCCATTTCATCAACCTAGAGTTGGTGATGCATCAAGGCATGTTTCTGACATTAGAAAATGGTCAAGTGGTCCTTCTCTGACCATTTATGATCTGATTCAGATCAGATCAGATCAGTCGCTCAGTCGTGTCCGACCCTTTGCGACCCCATGAATTGCAGCACGCCAGGCCTCCCTGTCCATCAACAACTCCTGGACTTCACTCAGACTCACGTCCATCGAGTCAGTGATGCCATCCAGCCATCTCATCCTCTGTCGTCCCCTTCTTCTCCTGCCCCCAATCCCTCCCAGCATCAGAGTCTTTTCCAATGAGTCAACTCTTCGCATGAGGTGGCCAAAGTACTGGAGTTTCAGCTTTAGCATCATTCCTTCCAAAGAAATCCCAGGGCTGATCTCCTTTAGAATGGACTGGTTGAATCTCCTTGCAGTTCAAGGGACTCTCAAGAGTCTTCTCCAACACCACAGTTCAAAAGCATCAGTTCTTCGGTGCTCAGCCTTCTTCACAGTCCAACTCTCACATCCATACATGACCATTGGAAAAACCATAGCCTTGACTAGACGGACATTTGTTGACAAAGTAATGTCTCTGCTTTTGAATATGCTATCTAGGTTGGTCATAACTTTCCTTCCAAGGAGTAAGCGTCTTTTAATTTCATGGCTGCAGTCACCATCTGCAGTGATTTTGGAGCCCAGAAAAATAAAGTCTGACACTGTTTCCACTGTTTCCCCATCTATTTCCCATGAAGTGATGGGACCGGATGCCATGATCTTCGTTTTCTGAATGTTGAGCTTTAAGCCAACTTTTTCACTCTCCACTTTCACCTTCATCAAGAGGCTTTTTAGTTCCTCTTCACTTTCTGCCATAAGGGTGGTGTCATCTGCATATCTGAGGTTATTGATATTTCTCCCGGCAATCTTGATTCCAGCTTGTGTTTCTTCCAGCCCAGCGTTTCTCATGATGTACTCTGCATATAAGTTAAATAAACAGGGTGACAATATACAGCCTTGATGAACTCCTTTTCCTATTTGGAACCAGTCTGTTGTTCCATGTCCAGTTCTAACTGTTGCTTCCTGACCTGCATACAAATTTCTCAAGAGGCAGGTCAGGTGGTCTGGTATTCCCATCTCTTTCACAATTTTCCACAGTTTATTGTGATCCACACAGTCAAAGGCTTTGGCATAGTCAATAAAGCAGAAATAGATGTTTTTCTGGAACTCTTGCTTTTTCCATGATCCAGCGGATGTTGGCAATTTGATCTCTGGTTCCTCTGCCTTTTCTAAAACCAGTTAAAAGGTGTAGAGAATTAAGACAACAAAGAACCTATCTAGAACAGAAAGTGATGACATATTCAAGTGGAAGATGTTACTCCAAGGGGGAATTGAGTTGTTCAGATGGTATATGACTACAGGCGAGTTACAGAGTCCTCTCCTATTAGGAGTATGGAGTTTTCTGGCTTCATGGGGGTGGGGGTAGTACAAAAAGAACACCTTCATGTATTTTCTTCCTTCCATGTGAGGAGGGCCTTCTGATATACCCTTCTGTCAGGATGTCTCTGCTTCTGAGAAGTTTGTGGAACTCCTACAAGTATTGCCTTGCCTTGTCTACCATTAGGGTTTCTTGGAAGGAGCCAGGAGTCCAGGACAGTTGTGTTCAAAGTTTGAATTTCATTTGTGACGTAGCACATCCACTGTGCATCATTAAAGGGATATAACAGTTGGGAGTACATCTCCAGCCTCTGAGTCACCATCCATTTCCTCATACCCACGTGTGTCTTCTGGTCCATCGAGACAGCACAGAGCATGGTGGAATCGACTCCCTATCCCTCTGCCATGGCTCATAGGGAGCTGCTAGAGTGATGTGCCCTTATAGGTCCAGGATTTTGAACGGGGCCTGGTTAAGGCTTCCAGTCAGAGAACTCCTTTTTAAGAATCAGCTCCTTCAACCCTGTGGCCCATTGCTGACCTCGAGGCTGCTGGGAGCCAGCCACGCGCTGTGGGTGTAGGCCGTGCAAAAGGGATCTTGCTTGGAGAAGGTAGTGAGCACGCTGCAAGTCTTCCTTCAGTCTGGGGAGGAGGGAGAAAGTGTGAAGAAGGGTGATAGGGCCCTGAAGCCACTTCCTGCTCCCTTACTGAATGAGGGGACTCCTAAATCTAAAAACTGAGAAGGGGGCCCTCTCTGTTTCCTGACTCCAGCACTGTGGTGGCCTTTACTGTGCTTGCTGGTGATGGTGGAGCAGTGACCCCAAGAGGTGTGGCCAGGACCCAGTAGACTGGATAGGAAAGCTGGGGCTTCCCTCACTTTCTCTTAGCGTCTCCCAGAGCACTGAGTAGGGGCTTGGTTTCAAGGGTACAGAGGCAGACGGTGACTCTGCCAGAAGCACTGATCTCCAAAACATCTTCCCAGAATCAGGCTGCCTTCTCTAGAACTCAGGGTGTAAGCACTTCAGGGATAAGGCAGTGGGGCCAAGTGTTGCTTTGAACTGGGTCACTCTGGAAGGTTGGAGAGCAAGTGGCACAGATTTATAAGATCTCATAAAACAGCCATGAAACTGATACAGGCTTCTGTGCGCAGAAGGTTCTGGGCTGTCCAAAGGGCTGTGGGCCCTGTGTCTCTGGGGCCCAGCGCTGCAGGCCTGCAGCACGCCTGGGCTCTCTCCGCCTCGCTTTCCTCCTGAGCTGCTGAGATGGGGAAGGATGGGGTCTCTTTGCTTCACTCTCATGAAATGGCGCATCAGTAAGTGCTACTTAAGAAAACACATGGTCTGCCCCTCGAAAAGGCCCCCCTCTGCTGCCTCCACCACCAACACCTTTCTTTATTCTGCCCAAACCTCACCAAGGGGAATTCGAAACAACTGTGGTGATAAATCCGCCTGCAGATAATTGGCAAGAAAACAACACTTGTGCAGTATATAACGTTTTATGGTTGTTTCATGTACTTTATTATAATACTAATGAGCAGTTATATATCAGGAGCTAACTGCACGCCGGATTAGCTTGTTAGCATGATATGAAATGGCAGAGCAAACAGTCCAGGCCCCTCGCTCCCTGCATGCCTCCCCCCCTCCCCCCCTACCCCTCGGTCCCATTTGCACTCAGTAATTAGTATGCAAATTAGGCCCCGGGACCACACAAGTTCTAGTATATTACAAGGGCTTTATTATGCTCTTGTGAGTACATGATGGAAACGGCCCATGACAGTGTTTATCTCACTACCTCTGTCTTGCCTTCTCCTTTATCTCTCTCTCTCTCTACCCCTCTGCATGTGTGTGTGTGCGCGTGCACACACACACACCTTCCTTTACATGGTCTACAACCAACCTCTTCCTGAATCAGACCTCCAAGCTTAATACAGATTTAACTAGGTCTTTCTACCTTTATTTGAAAATATCCACTAATAGGAAGCCTGCTCCTTTTGGAAGCATGATTCCATTCCCGTTGCCATACTTGAAAGAAAAATTTCCCTTTTTCTGTGATTGTTAGTATGTGTGTGTATGTGTGTGTCTCACAGACCCCTTTAAGAGTTTGTTGAGGGACTTTCCTGGTGGTCCAGTGGTTAAGACTTCACAGTGGGTACAGGTTCGACCCGATCCCATGGACAGAGGAGCATGGCAGGCTATAGTTCATAGAATCTCGAGTGAAGCAACTTAGCACGCCAGTATGTACAGGGAGCTAAGACCCCACATGCCTCATGACCAAGAACCCAAAAAACATAAAACAAAATGTATATTGTAACAAATTCAATGGAGACTTTAAAACATGGTCCGTATTTTTTAAAAAATCTAAAAAATAAAAAAGAATTTGTTGAAAAGAAAGAAGTCACGACCTCATACATATTCACATATACACAACATTTATATTCAGTTTTAGGAATCCTAAAACCCATGCAAAGAGGAGGATCCATTGACTTTTTACCTCATATAGAGCCAAATGTGCCTTTATTTAATTCCCACCGTGGAATTAAAGGTCTGCCCTTTGAGTCTCTTCAGAGGAAATATATATATATATTTTTTTTTTTTTTGACTCTGTGATAAAGTGGCAAATACTTAAGAGTTCCTCTCACATTTCTCAATGAATCTTTCCTCAGCTTCCCCCAAGCGATGATCACAAGTCATGATTTCAAGACATCTTTCCATCTTAACCAAATGTGCCCTCATCACCAGTGCCCCCCAAGCAACATGAAGGCCAAGTCCAAGTGGAGTCTTCCCACTGTGCTTGTGGGGTGACTGGCCTCCTTTGTTCTGCTCACTGTGTCTCTGCTCATGTGGCCAAGGCCTTCAGAAGTCTTCTGGTGGATGTACATTCACCCCAAACTCCCAGGTCTTCTTCCCATGAACTTTCTCAAGGCGTAACTCCTCCAGCCTACACTTTGAGGATTTATTTTTAGCCTACGTGTAGAATTGTTTTTTAGTCACCAAGTTGTGTCCAACTCGTTTGCGACCCCGTGGACTATAGCCCGCCAAGCTCTTCTGTCCATGGGATTTCCCAGGAAAGAATACTGGGGTGGGTTGCCAGAATACTTAGCTTTTTCTGTTACATTCCAGTAGCCTTCCAACTTGTGGAAGTAACTTTTGAGTCCTGATTCTGTATTCCATCTTGTTGGCTTGTCCCTAGCTTGTCTCACTGTAAATTTGTCAGCCATATTGTTGCAAGTTGTTGATCAAAGTGCTAAACAGAGCAAAGGACAAAATCCTGTCCTGTGTCACTGAAGACCTCTTTTTCAAACACTGACTAGTAGTCTCTGGGGACATTTATCCAGCCAACTCTGGATCTGCCTTTTTCTCTGCTGTGTCTCCTCTACCTCTCTCTCTTTTCTGTCTGGTTTATGCTGCAAGTGTTTTTAAAAGGTCCCCTCCTTCCTGAAAACATCTCTCCTTGATCCTGTATGTCTCCTGAAGCTACCTGTAGTTCTCTCATTCTCTTGCATTTCTCTGCATTCTCTGCATTTCTTGAAAGACTAAGCCTACACTTTCTCAATTCCAGTTCCAGAAGTGACCTGGCTGATCTGGCCTCTGCCCTCCCCACTCCAATTAAACTGCTTTCACAAATTCAGTTACAACCTCTGAGTTGCCGGATCCTATGGACACTTTTCTGTCTCTGTCTTATTTAATTTCACTTTCATGCTTGGCACCAAAAAAATCATTGCTTTCTTCTTCAAAAGCTCTATTCCTATGACCTGCCATGAGCCCGTAACGTGACCTAGATCTTCCCTAACTTTGAGTGTTTCCTTGTCAGTCGCTTGGGTGGTTCCAGTTCTTTCACCTGCCACTAAGTCCCTCTGCTTTATACCAATGGTTCTGTATTTCCCCTTCTTTTTATGTGTCCGTTTGTTTGTATGCTTATTCAAAGTAAGTACCACTGAGTAAGTCTATGTGCCATGCATGATATTAGATGGTAAGATACAAGGATCTGGCTAGCATGGGCACTAGCTTCAAGGAGCTTGAGCTAAGAATCCCATGTCAGTGTGATGAGTGCTTGAAGGGAGATATGAAAAGGGCCTTATGGGAGCCAAGAGAAATGAGTGAACCAACCTGGAGAGGGTAGAAATTATTTCACAAAAAAGGCAATGCTAAAATCACTCTTAAAGTTTGAGTAAGGCTTTAAGCTCGGACTTGCCTGGTAGCTCAGACAGTAAAGCACCTGCATACAATGTGGAAGACCTGGGTTCAATCCCTGGGTTTGGAAGATCCTCTGGAGAAGGAAATGGCAACCCACTCCCGTACTCTTGCCTGGAAAATCCCACGGACAGAGGAGCGTGGTTTGCTACAGTCCATAGGGTCGCAAAGAGTCGGACACAACTGAGCGACGTCACTCACTCACTTACTAAGCACTCCTAATAATCCCTCATTTCTGAATTCACTACTTTATTATTTTTCATCTATATCTCTGCAAAACTCTTCCAAAATTTTCTGATTCCCATCTCACTCCTTGCTCCCTCTAACCTGCACCCCTCGCAGTCTGCCTTCCATCATGCAGAAGAGTTGAAAATACAAATCTTATTCTTTGTAAAATCCTTCATTGACTTCCTTTGCTATAGGCTAACCTCCAGCCTCTTCTGCATAGTATGCACAGTCTTTCTTATGAATCTGGCCTCTGTTTAACCTGCCAGCTCTCTTGGAGGTGTGGAGTGGGGAAGGTTTGGTTGATTGGCAGGTGGTCCTGCCCACTGTGCTAGGGTCCATCACAGATGGCCATGAGAAATCCAGACTATAAAGACATCTTCCCACACTGACTTCAATTAAACTTTGAAGAGTGCTCCCCCTTCCCACCCAAGCTCAAAGTCTGTGATAATGTGTATCACAGGCCAAAGTATCCTGATGGCCTCCCAAGGATACCTTCGAGCCACCTTCCTCTCCTGCTGCCCACATCTCCTTCCCATGCAACAGCAAAGAAAGCCCACAGGATAAGAAGACAGGAGAGAGCAGGGCAGAAGCTGCCCAAAGGAGAAGGATCAGAAAGGAAGAATCTGTAAAGCATGAGCACAGAATAATGGGCTTCATGAATACTTAGCATAAGGAACAGAGGAAAAAAAATCTGTGTAGCAGGCAGTTTTTGTAAAGCGTTGAACTGTACCACACATCACCCCCTGACAGGCCCTGATGTTAGCTCCTGGAATGGATCACAAGAGACTCATTAGAAAAAACAAATATTATCGCACGCTGAAATGATTTATGGAGAAAAATGAAAAATTTGGTGTTGTTGCGTTCCCTCTCACTCACTCCCCCTCGCTCTGCCTTCTTATGGGGAAGTTATTTATGGCTCCAGACCCTTAACAAGAGAACAGCAAAGCTCTGAGCTGATCACTCCTGCAAACTGCCTGCATTTGATTTTTATTAGTGACTTAAAGCTTCCTTTTTTTTCTTTATTGTCCTGGGTGAAACAAAATGCATTTTAATGCCTGCTATTCAGGCCAGATAAGAAATGTGTGTATGCCTCCCCCACAAAGCAACCAGGGCAGCGTCTCTGTCCAGAACTGAGGGTGATGCGGGAGTGAGGTGGGAGAAAGACCATACTCCTTGAATGGATGAGCCAAGTGCCGTGAATAGGGGCACTAATACATCCTCCTTTTGTGGTGGCTGTTGGGCCCAAGTTCATGTCCATTGACTCGGTGATGCCATCCATCCATCCCATCCTCTGTTGCCCTCTTCTCCTTCTCCCTTCAATCTTTTCCAGCTCCAGGGTCTTTTCCAATGACTTGGCCTCATGCACTTCCTTTTATGGAAGAGAAACTTCAGAGAAGTCAAGTGACTTACCTGAAGTCACACAGCTAATATCAGCTGAGCCAGGATTCAAATCCAAATCCATCTCACATAGTTGTCTATAGATTTTTTTCCTCTGTACGCACCCTCTTAGATTGAATCATGATGTCTTTAGAATCATAATTTCTGAGCACTAATTGGAAGGCTCCTCAGAAATCTATTTCATAGCCCCATCTCCTACCCACCACAGAAGCTTTCCCGTTTCTATGCCGGACAGGTAACCACTGTGCCCCTGCTGGAAGCTGCTCTTTTCTAGGGCATTCCAGGGCACTGTGGAACAGCTCCAGAGGGTCCCACCAGCTTCTCACATTGAATGGTGATGGGTGAATCTTCAGTATGGTGGTCAGATGCCTTCCCATTCTGGATGCCTCACTCTGCAACCTTGTAGCTGTTAGCCTCTCTGGAGATTGGTAATTTTATAAAATGAAATCTTGAGAAATCCCTCTTGAGAAAAATTTTAGCCTTTGATGTCCCTGGGTGGAGGGTGGTCTTTGCTTCCCACACTGTGGCAACCAGGGCTCTTACTACAGGAAAGTATGGGCTTGACCTAACTAACCTTACTAACTGACCCACCTAACCTGCCTAACCCTGTTTTTGCCTGATCCCCATGGTCTCTGACTTCTGTCTCTGTACCTGGTCCTTCTGGCCCTAGAGTCTCTCCAGCCACTTCCCATACAAATGATGGCAGCTCTTGGCCAAGAACAGAGTGGGAACCAGTGCAGACTCCCCTGGACGCCAGAGGCAACTTTGCAGTAACCAGCATTTTTCCTTTTCCAAGTTATTTCCATTCTAATTCAGCCAACAGTGAGCTCCTACTGTGGAGCAGACAGTTAACAAAGATGCAGGAGAAAACTCAGTGGGCAGGAGCTGACCAGGTCTTTCATCTGTATCTGGGCATCAGGAGTCTAAGGTTTCTGCCTCGCTGAGAACACAGTCAGTGGGTTACAAACTGAGCCTTGGCAACTAGCTTTGGGCAATGCCCCACCAGTGCCTCTGGATTTTAGGTTGTCCGGTGGGATGGGGAGGATGCTGGCAGTGGAGAAGTGGTTACCAAGGAGTAGCGAACCCCTGCAAGGAGAGCTGAGGAGCCCATCCCCAGACAATCCTAACCTAGGCTTTCTGCTCCACAGCTGGTCCTGGGGCAGGCGGGGGTAGGGGGAGGGGGGAAGCTAGGGTCCCGGCAAGAGAGGATGGGGAACCCCGGATGAAAGGCCGTGGGGGCGGCACTTCAGTGTGATCCAACGTAACTCACTCTGACATCTGAACAGAAGGAAGGGCCGCTGACTAAAGTGTAGCCCACTCACCCCCACCCCCAACCTCTCCTTAATCCCCAGAGGAATGGGAGCCCAGCCTGGGGGCATCGCTAGCCCTTCCACCTGGGCAAATCAGGCTGGGTCTAGGATGTCGGCAGAGAGGAGCCAGGGAGGGCTGGAGAAAGTAGGGGCGCGAGGCTGGAGGGTCTGAGCCTCCCGCCCTGCCCCTGCCCCTCCCAGGCCTGCTCAGGCCGGCCGCCCTGGGCCTCATTCCTGCAGGGCCCCGTCTCTCGGCAGTGTTGCTAGGTGCGGTGAGCCCGGTTGCCTGCCACCCGCCGGCCCCGGCTCCACCCGGAGACCACTGGGGAGGCTGGGAAGAAGGAGTCGCATTATTTGGTCGATCCCGCCCTCACTCCCTCCCCCCGCCGCAGCACAGTGAGCTTTCCGGAGCGATGGTTATGAGCCAGCCCATCCCCAGGCCTTCCTCTTTGTGCGGAGACCTCCCCGTCAGACCCCCCACCTTCGCTCGCTCCCCCTCCCCCTTCCCTCTGGTTCAGCAGAACCAGAGTTAAGCCCGGGGTTAATGCCCAGTGACACCTGCAGGTTGGCTAGTGTTGTTGACATGGGGGTGGGGGGAGGGGAGGGGGTGGGGGGGAGATCGTTGGTGGCTTTATTATGGAGAACTCAGCAGGCCTGGGGCCTTCTATTGTCCAAGTGGCAAATAAATAAATAGGAGAAAGTAAGTCTTCCCCATGGCTTACCGACGGGAGGTTAACAGCTGGACATGACATGACAAATTGGGCATTTTTCTTTGGGGACTGATCCTTACAGCAGCTAGCAGGGAGAATGAGAGCGCGCAGGCTGGGGGGAGTTGAGAGAGAGAGAGAGCAGGCGCACAGAGCCCTCTAGTCACCGAAGTCCACGTGGAGGCCGAGTGTGCGTGTCCGTGGGGATGTCGCTGGGGTGTGCTGGGGACATGCCATCATCTGTCAGTTATTTGCGGGTGGGGGGGGCGGGGTGGGGAAACAGGCGTTTTGTGTGACTGCCTAGGGAATAAATCCCAGAGCCCTGGAAGCTGGGTGTCTGGCTGTGGAGAGATAGATCTCACCCCTGGGATCTGTCTCCTTGGATCCCCTCCCCGCCTCCAGCCAAATGGACAACCAAAAGCTCAATGCTGGCTCAGATCCTAAAGGGTCTCCTCCCTCCAGTTGGATAGGATTACTGAGCAGTTGGAAGCAGTGGAGCAAGTGGTGGCCTCAAACCCGAAACTACCAACAGGGTCTTGCAAGTATGCCCAGTTGATTGGAACTGGTCCCGGCTGAGCATCCCACTCGTATCTGTAGCAGGGACCAGGGAGCAGCAGCTCTCCAGTAGCTCTCCCTGAACCCCATCCCACCTCCTTTCTCTTCCCTAGGGAGGGCCTAGCAGCAGGAAGTCAAGGGGCCCAAAGGAAATAGCTTCTCCCAAACGACCTCAGTTGCCCTCTGTGAACTGGAGGAGGTGGGGGTAAAGGACAGAGCGGGGGCAGATGGAGAATGCTTGGTCTCTGCCAGGGCCCCAGAAACCTTCAAGTCCAGGCCTGCCCTCCATCACCTTTTTCCGAAGCAACAGCAGGTTCATCGCTCAGACCTGGGACGTCATCCTGTCCCTCTTCTCGGCTCTGTGATCTTGGCATGTTATTTAACCTCTCTAAGCCTCGAGTTCCTTATAGATAAAATGGGGATAACACTGTCCCTTCCTCATAGGCTGATGTGAGTTGATGCCTGAAGTTCTGAGCGCAGAGCCTGATGTGTGATTAATCCTTTAAAATGCTACTTAAGGTTGTTCTGGGGGTAGCCAGCCTTTTTCTCCCTTTTGCCCTGTGTCTTAAATTGACTGGGGCAGGGTGAAGGAGTGGGGGGAGGCTATAGAACAGTCTTCTGAAAAGGGAGGGGAGTGTGTATCCAGTTCACGTTCACAAAACTTAGAATTGCACCATCTCCAAAGGTCTGCATCCAGCCTAGGATCTCCACAAAACCTCTTCTGCAAAAATCACCCTCTTCCCCTCCTTCTCCCCAAACCCGGGTTTCCAGCAGTGGGTGGCAAGGAGAATCCTTTCTGGTGGTGACTCTGCTCCATACTCGCTCCATGGGGAGAAGCCTGGCCAGCATTCCAAGGACATTTAGAGGGAAGAGAGGATTCCTGACTTTCAGGAGGGTTTGTGGTTTGTTCTTCTGGAAGGCAGACTCTCTGTTCTCCCCCTGGGACCAGAGAAAAACCAGAGGAAAGTGGTGAGAGGAGCTGAAGTAATTAATTCATTTAAGAAGTACTTAATGAACACTTACCAAATGTCAAGCCCAGCTCCAGGCACTGGGAATAGGGCCATAAACAAAGCAGGTGGAAACTCCTGTCCTCCTGAAACTTACATTCTGTCTATAAGAAAGGCATTGCAGTGTCAAGGCACCCCAGAGGTGCCTCCACCTCTTACCTGTGCCTCTCAGGGTGGCCAGGGCCTTTTGTGATGTCTGATGCTCTTCCTGTTGGACTCTTTTATCAGGCATGCACAAGAATCACAAAGAGAGCCTGGGAGATGTTCAGGACACCAGCAAAGAGCTGATGGAACATCTGGTACATTTGGTTGGAGGGAGGGCAGCTCCCAGTGATTCACCAAAACCTTTCTTACAGGAAGGTTTGAGAGGAGGAGGAGGAGAAATGTGGAGAAGGAAGCTAGTGTGCATGTTTTGCTGGCTTATTTCACACTGGAACCCCAGGCACTTGACAGTCATTGTCCAACTTCATCCTCACAGGCACCCTACAAAGCATTTAACGTTATTCCCCCAGATAGATAAGGATGCTGGGATTCAGAGAAGGAAGTAACTTATCCAAGATCCATAGCTGGTAAATGACAAGAATGGATTTTGACCCAGAGCCTTGGTTGTTTCCTCTGCCCCAGAAAGCCCCACCTTGGTTTGCTGGAGAAAGCCTGCCAGACGGTTCGTAGGCAACAGCGGTGGAGGAGGAGGTCTGGAGAGTCTCACCTCCAGGAGAGTCTGGAGGTGCTCGAAGGGCAGAGGAGTGGAGAAATCTAAAGGGGCCTAAAGAGTGGAGGAGAGCGCGAAGGCTCCCCAACAGAGCCCGCTGCAGCCCCTCATCAGAACACCTCTCAAAATGCTAGTCCGTGTCCTTGCCCCCACCTCGTTCTGCACTAGGTGAAGGGCAGTCTGGACCTGACAGAAGATCATCACCAGGCCAAAGGACCAAAGAGGTGGAAAGTTTATAGCAAGCGGTTTGAAGCTATAGGGCTTTCCCATATGACAAAGGCAGTAAGCACGTGGTGACAACTCACAGGCATCTCAGATGGGCGTCTCCTGCAGGTTGTGGGGGGCATTGCGGGGCTCCCTCGCAGCCCTGCTGACTGTGACCATTCAGCCTTGTGACAGTCAGTAGCAGAGGCCCAGTCCCTGATCCTTCTCCCCAGGCCCACAGCCTCAGCTCAATGGCCTCAGGCCCAGCCTAGGAGTTCCCACAGCCAGGACTTCTACCTGGAGAATCACTCCACTCTAAGCATCGGAAAGCAGGAACCACACGGGAGCTTTCATCTTCCAGGAAGTCCCTTCCCCCAGCCCCCTGCTACTCACTCCCCTATATAATATTCCACGTTAGAGCTCATAAATGCTGCTGCGGGTCCCCAGCCTGATTGAATTTGGAAGCCATTGTTTACAGACGTCTGGCTGTACAGGGGGATTTATTGAATTTTCCATGAAATGTTGCTCCCCTAATGCTGTAAAAGGCAAGCAGCCCACATCAGAGGAGCCCTGCGTTACAGGATCATGTTACCCCGAGATGGAGTGCCTGCTTCAGAATCGTTGACGCACCAGCCCTGGCTGTGAGCAGGCAAGAGAGGCCTCGGGCATCACTCCTGATCCCCGCTGGCACCACAAAGCTGGAACTTCTAAGGCAGCCTGGGCTTCTTCCTGCCCCTCAGCCCTCTTCCAGTCGATCTTGAAGCCCTGGAGTCTCCGTCTTCAGCATACCCTTCAAGTCCACTCTCCTCTCATCCATCCCACCTGCTACCGCCTAGTTCAAACATTGCTACGGTTGCCTCAACAGTCTTCCCCTGAAGTCCTTTCTTGCCTGTGCTAACTCCTGTGTTGTTCCACCCAAAGCAGATGACGCATAATTGGTTCCATCAATGTTTGTTTTGGAAAGGAAGAGGAGTCAGGGCAGAAAGAAGGGAAGAGAGAGTCAAGGTGTTGGGTGAGTGTCCCAGGTTGCAGGGGGGACCCCTCCTCCAGGGTCACCGGTGCACTGGCCCTGGGGATCTATGGATACTGGAGGCCCCAGGACAGGGGCGGGGCATGACCAACAGCCCTGTGAGTTGGCTAATGTGGAGATGGTCCTTGTGTGTATCACAGAAATGCACTCAAGCCAAGTTTTCCCCATTTAAAAATCTCTTAAACCCTCATCACGTCTTACACTTCTGTCCCCTTCACTGTCTCGCTGCTCGAAGGTTTATTTATACTTAACCAGCTCACTTCCCACCCCTGGCTCACTGCTGCCATCATCCTACTTCCCCATTGAATCCATTCTCTTAAAGGTCATTAATCTGAATCCCCAAGTCTATCTTAGTCCTCTCCCTTCCCAGCATCTCTTCAGCTAACCTGCTGGCCACCTCTTGGACACCCTCCTCTCTCTCCAGTACCATGTGCCTAATTCTCCTTACAGACATCTCCTTCTCTGGCTCTTTGCCCTCCTCCCACCGGAAATAAAAGTAGGTGTTTTCTAGTGTTCTGTCTTTGACCCTCTTCTCCCCGTGCACACTTTAATCTGATGATCTCATCTGTCCCTGCAGCTGCAGCTTTCATCTTTATTTAGAGGACTCCTGAATATGAAGCTCCAAATCTGACCTCTCGCTGCTCTGATCCCATTTTTCCAACTGCCTGGTGAATATCTTCAGTGCTCTGTCCCACAGACATTGCGAAATTGAATCCATCATCTAGCCCCCACCCCATCATAATTCACCTTCAGTGGTCCTTATTTCTGTTGATGACATGATCATCCTTTCAATTACCCAGTCATGAAATCTTGAAGTGATCTTTGCTGTAGATGCTCTGGACTCATAAAACCACTACATCCTGTGTATCTCCACCTTGATGGTCAAACCTGTCTTTTAACAGCCATTATTATGCTTTAACACACACACACACACACATACACATCTTCTTCTCTTTTCTTTATTTCTCAGTGTGAACACCATCACTCTTCTTCCAGGCTCCTAAACCAGAAACCTAGGCATCCTTGTTAGATTCCTGATCATCCCTTTTATATATCCCCTTGTCCCTAGTTCCTGCTACTGACTTCGTTGAGGTCCCCAGATGTCTCACTTATATTATCTAAAAATCCTCCCAATTGGTGTTCACCATCCAGTCTTCTACCACCCATCCTCCACCCCACTGCTAGCGTGATCGTGCTAAAATGTCACTCCAGTACCTGCCTACAACTCACCAAGGACTCTTGATTGCTCCTAGGATAACATCCCAGCTCCCTAAGGCCGCCAAGCGTCTGCACACACTATTCCCTTTACCTGGCCCGCTCTCCTTCACCCAAGCTCCCCACCCTGATGCCTTCATTCAGCATCTGTTCAGTACATTCTAGATCACCCTTTGAGACCCAGCTCAGGGGTCCTCTGCTTTGTGAAGTATTTGTCAACCCCTCCAGATACAGTGGAGCCCTTCTTTCCACTGAGCACTTTGCTTATGCCATCATGTTCTAGCAGAACAGATGTGATGTCATTTGTAATGCTTAGTATATATGAACATCTTCCCCAGCCAGGCAGTATCTGCTTTGTTCCACCAGCCCCAGCACCTAGCACGATGCCTTCCATCTAGGAGGCTCTCTGAACGGTTGCTAACATGCTGTGCTAAGTTGCCTCTGTTGTGTCCAACTCTTTGCAACCCCATGAACTGTAGCCCACCAGGCTCCTGTGTCCATGGGATTCTCCAGGCAGGAATACTGGAGTGGGTTGCCGTGTCCTCCTCCAGGGGATCTTCCTGACCCAGAGACTGAACCCAAGTCTTTCATGTCTCCTGCATTGGCAGGTGGGTTCTTTACCACTAGTGCCACCTGGGAAGCCCAGGGGGTGCTAAATACAGGTCAGATTTAAGTAAAGGAAGCTCAGCATGCCCAAGGAAGCTTCTTCTACACTGGGATTTTTTCTTTACATCTTTTCTATAGTCCTCAAAAGGGATGGATTCCCAGGGTGACCATCTCTTTCTGTGTTGCTTGTTGCTAAACTGATCCCGGAGTGACCCATGGTAGGAGGGCTTCACCAGCCGTGAGTTTAGGAAGTCTTGGAACTTCCTCTCTCCCCCAGCCTTGACCAGCCTCATCTGCCATCCTTCCCAGTTCTGCTTCCCCACTCTAGCAACCCCTACCCCTTCCTCTCTCTGCCCCTTAGCTGGGGGACCCCTGGCCTTTCCTACTCCTCCCCTCCATGTGACTGAAAGGCCTTGGAGGGAAAACAGTGATCCTCCGGAGAGAGCATGTGTTCACCACGTTAGGAAAACATGTCAAGCTGCAGGGGCCAGCCTGACGGAGGGGGCTCCAGGCAGGGACACGGAGAGTCCCCGCACCAGCCTCTCAGCTCCCAGACAATTCCAGCCTTACTCTGCATCGGGGTGGGCAGTGGCTCTGGAGAGAAATAGCAGGACGGTGTTTTCTCAGATTTAATTGGTTTATTTATCTTGTGCCTGGGCTCCATCTGTCCAGCCTCCACAAAGAGAAGCAGCAAGAACTCCAGCTACCACAGGAGCCCTGTCCTCAGCCTGCAGCTCTGCAGGGACCTGGAGCCAGCTGAGAGGTTTGCAGTATGTCCCCTGCAGGGCTGAAACCTGGGACAGCCTCAGATCCTAGGGCCCAATTGCTCAGAGAGATCAGAAGGAGAGCAAATTGATCAAGAAGAGCACATACGTGCAGGCCTAGGCCCTCCTGACTGCTGATTGGTGTCCCTCCACGGCCTGTCAAGGCCAAGAGGCTCGGGGGTTTGGAGAGGTGGCCCAAAACGACTCCAGGGAAGAAGTCCAGAGGACCCAGGTCTGGCCTCTCCTACTGGAGCTGAGTGAGACGGCTTTGATGGGAAGCCAGGTGGAGATGCCTGGGGAGAGGCAGACATCCCCCAGGGTAGGCTACCAGTGCCAGGGGCAGGTGCGTGAACTGGTAAGGCCACCAAGTGCGGCGGCTGCCCTTGATTTCACAGCATCCCGGAAGCATTCAGTTCCTTGAACTTGGGCAGAGTTCCTCCTCTGGGTGCGTAGGGAGGATCTAAGGGCTTGTCAGCAATGATGAGCTGATGGGAAGAATAAGGCCTGGGGAGATTGGGAAGGCCAGAGATTCTAAGAAGATGCAGAAAGGTTACTTTTCTACCCTTCAGAATAGGAACCTCTCCAGAGAACAAAATCATGCCTGCCCAGGACTTGCCCCAAATTCGTGTTCCACCTGTCCCAGCCCTGAGGTTAGGCCATAGGAGCTCTACCCAGGTATCACAGAGCCAGGCTGTGAATGATGGTTCCAGCCACCCCTTCTGGCCCTAAGCTGGTGAGTGGCTTCAGCAGCAACTCAGTGAAGCTCAGGGACTTCTTGGCCCTCCTTGTAATGCTTCCCCTGATCAGGTTGGCCCCCTATTCATCTCATCCCCACTCTCCATCCCTGAATGTGTGCATTCTCCTAGCGTCACATGGCATACTTAAGCCGTGATTCCCAGAGCTGCAGGACTCTGAGGCCAGCCCAGATCCATCCCTCAGACTGTTCATGCAACAGTTGATATCCTCTGTCACCTCTCTCTCAGCAGAGCAGAGGCTGAAGTCAGGTCTTCCCCTAGCCCCCACCAAAATTGGTCCCATCTCCTATCTTCCATACTTCTGGAAGTGGCAGCAAAGCTTACTGCCATCTTCAGTCCCTGACTTTATCACCTGTACCTAATCAGACAACAAGTCCTGTTCATGCTTCACCCTGTCCTTTCCCTACCCACAACAACCACCCCTCACCCATAAGAGCAAGGGGAAACATGTTCCCACCTCCCAGGATAACCACTACTAACCATCTGATGAGGCTTCCCTGGTGGCTCAGCAGTAAAGACTCTGCCTGCAGTGCAAGAGACCCAGGTTCAATCCCTGGTTGGGAAGATCCCCTGGAGGAGGGCATGGCACCTCATTCCAGTATCCTTGCCTCGAGAATCCCATGGACAGAGGAGCCTGGCAGACTACAGTCCATAGGGTCGCAAAGAGTCAGACATGATTGAAGCAACTTAGCATGCATGAATGCAAGATAGGATTAAATGAAATGTCAGGAAAGTACTTCACACAATGCCTGACATAGTAAGGCTCAAGAAATGTTAGCCATAGATTTACAGAAACATTAAAAACATATTAAGAGCATAGAGTGTTCCTATATGCCCCTCACCCAATTTCAATCACCATGCTACATTTATAAAAACTGAGAAATTAACACTAGTGCGATATTATTATTTAACTAAATTATTAAACTGCTATTAACCAAAGTACAGACTGTATCTAGACAGCCCCTGCTTTTCTACTGATGTCCTTTTTCTCTTTCAGGATTCAATTTAGGATACTTCATTCCATTTGTATCATGATTTTTCCACTTATCATTACATTGTGAGCATTTTTCTAATTCCACTAAGTATGCTTTCAAACCCCCTTTTCCAATTCTGTTAAAATATTTCATTGTTTAAAAAACAAACGTGTAGGTACAGAGAACATCGTGTTACTGGAGGGGAAGTTGGTGTAGGGCCAAAATGGGTGAAGCGAATCAGTGACATGGTGATGGATGGAAACCATAGAAATAGAATGCTGTATATATGAACTTTATATCATGCTATAAACTAATGTTACCTCAATTAAAAAATAGATCTGAAACTTAAGTAAAAGTGTTTACATGCCATAAAATTCACTAGAAAACTGATATTTCATTGTTTAGTGTATTTTAATATATTTAGCCATCTCCCTTTAATGAGGAGGACTTGGATGGTGTCTTCTTTTCACTGATGAACATTTTTGAACATACATGCATTTGAGGATTTCTGATAATTACCTTTGAAAGTATTGGATCAAATGTTATGAACTTTTTAAAAGTTGTTGATACATATCGATAGCATTCTAAAAGAGGTTATACCAAGTCACAGCCTCACCAGCAGCAAATAATTATACCCATCTTCTTAAACGATTATCCATATTATCAATTTTTAAATCTTTGCTGATTAGCAGAAACAAACAAACAAAAAACCACAACAAACAAAAAGCCACTGTCTGCGTTACTGTAGCAACCTCCCCATTGTGCTATTGGTATTCCTACCCTCGGTTCACCTTGCACATCACCGTCAGGTCACGAACCCTAAGGTTACAGTTTCCTCATGTTCCTTCCCTGCTCAGAATCCTCTGTTCTGCTCCCCGACTTGCCTGAGGCTGACATTTTACAAGCCAAGCTTTATATTTGTCTCCTCTCCCCGTACACCTCCATTTCACCCCCTCCAAGGGCCTGGCCCAGAGCTGGAGCTAGTTTGATGTCTGCCCATGGAGGTTGTTGCCCTCCAGGGTCCCAGAGAGCCGCCAAAGGACAGGCTGCCCTTGTTGAGACAGGAAGGATGGTGGCTGCTCGGTGGCTCTGACAGACCTCACCCGAGACCATCTCAGGGTGCTCAGAGAAAGAAGCCCAGCAGCAGGCTCAGAGCTAGTGATCATGGAAACTCCAGATTTTCCTGGCTTCCTTCCGGCTGTCCCCAGACACATCCACATCAACATCTCCTCAGGGACAGAAATGACATTCATCTTATACCTCCTGCCAGACCTGTTCCCCTTCTCTTCCTCTGCTTCCCATCTTCCCAGTCACCTGTGAGAGAAATGGGAGCAGTTCCAGCCTCTTCTGTTCCCCTCATCTTCTCAGCGTCTCTCGCTCACAGTCCAGGTTTTATCAAGTCTCACTGTCCCTCTCCCTGTCCCCATCCAGGCTATCAGAGCAGCCTCTGAGATGGCTCCCTGCTCCCACTGTGCCTTGGCCAATCCACTCACCACACTGCAGCCACTTACTTCAGTACGAATCTGATCATTTCCCTTCCCTACTTAAAAACCACCAACGGCATCCCCTGTTGCTGTCAGAACCAAGCCTAGACTCTTTGATACATACTAGAAGGCCATGTAGGATCTGGTCTCTTGTCTCCTTCCAGCCTAATCTCTCACCACTCTCTCCTTTGATGTACAAACTCCAGCCATACTGAGTTACTTTTTGTTTTCAAAGACACCAGGTCCCAACTCCTTGTTTTTGTACATACTGTTCCCTCCTCCCCCTCCATGCCTGTCAACTCCAAGATTTCCTCCAGATCTTAGCTTAGACTCATTGCCCTGCGAAACCTTCTCTGCTGTTCCCACCAAGATTAGGATAAGTGCCACTTATATGTATTTCCACATCATGCCATATTCATCCCTCTAATAAGGTTGCCACTACTGCTGCTGCTAAGTCGCTTCAGTCGTGTCCGACTCTGTGCGACCCCATAGACCGCAGCTCACCAGGCTCCCCCGTCCCTGGGATTCTCCAGGCAAGAACACTGGAGTGGGTTGCCATTTCTTTCTCCAATGCATGAAAGTGAAAAGTGAAAGTGAAGTCGCTCAGTCGTGCCCAACTCTTAGCGACCCCATGGACTGCAGCCTACCAGGCTCCTCCGTCCATGGGATTTTCCAGGCAAGAGTACTGGAGTGGGGTGCCATTGCCTTCTCCTCTAATAAGGTTATCTTATTATAATTCCTTGATTACTCATCTGTCTCTCTAACAAAATTATGTGCTCAGTGGCACTGGGGTTATGTTTTGTTTACTGGTAGTTTTAGCCACAGCACCTAGCATAGTATCTAGAACGTGGTAAGTGTTCCACAAATATTTGCTGAATATAAGAATGAATGAATGTGCCAAGTCATACAGCTACCCAGTCCTGACATTCTCTGGGTCTCAATTAAACTTCTTTATAGCCATTGCACTCTCTACAAATCTGTGGGAGTGAACATCCAGGTAGAGCGAAGAGAAGCTGCCCAGCCTAAGAGCACAGGATTAAATTTCTGTTTGGATTCTCTACAGTCTGCCCATCAACCCAGCAGGGAGAGGCAGCTTCTTATTAATATAGTACTGAAAGGCCCATGGTAGACAAAGTGGGATGGGATCAAAGAGAACTTGCTGGAGCAAATATATGTCCAACTAGTGTCATATCTCTGAGGATGTCTGTTGTAGTAGTCAGGTTCTAGCAGGGAACAGAGGTCCACAAATGGAGTAACTGAAGAAAGGTTAATGAAGGGACTACTTACAGTGAGAAGGTGAAGCTCAGCAGGGAACCGTTAGCACCCCTTGGCCTGACGGAGCATTGACCAGATCCCAGGAAAAGCTCTATCTATGACTATGACTTGCCTAGGAGCTGTGACCTTCAGAAAAGGAGGAAGGAGCCAGGATATTACTTATCCCAACTGCTTCTCTCCTTCTGTCCTCCAACATCCTGTGTGTTGAACCCAATAGGAATTCTGAAGCCAAGGGAGGCTGGTTGAGGCGGTGCATAGAAGTTGCCTTCTGGAGGACAGGACAGGAAGGGGAAGGGTGATGTGGAGAGCTGGAGAGGCAAACAGAGAAGGAAGGCAGGATGGAGATGAGCAGAATGGGGTCTCCTTGTCCGCTCGGGCTGCACCCAGCACAAACAGCAAGGGCCTCTGAAAATGCAGAGCCCAGCATTTGGGCCTCTGGCAGCCTGGTGGGCACTGAAGACAGACTTAGGCCAAAAATCTAGGAACTCCTATCACTGTGCACGGAGTATCCTTCTCACCTGTCCCCACTCCTCTGTTGTCCCCCTCCCCTAGCATACTGCCAGGTCCTGATCTTAGATCGGGTAGGACCCCTGGTAGCTATTTCAGATTACATTTCCTGAGCTAGTCATACCCAACAAATCTCCCTGTTCTGAAGAGCCAAGAACGTGCCAAGAGCATCCTCAGTGTGTGTAGCTTGAAGGGCTCCAGTGTTAGACCCAAGAACCAAAACAGCTGGGTTGGGAGGTGGAGGGGGGAGGGGCATGTTGATCTAGGGCTTGGAATCTGCTGAGGAAAGAATGGAGAGACATAAAGATGGACCTTTCCATGGAAGTCATCTGAGGCACAGCTGGGGTCCAGGGCACCCAATGCCCTGTAACAGAGCAGTTCCTTGCATGCAGCCAGGTGGGGAGCCAGCCTAGGTCCCCACTGGAATTTCACAGCCAGCAGGTACAAAGCTTCTGCGCTAACCTTCCCCATGCCCTCTTCACTCTCTTTTGATCTCTTCCTCTTATCTTCACTCTTTGCATTGTTCTAGCTCAGACCTGTCCTACCACTTCCTCCTAGATTTCTTTTCTTTAATTTTTATTTTCTGTTAGAGTTGATTTACAAAGTTGTGTTATTTTCAGGTGTACAGCAGAGTGATTCAGTTATACATGTACCTGTGGTCATTCTTTGTCAGATTCTTTTCCCAAATAGATTATTATAGAATATTGATATTCAGTGATCATTCCCTACTTGTGCTATACAGTAGGTTCTTTTTTAATTAATATATTTTTTTATTGAAGGATAATTGCTTTATAGAATTTCATTGTTTTCTGTCAAATCTCAACATGAATCAGCCATAGGTATATATTATACAGTAGATTCTTATTGGTTATCTATTTTATATATAATCATAGTGTGTATATGTTAATCCCAAACTCCTAATTTATCTCCCCACACACACACCTTTCCCCTTTGGTAATCACAAGTTTTCAAAGTCTATGAAACTGTTTCTGTTTAATAAATACGTTCATTTGTAGTTTTTTAGATTCCACATATAAATGATATCATATGATATTTGTCTTTCTCTGTCTGACTTACCTCCTAAATTTCTGTAATAACTTCCTAACTAATCTCAACTCTGATTCCTTAATTCTTCCTCCACACTGTTTTGAGAGTGATACTTCTAAATTGCAAATCCAACCATGTCTCACCCCTTTCTTAAGTCCTTCAATGGCTCTTTTTGCCTGGGAACCAGGTCCAGACTCCTGAATATAGCGTTCAAAGCCTGTTATAATCTACCCATCTACTTCCCTAGTCTCAGCCGCTATGGCTCCTCTCCACATACCCTAAATTCCAGTTATGCTGAAATACTTCCTTGGCAAATACTCTTTTATTTCTACCTCCATGACCATACATACTCTTCTCTCTGCCTAGAATTCCCTCCATCCCTTCATCTACTTGTTGAACTCCTACTCATCTTTCAAGACCCAGCTCAAGTGACATCCTCCTTAAAGCCTTCCTGATGTCACTGATCATTCCCTTTGTGCTTCTACCCAGAGCTTATTTCTATCACTACACCATTTTTTAATAATCTATTCACATATTTTTCTCTCATACCCCACCATGAGCTTCTTAAAGACAGGTCTCCTTAGATATAGCACAGTGTCTGGCACATAAAACATGAACCATAACGAGCTGGTTCATGACAACCTGAATGAACAAATGACTCCTTTCTCTGTCTTGGGACTTGGCTGCTGTCCTCTGTTAAACCTGCCCCCTTTTTACTACAACTCCCCCAGATGGCTGATTTATGATACCTCCTTGCCTCTCTTGTCTCTTTCTGGCTGTTCCTGATGTTCATTTTTAACTAAAGTTCCCCTCTGCCAGAGGGAGGGAGTACTCAGGGAGCTCAGAGCATGACTGAGCTGTCCTTGCCCACTAAGAAGCCCCAAGACCAGAAATGGCAGCAATGATCCCAGTGTTAATGGGGAACCATGGGGCCTCACTCTGCGTCTCTCTAAGGGCTGAGCAGAAGGAGCTTCTTTCTGCTTAGCTCTAAAATCTACCAGTTATTTTGAGTCTCAAATTTGAGATCTACTAGAATCCCCGTCTGCCCCTTTCCATCTCAGGGCCTGATTGTCTTCAGATCTTGAGGGTCTTGCCTTGAGAATTCTGACCCTGCTTTTATTCTCCACAGGGGAGCCCAGGTTTTCCTTGGCTGTTCATCTGTCACTATGGTGGTGGTGCTTGGTGGTTTAGTCACTCAGCCGTGTCCGACTATTGCAACCCCATGGACTGTGGCCTGCCAGGCTCCTCTGTCCATGGGATTCTCTAGGCAAGAATACTGGAGTGGGTTGCCATTTCCTTCTCCAGGAGATCTTCCCAACCCAGGAATTGAACCCGGGTCTCCTGCATTGCAGGCAGATTCTTTACTGACTTATCTACGAGGGAAGACCAACTATGTTCCCTTCCAAATAACTTCTCATTCTCCCTCTGTCTCTCCCTCTCTCTGTCCTCCACACCCTCTTCACTGTACTATTATCTAAATCTAAACATGTCCTGTATTCCCCACCCCCAAATTCGGGGACTTGTCATTGCTTCTTTTCTGGTACCTTTACGTTCTTTCCACTAGCTAAAAACCAACTTGTTCTTCAAGGCCCATTTCAAATAAAACCTTTTCCATAAAATCTTTTTTCCTCCCTATTCCAAGCCCCACAGACTCCCTCCCTTCCATAGCCTCCTGCACTTTTTCTTGCAGCCCTCACTATGTCCACCCCATGTTGACAGTGTTTTTTCTAATCCTCTTATAAAAGTGTAAGCTTCTGGATAGAAACTGTTCAGGTTTACATCCTGCACAATGCTTTGTCAGAGTAGGTGCTCCATGAATATTTATTGCATTGGATTGAAATGCCTTGAGAACCACAATCATCCATATTCATTCCTTCATTCACTGAACAAACCCTGATTAAGGGACATCTATGACTCTGTCTTTCATAAATTTGTCCAGAGACTTTTTAATTCATTTATGTTTTCTGCTAGACCCACCGCTTGGCTTAATGAATTTCTTGAGTTTACTAGCCCCTGTGTAAAACAGCAATCACCTGTGTTCACCCCAACTGTACTCAAGTTTCAAAGCAAATCCACTTGGCCTAGGGTTTCAGGATTTCACGAGTAAGTCTCCAGTCACCTTCCCTACACTATTTGTGATTTCCTGCACGTCCCCCAGCAGCCCTCACGTATGCAGACTGGAGAGCGAGTCATTTAGCCTTTCCTACCAAGGAGATTTTGCAGCCCTGGGTCTCCTCCAGGACAGGACAGAATGACACAGAGGAGCCCTGCAGGTGGGACTGCCCCAGCTGGGCACCTTGAGCAGCGTGTGCTCCTACTTTAAGGTCTTATTCACGGTTCTCTTCGTCCTGGCCAGCAGCCTCGGGGAACTGTCTAAATGAAGAAGAATTTCCAGGTTCTTTGCCAGAACTGTGGCTGGCCATGCAGAGTGCAGTACTGGAGAGGGGATTTTGATGTGTTTATCACAAAAGGCACTGTCTTGCACTTGCCCACATTTAATTGAGTCTGTACCCTTTTGCCCTGAAGTCTTCCTGCCAACTAGGTCCTGGAGGCTTCTGGAAAACAGCATCTCATGGGCCGTACCCCACCATATATACATATACACTCCCAGGGTCATACCTTTGGCTGGATGCCCGGAGTGCTTTACTGGGAGAGTCCTCGCACCCTGTAAAATAGCATTCTCTTCCATTTCTCCCTGTCCGTCTGATCAGACACAAAACGTGTAAGACTTTGTCTACACCTTCAAAGACACGGCAGTAAGCTGGTGGGGGTGGGGGTGGGGTGGGAAATAGACATACATGGTAGTACTGTTAGCCTAGCATTTACTGCTTATTGAGCTCTTTGCCAGGTACTTTACATACATTTATTATACTGAGGATCAGGTTTAACCCTTACAACATCTCCACAAGGTAAGTATTTTAACCTCATTTTACAGATGAAGCCAAGGCACAGAGAGGTTAAGTAACTGCCCCAAGATCACATAGCTTGTAAGTTCACAGCTAGAATTTTTTCACAGGGGTGTCTTACTCCCAAGTGTGTGCTTTTTGCCACTGTGTTATGTGGTCTCAGCACACAACATGGTCAATTGCTTGTTTGTGTTTTCCTTTCCTATCGGAAGGCAAACACAGAGGGCGCTGTTTGGCTCCCAGCACCAAGCACAGGGCCCGACACATAATAGATGTTCATTAAACTCCCGTTTCTTAGAATGTCTCCCTCAGAGAGCTTCGCTGGATTTCCAGCCCTCCTTCCTCCCCAGCTGGGGACAGGACACCCCAGGCCAGCTCTCCTCAGCCACCTCCACCCTGCTTCTAGAACTTCCTCCAGTGGTGACACTCCAGCATCCCCTCGCTCCTCAGCTCTCCCAGCCCTTGGCTGTCCAGAGTTTCATTTGTACTTCCGTGGTGTTCTGTGGAAGCAGGGCAGCCCCTCAGCCGCAGCAGGGCAGGGTGCTGACAGGAGCAGCCGATAGCCAGGATACCAGGTTTCCCTTTGCTAAGCTTTTTCCTAGGAATGATTTAAGGCCCCGAACAGATAAGTGAAGAGCAAACCCGCAATGAAGTCAGCACTCTGCTTATTAAGTGGAAAAAGCTGTGCTCAGCTTATTGAAATGTTCATTAGACAGATATATAGAGATGGGAAGGAGGAAGGTGGGGCGGGCGGCATCGCAGGATCAGGCTTTGCACAGCAGGCAAGGCAGGGGCTTCTCGGGGGAGACCTGAGGTCGGCCCAGAAGGAGCAGGAGTGGGGGCCGGAGCAGGTGGGCGATGCCTACGAAGAAGAGGGGCCACAGCTCTGACTCTCAGAGGAGAGCCGAAGGAAGGGGGTTGCTGGCTGAACTGCTGTCTCTGTGAGGGGTGCATGGAGAGGACTTGGCCCACGGAGTCGAGGCACCTCCAGCTCACTTTTGGGAATGCCTGTTTCTCTGCATCAAGTGTCACTCTCTTTGCCCAGGGGCCCAGTTTCTGAAGCACTCTGGCTCTGTTCATTTGCCAACTGTGAAGGCAAGAGGGTGACGTGCTTTGTCAGGAAGACTGGGCCTGTACAGGGAAGTGCGCCAAAGCTGCCCCATCGCTGTCCCCTGGAGAAAGCCTCCCCGGGCAGAGCTCCCCACCCCCCTGCCTTGGCTTCATCAGCCCTGAGCTCCCTCCAGGAAGGGCTGCTCCTGGGGTGAGGGCTAAGGCTGGCTGGGCCCCTCAGACCACACAGAGTTATGGCTGCTTCACACCCTCCAGGATCCCGGCTCCTTCCCCTTTAGCACCATCCAGGTAGCCCAGGCAGAGCTCAGAACTGAGTGGGATGGCCTTTAAGAAGGCTGTGGCAAGCAGGAACCTGCCGGGCGGTCTGTGCCCCCAGCACTAGCACAGAGCCTGACCCCACAGAGGGCTTCTTCCATGGCAGGTTGAGTTGGTTGCTGATTGAGTGAAAATGCTGCACCCCTGTCCCCACTTTCAGATAGTGTAAGAATCATGGTGTGATTCAAGGACCAGGTACTGTTTCAAAAATGGAAAAGCTGCCCCAAGAATTTCCAATATCTTCTAATTCCTTTTTTGCCTTCATTAGTTTGGCAAAGAATAGAGGTGATGGTGACCATAATGATAAAAAGAAAAAAAAAAGGACACCGGCACGAAACTGGTGAGAATAGAAGGATAAAAATAGTATCTGTAGTATTTCAGAGTGTCTTCACACACTTTATCTCATTTAATCCTCATTCACTTGTTTCAACAAACACTTGTTGAGCTCCTTTCCCGTGTCAGACACTGCCCAAGCACTGGGGCCACCTCTGTGAGCGAGACCCAAGCTGTCCCCCCTCCTCCGCCCCCCGTGTAGCATATGGCCTTGTAGAGATCAAACTGCATAACAATTCTGCATTGATTCTCTCATCCAGCCAACAGTGATGCCAGGCTAGATTCCTGGAGCTGGAGAAATGAATCAGACATGACTCCTGCCCTAGATATGTTTATAGTCTATGAAGCACATGGACTAGGAAACAGACAATTATCAAACACTGCAATGAATGCCGGAGAAGGCGATGGCACCCCACTCCAGTACTCTTGCCTGGAAAATCCCATGGATGGAGGAGCCTGGTGGGCTGCAGCCCTTGGGGTCGCGAAGAGTTGGACACAACTGAGCGACTTCACTTTCACTTTTCACTTTCATGCATTGGAGAAGGAAATGGCAACCCACTCCAGTGTTCTTGCCTGGAGAATCCCAGGGATGGGGGAGCCTGGTGGGCTGCCATCTATGGGGTCGCACAGAGTCGGACACGACTGAAGTGACTTAGCAGCAGCAGTGAATGCAGCCGTCCTGAAGAAGGTTGAGCTGAATCCTTAGAAAAGAGCATATGTTTATTGGGCATTCAGGGAGAAGGAACTTCTAGGCAGACAGAACATGGATTTGGGGGAAATTCAAATCATTCCCAAGAGGGAAGTCGTGTTAAAGAGAGAGGCCCAAATCCAGAAGGAATTTCCACAGTAGGCCAGGAAATTAGTTAGACCCATTCTAAAGGCTCTGGGGGTCACCAAAGAAGAAAAGTCCCCTGGGCAGCAGTGGGAGAGGTTGTCTTGAGAGGCTGAGCAAATGCCGGGCCCATTTGGGGCCATCTCTGCAATGGGCTGAATGAGAGTTGGCACCATCTGACTGGGGTGGTGGCACCAGGAAGGGGTGGGCTGGGGAAGGATGGGATGGCTAAAGACCTGCTGGATACAGTGACCGAAGGACTGAGAGAGGCCGTCTGCATTTCACAAAGTGGGGAGAGCGCAGGGCCAGTGCCTGACCCAGGCAGACCCCGGGTGAGGGTCAGGGGCGCTGCAGGGAAATGTGGCTGCTTCAACCCACCAGGCAGTCCCCACCTCCACTGCTCAGGCAGCTGACACCTGCTCCCGGGCCTTGATGACTCCATTTCCCAGCTCCCTCCCTCTGCCTTGCTGACTTTGGAGGTGATTAGTAATAAAACTTTAACAAGCATCCATAGGTGCGTCTCCCTGTCACTTTTATGAGGCCATTTCCTGAGCAAAGATATAGGAGCGCCTTCAGCCTCTCCGAGCTGCTGTTTCAGTCTCCGCCTCAGCCTTGGCAGGTCCCAGACAGCCACAGAGGCCAAGTGGGGGTGCCTGGAGGAACCTAGATCACAAGTAGTTCAAAGAAGCCGTGTAAGGCAGGTGCCAGCTCCCTTTACACCCCCAGGGTTTCTTCTTAGGGCTGGAAATTGTCACTGGAAAGCTGGGACCACTTTCCCTGCTGGAGCATCAAATCCAGAGGGGCCTCGCTTCTCCTACTTTCCCTTCCCCACACCACACAGCCCCTTCCAGCCTTGTCCTGGTGCTTCACTTTCTTGATTCATTCTATCTGTATGTATTTATCCAAAGTCACCACAGAAGGAAGTCAGGGAGCCAGTTAAGACCCACAATGGCTGCTAACCCTTGGGCAGCAGGTGGCCTGATTGGGGCTGGAAATGGCAGACACCTACCAAGTAATCAAAATACACATGATCAAAGTTCTCCCAGGCATGAATGAAGTGCTAAGGTGGGAATCCGGAAAATGGTACACACTACACTTGAAGAAGCCAGGAGAGTGGGGAGAAAATGCGTAGCATTTCACTAGGAACGGGACAATGGGTCCGGGCCTCACCAAATAAGAAGGATTTTGTGAGCTGGGACGGACAGCAGCCTTTTCTTCCCTGGTAAGGTCCTCCATCCGCAGGGGCAAGGCCAGGCTGGGCTCGTCCACCCGGGGCAAGCTCTAACTGGGCTGAGCTGAGGCTGAGCAGGGCCCCACACTGTGGGCCTCCTGCTGCAGGAGTGGCTGCAGTGGCGCTGTGATTGTGGAGAAAAGGGCCCCATGCACAGCAGCCGAGGGCTCAAGGGAGGCAGTGCTTTCTTCCCAGCCCTGACAATGCCTGTCCCAAGGCCATTCCAGGGGAGGGAGTCCAGAGGAACAGGAAGAGGGGAAGCCACTGCACTTGACGCTTTGATTCCTGCCTTGTCCTCAAAACGCCCCGTCTCTGGGTTCTGCGTCCCATTTGCTTCCTGTAGTATGACCTGGTGCACAGATGCCTGAGATTGGAGAGACCCAGTTGCAAATCTTAGCTCCTGAATTTGAATCGTCTGATAACACCCAAGGCAAGTTACACTCTCTGAACCTCCATCTGTAAAAGAGAGATAGAGCACCTACTTCAAAGGGTTCCTGTGAAGTTCAAATGAGATGATAGCTGTCAGGCATCTAGGACACCGTGGCAGGAAAGCTGATGGCTTGTTTGCCCTGCACCACCCGCTTCCCTCCTCTCTGAATGCCCTTCAGTCTTGTTTTGTGCTCCTTTTCTTCCACGAGCCCCTTGGGGGTTCCCCAGGGCTAATGCCCCCCGCCCCGTTTGTGTGTCCTCCTATCTCTCTCCTGAGACCCACAAGTCTAGGTGCCTGTTAGATTCAGTTAGCTCACCTTTTATTAGATTCTTGTCCTGGGAGAACTCTAGTATAGATTCAGAACTGGTGCCTGTCCTCAAGGCCTTTTCTTTTAATCCCGCAGAGTTTTGCCTAATGGCCTCAGTTTCTTCCTGAAGTTATAATCAAGGTCGTCTGCTAAGAGGGGTCGGTATGGGCAACCAGAGTGTTAACAACAGCTATAGGAGAAACAGTTCTCAAATTTCCTCTCCTTTCTACCCTTGTTATTGCTACTCCTGTTCAGATCACTACTACTCCAGTTCATCTCCTGCCTGGACTGTGCAGTAGCCTTCTAACTCAGGTTTTCAACCTTGGCTGAATGTCTGAATCCTGTGGTGGAGATTTTTTAAAAATCTAATGCCTGGATCTTTCCCCAGAAATTCAGATTCATTGATCTTGATGTGGCCCAGACATCAGCATTTTTAAAGCTCCCCCATTAATTCTGTTACACAGGCAAGGTTGAGAATCACTCTCTTGTCTTCCTGCCTCTGTTCTCATCTGCTCTAATCTGCTCTCCAACCCCATGGGTGGTCAGTGCGTGAGTGCTAAGTCGCTTCAGTCATGTCCGACTCTGTGTGACCCTATGGACTGTAGCCTGCCAGGCTCCTCCATCCATGGGATTCTCCAGGCAAGAATACTAGACTGGGTTGCCATTTCCCTCTCCAGGGGATCTTCCTGGACCAGGGATCGAACCTGCATCTCTTATGTCTCCTGCATTGGCAGGCGGGTTCTTTACCACTAGTACCACATGGGAAGCCCACGTGTGGTCAGGGGGATCATTATAACACTCAAGTTCGGTCGCACTGTTCCCTTGCTTCTTTGCCCTCTGATTTTCAGTTCTTCCATTCCTGTGACTATACCTGAATGAACTTTGAATCCCAGTCCCTCATTGGAGAGTGCCTAGTTAGCATTCAGTGAATGAGTGAAGGAACTAATGAATCCATAATCAACAAACCAACAGATAGTGGTCTGTTCTGTTCCTAGGAATATGTTGGTGAATGACCGCAGTTCACCAGTGAGCCAAGAGGATAAGGCCAGTTAGATACAAATCTGGAGGAAAGCTGGCCGGGGGAGGATGGGAGGGAGGGAGGAGGCAGTGAGAGGTCAGAAAGGCAGAGTTTCCTGAGAGGTGAATTATCAGAGGGACCACCACGGGTCGGGCAAGCACCTCAGCCAGGGAGTAATGGAGTTAGGGAGGAAGGCCGGGCAGAGCCAGAGAGCGATGGGAGCTGCTTAATCTGCCCCCAGGAAGTGCAGGCTGGGGACAAGCAGGCAGGAGGTAGCAGGCCATTCCTCAGCGGCTAATGCCCCCAGCCTAACGCGATTACCCCTTCCTTCTCCCTCGGCCCAGGCAGGGGGGAGGTTGCAGGGAGGGCAAGCATGCCCCGCAGCTCGGGAGGGTGGGGGGCAAGGCTGGAGAAATCCAATCAAGAGTTCCACTTCAGTATTAGCCCGAGCGTCCCATTTTAGCTAGAGGGGCTGGCAGAGCCTGGGTTAGGACCCGGGCAGAAATGCTGATGGGAGGTCTGCAGAACCCTCCATTCCCCGCCCCTCCCTGGGTGCCAGTGGGACTTGATCCAGAGACTCCCATCCCCACTGTGTGACCCAATCTTCTGGGCCAGCAGCCTCACCTCTTCTCTGAGGCCAACAGGCGACCTCGGGACTGGCCCCCGTCGCCACTCCTCACTCCCCACCTCGCAGCCTCTCACCCTCCCTCTCTGCTCCACATTGATATAAATGGAGGCTTCAGCTGCCTTTAAATAGTCCGATCTATCAGAGGGGCACACGCTGCCCATAAATCTGCTGGGGCTGATGGCTCCCTAAGTGGACTGATAGGAGCTATTTCCGGCAAGGTGTTCAGTTACTGTGCCCCTCCTGTCCCTCCCCCCAGCTTGCCCTTCCCCAGGGGCAGGGACCCTTTTTGTCATCTGGTAATTGGCATTTTTTCACTTGCACTTGGTTCTACAGAGAGAGTGCAGCGCCCAGCCTGGCCCCTAACCAGATTAGCATTGGCTTTCAGAGAAGGCCCCTCTGGAGTCGACCTTCTCGTTCAAGGGATCAAGATCGAGCTGTTGGCTCAACAAGGAAGGGGGCTGAGGTGGGAGGAGAGTGCCCCTGGGAGCCGAGACTAAGTGGGGGGCTGGGGGAGGGGGGCGCAGGACGAATGAAGATCCCAGTCCTGCCTCCATGCCTCCGTGTCTCCAGCTAACCCTGTCTGTTTCCAAGGCCTGGGGCCTGTGGAGCATGGAAGGGACCAGATGATAGGCTCAGAGGTGAGGGTCTTCATCTTAACTATTAGATCCATCTCCCCCTGGCCATCAAGGCTGCTTGGGGCTAGCCTTGAGCTTTTCTGTCTAGACATGACCTGTATTGAAGAGGGAATGGGGTGTCTCCAGATAAGTGGTATGGATCTGAGATAGAAAGCTGGGGAAGCCTCCGGGCTGGCTGTTACACAGTAAGGGGGTCTGGGGAGCACATACATGACCTTAATTTGGAGAGCCACTGCTAATGGATGGATTTCCCTGAGGGAGGCCGGAGGACTCTGGAGCTCTGCCTGGCTTCCTGGCCCCATGGCCCTGCCTGGGGAGACATAGAGATGCCCTTGGAGGTCACCCAGGTGGCCTCTGGTCAAGAGGTCACTATGGCCACTCAGAGAACATCACGAATGTAGCTCTATTTCCCATCCCATCCTCCTATTGTTTTCGGAGAGCAGAAAGCTGAGCCTGCCTGGTCATACAGGCCCAGGCTCTTGCCCCTGCCAATGACTCCTAGAGTATATCTAAGGTTCTTGGGTCTAAAGAGGAGACAAAGCCAGAGATGGTGAAGGGAAGAGGAGAGAGAGCTAGGAGAGAATTAGCCTGGAGTGTGTCCAGGAGACACTTGTCAGGACTTCTCTCCTGAAGTCTGGGTTCTCTAGAATGGGATCAAGTGGGTGGGACAGAGCTCCTTACCAGAGTGCAAGAGGTTGGGATGCTCCTGCTGTGGACTCAGGATAGGGAACCAGGAGGATTCCATAGAAAAGTCTTGGAAGTATTATTTGGAACCAAACAAGATTTGCATATTACAATGACCCCATTTCTGACCAGCTATATGGGACAAGGACCCAGCAAGAAGGTGAAGGGGAGGACCTAAGGGATCCTGGACAGGCAGGATCCTGGGACAGGGACACAGAGCCTTGAACTGAAGGGTACCTTTTCTCCTGCTACAAGGAAGGGCCAAATACTCAGTAATGACAGATTCACTCCCTCGTTCATTTGCTCAGTCAGTGCACTCTCGCTGTCATCAACTGTAATATCTTTGTGCTGATGACTGAAGGTGAGAATGCTAACCAGCCCAGCTCTTGCCCCAAGGAGCTAGAGTCTAGCAGGGAGAACAGACTTGTAAACAGATGATGAAATCCAGCCTGAGATCCCAGAGGTCCCAGGTAAAAGCAGCCTGGAGGGCCCAGCCTCACCCTGCAGCTCCAGACTCCAGTCAGACTGCTGGACATTCCCACCTGTTTGACCTTCACACTCCTCAGATTCCACTTATCCAAAACTGAACTTACCATCTGTTTCCTCTCCAGTGTCCCCAACTCAGTGAATGGCACCACAGTGGATTGGCACTCAGCCCCCACAGCCAAAATTCCTTGATTCCCTCCTAACCCTCAATGTCCACATCTACCTAGTGATTTGTCCAAGTGTCCACTTTTCCCAAGGTAGGTAACCCCATGCCACTCCTCTGCTAATCCATCTGTTAGCAGTTGCCCTCCAAATTAAGGTCATGTATGTGCTCCCCAGACATCCTACTGTGTAACAGCCAGCCCCGAGGCTTCCCCAGCTTTCCGTCTCGGATCCATGCCACTTATCTTTCCTCTCACTCAGGGTGACATCTTTACTGTGGCCACAAGGTCCTGCAGGTGCCGTGTCTCCCAACCTCACACTCTGCTCCAGCCAGACCGGCTGCCTGGCTGTTCCTCAAACAGTCAATAATACTAACAAACATGTACTATGACATAGTATGTGTTATTTACACACAGACATGTGTGTACCTGTTCTTGACTTTGCTACTGTGATCTTGAGAACACTGAATTCGTCTTAACTGTTGTTGGATAACCTCACCTCTGTAACCCTGGTGCCTGGCATGATAGATGCTTGTGTCATGTCTGCTGAAGAAATGAATGGGCAGGTACCAAATGGGGTATCCCTGGATGGAGAAAGAGCCTGGAGAGGTGCACTAGTCCAACCACTCTGCAGAACTTGGAAGGTGTTTCTGTCTGGACTGTTCCCTCCTGGACCTCTGTCCAGATCTATGACAGTTGGAGACAGGGAGAGTTCAAGGCCATGTCACTAAGACTGATAAGCAATGACTCCACTACTCAAGGGTACCCCAGCATCTGAGCTGAGTCTTGACAGATGAGGAGGACAGTGGCCAGGCTGGGGACCCGTGAGGAAGGAGCTGTAGAGGCCAGCAAGGAGAGGTGTGTGAAAGGTCACTAGGACTGAGTCTCAAACTCTCCGGCAGACACACTCTGTGACTTGGAATAAGTCATCTCCCTCCCCTCTCTGCCCTTTTTTCTTTCCATTTTTGGAATGGGATGGGGATTGGATGAAAAGGTTTCTGAATGCCCTTCCTTCTTGAGGGCTTCCCTGATAGCTCAGTTGGTAAAGAATCCGCCTGCAATGCAGGAGACCCCGGTTCCATTCCTGGGTTGGGAAGATCCGCTGGAGAAGGGATAGGTCTACCCACTCCAGTATTCTTGGGCTTCCCTTGTGGCTCAGCTGGTAAAGAATCCGCCTGCCATGTGGGAGACCTGGGTTCGATCCCTGGAGAAGGGAACAGCTGCCCACTCCAGTTATTCTAGCCTGGAGAATTCCATGGACTGTATAGTCCATGGGGTCACAAAGAGTCGGACATGACTGAGCGACTTTCACTTCACTTCCTTCTTGAATATTCTAGGATGCTATAAAAGCTGTTTGGGTGCAGACTGATTGGATCTGGAAGCTCAGCAGAGGAGCCTGGCTTTTTGCTCTTGTTGTCAGAACAGTTTCTGAGGCAGAAAAGTTGGCCTCAAAACTTAGTCCATTTTAGGACTAAAGGCAAAAACTTCCTTCCTGCCCTCCAAACAGACTTTGAGGTTTTTGGAAAATTGATGAAGATCAGCGACTTACTTGTGGGCAGTCTAGGGGCGTGGAGCTAGAGAGAGGTGACTGTGGCAAAAGCACTGTCCCCCCAAGGGAGGCCCTGGAGAGGGGCTTTTGTCTGTTTTTTAGACTAGCCTCTCTCCCCGCCCCACTCTCCCCAAAAATTATTATAAAGAATTATTGCCATTAGTACGTCTTTCCTACTGAAAGGAGAAAATCGCCTCATTCATAATTTATACCCTCAATTACTATTAATAAAGAAATATTTCAGCAGAAAATCGCCTGGGAAAATTACACGTAACATTGCATTAACATTCTATTTGAACATTTTCATCACATTTGTTATAGAGTTAATAAGAGGGATACGGTCCCCTGACTTCTTCATGAAATTATGGGCTGACGATGATAGTTTAATCTTTTAGACTTTATATAATATATTCACTTTACTAATTGAGCTATCCAAGGAGCAGTTAGAGATGTTCTTAAACGTGGAGACAGAGGAATCAGGGCCATGACTTTGCTGCCAGAGGCACCGCCTGGCAGGGTGGGGCCGTGGACGAAGCCTGCTGACTTAGGTGCTAGCTAGCTGAGACCCCACCCTGGCTGAGCCCAGGATCTTTGCATCACCTCCAGAGGCAGCATCCACCCTGGACCAGCAGAAAAGTATGGGGGATGCTGAGAAGGAACAGAGAGAAGGGGAGAAGGAAGGCCATGGGGAAGTGAGAGGAGAGGAGAAAGGGAGACAGAAGGGGCATTCCTTTCTAGACCCTTCTTTCCACAGTCATTTACTTCCATGCTTTCTGCTTTCATTGTCCTGGGCCCCAGAGGGAGCTCACACCCTGATGGTTTGTGAGATGGCACTTGGCGGTGGTCCTAGGTACCAAGAGCTCCTGGAAGGTCTGGTGTTCTTGGGATAATCCTAGGAAGGCTGTCGAGATGGGGGCTGGAGAAAATGGTACCCCCGAGGGCCATCCTAGCACAAAGGAAGGAAGATGGGTTTGTTTCAGGTCTTAACAGAAATGATGGGTGTATGTTTTGGGTAATGAGGTGGGAAGTAGAGCCAAGTGAAGACTGTCATTTGTAACTGCTTTAGTCAATGTGCTTTTTTTCCCGTTGTCTCTGTGAACGCCCAGCAATGCTGGGAAGCAACCCCAGTGAGGGATGTAGTTCCCACTCCCAACTCAGCTCAAATGTCGGGTCCACGGGGGCTTTTCTTACTTATCACTTTCCTTGTCACTCTCTGACTGATTTGGAGGACAACATTTATCACTTCTTAAAATGGCTTTGTTTTCTCCGCTGCTAGAGTTTAAGTTCTCTGTCAGTGCCATTCACTGTTAAATGCCCAGCACCTAGAACAGGTGTGTAGAGTGGGCACTTCATATGTGTTTGTTAGACTGATGGAAATGAAGTATAGAATGGCCAGATAATGAGCTGAGACCACATAGTTCTAACCGAGCAGAGAATAAACTGATGCTCCTTCCTTTCTAATTCACTTACAATTCTCAGCACCTCTTTTAATCTTACTCACTCACTATATCAGCCAATGGGAAGGCGTTCAGACCACTTCTCATCACCTTTGTTGCTTGTATGGTAACACAGGCCACCATCAGCCTTCCTTATACAACTGCAGTGGCCTCCCAGCTTCCTTTCTTGCTCTCCTACAATCTGTTCTCTATACAAAAGCCAGAGTAATCCTTTAAAACATAAATCAGATTAGATTAATCTCTTGCTGTAAACTTTGCCAGGCCTTCCTATCACACAGAATAGAATCCAGTGTCCTTATCTGGGCCCACAGGACCCCATGGTCTGGCCCCTGGCTTTCTCTCCACCTCCATTTCCTGCCACTCACGTACATGTTCCCTTCGCTCTGGCCACATAGCCTGGTTGCTCCTTTAGACTCCAAGTACATTCCCCACCAGGGTCTTTGAACTTGGCTCCTCTACCTGAAACACTCTTCCCACAGTTTCCCGTGATCCTGTTGCTCAGCTCATTCACACCTTTGCTCAAATGTCACTTTACAGAGAGCTTTTCCCTGACCAGCTACCATCACACTGGGCATCTCTTTCCCCTCCTTTCTTCACTGCACTTGTTCCTTTCGGGCCACCTATTGTATTCTTCTTTGTTGGCTGTCTACCTCCACCAGTGGAAGGGAAGTTCCATGTTCACTGTTGTATTTCCAGCACCTGGAACTGTACCTGGAACATGGTAAGTGCTCAATACATTTACTAAGTGGATGAATGAATTTCTGCTCCACTTTTCTCTGCACACACTGTGGGTGGTCTCAACCACACCCATGGAAGAACTGCTCCAATATACCAATGGCTTCTGAGTCTAACTTTAATCCAAATCAATCTCCTGAGGGTCCAGCTCACTTTCTAACAGCCTACTGGACACCTGCCCATAAAGATAGCTTAAGTGCAATTCAGCCAGTCCCCTGTATCCGTGGGTCCCACATCCACTGATTTAGCCAACCTCTGAATTTGTGGACACTGAGGACCTACTGCACTTTGCCATTTTACAGCGTTTTACAGAAGAGACTTGAGTGTATATGGATTTTGGTATCCGTGGGGGTTTTGGAACCAGTCCGCCGTGGATACCAAGGGATGACTGTCTGGAATTGAAGGTATCATTTTTCTCCCTGCTTTACTTCCCAGTTCATGAAATGCCACCACAATCTTAGATGTCCAGTCCCGAAGCCTGGATTCATTTCTGACTCCTCCTTTCTCACCCACACATCCAAATCTCCAAATTCTATTTATCCAACTCTGTAACAGCTCTCAGATCTCCTCACTTCTCTTCATCTGCAAGGCTCCTAGCCTAATCCAGGCCACGGGCATCGTCTCTCCACAGAGTTACTGCATCAGCCTCCAGCTGGTCTCCCTGCCTCCAGTCTTCTTTCCCTCTAATCCATCCTCTACAAGATGTTTTATGTTTTATCTAAAACATAAATCTTAGAGTCAGAGATAAGGTACAGGTTTCTAGCTTGAGGAATTAGATGATAATGACTCCTATCACGTTCAATGGAAGAGGAGGCGGTCTGGGGACATGTGACATTTGACTGCCTTTGTGGCATTTTTCACTTTGACTGTCTCCTCCCACTAGGTGGCATAGGTCATCTCATTCATCTTTGCATCCTCCGTGCCCTCAGCACCCAGCACAGTGCCTGGCATAGACCAGGTGCTCATGAATGTTTATTGCATGTGACTGTCACCCTGAAACTCATTAGAGAAAGGACTCCTTTGACATTCATGCCTCGATGGCACCCACCACTACTATTATAATATTTATCACACTGTACTGTAATTCTTGTGTGCTCGTCTGATTCCTCACTAAACAATGAGCCCCTCTTTCACAGCTAAGTCGTCAGTCCAAAGTGAGTGCTCAGTAACATTTGTCAGCTAAATGACAGACTGACTCTCTCCCTGGGACATTGTAACATTTCATTTACTGGTCCTTCTAACTCCTCCTGCCCAGCCAGCCTCCACGGCAGCGAGGCCAGCCATCCTGCCTGGCTGATCTTCTCTGTCTCAGCCATTTCCCAGCTCTCTTAATGTCTGTGACTCACTGCAACAAGGGTAGTTTTTGATCTCTACTATTGGCTACCACCACGGAGAATCTTCTCACCCCTTTTTTTCTACAATATCAAGTAACCATGCTGTCAAGAGAAATGTCTGTCCATAGACTTTTGTCCTGTTGCTCAGCTTATGGAGAGATGTTCATGAGGATGGATGATATGGAGTTCACCAAGTAAACCATAAAGGGAAGAATCTTCCCTGAAAGGAGTTTTCTGGGACCTTATGGGAGAGAGCATGTGGGAGAACATCATGAAAGGAGACTAAAGAGAGATACAGCAGAACACAGGTTGGGGTGTGGGAGAACTTATGTTATAACAGAATTTGGCACTTCCCAGGTGGCACCAGCGGTAAAGAACCCGCCTGCCAGTGCAGGAGACATTAGAGATGCAGGTTTGATCTCTGGGTTGGGAAGATCCCCTGGAAAAAGAAAAGACATCCCACTCCTGGAGAGTATTTCTGCCTGGAGAGTCGCACAGACAGAGGAATCTGGAGGGCTACAGTCCATAGGGTCACACAGAGTCGGACACAACTAAAGCAACTGAGCAGAGCACATAATAGAAATTATATAATTATTAAATTATTTAATAGTAAAAATAGCTGTTATTAATTGAATGCCAAAAATACCTCAGGTGGTGTGCCAAGTGCTTTACATGCATTATCTCATTTGCTCTTCACTAGAACTCTGTGAGTTGGAGAAGGCAATGGCACCCTACTCCAGTATTCTTGCCTGGGAAATCCCATGGACAGAGGAGCCTGGTAGGCTACAGTCCATGAGGTCACTAAGAGTCAGACACGACTGAGTGACTTCACTTTCACTTTTCACTTTCACGCATTGGAGAAGGAAATGGTAACCCACTCCAGTGTTCTTGCCTGGAGAATCCCAGGGACAGAGGAGCCTGGTGGGCTACTGTCTATGGGGTCGCACAGAGTCGGACACGACTGCCTCGACTTAGCAGCATCAGCAGCAGAACTCTGTGAGTTAGGTGCTAAGGAGTTTGAACTTCATTTTGTTTATCTTGAAGGCATGGGATCAATTGAGGGGTTTGAAGAAGAAGAGCTGCTTGTTCAGATTTGTCCAGAGCCTGCACATGGAATGTTGCATACCAAAAAAGGAGATGTCAGTGAGAACAGACTGATGGTTGCCAAGGAGATGAGGGGTAGGAGACTGATGGATTGTGAGTTTGGGCTTAGCAGATGCAAACTGGTATATATAGAATGGATAAACAAGGTCCTACCGTGTAGAACAGGAAACTATATTCAATATCCTATGATAAACCATATATATTCTATGATAAACCATGATGGAAAAGAATATGAAAAAGAATGTAAATGTTATAGTGAAAGTGAAAGTCACTCAGTTAGGACTGACTCTTTGCAACCCCATAGACTATACAGTCCATGGAATTCTCCAGTCCAGAATACTGGAGTGGGTAGCCATTCCCTTCTCCAGGGGATCTTCCCAACTAGGGATCGAACCCAAGCCTCCCGCACTACAGTCAGGTTCTTTATCAGCTGAACCACCAGGAAAGTCCAAGAATACTGGAGTGGGTAGCCTATCCCTTCTCCAGAGGATCTTCCCAACCCAGGAATCAAATGAACCAGGGTCTCCTGCATTGCAGGCGGATTCTTTACCAGCTGAGCTACCAAGGAAGCCATATATGTTATATATGTATTCAAAAAGCAGGGACACTTTGCCAACAAAGGTCCATCTAGTCAAAGCTATGGTTTTTCCAATAGTTATGTACGGATGTGAGAGTTGGACCATAAAGAAGGATGAGCACCTAAGAATTGATGTCTTTGAATTGTGGTGCTGGAGAAGATGCTTGAGAGTCCCTTGGACAGCAAGAAGAACAAACCAGTCAGTCCTGAAGGAAATCAACCCTGAATATTCATCAGAAGAACTGACGCTGAAGCTGAAACTCCAATACTCTGGCCACCTTATGAGAAGAGCTGACTCATTGGAAAAGATCCTGATGCTGGGAAAGATTGAGGAAGGAGAGGAAGAGGATGACAGAGGATAAGATGGTTAGATAGCATCACCAACTCAACGGATGTGAGTTTGAGCAAACTCTGGGAGACAGTGAAGGACAAGGGAGCCTGGTGTGCTGCAGTCCATGGGGTCGCAAAGAGTCGGACATGACTTAGCAACTAAATAACAACAGCATAACGGAATCACTTTGCTCAACAGCAGTAATTAACACAACATTGTGAATCAACTATACTTCAGTACAGAAATAGAGGGGAAATGTCAAGATCAGGAAAACCGTGGGGTCAGTCCCATGGGGACAACAGGCAAGAAAGAGGAAAAGAGGTGAGAATCCATGGGAAGAAGCTAAAGGTGGGCATTGTGGTGGGTAGAACCTCCATAACAAACCAGGGCAGAAGCCTGAACTAGGATCAGGAACAAGTTTGGAAGGAGATCAGGAGGAGTTCTATTGGATTGTTTGAGTTTAAGGAGTTTATATCCACTGACAGTTGGATATAAAAGTTCGATACTCCCAAGAAAGTTCAAGGATAAAAACAAAAGTTTAGAATCAACCGAAAGTAGATGGCAGTTGCTTCTATAGGAATGTATCCCCGTTTGGGACAAAGAACTGGACTTCCCAGGTCCTTCATCGGGTAACCTTGCCTACCTCTTGGGAATTATCCCTCAGTGTCCCCTCAAGAGTTGCTCTCCCCTCTGGTCGTACTGTAATTCTTGGATTTTCCCAGCTGGACAATGCTCTTTCACCTGCAGGCCATTTCGTGGGCTTTCCTTTCTGGGAAAACCATCTTGTCCCTACTCCTGCTTCAGACCAGATGAAGCTTTAAATTGCTTGCCATTGAGAAGGTTGATGTACTAAGACCAGGAGAATGTATATTTATCCTATGCTTCCTGCAGCCCATAAGTACACTGTCTCACACCCTTTCATGCTCCAGTTTAAGAAGCTTGGGTAGCATAGACAGAAGCTTCCTAAGACGTCACATGACTCAATGAATTTACTTAGGGAAGCCAGATCCAGCCATTCACTGGCCACAGTGCTCAAAAGCCTAAGGCCTCGCCCTTCAGTATTTAGGGAGGACAAGAGAATAAGAGAGATCACCCAGGTCAGCCTGCCCCTACTCTGCCACTAGTGATTCTGCAAGTTCATTCTTCCTTCATCTAATGAGTACATTTGTTTACTCTGTCCTAGACGCTGTGGCCTCAGAGAAGCCTTCCCTGGCCTCTTGCTTCCTTTGTGCTTTCTCAGCCCCCTGCTCTCCTCCCTGCCATTGCATAGCTCTCACTGGCTTTTTATTACCTGTCTCTCCCACTAGTCTGAGAACTTCTTGAGAAATATTTGTTTAATAGATGGAATAATTGGGCCCCCACTGTGTGTCATGCTCCATGATGGGCCCTGGGGCCACCAGGGTGACCAAATTGAGGGCCCTGCCTTGAACAGCTGCCAATCTAGAGTTTTGAGCTTCATCCCTGGAGATCAGTTGTTTGACTTCAATGAATCGCCATAGATCACTCCATCATAGTTACAAATGCTTTTCAAGTCGTTGCATACACATAATTCCCTTTGATCCTCAAGCAGCTTTGAGGGGGGTGGTAGATAAAGCCGAGATTAGTTCCCAGACTGGCTACCAGGAAGAATGGGGGGAGGGGCGCCATCTTTGTTGTTACAAGTTCACCACTTGAAAGAACAGAATTGGAGGCCATGAGATTTGGGCATTTCTCCTTTCTCGGGGACTCCTAAGGGCAGAAATGTGACTGTGGGGCCAGGTCTTATTCTCTTCTTCACTCTACCTTAAAACATCACCATCCATGGCCCTTGGACGAGTCGGACCCCCAGCCCTACTGCTCCTCAGCCTGAGATAGAGATTGAGGAGCTCTGGGCTAGGAGAGGCCACTGGCTGGGCTCTAACTCGAGCTCCCGACCCAGAGAGAACAGGATGGGCCCCAGTGTAAACCGGATTCGCCTTGTAAACAGCTGAGCAGCTGGGCTCCATCTTGGCGGAGGAACTCCAGCAACAAGCCCAGCAGGACAGCCCCAGCCCAGCAGGGCATTGTCCAGAGAAAAAGGAGGGGAAAAAAGCTGAGTAAACAAAAAGGGCTGGCCAGTTTTTTGGCCCCTGACTTGTTATTTCAGCCGGACAGTTGCTGTGCTGACCACGGGGCAGGGTTGGGCTGGGTCAGAGGAGCTGGGCTGAACGGAGCCAGGCTAACGTCCCAGTCAGCCTTCTCACTTCATCTCACTCTGCTTTCCCTGCTCTGGGCTCACTTCTGGGAAAGGACCAAAGATGGAGACTGCAAACCTGTGGGGACAGCCACTAGGAGCTGACGAGAGGGTAAGGAGTTGGGTGATTGCCAAGTTTCTGTGTGCATGTACAGGTGTAGGCAAGGTGTTGGGAGGACATAAAGCAGGGATGTGACTGGTCAGGGCAGCTTGAGTGACACTGTCTCTCATAGCCCCGCTCTTACCCTGCAAAGCGAGCTCAGTCCAGCCTTGCAGTGATCTTGATCTCAAAGCTCCACATGGAAGCCTAGGATTGTCATCACCATCAGATTTCACATCCCAGTCTTCCTTGGTCACTGACCAGGTCCCATCCCTACAGGCTTCTCCCCAGTGTTTTCATCCCCAAACCACTGTGCACTCCCTCTCCTTACCGGTGGCCACCTCCCCTCCCAGCTTTTCCCCTCTGCCACCTGCAGCCCCAATATTCTTCTTAATATGGCTTCTTAATATTCCCTCTACTTCCCAATTTAACTGAAATTCAACTCTCTACGAAGCCCTCTGTTTCTCCTGTAGCTCTATACAGGTCATTCATTCTCCCAAGATACCAGTTTCCTTCCCTTCTCCTGCACCACTTCCAGACTGTCACAAGTCTATCCCCAGGTAAAAATAAAATCCCCTTTCACTTCAAACTCTGGTCATTTGGCTAGACCATGTTTCACTGGCTCTCCTTGTCATCGACCAGCTTTTCTGTTGTTTTCCAATATGTATACCTGTATCAGTCTTCTCTATTCCATCTCCCACCCTCATCTTAGAGATCTCAAGGCCTATGAAGTGATGAGCCACCCAGCACCTCACTTCTCAGGTCTTGGTCACCTCAACTGCAGTGACCTTTCCCACTACTATATTTGTCCATCCCTGATCCGATGTCATTCATTCATTTCACACATTTTTATTAAGCATCTACTGTGGCGCAGTGATTAAGAATCCTCCTGCCAGTGCAGGAGACGCAGGTTCTATCCCTGGGTTGAAAGATTCCCTGGAGAAGAAAATGGCAACCCACTACAGTATTCTTGCCTGGGAAATCCCATGGACAGAGGAGCCTAGCAGGCTACAGTCCATGGAGTCACAAAAGAGTTGGACATGATTTAGCGACTAAAGAACAACTTTAGTCTCAACAGCAAAGTGGTGAGCAAAAACCCTTTTATCAAAGAGCTTTTGCTTTAGAGGCAGGAAACAGATAATGAAAAACATACCAGATAATTAAGAGAGTGTCAGTATTATGAAGGAAACAAACAGCATGATAAGAAAGAATGTGGTAGGAGAGACTCCTCTATGTAGGATGATGCAGGAAAGGACTCTATGGTATATGTAACATTCTAGTTGAGAATGATAGATGAAATAGAGTCACACGTAAAAGAAGGACCCTGAGAAAGGGAAGAACTGAACAGAATAGATCTGATAAGGAGGCCAGAGTAGCTAGGACATAGAGAGGGGAAAGTGGTACAAGAAGAAGTAGAGACACCAAACAAACAGAATATGTGGGCCTCAAAGCCTATGGCAAGAAGTTTGGATATTCAACAGAAAGCTACTTAAAGGTATTTAGATAAAAGGTTTTAGATAAACTACATTACCTCTGAAAATGTTCACTCCAGCAACCCATGCTTTCCCTTCTCCCAGCATACTCCCACATGCTCCTTTAATTGGAGTACAGTTGATTTACAGAGTTGTGCCAGTCTCTGCTTACAGCACAGTGACTCAGTTACACACATATATACTGTCTTTTTTAATATTCTTTTCCACCATGGTTTATCACAGGACAGTGAATATAGTTCCCTGTGCTATGGGTAATGTTGTTTACTCATTCTAAATGTAATAGCTTGCATCCACCAACCCCAAAGCCCCAGTGCATCCCTCTCCCTTCCCCCACCCCACTCCCTTGGCAACCATAAGTCTGTTCTCCATGTCTGTGAGTGTTTCTTTTTAGTAGATAGGTTCATTTGTGCTATATTTTAGATTCCACATATAAGTGATATCATACAGTATTTGTTTTTCTCTTTTTGGCTTACTTCACTTAATATGATAATCTCTATAGCAGCAGAATAACAACAGAATCCTTCAATATGCATTTTGTGTGTGTGTATGCCTGGCTTCTTTCATATAGCATGTTTTCAAAGTTTATCCATGCTAGAGCATGTGTCACTACTTCATTCCTCTTCATGACCAATTAATATCCCATTGTCTGGATATTGCTGTTGTTGTGCCATCACCAAGTCACGTCCAGCTCTTTGCAACCCCATGGATTATAGCATGCCAGGCCTCCCTATCCCTCACCATCTCTCAGAGTTTGCCCAAGTTCATGTCCATTGAATTGGTGATGCCATCCAACCATCTCATCTTCTGTCACCCTCTTCCTTTCTGCCTTTAATCTTTCCCAGCACCAAGGTCTTTTCCAATGAGGTGGCTCTTCACATCAGGTGGCCAAAGTATTGGAGCTTCAGCTTCAGCATCAGTCCTTCCAATGAGTATTCAGGGCTGATTCTTTAAGGATTGACTGGTTTGATCTCCAGCTGTCTAAGGGACTCTCAAGAGTCTTCTCCAGCACCACAGTTTGAAAGCACCAATTCTTCTGCACTCTGTCTTTTTTATGGTCCAACTCTCACATTCTTTCATGAGTAGTGGAAAGACCATAGCCTTGACTATACAGACCTCTGATGGCAAAGTGATGTCTTTGCTTTTTAATACATTGTCTAGGTTTGTCATAGCTTTCCTTCCAAGAAGCAATCGTCTTCTGATATCATGACTGCAGTCACCATCCACAGTGATTTTAGAGCCCAAGAAGAGGAAATCTGTCAATGCTTCCACCTTTTCCCCTTCTGTTTGCCACGAAGTGATGGGGCTGGATGCCATGATCTTAGTTTTCTTAATATTAAGCCTTAAGCCAGACTTTTCACTCTCCTCCTTCACCCTCATTAGAGTGGTATCATCTGCATATCTGAGATTGTTGATATTTTTCCCAGCAACCTTGATTCCAGCCTGTAGCTCATCCAGCCCAGCATTTCACATGATGTGTTCTGCATATAAGTTAAATAAACAGGGTGACAATATACAGCCTTGTCGTATTCTTTTCTCAATTTTGAATTAGTCAGTTGTTCCATATAAGGTTCTAACTGTTGCTTCTTGACTTGCATACCGGTTTCTCAGGAAACAGGTAAAATGGTCTGGTAGTCTCATCTCATTAAGAGTTTTCCACAGTTTCTTATGATTCACAGAATCAAAGGCTTTAGTGTAATCAGTAAAACGGAAGTAAATGTTTTCCTGGAATTCCCTTGCTTTCTCTAAGATCCAGCGAATGTTGGCAATTTGATCTCTGGTTCTTCTGCCCTTTCTAAACCCAGTCTGTACATCTGGAAGTTCTTGATTCAAGTACTGCTGAAGCCTAACTTGAAGGATTTTGATCATAACCTTACTAGCATGGGAAGTGAGTGCAATTGTCCAGTAGGTTGAAATTCTTTAGTACTGCCCTTCTTGGGAACTGGTATGAAGACTGACCTTTTCCAGTCCTGTGGCCATTGCTGGGTTTTCCAAATTTGCTGACATATTGAGTACAGCACTTTAATAGCATCATCTTTAGGATTTTAAATAGCTCTACTAGAATTCCATCACCTCCTCTAGCTTTGTTCATAGTAATGCTTCTTAAGGCCCAATTAAATTCAAACTCCAGGATGTCTGGCTCTAGCTTAGTGATCATACCATCGTGGTTATCTGGGTCATTAAGATCTCTCTTCGTACAGTTCTGTGTATTTTTGCCACCTCTTCTTAATCTCTTCTGCTTCTCTTAGATCCTTGCCATTTCGGTCCTTTATTGTGCCCATCGGTTCAGTTCAGTTCAGTTGCTCAGTCATGCCTGACTCTTTGCGATCCCATGGACTGCAGCACACCAGGCTTCCCTGTCCATCACCAACTCCTGGAGCTTACTCAAACTCATGTCCATCGAGTCAGTGATGCCATCCAGCCATATCATCCTCTGTCGTCCCCTTCTCCTCCCGCCTTCAATCTTTCCCAGAATCAGGGTCTTTTCCAATGAGTCAGTTCTTCACATCAGGCAGCCAAAGTATTGGAGTTTCAGCTTCAGCATCAGTCCTTCCAATGAATATTCAGGACTGATTTCCTTTAGGATGGACTGGTTGGATCTCCTTGCAGTCCAAGGGACTCTCAAGAGTCTTCTCCAACACCACACTTCAAAAGCATCAATTCTTTGGCACTCAGCTTTCTTTATAGTCCTACTCTCACATCTATAACATGACTACTGGAAAAACCATAGCTTTGACTAGATGGACCTTTGTTGGCAAAGTAATGTCTCTGCTTTTGAATATGCTGTCTAGGTTGGTCATAGCTTTTCTTCGAAGAAACAAGCGTCTTTAAATTTCATGGCTGCAGTCACCATCTGCAGTGATTTTGGAGCCCCCAAAAATAAAGTCTATCACTGTTTCATTGTTTCCCCATCTATTTGCCATGAAGTGATGGGACCAGATGCCATGATCTTAGTTTTTGAATGTTGAGTTTTAAGCCAACTTTTTCACTCTCCTCTTTCATTTTCATCAAGAGGCTCTTTAGTTCTCCACTTTCTGTCATAAGGATGGTGTCATCTGCATATCTGAGGTTATTGGTATTTCTCCTGGCAATCTTGATTCCAGCTTGTGCTTCATCCAGCCCAGCATTTCACATGATGCACTCTGCATGTAAATTAAATAAGCAAGGTGACAATATACAGCCTTGAAGTACTCCTTTCCTGATTTGGAACCAGTCTGTTGCTCCATGTCTGGTTCTAACTGTTGCTTCTTCACCTGCATACAGATTCTCAGGAGGCAGGTAAGGTGGTCTGGTATTCCCATCTCTTTAAGAATTTTCCACAGTTTGTTATGATCCACACAGTCAAAGGCTTTGGCATAGTCAGTAAAGCAGAAGCAGATGTTTTTCTGGAACTCTTCTGCTTTTTCAATGATCCATTGGATGTTGGCAATTTGATCTCTGGTTCCTCTGCCTTTTCTTAATCCAGCTTGAACATCTGGAAGTTCACAGCTCACGTACTGTTGAAGCCTGGCTTGGAGAATTTTGAGCATTACTTTGCTAACGTGTGAGATGAGTGCAATTGTGCAGTAGTTTGAACATTCTTTGGTATTGCCTTTCTTTGGGATTTGAATGAAAACAGACCTTTTCCTGAGCCAGACCTGCCTTTAAGTGTTTGAGTATGGAGGCACAGGTCAGCAGTAGCCTGCCTCAGGGGCAGGGACTCTGGGTATAGCAGACCTGGGTATGGCATAAGCCCTCTTGGAGGAGATTGCCATTAACCCCATCACAAAGTCACCAGAACTTACACACAGGAATGGGGAAGTAGACTCTTGGAGGGCACAAGCAAAACCTGCACACCAGGGTCCTGTACACCAGGACCCAGGAGAAAGGAGCAGTGATCCCACAATGAACCAGACATGCCCTTGAGTATCCAGGAGTCTCCAGCAGAGGTGTGGGTCAGTGGTGGCCTGCTGCAGGATCGGGGGCACTGAGTGCAACAGTGCATGCATGGGACCTTTTGAAGGAGGTCGCCACTATCTTCATTACCTCCACCATAGTTTGGCCTCAGGTCAAACAACAGGGAGGAAACACTGCCCCACCCATCAACAGAAAATTGGATTAAAGATTACTGAGCATGGCCCCACCCATCAGAACAAGACCCAGTTTCCCCCTCAGTCAGTCTCTCCCATCAGGAAGCTTTCATAAGCTTCTTATCCTTATATCCATCAGAGGGCAGACAGAATGAAAACCACAATCACAGAAAACTAATCAAACTGATCACATGGACCATAGCCTTGTCTAACTCAGTGAAACTATAAGCCATGCGTGTAGGGCCACCCAAGACGGACGGGTCATAGTGGAGAGTTCTGACAAAATGTGGTCCACTGGAGAAGGCAGTGGCAAAGCACCTCAGTACTCTTGCCTTGAGAACCCCATGAACAGTATGAAAAGGCAGAGAGATAGGAAACTGAAAGATGAGCTCCCCAGGTCGGTAGGTGCCCAATATGCTACTGGAGAACAGTGGAGAAATTAAAGAATGAAGGGACAGATCCAAAGCAAAAACAACACTGAGTTGTGGATGCGACTGATGATGGAAGTAAAATCTGATGCTATAAAGAACAATATTGCATAGAAACCTGAAATGTTAGGTCCATGAATCATGGTAAATTGGAAGTGGTCAAACGAGATGGCAAGAGTGAACATTGACATTTTAGGAGTCAGTGAACTAAAATGGACTGGAATGGGTGAATTTAACTCAGATGACCGTTGTGCCCATATTTGCATGAATTTTCCTCTGATATCTCCAATTTTCTTGAAGAGATCTCTAGTCTTTCCCCTTCTGTTTTCTTCTGTTTCTTTGCATCATTCATTGAAGAAGGCCTTCTTATCTCTCCTTGCTATTCTCTGGAACTCTACATTCAGTTGGACATACCTTTCATTTTCTCCCTTGCTTTTTGCTTCTCTTCTTTCCTCAACTATTTTCAAAACCTCCTCAGACAACCACTTTGCCTTCTTGCATTTCTTTTTCTTTGAGATGATTTTGGTCACTGCTTCCTGTACAGTATTACAAACCTCTGTCCATAGTTCTTCAGGCACTCTGTCTACCAGATCTAATCCCTTGAATCTATTTGTCACCTCCACTGTATAATCATAGGGGATTTTAGGTTGTACCTGACTGGCCTAGTGGTTTTCCCTGCTTTCTTTAGTTTAAGCCTGATTTTTGCTATAAGGAGCTAATGATCTGAACCACAGTCAGCTCCAGGTCTTATTTTTGCTGACTGTATAGAGCTTCTCCATCTTTGGCTACAAAGAATGTAATCAGATTTCGATATTGACCATTTGGTGATGTCCATGTGGCCACTTGTCTCTTGTGTTGTTGAAAAGCATGTTTGCTAGGACCTGTGTGTTCTCTTGGCAGAATTCTGTTAGCCTTTGCCCTGCTTCATTTTGTACTCCAAGACCAAACTTGCCTGTTACTCCGGGTATTTCTTGACTTCCTACTTTTGCATTCCCCTGTGATGAATAGGACTTTTTTTTTTATGTGAGTTCTAGGAAGTCTTGTAGGTCTTCATAAAACTGATAAACTTCAGCTTCTTCAGCGTCAGTGACTGGGGCATAGACTTGGATTCCTGTGATGTCAAATAGTTTGCCTTGGAAACGAACAGAGATCATTCTGTTATTTTTGAGGTTGCACCCAATTACTACATTTTGGACTCTTTTATTGATTATGAGGGTTACTCCATTTCTTCTTAGGAGTTCTTGCCCACATTAGTAGATATAATGGTCATCTAAATTAAATTTGCCAGTTCCTGTCCATTTTAGTTCACTGATTCCTAAGATGTCAGTGCTTACTCTTGCCATCTCCTACTTGACTACATCCAATTTACTTTCATTTATCAATTGAAAGGCTTTTGGTTTGTTCCACTTTTTTACTATGATGAATAATGATATGAATATTTGCATTCATGGTTTTGCATAGAAGTATGGTTTCCATTCTCTTAAATATATTCCAAGTGATAATTATATTCCCACCAGCTAATAATGGAGAGTTCCAGTTTCTCTACATCACCACCAACACTTGTTACTATCTTTTTGGTTATAGCCTTCTGAGTGGGTATAAAGTGTTCTAACAAATGTTTTTTAAGCTAAATATTAATTCAGGGATTCTCAAGGAATGTTATCATTAGAGTTAGGTCTTGAAGGAGTGAGAATGAACTAACCAGGTAAACAAGGAGGACTGAGACACCCAGCTGCCAGGCAGAGGCTATGTCATCTCTCTGCAGGCTCTGAACTACAAAATCTCAAAAAAAGTCTGAAACTATGTTGATGAAACCTGCAGAAGACACAGTCCAAGGAGGAATATCAAGTGATCTTGACCGCATGAAATAAGGGGTAGAATCTTCCAGCTAGGTGAAATGCAATCAGGATAAATATCTGAATTTGAGTACATGGAGAGGGAAGGGAGACAAAGCTAAAGAAGCCCTGCAGGATTTTTGATAGTAAATTCAGAAGAATCCAGCAAGTATTATGGCTACCCCCCAAGTAGCTAGTGTCATTTGGATCCCGGAACAATGGAGGGGACAGATAGTTCCACTCCACGCTGCACTGGTCAAGTTAACCTGAGGGCCTGAATCCAGTGTGGGAGACTAGGCACTGATCAACAAATCAACTTACCCCCTCAGAACACTGAGCTTGACACCTGGCCAAGAATGACACATCCTATTAGTTAGCACCCATGACCTTCACAACTGTCCTGGGAGTGGAATAATAGTAATGGCTAACAGAGTGCTTATCATGTGCCCAACCTGTTTTGTTCCAAGTGCTGCACTCTTAAAATTACAAAAGCCTTGTAATGACCCTGAGGTACGTAAATTATTTGCATAGTTCAAATGAAGAAACAGGTGTAGAGGGTTAAGTAATTTGGCCAAGGTCACACAATTAGCAAGTAGTTGGACCAAGATTCAAAGCTGAGCAAGCCAAAGAAACAGAGCCTTTATGGGAATCAGCACTAGTAGCTTCAGCAGGAAGGCAAGTCTGGATCTTAATCTCTCCCCAGACTTGGGGAGCCCTAGTCTGAGCCTACACACTTGAGTTCTGGTGCTGTGGGCCCCACAAGGGGAGTGGCTTCATCACTGAGACAAGCAGCCTTGTCTCAGTTTGAGCATGAAGGGCAAGAATGGGGACAAATTGCATGCTTGAAGCTGTTTGCAAGAATTTGGGGCAGTTGGTCTTGGGCACTTGTCTGGGACAAGCACCTATTTATGGATATTGTATACTCTTTCTGCCCCTCTCCCCATCCTGGGACCTCTGTGGACCTCCTCTGCTTGGGTAGGTCTCCACTAAGATCCTGGTCTGTTCTTGGACCATATCCTAAAGATCAGTTCAGTTGCTCAGTCATGTCCAACTCTTTGTGACCCCATGAACCACAGCACGCCAGGCTTTCCTGTCCATCACCAACTCCTGGAGTCCACCCAACCCCATATCCATTGAGATGGTGATGCCATCCAACCATCTCATCCTCTGTCATCCCCTTTTCCTCCTTCCCTCAATCTTTCCCAGCTTCAGGGTCTTTTCAAATGAGTCAGCTCTTCGCATCAGGTGGCCAAAGAATTGGAGTTTCAGCTTCAACATCAGTCCTTCCAATGAACACCCAGGACTGATCTCCTTTAGGATGGACTGGTTGGATCTCCTTGCAGTCCAAGGGACTCTCAAGAGTCTTCTCCAACACCACACTTCAAAAGCATCAATTCTTCAGCACTCAGCTTTCTTTATAGTCCAACTCTCACATCCATACATGACCACAGGAAAAACCATAGCCTTGACTAGATGGACCTTTGTTGACAAAGTAATGTCTCTGCTTTTTAATATGTTGTCTAGGTTGGTCATAACTTTCCTTCCAAGGAGTAAGTGTCTTTTAATTTCATAGCTGCAATCACTATCTGCAGTGATTTTGGAGCCCCTAAAAATAAAGTCAGCCACTGTTTCCACTGTTTCCCCATCTATTTGCCATGAAGTGATGGGACCAGATGTCATGATCTTAGTTTTCTGAACGTTGAGCTTTAAGACAACTTTTTCACTCTCCTCTTTCACTTTCATCAAGAGGCTTTTTAGTTCCTCTTCACTTTCTGCCATAAGGGTGGTGTCATCTGCATATCTGAGGTTATTGATATTTTTCCTGGCAATCTTGATTCCAGCTTGTGCTTCATCCAGCCCAGTGTTTCTCATGATGTACTCTGCATATAAGTTAAATAAGCAGGATGACAATATACAGCCTTGATGTACTCCTTTTCCTATTTGGAACCAGTCTGTTGTTCCATGTCCAGTTCTAACTGTTGTTTCCTGACCTGCATACAGGTTTCTTAAGAGGCAGGTCAGGTGGTCTGGTATTCCCAACTCTTGAAGAATTTTCCACAGTTTATTGTGATCCACACAGTCAAAGGCTTTGGCATAGTCAATAAAGCAGAAATAAATGTTTTTCTGGAACTCTCTTGTTTTTTCCATGATCCAGCAGATGTTGGCAATTTGATCTCTGGTTCCTCTGCCTTTTCTAAAACCAGCTTGAATATCTGGAAGTTCATGGTTCACGTATTGCTGAAGCCTAGCCTGGAGAATTTTGAGCATTACTTTGCTAGCATGTGAGATGAGTGCAATTGTGCGGTAGTTAGAGCATTCTTTGGCATTGCTTTTCTTTGGGATTGGAATGAAAACTGACCTTTTTCAGTCCTGTGGCCACTGCTGAGTTTTCCAAATTTGCTGGCATATTGAGTGCAGCACTTTTACAGCATCATCTTTCAGGATTTGAAAGAGCTCAACTGGAATTCCATCACCTGCACTAACTTTGTTCGTAGTAATGCTTTCTAAGGCCCAGTTGACTTCACATTCCAGGATGTCTGACTCTAGCTCAGTGATCACACCATCATATTATCTGGGTCATGAAGACCTTTTTTGTACAGTTCTTCTGTGCATTCTTGCCACCTCTTCTTAATATCTTCTGCTTCTGTTAAGTCCATACCGTTTCTTTCCTTTATTAAGCTCATCTTTGCATGAAATGTTCCCTTGGTATCTCTAATTTTCTTGAAGAGATCTCTAGTCTTTCCCATTCTGTTGTTTTCCTCTATTTCTTTGCACTGATCACTGAGGAAGGCTTTCTTATCTCTCCTTGCTATTCTTTGGAACTCTGCATTCAAATGGGTATATCTTTCCTTTTCTCCTTTGCTTTTCACTTTTCTTTTCACAGGTATTTGTAAGGCCTCCTGAAGAACTTATTCCAATGGGAAAGTTGTCCCTCTATCTAGTGTTATAATAGAGAAATGAAGTCTCCAAAAGGTGAAGTACCTTACTCAGTTCACATTGCTGTTAAATAATAAGGCTGAGATTTTGAACCTGGGGCTCTGACTCTGGATGCTTGCTTTTTCCCCTTTATCATTACAGGCTTCCCTTTCCCACCACGACAATAGAAAATGGGCAGAACATTCTCAGTGGAACAGAACTGGAGTGCCTATAGGTTATGATTCTTGAAGTTGGGTCATATTGGGAATCATCAAATGGACTAGAAATGCTCGAGCTAGAGAAAAGAAAACATCAGGGAACGTTATTAATGTTTTTGGATTCCCAAAAGGCTATTGTGTAGAACAGAGATCAAACTTTTTCTGTCTGAACCTGAGGAGTTATATACAGACCAATAGGTGGAACTTTCAAAAGAAATAGATTTTAGTTCAGGCTGTATATGAATTTTCTAAACAGCTGAAGGTCTCCAGAGCAGACATGGTGCCTGGAAATGTCTAGAGTCTCCTGGCCTTGGAAGTGTTTAGGCAGGCCACCTGTCAGGAACATTGTAAAGATGGGCTGGACCATGAGAACTTCGAGGCTTTAAACAGAATAATCTGGGGTTCTCGGTTCCAAGTCCAGCCTCCCCTGGCCTTCTGGAAGCCTCTGAGTACCACACTTACCACCTGGCCTGCTCTCCCTATTTGTGTGTCCTTCCTGTCCAAAGCATCTTCCGACTTCTCCACAAGACCCAGGGGGGAAGACCAGCATGTCCTGGGCCTATTGGGTGGGTGACTGCCTTCTCCAGGTCTTGCTTTTCCTCTGATGTTGGATAGAACTTCCTAGGCCAGGAAGTGAGCCAAGGCCAGGTCCAGAGCCAGGGACTGTGCTAGGGGAACTTCCTTGGAGAAAGGTTTACCTGTATTCAAGAGCTGAGGTCTAAGGCCTAACTGGCTAAAGGAGGAAGTGTCCTGGAGGACTGGCTGTCTGGGGCTGAGGAGGGAAGGTTCATTTGATGACATCTTCATTAGGATTTTCCTCTCGTCATGCAGACTGTGCACCACACTCACACACATATAAAACTATTGGAAAAACGATTTTAATACCCATGGCACATTGTCCTTGTGTGATATAAAATCCAATGACATGTGGCATTTGGAAAAGGTCACTTCTCCCATCAGGATTCATTAGCCTGTTTCAGCCTCTACGCCTGCAGGACGGGTCCCAGCTGCCTGTCCCCTGTAGCAGGGCCAGCTGGACAGGTGGAGCCCACGGGGACCCTCCTGAGAGAGCAAAAGGACTCTGCAGGGTGCCAGCCAGGGAATCCTCACTTTGGCCAAGCTCCTTCTCACACATGCCTGAGGAGTCAGGAAGGGTGGGATCCAGAGAAAATGAAGTCTCTAGCTGGGCAACCTTGGCTTGGAGTCTGGAGTGCATGGGAAGGGGAAAGACAGACCCATGGTCTCAGCATTTTCTTAAGAGTATCATCCTCTGTGCAGAGGGAAGGAGGGTTGAAGGGCTCTGGAGAGACAGCTCAGACTACAGAGTGGGGGAAGGATGTGGGGGAAGAGAGGGGCTTGGGAGACCACAGTAGGCAGGACCCAGAGCTTTCCTTCAGGACCCCGGATAGAACCTGGGCTCTCCTAGTATTTTATTCATTCCTCTTTGCCCAAGTAAGGGCCCAGGCCTGTCTTCTTACTCTGCACTTGCATCTTTCTGGTCTGGTCTCGGATTTCATCTCCAGATGTGAAGTAGGTGTGGACCCACTAGCCAGGTCCACAGGAACGGGCACTGTGTGTTCAAGACCCTGGCACTATTAGCGCCAGCATTGTTGTAGCCAAGGAAGAGCCAGCCAGCACCAGCGGCCATGCCTTCTCCACTTCCTGTGTGTGGCCTGTGCTGAGGCCAGGTCTGCACGAAACACTCAGCACTCGCCTTGAGAGGTGATCCCCTCCCAGCTAAATGGGAGCGGCCTGATCCTGGGGCTCTTGGCTTGTTTGTTGGGAGTTACCAGTAGGTCACAGAGGAAGTCTAGCGTCAGAGTAGAAGAATGAGGAAGGGAGATGACTCTGAAAACACTGAAACGGGGGGCCGGTGAGCTTGAATGAGAGGAACAGGAAAGAGATACTCCTGAGCAGAAGCCTGAGAGACCATCATCCCAGCATAAGCCAAGAGCCCTGGACCCTGAACATGGGGTTGACCCACTTACACTCTTGCACACCTTCTCATGAATCTGTTCTTTTTTAAATATTTATTTATCTCTTTATTTGGCTGCACCAGTTCTTAGTTTTCGTTGCAGTGCACAGACTTCTGTCTAGCTGCAATACTTGGGCTCCAAAAGCTCAGGGGTTCTGTAGTTTGCAGCAAGCAGGCTTAGTTGCCCTGGCATGTGGGATCTTAGTTCCCTGATCAAGGCTCAAACCCGTGTCCCCTACATTGTAAAGCAGATTCTCAACTACTGGACCACCATGGCAATCCCCTCATAAATCTATTCTTGCACTCCTGAGTTTAGAGGATGGGAAAAGGAGGGGCTTCCAGCAAGGAGACTAAGAAGGGGTGTCCAGTGAGGCAAGAAGAAAACAGGAGAGTGTGCTATAAAGGAGGCCAAGGGATCTAAGTGATTAAGAAGGAGGGAGGATCTGCAGTGAAGTTGCTGCCAATAGAATCGATGAGGATTACTACTGAGACTTAAACGTCGGAACTGGCAAACCAGGCATCGTTGGCCATCCTGGCAAGAGCACTTTCAAGAGAGGACTGGAGGGAAGCAAGAGACGATGATGAATATTGACATCTCTTTTGAGGAGTTTTGCAACTAGGAGCAGATATATACGTTCACAGGAAGATTCATTTATTCCTCTGAAACACATTTACTGAGGCCCTAATCTCTGCAGTGTTCTGTGTTAGATGCTGTGCACCCAGAAGTAAGCAGCACAGCCCTTGACCTTGGTGGCCTCACAAAGTGATCAGTGAATGAATGAGATGAAGCTTCCGTTCTCCCACTGACGATTTTAGCTTCATTTCCCTAACTGTTCAGATAGAGATGCTAAACATCCCTGCCCTCTCTGCTTACCAAACTCAACATGTTCTAGATTTTCTAAACTGCCCCAATTCCAAATGTTTTGACCTACTGTCACACCAGGCAGTCACACTGGACTCTAATTTTTGATTTAGAAAATGTGGTCATTATGGGGTTGTTGTGAGAATCAAAAGAATTAATCACATGAAAGTATCCCATGACCTGCCAAGTGCTGCATCAGTACAAGGCATTATTCAAACTGGCTTAGACTAGAGAGGCAGCTGAGTCACTCCCTTCTTTGTGTTTTCAGAGTAACGTATACATCCCTCCTCCCCAAGCACTGATTTCCCTTGATTTTTTGTGTGTTTTAAGGTGTGTGCCTCTCATGCCAAATTGTGTCTGACACAGGGTAACTTCTCAATGATTTATTGGATTTCTGAATGAATGGATAAATGGTGAGAGACATAGACAAGTAAACAAATTATGACATAAGCAGAATAAAATGATAATTGCATAGTTAACACTCAACTGAGGACTAATGCTAATTTCTTCACATGCGGTATCTTTCATCCTTTCCAGTAACAGTAGGAGGTGATAATGAAAGTCACTCAGTCATGTCTGACTCTTTGCGACCCCATGGACTGTAGCCTGCCAGCCTCCTCTGTCCATAGAATTCTCCAGGCAAGAATACTGGAGTGGGTGCCCATTCCTTTTCTCCAGGGGATCTTTCAGACCCAGGGATCCAATGCGGGTCTCCTGCACTGCAGGCAGACTCTTTACTGTCTGAGCCACAGGGAAGCCAATAAGAGGCAGAAGGTATAATCGCTGTTATGATGAGGCTCAGAGAGGTTAAATGACTTGCCCAAATAGCAGAGGTCCTGAAGACCTGGGAGCTCCAACTCAGTCCAGCCTGCTCCAAGCTTATAGAAAGTGTCCTTTGGCCCATGGATGGATGGTCCCTCCTTTGACACACTCAATTTAGAGTCCAGACAGTTGGCCATGAACCCACCCACCACTGAAATCTTCCCTCCTTCACTAGGCTGGCCAGGCCAGGCTAGTCTAACCCTGAGCAGCCTCTAAGGCAGGGGCTGCCCAGAGCATTCCTCTTTTACGGCCCTTGTCAAATTCCAAAGCAAGTTGTAAATTCATTAACCTCGAAGGGATTAAGCTGTACAGCTTACTTAGCACCATAAACAAGATCATTGGGATGTTGATTTTCCTCTTTTATTGCTTCACTTGAGGAAACCCTAGCTGGCCCCAGCTCTGGAAATAGAAGTTGACTCCCCTGACAGGGGAAAGGATGCTGGGCACATCCTAGCTGGCTGGCCCTCAGCAGTTGCTCATACTATCAGGACTGGGGCTTGGGGCTCAGGTGTAAGTCCCTCCATTGGCTTGTCTGGGCACAGCCAGAAGTAGCCACTTCTAATCCAGCCCCCAAGCCTCTCTCTCTGGGGCTGGCACTAAGCCTCCTGGGGTAAAGCAGTGGAGAGAAGCTCAGACACCTACCTGCCCTCCAGGCCAACTGGCTCTAAGCAAAGATGGTTGTAAGGAGGCATTTCCCTTCTCCTGGCTCCCCAGCCCCTGGTGCTCTCTGTAGCTCAGTTCTTCCCTAGTAAGGTTGCCATTGTCTGTTTAACCCATCTCTCCCTCCAACAGATGAATAACCCTGGTGGGCAGGAATTGCTCCGTCTCCTGGTGTTTGGGGTCCCATTTACTCATGTCCCCTCCAAGGCCTGGCTCCAGCAATGATCCTCTCTCTGTAGACCCATCTCTCTTCCAAACACTAAAAAGAAACACATGACAGTCATTACCTAGACCCCGTGCCACTCTTGCTCCTGCCTTCTGGTTCTGGAGAGGGTGGTCCACCCTGACACCCATCTATTCTATTTCCCTCCCTCTCACTCCCTAAGTCCTGGTAGCTGCACATCTGTCCCTGCTGCTCCCTGACCCTGCTCTTGCCAAGGTCCAGCAGCTACGCAAACTATCAAGTCCAATAGATGTATTGTAGTCAATCATTTGCGCTCTTCTATTCAACAGATACTTAATGGGTTCCTGGATGCTGGTGACACACTAGTAAGCAGAACAGAACAGAACAGAGGCCCTGAGAGGTTAAGTTTAGCATAAGTACAGGCTGCCAGTCCACCTGGGTTCATACCTTGGCTCAGCCACTTACTAAGTTGTATGGTCCTGGGCAGGTTCCTTAAGCTCTCTGCACCTGGCTTTCTGATCTCTAAAATGGATTGATCATTGTGAGGATGAAGTAAATCATGGAGGCTCATAGCCACTGTTCTGTCTACAGTCATGATAAATAACTTGCCCAATAGCACACAGCTGGCAAGTGAGTGGGCCAGGCTTTGGACAAAAATCTACCTGAATCCAGAGCCTTCGCTGCCAGTGGCATCATGCTCCCTCCCTATTTTCCCTGCCTTCCCCTCACCCACTCCACCCTGGGCCATCTGGGTTTCGCACATGGTTGTTGCTGTTCATTCGCTAAGCAGTATCTGACTCTTTGCAACCCCTGAACTGCAGCATGCCAGACCTCCCTGTCCTTCACTATCTCCCTGAGTTTGTTCAGGCCCATGTCCATTGAGTCAGTGATGCCATCAAACCATCTCATCCTCTGTTGGCCTCTTCTCCTCTTGCCCTCAATCTTACCTAGCATCAGGGTCTTTTCCGATGAGTCAGCTCTTCACATCAGGTGGCCAAAGTACTGGAGCTTGCACATGGTGATTACCTGGAAAATCTTTGCTCAGTGTATTCATTGAATCAGTTTGCTCTGGGTTTAGACAGGCTAGAGGATCAGAACAATAGTTATTTAATAGAAATGAAGGGGAGGAAAGGAAGCCATTTTGAAGAGAAGATAATTATTTCCACTTACAGAGTATTTCATTTGAGGGGAGAGCAGATCCTCCACAAAGATACCTCCTTTGGGCAGTTGACAATTCAAATGGAGTTTAGGATAGACATCTAATTGGAGGCATGTCTGGGAGGGGAAGTTGAAGTCCTCAAGTGTGAGAAGATAGATTCTCCCAGAGCAAAGAGCACAGGAGTGAGCTTCAAGTCAGAGGAACTGGGAAGAGGTGACAAGGTACTGAAGTCAGGTCTGCTGAAGAGGAGGGAGGGATAGGGCGAGGACGGAGCAGGAGCCTTGAGGAAGAGCCAAGGATGCTGTGAGAAGGAGCCCACGAGGCCCCTTATTCCAAGAGGAAGATGAGAAGACAGAAGGAAATTAGACAGGGAAAAAGGTCAAGGGAAGGCCTAGTCATTTTTTTTTTTTTTTGGCTGCACTGGGTCTTCCTGGCAGATGTGGGCTCTTCGTTGGGGGCACAGGCTTTCTCTAGTTGCAGTACAGTCTTCTCTTGTTGCGGAGCACAGACTCTAGAGCGTGCAGGCTAAGCAGCTGTGCAGAGCGGCTCTCTAGTTGTGGTGCACGGGCTCAGCTGGCCCATGGTGCGTAGGATCTTAGTTCCCCAACCAGGGATCAAACCTGCGTCCCCTGCATTGGAAGGCAGATTATCAACCACTGGACCATTAGGGAAGTCCCTGGCTGGCTACTTTAAGAGAGAAGTTACACAGGAGTTTGAAAAGAAGAGAAAGGACTAGCTAGGGACCACCACAAGAGCCAGAGAAGCAGATGTGAGGGTGAAGTCCCTGCTGAAGGCTGAGAGATGGCTCTAGAGGAAGGAGGCGCTGGGAGAAAAGGCAGAGACTCTGAGGCCTGAGCCAAGTAGAGGCAAATGGCATTTGAGCTGAAGAGGAGGTGGGGGAGGGAGGATTCCTTGTACATGGACGTCTCAGCAACAGAATAATAATGATAATAATAAAAATAGTTCACGGAATAGCTAAACTTGAGAAGTACGAATTGAAATGCTCACCTCCTCAAATCTCTACCAACTACACCCTGTCAAATACCCTTTCTTGGATGGGTGGTTGAAACTTGAACAATATGGGCAAATTCTCCCACTATTTCCCAATTACTTCTGGTTTTAAAAAGTTTATGTAGTGTGACATCCCAGTCTCATGTCTGGGTTAAGGTGTTCCTCTCCTGGTTTTTTATTCCCCCTTCTAATATCCTCTGGAATATTCCCTCTTCCTCTGAACCAGCCTCCAGCTCCTCTGATGGGGAAGAGGGAAAGGGGATGAGCTGGCCTCTCTGACCCCACCCCAGGCTGCTGCAGCCCAGCTCTCCTGTGGAATCACTATTTCCCTAACTAGCAGTTTGGGGCCTGAGGTTCTCTGTCCAGCTTGTAGGTACTCTTGTAGGTACAAATGCTCAGATCACATAACCTGCCTGAGCCTTAATGTGCTTCCTCTCCTATAAAATGAGTAACACCAGCTCCGACCTTACGGGATCAACGTTAAGGATTAGACAAATGCTTGTAAAGCATCTTACGTACAGCGCTTGCTCCACAAAGGGAACTCGCATTACCGGATGCATGGGGCAGAGAGCTCTGGGGCATGGGAGTGCACACGTGTCTCTGTCAAAATGTGTGTGTGTGTACCTGTGTGTGCAAAGGAGAGTTATGTGTGGGATGGGAATGGGGCACCCTTGTGAGTCAGCTATTGTGTGTGTCATTGCCTACAGCTGACCCTAGGGCTGTAAATCCTGCCTCTATTCCTGCTAAAGTGAACACTTTATAGCCCAAGGTCAGGCCCATGAATCATAAGCGGGGCTGGCAGGAAGCAATCAGACTGGGCTGGGTAGGGCCAGGCCAGGGTGGGGAGCTGGGCTGGAGGAGTGCCCAGTAACAGGACCACTTGGAGAGGAGCCCTAGGCATAGCCTGCAATCCCAGGCCTCAAAGAGCCTGGCTGATCTCAGCAGAGTTGCAATTTCCCTGGAACCTCCGCTGCCAGGGGGCCCTTCTCTATTGATAGCAATGCTCACACATGCGTGTGTCCTCCCAGGATTGGCCTCTCCAGTATCCTGGGCCCCACACTTCAGGCTCACCTGAAGCTGGAAGATGCAGGGCCCGAGCCCAGGGCTCCCAGCCTGGTGGATGTGGAGCACCCAGCCCTTTGAGCCAGATGCTTTTATTTCTTCTTTTCCTTTCCAATCTGTCTTGGGGAAAGTGGCCCCAATAAGGCAGCCCTTTCACTCTGAAACCTTTTTATGACTCCAGCCATAATTAACTGGAGTAATAAAATTTTTCAAATCCAAATAGATATAATTAACATTTAATGCCCCTGGTTGGTGCTGGTGGCTGGGCCCATTAAGAGCGTGGTATTGATTGAGAAGGTGAGCCAGCTGGGCCTGCTGCTGGGCCAGGGGGTAGAGGTGGCTGAAGCCTAGGGCTGCCTATGGGCCGGGCCCCAGCCCAGGTGTGAAGAGGGTGGCAGGTGGCATTCTCCATCCCTGCCTTGGGGCCCAGGGTGTGAAGAGTAGAGGGGCTGGATGGAATCACCTCTGCCACCCATCTCCCATGGCTCTCCCACTTCAGACCCTGTGATCTCAGGCCTCCCTCACCACCATGCACTTCTCTACCAGCCCTCACACTGCCTTTCCTGTGCCTGAGGCTGCCTCCTCTCCCAGAATGCATCAGGCGAGGACAAAGCCATGTCTTCTCCCCAAAGAGTCCCCTGACTTCAGGCATGCCTCTTCCCACCATTTCTCCTTTCTGACATCCTGCCGGGCTGCTTGCTTCAAGTTAACTCTAAACCCAGGAAAGAAGCCTTTCCTGACTCTGCAACATGACTTCTATATCCCTACCTCCAACCAAACTGCACATCCCCCAAAGCTGGAGAGTGGAACCGTTAGGGGAGCATTCATTCAAATCGCAGCCCTTCCATTTCCCTGCTGTGTGACCTTGGACAAGTCATCAAGCTTCTCTGAGCCCCAGTGTGCTTATCTGTAAAATACAGATAATGAGAATATCCACCTCCTAAAGGTGTAGGTCTGTCAACCTTCATCTCATTTACATTTCCCAAGAGTCACCGATGGAGGGATTACTGTCTCCTCTTTTCTTGTGACACAGGTTTAAGGAAGATATGTTAAAAACAACATCCACACTGGGAACTACAAAGAACAAGTTGATTCTAAGATCTGACCCCTCACTCAGGGGGCTCCTGGTTTGGTGGGAGTACAGTGCAGGGAAAAGGGGTGTCCACAGTCAGTTGGTTTAAGTTAAGGCTGCAAGGATAGGTGGGCAGGCTGCGGGCCCTGGTGCAAGCTGGGAGGCAGAATGCTGTAGGAAAAGTGGGTGAAGGTCATGGGCCCAAGGCAAAACCAGATATGAGAACAGAGTTGAACAAGCATGATGGGGCAGATGTGTGTGGCTATGTGACCATGAGGGTGCTGGCCCCCACAGTAGGGCATGGTCCTCAGAAAATACATTTTCACTGGGAAGCACTGAGCTGGGAAGGCGGCACCTGGTGCCAGGACCCTTAGGCAGTAGATGACATCCCACTCTTCACATCCGGAGGGCCAGCCCCCCTAGGCAATCACCCACACATGCCCTTGGTGGGGTGAGCAGCCCAGGGCCTGCTGGGCAAGGAGTCTAGGTAGGGACTGAGTCCCTCCCTCTGTCCGTCTTTGCTCCCCCACCCCACTGCTCCCATGCTTATCATCCTCTGCTCTCCATGAAGTTGTGTATCATCCTTCAGGGTCTGCCTCTCAAATGACTCATCCCAACATTTAGTGGAGCACCTAGGAGCCCTACTTTTTCTCAGTGCTCACCCAAACCTATGGGGCCTTCCACCGTGACCCAGAAGAATTACAGCTTTAGGCCAGGTCTTGCATTGAACTTGAACTTGAGTGAGTCTCTGCTTTCTCTACCAGCCCCTCCGGAAGGCTTGCTCCCAGCAGACCCAGGGCCGTACTCAGCACCAGCTCTGTTCTTGCAGCCCAGCCCCTTTCCCAGTACTGCTAACTCAGGAGGCCGTGGGGAGAGGATACTGCTAACACCAGAGGCAGAGAATAGGAAGGCTGGGACCAGCATTAGCTACCCTCTCTGCTCAGTCATTCAACTGACATCATTCACTGTGCCAGGCCTGTTGAGAAAATAGACCAGTTAGGTGTAACTGCAGTGTGACAAGGGAGGCCGGAGGCTGTGGGGACATGGAGTCCAAAGGTTCGGACAGCACTGCTTCTAGAAGAGCTCACCTTGAAGCTGAGCTCTGAAAGGAGGTTTACCAGGCAGAGGGAACAACATGTGTAAAACCCAAAGGGGAGAGGAAATGGCCCACTTCAGAACAGAAAGAACTCTGTGTGGCCAGAGCGTCGGTGTGCTGGTGAGACGCGGCGCGGTGGGGCTGGCCGGACATGCAGTGGTCTCCACCAGAGCGCCCCTCAGGCCTGGCTGGGAACCGGGCTCTTCAGCTCCCTGTTCCATGACATGCTGGTGGTGGGGCTTCCCGTATCTCGCTTGATGCCTCTGAGTCTCGGTTTCCCTGTCAGTGAAATGGTAGTAATAATTCCAGTTCCCTCACTGGAATGCGAGGCTCAGGCCGCTTCATGCTGGGCCAGGCAGGGCTCTCAGGGTGGTGACAGACATGGCCAAGACATGGCCTTCCACAAAGGACTGTTCTTGTCACCAGCCTCTGTTCCCTGTCCAAGCATTGAGAAGGGCCAATAATATGGAGGGGTCTGTAAGTTCTCCCAGCTCTCACAAGGCAAGGCCGTGTTACCCCTGCTGCACTCTTAGCCCCTGAAAGTAAAGTGAAAGTGAAGTCGCTTAGTCGTGTCCGACTCTTTGCAATCCCATGGACTGTAGGCTTCTCCGTCCATGGGATTTTCCAGGCAAGAGTACTGGAGTGGGTTGCCATTTCCTTCTCCAGGGGATCTTCCCAACTCAGGGATCGAACCCAGGTCTCCCACACTGTGAGCAGACGCTTTTACCGTCTGAGCCACCAGGGAAGTCACCTTAGCCCCTAATGCCTACAGCATAAAGGCCCAGGGAAACCACCAATGACCTTTATCTCCCAGACCCCAATATTCCCTCCATTCTCCTTCTACTCCAGCCACACACACTGGCCCTGCTGGGCTGTCTCTCAGCCTCTGTCTTGGTCATGGCTCCACCCTTCTCTTGCCATCCCACACTCCAGACCTCCAGCGCCCCCTCCTCCAGGAAGCCCTCCCCGCCTCCACGCCATGACCGCACTCTCCTCCTTAGCCGTTCTCACTTCAGCCTTTTCTGTGCCCAGCTGAGCTGTGACGGCAGAGCCACACTTCTCACCACAACCCCCAGAGCGCTGGCTCCCAAACGTGTTAAAGATGAAAGGAAAGAAAGAGAAAGGAAGGGACAGACCAGTGGACAGAAAGAAAGAAGGCAGACTCTCCCTGGAGCATCCCAGCCTGAGCCGAGGCCGTGTTCACCCAGGTCCTCCCTCAGCCCCACTCCACAATCAGAACCGACAGCTGGCACATGGAAGCCCTGGGCTGTGACTTTTTGCAGGGTGTGCTGGTGGTGGCAGGGCTCAGGCCCGTGGCGTGGCTGGTAACAGGCTGTGCCTGCCCAGGCCTCCCAGCTGCCCTGCTGTCTCTGGCCCTTTTTACACAGAACCTCCAGCCCAACCCCCCATGCAGCTGCCTCGCTCATGACACTGGCCTGTGTTGTCCTGATGACCACTGACCACTATTCCTGGGGCAGAGCCAGGAAGGGCTCTAGAACCTCCCAAGGCTCCCAGGTGCTCAGTTTTGTCCCCGGGCACTCCCATGCCCGCAGATGCTCCCAGGCAGGGCAGGAAGACATGCCCAGACCTGCCAGTCTCTGGGCTTCAGGCTCTGCCCACTCGTCTCATTCACTTGTTAAAGCAACCTGGGGGACCTGTGTTATCATCCTCAGTCTCTAGGAAGGAGGAAATGAAGACTCGGATCAAGGTACCAAAGTGTGCACGCGCAGCCACTAGCGTCAGTTGGGTTTCAAGACCAGCTCTGCCTGATCCTGATACCAGAACTCACGTGCTACGTTCCCAGCCTCCTTCCTCACTCTCACTGCCTATCTTCAGCCCAGCCCTGGCCCCGGGATTCTCCCTATGACTGAGCCACCAGGACAGAATGCAGAGAGCGCAGGTACAGGGGGATGCCAATGTGAAAAGAGATGAGGAGGCCACAAGTGTGAGGGGAGAGGAGGTGTTTCTGGTGGGGGCACTGGGTCCAGAGCTGCCATGGTAAGTGTCCTCTGGCTGTCCCTCTGGGTCACGGAAGCCCAGAAGGAACCCACAGAACAGACTCAGGAACAGAGCCTACCCAGTCTCCTCCCCCTCTGCAGACCCCCACATCCATTCCCACAGTTCAACAAAGGGAGGCGAGCCCCTTTCCCTATTCCCTCCCTTGCATTAGCCCTAGCAGCAGCCAGGGGACCATTGGACCTACCATCCTGCCTGGTCAGTTTTTGCCTCCTGAGTGGTAAAGAAGCCATTGGCCAATGCAGGAGACATAAGAGACACAGGTTCAATCCCTGGATTGGGAAGATCCTCTGGAGAAGGGCATGGCAACCCACTCCAGTATTCTTGCCTGGAGAATCCCATGGACAGAGGAGCCTGGCGGGCTACTGTCCGTGGGGTCGCAAAGAGTCAGACATAACTGAAGCGCACACACATGGGTGACTTTGGCCAGGTGTTTTTAGTGTAGTCAACAGAACACAGCACTGCACTATGGGAACCAAAAGTCTCACTTTTAAGCTTACTAGCAACAGACAAATACTTTTACCCTTCCCTGTCTCAAGGACTCTGCACTTTCGCTGCCAGGAGTCCGGATGGATCCCTGGTTGGGGAACTAAGAACACAAGCCTGGCTGCTGCTGCTGCTGCTGCTGAGTTACTTCAGTCGTGTCCGACTCTGTGTGACCCCATAGACGGCAGCCCACCAGGCTCCCCCGTCCCTGGGATTCTCCAGGCAAGAACACTGGAGTGGGTTGCCATTTCCTTCTCCAACGCATGAAAGTGAAAAGTGAAAGGCAGTCGCTCAGTCGTGTCCGACTCTTCGCGACCCCATGGACTGCAGCCTACCAGGCTCCTCCGTCCATGGGATTTTCCAGGCAAGAGTACAGGAGTGGGGTGCCATCGCCTTCTCCGTTTAAGCTTACTAGCAACAGACAAATACTTTTACCTTTCCCTGTCTCAAGGACTCTGCACTCTCATTGCCAGGAGTCCAGGTGGATTCCTGATTGGGGAACTAAGAACTCATAAGCCAAAAAAAAAAAGAACACATAAGCCTGGCAGCACAGCTTTAAAAAAAAATTACATTCCTACTTTAAAAATCACAATATGTCAGACTTGAAAGGGGTAAATTCTTTGATCCATGTCAGGTAACTACCACCCCTTCAAGAACCTGCTTCTGGAGTACCCAGGAGGGCCAAAGAGTAGATGGGGCCAGGGGAGAGGAAAGTTCCTTAGAGAAACCTTGATTTAGAAGAAAAGCCCTAGAGAGTGCTTTGTCTGCCTACCCCACCACTCACCACTGTCTTCACTTCACCCCATACACTCACACACACACGTACACACATCCTCCCTGTTCACCTGCAGTCGGTGCTGGGCCAGTGCAAGTAATGCCTCCCTCCTTACCCTACATCCAGGAAATGGAGTCCTTAGAGCAGAAGACATGGGGTAAAACACGTTTCCCCAGCAGCAAGGGGCCTTCCAGGAAGAGTGAGGGATGCCTGTTCTCAAATGGACTGCTGAGTTGCTTTTCCTCTCTGCCTAGGGCAAATGCCCGAGCATTGCTGAGGCCTGAACAAGCTCGATGGAGGCGTATATCCCCAGATCCCAATGCCCCGCTGACCTGGCTCAGGCCAGTATCTAGAAGAAAGTACAGCAGAGGACCCAGAGGTCATCAGAGAGGCCAAGAGGACATTCAGTCTTGGGACAAGACTGAAGCAAGGGATAGCATAAGTGTTGGACTTCAGGGGGCACAAGAACTTGGCTGAGGTTGACAGTGAGATTTAGCTCTGAAGGTGGGAACTGGGGTGATGTGGGGGAATTAGGATTGATTCCAATTTAGACTGAAGTTTAGGATTTGAGCTCAGTTGACTCAGAGGATTGGGCTTAAGTTTTGTTTCAGAGTTTCCCTAGAAATCTACTTCATGCCATCCAGCTGAACCCATCATCCAAAAAAGCAGGGGGATCCTAATAGTCACCTTTGGCCTCTGGTCTGGGAGCTTTGGCTACCTGATGCGAAGAGATGACTCATTGGAAAAGATCCTGATGCTGGGAAAAATTGAAGGCAGGAGTAAGGGGCGACAGAGGATGAGATGGTTGGATGGCATCACCGACTCAATGGACACGAGTTTGAGCAAACTCCAGGAGATGGTGGAGGACAGGGAAGGCTGGCATGCTGCAGTCCATGGGGTCACAAAGAGTTGGACATGACTTAGCAACTGAACAACTGGGAGCTTTACTGAGGAAATAGGAATGAGGGTGAGCATCGGCTTTAGAGAGGAGCAGAGTCAGTATCCCCTGACTAGGGAGCCAGGGAGATTAGGATCTTCCTCCTTAAAGGGTGGTCCATAGATTAGCAGCATCAGCTTCACCACCTCTGTAGAAATGCAAAATCCTGGGACAGGCTCCAGAGATATGGAATGAGAATTTACATTTTAACATGAACTCCCAAGTGTTCCACAGACACCTTCCAGTTTGAGAAGCAATGCGGAAGCTTTCCTAGCAGGAAGGCCTGAGGTAGGGGTGGGAAAAGTCAAAGGACCGCTGGCCCCTAGGCCTGTTCCAGAGCCCCCTGCCTGACACCCCCTCCCAGTGCTGGAGCCACAGCGACACCTACTGGCCATGGGCATCTAGGCCACCCCCTCCAGGACATCTGGGCCCTATGGTCCTGCCCTGCCTGGCCTCCACCCTGTTCTAGGGGTCTGGCTTCCCCAGCAAGGCTGGAGCAGGTGTAGGTTGAGCCAGGGCCTCAGGGTGGAGCAGGGCTGTGTGTAGGCTGGGGCTCTGGGGCCTGCAGGTGAAGAAGGCAGTACAGGTGAGTAGGTGTCCTCAGGCATGTAGATCTCAGATCACATCACAGCCTTGGCGTTCTCCCCACACTCAATAACACAGAACACATTTGTCTGCTCTCTTCTCTTAGGTCCTCAATCAAATGGGACAGGGTCCCACCCCAGTCAGCATCCTCTGATGCCCCAGGGGGACTTGAACCTATGTCTAAAGGACTCTTCCTAGAAGCAGGCTGTTAGGAGCTACAATTGAACAGCAACTCAGAAAAGGGGCATTGCTGGAATATTTCTGGTCCAGGGTTGTGGGTACTGGAGGAGACTCCCACAACAGAATTCTAGGTCAAAGTGGGAGACAAACGCCGAAGGGCAGAGGAGTAAGAAGATAGGGAAGGAAGCCAACCCACCTCCAGGACAGGGCTCAGCTAACTTGGCCCAGGGGACCGGGCTGGTTCAGAGGGCCCCCTCTGGGGGCCAGGGCCACCAGGGTCAAGAAAGGGGCCTCCTTCTGGGCAGCAGTCACCACCCCCACCATCATTCCCAGGCCTCGGTCATTGTTGGGCCGCCCCCCTCCAGTTTGCTCTCAGCTCGGAGAAGGGGTTTGCCTGAGAACTAAATGATTGTGATTACCCACCAGTGTCTGCTTCAGTGGTGATTAGTTAAAACATCAGAGTCTAAACAGTCAATTGGTTCTAATAATTAATACTATGGCTCAGCTGTGATTGAGAGAGGGCAACGGAGAGAGAGAGAGAGAGAGAGAGAAGAGAGATGGAAAGAGAAGAGAGAGGGAGACAGGATTGGCAGAAGAGCCTCAGCTCTATAACTACCATTTCCTGACCACCCCCCTGCCAGGTATGGTGCCAGGACACACCTGGCTCCTAATTCTGTGTGCTCACAAGATTTTTTTAATAAATTACATCACTGACTATCATTAACACCCTATTAGTCTCCGTTTCACAGGTAAGAAAAAGGAGGCACAGAAAGGTAAAAGCTAGTAGATGCTCAGTAACAACTTGGTGTGAATGAACAGATAAATAAATGCATGAATTACCCCAAACTGAAATCCAAACCCAATTGAGCCTGACTCCAAAAAGTTTGAGGGGAAGGTGTATGGAGGGGAGAATTTGCGGAGACAAAAGAAAGAAGAAAACATACAACCACTCTTCTCTCTCCCACCGTCTCTCTCCTTAGAAGCACATTCCCTCTCGCACATATATTCCTCTCTGTCTCGTGACAGAGATACACCCCTCTGTCTCACTCCCACTCTCATAGAAACTGCACCATTCACCCCTCTCCCTACACCTCCCTCTCTCCGTGTGCCCTTGTGTCCCACGCACACTGGCCCCCGTCACAAGCACTCAAAGAGCACTTGGGAACTGAAATAAACATGTGTGCTGTGCTTAGTCTCTCAGTCAAGTCCAGCTCTTTGTGACCCCATGGACTGTAGCCCGAGTCCTCTGTTCACTGGGGACTCTCCAGGCAAGAATACTGGAGTGGGTTGCCATGGCCTCCTCCAGGGATCTTCCCAACCCAGGGATCGAACCCAGGCCTCCCACATTGCAGGTGGATTCTTTACCGTCTGAGCCACCAGAGAAGCCCATATAATAAACATACCCACCCCTTTCTCTCTCCCTGACACCCACCCACCCTCTGTCCTCTTCCATGAGTCAGGCCCAGAGGTTTCCAGCTGGGCTCTCTCTGGCGAAGTTTGCTTTGAACTGTCCCCAGTTCTAGAAGGACCACAGGGGCTGCCCTGCCTGGCTGAGGCGGGGGCTCTAGCCCAGTCTCCTTAGTTATCCTGGAGCGGGCTCAGCCCCTCCCCAGGTCACGCACAGCGGCAGAGCGGCCAGCGAGCAAGATGGCTGTGTGTGCATTGCTATTAATCACCCCTCCTGGTCCGCTAACGAGGCTAATGCGGTAAGTGACAATAGCCCATCTTGGTTCCTGATTTAGGGGCTCAGGACGGAAGCTGGGCTCCTGGGAGTGAAGACGTGAATTCTCCACGACACTAAACCTTCAAATAAATCTCCTCCAGTCAGAGAGCCCAGGGCACTAAATCCCACGCGCCGGTAATTGAAACCCTTAGAGCTTTCTTGGGTAGGGAAATTGCTGAGAGAGAGAGAGCAGCAGGGTTCCGGGTCGGGTGGTGGGCCAGCACAGGGGCTGCAGAGGGCTCTGTGATGGGGAAGCACCAGGTATCTGCCTGTCCCGGTGGGGGTGTCTGTCTGTCGGTGTTTCTAGACATGGGATTTCCCTAGCTGGCTGGTTTGTGTAGCTACTGCCTACCCTCTTCCCACTAGGTCTACAAACACTTAGTATTTTTCTGGGACAGCAGTTATGGAGCCTCTGCCTTCTGAAACCCTTGCAGCTTCTGCTTCTCTTTGACCATGAAGCCAGGCTTTATTTAAGCAGAACGAATCTTCAACATCACCTCGATTGCCTTCCCTCCCCTCTTTCATCCTCTCTCACCCCCACCCACCCCATCTTTTCCTCCCCTCCGGACATCCCCCTGCTGTCCCTTCAAGTCCTCCTGCATTAACTTGGTCATTGAATCATTCAACAGTCATTACCACTCTGTACCAGACCCTCTTCAGGGTCCTGAGTATACCAGGATGTAGATAATTTCCCTGCCCTCAAAAAGCTCAAGGTCTACCAGGGGAGACTGAATAAACAGACAATCGCAATATTACCCGATGTGTGCCATAATAGAGGTGTTCAGTTCAGTTCAGTCGCTCAGTTGTGTCCGACTCTTTGCAACCCCATGAACCACAGCACTCCAGGCCTCCCTGTCCATCACCAACTCCCAGAGTTTACTCAAACTCATGTCCATTGAGTCGGTGATGCCATCCAACCATCTCATCCTCTGTCATCCCTTTCCCCTCCTGCCCCCGATCTTTCCCAGAATCAGGGTCTTTTCAAATGAGTCAGCTCTTCACTGACCAAAGTGAAGTGACCAAGTGGCCAAAGTATTGGAGTTTTAGCTTCAACATCAGTTCTTCCAATGAACACCCAGGACTGATTTCCTTTAGGATGGACTGGTTGGATCTCCTTGCAGTCCAGGGGACTCTCAAGAGTCTTCTCCAACACCACAGTTCAAAAGCATCAATTCTTCAGTACTCAGCTTTCTGTATAGTCCAACTCTCAATAGAGGTGTAGACATATAAGAAATATACCATGAAGAAGAGGAATTCCCTATCAGGGAAAGCTTCCGGAAGGACGTATTGTCTGAGTGTGATCTTAATAGGAGTTACAGGTTGCCCATGGGGAGACGGATGTTGTGGGCATTATTGGCAGTGAGAATAATAAGTGGAGAGCTAGGTCTTGCCCAGCCATAGCACACAGCGTTGCTGGAGGGGATATGAGACTGGAGAGAGACTGTCTGATAAGGAGTTCAGGATTTATGCTGTGGACTTTGAGAGCCACTGAAGGATCTTAAGTAGCTGAATGATAGGATCTGATTTGTGTTTTAGGAATATCCTTCTAGCTGTAGAGATAGAAATGGATTAGAGGGGAGAGAGATGCATTAGGAAACATAAGAGTAGACTGGAGATGATGATATCTGAACGAGGGCAATGGAGAAAAGAAGATGGTTTGAGGGTACTTAGGAGGTGAAAACAGCTACGATGTTGATTTATTGCATGTAGGAGCCTGAGTTAAGAGTAAGAGTCTAGACTGCCGATTGAGGGAGTTCTGCGGATGGTGGTGTCATACCCTGAAATTGAAAAAGCAGGAGGAGAGCGGGTCTAGAGGAAGATCAGTCTCGTTTCAGGCACATGGAGGCTGAAGAGCCTGTGGGACATCCAAGTAGAGAACCTGGTCCACACTGATATATACAGGTCAGGACTGGAGGTACGAATGGAGGAAATTAAACCACAGTAGCGATCACGCAGAGAGTGCAGGGAGAGAAGCAGATGATGGTGAGGATGATAGCTAACATCAGGGGAAGGAGAGTGGTGGAGAGCATGGGCTCCACTATGGCACTGCCTGAGTGGAAAGTCCAGCACCACCTCTTACCAGGTACCCATGGCAAGTTACAGAACTTCTTACACCTCTCTGTCCTCATTTATAAAATGAAGGGAAGGGAGGAATACTACAGTGCTTGGCACAGAGTAAGCATCTGATCAGTGTTATCACTTCCCTCCCTCCTCATCCATTCAACTCCTACTTATCCATCACAACTCAGCTTGTGTCAGGTCCTCAGAGAAACCTTTCTGAATTCCTCTGAGCAGGGCAAATCTCCATTTTATAGGCTCACGTGACCCTGTTCACCTCTCTTTGACACAACTTCCGTGTTACAGTATTTGTGTAATTAGTTTATTGCATACTTCCACCTTGCAAGCTCCATAAAGACACAGAGCTCATGGTTTCCTTAGGCCTTGGTGTAATGCCTAACACATGGAAGACAATACATGTTTATCAAATTAATGAATGGATATAGCTGCAGTTCCATCATATTTGGCAAATGATGACCATCGAGGATTTATCTGACTGAGAACAGATTGATTGAGAGTAGGGTGGTAGGGGTGAAAACCAGACTGCCATGAGTTCAGAAGTGTTTGGGAGAGAAAGGAGCGTCAGAGCATCTTAGGTGAAAAGGAAAGTGGAAAGGGCGTTAGCTTCCATATGGAAGAGATGGGAGGATGCTGTTGGTATTGTTGTAATGGGGGAGACAGGGTATATGTGCTGATGGAGGGAAGCATGAGAAGGGAAGGGGGAAGATGCAGGAGAGAAGGGAGAACAGGACAGCTTCCCCAGGGAATGGGATTCTAAGTCCAGGAGAAGAGATTAAGCAAAAACAGGAGGCTGAATACCTCTTGCACTGAAACTGAAAGGAATTTTGGGTCTGGAAGGAGAGAATTCATGCCTAAGGACTTCAAATTTCTGAGTGAAATAGGCAGTAAGACCACCTAGTAAGACAGAGGGACAGAAGGTGGGGAGGGGGACTCAAAATAATAAAATATTATTGGATTGTCTCTGTGGAAAAGGAGAGACAGAGCTGACCAAGGGCATGGAAAAGGATTGCTTAGCAGTGCTGAGATTGGAAACTGTGAATTTTTATTGGCACATCTCTGCGTGGTTTTGTGATTCTCCCCAGCTGCGTTTAGCCGCCTGTGTGTCTGAGACAGAGAGGAGAATAGCTGGGTTGTGGAGAAGGCAGAGGCAACAAGGAGGTTGAGTATGTTGGCAAGAGGGTGTTGAAGTGACGCACCCTGGGGTCCAGGCTAGAAGCCATGAGTAAGTGGTCTGGGGAGATATGAGGAGGAGAGAGAGAGTGTGATGGGCGGATCCAAGGCCATGAGAGGCCTGGGGGCGAGGGAGTTCTTTCACAGAACAATTTTGGTTGTTGGCAAGGTCCTCCAGGAGGATGTGGAATACTGGAAAAAACAACAGGAGCTGACAAGATCAGGGCAGGTGTCACCTGGGTAACAGGTGAGTGTCAAAGTCCTAGGCAGATGTGGAGAAGGCAGATAAGAACCATGAGGGGTGCGGGGTGGTACCTGCCCTCAGGGTCCACTGGGTGGAGAAGCAGTGGTCTGAAAGCAGCTGTGGGCACCAAGCGAGACACTGACCCCACCTCCTGGCCTGAGGAGCCTGGAGGTGGAGAGGACACAGGGAAGTGATGTCACCAGGGAATGTAAGTGATGTTTCCAGGAAAGTGAAGAGAGGAAGTAAAGGAGGCATCTAGGGAGCAAGGATGCAGAGGAGTTTACTGCCAAGGTACTCAGTCCCAGAGGGCACGGTAGGAACATGGTCAAGAGCCCGCTCTGCCCCCTCCCTTCCCAGCATCTCTCCTAGGCCCCTCTGCATCCCTCGCCCATCTCACTGACTTCACATCGCCCTCTGGCACCATCCACTCCACAGTCCATGTCCTGCCCATCTGTTCTCCCCATCCCATCCTCGCATCCCTCCCTCCTCTTCCCACACCTCCTCCCCAGTTCTCTCCTCCCCAAACCCTCCTCCTGCCCTGCCCCACCCCAGCCGGCCTGAGTGAGCAAGAACCCCTGCACCTTCATTTCTCAGGTCACTGCTTGGCTAATGGGCTATTAATTTGCTCAATCGTCCCCTGTGAGGCAAACTCAATTTCTGCCAGCCAGTCGTCCCTCCCTGTCGACAGTGTGATTGATTGGAGGAACAGCTGTCACCGCCCGGCTGCCCGCTCCCTGCCTCCTTCCGCGCAAGTCCGCGCCACCCCTCCTCCTCGGGCCGCCGCCCCGCGCCCACAGAGGCAGCGCACCCCTGCCACCTGCCCAAGGATCTGTCGCCAGCAATGAAAAATGACAGAAATATTTAAGGACAAATAAGGTTTCCCAACGCAATTGAAAATGATTACAGGCAGCTACAGATGGGGCCAATCTGATGCGCAGCAGCAAATCAAATCGAATTTCCTTATCGGCGTATTATTTTAGGCGTTATCTGGCACGTTGATGCAGTTATCAATTCAATTTCAGCCGCCGGTCCGCTGTTTACTGTCTCGCCTTTGCTGGGAAAAGGTAAACATGCTCAGCCCAGCAAATTAATTTCTGGCCGAAGACAGAGGCTGCAAAGGACTGCTCCGCAGGCCCGGCGGCCCCCACCATGGCCCTGGGCTGCAGTGGGCCAGGCTGACTGGGCTGGGGGGGCAGGCCAGAGCTTGCCCAGGGAGCAGAAGCCCTGCTGCTGTTTGCCCGCGCCTGGCCCCAACCCCAAGCAGGATTCAGGGCTCCTAGGAGGCTGAGGTGACCGCTGTTGGCTCTGCGGCTGCTGCCAGGGAGAGGTGAAGGTCTCCCATTAATTTCCAGCTAAAAATGACAAATTCATCTTGGACGACAATTAAATGAAGTCAGTAATTGATGCTAATTGATCTCCAGATGCGAGGGCTCCCCTCAGCCTTAGCAGCACGTGGCTGTCTTGCTCACTCTGCCCACCCCAGCCCTTCTCCTCTACTTCCCTTCCTCTCTTGGCCCTTGCACACCTCCACCCTGCCCCCACCAGGGCTCTGGGTGGTTGCACCCCTCAGGTCTGTAGGAGACAGCTGGCCAGGACTGGGCTAGCAGGCAGTGCCTGAGGCCAAGCAGCTGGCCTGCTGCCCGTCCCACCCTGCAGGCACTTGTAATCAGTGCCCCAACTTCCCCCCGTGAGCTGAGAAAGCAGGTAACACTGGCCTCCTTGGCGGTTCAGGATTTACTGCCCACAGCTGCGGAGGTTCCCACTTCATTTTTATAAGCCCATAGTCAGAGCCAGCAGGGGGTAAAGCACACTTGGATTTACTTTGCTTTACATAGTCCAGTCCTAACATTTTGGCTCCATGGCAAGGAAGATGCTGGAGGGAAGTGAAGTGTGTGGACATGCCAGGGAGTGTCCAGGTGGACTCAGTCTACACTTGCATATATGCCTGTGCTCGCATGCCTTTATCTAGATGGGAACAAATACCCACACTTGTCTGAGCACCTGGGTGTACCAGTGCTCACGTGCACATGTGTGTGTCCAGACATTTTAGAGGATATTTGTGCATGTCCATGTGTGGATGTTTTCCTGAACTGGGCCCTTTTCTGCAGTTTATAATAAAGCCTAATCCCAGGGAACTCTGGGAGGCCCACCTGCCCCACCCACCACAGGCCTGGCCCAGCACAGGGCGCTTTCTGGAAGTGATTAGCTAAGGGAGGAGGGGAAGTTAGCTAAGAGGAGAGAGGCTGCAGTTGTGTCTGGGGCAGCCAAGTTCAGTGGTATGAAATAGCTGTGACCCTTGAAGCCCCGACAGCCTCTAAACAGGCTGGCTGGTGCACTTGGCTAGAGCAAAGGCTCATGGGGTCAAGGGTTTAGAGTCCATCCCCAAGACTCAGTGAGCTTGACTGTGCCTTGGCCCACAGTCCTTGGCTCCGGCTCCAGCCCAAGTGTGAGCCTCAACTACCCGCAGGCTGACCTCCACCTGGCTGTCTTGCAGATGTTGGCTACTGGCCCCCCAAGAGCCATGCCCCTTCCATTGCTATAGACAGTAAATAGCATCCATCACAATAGGGGTCAGGGCATCAGCGAGGCTCCAGTTTTACAAGAACCTAGAGCTGGCAGGCGGAGAAGGCAAGGGCACCCCACTCCAGTACTCTTGCCTGGACAATCCCATGGACGGAGGAGCCTGGAAGGCTGCAGTCCATGGGGTTGCTGAGGGTCGGACACGACTGAGCAACTTCACTTTCACTTTTCACTTTCATGCATTGGAGAAGGAAATGGCAACCCACTCCAGTGTTCTTGCCTGGAGAATCCCAGGGACGGGGGAGCCTGGTGGGCTGTCGTCTATGAATCAGACGCACAGAATCAGACACGACTGAAGTGACTTAGCAGCAGCAGCAACAGCAGAGCTGGCAGGAGGCCATATGGAGTGGGCAATACCAATCTGGTTTTCTTCCAGCAGAGTAGAGGGAAGGGAAGATGGCAAGGGCATGTGGGCATGAACATGTCAACCCTGTGGATCCTGAGTTTATATGTCACCTGTAAGCAACCTGGTGCTGTGAGGGAGTCTTCCCTATGGCAGGAAGAGGAGCAAGTGAAGAAGATCATGTACAGTAGATAGATGATCAGACCAGGGGCAAGGTAGAGGCAAGGAACCAGATAAAACCTCCACAACATCTCCCAGCTAACATCCGCATCTTCTGGGGGTTTAGCAAGGTCAACAATCATTTATTCATTCATTCAAGGAATATGTATTTGTTTCTACTTACACTACTAATATCATCTTACTTTGGGTTACACCCTCTGCAAGATACTGAAAGTCGAAAGTGTTAGTCACTCAGTCGTGTCCAACTCTTTGTAGCCCTCCAGGTTCCTCTGTCCATGGGATTCTCCAAGCAAGAATACTGAAGTGGGTTGCCATTCCCTTCTCCAGGGGATCTTCTGGGACTATAGCAATAAACAAGTTATTCCCTGCCCACAAGAAATTTACAGTCTAAAGAGAATGACAGACACATGATAGGCAACTGTAACACTGTGACCAGAGGTAGCACAGGAAACTGGGGGAACACAGAGGAGGCACCTAGTGCAGTCTGGAGGAGTCAGGAAAGGCTCCCTGGAAGAAAGAATTCAGAGTCTTAAAGGATGAGCAAGAGTTAGCCAGTCCATGCAAATGGTCCCTGCCATACCCTTTTTGGTTGCATGGCAAGCCCAAAGCAGAGACAAATAGGCCTCTTTGCTTCCAAGTGACTCTGGAACTGCTAAAAAATATCACCAGACTACCAGCCACTGCCCTGGGGTCTGGGCAGGAGGGTGCAGAGCTGTTTTCAGGGCCATCCCTGGGCACTGGCAGATAAGGATGGGCCATAGCTAAATATATGTCTCTCCTCTGCCCGCCCCACCCCCACCCCCTCGACCAGGGATGCCTATTAATCCTGACAAATGATGACTTACGAACATGTAATGCAAACTGATTCATCATACATTCAAATCCGCCGCCCCGCCCCAGCGGGAGGCCCCAGCCAGACAAGTGTATTACACGGATAATGTATTTGACGTATTAATAAAACCAGCCGCATTGCTCTGGCGCGGGGACTGGGGAATGCCAATATACGATGACAGATCACATATTGATGAAATCCAGATGTTTGGAATCATAGTCTTGGGGCCTTGTTCATATTGACTGAAGGTAAAAAATGCCGTCTGTCAGCAGGTTAACTCTTCCTGTCCCACACTCACAGAGGCACCAATCACGGTTTTCTGGAGAGAAGAGGAGGAGGAGGCAGATGAGTGAGAGGGGAGAGTGGCTTGGCTGGATGAGGTGGGGTAGATGGTTGTACTGTGGACTTGATAGGTGGAAGGGACACTTTGCATGCCTTGTGTTCTTAACCTCTCAGCAGCATGCGACCCTATGGACCATGCTCCCCACTCACACTTCCCTTCTTGCCTTTGATGACATCACCTTGTTTTCATCCTCCTCTTGGCTGTTTTTAGTCTTCAGTGACTAAAACTTCCTCCACCTGTTGGAATTCCTCAGCCTCTTCTTACTGTGCCCTCTCGCCCTAGGTGATCTCACCTACTCTTAAAACTTGTTGAGTATTTACCATGTGCAAGACATTGTTCAAGGCACAGAGGATGCAGTGCTGGTGAATTTCAGTCCTTATCTACATGTCAGTATTTCCAGTTCTATCCTTCTAGCTCTAGCTCACATACAGTGCCTACTGAGCATTTTCACGGAGTATGTCTTAACCATTCCTCAAACTAAGTTCATCTAAAATAGAGCTCATCATTTTCTTCCTTATCAAGCCTACTGCCCTTCCTCCTGTTCTACAAGTCAGTGAATGGTCTACCACCTAGCAGCTGTTCAAGTCAGACAGCTTGGAGCCACCCTTGATGCCTCTCTGTCCTTGAACCCCCATGTCCAGTCCACCTGCTTCTGGTCATCTCATTGTCATCCATATCATCTCGCTAGAGCAGGTCACCATCATGTCTCACCTCAGTTAGTGAGATAACCCCCTAGATGATCTTCCTGCACTTGCTCTTATCCCCTTAGAACTTTCTCTGATTTGCAGTTAGAATGATCTTTTTAAGATGAAAGTCTGAGATGTCACTCCCCTACTTAAAACTCTTCAATGACTTCTCACTGTATGTTAAAAAAATAATAATAAGCCAAAATCCTTAATATAGTGGAAAGTGCTCTGGGATCTGGCCTCTCTATCATCAGCTCTCAGTCCTCTGCCCCTCGCTCTCTGCTCCAGCCACATTGAACCCTTTTCAGTTCTTCACTTAGGCTTCATCTCTGTACCTTCAAACATGCTGTTTTCTATGTACTATAGAACACTACTCCTCCACTATCATTGCTTGAACTGGTTCCCACTCATCCTTCAAGGCTTTGCTTATAAATCACTTCTTTTACCTCCCAGGAAAGATAGTCTACTCCCATAGTTCCATGTTCTTCCCTTGTTCTAAGACCATGCTGGGGATATTTGTTGAATGTCTCTATCCACAATTAGTGACTAACCTCCCTGAGGGCAGAGAGTGTGTGTTCATTATTGCATGGCATCCATACTGTAGCAGACGCATCTTGGTACTCGTTGACATTTGTCAATGATTATTGAATCATTACCTAGGTGATAGGCTAGGTATGTAGGTAGCCAGGTATTGTGCAGTGGTTAAGAGCACTGGCTTTGGAGTCAGACAGATCTAGATTTAAATCTTTGCTCTGACCCTTCCAGCTCTGTCATTTCATTGTTCTGAGCTCCATTTTCCTCATCAATATGATACAAATAGATTATACCTACCTCACAAGACTGTTGTGAAGATTAAATGAAATAAAATATATGCAGCATTAACCTGTAGCCTAACATATAGTACTGCTGCTGCTAAGTCACTTCAGTCGTGTCCGACTCTGTGCGACCCCATAGACGGCAGCCCACCAGGCTCCCCCATCCCTGGGATTCTCCAGGCAAGAACACTGGAATGGGTTGCCATTTCCTTCTCCAATGCATGAAAGTGAAAAGTGAAAGGGAAGTCGCTCAGTCGTGTCCGACTCTTAGCGACCCCATGGACTGCAGCCTACCAGGCTCCTCCATCCATGGGATTTTCCAGGCAAGAGTACTGGAGTGGGATGCCACTGCCTTCTCCGAACATATAGTAACCTTCCATAAACAGTTATTATTATTAGTGGCAGATAATGGATAAATGGATGAATGGTTATATTGACAAACAAACAAGTAAATAGAATGTGGGTATGGATGGCTATGAAGAAGTAGCTCCATGGAAGCTGAAAGGCCCAAGGTGCCTACTGAGTGGTATACAATCTTGATCATAGCAGGGAAGAAGGCTGAATACAGAGCAAGGCCAATCTGGTGTCAGGATGGGGTAGATACAGACACAAACAGCAAAACTGTGCCAGCTTCTTACTAGAGATAATGGTGACTCATCTCTTGCACACAGCCCTGATTTAACTAGAACCTCATGAAGGTGCTGAGTAAGTTATTATTATCCTTGTTTCAAGAAGAATCTCAAACTCAGAAGTGTTAAGTGATTTGCCCAAGGTCTCACAGCTAGTAAGAGGCAATCCTGCTCAAAGACTCTTGGTCTTTGGGAAGTGGAGTGGAAGCTCTTCTACTGGGACTGCAAGAGGGGAAGGGCAGGTCACACATGTGTGTATATACAAACACACGTGTATACACACACGTACTCTTTTTATTATTTATTTATTTGGCTGTGTCGTGTCTTAGTTGTGGTACACACCGATCCTTCGCAGCGTGTGGGTTCTGTAGTTGTGGCTGGCGGGCTTCATTGCACCAAGGTATGTGGGATCTTAGTTCCCCCACCAGGGATCGAACCCACGTGCCCTGCATTGGAAGGCACATTCCTAACCACTGGACTACCGGGGAAGCCCCACATAGGTACTCCTGAAAGTTTCAGCCTCTATTGCCATATATCATTAGAGTTAGCCTCCCCCTCATTTTAACCCTCCCCATTCTTAAATCAGACACCAGGCAGTCAAACTCTGCGTTTTGTGGTCTGTGGAGAAAAGATGAGGAGGTTGGGGTTTGCTCTTTAAACAAGCAGAGAGGGAAGAATGGAACCCACAGGCAACAGAACTGGGACAAAACCAAACGGGCCAAGCTGGAGAGGCAATTGCAGGGTAGGGAGTTGCAGGGCCGGAAGCGGGTTAGTGATCGAAGAAGGGTGGGCTTTCTCTTTGAATGAGACCTGCACCAGGCCTCACCATGGATGATGGGAAAGATGGCAGAGAAGTAGCAGCCCAGCCCCTGAGCTGCCTGCTCCCAGTGGCCCGCAGTTCCCAACAGAGGGGGGCAGCAGAGGGCTGATCTGGGACCCCAGGTACCTGAGGCCTTGATCCAAGGCTTGAGGCCTGGACTGGCAGCGGCCTGGCCCAGGCCAGGGAAAAACTACTCGTCTGGCGGGCTGCTCCTCAGCAGGCCTGTCCCTACTCACAACCGCAGGCAGTCACTTTCTGGTGGAGCCTGGCTGTTTTCTGGTGGGGAGGTACCCCAGAAATGGGAAGGGACCCTCTGGAGGTCCCATCCCTAGGGCGCCTCCAGGCAGGGCCTGTCTTAGCCCTGACTTTCTGCTTCCTGAGCCTGCGGTGCCTTGTGTGAGACTGTGGGTAGGCCCAGGCCCCTCTGCCGCCCTTTCTCCTCTTACTGGGGGGATACCTGTGGCAGGCGGAGAAGTGGAGGTGGCAGGCACGGCGGAGGCTGCGGCGGCGGAGGCTGCGGCGGCGGCGGCGGCGGTGGCGGCGATGGGGTGTAGGGAGGTAGGTGCCGTAATGAATGTGGACGGGAGGCGGAATGAGCGATCCATCTTTGCATGGGAGGGGAGGGGGCCGCGCGCCTCCCCCTCGACACACTCACACACTCAATCAGGCGCTGTCAGACCTCCGGCCGCCTGGCATTTTGGTGAAGAATCTCTCAGCTAAAAATTGTTGTCAGTCCCATTTCCTCGTTATCAGTGCAAGGGCTGAGGCAGCGCCCGGGGATTAGCAGAAGCGGCGAGCGCCCGCACCGCCATCCACTGCCGATAACACCCGGCCTCCCGCCTCACCTCCCCCATTCATCATCTTTAGCACTGACAGCCCATCCCAGTCCCTGTCCCCAGCCCCTCATGCTGCCCACGTCTCCCCACGATGCTGCTCAGCCTGGCTCCTGACCTCCCTGGGGAGCTAGGCTTCCTGAAGAGGGAATGGGATTCAACCTAGCGCGTCTGACCTGGACCCACCTGTGGCAGAGAGCTTTGGTGGGCTCAGGGGTAGGGGGGCACCAGCTGGAGTGAAGAATGCTCAAGGAGAAGATGCTTTCTGACAGCCTGCCCCTGCTGGGCTGGTCTGCCTACCTGCGATGCTGGCAGCAGTGTTGGAGAAGGCATTCCTGCATCAGACGGGCAGTTGGACTAAGGATTTCTGGAGGCCTCTCCAGTCTGAGACGGACTTCCCAGATTCTGGGAATTGTGGAAGGAGAGCCCGAGGATGCCTCGGAAGAGTAGGGGGTTGAAGAGTGCCTTCCCACCCCCAAAGGCCCACAGCCTCCTCCTCTGGGCCATCCCCAGCGGTTTTATGGCCCGTTTTATGGCCACTGTAATGGCCCAGGTCAAAAGCTTCAGGGAGCTGTATTCTGGGAATTATGCAAACGAGGAGCAGGCCCAGGGCCAGAGTATGGATTTTGTCATTAAACCTGGGCAGGCCATGTCGTTAGTGCAGTAAAACCCACGTCATGACCACAGGTCTCAATATAAAATTATAGGGAACACAGTGGGGGAGGGAAAGCAGGGGGCCCATGGCCATGCTGGCACCTTCCATGCTGGCACCCCCTGAGAACACGGGGATGTGATGCAGGCTGGAGGCTGCAGGGTGCCTACGCTGATCCCTGTGACTGCTCTTCCTGAAGTTGGGAGCCAGGAAGAGGACCCATTGTCCCAACAGGGAAACTGAGGCCAAGCTCGGAAAAGTAGAAGATCCCTGTGGCAGGAAAGCAGATGAACTGAGCACAGGTATATGGGAATGCTGATGCCTGCTTCCAGGTGCAGAGGGAGGAACTGGGGCTCTGGCAGCCCTAAGAACCATACCTGGTACCCCAGGCAGAGGGGGCTGAAACCCTGATATCTCTACCTCAGCTCTGATCTCATGCCCTAGATCCTAACCTTTCTCTATTCTTGTCTCTCACCATTTCCCCCTTCTGTCCCAGCCCCTACCTCAATGCTTGATTTCAACAGCCTTGTCAATTGTCCCTTAGTCACCCTCCATGCCTGCCAGCAAGCGTTACCACCCTCCTCTGGCCCCTTCCTGCTCCCGCCCATCACCACCACCACAAGCACCCATTCCTGCCTCCCTCAGCCCTGACTAAGGCTGCACAGACTGGAGTCACTGACTTTCTTTTCCAGTTTTCTCACTGGTTTGTGATCTTCTTGAGGCCAAGACTGTGTTTTCTTTATCTCTGAGCCCATTTCTCCTAGAATAATACATGACATAGAATAATTGTTTGATAAATATTTGATGAATGAATAAATAAATGAAGCAATGAGATCATGAGCCAAGTACAGGGGTCCCTGCCCAGTTCTGAGCCTCAGTTTCCCCATCTGTAAAATAAAGATAATGGCTTGCAGAATTTCTAGGGTCTCAGTCACCTCTGAGATTCTCTGGCTGAATAGAATGAGTCTAGAATCCTCACCTCCCCACTCCTAGACCAGGGCCACATCTGCCTCTTTTACTCAGAGCTGCCTTTTAGCTGTTCCCTGAATATCTGGGGCACAGCTACCAGGGCATATGATCAGCAGACCCCTTCCCCCCTAGAGACCTAGCCACACTGACTAGAGCCACCCCTACCCGACCCTGCCACACACAAAGCCTCCAGAGCAGACATCCCAGTTCTGCAAAGGTCATCTGGCTTCTGGGACAAGCAGCTCTTCATTTCTACCTCTCCTCCTTCCCTTCATCTTCTCCACTATTTTGTTTCATCACTGAGAATCTAATCTATGCCAAGTCTTTTTTCAATTGTCTATAGATTAAAAGGTGACTAAGAATGGTCCTGGAGAAGGCAATGGCACCCCACTCCAGTACTCTTGCCTGGAAAATCCCATGGACGGAGGAGCCTGGTGGGCTGTAGTCCATGGGGTCGCGAAGAGTGGGACACGACTGAGCAACTTCACTTTCACTTTTCACTTTCATGCATTGGAGAAGGATATGGAAACCCACTCCAGTGTTCTTGCCTGGAGAATCCCAGGGATGGGGGAGCCTGGTGGGCTGCCGTCTATGGGGTCGCACAGAGTCGGACATGACTGAGGCGACTTAGCAGCAGCAAGAATGGTCCTGCCCACAAGAAGCTCACAACTCATTCATTCATTCATCCCTTTGCTCCCATTCTCTGCCTGGAATTCTTCTTAGGCACATGTTAAATTTTGTTTCTTTGGTGAAGCCTTCTCTTTTTCCACTCCTCCAAACACATATCTGGGATGAATCACTCCCTCCTCTGAACTCTCAGTTGATCTAGTCTGGGCATCCAGGAGAGCTATAATCTTGTGTCAAAGGGAGATAGGTTCTTGTGTTCAGCCTGAATAGGGAACTCCCTCAGACATAGGGTTGCTAGACCTAGCAAATAAAAATATAAGACATTCAGGTAAATTTGAATTCTAGAAAAACAATGAATAACTTTTAACATAAGTATATCCTGTGCCAATAGTTGAGACATACTAAAGTGAAAGTCGCTCAGTCGTGTCCAACTCTTTGTGACCCCATGGACTATAAAGTCCTGAATTCTCCAGGCCAGAATACTGGACTGGGTAGCCTTTCCCTTCTCCAGGGGATCTTCCTAACCCAGGGATCAAACCCAGGCCTCCTGCATTGCAGGTGGATTCTTTACCAGCTAAACCACAAGGGAAGCCCAAGAATACTGGAGTGGGTAGCTTATCCCTTTTCCAGCATCCCAACCCAGGAATCAAACTGGGGTCTCCTGCATTGCAGGTGGATTCTTACCAACAAGCTATCAGGGAAGCTACAAGATGCCCAGTTGAATTTCTCATAAACAATTAATGTTATTTTTAGTCTAAGTTTCCCCCTTTTGCCATGGAAAACTTACACTAAAAATAATATTGTTTATGTGAAATTCAGCTGGGCATTTTGTATTTAATCTGGCAACCCTACCCAGTCAACCATCTTAGTCATCACTGGCGTGGACTTTATCTCTCTAAAAGCTGATTTTGACCCTCTCCAAGCATCAGAAGAAAGAAGAAGCAGGGAGAAAGATCTGACCTTAAGCTAAAGAAGCCTTCCTTCCTACAATCAGAGTTTACATGGATAGTCAGGGATGTTTCTGGATGAATAGAGCTCCTCAACCCTATGCCTATAAGCAAAGGCTAGGGGAGCACTGGCTGGGCAGAGTGGCAAGGGTGGGAGTTTAGGAATCCCGAGAAGTGCACTAGGCAAACTTCAGGCCCCTTCCTACACAGTGAGCTCTGGTTACCATCAGGGACAGAGTTTAGGCTCCCAGGGGCCCCCCAAGTCAGCATAGCCAGTGCTAGACCCATGTGTGCTTGTGTATTGGGGGCACACAATTTGAAGGGCATTTTGGAAGGGAAGAGCTCAGAATCTGTTAGACTCACAGCAGCCAGTGAGGTTATCCAAGTGAGGAGTGAGACCTGAACTGGGAGAATGTAGATTCCAGGAATACTGAAGCAGAACGGACAGGACTTGGTGGTTAAATGAATGTGGGAGGGGGAGTAAAGCAAGGAAGGGGCCGAGGGCAAAGTGAAGGTTGCTGGCTTGAGTGACCAAGTGAACGCAGGTGTCTTTCACTGAGAAGAGCACTGGGTCTTTGCTGTCGCACATGGACTTTCTCTTGCGGCGAGCAGGGGCTACTCTAGTTGTGCACAGGCTTCGCATCGTGGTGGCTTCTCTTGTTGCTCACCTGGGCTCTAGGGCACATGGGCTCAGTAGTTGTGGTGCACAGGCTTGGTTGCTCGCCAGCATATGGGATCTTTCCAGACCAGGGATCAAACCTGTGTCCCCTGCCTTGGCAGGTGGATTCTTAACCACTGGACCATCAATGAAGTCCAAGTACTCAATTCTAGATGGTTGAGTTTGAGATTCTTGTAGGACATTCAGGCATTGATGTCCATTAAGTGTTTGGCTATCGGGGTCTGGAGAACATGGGAGGGATCTGGGGCAGAGAAACGGATGTCGGCAGGGCACAGGTGGGAGTCAGAGCCAATAAGAATACACAATATGGTCCCACAGGCAGAGAGAGAAGAGGAGAGGCCATGGAAAGGAGCATGGGGAAAAGAGAGGGGCTGGGAGAGAATGCTACCCTGGCAGTCACCCTGGTCCTTTTCAGTCTTTCCCACTCGACTGTGAGTACCTCAGGGCAGGGACTAGATCTGGTTATATTCTGTGTCCCCACTGCTGTGCACTAGGCCTGGCTCAGCACAGACATCAGACAATGTTTGTTGAATGACTGCAGGAACGATCCCTTTTCTCCCTCTTTTCTTCCTTCTCCTGCTTTGGAAAGTGTGAAAGCAGCAAGGAAAGGAGTGACAGAGGAGGCCCTGGATATTCCGGGTGACGCTGTGATTAAACCAAGACCTGCTTCACTAACGTGTGAAATGAAGTGATCAAGGTTTGATTGCACAGAGCATTGATTGCGTCCTGATAGATTTCCGAGAAGGGCAGCTGGCTGAGGAGGTGCTGTGCACGGCCACAGCCTCTGGAGCTGCAAAGCGGAATAATGTTCATGGGCTCTGAGACCCTCAGGCTCACCCTTCCTCCAGGCCAAGAAGCCCTAGGAGGCAGCAGAGGCTTGGGGTGGAGGATTGGGACGTGGCGTTTCTCTCCACGTATAGCCCAGCTTATATGTCTGTCTCTTCTTCTTCCCTCACCAGGTAAGAAAAAGGCAGCAGCACTGTTTGACAGCCAGGCCCCTATTTGCCCCATCTGTCAGGTCCTGCTGAGGCCCAGCGAGCTACAGGAGCATATGGAGCAAGAACTAGAGCAGCTGGCCCAGCTGCCCGCCAGGTAAGCCACCTGCCAGAGGCCTCCACTCAGGGTTCTGGCCACCAGGTCCCAGCCTCTCACAGGCGGCAAGACCCTGCTGCCATTCTCCACCTGGCTTTCAATCCTCAGCTCCTCTGGCTGAATGGTGCTGCCTTTCTCTTCTTACTCTGTTTCCAGAGATATGAGGAGAGTGAGCTTTAAGTCTCAAAAAAGCACAAGAAAGGGGAGGAGCCTCAGAGCAGGGTGATGGAAGCAGGGACTGGGACTGGCAGCTTCCTGAGAAGTGCAGCCTGGGGTTGCCATCCACCTCCCCTATGAATCTCAAGGTGTGAAAGGTGACAACCTTGAGAACGTGCTCAGGCGTGTCTCCCTTGCTCCACCCCATCATCTTTGTCCCTGCCTGAAGGACTGGGTGGAGCCTCCTCCCAGAAGAGCCAAGGTTGTCAAAAGGAGCAGAGAAACAAATTACCCCAAAGCTTAGGGGTTTAAAGCAACCATTTCATGATGCTCATGGACTCTGTGGGGGTCAGGAATTCAGACAGAACACAGAGGGGGTGGCTTGTGTCTGTTTCACCCTGTCTGGGGCCCCAGCTGGGAAGGCTTGTTGGCTGGGAGCTGGGATCACCTGGCTCCTTCATTCACATGTCTGGTGGTTGATGTTGGCTGTCAGCAGGGACCTCAGCTGGGGCTGTAACCAAAGCACCTACACATGGCTGCTCCTTGTGGCCTGTGAGCAGGATAGCTCACAGTGTAGCAGCTGAAAGCGTGAAAGCAAAATGTTCCAGCCAATGAGATCGAAGCTGGATCCCCTTTTATTAACCTAACCTCAGAAATCACTTAACCTCACTTCTGCTATACTCTCTTGGCAGTATTAACCTACCCAGATTTTAGGGACGGGAACATGTACCCCACCTTTTGATGGAGAAGGGGCAAGCTCCTCTTACAGAAGAGCATGTGGGCTCTAGCCACTCTGGGAAATAGTCAGCCACTGGGAATAGCCTGCCCCACGATTCCCAGTCCAAAAACCTGGATCAGTTCCAGTCAGCAGACTTGACTGATCCTCCTTCCTCTACCTTCTCACCTAATCCCCCATGCAGGGTGCAGGGGCCCAGAGGTGAACCAGAAATCGTCCCATGTAAGTTGGTGTAGCCACTATGGAGAACAGTATGGAAATTCCTCAGAAAACTAAAAATAGGATTACCATATGATCCAGCAATGCCACTCTTGGGCATATACCCAGACAAAACTATAATTCAAAAAGGTACATGCACCCCTAGGTTCATGGCACCGCTATTCACAATAGGCAAACCATGGAAGCAACCTAAACGTCCAGCGAGAGATGAATAGATAAAGAAGAGGCGGTGCATATACACAATGGAATGCTGCTGAGTCATAAAAAGGAACAAAATAATGCCATTTGCAGCAATACAGAGGCTCCCAGAGATTATCATACTAAGTGAAGTTAGAAAGAGAAAGACAAATACCATATGATGTCCCTTATATGTGGAATCTAAAATATGGAACAAATGAACTTATCCACAAAACAGACACAGACTCACAGACAGAGAGAGCAGGTGTGTGGTTGCCAAGGGGGAGGGAGGGAAAGGGACGGACCTGGGATTTGGGGTTGGCAGATGCAAACGATTACATTTAGAATGGCTGAACAACAAGGTCCTACTGTGTAGCACAGGGAACTATATTCAATCTCCTGGAGTAAATCACAATGGAAAAGAATATTAAAAAAGAATGTGTGTGTGTGTGTGTATATAACTGAGTCACTGTGCTGTGCATCAGACTATATTGTGTACAGTGTGTATGGGCACAACATTGCAAATCAACTATACTTCAATTTAAAAGAAAGAAAGAAAGAAATGGTCCCACCCTCAGGAGCTCATAATAGGAGTAAGGAGAGCCAGGCATTAGCAACCTTGAGGGACGGAGACCGCTCTGTGGGATAGACAGGAGCTATGGGAGAAACAAGACGGTACTGAACCCAGCACAGAGCAGAGAAGGCCTCCTGAGGGAGCTGAGGCCTGGGCTGAATTGAAGGCCAAAACACTACTTATCTATTGCTGTGTTACAAATTCTCCCCAAACGTCATGGCTTAAAAACAGCAAAACTTAATATTTCACAGTTTCTGGGGGTCATCAATTCAGACACAGCTTAGTTGGGTAGTTGTGAGGGGTTGTGGCTTTTGGCTCAGGCTCTCAGGAGACTGCAGCCAGGATGTCAGCCAAGGCTGCAGTCGTCTGAAGGTTCCACTGGAGCTGCAGGACCCCTTCCCAGGATATTCGCTCACACAGCTGTTGGCAGGAGGCCTCAGTTCCTCGACGTGCAGGTCTCTCCATAGGGTTGCTACAGTTTCCCTGAGACATGGCGGTTGACTTCCCACAGAGGAAGTGATCCAAGAGAGAGGCTAGAGAGGAAGCCACAATGCCTTTTATGATCTAGTCTGGGAAGTCATACACTATGGCTTCTAATATATTTTATTCTACTCACTAGAAGCAGGTCAGCAAGTCCAGCCCACACTCCACAGAGGAGAATTAAACACTGTAAGTTCTACCTCTTGAAGGGAAGTAAGGTGAAAGCTGCTCAGTCGTGTCCGACTCTTTGAGACCCCACAGACTATACAGTCCATGGGATTCTCCAGGCCAGAACACTGGAGTGGGTAGCATTCCCTTCTCCAGGGGATCTTCCCAACCCAGGGATAGAACCCAGATCTCCCTCGTTGCTAGCAGATTCTTTACCAGCTGAGCTACCAGGGAAGCCTTGAAGGGGAGAGTACCAAAGAATTTGTGGGAATACTGAAAACTACCACAGAAGACTGTACTAATGATGATAATAATAGTCTTGTTGAATGCTGTGTGCCAAGAACTTTATACTAATTTATTCAGTCTTCACAACAACCACTGGTGTGTGTGTGCGCGTGTGTGCGCGCGCACTAAATTCCTTCAGTCCTGTCTGACTTTTTGTGACCCCATGGACTGTAGCCCACCAGGCTCTTCTGTCCATGGAATTTTCCCAGGCAGGAATACTGGAGCAGATTGCCATTTCCTACTCCAGGGGATCTTCCCAACCCAGGGATCGAACCTGCCTCTCTTGAGTCTTCTGCATGGAGCAGGCAGATTCTTTACTGCACAACCTGGGAAGGGCTACCACTGCGGGGCGGGGTAATAATTATTAACTCCATTTTACAGACGAGGAAACTGAGATACAGAGGGGTTAAGTGACTTCTCTAAGGTTGCACAGCCTGTAAAGTGGTAAAGAAAAGGGGTCAAAACCAAGCAATCTGACTCGAGAGCCCACACTTTTAACCACTCCCCTTCCCCTCAACAACACACACACCCAGGACTAGCCTAGAACAGAGAGGGGAAGCAACATCCTTCTGCAGTTGAGTTCCACACCTTGGCTATGCAGGAGTGCTTCTGGGTGGAGGACTTCCCAACAGAAATTGAGAACAGAGGCAGAGATGAAGGGACACCCGCCCCGCCCCGCGCAAGGGTCTGGAGAGTGGGGGCCCGAGCTCTTTCTGCCTCCTCACTGGGGGCCACACCACAGCCTAGCCCCTGTGGCCCCATCCACGCACTACCCAGGGCATCCACTTGTGCCCACATAAGTGTTCCACCCGCTCCCGTGACCCTCCGGCAATCCCTCCTGCCCCACAGCCTCTCAGAGGGTCCCCTACTTTCACATCTTTGGCTCCGGTCCATTTCTCCGCTCCCCGCCCCCCAGCCTTCACGGGTGCCCCAGCCCTCACCGTTAGCTCACGCGTCCCCCACTTCTGTGCCCCTCGTGCCCAGGCCCAGCCCAGCACCCCCTAACTCCTGGTACGTTTCCCCCCTCCTCAACCCGGTGTCTGACAGCCGGACAGCGGGATCTGCACAGCAAGTGAAATTCCCGTCGGATCGATAAAGCCGAAGCGCTGGCGGCGACGGGTCGATGGTTTTATCTGTCTCGGCCCCGCCGCGCCCGGCGCGCTGACAGTCCGACCGGCCGGCAAAGGCGTTCAAGGGCAGCCGCGCCCGCCGCCCCCTCCCCTCGCCTATACGCCCCCCCTCCCTGCGGCCGCTGCGCCCACCGGACTGCAGGCTGGACCTCCCCGCCGCCGCCCTCGTGATTTATCTGGATTTTTAATTGGAAAAAATTTGCGAATTAATTGATTTCAGGAACTTGCCAATTAACATTGTAATTGGGTGCGTGATAAATTCCCAAGGAGCGTGTCAGCTCCCTCCGGGCTGAGGGCCGTGGCGCCCGGGTGGGCGGGGAGGGCCCCCAGCCTTGGCTGCCCTTGCCCCGCCCCTGCCCGCTCTCCGGGAGACCGGAGGGGAGGAGAGGAGGTTGGGAGGGCTCGGAGACCCCCTCCCTCCTCTTCCCCACCTCAGTTCCGACCTGACAGGGGCCTTTGACCAGGTTATTTCACAGACAGGGAAACCGAGTCCTGCAGGAGGGCAGAGCCTGTGCGTGCATCGCTCAGAGTGTTCTGGGCAGAACCCAGGTGAGGGCGTCCCCAGCCACTGTGGCCTCCCCAGCTCTCTAGTCCGCCCCTCTGTCCTCTTCTTGGCTTCTGTCCTTTCTTTCCTCTCCTCTCCTCTCCAGCTGTCCCTTCCCCCTCTCACCCTCCCTTTGCCCCCACCCCCACCCCCTTCCCTCAGCCTGGCCAGCTCCTGAGTCTGTGGATGCTGCTGCCAGGGTGCTCTTCCTTCCATCGCCCTCCCACAGGGTCAGTCCCAGAGGCGTTCCTCTGGGTGGGCCTGGTTTGCGCTCTCTGCCCCCTTCTGTCCAACAGCACAGAGCATGCCCCCCACATAGCACGCTGCTATTTTTAGACACACCTAAGGGCTCACACTGGTTGGGCTTCCCTGGTGGCTCAGCTGGTAAAGAGTCCGCCTGCAGTGCTGGAGACATGGGTTCGATCCCTGGGTTGGGAAGATCCCCTGGAGAAGGGAACAGCTACCCAGTCCAGTATTCTGGCCTGGAGAATTCCATGGTCTGTATAGTTCATGGGGTCACAGAGAGTCAGACATGACTGAATGTCCCAAACTAGGGCTGGCTGGTTTTCACAGACACCAACACAAATGTATGTAGACAACATACAGTCACACACCCTCCCTCATTCCAACACAGATACATGTGCTCACACCTACCCCCTCAAAGAACCACTTCCCATGGATGCTCACCCCCACAGGCACACAGGCAGATAGACCCAGGAAGAAGAGTCAGAACTTCTGCTGGCAAAGCACTCACACTTCTCAAAACACTTGTACATTCGAGATCAGAGGCAATGCCCCCACACACTCCCTCACCTCATCCTCTCTTTACCCCTTTCAGTCCTGCACAGGCATTCCAGCTGACCCCAGGATTCAGCTAGCTGGACCAAGAACAGCAAAGTTAGATTGGGGACAGATAGTGGAGAGCCTTCAGTGCCGGAGGGTCACCTTCGAGTTGGGGAATTAGAATATCTGTGAGCTGGAGAAGCTTAATCAGAGAGCTGAGCTGTAGGAGAATCGCTCTGGAGGTGGCATGGAGCAGAATTTGGGGGTAGAAGCAAGGAAGCAAGTGAGGAAGTTAGGCAGGGTCCAGGGGACAGATGATGAGGCTCACCTAGGACAATGGCAGTGGCAGTGGGAACAGAGAAGAAAGAATGGTGAGAGACTGGTGGGGGACTAAGCAAGAGAACTTAGCTGATTACTTGTGGGGCACTTACTGACTTCGCTTTCTGACTTGACTCACAGGAACGGTGTCAATAGTAGAGATGCAGGTATCTGAGGGAAGGAGGAGACTGTAGACAGAGCTCTGGGTGCCCTGAGCTTTCTCTGGGATGGTGATAGTGTGGACGTGGACAGACAGACAGACTGGCAGGACGGTGTCAATAGTAGAGAAGCAGGTATCTGAGGGAAGGAGGAGACAGTAGACAGAGCTCTGGGTGCCCTGAGCTTTCTCTGGGATGGTGATAGTGTGGACGTGGACAGTCAGACAGACTGGCAGGAACATAGATGGGAGCTGGAGATTGATGGGCAGGTTGGACAGTGGTCCCCAAACTTCTCTGTGGCCCTCAGACAGGAGTTTCTACCCAGAAATAGGAAAGAACCTTGGACTCTTTCAGAGATCCACAGAACTGAAACTGAGGCTTGGCTTAGAGGGCCCTGAGCTCAGAGACCTTTTTCTGGAGGCTTCCTCAGCCACTCTGAGCTCTGGTTTAGTCAGTGTTTTAAAGGGCCTGGAAGGAGCCAGAGGAAGGCTGGGTGACTCTAGAGGAGAGGCGGGGTGTGGAGATGGCAGTGCCCCCACCCCCACTTAAGCCTTATTTAAGGCCGGCCTCGGTGTTTGGTTGGGTAATGAACTAGATAAACAATTCCCCAAATAGATTAAAACGAAGTGTAACTTACAAAGGCGGCTGGTGATGATGGTTTATTCCCGGGCAGCACACCATTTCTTTATTTCCAAGGATAATTCAGTGTAAATCACCTTAATTAAAAGTGTCAGCCCAGCCCATGAATATTGTACTTAGGAACGCGTTTCCTGGGTCCCAGTTATAATTTAAAACCCATGGATCACTAGGCAGCGAGTGACTGAGAAGGGAGGAAATCGTTGGGGGCGGGCTGTGGAAACTGGGAGGGACGAAGGCAGAGCCGAGTGGATGGGCTGGGCGGGAGCCTGGCTGCCAGCGGCTCGGGGCTCAGAGTTCTCCTCTCCAAGGTGGGCCCCTCACCAGACTCCTCTCTCTGGGGGAAGCAAGCACACTTGGAGGTAATCAGGTTGTTGGAGGAAAGGTAGGGAGGGCGGGGGGAGGGGGGTGCTTGCTCTGGGAGAGGGAAGGAGTCTGACCAGTCCAACTGGAGGGAAGATGAAGAGGATTGCAGGAAAAGATCCAGAGGACTGGCCAAGGGAGAGGCTGGACATCCTGGCCCTGAATGTCTTCATGTCTGTTCACCGGCAGAGTAAACGAAAGCTCAGAGTCAGCAGGGCCCTCCCCAAAGTGGAGAGAGTAAAAGAACTCAGAGCTCAGCCCTCCATCCTGAGTGTCTTTAGGAGGCAGTGGGGCCAACAGAAAAGCAGCACTCTGGACTCTCAGATAGGAACGCAAATCCCAGACCCTGCCTGGGCTGTGTGAGCAGTGAGGTGTCACCCAGCCCACCAGTCAACTCTAAAGTTTTTGTGAAGATCAAAGAGATGACACGCTTGAAGCTCCTAGCCCATGCCTGTCACATGTGGTGGGTGCACAACAATTGTTCAGTCTTGCCTCTTCCATTTCACCCTGATTCTGCTCAGAAAACACTCAGACCTCAGTCCAGGGGCCTGGTGGGAACAGTGTCATATAGTAGATGCCTCATTTCTTTCGCTGTAGGTCCAGGAATGGGGCTGGTAGCAGGGCGACAACAGCATTTGTTAGCGGAATGAAGGAAAGATAAAAGTAACAGACTCACATCTAGTTGTTCCTCAATGGCAGCTCAGTTTCCTCTCTGTATCCCTTGTGCCCGGATCAGGAGCAGGAACATGGGGACCACTTATGAACAAAATGCCACTGAACGGAACCCAGTTTGGTGGTCTCTTCCTGTCTGTGATGCCCCCACTGTGTGATCAGACAGGCAGACAGCTGGTTTTTGTTGTTTTTTTTTTAATATTTTGGCCACATCATGTGCCATGCAGGATCTTAGTTCCCTGACCGGAAATCAAACCCACAGCCCCCCCTACCCCCACCACGAGCTATTTTTACACTCAGATCTTAGTCTCAGCCTGCTGCCAAGCTACCGGCCCCTTCACTATGACGTACGTGTCTGCTTCTGTGGGTGTGTCCACGTACGGCTGCATTTGTGGCTGCCTGAGTGTTGGGCGTGTGGCAGCACACGTGGGTGTCTGTACCTGTGCATGCTTGTGTGAAGGTGGGCATGTGAGCAGCTCTTCATCCGGGCCTGGGTGACAGTTGTGAATGTCTTTAAGGACACGGCCCTGGGAACATGACTCTGCCTGCGCCTCTGTGTGCATGCCTGAACCTCGGTGTGACCACACGTTGACAGAATTATAGAGACAATGGACATGTGCATATCTGCCTTTACACCAGGGTTTCTCAACCTCAGCACTATTAACATTTGGGCTGGGTAGTTTTTTGTTGTGAGGGGCTATCCAGTACCCTCTAGGATGGTTAATCCCCTGTACCCACTACATGCCAGGAGAAAACTGCCCGCTCCCAGCTATGATGATCAAAAATGTCTCCAAGTGTTGCCAGTTGTCCTCTGGGCGGCAAATGGCCCTGGATGGAGAACCTCTACTTTATCCAGCTCTGCCTATGCCTTTGCTCACATATTAGGTGTGTCATGCCTGTCCCCGTGGGTGTTCCGTGTCCACACGGCCTGCGTGCGCCCGGGTGTCTGCCCTGGCTGTGTCTTCTGTGCTGTATGGATCTCTCGGGTGTGCTCTACCTGTACTGCTTGTATGTGCATGGGAACCCTATGGGAATGCGCTGTTTCTGCCTCCTGCCGTGTTCCAGCCGGCGCCTGTGTGTGCGTGTGTTTGTGTGCATGTGCTAGCACGTGCGTGAATGTGTGAGCACAGATGTGGTGAGCATAGAGGGGGCAGCAGGGCGGGAGGGACAGGAACAGGGATATTAATGTTTCTGAAGTGGATCTGATTTGATACGTCTTGTTCCATTGTCAGCATCTGTTTAGCGGGGATTTGTAATACTTTGTGGCTCTGGATCACTCATGCTTAGCGCTGGGATGTGGCCTTGCATACCAATTTTGTTATTAAACACAGTCCTCGCCTCCCCCACAGCCCATCCATCACCTCCCCCACCCCGGCCCCCGCCTGCTCCGAGCCACCCACCATATTTCAGGGCCCAGCTCCCACCCGCCCGCCGCGCCCGATGCCGGAGGGCCTGGGGCTGACAAATTGAATCAGGAGGAGATCATTCCTGGCCTAACGCAGTTTGCAGCATGTTGGAGGGAGAAGTGACAAGAGCCATGGCAGTTCCATCACCCCCCTCCCATAGGAGCTGAGTGCAGGCTGGGGACAGGGGATGGAGGGGAGGGGCAGGACAGGCACAATCCTCAGGGCTGACAGCATGGGTCAGGTGAAGCCCCTTCCCTCAGATCCACAAGACAGCCTGCCACGCCTCGTGTCTGTCCCCCCCGCCCGGGAGCCAACTCTGGCCCCTAACCCCCGATGGAGGCTGAGCCGAGCCGGGCAACGCTGGCTGTCTTCTCCCCCTGGGGTCTTCTTGCTGTTCTCTTGCATGCCCTGGGCAGCAAGTGGAATGGTCACCCTGTCCTCTTCTTTCTTGGCAGCAAGAACTCCCTTCTGAAGGATGCCATGGCTCCAGGCACCCCCAAGGTAGGTGGACAATTGTGTGTTTTTTCCTACCCATCCTAACATAGGCCCACCCAGAACTGGTTCCTGAAAAAAAGGAGCTCCTCTTGGATCCCCAGCTGTCGTCAGGGTTTGATCGTCAGCCTGGGGTCTCGGGCTGCCCTGTGCACTCGAGCACATGCATGCAGTCTGAGTGGGAGCTGGAGTATGCTCATCTGACTCCCTCCTCTTCCAGTCAAGATGGGGTCAAAGCCAAGAATGAACCGGGGGAGTGGGGGACCCAGACACTGTAAGTCTGGAGAGACTCAGAAGGAGGAAGGTGAGCTGCACCAGGTAAAGAAAAATATAGACATGCAGGTCAAGACAGCTGGTACGGGGCCTTACAAAGCCAGCCCATGGGATGAGTGCATGAGCTTTGTCCTGAGGGCAGCAGGGAACCAGAGAGGATGTGGGGCTCATTTGAGACCATCTGACTCTCTGAACAGACACTATGAAAGGGAAGCTTGAAAGCATCAGATGGAGAAAGGAAGAGTGAAGGACAGTGGCTCAAAAGAGGGGTCAGAGGCCTCAGCAGGATGGCATGACTCGAACCGAGAACTCTCATAGGTGGCCACAGAGGGAGACGGTACTGTGTCCTCAAGGGGGATGATGTTTTGAAGGAGTGGGGACCTGGGGAGGAAGACTAAACCCTTACCGAGTGTCCTCTTTCCCCTACCCCTCAGTCAGGTGGCATCCTATCTTAATAAATTCTCACAATGACTTGTAAAGGCAGGAATCCTCAGCCCTTTCTATAGGGAGTGAGGAATGAGTGGATGAAACTTACTTTCTGGCTATGCCACAGGGCTTGTAGGATCTTAGTTCCCCAACCAGGGGATGAACCTGCACCCTTGGCAGTCAAAGTGCAGAGTCCAAACCACTGGTCCACCAGGGAATGCCTCAGAATGGATGAAATCAGTCAGTGAGTGTGTGTGGAGCAATTAGAGCAGAAGCCAAGAACAGAGTCTGGGACTCCTGTGGGGGCGGGGTCAAGAGAAGGCCCCAGAGCCACAGAAGGAGCAGAAGAGGAACAGTGATGAGTAAGGAGGGGCACAGGAGAGCATGGTGTCCTGGGGCCCTAAGGGAAAAAAAATCTCAAACTGTCTGGGGTAGTCACATGTCAAACAGGAGGGCTGGAGAAGGAGGCTGTCGTATTTAGAGGTCTTATAGGCACAGGTGACCTCTGAGAGGGCACTTTTGGGAAAAGGAGCCAGAGTGAAAATATTACTTCCAGGGGGTTGGCCCGTCTCCCCTGCAGGCCTGTCTAAAGGAGTGGACTCCACCTCCATGCACTCAACACAGCAAGGTAGACAGAGGAGGGGCAGGGGGCCTAGCCCAGGTCTGGACAGATGCAGGCCCTGGCCAAGAAACCAAAGCCCTCCCAGCCCTAAAGGTAAAAGATGTGGGGGGAGAAGTCACACTGGCTAAGCCTAGCCCAGCCTGCAGTCTTCAATGGAAACAGGTCACCAGGTCAGGCACAACCACTGACCTGACACCTAAGCGCGGCTGGCAGGGCTAGGGACTTGACCCCAGTGAGGCCTCTGTTCAAAGCACACACACACAGACCACATTCATACTTGGTTCCCCGCATGCACAGATGCACACCCACTCACCTACCCCTAGCCCATCAGAATACTTACACAGGAAATCTTAAACATGTGCGGATTCCTGCAACCACCACCGTCTGGATTATTGATAATCAGATTCGGAGGCAATGGCCACCACTTACTCACTTCTAGATGTAAGTTCATGCCCCCAAAGCTGAGGATTTTAGGGTCTGTCTTGCGCCTTGACCCAGGCTTTAGGGAAGCAGGTCATGGATGGAAGAGGCACGAGGTATAAGGTTCAAGCAAGAGACTGAGAGGACAGGGAGAAGGAGGGAGGGAGGAGGAGGAGAGGGCGAGGGGGCCTCAGACAAGATTGATGGCCTCGTTGCCATTAAGAAAAAAATTAGCCGGTGGCGGCTATCATATTAAAGGGTGAAGAAGCCGTGAATTATTTTCTTAAAGATCTTATCGCTTACAATGATAATTTTACCTTCCAAAAGGCCACTTTTAATGAGGCGAAGAGCCAGGCAAAAAGTCATGATTTAATGCTGGGATTTTTTTTTTCAAAACACATTTTACTGCTTTTTGGTCCATGTTTAAAAAGCGCCAGTGACCTTTTTTTATTCCGTTTGCCCCAGGTGTAATTCTGAGGCCTCTCAGGGCTTCTAACCTAGAGAGAATGAGAGCGAGCACGCGCAAGCAAATGAGCTCAAGCTTTCTCCTGATGGAGGGGCGGGGGCCCCACAATGTCGTCCCTCCTCAGCATCCTCCTTGGGACCAGAGGAGGAGGACATTGCCTGAAAGTCCACCTCTTCTCTGAGCTGGGAGCTGAGGCACTCACTAGGCCTTCCACTGGGCCAGGGTGGGTGAGGAAGGGGCTCCGAGTTGCAGGGAATCCCACCCCAGGCCCTGCCCGGCCTCCTCCCCAATCCAGCTCCTGGGCTGAGGCCGAGTCAGGGAGCCCTGCCAGACCAGCAGCTGCCCCCTCCCCTCCCAGGGCCCTCAGGCGTGAGGATGTGCAGCGTGGCCACCGCATGCGGGTCACATCCTAAGGCTCAGTTGGAGATGAAGGATAAATGGCTGCTCCATCTTTCCCAGATTGCTTTCTTTGGGCTGTCACTGGCGATTTGGCATGGTTTTCTAGGCTGGGGAGGCCTCCGAGGGAATTGTATGCTTCCGGCTCAGAGCTGTGCAGGCTGGAGAAGGTGGAGGGTGGGGGGGCTGCGGGAAGTATGGATTGCTTTCAGGCCTCCAGGCCCCCAGTTTGCAGCTGAACAGGCCTTGGCACAAGCCAGCAAGAGCAGGCTGAATGTGCCATGTGGTATTTAGAACTGTGGAGCTCGCGAAGTTTAAAGCAGACAGTTTATTAATCTAAACTGCGGGCGTATGTAGAAGAGGCCATGTGGGATTGACACAGGGGGGATTACTTTTGCTGTGGTTTTTGCTGGGATCACCGCCACAGCACAGGGAGAAGTGGAGCCAGCGCACATCCCTAGCTGCATGGAGGAAACTCATACATAATATTTAATTTACTTTCTCCATAGCGGGGCTGCCACCAGCCTGTATTAGGGGCAAGCACAGTGGCAGGGATGTGGCTCTACCCCAACCCTTCAGGGTCCCAGAGTCTCTGCTCCCTACGGGAAAACAAAGCCTATATAGCCTCAGCCCCCTGGGAGGCCTGCCCCACAGGGACAGAGATTAGTTGGGGTGGAGGAGACTGGACCCTCTCCAGGGGCTTCCACCCATCCCCAGGATCAAGCCATCCTCTCCCACAACCAGACTCCGGGGCCTGACCACATGCCTTTAGAATCTCAAGTGTAGCCTCCACCCCTCTGCCCTCCTTTTCTTTGCCCCTCTCCTAAAAGCGCCATAGGACCCAACACCCTAGGGGATGGACTGTAGGTCTCACTCAGCCTGAGGCCATGTGTCCTTTTTCTTCTTTCAGTCCCTCTTGTTGTCCGCTTCCATCAAGAGGGAAGGAGAGTCTCCGACGGCATCACCACACTCGTCAGCCACCGACGACCTGCACCACTCAGACAGATACCAGGTGAGCAGGGCAAGCTGGGCACTTGGATGAGTCCGTCAGAGTTAACCCAGTTAACTCCTCCTCTCCCCAGAAGATGGGCGGGGGACTGAACTGTGTTTGGTTCCCGTTGTGTGTAATGACCCTAAGTGAACCAGAAGGCACAGGTGTCATGGAACGTGCCTTACATAGACAGACTTTAGGGAGAGATGCCAAGGTCATCTGGGCCTGGATAGGCTCTTCTGAAGCATCCCAGCCATCTGCCCTCTAGGGTTCAGTGTCATCAAGGACCCAGGGATGTGGCCCAGCATCACCTAAAGACTTCACACTTCAAAAACCAGAATCCCCTGAGCCATCAATTCTGCCAGACCATAGTGTTGGGCATGGTGGGGGTAGAATACTGCCTGTGAGTGCCTTGGGCAAACAGAATAGGAATAACCATACAATCCTCAAGCAGCAAAGCAGGAGGGGATTTAAGGGGAACATTCCAGCTTATCCAGACCTTCTTTGTGGAGGGAAGGAGAAAGGGCTTCCCTAGAAGCTTGTGTCTGAGAAGAGACAGAGCCCCACCTGCAGGAGCCCATCAGAGGGTGTAACACAGAGCCTGCTCCAAGGAACATGTGCCTAAATGGCAGTGGGGCTTCTCAGGGAGCCGTGATGTGACAAGAGAAACGCAGCCCTGACTAATGCAAAGAAACAAGGTGGCAGGGACCTGTCATCTCGGGCAGGGAACCAGGGTCACTGAGGGCACTCAGGAAGCCTTTCCTGGAATTTGAGGTCTTCTCTCTGGGTGCCTCTTCCTCCCCACTGACACAGCCTGGCATCAGGTACAGAGCTTGGTGAGTGAAATACCACGTACAGACTGTATACCAGCTTCCACTGGCACCTCCTCTGTTCGATGCTTCTGTATGCGACTCAAAGTACAGAGCCCAAAGTTTCAGCTCTGGGGAGGGATCCCTACTCTTGTGACCCCTAGTTTAAGAAAGGCAGTCAGTCCTTACCTAGACAATCCTGCTTCGAGATGGAGCAATGACCCAACTTGAGGAAATTCTGGGATAGGGAGATAGGGCTCCATCCCAGAGAATTCCACTCCCAAGGGAAACAGAGCCCTGCTTTGGAGGCTCTTCTGTCTACTTCAGCCACAGCATCAGCCCCACTATTTGCTGAGCCAGGGAGAGTAACCATCAGGCACAGATATGGCACGCTAGACACAGGCTAGGTGTGCTAAGGAATGGCACCAAGGCCTCCAGGGCCATACACATTGATTTAGATTCAACCTGTATTTCCAGCTTCCATTCCTAATACTGCCTGCTATGAACCCTGTGGTCTATGGTCACCAGATTAATGCTAACCACTCTTTGGCTGTGCCATTGCTTTCTTGCCTCTGTGTGTTTTTACACATGCTGTTTTTAATGGGATTATTTTACCCCACCCTATCAAATCCTATTTATTCTTCAACAAACTGCCCCAATCTCCTCTGCTCTAGGAAGCCTTTCTGGACTAGCATTCTCTTCTCATGACCCCTGCGTGTCCCTGTCATTGCTCTGATCACCCTATACTGTGATCACCCATTTAATGTTTCCGTTATCTGCTGCTGCTACTGCTGCTAAGTTGCTTCAGTCGTGTCTGACTCTGTGCGACCCCACAGACGGCAGCCCACCAGGCTCCCCCGTCCCTGGGATTCTCCAGGCAAGAATACTGGAGTGGGTTGCCAGTTCCTTCTCCAATGCATGAAAGTGAAAAGTCAAAGTGAAGTCGCTCAGTCGTGTCCGACTCTTAGCGACCCCATGGACTGCAGCCCACCAGGCTCCTCCGTCCATGGGATTTTCCAGGCAAGAGTACTGGAGTGGGGTGCCGTTGCTTTCTCCGTTCCGTTATCTACAAGTATATAACAAGCCATCCCCAAATTTAGTGGCTTAAGACAACTTTGATTTCTCATGATTCTGTCGGTTGACTAGACCTTTCCTCATTCATGAAGCTCATTCAGCTGGAGGACTACCTGGGCTGGAAAGTCCAAAATGGCCTGACCACATGTTGGGAGATCAGGGATGTTGATTTTCTTCCATATGATCTGTCATCCTCCAGTAGGTTAGACTGACTGCCTTACTTGGCAGTCTCAGGGCAGTGTCATGCCAAGAGGGTGAAGGCCAAAGATGCAAGGCCTCTTGAGGCCTAGACTCTAGAACTCACCCATCACTTGGCAGAGCAAGTCACAGGGCTAATACATAATCAAGGCATGAGGAAATGCAGCTTGTGATAGGAGGAACTGTGAAGAGTTGTGAACATACTTTATCTATCATGATAAGACTCACTCTTGCATTAGATTGGGGTGGGGGGGTGCTCTCTAAGGCAAAAACGTCTTATCCTTCTTTACTCCCTGCCTTTACTCAACCATGTATCTAGTACTCATGCTCAGTTCAGTGTCCTTGCCTTCAAGGGGTTAGATTTGCAGATAGATAATTTCTAAGTACTTTAAATGCTATGCGGAGAAGGCAATGGCACCCCACTCCAGTACTCTTGCCTGGAAAATCCCATGGACGGAGGAGCCTGGTAGGCTGCAGTCCATGGGGTCGCTAGGAGTTGGATACGGTTGAGCGACTTCACTTTCCCTTTTCACTTTCATGCACTGGAGAAGGAAATGGCAACCCACTCCAGTGTTTTTGCCTGGAGAATCCCAGGGACAGGGGAGCCTAGTGGGCTGCCGTCTATGGGGTCGCACAGAGTCAGACACGACTGAAGCGTCCTAGCAGTTAAATGCTATGATGGGAGTGTAAATAAGTTTCTAGGAGAGCACAGTGGAAAGAGAAAAATCAGAATAAGATTCACAGAGGAGGTAATGACTGAACAGAATGAGCAGGAGTTCACTTTGGTGGACAAGGAAGAAAAGATATTCCCGACCAAGGCAACACTATGTGCAAAGGACACAGGTGTAACACAGAATGATGTATCTGGGGACCCACCAGCAGCTCAGTTTTGTTAGAATGTAAAACACAAGGGGAACTGGTAGAAGGTGAAGCTCGAATTCCCTGATCTATACACAATGCCTGGCATGTAGTAGTTGCTCAATTATGTTGTTTAAAAAAAATCATCAAACTTGGCTTTGAAATCAGAGGGGACTGGTTTCTGCTTTGGATTCCCATTTACTTAGCCCCTGCTGGGTTACCTAACCCTTTAACCATTACCTCACTTTACCCTCATAGCAACTGTGCAAGCTAGAATTCACTGCCCCAATTTATTGCTAAGGAAACGGGCCTAGAGAGAAGTGACTTTTCTAAACACACATATATGTGAAGAACCAAGTCAGGCTGAGTCTGTCTGGCCCTGAATCCTAGGTTGCTTCCCAGCCCTCCAGTTGGGCTCAGGAACTTCCCTCATAAACATCCTCCTCTCCTTCCTACGGATTTCTGACGCATGCCAGACCCTGCGCTGGGTGACTGCACGGAGATGAGCTCCCAGGGAGAAGGGACAGGTCCAAACAATCAAAATATCCAAATTCAAAGTGAAGCCAAGGGACTGTGAAAACTAAAGAAGCAGCAACTAACCCAACATTGGGGGAAATGTGAAGTCTTCCCACCCAGACTCCTGTAGGATGAACAACAGTTAACCAAGCAGGGAACACGGGTGCATGGAGAATAATCTAGCCCAGAGTGCAGAGTATGGAGTGCTCAGAGAGCTACAGGTAGCTCTGCAACGCTGAGTGTCAGGAAGGCCAAAGGAGAGAGCAGGAATGGTAGGAGTCTGGAGAAGCAGGCAGAGCCGAACAGAGATGACCTGTATGCAGATAATCTCAGTGGAGAACCACTGAAAGATTTAAAGGGGAAGAAGGAAAGAGGGTCAATTTTGCATGATAAGAAATCACACTGCATGTAGTGTGAAGGATAGGGTACAGAGAAAAAAGCTGGAGATCAGAAAGCCAGATGGGTGACAGCTGCAAATTTAGAGAGCTCAGTTAAGATTATGAACTACAGCAGTAAATCCCAGATAGGTATAGCGACTGAAAAAACACTCAGGGATGTCTTGCCTATGCCAAGTGCTGTGCCGAGCTCTGGGTTCACTCATGACTCACTCGAGGTCCCGTCCCTGGAGTGGTCTGATAAAAATCTGTATAAGCCATATTGAGGGTAGAGATTGAAGTAGAGAGGAAATGATATTTTTCAAACAGGTCTAGAAGGCTAAGTAGGAGATACACAGAGGTGGAGATAAGAAGGTTTAAAAGACCTTTAAAGGTAGACTCTCTAAGATGAGAGAAGAATTGAGCGCGAGAAACTGAAGGAGGGTGGGATCAAGGACGACTCACTTTCAAGTTTCTGGTGTGGGCACACCAGAGTGGATGGTGGTATCCCGTTAGGAACTGAGAATCCTGGAGAAAAGCACTTGTTTGAGGGATGCTGGGTTCCAACTCGTGGGTGTGCGTTACCAGTAGCAGCTCCAGGGGTTGTCCAGGAAACAGCTGAAATGTTTGGAATCCTCCAGTGTCCAGACTGCTGGGGGCTGGACAGTTGGGACTTACGGTGGCATGACCTGCGGCGATCAGGAAGTCCTACGCCACCTCCCCAGCAAAGGGGTAGAGGCGCGGGAGGCGGGAGCCGGGCGGGGCTCCGGGACGGAAGAAGCCCCGCGCTAGGAAGGGGCGTGGAGTTGGGTGGGAGGACCTCGCAGCCACTAAAACCGGGGCGGGTTGGTTTTGGCGGGCGGTGGGAGGAACCCCTGGGCGGCCTCAGCCTGTTGCTGCCCGAGTGCGAGCAGCTGTTTCCTGGTCCTGGTCCGGCAGACCCACCCCTCCACCCGCCACTTCTTGAACTTTCACCCCCGGCGCGCGACGGCGGCGGGTCACATGATCAAGGCCAACATGGCCGCCGCCGCCGCTGGGAGCTGAGGTGCCGCCGCCGCCGGGCAGCCGGGGGGAATCCGCCCGCATCGCCGCCCTCGCCGGCCGGGCGGCCGCGGGGCCCGGAGCGCCGGAGGCCGGGGCTGGGGCGGCACCGCGTGGCGGCCTCCGGGGCCCGCTAGAGCAGCCCCCGGCGGCTATGCCGAGGGCCCGGAGCGGCCGGCGGAGCAGGGGGGCCGGCGGGAGGGAGGAAGTAGGTTTGTTTACGGGCTGTTTGGGGCGGGGCAGGCCTGGACCAGGGTCCGGAGCTGGGGCGGGGGCTGGGATTCCCGGCCGCGCTGACGCTGTCTTCTCTTTTTTGCATCTGCCCGGGATTTTCTCCCAGACCTTCTTGCGAGTGCGAGCCAACCGGCAGACCCGACTGAATGGTGAGTCTTGCACAGCCCCTCCCTTCGCCCCACCCCCGGCCTCCTCCCTCCCTCACTGCCTGCAGCTCCTGGCTCGCCTGGGTCTCTTCAACGTTAGGGCCCGTTGGTTTCCTCGCAATCACAGCGCCTCAGTATGTGCCGACTGAGGCTGCCGCCCTCAGTTTCCCCATCTGTTTAATGGAGGTGATTGTTGCCAGCTCTTGCGTGAGCCTCTCTAGGCCTTGAAGAACCCTGGGGGGCAATAAGTGGCAGAGAATGAGGAACAAGCCACACAATTCCACTTGGGAGCTCCGCTTTGAATTTGCAAACTGCTGGGACCTCACTGTACAAGCCGGCAGGGCGCTGAGAATGTTTTTCTTCCAGTTTTTAATCAGTGCCCAGTCGTGTGAATACAGCCTCTCTGCTGAGACTTGACAATGCAGTGAGATCTGGAGTTCCCACGGCAACAGGAACTAACTCATCCCAGGGCTCTTTGAGTTATCACTCAGCCCACATTTCACAAAGGTGATCAGCGTGGGCTCAACAGCTCTTAGAGGCCTTGTCTGAAAGCACGCTGCGTATGCACTACCTGGCAGCCGCCCCCCCCCCCCCCCCTTTTTGGATTCAAACCTCTGGAGCATTCCTGTTTGCTGAACAAACTGGATGATCTAGTTTTTTGTGCTGACTAGGGTGTGGTATATCTGGGGGTTGGCAGTAAGGGGCTTGGGGGTCTCTGGACCAGCTGGTAAGGCCATCGATGTTCAAGATCCCCAGTTCCTGCCACTTGGTTTCTGCTGCCAGGCTGAGCCCCAGATTGGGAAAAGGAGAGCATTTATCATAGGCCGGCCCCATGTTAAGCGTCTTTATCATAACTGAGAGGGAGTGTTAACACTCGTTTTGTAGATGAGGAAACTGAGGCTGGGACAGGTGAAGTGGTTTTTTGAAAACCACACAGCTGGGATATAGCCGAGCCATGGTTTGAACCGGTTAACCCACTCTAGTATTCTTGCCTGGAGAATTCCATGGACAGAGGAACCTGATGGATTATATTATAGTGCATGGGGTTGCAAAGAGTCGGACAGACTGAGCGATAAACACACACCTACCTCCAAAGCCTGTGCTGCTTGGACCATGCCATGCTGCCTCCTTGGCAATACTTTGACTTTTCCTGATAGTGGAAGCTTCCAGGTAGGGAACACACTTTTCCCTATCATGCTTTAGTAAGCTTAGTTCAGGACTTAGAAGATGGATGGCAAGAAAATAAGCAAACCTGCCTTGCTTATTTGAGAATTTCCAGGTGATGCCCAGTCCATCAGGGTGCTTTCCTGGGACCACAAGGAGTTTTCTGGCATGGGTGGCTTGGGCGAGCAACGCATCCAGTGTCCTAGTTTCCTTGACAGTCCTGTGAGATTCACCTCTTTATTCAATTTATCAGTGTCTCTCATCGTCTCCTTCTTACCAGAGAGGCATTCCCTCCGGCTCTAGGCAGGTTAGGGGATGCACCTTTGTACCGGAGCATGGCTCCATACAGCCTTCTCGAACTCTCAGGGTCACTTGCTCAATGCCTTTCTGATACCTGGCATCCCTTCTCCACCCCAGCCCTGGCTGTAGAGTGTCAAGGTGGATTGAGCCTGAGATGCCAAGGGTTAGGGCAGTCAAGGTGCAAGAGTCTAGATCTTTGTCCACAAAATCAAGTGGGCACCAGAACATGGTCACACCTGTAGTGAGAGCAGCGGAAACAGAGGAGATGGGCCAGGCTGCAGGCCAAGGCTTCCCAAACTCCATGCTCAGTCCTTGTGAGATGGTGGCTTTCCTGTTGATTTGGCTCTTTCTAGGGCTGCTCTATTCTGGAGTAACTCCCTGCTTCAGGCCCTCAACAGGCAGGAGCTGGGGTTCCAAGTGCTCCCCTAGCACATTCACAGGATCCGTCTTTGTTGATACTGATCAGCTGGGGGCACTCTTGGGACAAGAGAGCCTTTGAAGCTATGGAGTAAGGCATGGTTTCCTCTCCTGCCTTTGCCACTTTTTAGCTACCTGGGCTACTGCCTGATTGAGCTTTAAGTATCTTTATCTGGAAAAATGCTTAATACAACCTGGTTTCCAGATATAGAATAAAATGAGCTTCCTTGTGTAAGGCAGTTAAATCTTACACACAGCTGAAGCTCTAAATTGTAACTTATCAACTGTCACCTGCATCACTGTTCACCAGTGTCTCACTCCCTAGCCTGCATTGATGAGCCTTCCACTAGGATCAGTATCCACGAGAAAGTTCTTTCTGGTCTTGCAGTGGGGAACCCTTCCTTCCTTGGCTGGCTCCACCCCCGCCCTAATCAGTCTGGTCTCCAAGGGGCTAGCTCTGCATCAAGGGAGGAGATAGAGGGAACAGAGTCCCTTGTTTTGACCCCTTCCTGCTTCAGTGACAGGAGGGCTGCAGAGAGGGATTAGTGAGCTAATTAGAAATGATTGCATCTCTCAGCATTAATTAGCAGTGCTGTGGGCTTGCAGTGTGCACTTTGGAATTGAGCCCCCTGTGGGACAGCATGGCAGGCAGCCCTCTGCCTCGGGGGCCTGCCAGCCCCTCTTCACTGATTAGAAATGATGGAACAGGTTCGGGTAGGCACGGTAAGGGCTACCCTCTCAGGATATTCTGGACTCTCTGACTAGACCCGCTGTACCTTTATGACTGGGCCTCGATCTCCTCTTCTGTAAAATGGGACCAGCGGACCTGAGAAAAATCCTCCCTGGGGTGATTCTATATAGGAGACTGAGGGCTGTACCTCGGGCCTGCTGGCCCAGGAACAAAATGGTTTTAACTGATAAGTGAACAGCTGGCCAAATCAGGCCCCTGGAGAGACCTTGGATTCTAGCCAAGAGGTGATCTCTAAAGTTGTGTGTCTTGACTCTAAAAAAGCCTGCGTTCTTGGCCTTCTGGGGAGATACCTAGTAAGTGCCAAGGGGAGCATCTTTGCTCACTGGACTCAGTTGAGCACCGCAGGTAGGCAGCTGTGGGTTGAGCTTGAGCCATCTGTGGCCAAAGAGTGGACACTCGGCTGGCCTAGCACCAGTCTCCTCCCCAGGCACTTGTGGCAGGGCCCAGACCGCAGAGGAGCTGAAGGTGCCGCGTAACGAGGGCGCAATTGGGCGTGAGCCAGAGGGCTAATGTCTGGGAGGAGGTCAGGATATCAGTCCCGCTGGGACCTTGGGAGCTCCAGTGACCGTCTGCCTGTTCTGTGCTTTGTTTTTGGTTTCTCCATGCAGCTCGGATTGGGAAAATGAAACGGAGGAAGCAAGATGAAGGGCAGGTATGTCCCCTGTGCAGCCGCCCCCTGGCAGGATCGGAGCAGGAGATGAGTAGGCATGTGGAGCATTGCCTTTCTAAGGTAGAGGGGCCATCACCACCTACCCCGCCCCCTTCCCCTGACACTAGCCGCTGACTGCCTCCAATCTCTGGGCTGTTGGGGTCTCCACGTGGTCTCAGCAGCTGCTTCTTCTCTGTTCTTTGCCCTCTTCCTTTGCTTTCACTCTCCCACTCCTCCCCTGGGGCTCCAGTGGAAAATTATTGGGAAAAAGCCCAGGTCTTTGATCTCTCAATTGGTTTACTTCCAAGGAGCCCTAGAGCCGGGGGCCTGTGGGGCACACTGCAGCTGGGGGCCTGGGCTGTGCCTTCCTCGCAGGCCCTGGGGAGCAGGTAGGGACGGCCTGGGACCCGCATGATCCTGCTCTGCTCTTCACAGAGGGAAGGCTCCTGCATGGCTGAGGACGATGCCGCGGACATCGAGCATGAGAACAGCAACCGCTTTGAGGAGTATGAGTGGTGCGGGCAGAAGCGGATACGGGCCACCACTCTCCTGGAAGGTGGTTTCCGAGGTACAAGCAGCCAACACCTAGGCAGTGGCACTGTGGCGGCCAGGCCTCTGCTGGGTAGCCATCTGTGGGAGCCAAGAGGCCAGGGCTGGTGGCTGGTCATCCATTCGGCCACGTGGGAACTGCTGCTGGCAGGGCTTCTTTGTGACCGTGCTGCCTGCCTGTGATGTGCATATTAAAATGGATGTATTTGGGTGGGGAAATGGAATTGTGAGGCTGCAAGCTAGGAGTGACGAGGGGGGCTCTCCGCCTCGGGTGATGCATTGAAGGTGACAGCCAAGCCGCGTTAGCACCTGCATAAAATATTAAAGGGACGGTTATGCATTTATCACTCCATCCCTCTTAAGGCTGATAAATGAGAATCCAGCAACCTGCTGTACACCTCCAGCACTGGGGGCCCCGAGGGCTTCCAGGCAAACACATTGGATTTTCTTCCTCCTCCTCCTCGGCCCCACGTCAGGGAAATCAGTTACAGAGGAGAGAGTGAGTTATGGCAAAATTTGACCTCCCATGAGCTTCATTGGTGAATCTAATTTTAGCTGTGATCCCATCCCTTCTCCCTGGGCGCCCTTTGCCCTGAAGCAAGAGGGGCCTATGCCCAGCTGCTCCTGCTTCCCTTGGGCTCGCTGCAGAGGGCTCTGCAGGGACCTCCCCAGCTCCACTGCCCACCTGGATCCTTGGAGACACATGGTTTGGCCCAATGGAAGTCCCCCACCTCCACCAGGTTAAATAGACTGGTAGGAACCCAAGATCCGTGTCCTCTTGTTGATGCTTCCTGCCTTGGGCAGGATGAAGGGGGAGCTGTCTTGCCTCCCAGCCTCTAGCTCATCGCTCTTCCTGTGCACAAGCACAGCTGGCACTGCAGCTTGTGGTCATTAAGTGAGCCAATCTGCTTCCCATCTGCCTCCAGTTCTCTGGGCAACACCCTTGGGAGTAGTGCTGTGTCTGGTCCCTTGGGAATATCGCGGCTGAGAGGAGGGTCTCTGCCTCACTGAGGCTACGCTTCTAGGGCTGGTGATGAGAAGTGGTCCCTACAGTGCCGTCCAAGGCAGACTGGCCACATGAAGAGGCCATAAGCCCAGGTGTGGCATTATGCCTCGGGTCTTCTCTCACATTGGCAAAATGTAAATGAGAAAGGTTAATCAGACCAAACTGAGGACTGAGCTAGAGAATGTCCATTTGCTATTTCCCTCTGGTCCTGTCCTAGAGTGTCTAGGCCCAAAGAGCCCCAAAGCCAGGGATCCTGTGACTGTACTCACAGGTGTCCCTGGCCAGTTCTGGGATCCCGCTCTGGGTTCGCTCTGTTGGTGGCTGCAGGTTTTCATGTCTTCCATTGCTGTGGCAACTTCTTGGTCAGGTTACTTGGCCCAGAACTGGACCTGATGGCTTCTGGGCTCCAGACAAGGCTTAGGAAGATGAAGCCGCATGGGGCCTGCGCATACGACCATGGATTTCCCAGGCCCTGGGACCTACTTGCAGAGTGGGTGTGAGGGGCTCTTCAGCCCTGGGCGGGTGTCAGTTTTCCCTGAGTGTTTACACGGTGAGGTTGTTCCTTTCAAGAATTCCTGAGAGGAGTTCAAAGCGGGGTTTTTCTTTGAGCGATTTGGAGAGCGAGAATGAGAGTGAGACTTGAAGAGGGAACAGGGGCCGGAGGTACCTTTATCTGCAGAGAATTGCTCCGGCTTTCCTGATAGAAGCTGCTGCCGCCTCTTAAACAGCTTAGTGCAGTCAAAAGACAGACAGACTTGAAAGGCTGTTTTACAGCGAGATCAGCAGGGGCCACGAGGCAGAGAGCAGGGCGCAGTGGAGCGGAGGAGGCTGAGGCTCCTCGGTAGGGGGTGCTATCAAAGGAGGCCCTGGCTGATCCTGACCGCCTCTGCCCCTGAAACCTTGTCTGCAGAAGCTGGCCATCTGTCAGTCTACCCGTCTTGGCCAGGACCGAGAGGCCCCAACTCTTGGGGGGTTGGGTGTGGCCCCGCCAGGCGGCCTGGTGTCAGTGCAGCGCATTGATCGCCCGCCGGGCGGGCTGGGCCGCAAGCCGGGCAGCGCGTGCTTAATGTGATTGAAAGGCAGTTAAAATGGCGGTGACCTTTTCAGGAGGAATTAGATTGCCTGCCAAGACCGGTTAGAGGGAGTGATAACGCCGGTTGAAGAAGCTGCCCGGCCAACTTCAGAGAGAGGGAGCAGAGGCAAGATGAGCAGGCGAGCAGCGAGGCCCATTTAAGCCGCACTGTGCGTGCTGACAGAACAGAGATTGCTGTCCTTGTTAGATATGAAAGAATTGAAGAATTGCACATAAGTTCCTGTATCTGATCATCACCTGTTCCTCCTCCCAGACCAGGGCCCCTTAGTCATCCTCAGCATGTCTTCCCACCAGGCCCAATGGGGGCTAGTCTGGTGGAGCAGATGAGTTCCTTTGAATGTAATGTGCCGTGGAGCCAATGAACAAGCAGGGATTTTTGGTGGGACACTTGACTGAGGAGAATAGGCCTTGGAGATGGGACCTTTGATTACTGAGACCCTGAGAGGTCAGGCCTGGGAGGGCTTGGAGTTGGTATTATAGGACCGAATGAAGGATCAGACAGAACAGGTAAGGACTGGAATAGGTCCAGGTAGACGTGGATTTTCAAGAGCCTAAAAGAAGAGATACTGAAAGGTTTCAAGAGAGTGGTTTGAAAGAAACGTTTGTTTAGGAAGCGTGGTGGTCTTCTCAGTTCTAGGGGACACCCTGGGCTGTGTGCGTGAGCTGCGGGTTGTCCTCTCTGAACCTTGGGTTTGCTAGCCTGCTGGTGCTGTTTCTCCCCACTCAGTTATAATTGCATAAAGGGCGGCGCATAGACCATAGTGCTTCACCAACATCTCCCTAAAAGAGTTCAGCATTAGGCGGAGAAAAGACGCTCTTCAGACACCCCATGCCAGCCCTGGGCAGAGCAAGGGGCCTCTAGGTTGGGCCACAGTGGGAACCAATTATACAGCCCCTGGGGACAAAGGAGGTGTGTGACGAAGGAGCCCGGCTTTCCTCATTGCCTATCTCCAACTCCTGGTCTCGGACAAGAGACTTGTGATAGGAGCCTTGATCCTTCCCCTGTCTTGTTTGCCGGTGAATGTTCACTTAGCTGGATTAGGGGAGCCTGGAGCTCATTATCTCTGGGATGCACAGGCTGGAGAGAGGACATGGAACGGTTGGCTTCAGGTGACGTGACAGTGATGCAGTGGGCATTTGGGTAACAAGGTGGAGAGATTTCCCAGGAGGCGACAGGAAGTGGAAGGTGCTGCAGCTCAATCTTTGAGCCCTGGAAGGAAATGCGTCCCTGGAATCCAGCATTGAGCCCCTTTGAATCAAACAGGTAGAAGGGTAGAGACAGGGACGCTACTAAGAGAACCCGACGTCCAGGCCTCTATCCTGCCCCGATCTTCGCCTAGGGGTTGCATCTTACTTGAGTACTTGCCTTGGATTTAGACTGGCTCCATGTGGCCTGGAATGAGATGCCATGGAGAGGAAAGGTGGGGCAGCTATGGTGCAGATCTGTTAACTGGCTGTTGCTTGGTAAAACTTCAATGCCAGATTGTGGGTCAAGGGGTTGAGAGATATTGTGAGTCCAGGGCCGGGAGAAATTGGCCTGGCCTTAGCTGCTGCCTCCTTCTGCATGTTGATTTCCTAAAGATGGGAGCCCCAGATTCTCAAAATGTCCCCCAGGGAGCCCTGCTGCCTGGTACAGTCAGTGACAGGTGCTGGAACAGCCAACTGCCAGAGGCAGTCTTGGAATGGAGTGTGTCCAGGCTGCTGCTTTCTACCTCCTTACCACCCTGAGTTAGAGCTTGTTTGGTGGGAGGAGCAAGGAGCAGGGCACCTTCTGTCCCCTGTGGCAACTGACGGGGATTTAATCGCCTTTTGGAAACACAATTGTTAAGCCGGGACAGAGGGAGTACAGGCAGAAGGAGCAAGTATCAATGGTTTTAAACGGCGTCTGTCTCTCTGCGCCTCTCCTGACGTGAGGCAGTGAAACGCGTTATCGAGGAGGCCCGGAAAGTGGCTAAGTGCGTTTGACACACGCCAACTCCCTGCCTCCACACTGGATAATTGCATTGTCAACTGTTCAGCGAGGTGGCAGGTGACACTGCAGGCCGATTGATTGTCCCGCATCGCAGCTCCCCAGACTGTCAGCTCCCCAATCGATGGCGTTTACACAAGACACCGTAACTGCATCTGTAACTAATTCCAGTGTAAAACTCTCCGGAAGCTGCTGCTGCGCACCCCCGCTTCTCCCCTCCTCTGGAGAGCACGGGCCTCTGGAGGCCCCAGGATGCCTTTCTCCCTGGGCTTTGGTTTTGTTGGGAACAGCAGGTGAGGAAATCGATGGCTCCTTTTTTGTGGTTTCAAGTTCCAGGACGTTACTGCCCCTAGTCAGTGGGCATCTCCAGTTTCACAATCGATCATCTGATCAATTGATCAAATTAACGCTGATTTTTTTTTCCTTCTCTCTTTGCGATGACCCAAGAAGAAATGAGTTTATGAGAGATGGGTCATTTTTATAAAATTTAGGCTTTGCTTATCATTTATGAACTTAACCCTCTCCCTCTCTATTGCTAAGTATCCACTTGGAGGGAAGAGGTGTTTTTTGAACTGCCTGCCCTCCCTAGACCAGGCCCCCACTGCTGAGCATCACTGATCATCAGGGTTAGTCTGCCTGTGGACAGCACCCAGCCCTTCATGGGTCTGAGCCACAACAAGGGGACTCCCCGGTGACTGAAGAGTGTTTTGGGTCATCTTGCGGGGTCTGAAGGCAGTCCCTGCTCTGGATAGTAACAGCAGGCGTGGCAGCTTGCCTGTTACTCTGGAGCTTCACAGAGCAGGAGCCAGAGGCTTGGGAAGGCGTTCTCTGTGCCATCTTGCTTCTGAGTACTGGCTTGGGATATTCCAGCAGCTGAGAACATAAAATGACTGTGGAGCCTTCTCAAAGTATGTGTGGGAGGGGGGCCGGTTGGCGGGGGCCCTGTCTGCATAAAATGGCTTTATGGCCGTTTCTTTTTATTATGATTCTGCCAGAAGTCAGCAAGTGACATTTCATTAAGAAAATAAAGTTTAATGTGCTGGGAAGGAGGTTGGAGTTGGCTGGGGCAGCACAGGAGTGAAATTGGCAGTGGCAGCCTGTTCTGAACACCTGAGGGGTAGGGAGAGGCTCCCAGCATCTGTCTGCTGGAGGGGGGGATCAGGGTCAGAGTCAGCTGCTCTGGCCAAAGGCAGGCCTTTTCCTTGGCAAACAAGATGTGTCGTGCTCTCCATCCTGTCAGTGTGGTTGGAGAAGAAGGAGATTGTTGCCCACTTGAGAGATGGGGTCTGAGAGGTGAGGTTGTGGCCAGAGAGGTTTCTGCAGGCCACCAGCTGATCAGGCCTGGACCTGCCTCTGGCACAGGGCTCCCAGCACCTAACAGCAGCACCGTTGGCATTTAGCCATCACTGCTCGGGGGTGTTATGTGGCAGCTGTGGTGGGCTTGGCCAGCTCTGTGCTGGGTGATGCTTAGATCACAGACTTAGGGTTTAATCTGGTGAGCAGCAGTGACAATACGTGGTCCTACATGTGACTTTGGAGTGTACAGGAGCCTGGGTGGGCACCACGGAAGGGGCCCCTTTGTAGAAATATCTAGGGAAGTCTCATCTGTACTCAGCACCTTGAGCGTGGGAATCAGATCAGGAAACAACGTCCTCAGTGTCAAGCCAAGCGGAGGATGAGTTCAATGAAGTCTGAGAGAATGGTGAAGCAAGTTCATTCAGGAAGTATTTAAAGAGCAACTACTATGTGCAGGTACCAGGAATAAAAGGCATGATTGAGACGAGTCAGACTGGCAGAATGAGCGGGAATGTGTTCTGTAGACCAAGAGGGAGACCTTTCTAGGCAGAGAGAACAGGAAGTACAAAGGCCTAGGGGCGTGAGAAAACACACAGGCCCTGGGAACCAAAATAGCTGTGTTCCACCAGACTACAGAGACCTGGTCCAGGCCTGGCAGGCAATGAGACTGCAGAGATAAAGACTTCCGGCCACTGGGCTGCTTTACGTGTGGAGAAGCCTGGACTTTTCCTGGCACTTTGGGAGTGCCTCGTTTTCTCAGGTTTGCCATGGGAGCCATACTGGGCTGAGGAGTGGTGCTAGGATTCTCGGCTTTGCTTCTCACTCACCCACAAGGCAGGGCTGGGCAGGGTCTGGCCAAGCTGGAAGATGTGAGGCTGACTGCTGAGCTGCGTGCACTTGGGGGAGGGGGGTTGGCAGGGCTCGAGGGGCGCAGGCTCTAAGTGAACCTGATGGCTACATTCTGATTGATGGCGGAGTTTGTCTCCCAAACTGTCAGAGGGTTTATAGAGGTGCCACTCACCCACAAGGTGGGAATTGCTTGTCAGGACACTTGGCTGTGAATAGGAGACAGAGCTGTAACTTGGTGTTTTCTCAGCTTAATGGCCCTGCTGCTGACCCGCCTGCTGCCTTGAGTTTGTTTGTGCCTCATGTGGAGGGCAGATGAGAACAGCGGGCAGGGGTGGGCCTGGGCAGCACCTGTTAGCTCTCTGTTTCCCTGGTGCTGCTTGCTTCTGGGACGGGTGGGCGCGTTGTGAGACCAGAAACCAGAGGCGTAGGATAGAGAAGGATCAGGAGAAAGTGCTTTTGAAACGGGCTTGAATGATGGAGAACATTCCAGATGGAGAGACAGCATGAGCCAGACAGACAGGGTGACATTGGAGGTGGAGTAAGTCTGTCCGTGTATGTGGGACTTAGGGAGCGAAATGAGAGAAGGTGAAGAAGTGGGAGCATCCAGAGTGTAGCAAGTCTGGCTTAAGAGTAGGAATTGGTTGCGGGCACAGTGAGGAGCCGCAGGCAGTGTTGGAGCAGGGAAAAGAAGGGTCAGGACTCTATGGCAACAGGACGAAGCAATAGATGAGAGGCTTGGCAACCCACTACAAGCCTGTTGCCTTCGTGAATGTGTAAGACCCTGAAAGTGGAAGAATGGACAAGAAATTTCCGAGATCATTGAGCAGAACTCTGAGCTGCTTTGCATCGATGCCACTCACCCCAGATCCCGTCGCTTTCAGTCCTTTGTGTCCCCAGCAGGGATCCTGCACTGGCTCGTGCGATGTGGTCCGAGACCAGAACCACTGGGAGAAGGCAGGGGCAGGGAGGGAGAAGTTGCTTTGTGGTCCCTGGCCCCGGGCTATCAGGAAGGGTGGTTCTGGGAGTCCGAACACAAGGCAGGTGAGTGGGCCTGGGGCAGATTGAGCAGCTCAGCCCCTTGCATCACCACCACCCCTCCCACTACTGGCCGAGAGTCTGCCTGTTGCTGTGCCAGATACACCTTGGTGGGGTCACTGCCTGCCCCGCCCTCGGCCCTGCCTCCGCCCAGCCGGGTTGCCTCCGGGGACTGCTCTGAGAAGCAGGTGTGCATGCCTGTCCTCCCTCGGCTGTCCCTTCTTAATCCCTTTATAACTGCACTTGTCCAGGAATCTGGGCTGAGTGAGGTGGGGATGAATAATTAATGTCAGGCGCTTCAGACACCAAATATTTGAACAGCTGCCTGGTGTTTTTGCTGGCAAGGACCTGCCGGCCAAAATCAGGACATTGGCTGAGGGTTCCGCTGTATGGCTCTGACAGGCCTTTGCCAGCCTACTCTCCCCCGGGTAGACTTGCCAGGCTGGACCATGGGGCACGGGATGCCCAGGTCCTGGGTTGGGGTGGCCTTGTAGACCTGTCTGTCCTCTTCCTACTCTTCTTAGATGTGGAAGGCGGGTGGACAGCAGGCCTAGACTAGGTGTCTCCTGAGGACTTGACATAATGTATGAATGGGCTGGTTTATGAGCAGAGACCACTTGGAGCAGCAGGCAGTGCAGGAAAGGCTAAGGTATGCAGAGTGAAAAAGAACTGTAATGTCAGAATCAAGAGCACCCAAGTGCTCTCTATTCCCCAAGCCCAAGTTTCTGCCAGGCCTTACCTAGCCCCAAACCTGACCCCTACCTTAGGGAACAGAAGGGGGATCCTTGGCCTTGTCTTGCTGGCCCCTGGCCCTCCTCACACCCTGCCTCCCACAGGCTCTGGCTTCGTCATGTGCAGCGGCAAGGAGAATCCGGACAGTGACGCTGACTTGGATGTGGATGGGGATGACACTCTGGAATATGGGAAGCCACAGTATCCTTGGGGCACTGCGGGACAAGGCGGGACTGGTGGGACAGGCCAAAGGGAATAAGGAAAGCCACAAGCACCTCCAGTCACTCATCCACCCCAAAACCCCCAGGGTCAGTGTCTTAGCTTGGGCCAGGGGCAGCCCTCCTGGGGATTCAACCCTCACGGCCCACCACAAACTAGGATCCATTATCCTTGACCACCTTGCCAGATACACGGAGGCCGATGTCATCCCCTGCACAGGCGAGGAGCCTGGCGAAGCCAAGGAGAGAGAGGCACTGCGGGGTGCAGTCCTAAAGCAAGTGTGGGCACAGGGTTGGGCGGGTGGGAGAAAGGGAAGGGAGGCCCTGGGGCGGGGGTCCACCCGGTGCCCGCCCTCCGGGCTGTCCTGCCTGCCTTCGGGGCTCACTTTGTCCTTCCTCTTTCCTTTCTCTAGTGGTGGCCCTCCTAGCACACGCATCACACCTGAGTTCTCTAAATGGGCCAGTGATGGTAAGTCCTGACCCAGGTTAGCAGGGGCCGAGGTGGGTGGTGACTGACTCAAGCCCAATCCTTCACCTGTGCTGCCCATCTGGCCAGAGTGTGAGTCCCCTCTCTGTCCCTGCAGAGATGCCATCTACCAGCAACGGCGAGAGCAGCAAACAGGAGGCCATGCAGAAGACCTGCAAGAACAGCGACATTGAGAAGTGAGTGGCCCGAGGGAGACCAACCCCGGGGACCACAGCGCAGTGGGAGGGAGGGGGCCCTTCGCTAACAGGAAGGCCTGCTGCCCTGGCACACAGCTGGCAGTGGGGCCCAGCTGGTGCTGAGCATGACTCTCTGAATTGATCACTAGGCCCCGGCCCCGGGAGCCTTGGTGGAGGGAGGAGCAGGCGGCCTGCCTGCTGCAGGGGTCTCCGCCCGGGGAATGTGATGTATGGCCGCCCAGCCCAGCCGGCACACTTGATTCATCTCCAGTTTCTGTTTCTTAATCGGGAGCTAAATTGGTTTCATTTTTCTTGTCCCGGGTGGCGCTTGCAGTGTGGGTTTTAGGCAGGAGTATTGGGTCTCATCACTTCTGGTAGGAGTTTTTGGCCCACATTCTCTGGCAGGGGAAAAGAAGATCCGTTAGCACTTCCCCCAAGGTGGGGCCACGCCTGGCCTGGATCCCCAGGAGCCACCAGGATTTGAAAGCAGCAGCACACCTTACTGCCTTTCCAGAAGCCCAGGCAGCCCAGTCCTGGCCCCAGGAGGTGGCATTGTCCAGTTCTGGCTGCCTGGAGCTGCGCTGCTGTTGGCCATTGCCTAACTCCTCACACCTGCCCCTCCCTCCTCTGAAGGCTAGGTTGCCCGGGGTTAAAAGGCAGCCTCTTCATTCCAGGGCCAGTGTTCCATCTTGCCTTCTGCCGGGAGAGTGGATTGCAGGCCAGTGCAGGGCCGGGTCGGCGGCCCAGGGTCACCTCCCATTTGTTTCCCTCCATTTTGTGTTGTCATAAATTCATTCCAGCCCGTTGTGGTTGATCAGTTTATCTCGGCCAGGGCCGCGAGTGCTGCTGGCATGATGTATGGGCCGCGGCGCAGGGCCCGGCTGCCCATGAATCACCGCAGCTGCTCCGTGTCAGCGCCGGAGCGGGCCGCACGGGTTCGGTGCAACCAGCTTGGGGGGAGAGGAATGACGTATGGATGTTTATTTAATAATTCTCTCCTACTCCAGCTGAGCGGGGCGGGCGGGGCTGTAAGGGGCGCCCACCCTCATCTGGAGGGGCTGCTCATAAATCAGAAAGACAAGATCATTAATCAGGGATGGCGCCGGAGGGGGAGGTGGGGGCCAGAGCCAGTGGCCATCCAGTGGTCCTACCCCACTGAGGGCTGGGGGAGCTGGGCTTTCTGTCCCACCTGTGTGAGCACGAGCACCAGTGGGCGGAGCCCTCGGGGATGAGCTGGAGGCGGGCTCAGTCATGTGCAGAGATCTCTGATGGGTCTGGCCCTTCAGTCCCCATGACGTCTCTCTTTCCCAGATATGTTATGGGTTCCCGTCCTGGATCTTTTTCACATCCAGGGGAAGGAGAAACACAGGCTGCATGGCTTCTTCCAAAGAAATTCTCCACCCCATGCCTTCAAGGGGCTCTGGAATAGCTCACAACCTCCCTGGATCAGGGGCCTGGAGGATTGGGTGTTTCACTAGAGCAAAGAGTAAAGGCCAGTTATGTGCTGAGCAGATCCACCATGGGGATGGAGTGGCCTTGGAGATGGGAGTGGGAAATGGCTCTTCTGGACTCATGGCTTTTGCCTTCCCAGCTCCAGCTCGTTCTCTGGTTTAGGGTTTTCGAGTTAGTTTTCTACTCTGGGGTAGGCTGCCCCCAGTTCCAGGCCTTGGTTTCCCAATCATTGAAGTAACCACACAGGATCAGCCTGGTTCTTGGAGAGGAAGGAAGCACAGCTACCCATCCTTGTCTCCTTGCCAGGAACATACCAGCAATCCAGATGGGGGTGGCACATACAGCATTGGGCAAAATGCCAGGGGGAGGACTCAGCTGTGCAAGTGCGTGTGAAGAAGGAGAGTGTGGTAAAGGCTTTCCAGAGCTGGAAAGCTGAAGGGATGCTCCCAGGAAACCCACCAGTGCCAGAAGGAGTTGTAGTCAGAGCCTTCCTCAGGTTGCTTGGAGAGAGGCAAGGCAGAGAGAGCCATGGACTGCTGGAGTGATGGATCTGGAGCATCTCTGATACAGGGATACAGCCATCAGGGAGACCTGCTGGTGCCCCTTTAAGACAGAACGGTCAGAGATCAGAGTTTGCCGCTACCCATTAAGTGTTTCCCACCATCCTCCACATGCCCCCTGTTACACCTATGCCCAGCAGGGACAGACTGCCTGGAAGCTTTCGGGCTTTCTGGCCCCACTGCCCCCCAAGGCTGGCAAGACAGACCACCCCCTAGGAGATGGCCCTAGCACACACACCGCCCTTGTGATTCTACCTCAGCTGACTGAATACACCTTCTAAACCTTAGCTCTTACCCTTTACAGCCCTCCTCCAATATCCTCAACTTCTTCCTGCAAATCGAGTGTAAGATAAACTTCCCTTTCTGATTGTGGCATCTGGGGTTGTCTTGGACACTGGGTTCCGTGTAGCAACCTTCTGCTTGTCCACAAGTGAGCCTTCCAGGCAGATGGGGCCAGGGGCCCTTGCCCTTGGTTCCCACTGTTTTCTCAGCCTGGAGGCCTATCTCCTGGTTGTAGCCAGTGTAGAGTAACAGCTATTCACACTGTTACTGGTTGATTCCAGAATCAGTCTGCCGGGGTTTGAATCCCATCTCCCCCACTCTGCGTGAACCTTGGGTAGTCTACTATGTTTCTGTGCTTTTGTTTTTGCTGAGTTGTGTCTGAGTCTGCATCCCATGGACTCTAGCGTGCCGGACTCCTCTGTCCTGTACTGTCTTCCAGACCATGGCCATTGAGTCAGTGATGCTATCTAAAAGTCTCTGCCTCCCCTTTCTCCTTTTGCTTTAGTCTTTCCCAGTGTTCCTTCATATATAAAATGGGAGCATTAGGATCTCCCCATGGAGTTTTTGTGAGGTGTAAATAAGATAATAATTTTTAATCTCTCAGTAAAATTCCTGGCATTTAGTAAGTGTTTAATAAATTTTAGCTCTTTTATTTGTATTATGTCATTATTCCCTGAAGCTCATCTCCAGTACCATCTTTTCTACTCCTCCAGGAAACATTCCTCCCCCTCTGAGCTCCTCTGGGTTCTGTTGACTTGTTTTAGGAGTGGTGGGAAAGATCACTCCTTAGAATTGTCTGAGCTGTTCCCTGTTCAGTATTGTAGCTCAGAGAGTTCAGGAAGTTGCAGGGCTTGTGCAGGGATTGGACAACAGGTGAGGACCACCAGGACATCTGACATGCCAAGGAAGAAACAGCTAGGAGCCGTTGATGTAGGCCAGGCCTCCAGCCCAGGGACCTCGATTATGTGGGCCTCCTCAGATCCCCATCTCTCAGTCTCCCTGGGGGTTAGACCAGCTGTTCCTTCAGCAGGTGTTTACTTATACTCCCCTGCCTGGAGTGGGGCTGCTGTCCAGAGTCAGCATTGGTGGAGTGATCATCTTGCCCTCAGGGAAGCGAGTCTGGCAGAGGAGACAGGCATTTGCAGTTGTACCGCTGTAGTGAAGTCCAGCACAGGGGCTGGAAGAGCACAAAATGGGGAGCCCCACCAATGGTACTGGCCGAGGCTTGGAAAATGTTTCTGGGAGGAGGTGGGAGCTAGGCCTGAATGATGAGATGGAACTAGAGAGTTAGGAGGTGGGGTGACCCAGAAGAAGCAGAAAGTACTTGAGAAGCCAATGGAGTGAAAGATGGTGGAGCATGTGGAAGAACTCTGGCATTGGACGTGGATGGAACGCAAAGCACGTGGCAGGGCGCTGAGGCGTGGCTGGTGGGGGCAGGCCAAAGAGGCCCTCGTAAGCTTGTAGGAGTTTGCTAGAGCTTTACTCTGAGGTGGATGCTGAAATGTTGGAAATGTCAGTAGAAGTGGTCGGTCTTGCAGAATTGGAGGTGCCAGAAAGATGGGGACTGGAGGCAGAGGGACCATCCAGGTTGGTGTAACGCAGTCATGAGCACTCAACTAGGGGTGGCAGCGTGGAAAGGAGTGGATGCCAAGGATGCGAGGAGCTGGATGTCAGGGGTGACTGGGAATGAGGAGTTTCGAGAATGGTTCCCAGGTGTCTGGTTTAGAAATTCACCAGGATGGAGGTGCAGGAGCAAGGCGGGTGAGGGGCGCAGGTCTGGAATGTGGAGTTTGTGGATCTAGGATGTGAGTGGGATCGGGGAGCAGGGAGGTCTAAGAGACATGGGTACATGTGGTTCTGGAGTCCAAGGAAGGTGTGGGCTGGAGGTTCAAATTAGAGATGCCAGCCTGCTGCCTGCGCAACTGTGCCATCCTCCTTACAGAATCACCGAAGATTCAGCTGTGACTACGTTTGAGGCCCTGAAAGCTCGGGTCAGGGAACTTGAACGGCAGCTATCTCGTGGGGACCGTTACAAATGCCTCATCTGCATGGTGAGAGGAAGGGAACCTCGCGTGTCCCTGCTTGGGCCTCAGTGCTCCCTGGGGGTTGGAGAGGGTCTCTGCCCCGTGAGCTGGGCCCTTCAGAGGGTGGGACACCTCAGAGTGACCCCTCCCTTCTCTGCCCATCTTCTCCCTAGGACTCATACTCGATGCCCCTGACATCCATCCAGTGTTGGCATGTGCACTGTGAGGAGTGCTGGCTACGGACCCTGGTGAAGTGGTCTGGGGGTTGGGAGTGGGTAGCCTTTTGGGGTTGCTGCCCAGATGTCCATGCTTATGCTTGAGCCTGCCTGGGGGGTTGGAAGAGCAAGGAGCAGGCGGAGCAGAAGCACAGACCACAGCCTGAATCCAGGATATTCATCCCCCAGCTCATGAGCCTCTCCCCTCCCCCACACCAGGTTTATCCAGTTCTCCCCAGCCATGGGGTCTCTGCTCCCTTCCCCAGCCCCCACCCTGGAGGGCCCCGTGTTACACATAGCAGTGAGATCCCCAGTCAGGAGGAGGCTGGGTGTGGGTAAGCAGGACCAGGGCCTCAGCCCCTCCCCCTCCCATTACTAAGCTCCTTCTGCTCCTGCCCCTGTTCTTCACTCAGGAGCAGCCATTAAAATGTCGCCCGGAGACAGCAATAAAAGGCCCGGACGTGGGCTCTGTGTCCTGATCAAAGGCCGCGTGTAATCTCGTTAGGGCCTCGGCAGCCACAGCTGGACCCAGCCTTGTTCTCATTACCGGGGCTCCCGCTGCGGGCCGAGCCAGGCGGTTTGATCCTGGCATCCCCCCAACACAGGAGCGTGCCTGCCTGCTCACAGAGGCTGCCCAGGTCTCCCCAGCCCTCGCGGACAGGACCAGTCCAAAGTCCCGGCACACACGGGTGCAGGGAGACATGGCTGCAGGCCCGGGTGCACACGATCAAATATGTGGCCGGGGTTTAACCAGAGGGCCTGCCCCCGCCCCCTTCTCCCCGCAGGGCGCCAAGAAGCTCTGCCCCCAGTGCAACACCATCACAGCGCCTGGAGACCTGCGGAGAATCTACTTGTGAGCCGGCCACCCCAAGCAGGCCTTGCCTCAAGCGCCCAGCCTGCCCCGCCTGCGACGAGACGCCCCCTTGTACATACTTGCACACAGGTTCCCCATGTACATACATGCACACACACGAACACGCACACACGCACACAGAGGACTCTGGAGCCAGAATGGAGGCTGAGGCCCAGGCCCTGCCTGCTGGCTCCCACCAAGACTGGGGACCATACCTGTTCTGGGTTCTGTTCCCAGGGTGGGGCAGGGAGGTGGGGGTGGGGGGAGTATTGTCAAGCAAGGCTCCTGAGATCCAGCCCCCAGACGGACAGACATGCAAACACCAGACTGAAGCACATGTAATATAGACTGTGTATGTTTACAATGTTGTGTATAAATGGGACAGCTCCCCGCCCTCTGCCCTTTCTCCTTCCCTCTGGTTGTATGATTTTCTTTTTGTTAAGAAGGCCTGGAGGCAGCGCCTCCTTGAGGGCTGGCTGGGGGCTCGGCCCATCCGCCTCGGGTGCCTGCCTCACCCCTCCCTGGTCCCTTCCCTCTCCCATGTGCTCGCTGTTCAGTGGTGTATATTTCTTCTCCCAGACGTGGGGCATGTGCCCCAAGGGAAGTGATCCTCTCCTTAGTCTTAGCTCCTGGGGCTCTTGGTAAGGAGTTGGGGGAGGGGGGAGGCACAGGCGTGGGAACCGAGCTGAAGCAGGGGCTAAGACTGGGCTGGACAAGTGTGCTTCTGGCTCCCCAGCCTTCCACAGAGAACCTTTCCTGGGATTAGAGCTGCTCTTCCTGGGAAAAGTGTGGTCTCCCCTGCCCTCCTGTGGGCCCCATGGTGTGATGCTGTGTCTGTATATTCTATACAAAGGTACTTGTCCTTTCCCTTTGTAAACTACATTGACATGGATTAAACCAGTATAAACAGCTGCTGTTTCTGTGTATGTGTACAGGGAGGGGAAGATGATGGGGTGGTAGGAACACAGGCAGTTAAGGGGTTAATTCCTGGCAGCCATGTGGGGAAAAGGACTTGGCTATGGCTTTGTAAAGCAGTGTGGGGTCAGTCTGCTCAGGGGCCCTGGAGCTCTTGTCGAGTGGGGGGTGGGGCCAGGACCTGGACTCCTGACTATTGATGGGTAGGGGCTCCAGGTTAATTCCTTATCGATGCAGAATCGTCAGCTCATTAATCACAGGAGAGGTCAGAGCTTGGGGGTACCGAGGGGATGCAAGCTCTATCCCCTGGTCTAGGGCTGGAACAGGCTGTAAGCTCAAGTGAAAACATAATCCCCAAACCTCTGTGTCTTTCTAGTTCTTTGAAGTGATCCAGGGACCAAAGTCACCATCTTAGTCCCCTGTGGCGGCATCTGCTCTCCATTCTAGTGACCACTACCTGCTATAGCCACTGCACAGATAAACGAGCAATAAGAACCCCCTTTATCCAAGGTGGACCCTCAAATCAGGAAACAGGCTGGGCAGCCACCACTTGAGACGGAGCTTGGTCAAGCGGTGATACTCACGGCTGACCAGTACTAGGGAGTGAGCAACTGTCTGGGTGCTTGGGCAGGTGCTCAGAGCTGCAGAGGAGGTCTTGGCCACCACAGAAAGCTTGTTTTGACAGAAGATTCTGCTAAAATTCAACACCCCAGAGTATCTTCATGACTCCAGACGCCTTTCCTTCACATGTTCTCACACACACCAGACCCCGCCTCCCAAATCTTAGACACACCCATCTCCTCTCGGATGCGTAGTGAATACGACAGAATCAGGTCCAGTTGCCAGTTCCTGTCCACCTGTGCACCCAGATGACAAATCACCCTGGTTGGAGTCCCGTGAAGGCCCTTCACAGCTCCAGGCCCAGCTTGATGGCACCAAATATTCTGAAAGCAAGGATCCTGGGGCCCAAGACTAGGAAAATATGTGGCCTGAGCAGAGCAGCTCCAGTGACGGTTGAGGGTTTAGAAGAGAAGTGGACAACGCCCAGTTCCCATCAGGCTGGCTCCTATCGGATCTCTACTCTCCCCTCTCCCTGCCTTGGACTCAGTAGGTCCTTGATGGCTGGTTACTTTCACCCCCGGGGGCCAAATGCTCTCTAATAGAAGACATTAACCCAGAGTGAGGGCATGAAACCTGCCCTGCTGTGGGATCCTTGAGTTCCATCTCATGGCACAGGCAGCACTGCCACCTGTTGGCCATGGCTAGGAATGCAGCCACACAGAGTAGGAACAGGCTGCAGCAGTTGAGGGGCCATCCCAGAGGGTTGAGGCCATGCAGGGAGAGCTGAGCTCTGGAGACAGAAGGTGCATCAGCCCCAAGACTATCAAGGGTCAGCTCCCACCCAGAGCTCTTCCAGCCATCTCCTTCACTGACTCAAACTTTCAAAGCCCATCCCTGCCCCCCAAGTCCCTTGATCACCACAGTGTGCTAAGTCACTTCAGTCGTGTCTGACTCTTTGTGACCCTATGGACTGTAGCCCACCAGGCTCCTCTGTCCATGGGATTCTCCAGGCAAGAATACTAAAGTGGGTTGCCATGCCCTCCTCTAGGGGATCTTCCCGACCCAGGGATGAAACCTGCGCCTCATGTCTCCTGCTTTGGCAGGCGGGTTCTTTACTACCAGCGCCACCTGGGAAGGGATCACCACAGTAAGCTCAATCAATCAACACATATTTATTGAATGCCTACTATGTGCCAGTATTGTGCAGCAGTGACTGATAGGATGATAGATGATACAGAATTCTAAGGCTGAAGCCACTACTCCTGTCTACAGAGGATCCAAGTGGGTCTCCCTCAAGGAGATGAAGGCCAATGGTTCTGGTCTTCAGGACTCCTGACTCAGCTTGTCCCAGCTCCCATCTGGTGCTGCTATCTTCCTGCTCCCCACACCGTCTGCCCACTCCACACACATCTTGCAACTTCCCTGGGTCCAGTGGCTTCCTGGCAAAGTGTAGTAGATCCTGGACAGAGCCCCCCACCTGTCAGCTCCCCATATGGCTTCCACCTCAGACTCCCTGGCAATGAGAAGCCTGAGTGAACTGCCAAGTGGGATCCTAGGGGATGGTGCTCCGGGCTTGGCGGGGCTTTACCTGCCCTTCCAGGTCCTGGGAGCACAGATCACAGCCCCTGCCCCAGCCTTCCCCTACCTTCTGACACCTCCCCGCAAAGCTCACCTTCCATTCAAGGAATCAAAGATCAATGTTGGGGCTCAGCCTCACCCCACCCCCAGCTTTATTAACCCTTCACAGTCTAAATGCCACAGGAATCAGCAGCCTGACTGCTGCACTTAGCAAACACAAGCACAGCAAGGCTCCTGCAGAGACCTGCACAGGCACTACTGCCCCCAGGATCCTGGGGTCAACAGACGGACACGGTCCCCCAGGACAGAGGCCCATGGGAATTCTCTACCTGGAGGACCACAAAGACCCCGAGAGCTGCAGGGAGCTGTACCGGTAGAGGACCCCACCCATGGACGTAGGTTGTGGGGAAGAGTCAGGCATTTATTTCTGGAGCAGAAGTGAGGTGGGGAGGGCAAGGACCTGAGCAGTGGACACAGCTGTGCATGAAGTTGATGCAGAGGGTAGTGTAGTAAGTAGGGTAGTCGCGGAGGTGGCTGACGTGTGCAGACGACACAAAGTCCACGGAGCGTACCAGGACCTGGTGTGCCAGGCGTGCCTCCACCATGCGCTCCACATCCCGGGCCAGGACCACCTCGTCGGCCCTGGAGTAGAGGTAGAGCTCGGGCCAGCGAGAGGCTGCGTCGAGCAGCCTGTCATAGAAGTGCGTGTGGAAGAGGGCAGTGAGTGGCGCGAGCAGGACGTGGAACAGGAAGGCCACCAGGGTGAAGGCCACCAGGAGCAGCAGGCGCAGCGCGGCAGGACGGTGCTCTAGGACGACTGCCAGCGCCCGCAGAGCCCCCAGCAGGTTGCTGTCACCGGGACCGCTGTCAAAGATGGTGCCCACCACACGCAGGTGACAGAAGCGCTGGTGGGTCTGCAGGAGCTCCAGCACATATCGGTACAGCATGACGCCAGCGTTGCTGAAGACGTGGAAGAGCAGGGGCTCCTTCTCAACCTCGTAATCAAAGAGCAGCTCAAGCAGCTTCTGGGCCAAGACACGAAGTGAAGGGATGCCCAGGGTCTCGGAGAAGAAGACCATGTGCCAGGGGGCTGTGTATCGGATGACGATGCAGCCCTGGGGAGAGGAGAGAGGCCCGGTTGGTCCTCGGGGATGGGGTAGGGAGGAGAGGTGGGGACCAGCTAAGGTCAGAGGGGTCCAGCAGCTCTCACTTCCACAGCCCATACTCTTGGAAGTCCTCCAGGCCCTGCTGCAGCCTAGGTGCATGCTCACCTCTCCTAGACACAGGTGCCTCCCAGAGGGGAAGGGCCACTCCAGGCCCATTTGTCGAATAATTGCTTCATGCTGCCCTTGAGGCCTAGAGCCCAGAGCTTGCTTTGGAGACCTCTGGGCTGACCAGAAGGAAGCCTTCTCACTCTGGTCTGCTGTCTCCCTCCCACCCACGACCTTGTACCCTCATCTGATCAACTCTGGCACACAAGGCCTCACTGCCTGGTGACACCCTGCTGCAGCCACTCTGCTCTGCACGGTCCCTGCCTCCCAGGGACAAGCAGGTTCCCCCAGGAGACCCAGCACCCAAGACACAGCCTGCAGGCCCAGCCTTGACCACTAGAGGCCACTCGTGAGCTAGGCCCACATGGCCTCAGTCTCTGGCCACTGCTACCTATCTCGCAGGGTCCTGTCTGGTTCTGAAGCCTGGGATCACTCCTCGCTCTCCCTGAAATTCCAAGTACAGTAAACGCATTATTCCTCAAATTCTAAAATAGCTAAAACATCTCTGGGCCTCTGTATCCCTCAATGCCTGGGTCAAAGTACACCTCAAGGTCCTCACACAGATCCCCTTCTAGGCCAGTTAGAGAAGGTGACCAAAGCCACCCTGAGTCCTAACCCTCTGCCATTAATGCGTGCCAGACACACAGGGCTCTTTGTCAGGGGACTCTGAGTTAGGCAGGCCCTGGGGTCAGGCAGTTCTGGGCTCAGTTCCTGGGACCAGCATCTATAAACAGTAGAGCTGAAGAGCAATTTAACTCATCTTTCTGAGTCTGTGTTCCCTTCTGTAAGCTGGGACAACATCCATCTCATGGGATTACAGTAAAATTCATTGAAGAAAAAAAAAAGTATCTCCAGTGCTCCCAAACAGCACTTGGCACAGAGTTCCAGCTAAGAAGAGCAGTCATTAGTGGTGGCAGGAGTAATAACAAGGAGAAAATTTTATGGGCGCAGTACCTGAATGACCCAGAGCCAAAAAAAGACAGTCAGCTGAGGTTACCCTGCCACAGCCCCCTGACCTCCTCCCCTCTGGCTGGCTGTAATCACGTGAATGGACCTTACCACTCTTCCCAAGACTGCAGCAAGGGGTCACGGGTGCCACCTGGCCCCACAGCTCTGGAAAACTTCACAAAGCGCTCTGCTCCAACTCCCCAGGGGGTGTGAAATGTCTTTCCACCCACCTTCAACCTACACACACTGCCAATGAATACAAACACACTCCACACCACCACCACACACACGCGACTCCTGGGACTAAACACAGCCTCTATCTCACACCCCTTAGCTGCAGATGCCCAAATAATGAAGTATTAGGAGTTTGGGGTTGGAAAAATTTCTTCTCTACCCCCATCTCATCCTTCTGACCAGAAGGTAAAAGCACCCCTTCCTTTCCCAGGTGACCCCTACAAGCAGCCCTGCCCCCTCAACCCCTCTGCCTTCCCTGGGATCATTTTTTCTCTCCACTCAATCACTTCCTCCCCGTGCCTTCCACCCCAAGAATGTCCTTCCTGTCTCCCTCGTCACCAGCCCATTTCCCTAAGACTCTCTTCCTCTGGATTCAATCATGCTCCCCTGAGTTTATTTCTCTTCCTGTGGCCTCTCCTCCTTCCCACTGTGGATCCTCTTCATCTCCTGCTCCTCAGATCCTGGCCTCTTCTCCTTGCTCTCTACACACTCCCTGGGGGAATCTCATCCAGCCCAGAGCCTAAGGTGTCACTTCTAGTGCTCCCTGTGTCAAAGGACACACCCACCTCTACCAGGGATCGGCTGCAGGGAAGCCTGGCATTACCCTGGACCCCACCTATGCCCGTGCCCACTCCCAGTCTCTCATCCACCGATCACTCTGCCTCCTAACAAGCCCCTTGATTCATCAACTTCCCTCCACCGGCACCACCAGCCTCAAGGTTCCAGCCACTGCAACAATCTCACTTTGCAGCCTCCAGCCCTGGCCTCCTGAGTCCTTTCTCCACTGGGCAGGGAAGGACTCTGAGAAACACAAGTCTAACATCACACCCCAGCCTAAATCCCCTAAGGACCCTCCCAGCCTCTTCTCTTTACACTTGCCCTTCCTTTTGTCCTCTGTTCTGGCCATACTCACCTATTTCTTGGCCTCCGCCTGCTTTCAAGGATCTTAGTCTAATGGAGAAGTCAGACAAAGAGCCTCGCCCAGGGAGTAGAATTCAGAAGCAGCTGAAACTACTTAAGGAGTAAGGCGATGCCAGTGCACCAGGCTTGCTGGCTGAGGGGAGGCCTCCAACTCCCATCCTATTCCAGGGCCACCACACTCCTGGGCACAGCGCAGACCTGGGTCAGTGGACAGAGGCTTGGGGAGGGGGCCCTAGCTGGCCCTTCTCCCAGGTGACTGCCGCTCCTCCTCAGTGCAGGGCTTCCAGCTCGGGGGGTGGGCTGGGGAGTGGTCTGTACTGCCTCCTTCCCTAGGGAGGCCTGGGTGAGGAGCGCAGGGCCAGGCCAGTGGCCAAAGCTGTGAAAGGGGTACTCAGGCATAAGAGGCCCTCCCAAGGCTCACTCCAATCACCGTAATCTCTATATCCAACTCTCGTGAGGCCTGAGATGATGCAAGGAAACCTCAGGCCTGAATTCTTCTCCAGAAGACCCTTCTACCCTGGAAACATGAAGGTGCCAAGCTCAACCTTAAGACAGAAACTCCTGGTGAGACAAGGAGGAGGCCCCAGGAGTCCACACTATGCCCAGCACACCCGGCCCAGGCTCCTGCTGCCCAGAAAGGCTTGAGGTCTGGGCTGATGCCTCAGCCAGGAGCACAGTGGAGATGGTCTGCCACCGTGGGGCTTGGGGTGGAAGAAAGGGGGAGGGCAGGGGGCTGGAGGGGACAGACTAGGCCACAGAGTTGGCTGCAAAGAGTGATAATCCTGCCAAGTCCCCACGGGCCCAGCATCTTCCTCACAGGCCAGTCCTGGTGCCATTCCCAGGCCTGTCTGGTCCCTGACTGGTGGTCAGCCTCCACGGCAGCCTGGAGATGAGGGCAGCCAAGGCTGAGAGGGCCCCTCCAGAGGGGCCCCAGAGCACTGGGAGTCCACACGCCTGCAGTACTCACCCTTTTGTGATAGATGGCACTGTACTTGGCCAGGTTCTTGTCAGAGCAGCCTCCCCAGCCCAAGAGAATCACCAAAGGCAGTCGAGTCCCAGCCTCCTTCCCACCTTGGTCAGGGCTGTTCTCTGAAACACAAGCAGGGTAGGACTGTCAGCCGTGAAGTTAGGGTGTGGGATGGGGTGATTGGCCCATCCACAGCTGGTAGCAGGGAAGTGCCAGGGGCCAGGCCTAGGTAGGCATCCTTCCAGCCCCTGTGCCTCAGGTGCCCGGGAGGCTCCTTCCTCTGTCCTTCACTTCAACTGGCTTTCAGGCTTCTCAGATGGCACTGCACGGTAACTGGAAAAAGCCACCTGAGGGCCCCTTTCTTTTCTTTCAGAGACACAGCCCAGGTGAGAAAAATGAAAAAAACACTTCCTCCATGCAATTTCACCTTCTAATCCCAGGATCAGCATACCATAGATATTAACACAAGCCATGGGCTGAATTCTACCCATGATCTGTTTTCATATGACCTTTGAGCCAAAGATAAAAGTGCTTTTTACATTCTAAAATAGTTTTAGAAAAAAAAGATCAAAAGAAGATTTTGTGGTGTAAAAATCATGAAATGTAAATGCCCACAAATAAAGTTTTATTGGAACACAGCCCAGCTCATTCATTTACATAATGTCTATGGCTGCTTTCAAGCTGAAACAGCAGAGATGAGTAGCTGCAACAGAGACCACACAGTTCACAAAGTCTAAGGTCTAAGGTACAGCCCTTTACAGAAAAAAGTTGGCCGGCTCCTGTTCTAATTCTACGGACAGATGGAAGAAGGGGGTTTTAAAGAGAAACCGATAGGGCAGTGTAGGTGGTGAAGTGAACCCCTACCAAACCAAACCCTGTCCTGACAGAGAGGAATAACAGTCAGTATTTACTGAGATTTAACCCTCATAGCACACTACAGGGAGAAGGAAATGGCAATCCACTCCAGTGTTCTTGCCTGGAGAATCCCATGGACGGAGAAGCCTGGTAGGCTGCAGTCCATGGGGTCGCACAGAGTCGGACATGACTGAAGCCACTTGGCAGCAGGCAGCACACTACAGGGAATATTATTACAGAAGAGGAAACTGAGGCACAGAGTGGTTAAGCTACTTGCCTAAGGAAACACAGGAAGTGCAGAGCTGGGAAGCCGGTCCTGACTCCCCATCCTAACTAACCCATTGGAGGTGTTCTGGGCCGCCAGCCCCGTCCACCACCAGAAGTACATCTTGTCCCCTGATGTGCCGAAGCACAAGCCAGCTGCCTCCTCCATGGCTGCTTCTGGAGGCCTCCCCGCAACCATGTCAGTCAGGCCTCCTCTCATTTTTTCCCACCAAGGAAGTACTCACACCCCTCGGGGTGACTTCTGTTCAGGGACTGTCTGTTGCCAGTTATCTGCCCTCCTGAAAGGGCCAGGGTTTACTCTTCCAAGGATCAAGCCACTTGGCTATGCTCAGCTGCCACCCAGAGATTTATGGATGCTGGTGGTGACCTGGCAACAGTAAATTTCAAGGCTAGTTAAGAAGATGGTAAACATAAATCACTAACCTTTGGACAAAAGGAAGACAACAATTTCCTGTGGAAATTAATGTGATTGAAAAGTTCAGTGTTTCTGCTCTCCGGTGGTGGTGACTCTGGCCTTTGGAGATTAACTGCCCAAGCCCACGGGGATCCAGGGCTGGGCTACAATTCAGCCTGGAGCTGCCAGCGCCTCAGTCCCATGCTGACCCCTGCCAGCCCTCCCAGGCTCCCCTGACACTGACCTCAGCCTCCAATAAGAGGGATGGTTCCACAGCTCTAAGTCAGGCCACTCAAAATACTGTCTCCAACTTTCTTGGCCTGGTCCTTGGCCAGGGCAGTGGTTCACATGCACTGGCCTTTCTCTGCAGAGGCCCAACCTTACTGGCGATGGCTACCCATAAGGCTCAGGCTGCAGCCACCTCACGGGTGGTGATCAACAGCTACCATTTGGATCCACCTTTGACCATCTGAGGTCCAGCCACTGGATTTCTGAGACCTGCTTCCATGCAACTGTCTGAGTATGGACTCCCCTCCCCCAGCACTTTCCTATGGTGCTCCCCTCCAGGTACCACCACCAAAATATCAGCAAAGGGTTAGGGGGTTCATCTCAAATAGAGAGAAGGCTGAAGGAGGTCACATCCCCTGGTGACTGCCCTGACCAGCAGGGGTGGCGCATTCCCAGACAGGGAAAGTTCAGACACTTCCACTGGCTCTCTGACCTGCCCCTCCCACCATGGCTGGGCTCTACAACTCCCCTTTGTTCCACCTCAGATTTTCCTGGCACCCTTGGATTCACCAACGCAGGTAGGAATGACTTCACCAGACACGCCTCTCACAAAGAAACTCAGAATACGGACACCCTGGACACTCTGCCTCTTACCGGAGCCCAAGCTTTTCGTAAGGTTCCTAAAAGGAGGGAATTCATGCCCCAACTCCAGCCAGGCCCTCAAGGCCGCCTCTCCTGAACCAGGAGGTGCCCCTCCTACCCAGGGGCATCTCCCGTTCCCCCAACACAGTCTCCTCCCAGGATCCCCTTCTCCATGCCCTTCCTAACTTGGAGCTTTGTCATGACCCCCTCCCACTGGAGCCACGCTACCCATTCAGATTCTAGACATGAAGTGCTATCATCCAGAAAAGTCCAAGGTGCTCTGAGACCACGGCTGAGAGAGTGATGGTGACATGTTTGCTGTGCTGGTCTTGAAGGACCATAGGAGCATGCCAGGTAGAAAGAGGGCATGAGCAGGGGCAGAAGGTGATGGAGATGTTACAGTCACTCCGGAGCACAGCAAGCAGTCCTGGGAGGCTAGAAGCCTGGATGAGGGAACAACAGTGTGCAGGAGAGCTGCTAAGAGTGGGAATGGGGGGCCTGATCCTGAAAGGCCCCCAGGCCATGCTTACGAGTCAGGATTTTATCCGGAGCAGTGGAGAGCGAATAGATTCTGGAACTGGGGGAGTGGCAAGATCCAATCTATACTGATTAATGGCTTGCACAATTATTTGAATAACATCTGTCACCCCTCAGCCAGAAGGGTCCCTGAAGGCAGGAACCAGGTTTGTCACACTTAGTGCCACATTCCTCGTGTCCAGGACTGTAGCTGGCCCGTCCAGGCACTCAGCAGAAACGTGCTGAATGAATGAACACATGCTTGCAAAGTGAAGGATGGATCCAAGGAGAAAGAGCTGGCATTTCTCTTGTTACCCATTGCCCTTTCCAGAGTAATAAAAGTAATTGCTATGGCTATTGTTATTTATTGCCACATCCGGATCCTGTGATTCCTCCACCCTCTGTAAGAGCCCCTGCTCCTTTTATGTTCCTCCCATTGGTCACCACCCTCTCCCCCTCCCACTGCTGACATCTCCCAGCCTCTGACCACTGCCCCTCAGGCACTGAAGACTCAGGCACTGGCCCCCATCTCCCATTTCTACACCAAGACGACCATAGCCCTGCAAAGGCAATCAAACCCACCTCAGTCCTAAACCATCATAAACTTCTCTGAATTTCGCATCTCCTTCTACCCCTATCTTCCCCTCTTTCCCATCACCAAGAAAAACAATAACAGCAAAAAGAGAATTGTGTCAGACACTATTCTAAGCACTTAAAAAATATATATATATATTTATTTATTTGGCTGTACTGGGTCTTAGTTGCAGTATGTGGGATCTAGTTCCCTGACCAGGGTTCAAACCCTGGCGCCCTGCATTGGGAGCACAGAGTCTTAACCACTGGACCACCAAGGAAGTCCCTAAGTACTTTATATATCAATTCATTTAATCTTCACAACAATCCTATGAACAAGGTACTGTTCTTGTCTCATTTTACTGATGAAAAACTAAGCCACAAAGATAATAAATAATTGGTCAAAGTCACACAACTAATAAGCAGTGGAGCTAGATTCCAAACCCAGGTGGTCATCACCATTATCCCGGCTGGCCCCCTGGGTAAAAAAAAAAAAAGCCCCCAGTCTTAACCAAATCTCTTTCCACTTAGCTCCAAACCTGCACCTTTGGTTTTCTCTGTACATCAACAGATCCAGCACTGACCTCTTCCACCTGCTCCTCCTCACGGACTGGCCACCAAAGTCAGAACCTCAACACATGCTGCCTCATTTGGTCCCCCCACCATCCTAGGAGTTAACTATTATTGCTATCCCCATTTTACAGATGAGAAAACTAAAACACAGAGACAAGAAGTCTCTCTCCCCAAAAACAGAGAGCCAGGAAGTGGCAGAGCCAGCATGCCCCTCTGAACCACCACACCACATTGCCCCCTGCCTCCAGGACTGCACACACGGTCCTCACTCCCCAGCCCAGATGCTGATAATCCATGTTCATGCTTTGCTAATGCCCATGCCCCCTGCTGAGTCAGCTCACTGCTGACATCCAAGAAGTTCCCCTTGACGCCCTCTCCAACCCCTTCTCACCACTCCCCTAAATCACTAGACAGGGCTAGATGCCCCTCGTCTATACATCACAGCACCACCACCACCATCCCACTGTGCTTACCCACTGCGCTGAAAGGTGCCATTAGGAATAAGACAGAGATGACTGTAACATGCGAAACAATAGACAGTAAAGGCCTGAACCAGGGCAGTGGGAGACAAGTAGGAAGGGCGAGGGAAACGATAGGAAGAAAAGAATCACAACAATTCTGGTATGTGTAGCAAAAGCCTCAAAAACATGCAATCTTTGACTTAGTGATTCCACTTCTATGAAAGAAAAATGCTTAATCTATGACAGAAATATTCAGGAATATCTTAAGCAGATCATAGACATAAATATAAGAGCTAAAACTATAAGACTCTTAGCAGAAAATGTAAAAGTAAATCTTTGTGACCTTAGATTAAGGAATGGTTTCTTAGACATAACTAAAAGGAAAAGGAATACAAGAAAAAAACAGACAAACCAGGACTTCACCAGCATTGAAAATTTTTGTACATCAATGGATACCATCAAAAAGCTGAGGAAACTGACAGAATGGGAGAAAATATTTGCAAATCATATATCTGATAAGGGTTTGTTATCCAGGATATATAAGAATTCAACAATGAAAAGACAAATAACTCAACTTTAAAATAGGCAAAAGATTTGAAGAGACATTTCTCCAAAGAAGATGCATAAATGGCCAGTAAGAACATGAAAAGATGTCCAACATCACAGTCATCAGGGAAATGAAAATTAAAACCACAATGAGACAGTATATTGGATCCACTAGGATGGCCATAATCAAAAAGTCAGATAACACCAAGTGTTGAGGATAAGGAGAATTCAGAACCCTCATATACTGCTGGTGAGCGTGCAAAAAGGTACATCCACTTTAGAAAGCTGTTTGGCAGCTCCTCAAAAACATTAGGCAAGAAGTTTCCACATGAACCAGTACCTCTACTCCTAGGTATAAGACCCAAGAGAACCGAAAACATATGTCCATACAAAAATGTGTACATGAATGTTCATTGCAGCAATATTCATGACAGCCAAAAAGTAGATACAATCCACATACCTATGACCTGTAACAGGTGAATAAAATGTGGTATATCCTTTCAATGGAATACTACTTGGTGATAAAAAGGAATGAAGCACTGCTACAACATGGGTGAACCTTGAAAACATGTTAAGTGAAAGAAGCCAGACACAAAGACCATACATTATATGATTCCATTTATATGATTTATACAAAATGTCCAGAATAGGCAGATCCATAGGGCAGAAAGCAGATGAGCGGCTGCCAGGAGCTGGAGGCAGGGGGAAATGGGGAGAGACTGCTAATGGTTCAGGGTTTTTTTTGCAGATGATGAAAATGTTCTGAAATTAAATAGTGCTGTGTGTACAATCCTGTGAACATCCTAAAAACCAACGAATCACACATTTTAAAAGAGTGAATTTTACAGAATGTGAATTATATCTCAATATTATTATTTTAAAAATGAATAATAACACATTAAGCAAAAAAGCAAGTTGCAAAGAGTATGTACAACAGAATCCTATGTACATACATACATGCACACCTACACATACTTATGCACAGAAAAAAAGCATCAGATATTGATAGCAATTATTCCTGGGATTAGAGGCAATTTCTTTTTCATGATTTTTTAAATTCACAGTCTAAAAATCCATTGGTATCACTTTTGCAATGAGAGTTAAAAAAAAATTTTTTTTAAAGGTTGGGGGGTATCCAGCAGAGTCAATAGTGGTGAAGAAGTCAAAGAGATCATGGATGCCCAGAAGTTCCTTGGCAAGGCTCCTCAAGCCTGACACTTCTTAACTACCCCACATTTAATCTCAGGGGCTCTCTGTCCTCTGGACTTTTCTCAACAAATGACACTGACACCGATAATACCAGAATTACAGATACATACTATATTGTACAACAGTTCAAGTCATAAAACTGGAGCATAAATTAGATTGTGTATATCCCAGGGGCATGTGGGGAAGACAAAGGAAAAGGCTGACAAAGAAAAAGGATTTGTGGAACAATATGTGCTTTTCATCAGCAAGCGGGACTCAGAATACAAAGAACTATGTTTTCTTCTTAAAATGCAAAAAATCAAAGTATCCTCAATTTCCTTTACTCCCAAGAAATACTTTCTAGAGTCTTAGAGTTCCTATATTTAATCCAAATTAGTTCATTTTAAATTTACTTTTTTTTTAACCTTTTGGAATAATAGTACAGAAGAGTAGCATGGTATCTAGGAGTACCGACCATATAAACCCTATCTGGGTTCAAATCTCTGTCTCTGCCACTAATAACCATGAAACAGACCTTGAGCTAGTTCTCTAAGGTTTAATTTTCTTAACTGTGAAATGAGGATAACAGAACATAAGACTAAACAAGAAAATGACTACTGAGGGCTTAGCATTTTTACCCTAGCACAAAGGAAGAGTTCAATGAATTGAAGTTATTACTTCATGAGGAATGCATGCTCACTGTAGAAAAAGTAGAAAATGAGTATCTTATACAACTGGAATCATACCGCTTTGTAATCTGCTTTCTTCCATTTAGCAATGTATTGTGAACATCTCTCCCTGTCGGTTTATATATTTCTACACCATTCTTTTTAGTGGCTGCAGAGCAGCTATAGATATTTCGTAATTTATGGTGACCAAGCTCCCATTATTGGACACAGTGTTGTTTCTAATCTTTTGCTGTTATAAAAGTACTTTAATGGACATCTCTTTCTTCATGCATGTCCTTAACTGTTTCCGAGAAATGGAACTGTCTTCAGGCAGCACTTCCTGATGGCAACTGAAATATGCATACACAAGCTTTGGAGTGAGGCTCCTGAGTTGGAACCTGGGATGACTTGGGGCAAGACACTTTACCTCCTGTTGAGCTCCTGTTCCTCATCTGTAAGATGGGATAAGAGTACTCCAGATCTCACAAGGTGGTCATGCTGCTGCTAAGTCGCTTCAGTTGTGTCCGACTCTGTGCGACCCCATAGACGGCAGCCCACCAGGCTCCCCCATCCCTGGGATTCTCCAGGCAAGAACACTGGAGTGGGTTGCCATTTCCTTCTCCATTGCGTGAAAGTGGAAAGTGAAAGTGAAGTCGCTCAGTCGTGTTCGACTCTTACCGACCCCATGGACTGCAGCCTACCAGGCTCCTCCATCCATGGGATTTTCTAGGCAAGAGTACTGGAGTGGCTTGCCATTGCCTTCTAGAGTAATAAAATCATATGAGGGGTTCTTGCTGAACCTGGCGTGTGAGCAGGGCATGGTCAACAGTGTAAGCCCAACAGAAACCACAGAGACCTCAGGCAAAGGGTCCTTGAGGTCTGGAGCTCAGATCCAGGGCCTAGCATGACACTTGGCATAAAGCAGACAAATTAGGAAGGGTTTCTATTAATGAATGAAAGAAAAGAAGTCATGATTCAAAAAATGAACAAAACTCCTCTGCTCAGAAAAAAAAAAAGCAGCCCTGGGGTTCACACAGACAAGAAGAGTCTAGTTCAACTCGGCACCTGGGCCTGTGAGGCCTCGTCGGTGTGACAGCTCTTGAGGTTTTCTCTCACCCCTGCTCCTGAAAGCACACCCAGGCCTCCTGCCAAGGCCACACTCTTCTGGGCCCCGCTCAGTCCCCCAGTGCTCCAGCTCTGCGCCTTCTGCTGCTCCCTATCTACAGCTGCAGGTCCAGCTTGGGCCACTCTTCTCCAGGAAGCCACTGACCCCTGCAGCCCACCATGGTGGTCCTAACTACAGTCCACCCCATACTGTTTCCCTGGTGCTGGGAGAAACTTCCTGGGGGTCAAGACAAGCTCTTCATTTCTTCGACCCCAGCCAGCGCTCAGCCCAAGGGTAGACTGACAACGAAGCCTAGGCTCACAGCAGACCTATCGCTTGCCTTCTCTGTGACTCCCCGGAAGGCTAAGAGTGAGCCCCTTGTCCCAGCCCCATTAATTTTGTAAATCAATTATTTGTAAAAATGTTTATGGAACCTGAGAGCAAGAGGATGCCTTTAAGAAGTGCCTGTGCAAGCCGCAGAGGGGCCCTAGGGGCCCTGGGGCAGGACTTGGCTGACCAGTCTCTGGCTGGGAGGAGGGGCAATGCAAGCCTGGCCTGGATGGCAGAGCACCTCGGGCGGGGCCGGAGTACTGCCAAATGTCTCCCTTCAGCTCTTCGGGCACATCTTCCTTGCCAGGCTCTGGCAACAGTGAGCCAAACCCTCCAAACAACACGACAGGGATCCCTGCACTGGGGGTCCTGAGGACAGAACCTTCCCCAAGGAAATGAGAGAATACCCAACTCTCATTAGGAGGGTGAGGGGACCACTGGTCAAAGAAGAGTGGGTGGGAAGAGGGGAATGCCAGGTCAAGGGATCAGCTTCGGCAAAGGACCAGGTAGATGATCCTTGTTAGGCCCAGTCAGCCACAAATAACTGCCTGGTGGGAATTCCAGCAGAAGGACCCTGAGTGATGAAGGGCCCCAGATCTGTAGCTGCCTTCCCGCTAAGTATGTGCCAGCAGCAGCTGCTCGCCTCTCTATCAGCTCACAGCAGTGCCAGGCTCTGTGGCTCTAAAGCTCAGTTATGGGGGAAACGCAATTCCAGAAACCAAATATGACCGTCCTACACACTTCTGCACCTTTAAACAGTAAGTGCAACAGAGAGACAATCTCCGGACCCCCAAAGACTGTCGCTCTGTGAAGCCACATCAGCCGGGAAGGGAGCTCTCCACAGACAGGAAGCAAAGAGATGTAGGGGGTCACAGTGCTGTCACTTCCTTCTGAGGGGTCCTATAGCCTCGAGTTTGGCTCTGAGGTACGCACTTGGAGAGGGAAAGGCATGATGAACCAAAGCCAGTGCAGAAGGCAATCATAAGGAGAGGGTTATTAGAACCACACCAGAGGAGGAACAGCTGAAGGCCTTGGGGGTGTTTTTCTTGGAGAAAAGAGATGAAGCTGTCATCTTGAAAACAGAGGAAGACAGACTACCTTGCTCTGTGTTGTACCCACCATGACCTCCTAGCCCTGCAGTTACCACATCATTGTGAAACCACCTCCTTCTAAATACTGTCCTCCCAGAAGCACAGGTCCTTGCAGGGAGTCTGTGTGTGAGTCACTTCTGAGGAGACCAGCAACTAGCCCACAACCAGGACACAGCAAATGCTGACCTGAAAGCAGATGTGACAGGAAGGCCTACTGTGGCTCAAGAAAGGGAAGCTTTCTAACAATCCAGCTGCCTTCAACAGGCCAGGATATGTGGGAGGAAGTATCCTGTCGGGGAAGGGTCTGGAGCTAACAGCAAGCTCTCATGACAGGAGAAGGATGCAGGACAAAATGGCCCCCTGAGATTTCTTCCAATTCTAGGACCCAGCCCCTTGAGGCAGGGGGAGAGCCACCAGGGGAAGAAATGTACTGAGAGCGCACGCGCCAGGCTGCACACACAGGAGCACACATACCTGCTCCACGTCAGTCACTACTTCATCAACCCTCAGTGCCGTGAGGTAGGCGCTCTTATCACTTCCACTTTACAGTCAGGGAATCTGAGGCTCAGAGAGGTTCAATAACTTGCCAAAACCAAAGAAGAGCAAGAGGTAGAACTGAAACACAAAGGCTGCCCACTGGGGCTGAGGAACAAACTTCTGCCCTCTTGGCCACACAGAAAGCAGCTCCAGGCCTTTGCAACTAAAGGTGCTCCAAGGGCAATAATCTTTTAAAAAATTATTTTAAATAGTTTTTTTTAATATTTTATCTATTTGGCTGTGCCAGGTCTTAGTTGCAGCAAGTGCCAGGTCTTTAGTTGTGGCATTCGGGATCTAGTTCCCTGACCAGGGACCGAACCCTGCCCCTGCATTGGGAGCCTGCAGTCTTAGCCACTGGACCACCAGGGAAGTCCCCAAGGGTAAAAATGTTAATTGACTTCATCTCCCGCTGATGCCAAGACTTTCAAAAGCATTTTTACATCTATAAGCCCAAGAGCCCTTGGCCACAGATCTGGCTCTAGTGAAATACAACTGGTCTGGGGCTACCTGCTCTGTCAAAAGCCTAGGGGTTGCACTCCCCTCTTAGACCCCATCCAAGGAACACAAGCTGCTATGCAAGGGGTCTGGGAAGGCTCTCTTGAAGGAAGTAACATCTGAGAGAAGCGTTAAATGATGAACCAAACATGGGAGCGGGCAGAGTGGGGCAGCAGAGAGGAAAAGGCATTCCAGACAGAAGAAATAGCAGGAGCAGAGAGAAGCAGGAAGGGTGTGCAGAATCACAAGCAGCTTGGGGAAGCCAAAACACAAAACTCAAAAGTGAACGGTGAAAGGATATAGTGAACAAAGAGGTAAGCAGGGGCTGCTAAATGATGGACTTTGAATGCCATGCTAAGGAATCAGGACTTGATTTATCCTGAGGGCAAAAAAGTCACTGTAGGGTTCTAGCTAGAATAGTGATAAGATCAAAGCTTTGCATTGGGAAGAGGGCTGGGGTGGCAGAAGAGGTGAGGTGTGGCTGGTGGTAAGACTGGAGGTGTGAAGGTGATGTGGAGTAAGACAGGCAAGACCTGCAGCTTGAGCTGGGCTGTATGACAAGGCTCCTCTACCATAATTCACTCCCAGTCCGGGCCAAACTTTCCATTCTCTGGAACCCCAATCCGACTCACAGGCTACTAATTCTGTGGCCCTGCCACACTCCTTTCTCGAATATGACTGTAGGGAGGAAAATAAAGCTAATCACGAAACTCACTCAGTGCCAAGCATTATGCTGGGTCCTTTACACAAACAATCTCAGTTGTGCAACCAACTACCGTCAGAGGGAGGTTACTGTTGGTACCCCCAACTGTGCAGATGAGGAAACCGAAGTTAAGAGCTGGAAGCCTACCAACGGTCAGGTCACGCAGCTACTGAAGGGAGGAGTGGGGATTTGAGCCGACTTCTAACTCACAGCAGAGACGGTTCTGCTGACTATACTGCCAAGGAGAGTGCAGAGGAGGGAAGGGTGAAGGTTCTGTGTCCTGGGCTTCTCCATGGACCCTGGGGAAAACAGTGGATGGAATATAACGAGTGGAACCCCCTAAGCACAACCGCCAAGAAAGGATAGCAGTGGGAAACCCGACTCCAAACAAAGAAATCTGGATGTCCCCTGTCCTCGGCAGCCTTCAGTTACTGGGAAAGAAGCGAAAGCTTGGACCTGAGAACTAAAGAGACAGAAAAAAGGGTCCCAACCTGGTCGGGGGTGGGGGTGGGCGGGGGGCGTGTGGACTCCGAGAAGGGGAGGGGCTCGGACAGGGAAAGCGCCCTGGGGGCGGGGCTTGCTAAGGGGCGGGGCTCTCTGGACCCGACAAATCTAAGGACCTGCCGGACCCTATGAGGAGATGGGCCGCGGGAGGGCGGAGCCGCAAGAGGGGCGGGGCCACAGCTGTGCTTGCAACCCACGGACTCCTTAGGTCACCTACCCACGACTGGACCCAACCCTCGTTCCATACCCTGACTCCGGCAGGGCTGATCCGGGATCTCGATGGTGTAGTCCAGCTGGGCTGAAGCCATGGTGAAGGAGCCGGCCCTCGGCTTGGGCCTCCGGCCGGAACTCCCGCTCGCGCGCCTGCACCTCACCCAAGCCTCTCCTGGGCACCGCCCAATCACCACCCACCTCCCTCGACGCTACCCAATCCCTGAGCCGCGCTCTGTGACCTCTCTCCCTAGCAACCACCGGGTGTCTCCCGGAGCCTCTCGCCGCACCCTGCTTGCTAGGCCCTAGCAACCATGCCCCGTCCTGCTCTATCTCTGACCCTCGGCCATTGGCTAACTCGCTTGGTCTGGATTAGGTATTGGCCAGCTAAGGCGCCAGTCAGGAAGAGTCCCCACCCTCCCGTGTAGGTAAGGGGATCTGTGGGAGAGTTGCGTTTTCTGGGGATCAGGAGGGTTTCCTTTCTTAACCGCGTCTTTTCCTACCGGACGGACAACAGTGCCCTTTGACTTGAATCATCTAGCTACTTCCACCGACCTCTACCAACGGCAGCTCCGAGGGCTGGAGGTAGAAAACCATACAAAACGGCCACAGGGGTGCGTGCCAGCCCGTGATCCACCCAGTAGGTCGAGGCTTATTTTGAATGGTGGGATGGGTAGGATGCAAAGGAAGTGCTATCTTCTGGAGAAGACTTTAGAGAGTGCCCTGTTCGTGCGCAACATAAGGGGTTAGGGAGTAAAGTTTTCTTAAATTTATCCACGCACTTGAAAAATATTTACTTACCATCTGTTACATAGGCGGACTCTAGTTAGGATTGGTTTTGACCCTGACTTCCTGGAGAAGGGAAAGGCTACCCACTCCAATATTCTGGCCTGGAGTATTCCCTATACAGTCCATGGGGTCGCAAAGAGTCGGACACGACTGAGCGACTTTCACTTCGCTTCACTTCCATAATTCTTAAAAGGAGAGGGAGAGAAACCGTGCATGAACCAGCTCTAATACTATGGAGGGATAAATACTACAAGAGTAGGAGCTCAGAATTAGAAGGGGAACTTATGGCAGTGCAGATGGCTTTTGAGCTAGGCTTTGAAAGATTTGTGGAGACATGAGTCCTTGCATGGCTCAAAGAGAAAAGTGAGGGGTTGGTGCCAGGAACTATGAGCATCTTCTGGCCAGAGGAGATACTAATGGGAGAGCAATCTTGGAGGATAGGTAGGCCCAGACTCTGGAAGGTCTTTGATGCCACACTCAACCCTGAGCTTATGGGTAGATCTTACTGATGGAAAAATATTTCCAATGCATTTTATGCCACCGAGCACCAGAGCTTAGACTTTATCCTAAGGACAATGGGGAGGCTGCAGAGGTTTAAACAAAACAGTAACAATCAGATTAATGTTTTAGAAAGATCAATGAAAAGAATGGATTCGAGACTGGGAGAAGGAGGGAGACCAGTTCAGGAAGTTGTTTCAGTCATGTGAAAGGATTATGGTGGCCTGAAGCATGGAGAGGTAACAGGATTGAAGAGAAGGATGGATTCCTTAGACTTATGAGTTTAAAAGAACTGGACTAGAACTGGACTTGGTGACTGGTCGGATGTGGGAAAGTAGGAAACGTGAAGAATGTCTAATTTCCTGCCTTGGGCAAACAGAAAGGAGAGTTGTTAGGAAAGAGTCAATTCTGGGCATGGTGAGTTTGAGGTGCCAGTGGGATATCCAAGTGGAAGTGTCCAGGAGGCAGCTGAGTATGCCTGACTGGAGTTTGCAAGATAAGTCTAAATTGGAAATTAAAATATTTAGTCTGTAGTGTCTTAAAGATGGCAGCCACACACTGGATTGATTTGTTTGGCTTGCCCGGAGAGACTGTGTAGAGAAAGAAGAGAAGAAGGGACTTCCTTGATGGCCCAGTGGCTAAGACTCCATGCTCCCAGTGCAGGGGACCTGGGTTTGACCCCTGGTCAGGGAACTAGATCCCACATACCACGATGAAGAGTTCTCATGCTGCAATTAAAGATCCCACATGCCACAACTGAGCATGTGAAAGTTTATTTCTTCAGGCAGCCGAAGAAATAAACATTTTTAAAGGAAGAAGAGGAGAGAGCCTAGGACAGAACCCTGAGAAGCACCTGTGTTTGAGGTTCTGGCAAAGGAGAATGAATCTGCAAAGGTAATTGAGGTAAAGTGTCTACAGTACTTCATTAATCAGTAGTAGAACATGCTTTTCCAGTAACCAAGGAGAAAAGTGTTAAAGGCTGATTACTAATCAAGATAAATAAAATCTAAAAAGATTCACTGAATTTAGAAACAAGGAAGTGGTTGTAAAGGCAGTTTCAGTGAAACTGCAGGAGCAGAGGTCAAATTACATTGAGCTGAAAAGTAAGTGGGAAGGTGAGGAAGTGAAGACTCTACTTTCAAGAAGTTTGGCTCTTTAGGAGAAGAGAGAGAAGGTGATAGCTGGAAGGAGAGATGGGTTTTTATTCATACGGGAGAAATGCTGTCAGTATGGATCCAGCAAAGAGGAAGAAGATTAGAGGGCAGAGGAGATAACAGAGAGTGGCGCCCCTGGGTAAAGAATAAGGTTGGGGATCCAAAGCATTGGTGGCAGAATTCACTTCAAGCGATATCTGCCTTGTGACAGAAAGGAAGCATGTAAGACTAGTACATTAGTAGATTTGGTACCAGGAAGTTGAGAAAATTCATGTTTGATGGATTCTATTTTTTCTTTGTAGTAGGACCATGGTATTAGCCAGGGAGAGAGAGGTTGGAGATGGAGTGCAAGATTTGAGACGAGCAGAAGAAGACTGAAATAGCTGCGTGGAGAATGGAAGCAGGTTGACTGAGCTAGCCTACAGATTTCTGGGCAGTTATGAGCCCTGTTGAGGTTCAGTTCGGTTCGGTTCGGTTCATTCGCTCAGTCATGTCCAACTCTTTGCAACCCCATGGACTGCAGCACAACAGGCCTCCCTGTCCATCACCAACTCCCAGAGTTTACTCAAATTCATGTCCATTAAGTCGGTGATACCATCCAGCCATCTCATCCTCTGTCGTCCCTTTCTCCTGCCTTCAATCTTTCCCAGCGTCAGGGTCTTTTCAAATGAGTCAGTTCTTTGCATCAGGTGGCCAAAGTATTGGAGTTTCAGCTTCAGCATCAGTCCTTCTGTTGAGGTTGGAGACCATTAATTTGTTGCAGCTGCAGCCTGCATGGTTGTGTGCTATATATTTTTCCCCCAACAACATTTGTCCATCTACTGGTGGGTGCAGAAAGATGAATTGAGTTGATCTCAGTTTGAATTTAAATCAGGTGGATAAAATGGAAGGACAAAGGACGAAGTTGAGGATTCTGGTAAAAGAGTAATTGAGATGGTGGACCATAGACCCTAAACTGCATGCTGCTGCTAAGTTGCTTCAGTCGTGTCCGACTCTGTGCGACTCCACAGACAGCAGCCCACCAGGCTCCCCCGTCCCTGGGATTCTCCAGGCAAGAACACTGGAGTGGGTTGCCATTTCCTTCTCCAATGCAGGAAAGTGAAAAGTGAAAGTGAAGTCGCTCAGTCGTGCCCAACTCTTAGCAACCCCATGGTCTGCAGCCTACCAGGCTTCTCCGTCCATGGGATTTTCCAGGCAAGAGTACTGGAGTGGGGTGCCATTGCCTTCTCTGCCTAAACTGCATAGGAGAGTGTAAAAGTGTTATGGGCTGGAGGTCCCAGTGAAGTCACAGAACCCAGATCTTGGAAACAGTTGAATGAGAGAATTATGATCACAAAGTGGAGTAATGAAGTTTGAGTAGTTTCAAGTGATGACAAGGTCCAGGGTTTGGCCACAGTAGTGGGGTGCCAAAATGGAGTACAGAAGACAGCCAGGATGTTGATATGGCCATTGAAATTCCCCCAGGTGATGGCAAAACTTGAAGGGAGGAAAGGGAGGAGGATGCTTGTGAGCCAGGTACCAAGGTCCTTGATGAATATAGCAGGTTGTTCTGTAGTCTGTAGATGACAGCAGGAGGAAGGGCAAAGGTCAATACAGCTGAATGGCATGATGCTAAAGTAGCAAGTGTTTTCACAAAGAACAGGTAGAGTAGGAACTGAGGTGGGCTTTGGTAGGGAGACCCTAGCCCCTGTCCCAGCCCTGAGATTCCTGGGATGTAAGAGTGTCAGCAGCCTTCTCCAGGGTTAGCTATGCAGAAATGGTGCCCTGAGGAAGACCCAGCTTTCGGGGTTGGCTGGAGGTGGGCAAAGCAAGTGTGGAGCCGCTAAGGGGCTAAGGGTGGGGGAGACTTTGCTGATCAGGAACAAAAGTTTTTGAGGGCAGAGTAAGAAGTTTGGAAGGGAAGGAAAGGCAAGAAATCAGGTCCAGGAGGATGAAACGTAGAGCAGAACTTGGGCAGGAGACTCTGGTGAACCTAGATAATTTACATTTTGTGGGGAGAGCATGAGGGCAGGCCTGCAGAGCGGAGCCAGAGGCAGAATTGAGTCTGGGATGAGGAAAAGGGGGTCTGTGGGTAGAGAATGAGGGTAAGTATGGGCAGCTGGTGAAGGCAGAGGGTTGTGCAGGAAAGCCATAGGGAAAATGGTCTGTGGAAAGAGGATGGAGGGAATGGCAGCTAACTGTGGGGACGAGATGGGGGCATATGGAGTCTGTGGGGAGCTGGTGGGTAGCAGAAGGGATGTGTGAAGAGGGTATGAGTAGGGAGCAGAAGGAAGAACATCTATGAGGAGAAAGTGACATATTGTAGTACGTTTGGCCCTAAGGTGGAGGTGAAGGCCAGGACACCCTGGGCATGAGGTTTGGAAGGAGAGTGTTTCTCTCTCTCCCTCTGCATCTGTCTTCTCCCTGCATCTCTCCCTCTCTCTCTCTGAATCAGGAGCTGAGAGTGAGGAGTATGACTGGGAGAGGCCTCTGTCCATTCTGCAGATGGAACCAGCAGTAACAGGAGAGAGCGGCTGCCTTGTCTCCAAGGCTTGTGAGGACAGGGAGCCAGGCTGGCAGCCCATGTGCTGGAGGCTTCTTGCTTTTTGAAATATGTCTTTTGATTTAGGAGGACAAAAAAGCCCTCTGAGAAATTTTATTTAGAGACAAGACCTAGTGACCTTCTGACTTTTAATACCTCTTCTCTCTTGTTGTGAAGGGCCTTTGGCTTAGTACAAGGGTTTTGAGGTTTCTATGATTTTCGTTTCCCGGCATGAAGAAGAACCATTTGGCTCCTATAGAAATGATTTATGGATAAGTCTAGATTTATTAATCACCTCTGAAGATGGAGAGGAAATTAAAAACAAAGAGACCACTCTGGGTTGAAGACAAAGTAGGTTTGTCGTCCTTGCAGAAGACCTTGCCAAGGTTAGAAGGCCACAGACAAACCAATTTGGATGGGGGCTCCTAATCCAGATTTTAATTTCATGTGCTTTGATTTTTTCAGACCATTTTCTCTCCAAGGTAAAATAATGACCATTTTAATTGGCTGCCACTTACAGAGAGATTCTCATAAGCATGATGGCACACGTATATTTTTCTCTGGCATTCCGGGTATTCTCCGGTTCTTATGATCAAGCTGGTGAAACTGACTTTTACTGCATGCTGCATGCCATGATCAGTTGACTATAAATTAAATCCTCTTCTCCAAAAGCCATTTTCCATTAGTGCTAATTTGTTTGCTTCTCATTTCCACTGATCATTAGAGTCTCTGGTTGTGAACACCAAATTGGAAATGATTTCTTTGACATTTCAAAAAAATTTTCTCCTCTTCTTGAATGCCATTTGGCTGCAGCTAAAGAACATTATGGTTTGCAGAGGAACAGTTCACTCCAATTACAATTTAACTGACCGTTCATGGCACTGAATCCCTGTCCTTAGTGTCCAAAGATGACACCGCTGCTGACATTGCTATTTCCTGTCGTAACTGTAAAATGCCTCATAGACTTTGCACCGGCCTTCTTGGATGGGAATCTGCCACTCTGCACATGGCAGCTTTGAGAAGTTGGTAGTTTTATGGACCTACATATCATGAACATTCAGACATAACCATCTAAACGGGAGCTAGCTGATTTCTTCACTCATTCATCCAGCGAGCATTTATTAAACATCTACTTTGTGCCAGGCCAGGCCCTGGGGACTCAGAAACAGGGAGGACCAATCCCTGCCCTCGAGCAACTCACACTCTAGTGGGAGCGATGGTGAAGTTTTATAGCATAGCAGGAGACTGGCATACGTAGAACCACACACCTGAGAACCTCCAGCTGTCTTGGGGAATTGTGTCAGGGCAGAAAGGAGCCTGGCTATTCCCTGATGGCAGAGCAGGGTTGAGATACAAGAGGGCCCTGGAAGGGCCTGGGGAGTTGAGAAGTCGGTGCTGGTTGCAATGTGGGAGTGACTGTTCATGAGGCTAGGCTGGGGTCAAGTTTTGAAGGACATTTTATGCCACATTGAGTGTAAACTTTATCCTGTAGGCCAGAGGGAGAAATCTGAAGATAAACAGGGAGGAAGTATAGAAGTTTGAAGGAAAGTCTTTGTTTATGTTTTACGTTGGGGTTGGCAAAGATTGGAATAAGTATAAGAGAAATCAGAGGAGGTGGAGAGACTGAAGATAGAGGAGCCTATCACATGCAATGCTAGGAACCTAGCACACGCAGTGAAGCTGGGTGCCCGTGCGCTGAGGTTAAGTGTAGAGGGAGAGGGAGTTCCCTGGTGGCCTAGTGATTAGGATTCCGGGCTGCAGTGCCATAGCCTGGGTTCAGTCCTTGGTCCAGGGACTGAAATCCCACAAGCCATGTGGCACAGCCAAAAGAAAAAAAAAAAAATGGAGGGAGAGAAGGGAGTTGCTCCTGATGGGCTCTGTTTCCTGTGAAGCAGGAAGCAAGGTTAACTGGGCATCTTTCCTGACCCTTCCAGCTTTCATACTCCAGACAGTCACCAGGTCCTGCTGCTCCAACCTGTATGACATTTCTACTTCTCTCCAGCCCTAGGGTCATCAGCATCTTTTGCCAAGATTATGGAAACAGCTTCCTAACTGCTGCCCCACCTTTAGCCTTGCCCGCTCCTGATCACCTTTCCGCACTGCAGTCAAGATGATATTTCTAGGACAAAGTCATTTCTTGTCACCCTGACTTGTTGTTGTTGTTTAGTTGCTACATCATGTCCGACTCTTTTGCAACCCCATGGACTGTAGCCCACCCAGCTCCTCTGTCCGTGGAATTTCCCAGGTAACAATACTTGAGTGGGTTGCCATACCCTCCTCCAGGGGATCTTCCCAACCCAGGGATTGAACCCATGTATCCTGCATTGACAGATTCTTTACCGCTGAGCCATCAGGGAAGCCCACCATTCTGGACTTAAAGCCCTTCAATACCCTCCTGTTGCCCAAGGGTTTCCTATATGCTAGGCAATTTGTTGACCCTTATGAGAGTCAACTCTTATTATCCCCTCTTCTCAGGTAAGAGAAATGAAGCCTGGAGAAGTTAAGTAATTTGCATGAGATAACACAGGCAGGAGGTAGAAGATCATCCGACTCCTGTGTCTGTGTTCCTAGCCACTGCACTGCACTGCCTCCCACTCACAATTCATTAAATATGCCTTAAACTTGCATACCTTTGAGCCTCTACTACTACTACTACTGCTGCTACTACTACTAAGTCGCTTCAGTCGTGTCTGACTCTGTGCGACCCCAGAGACGGCAGCCCACCAGGCTCCCCCGTCCCTGAGATTCTCCAGGCAAGAGTACTGGAGTGGGGTGCCATTGAGCCTCTACATGTTTTATTCCCTCTGCCTGGAATACAATTTGCTCACCTCTTCACCTGCCAGCTGCAGATGCCTTTCAGCCTGGTTGGCATCTCCTCTGGAAATCTTCCATAACAGCTGGGTTAGGTGTCCCTTGCTCACATTCCTGCAGTATCCTGTTGCTTGCCCCATTCTAGCGCTTACTACACTATTGGACTTAAACTTGCTTATTTACAGGCTCTATGCCACACTTAACCTTACCCACTTAGGGCAGGAACTGTGCCTTTCCTAGTTATCTCTAGAGGGATGGGGCTTGTGGGATGGGACGCACTTGTCTGCCACTGTGTTGAATTTCACATTGAATGGAGTTGCTGATAGTGAGGTTGGCAGTGGGCCAGAAGGATTCCTAGTCACATCTGAGACAATTTACTGAGGATTTACATACAATGTGACAGGCACTGGAGACTGAAAGGGCAGAGAGAGGCAGCAGCCTGGGATGCGGGCTGTCCAAGAGAAGATGGGGGGGTGGAGAGGCATGAGGGAAGAAAGCCTTTTGAGCAGGAGAGGTGGCCGGTGATGTTAGTTGTTGCCCCAACAGGACAGGTGAGCAAAGGACTAAGATTGACCTGCTGCTGCTGCTAAGTCGCTTCACTCGTGTCCCACTCTGTGCATCCCCATAGATGGCAGCCCACCAGGTTCCTCTGTCCCTAGGATTCTCCAGGCAAGAACACTGGAGTGGGTTGCCATTTCCTTCTCCAGTTGCATGAAAGTGAAAAGTGAAAGTGAAGTCGCTCAGTCGTATCCAACTCTTAGCAACCCCATGGACTGCAGCCCACCAGGCTCCTCCGTCCATGGGATTTTCCAGGCACGGGTACTGGAGTGGGGTGCCATTGCTTTCTCCAAGATTGACCTGCACCTCTTCATTGACCTGCACAATTAGGAGGTTATCAGAGACATGGCTGAAGTAATGCAAGTTGTAGGGGTAGGGGTGGCAGAGAAACAGAACTGTAGTGAGTTGAGGAGAAAATGGCCTGTGGAGGGATAGAAAGTGTGTAGAAGCTTTGCTGTGAAGTGAGAAAACCAGAAAGGTGACTGGAGAGGGACAGGAGGTAGAGATAAGTGATTTTTCTTTTCTTCTTTTTGCTTATTTTTATTTTAGGATTGGTAAGAATTAAGTAAGTTAACAGAAAAATGCCTAATTAAAGAGACCAGTTGAGGACCCAGGGGAATAGAGAGTAATGGATGGAGTGATGGCCCAGAGGAGACTGGTTTGGTAGGTGCAGAGCTCTGGTAAAGGGGTAAAGAAGGAAAAGAGAAGGATGGATATGGATTCTATAACACGAGAAGAATGAAGAGACTGTGAGGACATTCTTGCCTAATGGCCTATAACTTTTTGCTGAGCCCACAAGTAGATCTCCTGAGAACAGAGGGAAGAGGTGGAAGGGTAAGGAGCTTGGAGTTGTAGATTTCCCAGGCCATTCACAAAGTTTAGGCTGTGGACCGTGAGTATGAATGCCAAATTGGATAGAGGTCACTGGAGTCCAGATCATGTGCCTTTCCTGTGAGCCCCAACATATCACGGGTTTAACCCCATCAGAGCACTTTGCACTTTTCAATAAAATCACCTGGTTGCCTTTCTCTCTGCCTCATCAGTCAGCAAGCACCTTGAGAGCAAAGACTATATTTGTTATGTTAACCACTACCAGTCCTTGTGCTTGGCTAGGACTGGCACCCAGGACGTCTGTTTAATTAATTACTATGTGGAGTTTAGGAAAGTAAAGTGCTCATTATGAACACAGTGTGTTGAATGGCAATTTAAATAACACTTGTTGAATATCGTAATGTGCCAGGGATGATGCTGGCCAAAATCATGAAGATGGAACAGGTTGATGTTGGAATTGCCTGGCAGCTTGTGGGCAAACAGGAGGGCTTAGTGCAGGAGGGAGTGGCCAGGGAATCAGCCTGGGTCAAGGGAGAGGGTGAAAGACAGGAGGCCTGACCTCAAAGGAAAGGAAGTGACAGAGAAACAGTATGAGGACCTTAGAGAATAGTGTGTGAAGTAGGGGGAAGCCAGCAGTCTCCTCTTAATTCCCACTGGAAGCATAATGTAGGGGATGGACTGGTGCTGGGGACAGAGTCAGATTTCAATTGTGGAAAAATGTACATGGAAGACGTTCTTTGGCCTGAGACGTTTGAAACTTTATCTTGAGGGTAATGGGAAACAACTGAAGAGTTTTAAGCAAATCTGCTTGATTTGCATTTTTTTAAAAGAATCTCACATCGCTACATGGAGAGTATAGCCAATATTTTGTAATAACTGTAAATGGAGTGTAACCTTTAAAACTGTATAAAAAAATAAAGCACATTTTATTGTAATGATAAAAAAAAAAGACTTTCACATCACTGTGGAGATTAGGATGGGGTAAACCTGAAGATCAGTTAGGCTGAAGCAGGGATCCCCCTGAGGGATGGGGGTAAACTACAACAGAGCAGTGGAGATGGAGATAGACAATCTGAGGGAGAATTCGATGGTCTAATTGGCAGGAGTCTGGCAACAGTTCTGATGAGGAGGGCAAGGGAGAGGAATACAGCAAAGACTTCTCTTGAGTGACCAGAGAGTGATAACAGACACTGAAACAGGACCAACACAGGCGCAGGGGCAGGTGGGAGGCCTTGGTGATGGGGCTCATTGAAGGATGTGTGAAACCTACCAAGGAAGATGTCTGTGGTCATTCAGTCATGTTCTACGGTTTTTCCAGTGGTCGTGTATGGATGTGAGAGTTGGACTATAAAGAAAGTTTAGCGCCGAAGAACTGATGCTTTTGAACTGTGGTGTTAGAAAAGACTCTTGAGAGTCCCTTAGACTACAAGGAGATCCAACCAGTCCATCCTAAAGGAAATCAGTCCTAAATATTCACTGGAAGGACTGATGCTGAAGCTGAAACTCCAGTACTTTGGCCACCTGATTCAAAGAACTGACTCTTTGGAAAAGACCCTGATGCTGGGAAAAATTGAAGGCGGGAGGAGAAGGGGACGACAGAGGATGAGATGGTTGGATGGTATCACCGACTCAATGGACATGAGTTTGAGTAAACTCCGAGAGTTTGTGATGGACAAGGAAGCCTGTCATGCTGCAGTCCATGGGGTCGCAAAGAGATGGACATGACTGAGTGACTGAACTGATGGATTTGGGAGTCATAAAACCTACAGATGTAATAGGAACTTGAAATTGGTACATTTCTCCCCCTTCCCCACTATTTTCTTTAATTCTTTTTAAAATTGTACTTACTGGTTTTTTCAATCATCATCAAATCTCTCTTTTTTTTTTCTTGGCCACCCTGAGTGGCTTGCGGGATCTTAGTTCCTCGACCTGGGATTGAAACCCAGGTCCTGGCAGTAAAAGCACCAAGTCCTCATCACTGGACCATCAAGGAATTCCCATCAAATCTTATTTTGAAGAAAAGTTGAGACAAAAATAAATAAGTGGCTGGAGTCTCTTAATTGAACATGATTGCCCCCCCTTTACTTCCCCCTACCTCTCAAAACTTCACTGATTTAACACTAAAGAAATATTAAAAGAAACACAAAAGCTCTGAAAAGGCGGCAGTAGCAGATGAAAGTCAACAGATACTTGGAAGGCAGGTGGCGAAGCGTTACCTGGATAGAAACTTTGTAAGAAATTACAGACTAAGTGCCAACCAGGGAAGATTACCAACATGAAGCAAATCAGTTCACCCAGTTTAACCTCAAGAGGCTTAATGCCTGGGAAACATGAGTTACCCCAGAAAGTCAGCTTGGAGGCACAGGGTTAAACACAGGTGCTTGGCTGGAGTCCGTGTGCAGAGCCCTTTGCTGTGGCCCCAGAGCTGTGCTCTCAAAAGCCAAATAATTCTATGGACTTTCCTGGTGGTCCAGTGGTTAAGGATCCGCCTGCCAATGCAGGAGATCCCTGACCCAGGAAGATCCCACATGCCTCAGAGCGACTAAGCCCATGCGCCACAACTATTGAGCCCGTGTTCTGGAGCCTATGAACTGCAACTACTGAAGCCCGAGGGCCCTAGAGCCTGTGCTCTGCAACAAGAGAAACCACCACAGTGAGAAGCCCTTGAACCACAGGAGTAGCCCCCCGCCCCCCGCAACACGAGAGCAGCAATAAACACCCAGCACAGCCAAAACAAAGCCAAACAACTCTATCAACTGCCTTGCTGCATATGGAGGAACTCCGGAGGCTTCCATACTCAGGGATCTCAAGCAGGGTTTGAAGGGCAGGGAAGAGGTACAGGGTGGACAACTGAGGGGTGGAGGGAAGGTCTGTCTACTTCATAGTGACAGCCCCAGACCCTCCCCCACGCTTCCCCCCAGGATGCCAACTGCCAGGCACTAGCGCCCCTACCCTCTCATCCTCCCTGTGAAAGTAGAAAATTCTTCTCCAGAGGCCCTGAGAACCCCAGGTGGGGATAGGAAAAAAAGAAAAAACCTCCACTGACATTTAAGAGTTTCTCAATGACAAATCTAGTTGTTGCCTGATAAAGAAATTTTTGAGGTTCTTCCATGGTGATCCAGTGACTGGGACCCAATGCAGGGGGCCCAGATTTAATCCCTGGTCAGGGAACTAGATCCCATATGCCGCAACTAAGAGTTCACCTGCTGCACTTAAAGATCCTGTGTGCCACAACTAAGACCCCGTGCAGTCAAATAAATAGTTTTTTAAATCAACTTCCTAAAAAAAAAATTGTTTTCAAAACTGAAGGAAACAATACCTATTGAAAACAGCCCACCAAAGTCTCAGTATAATAAATGAAAAAGGCAAGCACCAAAGCATATCGTCATACAATTTCAGAAATGGTTTTCAAAGCATCAGGAGTGGAAAAAACAAGCCACAGACAAAGGCACAGAAATCAGAATGTCAGATTTCTCATCAGCAAGCCTAGGGAGGCTCAATCTAAGGAAGCTTGTTGCTAACCTGGAATCATACACCCAACCAATCTGACATGAGGTCAGAATACTTTCAGACTTTCAAGGACACAGAAAAAATTTCCTTACTTAGGAAGCTACTGGAGAATGTGCTTCAACAAAATGAGAGAGTAAACCAAAGAAGATGAGGTGGACCCAGAAAATAGGACGATGGACAGAGAAGACTAGCAAAAGGAAATCCCAGGACAACATTTGTGTACCAGGCTTAGCAGTCAGTCCAAACTGGAACAGAAAGACAAGAGGTTCATGAGAGAGAGGTCTTTGGGGAAAAGATGGGACTGATCAGTTAGAGGCTGAGCATTTGGGAAGATTGTTGCTATGTGTTTCAAATGTTTGGAAGAAAACAGCTCTAGTACTTAGAAAATTAAACAGTTGAAAAAATAAACAATTACTACCTCCAGATAAAACCAAGTTTAAGAGAAGGAAAACATAATAGTAGTTTACAGCTTGAGTGAACAGTGTTTATTTACATGATCAATAATGTAAACACTAAATATAGATTAACTATAAATTGTGGAAAACTATATTGTGAGAATGAGGGGAGGACAATAGGGCTTAGAGTGGAGTAAGAGAGCTAATTCCTCAGAATTAGAAATAAATATTGCCTAAAATTGATGAATCAGGTAGTAGCAATTATTAGTTTGTGAGGGCTGCCCTCTATTGCTTAAACAATAGAAATTTATTCTCACGGTTCTGCACCTCAGATAAAGGTGTCCAAGATCAAGGTGTCACAGGATCGGCTTCTCCTAAGGCCTCTCTCCTTGGCTTGCAGATGGCCACCTTCAGGCATCTTCAGATGGTCTTCCCTCTTCCTGTGTTGGTGTCCTAAGCTCCATTTATAAGGATACCAGTTATGTTGGATCAGAGCCCACCCCGATGACTTCATTAACTCAGTTACCTCTTTAAAGACGCTCTCTCTAAGGAATTCCCTGTGGCTAATTCCAGTGATTAAGACTCCATGCTTCCACTGCAGGAGACATGGGTTCAATCCCTGGTCTGGGAACTAAGATCCCGCACGCCACATGGTGCTGCCAAAAAGAATAAATAAAAAATTAAAAAGCAAACAACAACCACAAAAAATGCAACTCTGATTTGGAAATAAGTAAATAAATAAAAATAAAGACCCTGTCTCTAAACAGAGTCACATTCTGAGGTACTGGGAACTAGGGCTTCAACATATGAATCTGTTGAATTCAGCCTGTAGCAAGCAGTATAAACTCATTATTTGGACGTATAGAGGTGGCACCAGGAGAAATAACCAAACGAGTTGAAAGTGGGTTGCCTCTGGAGTGAGACTGGAGGATGGCAAAGGGGAAGGCAAGTGTTATACCTTTTTACTAGATATCAGGTGGGCAGCCAGGCCTTGAGCCCAGTCTGGCTCTAAACCCGGTGTTCTTCCCGTCTACCGTAAGGTTAGGAGCTCCTCCAGGCCACGGCCGTGCCTCATGCCTCTCCTCGCCGCCCTCAGCAGCTTGCACAGCACTTTACTACATGGGTATGACTTACAACTGTATCACTATAACCGTTAAAGCCACTGGTAACCTAAATGGAAAGGAAATCTTAAAAAAGGGTATATATGTATATGTATAATTGATTCACTGCACTGAACAGCAGAAATTAACACAGCATTGTAAAGCAACTATCCTCCAATAAAATTTTTTTTTAATTAAAAAAGCTGCCATTTGTCAAGTTTCTTTTGTTGTTTGGAAAAAAAAAGAAGAAACTGGACGCAGCATGGTGAACTGGGTGCCATGGAGCAGACTTAGCTATGGAAGGTAGACCATTGGTGATATCCAAACAGAAGACTGCAGTGGTGTGTGGAGTCCCCACCCAGGTGGTTTGCACAGCCTTCAGCAGTCGCATACTGGTGATGGTGAGCGAGTTGGGGAAGATGGGTACCCTGGTCTCCCTGGAACCCAGCAGTGTGACCAGTGACATCGGCAAGCCTGTGCTGACCACTGAAGTCCTCCTCGGGAAGGATGAGCCTCTCATCCATGTCTTCACAACCTGGTGGCATTTGTGTTTCAAGAAGTTGGAAAACAGAGCCATTCTCCTCGCCCTGGCCACGAAGGACAAGAGCATGGAGGTGGTGAAGACCCTGAAGAAGGTGATCCAGACGTGCCAGGTGTGGTGACCCTGGAGCGGCCACCCCTGCTGTCCAGGAGCGCCATGAGGCAACTCAGACACCTCCTCAAGGATTTGAAGGCCCTCCTTTAGAGAAGGAGGAACTCTCTCTGGCTTTGGCCCTTGAAGCTGGAAGAAACACAAACATCTCTGGCTGACCCTGGTTTGGTGGCTGATGTCCCCCCTGGAGGGAGGACGGGAAACACGTCCTGAGAATGTTGTGAGTCCTCCTCCCCAAGTCCAGATAGCTGCACATGTGTGAGAATTGATGGAATGAGTCATGTCCCTCAATTGTTGGGGCAAACATTTTTTTATGAAAAATAAATGTTTTTATTTATTTATTTTATTTATTTAGAAACTGATAGAGGAAGACAGATCCAAGGAAACCTAAAGGGACCATAATATGGAGCGTTCAGCTGAAAGTTTCTCACCTGCAATATTCTAGAATCGCTAGGTGCATCTCTGATAGCACTCTGAGTTTTGATCCTAGAAAGGGTCCATCCACGGCAGGGGAGGGGCACGAATGTTTTCCTGCCGATGGCGGTGTTTCAGCCCCTCCCTCCTGGGGTCTAGTACAGCCAATGCATCCCCATTTACTTGAGGCCGATTTGGCTGTTAAAGGTGGCCATGGCCTCTGTAAGTTATTCTCAGACTTGGGGCTGTAATGTCATTCACAGTGATGGATGCCTGATCCCATGAGAGGTTTTGGTCATTTCTGTGTTTCAGTTGATCCACAGTTATTCACCTGGATGTTAATGCTGACAGGCTATCTTGGTTGACTCCATCCCTGAGACTACGTGGACGCCCTTCCTGGGAGAACATACCCATTGCCCTCCGGGGCGCAGTGGAGGTCGGTGTGTATGTATGTCTGTCTTAGCAGGCCTCAGATTATTGCTTCCTAATAAAATTCTGATAGCTGGGCCCCATCAATATCTCAAATACATGTGAGGAAACGTTAATTTAGAATCAATTTTAGGATGTTTCAGACTGTAAAGTCCTTTTAACTAGATCTCTGGCGAAGATGTAGGAGCACTTTATGGGACTGTAAATTTCATGTTGAACCGTCTTCGTGAAATACACATCTGCCCTACCAACAAGCTGTTCTCTCCATATCAATCATGGCCCTGCAAGTAATGTTTCACAAATATTCTGTAAATCACAGAAAACCCCATGATAATGTGAAATATGACTTTCACTTGTCTGTTAGACAAAAGAATCACACATGCCTCTCTCCCATCAGCACTAACATTTGTTATGGATAATAACACTTTCAATCACAACTATTTTTGGAAAACGGGTTTATTTTAAACCTTCCCTCCCCCACTGAAAACACTCTCCCAAGGACACAGACTCCTACAAACCACAGCCCATTAATCCAACTATGGAATGAGAACTTTTTCTTCCCACTAACTTAAAAAAAAAAAAAAGTTGTTTTTAAAAGAGTTAGCCTAAAAGCCAATGTATAAGATTGAGTAACGTTTTACCTTGGCTGATTGGCATAAGAGGGGGCTGAGTCTCTAAAGGCCCAGTCTCTGATGCTGTGTGAGGTGCGGGCAGAGAGAGGCCAGATTTTTCTCTGGCATCTTCGTATCCACTGGAGCCTGTGGTCCTTTTAGTCACTGGCACCAGCAGAGAAGCCAAAGAGCTGCAAATATATTTTCTCGACTCCATGACAACATAGCTGGATCCTCCCTGTTTGAGCAGCAGGTGGCCAGTTGTAGAGGAGTATTTTGAACGTCACCACAGCCATATGGGTGACAGAGGCTCACCCTGCCTCCAGATGACTGCTGGGAAAGCAAAGCCTCCAGCATAATAACTACAGGCCTTGCACGGTTCTGAATACTTTGGTAACCTGTCTGTTCTCCCTTCTCTGTAGCCAGCTTCAGGACTGACTGATCATGACTTCTATAAAGGAGCAGGCAGCAATCAGCCGGCTCTTGAGTTTTTTACAGGATTGGGACAATGCTGGCAAAGTCGCCAGGAGTAACATCCTCAACAATTTCATCGAAGCCAACCAAGGCAAGACTGCCCCTGAGCTGGAGCAGGAGTTTTCCCAGGGAGCTAGCTTGTTCCTGGTCCGCCTGACCACCTGGCTGAGACTCACGTATCCTTTGCTGAACAGGAAGACAATTAGGTGGTCCATGGGGTCGCTAGGAGTCGGACATGACTGAGCGACTTCACTTTCACTTTTCGCGTTCATGCATTGGAGAAGGAAGTGGCAACCCACTCCAGTGTTCTTGCCTGGAGAATCTCAGGGACGAGGGAGCCTGGTGGGCTGCCATCTCTGGGGTCGCACAGAGTCAGACACGACTGAAGCGACTTAGCAGCAGCAGCAGCAAAAGAAAAGGAATGAAGACTGTTGAGGGAGTGCTTCCCCTGACTATCTCTCAGATTTTAGAACAGGATGTAATAGTGATCAAAATACCATCCCCGAAGTCAAGAACTCCCTCAGCATCCTGTCTTTCCAGCCTGTAAATATATCCTCATTCTCTCTGCTAACCTCTCTTGCTCCCATCAGAGCTGAAGTGGGTGTTCTTTGTCTAGGACCAATCTTCTATCTGTACTATGCTTGAATCCCCTCCTGTCTCCCCAAGGATTTATTCATTCTCTCCTATAGACTTTACTTTTGCCTTATTACCAGGTGTTTAAAATATATATGTACATATTTTTTTAAGATTTATTTGGCTGTACTGGATCTTAGTTACAGCATTTGGGATCTTTAGTTGTGGCATGTGGGATCTAGTTCCCTGATCAGGGATGGAACCCAGGCTCATTGCACTGGGAGCACGGAGTCCTAGCCACTGGACCAGCAGGGAAGTTCATCCTTACCAGCTTTGTCATCAGCATTTATGTATGCTCACATCTCTTCTAACTTAAAAACTGAAATTCAGTCCTTGCTGGAACCTATATTCCACCTTGCTTCTGCCCTTTGTGCTGAAGCCTGTGGAAAAGGCTGTTGACCTTCCCCACCTCCCTTTCTCCTCCACCCACTGCAGTCTGACTTCTGACTCCTCCGCTCCACTGATGCAGGTCTTGCCAAGGTTACCAACGCTTTTCTAATTGTGAAACCCAGTGACCACATCCTCAGTCCTTATACATGACCTCTCAGTGGCATTTGTCACACAAACCATTCCCACTTCTCAAAACACTGTTCCCTAAAACTAATGTAATGTTTATGTAAATTGTACCTCAATTAAAAAAAAGGAAAGAAAAAGAAGCCCTGTAGACCACATCACCAAACACACACATACACACTCACACACACACACACACTCTTCCTGTGGTTTCTGTGATACCAATTCTCTTGGTTTTCTCCTTTCTTTCTGTCCATCCTGCTGCTCTTCAGTTCAGTCGCTCAGTCGTGTCCGACTCTTTGCGACCCCATGAATCCCAGCACGCCAGGCCTCCCTGTCCATCACCAACTCCCAGAGTTCACTCAGACTCACATCCATCGAGTCGGTGATGCCATCCAGCCATCTCATCCTCTGTCGTCCCCTTCTCCTCCTGCCCCCAATCCCTCCCAGCATCAGAGTCTTTTCCAATGAGTCAGCTCTTCGCATGAGGTGGCCAAAGTACTGGATTTCAGCTTTAGCATCATTCCTTCCAAAGAAATCCCAGGGCTGATCTCCTTCAGAATGGACTGGCTGGATCTCCTTGTAGTCCAAGGGACTCTCAAGAGTCTTCTCCAACACCACAGTTCAAAAGCATCAATTCTTCGGTGCTCAGCTTTCTTCACAGTCCAACTCTCACATCCATACATGACCACTGGAAAAACCATAGTCTTGACTAGACGGACTTTTGGCAAAGTAATGTCTCTGCTTTTCAATATGCTGTCTAGGTTGGTCATAACTTTCCTTCCAAGGAGTAAGTGTCTTTTAATTTCATGGCTGCGGTCACCATCTGCAGTGATTTTGGAGCCCCCAAAAATAAAGTCTGACACTGTTTCCACTGTTTCCCCATCTATTTGCCATGAAGTGATGGGACCAGATGCCGTGATCTTTGTTTTCTGAATGTTGAGCTTTAAGCCAACTTTTTCACTCTCCTCTTTCACTTTCATCAAGAGGCTCTTTAGTTCCTCTTCACTTTCTGCCATAAGGGTGGTATCACCTGCATATCTGAGGTTATTGATATTTCTCCCGGCAATCTTGATTCCAGCTTGTGCTTCTTCCAGCCACCCCTTAAACTTCGGTGTTCTACGGGACTCTAGGCACAGCCATCTTCTCTGCTCACTCTCAGATTCTCCCTAAGTGATCTAACCACTGTTGGGATGTTGCCATCACTCCAGTTTAAGCACTCTCAGTTGTGTCCCCTGCCCACATTTCTCTGGAATCTGAGTTTCATATCTCAGACAACTGCCACCTCCACTTGTCTCCCACAGAAGGACTCTCACGTCTCTGGCTTGGGAAGCTAGATGAATGGGGTGTCATTACATGGGAAGAGAATACAAGGAGAGGAGTGAGTTTGGAGTGGATGTGTTTGATTGGGGACACATTGTGTTTGAGGAGCCTGTGCTCAGGAGCCCCAGCAGCAGATGGGGGCCGAAGACAGATGTAGTCCCCATCACGGTGGTAGTTTGAGTGGTGGATGGCATTATTCATCTCAAACATTTTCTTTTATTTATTTATTATTTATGTATCTTTGGCTGAGCTGGGTCCTGGTTGCTGTGTACGGGCTTCCTTTTCGTTGCGGTGAGCGGGGGCTACTCTTCGTTGCGGTGCACGGGCTTCTCGTTGCCATAGCTTCTCTAGTTGTGGAGCACAGGCTTTAGGCACACAGGCTTCAGTAGTTGCCTCACGGGCTCTAGAGCGCAGCTCAGTAGTTGTGGTGCGGGGACTTAGTTGCTCCACGGCATGAATCTTCCCAGATCAGGGACTGAGCCCATGTCCTGTGCTTTGGTCGGTAGATTCTTATCCAGTGTACCACCAGGGAAGTCCTCAGACCTTTTTCTTATGTATCTGTCTCTTTGCCTGAACCCTCTCCCTTAAACCTCCTCTTTATTTGACCAATTCCTCTCTATTATTCAGGTCTCAATCCAGGCATCACTTTCCCAGGAAGCCCTTTTCAGAGTCCCAGACTAGTTTATGTTCCCCTGTTAAATATATTCATGGTGCTTTAAACTGAGATATTGATCTCTCTTCCCGCACTGGATTGTAAACTCTACAAGGGCAAGAATCACATCTGTTCTACTCATGTCTGCATTTCTAACACCTAGCACATGCCTGGCACATAAAGGGTGCTTAACACATGTTTGTTGAACAAGGGAATGATTGAACCAGAGAACCTGCAACTAAGCAGAACTAAAGGCTTAGGTAACCACAGCTTTATTTTTTTACAGTTAAACATTGATAAAATTATTAATCAGACTCAGACCTAGGACACAGTCCAAAGGGAATCCTCTGAATACATCTTTGGGTTAACTCCAATGTTCTTAGACATTAATGTGCATAAAAGAGGTTTTAAATGCAGATAACAAGTGTACTCCCCCACACACAACCCCCAAGTTTTGATTTAGTAGATTGAGGGTGAGTCCTTGGAGTCTTGGTCAAAAAAACGCTGGGTGACTCTGATGCCAGTGATCCACAAGTGGTGTTTTGAAAAACATCAGCACTACCATCTGACTTTGTCCCCTTAACTCGTGACACTAACCTCACCAAGGCTGTCACTAACCTGACAACATTTTCCATTCAACCAAAGGGTGACGCGAGTAAGGCAGAGTCATACATGTTCAGAGTCAGATCCTAGCTTTATTTAAAACTGTGATATTGATTGATTGATAAATGTGAACCATTTTTAAAGTCTTAATTGAATTTGTTACAATGCTGTTTCTGTTGTTCATGTTCTGTTTTTTTTTGGCCATAAGGCATGTGGGATCTTAGCTCCCCAACCGCAGACTGAACCTTTATCCCCTGCATTGGAAGGTGAAGTCTTAACCACTTGACCGCCAGGGAAGTCCCAAAACTTTAATACTTTATTCATCGTGGATATTTGTATTATTTTTCTTTTTTTTAATAGTGCAGGAAATAGTATTTAGTCACTGAGTCTTTTGATAGGCCCTTAAATTTCATACTTGAGGGAATTCCCTGGCACTTAGATTAAGATTCTCCACTTTCACTGCCCAGGGTGTGGGTTCAATCCCTGCTCAAGGAACTAAGATCCTGCAAGCCACGTAGCATGGCCCAAAAAAAAAAAAAAAAACCTACCAAAAGAAAGTGAACCACTCGCCTCATACCTGAGCCCTGGCTCTGCTTGACCACTGCCCCTTTTAAAGCTCTCCTCTCCCTTCTATCACTGTTTCTCAGTAACCATTACAGTGTCTTTCCTCAGTTCAGTTGCTCAGTCGTGTCCAACTCTTTGCAATCCCCATGGACTGCAGCACACCAGGCTTCCCTGTCTATCACCAACTCCCGGAGCTTGCTCAAACTCATGTCCATCAAGTTGGTGATGCCATCCTCTGTCATCCCCTTCTCCTCCTGCTTCAATCTTTCCCAGCATCAAGGTCTTTTCCACTGAGTCAGTTCTTTGCATCAGGTAGCCAAAGTATTGGAGCTTCAGCTTCGCATCAGTCCTTCCAATGAATATTCAGGACTGAGTTCCTTTAGGATTGACTGGTTTGATCTCCTTGCAGTCCAAGGGATTCTCAAGAGTCTTCTCCAACACCACAGTTCAAAAACATCAATTCTTTGGCACTCAGCTTTCTTTATAGTCCAACTCTGACATCCATACATGACTACTGGAAAAAACCATAGCTTTGACTAGACAGACCTTTGTCAGCAAAGTAATGTCTCCACTTTTCAATATGCTGTCTAGGTTGGTCATAGCTTTTCTTCCAAGAAGCAAGTGTCTTTTAATTTCAAGGCTGCAGTCACCATCTACAGTGATTTTGGAGCCCCCCAAAATAAAGTCTGTCACTGTTTCCATTGCTTCCCCATCTATTTGCCATGAAGTGATGGGACCAAATGCCATGATCTTAGTTTTCTGAATGTTGTGTTTTAAGTCAACTTTTTCACTCTCCTCTTTCACTTTCATCAAGAAGCTCTTTAGTTCCTCTTTGTTTTCTGCCATAATGGTGGTGTCATCTGCGTATCTGAGGTTATTGATATTTCTCACCGCAATCTTGACTCCAGCTTGTGCTTCATCCAGCCTGGCATTTTGCATGATATATTCTTCATATAAGTTAAATAAACAGGGTGACAATATACAGCCTTGATGTACTCTTCTCCCAATTTGGAACCAGTCTGTTGTTCCATGTCTGGTTCTAACCGTTGCTTCTTGACCTGCATACAGATTTCTCAGGAGGCAGGTCAGGTGGTCTGGTATACCCATTTCTTTAAGAATTTTCCACAGTTTGTTATGATCCACACAGTCAAAGGCTTTGGCGTAGTCAATAAAGCAGAAGTAGATGTTTTTCTGGAACTCTCTTGCTTTTTCGATGATCCAGTGGATGTTGCCAACTTGATCTCTGGTTCCTCTGCCTTTTCTAAATCCAGCTTGAACATCTGGAAGTTCTACCACCCCTTAAATGTTAGTGTTTCCAAGAATTCTCTCTTCAGCCCTCTTCTTTTCTTCCTCAATCATTGCACTGGTTAACTGAGGCATTGTATCATTTTTCTCCATATCCTAAGTATCAATCAGAGCACCAGACATTTAGTCGACACTCAGTCAACGCTTATTGAATGAACAACGTGTTTGTTTGTTTGTTTTGTCACACTACACAGCTCGTGGGGTCTCATTTCCCGACCAGAGACTGAAAAGGCAACCAGGGAACTCCTGAACCACGCTTTTAATATATAGTTGTATATGCAGTTTCTACACCTGAACTTTATAATTTCCTAACTTTTTGTGGCCTTGTCATACAACAGAGAAAACAGACTGGCTGAAGACACATAGCATTTTGAATGTCTCTTCAAAATGCTGTATTTTGAATCAGTGACCCCCACCCCACTGCTCTCCAGCCCTCTAGTTATGGTGGATTTGAAGGAAAACCAATCAATATACCATCATCATGTTTTATAAAATTGACTGCCACCTCCTTCCACCTTAGCTTCAAACCCCTTTTTTAAACTTGAACTTCCAGAACTGATCAGTAAAACTAAGGATGTATATATTATAATGGCAAAAATGATTAGTTACCATATATTGAGTCTTTTTATGCTCTAAGCACTGAACTTTGTGTACCATACGAATATCTCATTTGAGCCTCACACCAAGCCTAATAGGTGATTGGTACTGACCCATTTTATAGATTAGAAGGATGAGCCTTGAAAAGGTTGAATAATTTACTAGTAGGCACAGAGATGGGGAGGGCATGGCAACCCATTCCAGTATTCTTGCCTGGAGAATCCCCATGGACTGAGGAGCCTGGAGGGCTACAGTCCATGGAGTTGCAAAGACTTGGACACGACTGAGCGACTAAGCACAGCACAGCACAGCTACACAGATAGACACTGGCCCCAAATCCAGACATCATCCACTCTACCTCAGGGTCTCCCTGCCACGGTCCCACTTCCAACACCATCTAAGGAGACCGTCTGGCAGGATGGCCTGACAGTAAGAACTCAGACTCTGAGTTAGGCTGCCTAGGTTCAAATACCAGTTCCATCAGTGAACTTGGGGACCTTGGACAGGTCATGATAACCTGTCTGCGGTTATCTCCTTGTGAAGAAAGTAGAAATACTGATAGCATCCACTGCAGGGTAACTGAGACCAGGCAGGCAAAGCCGTTCGCACAGGGCCTGGCACACAATGAATGCTTAGCACTTGCTAGCTCCTGCTGATAGCTTGGCAGAAGTGGCAAACTTCTGGAACTAATCGCTGGAAATAATGGACCAGAAATACATATAGTGAGTGGTTATGATAATAAGGCTAGCCTGGGACAGAGGAAAAAGAAGGTGTCAAAAGTTGGTCAGCCCGCACTGAGGAGGCATGGGGCAGGAATGGGGGCATGGGTTTCAGGGAAGCAGGGTGATGAGCTGGTAGCCTGGCCCCAGCTACAATGGCAACAGGCAGGGGAGCCTGGCTCCAGAGCAAACACTGTTTTTGCAGTAAAGAGCCTTTCCTAATGAGCCAATCTGTCTCTACTTCTATTGGCACCCTGGGAACCAGGGTGCAGCAGAGATAATTTGCCTCATGCACCCTCCCTTCCCAACAAAGCACCATTACCTCCAACCCATTACATTAGCCTTTATCAGTCTTGGAAGCTCTCAGTCATCCTCCATGAGCTGCAATAATTTCAGCTAATTTCTTAAGTGTTCTAAGAGCCCGTGATGTGTTATGAGCCTAGTAATTGTTGACTGGTTCCTCTTCTGTTGTGGCTTGATTTCATACCTTGCATCCAAGCTGATGCGTGCTCTGGGTGCTTTATTACATTGAAGCTTTTTGCAAAAGCTCACATTAAAAAATAACATTAAGTACTGAGGTTCTTTTAAATCAGAGTTTAATTTTTCCACCATCTCCTGTTGTTCTTATTAGGAAGACACACAATTCTTCATAAAGATAGTGACTTCCAGTATAAAGCTTTGAGCAAGGCAAAATTGAAAATTAATGATGAAGCTGATTATTTTTTAGAGAAGTCCAAGAATGAGGTACAAAGTAATGAACTGTGCTGAGACCCAAGGGTACAATGGTCATGGCATAGGGAGGATTGTGAAATTGACCCCCAGCATTCTTCCTGCACCTTCTATTCATCAGAGCCTCTTACTCTCTAGAGAGCCCATCAGGGCCAGGGTGGTTGAACTGCCCCAGAAGAGCTTCCTGGAGAACCATGAACACGCCTGCCAGCACCCCTCATCCACCTGTCCCTTCAACCTAGTAGTCCCTCTCAGATAAAGGACGCAGTTCAGCTCTTGGTCATCCTGGGCCATAGGTGGTATCAGGGATCAGACACAGGACGGAAAACCACCCTGAAATTCACTCTTTAACTTGTCATACAGCTACATGACTGGTTCGCCTTTAGATAAGCTGCTCAGGTCCATTGGCGTCTTCTTATCAGCTGTAAGCAGGTGAGTTCTGTTCTAGAGAGATTCTGGAGTCTCAGTGGCCTACCGGGCTCACGGTGTCCTTGGCATTCCCACCCCATGGGACCTTGACTTTCTTTTATCGGTGGGTATCTAGTAGCCCTGAAAATGGACCCAGAGGTGGTCGCACCTGTGGTCCTGGCCTAGTTGCTTCTCCATCTCATGTGCTCCATTGATACTTTGCTAGTCAGCATCCTGTTGGTTGTGAATTACAGGAAACTAACTCATACTGGACCTGGGCTTCCCTGATGGCTCAGATGGTAAAGAATCTGCCTGCAATGAGGGAGACCTGGGTTCGATCCCTGGGTTGGGAATATCCCCTGGAGGAGGGAAAGGCTACCAGTATTCTGGCCTAGAGAATTCCATGGACTATATAGTCCATGGGGTCACAAAGAGCTGGACATGACTGAGCAACATTCACTTTCAACTCATACTGGACAAGGAAAATGTAAACATTATTAGCCCACCTAACTGAAATGTCCGGAGGATGGAAATCCATATTTCCAGGTTCACTAGATCCAAGGACCCAAAAAATATCAGTAGTTGGTCACTCCTGCTTTTTCTTCATTTCTCAGCTCTGTTCTCCTCTATATTCATAGACCTCCATGTGCTGTGGTCTTCAGACGCTCCAGACTTGCATCCTTCTAGCTCAGTCACATCAAAAATAGAGCATGTAGGACTTCCCTGGTAGTCCAGTGGTTAGAACTCCATACTTCCAATGCAAGGGGGCACAGATTTGATCCCTGGTCAGGGAACTAGGATTTCACATGCTATGAAGTGCAACCCCAAAAAAAAATTTTTAAGAGAACATGTGAAAAAAAGAAAGCATGTATTTCCCAAGGGTTCCCAAGAAAATCCTGAGCCTCATTGCACCAACTTATACCTGGCCCCAAATCAATTACTACAGTCAGGATGACATACTGTTCAGTCATCTGCTCACCCTCCAAAAACCACACGGCTTATGAGTGGTGAAGGGGTGATTCCCCAAGGGACAGTTGAGGTGTTTTTTCAAGAAGAGACACAGATGTTGGAAAGTCAAGCACAGGAAATGGCCATTGTATTTGACTTTCACATTTCCTTCTGGCAGGAAGAATTTCCTAACTATTGTATCACTTTATCCATGAAAATTTCCTGGATAGGAGGACTATATGAAGAAAGGTCCTTGAGATCTCTTAGAAAGGTTCAGTTTGGTTCAGTCGTGTCCAACTCTTTGCGACCCCATGGACTGCAGCATGCCAAGCTTCCCTGTCCATCACCAAATCTCAGAGCTTGGTCAAACTCATGTCCATCGAGTCACTGATGCCATCCAGCCATCTCATCCTCTGTCGTCCCCTTCTCCTCCTACCTTCAATCTTTCCCGGCATCAGGGTCTTTTCCAAAGAGTCAGTTCTTCACATCAGGTGGCCAAAGTATTGGAGTTTCAGCTTCAGCATCAGTCCTTCCAATAAATATTCCGGACTGATTTCCTTTAGGATGGACTGGTTGGATCTCCTTGCAGTCCAAGGGACTCTCAAGAGTCTTCTCCAACACCATAGTTCAAAAGCATCATAACCTTAGAAAGGTTAGTGCCAAGGAACTTGACAAGTGTCTTATTTCTACTTTTCTATTTCTCTGGACAGTAATCGATACCTCATAGAGTTTCTTGAGGTTGGAGGGGTCCTAACACTCTTGGAAATACTCGCGTTGAATAAGATCAAGGAGGAGGACAAGAAGGAATCCATCAAGCTACTTCAGGTGATTGCAAACTCCGGCAGGAAGTACAAGGAGCTCATCTGTGAAAGCTACGGTGGGTATCATGTAGGACGAGGGTGTCACTCCCCACCCCCATCTCCCTGGGGACCCCCAGAACTGCTAGAGGAAAATGCCCCAGGGACCTGGCTGCACAGGAAGCATTCTGTAGAGTGGACTCACTTAGCTCCCATCCATATTCACCACAAGAAGACCGAGATTTATGACTTTCCTGATTCATCATTTGCTCATATCTTTTCGTGGTAGTTTTGGAAATACTTCATTTCAAATATATCCTTTTTCATGCATCCATTCAGCAAAGAGTTATTGAGTCATTTGTGAATAATTCTAGAAATAAAATTGAACTAAAATTGTTAAATATGGTGCTAGGTATACAGTAAATTGGGCTTCCCTGGTGGCTCAATGATAAGAAATCCACCTGCAATACAGGAAATGCAGGTTCAATCCCAGGGTTGGGAAGATCCTTTGGAGAAGGGCATGGCAATCCACTCATTATTCTTGCCTGGAGAATCCCATGGACAGAGGAGCCTGTGGGCTATAGTCCATAGGGTTGCAAAGAGTCGGACACAACTGAAGCAACTGAGCACGCATGCATACTCTAAGGTGCTGGGAATACAAAGCTAAATAAAATACAGTCCTTATCCTCAGAGAGCTTCCAGGGCAGTTAGGAGAGGAAGTCACCCAGTCACTTCAGGGTGTTCCCCAAGCACTCAGCTTGAGACATGCACGGGAGAGGCCGTCTCCACGCACCCCTCTCTAAGGTGCATCCCTCACTGCCCTTCTCTCATGTCTTTCTGAGCCTTGGTGTATTTATTCATAAAATGGGACTAACACCTCTCTCTCAGTGTAGTTTCCAGGACTAAATATAGTAGAATTTGTTAAAACATCTAGTGCTGACTGCTACCTACGTGTTAGTTATCATACAACCATCAAACAGGCAAGTTTTATTTGTGCATTTTGCAGAGCCATTTTAAATTTGAAAACAGATTTTGACAAGCTAACATGCCTAGGTTGAAACAAAATCCTCCGGATACATAACCATGAGATGAAAAAAACAGTGATGCAGCATGAGAACAGAGCCTCGATGTTGCTTTGAACAGGACTGGTTAAATAGATCTTAATCCTATTATCTCATATTATATAACCTCAAGTGAGGATACTTTTCATAAACCCCTTCCCACCTGGCATCTCCTCTCTCCTTTGCTCAGGTGTACGATCCATAGCAGAATTTTTAGCAAAGTCCAAGTCAGAAGAGACTCAGGAAGAAGTGCAGGTCCTGTTGGATTCTTTGATCCACGGTAATCCCAAGTACCAGAATCAAGTGTACAAAGGTCTGATAGCTCTGCTGCCGTGTGCATCCCCGAAAGCTCAGCAGCTGGCCCTGCAGACACTCAGGACTGCCCAGGTAAGCCCAGACCACACACTCCAGTGATTCTGATTCCAACTCAGTAATCTGACAATTACCTTCCACAGTTGCACTCCACACAGGCATGAGAAACAGCTCAACCTCCCACTGCCTGTCTGCTGTTCAATCAGCGTTATTTCCAGAAGGCCAGAGCAGGGCAGAGTTCGTGTCTCCCAGCAGACTGATTTGTCCTGTTTACTTAAGGATCAGAAAGATGCTGGCAGACTTAAAAGTGGTTGAGACAAGCAACAAGGATGATGGAAGGACCATAGAAAAGATTAAAGGAGTCAATTTGATAGGGAAAGAAGCAGGGTGCCATTGTAGGCTGCATGTAAGTGAAGAAAGGAGCCAGATCTCCAATGCATGGGAACACTGCCTTTCTTCCATTGGCTCCTGCCTTCCTCTGGGTGCCCTGGCATACAGAAAGGTCAGCTTTGGGGCATGGTGATGACCACATGAAGACACCATGCCTAGTGAGGCGGGAACACCATGACTGCAAGAGAGGTTTTGAGATGAACCATCTAAAGCTCTCAGTACAGCTCCAGGAGGGGCTGCAGGTGGATAGACAACTAAAAGATCAAAGAGGGACTTCTCTGGTGGTCCAGTGGTTGGGACTTCACCTTCCAATGCAAGGAGTGGGGGTTTGATCCCTAGTTGGTGAGCTAAGATCCCACATGCCTCATGGCCGAAAAGCAAAACATAAAACAGAAACAAGATTATAGAAAATTCAATAAAGACTTTAGGGAGTTCCCTGGTGGCTCAGTGGTTAAGAATCCGCCTGCCAATGCAGGGGCCATAGGTTCAATCCCTCAGCCATGAGGAATCCACATGCCTCGAGGAGAGTAAGCCCATGTACTATAACTACTGAGTCAGCACTCTAGGGCCTGACAGCCACAGCTACTGAAGCCTGTGCCCTCTAAAGCCCAAGCTCTGCAACAAGCCACCATAATGAGAAGCCCAAGTAGCACAATGAAGAGTAGCCCCAAAATAAAGAAAGTAGCCCACAACTAAAGAAAGCCCCACATCCATGAAGACCCATCGCTCTTAAATGGTCCATATTTTTTAAAAAATCTTAAAACAAAAAAGAAAGGCCATCAAGAAGACACCAGTTTTGGACTTTGTGGGTGAGTTGTATTCCACCAAGAGAACAGGAAACATGGCTTTGATTTTGGAGGAGTTAGGTTTTTACCCAATAAACTTGATGGGTCTCAATGGCTCCCAAGGGCCCATGTGAGCAGCAGGCCAAGTTGGTTGCAAAGATATAGATGGGTCACTTGTGCAAACAATACTAAATCCTGAGCCCCGCTCCCAGAGAATCTGACAGCTTTCAGGGGGCCTTTAAGTTTCCCCAGGCAATGATGATTCCTAGCTGCACTGAGGAATCACTGCTGGGGACATCTAGTAGAGACGCCCACAGGACAGCAGGAAATTAAAGTCTGAGGCTCCAGAGAGACTCGAAATGAAGATGGCCTTTTGTTGGAGTTTCTGAGTGGAGAAGTGGTATCTGAAAGAGTAGAAGTAAGTAAGATCACCCAGGTAGAGTGTACCAAGTAAGAAGAGAAGGAACACCACCAACATTTGAGAGATGAGCTCAGGAAGAAGACCAGTAAAAATCTAATTAGCATTATTATTTCCAGTTCCCATGTTTTCAGTGCCTCCTTCACTGTGCTCAGGGCTTTACTTACACTGTCTCTTTCAGTCTTCACAATAGCTGATGGAGACAAGGACTATTATCCCCTTAACGGGTGATGGAACCAAGCCTTAGAAGGATGTTCAGTGACTTATTCAAGGCCTCACATGGAAGATATTTACTAAGTGACTATTAAATCCAGCTCTACCTCAAGAGCTTATTCTCCCCATATACCATGCTGCCTCTTTGAAAAAGAACCAGAAGCCGTAGAAGGAGAACAGAAAAGCACAGATCTGTGAAAATGAATGGAAAGGAGTTTCAAGAAGCAGGACATGATCGGCTGGCTCAAATACAGTAGAGAGATTGTGTGGGTACAACAGACCTGGGCCCAGCAGGAAAGGTTTTGGTGAATTGGGGGACTATTCAATGGCAGGAAAACAAAAATTATAGCCTCCTGTCAAAGGATACATGGAGGACAGAGACGTGGCTTCCCCTCGGAAGCTTAGGTATAAAGAGGGAGCGAGCAGTAGTGAGAAGAGACAGAGTTGAAGGGCAGTTGCACTGAAGCTGGGTGAGTGTGAGGATGTTTAACGCCGAAGCACAGGAACCCTATGCGCAGGCAGGGGTGGAAGATGCAGACGGGGCGGGGGGCTGCCTGATTGGGTGAGGTCTTGCTGAAGAAGAGACTTAGGATCTTAGATGAGTTCCCTTCTCTCGGGCCTGTGCCCATCCCAGATGGCCAACTGGTGTCTGCACTTCTAGCAATGGCCGGCTAGCCTCCACTGAGTGCCTCCTGAGCCAGGCGGTCCAGTGGCAACCTTGGCAGAGTCTCGGGAGATTTCCGGCTGCCCATCTCCACCCCTCCTCTCCAGAAGAAATGAACCTCTTCAGTGTGGGGGCCAAGGCCCCGTGACTCACTGCTGCTCGCCTGTCCCTGCCAACTCCCCATTCAGCCAGGCCGCCTGGCTGTTTGGAAGTCAGCTTTTCACTTCTCTCAGTTGGACTAGATGGAAAGAGTAACCACCTTGTTCCCCTGTCTGTCTTGCCAGTCAATCATCGGGACCACACACCCCAGCATCGTGGACTGTGTGCTGAAGGTGCTCTGCACGATGCACTTGGAAGTCCAGTATGAAGGTAAGGGAGATGGGCGGGTCTGCTCCAGATGGCCGAAGGTGGCCACGAGAACTAGGCAGACTGGCTCTGAGACGTTTTCTCCTATTCACAAAGAGCCTTATTGAATGTCCAAGACAGCCTCTGCAGACGGAAGGTGCTACCTTGGTACTGATGGGCAAGTTATGCAGAAAATGACAGTCACGTTCTGCACTAGGAATCAGCCACATGCTTTTGCAGTTGTTAAAATCTTCCTGGGTCCAGGGCTGGCTCTGGTTCCCGGACTTATGTGGCACATCCCCTCCAATAGAAATCACCCTGAGGACTGTTCTTCTAAGAAACTAGATTGAATAATGGTAGTATTAATAGGTTTTTATTTATTGGGGTCGCCTATGCGCCAGCCACTTTCCATGCATCATTCCATTTAATTCTCAAAATAACCACAAGAGTATAGATTCTGGCACATATTAGATATTCAAATGTTCAAATGAATGAATGGTGGGGGTTGGCATTTTTATGTTTTTCAAGCTAAAGCACTGAAGCACAGAGAGATGAAGGATGCTGTTACACACGTTTATACAGCTAACCAGATTCAAACCAGAGCTGTCTGACTCCAAAGCCTGTGCTTTTAAAATGTAGCACATGGCAGGTGTTTATAGGATATTATTTTTCTTCCCTGCTCCTACAATGGTTCAGAAAAGGGAGATTCTGTTTTCAACAGGAGAGATCAAAGAGGGATTCTCTGAGAAGGTGGTATTTGAGATGAGCCTTCGAGATGGGAAGATTAGGGAAGGTAGAAAGAGGAGGAGAGCATTCTGGAAAGGAGCCTGGTGTCAAGGCCTAGACACGGGGAAGTACAAGATGTGTCTAGGGAATGGCAGGGAGGCCATTTGGTGGAGGTTTGGTAGAGGTCTCACTCCAGGAAGACCTAGGAAGGTAGGCCAGGACCAGATCGTGGAGTTCCTAGAATGCCAGATGGCATTGCGAGCCAGCACTGCAGGGAGACTAGAGGCTGGAGGCCAGCTGGAAGGCCTTTGTTCAGACAGCAAAATGGACTGTGCTGATCTAGCTAGGGAGAGAGGCCCCAGCAAGAGAGAGGAGGGACATGACTGGGGACCACCTAGGTGGCCCAGCCAAGGAGGCCAGGACAGGGAGGCCTGCCAGATAGGAAGGGCCACCTGTGTCCAGGAGGACAGGCTGAACCCTCAGGTCCAGGAAGCCTGGGGGTGGGCAGAAAGAGTATACAGGCACTGGAGTTAAGGTATGCACCTGAGATCCTGGGGTTCACTTCCAGCCTAGATTATTTTTTCAGAAGCAGTGTTGAAATTGAATGTCTGTCTTATCTTGCCTTCAGCAGCACTGTCTACTTTGTATTTGTTTGACCCCTGCAGGGATACATGGAAGCCTATGTTGATTAGCAGTGCCATGTTGGAATTGGAGCAGTCTCCTAGCTGGGGAGGAGTCACCGGTGAGGGAGTGAAGTGGTGGAGGCACCTAGGTCAAGATCAGGCCCAGTAGAGGGTTGTAGCCGGCATTGGAGCAAGGGGGTGAGCTGGCGGTAGAATCATGTCAGGAGACTTAATCATACAACCTGGAGAAGACTAGATTGTGTGGCTCTGTGACCTCCTTCCCCTCGCCCCACCTCCATGTGGCAAAGTGACCACTCCCACTCATCCATCACTTCCCAGCTTAAGCTTTCTTCACTGAGGCCTTTCCAGACCTGTCTTCAACCCTATCCAAATGTCAGCCTGCATCCTTTTCCCACCTTGCACCCCTCTCCCCTCCAGCACCTCCCTCCCCTGGAGCAGTTATCTCCAGAATATACCGCCCTTTACATAGACAGTGAACAGTTTTCTTGTAGCTCGTGTCGCTTGCTCCTAATACCCTCAGCACAGTCCCCAGCGTAGGTTAGGTCCTGGGTACATGTCTGCTGAGTGGATGAGAGAAGGAGTCCTCCCATGCACACTGTATTAGTGAGCAGCTTCAGGCCTGGGATGGGGTCTGATTCATCTTTTTCCAGCTCAGGGCCTGACAAAAAAAGGGTGGTACACACTATAAGTTTGTTGAATAAATTTATGGAAAATATGGCTTAGCTTCAGTTTTTCCAATAAAGCCCTCCAGAGCTGAACTGGCCTACCTTCTTCCCATACTGGACCCCATCTTGAGTCCCTCTGTTTTTATTAGGTAACAACCTATTCTGTCAGAGGCCGCAGGGGCCTGAAGCTTTGGACTGCCTTCTTGGTTTGATGTCTGCTGGTGTGATAACAGCAAAACTGTGCACCTAAAAATAATTTCAGATAAGCCAGACTCATAACAGAGTACAAGAAACGTCTGTTGAATGAAAGAATTACTCTTCCTTTTTTTTACTAGGCGCTTTCAAAATAGTCTTTTGTGTCCCTGGGAATTCAGAGCTTGCATGTGCGTTGATTGTCCACTAGGGGGAACTCTTTCACAAGATGGGTGGAGCGGAAGTTAAAGGCAAGAATACAGTTCTCTGGAGAAGGAAATGGCAACCCACTCCAGTATTCTTGCCTGGAGAATCCCCACGGACAGAGGAGCCTGGCGGGCTACAGTCCATGGGGTCGCAAAGAGTCCGACACGACTTAAGCGACTTAGCAGGCAGGCATACAGTTCTCAGTTTCCACAGCAACTCCGCCAAGGGCGGGGGCGGGAAGGTCTGACGGGCCTTAGGTGGGGCCCTAACAGCAGTGACTGGATAGGACGACCAGAGATTAATTTCTCTGAGTTTGAGGACACCAAATTGCATGGCCAAGGTGGAGCACTCCCCGCCACCAACCCGCGCCCCCAGGATGACGGCAACATCAGGGGACACAGACGATATGGCTGAAGGGACTAACCTTTGTAAGGGTAGGGTTGGTTTCTTCTTTAAAAAAAAAACAAGTATTGACTGAACATTTGTGGTGTGCCAAGTACTATACCAAGCCCTGGGGTTTTGTTTGCCTTTGTTTGTATTGGAGGAGAAAAAGGAATAGTTTGGAAGGAGGAAGGTATGGAGGCTGTGCTCTCTGCCCTGTGTGCTGTGTGGTGGTCGGTGGAGGTAGGGGGAGGACATCCTTCCCTGAGGAGGCTCCAGGGGAAGTGGGCTCTCAGGGAGAGTCCCATTGAGAACAGAAGGTGAAGAGGCTCAGAGGGCCTGGTGACCCTTGTCCTTTGCCATGGGTGTCTGCGATGGAGAGGCCAGGAGATGACTTCACCTCCTTTTACACTGAGAACCCCACCTTCCCATCTCCAAGCCTACCAACCTGCCTGGCAGGCCACCCACCTTCTCTCTTCTCTTTCCCTTTACAGCTGACTGTCCCTGCTCCCATCACAGGCCCCCCACTTCTTCTGCTTGTTCTCTGAAGCACATTCCCTCAGTCTTCTCTTCTGAAGCTGCCCCCTCCCTTTTTCTCTGGCAGTTCATCTTCATTCACATGTAGACATGCTCTGTAGATGGCAATTATTCCTCAATAAAGCTGGTAAATTTTTTAAATATTTTTTAAAATAGGCTGCATATCACCCATCTTCAAAATGAGTCCCTCCTTGCTAACCTATGGATTAAACAATATGTAAAAGACATAACCCCCCCCCCCCAAATAAGATTAATTTATCCTGTTTAGGAATGCACAGTTCCAAGTTCCTTGACTTCAAGTTCCCCTCCAGCTCCATTTTTCCATTTGCTTCCTACATGATCTCACAGTTGCTTTTGACCCAGTTGGTCAAAAAACAACTCACTCTCTTCTCTCAGCTTCTGTGATACAATATTGATTTTTCCTCCTGCAGTCTGGTTTCACCAAGTCTCCTTTGCTGGTTTTTACTATTTCTCTTACTAGACTGTTGGGTCAGCCTATGTCCCACCTCTATAGCAACACCTTCTCCCTGTGTGATTTTGCTTGTTGTTGTTCAATCTCTCAGTCATGTCCGACTCTTTGCGACCCCATGGACTGCAGCATGCCAGGCTTCCCTGTCCTTCACTATCTCCCAGAAATTGCTCAAACTCATATTCATTGAGTCAGTGATGCCATCCAACCATCTCATCCTCTGTTGCCCCCTTCTCCTCCTGCCCTCAGTCTTTCCCAGCATCAAGTTCTTTTCCAGTGAGTCAGGTCTTCACATCACATGGCCAAAATATTAGAGTTTCAGCTTCAGTATCAGTCCTGCCAATGAATATTCAGGGTTGATTTCCTTTAGGATTGACTGGTTTGATCTCCTTGCTGTCCAAGGGACTCTCAAGAGTCTTCTCTAGCACAACAGTTTGAAAGCATCAATTCTTTGGTTGCTCAGCCTTCTTTATGGTCCAACTCTCACACCCATATGTGACTACTGGAAAAACCTAGCTTTGACTAGATGGACCTTTGTCAGCAAAGTGATTTTTGTCTAGTCCCATGGCTTTACACACCACATGTATGTGTTATGTATTCAGCTACCAAGTCTGTACCTCTGGCCTTGATCTCTCCCCTGAAATCTCCATGAATGTCTAATAACATCTGAAATGTATAGCCAAAACAGAACTCTTGATTTTTGTTGTAGGAGAACAAGAGAATGATCATATCCTAGGTCTCTGGAGAATCCCTGGGACAGGCCACCAAGTGAGAGTCAGGAAAAAATTCAAGAGTGAGTCAAAGTAAAGTGAAAGCAGGATTTGATTTCCATAGGCAGAATACAGTCAGACTCAGAAAGTTTGAGCCTCCCTTGGGTGCAGGAGGGGTTAGTTTTTATGGGCTGGGTCATTTCATAGGCTATTAAGTGGGAGGATTATTTATTTGAGGGAAGGAGTAAGGATTTCTAGCAATTGGGCCACCACCCATTTTTTGACCTTTTAGGGTCAGCCTTGGAGCTATCATGGGGCCTGTGGGTGTATTATTTAGCATATGCTAATGTATTACAAAGGACAGAAATGGCATGGACCTAACAGAAGCATAAGATATTAAGAAGAGGTGGCAAGAATACACAGAAGAACTGTGCAAAAAAGATCTTCATGACCAAGATAATCACGATGGTGTGATCACTGACCTAGAGCCAGACATCCTGGAATGTGAAGTCAAGTGGGCCTTAGGAAGCATCACTATGAACAAAGCTAGTGGAAGTGATGGAATTCCAGTTGAGCTATTTCAAATCCTGAAAGATGATGCTGTGAAAGTGCTGCACTCAATATGCCAGCAAATTTGGAAAACTCAGCAGTGGCCACAGGACGGGAAAAGGTCATTCCAATCCCAAAGAAAGGCAATGCCAAAGAATGCTCAAACTACCGCACAATTGCACTCATCTCACGTGCTAGCAAAGTAATGCTCAAAATTCTCCAAGCCAGGCTTCAGCAATATGTGAATCGTGAACTTCCAGATGTTCAAGTTGGTTTTAGAAAAGGCAGAGGAACCAGAGATCAAATTGCCAACATCTACTGGATCATGGAAAAAGCAAGAGAGTTCCAGGAAAACATCTATTTCAAAATCTGCTTTATTGACTATGCCAAAGCCTTTGACTGTGTGGATCACAATAAACTGTGGAAAACTCTGAAAGAGATGGGAATACCAGACCACCTGACCTGCCTCTTGAGAAACCTATATGCAGGTCAGGAAGCAACAGTTAGAACTGGACATGGAACAACAGACTGGTTCCAAATAGGAAAAGGAGTACATCAAGGCTGTATATTGTCACCCTGCTTATTTAACTTATATGGAGAGTACATCATGAGAAACGCTGGGCTGGAAGAAGCACAAGCTGGAATCAAGATTGCCAGGAGAAATCTCAATAACCTCAGATATGCAGATTACACCACTCTGATAGCAGAAAGTGAAGAGGAACTAAAAAGCCTCTTGATGAAAGCGAAAGTGGAGAGTGAAAAAGTTGGCTTAAAGCTCAACACTCAGAAAACGAAGAACATGGCATCTAGTCCCATCACTTCATGGGAAATTGCAGGGGACCAGCCCCGGCTGATCCAGGGTATTCGAAGGAGAGACGGCGTAGGCGAAGATCAGGAAACAACTGCTTAATTAAACGTTAATTAAGGATATAAAGAGTACTAGAATGAGGATAGCTCAGTGAGGAAATTCAGTGGAGAAAAGAGGCTGAAATAAGGATAGCTCAGTGAGGAAATTCAGTGTAGAAAAGAGGCTGAATAATTCAGCCAGAAGGTAAGAGAAAGAACGACATGGTGAGACCAAGTTTCGGCCAACAAGGCCCGCACTTTATTTTCCAAAGTAGTTTTTATACCCCAAGCTATGCATAGAGGATAATGGGGGAAGGAGTAGAGTCAGGCAGCAAGCCAGGCCCTCTGTCCGCAAACCCATCATATGCAAAAGCTTAGGTGATCTGCATCATCCTCTGGCCCGGAGGCCTGTCAACATTCCAAGACCTTTTCTTCAGAAAACTTATCTCTCTCTAAAGGTGATTGGTCAGGAGCCACCCTCCAAAAGCATTAGACAAAGTTGCATTCCCACAGCGCAAAGGTGTGGTGGGCTATAACAAGAAAAAGAATCAACTCAAGGGTCCCAGGTTACAAACATTAAAGCCACTACTTACACCAATTATATCAATCAATACACTGCCAGGGACACAGCAGGCAAGGGACACGGAAACTCAGCAGCAAACATTGGCCCAACAAGTGAAAATCCCTTCACCAATACAATTTCCAATCAATCTTCCAACTACTCAAAAGAATCTGTGTTTAGACAGTTTAGAACATCTCCTGCCTCTCACAGTTGGGAGGCTCTGAACAATCCCATGCGGCCGGAAAAACCTATTCAGGCAGGCTAGAGGACTTCCAAAGGAGCTTGCAGGTTAAACACTGTCACACCCAGGAATTATCAACCGAAACTGCAAGCCAACTCTTTTTTCAGAGAGAGGCAGCGGGGGACAGCCCCCCGTAAAGTCAGAGGTGCAGGCGAAAGCCCAAAGCAGAAAGTAGGCAGACCCTGGTCCCGGGGGTATATGCTCGAGAATTTCCAGGGGGACTCCTGAAGCTCGATCCCGCCCCCGCGCATGCCGAGCCTCCCTCCCCATGACCCCTGCCATGGGCGGAGTTCCTCACACTGGCCACCGGCAGTGACAGAATTCCAGTCGAGCTACTCCAGATCCTGAAAGACAATGCTGTGGAAAGTGCTGCACTCAACATGCAATATGCCGGCTCCCAGCAGGAAATAGATGGGGAAACAGTGGAAACAGTGTCAGACTTTATTTTTTGGGGCTCCAAAATCACTGCAGATGGTGACTGCAGCCATGAAATTAAAAGACTCTTACTCCTTGGAAGGAAAGTTATGGCCAACCTAGATAGCATGTTGAAAAGCAGAGAGACATTACTTTGCCAACAAAGGTCCGTCTAGTCAAGCCTATGGTTTTTCCAGTGGTCATGTATGGATGTGAGAGTTGGACTGTGGAGAAAGCTGAGCACCGAAGAATTGATGCTTTCGAACTGTGGTGTTGGAGAAGACTCTTGAGAGTCCCTTGGACTGCAAGGAGATCCAACCAGTCCATTCTAAAGGAGATCAGTCCTAGGTATTCTTTGGAAGGAATGATGCTAAAGCTGAAACTCCAATACTTTAGCCACCTCATGCGAAGAGTTGACTCATTGAAAAAGACTCTGGTGCTGGGAGGGAATGGGGGCAGGAGGAGAAGGGGATGACAGAGGATGAGATGGCTGGATGGCATCACTGACTGGATGGATGTGAGTTTGAGTGAACTCTGGGAGTTGGTGATGGACAGGAAGGCCTGGCGTGCTGGGATTCATGGGATCGCAAAGAGTCGGATACGACCGAGGGAATGAACTGAACTGAACTGAACTGAATGTATTACAATGAGTGTATAATGGAGCTCAAAGTCTACTGGAAGTTGAATCTTTCACCATCTTGGGCCTAGTAGGGTGTAACCAGTTTTTGTCCTATCCTGTTTTTCTCAACACCCATGTCATTCTTTAAAAGTTGTGCCCTGCCCCCTTCCCTCCTGTCTTATTTTCTTCCCCAAACTTGTTCTTTCTCCTATTTTCAGTAAAAGCTACCACCACCAACCCAATTGCTCAAGAAAAAGTATAGGACTGATACCAGATGACCGACTTTCTCTCACCTCCCACCCATTCCATCCTTGTCAAGTCCTCAAGGCTCTGCCTCCACTTACCTTCTCTGTTCCCACTGTGATCACCTAGGCTAACCCACCATCCTGTTGATAGCTTATGGTGAATGGTGTCAGATTTGTGATCACCAAAGAAGAAAATTTTGCTTTGGGACCAGGGACCAGGATTGATCACTCAAGAGGTTTTGTGTAGTAGAGTTTTATTAAAGTGAGAAAGGGACAGACAAAGCTTCTGATGTAGACATCAGAAGGGGATGGAGAGTGCCCCAATCCCTAGTCTTAGCAACAAAATTATATACTTTTTAATTGGTTATTATAATAAAGCAAAAGACTGTCTCAAGGTTGTAAAGACCTTACTAGACCCACTCCCATAATATATATTTTAAGATAACAGGATTAGTCAGAAAGTTTTCCAGAAGGAGAAACGTGTCCTCAAGCAGGATACATTATTATTATATACTCCTTACTAAGGAATGTAGGAAAAAACATTTGTCCTCTCCTCCTCCTTGAGAATTCCAGACCCCTATCTCCTCCTTGAGAGCCCCAGACCCCTTTCTCCTCCTCGGGGACCCTGGACTTCTTCTCAACCTGCCTAGGAATTGACTCTCTCATTCCCCCCTTTTCTTTTAGGAGAATTATGTTGCCAAGGGAAAGGAGCGTCATTTCGTTCCATAACTACTTCCTTCCATCCCTAAATTGTTAAGGCAACATATTCTTCTAACCCTCATATTAAGAGTCTCTGATCCAGGATCCCCAAGTAATAGTTGGAGGTGGCCGTGGCACTCATAGGAGCCTGGATAACCATTTGTAACTTAAAAGCTTTCAGACAGTTAGAAACAAACCCTGTTTTACAGTTACAGATATAAGGCAAAACGGTCATTAAGCCAAGTTAAAACTTAATCAAAATTAAAAGTCACATTATGTCCATAGTTAAGGTACAATATGTTAAACCAGTCCCTCTTAGGATTGTTAGATGTCATCAGATCAAGAAGAGGCATCACATATGATTGTTGTTGGTGAAGGTATTCGCAGAGTTGAAGAAGTCCTTTCCTTGAAGTGGAGAAACCCACCACAGGAAGCCTTCCACTGATGAAGAGGCGAGTGGTCTGCAGACCCAGCAGTTAGACCGATTGTGGAATGCAGCATAGGAGTAAGCCAGGACAGGAAGTCATTGTCTTGAGGATCAAACGGCAGACCCAGGATTTTTGCAGTCAGCAGAAGCAGGCTGACATAGATTATCAGGCCCATTTGAAAAGTACAAAGCCAGAGCATAGCAAGTAAAGACATAAAATGACATCACTTAGTTCTGGTCAGGGTGCCACCTCTTAACTTGAGTGTGATGTACCCACGAATCAATTCCTGGCACTTTGACTGCTGTGGGAAAAGAAAGAATAACCTGGCAAGGGCCTTCCCAGAGGGGCTCAAGGGATTGGCCCCCAAATCTCAATGTTTTTATCAGGGCCTCAGTTCCTGGCTCAAAGAGAGGCTGGCTTGACTCAGAGGCTGGGTCAGGAGTCACCTCCCAGAGTTCCGTTAATGCCTGTTGAAATGCAGAGAGCTGAGTTACATAATTAGCTAATTCCAGGGCTTCAGGGTCTATAACAATGTCTGTGCGTAAGAAGACCCTTACATTCAAATACATTCAAAGGGGGACAGTTCCTCCTTTGGGGGAGCAGTTCAAGCCCTCATTAAAGCTATGGGTAGAGCTTTAAACCAATTGTCCTGCATCTCTTGAGTTAATTTGCGCAGATGTCTCTTAATAATGTCATTAGCTTTTTCAACCTTTCCTGAGGATTGGGGTCTCCAGAAACAGTGTAAGTAATATTCTATTCCTAGAGCTTTTGACACCCCCTGAGTTACAGCAGCTTTAAAGGCTGAGCCACTGTCACTCTGAAGGCTCTGTGGCAGGCCAAACCTGGAAATAATTTCATGGATTAAAATTCTTATAACCTCCTTAGCCTGTTCACTATGACAGGAAAAAGCCTCGATCCATCCAGTAAGCAAGAATCCACCCAAACCTGTAAGCAAGAATACCCATTAGCTTTTGGCGTTTGAGTAAAACCAATTTCCCAGTCCTCTCCAGGATATTTCCACTTCGTTGTAACCCAGATTTTGCTAGCTTTTCAGTGTTTGAGTTATTTTTCTGACACACCTCACATCTTTTGATAATGTTCTTTAAAGTTTTCATTACACTTCTACCTTCAAACAAACGAGAAGCCATCTGGTAAGTACTCTCAATACCTAAATGAAAACTCTGGTATAAACCCTTAAGAATTTTCCATTGAGCATTTTCAAGAATTATTAATCATCCATCCTCAGACTGTAACCATCCTTTATTGGTAATCTTTGCTCCTCTTTTCTCATATCTTTTTAATTCTTCCTTAGTATAGTGTGGTTTTTCCTGTTCCACAGGACCTGTTCAGATCAAAGGCGTCTGCAGTGAAGGGGTTTCACAAAGCACCACCTTCCTGGCTTGACAGTCAGCCAGCTGATTACCTTAGGCTACTTTACTCCCATCCCTGCTGTGCCCTTTGCAATGGATAACAGCTACTTCTTTAGAACAATACATACAGTTAAAAGTCTCTCAATCTCTCTGAAATGCTTAACAGATTCTCCTGTTGCCATTTTAAACTGTCTTTCTTTCCATATTGCAGCATGAGCCCGTAAAGTCAAATAAGCATACTTAGAATCAGTGTAGATATTTACTTGCTGCCCTTTGCTTAACCCTAGAGCTCAGGTCAGAGCTACAAGCTCCACTAGCTGGGCACTCATTTCCTGGGTGAGAGATTTTGCTTCTAAAACCTGTTCAGCCGTCACACGGCATAACCTGCTTTACACTTCCCATGCCGAACAAAAGAACTGCCATCTGTAAATATTTCCATGTCAGGATTGTCTAATGGGGTATCCATTAGATCTTCCTGAGCTGCATAGTTTAAAGTTAGAAACTGGGAACAATCATGATCAGGTGTTTCATTTTCTTTCTCAGGAAGGAAAGTGGCAGGATTTAAATTTCCACAAACTTTGAGCTTAGTTATTGGTCCTTCTAACAACAATGACTGATATTTAAGAAGCCTACTATCTGTCATCCAAGTATTAATCTTAGAGTTAAAGATTCCACTCACATCATGAGAAGTCAGTACAGTAAGATTTCACCCATTGATTATTTTGAGAGCTTCAAGTGTTAATAAAGCAGTTGCCACGATTATACTTAGAGTGGCCACCCAGGTGACACTACATCTAATTCTCTGCTCAGATACGCTATAGGTTGCTGGTGAGGCCCTTGGGGTTGTTTGGAACTCTAAATGGGCGGTCTGAATCTCAGTTTGGGCTTTTACTGAGACCAAGACAACCCTTCCTGGGTGTGTTCCCTGACTTTCAGTTTGCTCAGTTTGGAGCCCCGGGTATGGGGGCAAAGTAGGAGGACTAGAGGGAGCTGAAGGTTTCATATCCAAATCTATACCCTTAGGACATAAGTCCGCCATGTCTCGCAGAGAGAAAAAGGGCAACATATATGCTACCTCTATCCATTTCCCTTGTTTTCTACAGAACAAGTCTAATTGTAAAATAGTATTATAATTAAGAGACCCTCCAACCGGCCACCATTCACCATCCTCCAATGGATACCATGGCCATTCAGTATCACAGAAGATCAGGCATGTCTTTTTTAAACTCTGGGGATCAAACTTGTCCCAGTTTTTCAAGATACAGTTCAAAGGAGTGAGGCTGGAATTGTTAGCTCCCATCTGTAAGAGAGAAAAAAAAAACGACCAGTGCATCTTTCTACTGGAGGTATCCCTCCTTGCTCTAGATGGGGGAATGGACAGACTTTACACCGAAGCTCTCCTTCCCTGGTCAGACTTAGTCTGTCCCTTACCAATGCAGGCACCACACTCGTCCCTCCTGGCTCTACCACCGAGACGGGGTGGAGATGCGCCAGGGGTAGACCTGATGGCATCCTTGACTGACGTCCAGTTCCTCACCGCTAAAACCTTGCTTACCTCTGTTGCCACCTGGGGTGCAATCAAAGTAACCTTCCAGAATGCCTCCCAAGCTAAGGCTGCTCGGGGAAACATTCATCTCCTGAGTGCCTGTGCATGACCCTGAGTATATTCCTGACCACAATAAAACCAGTACAAACATAAAACCAATATGTTCCTTCCAAGCATCACCACACCAGTACAAGTGATAGCAAAAGAGATGGTGAAGGGCTGGCCAGTGAGTAAAAAGTTATTTTTGTCCTTGAGTTATTAGGGTCAGTCCTTCCAGTTCATTCCCACAGATTCCACAGAAATAATATCTAAGGAGTTGGGACAAAAGCCACTGAAGAGCCTCCTCCGGTCCACTAAGAGCTAGTGCTACCAAAGGAAGAAGCCCATTGCACTTTCAATCTGACCAGGTCCTGCAATTCCCAACCTGTGTCCTCAAAAACCTTATGGTCACCAGCAGTGCTTCTATCTACATAGATCGGAGGCACAGCCATAACAAAGACTCACTTTTAGGTCTCTGGCCCCTGAGGCAGGCAGCCAAGAGAGAGACCTCTAGCCTGAGAGACATTCCTGGAGCTAGAGCTTGGCCTCACTCCCAAATGTACTCTTGTAATTTTTGGCTCCTAGCAAGGCTGGCGCTTCCATACACGGGGCCTAGGTAAAAGTACATAGTAACAGCGTGGGTCACAAGTCCCTTGAAAGTCCTAATCCGACAGATTAGGTTAGCAGTTCTAGTTCCCCAAGCAATTACGAAATGGTCAAAGAGACCAGGAAAAGGTGACCAAGAAAGGAAAGTTCAGTCCACACGCTTCACCCATTTCTGGTCGCTCCCCTCACAGGGACCTTGGGTGTCTCTTGACATTGGCAGGTCAGATTAATCCCCCGACAGGGTTCTCCTTTCTGGGGCTGCCTTTGGTCATTACGAGGCACCGCAAAACTGCAGAGCAGGGCTCATCACTTGCTTCAAGCAGGGCATGCATTCATTCACACAGGCACCCTGTAGAGTTAGTAAAGTAAAGCAGAAAACGTGTATACTGAGAAAGCAGAGAGTCTAGAGCTCTGAGTGTTCTTACCTTGTTCTGAAGATCCCAGATGAGTGCCCAAGATGATGATTTACATTAAATGGTGTCAGATTTGTGGTCTCCAAAGAAGAAGATTTCACTTTGGGACCAGGGACCAGGCTTAATCACTCAAGAGCTTTTGTGTAGCAGAGTTTTATTAAAGTGAGAAAGGGACAGACAAAGCTTCTGACACAGACATCAGAAGGGGACGGAGAGTGCCCCAATCCCTAGTCTTAGCAACAAAATTATATACTTTTTAATTGGTAATAACAATAAAGCAAAAGACTGTCTCAAGGTTGTAAAGACCTTACTAGACCTACTCCCATAATATACATTTTAAGATAACAGGATTAGTCAGAAGGTTTTCCGGAAGGAGAAACATGTCCTCAAGCAGGATTCATTATTGTTATATAATCCTTACTAAGGAATATAGGAAAAAACATCTGTCCTTTCCTCCTCCTTGAGAATTCCAGAGCCCTATCTCCTCCTTGAGAGCCCCAGACCCTTTTCTCCTCCTCGGGGACCCTGGACTTCTCAACCTGCCTAGGAATTTGCTCTGTCAATTCAGTTCAGTTCAGTTGCTCAGTTGTGTCCAACTCTCTGCAACCCCATGGACTGCAGCATGCCAGGCCTCCCTGTCCATCACCAACTCCTGGAGTTTACTCAAACTCTTGTCCATTGAGTCGGTGATGCCATCCAACCATCTCATCCTCTGTTGTCCCCTTCTCCCACCTTCAATCTTTCCAAGCATCAGGGTCTTTTCCAATGAGTCAGATCTTGCCATCAGATGGCCAAAGTATTGGAGTTTCAGCTATAGATCAGTCATTCCAATGAATATTCAGAACTGATTTCGTTTAGGATGGACTGTTTGGATCTCCTTGCAGTCCAAGGGAGTCTTCTCCAACACCACAGTTCAAAAGCATCAATTCTCTGGCACTCAGCTTTCTTTGTAGTCCAACTCTCACATCCAGACATGACTACTGGAAAAACCATAGCTTTGACTAGACGGACCTTTGTTGGCAAAGTAATGTCTCTGCTTTTTAATATGCTGTCTAGGTTGGTCATAACTTTTCTTCCAAGGAGCAAGCATCTTTTAACTTCATGGCTGCAGTCACCATCTGCAGTGATTTTGGAGCCTCCCAAAATAAAGTTTCTCACTGTTTGCATTGTTTCCCCACTATTTGCCAGGAAGCAATGGGACCAGATGCCATGATCTTAGTTTTCTAAATGTTGACTTTTAAGCCAGCTTTTTCACTCTCATCTTTCACTTTCATCAGAAGGCTCTTTAGTTCTTCACTTTCTGCATAATGGTGGTGTCATCTGCATATCTGAGGTTATTGCTATTTCTCCCGGCAATCTTGATTCCAGCTTGTGCTTCATCCAGCCCAGCGTTTCTCATGACGTACTCTGCATATAAGTTAAATAAGCAGGGTGACAATATACAGCCTTGACATACTCCTTTCCCTATTTGGAACCAGTCTGTTGTTCCTTGTCCAGTTCTAACTGTTGCTTCCTGACCTGCATACAGATTTCTCAAGAGGCAGGTCAGGTGGTCTGGTATTCTCATCTCTTTAAGAATTTTCCACAGTTTGTTTTGATCTACACAGTCAAAGGCTTTGGCAGTCAATAAAGCACAAATAAATGTCTTCAGGAACTCTCTTGCTTTTTTGATGATCCAATAGATGTTGGCAATTTGATTTCTGGTTCCTCTGCCTTTTCTAAATCCAGCTTGAACATCTGTAAGTTCATTGTTCATGTACTGTTGAAGCCTGGCTTGGGGAATTTTGAGCATTACTTTGCTAGCGTGTGAGATGAGTGCAATTGTGCAGTAGTTTGAACATTCTTTGGCATTGCCTTTCTTTGGGATTGGAATGAAAACTGACCTTTTCCAGTCCTATGGCCACTGTATAGGAGAAGGCCATGGCACCCCACTCCAGTACTCTTGCCTGGAAAATCCCATGGACGGAGGAGCCTGGTAGGCTGCAGTCCATGGGGTCGCTAAGAGTTGGGCACAACAGAGCGACTTCACTTTCACTTTTCACTTTCCTGCATTGGAGAAGGAAATGGCAACCCACTCCAATGTTTTTGCCTGGAGAATCCCAGGGACGGGGGAGCCTGGTGGGCTGCCGTCTATGGGGTCGCACAGAGTCAGACATGACTGAAGCGACTTAGCAGCAGCAGCATGGCCACTGCTGAGTTTTCCAAATTTGCTGGCATATTGAGTGCAGCATTTTTACAGCACCATCTTTTAGGATTTGAAATAGTTCAACTGGAATTCCATCACCTCCACTAGCTTTGTTCATAGTGATTTTTCCTAAGGCCCCCTTGACTTTGAATTCCAGGATGTCTGGCTCTAGGTGAGTGATCACACCATCATAATTATCTAGGTTGTGAAGATCTTTTTTGTACAATTCTTCTGTGTATTCTTGCCACCTCTTCTTAATATCTTCTGCTTCTGTTAGGTCCATGCCATTTCTGTCCTTTATCAAGCCCATCTTTGCATGAAATGTTCCCTTGGTATCTCTAATTTTCTTGAAGAGATCTCTAGTCTTTCCCATTCTATTGTTTTCCTCTATTTCTTTGCACTGATCACTGAGGAAGGCTTTCTTATCTCTCCTTGCTATTCTTTGGAACTCTGCATTCAAATGGATATATCTTTCCTTTTCTCCTTTGCCTTTCATTTCTCTTCTTTTCACGGCTATTTGTAAGGCCTCCTCAGACAACCATTTTGCCTTTTTGCATTTCTTTTTCTTGGGGATGGTCTTGATCCCTGCCTCCTGTACAATGTCACGAACCTCTGTCCATAGTTCTTCAGGCACTCTATCGAATCTAATCTCTTGAATCTATTTCTCACTTTCACTGTATAATTGTAAGGGATTTGATTTAGGTCATACCTGAATGGTCTAGTGGTTTTCCCTACTTTCTGAAATTTAAGTCTGAATTTGGCGATAAGAAGTTCATGATCTGAGCCACAGTCAGCTCCTGGTTTTGTTTTTGCTGGTTGTATAGAGCTTCTCCATCTTTGACTGCAAAGAATATAATCAATCTGATTTCAGTATTGACCATCTGGTGATCTTCATGTGTAGAGTCTTCTCTTGTGTTATTGGAAGAGGGTGTTTGCTATGACCCGTGCATTCTCTTGGCAGAACTCTGTTAGCCTTTGCCCTGCTTCATTCTGTACTCAAAGGTCAAGTTTGCCTGTTACTCCAAGTATTTCAGGGCTTCCCTTGTGGCTTAGCTGGTAAAGAATCTGCCTGCAATACAGGAGACCTGGGTTTGATCCCTGGGTTGGGAAGATCCCCTGGAGAAGGGAACTGCTACCCACTTCAGTATTCTGGCCTGGAGAATCCCATGGACTGTATAGCCCCCTTGGGGTCACAAAGAGTTGGTTGGGATTCCCTGGTGGCTCAGACGATAAAGCATCTGTCTGCAATGCGGGAGACCCAGGTTCGATCCCTGGGTTGGGAAGATCCCCTGGAGAAGGAAATGGCAACCCATGCTGGAGACCCAGGTTTGATCCCTGGGTCGGGAAGGTCCCCTAGAGAAGGAAATGGCAACCCATGCTGGAGACCCAGGTTCGATCCCTGGGTCGGGAAGATCCCCTGGAGAAGGAAATGGCAACCCACTCCAGTGCTATTGCCTAGAAAATTTCATGGATAGAGGAGCCTGGTGGGCTACAGTCCATGGGGTCGCAAAGAGTTGGACATGACTGAGTGACTTCACTTTTCACTTTCTTTCACCAGGTATTTCTTGACTTCCTACTTTTGCATTCCTGAAAAGCACATCTTTTTTGGGTGTTAGTTCTAGAAGGTCTTGTAGGTCTTCATCTTCAGCTTCTTCAGGTTGGGACATCGACTTGGATTACTGTGATATTGAATGGTTTGCCTTGGAAATGAACAGAGATCATTCTGTCATTTTTGAGATTGCATCCAAGTACTGCATTTCAGACTCTTTTGTTTACTATGATGGCTACTCCATTTCTTCTAAGGGATTCTTGCCCACAGTAGTAGATATAATGGTCATCTGAGTTAAATTCACCCATTCTAGTCCATTTTAGTTTGCTGATTCCTAAAATGTTGATGTTCACTCTTGCCATCTTCCATTTGACCACTTCCAGTTTACCTTGATTCATGGACCTAACATTCCAGGTTCCTATGCAATGTTGCTCTTTACAGCATCGGACTTTACTTCCATCACCAGTCACATCCCCAACTGGGTGTTGTTTGACTCTCTTATTGTCTCCTAGTTTATCTTTCTGCTTCCAATCTGGGCCCCTGCAGTCCATTCCCCTACTACAGTCACTATCATTTTTAAAACATAAATTAGGCAACATCACTCCTTAGCTTCCCATTGCACCTGGCCTGAACTATATACTTGCCATGGCTTGCAGAGCCCTAGGCCTGGAATTGATGGTCAGCTTCTCAAATTTCAAGTGTCATCTCAGACGTCACTTCTGAGAGAGGCCTTCCAACCACTCTCTCTAAGCTTCCCCATTCCTTCCCACCATCCCTCTAGGTCTTTCTCCATCATCTTACATCATAGCATTTATCTCCTTCGAAAATGACCTCATTTATTTGTTTATTGTCTGTCCTCTGTTAGAAAGTCCATTCCAGAAGAGCTGAGACTTCATCTTCTTTGTTTACTGTTGTATCCCTAATGCCTAAAGGGTACTGGCAAGAGTAAGCTCATAAATATTTGTTGAACTGAATAAACTGAGATGACTGAATTGTGTATACCTTAATTTGTACTAACAGTCATGATAAAGGGAATAGAATTTGAAATACCTAGTTTTTTCAGCCTAAATGGCTACATGGAGGCTGTATGTCTTAAGTGACTCTTTCTGAGCATTCTTAGGAACAAGGCACATGGTTCAGAAGAGGAAAAGGAGAAGGAAGGTAGGAAATGGTAAGATTCTCAAGCAGAGGATGGGTATTCTGGTTACCTACTGTGAAAAGGAACTAAAAAGCCTCTTGATGAAAGTGAAAGTGGAGAGTGAAAAAGTTGGCTTAAATCTCAACATTCAGAAAACGAAGATCATGGCATCCGGTCCCATCACTTCATGGGAAATAGATGGGGAAACAGTGGAAACAGTGTCTGACTTTATTTTTCGGGGCTCCAAAATCGCTGCAGATGGGGACTGCAGCCATGAAATTAAAAGATGCTTAGTCCTTGAAAGGAAAGTTATGACCAACCTAGATAGCATATTTAAAAGCAGAGACAATACTTTGCCAACAAAGGTCCGTCTAGTCAAGCCTATGGTTTTTCCAGTGGTCATGTATGGATGTGAGAGTTGGACTGTGAAGAAGGCTGAGCGCCGAAGAATTGATGCTTTTGAACTGTGGTGTTGGAGAAGACTCTTGAGAGTCTCTTGGACTGCAAGGAGATCCAACCAGTCCATTCTGAAGGAGATCAGTCCTGGGTGTTCTTTGGAAGGAATGATGCTAAAGCTGAAACTCCAGTACTTTGGCCACCTCATGCGAAGAGTTGACTCATTGGAAAAGACTCTGATGCTGGGAGGGATTGGGGGCAAGAGGAGAAGGGGATGACAGAGGATGAGATGGCTGGATGGCATCACCGACTCGATGGATGTGAGTCTGAGTGAACTCCGGGAGTTGGTGATGGATAAGGAGGCCTGGCGTGCTGCGATTCATGGGTTCACAAAGAGTCGGACACAACTGAGCGACTGAACTGAACTGAACTTCTTATAACAAGCCACCCCAATTTTAGTGTCATAAAACGATCGCTATTTTATTGTCACATATTATGTAGGTCAGGAATTTGAAGGTGATTCATAATTTATCTCTGCTCCATGATATCCAGGGCCTCAGCTGAAAGACAACGGGGGCCACAACAGGAACTAGAGTGAAGCTAGTGACCATCACTGCTTTTTCCTTTTCTCTTAGGCTCCAATATGGCTCCATGTGGCACTCTTACTGACACTGCATTTTTTGTTTGTTTGTTTGTTTTTATTTTTGGTTGCACTGGATTTTCATTGTGTTGGACTTCCCTGGTGGCTCAGACGGTAAAGCGTCTGCCTACAATGCAGGAGACCTGGGTTCGATCCCTGGGTCGGGAAGATCCTCTGGAGAAGGAAATGGCAATCCACTCCAGTACTCTTGCCTGGAAAATCCCATGGATGGAGGAGCGTGGTAGGCTACAGCCCATGGGGTCGCAAAGAGTCGGACATGACTGAGTGACTTCACTTGCAGTTGGGCTTGGGTCTTCGTTGCTGCACGCAGTTTTCTCTAGTTGCAGCAAACGGGGGTCTTGGTTGCAGTGTGCAGGCTTCTCATTGAGGTGACTTCTCTTGTTTGGAGCACAAGTGTTCGGCACATAGGCTTCAGCAGTTGCGGCTGGTGGGTTCTAGAGCACAGGCTCAGTAGTTGTGGCACGAGGACTTGGTTGCTCTGCAGCATGTGGAATCTTCCCAGACCGGGGATTGAACCTGTGTCCCCTACCTTAGCAGGTGGATTCTCACCCACTGTACCACCAGGGAAACCCTTACCAATTCTGTTTTTATATAACATTTTGATAGGTTGTTCATCATAAATTGTTTTGCTTTTTTTTTTCTTTGGCTGCACTGGGTCTTCACTGAAGTTTGCAGGCTTCTCACTGTGGTGGCTTCTCTTGTTGCAGAGCACAAGTTCTGGAGCACAGGGGCTCAGTCATTGTGGCTTGTGGGCCTCTCTAGTTGCAATTTGAGGAGTTAGTGCTCCTCAGCTTTGTGGGATCTTAGTTCCCTGATCAGGGATCAACCCCTCGTCCCCTGCATTGGGAGGCGGATTCTCAACCACTGGACAACCAGGAAAGCCCCTTGCTCTCATTTTTTAATTGTATTAAAAAGTATCTTTCTTGATTACTGGATTTTGGCCCCTCCCTTCAATTTTGCAGCACAGGCAGATGCCTCACTTGCCTTGCCCTAGTCCCAGCCTTGAGCTGCACCAGCAGACTGGGGCTTGTGCTGGGTCCTGAAGGTGGGACTCAGAGCTGGGCCTGTGCCCTGCAGCACACCTTCACGTGGCCTCTCCCTGTAGCTCTGTGGCTTAGGCTTTTCTGAGCTCAGTGGCCAGATTTCCAGAGGGGGCAGCCTGAGCAAGCTTCCAAGACATTCCAGACCAAAGCTGCATAGCATTTCTTGACCTAGCTTCATAAGTCACATAGCGTCACTTCCTGCCCAGACTCAAGGGAAGCAAGCAGCTTCTACCTCTTGATGGGAAGAGGATCAAATAATTTTATGACCAAGTTTTAAAACGACTGCAGTGGGACGTGTGGCACCTGGGGCACATGTGTGGTGCTGGCTCTATGTCTGTCTAGGTGAGATAAGATTCTCTTTCTTCCTCTTTCTTCCCTTTCTCAATATTCTCATGCAGTTTCCTGAAATATGTCTGTCTGTCTGTCTGAGCTGGATTTTGTAACATTATGTCTCCCCCACAGCCATGCAGGGGCCCCGGGAGGAGCTGTGGTTCAGGGAGCCCCATGAGCCCCGTCTTGAAGGTCGTGAGGAATGCCTTGCCCTTCCAGGTTCTTACAAAGAGGAGAAGAGGAAACCTGGGACCAAGTCATGGCTTTCTGGTCCCCACTGCAGCAGATTCTGATTGTCCATTCTCATCTGTTATTCACTTTCTCATAGAAATAACCAGGGAAAAAGTTCTGACACCTACATCTGCTAATTTCTGAGGATTTTTTTTCCCCATAGAATTAAGATTTTAGAATTTTTTAAAATAATGATCCCATTCAACCTAAGAGAGTCAAAATTAAAATTAAGGGGGGACTTCTCCAAAGTGGTCCTGCCTGGAATTTATCTCCATTTATAATGACTCTGAAGTGAAAAATGGCAGTTTCCTCCCAGGGAGGATTGCTATTCCAGGAATTAGTGGCAGATGGGGACTTAATCATCACTCACTGGTCTCCCTCCCTGAAGAAGAGAAATGTCAAAGTCACAAACTTTTTTGGAAGGAGAAATTAATTCTGTTGGGAATCTGAAATATATATCTGTGTGGGTAAATATATTAGTATCTGTTACAAATAAATTATCTTAGGATCATAAAAATTACTATGTATGACTTAATAAGAAACTGACCCATCACTGTAAATTAATTTGCCAAATGTATGCTTACCCAAAAATCAACTGGCCAGATGACCAATTTGCTGAGTGCCCAGTTCACCAAATCACCAACTTACTGAAAATATGTTTACTTTAAATATTTAAAGTATAAGGACTTGCCTGGTAGTCCAGTAGTTAAGAACCTGCCTTCCAATACAGGGAACACAGGTTCGATCCCTGGCTGGGGAACTAAGATCCCACATGCCATGGGGCAATGAAGCTCGAACATCAAAACTAGAGAGGCCCAAGCACCACAATGAAGACCCAGGGCAGTCAAAAATAAAAAAGTTAAACTGTATAGCAGCTCCTCTTGGTTGTATTGGTAGGGCCTAAGAGAACTGGGAGGAGCCAGAACTTCTGAGTTTGCAGAAGTTCTGTCCCTCCATACCCACTTCCTACCCTTCATTGGCCCCCTTCTCTGGCCCTTGCGCTCCCTTTCTCTGCTGAACCCCCTCCCATCCCCTCTTCTCTCAAGGATGGGCAGTCTCGGCCATATAGCATGGTGACTTCCAGCAAGTTCTCTCATCAGGTCTCCCCTCCTTGCTCCTACCCACTGCCACAGCAGCCTCAGAGAGCTCAGGCAAAGACAAATGAAGATTCCTTAAAATTGCTGCCATGAAGGCAACATGAAAGACGTTATATTCAAACTTTGCAGAAATCCACAAAAGCTGTTAAATCAATCCATCTATATTCATTACCTATTGCTTATATAATAAGTCACTCTAAAATCCAGTAGATAAAAAAAGAAGATGAACATTTATTATCTCCCAGTTTTTGTGGATCAGAAATCTGGGAGCAGCTTAACTGAGTGGTTCTGGCTCAAGGTGTGTCATATGGTTGCAGTCAGGCGGTCAGCTTGGGCTGTCATCACCCAAAGGTGTGACCAGGCCTGGAGGACCCACTTCCAGGATGGCTCACTTACTCATTGGCAAGCTAGTGCTGGCTGTCAGCAGGAAGCCTCTGTTCTTCACCACGTGGATCTTGCTATAGGGCTGCTTGAGTGTTCTGACAACGTGTCAGCTGGCTTCTCCTGGAGCAAGTGATCCAAGAGACAGCAGAGAGGAAGCTCCAGTATCTTTTATAATCTAATTTCTGAAGCTGCATATGTCACTTCTGTTTTACTCTCTTCATTGGAAGGCAGTCACTAAGCTGACCCCACACACAAGGGGAGGAGAGAATTGGGCTCCACCTCTTGAAAGGAGACATACTGAATACTTTGTGGACATACTTCTTTTTGGTCCGCACCTTGCAGTAAGCGAGATTTTAGTGAAAGTCGTTCTGTCGTTCTGTTTAGTGAGTCGTTCCGTTCAGTCGTGTCCGACTTTTGCGACCCCATGGAGTGTAGCCCACCAGGCTCCTCGGTACGTGGGATTTCCCGGGCAAGAATACTGAAGTGATTACCCATTTCGCAGCGCAGCCATTCCGCAGCGCCACTGGAAAGGGAAGCAAAGCTCTGTATGGATGGCACTGAGGTGGACGTCTTAAGTGTGACCAGTAGGTGGCAGTCTTGCCTGGGTGTGACGAAAAGGACAGGACACTGGTTTTCGCCAGCTGTAGGAGTAAAGACTTCACTTTCACTTTTTACTTTCACGCATTGGAGAAGGAAATGGCAACCCACTCCAGTGTTCTTGCCTGGAGAATCCCAGGGACGGGGGAGCCTGGTGGGCTGCCGTCTATGGGGTCGCACAGAGTCGGACACGACTGAAGCGACTTAGCAGCAGCAGCAGCAGCAGCAGGAGCAAAGAATTGTAAAAACTAACTTCATCAGAGCTGAGAGCGCTGGAAACGGCTGCCTGACAGAGCCACAATTCCCAGATGCAGTGCCATTTCTGAGACACATGAACGTGAAGCCTGCTGCTACAGCTCTGTCTCCTCTTCACTGAGATCCCCCGGGCAAGTCTTTGTTCTGGGTTTCTGCATCTATCAGACAGGTGATCACAGAGCTTGCTTTCGGTGCTGACAGGCTATGGGCTCTGTGGTTCCTCTTTGGAGGAATCCTTCCCCTTGCACTGCAGTTTCCTTCAAGCGTTGGTGGCATGCTCCTTGCATGTTTTGTTTACTGGGTCTCAGTCAATGCCAGCGCTGTAGTTGAGAGGTACCCAATGCGTTACTTGTCAAACTAATGGGCATGGGCCCTGCAGAGCTGCTTATCAGCCTCACTGGGCATGAGCTCTCAATTCCAAATCCTCCTGATCACATCCTCCTCCCTGAGGACTCTGATCCCTTCCTTCCCAGACCCACGCTGTCCTGGCTTCCTCCTTTCTCTCTGGACACTACTTCTTAGCCTTTCATACATTCCTGTTCTTCCACCAGTCCCTTAGGTATTGGTTTCTTTTTCTCCTAGGAGTCAATCCCAGGTCGTCTTCTCTTCTTTTCTTTTTGGTTCTGTGGCACCTCACCCACTCCCGTGGTTTTAATTACCATGTATAATGATAGAAATAATAGCTCTTGGAGCAGGAAATGGCAACCCACTCCAGTATTCTTGCCTGGGAAATCCCATGGACAGAGAAGCCTCGCAGGCTATAGAAGGGCCTTTTTTAAAAGGTTGCAAAAGAGTTGGACACAATATAGTGACTAAACAAAAACAACAACGTTTAATTAAAGTGAGTTACAAGCATGCTGATACTAAATATGTTGCTTTTCATGGCAAAGTTCTTTTGGTACATATTTACATTTCAAATATACAAAGGTAAAACAATCCAGTAAGCTTAGATTCCAGGGAACATCTCCTGGTCAGAAGGTAATCATTTCAGTCTCATTTTATGCACATGAGGGTTTTGAGTATGATGGGAGAGTAGCCCCCTAAAAAAAAAAAGAAGAAGGAAATAATAATAGCTCACAAATAGATGGGGGGAAAGTGGAAACAGTAACAGATTTAACTTTCTTGGGTTCCAAAAGCACTGTGGATGGTGAGTGCAGCCATGAAATTAAAAGATGCCTGCTCTTTGAAAGAAAAGCTATGACAAACCTAGATAGCATATTAAAAAGCAGAGACATCACTCCGCCAACAAAGATTCATACAATTAAAGCTATGGTTTTTCCAGTAGTCATGTATGGATGTGAGAGTTGGACCATAAAGAAAGCTGAGTGCTGAAGAATTGATGCTTTCTAATTGTGGTGCTGGAGAAAACTCTCAAGAGTCCCTTGGACAGCAAAGAGATCAAACCAGTCAGTCCTAAAGGAAATCAACCCTGAATATTCACTGGAAGGACTGATGCTGAAGCTGAAGTTCCAGTACTTTGACCAACTGATGCGAAGACCGGACTCATTGGAAAAGACCCTGCTGCTGGGAAAAATTGAAGGCAAAAGGAGAAGGGGACAACAGAGGGTGAGATAGTTGGATGGCATCACTGACTCAATGGACATGAGTTTAAGCCAACTCTGGGAGATAATGAAGGACAGGGAAGCTGGGCATGCTGCAGTCCACGGGGTCCCAAAGAGTCAAGATGACTTAGAGACTGAACAACAATGATGCCTTTAGATAGAGTTATTGACTATATGCTAAGTACTGCTCTAGCTCTTTCCTCCTTGAGTCCTCACAACAAGCTGATGAGGCAGGCATCACTATTACTTTGGTTTTGTGGTTGAGGGTCAGAGTGGCTGGGTGGCTGCTGTGCAGCTGAAATCTCTCTCCTGAGCCTGAGGACCTGACCCTCACATTCACTTGCCTTCTAGACATCTCCCCTTGGATGTCACTGACCATGTTCAGAATTAGAATCCTGATATTCCTACTCCAAACCTTTCATTCTCTGAGGTTCCAGTCTTAGCAAAACAAGCACCCAATCAACTCAGGCTAGACATGTGGGTAATCATCATCTCCTCTTGCTTCCCACCTTCAACCAACTTCTAACAAGACCAGTCAACTCTAATTCAGTATCATTCAAATCTGCTCCCCCTTCTCCATTCAGTCTCCACTGCTGTAATTCAAGTCTTTGTATTTCTCACATCTACACTGACCTCCATCTCTCCCTCATGGCGCGACACAGTCTCTTTTCCTGGTCCTCCACCAAAGAGGATGCAGTGGGGCTTAGTTTAATGGAGAAGAATATGAGTTTTGGAATCCAACAGAGTTATTTCACTACTCATTAGCTATTTGACCTGGGGCAAGCTTGTCAATATTTCCAAGTCTTAAGTCTTCTCTGAAATGAAAGATGAGAAAACATCTGCTCTATAGGGTGGTAGGTGCATGCAAAGCCTCCAGAAGCTGAGGCTGGCTTGTTTTAGCTCTACCACCCATCTCACAGCCTTGGTTCTCACTCAATGATCTAGCACCCTGTGTGCCAGCCACACCTCCCAGCTTGCCTGGCCACCAGGGTGGCACACACTATCCAACATGGCACCCGCCACATTCTTCCTTCCTGCTCTTCTCCTCATGGCCTTGCCAGTTCACTGCCACCTTCTCCACCCCCTCAACATGCCCTCACACCAGCCCAGCTGTTCCCATGGCTCTTTTAACACATCATAAATGCCAGTTTCTTTACTGGTACTCCCCATTAAACTGTCATCCCTGAGGGCGGGGATTGTATCTTAGGCCTCCTGATAACCCTAGCATAGGGATCTGGCACAGAGAAGATGCTCAAGAAGTCTTTTGTTAGATGAATGAATCAACCAGTGAATAAATCCACGGCAGCTTCAATTTAGGCCAGTTGGATGTTGTCAGCACCACAGGCTTCAGGCAAAGCTGCCAAAGGTCTCCTTTCTGCTTTCTGAATGAGTCTGATACAATGAGTAACTAGCACAGGGTATAGAGTTGTAACCGGCTGTGGTTCTTTAGGAGACATTTGGGCAGGAACTAGCACTTCCACTTTGGGTGTAAACAGTGACAGCTGTGAAATTTAAAACTCAATAAAAAGTGATTCAGTGAATAAATTTTTATTTTGTAAAGGATCTACATGCATAATCAAGGAGCAGATACATAATCAATTAAGCCTCAAGCATTGGTGTAAAGTGAACAGACAGAACCAGATGTTTGTCTCCTGAAGTGCTTGGTCCCATGTGGGTGGAGAATGCCATTGTTGGTCAGGGAAACGTCACTGAAATATCTTCATCTATTCATTTTTAGCCTGAATGTTCACTGAATCACTTCTTGATGCAGGAAGAACTCTCTGAGGTACAGGGAGGCAGTTTTCCCAGGGCATCCTGGCACTAAGGTGCCACCAGCTCGTGCCTGACAAGTACCCAGCTAGTACTGAGAGCTGTGCTGTAGCTGACCAGGCCCCTGTAGTCAGATATAAGGAGGAAACAAGTATTCAGACCCCAAAACCAAGCAGCATTAATTCAAGAAAAAGGAAGAAAAGGTTTCATGACCAAACAATAAAAGAACAAGTGAGAAAGACTTGGGGATTGTGGCACTAGGCTAGAGCTGCCAAGTGTCCAGAGGCATCCCAGGCTTCATTTTTGTCCAAGTGGAAAAGTGTTTGGGGGAATCCAGGGAGGCTCAGTGTGCTGGTGGCTTTCCCTCCACACTGTTGCTGTCTCTGATTCCAAATTAGAACCATACCTGAGTAATCAGAGGTTGGAGTGAAGCATAGCTGGGATTGCAAGGGCTTCTTCAGTAGAACTGGATGCAAGAGAAAGTGCAGAAGCAGTGGCCAGCTGTTTCTGAATCAGGTTGGCCCACAAGGGAAAAGGGCTGCCCCAGAAGGCCTGCCCCCAGACTGTCAAGAACTGGAAGAGGTAGCACCAGACATCCTTGAGAATTTTACTCCTGGGAGGATAATTCTTTGATTCTGTGATTGGGAAAAACAGGCTGAGACCAAGTAAGGTTTATTCCAACAATGCAAGGCTGGTTCAATATCCCAAAATCAACCAATTTAATCTACCAAGTTAACAGGCTAACGAAGAAAAATCACATTATTAGATCAATCAGTGCAGAAAATGCATGTGACAAAATTCAACACTCATTTGTAATTAAAAATTCTCAGAAAAATAGGACTAGAGAAGAGCTTCCCTGGGTATTCTGTGGCAGGACAGTGGTTAGGACTCCACACTTTCATTTCCAAGGGCCTGGGTTTAATCCCTGCTTAGGGAACTAAGATCCTGCAAGCCACATGGCATGACCGAAAAAAAAAAAAAAGGGAAAAGAGAGAGAGAAGAACTTCCCAACTTGATAAAAGGCATCTACCAGGAAAAAAAAAAAAATCTACAGCTAACATTATACTTAATAAAGAAAGACTGAATGCTTTCCCTGGAAATTCAGGAACAGAGCCAGTATATCTGCTAAAGGATTACTTCTAGCAAAAGAAAAATAATACTAGGAGACAATTCCCATAGAGACAGGTCTTTCACATTTCTGCATATACTGTAAAAGACATACTTAATGCTCTTCATTCCAGACTACATTTTCAAGGATGTTTGTTTGGCAAACAGTTTTGGAAAATATAGTTTCCCCCTTTATAGCAAAGGGCAGGCATGCTTGCTGACTACTATATAGCATTCAAGTTCTCTGAAATCAGGATTCCTCTTTGTAATGAAATCCATCTGTGTTACTTCCATGCTATATGAGGGCAAAGGGAACTGATACAAAAAAAAAAAAACAAAAAAAACAAAAACCATAATATCAATACTAAGAATTTAGAAGGTGACATCGTTATAGATGGTACATTCATTAAAATGATTTTTAATGATATAATGAAAACTTCTTTCAATATGTTTGAAAATTTAGATGAAAACAGCTAGAAAATAAAATTTACTAAAACAGGCTTAGAAGTAGAAAACCCAAATAGCCCTCTAACGGTTAAAGAAAATTAATCAGTAATTAATTTTTCCATAGGATCAGAAGCTTCAGAGAATTCTATCAAACATTCAACAAAAAAAATTCTAGGTTTACACAAATTCTTCCAAAGATTAGAAAAAGATAGTACATCTTTTCCAAAATTCTCTTTTACAGATTTTCCTGGAGGAGTAGCCATAGTACAGGAATAGATACCAGTCTTGGAGAGTTATAATCAGTTAAGAAAACAGTTAAGAAAACAAATGTAGCTAAGTGTACTCTGGTTTCTCTTCAGATGATTTATCTTTTACTCTTTACTAAAGATTTCCTGGAGAGGAAAGTGTGGGAGGTTGCCTTATTTCTCATCCAAAAGGGAAAGTTTCCAATGTTTCATCTATTAGATATGACGCTTGTTATAGCTTTCTATAGATAGCTCTTATCAGATTGAGATTTAATTTTGTCAAACTTTTTTTTCTATGAAGATGATATATGTGCTTTCCCAGATGGCACATTATTCTTTTTACATACTGCTGGATTCAATTTGCTAATATTTTGTGAAGAATTTTTGCACCTATGTTCACAAGTAAATGTGCTATATAATTTCTGTAAAAAAAAAAAGAAAAGTAAAAAAGTCGCTCAGTTGTGTCTGACTCTGCGACCCTATGGATTATACAGTCCATGAAATTCTCCAGGCCAGAGTACTAGAGTTGGTAGCCTGTCCCTTCTCCAGCGAATCTTCCCAACCCAGGAATTGAACTGGGGTCTCCTGCATTGCAGGCGGATTCTTTACCAACTAAGCTATCAGGGAAACCCAATAATTTCTGTAAAGCCTCACTTAACAGCTGGGGCAGGGAACCAGACAGCCTATTTCCTAACCTACAGCTTAAACTTGAAACTGCCTTCTAATGCAAGTTGGTCCTACCTTCTACTTTTCAGAACCTACTTGTATTTCTACACATCAGGAATTGTTGTTCAGTTGCTGAGTCCGACTCTTTTGTGACTCCATGGACTATGTAGCCCACCAGGCTCCTCTGTCCACGGGATTTTCCAGGCAAGAGAATTTCCTTTTCCAGGAGATCTTACCCACCCAGGGACTGAAATTGTCTCCTTTGCAGGGAGATTCCTTACCACTCAGCTACCTAGGAAGTCCACAAAGTCTACATATTTAGCTTCAAATAAGTAAAACCTCAAAAGATCACACCACCAGTCTCAATCGTTCTTCTTCACAGAAGTCTTTGCGAAGACACAAAAGGTAACCAGAAGAGAAAGTGAACCACGAAAGCATGTATTTCTCTTCCATCAGTGCTCATTCTCCCAGATACTCCCTTATGACCTGTGGTGCCTTTGCACCTACCAACAAAAGCCCTTCTTCCATTGTAGAGAATTATCCCTAAATATGTTCTTACTTCCCTGGTAACTGTCAGTAAAGAATCCGCCTCCAATGCAGGAATCAGCCTGCAATGCAGGAGACCCGGCTTCCATTCCTGGGTCCGGAAAATTCCCCTGGAGAAGGAAATGGCTCCCTACTCCAGTATTCTTCCCTGGAAAATCCCACGGACAGAGAAGCCTGGAGGGCTCCAGGCCACAGGGTCGCAAGAGTCGGACACGACTTAGCGACTAAACCATCACCATCACCATGTTCTTACTGGGTAAAATGTCCTAACAAGAAAATAAAACGGGTAACTTTAGTTATTAAAACATAATATAACGTTGCATTTTGATATGCAAATAAGCTAATCAGGGAAACAACTTTGTCCCTCGGAGTAAGTGAAGAGAGAGACTGGTGGCACTGACTCTCAAGCTGAGGGAGAGCGCATTTCTGTCTTCCACGGCCGCAAGCTCCGACACACCCCACCCCACCCACCGTGTTTATCCGGTGTACCACCGCATTACCATCCAGCTCTGTCTCCCTCTGGTTCCTCCTTCTTACAAAAATATTCCGCCCTCCGCCATCTTCCCAGGTATTCCCACAGCCCACGGACCCAGTTTACAGCACTTGTCACCAAACTGGTCTGGGGCACAGTAGGCTTCCTATGCAGATTGGCCGAAAGGCTGAGTTACAGCTGGAATAACTGGGAAGTAGCTACAGAAAATCCCCTCAATAAAGTCTAGTCCCCTTCCTCCTTCCTAACCCAATCTTTCCCTCCTTTTTCCACCACTTCCTAGCTGTGGTACCCTAGGCAAGTGCTTTACCCCTCTGTGCCTCATCCCCTCAAATGTAAAATGGGGATTACAATTGTGCTGGTGCAAAGCGGACCTCGTCGGTCCCAATACCGGCAGCGGGATACCGAGAGCGCTCAGCACAGAGCCTGGGCAAACAAGGCCTGGACCAGGGTTCGTCAGAAATTCAAAGTTTCTCTAAACTTCTGTCAGCCTTGTCTCTTTTCTCATTTTCTGCCACACATCCCCAGCCACCTGCTCTGTCGCCTTCTCACCCCCTGTCTTTCCCCATCCTGTTTCCCTCTGAAGACCCGACCCCTCCCTCCGCCACAAAACCTACTAGATTCCTCAAAGGCGGAAGGCAGCCCTGCCTCTGCGCGGCCTTCAGCTTTTTCAGCCTCTAAGCCTCAAAGCCTTACTCTTCCCGCTCTAGCTGCTTCTGTGAATCCCGGGGGACCGGCCCCCTCCTCCCTCTCCTCTTTAACCCCCAGTTCCAGGAGGGCAGGGCCAGCTGTCCCCACGCCTGGCACATTGTTGGCCAGAAACAGGTGCTACGAAAGGTCGATAAAGAAGGGGGCGGGTGCTTCCTTGCCGGGGTGGGGAGTGGAGCGGCCGGCCTCTCCAGCGCCTCTGCCTTCCCCAGCCATCGAGCTGATCAAGGACCTGGTCAACTACGATGTGTGCCCAGCGCTGCTCAAGGGCCTCGTAGCGCTACTGATACCGTCCTTCAAGGAGACCAGCAAACTGCAGTCCCAGATCGTCAGCGGTAGGGATCCGCTCCGATTGGGGGGCGGCCACCGGCGGGGCAGGAGGGAGAAGCCGGTTCCTCCCAGTCTCACGGCCACCCCCTCCTCTAGACTCGTCGGTCCTCGAGCTCACCGCCCACCTGCCGCTGTTTTTGCAGCAGGCCGCGGCCGCCAAGGCCATCGGGTAAGCGGGCCGCAGGTGGTGGGCGGATGCGGAAAGCCGGGCTAAGCGCTGCCCGCGCGCTGGGGAAGGGCTCCGGCCGCCCAAGGGTCCCACCCTACCACCGCAGCCCGAATCCCACTCCCAGCCCCAAACCACCCCACCCCCGCCCAGGGTCCTGGCGCGCCATAACACGACCCTGGCCGAGGAGATGCTGCACCTGCGAGTGATACACAGCCTGATGGCCGCCATGGGCAACACGGATCACAGCAACAGCCAGCGGCAGGCCAGCCTCACGCTGGAGGTGCGCGGGGCGGCGGGGCTGCGGGCGGGCACGGCGCGCGAGCACTGCAGTCACGCCCCACCCCCGCCCGCCCACCGCAGTACCTCGTGCAGCTATTCCCGGTGGTGGAGGAGCACGTGCGCAAGACCATGGGCGAGGAACTCTACAAGCTCTTCCTAGTAAGTGGGACCAAACAGTGGCCCTGCGCCTGCCGCAGCTCACGCCCTCCCCCCACCCCCATGGACACCCCACACAAGATCTGGCTGGGGCGGGCGACGGAAGGGACTGCCCTGCTTGGGCTTCGCCACCTGGCACTCTTCCGTTCCCTTTCCGGCCCATCCTGTCAGGCTAAGAGCCTGACTGCAGCCTGCAGCCTCCCTCTGCCCATACCCAACTCCAAGTCCAGGCTGCCCTGGCATCTAGCCAGGTTTCCCTTGCTTCTGTCCCCAGAGCAATGCCGAGAATCTGTACATGAATATAGATAGCATTCAGGCGGACATCTTGGCGGCCAACAAAGTCAATGTCACCAGAGGTGAGTGGGGAGCCAGGGGGCCTGGGCCAGAGCGGCAGCGGCACCCAGTCTCAGGCTCATCTCCTGCCTCCAGTGCTGCACCTCAGCGGCCTCTCCTACAGCAACATGAGCTTTTACTTTGGGCATCCTAATGAGGATCAGGTGGCCTACGTCACACACTTCCGGAAGGAGGACGTGGAGGAAAAGGAGTAAGAGGAGGAAAAAGGAGCCTCGGAGGCAAGCCAGGAAGCCAAGGCTGTGTGGCGGGGAAGCCTGGCAGAAGGGAGGAGTCACAGCCAAGCTCCTGTTGACTCCTCTTGGCCTCGGTGGGAAGCTGGGGGTTCTGCCCTCCAGTGGGGGAGAGAGAGAGCCTGCTGGGAAGTCTTCAATAAACAAGTCTTGCTGTCTGTCTGGTGTCCATGTGTGGAGGGCAGAGGGAGATCCAGTGAGAGCTATGATGATGGACAAGGGTACCTCTGCTCATCAAGGAAAAAAGCTGGTCGGAAGGGAAGGACCACCAACCTCCTAGAAGATTCAAGGAAGTAGTGTGAGGAGTGGGCCTCACCTCCAGTCCCTAATGGCCCCTGCACTCTCACCTCCAGGACACCACACCCACCTGGGTTCTCTCCTGCTGCTCTGGTTGCTTTCGTTCATTCTCTTTGCTGATTGATTATGCATGCAGGCTCAGTCATGTCCAACTCTTTTCCATCCCATGACCTGTAGTCCGTGCCAGGTTCCTCTTTCCATGGGATTACCCAGGCAAGAATACTGGAGAGGGTTGCCATTTCCTCCTCCAGGAGATCTTCCCAACCCAGGGATTGAACCCAGGTGGATTCTTTACCACTGAGCCACCTGGGAAGCATTTTTACGGATTCCTCCTTTTCAACCCATCTTCCTTCAAGGTGGAGGGAGGCAGGACTTTGACCTTGAGCCTCTTCTCTATATTTATACCCTGGTGATTCCATCATTTTATTTTTTTAACTTGTATTTATGTATTTATTTTTAATTAAATTTTTGGGGGCCATGTCATGAGGCATTCCCTGACCAGGGTTAGAACCCGTGCCTCCTGCAGTAGAAGCATGGAATCTTAACCACTGGACTGCCTGGGAAGTCCCTCTATCACTTTAAATACCACTTATATACAATGACTCCCGTATTTCTCTTTCCAGCTAAACATTTCCACCTCATTTTGTTGTCAACGAAAAATTTAATCAGTAGATCTAAGAAGAAATGGAAAGTTTTATTCTAGCCAAACTGAGGATTATAAACTGGAAACAGCCTCTCAGAAAGTTCTGAGAACTGTTCTGCTTGTTAGAGGTAAAAGCTCAGTTATATAAGTTTTTGAGACTGCTGCTAAGTCACTTCAGTCGTGTCCGACTCTGTGCTACCCCATAGACGGCAGCCCACCAGGCTCCCCCATCCCTGGGATTCTCCAGGCAAGAACACTGGAGTGGTTTGCCATTTCCTTCTCCAATGCAGGAAAGTGAAAAGTGAATGTGAAGTCGCTCAGTCGTGTCCGACTCTTCGAGACCCCATGGACTGCAGCCTACCAGGCTCCTCCGTCCATGGGGTTTTCCAGGCAAGAGTACTGGAGTGGGGTGCCATCGCCTTCTCCTTTTGAGATAGAAGGATCAAATTGAATGATGTATACAATGCCATTCAAGCCTACAATGCAAGTAGTGGGTCCTGGGTCATCATGGCCCCTTACAAGATCAAGAAGGAAGGTTATCTCCTAAGACATTATCTTAGCAGGGGCTACTCTCCAATCTTGAGGCTTCTCCCTGCAGTGGCTTCTCTTGTTGCAGATCACAGGCTCTAGGACTTCAGTAGTTTTTGCACATGGGCTCAGTAGTTGCTGTTTCGAGGCCTTAGAGCATAGGCTGCATAGTTGTGGCACACAGGTTTAGTTGCTCAGGGGCATGTGGGATCTTTCTGAACCAGGGATTGAATCTGTGTCTCCTGCATTGGCAGTGTGTGGTTCTTGAAAATGACAAACAAGCTCATGATTTAGGACTTTTGTGCCAGCTTTTCTGCTGAACACTTGAGAGAGGTTCTTTTCCTAGAACTCTCACCCCAAGTATCTGCATGGCTGATTTCTTCACTTTCTTTACACAAAAGTCAGCTTCTCAAAGAGGGTTACTATTTTTTTTTTAAGTTGCATCCCATACTACCAGTCCCTGTGCTCTAATCCCTAACCCCTGCTACTCACCTGTATATTTCATATCACTTATATCATATCACATATCAGTCTCCCCACCTGAATGTAAGCTCCAGTAGGGCAAGAATATTTGTTTTCGTTATTTATATTTCCCAAATGTTGAGAATAGTGCCTGGCACACAAGAATGAATTACTGAGTTATTGTGAGGGAATTGTCCCTCAAGGTCAGAGGAAATGAAATCAGATGGCAGTAATTCTTTAGGATGCCACGAGAGGGCATCACTGGCCCGGATGTTGTCGGTCAAAGGCTGCTTAGCCTTACCCCTAACTGGGATTTTGAGCCTCCACTTTCCTCTATTTGGGCAGAGAGAGGGAAGAAAAGTTAACAAAATATCCAGCATGTTTTCCTTAAAGCTAAATGAATTTCCGATTTTAAAGACATGTCCTGTCCTTTGGTGTCAAGTCATTCTTACTGTTTTTAGTCTTGAAATAGCCTTTCCTCCTATAGAATTATTTTAAAAACAGTACCCCAGAAATTTTTGGAAATTTTAATAATTAGAAAATCAAAAAAATACAGGAAAAAATCTAAAACTCTGGTATAATAGTTTAATAACAATGGAATGTTTTTAAATGAAATCTTAAGTACACTACAAATATCTAAAACAAATATACATTACATGAAATTTATTAATATACACATTTATCCCCCCCAACTTTTAACTTTCAAAAGTTCAAAATTACAAAAAAAAGTTGAAAGAATAATACAGTGAATACCTATACCCTTTGACACACTTTCTTTTATTTACTGGGCTATTTGGAAGCTTCAGATATGACATGTGACAACTAAAAATTTGACTACTAAAAACTTCACATTATGTTTCTACTAAGCATAAGGACATCCTCCTACATAATTACTGTATCATTATTGTGGTAGTCTAATGGCTTCCAAATGCACCTACATCCTCCTCCCAAGAACCTGTAAATGTGTTACTTCATGTGGTAAAAGGAATTTTGCAGGTGTGATTAAGGATCTTGAGATGGGAAGATTCTCCTGGATTATCTAGGTGGGTCCCAGTTCAGTTCAGTTCAGTTCAGTCGCTCAGTCGTGTCCGACTCTTTGCGACCCCATGAATCGCAGCACGCCAGGCCTCCCTGTCCATCACCAACTCCCGGTTAGTTAGGAGATGACATAACAGAAGCAAGAGGTTTAGAGTAATGCCTGGAAGTGGCACAGGCCAAGGAATGAAGGCAGCTTTCTAAAGGCAAAGATACAGATTCTTCCCCCAACTTCCCAAGCTTCTAGAAAGAATGCACCCCTGTCAACACCTTAATTCTAGACCTCTGACCTCCAGAACTATAATTTTGTTTTTTGTTCAGGATTTGTATTAATGTATTGCATTTGAGTGGAACTCCCCTGGTGGCTCAGACGGTAAAGCATCTGCCTGCAAGGCAGAAGACCTGGGTTCAATCCCTGGGTCAGGAAGATCCCCTGGAGAAGGAAATGGCAACCCACTCCAGTACTCTTGCCTGGAAAATCCCATGGAGAGAGAAGTTGTAGGCTACAGTCCATGGGGTCACAAAGAGTCAGACACGAATGACTTCACTATTGCATTTGATTGTCATATGGTCGGTGACAGTGGCTTCAGATCAGATCAGATCAGATCAGTTGCTCAGTCGTGTCCGACTCTTTGTGACCCCATGAATCGCAGCACACAAGGCCTCCCTGTCCATCACCAACTCCCGGAGTTCACTGAGACTCACATCCATCAAGTCAGTGATGCCATCCAGCCATCTCATCCTCTGTCCCCTTCTCCTCCTGCCCCCAATCCCTCCCAGCATCAGGGTCTTTTCCAATGAATCAACTCTTCTCATGAGGTGGCCAAAGTACTGGAGTTTCAGCTTTAGCATCATTCCTTCCAAAGAAATCCCAGGGCTGATCTCCTTCAGAATGGACTGGTTGGATCTCCTTGCAGTCCAAGGGACTCTCAAGAGTCTTCTCCAACACCACAGTTCAAAAGCATCAATTCTTCGGCGCTCAGCCTTCTTCATAGTCCAACTCTCACATCCATACATGACCACAGGAAAAACCATAGCCTTGACTAGCTGGACCTTTGTTGGCAAAGGAATGTCTCTGCTTTTGAATATGCTATCTAGGTTGGTCATAACTTTCCTTCCAAGGAGTAAGCGTCTTTTAATTTCATGGCTGCAATCACCATCTGCAGTGATTTTGGAGCCCAAAAATAAAGTCTGACACTGTTTCCACTGTTTCCCCATCTATTTCCATGAAGTGATGGGACCGGATGCCATGATCTTAGTTTTCTGAATGTTGAGCTTTAAGCCAACTTTTTCACTCTCCACTTTCACTTTCATCAAGAGGCTTTTTAGTTCCTCTTCACTTTCTGCCACAAGGGTGGTGTCATCTGCATATCTGAGGTTATTGCTATTTCTCCCGGCAATCTTGATTCCAGCTTATGTTTCTTCCAGTCCAGCGTTTCTCATATGTACTCTGCATAGAAGTTAAATAAACGGGGTGACAATATACAGCCTTGACAAACTCTTTTTCCTATTTGGAACCAGTCTGTTGTTCCATGTCCAGTTCTAATTGTTGCTTCCTGACCTGCATACAAATTTCTCAAGAGGCAGGTCAGGTGGTCTGGGATTCCCATCTCTTTCAGAATTTTCCACAGTTTATTGTCATCCACACAGTCAAAGGCTTTGGCATAGTCAAGAAAGCAGAAATAGATGTTTTTCTGGAACTCTCTTGCTTTTTTGATGATCCAGCGGATGTTGAAAATTTGATCTCTGGTTCCTCTGCCTTTTCTAAAACCAGCTTGAACATCAGGAAGTTCACAGTTCACACATTGCTGAAGCCTGGCTTGGAGAATTTTGAGCATTACTTTACTAGCGTGTGAGATGAGTGCAATTGTGCGGTAGTTTGAGCATTCTTTGGCATTGCCTTTCTTTGGGATTGGAATGAAAACTGACCTTTTCCAGGCCTGTGGCCACTGCTGAGTTTTCCAAATTTGCTGGCATATTGAGTGCAGCACTTTCACAGCATCATCTTTCAGGATTTGGAATAGCTCAACTGGAATTCCATCATCTCCACTAGCTTTGTTCGTAGTGATGCTTTCTAAGGCCCACTTGACTTCACATTCCAGGATGTCTGGCTCTAGGTCAGTGATGACACCATCGTGATTATCTGGGTCGTGAAGATCTTTTTTGTACAGTTCTTCTGTGTATTCTTGCCATCTCTTCTTAATATCTTCTGCTTCTGTTAGGTCCATACCATTTCTGTCCTTTATCGAGCTCATCTTTGCATGAAATGTTCCTTTGGTATCTCTGATTTTCTTGAAGAGATCCCTAGTCTTTTCCATTCTGTTTTTTTCCTGTATTTCTTTGCATTGATTGCTGAAGAAGGCTTTCTTATCTCTTCTTGCTATTCTTTGGAACTCTGTATTCAGATGTTTATATCTTTCCTTTTCTCCTTTGCTTTTCACTTCTCTTCTTTTCACAGCTATTTGTAAGGCCTCCCCAGACAGCCATTTTGCTTTTTTGTATTTCTTTTCTATGGGAATGGTCTTGACCCCTGTCTCCTGTACAATGTCACGAACCTCATTCCATAGTTCATCAGGCAGTCTGTCTATCAAATCTAATCTCTTGAATCTATTTCTCACTTTCACTGTATAATTGTAAGGGATTTGATTTAGGTCATACCTGAAAGGTCTAGTGGTTTTCCCTACTTTCTTCAATTTAAGTCTGAATTTGGCAATAAGGAGTTCATAATCTGAGCCACAGTCAGCTCCTGGTCTTGTTTTTGCTGACTGTATAGAGCTTCTCCATCTTTGGCTGCAAAGAATATAATCAATCTGATTTCGGTGTTGACCATCTGGTGATGTCCATGTATAGAGTCTTCTCTTGTGTTGTTGGAAGAGGGTGTTTGTTATGACCAGTGCATTTTCTTGGCAAAACTCTATTAGTCTTTGCCCTGTAGTTGGGTCCAACTCTTGCAACCCCCATGGACTGAAGCTTGCCAGGCTCCTCTGTCCATGGGATTCTCCAGGCAAGTCTACTGGACTGGGTTGCCATTTCCTTCTCTAAGGGATCGTCCTGACCTGGGAATTGAACCTAGGTCTTCTGCATTTCAGGCACATTCTTTACCCACTGAGCTATGGGGGAAGCCCAACTATCATGTAGTATAAGCTTATTTTTAAAGTTCAAATTTATAGCAATTACTTTTTTTTTTAATTTGCTGTTGTGATCCGCATAAAAACTGAAAATTACAGATAATCTTGAGGACTTATTTTGCTCAGGTTGTGCCACACAGCTTGCAAGACCTTAGTTCCAAAACCACGGATCAAACCTGTACACCCTACAGAGGAAGCATGGAACCCTAGCCACTGGACCATCAAGGAATGTCCAGGATTTCTTATTTTAAAGAGTACACCAAGTGCATTAATTAGAAACCACAGCCCCAGAGTGGGTGGGGTCTTGCCTGCCTGCCTGCCATGCTCAAGTATCCCCCCGTGAAAATTGTTTGTGAACAGTATGCCCAAGCCTGAACTTTAACTCAAGGCCTAAACAAAACCGGTTAACCGGGTTTTTCGCAAGTAGCAAACATCTATTGAACGACTGACTTTTCTGTGCCAAGCCCCGTACCAGGCACAGAAGACCGTCCAGGTTTATGTTTGGTGACGCTCACAGAACAAACATTTTTAAATAACTCTAATAACGTACTCCATTCGTACATGACTGCGCAGTCATGGCGCGTCACTGGGAATAAGGCCGTAAAATTGACAGTTCTTCAACGGCCAGTTTGCCACTGCGACTGTTTCTGTCTCAAAAAATACTTTGCAAAGCTTCTCTCAAGACTCACTACCACTTTGTAACAGCTAACTACAACCAATAAACCACACCCCCCCCACCAAAAAAACTCGAGCTTAAGTAATTAAAAAAACACAAACAGAAACGTAGATAAGTCATAATGACTATTAAGCAATAAACAAATCTTAAGGTGAATAACAAACGTATATGTAACTTCAAATGCATTAAAATTTGTCATAGAACACGTCATCTAAAAATTACTGTCTATTTTTAAACAAATTTGTTAGCCTCGCGAAAGCAAGGCCTCAAAAAATTGGTTTAAGACTCAGAATTATTCCTCTCCACGGAAATCTTTAGTAAAAGGCGAAAGATTTATACGATCTGAAGAGAAACCAGAGTATGCTCCGGTGTTCCGGCACGCAGTCCTAGGTTAACCGTAAGTCCTAAGTCAGCAATGGTACCTATATATCCACCCAAAAAGAGAGTAAGTATTTGCCACCGCAGATAATTCTATTAAAATATCCTAATTTTTCAGAAGTAGGAGAGAAACCAAAAGGAAAAAAAGGATCTAGCCTTTAAAATAGGCACGATCCTGAATGCAATGCATTGTGGGTATGTAAATGAAGTTGACTCACCAACTTCGCATACCGGGAAATGCTTTAAAATTTAAGGCATTAGGTGGCTCGGTCCAGAGCCACCACTAGGGGGCGGAGCAGAAGCCAGATGGGCAAGAGTATAGACGCGGGGTCCAACGAGAAAATTCGATTTTATCTTTTTTTTAAGGGACATCTATTCCTTTCCCAAATGTTACAGTAAAACCAAGAGGGAGGGGAAAAAAAATGGTTTTAGCAGTCAGGAAAAAGAAATGTACCACTCTGGGGTTTGGCCAATAAAAGTTAGTGACAACAATGGGAGGGAAGAAAAGAAAAAGACAAGACAATGTTTCACGTTACAGACCTTCCCCTAACCCAAAGTTTAATACTTGCTTAACAAGTAGAAAAAGAGACACAGTTGATTCACAAACTGGAGGTCTGAACTTCAGTTAAGACACATAAAAACCTAGATGGGCCGCGTCCTCCTCAGCCCAGGTGTCACTAGTCTAAAAACTCAAGGAAAGGCAGAACACTCAGGATTTGGGAGTGTACGCACCCCCACATCTGGGTCAGGGATTTGAGCAGCAAACATAACCTACTTGGAAAGAATTGGGAAAGAAAACCAGCAACTGCCTTCTTCCTGGGGGAGACAGGGAAGGAGGTGGGACTAGGGCTAGGAGCTTTTCACGTCACTAACCTAACTTGGGTAACTGCAAGGAACCATCTTAAACTGGCCTTAAGAGGAAGACCAGATGGATGATGGGAGAATCCATAGGAGGGAGAGGAGGAGAGGGAATGTGACTAGGGGGCAACAGTTCCTTCCTTTCTGGGCACAGGAAGGCAGCCAGGGCACAGGGTCCAGGCAGTGACCTCACAAGGACAGCACAGCTTTTGCAGCTTGGAGCTCACCCATGTGCCCCAGAATGAAACAGCTATTCATTCTGTTTCCTCCATGGTATAGGGCCCCAAGGCAGTGGATAGCTCTGTGGCCTGGAGCCCTTCTCTTCTGTGTCTCCTCCTTTGGAGGCAGCATTAGCCTCTGCCCCTTGGACCTCAGGCTCTTGGCTCACAGGGGAGGCAGCAACCTTCCTTCCTGGGCAGTGCCTTCTTTGCTGTAAGTACCAGATCTCTGCCTGCTCCTGCTCTTCCTGTGTGGGTTAAGAGGCAAATCACCTCACCCTCCTTCCGATTTTTCTTGAAGGACAGGCTATTCAGTTTGAAAGGTTTCTTGAAAGAGAATTTCTTCCTCTCCTTGAGGGTCTCCTTGAGGGGGATTGGAGCGCCCAATGTGCTAGCGGCACCACATCGCTGCTCGGCTCTGCACCAGAATGCCTGTTTTTTTGTTTATTGAAGTATATTTGATTTATAATATTATGTTAGTTTCAGGTGTATAGCATACTGATTCAGTATTTTTCCAAATTATACTCCAGTATAGATTATAGATAATGTCTATAATTCCCTGTTATACAGTATATCCTTGTTGTGTCTCTATTTTAGATTTTGTTTTAATACTCAAATAAAATTGCTCTTAAATTAAAAAATTAAAACTGAATTTTTTAGATGACTGAAAATAGTTGTTTTCATACATTCATGCAACAAAAACGTATGGAACACTGTGTCAGACCATGTGCTAGGCCCCATGAGACAAGTGTGTGTGATGAGCACTGATGACTGTTTAGTGACACATAGGCCAAGCAAGAAAGGATCCACAGGAGTAGGGTGGTGAGGGCGTTCTCAGCAGAAAGGCACTTTGAACAGTGTGAGCCTGAGTGGTGAAAGGACAAATGGCCAAGTGACAGGGACCAGATCGGGTCCAATGCCAATGCATGACCTTGGATTTACCTTGAGAGCAATGAGGAATCTCTGAAAAGCTTTCAAGGAGAATCAGTTCAGTTCAGTCACTCAGTCGTGTCCAACTCTTTGTGACCCCATGGACTGCAGCATGCCAGGCTTCCCTGTCCATCACTAACTCCCAAAGCTTGCTCAAACTCATGTCCACTGAGTCGGTGATACCGTCCAACTATCTCATTCTCTGTCATCCCCTTTGCCTCCTGCCTTCAATCTTTCCCAGCATCAGGGTCTTTTCCAATGGGTCAGTTCTTCACATCACGTGGCCAAAGTAGTAAAGGAGAATAATATGATCAAATTAGTGTTTTGAAGAAGCATCAGCATCATCTGGTATTATCAATTTTATGAGTTGAATTGTGTCCCATCCCCCCTCCCCCACTAAATTCATATGTTGAAGTACAAACATTGTAGATGTAATTAGTTTAAATGAGGCTTCCAGAGCTGTCAGACAATAAATTTCTAAGCCACCAAGTTTGTGGTGTTTTGTTACGGCATCCTAAAAAATACACCTAACATACCTGGGTGTGTGTGTTCAGTCACTCACTTGTGCCCAACTCTTTTCGACCCCATGGACAGCAGCCAGCAAGGCTCCTCTATCCATGGAGTTTTCCAGGCAAGCATACTGGAGCGAGTTGCCATTTTCTACTCCAGGGGTTCTTCCTGACGCAAGGATCCAACCCGAGTTTCTTGTATCTCCTGCATTCACAGACGGATTCTTTACCACTGGACCACTTAAGAAGCCCAATATACCTGGGTATTTGTTAGAAATAAAAATGACTGGGCTACACCTCAGACCTACTGATTCAGAAAATCCAGGTGAGACCCAGGTACTTGAGTTTTAGCAGTCTTCCAGGTGATTCTGATGCAGGCTAAGTTGAGAACCACTGGACACCTATTCTGGCTAAAGTATGGAGATTGTATGGTGGACAAGAAGTTTGGAAAAATGATTTAGGACTGAGCACTAAAGCCAGAGAGAAATAAAAGGCAGCCTGGACCAGGGGATCGTCAGGACTGCTCAAGGAGAAAGAATGTAAAGTAAGGAGAGAAAACAAGGCTAGAATAAGTCCCTAGAGAACAGTGGCTTAAAGGAGGGGTACAGCAGAAGCAGTGAAATTAGGAAGGCCAGAGGAAAAGCAGCAGTGTGGAAAGCATAGTCATCAACAGCAGAAAAGAAGAAATCCATCAGTTCCATCAGATGAGTGATCAAGTGAGGTGGGGACTGAAAAGTTCATTTAGTAGGGATAGGGTTAGTTAGCTCAGAAATCCCATTAGGGCGTTTTGGATAGGGAGGGAAATTTAGGGGATTTTGGGAGACCATAGTAAGTTAATGATCACTTAAGAAAGCAGGTTTGCTTAACCTTGAAATCAAGCAGGCCTGCTTAGCAACAAAACCATGGAACAGAAGCATGGGACATGCCCCCAAGCAATAAAACAATGGTGGCCTGAGACCCACATTCTGCCCAGTGAGCCCAGTAAGTTACTGACCCCTAGGACATGCTCTCTGCACACGTGAAAAAACAATAGCTTATGGAAAGGTGACATTTCAAAGTAAAGACCTTCACTGTAACTAAGATCTGAAGTAATTTTTCCATAGTGCCCATTACAGTCCTGGCTTAACCATGTAGGGACAAGAAAACTCCCTTGCCCATCCTGGAGGAGGAGCTAATGATGGAAGTGTGACACCTACTCAAGAATGAGGAAGAAGCTGTTTTTTCCCCCTCCCCACTTTTCCTTTGGTTTTAAAACTGTAGCCCACTAAGTTCCCAGGGCCTCTCGCCCACCCACTTGTAAGCTTCACAGGAGTCCTATTCTGTTCACAGGAAGTCACTTCTTATCTATCATTTTGCCTCGCTGAATTTTTTCTGCCCTGAGACATAAAGGACCAGAGTTCCTCAGAGCTCCCAAAATGCCACCTACTGGTCTCACATTGGATCCAACAGCAGGGCAGTTGCTGGTGACCACAGAGTGTGTAAACAGGGGCCACTGATGGAAGTCCAACGGCAGGGAGCCGTTGAAGGAGGCCATGGAGATAGAGAAAGCAGGCAACTCTTCCGAGACATTGGCCCTAAAAAGCCAAATAGAGACTGTAGCTGGAAAGGGTTTGGGATTAAAGGTAGCCTCCCTCCACCTCTTTTGTTAATAATTATGTGTGGCTCGGTCACTCAGCTGTGTCTGACTCTTTGCATCCCCATGGACTGTAGCCCACCAGGCTCCTCTGTTCATGGGGATTCTCCAGGCAAGAATACTGGAGTGGGTTGTCATTTCCTCCTCCAGGGATCCTTCTCAACCCAGGGATCAAACCAGTGTATCCTGCATCTCCTGCATTTTGAGCAGATTCTTTACTGCTGGGCTTCTCTGGTGGCTAATATGGTAAAGAAACTGCCCGCAATGCTGAGGACCCAGGTTCAATCCATGGGTCAGGAAGATCCCCTGGAGAAGGGCATGGCAACCCACTCCTGTATTTTTGCCTGGAGAATCCCATGGATAGAGGAGCCTGACAGGCTACAGTCCATAGGGTCACAAAGAGCTGGACACGACTGAAGTGCCTTAGTACACACGCATGAGCCACCAGGGAAGCCCTTTTGTTAATATTAGGAGAGTGTTAAACATGATTAAACCCCTTGAAAAGGAGTCAGTACAGACGGAGAGAGTGAAGATCCCAGAGAGAGGAATTACAGGACAGATAAGGGGGGTTGAGGAGTGAGAGGGGATGAGGATGGAGGTCCAGTTAGGTAAGATGAAGGATCCCGATGCCCTGGTGGCAGGAAGAGGGGAGCGAGAGGGTGCAGTATTAACTCCACCACAATGAAGATCTTTACGGAGTCGGTCCTCCACCCAATTGCTCACCAGCAGTTCCTCCTCCCATCACTCTGACCCTCAGATTCCCCTCCCTTTTCAGTATCTACCCTGCCACAGCTGAACTACTGGAAAAATCACACAACTGAGCCAGGCCTCTGATGAAGGTCCTGCTATTACTCGACAAGTCTCTACTTGGCTCTGCTTCCCACTCTCTATGTACCTTCTCTCACCGAAACCATCCCACACCTCCTCCCCAGCTCTGGTGCTCAGCAGATGACCTCACAGCAGAAGTTGCTGAGAAAGCAGAAGCCATTGCCGTATCTTCCCATCCTCAACCTAGCAGTGCCCATCATCTGCCCCTTCCTGAGCCCTCCTCCCATCAGAGACCATCCCCATGCTGTGCTTCTTCCTCTCGGTCCCCCTCAGGGCACCAGCTGTCTCCTCCCCACCGGTTCATCCCTGCAGACCAAGTAGCCTCCATCAACTCCTAGCTGAAGAAGAAAGTGGGGGCAGGAAGTGGGGAGGAGGAGAGGGGAGGATGAACCTGCAGCATCCGCCAACGGCAGTCTCCTTTTGGAATATAGCAATCAACCACAACAGAGAAAAACTTTGTATTTTTTATTTCAGAGAAAAATTCTGGCAGAAATATTTTTTTAAAAAAACAAACTTTTCTACCTCCGCAAGAGAACAAGTGGAACTTTCATTCTAAACAATTAGTTTCCACTGAGCCTCATCCTCAAGAAGCTTAATAACACTTTACTGTGGATGCATTTACATCAACTGGTACCATTTTTCAATTAGTTAATTTTCACACTAAATTTTTTAATGACTTTTGTAATTATCTAAACAATGCTTCACAAACCTTGAAGTTGATTCAAATGACAGAGACACCAGGGTACACTTAGGTGAAATAATTCCTGTATTAAAAAAGTTCTTAGTTTTTCCCCTTGTCTCTGCTTCCTCACTTCTTATTCTTTTTTATAATTTTATTTATTTTTGGCTGTGCTGGATTTTCTGCATTGCTGCACGGGATTTTCTCTAGTTGAGCAGAGGCTGCTCTCTAGTTGTGCTCAGGCTTCTCATTTTGGTGACTTTTCTTGGAGAAGGCAATGGCACCCCACTCCAGTACTCTTGCCTGGAGAATCCCATGGACGCAGGAACCTGGTAGGGTGCAGTCCGTGGGGTCGCTAAGAGTCGGACACGACTGAGCGACTTCACTTTCACTTTTCACTTTCCTGCATTGGAGAAGGAAATGGCAACCCACTCCAGTGTTCTTGTCTGGAGAATCCCAGGGACGGGGGAGCCTGGTGGGCTGCCATCTATGGGGTCACACAGAGTCGGACACGACTGAAGTGACTTAGCAGCAGCAGCAGCTGCTTGTTGTGGGCAACAGACTGTAGGGCTTCAGGAGTCATAGCACACAGCTGTGGCTCTGGAGCACAGGCTGTTTTTGTGGTGTGCAGGCTTAGTTGCTCCAAGGCATGTGGGATCTTCTGGGATCAGAGATCAAACCTGTCTTTCCTGCATAGGCCGGTGGATTCTTTACCACCTAGCCATCAGAGAAGCCCTCATTCTTTATTATTTTAAAAATTCATCACGAACTATTTCTAACTCCACAGAAAAGTGTAGAGGACAAAAACATACCTGATACTCAGACTTGATAGATATAAACATTTCTTCAGGTGTGCTTTAGATATGTTTGGAAAGTAAAGAGAACCTTACATAGCTCCCTTTCCTCTGTTTTGGAGGCTGTGGAGCCCTCCTGGGAACAGGACTTTAAAATGAATACGTCCGGAAGGCTTTGTGCAAAGCCATTTTTGCTGGCTCTAAGCATGGCCTCCAATCAAAAAGAGCACACAGCTCTTCAGAAAACTGAAAATGTTTATGCTCAGGATGAAACCAAATTCTCCTTAAGCAAGAGAAGTCCTTGTGTGTACAAAGCAAAGACAGCACAGTGACTCCTGGTGGCAAACCCAACGAATGAGAGAAATAGAGGAAACACAGTTTGTGCCTATGAAATCTTGGTTCCTGCCAAATTCTGAGGCAACCTTCCAGCTAAGGCCGTTAAACACATAATTTGTGTGATGCTGTACTACTCAAGAATTTAAACTTATTAAAATAAATCAAAGTGTGAATGTTCTCTTGTAAAAATGAAACTAGAACCAAAACCTTATCTATATACAGTTGAAGCCTGCATTTGTTCCCCCCCCAATCCCCTTTGCTCCCCTTCTATCCATGACACCTACTATTATGAACTTGGTTTGTCTTCCATCCACCAACAATATCAGTCTTGTGTTTTTAAAATTTGTATAAATATCATACCTTCCCATCCTTCTCTAACTTCCTTCCTTTTTTTGCTGGTGGTGGGGCGAGGGGCCGGGGAGCTGGGGGTGGGGGGTGGGGGGCAGGGTTGGTGGTGGTGTGCTGTGCTGCAGGGCTTGCAGTATCCTAGCTCTCAGACCAGGGATTGAACCCAGTCCCTCTGCAGTGAAAGCGCGGAGCCCCAACCACTGGACAGCCAGGGAATTCCCTGAAACTTCCTTTTTTTTAAGATTTGTGTTGGTATCTGTAAACCTAGTTTCAGCTCATCCACTTTATTTTCTGCACAATATTCCATTGTTTGAGTATACCACAATGCCTGGGACATCCAACAAAGGGACATATACTGACGTTACTATATATATTAAAAAACAACAACAACAGCCTCTCTCCAATCCCCATCTATTTATTCTAAGGTTTCTTAGATTTTTTTTAACTTTTATTTATTTATTTAATTTTGGCTGTACTGGGTTTTGTTGCTGTGGGGCTATCTCTAGTTGCCAGTTGCCATGTAGAATCTTCCTGGACCAGGGATGGAACCTGTGTTCCCTCCATTGGCAGGCTGATTCTTAACCAATGGACCACCAGAGAAGTCTGATTTCTTAGGTCTTTTGCTTGTGAAGACAAAACCAGGACTAGAACTGGTGACAAACTGTCTCCCTCTATGGAAGCCAACTGAAAAATAAAAGTTTGTTCATCTCATTAAGAGATGTATTTCCAATCAATTTTTACTTCTTAGGTTGAAAATTCTTGCTTCGATCAATCATGTACTTGGGATGATAAATAATTCAACCCAGAAGATGTGTGTTAACACTCAGAGACTTAAGGTTACAAGTAATCTTTTGAAACCTACATAGAGAGAAATACATGTGAGTATCGTCTCATTTATTGGTAATTCATTTCTCACCCCAGGAACTGCCTGTTCTGGTCTTTTATCCATTTTTAAGTTGTTTTTGTCTTTTGCTTATTGACTTACAGGGCTTCCTTGATAGCTCAGTGGTATTTCTTACTCTTCATATTCAGAAAACTAAACCTTTGACAGTTCATATATATTGCAAGTTATTTCCTGTAGACTGTCAGTTTTTTAATGTTTATCATACAGAAGTTTATTTAATTCATGAATTTTCACTTTATAGTTTTCCATATTTTAAGAAATCTTTCCCTACCCTCATGTTGTAAAAATATACTCATATTTTCTTCTAAAAGTTTTAAAGTTTTTACAATTGACTTCCAAATGACCTAATTTTTTTTTTGTCTGCATGATGTGAAATAAGGACCTAATTTTATTTCATGGAGCATTACCTGCCGCATCCTTGGTGAGTGCAGGGGGTTGGAGACAATTTGATATTCATCACTAGGAGATTAGTAGGTAAAATGTACTATTATACACCAGTTGGAAATAATGTGTTAGATGTTCATATTGCATAAAAAACAGAATGTTTAGGGACTTCCAGGGCAGTCCAGTGGTTAAGACTCAGCACTTCCAGTGCTTCCACTGCAGGCGGCGTGGGTTCCATCCCTGGTTGGGGAACCAGGATCCCACACGCCTTGAGGAGTGGCCAAAATTTTTTTAAAAAAGAATGTCTAGTGACAAAAATAAGATGCATCATACAATATCATTAACATAACTTAAAAAATCCATGCACATAAATAATTTGTTGTTGTTCAGTCACTTAAGTCATGTTCACTCCTTGCAACCCCATGAACTGGAGCATGCCAGCTCCTCTGTCCTCCATTATCTCCTGGAGTTTGCTCAAATTCACGTCCATTGAGTTGGTGATGCTATCTAACCATTTCATCCTCTGCCACCTCCTCTCCATTTGCCTTCAATCTTTCCCAGCATCAAGGTCTTTTCCAATAAGTCTGCTCTTCGCATCAGGTGGCCAAAATATTGGAGCTTCAGCTTCCACAAGAGTCCTTCCAATGAATAGTCAGGGTTGATTTCCTTTAGGATTGATTGGTTTGATCTCCTTGTTGGCCAAGAGACTCTCAAGAGTCCTCCAGCATCACAATTTGAAAGCATCAAATTTTTAAGCACTCAGCCTTCTTTATGGTCCAACTCTCACATCTGTATATGTCTACGGAAACTCAAACAAGATTTCAACCTGGAGGGATGGGATGGGGAGAGAGATGGGAGGGGGTTCAGGAGGGAGGGGATAAATGTATACCTATGGCTGATTCATGTTGAGGTTTAACAGAAAACAAAATTCTGTAAAGGAATTATCCTTCAATAAAAAAAAATAAAGAGGGCTGGTTGCCTGGGAGAAGAAGGCAAATGGGAGAGGGATATAAGAATAAAAGAAATAATGAAAGCTAAACAGATAAATGAATAAATAGCAAGAAGAAACTTCTACAGATCACTGATGATAATGTCATGAACCCAGGAGTATAATCATCTCATGGGGGCCAAAGATGATAGACAGATAGACAGACAAGCAGAACTGCTGTGAAATGTGACAGAAATAGAGGAAGAGAGGAGGCAGGCAATAAGAAAGAATGGAGAGTGAAAGAAGGAGGCAGGCTGACAAATCAAACTGAGTTGTCTTCAAAGAGCACACAATCCAATAAACAACAAGGTCCTACTGTATAGCACAGGGAACTGTATTCACTATCCCGTGATAAACCACAATGAGAAAGAATATGAACATACATACATACATACATACATATATGTATAAAATTGAGTCACTATCCTGTACAGCAGAAATTAACACATCGCAAATCAACTATACTTCAATAAAACGTAAAAAGAAAAAAAAGATCACACAGTCTAGAGGAAATTATTTGTGTGCCCAGAAAGATATAAATGCTGTAATCATCACACAAGCAGTGGAAGAGAGTGGTGTAAGGGCGTTGTGGAATCTGGAGTCGCAAAACACCTCGGAGGACACTCAAGACAGTGGAGAACAGTTTATTATGCCAGCGGGTCCAAGGGGAATCAGTTCCCAACAAGGACCCTGATGTTTCTGAGAGGCCCACTTTTATACCCCCTACTACATGACTGGTTACATGTTAGCAACCTCTTTGTTGTATATGATTGAGTTTTACAACAAGTAGGTGCTAGGAGAACAAACAGTTAAGGCTAAAGGGTGGGAACAATGATTATACATCAAGCGGGGATGTCTCCATGGTTAATCTAACAGGGGCAGCCTGACCTCAACTACAATCTCCGTTTGTCATCTGCAGGGAGGGAAGTCTCTAGGAGACCTGGTTTTCACTAGCAACAGTTTCCTCACTCTTGGGCAGCTTTCAGGCCCAGTTCACATCCTGTCTTTAATATGGATGACAGGCTTCAAGATGGAGTCTCTCCTGCTTTCTCACACTCGCCCCAACAAGAGAAGGTGCAGTGCTGAATGGGAGCTGAATTTCTTCTCAGGAGTCCTAAACTGTAACACCTTGACTTGTCCCTTCATAGGCTCTATCAACATCTCCAGAAGCAGTAAGTGTGGTGGTTCAGATGGTAAAGCGTCTGCCCCCAATGCGGGAGACCCAGGTTCGATCCCTGGGTCGGGAAGATCCCTGGAGAAGGAAATGGCAACCCACTCCAGTACTCTTGTCTGGAAAATTCCATGGATGGAGGAGCGTGGTAGGCTACAGTCCACTGGGGTCACAAAGAGTCGGACACGACTGAGCTACTTCACTTCACTTCACCACCACCATGAGCAGTATTCAAAGCAGAAGGCAGATAGTGCTAAATAGCATCAAAAAACAAACAAACAAACAAAACCTGTTACTTTTTCTCTGCATCCCACCTCACACCCATTTCTGTTATCAGAAGCAACTATTGTCAACTCTCAGCTATTTCTTCTGCTGGATATAGGCTGTGTTTCAGAATAACGACTATACTGTTGCCTCTTAGATCACTAATTGTATTTATGTTTTTTATTTTTTAAAAATTTAAAATTTTTTATTGACATATACTTGATTTACGTTATATTAGTTTCAGGCGTACAGCAGTGCCTCAGTTACAAATATACGTTCTTTTTCAGATTCTTCTCCCTTATGCTGCTGCTGCTGCTAAGTCGATTCAGTCGTGTCCGACTCTGTGCGACCCCATAAGACGGCAGCCCACCAGGCTTCCCCGTCCCTGGGATTCTCCAGGCAAGAACACTGGAGTGGGTTGCCATTTCCTTCTCCAATGCATGAAAGCAAAAAGTAAAAGTGAAGTCGCTCAGTCGTGTCCGACTCTAGCGACCCCATGGACTGCAGCCCACCAGGCCCCTCTGTCTATGGGATTTTCCAGGCAAAAGTACTGGAGTGGGGTGCCATTGCCTTCTCCCCTTCTCCCTTATAGGTTATTACAAAATATTGAGCATAGTCCCCTGTGCCATACGGTAGGTCCTTGTTGGTTAAGTCACTAATTTTAAACATAACTTCTTGATTTATATTAAAAAACAAAATTCAACTGAGTAAATTTTAATGACCTTATTGGTTTTTTTCAATGATTCATGAATTGAGCACTGTCCAAAGTAGTTAATAGTAAGAAGTTCGGAGGAGCTGTACAAGATGAAAGACGTAAAAAAAAAAAAAAAAAAGATGAAAGACTTTTATAGGCAGAACGGAGCAGAAACAAGGAAGCTGTACTAGGCCAAAAATCGGGTTGGTTGTGGTAAGGTTTCTTTTCTTTAGGGGAGGGCAGGGGCCTATCCGGCAGATGACCTTACTAATGCTGATCAGGCAATTCCTGATTGACTGGTTTAAGATTCCAGTTCTGGGAGAGCCCAAACTGTAATTAAATCTCAGTTTGGGGTTTAGCACAAGCCATTACATTTTAGGCATTTTGTCTTGTTTTTGACACTTACTGATAACTGCTGCTAAGTCAGTTCATTCGTGTCCGACTCTGTGCGACCCCATAGACGGCAGCTCACCAGGCTCCCCCGTCCCTGGGATTCTCCAGGCAAGAACACTGGAGTGGGTTGCCATTTCCTTTTCCAATGCATGAAAGTGAAAAGTGAAAGTGAAGTCACTCAGTCATGTCCAACCCTCAGCGACCCCATGGACTGCAGCCTTCCAGGCTCCCCCGTCCATGGGATTTTCCAGGCAAGAGTACTGGAGTGGGTTGCCATTGCCTTCTCCAATGAGTTTGTTTTCTCCCTCACATCCCCTCATCCCCATGCCCATCATCCTGATACGATTATATTTCAATATTCAATACTGTTCGAGCCAAGGCAAGTAGACTTCTTTCTTACCATGTATAACTTTTTATTTTCTTGGAGTCAGAAAGTGCACCCATTTTTAAAATCTACTTTTTCTATTTGTAAATTATGAGGTGTTTGATACATAAAAGAGTATATTAAACTTGTATTCTTGGAGCATAATAATAATAATAACAAAAAGCTAAATATCCCCAACAAAAATTAAGAAACAGAACCTGACTTGTTCTATTAGCATTATTCCCTGACCACTCCTCTCCAATGCCATCCCCTGCCTCTGTGGTCACACAAGTAACCAGTATCCTGAAGTTCAGTTTTCTTATCCAGTATCACCCTGTGGTTTTATTTGGCCTTGCTGGGTCTTGGCTGCTGTGCACAGATTTTCTCTAGTGTGGCCCATGGACTTAGTTGCCCTGAGGCATGTGGAATCTTCCCAGACCAGGGATCAAACCTGTGTCCCCTGTGTGGGCAGGCGGATTCTTCACCACTGGACCATTAGGTAAGTCCACAATTAGCTTTTTGAAATACTTTTAAAAATTTCTTTTTCACTTATTTCTAACGTTTCCCCTCTCTTATTTCTTTGAATCTCAGCTTTGTAATCCTTTTCCAAATTATTGAACAAGGCATCAGTCAGGAATACTTTAGTTAGGTATGTTTTCAGTTGCTGATTAAAGAAAACATGAATAATGGTGGCATAAACAAACAAGTGGAGTTTCGTTTTGCTTTGTTTGTACTTGCATAGCGAGGAATCTGATTGGTAGGTGGTTGCTGGCATTAGTTCAACTGTTCAGCCACCAAGAACCTTCTTGGGCTCTTCCTGCCTTCCTACTTGGTTGTCCTGAGTATGATGAGTTTTTTTGAATTGATGACTAGCAACCTACCTCATGATCACAAGAAAGCTGTCACAGCTCCAGACAAAACATCCACATACAAGGCAAGTTAAAAAGGGGAGGAGATATAACAAGGAAAGGATCCTCATTGCGTTCCCTTCTTTTTCAATCTCCAATGTGGAGAGGAGTAAGGGAGAAGGGGGCTGGGAATGACTGTGGGATTACCACCAATGTATGTCACAGACAATGAGCTCATTTGTTTTCTATCTTTCTTGTTTTCTTTATCCCTTCCTAATGCCTTTTGGATGAATCATCACCCTGATCTTATTGCTCATCATTTCATTTTGGCTATAACTATTCTGCTATTCAATCCATGTATGGATTTCAACTATTAAATTTTTCATTCCCAATAGTTCCAACTGATTTTTCATCTTATTGGTTCTTATCTTAAGTTAACAATCAGAACCTTAAGTTAACAATAAGTCAGTTCAGTTCAGTCACGTCTGGCTCTTTGCCACCTCATGGACTGTAGCACTCCAGGCTTCCCTGTCCATCACAAACTCCCAGAGCTTGCTCAAACTCATGTCCATCAAGTCGGTGATGCCATCCAGCCATCTCATCCTCTGTCATCCGTTTTTCCTCCTGCCTTCAATCTTTCCCAGCATCAGGGTATTTTCCAATGAGTCAGTTCTTCACATCAGGTAGCCAAAGTATTGTAGTTCCACCTTCAGCATCAGTCCTTCCAATGAATATTTGGGTATGATTTCCTTTAGGATTGACTGTTGATCTTGCAGTCCAAGGGACTGGATGAAGCACAAGCTGGAATCAAGATTGCAGGGAGAAATATCAATAACTCAGATATGCAAATAACACCACCCTTATGGCAGAAAGCAAAGAACTAAAAAGCCTCTTGATGAAGGTGAAAGAGGAGAGTGAAAAACCTAGCTTAAAACTCAGCATTCAATGAACTAAGATCATGGCACCCAGTCCTATTACTTCATGGCAAATAGATGGGGAAACAATGAAAACAGTGACAGACTTTACTTTTTTGGGATCCAAAATCACTACAGATGGTGACTGCAGCTGTGAAATTAAAAGACATTTGCTCCTTGAAAGAAAAGCTATGACCAACCTAGACAGCATATTAAAAACCAGAGACGTTACTTTGCCAACAAAGGTCCATCTAGTCAAAGCTATGCTTTTCCCAGTAGTCATGTATGGTTGTGAGAGTTAGACCATAAAGCTGAGCGCTGAAGAATTGATGCTTTTGAACTGTGATGTTGGAGAAGACTCTTGATAGTCCCTTGGACTGCAAGGACAGCAAACCAGTCCATCCTAAAGGAAATCAGTCCTGAGTATTCATTGGAAGGACTGATACTGAAGCTGAAACTCCATTACTTTGGCCACCTGATGTGAAGAACTGACTCATTGGAAGAGACCCTGATGCTGGGAAAGATTGAAGACAGGAGGAGAAGGGGATGACAGAGATCAAGATGGCTGGATGGCATCACTGACTCGATGGACAGGAGTTTGAGCAAGCTCTGGGAGTTGGTGATGGACAGGGAGGCCTGGCGTGCTGCAGTCCCTGGGATGGCAAGAGTCAGACATGACCGAGCAACTAAACTGAACTGCACTGCACTATTGATGACACTGTTTGATCCTTTGCTTATAATCGTCACTGTCACATTTCTCCATGTAAAGGTATGCTTCCCCTTTGGAAAATGTTAATGCAAATAATCTGTGGAGTAATGCTCTGGCACCAGACAAACATCCTGTACTCAGTAACCTTTTACCTAGCATCCACTGAATCACTAATTGGAATCACTGAATCACTAATTGGAAACTGCAGTACATACTGTTCCAAAGGTTTCTTTATTTCCCTGGCTGTATTTTAAAAGCTTTTCCAGGTGTCTTTTTTTTTTTTTAATGTCTGTTCTTTTTTACACATTGCTCTATCCTTTCACAAAGATCTTGTTATTTTTTTTGATGTTAAGCATAACAATTTATGGGCTTCCCATGTGGCACTAGTGTTAAAGAACCTGCCTGCCAATGCAGGAGACATGAGAGACATGGGTTCAATTCCTGAGTCGGGAAGATTCCCCCGGAGGAGGGTATGGGGACCCACTCCTGTATTCTTGCCATGGACAGAGTAGCTTGTCAGGCTACAGTCCATAAGATCACAAAGAGTCAGACACCACTAAAGCAACTTAGCATGCAGGCATGGATACCAGTTTTATAGAGTCCAATTGTTTTATTACCAGTTTAAGGGACGGCTTCTTTTTCTATAGTGGTGGTATGTCTACGGTAATATGTTGGAGACCCTGGCATATGTAAGCATCTCCAATTTAATGGTTTTAACCTCTAAAGTTCTAGAGGTTTCATTATTCTCATACCATGGGACTCTTCTTGATCAGTTCCCCTTGTTGCTCTGATTACTCTATTGATTTTTGGCACAAAAGGAATTCTTGACTTTGAAAACTCAGCATTTGCTGCAATTTTTATTGATTTTGAATCACTCGATATTAATTCCTTGATTTCAGGTTCCTGTAATAGGAGAATATTGGAATCAGAAACAAGTTATGAGGGCTAGAGTTTTATCACCCAGGCAAGATCAGGAGAAATTCACTAGGTCTGTGCAAGGTTGAGGAACTGGAAGTAAGGGCACCTGCAAAACCCATGTGCCCCAAAGCCTTGGGAAGCAGCAAGGAAGTTTGCAACTACCTGGACCAACAGGTGGAAAAGAAAAAAAGCTGGGGATGGGTCTAAATATACATTGCCTTCCTAATTCAGGAGGCACAGAAAACAACATAACGAATACCATGTATACTCGTGACTCATGTAAAAAAACACAAAATTTCTATTTTGTTGAAGTACCCCTGTCTAATCATTTTACTTTCTCTTCCAGAGGCAGCTTCTCTCCTGAACCTTAGTGTTTATTATGCCTAAGCATACTTTTATTCTTTTATTGCGTATGTATGTATCCCTAAACAATATCCAACTTGTCTCGTTAGTCTGATTTTCGATCAGCGCTTCACCAAGACTGCTCGAAGTCACCAATGCCTTCAGTTCAGTTCAGTTCAGTTTAGTCGAGCAATTGTGTCCGACTCTTTGTGACCCCATGAATTGCAGCACGCCAGGCCTCCCTGTCCATCACCAGGAGTTCACTCAAACTCACGTCCATAGAGTCGGTGATGCCATCCAGCCATCTCATCCTCTGTCGTCCCCTTCTCCTTTTGCCCCCAATCCCTCCCAGCATCAGAGTCTTTTCCAATGAGTCAACTCTTCACATGAGGTGGCCAAAGTACTGGAGTTTCAGCTTTAGCATCATTCCTTCCAAAGAAATCCCAGGGCTGATCTCCTTCAGAATGGACTGGTTGGATCTCCTTGCAGTCCAAGGGACTCTCAAGAGTCTTCTCCAACACCACAGTTGAAAAGCATCAATTCTTCGGCGCTCAGCTTTCTTCACAGTCCAACTCTCACATCCATACATGACCACTGGAAAAACCATGGCCTTGACTAGATGGACCTTTGTTGGCAAAGTAATGTCTCTGCTTTTGAATATGCTATCTAGGTTGGTCATAACTTTCCTTCCAAGGAGTAAGCGTCTTTTAATTTCATGGCTGCAATCACCATCTGCAGTGATGCTGGAGCCCAAAAAAATAAAGTGTGACACTGTTTCCACTGTTTCCCCATCTATTTCCCATGAAGTGATGGGACCAGATGCCATGATCTTCATTTTTTGAATGTTGAGCTTTAAGCCAACTTTTTCACTCTCCTCTTTCACTTTCATCAAGAGGCTTTTTAGTTCCTCTTCACTTTCTGCCATAAGGCTGGTGTCACTCTGCATTTCTGAGGTTACTGATATTTCTCCCAGCAAATCTTGATTCCAGCTTGTGCTTCTTCCAGCCCAGCGTTTCTCATGATGTACTCTGCATATAAGTTAAATAAGCAGGGTGACAATATACAGCCTTGATGTACTCCTTTTCCTATTAGGTGCTGGCAAATATAAAGGATATTTCCAAGTCCTCATCTTGCCTGTCCTCACTGCAGCTCTCCAGTTACTTCCTCCGACACTCTTTCCTCTGCTTGCTACTCCCTGGTTTTCCTCATCCCTTCAAACCACCCTCATCTCATTCCTTTGCCTCCTCCTTTGCCCTCCCTCAAGATGTTGGCATGCTCTGTGGCTCCGTGATGGTTCTTCTCATCTCAATCTATACTCTCTCTCTAGATCATATTTAGTCCCAGGACTCTGAATATATCTACCTAAAATGACTGCCAAATCTCTATCTCTGGCCTGGATCTCTCCCTGAGCTCCTAACTTTCCTATCCAACTGCTCACTGACACCTCCACTCTGAAGTCTTCATACCTCAGACTCAACATAACTACAGTAAAACTTTTTACCTAACTCCCCAAACTGTTTCCTTTATAACCCCACTCCCTATTTTAGAAAATGGTCCACCACCTACCCAGCTACTATAGCCAGAAACCAACAGTCAATCACGATTATCCTTTCTCCTTCACCGGCACATCCAACCTGTCCACCTAGAGGTAAACCAAGGCAAGCTCAAATTATCAGAAACTGATTTGCAGTTGGAGAAACACATGCTGTAACAGGATACAAGCAAGTCCACTAAGGGTTTGGGTGAGTTGTCTTCATGGGCCAGGAGAACAAAGAGGAGAAAGACTGGCCAGAGTCCAAAATATTAAGTTCATTGGTTTGACGATGGAGAATAATTTTTGGTGGATGTTCCTTTGATCAGGAAGTAAGTGTTTTTTTCTGTAAGCTAGGCAATTATGGGAAATTAGTCTCTAAGTTCCATTCTGTGGAGGGTGGATGTATGAGATTCTCCATTTCATATCCTCCTGTTTCATTTAAGACTGAAATTTTTTCACAAACCCCATCAGCAAAATCCATTCACTCCACCTCTCCAATAAGGTACACCTTTAATCCATTCTCTTGGCTACATTTCCAGTATTACAACCACAGGCTAGGCCAGCATAATCTCTTGCCTACTAAATGGTCACCTCACTTCCAGTCTTGCAACCTTCAAATTAGTTCTCCAAACAGAGCAAGCCCAATAAATAAAATCAAATGTAACTCAGATCATGTCACTCCTCTGCTCAAAATTCTTCAGTGATTTCTCATGAGGATAAAAGTCAAAATTATTAGTATGGGATACAAGATGCTAAATTGATCTCACTCCTTTCCCACTCACCTATTGCCTTCCAGCCACGCTGGCTTCTTCCTTTAAGACCGTTCATTTTGACATTCCTTCTTATTCTCTAGACTCAGGTTATCACTTCAAATATTTCTCTCCTGGCCATTTTACCTAATGTGGTTTCCTCCATTTTTCTGTATTCCAGTTCTGTTTCCCTCAGAGCACTTACCACATTTCGTTACTTACTTGTAATTTACTTCTTTTTGTTCCCTGTTCGCATTAGAAATGTTAGGTCGAGGGCAAGAACCATGGGTCCTGTTCACAATTACTATTTCCAGCGCTTAGGACGTGATAAGACACTCGATAAAACCTAGTGAACCAGGTCTTTCAGGCACTCCAAACGTAGTCCCCCATTATCAGAACTTAGCAATAATATCACAAGAGAGAAAACATGCTCCCCATCGCGCGAAAAAGGAAAGTTTGTTAACTTGTATGAGGTCACTGAGTAGGCAACTAATCAAGCTGAGGTTCGAACCCATGACTATAGGACCCCAGAACCCTCCCTCTCACACATCACCCTGAGGTTTCTGAGTTTAAAGGACCCCAGCAGCGATACCGCTGGTTGAACTCATGGAAATAGAGACCTCCCAGAGCGCGGGTTCCAAAAGCTCCCAAGAGGCCCTGCGTTCAGCGGTCTGGCCAGACGAGTGGGCGGTTCCAGACGCCGGAAGGCGTCCCGGAGACTACGTATCCCAAAAGGCTCCGCAGAACGCCGCTGATTGGCGGAAGGGAGACCGGCGACAGTGTGATGACGTTTCGGGACGCTGGCGCGCGGGATTTAAACTTCGGCAGTTTACGCGGCGTTAGGATTCCCAGAGTTGTGGTTTTCTGGCCTTTCGCGTGTCCCTCACCGGAGCTCCTTCCTGCCCATGGACTCGTCGCTTCAGGCTCGCCTGTTTCCTGGTCTCACCATCAAGATCCAGCGCAGTAATGGTGAGGGGCGGGGTCCTGAGACCATAGGGACCCGTGGGCTGAGATGACTGAAATTACCGCCCCTCCCCAAATGGCAGGCCCTGAATCACTATTAGGGATCCCCGCACACCCCAGGTCTAGGTCTCCTCACTGGCGGTCAGTCTTCCCTACCAACGGCCAGGGGCCTCTGTACTGACCATGCGTCTCCTTTCCGTCCTCCAGGAGTGGGCGGAGCCCCCATGTCACTGGACCTTTCCGGGAAGTCAGGATTCCTTTCCCCTCCAAAGTTCTCCCCTGAAACTGCCCTGCTCTTGCAGGGACCTCGGTTCTCTGACCCCTCTACTCTCCCATTAACACTGAGCACTTACAATATGTCAGACACCGGATTCAGGGTAATGGGACAAATGATGAGATCCCTGCTCTTCATTCAGGAGCTTGCAGTTCTGCCCTCTCCTTTTCAGTTCAGCCAGGTATCTCAACTATGGCAGGTCTGATGATTCCAGTACCAGTATCATTAGAATGGTCAGACATAAAGGTCAGGAGATAGGGAAACCTGAGGGCGCTAGAGCCTCAGTGCTGTGTTGAAGAATGGCTCACCTAAGCCCTAGAGAGACTCTCCTGCCCAAACATACCTTCACTACGCTGTAGGCTCTCTTTTGAGTCGGGGTGAGCCCTTATCCTCTACAGCTCAGTTTTAAGAACTGTTCCCTGCCTAGTTCACTGAGGGATATTCCAAGGGTGGGGTGCCAAGAGGTTTGTCTGCTGAGATTAGAAAGAAAGTCAACTGTCCCTTCCTTCAGGTCAACTTGACATTTGAGCCTCTGGGATCCTAACAGTGAAAAAGATAGGTAACGCTGGCCTTTTCATACTTTAGGCATAATTCACAGTGCCAGTATAAGCACTGTGAACTTGGAGAAATCCTGCGTTTCAGTGGAATGGAAAGAAGGAGGAGATACAAAGGGCAAAGAGGTGGGTTCTATGAGTGTGCCTCTACTACAGTTAAAAAGACATGTGTGGAAATGGAACTTGTGTCAGCTTTGTCTTCCATCCTGACTTGTCCTCCCCAATCTTAAATATGGTCCTCTTTGAATGCTTTGGGACTCTTTTTAAGGCAGCCTTGTTCTAAATTGAAGCAATCAACAGTTTCTGGTGTGTTTGTAGAAAGCAAACTGCACAGAATTCTAAAACCTTACTCACCCAAGCTAGCTTCTGAGTGCACACTACCTATGATACTGATTTGGAGAGTAAAATTGATAATCTCTTTGGGGAGACAAAAGTATGTTTCTGAAACACCCAAAAATAGAAGGCAACTACAGATGGAATAATGCTAGAGCAGGTCAGAGATGGAAACTCACTGCAGATGAGCTTGTGGGGGTGGGGCCAAAGACACTGAGGTGGCCCTCATGGGGACGGGTAAAGAAACTGGCTCCAGGCGCAGAGGAAGGCTTAGTATGCTTGGCAGCAGCAAAAAGACTGGAAAAGGAGACTAGAAGGCCTTTGTCTCTGGCACTAAGATGTTTAAGATCTTATTCTGCAGCCAGTGGGAGCCTTGGAAGGATTTTGAGAAGTAGGAGGGATATCCCTAAGACATTTATGTTTTAGAGGCATGTGGTGTAGTGAAGAGGTCACCAGGCTGAGTACGAAAACCTGGATTCTAGAGTCTGGCCCTGCCACTAAATGTTCTCGAGCACATTTCTGCTCCTATGAGAAATTCTCCTCGTTTATGAAATGAGGATGATAATAATATCTACTCATAGGGTTGTTTGAGGACTTATTCAACAAATCCTTTTGTACTGGTTCCAAAATGCCAGCCAGTGTGTTTGGTGTTGGGGATACATAGGTGAGTAAGACAAACCTGGACCCACTTCATGAAGCTTAATGAGATAACAAATGTAAAGTGCTTGCTTAGCGTAGTGCCTTATGGTAGACACAGGTTTATTTAGGTGGTGTATTTGAGAAATAGAAGAACTGGATTCTTTATATTATGTCCTTGAATCAAGAGGTTCCTAAAATCCCTTTCAGCCATCTATTAGCAGTTCCTCGTGACTTGTTTTTGTTGTTTGTTTAGAAATACAATTCTTATTGCGTCTTAACTCCAGCTCAAATGTTGCCTGTGGAATAAAGTTCAACCTTCTTAGTGAGGCATTCAAAGCCTTTTCAAGATCTGATCCCAATCAACTTTTGTCCTTTTTACCATACACTCCTCCCAAAGTATCCTGTGCCAGGGACAAATGAGGCAGTTCCCCACTCTGTGATCCTGCCCAGTGCCTCGCTGCCTGCACACTCTTATCCCTTCCTGAATCATTAATGTGAGAATCAGTCAATGTCGGAACTCTGGTTTTCTGCATTGTTTATGCTCTCTGTAGTTTAGGGATTGGAATTGGGGTGGAGGGGTAGTAGTAAGGGTTTGTAGCTGTCCAAGAAAGGTGAATAGAAGTGTGACTACTAAAGTACTTACCAGCTTTTGCACTTGATCATCTGTCCTCCTTGTCTATCCCATGCTGCTTGGGTTTCCAGCCCTTTATGTGTATGGCTTCTCTCCCCTACTAGAATATGAGCTCACTGAAGGCAAGGGCAATACATGTCTTTTTAATTTTTTGGTTGCACCAGGTCTTCGTTGCTGCATGTGGGCTTTCACTAGTTGAAGCGAGTTGGGGCAACTCTCTAGTTGCAGTGCGTGGGCTTCTCGTTACAGTGGCTTCTCTTGATGCAGAGCATGGGCTCAGTACTTACGACTCTAGAGCTTGAACTCAGTAGCTGTAGCATACAGGCTCAGTTGCCCCCCAGGATGTGAAATCTTCCCAGCCATCCAACCATGGGACCGCTAGGGAAGTCCAATACATGTCTTAGTTCAGTTTGAGTACCTTCCCCCTACTGCCTTACTTATGCCTAATAAGTGTTTGAAGAAGCTGTTAATACATAAAAATTGCATATGTAGGAAGTGAAGTTCTCACCTGGGAGTACATGCTGCAGCTCTTTCACATTTTATCACAAATGTGAAACACAAATAATCAAGTTGGTACTATTTTGGTGTGTTTGAATCTGCTGTGAAATATGCTGATGAAGCCTGAGTTGTCCCTGGGTTTCAGGACTCTGGTGATGTAAACCTGGAATTGTGACCTCATTGCAGGCATGCACAGGAAGTAGGGAAGGCATGAGTAGGATGCTGTGACTGGGGAAGAAGTTTCTGGGCCCGGTAGAAAATGTAGGTAGATTGAGGACTAGGTAACCGCTCTCGGGTACTTGTCCCCGCCCATAAGATCCTGAAGGGCCCTCCACTTGACTATCAGTGGGACAGTTAGAATTGTTTCCCCCTTGGTGGCAGGCAGCAAGAGGTGTTCAAGGGCTGTGCCCAGCAGGACCCCACTGCCCCACAGAGCGGTAGGGAGCCAAGTGGCCAAGATCTACTGTGGACTATCTGACTGTTGGCCTTCCTCTTCACCTCATTCTCATCGCTAATGTCTACCATTCATTCGCTTGGAGATCAGAAACCAATATCCATCTAGATGGTAAAACACAATCAGGGAATAAATATTTGTTTATAGCTGTTAGTACTTGGCGGAACTCAAAGTTTATAAAATATGAATTTAGGGGTAGCCTTGATTGCAGAAATGCAATTGAATTGAACAAGCTATGTTGTTCATAGAAACTTTTACTTTCTTCTTGCAGGTAGATTTTGATGATGTGGCTGCAATAAACCCAGAACTCTTACAGCTTCTTCCCTTACACCTGAAGGACAATCTTCCCCTGCAGGAGAATGTAACGGTTCAGGTAGCTGCCAGTCATCTGACTACAGCCAGTGCCCAGAGGATGCACTTGGCTTGTTTGGGTCTTTGCTGGTTTGTTTTCTGGGCCTGCTTAGTACTTCAGCACAGTACATGGGCCCAGGATAGGCCCTTGAGAACTGATAAGACCCATATGTCATGGTGGTTTTTTTTTTTTTTTTTCAGAAACAAAAGCGCAGATCAGTCAGCTCCAGAATTCCTGCTCCAAAGGAAGGTAAATGGATTTCTGCTGGCTCACTGTCATGGGGTTTGTGCCAGAAATGATGTTCTTGGGGTGCAGGAAGCTGTGAGTAGACTCATGGTTCCAGTTAGAAGACCGCTACTGTGTAGGCTGAGTCCTGCCCTGTGTTCCACGCCTCTTTCTCAGTGAGGAAGAATTCAACCTTCAGGGAGGAAGAAATGGAGAGGTGTTGGTCGAAGGGTACAAAGTTTCAGTTAGGCAAGATAAAGAAGTTCTGGAGATTTAATGTATTATCATAGGGCCCATGATCAATGAGTGTATTATATACTTAGAAATTTACTATGAGGGTAGATCTTATGTTGAGTGATTTACTACAAAAGGAGAAAACAAAATATAAAATGAGGGTACAGGGGGAAACTTTTGGAGGTGATGAGCAGATTTATAGCATTGATTATGATGATGGTTTTATGGGTGTATGCTGCTGCTGCTAAGTTGCTTCAGTTGTGTCCGACTCTGTGCAACCCCATAGACGGCAGCCCACCAGGCTCCCCCATCCCTGGGATTCTCCAGGCAAGAACACTGGAGTGGGTTGCCATTTCCTTCTCCAATGCATGAAAGTGAAAAGTGAAAGTGAAGTCACTCAGTCATGTCCGACTCTTCACAACCCCATGGACTTCAGCCTACCAGGCTCCTCTGTCCATGGGATTTTCCAGGCAAGAATACTGGAGTTGGGTGCCATTGCCTTCTCCATTATGGGTGTATACTTACCTCCAAATCCATCAAGTTGTACACATAAAATACCTCCAGCTGTTTTTATGTCGATCCTACCTCTGAAGCAGTTAAAAAAAAGAAAAAGAGAATTCAACCATTCAACCTACAGCTCTTAACTTAGACCAATCTCTTTGGATCTGGTGCATTTGGGAAATTTGCTAACTGGCCTGGGAGCCTTTCCTGTGGAATCCAGAGCGGTAATCAACTGTGGTGGGCTTGTTTTCTCTCCCTGGGGAAATGACATGCCTTGGAGTGAGGTGGTGAGTAGGCTGTCAGAAAAGCTAGGTCAGGGCCATTTAGAGGTAGAGTTGGTAATGCTATGGTGATCTGGGGGTAGGGTGGGATTGGACAAATAATAGCAGTGCTTTGAACTCCAGAGAAAGTTAGGCTTTCTCTGCAGGAATCAGCATAAACCTACTTTAACTATGGTAGGCTGTGATGGGTGCCTATATGCACAAGCTGCCCAAAGAATCCAGTTTATAACCCAAAGCTAGCTATACTTCACAGCCTGCACAACCTGTCCTAGTCGGGGGGTTATCTCTGTCTCAACATAATCCAGCCACCCTGGGCCCAGAGACTACTTGACTGGAGCTTCAGGCTTCCCAGGGGCCCGAGGTGAAAGGTGGGGTGGTTTTGAGCTTGAGCTAGGCAGGAATGGTGTAATGCTGGCCCTCTCTTGCTGGCTGTACCACTCCAGTGGCCTCCAGGAGAAATATGAGTGGCAGTGGTCTCTCTCCACGTGCACGTCCCAAAAAGATATTGCCACTCTTCCTTTTTTCTTTGTTTTGACTATGCCACCTGGCTCATGGGATCTTAGTTCCCTAATCAGGGATTGAACCTGGGCGCTTGGCAGTGAGAGCACGGAATCCTAACCACTGGACCCCTACTGCTCCTTTTAATGGGAAAAAAATAACGATTCATTATTGAATGAATGATATTGAATAGTAGAAGTGAAACATAAGATCACAGATCTTTTGAGAAATAGGAATATTATAATAATTCATGCTCTTTATGAAAAACATAGATTGATTATATAGAGCCATCATATCAGCCTAAACTTAGGAAACTCAAATTCCATATAGGTTGATATTTGTTTATATGACACTAGTGTTTTATTTCCAAATTTACTACTTTTATTTTATAGGTACATTATTTCTTCTTATGGAGGGAAGCAATATAGATGAGTAGAAATTGACAGGAATTAAACTTGTTTAAACAACTTAATTGTATAAACTCAGTTAAATTGTTTCTGTCAGTTAAGCATTCTTTAAAGATTCCAGAAAAATCAGTTGCTGGTCCCATGACTTCTAATGCTGTGGCCCAGGTCTGGCTCTGTAAAGCATCTTAGAGCAGTGGAAAAAGCCCTGGTCGTGAAATCTGGCAGTCTTGGGTTCACATCCTGACTCTGACACTTACTAACTGAGTGACACTGGGCAAATTGCTTAATTTCTCTATGCCTTAATGTCCCCTTTTATCAGTTGGGAATACTAGTATTTACCTCTGGATGTTTGGGAAGATTGTAGAATGGTAGGTGCTGCTGCTAAGATTAAAATGCTTTTTTTCTGGGATTAGGTCTGTGTCTCCAGAAATGATCTCACATTGTCTGTAGGTTCTTCCGTTTACTCCAGACAGATGCTCTTGTGGGATCCCTCAGGAGCTCTCAGACTGCAGGATGTAACAAATTAGTTTTGGGGTCACTGGTACTTGGCCTTTCTTTCTTGGATGGAAGGAATGGGAAGTTGGTGGGCTCCTTTCCAGGTTTCGGGACCCATCTCACCCTGTATAGAATCTTGAAGGGTTACCCTCGACTGTCCCTCTATCTGTTTTGCTCTTCTGATCACAATGCACTGACTGGCCACGGCCCTTGGTCCTTCAGGTCTCCGAGGCCGCTCCACTCGCATGTCCGCTGTCTCAGAGGTTCGAATCACCACTCAGGAAAATGATATGGAGGTGGAGCTGCCTGCATCTGCAAATTCCCGCAAACAGTTTTCAGTTGCCGGTGAGTAATGAATCTGTTCTCCCTGTTTGAGGCCCTAGAGCAGCTCTTCACACATTGCCCTGAGCCTGTTTTGGAATATCCTAGGATTCCTATACTCCCTGGCTTTCATACCGTTCTGCTCCTGCACCACTGCTCCCTTATCTGAAAATCGTCTCACTTTACTTTTTAAACTTTAAACATTATACATATACACACACACACATATATATATATGTTCAGGAAAGTAAACCTATCATTGACTATATAGTTCACAAAGTAAACACACTCATATAACTGACATCTAGATCAAACAGCATTACCAGCACTCCAAAAGTCCCCTTCAGGCCCCCTCCCAATTCCTAAGCCCCAAGGGTATCTATGTCCTGACTTTGGATCACATAAATTAACTTTATCTTCTTTTGGACTTTATATAAATGGGATTTTAAAAACATTTTTAATTGTCAATTTGTACTAGTTATTAGTAAATTAAGTGATTTAAAGTCAAGGTAAACAAAAGGGTCATGGCCAGCTATGGGAAGTTGCTGTGGGTTGTACCTCTCTGGTTGTACCTTTCTAGGTTGAACCAGGTTCCCATTATTCCTAGTTTTCAGTCCTTCCTCCTGTTAACTACTGGGGTTCTGAAGTCAGAAATTTTTCCCAAATGAGCTGAAAGGCCTGGCCTGGCCTAAGAACCCTTACTTGGTCAAGCCTAAAGAGGTCAGACCTTTAAAGGCTTTTCCCTTCCTAGTGAAGCGCATACTGAGCAACTCACATAACCTTTAAGATTTCTTGACACCAGGAGCCAACCCCTGTGGCGGGGCTTACTGGGTTCAAGGTGTGGATTGAGATGAAGGGAAAAGCCTGAGCTCTGCTTACGCAGTAGAACCTGAGCCCTTGCTGAGCTGGCAGTCAGTAGCCATCCTCCTGGCCTGTGACCCTCTAGGGCTCAGATGAACACAGCTGCTGTATGCCTGCCTGCTTCTCCAATGACTCTTGTTCCCCCACAGCCGGCCCCTCTAGGCCCTCCTGCCCTGCAGTGAGTGAAATACCATTGACGATGGTCAGCAAGGAGGTGGAAGAACAAGTCCACTCCGTCCGAGACAGTTCTTCTGCAAACTCTGTGAAGTCAGGTAGACACACTGAGCTGTCTGGTACCCTGCTGCTAGTGCAGGATAGGAATTACAGCTTGTCCCAAACATGGCTTGCTTGGTACCTGAGTTCAAACCATGTCTGTCTCATGGGGACATGTTGCCCTGTGGCCACGGAATTGATCTTTCACAACAGGTGACCCTGTCACTCACTGCCAGCTGGCAGAAGCTCTCTGATGTAACTGAGGTGTTGTTACAGCTAAAGTCTTGGTCAACACCTGAACAACAGCCCAGAGTGACCACCAAACAGGGACAATCTCATCTCTACTGATTGTTGAGAAAAAGGCCACAGAGGCATAGAGAGAGCTTGGGTTAGACCTGGAGTGCTCATAGTAGCAAGTTTCTTGTCAGCTTGGCCATCCCAAGAGTCATAGCTGGTGCTTCTTCTCTTTGCATGCGGTGATGTAAGAGCAAGGGTCTAGAGAAGGTCTAGCCATGAGAAAGGCCCAGGACTCCACACAACAGCCAGAGAAGAGCAGGCTGGCCTAGACAGGTAAAAGAGAGGGCTTCTTTTTTTTCTCTTCCACTAGTTCGGAGGAAATCATGTATTGTGAAGGAAATGGAAAAAATGAAGAACAAGAGAGAAGAGAAGAGAGCCCAGAACTCTGAAATGAGAATAAAGCGAGCTCAGGTACCTTTCTTGGGAAGCAAGGGCAAGGGTTTTTGTATAGACTTTCTTTTTTTTTTTTTAGAGGGGCTTTTAACAATTTATTTACTTTTAATTGGAGGATGATTGCTTTACAATGTCCTGCTGGTTTCCGATGTACATCAACACGAATCAGTCCCTGGTATACATGTCCCCGCCCTCCTGGGCCTTCCTCCCACCCCCCACCCCATCCCACCCCTCTGGGCTGTCACAGAGCGCCAGGTTGAGCTCCCCGAGTTACACAGCAGCTTCCCACTAGCTGTCTATTTTACATATGCATGCGTGCATGCTAAGTTGCTTCAGCCATGTCCGACTCTGTGCGACCCTGTGGACAGCAGCCCACCAGGCTCCTCTGTCCACAGGATTGTCCAGGCAAGAATACTGGAGTGGGTTGCCATTTCCTTCTCCATATAGACATTCTTAACTGCAACCTTGTCAGCAATAGAGATAGATAATGGTTCAGCCCCAGCATTTCTGAGGCTCCAGTTCTGATAACCAAGAATTTTAACCAGTTTCTCATCAGGATTCAGAGAACAAATAATTCAGATATTTTTCTGAAGACCTTCAGATGATGAATATCTCCTACTGGTTATCCAGTGGGCATGCCCATCACACAGTTCAATGGCAGTTGCCTGTTCCCCTGACCTCCTAGTTGCGCATATGTGGGGTGCCACAGTGGAGTTCAAGTTTGGGTTATTACCCTTTGGTTGGGTTAATGGCACAGGAGAATCCCAGCCTGCTGGTCTCCTAAGACATGGGGCAGTGGCTCTTGCCCTGCTTCCTAGAGTGGTTGCTGCATGCCTAGGCCCCCCTGCCAATCTTGTTCCCAAAACTTTGTGCCTGAATTCTCTGCCCAGAGCCAGAGTCAAGGGCAATGAGATTGTGTGGGGGTTTTGTCAGCCCTGAAGGGGCTGTGTGCATAGGAAGGGCTGCTGTTGCCACTGCCTAGCACTGAGGCCTGCGAACACCTACACCTTGGCAGTCAGTCCTTCTTCAATCTTACCACAAACAGGAGTATGACAACAGCTTTCCAAACTGGGAATTTGCCCGCATGATTAAAGAATTTCGAGCTACTTTGGAATGTCATCCGCTTACTGCGGCTGATCCAGTAAGTAATCCCAAAGGGCTTCTATCTCTCCTTCCTGAGTAGGCGTACAATTTTTTTAAAAAATATAGTTGATTTCAATATTGTGTTAGTTTCAGATATACAGCAAAGTGATTCATTTTTTAATATATATAAAAAGATTCTTTTCCAGAGTAGGCGTATAACTGAGAGACAGAAACATCTCTTAAAGGAACGAGAGCACACAGGAATCGTCACTCACCCTTAAGGGCGTGAGGGTGGGCTTTGGTGGGGTGGAGCTAGCAAGGGCTAGATAGGAGACTCTGATCTTTATAAACTCCCTTCCAGCCCCCATCCTCCCTGCTTCAATAGATTGGCTAAATTCTTACTGCTAATCATGAAAGTGTGCTGAAACCTCCTATAGGCAGCAGAGTGAGAAAACTGAGAAGAAAATTCAGAGCTTTCTTGTGCTCTAGAGTAACTATGAGCACAGTGGGTCCCAGTGTTAGGTCTCAGCCCCTGACTGGGCCAGACATATGATTAGTAAGGGAGGGGCTCTGGACCAGCTTTCTTTCAATATTACACTGACCTTTTTGCTGACGGTTGTCTTCTCTCCTCCTCCTGAAGATCGAAGAGCACAGGATATGTGTCTGTGTTAGGAAACGCCCACTGAATAAACAAGGTAAGCCCCACCTTACCTTAGCCCCAAGGTAAGTTCAGTCAGAATGAGGCTTCAGACTGAGGGTCCCCCGTGTCCAGGGAGCATCGCCTGAAATACTGTCCTTCTGCAGAGTTGGCCAAGAAAGAAATTGATGTGATTTCCGTTCCTAGCAAGTGTGTCCTCTTGGTCCATGAGCCTAAGTTAAAAGTGGACTTAACAAAGTATCTGGAGAACCAAGCATTCTGCTTTGACTTCGCATTTGATGAAACGACTTCAAATGAAGTTGTCTACAGGTTAGTCCCTTGCCTCTGTTTCCCCCCTTCCTCCTGACACTTTCCTTTTTCCAGTGTGGGACATTGTGGTAGCACTTGCACTCTCAGGCATGCTGACTCTGAATCCCTTCCTGGCTTCCTCTTGTGTCTTCTTTGGATGGACCATGATGCAGAGCTGGCTCTGGCTTCTAGCACAAGGAAGGCCCTGTTGGGGCTGTCACATCCTATGTTTCAGCTTTAGTGGCCCATGCTTGAGTAGACAGAAGTGAAATATTCCCACTGCGCTCTTTGAGGCTGGGCTGGGCAGGCCTCAGGGGTTCTTCCTGTGTCTGTGTCCTGTACAGCCACCCATTACCCACTGGGCTTAGCAGACTCAGCAAACTCTGGAGCTGCTTGGTCCAGTACAGCTCCCACTAACTTCATGTGACTGTTTAAATAAAAGTTAAATAAAATTAAAAGTTCAGTTCTTCAGGGGCTTCTCTGGTGGTCCAGTGGTTAAAAACCTGCACCTCCACGGCAGGGGCCACGGGTTCAATCCCTGATTGGGGAACTAAGATTCCCACGTGCTGTACAGTGCAGCCAAAAACAAATTCAGTTTTTCAGTTACACGAGCCACATTTCAAGTGCTCAGTAGCCATGTGTGACAGTGGCTACTGTTGGACAGTACAGATAGAGATCATGTCCAGTATCCATCCTCAAAGTTCTACTGGACAGCGCTGCTCTACACTGGAGGCTGATAAACTGTAGCTCACGGGTGAAAGTTGGCTTGCAACCCTTTTTATATGGCTCTCAAATTAAGAGTGGATTTTGTGTTTTCAAAGAATCATTAAATATATATATATATATTTCGGACTTCCCTGGTGGTCCGGTTGCTAAGATCTGAGCTCACAATGCAGGGAGCCCAGGTTCGATCCCTGGTCAGGGAACTAGATCCCACAAGCCACACTATGCTGCAACTAAAGATTCCACTTGCCACAACTAAGACCCAGTGCAGCCAAATACAGACATTTAAAAAATGTCTATATATGTATACTTACGTATGTGTATATATGGAAGAGACCTATGTGGCCCACAAAACCTAAAATATTTTAGGCTCTTAAAGAGTTTCTTTGATCTTTGTAGTGTTTCATATGCTGGAAGTGGGCTGCTAAGCTCAAGCTTCCCTCTGTGTCTCCAGGGTAGAGGAGGTGCTGGTGGCTCAGTCAGAGTATGGACCAGCCTGCTCCTGGCCAGTTGGTCCAGCCTTCCCCAGGTGGTTAGGAGAATTTCAGATTTGTAAGTGGGGCTGGGGTCAGGTGGGACCACTTTGCTTGGAAGGAAGCCCCCAGGAATCCTGCTTTGGAAGGGTAGCAGAACCACGTTCTAGGAAGCACATTTAAGCAGAGATATGCATGCTTCCCCATGCTTTCTCTTAGGTTCACAGCAAGGCCACTGGTACAAACAATCTTTGAAGGTGGAAAGGCAACCTGTTTTGCATACGGTCAGACGGGAAGTGGCAAGACTCATGTGAGTATTCAAGCCTGGCAGAGAGTAACCTGCCCTTAGTGCACCTCTGGGCCTCTGAAAAGGAGGACAGTGAGTTTCTTACAGAAGGTCCCTTCAGTGCAGATGCCCCACCTCCAGATGCTCTTGCTGTGCCAGGGGCAGGGAAGGGCCTTAGCAGGTCCAGCTCCCCTCCTGGCTGTAGTATGGCCCACGGTGGTGGTGGAGCCAGAAATGCTCTGGCCTAGGCCAAGGGCTCTTTAGCACAGTCTCCTGTCCTTTCCCTTTGCAGACAATGGGTGGAGACCTCTATGGAAAAGCCCAGAATGCATCCAAAGGGATCTATGCGATGGCCTGTAAGTAGTGTGTTCTGCCCCAGCAGGGTTGGGCACAGAAGGGCAGGTTGCTTACTTAATCCAGGTTCTCCCCACAGCCCGGGACGTCTTCCTCCTGAAGAATCAGCCCCGATACCGGAAGCTGGACCTGGAAGTCTATGTGACATTCTTCGAAATCTATAATGGGAAGGTAGCTGGCAGGGAGCCCTCTGTTTATGCTGCTGGGGTCCCTGAAGTTTTCTAAAATCTTGAGGTTGGCTAGAAATTGTAGAAGACAAACACCCTGTGTGTTGTCACGCCTTTGGGCCACTTTGCCCAAATGTGTGGGAGGTTTTCATCCGATGGTGGAATGGGAGGCACGCTCAACAAGTAAGCAGGAACACGCCTCAGGGCTTCCTCCCAGACGGGAGGCTTGCTTGTGTGTGCCCTGTGCTCCCTCCATGCACCTCCCTCTTAAATCTCTCTTCTCCTGATCGCACACATTCATTCTCATACTCGTTCTCTCTCTATATTTCTATGTATCTCTCTACGCTTTTGGAGAGTCACCTTCCCCGAGTGGGGTCTAGATAATAGCTAATGTGGCTAATTAACATGTTACTAGGTACTGAGCACTATTCTAAGCACTTCTCTCAGCTCTTTACCACAACCCTACTGGGAAGTATCACCGTTACTGTCGCTATCGCACAGATGAGAAATGAAGCTGGGTGGCTAAGTACCTTCCCAGGTCACGCTAGTAAAGAAGCAGGGTCACATCAAACCAAGGTGGCCCAGTTCAGCTCCCAGATGAACTGCTCGCTGCTCATCTGACATCACCCAGTGTAGCCTCTCCCACCTTTCCTGTTCCCAGCCATTGTCTAAGCTGTGACAGGCTCTGAAGCGGGGAGGGATCAGTGGGTGCCTGGCGCCTGACAGCCTTGGTCTTGTTCCCCTGCCCGGCACAGCTGTTCGACCTGCTCAATAAGAAGGCCAAGCTGCGCGTGCTGGAGGACGGCAAGCAGCAGGTGCAGGTGGTGGGGCTGCAGGAGCGCCTGGTGAGCTGTGCTGATGATGTCATCAAGATGATCGACATAGGCAGTGCCTGCAGGTCAGAGTTTGGCCAGAGGAAGGGGCCACCTTCTAATGCCAGGTCAGGTGATAGATGAGCACTGAGCCCTTTGCTGTTTCCACAGAGCGCCACTTCCCCCAGCTTGGTGAGGGCTCTGAAGGCCTCTGCCTTAAGCGGTCGCAATGGGGCCAATGACCCAGGGTAAGGCTCGTCAGGGGCGAGTCAAATCATCTTGAATCTGACCAAGGCAGGCTTTATTACCAGACTTATCCAGAGGTGTGCTTCCTGACTTCTCTGAGTTTCTTCTTACTGTTCCCTCTCTCTGTGGTGGGGGACAGAAGCTCTGGGTATGCTCTAGCTGGAAGTGATGGGACGAGAGCTCCTGTGTAGAGGGAGGAAAGTGCTCTTCTATCAGGGCCCTCAGCGTGGTGCAGTGGGGTGCTGAGCAGCATATGGAGGACCAGGGAGGGACTATCTCCCCAGGGCCCTAGAGTTTAGCATGTGGTTCATGACAGCCCCTCCTTCCCTGCGTGCCCTGCAGCAGAGGTAACTCATGCTTCCCCATGGCCTATGGCCCAGGGTCTGGCCAAGGCCCTCACACAGAATTCAGTACTTTGGCTGCCAGGGTAAGCCATACCCAGAGTGGCTGGAGGGAGGGCTGCTGCCCAGGGAAGGAAGGACAGAAGTGGGACAGGATGACTCAGAACGTCTGAGTCCTGGCCCTTCTCCCTTTCCTCCTGGAGAACTGACTGCCTTGGAGCCTCAGGTGCCATGGTGGCTGGTGACCGCCTGCCCCCTCAAGGAGCTCATAGCCCTGCTTTGTCCTCCTTTGCCACAGGACCTCTGGACAGACATTTGCCAACTCCAACTCTTCCCGCTCCCACGCCTGCTTCCAGATTCTTCTTCGAACCAAAGGGAGAGTGCATGGCAAGTTCTCTTTGGTGGATCTGGCAGGGAATGAGCGAGGCGCAGACACTTCCAGTGCTGACCGGCAGACCCGCATGGAGGGTGCAGAAATCAACAAGAGTCTCCTGGCTCTGAAGGTAGCCAGGCCCAGCTACATGGGAGCCGGTAGCCCTGGAGGGCTGCTGGGAGGAAAGAGTGGGAGGGAGAGGGCATCTTGAAAGGAAGGAGGGGACCTCAGCTTCCCCTGCTGTCCCCCAGGAATGCATCCGGGCCCTGGGACAGAATAAGGCCCACACCCCATTCCGCGAGAGCAAGCTGACACAGGTGTTGAGGGACTCCTTCATTGGCGAGAACTCAAGGACCTGCATGGTGAGTTGGGCCCTTTGGAGTGGTGCAGTCCTGTCCCTGGGCAGGAGGCTCTGTATTCTTGGCTAGCTGGGTTTCCAGGCTCTGATTTAACTGGGCTTCACCCCTGCTTTTGGGCAGCAGACTCCTCTTTGCCTGCGCAAGCAGGGAGGAAAGGATCTTCTCCCTTTACTGTGTGTCTGTGCATCTCTTGGGTCGGGGAGGTCGTTCCTCCCATACCTAATGAAACGGGGGCTGCAGGATTCAGGAGGAGGACCTTTGGGGAAGCAGGAGAGGCAGTCCTCGTCCCTCTGTGACTTCCCTCAGGGGTCACTGGCTCCCAGCCTAGGAAATTGAAGAGGGCCTCAGCCTTGAGGGACTTTCTGTCCCCTTATTTTATCCATAATGCTTTCTAGCTCAGATCTGCCCTCCTTCCTCACCAGGGAATATCCTCTCTTCTGCCTGCTGAGGAAGGTGGGAATTTCTGACTAAGCTCTAAACCCTTCTCCCTAAGGCAGTATCTCTGAGCCCAGGTGAACTAAAGTTTCCAGCAGGAATCACAGAGCCTTGCATTGTGACCTTGGTGAGAGGAACGGGTCAGTAAAGAAGTAAAGAAGCAGGAGTAATTAGATATACCAGCAAAGACAGGGGACCAACTTTTATTTATTATTATTATTTTTTTAATTTTATTTTATTTAACTTTACAATATTGTATTGGTTTTGCCATATATCAAAATGAATCTGTCACAGATATACATGTGTTCCCCATCCTGAACCCTCCTCCCTCCTCCCTCCCCATACCATCCCTCTGGGTCGTCCCAGTGCACCAGTCCCAAGCATCCAGTATCATGCATCGAACCTGGACTGGCGACTCGTTTCATATATGATTTTATACATATTTCAATGCCATTCTCCCAAATCATCCCACCCTCTCCCTCTCCCACAGAGTCCAAAAGACTGTTCTGTATATCAGTGTCTCTTTTGCTGTCTCGTATACAGAGTTATTGTTACCATCTTTCTAAATTCCATATATATGCGTTAGTATACTGTATTGGTGTTTTTCTTTCTGGCTTACTTCACTCTGTATGGGGACCAACTTTTAAAGAACCTTAGTTTGCAGGGCCCACGAGGCAAGTTCCCTGGCACACAGTGGGTATTTAATGAGCTCTCCCCCCAATTCCTGGCAGCCTCTCCAAGAGCACCCTTACCCTGGGATCCTTGACCATTAACTAACTGCCCATTCCTTCTTTTGCAGATCGCCATGATCTCACCAGGCATAAGCTCCTGTGAATATACTTTAAATACACTAAGATATGCAGACAGGTACTGGTACCTGTGCCAAGTGGGATGGGAAGGAGCAGGGTTGGGGAGGGAATGGCAGTGATGAGTGGGGAGGGGGCTCTGGGGACTCAGTGCCTATTGTCTCCTTCTATGACTCACTAAGTCTGAGGCTTGGGAGTTCATATATGAGGCTACTAGGTTTTTTTCTGATCCCCTTCAGGCTCTGGTGGGGAGCAGTGTGAATAAGAATCCTTCTAGGTCAAAGCAAAGCCACTACTCCATCTCCTTGAAGTCTCGAAATCTGAGTAGTGCTGCACACTTGTGAGTGCCAAAGAGGCTGCTGTGGGAGCTGTGACCTTCTTGTTTTCTCAGGGTCAAGGAGCTGAGCCCCCACAGTGGACCCAGTGGGGAGCAGCCAATGCAGATGGAAACAGAAGAGATGGAAGCCAGCTCCAATGGGGCCCTGAGTGCAGGCAATGTAAGGGGAGGTGGGCCAGGCAAGAAGGGAACATGGCCAGCTGAGATGGGGACCCGGCCACACTGTCATCTGTCTCCTTTTGCCCCCTTAGTTCTCCAAGGAAGAGGATGAACTGTCTTCCCAGATGTCCAGCTTCAATGAAGCCATGACTCAGATCAGGGAGCTGGAAGAAAGGGCCATGGAAGAGCTCAAGGAGATCATACAGGTGGAGAGCTGACCCTGGGCTCAGCGTCATTCCTGGAAAGTGACCTGGGCTTTACATGCACACATACACCCCCTCCTCGGGTCTTCTGGCTGGGGTGGCAAGAGGCAGCCTTCTAGATCAGCATTTCTTAATTCCCCAGTTAGTTATTCAGCTGCTTTTATAGGGCAGCTAATTACCACACCTCCTTCTCCAGCCTGGCACACAGAGGCTTTCCCCCATCCTCCTGGCTGGAGCTAGTCTCTCTTTCCTGTGCTCCTGACTGAGGGTTTGGAGGGTAGCCAGGTCTCGTTTGTTCATGAATGTTGGTGAATACTTTCTATATACCACCAGCTCCTGTGCTGAGACCAAGGGCCAAAATCATGAAGGATGGATAACAGGCCTAAAGAAAGACTTGATCAATCCTGACTCTTCTATTTATGAGCCAGTTTCCTCAGGAAAGTCGTTGAGGCTCACCGGGCCCCAAATTCTTCATCTCCAAAATGGTCAAGACAAGATGGTTACACTAAGGATTAAGTGATATGTTGTTAAACACTCAGCCTTCCCCAGCATGTGGTCAGCCTTTAGTAGGTGATAGATGCTACCACTGCCATGATCCCTGCTGTGGAAGTGCAAGTAGGGGAGAGGCCTGAAGGGCATCCTAACAGTGGGGCACTCCGAGTGTGGAGCAGCGAGGGCAGCGAGGGGCACTTAGAACCGAGGAGGGGACGTGCAAGGTCAGTGTCTGCACGAGCCCTCCCCGCCTCAGGTGCTCAGGGTCCAAAGGTTTGAAAGGACATGGTACTTTCAGGAAGAGCAGTAGGTTTGCTCTGGCCATAGCAAAAGGTGAGAGCAGGTGAGGGAGGGAGATCAAGGCTGTGGGCGGGTCAGCCGGGACCTGATGCTAAAGGACATTATGGTTCACACCAAAGGCCTGGACTTCGTTATGAGGGCAGTGAATGCCTTTGAAGGGAGTAAAGCAGAGTGGTGCCTTGGTCACGTGAGAGCTTTTAGGGACCTTACTGTGGCCACAGCACAGAGCCCGGCTTCAGGACCCAGGGAGAGCATGAGTAGAAACGCTAAGGAGTTAAGAGCAGTTAGGAGATTAGTAGAGTTCAGGAGAGACACTGGTGCCTAGACTAGCTGTGACCATGGTCTTGGGATTGACAGGATGACATGAGATTTAAGAACCATTTCAGGGGTGCAGTTGTTAGGATTGAGGGACAAGGTGAAAGAATTTTTGCTCAGATTTCTGGCTTGGGCATCAAGATATGCATTTGATATCAGGGACAGGGACAAGTTTGGCAGGCAGGGGAAGGATAGATTCAAGCTGAGAGTTATGGGGGAAGGGTCAGGAGGCAGGGCCAGGGCCATGGCTAGAGGAACAGGCATCCGCATTGCAGATGGTAGAGCCCTGGGAATGATTTGCTAAATTGGTTTGGTCATTATTGACCTGACAAGGTCCGTCTTGTGTCGCTGCAGCAAGGGCCAGGCTGGCTGGAGCTCTCCGAGATGGCTGAGCAGCCAGACTACGACCTGGAGACCTTTGTGAATAAAGCAGAGTGTGCCCTGGCCCAGCAAGCCAAGCACTTCTCAGCCCTGCGAGGTGGGTGCAGCTGGAGGGTGGGGCCTCTGTGGGTGGTGGTGGCTCTGCCTGAGGGAACAGGGTCTCCAAGAGACCTGCTGACTTCAAGTGCACCACCCCTGCCTTCCAGATGTCATCAAGGCCTTGCGCCTGGCCATGCAGCTAGAAGAGCAGGCCAGCAAACAAATAAGCAGCAAGAAACGGCCCCAGTGACGACTGCAAATAAAGATCTATTTGGTGTCATACCCAGCCTTTCCCCTCCCCTTCCCTCCTCAGCAAACTCTGGGCACCTGGTGGGTCTGAGCTGGGACAGACTTTGGTAAATGCCAAGTATGGGCGTATCAGGGCCCAGGGCAGCTGGGAGGAGTCAGTGTGCATAGGACACAGCTTTCCTTTTCCTCACTTGCAGCCACGGAGGGAAAAAGGATGGAAGGAAGGAGCTTTTAGTTACCCTGTGCACTGCCCTTCTCTCCCAGAGGGGGAGGCTCTCCATCGTAGAGTTTTCCCGTAGGCAGCAATCTGCCTGTGTGGACTGGCTGCTGGGGGAGAGCTCCCTGGGGCTGTCCTGGCTCTGTGGGGAGAGAAGGAGCCTATAGTTCAGCTCTGCTGGCTCTGGCCTGCCTTCCACACCCTTGGTCCGGCCACTAATATATCTTGTACTTTAAAAAAAAAAAAAGTTTCCCAGGGCCTCTTCCTTCCCTGCTGGTTTTTGAGGCCCATGAGGATCCCTGCTGTTTTCTGTTTTATGTGTTTATATATTATGTCTAATAATAAAGAGAAAAAAATCAGCCTGTTGAGTGGTGTGTGGGAAGAGCCTTCTGGGACTCAGACACCACCTCAGGGGTAGCGCTGATGCTGACTCTCCCCAGGAGGCCACATCCACACCTGCGGTTTCAGTGACATGGTGAAGATGCCAACCTCTGCCTTGTTCAATGCCGACTAGGTCCTAGGCCTTCTCCTGGACAGGAGCTCGAAGCAGAAAGGAAATGGTGCTCTGCCATTTACAGTCTGCTAAAGACATGTTAAAAAATTCTGTGGGAACACTGACGCGAAAGCACTTGCTTTGCTAGACAGGAAAGGATCTGACAGGTTAACACGTTTGCTCTTGAAAAATGAGAAATTTGCCATATAGACTGAGGAACCAAACACAGGGCATGGATGGTTTGGGAACTAGAAGACTCCAGATCCCACGTCACAGAACATGAATCAGGTAAATGGTGTATGCTCAGTTGCTCAGTCATGTCCGACTCTTGGCGACCCCACAAGACTGTAGCCCACCAGGCTCGTCTGCCCATGGGATTCCCCAGGCAAGAGTACTGGAGTGGGTTGCCATTTCCTTCTCCAGGTAAATGGTAATGCACCATTAAAAGGTTTTTAGCCTAGCACCACACAACCAAACACAAGTTTTAGGAAGGCTCCAGTCAGGGAGACACGGCATAGGACGCATGGGCTGCTGCAGAGACTCAGAGGAATGGGGTCAGATGGGCCAGGTTCTAGCCCTCTTTCTCAGCCTCAGGATTTTCACTGTAAAGAAGGAGCATTCTCTATCTTGTGGTGATGCTGGGGACCTGCCCCAGCTGATCCAGGGTATTCGAAGGAGAGACGGCCTAGGCGACTATTTATATGCTAATTAGAGATATAGAGAACAATAGAATGAGGATAGCTCAGTAGGAAAATTCAGTGGAGAAAAGAAGCTGAGTAGCTTGGTTTACGCGGGAGACCAATAAAACTTCAAGACAAGAAGTTTGCACCACTGACGTAGGCCGCAGGCGCCCTCTCGAATAGCGGAAGGTGTCTCACCCTAGACACCTTCTCGAGTGGGTCTTAGAAGCCCAGGCATGATTAGTCAGCGTGGTGGGTTCCGCGCTCCAGATGGAGACTCAGCTGGAAGTTAAAAGAAAGAATGACATGGGGAGACCAAGCGTTGGTGAGCAAGGCCCGTAGCTTTATTTTTAACAGGGGCTTTATACCCTAAGTTACACATAGAGGATAATAGGGGATGCAAAGTCAGCAGTCTTTGGTTCTTATCAAAAACCAAGGTTTCTTTCCTGCAAATGTATCGTATACAAATGGTTTAGGTGATTTACATCATCTTCTGGCCAGAAGGCCTACTAACATTTTATGACTCTTGACAAGGACTTATCAACAAAGACTTACTTTCTCTAAGAGTAATTATTTCAAGGTTTGGCACCATCTTCCAAAGATAAAGTTGCATTCCTATAGGGCGGATGTGTAATGGGTTTACAACAAAGAAAGAATTTATTACCTTAAGGGTCTAAAGTTACTAACACCAAGGCCACTACTTATTTTTTCTACATACCCACTATTAATTGATACATATTCAAGGATACAATTCAGGGGATGTGAAAACTTGGCAACAAGCATTGACTCATCAATGAAATCCTTTACTAGTTTATTCTGACAGTTTTTAACTCTCTGAGAGGCTCTAAGCTATTTGAATATCTTAAGCTTCCCATGCCTCTCCTGGGAGACTGTAAACAATCGTATGCATAGCTGCAGGAGTCCGGGTAAACTTGTCAGGCGAGTTAGAGAGCCATCAGAGGGGTTTGGATTTAAACACTCCTAATTGCCCAGGAACTTTATTAATTGGAGCTGTAAGTTAACTCTTTGACACACAGAGAGAGAGATGGTGGTAGGGGACAGCCCCCAGTAAAGTCAGAGGTGAGAGCACAAAGCAATAAAGTAGGCAGACTCTGGTTTTTTGGGGGAAAATGCTCGAGAATATCCGGGGGGACTCCTGAGGCTCGATCCCGCCTTTGCGTATGCCGAGCCTCCTTCCTCATGACCTTTGTCACGAGTGGAATGCCTCACCGGCTCCCCGCATGGTGAGAAAATCGCATGAGTGAGGTGCCATCAAATAACCAAATAGAGGACCTAGATTCAGAAATTCACCTTGGACTTCCTGGTCGTCCAGTGGTTGGGGGTCTGCCTGCCAATGCAGGGGACACAGGTTCAATCCCTGGTCTGGGGAGACCACACGCTGGGAGGCAGCTGGGCCCATGCACCACAACACCTGAACTCAAGCCCTAGGGCTTGTGTTCTGCAGCAAGATAAATCTGCAATGAGAAGCCCACACACCACAACTAGAGTAGCCCATCCCCACACACCACAGCAAGAGAAGGCCCACAAGTAGCAACGAAGTCCTAGCACAGCCAAAAATTAAATGAATAAAATTTTAAACATTCTGTAATGACATTTTTAAAAATTCCGCTAAATCAGTTTGACAGAGCACGCATTTCGGCAACACATGTACTAAAATTGAACTACAGGAAGATTAGCATGGCCCTCGTGCAAAGATAATAGGCAAATTCATGAAGTATTCCATATTTTTACCTGTGGTGTTCAATAATGAACCACCACTACTAACCATTTACCATGATTAAAATTAATGAAATGAGAAATTTAATTTCTCAGACATACTAGTCACATTTTAAGTGCTCAAAAGTTACATGTGATTGAAAAAAAAAGTTTGACAGAAATGGCACTAACTCTTGAGGCCTTAAAAGCTTCCAGCTTGCCACATCTGTAAAATGAGGCCACCTATACCCACCTCAGAATTGCAAAGATCCAATGAATGCTGCCATCCCAGACTTGACCACCTTCCCTAACTGGCCCCCTATCTTGAAATCTTGACTCACAGAGACCCATTCTCCTCAACCAGCCAGAGGAAGCTTTTAATAAATTCCGAATGCCCTCCCATGGCATTAGACCCCACCTGGTACCTGGTCAGCTCCTTTCTGTTGGTCCAGTGGGAACATAATTTGAGCAGAATGACTTGGAGACTAACAGCCCAGCTTCTAAAGCCACAGTGTAGGGTATGATCCAAGATCTGTGACTAGAAACTTAAGTGGGTTATTTACCTCGTGCTCTCTGTAGAATAAGAATAATGCTGGTATAGTGTTTGGGAATTCTCTGCCTATCCAGTCATTAGGACTCAGCACTCACTGCCAGGGGCCTGGGTTTGATCCCTGGTTGAGAAACTAATGCCACAAGTCATGCAGCACTGTTAAAAAGAAGAAAGTTGAGTTCACACACCCAGCAGTAAGTACAATGTCTCACATTTAATAAGTGCTAGCTATTTAAGCACAGAAGAACCAAGATTTTTGTTTTCATATTGTATCTACAATATCTTGAGCAAGCACACAGTGTGTATATATCAAATGAATAAATGAACTTTTCTCTAACTTCTCATGATTCTCCAACCACATTGGTCTTTCTTTTTTCCTTTTTTTATAGTTTAATGTATTTTAATAGCAAACTTACAGGAACAGCACAGGAGACAGACAACATTAAAAACATGTCTTTCCATGTAGGACAACTCAGAAAAGTATAGTGAATGGATGGAATCTACTGTGTGATAAAAATGCTACAAACACCATTTCAGTTCAATTCAGTCACTCAGTCTTGTCCGACTCTTTATGACCCCACGGACTGCAGCGTGCCAGGCCTCCTTGTCCCTCATCTACCAGAGTTTGCCCAAGTTCATGCTCATTGCATCAGTGATGCCGTCCAGCCATCCTATACTGAAGCCCTCTTCTGCTGCCCTCAATCTTTCCCAGCACCAGGGACTTTTCCAATGAGTCATCTGTTTGCATCAGATGACCAAAATACTGCAGCTTCAGCTGTAGCATCAGTCCTTCCAGTAAATATTCAGGGCTGATCTCCCTTAAAGTTGATTTATTTGATCTTGCTGTTCAAGGAACTTTTAGGAGTCTTCTCCAGCACCACAGTTTAAAGGCATCAATTCTTTGGGATTCTGACTTCTTTACCGTCCAGCTCTTACAACTGTATGTGATCACTGGGAAGACTATAGCCTTGACTATATGGACCTTTGTTGGCAATGTCTCTGCTTTTCAACACACTGTCTAGGTTTGCTATCGCTTTCCTGCCAAGAAGCTATCATCTTCTAAGTTCATGGCTGCAGTCACCATCTGCAGTGATTTTGGAGCCCAAGAAGAGGAAATTCATCACTACTTCCACCTTTTCTCCTTCTATTTGCCATGCAGTAACTGGGGCCGGATGCCATGACCTTAGCTTTTTTCATATTTAGTCTTAAGCTGGCTCTTTCACTCCCCTGTTCACCCTCATCAAGAGGCTCTTAGTTCCTCTTCACTTTCAGCCATTAGAGTGGTATCATCTGCATATCTGAAATTATTGATGTTTCTCCCACCTATCTTGATTCCAGCTTGTAATTTATCCAGCCCAGCGTTTCTCATGATGTGTTCAGCATATAGATGAGTACGTGTACTCCTTTTTCGATCTTAAACCAATCAGTTGGTCCATACAGGGTTCTAACTGTTGCTTCTGGACACACATACAGGTTTCTCAGGAGACAGGTAAGATGGTCTGATATTCCCATCTCTCTAAGAGCTTTGCACAGTTTGTCATGATCCACACAAAGGCTTTAGCGTAGTTGATGAAACAGAGATGTTTTTCTGAAATTCAATCTTTATCCCAATCCCCAAGAAGGGTATACCAAAGAATGTGCTAACCATCAGACAATTGCACTCATCTCCCATGCTAGTAAGGTCATGCTTAAAATCTTGCATGCTGGGTTTCAGCATTATGCGAACCAAGAACTTCCAGATGTCCAAGCTGGTTTTAGAAAAGGAAGAGGAACTGGAGATCAAATTGCCAGTATTCGCTGGATTATAGAGAAACCAAGAGTGCCACCATACCAGGCATGTAAAGATGATGTTTCTTCACTGCTCCAGTAGAGGGCGCAGTCTTGCGAGCGGCTTTTGTAGCCAGCCGCTTCCTCCGTGCTTTACCACGCGTCGATTGAGGACAGTCGGCTTTGAACAAGCGGCGGTCCAGAGACCCTTACGCTGCTTCTCCTTCGGCTGGAGCTCGGCGAGCTAGAGGCGGCCCTAGAGTTGGAGAGCGACGGAGGCGCGGCGGCGAACGCTGGTCTTTATTTCTTAAATATGCCAGGGCTTTTTAATATTTATTTTTTTTTTAGGGCTTAAAAAAAAATAGCTGCTTTATTGAAATGTAATTCACATAGTATAAAATTCACTCTTTTCAAGTGTACAATTTAGCGGGCTTTTTTAGTGTACTCATTTATCACTAATTAGGCAATCATCACCCCTAATTCCAGAACATTTTTATGACTCTCCAAAGGAAATCCTGTTGTACATCAAACTCAATTTAAAAAAAAATCCATTACCCATGAGCAGCCACATATACACCACCACTCACCTCTCCCTGGAGCCCTAGGCAACCACTAATCTATTTTTCTTAAACTATGGATTTGTCTATTCTGGACATTTGGTATAAACAATATCATAATATCAAATGTGGTCTTTTGTGTCTGGCTTCTTCGTTTAGCATATGTTTTAAAGGATCATGTTGTAGCATGTATCACTTCACTCCTTTTATGGTCAAATAATATTCCAATCGAATGGCCATAGCAGTTTTTGTTTATCCTTCAGTTGATGAACTTTTGCGTTGCTTCCACTTTTGGGCATAATGAATAGACCATTTGTGCTATCAGTATTCGCATACAAGTTTTTGTGTGAGCAAAACTTCAGTTTTCAATTCTCTTGTCTATATTCAAGCCCTTTGCCCATTTTTAAGTTGGCTTGTCTTTATCATTGACTTGTAAGAGCTATTTATAAAACATCTTCTAGATACTGGACCTTTATCAAATTATGAGTTGCAGATATTTTTCCTCACACCATGGGTTGTCTTCTCATGTTCTTGATGGTATCCTTTGAAGCACAACAGTTTTCAAGTTCGATGAAGTCTTAACTTTTTGTTGTTTTTCTTGTACTTTTGCTGTTATATCTGAGAATCCTAGGCCAGATCCAAGGCTGTGAAGATTTACTCTAATGTGTTCTAGTAAGAGTTTTGTGGTCTTATATTTAGGCCATTGATCCATTTTGAGTTAATTTTTGTAGCCACTGTAGGGTAGGGTTTCAAAATTCATTCTTTGCATGTGGATACCTAGTTTTTCTAACATCACTTATTTTAAGACTGTTCTTTCCCTTATTGAATTGTCTTGACAACCTTGTTGAAAATCAACTGATGGCATGGGGACTAAAGGATTGAATGAAAGCAGTCAAAAGGTAAAAACTTCCGGTTATGAGATATATGTCTGCTAGAGATGTAATGTACAACGTGATAAATATAATTAACACTGCTGTATGTTACACATGAAAGTTAAGAGTAAATTCTAAGAGTTCTCATCATAAGAAAAAAATTTTTTTCTAGTTTATGTTTATATGAGATGATGGATGTTCACTAAACTTACTGTGATAATCACTTCATAATATATATAAATCAAATCATTATGCTGTACAACTTAAACCTATATAGTGGTGTACCTCAATTATAGCTCAATAAAACTGGAAGGAAATACAAACATAAATTTTTTTAAAAGAAAATGAGGACTTCCCTGGTGGTCCAGTGGTTAAGAATCCACCTGCCAATGCAGGGAACATGGCTTTGATTCCTGGTCCGGGAAGATTTCATATGCTGCAGGGCAACTAAGTCGCAACTACTGAATCTTCATGAAACAATTACTGAAGCCTATACTTCCTCGAGCTTGTGCTCCACAAGAGAAGCCACCACTGTAAGAAGCCTGCACAATGAAAATAGAGAATAGGCCCTGGCTCACTGCATCTAGAGAAAGCTGGAGCAGCAATGAAGACCCAGTAGAGCCAAAAATATATTAACTAAATTAAAAAAAGAGAATGCACTTATTTATGAGACTTTAAATGCCATTCCACTCGTCTTTGTGCATGCATGCTCGGTTTTGACTGACTCTTTGCAACTCCATGAACTGTAGCCCACCAGGCTCCTCTGTCCATGGATTTTCCAGGTAAGAACACTGGAGTGGGGTTGCTATTCTCTTCTCTATGGGATCTTCCTGACCCAGGGATTGAACCTGGGTCTCCTACATCTCCTGCATTGGTAGGCAGATTCTTTACCACTGAGCCACCTGGGAAGCTCTTCCATTAATCTGTATGTCTGTCCTTATGCCAATACTTCACTGTTGGTAACTGTAGTTTATATTTTTTCTGTTTTGGGTCATGCTGTGTGGCTTGCAGGATCTTAGTTCCCTGACCAGGGACTGAACCTGGGCAATGGCAGTGAAAGCTTGGAATCCTAACCGTTAGGCCACAAAGGAACCACCATAAGTTTTGAAATCCTCTAACTTGATTCTTTTCCAATATTGTTTTGGCTTTTTGAGGGCCCTTGTAATTCCATGTGGATCTAAGGATCAGGTTTTCCATTTCTGCAAAAAAGGCTGATGGAATTTTGGCAGGAATTGCATTGAATTTGGGTTGTATTGCCATCTTAATATTAATCCAGGAATGCAAGATGTCTTCCCATTTATCTACGTCTTTAATTTCTTTCAACAATATTTTATAGTTTTCAGTGTACAAGTCTTTTACTTCCTTGGTTAAATATATTTCCTAGGTATTTTATTCTTTTGGATGCTATTGCAAAAGGGATTGTTTCTAAGTTCCTTTTCAGATTGTTCATTGCTGATATATAGAAACAACTGATCTTTTGTGTGATCTTTTCTTTAAACTTAAAAAAAAATTGAAGTATAGCTACTTTACAACGTTGTATTAGTCTTAAATGTACAGCAAAGTGATTCGGATATATATATTTTATATATACATATGAAAGTGAAAAGAAAGTGAAGTCGATCAATCGTGTCCGACTCTTTGCGACCCCATGTACTGTAGCCTACCAGGCTACTCTGTCCATGGGATTTTCCAGGCAATAGTACTGGAGTGGATTGCCATTTCCTTCTCCAGGGGATCTTCCCGATATTTATATATATTGTATATAAGTATTCAGTTCAGTTCAGTTCAGTCGCTCAGTCGTGTCCGACTCTTTGCGACCCCATGAATTGCAGCACGCCAGGCCTCCCTGTCCATCACCAACTCCTGGAGTTCACTCAGACTCACGTCCATCGAGTTGGTGATGCCATCCAGCCATCTCATCCTCTGTCGTCCCCTTCTCCTCCTGCCCGCAATCCCTCCCAGAATCAGAATCTTTTCCAATGAGTTAGCCCTTCGCATGAGGTGGCTAAAGTATTGGAGTTTCAACTTTAGCATCAGTCCTTCCAAAGAACACCCAGGACTGATCTCCTTTAGAATGGACTGGTTGGATCTCCTTGCAGTCCAAGGGACTCTCAAGAGTCTTCTCCAACACCACAGTTCAAAAGGATCAGTTCTTTGGCGCTCAGCTTTCTTCACAGTCCAGCTCTCACATCCATACATGACCACTGGAAAACCATAGCCTTTACTAGACTGATCTTTGTTGGCAAAGTAATGTCTCTGCTTTTGAATATGCTATCTAGGTTGGTCATAACTTTCCTTCCAAGGAGTAAGCGTCTTTTAATTTCATGGCTGCAGTCACCATCTGCAGTGATTTTGGAGCCCAAAAATAAAGTCTGACACTGTTTCCCCATCTATTTGTCATGAAGTGATGGGACCAGATGTCATGATCTTAGCTTTCTGAATGTTGAACTTTAAGCCAACTTTTTCACTCTCCTCTTTCACTTTCATCAAGAGGCTCTCTAGTTCTTCTTCACTTTCTGCCATAAGGGTGGTGTCATCTGCATATCTGAGGTTATTGATATTTCTCCTGGCAATCTTGATTCCAGCTTGTGCTTCTTCCAGCCCAGCGTTTCTCATGATGTACTCTGCATAGAAGTTAAATAAACAGGGTGACAATATACAGCCTTGACGTACTCCTTTTCCTATTTGGAACCCGTCTGTTGTCCATGTCCAGTTGTTGCTTCCAGATCTGCACACAGGTTTCTCAAAAGGCAGGTCAGGTGGCCTGGTATTCCCATCTCTTTCAGAATTTTCCACAGTTTAGTGTGATCCACACAGTCAAAGGCTTTGGCATAGTCAATATATACATATATTTTTCAGATTCTTTTCCATTACAGGAAAAGAATTTTGAATATAGTTCCTTGTGCTAAACAGTAGATCTTTGTTGTTTATCTTATATTTAGTAGTGTGTATATATTAATCCCAGACTCCTAATTTATCTCCTCTCCTCCCTGCCCCCACTGACTGTTGACATTGTACCTTGCAACTTTGCTGAATTCTTTTAATAACCCTAATAGTCTTTTTAGTAGATTCTTTGGGATTTATTCTATTTATTTATTTATTTATTATAAATAGATAATATAAATAGGGGGTCATCTGTATATAGATAGCTTGGCTTCTTCCTTTTTAATTAACATTCCTTTTATTTCTTTTTCTTTTCCTTTTATTTCTAATTTCCCTGCCTGAATAAAACACCCAATGTCATTCTGAACAAAAGTAGTGAGAATGGACATCCTTGTCTTGTCCCTGATCATTCATTATGGTGTTAGCTGGGGGCTTTCTGTAGGTGCCTTTAAGAGGTGAAGAAGTTCACTTCTGTTTCTAATTTGTTGGGTGTTTTTATCATGAAAGGATACTGGATTTTGTCAAATGCTTTTTCTGTGTTTTGAGGTGATCATATGTCTTTTCTGCTTTATTATTAATAAGGCATATTACATTAATTGATTTTTCAGATGTTAAACCAACCTTGCAAACCTGAAATAAATTCCACTTGCATATGGTGTACAGACCTTACTTTCTGCTTGTGCAGAGCTTGGTCAGTCATCTCTCACTGACACTAGGGGGTTTTCAAGTCTCCTGGGTATGTACTCATTCCTGAACACACATGACTTTCTAAATTTTTTGGATTTTCAGGAAAATGTGGGAACTTAAAAAAATTCCCATATTCCTTTATTTCTTTTTAAAAAAATTTTAATTAATTAATTTTTGGCTGTACCTCATGGATCTTATTTCCCTGACCAGGGGTTGAACTCATGCCCCTTGCAGTGGAAGTATGGAGTCTTAACCACTGGACCAACAGGGAAGTCCCTATTTCTTCTCTTTAAATTTTTAAAAATTTTTTATTTTTTTTTATCAGCCTCTTGTTGACCCCAACTTGTTATTTTGAAAAGTAATTTATTTTCCAGTAATTTCAAATTGACAGTTGTACATACATAAAAGCAAGTCTTGTATCTTGATTAAATATATATTCCTAAATATTAATGTTGACATTATTTAAAATGAAATTGCTTTCATAAATTCTTTTTCTGATGATTTATTGCTGCTGCTGCTGCTAAGTCACTTCAGTCCGACTCTTCGTGACCCCATGGACTGCAGCCTACCAGGCTCCTCAGTCTGTGGGATTTTCCAGGCAAGAGTACTGGAGTGGGGTGCCATTGCCTTGTCCGATTTATTACTAGTATATACATATTAGATAGAGTGTGTGAACGGATTCCGCCTCTTATAACTTTGCTGAGTTAGTTGACTAGCTCAAATAATTTTTTGTTATGTGTATGTATGTGTGCTGAGTCATTCAGTCGTGTCTGACTCTTTGCGACCCCATGAACTGTAGTATGCTGGGCTCCTCTGTTCATGGAATTTTCCAGGCAAGGATACTGGAGTGGGTGGCCATTTCCTACTCCAGGGAATCTTTCCAATGCAGGAATCAAACCCATGTCTCTTACATCTCCTTCATTGGCAGGCAGATCTTTACCACTGTACCACCTGGGTTATAGTAAGTTTTATATATAATATGATGTGATCTGTGTTCTGTGAATAGACAGTTTTAATTTTTCCATTCACCCATGGATGTCTTTTCTTTCTTTCCTCAAGACTCTGGGTAGAACTTCCAGTATACTACTGAATAACAGTGGTGAAGGCCAGCTTCCTGGCCATCCTGATTTCAGGAGTGACTCTTTCAGCCTTTAACATTAAGCATGATGTTTGCTGTGGCTTTGTATACTACTCTTTTCCATACTAAATAAATTTCCTTTTATTCCTACTTTGTTTGTATTATGAAATAGCACTGGGTTTTAAAACATATTTATTTAGTTGACTGTGTCAAGTCTTCGTCATGTCATGCAGGATCTTTCATTGCAGCAGCTGGGCAGGCTCCAGAGAGTGCAGGTTGCAATAGCTGTGGTGCGCCAAGACGTGTGGGATCTTAGTTACCGGACCTGGGATTGAGTCCCCAGGACTGCAAGGAGGATTCTTAACCACGAGACCACCAGGGAAGTCCCAGCACTAGATTTTAATGATTGAGCGACATAGAAGAGTTGATGGGGTAGACACTGGGTTAGGTGGATAGAGACCATGATGAGTGGGGGTGGGAAATATCAGTCCCATTCTCTTCCAAGCTTCAGACTCATCTTTTCAACTACTTGCAATACAAATAGCACCTATATGTCCCACAGGCAATTTAAACTTATCCTAAGATTGACTTTCTAGAAACCTGCCTCTCCTGTGTTTTCTAGTGATGTCACTCCACCATTAATGTGTTTTCCCAGGGGAGGAACCTCATGTTGCTCTTCTGTCATCCTTATAATCTAGTCTATCACAAAATCCCATCACCTAACACGTGTACCTTGATTCCAACTTCCCACTTTTTTTTTTCCAACTTCCCCTTTTTATGTCCAACACAATTGCCTTTTCTTGTACCAAGGGACTGGGAATAGAGAGATGTATGACATACGTGCACTATACTCTTTTAAGATGTCAATCTACTGGTAAAACCCATTGAATACAATGTAGTAAGCAGAAAAATAATTTGCTCAAATATTTGAGTACCACTCAAATATTTTTTGAGTACTTATTAAATGCCAGAATGATTATTCTAGGTGTTGGAAATACAGTAGTGAACACAGTTCCTACTTTCATGCTTACTGTATTTTAGTGGGAAGACAGATAATAAGCATGTAAAAACAATGTTAGTATAGAGTTGCTACTTTACAAAGCAGGCTCAGAAAAGGTATATGGGGGATAGGTGTGGTAGTGAGAGACCTGAAGTGAGGAGGAAGCCAAGCTAAGCCCTAGGTGAAGAGCCTTTTCAGTCAAGAGAAGGAAAGCCTGAGATAGGAACAACAGGTTGAGAGTGCCTGCAGATGAGGGAGGGGAACAGGTAGGAGATGAGGTCAAATTGATAAGGCAAGAGATAAGCAAGGGTCCAATACCCCTGGGTCTCCTAGGCCATAAGGAATTTAGGTTTTATTCTTAATGTGCAGGGAAGCCATGGAAGTTTGACGATACAGAAGAGAGAATGGAATAATGGTGGGAGAATCCTTTCGGCATGGGATGGGATAGGATCTGGAGCCAAGTGCAAAAGAGTCTTATCAGGCAGTTTACTCTATTGAAAAACTTCCCTCTGTTTGAGTTTCTCTTCAGCCACCAGCTAGCTTCTCTCCTCCTCTTTAAAGTCATACTTCTTAAAAGAATTATCTACATGTACGGTATCTTTTTAAATTTCCTGTTTGAATTTGAAAAATGCAGTTTCAAATTTTTCCCCACTCCAATGTAGCACTCAACCCAATAATCACTAGTGAGAGTTGGACTATAAAGAAAGCTGAGCACTGAAGAATTGATGCTTTTGAACTGTGGTGCTAGAGAAGGTTCTTGAGAGTACCTTGGACTGCAAGATCAAACCAGTCAATCATAAAGGAAATCAGTTCTGAATATTCACTGGAAGGACTGATGCTGAAACTCCAATACTTTGGCCACCTGATGCAAAGAACTGACCCATTGGAAAAGACCTTGATGCTGGGAAAGATTGAGGGCAGGAGGAGCGGATGACAGAGGATGAGATGGTTGGATGGCATCACCGACTCAATGGACAGGAGTTTGAGCAAGCTCCAGGAATTGGAGATGGACAGGGAAGCCTGGCATGCTGCAGTCCATGGAGTCTCAAAGAGTCAGATAGGACTGAGCTTACTGAACTGAACTGAGTCCTCCTTTTAACTAGATGTCACAGTAGCATTAGACAATGACCTCACCCTGTGCTGGCTTTCCTCTGGCCGCTCTAATTGCTCCCTCCAGCTCCTTTTCTCTACCTGGCCTTAAATGTTGCCATTCCTCAAGCCTTGGTACTAAACCCTCCTTGTGTGCCACCAGTTGGCACACTACTGTATGCTGATGGGGCCCGTGAACTAAGAATAGTTTTCCTTTTTTTAAAAAAAAATATTTATTTATTTGGCTTACTGGGTCTTAGTTGTGGCACTCGGGATCTTTAGTTACTGAGTGCAAACTCTTACTTATGGGACGTGGGATCTAGGTCCCTGACCTGCGTGGAGAGCAGTCTTAGCCACTAGAATACCAAGGAAGTCCCGGGTTTTGTTTTAAATGCCGGGAGAAAAAAAATCAAAAGTACGTTTCATGACAAGTGAATGCTAGTATCCCTTAAATTTTATTGACCCACAGTCACATCCATTCGTTTCCTATTGTCTATGGCTGTGTTCACACTACAGCAGCAAAACTGAGTAGTGGTGACGCAGAACCTAGAGCCCACAAAGGCCAAAGTATTAACTCCCCGTTTCCAAGAAGTTTGCTTTATGCTTTCTCCCTAGGTTTCATTCATTCTGGTAGCTTTGGTTACCATGTATATGCCAAGGAGTCCCAAAGCAGCAACTTCGGTCCAGATTCCTTCTCTACGGATGACCAGACATGAACATCCAGCTGCCTGTCATTCCCACGTGCAGGAGTCACCAAGAGACCAGAATGAACAAGACCAGACTAGCTCCTACCTCAGCGTACCCCTTTTCACTAAGTAGCACCAATATCCATCCAACTGGTCACGTGAGGAATTCGGAATCCTTGACACACCTCCTTTCCCCTCAATCAAACGAAACCTAAGTCCCCCTCTACTGTCTTCAACGCACCCGCACCCACAGCTCTCACATAAAACGGGTCTTTTCAAAACGTAAAGCCAGGCAACCCTTGCCCGGCGTTTGTGCCCCGGAAGCAGAGGCGCCCACGCACGCCAGACACCGCGAAATCCTCGCGCGGCCCTAGGTCGCGGCGCAGAGTTCTCAGGACCCTCCTAAACCCGAGGCCTCGTCGCCGCCTCAGAAACGTAAGCAACACCGCCCTCCCGCCCCAAGCCGCTCTCTGCGGCGCCCGGAAGATACGTAAGGAGGCGGGGCTACGTATTACAAACCGGACCGTGACGCGCTGCGTTTTCTCTTTCCAGCCAGCGCCGAGCGATGGGTGAGTGGCGTTCTGCTTTGGGGCCGGGATCGGGGAGCGAGCTCAATCCGGCGCCATCCTGCTTCGGGGCCCAGCCGGCAGCGCGGGCTCCCGGGCCCCCGGACACGGAACCCCCGCGAGGAGGGTGGTGCTCAGGCTTGGGCCCCCGGGACCATCCCAGGGGCCATTCCTGGAGCCGCAGGACTCGGGGCCGCGAGCGGCACCATCATGGCTGCCGGGGTCGGGACGGGAAGGGTCTGGGCTGCGTCGCACGTGCATGATGACACCTTGGAAATGCTGTGACCTCCCGACTGCGCTGTGGGGGAGCTAACCTTGGAGAGCTGAGCGTGCGACCGCCGGCGTGGGGCGTTGGGCTGGCGGCCTCGGCTCCGGACTCCCTGCCTCAGGCTCCCGCCCCCCCGCTTCCACACGCAGGCATCTCTCGGGACAACTGGCACAAGCGCCGTAAGACCGGGGGCAAGAGAAAGCCCTACCACAAGAAGCGAAAGTATGAGCTGGGACGCCCCGCTGCCAACACAAAGGTGCGTGCGGGTCCTCACCGCCCGGGAGGTCGCTTCTGCGGCGTCGGTTGAATCTTTGTGGGGCTCTGCGAGTTGCTGTGGGGACTAGGCGGTCTCGCCTTCGCGTGCTGGGTAGATACTGAAAGATCGCGTGGAGACTGCTGCCGTGTCCTAGTAGTACCTGCAAGGGCGCACGGAGCGAGTGGGCTCCTCGGTGCACCGAGCCTTAATTTTCAACGTTTAGAATCGGGCTTTCTCTGTTGGAGGTGACTGGAATGATGAAAAAGTATCCTTAGGCGTGGTTGTGGCCGTCTTGGTCACCTATGTGCCACTTGCCAATGCTAGGGCTTGTCATAGTTACACTGACTGTTACCTCCGTCGCGCCCGGGTTCCCTTCTCTCTTACTTTTCCTTGATAACCTAGTTTCTGTCTCCTTGTGTTTTCTAGATTGGCCCCCGCCGCATACACACAGTCCGTGTGCGGGGAGGCAACAAGAAGTACCGGGCCTTGAGGCTGGACGTGGGGAACTTCTCCTGGGGCTCGGAGTGTGAGTGAAGTCCTGCAGGCGTGGGTGGGAACTCCGCAGCTAATCCTTGTTTTTAAGCTTCAGTAAGTGCTTTTAGCAGGAAGTCCATGGCCTGGACCAAGATACTAAAGTTCTCCTGTTGAACAGCTTTGAGGTTGTGGAGACTTACCTCCAATCCTGTCCTGCCACTTAACTCGAATAGCCTCAGAGATTGGGGTTGAATCTGGAGACAATGTGGGTGCCAGCCACCTCTGGAAAGATAGGTTTGTGGAAGATGAACTGTTGCTAGAGTTTCCCTTCTTAAGCCTTACTAGGGTAGGGATGGAAGATTGTTGGCATCAGGTTTACTTGGCTTGATTCTGGATTTCTTCTGTGAGCAGGTTGTACACGCAAGACAAGAATAATCGATGTTGTCTATAATGCATCCAACAACGAACTGGTCCGTACCAAGACCCTGGTGAAGAACTGTATTGTGCTTATCGACAGCACACCGTACCGACAGTGGTACGAGTCCCACTATGCACTGCCCCTGGGCCGCAAGAAGGGGGCCAAGCTGGTATGTGTTTGGCGAGCAACTTCCTGTAGGGGGTGCAGGGGGAGGCCAGCCTGATTTCAGCCTTCTTGTGATGAAAACTCTGTCCAGTTCTGCTACTGAAGGGAGAGAGATGAAAGCCTTTAGTGCTGAGGAAGGTGGCAGGGCTGTGGGATGTGACACTCCTGAACTAGGGTTTGGGGGTCCCCCTCTAAGCCATCTGTATTTCCTTTATTCAGACTCCTGAGGAGGAAGAGATTTTAAACAAGAAACGATCAAAGAAAATTCAGAAGAAATACGATGAGAGGAAAAAGAACGCGAAAATCAGCAGTCTTCTAGAGGAGCAGTTCCAGCAGGGCAAGCTTCTTGGTAAGATGACTTCTGCATTTGGGGAGGAGGCGTCTCAAGATATGGTGTGCTCTCTGGAGGCTAGAGAGTTCACCAGAAGGATTTGGTAACAGTGAACAAGCACAAATCAGAATATTTGGTCATCTGGTTAGTTTAAAGCGGAAATGGAAGATAGTGGGCAGGAGCCCATAGGCCTGAACTTGGTCTAGGCCTCTGAATTTCAGTAGTATCTTGAGAACTCGTCTGTGTCCAGGCTGAGGGATTGTCTCAGTGATGAAAACTTTGTCCAGTTCTGCTACTGATTTTCAAAGTGATGATAAAGTATATCTGAGGAGACATTGGGCTTTGTGTCTGCCCCCAGGATACTTGGGCGCTTAAGGGGATACATAGATATGGGTAGGCCACAGTGTCATTTTCCTGAGGACCATACTCTAATCTTGCAGCATGCATCGCTTCAAGACCAGGCCAGTGTGGCCGAGCAGACGGCTATGTGCTAGAGGGAAAAGAGCTCGAGTTCTATCTGAGGAAGATCAAGGCCCGGAAAGGCAAATAAACCCTCTTCTCTCCTGTCTTAGCTCATCTAATAAAGGCGTTAACTGTTCTATGCCATGTTCATGTTCTGAGAGTACTTCATTGTTTGGCACACTATAGAATGCCCCAGTTCCCCCTGCCTGAAGGCCAGGCCTGTTACGGGGCTGTGACTCTAGCCGGAGGAACAGTTCTCGCTCCTGAGGCTGAGTTTCAGTGGCAACAGGGATGTGTTGTGCAGGCTGAGCAGAGACTGAGGGAGGTAACCCAGCTTGGGGCCCCTGCAGTATTGGGCCGTTGCCTGGACCATCATTGGAACCAAAGCCATGTTGCCTCCCTAAAGTTCTTTTAGAGACCCTGTATGCAGACTTTGGTTTGGGGTTTTTTTCAGGCTCCTGGTCTAGAAACCTTGAAATTGTGTTCTACACTTAAGCATTGTTGAACAAGTTATACATATTAATTATCTCTTGAGCTCTAATCCTTTCCCCTCTCCTTACTCAAAAGTTAGTTTGTTTAAATTGTTGAATTGGTTTCTTCAGCTTTCCCTTTTCATAGTTCCTCAGTTATTTGATTGTAGCAAATAGTGGTCTTTTAGGTTAAAGACAGGTTCAATCTTAGCTTATCCTTGGGTCATAACTCCCACATCAAATGTCACCAAATTTTGTGTGGTGCTAATGGTAAAGAACCTGCCTGCCAATGCAGGAGACATAAAGAGACGCAGGTTTGGTCCCTGGGTTGGGAAGATCCCCTGGAGGAGGGCATGGCAACCCATCCCAGTATTGCCTGGAGAATCCCATGGACAGCGGAGCCTGGCAGGTTGCAGCCCAAGGGTTGAAAACAGCTGGCAACTGAGCACAAAGCACAACTGCTCTGATCGCTTTTCTGCATCCTGCTTTGCTCTTCTGTTTTCTCTAACACAATCCCAGCTCTCTGTGATCATTTTAAAAAGCTAAGATTTTTAAACTTCTTTTGGATATGAACCATTTTTAATGGTATTTGTTACAATACTGCTTTTATGTTTGGTTTTTTGCCTGCACAGCTTGTGGGATCTTAGTTCCCTGACCAGAAATCAAACCTGTGCTCCCTGCATTGGAATGTAAAGTCTTAACCACTAGACCACCAGTGAAGTCCCTAAAAGATAAATTTTTTTACACAGCATCCCATCTCAAAGTTGGAACCAGAAGCTATGGAACTCAATGAGACTAATCCCTTCTATGATGACTGCCATCCTTTACATGTGTTCACTTACTATTCCTTTTGTTGGGAATACTTTCTGTCAGATGCCCACGTTGCTCCTTTCAGATCTTTGTCAGTCCAGTGAGTTCCCTGATCACAGAATTTTAAATAGCACTCCCTTCCATGCCATATCTTTTGCCCCTGTTTTTTTCCTTATTTGGCATAAATTTTGTTTATTTGCTTATTTTGCACCCTCTATTAAAATATATCTCCTGGGGAAATGGGTATGTTTACTGCTGCATCTCTAGTATCTGGAAAGGCACAGCAATATACCAGTCAAATATGTACTTTAAGGAGTTCTAAAGAAAAGGTTTTATCCAATTTAAAGTGGTTGAAAAGTACTTGTCTTAAATGAGCTATAAATCAAAATTGGTTCATCAACTTGGCTAATTGCAGACTTCTGTAATTCCGACTTCTGGCTAAGCAGTTGGAAAAGGTGGACCACTAAGACCAACCCTTTAAAACCTTATGGTTGACTCTGGGGAGACCTGACCTCTGCCTTCCCACCCAGTGATCTGGCAACACATGGTCATTAGCTGATGCTCTGAGAGCTGTGTGTTGGGCGTGGCACAGCAACGAAAGAGCTGAATGCATCTACATCTCCACTGCTCTCCCTGATGAGCACTCAACCTGAAGCAAGGCTTCCTCTCAACCCTTCCAAAACACTTCGGGTGCCTTCTGAGTGAATGGTGACCACAAGGTGCGTTTTCTGGACAGTACAGGTTTGTCAACCAAGGCTGAGAAAAGTTCACCATCCCGTCACCCAGCAGGAAAGTAGAACCCAGCATTGTGATCCTGTCAACAGTGCCAGAGGCTGCATGTCCTCAAGCTCTCCCTACATTCGCCATGCCTCCCATTTTTGAGTTTTGGCGGTTGTTTTCCCTTGGCTTTAGCATTCAGCTTTGGCATTTACCAATTGTTTAGAAGGCAGGAATCTTAGAGAAACTCAGTTTAGGAGCAACTCTAGTACTCTGTGGGGTCAGCTGAGTGCCCCAGTCTCAACACAGAGATGGACCACCTGGAGTTTTCACCCCTTAAGTTGTCCTTTCTCATTGTTTGGTGGGAACAGAGAAGGGCTTGTTCAGATGCCGCAAGTCTAGGCTGGGTGGCCTTCACATCTCAGTGTCAGCTTCCAGGGCAGACTCTCAAACCCTCTCTGCCCACCCCCACCCCCCGTGCCAAATCCTTATCTTGAACCCACTTCAGAGTATGCCAGTTCAGTTTTAAGCAATTTTAATTGCACAAATAATAAATGAATACATTCTCATTGTAAACAAATTGAACATAACATAAAGTACCCAGTACACACTTTGGCCCCTCTTCGGGGTGAGGTTATCAGAATAAGGTATATTCTAAACATATTTTTATGTGACCTTGGGGGCAGCAGCAGCATTCCCTGGAACCTATTAGAAATATGCAAATTCTTAACCTCCATCCCAGACTTAATGAATCAAATGCCAGGGGTGGTAGGTACCCAAGACTTTAACAAGCCCTTCAGTGATACTGATGCTCCCTCAAGTTTAAGAACTGGCCTAGCCCAAAATCACAGTGGAAATAAACCGCACACCTGGGATCTAGTCCTCTGTAACTCGCCCTTGTGTCCTAGCTAAACTGCTAAGCCAAACTGGAAGCATCCTCTACCCAAATCAGGCCCTTATGCCATCGGGGGCGGTCCCTAGGTGCCCGGCCTTAGGGCACGTGGGAATGCTGCTCTAATAACTCCGCAGGGCCCGCAAAGTAGGCGGGGGCGGCCTGGGGGAGGCAGCTGGACTGCCCACCCCGGCTGGTTTGGCTCAGGGCTCCTGGGTCTCGTCCCCTGACCCTGACGCCTCCTCCTCAATGCGGTCCGCTGCCTCGATGTCGCCGCCCTCTTCGGCCCGGAAGCGCACCAGATGCGGGGTACGCGGGGCGCGGATGCGGCCGAAGTTCCGGAGGCTGATGGCTGGCGAGGGAGCGCCTACGCCCAGGAAGCGGCTGAGCAGCGGGGTCTGCGCGGTCACCGGCCGGGCTGGCCCAGGGGACGCCTCCACCTGCAGGCTCTGCTCAGGGTCGTCGCTCATGCTGCGGGCAGGCAGGAGGGCTGCGTGAGCAAGCCTCTGACAGCAGGTGGACCCGGAGGGACCGAGTCCTGGGCGCCCGGAGGGTGGGTGGGGAACTGGAGCCTGGCTACTGACTCAGGTTCTGCCTCAGCCGGCGTAGGCTACTCACCGCAGGTTGAAGGTGGAGCCCAGGAAGGAAGGCCGCAGCGACTCGGCCACTGTGGCCACCGTGTAGGGCGGCTGCGCCGAGTCCTCATCCCAGTACGCGTCCTTCTCCGCGGGAGGCAGGTTCTGGTACATGTCATCCACGGAGAGCAGGGATACCTGGGAGCAGCAGGTCACAAGAATCCCCTTCTCTGCAAACCCGGACTGAGAGCTGGCAAGGAGGGAGAGCCCGACTGCCGGGAGCTGCCACCAGACCCTGAATCACCTGCAAGTTGCGGTCTATAAGCTGGTTGGTTTCAAAGTCGTCGTCATCCTCACCAAAGGGATTGATGATCTGTTCTGCCACCTGCAGGTGGTAAGAGAGTGTTTTCTGGGCTCAGAGCCCTACTTTCTAACTGCAAAGTGTGGGTGGGTCCTGGGTCCATATCCCCACCCCCTGAAGTGCCCACCTTGAGCCAGCCGGCATAGAAGAAGAACTGCAGCAGAGTGGTGAGAGGCACGTACATGTCCAGGTCCCCTGCGGCTTGCCCTGGCTCCAGAGGCTCCCGAGGTGTGGCAGCCCCTGCCACTGGCTCCACAAACTGGCGGCCCACCAAGGAGAGGGCAAAGAAGGAGTATACCGCTATGGTCACCACCTGGAGGAGGGAATGCCAGGCTGAGTGGGACAGGTTAAAATGCTGTCTCTGCCCCGAGGGTCAGTGGTAGATCTAACAATTAAAGCATGTATCGGGGACTTCCCTGGGGGTGAGCTCCCAATGTAGGGGGCCCAGGTTCGATCCCTGGTCAGGGAACTAGATCTCACATTGCTGCACCTTGAGTTCACATGTGCCAACTAAAGCTTCCCCATGCTGCAAATAAGACCCAACCCAGCCAAATAAATAAATATTTTAAAAAATAAATTAAAAAATAAATACAACATGCAGCAAGGTGTGGCAACACCAAATGGGAGGGGATCATCTTAGTGAGGGCCCAGGGAGGCTTTGAGGATGAGCCCTTGGCTATTTAGTGTCTCACTGGACTGAACTGCCCCTGGGCAGGTACCATCTCTAGTTCTCAGTGTCACACACAGCACAGGACATACAGTAGGCACTGGGACTGGGGAGGTGAGAGGCAGTTACTTGGGTGTAGACGAGGGGGATGCTGATCCAGTCATAGTGGAAGAGCATGCTGCACTTGGCCCGGTACTTATTCAGCTCCTGGTGGAACAGCAGGAAGAGGAAGTCAGTGGAGACAGAAAGGAAGAAAGGAGAAGGGAGTCCAGTACACATTAGGCCTGGGCTAGGTCTCATTCTGCTTTCAGAGGTGTTGTCAGGCTGGGGTGCCTGTGATGGAAGGCAGTTCAGCACAGTGACTGCAAGGACAGACCCTGGAGCCAGAAGTGCTGAGGATGAATCTCAGCTCCACTAGCTGTGTGGCTTGGGCAAGTTTTTTTTTCCACTCCTTGCCTCAGTTTCCTCACTTCCTCACACTTGCTGCGCTACATAATAGACACCATGTAGGTGTTAAGCACTGAAATTATGGTTGCTGTATGCAAAAGTAGGGGGAGGAGGGCAGATGGGCCTGTCCTAGGTCGACTCACTTCCAGGAGCAGGCAGAGAGCAATGTCATCACGGATTCGCCCATCCCTCCGGGCCTGGGCCGCCAGGTTGGTGAACCAGACGCAAGGAATCCAGTACTTATTGAAGTCAGATTTCAGGCTTTCAAACTTTTTCCTCTCTTCCTGGGACATGAAACCTGCAGAGATTGCAGAGAAAGAAATGAAGTCTCATCCTTGTCCTCTAGGACTCATCGCTTTGGGGTCCTGGAGCTCCCCCTGGTGGTCAAACCTCCCCGCCTAGGAGACCCTCCGGGCAGGTCCGGTTCAGTCCCTCCCAGGGCTCCCTGAGCGCCGCACCTGCGTCCACCACGTGCTCCATGGTGGGAAAGCGCTTGAGCACGCGCGTGCTGACAGAGCGCAGCACCAGCACCGACGCCAGGTTGGCGTAGCGGATGAGGGTGCGGCGCAGCAGACGGCCACGCTGGTCCACGCCGTGCACGGTGGCTGAGATGACGCACATCAGCTGGTCTGGCAGCGGGATGCTTGTGTACTGGGCCCACCAGCGGTTCACCACCATGGTCACGTAGAAACCTGGTGGCCGCCGTGGGTAGTGGGGACGGAAAGGGAAGACGGAGGGCTTGGAAGTCAGTGTGTCCTGCCGGCAACCAGAACGCCTGGTCCAAGCCGGGTGGAACCAAGGCAGAGGGAAGGACACATTGACTCCAGCACCCTGCCTCGCTTGTCAGAGGGACAGCCTCATCCTCTGATCACGCCCTGATGGACCAAACCAGGCAGGGAGGAAGAAGACTGCAGACCTCCCCAGGCAGAGGAGACATGATGGTTCAAGTCCAGGCAGTGGTTAACTCTGAGCCCTGCTTCCCATGAGGGTGTGGAGGGAAGAGTCGCCTCTCTCCAGTTCCCCTGCAGGACGCAGGGGGGTGTGAGGCCAGCAGCAGGCTGGGGCTGTGTTTGGAGTGAGGGTCGGGCTGGTGGTAGGCAGGGCCTGCTGCTGCTGCTCCTAAGTCGCTTCAGTCGTGTCCCACTCTTAGTGACCCCATGGACTGCAGCTTACCAGGCTCCTCTGCCCATGGGATTTTCCAGGCAAGAGTACTGGAGTGGGTTGCCATTGCCTTCTCCAAAGCAGGGCCTAGTCCTCTGGAAATCCTAGACCCGGCACACAGCTCCCATGTCTGCTGAGCCTGCTCTGGTTGACCTTCAGATGTGCCGCTGGGCTAATTCTGACCCTCAGTGCTAGCAGCCCAGCCCAAAGGTCAGGAAAGATGGCTAGGAGGCTGCAAGCGAGAACCCCTTGTCCTTTGAACTTACCCAGTACAAAGGACAAGGGAATGAGGTCCGCAGAGCGGTTGCAGTATCGGGCCACCTGAGCATACACACGCTTCTGCTCCTGGGTCAGCAGCAGCCTGGGGAAGGTCAGGTGGGGCCTGCGTTAGAGGGAGGTAACCAACCTAGTCCCCCGCAGGCCAGCCCTGAGACCCTGCCCTCACCCTCGCACCGGTAGGTGACGCTGAGCAGAGCATACAGGGCGATGAAGAGGAGGAACTCCTTGTAGAGGAGCTTGTAGATGCTTCCCCGCCAACGGAGAAGCAGGCCAGAGAAGCCTCCGAAGCGGGCCTCTGCCACTTTGAGGGTGTAGGAGACCGTCATGGTGCTGGCGACCTGGGGCAGAAGGTCGTGAGAGCTGCCCTTGGAGCTGTCCTTCTCTCCCCATAAACCTCCTCCTTAGCCTGCCTTCTCATCACCCAGCTTAGGTCCCCAAGTAACCTCCTACAACTCTGGTCACCCCCCGACCCCAGCCTTCACCCTTTCAGTAGGAAGGAAGCAGACAAGCAGATAGAGCACACCCCCAGCCCCCTAGGACTCAGTGGCACATGGGTCAAACCAGGATGAGATGGGGCAGAGGGGAGCTGAGATCTACATCCTCTCCTGCCTGAGGCTGCCCCAAGCTCCTCTTCCACTTGCAGGACTAGGAGGAACCCCTGAACTGCTGAGGACAGGAGACTCAACTGTAGCCCAGCCCCATACACCGTGGGGTCTTGCTCTCGAAGCTGATAGTTGGTCTCTCAAGGCACAGGGCGCTCTGACCCCCATCCCACACCTACCTACCTGCTCTGGACAGCAGCCTGTGCCGAGGAAGGGGAACTGAGCTAGCCTTCACCCCACAACACTTAAGTACCTCCTGGGTCCATAAAGTTTGGCCGGACTGAGGTTATCATTGATGGATTGAGGCTGTCACCCGACTTCCCCTGGTGCTGGGAACTGGCTGTGTCTTCCTGTGCCTGCAGGGCTGGGCTGGCCTTTGAGTGCTATAAATGCCTCTGCATTGACCCCACAGCTCACACCATATCCTTGGAGCCAAGGTGACAGAACTGACTGTCCCACGCTCCAGGTGAGAAGACAGATGCATGATAAAGTGTCATAACAGCTGCTGATGGCAGGGCACTGACTAAGTGGCAGGCACTGTGCCAGAGCACCAGTCCATCAAATCTCTGGCCTGTCCTGGGAAGCTCCCTCCCCACGCTGTGAGCTGGTTCTCCCTGCAAGTGGTTCCTGAAGAGAGGAAGCATGGAGAGGTGGTTAGGAACGTAAGTTTGCGAGGCAGACACACCTGGGGTTGAATTCTGCCTCTCTGTGGCTTTGTCCAAGATACCTAATCTCTCTAACTTCAGTTTGCTCCTCTGTAAAACAGTATCAATAACCCCTTCCTCACAAGGCAGTGGGGAATATTCAGAGCAAGAATGCCCGGAGCCTGGAGCATGCAGGCATTCATCCTGGGCCAGTGAAAAGCCAGCCTTTTCCCTTTGGTTTCCACCTACTGGTCCACTGTTGCTTCTCAGAACCTGGGATGCCTGGCTGGCCTCTCCCCAAGCCAAACAGTGCCAGGTCCTGGCTTTTAACGTGGCCTATGAGATGCCCCCACTTCCACCTGCTGTCATCAGCCTCTGACCTCGCTCCTTTTCACTGCTCCTTTGAGGTCCTCTCTCGAATCAGTTAGTCATACCGCCCTAAAATCTTCTACAAAGAGGTCTCCCCTCCAGCCCACAAGACCTTGGACAGGATTACGTCTGATTCATCTCAATAAAGCTGAGGACTTGAATCCAGGCAGGCTTTTCTTTTCTCTTTCTTTCTATTTTATTAAAAAAATTTTTAAATTAGAATACAGTTGATTTACAATGTAGTGTTTCTGCTGTACAGCCAAGTGAATCATTTATGCATATATCCACTTTTAATTAGATTCTTTTCCCATATAGGCCATTGCAGAGTACTGAGTTCCTTGTGCTATACAGCAGGTCCTTATTAGTTATCTACTTTATATATAGTAGTGTATATATATCAATCTCAGTCTCCCAATTTATATCCCTCCACCTTCTCCCCCCATAACTAAAAGTTTGTTTTCTACATCTGTGATTCTATTTCTGTTTTGTAAATAAGTTCTTTTATACCATTTTTTTAGATTCCATATATATGTGGTATCATATATTTGTCTTTCTCTGACTTCACTCAGCATGAGAATCTCTAGGTCCATCCATGTCATTATTTCATTTTTTATGGCTAAGTAATATTCCATTGTATATATATATATACACCACATCTTCTTTATCCATTCCTCTGATGAACATTTAGGTTACTTCCATGTCTTGACTATTGTAAACAGTGCTGCTGTGAACACTGGGATTTGAGAGTTGGACTGTGAAGAAAGCTGAGCGCCGAAGAATTGATGCTTTTGAACTGTGGTGTTGGAGAAGACTCTTGAGAGTCCCTTGGACTGCAAGGAGATCCAACCAGTCCATCCTAAAGGAGATCAGTCCTGGGTGTTCATTGGAAGGACTGATGTTGAAGCTGAAACTCTAATACTTTGGCCTCCTCATGCAAAGAATTGACTCATTGGTAAAAACCCTAATGCTGGGAAGGATTGGGGGCAGGAGGAGAAGGGGACGACAGAGGATGAGATGGCTGGATGGCATCACTGACTTGATGGACATGAGTTTGGGTGAACTCCGGGAGTTGGTGATGGACAGGGAGGCCTGGAGTGCTGCAATTCATGGGGTCGAAAAGAGTCGGACACGACTGAGCGACTGAACTGAACTGAACACTGGGGTGCAGGCATCTTTTAACCTGAAAGACATCTGGTCCCTCTCCCCACTTTTTGTGAGAAATTCCCTGAATGAGCAAGGTCTGAGAGCCAACCCATGGCCTGACAAGTTATGTTCTCCTTCCCAGGCTCAGGGAAGGTGTGCATATGTAGAAAGAACAGGACTCTGTGTGTGTTTGTCCTGGAGGTCTGGAAAACCCACGAGCTGACCTGCAAAAGGGCAAGATACCAGTTCTGGGGCCTTAGCCCCCCTGGCCCTGCAGCCCCTTCCCACGCTCTGATCTGTGGCTTTCCTAAAGCATTCTGGACTGCTTCTCTTAAAGAGTCTCTGGTACCTGGAGAGCTCAGGCCCTGAGGTCCTATCACTTCTCTGACAGTGCTTCCAATTGGCTGCATTTTAGTCCTTAGCTCCCATCCCCATCTGAGGCTCTCTCACATCAGCCTGTTACCCAACTCTCTGGATCCCTGGCCTGTGCATTTCCCACAGAGCCATGGGTAAAGGTACAGAACCTGAAGCCTTGCCCCAGGAGGGAGCAGTCCCCAGGCCCCACCCTGCCCCTCCTTCCTGAGTCACTTTATCTCCCTTCCCAGTTGCTGACAGGTCCCTTTGGTTTATGGTCAAGGAGAGGGAACCACTCCACCTGTAAATCATTTTCCCCACCCTTCTTTATCCTCCCCTAGCTCTTGCCCCTCCCTCTCTTCTGGTCCTAACCACCAGTGCCCCCTCCCCTCACAGCTGAAAGCTGATATATGACTTGGCAGTTTATTGCATGGAGTCTGGAGCCAGACTGCCTAGATAAATTTTTTTAAGAGCACATTTTATACATTTATTTATTTTGTTGTTCAGTTGTTAAGTCGTATCCAACTCTTTGTGACCCCTTGGACTGCAGTGCAACAGGCTTCCCTGTCCTTCACTATCTCCTACAGTTTGCCCAACTCTTGTCCATTGAGTCAATATTTATTTATGTATCTGGCTGCTCCGGGTGTTTGTTGCAGCATGCGGGACCTTCAGTTGCAGCATGTGAATTCTTAGTTGTAATATATAGGGTCTAGTTCCCTGACCAGGAATCAAACCCAGGCCCCGTGTGTTGGGAGCATAGAATCTTAGCCACTGAACCACCAGGGAAGTCCCTGCCCATATTTTTAAATCCAGACACCACAGTAAACTACCTTTGTGACCTTGTTCTTAAGCAAACTGTTTAACCTCTGTCCTTAATTTCCCTGTGGGGAAACAAATACCTATCTCACACAGTTGTTGTGACTATCAAATGAATTAATATTTATGCAGTGCTTGGTAAGCATGAAATGCTCCTGTAGGTATTAACTTCTCCTTTCTGGTGCAGGTCTTGTACTTCCACATCTGCCCCTGCAAGGACACCTGAGATCTTCTTGTTGCTGAATCCAGTAGGCCTCTCCTGAGTCCTCACCTTACTTGGTATCTTTCACTCTTTTTTTAAATTTTATATATTTACTTGGCCACACAGACATGTGGAATCTTAGTTCCCCGACCAGGAATCAAACCTGTGTCCACTTCATTGGAAGTGCAGAGTCTTAACCACTGGATCACCAGAGAAGTCCTGCATCTTTCATTCTTGAAAGACTCCCTTGACCTCTGTGACTTGATACTGTCAAGAGATTCTGACTCTGAACTGCCAAGGGGTAGGCATTTGGGATAGGTGTTCAAATAGGAGCAGCAAGCCTGAGAGCATCCTCTGGAAGATGGAGACTCAGAGAACTCAGAAAAACCTCAGCTTGGTCAGAGGTTGTGAGCATCTTGTGGGGAGGAGAAAGGGCACTAGTAAGAGGGACTGAGAGATGAGTAGAGTAGGACAGATGCAAGGACAGAGAACTAGTGACTCCCAGAAGAGTCAGGCAGGGGAATTCGCTGGCAGTCCAGAGGTTACATTTCCACTGCTGGGGGCACAGATTTGATCCCTGATTGAGGAACTAAGATCCTGCATGCCATGCGGCCAAAGAATAAATTAAAAAGTCATGCAGTGGTGAATAGTGGAGTCAGGCATCTTGGGTTCAGATCTTGGCTCTGCCCCTTAACCTTGGGCAAGAGGCTTAACCCCATGAGCCTCAGTTTCCTCATCTGTGAAATGTAGATAATAATTCCATCATAAGGTTACTGTGAGAAGTCCAGAAGATAAATGCTGAGCCCTGTGCCTGGTTTGTGGCAGTGTATAAGACCCATTAATGGCAGCTTATGTGACACTGAAGGAGGAGGCAGAGTAGGCTGGCAGGCCCTTCAGTTACAGCATCCAGGAGGATGTCCTCTTGATGCCTGGGCTCCCAGAGGAGGGCGCCAGAACCTTGTTATCCTTCCAAGGGGAGGAGACAGTATGCCACCCCAAAATGCGCCACGTTGGCATATTGGTTACTTTGAGCTAAATAGGCACTTGAAAAATTGCAAATGCAGGGAGAGGCTTTCTCTGAACTCACCTTATCTGCCTGAAGAGGGAGCCTCCAAAGAAACTCAATCATCACAAATCCCCTTTCTGGGAGTTTCATCTCATATCACAGGAAGTCTATATCACATCCAGACCAACTTTGTCATAAACTGTCATATCTCCCACCCATTCTTCTAAGGGCCCATACCTCTTTCCTGTAAATTATTTACTCTCCCCTAAGAGGCCTACATTCCCCTACCCCTTTCTCTATTCAGTTGGTATTTAAACCTCAATTCTAAGCCACATGGAGGAGTTATTCATTTTCCCCTGGAATATCCCCCATGTATAGGTTTCCCATACTGTTCATGGGGTTCTCAAGGCAAGAATACTGAAGTGGTTTGCCACTCCCTTCTCCAGTGGACCACATTTTGTCAGAACTCTCCACCACAATCCGTCCACCTTGGGTGACCCTACATGGCATGACTCATAACTTCACTGAGTTAGACAAGGCTGTGGTCCACTTGATCAGTTTGATCAGTTTTCTGTACTTGTGGTTTTCACAATCTGGTTTCTGTCTGTCCTCTGATGGGTAAGGATAAGAGGCTTATGAAAGCTTCCTGATGGGGGAAACTGATTGTGGAAGAAACTGGGTCTTGTTCTGATGGGCGGGGCCATGCTCCAAAAATCTTTAATCCAATTTTCTGTTTATGGACAGGGTTGTGTTCCTTCCCTATTGTTTGACCTGAGACCAAACTATGGTGGAGGTAATGAAGAAAATGGCGACCTCCTTCAAAAGGTCCCATGCAGGCATTGCGCACTCAGTGCCCCCAACCTTGCAGCAGGCCACAACCCACGCCTCCACCGGAGACTCCAGGACACTCACAGGCAAGTCTAGGTCAGTCTCTTGTGAGGTCACTGCTCCCTTCTCTTGGGTCCTGGTGTATGCAAGGTTTTGTTTGTGCCCTTCAAGAGTCTGTTTCCCCAGTCCTATGTAAGTTCTGGCAGCTCTAGGGTGGGGCTAATGACGACCTCCTCCAAGAGGGCTTATGCCACACCCAGGTCTGCTGCACCCAGAGCCCCTGCCCCTGCAGGGCTGCTGCTGACCCGTACCTCCACAGGAGACACTCAGACACTCAAGGCAGGTCTGGCTCAGTCTGTGTGGGGTCTCCTGGTGTGCACAGGTTTTGCTTGAGCCCTCCAAGCATCTCTGGTGGGTATGGGATTTGATTCTAAACGTGACTTTGCCTCTCCTACCATCTTGTTGGGGCTTCTCCTTTGCCCTCAGATGTGGAGTATCCTTTTTTTTTTAGTGGGATCCAACATTCACCTATGCAATATTGCTCTTTACAGCATCGGACCTTGCTTCTATCACCAGTCACATCCATAGCTGGGTATTGTTTTTGCTTTGACTCCATCCCTTCATTCTTTCTGTATTTATTTCTCCACTGATCTCCAGTAGCATACTGGGCACCTACTGACCTGGGGAGTTCCTCTTTCAGTATCCTATCATTTTGCCTTTTCATACTGTTCATGGGGTTCTCAAGGCAACAATACTGAAGTGGTTTGCCATTCCCTTCTCCAGTGGACCACATTCTGTTAGACCTCTCCACCATGACCCGCCCGTCTTGGGTTGCCCCACGGGCATGGCTTAGTTTCATTGAGTTAGACAAGGCTGTGGTCCTAGTGTGATTAGATTGACTAGTCTTCTGTGAGTATGATTTCAGTATGTCTGCCCTCTGATGCCCTCTTGCAACACCGACCATCTTTAGAAAAGGCAGAGGAACCAGAGATCAAATTGCCAACATCCGCTGGATCATGGAAAAAGCAAGAGAGTTCCAGAAAAACATCTATTTCTGCTTTATTGACTATGCCAAAGCCTTTGACTGTGTGGATCACAATAAACTGTGGAAAATTCTGAAAGAGATGGGAATACCAGACCACCTGACCTGCCTCTTGAGAAATCTGTATGCAGGTCAGGAAGCAACAATTAGAACTGGACATGGAACAACAGACTGGTTCCAAATAGGAAAAGGAGTACGTCAAGGCTGTATATTATCACCCTGCTTATTTAACTTCTTTGTAGAGTACATCATGAGAAACGCTGGACTGGAAGAAACACAAGCTGGAATCAAGATTGCTGGGAGAAATATCAATAACCTCAGATATGCAGATGACACCACCCTTATGGCAGAAAGTGAAGAGAACTAAAAAGCCTCTTGATGAAAGTGAAAGTGGAGAGTGAAAAAGTTGGCTTAAAGTTCAACATTCAGAAAATGAAGATCATGGCATCCGGTCCCATCACTTCATGGGAAATAGATGGGGAAACAGTGGAAACAGTGTCAGACTTTATTTTTGGGGGCTCCAAAATCACTGCAGATGGTGACTGCAGCCATGAAATTAAAAGACGCTTACTCCTTGGAAGGAAAGTTATGACCAACCTAGATAGCCTATTCAAAAGCAGAGACATTACTTTGCCAACAAAGGTTCGTCTAGTCAAGGCTATGGTTTTTCCTGTGGTCATGTATGGATGTGAGAGTTGGACTGTGAAGAAGGCTGAGTGCCGAAGAATTGATGCTTTTGAACTGTGGTGTTGGAGAAGACTCTCGAGAGTCCCTTGGACTGCAAGGAGATCCAACCAGTCCATTCTGAAGGAGATCAGCCCTGGGATTTCTTTGGAGGGAATGATGCTGAAGCTGAAACTCCAGTACTTTGGCCACCTCATGTGAAGAGTTGACTCACTGGAAAAGACTCTGATGCTGGGAGGGATTGGGGGCAAGAGGAGAAGGGGATGACAGAGGATGAGATGGCTGGATGGCATCACTGACTCGATGGACGTGAGTCTGAGTGAACTCCGGGAGCTGGTGATGGCGTGCTGCGATTCATGGGGTCACAAAGAGTCGGACACGATTGAGTGACTGAACTGAACTGAACATTCTCCTGTCAATGAGTGAAGAAGTTGGCTTAAAATTCAACATTCAGAAAACTAAGATCATGGCATCTGGTCTCATCACTTCATGGAAAATAGATGGGGAAACATTTTTTTGGTCTCCAAAATCACTGCAGATGGTGACTGCAGCCTTGAAATTAAAAGACAGTTGCTCCTTGGAAGAAAAGCTACGACCAACCTAGACAGCATAGTAAAAAGTGGAGACATTACTTTGCTGACAAAGGTCCGTCTAGTCAAAGCTATGATTTTCCCAGTAGTCATGTATGGATGTGAGAGTTGGACTATAAAGAAAGCTGGGTGCTGAAGAATTGATGCTTGTGAACTGTGGTATTGGAGAAGACTCTTGAGAGTCCCTTGGACTGCAAGGAGATCCAACCAGCCAATTCTAAAGGAAATCAGACCTGAACATTAATTGGGAGGACTGATGCTGAAGCTGAAATTCCAATACTTTGGCCACCTGAGACTCATTGGAAGAGACCCTGATGCTGGGAAAGATTGAAGGCAGGAGGAGAAGGGGACGACAGAGGTTGAGATGGTCTTTCCCCAGTCGCATCACCGACTCAATGGACATCAGTTTGAGCAAGCTCCAGGAGTTGGTGAAGGACAGGGAAGCCTGGCGTACTGTAGTCCATGGGGTCGCAAAGAGTTGGACACGACTGAGCGACTGAACTGATGGGCTTCCCAGGCAGCGCTAGTGGTAAAGAACCTGCCTGCCAATGCAGGAGATGTAAAAGACACGGTTCAATCCTTGGTCAGGAAGATTCCTTGGAGAAGGGCATGGCAACCCACTCCAGTATTCTTGTCTGGAGAATCCCATGGACAGAGGAGCCTGGTGGGCTACAGTTCATAGGGTCATAAAGAGTTGGACACCACTGAAGCAACTTAGCATGCACGCACATCCCACATGTATACAGAAGCTCTGCATGTTAATAAACTTGCTTTTGGGGACTTCCCTGGTGGTTCAGTTGTTAAGAATCTGCCTTCCAATGCAGGTTCGATCCCTGGTTGGGGAACTAAGATCCCACATGCCACGGGGCAACTAAGCCTGTGTTTTGCAGCTAGAGAAAAGCCCACACTGCAATGAAGACGTAGTTCAGCCAAAAAAAAAAAGAAAGTTTTTAATTAAAATAAAATAATCCTTTAAAAAAATACATAAACTTGCTTTTTGTTTTTTTGTACTTGTTGTTAATCTCTTTGTTGAAGAGTCCTGTTTGGGTTAGTTTGATTTGGGAATCCAACTTTAGATACTGTAGTTAAGCCAGAAAAGATAAGAATGAGTAAGTCATAAGTAAAGACTAGGGGAAAAGTATTCCGGGCAGAGGGAATAAATGTGCAAAGGCTCAGAGGCAGGAACAGTTCTATTATGTGTGAGAAAGACAGAGAGAAGGCCTCTCTGACTGCAGCAAAGCAGGCAAGAGGAGATTGTTTAGAGAGGTCGACAGGGCCTGACTATGGGGAACTTTATAGACCATCTCAAGGATTCTGAATTTCATTCTCAGACTAAAGGGACACCCCTGAAGAGTTACTTGTAAGAAATGTACCAACTAATAAGATGATAATAATAAAGGAAACTCTGTGTGTGTGTGAGGGGGGCATGTGGGAGAGTATATGGCAACTCTGCCCTACCTGCTCAATTTTTCTGAAAAATCCAAAACCATTCTTAAAAAAATAAAGCCTACCAATAAAAAATACAAAACTGAAAATAAAGAGCCCTGTATGAAAACCTAAGATGGGGAGAGTTTTGACTTCTGCTAACCCCCAGTACCTTAGAATGTGACTATATTTGGAGATAGGACCTTTAAAGAGATAAGTAGGTTAAAACAAGGTCCTCAGGTAGACCCTAATCTTATCTGACTGATGTCTTTAAGAGAAGATGTGATTAGGACACACAGAAAAAGATCATGTGGACTTCCCTGTGGTTCAGACAAGAGTCTACACTGCTATTGCTGTGGGCACTGGTTCAATCCCAAGGAGGGGAAAAAAGGGAGACTGCCATTTACAAACCAAGAGAGGCCTCAGAAGAAATCAACCTTGTCAATACCTTGATCTTGACCTTCCAGCCTCTGGAAGTATGAGAAAATAAATTTCTGTTGTGTAAGTCACCTAGTCTGTAGTAATGTTGTTATGACAACCCTAGAAAACTCATACAAAGGCATTTTGGTTTAGTTTCCAAAACAAAATGGCAATATCGAATAGCTTTATCAAACTATACATCCTCAGCCCCATTTCCCCTTTGGATTTGCTTTTCCTGGCCTTACCTCTACCATCTCCCCATCTGGAAAAGTGTTGACCTATAGAATAAAGACCAAACTCCTGAGGATGGCACTTAAGGCCTTCCTGCCCACCCCCTCTCTCTCTCCCTCTCGTTCATCTGAGCTACTAATATTTCTCCACGTTTCAGGCTGGTTTGGTTCTCCATTCAGGGGACATGGAAGACAAAGTTAGAGAAGTAGACTTTTGTGGGCCTGGTGAGGGATGGGATGGGATGGTCATATGGTGGGAAGATGAAATGGAGACCAGGAAGGTGCTGCAGCAGTAATCCTGATTTGAGAGACTATGACCCAGATTAGGGTGCTTGGGGAACATGGAGTGAACTGCATAGATTTCAGAGATATTTGGGAGATAAAACTGACAGCAATCGAATACTAAATAAATATTTGTTGACTTTCTTGGCCACTCTTTCTAAAGTAAGCTCTTTGGTTACTCTCCTGTTTACTTCCTTCACAGCACTTTTCACAGCCTGCAATTACTTTGTTTATATTTTTGCCTATTGTCTGTTTCCATTAAGCAGAATGTAAACTAAATGAGGGCTGCAACATTGACCAACCTTTTACACACAGTGCTTGGTCACTGACCAAGGGCTCTCAGATCTTTGAGGACTGAATAGGTTAATAAGTGATTGGATGGTACAGAGTGAGCACAGAAAGGCGAAAGGTCAAGGCCAGGAAGAAGCCTGTGATCCTGGGATCCAGAGGGTTTAAGACTCCACCTCTTTACCACCTCATGTGGGTCAGAATGGCCATCGTTTAGAACTCTATAATAAAAAATGCTGGAGAGGGTGTGGATAAAAGAGAAACACCTTAAACTGTTGGTGGGAATGTAACTTGGTGCAGCCACTATGGAAAACAGTATGGATGTTCCTTGAAAAACTTAAAAATAGAGTCGCCATGTGATCCAGCAATCCTACTCCTAGGTATATATCCAGAGAAAATTCTAATTAAAAAAGATACATGCACCTTAATGTTCACTGCAACACTATTTACAATGTCCAAGACATGGAAACAACATATATGTCCACTGACAGATGAATGGAAAAAGATGTGGCACAAATATACAGTGGACTACTGCTCAGCCATAAAAAGAATGAATTAATGCAGTGGCACCCCACTCCAGTACTCTTGCCTGGAAAATCCCATGGACGGAGGAGCCTGGTGGGCTGCAGTCCATGGGGTCGCTAAGGGTTGGACACGACTGAGCAACTTCACTTTTACTTTTCACTTTCCTGCATTGGAGAAGGAAATGGCAACCCACTCCAGTGTTCTTGCCTGGAGAATCCCAGGGACAGGGGAGCCTGGTGGGCTGCCGTCTATGGGGTCGCACAGAGTCGGACACAACTGAAGCGACTTAGCAGCAGCAGCAATATGGATGAATCTAGAAATTATCATACCAAGTGAAGAGATTATCATACCAGAAAGAGAAAGACAAATTCCATATATCATTTATATGTGGAATCTAAAATATGATGCAAACTTACCTATGAAACAGAAATAGACTCGCAGACATAGAAAACAGACTTGTGGTTGCCAAGGGGGAGATGGGTTGGGAGTTTGAGATTAGCAGATGCAAACTATTACACATAGAATAGAAAAACAGTGCAGTCCTACTGTTATAGCATAGGAAACTATGTTGAATATCCTGTGATAAACCATAATGGAAAAGAATATGACAAAGAATGGATGTATTGATATACGTGTAACATAGTCACTTTGCTGTACAATAGAAATTATACAACATTGTAAATCAACTATACTTCAATTAAGTAAATAAATTTAAAAAGGCCCCATCTCTCTGTCTCCGGCCCTGTGAAAGGTGGGCATGGACCAGAGGTTTAGGGGTTCAGGTGGCCCCAGGACCACCTGCCCAATTGTCCTTTGCTAGATTTGAGAAAATACAAGTACCATTCTTCACTTTCTGGCCTCTGGCTGTGGACGCAGGGCAGTGGATGTTTTCAGGGAAAGAGAATAGGCACCCCTCCAGAACATGAGATCTGCCCCTTAAGGGTGTGGGTGTAGGGGTAGCAGAAGATGTGACCTAGCCCGTTACAAAAGCCTTGAATGCCTGGCTGTTTGATCTCAAGACTCAGCATAGGAGCTCAGGCTTCCACCCACACTCCCCACTCCAGGCAAGCCCAGCTGCGAGTATGCAATTCCTCTCAGCCCCTAAAGGGGGCAGCACTGGCCTGGACCTGCGGTCTCTGGCCAAGAGCGTGGGACGAACGCAAATTCTCGCGCACTTAAAGGGTAGGTGACCAACTCGGGCAAAAGTGAGCGGCGTCCCTGCTTCTGCCCTCCAGGTTGGAATGGTGGTCCATCTAGTTGCTGAGGAGACTCCCCATACGCCCAGGCACCCTCGGACTTCAGCATAAGCCCCCAAGGATGGGGGGCGAAAGGACCCCCATTAGAGGGACTCTCAGTCACCAGGACGAGGTAGGAGGGCAGGGACAAATCTGGCTCTTACATCCTGATGGCCACCCACATGGTGACTAGCAGTATGGCTGCGTCTTGAAGGCGGGAGCAGTAGGCTTAGCCTCTGGGTGCGCGGGTGGGAGGAGGAGCTTCTTCTTGACGTAAGGCCTGATGAGGGGCGTGGCTTCTCGGTGACTCGCATGAAGGGGGCGGGCTCTTAATGATGAGACGCCGGGGAGGGGGCAGGCGTTCATTGATAAAAACGCTGGGCTCCCTGGGGCGCGAGCGCGGCGTAGCAAATCCTGGCAGCGCCTCGCGCCGTCTGGGCCTGGCGGAACCCAGAAATTAGCCTGGCCGGCGCTGCGCCGCACCGCCCGCATGGAGCCCGCGGCCGGCTTATTGTCCCCGCGACCCTTCCCTCGTGCGGCCGCCCCGCCAGCGCCCCCGGCCGGACCCGGGCCGCCTGGAAGTCCCAAGCCTGGATCTGAGCCAGAGGTGCTGGCCGAGACTCCGGCACCGGACCCTGGGCGCCTCATCACCGACCCGCGGAGCGGCCGCACCTACTTCAAAGGCCGCCTGTTGGGCAAGGTGAGCTGAGGAGTGGTGCCAGCGAGGGTAGGGGAGCCCTGCCGAATTCTTTGCCCTCGTGGAGCGGGGCGGGGCCGTTTGGCCTCGGCATGGGGACGTCTGCGGGCCAGACCTGCCTGATGCCTTCTCCTTATAGGGGGGCTTTGCCCGCTGCTACGAGGCCACTGACACAGAGACCGGCAATGCCTACGCGGTCAAAGTCATCTCGCAGAGCCGCATTACCAAGCCGCATCAGCGTGAGAAGGTGAGCCAGGGCCCAGGCCCAACGGGCGACGGGTGGGGTGGGAACGGTGACGAGGGAGCCCTTGACGGATGGTAACCCCCCGCCGCCACTGCAGATCCTAAACGAGATTGAGCTGCACCGCGGCCTGCAGCACCGCCACATCGTGCGTTTCTCGCACCACTTTGAGGATGCTGACAACATATACATTTTCCTGGAGCTCTGCAGCCGAAAGGTGAGGGATGGTAGAGGTAGGGGAGGGAGTAGGGACCTTAAGATCCAAAGTTGGAGCCCTGTTCTTCCTCGGCGAGCACACGGAGGGAGGGTCGGGGAGGGCGGACGAGGGGCTGAGGCCGCCGCTCTCTGCAGTCCCTGGCCCACATCTGGAAGGCCCGGCACACCCTGTTGGAGCCAGAGGTGCGCTACTACCTTCGGCAGATCCTTTCCGGACTCAAGTACTTGCACCAGCGGGGCATCTTGCACCGGGACCTCAAGCTAGGTGAGACTCCTGGGCCAACAGGATGGGGGGCTGGGGAGGCAGAGAAAAAGGCGTCTGACACATTTCTCCGCCCCTGTTCAGGAAATTTTTTTATCACTGAAAACATGGAACTGAAGATGGGGGATTTTGGACTGGCAACCCGGTTGGAGCCCCCAGAGCATAGGAAGAAGTGAGTGTTTGGGTGGGGGCGGGGGGGATGGCCACAGTCTGTGTGACACAGATGACGTGAGTGACAGACACTGAGTATATATCTGTAGGAGGCACGATGATTGCCTGATGTGACCGTGTGATTGATGGGAGGGTGGTGTGTGTGGGTGTGTGTGTGTGTGTGTGAACGTGGCGGTGGCAGCCTTGGTTCCTGGGAATGGTGGAGAGGCTGCTGGTCCTATGGGTGTCTGAGTCCTTAAGATGGATGGGGTGTAAGGATTCTTGAAGGTATGACCAGTCCTGCGTGTGAGTGTGGATGGTGACATAAGCAGTGTGTGTGTGAGACAGACTGAGTGTGGAGATGGTGGACATGACACTCTGTGTCAGAAAACCCTGCTGTGGCCATGAGGACTGGGAGTGTAACACAGCATGTGTGGCAGTAGTGTTCATGGGGGGTGTGACAGTTGATGTTAGTGTGTACAGCACAGACCACAGGAGGTGACCGCCTGTGGTGGGAGTAGGGGAAGGAGGAAGGCATCAGTGATGTACCCTCTGTTGACCTGGAGGAGGGGCTGGGTTAGGGGTCAGGAACTCCCCAGTCCTGCAGAGTCGCTGAGCAGCTGGGCCAGGCGGGTGGGCAGGGACTCAGCTGCCATCCCCGGCTCCATTGTCTCAGAACAAACAGGAGTTCTCTGGCCTTTGGTGACAGGCAGCTGCTTTGTCTGGACTCTCAGTGGGGGCAGGGATGAGGGGCCAGGCAGGCTGCCTCTGAACCTTGCCCTCTCCTCCTCCCTATCCCCTGTCAGGACCATCTGTGGTACCCCCAACTATGTGGCCCCAGAAGTGCTGCAGAGACAGGGCCACGGCCCGGAGGCAGATGTGTGGTCCCTGGGCTGTGTCATGTGAGTGCCAGGGTGATGTGTACACAGAGGGTGCCTGGGAGGCCTATGTTCCACTTCACTCCTGACCACCTTTTCTCTGCCCCACAGGTACACGCTGCTATGTGGGAGTCCCCCCTTTGAGACCGTTGACCTGAAGGAGACGTACCGCTGCATCAAGCAGGTTCACTACACGCTGCCTGCCAGCCTCTCATTGCCTGCCCGGCAGCTCCTGGCCGCCATCCTTCGAGCTTCACCCCAAGACCGCCCCTCAATTGACCAGATCCTGCGCCACGACTTCTTTACCAAGGTTTGTGGCGCCCCAGACACAGCCAGTCTGCAGATTCCCCAGAGATTGAATTGGGAGCAGGTGACAGGACCCCTGGGCTGCTCTTCTCTGCTCACATGCTTTCTCTCCTCAGGGCTACACCCCGGACCGGCTCCCTGTCAGCAGCTGTGTGACAGTCCCAGACCTGACACCCCTTAACCCAGCTAGGATTCTGTTTGTCAAAGTTACCAAGAGCCTCTTTGGGAGAAAGAAGAATAAGAGTAAGTCCGAGACATCAGTGGATTTGAGGGTACAGAGCAGCAGGGGGCTTGTCACATACATGTGGGGGTGTGAGTGTAGGGTCCCTGGGGACCCCTGGGGATAGCATGCATTACACAGGCACTTGTCTACACCTAACTGTGTCATCTCTTCGGGAAGCAGGGGGTCTGGGCAGGATTCTGAGGGTTCTATCTCCCCCCACCCAGATAAGAACCGTCCGGAGGAGCGGGACGAGGTCTCCTGTTTGGTGAATGGCCTCACTCGGACGTCCATCGGCCATCAGGATGCCAGGCCCGAGGTGAGGTGCTTACGTGGATGGTGTTCCCCTGACTCACCCCCACCCTCGCAGCTGCAGGAAGCCTGGGATAAAAGAGGCTGGTGAAGCATTTAGCCTCGTGGTGGCCTAATTGGCTGTGTCTCATCGGTCAGGCAGGGTGACCTGGGGTGCCCGGGGTGCCAGGGCAGGGCGAGCCATGGACTCTCAAGGATCTGGATTTCGGGGCCTGTCTCACTCCTTTCCCCTACCCAACTCTCCAGGCTCCAGCAGCTTCAGGTCCAGCCCCCCTCAGCCTGGTAGAGACAGCACCTGAAGACAGTTCACCCCGTGGGACGCTGGCAAGCAGTGGAGATGGTGAGCCACCAGGAGGGTGACGGGTGCTCAAGGTTGCGGGGGCTGAGTCCAAGCCCTGAGGGAAGGGGTGGGTGGAGAGTCATTGTCTAGGGCTTGTGGGATTATTGCCTAATTCTCAGTGCCCTGTTCCCTTTAGGGTTTGAAGAAGGTCTGACTGTGGCCACAGTGGTGGAGTCAGCCCTCTGTGCTCTGAGAAACTGCCTGGCCTTCATGCCCCCAGGTGAGGCTGGGGCCTGGCATGTGTGAATGGTGGTGGGAGTCCTTTTACTGGGAAGCCAGGAACAAGTCCTCATTCCTACCTCTTCTATGACAGCTGAACAGAACCCAGCTCCCCTGGCACAACCAGAACCTCTGGTGTGGGTCAGCAAGTGGGTTGACTACTCCAACAAGTTTGGCTTTGGGTATCAACTGTCCAGCCGCCGTGTGGCTGTGCTCTTCAACAACGGCACACACATGGCCCTGTCGGCCAACAGAAAGTAAGTGCTATCATGGGGTGCCTTGTATCCAGGCCTCTGTACTCAGCGGTGCTGCAACTTGGTGTGTGTTCCTGGGCTCCTGGTCCTGCAGTCTCTGAGGAGGGGGTCTGTCTGCTTCCTCCAGGACTGTGCACTACAACCCCACCAGCACTAAGCACTTCTCCTTCTCTGTGGGTGCCGTGCCTCGGGCTCTGCAGCCTCAGCTGGGTGTCCTGAAGTATTTCGCCTCCTACATGGAGCAGCGCCTCATGAAGGTTTGTGGACTGGGTCTGGGGTGGGGGTGGTACATTCAGGACTAACACATCCTGATCCCCTCCTAGTCCCCTTTGGGGGTAGGTGGACAGTGGGGTGGGTGTTGAAGCTAGAAGCTGACCCTCTAAAGGAGACATGAATAGGGAGAGGACTGACTGGTGTCAGACAAGTGACTGGCCCCTGTTCCCAGGGTGGAGATCTGCCCAGTGTGGAAGAGGTGGAGGTGCCTGTGCCCCCACTCCTACTGCAGTGGGTCAAGACCGATCAGGCCCTACTCATGCTCTTTAGTGATGGCACCATTCAGGTAAGAGCTCCGCCTGGAGTTGGGGGTGAGGACTGGGAGGTCCAGGGTGCTGGGGAGGAAACGATGTGGGCCCTAGGCCCTGATCAGTGCCGCCCTCCTGTGCACAGGTGAACTTCTACGGAGACCACACCAAGCTGATCCTCAGTGGCTGGGAGCCCCTCCTTGTGACTTTCGTGGCCCGCAATCGCAGTGCTTGTACTTACCTCGCTTCCCACCTTCAGCAGCTGGGCTGCTCCCCAGATCTGCGGCAGCGGCTTCACTATGCTCTGCGCCTGCTCCGGGACCGCTGCCCGGTCTAGGCCAGAGTCTGCAGGCCCGGCCACCTCTCAAGCCCTCAGGCCTGAGGTCTGTGCCTCTCAGGCTCTGGCCCTCGCCTTTGTGGCCCTCCCTGTTCCTTTGGTGCCTCACTGGGGGCTCCGGGCCGAATCCCCCAGGGAATCAGGGACCAGCTTTACTGGGGTTGGAGGCGGCCTCCCACCCCTTCTCCAAGAAAAGCCTGAGCCTTAGCCCCCCACTAGGGGGCGTTATTTATGGACCACTTTTATTTATTGACATTTATTTATTGGGATGTGAGCCCCACGAAGGGCCTCCTTCTGGGATAATAAACCGTTTTTGCAGAACTCGAGGGCCTCCTCACTCGCAGTAGAGTCCGTGGACCGTGGCCACGGCGAAGAGCGAGGCGTTGGTGACGGCAGCCGAGGCCAACCCGTCGCACGCGGCGTCCCAGAGCGCGCGGCTGACCACGCGGACGCCCTGGCCCGCGCGCTGCCCCAGCACCACGCTGCACACCAGCTTGTAGCGCGGCGGGCTGAGCTCGCGCAGGCGCCTGCGCACCAGCTCGCACAGCTCCTGCGCCAGCCGCCCGGCCTCCGCGCCTGAGTAGCATGCGTCCCGCAGTCCCTCGGCCAACGCTGCCTCCAGGGCCTGCTGTGCGCGCGCAGTCTCCCAGCGCTCCCCCGGCGCTGGCTCCGTGCGGTACGAGGGTGCCATCCGGCGGGCGGGTGCCAGGGGCAAGCCAGAGAAGCTGACTCGCGAGCCTAGAGGGGGCACGGGGCCCAGGGATGGGCGTCGACCCCCAGGGCCTGCACTTGGCCCAGCCAGTGAGTTGCGGCGTGAAAAGGACAAGACCGGACCTAGCACGGAGCCACGGCGGGAGGCCGGGCCCAGGCCAGCTGGTCGGGTTCCATCAATGCTGGGCAGGTGGCCTAGAGGCCGCGCTGCTGATAGTTTCAGCCCATGATCTTTGGCCTCCTCCTCCTCCTGGCGTCCGGGGGCCACAGGCCTGCCAGCCATGGACCTGCCGGCTGGAAGACCCACACTTGGATGGGGTGGCCCTCACTAGCTGTCTTTGTACACCATCTAGTCTCTTACTTAGTGATGAGTTTTTACCCTCTAATCCCTCCTTACCTGTGTTTTTCGGACCGGTGAATCAAATAGTTCCCAGCTGCGTGGATTCCTGGGTGCTTAGAGCGTTAAGGGCTGTTAGGGACAACAAGGGAATGGACGCTGCTCAGAGTATCATCTCTCTCTCCCTACCCCCTGAGCTCCACTTCACCTGAGCACTATGGACGTTAGAAAAATGAGCTCCAAGTACCCCTCCCCTCCATCTGACTCACCAGCAGAAACGGATGTATCTGCCCTCTGCCTGCGCCTAGACAGTGGCGCCTCCACCCCCTAACCAGAGGGAGGGACAGACAGATCCAGCTCCTTCAGCCCACAGATCCTTCTAGCCCCCTTGAGTCTTGAATCCAGCCATCCTCCACCCCCTCCCTGCTCTTAGGGTGTCTGGCAGAGCCTGGGGCTAGTGACTCAGGATGGTCCTTCCAGCCTGTTTTTGGCTTCCGGCCCTACCTCCAGAGTCAGTTCTGGGAGGGCTGCCCTCTGCCCCAAACTCCTTAGGCACCTGAGCCACCTGCAGCTGTGTCCTCCAGGTGCTCTCCTAACAGTCCTTGCCCGGCTGGCCTGACCGGCAGGTAGGAGGGTAAGGGCCCCTTGCCTGTGTTGTGGAGTTGCCCCGGGTTGCTGGGCAAGCACTCACTCCTCTTCCTGGTTCCCTCTCACCAGTCCTGGCTCCAGCTTAACCTGGGAGTGTTACTGTAAGCATGTGTTGAATGCCGGGTGGCTGAGTCCTCAGGGGAGGGGGATCAACAGGGGGTTAGAGCCTAAGGGCATACAAGTGTGAGTGAAGGGGCAGATGTAGAGGGGGCTCTGGTCAGAAAGGTGTCCCCCTACCCCAGGGCTCTTGAGCCACTGTCCATTTCTCCCCTTATGAAGGCTGGCTCTCTACTTGTGAGCAAGTTGCAGAGGCCTGGGATATGGGGAAACCCTGAGGCTGCTGGGGTGGCTGCTCAGGAATCAGGATCCGGGCCTACAGGAAGGAGCACGTCATGGGCCTATCGTCTCCCCATCAGCCTCAATTAGGACAAACATTTCCGTTCCTTGTATACAGCTAGGGTGGGGCTTGGATGACTTCCTCAGTTCTGGGCTGGGGGAGGGGGAAGGTAGACCCATTGGAACTCAGATCTGATGCAACAGTGATGACTTCACTCCTCAGTGAATCCTGCTGACCTAACTTTTAAGTGTCCTGGCCCTAGCCCCCGCTGTCCACACCTTGTGTGCCCTAGTGCCCAGACTGCCCCAACCCGCACTGTGGTTGCACTTCAGGGACACCAGAGACCATGATGCCTCTGTCAGTGTTGACACCTCCTCACTTGACCCCTCTCTGGGAGGCCCAGGACTGCCACCTCCCAAACAAGCCAGCTCTGGACCCTGAAAATGGTCCACGGGGACAAGGACTTTCCCTGTTAATGGGAGTTCTTCAGGTCTGCTTAACCTGTATGCTTGTAGGGGGAGGGGAGAGAGGGGCAGGAAATTTGAACTCTGAACCCTGGACAGGCAAGGGCCAGGATGCTAAGACCCTCCAACTCTGCTTAGGGCCCCTCTAGGGCTGAAGTTTTCCCTGGGCCTGTGGGAGCTGGGCGGGGCCTCCTCTCTGGCCGGGCTCTAGTTTCCGTGGAAACCCACAGGCTTCCCACCCCAGCGCTGCCTGGGCAGGCTCCCAGCTGGGGCCTCATCCGCAGCCAGCCTCTCCTCCCCAGTCCAGTCTGCTCCACCTCGGCCTCTCTCGGTCCCCTCCCTGAGTCCCCAAGCCTCTAGCCTCTTCCACTGGCCGCTGATGCCTTCTGGGCCTCTCCTGCCTCATTCCTAAACTTTAGCTTCTCAGCAAACAGGCCTCTGGATCTCTTACCCCTCCCTCTCAGGCCTTTCTAGCTCTTCACCAGCTCTAGGGCTCAGCCAGGCCTCCTGCTCCTTCCATGTACTGTCTCTCCCACACGTAACAAGCCTCCTAGGCTGTTCCTCCTGCTTAGTTCCCTGCCCCACACATGGAGACCCCAGGACTGGTTGTGCATGGGGAGGCCGCGCCTTTTTCCACAGCACTCCGGAGCCTCGTCAACAACCCCTTATACAGGTGAGAGGGGCACCTGTCTGTGGGTTTTCCCTAACTGGCTCTGCTGGGACCCATGACTCTGAGGAATCTGAGTACAGAGGAAGTGGAGAATTAGGACTTGACCCTCCTCCCGGGTGAACTCAGCCTGGGGAAGTGGAGTGTAGAGGATGGCTACTGATCACGCAGTATCTGTGATAGCCTGAGAGCCAGAGGTGGGGGTAGTGGGGACTAGTGCTCAGAGCAGCTATGTGACTTCAGGGAAAGGCCTTCCTTTTTTGGATCTTGGGCTCCTGGCAGAGAAAAGCCCTCTGCCCTCTGGATCCTGAGAAATGGAGTGTAACTTGAGTGCCTCCCTGGGGAGGCAGAGGAGCAGACAATCCTATTCTGGGAACTGGGGACTTATAAGGGGAACAAAGCTCAAGAGATTGAGCCAGAGTCACAGACAGGAAGTAGTTCAAGCGCACTGCCTGGGGCTCACTGCCTGTAGTGTCTCTAACCGGGGACCAAGTACAGGGGCAGGGCCGGTCAGAGGAACCAGAATGCAGCTTTCTGTCTCCACCGCTTCAGAGCTGGGGTCCTCCCACAGGTTGGCGATTTCTGTAACCCTACTGCTTTGGGCGTCACAGTCTGGTCTGAGCAGTGGACCGCCCCCCCGGCCCCACCGCCCACCTGCCCCCCAGGCCTTGGATGTGAGCCTAGAAGGCTCCAGGAAGCTCAGGCTTCATCATCTGTCCCTTACCCACTGTGCTGTTCAGAGGCCCAGCAGCTGGGGCCGGAAGTGATCATGAAAATGGAAAATGTGGTCTGGCCCCATGATAGTGCATCACTGACGTGTCTGTTTGCAGTCAGTGCCCTCCACACCCTCCTCCTCCCCCCTCCTGTCTGGAGGAGGCTGAAAAGGCTGAGTTTGCAGTCTGGAGAAGCCAAAAAGAGTTTCCCTTCACCAGAGTCACAGGCTGGGGAGGAGAGGGACATTGGGATTGATCTTGTTTCAGCCCTGGTGCCCCCTCAGTGATCAAACATAGCCACCTAATGTTAGCCACCCTAGGGTTTGGGATGAGCATCTCATTTCAGGGATGAGAAACCTGAGAGGCAGTAGGTCAGAAATCTCTTCCCTAGGCTTCTCTTGCCTAGCTGGAGCTGTGTTTAGAACCCGGCCTGTGTGACCCAGACCTTTTGCTAGAGGGACTGCCTCTTATATGGCAGATAAGGAAACGGAGGCCCAGAGAGGGCAAAGGCAAAGTCTAGAGTTACACAGAGACTCTAGCCTCTTCTTTCTGGCGCTCTGCCCTTCTCTCCCACAGTGATGTTCGCTTTGTGGTTGGTCAAGAACGGCAGGAGGTGTTTGCCCACCGGTGCTTGCTGGCGTGTAGATGCAACTTCTTCCAGCGACTTCTGAGCTCAGAGCCAGGCCCTGGGGTGCCTAGCCCTGTGGTGCTGAGTACCGTGCCAGCTGAGGCCTTCCTGGCAGTGCTGGAGTTTCTGTATACCAACAGTGCCAAGCTGCAACGCCACTCTGTGAGCCCACTGGGCAAGGGTCTGGGTGGGCAAGTTCTGGGTGGCTGAGGGGCAGGAAGACTCTCTTCTACCATGCCAACCACTCACTCTGCAGGTGCTTGAGGTGTTGACAGCGGCTGTGGAGTATGGGCTGGAGGAACTTCGAGAGGTGGGTTCATGGGCAGCCGTCTCCTTTCCCCTGTCTCTTATGGGCGCGGTTCACACCCTGCCTCACACACCCGCTAACGTGGAGAGGAATGTGCACCAATACAGAAAGAAGTATGGGTATCTCTATATAAACAGGCATTGATGCATGCCTATGCGCAAAAGGATATGTGTGCCCTGTGGGGGCATATGGGGGTGTAGATACCAGGATAAGCTAGCCTTGATCCCTGTTCTTCAAAGAGAGACAGGCACAAGAAAAACGCTTAACCCAGTGGCATAAGAAGTGGACAGAGAAGGGCATATGGTGCTGAGACTGTACAGAGAGTCTCTCTAGTCTCACCACGAAGGAGAAGAGGGGAATACTTCCTGGAGAAGGAAACATTTGTGTTGCATCGGGTAGAATAGGTAAGATTTTTATTCAGCGGGGAGAGGAAAGATGGTATTCTAGTCACAGAGGCACAAAAAGAACTGGTGAGACATCTAGTGTAGCTAGACTAAGAGGACTAAGAGTGTGAAAGGAAGAGAGGAAGAAATGAGATTGGAGAGGGTGCCAGGAGCTGGTTCCTGTAGGACCTTCAAGAATTTGGACTTCCTTTACCCAGAGGGCAGTGGAGTTTCAGTGGAGGTTTCAGGTAGTGAGGATTTGGAAGCTAAGAAGAGAAGGGATTGGGAGCCATGGGAAGGGCTCACCAGTCCCATAGGGACAGGGGTGGCAGTGGTTGCCCAGGAGAGAAATGCCTGCCTTTGAGAGAAGTGGAACTGGCACTGTTCACAGGTCAGTTGCTGTAGAAACTGAGGTTGCACTAGCAACCGGTGTTGTTGTTCAGTGGCTCAGTCATGTCTGACTCTTTGCAACGCCATGGACTGCAGCACAGCAGATGGCCCTGTCCTTCATTATCTCCGAGCTTGCTCAAACTCATGTCCATTGAGTCACTGATGCCATCCAACCATCTCATCCTCAGTCTCCCCCTTCTCCTCCTGCCCTCAATCTTTCCCAGCATCAGGGTCTTTTCCAGTGAGTCTGTTCTATACATCAGGTGGCCAAAGTATTGGAGTTTTGGCTTTGACATCAGTCCTTCCAGTGAATATTCAGGGTTGATTCCCTTTAGGATTGGCTGGTTTGACCCTGTGAACTGGCATTACCCAGGGCTTTTCTGGAAGTCGGGGTGAGAGGGAGATATCACAGATGAATTCAAGTTTCTGGTTAAAATAGTATCTTTGAATTCAGAGAAAAGTGTGGAAAAAGTTAAGTGTCTTGAAAGAAAAGGAGAGTGGAATTTTCACATGGCTCTTATCTAGTCTGATTAGTGAGGAATGTACTAAAAGGTGGGCTGCTGGGCTTGGCTTTGCTATTCCTAGTCTCAGGCCTTGTGATTCCCCGCCTCCCTTGGCCTGGGAGGTCTGCGTAGGCCTGGGGCTGCTAGTAGCCTGGGTGGCTCACTGCTCCAAGGCTGTTCACTGTTTCTGGCCTGGGGCTGGGGCCTTGGAACAGGGACATCTGGGCACAGCCCACCTTCGTTTCTGTTCCCAGCTGTGCCTGGAGTTTGTGGTGAAGGCACTGGACGTGGAGCTGGTTTGCGAGGCCCTGCAGGTGGGTGTTGCTGGACAGGCTTGCAGGAGGTTCCGGTGTGGAGGGCCGGGCTGCCCGGCCTCTCCATGTCCAACCTGACCTCCTTCATTCTGCTCTCAGGTTGCTGTAACCTTTGGCCTGGGACAGCTGCAGGAGCGTTGTGTGGCTTTCATTGAGGCCCACAGCCAGGTACTCCCCACTGCATACTCCCCAGCCCATACCCCTTGTTCTGCTCCTCCCTGACCCAATCGCGGACCCATAGGAGACCCTCCGGACCCGTGGTTTCCTGGAGCTGTCCGCGCCCGCGTTGCTGCCCCTGCTGCGTAGCGACAAGCTGTGTGTGGACGAGGCCGAGCTGGTCCTGGCAGCCCGGAGTTGGGCGCGCGTGGGCGCGGTGAGCAGGGGCTGAAGGGAGTGGGAGGTAGGGGTGCTGAAAGAGGCTCTAGCTGCAGGAACCAGGAGAGCAGGCGGTTGGGCAGGTGCCCCCGCCCGCTCAGGTTCAGTGCTGACGTCCGCAGGCGGTGCTAGAGCGGCCTGTGGCCGAGGTGGCGGCCCCGGTGGTGCGGGAGCTGAGACTGGCCTTGCTGGCTCCGGCAGAGCTGAGCGCCCTGGAAGAACAGAACCGGCGGGAGCCGCTCATCCCGGTGCGGACGCGGGGAACACGTCTCGGATCGTGCTGGGGGAGGCGAGTGGGGCGTGGTCCAGGGTCTGCGGGGTAAGGTGGGCACTGCGGGACTCCTCGGTGATTCGCATCCCTTGCAGGTGGAACAGATCGTGGAGGCGTGGAAGTGTCATGCTCTGCGGAGAGGGGATGCGGCCCGGGGCACCCCGTGCCGCCGCCGGAGGGGCACTCTGCCCCGGGAGCATCATCGCTTTTTGGATCTGCCCTTTAAGTGACCAGTGCCATGACTTGCGAAGCATTCTGCGCCTCTCTTAAACTGCACCTCCCAACACGCTCGGCGCTCAAAGCGGGCTTCCGCTCCCAGAATGCTTCGCAAGTCGGGGCGGGAAGGACCAGTGTGTGCCAAACGCAGGCGCTATGGGTGAGGTTCCGTCGGTGGGCGGGCCTGAACGCCGCGCTCTTCCGCTGAGCCTTGGCTCCAACCCTGCGCAAAGCCCGAAAGCAGTTTCTGTGCCCGCGTGCTCTGGCTCTACAGCCTGTCTCTGAGCACTACCGCCCGCCTCCTTTACTCCTGTAATTCCCACGTATCTTTTCAACTCAGCCCCCTCTTTAACTCCAGACCTGGCTCCTGGCGATCTCTCTCCATATGTCCCACAGACACTTAAGACTCGATCCAAAATTGTGCTTGTCCCTCATCTTTCCCCAGTTCTGCCCCCATCGTGTTTCTCATCTCCATGGGTGCCAAAGCCAGAAACCTAGATGTCATCCTAGCTTTATTCTTCACATTTGCCTCCCATGGCTTCTATTTCTTAAGAGACTGAAAGCAGAATATGCCACCCCAAAATATGCTGTTTTGGCATAGGGTTGTTTTAAGCTGATTATTTTGAGAAAAAGTAGACGTTTTGAAAACAGAAAAGTTACCCTTTTGTAGGGGAAATTTTTATAAACTAAATCTACATTGGTAAGGGTGTCGCCCTCTTTGTACAGAAGGATGACTAATTTACAGGAGACTTCCTGTGAAATAACTAAGATTTGCTTAATAAACCTTGCTTTCGGTGCTTTTTCCTGACGGCTTTCCCATATCTGGCCTCCTCACTTTTCTTTCGTCATTAGCTGAAGGAAGTATTTAAGCAGGTATTTTCAGCCACCTCTGGGAGTTACTGATTTTTCCCTGGGTATCTCCCATGTGTATGTGAGATATACATGTTAATAAACTTCCATTTTTGTTTCTCTGGTTAAGCTGTCTCATTACAAAGGTCTCAGCCAAGAACTCAGAGAATAGAGGGAAAATTATTTTTCCTTTCCTACAAGATCTTTCCAGTTGGTTCAGTTCTCTTACCCCAGTTCAACCAGTCCTATCTGTGGCAGGAATTACTGCCACAGGTTCTTATTAATCTTCTTGCCTTCACTCCAGTGGAGACCTCCTCCCCAACCATTTCCCACAGTGCCTTTTGACCTGTCTAAAACTGTCAGCCCTACGCCCTTTATTTTCTCTATTTACCCACTGCCCTCTGGACAAAATATAATCTGTTTCACTTTTAGAGCACTCAAAATACTGGTGGTTCCAAACATTAGCAAATTTTCTCTCAACAACTACCTTTGCAAAAATTCACTGGTCCTCAGACTTCCCTGGTGACACAGTAGATAAGAATCTGCCTGCCAATGCAGGAGAAACGAGTTCTATCCCTGGTCCGGGAATATTCCACATGCTTTGGAGCAACTAAGGCCGTTGGCCCCAGCTACTGAACCTGGGCTCTAGAGGCCTCAATCCTGTGACTACTGAAGCCTGAGCACTAGACCCTGTGCTCTGCAACAAAAGAAGCTATGGCAATGAAGCTATGGCACACCCCAACGAACAGTAACCCTCACTTGCTGCAACTAGAGAGAGCCCGTGCACAGCAATGAAGACACAGCGCAGCCAAAAAAAAAAAAATACACTGGCATTCTATCCCTGGATTTCCTCTCTTGGTTATTGAGGACTCCCCATGCTCTCCTGCTCTCCTTTCATTTGTTGTGTATTTTGTCTTCCTGAGGATCCAGATCTCCCTGAAGAAAGATCTCTGGGGCCAGGAGTGGAGCCTAATTCATTTCTACTTCCCCAGTCCCTGACACATAATCAGTGCTCTGTAAATATTCAGTGATGACTTTGCTTTCTTATTTAAATATTATTTTATTCCAATAAGATACTATAAATATGAAATTAGGGACTGACTTTATTTTGGCTGTGCCTCTGGACTTGCGGCATCCCTGACCAGGGATCTTTTAATTTAAACTGGTGCCCCCTGCAGTGGAAATGCGGAGTCTTAACCACTGGACCCCCAGGGAAGTCCCTAGTTGATTATTTGGAAAAAAAATAGTTATTCTTCTTTCTCATGGATTTTACATAAAAATATGTTGTAAATGGGTTAAAAAGTTATTTGTTATTGTATTTCTCAAGACTGAAAATGTGATTACCCTTAATACTACCTTAGATAATGAAAACTGAAGAAGAAAAGCTGTAAGTCCTGGAGGCCTGGTTTAATTTAGAGGGCTGGTTAAATTAACTATGGTATAGTCCTTACAGTGATATTTAAAAAAAATCCATGGTCTTTGGTGAGCAAAGCACAATGCAGACCAAGCAGAGCATGATTCCTTTTGCTGAAAGAAAAGATAATATTGGGAGAAAAAGTTTTCCTTGCTCTTAGCTTGGTAACATTTGAGGAGGTAAAATGTGTTTGCACGAAGCACACATATGAATATGAATATGGAGTCGGTGGGATCTGCTAATGGCTGTGAATCTGGAGTACACCGAGTATGAGATGATAATCACTTAAAAGTCACTTCCCTGGTGGTTCGGATGGTAAAGGGGCCACCTGCAATGCAGGGGACCTGGATTCAATCTCTGGTTGGGAAGGATCCCCCTGGGAAAAAAAAGGCAACCCACTCCAATATTCTTGCCTGGAGAATTCCATGGACAGAGGAGCCTGGAGGGCTACAGTCCACGGGGTCACAAAAAGTTGGACACGACTGAGCAACTTTCACTAAAATCCACAGGCCTAGGTGATTTCCCCTAAAGAGGATGTAGCTCTAGGGACAAGACACATTTGGTAGCTAGCCTTGTTCTCTCATAATGCTGTTTCTGTAGGGCACTTATCAGAGATTATGTATTATCTCCTTTTTTTCTTCTTAAGTTCTTGCTTCCACCAAAAAATTAAACTCCTTAACGGAAAGGTTTAGAATGGAAAAGTGGCATTGAGTGAGTGTTGAACAGACACAGTCTGAATAAGTCATAACCAGAGTGCCTCAGCTAATTTTTTCCTCAGATAACCTCTGGGAAAGTAACCAGGTAATCTGACGGGACTTCCCTGGTGGTTCAGACCGTAAAGAATGCGCCTGCAATATGGACGGCCTGGGTTCAATCCTGAGTGGGGAAAATCCCCTAGGAGTGGGCTGGTGAGAGAGAATTACTACGTTTACCCTCTTCCTATAGGCTCGCGTGTTTTAGTCGCTCCAGCCGTGTCCGACACTATGGATTGCTATCTGCCAGGCTCCTCCGTCTTAAGGATTCTACACACATAAATATCGAAATTAGCTGTCATTCCCTTCTCCAATGGATCTTCCGGATCCAGGGATTGAACCTACGTCTTCTATGTCTAGCTGTGTCTCTACCTTAAACGCCATCTGCGAAATCTTTGGCGCTTTATCAAATGAAAAACAACCAATAACTTTTCTATTTCATCTGCAAGCTTCTAAACGACTTAGTGCAGAATTATATAAGTAAAACACGCAAAAAAAAAAACACAAAACGCCGTACTTCGAACACAGATTGAAAGAACCAAAATTTTCCTTCATAAATTGTGACAGCTGATGAATTCTAATTTTTAACCTTAGAAAACGTAGCCTCGTTAAAAACGAGGCCTCAAAAAATTGGGTAAAGACTCAGAATTGTTCCTCTCCACGGAAATCTTTAGTAAAAGGCGAAAGATTTATACGATCTGAAGAGAAACCAGAGTATGCTTTCGCAGTTTCGCTTGGAACCTCCCAGAGCAATGTAACACTCTGTACAATTATGGTTGCTCCGCTCCCGCGCGGTTTGGGCACCTTGAGCGGAATTTGCACAGACCGTAGGTTTCTAACAGGTACTGTCCCCTCCAACAGTGGACAAACCCCCGTGGGGCTGGAATTCAAGCGCGTGAAATCGTCTTTTCGTGGTGCACTATGGGTATGCAAATCACAGGCGGCTCCGCCGCTGGGTGACGCCACTCACCGGCCGGGCTGGGCGGCGCTGTGGGCACCTCAGGGCTGCAGCTCTCTCTTTGCGGGTCCCCCAGGAAACCGACGCTTCCTCACCGAGGGTGAGGTTAAAGCCCTGTCATTTCATACCCGCAGACCCCTGCCGTCACCACTCCTTTGGGAGGAAACGGCATCCAACTTATCTGGAAGGATAGTTCCAGTGAATGGGAGGTGGAAACGAGTTCTCGAATAGCCTTTGTGAAGTCGTGGGAGGTGAACATCGAAAGTAATTCAGCCTGTCTGGAGTAGGGTGTGGTGTGTCTGAATGAGGGTGTGCATCTGGCCATTAGCTGTCTTGAGAGAGCTGGGAAGATGGCAGAGGCTAGATCCAGTTAGGCCTGGAAAGGACTTGGCTTTGATCTTATTATTATCAGCAATGGGGAGCCATGAAATGGTGTTGAAGTTAGAGGGCTGAGTAATGTACAGTGCCACACAGGGTGGTTTGCCCTGCAAACACTGGGACTTGTCCCCAAGACTGGCTGTGGTCAGTGCCCTGGAACTGACTATTCCTGGGGCGGTCCAGCTCCAGTTGGCTGGAATCCTTCAGCTAGTGCCGTATCACGACACCGTTCAGTGTTTTAGGTTTATTCACTAAGCATTTGATCCGAGCACAGACTTTCAACATAGCTAAAAATATCACAAACTACAACAAGAGAGAGCACCTATGAGAAGCCAGGCCATTTCTTACATGAATATTTCATTTACAATCCTAAAAGGAAAAACCAGCAGCCTACAAAATGGACTGTAATCTTCCATTTCACAGATGAAGATGCTGAGGCTCAGAGAGGATGTCTGATTTTTCCAGCTCACTCAGCTGGTAAGTGGAACTGGGGGTGGGGGGTGACGACATCTTTTGCACCGTTACAGCCTGGTGAGCTCTCCTGCTCTACCTCAAAGCTGCTCCATAGTGACCCAAACACCACTGGACCCAAATCCAGGGTCTATCTCTTGGGCATACCGGATGCACCCCCTACCCTTGGTTCCAAGCCAACCACCTTCTCTTTTTTGATTCAGTGTTGATTCAGCTGCAGTAGGTGTCTCCCCTCTCCACTCCTAACGTTAGGTCAGAACATGATTTTCCGGCCTTTGGCTTGGTGGGGTGGGGTGGGGTGTGAGAAGGCAGTGCTCTGGGGGTGGGATTGTTCCTGGTGAGTGTGTGCCTGGAACCCAGAGTGTGTATGTGTGTCAGCTGAGACTGAGCCCTGGGATAATTGGAGAAAGGCACTGAAAGACCTCTCCCTCCCATCCATCAGATGAGACTACACCCGGGGGTGTGGCCAGAATCATCCAGACCTCTGTACAATGGGATTGTTCAACCTTTACAAGCAAACAGCTTAAAGATAGCACCTCACTGGTTGCTTGTCAAACTATGGTTTTTCCAGTAGTCATGTACAGATGTGAGAGCTGGACCATAAAGAAGGCTGAGTGCCAAAGAACTGATGCTTTTGTCCGTGGTGTTGGTGAAGACTCTCAAGAGTCCCTTGGTCTGCAAGGACCAGTCAATCCTAAATGAAATCAATCCTGAATATTCATTGGAAGGACTGATGTTGAAGCTAAAGTTCCAATACTTTAGCCATCTGATGTGAAGAGCGGACTCCTTGGAAAAGATACTGATGCGGGGAAAGATTGAGGGCAGAAGTGGGTGACCCAGAATGAGATGGTTGGATGTATCACCAACTCAATGGACAAGAGTTTGAGCAGACTCAGGGAGATAGTGGACAGAGAAGTCTGACATGCTGCAGTCCATGGGGTCGCAGAGTCAGACATGACTGAGCAACTAAACAACAGCAACACAGGCTGCTAGTGCCTCAGTTTCTACAGTGGCCCTGCGGATCCTCTGCTGTCTGGACAAAGATGCCTCTGGGGCGCCATGCTGACTACTTACTTGCACAGGCCTCTGCCTTGGAGATTGGTCTGGGCACAAAACTCCTAAAACACACCCCCATCTCTGTTTCAGTTGGCCACTTTTTTTTTTTTTGGTCACGTCAAGAGGCTTGTGGGATCTTAATTCCCCAACCAGGGATCAAACCCAGGCCCCTGGCAATGAGAGCACTGGGTCTTCACCACAGGACCACCAGAGAATTCCCTTGGCCACTTCATTCATCTGCTCCCACTTCACCTCTCACCTGTTGCCTGACTGTGTCCCTCTGTCCATCCCCCCAGGCTGCTGAAACAGGAGCTGGCCGATGAATCTGGAGAGGAACGCCAGGCTGGATTATGATGGCTCTGAAAGCTGCACAGTAGGGTTTTGACACCAAAAACATTTGGAGCATTTTGTGTACTGAGCACTTCAGCCAGACCATGTTACCAAGTATGTGACCAATGCATTTGCCGCACATCATCTTCACTTGTCAGGCGAATAAACACACGGAGGACTAGAGGGCTAGGACCTCAGGCCCTGACACTTGTGTGTGCAAACTCACAGCTATACAAACACAAAGCACCAACCTCAATTGAGATGAGTTCACATAGAATATATTTCACTCTTTTAAAAATAAAACTTTCAGCATAGCTAACATCCAAACTACAAAAATAAACATCTCCATATAAATAATTTATGTGGTGAGAGATTGGCGGGGATACAGAGCGCCTCCTCAGGGGTCACCAAGCAGCGGGGACCAGGCCCAGCAAAGGGTGCTAACGATCCCTGAGGCTTGGTCTGCTGGGGGCAGCAGTGTCGGGGGGAAGGGGGGTCTGGGCTGCACTGCAGCCTTAAGTGCTGGCTTTTACCCCACCCAGACACAGGCCCAGGCCCATGCCCAGAGCCGGGCATGCAAGGCTGCTCACGGCCTAGACAGTGGCGGCTTTGTGTGGATTTCGGGGAGGTCTCCGATGGCCCCATCAGGGGAGGGAATGAGGTGGCAGCAGCAGCAGGGCTCCCCAGGAGTCCGCCCTGTCTTCAGCAATGCCCCACTGCTTCCCAATGACTTCATGTGGCCTGAATGGGGTCTCCATGCTTTGGCTGCTCTTTCACCCCGTGGCTGGACACAGTCCCCTAGGCCCGAGGTTGCTGGGGCCATTGGCAGCTGGTGTGGCAGCAGGCGACCAAGTAGGCTCCTCAGAGGCTGGGTGGATGTAGGCACCAGGCAGTGGGGGTGGGTGGAGGGCCACAGTCATGGAGGTAGTCACTCTGGCAAAGCTCTGGGGCAGGGTGGAGGGTACCCCCCACCTGAGCCCTCCTCCCTGCGGAGCTGGGGGGCTCAGGACCTCTGCGCTCTCCTTGTACATCTGTACCACCTGGGGGGAAACAGCAGCCCCAGTGAGCCTGGGGGCTACTGGGGACTCAGCCCCCTTCTGCAACTTCCTGGTTGGGAAGCTGGGGTCTTTGGTGGCTTCAGCAGGAGACAAGAGCTAACAAGGGACAGGATGTTGAGACCAGGGGCCAATCCTGCACCTAAAGGCTAAGGTGGGTCTCAAGAAGAAGTTAGGAGGGCTGGAGGGCAGGGACATGATGTCTGGGCAAAAGGGGAGGCTGCTAACTTCAGCTGGTGGTACTTCATGGGGAAGGGGTCCTGTGAGTTGAGCCCTGTCTGTTGGCCACTGAGGGTGTTTTGTTTTGGTTCTATCCCACCCCGCCCCGTGGGCTGGGAGCAGGATGGTGTGGTCACCTCTGGTGGGGGGCCCAGGATGGACAGCAGTACCGGCAGCAGCACGAGCCCATGGAGGAGGCCCAGGAGTGTAAGTATTGTCAGCACCACAAAGAAGTACCTGGGGGTGTTAAAGAGGGGTCAGCCGGGTCAGGTCCTGTATCCAGTGCAGGCCAGCCCTGCCTCCTTGCCCTGAGCCCTCCCCTACCTTACGATGAAGTCAAAGTTGGAGCCAGCAAGCATGAGCAGACCTAGCAACGTGGAGATGGCCCCATCGGTCACTGGAGCAAATGTGCGCTCCAGGGCCCGGGCAGCCCGCAGGTTCCGGCTACCCTGAGCGGTCAGGAAGCCCTGGGGGAACAAAGTGGTCCTGGAGCTGCTCCTTGACCAACCACAGCCAGCTCATCTGTGTCCCCAGGGCTCACCCATGCCTGGCCCACAGGCGGCCAGGTGAACTGAGTTCCTGGGAACTGCGCAAGACCCAAGCACAAGTCCATGTAGGTAACCCTGTATAGATGAGTGAGATGGGCTGTGTGCTTAGCCGCTCAGTTGTGTCTGACTCTTTGGGACTCCATGGACTGTAGTCCACCAGGCTCCTCTGTACATGGGGATTCTCCAGGTAAGAATATTGGAGTGGGTTGCCATGCCTTCCTTCAGGGGATCTTCCCAACCCAGAGATATAACCCAGGTCTCCCACATTGCAGGGAGATTCTTTACCAGCTGAGCCACAAGGGAAACCCAACCTGTTCTAGACATCTCTGTCTCATTCATCTAGCTCAGCTGGTGAATCCTCCTGCAATGCAGGAGACCCAGTTCGATTCCTGGGTTGGGAAGTTTCCCTGGAGAACTGAAGCCACTCCAGTATTCTGGCCTGGAGAATTCTATGGATTGTATAGTCCATGGGGTGGCAAAGAGTTGGACATGACTGAGCGACATTCACTTTCACTTTCTTTCAGACTAGGTTGGCCATCTATACCCTGTCCCATGTTTTGGTAAATAAAGTTTTGTTGAAACCCGGCCACACCCATTCAGCACCTATCATCTATGGCTGCTCTTGTGCTACACTGGTAGAAAGACCATATGGCCTGACAAGCCTAAAATATTACTGATTCTTTTCAGAAAAAGTTTGCTGATGCCTGGTCTAGAAGGATGGATACTTCTCAGGGTGGCATTTCAGAGGCTTTCTGATTCTTTCTGGGTATTTTTCTGCATGCTGACTTGTCCCCCAAGGAGTATGTTGTTCTTATAATCAGAAAAATAAGGATTTTATGGGGGAAGAATGAAGGAAGCTGTTTGTGGGGTCTGGCCAGGTTTGTGTTAGAGCCCCCAACGGTCCACTGCCCCCACCCCACTGCCACCCCTCTTCTGCCGGAGAACACGAAGCTGTGGGAGAGGCCAGCCCACCTGTGATCTGCACCTCTGTGCTGGAAGATCTCGCCTTATGCTTACTGTCACCTAGCTACCACCCCATCTCCCTGATTCACAGTAAATCCATCCAAAATAACTGTTAGTTCTCATTTTCTCACCTGCCATTCTGTCCTCATCCCATTCTGGTCAGGCCTTTGTCTCTCCTCTCTGCTGAAATGGCTATTTATTTATTTACTTGTTTATTATCTCTACACTCTTGAAGGTAAAGTGAGTGAGTGAAGTCGCTCAGTCATGTCCGATTCTTAGCGACCCCATGGACGTCCGTGGGATTTTCCAGGCAAAAGTACTGGAGTGGGGTGCCATTGCCTTCTTGAAGGTAAAGTGTGTATGTATTGCTCTCATCTCCCCAGTACTGAGCACACACTGTTTGTTGAAAATGGAATCAGCTGGCCCGCCCCCTCCTAGTGCCTGTGCTCACCAGAGCCACGTGGACGGTGAACTCGACACCGATGCCTATGGAGGCCACAAGAATCACCACCGGGATGGCACTCAGCTTGATGCCCAGGAAACCCATGATGCCAAAGAGCTCCACAGTCATCATCGCCAGGACCAGTACCTGGGGAGGGCAGGGCTCACCCAGGGCTCCTGGGCGGGGCAGGTGGGGGAGCTATGGGTCCCTCTAGCCCCACTCCTGCAAGACTCACTATGAGCGCAGCCGTCCAGGGGTTGAGCAGCAGCAGGGCACAGACGAGGAAAGTACACAGCAGCAGGATGCAGACTGCCAGCAGGAAGCAGCGGCGCAGGCCCAGGTACTGCTCCCAGAAGAGGAAGGGGGAGCCGCTGGGGTAGGCATGCACCCCGGCCTGGCTGGCCTCAGCACACGCTGCCCGGGCCCCCTCAATGGCCTCCACGAAGTCTGCAGTCTTCTGGAGGCCGCGCAGGAGGAAGGGGAACTGGGCAAACTCCAAGGGCTGGGCCGCCGGGACTGTGGAGGGAGGGGTCGGAGGGGTGGCCGGTGAGCTCGGGCAGCAGTGGGCAGGGCTTCAGGGGAGGGCCTGTGTGGGCCTGGGCCCAGGCAGTTCGGGCTCCCCCGGGACTCACTGCGAAGATTCTCCCCCGTGGTGTCATACTTGTCATGCAGCCACTCAGGAGGTGGGGGATAGAAGTTGGCCTGTGAGGCTGCCAGACCCAGGGGGTCACTGCTCACCCACACGGTCAGCCCCATGTAGAAGAGCTCGGGTGGGATCAGCCCTTCCTTGTCCACCAGCTTCTTGGTGGTCAGCTGCAGAGGCAGAGGGGGTTAAGGCTGGGCCCACGGGGCCTGGAGCCCCTCTGTGCTCCCCTGCCCTCCAGTCCTCTTCCAACCTGGCTGAAATCTAGAGGCTCCTGGGCATCCCCGGTCTGGACGAGCAGCTTGTATGCCAGGGCCCCATCCTCAGAGCCATTGCGGTATGAGTGGCGGGTGATGCGCCCAGAAGCCCAGTCCTGGTCAAATGCAGCCTGGATTCCTGGCAGAGGACGGGGAAGGGGTCAAGTTGCCCTGTGGGCTCTGGGGGATCCTGCCGGCCGCACCCTCCCTGCCCGCCTCCTCGCCTCTCACCCTGTAGCCAGCTGCGGTAGTAGTGCAGCCAGGTGCGGGGTGCCTGGGTGGCCGGTGGGGGCAGCACGGCCTTGAGGGAACTGAAGCGCTGGTGCAGATCAAAGAGGGCGCGTTGGGAGTGGGCGTAGTCAAAGCCACCCTGTGTCACCAGAGCCACCTCATACAGAGAGAAGTACCTGAGCTGGGCGCTCAGGAAGGCATGCTCCTTGGTGCCGCGCGGCACCACATCAGTCAGGGCCAGACCGTCCTGCACCAAGGTCGCTCCATAGAGGCTCAGGCCCAGGAGAGCCCCAAAAAGTACCAGTACTACAGCCTGTGGGGAAAGGCGACTAAGCTGGAGGCCCAGAGACATCTAAGAAGTCTGTGCCGCGTCCCGCCTCAAGCTGCCCGGGCCTGGAGGCTTACCTTGGTGTGGGACTGGAGCAACAAGGGTGCAAACTGAGAGCGGGCGAAATGGGCAAGATTCCAGCGGGCACAGGGCAGGGACTTGCAGGCTGCCTTCTGCCCTGTCCCCTCCTCCTGCCCTAGAAGGTCCCGTGTGGACCCTCCTGGGCTGAAGAGCTCAGAGCCCAAAGGGTCAGAAGGTGGCGGCACCAGCTGGGCTTGGGGTGGCAAGATGGTGACCACATGTTGGCTGCTGGCTTCACAGTGGGCAAAGGCTTGAACCGTGGCAGTCAGGTGGGCAACACCCACTGGTACCGTCCCATTCCCCAGCTCCTGGGGCAGAATCTGAATCACCCGAGCAGAGCAGGGGCTGGAAGAGGCAGAGAGGGGGCGGGGGTCTGGAAATGGTGCCAAGGGGACAGGACGGGATGGGGCTCAGGAGGGACGGCCCGGTGGGACACGGGTACCTAGAGAAGCAGCAGAGCACATCCAGGCGCCGGCAGTGGCGCCGCCGCAGGTCCAGGCTGAGGACCGCTGGGAAGACAAGCATCACGGCTGCAAAGTTGCAGCCCACCACTATGGCTGCCTGCGGGGTGGACAGGAGGGGCACAAAACCTGGATGAAGCCCACTAGGCTCCATGCCCACCCGAGCCTGGGCCCCGAGCCATGGGTGAGGCCTCACCTGCAAGGAGAAGGCCCGCAGTGCAGGGATGGGAACTAGGGCGGCCATGAAGAAGGCAACCATATTGTTGATGGATGTGAGTGTGACACTGGTGCCTGTGCGTCGCAGACACTCCCCCGTGCGCTCCTGCCAGGACAAGGCCGAGTGAAGGATGGCAGGGGAGGGGCAGGAACCACACAGCAGCTGACGTTTATTGCCCTGTTCTAAGCACTCAAATTACCGATCCTCACCACAACCCTTACCATGCTAACTGTGATCACCCCTGTTTACAGGTGAGGAAGAGAGGCGCAGAGAGGCTTATTACCAGCCCAAGTCGCTTAAACCAAGAGGCTCTGAGGCCCTCAGCAGCACGGCCTGGGATGAACCCAGGCAGGAGGACGAGGCCTCACCTGGAGAGGGCTGCCAGGTGGAGCCTCTGTGAAGGCGTGTGCCAGCAGGAATATGTCGTCCACGCCGATGCCCAGTGCCAAGAAAGGCAGCACCTGGAGGGGCATGGGGGCAGGCAGTTGGAGGATCTGAGCAGCCCGGGCTGTGGGCCCCAAGTCTGCCCGCAGACCTGACCTACCTGGGTAGTGGCAGCGTTGAAGGCGATGCCCAACAGGGCACAGAGCCCCAGGCCCGAGGCCACTGCCAGGGCCACCAGCAGCACACCAGCGAGGCCCACTGCACCCTGGGACTGGGCACAGTCCCACCGTAGCATCGTCACACAGGCATAGGCTAGCTGTAGGGAGAGAGGGCAGTCTGGGATGGGGGCTCCCAGGTGGGGCTGGTGGTAGGGGGCAAGGCGCCAAGAGGACCCACCATGAGCAGGTAGCCCCCCACCACACGGGCAGCGCTGACTTCAGAGAAGGCGTGCAGGATGTCGTCCAGGGTGGTAGAGGAGAAGGCGTGGATCTGCTGGGATGCGTTCTCGGGCAGGGCCTCCTGGGCCAGCTGGAGAGACAGGGTGGTGTGAGGCGCAGGAGGAAGCAGCGGCCTCGGGTGCTGCACTCGTTGGCTCCACGCTGACCTGCACAAAGCGTCGCTGCCAGGCCTGAAGGACCGTGCCGGCCTGCTCCTCGCTCCAGCCGATGTCATGCGTCTGGTAGTCACCTCGGAAGTGCTCGTAGAGCTGGCGGGGGCTCATTAGCAGGAAGGTGCTCTGCAGGGCCTCTGCCCTGGCGGTGGTGTAGGAGAAGCAGGAGTCAGGGCTGGTCTCAACGACCAGGAGGGCATGTGCAAGGGGCATTTGCCAGAGCTGCCTGGCATCAGGGTGTGGCTCCCCATGCCTGGGGCATCCCCTTGGCAACTCCCGAGGGGGCGGTCCTACCTCAGCAGCTGTCCTTGGGGGTCTCTGGCCATGCCTCCCAGCAGCAGCTCCTCCTGCCAGTGCATAAACTTGTGGGAGAAGCCATGGCAGCCCCCACTCAACTCCTGAGCCACGTTGGGAGCCTGGAGCGGGTGGAGAGAAGCTCATTACTCCAGGCCCTACTTGTGGGTAACCAGGTGTCTCTGGGTGGGCACCTCCAGGAACCGTGCTTGCCACAGAGCTCTGTGGGCCTGGGGTGTATATACTGTTGTGCTGAGCCTCTTGCCCGCCCTGTAAGCGAACAGCTAGAGCCTGGCAGGGAGGAGGCCACAAGAGGGAGCAGAGGCCTAGAAACAGGCTGCAGGGAGGAGCTGGCTGAACTTTGGTGGTTTTGGGAAAAGGTCCACATTCACAGGGCCGCAAAGACACTCAGGAAACCAGGTATGACACCCATGCTTATCTAATTTGTCTTGTCTCTCTGTACACATGTGTTTTGATGAAGTCCAGCCTTTCTGGGCTTAGAAAAAGCCAAAGGGATTCATATGCTACTTGGGTCCTTAGGAGAGCTGAATGGGAATGGAAAACTCTAGGTGTTGAGTGCAGTGTGGAGAGGGTAACAGTGTCCAGGAAATATGGGGCAGAGCATAGAGCAGTCTGCTGTCTCCAGGAATAGGGGAACACGAGGGGAAAGGGAAGGAAATAACCTTTCCCCAGCAGACCTGGCTGGAACCCACCTGCCTGCTGTGATGGTTAGGGGCACTGGGTGGGCAGTGGAGGTCGTCAGGGTGCAGACAGGGCCGCCCCACGTAGGCCTGGCCCACCTGTGCCTTGTCTAGCAGCTCCCGGAAGCCCTCAAGGGAGGCAAAGGGGCCCAGCTCCGCCAGCAGCTGCTCTGGGTCCAGGTTGGTCCACTGGATGTCTGGGCGGCCCCTGCAGGGAGAGCTTGTGGTTGGTGAGGATCAGGGATCAGTGCCCATCCTCCAGACTGCTGCCAGGGGACCCATGGGGTAGCCCACCCCACTTCTAGCTGCTCACTGTCCCTCTCTGTGGAGGCTCAGTCCAGCAGGTTGCTGCAGTGAACTCTGAATGGATGCAGGAGCTGAGACAGAACTCAAGACAGATGGTACTTAACAGAAGGAGAAGACCCACAAAAGCCCCATTTCATTCCCTCTCAAACCGTCTATCCTTGGTTCTCATATATAACCATATAGGTGCCTGCCTGTAACAGGTTTTCTTTCTGGCCTGGGCAGCAGCTGAGTTGACACCTAGCTAACTCTCCCTGGCAAAGTCTCTTTCTGGGGATCTTTTCTTAAAAAAAAAAAAAAAAAAAAAAACCAACAACAAACTTTTGATTTTATATTGGAATACAGCCAATAACAATGTGATAGTTTCAGGTGGACAAGGGATTCAGCCATACACATACATGTATCCATTCTCCTGGGGATCTTTTTTCTCCTTTGTTCAGATCTTACAGATCTGCGTGTTTTATCTAAATAAGACAGGCCTGCCTTTCCTTCGGAGGTGAAGAGAAGGGGGATGAGGAGAGAGCCCTGAGGCTGCCTGTGCTCTGACCCTGGCCTGGGTGGTAATCAGGCTCTGGTGAGCTTTTGCTCACCATCCCTCCTTTCTGTTGGGGAAGTCCTGGCAGGGGATGAAGCAGGGCCCGGGAGCAGCAGCAGCGGCACTCACGGCAAGTAGGCAGAGCCCCCTTGGAGTTTGGCTCCCTCCCAGAAGCAGTCGAGGGGGGTGAGGATCACGCAGGGAAACAGCTTCTCAATCATCTGCCAGGGACATTCCAGGCCAAACATCAGTCCTGCCCCCGCAGTGCCCCCTACTCCACCCCCACCACCTCCCCTACTGCAGAGAAGGCTCCACCTCTACCCTGTTTCAGAGAACAGTGCAGGAGACTCACCCGCTCAATCATTCCATTTTCAATTAGGGGAACTCCTGACTTGTAGCAGATTTTGTTCAGATCCCAGGACCTGCAATAGCCAGGGGCATGGGACGTCAGTAGAAGAGGGCGACTGCGGCTCCAGCCCTGCTGTGGCACCTCTCGCTCCCAGCTGCTCGGGGGCTCAGCCAGACTCACTTTCCATAGAGGGATACTTGCACTTTACTGGCGGTGAGGGCTGCCTGGAGGTGGAGGTCAAGTGCCTCGGGCGTGAGGACGTTCTCCCCCTCCTGGCGCGGGGTCTGTATCAACATCTGGGAGGTATACGCAGCCTCCTCCCCCAGCTTCTCCTTGGTGTATTCCAGTTCCTGGCTCACCCGGCTGCCCACTGCCAGAGCAGAGAGAGAAAGCTGGGGGGCAAGAGCCTCGGTGGATCCAAGCTCCAGGGAGTGTGGGATCCCAACTCCAGAGACCTCCCAAGACAAGTGGGAAGAACTTCTCCTTGATGGCCACGCTGAGGCCCCAGGCTCCTGGCCCTCGTTTCAGAATCTGGAGTGGAGAGGCCCAGCTGTGTGGCTCTTTGGGACTCTTGTGAGACCTAAGGTTTCAGCATGAACCCAGCTGGCTGTGTTTGGAGCAAATAACTTAAACGTGAGAGATCCACAGGAGCGGGGCCAGGGTGGGGCTTTGGTGTTCCAGTAAGGGGGCCCCCACTCAGTCTGTCTCTGTTCTGGCGGGGAGGACAACGAGGGAGGCTGCTGTTGGAGGGTCTCCTGACCGAACAGGTCTAGTGCTGGGGCTGGTTCCTATTTCAGGTTGTCCCGGACAGTGGTTTATATCCATACACCTTTCTGCAAACTGCTCTGTAAAGAGGGTGGGTGGCTGGGTGAATGTGTGCCAATAATGGCTCTGTAGTGGCACAGGTGAGGGGGAGGGTCACATGGCCTTTCAGTGTGACGCTGCCAGCATACTGCTTCCTCTCAGGAAATAGCTCCAGGACCCTGGCAGAGGTGGCATCAAAGTGGGCTGGGGGAAGATCCCTTCACCAGTTTCTCAGTCCAGACACAGAGGAGTCCCAGGACCAGGTCTGCCTTCATCTTCTTTATCGAGTCCTGCATTACCCTGGCTGCGGAGGCCAGCTCTGTACCAGAGGCCTGGGGAGGCGGGAGGTTTGCGGGATGCTGTGACCTGACTGTGGTTTGGAGGAGGCAAGGGCTAAGGCCAAACCACCCCGGGGACTTTGTGGACTTGGCCTGGTCTTAGGCCCAGTTCTGCTTTCCCCCATCTGGGGCCTCTTCCTGTAGGTCTCTGCCACCCCTGGGCCCACTGGACTGCTTCTCCAAGACTCCAGTCCCACTTGGGATGATCATACCCTCCCCCCCATCTCTTTCAAACCCACATAATCCCCTCACTCATGAAAGCCCCAAACCCTTGGTTGTGTTAATCACAGATGCACTCCTTTGCTCATCCCTGCTCCCAGTCACATTCCTGACCCTCCTCACTCGTGAACAGTCTCACATAGCCATCCTGCCTTCTCTGCTGTCAATTCCACATACTTCTTTTCTTCCTTTCCTGACTCCCCACTTCTGCAGACCTGTACTGCAGTGTTTATTTCACCGGGCTTAGGCCAGAGCTGCCACAAGGAGGGACAGGAGCGGAGGGCAGAGATAAGCTCCCCACAGTAAGGGAGTTTGCTGGGGGGGCTGAGGTTTGGGAGAAAGAAGCAACCAGACAGAGCTAATGAGAAAGCAAGAGAAAGGGACAGGCATAATTCAAAACAGTATCAAAGGACTTCCCTAGTGGTCCAGTGGTTAAGAATCTGCCTTCCAGTACAAGGGACATGGGTTCAGTCCCTGATCCGGGAATTAATAAAACCCCACATGCCTTGAGGCAACTAAGCAAGCACACTTGCCTCAATGGAAGATCCTACATACTGCAATGAAGATTCCGAGTCCTGCAACTAAGAACCGACACAGCCAAATAAATAAATGTTAGAAATAATAAAATACAGCATCAAAGAGAATAAGGAGTCCTCAGAGAAAATGAGGAAGAGAAAGCTACGTTTTGGCTGACAATGATGGTGACGGTTACGAGGACAGATGAATGGGGTGTACTGGGCAGGCCAGAAGAGACAGCAGGTGTCGGGGAGCACAAAGGCTTCCGAACAGACCTGGCTTTGGGTCTTGGCCCTGATGCTTGGGGTACTTAGTCTCTCTGATCTGCAATTTCCTCATCTGAGAAATGGGACAATGCCCACCTTGGTGGATTGAGAATCAATGTGATGGGATTTCCCCGGTGGTCCAGTGGTTAAGAATCTGCCTGTCCATGCAGGGCACATTGGTTTGATCCCTGGTCAAGGAAAATTCCACATGCCTCGGAACGACTAAGCCCATGTGTCACAACTACTGAGCCCACACCCTAGAGCCCACGCTCTGCACACGAGAAGTCGCTGGAATGAGAAGCCTGCGCACCAAAACTAGAGAGCAGCCCTTGCTCCCTGCAATTACAGAAAGCCTGTGTGCAGCAACAAAGACAGAGCGCAGCCAAAAATAAATAAAGACACAGAACCAATATGAGCAAAGTACTTAGGAAGTTGTCCAGTACCCAAGAGGTACAGATGTGGAATTATTATTCAATAGTTGCTGGGAGAGAAATGATGTGACAGAAACATGAGAAAGAACCGAAGGAAAGAGACTGTAAGTAAGTGGGGAGAAAGGCAGAACAGGGGAAGGAGACTCAGAATCATCACATCTGTTAAAAACTTTACAAAAGGGATAATATAACTGGTTAGAGCTGGATAGAGTCCATTTTATAGGTAATCCAATAAATGCAACTTACCATCTTTCAACCATATTCAGATAGCATCACTGACTCAGTAGACATGAGATTGAGCAAACTTCAGGAGATAGTGAAGAAACTTCAGGAGATGCTGCAGTCCATGGGGGTCACAAAGAGTCGGATATGACTGAGCACGTACGATATTGCAATATGTTTTAGGACCCACAGAAATGTTCACAATCTTTGGTCTAGAAATTTCACACGTAAGGACCTATAAGCTTTTGTAGAGACTCAGGCTGTCTCTGTATGAAATGGGAGCCATGGGAGGTTTTAAGCAGATAAGTTGAGATGACCTGGCTTTTTCATCACCTAATATATTCCAGAGCTGAGCTGTGAATGATGAACAGGAGTTGGCCAGGGTAAGAAGCCAGGGAAAGGGGTTCTGGACCAAGTGTGTGCAGGTAACTGTCAGTCAGGGGCTCAGCACTGCTGGGCTCCTAAGAGTGAGGGAGAGACAAAGCTGGGTAAGCAACCTAGAGTGTGCTGCTGCTGCTGCTAAGTTGCTTCAGTCATGTCTGACTCTGTGCAACCCCATAGACGGCAGCCCGCCAGGCTCCCCCGTCCCTGGGATTCTCCAGGCAAGAACACTGGAGAGGGTTGCCATTTCCTTCTCCAGTGCATGAAAGGAAAAGTGAAAGTGAAGTCGCTCAGTCATGTCTGACTCTTAGCGACCCCATGGACTGCAGCCTTCCAGGCTCCTCCGTCCATGGGATTTTCCAGGCGAGAATACTGGAGTGGGTTGCCATTGCCTTCTGCTAGGGGGCTTGAACTTGATTCTAGACTCCCTGGAAGCCAGTAGAGAGTGGTGGAAGGACTCTGTGGGCATGTGTGTGCTAAGCCACTTCAGTTGTGTCTGACTCTTTGTGACCCCATGGACTGTAGCCCACCAGGCTACTTTGTTCATGGGATTCTCCAGGCAAGATACTGGAGTGGGTTGCCATTCTCTCTCGAGGGGATCTTTCCGACCCAGGGATTGAATCCGGGTTTCCGGTATTGGGGTCACCGTAGCACTAAGCACTACGTACTAAGGGAAGCACTAAGAGGAGACTGACTGACTTGGTCAGATTTAGACGCACCACAGGAGGGCGGTGTGGAGGCAGATTTAAAGGTGAGGGGAAAGGGCAGTCCCTTAACAGACCTAGATTTCCTGGGCCATCCCCAGAAAGGCACAGTGATTCAGGGCAGTTGGGCCCCTCCCAGCCTTAGAAGCTGAAATTTGATGAGTCTAAGAAGTCAATCACTTATAATTCCACTGTCTTTGCCAAGTGAAGGATTTAGACGTAGGATGCTATATAGTTCTTGCCAAAATAACCAAATGGGAAGTCCGTGGGGGTGAGCGGTGGGAAGGGGTGGGTAGTAAAATTTTCCTCACTTTCAAAAAAGGTGTGCAAGACAGGCATGACTTCCCTTTTCTACCATGGCAGCAGCCACCTTGGGAGAAAGTGTGATAAACCTGAGGGCAAAAGCCCAACATACAGAAGAAGGCAGAGGAGAAGGACAGAAAGAACCTTTTGCTGATGTCCTTAGGTTGCTGAATTGTCCCTGGTGGAACTTCTCTACTCTCTACTGCTAGACTTCAAGGAGGAAAATAAAAAATCAATTCTCTTCCTTTCTCCCTCTTTCCCTTTCTCTCTCCTTAATGTGGCTAAACACATTCTAAATGATACATTAAGGAGTGTTCTGCCAGGCCTTAGCTAGAGCGACTGCTACAAGGGTGGAAAGAAGGGATCCCTTATGAGAGAGGCTGAGAAGGAAGAATTTTAATTGTTTAGTAACCAATTAACTGAGTAAGAAGAACTGAGACTGACTCTCAAGGTTTCAGCCTTGGGAATCTGAGTGAATTGTGGTTCCACCAACTGATACATGGTTGTCACCTGCCTTCTAGACAGAAGGGCTGTATGTTCCTTATCTTCAGGGACAGCTCCAATTTCAAACCATTTCTATCACTGTTCCTGAAAGTACTCGTTGGACTCTACGTTGTGATTTTTCTTTGCTTTCTTGTTATTTTTTTGGCTAGACCACCTGGTTTGCAAGATCTTAGTTCCCTGACCAAGGACTGAACAGGGCCCTCGGCAGTGAAAGCACAGAATCCTAACCACTGGACCACCAGGGAATTTCCTGGGATTTTTATTTTAGAGAATTTATCTCTGAGTCCTTCACCTTTAACACTGACCAGGAACGAGAAGTCACATTCCAATCTCACCATGGCAAAGCTGGAGAGTCCAGAAATCTCAGAGCTAATGCCATGCTTCTCTCTTTGCTTTCTGTATTAGCCAAACAGGAAAGGAATGGAGAATACCCTTCAGTCCTCATTGCCGAGGGTATTGCTGGAAGAAGCCTCAGAGAAAAGTCCAGGTCAGGATCACTGCTTTCAACTCACCTCCAGCCCCAATAGAGAGCAGAGTGATATTCTAAAACAAAGGAAAAAGACCTAGGAATTGATTCCTGCCCTCTTATATGACCCTCCCACAAAGATCACCAAAAACCCAGTGAGATCAAGCCTGGCCTGTGCTGGAATGCAGGAGAGGATGAGGAAACATGGAGGTTCAAGCAGTGTTTAGACTGGGAAGATCTGGGGAATGGAGAAGCAAGAAGGGGTGGGAGACAGCCTCTATTGTGGCAAGAAATCCAAGAGTCATTTGGGACCACCCAGGCAGCAGTGGTGTGGGTGGGGGTAAGTGTCTGTTCGTGTATGCACATGTTTGTCCTGGGGCTGGGGGCAGGCAGGCAGGCACAGAGAAACATCTGCTCTGGACCCCAGGGCTGGCCTGGAGTGTGTATAGATGTGAGAGTCTGCAGAGGGTGGGGGGTAGGGTAGGATGAGGTGTGGGATCCTAACAGGCAGACAGGCTCCGAGAAACATCTGCTCTGGATCCTCAGAAGTGCCAGCATTTAAAATAACTTAGGGGTGTGAGAGTCTAACCTGGCTCTGCCTTTGGGTGTGGGCCAGGGCTGGGGGAGGTTCGGGGGAGCCCACAAATGCAAATTTCCCAGGAAAGAACAGAGAGGAGTTTGACTCTGTTAAAGGGTTATCGTACCAGGCCCCAGGAAAGGAGAGTTATGTCGAAACTATTAATAAGAAATCATTTAAATCTAATGCTTCCCTTAGGAAGTGAAGATCTGGTTCCATTTGACTCCGCTGTTGCCTCAAAGAGCAGATTCTGTGACACTTTTCCACTAAACGCTTGCAGGGGGCCTCTGTGTATGGGACCTCTCCCTAGAGGCCTGCCAGATGATTTATCAGTTCCCCCAGCCTTCTAGTTCTAACACTTCTACTTCTCCTAGTCAGATGTGATCTCTCTCTGTCTTCTCTTATATGACACAACTGTTTTCTGCTTTGTATTATATTGTATATTACATCACAGCATATATTTTACTTTCCTTGCTACTGAAAGATGGGTCTTGTTTTAGTTGCCTTGCAAACACTGCAGCGCAGTCAATACATATAAAAGATTGCCAATAAATGCTAAATAAACACACATACACTCACAGGCTCCATATGTCTGTTCACCGGGCTCCACCATCTGCAGATGTCCGTTTATGGGTGTGAGAGGAGCAGTGCTCCCAGATGCCCAGGCTCTGGCAGGCAGGTGCCCCCTCCACCCAGAGCAAAGCCCACTAGAACTCAATAGCCAGCTTCTCACCCTATTCCTGTCTTGGGCTTACCACATCCAACCAACTACAGCCAGTGCCCACAACTCACCTTCCACCCAGAGCTGTTCTAGGTCTGTCTCAATGATGGCCACGCGGAGACCCAGTGCTAGGGCCCCAAAGGCCAACAGTCCCAGGAAGAGCACTTTGCCACAGTGTCTCTGGATCCCGCAGCCCAAAGAGAAGAGCAGGCCCTGGAAGTAAGCACGGAGCCAGAGCGGAGCCTTCAGGCTCCCAGCTAGGATCTGGGATAGAAAGAGAAGGGTCAGCCAGGCATTACTGCAACCACCCATGAAACCTTTCCCTTTTCTCTTTATTCCATCCTCTGCCAAGCTCTGGCTTCTTGGTTTCTGGATGCAAAACAGGGAGGACGTACACAGACACAGGCCCAAACTTGGAAAAAATTTAACTCCATTCCCTGCCTCCCACCCAATACACACTTGAAGAAGGCATAGATTCGTTTTCTGAGATAGGATACGCACACACACGGGTTCTCAGACAGACAGAGGTCGACATAGACACCCTCTCTCTCACTGGCCAGATGCTGAGGATACACACACACACACACACACACACACACACACACACACAGAGTTTTTCCCAAGATTTAGAGACGTTACACATTGCAGACCCGGTTCCTTCTTCCGCCTTCCCCTCCACTCACCTGGGGTGTTGCAGGTCGAGCTGGGGGTGTGTAGCCCGGGGGCAGCTCCCCGAGAGGTGGCGGCCGAGCCATGCTGGCGGGTATGGGGGGGCATGGGAGCCCCCAACCTGCGTTATCTGGGAGCCCCCATAGACTGGCCTGGTCCGGTGTACCGCTGAGCTACGCGTCGGAATTCAGCGGGGCCGCTAAGACGCGGGTACGGGTGTGCAGTGGTGTCCGCGAGCGTGAGGAGTGCGGCAGTGCGGCTCGGGGCGCAGAGCCGGAGCCGAAGTTGGTCCCGCGTGCAGGAACTAGCCGGGAACGGGAACCGCAGTGCCGAGGAAGCGTCTGCAGTCCCAGAAAAAGGGAGCGGGCTTGGGCTACGCCCTCCCATTGGCTGAGTCTCCCGCAAATTACCCGGAGCCTAGCGGCCGGATCTGCTGCTAGGCAACGGCGCCGCGGGGGGCGGGGCAGGAGACCACCCAGGCAGGGCCACCCTTTGCCTTGCTTCCCCGCCCGCGCGTCCGCCGGGCCCTCGGGGAGGAGGAGGGAGGGAGATCCTGGAGAGGCGAGGCGTTGGCCAAATGTAAGTCAGGAGAGATCAGTGCTAAGAGGTGTCGACCCAGCCAAGACCCAGGCTTATTTCTACAGTTCTCTGCGTGCATTCTCTCCCCATTCAGTTCCTTCTCTCCATTGAGGCCATAGTCATCTCTCTAAAATGCAAATCTGATTACAGCTCCAAAACACGAAGCCCACGTGGAGTATAGGGCCCTGCAGGATCTAAAATCTTCTCTCTCATAGTTCCTTCACACCCACCCCGTGTTCCTTCCAGCCCTGCAGAGTTACACGGAATTTCCTAAACTCACCATGTTATGCCATGTATTTCTGCCTTTGTACATGTTGGGGCCCTTTTGCTTTGGCAGACCGTCTTCGAAACTGAACTTGAGGGAACTCTCTGGCAGTCCAGTGATTAGACCTTTGCGCTTTCACTGCCAAAGTAACGGGGTTCAGTCCCTAGTGGGGGAACAGAATCGAGTGGTGTGGCCAACCTCCAAAACCAAAAACCAAAACAAAAAAACCGTGAAACTGAGATGTTAACCATGTCCCTTTGAAGCCTTTCTTGATTCACACCACCCTCCTAACAGATAGTTGCGTCTTTCTTTGTGCTCCTTATAACACTTAATTTATATATTATTGCATTTGATACAATTTATGTACTTGAAAGTCTGCCTGCCTCACTAGAAATAAGTGGGTGTTCAATAATTGTTGAATGAGTCATTTGAGAGTTGCAGAAACTAGTCTTGGAAATGACTTGGAAACAGAAAATAGTCCCTTTATTAAACTTTCATCAACTATCTGGCCTCTGAGCATGCTGTTTCTGTAGGTTCCTGACTGACTAACCCTGAATGGCAGAGGAGGGTAAAATCAATATACCAACATGTAAAGTTTGAGAAAGATAAAAAGAATCTCCAATAAATGCATTACTGTAACACAACTATTAGTATCTCTGGCCAATATCTTGGTCAATTCTTCCAATATGTTTATGATTACATCATAAACATTTCATATTACTGCATAATCTCTGTATCAATCATTTGGAGAATGTCCTTAGGACAGATTCCCAGAAGTGTGTTGGGTCAAAAAGTATGAACATTTTTATGGCTCTTGCTACATATTGCCAAACTGCTTCTTGAAAACTTGTGTCAACTAACACAATCTCCCGGGAGATCTCTCCTCAGTTCTGGGGAAAGGGGAATTTTAGGCCGAGGGGGTGAACACCTAGTGGGTGCTCATCCAGCAAAATGCCCTGGAGGAACTAATACATGTGTGATGCTGTTGGCCAGGTAGTGACTGCATGGTAAAAACAGCGTATGTGCATAGCACTTTGTTCCTCCCTGTCATAGAGAAGAGGGTCCTGTTATAGATAAACAAAGTGTACCCTAGGGAACTTCCCTGGTGGTCCAGTGGCTCAGTGCTCCCAATGCAGGGGTCCAGGTTCCATCCCTGGTCAGGGAACTAGATTCCACATACTGCAACTAAGAGTTCACATGCTGCGGCTAAATACCAGTGCAGCCAAAAAAATGCCCCCCGCCCCAAACCAACGAACTTTTTTAAGCATACCCTCAGCAATTCTCTGGAAATAGAAATAGCCTCTAAACTAGGTTGTATGGGCTCTTAGATTGTTTTTGCAGTTCCAGCAAAAGATGGGTATGGCTGGGTGTCATCAGGACTAGACGTAGAGAAGATTTGCTGTAAGTAGTTCTTGAGACTTCCTTCTTGCTAGATTTGCAGACATAAAGTCCATGGAGAAACAGATGTATAGTTATCTGGGCCTTGGGACTCTGTTTCCACAGCAGGCCCACCACTGCTAACAGTGGCAAAGTCCAGCACATCCGTGGATGCTTTAATGGCAGGGCCTGCCTCCTGAGAAAATTTCTTGCTTTGTAAAGTCCAAAGACAGGGTGAGAGGAATTGGTCTGCAGTTCCAACAGTTCCAACTAGGGCCCTCTGGCTGCTTTGAGCTCCAAAGTGACCTTTCTTCTCCCCAACAAAGTGAGTTCCTAAGTATTGCTGAGCTCAGCCAGTGGTGATCTAAAGCCACAGAACCGGGAGGGAAGAAGCTCCTCTTTTCTCTCTATAAGCAGCTTGCTTCAACTATGGAATAGCCTGGTTCACAGTCACTTCCACTGGACCTGGGTATGTGTCTTTGGCCCAAACCCGAGAAATTCTCCAAAGACAAACAAAAGAGAAAAGGAATCCTTCATTACCACCAAGGAGTAAATCTAATTACTGGTTTATGGGACAAACATTCCTTAATGTCTCTTATGGATCCACCCTTTTCTCAACTCTGAGGTTGTAGGGTACCTGCTTTTTAAAAGTTCATAGCCTAAGAGGGTTAAGCACAGAGACCACAGGGGAAACCCCTGTGAGCTAGAATACTCAGGGAAATTTCCAGAAGTGAGAGGAACTGGATGGGAGAAGTGGGAGGGTGACAGAATCTAAAAGGAAAGGACATGGTTCAAGGTCTGGATCTTTCATTTACCGGCTATGAGATCTTGGGCAGATTACATAGTGTGACATTTCCCTAAGGTTTAAAGGAGATAATATATGTAGGCTAGGAGCAGTGCCAGGAAAGGTGAGGCGAAACACACACAGTCATACTGTTAGGGAAAGTGGTCAGCCTGGCTTCAGGGTAGGGTTCATGAGGGCGGACTAGGTCAAGCTTTCTTTCCCTGCCATTCTCCAAGCTACTCACTCTCCACGCTTTGGCTTTGGGCTGGCTTCTGTTATCTGGGCCAAAGTCAATAACCCTGAGATGTGGGGGAGAGAAGCAAAGGCCCTAGCAGCCCCCCACTGCCACCCACTATGTTTAGGGACCACGTCTGTATGCCCCTTCCCTCTAGGCAGATTTATGCCAATAAGACCTGCCAAGTCTCTAGTGCTAGAGGATGCAACCAGAGATCAGAGAATGGCCTTTCACCCTGGTGGTGAGGTAAGGAGAGAGGATTAAGAATCAAAGTCGAGGCACTTTCCTGGTGGTTCAGTGGCTAAGACTGTGTCCCCAGTGCAGGGGGCCTGGGTTTGATCCCTGGTCGGGGAACTAGATCCCATATGCCACAACTAAGACCCTGTGCAGCCAAAAAAAAAAAACAATCAGAGTAGAATTTCCCTGTTTATCCATGGCAGAAAACCCCCTGATGGAAGCCTCCTGGGTGGTGGCAGATGGCTCAGGTTGAGGACAGGGCATCCTGACCTCTAGTAGAATGTGTTCTCCTGCTTAGCCTCTTTCCCTGTCAGCTCCTTCAGAACTGAGCTTTCTAGACCTTCTGTCTGGGTGGTCCTTCCCACATCCCTCTCCCCTTTCCTCAGACACATTTAACTATTTAGAAAGCAGTATACCAAGACCTGGCTTATGTATTAATACTTCCTTAGGGGGAGGGATGCTTGTGGATTTAAAAAAAAAAGTATACTCTTTGCAATTCTCTGGAAACAGAAACAGCTTCTAAACTAGGCTGTGCAGACCCCTAGATCACTCTTGGGGGTCCAGCTAAAGAGAGTTTTCCCCACACTTTCCCATGCAGATGGGAGTGGGCTAGCAAGAATAATGTGGTGAAGTGGGAAGAAGTTCAGCTTCTGGCCTTGGCAGTCAGTCCCTTTATAGGCTCAGGGAGCTCCTGCTAGCAAGTAGGGGAAAGGTGTTACTGGGGGTGGAGGTGGGGGTTCTTGGAGCAGTAGCCATCAAATTGTGTCTGATCCGACAAGCTCCCAGAACCCCGTTTCTCAACACCTCCTCAGAGACCTCCTTGATTTGCCATTAAAGGCTCCCTGCCCCTCTCCACTCCCCTCATGCAGCACCACTCAGAGAGGCAGGGCAGAGCCTGTCAATCTTTTGCCTGCCTAGCCTTCTGTCCCATGAAGAGGTAGCTGGCCAGTGGAAATTCAGTTGCTCATTCTATTTCAAACCTCTGGAGATGTTGCCAAAAGAAAACAAAAACTGTCCTGCCTTCTGGCAGACAGAGTGAACAGAAGAGAAATCAAAGCATCTTGGGCACCCAGCCAGTTTTGGAGTTGGTGGAGACAATAGCAGCAGTGTCCCAAGCTGGGGGATGCTCCCAGCTGGGACTCAAACTCAGCAAAGGCCTTCCCCTGGGGAAGGCTCCCTTCTTTCAGCTCCCTTCTTTCCTTGGAGTAGGAGCAAGGGAAGGCAGAAGAGAGGCCTTTTCCTCTAGCCGAGGGCTCGATGGGGAAGATCAGAAAGGAGAGTGGGAAGGTTCTGGGACAGTATAACCAATCCTTTCCCTTCCCTGACCCCACCCTTCCTCCAAACCCACCCACCTCTAGCCCCTTTCTGAGGTCAAGGAGCCATCTCTGCACCTGGACCCCAAGCATCAGAAAGCTCTGAGAGGGGATAAAACCTGAGATTATAAGGGCCCTTAAAAGTCACCCAGTTCAACTTTTCCATTTTGCAGGTGTGTAAACTTAGGGGCAGTGACCTGTCCAAAGCCAGACTACATTCCAGAGCGCAGGTCTTCTATCCAGGCCAGGACTGTCTCCAGCACCATCGCTGCCCCACACATTTAATTTCAGCTCCAAACAGGATCATCTTGGGCACCACCACAGCTCTTTATTTCTACCTCCCCACAGTCTTCTCGGTTTCAACCACTCTGCTGGGCCATTTCAGCTTCTCTCTGATGAGGGCAGACTTTCAGGAACCTTGTCCTGACCAGTGGGGAGAATGTGGAGCGCTAGAGCAACCCAGAGGGCTGGTGGAGGTGGAGCTCCCCCAGAGGAGGAATGCTCAGTTACTCTCTATGAGTTAGTCCAATGACAGCAACTAAGATTCAGGCAGGATCACTCAAATGAACTTGAGAGACTTCAGATTTTTGAAGCAATGTAGAAACCAGTATTTCAAATCATTCTTTATAATTACTGCCACCCACAGTGAACACATCAAGAGAAACCTTTACTTTGATAATTCTAGGAGGTGAAATCTCACCCCAGGAACCACTTTCATCTTCCAGCCAGCACCTGCAGGTGGTAAAAGCGGTGTAGGGAGAGGCAGGAGCGGAGTACAGTATCTGGGAGTAGGGGTGGTGCAGACAAGGTGGATGGGGTTCCAGAAGAGCTGTGAGAACCGAAGTCTCATTTCTCAATTACCTGAAGCAGCAGAGTCTATATAATTAGGATATAAAGGAGTGCAGCTGGAGAAGAATCAGTAAGAATTTCAAATGATGATCTGGGTTCCTGGCTCTTCCTTTCCCAGTTGGGCAGACCTCCCTAAGAAGAGGTGAGAAGGGGTCTGGCTTCTCTCAGCCCACAGCTTTCTTTTATTGTCCTTGCTTCCACTAAAACCTGTGGGGATAGCATTGCTGGCTAGGCAGGGGCTGCCTCCTGCTTGCTTTAAGGGTCTCCAGGGTATAACAGTTGGGCTGGATGCCTCCCAGACACTGGGAGGATGGGAAGTAAATGGCAGGGGTGGGAGGGTGAGGCTGGGGTGGCATGGTGGCAGGGGCCAGGAACCTGTGTGGGTAGGTATGGGAACAGAGTAGTTAAGTCTGGGGCTGAGGCTGCCCACACTGGCAGCTGCAGGAGGCGCATCACATGCAGAGGTGGCAATGGCAGCAACTAGGCCCACAGATCTAGAAAGCCTGATTAGGGTTGGGGGCTGATGGACCCTCAAGTCCTTTCAGGTGGGAGATGCTTTTAAGGGCTAGGCTGGGCCAGCCAGTTGGAAAGTAGCCCTCCTGGGAGCTTGACCACTGGACAGCTGCTGCCCCTGCCTGATAACCTTGGTGTATAAGAGCCAGGCCACGTGTCCTATCTTGTCCCACACGCTGGCTCTTGACAGTTTTTCCAACAGGAACATACACTGTATCCTCGAAGCCCAACTACTCCATAAGTCTCCAGAATGCCTTTGGGAGCCCTTCTTTTATTGGGAAATAAATACAGAGTCAAACAGGTGGGCCAGCCAACATCTGTAGTTCTGGGGGCCAAAAGGAAGGAGTCTGACTTGCTCAGAACTCAGATCTCCAGGAACTGGTCATTCCCCACGATCACATTCACTCGTTTGGCTATAAAAGAAAAAGAAAAGGTTGTTTGAGAACTGGAAGCAAATGAGTTCATTTCAAATCCAATTACTTCTAATTCTGTGTTCATAAACATTTATTCCTCTCCGATGTGGCTCTGCTCTTTAGAAGCTCTTGGGAAAAACAACTTGCCAAAAGGTCTTTGGGAGAGACAGCATCTTCCCACCCAGGAGGTAGGGACTGACACCTGGCTTTCAGGAGACGTTCCATCAGAGGGGAACTGGAACTGAGTCTTAAAGAATGAATAGAGTTTTTTCAGGCAGTGTATCAAGGGGAAGGCATTCCAGGCTGTTAGAACAGCATGAGCAAAGACATAAAGATATAAGAACGAGGAATGTGAAAAACTCTGGTGTAGGATAGGGCATGGGGGAAAAAGAGTGAGAGGAAAAGAGACTAAATAGTTAAATGGAGATACTCAAAGGAGAAAGGGAGATGTCTCCCATGTCATATGTAAATAATATTGCACACTCGATAGGGTTATTGTGAGAATTCAATGAGTTAAAGCATACTGAGTGTTTGATAAACAGTGGTTATTATTTTTGTAAAGTTCAAACCCATAAGGCCCTCTATGACCTGACCCTTGTCTACCTCTCCAGTTTTATCTTCCATCTTTCTCCATTTGTACTTGGAAGCCATATTGTTTTATAGCTCTAGACCTTAGTATATGCTATTTTCTCTGCCTCAAATGCCTTTCTTCTCCTCCCTACTCACCCTAAATACCCTAATCAAGCATCTCCACTATGTGGTGCCTTCCCTTCTGAACCATTCATTTCCTGGTTTGTGAAAACACTCTACCTTGGATGTATCTCTATTTCTCTGTAAGGATTTTGAGTGCAGGGGCAGTGGATTTATGATCATATCTAGCATAGCTGCTGGCACATGAAAGATTTCAGAGGTCTGTAGTTAAATGACAAGGAAAGGGTGTGACTGTGTCTAAAGTTGCAAGGAAGTGAAGGTTGGTGAAGTAGAGAAGATCAGGGAATGGTGAAGCCGAGGGGCTGGATGGTTCATTGATAAATACGCTGAAGTTGTTCAAGATGTTTGGAAAAAGAGAGGGAGGAAGCGGGAAGACTGTGAACCCTTGATACATTTAGGAGACTTCCCTGGGGGCTGACCAATTATGTGGTAAAAGGTAAGAAGAGGGTTAACTTTCAACAAGTAGGAGCTATAGAAAGGGGGCAGTGAACCAATGGTCGGGAAGGGGCAGGGGAAACCAGGCATGCCTTCTTCCCTGAGGGCCTGGGGCAAATGTAGGGGAGAGGGGAGTGTTCAGCCTTCTACTGACTCAGACAGAAAAGGCTGACCACCTGGCGGACAATGGATTCTTTCTGGGTGAGCCTGACCTCTGAAGGTCCAACAGCTTTACTGCCATACTTGGGACTTTAAGTGTGACCCTGACAGGTAAGGCAGAAACTCTTGACTTTCCTGCAGCTCTACTTCAGCCTCAGAAAGGTTTGGTGAAGCAAAATGAAAACCGTTGATAATGGTACCAAGTTTGATAACACGAGATGTTTTGGTCTGTTCATAGTGCCCACAGCCTGGAGCCTACTTCTGCTCTGCCAGTAGAAAGGGGGTTTCTGACTGAAGCCCTGAAAACTTTGAGATTTCAGACATGTCTTCTGTTCTACCCACCTTTCTAGCTTTGTTTCTTGCTACATCTCCTTTACATACTGTATTCTAGATTTTCCAAATGATTTGCAGTTCCCAACACAAGAGACTGTTTTTTGCTTGCCTGGTTCCCCTTAGTTTAAGAGGTTCTTCCCTTTTGTATATTTGATGTATAGCCAGCAATTTTAAAATTTAGCCTAAATTCCTTCCTTTGAGATGGTATGCCTGATCCTTGTGCCAAGAACTGAATGATTTCTCTTTTCTGTCCTTAATGAACCCTGACATCATACCCATGAAACTGTACTTAGTTCTTTACTTATCTGTGTCTCTATAATAGACTGAGCAGCTGGACAGTAAAAGGCAAGTCTTACTCATCTTGACACCCCTAGTCTCCCAGAGCCTAGAATATAGGAGGTGGTATTATTGAAGAAAGCATGTGTGTTCTCGGTGGTTATGTGAGGGTACAGCAGAAGGAAAAGGAGCATGTATAGAGGAGAAGGCCTCCAATCCCCTTGCCAAAGAGAACACAATTGACACACTGGTGCATCACAGCAAAGGTGCTAGGGGTTGAGAGCATCTTTGGGCCTGTCTCTCTAATGTTCTCCAGTAGGAAGAGAAGCTCAGGTCTAGGCCTTTCACAAAATTTTTGTTATAGCATTGTATTTGACAGAGGCAACCTCCTGTGAGAGGAAAAGGTGACAATGCAGAATAGGAGAGCTCTGAGCCACAGAGCTTTGAATTCTAACTGGACTTTGATCACATTATTCCATGTCTTTGGTTTCCTCATAAAGCTGTGGGGATTCAGTAAGATAACTGATGTAAAAAGCCTTGGTAAGAATTAAATGGAAGTTGCAGAATGCACCTGGGTTTGGCTTGTGTGGTCCTGCCCCAGAAAGCCATCTGCTTCCTTCAGTGAGAAGGATGGGAGGGAGGCCCAGACAGTGCTCAGGCTTCTACATTCCCAACGGCTGGGGCTGGTCTTGGAGTATGACTGTCAGTCAGGCTTGACCTTGAGGTAAGACTGATCAGAAAAGAACAAAGGAAATGCATCTTGGGCTAGCTTCCCAGGAACCTCCAAAAGTTCCTCTTGGCCCTTATGCCCTCTGTGGCCATGAGTTAGCCATATCATCTCATGTCTAGATTCTGACATCTGCCTTCCCCTCACCCAGGCTCCTCCTAGTTCCCAGGCCACTGGAATGTTCTGAACAGTCCCAGTTTTATTAACACTCTTCTTGGTCCTTAGTGCTCCAGACCAGAGGGGTGAGTGAGGTGTCAGGCTGAGGCAAACAACATCTTATTCTGCTCTGCTAGGCTCCAAATAAATACCTGCACCTTCTCTGGCTTGCTCACTGGCATTCAGAGGAGAATTATTGCATCTGGCATTTTGGGGGAAGATTTTATGGAGACTTTCAGTAAGGTGGAGGAAACCTGAAGGGGAAAAACAAGCAGTGCTAGTTCTGCTTGGCCAGAGTTGGAAGCAAGCTTCAGTAAACACACTGGAAAAGTTCTGGGCTGGAATCAGGTCAGCAAAGATCCTAAAGAGAAGAGCACAAGGGAGGAAAGAAAGCTGGGGAAAAACCAATGAGAGAGAGGGGAATGACAAGTCACATACGAGAAGCTGCACTGTTGGGAGGCTGGGGAGGATTCCTGCTAGGCAGGACTTGACCTATGTACCCATCAGGTCTACTTTCATGGCCAAAGGACTGATCACTGTGGTCCCAGGGAAGAGATCCAAGTTCTCTCTCTGAAAGTAATAAGAGACTCAGATGAAATGTCCAATTAGTCTCCCAGGTTTTGACTTTGTTGGCTATAGCTTTTCAGTTGGCTTGAGCAGGAGGTCAAACTTGGCTGCCAGGATTTTTGCCAGAGATAATCTCATTAACTGAGCATGCTGGGTGGGGTGAGAAAGGCTGGAATTGCTAGAAAATGCCTTGTTCTCTCAGTAATGCTAGAAAAGGGCAGTGGGGCCTACACTGGGTTATGAGAGTCCTGTTTTTGATGTAGAGTCCCATTTTTGCTATGGATGTGGTGACTCTGTGGCATGCAAATGATTGGGATTTGGAGAGAGGACAGTATTACTTCTGAGGATGAATGTTTTTTCCTAAAATCCCTTCATAGGAGAAAGACTGACTGGGGACCCTGCTATCTCCTGACCTCTTTGCTAGTGAGGACCTAAGTTGATGTTTGTCTAGGTCATCCATAGTAACAGGTTGAGATTGCTACACTGATGGCTGGGAATTTGCTTTCTCAATATAGATCAGCCTCAAAGAAAATGATAGTGGGAACAGGCTGACATCCAGGAATACCTGTGGCAGGAAAGCACTGACTACTGGGCTGGCCGCAGCGATCCCTCTAGCATAGAGGACAGAGTAAGAAATGTTGGGGATCTCCAGTTTAGAGACTTCCCTGGCCCCTTCTTCAGGACCCTTAACGAGACACATAGTGTTAGTTAGAACCAGAAAGAGCAGGAGACATTGCAGCCTGTGACATCTTAGGGGTGTGGCAAGCCTAGCCCTGTGCTCCTTGATGGTAGATGATGTGCCTCAAACCCTCACTGTCTGGCATTCATTATTCATTCATGCCTTCTGCACACAAAACTAAGAGGGGTCCTTGCAAAGGAAAAGAAAGGCACACTATGACTTTGTTGGAGGTGGGGAGAGGAAGGAGGAGAAAACTGTGAGGTTCCAGGTTCCAGCATGTAAGAAAGCCGGGGGCGGGGGGTGGGGGTGGGGGTGGGGTGGCGGGTATGACCCTGCAGGGCAGTGGCAAATGGAGTTCACACATTCAAATATGCCTGTAAAAACAACAAAAGGAAGCATCTCCTGGCTCTAGGAGGGACTAAAACAAGAAAGCACTGGGTATTTCTACTTTTTTGCTGAGCAGGAGCTAATTTACAAAGCAAAGAGGCAAGAAAGAGGTAGAAGAAACATTGCATGGGGCCACAAACCCAAATAGAAGAGAACAAAAAGGACAGAGAAATGTAATGAGGAGTCAGGGAGCGGATGGGATTATCCTATCCTGCTTTTGAAGGATCCGTTCCAAGGCCTTCCACAAAGTCAGAGAATAGGCTGAGGTTCTGAATTCTATTTTAAAGAAACAACCAATAGGCCCTAGATGATCAAAAACCAAATTTCTCTTCAAGCCAAGGGTAGGTATGGGTGAACTGGTATGTTGAGCAGGAGAAAGAGCTAAGAGGAGAGAAAAAGCCAGGATATGGAGGCCAAATATATTTTTCCTACCTGTTGGGGAAAGATGGACTAAAGGGAGAAAAAGAGTATCACTGTTAAATTTTGCTAGGCAAGCCAGGAGTGGCTTCTTCCTCTGGTCTTTTTGGAGGCTGTCAATAGTTCAGGCTCAAGACCCAGTTGTGTTATGTACTAGCTGTGTTCAGTTCAGTTCAGTTCAGTCGCTCAGTCGTGTCTGACTCTTTGCGACCCCATGAATCGCAGCACGCCAAGCCTCCCTGTCCATTACCAACTCCCGGAGTTCACTCAAACTCACGTCCATGGAGTCGGTGATGCCATCCAGCCATCTCATCCTCTGTCATCCCCTTCTCCTCTTGCCCCCAATCCCTCCCAGCATCAGAGTCTTTTCCAATGAGTCAACTCTTAGCATGAGGTGGCCTAAGTACTGGAGTTTCAGCTTTAGCATCATTCCTTCCAAAGAACACCCAGGACTGATCTCCACTTTTGGTAAATTTCAACTTTCAAAGTCTCAGTTTCCACTTTACCAAATGGGTCAATAAAGAATCCCTACCTCAGAGGGCTTTCATGAGAACCCAATAAGACAGTGCACGAGAGAACAGTTTAAAGCTGTATACAATAGCCATAAGCCAGTGCAACACCCCCCCCCCCCCAGGAAGGCAGTGCCATCCTTGCCCCTTGTCCTGGGGTTCAAGCTGGGGTTCAGCTTGCATGGGATCATGGCAGAAGGTACCAACAGCTGGGGAGCCACTACTGACCAACACTCCAGCTCAAAGGCTCTCTAGTGAGATACCAGGTGGAGTTTGTCCCCCACAGACTGAACTAAAAATGCCAGCCTTCCCCACAGCAAGGGCATGGACAGATAACCTAGGTTTGACCTGTTAGTGTAGCCACTAGAAACCATGAGCTGGGAACTAGTGACACAAAAATATAGGAACCAGAGAGATTCCACTTTGGGGCTGCTGGGCAGCTGGAGCAGCAGAGCAAGCGTGTAGTATCCAGTGAAGATGGCAGCAGTGTCCTCACCAAAATGATCTGGAGGGTAAATCGTGGCTGTGACCCATTTTCTAAGCTTGATTCTGCAGCCATCGTGGAGCTGTGAGCTATCTAGTATCTTTTCAATGAATTCTTTATCAGTTTAAATCACCCAGAGATAGTTTATATTGCTTACAACAAAGAACTTTATTGGTAAACTAGTATCACCCAGAAAAGGCCTTTCAGAAATGACAATTCTCACATGTAGAGGAAGAAAGTACTTGAAATGTGAGAGGAAAGGCAGTGAGAAGAAGAGTTATGTCTAGTCTCTAGTGAAGAAATAAGGCTGAAGGGTGGTTTCAGGCAAAGGCAGCATCTCCTCAGTTCATTTATCAGTGTTGCATTTGGTTCTTTCATCAGCGTAAGTTTAGGAAAAAAGTCAGAAGAGATCTCATGATAATTGCAACTGTCTCACAAATGTCTTTTTTGGAACCCTAACTCTCTGCCCTGAAATGCCCCCAAATTCCCTTTACCAAGGGATCCAAAATTTATTTGCTCATCTCTACACTTCCCACATCTACTATAAACTAGGACCTGTTCCGAGAGCTAGGGACACATATTGAAATAAGTCAGTCCTTGGTCGGAGGTTCTTAGTCTAGTAGTGAAGATAGATTCATAGATAATTGCCATTTGTCTATGTGCTTTAATTAAGGTATTGACAAAGGTGTGGAGGAGGAAGGAATGCTCAGTTTGACTGTGAGGAGTCATGGAAAGAGTCAGGAAGGTTCTATAGAGAAAACACTTGGGCAGAATCATTAAGAATTTCAGACAGAGAGAGGGCACATGCAAAAGCACGGAGAGGCACAAGACCATGGTGCATATGTGGAGCTCTAAACCCCATGGTATGCTCCAGAAGTTGTGTGTAATCCTCATAACATTTAACTGTATTTAGTTCTCACAACGATCCTCCAAAATAAGTTATTATTGTCTCAGTTTTTCTAGTTTCAAACATCTGAGGCCTAGAAATTAAAAACAACCTGGTGCCCATCCAGTGATTTGCACAGCTGAGATCTGAACCCAGGTCTGTTTTGAGTCTAAAGGTCACAGGAAAGGTATATGACTTTAAAAAATAAAAGGGAAGGAGGAAAAATGGAAGAAGGCCTTTACTTACTGGGAGAAGGAAAAGGTGGCTTCCACAAACTCAGAACTGGTGGATTTAGTTCTTTCAGCAACTCTCCTACCCCACCCTAGTTTAGGTTTAAGGAATAATCTGAAAAGCAATGTGCCCTCTTTACTGATCTTGAGCTTTGGCTACTTTTTGGTTAAAAATCCTCAGCCAAATTATGGACCATTCCAATTTGCCCAGCCCAGCAGGAAAACCCTGATGTTTGTATGTCTTTTAAGCATTACACAGACTTTCTATAGCTACAGAGCAGAGCAAGCTAACACTAAAGCATCTCTAAGCAGTTGAGGATGGCACCGAGACAATGGCTTTCAAGAAGCTACTAACCTTCTTCCAGGCCAAGAATCCATGGGACTCCTCTCCCTTAATTACCAGGTCAGATGAAGTACCCAAGGACTGCAGGAGGCTGCCAGAGATAGTTCCAGAGCCTCTGTTGATCACTGGCCCTTTTCTCTTATGCCTGACAGCCACCTTAAAGTATTGGTGCCAATCTGGGTCATTAGATATTTCTGGTATGTTTTAAATTTTTTGGTAGTAAGGCTGCATAAATATATATGAAGACTTATCTAACAAGATAAATTTTCAAAGATGGAACTGTGAAGTCAGAATTAAAAAATTTGACAGTGATGTCAATTGCCCTCCTAAGATGGCTTTTATCAATTTATATGTTTTCATCTGTGGGGTATGCATATGCTTGTTCCCCAGTTCTCATCAGCACAGAGCATTATCTTTGTTAGTGTGATATGAAAACAATGGTATCTGTGATTGTAATTTGGGTTCTGGTTTACCTTTGGCTTCAATCCTCTGGCCACTTCCAATTAGGCAGTTCTTGATGTCTGCTCCCTTCTCAATTACGGCATCGTTGCAGATGATGCTGCTCTGGATGTTGCTTCTGTAACACAGTAGCCAAATTAGGGAGTGTCCATGTCTCTCATCACCATCCTCACCCTTATGGGTTGGAGGTTCTGGTTCCTCCATATGCTAGGAATAGCTGGCCAGTCTAGTTAATGGTTACATGATTATGTTAGAAGATAGACTGCCTCAAGAGAGGATTGGGCTTTAGAGAAGTCCAGAGTCTGTATATGCTCATAATGATATTCACCCAAAGCCTGCAAAGAACAAACAGTATGACTTCAGTTCTTTAGGCACCCCAGACCTGGAGGTCTAAATTCCACCCAATTGCTCTTCCTTTGGTCTGGGGGTGGAAGCTGGCCCTGACCCCTGGGCTGATCCATTGCTTCTGCCTCTCATCTGGGAATATATAAAAAATTTCAGTGGAGGCTCAGATCCAGTGAATCTTCCTAGGAGATAAGCTATAGAAATAATGGGTACCCCACAGCTCTTACCACAGACCCTGGTTAATCAAAACCATAATTATTTAGAAAAATAGGATATTTTAAAAGCCAACTCCATGCTATATAAGAGACTACTCTAGACCCTAAAGCCACACTCTCAAGAGTAGCACCACTGGCTCTTAGCATTTGAATGTGTTTAAAAAGCATCCTCTTGGCTTCTGAGGATGGGGGGTGGGGGTGGGGGGAAGTCCTTCTGAAAATCTTCACTAGCATTTATTCCATACCTACTTCAGGCCAGGCACTATGCTAAGCAGGCTACATATATTACAGAAGTGAGTTACCTAGATGATTCTAGGAGTATCATTTTTACCTCTGATAAAATAACCAAATTTTGCAGATGAGATGACAGATTAAGAGAAGTTAAACCATTTACCTAAAACCACATTAACTGCCAAGTAGCAATTTCAAAACTAAGTCTGCCTGACTCCAGAATCCATACATGCATGGTCAAACAAAGAAATTAGGGGAGAAGACTAGAGGAAGCCTGGGACTGCTGAGTTGTTTTTCTGGGCCAAGATGGCTCTGTGGAATGAGATCTATCCTAATAAGGGAATATTCAGTCCCTAAAGAGTCAGAAGTGGGCAGCTGGAGGGGAGAAGGAGGTAAGTAGGAACGGTCTGAGTGTCCATTTAAACAAAATAAAACATCAACTAAGGAAAAATCCTCAAGCAATCCAAGAGGCATGGGGGATGGAAAAGAGGCCATTCCAAGGACTGAAACTATCATCCACAGGTCATAAAAAAGATCCTTGCCAAGTGCCAAAATTTTAGTAAAATGCAAAAAAGTAATTCTAGCATTTTATGGCATTTCAGAGCCTTCTTTATTCTTCTAGAAGGTTAAAGCTTGTCAGAAAGTGGCAAAGGTCAAAGCCATAGCACTCTGCTGTGGGCTAGAGATGGGCAGAGAAAATATTAGGTTTTTTTTTGGCTGCTTGGTGAGGCATGTGGGATCTTAGTTCTCAACCAGGGATCAAACCCATGCCTCCTACAATAGAAGCATGGAGTCTCAACCCCTGGTCCACCAGGGAAGTCCCAGTACTAGTTTTTTTGGCTCAAACTCAGCATATGCTCAGTGGGTGGGCATTAAGGGACCTTCCAGAACTTTTCAATTTGCCCTCCCTGAGAGAAAGCAGTCCAATCAGCAGTTAGGGTGATTCCGGATCCTGGGGTGAAAATTCACCCCAAAAGAGTAGTAAGGAAGCATACAGAAAGCTTCAGACACAGAGGCTTCTGAGGTAGAGTAGTAGGTTTATAACTGGCCTCTAGTTTGTCATTGAAAAGTCTCACTTCTTTTTTCACAATGGGAGTAAGGAGATGCTTCTTGCTCAGTAGTTAAAGAGTATATAGTATATAGTATGCTCTGGAGTTGGGCAAGAAGTAAACATAGTCAGTAAACGAGAAAGAGCCAACAGGAACTCAAGCAGCCATAATCAGAGAGTACTAAATGACTATTTTGGAATCTGGGACACAAGTGGGAACCATCTCTGGAAGGAAGAGTCTGGAATGACTGAGGTCAGATTTCTACAGCAATGGAGAGCGTGGGTTCTGATGTTTTACAGGTCTCACTGAGATCTTCAGGAACCGCCCATATTGCTTTGTTGTTTGTTTCATCTAGTTTGTGTTCCTCTGAGACAAATAAACCACCACTAGTAAATCTGCAGATGTGATCGGGAAAAAGTGGAAGCTCTTGGTCAGTGGATCTGTGGAAGGCTTTGAGATGAACACCTGAAAAAAGGCCTTAGTGAGTATGAAACTATTTTCTACTACTTGTTTCTTCAATTGTTTCCCATGATTACTGTTGCAGTCACAAGTCACCTTCATTAGTAAGGCTGAGGTACTCTCGAAAAATTTTAAGCCAATTTAGCTTTCCCCCTGTTGAAAAAGAACTCCAAGGTTAAGGATTTTACTGCAAGTATGTGTGTTTGCTCAGGCTGGAGAGGAAGGACAGACACTACCATATCTAACAAGCCCCCTCCACGCTGCCAGTCCACAGTAAAGACTGCCTTGTGCTTAAAGTAGGAGGGGGGATGACTTCCTATACAGCTCATGAAAAGACCCGGTCCAATACCAGAACTACAGCTTCTACATTCTACTTTAAGCTCTCAGCTGGGTACTAAGGACTCTGCTGTGCTGACGCCTGGCTGTGTTCTCTAGGAATCTGCTTGGAGATGGCTAAGATTAATGGACTTTTGATGTTCACTTCTCCTTGTGTGTGTGCACAGTTTCTAAGTCATGTCTGACTCTTGTGACCCTGTGGACTGTAGCCCTCCAGGCTCCTCTGTCCATGTCATTTTCCAGGCAAGAATACTGGAGTGGGTTGCCATTTCCTATTCCAGGGGATCTTCCCAACCCAGGGATTAAACCCACATCTCTTGCATCTCCTGCATTAGCAGGTGGATTCTTTACCACTGGTGCCAGCTGGGAAGCCCTCACTTCTTAATGCTGTCAAACTTTAAGCAAAGCTGCAAGCCTTGGGAAATTACCCTGAAAACCCTAAAGCTTCAGTGGACAGGAGGCCATAAGAAAAACACAGAGGCCTATAGTAAGATCATTGCTTAGCCAGGCATACCATGTCATACCATGGCACGTGGCATGAGGAAGAAGCCCTCACCTGGGAATCAGGGATGCCTCCAAATTCTCATTCCTCTTCTGGTTTTAGTTAGGACTTTTTTCAGTTTATTTCAGGACAGAAGGGAACTTATATAAATGTAATGTCTAATACAGCTCAGTCACTACACAAAGCACTTTATATTCATTATGTAACTTAATCCTTTTAGCAAACCTGCAGGAATGGTGGTATTTATTCTAATTTTTACACAAAAAACTGGGGCTCACAGCGATTAAGCCATGTGCCCAAGCCTACACAGTGGGAAGTGACCCTCCACTGTGCCACAGGCTTCTGCCTCAGCTGCTGACTGGCAGTGTTTGGCAAAGAGCCATGAAACTTTTCAGTAACTCTGAGGACAGGCAGGTTCTTCTCTGGAGATTAGCTGGCAGGCTTGCTAAATTTATTCATAACCTTGGGGGAGAAAAACTTTTTAGGCATATGACTAAAGGTCCACTCTAGGCCATCCGGTGCTTCAGTCCAAAGATTATGGCTGAGTTGCCCATATCTCTCCAGATGCCAGAGGCTCCTTGCCTTGGCCCAAGGGGCTCTGGTCCAGGTGTCTTCTTTTAGAAGAAGAATCATGTATTATTTTTAATGAAATATTTCAGGCATAGATAAGTCCCAGGTGGTACTAGTGGTAAAGAACCTGCCTGCCAATGCAGGAGATGTAAGAGACGCAGGTTTGATCCCTAGGTCGGGAAGATCCCCTGGAGGAGGGCATGGCAACCCACTCCAGTGTTCTTGCCTGGAGAATCCCATGGACAGAGGAGCCTGGCAGGCTACAGTCCACAGAGTCACAAAGAGTCGGACACGACTGAAGCAACTTAGCACTCAGCACAGCAGAGAAGAATACAGAGAATATAAAGAACCCTCCAAAAAATAATACAAAAATACAGCAATTTTCTCTGTTCACATTTCCCCCCCTCTCCTCCCAGAGGTAACTACTGTTTGACTCTGGTATTTATTGTTCTTAAGCATTTTTACTTCATATAATAGTAAATGATACATTGTATTCTTCTGCAAATTTTAAAAATTTTATATAAATGCTATCATTCTCTATATCTATATATCCTAGTGCAACTTCCTTATTTCCCCTTCAACATCATATCTGTGACATTTACCCAGGTTAATTCATGTAATGAGATATAATACTTGTAAAAATATCTCACTTTCTTTCTGTCTCTAGTCACTCTTGCCCTTCGGTCCTATAGATTAATATGTACTGTCTCGGGGACGTCCCTAGTGGTCCAGTGGTTAAGAACCTGCCTTCCAATGCAGGGGACGTGGGTTTGATTCCTGGTCCGGGAAGATCCCACATGCTGAAAGGCAACTAAGCCTGTGCGCCTAGATCCTGTGCTCCACAAGGGAATTCAACACAATGAGAAGCCCACACACTGCAACGAAGAGTAGCCCCCACTCTCTACTACTAGAGAAAGTCCATGCCCAGCGTTGAAGACCCAGTGCAGCCAAAAAATAAATAAGTAAAATGTACTGTCTCCAGTGAGTAGGCTGAACATTTCTTCCTTTTAGTTCTATGTCTCCCTTCATTACACAAGGGTTTAGTGGTAAAAATGTCTCCCTCCTAAGAAATTGAATTATATTCCCTAAGCAGAGGCAAAGAAAAAGAAAAAGAACGGTTTGGGAGGGAATCAAAGTAAAGAGGTAACAATTAAAAAATATATATATTATTATTATCTTTTTGGTCATACCACATGACTTGCAGGATCTTCGTTCCCCAACCAGGGATTGAATCTGGGCCCACAACAGTGAAAGCATGGAGTCCTAACCATTGGACTCCCAAGGAGTTTCCAAGATGTAACAATCTTAAAAGAAATAAGCTGGAGTATTCTCAGAAGATGGGTTTAGTGCAAATGGTTCAAATAGAGAATGAATCAAAAGTCCTGAGGAGCCCCTTAAGTCCAGGGGATCTTGTCAAAGTTTTATAATTTGCTTTTTTTTTTTTTTAATATAAAAGTGTTATTGAAGAAACATGGACAGAATTCTTTTAATAATTATGATCTTTTTGCAACTATCACAGACTTACACTCAATCTACCCACTTATCAGTATTTTGTTTCATTACCTATTTGGCTTTTATTATGTCTTCAAGCAGAGTTTTCTAGAGGGTTCATGGGCACCACATCTCCTAAGCCTTGGAGTATTTTTTGATGATTTTATACTTTAACCCTAACTTCACTATCTATAGGATTCTTAAGTCACAACTGTTTCCCTTCCAAATTTTCTAAATGTTGTTTTACTGTCTTCTGGCCTCAAATGTCGTTTTACTGTCTTCTGGCCTCAAATGTCATAGAAAAGTATGAGACCAGCCTGGTTTTCTCCTTTCTCTGTGCCCTGAGATTTTGTAAAAGTGATGTTTACCATTTCTCCTTTGGACTGCCCATGTCACTGTTCCTTATGCTGGTCCAGTCTTGGTGTTCTTTTTGGATTTGACCTAAATTTCTTTGTGTCCTTTGTGTCTGGCAGATATTCTCTAATCTGTGTACGGGTACATGGCAGTTATCTAGTTTTATTACAGATGAAGCTTCCTTCTCTGGTTTTGTTTTCATCTTGATGAGTTTCAAGGAGTTAAGTACTTACTCCAAGAAGTAAGTACTTTACTTTTCTAGAAGTAAACAGGGCTCTCTTGACAGAAATCCATCAATTATAGTAGGAGGGCTTAAATCAGGTATCTCTATTTTTCATTTAGTAAATACTCACAAGGTATCTAGTACATGAAAAGTATAGTACTGTGAATTAAGGGATACAAAGATACATGAGAAGTATTTCTGCAGAAATTATAGTCTAGTTGAGGAAAAAAGAAAGATGCATTAAATATCATACAAGCATAAGTGATGGTTACACCAGGAACATAGAGGTGGGGGAGATAATATCTGGCTAGGAAAATTCAAGAAAACTGCATGAAGCAGCTGGAATACATATTGGACCTTGAAATATGGGTAGGATTTCTACAGGTAAAGATCTCTAGAAAGAGACAATTCAGGCGAAGTCAATGTCAGGACTAAGAGGAGTGGAAAGGTAAGGGGCTCAGTGGGCAGGAAAGTGGTTTAAGTGTTGGTACAGAGGACACTCAGGGTAACAATGTGAAACAGTAACATATTGTTTGGTTTGGAGGGCTGTACTTGCTGCCTGTAGAAAGCATGGGAAATCCAGGTAAAATCCTGGTTCCCCAGCCTGCCTGCATGTGAAGGTGTTACCCTAGACTGCTGCTTGGGTCATTCACCTTGGACTAGGAGGAAATGCAGGTGTTAAACAAGACCAGAAGATCAAAGACGCAGAGCATGGGATTGACAATTAAGTTTTCACCATACTTTGGATTGCTGAGCATCAGTTGTCATATAAATTGGAAGTGGCAGAAAATGAGAAAGACAGGCAGAAGCCTTCTCTGCATAGTCTTGCCTACACCTTTCCCAAGGTGGTTCTATTAGCATCCTTCAAACCCTGAGGACCTCAGGCAAGTGTTCAAGCCACTGTCCAAACCACTGCTGGCAGAGACAAGCAGACCAAGAATATGAGAAACTCCTTTCTAGACAAATTCATGCTCCTACTCTGCCATTTAGTCCAGATGTAATAGCATCAGGGTAATCAAGTCTCACATGACTACAATTTAATCACCTTCCCTAAATTTACTGTAAGTAATTAAAACCAAATGACCTGAAAATAATGGGAAAAAAGATCATATGGGATGCAAGATGTCTGATCATATCACGAAGAGCTAATCTGCAGGGTTGGGTATTCTCTAATGGCCTTCCAAGTCATTAACCCCAGGTGGGCTACCTAGAGCTTCACTTAAACTTTTTTTTTTTTTTTTTACAAAAACAGCAGCAGCCACCATTTACACCTTTACTGTTTCCCCAGCTAGATGCCTTATTAGGCTATCCGAGATTATACCTCCACCAAATATGACTCTGGGATATTATGCTAGGTCTTTCTATGAATTTCTCTCATAAATAAACTGGAGTTCCTTGGAAGCCTTAGTTTCCTCACCAAGTTTATTTATATCAATTCAGGACACTAACAGTGGGCTTTAAACAGCTGCTCCTTTGTCTGCCCATCCACAGGGAAAGAGGGAGAGGTTACCAATTAAAGCAAACAAGAAAGTTATAGCACTCTCTTCGCTGGAAGGTCTGAGGTAAGATGAGACAGAGAGTAGAAGTTATAAAGCCTCATGAGCTACTCTAGAACTAAGTGATCAAATGGACAAATACAAGTGTAGTTCTGGTTTTCAAGAGAATGGTGACATCTTCAGTCTTATGCAGGAATCTGGAATGGGACATGGAGTAGCACAGGTACAATAAGAAAAAAGTCTGGATTGATACTACCATTTATTCCTTGTAAAAATGCAGAAATTGAGCTGGATGATTTCTAAGACCCCATTTCATTCTAACATTCCAGGACCCAGTGTTGGAGCTAGATCATGAAAAACATGAGAAACCTTGAAGTTGAAACTTCATTCTAAAACTGAATCAAGAAGCAATAGATAACTAGAACAGACCAATCACTAGAAATGAAATAGAACTTGTAATAAAAAAAACTCCCAACAGACAAAAGTCCAGGACCAGATGGTTTCACTGCACAATTTTACCAAATGTACAAAGAGGCACATATACTGATCCTTCTCAAATTCTTCCAAAGGATTGAAACTTTATTCTAAAGATAATGGAATGGATTCTTCAAAAGTTTTTGAATAGAACAGGGATATGATCAGATATTCTTTCAGACAACAACACAGGGAACATGCCACCTCTGTGAAGTGAGATAAAGTAATGAAGAAGATGATGGTGATAGCAGCTAACATTCTTTGTGACAAGTGCTGTTTTCACTGCTTTATGTCTACTAATTCATTTAGTATTCCTAGTAAACCTCTGAGGCAATTGGGTTTTTATTCTATTTTATTGTGAGAAAATTTGGCTCAAGGACATAAAACCAATCCCCTAAGTGACTAATAACTGATAGACCCAGTATTCAATCTGGCAGTCTGATCCCAAAGTTCATGCTCTACTCCATAAAAAAATGCTGAAAGTGTGGATTTGGCAGAAAAAGAAAAATGGAGACAGGAAAGTATGTCAGAGAACACAGCTCAATGATTCAGGAAGAGGTCTCTGGGTCTGACCTCTTTTCCTAACCTCTACTCAGAAACTGGGGTCTTCCCTAGAAGCTCAGTGGTAAAGAACCTGCCTGATAATACATGAGAAGTGGGTTTGGTACTTGGGTTGGGAAAATCCCTTGGAGAAGGAAATGGCAACCCATTCTAATATTCTTGCCAGGAGAATTCCATGGACAGAGGAGTCTGGTGGTATATATAGCTCATGGAGTTGCAAAAGAGTCATACACAACTTAGGGACCAAACAACAACAATCACTACTTAATTTTTCAGTTTTAAGCATTGTCAATAGGCTTTGCGTAATGGAAGATGAAGGTTTAGCTCTCTTTTCTTCCTGCCACTGCTTCCTTTCTCCCTTCCTACCTTTCATCCTTTCAATGTAGTTATAGCAAAATTTTGGTTAATGATCAGTGTTTGTTTCTTCATTTTTTAAAAATTATTTTAACAATTTTCTTTCTTTTTGGCTGTGTTGGGTCTTCATTGTTGCTTGGGCTTTTCTCTAGTTGCAGTGCACAGGCTTCTCATTGTGGTGGCTTCTCTTGTTGCAGAGCACAGGCTCTAGGCATGCAAGCTTCAGCAGTTGTGGCTCCCAGGCTCTGGAGCATAGACTCAATAGTTGTGGCCCATGAGCTTAGTTGTTTTGCCACATGTGGTATCTTCTTGGATCAGGGATCGAACCTGTGTCTCCTGTGTTGGTAGGCAGATTTCTTTACCACTGAGCCACCAGGGCAAACTGAGCCACCATAGCAAACTTTGATGCCTTTTCCTTTATTGTACAACTTTTTTTAAAAAACAGAGTTAATATCTGTTTTAATTCAAACCTGACTTTTTAGCCAATTATCTAAATTTTTCAAGATGTTTATATGTATTTATCAGTTTCATCTTCCTGTATAAGTGTATCCTGGATTCCACTCTGGACTAATTGTTCCCTTTATGCTTCATGCATAGCAGTCATCCTTGGATGTGCCTTCACTATCTTCCCATGGATTCTTTTCAATGTTTATTTATTTTTGGCTGTGTTGGGTTTTAGTTGCCCCGAGGCATATGGGATCTTAGTTTCCCAACCAGGGACTGAATCCATGTCCCCTGAATTGGAAGGTGGGTTCTTAACCACTGAACCACCAGGGAAGTCCCCATATCCCACAGTTCTTTTTGTCTTTTTCTGAGTGAGATTCTCTTGTTTCTCATCAGTCTCCTTTTGGTTTACTTTTCATTTTGGTGGGACATACCTTTTCATGTCTGAAAATGTCTCTATTCTACTATCACATTGGACTAACACTCAGCTTGAGTACAGAATTCTAGGTTGAAATTAATTTTCCTTCAGATTTTTGAAGGCATTGTTCTATTACCTTCAAGTTTTCATTGTTGCTACTGGTAATAAGTCTAAAACCATTCTGATTGCTGATTAGTTGTTTATGACCTATTATTTCTCTTTGTAAGTTGGTGGCATGCTTTGTATCCGATGTTCTGAAGTTTTACAATGATGTGGGCTTATTTTTACCATTGGGCTGGCCCCTTAGTAGGCCCTTTCATTCTATAGATTCATATTTTTCAGTTTTAGGACATTTTCTTATATTATTTCTTAAATAATTTCCTCCTCCGATTTATCAACTCTCTTTTTATGGAACTCCTATTCAGATGTTAGACATCCTGGACTTTCTCTCTTACTTTCTATCATTTCTTTTATATGCTCCATCTTTTTATCTTTTTTTGCTGCTGCTGCTAAGTCACTTCAGTCGTGTCCGACTCTGTGCCATCCCATAGATGGAAGCCAACCAGGCTCCCCCATCCCTGGGATTCTCCAGGCAAGAGTACTGGAGTGGGTTGCCATTTCCTTCTCCAATGCATGAAAGTGAAAAGTGAAAGTGAAGTCGCTCAGCCATGTCCGACTCTTAGCGACCCCATGGACTGCAGCCTACCAGGCTCCGCCGCCCATGGGATTTTCCAGGCAAGAGTACTAGAGTGGGGTGCCATTGCCTTCTCCTACTTTTTGGGAAATTTCAAATTTATCTTCCTATTTTTTTTTACTGAGGTCTTCCCTCTTTGTTACCATATTTCAAATTTCTTAAGAGTTTCTTTCTTGTTCTTTGAAATGAAAGGTTGTCTGAAAGCATCTTTCTCTCTCTGAAGAGTCTCTGTCTCTTTTCAAGTTGCTTTTTTCTCTGTTTGATTTGGTCTGTATCTTTCATGATAGAGGCTTTCTTTAGATCTCTGGTAATCTTTGATTATCTCCTAATATTTAGGAAAGAATTTTAAAACAGTACATGAATGGAATCTGTCATCCATAATTTTAACTATAGGGTGATTTGACTGGGCTGTTAGAAATGTCTTATGTAAATAAATTCAGGTTCTTCTTCTTGGGCTGGTCAGATTCTCCAGCAAAGATTCTTCCAAACTCCCAACAGAAAACTTAGGCCTATTCACCAGGGTTCTGGGAATCGTCAGGTTGTAGGCTTGGGGGAGGACATATTATAGTACTTTTCCTTTTCACCCTGTCTCTGTCGTCTTCCATCAGCCATTCTTTTTTTTTTAAATTAATTAATTTTAATTGGAGGCTAATTACTTTACAAAATTGTCATCAGCCACTCTTTCTAAAGAGCAAAGGCTTAACCTTTAGCTCTATCCCTATGTAGTACCTCTCCCCAAAATGTTTCGTTTAATTCCAAGGACAGTTGTGAGAGGTAGTTCAGCTTTTACTGGCCTTTATAATCTTTCCGTTGGAGAAGGGCATGGCAACCCTTTCCCGTATTCCTGCCTGGAGAATCTCATGGACAGAGGAGCCTGGTGGGCTAGAGTTCATAGGGTCATAAAGAGCTGGACACAACTGAAGCAACTTAGCACAGGCATACAGTCTTCCCCTATCCTTCCCTCCTATCAGTTCCTGGACAGAGAAATCAACAGATGTCAGAGGTAGAATCAATCTCAGGCTGACCTAGCCTACTGGCTTCTTTTTTTTGGCCGAGCTGAGTGGCTTGCAGGATCTTAGTTCCCTGACCAGAGACCGAACCCCGGCCCTGGCAGTGAAAAATGCAGAGTCCTAACCACTGCACTGCCGGGGAATTCTCTCACCTAGTGGTTTTAGCCACAATTCCAGGGCAGTCCAATGGTTAAGACTCTGCCTTCCAATGCAGGGAGTGAGGGTTTGATCCCTGGTTGGGAAACTAAGATCCCACATGTCATGGGGGGTGTGGTCAAGATTTGGGGCTTCCCTGGTAGCTCAGACGGTAAAGAATCTGCCTGCAATGCAGGAGACCAGAGTTCGATCCCTGGGTTGGGAAGATCCCCTGGAAAAGGAAATGGCAACCCCCTCCAGTATTCTTGCCTGGAAAATCCCAAGGACAGAGAAGCCTAGCAGGTTACAACTCATGGGGTTGCAAAGAGTAGTTTTTAAAATTTGTTTTATAGATCAATTTTCACCTTCCATAGGAAGGATAAGTGCCCCTCCCCCACTGTATTCCAAACAACAGTGCCTTTACCAGTTTTAAACAATGAGTTTCTGCTTATCTTAAGAAAAAGTTTCCTTTCTAAAAAGTCTGGAGACCATTGGTAATATCCTTCTTCTCTTCCACCACTAACTTTGCATTTTATACAAGGTAAAAAACCTGAGGTCCATATAGAAGAATAATTTTATTAAGCATCATTTAAGTCTTACTCCAAGTTCAGGTTGTTCATAAACCAAGATTTTAGGGCATTCCACAGCATCTTAAAATGGGAAAAGATTCTTTCTAACTAGTAACAGAGAAGCTTTCCTTTGAAAATGGAACGTGTCTTATACGTCCACTCCTTGCAGGCCTCTGCTTTCTGTGGGACACTGAGAGGGGGCAGGTGACTCTTAGACATTGGTGCAGTGTCATTCCAGCCCTGCCACGGGCTCACTACTGTGGTCATCCCATCAAGCAGGATACTAAAGCAAGAGAAGGCAGCTTATCTCAGGACTCCAATTGTCATGAGAAAAATGCGAGAAATGCTTTCTGAGACTATGTTATTTTTGGCACTGAAACCAAGGCCTAGGAACTATTCCTTCCTTTCCCCTATCTTCCCCTCCCGAAGCTGATCACCTCCCTAGGCTAGGGTGGCCTCCAAAGCCTCCCAGAGACATCAGGGGCCTTGCCTCAAGGGGTACAAGGGGAGACATACCCTTCCTCCACGGTAACTGAGTTCATGAGAAGGCAATTGGTGACAGTCACTCTATCTCTTATGACACAGGATGAACCAATGACCGAATGCTTAATGGATGACTTCTCTCCAACCTGTGTATCTGGCCCAATGAGGCTGTCAGCTCCAACCTGTAAAAGGCAAATAAAAATATAAAATATAATACCTTGTCCCTTCATCTCAACCAACTGCAAACCAACCCTCCAGATTCCTTAAGCTGGGGTCTAGTGAGATCTTTTCCTAGAGACACTTCAGCAAGAGGGATCATCACCAGTATTTCTCAGGGCCACAAGGTCCCATAATATCTCTGAGACCAACTCAGACTTACATACTCATGCACTTGTGTATACTGAGGTGCTCTCCTGAAGGCAGTGCTCAAGTCAGGGTAAGAAGAGGGACAGAAATGGAAAGATCCTGTGTCTGAGTTCAAAGGCTGTAACGAACCTTCCTTAAAGGGTTTGTGTGGCTGGGCTCAGCACCTGTCCAGGCAGTCTGCTTGAGAGCCTGGACTGGAAGGTAAGATTTTATAACCAGAATCCAGTTTGGGACTTCCCTGGGGCCAGTGATGTTCAGGGCTTGACACCCCAAACCAGCTTCTCAAGGACAAGCCTCAGTGTACCCAGACAGTGCCCCATACCTGCTCTGCCCAAGCCAGCACTTACCATGTGTTTGCTGACAATCTGGGCTGATGAGTGAATCAGCGATTCTTCTGGACAGATAACAGGTAGCAATTTGGACACCTTGAAGAAAGAGGTTTGGTCACTAAAGTAAGACCAGAAAACACCTGAAAGCATGTTAAGTATAACCCCGTGTTCAGTTAAGAGATGTGGGGAATTTTTAGCCACTGCCTCCTGTCTGGATGAGGCAGGCTGATGTATTTCCCCCAAGACAAGGATCATTTATGCAATAGCTTCTATACAGTCTCATCCTCAGTTTCCTAGCTGAGAGCCTCCTCCCTGAAGTACTGCTATGTCCCTCAACCGGGAGGCTGTGAGACAAGCCTTCGAGATAGCCAGGCAGCATTTGGGAGAGGAAGTCTAAAGAGAGCAAGGGGAACCCTGAGGCCTAATCACAGTCACCCTAGGTTCCTGTTCACCTCCTGGACCACAGCGACCATGCAGGAGGGGAGGATGGGAGTAATGATAGATAACTCCACAATCAGGACACACCCTAAGGAGGCATCCATGTTCTTTACCAACAAAATAAAATGCCTAAGGGGACATTCACACTATTCTCTTTCCAGTATGAGAAAACTGAAAATGTTATGGGTGTGGAGTGTTTTAGCTCTGGACCCTTTAAGGTAGAGATAGTATATCTGTGATTCTCAGTGTGGACAGAATGCTGGTCAGAACACTGTGTGTGGTAGACACTCTAACTGAGGGAGGCCTGGCCAGACTGGCTATACTGGTGATGTGAAGGCTAATCCCTCTGTCCCTATCCCTGGGATCTCCTCTGTTATACTTCAGCCAATGCCATCCAGGCCTATCTGACGCACAGCCCCCGCTGACACGCCAGAGGATACTTCTCTGGCCTCAGGGTATCCATCAACTTGCTTTCAGACCAGCCAGACAGACTCTAGTCATAGAACTGAATAAGGAGAACTAAAAGTTAAATTAAGGAAGCCTTCTATATACCTCTAATGCTACACAGGGGCAACTTTCCCCAGGACTGCCCTGGGTAAACATGGGACTAGCTGGGACTTCTCATAACCCTGTGGCTTGGATTCCCTTGACTATAACCAATCTAGTTTGAGGCTAGCTTGAGGTCTGGGTCTGAGACTGTTACTACCACATGGTGTGGGTCCTAAAGATTCTTGAGTCAGGTTTTCTTCAGAGATTCAATTCCAATTCCAGTTTTCCCCTCCTCCTGTCCCTGCTACACAATAAAGAGCTCTTGCACAAAAGCTGCCTCCTTATTGTTCTGCCTCTTCACCCTCGCCTTAAATAAAACCTGGCGGGCCTTAAGGCCACTGCTTCCCCTTCAATAGAGTCTACTCATTCTCCACACTTCACAAACCTCAGGGTTAAAAGGATGGGTTAGCAAGACTCTGCATGCTCTAATGCTGTTCTCCAGATTTCTCTCACAGAGGCATTCCTTCCCTGATGCTTTGCCATCTGGGTACTCTATACTCTGCTCCTTCACCTTCTAAGGAAAGCCTCCCCTGTGTGCCTGGTTACCTCCCCCGTGTGCCTGGTTACACAGTATTTATCTGCTTGTTTATGAAGTGTTATGGATATCCCCATGCTGAGCAGAATAGGAGAAATCTGTTGAACCTAGAGGCCAGAAGTTAAGCCTTCCTGGAGATCTTGGCCTTTCTTTGGAGCCACAGCGGCTCTGCCTCTGCATCATGCCCCTCACTCCCCCTTTTGCTGTACTTGGGTACCCCTGTGGTGTCTCCTGACACACCAGGTTTTGCTCAACCTTAGGAATGAGGGATTCTGTACAAGTTACTGTGCACCTAATGAAGAAATAAGACAAAAGGCTCCGGTCTGTTCCTGGGAGACGAATCCCCATGATTTCTCTTCTGAACTCATCTTCTCACCTGTCTGTTGGCTTCCATGTAGAGTCCTAGGGTGCTTACTCGAGAGCAGAGCCCCTCTTTCATGATGTGGACATAGCAGCGCACCTGTGATCTGGACAAACCTTCCCAGCTGTCTCCTCGACAGGCGTTCCAGCAGGTATCATAGGGAGCAAGGGTCAGTGTATTGGCTTCTTTTATAAAACTGTAAATATCTTCAGAACCAAAAACAAGCAAGTACATGAGACAGATAACAGAAAGGATATAGACTCAGTCAAGTTTTGAAAGAGGGTACAGCTCAAATCTCTTCCCCTGCAACTCAACCATGCAGCATGGGCCCAGGGGAAATCCCACTAAAACCTGAAAGACTAAGTCAAAGATTAAAAGAGGCAATGTGCTTTCATGTACATTTGAAATATTATGACACAAAAATGTTTTAAAAAAAGGTCCTGTAAGCAAGTTTGACTGATGATCTAGGACTACTGGGGAAGATAAAATAGACTCTTGTACACCATGGAGAAATACAAGTGGCTGTCCAGGCTTTAGTGCCTAGCCCTGTTGGCTTTGTGCTGCTAGCCTCTATTAGCACATCTGGTAGTTGTGCTGTGAGAGAAACAGCACAGGACCTGGGCCCCAATTTTTCAACTCCTACAACAGTCATTTGAAATCTTTTATTTTATGATAAAGAAAACTGGGGCTCAAAAGCCTGAAAAATCTGCCTTAGGTCACAGAACTAATAAAAGGTAGAGTCAGATTTCAAACCCAGGTCTGAGATGCTAAGCCCTGATATCTTAACCATCATGCTATACTGTCTCGATTTACTCCTTTGATAAACACATTTTTGGGGAACATCTACTATGAGTCCAGGACTGGGCCAGGGACTAGGCAAGAATATGAGAGCAAAGACTGACCTCATCCCTATATCCTTGAAAGGAGAAAGTCTGTTGGCTCTGGTTGGACTGTCATTATACAGCCCTTCACCTTTCTTCCCTTGATAGGAGAGGCTGAGTTTAATCAGCAGTGGGGCTTCCCAGAGTCTAGAGAACAGGAGAACTGAGAAATGGTGGGCAGAGTGCAAAGTCAAAAAGGTCTAGAGACGAACATGGCCAAACCAGGCCTGTTAACCAGAGAACAGACCCGAGGTACGGTTAGCCTGTCCCTAAAGAGCATAGGGACAAGAATCTGCTTGAGTAAGCCTGCCCAGAGCTCAGGGAGTGGTGTAAGCTAACCTGGCCTGCCGTTGGCTGGATTAGAACCTGATGCCTTGAGACAGGCATCTTGGGATGGGCTAAGTTGTCCAGCCACTCTTTCCATAAGTGTCACTACCCGTACTGCACTAATTCAAGCACTGACCTAAGGATTTCAGCTCCTTTTTCTTTAGATCCTCCTCTTTTTCTTCTTGTCCTTGTTGTGATGAAGCTGAGGAGAACTGCTTTCTTACTAGGTATGGAATCAGTTCACTCCGGATGGAAGTGATTGACCTAGGAAGAAAGAGTAGCCAAATATCAGAAATCTGATGGTCTGGATTCAATTAGAATAAAAAACTGTGCATCCAAGGAAAAGCCAAATTCCTTCCTGTCATGCCACCTTGGGACTGAAAGAGATCAGAAATGGCAAGGGCTTGGCAGTTTTGGAGAAGCAGAGAATCTAAGTTTTCTCAGTTCAGGCTGGAGCTGGGCGAGCAGTGTGTTGAATCTGAGATGCCTTTCCCCTGATCTATGCAGAAAACAGTCTCTTACAATTCCTGTTTACAAAGTATGTGCCTGAATGTTTGTATGTGTGTGCATATGTCTTAACACGGTGTCTCGACTATTAACTGACAATAACTCATGAGAAGGCAGAATGTTCTGGCCTTTTGAAAAAAAAAAAGTTGTTTCAAAATATTAAAATTTTTTCTACAAAGGCCTTGTATTTTCCATTAGATTAATCAGAGTATCTTAATTTTGGAGGGGTTAGTATTATAGATGGTGTCTTTTCAACAATTATTTTCTTCTTATTGGTAAAGAGAATCTCATTTTACTATATTTCAATCTTGGGGCCAATTGCCTTGATAAACAATCTTAATATTAATAATTTATTTGTAGATTCTGACAATCATATGAACTATGTAAACAACAATTTCCCTTCTTCCTTTCTAATTCCTATTTTTCATTATCTTACCATATTGGCTAAGACTTTCAATACACTAATGCTGAACGGAAGCACTAACAGCAGTTCATCCTTACTTATTCTTGATTTTAAAGGGAATTTTCCTTTTTTATCATTTAGACTAATGATTGTTATAAGTTTTATCACCAAAGCCACCATTTATTGATTGTCCTCTATGTGTAGACATTGGGCTTTATACTTTATAGCTAATACTTGGCACATGTTATTGGTTTTGTAGATACCCTTTATCCAGTTAAGGAAGATCTCTCTTATTCTTAAATTTGCTAAAAGCTTTCATCAATGAATGGGTATTGAATTTTCTCTTTTTGCATCCATGGAGCTTATCATATTTTCTCCTCTTTTGCTCTGTTATAGTAATGGATTAAAAATTTATCTGATACTAGGACTATTGATGCTTTTGAACTGCGGTGTTGGAGAAGACTCTTGAGAGTCCCTTGGACTGCAAGGAGATCCAACCAGTCCATTCTAAAGGAGATCAGTCCTGGGTGTTCATTGGAAGGACTGACGCTGAAGCTGAAACTCCAATACTTTGGTCACCTCAGGCGAAGAGTTGACTCACTGGAAAAGACTCTGATGCTGGGAGGGATTGGGGGCAGGAGGAGAAGGGGACGACAGAAGATGAGATGGCTGGATGGCATCACCGACTCGATGGACATGAGTCTGAGTAAACTCCGGGAATTGGTGATGGACAGGGAGGCCTGGCGTGCTGTGATTCATGGGGTCACAAAGAGTCAGACTCAACTGAGTGACTGAACTGAACTGAACTGAACTGAGGACTTCCCTGGTGGTCCAGGGGTTAAGAATCCACCTGTCAATACAGGGGACACAAGTTCGATCCCTGGTCCAGGAGGATTCCACATGCCACAGAGCAACTAAGCCTGTGCGCCACAACTACTGAAGCCCGCATGCTCTAGGGCTTGTGCTCCACAACGAGAGAAGCTACTGCGATGAGAAGCCCGTGCACTGCAACTAGACAACAGCCCCTATTTGCCACAACTAGAGAAAGCCTGTGTGCAGCAACAAAGACCCAGTGCAGCGAATAAGTAAATATTAAAATTTTTTTCTGGTACTAACAAGTTGAACAACACTATTCAAAAACCATTTATACAATTTCTACTCTATACTCTCTTACAGTAGTAGAATTATGGATGATTCTTCTATTCTTTATGCAAATTATCAAATTTTATAATTTAAACCATTCTTTATGTTTCTTGTCTTTTATTTTCTCCTAGATTCTACTCTTACGGATTCTACTACTCTCTTGGTTTGATTCCAGACTCTACACATTTAAAATCCATTTTAATGACTAATCCATCCAAATCCATTCAGTGTTTCCCACACAGATTTCAGCCTCCATTCTACTGCAGAGTGGGCTCCCTCATATTAATAACAGTTGTACTCATTTACCAAGGCTACCAAAGAATTTCCACAACAAAATTAACTTCAATTTACTTTCATGAAATCAGATCAGTCTAGGACAGCACTTACAGAAAGAAAATCAGACCAAAGCTCAATATGTAGAAAAACTTTTAGAAGGCAAGAAATTTCCTATACTATTTTGTATCACTCAGATACAAGCAGTAAGCAACCCTGGCTAAGAGGCTTGGAACACTTCCATTTGGCCCCTCTGAGTCCCAGGAGGCATGGTGCTTCCCCATGGGTGCTGAACCAGGATGTTTGGTTTAAATGACCAGGAATCTGTAATGGGGAAGAACGACCTGATCCTTAGTACAGTGAGTATGCTTCTAATTTATACTTAGCAAAGGAACTGCAAGACTACCATATGATTTTTAATTTCTTCTCTCACACTGTGGACCTTTTAGAATTTTAAATCACTAATCACCTTAGAATTTAACAAGACTAGTAATCTGCCAGTGACTTTGCTAAACCTTGGAAATACACTTTTTTTGACTTCAAAAAATTCATAATCTAGTGGACAATAACCTGAGTATGGATTTAAGGAAAACAGTAGAAGGAGATGAAGCTGCTTACGGAGGCAATGGAGCCAGATCATGAAAGCTTTCTGTGGCAGTCTAGAAAGTTTGGACCGAGACAAGCCAGAGGTAGTTTTTAAGCAGGAAAGTGACATGATGAGTTTTATTTCTTTTTTTTTTTTTTGAGTTTTATTTCTTAATGAGGTGATTCTGGTAGCAGTGAAAATAGGCTTGGAATAGGAGAATGAAAAGAGACCAGTTTCAAGACTCTGAAAGATGAGATAACGTGGCCTGAGAGAGGGGTTAATGTATGAAAGCCCAGTAAATCTGACTGCTGCTTCATACTTCCATCCCCTCTCCCAGCCCCCATTCAAAGAAGTTCTGCAGGCTGACACAGGACCACACAGATGGAGTGTAGGTAGGAAGGCAAGACAGAGGCGGAGGCTGAGGAGGGTAAGCAAAATTACAAACCCTGGAGCTACACAGTTCATGGTTTTTGTCATTTTTTAAGGATCAAGTCAAACACCTTTGAAAAATTCTGTGTAAGCTGGAAGCTCTTGTATTGAATTTCAATGTGATTTTTCTTCTGATCTTTTGATGAAGATTAAAAATTTCCATAAGAATACGAAGAATGAAACAACACTTATTCTTAGCTTTTTTCTCCCCTTTTAATACTCCAAGCCAGTGTGGGTAGCAAACGTTCCTTGGCCCCACTCTAGTGGAAAACAAGTCAGTTTCCTTTGAAGAAATGACAAAGCATGGACAGCTGGGGGATTTCAGAGCCATGATGTTTACATTATAGGCCAAACAGAACTGTCCCTGCAAGAGGGAAGCAAACAAGCCTTGGCACACAGCCTCTTTAGGCAGGACCCTTTAAGGAGATCAGACAAGGACTTGAGGAGAGGACCTGAAGCATTCCTGCCAGGTCCCACCTGCCTCTGCAGGCACTCAGCAATCACGTCGATTCTCATAATGCAGTTGGCTTAGCATCATGACGGAGGACAAAATTATACTTCCTGCTTCCTGGTCAAACTAAAAGTAGCTCAAAGCTATACTAAGAAGTGGGAAATGCCACCGTGAACCACTGTGAACATCCATTGGGGCTGAAGACCAGCAGCTGGATCCACTGCCCTGGGCCTTGGCAACCTCACTTTCTCCTTTTCTTCTTCTTTTTTAAAAAAAATTTCACATTTATTTATTTGGGTGAGCTGGGCCTTAGTTGTGGCATGTGGGATCTAGTTTCCTAACCAGGGATCAAACCCAGGTCCCCTGAATTGAGAGCAGTCTTTAGCCACTGGACTACCAGGGAAATCCCCTCTCCCTTCCCTCTTAGATAGTTTTCCCAGAAACACCTGCCTCATGTCATAAGCTCCTAAGAGATAAAAAAAATCACAAAGGAGAACAAAAGATTTGACTCCTAGCTGCAAACAAGCAACTCCACAAAGTAAGATAAAATAATTGCTACAAATAGAACAAAAAATTAATATTCTTCACAGATAAATAGATTAAAATGTTTCAAAATACATAAAAATATTTAAAAAATTAGTATTAAAATAAGATGCAATTTCTCTCACAAATTAGCAGATTTAAAATAACTCACACATTAGTGATAAGGGTACTTCTCATACTTGTAAATTCATAAACTGGTAAAAATCTTTTCTAAAAATTGGCAATACATAACAAAGGTCTTGAAGATATTCATATTATTTTATTCTATAATTCTATTTCTATACATCTGTGCTCAATAAATATATGCTGAAAAAATAAAATAATCAGATAAATAATATAGGATCTTTGAACAAAAAGATATTTAATGTTTTTTATAAAAATAGCATTGTTATTTATAAAATAATAAGTTATGAAATAGTTATTAAAAAATAACTCAATGTTATTTATAAAGACAGAGAACCACCAAATAGTCAACAATGGAAAAGTAATAAAACACATATGTAATAGAATAGCATATAGGCAAAACTCAGTAAACAATGACACAGGAAAATGCTTGTGAAAAAATACTGAACAAAGAAAGCAGAAGGCAGTTATTTATACAGCACAATCTCAGGTGTGTATATGTATATATAAAAAAAAATAAAATGATGGAAAGAAATACATTAAAATGTTCAACGGACTTCAATCCCTGGTCAGGGAACTAAGGTCTCTCATCCCACAGGACTTGGCCAAAAAAAAAGTTAGCAACTATCTCAAAGTAATAGAATTATGAAAGTGTTAAGTTGCTCAGTTGTATCCGACTCTTTGTGACCCCATGAACTGTAGCCCACCAGTCTCCTCTGTCCATGGGATTTTTCCAGGCAAGAATACTGGAGTGGGTCCAGGGAATCTTCCCAACCTAGGGATTGAACCTGGGTCTCCTGCACTGCAGGTGGATTCTTTACCACCTGAGCCACCAGGGAAGCATAAGTAGAGTTATGGGTAGCATTTTTTTTTTCTTCCTTGCTGCAGGGCAGGCAGGATCTCAGTTCCTGGACCAGGGATTGAACCCATGCCCTTGCAGTGGAGGCATGGAATCTTAACCACTGGACTGCCTGGTAAGGCCCCTATAGGTAGAATTTTAAAAATATTTTCTGAATCTTCCAAATTTCACTGTCATAGGTCATTCGTTCCTTACTTCCTGTGGTATCACTTTGTTGATCTGTTTCTATTTCTGATACCTCTTTCTTTGTTTCCTCTAAAATATTTGGTGTTTCTCAGGATTTTCCTTTTTGCCTGTATTTTTCTCATGCTATTCGTCTCCCTGAGATAGATCACTTGGTGACTTCTTTGCTACTCATTCTTAAATGTAAACCCATAGCCAAGTCCTCTCTTCTTTTTAGTCTCATATTTTCAACAGCCTGATGGACCCTGTCATTTAGGTGACCCATAATACCTTAAACACAAAGTCTAAAACTGAATCCATCATCTTTCTCCCAACCCTTCTCCTACCCCCCACAAGCACTGATTACTTTGCTTAGTGATATGGAGATTCATTTAGTCATCCAAGCTAGCAACATGTTAATAATCTTGACTCCTCCTTCTTCCACTCTTCACATACAGCCAGTCACCAAACACTGCTGATTTTATCCCCTAAATCTCTTTCAAAACTATGAACTCACTGCATCTCTACTGCTACTGTCTAGTCTAACCCACTGTCATTTTTTGCCTGGACTCCTTCAGCTGCTTTCAATCGGTTTCTCTTCCTCCAATCTTACGGCATAAAATCTATCCTTTGTATTGTAGACAGAATATCCTTTCTAAAGCACAATCTGATCATGTCTCTTCTTCCTTCAATCCACCCTCTGTGTTGCAGGCACAGTGATTTTTCTGAAGTACAAATCTGATCTTATCTTCTTAAATTCATTTAACACTCAAGATAACAGTTACTTTTGTGTGCAGGGGATAGTTGCTTAAAGGGAGCTTCTGGAAACTGGGTAATATTCTACTTTTTTATCTAAATAGTAGTTACAAGGGAGTGTTCACTTTGTGAAAATTTACTGAGCTATAAAACCGCTCTCAAGTATTATCTCTACCTGGAAGCCTTTTGTAACACTTATAGGTTTCTGTACTGTCATAGCAAAGACAGTTATTTGTATTGTTTTTGAATCAATATCAAGTGTGAGTTTCATGCTAGGAAATTAATACATATTATCTCATTTTCTTATAGCAATCCTAACGGTAGGTATTGTCATCCTCATTTCATAAGTGAGGAAATCAAAGCTTAGAAAGGTTAGTTATTTTGATTAGGTCAACACAGCTTTTATAAGTGGTAGAGTGGAAACTTAATCTACCTCAAAGCCCAGGACTCTTTCCACTACACCATTCTAATCAGTATCCTGTGTTTTCTGCAACCACAGCACTTTCTACAGGGTTGAAAATTTTCTGTTTATTGTCTCTATACCAATAAACATGTAGTCAGTGCTAAATAAATATTTATTTGAATAGATGAATGAGTGGATATGTGAATGACTGAGTGTAATGCCTTTAAGCCAGACAGCTGGCAATAATTTCTTCTTCTGATTTTTGGAGATAGAAAGAAGAACTTTCCTGATTTGGAAATGTAATGAACTCTACATATGTTTCCGTATTATTAATATTACTAGCATTAAAAACCCAACATCTAAAAAAAACACATGATACTAGTTCTGCTTAAATCTATTATTTTTAGCATTTTGCCTTGATCTGGGATCAGGTCTTTGTTGTAGCTATAAGTTTTTTTTAGGGAAAGTCTAAAAATTATGTCCATGGTAAAGGGAAAAAATTGGTTACTTTTACATTCTGCCTGTTCTGTTTTTGTAAGCAAATTTAAAGAGACTTAAAATCCTCTGTCTTCCACTTCAAGTCAGTCCTTAAAAATAGTAGTTATCAAAGAGGCAGAACAGAAAACCTACTTTTTAAGGCCTGCAACTCAAGACTGCAGAGAAGAACACTAAAGGTTTGGGTTTCTTGCCTTTTCTCTCAGTGGAGCTGTAACTGGAAAGAAAACATGATTGCTGAGTTAACCCTATGCTTTGTTTTCAGGCTTTTTTTCTTCCTTGCTGATCAAAGAAAATAGATATAACCTGGAATAGTAAACAGGAAATTGTTTTAGATTACAAGGTATTGACTTTAGAACCAAGTATTTGGTATACAATATTCTGAGATTTTTTTTCCTCTTTTTAACAAAATATTGAAAGCTTCTATAAGAATAAATTTTTGATGCTGGTGCATATGTCTTGAGAAAGACAAACATATTCAGATCCTAGCAAGCCTGGCAAGACTGCTTAGGCTTAGGGCAAGTCAATGAATATTTTATTCATTTGAATTTATTCACTGAGTACCCCAAATGTGTCAGGCACATTTTAGACTGTAGGGATATAACAGTCAAAAAAACCAAGTAAATCCATGCCCTCATATTGATAGGGACAGAGTAAAGGGACAAAGTTGGTAATTAAATAGTTAATCCCAGTAGGGGAGTGTAAGTGAAGAAAAAAGTATGGGAGACCCCTGTAAATTAATGATCACTCAAGAATTCAGGTCTGCCTAACTACAAAACCAAGCAAGTCCACTTTGCAACAAAACCATGGAACAGAAGCATGAGCCACACCACTGAACAATCATGGTATGAGACCCACATCCTGCCCAGTGAGCTCAGTAAAATTTAGGACATGTTCTCTGCACACATGAAAAACAATACTTTATAGAAAAGTGATGTTTCAAAGTGAAAGATCCTCATTGTACTAAGACCTGAAATAATGTTTCCAGAGTGCCATAACAGTCCTGGCTTGACCAAGTAGGGACAAGAAAACTCCCCTGCCCAACCTGGAGGAGGAGCTGATGATGGAAGTGTGACATCTACTCAAGAATGAGGAATAATGAGGTGGATGAACCTAGAGACTATTAAACAGAGTGAAGTAAGTCAGAAAAACAAATACTGTATATTAATGCATATATACGGAATCTAGAAGGATGGTACTGATGAACCTATTTGCAGAGCAGCAATGGAAATGCAGACACAGAGAACAAACTTGTGGACACAGATAGGGAAGGAGATGGTAAGATGAATTGGGAGAGTAGCACTGAAACACACTTTAGTGAAGTGAAAGAGAAGTCGCTGAGTCGTGTCCAACTCCTTGCGACCCTATGGACTGTAGCCCCCTAGGTTCCTCTGTCAGTGGGATTTTCCAGGCAAGAATACTGCAGTGGGCTGCCATTTCCTTCTCCAGGAGATCTTCCTGACCCAGGGATTGAACCCGGGTCTCCTGCATTGTAGGCAGACGCTTTACCATCTGAGCCACCAGGGAAGTCCTGGTGAAAACATACTTTACCATATGTAAAATGGATAGCCAGTGGGAATATGCTGTATGACACAGGGAGTTCAAACTTCATGCTCTGTGACAACCTAGACGGGTGAGATGGATAGGAGGTGGAAGGGAGGTTTGAGAGAGAGGGGATGTGTGTATATCTATGGCTGATTCGTGCTGATGTACAGCAGAAACCAACACAATATTGTAAAGCAATTATCCTTTAATTAAAAATAAATAAAAAATAAAGAGAGAGGGGATGTGTGTATACCTATGGCTGATTCAGGTTGATGTATGGCAGAAACCAATACAATATTATAAAGTGATTATCCTCCAATTAAAAAAAAAGATAATAAAAAGAATGAGGAAGAAGGTGGTTTTTCGCCCTTCCCTAATTTTTCTTTGATTATAAAACTGCAGCCCACTAAGTTCTCGGCCCTCTTGCCCACCAGCCTGTAAGCCTCACAAACATCCTACTAACAAATCACTTCTTATATATCACTTTGTCTCTTGTTGAATTCTTTCTGCGCTGAGACATTAAGGACTGGAGCTCCTCGAAGCCCCTTGAAATAGCACTTAGAGGTTTCAGGATGAAGTTGATGATCTGGCTGCCTTTTTATTTATAGAGCATCTACTATGTGTCACAAGATGAATCAGAGTTGGTTTCTGTCTTCAAGGAGTTAACAAAAGTAGAAAAAAAGACATGCAAATCCAATTTAATAGGATGCATGTGATAACTGAAGATTATACAAGATCAGAAGAGAGAATGATTTCATGCCTAATGGAGATAAACACAGACTACTATGGTAGCACAAAGCAAAGGTACCTATTCTAAGTGGAAGTGAAGAGAAAAAAAATTGAGAAAAAACTTCCTAGAGGAGTAACATCTAGGTGAGTTTTAATGGATATTTAAGAATGTTGTCAGAGAAGAAAGAAGGCAAGCATACCAGTTAAGCATTACTACTGAAGCCCATGGGCTCTAGAGCCCGTGCTCCATAGCTAGAAAAAGCCTGTGTGCCGCAATGAAGACCCAGTGCAGTCTAAATAAATAAATAAATGAAAATCACCATCAAAAAACCAAAATGAAACAACAACAACAAAAGTCAATGTGCTGCTAGGACTTTGTCCCTTTCTCAGCAGCAAAGAAGTCCCAGAGATCAAGATTACTGTAACCAAGAAGTCCCGAGAAGACTACCCTAGTTTAATTTTGGTAGCATCTACATATTCAGATATCAGTACACAGCTACCATATAACAGCTCTGGTTAGAAGATTATGTAAACCATAAATTCTTACCTTAGTTTTATTTGGTTGTTTAGGTAAAAGATACCTCATACAATCTCTAGCACATCTAAGGATAGGAACACAAGTACAGATAAGTTCATATGGATACATGTACTGAACAGTAAGAAATCAAGGTTCCTGCCTATCTCCCATGGCACTACATGGTCCCTCATCTGTCTGTCTCTTCTCTGCTTTCCTATGTGACTCATGGCTTTTCTAGGCAGTCTATCACATTATCTTCCATGCGGCTTTAACTATCACCCTGATTCTGACCATGTAGCATAGTTGCCTATTCCCAATTCCTGACTTCAGTTTGTAGAGCCCATCCTTACTCCCCTCCATCTCTATTTAGCTAAGGCCAGGAAGCTGTGACTGCTCTCTTATCCTTCCAGGTATACATGAACATGTGTGTGTGTCTGTAACAGAGAGACATCTGAGATATGTGGTGGACATTGCTAGCAATCAATTCATCAACAGTAGCTGATTTTATTAGTGCCCTGACTGTATGACATTGAGCAAATTATTTGAAGCTTCATTTTCCTCTTCTATAATATGAAATTAATACCAAATGAGAGAATTATTTTAAGGAGTGAATGAACTGAAGTGTGTAAAGTACCCAGAACAGTGCCTGGTACATGGATGGTGCTCTGAAGGCCAAACCCTAAGGGTGTATGTCCTGCACCGATGGACTGGGTTTTAACACTAGGAGAGGCTGATTACAATTTTGGGTTCTTCTGAACAGAAAGGAAGTATTCAGTTTTAATTCTTCCTTTTTTAAAGATTAATCTCCTCTACATCTCTTAAACTAGCTAGCAGGTCTAACAGGTCAGGAAAAGGAAAAGAAAGACAATTCTTTCCCCGGGTTTCTGTGCTAAAGGAAACCAGTACTAATTCTGGTATAAACTTCCTGTCTTCCAAGGCTTCAGCTCAGACAGCCAACATACTGCTTGAGTGCTTTACAGGGCCAGTCTCCTTTTGGAGCAACTGTTGCTAAGTCACACAAAAAGTTCCAAAATGGCCAGCTTCCTTAAGCTTAGATCAGATTACTTTGTAAAAGAGGAGAAACTTTTAGTTTACCACTCAGCCTCAAGAGACATCACAGTGATAATACTCAGTCTAAGCTCTGCTCTGGCCATAAAATCCAACACATTTTTGAATTAAAAATTTCAGACAATCTTTGGACTATCCAGCTGTCAAACTACATTCAGAAATGGATTAAAAGACCTTCTAAAACATATTTATGTATATCTTTTTATTTCTTTAGAGCAAATAATTGAATTACATTACACTGAAAATATACACTAATACTGCAATTTGCCTTTTTTTTTTTTTAAGTAAAAGTATCTTGGAAATCTTTCCACATCACCACACAGAGTCATACTTCATTCTTTTTAACAGTTGCACAATAATATAATTAATTATCTTGTTTAAACTGTTACAACTTTTCCCTGTTATGAACAATGCTGCAAAGAACATTTTGCAATGAATATTTCCATACTTTTAAGTAAATATTTCTGTGGGATAGAGTCTTTGAAGAGGAACTGCTTAGGCAGGGAGTATATAGTTGTAAGTTCAGATAGGTATCATCAACTACCCTACAAAAAGTTTATGTAGAAAAGTATAAGAGAATTTCCCCACAGCCTTGCTAGCTTCATCACAAAATTTAAAAATCTCTGTCATACAATAAGGATAGTATTTTAAAACTGCTTAACATACATTTTTATTTATGAGAGTAGGCATCTTTTGATGTATATTAGCTTTTTCTACGAACCCACTACTTACAGCTTTTATCCATTTTTCTACTGAGTCATTAGTCTTTTTCTTATTGATTTTAAGTGCTCTTTGTAATGTACAGAAACTAGTGTTTGGGATAGCTTGGTATTTGTTATTTATTTCTGTTGTTCTTTAGTTGCTAAGTCGTGTGTGTCCAACTCTTTTGTGACCCCATGGACTGTAGACTGCCAAGCTCCTCTGTCCATGGGATTCTCCAGGCAAGATATTGGACTGGGTTGCCATTTCCTTCTCCTTCTCCAGGGGATCTTTCCAATCCAGGGATCAAACTCACATCACCTGCCTTGCAGGCAGATTCTTTACCACTGAGCCCCTTGGGAAGCCCCCCTTTATTTTTATACCATGTTTACTGGATTTTTTTTCCCCCACAACACAGAACTTTAAAAACTGGTATTAATCAAACTTATCAATCCTCTTTTTTTTTTTTTTTTAAATGACTTCTAAGATTTATTTGATACTTGGAAAGCTTGAGTTAGAAATAACTCAAGATCACATATTGATGAAGCTAAGTGCCTTAATGCACATGTAGACTAGCAGACATTCAGCACGACATTGGCATCCAAGTCAAACAGTGGTATCCCTAAGGCAACTCCTGCCACATCTTTATTACCCCAGGCACTACTTCCTGGGCCCATGCATTACTTCAACTGGTAAATGTTGGACGTGGCGATGCTCGTCAACTAGATATGATGCAGTCAGATTTGCAATTTAGAAAAGTCCCCAGTAGTTTTGTGAAGGATGAATTAAAAGAGGACAGGCTGGAGGCAGAAGCCTAGCAAGGAGAATGCTATATTAAGCCAGCTGGGAAACGATAGACTCTTAGCTAAAAATCAATATTGAACGACATTACCTTATTAAGCTCAGCCCAGTAACTGTTCAGTCTCTCCCTCCCATTGCTGCTGGAGCATCTTTCTAAAGCATAGCTGTCATGACACTCCTGCTGCCTGAAGTGCCCTTTTCACATTTATTAAGACTGGGGATCTCTGACTCATTTTTTCTCTTTTGTTTCATAATATAATTTTCTCTAGGTTACAGAGACAATGGTCTGTAAAACTGTATTCATCTTGGTATCCTCACCCCCCAACATAGCAATTGGAATATATTTAGGTATTTATTAAATGTCTATTGTTCTGAATTTTTTAAAAATTATAAGTCCAATTCATTTTTTAAACTTTTAAAATATATATATATATTTTGTAAATTAAATATAATAAAATGTACCTATTTAAGAGTTCCTGGTGGCTCAGATGGTAAAGAATCTGCTGGCAATGCAGGAGACCCGGGTTCGATCCCTGGGTCAGGAAGATCCCCTGGAGAAGGGAATGGCTACCCACTCCAGTATTTTTGCCTGGAGAATTCCAAGGACAGAGAAGCCTGGTGGGCTACAGTCCATGAAGTTGCAAAGAGTCGGAAATGACTGAGCAACTAAGACTTTACTTTTATTTAAAACACACAGTTCAATATGTTTTATCAAATATATACTACTGTAATCACTACTCCAAATCAAGATATAAAGTACTTCCATCTTCCCTCCCAAATTCCCTTGTGCTTCTAGCTCACTATTATACTACTCTTCTATACTCTCGTACTACTTAGCACATTTACTGTAATAATTTAACCTGCCTGCCTCTCTCTAAACTGTGAGCAACCTGAAGGCAGAAACTATTGTTTCATCTTTAGCATCCAGCAACACAGGTGATCAATGAAGTCTTTACTGTGCATCAAGTACTACTCTAAGCTCTTCACAAGTATTTTTCACAATCACCATTATGTGTCAGGTACCATCTGTTCCAATTTCCAGCTGAGGAAAGTGAAGTACAGAAAGGCAGACACCTGTCTAGGGTCACACAGCTCAGTTTAAGTTTCTCTTGTCAAAGACTGTACAGGTTTTCTTCTTTCCACACCCTTCCCTATAGCTTTTCTACTCAACTGCAGAAATACTCATCTTCTTTAACGACTGATGTACCTAATTACTTCTGCTGTCTAAACTGTCACAGCATCTCCTTTTCTTCCATTCATCAAGCATATATTGAATGCCTTATCAATCCAGGTAGGAATCTAATCTCAAGGAATCTGCATGGAAGACATTAATATGTATTAATAGACAATTAAAATTTACAGGGCCAAATGGTAATTTTCATAGGTGAGAGAAAGGATTGCTAAAACAGTCCTTTTTTGAGGCTGTATCTCCTAGGTTTCCTTTTCCCCATCTATCTCTAAAGGAGTCATTTTTATAACCAGATTACTATAAATGCCTCCTTTACTCTCACCAAGTCTGAGAGGTAGAGGGGGAGAAGGAGGGGGAGAAGAAAGATATAAAGGTTTTTAAGACCCTGAGGTGGGGAGGTTGTTTGAGCTGAGGCTCCGTATCCTCCTCTGTTACAGCAAGCTCTGGCAAAGTCCCATTTGGTGGAGCTTCTGGCCAGGAGCCATAGAATCACCAAATTGAGGCTGGTCCTCCAGGTACATACCACCACAGTACACTTGCCAGGTGGGGGACCTGCTAACCAGTGGGGGTCAAATGAGCTACAAAGGAGCTGCAGCAGCCAGGATGAGGCTGGCTTTGTTGCAAAACTACTGCATATTCAGATACCAAAAGCTAAAATCCCATTTGGTAATGCTGTTAGATTTTTTTTTTTTTTAAGTGCAAGAGTAGTACTGAGGTATTGTTTAGGGATACTGAAATATTTATACATAATTACAATTGAAATCATAACAGATGAAATTATAATAATTTGCTTTAAAATAATCTGGTATGACAGTGGCAAGATTGGTGGTAGCAAATATAAACTAAGATTAGCCATGAATTGGTGACTACTGAAGTTGTATGAGGGCTTGCTCAAAATTCTCCAAGCCAGGCTTCAACAGTACGTCAACTGTGAACTTCCAAATGTTCAAGTTGGATTTTGAAAAGGCAGAGGAACCAGAGATCAAACTGCCAACATCCGTTGGATCATAGAAGAAGCAAGAGAGTTCTAGAAAAACATCTACCTCTGCTTTATTGACAACGCCAAAGCCTTTGACTCTGTGGATCACAACAAACTGTGGAAAATTCCTAAAGAGATGGGAATGCCAGACCAGCTGACCTGCCTCCTCAGAAATCTTTATGCAGGTCAAGAAGCAACAGTTAGAACCAGACATGGAACAACAGACTGGTTCCAAATTGGGAAAGGAGTAAGTCAAGGCTGTATATTGTCACCCTGCTTATTTAACTTATATGCAGAGTACATCATGTGAGCAGAGTACATCATGCGAAATGCCAGGTTGGATGAAGCACAAGCTGGAATCAAGCTTGCCGGGAGAAATATCAATAACCTCAGATACGCAGATGACACTACCCTTACGGGAGAAAGCGAAGAAGAACTAAAGAGCCTCTTGATGAAAGTGAAAGAGGAGAGTGAAAAAGTTCTCTCAAAACCCAACATAAGATCATGGCATCTGGTCCCATCATTTCATGGTACACAGTCAAAGGCTTTGGTGTAGTCAATAAAGCAGAGGTAGATGCTTTTCTGAAACTCTCTCGCTTTTTCTATGATTCAGCAGATGTTGGCAATTTGATTGCTGATTCCTATGCCTTTTCAAAATCCAGCTTCATGACAAATAGATAGGGAAACAGTGGAAACAGTGAGAGACTTTATTTTTTTGGGCTCCAAAGTCACTGCTGATGGTGACTGCAGCCATGAAATTAAAAGATGCTTGCTCCTTGGAAGAAAAGCTGTGACAAACCTAGACAGCATATTAAAAAGCAGACACATTATTTTGCCAACAAAGGTCTGTCTAGTCAAAGCTATGGTTTTTCCAGTAGTCATGTATGGATGTGAGAGTTGGATTGTAAGGAAAGCTGAGTGCCGAAGAACTGATGCTTTACAACTGTGGTGTTGGAGAAGACTCTCGAGAGTCCCTTGGACTGCAAGGCGATCAAACCAGTCAATCCTAAAGGAAATCAGTCCTGAATATTCATTGGAAGGACTGATGCCAAAGATGAAACTCCAATACTTTGGCCACCTGATGCAAACAACTGGCTGATATGAAAAGACCCTGATGCTGGGAAAGATTGAAGGCAGGAGGAGAAGGGGATGACAGAAGTAGACATGGCTGGATGGCATCACCGACTCGATGGACATGAGTCTGAGCAAGCTCTGGGAGTTGGTGATGGACAGGGAAGCCTAGAGTGCTGCAGTCCATGGGGTTGCAAAGAGGTGGATGTGACTGAATGACTGAACTGAACTGAAGCTGTATGAGGGGTACATGGGAGTTAACTGCATCACTTTCTCTACTTTTTTATCTATGTGAAATTTTCCATAGGAAATAATTTTTTTAAAAAAAGTCTCTACCGTTACTGTATCCTCTCTCAGCATGTCAAGGCCAGGACCTGTTTGACAGTGATTCATTTTCACTTGAGATTAAAAAAATAAACCCTTTCATGGCAAAGAATTAACTTCACTTTTAAAACATGGATAGCCCAGACACTGGTAACTAGAAAATGGGTCCTGATAACTTTAATTCTGTAAGGGCAGAGCCCCTATCTGCTTATTCACCATGGATCCCACAGCTGATTTAGCACAATGCCTGCCTTGTAACAGGAACTTAATAAATATGTGCTGGTTGAATGAAAAAACAGAATAAGTCAGAAGGGAGCAGGGCAATACTGTCCTGGTGAGAGAAAACAGAGAAACAACAATAGCTGGGAAAGCTTTCCAGGAGCCCAAATAATTGGTTTTACCATTGGCTCTACATGGGGTTTCTGTCTATGGGGTCGCACAGAGTCGGACACGACTGAAGTGACTTAGCAGCAGCAGCAGCAGCAGGAGTTATAGGTGGTACGGGTTAGGATGCTGCAAAAAAATATTATATTGGGCATGGAGGGACAATTTCCCTTCCCCTCAATATTCTTGTATATATCCAAGTCCACCAGTCAATAGCATGCTTAGCACTTAAACTCAGGTTCTCAGACTTCCTTCCCCAGCTCGTCTGAGGGAACTTATTGATGTCGTACCAGCCTGACTGCTTTCCAGTTACCAGTACTATGCAAGGTAGAAACTTATCCAGAAGCCATCAAGGAAGACTAGCTGTTCCTCTTCTTAACCAGGTAGTTATTAAATTTTTTCCTACCTGTTCTTCTGAGGACTCTAGTTGCATTGCCTATCAAAATCCTTGAGATTAGGCTTCCATGTTGGCTCAGTGGGTAAAGAATCCACCTGCCAATGCAGGAGACATGGGTTCCATTCCTGATCTGGGAAGACCCCACATGCAGCGGACCAACTAAGCCCATGTGCCACAACTATTGAGCCTGTGCTCTACAGCTAGTACACCACAACTACTGAAGCTTGTTCACACTAGAGCCTGTGTCCACAACAAGAGAAGCTACTGCAATGACAAGCCTGTACATCACAACTAGAGAGTAGACCCCACTCTCTGCAACTACAGAAAACCCGCGCGGCAAAGAAGACCTCAGTAAAAAAATAAACAATAAATAAATAAAATTATGTACGAAAAAAATCCTTGAGATCAACCACAAATGGAAGTTTTCTTTCTGGAAACCCACCCACATCCTGTGATCTGCCAGACAGTCTCTGGCAAGTGTTTAAGGCCCACAGTTCTATTATCAAAGCAAAACTACACAAAGTACCAAATTTCTTAATTCATGAAATTAATGAATTCATGAAATTCATAAAACTTCACTCGCAGAGGTGGACTTCTTTTACAAAATTGGAGGAAAACTTGCTTTTCTTTCTTTTCTTCTCTTGGGTAAGTGTCTGGCCCTTTGCTAAGAGGGCCCATCTATGGGACAATTGCCCAGGGAAAGGACATCCTCTTGGAGACAAATAGCACTACAGTTGGGGAGCTCACCCTTGCAGAAAGAAGGAAGAGCCTGAAGCTGTGTAGAAAGATGCTTCATACGTGAATATTAGTTTTATAGAAGTAATTTGCTGGTTATCATGGCACAGGCCCCCAAAATATAAGCTGGTATAGATGAATTATGCTGATAACATAATTTCGTTTCTATAATAAACTATGTTATTTATACAAACTAGTTATTTATATAACTGGTTATTATCAAGGTTTAAAACTGTTAACTAAGTCACAGGGTAGCTTAAGTGTTGTGAGTTTGACTCAATCTCCCTCCTTCTTACTTATTTTCCATTAGGAAGTCCACAACGTATTTTTTCAAGCAGTAGAGGTGGGCGTCCACAAGGCCTGTGTGGAAACGTATTCTTGGGTGCCTGCAAAAAGAATGAAAGAGAAGAGGGTCACATGAGTTCCATTCTATTATTAGGTAGTACGCGTTAGGAAGTTTCTGAGGGTCAGAGTCATGCTGCCTACACCTCACTCTGGGGAGACCAAGAAGGTGATTATCGGCTCTGATGCTATCACAGAAAAGGTTGTCTCTTTATTGAAGCCCTATTTCACACTTTATGAGGTCTTTAGGCTTCCAAAGACATGAAACCAAAACTGGTAAGCCACCAAATCACTGACAAGTCATCTTCTATTTTACTACAAACTCCTACCCACGATTCTTGTAACTAACATTTTCTTGGTTCTACTCCAACTGCCTCACTTCCTGCAGGACATACTTAAGCCATGCTTTCCTTTAGTATTTGATATACATTACTCCATGTTCATAGAAGATGAAGTAAAATTTTATGAATACTCTCTAACTCCCTACTCTTAATTATTCATCAGGAGTTTCCTCAGGTTTACTTTCTTAGGAAATCTTCCCTGAGGACCCAAGTTTGTGTTCCTACAACACTTGGTACCCACTTCTACCAGATAACTTAGCATAGAGCAAAGTAACAGCCTACTTACTTGTGCTCTTTCCCACTAGACTAAAAGTTAACTGAGGGCAGAGATTTATTTTTTAAAATATTTATTTGGCTGTGTTGGGTCTTAGCTGTAGCACACAGGAGCTTTTGTTGTGACGCATGAACTCTTGAACTGTGTCCAGGCGGGCTGCACTATGCAGGCTCAGTAGCTGTGGTGCACAGGCTTAATTGCTCCCTGGTATATGGGATCTTAGTTTTCTGACTAGGGATCGAACTTGCATCCCCTGCATTGCAAGATGGATTCTTAACCACTGGACTACCAGGGAAGTTCCAAGATTTATTTTTATAGTCTTAGTACTTAGCACTGGCTCTCACACAGAATGGATGTTTGATAGTGGCTGAACAGACAAACACACAAATAAATTAGGTCAAATTAAGGCATTTGCCTAGTTGCTATTTATTGGCTTCCCTGGTGGCTCAGTGGTAAAGAATCTGTCTGCCAATGCAAAAGACATGGGTTTGATCCCTAGGTCAGGAAGATCCCCTGGAGAAGGAACGGCAACTCACTCCAGCAGTCTTGCCTGGAAAGTCCCATGGACGGAGGAGCCCAGCAGGCTAGAATCCATGGAGTCACACAGAGTTGGACACAATTGAGAGACTGAACATGCACTAGTTCCTACTTAGTCTACTAACTTTGGTTTCAGCCTGAAGAAATGGCATGTTTCTTTAAAATGTTTAAAGTCATTTTATTTAATAAAATAAAAGATAGTTGAAGGAGAGGAGGGGAGGAGTAGGGTGGAAGAATAGCAGTTAGTTCCAATTGTAGCTGCCTGGTTGTTATCTTCTACTCTGTGTTACTCTCCTTTGACTGCTTATAGTCTGAATGAAAATTATTCTCATAGGATCTAGATACTTTAGAAGTAATTTCCCAGGTGGCACAGTAGTAAAGAATCTGCCTGCAATGCAGGAGACAAAGGGGACACAGATTCAATCCCTGGGTGCGGAAGATCCCCTGAAGGAGGACATGGCAACTCACTCCAGTATTCTTGCCAAGAAAATCCCATGGACAGGAATCTGGTGGGCTACAGTCCACAGGGTCCATGCGGTCGCAAAGAATCATACACAACTGAGCAACAGAACATACACACACACCACCCTGGGCTTCCACTCTTTTGGGAAGAAGGGGGAACAAAATGCTTCCAAAAGAGCAAGAGAAAAGTCGGATTTCAGATCTCACATCTATAACACACACACCCCCCAAAAGCCAATTACTGTATACAGTGAGGATAAAGAAGAAAGTTACATCCCAATTATCACTTCCTGAAATTCCTGAGTTCTAAGAAATTCTTCAGGAAACAGAATTTTGCAAATATGGTTACTTACCTTGTGGTGCCCAGGTTTGATTTGAAGTTCACACTATGATAATTCTCCCTTGATCTAACCCATTTGGAAAGCTGAACTCTCTTGTTCAGTTCCTTGGTTTGTGAATTCCTTAACTCATTCAACATATTCTACTTAAATTATTCCATCCTTGCACTACCTTATGAATTATATATCTCATATTTATAGCTGAAGTCAAGTTGTATCATACACCTGGGGAAGGAATAACTTAAAAGTTTGAGTAATCATCGTCTAAATTCTTACCGATCCCTACCTCATATGGCAATAATATTCAAATAGCATTTTACAGTTTATAAATTTTTTCAGCTTTTTACTCTCATCATATAAAGTAGGCAAAACAAAAAAATTCTTCCTTTAAAAACAATTTCCAAAAATTTAGCTGGTACACTCAACTCTAGAGATTTAGCTACAAATTTGAAATACAGTAAAGGAACAGAGATGGGCAATTCAGAGATTTTTTTTCTTTCACATGAAATTTGTATTGAATGCAAATCTTGGGACCAGGATTTAATGCCATTTAAGTTGCCCAAAAGGTGTTTTCTTATTTTATTTTTCCCCATTTAATTGTTTTTAAATGGCATTAGAAATAATTGATATTTTAAAATAAAACAAAATAAACAAAACCAAAAAACCTCAAAGAGGCACCAGTAAATCTGGGTAACTGGTTGATTGCTCTGGGCCAAGAAGATGTTTTTGATTTGTACAAAATAAAGAAATCAGTAATAGAAATGATAAGACATTTAGAAATAGTTATAATATTTCTAGGACAATATAAGCCATCAGGATTATTTTTATAGACTTATTTTTAAAATAGTAAGTTATATAATCTAGAATTCAAATTTATAGTGTTTAAAATTTAAGGGAAAACAAGCATCTTTTTATGATCTTAAAAACAGGAATACCAGTTTTTAAAGCAAGGGAAAAAAAGCCAACAGGCAGTAACTATAATTATTAATATTATTTTAGAATAAATGAGGAATGTATAAATGAAATAAATACTGGGAAAGATGCGAGGATAAGCATTTACTGTTTAACTGCAATCGATCTTTGCAGTTAAACAGTAAATGCTTATCCTCGCATCTTTTAAAGTATCCTAAAGAAAGTCCTTAGCTGGTTTGTACAATTTACTATTTTAACCATTTTCAAATATATATAGTTCTGCAGGATTAATTACATTCATTTTGCAGTACAACTGTCACCAACATCCATCTCCAATACTTTTACATCTTCCCCAATTGAAACTCTGTATCCATTAAACACTAACTCCCCATTCCCTTCTTCCTCCCAGCCCCTTGCAACCACCATTCTACTTTGTCTTTATGATTCTGGCTACTCTACTGCTGTCGCTTCAGTCCTGTCCGACTCTGTGGGACCTCACAGACGGCAGCCCACCAGGCTCCCCCGTCCCCAGGATTCTCCAGGCAAGAACACTGGAGTGGGTTGCCATTTCCCTCTCCAATGCATGAAAGTGAAAAGTGAAAGTGAAGTTACTCAGTTGTGTCTGACTCTTTGCGATCCCATGGACTGCAGCCCACCAGGCTCCTCCCTCCATGGGATTCTCCAGGTAAGAGTACTAGAGTGGGGTGCCATTGCCTTTTCCAGGAACCTCATATAAGAAGAATCATACACTCGTTCTTCTTGTGACTGGCTTATTTCATTAGCATAATGTCTTTACAGCTAATGTTGAAGCATGTGTCAAAATTTCCTTCCTTTTGAACTCTGAATAATATTTCATTGTATGTGTGTATCACATTTTCTTTACTGATTCATTTGTCTATAGATACTTGAATTGCTTCCACCTTTTGGTTATTGTGAATGATGCTGCTATGAACACGAGTGTACAAATATCAATTTAATCTGTTTCACACACACATTTCTTAAATTTTAATTACGGAAATTTTCAAACACACACAAAATAAGAGAAAAACATAATAAATTCCTATGTGCCCAAATAGTTTCAATTATCAACATTTTCTAATCTTTAAAACTTTTTGCTGCAGTATTTATTATGGGTTAAATTGTGTCCCCCCCAAAAGATAACACACAATACCTGCGAATATGATCTTAATTGGCAATATGACAACTGTAGATGATCATATTAAGGTTAGGTCATTCAGTTCAGTTCAGTTCAGTAGCTCGTTGTGTCCGACTCTTTGCGACCCCATGAATCGAAGCACGCCTGGCCTCCCTGTCCATCACCAACTCCCAGAGTTCACTCAGACTCATGTCCATCGAGTCAGTGATGCCATCCAGCCATCTCATCCTCTGTCGTCCCCTTCTCCTCCTGCCCCCAATCTCTTCCAGCATCAGAGTCTTTTCCAATGAGTCAGCTCTTCACATGAGGTGGCCAAAGTACTGGAGTTTCAGCCTTAGCATCATTCCTTCCAAAGAAATCCCGGGGCTGATCTCCTTCAGAATGGACTGGTTGGATCTCCTTGCAGTCCAAGGGACTCTCAAGAGTCTTCTCCAACACCACACTTCAAAAGCATCATTTCTTCGGCACTCAGCTTTCTTCACAGCCCAATTCTCACATCCATACATGACCACTGGAAAAACCATAGCCTTGACTAGCTGGACCTTTGTTGGCAAAGTAATGTCTCTGCTTTTGAATATGCTATCTAGGTTGGTCATAACTTTTCTTTCAAGGAGTAAGCATCTTTTAATTTCAAGGCTGCAGTTACCGTCTGCAGTGACTTTGGAGGAGCCCTAATCCAACAGGACTAGTACCTTAATAAAGGGGAAACTTGAACACAGAGACAGATATGCAGAAGGAAGACAATATGAAGACACGAGGAGAATGCCATCTACAAGCCAAGAATGCCCAAGGTTTCCAGAAGATGGAAGGGTGGAACAGATTCTCCTTCATAAACCTCAGGAGGAACCAATGCTGAAAATGTCCTGATTTTGGATTTCTAGCCTCAAGAACTGTGAAGACAATAAACTTCTGTTGTTCTAGGCCACCCAGTTTATAGTGATTTGTTAATAGCAAACTAATATAGTTTTTAAAAGCATATTCCAGACACAAAATCATCTTACGGTAAATATTCCAGTATGTGTAGTATGTATTTCCAAATGATAAGGACTATGAAATACAATCATTATGTCACCACACATAATAAAATTATCAACAACTTCACAACATCTAATATCCAATCCAAATCCAGATTTCTCTTTTTATAGCTAGTCTGTCTGAATCAGAGCCTCACAATGCATTTGGCAATTTCAGTTTAAAAAAGTTACCCCTTTGTATTTCCCTGACAAGCCGTATGATTAGAGTGAATCATCTGTTTTGTAGAACACTGACTGCTTTGAAATATCATTAAAAAAAAAATAGATTTATTGATACATGCCACTGAGAAACTAAGCCTGCACATCTTAACTAGAGTCTCAAGCAGCCACATAAATATATTTTTAAAGATGTATAACATGATCCTTGGGGCTCAGACTATAGCACACTGATTATCCCAGGACTCTCCTATGCTCAATTCTCTTCTCAGTTATCTATCGCTTTGTGTAAGCTTTTTTTTTTTGGCAGACAGGAGTCATGTCTTGAGGCTGGCGAGATCAGTTCCTGACTTAGAATAAAACCTGTGCCCCCTGCTACTGAAGCATGAAGTCTTAACTACTGGACTGCCAGGGAAGTCACAGTAAATAGTTTTTTGTTAATTTTTGTTTTTGAAGGCATAACCCCTGTCTTGCTGTCCACTGAACTCAGGGTAGGCAAAGCATGAGTCGGGAAGCTGGAAGAGAACTCGAGGAGGCGTAGGAACTGCAGACATGTTTATTCTCTCCAGGATGGCACAATAGCAAGACATGCTATATTCTCTCTTGGTGGACCCAGCAGGCAGTCACAAGGGCTTTTCAGGTGGTGCTTATATAGGTCATGATGCACATGTGCAGTGCTACAAATGATCTCAGCTGTTACATAACCATGCAAAGTTATTATTCACAAAATGTGGGGTAAGAGCAAGAGGACATGGGGGTGAGAGGGCCTGACCACCACCATATTGACTAATTTGCTCTTTCTCTATATTCTACCCCTTCAGGGTCTCTCACCTCACAATCCAGGCGCAGTCCATCTTCTGCGATATTTCCTTGGCTTAGTAACACTGACCCTTGAACCCACATTCTGCAACAGCAGTAGATGCTACAACAGCAAATAGTTACATCCCTAATACATAGCAAAACCCAACTCCAGGTATCACCTGGAACTCATGCTGCAGTCCTTGTCCTCATGGGGTTAGAAGAGCCACCCACCACATGTGGAGTGCCTTTATCTTCCATGGCCAAGTCTAGTCCACTGTCTGTCCTTGTGAAATTGCAGGGCCCTGAAATTTCAGGGTTTTTATTAAGGACCCACAAAACCCCACACACGCACCAGGCCCACCCCTTCAAAGAGCAGATTTTTGGAGTTTTCACAGCCCATCCACGTGATTCTGTATGCCTTATAACCTCTGGTGCACACTGTTCTAAATCTGCAAGAGCATCAGAGGTTAGTAGCAATCATGGAACACAGCCTTTATAGTATACCTCCGCACAGGGAGCCATCCAATTTCTAAAGGTAAGCACACAGCCTTTACAGTATTTCAAAGTGGAAAAGGGCATCCGAAGGAACATCCTTGGATGCCATGTAATTTTCTAGCTGAACCACCCATATCTCTTGCTGTCGGTGTTTCCCAAACTTGGTAAACTGCTGTTCCGGTCTCAGTTGCCTCCATAGCTCTAGGAGCAGAGCACTAGGCTGTTCATCAAATTTATTTCTGTCAACTCCCGCTGCCAGCAAATCAGCCCACATTTGCATCTGTGAACCCGGATGGGGCCTTTACCAGTTGGCCCATCCTCTTCAGGGTCTTCACACGTCTAATCCCCTTCGCCTGCCACCATTCCACTACTTCTCCCAAGCCTGCCACTATTGAGGTGGCAGTTAAGGAACCAAAAGGGTGGACAAGATATTGTTGCAAATGCAACTTGCATGCCGCCTATAAAATGCTTGTCATCTTCTGGAGGCTCCTCCGCCTGCCAGACCAGTACAGAAGCTGATAGGGTGGATGTCCAGCCAATTCCAAGCATGGTGATGGTTTCCCAGTCATCACCCACCACCTTGAAGTCCAGGTCCTCATTGTATTTTCTGAGCTTCACTTGCCATCCTGTGAAGCTGTCTGCAGACTCAGTGGTTTCCTCGGTGCTCCACAGAGGTGGGTTCAGCAGGACCTGATCCAGCTCTAAACTTGCCACTGTGGTTTCACTTTCCCTTTTTCCTTTCTTCTTTCTCTACAGTGGGGTTGCTCCTTGCTCACATTTCTGGACTTCACCCTGGCTGCAGAGTTGGTGCCGTTCCTCTTCTCTTTGGCCTCCTTGGTACCCAAGGCCTAGCGGGACTTCACCTTCTTGGCCCCATCCTTCTGCTGCATGACAAGCCTTACTAACAAGTGGGGGCCTGGACCTGTAGTCCGAAAAAGATACAATTCTGTCTCACTGTCAGACACACTGGGTTCTTTAAGGCCACGAAGTTCTTGCTCTAATTCCAATATATATTGCTCTAGTTCTTCCAAGCATCTCTGCACAGCCTTCAGGGCAGTCAGGAAATCCACCCATGGTGCCAGTGGTAGTCCATGTCCTTGTCCGACAAATGGGAACTTATCACCTGCAACACCTTCTCAATGCTATATGGTGATTTGTCCACTGTCTCCCGATCTTCCACTGGGGCCCATGCTGACAGGACCATGGCCACTGGCTTCCTCCATCCATTGGAGCCTCAGGCTCCTCTACCTGCTGTGTATCCTGCCGACTACGCCAACTATCTCACTGTTCACTGAAGCCAGGTTAGGCAAGGTGCCAGCGAGGAAGCTAGAGGAAACTTCGAGGAGCTGTAGGAACTGCAGACATGTTTATTCTCTCTGGGCTGGCGCAGCAGCAGACATGCTATAGTCTCTTGTAGCTGACCCAGTAGACACAGCCTCAAGGGCTTGATAGGTGCATGCAGTGCTACAAAGGATCTCAGCTGTTAGTAACCATGCAAAGTCATTATTTACAAAACATGGGGTGAGAGCAAGAGAACGTGGGGTGAGAGCGCCTGACCACTGCTATCTTGGCTAATTTACTCTTTCCCTACAAACCCAAGGACAAAGACCAGGAGAGGAAAGTAACTAAATTTTGGAAGCTGTAAAGAAGGATAGTGGTAACAGACTTAGCATACCTAAGAAAGCTGAATTCTAAACCAGCCATAAAGAAAGCTGAGCACCTGATTTGTACTGCAGAAGCCCTGAAAAGATCAGAAATTGGCAGCATAGCTTTTACCCACTAGAAAGTTTAGAGGAGTACTTGAGGAGTTTCAGCTGGTTAGTAGCAGTGGGGATCCTAATGTAGATAAACAGAACGCATTTCAAGACTTTCCACACCATCAGCAAAATAATCAAGAATGTGAACCCATTTCTCATCATCTGTAGTCCCAGAAATAGAGATGTGGCCATGATCCTTGAGGTTTTGACTTAAGTTCCTGTCTTTTTCCAAGATGAATGTGTGAATATTTTATTCAATTTTTAAAAGACATCGTTTAGAAGCTTGTTTTAATATTTTCATTATCCTTCCAGTAAAAAACCTCGACTAGTATTCAAAAGAAAACAACTAACATTGGAGAAAAGCCACATGATTTTCTTATTAAATATTTGGCACAAACACGTTTACTTACAAATTATTAAAAACACATGTCTTTCAGAAATAGGAATTTAAGAGCTGGGGAAGGGCCATTAAAGAACAACTGAGCCAATTTCAGCTGGGGAAATTGAGGCTTAGAGAAGCAAAGTGATTTGCTCAAGGTCATACAGCTTTTCTCTCTCAAGATTAAATTCCAAATTCTCTGGACTTGAATTTCTAGTACCATGCTCTTTCTATCAGTAACATTCAACATTCTTTTCCACTACCTATACTGCCTCTCCAAGTCAGTAATACATCAATTTGATAGATGGGAAAGGTGCTTGATGGATGCTGTGCCTTCTCCAAATCCACTGAGGCAGGATGAATTTGGGCCCACTGGAATAAAGTTATCAGTACTACTTGATGACAGAGGGAGAATGTCTCTGTACCTGACCATAGGCTGAGCAGAACTCCTACTTCAAGTGTCTTACACTATCTTATTTTCCAGGACCAAATACGTCCAAGGCCCAATAGAAGAGAACATTATTTGCAGTCAAGCAAATACTTCATCCTCTACTGGACAGTGAGAAAACATGGGATGTACATTCCATCCTCACTGTCCTTTTCTGCTACAACCAGTACATATAAAAGTAAGAAAACTTGAAAACAAGAGGCTTCTGGCTCTGTAACTCCTACCTTTGGAAATTCAGTTTGAAAAGAAAGATAGGAAGCACTGTCTTCTGGTATTCAAAAAATGCTTGAAAATCTGCCCCAGCATTTACTCAAGGCCCTGAGATCAACAGGTATGAAGGAAAAATATACCTCCATCTGCTCTTCATTTTCACCTTACCTCTTGGCTATGTCCATCTTCTTTGCTCCTTTCATGCTTAACCTTGCTCTCTTTGGCAGGGAACTCTGAGGCTAAGATATTTACTAACAATTCACCATACAGAATAACAAACTAGTTCCCAAGGAGGTTAAAGAGAAAGCAGGAGACAATCTCCAGCTTCTAGCTGTGATTACAAAAACATAGGACTCTGGCTTCTAAGAATTTTATGAATAAACCTGCCAATCTAATGTAGCATAAACATCAGTGCTTGGTGGATGCATAAATGAGTCAGATCCCTTGTTTCACATAATAATAGATGATCACAAGTAGTCCCTTCTGCATTCCAGAGGACACAATCCCTTTGCTCTTTGGAGTCTTGTGAATTTAGGAATGCAACACTGGATTTCTTTTCAGGTCTTATACCTTAAACCTGTCCTGCACACTGCACACTGTCAGATTACCTTTCCCAAGTCCAGAACTGAAAGCATTCTCTCTCTGCTCAAAATGTTTTTAATAATTCCCCAATATTCAAGCCCCTCTATTTTTGTACCAACTTAATTTCCCAGCCTCAACTCCTGGTGCTCCCCAATAGAGAGCTTCCATTTGGGCCAAACTGTTTCTAAACAAGTCTTGCATACCCTGTCTCCCACACCTTTGCTCAGAACATTCTCCCCACACAGGATTCAGCTTCACATGTACCTTTCTATATCAGACCCAAATCCATTTTTCAAGCTGAAATTAATCTATGTTGCTTTCTTGATCACCTCAGCCCCTAGAGTTTGATGCCTCCCTTGAATTTTTAGAACACTGTTGGCCTTATTGTTCAGAATCTGATATTGTTTACTACTGTTTGTTAGGCTTTTATATGCATAACCTTCCCTTCCACCAAGGCTAATGTGAACTCTTTGAGATAGTCTCCTGCCTCCTTAAATACCAAAACAGTGGTTTAACAAGAGGAGGAAACTCAATAAACATTTGCCAGTTGAATATAGTATTCCTGAAAAGTATAAAGCATGAACTAAATGGAAAAGGCCTGTCTCTAACTAGATAAATGATATGGAACAACTTCTTCTTCCCTTGGCTTCCAGTATCATTATCTGAAATATATGGGCCAAATGACCTTCTAGCTGTGATAGCATGATTCTAAAATATCTATAAAAAAGATCATATTGTCAATACAATAAGAGATATCCTTTAATTGCATCTTATGTTCTTGGCTCTTCTAAAATATAAAGAAATCCTCCTCTGTTTCCTAAAATTTTATTTTGATAAATTGTTTAGGAAAAATAATCTATAAGAACCCTCTTACTTCTTTCCTCAACAGAAAAAATTCCACATCCAGTCTGCCATATCCTGACTGCTGTCAGAAACAAGCTACGTTAAAATGGCTCCATCATAGATACTCTTTATAGACAGGGAGAGGAAAAAAAAAACTCTAATGGGGCTGGTAAACTACAGCCTGCCAGCTGGCTTATCCTGCTTCCTGTTTTCGTAGATAAAGTTTTATTGGAACACAGCCATGCTCATCTGGTACATATCTATGGATGCTTTTGTGCTATAACAGCAGAGCTGAATAAATGCAACAGAGACTAGATGGTCCGCAAAGTCTAAGATATTTACTATTTGTCCCTTATAGAAAAAGTTTGCCAATCCTTGTTCTATACCTCAACGTTCATCAGAGTGCCAAGCCCTAGATTATAGACTTTCAATCATAGCTGGTCACTAGGTGATTTCCCACTTATTCATTCAACAAATATTTATTGGAATTTCTTATTTCTAACTAATCCTTGTTCATTTCCTCATCTGTAAAATGGCATATAATAGAATCTACTTCATAGAAGTATTGTAAAAAAAAAAAAAAAGCTTTAACACAATGCCAGGCACAAAATTTGAAAAACTAGAGCTGCTGTCTTATCGTCTTCCTTGTCATCATCACCATTACCACCACCACCACCATGATGCTTTCCTTATGTTAGAGGAAAAGTAGGCTCTCTCTGATGGCCATGACCACTTAAGGAGAGAACACTAGCATTTCTGAGGGTTTACTTTGTACTTAGGAAAGAGCTATACGTTGATAGCACTCAGACTGCAACCACAAGAATAAAAGAAATGTTCCTCTGATATGAAATGGCAGTTGATCATTTAGGCTTCTGATACCAGAAATAACAAAAACTCAGTATCTTTTCCAGAGTTAATGAGGAAGAAAAAAATGATTTGAATTTATGAACACCGCTCTTGAGAACTTAGAGATTGCTGGCAGCCTCAAACTCCAGCAACATTAAAAGGCAACGTGACATTAAATGAGTCCCTGGACGGATTCATATGTGAAATTAAATGAGTCCACTGACTACCTTCCAAATCAACCATCTACCGAATTTGGTTGCAAACAAATTTTCTCAGTTTTTGTGAGAACTATGATTTTTTAAAAGTCCAACAGCCTGATATATGTATGTAGTTTTTTCTAATTCAATCCAACAAGTAAATGTTGGACTGAAATGGGTGTCTACTTTTCTCTAACACAGTGTTTGTCACGTCTCTCTAAAATGTATAGTTGTCTGAGGAAATAAGTATGCTTTATGCTCAGATATGCAGATGATACCACCTTTATGGCAGAAAGAGAAGAACTAAAGAGTCTCTTGATGAAAGTGAAAGAGGAGAGTGAAAAAGTTGGCTTAAAGCTCAACATTCAGAAAACTAAGATCATGGCATCCAGTCCCATCATTTCATGGCAAATAGATGGGGAAACAGCAGAAACAGTGGCAGACTTTATTTTCTTGGGCTCCAAAATCACTGCAAATGGTGACTGCAGTCATGAAATTAAAAGACGCCTACTCCTCAGAAGTAGTTATGATCAACCTAGACAGCATATTAAAAAGCAGAGACATTACCTTGCCAACAAAGATCCGTCTAGTCAAGGCTATGGTTTTTCCAGTAGTCATGTATGGATGTGAGAGCTGGACTATAAAGAAAGCTGAGTGCTGAAGAATTAATGCTTTTGAAGTGTGGTGTTGCAGAAGACTCTTGAGAGTCCCTTGGACTGCAAGGAGATCCAACCAGTCCATCCTAAAGGAAATCAGTCCTGAATATTCATTGGAAGGACTGATGTTGAAGCTGAAACTCCAATAATACTTTGGCCACCTGATGCGAAGAACTGACTCATTTGAAAAGACCCTGATGCTGGGAAAGTTGGAAGGTGGGAGGAGAAGGGGACAACAGAGGATGAGATGGTAGGATGGCATCACTGACTCAATGGACATGAGCTTGAGTAAACTCCAGGAGTTGGTGATGGACAGGGAGGCCTGGCGTGCTGCAGTCCATGGGGTCGCAAAGAGTCAGACAAGACTGAGCGACTGAACTGAACTGAACTGATACTCTTTTTGGGATCCTTCATAATTCTGGATAATAAAATCCTAAATGATTCACTGGGGGAGTAAAAGAAGATTTAAAACCAAGTGCTGGATTTCCCTGGGAGTCCAAGTGGTTAAGACTCTTGTGTTTCCAATGCAGGGGGCAGGGATTCAATTCCCAGTCAGGGAACTAAGATCCTACATGGCGTGCCCCTCCCCCAAATCCTTAAATTATTTTACCAAGAATCCTTTGTATCTCTGAATGCATCTTTTGACCACATGAGATATTAATTATATTGAATTATCTTTCTCTCTTATGTCTACTAGATTCTAATTTCAATTATTCTCATTTTCATCTAAAGTACTGGATATCTTAAATTCTTCCTTTATATATAAAATTTGATTTTCAGTTGTGTCACTTCTGTTCTACGTAATTTTAAAATTAATTAATCCTGTAGTTATTTGGTCCTCAATTTATTTTCTTGGTTCTATAATATTTTCTTTTATCTCATTTTGTTTTCATAACACCATCTCATCACTGAACTCTTATTTATTAAATTCACAGTCCATTGAGTTGTTCTGCAGTTGTAGAATTATATATATATTTTTTGCCTTTTCTTTGTTTAAATATAAATTTATTTAGAATTATATATTTGTAAGGAAATTCTTTGTATTCAGTTCAGTTCAGTTCAGTTGCTCAGTGGTGTCCGACTCTTTGTGACCCCATGAACCGCAGCATGCCAGGCCTCCCTGTCCATCACCGACTCCCGGAATCCATCTAAACCCATGTCCATTGTGTCGGTGATGCCATCCAACATCTCATCCTCTGTCATCCCCTTCTCCTCTTGCCCTCAATCTTTCCCAGCATCAGGATCTTTTCAAATTAGTCAGCTCTCTGCATCAGGTGGCCAAAGTATTGGAGTTTCAGGTTCAACAAGAGTCCTTCCAATGAACACCCAGGACTCATCTCCCTTAGGATGGACTGGTTGGATCTCCTTGCAGATCTTCTGCAACACCACACTTCTTTATAGTCCAACTCTCACATCCATACATGACCATTGGAAAAACCATACCCTTGACTAGACGGACCTTTGTTGGCAAAGTAATGTCTCTGCTTTTTAATATGCTGTCTAGGTTGGTCATAACTTTCCTTCCAAGGAGCAAGCGTCTTTTAATTTCATGGCTGCAGTCACCATCCGCAGTGATTTTGGAGCCCAGAAAAATAAAGTCAGCCACTGTTTCCCCATCTATTTGCCATGAAGTGATGGGACCGGATGCCATGATCTTAGTTTTCTGAATGTTGAGCTTTAAGCCAACTTTTTCATTCTCTTCTTTTACTTTCATCAAGAGGTTCTTTAGTTCTTCTTCACTTTCTGTCACAAGGGTGGTGTCATCTGCATATCTGAGGTTATTCATATTGCTCCTGGCAATCTTGATTCCAGCTTGCGCTTCCTCCAGCCCAGTGTTTCTCATGATGTACTCTGCATATAAGTTAAATAACTTATATGCAGGGTGACAATATATAGCCTTGACATACTCCTTTTCCTATTCGGAACCAGTCTATTGTTCATGTCCAATTCTAACTGTTGCTTCCTGACCTGTATACAGATATTCACTGAGTTGTTTTTCTCAGGACAGGTTTTTGCAGTACATTTTTCTTGCTTTAATTTTTGCTGTAAGTTTGCACAGTTGGATCCATTGATTCTTTTGGTCTTATTCAGCTTTTTTTTTTTTTTTTTTTAAATAGTTTTATTCATTTTTAGCTATGCTGGGTCTTCCTTGCTGCACAGGCTTTTCTCTAGTTGCAGTGCATGAGTTTCTCGTTGTGGTCACTTCTCTTGTTGCAGAGCATGGGCTCTGGAGTGCACAGGCTTCAGTAGTTGTGGCTAGTGGGCTCAGCATTTGCAGCTATCAGGCTCTAGAGAACAGGCTCAGTTGTGGGGTGCATGACTTAGTTGCTCCGCAGCATGTGGGATCTTCCCGGATCAGGGATGGAACCCATGTTTTCTGCACTGGTAGGCAGATTCTTTACCACTGAGCCACCAGGGAAGCCCATGCTTGTTTTATTTAGTGTGATATATTATAGGTGAATTCTTTTTTTTTTTAATGTTTATATTTATTTATTTGGCTGCACTGGGTTTTAGTTGTAACATGTGGGATCTTTTAGTTAGAGTACGTGAGGTCTTAATTGTGGCACGGGGGATCTAGTTTCCTGACCAGGGACTGAATCTAGGCCCCCAGCATTGGGAATGCAGAGTCTTAGCCACTGGACCACCAGGAAGTCCCATAGATGAATTCTTATCTTTCATCCTTTCATATTTGAGAGTGGCTATCATGTGAGTCTTGGTTATTTTGTATTCTGTGTACTTTTCTAAAGCTTCAGGGAATGATGTGCATGGGAGAGATGGAAAGGGTATAAGGAACTCACCAAGGTACCGTAGAGTCTTTGTTCGATTATTTCTCTTTCCCAAGATTCTGTTAAACATTCTTGTTTCATTCTATATACCTAAGGAGTTACCCCATTCCTATGGAAGTCTCTAGCTTCACCTTATTTCACCTGTTCATTGTTTAAGGTCAGATCTTCTGTTTCTGTTAGAGTCAACCTCAGGGAAAATTGTTCATTTTCCCTGGTGCATCACTTACTCCTCAGCAGTGTTTCCACTGCTTCTCAGTCAGAAGATAAGTGTACAGATAGGTACTCAGTTTGCTTCTTTTCAGATCTGGAGCTATTAGTGAGAATTTGCAGGATTTCATTAACACATCAGTATGGCTTCTGGGGAATGCTGATAGGGTGGAGCTGAGAGCCCACTGCTATTCCTTTCTGTTCTTCATTGGAATCTTGCTTCTTTCCTTGGTCACCAATTTTTGAGCTTTATTGTGTTTAATTATCCTACTGTGTTTGCTACTGTTGGAACTCTGCCAGTTTTTAAATTTTTTATTTACTTAATGGTTGTGCTGGGTCTACATTGCGACGAGCAGGGGCTACTCTTTGTTGTAGTGCCTAGGCTTCTCAATGTAATGGCTTCTCTTGTGGTGCACAGGCTCTAGACACACAGGCTTCAGTAATTGTAGTACTCGGTCTCAGCAGTTGTGGTGCACGGGCTTAGTTCCTTCATGGCATGTATAATCTTCTTGGACCAGGGATCGAACCTGTGTCCCCTGCATTGGCAGGTGGATTCTTATCCACTGTACCACCAGGGAAGACCCTCTGCCGGTTTTTAAATTATTTCTCACACTTGATTAGAAACTAGTAGTAGGAAGTTCTGTGGTATAATCTGAAGTAGCCACTTTAATCCACAAGTGTTTTTCTCAAGAGCTGTTTATTTATAGGTGATGTTTACTATGTTTTGGTCACCTACTATGGAACAGGCATTATGCTAACTGTTTTACATACATTTATTGGAAGGACTGATGCTGAAGCTGAAGCTCCAATACTCTGGCCATCTGATGTGAAGAGCTGACTCATTGGAAAAGACCCTGATGCTGGGAAAGACTGAAGGCAGGAGAAGGGGATGACAGAGGATGAGATGGTTGGATGGCACCACTGATTCAATGGACGTGAGTTTGAGCAAACTCCAGGAGATGGTGAAGGACAGGGAATCCTGGTGTGCTGCAGTTCACGGGGTCGCAAAGAGTTGGACACGACTGAACAACTGAACAACAAATTTCCCATAGCAGCCCTATTATTATTAAACTCATTTTTACAGATGAGACAACCAAAGCTCTAATATAGAACTCTTATCCACAGGAGTAACTGGGCCAATTGAAACTAGAGTTTAACTTCATTTTCATTAAAATATATACTCTAAAATATGTCTTCTACCTCTACTGTGCTGGAGAGCAAAACAAACAGGAAAAAACACACCAACCAGTGGAAAAAACATACCAACCAGTAAGACATTTTTCTTTCCCAATTTTCCCTCTCACATTCATTTCATCCAGGCTCCAAACATTTATTAAGCATTACTATGTAGTGGCATCAGGCAGTGATGCCCACTGAGGATAGTGGGTTCTGAAGTCCAAGCTGAGGAAGTAGTCAATAAAATGCTGATTAAAGAAAATGTGACTATGTTGCCTATGTGTAGCCATTGGGATGACTACTATGAAAAACAAAACAAAACAGAAAATAACGCATGTTAATGAGAATATAGAGCAATTAGAACCCTTGTGCATGGTTGGTGGGATTGTAAAATGGAAAACAGTATGGACACTCCTCAAAAAATAAAAAACAGGAACTATCAAATAATCCAGCAATCTCACCTCTGGTATATATCCAGAAGAATTCAAAGCAGGATCTCAAAGGGATATTTGTACATCCATGTTCACTGCAGCATTATTCACAAAAGCCAAGAGGTGGAAGCAACCCAAATGTCCACTGATTGATTAACAGAGAAAATGTGATGTATATACACAATAGAATTTATGAAGCCTTGAAAAGGAAAAAAAATTCTGACACATGCTACAATGTGAATAAACCTAGAGGACATTATACTAATTAAGTGAAAGAAGCCAGTGACAAATACAAATAGTATATGATTCCACTTATAAATGGTACTTAAAGTAGTCCAATTCAGAAAAACAGAAAGTCAAATGGTGGTTACCGGGGACTGGGGAGAGGAGATAAAGGAGAGTTGTGAGTTTCAGGTTTGCAAGATGAAAACGTTTCAGAAATCTGCTTCACAACAATGTCAATGCATGTAATGCTACTGAACTGTACCCTTAAATATGGTTAAAGTGATGAATTTTATATTGTGTGTTTACCATAGTTAAAAAAAAAAACAGGAAGTTCTATAACACTGTCAGAAAGATAGCTCTGTTTCCTGTTCTCTCCACAGCCACTTGCTCTGCTCTGAAGCAGGATTTGATTCTACCTTGGCCAAAAAAGACAGGGAAAAGCTAAGCTTGTGTGGTGAAGAAAAGCCTCTATCCTACCTCATGGGAAAACATTCACATACTTTTGTCAGTTTCACACAGATTAATCTAGTTTTCATTTTGTCTTTCCCATCCACTGGGTGGTTTTATTTTGTTTTAAGACAAGGAGAACTGCCAAAAAGAAAAACCCCAGGGCTTACTTCTGTAGGATGGATCCCTTAATGATCAGCTCCTCATCCAAGTCTGCTTCATTAGCCATGAAGAGCAGCCTCTTGCCTGTGCTGTCCACTCCAACGAAGTCACGCTGCTCCACTGAATCACACACAAAAAGGAAAATCAAACAAAGCCATTGGCCATGCCTGTGTGACTAAGTCAGGGGACAGGGCACCTGCTCACAATGCTTTTGGAACCAAATACAGGAGTGAGTATTATTTAACACATACTCATCACAGTGTTTAAAACATGGGCAGTCACAATTTTTTTGTATTGCTCTATAGGATATAATTAGGTTAGCTGGTAAACTTGAATAAAGTCTGCAGACTAAAGTATTATGCCAATGTAATTTCCTGTCTTAGGAGATTGTCCTTTTGGGGTGAGGAGTATGGGGGAAAGACACACATTGATGTGCTAAAGGCAAAGGGAATCATATCTGTAATTTATTCTCATAAATCAGAAAAATAATGATTATATAATATATTGTTTATCATCAGGTATATTGAATACATAAGAGGGAAAGAGGGAGAATACTAGAGCAAATGGTAATTGGGGAATCTGGGTAAAGGATATATGCAATCTCTGTACTACCCCTATAACCTATAAATGTGAAATTATATATAAAAAATGAAAAGTTAATGAGATGATGGATATTTTAATTAGTTTGTGGTAATCATTTTATAATGTTTACATATATCAAAACATTATGCTGTTTATCTTAAATATATAATTTTTATTTGTTAAAAATAATAAGTAAATATAAAATATGAAAAGTTAAAGAAAAAGAGGGGCAATCAAGATACTGCTTAGCCAAATTAAGTGGATGAATCTCAAGTTCACTGCATGGAACAGAAGGAAAGTACAACTGCTTCTCTGCAAATAATAACCTAGGTCTGCTCACTGTGTAAATAAATGGGAATAGTGTTTAAGGACATCCACATTTAGTCAACAGTAACTATATGTGTATTATGTACTAGATTCTATGCTGTGGATGGGAGCAATGAAAGAAAATAAGGCACATATTTACTAGATGAGGAGAGTTCTCTGGCAGACAGTGATCTTATAGGCTGCCATATTATTGCTATCTTCTGTGTCATATTTCTTTCCCCCAACAAGATTACAAATTCTAAAAAGGCAGATTTATGATTCCTTTAGATCTTCCACAACATCTAGTACAATGTTGAACACTTAATAAAATCTGCCAGTAACATCCGTACAGTATCTGTTTATAGCTTACAAAAGCATTTTCACATAAAGACAGCATAGTGTAATGATTAAGAAGAGAGCTTCTGAAGTTAGACTACTTGGGTATGAATTCCACATACTAGCTGTACATCTTTGAGCAAAATACTAAACTTCTATTCCTCAATTTCATCTGTAAGAAGGAAATATTAGTGCCGACACCTACCTCACAGGATTGTTAGGAGAACTAAATGAATTAATAGTTATCTGTAAAACTGTATTTAGTGCTTTTAACCAGAACATCAAATAAAATGTTTAAGTTTAAAAAATTAAACAAAAAACACACTCTCATTTGATCTTTACAACAATCAAAGCAATGATTTAATACCTCTTTGAAAGAGAAAAACTAAAAGTTGAGTTCTAGGAAAAATGGCCATCTCTAAAGATGAACTTGTCTACCTCCTATTGACAGACAATGGCCACTATATAACCTAATATGCTTCCCTGTTGGCTGCAGCTGCCTATACCTAAAACCAAATGTTTCACTTAAGTGTACAATGTGTTTAGTTCAGGTTCTTGAAAGCATTCATTCTTTCAAATGTTTTTGGTTAGCTCACATGCAGTGTTTTAATCTGAATAGGGAGAAACTGTCATAAAAAATTACACTTTTCTTTTTGTTACCAAGATAACTGAACTCCAAAGAAAGAAGGATAAATAATGCCAATATGCTGCTATCAAAAGTCTACAAGCAGTAAATGCTAGAAAGGGTGTGGAGAAAAGGGAACCCTCTTACACTGTTGGTGGGAATGCAAATCTAGTAGAGCCACTGTGGAGAACAGCGTGGAGGTTCCTTAAAAAACTGGAAATAGAACTGCCACCCAGCAACCCCACTCCTGGAAATACACACCGACAAAACCAGAACTGAAAGAGACATGTGTACCCCAACATTCATCACAGCACTGTTTATGATAGCTAGGACATCCTAGATGCAACCTAGATGTCCACTGGCAGATGAATGGATAAGAAAGCTGTGGTACCTATACACAATGGAGTATTACTCAGCTATTAAAAAGAATACATTTGAGTCAGTTCTAATGAGGTAGATGAAACTGGAGCCTATTACACAGAGTGAAGTAAGTCAGAAAGAAAAATACCAATACAGTATATTAACACATATATATGGAATTTAGAAAGATGGTAATGATGACCCTATATGCAAGACAACAAAAGAGACACAAATATAAAGAACAGACTTTTGGACTCTGTGGGAGAAGGCAAGGTTGGGATGATTTTAGAGAAGAGCACTGAAACATGTACATTATCATATCTGAAATAGATGACCAGTCCAAGTACAATGCATGAAACAGGGTACTCAAAGCCGATGTACTGGGACAACCCAGAGAGATGGGATGGGGAGGAAGGTGGGGGGTGGGGTTTGGGATACGTGGACACGTACACCTGTGGCTGATTCATGTCAATGTATGGCAAAAACCACCACAATATGGTAAAGTAATTAGCCTCCAATTAAAATAAATAAATTAATTTTAAAAATTAAAAAAAAAAAGAATGCCAATATGAAATTTACAGAGAATTTCAACTGAAGCTATATTTTACAGAGAATTTCAAATGCCTCAAAGCAACTGTGACATATATCAATTCATCCATTACATGGAAACTTGAGAATATAACAAAGTCTGCAAAGGTCTGATTACAAGCCAACATTTTAAAAAGAAATAACACAGAGATGTTATTTTTGGATATATTTGGAGTGCTTACCCTATCCAACTCCTCTGGCCCACAGAAACCTTGAATTACTCAATGTCCTGGGAGCAATAATTTCCAACAAATCAATTTTTCAGCTATGTTGCACTTCAGTCACATTTCCCTCACTCTCAGGCCCCCCTCCTTCTATTGGCTTCTTTGTAGCTACCATAGTAACTAGGACCTCAGAATATGATACAAATTATAGAAACTTGGACAGGTTTCTTTCTGTTCTGCATTAACAAAGTGAATTCCACCTGGGAAGCAGAGCAAGAACATCCTAAGATTGTCCATCCTAAGAGAAAGTTTACACAAATAAGGTTAAGAAGGCAGGTAAAACTATGAACTCCCATCTTAAAAAATTGTCATAACCATATCCATATATTTTTCCAGTTGTTTTTTCCTTCTGTTTCCTCTTTAGTCATTTACTTATCCATTCATTCATTCAACTAAGAAATATATTTGTGCACCACCCTGTGACAGGTCATATGTTTGGGGTGGGGAATTTCATCTCATTTTATGAGGCCAGTATGATTCTGATGCTAAAACCAGACAAAGATATGAGAAAGGAAGATTACAGGCAAATTCACTCATTATATAAATATATGAATCCTGAATAAAATATTAGCAAATAAAAAGTAACAGTGTATATTGTAGATTTAAAAGGGTTACAGATTTGTTGTAGCTCTTCCCATCAAGAAATAGAGCCTAGAATGTAAAATGGTAGCCACTGTGGAAAACAGCATGGTGGTTCCTTAAAAAATTAAAAATAGAATTACAATATGATCTAGCAATTCCACTTCTGGGTATATACCCGAAGGAATGAAAGTAAGGTCTTAAAGAGATATTTGTATACCCATGTTCATAGCAGCATTACTCAAAAATAGTTAAAATGTAGAAGCAACCCAAATGTCCATCTGTGAACTAAGCAGATAAGCAAAATGCGGTATATACACATAAGAGAATATTATTCAGCTTAAAAAGGAAGGAAATCCTAAAATATGTTACCACATAGATATACTTTGAGGACACTGTACTAAGTCAAAAAAAGACAGTGACAAAAAGACAAATACTATATAAGTCTATTTATATATGGTACTTAAATTAAGGTAGCCAAAATCATACAGACAGAAAGCAGATGGCATTTGCCATGGGCTAGGAGGAGGGAGAAAATGGGGATTTATATTTAACGGCTATGAAGTTTTAGTTTTATAAGATGAGAAGAATTATGGAGAAGGGTAGAGGCGATGCTGCTCCACATTATAAATGTATTTAATGCCACTAAACTACATTTTATGTTACATGTTTTTTACCAAAGCAAAAAAGTGTGAGGAAAAAAGAGTGCTGACCAGAAGGGAAAAAAAAATTAATAAGGTTAGCTCCCCATCCTTTATATCTAGGTTGGTCTAGTGACTAACTTTGACTAACAAGAGTTTGGAGAAAGTAACACAATGTAAGTTCTGATTTTTGGCCTCAAGAGATTGTGTAGCTTCTGTTATTTTCTTAGAACCTGCTGTTGCTGCCATGTGAACAAGCCTGGGCTAGCTTCCTGTGTAAGAGACTAAATGAAAAAAGAAAGGGACTTCCCTGGTGGTCCAGTGGCTAAGACTTCACACTTCCAATGCAGGGGGGCCTGGGTTCAATCCTGGTCAGAAAATTAAATCCCATATGCTGCAACTATGAGTTCACATGCCACAACTAAGACTTGACACAACTAGATAAATAAATAATTTTTTTTTTTTTTAAAGAAAGAAACGTGGCTGTCCCAGCTAAAGCCCTAGACATATTAGTGGGTTCAGCTTTGGTAGGCAGGCTCAAAGAATTATAACAGCTTCCTAGCATTCATACCCTTCTGTATCCTCTCCCATTGAATATGGGCTGGCCTAGCTACTTGCTTCTATCCAGCAAGGGGAAAAAGTAATGAGATATTATATTTGTGATTAGGTTACATAAATTCATAACTTATGCTTTGCTAGAAGATTCTCACCTTGGAGAAAAGGTCCATTTAACAAATGGAGCAAGGAAGAAGGGACATCTACATGGGAAAAAAAAAAAGCCAACCTCATACCATATACAAAAGACAAATCTGTTTGGATCAAGGAATTATGTGTCAAGCATGAAACTTAAAAATTCTTAATAGAAAATCTAAGTTAACACTGTTCAGAACTTGCAGTACGGAGTTCTTCAGCAAGACATAAAAAAGAATGAAAATTTGCCATTTGTAACAACATGTAGGGACCTGGAGGGTATTATGCTTACTTAATGAAATAAGTCAGATGAGAAAGACACACACAGTATGTTATCACTTATATGTGAAATTTTAAAAATAAAGAGAAACAGACTCACAGATATAGACAACACTAGTGGTTACCAGTGGGGAGAATGAAGATGGAGGCATAAGAGAGGTAGGGTATTAACAGGTACAAACAACCATGTATAAAATAAATAAGCTAAAAAAAATAGATTGTACAGCACAGGGAAAGTAGTCAGTATTTTATAATAACTATAAATGGAATATAATCTTTAGAAACTGAATCACTATGATGTACACCTGAAACTTAGATAATATACTTTAATAAAAAAAAAAAAAAACAGGCAAACAAAACAGGGAATTGGAGTTTAAGAGGACATTAAACATGTATGAATAAAAGTTCACTTAATTTTTTTTAAAAAAAGGAGATTAATTTGAGAAAAAAATGTCAGAACTGAGGACTTGAATTTTCAGACAGAAAAAGCCCAAGAGATCATCCAACACAAGAGATGACGATTAAACACTAAGGTATATCAATGTGAAATTTTAGAAGTTTGGAAATAGTAAGACTCTATAAGTTTCTAGAAAGGGAAAAAAAAGTTTCATACAAAGACTCAAGAATCACTATGCCATTGGACTTCACAGAAAAGCTAGAATATAGTGAAATAATACCTTCAAAATTTTGAGGGGTCAGGATTTCCATGACAATTTTATATCCAGCCAAAATATCCAATAAGTATTAGAGCAGAATAAAGATGTACAAAAGCTCACAAAATTTATTTTTCACAAACCCCATCTTAGGAGGCTACCAGAGGATATATTTTTATACACACACACACAAAGGTACATTAGCTAAGAAAGAGGAAAATATGAGGCTCAAGATATGAGAATGAAGGGTGAACCTAAAAAGACAGTTCTATAGCAGAGCAACTAATCCAGAATCTAGGAGAGAGATCTTCAAGAATTTGAAATTCTGGGAATACTTAGACTGTTGGAAAGTAATTAGAGGAGGAAATTCACACAACTGGGATTAAGGCTGAATTGGTAATAAATACATAGAAAATTAGGCAAATGAAAAAAACAGGACAAATTATAGGAAAATAAAGAGAAAAATAACAACATACTACAAGGTTCTGCTGTGAATATCATTTGTAAGTTCATAGTAATGTAAACATATATTCAGTTAATCAACACTACAATATAAGCCACTATATTAGGAAGCTGAGGAGACTGGAAATTTGCACGCCTTGTGTGTAGGGGGAGAGGGTGTGGTAAAACAGAACTAAATATTTAAGTTTCACAGTAGAAAGTAAGTAGATAATTCCTAAAACTAAAAACATCAAGACACAGCAAACAAAAGCATGTCATTTGAGATGTGGGATTAAATGTGAAAAAAAATTGGCTAAAAATGTTAAGTGGCTGCCTCCTAGTATGGTGAGGATAAACAGGATGGGGGTTGCTACTTATTATAATATACCATGAATAATTACAGTACTTTTAAAATTATGGGCATATAAAACACTGATAAAAAATTAAAATTAAATTTAAAAAAAGAGAAAGAAATGAACTAGAAAGTCCAGGCTGTGGAGTTAGAAGCCATGAGTTCAAATTCTGATTCTATCACTTAGCACTGATGTGACTTTTGAACAACTATCCACAAAGTGTTATTAGGCCATAGATGGATTATACAAGTTGGGAAAGTAACAAAACTACCTAGCCCCATTAATTTTATCTTGTGAACAAATCTTGATTATTTATGTTTCTCATATAGGGCTTAGTATAGATTTCATATATAATATGTCCTAAATTTAATGACTACATCAACATTTAATGTATTTGTTAGTCAGGGATCTGATTTCATACCAGCTACCCCTTCTGTACCTAAGTAAATCACTCGCCTCCTCCTTTTCAAATATTATGCCTTGAAACACATTTCCCTGTAACTGAAACATTAAATTGCCCCCTGTATTTTGTACATGTTCCTGCTATTGTACCTGTCACACCATGACATACAATTTCTACTATATTTGAACTTATTTCTCTACACTGATTCCTTAATCACAAGAATTTCAGTTTTGAGTATACAGGGGTTTCAATCACTTCTGTTGGACATGATTAGGGGGAAAAAAGGGTTGGGGCAGAAAGAATGAGATTGAGAAGAGAAAAAAAGATAAATCAGACGCCTAAACAGGAGTAGAAGTTTGCTTGTTGAAGTAGAGCTTTGAGAGAAATAAAGGAAGCTGAAGCAAAAGAAATACAGACTCAGAACTGCCTGCCAACATGTGTTAATATAGAGGGAGCTAAGCTGACTGAGAGGTGACAACCAAGTGACAGCTTTCATTTGTGAGATTCTGAAGCACCCTGATATATATTGATCTTGTTTGGACCCAGGTAAAGAACCTGCCTGCCAATGCAGGAGACATAAAAGACAAGGGTTCAATCCCTGGGTCAGAAAGATCCCCTGGAGAAAGGCATGGCAACCCATTCCAGTATTCTTGCCTGGAAAATCCCTTGGACAGAGGATCCTGGCAGGCTACAGTCCATGGGGTTGCAAACATCTGAATACAACTGAAATGACTTAACACAGTCTGGACCAAAGCTATCCATTATTCTGAGAACTAGGAAAGAGTTTGAGAAATACTACAGTGAACTGCGGGGAGCGAGCTCCGCCTCTGGCAAAGGTCATGAGGAAGGAGGCTTGGCATACGCAAAGGCGGGATCAAGCCTCAGGAGTCTCCCTGGAAATTCTCGAGCAATCTACCCCCAAAACCAGAGTCTGCCTACTTTCTGCTTTGTGCTTTCACCTACACCTCTTACTTTACGGGGGGCTGTCCCCCACTACCTCTCTGAAAAAAGAGTTAGCTTATAGCTCCAGTTAATAATTCCTGGGTGTGACAGTGTTTCAACCTACAAACTCCCTTGGAAGTCCTCTAGCCTGCCTGAATAGGTTTTTCCGGCCACATGTGATTGCTCAGAGCCTCCAAACTGTGAGAGGCATGAGATGTTCTAAACTGTCTAAATACAGATTCCTTTGAGCAGTCAAAAGATTGATTAGAAATTGTATTGGTGAAGGGATTTTCACTTGTTGGGCCAATGTTTGCTGCTAAGTCTCCATATCCCTTACCTGCTGTGTCCCTGGCAGTGTATTGATTAATATAATTGGTTTAAATAGTAGCTTTAATGTTTGTAACCTGGGACCCTTGAATTAATTCTTTTTCTTGTTATAGCCCACCACACCTTTGCTCTGTAGGAATGCAACTTTATCTAATGCTTTTTGGAGGCTGGCGCCTGACTTTAGAATAATCACCTTTAGAGAAAAAGGCCTCCAGGCCAGAAGATGATGCAAATCACCTAAACTTTTGCATATGATAAGTTTGCAGGAAGAAAGCCTGGCTTACTGCATGACTCTACCCCTTCCCCCATTATCCTCTATGCATAACTTAAGGTATAAAAACTACTTTGGAAAATAAAGTGTGGGCCTTGTTCACCGAAACTTGGTCTCACCATGTCGTTCTTTCTCTTACCTTCTGGCTGAATTATTCAGCCTCTTTTCTCCACTGAATTTCCTCACTGAGCTATCCTTATTTCAGCCTCTTTTCTCCACTGAATTTCTTCACTGAGCTATCCTCATTCTATTACTCTTTATATCCTTAATTAACGTTTAATTAAGCAGTTGTTTCCTGATCCTCGCCGACGCCGTCCCCGCTTCGAATACCCTGGATCAGCCGGGGCTGGTCCCCGGCAGTGAACTGGGTAAGTTAAATAACAGTTTCCTACAACATTTTCCATTTCAAACATTCCAAGAGACACAGGAACTGTAGAGATAATAGTCAATAATTTGTATCATAAAACCATAATTTTAATAGCATTAAACAGTTGAACAGAGGAATGCCCAGGAAAAAAAGCCTCTTAGTAAACATGTTATCTGTGATGAAGCAAAATAAATACAATATGTTTTCACTGAAATTGAGAGAGAAGGAAACCTTGAATTTTCTAAGCAAGGATGGTGAATGGAAATCTTTATACAACTGGTTGGTTGAATTCATATTGTGAAACCCGGATATAGATGACCAACTATGCTGTTTCAAGAAGTAGATTGCCTGATTTATAGACATCTCATTTAATTCTCACACAAAAATCCTCAAAGGATTCAGTCTCACTTTATAGATAATGAAAATGAAGTTCAGGTTAGTTAGATAATTTGTCCAAGACTGCACAGTTTTTGAGCACTGAAGCCCACTCAGTCTGAATTCCAGAACCTGTGCATTTAACAACCATACTACAGCAGCAGCTGTTTAATTTAAAAATCTTGGAAACATTTCTAAACACAAATTAATAGGCAATGGGAATTCCCTGGTGATCAAGTATTTAGGACTCTACGCTTCTTCTGCAGGGGCTTAGGTTCGATCCCTGGTCAGGGAACTACGATTAAATTTTAAAAAAAAGAAAAAAGGCAATGTAGTGTCAGTATATTGTATATTGCTGAAACTCAGACTCTTATAATACCCATTCATGAACCCAACTACAGCTTAGACTCAAATTTTTAGGACTTAAACATCTAGGTCTTGAATATACTTCCTCTTACCTTGAGGACAATAGAGATATCTTTATAGGCAGGCCCCTCAACCATTCAGTAGTATCTACTGACTGGTCACCATGGGCCATAACTCAGCCAGATGTGGGGATAAACCAAACAAAACAGACATGACTCCTATTCTCATGGAGCTTATAGTTCAATAGAGGAGAGAGTAAGTACAAGAGTAGGGCTGCCATATGTAGGCAAATAGGGGTTGAATTAGAGGGTCAAGGAAGGCCTCTCTTAGCAGATAACTTGAAGTTAAGTTGGATTTAGAGTGCATGTGTTTCAGGTAAGGGGAGAGTATTTCTGGCAGAGAACATCACATGTAAAGGCTTGCAGTATGAATAATAAGCTCCAAAAATCCAAACATAAATTAATTTGATCCTGCCCTCCTCAGTATCTTTAGTTCCTAAAAATCTGAGAAGGAAGTGGGAACAGGAAGAAAGATGGCTCCTGAAACATCTAGCCATTAGCCATTCTCCCATAAGCCAGTAAGAACACTGTTTGGGAAACTTGGATCTAACGGATCCAGACTATTAAACAATATCTGAGAAAGAGAGGACCACTGGCTGTTCTGGCACATAAGAGCAGTCAAGAGGCAGACCAAACATACAATCTGAGAAATTTATGATTCTTAAAAAAAAATGCTTATCATTGAAATGCATAGCATTCCATGGTAAGAATTTAAAACTTAGTCCTCAAATACAACAAAATATAGATACTGAGGAGTTCAAAATTTCATGTAAAGAATGAAAAAATCTAAAATACAAATCTGATTATGACATTCTCTTATTTAAAATTCCTCAAGTACATCCCTACTGTTTCAGGGATAAAGTTCAAACTCATTAGTCTAATCCCTGTATTCTCTCCAGTACCATTTCCAGCTTCCCTGCCCTCCGTACTCAGAATCTAACCATATAGCAAGTTACCAGTGAACATCATACTTTTTCAAAAACAGAAGAGCCACCTTAAAGAAAACTTCCAATAACCATGTTGTTACGATTTAAGCATCAATTTTTAAATGGACAAATAGTTAATTTAAAATAAAATTATGAAAAGCTACTCATCTATAATGATAATTAAGACATAAAAGCTAATATACAATGTACAAAAAAGTTATAATACCAAGAAGAGTAACTATAGTAAGGTATTTGATTTTTTTACATTGTTATAAGCAGATTTTTTTAGATTGTTATAATAAGATTTTAAAAAAAGAAAACAATAATATTTGTAAAATATACATATGTTGATAAAGTCTGACAATACAGTTGCTTCTATCTAGTAGGTAGAAAAGGATGAATACAAGGAATTGTAAGCAAACCAGAGCTCACAAAAGTAGAAATTACGTCAAGAACCAAAGGACTGATCCACGTGGGAAGTATACATAATAACAAGGTACAAAGAGGATTCAACAATTAATCTGTATCAGTGATTGCTTTAATACAAAAAGTACCTAGAAAGAAGTTTCAATGCTATAGTTCAAAATAATAAATTAACCAAATGTTCTGAAAAAGAGAGCTAAAAGTATAAACTACATTACTAAAATCCTATGAATGAACATTCTAGGTGGCTCTATTAATAATAATCAGATACTAATAAACCATACATAGCTTCTAATAATTGTAACAGACCATGTCAATATATAATTACAGGACAATGGGTTATATAATGCTGGCTAAGAAAAATCTAAAGGACACATCATTCCAGTGGGAAAAAGCATATTATAGGAAAAACTAAAACCTATATTAAAAAGTATGATCTCACAAAGTGTTTTGGTCATAAGTTCAGTTATTAAAAGTAGCCCAGTCATAATATGAATGACTCAGCTGAAATACTCTGGGAAAAGCAGTCATGAACTATGCCTTAACTAAAAATCAACAATAAACCAAAAGCCCAAATTCTATAACCCTGGCTGGAGTAGAGTATTATTCCTTTTCTTTTGGATCTGGTAAGATTACTATAACTCTCTGAAAATTAAAAAAATAACCCACTACTGGAATCCGGGGAAATATCAAGATATTTTGTCATCCCAAGACAAAACATGGTTAATGACTGTTTTGTTTACTGGCTATTTAGGGTTCATGGTGGCTCAGCTGGTAAAGAATCCATCTGCAATGTGAGAGATGGTTCAATTCCTGGGTTGAAAGAACCCTTTGAGAAGGGAAAGGCTACCCACTCCAGTATTCTGGCCTGGAGAATTCCATGAACTGTATAGTCCATGGGGCTGCAAAGAGTCAGACACGACTGAGCAACTTTCAGGGTCACTGGAGTATTCAAAAGAATCAACCATTCTAGAGGTGCCGCGCGGAGACCCTCTGTACCTGTGCGAACATGGCGCTGTGCGCGGTGCGGGGGTTGCTGGCCGCAGTCGGCAGCCTGCGCGCCATCTCGGCACCCAGCGGGCCCTGCTCGCCGCGGCCCTGGGGACTGCGGGCAGGTGCCGTCCGGGCGCTGCGCACCGGCCCTGCTCTGCTGTCGGTACGGAAATTCACAGAAAAACACGAATGGATAACAACAGAAAATGGTGTTGGAACAGTGGGAATCAGCAATTTTGCACAGGAAGCTTTGGGAGATGTTTACTGTAGTCTGCCTGAAGTTGGAACACAGTTGAACAAACAAGAGGAGTTTGGTGCTTTGGAAAGTGTGAAAGCTGCTAGTGAACTCTAGTCACCTCTATCAGGAGAAGTAACTGAAATTAATAAAGCTCTAGCAGAAAATCCAGGACTTGTCAACAAGTCTTGTTATGAAGATGGTTGGCTGATCAAGATGACATTCAGTAACCCTTCAGAACTAGATGAACTAATGAGTGAAGAAGCATATGAGAAATACATAAAATCTATTGAGGAGTGAAAATGGAACCCCTAAATAAACTACTTTGAAACAACTTAAAAAAAAAGAATCAACCATTCTAAATGTGCAATAGTAATCTTAATTGCTTAAAGATATCTAACTTGTCATCGGATTTTAATTATTTTTTAAAAAGTGATTTTAAATTAATTTTTTTATTTCTTAGGTATATGCATTCAGTTACACAATGCAAACAGTTTTGAGTGCTCCTCTCTGTAGACAAAAGCCTCTTGGATAATACATAATCAATAGCTATAAGCTTCTTTAAATCAGGGACTGTGTCTTATTTGACTTTATGTCATCCACCCCTAGCACAGTGCCTGCAGCACAGTCAGTTTTCAATAAATATTTCTTTTTAAGTGAAAGCATGTATGATAATTATAAGAAGTTGACAAAGAAATAAATCAAATTCCACCCTCCTTACCTGCTTTTTTTTTCCCCTTTTGACCTGGAACTGGTTCTAAGCTTTCTTGACCTTTTCTCATTAACATGGCAAGCGATGCATCATGAGCTCTGAATAGGTCCACAACCTCATGTAAGGCAACATCTGTTATCAGATCACAGCTCAGGACCAGTACATCTGTCTGTCAAAGGAGAAGAGGAAAAGTCAGTATCACAAGGGACAAAGGATCACACAAAATTATCACAGGATAAACTCACAATGTCTCAGAAGCACACACAAACTGGACACTTGTCCTCAAACCTTTTTCACAGCGGTGGAGTAGGTAAAATAAATAGGTTGTTCTAGCTGAACTGTGTTGGGGGAGGGTCTGGAAATCCCACCTCCCCTTTGTGTGTGCCTTACTGCTGCTGTCCCTGAGGCACCTCTGGAATCCTGGGCTCTAAGGAAGAGAGTATGAAAACCATCACATTGTCTATTTCTGTGTATGGAGTTAATGATCTTAAAATTTTTATGTCTCTTTACAGTTTAAAAGGTGCTTTCACACAGTCTGATGATCCAATAAGATTGTGAAATACTTTATTTTAAAGCAGTCACTTTGCTATAATACTAGGAAATAAATAACAGGATGAATATATTATAATGTGCCCCTCTTTGGGAAAACAGTCAAGCTAATAAACCATTATACTACAACTTTAGGTATGTATAAAAGCATCCATTTAATCCTCAAAGCAATACAAATTCTGCTATTTTAAAAAGTCTGAAAAACACTGGACTACATTATTTAGGTTAAAGAACAAAGTGAATATCTAGAGAAATTTTTGTAAGTGGCTCCAACTTTTCTAAAATTTTAATTTAAAATCAAGATTCTTACTTTGGGGGAAAATAGACAATTTCAACTTACATTCTAGGAAAAAGAATCGCACTTGCTCAGAAAGTGAGACTCAACCATCAGAATGCCTTATCTTACTGCCTGTAATTTCTTATTCCAAATATAGAATCTGTACTAGGACCATCATTTCTTTTTCTACATAAAATTCATTATTTATAACCTAAACAATTCCTTTTGAAGGCTTCAGGTTTAAGAAGTTCAAATTTGGATTTTTTTTTTTTTTCCTACTCTTCTACTTATTAAGGCTCTCCTAGTTCTTTCTGGATCTTAACTGAGCTTAAAAAAAAAAAAAAAGTTCCTATAAACATCTTCTTTTTAGGAAAAAAAATTCCTAAGCCTGCAACTCACCATCCAGGAACCGTCAAACATTAACAAATCAGCTCACATACATGCAAGCTAAGGAAGAAATGGCCTGCAGAATCCCACTTCTTGTTAACAGTACTTAGAAAGGCAGGAAGCATGGGCCATTACTAAAGACATGTCACTAGAGCCGCAGAGAAGTTACCCCATTTCATTACAATGAAAATGACAGTTTGTTGAAGAAAAAAAATCCTTTCTATTTTCCTAAGTTTCTCTAATAAGATGACTGGTTTCTGTAAGCTGACTGTTCCACAATAAATTATTAACTGTACTCCAAAGTGAAGAAAACGACCCCAATGCAGATGCTTCTGAAGTGGTGACAATGCTGTCTTAGAAAATAAATGCTGTTATCATTCAATATCTGCAGAAAATAAATCTGTCAGCATAACGAATGCCAAACAAGTCCTGCATAATTGTGAACAGTCTGCAGCCTCATTTTTCTCTCTGCTTTTAGATGACTTTTTGCTAAGCTGAATGCGAAATCCCCAAGGAGCACAAGAAACAGAGCCCTCCTCCTAGTGTCTGGTTGCCATCTGTTCTCAGTGTGAAATGAAAGGATTCAGTCTGAAAGGGCAGAACCTGGGATACAGATGGAGGTGCTATTCTGTCAGGCCCTCTTCCTGCCTGTTCCCAAAGAATGCACCACTCTCACTGAGACCAAACACATTCCTGTTCTCTTTGCAACTGCATTTCCAGAGGAAAAGTCTTTGCTGACTGATCAATGTACTTTGTTTCCAAGGCTAGAAATCCTGGAAGAAGAAACTAAAGTCTAAAAGGAAAATGAAATCATCCTTATATCTTTTTAATACTGTTTATTTTTGTTTAATAAAAGTTATAATTGTAAGAAAATAAATGACTGTTTTAATTTTTATTCTAAAAATGTAAAGGCCATTCTAGAAATGCAAATGTTCTTCTACTAACTGGAACCCACAGAGAGAAAGTGGAAAAACTCTTAAAAGAGCCAGAAGTATTTCTGATCACGTGTGACCACAAACCATGAATAAACATAGACTGTTTGGACTGTCAAGCAACTGTATATATGAAATGCAATTAACTTGAAAGTTCCTGGGAGACATCAACCCTCAGTTGCCTTGTGTTCTTTTCTAACATCAGAGTATGCATCATCTGTAGAGACCAACTGGCATCTCCACAGACCTCCCTATTCACTATCCTAACAGTCCTCAGTAAGCTTTACTGAAGCCTGCTCCTGTAACGGAACAAGGGCAACGTCAAGGGTGAAAAGCACAGTTCTTAAAGGACAGTAAATGCCTGCATTTTTGACCAAGTGGAAACATACAAGGTCTTCAAGGGAAGGTAGAAGATAGCACTATAGTGTTCAAGATACCCCAGAATTCAAACTTGAACTGCTGCCGATTAGTCTTGGCTAAAGCAAACAAATAGAGCTTAGAAAACCAATTACAAAGCCATGGCAAAGTCCAGAAATCTGTCATTATAAGAACATTTCAATCAAGCCAAAACCACTGAGTAAAACTAGAAGAAAAAAATAAAACCGGATGTATGTGTGTGTGGTGGTAATGGTAGGGTAGGAGGAGGGAAGAGCTACTGGGAATAGCCTCTTTTCTTTTCCTGGCAGCTGTTCCATGATAGATGTTATAAGTAACACAATCTGGCAAACAATTTCCTACAGCAAGGAGAAAGAAAAACACACTTACTCCCCTGGGAAAAAACTGTCAGGGTAAGGTAACTACCATGCTTTTACCCACTCAGCACTTCCACAAACAATGACTATGACCCAAATCACCACCCAATACCCACCCCTGCCAATAAGGAACTAATGAATTCAGCTATTTGGTACGACTGGGAATTGTCACAATTTACATTTTTCTATGTGGTCCAATCTCAATCCAGTCTCCAAGAGTAGTTTGGTGCTTTAATAATTCAATTCAGTTCACTCGCTCAGTCATGTCTGAGTCTTTGCAACCCCATGGACTGCAACATGCCAGGCTTCCTTGTTCATCACCACCTTTTGGAGCTTGCTCAAACATGTCCATCGAGTCCGGCGGTACCATCCAACTATCTCATCTTCTGTCGCCCCCTTCTCCTCCTGCCTTCAATCTTTAATAATTACCCATGAATAGAAAGCTCAGAGATAAATCCACGCACTTATGGACACTTTATCTTTGACAAAGGAGGCAAGAATATACAATGGATTAAAGACAATCTCTTTAACAAGTGGTGCTGGGAAAACTGGTCAACCACTTGTAAAAGAATGAAACTAGAACACTTTCTAACACCATACACAAAAATAAACTCAAAATGGATTAAAGATCTAAACGTAAGACCAGAAACTATAAAACTCCTAGAGGAGAACATAGGCAAAACACTCTCCGACATAAATCACAGCAGGATCCTCTATGACCCACCTCCCAGAATATTGGAAATCAAAGCAAAAATAAACAAATGGGACCTAATTAAACTTAAAAGCTTCTGCACAACAAAGGAAACTATAAGCAAGGTGAAAAGACAACCTTCAGAATGGGAGAAAATAATAGCAAATGAAGCAACTGACAAACAACTAATCTTAAAAATATACAAGCAACTCCTACAGCTCAATTCCAGAAAATAAATGACCCAATCAAAAAATGGGCCAAAGAACTAAATAGACATTTCTCCAAAGAAGACATACAGATGGCTAACAAACACATGAAAAGATGCTCAACATCACTCATTATCAGAGAAATGCAAATCAAAACCACTATGAGGTACCATTTCACGCCAGTCAGAATGGCTGCGATCCAAAAGTCTACAAGCAATAAATGCTGGAGAGGGTGTGGAGAAAACGGAACCCTCTTACACTGTTGGTGGGAATGCAAACTAGTACAGCCACTATGGAGAACAGTGTGGAGACTCCTTAAAAAACTGGAAATAGAACTGCCTTATGACCCAGCAATTCCACTACTGGGCATACACACTGAGGAAACCAGAATTGAAAGAGACACGTGTACCCCAATGTTCATCGCAGCACTGTTTATAATAGCCAGGACATGGAAGCAACCTAGATGTCTATCAGCAGATGAATGGATAAGAAAGCTGTGGTACATATACACAATGGAGTATTACTTAGCCATTATAAAGAATACATTTGAATCAGTTCTAATGAGGTGGATGAAACTGGAGCCTATTATACAGAGTGAAGTAAGCCAGAAAGAAAAACACCAATACAGTATACTAACGCATATATATGGAATTTAGAAAGATGGTAACAATAACCCAACGAGACAGCAAAAGAGACACTGATGTATAGAACAGTCTTTTGGACTCTCTGGGAGAGGGAGAGGGTGGGATGATTTGGGAGAATGGCATTGAAACATGTATAGTATCATATATGAAACAAGTCGCCAGTCCAGGTTCGACGCACGATACTGGATGCTTGGGGCTAGTGCACTGGAACGATCCAGAGGGATGGTATGGGGAGGGAGGAGGGAGGAGGGTTCAGGATGGGGAACACGTGTATACCTGTGGCGGATTCATGTTGATATATGGCAAAACCAATACAATATTGTAAAGTTAAAAAATAAAAAATAATTATCCATGGCTAACTGGAAAGTTATGACCAACCTAGATAGCATATTCAAAAGCAGAGACATTACTTTATCTAGTCAAGGCTATGGTTTTTCCTGTGGTCATGTATGGATGTGAGAGTCGGACTGTGAAGAAGGCTGAGCGCCGAAGAATTGATGCTTTTGAACTGTGGTGTTGGAAAAGACTCTTGAGAGTCCCTTGGACTGCAAGGAGATCCAACCAGTCCATTCTGAAGGAGATCAGCCCTGGGTGTTCTTTGGAAGGAATGATGCTAAAGCTGAAACTCCAGTACTTAGGCCACCTCATGCGAAGAGTTGACTCATTGGAAAAGACTCTGATGCTGGGAGGGATTGGGGGCAGGAGGAGAAGGGGACGACAGAGGATGAGATGGCTGGATGGCATCACTGACTCGATGGACATGAGTCTGAGTGAACTCCGGGAGTTGGTGATGGACAGGGAGGCCTGGCGTGCTGCGATTCATGGGGTCGCAAAGAGTCGGACACAACGGAGCGACTGATCTGATCTGATCTGACAGTCACCGTCTGCAGTGACTTTAGAGCCCAAGAAAATAAGAACTAGAGATTCTAATATTTTCCTCTGAGACTCTATCCTGCACACCCTCTGGCTCTGAGAACACTCTATTTTGGAGATCATCACTCTACAGGATTAAGTTCAAATTCCTTAGCATGACATTAAGGGTCTTCAAAATGTGACTCCACCTACCTAATTAGCCAGCCTCTCTCCCACAATCCACCCTCCACATAGTTAATGTTAATCTGCTACAGTAAACTGCCAAGAATGCATTCCCAATTCTCTCTTTCCACCGCATCAAGATTCAGGTCTTACCATAGTTACTGGAAAACAAAGAGTCAATATATTGTCTCATCTAGAGATGAAGTCTTTTCTGATCCATTACTGACCTTAAATCACTAAGCTGTTTTTTTCTCCATCTAGACTTTGATCTTCATAAGGAGCTCTTATATCTTTGTATCCTCAGAATTCAATCTGCTATAGCAAACAAAAGCATCAGTAAATACTGGCAATCTTCTTGTTACCTCCTTCTCCTTGTTTAAACTGACTCAAAGATTAGAACATCCAATTTTAGATGTTTAGAAACAGCATACTTTCTGACAGAGCTGACTGTCCTGTGTAGAACTTGTGACTATTTGGAGTTAAGGCAGGGATCACAGAGGTAACTTGGCAGCTTCCTGAAGCAATGAGGTAGGAGACGAATCTGCTGCTTCCAAAGAAAAGGCAGAGATGTCTGAAAGCAAAGAAATCAGATGCCATTGTCCTGGACAGCATGGCTAGAGGGTGATATGCCAGATTTATAATTTTAAAATGCAGGTTCAACATTTACAGTTATAATATTTTTAGCTCATTCACCTTTCTACAATAAGTTTTCCTCTTCAGGTTAAGAACAAACAGAAGAATTCTACTCATCTTTCCTATGCGAAGCTAAAAACTAACTGAGAATGTGTTAATTTCTGTTAAATGAGTTCTACATAAAAATGCTGATTACATCTCTTTCAGGATTTAGATATCTACAATTTAATTTTAATCTCCAAATGTACTGATATTAATAGAGAAATAACAAAGGCTTTTTATTCTCTCAAATCAAACTTTTACTTTGAAATAATTTATTATTCTGAATTTATAATAAATAACTTCATTCTTTTTCTTTGTGTCAGACACACATATGCCACAGGATAAATGTATCACTGCCCCATTTCAAGACCACAGAGTATGCTCTTACAATTACATTATGTATTTTCTGCCTGTAACTTGAATATTAATTTTACCCTGAAGTATATGACATAGAAATAGTGTCCAGTTTACTTAGAAACCTAAAAGTTTGGAAGAAGATCAGCAGAGGGTTATGAAAGAGGGGCATTTATAACAACATGAGAAACAAACAACTATCAAGTTTAAACAAACAACAAAAAAAAGAAACTAAAATCAGAATTTTATCATCCCCAAAAAGTAACTTCTTTTTTTTTTTTTTTTTTGAAGAAACAAAAAGTAACTTCTAAGATTAGACATGTTTATTTTTCCTATTAATTACACATGTGACTTTGAATAAGTCATTCCCTCTTTGAGCCTCAGTTTCCTCCTTTATAAGATAAAAGCCTGCACCAACTTTAAAGCCCTTCGTGGCACAAAACTCTATGATTACCAGGGTCAAGCTATTATCAATTCTTTATCTAGACCCATGTTCTGGGTTCAGTGGCATTAATAATAGTGGCGACCTTAAAGTTCACTTTGGGAATCTTCATGAAAGATTAAATCATGTTAAGTGTAATTTTGAGGCTCACCAAATTTAATTAAACTTGAATTCTTTCTGTACAACATGGGGAATACAATAAATACTTATAGTAACTATAGAGTATAACCTTTAAAAACTGTGAATCACTATGTGTGTTATGTGTTCAGTCGTTAGGTTGTGTCCCACTCTTTGCGACCCCATGGACTGCAGCACAAGAGATTTCCCTGTCTTGCGCTATCTCCTGGAGTTTGCTCAAATTCATATCCATTGAGGTGGTGATGCTATCTAACCAACTGTATGCCTATAACCTATACAATATTTATATCAATTGAAATATACTCAATTAAAATAAAAAACTTGAATTAATTCCAAAGTAATAATCCATGTATGGCAATTCTCAGTTAATCAGAGAAGTCAATTAGGCACAAAAATCCATAACAAGCTAACCATTCTGGTTAAAGAGATGTTACCATCCAAGTTCATTCATTAAAACATGTGTCTCTGAAAACCTTTTTAGCAACAGCCTGACAAATCACATACTTTTAGAATTCTGATCCATAAAGATTCCAGTTTGGAAACTAATGACAGTCTACCTGCTACCATCATCAGTTCAGTTGGTTTTCTAAGGCTATGTTATCTCTAAGTTGATGGCAAAAACAAGTAACTTAAAATTGGACAGCATTTTACCATTTACAAAGCTTTTCCATATATTTCATTTAATTCTAAATTCACATAATTCTAAAATATCAAAATAGTTAAACTCATTTTATAGACAAAAAGTAGGCTCAGAAATACTATGTGATCTGCCCCTTTGCCATCATATTGCCTTCCAAAATACACACACACACACACCAAAAATAGATGTGGTGCTAAATGAATCTATTTCTTTATACATACCTATGTTACATTTAAATTCGGTCAGGCATCTTGCTACTTAACACTAAATCACAGTTGATAAAAAAACTAGAAGATAGGTTAAATTACAAGATACTTGAAAACTGTAAAGTACTGTATGATTGTAAGACTTTGCTTTTATTGAAATTAAGAAATCTGTGGTCATTTTGTAATGTATAAAAATATCAAATCATTATGTCGTACAACATGAAACTAATATAATACTGTAAGTCAATTAATGATACTTAAATAAAAAATTAATAAATTGCTCATAATAATGACCTCCAAATCATAGGATGTAAATAATACCACTGTCACTGTTCAGGCCACATTTCTGAACATAACATTTTGAAAGAGACTGACAAATCAGAGACATCAAAGGAAGTTACAGGGATGCTGATGGGTCTGAAAATCATGAGACCTAGCAATCCTTAAACAGAAGAAGAGAAGAACTTAGGGATCCCTCATGCCACATGTTGGGGCCAAAAAAACAAAACACAACAAGAGGAGCGCTGATGAGTTCAACATTACCGAAAATGTTCTAATATCTAGAACCTCATGAGAAATACCCATTGGAGGTTTTCAAACAAAGCCTAGCATAATCTCCATGGGAAATAGTCATGAAACGATTCTTGTGAAGGGTAAAAGATTAGATTAAATGTCTTTATAAACCTTTTCTAATTCTAAGGTCCTAACAGTCTATCACTCATAATTATAAAAGCACCAAAGGAATTTTTAGGACGTTTTCCCTGTTCTTCATACTGTCCTCCAACCAAAGGGGAGGGAGGACAGTATGAAGGACTGCCCAGAGGGGAGTAGGCAAACTCCTTACACATTACCATTTCCAGGTTGTTTCTCTCACTCCATTACCCCAGTTCATGACATGAAGCAAATGACAACAGACAAAATCATATATTCCTCCATGTTGCAGCTATGGAACTCCCTTGTCACCTCTTCTTCTTTAGATATTGTGAAAGTTTTAAAGTAAAGATGATACATTGAAAAGGCACAACTATAACTTCCTTTCTCAAAATATCAATGAAATAGTAGTAACAAGATTTTTTAAATGGGCACAACCACACAAAAACAGGAAAATGGGAGAGGAGACAACATTGGAAAAAATGACTCAAGTCAGTTGTAGGAAAACTGAGAAGCAACTCAGTTTATACCAGACTCCCCAAAGGGCTCAGAAACTGATATGAGTATATAGCTAGAAAGGGAGAAGTTAAAATTAAACAGGTCCTTTGAAAGATCCCTCTTGTCTATTCTGCAACCCAACTACTGCATGGGTCTCACCATGGCAGATGGCTGAAGAGAATAAAATAGAGGATATCTGGACTGGGGTAGCATAATCACAACTGGCAGTAGGGAGAGGGGATGTACCTTACAGAAAAGGAGGGATTTAAAAAAAAATGCATACAGGATTCCTAGACACTCAATTCCCCTCCCTGCCTCAACCCCAGTCCTGACCCTCACGTCTTCACCTTTCAGGCAGCAGAATTTAATAGTTCTCTCTGGGAAATTTGACTAGTCTAAGAGGAAAAAACCTAAAGATACAAATATAAGAGATTCTCCTGAAACACCCCAACCACATTACCATATTACCCTACAGTGAAGCTCACAGTTAACATGCCCCATCCACACACAAAACTTGAGAAAAAGATAAAGAAATAGAAGATATAAGAGAACAGATAAGAAAATTAAGAGTACCAGTCTAAGAGATCCATTATCAGAATAGTAGGTTTCCAGAAAAAAACAGGAAAAAAAACCAGATAAGAATCATCAATAAAATGATTTTTTAAAGGTCCCCTAAACTGAAGGACCAGTTTCTTTGCCAAGAAAATGCACTGGTCATAACAAACACCCTCTTCCAACAACACAAGAGAAGACTCTATACATGGACATCACCAGATGGTATGGACCTAACAGAAGCAGAAGATATTAAGAAGAGGTGGCAAGAATACACAGAAGAACTGTACAAAAAATATCTTCACAACCCAGATAATCATGATGGTGTGATCACTGACCTAGAGCCAGACATCCTGGAATGTGAAGTCAAGTGGGCCTCAGAAAGCATCACTACGAACAAAGCTAGTGGAGGTGATAGAATTCCAGTTAAGCTATTCCAAATCCTGAAAGATGATGCTGTGAAAGTGCTGCACTCAATATGCCAGCGAATTTGGAAAACTCAGCAGTGGCCACAGGACTGGAAAAGGTCAGTTTTCATTCCAATCCCAAAGAAAGGCAATGCCAAAGAATGCTCAAACTACTGCACAATTGCACTCATCTCACACGCTGGTAAAGGAATGCTCAAAATTCTCCAAGCCAGGCTTTAGCAATATGTGAACCGTGAACTTCCTGATGTTCAAGCTGGTTTTAGAAATGGCAGAGGAACCAGAGATCAAATTGCCAACATCCGCTGGATCATGGAAAAAGCAAGAGAGTTCCAGAAAAACATCTATTTCTGCTTTATTGAGTATGCCAAAGCCTTTGACTGTGTGGATCACAATAAACTGTGGAAAATTCTGAAAGAGATGGGAATACCAGACCACCTGACCTGCCTCTTGAGAAATCTGTATGCAGGTCAGGAAGCAACAGTTAGAACTGGACATGGAACAACAGACTGGTTCCAAATAGGAAAAGGAGTACGTCAAGGCTGTATATTGTCACCCTGCTTATTTAACTTCTATGCAGAGTACATCATGAGAAACGCTGGACTGAAGAAACACAAGCTGGAATCAAGATTGCCGGGAGAAATATCAATAACCTCAGATATGCAGATGACACTACCCTTATGGCAGAAAGTGAAGAGGAACTAAAAAGCCTCTTGATGAAAGTGAAAGAGGAGAGTGAAAAAGTTGGCTTAAAGCTCAACACTCAGAAAACGAAGATCATGGCATCCGGTCCCACCACTTCATGGGAAATAGATGGGGAAACAGTGGAAACAGTGTCAGACTTTATTTTTCTGGGCTCCAAAATCACTGCAGATGGTGATTGCAGCCATGAAATTAAAAGATGCTTACTCCCTGGAAGGAAAGTTATGACCAACCTAGATAGCATATTCAAAAGTGGAGACATTACTTTGCCAACAAAGGTTCATCTAGTCAAGGTTATGGTTTTTCCAGTGGTCATGTATGGATGTGAGAGTTGTACTGTGAAGAAGGCTGAGCACCGAAGAATTGATGCTTTTGAACTGTGGTGTTGGAGAAGACTCTTGAGAGTCCCTTGGACTGCAAGGAGATCCAACCAGTCCATTCCGAAGGAGATCAGCCCTGGGACTTCTTTGGAAGGAATGATGCTAAAGCTGAAACTCCAGTACTTTGGCCACCTCATGCGAAGAGTTGACTCATTGGAAAAGACTCGGATTGGGGGCAAGAGGAGAAGGGGACGACAGAGGATGAGATGGCTAGATGGCATCACTGACTCGATGGATGTGAGTCTCAGTGAACTCTAGGAGTTGGTGATGGACAGGGAGGCCTGGCGTGCTGCGATTCATGGGGTTGCAAAGAGTCAGACATGACTGAGCAACTGATCTGATCTGAAACTGAAGGGCATGAAAATCCAAGTTGAACAGTTCACTGACAGGAGGGCTCACCTGGAAAAAACAGATTCACATGAAAGTACATCATCATGAAATTTCAGAACATTCAGGACAAAGAGAAGATGATACAAATTTCCAGAGAAAAAGGTGATCAGATTTAAAAGGTTAGTAATTATAAAACTTTAGGACTTAACAACACTGGAAGGTAAAGACAATGGATCAAAGTCTTCAAAATTCGTAAGGATCAGCTTTTCAACTGAGAATTCTATACCTTGTCAAACTATCAATCAAGTATGAGGGTAGAATAAAGAGATTTTTCAGGCAGGCCAAGTCTCAAAAAAATTAGTTCCAAAACAAATTTTGTCAGGAAGTGCTAGTAAGTTTTTCAGAAAACAAGGGGAGTACACCAAGAAAAAAGAAAATAAGGATTCCAGGAAACTGAAGAAAAGAGGCAAAGTAAATTCTCATGATGATGAAGGGAGATGACAGAGTGACAGCTGAGCACCAGGCATGGAAGGCAATCTCTACTACTCTCGGAGAGACTTCTTTAGGAAGATGAAATTGATAGAATGGTGAAGGAGTCTAAATATCTTAGATGGTTAGACAACTAGTAAAAAGGTTGGGGTTAATCAGTAAGTGCATAGAAGGACTTCCTTGGTGGTCCAGCAGTTAAGACTCTGCACTCCCAGAGCAGGGGGAATGGGTCTGATCCCTGGTCAGGGAAGATCCAGCATGCCCCATGGTGTGGCAAAAGAAAGTTCATAGAAAATAAAGCTTGGGAAAGGACAAGCTATGATAATTACCCTGCAAGCAAAAAAAAAAAAAAAATGGTGTGGTAAAGGGAAAAAAAATGTAGATAACAAGGCTCAACAGTATACGTGGTCAAACTACACAGTCAAATAAACACTAAATATTTATCTTCTAAAATTACAATATAACTATATTGTTGTTGTTGTTTAGTTTCTAAGTCACGTCTGAATCTTTTGTGACCCCATGGACTATAGCCTGCCAGGTTCCTCTGCCCATGGGATTTCCCAGGCAAGAATACTGGAGTGGGTTGCCATTTCCTTCTGCAGGGATCTTTCTGACCCAGGGATTGAACCCACGCTTCCTGCGTTGGCAAGCGGTTTCTTTACCACCGAGCCACTAGGGAAGCCCATAACTATATTAGAAGGAGCAAAATCCTCATGCTTCATAATAGGGAGTCAATAAGTAGTGTCTATAACCGAAAGTAACAATTTAAGCATGTTATTTAGAGATACACGGGTGAATACCAAAATAAGTAGCTAAAAGAGGAGGATGTGATTACCTTTATGGAAAAGGCTATGAGAAGAGGGAGGCAGGGCACTAATATTTTTAGGAACAAACTCTGAGCTAGAAATACTAAGTATTTTTTTGAAAGACTTTAAAACTATCTTCTTTTCATTCCTTCTTTTATCACCTCAGTAAAATGTCAACATCCTCACTGTTAGGGTTCCTTGACCTCATTTTTGATTATTTTTTTCTCCACTTCACTCAACCATTTTGTCATACTCTATTCCTTGGCATTACCAATAATTGCACTATCTCTAACATCTCATTTTAAAATATCCTATTAATTCAAAAAACATACACATATTGAATCCCTAATGTGGCCAGGTGTATTGCTTTCCTACTTTCATTAGATACCTTTCTCTGAAAGAAGAGAGGTGAGCAAGATGCCAACCCTACCCACCAGAAGCTCACAATCCAGTGGGGAAGGGAGTCATGTAACCCAAATTAAAGTACTGTATGGTAAGTACTGTAATGTGGGTACCAACAGTGTTCTGGGTTAGACCTTGTTTTACTACAGAAAGAAGTCAAACATGAAGACTACTAAAGTCAGGTGATGAGAGGTAGCAAAGGTTCTGGATTCCACATGGTACCCACATGTATTATGCAATGTGAAAATTTAATATGCTCTTAAGTTTGTTTTTTTTTTTTACAGTAAAGTTTTCATAAAATTTGTTTTGAAGTTAATAGTCCTCATTCTTTTTTCAAATTAATTTTTATTGGAGTGCAGCTGCTTTACAATGTTGTGTAATTTCTGCTATATAGCAAAGTGAATCAGCTATACATATACATATATCCTCTTTTTTGGATTTCCTTTGGAAGTCTGTATTCTTTTCACTATGCCACCCTACCCCTCCAATAAAATAAAATAGTCCTCCCTCTGGGATAACTTGCTTGGGATAGAGGCCTAGCAATGTCAGTAAACTTAAGGCTTGGTGGGAACTTACAGATGTAAATAAAGTGAACACCAAGCAGCCAGTGTTATGATCCCTCTGGTCTACAATCACTGAATCTCATCCACTCACACTTAGGCTCACATAAACATCTGTGTCTATATTAAAGGAGTAAGAAGCTTGTTCCAAATGTTTACGAAGAGCTTACCTCTGTCTGTTATTCATTAACAAATACTGAACATCTTCTCTGGGCCTCTCTGTGAGGTCCAGATATGGTTCTTATTCCACAGTCTAGTGAAGGGAGATGATGCTATAACAGATAATGTAAATTCTCTATGTGATTATAGAAAAATGGCAGCTAATCCAGTCTTAGAAATAGAAAGCTAGGGAAAGCTTGTTGGAAAGGATGATACCTAAGGTAAGAGCTGAAAAAAGGTTGGGTAGCTATAGGCTACTTCAAATGAACTCTGGTCATGCTGACAGAATGCTTACTGACTTCCCACAGATTGTACAAATGGGTCCATTTCACTGGTCAGGCTATGGTTACCGTATGATTCAGAGCAGGATAGGTGGTCCTACCAAGAGTTTCAAAAAACCTAAGCCATGTGGGCTACTTGTCACCCAAGGTATCGAGAGCTTATGATGACAGCCTGGGCTTTCTATCATAATCCTAATTATCACAGTTCCCTCCTACCCTACAACCCTCATTCCATGAAAGTTTCCCAGTAGAAGGAAAGAGACTCAAAGGAATCAAGCTCACACAGAACTTGCAAGTTTTTTCTGGCTACTGAATGTCGTACAGAGCTGCAAAATCCTATCCTATAGATCAGAGTTCCAACAAGGATAAGATGAAAACATTTCAAGCTTGTGAATACATATACTAGATTACTACAGTCAAAAGAAAAGCTCCATCGAGATTTGCCAGAGTAGGGGTGGGGAATGGGAAAAAATGTTCAAAAATTTTCTCAATTAACTTTTTAACTTGTTTCTGTCATAATTCCTGGCTTTTCACTATGCCACCAGTAGGTTCAGCAAAGGCATATTCGGGATATACTGAGGCCCTCCCAGGCAACCTCAGCCCACCAAAGCAGTCATAAGAAGGAAAGTTGCCACTTAAAAGTCTTCAGGCAAGTTGGGGCCAGTTCTCAGATGTTACCCTGACCAAATTGTACTCATTCTTTTCAAGAAGATAAAAATCTGCCAAAAACAAATCCCTGGGCAAAATGAAAGGTTCCAGGAAAGAATGACAGAGATTTATAATTTGATACAGACATCAAACACTCAACTGAAAACAACTTGCACATAGCTTTTTGAACATCTAAAAATAGCACATACGCTCAATCTTTCTAATAAGTTGTCTCTCCAATGGGGATTTCATCAGCATAGTTTGTTCTTTGTTGTAGCATGCTAGGTGTTTCATAAGACATATAACAATAGTTCTTTTTCGACATCAAAGGACTTAAATAACTAAACCTCTAACTAGTGTGTTGGTATTATTATCCCTATTTTCTTGGTCATGAAACTGAGGCAGAGGGTAAATGAGGCTTTCCTGAGGCCACAGAAAGATTCCTGTCTAGATTAAATAGAAAATTATCAGCTCCACAATCTCTAAATTAAAGGAAGCCATGAGATCTGCAATATAAGTGCTTTAACCACAGGTTATAGAACGCCACTGTGGATTTAGTCTGCTGAGGCCTCTCAAATATACTTCACTAACCTGTTCTCAAAACATGTACCTAAGGAATGGTAGCATTGTTTCTAAAGCACAAAAATGGCACCAAAGCCTAATTACTTCAGTCCGAGGAGCATCTAATGTAAGTCAGGCTCAATGTCCAAGGACTCAGCCAGCTTTGCTTTATGTGGTGATCACAGACTGAATCCTTACTTCCTGCACAAGAGACAGTGCTCCTCCTGCACAAGAAGAGCCAGGCTTCTTGCTCATATGGCTCTAAACAGGACAGAAAATTTCCCTGGGTCTCCCTCCACTTTAGAAAGATATCAAGGAACAAAAAGCAGCACTCTTGGAAGACAACATAGTTCCCTGAGTCTCAGTAGGAGATTTGCTAATTTTTAATGTTTTACATAAACATATTTAAGAGTTCTACACTAAATCGCATATTTTAGAAGAGTTCTATATATAAAAATAACTATCAACCACAAAGAAGAGGAAAATATAATTCTGAAAAATACCAGACCACTGAACTTGTTCTAAAGCCAAAGTCTAAAGTAGACTTTTGGACTACATGATAAAGTAAAAAAAGCATGGGCATCTGAAATGTACAAATGCATCTCAAAATCCAGGACTGGGTTCTACCTCTGGCTCAGCATCTAACCAGGGATGGGATTTGGAGCAGGTTATTTAAGCTCTCTGAGTATGAGGTTTCTCAACTGCAGAACAGAGTAATACCATCTACCTATCAAGGTGGCTGTAGGGATCAGAAACACAGGCCAGACACACACAGTAAATATGAAAGATTTCCCTTGCAATCTTCAGAGAAAATGTTCTAGGTAACTCCACAGAAAATGAAACTTACATCCTGATATTTAGCCAATAAATTAACTCCCTACTTTAGAGTAGTCTCTAAGAACAGAAGTAAATTAATTAATTTCTCAAATGTACTCATTTATAAAGCTTTAGCCAATTTAATTATCCCTAAAAGTGCTCAACTGGCTGTAGAGAGAGATCTTGTGTGAATAATCAGCTGTTAATACAAAGCAGGTTGCTGTTGCTTCTCACTTTCATCTTTTATCTGCTTTTCTGTTCTCTTCCAAATTGTTCAACTTAAAAAAAAAGAGATCAAATTAACCTTTAATGGATATAATTCAGGCTGCCATCCAGAAAGAGTGAAAAAGCTGGCTTAAAACTCAACATTCAAAAAGCTAAGATCATGACATCCAGTCCCATCACTTCATGGCAAACAGAAGGGGGAAAACTGGAAACAGTGACATATTTTATCTTTTGGGGCTCCAAAATTAATACGGACAGTAACTGCAGCCATGAAATTAAAAGATGTTTGCTCCTTGGAAGGAAAGCTATGACAAATCTAGACAGAATATTTTAAAAGCTGAGACATCACCTTGCCAACAAAGATCTGTATAGTCAAAGCTATGGTTTTTCCAGTAGTCATGTACAGACATGACAGCTGGACCATCAAGAAGGGCCAAACACCAAAGAACTGATGCTTTTGAATTGTGGTGCAGTCCCTTGAACAGCAAGATCAAATCAGTCAATCCTAAAGGAAATCAACCCTGAATATTCATTGGAAAGACTGATACTGAAGCTGAAGCTCCAATACTTTGGCCATCTGATGCAAAGAGCATCAGATGGAAAAGACCCTGATGGAAAGACTGAAGGCAGGAGGAGAAGGGGGTGACAGAGGATGAGATGATTGTATAGTATGACTGGCTCTATGGACATGAGTATGAGAAAACTCTGAGATATAGTGAAGGACAAGGAAGTCTGGTGCTGTAGTCCATGGGTCACAGAGTCAGACATGACTTAGTGACTGAACAACAGCAACCCAGAAAGAAAAAAAGAGTACCAATTAAGTTATTTAATTGATATGTTTTATTTTTTAGTACATCTCAAAAAAACATAGACTTGAGTATAAGTTTTAAAGGTATATATGCTCAACACTGGGTGAGGCCTTCAGATTACACAACTTGGAGGTAGAAATACCCTTCATATCTCAGCTTTGTAGTAATTCCTCAAGAAAATCTACCAATATTTTCATGTTTTTTTCTGGAGCTATTCTAGCTCCTTCATACTAGTAACATCTACCTTTCCTCATCTCCACACCATCACAAATTCCTATTCTTCCTACAAGAATCAATTAGAAAGTGTCAATATGCTATGCTATTCTAAGTCGCTTCAGTCGTGTCCAACTCTGTGGGACCCCATAGATGGCAGCCCACCAGGCTCCCCTGTCCCTGGGATTCTCCAGGCAAGAACACTGGAGTGGGTTGCCATTTCCTTTTCCAAGTAGTTTCCTCTAGAGGGCGCACAGTACTGTAACTCTGTGCTCAGTTGCCCAGTCGTGTCTGCTTGTTTGGGAACCCAGGGACTATAGCCTGTCAGGCTTCTCTGCCCATGGGATTTCCCTGGAAAGAATACTGGAGTGAGTTGCCGTTTCCTCCTCCAGGGGGTCTTCCAGACCCAGGGATCAAACTTGCGTCTCCTGAATCTCCTGCACTGGCAAGTGGATTCTTTACCACTGAGCCACCTGGGAATCCCACCATGTTCCTAACCCACTCCAGTACTGCACTCTCAAATAAAAATTCAATTTCCGAGGAGATAAGTGCCATCTGACTGTACCCAGCAGACATGATCCTATTAATCCCTCAATTACTCAATGCACTCAGGAGAAGGCAATGGCAACCCACTCCAGTACTCTTGCCTGGCAAATCCCATGGACAGAGAAGCCTGGTAGGCTACAGTCCATGGGGTTGCTAGGAGTCGGACACGACTAAGCGACTTCACTTTCACTTTTCACTTTCATGCATTGGAGAGGGAAATGGCAACCCACTCCAGTATTCTTGTCTGGAGGATCCCAGGGACAGGGGAGCCTGGTGGGCTGCCGTTTATGGGGTCACACAGAGTCGGACACGACTGAAGTGACTTAGCAGTAGACTTTGGCACCTAATGTACAGTCTTTCTTTCCACCTGAAGTGTAGGAAAGTTATTCAACCTCTATGAGCCCTACTTTCCTCACCTGTAAAATGGGAACAAAGATTCAGCTTATATATACACGTATATATATAAAATATTCTGAAGATTTATTTATATATATAAATAATATTCTTAAGATGTATTTATATATAAATTCAGTTTATATATATATATATATTTTTTTTTTTTTAAGATTCTTTTCCATTACAGGCTATTACAAGATCTTGAAAAAAATGTAAAAACAAAAAATATGATTCATGAAAAGTACACTTAGATATAAGGGGTCTTTTGTGATTCCATATGAATTTTAGGATTTTTTTTTCAATTTCTGTAAACAATGTTACTAGATCTTTGACAGTGATGGCATTGAATCTGTAGGCTGCTTTGGTTAGTGTGGACACTTTAACGATATTAATTTTTCTAATTCATATATATGGGATATCTTTGCAAAAAGGAACAAAAGAAAAAATGGAGATAAAGAGAACATACCTCAGAATGCAGTTGGAGGATTAAATTAAATCATGCATATTAAGTGTATAGCATGGAGGCTTCTGGTGTTGGAAATCTCATGGGCTAGGAACCCCAAAACTGTTACAAATACCTAAAAATTATGGATAAGGCACTAACAAAAAATTACTCCAAATGTATTCAAACTTATGAGAAAGAATAGGAAAATACCAAGTGCCAGAATTGAAGAAGAAAATGAAAACTACGTTGAAAATTTTGCTGTTATTGCTGAGTTGCTAAGGTGTGTCCAACTCTTGAGACTCCATGGACTGTTGCCTGCCAGGCTCCTCTGTCCATGGGATTTCCTAGGCAAGAATACTGGAGTGGGCTGCCATTTCCTTCACCAGGGGATGTTCCTGATCCAAGGATCAAACCCACGTCTCCTGCATTGGCAGGCAGGTTCTTTACCACTGAGCCACCAGTTACACTGGGCAAAAGATGTAGCTTGAAGCTGGTATGAAAGCATGAAAGCTGGGAGTCTGAACTGAGATTCTGCATAAATGGGACCTCAGTGAAAGGGTAAATTTGGAGGAAAAAAATCTACCTGTAGCACAGGGAGTCATCAAGGACGTTTGTCTGTTTGGTCCTGGGACAAAAAATTCTGAGAGAATATTATTTCTAACCTAGAATTCTATGCAAAGATAAGTTATCATTCAAGAGTAAGGATGGAATAAAATTTTTAAACGTGCACTTCTCAAAATATTTACCTTTCATGCTCTCTTTAAAAAGCCAATAAGGACTGTGTTCCTTTGAAATGGGAGAGTAAACCAAGAAAGAATAAAATGTGAGATATAGGAACCAGGGTATCCAACACAGGAGAGAAAAGGGGATTCACAGAATGATAGTGAAAAGAAGTCCCAGGATGACAGATCTGTAGCAGGCTAGAGCAATGAGTAGAAATTGCAAGAGAGAATAGATGGCTTCCAGGAGGACAGTCTCAAAAGAAAAAAAAAATGATGGACAGAATACCTAAAGTGTTTAAACAAATTGACATCTTTTCATTCCTTTTAAAGGACCTGAGGATGAATTAGTGATAGAAACAAAAAACTAAGCAACTTTAAAAGGGAGGCAATTAATAACTCTAAGAAAAACAAATCATTGTATTAAAAAAAAGGAACTTGGAACAGTTGACAGAACTTCTGGAAGAGTTGATAGAACTTTTCTTCTTTATCTTGATATATACCTTCCATATCTATATCTTTATCAAAACTCAGTATACAACACACACACTACTATATCTAAGATAACCAACATGGACCTATGGTGTAGCACAGGGAACTCTACTCAATATTCTATGATAACCTATATGGGGCAGGGGGGAGTCTGAAGGGGAATGGATATATGTATGTATGTAACTGGGTCACTTATTTGTATGCCTGAAGCTAACACAACATTGTGGATCAACTATACTCCAATAAAATTAAAAAAAAAAACTTGGTATACCAAAAAAGGTAATTTTATGTATGTAATTTATACTTCCATAAACCTGATTTAAAAAAAAAAAATCAAACTGTACTTTTAAAATGGGTATATTTTATTGTATACAAATTATAACTCAATAAAGTTGATTTTTTAAAAAGGGAAATATAGGGACTTTCCTGGTGGTTTAGTGGCTAAGAGTTGGTGATCCCAATGCAGGAGACTTGGGTTTGATCCCTGGTTAGGGAACTAGATACCACATGCTACAACTAAAGGTCCTGTATGCTGCAACTAAGACCCAAAGCAGCCAAATAAATAAATGTTTTTAAAAAAAGGGGGGGGGGGAATGTAACACTAGTACACTATATAACTCAGCTGTAAATAAGTCCCTCATAATTGATTTAATAAAAATTTTGATGCTACTTTATTGGGAGATTAAGGAAGAGGGAGCTTATGTACATTGGAGAAGGGCAGACAAGGTGCTAAATGAGTCAAATCCTTACTTTCCATAGTGCATTACAATAGATAATATCTAAAACTTAAAGAAAACAGTACTATAAATATGGTACTTAGAAATTTTGAGGGCATTATCAGAAGGAAAAAAAGAAGAGCTGAAAGCAGTTGCTTCTGAAGAGTAAGAATAATAAACAAGGAAGGACAGTGCAGGAGACCCTTGTTATTTACTTTAAGTCTTGTAACTATTTGACTCTTTAAATTATATATATATATATATGTATATTATTTGCATATACAATATATATACTAACACAAAGATAGCATGAAAACATAATCTAGGAACAAACCTAAAAAAGGTAAATAAGATTTTTATGAAGAAAATTATAAAACTTTATTGGGATATGTTTTAAAAGACTAAAATAAATGGAGAAATTCTAAGTGAATTAGAGCCTCAAATGTAAGAAGCAAGATTAAACTTTTATATGAAATTTTAAGAAAATCTCTTTTAAGATGTTAAAATAGGGAATAATTTCTAAAGCAAAAACCAGAAATCACAAACCATAAAAGAAAAACTGAAAAATCAATTTCAATAAAATTTAAAAGCTTCTATTTCTCCTAGAGCCCAGATTATAGTCCATAAACATGTTCCACAAAAAGAAACCATTTGAGCTGTTTCTTTAACCACTTTATTAAGACTGACATCATAGTCAAAATCAAGGCTTTTAAAAGAAATATCTGATTTCATTTCTGAATATAAAGTAATATGAAGTAAACACATGAAGTATTATTGTCAAAAAAAGTTGACACTGAATCTAATTAAATTTAGATCCAAACTCCAGTTTACAAGAAAATACTGAAAAAGAGAAGGAAGTTAGCCAATGTTCACTGCAGCATATATACAACTGCCAAGATATGTAAACAACCTGTGTCCATGGACAAATGAATGGATAAAGAAAATGTGGTATATGCATACAATGGAATATTATTCAGCCATTAAAAATAGTGAAATCTTGGCATTTGCAACAACATGGATGGAACTTAAAGGCATATGCTAACTAAAATAAGTCAAACAGAGAAAGACAAACACCATATAATCTCACCTACACATGGAATCTAAAAACAAATAAACAACAACAAAGCCAAGTTCATAGTTACAAAGAATAGACTAGTAGTTGCCAGAGGTCAGCGGTGGGAGGTAAGCGAAATAGGCAAAGGGAGCTAAAAGGTACAAACTTCTAGTTATAAAATAAGTAAGTCATGGAGATGCAATGTACAACTTGGTGACTATAGTTAATGATACTGTATTGTCCCAGGTGGCGCTAGTGGTAAAGAATCTGCCTGCCAATGCAGAAGACATAAGAGATGCGGGTTCAATCCCCAGGTCAGGAAGATCCCAAGGAAGAGGGCATGGCAACGGTCACTCCAGTATTCTTGCCTGGAGAATTCCATGGACAGAGGAGCCTGGAGGGCTACAGTCCATAGGAGTGCAAAAAGTCAGACACAACTGAGCACGCCCACAAAGGAAGGGAAAGGCCATGTACATATCTGAATTTTTTGTTCTTTAGTGTACAGGTAAGTTGAAAATATTAATACATCTGTTTGCAGTCACCAGAAATAGTAGGACAAAGTTTTTTCAGACATAGGTAAGACTGAATCCTTCGTCAGTCTGATAAATATGAAATACTACTATGAAGAAAATACAAAATCTAAGTACTTTTATATTATCAGCACCAGTTATAAAAATGGAGCTCACTCACCCAGGGCCTGGGAGAATGAATGAGCCAATAATCTCTTTTGATAAGTCAGAGAAAGAGGTTTGGGCAGCTGAAATAAAAAGTGATAAGCCAGTAAATCAGTGAAATTGTATGATGAGATAAGGCAAAATGAAGTAGAAAAGAATGCCACAAGGATAAAACCAAATGAAATATGTTGAAAGAATACAACATAGCTGATATGACGTCCACCTCCAATAATCTATAAGAATATACATTTAGCAAATGCAATGCAAATGACAAAGATGGTAAATTAAAATGGTAAAATACATTTTAAACAAAGAAGCCAAATAAAGCTAATATACTACTGTGGTCTTTCTCTGAGAAAAGCAGAAACCACATGGGATAACCTCACAGTAAAATTTGAGGAACTCAATCTGTAGGAAGTGGGTAAAAATAAAAGAACCAAAAGCGAATAAACTCAAAACTCAAAGGTAATATTCTTATCTACCAAAAATCTTATTGAAAAAGAATCAATGTTTAGGAAGTCGCCTTTTAGGCTTCCCTGGTGGCTCAGATGGTAAAGCATCTGCCTGGAATGCGGGAGACCCGGGTTCAATCCCTGGGTTGAGAAGATCCCCTGGAGAAGGAAATGATAACCCACTCCAGTACTCTTGTCTGGAAAATTCCATGGACGGAGGAGCCTGGTAGGCTACAGTCCATGGGGTTGGTTGCAAAGAGTCAGAAACGACTGAATGACTTCACTTTTTCACTTCTTTCTTGTGGGCAAAAGGGAAGAGAAATAAATTGGCTCAAAGAAGCACTGCTTTTAAACCACAGCACAGCTGGAGGTTGTTACTTTCTCCCTTAAGGAGCTACGTGTCATCCCTTAGCAAACAACTGCCTCCTCAGGCTGTCTCAACTCTTCAACTGTTTATATGTATTTCCATTGCGCTTCCTACAAGTTCACGTTGATTCCAATCAGACAGTTCTGAATTTTGGCTCAAGTTTGACTTTGTTCTTAATGGTTATTCAGGAGGCTACTTATGTTCCTCCACAGGTCAGTTCTGTTGCCTTCTACTCCAGGTGAGAATGCAAGCTGACGTGACAAAGCCAGGATTTCAGGAGTCACTGGTACAAGAGAAACCAAGCAGATAGCAAAGAGAGCAGAGACCTGCTAGTCAAAGTCACAACTTAAGAAAGCTCAGAGGTAGGAGTATAGGTAAAGGATGCTGTGTAAGTGATGTGGAAACAGGAGTAAGGAAGGAAAAGAAATGAGATCGTGAAGAATGAGTTAACAGAGAAGGCAATGGCACCCCACTCCAGTACTCTCGCCTGGAAAATCCCATGGACGGAGGAGCCTGGTAGACTGCAGTCCATGGGGTCGTGAAGAGTAGGACACAACTGAGCGACTTCCCTTTCACTTTTCACTTTCGTACATTGGAGAAGGAAATGGCAACCCACTCCAGTGTTCTTGCCTAGAGAATCTCAGGGACGGGGGAGCCTGGTGGGCTGCCGTCTATGGGGTTGCACAGAGTCGGACGTGACTGAAGCGACTCAGCAGCAGCAGCAGCAGCAGCAGCATGAGTTAATGAGGATTCTGATCTCAGGGATGAGGAGAAGCCCTAAAATAAGAAGTGATCAAAACCATAAGAAGAGGTAGTGGCTTGGGAATAAAATGTCCTTTTGGCAGTTACTTTACTCTTTACCTCATGCCCTCTATTAATAGTTGCCCCTAAGCCTCTATGGGTTATAGGAACTTATTTGCATGGAACTCCCAGGATCTCCAGTTCCAGACTAGGGCAAAAATAGCATTTCTAAGATCTACAGATTAGGGAGTAGAGAGTCTAGTTTATATCTCCATACTAAACTTTTAGACAGTAACTAAAACAGCTCTTGGGAAGACCACTAAACACCCTAAGCTTCTTGGTAAACCTGGCATCTAACCCTGTGAAAGAACACAGTTCTCTTCTCATTATCCTAGAGAAATCCTCCATTTCTTCCCTAAATAAGAAACTGTACTCAAGAAAGCCACACACCCAACATGATAGTATTAGAGATCTCCCTTCTGATCAGAAGCACCAAAATCTACTTGTATGAAAGCACAGAAAGACAAAAGAAGGCCAAAAAGTAAAAGGAAATGTCTATATACACTAAACTTCTGGAAGCCCTGGCCAGGGAAATAAGACAATAGAAAGAAATGAAAGGCATTAAGATTAAAAAGGAAGATGTAATACTGTTTTTATTTGCAAGCAACATGCTGTATATAGACAATCTTAAAGAATCTATAATTTAAGAAAGTTAAGGGGTAAAAGGCTAATACATAAAATCCAGCTGTGTGGCTATATACAAGTAATAAACAATTAGAAAATAGAATGAAAAGTACTAGTTACAATATTATCAAACTGATGAAATAGGAATAAAATTACTGAAAGATGCTCAAAATATCTATACTGAAAATAATTTAAAAAAACACTACTGAGAGAAATTACAGGCAATCTAAATGAGTAGATGTCCAAGGATTCAATATTAAGATGTCAATTCTCCCCCAAAATGACCAAAAGATTCAGTGCAATGCCAATCAAAATCCCAGAAAGCGTTTTTCTGGCTAAAAACTGGCAAACTAATTCTAAAATTTATGTGGAAATACAAAGGACTTAGAATAATCAAGGCAATCTTAAGGAAAAGGAACAAAGTTGGCAGATTTATAGTACCTGATTTCAATACCAACTTTATAAAGTTAAGATAATCAAGACTTTATTAAATGTAGTACAGAAGGAGACAAGACAAACAGACCAATGGAACAAAGAAGAGAGAAGAGAAATAGCACACACATCATCAGTCAGCTGATTTTCAACTAAGGCACCAGAGCAACTCAATGGGGAAAGCAAAGTCTTTTTAACAAATGATGCAAGAACAACTGAATATTCATACAGAAAAAAGTAAACCTTTATTCCTATAACACTTTTAGATGTAAACACAAAAGAATATCTTTTTATGCTTAGGGTAAGCAAAGATTTCTTAGGATACAAAAAACACCAACCACAGGGGACTCTGCTGGCAGTTCAGTGGCTAAGACTCCATGCTTCCACTGCAGGGGGCACAGGTTCAACTCCTGGTTGGGGAACTAAGATCCAGCATGCCTCGTGGTATGGCAAAAAAAAAAAAAAAAAAGTACTAACCATAAAAGAAAAAATCGGTAATTTGGATTTCATCAACATTTAAGACTTTTGGCCATCAAAGTCACCATTAAGAATATAAAAAGGCAAGCCAGAGACTGGCAGAAAATATTCACAACACATATCTGACAAAAGGCTTGTATCTATAATATACAAAGAATTTCTATAATCTATAATAAAAACTGAAAAAAAAAGGCAAATGTCTTGAATAGACATTCCATGAAGATAAACAAATGGTCAATAATCACATGAAAATGTGATGAGCATCATTATTATCAGGGACATGCAAATTAAAACCGCAATGAGATAGTGTTACGTAATACCCACTAGAATGGTTAAAATTAAAAAGATTGACAGTACCAAGTGTTGATGAAGATGTGAAGCAAATGCAATTCTTATACACTGCTGACAGAAGTATAAAATGTACAACCACTTAGAAAACTATCTGGCATTTCTCAATACAGTATATTCTACAAACTATAATGTAATTTTTTTCAAACTGTAATATTTTTACAAAAAGATCTGCAGAACAATGTTCATAACAGCTTTATTCATATATCTAAAATTTTGAAACAATGCAAATGACCATCAACAGAAAAATGGGTAAATAGTGGTATTCTTATTCAATGGAATACTACTCAGCAATAAATAAGAACAAACTAGTTATACTAGTAATAATATGAATTTGAAAAATACTATGTTGAACAAAAGAAACCAAAATAAAATTATATGATTTCATTTATATATAGTTCATGAACAAGCAAAATTAACATATGGTGACAGAAATCAGAATAGCAGTTGACTTTAAAGGTGGGGGATTAACTAAAGTGAAGCACAAAGGAACTGTGAGAGGTGATGGAAATGTTCTAGATTTGGATAATGATAACCTAGTGGCTCAGATGGTAAAGAATCTACCTGCAATGTGGGAGACCTGGGTTTGATCCCTGGATTGGGAAGATCCCCTGGAGGAGTGCATGGCAACCCACTCCAGTATTCTTGCCTGGAGAATCCCCATGGACAGAGGATCCTGGCAGACTACAGTCCCATGGGGTCACAAAGAGTTGAACACGTTGAGCAACCGAGCCACAGCATAATCTGAGTGTATATAACTGTCAAAACTCATCAAACTATATACTCAATATCTATTTTACTGTATATAAACATAAAATACATTTATACACAGTAAATGGGCACTGTGTATACACATACCCTGGTGGCTCAGTGGTAAAAGAATCTGCCTGCCAATGCAGGAGACTCAAGAGATGAGGGTTTGATTCCTGGGTGGGGAAGATGCCCTGGAGTAGGAAATGGCAACCCTCTCCTGCATTCTTGCCTGGACAAGAATAAAAAACTGGCTACCATCTACAGGGTTGCAAAGAGTTGGACTCAACTGAGCATGCATGCAAAGGAAGGGAAAGGCCATGTAAATATCTGCATTAATTTTTTGCTCTTTGGTGCACAGATAGGCAGAAAGTATTAATATATCTGTTTTCAATCACCAGAAATAGTAGGAGAAATTTTGCTCCCCAACTCAAACAAGATGGCAACATTATCAGAATGAATTTTTTCCAAAGGACATCAATTTTAGAATAGTCAACAGTGGATCTTTCTCAGTTTATGTGCCACAAACCATGGGGGAGACTGCATCCTCATATCCGTAGGCTCGCAATATAATTTTTTTTAAATTTTTATTTACTTGCTATATCATTTTTAAAATAATTTTATTTATTATTTATTTATTTTTGGCTGTGCTGGGTCTTCATTGCTACACGGTCTTTTCTCTAGTTGCAGCAAGCGGGGGCTACTCTCTAGTTGAGGTACTCAGGCTTCTCATCGTGGTGACTTCTCTTGCTGTGGAGCATGGGCTCTAGTGCGTGGGGGCTTCAGCAGCTGTGATACGTGGGCTCAGTAGTTGCGGTTCCCAGACTCTCGAGCACAGGCTCAACGATGTGGCACCTGGGCTTAGTTACCCTGAGGCATGTGGAATCTTCCCAGATCAGAGATCAAACCTGTGTTTCCTGCATTGGAAGGCAGATTCTTTACCACTGAGCCACCAGGGAAGCCCATTCATGTTAGTTGCTTAATTAAAGGAGACTAAACTTCCAAATACTATCATGTGAAGGAGCCGAAATTTTTTAAAGTTTCTTCCTATTTCTTTCCACTCAATCTCTCATCTGCAGAGTCAGTTGGTGGTCTGATTTCTATTACTATACATGAAAATGAAAGTGAAAGTTGCTCAGTCATGTCCAACTCTTTTGACACCCCATGGACTATACAGTCCGTGGAATCTCCAGGCCAGAATACTGGAGTGGGTATCCTTTCCCTTCTCCAGGGGATCTTCCCAACCCAAGGATCGAACCCAGGTCTCCCACACTGCAGGCAGATTCTTTACCAGCTGAGCCACCAGGGAAGCCCCTACTATACATAAGTTTTGCTTATTCATGAACTTTATATAAATGGAATCTTCTGAAGTACATTAGAAATGTATCTTTTTTATAAAGATGTAGTATGACTGAAAAATACTGGAAACTAGTGACTGTGACAACTGAGTGTCTAAATCTTTACTAGTAACCAAACTAAACAGCAGCTGAAACATGGGCAACAAAATATGGGGTACTAGAATATATTTTTTAAAACACATTGTAAACTGCAATGCATTGGGAAAACAAGATGATATTTATTTTCAACAAATAAACAAAAAAAATCAATAAATAGTTTTTCACCTTAAGTTTCTGATATATGTGGCGCAGAGAATCTGCAGTTCCCATGTCAGCTTCATCAGGAATACACACGATATCTAGCTTCATTTTCATCTTGTTGAAGTCTGCACACAAAGCCTTTTGGACATCCTTGGTTGTAATGACAATGACTTCTATAGCATGAAAAAAAAGGAAGGAATAGTGCAAAAACTCTCATTCATTTAGACCGTGGTTACACTACTTCAATTAGATTTGGTCTGTTTCTAGATTTAGTAATGACAGCTAATATTATTGAGATTTTGCAACATACTTTACATGCATCTTCTCAATTAATTCTTACAGAAAATTATTTAAAAATTGTAAAATTCCTCCATTTTACAAATGAGGAAACTTGGACTAAAAGATATGAAGTGACTTTGTTCAGGGTACATAAAACCAGTAAGCAAGAGATCTAAGATAAAACATGTTAATATATTAAACACTACTTCTTCCTGACATAAAGAATGCAAAAGAGCACTTATTAAACCATATACCAATGAGATTCTATTCTATTCTAGTTTTAATTTTTGGTCACACCATGCTGCATGTGGGATCTTAGTTCTCCTGACCAGGGATTGAACCTGTGTCCCCTGCATTGGAGGCATGGAGTCTTAACTACTGGACCACCAGGGAAATCCTGGGATCACATTTTAAAACTTCATTCACTACAAAGAGAGAGCTATCACCACTTCCCATCAGATGGCTATTAGTGTTTCACTGATGATCATAACGAATCCAGTAACAGACAATTTCCATGTAATAGATGCCTTCACCTTATCCATATAGCCATCAATTAACAAAAACTTGGGGTTCTGTCATAGATCTTTGGCAGGGTAATGTAATCCACTGCAATATAACATGTGTTGCAGATATCTGAAGATTAGATTTTAGCATCTCTAAAGTGTAACAATTTCTATATGTGTTTCATGATAGTGCTCAATTACCTCTCCCTTTCACTATAATCATTCTTTTTTTCACTTTCTTCTTTTCTTTCTTCCTTCCTTCTTTCTTCCTTTTCCCACTTAGCTTTCTTTCAGTCATTAACTCACTCATTCAACCAACAAATACAATTATATTTAATATGTAAATTCAGGCACTGAGAATTCAGAAATGAACTAAACATGGCTCCTATTCTTAAGAAACGTAACATGAAATTTTAGACATGAAAATGGTTAAGGAAGGCTTCATGGAAGGGATGGCTTTTGAGGCAGGCCATGATGAACTCAAGTCCAATTTAGTATATACCGTATATAAAATGCTGATGTTACAGAGATGAATTAGACACAGTACCTGCTCTCAGGAAGATCAGTCTAACATGCCACTAACTACAGCATAAAGCAGACCTTAAAAGGTACTGAGATAGAAAAACGAAGTGTGATGAAAACATAGAGGACAGGGTGACTGACACTGTTTGGGATTTCAAGAAGGTGACATTTCCATACGGTGGAGAGATTTTAGGTCGAATGAAGGGAGTTAACTATAAACATGGGACAGTCTCATAATTGGACCAGTCAGTTCTGTTCAGGCACTCAGTCATGTCTGACTCTTTTTGACTCTACGGACTGCAGCACACCAAGCTTCCCTGTCCATCACCATCTCACGGAGCTGGCTCAAACTCATGTCCATCGAGTCAGTGATGCCATCCAGCCATCTCATCCTCTGTCGTCCCCTTCTCCTCCTGTCTTCAACCTTTCCCAGAATCAGGGTCTTTTCCACTGAGTCAGTTCTTCACATCAAGTGGCCAAAGTATTGGAGCTTCAGCTTCAGTATCAGTCCTTTCAATGAATATTCAGGACTGATTTCCTTTAGGATTGACTGGTTGGATCTCCTTGCAGTCCAAGGGATTCTCAAGAGTCTTCTCCAACACCACACTTCAAAAGCATCAATTCTTCCCCACTCAGCCTTCTTTACGGTCCAACTCTCACATCCATACATGACTACTGGGAAAACCATACCTTTGACCAGACGGACCTTTGTCAGCAAAGTAATGTCTCTGCTTTTTAACATGCTGTCTAGGTTTGTCACAGCTTTTCTTCCAAGGAGCAAGCGTCTTTGAATTTCATGGCTGCAGTCACCATCTGCAGTGATTTTGGAGCCCAAGAAAATAAAGCCTGTCACTGTTTCCACTGTTTCCCCATCTACTTGCCACAAAGTGACCAGATGCCATGATCTTCGTTTTTGAATGTTGAGTTTTTCACTCTCCTCTTTCACTTTCATCAAGAGGCTCTTTAGTTCCTCTTCACTTTCTGCCATAAGGGTGGTGTCATCTGCATATCTGAGGTTATTGTTACTTCTCCTGGCAATCTTGATTCCAGCTTGTGCTTCATCCAGTCCCACATTTTGCATCATGTACTCTGCATAGAAGTTAAATAAGCTGGACGACAATATACAGCCTTGACATACTCCTTTCCCAATTTTGAATCAGTCCATTGTTCCATGTCCAGTTCTAACTGTTGCTTCTTGACCTGAATACAGATTTCCTGGGAGGCAGGTAAGGTGGTCTGATATTCCCGTCTCTTTAAGAATTTTCCAGTTTCTCGTGATCCATACTGTCAAAGGCTTTAGCATAGTCAATGAAGCAGCAGTAGATGTTTTTCTGGAAATCTCTTGCTTTTTCGATGATCCAACGGATGTTGGCAATTTGATCTCTGGTTCCTCTGCCTTTTCTAAATCCAGCTGGAACATCTGGAAGTTCACGGTTCATGTACTGTTGAAGCCTATCTTGGAGAATATTGAGCATTACCTTGCTAGCATGTGAAATGAGTGCAATTGTGCAGAAGTTTGAGCATTCTTTGGCATTGCCTTTCTTTGGGATTGGAATGAAAACTGACCTTTTCCAGGCCTGTGGCCACTGCTGAGTTTTCCAAATTTTATGGCATATTGAGTGCAGCACTTTCACAGCATCATCTTTTAGGATTTGAAATAGCTCATCTGGAATTCCATCACCTCCACTAGCTTTGTTTGTAGTGATGCTTCCTAAGGCCCACTTGACTTCACATTCCAGGATGTCTGGCTCTAGGTGAGTGATCACACCATTGTGGTTATCTGGGTCATGAAGATCTTTTTTGTACAGTTCTTCTGTGTATTCTTGCCACCTCTTCTTAATATCTTCTGCTTCTGTTAGGTCCCTACCATTTCTGTACTTAATTGTGCCCATCTTTGCATGAAATGTTCCCTTGGTATCTCTTCATTTTCTTGAAGACATCTCTAGTCTTTCCCATTCTATTTTTTCCTCTATTTATTTGCATTGATCACTTAGGAAGGCTTTCTCTCTCCTTGCTATTCATTATGGAGAGACTAATGCTAAGCAGGGCTATGAACTTCCTAAAATAATGAACTATATGAACAGAATGAACAAAGAGTTTATAGATCAACTCCAGAATATCATGTTTAGGAGTCATTCTCCAAATTCTGAGTTAGCCTCATTCAGAAGGAATTTTCTATATAACAGGCATTTAATATACCACAAAAGACTATCCCCAAATATAACTAAAGATATATAGCAAGAGGAAAAAAAAAAAGTGATAAATGACAAAGCCATAAGAACTTATTAAAGGAAAGTAGTATATTTAAAAGTGTATTAAGATGTGTCATTCACCTGTGATACTGAGTTCTAAAAAGAAAATCTTTTCTAAAACACATTTCAATGTCAATATCATACAGACCACTGCAAAGAAGTGTTCATGGGTCTGTCTCAAGAAAGTATGAGTGGAATAAACACTGGATCATAAGCCTAGGGCCCAGGATCTGGCACCACCTCCATCTGGTATTCTAATCTGCTATATCTAACCAAAGGACACCCCAAACTCATTGTGGCCAAAGCCAAACTCACTGTCTTCGTTCAAACCTGTTCATTGTCTTACATTTCCTCTCCTATTACTGACATCACCATCCACTTAGCTACTTACCGAAGCAGAAAGTAGAGGGAACTCATCCCTTTCTTTCTACTACCCCTCCCCATGAATCAACAACTTTCCCAAATGGGCCTTCTTCACCATCCTTAGCACTAATGCCTTAGTTCAGGCCCTCTTTGTTGTTAGCATGGACTTTTGTATCAATTTCTTAACTCATCTCCTTGCTTATAGTCTTGACCCCCTCACACTAATTCTTCATACAGCTCCCAAAGCAATTTTTTTAAAAATCTGTATTTCAAATTTATTACCATGAAGTTGTTCACATTTGCTTATTATCTTTTTTGTTTGTTTGCTTGTTTTGACTGCGCTGCATGGCTATAGTATCTCAATTCCCCACCAGGGACTGAACCTGGGCCACGGCAGTGAAAGTGCAGAATCATAACCACTAGACCACCAAGGAACTCTCTTGCTTATTAACTTTTAATGTCTGTAGGATTTGTGGTGATGTTTCATCTTTCATTCCTGTTATTAGTAATTTGTGTCTTCTCCCCTTTTTTTGATCAGTCTAACTAAAGATTTAACAATTCTATTGATATTTTTTTTAAAGAGTCACCTCTTGGTTTTACTGATTTTCTCTAATGCTTTTGGCTTCTATTTCACTTACTTCTACTCTTATCATTTTTATCTCCTTTCTACTTGAGTTTCATTTGCTTCTCTTTTTCCAGTTTGTCAAAGTAGAAACTTAGATGATAATTTGAGACATTTCTTTTCTAACAGAGAACTTAATATTATAAAATTTTCTCTAAACATTGCTTTAGCTACATCCCTCAAGTTTTAAAACACTGAATTTTCATTTTCAGTAAGTTAAAAACATTTTCTAATTCCCCTTGTGGCCAGATGGCCAAAAAGCACAAGAAAAGATGCTCAACATCACTAATTATTAGAGAAATGCAAATGAAAACTACAATGAGCTATCACCTGGCACTGGTCAGAACAACCATCACCCAAAAAAAATCTAAAAACAATAAATGCTAGAGAGGGTGTGGAGGAAAGGGAACCCTCCTACATGGTTGGTGGGAATGCAAATTGGTACAGCCACCATGGAGAACAGTATGGAGGTTTCTTAAAAAAACCCAAAATTGAAACTACCATATGACCCAGTAATCCCACTCCTAGGCATATACCCAGAGAAAACCACAATTCAAAAAGATACCTAAAAAAAAAAGATACATGCACCCCGATGTTCAGTGCAGCACTATTTACAATAGCCAGGACATGGAAGCAACCCAAATGCCCATCAACAGAGGAATGGATAAAGAAGATGTCATATATATACTTGGTGGAATACTACTCACTCATAAAAAAGAACAAGATAATGCCATCTGTATCAACACTGATGGACCTAGAGACTGTCATACTGAGTCATGGAAGTCAGACACAGACAGATAAACATCATATGATATTGCTTATATGTGGAATCTAAAAAAAAGGAGTACAAATGAAGCCTGTATAGAAGCAGAGCCACAGATGTAGAAAACAAACCAGGGGGCAAAGAGGGAGAAGGAATAAATTGGGAGTTTGGGATTGATGTAGAAATACTACTATATAAAATAGGTAACTAATAAGAACCTACTGTATAGCACAGGGAACTCTACTCAATACTCTGTAAAGGCCTATATGGGAAAAGAGTCTACAGAAAGAGTGGATATATGTGTATGTATAACTGATTCACTTTGCTGTACACCTGAAACTAATACAATACTGTAAATCAACTATACTCTAATAAAATTGTTTTTTAAATTTCCTTTGTGTTTTCCTCTTTGGGTTATGTACAAATATGTGGTTTGATTTCCAAATACTTAGGGATTCTCTTGATACCTGTATGTTATTGATTTCTAATGTAACTCTACTGTGGTTAGAGAATATATTTTGTATTATTTTAATCTTCAAAGAATTATTGAGACCTGTTTTATTTCAAAAAATACAGTCTATCTTAGTAAAAGTTCTTAGCATTTGAAAAGAATTGTGCATTCTGCTTTACTAGGTGGCATGTTCTATAAATGTCAATTAGGTAAAATTGTAAAAAATCCTAAGGAATCCACAAAAGGCTGCCAGAATTAATAATAAGTGTATTTAGCAAAGTTGTAGGATACAGGGCAGCATAAAAAAGCTATGTTTTTATGTACTAGCAATGAATTTTCTGGAAATTGAAATAATTACCATTTATGATAACACCCTCTTCCAACAACACAAAAGAAGACTCTACACATGGACAACACCAGATGGTCGACACCAAAATAAGATTGATTATATTCTTTGTGGCCAAAGATGGAGAAGCTCTATACAGTCAGCAAAAACAAGACCAGGAGCTGACTGTGGCTCAGATCATGAAGTCCTTATTGCCAAATTCAGACTTAAATTGAAGAAAGTGAAGAAAACCACTAGACCATTCAGGTATGACCTAAATCAAATCCCTTATGACTATACAGTGGAAATGAGAAATAGATTTAAGGGACTAGATCTGATAGACAAAATGCCTGATGAACTATGGATGGAGGTTTGTAACACTGTACAGGAGACAGGAATCAAGACCATCTCCAAGAAAAAGAAATGCAAAAAAGCAAAATGGCTGCCCGAGGAGGCCTTACAAATAGCTGTGAAAATAAGGGAAGCGAAAAGCAAAGGAGAAAAGGAAAGATATACCCATTTGAATGCAGAGTTCCAAAGAATAGCAAGGAGAGATAAGAAAGCCTTCCTCAACGATCAGTGCAAAGAAAATAGAGGAAAACAATAGAATGGGAAAGACTAGAGATCTCTTCAAGAAAATTAGAGATAGCAAGGGAACATTTCATGCAAAGACGGTAACAATAAAGGACAGAAATGGTAGGGACCTAACAGAAACAGAAGATATTAAGAAGAGGTGGCAAGAATGCACAGAAGAACTATACAAAAAAGATCTTCATGACCCAGATAATCACCATGGTGTAGTCACTCACCTAGAGCCAGACATCCTGGAATGTGAAGTCAAGTGGGCCTTAGGAAGCATCACTAAGAACAAAGCTAGTGGAGGTGCTGGAATACCAGTTGAGTTATTTCAAATCCGGGAAGATGACGCTGTGAAAGTGCTGCACTCAATATGCCATAAAATTTGGAAAACTCAGCAGTGGCCACAGGACTGGAAAAGGTCAGTTTTCGTTCCAATCCCAAAGAAAGGCAATGCCAAAGAACGCTCAAACTACCACACAACTGCACTCATGTCACACGCTAGTAAAGTAATGCTTAAAATTCTCCAAGCCAGGCTTCAGCAATACATGAACCACGCAGAGTACATCATGAGAAAAGCTGGGCTGGAGGAAGCACAAACTGGAATCAAGATTGCCGGGAGAGCTATCAATAACCTCAGATATGCAGATGACACCACCTTTATGGCAGAAAGTGAAGAAGAACTAAAGAGCTTCTTGATGAAAGTGAAAGAGAAGAGTGAAAAAGTTGGCTTAATGTTCAGCATTCAGAAAACTAAGATCATGGCATCTGGTCCCATCACTTCATGGCAAATAGATGGAGAAACAGTGGCTGACTTTATTTTTCTGGGCTCCAAAATCACTGCGGATGGTGATTGCAGCCATGAAATTAAAAGATGCTTGCTCCTTGGAAGGAAAGTTATGACCAACCTAGACAACATATTAAAAAGCAGAGACATTACTTTGCCAACAAAGGTCCGTCTAGTCAAGGCTATGGTTTTTCCAGTGATCATGTATGGATGTGAGAGTTGGACTATAATGAAAGATGAGTGCTGAAGAATTGATGCTTTTGAACTGTGGTGTTGGAGAAGACTCTTGAGAGTCCCTTGGACTGCAAGGAGATCCAACCAGTCCATCCTAAAGGACATCGGTCCTGGGTGTTCATTGGAAGAACTGATGTTGAAGCTGAAACTCCTATACTTTGGTCACCTGATGCGAAGAGCTGACTCATTTGAAAAGATCTTGATGCTGGGAAAGACTGAGGGCAGGAGGAGAAGGGGACGACAGAGGATGAGATGGCTGGATGGCATAACCGACTCAATGGACACGGGTTTGAGTGAACTCCGGGAGTTGGTGATGGACAGGGAGGCCTGGCGTGCTGCGGTCCATGGGGTGACAAAGAGTCGGACACAACTGAGCGACTGAACTGAACAAATAAATACAATAAAATATGTGTAAGTCCTATACACTGAAAACTATAGAGTAGTTGTGTAAGTTAAGAGAAATTACAAAAGGCCTAACTAAAAGGAGAGTTATATCATGCTCCTCAATCAGAAGGCTCAATACTGTTAAGATGTGAGTTCTCTTTCTACTGATATATGGATTCAATTCAGTCTTAATCAAAATTCTAGCAAGTTTTCTTGTAGAAATTGATAAGCTGATTCTGAAATTTATATAAAGATACAAAGGACTTAAGAGTAGCGAAAACATGAATTTAACCATTTTAAACTTTAGTTTAATAATCCTTTCAAGACTTCCTTGTGCTTCCACTGTAGAAGGCATGGGTTTGATCCCTGGTTAGGGGAATTAGGATCCCACATGCCTTGTGGCACAGCCAAAAAAAAAGGCTCTTCACTGATTTCCCATTGCTTTCAAGAAAAAAAAAAAATCTAAATTCCTCAACATGGAATACAAGGCCCTTCATAGTATAATGCCTGTTCATTTCTCTCATTACATTTTTTCCCTCTTACGCTCGATATTGCTGCTGTTGTTTAGTCACTAAGTCATGTCCGACTCTTTGTCAACCCCATGGACTAGAGCCCACCAGGCTCCTCTGTCCATGGGATTTCCCAGGCAAGAATACTGGAGTAGGTTGCCATTTCTTTCTCCAGGGGATCTTCCCAACCAAGGGATCAAACCTGTATCTCCTGCATTGCCAAGCAGATTCTTAACCAGTGAGCCACCAGGGAATACACACTGATGTTACAGCCAAATAAAATGAAAAGTAGTTATAAAAAAAAGAAAAGAAAAGTCGTTGCGAGAATATGTGCTGATCATGACTCTATCTCTGCAAAATTTACTACTTCTGTATGGAATACTTCTGGTCAGAATGTCAATCTATTTTCCAAGAGTCAATTCAAGGGTCAGCTACTCTGTAAAGTCTTCTCTGAATCTCGCAAGTTCAAACAGTATCTTCCTTATATTAATAACAAGCACTTATAATGTGCCTCTGTTATAACATTTATCACATTACACAATGATAATCTGTTTACATATGTATCTCTCCACTAGACTTTAAGGTTCTAGAAATCAGGGCTTGAGTTAACCTTTTCAATTCCGTACTCCAGTGTTTAATATACTACCTGGCACATACAGGTTCTCAGTAAATACTATGAGGCATGTGGTCGTTCTCATATTATGTTCTGATATCCTTCCAGGGTTATCTTGGATCACTGTGGAGACCAGCTCTAAAAGAGAAACACTTAGCACTATCTTCTCAACCTTTTTCACACAGCAATAGAATACTCCAAAGTTTCTAATTTAAAGAGGCCAGTCTCCAGCCAACATTGAGTCCTAGTCTTCTTTCATTCATTTCTCTCACCCTCATAAAGCTGATAAATTACTAGGATAAAGAACCCTAAAAGTTTTGTGAGTATATCTCATTGCCATGACTCACCTTCAAATCCAACACGCTCAAGCAGGTTCAGTGGGTACCAAATTAAAGGTTTGTTGCCGACTGGAAGCAGAGGTTTGGGAATACTGGAAGTCAGGTCTGTCATTCGCGATCCCCCTCCAACTGCCATTACAACTGCTTGAAATTCCATTTTTAAAAACTGTAATCACAGAGAAAACCAAGAGAAAAACGTAATAAAATCAATGTACACACAGTATTAATCTTATTTTTATTTAGGTTATTGATATTCACTTATGACAAACGTCATTTCCAACACCAATAACCAGAATAAGAAAGACTCCTTAGCCACAGTATAAACATCACATTTATCCTATTCTCTTACTGATAAATACTCTCATTTCCAGCCTGGGATTATGGGCTAGAGGGGGGACATGAATAAAACAAAAATCTGGCTCTTGCTCTTGAATTGTTGACAATTAAGAGAAGACAAATGCAGTAAATTACAATACAACATCATTAATGCCATGACAAGGATATATCTAAGGTACAGTAGGCATATATAGTGACAGTAACACCTAAGTCTTCCTAGAAAACATAGGGAAGGTTTTATAGGAAAGTGATGCTTGAGCTGACTCTTAAAGGAGTAAGAGTTTACCAAGTTGGTTTCTGATATGTGAGTTTGTATTCCCTGAAAAAAATTTTAAAACTTCTGACTAGAATTAACAGCACAAAGACAAGCACATTAGATCTCTGAAAAGTATGAAATGACTTAAGATGCTTCTATTAATTCAGCCACCTGCTCCCATTTTTTCATTACCCCCAACTTGAAATATAACACTATAAACTCAAATGTAGGCTTGTATCTTAACCTAGGTTTGCAGAGCCCAATTACAGAAACAAACCAAGTTAATTTCTTTTTTTCAGACTCAAGGTGATAAATGAAACTGTTTGACATTCAAAAAAAAAAAATCTCTTTACAGCTGCTACCACATAAGAGAGGCACATTAAAAGCTCACAAATCCTTATTGATTTAAAATAGAAGTACTATTTGACTCACAACAAATGATGTAACCTTTTAAAAACAAAGTGAAATTCAATGCTCTGGAAACAAAAACGTATTTAACACCAAACTGGGAAATAATGTTGCTCCTTTATCATAATTTTGATCAGTCCTGGGCTCCTCACATCAGTATCTAAACTGCAACACACACACACCATACACCCCAGCACAAAGTAAAGGCTCTTACACAACATCCACAACGTAAAGATACGGTACTTTCAATTCCAGCAGGCACTGCCTCAGATTGGTATTTAACTTCAATCTGGCATTATATAAATCTCATAACATCTGATGTTACTATGAAAAGTATTAACACTGGATCCTTAAGAGTTAAAAGACCTGAGTTTGAGTTCTGGTTCTGTCACTCACAGGTGAGGTAATCAGGGGCCTGACATTTAAAACTCAGCATCCTCAGTTTCTAGAAAAGAGCCTGGTGGTTAAGTTCACAGGCCCTTTAACCAGACTGCCTGGATTTTAATTCTAGCTCTACCATGAATTAGCTGTAAGATCCAGGGCAAGCTACATACCTTTCCCAAGCCTCCATTTTCTTAATTTTCTAAGGTGAGGATAATTAGTTTCTACTTCACAGAGTTGTTATAAATATTAAATAAGTTAACCCAAGTAAAGCACACAAAACAATGACAAGCATTATACAAGTTTTTGATAATAGACAGGTCATGGAAACTTTCTGTGCCAGCTGAACCATGCTGTTGCATAATTCTGGTCCCTGAATCGCTATTCTTGCTTCCTTAGTTGCCTTTCTCCTGTGTCCAGTATGTAATCACCAATTAAAGACTCAGTTGAAGAATCACCTTGTGTATAAAGACATTCTTATCCCTTCCCACCCTCTCAGAGAAGTAACTCTTTTCTCCTTAAAGGCTTCCATTCTACTATATACAGATCATCTCTACCTTTCAGGATTCACTGCCCATTTTAATTTTCATTATTTCTTGGCAAGTGTGGCATGTAGGATCTTACTCCCCTCTCCCTCAACCCACCCCCTAGGGATGGAGCCCACTGCCCCTGCATTGGAAGTGTGGAGTCTCAACCACTGTACTGCCAGGGAAGTCCATCTGCCTGTTTATTTAAATGTCTATTTCCTTTGAGTTCCTTGACTGTCATCGCTGTATTCCCAGTACCTGACATAATTCCTGTCAGATGCCAGGCATTCAGTCAGTACTTGTGGAATGAGCATCTGTGAACCTCACAACAACCCAGAGTATGCGTCAAGCTCAAACATGTGCAGAAGGGACATTAGAACCCAGATCACTAGGATCTGAGGTTCCTGCTCTCAACGAGGCTCTGGGTGATAATCATGAACATAACTGATAACAGGCAGCCTGACAAATGTCTCAATGTCACTGCCACGACTCTGAGCGATGGGAATCAAGGCAATAACTCGCTAGCCACTCAGGCTTTAGAGAGGGTGTTCTTGTCATCTTCAACCTGCCTCCGATACAGCCCTCACTGCCTTCTCCCTTTGTAAATTGATAAAAACCCCGAATCACAACTGATCTCTCAGCCAGACTTTATTGTATTGCTCTTTGTATTTGTATCTTGCACCTAAAACAACCAAAAACAGAATAAAAGAACGAAGGACTTTTAAGTGGAAAGGATCAGGCACTGTGCGCAGGGCGTCCGGTGCTCACTCGCTGTGACTTCCAGCAGATCCTCCCCTCCCTGAAACAATTTCCTCAACTTTTGCACAAGGTGGCTGGCTCAGATGCTCCCCGAGCTTCCTTTTAGTTCGGGCACTTGGCTCCGCGGCCAGGTCCGGGAGGCACTCGAGCTGGCGACTCGGGCTCTGCACCCCTGCCACCCCCTCGGGCCCTCCTCTGCAAGGCTTGAGGAGCCCGCCTCCCTCCGGTGAAGTGAGGCTCGGCGGCCTCCACCGCGCGGCTCCCCCCGCCAGCCCGCTCGTGCGCGGCCTGGCAGCGCAGAAGCCGCAGCTTTACCTCAGGTCCCCGCGCGCCGCCACGGTTCCCAGCGCTCCCCGCGCTCCCCACGCTGCCGCCGACTGACAGCCAAAAGGCGCAGGCGCACGATGGCCGGGCAGATCGATGGGACGCGCTGGGCAGGCCCGCAGAGAAGAAAACGAGCACCGAGTAATAGATGACGGCGGAGACGGGCGCCACTGGGAGGAGGGGAAGAGTAGACGAGGCGGGGCCGCCGGAGCCTTTTCATTCATTCACAAATTACCAACGCCCACGGAGCGTCCCTCACGTTGCAGGAGAACTAGTTCCAGTCTCTTCCTTCAGACAATTCTTCTAGGACCTGGTCCCTACTACCACTCTGCGGAAGGACAGCTTATTGGGAGCTGCGGTTTAGGGCTGGCCAGTGGAGAAATCACCAAGGATTGCCAAGGTTTTCTGTGACCAGTGAGGTCTAATGTGGCCACTCAACGTTGGCTTTCTGAACCAGATTATTATGGTATGGAAAACATCCACCTTTAGCCATCAAAAGTTGGTCGGGAGTGTGGGATTCGGGAAGATCTCACGGTAATGGTGGGGAAAATCCCCTGGAGGAGGGCATAGCAACCCACTCCAGTATCCTTGTCTGGAAAACCCCTTGGACAGAGGAGCCTGGCGGTCTACAGTGCATAAGGTTGCCCAGAGTCAGACACTACTGAAGCGACTTAGCAGCACTGTGATGGTGATACTGAACAGTGGCTTGGAGAGAGTGAGTCAAATGAATATCTTGGGTAAGAGCCTTCCAAGAAGACTAGCCAGCAAGTGCAAAGGCCTTGGAGAGAGAAGGCAACTTCAGAGAACAACAAAGAAGCCAACAGAGCTGAAGAAAAGTGAGCTGGGGGAGAGTGGATGACGGCAGAGGAAGCCAGAGAGACAATGGGGGAGAAGGTAGAGAATTCAGATCCTGTGGGTCTTGTAGGCGTTGTGAGGATCTTGACTTGTGCAGAGCAGCAGCGATATAACAGGCTTTTAAAGGATCACTGTGGTTGCTGTTTTGATAAAGAATCTCTGCTTCCAGAGACCAGTTAAGAAGCTGCAACATCCGGATGGAGAACCCAAACAGCTGAGTCTAGACTCCAACAATTGTGAGATAACAATAAAATAATTCTTTTTTGTTTGTTTTGTTTTAAGCAGTACATTTTAAAGGAAGATTGTTAAGCTGCATTATCTGGTTTTGGGTGGGGGTTGTGTGGTTTCTGTTTTGTTGGCTGCGCTGCTGGGCTCAAGCGATCTTAGTTCCTCAACCAGGAATTGAACCCAAGCCTTGGCAGTGAAAGCATGGAGTCCTAACCACTGGACCACCAGGGAATTCCGTAAACTACATTGAATAACAGGAACAATGGTCGTTCTCTCTTTTGGAAGCTTCCTCTTTTTCTATCCATCTCTTTTTAATAATATTTCTTTCATTTAAAAAAATGTATTTGTTTTATTTTTGGCTGCCTTGGATCTGTTGCTGTGCAAGGGCTTTCTCTGGTTGGGTGAGCGGAGCCACTCTTGCTTGTCGTGCACAGGCTTCTCGATGCCGTGGCTTCTCCTGTTGCAGAGCACAGGCTCTGAGGCACGAGGGCTTTAGCAGTTGTGGCACACAGGATTAGCTGCTCAGTGCCACATGGAGTCTTTCCCAGCCAGGGATCAAACCCATGTTCCCTGCATTGGCAGGTGGATTCTTAACCACTGGACCACCAGGGAAGTCCTCTATCCATCTGTTAAAACTTTAGTTACCTTAGCTCCCTGCCAGTTAGGAAGCGGAGTCTAACTTCTGCAATAAAAATAAAGGAATTTGACTTCATTCAACAATATTTATTGCATGCCTAATATGTGCCAACCAGTGTCTGAGATCCTAGATAGTGGGACTACAACAATCACCAAGACAGGACTTGTAATTTTTCCCTGACTTTCAGCCAGAAGAGTAGGAGCTCAGCCTAGAATGTACTGAAAAAAAAAAAAAGTCCTGTGGCTACATCCATAAAACTAGCCTATCTGTGCCCTGCCTCTCTTTCACTTAGAATGCTGGTGATGAGTTATTGGAAAATTACTTAGCTCTAAACACTGAGTTGGTAAAGGGAGCCATGGAGTGATTGCTTTGGCCACAGGAGACCTGAAACTTGATTACCATTTCCTTCTGCAGCAAGATTATTTCTCTCTTTGGTATTAGCTCAAGCAAGCAGAAGCCTTGGGAATTACAGCATGGTTTTGAGGTGAGAACTAGTTATGAAGTAAGAACAGCATTCAACCTCATATCTGGCATCCATTTTAAATGCTCATGTTTAAATTAGCAAGTGTTTTCAGGGAACTGGAGGACTTTCTCCTCTAGTTGAAGAAAGTAGTTGAAGGATTACTTCAATTTAAACTCACTTTAAATTATTCCCTTGGAGCAGTATGTTTTGGTTTCTGGCCTCTCTACAGTCTTAAAAATTACCGGAAGCTTCAAAGAGGTTTTGTTTGTATAGGTTGAATCTGTCGATACCAACCATATTAAAAATTCAAACTGAGAAATTTTAAAAACATTAATTCATAAAAATAGAAACAAAACCATTACATGGTAACAGTTACACTTTATTGAAAACAACTATGTTTTCAAAAGAAAAAATTTAGTGAGAAGAATGCAATGGTTTCATCTTTCTTTTGCAAACCTCATTAATGTCTGGCTTAATGGAAAACAGCTGAATTTTCCCATCATTTGTGATATACGGTTTGGGGTGATGAAAACCTGATCTCACACAGATACATAGTCGGAAAAAAGAAAGAGATTTTAATAGTCTTTGTCAAATAATTGTGAGTATTCTTCAGTACTACACACTAAACTCAAGAAATGGTAGTTTGTTAACGATTAGTTGTGATATAGAATCATTTGTATCAATGAACATTTTGTACTGTTATAATACTTGCATTTTGAATAGGCATTTTACCCATGCATGATTTTGCAACTTGATGCATTGCTCATTTGTAAAATACTGATTCACTAAATTATGCAGATCTTCCCAATGTTGACTCATTATACAATATTTTTTAAATCACACTTGTTAATACCACCACCAATCATTAGAAGAGTCCTTAATGGAGACTTCTGTGGTGGTACAGTGGATAAGAACCTGCCTGCCAGTGCAGGGGGCAGGGGTTTGATCCCTGGTCCAGGAAGATTCCACATGCCATGGAGCAACTAGGCCCGTGCTCCACAGCTGCTGAAGCCTGTGTGTCTGGAGCCTGTGCTCTGCAACAAGAGAAGCCACCACGATGAGAAGCCCGTGTACCACAATGAAGAATAGCCCTCAGTCTGCAACTAGAGAAAGCCTGTGTGCAGCAGTGAAGACCCAGAACAGCCAGTAAATAAATAGATAGACAGATAAAGTCCTTAAGAATGCTGGCAAGCTTGGGACAAGTTTCCCAAACTTCTTCTTTTCTCTTGAAAGCTCAGATATCATCGTTGTTAGTGGTTTTCCTTGAAATGACAGGCTTACTTCACTCATCTTGATAAAGTTTGTCCAGTTTGTCAGTTGTTCTTTCAAGAAAATACAGTGTTCTGTGAAAAAAGCAGGAGTTCACAAACGAAACAATGGCGCGAGTTTTCTGGAGACAGTCATCATACTTATTTCGTATGCACAGAAGTGTTACACGTGTACTTCCATTTCATCACATAGAATATTAAAAAGACGTGTGCTCAAGGACAAAGATTTAATAAAATTATTTTATTGCCTCATCAAAGACATTCTTAAGTAGAACTGCCTTTGTTTTATTATTTTTTAGTTTTTTTATGGTAAGCCTGTGGCAGTGAAGAATACAGTGACTTAATACAGTTTGGCATCACTGCTCTGACTGATGCTAAAGCACCAGCTGTTTTATCCAGCATTGCTTTTGCATGATCAGTGCAAATATCAGTACAGTGAAGGAGGCAGAGTTTCAGTATTATTATGAAAGTAATATTAACTCAACAGACCCCCTGAAAGGGTCTGGGGATGCTGAGGTCCACGGAGCATGTTTTAAGAACGGCTGCCTTGTGGACTTCTTGCTGGCTCCCACTGCTTCTGCTTCTTACATTATGGCACTCACCACAAAGGACTGTCATTCTCCTTTTTCAGGTTTTCTATATCACACTGGGAACCCCCTGAGGACAAAGACTGTATCTTATTTGCTAAAAAGACTTTATATCTGCAGAGAGAGGTCTTTGCAGATCTTAGAATCTGGGACATGCTAAGTAAATAATAATTGGGTGAATTAGAAATTTCTCATAAATTTTCCCTTGTCATCCCATTTGGTAGTACCAAAACTGGGCTGAGGGCCTGGATCACTGACAACACCTCTTCTTCTAAACATTTCTTTTCACTAAGTTAATTATTAGCCCTCATGCCTAGCCTCACTCTTATTATTTACTTTTCATTTACTTTTAATTATTAATCACATGGGAAGTATTTAATAAATGATTATTGAATGCACTATTCCCTAAAATGTTTGTTTCTTTCCTGTTCACATTTCTTCCCCCAAAGGATGTTTATGTGTATGTGTCTGTATGTGGTAGGGAAATAGTTTAAGAAGGTCAAGCTCTAAGTTCGCTTTGAACTGTGGGAGACAAAAGAAACTTTTCAAAAGTTGGACCTTGGCTCAGAAATAGTCTTCCCACAGTCTGCAAGAAATCTCTCTTTGGGAATTTACTGGCCATATCACAATATTCATCTACTCCATCTGGCTGAGGACATGTCCCTGGGACAGGGAATTATTATTTTTAGAGTGCTGAGTGAAGGATAAAAATGGAAAGAGAAACTCTACTTTGGCAACCAATTTCAGGTCCTAAAATATTTGTGCTTTATTTTTGTAAATAAGCCCAGCAGTTTCCTAATAGATTCATGATAAGTTAGAGAGCAAATGATGCTACAGTGTTTATATAGAGCTTGGAAAGAACCTTCATTAATTAGGAATTCAGTATTTCCTTTCAAGCACATAGAATTTTCATTGTTGGTGGTTTTGAAGGTCAGAATCTGGATATTTATGCTCTAAACTGATCACTTTAAAAATAAGTGATTTCATCAATTTTTAATTTTCTTCCTTTACTGGAAAAACCTTCAGATATCTGATTTTCCTTGTTTTTAAATTGCAAAGTACAGTTTATGGGCCACAGTTCATTTATTTAACAGCTATTTGTTGAATGACTACTATGTGCCGAGAATAGTTTTGGGCTCCTAGGCTATATTAGTGAACAAAAAAGGATCCAGCCTTCATCCTAGCCGGGAGAGGCAGCATAAATAAAAAAGAAGTTTAAATAATAAATCAGTAAACAGTGCCATATATTAAAAAGTGATAAGTACTTTGGGAAAATGAAAAAAGTTAAGCAGGGAGGAGGGACAGGGAGAGGGAGAACACCATATTGACAGTATAAAGTTTTAGCATTTTACAAAAATTACTGAAATTTGGGAACTGTGTCTCATTTAAATCTGTCCACAACTTTCTATCTAATAAATTTAGAAATAAATACAAAAGGAACAGGCAACATCAGTAGAAATGGTGGAATAAATTCCTCCAAGAATTCTCTCCTCCATAAAAGGAGAGGAGAACAATATAAAAAATTGTCAGAATCAACTTGGATAATGATGGATGTGCATCATGAGAAAACAATCATGTCACTTAAAAATTTTTTTAAATATAGGTAGACAATGTATTGTTAATTAAAATTTTAAAATAAAATATGTATTTATGTGGCTACATTGGGCAGCACATGGGATCTTTAGTTGCATCATGCAAAACTGTAATGGCAGCTTGTGGGAGCTAGTTCCCTGACCAGAGATCAAACCTGGGCTCCTGCATCAGGAGCATGGAGTCTCAGCCACTGGACCACCAGGGAAGTCCTCATGTCACTTTTTAAAGTCTGTTGGTGATTAGTCACTGCATATCTCTTATTCAGTTCATTCACAGACAGCAAAGACTGTAATTGTGTTAATTTCTTGTCTCCCAGTGATAAACCCATGTGACATTAAAAAAAAAGGATAATTGAGAATTGGCCAACAAAATGAAAGTGTAGCTAATAAATGAGAAGTGATAATGGCAGAAGTGAAATTCAAAAGGTCTGTAGTTGTGGTACATGAACTCTTGGTAGCATGTGCCAACGATGTAGTTCCCTGACCAGGGATTGAACCCAGGCCCCCTGCATTAGGAGCACGGAGTCTTAGCCACCGGACCACCGTTGTGTGTGTGCTTAGTCACTCAGTCATATCTGACTCTTTGCAATGCTAGGTACTGTAGCCCACTAGGCTCCCCTGTCCGTAGAATTTTCCAGGCAAGGATATTGCAGTGGGTTGCCTTTTCCTTTTCCAGGTGACCTTCCCCACCCAGGGATTAAACCCACATCTCCTGAGTCTCATGCATTGCTGGCAGGTTCTTTACCCAATGCGCCACCTGAGAAGGTTTGAACCACCAGGGAAGTACTTAATTCATAAAAATTGTAAAGTTTGTATATTAGAAAAGAACATATATGAAATTAAATGGCAAAGTACAGGCTGAGAAGACATATTTATAACACCTGACATAACAAAGCGGTTAGTATTCAGGACACAGCGCCTTAGTTACCATGTCAGCAGGCTTTGGAGCTGGCAGACCGTCATCCAAATCCTAACTTCGTTACTTACTACCTACCCTGGGCAAGTTAATTAATCTTTGCTTGAGTTTCCCAGATGGCTCAGTGGTAAAGAGTCTGCCTAACGATGTAGGAGATGTGGGTTCAATCCCTGGGTCAGGGGGATCCCCTGGAGGAAGAAATGATAACCCATTCCAGTATTCTTGCCTGAAAAGTCCCATGGACAGAGAATCCTGGTGAGCCACAGTCCATGGGCTTGCGGAGTCAGACACACATGAGCATGCAGGCCAGGTTTCTCATCTGGAGATGAGAGAATAATAGTGCTTACTTCACAGAGTTGTTGAGACGATAAAACAAGATAATGCATGAACAGCACTTAGCACACAGCCTAGCTGTGCTTGTTATTTTAGTACTACACAAAGATTGTTACAAATCAATAAGAAAAGAATAATGAATCTAAAGAATAGAAAAATGGGTGAAAATAAAGAGCAGTTCCTAAAGAAGAAAAATAATTGCTCAATGCTGTAAATAACCAAAGCAGTGCAAATTAAAATAACAATCGTACAATTTTTCTGTGTGTTAAATTCAATGCCCAGAGTTGGTAAGAGTTTAGGAAATAGACACTAATGCGAGTGAAAATTGATACATCCTTCCTAGAGGGCAATTCAGCAGTTTGATGAAGCAATTTTAGGAAGTTATTCTAAGAAAATAAATAGGTATGCAAGGATATATGCATGAGGATGTTTATTATAACATTTATAGTTTTTAATACAGAAAATTTGTAAACAACCTTAATGTCCATCTGTTGAGGGTTTGAAATGAATACAAGTTATGAAATGCCTTATAATGTAATACAATGCAGCCAATAAAAATAATGGTGAAAATGAGTATCACCCTTGTTCCAGCGACCATTATTTCCTGCTTGGATTCCTCCTTGCCTGTAGTCTCTCCCTCTCAATTCATTCTCTACGGGGCTGCCAAAAGCAATCTAATCATGTCACTCCTTTGCTGAACCCTCTCATGGCTGCTCAACGTAAAACCCTCTAAAAGCCTCCGAGGCGAGTCTCATCTCTTTCTTCCCTTCACACTCCAGTAACACAGGACTCAACATGCTTCTCAGTTGGTTTTTGTACCGTTATTCTCCCTAAGGATTTAGTACTTCTCTGAGCTGTTTTTTTTTTTTTTTTTAATTCTTTGGTATTCCCATTTCCTATTCTTTTTAAAAAAATTATGTATTATTTTTGGCAGCACTTGGTCTTGGTTGCAGTGCATGGCCTCTTCTTTGCTGTGTGGGCCTTCTCTAGTTGCTGCTCAGGCTTAGTTGCTTTGGGGCATGCGGGATCCTCATTCCCGGACCAGGGTTCCAATTCCTGTCTCCTGTATTGACAGGCAGATTCTCAAGCACTGGACCACCAGGGAAGTCCCCGCTGAGCCACTTTAGTTAGAATCATCTGATTCTGTCTTCTAATGAAATCCATCACTTCTTCTCTGGAGCTCTTACATGAATGTTATTAAATGTTGTTTATGTGTGCGTACTCAGTCGTGTCCAACTCCTTGCTACTCCATGGACTGTAACCCGCCAGGCTCCTCTGTCCATGGAATTTCCCAGGCAAGAATCCTGGAGAGGGCTGCCATTTCCTCCTCCAGGGCATCTTCCCCACCCACGGTTCCAACCCAGTCTCTTGCAAGGGCAGGCGAATTCTTTACCACTAGCGCCACCTGGGAAGCCTGTTATTTATGCGATTATCTGTTTAATAAATGTCTCTTTGGGCTTGCCAGGAGGTGCTAATGGTAGAGTCCTCCTCCCAATCCAGGAGACACAGGTGAGGCAGGTTCCATCCCTGGGTGGGGAAGGTCCCCTGGAGGAGGGCATGGCAACCCACTCCAGTATCCTTGCCTGAAAAATCCCATGGACAGAGGAGCCTACCTGGTTACAGTCCATGGGATTGCAAAAAATGTAGGACATGACTGACTGAGCACTGGCCACACCCTTAAAGGTAAAATCCCAAGATGACAAAAATGATCTGTGTAACCATTTTACCCATTGTAGCCAGTGTGACTCCTGACATAGCTGCTCCAAGTATTCACTGAATGAATAAATGAATGAATGAAAAGCAAGTTACAAAACACACAATGTGGGTCCAATTTGGTAAAAGACAGATCAAAGACTTATGTGGCAGGTACTTGCTCAGACGTGTCTGATTCTCTTAGGTCCCATGTCTGTAGCTCTCCAGGCTCTCCTGTCCATAGGATTTCCCAGGCAAGAATACTGGAGTGGGTTGCCATTTCCTCCTTCAGGGCATCTTGACAACCCAGGGATCCAACCCGCGTCACCTGCATCTCCTGCATTAGCAGGCAGATCCTTTACCGCGGAGTCCCCTGGGAAGCCGTTTGGATTCTTGACCACTGAACTACCTGGAAAGCCCTTCGTGTGGCCACTACCAGAAACAGACTACCTCCGGCAGGCTCGTGCTGGCCAGGCCTTTCCCTGAAGAGCAGAGAAGGGGAAGGAGAGAATCCCCGGGTGGAGGGACGAGGCGGGGGGAACTTGCCGGGAAGCGCGGAGTTGGGCGGGAGTAGCTGCCTCTCCGGCTCCAGCGCCTCCGGCAGAAAGAGACTGCAGGAGGAGGGGGGCCGGTCTCCTGCGGACCACCCAAGGCGTAGGGGTCGGGAAGCCGCTGGGCCAGGCAGGCTCACCTGGAGCATCAGATTCCAAATTACAGAGTGGTGGTCTTGAGGATGCACACACCCCGGAATGCGGAGCGGATCTCATCTCAGAGCCCAGGTGGAGTTTTGCCGCAGGGCGGCGTCCGGGCGCGCCCTAGAGGGCGTCGTGGGGAAGCGGTGGGAGAGCGCGACTTCTCTGGGGACCGTGCTTGAGGAGGACGGCCCCCTGTGGGGACTGCATCCACCTGGAGGGATCTCTCGGAGTGTGTGTGTGGGGGGTACTTGTTCTGAGATTGCACCTTAGCTGTGTGGTTCCTGGAGGCAGCGTGGGGGTGGGTAGCCACGCTGCTGCCTCTTCTGTCACTTCCTGACTTGGGTGTTTTATCTGCCATTGCAAGCTCTGTCCTCTAGGATGTCAGATTCTTCTGCCCACTTGATTCCCTAAGGCGCACTCCCACCCTCCACATCACCACACCCATCCCAGAAGACACCAGGCCTGCTTTATTCCTGCTTCTGGGCGGAGGACTCCTTATTTCCCCTCTCAGCTCCAGATTTCATGTTTGCACTGAGAAGCCCTACCACTCCCACTTGACACATGTCTCCTTGGCTCCTGGCAGGACCCCTAAGTCCTGGAACAGGCTTCTTTAACATCCCTCAGGAGCCCAATAAACATACTCTGAAGGAATGAATTCATCCATTTACTCAACTTTTCCATGTGCAAGAGCTTCTTGGATGGAGTGTCATGGAAGCTCTTAAGGGAGAAAAGGCTGGGGCAGGACATGCATAAAACCTAGGAGGAGGTTTAAAGCCTAGGTTTTGTTTTAAAGTTGGGTAAAGAGGAGCTCGGAGAAGGCAATGGCAACCCATTCCAGTACTCTTGCCTGGAAAATCCCATGGATGGAGGAGCCTGGTAGGCTGTAGTCCATGGGGTCGCTAGGAGTGGGACACGACTGAGCGACTTCACTTTCACGCATTGGGGAAGGAAATGGCAACCCACTCCAGTGTTCTTGCCTGAAGAATCCCAGGGACAGGGGAGCCTGGTGGGCTGCCATCTCTGGGGTCGCACAGAGTCGGACACGACTGAAGCGACTTAGCAGCAGCAGCAAAGAGAAGCCATTGAAGATTTCAGAGAGGACATATCTGGCCTTAACCTGGGCAAGGTCTTGGAGGGCAAGACAGCAGACAGGGAGCCAGGTGTTGAAGTGATGAATAGGGGGTAGCAGCAGTAGTAGTGAAGGTGATGGCACCCCACTCCAACACTCTTGCCTGGAGAATCCAACGGACGGAGGAGCCTGGTGGGCTGCAGTCCATGGGGTTGCTAAGAGTCGGACACGACTGAGCGACTTCGCTTTGACTTTTCACTTTCATGCATTGGAGAAGGAAATGGCAACCCAGTCCAGTGTTCTAGCCTGGAGAATCCCAGGGACAGGGGAGCCTGGTGGGCTGCCGTCTATGGGGTCACACAGAGTCGGACGTGACTGAAGCGACTTAGCAGCAGCAGCAGCAGCAGTGGTAGTAGAGGTTTAATGTTGAGTAGCTATATATTCTGAGTCAGGGACAGTGGTGGCACTTTGTCAGTTGGTACCGAGTTGGAGAAAGAAAGCTGGAGCTCACACTTTGGGGACGGAGGGAGAGGAGGAAAAGACCAGTATGTGAGGAAGAGGGTGTTCAGTTGTTGCTTTATTCTTGGTTCAGGTGACCAAGGAGGATGGCCATCACTCCCTATCCATCCCTGGAGACTTGTTGGGGGAAGAGCCTCCATCCCCCCACCCTGCCCCCACAAATTTTTAGTTCTGGCTGAAACCAGAGAAAAATATGGAGGAAAAAAAAAAAGGAGTTGAAAACTGAAACAAAGTCCATGAGGTGGGGAGCTAGAAGAAGGCTCCCTTCAAGTAGCTCAGGCCTGGCAGCTTGTGCTGGGCTTGTGGAAGATTCCTCTCACAAGAGGTGAAATAGCTCTGGAAGCAAACCCAAGCACGTGTAGGGCTTGAGGGTCTGTGGGGCTGGGCCATCAGTGTCAACCTGCTGCTCCCACTTCAACCGCACCCAGGGGTGCAGCGCACTGGCGTTTTCTCTCAGACTTCGAGGGTCCAGGGAAGCTGTCTCTGCCCTGGGTGCTCAGGGGGAGACCCCACGGGACCAGTGCAGGTGCAGTCCTGCAGGCCCAAGACTGCCCCCTGGCGCCGACTCACTCCTCCCAAGGGCTCATGTCGGTGTCAATGGCCACACAGTTGTAGGCAGCATATCGGAGCTTCTCCTCACACACCTTGGCGCTGTGGGGGGCAGGGAGTTGTTCAGCACCAGATGTAGAGGCCCCTCCATCATGACCAGGGGCTCTGGGACTCCAATTTGTACCTTGAAGCCCTCCTCCACCCTAGGATGTCACATTTCCCACAAGTCCCACTCCCCAGGCTGGAACTTAGGGAACCCACCTGGCATAGTGCGGCAGGAAGAGGGTGCTGGAGCAGGTGGAAGACTCGGGCAGCGCGTCTGTGGTCTCATAGCTGGGAGTGTGGAAGGACCAGAGATGAGGAAAATTGGAGGGGCACAGGGCAGCGTCTGACAGGGGAATGTGTGTGTGGCGGAGGGCAAAGGCCAGCCACAGGCTCTTCCGACTAGACCTCCCCTCCCCATCGGCTCTCACCCCAGCTTGTCTGGGTAGATGTAGATCCGTGCCGGCAGACGGCTGCGGCCGGTGACAAAGCGCAGGAAGCGGCTCCGGTCCTCTGACAGAGGAGAAGGAAATCAGTGCCCATGTGCTGGTGGAGGAAACTCGACCACCTCCCCCATCTCTGTATCCCAGGAGTGGAGTCTGAACCCAGGCAGTCCTCTGCCCTCTCCACTGACCATTGGTGAAGTTGTTCAGTGCTTCCCAGAAGTACTGCACCCGGGTGTCAGATGGCTCGAAGTCCTCAAACCGGGCTGGTGGGACAAAACCACACAGAATTCATTCTTAGGTCCTTAAGCCCCACCCCGGGACTGTGCTGCCCGGCCCCACACTCACTGAGCTTGCGCAGGGCATCCACAGTGACCTCTGGGTCCCCGCACACCTTCTTCTCCAATTCTTGCCACGTCAGCAAGTCCAGCACAGCCTGCGGCACCACCTTCAGCAGACCTGCCTGCATGGCTGCCACCTGGGGAGAGGGGAGAAGGCCTGGCTGGAGAACAAGGCACAACTCCCAGCTCTGGGTGTGGTGGGGACACCTGGCCTCCACTCACGGAGATAAAGTACCTCTGTGCCCCACAGATCAGCAAGAATATGGGGCAGAGGGGTGGTGGGGGCCAGAGCTCTTGGGCTGGGTTCTGGTGGCCCCTCGGGCTGGGCTCTGGCTCCTGGGAGCTGTCCACAGCTCTCTGTTCCACTGGCCTCTGGGTAGTACCTGCTCCTTGCTCTCTTCTAGCCGTGCCTTCTGCACCAGTTGGATGAAACGGGAACGGTCCTCATATCCCACCACGATGCCTGAACCCCCAGGGATCAGCTCCACCACCTGCTGGTCACTCAGCACAGTGGTGAATGTTAGCTCCTTCCCAAATTTGAACTCAAATGTCTCCTTGTCCATTCCTTCCATCACTTCCAAGAGCTTCACCTGGGGGTTGAAGAGAGGCAGGAAGGTCAGCTTTTCATTGTGGAGATAGTCTTTTGTTTTTTCTCAAGAAGCTCACAGGAAAGCAGGGGAGGCAGCCAGGCAAGGCAGTTGTTATGCAGGCAATGAGGGCAGTCAGGGGGTTAGTAGATGGGCTGTGAAGCCCAGCATCAAGATGATGCCTAACCAGCCACGGAGATCAGGGAAGGTGTCCTGGGGGAAGTGGCATCTAAGCTGAGACCCAAATGATTGGCTGGGAATTGGCTGGGCCACCAGGAAGTCAGGAGAGAGAACATCTTAAAAAAAGGTGGAAAGAGCAAAAGGCCTGAGGAACCTAACTGGGCAAGTGTCCAGAGATACAGGAGTCATGTAAGGCCTTTTCAGACTCTGCATTTTATCCTAAGCCCAGGGTGGACCACTGAAGGGATTATGGAGATAAGATGGGTAAGAAGGGAGACATGGTCACTAGATCTGCAATCAGTGGCTGGATCAGGAAGGAAGGTGACTAAACCCGAGGGATAGAAGTGAGATGGGAGAGGTGGGGAGATTCCAAAGGCAGATGTGACAGAATGTGGGAGGTGAGGGAGAAAGAAGAGTGAAGAATGACCCTGAGGGGCTTGGCAAGGGGAGGGGTGGGTGGTGGTGCCACTGTGAGACAGGGAGTCCTAGAGGGAGAGGATGAAGAGTGTGCTGAGCCCGAGGTACCATCTTGGGAGAGAAATCCAGCAGGTAAATGCATATATAGCCCTCGGCTTAGCAGAGAGGCTGGGTCCAGAGGTAATTAATCCTTTCAGGGTCACCGGAACAGTGACAGGAATTGAAGCTATGGGAGTACATGGGTGGGAAAGGGGAAACGTGTGGTACAAGAAGGTTCAGGACAGCCTAGGGGTGCAACAAGCTTGAGAGCTGGGCAGAGAAACCCGGTCCAGGCCCTAACTCACCAGCACAGAGTCCACAGCTGGGAAGTCCTTGCTCCAGCTCACCTCCTCACCAGACAGCTGCTTCCACACGAAACCCGGTAGAGCCAGGACCTGTGGGACAAACACTGCTGTCTTCGTGCCCCGAACTGCCCGGGTTTGGCTGGCTCTTCTTTCCAAGAGCCAGGACTAAGCTGGTGGGGTGCAGATTAGGCTACTCACCAGGAACTCCTTACCCCGAAGGGCAGCCCCCATCAGCTGTCCGATCCACTCATACTTGGCAAAGTCCCGGCAGGAGGGGTTGGGCACATACATGTCCCGGGCCTCGCCTGTGCCATTGCCCTGCCCCCGAGACAGAGCTGTCAGCATGGCCTGTGATGGACCCTCCTGTGTTACCCCAGATGCCTCAACGACTTCCCTGAACACCTTCCCTGCCTGAACACCTTCCACGGAGGGGCCCTGAAGGAGCCCTCTGAACATACAATGACTCCATCCTTCTGCCTAGAAGCTGCCCCGGGCAGTTCAGTCTCTCCCTGTTCCTTCTCCGGCTTAGTCTGGGGCCTGGGAGGTTTGCAGAGACAGAACAGCAGAAACAACTTGGGAGGTAGGGGGGAGCTTACCTGGTTGGCCGTCCGTACAAAGAAGGGCAGAGGCACAGGGGTATCCGCCGAGCTAGGGCACAGTTCTTCTGACATGTCTGCCAAGCTGTCCCGGAAACCACCTCCTAAAAGGACAGACAGATGCTCTCAGCTGAGGTACACAAGAGCCCCAGCCCCCATGATGGGGTGAGAAGCAAGCCCCCTATCTAGCTTAGCTGGTCACCCCAGATACCCCAACCACTCTCAATATGGCAGGACTCGTGCTACTGGCCCTCAAGGCCTCACCTTGGTCAATGATGCCTTCTGCAATGAATTTACACTCCCACCACTGGTCATAGCGCATGGGCCACCTGTAAGGAGGGGTAAGTCTCTATCATTACACCAGGCTAGGGCTCGGGATGACCCACCAGCCCAGGGTCCACCCAGGAGTAAGGGCTACAGAGGGGTAATGCTGAGGGGTCCAGAGGCAGTGTGTGGGTGGAATGCGTCCATGTGTGCCCTGAGCAGGTCCCCTGCCCCCAAGCCATACCTGTAGTCCAGGGGCTTTTCATACTTGTCAGAGGGCTTGAGGCCTTCGTAAACCTGGGGCCAGGGAGAAGGGGAGGGAGTTGTGGGAACGTCCGGCCCCACTCTTGCCCAAAGACCTTGCTCAGGTCCCTCCTGGCCCAGTGCCCCCTAGTCCCCCTGCTGACCCGCCCTTGCTCTGACCCCAGGTGACACCCAGGTGACCAGACCTGGGTGAAGACAGCGTTCTTGCAGGCGGGATCCCGTAAGGGGCAGGCACGGTGTTCCATGGCGAGGCGCCGGTTGATGTACAGACGTGGCATGAAGCTGGGCTTGCTGCTCTCTGAGTCACGCAGGCACTGGGCCACCAGGCCTGGCCGCTGGCGTGACAGCAGCAGGAACTGCTTCACTTGCTGGTGGGGAGAGGTGGCCAGAGCGGGGCCGGCAGGCAGTCAGCCTCCGTCCAGGCCCTGGAACATTTCTCTGTTCCAAGCCCACGGGGCCAGTTCAAGCCTACTCTATCCCTGGTCCTTGCTTTCAGTCTCTTCCTTAGTCCAGCCACCAGGGGAAGCTTTCTAAAACCCAGTTTTGTCGTTACCTTACATAAAAACCCAACTTTGTCGTTAGCTTACATAAAAACTTCCCAATGGCTCCACTGACCAGGAACAAAGTCTGGCCCCGGTGCCCTTGGCTACCAGGGCCAGCCTCCTGCCCACCTCTTCCTGCCTCATCCCATGTCACACTCACATCTATTGCTATGCTTCTCTCAAGTCATCCTGAGCAGCTAGGAACTCCCAGTGGGCACCTTTCATATAACCTGCCCTGTCCATGCTGTCACCTCTCCTCCCCAAGCTCTGTGTATTTCACATACTCTCTGGGAAATAGGACCCTAAACACTAAATTTTGACTATTTGTGTCTGGATTTCCTCCTATGTTCCCAGAGCCTAGCAAAAGTCTAGGCCTAGAGTAGATCTAAGAACTTTCTGATGAAGCGTGAAACACTGCAGAAAGGGGTGCCCACTGCCAAGACCAGCACTGAGTGAGTCAGGCTCACCTTAATCTCACTAAAGGTGCCCAGCGTGTGGTCCCAGGCCGGTACCAGGTGGTGCAGGACGCTGTCTAAGATCTTTATGAATCTGGTGAGGTTGGGTAAAGATAATTGCGGCTGAAGTCATAGATGCAAGACCCTCTCAGCACCCCCAACACACAGGGACAGGAGAAGGCAGGGCCCAGGGGCTCTCTGCCTCTTGAAGTGGAATAGCATTCGATATAAGATCAGACAAAAGGTTCAGGATGGGGGGAGCGGGGAGGGACTAACTGGCCCAGGACCACAGCCACCTCTGCAGGAGAACAGCTCTGCGGTACAGTACTTCCGGATCAGTGCCTTCTAGGCGTGGGTATCGCACGAGATTGGTGGGCTGAAACAGGTCTGCATTTAGCCCTAATTCTCGCTGTCTAGAAGACTTGATCTTGACCCCTCGAAGACGCACATCAATCCCGTCATCTGGGGGAAGAGTCAGAGTGAGCTCACTTATGGCGCCTGCTGCCTCTTTGGCCCCGAGACCTGAGAATGGCTCCTTAATGCTCAGCTTTGTGTCACCCTTAGCCCCTAGAAACTTGGGACCTTTGGGATCCCCTTCTATCACCCGATTCTGATGATTATATTTTGTGCTAGTTCCTCCATCCACCACTATAATATGGGGATGCCTGAAGGTCCCAACTCCATTCCTCTTCCAGGTGAGCCCAAGCACTTCTATGGCTTTAAGGCAGGCCTATACCCAGCACCGTCCCCTTGGCTTGGGCCCCAAAGCTTCAGGTCTTGGCGTTAGTTCAGTTGTCACCTTTATCCCAACTCCAAGTCCATCTCCTTCACTCCATACTCACTGCCAGCTAACCCTCATCTACATGCTGGGGCTCCCTTTCCCTCCTTGTGGCCTTAAGCCCCACCTCGGCACTCGACGATGCGGATCTCGATGATTGGGAGGTGGACAGTCATGTCCTCCAGGACACAGACGTCCCCGATCAGGGTCCTGAGGGGATGAATATGAGGAACTTTGGAAACCCCTTGTCTTCAGGAGTTGCTGGGGTCACAGCCCACCTTGTGCCTCCAAACTGGGCCAGATCCTGCTCCCAGGATCATGTCCCCCCTCCCAGCCCAGGTCAGTTCACTCACTCATCAATGCTCACGTCACTCAGCTTCTTCAGGTTGTCCCCTTCACCCCCATAGACCACCACCCGCTTAGGCATAAAGTTGTCATCTGTGGTATCCACCGTGAGTAGTAGTTTCCTGAGGGTTAAGAGGGTGCACATGTGTCTTTACACACTCACAGGTACGTGGCTCACCCACCCTGTTGTGCTCAGAGCCCACTCACTTGACAATGGTGCCCTTTTTCATGGTCAGCCGTACCCAGTGCTGGCACTGGGACCCATCGCTCTCCCAGTAGGTGTCCGCGTTGCTGTCTGTCAGGCAGGACACATTGAACTCCTCCTGGGGAGGGCAGAGAGGTGGATGGGCCAGGGAGCACAAGAGAGAAAGCACAGTGGAGCTGAGCTGGAAATCCATCTGGTAAGGGTGGAGGTGTCGAGGGATTCCTATAGGACTTCCAAGACTGGGGGGTGGACTGAGTCTGGCCTGTGGGGATTCAGGTTTGGCTGTGGCTTAGAGGTAAGAGTTCCGAATCTAGCAGGATGTTACTACATCTTGCTTGGGGTGGGAGGAGTCCCAGCACCCACCGTGTAGGAGGAAACGTCTATGCTCTCCACATACTGCTTCACGCTACCCAGGTTCTCATCCTCCTTGCCCAGGTGGTCGTACAAGAAGTGGATCAGGTCCTCGTCGCACTCGTAGGTCCACGTCGGGGGCACATAGCTAAGCGACCCCAAGTCCCTAATTAGGTCGGGCCCAGACCTGGAGCTCCTTCCTCCCCAGCCCATCCCAGCTTACTCACAGTAGCCTTTGTACAGCTTCAGTGTATGCCTCGGCCGGCTGAGGCCTTGATCCCAGGCGATGCGAGTATGTCAAGTCCACCACCTGTTCCCATCTGTGCGCACAGAATGGGGGACGGGATACGGAGACCTCAGAGGACGGCAGAAGACCCCGGAGCCTTCTCCAGCGCTCTGACTTTTCTAAACCATGCCTCCAGAAGCCCCACCCCAGCTCCCTTTAGGTCCCGCCCTTTTTTCTGTCAATCCTATCAGATCACTCCGCCCAGGCTGTGCCAGTCTAGGGCCTGGCAGTCGGCCAGCAAGCCCCACCCCTCCCAGCGCAGGACCTGAGCACCGGGCGGTAGTCCACCCCGAAGAGCTGCTGCTGCCGCTGGAGGTGGTCTGGAGTGTCGATGGGTACCAGGCGGGCCCCGCCCTCGGCCGGGCGGCACACCAGGAGCCAGCCTTCGTCCAGCCCGCAGTCGCCCAGGTGTTCCGCCAGCTGCTCCTGCCGGAACGCACAAGACGAGGACAGCCGTCAGGGAACTGCCAGCGGCCCGCCCTGCCCAGCCCAGGGCGAAGGGTACCGGACGCTAAGTCAGCTCGACATGGGGGAGGGGAACAGCCAGGGGCTTCCCTGGTCCCGGGGTCTTTTGCACCTTGGTCAGCTTCACCCAGAGCCCGTGGCCGTTGCACAGCTCTTCGCCTGTGGTGCGCACGCAGGCGCCGCGCCGCAGCTCGATGCTGTCGCGGGCCGCGCGGAGGGCCCCAGAGCCGGTGCCGGGGGCCGGGCCCGTGGCTCCCACACGCAGCCCCAGGCCTTCCGCCTCCCACACCGGCAGCAGCACGCGCGACGGTCCCGCCGGGTCCTTGTAAAGCTTGTAGAGCACCTCGCGGGGCACAAAAGCTAGCGCCGCCGGCAGCGGCCGCCCGGCCCGGAGGCTCTTCGCTGCCTCCGCCAGAAAGCGTACACGGCCCAGCAGCTGTCGCGGGGACTCTAGCGCCGCGCCCGGACCCGGGCCAGCCATGGCGGTGTGGCCCAGGGAAGCCCGGGGGCGATCCGGGCGGAGGAGCTTCGGCCGAACCAGCGGACAGAGCTTCCCACCACCTTCAGCCCCGCCCTCGACCAGCCTTCGCCGTAAGTTCTGGACTAAGCGCACCTCATGTGTCGCCGTATTGTCCTGTGTACTTGGATACTCAATCCTGTTATCTATTTCAGTGTCTTCCAGACCCAAGTTCCGAAGTTTCTACCTGATCAATCTCCCCACTCCATTCCCATTGCTACTACCACTTACCCCCATTGCTACTACTCTCCTTTAAGCCACCATCCATCCTATCGAGCCCGAAACGCTATTCCTTCAACTTTCTGGAGCTTCCCTGCTCCCAGTGAGTCTCAGTACAACCAGCTGAATCTTTAAGAATCTGTTAGCTATCCTGTCAGGCTTCCCATCCTAGGAGCAGTGTGATTAAAATGTTTGGGAAAATGATCCCTCCCCAGCCTGGCTGCTGACAGGACTCTTGAGTCATTTAGACTTGCTCCTGGTGGTTACTCCTCAGGAGTAACTGGTGATCATTATCCAGTTTCTCAGGGCACTGGTGATCATTATCCAGTTTCTCCCAGTAATTATAAACCAAATGAGAGGAAAGGCCAACGTGGGAAGAGAGGAGGCAAAAACAAACAAACCACGTACAGAAGTTGTTCAGTCGCTCAGTCGTGTCCGACTCCCGGCGACCCCCTGAATTGCAGCAGGCCAGGCCTCCCTGTCCATCACCAACTCCCGGAGTTCACTCAGACTCACGTCCATCGAGTCAATGATGCCATCCAGCCATCTCATCCTCTGTCCTCCCCTTCTCCTCCTGCCCCCAATCCCTCCCAGCATCAGAGTCTTTTCCAATGAGTCAACTCTTCACATGAGGTGGCCAAAGTATTGGAGTTTCAGCTTTAGCATCATTCCTTCCAAAGAAATCCCAGGGCTGATCTCCTTCAGAATGGACTGGTTGGATCTCCTTGCAGTCCAAGGGACTCTCAAGAGTCTTCTCCAACACCACGGTTCAAAAGCATCAATTCTTCGGCGCTCAGCTTTCTTCACAGTCCAACTTTCACATCCATACATGACCACAGGAAAGACCATAGCCTTGACTAGACAGACCTTTGTTGGCAAAGTAATGTCTCTGCTTTTCAATATGCTATCTAGGTTGGTTATAACTTTTCTTCCAAAGAGTAAGCGTCTTTTAATTTCATGGCTGCAGTCACCATCTGCAGTGATTTTGGAGCCCCCCAAAATACAGTCTGACACTGTTTCCACTGTTTCCCCATCTATTTGCCATGAAGTGATGGGACCAGATGCCATGATCTTCGTTTTCTGAATGTTGAGCTTTAAGCCAACTTTTTCACTCTCCTCTTTCACTTTCATCAAGAGGCTTTTTAGTTCCTCTTCACTTTCTGCCATAAGGGTGGTGTCATCTGCATATCTGAGGTTATTGCTATTTCTCCCAGCAATCTTGATTCCAGCTTGTGCTTCTTCCAGCCCAGTGTTTCTCATGATGTACTCTGCACAGAAGTTAAATAAGCAGGGTGACAATACACAGCCTTGATGTACTCCTTTTCCTATTTGGAACCAGTCTGAGATGTAACTCATACCATATAAAGTGTACAAATCACTGTTTTTTAATATATAACATTAATCTTTAATAGTAAATAATATGTATAACAAAATTTGTAATCTTGACCACTTTTTAAAAGTGTACAATTATCTATTTCCAAAACTTTTTCATCACCCCAAACAGGAAACTCCGTATCCTTAAGCAATAACTTCTCATTGTCCCCACTCCCTAGTCCCTGGGGACTAATCTACTAAAGCTCTAATCTGCTTTTTGCCTCTATGAATTTGCCTATTATAGATATTTCATATAAGTGGAATGATACAGTATTTGTCATTTTGTGTCTGTCTTACTTCACTGAGCATAATGTTACAACAATGTTGTTGCATGTATCAGAACTTTATTTTTATGGCTGAATAATGTTCCATTGTATAAATACACTACTTATTGTTTATCCATTCATTTGTTGATGGACACTTGGGTGGAAACTTTGTTTTGATTTAGTTATCAAATAAAGGTATCAAGAAATAAATAATCCCATGTAATTTTGCGAGTTTCCCATTTTTTTCTCCTTAGTAAATTGGGAACATAGTGCCTCTCTTCTGATCTCTCCAAGCTATTTGTATGCTGTCACACTACTACAAGATAAAGTGAATACGTGCACTTAACAAAGGCCTGCATGAGCTGAACTCTGTGGATAGTTCCAGATTATTTAAATACACTAGCTTGATATCCTGTTTTCCATTAAGCTAATTGCTCTTTTGCATCTTCTCTTTGCACATGCTATTCCCTTTGCTTGGAATACCTCATTGTTTTCCCCAATTAAATGGAGTCCTTGCTACTTGCGTCTAGCTTTTTCCATTTACCATTGTGATTGCTGATTTCTGTGTTTCCTCATCAGTCTGTAGCTCCTTAGAGGAAGAAAATGCCTTGTTCACCACTGTAACCTCTGCACCTCCTATAGTGCCCGCCTCTTTCTAGGTAATATAAATATTTAATTATTTCAGTTTCCTGTACAACTTTGTTCTACCACAGTTGTGGCTGGTTGGGCCCGGCATAAAATTATTAGAATCGTGGACAGTGGGAGTGAAAAGTGAGCCTTGGGCCGAGTTTTCTGGGATTCCCAGGCCGTCAGAGGAGAGCAAACTCCTCACACCATGCGAAGTGTACTTACAGCAAAGTTCTTTGGCGGGTGGGGGTGGATGTGTGTTTGTTGTTGCGTCGCTACAGCGGAATTTACGGTGAAGAGACTAGGGGTGGGGTCCTACCGGCAGCAGCTGGGGCAGCCCAGGAGCAGTAGCGGGAGTCTGATCATGTGACCTTCAATATGGCGACTGCCCTGGCTCATCCCTGGAAGGGGCGGAGCCTGGGCAGAGGGCAGGCTCAGATTCAGTCTATAACGGGGACTGTGCTCGCGTTTACGGACAGCTTATCATGGAGGCGAAAGAGTCTAGGTGAGTTCTCTGGATCACCACGCAGTGTGGTCATAGGGGCTTCTGACCCGAATCTTCCAGCCTAGGAATCTGTTCCTATACCCTTCTTCCCCAGCCCGGAGAACCCAAGTCGCTGGGATTCCAAATCCTCCAACCATGGATTCTTAAAATATTCACCCCAGGGACTACCTAGCTGGACTGCGTACCCCAGACCTTAATTTAGGAGACGCCCCCTGGACTTTCTAATCCTCAACTAAGATCCCCATTTCGGGCTTTCATCTCTGATCCCCCCATGACTATCCGTCCCCGTCTGGAGATTTTTCAGCCCCAAAACCTTCCAGCCCCGGAACTAGCCCATGGATACCCTTGTTCCAGAGACATCCCCTCCCCTCACCAATTCTCCTAAGTGAGTTTTCGTCTCCTCACCCGCACTCTCCTAGTCCTTCCAGTGGCTTTGAGCCTGGGGAAACTGGGACTATGCGTAGGGTAAAGGCCCCAGCACCGGCCCTTCTAGTCCTGTACACCACCTGATAGGCAGAGAGAGGGCGGAATCGGCGGGGAGGCGCAGCTTGGTAGCTGGTCTGGAGAAGGCAGATAGCTCTGCTAGATGGACTGTCTCCGGCTTTAGAACTCGAGCCCTGCCCAACCCCCAGCCTAGTTTACTGAGACCTACCCTTCCCTCCTCCTGATCCCCAGACCTCAGGGTTTTCCGGAGCTTAAGAATGACACCTTCCTGCGAGCAGCGTGGGGAGAAGAAACAGACTACACTCCTGTTTGGTGCATGCGGCAGGCAGGACGCTACTTACCAGGTCAGGGTCAGGGCCTCGGAGTCTAGGTAAAACTTTGGAGAGTGAAAAGTTTTGGAGGGGCAGAGAAGGGCTCTTGGAGGTTCCCCAAGGCTGAGCCCTGCCTTACCTTTTCTGTCTGCAGAGTTTAGGGAAACTCGGGCTGCCCAGGACTTTTTCAGCACCTGTCGCTCCCCAGAAGCCTGCTGTGAACTTACCCTGCAGGTGAGGGGTCGACAAAAGAGGAGGGATTTATGTTCTCCGCAGGCCACCTAGCAATCTGTCTTCTGTTCCCTATAGCCACTGCGTCGCTTCCCTCTGGATGCTGCCATCATCTTCTCCGACATCCTTGTCGTACCCCAGGTACCTGCTCAGATCTGACTCACAAATGTGTAAAACAGAAAGGACAGTCAAGGCTCAAGAAAAGCACTTACCCTTATGGGGCAGAGGGAAAAACAGGCTGGAGGAGATGGAGCTTGGCTGTTTCATTCTCCTTTTCCTCCTTCCTGGCATGGGTTGAACAGATCTCATTCTCCAGGAGTTACAGGTTGGGAACCCAGATGTTTTCTCCCCTGCCAGGCACTGGGCATGGAGGTGACCATGGTGCCTGGCAAAGGGCCCAGCTTCCCAGAACCATTAAGAGAAGAGCGGGACTTAGAGCGCCTCCAGGATCCAGCAACAGTGGCCTCTGAGCTGGGCTATGTGTTCCAGGCCATCACCCTCACTCGACAGCGGCTGGCTGGGCGTGTGCCACTGATTGGCTTTGCTGGTGCCCCGGTAATATGGACCAGGGCAGGGACTTGGGCTTGGAGAAGTTACTTTGGCAGGTCTGGGTGAAGACAAGGGAAGGAAGGATCAATCTGGCTTTTGCCTTTTGCAGTGGACTCTGATGACATACATGGTTGAGGGTGGCGGCTCAAGCACCATGTCTCAGGCCAAGCGCTGGCTTTACCAGAGACCACAAGCCAGTCACCAGCTGCTTCGCATCCTCACTGATGCTCTTGTCCCTTATCTGGTGGGACAAGTGGCTGCTGGTGCCCAGGTAAGACCTGAGGGAGAGACATAGCCTGGGGCTTAATCTTTAAGGACCAGAAACAATACAGTTCCTTATACCTGAGAAGCTAGGTATCTTAATGCCAGGCATAAAAGAGGCTTGACCTGCAGTGATCTGGCTGGAGCAGCCAAGCCCAGATACTGGCAGGGGGGCTTAGTGCTCTGTTCAAAGACCAAAGCTAGCACTGGGATCTGGAGAAGGCAAAACTTTTTGACTGGAACTAGGTTTATAGGCTTGGGCAATCTCAGGGATGAAGTCACTTGGGGAAAATTGAGGCATATTCTACATGTGCCTCCTCTTTGTATGTTATGTATTTCATTTATTTTCATCACCCTGTAATTGTAGGCATTGCAACTCTTTGAGTCCCATGCAGGGCATCTTGGCCCACAACTCTTCAGTAAGTTTGCACTGCCCTACATCCGTGATGTGTCCAAGCGAGTGAAGGCCGGGCTGCAGGAGGCAGGCCTGGCACCAGTGCCCATGGTAAGGATGGGGGTGGGCCAGTGGAGCTATCAGGTTAAGTCCTGCATGGAACTAAGTGACCACTAGAGGGCAGCAGAAGTATGACTGAGGTATATTATTAAGAGCCAGCAGAGCAAAGCTGTCTGCAGCCTGAGATTTGCCCTTTCCCCCAGATCATCTTTGCTAAGGATGGACATTTTGCCCTGGAGGAGCTGGCCCAGGCTGGCTACGAGGTGGTTGGGCTTGACTGGACAGTGGCCCCCGAGAAAGCCCGGTGAGTGATGGAAGGTGAGGTGGAGCAGGGGACAGTTACACTATGTGCAGTCACCAGAACAGGGCCCTGACTCTGCTTCCAGGGAACGCGTGGGAAAGACGGTGACCCTGCAGGGCAACCTGGACCCCTGTGCCCTGTATGCATCTGAGGTAACAACCAGGTTCTTGTGTGTGTGTTGGTGACTTTGTCTGCACTCTCATGGTTCTGGATGTGGTTGTGTTTATTACTATGTGTGTGTTTTCATCATCGGTTCTCCCTTCTACTCCATTCACAACATGGACTCTAGGAAGGCAGGAGTTTCTTTTCATTGATTTCGTTCATTTGGCCCTTCTTAGTGCCTGGTCCATGCTAGGGATCCAGTAGTTTTTTGAATGACTGAGTAACACTGAGTGCCTCCATGTGTGTGTCACTATTATGTACCGGGAGGACAGAGGCGTGCTGGCCCCCCTGTAGCCAGTGCCCTGTTGCTCCCCCTAGGAGGAGATTGGGAAGCTGGTGCAGCAGATGCTGAATGACTTTGGGCCACAGCGCTACATTGCCAACCTGGGCCATGGACTTTACCCTGACATGGACCCGGAACATGTGGGAGCCTTTGTGGATGCCGTGCACAAACACTCTCGCCTGCTTCGACAGAATTGAGCATGTCCCTTTTCCCTGAAGTACCTCTGACACAGATGATTGTTTCCAGGAGAATAAAAGTTCAAGAGTTGCAGTCTTGCATGTGGTTTTGTTTGTGAAAGATCTGTGCCCTTATCCTCCATTCCTTCTTAGCCTCTTCCTTCCCTGGGCTGCTTCTTGCATCCTCTCCCACAAGTCCTTGGAGCTCAGATATCAGTGCCTAGGCACTGTTGGACTTCATGTCAGGGCCCTGACACCAACGTTCTCTCAGATCTCCAAGCCCCAGAGCCACATGGGGTTGCATAGATCTTCCTAGGAGTGGGAGCTGTGACATGTACAGGGAAATGGGGTCCCTACAGCATGTGAAGCCAGGGCTTTGTGTCTGGGGAGGAAGAGTGTATAGATCAGAGAGGGACACAGAAATGGTTAGAATATTCAGAAAGCCCTGTTGAGGAAGATGGGGTCTAGGTCAGCAGGAAGAAGCTGAGAGGCCTTCAGCTTTGACCCGAAAAGTTGGGTAGAGGGCATAAAGATCGGCTGAGTTGCTTAGACATGCATCACGGAGCTGAGAAGGCTTCTGACACCAATAGGCTTCTTTTTTGTGTATACCCTCTGATTTTCTCAGTATCTTGATGTTTCTGCTCATCATAATGGTACCTACTTTCTGGGGTCCGGCCCTGATGTGCCTGTGAGCTCTGGAAAGCGGTCTGGTGTGGTAGGAAATTCTTCATTTGTTATTCCACATCTTATTAGAGTGCTAGGAACCCTCTGTGCTATAGGCCTAACCAGCTCCCTGTCCCAGCCAGCGTGATAGAGAATACAGAGAAGGGCCCCATTTACTGAAAAAACACAATTTCTGATTTTAGAAAAATGATCTTTTCTGTGATCCGTGATTTATTCATAGAAAAGCACTGAGTTCACATACTTGCTAAAAAACGGCAATTGTGATACAGAAATGGGAGTGGTGTCTTTTGTTTTTTTATCCAACCTATCAGGCTGAGAGGTTGTACGGCCCATGACGGAACAGTAAGACTTCAGTAGCCACAAACAGCAAATACAAATTATTGGTCAGTGTGGAGGAAAAAAAAAGTGACACAGTTTGTCAGAGAAAGCAAAATAAAGCAGACAGGTCTTTAGTTCACACTCTAGCTATACCACCCCTTCCCTATCACACCCCACCCCCTACTCGGGAACTAAGACAGGAAACAGGAAACACCAAGACACTGGCATCTAAATGACTCTTCTGAATGCCTGCGCCATCTCCTACAATTCCAGGCGAGGAGAGGGGCAGGAAGGTAGCAGGAACATGACACACTGCAGGTCAGCCAGAGCTAACAGAGGGGCTGTCCACCTGGGCTAGAAGCTAGTCAGGGCAAGGCCAAATGCATTCCAGCTGCAGCCTCCAAATCAGTGGCCCATGGGACTGTAGCAGAAGCGGGCAGAGGAAGCTTGAGGTAGAAAGGCAGGGGAAGAAAGCGGGTGCAGGGGAAGCAGAGAAATGTGGCGCTGAAGGAGCCACTCAGGGCAGAGGGAGCTTAGTGCTCAGAAGCTTGTTGGGTGACAGTGATGAGTACAGGAGCCACAGAGATGGGGAACATGTTTAGCTGGTGCGAGAGAACAGAGGAATGGGGATGAGAGATCTGGCAAAAAGAGAAGGGACACATTCATGCAGATCCTAGAACATGAATTCACAGACAAACCTACATGTGGAAATACCACAGTTACTCACAGAGACAGATACAGACCAAACAGATTTACACACGTGCGTTCATGTGTGGCCAGATACACACAGACTAAACATGCACCAGCAAACAGCAACAGACACACAGATACGTACTACAGTGTGCTCACATATGCGCGTACCCTCACACGGAAACCCACCGTCCAGCACACAGACCTGACACATGCACATAAATATATATGTGCACATACAGGCATGCACAGATATACCTATGCACACAGACACACGTATTTAGTCATTCAGGTCTCTACACACACTTAGAGATGAGACCAGACACTAAGACAACGGTGTCCAGAGCGGATGAACATTATGAGCTCAGTGGCCTCCCAGACATTCACCTTCACCTGTTTCTCAGAAACTCGTCAGACTCCTAGAGAGGCTGTGTGAGGCAGGAGCAACAGCTTCCGTGTCCTCATGGCTTCATGAGGTGAAAGTCTAAGTCCAGACTGGGCCTCCTCACCCATCACTGGGCTATGAATGCCCTTCTGCAGGCTGGGGTTTCTGCATAGACTAGACTTGAGATTTCCTCTTAACTGGCCATTTTTCTCCCTGCCATCCCCAATCTTCCACTGCCAACAGAATATACTCTGCAAGGGAAACCTGAGAAATGGTTGTGAATCTCCTCAGAAAACAAGCCTATCTTCCCACCCACAGCTACAAGTACCCATCAAATTAGAACCAGAATTATAAATAGTTACAACTTTACAACATAATTGGCAACACACAGACTATAGTATTTACAGTACCATAAATGCTTCTGTTTCTCTGGTTACGCAATCCCTGAGACGGAACAGTGTTCTGTGTTTGCCAAGGGAGAGAGGGGCAATGCCCGGGACACGCAGGATACAAGGGCCTGAGGTGGCATGTTGTGGGTGCTGACTGGTCTGCAGGGCCCTGCTCCTCCAGGAACAGTGGGCTGTTGTAAGAACCCTGCCCAGGCAGGCATGCTGGCTACAGATGGACTCTCCCCATGCTTAGCCCTGTGGTCCTCTGGCTTCAGCCACAGGTGCTCAGAGTCCTCTCAGGGTGGACAAATGCTTGTGTCCGTGGCCTGACCTGATGGTACCTGGGAGCCCAGGCTGCCCTGGCAGCAAGCTGTCTGCTTTCTCAGCCGAAGCGCTCTCGCACCAGCAGCATCAGCTTCTTCTTGCCTTTGTAGATCTGTTTGAGGTTGTCGATGAACTGGGCAAACTGAAGGTGGCCATCCTGAGGCAGCAGGAAGGTCTCCCGGGCCTTGCTCAGAAACTCAATGAACTCTCCATAGTGGCGAGGGCTGATATGCGTCAGGCGCGAGTGTGTGGTGTTAATGTAGGCATTGATGGTGGCATCCAGCAGCTGGCGCAGGGGAGCCTTGTCGGTGGACATGAGCTTTCCTGAGCTGCGGCGGCCTGGGATGCCGGCCAGTCCAGGAGCAGTCACCGTGCAGCGCCGAAGGATGTCTGAAAGCACTGTGGCGCAGTGCACGCTCTTCACCACCAGGGGGATCAGGGCCGCCAGCTCATTCTTGCCCAGGGAGTGGCTGAGGGCGCAGGCCCAGAGCACATCGTTGATGGCCGGGTGGGTGTCCTGGTTGTAGGCCAGGTTGAGATGGCTCATGGCCAGTGAGGCCAGCTTGAAGGCACGTAGCGGGTAGCCACGGAGCTCCATGTAGCGGGCGATGGTGAACAGCTGTGAGTGAGTCATGCCGCCAGCCGCAGCATCGATGGCGATCTGATAGGCTGCTTCGAAGGCGATGTGGTCCTTCTCACAGAGGGTAAGGGCCGACAGGGCACAGCTCTGCGGATCCTTCATAGCGCACTGCAGGGCCAGGGTGCGAGCACAGCTGGCCAGCTCCTCCCGCTGTGGATAGTCAAGACTGAGGCGCAGGATGGTGGTGTGGGAGACGGCTGTGGCAGCCACAATACTGGTAGCCTCGGTGGGGGTGAAGAGTGTGTACCAGCTCTGCAAGATGCTCACCAGGGCCCGCACACCTGTCAAGGAGAGCCTGTGCTCAGCCATGGGCCTCCCGGTCCTGATCCAGGTCTACTCAGATTACCATTAGGGGTGAGAACTTGGCCAGCAGGGACAAGCTCTCCCTCCTCAGCAGCCCTGAGATGATCTGCAGTAACCAGGGCTAGGGGGGCAACCCCGGTGGCCAGACCCCATTTGAGGTCTCTTCCCATCCCTTCTTTCCCCCAGGTCAGAGGCTTGTAAGTTTCTGCAGGTGCTCTTAGCCCCTCACAAGGATGAAGCAACAGAGCCTGTGGTTTGCCTGCTCCAAGGCAGGAGTCTCAGATCTGCCCCTGGGTTTTCTAGCTGAAGTGAAGCCTCTCAGCGCAGAGTTTTGTGCTGGGGCTTTGGGCACTAGATGGGGTCTCGAGCCTCCAAGTTGTTTGGGATTTCTCAGAAGCATGGACAGGGACTGGGACTAAACAACTGGGCCAACTACCTCCTAAGGCTGCACTTGAGTACTGGTGGCTGAAAATTCATTCTTTTAGAATGTTTCTAGCAGAGGATCAGAGTGCTGCTTGCCCTCAGGGTACAATCCAAGCAGTGAGGGAAGACCTTGGTCAGGCTGAACAGGGCCATCTTCTCCTACCAGCAGCCTCATTCTTTCCTAGGCCATCAATAATGGAATATGAGAGCTCTAAGGATTCACTGTCCTGTCCCAAGAGTAGGGCCTAGGAATCCTTTCCCCTGGGGGCACAGGGAGCTGGGAGACTCACCCACTTCTGTGGCACAGGTTACCAACCACCGCACCATCTCCCGGCGCCTCCAGTTGAGGGTTGATAAGGTCATCCTCATCACCTGGGCGAAAAAAAGTGGCATTCCCAGCGGACTTAGCATAACTGCTATAACCTCTCCCTCCTCCTTGCCATTCATTTATGTATGTGTATTTATTTGTGCCTTAAACAACCATCTCTCCCCTGAGAAGTACAGATGGGTTTGTTTAATTTCTGCCCCATCCTGCCACCAGATAGAAGATTTCTCTGATGATCTGTAATGAATAAACCCCTTATTATCACACCTTGACTTGGAGGAATGGGGGTGGGTAGGGAAAAGATGGGGACCTTGTGGAGCCTAAGGCTATACTGCTTAACTGGCCTTAACTTCAAAACAGAGCCCCAAATTGAGTCCTGACCTTGTGACTAGCCTAGAAGCTATGTTCTGGGGACACAGAAAGAATCAGACCTGGCCCATGCCCACTCCAGTCCTCATGGGATCTTAACTCCCTGTCACTAGGCCAGAAGTTTAAAGTGGGGATGGCCCACTCCTCCTCCATACCTGTAGCCCCAGCTCCAAGGCCACGTTGAGCAGGGTGCCATCTGTACTACTGTCCGTGGGAGTAGCAATCTTGAATGCATCTTGGGCCAGTTTGAAGATGAGGGAGGAAGAATGGATGTGCTTCTGTATTGCTTCCAGGATTGTTCGGAGCCTCAGAGTGTCCCCTACAGGTGCCAAGAGAAGGGGCAGGGACAAGATCTTCTTTAAAGCTTCCCTGAACAGTCAGCTGATCACAACAGGTGCTGGTTGAACTGGCTGGTGTCAATGCACGGAATGCTTCCGAATGGTCGGGGTGGTCAAGCTTTGTCTCCACTGAACCCACTGGAGGCTCCTTCCTTCCCCAGGCACCCATGCAAATTCACTGCTCTCCACCTTTTCATCGGCCTTGACCCCTTACCCTTTTTTCCCCTCAGGATCTTTAGGTCCCAGAAATAACTTTTTCTAACACCTGAATTTTGAGAGCTACTTATACAGGAGAAGGAAGCCACATTATTGCCAAGAAAGTATTCCAGTCCCAAGGTCTGCTTCTCAGTACAGTTCCCTGGAGCTGGGCTACCACTTCTTATCCAGTAGGCAAGTATGAGTGCACAGAGTTATGGAATACGTTGCAGGAATGCCATGAGTACCATATAAGGTAAAGGCAGTAGGGTATATGAGAGATTGGTGTATCTTCTGAAGGGGTAAAATGTGAAATAAAGAGAGAAGAAAAAGTAGGTCTTATGTCTTACAAAGAGGTGCAGTGCTAAGAGTGTACAGGCTTTGGAGTAAAATACATTGGGAAATGAACCTAGTTCAGCCAGTACCAGACCAGTTACTTCATCTATAAAATAGAAACAATAACCTTTTAAGGTCGTGGAGGGAATTATAAACAATTTGTGTACAGGTAGTATGTGTGTGCATGCATATAAATGAATAGAATATATCCGGGGATTTTTACAACACTGTCTTAGCGGTAGTAGTTATCTTTGGGTGTCAGGATTGAGAGATCACCTTTTTTCCTTCTATCCTCTTTAAAATCAATTAAGACATTTAATAGACTTTTTTTTTTTTTTTTGGTGGGACCTTAGTTCCTCAACCAGGGATCAAACCCAGGCCCTCAGTAGCGAGAGCAGAGTCCTAACCACTGGACAGCCAAGGAAACCCTGACTTTATGTTTTTTAAAGTGGTTTTAGGTATACAGAAAATTGAGCAGGTAAGACAGAGAGTTCTCACATATCCCCCTCTTTCCCCTTTCAGTTTCCCTTATTACTAACATCTTACATTGAACAAACACTGATACATTGCTATTAACTGAAGTCCACAGTTAACATAAGGGTCCACTGTGTTATGCAATCCTATGGGTTTTGACCAACGCATAGTATCATGGGTTTGCCATTACTATGTCATATAGAATAGACTCATTGCTGTAAAAATCTCCTGTGCTCCCCCTGTTCATCCCTCTTCTCTTTCCTTCTGAAACTACTCATCTTTTTACTGCCATTATAGTGTTAACTTTTCCACAATGTCGCAGGTTTGGAATAGTATGTAACCTTTACAGACTGGCTTCCTTCAGGAAGCAAAATACACTTGTTTCCTTAAATGTCTATTTATAGCTTGGTAGCTCTTTTTTTTTTAATTTAGTTTCAGTTGATGTACAATATTATATACATTTCAGGTATACAAGATAGTGATTCACACTTTCTAAGGTTATACTCATTTATAGTTTATAAAATACTAGCTATATTCCTATAATGTATCCTTGTAGCTTACTTATTTTATACATAGCAGTTTGTACCTCTTAGACTCCTTCCCCCATCCAGACCCTCCTCCCCACCTTACCTCCCCGCGCTGGTAACAAGTTTGCTCTCATACTCTGTGAGTCTGTTTCTTTTTTGTTATATTCAATAGTTTGTTGTATTTTTTAGATTCCACATATAAGTGATATCATACAATATTTGTCTTTCTCTGACTTGATTTACTTAGCAGAATATCCTTCGATTCCATCTATGTTGCTGTAAATGGCAAAAATTTCTTCTTTTTTGTGACTGAGCAGTATTTGATTATATATTTATACCATCTCTTCTTTACCCATTCATTTCTTGATGGGACACTTAGGTTGGTTCTATTTATTATCTACTGTAAATAATGCTGTCATGAACACTGGGGTACATGTATCTTTTTCAATTCACGTTTTCCATTTTTTGGCTATATACCAAGGAGTGGAACTGCTGGGTCATATCGTAGTTCTAATTTTCTGAGAAACCTCCATATCATTTTTCACAGTGGCTGCATCAATATACATTCCCACCAACAGTGTACAAGGGTTCCCTTTTCTCTACGTCCACACCAACAGTTGTTATTTGCATTCTTTTTGATGATAATCATTCTGACAGGTGTGAGGTGATACCTCATACAGTTAGAACTGGACACCGAACAACAGACTGGTTCCCGATAGGAAAAGGAGTACGTCAAGGCTGTATATTATCACCCTGCTTATTTAACTTCTATGCAGAGTACATCATGAGAAACGCTGGACTGGAAGAAACACAAGCTGGAATCAAGATTGCCGGGAGAAACAGCAATAACCTCAGATATGCAAATGACACCACCCTTATGGCAGAAAGTGAAGAGGAACTAAAAAGCCTCTTGATGAAAGTGAAAGAGGAGAGTGAAAAAGTTGGCTTAAAGCTCAACATTCAGAAAACGAAGATCATGGCATCCGGTCCCATCACTTCATGGGAAATAGATGGGGAAACAGTGGAAACAGTGTTAGACTTTATTTTTTTGGGCTCCAGAATCACTGCAGATGGTGATTGCAGCCATGACATTAAAAGACGCTTACTCCTTGGAAGGAAAGTTATGACCAACCTAGATAGCATATTCAAAAACAGAGATATTAGTTTGCCAAGAAAGGTCTGTCTAGTCAAGGCTGTGGTTTTTCCAGTGGTCATGTATGGATGTGAGAGTTGGACTATGAAGAAGGCTGAGCGCCGAAGAATTGATGCTTTTGAACTGTGGTGTTGGAGAAGACTCTTGAGAGTCCCTTGGACTGCAAGGATCCAACCAGTCCATTCTGAAGGAGATCAGCCCTGGGATTTCTTTGGAGGGAATGATGCTGAAGCTGAAACTCCAGTACTTTGGCCACCTCATGCGAAGAGTTGACTCATTGGAAAAGACTCTGATGCTGGGAGGGATTGGGGGCAGGAGGAGAAGGGGATGACAGAGGATGAGGTGGTTGGATGGCATCACTGACTCAATGGACATAAGTTTGGGTGAACTCTGGGAGTTGGTGATGGACAGGGAGGCCTGGCGTGCTGCGATTCATGGGGTCGCGAAGAGTCGGACATGACTGAGCGACTGAACTGAACTGATGATTAATGATATTGAGCATCTTTTTATCTGCCTGTTGACCATCTGTACTTCTTTGGAAAAATGTCTATCCACGTTTTCTGCCCATTTTAAAAATCAAGTTTTTTTTTTTATGTTAGTTCATATGAAATGTATATTTTGGATTTAATTCCCTATTGGTCACTCTATCTGCTAGTACTTCCTCTCATTCAGTAGGTTGTCTTTTCATTTTGCCAATGATTTTCTTTGCTGTGCAAAAGCTTTTAACTAGATCCCACTTGTTTACTTTTTATTTTCCTTTGATTTAGGATGCAGATTAAAAAAAACACTGCTATGATTTGTGTTAAAGTGTTCTGCCTATGTTTTGAGTTTTATGGTCTCTGGTCTTATATTTAGGTCTTTAATACATTTTGAGTTTATTTTTGTGTACAGTTAGAGAATGTTCTAATTTCGTTCTTTCATATGTAGCTGTCTAGTTCCCCAGCACCACTTATTGAAGGGCACTTCATTTCTTTACGTTGGTAAATAATATGCCATTGTATGGATCTACCTCAGCTTGTATATCCATTCACCAGCTGCAGGATATCCTGTTTGCTTCCACTTTTAGGCAATTACAAATTAAGGTGCTATAAACATTTGCGTGCTGGTTTTTGTGTAGACAGTTGTGTAAGTTTTCAACTTATTTGGGCAAATAACTAGGAACAAGATTACTGGATCATATGGTTAGACTATGTGTAGCTTTGTAAAAAACTGACAAACTGTCTTCCAAAGTGGCTGAACCTTTGGCATTCCCACCAGGAATGAAGGAGTCTCTGCTGCTCCACATCCGCACTAGTGTTTGGTGGTGTGTTTTGGATTTTAGCCATTCTAATAGGTATATAGTGGTATCTAATTTTTGTTTTAATTTGTATTTCCAGTCCATCCTAAAGGAGATCAGTCCTGGGTGTTCATTGGAAGGACTGATGTTGAAGCTGAAACTCCAATGCTTTTGCCACCTGATGCGAAGAGCTGATTCATTGGAAAAGACCCTGATGCTGGGAAAGATTTGAGGGCATGAGGAGAAGGGGATGACAGAGGATGAGATGGTTGGATGGAATCACCAGTTCAGTGGACATGGGTTTGGGTGAACTCCAGGACTTGGTGATGGACAGGGAGGCCTGGCGTGCTGCGGTTCATGGAGTCGCAAAGAGTCGGACACGACTGAGTGACTGAACTGAAATGAACTGAATATGACATGTCATGGTGAGTATCTTCTTACTGCTTGTTTGACATCTATATATCTTATCTGGTAAGGCATCAGTTCAGGTCTTTAGTGCATTTTAAGATTCAGTTGTTTTCTCAACAATAATGTCGAGTTTTAAGAGTTATTTGTGTATTTGGGATACAAGTTCTTTAGTAGATACTGTTTTGCAAATATTTTCTCCCAGGCTGTGGCTTGTCTTTTCAATGTTTTTCACATAAGTTTTAAATTTTAATGAAGTCTTACTTACCAATGTTTTTTTCATCGACTGTATCTAATTTTGGTGTTGTATCTAAAAAGCTATTTCTGGGAATTCTCCGGAGGTCCAGTGGTTAGGACTCTGTGTTTCTACTGCAGGCAGCCCAGGTTTGATCCCTGATCAGGGAACACAGTGTGGTCAAAAAAAGTTACTGTCAAACACAAGGTCATCTAGTCTTTCTCCTGTGTTATCTTCTAGAAGTTTTATAATTTTGTGTTTTATATTTATGTCTATGATACATCTGAATTCATTTCCATGAAAGGTATAAGGTCAATGTGTCTATATTCATTTTTTAAAATGTGGATGTACAGTTCTTCTAGTACCATTTGCTGAAAATACTATCCTTTGCTCCTTTGTCAAAGACCAGTTGACTGTATTTGTGAGAGACTATTTCTGAGCTCTCTATTTTGTTCCATGGACCTATTTGCTTATTCTTCTGCCAATACCACACTATTTGATTACTGTACCATATACCATACATGGTACATACTGTACATGGTAGTTCTATTTTAAAATTTTTTGAGAAACATCCATCCTGTTTTCCATAGTTGTGGTACCAATTTACATTCTCACCAACAGTGTACTCCACATCTTTTGTCTTTTTGATAACAGCCATTCTAACAGGTGTGAGGGAATATTTGCAATATTACCTCTTTTCTAACATATGTATTTAATGCTGTAAAATTTCCCTCCAAACACTGCTTTCATTGCATCCTACATTTCTGATTAGTTCATTTTTTTTTTTTTAAACTTTCATTTAGTTAAAAATATTAAAAAATTCCTGAGAGTTCATCTTTGATCCATATGTTACTTAGAAGTGTGTTTAAACTCCATATTTTTGAGAATTTTCCAGTTATCCTTCTGTTAATAATTTCTAGCTTAAAGTATGATCTGAAAGCATACTTTGTATGATTTCTGTTCTTCTAAATTTACTGAGGTGTGTTTTATGGTTCAGAATGTGGTCTATCTTGGTGAACATTCCATGTGAGCTTGAAAAGAATGTATTATATTGCAGTTTGATAAAGTATTTTATAAATGTTAATAGATTCAGTTAATTAATGGCTTGTTCAAGTATAACATTGATTTTTTTGCCTGCTGGATGTATCAATTATTGACAAGAGGTACTGTGAACTCTCTGAATGAATGTAACAGTGGATTTGTCCATTTCTCCTTGCAGTTCTAGTGGTTTTCCCCTCACATATTTTGATGCTTTGTTGTTAGATGCATATACATTAAAGATAACTATGACTTTTTGGATAACTGACTCCTTTATCACTGTGTAATGCCCCTCTTTATCCCTGAAAATTTTCCATTTACTGAAGTCTTTGTTTAATACAGGCATCCCAGGTTTTTCTTGGTATGTGTTAACATGGTATACCTTTCTCTATCCTTTACTATGTTGTTGGTGAAGGAATCAGACTGTGGTTAAGAAACAGTTTTAAAGATGAAAATAACAAATTAGCTCAGCTGGTACACATGCTTTCCTGGGAGAATATCTTTTCTAGACTCTTCCTGCTTTTAGTGCAGCTACTTTGGTAGTCTACAGGGTATGGAAAGTGGGGGTGAGAGTGTTGACAACACCTCATATGTGTGCTTTGTTTAAGCCCTGGCCTCTGTTTTTAGTTCAAAATATGACATGACTGAGTGACTTTCATTTCATTTTCATATGGAAAGGTAAAGTGTAGAAGCTCAAGTCACAGAAGAATTAAATATGTACCTAAAAGTACCAGGATAAAAATGAAGCCCAGTACAGTTCAATGTTTGTACTTAGGGTCATTTGCTTGCTTTAACACTGCCTCTTTATTAATTCCTTTACCTATTAATTGTGGTAAAAATATATATACTAAAACTTTCTATCTTAACCATTTTAAGTATACAATTGAGTACTGTTAATCACATTCAACATTGTGGAATATCATTCATTGTGTAAATAGCAGCACCATATATTTCCAAAAGTTTTTTATCATCCTAAACAGAAACTCTGTACCCATTAAGCAGTAATTCACCATCATCTCTCCCTTTAGCCCAGGAAACTTCTATTTTTTGTCTTTATTAACTTGCCTATTCTAGACATGTATGTTCAGTTCAGTTCAGTTCAGTCACTCAGATGTGTCTGACTCTTTGTGACCCCATGAATCACAGCACGCCAGGCCTCCCTGTCCATCACCAACTCCCGGAGTTCACTCAAACTCAGGTCCATCGAGTCGGTGATGCCATCCAGCCATCTCATCCTCTGTTGTCCCCTTTTCCTCTTGCCCCCAATCCCTCCCAGCATCAGTCTTTTCCAATGAGTCAACTCTTCACATGAAGTGGCCAAAGTATTGGAGTTTCACCTTCAGCAGCAGTCCTTCAAATGAACACCTAGGGCTGATCTCCTTTAGGATGGACTGGTTGGATCTCCTTGCAGTCCAAGGGACTCTCAAGAGTCTTCTCCAACACCACAGTTCAAAAGCATCAATTCTTCGGTGCTCAGCTTTCTTCACAGTCCAACTCTCACATCCATACATGACCACTGGAAAAACCATAGCCTTGACTAGACAGACTTTTGTTGGCAAAGTAACATCTCTGCTTTTGAATATGCTATCTAGGTTGGTCATAACTTTCCTTCCAAGGAGTAAGCGTCTTTTAATGTCATGGCTGCAATCACCATCTGCCCAAAAAATAAAGTCTGACACTGTTTCCACTGTTTCCCCATCTATTTCCCATGAAGTGATGGGACCGGATGCCATGATCTTCGTTTTCTGAACACTGAGCTTTAAGCCAACTTTTTCACTCTCCTCTTTCACTTTCATCAAGAGGCTTTTAGTTCCTCTTCACTTTCTGCCATAAGGGTGGTGTCATATGCATATCTGAGGTTATTGCTATTTCTCCCGGCAATCTTGATTCCAGCTTGTGTTTCTTCCAGTCCAGCGTTTCTCATGATGTACTCTGCATAGAAGTTAAATAAGCAGGGTGACAATATACAGCCTTGGCGTACTCCTTTTCCTACTTGGAACCAGTCTGTTGTTCCATGTCCAGTTCTAACTGCTGCTTCCTGACCTGCATACAGATTTCTCAAGAGGCAGGTCAGGTGGTCTGGTATTCCCATCTCTTGAAGAATTTTCCACGGTTTATTGTGATCCACACAGTCAAAGGCTTTGGCATACTCAATAAAGCAGAAATAGATGTTTTTCTGGAACTCTCTTGCTTTTCCCATGATCCAGTGGATGTTGGCAATTTGATCTCTGGTTCCTCTGCCTTTTCTAAAACCAGCTTGAACATCTGGAAGTTCATGGTTCACATATTGCTGAAGCCTGGCTTTCAGAATTTTGAGCATTTACCAGCATGTGAGATGAGTGCAATTGTGCGGTAGTTTGAGCATTCTTTGGCATTGCCTTTCTTTGGGATTGGAATGAAAACTGACCTTTCCCAGTCCTGTGGCCACTGCTGAGTTTTCCAAATGTGCTGGCATATTGAGTGCAGCACTTTCACAGCATCATCTTTCAGGATTTGAAATAGCTCAACTGGAATTCCATCACCTCCACTAGCTTTGTTCGTAGTGATGCTTTCTAAGGCCCACTTGACTTCACATTCCAGGATGTCTGGCTCTAGGTCAGTGATCACACCATCCTTTAGCACAGTATATACAAATTTGCATGTCATTCCCCCCTCACATATTAGTGTATCTTGGAAATTATTCTACATCAGTACATAAAGAAATGTTTGTTCTTTTACATGACTGCATAATATCCCATTTATGGATGTACAGGTCCATAACTGCTTCTTTAAAACTCTTAGGTTATGAATGCATTTGGAGCTTATTATATAAAGATAGTTTGTACAAAAGTTATATATAATACTCACAATGGGTCTGGGGCAGCATCCTATAATTAAACACATTATTATTTGTTCAGTAAAAGTATGAATATTCATGCTAGGTAGGATAAATAGCAAAGTCAGTATTGTATTTTTTTGATACAGTAATAAACTGATGGATGAAATAGTGTGATATAGACTAAATACTTGGGACTCTTTACTTCTAAGGAAAATACTCAATAAAACCTCAAACCAAGCTACGCTTCTAAACATATGCATAAGTAAATACTTCTTCTATCTGGTTTCTTGAGGCTTTTGGACAAAAGGCTTCATCTGCATTGCTATTACTGTCACCAAAGATCAGAGTTGGGAATTTAATGATGGGCCTGGAAAGAGATTCTTTAATGATGAAACAACTACAATAGATGACCTTAAAAAAGGAGTACTTCTAGGATAATGTGTCTGATTAATACAGATTTCTACATAAGCAGTCTTTTTCAATTAAGTAAGCAGCTATAATCCTTTTTCACTGATAAATGCATGTTATTCAAGGCCAATTAACTGCTCATACATTTCCCCCATACTGTCTATGGACATTTTTTTTCATCTGTTACATTTCATAATTGTCATTATTCCTAGCCTCATGCTTACTTGGGATAACACTATTTTAACAATTCTTCTACATTGCAAGGAATGTACAATAGGTATATAACTTAAAATAGTCTATATATTTTTTGATGTCAGCTTGTTCTAACTCAACACTTCTACAATCTTAGTAGGTTAAAAATCATGTGAAGAATTTGTTAAAGGATAAGATTCTTGGGCTATATTCATAGAGATTCAGATTCAGATTCAGAATTTGCATTTCTAACAAGTTTCCAGGTCATGCTGATGCTGCTTATCCACGGATCATACATTGAGTAGCAAGGTTCTGACTTACTTAGACTTTTAGCCTATTAACTTTTAATGTAAGTAATGAGACTACATTAGTGACACAAAACCCTTCACTATCTTTATATACAAGTGCACTTTCAAAGTGAGAGTCTCTGCAAAATATTTATCAATTGTTCCAAGTATCAGCAACTGTGTAAATAGCATAATTAAGGTATACTTGATCAAGTTTCTATAATAACTCCTTTAGGAAGACTTGAGAGTTACCTGTTTCAAGTATATAGTATGAAAATAAATAAATATTTATATTTGTTCTTCATTGGGAGTAAAATTTCTTGGTTATAAGAAGTTCATGAGGTGTGTGTGTGAAATAGTGGTCTAGGAACGAGTATACAGTTTTCTTCCATTCCAGCTTCTAGTACAATGAGTTCATGTCATTGGTACAGATTATTAAGCCTGATAGAAATGATCTCTTTGATTACTCATGTTTTTTTGTTTACATACTAACAAATAAATTGTGAACAACTCTTTTTTTTGTTGTTTTACTGCACAGCTTGCAGGATACTAGTTCTCTGACCAGAGATCGAACCTAGGTCCATGGTAGTGAAAGCAGAGTCCTAACCACTGGACTGCTAGGGAATTCTCTGAATAACTTTTGAAACACTATGGACATTGACTTTTTCTAGCTTTATCTGGCACATCCCAGAACTTTCACCCTGTGTTTAGAGTCCTTAAAATCTCGTTTGCTCATCAATCACTGTTAATTTTTTTTAAGAAAACAGAACAGAGCTATTTCATCAGCAGTGTATACTTGTTCAAGACTAAGGTTTTCATTAAAAATTACCATAACAAATTGTCAATATAGTTTTCATCAACTTCATGAAAATAAGTTTTTTCATCATAGTTGTACAGATATTTTATACTGCAATGCTTCTGAAATTTCTGCAGCCAATCTTCTGATACCCTAAACTTACCGTAAAGCTTCAGTCCTTCATGGAATAATCTAGCTTGTTTCATGAACAACAAACCAATCAGTGGCATATTCATACTGTTTCGTTGTTGAATCCTTTCAATCATGGTAATGTCAATATCTTCATTTTTTGTCCTCAGAAAATTTTCTGTTCTTCTTTAGTTCTGATCATTGTCCCTGTAAAACTTCAACACTTTGTCTTTCTATTACTTCAAGTCATGCTGCTGCTGTACTGAGCTCAGTTGTGTCCGATTTTTTGTGACCCCATGGACTGTAGCCCACCAGGCTCCTCTGTCCATGGGATTTCCCAGGCAAGAATACTAGAGTGGGTTGCCATTTCCTTCTTCAGGGGATCTTCCCAACCTAGGGATTGACTGCATCTCCTGCATTGGCAAGTGGAATTTTTTTTTTTTTTTTTTTTACCACTGAGCCACCCAGGAAGCCCAGTTCAAGTCATATGTGGTGTTAATTCCCACACTTTGCTCTTTCAACTGGAAGAAGCACAAGCTGGAATCAAGACTGCCAGGAGAAATAGCAATAACCTCAGATATGCAGATGACACCACCCTTATGGCAGAAAGTGAAGAGGAACTAAAGAGCCTCTTGAGGAAAGTGAAAGAGGAGAGTGAAAAAGTTGGCTTAAAGCTCAACATTCAGAAAACAAAGATCATGGCATCCGGTCCCATCACTTCATGGGAAATAGATGGGGAAACAGTCGAAACAGTGTCAGACTTTATATTTTTAGGCTCCAAAATCACTGCAGATGGTGATTGCAGCCATGACATTAAAAGACGCTTACTCCTTGGAAGGAAAGTTATGACCAACCTAGATAGCATATTCAAAAACAGAGACATTACTTTGCCAAGAAAGGTCCGTCTAGTCAAGGCTATGGTTTTTCCTGTGGTCATGTATGGATGTGAGAGTTGGACTGTGAAGAAGGCTGAGCGCCGAAGAATTGATGCTTCTGAACTGTGGTGTTGGAGAAGACTCTTGAGAGTCCCTTGGACTGCAAGGATCCAACCAGTCCATTCTGAAGGAGATCAGCCCTGGGATTTCTTTGGAGGGAATGATGCTGAAGCTGAAACTCCAGTACTTTGGCCACCTCATGCGAAGAGTTGACTCATTGGAAAAGACTCTGATGCTGGGAGGGATTGGGGGGCAGGAGGAGAAGGGGACGACAGAGGATGAGATGGCTGGATGGCATCACTGACTCAACGGACGTGAGTCTGAGTGAACTCTGGGTGTTTGTGATGGACAGGGAGGCCTGGCATGCTGCGATTCATGGGGTCGTAAAGAGTCGGACACAACTGAGCGACTGAACTGAAACTGAACTGAAGATGTCTTATAGAAACACCTGATCAATTTTTTCACTAACTCTATTTTCTGTGCTATTGATGTCACATGGTTCCTTTTCTACTGATTTTTATCCACAGGAGTATCTTCAATTTTCTGGACATTTTTACAGAATAATTAAACTCAAACTGACAAAATAACAAACATCTTAAAAAAAAAAGCAAACATTTTATTTGTGAATAGCAGAGATGTCTGTGACTGGTAAGAATGTTGAGAAACAACTAACGCCTCTTGTCAGCTGAGGCCAGGTTTTGCTTTCAACTTAGAAAAAAGAATGGATTTTCAAAGCTTTTCAAATTTTGGAATTCCATATGAGATTTGGTGCTAAAGTAATATATTTAATCAGTCTTCTATTGATGGCTATTTAGAATGTTTCAAATATTTTGCAATCGCAAATAAGGTTGTAGTGAATAACTTTGTACAAACATCATTTCACAAATATATTTGTAAAATAAAATCTCTGAAGTGAAACAGCTGGGTCAAAGCATATATACATTGTAATTATGATAGACATTTGATAGACGTGTAGGGCCAAATTGCCCTACACAAAGGATTACCAATCTACACTCCCACTCTACACCTTTGCAAACACAATGTTTTATCAAAATGTTTCCTTTTATTTTGAAATAATTTCAAACTCAAAGAGAAGTTTCAATAGTACTTCAAGCATCATCTTTTCTCCATGTCCTCACCCCAAACCACTTGAAAGTAACTGATTTGATACCCTGAACTCATTCCTGAGCTCTGCAGTCTATTCCTGGCAAACAAGGACACTCTTCTACTTACCTGCAACAGAACCATCAAGATCAGGAAATTTATATTGATATTTTACCACCTAAGAAGATATGACAAACTAAATGCAACACGTGATCTTGTATAAACATGTGTAAAGATTTTATACAAGATCGTGTGTTACATTTGTCATGTCTCTTCAGCCTTTGACAATTTGGAAAAATTCCTGAGTCTTCCCTTGACACTCATGGCCTTGACATTTTTGCAGATTAGTTATCTTACAGAATGACCTTCAGTTTGGATATGACTGATGTTTCCTCATGATTAGATGCAGGTTTGCATTTTTGGTGTAATGTAAGAGAAGTGAGAAGGCAATGGCACCCCACTCCAGTACTCCTGCCTGGAAAATCCCATGGACGGAGGAGGCTGGTAGGCTGCAGTCCATGAGGTCGCTAAGAGTCGGACATGACTGAGTGACTTCACTTTCACTTTTCACTTTCATGCATTGGAGAAGGAAATGGCAACCCACTCCAGTGTTCTTGCCTGGAGAATCCCAGGGACGGGGAGCCTGGTGGGCTGCCGTCTACGGGGTTGCACAGAGTCGGACACGACTAAAGCGACTTAGCAGCAGTAGCAGCAGCAAGAGAAGTGATACTGAATTCTTATTGCCTCCTATTAAGTAATACATGATTTTGACTTAACCCATTACTCATGATATATCTACTGCCCCCAAAGTTTCCTTGTGACCCTTGCTAATCCTTTCTTCCCTTCCATCCTAGCCTATACCAGACCCCACTCCCAGAAAACTGCTGATTTTTCTGTCACCATGGTGTGGCACTGCTAGAATTTTATTTAAATAGAATAATACGTATGCACCATTTTTCCTTTAGTCTGGCTTCTTTCACTTAGTGTAATTATTTTGATTCTTCCATGATGTAGTATGTATCAGTAGTTTGTTCCTTTTCATTACTGAGTAGTATTCCACTGTATGGTTGTTTCAGTTTTTATCCATTCAATCTACTCATGGATATATGGATCATTTCCAGGTTGGGGTTAAAAAATAAAGCTGTTATGACACTCATGTTGAATTCTTTGTATGGATATATGCTTTCATTTCCTTTGGTTAATACCTATGAGTGGAATGGCAGGATCATGTGTGCAGGTGTCTATTTAACTTTCTAAGAAACTGACAAATGGTTTACCAAAGTGGTTTAACTTATGTTCCAACCTGCAATGTATGAGAGCTTCAGTTGCTCTACATCCTTGCCAGTCTTATTACAATTGTTTTTAAAATTTTAGCCTTTCTCTTGTTTTATTTTTTAATTTTTAAAAATTTATTTATTTTTTAATTGAAGGATAATTGCTTTACAGAATTTTGTTGGTTTCTGCCAAACATCAACATGAATCAGCGATAGGTATACATATATCCCCTCCCTTTTGAACTTCAAGATGTTATTATAATGATAACTTAAAAAATTTCAACTTCTGACTGTCATTGCTGCTTTATTGAAATACTATTGATTTTTGTATATTAATCTTATATCCTGAAACATTGTTAAACTTATTATTAGTTCTCAAAGTTTTTTGTAGGTTCTATAGGATTTTCTACATAGACAATCAAGTCATCAGAGTTTTGCTTCTTCCTTTCTAATCTGAGTATCGTTAATCTGAGTGCTGTTAAGTGTCTTATTGTACTGGCTAAAATCAACAGTTTGATACTGAAACAGAAGAGGTAAAAGTAAACAGCTTTGCCTTGTTCTTTTATTTTTTAAAAAATTTTAACTTTTAATTTTTTTTGCCCCACCAGGTGGCATGTGGGATCTTAGTTCCCCAACCAGGGATTGAACCTTTTGCAGTGGAAGCTCAGAGTCTTAAGCACTGTATAACCAGGAAAGTCCCTGCCTTGTTCTTGATGTCAGGAAGAAAACATTCACTCTTTTACCATTAAGTATAAAGGCAGTTGTAAGAGGGATGCCCTTTATCATGTGGGAAAGTTCCCTTCTATTCCTAGTTTGTTGAGAATTTTAATGTTTTTAGTAGTAATAAATGTTGGATTTTATTAGGTGCTTTTTCTATATTACTGAGATGATCATTTGGGTATTCTTTTTTACTCTATTAGTATGGTGAAATACAGTGATTGATTTTTGAATGTTTTAAACCAACTTTGCATTCTTGGAGGTAAACCCTACTTATTAAAATGCATTATCATTTTAAAAATATATTATTTGGATTCAATCTCTTACAATTTTTAATAAGAGTTTTTGCACCTATGTGCTCATGACAGTTTTATTCTGAGTTTTTGTTTTTGGCTGTGCGGTGTGGCATGTGGGATCTTAGTTACCCGACCAGGGATTGAACCTATATCCCCTGCAGTGGAAGCACAACGTCCTAACCACTGGACTGCCAGGGAATTCCCTGAGTTTTCTTTTTTATAGTTTTTGTCTGAGTTAGGGAAATTAAAACAGAGGAAGTCTTTATCAGGCTTCAGAAGCACCAGAGCAGACCCCTGACCTTTCTTCTGACCAATCTGGACACTCCCCAGATTCTGTGCCTGCCTGCAAGCACAGCAAGTCAGGCAGCACTTTAGATAAGAAAGGCATTGGGGTCCTGAAATTCTTGAGAGCCTGGAAGTCTGGCCAACTGTGCCCAAGTAGAAGTGAAAGTGTTAGTCACTTAGTCATGTCCGGCTCTTTGGGACTCCATGGAATCTAGCTTGCCAGGTTTCTGTCCATGGAATTCTTCAGGAAAGAATACTGGCGTGGGCTGCCATTTCCTTCCCCAGGGGATTTCCCAACCCAGGGATCAAACCTGGGTCTCCTGCATTACAGGCAGATGATTTATTGTTTGAGCCACCAGGGAAGCCCAAATCCTAAGACTCACAAGATAAAACAACAGCATTGTAAAAAGTGTAAAGTAAAACCAGAGTTGCATTTTTTGCACACAAACTGATGATATCAGTTTGCAGCCTGTGATTATAAGTAGGAACCCCCCAAACTGCAATTTGAAGTCTCACCTGTGGAGGGGACACACTGCCTGGGACCTTTTCCCAACTGGGACTCCAGACTGCCTTTACTTGGGACTACCCAGCATGCTGTTCAGGTTTGGATTTTGGTCAGCCCAATTTGGTGATGTATGTGGTGTTACTCTTCTCTATTGTTTCTACTTCTCTTTTCTGTTAATGATTGTATATTGAAATTAAGTAATCCTCTGTTAAATACTGAAATTATTTGTGTGTAACAAGGGGTTTCTTTTGTTAATGAATTCTTTGAACCTGAAACAAAGCTAAAGCTTTCGGCAAAATAGCCTGAAAATAGCCTGGTTTCGGTATCTGGATAATGATGATTTCACAGACTGAGTTGGGCAGTATTTCCTCCTCTTCAATTTTCTGCAAGAGTTTATATAGAATTGTTATGTTTTCCTTAAATGTTTGGTAGAATTTACCAGTGAAGCCATTTAGCCCTGGAGTTTCTTTGTGGAAAGATGTTTAACTACTAATTCAATTTCTCTGAACTTCATTTCTATTTATTCTTTTATTTTTACTGTGGTAAAATATACATAAATTTACCATTTTGAGCATTTAAGGGTACAATTCAGTGACATTAAATACATTCATATTGTTGTGCAAACATCACCACTATCCAGTTTCAGAACTTTCAACATCTGAAATTCTATACTCATTATATAGTAGTAACTTCTCCTTTCCCTACCCTCTCTATTCTACTTTCTGCTCTATGAGTTTTTCCTCTAGTCTACATGCTAGCTCTATAAATTTATGATGTGATATTGTGGCCACATTATTAAAATGATATCTGCCAGGTTTACCTACTCTATGGTAATTATACTTCTTCCTTTTATGACTGATAAATAGTAATACTTTGTAGAGCGATACTATGTACAGTAAGTCCATAGTACAGTACTATGTACAGTAAGTCCCCCCCACACGAACCTTCAAGTTTGAACTTTCAAAGATATGAATGTGCATTCCATAAACATTAGGTATGAGCGAAATTTCTGCTTGTCCTCTGTCTCCTATTGCTGATCATTCTTCAGCTCTACCATTTCCTATCTCCTCTCCTACCTCCAGTTAGTACTCTTCTTGCTGGTTCACTTGATGCCAGCCCCTGTATGCCAGCTGCTGAACTGTATGTATTACTGTGCTTTTTAAGGTACTGTACTGTAAGATTAAAAATGTTTTATTTTTTGTTTTCTTAGGTATTATTGTATGAAAAGTATAACTCTATTACAGTACAGTACTATATAACTAGTTGTGTTAGTTGGGTACCTAGGCTAACTTTATTGGACTTATGAACAAATTCGACTTATGAATGTGTTCTTGGAATGGAACATGTTCATATTTAGGGGACTTACTGTAAATATCCTGTTCCTCATCAAATGTTCAACCATTATCTTAGTATCTACTGCTATTTTTTCACTGTGGCTATTCTAGGTACCTCATATAAGTGGAATCATGCAATGTTTTGTCTTTTTGTGTCTGGTTTATTTCACTTAATGTTTTCAAGGCTCATCCATGTTGTAGCATGTATTAGAATTTCATTCCTTTTTATGGCTAAATAATATTCCATTGTATGTGTATACTACAGTTTGTTTATCCATTCATCTGCTGACAGATACTTGAGTTATTTACAACTTTTGGCAATTGTGAATAATGCCACTATTAATATTGGTATACAAATATCTGTTTAAGTCCATGTTTTCAATTCTTTTGGGTATATGCCTACCTAATTCTTATTTATTCTTGAGTCAGCTTTGGTAGTTTACATCCATCAAGGAATCAGTCTATTTCACTTATATTGTTGCATTTATTAGCATAAAGTTGTCTTTAGAATTTGTTGTGATGTCACTTTTCCCATTCTTAAAATTGCTACTTTGTATTCTTTTTTCTTGATCAATCTGGAAAAGGATTTCAATTTTATATATCTTTTCAAAGAAACAGCTTTTTGTTTCATTGATTTTCTGCTTTTCTATATTTTATTTGATTTCTGCTCTGATCTGTATTGTTTTCTTTCTTTTACTTATTTTAGATTTCATTTGCTCTTCTTCTCTGGGTTCTTATGTTAGAATCTGGGATCGTCAATTTGAAACCTTTCTTCTTTTCACACATAGGTATTAAGTGATAAAAATTTCCTTCTAAGTAAAGCTTTAGCTCTAATCCACAAATTTTTAAATGTTATACTTTTTCATTCAGTTTAAAATATTTTCTATTAATATTTTTGTGTTTTTCTCCCTTTGTTCAGTGAGTTACATGGAAGTGTACCGTTTAATTTCTAAAACTTTAGTAGGTTTTTATTATTGATTTCTAATTCAACTGTGGTTGTCTGGAAAAGATTTTTATTTCAGCTTTTTAAAAAAATTTATTTATTTATTTTAATTGGAGGCTAATTACTTTACAATATCATAGTGTTTTTTTGCCCTACATTGACATGAATCAGCCATGGGTGCACATGTGTCCCCCATCCTCAACCCTCCTCCCACTTCTCTCCTCAGCCTATCGCAGCTTTTTTTAAACATCATTTTACTTTATCAGCCATGCCACATGGCATGTGGGATCTTAGTTCTTCAACCAGGTATTGAACCCATGCTACCTGCAGTGGAAGTGTGGAGTCCTAACCACTGGACTGCCAGGAAATTCCTTTTACCTTTTTTTTGGAAAGATATTTTCACTGGTATAGAATTCTAGGTCAAATTTTTTTTTTTTTTTAAGAGTAATTTAAAGATTTTTCTCCACTGTCTTCTGGCTTATACACCTTCTAATGAGAAACCTACTCTCATACTTATCGTTTATCCTTAGTATATAGTGTGTATTTTTTTCCCTGCAGTTGCTTTTAAGTAAGATTTTTCTCTTTAATCACTGGTTTTAAGCAATTTGATTATGATGTGCCTTGGTATAATTTTCTTCATATTTCTTATGCTTGAGTTTCAGTAAGCATCTTGGATCTGTGTCATCCTTTTCCTGCTTGGAATCTGACACTCCATGACATGCCACTGCCACCCCCACTTCCCATATGGATGTCTATTGTCAAATTTATTATTTTTTCCAATAAGATTTATGAAAAATGTTATCTCAGAGTAATTTTAATTTGTATTTCTCAAGTGAGGCCAGGCATTTTTAATTGTTTAAAAGTCATTTGTACCTTCTTTTCTGTAAACTGCTTGATCATATTTGTTCAATTTTTCTACTTTTTAAAAAATCATTTTTATATTTATTTATCTGTATCTTTTACCTTTTCTACAATGAGCATATATTCTTTTTACTATAGGAAGACACAACATAAAGTTATTTTAAATTTAAAAAAGTGCTTTAAAAAACCCATGTAATTTCCTGGTATCGGAAAAATACTCACAGTCCATGGCAGCTAGTACTTTATTATAACTTATCTGGGGCTTATTTTCACTTCTCTTTGTGATGAGATTTACATAGCTAACATGGAGGATGTGAGCTTAAAAACCTGAATCACTCTGAACTGTCTTATTTTTTGACCAGGGGCCCTAGAAAAATCATAAACTCTCATATCTGAGATTTGGAGCTCCATCACTTCACTGGATCTTCCAGTGGTCCTGGGAAGCTGACAGGTCATTGACAATGATCCCCATTTTATAGATTTTTAAACCAGAGGCTTAGAAATGTAAAGTGACTTTATCATATGGAAGGTTAGATTTAGAAGTTACCTTAAAGATGATCTATTCTCTGTTCTCTGAGTCCTACAATTAGTGACTATGGCAAAACTCTGACTTGGACTCAGGTGTTTATTGTAATAGGCAGTAATCAAAGTGAGGATCCCTGCTACTCTAGGTGCTTAAGGGAAGTCAAATAGCTTCTCTTCTTCAGGAGACTCAGGCTAAGCCTTAGGTAGGTCATGACCAGGCAGGCATACTGGGGTGCTGGAACCTTACATCTATCTATGCTCACCTTTGGCAGCAGTCAGCATGGTGGAGGCCAGTTCACACTGCTGTGATTCCAAGTGTCCAAGCGTGAACCAGCGAGGGTAACGGCTGGGCACCACAGATACCATATGGTGAGGGTGGGAAGTGTCGCCTGAAGAAGTTGAGTTTTCTAGAACAGGTAACCTAGAAGACCCAGGGAGAGTCATCAGCTACCACCCAGACCCTTGCCATTCTGAGCCACCTTAGAGAAGCTTGTTCTTTGCTGGGGAGGAACTGGGAAGGAAAGGGTTAATGAGGAACCTCAAAGGTTTTAAAACCTATGAGTACTGTACTTTATATGAGGTGAGTGCCTGGGCACTTGGAAGAACTCAAGCTGAACAGTTCTTACTGAAAACAGTTCAAAAGTCATCAGATTAGTTGTTAAAGTATAAGAAATATATGCCAAGTAATCTTCAGCAGTCCTTTCAGGTCAAGCTGAGGCACTCTCTCAGCCTTATAGTCTAACTTAAATTCTTCTGTACGGTCTGGTGCATCCTAGAGGACTACCTGCCTGAACCAAGGATTCTATTCTTGTTTGGAGACAGGATGCCCATAGCTCATTGTTCTCAAGTCTTGATATAGAAAGACTTACTTCTACTTCCCCAGATGTATCTGGTGACCTATGCCCGGGAACCATTTCTCAGTTAGATATGGAAGGGCTCAAACCCTTTGTGAAGCTGCCAAACTGGCCCTGGAACAAAGAGACTCAGGCCTTGGATATTCTGTATCTGTTAAAATCTCAGAGGCTGCTTCAACTCACTGAGAATGCAGCCAGGGAACACGTATGTCACTAGCTAGGAGTCCTAGATCAAAGGAAAATATCTGAACCATTTTAGGGCAGGCCAATGGCAGGTCCAATAGAACACAGAAGGAGGGAAAGAAAAGAAAGTGAGACAAACAAAGAGGCTTCTGCTTTGGTGGAGGCATTTGGGCTGGGAAAAGGCTACCCACCTCATGGCACGTAAGGCTAACCTATAGGACAGGTCTGGATCATGAGGCAGCAGAGCTGAGAACAAGTACTTGGCAAAGGTGTGCATGGGAACACTCTCTCGGTGGATGACTTCTCCAAGGCCGCTGAAGGGGCCTCCTGCAGGAAGGAGATAAACCAGCCAGTTGTTTATCTGTGTGCTTTTGTTTTCCTGCCTGACCTTGAGCTCCAGGGTCCCACAAGTGCTTGCTAGCCATGGGAACCTTAGTTACACTTTAAAGTCAGAAATGTTGCTGTACCTGTGCTCTATTAGAGAGGGGAACCTGGAGTCAAATGCCTAAGACTCTGTGCCAACAGTCCCTTCTCTACTTACCTTCCAGTAGTAAGATGCACTGTTTCTGCAGTGTTTGCACTAGCTCATCGTCCAGCTGCAGCTCCTGGAGTCGACTCAGCAGTTGCTCCTCATTACGGCACACCTTGTCCTGTGCATAGAGGCCTTCAGGCATCACCCTCTGTTGACCCATCCCCATCAGAGCAACTTCCATGGCCAATGACAGGTAGGACTCACTGCTGTTTGGGCAGCCTGCAGCCACAGGGACATGCTGGTACACAGGGGGTCTGCTTTCATTCATATCTGAGGACAACAGGGCACCAGATTTGTTAGGTCAGGCCCCATGGATTTTTGTGCCTCTCCCACCAATGCACACTTTGGGATACAGCTTGGTCAATAACTAACACAAAGAAGCTAAATAAAAAACCAGAACAGTAATATACTGAAAATAAAAAATAAAAATATACTAAAAAATGTTATACATGGTTCTAAAGATTAACTCCTTCCTAAAATATGAACTGGCTAGGCCAGCTGGAAAAAAAATACAGTCATACCAGTCTTCTGTTAGAATGTTATGTAATACTACAATGATCTATTTTTGTGTCTTTCTTCATTAGAATTTAAGAACCTTCTAGGAAAGGGACTTTATCATTTTGCCTTAGGTATCTGCACTGTCTGGTATGTGTAGGGAGCTAAATGTCTGTGGTGAATAAATCCCAAGTACAACCTCAGGTTCTTAAGATGTAAGTGTCATTGTGCAGATGAAAGAGACCAAGGATGATGATTCCTTTTTCAGGGGATAAGAGGGAAGATACGGTAGCCCTGTCTCACATTGAAACCACCTCTTGTCTCTCTACCCAGAGATATTGGAATCCATCCAGTTAAACTATTACTTTTGTGATATTTGCAACTTTAATGTTATTGTTACTTTTTATGCTCCACCTTTGGGTTCTAAGTTTCAGGAGGAGAGCACAGATCTAAAAGCCAGAGTCTTAATTTCTTTTCTTTCTCCCATTATCCATTTCATAAATGTTTAAGGGAAACTATTAAAAGAGAGTTATTGCCCTAACTGCTGTTTTCAGGAACTTGAAAGGCCAGTAGAGACACTTGTAAACAAATTTTATGGCAGTGTGCTAAATACTGTAATATATGCATGTTTACAATACAGTGATAGCATAAAGGAAAAAAGAATCAATTTTGTCTCAAGTCCCTGTTAATTTGAGACTCTACTAAATTGCCTCCCTTTTATTTCTCTTTTGTAAAATTGGTACAAAACCACCACCAGGGAGAATGTTCAAGGGAAACATGAAAGTATTATGTAATTGCAAGGGATACACACACTGCTGATGCAAGTTCTTTTACACTTCCAGACTGTTTTGAGGACCCGGCCTCTGACTTCTCAAATCCCTCTGGTCCTTTTTGTTCCCTTTGGATTACTCTTCAGACATTCACAAGGTAGGAAAGTGACAGGAGCAAAGGAAAGCTGAAGCTGGCAAGGCAAAATGGGTGAACAGGACAGAGCCAGTCCACAGAGTGGGGAAGGAAGATAAGAAAGGAGCAGTCCCAAGGAAACCGCTCAGGGGAGGTCCAGTTTAGATAAGGGAACAAGAGGGGTAAAACAGACTCTGTCATGGAAAAGAAGAGGGCTCCAAAGGGTAGTCTGGGCTTCCCTCAGGCTGACCCCTGTACCTGACACTTCCAGATAGCCATCATCATTCAGGCGGCAGGCCTCAGTCAAGGTGAGAAACAGGCAGCCAATTGGATCCAGGGGGTGGCCCACCCAGCCTTCTAGGTTTGTGATGGTTGTGGTTCCCCTCTGCAACAGTTCTGGAAATAAGCAGGTCAAAGTTTTTGAGAGGGATAAAGACACACTGCTCTCTGTCCCTGCTTGGTCTCTTCATAAGTCTCCTCATCAGTCTCCTTCAGGTGGTGGCCCTGAGACTCAAAGTAAAGCTTGCCTTGGGTTGAGGAGACTGGTAACCAGCTCATCAGCCACTATGAGGCCATGTGGTATGCATTTGGGCTGCCTGCCAATAGCACACGTATGTAGACACAGCTTTACAGTTTAAAAAGGGTCTTCTCATACCAGATCTCAGTGGATCCAACTGTCCTGTGCGAGAGGCAGGCCAGCATTATTATTCCCATTTTACAGATAAGAAAACTGAGATTTATAGAGGTAAAGACAGGGATTCCACACAGAAGGTAGAATGACCTGGAATCCCCTAGCCCCTGCCACACCAGGAAACTGAATGAAAATTAAGTCCTGGGCCTTGTAGTCCCTGAGAACCCCATCAGCCTAAGCAGTTGAGATGGCTCCTGATCACTATACCTTTCTTCTGATGCTTGTAGATTTCCAGCTGCCGCTGCTGCTGCAACCTGAGAGTATTGATAATGGCCACTGTGAGTCTGAGGGCCTCTTTTGGGTAACCATGGGAACGCAGGGCATCAACCCGAGCACAGGCTGTAGGCACATGCTCTATCAGATGAGAAGAAGATATTTTGATTGAGTTAAATCTTCAAATCAGGAAAATTTGTGTTTGACAAAGGGAGACTGTATTCAGTTCAGGTCCTCAAATTTGATCTGACATCTATTGTGTACCAAAAATTGTATTTTATCTTTTAGGGATAAGTCACAGGTACTACCTCCAAGGAGATACACTGCAGCCTCAGCGTAGTGGTTTGGTGTAGAAAGGGGCAAAGAACTAGGATAATAAACTGTTATACCTCTTTCTGAACATGAACCTCAGGAACCTAATGCAGCAATAAACTACTTTTATAGAGGGAAAGGCCTCACTTGTTTATTAATCCTGTTTCCTGAGAACCTATTATGTGCAAGGTAGCACGCTGGGCAAATCAACTACAAAAATGTATAAGAAACGGTCACTATCCTCAAAGAGCTCACAAATAATACATAAAAAGATCATTATAAAACAGTTAAAAAGAAATGACAAGATAGAAATATACACAGAAAGAAAATATTTGAACTGTGTGCTTTATAGGGCAAGTAATATTTTAAATAGGTAGAAAAATAGAAACAGGCATCCCTGGCAAAGAGAACATCTAAATAAAGGCATGTAAGTAAAAGCATAAAAAGTATTCTGGATAACATCTTCCGAGTATGGCAAATAGTTTTGTGTAGAGTTAGGTTATGTGGCTAGAGACAGCCTGGAAAGGTGGAGTCTAGAATGTTAAGCTTTGAATGCCATTCTAAGAAGTTTGGATTTACCTTAGGCATAATGAATGACTACCAAACACTTATAAATGGGGAAGGGATTAAAAATTATAGGAATAATTATAGAAAATACAGATAAAATAGAAAATAAAAATCAGAGATAACCATTATTTCTAATTTCATATTTTATGAAAAATATGTATCTCTAGACTTTCCTAATTTTAATAAAAATGAAGTATTATAATTATTGTTTTATAATTAGGTTTTTCCACTTAATAATTCATTTTAAATATTTTTCCATACCATTAAATATACTTCCATAATATTAAAAATGATTATATATCATTCCACTAAATATGTGTACTACCCATTGGCTCAATCAGTCCCCTATTGCTGGATGTTGTTTTTAATTTTTCTCATCTATACGTTATATGTTCATGCTTTAATAAACCTCATAACTTTATGCACATTCTTAGTTAATTATAGCTCAGGATAAATTCCTAGATGTAGAATTCCTGGATCAAGGGCTATGAATTTATTTTAAAGGCTTTTGATAAGTGTTGCTGAAATGCAGTAAGTATTTACATTCCTACCAGTAGTATACTACTGGTACCAGTACTACTACTACCAGTAGTATATGAGATTATGATATCCAATGTAGCCTCTCCTGCACCAAAACCAGTTATCTTTATTTAAAAAAAATTCCTATTTGACAACTGAAACATGGTAATTCAGTGTTGTTTTGATTTGGATCTTTGTTTATAATGGGGTGTGTATTTTTCACACACTTGTTAGATTTATGTTTTAAAAGTATTAGATCAGAGAAGAAGAAAAATAATCAGTGGGAATTTCAAGTAGTGACCTACAGTGAGTTTGGCCAAAAACTTTCAAGAGAGAGACAGGCACACATCCAGATTCAGCAGGCTCTTGTGAAAGACAAAGATATGGGATGAGGGACAGAGGTAGGGAATTAGGAGATGATAATAAAAATGTATGCTATTGTTTTAAGACTCAGAGAATGAATATTATTGTATAAGTGTGTAGTGTGGAATATACATTCTGTAACAAAGTCAAGAATAGACTAACAGAAGGCCAGAGGAGAGTTTAAACTCATGATGGAACAGCTTTATTCTGTGATGATAAAGGAAGGAATGAGGAAAGGAAGACAGCTTGGTGACAAATGCAGACAGTCTGAGCTACTAGTACAGAGCAATTTAAGTTTCAAAGTTCATGCCTTTTTAGCAAAATATGTAATTTCAGAGTAGATTCTAATGTTGCTCAGTAACTGCTAAGAGTCTATGAACTGATGTCCAATGGTTTTGTTAGTACTCCTTTAGATTTATTAGCTCCTTTCCCCTCCCCAAATTCAGGAAACAATAGAAATACCTCTATTTGAGATTACTGTACTTCAGCTGAGAACATATACAAGTGGCTCAGGCTATACCCTGAGGCCTTAGTCAAGGCCCCAAAAGATCTGGATGAAGACTGTCCAAAGGGTAGTTGTGTCGCTGGTGTCTATGGAGATGGCTCACTCAGGCCTGACATGAGGTGAGACTGGGCTCTGGAATTCTTAGAGGGATAAGTACACTTACCAAGCCACAGTGGTTGGCCTTGGGAATTGAAGAGTAGCCTCTCACTTTCCCGCTGGCAGGCAGGAGCTGTATATATATCACTGCTGATGATTCGCTGTAAGTGGCTGTCCTGCCAATGCAACTCACGGCCCTCGATGGCTCTAGTGAACACTGTTCGTCTTGGTCTGGATAAAGAATCTGGGGAAGGGAAATAAAAATGCAGCAGTTCGGTGATGGATAATCTGAAGATCTAACTCCTGTGTCTTCTTCAGGATGGGAGGACAGGCAGAAGAGTGTACAGTGTATAGTTAGTGTAATAGTGTATTGTTAGTGAGAGCAGCAACTCTGCCATTTGTCTGGCTGTTCGTTGTGTTACTTCTTTATTGGATAGCTTTTAGTGTGTCCCTGTCCTCTATGGGAAGAACCTTTCTACATAGATCTATGACTGAAGGCCAATTTCTTCTAAGACCCAGAGCTACATGAGAGAGAGGAGGGATAGTGATGCTCAGCTGCTCAATTATAAGGATTCAAACTTTCTACAGAAGCCAAAGGAAAAGATAAGCAGTGAGGTAATATCCTTGGTCAACCCATAACCAATTTCTTTTACAGTATGACCCATATCAGACTAAGTACTTCTGTCACATTGATATAAAAGCTGAAAAAGAGCTGCAGTCCTGTGTATTCTGGTATCTTTAATTTTTAAAATAATTCATTTTCTTTTGGCTGTGCTGGATCTTCATTGCTGTGTGGGCTTTTCTCTAGTTGTGGCAAGCAGGCTTCTCATTGTGGTGGCTTCTCTTACTGTGGAGCACAGGTTCTAGGCACTTGCCTTTCAGTAGTCACAGCACAGGGGCTCAGTAGTTGTGGCTCCTGGGCTCTAGAGAATAGGCTCAGTAGTTGTGGTGCACGGGCTTAGTTGCTTTGCGGCATGTGGGATCTTCTGGATCAGGGATCAAACCTGTCCCCTGCATTGGCAGGTGGATTCCTCACCACTGAGCCACCAGGGTAAGTCCTCTGGTATCTTTATCACACTAGTATCTGCAGGCTTACAACCTGTTCTCCAATAAGAAAACCTGAGGCTGACAAAAGATTAATTACATTGTTTTCTCAATGGAGTCCTACCAAACCATCTCTCTTCAGGAAAAGGGCTGAAGGGAAACAGCAGACAAAGTAAGCTCAATTCTTTAGGGTGGTGTGTAGGAACTGACTCATTAGAAAAGACCTTGATGCTGGGAAAGAGTGAAGGCAGGAGGAGAAGGGGACAACAGAGGACGAGATGGTCAGATGGCATTGACTCAATGCCAACTCAATGGACATGAGTTGGAGCAAGCTCCAGATGGTGAAGGACAGGGAAGCCTGGCATGCTGCAGTCCATGGGGTCACAAAGAGTCGGACACGACTGAGCAACTGAACAACGACAAAATACTGGAGTGGGTTGCCATTTCCTTTTCCAGGGGACCTTCCTGACCCAGTGATCGAACCTGAGTCTCCTGCATTGCAGGCAGATTCTTTACCATCTGAGCCACATGGGCTTTAATAAGGTAACATCTGAATAGAGACCTGAGGGAACTATAGAGCAAGCCTTAAACATAACTAAGGAAAGCGCATTCTAGGCAAAAGGAACATCAAGTGCTAAGCTGAGGTGGGAACATATTTGAAGTGTTTGAGGGCAGGGCAGAGGCCAGTGTACCTAGAATGGAATGAGCAAGCCAGAAAGTCACAGGAGATGAGGTCAGAGAGGTACTAGGGAACCAGAACGGGCAGAGCCTTCTAGGCCATGAGGAAAGATGAGAAGCCACTCGAGGGCTTTGAGTTGTTGAAGGTGTATGATCTGATCTGACAACTGGCAGCAGCATAGAAAACAGACTTTAAGGTAGAAGCAGTTAGGAGGTCACTGCCATGATTCGTGAAAGATAATGGTAATCTGTTCAAAGTAATATGCAGTAGAGACGATGAGAGTAAATGAACTTTGGCTATGTTCTAAAGGCAAAGGTAACAGGATTTGCCCATGGATTAGATCTGGGGAATCTGGGTGAGAAAGAGAAGAATCAAGAATGACTCCAAGGTTTTTAAGGTAGACTTGCCATATGCAGAGATAGGGAAGTCTACACAAGAGAAGCAGGTTTGGGTGGGGCTTAAGAGGTAAGAAATCCTACTGAGATGTCTATTAATATCTAAGAGGCAATATCGAAAAGGTAGTTAAACATGTAAGTCTGGAGTTGAGAGGAAAAGTTTGGGCAGGAGATATAAATTTGAATGTTGTTAGTATATAGATGATTATTAAAACAATGCAGTTATCAGGGGAGTAAATACAGAAAGAGAAGTGGTTTGATGACTGAGCCCTGGGTACTCTAGAATTTTAGGTTGGGAAGTGGTGGGGAGACAGTAAAGGAGACTGAGAAAGAGGGGCCAAGGAAGAGGAGAACCAAGAGAACAGTGTCGTGGGATAAGATGAAAAAGGTGTTTGAAAAAGAGTGACCAGCAGTAACAAATATTGCTGATAGATCAAGTAAATTCTGACTCGAAAACTAGATTTAGGAATGGTTAGCGTTAGTGACCAGTACAGGAGCTGTTTCAGTACTGGAGGGATGACTGCCTGACTAGAGTGAATTCAAGGGAGAATAAGAGCAGAAGAAGCAGAGAAGATAAATATATAACATTCTTTTGAGCATTTTTCTTAATTCTACCACTTATTTCTACTCTCTCAGAGAAATAGGGTGGTGGACAGGAGAGGCATGTAGGGTCAGAAAGTATGTTTTTTTGTTTTGTTTCAGGTGAACAATAAAACAATGTGCTGGTATACTCCTAGGAATAATCCACAAAAATCTGTGATGCAGGAGAGAGGAGATAATTCCTGGGGTGATTCCAGATAAAAGAGAAGGAATAGGTTCTTAAGAACAAATGGAGGGCTTGGACTTAGACAGAAGCACAAAGAAAAATAGGGGAACAGGCAGAGTAGACGGGCATAGACAGAGGCAGATGTGATAACAGAGTTTTGGAGATTTTCTTCTGATTGCTTCTATATTCTCAGTGAACAGGAAGCAAGGCTCTAGGCTGAAAGTGAGGAAGGGGAGAAAGTATAGAAAGTTTTAAGGAAAAGACAATGTGAAACAGTAATTTAGAAGAGTGAAAGGAAGCATGGACTAGAGAAATGTAGGTGATGTATGGACAGTACAACGGGCCCACTTGAAATTAGTGGTCATGAATTTAAAGAAGACCAGTTATCATGGTCGTGTTTCTTGCCAATATGTTCACTGTGTGAGTGTGAGCACTGAGTAATTAGAAAGTCAGACCGAATTACTGAAGTGAAGGTTTTGCTATGTGAATATAACTAAGGGAAAGAGGGAGTTGAGTATGTTTGCAGGGTAGTGATTATAATGATGTACCAAGGAATCTAATCTGGATAAGGAGGAAAATGAGGCTACCACAAGAATGAAAAAGTGACAGGATCAAAATTCCTAGTGGGTCCAGGAATTACTGGAATATGCATAACAGACAAAATAATCTAGTAAGGCTGGTGGTGGTAATTAGAGCTGCTTGAAATTATGACTGTAAAGAAGGAGCAGTTATTGGTAATGAAAGGGTTGAGGGTATGACCTTGGGGTTGCATGGCTAAGTTATGTAGAAGATAGACTATTGGTACTTCCCTGGTGGTACAGTGGTTAAGAAACCACATGCCAATGCAGGGGACATGAGTTTGATCCCTGGCTGGGGATGACCCCACATGCCTGAGAGCAGCTAAGTCCATGCACTACAACTACTGAAGCCCAAGAACCCAAGAGTGCATGCTCTACAACAAGAGAAGCCATCACAGCGTGAGGCCTGTGCACTGCAACTAGAGAACAGCCTCCACTCATCACAACTAGAGAAAGCCCACACACGGCAATGAAGAGAAGGCACAGCCAAAAATTAACACACACACACAAAAGATAGACTATTAAAAGAGAGGAGGTCAAAGAACTCAGAGACTTGAATACTGGAAGTATCATCTATGTGGCTAAGAATTACAATAGAAGTAGGGACTGACAGTAGTGTTAGTGAGCCAACTGCCAAAAATCTTCAAGGAACAAGGGGTATTAACCCAGAGATAAAAACGACCAAAGCCAGGAGGGTAGCAGACAGCATATTTTAACAGCATCAACTTTAAAACTGGGGGGTATTTTAGGAAGGAGGATAGGATAATGATGTAGAAATGGCAATGAAGAGCAAGCAAGATGCCTACTGCTCCATCAGACCCAAAGGTAAACATACATGAGTGATAAATCAGTCACGGCCTGAGAAAACTTAACAGGAAACAATACCCTCAAATAAGAACCAGTAACGAGTGTTTTGGAACAAGAGAAGCCACCACAATGAAAAGCCTGCACAGCATAACTGAAGAGTAGCCTCCGCTCACTGCAACTAGATAATGCCTATGTGCAGCAATGAAGACCCAGCAATGCGGGGAAAAAAAAAAAAAGAAACAGTAACAACAAATAACCAAAATAATATACAAGAAGGAAACCGCCAAACTGGAGGCATGTATTTATATGCAGCATTTGATTCTCTCTATGCCAATCCAAAGCCAATACTAAAAGCATGAATTCCTATGTTGTGGAGGTTAGATGAGCTACCCAGGAAAGGGGAGCTTCATGTGGCGAAGTTGCAGCCTTTTCATCTCTCATTACCTTGGTTGCCTTAAATACACTGATAATCAATTATGGAACAGTAGATGAAGACCAAGCAAGAACAATAATTTAAATGATTTCCTCCTTGAGGTTAAAAATATCAGTAGATTTATCACTTAAAATAAACGGGAAGACATGTAGAATCAATGTTTGATAAAATCTACCAGTAAAGGATCCCCATGGGCTAAAGAGCAATTAATTGCTAGCAGCACACAGCCTGAGTTAGATGAACTAAAGCTGATGTGAATGCTGATGCCCAGTAATACCTGGTCAGTGGGCTCAAAAGGCAGAAGGTACAGTATCACTGTACTGGATTTGTCTTAAAATGGGGCAAGAGTAAGCAGTATCTTGGAAGCATGGCCCTTGCCTCCTCCCCCCAGATATCTGCTATATAAAAATTTGAGGAAAACAGAGAAAAGTAAGAAAAGCAGCTGTCAGGACATTTTTTAAAGTTTTTTTTTTTTTTTTCTGCAGGTATTCCATCTTTCCCTTGAGGTAAGTCTTCTGAGATAAAAACCAACTCCAATGGAGGCCAAGATCCATAAGTCATGAAGAACTTGAAGGGTAAAGAGGATTCATGCAGAGGGTTCTAGGAATTTATGCTGGGCACTGTAAGGACACAGCCAGAGCAGAAAAGGACAGCATCCCCAATGTCAAAGATAAAAATCTTGCCCTTATTTAAGGTTTGGCATTTCAAGATAAACAAAGGACAGGCTTTTCTTATTTAGGATGACAATTCTGACAGTACAAAAGTTGTCCAGCCACCTTCATTCTAGGGCTTTAACTTCTGACCTTTTGGAGTTCCAGGCACCAAGACCCTAGAATGACATCTGGCTCACCTGAACTGTGACTGGCATTCTGGGGAAGTGCATTGGTGATGTTGGGTAGTTCATGCCCATAGTTTCCATCCTCCAGGGGACAGATATCCAGGTCATTCCATTTCTGCAGTTGCTGCAGCCAACAGGATTTTTCTTCCAATTTGCAATGTGGATTTAAAATGATGCACACCCATAAGGCCCCTGGAAAAGAAAGCAACCACATCCTTGACATCTCTCCTTTGATGTATGTCTAAGCCTTAATTTTTCAGTTTACTCTTTTCTTCTATTTTCAGTTGGTAGGAAAAGTTTCCAAAACATCAGTTCTCAGTATAAAAAACCAAATCTGCTAAAGTTTTCAGAAATGCTTATTTTTCCTGCCCAAAGGTTTCTTAAAGCAGAGTAGCTATCTTGATATCTGGATATGTGCCTGTGTTTGATGAACAAGATAGATTTGGACTTGAATTCTGAGCTCAAATCTGCAGTCCAACAATTTATTGAGAGCTTTCTTGTTCAAGAGTTTGTATTGGAGAATAAGACACTGTTCCTACCCTTGAGGAGCTCTGCAGTGGGGGAAGACAGAAAAATAAACACAGTGTCATTTGAATATGAATAAGTGTTAAGATAAAGATATGTTCAGGGTACAATAATAGCCAGAGCAAAGACATTTACTGTAAGAAGGAAGGTGCTCAGAAAAGGATTCAATTTTTGGTTAGTTGATAGCTTCAAATCCCTCAACTGTAAAACAGATCATAATGTAGAGAGCCTGGCATATTACTTTGCATGTAGTGGAATTATATTTCCTTTTTCCAGGGAAAATAATTTATTTGGACTTGGGTTTTGATACTGTTTTTCAGCTATGATGCCTTAAAACTATCACATTCTTGGATCTTCTCTGTCACTATAGCAGAGTATCATATATTCCACATAACCAGTAAGTACAGTTTCTTTGATCACATCACCCTTCTTTTCAAGCAAACCTGCTTCCTCTTTTCAAAGTTGGTTATGTGGCTGAGCCAGAAATATTCTCATTCTCAAGTTAACAATAAAACCCGGCTGCAGAATGTCTTAAGTTAAACATTCTTTGGGATGGAGCTACATCTGTGGATGGAGGTATATTCAGATACTATTTCAAGACCCCTTAAAGTCAAATAAGAATGTTTTAAAAGACCATTTAAGCCTCAATTTCAGGTACTAACTAGAAGATAAAAATTCATTTCTATAGGTTCAAATAAGTTTTTCAAATCCACAATGAAAAAAAAACTATACTATATAATACTGTATATTAAATATTGTATAATGATGGCTCTTAAGAGGATTATAGTTAGGAGTCAAATTGAGTGACTCTTAACTTATAATAATTGTAACCCAGGTGGCTCAGTGGTAAAGAATCCACCTCCCAATGCAGGAGAAAAAGGAGAGGCAGGTTTGATCCCTGAGTTGGGAAGATCCCCTGGAGAAGGAAATGACAACCCACTCCAGTCTTCTCACATGGAAAATCCCATGGACAGAGGAGCCTGTTGGGCTACAATTCATAGGCTCACAAAGAGTTAGACACTACTGAGCAACTGAGCACACACATACACAAATAATAATAATTATAATAAAGCACAGTAAATACCATTATAGCCATATATAAAGTGTTATGAGAATAGGTATGATGGAACAATTAACTCTGTACATGGGGTCAGGAAAAGTTACAGCATTTGAGTTTGTCCTTGAAGAATAAACATGAGTTATTTCTAGTTAAAAATGGCTAACTAAACATGTATGTTTATCACCACTCCCTCTTAATACTTTATTAAAACAAAAGTGGAGAGATAAAAACAGGCATAAATATTCAAGGTAGTTCAGTACCTGCTCATTGCCTCTCCTGGAAGAAAACCAGAGCTTTACTCACTGGAAAGACTGATTCACAGAAGTTCTGGATTGGGAATACTACACAAAGCTGAGGGTAGGTTTTCCATACTAAAAACTGAGGGATTAAGAAAAACATACATATGGAACAAATGAACACCCCCACCCCCACCATGCAGTCCTCTTTCCCTGCTTGGTTGTGAGAAGACTGTGGTGGTCTTATAATTGAGACATTGTGTTCATGTCCTAGTGTTTTGTGGAAGGTAGAACTTGTGAGTAATAAGATTAGCTGAGGAAATACCTAAGCAAAGTGCTGAAGGAGCAGCCTGGTTCCTCTGCTTAGAGTAAAATGCAAGAAGAAAGAAATTATTTAAAGACAGAACTGTTCATCAAAAAGGAAGTAAAATGTAAAGATCTGGAACATTCTCAGCCTATGCACATTGAAAAGAATGAGAAAGGCCGTTTGGGAAAGAACCCTAAGGGTGTGACCTTAAAAGAGGTAAATCCTCATCTTTCATTGTAGGAAGAAAAAGAGAACATCTATAATTTTATAATTTTAAAAATTAAGAAAGAACGGTCATTTAGAAATGTGGAGGCATATTAGAAAAAGCAGCTAAAAGAATTAAAAATTGCTCTTTCTAAGAAGTAGGAACTGACAATGTGAAGGAATATGGCAGAGGAATACTGCTTTTTATTTGACATTTTAACCTGTGTACATGTATTACTTCATTTTAAAAGAAGAACAAGAGATAAATAGGAGTTGTTTAAGCGCAGATATGGCAGGAGAGTATGTACCAAAACAGGGGGAAGGACATAAGGGAAAGCAAAAATGCTGAGATGTCATTGTAGTCTCTCTGAATATTTGTAGTCTATTGGATGTTTTTTCCTTTTGGTAGAAAATTTTTGTAATCTAGGATATCAGCTTTTAATACTATTGGGACTGTGAGTTCCTATCAATAAAAGTGTCCTTTCTGAACACCAGGTGGCAAGAAATCTTTAATATACAGGAGGTAAAAAATTCTGAACAGTGTGGCAGTAAGAAAGATGCACAAATATTCAGATCATAAAAGTTACTTTCTCAGCTTTTAGAATTTAAGAATCCTAAAGGTCTGTATAAACCTCATGAAAAAAATTGTTTCCTTCACATAGTAGGTCTTCTCCTATGGTGTCTGTGTTACACTGTTTGCTGGTTCTTGTAAAATTAATGTAGGGATAGGGTATGGTCAATTTTATTGGAAACTGCTGAGAGGTCAAGTAACAACAGAGAAGAGCAATATGGCAGACACTGGTGGTTTTAACCAAAGCTACTTAACAGTAGAGTGACAGCAATGAGCAATGGAAGACTGCAGTGGGCTCAAGAGAGCATATGGAGGTAAGCAAATGGAAAGAGGGACGAGGTTTTCAAGAAGTGTTGTTCTGAAGGTAAAAAGAGAAATAGGGTAATGATTAGAGGAGGAGGGGAAAATCAAAGGCACTTTATGAGACTGAAAATATTAGACCATATTTGTATTCTGATGGAATTGATCCAGTATTGAGGGAGAAATTGATGGTACCAGAGAAAAGAGAAATTGCAGGAGCAAAATTCTTGAGAAGAGGAAATGGCATAGGAACAGGAGCAAATATGTAAAGACTGGTCTTTTATGGGAGCAGAGATACTTTATAGGTTTTAAAAGAAAATTTTTAAAAATGTGCACCCGTGGCTGATTCATGTCAATGTATGGCAAAACCCACCACAGTATTATAAAGTAATTATCCTCCAATTAAAATAAATAAAATTTTTTTTAAAAAGCATATGTGTACAGACGTGGGGAGATGAGAAAACCATGCCTGACTGCTTCTGTTATCTCCCGTTCAGAAACTGAAGGTACTGAGGCCACTCCTCCCGTTCCTACTATCCCTGCTGAGACCATCCCCAGAGGAGTAGGCCTTTTGACCAGTGAGGAACCCTCAGAGTAGTCGGGGTGGGGGGCATGAATGCACATGCTCTAGTGTCTAATCCAATAACGCAGTGTTTTACAAAATGTGGTCTCTGGAAGAATGTCATCAGCATCCTCTGGGAATTTGTTGGAAATGCAAAGTATCAGGTCCTACTCCAACTGACAAGATCAGAAACTCGGGGACAGGGCCCAGCATTCTATTTTAACAAGTATTCCAGGTGATTCTGGGAAGATACAGATAGCGGTCTGTGTGGAATGCTGAGAGTTTCTTGGAAGGTTGATACAGCAATTTCTTAGATATGAAAATGTCACAACCAAGAGCTTTTCATAATGAATCTAAGTAACTAACAAAAGCTTTAGAAGCACTGGGGTCACGCTCCGTTTACTTCCTGTCACCTACCAAAGGCCAAGTCCAAATCCACAACACAATCCTTCGATTGTCACAGAAATTATTCCCAAGAGATTCAGGACTCAGATACACCTGACGCTCTGAAGGCTAATTTCAAATTCTTAAAAAACATGCACTTTTGGGGAAAACAGTACATACGAGATGAAATTGAGGGAGATGTTGCACAAGGATGCTTGATTTGGAGCTGAACAGGCTGGGGCTCCAGTGTTAGAGCCACCACCTGCTAGTGTGTAACTTTGAACAAAAAACTTTCTGAGCTCCATTTTTCTCACCTGAACATATGGAGATGCTGATGTCTTATCCTTGAAGGGTCCATGCCTACAATCCCTTCTGAGGGAAGCTGTTTCCAAGTTGCCATGCACTGTGTTACATGACCCTGGTCACAAGTGGTTAGACCAGTAACTTAAATTAATAGTTCAACATTCCTGTACTTTGGAAAATGTGATTGTGTCAGAGAGACAGTTTTCTATACTTCTTTATTTCATTCTGTATCCAGAAGTAACCAGAGGTGTCTCTGTTTCTTTGCAATAAACACACAATTACTTCATAGGTTTGTTATGAGAATTAAACATGCATACAATCTTTAACACAGAGACTGGCACATAATGTTCAATAATGTAGCTGTTCATTATTAATGAAAACTGCAAAGCTGTAGTGCCTCAGGTGATATGAAGCCCCAGCACTCAAACCAAAACCCCACATTTACCAGCCCCAAAGTAACCACATAAAGTCTGAATCATTAAGCCTTATTCCCCAAAGCTTTTAGCTCTAAGACTATAATGTATTAATATATGCTTTGGGGAATTCACTAAAATCCTAAGCTGTAGTGGTTTTTTGGTGCTATTTTGTATGAGAGGAAAGTTTGTCATTGCTTTCTGGGGTGGACAAAGTACAGAGAAGCTATATTAGAAATTTCAGAATATGCCATAGACAACTTTTCTAGTATAACCCCAAAGTGGGGCCGTGACTGGATTGTACGTTCAGAGTATGAAGGATTCTGCAAACAGGGAGGGGAGTTGAGTATCACCACTGCAAAACTGTCATTGAAATGGGAATGATGAAGATAAATAATGACTAAAGAAGATGGTCTTAATGACAAGAATCTTGAACAAAGTGACCATTCAGGAGGCCACAGGTCTAATTTAATCTAAAAGTCCCATGGTCCTCAACCAGACCAGTTATGACAAGAAATAAAAAGTGTAAATGAACACTAAATTACATTTTAAAGGTCAAGGAATCAAATTATATTGGTGACTGGATGTAGGGAATAAAACAAAAATGAGTGCTTGACAGTAAGTTTTGTCGAATAAGAAATGGTGGTGCCGGGGGCTGGTCGCACGGAGGGGCGGTGCCACCTCGCTGAGTGGTCCCAGGCGGCCTCGCGCTCCGCCGGGAGCTGGGATCCCCCCCCCCCCCCCAAAAAAAAAAGAAATGGTGGTGCCAATGCCAGGTTCAGGGGAATCTTTCTTCATAGAAGGCCTGATTTCATTTTTGGATTTCTCAAGTTTGAGGTGATTAGGAGATTTTTTCAGTAGAAATGGTCATAGGGCAGCAGCTAATACAAGACTGGAAATGAGATAATCGAAAGAGGATGAGGAAGAGATCACCACAGAGGTTACTCTGAGGTCATGATACTAAAAAAAAAAAAAGAGTTCTCAAAGGACTGGAAAAGGTCAGTTTTCATTCCAATCCCAAAGGAAGGCAATGCCAAAGAATGTTCAAACTACCACACATTTGCACTCATCTCACATGCGAGCAAAGTAATGCTCAAAATCCAAGCCAGGCTTCAACAGTACGTGAATCGTGAACTTCCAGATGTTCAAGCTGGATTTAGAAAAGGCAGAGGAACCAGAGATCAAATTGCCAACATCCACTGGATCATAGAAAAAGCAAGAGAGTTTCAGAAAAAAATCTACTTCTGCTTTATTGATTACACCAAAGCCTTTGACTGTGTGGATCACAATAAAGTGTGGAAAATTCTAAAAGAGATGGGAATACCAGACCACCTGACCTGCTTCTTGAAAAATCTATATGCAGGTCAAGAAGCAGCAGTTAGACATGGAACAACAGACCGGTTCCAAATTGGGAAAGGAGTATGTCAAGGCTGTATATTGTCACCCTGCTTATTTAACTTATATGCAGAGTACATCATGAGAAATGCTGGGCTGGATGAAGCATAAGCTGGAATCAAGACTGCCAGGAGAAATACCAATAACCTCAGATATGCAGATGACACCACCCTTATGGCAGAAAGTAAAGAGGAAGCCTCTTGATGAAAGTGCAAAAGGAGAGTGAAAAAGTTGGCCTAAAGCTCAATATTCAGAAAACTAAGATCATGGCATCCGGTCCCATCACTTCATGGCAAATAGATGGGGAAACAATGGAAACAGTGGCTGACTTTATTTTTTTGGCTCCAAAATCACTGCAGATGGTGACTGCAGCCATGAAATTAAAAGACACTTGCTCCTTGGAAGAAAGGCTATGATCAACCTAGACAACATATTAAAAAGCAGAGACATTACTTTGCTAACAGAGGTCCATCTAGTCTAGTCAAAACTATGGCTTTTCCAGTAGTCATATATGGATGTGAGAGTTGGACTATAAAGAAAGCTGAGTGCTGAAGAATTGATGCTTCTGAAGTGTGGTGTTGGAAAAGACTCTTGAGAGTTCCTTGGATGGCAAGGAGATCCAACCAGTCTATCCTAAAGGAAATCAGTCCCGAATATTCATTGGAAGGACTGAAACTGAAACTGCAGCTGAAACTCCAATACTTTGGCCACCTGATGTGAAGAACTGACTCACTAGAAAAGACCCAGATGCTGGGAAAGATTGAAGGAGGGAGGAGAAGGGGCCAACAGAGGATGAGATGGTTGGATGGCATCACTGACTCAATGGACATGAGTTTGAGCAAGCTCTGGGAGTTGGTGATGGACAGGGAGGACTGGTGTATTGCAGTCCATGGGGTTGCAGAGAGTCGGACATGACTAAGCAACTGACCTGAACTGAACAAAGGAGAATAGAGAAAGAAAAATAGAAGTCCAGGGCTCAAGGCTTAGAAATGGCCTTATGGCTAAGAGGTTTGCTGGAAATGATAAAGAAAAGCAGGCCCAGGGAATGCAAGAAAAGTGAGAATAGCAAGTATTTGGAAAGCCAAGCTAATGCCATGAGACAGAAGCCAAGGCAAAAGGTTTTCTCTCACTAAAAGCTTCTGTATGGTAATATCTGGAATAGAACGCTGGTGTCAGTAGCAAAATATAAGGCTGTGGAAGAAACACAAGTGAATTCAAAATGACTCTGGGTGGCCTCTGTAGAACCTAAATCTTCCACCATTTGGGCTAAAGTTCACTTAGCAAGATCTATGTAATGACTAATGACAAGTATTCACTAACACTATTGCTGGGGACAAGCTCATAGGATAGACATAGCGCTTCTCTGAGATATGCGGACTTACCTAGCTCATCCCAGAGCTGCCTGCACTTATCTGTCATGCTTGTTCCTTGTTGCCTCCACAGTGTGAGTCGTGGGTCGGCCATAAACTGTTCAGTTATTAGTGTCAGCATCCTGGCTCCATTGGAATCTCTCATCCGCAGCATCTCTCGAACCTGACACATAAGGAGGGGCAGGTGGTTGGTGACTGTACATCATAACAAAGTAGGAGGAGAAGAAGGGGAGGAGGGGGAGGAGAAGATGAAGTATCTAAGCACAGCATATCCAAGGAGCCAAAAAGAAGGCCTCTTCTTCTGTAAGCAAGTTCTCTGCATGTATCAAGAGATCCTGCTGTGTGCAATGAGATACCACTTCATACTCAGAAGGATGGCTAGAATAAAAAAGCTAGATAATAAGTGCTGGCAAGGATATAGAGAAATCAGAACTCTCATACACTGTTTAGTGGGATTGTAGAATGATGCAGCCACTTTGGAAATCAGTCTAGAAATTCCTCAAATGATTAAACATAGAGCTACCATATGGCCTACTAATTCCATTCCTAGAGAGAAATGAAAAAATATATATGTCCACACAGAAACACTGTACAAGAATGTTTATAGGAGCATTATTTATAACAGCTTAGAGGTGGAAACAATCCAAATGCCCATCAACAGACAAACAGATAAAAGAAATGTGTGGTATCCATACAATGGAATATTATTTGGCCATAAAAAGGAATGAAGTACTGACACATGCTACAACATGGATATATGTTTTTAAGTATTTTGAAATACTATGCCAGGAGAAAAAAGCCAGTCACAAAAGACTACATACTATAGGATTCCATTCCTAGGAAAGTCCAGAATAGGGAAATCTATAAAGACAGAAAGTACCTTAGTGGTTGCTTAGAGCTCGGGGAAGAGGGGCATGGGGAACAGGGGAGTGATAGGTAAAGGGAATGGGGTTTATTTTTAAGATAATGAAAATGTTCTAAAGTTGACTGCAGTGATAGCTGTACGTATCTGTCAATATACTAAAAACCACTGAATTGTACAATTTTTTAAATGGGTGAATTTTATGATATGTGAATTATATTTCATCAAAGGTGTTAAGAAAGAAAAGAAAGAAAGCCTGCTGTGAGAGCCCCCAGTTCCAAAATACTAAGTTTCTGGAACTTCTCAGTGGCTAATACTCTGCACTCCCAATGCAAGGGGCCAGGGTTCAATCCTTGGTCAGAAAACTAGATCCCACATGCCACAACTAAGACCTGGCACAGCCAAATAAATCAGTTAATATTTTAAAAACAACAAAATATTGTCTCTTTAAGGCCTCATTGGGCAGCCTTGGGTTCAAGGCAGGGGGAGGTAGCTTCATTACTAATCCCCCCAGGAATGCAAACTCATTTAGAGACTGTGGAGCCAGAGGAAGAGGATGACCAGGGTGAGCAGTAGGGCTCCCTGGACGCAACCTGCTCTGGTCTGCTCTGCTCAGCTTTCCTCCACCCAAGTAGTTTTCAAGCATTCAGTACAGGTAGGTCAAGTGAGCTAGCTACAATGCATGAAGCCAGAAGTGTGGTGAGCCCAGTTTACTTAAGGGAAAAAAAATCTTTTCATATCTTACCTTGGCAAACATTGAATTGAGTTGCTTTCCAGAGCCATAGTAACCACCCTGGGAGAGAAAGAGCTTCACTTGTTCTTTCACCTGTTCTTCATCCAAATGCCAACAGTTCTCATCATCAATGCTGGCCCCAGCTGTTGGGTCAGGAGCACCTGCGAGGAATAGGGTGGTGAAATGAATCTCCTGAGTTCCTACACTCCACACTCAGCAGGAGCAGCCCTCTGTGAGTATATTCAGAAACAGACAGGCATTCTGCCTTAATCTGGGCTTTGTCAATTGTGTGGCTCTCAATAAACGTAAGAGAGTAGAGCTAGTTTCATGTTCACTGAAGTCTCAGTTGTATCCTCTCCCAAGGTCTACGAATATCATCCTGGGGTAAAAATGCACAAACACAAAAATAGTGATGTATTTTTTTTCCCCTAGGAGAATGTAATTTTTCTTCTATTTTGTTTTTCTTTGAAGTTTAAAATAAGCCTAAAGCACACATATTATTTTAAAATTAAAAAAATACTTTCTTAGAAAATAAAAATTTCTCTTTTTAAAATTCACTATAAAATTGTAGCTTCTCAAGTGGAGTCAACAATTCTAAATTTCTGGAAACTTGCAACCCAGAGCACAGGCAGGGTTGTATACAGGGTGATGTTTTATAAATTTATACTCAGAATATCTTTCCTTCCTGGGCTCACCTCAATGACATCACTTAAAACACAGTGTTAGTTATTTACACATCCCTCTCCCCTAGTAGCCTGTTAGCTCCTTGCTCACAGTTGAATCATTTATAACACAGTTCTGGTAATGTGACAGGCACCTAAGAAATATCTGTGGAATGAAAACTGAATCTTCTTCTCTCACTTTCTCAAAGACTGAGTCCTGTGATAAGTTTTTAGAACCCTGTCTCCAAGTGACAAAAGACTATAAGTCAGTATAGTCTTATAGTATAAGTCAATACTCTATATGTGTGGTTGTGCAATTGGTTACAAATTCATGTCATGTTTCATCAGTCAATCTACCTTTCTTCTTGTCCTCTTATATGAAAGCCTTATTTAAATGAAATCCAGGTCTGCAGAGAATAGTGCTCTTCTGCCATGCTTTTTCAGTGCATCTTACCATCCAGGAAATCAGGAGGACTCATATTTATTCTACAAATACTAATTAACATTAGGAGCAACCAGTTCATGGAATCTGCTATATGCTACTTTTCTTCAAATGTGTTATTCTCAACACAGTTCTGATCATATCCCTTCCCTGCTCAGAAGTCTTCAGTGATAAACCATTCTTTATAAATGAAGTCTAAACTTAGCTTAGCATTTAGGGCCCTTCCTCTTCAGGCCCTTTCACTTCTAGTCTTGTCTTTCCTATACTTATGCTATGTTTCAACTAGAAACTTAGTGTACCCAGAAGTCAATGACATTTCCTGACGACTTTATTTATGCTTTTCCCTTTACTTCCCTTCCTTTCCCCACAACCTGTTCTTTGGCCAAAAAGCATTACTTCTCATTGTCAGTGTTGCCTCAGCTCTATAGTCAGGGCTGCACTGAGAAAGGAAAACCATAAAATACGTATACAGAGAGGCTAACACTGCTGAAATTTACTTGGCAGGAAAGTCTCTCACTGAATTCACCATATAACCCATACACCTCACCTGTCAAAAGTATGCCCTTCATACTCATATGCATGAGAGTAATGTAGTAACTCTCTTCTTCAGTTCAGTTCAGTTCAGTCACTCAGTCGTGTCCAACTCTTTGGGACCCCGTGAATTGCAGCACACCAGGCCTCCCTGTCCATCACCAACTCCTGGAGTTCACTCAAACTCACGTCCATCAAGTCGGTGATGCCATCCAGCCATCTCATCCTCTGTCGTCCCCTTCTCCTTCTGCCCCCAATCCATCCCAGCATCAGAGTTTTTTCCAATGAGTCAACTCTTCGCATGAGGTGGCCAAAGTACTGGAGTTTCAGCTTTAGCATCATTCCTTCCAAAGAACACCCAGGACTGATCTCCTTTAGAATGGACTGGTTGGATCTCCTTGCAGTCCAAGGGACTCTCAAGAGTCTTCTCCAACACCACAGTTCAAAAGCATCTATTCTTTGGCACTCAGCCTTCTTCACAGTTCAACTCTCACATCCATACATGACTACTAGAAAAACTCTCTTCTTAGCACTTTATTATTACTTCTCTTAAAGACCTGTTGCATTTTGTTTTATAATAGAATTGAGCTTGTCTCATATACTCCCAACTACATTGAAGCTTTTAAAGAGTAGAGTAGGGATTCATTTTTGTACCTCACAGTGCCTGGATCATTACAGCATTGAATTAATATTTATAGAATGAACAAATGCATGTCCTATTGACCATCTAGATTTAAAACCCAGGTGGGCAAATAATATATCCTATACTACTTCTGTAAACTGAAAGTGGAAAAGAAAAACAAATATACTCCTTTCATCCTTCAATATTTGTTAAAAACAGCCATTTATTGAGTGCTTCCTACATGACAGTGTCTAAGTACTTTTTATACATATCCCTGCAGTGGCTATAAGACAGGACTGGAAAAGGTCAGTTTTCATTCCAATTCCAAAGAAGGGCAATGCCAAAGAATGTTCAAACTACACTGCACTCATTTCACTTGCATTCATTTCACATGCTAACAAGGTAATGCTCAAAATCCTTCAAGCTAGGCTTCAACAGTACGTGAACTAAGAACTTTCAGATGTACAAGCTGGATTTAGAAAAGGTAGAGGAAGCAGAGATCAAATTGCTAACATCCTTCTGATCATAGAAGGGCTTCCCAGGTGGCGCTAGTGGTAAAGAACCCGCCTCCTAATGCAGGAGATGTAAGAGATACTGGTTCGATCCCTAGGTTGGGAAGATCCCCTGGAGAAGGAAATGGCAACCCACTCCAGTATTCATGCCGGGAGAATGCCATGGACAGAGGAAGCTGGAAGGTTACAGTCCATGGGGTCGCAAAAAGTTGGACATGACTGAAGAGACTTAGCATAGTATACTGGATCATAGAAAAAGCAAGGGAATTCCAGAAAAACATCTACTTCTGCTTCACTGATTATGCAAAAGTCTTTGACTGTGGGGATCACAATAAACTGTGGAAAATTCTTTAAAAGATGGTTATATCAGACCACCTTATGTGTCTCCTGAGAAACCTGTAGCAACAGGTCAAGAAGCAACAGTTAGAACTGGACATGGAACAATGGACTGGTTCAAAAGTGGGAAAGGAGTATATCAAGGCTGTACATTGTCACTCTGCTAATTTAACTTATATACAGAGTACCTCATGTGAAATGCTGGGCTGGATGAAGCACAAGCCGGAATCAAAATTGCTGGAAGAAATATCAATAACCTCAGATATGCAGATGACACCACCCGTATGGCAGAAAGTGAAGAGGAACTAGAATTTTATAATTTCATTTATTTATTTAATTTATTTCTGGCTGTGCTGGGTCTTCATTGCTGTACGGGCTTTGCTCTAGGTGCGGCAAGTGGGAGCTACTCTGTTGTTTAGGTGTGTGGACTTGTGGAGCATGGGCTTTAGGGCACAAGGGCTTCAGTAGTTGCGTCTCCCTCTAGAGCACAGGCTCAACAGTTGTGGCACATGGGCTTAGTTGCTTCAGGCATGTGGGATCTTCCTGGATCAGGGATGGAACCTGTGTCTCTGGCATTGGCCGGCAGAATCTTTACCACTGAGGCATTGGCAGGTGATTCTTTACCATTGAACCACCAGGGAAGCCCCTTTAGAAAGCTACTCTGTAACAGTATCTCTCAAATAGAGCTCAGTTACCACGTGAATGGGCTTCCCAGGTGGCGCTAGTGGTAAAGAACTCTCCTGCATGAAACATAAGAGCTACAGGTTTGATCCCTGGGTTGGGAAGAGATCCCTGGAGGAGGGCATGGCAATCCACTCCAGTATTCTTGCCTGGAGAATCCCAGAGAGGAGCCTGGCGGACTATAGTTCATAGGGTTGCAGAGTCGGACATGCTGAAGTGACTTAGCATGCATGCATCCATCATGTAAACACAACTTTGAGGATAAAGCAACAGAAGACTATTTCTGCTAGACAGCAAGAGTTCCTGGAAGCTTGTCTGACTATCTTTATTTCTGATAAGTGATGAGGTTGTATGCAGGCCTTGATTAGTTCTCTTAGGCAACTGGGAAAGGCAGGCCCTTTAGCACATAGACCATAGTATTATACAGGCCATTAACCTAGTCTCACTGTCTTGTTCACACTAATACCAAAGTTATATCCTAAAAACAGAAAGGAAGTATAGAGAGGTATAAAAAACTTGAGTTCTGAAGTCAGGTGAGCCTAGGTTATAAATAATTTCCTTATTTACAAAATGGTTATAATATCTACCTCACAGGGTAGTTTTGAAAACTAAATGAATTAACATATATAAACATACATAAGGTTCTCATGTATGATGCCTGGAACATAGTAGAACCTAACCAACAAAATGAAAAATTGGCTCATATAGTTCCTCTTCTCAAAATTCTTCAACAGTTTCCTATGATTAAGTATCTACAACCTGACTTCATAACAAAAGCAAGCATTTACTTCAGCCTTAGCTGTTTTTTCTACTAGACTGTAAGATATTTGAAGACAGGAACCATGTCTGTTTTATGCCCTCAACAATCAGCAGTATCACATGCACAGAGCAGGTACTCAACATACATTTCTTGAATGAATAAGTGAACATCGTATCTCTCTCCATCCATTATATAGCTCATAAACACAATGCAAACGACACTCTTTAGAATAACCATGGTGCTATGCAGGATCCTGAAATGTTAAGGAATTCTGATATCCATTTCATTTCACTGAATGACATTCATTATTTCATGGTTTCTTTCACTTCTGAATATTCCAGGCTCCTAGAGGCAAGGATTATGTGGACACATGAAGTCCATAAACTGGTTTAATTTATAACTCTAACATCCTCTGTCATTTTCACCCAAACTTTATGAGGTGGACAATTGGATGGCTTTAAGAAACAGAGTTAATAAATAGTTTGGATAGAATAAACTGATTAAAGTTAAGTGATTACAATGGCAAAAGTATCCCAACCTCTAAACATGCAATAAAGCAACAAAATAGATTTTTCAGCAACAAAAATATTGTACAATTACCATTTACTTGGTTGATTTCAGAGTTGGAGGACAGGATCTCATCTGCCAATTTCTGTGCGGTAGGAAGAACTTCAGTGTGGTGTGCTGTGATCAAATATTGAATAAACTTTTGTAGCTGGTCCCTATTCATCTGGAAAAGGGTTTCTGAGATAGGAAGACGCAATTTGACTTGGTCTGGTCTACGGATCCTGTAGAGTGAGAGTGCTACCACGTGAGCACAGTAGAATATGTCTTTGTTCCCACAGCCACATGTCACTGAGGTGATTTTGCATCGATCAAAACTGATGGCAACTTTGTAAGTCACGGCTGGTTCAGAAGTAGTGGCTGGTTCAGTTACTGTGCCACTGAGATGGAAGCCTAAGGAAACAAAGAAGACAGGTTTAGAGATTCTCTAGTAAGAAACGTGAAGATTTTCATTTTGCATTCTAGTTCATCAATTCAGAAACTATTTGCTGAGTATCTTCCACATACACAGCAGGCTCTGTCAAAGGCCAATGAAATCTAGGTATAGTTCTTAAGGACACACAATCTAGAAAAAGAGTCCTTACCCTTAAGTCTATGGACCTCCAGAACTAATAAGAAAACTTTTGTTTGTATGTATGTACATTCTTCTGGGGGAACATTTAATACCTTTTTTCATAATCTCAAAAAGGTTAATCAAGAAGCTTGAATAAGAGACTTCCCTGGTGGTCCAGTGGTTAGGAATCTGCCTGCCAATGCAGGGAACACAGATTTGATCCCTGACCCAGGAACTAAAATTTCACATGTGTGGGGCAACTAAGCCTGTGTGTCCCAACTACTGAGCTCGCACGCCCTAAAGCCCATGCTCTGCAAGAAGAGAAACCACCTCATCAAGAAGCCCATTGTGGTGGTTGGGGACTCAAGTGCTCTAACAATGAGTGAGCTTGAATGCACTACACACTTTCAAGGACTTCTTGTTTAGTTTTACAAGCATTGCATCCCTCCAACCCATCCCCAAGTCACAAAGCTAGCTCTGCCTTGAGAAAAAAGATTTGAACAAATTTCAGCTTACTGTTCTATGGCTGAGGCACCTTTCCTAGCTGGCCTCTACACTGTTTAGAAATTTTAGAATAAAATTGTACTGCAGCACTTTCTTCATTACGTATCACAATGGCTCTGACATCTCAGGGTCCAGGAAAAAAGCTGAACTATAAACTATAACCTGCTATGAGGTTAGCCCCCACAAGCATGTTATCCTATAAGTGTACCATGTTGTCCTTACCTTCAACATGCTCCAAGTGCCATTTAGGAATGAGACAAGATTCAAAAAGTGTGTTGCAATGGCCTCAGGCCCCTAACAATTGAGTTCTTTGTAAGCAGTCTTGCTTACATGTCATGCTTAAATGTGCAACAAGGGCTCTGAAAACATCAATATTAGCAAGAAATTGTTAAAAATTCAGGAATGGCTCATGGCTTAAAAGAGTTCCTATTCCCCTGCCTTCTAAACTAAATAGTGGCATAAGTGGAAATAGAAATGTAACTTAATATTGTGTTACAATGTTATAATCTTAATGTTACATTTGTAACGTAACAAATGTACTTAACATTTCTTTACCAGTATCACAGCTGGGGAATTCAGGACATTGGCTGGACCCAACCTTGGACTAAACAGAAAGTGCTAAGGATCAACCAGTTTTATAGCTATGGAAAATATAAATAAAATTTCTTTCCCAAATAAGGAAATCCTATGTTCTTCATGGCTTAGCTCAAATATCACTTCCAGACGAAACTCTATCTGGTGTCCCAGTTACAAAGCTGAATCTTATTAAATGAAGAAACTTTAACATTTGTGCCTGTGGAGCTTACAGTTTAGTTTATAAGAGGGCATTTTACCCAGAATTGAGCAATAATTTCATCAGATAATTTCACAGATGAGGAATAGGCTCACATAAGTTATGCAATTTGCCCCAATTTTATTATATGATTACAGTCATGATAACAGAAATTAAAATGACTGTAAATTCACATTCTGAAACATTTTAGCCTTTAAAACCAATAAAAAATAAATTTGTAAAGAGTTTCCCTCAATTAATGTACTTCTTGAATACATCCAAATTGCTTCTTTTGCTTTAAAAAGAAAATAATTTTTCATCACTAACAGTTTTTGAGCACTTACCATGTGTTCTTTCATAAGCATTATATCATTTAACCCTCACCACAATGTTATATGTTTAGTACTATTAACCCCATTTTTTGTAGGTAAAGAAACTGAGGCTTAGAGAAACAATTTAAGTTGCCTAACTTCATACAGCCTGTAAGCGGAAGAGCTAGGATTTGAACCCAGGCAGTCTGGCTTCAGAGTTTGTGCTCCTAACAATCACATTTTATTTCTATTATAGTGTTCCCCAAACACTAATTTCATTTTCCTAGCTTAGGAAAATCAGAGTGATGCTGGGTACTGTTCCTTAATTTTTTTTACTAACTCAATTTTCATCCTTTGTTTGTATACAGTCAGCTACTATGATACTAAATTTGCAAACTGATAAAAAAAAACGTCCCCTAACAAAATTTTCCAAGCCAGGCTTCAGCAGTATGTGAACCGTGAACTTCCAGATGTTCAAGCTGGTTTTAGAAAAGGCAGAGGAACCAGAGATCAAATTGCCAACATCCACTGGATCATGGAAAAAGCAAGAGAGTTCCAGAAAAACATCTATTTCTGCTTTATTGACTATGCCAAAGCCTTTGACTGTGTGGATCACAATAAACTGTGGAAAATTCTGAAAGAGATGGGAATACCAGATGACCTGACCTGCCTTTTGAGAAACCTACATGCAGATCAGGAAGCCACAGTTAGAACTGGACATGGAACAACAGACTAGTTCCAAATAGGAAAAGGAGTACGTCAAAGCTGTATATTGTCACCCTGCTTATTTAACTTCTATGCAGAGTACATCATGAGAAACACTGGGCTGGAAGAAGCACAAGTTGGAATCAAGATTGCCTGGAGAAATATCAATAACCTCAGGTATGCAGATGACACCACCCTTATGGCAGAAAGTGAAGAGGAACTAAAAAGCCTCTTGATGAAAGTGAAAGAAGAGAGTGAAAAAGTTGGCTTAAGGCTCAACATTCAGAAAACGAAGATCATGGCATCTGGTCCCATCACTTCATGGGAAATAGATGGAGAAACAGTGGAAACAGTGTCAGACTTTATTTTTGGGGGCTCCAAAATCATTGCAGATGGTGACTGCAGCCATGAAATTAAAAGATGCTTACTCCTTGGAAGGAAAGTTATGACCAACCTAGATAGCATATTCAAAAGCAGAGATATTACTTTGCCAACAAAGGTCCGTCTAGTCAAGGCTATGGTTTTTCCAGTGGTCATGTATGGATGTGAGAGTTGGACTGTGAAGAAGGCTGAGTGCCGAAGAACTGATGCTTTTGAACTGTGGTATTGGAGAAGACTCTTGAGAGTCCCTTGGACTGCAAGGAGATCCAACCAGTCCATCCTAAAGAGATGAGTCCTGGGTGTTCATTGGGAGGACTGATGCTGAAGCTGAAACTCCAGTACTTTGGCCACCTCATGCGAAGAGTTGACTCATTGGAAAAGACTCTGATGCTGGGAGGGGTTGGGGGCAGGAGGAGAAGGGGACGACAGAGGATGAGATGGCTGGATGGCATCACCGACTCGATAGACATGAGTTGAAGTGAACTCCGGGAGATGGTGATGGACAGGGAGGCCTGGCGTGCTGTGATTCATGGGATCGCAAAGAGTCGGACACAACTGAGCGACTGAACTGAACTGAACTGAATAGGGACAAATGGCAGAGAATATGTGAAATGTGGTCTCCCATCAGACTCAATCTGGTAATCCATGTGTAAGACAGCACATACCTTATCTAAGTGACTACAAGAAATTCAAAGAGCCAAAACATATAAATATGTTATTTTTTTCTCTTTCTAAAGGTATCTTAAGAGTAATTCATTCATTAAACTAATAACTATTTAAGATCTGCTGTGTTGAATCCCAAGGATACATCTATGCTGCTGCTACTGCTGCTGCTGCTGCTGCTGCTAAGTCGCTTCAGTCGTGTCCGACTCTGTGCGACCCCATAGACAGCAGCCCACCAGGCTCCTCTGTCCATGGGATTCTCCAGGCAAGAACACTGGAGTGGGTTGCCATTTCCTCCTCCAATGCATGAAAGTGAAAAGTCAAAGTGAAGTCACTCATTCGTGTCTGACTCCTAGTGACCCCATGGACTGCAGCCCACCAGGCTCCTCCGTCCATGGGATTTTCCAGGCAAGAGTACTGGAGTGGGGTGCCATTGCCTTCTCCAATAAAAAGACCAAACAACTCCTGAGTTTATAGTATCTATATAACTTTGGGGACCTACTGCAAAAAGCCAACTCATTGTAAAAGACTCTGATGCTGGGAAAGATTGAGGGCAGGAGGAAAAGAGGGAGACAGAGGATGAGATGGCTGGATGGCATCACGGACTCAATGGACATGAGTTTGAGCAAACTCCAGGAGATGGTAAAGGACAGGGAAGCCTGGCATGCTGCTGTCCATGGGGTTGCAAAGAGTCAGACATGACTTAGCGACTGAACAACAATAACATAGTCTAGCTGGGGAGACATATTTAACCACTAAATCCACAAGTAATTATTTAGTTCTAATTGTGAAGAAGTACAGAATGGTTGTTGTTCAGTCGCTAAGTCGTGTATATAATATGGGAGACATGACCTGGTTTAGGGACGGGAGTGGTAAGGGATGGGCTCCTTGAGGAAATAAAATTTTGAGAGGAAATAACATGCAGAATTTTATAGAATAAATCAGAATTAACTAGGCAAAAGGATGGGGAATGGCAGAGTAATGGTAAAGATGACTCCAGGTAGAAAAAAAAAGTGCATATGCAAAAGGCAAAGGAAGACTATGCAGAGGTGCAAAGGCCAAGAGGAACACAGAATGCTCAGAGAATGGAAAGAAGCCCAGCAACTAGAAAGCCAACAGGGACGGGGGACGGGGTGGAAAGGGGAATACAATGAGGCTGGAGAAGCAGGCAGGAGCCAGGGCTCTGGGATGCATCCCAGCTCCTCCCGATGCTCCATACCCAAGAGGGTCACTAAATGTTGCAGATTCTGCCTCCTAAGTATCTCTCCATTCCAGCTGCTCTCTGTGGTGACCCAAGGACCAAAGAACAGATAAAAGCAAGGAGGGTCTTGGAATGCAGGAATGGAAAAACCAGATCCTCATTGTCCTTCCCTCCCCCATGTTGTAACTATTAACAGATTTCAGGTCCTCCTGAGCAGTATAACCTGTCTCTCCTCCTGCCGCACACAGGGAGAAGGTATTTGCCTTACTCTTCCCCCACCAAGTATACGTGCCTCATCCAATCAGCAAATGACTCACAAGACCCCTATCCCACTCCTTGTACCCTGGGTATAAAAGTGGACTAAGGACCCCTGTTCTGGAGAAGGAAATGGCAACCCACTCCAGTATTCTTGCCTGGAGAATCCTGTGGACAGAGAAGCCTGGTGCGCTGCTATCCATGGGGTCACACAGAGTCAGACACAACTGAAGCGACTTAGCATGCATGCATGCGTTGGAGAAGGAAATGGCAACCCACTACAGTATTCTTGCCTGGAGAATCCCAGGGACAGAGGAGCCTGGTGGGCTGCCGTCTATGGGGTCGCACAGAGTCGGACATGACTGAATCGACTTAGCAGCAGCAGCAAGGATCCCTGTTCAGCGCTGGTTCTCCCTTGAGCTGGCCCACTGTTCTAACAGTGTCTCCCATTCTAATAAACTTTATTTCTCTCTCATTCTGTCTCATGTCTGGAAATCCTTTTCCAATCCTTGCCCGGACCATGACACTCATCCTTTAACTCCCCTAACACTGCCTCAGACCAAGATCATAATAATCTCCTACTTGGATTAACTAATCTTCCTGCCTCCTAGTCTTACTTCCCTCTCATCTTCCATAACATGAACAGAATGATCTTCCTAAATCATGGCATTCCTACTAAACTATGACCTATTCATTTCATAGTCTTGGTATCTAACACAGAATCTGGCATAGAAAAAAATTTATAAAAATGTTTGTTTAAAATCTTTTAAATGATTCCTAACTGATAGTAGGATAAAGTTCAAATTTATGATGCAGTCTCTTTTTTTATCTCTTCAGACTTGCTTCCTGCCACTTCTCAGTACACTAAACATACTAAACTACTTGCAGATTCTTGACTATGCAATGTTTTCTTAGCCTCTATGTCCCAATACCAGGTGTGAGTTTCTCACCTCCTTATCCTAATTCTCAACTCAAATGATACCTACTCTGGGGAATCTTCCCTGATATCCTTAGAGAATTAAATGCTTCTCCTCCTTTTTTTTTTGATGGTACAACGTGCGCGATCTTTCCCAATCAGGGATTGAACCCCTGCCCCTGCATTGGGAGTGTGGAGTCTTAACCACTGGACCTCCAGGGAAGTCCTAAATGCTTCCTGAGCTCTCGTTTTTTTTTTTTAATCAGCCATATCTCTTTTACAGCACTCGATATCAGTGTAATTAATAGTTTTTATATTTGCCTTTGCCCTTTAGATTGTGAACTCCTTGAAAACAGGGGTTGTCTTTTTCATCCTATGTTTTCATCTCAGGCACATTTTAAGAGTTTCATAAGTATTTGTTTATGGATGAATGAATAATTGAACACTAAACTGAATCTTTAATTTATACATCCACATTCATGATTCACAGAGAATTAAGCATGCTTATGAAATTCCTGATTTTATAATAAAATAAAATCAACCAATAATTAAACAGTTTTACTGGGATGGTGAACAAAGTAACAATAATTTGAATACAAGCTAATAATTGTGAAACATTGATATTATTTTCCATAATTCATATTTATGCCTCATATGGACACCTGTTACGCTTCTGCCAATCTTCAACCCCTTTTCTAAAATATAAAATATGAAGTTTCATTAGCTAACAATCATTGGATACTCACTATGTGCGAGAATATTCTAAGTACTTTCCATGTATTTTCTAACTAAATCCTCACAAGAGCTCTACAAGATAGGTTTGTGTATTAGTCCCCTTTCTCAGATGACGAAACTGAGGCTCAGACAGTAAAGGAAACTATCTAACATCACACAGCCTGTGAGAGGCTGAATTGGGCTTTGCACCAGGTAGTCTGGTTCCAGAGCCTGTACTCTTAACTACTATGATAAGTCGTACTGAATACGACTATGCAGTTAAAACTATGTATACAGAATTTTATAAAAGTAATTAGCAAGCACAGTGCTATACAAAGATGCACTAAGGACAAGTCAGTAAACTCTAACGTTTGCCTGATTTCCTGGGCAATTGTTAAAGGCAACTGAAATTGACAAGTGCTTATGATACTCTCACAGTTGGAAGGAAGACGAGCTCATGAACTCATCTGTACTAGACAATGTCTCAACACAGGGAGTGAATCATCTGAAGGTTCTAAAGGAAAGCACTTCTCAGTATAGCCCTCTGACACCATTCAAAGTCTTTTGTGTTTCTGAGTGCAAAAACGCCTCTAGTAAAGCTTGGGCAATTAAAACCACTTTGCTCATTGGTCTTTTGCTTCACCAGACCCTTGAGCAGGTGCTAATGCATGAAAATGAATGTAGTTTCAGCCAATGGCAGGGAAAAGGAGAGCAGTGGTTCACAAGAAGAATAATTTTTCTTATAGTCAGTTTAGGTACACACATACACACACACAAACTAGGTAACTTCTTTGCACCAGAACACTTTTCTCTTGAAAAAATTTGGTTTTGATGAAACTATATAGTATAAATTACATTTTCTCACTTTATTCCTGTTTCCTGGAAGGCTACAGCAGTATACTAGAAGCCACTCTTTTTCCTTTCTGTCACTTAGCAAAATGGTAGTTACACAAAGGCTTAAAACTGTGAAAGTGACATGTTCAAAATAACTAATTTCCCTTGTAGAAAACCTTATTCAAAAGCTGGATAACTACTGCTTAACAAGAGCGCTGGGATGGCTCTATGGACTCATTCTATTATACACTGAGCTGAGGAATCAAGGTGCTTGGGTTCTAATTCCAATGCCCCTCAATTCCTCTATGCCTCAGTTTCTTAATTATGCAAACAGACATAATACTTATATGCCTACCAGATTCATACGAAAGTAATTAGTAAAGAACACATTTCCCAGAGATATCAGTCAATAGCAATCCCAACCAGCCTATATAAGTTTATAAGAACCAGATGGCACCCACACCACTGGATGAGGATGCGAGAGATTGCAAAGTGAGGAGCAGTATTGTTATTTGGGAATATAAATGATGCTGCCCCATTACCCTGAGAGCTATTTGGTTTGTTTGTATTAGAGAGGTCACCCTAAGCTTCTCAGAGCAGCTGAGTAAGCTGGAGGGCCCTTCTTGTGGCCATCTGCTCCCCTCCCAGACTCCTCTGGCAAATCAAGAGGGTTTCCTTGTATTAACCTCTGAAGAGCAGCCACAGGCCCTTCTCAGCACCAGCTTCAGCAGGCAATGGTCTCCGCTCTCCATCTGTGCCAGCAACACAGTTACAGAATAATGAGACTTCCCAAGCCCAGGCATTCACTTAGAGATACCCTTGCATTACCTAGTTTACCAGTACTCATCTACTTGGATCTCTATTAAGGGGATTACGTGTATATTTTAAAAGATTGAATTATCTTTCGTTATTTTAGAAACACTTTATGTAGAAGAAAATAAAACAGAAAGGATTTGTCTGGAAAATTCATTTAAACATCTAATATGTATAAAGCATAATTATTTAAAAATGATAAATTCATTCTCCCTACCCCAGCCCTCTGTGGAGCAAAAGACTTATGGAATAAGCTGTCTGTATACTGATGGACAACCAACCTATTCAGAACTGCAGATCAGAAGCCTGCTTCTCACTTTATAGATATGAACACAAGTTGGAAAAAAATACCACATCCCTTAAGCAGTTCTCTGCAAAAACAATGTGTATATATACAAGGTATTTAGTTCAGTTCAGTTCAGTTCAGTCGCTCAGTCGTGTCTGACTCTTTGCAACCCCATGAATCGCAGCACGCCAGGCCTCCCTGTCCATCACCAACTCCCAAAGTATACCCAAACTCAAGTGCATCGAGTTGGTGATGCCATCTACCATCTCATCCTCTGTCGTCCCCTTCTTCTCCTGCCTCCAACCCCTCCCAGCATTAGAGTCTTCCAATGAGTCAACTCTTCGCATGAGGTGGCCCAAGTATTGGAGTTTCACCCTCAGCATCAGTCCTTCCAATGAACACCCAGGACTGATCTCCTTTAGGATGGACTGGTTGGATCTCCTTGCAGTCCAAGGGACTCTCAAGAGTCTTCTCCAACACCACAGTTCAAAAGCATCAATTCTTCAGTGCTCAGCTTTCTTCACAGTCCAACTCTCACATCCATACATGACCACTGGAAAAATCATAGCCTTGACTAGATGGATCTTTCTTGGCAAAGTAATGTCTCTGCTTTTTAATATGCTATCTAGGTTGGTCATAACTTTTCTTCCAAGGAGTAAGCGTCTTTTAATTCATGGCTGCAATCACCATCTGCAGTGATTTTGGAGCCCAAAAAATAAAGTCTGACACTGTTTCCACTGTTTCCCAATCTATTTGCCATGAAGTGATGAGACCAGATTCCATGATCTTTGTTTTCTGAATGTTGAGCTTTAAGCCAACTTTTTTACTCTCCTCTTTCACTTTCATCAAGAGGCTTTTTAGTTCCTCTTCACTTTCTGCCATAAAGGTGCTGTTATCTGCATACCTGAGGTTATTGATATTTATTGATATTTCTCCCGGCAATCTTGATTCCAGCTTGTGCTTCTTCCAGCCCAGCGTTTCTCATGATGTACTCTGCATAGAAGTTAAATAAGCAGGGTGACAATATACAGCCTTGACGTACTCCTTTTCCTATTTGGAACCAGTCTGTTGTTCCATGTCCAGTTCTAACTGTTGCTTCCTGACCTGCATATAGGTTTCTCAAGAGGCAGGTCAGGTGGTCTGGTATTCCCATCTCTTTCAGAATTTTCCACAGTTTATTGTGATCCACACAGTCAAAGGCTTTGGCATAGTCAATAAAGCAGAAATAGATGTTTTTCTGGAACTCTCTTGCCTTTTCCATGATCCAGCAGACGTTGGCAATTTGATCTCTGGTTCCTCTGCCATTTCTAAAACCATCTTGAACATCAGGAAGTTCACGGTTCACGTATTGTTGAAGCCTGGCTTGGAGAATTTTGAGCATTACTTTACTAGTGTGTGAGATGAGTGCAATTGTGCAGTAGTCTGAGCATTCTTTGGCATTGGCTTTCTTTGGGATTGGAATGAAAACTGACCTTTTCCAGTCCTGTGGCTACTGCTGAGTTTTCCAAGGTATACATGTTGCCAAAAAGGAGGTTATAGGCTAATAACTACTGCCTGGGTTATTCATTTGAACAGAGAAAAGGACAATATATAATTATAAAATGATTTCCAGAAATTACCCTACTCCATTTAGTGGTCTACATCAATGGGGAAAAACAGAAAACTAAACAAGAGTTGCTTTTCAATCAGAAAAGGAAAAGGACACCCACAGCCATTTCTGATCAACCACAATATTGAGTGAGGAGATGTTTATTTCTGAAAAATCTTCAAAATAGTATTCAGATTTATATTAAAGCATTAAAATTACCCATATATCTTTTTCCAAGAGGAAAAGCTTCTGGCTACTTCTTTGAGATTGTATGGCCTGAATCAAGACACCAGAATACACTGAAATTCTACTAAAATGAGTTAATATCCATGAGATTTCTAGTACTCATGCCTGGAAAATTCCATAGACAGAGAAGCCTGGCAGGCTACAGTCCACAGGGTCGCAAAGAGTCAGACGTGACTGAATGAGCAAACATACTGTAATACTACAAAAATATTATTATGTTAGTATTCCAACTATAACTGCAGTTAACTCCTTTATTACAATATCTAAAGGCCCCCTCATTTTGAGCTGAGCCCTAACCTCAAATGATTTAAAGAAAAATGTCTATGCATAAGTATCATATGTGTATGTTAATTGCTCAATCATGTCCAACTCTTTGTAACCCCATGGACTGTAGCTCACCAAGCTTTTTTGTCCATGGAATTCTCCAGGCAAGAATACTGGAATGGGTTGCCATTCCTTTCTCCAGAGGATCTTCCTGAACCAGGGCTTGAACCTGGATCTCCCGCATTGCAGGTGGATTCTTTACCATCTGACCCACCAGAGAAGCCCATATAATCAAATTCTAGCAGCAATCAAAAGGCTAATTTTCAGGGGATTTTAATCCTCATTTTTTTCTAAACTCCATGACATTTTATTTCCAACATGGCCTTTTTAATATGGAGATGAATGCATATCCCTCATAACATTCTTTATTTAAAGGTTTCATATGCTAGTAAGAACACCATTCCTAACATTTACAGCATTCTGGTCAAGGCCTCACATTACCCTCTAGCTTTATTCTTTTGTTCCATCTTGCAGCTTGACCTGTGTGGGGCAGCAAGAATGTCAAAACAAATTCAATTAGGACAATGCTTTTCATTTTGTTTAGAAACTGAGCAAACCATTTTTCCACATTCTACAGTAATCTGATTCCATACAAACACCAATCAAATAGAAGACATTCTCATTAAGCCTTCATTCAGGGTTCTAAATGCATTCACATCATCCATTGGATCCAAGAGCCATTCTTTACTGGAAAAATCTCTAATGTCAGCAACTCTTCTGAATGAAAATTACATTCTTACTGTACAATTTCATCAATTGGCCAGCTTTCCCTTGTGCCCACTATTCTTATATGGCTTTTAACTCCTTTGCTGCTTCATCCCCAAAGGCAGGGAACAAAACTGCAAAATAGAATGTTCCTCCTCATGTATACTTCTTTAGAAAGATTCCCAGAATCACCTTTGGAATATATAAATTGTGAATTGTGCTTTTATGGGTTCTCATGCTCTGTGTAATGTAATTTATTTTTTAATACATTTGAGTTTAAATTTGTTTATAAAACAGTCATGATCTAAGCTAAAGTTCAATTTATTCAGGCCTTGCCTCAGAATTATAGCACACCAGAACTCAGAAGGTATAGACATCAAGGAAAAGAAAAGCTGCCTTCTGTAAGTCAGCAAACTTGCTTACTGAGGAGCCTGTAGGAGAAACAAAAAAGTCAGGTGAAGTTTTCTCCTGTATAAGCCAGGTTAAGATTCAAGAGTTCATCTGCAGTTCATGTAGGGACTCTCAAGACCAAGAATACACCGAAGAAGAAGGCTACAGAATGTTTTTGTAGGCACAGAAGTGAAGATTCCTGGAAGGTGAATGGAGATACCCTTACCTGATTGGTAGCTGAAAGATAAAAATCTAGAAGGTCCACAAAGATAAGAGCCAAAGAAGTTTCTTTGGCTCAAAGGTCTAAGTAAGACCACACATGGAATCCCAGTATGTAAAATGTTTTGCCAGGTAAAATATTTGACTTTTTTCTCATGCAAAATTGAAGGGAAAAAGGAAAATAATCACTATTATCTAGGGAAATAGCACTTAAACTTAATGATCATCTGAGACAATGAATGTTGAAAAAGATGAATCTCAGATCATCAGGGTTATTACCATATTTTTAATGGCCACCATAGTGAGCTATTTTTTAATTTTTCTTATTTTTCTTACTCTAATGAAGGAAAAAAAGATTTTCAAGCTCAGGCAGAAAGTGAAGAGGAACTAAAAAGCCTCTTGATGAAAGTGAAAGTGGAGAGTGAAAAGTTGGCTTAAAGCTCAACATTCAGAAAATGAAGATCATGGCATCCGGTTCCATCACCTCATGGGAAATAGATGGGGAAACAGTGGAAACAGTGTCAGACTTTATTTTTTTGGGCTCCAAAATCACTGCAGATGGTGACTGCAGCCATGAAATTAAAAGACGCTTACTCCTTGGAAGGAAAGTTATGACCAATCTAGATAGCATATTCAAAAGCAGAGAGATTACTTTGCCAACAAAGGTCTGTCTAGTCAAGGCTATGGTTTTTCCTGTGGTCACATATGGATGTGAGAGTTGGACTGGGAAGAAGGCTGAGTGCCAAAGAATAGATGCTTTTGAACTGTGGTGTTGGAGAAGACTCTTGAGAGTCCCTTGGACTTCAAGGAGATCCAACCAGTCCATTCTGAAGGAGATCAGCCCTGGGATTTCTTTGGAAGGAATGATGCTAAAGCTGAAACTCCAGTACTTTGGCCACCTCATGCGAAGAGCTGACTCATTGGAAAAGACTCTGATGCTGGGAGGGATTGGGGGCGGGAGGAGATGGGGATGACAGAGGATGAGATGGCTGGATGGCATCACTGACTCGATGGACGTGAGTCTGAGTGAACTCCGGGAGTTGGTGATGGACAGGGAGGCCTGGCGTGCTGTGATTCATGGGGTCGCAAAGAGTCGGACATGACTGAGCGACTGAACTGAACTGATAGTGAGCTATTTTTTTATTTTTCTTACTCTAATGAAGGAAAAAAAGATTTTCAAGCTCAGGATAAATATAATATTCTAACAGCAATTCTAAGAGAATAACTCATTGATTCATTCATCAAACTTTATTTAAGCTCTTAAAATGTGCTAGGTACTAGGCTGGGTACCAAAGATACTAAGATGAGAAGAAACAGTGTCTAGAGGGAGAGCAGACAAGTAAACATTTATAACTGAGAAAGTAAATATTATGACAAAGATTGGCAAACACTATTACAGAAAACAGAGCAGGAATAACTAGTCCAGGCTGAGGGGCTGAAATTCAAAGAAGACTTTCAGGCAATAATGATATTTGAATTAATTTCAAATTTGATATTTGAAAGTGAAAAGGAGGCAGACAGGTAGCTAAGATCTATATTACCTGAGAAGCAATATGAGAAGTGCCACAGAGTAAGATGGAAACGCAAGGGTAAAACAACAATCTAGACTGAAGAGAGGGCCAGAAGTAGGGAAAGGAGGTCAAATGGCATATGCAGAAGCAAACCAGCCTTGTGGGAAGGCCTGGCAGCAAGAAGTATAGTATAATATGAGATGCAGTATAGTACAGTGATTATGTTGTTTCTTATTGCTGCTGTAACAAATTACCAAAACTTGGTGGCTTAAAACAACACAGATTTATTATCTTACAGTTCTGGAAAACAGAAGTCCAAAATGGGCCTCACTAGGTTAAAATCCAAGTGTCTACTAGACTTCCCTTGCAGTCCAGTAGTTAAGAATCAGGCACTTCCACTGCAGGGAACGTGAGTTTGAACCCTGTTTGGGGAACTAAGATCCCACATGCCACTTGGCACAGCCAAAAAACGTGTCTGCAAGGCTACATCCCTTCTGGAGGCTATAGGAAAAAAAAATCTATTTTCTTGCCTTTTTCAGCTTTTCCTTGGCTGGTGGCCCCTTCCTCCAAATTCAGCCTTAGTAAGGGCTGCATCTCCACTGTATCAATCTGACACTGAAAAAGGACTACTGTGGCTGCACTGCGACTACCTGGATAATCCAAGATAACCTCCTCAACTCAAGGCCAGCTGATTAGTAAATTTAATCCTCTCTGTAATCTTGAAGTGAAAGTGAAGTCTCTCAGTCATGTCCGACTCTTTACGACCCCATGGACTGTAGCCTACCAGGCTCCTCCCTTCATGGGATTTTCCAGGCAAGAGTACTGGAGTTGGTTGCCATTTCCTTCTCCAGGGGATCTTCCCGACCCAGGGATCGAACCCAGATCTCCCACATTCCAGGCAGACGCTTTAACCTCTGAGCCACCAGGGAAGCCCCTGTAATCTTAATTCCTCCTTATCTCATAATATAACATAGTCACAGGTTCCAGATGACTGAGATGTAGACATCTTTGGAAAGCTATTATTCTGCCTAACATAATGATTTAAGAGTGTACATGCTGGAGTCATACTGCCTGGGTTCATGTTCTAACCTCTTTTAATAGTTGTGTGACCTTGAATAAATTACCTCTCTGCACTTCAGTTTCCTCATCTGTAAAAAGGGATAGTAATACTATTTTGTTGTAGTGATATTTATGTTTTCTCAGTTGTTTCAGTCATGTCTGACTCTTTTCAACCCCATGGACTGTAGGCCACCAGGCTTCTCTTTCCATGGGATTTTCCCAGCAAGAATACTGGAGTGGGTTGCCATGCCCCCTTCCAGAGGATCTTCTTGACGCAGGGATCGGACCATGCATTCTTTACTGCTAAGCCACCAAAGAAGCCTGCAGTGAGGTATAAATGGATTAATATGTATGTGGTTGAAGGGTAAAAAATAGCTCCTGTACAGCTATAAACTGCTACAAACTAATTGAAGAAGGATGCCTGATGCTGTCTTGCTGGCAAGCTTTGGATCCTATCCTATATACTTTGTTTTCTTTTATTTATTTTTTTTTAATTTTTAAAAATTTTTTAAATTTTATTTTTAAACTTTACAATATTGTATTAGTTTTGCCAAATATCGAAATTAATCCGCCACAGGTATACATGTGTTCCCCATCCTGAACTCTCCTCCCTCCTCCCTCCCCATACCATCCCTCTGGGTCGTCCCAGTGCACCCGCCCCAAGCATCCAGTATTGTGCATCGAACCTGGACTGGCGACTCGTTTCATACATGATATTATACATGTTTCAATGCCACTCTCCCAAATCTTCCCACCCTCTGTGCTAAGATACACATACCATTTCATATTAGCCATTTATATGTGTGCATTTCAGTGGTATTAAATACATTTCACATTGTTGCACAGACATTACCATCATTCATCCTCATAACTCACTACATCTTGTAAAATAACTCTCCATTCTTCCCTCTCCAAGTCCCTGGCAACTGCCATGCTGCTTTGTGTCTCTATGATTATAACTACTCTACCTCATGCAAGTGCAATCAGACAGTATTTGTCTTTTGGGGACTGGCTTATTTCATTTAGCATAATGTCCTCAAGGTTCATTCATATTACAGCATACTGGCTTCCAGGTGGCGCTAGTGGTAAAGAACCCGCTTGCCAATGCAGGAGACATAAGAGATGTGGGTTTGATCCCTGGGTCAGGAAGATCCCCTGGAGGAGGGCATGGCAACCCACTCCGGTATTCTTGCCTGGAGAATCCCATGGACAGAGGAGCCTGCAGACTACAGTCCATAGGGTTGCAAAGAGTTGGACATGACTGAAGAGATTTAGCACACATGCAGTGTCCTCTAGATTCATTCATATTATAGCATACTGTAGAATTATCTTATTTTTTAAGTATGAATAGCATTCCATTTTCTGTATTACCACATTTTGTTTATTCACTCATCCATGATTTTTGCTTTTTCTTTTTTTTGGCCAAGTCATGCAGCATATAGGATCTTAGTTACCCAACCAGGGGTTCAACCTGTGCTCCGTGCAGTAGAAGCACAGTCTTAACCACAGGACTGCCAGGGAAGTCCCTCTTTTGCATTTTAGCTACAGTGAATGATGCTGCTATGAATAAGGGTGAACAAATATTTCTTTGAGACCCAACTTTCAATTCTTTGGGGTATATGTCACCCAGAAGTGGAACTGCTTAGCCATATGGTAATTCAATTTTTAATAATTTAAAGGAACCTCCATACTGATTTCCATAGCAGCTGTACCATTTTACATTCCTACCAGCAGTATACAAGTGTCCCAATTTCTCCATATCCTCGTTAACACTTGTTTTTTCTGGGTTTTGTTTCTTAAAGTAATAGCCATCCTACTGGATATGAGGTGCTATCTCAAAAGAGTTTTGATTTGCATTCACTTCCCTAATGATTAGTGATGCTGAGCTTTTTTTTTAATGTGCTTATTAACTATTTGTATATATTCTTTGGAGAAATGTCTATTAAGATTTTGGCCTATTTTTGAATGAAGTTGTTTGCTCTTTTGTTGTTGAGTTTTAGGAGTTCTTTACATATTCTAGATATTAATTCCTTATCAGATATATGATGTATAAATATTTTTTCCCATTCTGTGCATTGCCTTTTTAATTTATGGATAGTGTCATTTGGTGTACAAAATCTTTAATTTTCATGAAATCCAATTTCTTTTATTAACTGTGTCTTTGGTATCATATCAAAGAGATCACTGCCAAATACAATGCCACAGAGCTTTTGTTATATGATTTCTTCTAAGAGTTTTATTGTGTTTTAGAAGAAAGAAAGAAAGTGAAGTCACTCAGTTGTGTCCAACTCTTTGCAACCCCATGGATTGTAGCCTACCAGGCTCCTCCATCCATGGAATTTTCCAGGCAAGAGTACTGGAGAGGGTTGCCATTTCCTTCTCCAGGGGATCTTCCAGACCCAGGGATTGAACCCATGTCTCCTGCATTGCAGGCAGATGCTTTACCATCTGAGCCACCAGGGAAGCCCTTTTATTGTTTTAGGTATTACATTTAGGTCCTTGATCTATTTTTGAATCAATTTTTGTATATGGTATTAGGTAAGAGTCCAACTTCCTTCTTCTGCATGTGGACATCCAGTTTTCCTAGCACCAATAGTTGAAGACTGTCCTTTCCCCACTGAATGGTCTTGGCATCCCTGTCAAAAATCATTTAACCACATATATGAAGGTTTATTTCTGGGTTCTATACTCTATTCCATTGATCTGTATGTCTGTCTGTATGCTACACTGTTTTGACTACTGTAGCTTCAGAGTTAGGTTTTGAAATGTCCTATATATTTTTGAGCAGACTAATGTCAGTGAGTGAGTGAGTGAGTGAAAGTCACTCAGTTGTGTCCGACTCTTTGTGACCCCATGGACTATATAGTCCATGGAATTCTCCAGGCCAGAATACTGGAGCGGGTAGCCTTTCCCTTCTACAGGGGATCTTCCCAACCCAGGGATTGAATCCAGGTCTCCCACATTGCAGGTGGATTCTTTACCAGCTGAGCCACAAGGAAAGCCCAAGAATACCGGAGTGGGTAGCCTATCCCTTCTCCAGCAGATCTTCTGACCCAGGAATCGAAACGGGGTCTCCTGCATTGCAGGCAGTCTTTACCAACTGAGCTATTAGGAAGCCCAGACTAATGTGAAGTGTAGTCTATTACAGTCTTTTTCTTTGCCTATTAGTCTTGAGTCTGAATGTTTAATTGAACCTAAGAAGATACCCCTCCCTGGTTGATGTGGCAAAGTGCTAAGCTCTTTGCTATGACATGGTATGTGCTATATTAAGTTTTAGCTATTATTATATATAAATTGCTTAAAATAAGGACTAGCAGAATCTTGACATTTGTTGAAAAAAATATTGCTATTAGTAGTAGTATCACCACCACCTCCACCATCTGTTCTATAATGGTGGCCTCTACATGGGACTTTGAGCAGTTTATTATGGCTGAAGTGCTTACTTGCTCAGTCATATCTGATTCTTTGCAACCCCATGGACTGTAGCCTGCCAGGCTCCTCTGTCCAAGCGGATTCTATGGGCAAGAATACTGGAGTGGGTTGCCAAGCTCCTCCTCCAGGGATCTTCCCAAGCCAGGGATGGAACACAGGTCTCCCACATTGCGGGTGGATTCTTTACCCTCTGAGCCAACAGGGAAGCCCAAGAATACTGGAGTGGGTGGACTATAGCTTCTCCAGGGGATCTTTCCAACCCAGGAATTGAACTGGGGTCTCCTGCACTGCAGGTGGATTCTTTACCAGCTGAGCTACCAGGGCTGAAGGGTAGAGTATAAAGAAGAGGATGGAGAGATGTGCCCAAAGAGGTAGCAAGGGATGAGATTATAAAGGTAACAGGTAAATAGTGTTGGTTCTTCTCTGAAAACAAGGAAGAATCATTAAAAGCCTATTTTAAATAAGTCAATATCATGAGTAGATGTACATTTTAAGAAGATCATTCTGGAGAATGTAGAGAATGAATTGAGAGGCTGGAACAGAAGCAGAGAGATTAGTTGTTAAAAGCTATTTATAGAAAAGAAGTGATGGTGAAAACTAGGATAGTGTCAGGTAATTTTAATGGTTACTTTTTGCTGGAACACCTAAAAGTATATCTCTCAAAATCTTCTGGGATCCAGGTCTACATTTGCAACTGCCTGCTGAACATCTGAGGAAGTCACTTAACATGTTTTAAATTGAATTCTTCATCTTTCACCCAAAAATTATGCTCCTCTGACTTTTCAGACCCTATTAAAGAAAACAGGCTGGTCACTCAGTGTTGAACTCTGGTCAGATATTCTACAACCTGTTCTTTTCCGTACCTCCTACATACACAGTTTACAATATTCTCCAAAAATGGTCTATAACCTATCTACTCATTCACTCTGTCAAGCAAACAATCAAATAACACCTTCTGAACAATGTGATAAAGTTGAGCAATAAAGATGCAAAATTAGACAAAGTCCTTGAGTATATTATAATCTAAAAAGAGAGAGACGTGTAAACATAATTATCAGTTCAGTTCAGTCGCTCAGTCGTGTCCGACTCTTTGTGACCCCATGAATTGCAGCACGCCAGGCCTCCCTGTCCATCACCAACTCCTGGAGTTCACTCAGACTCATGTCCATCGAGTCAGTGATGTCATCCAGCCATCTCATCCTCTGTCGTTCCCTTCTCCTCCTGCCCCCAATCCCTCCCAGCATCAGAGTCTTTTCCAATGAGTCAACTCTTCACGTGAGGTGGCCAAAGTACTGGTGTTTCAGCTTTAGCATCATTCCTTCCAAAGAAATCCCAGGGCTGATCTCCTTCAGAATGGACTGCTTGGATCTCCTTGCAGTCCAAGGGACTCTCAAGAGTCTTCTCCAACACCACAGTTCAAAAGCATCAATTCTTCAGTGCTCAGTTTTCTTCACAGTCCAACTCTCATATCCATACATGACCACAGGAAAAACCATAGCCTTGACTAGATGGACCTTTGTTGGCAAAGTAATCTCTCTGCTTTTGAATATGCTATCTAGGTTGGTCATAACTTTCCTTCCAAGGAGAAAGTGCCTTTTAATTTCATGGCTGCAGTCACCATCTGCAGTGATTTTGGAGCCCCGAAAAATAAAGTCTGACACTCTTTCCACTGTTTCCCCATATTTCCCATGAAGTGATGGGACTGGGTGCCATGATCTTCGTTTTCTGAATGTTGAGTTTTAAGCCAACTTTTTCACTCTCCTCTTTCACTTTCATCAAGAGGCTCTTTAGTTCCTCTTCACTTTCTGCCATAAGGGTGCTGTCATCTGCACATCTGAGGTTATTGATATTTCTCCTGGCAATCTTGATTCCAGCTTGTGCTTCATCCAGTCCAGTGTTTCTCATGATGTACTCTGCATAGAAGTTAAATAAGCAGGGTGACAATATACAGCCTTGACGTACTCCTTTCCCAATTTGGAACCAGTCTGTTTTTCCATGTCCAGTTCTAACTGTTGCTTCTTGACCTGCATACAGATTTTTCAGGAGGCAGGTCAGATGGTCTGGTATTTCCATCTGTTTAAGAATTTTTCACAGTTTGAGGTGATCCACACAGTCAAAGGCTTTGGTATGGTCAATAAAGCAGAAGTAGATGTTTTTCTGGAACTCCCTTCTCCAGTGGACCATGTTTTGTCAGAACTCTCCACCATGACCCGTCCGTCTTGGGTGGCACTACATGGCATGGCTCATGTTTTCACTGAGTTAGACAAGGCTGTGGTCCATGTGATCAGATTGGTTAGTTTTCTGTGATTGTGGTTTTCATTCTTTTCATTCTGTCTGCCCTCTGATGGAGAAGGATAAGAGGCTTATAGATGCTTCCTGATGGGAGAGACTGACTGAGGGGGAAACTGGTTCTTGTTCTGATGGGCGGGGCATGCTCAGTAAATCTTTAATCCAATTTTCTGTTGATGTGAGGGGCTGTGTTTCCTCCCTGTTATTTGACTTGAGGCCAAACTATGGTGGAGGTAATGAAGACAATCCTTCAAAAGGTCCCATGCATGCACTGCTGCACTCAGTGCCCCTGACCCTGCAGCAGGCCACGGCCAACCCATGCCTCCGCCAGAGACTCCTGTACACTCACGGGCAAGTCTGGGTCAGTCTCTTGTGGGGTCACTGCTCCTTTCTCCTGGGTCCTGGTATACACAAGTTCTGTTTTTCCCTCCAAGAGTCTGTTTCCCCAGTCCAGTGTAAGTTCTGGCGGCTCTATGGTGGGGTTAATGGTGAACTCCTCCAAGAGGGCTTATGTCATACCCAGGTCTACTGCACTCAGAGCCCCTGCCCCTGAAGCAGCCCACTGCTGACCCGTACCTCCACAGGAGACACTCAAACACAGTTCTGTCTCAGTCTCTGTGGGGTCTCTGTGTCCTGGTATGCACAAAGTTTAAGCCCTCTGAGTGTCTCTGGAGGGTATGGGGTTTGATTCTAAATATGATTTTGCCCCTCCTACTGTTTTGCTGTATGGTAGTTTGAGCATTCTTTGGCATTGCCTTTCTTTGGGATTGGAATAAAAAGTGACCTTTTCCAGTCCTGTGGTCACTGCTGAGTTTTCCAAATTTGCTGGCATATCAAAATTCTCCAAGCCAGGCTTCAGCAATACGTGAACTGTGAACTTCCAGATGTTCAAGCTGGTTTTAGAAAAGGCAGAGGAACCAGAGATCAAATTGCCAACATCCGCTGGATCATGGAAAAAGCAAGAGAGTTCCAGAAAAACATCTATTTCTGCTTTATTGACTATGCCAAAGCCTTTGACTGTGTGGATCACAATAAACTGTGGAAAATTCTAAAAGAGATGGGAATACCAGACCACCTGACCTGCCTCTTGAGAAACCTATATGCAGGTCAGGAAGCAACAGTTAGAACTGGACATGGAACAACAGACTAGTTCCAAATAGGAAAAGGAGTACGTCAAGGCTGTATATTGTCACCCTGCTTATTTAACTTCTATGCAGAGTACATCATGAGAAACGCTGGACTGGAAGAAACACAAGCTGGAATCAAGATTGCCAGGAGAAATATCAATAACCTCAGATATGCAGATGACACCACCCTTATGGCAGAAAGTGAAGAGGAACTAAAAAGCCTCTGGATGAAAGTGAAAGAGGAGAGTGAAAAAGTTGGCTTAAAGCTCAACATTCAGAAAACGAAGATCATGGCATCTGGTCCCACCGCTTCATGGGAAATATGGGGAAACAGTGGAAACAGTGTCAGACTTTATTTTTCGGGGCTCCAAAATCACTGCAGATGGTGACTGTAGCCATGAAATTAAAAGACGCTTACTCCTTGGAAGGAAAGTTATGACCAACCTAGATAGCATATTGAAAAGCAGAGACATTACTTTGCCAACAAAGGTTCATCTAGTCAAGGCTATGGTTTTTCCAGTGGTCATGTATGGATGTGAGAGTTGGACTGTGAAGAAGGCTGAGCGCCGAAGAATTGATGCCTTTGAAGTGTGGTGTTGGAGAAGACTCTTTAGAGTCCCCTGGACTGCAAGGAGATCCAACCAGTCCATTCTGAAGGAGATCAGCCCTGGGATTTCTTTGGAAGGCATGATGCTAAAGCTGAAACTCCAGTACTTTGGCCACCTTATGCGAAGAGTTGACTCATTGGAAAAGACTCTGATGCTGGGGAGGGATTGGGGGCAGGAGGAGAAGGGGACGACAGAGGATGAGATGGCTGGATGGCATCACTGACTCGGTGGACGTTAGTCTGGGTGAACTCCGGGAGTTGGTGATGGACAGGGAGGCCTGGAGTGCTGCAATTCATGGGATCGCAACGAGTTGGACACGACTGAGCGACTGAACTGCACTGAACTGAACCGTTTTACTGGGGCTTCTCCTCTGCCCTTGGACATGGGTATATCTCCTCGAAGTTGCTCCAGCCCTGCGTAGCCGCCGCTTCAGCGCCACACAGCCACCGCTCCAGCGCCTACCAGGCTATAGTCCATGGGGTCACAGAAGAGTTTAACTGACTAAACAACAACAGTAAGAACACTGTTAAATGTATCAATAGTAATACTATAATGTAATCCACGGGTATCATGATACAGAATATTTTCAAGTCTCCAAAAATTCTCTCAGGTGTCTTTTTGTCAGGTCCCTCCCCTGCCAAGAGCCAACCACTGTTTTAATATTTTTCACCTTAGATTGGTTTTCTTGTTCTAGAACATCATATAAATGGGGTTATGTAACATGTATCTATGTTGAACATTATATTTGTGAGATGTGTTACATTATTATGTGTATCAGTAGTTCATTTCTTTTTAATGTCAAGAAGTATTTGATTGTATGAATATACCACAATTTGTCCATTGTTCTTTGAATAATATTTTAGCTTTTTCAGCTTTTTTGCTATTGTGACTATAGCTGCTGGAAACTTTTTATACAAGAGTGTGTGGATGTTTTTTTGAATTTCTCTTGGATAAATTCCTAGGAGTGGAATTATTGGATCAAAGTATACAGAGATATAATTGATTATATCATTTTGAAATTCATCTGTTTGTTTATAGTTATTCCCACTAGCATTTATATGAAAGTTCTAGTTGCTCATTTCTTGGCTGACATTTTGTGATGTCAGTCTTTTTAATTTTAGCCATTCTAGTGAAAGTGGAGAGTGAAAAAGTTGGCTTAAAGCTCAACATTCAGAAAACGAAGATCATGGCATCCGGTCCCATCACTTCATGGGAAAAGATGGGGAAACAGTCGAAACAGTGTCAGACTTTATTTTTTTGGGCTCCAAAATCATTGCAGATGGTGACTGTAGCCATGAAATTAAAAGACGCTTACTCCTTGGAAGGAAAGTTATGACCAATCTAGATAGCATATTCAAAAGCAGAGACATTACTTTGCCAACAAAGGTCCGTCTAGTCAAGGCTATGGTTTTTCCTGTGGTCATGTATGGATGTGAGAGTTGGACTGTGAAGAAGGCTGAGTGACGAAGAATTGATGCTTTTGAAGTGTGGAGTTGGAGAAGACTCTTAAGAGTCCCTTGGACTGCAAGGAGATCCAACCAGTCCATTCTGAAGGAGATCAGCCCTGGGATTTCTTTGGAAGGAATGATGCTAAAGCTGAAACTCCAGTACTTTGGCCACCTCATGCAAAGAGTTGACTCATTGGAAAAGACTCTGATGTTGGGAGGGATTGGGGGCAGGAGGAGAAGGGGATGACAGAGGATGAGATAGCTGGATGGCATCACTGACTCGATGGACATGAGTCTGAGTGAACTCCAGGAGTTGGTGATGGACAGGGAGACCTGGCGTGCTGCGATTCATGGGGTCGCAACGAGTTGGACACGACTGAGTGACTGAACTGAGTGAGTGCGTTGTGGTATCTCATTATGGGTTTCATTTACATTCCTCTAATAAGTAATGATGTTGAGAACTTTTTCATGTGTTCACTAATCATATCTATATCTTCCTTTGTGAAGTAGCTGTTCAAATCTTTTGACCATCTAAAGAAGTTGGGTTGTGTGGTTTTTTTAAAAAAGTGTGTTTTAGGCGTCATTTGTATATTCTGGATACAGGTCCTTTAGCAGATATGTTTGTCAGATATTTTCTACTTGTCTGTGTCTCGCCTGTTCATTTTCTTAGTGCCTTTTATAGAGCAGAAAACTTGACAAAGTCTGATTAATCAGTGTTTTTGTAATTATTGCTGTCTCAATAATGTTTTTATAGTTTTCCTAATAGCCTCATCTATATCATCAGTCAGATTTATTTCTAAATATTTGAAATTTTATGCTGTTGTACATTGTATTTAACCACTGCATTTTCTAACTGCTGGTCTATCAAATTATAACTGATTATTGTGTATTAAACTGCTACCCAGTAACTTGCTAAATTCACTAGTTTGAATAATACATCTATAGATTCTTTTGGATTTTCTACCTCCACTTTCATATCCTCTACAAATAATGGGAGCTTTCTGTTTTTGTTTCTAGTCATTATACCTTTTCCTTTCTCTTCCTTTCTATACTGGTTTGCACCTCCAGCGCAAAGTCAAATAAAAATGGTGATAAGTAGCATTCCTTTCTTGTTCAGTTATCTTAGAAAAATAACTATTACCACCAACAACAAACTTTCAGCATTTAGTTTGATATTTAATGTAAATTTTTATGATAACCTTTATCAGATTAAGGAAGTTTCCATGTCTTCCTATTTGCTAACAGTTTTTATCATGATAACAGATTGAATTTTATCATTAGTTATTCTAAACCAAGAGGTTTTATCTGGATAGTTGGTTTTCTGTGTTGCAGAAATTATGTAACTAATTTTTAAGTTGTCCACATAAAATCTTTATTTAAACTATTCCTCCAGGTGTTGATATATGTAGGTACCTAAAGTGAGCTGAAGATACCTAGAGTGACTTCTGTGGTTGAGGTTTCAGTGTCTGGGGTTTTGCTCTGTCTAGGATGTTGCTCCAACACAGCTTATTTTTAACCAGATGTAATGTGTACTCCATATTACACTTTATTTATACCTTATTGTAATCCAGTAAAGTAAATAGATTAGTATCATTTAAAAGGACAGTATGATGGGAGGAGTAGCTCTCTGGTTAAGGCTTGACTAAGATAACCCTCTTCCAACAACACAAGAGAAGACTCTACACATGGACATCACCATATGGTCAACATCAAAATCAGACTGATTATATTCTTTGCAGCCAAAGATGGAGAAGCTCTATACAGTCAGCAAAAACAAGACCGGGAGCTGACTGTGGCTCAGATCATGAACCCCTTATTACCAAATTCAGACTTAAATTGAAGAAAGTAGGGAAAACCACTAGACCATTCAGGTATGACTTAAATCAAATCCCTTATGATTATACAGTGGAAGTGAGAAATAGATTTAAGGGACTAGATCTGATAGAGTGGCTGATGAACTATGGACGGAGGTTCGTGACACTGTACAGGAGACAGGGATCAAGACCATCCCCATGGAAAAGAAATGCAAAAAAGCAAAATGGCTGTCTGAGGAGGACTTACAAATAGCTGTGAAAGGAAGAGAAGCGAAAAGCAAAGGAGAAAAGGCAAGATATAAGCATCTGAATGCAGAGTTCCAAAGAATAGCAAGGAGAGATAAGAAAGCCTTCCTCAGTGATCAATGTGAAGAAATAGAGGAAAACAACAGAATGGGAAAGACTAGAGATCTCTTCAAGAAAATTAGAGATACCAAGGGAATATTTCATGCAAAGATGGGCTCGATAAAGGACAGAAATGGTATGGACCTAACAGAAGCAGAAGCAGAAGATATTAAGAGGAGGTGGCAAGAATACACAGAACTGTACAAAAAAGATCTTCACGACCCAGATAATCACGATGGTGTGATCACTCACCTAGAGCCAGACATTCTGGAATGTGAAGTCAAGTGGGCCTTAGAAAGCATCACTATGAACAAAGCTAGTGGAGGTGATGGCATTCCAGTGGAGCTATTTCAAATCCTGAAAGATGATGCTGTGAAAGTGCTGCACTCAATATGCCAGCAAATTTGGAAAACTCAGGAGTGGCCACAGGACTGGAAAAGGTCAGTTTTCATTCCAATCCCAAAGAAAGCCAATGCCAAAGAATGCTCAAACTACAGCACAATTGCACTCATCTCACACACTAGTAAACTAATGCTCAAAATTCTCCAAGCCAGGCTTCAGCAATACATGAACCGTGAACTTCCAGATGTTCAAGCTGGTTTTAGAAAAGGCAGAGGAACCAGAGATCAAATTGCCAACATCTTCTGGATCATCAAAAAAGCAAGAGAGTTCCAGAAAAACATCTATTTCTGCTTTATTGAGTATGCCAAAGCCTTTGACTGTGTGGATCACAATAAACTGTGGAAAATTCTGAAAGAGATGGGAATACCAGACCACCTGACCTGCCTCTTGAGAAACCTATATGCAGGTCAGGAAGCAACAGTTAGAACTGGACATGGAACAACAGACTAGTTCCAAATAGGAAAAGGAGTACGTCAAGGATGTATATTGTCACCCTGCTTATTTAACTTCTTTGCAGAGTACATCAAGAGAAACGCTGGGCTGGAACAAGCACAAGTTGGAATCAAGATTGCCGGGAGAAATAACAATAACCTCAGATATGCAAATGACACCACCCTTATGGCAGAAAGTGAAGAGGAACTAAAAAGTCTCTTGATGAAAGTGAAAGTAGAGAGTGAAAAAGTTGGCTTAAAGCTCAATATTCAGAAAACAAAGATCATGGTATCTGGTCCCATCACTTCATGGGAAATAGATGAGGAAACAGTCGAAACAGTGTCAGACTTTATTTTTTTGGGTTCCAAAATCACTGCAGATGGTGATTGCAGCCATGAAATTAAAAGACGCTTACTCCTTGGAAGGAAAGTTATGACCAACCTAGATAGCATATTTAAAAGCAGAGACATTACTTTGCCAATAAACCTCCGTCTAGTCAAGGCTATGGTTTTTCCAGTGGTCATGTATGGATGTTAGAGTTGAACTGTGAAGAAAGCTGAGCCCCGAAGAATTGATGCTTTTGAACTGTGGTGTTGGAGAAGACTCTTGAGAGTCCCTTGGACTGCAAGGAGATCCAACCAGTCCATCCTAAAGGAGATCAGTCCTGGGTGTTCATTGGAAGGACTGATGCTGGGGCTGAAACTCCAATACTTGGGCCACCTCATGCAAAGAGTTGACTCACTGGAAAAGACCCTCATGCTGGGAGGGATTGGAGGAAGGAGGAGAAGGGGACGACAGAGGATGAGATGGCTGGATGGCATCATCAACTCAATGTACATGAGTTTGGGTGTACTCTGGGAGTTGGTGATGGACAGGGAGGCCTGGCATGCTGCCATTCATGGGGTCTCAAAGAGTCAGACACGACTGAGTGACTGAACTGAACCACATAGGTATGCAGTAGTATATCATTGGATTTTAATTTTCATTTCTCAAACAATGTATGATGTGTATATTTGCAATCCATATATCTTTAGTGATGAAGGATCTACTCAAAATTATGCCACTTTCATAATTGGATAGCTTGTTTTTTCATTAGAAAGTTTGGGTGTTCTTTCTATTATCTAGATACAAATCCTTGATTAGATATGCACTTTGCAAATATTTTCTCCCAGTATGTGGATTGTTTTCATTGTCTTTATCACATTTTTCAAAGTGAACAAGTTTCTAATTTTGATAAAGTCTCATTTATCACTATTCTCTTACAGATCATGATTCTGTTGTTGTATTTAAGAAATCTTTGCCTAACTCAAGGTCAAAAGAACTTTTCCTGAGAGGGACATCAGCATCATGGTAGCATAAGATGTTGTTCCTTTTTGCTCTCGCTTTTAGCAACTAAAAATCAGCATCCATCCAAAAATGAAGGTACCTCTGAGAGTTGTGGGGCTTCCCTAGTAGCTCAGACAGTAAAGACCATGCCTGTAATGTGGGAGGCCTGGGTTCAATCCCTGGGTTGGGAAAATCTCCTGGAGGAGGGCACGGCAACCCACTCCAATATTCTTGCCTGGAGAATGGACAGAGAAGCCTGGCAAGCTACAGTCCATGGAGTTGCAAAGAGGCAGACAAGACTGAGTGACGAAGCACACAGCACTGGGAGTCGTGAGATCTCCAACACTATACGCCAAGGGACTTGGAAGCAGTCTCTCGTATCTGTGCATTAGCTAATAGTCAGAGAGGACTCAATAAGGGCTGGGAAACAGCAGGAGCCAGCAAACTAGTCCCAACCTCTCTTAGCTATAGTTGGGGAAAACTCAAAGAGTGTTCATGCGGAAGTCACTGCCAGATAAGAGAGTATTTGTAGAGTCCAGCCTTCTTGAGGGGAAATTTTTAGCACTGGGGCAAAAACAAAACAAAGCAAAACAAAAAATAAACTAGATGCAACAGAAAAAGTAACTAGAACTTTGCCAGTGCTGTCCCTCTCTCAAGGTGATAAGGTTGGGGAAGGTGAGTGCTTGGCTACTCCAGCTGTTCAGACACTGCTGGAGAAATTTGTTTTTTAGTACCCAGAGTATTGAGGTCAGACTTCCATGTCTGGGGGTAGGGAAACTGAAAGAGGCAGATAAGAATATTAAAGGGCATTAAAGAGACATGGTTCCTGCTATTTGCATTTAACCCACCCATGAGCTACTAGGAGAACCTCACCTAATGATCTCTGCATCTGATCCACAGGCACATCAACATCCCAAGTGCTACACCCACACCACCCACACCCACCCCCGAAGGCAGCTCCTTCTGCACACTCCCAAATATGGCAGTTAGAGTGAGAGCCAGTGGAATGCACTCAGATAATCAGACCAAGGTCTGTAGGTAAGAGGAACCACATACTTAAGCCATAGCACCACCTTCTGGAAAATAAAAGAGGTTTTCAGCAATTGGCCTTGTGAGATGTGAAAATTAAAGAAAGCATAAAAGCTTAAGAATTCTGCCACAAGGATGAGCAAGAAATGGGAAGCAGGTTTATCCATTCAAGATTGGAGAAAACCCCACATATAACAGGACCAACAAACAGTATATCCTACCTGAAGGCAATTAGTAAATATTTGAGGTGTCTGCCACTCCAAGTGCAAAAGCAGCAACACAAAAAGTCCAAGGAACATGAAGAATCAAGGAAACATGTCATCACCAAATGACAATAACCTTGCATAATTGAATACAGAGATACAGAATTTGGCTATCTAACAAAAAATTCGAAATAGCTATTTTAAGGAAGCTCAATTAGCTACAAGAAAAACATAAAGATAATTCAATGAAGTCAGGAAAAATAATACCTAAACAAAATCAGAAACTTAACAAAGAAGAAGAAATCATAAAAGAGAAACAAACAGAAATTCTGGAGCTGAAGAATCCAATGAATGAAATGAAAAAAAAGCAATAGAGAGCATTTACAGCAGAATAGACCAAACAGAAGATAGAATAAGTTTTCTATAGGAGAGTCAGAAGAGAATACTGGAAAAAGAGTAAAGAAAGCCTATGTAATCTTTATGACACTAACATTGTTCAATTATTAGAATAACTGAACTATTAAAAGGAAAAATGTGGGCAGAATATTTAAGAAATAATAGCTGAGAAATTCCCAAATTTGTGGAGAAAACTGGACAACTAGGCTCACAAGGCTAATAGATCCTCATTATCTCATGCAATGCAAAGTAACCTTCTTTAAGATACGTTATAATGAAACTGTCAAAATACAAAAAGAATCCTAAAAACAGCAAGGGTAAAAAAGATGGTAACATTCAAAGGAATCCCAGTTAGGACATCAAATGATTTCTCAGCAGAGACCCTACAGGCTAGGAGAGAATGAAATGATATATTCAGAATAATTGAAAGAAAAAAATTGCCAACCAAGAATATTCTATCCAGCAAAGTTATCATTCAGATACAAAGGAGAAATAAAAGACTTCCTAAGACAAACAAAAGCTGAGGGACTTCATCAACAACAGACTTGAAGTTCAGCCGAATGTTGTGTTCACCAATATCGTGGCTCAGTGGTTCAGAATCTGCCTGCCAATGCAGGAGACATGAGTTCAATCACTGATCCAGGAAGATTTCACATGCTGCAGAGCAACTAAGCCTGTGCACCACAACTACTGAGCCTGTGCTTTTGAGCCCAGGAACCACAACTACTGAACCTATGTGCCACAACTATTGAAGTCTGTGCACACTAGAGTCCATGATCCACAAAAAGAGAAGCCACTGCAATGAGAAACTTGCACACCACAACTAGAGTAGCCCCTACTTGCCACAACTAGAGAAAATCCCACACAGCAATGAAGACCTGGTCAAAAATAAATAAATAATTTTTTTTTAAAGACCTAAATAAATGGAGAGAAATTCCATGTTCACAGTTTGGAAGACTCAATATCATAAAGATTTTACGTCCTCCCAAATGCAGTTAATGTAATTACTATCAAAATCCCAGCGAGATTTTTATGGATAAAGACAATATTATTCTAAACTTTTAATGTAAAGGAAAAGGAACTAGAATAGCTAAAACAAATTTTTAAAAGAAGAATAAAATAGAAACAATCTACCCTAGTAAAGTAATGCTCAAAATTCTCCAAGCCAGGCTTCAGCAATACATGAACCGTGAACTTCCAGATGTTCAAGCTGGTTTTAGAAATGGCAGAGGAACCAGAGATCAAATTGCCAACATCCGCTGGATCATGGTAAAAGCAAGAGAGTTCCAGAAAAACATCTATTTCTGCTTTATTGAGTATGCCAAAGCCTTTGACTGTGTGGATCACAATAAACTGTGGAAAATTCTGAAAGAGATGGGAATACCAGACCACCTGACCTGCCTCTTGAGAAACCTATATGCAGGTCAGGAAGCAACAGTTAGAACTGGACATGGAACAACAGACTGGTTCCAAATAGGAAAAGGAGTACGCCAAGGCTGAATATTGTCACCCTGCTTATTTAACTTCTTTGCAGAGTACATCATGAGAAACGCTGGGCTGGAAGAAGCACAAGCTGGAATCAAGATTGCCAGGAGAAATAACAATAACCTCAGATATGCAGATGACACCACCCTTATGGCAGAAAGTGAAGAGGAACTAAAAAGCCTCTTGATGAAAGTGAAAGAGGAGAGTGAAAAAGTTGGCTTAAAGCTCAACATTCAGAAAACAAAGATCATGGCATCTGGTCCCATCACTTCATGGGAAATAGATGGGGAAACAGTGGAAACAGTGTCAGACTTTATTTTTTTGGGCTTCAAAATCACTACAGATGGTGATTGCAGCCATGAAATTAAAAGACGCTTACTCATTGGAAGCAAAGTTATGACCAACCTAGATAGCATACTCAAAAGTAGAGACATTACTTTGCCAACAAAGGTCTGTCTAGTCAAGGCTATGGTTTTTCCAGTGGTCATGTACGGATATGAGAGTTGGACTGTGAAGAAAGCTGAGTGCCAAAGAATTGATGCTTTTGAACTGTGGTGTTGGAGAAGACTTTTGGGAGTCCCTTGGACTGCAAGGAGATCCAACCAGTCCATTCTAAAGGAGATCAGTCCTGGGTGTTCTTTGGAAGCACTGATGCTAAAGCTGAAACTCCAGTACTTTGGCCACCTCATGCGAAGAGTTGACTCACTGGAAAAGATTCTGATGCTGGGAGGGATTGGGGGCAGGAGGAGAAGGGGATGACAGAGGATGAGATGGCTGGATGGCATCACCGACTCGATGGATGTGAGTTTGAGTAAACTCTGGGAGATGGTGATGGACAGGGAGGCCTGGCGTGCTGCAATTCATGGGATCGCAAAGAGATGGACACGACTGAGCAACTGAACTGAACTGAACCCTATTTTAAGACTTAAAGCTATAATAAATCAAGACTGTGAGGTATTAGAGAGATAAATACATAGCTCAACACAACAGTATAGAGAACCCAGAAACAGACTCACAGAAATATTACCAACTGCTATTTATTTGTCTGTTTTAAAATTTACATTAAGGTTCACTCTTTGAGATGTATAGGTCTGTCAGTTTGACAAACACATAATGTCATGTACCTATCATCACAGTATCATAAAGAGTAGTTTCACTGCCCTAAATATACCCTGTGCTCCAGTAATTTACACTTTCCTTTTCAATCACCACCACACCCCAAACCCCTGACAACCACTGGTTGTTCTTTTTTAGTGTCTCTATAGATTTGCCTTTCCAGAATGTCAGGTATTTGGAATCATATGGTTTACAGACTTTTCAGACTGGCCTTTTCACTTAACAATAAGCATTTAAGGTTTCTCCAAGCCTTTTCATGGCTCAATAGCTCATTTCATTTTTCTGCTGAATAGTATTCCAATGTATGAATGTACCAAAGTTTATTTATCCACTCACCTTCTGAAGGACATGTTGGTTGCTTCTAAAATTTGGCAAATATGAAAAAAAAACTGCTATGAGCATTCCTGTACTAGTTTCTATTGCTGTTCAGTCACCCAGTTGTGTCTGATTCTTTGCAACTCCATGGACTGCAGCACGTTAGGCCTCTCTGTCCCTCACCATCTCCAGAAGTTTGCCCAAGTTCATGTCCACTACATCAATGATGCCATCCACCCATCTCATCCGCTGAAGCCCTCTTCTCCTTCTGCCCTCAATCTTTCCCAGCATCAGGGACTTTTCCAATGAGTCAGCTGTTCACATCAGATGACCAAAATACTGGAGTTTCAGCTTCAGTATCAGTCCTTCCAACGAATATTCAGTGTTGATTTCCCTTAAGATTGGCTGATTTGATCTTTTTTGTCCAAGAGACTCTAAGGAGTCTTCTCCAGCACCACAGTTCAAAGGCATCAGTTTTTTGGCATTCTGCCTTCTTTACAGTCCAGCTCTCACAACTGTACGTGACCACTGGGAAGACCATGGCCTTAACTATATTGACCTTTGTTGGCAAAGTAATATCTCTGCTTTTCAACACCCTGTCTAGGTTTGTCATAGCTTTCCTGCCAAGAAGCAAATGTCTTCTTGGCTACTTTCATGGCTACTGTCACCATTTGCAGTCACCATCTGCAGTACTAGTTTTTATGTGGAATAAGTTTTCAATTCATTTGAGTAAACACCTAGGAAAACAATTGCTGGATTGTATGGTAAAACTATGTTTTGCTTTGTAAAAAATTTTCCAAAATTGTTGGAAATGAATTCCTACAGTCAGTGAATGTGAGTTCCTGTTGCTCCACATGCTAGTCAGCATTTGGTGTTGTCAGTGTTTAGGATTTTAGCCATTCTAATATGTGTTAGTTGCTCAGCCGTGTCTGATTCTTTGCAACTCCATGTACTAGGCTCCTCTATCCATGGGGTTCTCAAGATAAGAATACTGGAGTGGGTTGCCATTTCCTTCTCCGGGGGATCTTCCCAACCCTGGGATCAAACCTGGGTCTCCTGCATTGTGGGCAGATTCTTTACCATCTGACCCACCTGGGAAGGCCTGTTCTAATATGTATGTAGTAGTAACCCGTTGTTTTAATTTACAGTTCCCTACTGAACTGAATGACATATGATGTTGAGCATCTTTTCATATGCTTATTTACCATCTGTCTCTCTCACTGCAGGTGGATTCTTTAAAGAATTCTTTAAATTTAAATTCTATAGATTCTTTAAATATTTTATAGAACTTTTTATAATTAATAATGTAATATAATAAATTAATTTAAATTATTTAAAGATTCTTTACAAAGAATCTGCCTGCAATATGGGAGACCTGGGTTTGATCCCTTGGTTTCTTGAGAAGATCCCCTCAAGAAGAGAAAGGCTACCCACCCACTCCAGTATTCTGGCCTGGAGAATTCCACGGACTATATAGTCCATGGGGTCACAAAGAGATGGACATGACTGAGCAACTTTCACTTCACATTTTTTGGATAATTGTCTGTTATCAGGTATATCATTTGCAAATATTTTCTCCAAGTCTGTAGCTTGTCTATTCATTCTCTTAACAGTGTCCTTCACAAAACAGAAGATTTTAATTTAAGGTAATCCATCATATCAATTTTTTTCTTTCATAGATCACACTTTGGGTGTTACAACTAAAACTCACTGCCAGACTCAAGATTTTTTCCCTTATGTAACTTGTAGAAGTTATATAGTTTTGCATTTTACATTTAAGTTTATGATCCATTTTGGGTTAGTTTTTGTGAAAGGTGTAAATTCATTGTCTATATCCATTTCTTTCATGTGAATGTCCAGTTCTTCCAGCACCAATTAGTTGAAAAGACTATCTTTTTTTTCTATTTGCTCTTTTGTCAAAGTTCAGTTGACTATATTTCTGTGAGTGTACTTTTGAGTTCCCTACTCTGTTCCATTAATCTGTCTATTCTTTTGCCAAAATAAAACTGTCTTGACTATTATAGCTTTATGCTGCTGCTGCTAAGTCACTTCAGTCGTTTCCGACTCTGTGTGACCCCATAGATGGCAGCCCACCAGGCTCTGCCATCCCTGGGATTCTCCAGGCAAGAACACTGGAGTGGGTTGCCATTTCCTTCTCCAATGCATGAAAGTGAAACATGAAAGTGAAGTTGCTCAGTCGTGTCCGACTCAGCGACCCCATGGACCGCAGCCTACCAGAGGTATATCTTAAAAGTCAGGTAGTTTCAGTTCTTTAACTTTGATCAACCTCGAAAAGATTTCTGGATCTTTTGCCTTTCCTCATAAACTTTAGAAACAGTTTGTCAATATCCACAAAGCAATTTGCTGGTATTCTGACTGGGATTGTACTGAATCTAGACAGAGATCTTAACTATATTGAGTCTTAACTCTATTTGTGTGGGTGTGTATGTGTGCATGCACGTGTGTTAGTCACTCAGTTGTGTCTGACTCTTTGTGACCCCATAGACTGTAGCCTGCCAGGCTCCTCTGAACCACTAGGGAAGCCCTAACTATAGTTAGAGTTTTCTTATCCATGAACATGAAATATCTCTTCATTTATTTAGTTCTTCTTTGATTTCCTTCTTTAGAGTTTTGTAATTTTCCTCATATAGGTCTTATACATATTTTCTTAGATTTATTTCTAAGTCTGTCTGTCTTTCTTTACTTCCTTCTTGTCTAATATAAACAGTGTTTTATTTTTCATTTCAATCTAACTACTCATTGCTGGTCTAGAGGAAAGAAACTGACTTTTGTATATTAACCTTGTTTTCTTCTATATTGCTCTAATCATATTTTTCACAAAAGTGCAAAAGCAATTCAATAGAGGAAAGAAAGTCTTTTTAACAAAAAAATACATTTGGATATCCTCAGCCAAAAAATAATAATAATAAACTTAAACCTCACACATTAAAAATTAACTCAAAATGGTAAAATGGATCATGAACTTTAAATGCAGAATGCAAAACTATAAAATGTTTAGAAAAAAAATAAAATCTTCAGGATTGATAGCTAGGCAAAGAGTTCTTAGGACAATCCATAAAACAAAAAATTGTAAACTGGACTTAATAAAAATTATAATCTTTTGCTCTATGAAAGGACTTGTTAATAGGATAAAAAGACAAGCTACAGATTAGGAGAAAATATTGCAAATGATAAAGCCAAAAAAGGACTAGTATTTAGAATATATTCTTAAAACTCAACTGTTAAAAAAATCCAAATAACAAATGGGAAAAAGACGTGAACATATATTTCACCAAAAAGGACAAATAAGGACATGAAAAGATGTTCAACATCATATGCTATAAGAGAAATGCAAATGAAAAATGCTATGAGATATCTCTATATACTTCATCAGACTGGATTAAAAAAATTAGCAACATCACCAAATGCTGGTGAGGATGTGGAGAAAATGGATCACTCATTAAGTTGTTGGTGGGACTGCAAAATGGTACAGCATGCTAGAAAACAGTTTGGTAGTTTCTCTAAAAACTAAACATGCAACCACCATGTTAAGCATGATCCAGCAATTGCACTCCTAGGCATTTATCCTAGGGAAATAAAAACTTATGTTCTCCAGTCATCTTGACTGGAAAATTCTATGGACAGAGGAGCCTGGTGGGCTATTGTCCATGGTGTCACAAAGAGTCAGACACAACTGAGTGACTAAACAACAACAGTAACAACTGGGTTTTACAATATGAAAAACAGGGTATCAGTATTACATGCTCAGCAGGCGACAGTGTGGGGAACTGCTGTGGTTATCTTGAGGAAAATAAGTACTGCATGAAGGCACTACACTTCCAAAGATTAAGAATCATTCTGCTTGCTAAACAAAATATATTCTGAAGGCTGTTGGTTTTGTAATCCTACATCTGGATTTTTTTGGGGGGGGGGTGGTTCTGTTACTTCAAAATTAAAAGAGAAGCATTAAACAATAAAACAAGATACAGTGAAATCTACTTATTGTAAATTCCATCTATATATAAAGTATTCTATTGGTAGCTATCTTTTTCTAGCAGAATGAGTAGCATTTTCTTGTGTGCTGTGTGTGTGCTTATTCGCTCAGTCATGTCCGACTCTTGTGACCCCATAGACTGTAATCTGCTAGGCTCCTCTGTCCATGGGATTCTCCAAGCAAGAATACTGGAGTGGGTTGCCATTTCCTTCTCCAGGTGATCTTCCTGACCCAGGAATCGAACCCAGGTCTCCTGCATTGCAGGTAGACTCTTTACTGACCGAGCCACAAGGGAAGTATTTTCTTGATGATATTTTTTATTTTTATTTTTTAAATGGCTAATACAGTTATGAATAGGATTTGCATGTTTCAGTTTTTGTTCTTTTGTCATAAAACGAGATAAAAATTATTTTAGCTGTAACCTAAAAACGTCTGAAAAATGGCAGGTGTTAACTTAAAAGCAGCATATACTAATTTATTTTGTTGTATAATGCTGATCTCTTAGGGAAATTTGATAAGCTTCCTTTTGTCCTAACTTAGAAAAGTATATGTCAGAGTTCTGGATATGTCTAATTTCTTCAGTGAATTTTATCTGCTTAAGTAGGTTTGTAACACATAAAGCAAATAAGAATGTGCATAACTATAGTGAACAATACAATTTTGTTCATATTATCTGATGTTTGCTAAAAGAGAAATAAAAGGTGAATGAATTAAATGAAAAAAAAAATCTTATGTTCACACAAAAACCTGTACATGATGTTCAAAGAAGTTTTATTCCTAATAGCTAGGAACTGGAAATAATTCAGATATCTTTGAATGGAGAGTTAAACATAAGTATATTTATCCATACCATGTGGCATCCACACCATGTTTGGCATGCATATCCATACTGTGGAACACAATGCAACAATAATTTCAGTAATAATACATGCAACAAACAACTTTGATGAATTTTCATAAAATTATGTTGAGTAAATTATGCTGAGTTATATATTGTGTTATTCCTTTTATATAACATTCCTGAAATAATAAAATTAAAGGAACAGAGAACAGATCAGTGGTTGCCAGGGATTAAGGATGTTACTTGGAGAGGGATATCGGAAAGAAATGTGTGGCTATAAAAGGACAATACCTGAGATCCTTGTGGCAATAGAAATGCTTTGAATTTTGACTGTATCAATATCAGTCTCCTGGTTGTGATATTGTAGAACTGTCTGCAAGGTTTACTACTAGGGGAAATTAGGTAAAGGACACAGGGATTTTTCTGTATTATTTTTTTTACAAGTGTATGCCAATTTACAATTATCTCAAAATAAAAAGTTTCATTAAAAACATATAATGCTTACAAAGTGAGTAATATATGATATTTCTGACTTTGAGAAAGAACTGAGGAGTTCAGTAGGTAAGACAAGTATTCTCATTAAAAAATCACAAAGCATGATGATAATAATAATAGCTACATCCATTTACTATGCACCAGACACTGTCATAAGCTGTTTACATATACTACCTCATTTTGTTTTCATATCAACCCTATGAAGTATTATGATTATAATTATTTTATGGATGAACAAACTGAAGTATAAAGATATTTGGTGAATTATACAAGGTAACACAACTTGCAGCTAACAAGTGCTACAAGAGCTATATACAATGTATGGTGCTAACACAGAGACTGGAGTGACCCACTATATCCAAGGAGACAACGGTTGACACAGAAAGTTTCACAGAACTGAATTTTGATGGATATTAAGGTGTTTATATGGAATTCTAACAAAGGAATCAACATACATAAGTTTCAGTGATGTAAAATAAGAAGATGCCACTGAGGAAAAATCATTTAGTTTTCCTGGCTTAGTTTTCTTCCTCATAAAATAAATAGTTGAGACTGTGTTATAGTCCCTTCTAGCTCATACCGTCTATGATTCTATGCTGCTAGTGTACAAAGTTAAATTACTGGGGCCCTGGAGGTACAGTCCTTGTCTCTATGCAATACTAATTTATGGGAAATGTGTCACTGTGCCCAAGAAACAAGGATATAGCTATTATCAATTATAGATTAAATACCACTGTGACACAAGTTTAAAAGGCTTTGGAGGTGGCTGGAGAAACCAAACCACCATTTATAATATTGTTTCTATGGGAAAATAACTTTCAAACTAAATACGGCATATAAAGCAGTTGCTTAAAAATTGTGCATGTTCTATTCAAACATATTCTAAAATGTCTGTTCAGAAGAAAAGAAAGAGATGGGTCCTTTAAAAAAATTAGAATCAGGCTTGGAAGGAGCTGCAGGTCTTAGAGAAAAGTTAATGAATAATCTTTTGTGTTTGATGCCAATTAGCTTTTATAACAGTTCCAGCCTTCAAAGGACAGGAAGCGGCAGAGAATTCAAAAGAGAATTCGAGACTGGAAAAAAGTGGCAAAGGGTAATCTCAGGAAAACAGTGCATATGTAAGCAAAATCATTTCCTTTCTTTTTGGTTCAAAGTGGAAACGAGCAGGATGCTGCAAGATGAGGGGAAGCAAGCAAAACCTGAGTTAGGGTAGCAGAAAAGAAACAGCCTCTAGGGGGACCCTGCAATATAACAACTAAGAGCAGTACTTTTTCTTAGCTCTTCATCCCTGTGAGTGAAAAGAAAAGTAAGACTTCTTATTAAACCAGAGTAAAGCCAAGGTTAAGTCACAAGAGTGAAAGTTTTCTGATGATGAAGTGTATGCTGAGATGTTTTATTCAACTGTGCTCCGAATATTGTATGTTTTAAATAGAAGCCCTAGGTTTATACTGATTAGTCCACATTAGTTATTTACATCTATAATTTAGGACACTTTTCTAAACTTGAAATCCTTATAGTCAACTGCCTACTTGATGTCATCACTTTGATGGCTCACAGGTATACCATACTTCATAAATCTGCCTTCTTCTGGGCCTCCCACATAGCGCGGTGGTGAAGAATCCACCTGCCGATGCAGGAGACACCAGAGACGCATGCTCGATCCATGGGTCAGGAAGATCCCCAGGAGAAGGAAACTGGCAACCCACTCCAGCATTCTTGCTTGGAAAATTCCATGGACTGAGGACCCTGGTGGGCTACAGTCCATGGGGTTTCAGAGTCGGACACGACTGAGAGGCTGAGCTCACAGTGCCTTCTTCTACCCCTAACTCCTGGCATAGCTTCCCTCCAAGTCGGACATGACTGAAGCAACTTAGCATGCACACACACATATGTATACTTGTATACATATATGACACTGAATCACTTTGCTGTATACCTGAAACTACCACAACATGGCAAATCAACTATAATTCAATAAAAATAACAGTAATAAAATAAAAATACATGAAAATTATGACGGGGGTATTATATAAGGGTCTACAGAGCCCTGTTTTACATGAATAATACACAGAGGGAAGTTCAGTTAGAATATTTCTTTAAATGCTGTATTGGGATCTTTTAAAGTTCAAACACTCTATAAGAGAAATTTCTAAGTAAAGGTTAGCATTTTTAAAGATCTACTTTTAATAAGTTTGAAACTAGCCATATTTTTAAAGGAAGAACATTTTAAGCAGTAACAGTATTAGCAAAAGGCAAAACAAATTATCTATATAATATAAACTGTTTCATCGAGGTGGGCAAAGCTTCATTATGACATTAGTGCTTTTGTGAGTTTCTCCCTTGATAGTAAGATACTATCAAATGAAATAGTCTATCAGATAGGTTTATGTAAAACTCCTAGGCAGATAATAGAGGAATAAGAGAAACCTTTTACCAATACCTTCAGCTAAAGTAGTACACAGAGAGGATGAAAAGAAAAATCAAAATTCCATTTATTGGCAATATGTAAAAGTTATCATATTATAAATTATCATATTTAACTCCTTAAATCCATGCCATTTTTATTTCAGAAACAGTATGACATTGGTATTTTCTAACTATAAAAATAAAGGATATATGATGAATATCATTGATGTCTTCCTTTACTAACCTGAAATGCCAATCTCCTCTTTCTATAATAAACAATCTAGGCAATAAGTATTAAAGCAGCAAATACTGAAAACCACTAGCAATTTTTAAAATTAGTTTGTCATTAGTTTCAATATTTTTACTTCTGAACACAATTGCTCACCAGAAAAAACTGCTATCTTTTTTATTTTCATCTCATCTCTTTTCCTGCCCAACTCTTTTGTAGGTATAAAATAAGAAAAGAGTAATCAACAGAAGGGAGGCAAAAGGAAATTAGAAACAAATTACCTGGATAATCCATACACTGAATGATCATTCCATGAATGCATAATTAAGAACTACCTGTGAAACACATCATCTTTATACTAAAAAATTCTCGTTACTCTCATTTGTCTCTTTAAAAATTTTAAAATTTTTTTAAAATTTAATAACAAATATAGTTGATTTACAATATTGTGTTAATTTCTGCTGTATAGCAAATTGGTTCAGTTTTATATATAAAACTGATATATATATGTAAAATAATATACATATATTCTTTTTCAAATTCTTTTCCAATTACTCTAATTTTAATGGATATTTTTTGAGCCAACAATGACTAACCTCTACTATACTGACTTTTTTGCTAATTTGTGTTGAATTTGGTGCACTATATTTGCTTAAAATTAAAATAAAGTATGCCTCACATACTTCAGACTCTTGATGAGGGTGAAGGAGGAAAGTGAAAGAGCCAGCTTAAAACTAAATATTAAAAAACTAAGATCATGGCATCTGGCCCCATTATTTCATTGCAAAGAGAGGGGGAAAGGGGCTTCCCTGTGGCTCAGCTGGTAAATAATCTGCCTGCAACGTGGGAGACCTGGGTTCAATCCCTGGGATGGGAAGATCCCCTGGAGAAGGGAAAGGCTACCCACTCCAGTATTATGGCCTGGAGAATTCCGTGAACTGTATGTAGTCCATGGGTCACAAAGAGCTGGACATGACCAAGCAACTTTCATTTTCACTTTCAAAGGGGGAAAAGGTGGAAGTAGTGACAGATTTCCTCTTCTTGGGCTCTAAAATCACTGCATATGGTGACTGCAGCCATGAAATCAGAAGACACTTGCTTCTTGGCAGGAAAGCTATAACAAACCTAGACAGCGTGCTGAAAAGCAGAGACTGTGCTTTAAGGTTCCTCCAAGCCTTTTCATGGCTTGATAGTTCATTTCATTTTTATGCTGAGTAATATTCCAATGTTTAGATGTACCAAAGTTTATTTATCCACTCACCTTCTGAAGGACATCTTGGTCACTTCCAAAATTTGGCAAACATGAAAAAAACTGCTATGAGCATTCCTGTACTAGTTTTTGTTGTTGTTCAGTCGCCCAGTTGTGTTCAACTCTTTGCGACTCCATGGACTGCAGCACACCAGGCCTCTCTGTCCCTTACCATCTCCCAAAGTTTGCCAAGTTCATTTTCGTTGCATCAGTGATGCTGTCCAGCCTTCTCATCCTCTGATGCCCTCTTCTCCTTCTCCCTCAATCTTTCCCAGCATCAGGGTCTTTTCTAATGAGTCGGCTCTTCACACCAGGTGGCCAAAGTATTGGAGCTTCAGCTTCAGCATCACTCCTTCCAATGAATCTTCAGGACTGATTTCCTTTAGGATTGCTGGTTTGATCTCCTTACTGTCCAAGGGACTCTCAAGATCTTCTTCAGCACCACAGTTTGAAAGCATCAATTCTTCAGTGCTCAGACTTCTTTATGGTCCCAACTCTCACATCTATACATGACTAATGGAAAACCACAGCTTTGACTATTAAGATCTTTGTCGGCAAAGTAATGTCTCTGCTTTTTAATATGTTGTCTAGGATGGTCATAGCTTTTCTTCCAAGGAGCAAGTGTCTTTTAATATCGTGGCTGCAATCACCATCTGCAGTGATTTTGGACCCCAAGAAAATGAAGTCTACCACTGTTTCCAATGTTTCCCCAACTATTAGCTATGAAGTGATGAGACCAGCTGCCATGATCTTTGTTTTCTGAATGTTGAGTTTTAAGCCAGCTTTTTTCATTCTCCTCTTTCACTTTCATCAAGAGGCTCTTTAGTTCCTCTTCACTTTCTGCCATAATGGTAGTGTCATCTGCATATATGAGGTTATTGATATTTCTCCAGGCAATCTTGATTCCAGCTTGTGCTTCATCCAGTCCAGCATTTCTTATGATGTACTCTGTACAGAAGTTAAATAAGCAGGGTGACAATTATTCAGCCTTGACATACTGCTTTTCCAATTTGGAACCAGTCTGTTGTTCCATGTCCAGTTCTAACTGTTGCTTCTTTACTTATATACAGGTTTCGTAGGAGGTAAGCAAAATGGTCTGGTATTCCCATCTCTTTCAGAATTTTCCACAATTTGTTGCTTTCCACACTGTCAAAGGCTTTAGCATAGTCAATGAAGCAGATGTTTTTCTGGAATTCTCTTGCTTTTTCTATCAACAGATGTTTGCAATTTGATCTCTGGTTCCTCTGCCTTTTCTAAATCCAGCTTGCACATCTGGAAGTTCTCAGTTCATGTACTATTGAAGCCTATCTTGAAGGATTTTGAGCATTACCTTGCTAGCATGTGAAATGAATGCAATTGTGGAGTAGTTTGAACATTCTTTGGCATTGCCCTTCTTTGGGGCTGGAATGAAAACTGACCTTTTCCAGTCCTGTGGCCACTGCTGAGTTTTCCAAATTTGCTGGCATATTGAGTGCAGCACGTTTAACAGATCATTGTTTAGGATTTGAAATGGCTCAGCTGGAATTCCACCACCTCCACTAGCTTTGTTCGTAATGATGCTTCCCACTTGACTCCAGGATGTCTGGCTCTAGATGAGTGATCACACCATTGTGGTTATCTGGGTCATTAAGATCTTTTTTGTATAGTTGTTCTGCGTATCCTTGTCACCTCTTCTTAGTATCTTCTGCTTATGTTAGGTCTACATTTCTGTTCTTTATTGTGCCCATCTTTGCATGAGATGTTCCCTTGGTATCTCTAATTTTCTTGAAGATTTCTGAACATAAACCCCATGATACGAAACATCTATAAGGTTACTAATGTCAGCATTATTTCTAATATCAAAAGAATGGAGATATCCCTTGTGTCCAGCCACAGATGTGGAACATAGTTTTCCAAATTCTTCCCATGTGTTTTTCTCAATGTGCCTATGTCACTCCTCCATCAAGAGGCATCCAATTCTGTTTCCCTTTAGATCTGCGAAGGCCTCATGACTTGCTTTAACCAACCAAAAGCAGTAGCAGTGACTGTGCCAGTTTTAGGGCTGGCCTAGAAAAAATGATGTCACAGTGGCAACAAGCACATATAGCACCTAGGTTTTTGTTTCTAAAAACCATTACCACTGAAAGTAACCATTCCACGGTGAATTTCAGGTCTAGGCAGGGAAGGTATCAATTTTTTTCTGGGCCATTCTACATTGCCTGAAATCAAGGATGCACTCCAAGGAAAAGTATGTTAAAAGGAGACAAGAAGAAGCTGGAAAGGACTTCCACTAGCCAAATAAATAACAATTTGAGTATCAAAAAGAAAAATGACTATGACCATAAAATATTTTTAAAAACCTATGTGTCCATAGAGATACTTCAAAAAAAAAAAAAAAAAAAAGGGAAAAGAAAAAAAAGAAAAACCTCATTTGCCACCATTGGAGGTAACTTTTTATTACTTAAAGTCTTTATCTGAACTTTTCAGCTAAAGAGGAAAAAATTAGCACTAACAATGATGTTTTAGTAGGAACTATCTAGCACTTCTCAGGAAACACTCTCTTTGAAGAATGCTAGCTGATAAATATAAAAGGAATGATGGACTAAGAAAAAATAACTTTTCCATAATCCACAATGAAACAATTGATTATGGCAATTGTTTATATCTGGTTAATACTCTAAATATATTAAGAACTCAAACAACTCCAGAGCAACAAATCAATTCGATTTAAAAATGGGCAAGGGCTCTGAATATACATTTTCCCAAAGACATACAAATAGACAACAGGTACATGAAGTAGTGCTCAGTATCACTAATCATCAGGGAAATACACATAAAAACCACAATGAGATATGACTTTCACCTGTTTAGAATGGTTATTATCAAACAGACAGGAAATAACAAGTGCTGGTGAGGATGGAGAGAAAAAGGAACTTTTGTATACTACTGGTGGGAATATAAGTTGGTATAGTCACCTATGGAAATAGTAGAGAAGTTCCTCAAAAAGTTAAAAATAGAACTACCATATGATTCAGCAATTCTACTTCTGGGTATACATACAAAATAGATGAAACCACTATTTCAAAGATAGGTCCAATGTTTACTGTAGCACTACTCACAATAGCCAACACACTAACATGACTGTCTGTTAATAGATGAATGGATAAAGATGTGAGATACACACCCACACACACCACACATGGTGGCATATTATTCAGTCATAAAAGAAGGAAATTCTGCCATTTGTGACAATATGGATGGAGCTTGCAGGCATTATGCTAAGTAACTAACTAGGGGGAAAAGAAACATTGTATGATTATATGTGGAATCTAAAAGAAACCAAACTCAAAGATACCAGACTGGTGGCTGCCTGGGGCAGGGTGTAGGGAAATGGATCATGATAGATTAAGTTAGAAATAAATAATAGAAACATAAGGAAAATTTCCAGTAGTTATGTATGGACGTGACAGTTGGACTATAAAGATGGCTGAGTGCCAAATAATTGATGCTTTTGTTTTTGTGTGTGTGTATGTGAAATATGTTTTTATTTATTTATTTTACTTTACAATATTGTATTGGTTTTGCCACACATCAATATGAATCCGCCACAGGTATACATGTGTTTCCCATCCTGAACCCCCCACCCCTCCCCGCACAATGGAGTATTATGCAGCCATTAAAAAGAATTGATGCTTTTGAATTGTGGTGCTGAAGAAGACTCTTGAGAGTCCTTTGAACAGCAAAGACATCAAACCTGTCAACCCTAAAGTATTCATTGGAAGGACTGAGGCTGAAACTGAAGCTCCAATACTTTGACCACTTACTACAAAGAGCCAACTCATTGGAAAAGACTGAAGATGATGGGAAAGATTGAAGGCAAAAGGAGAAGAGGGCAGCAGAGGATGAGATGGCTAGACAGACAATTAATCTCTGACTCAATGGGCATGAGTTTGAGCAAATTTCAGGAGATAGTGAAGGACAGGGAAACCTGGCATGCTGCAGTCCATGGGGTCACAAACAGTCAGATACGACTTAGTGACTGAATAATAACAGCAAGGAAAATGTCCAATCTCTTGGCACGTTTGAAAATAGAAAAACAACACAGAAAAATCAATAAAGCCAAAAGCTGGTTCTCTGGTACTAAGGCCAAACAAAATCTGAGAAAGGAAGGAAGGCAGGAAGGTAAGAAAAAAGAAGACTTGATTATTTATATAGAAACTTCCAAAGAATTTACAAAAAATTCCTAACACTAAGTACATTTAGCAAGGACTTGGATACAGGTATAAAAATCTTGGATACAGCATACAAAAATCAATTAGATTTCTTTATATCAGGAATGTACAAATGAAAATTAAAATTTTTTTAAATATTCAATTTTAATAACTTGAAAAAAAGGAACGTTTTTGTAAACTCCTTGGGAGTTCCCATATAGACAAGCACGTCATTTTCTTTTTTCTAACCTTATTAAAAAGCAGAGACATTACTTTGCCAACAAAGGTCCATCTAGTCAAGGCTATGGTTTTTCCAGTGGTCATGTATGGATGTGAGAGTTGGACTGTGAAGAAAGCTGAGCGCCGAAGAATTGATGCTTTTGAACTGTGGTATTGGAGAAGACTCTTGAGAGTCCCTTGGACTGCAAGGAGATCCAACCAGTCCATCCTAAAGGAGATCAGTCCTGGGTGTTCGTTGGAAGGACTGATGTTAAAGCTGAAACTCCAATACTTTGGCCACCTGATGCAAAGAGCTGACTTACTGGAAAAGACCCTGATGCTGGGAAAGATTGAGGGCAGGAGGAAAAGGGGACAAGAGAGGATGAGATGGTTGGACAGCATCACTGACTCAATGGACATGGGTTTGGGTGGACTCTGGGATTTGGTGATGGGCAGGGAGGCCTGGTGTGCTGCAGTTCATGGGGTGGAAAAGAGTCGAACACGACTGAGCAACTTCCTTCCTTCCTTCCTTCCTTTCTCTGATTTTGTTTGGCCTTAATACCAGAGAACCAGCTTTTGGCTTTACTGATTTTTTTCTATTTGTTTTTCTATTTTCAAACTTGCCAAAAGAGAAAATTTTCCTTGTTTTTCAAAAATATCCAATTATAACAACTTTAAAATAGGTGTATAAGCCTAACAAAACATTTACAGAATCTGTATGCTGAAAACTATGAAGAGTGATGAAAGAAATCCAGGAAAATGTAAATAAATAGAGATATTGTGTTTATAGATTAAATATGCAACAAAGTAAAGATTTCAATTTTTCCAAATCCGATATATAGGCTTGCTGTTGCTCTTTGTTTAACTGCTGAGTCGTGGTCAACTCTGTGATCCCATGGACTGTAGCCCGTCAGGCTCCTCTGTCCTCCTCCTCCTCCTACTTTTGCAGGCAAGAATACTGGAATGGGTTGCCATTTCCTTCTCCAGGGCATCTTCCAGACACAGGGACTGAACCCAGGTATCCTGCTTTGGTAAAGACAGATTCTTTACCAAAAGACAGATTCTTTATCACTTTACTAAAGTGGTAAAGACAGACTCTTTACCACTGAGCCACCAAAAAAATTCTTTTGTTGATATTTTGACTTGTATTATATAGGCTTGTATATATAGGCTATATAGGCTTAATATAATACAAGTCAAAATATCAGCAAAAACTTTTAAAATATATATATTGATTCTAAAAGGAACTGGAATAGTTTAAAATAATTCTAAAAGATAAGAATAAAGTTAGAAGAATCACAATGATTTCAAGACTTACTATAAAGCTATACTAATAAAGATTGTGTGATAACAGTAAAAGGATTGACACATAAATCAATGAAAGAGAACAGAGTCTTGAAATAGACTTATGCAAATATTACCAACTGATTTTTGGTGAAGATTTAAAAGTATTTTGTGGATAAAGACAGTCTTTTCAACATACAGGGTTGGACACGGAACATCTATATGCAAAAAAAAAAAGTAATCTAAATATCATATTTTGTATAGAATTAACTCAAAATGGATTACAGACTGAAAGGAAAAATGTAAAAATAGAATATGTTTAGAATAAGACATAGCAGAAGATCTTTGTGACCTGGGGTTAGGCAAAGGCTTTTTTTTTTCCCCAACTCATTTCTTTACTCAAGTACAGTTGATTTACAATGTTATGTTAGTTTCTTCTGTACAGCAAAGTGACTCAGTTATACACATATATACATTCTTTTTAATATTCTTTTCCATTATGGTTTATCCCAGGACGTTGAATATAGATCCCTGTGTTTACAGTAGGACCTTATTGCTCAGCCACTGTATATGAAGGAGTTTTTAGACATGTCAGCAAAAGCACAATCCACAAAAGAAAAAGCTGATAAGTTAGACTTCATTAATATTAAAAACCTTTGCTCTACCAGAGATACTGTTAAAAGGATGTAAAAAACAAGCAAGAGATTGGGAGGTGATATCTGCAAAGCATATATCCAATAAAGGACTTGTATCCAGAATACACAGCAAACTCTCAAAATTCAAATTAAGTAAACAAAGAGTCTAATTTAAAACTAGAAAAAAAAAAAAAAGGAAAAAAATAAATAAATAAAACTAGGCAAAAGATTTGGACACATCCCCAAAGAAAACATGTAAATGACAAGTAGGCACATGAAAAGATGTTCAACATCATTAGCCCTCAAAGAACTGCAAATTAAAACAATAACACTTCGATATATATTTATGAGAATGGAGAAAATCAAAATAATGACAAGATAAAACAACAAACAAAGACAAAACAAGTAAAAAATTTTAAAATTGACAATATTAAGTGTTGGTGAGGATGCAGACTGGGACATTCATTCACTGAAGGCAGGAATGCAAAATGGTACAGGCATCCTGGAAGAGCACATGGCAGTTTCTTCAGTTCAGTTCAGTCACTCAGTCATGTCTGACTCTTTGCGACCCCATGAATAGGAGCATGCCAGGCCTCCCTGTCCATCACCAACTCCTGGAGTTCACTCAGACTCACATCCATCGAGTCGGTGATGCCATCCAGCCATCTCATCCTCTGTCATCCCCTTCTCCTCCTGCCCCCAATCCCTCCCAGCATCAGAGTCTTTTCCAATGGGTCCACTCTTCGCATGAGGTGGCCAAAGTACTGAGTTTCAGCTTTAGAATCAGTTCTTCCAATGAACACCCAGGACTGGTCTCTTTTAGAAAGGACTGGTTGGATCTCCTTGCAGTCCAAGGGACTCTCAAGAGTCTTCTCCAACACCATAGTTCAAAAGCATCAATTCTTAGGCACTCAGCTTTCTTCACAGTCCAACTCTCACGTCCATACATGACCACTGGAAAAACCATAGCCTTGACTAGATGGACCTTTGTTGGCACAGTAATGTCTCTGCTTTTGAGTATGCTATCTAGGTTGGTCATAACTTTCCTTCCAAGCGTCTTTTAATTTCATGGCTGCAATCACCATCTGCAGTGATTTTGGAGCTCAAAATCTGGAGCCCAGAAAAATAGTCTGACACTGTTTCCACTGTTTCCCCATCTATTTCCCATGAAGTGATGGGACCAAATGCCATGATCTTAGTTTTCTGAATGTTGAGCTCTAAGTCAACTTTTTCACTCTCCTCTTTCACTTTCATCAAGAGGCTTTTTAGTTCCTCTTCACTTTCTGCCATAAGGGTGGTGTCATCTGCATATCTGAGGTTATTGATATTTCTCTAGGCAATCTTGATTCCAGCTTGTGCTTCTTCCAGCCCAGCGTTTCTCATGATGTACTCTGCATAGACGTTAAATAAGCAGGGTGACAATATACAGCCTTGATGTACTCCTTTTCCTATTTGGAACCAGTCTGTTGTTCCATGTCCAGTTCTAACTGTTGCTTCCTGACCTGCATATAGGTTTCTCAAGAGGCAGGTCAGGTGGTCTGGTATTCCCATCTCTTTCAGAATTTTCCACAGTTTATTGTGATCCACACAGTTAAAGGCTTTGGCATACTCAATAAAGCAGAAATAGATGTTTTTCTGGAACTCTCTTGCTTTTTCCATGATCCAGCGGACATTGGCAATTTGATCTCTGGTTCCTCTGCCTTTTCTAAAACCAGCTTGAACATCTGGAAGTTCACGGTTCACATATTGCTGAAGCCAGGCTTGGAGAATTTTGAGCATTAGTTTACTAGTGTGTGAGATGAGTGCAATTGTGCTGTAGTTTGAGCATTCTTTGGCATTGCCTTTCTTTGGGATTGGAATGAAAACTGACCTTTTCCAGTCCTGTGGCCACTGCTGAGTTTTCCAAATGTGCTGGCATATTGAGTGTAGCACTTTCAGAGCATCATCTTCCAGGATTTGAAATAGCTCAACTGGAATTCCATCACCTCCATTAGCTTTGTTCGTAGTGATACTTTCTAAGGCCCACTTGACTTCACATTCCAGGATGTCTGACTCTAGGTTACTGATCACACCATCGTGATTATCTGGGTCGTGAAGATCTTTTTTGTTTCTTATAAACCCAGAAATCCCTCTCCTGGGATTTCTCCCTGGAGAATGAAAACTTTTGTTATACAAAACCTGATTATCAGTGTTTATAGCAGTTCTGTTCATAGTTGCCCAAAACAACTCAAACTGGAAAACAATTCAAAAGTCCTTTACACCAGGTGAATGGATAAACAATTTGTGGTACTTCCATACAAAGGATATTACTCAGCAATAAGAAGGAAGAAACAAAAGATACATGCAACAATTTAGAGGAATAGCAAAGGTATTATGCTGAGTAAAAGAAACCAGTCTAGAAAAGTTACATACTGTATAGTTCCATTCATATGACATTCTCTAAAAGATGAAATTATAATGATGGAGAACAGCAAAGGTTTCCAAGCGATAAAGGTCTGACTATAAAGAGATGACGTGAGGAAGATTTTCAGGGTGATAGAATTGTTCTGTATCCTGATTATGGTACTGATTACACAAATCTATACAGGTGTATACATCTATGCTTGCCCCTTGGAAGAAAATCTGACAAACCTAGACAGTGCATCAAAAAGCAGAAACATTACTTTGCCAACAAAGGTGCATCTAGTCAAAGCTATGGTTTTTCCAGTAGTCATGTATGGATGTTAGAGTTGGACTATAGAGAAAACTGAGTGCTGAAGAATTGATGCTTTGAACTGCAGTGTTGGAGAAGACTCTTGAGAGTCCCTTGGACTGCAGGGAGATCAAACCAGTCAATCCTTAAAAAATCAGCTCTGAATATTTATTGGAAGGACTGATGCTGAAGCTGAAACTCCAATACATTGGCGACCTGATATGAAGAACTGACTCTTCACATCAGGAAAGACCCTACTGCTGGGAAAGACAGAAGGCAGGAGAAGGGGACAACAGAAGATGAGATGGTTGGATGGCATCACCAACTCAATGGAAGTAAGTTTCAGGAGTTGGTTACGGACAGGGAAGCCTGGCGTGCTGTAGTCCATGGAGTTGCAAAGAGTCGGACACGACTGTGACTAAACTGAACTAATACATGTGTTAAAATTCATAGAACTGTACACATCAAAAGAAAAGAATAGTTTGGTTTTTTACAGTGTGATTTTTTAAAAAACACTTTTCAAAGTTGAGGGACAAAAGAGAGGAAGAAGAGAGAAGAGCAACTGAACATCAAAGGAGAAATTTCAACTAAGAGAGCAGAGTATCTTGGAAACCTTGTGAAGAATATCAGTCAAAGATGAGGGCGTAATCTATATCAAATATTACTGATAATCAAGTTAGACAAGGACTAAGAAATGACAACTAGTAATGTAGAGGTCATCAGTGACTCTGATGAGAATACAATTGGAATAAGATGGTCAACACTGGCTGAAATGGGTTTAAGAAAAAAATGGGAGGAGGGAAATTAGAGTTAACAAGTACAGAGCATGGGAAAGAAATAGGACAATAGCTGACAGAAGTTAGCAGAGCTAAGAGAAGATAATTTTTTTAAGAATCAAGAAATAAAAGTATGTTTATATGCTGATGCGTGTGTGCTCAGTTGCTTCATTTGTGTCTGACTCTGTGTGACCCCATGGACTGTAGCCCACCAGGCTCCTCTGTCCATGCAATTTTCCCAGCAAGAATACCAGAGTGGGTTGCCATGCCCTCCTCCAAGGGATCTTCCTGACCCAGGGACAGAACTCCCTTCTTCTGTGTCTCCTGCATCACAGGCAGGTTCTTAATCGCTGAGCCACCGGGGAAGTCCTTATAGGCTAATGTGAATATCCAGTAGAGAATGAAAAGTGGATGTGGTCCAAATTATTTTGCATACAGCTTTTTTTCAGCACTTACACTGTAACTAATTGTTTACACACACACACACACACATTCCATATGGTAAACATAAAGTCTGAAAACAGGAAAATATACCTTTCATCAAGGACTTCTTGGATCTTTTTTAATTGGAGTATAATTCCTTTGTACTTAGATCTTAAAAATATATATATAAGTATAAAATAAAAGTATCTATGTTTCTAGATCTTACAGACAACATACAAACACAGATGCAAATGTACATAGTCATGGTGATTACAAGTTCCTTGAGGATAACTATTATATCTTACTCATTTTTTTAGTCCTAGTCCCTATGAACAGAGTCAGTATTCAATTAAAAATATTTGCTGAATGGATTTATAGTACATAATAAGTCAGTTAGACTTTTTTTTTTTTTTTAAGATTCAACTCTATGGGTACTCTATAATAAATCAACTTATTTTCCTATGAATATCCAACACAGCACAAAATAACTCCCTGATTTTCCTGATCAATCCTGACCCATATGACCCTTGGTCCTATGCCTGCAACCCACATTTTTTGTATTAACTCTGAACTTAGCCAAATTCTTCTATCACTGCTAAAAAATATACTTTTATTATAAATGTTCCACGGTTTCCCTAATGTCCCAATGGGCACCAATGACAAGTTCTAAATAACAAATGATATCACTTTTAATAAAAAAGGAAAAACATTATCACCTTCAAAAAGGGCTAAATATTATACCTCAAAACTTAAATTTTGAAAGTGTGGAATCCTAATTCAAAACATAACTAGAATTCTACGTAGATTCCAGTTTAAATGAAATGTCATATTAATTTAAGAAACAATTTTCCCATATAAAACCCCCTCCAGTTACCACAAGGGAGAAACATGTATATGTATACATGCTGCAACTTGCCATGTTCACTACAAAATGTACAATTATCACCATAAGAGAGGTTTCTGCTTTGCAGAACTCTACTGTGCATTCAAAAATAGTTCTAAGAAAAGTCTCTAATCTCTCCCATTGTTAGTCAAGTGGTTTATACATGCAAAAAAAAAATGAAAATCAGCTAGATGCATATACTATGGGAAGGGAAAAATGAGGAAAGAAATCACCTAAACAACTCTTACTTTTCTCCTTTCCAAAAATCCCTTATTATTACCCCCTTTCCTCATTCTTCCCTCCAAAAAGGAAAAAAAAGCCAGGATCCTTGCCAAACCCCACAAAAACCCTTAGGCCTCTCTCAAGCATGCAAATGTAATTTTCTACCCAGACAACACACTCTCTTTTTAATGAACTCCAAAAACAATCTGTGAATGCCCACAGAAGAGAAAAGAGGAAAATTGCAATGAAAGAAAATACAAACAGAGAGATGTGGGGGAGGGTCAAGATGGATATGGCAAGTCCAGAGTTTAAATAGACATAAAAGATAATGAAGGTGAAAGGACTGTAATCAAATAAAATGGTCTGCAGGCTGTCATTTCATACAAATTAGAGTCAGAGAAATATATGAATATTCACTTGAATAAAAATCATTCATTATAGGAGTGGCCCTTCAAGTAAAAGGATCCCTGTCAAGGCCCAATGTGGCTGTCATTCTTTGTTCCATTTTGTAACTAAAAAACAAAAACAAAAATAACTGTGTAGAGATGAAAGAGAAAAAAATAATAATTTTTCATATGCACCCACCTCTGAAACAGTCAAGAGCAGGAGCAAATTTCTTCATGACACAGCCAAATAATATGTCAAAATTAGATATTCAAAGAATGTTAATAAATGACAAGAGACACTTCAGTCAGTCACATGATTCCGATCCCTGCAGATGCACATTATGATTCAGATTTGAATAGCAAACAGAGTAGGCCACAGGGCAGGGTGGGAGGACTTGAAGAAAGACACAATGCAAAAGGTCATCAAAATGAAAACTGTCTTCTTGCCTCAAAATTTGAAGAGAAGTTTTACTGAAAAAAAAAAAAAAAAGCTTTAAACCAATTGAGGCTGAAATAATTACAACATTTTATGATCTAACCTCTTAATGATGAATAGAATTCTTCTCCCTGCTTAAGGATCAAATTGGTTGGGCTCTACACTTGTCTGGCACCATGCTGTGGGCTATTTCCTTTAATATATAACCAATCAAAGACGTATTCAGGCTTTTGTGAGACCCAAAGCTTTGCTAACTGCATATCCTAGAGCATCATGAGGTTTTTCTAAAAGGAAGCAGACAAAGCGATATACAGTGATAGCCTCCCTTGGATAGGTGATATTCAGTAGACCCTTTCTCAAAGGTAGATAAGGAAACCTTTTATAATACACCAAATAGACAATTTTCTTTATAATATCTGTAGTACTTGTCTTATAATATTTATACTAATTTTTTTCCTCCCTTCAATTTATATCAACATACTTCAAGGTCACAGATGCTTAGGGGAGTGACAAAAGAAAACAAACTCTTCAAAATATGTAACTGTTAAAATACATAACAAAATACATAATTCACTGGAAAAGACTCTGATGCTGGGAAAGACTGAAGGCAGGAGGAGAAGGGGAAGATAGAGGATAAAATGGTTGGATAGCATCACTGACTTACTACACATGAGTTTGAGCAAGCCCAGGGAGTTGGTGATAGACAGGGAGGCCTGGCGTGCTGCAGTCCATGGGGTCACAAAGAATTGGACGCAACTGAGTCCTGGGTGTTCTTTGGAAGGAATGATGCTAAAGCTGAAACTCCAGTACTTTGGCCACCTCATGCGAAGAGTTGACTCATCGGAAAAGACCCTGATGCTGGGAGGGATTGGGGGCAGGAGGAAAAGGGGACGACAGAGGATGAGATGGCTGGATGGCATCACCGACTCGATGGACATGAGTTTGAGTGAACTCCGGGAGATGGTGATGGACAGGGAGGCCTGGCGTGCTGTGATTCATGGGGTCACAAAGAGTCAGACATGACTGAGAGACTGAACTGAACTGAGCAAATGAACTGAACTGAACTGAATATTATATTGTATTGATACACCACAATTTATTAATTAGTTGGTGGACATTGAGTTGTTTCCACCTTTCAGCCATTATGAATAATACTGATATATAAACATTTTTGTACAAGTCTCTGGGTAGACATATATTTTCATTTCTCTTGGGTGTATGCTGAGGAGTGGAATTGCTGGTTCATATGGTAATTCTGTTTTCAACTTTTAGGGAACTGCCAAATTGTTTTCTATAGCTGCTCTAACATTTTATGTTTCCAACAATGTACAGGGGTTCCTATTTTATCAGGTCCTCTCAGCACTTGTTATCATCCATTGTTTTGATTATAATCATCATAGTGGTATGAAGTGGTATCTCACTGTGGTTTTGATCTACATTTTATTAATGGTTGATGATATTAAACATCTTTTTATGAGCTTATTGGTCATTTATATATCTTCTTTATGGTAGCTTTTCTATGATAGCCTAAAAGTTATTATATCAATTTGTGCTTTAACATGATTTATCTGGGAAAGTGAACAAAATACTGATTTGTAAAGAATGTTATAAATTTGAAACATATTTATTACAAAGATACATGTCATTTTTCAATATAAACAAATATTTAACTCTATTTTCTGTACTCTCATGTGAGTGCCCTGGATGATGCACTTGTTATAAATAAATGAAAGTAAGACTTAATTTGTACAATACTGTTTTTTATGTTCTTTCATTCTTAAAGTCTTGATTTAATTTGGTACCTTAATATACTCTGTTAGGAAGGTTTTAAAAGGCTATATGATCAATCTCATATAGATATTGCTGTGTAGTATGTGCCAATATGTACAATTACTTTCACCAATAAATCATAAATTTAACAATAGTAGAGTGTTTATGTATACCTTGTATGGTCGTTCCATAAAGATTTAAGTTAAATTGTATATTCAGTTGATGACTTTTATCATTAAGCCTAATAAAGTAGTATTAGCTTTCAGTAAGTTCTTATAGATTATTGTGTTTTTAATAGTTGTTGTTCAGTCGCTGAATTGTGTCAGTTCTTCATATCAGGTGGCCAAAGTGTTGGAGCTTCAGATTCAGGATCAGTCCTTCTAATGAATATTCTGGACTGACTTCCTTTAGGATGGACTGGTTAGATCTCCTTGCAGTCCAAGGGACTCTCAAGGGTCTTCTCCAACACTACAGTTCAAAAACATCAATTCTTCAGTGCTCAGCTTTCCTTATGGTCTAATTCTCACATCCATACATGACTACTGGAAAAACCATAGCTTTGACTAGATGGACCTGTATCGGCAAAGTAACGCCTCTGCTTTTTAATATACTGTCTAGGTTGGTCATAGCTTTTCTTCCAAGGAGCAAGCATCTTTTAATTTCATGGCTGCAGTGATTTTGGGGCCCAAGAAAATAAAGCTGGTCACTGTTTCCAATGTCACCCCATCTATTTGCCATGAAGTGATGGGACCAGATGCCATGATATTAGTTTTCTGAATGGTGAGATTTAAGCCAGGTTTTTTCCTTTCCCCCTTCTGAGGCATTTTATTTGTATGTATTACATCCCTAGAAAAAGAATCCAAAGATTTTCCCTCCTGCATGTTTTCATCTTGCTTCTTCATTGTCCATGATGCCAGCTGAGGTTGTCAGTACAATGAAATCAAACTGATGGGATGGGAGCAGGTTATTCTGCCATTTTTCTAGATCTTTGAGTTGTACATCAAATATGGGGCTGATCACTCCACACTTATTTAGCCTGCCTGTGAGGTTCACAACAATATTCCCAGCTCTGTGATCATCAATGATTTCAAATTCGCTAATGTAACCATGATTCATCATCAGTTAGAAACCCAATGATGATTTTGGAGCACAGCGTAATAAGGACCTGGCATTTGCCTCTCTTTTCAGCATTCTTGATACTCTTGAGAGCATCAGCCAGGACATTCATGTGCACCATTCAGCACGGAAAGATGGCAGAAAGAGCTAAGCCAGCTTTTTCACTCTCCTCTTTCACTTTCATCAAGAGATTCTTCAGTTCCTCTTTGCTTTCTGCCATAAGGGTGGTGTTATCTGCATATGTGAGGTTATAGATATTTCTCCCAGCAATCTTGATTCCAGCTTGTGCTTCATCCATCCTGGCTTTTTGCATGATGTACTCTGCATAGAAGTTAAATAAGCAGGGTGACAATATATAGTCTTGACATACTCCTCTCTCAATTTGGAACCAGTCTGTTGTTCCATGTCCAGTTCTAACTGTTGCTTCTTGACCTGCATACAGATTTCTCAGAAGGCAGGTAAGATGGTCTGGTATTCCCATCTCTTTAAGAATTTTCAAATACACTACTGGAGAAGGGTGGAGAAATAACTCCAGAAAGAATGAAGAGATGGAGCCAAAGCGAAAACAACACCAACTCTTTGTGACCCCATGGAATGTACAGTTCGTGGAATTCTCCAGACCAGAATACTGGAGTGGGTAGCTGTTCCCTTCTCCAGGGGATCTTCCCAACCCAAGGACTGAAGCCAGGTCTCCTGCATTGCAGATGGATTCTTTACCAGTTGAGACACCAGGGAACCCCAAGAATACTGGAGTGGGTAGCCTATCCCTTCTCCAGCAGATCTTTCTGACCCAGGAATCTCCCGCATTGCAGACAGATTCTTTACCAACTGAGTTACTAGGGATGCCCAACATAATATTATTCAGCCATAAAAAGACAGAATGCTACAACTGGGATGAACCTTGAAAACGTTAAGAGAAAGAAACCAGACACAAAAGGCCACATATCGGAGAGAATGATCACAACAGGGAAATTAGGAGAAATATCTGAGTTTGTGGGAAATAACTGGCTACACACACACATTGAGTTTGGGGTGGAAGAGAGGCATCCAAACAAACACCTTTGTTTCTGTCTCTAAAATAATAACAACCATATTTATTGATTACTTGCAGTGAGCCAGACTCTACTAAATCTTTACATATGTTATTACAGCTGGTGTGATCTGCATTATAAAACCCAAAGTGAAAATGCAGTCTCTTATTCTCTAATTTAAATTTAAGGCAACCCAAGTCCCTATATGCTATATTCAGCAGAATATCACCCGTTCTCAGGCTTCCAAGGTGGCACAGTTGGTAAAGAATCTGCCTCCCAATCCAGGAGATCCAAGAGACACAACTTCAAACCCGAGAAGATCCCCTTGAAGAGGAAATGGCAACCCACTCCAGTATTCTTGCCTGAAAAATTACATAGATAGCGGAGGCTGGCAGGCTACAGTCTGCAAAGAGTTGGACACAATTGAGCATATACACATGCATGCATGCACACACCCTTTGCCATGTAATAGCTGAGTACAAGCATTTCCCTTTCCACTGTATTGTCTGAAAGCTTCAAAGATACACCTTCTATTTAGAATGAACAAACCCTGATTCCTACTTCTAATCCCAGAGGAATCTTGGTGACTGTAAGTTCAGTTCAGTCACTCAGTCGTGTCCAACTCTTTGCGACCCCATGGACTGCAGCATGCCAGGCCTCCCTGTCCATCACCAACCCCCGGAGTTTACCCAAACTCATGTCCATTGAGTCGGTGATGCCATCCAACCATCTCATCCTCTGTCGTCCCCTTCTCCTCCCACTTTCAATCCTTCCCAGTATCAGGGTCTTTTCAAATGAGTCAACTCTTCACATGAGGTGGCCAAAATATTAGAGTTTCAGCTTTAGCATCAGTCCTTCCAAAGAAATCCCAGGACTGATCTCCTTTAGAATGGACTGTTTGGATCTCCTTGCAGTCCAAGGGACTCTCAAGAGTCTTCTCCAACACCACACTTAAAAAGCATCAATTCTTCGGTGCTCAGCCTTCTTCACAGTCCAACTCTCACATCCATACATGACCACAGGAAAAACCATAGCCTTGACTAGACGGACCTTTGTTGGCAAAGTAATGTCTCTGCTTTTTAATATGCTGTCTAGGTTGGTCATAACTTTTCTTCCAAGGAGCAAGCACCCTTTAATTTCATGGCTGCAGTCACCATGTGCAGTGATTTTGGAGCCCCCAAAAATAAAGTCTGTCACTGTTTTCACTGTTTCCCCATCTATTTGCCATGAAGTGATGAGACCAGATGCCATGATCTTAGTTTTCTGAATGTTGAGTTTTAAGCCAGCTTTTTCATTCTCCTCTTTCACTTTCATCAAGAGGTTCCTTAGTTCTTCTTCACTTTCTGCCACAAGTGTGGTGTCAGCTGCATATCTGAGGTTATTGATATTTCTCCCGGCAATCTTGATTCCAGCTTGTGTACAGCCTTGACTTACTTCTTTTCTGATTTGGAACCAGTCTGTTGTTCCATGTTCAGTTCTAACTGTTGCTTCTTGACCCGCATACAGATTTTTCAGGAGGCAGGTCAGGTGATCTGGTATTATCATCTCTTTCAGAATTTTCCACAGTTTGTTGTGATCCACACAGTCAAAGGCTTTGGCATAGTCAATAAAGCAGAAGTAGATGTTTTTCTGGAACTCTCTTGCTTTTTCGATGATCCAGGGGATGTTGGCAATTTGTTCTCTGGTTCCTCTGCCTTTTCTAAATCCAGCTGGAATATCTGGAAGTTCTCGGTTCACGTACTATTGAAGCTTGGCTTGGAGAATTTTGAGCATTATCTTACTAGCGTGTGAGATGAGTGCAATTGTGCGGGAGTTTGAGCATTATTTGACATTGCCTTTCTTTGGGACTGGAATGAAAACTGACCTTTTGCAGTCCTGTGGCCACTGCTGAGTTTTCCAAATTTGCTGGCATATTGAGTGCAGCACTTTCACAGTATCCTATTTTAGGATTTGAAATAGCTCACCTGGAATTCCATCACCTCCACTAGCTTTGTTCGTAGTGATGCTATCTAAGGCCCACTTGACTTTGCATTCCAGGATGTCTGGCTCTAGGTGAGTGATCACGCCATTGTGGTTATCTGGGTCATGAAGATCTTTTTTGTATAGTTCTTCTGTGTATTCTTGCCACCTCTTCTTAATATCTTCTGCTTCTGTTGGGTCCGTGCCATTTCTGTCCTTTATTGTGCCCAACTTTGCATGAAAATTTCTCTTGGTATCTCTAATTTTTTTGAAGAGATCGCTAGTCTTTCCCATTCTATTGTTTCCCTCTATTTCTTTGCATTGATCATTGAGGAAGGCTTTCTTATCTCTCCTCGCTATTCTCTGGAACTCTGCATTCAAATGGGTATATCTTTCCTTTTCTCCTTTGCCTTTCTCTTCTCTTCTTTTCATAGCTATTTGTAAGGCCTCCTCAGACAACCATTTTGCCTTTTGCATTTTTACTGGTGGTTAGTATTTTACAAATCTGTCAGTAGCAGAACTTCCCTGGTGATCCAGGGGCTAAGATTTCAAGCTCCCAATGCAGGGGTCAAGGTTTGATCCCTCATCAGGAACTAGATCCCACATGCTGCAACTAATGGTTCAAATGCTGCACCTAAAGATCCCTCATGCCACAACTAAGACCCGGTGCCACCAAATAAATAAATAATTTAAAAAATCTATTAAGAGCAATTAAGGAAAACATCCAGCACTCTATGTACTCTAGATAAAACACCTAAACTTCCCCATCACTATTCGCAGGATAAACAGAAAGAACCATGGATTGTGCGTGATCCTAGCAAGACTCCTGATCCTCCTATTGCTCAACATTCACAGCTTCAACTAATTGCCATGAGACCTTCAGGACTAATCACACAATGCCCTTTATGCCTCACCACTTCAAGAAGTCCAGAGCTTGTAGGTCATTCCTCAATGCCCAGATAGTAATCCCTGTCTCCATGGGCAATGAGACAATTCTCCATATGCCTCAGCACCACTTATTCCCCTTCCCTGCTTTATTTTTCTGCACAGCACTTGCTACCACCTGCTATTTAACTGTCTGTATTCTGACTCTTAAATATAAGTTCTGTGAGTACAGAGATTTTTTTTTGTCTGTTTTGTTTATCGCTGTAACTCCAGAACCTAGAATAGTCCCTGGTTACTGGTAGAGCTCAATGAATATGTGCAGAATAAATGGATAGATACTTGTTAATTCAGTCAAAAAATATTTGCTGCTGCTGCTGCTGCTAAGTCACTTTAGTTGTGTCCGACTCTGTGCAACCCCATAGACGGCAGCCCACCAGGCTCCCCAGTCCCTGGGATTCTCCAGGCAAGAACACTGGAGTGGAGCACCTATAATACATCCCTAGGATTCATTAGTGAACAAAAAAGGCATGGTCCCAATCCTGAGGAAGCTTACAGTTTGGGGGAAAGATGACATTAAACAAATACCTCATAATTATTCATAATTATGAGAAATGCTCTGAAGGACAGGATATGTAAAAGGGAGAACTAATCTAGTGGGATATGAATGAGGATTCCAAGCTAGAACCTGAAGAAATATATTTAAGCAAAGACTAAAAAAAAGGTAGGAATCAGGTGAGCAAATTTGGAGGAGGAAATGGCAACCCACTCCAGTATTCTTGCCTGGAGAACCCCATGGACAGAGGAGCCTGGTGGGCTACAGTCCATAGGGTCGCAAAGAGTTGGACACAACTGAGCACACCACTACCACCAGGTGAGCAAATTAGAGCAAATGAAGATTCCAGATAAAAAGACTGTGCCAAGACCCTAAAACAGAACATAGCTGCTTGTTTAGCAGCTTTGTTAAGAAAAAATTATATGTAACAAATTACATGTATTTAAAGTATACAATAGGTTATGTTTTGATTAAGTTTTACATAAGTTTTAACAAACATACGTGAAACCATCATCACAATTAAGATAATGAACATATCCATCTCTACCTTGGCACATAATAATCTGTATTTACTTAACTAATATTTATTGGTACCTAACCATGCGTCAGGCCCTGAATAAACATTGGTATATGATCCCAGCCCTTCGGTATTTAAAGATCAATACATATCTAGCTCAAGGAAGCAAAAGAAAGCCAGTGTAACAATGGAAAAGTAGGCAGAGCCGTACTTTAAAGAATATGTAACATATATGTGGCTAACCATCATAATACATAGTTATTTAAGCTTCTTGACACTCTGCATTTAAGGTGATATTTATAAACCAAAAATTTCAATGAAGTTAGTTTTTTAAGTATCTTTTAGACATTACAGTTTGTATCTATTTAGTATGTCTAACTTTTAAAAAAATGTGTGCATCTGTCATTTTAAAATTTCAGGATGATAGAGTAATACTTAGTAAGTTTTCACTTATATATATTTTATTAAAAGACATTATAGATAGGTGGTGATGACCTTGGCTTCCCAGGTGGCACAGTGGTCAAGAATTCGACTGGCAATGCAGAAGATACATGTTCAATTCCTAGGTCAGGAAAATCCCCTGGAGCAGGAAATGGCAATCCACTTCAGTATTCTTACCTGGAAAATCCCATGGACGGAGGAGCATGGTGGGCTACAATTCATGGGGTCACAAAGAGTTGGACCTGACTGAGCACGCACACACAAAGTTAAAAGGCCTCACAGACCGTGTTTTGTTTTTTATAAAAAGAGTAATGGGAGCAAGCAAGGCAGGGACTCAAACCATGCTAGACTTGAACGGGAAGCCATAAGAAGGTGTTAAGCAGGGCAGTGACCCAGTCACAACTGTTTTTTTCAGAAAGATCATGCTGGGCTTCCCTGGAGGCTCAGTGGTAAAGAATCTTCCTGTCAATGCAGAGGACATGGGTTCCATCCCTGGTCTGTGAAAAGCCCATATGCCATGGGGCAACTAAGCCTATGTGCTATAACTACTGAACCTGTGCTCTAGAGATTGGGAGCCGGAACTACTGAAGCTCGTGTGCCCTAGAGCCCATGCTCTGCAACAAGAGAAGCCACCGCAATGAGAAACCAGCACACCACAACTAGAGAGTAGCCCCTGCTCGCAGCAACTAGAGAAAAAAGCCCATGGAGCAACAAAAACCCAGCATAGCCCCAAATAAATAAACAATTTAGAAAAAAAAGAAAGAAAGATCATGCTGAGAGATATGTGAAGAAAAGGGAAATGAAAGTAAAGAGTAGCTTCTGGAGGAACCAGTTAAGCAAGTGCAATAATAGTCCTGGCAAGAGATGATGATAGTTTGACCAAGGGTAGTGGCAGCAGAAAGGATAAGTTTTAGACTGATTCAAGAGATTTAGGAAGCAGGACCATCAGGACAGAGTGGTGGATTAGATATGATGGGTAAGGAAAATGGAGGAGTCAAAGGTGAGTCTCAGTTTTCTGACTAAATAATTAGTTGGATGTGATGTCATTAGCAAGACAGCAGATTCCAGAGGAAGAAGATTTTGATAGAAACAGTGAGTTCAGTCTTGGACATAGTGAGTCTGATGATCTAGAGTGGACACACCCAGAAGGCAGTTAATTATACCAAGATTTGATAGAACATATACAGACTACAAAGGTGATGAGAAACCTTACTAGGCAAAAAGAAATAAAAGGCATTCAAACTGGGATGGAAGAAGTAAAACTACTAACTCTATTCACATATGGAATGGCCTTATATACAAGAAATCCTTAAAAAGAATTCATTTGAATCAGTTCTAATGAGGTGGATGAAACTGGAGCCTATTATACAGAGTGAAGTAAGCCAGAAGGAAAAACATCAATACAATATACTAACGCATATATATGGAATTTAGAAAGATGCTAACAATAACCCTGTGTATGAGACAGCAAAAGAGACACTGATGTATAGAACAGTCTTATGGACTCTGTGGGAGAGGGAGAGGGTGGGAAGATTGGGGAGAATGGCATTGAAACATGTAAAATATCATGTATGAAATGAGATGCCAGTCCAGGTTCGATGCACGATACTGGATGCTTGGGGCTAGTGCACTGGGATGACCCAGAGGGATGGTATGGGGAGGGAGGAGGGAGGAGGGTTCAGGATGGGGAGCACATGTATACCTGTGATGGATTCATTTTGATATTTGGCAAAACTAATACAATTATGTAAAGTTTAAAAAAAAAAAAAGAAAAAGAAATCCTGAGGGAGCTACACAAAAACTATTAGAGATAAATAAACAATTTCAGCAAGGTTATAAGATCAATATACAAAAATCAATTGTACTAACATGCACTTGCAATGAACAAGGAAATTTTAGAAAAGCAGTCAAAGATATAAAACCTTACCATCACCCCAGAAAGTTTTCTCATGCCCCTCACCAGTCAATCCCCTCCAGAGGCAACCACTGTTCTCCTTTTTTTAACTATTGATTTCATGTCTTCAATTGTTTTCAAAGGAAATTTGAGTCTTCTTTCAGATGCTGAATCCACTCAACATCAACTCAGCTGTGTCTGACTCTTTGTGGCCCTATGGACTGTAGCCTGCCAGGCTCCTCTGTCCACGGAATTTTCCAGGCAAGAATACTGGAGTGGGTTGCCATTTCCCACTCCAGGGGATCTTCCTGACCTAAGGATAGAACTCGCACCTAATTATTGATTAGTTTTGCCTATTTTAGAACTTCCTATATTGATATCAAACAACATGCACTCTTTTGAATGAGGCTTTTCCACTTAGCATAATATTCTTGAGACATACTTATGTTGTTGAACATATCAGTAGTTTGCTCCTCTTTACTGCTGAGTAGTAGTCCACTGTACAAATGAAACAGTTTAGCCATCCTTCTGTTCAAGCATAACAGGGCTATTACAACTAAAGCTGCTATGGACATTCTTGTACATGGTTTTTTGTTGACAATTTTTGAAATGTGCTTTAATTTATTTTGAGTAAATACCTGAGTGGAATTTCTGATCATAGGGTAGGTGTATCTGTAGACCATTTTCCAAAGTGGTTATACCATTTTGACAGGGCTAGTTGCTCAGTCAAGTCTGACTCTTTGCGATTCCATGGATCGTAGCCCGCTGGGCTCCTCTGTCCATGGGATTCTCCAGGCAAGAATATTGGAGTGGTAGCCATTCCCTTCTCCAGGAGACATTCCCAACCCAGGGATCAAACCTGGGTCTCCGGCACTGCAGGCAGATTCTTTACCATTTGAGCCAGCAGGGAAGACCCTTATACCATTTTTATATTCCAAAAAAACAATGTATAAGACTTCTCATTGCTTCACATCCTTACCAATATTTGGCCTTTTAATTTTAGCCATTCTGGTGGGAATACAGTAATACTATCTCATTGTGGTTTTAATTTACATTTCCCTGATGACTAATAACGTTGATTGCTTTTTATTGTGCTTATAAGCCATTTGTATAGAATAGTCTTTTGTGATGTATTTGTTTGCATCTTTTGCCCATATTATATTGGGTTGCTTGTCTTATTATAAAATTGCAAGAGTTATTCATACATCTAGATATCAATCTTTGTTCAAATATATGTTTGGCAAATAGTATCCCAAGTGATAAGTATTTATTGACTGAATTGCTTACAGTTTTTAAGTAAGGTTACAGAACTTCTCTCTTTGAAATCATATAGATTTGGATTTAAATCTTGGCTCTACCTATAACTAGCTATGGGAATTTGAGCACAGTATTTAACTTTGGGGGCATTTTTTCCCATCTGTAAAACAGAGATAATACTTACCTTTATGGGGTTGTTATGATGATTTAGACAACAGATTTTGACATATCTGGCATATAAAAGGTTTCCAATAAATGTTAGTTCTGTTCTTTTTTATTTCAGTTCTATGATAATGTGGCAGTTGCTGCCTTAAATAGCTGAACTGCAATTCTTATGCTGTAAAACTCGATAAAAATTTGAATTTTCACAATGGTGAAAAGCACTGCAATAGTTGAAACCATAACGAATTAGGGCTCCTGGGAAGAGAGTAATATATCTTTCTTTTATTCAAATTCAGTAACATATTCAAAGTAAGGCTGAACCTAAAAGCAGTTAAATCAAATGAAATTCATCTGGAGGTAAAACTGAAAAGAAAAAGGTGAAAAATTCAAATTGTGTTGTGCTAACAGTCATCTGTTACAGCACATGGAAAATTTAAATGACAGGCTATTGCAAATACAATTGTACTAAATGCTGTCTATACCAGTCAGCTGTATTTCATCTCCAGCAGAAATTCACATAAAACAGGTTTAACCCAAAAGCCTTTTTATGGAATAATTTCAACATAATAAGACTTTAAACACAAGTTGTGCTGATAACGTACTATAAATAAGTTAATTCAGCTCTAACAATTACCATAATTGTTGTTATACAGTATAGAACTAACTTTACTGTTTTGTGTTCTATTTATTGCTATAAAAAAATTCAGGTTCTGAATCTAAATTCTGTCCCCTTGGTTTACTATTCAAGTTAGTTAACTCTTCTAAATCCTGTTTCTTTCATTTATAAAATGGAGTTGGTAATATTATCTATCTTATGTCACTGCTATGAGGATTAAATAAGTTTATAAAGCCCTTAGCATGGAATACTTTTAGCATATAGTAAGCAATCAGGAGGAGAAGGGGACGACAGAGGATGAGATGGCTGGATGGCATCACTGACTCGATGGACATGAGTTTGAGTGAACTCCGGGAGTTGGTGATGGACAGGGAGGCCTGGCGTGCTGTGATTCATGGGGTCGCAAAGAGTCGGACATGACTGACCAACTGAACTGAACTGAACTGAAGCAATCAGTAAATACTAGTTATTTGTTATTGTTGTTACAAAGTATGTTAGTCTTTTTTTTTTTTAAGTTTCTGTGACTAGCCTGGGCTTCTCATTTTCCAATTTGTAAAGGTAACAGATATGATTATGATTCATCTGTCAAACTGACTAGAAAACAAAGGACAGATTATGTATTTTGCATTCTTCAGATAGCTTTCTTGGAGAGACCTACTCTCTAAAACGGATCCTTCATTTAAATTTTAACTTCTAATACTGTAAATATTGATAGATATGACCCACATAAGCAAATGCTCTTTGGGAGACCTCAGTAATTTTTAACAAAGAGGTCTTAAGATCAAAATGTTTGAGACTAATATAATGAACTGATTAGAAAATGTTAGTTGGAATTCTCCTGATTCAAAGTATATTACAGTCAAATTTCTGAGTAATGTATATTCCCTTTTTTTGGCTAGATTTAATTTGAGCAGTAATTAAGAACTGTACATATTCACTTTTCCCTATTGTAGTTATACTTACAGTAAGGTTACAAAAGCTAATTACAGCTTCAGGCCTAAGTTTTGTTTTGCTTGCCTTTTTTTTTTACTATGAACTAAAATTGCATTAACGTAATGCAGTATGCATAGTTACTTTATGCCTATAAGACCTTATAACTAGTGATTACAATTTTATGGTGATATGATTACTAAGAGAAAAAAAGTGCGAGTGTCAGTTGCTCAACTGTATCTGACTCTGCAACCCCATGGACTGTAGCCCACCAGGCTCCTCTGTCCATGGAATTTTTCAGGCAAGAATACTGGAGTATGATTATTAATAAATACAGCTTATTTGCAAGACACAAATCTTTCCAAACATACACAGTGGCCCATGAAAATGAACATATTGGGAAGCATGGCATTGAAATGAGCGCTTCACCTCCCACTCCCACTTTGACCCCTATGCCACTGCCTTAAGCTAGTCACTTCTCTCACTTTTTTCTATTACAACAGCCTTCTATGTTCATTCTTTATTCTCACCAATCCATTCTCCACACTGAGGCGAGAATGATCTATCTCAAAATCGAATCTGGCCACGTCACTACCCTTGTTATTAAAAAGCTTGTATGGCTTCCCAATTATCTTCAGCAGAGGACATAAACAGCCCACAGGTTAAGTAAAAAATAAAGGTAAAGGACTGCCGCCCCCCGCCACACACTGGTGCTTGGGAAATATGATTTCACATTTAAAATATCGATATATAACTTTACTTTAAAAAATCAGAAAATTTGGCAACACTGGGTCCAAATTTCCACATAGAAAACTGTGCTGAAGCAGAAGAAAGGACACCTAGATAAGAAGGCACATGTGATTTGTGACTTTCAGTTTATTGTTGTTTAGTCGTTAAGTAGTGTCTGACTCTTTTTGCAACCCATGGACTGTAGCCTCCTCTTATACAGTTGGATTTTGAAAGAGGAGTAAAACAGTTCATTTTGTGGGGAAACAAATGTGAGAAGGACATTCCAAGCAGAAGGCACTAGATGTACAGCTTACAAGGTAAAAGAATGTGTGAAACAAAGTGGTGTATTTGAGAAATGATGAGCATCTATGGGATTTTCCAGGTATGAATACTGGAGTGGGTTACCATTTCCTCCTCCAGAGGATTTTCCCAACCCAGGGATCAAACCCAAGGCTCCTGCATTGACAACTGGATTCTTAACCACTGAACCACCTGGGAAGCCCGATTTTCAGTTTACCACAGTCCTTATCCAGGCAATTTACTCAATTACCTTTCCTGCCTGACTCCCCATAAACAACTGAATTTGTGCCATCTGCTTTACAGGATATAGCCTAAACTCCTTAGAAAGACAGACCCTCAATGAATGACCTGAGTTTCTCTCAATTTCCATCTTTCTTATACTTTTCCTTCACACACATGCTACACTCATCATCTCTCAAATACACCACATTATTTCACATATTCTTTTACCTTGTAAGCTGTACATCTAGTGCCTTCTGCTTGGAATGTCCTTCTCACATTCGTTTCCCCACAAAACGAACTGTTTTACTCCTCTTTCAAAATCCAACCATATAAGAAGGTGGAGAAGTACATATTCTCATATAAATGAGATTAATGCATATCGCACAGAGCCTGGCATATAGTAATCTCTCATTAAATGTCCTTACAACAATTCTAAGATGTACGTATTATGACCCTATATTACAGACAGCATTTTGTTGTTCAGTTGCTCAGTTGTGTCCAACTCTTTGGGACCCCATGGACTGCAGCACGCCAGGCTTCTCTGTCCTTCATCATCCCCTGGAGCTTGCTCAAACTCACGTCCATTGAGTCAGGGAGGCCATCCAACCAGCTTGTCCTCTGTCATCACATCCCCTTCTCTTTCTGCCTTCAATTTTTCCTAGCATGAGGGTCTTTTCCAATGAGTCAGCTCATTATATCAGGTGGCCAACATTTTGGAGCTTCAGCATCAGTCCTTCCAATAAATGTTCAGAGTTGATTTCCTTTAGGATTGACTGGTTGGATCTCCTTGCTGTCTAAGGGACTCTCAAGAGGCTTCTCCAACACTACAGTTTAAAAGCATCAGTTCTTTGGCGCTCAGTTTTCTTTACAGTCCAACTCTCACATCCAAACATGACTACTGGAAAAACCATAGCTTTGATTAGACGGACCTTTGTTGGCAAAGTAATGTCTCTGCTTTTTAATATGCTGTCTAGGTTGGTCATAGCTTTTGTTCCAAGGAGCAAGCATCTTTTAATTTCATGGGTGCAGTCACTGTCCGCAGTGATTCTGGAACTGAAGAAAATAAAGTCTGTCACTATTACCATTGTTTCCCCATCTATTTGCCATGAAGTGATGGGACCGGATGCCATGATCTCCAATTTTTGAATGTTGAGTTTTAAGTCAGCTTTTTCACTCTCTTCTTTCACTTTCATCAAGAGGCTCTTTAGCTCCTCTTTGCTTTCTGCCATAAGGGTGGTGTTATCTGCGTATCTGAGGTTATTGATATTTCACCCGGCAATCTTGATTCTAGCTTGTGCTTCATCCAGCCCTGCATTTCACATGATGTACTCTGCATAGAAGTTAAATAGGCAGGGTGACAATATACAGCCTTGACATAATCCTTTCCCAATTTAAAACCAGTCCGTTGTTCCATGTCCTGTTCTAACTGTTGCTTCTTGACGTTCATACAGGTTTCTCAGGAGGCAGGTAAGGTGGTCTGGTATTTCCATCTCTTGAAGAATTTTTCAGTTTGTTGTGATCCACATAGTCAAAGGCTTTAGCATAGTCAATGAAACAGAAGTAGATGTTTTTCTGGAATTCTCTTGCTTTTTCTATAATCCAATGGAAGTTTGCAATTTGATCTCTGCTTCCCCTGCCTTTTCTAAATCCAGTTTGTACATCTGGAAGTTCTCAGTTTATGTACTGTTGAAGCCTAGCTTGAAGGATTTGGAGCATTACTTTGCTAGCGTGTAAGATGAGTGCAATTGTTTGGTAGTTTGAACATTCTTGGGCATTGCCATTCTTTGGGATTGGAATGAAAACTGACCTTTTGCAATCCTGTGGCCACTGCTGAGTTTTCCAAATTTGCTGGCATATTGAATGTAGCACATTAACAGCATCATCTTTTAGGATTTGAAATAGCTCAGCTGGAATTCTATCACCTCCACTAACTTTTTTCGTAGTGATGCTTGCTAAGGCCCACTTGACTTTGCACTGCAAGGTGTTGGGCTCTAGATCAGTGATCACACTATTGTGGTTATCTGGGTCATGAAGATCTTTTTGACCTTCAGGAGAAGGTCTTCTGAAGACCTCCTGAAGATCTCTTTTGTATAGTTCTTCTGTGTATTCTTGCCACCTCTTCTTAATCTCTTCTGCTTGTTAGGTCCATACCATTTCTGTCCTTTACTATGCTCATCTTTGCACGAAATGTTCCCTGGTATCTCTAATTTTCTTGAAGAGATCTCTAGTCTTTCCCATTCTACTGTTTTCCTCTATTTCTGTGCATTTTTCACTTAGGAAAGCTTTCTTATCTCTCCTTGCTATTCTTTGGAACTCTACATTCAGATAGGTATATCTTTCCTTTTCTCCTTTCAGTTCAGTTCAGTCACTCAGTTGTGTCCGAGTCTTTTCGATCCCATGAACCACAGCACACCAGGCCTCCCTGTCCATCACCAACTCCCAGAGTCCACCCAAACCCATGTCCATTGTGTCAGTGATGCCATCCAAGCATCTCATCTTCTGTCATCCCCTTCTCCTCCTGCCCTCAATCTTTCCCAGCATCAAGGTCTTTTCAAATGAGTCAGCTCTCCACATCAGGTGGCCAAAGTATTGCAGTTTCAGCTTTAATACCAGTCCCTCAATGAACACCCAGCACTGATCTCCTTTAGGATGGACTGGTTGGATCTCCTTGCAGTCCAAGGGACTCTCAAGAGTCCCCTCCAATGCCACAGTTCAAATGCATCAATTCTTCAGCACTCAGCTTTCTTTATAGTCTAACTCTCACATCCATACATGACTACTGGAAAAACCATAGCCTTGACTAGATGGACCTTTGTTGGCAAAGTAATGTCTCTGCTTTTTAATATGCTGTCTAGGTTGGTCCTTTCTCCTTTGTTTTTGCATAAATAACTTAAGCAAGACCAAGGAGCTAATGACAGATTTGGAATTTCTCTTTTTTCACTATTGGTAGTATTTTATTATCCTATTTTTTTTTTTTTTTAATTGAAGTACAGTTGATTTACAATGCTGTGTTGGTTTCTAGTGTATAGCAGAGTAATTCAGTTATATATATATACATGTATTCTTTCTCATATTTTTTTTCCATTACGGATTATTATAGGATTGTGAATATAATTTCTTGTGCTATAGAACCTTGTTGTTCATCTATTTTACATATAGTAGCTTATATCTTTAATCCCATATCCTAATTTATCCCTCCCCCAACCTTCCCCCTGGCAACCACAAGTTTGTTCTCTATGTCTGTGAGTCTGTTTCTGTTTCGTAGATAAATCCATTTGTGTCGTATCTTAGTCTCCCCACATAAGTGGTACCATATGGTATTTGCCTTTCTCTTTCTGACTTATTTCACTTAGTATTATAATTTCTAGATCCATCCATGTTGCTGCAAATGGCATTATTTCATTTTTTATGCCTGAGAAGTAGTATTCCATATTCTTTTTCCCAGATATTCAACCAGTGGCTTTATTGGGTGGATTTTTATCTGCAATCAGAGATAGTTTTACATTCTATTAGAAGTCTTCTTGAAACTATATTGACATCTCAATCAGTTTTGAATAACCCCAAATGAGCAACTCATTCAAAGCCCTAGGCCATCCAAGAAGAGGATCCTAAGCTCTTCAAATCTCAGATCTGGGTTCCTGAAACAGCCATCTTAATTCTCTCTGGCCTCTCTGCTCTGTCTCTCTGATAATGTATACCACATCTTCTTATCCACTAATTTGCCAATGGACATACAGGTGGCTTCCATGTCCTGGCTACTGTAAACAGTGCTGCTACGGACATTTGGGTACTTGGATCTTTTACAATTAGTTTTCTGTGGATATATGCCCAGGATTGGGATTGCTGGATCATAGAGTAATTCTAATTTTAGTTTTTTGAGGAACTTCCATGCTGTTTTTCATAGTGGCTGCACCAATTTACATTCCTTTTTTTTTTTTAACAGTGTAGCAGTGTTCCCTTTTTTTCACGGCCTGTGCAGCATTTGTTCTTTCTAGACTTTGTAATATTGGCCATTCTGACCAGTGTACCTCAATGTAGTTTTGATTTGCATTTCTCTAATAATTAAGCACTGTTGAGCATCTTTTCATGTGCCCACTGGCCAACTGTATGTCTTCTTTGGAGGAATGTTTATTTAGGCCATCCACCCATTTTCTGATTGGGTTGTTTGTTTTTCTGTTATTTAGCCGTATAAGCTGTTTGTATTTGGAAATAAAGCACTTGTCAGTTGTATCATTTGCAAATATCTTTTCCCATCCCATATGTTTCTTTTCATTTTGTTTATGGTCTCCTTTACTGTGCAACAGCCAGTAAGTTTGATTAGGTCCCATTTGTTTATTAATATTTTGCTCTTATTTCTACTGCATTGGGAGACTGGCCTAGGAAAACACTACTATGGTTTACATCAGAGAACGTTTTGTTTATGTTCAGTTCTAGAAGTTTTATGGTGTCATATCTTAAGTCTTTAAGCCATTTTGAGTTTATGTTTTGTGTATGGTATGAGGGAGTGTTGTAACTTCATTGATTTACATGCAGTTGTCCAGTTTCCCCAATACCACTTGCTCAAGAGACTGTCTTTTCTCCATTGTATATTCTAGCCTCCTTTGTCAAAGATTAATTGACCATAGGTTTGGGCTTACTTCTGGGCTCTATATTCAACACAGTTGGAATTTGAACCTTAATCTCTCTAAGGTCCGTGCTATTTATCACTAGGCTATACTATCTCTTTTTATTTGACTCAAATGACACAGAACTGCCAAATTAACTTTCCTAATATATTTCATCATATCAGCTTTCTAATTAGGTACCTCCAACAGTTCCCTACTGCCAACAAATCCAAATCATTCTACTTTTATACTCCTAACTGCCTATTGCAGTTTAACTCACAATACAAGTTTAATATATAGTCTCAACTAATTCTACTCACATTACTGAATGAATGAATGAATACATGAGAAACCTTCACCTGTACTGATAATCTGTAGTAGATGATAGGATCTTAATACTTTCTTTGTGTGTCCGTGCATGTCAAGTCGCTTCAGTCATGTCTGACTCTTTGCAACCCTACGGACCATAGCCCACCAGGCTCCTCTGTCCATCAGATTCTTCAGGCAAGAATACTAGAGTGGGTTGCTGTGCCCTCCTCCAGGGGATCTTCCTGACCCAGGGATTGAACCCATGTCTCTTATTTCTCCTGCACTGGCAGGCTGGTTCTTTACCACTTGTGTCACATGGGAAGAAGTCCCAATACTTTCTTTAGCATTTCCCAACTCACGAATCTGTATTAGTTGAGTAAATATTAATAGTTGTACTTTCCGCTCAAAAAAATTAATCTGTCCCCCAAAAGGAGATAAAATGTCAACTTCATTTGTAATAAATAGAATATATGTTCATTTAGTAACCTTATAATAACTGAAGAACCTAGTGCCATATTAGTACTACAAATACAGTCTTACCAGAGTGAGCTAAAATGAACAAATATGTTCTTTAAAAAATGAAATATTTTACTATGCAGAAAACTGGAAAAAATTTTAATTTACGGTTCTGTAGCAAACTTACCACACATGATTTTAGACAAATCACAACTAATATCAATACAGAACCTTATATTTCAGCAAGCACTTCAGATATTTTATCTTCTATAGCTGAACTCAAGAGGAAAACACTCTGTCAAAAAGGAGCAAGGAAGATCGTGGCATGCTTTTTTCTCCACAAAACGTCCTTATAACCTTCTGAGAACCTGTAGGATCACAGGGTTTAGAGCAGTTAGCAAACAAACCACATATTTAGATTACGGCTGAGCGCCGAAGAATTGATGCTTTTGAACTGTGGTGTTGGAGAAGACTCTTGAGAGTCCCAACCAGTCCATTCTGAAGGAGATCAGCCCTGGGATTTCTTTGGAAGGAATGATGCTAAAGCTGAAACTCCAGTACTTTGGCCACCTCATGCGAAGAGTTGACTCATTGGAAAAGACTCTGATGCTGGGAGGGATTGGGGGGCAGGAGGAGAAGGGGACGACAGAGCATGAGATGGATGGATGGCATCACTGACTCAATGGACGTGAGTCTGAGTGAACTCCAGGAGTTGGTGATGGACAGGGAGGCCTGGCGTGCTGTGATTCATGGGGTCGCAAAGAGTCGGACACGACTGAGTGACTGATCTGATCTGATCATGTAAATCACCTTTTTTTTCTTAAGTTCCCCGACCAGAGATCAAACCCCACTCCAGTAGTGAAAGTGCTGAATCCTAACCACTGAACTACCAGGGAATTTCTGTGAATTCACTCTTAAAATGAGTTTTATAAACCACTCATCAGTAAAACTTCTAAATGTTCTGCCTGTTTTCTTCCTTGTATTGTTTTCTAACGAATTCTATAATACAATGAAAAGTGAAATTATCTAAATTGCTATTGGTAAATCATAAAGGCAATTAAAAAAGGTGAATAAAATCAACAATATATTTCCATTCATGAAGTCACCTGTTCTGCTTTTCTATTTATACTGCAAAATGAATTATTTCCTTGATTTAAATTATAACTATCACTAATGTCAACCATTTTATACTACTGGAGGAAAAAGTTCATATTGAAAGAATACATAATAGGTCCATGATATATTAATTTAATATACTAGGCTCAACAATAGATTTAGTGTTCCAGTACAGCATCAGCTAGATAGTTTTTTTAAGTCTGTGCATTAAAGATGTGATATGATGTATAAGGTAAGAATGAGTATTATTAAAGGCAATAAAGATTAGTCATAGTCTATATACAAAATCTATGTCTGAATTTTCTTAGTTATGAAGAGGAAAGGAATAATTTCAGCACATAATGTGTTCACGTAACTGATTTGTTTTGCCCTTCTCAATCACTCTTTTGGACTTAAGCTGTTCATTTTATTTTTCACTATGCCTAACTGAAAACAGCATAATGATTAAGATTTTGGACACAAGTACCAGATTGTCTTGGTTCTAACCTCAGCTCTGCCACTTAACTAGTTATGTGATGTTGGACACATTGTCAACATCCATTGGATCATCGAAAAAAAAGAGAATTCCAGAAAAACATCTACTTCTGCTTTATTGATTATGCCAAAGCCTTTGACTGTGTAGACCACAATAAACTGTGGAAAATTCTTAAAGAGATGGGAACATCAGACCACCTGACCTACCTCCTGAGAAACCTGTATGCAGGTCAAGAAGCAACTGTTAGAACCAGACATGGAACAACGGACTGGTTCCAAATTGGGAAAGAAGTATGTCAGGGCTGTATATTGTCACCCTGCTTATAACTGCTGTGCAGAGTACATCATGCAAAATGTGGGGCTGGATGAAGCACAAGTGGAATCAAGATTGCCAGGAGAAATATCAATAACCTCAGATACGTAGATGACACCACCCTTATGGCAGAAAGTGAAAAAGAACTAAAGAGCCTCTTGATGAAAGTGAAAGAGGAGAGTAAGAAAGCTGGCTTAAAACTCAACATTCAAAAAACAAAGACCATGGCATCCAGTTCCACGACTTCATGGCAAATAGATGGGGAAACAATGGAAACAGTGAGAGACTTTATTTTGGGGGTTCCAAAATCACTGCAGATGGTGACTGCAGCCATGAAATTAAAAGATGTTTGCTCCTTGGAACAAAAGCTATGACCAACCTAGACAGCATATTAAAAAGCAGAGACAATACTTTGCCAACAAAGGTCCGTCTAGTCAGAGGTACGGTTTTTCCAGTAGTCATGTAAGGATGTGAGAGTTGGACTATAAAGAAAGCTGAGTGCCAAAGAATTGCTGTTTTTGAACTGTGGCATTGGAGGAGACTCTTGAGAGTCCCTTGGACTGTAAGGAGATCCAACCAGTCCATCCTAAAGGAAATCAGTCCTGAATATTCATTGGAAGGACTGATGCTGAAGCTGAAATTCCAATACTTTGGCCACCTGATGCAAAGAACGGACTTGTTGGAAAAGACCCTGATGCTGGGAAAGATTGAAGGCAGGAGGAGGAGAAGGGGACGACAGAGATGAGATGGTTGGATGGCATGAGTTTGAGCAAGCTCTGAGAGTTGGTGATGGACATCGAAGCCTAGCGTGCTGCAGTCCATGGGGTCACAAAGAATCAGACACGACTGAGTGACTGAACTGAACTGATAAAGTTCAGTTATTGGTGGTATAATGGTGAACATAGCTGCCTTCCAAGCAGCTGACCTGGGTTTGATTCCCAACCAACACAACCTTCACTTTTGGGCTTCCTTTGTGACTCAGAGACTAAAGAATCTGCCTGCAATGCAGGAGACCTGGGTTTGATCCCTGGGTTAGGAAGATCCCCCAGAGAAGGGAATGGCAACTCACTCCAGTATTCTGGCCTGGAGAATTTCATGGACAGAGGAACCTGGTGGGTTACAGTCCATGGGGTCACAAAGAGTTGGACTCGAATGAACAATGACACTTCCAAAAGGCTTAAAGTCAGAGAGAGAAAATGTGACAATGGAAGCAGTGGTTGGAGTGACAGGCTATGAAAATGGAAGAAAGATCCATGAGCCACAAAATGCTAATGTGGCTTCTACAAGGTAAAAAAAGGCATGGAAAGAGACTTTCCGCTAGGGTGTCCAGATGTAACAAAGCTCTGCTGACAACTTGGTTTTTGCCCAGAAAGACCCATTTCAAATTTCTGATTTCCAGAACTATAAAGTACTAATATGTGCTGTTTTAAGCTTCGAAGTCTGTGGTACCTGTTACAGCAGTAATAGAACACTAACACAAACAGCAACATTGATTTATACAAATTAACCTACAGATCCAATGCAATCCCTATCAAAATCCCAGCTGGCTTTTTTGTAGAAATTGACAAGCTGATCCTAAAATTCATACAGAAACTCAAGAGAACCAGAGTAGCTAAAACAATCTTGAAAAATAAGAACAGTACTAATCAAAACAATATGGTACTGGCATAAAAACAGATATATAGACCAGTGGAACCATATGAAAAGCCAGGAATAACCCCATGCATAAATGGTCAACTAATATTTGACAAGGACCAAGAAAATTCAATGGGAAAGGATAGTTTCTTTAATAAACAGTGTTGGGAAAACTGTACATACACATGTAAAAGAAAAGTTGGACCCTTTTCTTACCACTCACAAAATATTAACTCAAAAAGAATTAAATTTAAGACCTAAAACTACAAAACACCTAGAAGAAAATATAGGGGAAGGGCTCATTTATCTGGGTCTTGGCAATGACTTTTTGACAACAGAAGCACAAGCAACAAAAGCAAAAATAAACAAGTGGGACTACATCAAGCTAAAAACTTTCTGCACAGCAAAAGAAATAATTAACAAAATGAAAAGGCAACCAAGGGAATGGGAGAAAACATCTGCAAACCATACAATACATAAGGGGTTAATATCCAAAATGTGTAAGGAACTAATGTAACTCAATAGCAAAAACATAAATAATCCGATTAAAAAATGGGTGGAGGATTTGAATAAACAGTTTTCTAAAGACGACATACACATGAAAAGGTGTTCAATGTCTTTGTGTGCATATGCTAAGCTGCTTCAGTTGTATCTGACTATTTGTGACCCTACGGACTGTAGTCCACCAGGCTCCTCTGTCAATGTCTTCAGGGAAATGCAAGGAAAAACCAAAAGATACCACCTCCCACCTCTTAGAATGACTATTATAAAAAAAAAAAGAGAGATAACAAATGCTGTCCAGGATGAGGAGAAAAAGGTAATCTTGGTGCACTGTTGGCAGGAACATAAACTAGTATGCCCACTATGGGAAAACATTGTGAAAGTTTCTCAAAATTAAAAAATAGAACTACTGTATGATCCAGCAATCCCACTTTCAGGTATAAAGGAATGAAATCACTATCTCAAAGAGATATTAGCACTCCCATGTTTACCGTAGCATTATTTATAATAGCCAAGACATGGAAACAAGCTAAGTGTCAATCAAGGGATGAACAGATTTTAAAAATGTGGTGTGTGTGTGTATTATTCAGTCATAAAAAAGGATATTTTGCCATTTGTGACAACATGAGTGGACCTTGAAGTCATTAAGCTAAGTGAAATAAGTCAGCCAGAAAAAAACAAATACTGTATAATCTCATTTATATGTGTAATCTAAAAACACCAAACTCATAGAACAGAGAATAGAATGGTAGTTGCCAAGGGCTGAGGGGAGAACAGGATATGTTAGTCAAACTTACAGTTATGAGACAGTTCAGTTCAGTCACTCAATTGTGTCTCACTCTTTGTGACCCCATGGACTGCAGCACGCCAGGCCTCCCTGTCCATCACCAACTCCCGGAGTTCACCCAAACTCATGTCCACTGGTGGCTCAGAGGATAAAGCATCTGCCTGCTATGCAGAAGACCCAGGTTCGATCCCTGGGTTGGGAAGATCCCATGGAGAAGGAAATGGCAACCCACTTCAGTATTCTCACCTGGAGAATCCCATGGACAGAGGAGCCTGGCAGGCTATAGTCCACCGGATTGCAAAAAGTTGCACACGACTGAGCAACTAACACATAACACACACATGTCCACTGAGTTAGAGACATCATCTAACCATCTCATCCTCTGTCGGCCCCTTCTTCTCCTGCCTTCAATCTTTCTCAGCATCAGGGTCTTTTCAAATGAGTCAGTTCTTCACATCAGGTGGTCAAAGTACTGGAGTTTCAGCTTCAGCATGAGTTCTTCCAAATGAATATTCAGGACTGACTTCCTTCAGAATGGACTGGTTGGATCTCCTTGCAGTCCAAGGGATTCCCAAGAGTCTTCTCCAGCACTACAGTTCAAAAGCATCGATTCTTCGGCACTCAGCTTTCTTTATAGTCCAACTCTCACATCTATACATGACTACTGGAAAAACCATAGCTTTGACTAGACGAACCTTTGTTGACAAAGTAATGTCTCTGCTTTTTAATATGCCATCTAGGTTGGTCATAACTTTTCTTCCAAGGAGCAAGCATCTTTTAATTTCATGGTAGCAGTCACCATCTGCAGTGATTTTGGAGCCCAAGAAAATAAAATCTCTCACTGTTTCCACCATTTCCCCATCTATTTGCCATGAAGTGATGGGACCAAATGCCATGATCTAGTTTTCTGAATGTTGAGTTTTAAGCCAATTTTTTCACTCTCCTCTTTCACTTTCATCCAGAGGCTCTTAAGTTCTTTGCTTTCTGCTATAAGGGTGGTATCATCTATATATCTGAAGTTGTTGATATTTCTTCCAGCAATCTTGGTTTCAGCTTGTGCTTCATCCAGCCCAGCGTTTCCCATGATGCACTCTGCATAGAAGTTAAATAAGCAGGGTGACAATATACAGCCTTGACGTACTCCTTTCCCTATTTGGAACCAGTCTTCTAACTGTTGCTTCCTGACCTGAATACAGATTTCTCAAGAGTCAGGTCAGGTGGTCAGGTATTCCCATCCCTTTAAGAATTTTCCAGAGTTTGTTGTGGTCCACAGAGTCAAAGGCTTTGGGGTAATCAGTAAAGCAGAAGTAGATGTTTTCTGGAATTCTCTTGCTTTTTTGATGATCCAGCGGATGTTGGCAATTTGATCTCTGGTTCCTCTGCCTTTTCTAAATCCAGCTTGAACATCTGGAAGTTTATGGTTCACATACTGTTGAAACCTGGCTTGGAGAATTTTGAGCATTACCTGGCTAGTGTGTAAGATGAGTGCAATAAGATAAGTAAGTTCCAGGAACCTAATGTACAGCATGGTGACCACAGCTAACAATAATGTACTGTATACTTGAAAGTTGTTATGAGAATATATATTTAATATTCTCACCAGAAAAACAAGAAAATGGTATGTGAGGTGAAGAATGTGTTAACTAATCTTACTGTGGTAAACATTTCATAATATATACATGTATCAAATCATTACATCATATCCCTTAAACTTGCAAAACATTACATGTCAATTATCTCAATAAAGCTGGAAAAAGAAAGAATTAAAAGAATAAAGTTCAAAACTCACTTTCCAATTTCAATACTACTGAGCAACACAAATCAAAAGTGTGATATTAACAGAAGGAAAGACATATAGATCAATGGAACAGAATTGAGACTCCAGAAATAAATTTTATTAATTTTCAGTTAACTTTCAACACGAGTGCCAAAACCATTCATTGGGAAACTGAAACTGAAAGTTGCTCAGTCGTGTCCGACTCTTTGCGACCCCATGAACTATACAGTTCATGGAATTCTCTAGGCCAGAATACTGGAGTGGGTAGCCTATCCCTTCTCCAGGGGATCTTCCCAACTCAGGAATAGAACCAGGGTCTCCTGCATTGCAGGCGGATTCTTTACCAACTGAGCTATCAGGGAAGCCCATCATTTAACGTTGGGACGACTGAGTAGCCACATGCCAAAGAATGAAGCTGAAGACCTTTCTGACACCATATACAAAAATCAACTCAAAATGGAATACAGACAGAAGTAGAAGAGCTAAAATTATAAAAGCCATAGATGAAAACATAGAAGTAAATCTTCATGTTCTTGTGCTAGGCAGTGGTTTCTTAGAAATGTTATCAATAAAGCAAGCAACAAAGAAAAAAATAAACTGTACTTCATTAAAACTAAAAACTTTTGTGCTTCAAAAGATATTACCAATGAAGTGAAAAGACAACCCACAAAGTGGAAGAATATGTTTACAAATCACATTTGTGATAAAAGACTACTATCTAGAAAAAATAAATAACTCTTACAACTCAACAATAAAAACACAACCCAACTTAAAAACGGGCAAAGAATCTGAAGAGTCATTTCTCCAAAGAAGATATACAAATGGCCAATAAACACATGGAAAGATGCTCAACATCATTAGTCATCAGAGAAATGGAAATCAAAATCAACCACAATACTGCTTCATTCCTACTGCTGCTAAATCACTTCAGTTGTGTCCAACTCTGTGCGACACACAGACAGGAGTCCACCAGGCTCCCCCGTCCCTGGGATTCTCCAGGCAAGAACACTGGAGTGGGTTGCCATTTCCTTCTCCAATGCATGAAAGTGAAAAGTGAAAGTGAAGTCGCTCAGTCGTATCCGACTCTTAGTGACCCCATGGAACTGCAGCCTACCAGGCTCCTCCATCCATGGGATTTTCCAGGCAAGAGTACTGGAGTGGGGTGCCATTGCCTTCTCCGTCATTCCTACTAGGATGGTAATAATAAAAAAGATAGATAATAATAATCTTTGACAAGGATGCAGAGAAATTGAAATCCTTATATATTGTGAAGGCAGGGGGTGTAAAATGGTGTAGATACTTTGGAAAACAGTTTGGCAGTTCCTCAAAAAGTTAAACACATTTCTCTGATAATGAGTGATGTTGAGCATCTTTTCATGTGTTTGTTAGCCATCTGTATGTCTTCTTTGGAGAAATGTCTATTTAGTTCTTTGGCCCATTTTTTGATTGGGTCGTTTATTTTTCTGGAGTTGAGCTGTAGGAGTTGCTTGTATATTTTTGAGATTAGTTGTTTGTCGGTTGCTTCATTTGCTATTATTTTCTCCCATTCTGAAGGCTGTCTTTTCACCTTGCTAATAGTTTCCTTTGATGTGCAGAAGCTTTTAAGGTTAATTAGGTCCCATTTGTTTATTTTTGCTTTTATTTCCAATATTCTGGGAGGTGGGTCATAGAGGATCCTGCTGTGATGTATGTCGGAGAGTGTTTTGCCTATGTTCTCCTCTAGGAGTTTTATAGTTTCTGGTCTTACGTTTAGATCTTTAATCCATTTTGAGTTTATTTTTGTGTATGGTGTTAGAAAGTGGTCTAGTTTCATTCTTTTACAAGTGGTTGACCAGATGAGGTACCATTTCACACCAGTCAGAATGGCTGCGATCCAAAAGTCTACAAATAATAAATGCTGGAGAGAGTGTGGAGAAAAGGGAACCCTCTTACACTGTTGGTGGGAATGCAAACTAGTACAGCCACTATGGAGAACAGTGTGGAGATTCCTTAAAAAACTGGAAATAGAACTGCCTTATGATCCAGCAATCCCACTGCTGGGCATACACACTGAGGAAACCAGAAGGGAAAGAGACACGTGTACCCCAATGTTCATCGCAGCACTGTTTATAATAGCCAGGACATGGAAGCAACCTAGATGTCCATCAGCAGATGAATGGATAAGAAAGCAGTGGTACATATACACAATGGAGTATTACTCAGCCATTAAAAAGAATACATTTGAATCAGTTCTAATGAGGTGGATGAAACTGGAGCCTATTATACAGAGTGAAGTAAGCCAGAAGGAAAAACATAAATACAGTATACTAACGCATATATATGGAATTTAGAAAGATGGTAACAATAACCCGGTGTACGAGACAGCAAAAGAGACACTGATGTATAGAACAGTCTTATGGACTCTGTGGGAGAGGGAGAGGGTGGGAAGATTGGGGAGAATGGTATTGAAACATGTAAAATATCATGTAGGAAACAAGTTGCCAGTCCAGGTTTGATGCACGATGCTGGATGCTTGGGGCTGGTGCACTGGGACGGCCCAGAGGGATGGTATGGGGAGGGAGGAGGGAGGAGGGGGAGGGAGGAGGGAGGAGGGTTCGGGATGGGGAACACATGTATACCTGTGGCGGATTCATTTTGATATTTGGCAAAACTAATACAATTATGTAAAGTTTAAAAATAAAATAAAATTAGAAAAAAAAAAAAGTTAAACACAGAGTTATCATATGACTCAACAATTCTATTCCCAAAAGAAAACATATGTCCACACAGAAGTTTGTACATGAATGTTCATGGCAACATTACTGATAACCAAAAGGGAAACAATGCAAAAGTTCAAGAACTAAGTAAAAGATAAACAAAATGTAGTATATCCATACAGTGAAATATTATTTAGCCATAACAAGGAATGGAGTACTGATGCATGTAACGACACAGATGAACTTTGAAAAATTATGCTAAATGAGAAAAGTCAGTCACAGAAGATTACATAGTATATGATTCCAATTATCTGAATCAGATAATAGGCATAAAGATAAAAATTAGTGGCTGCTTAGGGTTAGAGGGGATGATAGGATTAGGGAGTGGTATCAAAGGGTAGTACAGGGTTTCTTTTAAGATGATAAAAATGTTCTAAAATGGACTGTGGTGATGGCTGCCCATATCTGTGACTATCTTAAAAAACATTTAACTGTACACTTCAAGTGGGTGAGTTGTGTGGTATGTGAATTATATCTTGCCAAAAGTGGGAAGGAAGGAAGGGAGGGAGAAGAAAGGATAGAGGGAGGAAGGAGGAAAGAAGGAAAGGGAAGAGTGTCTGCTAAAAGAGCCCCCAGTTTCAAAATATTAAAGTCTCTTCAGGGACACTGCCGACAGTCTCATCTTCAAAGCCTCGTCGAGCAGGTTTGGCTTCAAAGCAGAAGGAAGGTTCCTCACTAAAACCTTTCAGCAATGTTAACATGTCTTGATGGTTTGCTAAATGACATAATTATCACATCGCTATATAACTGCATTAAGTTGAGATCCAGCTCCTCAATTTTTCAATTCTAACCTCTAAGTGAATAGGTGATGGGGAGTGGGTGCTAAACAACCACTCATTACTAACTAAAGTTCTAAATAAAACTATACCAAAATACTACAAATAAAACCATAAGATTTTAAGTAACTTCTTTTGTTGCTAATTATCCTGACAATATATTAATAATATTTGCAAGAGACTACACAAGAATTGACAAAACTTGATAAAACTCTGCAATTAGTATCCCCATCATGTTTCAAACAAACATTAATGAACCAGATTCAACAAGGTTCTGTTTGATCTTTAAAATCCACATAATAGATCTGATTTTAATGTCACGTAACATGCTACCTTAGCAACATATGTGTAAATGAAATTAAGCAGATTTACCAACACAAAGAAAAGTAACATCAGGAAGTAGATGACATTTAGCATGGAGGTTACCACTGGAGCATCTTAATAACTTCCTTGTCCAATGTCGACAGTAAATAAACAAGTACAGTGCCAAGACCTAAAAAGGGCATGGTAACTAGGCTCAGACTCCTCAGTCATGACCACCATCCCATCTCGTAAGTCATCTAGATAGGAAGAGATTCTGGCCAAGAATCTAGAGATTAGTGGAGGGACACAGACTAATCAGTTGTTATCTGAAGACCAGCTGTAGTGAAAGAGGTTGTAAATGGTCCCTAATCTCACATTTGTAAATTCCCAACATTTTAAAAGAGATCAAACAGAATACTGGAGAATTTGTTCACACAGGGGGTGAAATTACTATTTGAAATGAATTCAAGAGGCACGAGGAGTACAGTGCTCAGACACTCCAGTCAAGACCAAAGCATTTATTCCTCTAATTGCCAGGAGAGTCGGATGCTAGTAGCTCACAACCAAGGCCTCTTCCACAAACTGCCCTCAACCAAAGTACCATGGGTTGCATTCTTTGAAAACAGAAATTGAAAGGGAGCTTGGGATACAAGATGCTTATTGGAAATCAATACCTGTGACAGAAAGGCAGCAGAAGCAAGACTGAGAAGAGGAAGAAGTCAAACTGTAATGCAGGCCTGACAACCAGGAACAGTTCTCTGAACAAGTACTGCCTGTCAAACAGTTCCATGTTGGGCCAAAATAGCTGGACCTTTATACCCCCATCTTGCTCAGCCATTTGAAAACTGCTCCTGGAAGACTGTGACCTCAGGTGAAGCAGCTCTTTGTAGGTGAGACCGATCCTGAACCAGCTGATAATTGGAAGATCAGATCAGATCAGATCAGTCGCTCAGTCGTGTCTGACTCTTTGCAACCCCATGAATCGCAGCACGCCAGGCCTCCCTGTCCATCACCAACTCCCAGAGTTCACCCAGACTCACGTCTATCGAGTCAGATGCCATCCAGCCATCTCATCTTCTGTCGTCCCCTTCTCCTCCTGCCCCCAATTCCTCCCAGCATCAGAGTCTTTTCCAATGAGTCAACTCTTCGCAGGAGGTGGCCAAAGTACTGGAGTTTCAGCTTTAGCATCATTCCTTCCAAAGAAATCCCAGGGCTGATCTCCTTCAGAATGGACTGCTTGGATCTCCTTGCAGTCCAAGGGACTCTCAAGAGTCTTCTCCAACACCACACTTCAAAAGCATCAATTCTTCGGCGCTCAGCCTTCTTCACAGTCCAACTCTCACATCCATACATGACCAGTGGAAAAACCATAGCCTTGACTAGATGAACCTTTGTTGGCAAAGTAATGTCTCTGCTTTTGAATATGCTATCTAGGTTGGTCATAACTTTCCTTCCAAGGAGTAAGCGTCTTTTAATTTCATGGCTGCAGTCACCATATGTAGTGATTTTGGAGCCCAGAAAAATAAAGTCTGACACTGTTTCCACTGTTTCCCCATATTTCCCATGAAGTGATGGGACCGGATGCCATGATCTTCGTTTTCTGAATGCTGAGCTTTAAGCCAATTTTTTCACTCTCCACTTTCACTTTCATCAAGAGGTTTTTTAGTTCCTCTTCACTTTCTGCCATAAGGGTGGTGTCATCTGCTTATCTGAGGCTATTGATATTTCTCCCAGCGATCTTGATTCCAGCTTGTGTTTCTTCCAGTCCAGCGTTTCTCATGATGTACTCTGCATAGAAGTTAAATAAGCAGGGTGACAATATACAGCCTTGATGAACTCCTTTTCCTATTTGGAACCAGTCTGTTGTTGCACATCCAGTTCTAACTGTTGCTTCCTGACCTGCATACAAATTTCTCAAGAGGCAGATCAGATGGTCTGGTATTCCCATCTCTTTCAGAATTTTCCACAGTTTACTGTGAACCACACAGTCAAAGGCTTTGGCATAGTCAACAAAGCAGAAATAGATGCTTTTCTGGAACTCTCTTGCTTTTTCCATGATCCAGCGGATGTTGGCAATTTGATTTCTGGTTCCTCTGCCTTTTCTAAAACCAGCTTGAACATCAGGAGTTCACGGTTCACGTATTGCTGAAGCCTGGCTTGGAGAATTTTGAGCATTACTTTACTAGCGTGTGAGATGAGTGCAATTGTGCAGTAGTTTGAGCATTCTTTGGCATTGCCTTTCTTTGGGATTGGAATGAAAACTGACCTTTTCCAGTCCTGTGGCCACTGCTGAATTTTCCAAATTTGCTGGCATATTGAGTGCAGCACTTTCACAGCATCATCTTTCAGGATTTGAAATAGCTCAACTGGAATGCCATCACCTCCACTAGCTTTGTTCATAGTGATGCTTTCTAAGGCCCACTTGACTTCACATTCCAGGATGTCTGGCTCTAGGTCAGTGATCACACCATCGTGATTATCTGGGTCGTGAAGATCTTTTTTGTACAGTTCTTCTGTGTATTCTTGCCACCTCTTCTTAATATCTTCTGCTTCTGTTAGGTCCATACCATTTCTGTCCTTTATCGAGCTCATCTTTGCATGAAATATTCCCTTGGTATCTCTGATTTTCTTGAAGAGATCCCTAGTCTTTCCCATTCTGTTGTTTTCCTCTATTTCTTTGCATTGATCACTGAAGAAGGCTTTCTTATCTCTTCTTGCTATTCTTTGGAAATCTGCATTCAGATGTTTATATCTTTCCTTTTCTCCTTTGCTTTTCGCTTCTTTTCACAGCTATTTGTAAGGCCTCCCCAGACAGCCATTTTGCTTTTTTGCATTTCTTTTCCACGGGGATGGTCTTGATCCCTGTCTCCTGTACAATGTCACGAACCTCATTCCATAGTTCATCAGGTACTCTATCAGATCTAGGCCCTTAAATCTATTTTTCACTTCCACTGTATAATCATAAGGGATTTGATTTAGGTCATACCTGAATGGTCTAGTGGTTTTCCCTACTTTCTTCAATTTAAGTCTGAATTTGGCAGTAAGGAGTTCATGGTCTGAGCCACAGTCAGCTCCTGGTCTTGTTTTTGCTGACTGTATAGAGCTTCTCCATCTTTGGCTGCAAAGAATACAATCAATCTGATTTTGGTGTTGACCATCTGGTGATGTCCATGCAGCTGGGAAGGAGAACTGGGTAGTTCTATCTCTACTGCAGAAAGAAACTGCTCCACCCAAGGTTACACCCCTACGCCCTCAGGTCAGCCACATAGACCAGATGCTGGGAAAGACTGAGGGATGGAGGAGAAGGGGGAATTAGGAAATAAGATGGTTGGATGCTATCACTGACTCAATGGACATGAGTTTGAGCAAACTCCAGGAAATAGTGAAGGACAGGGAAGCCTGGCATGCAGCAGTCCATGGGGTTGCAAAGAGTTGGACACAACTCAGCAACTGAATAACAACAATTCCAGACAGCTCTGAAATGTCATCCAAGCTCCAGAATTCCCAAAAATATTGACTAACATCTCTGCTGCAACTGCATCAGTTCAATCCTTCTACACTCCTAATCTTGCTTCCCTAACTCCATTACAAGTATTGTTCCTCAATAAACCTGCAAGCAAATCTCCATCTTAGAGTTTATTTCCCAGGGAACATAACCTAAAAAGATCTGATTCCATAGGAAAATTCAATAAAGAAGTAGCTATGACCTACTCTATTCATTAACCTCATATTGCCTTCTCTGATTAACCTCATAGGATATTATTTCATTTCAGCTAGTGAAAATTATTAAAACATAGCTGTCTATGGCACAAAAATGTCAAGCCATCATTCTGTTAATACAAAAAAAAAAGGAACTTAGCAGCACTTATATAAGTAGCAAAACAGAATCAATATATGAAAGATGACAAAACTGAGATATTTATTAGAAACAGCAAATAACAGAGCTGTGTTAACCTTTACGAAAATAAAGTAACTATTCAATTCATAAGGCTCAAAGGTAATAGAGGAACTTACTGCAGGATTTTTATCAAATAAAACAAATTCTCTTGCATAAATTAGTGGTTCCTGGACTTATTTAAGTTATGGATCCCTTTGAGTATCAAATGAAAGTTATGGACTGTCTTCTCTGAAAAATGTCCATATGCATTTGTAAAGTCTGAAAATATTTCAGGAGTTCCTGGATACTTGAAAGCCATTTACAGGTGCCAGGTTAAGAATTCTTTACTTAAGTCATGTTTATAAAGGTAAAATGACATCTGTCCAACCCATGTTAATTTAAAAGACAAAAGTCACTGACCAAAATGCAGTTAAATAAGTCACAGTCTTTAACTTATTTTTAAGTAATTTTATTTATTTATTTTTGGCTGTGCTGGGTCTTCACTGCTGTGCAGGCTTTTCTCTAGTTGCACTGAGTGGCAGGGTTACTCTCTAGCTGAGGTGAACAGGCTTCTCATTGTGGTGCCTTCTCTTGTTGTAGAGCATGGGCTCATTAGTTGCAACTCTCAGGCTCTACAGCACAGGCTCGATTGTTGTGGTGCATAGGCTTAGTTATTCCACCGCATATAGGATCTTCCCAGATCAGCAATCAAACCTGGGTCCCCTACACTGGCAGGCAGATTCTTTACCACTGAGCTACCAGGAAGTCCTAACTTATTTTAATTACATTATTATACAAGAAATACATAATAGATTCTTGCCATAAAATAATTCAAAAAATTCAGATTAAACTAAATTTCCTCTTGGTTACCACCTATTCCCCTTTCTCTTCATAAATATTAATTATCAGTTAGATATAACTCCTTTCAGACTTTTCCAATGCCTTTTCAAAAATGCATGTACCTATTAAAATGTGGAAAATTATTTTGGATAAAGTACATTAAGAATTAGCATTTAAAAAGAAAAAAGGATGGATACTAGTGATTTTCCCAATAGAGCTGTGTTAACCTTTACGAAAATAAAGTAACTATTCTATTCATAAGGCTCAAAGGTAATAGAGGAACTTACTGCAGGATTTTTATCAAATTTTTATAGTGTTGCTGAGATGACTTTTTCATATAACTCTTTCCTGAAATCACTACACCCATTTTTTTTTTTTTTCAATCTGACCCACAAGTTCCAAATCTGGTTTGGAAAAAGCTAGTGTATAAATCAACCAACAAATCAATTCATCCAACATCTACTAAGCACATTCCATGTAAATCACTGTGCTATGGAATAGTAGATCCCAAGCATTTAAACCTGCAGAGCTTATAAAACATGGAGATTCCTGAGTCCTATTCCAATCTTAGTTAACTAGGATTTACACAGGTGAAGCCCCAGAATGCATTCTGCCAAAGTTCCTCAAGTGACTTAAGTATAAAGCAGCAGCACTGAAAATTACTATTATGACAATCAAAGAAATTAATAAGATGTTTTTGATTCATTTCCACAAAGCTTCTTAAAAGTCCATTATGAAATCAGCTAGGTATTGTCCTGGATGCTGAAAATATTATAGAATACAGTCATTGCCCTAGAAGTCCTTACAGACTGGAACAGAAAATAATACCTAATTATAAATAAGCATAACATAAGCTGAAAGGAGAAAGTGCTTTAGTGAGTGGGTCCCCTCACTAAGATGTATGCTCCATAAAAGCAGAAACTTTGTTTTATTCACTGCTGCATCTCCAGCGTCTAGTTTTCAGTTCAGTCGCTCAGTTGTGTCCGACTCTTTGCAACCCCATGAATCGTAGCATGCCAGGCCTCCCTGTCCATCACCAACTCCCGGAGTTCACCCAAACTCATGTCCATAGAGTCAGAGATGCCATCCAGCCATCTCATCCTCTGTCGTCCCCTTTTCCTCCAGCCCCCCAATCCCTCCCAGCATCAGGATCTTTTCCAATGAGTCAGCTCTTCTCATGAGGTGGCCAAAGTATTGGAGTTTCAGCTTTAGCATCAGTCCTTTCAATGAATACCCAGGACTGATCTCCTTTAGGATGAACTGGTTGGATCTCCTTGCAGTCCAAGAGACTCTCAAGAGTCTTCTCCAACACCATAGTTCAAAAGCATCAATTCTTTGGGGTTCAACTTTCTTCACAGTCCAGCTCTCACATCCATACATGACAACTGGAAAAACCATAGCCTTGACCGCTGCTGCTGCTAAGTCACTTCAGTCATGTCCAACTCCGTGAGACCCCATAGATGGCAGCCCACCAGGCTCCCCCGTCCCTGGGATTCTCCAGGCAAGAACACTGGAGTGGGTTGCCATTTCCTTCTCCAATGCATGAAAGTGGAAAGTGAAAGTGAAGTCACTCAGTCATTTCCGACTCTTAGTGACCCCATGGACTACAGTCTACCAGGCTCCTCCATCCATGGGATTTTCCAGGCAACAGTACTGGAGTGGGGTGTCACTGCCTTCTCCCAAACACAGAATACTCGATGACATAAATCAAAGCAAGATCCTCTATGACCCACCTCTTAGAATAATGGAAATAAAAACAAAAGTAAACAAGTGGGACCTGATTAAACTTAAGAGCTTTTAAACAGCAAAGGAAACTATACGCAAGGTGAAAAGACAGCCTTCAGAATGGGAGAAAATAATAGCAAATGAAACAACTGACAAAGGATTAGTTTCCAAAATATATAAGCAGCTCATAACAACTCAACGCTAGAAAAACAAACCCAATCAAAAAGTGGGAAAAAGACCTAAACAGATATTTCTCCAAAGAAGACATACAGATGGCTAACAAACACATGAAAAGATGCTCAACATTGCTCATTATTAGAGAAATGCAAATCAAAACCACAATGAGATATCACCTCACACTGGTCAGAATGGCCATCATCAAAAAATCTACAAACAATAAATGCTGGAGAGGGTGTGGAGAAAAGGGAACACTCTTGCACTGTTGGTGGGAATGTAAATTGATACAGCCACTACGGAAGACAGTATGGAGATTCCTTACAAAACTGGGAATAAAACCACCATAAGACCCAACAATCCCACTCCTAGGCATATACCCTGAGGAAACCAAGGTTGAAAAAGACACAAGTATCCCATTGTTCATTGCAGCACTATTTACAATAGCTAGAACATGGAAGCAACCTAGATGTCCACTGACAGATGAATGGATAAAGAAGTTGTGGTACACATACACGATGGAATATTACTCAGCCATAAAAAGGCACACATTTGAGTCAGTTCAGATGAGGTGGATGAACCTAGAACTTATTATACAGAGTGAAGTGAATCAGAAAGAGAAAGATAAATACTGTATTCTAACACACATATATGGAATCTAGAAAAATGGTACTGAAGAATTTATTTACAGGGCAGCAATGGAGAAACAGACATAGAGAATAGACTTATGGACATGGGGAGAGGAGAGGAGAGGGTAAGATATATGGAAAGAGTAACATGGAAACTTACATTACCATATGTAAAATAGATAGCCAATGGGAATTTGCTGCATGGCTCAGGAAACTCAAACAGGGGCTCTGTTATCAACCTAGAGGGGTTGGATGGGGATGGAGATGGGGGAGGTTCAAAAGGGAGGGGATATAAGTACACCTATGGCTGATTCATGTTGAGGTTTGACAGAAAACAACAAAGTTCTGTAAAGCAATTATCGTTCAGTAAAAAAATAAATTAATTTAAAAAACTTTCCATTCCCCTCCCCCCACCCCCCCAGCCTCTGGTAACCTCTTTTACTTTCTATCTCTATGAATTTGCCTATTTTAGGTAGCTCATATAAGTGGAATCATATAATTTTTCCCTATTGTGTCTGGCTTATTTCACTTAGGATAATGTCTTCAGGGGCTTCCCTGGTAGCTCAGATGGTAAGGAATGCTGAAGCTGAAGCTCCAATATTTTGGAAATCTTATGTGAAGATCCAACTCCTTGGAAAAGACCCTGATGCTGGGAAAGACTGAAGGCAAAAGGAGAAGGGGCGACAGAGGATGAGATCATGGGATGGCATCACCAACTCAAGGGACCAGAGTTTGAGGAAACTCTGGGAAATACTGAAGGTCAGAGAAGCCTGGCATGCTGCAGTCCATGAGGCTGCAAAGAGTCAGACATAACTTAGCAAATGAACAACAGTATCTTCAAGGTTCATCCATGTAGCATTCATCAGAATTCTCTTCCTTGTTAATGCTGAATAATAGTAAGCTGTATGTTTATACCAAATTTTGTTTACCCATTCATCTGATGTTGGACACCTGGGTTGCTTATACCTTTTGCCAACTGTGACTACTGCTGCCATAAGGGGGTGTACAAACATCCGAGTTCCTGCTTTCAATTCTTTTGGTTATATACCCAGAAGTGGAACTGCTAGATCCAATAATTTTATGTTTAGTTTTTTGAAGAACTACCATATCATTTTCCACAGGAGCTGTACCGTTTTATATTCCCACTGGTGGTGCACAAGTTTCTAATTTCTCCATATCCTCACCAACACTTGTTATTTTCTTTTTTTTTTTTCTCTTTATAATAGGCATCCTAATGGATATAAAGTGATGGCCCACTGTGGTTTTTGCATTTTCCTAATGATTAGTGGTGTTAGAGAAGACTCTTGAGAGTCCCTTGGACTGCAAGGAGATCCAACCAGTCCATTCTGAAGATCAGCCCTGGGATTTCTTTGGAAGGAATGATGCTAAAGCTGAAACTCCAGTACTTTGGCCACCTCATGCAAACAGTTGACTCATTGGACAAGACTCTGATGCTGGGAGGGATTGGGGGCAAGAGGAGAAGGGGACGACAGAGGATGAGATGGCTGGATGGCATCACTGACTCGATGGACGTGAGTCTGGGTGAACTCCGGGAGTTGGTGATGGACAGGGAGGCCTGGCGTGCTGCGATTCATGGGATCGCAAAGAGTCGGACACGACTGAGAGACTGAACTGAATGATTAGTGATGCTGAGCATCTTTTTATGTGCTTATTGGTCATTTGCGTCCCTTCTCTGAAGAAGTGTCTACTGAAGTCCTTTGCCCATTTTTCAATCAGGTTGTTTGCTTTTTGTTGTTGAGTTGTAGAAGTTCTTTACATATTCTGGACATTAATCCCTTATCAGACACGTTGATTTTGAGTAGCTAGTAGGGTATCCATTTAGAAATAAATGGCAACCCACTCCCATATTCTTGCCTGGAGAATCCCAGGGACGGAGGAGCCTGTTGGGCTGCCGTCTGTGGGGTCACGCAGAGTCGGACACGACTGACGCGATTTGGCAGCAGCAGTGGGCAAATACACAAGCTGATCTTGAATTCAAGAGGGAGAAACAATGATATAGACTTAATAGTCAAATTATTTGTAATAAAGTATTTTCATGTATATGAGTTTATTTAGAATCTCACAAAAATTCTGATACTTTTACAAATGAGAAATCTCACGCAGATCTCCTGACTACAAATCCTAAGATTATTTGGAAGTGCTTCAGGGATCAAAAGGAAAAAGCTGGCCAAGCTGACTGAGTTCTGGGCCCTATCCCAATTCCCAAAACAGCTCAAATTTTCCTGCTGCAAAAACTGGAATATCATCTAAGATTTCATTTGAAAATAAGTGGAGTGGCTTAAAACAAATTTGAGATCACTACATTATATGATGCTAACTTGTTATTCAATCGATAAATCATGTCTAACTCTGAGACCCTGTGGACTGCAGAATACCAGGCTCCTCTGTCCTTCTGGAGTTTGCTTAAATTCATGTCCATTGAGTTAGTGATGCTATCTAACCATCTTATCCTCTGCTGCTCTCTTCTCCTTTTGCCTTCAATCTTTCCCAGCATCAGGGTCTTTTGCAATGAGTTGGCTCTTCGCATCAGTTAACCAAAGTATTGGAGCTTCAGTTTCAGCATCAGTCCTTCCAATGGTATTCAGGGTTGATTTCCTTTAGGACTGACAGGTTTGATCTCCTTGAAGTCCAAGGAACTGTCCAGAGTCTTCTCCAGCACCACAATTCAAAAGCATCAATTCTTCGGTGCTCAGTTTTCTAACTTATATTCATAAAATAGTAATTGAAGATATAGAAATAAACAAGACTGGTTAATTAGAAAACTTGGGCAAGATGGTGGTCCTACTTTTGTGGAGTAAGAGAATAAAGAAGAAAGGTAGAAAGAAAACCAGAATGGTGAAGTAAAACAAAAATCTAGGAAAAAGTATTTTAAAAGACTATAGAAAATTCTATATAGAGGTCATAAAGGATGAGGACTGAAAAAAGGATACTATGTCTGGCGATCATGAGGTCACTGGTAACCTTTAAGAGATCAATTTTAACATAGTGAGTGAAAGCAGAAGTCAGATTGAAAGGCTTCAGAGGTGGCATGAAGGTTAAAGGAAAGGTAACAAACATAGACTACCTCAACAATTTTGGTACAATAATAATAGAGAATGAATATTTACATAATACCTAGTAAGAGTTAGGCTCTGTTCTAAATACTTAACATGTTGATTTATCCTCAAAACAATTGTTGGTCCTAGAGGAGGAAATGGCAACCCACTCCAGTATTTTTGCTGGGGAAATCCCAAGGACAGAGGAGCCTAATGGGCTACACTCCATGGGGTCACAAAGAGTCAGACAAGATTGAGCATGTACCACCACCACCATGGCTGGGGAAACTGAAATGTAGTGAGGAGCCAGAATTCTGAGGCTACCTGCTGTATGGTCTCTACATATATGTGATAATATATATGATAGAACATGCGAATTACACACCAGTAAACAGTACAATAATATTGAGAGTTTAATCTATAGAAAACTGAATTACTATGTTGTATACCTGAAACTAATATAAAATTGTAAATTAACTATACTTTAATTAAAAATAAAAATAATAATGTAATACTGAGTGAGAGAAAAGATCAGCAAAATTATTTTTTCACAAGAGGGAACCATGACATGGGGAAGGGTTTTATACCACTAACATCAGTGTATGTCGGTGATTCTTGACAGTCCTGTCAGTTTACCAGGTATTGATAGATTTAAGCAAAATAAAAACAGGATGACTTTTCCTGAATGTATTAATGCTACCAGCTTCCATTCAATAAGACCATAAATGAGTAGGGAAGAGATGTAATTATCTCCAAGTGCTTTTAAAGGCATAATACATTTTCCCACTGATTACAGAATGCAGGATAATGAATGGATGGATAGACCAAAATCTATTTTACTGATTAGCTCTATCATATATTTGTACCTTAAAAAAGCAATAATTTTTTTTAAAGATCCTATGAAGATATAATAAAGTTATTCTAAAGACAGAAATCTGTAAAATTTATACTGAGGGAAAACAAAAATCTGGCAATATTTCTGTCATCTTCCTGCCTGCTAATGTCACCCCTTTGAGTCAACTATGAACTAGAGTATTACAGGGCAGAGAAATGTTAATTAGAAGGAACTTCATGAAGGATCAATCTAACCTGTAAGCGATAAATAATGTCTTCAATCTTTATTGTACTGTTATACATAATTTTAATATTTTTATAATTGAAGTTATATTAAAATAGAGTAATTTATCCAGCTAGCCCCATTTCTCTAGTTAATCACTTTCTACTCTTTACCTCCGCAGTAACTACCTCTATTACTAGAGAACATTGTGTTAAATGCTATTTTAATGTGTATCCTATACTAAACTATACACTCCTTAAATACAGAATTTATGTTCTATTTTGCACTGAGTACTTTAGAATGTTAAACGTTAAGTTTTGCAAATGAGTGAAGGAGTGAACAAACATGAATAAAATTATATGTTGGTGTTACATTTATACGAGTATCTTTTGATGGCAAGTATTTATACACTTTTGCATAGGACCTTTTCAAAACACAGACAATCATTTTTTAAGTGAAAGAGAATAATTTTCCTTGAGATCCATTAATAAACCTGAAGAGAGACAGAAAAAACAGGCTGAAATAGAAAAGAAAGTTGACATAGTCCAAAGCATTTGTGTAATAAATATTAAATAATGTTTTGATTTTCTACAGTAAGTTTAAAAACACTGAAAATACTAATAAAGGTGATCATTTTTCTAGAACAGTGTTTTTCAACCCTGGCTGCACATAAGACATCTAGGAGCTCTTTAAAAATTCTGAGGATCAGTCCTCATTCTCAACAGACTTTTAATTAATTTAGGGTGAGTCCTTGGCACTTTCTTTAAAATCTCTCCAGCGATTTTAATGTGAAATCAACGACTGGAACCTACCATTCTTTCCTTTAAAACCCAATTCCTGAGGCAAATTTTACATTCAATAAAATTTACTAATTTTTTTGGAGTGTAATTGTTTTACAATGTTGTGTTCGTTTCTGCTGTACAACAAAGTAAATCAGCTATATCAGGTTTCAGAGAATCTCTTAGGGTCAAGTACTTACTCAGTCTACAATTTCCCACCTACATAAAGATGGCAACATATGCAGTTCTTAGAAGCATAGGCTTTGGTATCCAACTTGGGTTGGTAGTCTAAGATAGGAAAATACAAAGTATTTTGGAATGATTTCCACCCAAAGTAAGTAAATAGTTATTTACTGAGCTTTACACAAAACAAGTGACCAAATATCCAATGAAAAGAATCAGAAACTAGTTAATAAGCTTCATTGGTATTTTTAAATCTATACAATGTTTTAAAAATCAAAAACATCCAGAAATTACATTTTGCCAGTATATCTTCTAGGCTCCCATTACATACAAATAAATAAAGAGAGATTTTCATATTATCTAAATATTTTTAAATTATATAACAGCTTGCTCATTCATTCAATAAGCATTTACTGAGTATCAATTTAAGGCATATCACATTATATAGTCTAAGAAGAAGAACAATTTTTCTCAATACTGAGAACCAAAAATTAATCAGTTGGCTATATGGGATTATGAAAAGTATCAGAGAAATTTATCATATGATAATATAATGCTAAAGATAATATTAAAATGAGTGTGATTTCGTCAGTATACCAGCTCCATGACAGGTTAAAAGTGGCCAAGAAGCATGTTGCCTATATGAAGAAAGAAATAAGCCTATATATAAACCACAAGGTAGAAAATTTACATAATAGTAATCTGGAATGGACTGTAATATATTTCTAATATCACAATTCCAAACCATATTAACTTGGGGTTTGAAAAAAGTTGGGCTTCCCTGGTGGCTCAGATGGAAATGATCCACCTGCAATGCAGGAGACCCAGGTTTGATCCCTGGGTGAGGAAGATTCCCTCAAGAAGGGAATGGCTACCCACTCCAGTATTCTTCTTTTTTTTTTAATTGGAGGCTAATTACTTTACAATATTGTAGTGGTTTTTGCCATACATTGATATAAATCAGCCATGGGTGTATAAATGTCCCCCATCCTGAACACCCCTCCACTTCCCTCCCCATCCCATCCCTCAGGATCATCCCAGTGCACCAGCCCTGAGTGTCCTGTCTCATGCATCGAACCTGGACTGGCAATCTATTTCACATATGGTAATATACATGTTTCAGTGTTATTCTCTCAAATCATCCCACCCTCGCCTTCTCCCACAGAGTCCAAAAGTCTCTTCTTTGTATCTGTGTCTCTTTTGCTGTCTCGCATATAGGGTCATGATTACCATCTTTCTAAATTCCTTATATATGCATTAGTATACTGTATTGGTGTTTTTCTGACTTACTTCACTCTGTATAATAGGCTCCAGTTTCATCAACCTCATTAGAACTGATTCAAATGTGTTCTTTTTAATAGCTGAGTAATATTCCATTGTGTATATGTACCACAGCTTTCTTATCCATTCATCTGCCGATGGACATCTAGGTTGCTTCCATGTCCTGGCTATTGCAAACAGTGCTGCGATGAACATTGGGGTACACGTGTCTCTTTCAATTCTGGTTTCCTCAGTGTGTATGCCCAGCAGTGGGATTGCTGGGTCGTATGGCAGTTCTATTTCCAGTTTTTTAAGGAATCTCCACGCTGTTCTCCATAGTGGCCATACTAGTTTGCATTCCCACCAAAAGTGTAAGAGGGTTCCCTTTTCTCCACACCCTCTCCAGCATTTATTGCTTGTAGACTTGACTTTTTTTTTTTTAAACTTTACATAATTGTATTAGTTTTGCCAAATATCAAAATGAATCTGCCACAGGTATACATGTGTTCCCCATCCTGAACCCTCCTCCCTCCTCCCTCCCCATACCATCCCTCTGGGTCATCCCAGTGCACTAGCCCCAAGCATCCAGTATCGTGCATCGAACCTGGACTGGTAACTCGTTTCTTACATGATATTTTACATGTTTCAATGTCATTCTCCCAAATCTTCCCACCCTCTCCCTCTCCCACAGAGTCCATAAGACTGTTCTATACATCAGTGTCTCTTTTGCTGTCTCGTACACCGGGTTATTGTTACCATCTTTCTAAATTCCATATATATGCGTTAGTATACTGTATTGATGTTTTTCCTTCTGGCTTACTTCACTCTGTATAATAGGCTCCAGTTTCATCCACCTCATTAGAACTGATTCAAATGTATTCTTTTTAATGGCTGAGTAATACTCCATTGTGTATATATACCACTGCTTTCTTATCCATTCATCTGCTGATGGACATCTAGGTTGCTTCCATGTCCTGGCTATTATAAACAGTGCTGCGATGAACATTGGGGTACACGTGTCTCTTTCCCTTCTGGTTTCCTCAGTGTGTATACCTAGCAGTGGGATTGCTGGATCATAAGGCAGTTCTATTTCCAGTTTTTTAAGGAATCTCCACACTGTTCTCCATAGTGGCTGTACTAGTTTGCATTCCCACCAACAGTGTAAGAGGGTTCCCTTTTCTCCACACTCTCTCCAGCATTTATTATTTGTAGACTTTTGGATCGCAGCCATTCTGACTGGTGTGAAATGGTACCTCATAGTGGTTTTGATTTTCATTTCTCTGATAATGAGTGATGTTAAGCATCTTTTCATGTGTTTGTTAGCCATCTGTATGTCTTCTTTGGAGAAATGTCTATTTAGTTCTTTGGCCCATTTTTTGATTGGGTCATTTATTTTTCTGGAGTTGAGCTGTAGGAGTTGCTTGTATATTTTTGAGATTAGTTGTTTGTCAGTTGCTTCATTTACTGCCTGTAGACTTTTTGATAGCAGCCCTTCTAACCAGCATGAGATGGTACCTCATTTTGGTTTTGATTTGCATTTCTCTGATAATGAATGATGTTGAGCATCTTTTCATGTGTTTGTTAGCCACCTGTATATCTTCTTTGGAGAAATGTCTGTTTAGTTATTTGGCCCAGTTTTTTGATTGGGTCATTTATTTTTTCTGGTATTGAGCTGCATGAGCTGCTTGTATATTTTTGAGATTAATTCTTTGTCAGTTGCTTCATTTGCTATTATTTTCTCCCATTCTGAAAGCTGTCTTTTCATCTTGCTTATAGTTTCCTTTGCTGTACAAAAGCTTTTAAGTTTAACTAGGTCCCATTTATTTTTGCTTTTATTTCCATTGCTTGGGGGGCGGGGGTCATAGAGGATCCTGCTGTGATTTATGTCAGAGACTGTGTTGGCTATGTTTTCCTCTAGGAGTTTCATAGTTTCTGGTCTTACATTTAGATCTTTAATTCATTTTGAGTTTATTTTTGTGTATGGTGTTAGAAAGTGTTCTAGTTTCATTCTTTTACAAGTGGTTGACCAGTTTTCCCAGCACCACTTGTTAAAGACATTGTCTTTTCTCCATTGTATATTCTTGCCTCCTTGGTCAAAGATAAGGTGTCCATAGGTGCAAGGATTTATCTCTGGGCTTTCTATTTTGTTCCACTGATCTATATTTCTGTCTTTGTGCCAGTACCATACCGTCCTGATGACTGTAGCTTTGTAGTGCAGTCTGAAGTCAGGCAGATTGATTCCTCCATTTCCATTCTTCTTTCTCAAGCTTGCTTTGGCTATTTGCCACTCTGGTATTCTTGTCTGGAGAATTCCATGGACAGAGGAGTTTGGCAGGCTACAGTCCATGGAGTCGCAAAGAGTCAGCCACAACTGAGCAACTAACACTTTGGAAAAAGTTAAGACATGGTTCATATGCTTTCAGGGTTACCTATTTCCTTTTTTGTTTACATCTTAATTTATTTGTGTACAAATTAAAGATGCACTGAAAAATAAACCAATAAAAAGAAATAAGAGGTCCAGAGCAAGGGCATTCCAGGCTGGAAGCAGTCAAGCCTGGTCATGATCAAGCATAGCCCTTGTCCTGTCCCAGCCAGTCTGAGTTGGAAGATAAGTGTCAGCCACTCTGTTGATACCAAAGCCCAAGTGATGCCCCAGAAGGAGAGTCAACTCCAGCCACTTCTGCCTAACTCCTCAAGAACTCCCAGCTTAGAGAAACAGCGTTTCCAGTGGGAGTTCAGAGTGGGACATGGGTTGGCTCTGTGAGGAATTGGAAGTTGATGATCAGGCTCCCTACAGAACTATTTGGTGTTGGGGTCTCTCCAGCTGGAAAGAAGGATGGCACCTCTCCCAGGTCTTAATTTATTTTGCAAGTCAGTTATCAGGCTTATTCATCTCTGACAATGTGCCTCTATCCAGTGGGTGATCACCAATCATTGCAGGAGACAAAAAGAATAGTGAAAGCAGAGTGAGAAAGCTAATTGACCACCCTAAGTAACTGTGACATTGCAGCTGACTTCTAGACCCAAAAGAGGACCAACCATTTTTCTCTTCATCACCTATGGTCTATACCCCAGCTCTAATGCATGTGTATGTTTTATCCCTAATATAGGAAGTTGTTGCTAACGGTAAGCTAAATGAGCAGCCCCTCCTCCTGTACTAATTCTGGGATCCCCACTTCTTCCTGCCTGCCCCTTTCTTCTTAGAGGACAGTCCAAAAGGCCACATAAAATTGCCAGGGTCTTGGTACCTCCAAATGCCCCAAGAGCAAATCATACAAAGTAAACTCAGAAACTACATTCATTACCACAGAATTAGCAGGAAAAAGAACGTACAGTGAGGGGATACGGGCATAAGTAGGACATGACAGAGTGGTAGAATTCTTAATTTCAGAAAGAAAGTGCCTCCTTAAACCTCTCCCTCCCAGCAAAGAGACTAAGGTAAGCTTACAAGACTTACAAGATATCCAACTGTCCTTATTTCTCTGCTCTCCTAGGGTTCTTTCTGCAAGCTGACCTAGGACTCTGTTCTGTTTACTCACTTGCTCTACATCAGTAGCTACAGAACTTCCTTATTATATAACAGAGAAAGTCCATACACGGGGCCCTCCAGCTCAGGCTCTTGTCTCCCACCAGGATGAGCTTGAACAGCTTGCCCTTCTGTTTCTCCATGATAACCTCATGCACTGCCATCTCTATGCCCTTAAACTATCAATGAGGTCTCATACTTTCATGTACAGTGTATTGTGCAGAACTGGCAGAACACTCAAGCCACTGGTGATCTGACTGAAGGAGATGCTGAAAAGGATCTGGACAACTGAGGGTTACCTATTTCTATAAATGAGTTATAAACGGTGTTCATGAAAAAAAATCTGACAGTAATCTGTTCATCCACATGTGTATGGCCTGAGTGCTGTAATGCACAGTCATCATTTTTTATAATGATAAAAAGCTTACAGGTTTAACCTTTAAATGACCACTTATCTATCAAAAAAGTTCTACGTGTATTAAAAATATTAAATAATCAATCATGCAAACTGAGTCAGTTAAACTGAAATAATGCTTATCTAATAAAATAGATGTGGTGATATCTAATTAAAGCCATATTCAACATATAAAAGTTTAAAATTCACATGAAACTATGTTATACAATAAGAAACAAGCATGAGAAGCTGTTATGAGTTGAATTGTGTTCTCCCAAGATTGACAGGCTTCCCCAACGGCTCAGAAGATGAATTTGTTTGCAGTGCAGGAGAAGCAGGAGATGCAGGTCGATCCCTGGGTTGGGAAGATCCCCTGGAGGGGGAAATGGCAACCCACTCTAGTATTCCTGCCTGCAAAATTCCATGGACAGAGGAGCCTGGCGAGCTACAGTTCATAGGGTTGCAAAAGAGTCAGACACAACTGAGCAAGACTGATATGTTGAAGTCCTAATCTCCAGCACCTCAGAATGTGACCTTATTTGGAAATAGGGTCATTGCACATGTAATTAGTTAAACTGAGGTCATACTGGAGCAGGGTAGGCCCCTAATCCAATATGACTGCTGTCCTTCTAAAATGGTCATGTGAAAATACAGACACATAGGAAGAATGCCATGTGACAAAGAAGAGACTGGAGTTATGAAGTTGTATGTCAAGGAATGCCAAAGACTCCTGGCAAACCACCAGAAGCTAGGAAGAGGCAGGAAGGATTTCCCTACTAGTTTCAGAGGGAGCATGACCCTGCTGATACCTTAATTTCAGACTTATCACCTCCAGAACTGAGACAGTAAATTTCTATTGTTTTAATCCACCCAGTTTGTGGAAGTTTGTTACAATAGCCATAGGAAACTAAAACAGCATTTTCAGTATCTCTTGTATGTTAAGTTACTAATATTAATGTCTTTATTTTTAAAATTATTTTCTAAAATAACAGTAATTTTGACTTCTGGGAGAATCAGATCAGATCAGATCAGTCGCTCAGTCGTGTCTGACTCTTTGCGACCCCATGAATCGAAGCACACCAGGCCTCCCTGTCCATCACCAACTCCCAGAGTTCACTCAGACTCACGTCCATCGAGTCAGTGATGCCATCCAGCCATCTCATCCTCTGTCGTCCCCTTCTCCTCCTGCCCCCAATCACTCCCAGCATCAGAGTCTTTTCCAATGAGTCAACTCTTCGCAGGAGGTGGCCAAAGTACTGGAGTTTCAGCTTCAGCATCATTCCTTCCAAAGAAATCCCAGGGCTGATCTCCTTCAGAAAGGACTGGTTGGATCTCCTTGCAGTCCAAGGGACTCGCAAGAGTCTTCTCCAACACCACAGTTCAAAAGCATCAATTCTTCGGCGCTCAGCCTTCTTCACAGTCCAACTCTCACATCCATACATGACCACAGGAAAAACCATAGCCTTGACTAGACGAACCTTTGTTGGCAAAGTAATGTCTCTGCTTTTGAATATGCTATCTAGGTTGGTCACAACTTTCCTTCCAAGGAGTAAGTGTCTTTTAATTTCATAGCTGCAGTCACCATCTGTAGTGATTTTGGAGCCCAGAAAAATAAAGTCTGACACTGTTTCCACTGTTTCCCCATCTATTTCCCATGAAGTGGTGGGACCAGATGCCATGATCTTCATTTTCTGAATGTTGAGCTTTAGGCCAACTTTTTCACTCTCCACTTTCACTTTCATCAAGAGGCTTTTGAGTTCCTCTTCACTTTCTGCCATAAGGGTGGTGTCATCTGCATATCTGAGGTTATTGATATTTCTCCTGGCAATCTTGATCCCAGCTTGTGTTTCTTCCAGTCCAGCGTTTCTCATGATGTACTCTGGGAGAATAGTTCTATACATTTTAACACGTATACAGATAGGTAGATAGATATATATGTATATTCATATAACCATCAACTCTAAGATACTGTTAATGTCTTGATTTTTAACAGCTGTTATTGAAACAAGTGCAATGAAACTGTTTCACACAGGCTTAAGTAAATTTCTAGTCCTTTCACTTCAAAATTTAGACTTTGTATTCACACTTCAGTAATACATTTTTAATTCCTAAAATAAAAATAACCTTTAAAAGTCTACTACCTTTAGTTTATTCATTGTCTTTAAAGCTCTATTATTGAGAAAGTCACCTTCAATAAGAATTCATCTAAAGTTTTGGAAAAAAACTGATAAATCACCATTCTTCACACGAAGCAGTCAACATAAAAGATACACACTGTTGCAACACTCATACCACTTACTGCTATCAGCTTTATTATACCCACAAGTATGGAGTTTTCCCTTTATCTTCTAGCACCACACTCATTATAAAAATTCACATCTCTCTCTTAACTAAGTCTGTTTTAAATTTCTAAACATTTACTATTCAACAGACTTTTTTTATTGCAGTGTAATTTACAATGTTATGTTAGTTTCAAGTGTAAATAAATTCATTTGTATCACTTTTCAGATTCCACATATAAGTTATACAATATCTGTCTTTGACTAACTTCATTCAGTGTGATAATCTCTAGGTCCATCCATGTTGTGGCAAATGATATTATTTCATACTTTTCATGGCTGAGTAATATTCCATTGTATATATGTACCACATCTTCTTAATCTATTCATCTTTCTCTAGGCATTTAGGTTGCTTCCATGTCTTGGCAATTGTAAATAGTGCTGCTATGAACATCGATGCCCAGAAGTAAGACTGCTGGATCATATGGTAGATCTATTTTTAATTTTTTAAGGAACGTCCATACTCTTCTCCACAGAGGCTGAACCAATTTACATTTCCACGAACAGAGTAAGAGGGTCCATTTCTCTTCACAGCCTCTATAGCACTTATTTTTTATAGATTTTTTGATGATGGCCATTCTGACTGGTGTAAGGTGATATTTCATGATAGTAAAGCTGGGAGGGATTGGAGGCAGGAGGAAAAGGGGACGACAGAGGATGAGATGGCTGGATGGCATCACCGACTCGATGGATGTGAGTTTAAGTGAACTCCGGGAGTTGGTGATGGACAGGGAGGCCTGGCGTGCTGCGATTCATGGGGTCGCCAAGAGTCGGACACGACTGAGTGACTGAACTGAACTGAACTGAGCATCTTTTCATGTGCTATTAGCCATCTTCATGTCTTCTTTGGAAAAATGTTTATTTAGGTCTTCTGCCTATTTTTTTTAATTAGACCGTTTGTTTTTTTCATATTAAACTACAGGAGCTGTTTGTATATTTTTGGAAATTAACAATAACTTGAATATTAAGATATGTGTGTGAGGTACTGTGGTAGAAAAGGAAGGAGAAAATTCATTGCTTAAGAAAGAAAAAGAGCAATGTGATTTTAAAACCTGGTAAGTTTCTACTCTAAAAAATGTTACCACTTATCCCTTAAAGGTATGCAGCTGCTTTCCCTGCTGGAATATCTCACATATAAATTAAGTCATTTTTCCCCACATAGAAATTTTATTATGATTTTATATCTATTCTAACTTACAATGCTATACAGCTTTTTAGGTGAGGGTATCTTTTGTTCCTCTAAATAATATAGATTAAAAATAAATTACCTATAGAAATCAACACCAGCAATACTTATTACTGCTGCACTTTACAAAAGCTGTACTACAGAAAAATTACACAGATGTTTATTGATAATATATACACACTCATAATTATAAACTTAACTACTTAATGTGTAAGCTATGAATAACTTCCAGAAATGGATCTTTTTATTATTATTGACTTTGTAATTACATTTCTTTCACATAAATAGTACTTAGCATTGTGACTGTAGTCTTGAAGATTATCCACACACAAATAATGCCTTTATTAGAAAATGTGTAGGCTAAAACTATGGGGCTCAACTGTCAGAATATATGATAATTTCTGGATAAACATTTGTATAATTAAGATATACCAACACTGAAGGCCCCTGTAAGACTTTATCCAATTTTTGAAAATCTAAATATTCAAATAAATATAATATTTCTGCATACAAGAGAAAAACTATCAATGCTTCTTTTCCATCAATTAAGTTAGTTCTCCCTGAGAAGACACAATCCTCCTTTAAGTTCTACCAGACACGGAGACATTAATTTAAAATATGATGATGGGTCAACATCTTAAAATTATTAGTAAATTATAGTTGTACCATTCTTATACCATCTGCAGATTCCTGAGTAAGTATTTTCCCAAGGTTTATACTACAACTATTTCCATGGGCTCCTTAGACAGGTTAAAATGCAGATGCTTAAAACATCTGAACTCTATTACCTTCATAATACCGAGAGAACAGAAAGATCTATTCACAGAGCTTCAAACTTACAGATGTCCATGAAAAGACTAATTTATAATTTTCCCCTTTTAAAAGGAGCAATACCTCTGATTCAGTACTATCTTGTAAAAGAAATGTATCCTTTGAGCATAACAAGCTACAGTCCTCCCATTTCTTTATATCAAGCTGGGAAACTTTTAGTTCTAATTCAAAATTGGATGTTTTCTACAGAGAATTTGTGTTTTAACCAGTCCATGACGTCCCATTACCAGATCCCATGTGGAAAGTAATCAGAAGTTACTGAATATAAATACTCTTTGTACAAAGTCTTTGTTGTCTAATTTATTTTGTTTCAATTTTTTTCGTTTATGTTGTGCTTTTTTCTTTATTTTTAAATTTACTTATTTAAGTAATAAAATATTTAAAATACTTCATGTTTACCTTGTTTAAATTCTTTTATGAATCTTTGCTTTAAAAGAATGTTTAAAAGAAATACCCTAATTTCCCTTACTTCCTAAAGCATCAGCCTTCAGTAACTTTCCAATTCGGAGGTTTTAACTATGGCTTGGATATAGTAAGGAAATAAATAAGAATTTTTAATAGTAGCACTGAGTAATTATATTGAGGGTTTTTTTTTAAGTAACTTTATTTATTTATTATTTTTGGCTGTGCTGGATATTCGTTGCTGCTCGGGCTCTTCTCCAGCTGTGGTGAGCAAGGGCTACTCTAGTTGCGGAGCATGAACTTCTCAATGCAATGGCTTCTCTTGTTGCAGAGCACAGGTTCTAGGACACATGGGTTCGGTAGCTGCAGCTCCCAGGCTCTAGAGCACAGGCTCAGTAGTTATGGAACATGCACTTAGTTGCTCCAAGGCATGTGGGATCTTCCAGGATCAGGGACTGAACGCATGTCTCCTGCACTGGCAGGCAGATTCCTTACACTGAGCCACCAGGGAAGCCCCTACATTGAATGTGAAGTGAAATTATAAAGTGAAGAACATGATTACTGTCTTGCTATATACAAATCATTTTTTTGCTTATCTCTTGGTAATACTTTTATAAAACCTATCATCTAGATTGTCACATACTCACATTTTAGGTTTAAGAGATGAGGAATGGTTCTCTAATTTTACATACTAAACGATGGTTTGGGACTTCCCTGGTGGTCCAGTGGTTAAAACTCTGTGCTCCCAACATGGGGTAGCCATGTCTGATCATCTGGTGCGGGAAGATGATGCATGATGCAGCCAAAAAAATTAACGGTGGTTCATGCCAAGATACAGAACTCAGAATGATAAAGAATGGAATATTCTTCTCTTTCACCCTCACTAGCATAAATTAAAATCAGAAAAATAAAGATTACACAACTCATGTTTCTCAAATAGCATTACTTAAAAATGATTAATTCATTATCCTACCTTCATCTATGAAATCCAATGTAAGAATCAGAAAATATGCTTAAATATATTCTTTATCCAGTCCCTAAAACTATCAGACAAGAGCTCATCATCCTAAGAAGCATGCCAACTCTCATACTGTAGAAGAAAAAAATCTGATTTAAACATGACCTGGATCATTCACAACATCTGATTTCACTTACAACTTGACATTATAGTCATTTTCAAAATATATACTTCTTTAAAACTCTTCTTTCTCAACTGCCCCTTCAAAGTTTGAAAATTATTTCAAATACAGTATCTCTTACTATAAAATGACTACTTAAATTGAAACTTTTCAATTCAATATATTTAAACAAGAAACTTAAAAATTAATCAATATAAACTCATAAAAAGAATATGATCTACAGATGAATAATGAAATGCCCATATTCATTTTCATGCTTTCAGAATTAAAGCTGCACACCTTAATTACCTGTTATTCAATTCATTATTACAAATATGTACAGAAACACACAAAGGAATAGCCTCAAATAAACAAAACTTTCTCAATCTACCGTTTCTGTATTCTGACACAGGATAAATTTAGATAAATTTACATTTCACATTTGCAAAACAAATTGTGGTATATGTTGCTTTAAAAAGAAACAGGATTCAGTGATTCTCAATAATCAAAAGTAGGTTGCTTTATATGAAACACCACAATGTGCTACTCTTCAAATGGAAAAAAAAATTCAAATACATCAGTTTTACCTGGGGAGAAGAGAGCTAGATGTTTGGGGTTCCTGTTTATATGTGTTCCTCTGTCTGTTTAATTCTAAAAACAGCCTCTCTCCAACTCCTTTCAAAAATCAATATTTTTTCAGTAAATATGAGCATATACTGTACAATAAAACGGATAATGTGTACTTCCAAAGTGCTATAACAGTCCAAATAGAAAAAAAAATCAGTATTTAAATTCCCCACATAGCAAGTCAATGTTAAACAATGTCATTTTTTCTCCTTTCTCCCTATCCATTCCACAAATCAGGACTACTGAATTTGTATATTTAATAAGATGAACAAACTGACTAGAAGCTCTAGAGCAATAAAAGAAAAAGAAATCACTTTCATTCCCCCACAAACAAAAAGATAAAACAAAAGCAAATATGAAGACTTGTTAAATGAGAAGCATTTGAAAAACCCAACGTGACCAGCTTTTGATTTACCCCAGTCTGACAAGGAAGACAGACCCCACCCCCACTCCAGATTGTGCCTTTTTTTTTTCCTTGGGTGGGGGTGTGGAGAAGAAGCTGTCACATTTCCATCTTCGGGTATTGTTAAGTCCACAGCCTAGATCCCCAAGTATCACTGGTCCAGGGAAAAAAAACATTAAAGCAGATAATTAAAACTGTCTGAAATGCACGGCATTTTGCTGAGATTTTTCCCATTTTTAAAGTTAATTATACCCAGCTTCAATCTGCAAAGACTAGATTGCCTTTGACAGCCTGTCCCTCAAACGTTCCCTGTAAGACCGCTTGCTCCAGATTCACTAACAGTTCGCTCCTCTCTAAACTTAAATTAGAAAAACGCATTTCAGAAATGATTACATCCAGAAAGCCATACTTCCCCATCCTTTTTGCTTTGGCGTGGGGTGTAGAACGAAGAATAAAAAAGAGATCTATTCGCTTCTCAAACAAAAAGAAATGGGGGTAGTGGAGGAAAGAGCAGCAGTGGACCTGACGAAATGTTGAGAAAAGTTTTTTATGTGACTAGTTTGTCCTTCGGCAGAGGATCGGGAGTTGGGCAAAAAGCCGGGGTCCTAGCTCAGGGCTTGTGCAAAGAGAAGGCACCTGCGGAAGAGGAGGCCGGGGACCCGAGAGAAGCCGAGCGAACACCTACCGACTTGCAGCACATTCTCCACGGAGCCGCTGTCCAGCAGACGGATGCCCCGGCGGAAGGGGAGCCCCTCGCCGCCACCGCCGCCGGCCACTCCAGCCCCAGAGCCCAGTCCGGGGGACGCCCCCGCCACGGCGGCCCCGGGGGCGGAGCCGGCCGGAGCGGCGGCCCCGGGGGGTGGCGGCGGCCCCTCCTCGGCCGGCGAAGCCCCCGCGGCGCCGCCAGCCGCGCCGGCGCCAGGGCCGCCGCGGTACTGGAAGCTGGAGTACATGCAGATCTCCCGCTCATTCCGCGGGAAGGACCAGTAGACGATGCGGCGCTGCACGGGCTCCGGGATCCGCTCAAAGCGCTCCTCCACCCGCTCGTACGCCCACTTTTCTGCCACCGTCTTGGCGGCGCAGTCCAGCAAGGACTCGGGCTGCAGGTGGGGGCGGGCCCCCGGAGGTAGGCAGCTGCCGCCGACGCCCCCCACCCCGCCGCCGGCCGCCCCGGGCGAACCGCGAGGGTGGTGAGCCTGTGGACTGGGCCACGAGCACAGGCGCTTGGCCGGAGAGACCGGCGACGGCGAGAGCAGTTCCTCTCGCTCACCTCCTTCCGCCATTGCTGGGGACTGACTGACTGACTGAGGCGGCGGCGGCGGCGGCACCGGCTGCGGCGGAGACCCCGGCCACGGCCACGCGCCCCGCGCAAGCGCCCAGCTGCGGCACCGGGGGGCGGGGCGAGCAAACCCGCGAGCCGGCCGGCCCGAGTGGGGAGCCTGGGCCGGTCCTGTGCGCGCGCCGCGAGGGCCGACAGGGGCAGCCAGAGGACGAGAGGGAGGCGGCGCGCGCTGTCCGGGCCGCCGCGAGCGCGAGGAGGGACGGGAGCGAGCACGGGCTGGCGGCGCGCGCCGGGCGCAGACTGCCCAGAATGCGCACCGAGCGCTCGCGCCTGGCCGACTTCACCTAGGGGACACCCAGGGACGAGGAGCGCCCGGCACCCGCGCCAGCCCGCGCGCCTCCGACCCACCTGCAGCCTGGAGGGAAAGGAGTGGACTGTGCGGCCAAGTGCAACGGCCCGGAGCGAGTATTGCGCGAAGCCGCAAGCAAAGTGCTAGGCTTGCGGGGCGGAGAAAGAGAGATAACTCAAAATCAAGGGTCCTCTGGTAGATGGACCAGACGGGCGACAGCCACAGAGGAGCGAATGATCTGGCAGAAAGACGCTAGGAAGACGCTAGGGGGAAAAATTGGAAAGTTCCATTGATGAAAACTCCCCTCACATCACAGCAATGTAGAATAAAGTCAGCGGTCCCCTCCAGAGCCAGGCAAAGTCGCGCCAGCCCCCGACTGGACAATGGGATGCCAAGATCTCACCGCCACGGCAGCTACAGCCTCTGGGGGTTTTGAAGGGTTTTAGAACCTTGCATCCTAGGAAACAAAACACTTTCGTGTGGTTTTTGGTACAATTCTCTAATCACCTGAGTCCAGTCTCAATTAAGGCTTTATATTTTCCTCACTTGGCTCAGTCTTCTGCACTTTCATATTAATTATAACAAGTAACACATATTTTTATATATTTGTGTAATGGTCCGTCAAGTCAAAGCTATGGTTTTTCTAGTAGTCATGTATGGATGTGAGAGTTGGACTATAAAGGAAGCTGAGCGCTGAAGAACTGTAAACTGTGGTGTTGGAGGATACTCTTGAGAGTCCCTTGGACTGCAAAGAGATCCAACCAGTCCATCCTAAAGGAAATCAGTTCTGAATATTCACTGGAAGGACTGATGCTAAAGCTGAAACTCCAATACTTTGGCCACCTGGTGAGAAGATCTGACTCATTAGAAAAGACCCTGATGCTGGGAAAGATTGAAGGCAGGAGGGGAGGGGGATGACAGAGGATGAGATGGTTGGATGGCATCACCGACTGGATGGACATGAATTTAGTAAGCTCAGGGAGTTGATGATGGACAGGGAAGCCTGGCGTGCTGTAGTCCATGGGGTCTCAAAGAGTCGGACACGACTGAGCCACTGAACTAAACTGTAATGTTCAACTGCCTGTGCACTCCATGAGAGCAAAGATCATGTCTGTTTTCTTCTTGATAATTTATACTCTGACACAGCAACTTTACCACTAACTCCTCCATAAACAATACTGAGTTGTAAGTGACAGTATGTTGGTCAGTCAAGAAAACTTATTTCAGATTTGCAGACAAATTAATCTCTAAAACGTTAAAATGTTCCAAAAACTATATTGAGAGTTCCTTCAATTGTGTTCTGTCTCCAAAATGAACAAGTTCTAGAGTGTAGTATAAAATAAGGATTAGAAAAGAGTAAATGACTGAAGATGTACAGGGACCAAAGTAGCTTGATTTTGCTATAATCTCAGAATTTAAAGGGGCTTCCCTTATGGCTCAGCTGGTAAAGATTCTGCCTGCAATGCGGGATACCTGGGTTTGATGCCTGGGTTGGGAAGATCCGCTGGAGAAGGGGAAGGCTACCCACTCGTTCTGGCCTAGAGAATTCCATGGACTGTATAGTCCATGGGGTTGCAAAGAGTCAGACACGACTGGGCGATTTTCACTTCACTTCAGAATTTAAAAAGTATAGCTATAGAATTACAGAATTACAGTGAAAATCACACTTGCTACTTGTATGATGCTAATCATATTATTTGTAAAAGGGAGGTAGTAATGATAAATGATAACCTACACATAAAATTTACTAGAAGTAATTCAAATCTAGTGTTTCTTCAGTGTAGTAGATAACATGTTTATATCTGTAAATGGATTTATATCTGCAAACATATAAATGAATTATTGTGAAGTAGCATAAACCCTTGTTGTTTAGTTGCTAGATCATGTCTGACTCTTTGCCACCCCATGGACTGTAGCCTGCCAGGCTCCTCTGTCCATGAGATTTCCCAGACAAGAATACTAGAGTGGATTGCCATTTCCTTCTCCAGGGGATCTTCCTGACCCAAGGATAGAACCCAAGTCTCCTGCATTAGCAGGGGGATTCTTTACTGTTGAGCTACCATGGAAGCCAGCATAATCCCTTGCTGTGCTGTGCTGTGCTTAGTTGCTCAGTGGTGTCCGACTCTTTCTTACCCCCATGGACTGTAGCCCCCCCGGCTCCTCTGTCCATGGGAATTCTCAGGCAAGAATACTAGAGTGGTTGCCATGCCCTCCTCCAGGGGATATTCCCAACCCAGGGATCAAACCCAGGTTTCCTGCATTGCAGGCAGATTCTTTACCAGCTGAGCCACCAGGGAAGCCCAGCATAATCCCTCAACCCCCTTAAATCTGGTACCACAATTACAGACTTTCATGGCACCATTCTTTTCCTTCCTAGAACTTATCAGAGTTTATTTTGAGGGTGAGTATTCCTTTAATGCCTTTCTCCCTAACTAGATTATGAGCTAATGTAAGAGCAGAAAATATTTCTATGTAAAGGCCTATCTCTAACACTCACTGTAATGCTACATATATTATTGTTGTTGATCAGTCGCTGTCGCATAGGACTCTGCAACCCCATCAACTGCAGCACACCAGGCTCCCCTGTCCTTCACTGTCTCCTGGAGTTTGCTCAAATTCATGTCCATTGAGTCAGAGATGCTAGCTAACCATCTCATCCTCTGCCGACCCCTTCACCTTTTGCCTTCAGTCTTTCCCAGCATCAGGGTCTTTTCCAATGAGTTGGCTCTTTGGATCAAGTGGCCAAAGTATTAGAGTTTCAGCTTCAGTATCAGTCCTGCCAATGAAAATTCAGGGTTGATATCCTTTAGGATTGACTGGTTTGATTTCCTTGCAGTCCAAGGGATTCTCAAGAGTCTTCTTCAGCATGCTGCTCAAAAAAATTTTCTTTCTGAATCAATGAATATGTTTGAGTAAATATCTGGTTTACTCAACAGCTGGAAACTATGGTTAATAGAGGTTGGGACATAAGAAGAGATGTTACTTAAACATTTATTAAGTGTCAAGTTTGTTTCTTACAAGTTTGATTTAACTAGGTGTTTTTCCTTATCTGGAGGACATTAAAATTTATAGAAAAGTACAAAGAATAGCATAATCTATACCCATATACTCACCACTCAGAATTAATAATTATTACTTAATATAGCAGAAGTCCACTTTAACTGCCTCCATATAGCATCCCTGGGAGCAAGTACAACTTGAGTTTGGAGTCCATTTTTAAATTATGTGTGTGTGCATATGTAACATTGTTTTGTGTATACTTCATTTAATTAAATGGTATCACAGCTGCCTACTATCATATTGGTAACTTTCTTTTTCCAGTGCATACTGTTTAATTGCCAATTAAATTTGATAATACATAATTGAATTTGTAAATATTTAGATGATGGGTAAGATGAATTTTCCTTCTTTGTTTTTGTTTTCCAATTTTTTCTTAGCTCTGTGTGTACTTTTTAAACCTTCTATATAAATCTTATAATCTACTCTGTTTCCAAAATTCCTTCAGGAATTCTTCTTGGAATTACATTAAATTTATAGATTAATTTGGGGTCAACTACAACCACTCCAGTACTCTTGCTTGGAAAATCCCATGGACGGAAGAGCCTGGTAGGCTGCAGTCCATGGGGTCTCTAAGAGTCGGACACGACTGAGCAACTTCACTTTCACTTTTCACTTTCATGCATTGGAGAAGGAAATGGCAACCCACTCCAGTGTTCTTGCCTGGAGAATCCCAGGGACGGGGGAGACTGGTGGGCTGCCGTCTATGGGGTCGCACAGAGTCAGACACGACTGAAGCGACTTAGCAGCAGCACAACTGTCTTTATAAATATAATGAATCCTTTCATTTATATGAGTGTTCTTTGCCAATTTTTTCAAGAAAACTATTTTATTATTACTCTTATATCTATTTTGTGACCCTAGTTATTGATAGATCTTTTCCAAAATATCATTAAACAAGAAATAATCTCATCTCTGGCAGCTTAACATTGTTAGTGAGATATGATAAAACATGTGGAAAGTTAAATAACAGTAAAAGACTGTAATAATACAAAAAAAGTAATAGCTTCAGAAGATTGTCAGGTGATTTGAAAAAGCACTCATTATTTTGGGAATCAGAAGAAAGATTGGTTTGGGTAAAACTTGTGAGAGGGAGCTCTACTGTAGTCTTATTTCATGTAGGTCTTGGAGAATGAATAGGATTCAAATATGCCCAAAAGCTTAGGTAAGGAATTTCAATTATGTTGAACAACTTCAGCAAAAGCCCAAAAGCTGAAAAGTACAGAACATTCATGGAACAGTTAAAAATAAATATTTGTATATAAAAATGGGAAATAAAGATTAGAAATACCTTTTAAAGCCACATTATGGGTAATATTAAAAGCCAGGTTAAGGAAAATGAAGTTAAGTATATAGTATGGGCAACGGGGAACCAAGATAGTGAAGGTTGTTAGACATCTATATAGCATGATAGCACTGAATGTAACCTATGTTTTCCACATCTCTTCTCTCATTAGTATGCTTTGTATGTTAGTCGCTCAGTCGTGTCCAACTCTTTTCTATCCCATGGACTGTAGCCCGCCAGGCTCCTCTGTCCATGGAATTCTCCAGGTAAGAATACTGGAGTGAGTTGCCATTCCCTTCTCCAGGGGATCTTCCTGACCCAGGGATCAAACCCAGGTCTCCTGCATTGAAGGCAGATTCTTTACCATCTGAGCCACAAGGGGAGTGCCAGTGTGCTTTGTACTTAGCACATAATAGACCCTCAATAAATATTCCATGAATGAATGAATCATCTGGCTGTGATGTGGTGAATCTATTTAAAGGGGAGAAAAAGAGACATAGAAATCTTTTAGGTACCTATTCCAACAATCTGGTCATGAATTGTAGTGGCCTCGATTCAGATGACAGTAGGAAAAGAAATTTCTCTGAATAAACTGCTTCTGCCCTATTGTTTCTAAAAAATAATGATATAATGACATTGTACCATAGAGTAGCAGGGTGACTTTTTTTCCTGATAGCTCATGAAGCTACATTTTGTGTTTTCTGATATATTTGCCATTTTTAAACAAACACAAATAAATAAGCTACTATTTGTGAGGAGGTGGGTCGGTGGTAAAGAATCAGCCTGCTAATGCAGGAGACATGGGTTCAATCCCTGGGTCAAGAAGATTTCCCTGGAGAAGGAAATGGCTGCCCACTCCAGTACTCTTGCCTGGGAAAGCCTATGGACAAAGGAGCCCGGTGGGCTACAGTCCATGGGGTCACCAAAGTGTCAGACATGCTTAGCGATTAAACAACAACAACCAATAGTGAAGGATACTAGGTTGCTTAAGATAGCCTGGACATTAAGAACGAAAGAAACTGGGATTTCCCTGGCAGTGGTTAAGACTCCATGCTTCCAACACAGTAGGTGCAGGATCGATCCCTGATTGGGGAACTAAGATCCTACATGCCACAAAGGCACAACCGAAAAATAAAAACAAAAAAGCTTCCAAAAGAAAAGAAGAATGAAAGAAACCCTATGTGACCCTGAGCTGGAACCAGGGAAACCTAGAATTGATACAGAGGAAGTTACAGGAAGGAGGAAAGAACATCTAATGATGATGATACTTAAAATTGATACAATGTTTTACAGTTTTCAGCTAGAAAATAAAGCATTCCTGAAGAAAATCGATGCTGACCAAGAGTATTAATTTTATTCTAATTCCATGTGGGCCCTAAATTGCTGCTTGTTAATCCTGTTATTCATCTCCAATTGACTAGCATCTTTATTCCCATTTTACCTTTGTAGAAATGCTCAGAAATATTGTGTTTTAATCAAGGTTGCTAGCAAGTGAGTGACAGATCCAGAACTCAAATCCACCTTGTTGAATTCTGAGTCCAGTGACATTTGCTTTCTATACCATTAGTTGTCTCACCTAAGAGGCAAAGTATTTTGTAAGGATAGAATTAAAGTGACCATATATTCTCTCCTGGATAAGGACTCAAATTTGGCCTGAAGGGGGCTATCAGATTGATTAACTTAGAAGGGAATAAGCAATGAGATTTCTCAGTAAAGCATGAGAACTGTTCCATTGGTTATAGTTAAATAATGAAACTTTAGGAAATAAGAAGGAAAAAGAGGGTAAGAACAGGAGGAAGGTGAAGGAGAAGAAGAAAGATGAAAAGGAAAAGCAGCAGTGACTTGTAGTAAGAAAGAGACCATATCACACTAGAAATATCAGCAGGTGAAATAATAATGAGACCCCAAATCAGGTCTTGTTTATCCGTGGTTTGTGTGGAGTAAATATGGAGGTCAGTGTCCCTGAGAGCTATATGAAGCCACTGTTGACGTCTGCCAGCTCTTTTCAGAATTAGCCTAAACATTGGTTCACTTTAAAATAATACCAGTTTATTGATGTTAGTGTTATTGTTCTAACACTTTAAATACAAAAGTCAACATACAATGTGGGGCTGGCTATAGTCGGTCTAGTTTAGGAAACAGACATTAAACAAATAAACCTATAAATATATAAATACAGATGGTAAAAACATGGCATATAAGATTTTGGCGAATATGTAAAACGTGGCTGGGAATAGCAAGTACTTAAGATTAATTGGAACACAAAGATTGTGGTGAGAAGTAACAGGAAAAGACTATAAAAGAGACTTGTGAAACATTGGGAAAAGCTTTAGACTGCTAACTTAAGGAATCTGAGTTCTCTTAGCTTGGCAGAGGGAAGCCAATGAAGGTGTTTTGAGCAAGAGAGTAGCATGAAAAAAAGGCCTGTTTGGGGAAGATTAATCAGACAAATGTGTGTGGGATCAATGGGAAGGAGAAATGGAGGCAGAGGATAAGTTAGAAGGCTACGGCAACATGTGAGAAGGAGGTAGTAAAGCCCTGTAGAGGACACACGACATCTAGACATCAAGGCTGAATTCCAGCCTGCCCTCCATTCACCCGGCCCTGCACCTAAAGGGTTGCAATTTGGGTGTCTTTCAAATTCTCACCAAGGAACCATATGAGTAGTGACCCTAGGCCTGTATTACCCTGTTTCATCTCTCTCCTCTGGTGAGAGAACTGATCCATTTCAAAGAGACGGAAGTCTAAAGATACTTCTTTTATAGCATTGCAATGTCCAGGGTGAAAACACAAATACCAAAATCAATCACCAGGAAGAATGCATGACATTTTATGACAGCTCTTTTAATGTCAGGAAAATTTTGAGCCAGTCTTAAAAACAAATCTTCAAAATTGCATTTGTGGAACATCCTCAACCCTTTAGGAATGGAACAAAAACCATGGGTGAGGGATAGAGTTAGGCTCAGAAATGGGGATTAAGGCATCATTTGGGAAGTAAACTACATGCAATCCAGAATAATTTATATGATAATGGACTTTATTCTGGTTTCAGTCTCAAAATGTAATGACAGACACCTATGCTCAATGATAATGCTAACTTTGAAAGTACAAGTGAAAGTCACTCAGTAGTGTCTGACTCTTTGTGACCCTATGGACTATACAGTCCATGGAATTCTCCAAGCCAGAATACTGGAGTAGGCAGCCTTTCCCTTCCCAACCCAAGGGTCGAACACAGGTCTCCTGCATTGCAGGCAGATTCTTTACCAGCTGAGCCACCAGGGAAGCCCAAGAATACTGGAGTGGGTAGCCTATTCCTTCTCCAGCCAATCTTCCCAACCCAGGAATTGAACCGGGGTCTCCTTCCTTGTAGGCAGATTCTTTACCAGCTGAGCTACCAGGAAAGCAAATGCTAACTTTGAATATAAATGAAATACTGATAAACTGGGGGTAGGGAAAGATATTTGAGAAATGGAAAGGAAAATCATGATTAAAACAATATTGAGGACTTCCCTCGTGGCATAGTGGATAGGAATCTGCCTGCCAATGCAGGGGACAGAGGTTTGATCCCTGGTCTAGGAAGATTCCACATGCAGTGGAGCAGCTAGGTCCATGTGCCACAACTACTGAAGCCCATGTGACTGTGCTCCACAAGAGATGCCACCACAGTGAGAAGCCCACGCACCACAGCTAGAGAGTAGCCCTTGCTTGCCACAATTAGAAAAAGCCTGTTGCAAAGCCACGAAGATTCAGCACAGCCAAAAGTCAATATAAATAAATAAAATTATTTTAAAAATTGACTTGATTGGCCCTATTACCCAGCCCTGCCATATTTCTTCCAGTGAAGAACAACGATAAAATTAGAGGGATTTAGCTCCACGGTAAGCTCCAACTTGTCTAATGGATTGCAGTAATCCCACACCCCATTCTAAAGTGATTCGTTCAGGGATAGGCAGTTATAAGTCAATCGATGTATGGCATTTCCCTTGCATTGGGGATTGGTTTGGGAATGGGTAAAACCCACTAGGCCAATGAGACATGGTTTGCTGGCAACTTCCAAGAAAGAAATGTTCTCACTCTCTTAAAAGAGCTTGTGGAAGTAACTTTCTGAGTGCTCTGACATAGAAAAGGAGATTGCTGATAGCATGAAATAAATACAAGGGTAAGCCAGGCTTCACTTGAAGGTGACACACCAGAAGGCTATGGGAAACATAGAAAATAACTTGATTTCTGATGGCATTCTTGAACAGCTGAATCAAACCTACCTAATGCCCTCTATGTCTATTGACATCCAGTTACATGAGTCAATAAATCCCCTTTATAATGTTTCATTATTTTTGAGATATAATTTACATGTATTAAAATGTACAACCTCTAAATGTACAGCTTAATGACTCTCTACATATGTACATACCTATAAGGCCATCACACGCATCAAAATATAGAATATTTCTGTCATTCCATAAAGTTCCTTTGTATCCCTTTTCAGTCAATATGAATTCCTGCCCACCACCCCTACCCCCACCCTGCTGCCCCAGAGACACATTATTCAAGTAGAATCCTATGTATGAATTCCTTTGTCTGGCTTTTTCCGCTAAGCATGTTTTAAGAGTCATCTCTGTTATTCCCACATATCAGCAATTTGTTCTGTTTTAATCCTGAGTAGTATTCCATTATACAAATGTACCACATGTCCATTTTTCTTTATCCATTCTCCCTTTGATGGACATTTGGCGTGTGTGTTAGTCAAGAAGGATTAGGTGTGTGAAAGCTTTATTAGAAGTTAAGCTTTATAGGGAACACAGAGAGGAAACTATGAACTAGGGAAAGACTGTGCGAGCTATCAGGGCTCCCCTGGTGGCTCAGCAGTAAAGAATCCATCTGCAATTCAGGAGATGCAGGAGATGCGGGTTCGATCCCTGGGTCAGGAAGATCCCCTGGAGGAGGGCATGGAAGCCCACTCCAGTATTCTTGTCCCATGGACAGAGAGCCTTGGTGGGCTATAGTCCATAGGGTTGCACAGAGTCAGACACAGCTGAAGTGACTCAGCATGCTTGTACGCACATGACAGCCATCAGAACTCTATGCTGGTGAAGAAGAAAGGAAAAGAAGGAAGATTGAGTGGAAGGGTCTTAGACTGCAATTTGGTTCTAAGAATGTTAGACAAAACCGGTCACCCATCAGAGAGGTCCTGCATCTCCCGGGATCAGGTCTGACTTAGTATCTCTTTTACACTCAGTCAGAAGAGCAATCTGTGGAAACCATGGCCTTTGAGTGAACATGGAGATGGATTCTAGAGCACAGCAATCAAGATGGTTAATAAAGAATGCCCTCACAATGTAATCTTCTCGGATCACAGAGATCCGAGAAGAGCGTTTTTATGGCTTCCACAGTCTACCCTTTATTTCACAGATTTGCTTCTCCTTACAGGATTGGGGAACATACTTTCCATAGTTCTCTTTCTGAGAGGAAACTCAGAAGAGGAAGGTTGACTGGGTGAGGTACAACCTCCATTGCTACAACTGATCCTGGGGCCACAACCAGTATTCATTTTCTTCCTCTTCTACTTATGCATTCTGAATTTGCCCCACCCTCAATTATCACCTCAGAGCTCACTTAGTGGTGTGACTAAACCTACAGTCCTTAGGATTCTGAGCCCTTAGTAATCATATCTTTCTCAGGCCAGGATGTTTTCATGTGTCTGGTCACAGTTACAGTGGGGCGAGGGAGTACCAGGAGGCACCCCAATAGATCTCTTGGATTCTGTGTGTTTCCTCCCTGACCCCACTGCGTAAAAGGAACACCATCTCCTTCTGCTGAAGGGTCAGTGACTCCTGCCAATATCGTGACTCCTCACCTGCTAGTCTCTGGACACAATTCTCTGGTGCACTGGTAGGAGCTGTAGTTTGTGGTGCAGTGGACCAGGGCCTTAATCCTGCAGAACCTACTGTTGTGGAGACAGGAAGTGCACAATCCCCAGAAGGTCACTGGCAATGATTATAAGTGGGACCACTCCTGCTTCTATTCTTTGGTTTCAGGACATCTGTCTTCTTCCTAATAGAGACACAGCACTATATGCGTGCATGTGTACTAAGTTGCTTCAGTTGTGTCCGACTCTTTGCGACCCCATGGACTGCAGGTCCTCTGTCTATAGGATTCTCCAGGCAAGAATACTGGAGTGGGTTGTCATGCCCTCCTCCAGACGATCTTTCCAACCCAGGGATTGAACTAGCAAATCTTATGTCTCCTGAGTTGGCAGGCAGGTTCTTTACTACTAGCACCACCTGGGAACCCCACAGCACTACATAGAGGTCCCTAATTTGATGCACACACAGCATTGAAGGATGGCACCCATCCCTTCAGAATGTTGTCTCTGGGGACTTCTCTGGTGGTTCAGTGGCTAAAACTCTGCACTCCTAGTACAGGAGGGCAGGCTTCAATCCCTAGTGAAGAAACTAGATCCCACATGCTACAACTAAGAGTCCATATGCCTCAACTGAAAGATCCTGCATGCTACAACTAAGCTCTGGCACAGCCACATAAACAAATATTTCTTTAGGAAAGAATGTTATGGCGCTTCCCTGGTGACTCCGTGATAAAGAATCCACCTGCCAGTGCAGGAGATGTTGGTTTGATCCCTGGTCTGGAAAGATGCCACATTCAGAGAAGCAACTTAGCCCTTGCACCACAGGTATTGAGCCTGTGCTCTAGAGCCCAGGAGCCACAAAAACTGAGCCCATGTACCGCAACTGCTGAAGCCTGTGCACCTAGAGCCTGTGCTCCACAGCAAGAGAAACCACCACAATGAGAAGCCCGAGGGCCATAACTAAGGAGTAGCCCCCTGCTCACTGCAACTAGAGAAAACCTCATGCAGCAACAAAGACCCAGCACAGCCCAAAATAAATGAATACATAATTTTTAAAGAAAAGAATGTTATCTCTGAGCTGAGCAGTTTAAATGCACCTGTAGAAGGCCGTTCTAGCATTCTATGAGGCTGGCTGCTTCTGGATGATGTGTTATCTGTTATGGCCAGTGGATTTCACAGTCAAATCAGATGATTCTAACACATCTTTTGTTATGAAATGGGTCTCCTGGTTAGATGCTATTCTGTGTGAGATTCCATGCCTATAGATCAGGGATTCCGTAGTCCCTGAGTAGCGGTTATTGGCTGAGGTCTGTGGGCAGGTATGACAATTTGTATGTAGAATAGGAATCCATTCCTCTGAGAACAAACTCCTGACTCTTCTAGAATGGAAGGGGTCTTATATATTTCATCTGCCAGAAACCAGTTAGTCTCTGAAAAACAGTGCCATATCGGGGGCTTGGCTCTTTATCCTGATCAGAAACAGGTTGAACATTCAAGGAAACAAAAGCTAGATCAACCTTACTAGGAACCTACCATTGGGCCTGTCCGTAGTCTCAATTTCTGCCACAATCATCATCACTCTTTTGTGTTCCTATCATGCTAGTTGTGGGATAGCCAATGACAATGGCTGGCTAACACCAATTAACCAAGTCATTTTGTCTGCTTCAATGTTCAGTGTCTCTTTCATAATAGATGCTTTCTGGTGCTGTGTAATTAAAAAAAAAAAATTGTTTTCCTTCTAAGCCCCTGACCAGATGGCCCATGCTGAGGCCACTGCCCAGGAATCTCTATATATTTTCACCTCTCTAACCCCTTCTCTCATCCTCACAAAGCAGACAACCAGATGCACTGCTCCCAGCTCTACTCATTTGGAATTTATTTCCTCTCCATCATTTTTCAGGGCCACTGCTGAATATGACTATAATTAAATCAGTATCCATTTTTGGCTTTCACTCACATTCCAAGCAGACTCACCCATAAACCAAGCTCAGGCTTTTTCTTTCTCTTTCAACTATTGTGTCAGACCTCCTTCTCCCCATACAGTCATAGGAGCAAGCTCAAAGAAGGGCAATGATGCAACCATGGTAGGTATATGAGGGCTTGAACTTCCTGCTCACACTCTCAGGCTCCTAGAGTCCTAAATGTACCATTTCCATCTTACAATAGACACATGCTGGGTGTGTGAGAATTTATGACTTGGCCTTTCCAACAAAATCTAGCTCATAATGGAAAGTTCAATATTCGAAGTTAGGTAGTGCCCCATAATCTAGTGTGTAACCAGTAATGCATCTGGTGCTGTTTATCGCAGGGTATATAATCCTCTCCTGTGAGTTGCATGCCCTTGTTCCAGAATTTCAAGGCCTTCATTATGATTCTAATACTGGGGCTTGCCATAAATTCCATATTAAATCTTTTCTCACTATTGACAGCTCCACCTGGACCTGCTGAATCATACAACCCAACCATCAAGGCTGCCTGCTGTACAGATTGAACCTGCTTCAGATTCTTTCCTACTTTAGGTCCCATTGAAAGCCAGCTGCATTCAATGTTACCTCAGTATACAGGCTAGAATAGCATTCTTAGGTATGGAATATGTCACCTTCAGAACCTGATGGAGCCTACCAGGCTCTGTACTTTTTTTTGTATTAGGAAATACAAGATGCAGCAATTTTGTTTTTCACTTGGAGGAGATATCCTGGGATGCCCTGAAACTGGGCCCCTAAATGCCTTCCAAAGTGGCACGTGCATGATTTGCAGCACAGTTTATCTCTCACCCTTTGTTTCATCCTCATCCTAGTAACCTAGTGCTCATTCTGTTCCATCAGCATAATGTCATCAATGTAATAAACAATTGTGATACTCTTTGAGATTGTCAGGATCATACTGCATTATGATGCTGCAGAAAACAACATAGCCCAAAGCAAAACTATAAATAATTGTGATGGTTAATTCTATGTGTCAACTTGACCAGACCACTGAGTGTCCAGATATTTAGTCAAACATTATTCTGGGTGTTTTTGGATGAGATTAACATTTAAATCGCACATAGAGCGGGCGGCTGCGACGGCGCACATAGCACGGCCGAGAGGAGCTACCCCACGTCCGAGGCCAGGGGCAGAAGCCGGGAGGACCCGATGCCTGAGGTGCGGCGGCCAAGAAGAGCTACCCCACGTCCGAGGTCAGAGGCAGCGGCAGGGAGGAGCTACCGCGCATCCGAGGGGCAGTGGCCGAGAGTGCCAGGCTGCAACAGCGCAGGAGCAGCCGAGAGGAGCTACCCGACGTCGGAGGTCAGGGGCGGTGGCCGGGAGGAGCTACCCCACGCCAGAGGCCAGGGGCGGCAGCCAGGAGGAGCAACTCCACCTCCAAGGAGCGGTGGCTGCGCGGGCTCAGGAGGGCCTAGAGGAGCTATTCCACGTTCAAGGTGAGGAGGGGCAGCAGTGAGGAGACACCCCTCGTCCAAGGTAAGGAGCAGCGGCTGCGCTTTGCTGGAGCAGCCGTAAAGAGATAAACCACGTCCAAGGTAAGAGAAACCCAAGTAAGACGGTAGGTGTTGAGAGAGGGCATCAGAGGGCAGACACACCAAAACCATACTCACAGAAAACTAATCAATCTAATCACACTAGGACCACAGCCTTGTCTAACTCAATTAAACTAAGCCATGCCCATGGGGCCACTCAAGACCGGCAGGTCATGGTGGAGACGTCTGACAGAATGTGGTCCACTGGAGAAGGGAATGGCAAACCACTTCAGTATTCTTGCCTTGAGAACCCCATGAACAGTATGAAAACACAAAATGATAGGATACTGAAAGAGGAACTCCTCACGTCAGTAGGTGTCCAATATGCTACTGGAGATCAGTGGAGAAGTAACTCCAGAAAGGATGAAGGGATGGAGCCAAAGCAAAAACAATACCCAGTTGTGGATGTGACTGGTGATAGAACCAAGGAACGATGCTGTAAAGAGCAATATTGCATCGGAACCTCGAATGTCAGGTCCATGAATCAAGGCAAATTGAAAGTGGTCAAACAGGAGATGGCAAGAGTTAACGTTGCCATTCTAGGACTCAGCGAACTAAAATAGACTGGAATGAGTGAATTTAACTCAGATGACCATTATATCTACTACTGCAGGCAGGAATCCCCTAGCAGAAATGGAGTAGCCATCATGGTCAACAAAAGAGTCCAAAATGCAGTACTTGGATGCAATCTCAAAAACGACAGAATGATCTCTGTTTGTTTCCAAGGCAAACCATTCATTATCACAGTAATCCAAGTCTATGCCCCAACCAGTAATGCTGAAGAAGCTGAAGTTGAATGGTTCTATGAAGACCTACAAGACCTTTTAGAACTAACACCCAAAAAAAAAGTCCATTTCATTATAGGGGACTGGAATGCAAAAATAGGAAGTCAAGGAACACCTGGAGTAACAGGCAAATTTGGCCTTGGAATACGGAATGAAGCAGGGCAAAAGCTAATAGAGTTTTGCCAAGACAATGCACTGGTCATAGCAAGCACCCTCTTCCAACAACACAAGAGAAGACTCTCCGCATGGACATCACCAGATGGTCAACACCAAAATCAGATTGATTATATTCTTTGCAACCAAAGATGGAGAAGCTCTATACAGTCAGCAAAAACAAGACCAGGAGCTGACTGTGGCTCAGACCATGAACTCCTTATTGCCAAATTCAGACTTAAATTGAAGAAAGTAGGGGAAACCACTAGACCATTCAGGTATGACCTAAATCAAATCCCTTATGACTATACAGTGGAAGTGAGAAATAGATTTGAGGGACTAGATCTGATAGATAGAGTGGCTGATGAACTATGGACGGAGGTTCATGACATTGTACAGGAGACAGGGATCAAGACCATCCCCATGGAAAAGAAATGCAAAAAAGCAAATTGGCTGTCTGGGGAGGCCTTACAAATAGCTGTGAAAAGAAGAGAAGTGAAAAGCAAAGGAGAAAAGGAAAGATATAAGCATCTGAATGCAGAGTTCCAAAGAATACCAAGGAGAGATAAGAAAGCCTTTCTCAGCTATCAGTGCAAAGAAATAGAGGAAAAACAATAGAATGGAAAAGACTAGAGATCTCTTCAAGAAAATTAGAGATACCAAGGGAACATTTCATGCAAAGATGGGCTCGATAAAGGACAGAAATGGTAGGCACCTAACAGAAGCAGAAGACATTAAGAAGAGGTAGGAAGAATACACAGAAGAACTATACAGAAAAGATCTTCATGACCAAGATAATCACGATGGTGTGCTCACTCACCTAGAGCCAGACATCCTGGAATGTGAAGTCAAGTGGGCCTTAGAAAGCATCACTACGAACAAAGCTAGTGGAGGTGATGAAATTCCAGTGGAGCTATTTCAAATCCTGAAAGATGATGCTGTGAAAGTGCTGCACTCAATATGCCAGCGAATTTGGAAAACTCAGCAGTGGCCACAGGACTGGAAAAGGTCAGGTTTCATTCCAATCCCAAAGAAAGGCAATGCCAAAGAATGCTCAAACTACCACACAATTGCACTCATCTCACACACTAGTAAAGTAATGCTCAAAATTCTCCAAGCCAGGCTTCAGCAGTATGTGAACCGTGAACTTCCAGATGTTCAAGCTGGATTTAGAAAAGGCAGAGGAACCAGAGATCAAATTGCCAACATCCACTGGATCATGGAAAAAGCAAGAGAGTTCCTGAAAAACATCTATTTCTGCTTTATTGACTATGCCAAAGCCTTTGACTGTGTGGATCACAATAAACTGTGGAAAATTCTGAAAGAGATGGGAATACCAGACAACCTGACTTGCCTCTTGAGAAACCTATATGCAGATCAGGAAGCAACAGTTAGAACTGGACATGGAACAACAGACTGGTTCCAAATAGGAAAAGGAGTACGTCAAGGCCGTATATTGTCACCCTGCTTATTTAACTTATATGCAGAGTACATAATGAAAAACGCTGGGCTGGAAGAAGCACAAGCTGGAATCAAGATTGCCAGGAGAAATATCAATAACCTCAGATATGCAGATGACACCACCCTTATGGCAGAAAGTGAAGAGGAACTCAAAAGCTTCTTGACGAAAGTGAAAGTAGAGAGTGAAAAAGTTGGCTTAAAGCTCAACATTCAGAAAACGAAGATCATGGCATTTGATCCCATTACTTCATGGGAAATAGATGGGGAAACAGTGGAAACAGTGTCAGACTTTATTTTTGGGGGGCTCCAAAATCATGGCAGATGGTGACTGCAGCCATGAAATTAAAAGACACTTACTCCTTGGAAGGAAAGTTATGACCAACCTAGATAGCATATTCAAAAGCAGAGACATTACTTTGCCAACAAAGGTCCATCTAGTCAAGGCTATGGTTTTTCCAGTGGTCATGCATGGATGTGAGAGTTGGACTGTGAAGAAAGCTGAGCACCGAAGAATTGATGCTTTTGAAGTGTGGTGTTGGAGAAGACTCTTGAGAGTCCCTTGGACTGCAAGGAGATCCAACCAGTCCATTCTGAAGGAGATCAGTCCTGGGTGTTCTTTGGAAGGACTGATGCTAAAGCTGAAACTCCAGGCCACCTCATGTGAAGAGTTGACTCATTGGAAAAGACTCTGATGCTGGGAGGGATTGGGGGCAGGAGGAGAAGGGAACAACAGAGGATGAGATGGCTGGATGGCATCACTGACTCGATGGACGTGAGTCTGAGTGAACTCCAGGAGTTGGTGATGGACAGGGAGGCCTGGCGTGCTGTGATTCATGGGGTCGCAAAGAGTTGGACACGACTGAGCGACTGAACTGAACTGGACTGACTGAACATTTAAATAAGACTGACTAAAGCAGAGTGGCTTCCCTAATGTGTGTGGGCCTCAACCAGTCATTTGAAGACCTGTATAGAACCCAAAGTCTGACCTTCCCCTATGTAAGAGAGTTTTGTCCTGCCCAACTACCTTTGAACCGGGACATTAACTTTTCCCCTGCCTTGGGACTCCAGCTGAAACAGCTCTTTCTGGGTCTTAAGCCTGGACATGTTCAGATAAGAACTACAACATTTGCTCTCCTGGGTTTCCGGCTTGCTGATTCACCTTGCAGATCTTTTGTTGTTGTTCAGTTGCTAAGTCATGTCTGACTCATTGTGACCCCATGGAATGTGGCAGTCCAGGCCTCCCTGTCCTTCACTATCTCCCAGACTTTGTAAAATTCGTGTCCATTGAGTTGGTGATGCCATCTAACCATCTCATCTTCTGCTGCCCCCTTCTCCTTTTGCCTTCAATCTTTCCCAGCATCAGTCTTTTCCAATGAGTCAGCTCTTCACATCAGATGGCCAATGTATCGGAGCTTCAGTTTCAGCATCAGTCCTTCCAATGAATATTCAGAACTGATTTCCTTTAGGATTGACTGGTTTGATCTCCTTGCAGACCAACAGAATCTTGAGTCTTTTCTAGCACAATTCAAAAGCATCAGTTTTTCAGGGTTCAGCTTTCTTCGTGGTCCAGCTCTCACATCTGTACATAATTACTAGAAAAACCATAGTTTTGACTATATGGACCTTTGTCAGCAAAGTGATGTCTCTGTTTTTTAATATGCTGTCTAGGTTTGTCATAGCTTTTCTTCCAAGGAGCAAGCATCTTTTAATTTCATGACTGCAATCACCATCCGCAGTGATTTTGGAGCTAAAGTAAATAAAATCTGTCACTGTTTCTACATTACTCCTTCTATTTGCCATTAAGTGATGGGACTGGATGCCATGATCTTCATTTTTTAAAAGTTGAGCTTTAAACCAGCATTTTCACTCTCCTCTTTCACCTTCATCAAGAGGCTCTTTAGCTCCTCTTCATTTTCTGCCATTAGGGTGGTATCATCTGCATACCTGAAGTTGTTGATATTTCTCCCAGAAATCTTGATTCCAGCTTGAGAGTCATCCAGCCCTGCATTTCGCATGATGTACTCTGTGTATAAGTTAAATAAGCAGGATGACAATATACAGCCTTGACGTACTCCTTTCCCGATTTGGAACCAGTCCGTTGTTCCATGTCCAGTTCTAACTGTTGCTTCTTGACCTGCATACAGGTTTCTCAGGAGACAGATGAGGTGCTCTGGTATTCCCATCTCTTTAAGAATTTTCCACAGTTTGTTATGGGAAAGTCCCATGGGTGGAGGAGCCTGGTAGGCTGCAGTCCATGGGGTCGCTAAGAGTCAGACACGACTGAGCGACTTCACTTTCACTTTTCACTTTCATGCATTGGAGAGGAAAATGGCAACCCACTCCAGTGTTCTTGCCTGGAGAATCCCAGGGACGGGGGAGCCTGGTGGGCTGCCGTCTGTGGGGTCTCACAGAGTCGGACACGACTGAAGTGATTTAGTAGTAGATACAGTCAAAGGCTTTAGCATAGTCTATGAAGCAGAAGTAGACGTTTTTCTGGAACTTTCTTGCTTTTTCTATGATCCAGCTGATGTTGGCAGTTTGATCTGATATTGGCAATTTGTTGTTCCTTTGCCTTTTCTAAATCCAGCTTGAACATCTGAAAGTTCTCAATTCACATACTGCTGCTGAAGCCTAACTTGGAGGATTTTGAGCATTAGTTTGGTAGCATGTGAAATAAGCACAACTGTATGTTAGTTTGAACATTCTTTGACATTGCCCATTTTGGGGATTGGAATGCAAACTGACCTTTTCCAGTCCTCTGGCCACTGCTGAGTTTTCCAAATTTGCTGGCATAGTGAGTGCAGCATTTTCACAGCATTATCCTTTAGGATATGAAATAACTCAGCTGGAATTCCCATGCATACAAAAAGCAAAACTTTGATTCTAATTTTTACATCATAGGCTCTTCAGATAAAATATTCAATTGCTTAAGAACATTATAAAATTTTTATTTTCTAGTGTTCCCCTTACATAATTGTTGATATGGAGATGGTCTGTATTGTATACATAATATTTAATCATGTTGATAATGCCATTTATCATGTTTTAAAAATAGTCCACAAAAATCTTGTCACCTTATGTATTTACACCTTTTATACAGAGAGTGACCACATGCAGCTTTCTTTGGTTAGATGCTACATCCGAAGACTCATGGCAGTATGTTACATGACAGGTTAAAACAAAATCAATCAAAATAAAAAACTGTGAATTTAATTTGAAACTGTATATGGTATATATTTGCTGCTGCTGCTACTGCTGCTAAGTCGCTTCAGTCGTGCCCAACTCTGTGTGACCCCATAGATGGCAGCCCACCAGGCTCCCCTGTCCCCGGGATTCTCCAGGCAAGAACACTGGAGTGGGTTGCCATTTACTTCTCCAGTGCAAGAAAGTGAAAAGTGGGAATTTGATATTTGGAGAGAAGAAAATAATCAGCCCTTCATATCTGCATATCCATGGATTCAATCAAAGGATGGAAAATATTTGAAAAAAAAATTCCATGAAATTCCAAAAAATAAAACTTAAACTTGCCACTCATATCCAACAACTTATATAGCACTTAACATTACATTTGGGCTTCCCTGGTCGCTCAGACAGTAAAGAATCTGCCTGCAATGTGGCAGACACGAGTTCAATCCATGGGTCAGGAAGATCCCCTGGAGAAGGAAATGGCCACCCACTCCAGTATTCTTGCCTGGAGAATTCCATGGACAGAGGAGCCTGGCTGGATACAGTCCATGGGGTTGCAAAGAGTCAGACATAACTGATCGACTAACACTACAGTGTACTAGTACCGCTAGCTTTGTTCATAGTAATGCTTCCTAAGGCCCACTTGACTTCACACTCTAGGATGTCCAGCTGTTAGTGACCAGACCATCATGACCATCTGGCTTATTAAGACCTTTTTTGTATTGTTCTGTGTATTCTTGCCATCTCTTCTTAGTATCCTCTGCTTCTGTTATGTACTTACCGTTTCTGTCCTTTATCATGCCCATCCTTGCATGAAACATTCCCTTGATACGTCAAATTTTCTTGAAGAAATTTCTAGTCTTTCACATTCTATTGTTTTCCTCTGTTTCTTTGCATTGTTCACTTAAAGGTTTTATTTCTCCTTAGTATTCTCTGCAATTCTGCGTTCAGTTACACCTTGGAACTTCTTAAAATCCAAAATATTGTATGTGCCTGTTCAGTCCCTCAATCATATCCAACTCTTTGTGACCCTATGGACTATAGCCCACCAGGCTCCTCTATCCATAGAATTTTCCAGGCAAGAACACTGGAGTGGGTTGCCATTTCTCCCTCCAGGGGATCTTCCCAACCCAGAGATTGAACCTGAGTCTCTCGTGTCTCATGTATTGTAGGTGGATTCTTTACCACCGAGCTACCAGGGAAGCCCAATATCATGTGAGCTAATTCCTTATGATAAATCTTGGCTTTTTAAAAAAGTATTTGTTTATTTTTAGCTGCACTGGGTCTTTGTTGGTGTGTGGGAGCTTTCTCTGGCTGCAGAGAACAGAGACTGCTGTCTAGTTATGGTGCATGAACTTCTCATTGTGGTGGCTGCTCTTGTTGCAGAGCACAGGCTCCAGGGCATTTGGGCTCCGTAGTTGCAGCACGCAGGCTCAGTAGTTATGGCACAGGGGCTTAGTCGCTCCACAGCATGTGGGATCTTCCTGGACCAGGGATTGAACCCACGTCCCCTGCATTAGCAGGTGAATTCTTAACCACTGGACCACTAGGGATGTCCAGTCTTGCTTTTTTAATAGATAGATAAAAATAAAAAATTTATATGCAGATGCAAATGCAAATGCAAATATATATATAAAATGGTGCTGTTTCTCTGGCAGACCCTACGACAATAACTGTGTTTCAGGTAAGCAAAACTCTTTCTGATCCTCTTTCTTGATTAGGATAGAAGAGAATGCATTTGTCAATTCAAAGGCTACACAATATGTTCCTGAAACTATGTCTGTTATGGCAGTTACAACTGAGGCTGCCACTTGGTGGAGTAGTCTACCAACCAATCTTGGTTTGTAGTAATCTATCAGTTAGTTCAGTTCAGTCGCTCAGTCGTGTACGACTCTTTGCGACCCCATGAATCAGAGCACGCCAAGGCTCCCTGTACACCACCAACTCCCAGAGTTCACTCAGACTCATGTCCATCAAGTCGATGATGCCATCCAGCCATCTCATCCTCTGCTGTCTCTTTCTCCTCCTGCCCCCAATCCCTCCCAGCATCAGGGTCTTTTCCAATGAGTCAACTCTTCGCATGAGGTGGCCAAAATATTGGAGTTTCAGCTTTAGCATCAGTCCTTCCAATGAACACCCAGGAGTGATCTCCTTTAGAATGGACTGGTTGGATCTCCTTGCAGTCCAAGGGACTCTCAAGAGTCTTCTCCAACACCACAGTTCAAAAGCATCAATTCTTCGGCGCTCAGCTTTCTTCACAGTCCAACTCTCACATCCATACATGACCACTGGAAAAACCATAGCCTTGACTAGATGGACCTTTGTTGGCAAAGTAATGTCTCTGCTTTTGAATATGCTGTCTAGGTTGGTCATAACTTTCCTTCCAAGGAGTAAGTGTCTTTTAATTTCATGGCTGCAGTCACCATCTGCCGTGATTTTGGAGCCCCCAAAAATAAAGTCTGACACTGTTTCCACTGTTTCCCCATCTATTTCCCATGAAGTGATGGGATCAGATGCCATGATCTTCGTTTTCTGAATGTTGAGCTTTAAACCAACTTTTTCACTCTCTTCTTTCACTTTCATCAAGAGGCTTTTGAGTTCCTCTTCACTTTCTGCCATAAGGGTGGTGTCATCTGCATATCTGAGGTTATTGATATTTCTCCTGGCAATCTTGATTCCAGCTTGTGCTTCTTCCAGCCCAGAGTTTCTCATGATGTACTGTGCATCATGGGATGCAGGGTATACCCTTAAATAAGCAGGGTGACAATATACAGCCTTGACATACTCCTTTTCCTATTTGGAACCAGTCTGTTGTTCCATGTCCAGTTCTAACTGTTGCTTCCTGACCTGCATATAGGTTTCTCAAGAGGCAGATCAGGTGGTCTGGTATTCCCATCTCTTTCAGAATTTTTCACAGTTTATTGTGATCCACACAGTCAAAGGCTTTGGCATAGTCAATAAAGATCACATTGGTGCATTAAAACTCAGAACCATATGACTAACTCCAAACTTTTGCCCTTCATCAACCATATACTGCTTCCAAAAGATTCCGTGAAATAACTATGTGGTATCTCAAAAAGTATACAAGACTTTTACTCAATTTCCCCTGCTTTGCAGCAATACTTATATCATCTCAATCACATTGTGATTTTTAAAAATGTTTATTTCTTTATTTGGCTGCACTGGGTCTCAGTTGCAGCATGTGGGAACTTTGATCTTCACTGAAGCATGCAGGATCTTTAGTTGTGGTGCGTGGGATCTTTTTTTTAAGTTGTGGCACATGGGATCCAGTTCCCTGCCAGAGATTGAACCCAAGCCCCCTGCATTGGGAGCACGGAGTCCAAGTCACTGGACCACCAGGGAATTCCCACCACACTGTGATTTAAAATTCTACTGCAATTTAAATAGTGGTGGAGCAGTTACTATTTTTTAGAAATCAATCCAAGAGGCCTCTACGATGAGAATCAACACCCTTACAAACGTACTATGACAACATTTTCACCTATTCACTTCAAGTTCAGTTTTCACAGGCTTGTAGTGGCATTGCTTCTTTAGAAATCTCCACTGTCTGTAACAGTGAACGCTCTCTTTGCTGAGAAGGCAGCTGGAGAATGCTACCCAGCAGGTGAGAACAGAATGCACGTCAAGGAAAGATCCAGGCATGGGCAAGAAAGGAAGGAGAGATCATTGTCAAAGAACCCAGAGACAGTCCTTTGTCCAGAAGACAAAAAAAAAAAAAAATGCTGGCTTCTTGCTTTCTCTTGTCTCTTCCCTTCTTCGTGGTAAGATTATCAACCAAAAGTTTTAGATCTCAACTCTCTTTATTCTTTCTTCTGATCATTCAGCCAAAATCTCCTGTACTGTGTAGCTGTGCTCCTGCCTGAACTACCAGTGTAACTGCTATTGTTACCAAGGTGTTACTGAAGTTCAGTAACAAGTTCATGTGCCCAATGCACAGTGAGGCCAAACAAAGCATAACACTAGAGTTTGGAGCAGAAAAAGGTTTATTGTAGGGCCAAGCAAGAAGGATGGTGGTTGGTGCTCAAAATCACAGAAATCCCTGCTGATTTGGGGTCAAAGGGGGTAGTTTTAAAGGCAAAATTTGGAGTGAGGGCTGCAGGGTGTGTGACTTTCTTCTGATTGGTTGGTGATGAGGTAACAGGGCACTGCTCCAGGAATCTTGTGCTCAGTTTGAAGTTACCATCTTCCACCAGGGTGGGGGGCCTTGGTTTCTGCAGAACTTACAAAGATATTGTTATGTATATCCCTTAAGGAGGAACCAGGATCCTGCTTTAATCACTGCACCAATTTCTAATTTTTAAAATTTATTTATTTGACTGCGCTAGGTCTTCATTACTGAGTGCAGGCTTTCTCTAGTTGTGGTGAGTGGGGGCTACTCTCCAGCTGTGGTGCGTGGGCTTCTCACTGCTGGCTTCTCTTGTTGCAGAGCATGGGTTCTACGGCACGTGGGCTCAGTAGTTGTGGCTCACGGGCTTAGTTGCTCCATGGCACGTGGGATCTTCGGCAACCAGGGACCAAACCTGCATCCCCTGCATTGGCAGGTGGGTTCTTAACCACTGGACTACCAGGGAAGTCCCTACACTATAGTTTATTGATTGTTCCTCCTTTGTTTCTGTACTCCCTTACTTCTCTGATTAGCAACTATTTGAATCGCTCTTTGGTATTCAGGAAGGTCGAAGAGGCTGACACCTTTTTCCTGCAAATTAAAAAAGGGAACTGGAAAGGCTTTTGTGCCTTGGAGGACCTCACAGGATCTGCTCAATTTCAAAGGCTGTTACCCCAGAAACTAGGGGAAGAAGGACTTGGATAAAAGCTGTTTTGAGAACTGATTATTTCCCTAGATCTCCTCCCAAATTCCATAAGAATGCATAACTGCCCCTCCTTTACCATGGTAAAAGTCTGGAGGCCGATTTTCTGGAGATGTGATGACGACCTCTGGATTAGGGGATACGAGACACACTTAAGGACTCGGGTACCCTGAAAAAATGGGGACAGCAGATGGCCATATGTTTTGCATATGAAATGTTGAGATGCCTCTAGCCCGTCCTTCACACTGCTCCCAGAACATGGGTGGTTACTGGACCTCTAGTCTTCAGTTAGGAAGGGCAAGATTCTTCTCTCGGGGAATCTAACTGTCCCAATAACTCCAGAAAGAATGAAGGGATGGAGCCAAAGCAAAAACAATACCCAGTTGTGGATGTGACTGGTGATAGAAGCAAGGTCCGATGCTATAAAGAGCAATACTGCATGGGAACCTGGAATGTTAGGTCCATGAATCAAGGCAAATTGGAAGTGGTCAAACAGGAGATGGCAAGAGTGAACATCGACATTCTAGGAATCAGCGAACTAAAATGGACTGGAATGGGTGAATTTAACTCATATGACCATTATATATACTACTGCGGGCAGGAATCCCTTAGAAGAAATGGAGTAGCCATCATGGTCAACAAAAGAGTCTGAAATGCAGTACTTGGATGCAATCTCAAAAACGACAGAATGATCTCTGTTTGTTTCCAAAGCAAATCATTCAATATTACAGTAATCCAAGTCTATGCCCCAACCAGTAATGCTGAAGAAGCTGAAGTTGAATGGTTCTATGAAGATCTACAAGACCTTTTAGAACTAACACCCAAAAAAAAAAGTCCATTTCATTATAGGGGACTGGAATGCAGAAGTAGGAAGTCAAGAAACACCTGGAGTAACAGGCAAATTTGGCCTTGAAATACGGAATGAAGCAGGGCAAAAGCTAATAGAGTTTTGCCAAGACAACGCACTGGTCATAGCAAGCACCCTCTTCCAACAACACAAGAGAAGACTCTCCGCATGGACATCACCAGATGGTCAACACCAAAATCGGATTGATTATATTCTTTGCAACCAAAGATGGAGAAGCTCTATACAGTCAACAAAAACAAGACCAGGAGCTGACTGTGGCTCAGACCATGAACTCCTTATTGCCAAATTCAGACTTAAATTGAAGAAAGTAGGGGAAACCACTAGACCATTCAGGTATGACCTAAATCAAATCCCTTATGATTATACAGTGGAAGTGAGAAGTAGATTTAAGGGACTAGATCTGATAGATAGAGTGGCTGATGAACTATGGATGGAGGTTCATGACATTGTACAGGAGACAGGGATCAAGACCATCCCCATGGAAAAGAAATGCAAAAAAGCAAAATGGCTGTCTGAGGAGGCCTTACAAATAGCTGTGAAAAGAAGAGAAGCGAAAAGCAAAAGAGAAAAGGGAAGATATAAGCATCTGAATGCAGAGTTCCAAAGAATAGCAAGAAGGGATAAGAAAGCCTTCCTCAGCGATCAATGCAAAGAAATAGACGAAAACAACAGAATGGGAAAGACTAGAGATCTCTTCAAGAAAATTAGAGATACCAAGGGAACATTTCATGCAAAGATGGGTTCAATAAAGGACAGAAATGGTAGGCACCTAACAGAAGCAGAAGACATTAAGAAGAGGTGGGAAGAATACACAGAAGAACTGTACAAAAAAGATCTTCACGACCCAGATAATCACAATGGTGTGATCACTCACCTAGAGCCAGACATCCTGGAATGTGAAGTCAAGTGGGCCTTAGAAAGCATCACTACGAACAAAGCTAGTGGAGGTGATGGCATTCCAGTGGAGCTATTTCAAATCCTGAAAGATGATGCTGTGAAAGTGCTGCACTCAATATGCCAGCAAATTTGGAAAACTCAGCAGTGGCCACAGGACTGGAAAAGGTCAGTTTTCATTCCAATCCCAAAGAAAGGCAATGCCAAAGAATGCTCAAACTACCACACAATTGCACTCATCTCACACGCTAGTAAAGTAATGCTCAAAATTCTCCAAGCCAGGCTTCAGCAGTATGTGAACCGTGAACTTCCAGATGTTCAAGCTGGATTTAGAAAAGGCAGAGGAACCAGAGGTCAAATTGCCAACATCTGCTGGATCATGGAAAAAGCAAAAGAGTTCCAGAAAAATATCTACTTCTACTTTATTGACTATGCCAAAGCCTTTGACTGTGTGGATCACAATAAACTGTGGAAAATTCGGAAAGAAATGGGAGTACCAGATCACCTGACCTGCCTCTTGAGAAACCTATATGCAGGTCAGGAAGCAACAGTTAGAACTGGACATGGAACAACAGACTGGTTCCAAATAGGAAAAGGAGTACATCAAGGCTGTATATTGTCACCTTGCTTATTTAACTTCTATGCAGAGTATACATCATGAGAAATGCTGGGCTGGAAGAAGCACAAGCTGAAATCAAGATTGCCAGGAGAAATATCAATAACCTCAGATATGCAGATGACACCACCCTTATGGCAGAAAGTGAAAAGGAACTCAAAAGCCTCTTGATGAAAGCGAAAGAGGAGAGTGAAACAGTTGGTTTAAAGCTCAACATTCAGAAAATGAAGATCATGGCATCCGGTCCCATCACTTCATGGGAAATAGATGGGGAAACAGTGGAAACAGTGTCAGACTTTATTTTTGGGGGCTCCAAAATCACGGCAGATGGTGACTGCAGCCATGAAATTAAAAGACACTTACTCCTTGGAAGGAAAGTTATGACAAACCTAGACAGCATATTCAAAAGCAGAGACATTACTTTGCCAACAAAGATCCGTCTAGTCAAGGCTATGGTTTTTCCAGTGGTCATGTATGGATGTGAGAGTTGGACTGTGAAGAAAGCTGAGCGCCGAAGAATTGATGCTTTTGAACTGTGGTGTTGGAGAAGACTCTTGAGAGTCCCTTGGACTGCAAGGAGATCCAACCAGTCCATTCTAAAGGAATCAGTCCTGGGTGTTCTTTGGAAGAAATGACGCTAAAGCTGAAACTCAGTACTTTGGCCACCTCATGCGAAGAGTTGACTCATGAAAAAGACTCTGATGCTGGGAGGGATTGGGGGCAGGAGGAGAAGGGGACGACAGAGGATGAGATGGCTGGATGGCATCACTGACTCGATGGACGTGAGTTTGAGTGAACTCTGGGAGTTGGTAATGGACAGGGAGGCCTGGCGTGCTGCAATTCATGGGGTGCTGAGAGTTGGACATGACTGAGCAACTGAACTGAACTGAACTGTCCCAAAAGAAAGACTTAAAGACACTAACATCAGGGGTTTCCCCAACAAATGGCTTGTCCAGATCTGTCCACAGGGAGACTTCAAAGTCAAACCATTGTTATGGTTTAAATTTTATCTTGTAGGTACTTAAGAGCCAGCAGAGATTTTTAAGTAGGAAATGACTAGATTGTATACTAAGTGGAGGAAATGTGCTTGTAGGAGGAAAAGTGGTATGAAAGGAGAGAGAATAATAGCAATGAAAACAGTTACAAAGTTATTTTAAATGGTGAGGAGGACTTCCTTGGCGGTCCAGTGGCTAAGACACTGCATTCCCAGTGCAGGGGGCCAGGGTTCAATTCTTGGTCAGGGAGCTAGAACCCACATGCAGCAACTAGGAGTTCACATGCTGCAACTGAAGATCTCACAGTTTAACAAGGGACCAAAAAGTAAATAAAGGAAATGTCAAGGAAGCATGAGAACCAAATACATAGGTATCAAAAATTGAAATAAATGTCAGTTATGATGATAGATGTGAGCAATTAAAATCTTACACTGAAGGACTAAGACTGAGGAATTCCATTTCAACCTGCTAATCTGGACACAAGAATTTAATTTCTTCTGTATGAGTCTGAGTCCAGTAAGAAGAGAGAAGCCACACCAGTAAATAGAACAGAGAAAATTTAATATTCTACTAATAACTTTTTTTACTAGTTAGTAAAAGGTTAACTACTAACAGGGTAAAAGAGAACTTAAGGGGTACACAAGTCACAAAGTGTAAAAAGTAGTTACTATCTCTAAGGCTGAGAAGTTTAGAAATAATAATTGTTCAAACTACCACACAATTTTACTCATTTCACATGCTAGCAAAGTAATGTTCAAAATCCTCCAAGCTAGGCTTCAACAGTATATGAACCAATAACTTCCAGATGTACAAGCTGGATTGAGAAAAGGCAAAAGAACCAGAGATCAAATTGCCAACAATCGTTGGATCATAGTAAAAGCTAGATAATTTCAGAAAAACATCTACTTCTGCTTCATTGACTATGCTAAAGCCTTTGACTGTGTGGTTCACAACAAACTGGAAAATTCTGAAAGAGATTTTGGTATTCAGGAATACCAGACCACCTCACCTGTCCCCTGAGAAACCTGTATGCAGGTCAAGAAGCAACAGTTAGAACAGGACATGGAACAACAGACTGGTTCCAAATGGGGAAAGGAGTACCTCAAGGCTGTACGTTGTTACTCTGCTTATTTAACTTCTATGCAGAGTACGTCATGTGAAATGCCAGGCTGGATGAAGCACAAGCTGGCATCAGGATTTCGGGGAGAAATTGACATTTCTCCCTGCAATTTTCTAATGAGCCAACTCATTGGAAAAGACCCTGATGCTGGGAAAGACTGAAGACAAGAGGAGAAGGGGGTGACAGAGGATGAGATGGTTGATGGCATCACCAACTCAAAGGATGTGAGTTTGCGCAAACTCCAGGAGATGGCGAAAGACAGGAAAGCCGGACGTCCTGCAGTACATGAGGTCACAGAGTCAGACATGACTGAGCGGCTGAACAACAAAGCTGAGAAAGAGCAAACAAGGAAAGAACAAAGACTGTAGAAGAGCCTCACTCCTGAGCTAAGACTCAGACCTTTTTGGAGAGTCTGCTGCTGCAAGAACATGAGACCTGTGGGTGGTGTAGGAACTTGCTGAAAGTGGCAAACCAGAGCTGGTTATAGGACTGGCCCAGAAACTTGTCAAACTATACAAGTAAATTGGATCCGGTCTATACGAGTAACGCTGGGTGGTGGAAAACCTTGCTTTTGGTTGTAGCTGCCCAGTGAGGGCAGCCTGCTAGGTGGGAAGATAATATGCTGAGTATGCAGGTCACAGCTGGTCCATAAGGACTCCTGAAGTGAGCACTAACCAGGTCTCCTCACATGCTCAAAATGAGCTGACAGGAAACAGGAAATGAAGTCTCTCCTATGGCTTTGCAGTGTCCTTCCAGAACTCTATTGACAAAAACGAATATAAAGTAACAAAGTAGAAATGTTTATAGGGTCCACTATCAAAAAATAGGACAAAGAAGAGGACATTTGGATGTGAAAAGCAACAAATTAATAAGTTATTCCCTTTGATTTCCAGATGCACCCTTCTTCACACATTCAAACTTCCATACAACAATAAAGCAACAGTTATTCTTCATACAAGCAGAATTCTCCCCCTCTCCCCCAAATGAGGAGACACATAAAGAGTCATACCCATTATTGGCTACATTGATTACTCCTCAGATTCAGTCACAATCTCACTGAATCTTCTGATACCCGAAGACACAATTGTAAAGTTAACCTCCAGCAATTTGTAAAGAAAATAACAAATAAAAGAAGAATAAAATAGTTAAATATACACATAATTAGTGAAGAGAAAATAGATAAAGATATCACAATCCTCACTTTGATAATTAATTAGTCATGAGGCCATAGCTGAAATCTATGACTTCCTTCAGTAACCACATTGACCATTTTGGTCTTTTATGTGGTAGGGTGATCTCAGCCTTCATTCTGGGATGTTCAATAATCATGTCTTTTTGTTTTTCTTTTGGCTACACTGAACAGCATGCAGCATCTTCCCCAACCAGGGACTGAATCCATGCCCCCTGCATTGGAATTGCAGAGTCTTAACCACTGGACTGCCAGAAAAGTCTTGCTGCTGCTGCTGCTAAGTCGCTTCAGTCGTGTCTGACTCTGTGCGACCCCATAGACGGCAGCCCACCAGGCTCCCCCGTCCCTGGGATTCTCCAGGCAAGAACACTGGAGTGGGTTGCTATTTCCTTCTCCAATGCAAGAAAGTGAAAAGTGAAAGTGAAGTCACTCAGTCTTGTCCAACTCTTCGCAACCCCATGGACTGCAGCATACCAGGCTCCTCCGCCCATGGGATTTTCCAGGCAAGAGTACTGGAGTGGGGTGTCACTGCCTTCTCCAGAAAAGTCCTAGTCTTGCTCTTTTTTGATTGCTATACTTTTCCATAAATTTTACTTGGGTGTAGAAGTATCAAGAGTAGCCCCTTGTAAAGGAATTATTATACGATTTAAAAAAAAAAAAAGCACACCCAGAGGGGCTTCCCTTGTGGATCAGTGGTAAAGAGTCTACTTGCCAATGCAGATGACACAGGTTTGATCCCTGACCTAAGAAGATCCCACGTGACTCAAAACAGCTAGCCTGTGCGCTACAACTATTGAGGCTGTGCTAGAGCCTGAGAGCCACAACTACTGAGCCCACATGCAGCAACTACCAAAGACTGAGTGACCCAGAGCTCATGCCCTGCAACGAGAGAAGCCACTACAATGAAAAGCCCTCACACTCCGATTAGAGAGTAGCCTCTGATCAACACAACTAGAGAAAAGCCTGTGTAGCAACAAAGACCCAGGACAACCAAAAATAAATACATAATATATATATTTTTAAATCCACAGATTTATACCCTATGGGAACTCGAATAGAATTTGTATCCTGCTGCTATGTGAAAATTGTATAAACCTTAATTATGTTGAATTGGTTCATAGTACTTTTCAGGTCTACTGTATCCTCCTCAGTTATGCAGATGACACTGCCCTAATGGCAGAAAGCAAAGAGGAACTAAAGACCCTCTTGATGAAAGTGAAAGAGGAGAATGAAAATGCTGACTTGAAACCCAACATTCAAAAAACTAAGATTATGACATCCAGTCCCATCACTTCATGGCTAATAGATGGGAAAAAAATGGAAGCAGTGACAGACCTTATTTTCTTTAGCTCCAAAATCACTGTGGACAGTGACTACAGCCATGAAATGAAAAGACACTTGCTCCTTGGAAAAAAAACTATGACAAACCTAGACACTGTATTACTATGCAGAGACATCACTTTGCCAACAAAAGTCTGTATAGTCAAAGCTATGGTTTTTTCAGTAGTCATGTATGGATGTGAAAGTTGGACCATGAAGAAGGCTGAGCCCAGAAGAATTTATGCTTTCAAACTGTGATGCTAGATAAGACTCTTGAGCGTCCCTTGGACTGCAAGGAGATCAAACCAGTCAAACCTAAAGGAAATCAACCCTGAATATTCATTGGAAGGACTGATGCTGAAGTTGAAACTCCAATACTATGGCCACCTGATGCAAAGAGCTGACTCATTGGAAAAGACCCTGACGCTGGGAAAGACTGAAAGCAAGAAGAGAAGAGGGCAACAGAGGATGAGATGATTGGATGGCATCATCAACTCAATGAACATGTGTTTGAGCAAACTCCGGGAAATGGTGAAGGACAGGGAAGCCTAGAGTACTGCAGTCCATGGGGTCACAGAGTGGGACACAACTGAGCAACTGAACAACAACAACATATCCTCCTATTTTTCTGTCTATTGATTCTATTAATTTTTGAGAGTTTGATATGGAAACTCCAACTTAAAATCTTAATTTATCTACTTAAAAAATAATTATAATATATAGAGGGACTAAATGTAACTTTGTTTTGTATTTTCTAAGTCTCCTTTAAATGTGTTACCATACTTTCGTAATTAAAAAAAATCATTCAGTTCATTTCAGTTGCTCAGTCATGTCCAGCTCTTTGCAACCCCATGGACTGCAGTACGCCAGGCTTCCCTGTCCATCACCAAATCCTGGAGCTTGCTCAAACTCATGTCCATCCAGTCAGTGATGCCATCCAACCATTTCATCCTCTGTCATCCCCTCTCCTTCCACCCTCAATCTTTCCCAGCATCAGTCTTTTCAAATGAGTCAGTTCTTTGCATCAGGTCGCCAAAGGATTGGAGTTTCAACTTCAGCATCAGTCCTTCCAAAGAATATGCAGAACTGATTTCCTTTAGAATTGAATGGTTGTATCTCCTTGCAGTCCAAGGGACTCTCAAGTCTTCTCCAACACCACAGCTCAAAAGCATCAATTCTTCGGCACTCAGCTTTCTTTATAGTCCAACTCTCACATCCATACATGACCACTGGAAAAACCATAGCTTTGACTAGATGGACCTTTGTCAGCAAAGTAATGTCTCTGCTTTTTAATATGCTGTCTAGGTTGGTCATAGCTTTTCTTCCAAGGAACAAGCATCTTTTAATTTCATGGCAGCAGTCACCATCTGCAGTGATTTTGGAGCCCAAGAAAATAAAATCTGCCACTGTTTCCACTGTTTCCCCATCTATTTGTGATGAACTGATGGGATTGGATGCCGGAATCTAAGTTTTTTGAATGCTGAGTTTTAAGCCAGCTTTTTCACTCTCCTCTTTCACTTTCATCAAGAGGCGCTTCAGTTCCTCTTTGCTTTCTGCCATAAAGTGAAAGTCGATCAGTCGTGTCTGACTCTTTGTGACCCCATGGACTATACAGTCCGTGAAATTCTCTAGGCCAGAATACTGGAGCGGGTAGCCTTTTCCTTCTCCAGGGGATCTTCCCAAACCAGGGATCAAACCCACGTCTCTCACATTGCAGGGGGATTCCTTTACCAGATGAGCCACAAGGGAAGCCCTTCTGCCATAAGTGTGGTATCATTTGCATACCTGAGGTTATAGATATTTCTCCTGGCAATCTTGATTCCAGCTTGAGATTTACCCAGCCCCGCATTTTGCATGATGTACTCTGTAGAGAAGTTAAATAAGCAGAGTGACAATATACAGACTTATTGTACTCCTTTCCTGATTTGGAACCAGTCCAAATGTTCTATGTCTGGTTCTAACTGTTGCTTCTTGACCTGCATACAGATTTCTCAGGAGGTAGGTAAGGTGGTCTGGTATTCCCATCTCTTTCAGAATTTTCCACAGTTTATTGTGATCCACACAAAGGCTTTGACATAGTCAATAAAGCAGAAGTAGATGTTTTTCTGGAACTCTTGTTTTTTTGGTGATCCAGTGTATGTTGGCAATTTGATCTCTGGTTCCTCTGCCTTTTCTAAATCCAGCTTGAACATCTGGAATGTCACAGTTCACATACTGTTGAAGCCGTGCATGGAGGATTTTAAGCATTACTTTGCTAGTGTGTGAGATGAGTGCAATTGTGTGGTAGTTTGAACATTCTTTAGCATTGCCTTTTTGTGGGGTTGGAATGAAAACTGACCTTTTCCAGTCCTGTGGCCACTGCTGAGTTTTCCAAATCTGCTGGCATATTGAGTGGAACACTTTCACAGCATCATCTTTTAGGATTTGAAATAGCTCAACTGGAATTCCATCACCTCCACTAGCTTTATTCATAGTGATACTTCCTAAGGTCCACTTGACTTCACACTCCAGAATGTCTGGCTCTAGGTGAGTGATCACACCATTGTGGTTATCTCGGTCATTAAGATCTTTTTTGTATAGTTTTACTGTGTATTCTTGCCACCTCTTCTTGATATCTTCTGCTCTATTAGGTCCATATAATTTCTGTACTTTATTGTGCCTTTCTTTGCATGAAATGTTCCCTTGGTATCTCTAATTGTCTTGAAGAGATCTCTAGTCTTTCCCATTCTGTTGTTTTCCTCTATTTCTTTGCATTGATCACTGAGGGAGGTTTTCTTATCTCTCCTTGCTGTTCTTTGGAACTCTGCCTTCAAATGGGTATATTTTTCCTTTTCTCCTTTGCCTTTCTATTGTCTTCTTTTCTCAGTATTTGTAAGGCCTCCTTAGACAACCATTTTGCCTTTTTGCATTTCTTTTTCTTGATCACTGCCTCCTGTACAATGTCACAAAATCATAGGGTTTTTTTTTTTGTTTTTTTTTTTAAAGAGTAGCCCCAGGGAATACCCTGGTTCCAGAATCATTCTTATTGCTCCTTGGTGTAGCAACAACTTAATTTACCAATGATAATCAGGGAGTAACCACCCAGTAGAGCAATTCTTTTACCTGCCAGCTGGCTCAGTGACAATAAGAAACCCAAATAGCCAAATGGAGTTTCACTTTCTAATTCAATGGAATTATCATTGTATTTGTATTAGGAACAAAGAATCTCCAAACAACAAAGCTCAAAGTAGTTGAAAGAGGAGGGGAAAACCCTGTGAGTGGATTGAAGAAGAAGTGAAGTGAAGTGAAGTCGCTCAGTCGTGTCTGACTCTTTTCGACCCCATGGACTATAGCCTACCAGGCTCCTCCATCCATGGAATTTTCCAGGCAAGAATACTGGAGTGGGTTGCCATTTCCTTCTCCAGGGGATCTTCCCGACCCAGGGATCGAACCCAGGTCTCCCGCATTGCAGGCAGATGCTTTACCATCTGAGCCACCAGGGAAGCCCTGGTGAGTGGATTATTAGGTATTAATTGTGAGAGGAGCCACTCCCACTTCCACTCCCTTGATTTCCAGATTCTGGTTATGAAGGAGATAGCACCATATAATGGTCTCTGATTCAAAGCATACACTGCAGGCTGGAAGATGGAATCCCATCTTTTCATTATAGTATCTCCCAACCTGAAAATCCGATCATTTGCCAAGGTCCATCCCATTTCTGCAGAGGCCAACAGGTATGTTAAATGCAGGTGTGATAGATATCAGCATCCCAGCACGTTTCAAGTCTTTATGGTGGTACTCATATCTACAGTTTCTACAGGGATGTAGTTTGCTTGTACTAGATCGAGTTGGACTCTTCACAACCCCAAGGACTGTAGCCCACTAGTCTCCTCTGGCCATGGAATTTTCCAGGCAAGAATACTGGAGCAGGTTACAATTTCCTCCTCCTGGGGATCTTCCCGACTCAGGGACTGAACCTGCATCTCCTGCAACTCCTGCATTGGCAGGTGAATTTTTTTTTATCATTGTGCCATTGCTTTTTATTTGCTAATTTGTGAGAGAAGATAGCCTTTCTACTACAGTGATACTCATAAACATATTTATTCCAATTAAACATGAGGAAATGGGGAAATAAACATATGATGTGTCTGTGAACCAACTGGTCCCAACTTAATTTAGGCCTCAACTCCATTTATCACCACCACAATAGCCTCCATCATGAGCCACAATGTCATTTTGGATTCCCAGTATTAGCATCAATCCAGAAGCAGTGTCTACCAATACTTGAAAGATCTGGATATTCCTTTTTTATCCAGTGCACAGTCACTTAAGCAAATGGGTGAAGGGCCCTTTGGAGAAGGCTTGAAGGAAGACTTATGATGTATTCATGCAGCAATGTTGTAGGATCATTCCTGAAGTGAAAGAACCCTACCATTCAATTAAGGAACTCTACATTTGTGAAGTGTCTTAGGGCTAGAAGCTGGACAAAAGGCCATGACTCTTCATTGTGGTAACTTGGTTCAGATTTCTGGCTATTAGACACAGATCACACTGTTCATCTGTTTCACTCTAAGGGACATCATGATCAATTAGCCGCAGCCAAAGGTCCCTGTGGGCTTCCCAGGTGACTCAGTGGGTAAAGAATCCTCCTGCCAAGCAGGAGACACAGGTTCGATCCCTGGGTCAGAAAGATGCCCTGGAGAAGAAAATGGCAACCCACTCCAGTATTTTTGCTTGGGAAATGCCATGGACAGAGGAGCCCAGCAGGCTGCAGTCCATGGGGTCACAAACAGTTGGACACGACTAAACAGCTAAACAGCAGCAACAAAGTTCCCTATAGGCCAAAGCATTCTTATTATTGATAATGTCCCTGCTCCCATTTTTAGTAAACACATCTACTTTGTCTTTTATGGTTAAGTGATGCCATTTGACCTTTGCTACTTGAGAGCTTCTCATTTCTAGTGAAATCAGGGAGTTCATCTCAATGACAGCATCTTGCATGGTCAGGAAAGCAACCACAGACCTCTCTTAATTTCTTTCTCAATGCCTCAGTGACAGGAATGCCTTCCAAGCTTTCTCAGGAGTTATAGTGGGGGGATGAGTATGCAGTTTGCACATAATAAACCCATTCCAACCTTCTTCTCTCCTTAAGTCTTTGTATTCTATTTCATGCCATTGAAGCTTTGGTATCTTATCCTCATTAAACACAGGAAAACAGGAAATTCCATGGTGGTCCAGAGGCTAAGACTCTACGCTCCCAGTGCAGGGCGCATGGGTTCAAACCTATTCAAGGAACTAGATTCTGCATGCCCGGACTAAAAGATCTCACGTGCCACAAATAAAAAAAAAGATCCCACATGCTGCAACTAAGATCTGGCACAGCAAAATAAATAAATACATTTAAAAAAAATGACAACAGGAAAATGAGTCAAAATGTTGATCCTTCAACCCACTAAGCTGTTAGAGCCACCTCTACTTGCATAAACCAACACATTAAGCCTGGAATATCTAGTAAGGGGGCCCTAATCAATGGATTATTCCTGAGCTAGTTAAATTTTGTCTTCTTTGGCCTGACACTCTTAGAATCTATCTACCCCTACACATGTTCCCAGGCTTCTGCTACACTATATACATTAGCTAAACTTTGTAATAATTCATCTGATGCTTAGCTACTCCTTTCTTGGTCATATTGTACTGTATATCAAACTCTCTAGAGCAGACTGAGATTTGACCTTACTTATGGTTCTAGCAGCAGCCAAGTAAGATTGTGGTAGTTCTTGTGGTGGGTGCACATTGCCTTGCAAGGCACCTGTCCCTGGTCAGGTGAATGCCAGGATTTCAAACAAAACTAAGCTACTTTCCTCAGTTCAGTTCAGTTCAGTCGCTCAGTCGTGTCCAACTCTTTGTGACCCCATGAACTGCAGCACGCCAGGCCTCCCTGTCCATCACCAGCTCCCAGAGTTCACTCAAACTCATGTCCATCGAGTCAGTGATGCCATCCAGCCATCTCATCCTCTGTCGTCCCCTTCTCCTCCTGCCCCCAATCCCTCCCGGCATCAGAGTCTTTTCCAATGAGTCAACTCTTCACATGAAGTAGCCAAAGTATTGGATTTAGCATCAGTCCTTCCAATGAACACCCAGGGCTGGTCTCCTTTAGAATGGATTGGTTGGATCTCCTTGTAGTCCAGGGACTCTCAAGAGTCTTCTCCAACACCACAGTTCAAAAGCATCAATTCTTTGGTGCTCAGCTTTCTTCACAGTCCAACTCTAACATCCATATATGACCACTGGAAAAACCATAGCCTTGACTAGACGGACCTTTGTTGCCAAAGTAATGTCTCTGCTTTTGAATATGCTATTTAGGTTGGTCATAACTTTCCTTCCAAGGAGTAAGCGTCATGGCTGCAATCACCATCTGCAGTGATTTTGGAGCCCCAAAAAATAAAGTCTGACACTGTTTCCACTGTTTCCCATCTATTTCCCATGAAGGGATGGGACCAGATGCCATGATCTTCGTTTTCTGAATGTTGAGCTTTAAACCAACTTTCACTCTCCTCTTTCACTTTCAACAAGAGGCTTCCTCTTCACTTTCTGCCATAAGGGTGGTGTCATCTGCATATCTGAGGTTATTGATATTTCTCCCGGCAATCTTGATTCCAGCTCAGACCCCTGCTTTTTGGAGGTGATGGATGCTTATGGCACTGACTGCAGCAGTGGTTTCATGGATATATACTTATTTCCAAACTCATCAAGTTGTATACATTAAATATGTACAGCTTTTTGTATGTCAATCACTTTTTTAAAGATTCTTTTTTATGTGGACCATTTTTTAAAGTCTTTATTGAATGTGTTACAATGTTGCTTCTGCTTTATGTTTCAGTTTTTTGGCTGCAAGGCATGTGGGATTTTAGTTCTCTGACCAAGGATTCAACCCACACCCGCTGCTGCTGGAAGGCAAGGTCTTAACTGTTGCACTGTCAGGGAAGTCCCTGTCAATCACTTTTTGAACTCAGTAAATGTTGAGGTCCTTTAATGGACCGGAACCTGGTGGTCCGGAGTTGACGATAAGAAAGTAAAAGAGAGAAAGAGGCTGATATTCCTTGGTTTATGCAGAAAACCAATAAAGCCCTTGACACGGGGCTTGCACTGCTTCACGTAGGCACCAAGCACCCTCTCAAGGGGGTGAAGCCACAGTGCGCCTTCTCGAAAGGGTCTTAGAAGCCCGGGCAAGACAGTGAGCTCAGCCGGCTTCTGCGTTCCAAAGAATTAGCCTGAGAGAGAGAGAGAAAGAATGAAAGAAAGACAAGGGGACCCAAGCTCTGATGGAGCAAAGGTGTTTTATTCAACATAGTGTGGGTATATATACTGTCTTACAAGGTAGCTATTTTCAGCAAATATAAAAGTCAAAAGTCCAGACTTACAAATTATCAAGGAAACAAGGCAATCCATATCAAAGAGAGAGGGTTGTAAATAATCACTTTTACCATATGGTTAATAAAAAGGAAGAGGGCCATAAATAGTTACTTATCACCATATGGAAAACTAACAAAGGAAATGCATGTATTCCTCAGCCCCAGAGTGGTTTGCCAACTCCTCTTAATTCCTGAATATTCAGGAATTAATAAGGGGCAGAGGATTCATGACAGATCCAAAACAGCATACAGGAAGCCTCCTGTTAATGCTTCCTGACAAATAAAGAGGCTTTTAAAAACACACACACACACAATTTTAATTTTTAAAAAAAGAATTTAATTGCCTAAGGCCTTGCCCACTCCTCTACCAGAGGAAAAAGGGGATTATAGAAGGTTGACCACTGCTCAGGAAGTTCTCCTTTCTGGTCCTTCCTTCTGGGTGCTGTCACCACCTAAAGCAGGTGGGCAGCATGAAGCAGTCTCTTATTGCCACAAACACACACTGTCCACTCCTGCCAGTTGTCCCCATGAGTGTTGGGTCACACTTTCTTCAGACAATATGAGCTTTTTAAATGCTGAAAATATAAGAAGACCTGGAATTTATTTGAGAAGAAGGAACCCAATAGGTTGTAATTTGTCTTACTTGTCCCTCCTAGGAAGAACACTCTGATTTGGTGTAATGGCTAAAGTTTTGGGGAGAAGAGTTTAAAGAAAAAAACAACTATTACTATTCACTGGCCATCATGTTTAGTGATAAGTTGCAGGTGCTTTAGGTCCAAATAGAAATGGTGAAACAGTGCTATGGGAAAAGTAGCATTAGAGTCACATGAAATTTCTAGTAATGATCATATCTTTTCAGTAAACTTGGGCTAAAGTGAGACATCTGAAGAGAAAAAAATAGACAACATATTCATCAAAGAATATTCAAAAACTTTTGAATAAAAGTTGCATCTGTAATCTGGGAATTCAATATGTTCATGCCTTCTTTCTGACCTGGAGAAGTCCGTGGATTGTATACTCTATGGGGTCATAAAGAGTCAGACATGACTGAGCAACTTTTGCTTTCACTTTCATGCCTTTTTTTGGGGCTTCCCAGATGGTGCTAGCGGTAAAGAACCTGCCTGCCAATGCAGGAGACATAAGAGACGTGGGTTTGGTCCCTGGGTCGGGAAGATCCCCTGGAGGAGGTCATGGCAACCCACTCCAATATTATTCTTGCCTGGAGAATACCATGGACAGAGAAGCCTGGTGGGCTACAGTCCATGGAGTCACAAAGAGTCTGCCCAACTGAATACGCATGCATGACTCCTTTTTGGCTGATGTTTCACTTTATGATTTACACGTTAGAGGATGAACCATTCTGGACACCTTAACCATGTTCTTAGCTTCCCACCTCTATCTACAACTAAGTTATGAATTAGTTATTCTTCTTACATTCAAACCATAACTATCTCATATTTACCCATGCAGATGTACTTTCAGCATGTAATCCATATGGTGAAAGAAGTGTTGACCTTAAAGACATCAGAATTTCTTACTAAAAAATATCTAACCAGCCAGATTAGTTGAAGTGTTGGTGATACACAGCAGAGACACTGGTGCAATGCACTCAGACTATATGACAGTCTCTGGGAAATATGATAATGTTGCCATATGGATTTTTTAAATATAATACTTGCAAGTCTTTGCTGTAAATGTGCATTTTTGAGGCAATTGTGAAAGTGGTGTGTGATTGTTGATGTGTTCTGTTGTAAATTCAGAGCTTTTTCAAGTTTATTGCTCTTTACCTATTGCTTTCAAAGTGTTATTTTTAATTAAAACTTGTTATACCACTACAAAAAAAAAAAAAAATCTAGCCAGCTAATTCCTTTGTTGTTGTTGTTCAATTGCTAAGTCATGTCCACAGCTGCCTCAAATGCAGTTTGCTCGTGGCCACAAGTTCCATGAGAATCAGTATTTTAAAATAGAGTTGAATATACATTTGTATCTAGAAATAATATTACCCTTTCCTTCTAGTAACAAAAGCTAAGAGCAAGTAAGAATCCAGAAAGTCATCCATCAGTGCAGAAGAACATAGGCTTAGATTCTCTGCTGCCAGAGGGGTGCTGATTTCAGCATAAATGCATCCTTCAGTTGAGAGGCCCTGCCACTCACCAGTGATGTTCACTTTCATTAATTAGAAATACTAAAATAACATGGGAATAATTTTGCTAGCCTAAAAGAGCTTAAATAAATTATACAAAAGTCATGAGTAAACAGAACACTCGCATTAACTTTTCGTGATTGTTCCCATCTCAACTTCATAGATTAGAAAAGTCTCCGAAGTTCAGTGTGATAGAAAGTCAGAATAAGACTCAACTAGGCCCAACCACACTTCAGATATATAACTAGTTCTTGTGTAAACAGATGGCATGCTGAAGGGATAAGGAATTCTTTTCCTTGAAGTGAACTTTAACCATATTATCATGTGTACTTAAATAGAAATCAGGGGTAAATTTCTGGCCAAGGATGCAGTGTGACCTTGGAACAAATTATTTTACACTGTAATAAAAGCTTTCAGGTCATAATAGAACCATTCAACTTCAGCTTCTTTGGCATTAGTGGGTGGGGAATAGACTTGGATTACTGTGATATTGAATGGTTTGCCTTGGAAACAGAGATCATTCTGTCGTTTTTGAGATTGCACCCAAGTACTGCATTTCAGACTCTTTTGTTGACTGTGAGGGCTACTCCATTTCTTCTAAGGGATTCTTGCCCACAATAGTAGGTATAACGGTCATCTGAATTAAATTCACCCATTCCGGTCCATTTTAGTTCACTGATTCCTAAAATGTCGATGTTCACTCTTGACATCTGTTTGACCACCTCCAATTTACCTTCATTCATGGACCTAACATTCCAGGTTCCTATGCAATAGTGTTCTTTACATCCAGCATCTAACTTTACTTTCATCACCAGTCACATCCATAACTGGTCATTGTTTTCACTTCGGCTTTGTTTCTTCATTCTTTCTGGAGCTATTTCTCCACTCTTTTCCAGTAGCATACTGGGCACCTATTGACCTAGGGAGTTCATCTTTCAGTGTCATGTCTTTTTGCCTGTTCATACTGTTCATGGGGTTTTCAAGGCAAGAATACTGAAGTGGTTTGCCATTCCCTTCTCCAGTAGACCATGTTTTGTCAGAACTCTCCACCATGATCCATCCATCTTTGGTGGCCCTACACAGCATGGCTCATAGTTTCATTGAATTAGACAAGGACCATAAAGAAAGCTGAGCGCTAAAGAATTGATGCTTTTGAACTATGATGTTAGAGAAGACTCTTGAGAATCCCTTGGACTGCAAGGAGATCCAATTAGTCCATCCTAAAGGAGATCAGTCTTGAGTGTTCATTGGAAGGACTGATGTTGAAACTGAAACTCCAATACTTTGGCCACCTGATGAGAAGAGCTGACTCATTTGAAAAGACCCTGATGCTGGGAAAGATTGAGGGCAGGAGGAGAAGGGGATGAAAGAGGATGAGATGGTTGGATGGCATCACTGACTCAATGGACATGGGTTTGGGTAGACTCCCTGCAGTTGGTGATGGACAGGGAGGCCTGGTGTGCTGTGGTTCATGGGGTCAAAAAGAGTCTGACATGACTGAGTTGACTGAACTGAACTGATCTGCTGGCTAGAGAGCATCTAATCTCCAGGCTACCTTCCTGCAAGTTGGACTCAGCCATGGGACCCTAAAACAACTGTAGTATGAATCCCACAGTTCCGCAGAATATCTAATTACTTCCATGTGTGTAATAGGAATAGAAAATGAGATTTTAAATAATTTTAGTATCATCAAAAAACATGAAATATTTAGGTATAAATTTAACAAAGTATGTGTAAAACCTGTACACTGAAAACTGAAGAATATTTCTGAGAGAAATTAAAGCACAGTTGGGACATCCCTGGTAGTACAGTCGCAAAGACTTCACACTCCCAGTGCAGGGGCCCTGGGTTCAGATCCCTGATCATGGAACTAGATTCCATATGTCGAAACAAAGAGTTCACATGCCACACCAAAGATCGAAGATCCTGCATGCCACAATTAAGACTAGGTGCAGCCAAATAAATAGGGCTTCCCTGGTGGCTTAGAGGATAAAGTGTCCGCCTGCAATGCAGGAGAAAGTGAAGTCGCTCAGTCGTGTCCGACTCTTTGCGACCCCATGGACTGTAGCCTATCAGGCTCCTCCGTCCATGGGATTTTCCAGGCAAGAGTGCTGGAGTGGATTGCCATTTCCTTCTCCAGGGGATTTTCCCAACCCAGGAATCGAACCTGGGTCTCCCGCATTGCAGGCACATGCTTTACCATCTGAGCCACCAGGGAAAGAGACTGGGATTCAATCCGAGTCAGGAAGATCCCCTGGAGAAGGAAATGGCAACCGATTCCAGTACTCTTGCCTGGAAAATCCCATGGACAGAGGAGCCTGTGAGGCTTCAGTCCATGGGGTCTCAAAGAGTCGGACATGACTGAGTGACTTCACAGTCAAATAAATAAATTAAAAAAAAAAAAAGACAACTTGAAAAAAGAAAAAGAAAATAAAGCAGAATTAAATAAATGGAGAGATGGAATCATGTTCATGGATCAGAAGACTCAATGTTGTTAAGATGCCAATTCTCTCCAAACTGGTCTATCAGTTCAGTTCAGTTCAGTGGCTCAGTCGTGTCCGACTCTTTGCGACCCCATGAATTGCAGCACACCAGGCCTCCCTGTCCATCACCAACTCCCGGAGTTCACCCAGACTCACATCCATCGAGTCAGTGATGCCATCCCGCCATCTCATCCTCTGTCATCCCCTTCTCCTCCTGCCCCCAATCCCTCCCAGCATCAGAGTCTTTTCCAATGAGTCAACTCTTCACATGAGGTGGCCAAAGTATTGGAGTTTCGGCTTTAGCATCAGTCCTTCCAATGAACGCCCAGGACTGATCTCTTTTAGAATGGACTGGTTGGATCTCCTTGCTGTCCAAGGGACTCTCAAGAGTCCTCTCCAACACCACAGTTCAAAAGCATCAATTCTTTGGCACTCAGCTTTCTTCACAGTCCAACTCTCACATCCATACATGACCACTGGAAAAACCATAGCCTTGACTAGACAGACCTTTGTTGGCAAAGTAATGTCTCTGCTTTTAATATGCTGTCTAGGTTGGTCATAACTTTCCTTCCAAGGAGTAAGCATCTTTTAATTTCATGGCTGCAATCACCATCTGCGGTGATTTTGGAGCCCAAAAAAATAAAGTCTGACACTGTTTCCACTGTTTCCCCATCTATTTCCCATGAAGTGATGGGACCAAATGCCATGATCTTCGTTTTCTGAATGTTTAGTTTTAAGCCAACTTTTTCACTCTCCTCTTTCACTTTCATCAAGAGGCTTTTTAGTTCCTCTTCACTTTCTGCCACAAGGGTGGTGTTATCTGCATATCTGAGGTTATTGATATTTCTCCAGGCAATCTTGATTCCAGCTCATGCTTCTTCCAGCCCAGCATTTCTCATGTTGTACTCTGCATAGAAGTCAAATAAGCAGGGTGACAATATACAGCCTTGACGTACTCCTTTTCCTATTTGGAACCAGTCTGTTGTTCCATGTCCAGTTCTAACTGTTGCTTCCTGACCTGCACACAGGTTTCTCAAGAGGCAGGTCAGGTGGTCTGGTATTCCATCTCTTTCAGAATTTTCCCACAGTTTATTGTGATCCACACAGTCAAAGGCTTTGGCATAGTCAATAAAGCAGAAATAGATGTTTTTCTGGAACTCTCTTGCTTTTTCCATGATCCAGCGGATGTTGGCAATTTGATCTCTGGTTCCTCTGCCTTACCTAAAACCAGCTTGAACATCTGGAAGTTCATGGTTCATGTATTGCTGAAGCCTGGCTTGGAGAATTTTGAGCATTACTTTACTAGCATGTGAGATGAGTGCAATTGTGTGGTAGTTTGAGCATTCTTTGGCATTGCCTTTCTTTGGGATTTTAATGAAAACTGACCTTTTCTAGTCCTGTGGCTACTGCTGAGTTTTCCAAATTGAGCGGTGGCTTAATGGGCACAGGAGGGCCGAGAGGAGCTATTCCATGTTCAAACTGGTCTATAGATTCAGTCAATTTATGGAAAGGTTTTGTTGTTGTTGTTGTTTAGAAATTGAGAAGAAGTTTTATAAATGTATATGGAAAGGCCAAGGACCCAGAATGGACCAAACAATCCTGAAAAAGGAAACAAGCTGGGGCACTTATACTACCTGACTTCAAGAACTACTATAAAACTACAATATTAAGACAGCATGGTGCTTACATATAGACATATATGAATATGTGTGGATGGACATATGGATCAATGGAACTGAACAGAGAACCCATAAATAGACTCATATGTATATGGTAAGTAGAAGCCCCAAAGCAATCCATCAGGAAAAGGAAATCCTTTCAACAAATAGTGCTAGAACAGATAAATATCCATATAAAGAAAATGAATCTCAACCTCTATCTCATCCCACACAAAAATTAATTCATGACAACCCTATTGTAAAAAACCATAAAACTTTTAGACAAAAAATAGACATGGGCGTAGGCAGATTTTCTTAGATGTAACACAGAAAGCAATAATCATTAAAAAAAAAAGTGATATATGAGATTTCATCAAAATTTAAAACCTCTGTTCATCAAAAAATATGAAGAAATAATAGGCAATCCACAAACTAAAAGAATATATTCATAAAACATGTATCTGACACAGGACTCATGTTCAAAATATATAAAGAATTTCTAAAATTAACATTAATAAATTATCAAGCAAGATATTTAAACAGATTCTTCACAATGGAAGTTCTATGAAATGCCAACATGCACATGTAACAGTGCTCAACATCAGTACTCACTAAGAAAATGCAAATTTAAACCACTAGGGAATACAACACCTGCTGTGTGCGTGCTCAGTTGCTCAGCCATGTCTGACTTTTTGTGACCCCATGGACTGTAGCCCACCAGGCTCCTCCATCTGTGGAATTTTCCAGACAAGAATACTGGAGTGGGTTTCCATTTCCTCCTCCAGGGGATGTCCCTGACCAAGAGATCAAACCCACTTCTCCTGGATCTCCTGCATTGGCAGGCAGATTCTTTACCACTGTGCCACCTCCAATGGCTAAAAATGTCAAAAACTGGTATCACCAAATGCTGAAAAGGATGTGGAACAAACAGAACTCTCAAACATTGCTGGTAGAAATATAAAATGGAATACTTGGGTAAAATGTAATTTCTCATAAAGTCAAATCATAAACCTAACCTATATCCAGAAAACTCACTCCTAAGTAATTAGTCAAGAGAAATAAAAGTACAAATCTACAAAAAGACTTGTGCAAAAATGTTTATAGCAGCTTTATTTGTAACAGCATAAAACATAAAAAAAAACCCAAATGTCCTTCAGTGGTTGAATGGATAAACAAGTTGTACCATATTCTTACAATTAAATAATTACTCAGAATAAAAGATGATGTTCTATTCTATAGCACAGGGAACTAATTCAATATCCCATGATAAACCATAATGGAAAAGAATAAAAAAAAGAATGTATACATATGTATAACTGAATCACTTTGATGGACAGCATAAATTAACACATTGTCAACTATACTTCAATAAAAAAATTATTCAGAAATATGAAAAAACATGGAAGCAACCTAGATGTCCATCAATAGATGAATGGATAAAGGAGCTGTGGTACATATATATATATATATATATATATACACACAATGGAATATTACTTAGGCATAAAAAGGAACCCATCTGAGTCAGCTCTAATGAGGTGAATGAACCTAGAGCCTATTATACAGGGTGAAGTCAGAAAAAAAAAAAAACAAGTATTGCATATTAACACATATATATGAAATCTAGAAAGATAGTACTGATGAAGCTATTTGCAGAACAGCAATGGAGATGCAGACATACAGAATAGACTTTTGGACATGGAGGGCAGGGCAGGAAGGAGAGGGTGGGATGTATGGAGAAAATAACGTGGAAACATATACATTACCATATGTAAAATAGATGGCCAATGGGAATTTGCTGTATGATTCAGGGAACTAAAACCAGGACTCTATAACAAAACCTAGAAGGGTAGGGTGGGGAGAGAAGTGGGAGGGAGGTTCAGGAGGGCGGGGACATCAGTATACCTATGGCTGATTCATGTCGATGTTTGGAAAAAAACCACTCAATATTGTAAAACAATTATCCTTCAACTAAAAATAAGTATATCTCATTGAAATAAAAAGAAATATGAAGAAATAAACTACTGATATATACACCAACATGGAGAAATCTCACAAACATAATGCTAGGCAAAAAAAGCTATACACAAAAGAGCATGTACTATATGATTCCATTTGTAGACAAAACTAATCTAAAATGAAAACAATCAGAACAATAGTTCCCTCTGGGGGGACAGGGAGGGATTGATGGAGAAAAGAGAGGATGGAGATTTTTGTGGGGAGACAGTGTTATTTGCTCAGTCGTGTCCAACTCTCTGCGACTCCATGGACTGTAGCCCAGTAGGCTCCTCTATCCATGGGATTTTCCAGGCAAAAATACTGCAGTGGGTTGCCATTCCCTTCTCCAGAGGATCTTCCTGACCCAGGAATCGATCCCAGGTCTCCCACATTACAGGCAGATTCTTTACTGTCTGAGCCACCAAGGAAGTCCTTATATTATTATAGGTGTGTGAGTTATACAGGTATATTCGTCAAAATTATGTAATTAACTTTCTTCCACTTCAATATGTGTATATCTTACCTTTAAAATAACTGCAAAAAATAAAATAATGGTCAAAAAACAATGGGAAGTGAATGGGTGGAAGCACTAAGGAAACAGGATTGGTAGAATGTTAATAATAACTGAAGCTGGTCAGTTACACTGAGTTCATTACATGATTCTGTTTGCTTTGTACAGACTTAAATTTTTTCATAACAAAAAGTTTTAAAAATTAGCTGGGCCCGCTTCATTTCCTGGTAACATTTCCTTGTTGTCCATCAAAAAGCTCATTTCCCACCATCAAAACTCTTTCAAACCTCCTCCTCCACTTTGCTCCAACCTGCCACCTGCCCTGTCTCCTAGTCTCCTCCTACCACTGAACCTACAGCTCCACCAGCATCTGTATCCACACCTTTCTCCTTCCCACTTGTTCCAAAGAAAGGGGTGGCACTTCTTCTCTTCAGTGTCAGTCCCTCTGCCTGGGCCCTAAAGCCCTGGCCCCACCACCAACCCACTTTTTCAGAGATCTTGTGCCTTTGATGATCACTTTCTCCTCTGTCTTCTAGGCTGGCTCCTTCCCATCAACATTCAGCTGCACTCAAGTCTCTCCTCTCCTAAAAACAAAGCAAAACACAAAAGCTTATCTCCAACTCCCCTCAAACCTCTGCCTTTTTTCCCACCTCCTCTAGAACCAAATTTCTTGAAAGAGTTTGACACTATCTCCACTTCTTCCATTTCTTTTACTCTTTGGCCCACTTCAGTCTGGCTTCCATCTCTACCACTTCATTGAAATGGCTCTTACCAAGACCACCAATGACCTCCATGGCACTAAAACAAGAGTATTTTTCAGTCCTCACCTTCTTCGACACTCGGCAGCATTCGACAGCCCCTTCTTATCAAAATCCCTCTCAAAGTGACTCCATATTCCCTGACCTAAGTCTCATCTGTTAACCTCTGTCCTCTATCAGAATATTTTATGCTGGAATTTCCAAGGTCAATGTCTGAGACCTCTCTCAACACATTGAGCCCCTCCTGGGAATCCCCAACTATATGCTGAGAACACCCAAGTGGATATAACCAGACTGTGTCTCCTTTATATGCCAAAACCATATACTCAACTCTCTATATGCTCCTGGATGTCCCATAGACATCTCAAACTCTGCATGTCTAAAGCTGAACTCTTGGATTTCCCTGGTGATCTAATTGCTACAACTCCCATACTCCTAATGCAGGGGGCCCAGGTTCAATCCCTGGTCGGGCAACTAGATTCCACATACTGCAGCTAAAGATCAAAGACCCCGAATGCTGCAACTAAGGCCTGGCACAGCCAAATAAATAAATAAGTATTAAAGCAATAGAAAATTGTTTAGGAAAAAAACAACAAAGTTGAACTCCTGGCTTTCCTCCCATACCGGCTTCCCTCAGAACTTCCTGTTTCAGTATCTGGCATCACTTTCCACACAACAGCTTAAGCCAGAGATCTGAGTATCCTTGACTCATCCTTGAAGTCACTACCCACATCCAATAAAACACCAAGTTTTAGAGATTCCACCTTTTAAATATCTCTCAAATCTTTGTTGTCTCTGGCTCACCCCAGTCCAAGACACCAACCCCTCTTCTTAGACTCCAGAAATTGTCTTCAGTCTCACAGTCCTCCAGCCCATCCTACACACGATAGCCAGAGTGCTCATTCTACATTTACATTTGATGATTTTCCCTATTTCTCCCCTGTCTACTCAGAAACATGCAGTGTCTTCCAACTACCCTAACTGTAAAATGAAAACTACTTAGCATGATCTATAAAGCCCTGTGTGTTCCAGCTTTTCTTACTTCTGCAGTCTGGCCTCATGGCTCTCCCCTTTAGTCTCTGTCTTGTTACACTAAGACAGGTGTGGCAGTCAAATCCTCCGTGATGGATAGATGCTGAGATGGAGTCAAGAAGGCAAAGGTTTGTTGGGGAGTAAAACCTATGAAAGTAAAAGGAAGGAAGCAGGATTGGGCAAGGGGGAGCTATGAAGACCACAATACAGGCCTGTCACAATCTTTGTCAGCACCACGGGGAGCTCTGGAGCAAATGTTGCACATTACAGGATGCACACTGGGTGTAAATGGCCAGGCTCTTATACCACAGTCTTAGTCACTGGCTGGGGCCATTGGAGAGGACCATAACCCCATCTCAAATACTGAGGGGGAATTGAAAGAGTTAACAGTTATAGGTTGTTAATTGACCTTACTTTCTTTTTTTTTCTTTGGCTGCACAGCGCATGGGATCTTCCCTGATCAGGGATAGAACCTGTACCCACTACAGTAGGAGCACAGAGTCTTAGCTACTGGACTAGCAGGGAAGTCCCAACTGACCTTCTCCTTAACAGTCCTCTTTTGAAGAGAAAGCAGCTATTTCAGTGTCTACCACCAGGAAGCATATAATCAAAGTCCCCACTGAAGCCTAGGGGATTAAGGACATTTCCCAATGAAGTGGCATTCCCAATGAAGCTGAGGCCTAGGCATTCCCTGGTGGTTCAGTGGTTAGGACTCAGCCCTTTCACAGCTGGAGGCCTGGGTTTGATCCCTGGTCAGGGAACTAAGATCCTGCAAGTTAGTGTGTAGTAGCCTAAACAAACAAACAAAGACCTGCTGGATAGATTGAAATTGGCCAGGGAAGCGTGAAAGTATTCCAAAGACCAGCATGTGGGAAAGCTCTGTGTGGCAAGGGTGTTGGATCCTTGAAGGAAATGAAAAAAGATCCTTGTGGCTGAGCACAATGTGTTGAGCAAAATGTTGGCTTCCAGCACACTGAGGAAACAGATCTTTTTCAAACTTAAGGTGTAAAAGACTTTGAGAACCTCTAATTAAAAATGCAGACCCCTGACCCTCACCCAGAGAGTCTGATGCAGCTGGTCTGGTACAGAGCCCATTACCTATGTTTCAAAAGGCACTTTCCCCTGGGGATTCCAAAGTAGGTGGTCCACGGGACACACTTTGAGGACGGTGGTAAACAGTAGCTCTTATTATCTCTTTACTTGTCTCCCATAGACTGTGAGGTCCTCTCAGTTTTCTAGCATTGGGCATAAAATATACACATGATAAACATTTGAGGAAGGAGTAAATGGCAAATGAAAAATGGAGGCAGAGCCATGTAATAAAAATGGGATAACTAAAAGCATCTTGTAAACTATAAATAAAATGTTCTATTCCGTGAACAGTGACTTTCAAACTTTTGGGGCATGTCCCACAGTAAGAGATATATTTTACATTGGGACTCAACACACACACACACACACACACATAATTATAAAACAACAGATTCACTAACCAATAGTTACCTTTATTGCATGCGAAGCATCCTGATATTTTCTACTCTACCTCTTTCCAAAAAGTATATTGTTTTAATGATCCATTCATGGGTCTTATGCAATTTAAAACACAGTGAGTAAAGTGCAGTCACTATCCCCTGACCTATCCTGTCCCACTCCCTCAGGTATGATTGTGTGCTAAGTTTCTCAGTCATGTCCAATTCTTTGTGAGCACTATGGACTGTAGCTTTCCAGGCTCCTCTGTCCATGGGATTTTTCAGGCAAGAATACTGGAGTGGGTTGCCAATTCCTTCTCTAGGGAATCTTTCCGACCCAGGGATTGAGCCTGCATCTCTTGAGTCTCTTGCATTAGCAGGTGGATTCTTTACCATTGTGCCTCCTGGGTAGCCACAGGTATGATTTGGCCTTGCTAAATTAACAACTGCAGCCATGAAATTAGAAAATGATTGCTTCTTGGCAGGAAAGCTATGACAAACCTAGACAGTGTATTAAAATGCAAAGACATCACTTTGCCGACAAAGGTCTCTACAGTCAAGGCTGTGGTCTTTCCAGTAGTCATGTATAGTCCAATGAGAGCTGGACCATAAAGAAGGCAGAGTGCTGAAGAATTGATGCTTTCAAACTGTGGCACTGGAGAAGACTCTTGAGAGTCCCTTGGACAGCTAGGAGATCAAACCAGTCAATCTTAAAGGAAATCAATTCTGAATACTCATTGGAAGGACTGATGCTGAAGTTGAAGCTCCAATACTTTGGCCACCTGATGCAAAGAGCTGACTCATTGAAAAAGACTCTGATGCTGGGAAAGACTGAAGACAGGAGGAGAAGGGGACATTAGAGGATGAGATGGTTGGATGGCATCACCAATTCAATGAATATGAACTTAGGCAAACTCCAGGAGATGGTGAGGTACCTGAGTCCATGCGGTCACCAAGAGTTGGACATGACTTGGCAATAGAACAACAACAACAAGTTAGTGACGAGTACCCATGACTTCTGTGAACTTAATTCTCAAGTCTCATATATGGTGCTTCTTCTGACTCAGAAGGTCCTTCTCCCCATCCTTACTTGCCTATGTGTGTGTTAGTCACTCAGTTATGTCAGACTCTTTTGTGACCCCCTGGACTATAGCCCACCAGGCTCCTCTGTCTATGGAATTCTCTAGGCAAGAATACTGGAGCGCATTTCCAGTTCCTTCTCCAGGTCTCCTGCATTGCAGGTGGAAGCTTTACCATTTGAGCTACTACACCTTTTACTTACTTGGGTAATTCCCATTTATTTTATCCTGTCCTGTGGCCTAAGAAGACTCCCCTCTCCTTATGCCTGTCTTAGGCTAAGACAGCATAGTGTTCCTAGCTCTTTCACTTTGCATGGAAAGTGTCTATGTGTCCATATCCTTTAGCAGACCATGAATATTTAGAAGTCAAGGATTTGGCAAAATGGGCAATCAAAAATTATTTGTCAAATACCTGAGTAAAATCTAATGTGCTGTTATGTGTTATTTTGAGAGGAAAAGTCTGGGTGCTGGAGAGGTGAAGAGGAGGCATGAGCTAAATGGTACAATTATGTTGTTAAACACATGAAGCTTTTGTAAACAGTCCAGGAAAAAACTCACATTTTCAGATCCTTCCAAACTCTATGACTCACTAAAACCATTCACTATTACAGTAAAGTTTTAGGTCAGAGTGCAGGTTTTTGCTGTGTGACTTTTGTACAGCAGCTAAATATTTAAGAGTTTTGAGCATAAATAGTAATAGAAATAGTGATTCATTGAGAAGTGATAAAGGTTTTGATGCTGGAATCAAACCGAATGGGTCAAACCCAAAGATGTAACCTCAAAGTGTCTAATATGATGGCCATAATTGAGATGGACAAGCTCTCAGAAGTAGAGTGGCTCTGCTATTCAGCACAACCAAAGGTCCCTTGGCTAATGTCCACATGCAAAGTGAGAAACTGAAATTATAAGGTCTTACCTTTTTTTCACCCCTAAGGTTACTCCTGTTAATTTACATATACTGTATTTTAGGGACAATGTTAACAAAATCCAATAACATTTCAAAGAAGCTTGTGTTGCCTTTAAAAACTGCTTCATCTTTGTAAAGACAAAGTATTTTTGTCATTTCTTAGTGTCCTTTACTTTAAGCACTTCTACTTAAAAGAGGCTCTTGACACTCTTTACTCCTTTCTCTATCCCTGGCATCTTTCTTCTGTCTTGTATTCTCTCTCTTCTCCTGAGTAATCAGAAACCAAAAGGATCTTTGAAATTCAGCTCTCTGACAGCTGAAGTGGGTAAGGGACTACCTTGCACCATACTTCATAAACAAGGACGCAAGAGAGTGAGGCTCCAACTCCTGGGAGCTGGGGCTGGTGTTCAACAGTGGTAGCAGCGATGCAGGGCTCTGAGAGGAAGATGAAGAAGCACGGTTACATGTGAAAAGTCCGCTGTTCTACTACTGTACTGACACTTGGTAAAACTGACCAACCCAGTTTTAGTGCTTTTATTCTTTGTTTTTTCTATCAAGATTTGGAAAGGGTGGCATATTAGGCCACTGGTTAAGTGAAATATTCACTATGTGCACTTTTATGACCTTGCTTTCAGTCTGAGAGCATGTGGTCTAACACTGAGCTTCCTACTTTTCATGCTTAATATGAGAATTAATCGAACTGTCATAATATTTATGCAAATGCTACATTATAAACATACAGCATTTATAATACTATGTCTATTATGACCTTGTGTCTTTTAAGACTTTTTTTTAATATCCAGAAGTTAAGTGGGCCTTAGGAAGCATCACTGCAAACAAGGCTAGTGGAGGTGATGGAATTCCAGGTGAGCTATTTCAAATCCTAAAACATGATGCTGTGAAAGTGCTGCACTCAATATGCCAGCAAATTTGGAAAACTCAGCAGTGGCCACAGGATTGGAAAAGGTCAGTTTTCATTCCAATCCCAAAGAAAGGAAATGCCAAACAATGCTCAAACTACCGCACAATTGCACTCATCTCACACGCTAGTAAAGTAATGCTCAAAATTCTCCAAGCCAGGCTTCAGCAATACGTGAACCGTGAACTTCCAGATATTCAAGCTGGTTTTATACAAGCCAGAGAAACCAGAGATCAAATTGCCAACATCCGTTGGATCCTCAAAAAAGCAAGAGAAAAACATCTATTTCTGCTTTATTGACTATGCCAAAGCCTTTGACTGTGTGGATCACAACAAACTATGGAAAGTTCTTAAAGAGATGGGAATACCAGACCACCTGATCTGCCTCTTGAGAAATCTGTATGCAGGTTAGGAAGCAACAGTTAGAACTGGACATGGAACGACAGACTGGTTCCAAATCGGGAAAGGAGTACGTCAAGGCTGTATATTGTCAACCTGCTTATTTAACTTATATGCAGAGTACATCATGAGAAACACTGGGCTGGATGAAGCACAAGCTTGAATCAAGGTTACCTGGTTATCAATAACCTCAGATATGCAAATGACACCACCCTTGTGGCAGAAAGGGAAGAAGAACTAAAGAGCCTATTGCTGAAAGTGAAAGAGGAGAGTGAAAAACTTGGCTTAAAATTCGACATTCAGAAAGCTAAGATCATGGCATCTGGTCCCATCACTTCATGGCAAATAGATGGAGAAACAGTGGAAACAGTGGCAGACTATTTTTTTGGGCTCCAAAATCATTGCAGATGGTGATTGAAGCCATGAAATTAAAAGACGCTTACTCCTTGGAAGGAAAGTTATGACCAACCTAAATAGCATATTAAAAAGCAGAGACATTACTTTGCCAACAAAGGTCCGTCTAGTCAAGGCTATGATTTTTCCAATAGTCATGTATGGATGTGAGAGTTGGACTATAAAGAAAGCTGAGCACAGAAGAATTGATGCTTTTGAACTGTGGTGTTGGAGCAGACTTTTGAGAGTCACTTGGACTGCAAGGAGATCCAACTAGTCCATCCTAAAGGAGATCAGTCCTGAGTGTTCACTGGAAGGACTGATGTTGAAGCTGAAACTCCAATACTTTGGCCACCTGATGCGAAAAACTGAAAAGACCCTTTGAAAAGACCCTGATGCTGAGAAAGATTGAAGGTGGGAGGAGAAGGGGATGACAGAGGAGTAGATGGTTGGATGGCATCACCGACTCAATAGACATGAGTTTGGGTAAACTCCGGGAGTTGGTGATGGACAAGGAGGCCTGGCGTGCTGCAGTCCATGGGGTAGCAAAGAGTCGGACGTGACTGAGCGACTGAACTGAACTGAACTTGAATATCCAGAAACCCTTGTCAGTCATTTAACAAAGTTAGTAGAGACTTCCCTGGTGGTCCAATCGTTAAGAATCCACCTGCCAATGCAGGGGACATGGGTTCTATCCCTGGTTGGGAAACTAAGATCCCACATGCCATGGGGCAACTAAGACAGCTTGCCAAACAAAGCTACTTAGCGCGAGCTCTGGAGTCCATGGGCTACAACTACAGAGAAGCCCACATGCTGCAATGAAAGATCCTGAGCACCACAGTGAAGACTCAATGCAGCCATAAATAAATAAATAACAATATTAATAGAAATCAAAGAAAGAAAGATTTACTCTCAGTCCCACCACTGCAACAAATCAAAACTCTCTTCATTTTCCTGGGTTGCCTTCAAATCTTTGCCTTTATCTCTATCAGCTATTTCACTTGCAAATGACAAAGAACAATAAACAATAAAGGAACTGTTGAAAAGCATAGTTTCATATGAGGCTTCCTTCACCCAATAGTTTGAACTAAATCACCAAGTACCAAGTTTCTTTCAACTACACTATTCTACCTACCACTGCCTTGCTTTATCCTCAGGCTCTGTCTATCCTCTATCTGAGGATCTTAGCAAGCCCCAGGCCCTTCCAGTGTGGTAGGAAAACAGCTGCAAAAGTTCTAGATCCCACACTCTTACACCTCATCAAGCCCTGGTAAGTGGGCTCCAATTAGTTCACCTGCCCATCCCTGAGCCAACCACTATGGTCAAGAAGGTGATGTTTAGATTGACCTGAATTATCAGAACTCAACACATGGCTGAGAACTGGTGAGAAGTGGTTTCCTTTCAAACAAACATATATGCCCTTAGGAAAAAAAGAAAATAGATGCTGAACAGCAGAAAGAATATATGCCTGTTACCGTATGCAAACTTGATTTGTATCATTATAATCACCGTTTGTTTGGTTGGGGTTTTTTTTTTTTTTTTTTTTTTGGCACACCTTGCAGCATGTAGGATCCTGGTTCCCCAATCAGGGATCGAACCCATACCTCCTGCAATGAAAGCGTGGAGTCTCAACCACTGGACCACTGGGGAAGTCCCATAATCACTGTGTGGATGTGATTTTATATTATGCTTTTTAAATACACATTTATTTATTTTTGGCCACATCAGATCTTAGTTGTGGTGCACAGGCTTCTCTCTAGTTGAGATGTGTGGGCTTAGCTGCCATGAGGCAAGTGGGATCTTAGTTCCCCAACCAGGGATCGAACCTGCATCCCCTGTATTGGAAGATAAATTCTTAAACCACTGGACCACCAGGGAGGTCCCTATATTCTGCTTTTTAAACACAATTTTCTATAGAGTTGTATCTCAATATGTTGGACTGATAGTAAGCATATTTTTTTTTCCTGTCTTCACCTCTGGCAGATAATCTATATAAGAGTGTTTTCGTTTTATTCTACTGCCATATGGACTAGTTTGGTTTATGGTGACATTGACAGATATCTAGGTGGGAGGCCCAGGGAAGAAGGGGAAAGCCAGTGAGCAGCCTTTTTTTTTTTAGTAAGCATACTTTTAATGCTGTTAAATTTATGTCATCTTTAGTGATTCTGTCATCATTTAAACTTGAATGTAAAATACTGTTGATGCTAATGAAAAATCTAGTGACCAATCATTCAAATAATATGAGCATTAAAATGAAGCATCCGTGGAAGCCTGTGTATCATAACAATGATCAAAACACACCTTTGATGTGGTCAACAATTTAAGGTTAAGACTGCAAGTGAGGATTTATTCATTGATTTATTCATTTATTCTCAACAGACATTCAACAAGTACTCATTGTTTGCCAGTGTGTGCCAGAGTAGAGAATACAAAGGCGAATCAAACCTGGTCCCTGACCTCACTGATTGTGTGTTTTTGGCAGCCTTTTCCTCAAACCTCATTCTGAGTTTCATAATCTTGTTTTCTATATAATCTACTTTGAAGCAGCAAAATTCAGTAAAAACCTCAAGCTTTACATCTCTGATAAATTTCTTCCATGGGGCAGTCTGGACATCATTTCAATTTTCTTCAGACTGACCATCAAGCTGTAGGACGGCAGTGTCTGACTACAAAACAGATTCTTGCATATTTGCTTACGTGCCTCCAGAACTTAGTTATCCGCACATTATAATTTCTAGAGATATATAGGAATGTCTGACTGAATGGAAACAGGTAACATGTTCCTGGATGTCAGTCCTTCCCCAATCAGTGTATTGGTAAGTGCAATTCTAATCAGTCATCATATTAACTTTTAAATTATAACATAATTTAAAGATAGTTTTAATATCTTCTGGAGAAATATAAAAAATGAGTGACGGTTAGCTCTTCAGAGAAACTTTATTTATTTTTCATTTTTTTGGCCGTACTGCTGTGACATGTGGGCTCTTAACGATGTTAACGAAAGTTAAATACCCCAATAGGGTGTGATGAGAAGGGCGCTTCACTTCTGTGTTACTCTTTCCAAGAGCAGTAAATAGACTGTAAGTCCAGTCTAATCATGAGAAAGACATCAGACAAACCCCAACTAGAGAGAAGCCTGTGCAAGGCAACAAAGCCCAAGCACCACAACTAAGACCTTACACAGCCAAAAATAAAAAAAATTTTTTTTTAATAATTTCAAAATAAAAGTTTACCTTGTAAAAAAAAAAACAGCACCATGCTGGCATAATTACATGCAGATAGAGCAATGAGACTGGAGATACTGCCTAGAAAGAGTATTAGGGTATAACAATATAATATAAGAAAAAGAAGGTGTTACAAATTACAAGTAATTTATAGATTAATCAGCAAAGTTGAGCCACAGTTGTTCAACAATTTGAAGTTAAATCCAATTTGAGCTTTACTTCCATATTCATCTATGAATAATCTATAAATATTGAGCACCACCCATATGCCAGGAAGTATGTTGGGTATTAACACTGTTCCTATTCTCAATGTGCTTACAATTTAGTAGGAAATGAGACATGGAACAGTAATTATAAATGCAATTATTGTAAAGGGACAATCAGTTCACTTCAGTTGCTCAGTCATTTCTGACTCTTTGAGACCCCACGACTGCAGCATGCCAGGCCTCCCTGTCCATCACCAACTCCCAGAGTTTACTCAAACTCATCTCCATTGAGTCAGTGATGCCATCCAACCATCTCATCCTCTGTCATCCCCTTTTCCTTCCACCTTCAATCTTTCCCAGCATCAGGGCCTTTTCTAATGAGTCAGTTCTTTGCATCAGGTGGCCAAAGTATTGGAGTTTCAGCTTCAGCATCAGTCCTTCCAATGAATATTCAGGACTGATTTCCTTTAGGATGGACTGGTTGGATCTCCTTAAGGACTCTCAAGAATCTTCTCCAACACCACACTTCAAAAGCATCAATTCTTCGGTGCTCAGCCTCCCTCATAGTCCAACTCTCACATTCATACATGACTACTGGAGAAACCATAGCTTTGCCTAGATGGACCTTTGTTGGCAAAGTAATTTCTCTGCTTTTTAATATGCTATCTAGGTCGGTCATAGCTTTTCTTCCAAGGAGCAAGCATTTTTTTAATTTCATGGCTGCAGTCACCATCTGTAGTGATTTTGGAGCCCCCCAAATAAAGTCTGTCATTGTTTCCACTGTTTCCCCATCTATTTGCCATGAAGTGATGGGACCAAAAGCGCAATACTGAGTGCTTAAAAAGTGTTCCTAACCTAGCCTCAGGCATCACGAAAATCTTCTCTGAGGCAGTGCCATTTAGGTTGACATCTGAAGACAAGAAATTGACGAGGTAACAAGGGAATGAAGAGCACTGTAGGAAGAGAGACTGACCCAAGTAAAGACCTGAGACGTATGAGATGACCTAAGGAGAAAGGTTAGTGTGGCGAGAATAAACAAGAACTGAGAAAATACTCCTAAGGTACTCTAACATTAGAGGATGAATAGTGGAGCAAGAGCCAGCCTTGGGACAGAAAAGAAATACTCAAAGATGTATAAGGAAGAGACGTACATGTCTTCAAAACATAATGACAGTCTGGAAGCCAGGAAGAGAAATTGTGAACACCAATTGCTATATGCTGCTACAGGTTGAAATGTCCCTTTGATTTAGCAATACTAGGTTACTGGTAATCTTAAATAAGAGCATTGAAATGATTGGAATAAAAGCCAGATTAAGTGATCTGAAAGGGCAAGAGATAGGACTTCTGTTTTGAAGATGGCAAAATGATCCCTTACAGGAGTGTCCTAAAAGTATAGGACACTCTTTTCACCCAGACTCTGAAGATTCTATGGGTGAGGGGAGCACCAGCACCCTTGAAAGGCTCTGTATTGGCCATTCTCCGAAAGTCAGAAATGACAGTAGTGATGCTGCCATTGAGATGGGCTCCCTGAATTCTATGTGTGATAAGAGTGGCAGAGACCAACTGGAGCACTTAACTGTCAGAGAGATATTTTAGAACTCTCTCTCTCTCTTCCCCTCTACTCTGTCTCTCTGGTGTGCATGGGTGGAGAGGTGGGGATGAGGGAAGGACACATGTCTGTGTGTGCATGTGTAAAGACAGCCAGAGCAGTGCACTTTTATTGGCAGAGGCAGTTATGCTTTCAGTATCTTGCCTCAAATCTGTGTTGACTCTCTGTCATAATCTAGACTCTTTTCCATATCACCAAACCAGCTTCCACAGGTGGTTGATTCACTGCCTTGATGACATCTTGCTGACTATGAGAGGCAAGCAACTTCCTAATAAGCAGGAAGTTGTTTATCCAAAACACTGGATGCTTTGATAAGACACATGAGTGCCAGAAGGAGGGAAATAAACATAAACATTCATGAAACTGTTACATTGATGAACTTTCTAAGGGTCCAGTGGTCTGAGGCATGTAAAGTGTGTACTTCTCCAAGATGAGATGAAGAGTAGAAGAGAGGAGACTGTTACTCTGGAGATCATTGCAGCCAGAGATGTGGGCAGACATGAAAGCCACAGTAACTTCCCAGGGAGCTCCAGAAAACTATCTGCTTCTGCTTCACTGTTGGAGACTAAGTCAATTGGTGGAAGCATCTCAGGTTCCTGAGAATTATGGCACCTTCCCAGTGCCTTCTGGAGAACTACTCAGTCATTGATGTCTCAAGGTGAGACTTTTGGTGGCACTTTATCTTCAATAGTGGTTTCTCCAGCCTTTACTGTCCTGCTTTTCTAACTGTCGTGTAAGCCCCTAATTCATTATTTAGCCTTTCATATCTAGAAAACATAGAATGGTTCTGTTGTCTGATCCAGCCCATACTTCCCTACTTATTGAGGAATCGTTGACTTCACTGGATTTTCAAGTGGTTGAACCAATTTACTATGCTATTGACTATTTCAGTTTCTTCCCTTATGAATTAGCCATTCTTCTTATTAATTGCCCATTTTTCTGTGGTTTATGTGATGGTTAGTTTTATATGCCAACTTGGCTAGGCTATCAGTTCAGTTCAGTTCAGTTGATCAGTTGTATCTGACTCTGTGACCCAATGGACTACAGCACGCCAGGCTTCCCTGTTCATCACCAATTCCTGGAGCTTACTCAAACTCATGTCTGTCGAGTCAGTGATGCTATCTAACCATCTCATCCTCTGTCATCCCCTTCTCCTCCTGCCTTCAGTCTTTCCCAACATCAGGGTCTTTTCCAATGAGTCAGTTCTTCTCATCAGGTGGCCAAAGTATTGGAGTTTCAGCTTCAGCATCAGTCCTTCCAGTGAACATTCAGGACTTATTTCCTTTTAGAATTGACTAGTTTGATTTCCTTGCAGTCCAAGGGACTCTCAAGAGTCTTCTCCAACACCACACTTCAAAAGCATCAATTCTTCGGTGCTCAGCTTTCTTTATAGTCCAACTCTCACATCCATACATGACTACTGGAAAAACCATAGCCTTGACTAGACGGACCTTTGTTGGCAAAGTAATGTCTCTGCTTTTTAATACGCTGTCTAGGTTGGTCATAACTTTTCTTCCAAGGAGTAAGCGTCTTTTAATTTCATGGCTGCAGTCACCATCTGCAGTGATTTTGGAGCCCAGAAAAATGAAGTCTCTCACTGTTTCCATTGTTTCCCCATCTATTTGCCATGAAGTGGTGGGACCAGATGCCATGATCTAGTTTTCTGAATGTTGAGTTTTAAGCCAACTTTTTCACTCTCCTCTTTCACTTTCATCAAGAGGTTCTTTAGTTCCTATTCACTTTCTGCCATAAGGGTGGTGTCATCTGCATATCTGAGGTTATTGATATTTCTCCCTGCAATCTTGATTCCAGCTTGTGCTTCATCCAGCCCCACATTTTGCATGGTGCATTCTGCATATAAGTTAAATAAGCAGGGTGACAATACACAGCCTTGACATACTCCTTTCCCAATTTGGAACCAGAGATCTCTAGTCTTTCCCATTCTATTGTTTTCCTCTATTTTTTTGCATTTTTCACTGAGGAAGGCTTTCTTATCTCTCCTTGTAATTCTTTGGAACTCTGTATTAAGATGGATATATCTTTCTTTATCTCCTTTTCCTTTTGCTTCTCTTCTTTTCTCAGCTAATTGCAAGGCCTCCTCAGACAACCATTTGGCCTTTTTGCATTTCTTTTTCTTGGGAATGGTCTTGATCTCTGCCTCCTATACAATGTCATGAACCTCTGTCCACAGTTCTTCAGGCACTTTATCAGATCTAATCTCTTGAATCTATTTGTCACTTCCACTGTATAATCATAAGGGATTTGATCTAGGCCATACCTGAATGGTCTAGTTGTTTTCCCCACTTTCTTCAATTTCAGTCTGAATTTGGCAATAAGGAGTTCATGATCTGAGCCACAGTCAGCTCTTGGTCTTGTTTTTGTTGACTGTATAGAGCTTCTCCATCTTTGGCTGCAAAGAATATAATCAATCTGATTTCAGTATTGACCATCTGGTGATGTCCACATGTAGAGTCATCTCTTGTATTGTTGGAAGAGGATGTTTGCTATGACCAGTGCATTCTCTTGACAAAACTCTGTTAGCCTTTGCCCTGCTTCATTTTGTACTCCAAGGCCAAACTTGCCTGTTACTTCAGGGATCTCTTGATTTCCCACTTTTGCATTCCAGTCCCCTATGATGAAAAGGACTTTTTTTTTTTTTTTTTTTTTGGTGTTGGTTCTAAAAGATCTTGTAGAACCATTCAACTTCAGCTTCTTTGGCATTATTGGTTGGAGCATAGACTTGGATTACTGTGATACTAAATGGTTTGCCTTGGAAATGAACAGAAATCTTTCTATCTGTTGCATTTGAGATTGCACCCAAGCACTGCATTCAAACACAAATCTAGGTATTGCTGTGAAGATATTTTGCAGATGTAGTTAACATCTACAACTATTTGACCTGAAGTAAAGGAGATTATGCCCACTGAGAGAGTAATACATATGGGGGTGGGAGGGAAGAAGAGAATCTCCCCTATTTAGTTCTGTGTCCCTGGAGAACCCTGTCTGATACAGATTTTGGTACTAGGAAGTGGGTGCTGCTGTAACAAATACCGAAAATGTGGAAATGGCTTTGGAATTGGGTAATAGGTAGGGCTAGAAAAAATTTGAGGCACATGATAGAAAAGGCCTAGATTGCCTTGAAGAGACTGTTCTAGAAATATGGAGGCTAAGGTAATTCTTGAGGTCTCAGATGGAAATGAGAAACATGTTTTTAAACCCTCAAAGAAAGGCAATCCTGGTTACAAAGTGGTGGAGAACTGGGCTGAACTGTGTTTTACTGTTAGGTGGAAAGTAGAAATTGTAAACAATGAATCTGGATATTTAGCTCTAGATTTCCAAGAACAAGCATGGAAGGTATGACCTAATTTCTTGTTGCTTACAGTAAGACATAAGAAGAAAGAAAGAAATTGAAGAAAGGGCTTTTAAACAAAAAGGAACAAACACTTGATGATTTGAGAAGTTTCCAGCATATTCAGATAATACATACACTCTGGAAACAGAGGCGAGGGTGTATGTAGCTGGACAAACTGTTGTGGATGAGATTAGTTGTGTGATTTACAGATCTAATCAACCACCTCAGCAGAACCCAGGAATAGACATATGGGTTATACAGGAGGGATCTGTGGAGAACCCTCTTGTGTAATGGCATGGATTCCCCTGACATATAGAGAAGACTAACAAAGGTTTGTGAGACTGTCATATCAGCAGAAATACTGCCAACCTGGACTGAAGGGGACAGAGACAGAATGAAGGAAAGCTGTGGGACTTCAGGGATTCTACAGGTAGGAAATGAGCTGCCAAAATTACTCAGCTACATATATATGTTATGCTTCAAGTAAAAATAAAATGATTCCAAGGGCAGTACCTTGGACACAGAGGCCAGAGAGATGGGCCCAGAGGCAGGAGCTGAAGAAACCTCCTTGGGCTCAGAGGGCAGATAGAGCCACAGAGAATGATTCTCTAGCCCCAAGACCTAAAGGAATTTCCCCTGCCAGCTTTTGAATTTTCTTGAGATCAACTCTTTGCCATACTATGGACTGCAGCATGCCAGATTTCCCTGTCCTTCACTATCTCCTGGAGTTCGCTCAAACTCATGTCCATTGCATCAGTGATGATATCCAACCATCTCATCCTCTGTTGTCCCCTTCTCCTCTTGTCTTCAATCCTTCCCAGCATCTAGGTGTTTTCCAATGAGTCAGCTCTTCATATCAGGTGGCCAAAGTTTTGGAGCTTCAGCTTCAGCATCAGTCCTTCCAATGAATATTCATGACCGATTTCCTTTATGATGGACTGATTGGATCTCCTTGCTGTCCAAGGGACTCTCAAGAGTCTTCTCCAACACCACAGTTCAAAAGCATCAATTCTTTAGTGCTCAGCCTTCTTTATGGTCCATCTCTCACATACAAACATGACTACTGGAAAAATCATAGCTTTGACTATACAGACCTTTGATGGCAAAGTGATGTCTTTGAGTTTTAATACACTGTATATATCCACTCTTTTTTAGATTCTTTCCCATATAGGTCATTAAGAGCATTGAGAAGAGTTCCATGGGCTATACAATAGGTTTTAATATTAATAGTTATCAATTTTATATATAGTAGTATGTATACGTCAATCCCAACCCCCCTATTTATCCCTCCCCCACCCTTCCACCTCTTAAACATGTTTGTTTTCTACATCTGTGACTCTATTTCTGTCTTGTAAATAAGTTTATTTGTATCATTTTTCTAGATCCTACATATAACTGATATCACATGATATTTTTCTTTTTCTGAGTTACTTCATTCAGTATGACAATATCTAGGTCCATCCATGTTGCTGCAGATGGCATTATTTCATTCTTTTTGTGGGTGAGTAATATTCCATTGGATTTCTTTGGAAGGACTGATGCTAAAGCTGAAACTCCAGTACTTTGGCCACCTCATGCAAAGAGTTGACTCATTGGAAAAGACTCTGATGCTGGGAGGGATTGGGGGCAGGAGGAGAAGGGGACGACAGAGGATGAGATGGCTGGATGGCATCACTGACTTGATGGACGTGAGTCTGAGTGAATTCTGTGAGTTGGTGATGGACAGGGAGGCCTGGCGTGCTGCGATTCATGGGGTCGCAAAGAGTCGGACATGACTGAGCGACTGAACTGAACTGAATATTCCATTGTATATATGTGTACCACAACTTTTTTTACCCATTCATCTGTTGATGGACATTTAGGCTGCTTGGCTATTGTAAATAATGCTTCAGTGAACATTTGGGTGCATGTATCTTTTCAAATTATGATTTTCTCTGGATATATGCCCAGTGATGAGATTGTAGGATCTTATCATAGCTCTGTTTTTAGTTTTTTAAGGAACCTTTATACTGTTCTCCATAGTGGTTTATCAATTTACATTCCCACCAACGGTGGAGGAGGGTTCCCTTTTTTCCACACCCTATGAGAAAGAAATGGTAACGCACTACAGTATTCTTGCCTGGAAAATTCTATGGACAAAGGAGCCTGATGGGCTACAGTCCATGGGGTAGCAAAGAGTTGGGCATGACTGAGCTCACCCACACACATATCCAGCATTTACTGTTTGTGGATTGTTTGATGATGTCCATTTTGATGGGTGAGAGATGATACATCATTGTAGTTGTGATTTTCATTTCTCTAATAATTATTGATGTTGAGCATCTTTTCATGTGCTTTTTGGCCATCCGTATGTCTTCTTTGGAGAAATGTCTATAGATCTTCTGCGCACTTTTTGACTGTCACCTTTGTATTTTGCAACCAGGCAACTTGTTTTCTAGTTTCACAGGTTCACAGATAGAGAGAAATTTTGCCCCATGGTGGGGCATTTTCAGAGTTTCACCCACACTTGATTTACAAAATTTAGATTATGAGGTTTGGGACTTTCTAAATTGATATTTAGATGAGATTTGGGACTTGGAGTTGATGCTGGAAAAATTTAAGACCTTTGGAGATGTTTGGATGCAATAAAAGTATTTTGCACACGGCATGAATGTTAAAGTATGGGTTCAAAGAGCGGACTGTATTGGGTTGAGTAGTATCCTTCAAAAAATCAGTTCACCAGAACCTCAGAATGTGACCTTATTTGGAGATTGGGTTTTCACTGATGTAATCAAATTTACATGAAGCCGTATTAGATCAAGGTGGTCCCTAAATATAACAGTTAGTGTCCTAAGAAGCCCATGATAAGACACAGGGAAGAAGAATATGTGAAGACAAAGGCAGAGATTAGAGTGATGCAGCTAGAAGCCAAGAAATGCCAAGGACTGCTGACAACCCTAGCTAAGAGAGAGGCATGGAACAATTCTTCCTTAGAGCTGTCAGAAGGAAACAGAGCTGCTGTCACCTTGATTTTGGACTTCTAACCTCCAGAACTGTGAGAGTATATTTCTGTTGTTTTAAGCCACTTAGTTTGTGGTAATTTGTTATAGTACACCTAGGAAGCTAATACAGTCAGCATTTAGGTGTTGACTGGCATTCTATCATTACATTCTAAATATATATTGTTTATTGGATATTAGGTCACAAATAATTTCTTCCAATTTGCCCCTTAGATTTTCACTATGATGCCACTGACATACATGATTTTTAACATAAAAGTTATAAACCTTTTCCTTTCTGTTTCTTGGGGTTTTTCAGTGTCCTGTTTAAGAAATCCTTCTTACCCTGAAACAATGAAGTATTTCATATTTTCTTCTATAAGTGTTTATGAATGGAATGAAATAGAATTGTAATTTTTTTCAACCAATTGCTCCAGCACCACTTAGTAAACAGCCTGTCTCTTCTCCACTGATACAGAATTCTATTCTTGTCATATATCACTTTCCATATATGCAGGGGTCCATTTTTTATCTCTCTCTTCTGCCCCATGGATCTATTTGCCTACCTTTGTACCAATAACACATCAAATACTGGAACTTTGTAGCAGTGGTTTTCAACTAGGGGCGATTTTACCTCCCAGGGGACATTTGGCAACTCAGGAGACACTTTTGGCTGTCACAATGGAGGTTGGGAGTGGTACTGGCATCTAACGGTAGAAAATGGAAATGCTGGTAAACATCTTACAATGCACAGGCCAGTCCCACACAAGGAATTATCCTGCCTCACATGTCAGAGGCACTGCGGTTGAAGGACCTTGTTTTATAGAAGGCTTGTATCTGATAGGAAGTGCATTATCTCACTGAAACCTCACAATAACTCTACGTGATAGGTACTACCACTATCCTTACTTTACAGATGAGAAAGCAGGAGCTCTGAGTTGACTGAAGGTCCTACATCAAACATTTGTCAATAATTGGTAGAATCTGGATATAAACCGAACTAAAACTCCCTAAAATAAGATAGTTCTCATCATGTCCTAAGACGGGGCTTCCAAATCTCTACAGTGTTTTCCATTGATTAACTGATGTTACCAGAAAACTCACTGTACACCCTTTAGATGCCAGACTGGGTTGAATGGTGGGAACCCCCAGAAAACAAACCAGAGCCCCTGGCCTTGTGGAGTTCATAGTCTAATAGGGAGATAAAAATGGGAACAGACAATCTCTCCTAAAATGCTGCGGCAGAGGGTAACCATCACTTCAGTTGCCTATCATAAAATAGTGCTTTAAAAGTGTCCAGGGACACGTGTCATCCTATGTACTCCCAAGTTTTGTTTAAAATCTGAATTTTAATCCATTACAGAAAGGGTTTGCTAAGCAAAATTCAACTTCACCCCAAACCGTGTTCAAATTATTGCAAATTACAAATAAACTCAGCAAGTGGAATTGTACTGTTATGGGTATATAAATGTAGGGCAAAGATTGTACATAAAGACTGGGGGCTTCCCGGTGTGTTCCAGTGGCTTCCCGGTGTGTTCCAGTGGCTAGGACTTGGCACTTTCAATGCAGGGGGCCTGAGTCTGATCCCTAGTCAGAAAACTAGATCCAGTAAACCACAACGAAGACTGAAGGCTCCATGCGCTCAACCAAAACCTGGCGCAGCCTAATTGATTAATGAACTTTTAAAAAGTATTGGACAGCAATCTTCATATAAAGAAAAATAATTAAATCTCTTATTTTGGTGGGACTATAAATCAGGAGAGTCACTATGAAGAACAGTACAGAGATACCTTAAAACACTAAAAGCAGAGCTACCATGTGATCCAGCAATCCCACTCCTAGGCATATATCCAGAGAAAACTGTAATTCAAAAAGATGCATGCAAAAAGAAAAAGAAAAAAAAAAGATACATGCATCTCAATGTTCATTGCAGCACTAATTATAATAGCCAAGACACAGAAGCAACATAAATGCCCATCAACAGATTAATGGATAAAGATGTGGTACATATATACAATTAAATACTACTCAACCATAAAAAGGAATGAAATAGTGCTATTTACAGCAAGATAGATGGACCTTACTTACTAAGTGAAATCATAGACAAATATCATGATATCACTTATATGTAGAGTCAAAAAATTATACAAGTGAACTTATTTATAAAACAGAAACAGACTCACAAACTTTGAAAATAAACTCATGGTTGCCAAAGGGGAAAGGTCTTGTGGATGGATAAATTAGGAGTCTGGCATTAACATATACATACACATATATATAAAATAGACAATCATCAAGATCTACTGTATAGCAAAAGGAACTCTACCCGTATTCTTTGAATAACCTGTATGGAAAAGAATCTGAAAAAGAATGGATGTATGTATAACTGAATAACTTTGCTGTACATCTGAAACTAACACAACATTGTAAATCAGCTCATACTTCAATATTAAATAAAAACTAAAAATAAAATTGGAAAGGATTTGTCAAAAAATTCTTCTTTTGTTTGGAGAGAAAACGCTTGTCATTTGTTCTGGATTAATACAATAATCATGGCAGGGAATCTGTGGTAAAACAGTAGAATCAAAGTTAGAACCATTTAACCTCCGTCTCTGCCCACCCCAGCCTTTCAGAAGTTTGAAAAGAAGGCCTGCAGGGTCATTAGTTTCTCTCTGTGGTAGCAGGATGGATGTGTTGGTCTCAAACCATCCATAATAGATGGGTTCTAGTCTAGCCTTCAAAATCTACTCCTATGATGATTGTTCCACAGCCTCCCTTGGCAGTTCTTAAGTGTTCTTGGAATTTTAATATTTATTAAATCCAAACCTCATCAACTTATTTCTGAAGTCCAGACAACAGCAGGCAAAATCTCTTGTAATTGATTCATCACCTGTTCTTCCCTTGTTAGGTTCTGATTTTACTTGCCAGGCACTTTCCACTGTCAAACTATTTCCTTCCTGTCTTGATTGCCAAACTTTCTTCCTAGTCTTACATCACTCCTGTCTTCACCTCCTCCCATTCCTGCCTAGCCTCTCCTTTTCTGAGTGCAGGCTTCTCAGTCTCCTTTGGACCTAATTCTGGGAGCACTCCTGATTCCAGTTGCTGAATTTTGCCACTTTCCAGTTATCTTTTTACTTTTTCTGAACAGTAATGCTTACAGGATTAATTCTATCTTACTATTACTGTAGCTAGCTAAGGGAAACCGATGCCTATTTTGTAATGCTGCTTTTATGAGAAATAATCTAGCTTTAGGACTTCCCTGGTGATACAGTGGATAAGAATCTGCCTCCCAATGCAGGGGACATAGGTTTGATCCCTGGTCCAGGAGCATCCCACATGCCATGGGGCAACTAAGCCCCTGCACCACAACTACTGAAGCCCTCCATACCTGGAGCCCGTGAACCACAACTCCTGAGCCTGCTTGTTGCAACTACTGAAACCCGAGCACCTAGAGCCTGTGCTCTGCAACAAGAGAAGCCACAACCAGAAGCCTATGTATTGCAATTAGAGAGTAGCCCCCACTCTCCACAACTAGAGAAAGCCTATGTGCAGCAACAAAGACTCAGGAAAACCAAAAAAATTAAAATCTAGCCTTAAATTTTTTCACCCAGTATCTATTTAGCCATTTTCACACTTTTTAGTTATGTATTTCTTATGTACTTAAGTAGATTGGGCAATGCTTTCCTGACAAAGACTTCCCTTAATATGGTTTAGCCAAAGTTTTGTTGAAGAATCATAGCAATTAAATTTTTAATGTTCCTACTTCAAGCATTCATCCACCACCTATTTATTAAGGATCTATTGTATTCCAAGCACTGGGCCTTTAGAATGAATCAGACTCAGACTATCTTGCTGCAGCTCCCCTCCAGTGGCACGCCAGGCATTTTGACTAATAATTATGGTAAGAGGTAGACTGTTCTGAGTGTCTTCAGAACACAGTGGATGTACAGCTCAGTCACAAACATTTTCTGAGTGACTTCAGTCTGACTGGCAGGCACTTCAGTCTGACTGCTGAGCAGAGAGGGAGGTGGATACAAAGATGAATCATATAAGGTCCCTACCCTCAGGAGTCACAATCTAGAGGGAGAGACTGAACGGGGTAAGATGTTTTGAGGCTTACAAAGAGGAAATATCTAGGCTGAGTCTTGAAGAAGAAGATAGCAGGCAGAGGTAGAGGAGGGAATTCATCCAGGCAGGGTAACAGCCTAAACAAAAACACAAAGGCATAAAACCACAAGGCTGGGACTTTCCTGGTGGTCCAGTGGTTAAGAGTTTGCTTGCAATATAGGGGACGTGGTTTTGATCCCTAGTCAGGGGACTAAGATTCCACATGCCTCTGAGCAACTAAGCTCCATGTGCTGCCACAACTACTGAGCCCACACACTGCAACAGAAGATCCCAGGGCCGCAACAAGTAATAAATTAAAAGAAAAAAAAAAGACCTGGAGATATATACGTACATATATATGCATGCCATATACATATATACATACGTACGGCCAAGTAAATATGTATATACATATTTTTTAAAAAAGCAAGTTGCAGACAGGTAAATAGGAAAAACTACAGATCTCTTCAAGAAAATTAGAGATACCAAGGGAACATTTCATGCAAAGTTGGGCACAATGAAGGACAGAAATTGTATGGACCTAACAGAAGCAGAAGATATTAAGAAGAGGTGGCAAGAATAAGCAGAAGAACTGTACAAAAAAGATCTTCATGACCCAGGTAATCATGATGGCATGATCACTCATCTAGAGCCAGACATCTTGGACTGCGAAGTCAAGTGGGCCTTAGGAAGAATCACTGGGAACAAAGCTAGTAGAGGTGATGGAATTCCAGTTGAGCTATTTCAAATCCTTAAAAATGATGCTGTGAAAGTGCTGCACTCAATATACCAGCAGATTTGAAAAACTCAGCAGTGGCCACAGGACTGTAAAAGGTCAGTTTTCATTCCAATCCCAAAGAAAGGCAATGCCAAAGAATGCTCAAACTACTGCACAATTACACTCACCTCACATGCTAGCAAAGTGATGCTCAAAATTCTCCAAACCAGGCTTCAATAGTATGTGAACAGTGAACTTCCAGATATTCAAGCTGGACTTAGAAAAGGCAAAGGAACCAGAAATCAAATTGCCAACATCCGCTGGATCATCAAAAAAAGCAAGAGAGTTCCAGAAAAAACATCTACTTCTTCTTTATTGACTATGCCAAAGCCTTTGACTCTGTGGACCACAACAAACTGTGGAAAATTCTTAAAGAGATGGGAACACCAGACCACCTTACCTACCTCCTGAGAAATCTATATTCAGGTCAGGAAGCAACAGTTAGAACTGGACATGGACTGGTTCCAAATAGGGAAAGGAGTACATCAAGGCTGTATATTGTCAACCTGCTTATTTAACTTACATGCAGAGTATATCATGAGAAACGCTGGGCTGGATGAAGCACAAGCTGGAACCAAGATTGCCTGGAGAAATACCAATAACCTCAGATATGCAGATGACACCACCCTTATGACAGAAAGTGAAGAGGAACTAAAGAGCCTCTTGATGAAAGTGAAAGAGGAGAGTGAAAAAGTTGGCTTAAAACTCAACATTCAGAAAACTCAGATCATGGCATCCAGTCCCATCACTTCGCAGCAAATAGATGGGGAGACTGTGGAAACAGTGAGAGACTTTATTTGGGGGGGCTCCAAAATCACTGCATATGCTAACTGCAGGCATGAAATTAAAAGATGCTTGGTCCTTGGAAGAAAAGTTATGACCAACCTAGACAGCATATTAAAAAGCAGAGACATTACTTTGTCAGCAAAGGTCCATCTAGTCAAAGCCATGGTTTTTCCAATAGTCATGTATGGATGTGAGAGTTGGACTATAAAGAAAGCTGAGAGCTGAAGAATCACTGCTTCTAAACTGTGGTGTTAGAGAAAACTCTTGAGAGTCCCTTGGATTGCAAGGAGATCCAACCAGTCCATCCTAAAGGAAACCAGTCCTGAGTATTCATTGGAGGGACTGATGCCAAAGCTGAAACTCCAATACTTTAGCCACCTTATGCAAAGAACTGTCTCATTGGAGAAGACCCTGATGCTGGGAAAGATTGAAGGCGGGAGGAGAAGGGGATGACAGAGGATGAGATGGTTGGATGGCATCACCGACTCAATGGACATGAGTTTGAGTAAACTCCAGGAGGTGGTGATGGACAGGGAGGCCTGGCATGCTGCAGTCCATGGAGTCACAAAGAGTTGGACATGACTGAGCAACTGAACTGAACTGAGACAGGTAAATATAGTATGATACCACTTACCTAAACTTTCAATATATGGAAAATAATACTATATATTATTTTGGAATGCTTATGTATTGAAATACCAAGATTATAAAAACATACATGTGAACATTAAATACTAGATTCATTCTGGTTACTGCTGGAAAAAGAGCAGGAAGCCTGGGGGGAAGAAAGGGCTATAAGAGGGTATTATAATCATTCACTTCTTTATCTGGGTGGTGAATCACGTGGGGTTCAATATTTGATTTTCTCTTCTCTTCCACATGCAACAATATTTTATAATTTGTTAAAGTTGGGGAGAAAGGGCCTTTTGGGATAGACTGTTAAATTGTGGTAGTGACCTTAGAGCAGTGTCAGTAGGTGGTGGGAGCAAAGGCTGAATGCAGTGGTTAGAAGAGAACAGGAGGTACCATTTGAGCTGAGTTTTAAAGACTTGCAAGCCCTCAAACTGTATTTCCAGCCTCTAGTCAAGCTAACCAGGTCAATATGCCTTAGATATAGCCCACTTGATCCCCACCCTAATCCTCACACTTGATTCCCATATTTACTTACATCAATTCTGTTCCCAGGGATTAACAGTTGTAGCTGCGACTTTCTGACAACCTGCTGCAGTCCTGGCCACTATGTATAGAACACCTACTATGTGCCAGGAACTTTACAGATACTCTTCTAGTTAACCCTGACAGCAAACAGAAGTAGATGTCGTTCTCATTTTACAAATGAGAAAACTGAGTTTAAATGTCATACTCCAGGTCACTCAGGAAATGGTAAAGCTGAGATTTATATCTATGTTCATCTGAACCTAAAACATGTCTTTCCATTACAGCAGCCTGTCTTACCTTCCCAACCCTGGCCCCACTGTACTCAGTTTCCATTCCTAGACTCAGTTCAAATATCCAACCCTTCCTTTTCTGATTCATCCATTCAAACATGTATTGAGTGTTTCCCAGCTACTGGTACTCCATCCATATGCCCTTGGCCCAGCCCAGAGACACTTGCAGCTTCTGAAGACTGGATGGCTTATGCCTCAAACATGGGCATCTTTCAGCCTGAAGGCTTTATCTGGCTGCAGGAGGACTTGGCCCATGTGGCAAGCAGGCTAAGATGATAGAGAATTAGCACCTGAGGGTGCTAGCCTCAACCAATGCAGGGTGATGCTTGGTAGAAAATACCCCCACTTGCTCTCTTTGATGGGACAACTCGGAAGTACATTCTACACACTTCCTTGAGAGGGTACCCAGCAGGATGAGCCCTAGTTGCCCATCGCTGTAGCCCTCTGATTAATGAGCCTTTTATTGGCTTTCTTACCTTTTGTGTCTCACTTTCCTACTCTCTCACCATACTTCTTGGAATCATGCTCAAATAAGCTCCATGTGCTTTCTCAGAGGGTACTTAGGGGAACAGAGACTAAGACAGAGGGTCTTCCTTATGCAGAGTCAGCAAAGCCTTCCCTTGAGCCCAGGCATGGTTTGTGTTCCTTCCTTCCACTAGCTTTGCTCCAGCTCCCTGAGGCTCTGTCATGCTATCCCAAAGCCTTTCTAAATGTGGGTCTGCCTAGCTCACTTTGAACCCCTCAGAGCTGATGCCCTGTTCTTCTTTGTCTTCCTTGACCCCAGCACACCAGAACTGCCCACTGAATGCCTGCTGAGTGGGCTGAACTGTTGAAAGTCCTTCTTATATTTGATCTAATTAATCCTCACCCCCCTTTCAGGAAACCTTGTATTACCCTTAAGCCTAGAACTATATACACATCAAGTCAAAATACATACAAGTTGTAACAGTGTCAGAATAAATTTTTCTTCAGTTTGAACCAGAAATAAACTAGAAAAACAAGTCCAGGGACTACATCTTCTAATGCAGGGGGTGCAGGTGATCCCTGGTCGGACAGCTAAGATCCCACATGCCTCGACCAAAAAACTAAAACATAAAACTGAAACAATATTGTAACAAATTCAATAAAAGACTTTAAAAATGGTACACATAAAAAAACCCAAATCCAATCATTTATTACACTTAAGATATTAATTCTGACAGTTTTCCTTAAAAAAAAAAAAAAAGCCCTACTTACGTTGGGTGCTTTGATTCAGACTATGAAGATGAATTGAAGTAATTGTTCTAAAACTTCTGTTTATTAATAAAATGCAAATGCATTGCTTGAAATGAAGGCAAGCAGGTTAGTCCAGGACCAGAGATATCTGAAGAGAAATACATTTTTTTGTTTGTTTTCAGTGAGGCACCCTTATGAAACAATATAATGTGGTAGATAAGAGCATGGATTTTAAAGCCAGCTTGCCTCTGTTTCTGTTTCTACCACTTACAGCCATGTGATCTGGTACCATTTACCCAATCCCTCTATTTCTTAGTTGCCTTAATTATAAATTAGAGATAATAATAGTGCCTATTATCTCACAAGGTTGCTGTCATTGAGATGGGGGTGGGGGAGATAATCTTGCTGCCATTTTGGCTCATCCCTGCATCTTCCTCCCGCTCCATCAGAGAGCACCCTACTCCATGTTTCTCGTTCCTGCACCTCCCTCCACCTTCTCATAACCAGCCACTTCCTCACTCTTAATCTCCCTTCCCTCACTACCTGGGCCTAGCCCAAGAGCTTTCTCCATTGGGGTCCCTCCTGTTTCTCATACCTCCTTTTTCCTACCTCATCTCTCTTCTCCAATTGAGGATATAGGTATTTAGAAGAGGCGTATCTATAGGCCTCAGAAAGGAAGTTCCAGAGAATACAATGGAATGACCGAGGAGCAATGCAAGAAGGAAGTGCTGGGTCAGTGGAGGGGATCCAGGGAAGGACCTGTATAGAACAGTTGGAAGAAGAGTCAGAAAGGCAGGGTCACCTCAGTGAATGGGATTCATCCTGAGAGTCTCTTGGAGGAGGAAGCATTAACTCTGACTCTTCTCCCCAGAGCAGTGCTGTTCTTGTCCTACCCTAGGACCTTAGGTGAATCCTCATTCCAAGTGTCTGGAAGAAGTAATTGAACCAGAATTATTTGTCTTTCTCACTGATAAAGGTGCCAGGTCTGTCACTTTGAAGAGAAGGTCCTCTAGTTTCCAGCCTTCCCCAATCTTACAGCATCATCTTGACTGTATCTGGGAAGTATGAGATAAGAATATTCTGCTTCTTATCTATAAAACACTGGCTCTCTGGCTGTAGACCTAATTTAGATTATAATCTCCTAGAACCATGTCTAGCAGTGCTGCATAGGAAAAAGCATAAACCATGGTGTCAGGTAGACATAGATTCTATTTTCAGCTCTGCCACTCACCAGTCACATGACTTTGAGGAAGTCATTAACCTCTCTGAGCCTCAATGTCCTCATAGGGATTGAAGTCCCCACCTCATAGATCATAGAAATAATTTTATTTATTTATTTTTTATTTGGCAGCACCAGGTCTTAGTTGCAGCATGTGGGATCTAGTTCCCTGATCAGGGATCAAACTCAGGCCCCCTGCATTGGGAGTGCAGAGTTTTAGACACCAGATCACCAGGGACATCCGGGTTATAGGAAGAGTTAAATGAGATGATGTATGAAAGACTCACAACTGGGAGGACTGAGACTGGGCCTATTTGTTCACTATTTGTAGTTCAATGTTCAGCACAGAGCATGCTCTCAATAAATATTTGTTATAACTGAAGGAATGAGTAGGTACCCAACAAACTGTAGCCAGGTATCCCTTTGTCTGGGCTGATTCTGGCTGACTGCAATGATGCTCTTCCCTGATACATTCTGAAAAAAACTCACTGCATCGAATCCAGAGATAGTAGCACACTAGTCTAATGTGCGTGGGAGATTGCATCATGTCCCAGCAGGTTAAAAGGGGCTGGTGTGAAACAAAAGTTTCAATAATATTGATTGTGCCCATTGAGGAGTTTAATATAGTGCTTCTCAAATCTTAGTGTGCCTCTGAATCACCTGGGGATCTTGTTAAAAAGCAGGTTCTGTCTGCCATCTTTCTGTGCTGTCATAATGGTGCGCACAAATGTCCTGACTGATATTCTCAAGAGCATCAACAATGCCAAAAAGAGAGGTTCTTATTAGCCTGTACTCCAAAGCAACATCCAGTGTCTAACTGTGATGATGAAGCATGATTAAATTGGTCAATCTGAAGTCACTGGTGATCACAGAGCTGGGAAAATTGTTGTGAACCTCACAGGCAAGTTACACAAGTGTGGAGATCAGACCCAGATTTGATGTACAACTCAAAGATCTAGAAAAATGGCAGAATAACTTGCTACCATCCAGTCACTTTGGTTTCATTATACTGATAACCTTAGCTGGCATCAAGAACCACAAAGAAGCAAGATGAAAACACACAGGTGGGAAAATCTTGGGCTTCTTTTTCCAGGGATATAATGTGTGTATGGTCAGTTGCTCAGTCATGTCCGACTCTTTGTGACCCCATGGACTGTAGCCCACCAGGCTCCTCTGTCCATTGGATTCTCCAGGTAAAAATACTGGAGTGGGTTGCCATCTCCTCCTCCAGGGGATCTTCCCACAGGGATTGAACCCACATCTCCTGAGTCTCCTGCGTTGGCAGGTGGATTCTTTACCACTGCACCACTTGAGAAGTAATACATACATGCAAAGAAAATGCCTCACCGGGGGAAAAAAGAATAGGTTCTGACTCATCAGTTGCAAGTGGAGATTTGACAAGCTACCAGGTGATGCTGAGACTGCTGGCTTTCGGACCTCATTTTGAGTAGCAGGGGTCTAATACAGGGGTGAACAAATTTCCTCTGTAATGGGCCAGACAGTAAATATTGTAGCTTTGTGAACCATGGGATTCCTGCTGCAACTGCTTAACTCTGCCAGTACTGAAAAAGGGCGGCCATAGAAAACACTCAAACAAGCAAGCATGATTGTGTTCCAATAAACCTGTATTTACAAAAACCCAGCAGACCGAACTTGGCCTATGGGCTGTATGTAGTTTGCCTACCCTTTATCTAATACAGGTAAATCAACATACCACTCTTGTAATGAACATCAGTGAGCTTGTCACCTGAGTGCCCAATAATTCCCTCTCATATGATAACTTCCTCTTCCTGCAGATCCACTTCCCTCTCCCCACTATGATGCCAGGAGCAGAGTACCCACTGCCAGGCTCTCACAACGGGCCTCTGCTTCCAGACCCCAGTGGACTGGTTCAGAATGGTGGCACAAGTCCAAGGGGTATCATTCACATTCACATCATCCATACTCTCTTGCACAGAGTGCTGCACTCCAGGGGTACCTTCTACAAGAGAACCATGCACCTGACTAAAGCAGGCTACTCAGAGTCTTTCCTTAAGATTCTGGAATTGAGTGTAGGGGATTCCTCTTTTTTTCTGCCTGTCTGTTCTCTTAAATGGAGAATACATAAGCAGAGATAGACCCTTTAAAAAAAAACAACAACTCTGTTTACTGGGATGCAGATACAGTTAGTAGAAAGAAGGAAGCATATATTCAGAGAGAGACAATGGTGAGAGCTGGTGAGAGGGGCTTCCTGGGTTTTCAGCAGCTCTGCAGTCACTGACTCCAGGTCACTTGAGGTCCAGCTGCATCCTTGCCCTTGCCTTCTGTGAGAAGACCGTCTATAAATGTATTTTTCTTTTGCTTAAATCCAGTAGAACTCGGATGCATGCAAACTTCAGTCCTAATAGCATTGATAAGCAACAAAAAAGTTCTTCAATGAAATTCAAATTTCATAGGATTTTTAAAAAAATCAATGGATAGGGTCTTTCCTGGTGGTCCAGTGGCTAAGACTCCACACTACCAACGCAGGGGGCCTGGGTTGATCCCTGGTCAGGGAACTAGATCCCATATGCTGCAACTAAAAGTTTGCATGCCACAATGAAGACTCACCACATCCAAATAAATAAATGTTAATTAATTCATTTATTTATTTAGCCTGTGCTAGGTCTTTATTGCTGTGTATAGGCTTTCTCTAGTTGCGGCAAGCAGGAGCTACTCTGCAGGGGCAGTGGATGGGTTTCTCATTGCGGTGGCTTCTCTTGTTGCAGAGCATGGGCTCTAGGGGCGAACAGGCTTCAGTGGTTGTGGCATGCAGGCTTAGTTGCCCCATGGCATGTGGAATTTTCTTGGACCATAAGTTGAACCCATGTCCCCTGCACTGGAAGCACGAATTCTTAACCACTGGACCACCAGGGAAGTCCCATAAATATGTTAAATAAATAAATGCATGAACAAATACAAAATCAATGTATAGATTGATGTAGAAGCACATATTTTTGTTGAAACTGGATCTTCCTGACAATAGAGTATGTCCAGTGCATGGTTCAGTCCAGTGGTTAGGACTCCATGCTTTCACTGCCATGTGCCTGGGTTCAGTCTCTGGTTGGGGAACTAGGATTCTGTGAAAGTGAAATTGCTCAGTCATGTCTGACTCTTTGTGACCCCATGGACTGTAGCCTGCCAGGCTCCTCCGTCCATGAAATTTTCCAGGCAAGGATACTGGAGCAGGTTGCCATTTCCTTCTCCAGGGGATCTTCCCAACCCAGAAATCAAACCCAGATCAAAAGAGTATGTGATACTTCATAAATATTAAAGTACATCCATATTCTAATGAGCCACATAGTAATCAACCATTGTGTCAGATATATAATAATTCTCAGCCCCTAGGGCTTAGTGGCAGAGAAAACTACTCACTTGGGCAGAAAGGGATTTGGTGCAAGGTATTAAGTGAAGTTGCTCAGTCGTGTCCAGCTCTTTGCGATCCCATGGATTACAGCCTACCAGGCTCCTCCGTCCATGGGATTTTCCAGGCAAGAGTATTGGAGTGGGTTGCCATTTCCTTCTCCAGGGGCATGGTATTAAGTGGGTTACAATGTTGTTAGATGCCCTGAGGAAACAGACTCCAGTCTGATCACCCAGGAAAAATTCTGTAATCCACTCTGCAGAACTGGGCTGTGAAGAACGCTGCTGCTCCCTAGAAAAAACAGGAGACTACTTGCTGAATCAGGGAGTAACCACCCGGCACTAGCTCTGGAATCTTGCCACCCCTTCCGCATCAGAAAGTTCCCTGACAAATTAGGGAGTCGGTACCTCTGCTTTAGGTACACATCAAACTCCTTTCCTCTCAACCATCAGAATGAGTAAGATAGATGCCTCAAATTCTCCCTCTTAACTGTTCATTTTCAGGTTACAGGTGGATGCATTTGAATGAAGGAACCTACATCTCATTCAGAACCCTAGCAGGAAAAGAGTCTGGAAAATGTACTTTTAAACTTTTCAGTCTCTGCATTCCAGGAAGACACACTGTAATGAGAATGGAACAGATGTTGAATGAGCCAGTCCACAGAATTAGCCGCACCCTTAATCGACCACAGTTGTAAAACAAAAATTTTATTTTTGTGAAGAAAATGTAAATATGAGCAAACAAACAATAACACAGTAGTTCGCTGCACTTGTCACATTGATGCTACATAATTCAGACTTTCCTTCCTTTTGCCAGATAGTGTTAGTTATGCATTCATTTCTACTTAGGCAACTGGAACAGCTTTTAACATCGCAATGACTATGATGAGTAAAGAGATCTATTCATTCATTCATTTATTCAACAAATATGTTTCAAATGCCTGCTGTGTGCCAGGCATTGCTTTTGTTCTGCAGCTACAACAGGGAACAACGGATGCTACATCCTATTAGGTCAAGATTCCCTTTGAAAATTCCCTCCGTCCTCTATGAGGCTGAAAGGATTCTCGGGGTTCTGTTGACATAGGCAAAGACAAAGCTGTTGCAATAGTCAATGACCCTTAAGTACTTGGCCTTTTAAATCCAAAAGGTGCAAACATTTGATCAAAGCATGCAATGATATGTAAGTTAACTTTATTGACTTAAAAATTGTGTTAAAAAAATCTACATTAGAGATTTATTTTAAAAAAATGTTTTAAACCCTCTCTCAGCCAAAATTTCACCATTATTTGATGATCCTTATGAATTTTGCCTTGTCAGCTTTACTTTTATGCCAACTAATCTTTGGTAGTATGTAATGGAAGAGAAAATATAATTAATCTTTCCTTATACTGAAATCACTCAGATAAGTGCAATCTTTTAAGGGTTAAGTATTTTTGCTGATTTCTTTGTATATTTTTCATAAGGATGAAAAAGTCTATATATAAAGTGAAATGCAGAGAAGAGGCAACAGGAAGTTTCAGGCACCTATTAGAATCATTATTGATCTAATTACTGATTGACACCAAAGCAGAAAAAAACTGAAAGAACAACAACAACAAAAACAAAAACAAAAACAAAGGCATTCACGAATTTGGTGATTCATTCATTCAGTAAATATTTGTTTAAAAACCTATTATATTAGTTATCGTTGCATTATAAATTACCCCAGAACTTGGATGCTTAAACCAATAATGATAATCATTTATTACCTCTCACAGGGAGCAACTTGTTGCAGTGGTTCTGGCTTAGATTCTCTCATGAGATTATGGTTAGATGCCAGTCAGAGCTGCAGCTATCTGAAGGCTTGACCAGGGCTGGAGGATCCACTTTTCAACGTGCCTTCCTCCAATGGGGGGAAGGGATAGTTAGGGAGTTTGGGATCAACATGGACATTCTGCTATATTTAAAATGAATAAAATGGACAACCAACAAGGTCCACTGTATAGCACTGGGAACTCTGCTTAATGTTATATGGCAGCCTGGATGGAAGGGGAGTTTGGAGAAGAATGTTTACTTGTGTATGTATGGCTGAGTCCATTGGCTGTTCACCTGACACTATCACAACACTGTTAATTGGCTATGTGTGATGGCTCAGTGGTGTCCGACTCTTTGTGACCCTGTGGACTGAAATTATTGCATTAGGATTCAGAGAATTCTCAGTTGCTCATAAAGAATTTGAAATTTTATTTTGTCATACTTCTTGATGGAAGTATAATTCCTTACTAAAGTCTGAGGTAAAAGAAGTATCCTTAGTATGCAAAAGTTGTGGCCTATATGGAACATCTTATCTGTCCCTAACAAGAACGAGCACAATGCATGCCATAGAGTTGTGGTTGTTTAGTCACCAAGTTGTGTCTGACTCTTTGCAACCCATGGACTGTAGCCAGACAGGGTCCTCTGTCCATGGGATTTTCCAGGCAATAATAGTGGAGTGGGTGGCCATTTCCTCCTCCAGGGGATCTTTCTGACCCAGTTAATTGGCTATACTTAAATAGAAAATAAAAAGTTTTAATTAAAAAAAGAAAGACAAAAAGGTGCTTTTCTCTCATGACTGAAAACTTGATGCTGGCTATTAGTAGGAGGCCTCAGTTCCTCTCCATGTGAGTCTTACCATGGTGTTTCTTCTTTAAAAAAAAAAATATATATATATATATATTTATTTATTTATTTATTTGGCTGTGCTAGGTTTTAGTTGTGGACATCTTTAGTTGCAGCATGTGGAATACAGTTCCCTGACCAAGCATCAAATCCAGGCCCCCTGCATTGGGAGCATGGAGTCTTAGCCACTGGACCATCAGGGAAATCCCTACCACAGTGCTTCTTGAATGACGGCACAGCATGCCCTGGCTTTCCCTGAGCAAGTGATCCAAGAACAAGAAAGCACCAGGAGGAAGCTTTATTCTTTCTATAACCTCAGAAGTTATATATTGTCACTTCCACTACATTCTATTTGTTAGAAGCAAGTCACTAAGTCTGATCAACATCAAGAGGAGGAAAATTAGTTTTCTGCCTTGAAAGGGTGAGTGTCAAAGCATTTTTGGATATATTTTAAAACCATCCCACCTATTATATGCAAGTATTAGAATACCAAACAGACATGACCCTTGTGGAATTTACAGACAAGCAAAAGAGAGGGGTTTTAATTAAATGAGCACACAGATAACTGCAAAATTATAACTATGATAAGCTCTGTGAAGGAGAAGAACACAATGTAATGAGAGAGAATAACAGGGGAGCCTGGGGTGTACCCAAAGGAGGGATGTTTTAGTCAAGATCTGAAGGATGAATAAGAGAGGGCAGAGAGAAGGGTGTGTGCCCCTGTGGCAGAGAAGAACATGCAAGAATTGAGGATCTAAAAGGTGCCTATGATGTCTGAAGCAGAGAGTGCAATGAAGTGAGAGGAGGCTGGTGGGAAAGGCCTACCATGAGTTGGGCTCTAGGTCTCAGTGGCTGTTCCATGTGAACCTGGGGGCAGATGCCCTGAGTCATCAGATTTCCCTCTATGTGCTGCACCCCCATGTGAAGCTGCAGGGACCGTATTATTGCCAAATCACCACAAGAAGGCTCCCAACTATACTCGGCTGGTGTATACCTCTTTCATCAAGGAATTCTCAGGACAGATTCCATTCAAAAGGATCGCCCTACCTTTATGACTCTCCTCACCTGTTCTCGATATCCTCTCAACTGATCCAGCACTCCTTGGCCCTGATCCCCAGTCATTCCTTTGTATCCTCTTGAACCTCATTCTGAAACTGATAAACTCCCTTAGATACCAACATCCCCAGGCTCTTCTCTTGCCTAAACTGAAGCCTGGTGATCCCTTGAGGACCCTCCCTCCACCCACCACAACCCCCTCAACCAGCCAAAGCTCCCTCTCCAACTTTTTCATCTACTGAAAACTGGAAGGTGAAATCAGTGTCCTTCTTACCACCACATATAACTTCTAGAACTTTACTACTTCTCCTTCTTGTAAAAGAAAACTTATGAGAACTACCCTGGTGATCCAGAGGTTAAGAACTTGCCTTCCAATGCAGGGGACACAAGTTCAATCCCTGGTCAGGGAACTAAGATCCCACACGCTTCGGGGCAACTAAGCACAAGTGCCACAAACAGATAACCCTGTACACTGCAGTGAAGAGCCCATGTGACACAATGAAGACCTAGCACAGCCAAAAAAAGAAAAAGAAAAGAAAAATTATGTGCCTTCAAAGTCTCACCTCATCCAGATTTACCACCATCTTCTCCTCCCCACACAACTATCATTTTCTATTTTCTTAGTCATGACCTGTCATCCTCTGAAGACTTTGGCATATGATTCAAGACTTTTCTCTCATTTACAATTCCTATTATCCTTCTGGGTGGTATTGGTACCCACACAGCTAAACCTGGGCTCTCGGTTTCCTAGACTTCCTCACTGTCAGTGACTATTTTCTTCATTCCATCTCCGCCTCCCTATGTCTATGGTCATATATGGACCTTGTCATCATCAGAATCCAATCATATCCTAAATAACTTGTCCAAACATATCCTTCTTGAAAGGGCAAACACCACAGTGCCCTCTCATTCCAGCTTAATTATTTAAGAATCCCCATGGAAGTCACTCTTGGCCTTATCAGGATCTCCAACTTACTGGTTTTGCTCCATTCTGTCCATCAGCACCTACCTTCCTTGTCTCCTTAATGCCTTAAACATGGTCTGTCTTTGTGGTCATTCTTTTGCAAATATCCATGACCTCCCTGCCCCTGTCTCCTGGCTGGGGAAAAAAATCTGTCCTCATGGGCTCTTAAGCCTGGTTTCTACCCCTCTTGTTTCTTAGAAAGCTCACTCTTTCCACTACCCCCTTCTCCACCCCCCACCTCACCTTCTACATCTTTAACTTCTCCCCTATAGCAGAGATTGCTAGCTACCAAATCCTTTTCTTCCTCTTCCTGCACACAGCTAGACAAGATTTCTGAATCTCTCTGGAAGTTAGGTATGTATTAATAGTATGGCTCTGTGTGCTGAAGTGATCACTGCTGCTTTCAAGCCAGACCCCTAAAAACATCCCATGAATATTATTTATGCTGTTTTCTCTTTCAAGGCTTGATGCAGACAAGCTTAGAATCACAGGAGTCTGTTGAAGGTGGGTGAGACACAAGGTATAGGAAGTCAAGGTCCTAAATTACCATCTGGAGTAAATCTGATTGCTTTAGACTTTAAGTTATCAAGACACAAACTTCTATCATGTTTGAGCCATTATGCATAATTGGGAAGACTGATATAGGAGCTGGGCTTCCCAGGTGGCTCAGATTCTGCCTGCTGTGCAGGAGACATACCAAGAGGTGCGTGAAATCCCTGGGTCAGGAAGATCCCCCGGAGGAGAACATGGCAACCCACTCCAGTATTCTTGCCTGGAGAATTCCATGGACAAGAGGAGCCTGGCGGGCTACAGTCCATAGGGTCACAAAGAGTCGGACACGACTGAAGCAACTGAGCACACACAGCAGCTAATGTTAGCTTAATCGCTACATCATTTACTGAACTGTTTTCATCAGCACACAAACATAGGCTGCTGCTGCTGCGTCGCTTCAGTTGTGTCCGACTCTGTTCGACCCCATAGACGGCAGCCCACCAGGCTGCCCCGTCCCTGGGATTCTCCAGGCAAGAACACTGGAGTAGGTTGCCATTTCCTTCTCCAATGCATGAAAGTGAAAAGTGAAAGTGAAGTCGCTCAGTCATGTCCGACTCTTAGAGACCCCATGGACTGCAGCCTACCAGGCTCCTCCGTCCATGGGATTTTCCAGGCAAGAGTACTGGAGTGGGGGTGCCATTGCCTTCTCCGAAACATAGTCTAGGATCCTCCAATCACAAGAGGAAATCTCTCCCTTGATCCAATATCCTTTCCAGCTACTACCCTCTCTTCTTCCCTAATAGCCAAGTTTTGTCAAGAATGATCTTCTCAGACTTCCCTAGTGGCCCAGTGGATGGGAATCTGCCTGCCAATGTGGGGAACATGGGTTCAATTCCTGGTCCAGGAAGATTCCACATGTCAAGGGGCAAATAAGTCCGTGTGCCACAACTACTGGGCCCATGCTCCAGAGCCCACGCTCCACAACAAGAGAAGCCACCACAATGAGAAGCCTAAGCACCGCAACAAAGAGTAGTCCCCACTCATCACAACTAGAGCAAGCCAGTGTGCACCAACGAAGACCCAGCGCAACCGAAAATAAGATAGATAAATACATGATTTTTAAAATCTCTCATAGGCTATTTAAAAAAAGAAGAAGAATGTTCTCACACTTGTTTTCTCCCCCAACTCATTCTGATAGTCTCCAACCTAGCTTCTACCCACATCACCAAAATTTCTCTCACCTCAGTCACTAATAATCTCCACATTGGCAAGCCTTTTGGACACTTCCCAGTGTCCATCTTACTAGCTCTCTCAGGAATATATGACTCAGTTGATCATCCTTTCCCTCTTGAAACACTTTCTCTTATTTTCTGTGGCACCACACCCTCCTGGTTGATCTCTCACCTCTGTCCCTATTCCTCTTTCTCCATTGGCTGCTCATTTTACCTGACCTGGACTGTCAATATATTTCTTTCACTCCCTTTCTCATTCAACTTTCTCTCTCTACACAACTTCATCCACACCCATATCTTTAACAACTGGCTATATCTCAATAACTCAAATTTATGTTTCCAACATAGACTTCCATTCTGAGCTCTGAATACTCTTATCTACCTGAGGTTTCATGACATTTCATGACATTAAAGATAGAACAAGAGTCCAGGGCCAGAGAAGTGAGAGTGATTGCTGGTATATCCAAATCAAACAGGAAGGAGAGCGGACTTCCCCAGTGGTCTAGTGGATAAGACTTTGCCTTCCAATGCAGGCAATGTGGGTTTGATCCCTAGTTGGGGAACTAAGATCCCATTGTCTTTGGGCCAAAAAAACCCCAAAACAAAACAGGAACAATATTGTAACAAATTCAATGAAGACAATAAAAATGGTCCATATCAAAAAAACATTAAAAACAAAACAAAACAGGAAGGACAGATTGGACTGGGAATGGCAGGGATAGAGAACACGGAGGACACAGTGTTTTACAGCCCACAGAGCACATGGCATGGATGGATCAGTCTCTCTCTTTAAAAAAAAAACCAAACTATTTATTTGGCTATACCAGGTCTTAGTTGTAGCATGTGGGATCTAGTTCTCTGACCAGGGATTGAACCTGGGCCCCTGCATTGGGAGCATGGAGTTTTAGCCACTGGAGCACAAGGGAAGTCCTAGACCAGTCTCTTTTAAGGGACTAATGAAGCAGAGACACAGTGACAAGTATTTTGCTTCATCCTTTGCCTATAATTCCCTTCCTGTAAATCAGAGAACTAATTTAGAACTAATTATAAACTTGTATATAATTTTATTTGTTCAAGATTGTTATATTTTATATATTATGTTTTAAAACATTTCAAATTCAGAACATAAATTACAAATTCACTAAATTATTTTTAAATATAAAAAAGATGGAGCCCACAAACTACAGGACTTTAAGAACAAAGTATTGTTTGCCAGCTAGAAAAAGTAGGCAAAAACTGCAAATATAAGAAGATGAGGACTTCCCTAGTGGCACAGTGAGTGGAAGTACATCGCCGAATGCAGGGGACACAGGTTTGATCCCTGGTTCGGGAAGGTTCCACATGCCATGGGGCAACTGAGCCCCTGTACCACCACAACTACTGAGCCTGAGTGCTGCAACTCCTGAAGCCAGCATGCCTAGAGGCCCTGCTCCACAGCAAAAGAAGCTATTGCAATGAGAAAGCAGCGCTCGGCAGTGAAGAGTAGCCCTCACTCACTGTAACTAGAGAAAGCCCAGGGACAGCAACGAAAATAATCCAGCATAGATCCAGCACAGCCAAAAATAAACAAACAAATAAATAACATTTTTAAAAAGAGAGAAAGAGAGAAGATGATATCCTTTTGGAAACCATTCTGAGTCCTCCAGCCTGCTGGGGTTACTCTTTAATATCCAAATAAAGATTGCTCAAGACACTGCCCCACAGAATGCAGAAGTCTGTGCCCTCCTGATGTTTTGTATATTGCTTGGGAAGGACTCGTGTTCTCCTTATCACTGATTGTCCTGTTCTCCAGCTCAGGATGACTTACTTCACTCAAGGTTCTTCCTTGGATCTGGTATTCCAACCTTTTCATTTCTTCTCATTGTTTCACTCTCTCCAAGTTGTCCAGGCCTACTCCCCCAGGCTGCCCCTAAACTCCAAATTCCCCTCACTTCTTGCTTACTTTCCCTGGCAGATCAGTTCTGCCCTCTTTATCTCATTTCTTCTATCCTCCTCTCCCCCTGCCCATTCCTTATTCCTCTCCTGAGAATCACACATCGTTTTCCAATCTGTGCCATGAATGCCGTCTTCCTCCTGAGCCATGATTTTTTCCCTGAAGAGCAATTTGTTCCCACTCCACAGAGAAAATCATTCTTTTAACATCAACATCTGCCTCTGTGCCTCAGCATATACTATTCCCTCTGCCTGCAACAGCCCACATACTCCTCTCAACCCCTCTCATGGCCCACACATCCCACACAAGGCTCACTCAAGCATAACCATCCCCAGCACCTGGTACACGTTTGAGAATTGAACACATTAATTATGTCTTCTCAACTCTCAAGTACAAACAGCATTCATTTCTAGAAAAAATCTTCAGGAAAAATAGAGCAAAACTGACTCAAACTTTTAATATAATGGGTCTTATATTCTGAGCTACTGTTGCCATCAGTTTCTACTGCTGTAGTTTTAGAATTTGCATTGGCTCCTCCAAGTTAAAGATTAGCCAAGACGGGAGCATCCTGCTCTTTCTTCCCTCATGTTCCTTTACTCCTTTAACTGATACATTTCCAGGAAGGAATGGAAATGATTTCTGATGGACCCACTGCTTGTCAGAAACCCAGCTGCCTCTCTGTGGTCTGTACACTATTTGCAAGATCTTTCTGGTATGCTGTCATTTGATCAACATTTGTGGGTTTGCATTTCTGCCTCTGCAAGTAGAAAAGCGCAACAACACAGATCCATTATTTAAAAATTCTTCTCCAGATAGTTTGGAAAAGGGCTGTTTTCACATTGTAACTAAGAAGTCAATTTCCTCTTTATTTATTTTTGATAGTCTTTTAATTTTTTTAATTTGGAGTATAGTTGCTTTACAATGTTGTGTTAGTTTCCACTGTACACCAAAGTGAATCAGCTAATATGTATACATATATAGCCCTCCCTTGTGAGCCTCCCTCCCACTCCACCCCAATCCTACCATCTAGTTCATCGTAGAGCACCAAGCCGAGCTTCCTGTGCTATACAGCAGCTTCCCACAGTGTGTGTCTGTGCACTCCATCAGTCGTATCCAACTCTTTTCGACCCCATGGACTACAGCCTGCCAGGCTCCATCATCCGTGGAATTTTTCAGGCAAGAACACTGGAGTGGGTTGCCATTTCCTTCTCCAATGCATGAAAGTGAAAGTGAAGTCACTTAGTCGTGTCCGACTTTTAGTGACCCCATGGGCTGCAGCCTACCAGTCTCCTCCGTCCATGGGATTTTGCAGGCAAGAGTACTGGAGTGGGGTGCCACTGCCTTCTCCGTCATTGGCCCTAGTCTTCTACAAAATGTACTATCATTAACTCATAATACATTGGGTGTTCTGTTATTTCCCTTTTAGCACTTTTATTAAAATTATTTTGAGGTGTTATCATAAAGCTTATTATTTCTTGTTCCTGAAAACGTTTTATCTATCCAGGCAAGACACAGAGACCCATGCCTTTTTTTCCACACAGGTTTAATCATCTGGTTATAATCTCACTTTAAAAGAGGTTTGTTCTGGGGACTTCCCTGGTGGTCCAGTAGCTAACCCTCTGTGCTCCCAGTGCAGGAGGCCTCGGTTCAATCCCTAGTCAGGGAGCTAGATCCCACATGCCACAACTAAAGACTCCATATGCCACAATAAAAAGATCTCGTGTGCTGTAACTAAGATCCAGTGCAGTCAAATAAATAAGTATTTTTAAATTAGATAAATAAAAGAGGTTTGGTCAAACTTGACTGTTGTGCAAATAGGTAAGTAACACAAGGTAGTGATTACCATGGGCTTTGGAATCAATGGCTTCCCTGGTAGCTCAGTTGGTAAAGAATTCAGCTGCAATGCCAGAGACCCTGGTTCAATTCTTGGCTAGGGTAGATCTGCTGGAGAAGGGATAGACTACCCACTCCAGTATTCTTGGGCTTCCCTGGTGGCTCAGCTGGTAAAGAATCTGCCTGCAATGCGGAAGACCTGGGTTTGATCCCTGGGTTTGATCCCTGGATTGGGAAGATCCCCTGGAGAAGGGAAAAGCTACCCACTCCAGTATTCTGGCCTGGAGAATTCCATGGACTGTATAGTCCATGGGGTCGCAGAGTTGGACACAACTGAGCAACTTTCACTTTCACTTTGGAATCAGTAAACGCCTCTACGTACTGGCTGTGACTTTGGACAAATAATTTCAATTTGGTAAACTCCAGAATGCTACTTTATAAAATGGAGGGCCATGTATAACTAAGAATTGCAACTAAGGATTGAAAAGCATTAAATGATTTTCAACTTGTTGACACAACCATAGAGCCTGAAACATAGCAAGCACTTAAACAGGAATTACTACTCTACTACTACTATAATTATTATTACTGCACTTATAGGATCTGAAAAATCCTGACATTCCCCTTGAGTTTCCTTGTCAGTTTTGATCAGTGGTATCCCAGGAAGAGGTCCAAGAAATAAATATTCTATTTTCCTAATGATTTGCTCCTAAAATCTTGTATAAAAATCAAATGTGTGAAAATTTAACTTCTATTCATCAAGGAAAAGAAAGATATCTATTCTTAACATGCAAATATATATATATATATATATATATATACACACACACACACACACACACACACACACACACATAGGAGAAGGCAATGGCACCCGACTCCAGTACTCTTGCCTGGAAAATCCCATGGACAGAGGAGCCTGGTAGGCTGCAGTCCGTGGGGTTGCGAAAAGTTGGACAAAACTGAGTGACTTGACTTTCACTTTTCACTTTCATGCATTGGAGAAGGAAATGGCAGCCCACTCCGGTGTTCTTGCCTGGAGAATCCCAGGGACGGCGGAGCCTGGTTGGCTGCCATCTATGGGGTCGCACAGAGTCGGACATGACTGAAGTGACTTAGCAGCAGCAGCAGCATACATACATAAAGTCCAGAATTATATCTGATTATATATTCCCAGTATTTTTTATCTATTCGTTAATTCTTTTTCCATCCAAGTCAACACAAAATAAACTGAGTTAACACATTCTCCATCTAAATGAGAATAAAGTCAACACTTCCAGCTTAACTAAATGGTAACCATTTAATCTCAATAGCAATACATTTATAAGACATATACATTTTATCACCACTGTCAGGAATTTCTTTTTCTGTTTTACACTTAGTTATATAAAATATACAAAAAATTCAAAGTTGGGCAAATATTGTTACACCAGCAAAAACAGAGAAACCAAATTGCCACTTGGTATTGTGTGATGGATCAAAATGTTCACTTATCAGCAGATGTGCAAACATTCAAAATGTTTTATTTAGACATATCAAAGTCTAATGTATAAAAGTACAGGTTGTAGGTCAGTCAAGAACTATCCCCATTGCACTTTGACAATCTTTTCTAAAGTTAACCAATAACTTTTCATAATGATTATTCATCTGAGATTGTTAATGGGCAATTCTTTTTTATTCTTAGTTTTTTGGGGGGCAATGACATGCAACATGTGGGATCAATGCAGGATCTTACTTTCCCAACCAGGGATGGAACCCACACCCCCTGCAATGGAAGTACAGAGCCTTAACCACTGGACCAACAGGGAAGTCCCTGGGCAATTCTTTTTAATCATGCTGATGTAATGGAGCAGAGGAGACTTCTGGGCAGAGGATGTTAGGAAAAGCAAGAACTCCTTGTCCATAGCCACAAAAGACTTTTAAGGTGTGGAGCTAGCCCTAGTACATGAGGCGAGTGGCCATTTGAATGTAAACTGGAACTGCGTATTTCATGTGCCAGTATTTGCAAAGGTCTTGCCTGGACTGGGGCTTTTTGTCTCATGCTCAGAAAAAATTTCAGTTTGGAAATGTTTTTATGCCAGAATTTCCCCAGGCCTCATCAACCTGTAAGTACAAATTAGGTCACATTAACAGATAAAACACAAATTGTACTTGTTCAGGCCCACGTTCAAGACTGTAGGCAGTGAGACTGACAGGTGACCTAGAAAGCTGGGTTACCTGCGAAACTGATGTTTATTTAAAGGTTACAATGGGAACAAAAGTAGCAGTGGAAAATCTGAGTGTGATGGCAGAAGCATGGGTGCTGCTGCAGGAGGGGGTGGGGGAAATTCCAGCTTAAGGGTATGTTGCAACAATGCAAAAAGACAACTTCCTGTGGCTACTCTATGGTGACCCCTAGATCCTCATGGTTCAGAGATGCGTGTGTGCTAAGTCACTTCAGTCGTGTCTGGCTCTTTGTGACCCTATGGACTGTAGCCTGCCAGGCTCCTCTGTCCACGGGATTCTCCAGGCAAGAATACTGGAGTGGGTTGCCATGCCCCCCTCCAGGGGACCTTCCTGACCCAAGGATTAAATCTGGTCTCCTGTGTCTCCTGTATTGAAGGCAGATTCTTTACTTCTTGGAGAAGGAAACGGCAGCCCACTCCAGTACTCTTGCCTGGAAAATCCCATGGACAGAGAAGCCTGATAGGCTACTGTCCATGGGGTTGCAAAGAGTCGGATAGGACTGAGCGACTTCACTTTCACTTTCACTTTTCTTTACCTCTAGCGCCACCTGGACAACTAGGACTTTAACAAAGGCTCAGTTTAACCAGTCGAAAGACACGCCTGCAATGTAGGCCATCTCTTCTCCCCACTCACTCAATTCTCCCCTACAATATCAAGTTACATATTAAGAAACATAAGGAAAAAAAAAATCAAGTCATAAGCTCAAACCATAAGCAGCACTGACTTTAAACCCAATCCAGAGACAACCTGCAACAGAGAGATGCCCTCTGTCTCTGACTGGGAGCTATCCTAACACAAGCTTCTGGCACAGAGGATGACAGTCACAAGAAGCACTTCTGGCCTGAGGGAGTCTCAAGCCTGCTTAAGTCACCACCATGGCTCCATGAGGCCAGACTCCTGCCAGCACACAGAGGAACCAGGAACCAGAGCCTTCATGTGCAGAAGTGTTTCCCACTTGAGAACAATACGTCCAAACTACGAAAGCTAAAAGTTGAGAAGCTGAGAGGCAAAAATCCTGTGGGTTATTGGATATAAGAGTGAGATGAATATTTGTATATATCGCATTGTAGACATCCTAGTTGCATGCACTGATTCCCAGACCCATATATTCTGGCTGTGGGGGAGAAAGTACCATATAATCATCTCTCAATCAGAGCATATACTGTTACTGAAAGAGAGTGTGTGAGTCTGGCTGCTCGCCACTCAAAAGGCAATAAACAGGCCAGGCTGGAGGAAAGGAAAGTTTGCGTTATTTCACATGCCGGCAACTGGGATGGGGGCGGGGGGGACGGGGGGACCAGCATCATCTTGGTTGTTTTAGGTACAGTTAATCTTCAGTTCCAGGGTCCCATCTGTTCCCATTTCTTTGAGGCCAGTTCTCAGAATTGTGGCAACTCATGTTGTGGGTACAGTCTGGTCATCATGTGGTTAACTTCTCCATCTGTGTGGTTTAGTATCTATAAGACAGCTCAGAATATCATCTATAGCCCTTGAGAAAGAACTAAAGATCCTTGACTATGCTTAAAGAGTATATTATTATTATTTGGTTTCCCTTTGTTTTCACATGTTCTCATTTCTCCAATTAAACTTATTCTTTGACTTAAGTTTCCCACAGACAAAAGGCAGGCAGAGGACATGGGTGGGTCGGGCAAGGACCATACAGTCCTGCTCCATTTCAGTATTTCAGCCTGTAAGACAGAACACTGTCCCTTCAGAGTGTTGCCTCCTAACTGACACCAAAACTGAGTCTTCAGTAAGCCATTCCACCTTTTTAGTAAGCCAGATACTTATAGGTAATAGTAAAAGTAGTAAGACCAGTCAATTCCCTGGGCATGAGCCCACTGACCGTGGATAGAATCCATGACAGTACATAAAGTATCCTGAGAGTCTGTAGATGGTAGAATTGACAGAAACATTACAGGAAGGATATGGAAAATCCATATCCATAATATATGTTTAGTCCTCTAAGGATGGATTTATGACCTTTCCATGATGAAAGAGATATATAATATAGTCAGCCTACATCAGCTGGCTGGCTTGTTCCTCTAGGGAATGCTATCTATTGGGGACTCACTGTTGACATCATCTGTTAGCAGATTAGGCACTCAGAAGTAGCAGCAGTCAAGTCAAGTCAGCTTCCTTAAGGGAAAGTCCATTTTGTTGAACCCATGCAGAGCTCTCACCTCCATCATCAAAGCATGCTGTTCATGAGTCCATTAAATAAGCACTGGGGTGGCTGATGAAACGGCACAGATTTGATCCAAAATCCTAAAGGTCTATACTGTGATTCTCTTACTGGTACTTGACTAAGGTTTTATTACCATCCTTATTTGTTAGAGATTCTTGAGTGTCACTGGACCTAGTGATCATAAGGACCAAGTAGAAGAACATCTTGTGCTATAGCCTGGACTTGCAGAAGCTTTGCTCCACCATTTGACACTCACAGCCTTATAAGGGACTCCTCAGATGGTTCCAACTCAAAACGTGGTTTATATTGCCTCCAAAAGCCAAAAAGACCTATCAATTATGATTCTTTTGTCATGGTAGATAATACATCAATTTGTCTGTCACTGTGGAAAAGATATCTCAACGTGCTCCAGTCTGCTGGATTCTCAGAAACCACTGAAGTGGCAGGTCCCTGAGATTCATCTCAAACTTTCTGGTTTGCTCATATCTTAGTGAGGCTTCCAAATTAACTGCTACTTTTGCTCATCAGGTTGAATGAGCGAAGTGTCATCTATGCAATAGACAGTGACGTTTTGCAGAACATCAGCACCTCGGAGATCTCTGCTGACTATAACGTGGCAGACAGATTGAGAGCTCACATAGGACTAAGCCAAGATGGTGAATGTCTTGGCTGTTGTTGCTGCCAGGTAAAAGTAAACTGCTCATGGTTACCCTTTCAACGTGGAATGGAGAAAAAACCACTAGTCACATAACAGGGCCAGGGACTCTATTGATTTCTTCCAGTACAGAAACTCTTTTATAATGGGAGTTGCAACTGAAGTCACACCCTAACCAAGTTTATTGAAATCTACAGTTATTCTCCAATATCCATTCTATCCAGGCCAAATGGGTAAATTAAATAGGGATGTCCTAGATATCACCAATCTTGCATGTTTCAAGTTTTCGCTATTGAACTGACCTCTGTTCAATACAGAAATACAGAAACTGAATACAGAAATCCCTCAGAATACAGAAAACTGTATTACAGAAATATTTCTGTATTAGTGTAATACAGAAATCCCTCAGAAATACAGCATTGCTTCTGGTTTACTATCTTGGTAGGAGGAGGAAATTCAAGGGCCTTCCATTTAGCTATTTCTACCATAATGACCTTGTCCCATGGGTTAGAGAGCCAACACAGGAATTTTTGCCTCTGGTCAAGTTTGTCAGTTCCAATCATTGGGGGAATTACCATAGGGTAGACCAATGAACTGACTGGTCCCATACATTGGTGGGCCACAGTGGCATTTTGGGCTCCTAGGAATTAGTATTAATCTAAAAGTAGTGTCTAGACATCCACCAAAGGTCTGAGTCTTTTCTTTTCTCCACTTTAGTAAATAATATTAGATATCTTTAGGAAAGGCTCACAAGGAAGATTTACATTATATATTTGTGGCAATTCTATAGGATTCTTCCATAAGTGAGACCTAGCTTTCTGTTCAGTAAAGGAGCTCTGGGTTTCAGAACTGGATTAATTCTGTAAATTGAATGAGAAGCCATGATTTTCCACCGTGGTGACCCAAAAGAACTGAAAATAGGTACTCCAACAGACAATTGTTCATGAATGTTCACAGCAGCAATATTCACAACAGCCAAAAAGATGGCATGAATAGATTTTAAAAATTGTGGTATATCCATACCATGGGTATAATTTATCCATAAAAACAAATGAAGCACTGATACATTGCTATAGCTTGGATGAATCTCAAAAGCATGCAAAGCCAAATAAGCGAGACAGAAAATAGCACATACTACATGGTTCACTTAATACGAAATATCCAGAATGGGAAAATCCAGAAAGACATTAACGCAGACTAGTAGTTGCTAGGGACCGGAAGAAGGCAGGAATGGGGAGGGATTGCTTAATGGGTATCTTCTGGAGTGATAAAAAAAGTTTGAAACTAGAGAGAGGTGGGTGTCTACAACATCGTGACTGCACTACATGATACTGAATGGGACACTTTAAAATGGTTAATGGTATGCTATATGAATTTCATCTCCATTTTTTAAAAGAAAAGTAACAAAACAGTACCCATAAATTAAAAAGTAATGAAATTATTCCTTCTCTAGTACCAGTGGAAGGAGAGCATCCTGTTTTTCAACCATGCATATTTTTACCCTCTTACTTCAGAGAAACAGTACTTAAAAGAAATTGCAATGATCCAATACTACTAAATAGTTTACATATTTTGCTGAGTTGTTGGAATTTTGGGGGGTCGGGTAGGGATTATTGTGAAGTCTGACGAGGAAGAGAAGATCTATATAAAGCCTTTTTGTACTGGTCTCTTTGTTCTCAAAGAGAACATTTCTTTTTTAAAAAAAAAAATTTTTTTTTAATTTATTTGGCTGCACTGGGTCTTAGTTGCAGATCATCCTACAGATGCTGTTTTGTAAGCATCTAATTCCTTGCATTGAATTCTTTTATGTTCCTTTCCTTTGGAATGGTTTCTGTTTCTTATCCTGAACCTCATTGACTTTTGGGGGTATTTAAAGAGATAAAAGCATTGAAAGCAATCAGCCCATTGCCTGGCATATGGAGAGGGGTCAAAATTGATAGCAATTATTATTATTACAACACATTATTTTCTAGTTCTTTATTATTACTACATGATGTAGAATTTCAATGTTTCTCCCCTTTCTTTGTTCCCCAATCCTGGTTAGATTATAAAAGGTTCACTCAGGGACTTCCCTGGTGGTCCAGGGGCTAAGATCCCTTGCTCCCCATGCAGGGGACCTTGGTTCAATCCCTGATTGGGGAACTAGATCCCAAATACTGCAAGGAAGACCCAGTGCAGCCAAATAAAGGAATATAATTTTAAAAGCAAACAAAAAACAACAACAACAAAAAGTTTCACTCAAAGAACTGAGGAGTCCTAAACTTTTTCTCTGTTTCCATTTAGGCTCCTTGTATTAGTCAAAGTTCTCCAGAAAGAGACTTCCCTGGTGGTGCAGTGGTTATGAATCCACCTTGCAATGCAGAGGATGTGAGTGTGATCGCTGGTCAGGGACTAAGATCCCACATGCCACGGAGCAACTAAGTCCACACACCACGACCAGAGAATCCGTGCACCACAACAAAGACCCTGTGTGCCACAACTAAGACTCAACACAGCCAAATAAACAAATATTTTTTAAAAAGGTTCTTCAGAGAAAAAGAATCAATAGAATATATGAGTGCGTAAGGACGTGTGGGTATGGGTATGTATGTGCAAGCATGCACACACACACATGCTAGCAAGTTTGAAATTTGTAGGGCTATCCAATAGTGTGGAAATCCTGGCAGAAGTTGATATTATATTCTTGAGTCAGAAGGCATAATGCCTCTCTCTTCAGAGGACCTCAGTCTTTTCTTGTAAAGCCTTCAACTGACTGGATGAGGCCCACCCACACTATGGAATGTAACTTGTTTGACTCAAAGTCTACCGATTTAAATGTTAATCTCATCTAAAAATACTCTCACAACTATTTGACCACATAACATAGACTAGTTAAATTGACACAAAATGAACTATCACACTATTCAAACCATCAATCATGTCATGTAATGTTTATCTATTGATGTTAATCCACAATGCTTTGGGGCATAAGACCCATTTGATTTCACTATGTACGTTTTAAAGGTATGGTACTTCAGTTTTCTTAGACTGAGTATTTGATATATGCAATAAACTACAGAAGACTGCGCAATGGGTAAGGAATAACCTGGGGCCTCTTCCTGCCTTTTGCATGCCACAGCTAGAAGATCCTGCATGCTCCAACGATCAAAGAACCCACATACCACAACTAAGACTCAGCACAGCCAAACACATAAATAAATATAAATATGAAAAAAAATATTACATGGAGCATGAGATGTAGGAAGACCATTAGGGTCCATGGCAGTAACCCAGGCAAGAGATGTCACTCAAATGGATTAGGATAATAGCAGTGGAGGTAGGAGTGGAGATTAGGACAAGTAAATGATTTTTAGAGCCCTTTAAGAGGAAAAGTGAAGACATTTGGAGATGGATTGGGCACAAGGTGAAGGAGAGGTTGGCGTCCCAGGTTTCTGGCTGGTACAACTAGCTAGTCACTAGCTAGGGAACACCGGACAAAGAAAAAGTATAGGAGAAACTGTGTGTTCAGCCTTAGGTATGCTGAATTTAAGGTAAGGCACTCAAATAGAACTATCCAATAAGCAGTGGGGTATGCAGGTTTGAAGGTCAAAAGGGAGGTACAGCCTGGAGATGAATATATGGAAGTCATATCCAGGGCCAGTCTATCTACTAGGCATGGCTAGGCACATTAGTGCCCTAATATTCTTAGGGCTCAGTTCAGTTCGGTCACTCAGTCATGTCTGACTCTTTGCAGCCCCCATGGACTGTAGCACCCCAGATTTTCCTGTCCATCACCAAATCCTGGAGCTTGCTCAAACTCATGTTCATTGAGTCAGTGATGCCATCCAACCGTCTCATCCTCTGTAGTCCCCTTCTCCTCCTCCCCTCAATCTTTCCCAGCATCAGGGTCTTTTCCAAGGAGTCAGTTGTTTGCATCAAGTGGCCGAAGTATTGGAGTTTCAGCTTCAGCATCAGTCCTTCCAATGAACATTCAGAACTCTTGGGGCTCATACACACACAAAAAAGCTTTAATCTCCTTTAAATCAGAAAAAGAAGTCTTAATAGATAAAGATGTTTTAATAGAAATTCCATGGACAGAGGAGCCCAGTGGGTTGCAGTCCATGGAGTTGCAAAGAGTCAGACACAACTGAGCACGCACACAATACACAATATATTCATCTTTACACCAATGCAGTCATAAAAGATAATTTTAAAAGAAATGGTTCCCTAGGAAGGAGCGAGCCCACAAAAGTCCTAATGCTGTCCTGGTTGTATTAGTAAGGATGCTTCCTACCACAAATATCAAAAAGCCCACTCTCAATGGCTTCAGCAGGGACGATATTTAATTTCCCTTGTTCAGCATTCAGCATGGCCTCCAGAAATGACAGGAAGCTCATGCCCTCAAAGCCAGAGGCTCCTTCCAACTCTACTCTGCCATCCCTGCTGTTAGCTCCATCCTCAGCTGGGAGCACACCAGTGCAGTAGGTCCAGAACACATCCAGACTTATCAACATTCCCAGAAAGCAAGCTCCCGAGAAATGTCACGTCCAGAGAATGCTTCTCTCCTAGGAGTGAGAAAACCTTTCCCAGAAGCCCTGCAGCAAATGTCCTCTTAAGTCTCACTAGGCAGATACCCCTTCCTAAATCATCTCTGGCAAGAAGGAAGGAATTTATATGATGGGCTCAGACTAATCATCTGGGGTGCAATAGAGGTTATGGGGTCAACCACAATTGCTTCTCTCAAAGACTTCCTCCAGGAGGTGGGACTAGAAACTAAAAGCAGGGATGAGCTCACCCAGGGAAGAGTGTTCAAGAGAGAGAAGCACAGAGGACCTAGGAACTTCAGTATGTCCATGTTATGAGGGCTTCCTCACTGATGGAAGAGATTCATCATTAAATACAGTTGCAAATGGACTGGAATGTGAAAGCAGCCTGGGTGTTGGAGGCCCAGGTGTATGTTAAAACCTGTGTGACTGGGTAGGTTTCTTAAACTTTCTGCCTCAGGTTTCCTCTCTGTATAATACCCTACACATAGTAAATATCAAATAAACTCAGCTATTATTGTTTTATGGTCATCCACATTATTATTATATTTAGGTGATGGGAAGACACTGGAAGGGAATTGACAGGCAAGTGTCCTGGGCAGATTTGTGGCTAGGTTATATGGCTTGAGCAGTTGTGCTCTGTGCTGGGTTTCCTTTTCACTAGATCACTGCGAGCAACTCTCCAAGTTTCCCTCTGGCTGCCCCCAAGGTTGAACCCTACCAGAACCCTCCAGGCCCCAGCAGCATCTCTATAAAATCTGCCTGTTGGTTTTAGCTACACTCCTGTGCCTTGGAATCAGGATAAATTACTATCTCTCCTTTCACCCCTGCCCGCTTGCATTGCTGTCACTCAAAGAAATTAATCAGGTTTATTAAGCATGACCTCTCTTTTGTGAGCCTTGCTCCTGGTCTGCGGATCTGTACCTGTCTGTTGCTCTCCTAGCTCAGTTCCAGTTGGGGAGGCCTCAGCCTCTCTCGGTGTTCTGGTGGGGGCAGGGACAAGCAGCCGAGTGGCCACATCTTTTGTTATTTGCAGAGACTGACGCACTGGGCTGGATTGGACAAAGGCAGGATGCTCCGCTGTAGTGAGCACAAGGCTCTTTGTTGCCATGGCTGTGGAAGAAATAGGAACAGAAAGGATAAATGTTGCATCCAAATACACTAATAATTAACACTTAGCACCATGGATATAAAAAGCACTTAATGCTAAATTACTGTGATCATAATAGCTCTTCTTTATTCAGCCTGACTCCATATGGCATCATGGTTTGGTAGTTAAGTGTGTGTGAACTGGAGCCTGACTGTCTGGGTCCAAATCCTGGCTCTGCTATTTGCCAGTGTGGGCCAGTTACTTACACTCCTTGAGTCTGTTTTGCATCTGTAACACACAGACAGTGGAAGTACATAACCCATAGTGTTATGTGAGTTCATACTAAAAGCACTTAAACATGACCTGCCACATAATAAGCACTCAATAAATATCATATTTTCATATAAATTGGTGGGCAAATTTGGACCTCAAAACAAACTTATGACATAGATGTTATTATTATCCCTATTTATTGATTGAGGATTCCAAGACTCAGAGAGGTTGAGTAACTTTCCCAAAGTCACCCAGCAAGAAAGTAGCAGGACCGATTCTGACTGACCCTAAAGCCATGTGCTTTCTACCGCACATGTCACTGTCTTCCACGAGCTCCTGGCAAGAGGCCCCACATCAATGTGATGGTGCAGTATTGGTGACTTTCACAACACTCTTTCATCATAGGTGGTACAGACCAGGCATTTTCAGAATGAAGGACAGAGGAGTCTTGTAGACAAGGCAGCTTACTCAAAGTTTCTCTATTCTCTGGCCCAGCTTCATGCCCAGACCCCCAGGCTTCCATATGTACAATGCCCAGTTCTCTGGTGGAAGGTGGAAGGCCAGCTAGGGAAGAGCAGAGACATAGCCCAGGTCTGTCTCAGGCACCATCCGTCTGATGGCTTGGCTTTAGAGAGGAGTCACAGGGCAGAACTTGGCCATGGGACACCAGGCTACACCAACACCAGGTCTGAGCCCAAGATGGTCCAGGACAGATCTTGCACCCCAAAAGTCTTTGGACACTACCAATAAAATAAAGTAAAACAGCACAGCCCAAAGCACCTTCATGCCAAAGAACTTAAAATTCTTGAGGGATGTCTGCATTTTTTTTTTTAATGTAAAAGAATCCAAGTCTGGCTTTTCATACCTTCTGTGGAGTGGACATCTGGCTGCCAGACCAAAAAGTGCCCACAGGGCTCTGACCACTGTCTAGCCTAGTCAGGCCTCTGCCCATTCCTCCACACAACCAGTCAGGCCTCTGCTCATACTTCCACACAACCAACTCTTGTTATTTATTCAAAAGCAGCTCAATTCCTAAATGACCACCCGGGCAAAAATAAAACAGCCTTACAAATATCTCTGAGAAAGAGAGGCAATTGGCTATATCATTAATTGCAACCATTCACTGAGCCCAAACTCTAGGCAAGGCACTGTACTTACCATGGCCCTTGTCCAGGCCCTACCCATCCCTCACTTATCAAGTTTAAGTTTATGGCTAGCTCCTGATGGCTCCTCCTCTGTGATTCATGTTCAGATGTCCATTTGCAAGCAGGTAAGATGTGGCTGGGTTTACCCTTGACTCTGGGAAACACAGCCTTGAATATATAGCCTGGTGTCAGGAGAAGAGCCTGTGAAGGGGGCTCCCTAGAGTCCACAGGCTATGCCCACCTCTACTTCAAGACAGCAGAGACTTCTCTTGTGTGGACAGGCAAACTCTCAGTGCTATGTGGATCCCCCACTCCTATGCAGGCTCTGATCACAGACCCTCTTCCTCAATCCCTTCCACCCACACCTGCCTCTTGCCTCCTCCTCACACCCCTGGGGCTCTCAAATGGTGACCAGAGAAGGAAGAAAACGGCCAGGCTAAAGATTCAGTGAAAATAACAGGAGCTTTATACTTGGACAGACATGGGTTTGAATTTCACCATGTTATTTAATAGCTCTGTAACCTGGGCTGGTCACTTGACTTCTCTGAGTCTGTTTTCTAATCACTGAAAGAATAATCTTCTGTATTCTTAGGGTTTCTGTGAGGATTTGAAAAGGTATAAATCAGTATGTTATGCTCAGTGGTACTCAATAAATGGTAGATATCGTCAGATATAAGTTGGTCTCTTTTGTTTAATTTTTCAAAAGATTTTATTTATGGCTGTCCTGGGTCTTTGTTGCTGTGCGGGCTTTTCTCTAGTTGAGATGAGCAGGGGCTATTCTACAGATGCAATGCTCAGGCTTCTCATCGCAGTCGTTTCTCTTGTTGCCAAGCATGGGCTCCAGGGCGCACTGGCTTCAGTAGTGGTGGCTTCCAGGCTCCAGAACACAGGCTCAATAGTTGTGGCAAAGGGGCTTAGTTGCTCCATGGCATGTGGGATCTTCCCCGATCAGGGGTTAAATTTGTGTCTCCCCTATTGGCAGGCAGATTCTTTACCACTGAACCACCAGGGGAGCCCTATAAGTTGGTCTCTTTCCATTCATTTAAAGTATATACACTTTCTCTCTCTAAATGCTTACAACCGCCAGGCAACAGAGTCAGCCCACTAGTGATGCTGCTGTAAGGAGCTTGGCTGGGTTAGAGTATCTTTCCTGCTGGGCTTGGAGCTTAGTCTAGTACATATGTTTGGGTTTCAGCCCCTCTGTCCATGGTTTGGTGACCAATACTCTCGAGTTGCCTGAAGTTCAGCTTTGGGAAACCTGGTATGATTGGTCACCCTATCAAGAGAGTTGACCCAGAACAGATGGAGAAGGTGTGAGACCTGGAAAATAGCTGGGATTCCCATAATCTCTCCCAGTTTGCTGGACTGATGAGCCAGACTGGGCATCAACTCCACCCTTCCTTCTAGGTTCCCAGCCAAAGCCTAGTTAAACTGAAGTCAAGGGCGACACCTAGAGTCTGTGTGAAAAACTACAGGCTGGTAACCACCTACCTGGCCCCTGAGGCCTTAGTTGGTTAGTTCCTTTCAGTTCAAGTCAATTCAGTCGCTCTGTTCAAGTCAATTCAGTCGCTCTGTCGTCGACTCTGCAACCCCATGGACAGCAGTATGCCAGGCCTCCCTGTCCATCACTAACTCCCAGAGTTTACTCAAACTCATGTCCATTGAATTGGTGATGCCATCCAACCATCTTATCCCTCTGTCATCCCCTTCTCCTCCCGCCTTCAATCTTTCTGAGCATGAGGGTCTTTTCTAATGAGTCAGTTCTTCACATCAGGTGGCCAAAGTATTGGAGTTTCAGCATCAGTCCTTCCAATGAATGTTCAAGACTGATTTCCTTTAGGATGGACTGGTTAGATCTCCTTGCTGTCCAAGGAACTCTCAAGAGTCTTCTCCAACACTACAGTTCAAAAGCATCAATTCTTCAGCGCTCAGCTTTATAGTCTTTATAGTCCAACTCTCACATCCATACATGACTACTGGAAAAATCATAGCTTTGACTAGATGGACCTTTGTTGGCAAAGTAATGTCTCTGCTTTTCAATATGCTGTCTAGGTTGGTCATAACTTTTCTTCCAAGGAGTAAGCGTCTTTTAATTTCATGGTTGCAGTTACCATCTGCAGCGATTTTGGGGCCCCCAAAAATATTCTGTCACTGTTTCCATTGCTTCCCCATCTATTTGCCATGAAGGGATGGGACTGGATGCCATGATCTTTGTTTTCTGAATGTTGAGTTTTAAGCCAACTTTTTCACTTTCCTTTCACTTTCATCGAGAGGCTCTTTAGATCCTCTTCACTTTCTGCCATAAGGGTGGTGTCATCTGCATATCTGAGGTTATTGATATTTCTCCCCGCAATCTTGATTCCAGCTTGTGCTTCATCCAGTCCAGCATTCTCATGATGTACTCTGCATATAAGTTAAATAAGTAGGGTGACAATATACAGCTTTGACATACTCCTTTCCCAATTTGGAACCAGTCTGTTGTTCCATGTCCAGTTCTAACTGTTGCTTCTTGACCTGCATATAGATTTCTCAGGAGGCAGGTCAGGTGGTCTGGTATTCCCATCTCTTGAAGAATTTTCCAGTTTGTTGCGTACACATAGTCAAAGGTTTTGACATAGTCAATAAAGCAGAAGTAGATGTTTTTCTGGAACTCTTGCTTTTTTGATGATCCAATGGATGTCGGCAATTTGATCTCTGGTTCCTCTGCCTTTTCTAAATCCAGCTGGAACATCTGGAAGTTCACAGTTCACATACTGTTAAAGCCTGGCTTGGAGAATTTTGAGCATTACTTTACTAGCATGTGAGATGAGTGCAATTGTGTGGTAGTTTGAGCATTCTTTGGTATTGCCTTTCTTTAGGACTAGAATGAAAACTGACTTTTTCCAGTCCTGAGGCCACTGCTGAGTTTTCCAAATTTTCTGGCGTATTGAGTGCAGCGCAGCACTTTCACAGCACCATCTTTTAGGATTTGAAATTAGTTAGTTTAGTAAATATTTATTATTGAGCTCTCACCATGTGCCAACCCTTGTATTAAGCACTAGGCACAAGTCCTGGGTGCCGAGGTCCAGCCCCGGCTGATCCAGGGTATTCGAAGAAGAGACGGCCTAGGTGACTATTTATATGCTAATTAGAAATATAAGAGTAATAGAATGAGGATAGCTCAGTAGGAAAATTCAGTGGAGAAAAGAGGCTGAGTAGCTTGGTTTACGTGGAAAATCAATATAACCCATGACACCAGGTTAGCTCTGACCACGGAGGCCACAGGCGCCCTCTCGAATAGAGGAAGGTGCCCCACCTTAGACACCTTCTCGAGTGGGTCTTAGAAGCCCAGGCAAATAAATGGTCGCAGAGGATATCCACGCTCCAGATGGGAGACTTCAGTCAGAATGTGAAAAGAAAGAATGACATAGGGAGACCAAGCGCTGGTGAACAAGGCCCGTAGCTTTATTTTCAACAGGGGTTTTTATACCCTAAGTTACCCTAAGTTACACATAGAGGATAATAGGGGATGCAAAGTCAGCAGTTTTTGATCCTTATCAAAAACCAGGGTTTCTTTCCTGCAAATTTATCGTATACCAATGGTATACATCATCTTCTGGCCAGAAGGCCTATTAACATTTTATGGCTCCTAACAAAGACTTATCAACCGTAAGACTTATTTTCTCTAAGAGTAATTATTTTAAGGTTTGGCGCCATCTTCCGAAGATAAAATTGCATTCCTATAGGGTGGATGTGTAACGGGTTTACAACAAAGGAAAGAATTTATTACCTTAAGGGTCTAAAGTTACTAACACCAAGGCCACTACTTATTTTTTCTACATACCAACTATTAATTAATACATATACAAGGATACAATTCAGAGGATGTGAAAACTTGGCAGCAAGCATTGGCTCATCAATGAAATCTTTTACTAGTTTGTTCTGACAGTTTCTAACTCTCTGAGAGGTTCTAAGCTATTTGAATATCTTAGGCTTCCCGTGCCTCTCGAGGCTGGGAGACTGTAAACAATCGTATGCATAGCTGTAGGAGTCCAGGTAAACTTGTCAGGCGAGTTAGAGAGCCATCTGAGGGGTTTGGATTTAAACACTCCTAATTGCCCAGGAACTTTATTAATTGGAGTTGTAAGTTAACTCTTTGACAGAGAGAGCGAGATGGTGGTGGGGGACAGTCCCCAGTAAAGTCAGAGGTGCGAGCACAAAGCAATAAAGTAGGCAGACTCTGGTTTTTTGGGGGTAGATGCTCGAGAATATCCGGGGGGATTCCTGAGGCTCCATCCCGCCTTTGCATATGCCGAGCCTCCTTCCTCATGACCTTTGTCACGAGTGGAATGTTTCTCGCTGGCTCCCGGCACCTGGGGGTCTTGGAAGACATCCTCAAACAAGTTAAATTTTTTTTTTTTTTTGCCCATAATCAAAACTTTATTGAAAAACTGACACCAAAATAGGAGAGTGTTGCTATATACCTTACAAAATTAAATGTAATTACATTATCTTGGTAGATTAACTGGAATTACTGAACTGATAAGGCTTTCTGCGATAGAACACAAATTCAAGAAGTTGTGTGGATCATTAGTGTTGCTTCCTTCTAAATAAACAGCCTTCTGTGAGTCTGGCCTTTCCTCCTGTTGGCTGGCACAGCACTGTTGAACAGCCTACGCAAAGCACTACTGTCTGAGCATGGCTGAAGACCGTGGTAATCTTGTAGCACCCTGGACATTTTACATCCATGAAGTAAGAATTTGGACTTTGAACCAGCCGTTTCTTTTTATGTTTTTTCTTTTCCTCGTCCAAGGAAGGATGCAGTAAATCTCTAGCTAAAGGCATGTTGATCCTTTCGCAAGCCCAGCCCGTGCAGATCTCTAAGGCGACAACCCCAGCGAGCAGCACGCGACGAAGCACGCGGCATCAAACAAGTTAAATTTATGTTGAGACATGAGGTTGGAGAAGGAAATGGCAACCCACTCCAGTATTCTTGCCTGGAGAATCCCATGGACAGATGAGCCTGACAGGCTACAGTCCATGGGGTTGCAAGAGATGGACACGACTTAGCGACTAAACCACCACCACCACCTATTGAGGTATTTGCTAGGTCAAGGCAGGAGGGAAAGAGTATTCCAGGCAGGAAGAAATAGCAAAGACAAAAACTCTGAGTGGGAAGGAGCATAAAACATCCAAGAAGCTAATCACAGTATGAAGGAGGGAGTCAGTGATGACAACAGCAGTTGGGAGGGTTACTAGGGCCTATAAAAAAAAGTCAGGGGATTTTTGTCTTTCAGGGTTTTTTTTTTTTTTGGTCTTTACCCTAAGTGCAATCAGAACTTAGTGAAGGGTTTTAAGCAGGACAGTAACATAATAGGGCTTCCCCAGTGGCTCAGTGGTAAAAAATACGCCTGTAATGCAGAAGCTTCGGGTTCAATCCTTCGGTCGGGAAGAGCCCCTGCAGAAGGCAATGGCAACCCACTCCAGTATTCTTTCCTGGGAAAGCCTATGGACAGAGGAGCCTGGCAGGCTACAGTCCATGGGGTCACAAAAGTCAGACACAACTTACCGATTAAACAGCAATAACATAATCAAACCTGCATTTTTCAAAGCTTACTCTGGCTTGGAGAGTATTAAGTCTAAAGCCAGGGAGGCAATTAGAAGATCAATGCAGTGTCCAGATGGTCCACAGTCTGGACCTGGATGGTGCAGGAAGATAATGAGAGATGATGGTTTGAGAGATGTTATGGAGACAAATGGGCAGAAACATGGTAATTGATTGGAGGTGAGGGTTGAGGAACAGTGAAATTCAAAAATGACTTGCAGGTTTCTGGCTAGGATCACTGGACAGCAGTGGGACAGCTGCTGCAATGGAAGCACAAGAAGGAGAATGATGTTGGACACATGGAATCTAAGGGACCCATGGGACATCCACGTCAAGATGGCAAATAAGCATGTGAATAAAGATTTGTTGTTGTTCAGTCACTAAATTGTGTCCAACCCTGCAACCCCAAGGACTGCAGCACACCAGCCTCCTTAGTCCTCCACCATTTCCCAGAGTTTGCTCAAATTCCTATCCTTTGGGTCAGTGATGCTACCTAACCATCTCATCCTCTGCTGCCCTCTTCGCCTTTAGCTTTCAATCTTTCCCAGCATTGGGGTCTTTTCCAATGAGTTGGCTCTTCACATCAGCTGGCCAAAGTATTGGAGCTTCAGCTTCAGCATCAGTCCTTCCAATGAGTATTCAGGGTTGATTTCCTCTAGGATTGACTGGTTTGATCTCCTTGCAGTCCATGGGACTCTCAAGAGTCTTCTCCAGGTTAGGAAGATGGAAATAATGTGGGGGTCATACACTTGCAGATGGTAACTGAAGCCCTGAGCAGCACCAACCTTTACAAGTGGGCAGAGGAAGACCAGGCAAGTATGGTATTATAAAAGCCAGGGCCAGAGTGTTTCAGAAAGAAAAGTGTGGTCAACCCCATAAAACATTTCTGAGAGGCAGTGAGATGAGATCCGGAAATTGTTGACTGGACAACATGAAGATCATTAGTAACCTTAGATCCTTTTAAAGTGGAATGATGGAGAGAAGTCAAGTTAGAGTGAGTTGTGCTGTGAACAGGAGGTAAAGAGGTGGAGAAAGTAACTGAAGCCAATTCTTTCAATAAATTTGGCTAAACTATTGCAACTTACCAGTGAGAGTGTGTGTGCTATATCACTTCAGTCATGTCCAACTCTTTGTAACCCCATGGACTGTAGTCTGCCAGGCTCCTCTGTCCATGGGATTCTCTAAGCAAGAATACTGGAGTGGTTGCCATGCCCTCCTCCAGGGGATCTTCCTGACCCAAGGATCAAATCTTTTGTCTCCTGCATTGGCAGGCGGGTTCTTTACCACTGAGCTACCAGGGAAGCCCTAGCACTTCAGGCAGATGGATGTGCTAGTGACTTTAAGAATGTGAGAGTGTAATTAGGTACAACTTTTTGGAATGGCAATTAGGCAGAACTTATGAAAATTAAAAACACACATAGTCTTTATCCCAACAATTCTACTTCCAAGAAGTTAGACTATAAATGTACTTTACCCATGTACAATGACTTACAGAAAGGGTGTTTACTGTGACATTTTATAAATAGCTAAAGTGAAATACAACTAACACATTCATCAACAGGGGGCTGGTTAAATTAGCTGTAATACATCCATGCGACAGGATGTTATATGTCCATTAAAAAGAACATGTTAGATTGATATGTATTGAAATGGATACATACCTAAGACTGGATTTAGCAAGGAAAAAAGTATGCCATATATATGCTTGTATAAATGAACAGAAAATACTTAAAGTGGATACATAAGAAACTCTTCATAGTGGTTACTTCTGCAGAGTAGTCAATGTAAGAATTTTACTTTTCATTTTATGGTTTTTCTTATGTTTGGATCTTTATTGCGAGCAATGTACAGTGAAAATTTATGTAATTTATATATCTATATAATAATTGATATAACTATTTTAATGGGCAGCAGACTTAAATAGACATTTCTCCAAAGAAGACATACACATGGTCAGCAGGCACATGAAAAGATGTTCAACATCGTTAATTATTAGAGAAATGCAAATCAAAACTACAGTGAAGTACCAACTCACATTGGTCAGAATGGCCATTATCCAAAAAATCATAAATGCTGGAGAAGGTGTGCAGAAAAGGGAATGCTCCTACACTGGTGGTGGGAATGTAAATTGGTACAGCCATCATAGAAAACAGTATGGGGCTTCCTTAAAAAGCTAAAAATAGAGCTACCATGCAATCCAGCAATTCTGCTCCTGGGCAGGTTATCAGGGAAAGATGAAAACTCTAATTCAAACAGATACATCCAGGGAATCCCCTGGCAGTCTAGTGGTTAAGACAGCACTTTCACTCCCATGGGCTGGGGTTCAATCCCTGGTTGGGGAACTAAGATTCTGCAAACCATGAGGCATGGCCAAAACACAAGTAAACAAAAATCCCAAGAAGAAAAATGCACTGTAATGATTAAGAAACTAAAAAAACTAAAAAAATTTGTAAATTTAAAAAATTTTGAAATTCCATCCTCTCCATTTACCAGCTGTCTGATTTGCTGACTTGGCAAATTATTTAACTCTTCTTTGCCTCAGTCTCCTCATCCACAAAGTAGACAAATTTATAGTATTTTTGCTTAATGAGTTAATGTGTGTTACAGAAGGTTTTGTTCTTATTACAAACACTCATTATCCATAATTAGATTAAAAGTAGAAGCAATGTCAAATGTGTGTGTGTGTTCTTAGCAGATCGTAAACTTCCTCATACATAGTATGAGTATAACAAATATTTATTAAATAAATGAAATACTAGAAAGAAAAAAGTACTTGGAAAATCATTTTTTGTTCTCATTTTTTTACTTTGCATATGTTAGTTCCATGAAATAATGTTAAATCAAAAAAAAATAATGTAGGGGACTTCTCTGGTGGCCCAGGGGTTAAAAATCTGCCCTGCCATGCAGGAGACATGGGATACCTGGTTGGGGAACTAAAAATACCACATGCCACAAAGCAACTAAGCTGGGCAGTGCAGCCACTGAGCCTGCATGCTCCGGAGCCTGTGTGCCACAGCTAGAGCGTCCACGCACCTCAACAGAAGGTCTCTCATGATGCAAGGAAGATCCCATGTCCCACAGCTAGGACCCTCTGCAGCCAATAAATTTGTTAGTGTGTGTGTGTGTATATATATATATGTATGTATGCTGCTGCTGCTGCTGCTAAGTCACTTCAGTCGTGTCCGACTCTGTGTGACACCATAGATGGCCACCCACCAGGTTCCCCCGTCCCAGGGATTCTCCAGGCAAGAACACTGGAGTGGGTTGCCATGTCCTTCTCCAATGCATGAAACTTAAAAGTGAAAGTGAAGTCACTCAGTCGTGTCCGACTCCTAGCGACCCCATGGACTGCAGCCCACCAGGCTGGAGTCGGACACGACTGAGCGACTTCACTTTCACTTTTAAGTTTCATGCATTGGAGAAGGACATGGCAACCCACTCCAGTGTTCTTGCCTGGAGAATCCCTGGGACAGGGGAGCCTGGTGGGCGGCTATCTATGGGGTCGCACAGAGTCAGACACGACTGAAGCGACTTAGCAGTAGCAGCATATGTATATATACACGATGGAATATTAGTCAGCCATAAAAAGAATGAAATATTGCCATTTGCAGCAACATTCATGAACCTACAGAATATCACACAAGGTGAAGTTAGAAGAGAAAGACAGATATTATGTATCACTTATATGTGGAATCTTGAAAACTACAAAACAGAAAGAGACTCACAGACATAGAAAACAAACTTATGGTTACCAAAGGGGAAGGGGATGGGGGGAGAAGGAAAATAATCTGAAAAAAAATATATATATATATATAACTGAATCACCCTGCTATACACCTGAAACTAGCACAATATTGTAAGTCAACTTTACTTTTAGAAAACTTATTTTCACAAGTTTGACTGTGAAAGGGAGGAGAATTACACAGAAACAGTTGTAGAAGTAAGCAGGATAGAAGAGAAAGGAACAGTTTGGGTTCTTTTCTCTTTTTAAGATGAGAGACAGAGCAGGGGGTGCAGTGGCAAAATAGATGACACATCTGACTACAGAATGGAAGATTCTAGATGAGAGAGAACTATTGATCTCTTAAGAGGGAAAGAGTAAAGATATATAGGAGAGAGAGGAAAATCAGTAAAGCAAGTTCACTAATTTTAAAGGGATTTCCAACTGTGCAGGGATTGTCACCCCAACTCTATCCTTTTCTTCACCACCTGTGTTGTTCATGCATGCATGCTAAGTCACTTGAGTTGTGTCCGACTCTGTGTGACCCTATGGACTGTAGCCCACCAGGCTCCTCTGTCCATGGGATTCTCAAAGCAAGAATGCTGGAATGGATTGCCAGTATCACATCAGTGTCACTGATGATGTGAGTGTTGGTGGGATCCAGTGCCCTTGTTAGTCCAGCAGGTCTTCAGAGCCTGGCCCTAGGGCTATGGAAATGAAAACACATTCTGCCACTCCCACCCTCCCAGGAAGCTCCCAATCTAGGGGTTTAATTAGTTGACCCCTGAACAACATAGGGCTTCCCAGGTGGCACTAGTGGTAAAGAAGCTGCCTGACAATTCAGGAGACATAAGAGTCACGGGTTCAATCCCTGGGTCGGGAAGATCCCTGGGTCGGGCATGGCAACCCAATCTAGTATTCTTGCCTGGAGAATCCCATGGATGGAGGAGCCTGGCGGGCTACAGTCCATAGGGTCACAAAGAGTCAGACACAACTGAAGCGACTTAGCATGCATGAACAACACAGGTGGTGAAGGAACGGATGGGGTTGGGGTGACAATCTCTGCACAGTGGGAAATTCCTGTAAAATCTGCATATAACTTTATAGTCAGCCCCCCATATCTGCTGTTCCAATCCTCAGATTCAACATACCATGGATGATGTACTAATACAGTATGTATTTATATATAGTATGTGTATTATGATGCCAAAACCATCACAAAGAAAAAGAAATACAAGAAGGCAAAATGATTGTCTGAGGAGGACTTACAAATAGCTGAGAAGAGAAAGGGAAAGCAAAGAAGAAAGCAAAAGATATACTCAACTGAATGCAGAATAGCAAGGAGAAATAAGAAAGTCTTCTTAAGTAAACAATGCAAAGAAATAGAGGAAAACAAAAGAATGGGAAAGACTAGAAAACTCTTCAAGAAAATTATACCAAGGAAACATTTCAGGCAAAGATAGGCACAATAAAGGAAAGAAATGGTATGGACCTAACAGAAGCAGAAGAGATTAAGAAGAGGTGGCAAGAATACACATAAGAACTTTACCCAAAAAGGTCTTAATGACTCATATAACCATGATGGTGTAATAATCACTCACCTAGAGCCAGACATCCTGGAGTGTGAAGTCAAGTGGGCCTTAGGAAGCATTACTACAAACAAAGCTAGTGGAGGTGATGGAATTCCAGTTGAGCTATTTCAAATCCTAAACAATGATGCTGTTAAAGTGCTGCACTCTATATGCCAGCAAATTTGGAAAACTCAGCAGTGGCCACAGGACTGGAAAAGGTAAGTTTTCATTACAATCCCAAAGAAAAGCAATGCCAAAGAATGTTTAAACCGCACAATTCTGCTCATTTCACATGCTAGCAAGGTAATGCTTGAAATCCTTCAAGCTAGGTTTCAACAGTATGTGAATCGAGAACGTCCAGATGTACAAGATGAATTTAGAAAAGGCAGAGAAACCAGAGATCAAATTGCCAACATCCACTGGATCGTGGAAAAAGCAAGAGACTTCCAGAAAACATCTACTTCTGCTTCACTGACTATGCTAAAGCCTTTGACTGAGTGGATCACAACAAACTGGGAAATTCTTAAAGAGATGGGAATACCAGACAGACCACCTTACCTGCCTCCTGAGAAACCTGTATGCAGGACAAGAAGCAACAATTAGAACTGGACATGGAACAACAGACTGGTTCCAAATTGGGGAAAGGGTATGTCAAGACTGTATCCTGTCACCCTGTTTATTTAACTTATACGCAGAGTACATCATAGGAAATGCTGGGCTGGATGACTCACACACTGAAATCAAGATCACCCTCAGATATGCAGATGATATCACCCTAAAGGCAGAAAGTGAAGAGGAGCTAAAGAGCCTCTTGATGAAGGTGAAAGAGAAGAGTGCAAAAGCTGGTTTAAAATTCAGCATTCAAAAACCTAAGATCACGGCATCTGATCCCATCACTTCACGGCAAACAGATAGGGGGAAAATGGAAAGAGTGGCAGATATTACTTTCCTGGGCTCCAAAATCATGGCGGACAGTGACTACAGCCATGAAATTAAAAGACGCTTGCTCCTTGTATGAAAGCTATGACAAATCTAGACAGCACATTAAAAAGCAGAGACATCACTTTGCTGACAAAGGTTCATATACTCAAAGCTATGATTTTTCCAGTAGTCATGTATGGATGTGAGAGTTGGACCATAAAGAAGACTGAGCATTGAAGAACTGATGCTTTTGAACTGTGGTGTTGGAGAAGACTCCTGAGAGTCCCTTGGACAGCAAGGAAATCAAACCAGTCAATCCTAGATGAAATCAACCCTGAATACTCATTGGAAGGACTCATGCTGAAGCTCCAATACTCTGGCCACTTGATGTTAAGAACTGATTCATTGGAAAAGACCCTGAAGCTAGGAAAGGTTGAAGGCAGGAGGAGAAGAGGACGACACAGGATGAGATGGTTAGATGGCATCACTAACTCAGTGTACATAAGTTTGAGCATACTCTGGGAGATGACGAAGGACAGGGAAGACTGACGTTTTACAGTCTATGGGGTTGCATAGAGTCAGACACAACTTAGGGACTGAACAACAACAGTATGTATTTACTGAAAAAACCCCGCATATGAGTGGACCTGCATGTAAGTTTAAACTCATGTTGTTCAAGGGTCAACTGTACTAACAACTGCGAATCATCTACACTTGCTCTCACCTCCCAGGCCTTTGTATAACCTGTGTCCTCCACCTGGAGCACTTCACTACCAACCTCCAACACATAAAGTTACCCCTCACCTTGTCAATTCCTACTTAAAAATCTGGTCTCAGCTTCCCCTGGAAGCCTTCCCTAGACCTCCAGACAATGTTAGAAGCAACAGTTTCTTCACTGGCCTCCCCAGTCTGCCCTGGCACCCCTCCAGCCTATTATCAACTCAGCAGCCAGCTAGGTTCAATGAAAATGTAGTCTGATATGTCAGCCTTCATCTTAAAACCTCCAATGGCTTCCTATCTTGTTAGAAAATGAAAGTGTTTTTTTTTTTTAAGCGAGTGTTAGTCACTCAGTCCTGTCAGACTCTCTGAGACCCCATGGCCTGTAGCCCGCCAGGCTCCTCTCTGTTCATGGGATTCTCCAGGCAAGAATGCTAGAGTGGGTAGCCATTCCCTTTTCCAGGGCATCTTCCCTACCCAGGGATCAAACCTGTATCTCCCACATTGCAAGCAGATTCTTTACCATCTGAGCCACCAAGGCCACCAAGGAAGCCCATCTTACTCAGAGGAGTAAAAGCCAAAGTCCTAACAGGCTAAAAACCACTATTACCTCTCCTCCCTATCTTCTTCCAGCTTCACTGGTCCTTTGCTCCAGCACACCAGCCCCATTCCTGCCTCTGAGCCTTTACGTTTGTTCCTCTTGCCCCACACTTCCTTCAAGAATTAATTAAAAAGTCACCAACTCGGAATTCTGACATGTTACAACATGGATGAAACTTACAGGCAACAAGCTAAATGAAATAAACCAAACACACACTGCCCAATTTCACTTACATGAGGTACCTAGAGTAGTCAAAATTATAACAGAGACAGAAAAATAGAAGAGTGGGTGCCAGCGGCTGGGGGGAGGGGCGAGTGGAGAATTATCTAATGGGTAGCGCTTCAGCTGTGGAAAAAGGGTTCTGTACTTGGAAGAGGTGCTGGTTGCACAACACGAATGTACTCAATGCCACTGAACTGTATCTTAAAAATGGAACATGGTAAATATTATGTGTATTTTACCACACACACACACACACACGCGCACAAAGTCACCTTCTTTAAGGTCTTCCAGCTCACTCCTTATAAAAAGTCAAGGACTCAAGGAGAACGGAATCATGCGGAAGAAGGGCGAGGGCAAAGCCAGAAAGGAGGGAGCTACAAAGGGAGTCTCCTTGAAAGGGTGGGGGCCCGGAAGAGGCGCCGCCTGAAAGGCGGGACCTTCCTGGAGCGTGTTTCTGAGGAAGAGAGTAAGTCCGGAGCTTGGGAGGGGCGGGCTCGGGGAAGGGCGGAGTCGGGCGCGGTCATGGAAGGACGGGGCGGGGAGGAGAGGGGTGGGAGGGGCTTGAACCGTGAGAGCTCTTGTGAGGAAAGAGGCGAAAAGTGGGAGGGGAAGCGGTCAGGGAAAGAGTTGGAAGCTGCTGAGGAACGGAATTTCCTCTGAGGTAGAGGGCACCTCGGATAGCCGGCTTCCTAGACTGAGCGCTCCACGAATTCGACCTCTTGGCCCTCCACACCCCCCACCTCGACCTCTTCTGACCTTGTCGTTGTAGACGGCAGATGTGTTAGACGTGGCGTCACCACCTCACCTCTCGGACCACGCGCCCTCGTGTACTACAGGCCGGTTTGCTCAGGTCTCCACCCTCAGCATCAGTAGCCCCAGTCAGTCAGTCAGTTCAGTCGCTCATCGTTTCCGAATCTTTGCGACCCCATGAACAGCAGCACGTCTGGCCTCCCTGTCCCTCACCAATTCCCGGAGTCTACCCAAACCCATGTCCATTGAGTCAGTGATGCCATCCAACCATCTCTTCCTCTGTCGTTCTCTTCTCCTCCTGCCCTCAATCTTTCCCAGCATCAGGGTCTGTTCCAATGAGTCAGCTTTTCGCATCAGGTGGCCAAAGTATTGGAGTTTGAACTTCAACATCAGTCCTTCCAATGAACACCCAGGACTGATCTCCTTTAGGATGGACTGGTTGGATCTCCTTGCAGTCCAAGGGACTCTCAAGAGTCTTCTCCAACATCACAGTCCAAAAGCATCAATTCTTCGATGCGCAGCTTTCTTTATAGTCCAACTCTCACATCCATACATGACCACTGGAAAAACCATAGCCTTGACTACTACTACTAAGTTGTTTCAGTCGTGTCCGACTCTGTGCTACCCCATAGACGGCAGCCTACCAGGCTCCCCCGTCCCTGGGATTCTCCAGGCAAGAACACTGGAGTGGGTTGCCATTTCCTTCTCCAATGCATGAAAGTGAAAAGTGAAAGTGAAGTCGATCAGTGGTGTCTGACTCTTCTCGACCCCATGGATTGTAGCCTACCAGGCTCCTCCATCCATGGGATTCTCCAGGCAAGAGTACTGGAGTGGGGTGCCATTGCCTTCTCCAATAGCCTTGACTAGACGGAACTTTGTTGCCAAAGTAATGTCTCTGCTTTTTAATATGCTGTCTAGTTTGGTCATAACTTGCCTTCCAAGGAGTAAGCGTCTTTTAATTTCATGGCTGCAATCACCATCTGCAGTGATTTTGGAGCCCAGAAAAATAAAGTCAGCCACTGTTTCCACTGTTTCCCCATCTATCTGCCATGAAGTAATGGGACTGGATGCCATGATCTTAGTTTTCTGAATGTTGAGCTTTAAGCCAACTTTTTCACTCTCCTCTTTCACTTTCATCAAGAGGCTCTTTAGTTCTTCATTTTCTGCCATAAGGGCGGTGTCATCTGCATATCTGAGGTTATTAATATTTCTCCTGGCAGGAGTGCAATCCCTGCCAGGCTCCAAGGACCCATCTTGGGAAACTTCTGCAGGGTCCTGATGCCAGGAGGACAGGAGTCCTACGTTGGGCATGGCCAGACGCCAGCAGGGCTACAGGAATTAGAGTCTAGTTTTCTACTCCCAGCTGGTCTCCAGACCCCAGTCTATGCCCCGGGCCCGAGTCAAGCACAGTGCCCTTGCAGGGCAACGTGCCACAGTTGAGGTCACCCTTTTCTTTCAGACAGCCCTAACTTAGCCTCCAGAAATCTACCCTCTCCCAGGTCAAAAGTGATGGGCCAAGGGTCCTGTTTCTGTTCCCTTTGTCCATAACTGGGGCCTTTCAGTGGAAATTCCTTCTCCTGGACCAAAGACTTGGAAGCTGCTCCCTTGGGGCCCTAATCATGAGAGCTGGGGCAGAACATCACATTTTAGGTACCAACCCTCAGAACCCTATTCCCATGGTTCCTTCCCTCAGAATCTACAACCAAAGCCAGAACCCTCCCAATGCCTTCCCAGTGCTCAGGCCTAGGAAGGAGTAGCCCTTTCACCCCACAATTGGGCCCAGGTTCACAGGCTAAAATTGGCGTCTTGCCATATACTATCAGTTCAGTTCAGTCCAGTTGCTCAGTCATGTCCAACTCTTTGCGACCCCATGAACTGCAGCACACCAGGCTTCCCTGTCCATCACCAACTCCCAGAGATTACTCAAACTCATGTCCACTGAGTTGCTGATGCCATGCAACCATCTCATCCTCTGTCGTCCCCTTCTCCTCTCGCCTTCAATCTTTCCCAGCATCATGATCTTTTCAAATGAGTCAGCTCTTCGCATCACGTGGCCAAAGCACTGGAGTTTCAGCTTTAGCATCAGTCCTTCCAATGAACACCCAGGACTGATTTGCTTTAGAATGGACCGGTTGGATCTCTTTGTGGTCCAAGGGACTCGAAAGTCTTCGACACTGAAGTTCAAAAGCATCAATTCTTTGGCACTCAGCTTTCTTTATAGTTCAACTCTCACATCCATACACAACTACTGGAAAAACCATAGCCTGAACTAGATGGATCTTTGTTGGCAAAGTAATGTCTCTGCTTTTGAATATGCTGTCTAGTTTGGTCATAACTTTCTTTCCAAGGAGTAAGCGTCTTTTAATTTCATGGCTGCAGTCACCATCTGCAGTGATTTTGGAGCCCCCAAAAATAAAGTCTGCCACTGTTTCCACTGTTTCTCCATCTATTTGCCATGAAGTGATGGGACTGGATGCCATGATCTTTTTTTTCTGAATGTTGAGCTTTAAGCAAACTTTTTAACTCTTCTCTTTAACTTTCATCAAGAGGCTCTTTAGTTCTTCACTTTCTGACATAAGAGTGGTATCATCTGCATATCTGAGGTTATTGATATTTCTCCCAGCAATCTTGATTCCAGCTTGTGCTTCATCCATATACTATACCACATACTATTTCTTTTAATCATAACAATTCCATGAACTAGGTAATATTATTATTCCTATTTTTACAGATGAAGAAACTAAGGCTCAGAGAGGTTAAGCAACTTGCTCAAAGTTATACAGGTGCTAGTCAGAATTGGAGGTGAATTATAATACCAGGTCTTAATGGCTTCTGAAGCTCATGTTCTCAAAATCACTGGTGTGCAGAATAGCACAAAGTGCCTTTCACCACTAATGACCAGCTTCCAGGTACTGACTTACTGACTATAGGCCTGAACACTCAGCCAGGCCTTTTGCTAAGCCCTGTCTTCTCGTTCCATCCTTCTTCCTCTTGCCAATGAAACTCAATAATAAGTTGTCACACCAGGCCGCCTGATAAAGGAATCTCTTTTACAATGCCTCAGACCATAGCATCCGTCCCACTGTCTCCCCAACCTTATGCTCCATGGGTCCTCTGAGGGCTTGGCTCACACTCCTCACTGAGCTTTTGTTTATGCAATTTGCCCTTCTTGGAATGCCCTTCCAATCCCTTCAAGAGCTACCGGTGAAGTTCCAAAAGACTCCTAATTTCCTCAACCCAGGGATCTCACACTGTTCTGAATGACAAGACCAGAAGTGCCCCCACTAAGCTTCTCTGGCCCAGTACCCAATCAAGAAACTGCAAAGAGCAGGGAGGGCTTGTTCAATCCTAAGGCTTTCCTGGTGGTTCAGCTAGTAAAGAATCCACCTGCAATTTGGGAGACCTGGGTTCGATCCCTGGGTTGGGAAGATCCCCTGGAGAAGGGAACAGCTACCCACTCCAATATTCTGGCCTGGAGAATTCTATGGACTATTCCCTGGGATCTCAAAGAGTTGGACACAACTGAGTGACTTTCACTTTTCTTTCAATAGAGTCAGGAGGGTGAGAAAGGACACCCATGCAGCTGTTCCTTTCAGATCCTGAGCCACTGTTTTTTTGTGTGTTTTTTTTTTTTCCCTATAAATCTTGTTTAGGATAAGGAGGGTAAACCATATTAAGGGAGAAGTGGGGTTGAATAAAGAGGTGCAACTGAGAGATTTCCCAAAAGATAGATGCATGTAGGAGCTATATAAATGGTTTATCTTCCTATAACAAATTTCTCTACACTATTTTGGAGAAAGAGTGAAAATCTGTAACTTAAAGCATTTTTTTTTTCTTTTTTAAGTTTTAGGAACATTAGGACTTCAAAGCAAAATTCTCCAAATATTTTAAGCTAAAGCAGGAAAATTGCTAAAAATTCCGTGCTTATAGGGAGAAAATCCGGGCTTTTCCCCCAACTAGAGCTGATTCCCTTTGCTCTGAGGTTGGGCATGAATGGGAGCCCAATGCCTGGAATCTAGTGAAGGCAGCTATTGTGATCTCGAGAGTTGGGGGGAGAATCAGTGCCCAAGGGTGTGTGGCCCAGACAGAAGCCATGGGAAGGTCAGTGCTCAAGGGTAAGGCCCAGCCAGAGGCCATGGGAGGGGGGCATTCCTGTGTCCCCGGGGTACTGTCTGCGACACAGGCTGAGCAGAAGGTGGAGAATGGCAGGCACTGGCTCCGCCCCCTCTCCCGCCCCTTTCCTGCCGTGCCTCCACGTGGTTCTCAAAAGCCGCAGCTCAGACTTGGTGGTCCCCAGGCAGCTCCAGTTTGTGGTAGCTCGGCAGCAGGAACTGCAAGCCCCCAAGGGGGTCCGTCTGTGGCTTCTGCCAGAAAAAGATCGAGGAAGGTGTTTTGCCGGCAAAATTGGACTCCACCGGCTTCCGACGACAAGACGAGAGTCTCGGAGTCCTGAATGACAAGTGAGTGTCCCCAGGGGAAGGACAGGCCAGGGTCGCCATACAGACCGCTATGGCCGCGCCCGTCCGCCGTCTGTGTCATATCGCCTTCCACGTGCCGGCGGGGCTACCCCTCGCCCGGGATCTGCAGCGCCTCTTTGGCTTTCAGCCTTTGGCAGTACGGGAAGCAGACGGCTGGAGGCAACTGGCTCTGCGCAGCGGCGACGCTGTCTTTTTGGTGAATGAGGGCGCGGGGCCCGGAGAGCCACTGTATGGCCTGGACCCGCATCATGGGATACCCAGCGCCACAAACCTGTGCTTCGACGTGGCCGACGCGGGCGCTGCCGCCCGGGGGCTGGCAGCGCTGGGCTGCAGCGTGCCGGTGCCCCCTGTCAGCGTGCGAGATGAGCAGGGCGCTGCCACCTATGCCGTGGTAAGCTCGCCGGCAGGCAACCTCAGCCTGACTCTGCTGGAGCGCACTGGTTTCGGTGGGCCCTTCCTGCCTGGCTTTAGCCCTGTGCCCTCCACACCCGGCCCGGGCTGGTTCAGCCACGTCGATCACCTGACCTTGGCCTGCAACCCCAGCAGCTCCCCAAAACTGCTGCACTGGTTCCACGACTGTCTAGGCTTTCACCACCTGCCACTGAGCCCAGGTGAGGATCCAGAGCTGGGGCTGGAGGTGGCAGCAGGGTCTGGGCTTGGCGGGCTGAGGCTCACCGCCCTGCAGGGCCCTGTCGGCAGCGCTGTCCCCACCCTTGTGCTGGCAGAGTCCCTGCCAAGGGCCACCAGCGGACAGGACCAGGTGGAGCAGTTTCTGGCCCGGAACAGGGGACCTGGATTGCAGCATGTGGGGCTGTACACACCCAGTATCAAGGAAGCCACTGAAGGGGTGGCAGGGGCTGGGGGTCAGCTTCTGACTCCTCCTAAGGCCTACTACCAGCAGCCAGGCAAGGAGGAGCAGATCCTGGCTGCAGGGCAGGAGCCTAACCTGCTGGCCCGACAGGGGGTATTGCTAGATGGTGACAGAGGCAAGTTTCTGCTTCAGGTCTTCACCAAGTCCCTGTTTGCGGAGGACACTTTCTTCCTGGAGCTGATCCAGAGACAGGGGGCCACTGGCTTTGGCCAAGGCAACATTCGGGCCCTGTGGCAGTCTGTGCAGGAGCAAGCTGCCAGGGTCCAAGAAGCCTGCAAAGGGCCCAAGCTGGATGCAGCCGGCTGTCCCGGAGCATTGGAAAGTTCGGCATAGAGCCTGCTGGAACTGAGGGACATTCACGGAGGCCTGGAGTAACAGCTTTTGTCTTTAGGGGCTTCCATCTCATCAGTACCTGCCAGAAGTTGAAACTCTCACAGGGGTCCAGAGAGGTGGGATTTTTTTTTAACTGTGAAACATTTCTCATATTGTCTGTATCTAATATATATGCAAAGTGTAAAGAATAGCAAAATTATATGATTAGGAAATAGAACATAACCAGTATTTCTGAATCCTCTTTATGTCTTTCTGACCTCATTTCTCTCCACCACACCTCCAATTTGATTTTCTGCATTGTTTCACTCCATATATAACGTATCCCTAAACAAATGATCTAAATGGCAACCCATTCCAGCATTTTTGCCTAGAAAATTCCATGGATAGAGGAGCCTGGTGGGCTACAGTCCATGGGGTTGCCAAAGAGTCACTGAGCACAGGAGTCTAAGGCAAAATAAATTCTCCTCTGTACTTCCCTGTTCCCTAGGGAGAAGGCACTGCAGGAAGGAGGGGCTGAGTCAGGGCTAAGCCCAACCACCTGCTCTAGGGTGATAACGCAGCTCCAATCAGAGACCTGGCCGGAGAGTGCTGGATGTAAGCCACTGGCAGGGGCTCTCTGCAGCTGCCTTCTCCCTTTCTGGGGTTGGAGGAGGACAGATCACTCAGGACAGAACACCCCCTCCTCCATCTGCCCAGGGCTGGCTAGGAGCTCAGCAGAAGTCAGCACCAAACAGAGCTCTACCACTTTCTGGGTCCCTCAGAGGTGAGGAGTGAAGGGGCTCAGGAGAGGGTGGGAAGCCTCCAGAATGACTACAAAAATAAGCATTTTATTAAACAGGATTCTCAGCGGGGTGGAGGATTCCAAAGGCATCACTGGGCTGCAGTGTTGAGGCTGGGTGCATCAGTGGGGACGTGGGGCCAAAAGAAACTCTCCAGGACTTGCTGGCCTGGACTGGGCTTTTTCCGTTTGGACAGGGTGGCCACCTGGGATCTCTTGGAACCCTGTGCAGAAGACAAAGGAAGGAAACACCAAGGTGACAGTAGAGTCTTCTCCTTCCACCTCGCCCTCCCCGTACCACTGATCTAGCTCAGATTCTAGCCTTAATACTGTAAAGCTTCCATCCTGTTTCCAGTATCTAACTCTTCAATCAATCAATTCTTTAAAAGGCAGCCTGAGGTAGTCTTCCTGACAGGCAAATCTGACTCCTCTCTCCGCCTAAAATCCTTCAGGGCCTAGTGCTCACGGCCTTAACTGTCCTGGGCCAGTCCTGCTAACTCCAACTAATCCAACAGCTCACAGGCTGTATGGTATTTCACCTTGGCTCACACTACTCTTGGGCCAGGAAAGAACATCTTTACTGCTGATTCTCCTTCCAAACCTGGAGAAAATAATTTAGTTCTAGGACCTAGATTACCAGCTGCTTCTTCCAAGCATCCATTCCTGATTCTTCCAGATAGATACGATAGCTCCCCACTTCATATCCCACAAAACTGAGTACATTTCACACACTGTGACACTACTGTCTCCATCATTTGCTCCTGTCCCCTCTCTACCTGTAAGGTCTTCAGGTCAAGAACTATTCCTCTCGCCCCAGTGAACTGTCATGGAGACTGTTCACCCAAACATGCATCACTTAACTCACTGAAAACCTGTAGATTTGGCCCTGGGGAGAGATGGCTGGGTGAGGGCCAAGAGACTCACCTTGCAGGTGCCAGGCTGTTGGCCCTCATACATGCGGAACACCTAGACGAGAAGAGGGAAGTGCAGGGCTGGCATCTTTCCCGCAAAGAGACAAACCTCTGTATTCTACCCTTAACTTCATGCCCCAGCACTTTTGTTTAAGATATGTTTTTCATTTGTTTACATAGTAATAGGTTTACTTAGAACACGCAGGGAACACGAAAAAACACAACGAAGACAACAAAGGTAGTGCCTTTTTCATGGCGGTGGAGACAGCTGCAGTGTGAAAGTCCTCCCGGGTCAGCCAGCGAGCGCCGGGTGGTACAATGGTCACTGGGGTGTGTTCTTCCAAGGCCAGACTGTATACTTGGTATGTCATCTTGATGTGAGAGAAGGTGTGGACCACCTAGGGGGTGCCAAGAGGCTGAAACAGACCCGGAGATGGGGCCACAGAAGCCATCATTCCTGGTCACTCCTCTCCTCACTCACCTGCCCCAGGTGCTGAAGGCGTGTGTCCGGGAGGGGCCCCACCCAACTCTGCAGTTCCTGCAGCAGGGCCGCCCGCTGATGCTGCCCTGAGGCTTCCGCATTCACACTCACTGACGGGAACTCCCACAGTCCTGCCAGCAGACCTGAGAGGGAGGGCAGCCAGCTGTGGGTGGGGCCTTAGCTGCTGCTGCCTCCATTTCTTCCCTGTTGCTCATGCCACCTCCCTGCACTGCCAGGGACCAGGTACCTGAGTTGGGCCTCTGCACCAGCAGAATGTGGGCACCCCCAAGGGCCTTGGGCTGCTCCAGAACACAGATGGCAGAGCACTCCTCCCTGGGGGGCTTGCGGCTGGCCTTTCTGGGAAAGTTGGTCACTCCCAGGGTCTGATCCCAGGGCTCTGTGGGAGGCGCACACAGCGGGCACTGTCCAGTGTTGGGAGCTGGGAAGAGAGATCCAAGAGCCTCACTCAGGCCAAGTGGGCTCGGGTACCAAGCCCAAAGAGCAGGTCTTTGCCCAGCTCTGTAGAATCTGACTCGGTTGTAGGATGAAAGGGAATGAGGCTGCCACAGGCAGCTCCCTGACAGCATAGGGAAGGGCTGGGGCTGCCACTCACCACACTCCTCCACGTCACAATTGCCTGGCAGGCTCTGTGAGGCTGAAAGCTGCTCCCGCTCCACCTGAGAGGCACAGACAGGGCAGGATGCCATGGGGCAGGGGTCACTCCCTAGGACCCCTGACTGCCTCCCTTCCTTGGGTGGCTCACCCTCTGGCGTGCCCGGCACAGGTTCTGCACAGGGCAGTGGCTGCAGAGTGGGCGCTTCGGGGTGCACACTATGGCCCCCAACTCCATGGCTGCTTGGTTAAAGTCCCCTGGCCGGGCTGGGTCCACCAGCTGCTGGGCTAGGCTCCTACAAGAAGGGAACATTGCTCTGAGCCAAAGACCCTTTGGAGACACCTTTCCAATCTTCCTCTTTACCCTAGTATCCTACCAGAGGTGCTGGGAGACAAGAGTGCTGCTGGAATCAGCACCTATGGCTCGGACACGGCACAGCACCCGTATGACGTTCCCATCCACCACTCCAGCGGCCTGGCACAGAGGAGTCCAGAGTCAGCCTGGTCTGGGAGTAAGGTGGGCATGCACAATATGGGGGTGGGCAGTGGGCTCACCTGGCCAAAGGCTATGGAAGCAATAGCTCCGGCTGTGTACCGCCCTACCCCAGGTAGGAACTGCTGCAGGGTCTCTGCTGTACGTGGCATGTGGCCCCCTAGCTCCTCTACCACCTGATTGGAATGGGAAGGTTCATGATTATGAGGCACCCAAGGTCCTGGGGCTCCCAGACCCCTCGTCAACCCCTTACCTTCCGGGCTCCTTCCTGTAGCCACCGGCCTCGAGAGTAATAGCCCAGGCCGGCCCAGAGTTGGTTAACTTCCTGTGTGTGGGGTCAGAGGTCAGAGGGGTCAGGGATCGGTCCTCAGTAGTCCCCATTCCCCCTACCCTAGGGTGGTTCTCACCTCCAGGGAAGCACTGGCCAGGTCCTGCAGCGTTGGCCACTTCTACAGCCCGAAGGCAGACAAAAAGAGATGAGGCCAAAGGTGAAGGAAGTGGAGGAGACCTTATTTTATCCCTACCCCCAAGGAGTCATCTGGGGTCTGGACCATGACTGACCCTTCCCTTTGTTCCCAGAAGTCACCTGCATCCATCGGGTATAATAGTTGATCACCGTGGCAACCTGGGTCTGCTGCAGCATGACCTCTGCGACCCACACTGGGGAAGAGCAGCTGGCATGAGGACACTGCTGGCTGCCCTACTCTTAGCCCACAGCTCCTAGACCCCAAACCTGAGGTCGTCTAGGCAAAGCAGCCCTGCTCCAAGGAGATGTACTCACCAGCGTATGCCCGCCTGTCTAGGTCCACCTCATCCTCCACCTGCCAATGCAATCCCATATGGGCAGTTAGTGTGGAGGGGGCTGGGCACCAGCCTCCTACCCACCCCCTCACATCCATTGTCCTCCTACCAGCCTTCTCCAGGGTAGGTCCCGCTTCTTTCGGTCATACCAATCCAGCAAGCTCTCCTGGAGGGCTGTGACCTCGGCCACATCTCTGAATAGATGGTATGGGGAGACAGAGGCCTGCAATAATGCCTTCTGCTGCCTGGCCGGCCCTGCTGGGGTTTCAGAAAACTCAGGGATCGTCCCTGCACAGGCTGTGCACCAGAGGCCTGGTTTCAGGCTGTCCACTTAAGGCTTCACCCACCCCAATCCCTTGCTTGAGCTCAGACTGGGAGGCTCTAGGGTTTTGTAGCCTAGGTCAAGTTTCTAGCCTTTATCTCCCCAGGGAGGTACCCCTGGCTCCTTTGTCTCTGGATCATAATGAAAATCCAAGTTTCTGCCAAACATACACCTGTGGAGGGCCTTCCCATTCACAGAACACTTTCGGGCTGATAAACTCGTTGGATCCCATGAAAGCCAAGTGAGGAAGGAAATGCACAGACTACTGCTCCATGTCACTGATAGAAAGCATCTATTCAGAGCAATTATCCCAAAGTCACAGAGCAAAGTCAGAATTAGATCCTTAATTAGTTCCTTAATGACTTGATACATACCATGCTCTCTTCCCAGCCTGAATTTGCCCCCTTTCACGGCCAATTAAACCAGCCCCTGAGTCTGATTAGGACCCAGATCCTTACCACTGGGGGCAGAAGGCTTGGCCTGGCTGCTGCCGAAGGCACATTTCTCCTTTCCCTCCTGGCTGGATGCCTGCTTCCTGCGACCACTTCGATTCCCCACAGCTGCTCGTGACTTCTTCATGATCAGCTAGAACAGAATGACCCAGCCAAAGTATGTCAGTCACCATGAGGCTGAATCTTAGGGTCCTGTAAAGGGTAAAGCTACCTCCCTCCCCACACCATTCATATAAAGTGTCTAGCTTTTCTCAAGCACTCCCTGGATACTCACGGGCTTACTTACTCCTGGGGGGCTGTGGTACTGAGATATGACCAGTAGGGCTGAACTTCTGCAAGTGGCCTTAGTGGGACCAGCATTAGTATACACCTGGAGACATAAGTAAGAGGCCAGAGCTGGGCTGAGTCAAGGACCAAAGCCTCCTGTGCAGGAGCATATGTGTACCCCTGGGAGCTCAGGTATAAGAGGTTTATCTCCTTAGAGATGTAGCACATTTACACTGAAGCAGCTTTTTTTTTTTTTTTAATTGGAGGCTAATTACCTTACAATATTGTAGTGGTTTTTGCCATACATTGACATGAATCAGCCATAGGTTTACATGTGTTCCCCATCCTAACCCCCCTTCCCACCTCCCTCCCCATTCCATCCCTCTGGGTCATCCCAGTACACTAGCCCTGAGCACCCTGTCTCATGCATTGAACCTGGACTGGCGATCTGTGAAACAGCCTTTAGTAATCATCTAGTCTAAACCTTCATCCTATAGAAAGGAGAAACCTCAATGATGATTTTAAAGATAAAATGCAAAGGAAAAAAAAACAGAGAAACTAAGGATCGGAGAGGGTAAAAGATTTGCCTGAGAGCAGATGGCAAGTTGGGAAGAGGGGGAAATGAGCTATTTTTATTTCTAATCTACTGATTTAGTAAATCGCAGCTGCCTATCCACTAGTAATGAGAAAACATCTGGTTGATCTTCACTGCTCCCTAACTGTTCTGGCTGCTGCTTTTACCTTTTATCTAACAGCTAAGTTAGTGAGTGTTATACATGCCAGACCCAGCGTAAATGCTTTACCAGTTTTCTTACTTAGTCTCTTAACAATCTCATGAGGTATGTTCTAGGATTACCTCCATTTCAGTTATGAGGAAGCTGACGCTTGTGATTAAGCAACTTTTTGATTCAAACTCCAAAGATCGGCCTGCAGAGTTATACTTGACTATACTGCAGTCCCTGCTGAAACTCTGGTTCAAACCCTCTCCTCAAACTTTTTCCTTCACACCTGATTTTTTTTTTTTAATTGTAGGATAATTGCTTTACAGAATTTTGCTGTTCTCTGTCAAACCTCAACGTGAATCAGCCATTCAGTTCAGTTGCTCTGTTGTGTCCAAATCTTTGCGACCCCATGAACCACAGCGTGCCAGGCCTCCCTGTCCATCACCAACTCCCGGAATCCATCCAAACCCACGTCCAAAGATTCAGTGATACCATCCAACCATCTCATCCTCTGTCGTCCCCTTCTCCTCCTGCCCTCAATCTTTCCCAGCATCAGGGTCTTTTCCAATGGGTCAGCTCTTCACATCAGGTGGCCAAAGTATTGGAGTTGCAGCTTCAGCATCAGTCCTTCCAATGAACACCCAGGACTGATCTCCTTTAGGATGGACTGGTTGGATCTCCTTGCAGTCCAAGGGGCTCTCAAGAGTCTTCTCCAACATCACACTTCAAAAGCATCAATTCTTCAGTGTACAGCTTTCGTTATAGTCCAACTCTCACATCCATACATGGCCACTGGAAAAACCATAGCCTTGACTAGATGGACCTTTGTTGGCAAAGTAATGTCTCTGCTTTTTAATATGCTGTCTAGGTTGGTCATAACTTTCCTTCCAAGGAGTAAGCATCTTTTAATTTCATGGCTGCAGTCACCATCTGCAGTGATTTTGGAGCCCAAAAAAATAAAGTCTGACACTGTTTCCACATCTATTTCCCATGAAGTGATGGGACCGGCTACCATGATCTTAGTTTTCTGAATGTTGAGCTTTAAGCCAACTTTTTCACTCTCCTTTTTCACTTTCATCAAGAGGCTTTTTAGCTCCTCTTCACTTTCTGCCATAAGGGTGGTGTCATCTGCATATCTGAGGTTATTGATATTTCTCCCAGCAATCTTAATTCCAGCTTGTGCTTCCTCCAGCCCAGTGTTTCTTATGATGTACTCGGCATAGAAGTTAAATAAGCAGGGTGACAATATACAGCCTTGACGTACTTTTTCCTATTTGGAACCAGTCTGTTGTTCCATGTCCAGTTCTAACTGTTGCTTCCTGACCTGCATACAGGTTTCTCAAGAAGCAGGTCAGGTGGTCTGGTATTCCCATCTCTTTCAGAATTTTCCACAGTTTATTGTGATCCAAGGCTTTGGCATGGTCAATAAAGCAAAAATAGATGTTTTTCTAGAACTCTCTTGCTTTTTTGATGATACAGCGGATGTTGGCAATTTGAATCAGCCATAGGTATACATATATCCCTCTCCTTTGAAACTCCCCTCCCGTCCCACCCCTCTGGGTTAATACAGAGCCCCTGTTTGAGTTTCCTGAGCCATACAGCAAATTCCCATTGGCTATCTATTTTACATATGGTACTGTAAGTTTCAATGTTACTCTTTCCGTATATCTTACCCTATCCTCCCCTCTTCCAATGTCCATAAGTCTATTCTCTATGTCTGTTTCTCCACTGTTGCCCTATAAATTAATTTTTCAGTACCATTGTTCTAGATTCCATATATATGTGTTAGAATACAGTATTTATCTTTCTCTTTCTGACTGACTTCACTCTGTATAATAGGTTCTAGGTTCATCCACCTCATTAGAACTAGCTCAAATGTGTTCCTTTTTATGGCTAAGTAATATTCCATTGTGTCTATATACCACAACTTCTTTATCCACTTATCTGTTGATGGACATCTAGGTTGCTTCCATATTCTAGCTATGCTTCACACCTCATTTTCATCAAAAGAGCTTGCTTCCACTTTCAGAAAAAAGAACCAATGCATAAACTTCCCCCCATCTGCACTTTCCTTCTCCTTTATCCCATTATATGGAGGAATGTTCTCTCCTCCTCCTCCTCCAATCCCATCCACAGACACACCCACTTCCTAGCAAAACTTCTTGACCAAACTCACTGACTTCCATAATTCCTTATAGAGTGCCTACTAAGTCCAAGCAGTTTTAGGTGCCTGGAATACTTCAATAAATAAAACAGCAAAGGTTTGGGCCTTCATAGAGTTTATGGGATCTACAAAAAATAATGCATAAAATCAGCCAATTATATAGGATGTTAGGTGATAAAAACTAGCATAAACAGTCAAAGTAGACTTGTGAAGGGGCTAAGAAGTAAGTGAGGGTGGTGGAATGTTGCAATGTTAAAGAACGTGGTCAAGGTGGGCCTTGTTAGAGCAATATTTGACCAATGACTTAAAGCAGTTAAAGGAGTTATCCATACGGATGACTACCTGTGCTAGTGCAGCAGGGTTCCCGGTGTGTTTGTAGATTGAGGAAGTCAGTGTGGTTAGAAATGGAATAGGAAGGGGTGAGTAGTAGGTGAGGTCGAAGAGGTAAAGAAGGGGAAACTGAAAGTCGCTCAGTCATTTCTGATTTTGTGACTGTAGCCCTCCAGGCTCCTCTATCCATGAACTTCTCCAGGCAAGAATACTGGAGTGGGTGCCATTCCAAACAAGGTGCGGGGAATAGGATTACAAAGTACCTTGTAGGCCACGAGGACGTTGGCTGTCACACCCATTGCTCTCAGGAGCCAATCCTCTTAATGTATCTTTGCAGGATACAAACAGCTCAACCTGCCTCATCCCCTCACCCACGGCGCTCCAGCCATGTTTGCCTGAAATAGTTGCTTCAATTCCCAAAGTGTCTGTCCACCTTGAGGCCTCACCCAGTTCATTTCCTCTGCTTGGACAGCTCTTGTCCTAACATTTATTTACTCTTCAGGTCTTGACTTAAATGTCCAAATCAGATCCCCCCCAGTCTTACCCTCTGCTGTACTTCTCCACTGTTGCTCTTATACCAATCATAATTTCATGTTTATTTGTGATTCTTTGATCAGTGTCTGCTTTCCCCACTTAACTGTAAAATTCCATGAAAGAAACTTGGGTGTCTTTTGTTGACTGTTGTGCACAGTGCCAGGCAAACTGCATTAAAAGTACCCCTCTTTTCCAGAATGGGAGAAATCCAAACAATTCAGAATGATGATGAAAAGATTCAGTAGAAAGGATGAACTGGAAACAGCAAATAATCAGAGACAGAAAAGGTTCAGAGTCCTTGGTGGAAACCAGAGCTCTTGAGAAAGTTCTGGTCTATGGTACGGACAACTCTCAGTAGCAGAAATCAAATCCCAAACCCCTCAGGAACAACTATAACTCCTAATTGCTTACAAGCTGTCACTGCTGGAGCCTAATTCAAGTCCTTATTATCACGCGCGTCTATTGTTTCAAAAGTGTCCCTGCTAGCGGTCGCTTTCACCCTCCGCAGCCTCATCTCCTGTCCCCTTCCCCGCTCCTTTCACTTGCTGGAATGCAACGAGCTCTCCACCCTCCCTAGGAGCTAGCCTTTTCCCAAATCCTTTTTCCACCCACACTCTCTAGTCTGCATAACTTCTACGGTTGCTTTAAGCTTAGCTCAGGTATCATCTCATCCTCTACAGACATAAAAACCCCAACCCCCACCCCGGGGCAGAGTCGATGAAGACAGCATAACACGAAAGCCTGCGTTCCCGCCAGGTCGCACAGGAAGAAGGAATTACCTCCCGCGCGATCTCCCGCGCCAAGCTCTCCGACGAACTCCAGGGGGCGTGGCCCCGGCCAATATTGGCGGCAAGCCGATCCACGCCGGCCAATAGGATTCCAGCGCGCGCCAGGCTGCCTCTAGCGCGCCGGGCTGCCTCTTCCGCACCAGACCCAGGAGATCTTAAAGGAAGTCCGACCGTTCGGCGATTCTGGGCATGAGACCCCGCCCCATCCCCGACTGCAGGAACCGAGACAGGAGACGAAGCGGAAGTCCCCCGTGCCCAGTGACTATACTAGCGAGGGACCCGCGGTGTCATGGCCGCCGACAGTGACGATGGCGCAGCCTCAGCTCCCACGGTCTCAGACGGTGAGTGGCTTTCCCAGGGGCCGTTTTCAAAGCCTGTGCGCTCCGAGGCAGCGGAGGGCCTCGGACTCATAGTTCTAAGAAACCTGCCTCAAGTTTCGGAGGACTAGCGCCTTCCTTTTGGATCAGCCACAAGGAGACTACATGTCCCGGTGTGCACCGCGGTCCCGCCTCCAAAAGCCTGGAGTGTTGGGAGGATAGTTAGGACCCGTCGGGGCATGTCGGGAGATGTAGTCTGGAGTTTATAGCGCTGTTAATTGGGGGAGGTTGGGAGTTGTGGTCCACAGGAAGTGGGACGGATTGGGGCGTTATCTGTTAGGCTCTGGCACATACTGGCTACTGCCACTTGTGGCTCTGAGGCACCATGGGAACGGTTACAGAGCTTTGTGGGATATCAACGGGCCTGAAGTCCTCAAACCTTGCAAAATATTTCCTGCAGGATATGGGGAAAAGGAACCTCAACAGATTATCTAGTTCAGCCTTCCACTTTTACAGGTCTTGATGCTAAGGGGAAACATTTTCCCAGAATTTTACATCAGCTACTGGAAGGCCCAAGCTTTCTCTCCCCAAATTCAGGGCACTGTTCACTCCAATCCTGTGTATAAAGCATATGCAATATAACTCTTGAGGGAGAAGCTGCCCCTGCCCCCAGCCATGGCCTAGCTTGGTGTCTGTTCCCTTGGGCTCTTCCCTGAGCATTAATATCCATCACCCTTCTTATCTCCAGATGGTGTCCGCCAAAGCACAAAATCTGGAGAGGAGCTAGTAGTCCAGGTTCCCGTGGTGGATGTGCAAAGTGACAACTTCAAGGAGATGTGGCCATCCCTCCTCCTGGCCATAAAGACAGCTAACTTTGTGGCTGTGGACACGGTGAGAGCTAGGGAACTGGGAGAGCAGGTGGTGGTTAAAGGGCTGGTACTGCAGAACCTAACAGCTCTCCCTTTACTGATCCATAGGAACTGAGTGGGCTTGGGGACAGGAAGTGTTTGCTGAACCAGTAAGTATAAGCCCTGATCTCTTTAGTCCTAGCCTTGCCAGGAAGGGCAGACCTCAACCCTAGAGTGGAGGTCACAGTCCTGGGTGGTTTGGGTCTTGCATGAGGCTAACTCCCAGCCACAGCCACCCCCAAACCCAACCCCAAGGTGCATCGAGGAACGTTACAAGGCCGTGTGTCATGCTGCCAGGACCCGTTCCATCCTCTCCCTGGGCCTCGCTTGCTTCAAGCAGCAGCCAGACAAGGTATGGGTTACTGTCACCCCCATCCCAGGTCTGTGGCAAGGGAAGGAGGGATTGAGATACTGAGGAACATCAGCTATAAGGTTTTTTTCTCCTAAGGCTGGATGTAGTAGAATCTCTTTTTCTCCCAGGGTGAACACTCATACCTGGCCCAAGTGTTCAATCTGACCCTACTGTGCATGGAAGAGTATGTCATAGAACCAAAGTCTGTGCAGTTCCTGGTACAGCATGGCTTCAACTTCAACCGCCAGTACGCTCAAGGAATCCCCTACCACAAGGGCAATGACAAGGTAGATCTTCAGCCTTGAGACTGCCTCTTTTGTGAATTCATTTCTTACTACTCTAGGGTGGGTACACTGGGGAGGATCTGCTTCTTAGGAGTATGGGGACTCACCAGTGACAGAGCTGGAGAAACAAGATTGATAAACTGGTGAATAGCAATAAATTAGATGAAAGCAAGGGAGAACTTTCCAGGTGAGGCTGCCTGGGACAGGTGTCCTGCAAGAGAGGTTCCCTAAGGCACTCTATCCTTCTTGATGACCCCTTTCTTTCTACCTAGGGTGATGAGAGTCAGAGACAGTCAGTGAGGACACTGTTCCTGGAGCTGATCCGGGCCCGCCGGCCCCTGGTACTACACAACGGCCTGATAGACCTAGTGTTCCTCTACCAGAACTTTTACGCACACCTGCCCGAGAACTTGGGAACCTTCACTGCTGACCTTTGTGAAATGTTTCCTGCTGGCATTTATGACACCAAATATGCTGCCGAGTTTCATGCCCGCTTTCTGGCCTCCTACCTAGAATATGCCTTCCGGAAATGGTGAGGAACTGGTTGAGGGAACGGGGTGGGGCCTGGCATAAGCCTGATTATTTCATTCACTTAAGATGTTAAGTGAGTGCCTACCATGGGGCAGGCACTGCTTTAGTGCCAAGGGTTCAGCAGTGAACAGAACAGACAAAAACCCCTACTCTCACGGAGCTTACATGCTAGTGGATCCATATCCTCTTGTGATGTTGCAGTGAGCGGGAAAATGGGAAGCAGCGGGCAGCTGGCAGCCCACACCTGACCCTGGAGTTCTGCAGCTATCCTTCTAGCATGAGGGCCCATATTGACTACCGCTGCTGTGCGCCGCCCCCCACCTACCGTACTCATTCCACCAGCATTTGTGACAACTTCTCGGTGAGCACACCTGCCCATTTCCTGGGGAAGGGACTTTGATGCCTGGAAACCCTCTCTAAGCTTCTTTCCTACCTCTAGGCCTATGGCTGGTGCCCCCTGGGACCACAGTGTCCTCGGTCCCATGATATTGACCTTATCATTGACACTGATGAAGCTGCGCTGGAGGACAAGAGGCGACGGAGACGACGCAAGGAAAAACGGCGGAGGGCTTTGTTGGGCCTGCCTGGGAAACAGCCTTCTAGGGAAGCTGAAGACAGTCCTCCCACCAAGCAGGTCTGTAAGGACAATCGCAAGCCTGAGGAAACTGAGCAGGAGGTGGCTGAGGATGAGACTGGGACCCAACCTGGCTCCGAGCAAGGTCACACAAATGACCTGGAGATGGAGCCTAAAGCAACAAGTGCTGAGACAACTGACACGGCCACCTCAGAAGCACCAGAGAGGCAAGTCACAACTGACATGGCCACCTCAGAAGCACCAGAGAGGCAAGTCAGTCCTAACCCAGTGCCTGGGGATGGACTGCATCGGGCTGGTTTTGATGCCTTTATGACAGGTTACGTGATGGCCTATGTGGGAGTGAGCCAAGGATCCCATCCCTGTAGCTCTGAACCATGGCTACCTGAATGTCACAACAAGGTATACCTGAGTGGCAAAGCTGTCCCCCTCACAGTGGTTAAAAGCCAGTTCTCCCGTTCTTCCAAAGCCCACAACCAGAAGATGAAGCTGGCTTGGGGTAGCAGCTGACCCAACTTCTACACAGCACTCAGGGCCTAGGAACAGAAGCTGAGACTGGATCAGAGGAGTCTGGATCCCTCTAGCCTGTGAGTGACTTAATCCCAACTACTCGGGGATAGGATGGGGTCCTGGCAGAGATACTGTTGCACTGCTCTGGCATTTCTGCCTTTACCCCAGAGGCTGAAGAACAAGAGTACAAGTAAGAAGGCTGACCAGCACCTGTAACACCGACTTTATTCATTTTTAAATCTCAAAGTGTCCTGGGAAAGTTTTACCAAAAAAAAAAAAAAAAGAAGAAAACCAGAAACAAGATATGAAAATATCTGACCAGCTTCATCTTTGGTTATTTCTTATTGTGGTTCTATTAGGACAGACTGTTCCCATAGCTCTGGCCATAGCAGAAAGGGAAGAAATCAGTCCATGTATAAACCAGTTGGGTGTATCATGTGTTGACAAATTCACAGAGCAGGCCCTAGGGCCTACAAAATCAGCCCCACTCCCAACCACAAGGTTGAAAGTCTTTTAGGGCAGAACATTAAGACTCCTTCATAAATATGAAAATAGATTAATCAACTGGAAAAGATCTTTGAATAGGTTAGCTGAGAGCCACGACCACCACTCTGCCTTGTCTTGCATAGAAATGTAGTGACATGGTCTGGCCGTGCAGTAAGTGCAAACAGCAATTATTATTCAAGTGTCTTAGACATTCTGGCAAGAAGCACCCCAGTCTTCAGGTCTGAGAAATAGCCATGCCCTTTATGATCTCCTGGTCAGCTACAGGTTCCATCCATTAGCTTATATGCCCCAGGAAAGGGCAAGAAACAGACCTGGGGTAGGAGAAGAACCTGGGGTAATAGCTGCCTGCCAGCTCACACTAGAACTAGGAATCCTCTGGTCCTGTCGGGAAGTCTTGGGGATCTGGTGGGAGCCAGAGCTCCTTGCTGGATTTCAGAGGCTTCGTATCAGCCATTGGCCCTAACTAGGAAGGCCTCTCATGGCTGCCTCGCCTCACAGATAAGTCTGGCTTGGCTTAGCTTGTGTGCTCTCTGGGCCCCCGGGAAGAGTCTAGGCTTTGCACCAAGGGGGCCCTGTGGCTTCAGCTGAAGGTCTGTCCCCAAGGTGAGGTGGGGATGAACTCTGCTCACCCATCCTGCTCTCCCTGGGTCCTCAGGCCCATGCCTGAGACAGAGAAGGGGACTGGAGCCAAGTCTCTTGGCCTTTCTTCTTCCACTTCCATCTCCTCAGGGGCACCTGCAAGGCACGGACTGACCCCTTGGGGCCTGGGCCCAAAACCATTTTCTTCCTGGGCGTTGGAGCAGTCCATGGCCTCATGGGCTGGAGCAGCTGGCTGGGCAGATGCTCGGAATGGTGGGATCTCCCTTACTCTGTACTTGTGACTGCTGAGGCGTGGTGGGGGCCCATCAGATAGTGATTCTTCCCGGCCCACAAATGGACAAGCCTCCTGATGCAAGAACTCAGGTGAACTAGGCAAAGAACGCCACCGGCGAGCAGGTGGGCCCAGGGGCTCCTGCCAGTCAGCCATGGGGATCGTTCCAGGCCCTGGTGCATCCAGGTCAAACACCAGGGAGATGACAGACTTGCTGGGCAGGTCAAAGAACTTGATCTTGCCACCTTTGAGGTCCTGGCGAGCACTGAAAGGGTTGATTTTGGGGGCTCGGGCAGCACCAACTCGTTGTGGCTGGTAGTAGGGATCCAAGACGTTCACTGTACGTGGGGGCTTATTGGAGAAAATGTCTGACTGGCTTCGAGACAGCCAGATGGTACGTCTTGGGCGTGGGGACTTGGGCGGTATCTTGTCATCCAGTAAGCTCAGTCGCTTCACCCCAGGTCCTTTCTCCAAGAGTCCTGAAGAATAGTGAGTCAAGTCAGGGTTTCTCTCTAGTCATAACAAATAAAAGCAATATCTCATACACAATGTTTTACCACTTGAGAAAGCAAAGGTAGGTACTGTTGTCCCTATTCAACAATGAGAAAACAGACTCAGAAGGGAGGCGGTATGCTAGTGCAGAGCTCCAGGACTTTTCCAGTCATCCCCTGCTTCTTTACCTTTCTTCTGTACATGGGATCCTGTGATCACAGCCCTAGAGGGGAAGCCCCTTCGCCCCCCACCATCCTAATATCCTCCCATGGGTTCAGGCTGGACATTCTAGTTTCATCTCTTACCCTTGGCTGTGGGCTGCAGCTTCCTGTCTCTCTCCAGCTCTTCCTCCTGTAGGCGGCTCAGAATTTCCTCCAAGGTCTTCCCAATCTCCACAAAGGATGGGCGTAGTTTGGGGTCCATCTGTAAGTCATCCACACCAGCCATTAGCCCTGACCTCCTATCTTCCATCCCGAGGATGGCATTTGAGTCTGTTTCTGGCATCTTTTAAGAGTCAGATGTGTATCGAAGAGATCTTTTCTGAAGGTTCCAGACCGTAAGACTGAGCCCCAGAGTGAAGGTCAGGGAAGATGCTATTGTCTAGTACCCTCCCCTACCTCAGCGGCCTTTCTATGTCTTGTCCCCTTGTTTGGCATAGAACCCTCCAAAAGGGGGTGTTCACATTGGTTGGTTCTATTCTTTGAGTTCTGCAGCTAACATGTTTCTGGAAGCTACCTGGACCAGTCCCAGCTACCCCTTAGTCATAACTGGTAGGTGCGGCCCCAGACCTAAAATGCTAACGAGCCTTTCTTATGGGCTTTGGACCAGTTGGATGCATGGTCCAACTAAAACCTGACCAAAGCTCCATCAATATCCAAGAAAAGGGGTAGTAGGTTTACATTACAAGCTGAGGACTGGATAATACAAAGCAATTTTCCTTTCCTTGGTCCAAGGCTTTGGGCCAGAGTCTGACAGGCCCAGAGGAAGGAACATAGGCACTGCCACTCATCATTGAGACAGAGGTCCCTCATGAGGCTAATTAGCAGCCTCTCCCTGTGGTCCTAACCAGGTGAACAGGGTTCAGCCAGCCCCAACCAAAGCCCAGGAGAAAAAGATACTCACATTACAGCAGTTGAAGGTGAGCTGCAGAAAGTCTGGGGGACAGTCTCCCACCATGTGCTGGAAAGCATCATAGTCTAGCCCGAAATTCTGTGGATGGGTATGGTGGAGAAGGAGCAGGGACATGGGTAGACAGGTCATTAACCCCTCCACCCATCCTGGCCTGCTCAGGAGAGGTGGAGAACTGCCCCAGAGAAGAAGCCACAGACCAAGTTCCAGGAACTCCACCCCAAGAAAATAAAAAATTCCATGGCCTCGAAAGCAGCCATCCCAGTGGCACTGATCCCCATCCTGGAGCTCACCTCTGTTCGGGGAAGATAGTCTGGATCAGCCTGGATGCGGGCGATGATCTCACAGAGGATGATACCATAAGAGAACACGTCCGCCTGGTGGGTAGTGAAATCTCAGTTTCCCTCGATGGGGTAAGAGGTGGGGTTTCTGCCTCTCATGTTCACTAGCCCAGGCTTGGGCCCTACTGACCATGTACTCAGTTGCTCAGTCATGTCTTAACTCTGTGACTCTGGACTGTAGCCCGCCAGGCTCCTCTGTGGGATTTCCCAGGGAAGAATACTGGAGTGGGTTGATATTTCCTACTCTAGGAGATCTTCCTGACCCAGGGATCAAACCCACATCTCCTGCATTTGCTGGGGGATTCTTAACCACTGAGCCATCAGGAAGTGGAATGAAATACTGACCATATTTCATTCAGTTCATTCACCAGGCAGCTGACAGGTACCAGTGCTGATTTTGCAGGAAGGATATAGATCCTTACCCTATACGTGAAGGGTGATCCAAGGCACTTTATGCTAAGAATGGATTCTACAGAGAATCAGGCCTTGGGGTCCCCAGACTCACCTTTTCATTGTAGGGCTCATCTCGGAGAACCTCAGGTGCCATCCAGAAGGGTGAGCCCACCACAGCTAGCTTCTCACCGCCTGTGCTGTGGGGTAAGAATGTATGGAAAATGAGCTTGCCACTGGTGGGTGCAATGGGAGGTCTGACCATTGGGAATTTCTCTCCCCCAAGGATGGGCACACCAAAATTGACTGAATTTAGGGAGCTGAGATTGGGCTGTGACCAAGTCCTAGCCTCTGAAGAGGACACTGGAGTCTTCCCCTTTGCCTCAGTCCCTTCAGTGACCCCAGCACCCATTAGGGTTACCCACCTGATATCAGGGATCTTCTCAGCCAGGCCAAAGTCAGCTACCACTGCAGAGTAACCATTTTCATCCCTCTTTATCAGGCAGTTCTAGGGTTCCCAAAGAAGAAGACATGTGGATCAGAAGAGGGGACCAGCCAGCCATAGAGTTTCCCACCACCCCTCCCTACTACCACAGGGTACCTTGTCCTTTGCTTCTTGGTGAAATCATGCTCTTGGGCTGACCCCAGTGGGGCTCTGATAGCCATGTGAGGTGAGTTAGGCCTGGATCTTGGGTGGCTGCCCTAGGATTCATACCATGCTCCAAACAAATATTTATCTTTGTTTTCCATGTGCTAGGCAAGGTTCTAAGTATCAAAGATATCACAGTAAACAGAAACCCTTGTTCTCTTGGAGCTTATAATCTAGTGGAAGAAGACAGGCTATCAGACCCTGGCCTCCATTCTTCTCTCAGAACGTAGAGACTCAAAGACCAGGCCTGACCTTGCCAAGTAATGTAAGCACAGGACAAGCCTATACCAACTTTCACTGCCCACAAGATTACAACCACCCTCTCCTCTGGCATTAAAATTCCACAATCTGGCTTTGTTCTGTGATCTGAGCCCCTGGTGCCCCTATGTACATATCTTCATCCAAACTTCTTACAGACAAGCCTGAACAGGCCCTTCAAACCTTTGTCTTTGCTTTTACTTTTTCTTTCCATTTGGAATATTCTCCCAATTCTTTTTTCCTCAGAAAATTTAGTGTGCTTTAAGGTAAGCTTACCTTTCCAGTCCTGACCTCTCCAGTTCTCACCTTCAGCTTTCTCAACTCCATTAACTCCTCTCTGCCACTTCCTCTTACAGCCTAGCAGAGAGGCCATCAGCCTCTCAGGGGCAAATTCGGGTTTGGGCCTTCCTTACACTATTCAATTTATGAGAGAGGTTCAAGACAAGCTTGTTGAACAAATGCTGCTGTCTCCAGAGAAAGGATGAACCCAAATGACTTCAAACATAAAGCAGCAACGAGCTCTCCTCAAATATTCAAAATGGACCTACACCACTCTGGCTCAGGAGGCACCTCATTCGATCCCCCCTTCCTCCAGGGGCAGCAGAGAACAGGGATCCTTGGCTCACAGGGACATTTCTGGGACTGGCAAGGCCCTCTAGCCCTCCCTCTTCCTCACCTTGGCACATAGTTGCCAAGGCATTGCCAAGTCACCTGGTTACTTCGCATCAGATACAAATTAGTCCCTTACTCTGGCCTTGATGTGATCACACTATGCTCTCTTTTTCTGAGCTGGAAGCAGCCTGTGATTTCATTACATCTATTGCCCTCGTTTCCTGATAGACATAACTGTCTCTGGCTTCTAAGCAGGCCTCTCCTTGTGCTTGTCCTGGCTTCAGCCCTTCCATCAGTCCCCTGGCTCAGCAATCCACCCCCACCCCAACTCCCTGACTTTACAATCTATGAGAAGATGGGTTCTAAGCCAGCCTGTCTATTAGACAGCCGAAGTCTAGGCTATTGGGCACTGGCTTGTGAGGCAGTGGCGGCTCAGATCTGTTGCTTGTTTTTCTCCCCTCCTCTTCTTTCATCAACAACTCAGGCTCCTGTCTCCAAGGATCAGTCTAAAGTCCTGTTTACTACTGGCTTTTCAGCCCTTAGAAACAATCCTGCGAAATTCAGCTTAGGCGCAGCAATAAGGAACAGAGCATGGCCGGTACCCCTTATCAAAGCTCTTCAATTTCTGTCCCATCTTCACAGTCATGAAGCCCTCTCATACACTCACTGTAGACCAACCATCCAGGAGGAAGCGACTTACAGTAGCTTCTCTGAGCCGCTAAAAGATGGCTACGGCAAGGTTGATCAGGGCCCCACAACATGGATGAGCCTGCCTAGCCCAGTCTGCCTCTGATCTGGAATGTGACCCCTGCCTCTCTTAAAGCTTCTCCATAGCCAGCAGCCAGGGACTGGAGCCAAAGACAAAGATGGAATACTGAAAACCAAAAGAGCCAACTTTAGGAGTCTGTATCTGAGGTGATGAGGAAAATGGGGAGGATCCCTGACCAGGATTAGCTCCTATGGGGTTTTTCAATAAACTCCTGAGCCTGCTCTTAGTGGAGTCTAGACTAGTGAAGTCTGGCTGGCAACACTTGCTGTTTTTACTTCCTCATCTCCCGCCCGTTCCTCACTGGCTTCTGCTGGAAGTGTTCTCCTGGAGGATCCCTCTGAGTTCCATGTCATTAAACTCAGTAGACAAAATCAGTCCTTAGTATTACTTGATTTTGCTGCTGTTGACATTGCTGATTATTTCCTTCAGCATTTTTATATATGATTCAGGAATCCTATCAATGCTGGACATGTAGAGACTAAGCCATTGTGGCCCTGGAGCAAACAGACTAGCTATCAAAGGCTGCTGCTAAGTCGCTTCAGTCGTGTCCGACTCTTAGCGACCCCCTGGACTGCAGCCTACCAGGCTCCTCCATCCATGGGATTTTCCAGGCAAGAGTACTGGAGTGCCATTGCCTTCTCCGATCAAAGGCTAATTACAAGCTATTTCTGTTGCTTTTGATTCTTCTCTCCTGGCTTCTGTGACACTATAGATTTCCTTCTCTACCTCTGGCTACTCTGAACACTCTAGGGCAGGCTTTTCCTCCCACCCCCGAGGGTGATGGTCTCAGGGTTCTCCTAGGCCTATAGCTGTGGAGACTATTCCACATTTCTTTTCTAATTACCACTTCTGTACTGATGACTCCCAAATGTATATCCTCTGCACTGACCTTTATTTCTCAATCTTCAGCTTTGCACATCTGGTCTATATCTGGACGACATCTGGATTATTCACACTGAACTATACATGCAAAGCTGAACTCATCTTTTTCCCCCAAAACTAAATCTCTAGCTGTATTTTTATGTCAGCTAGTATTGCTGTTTTCCACCCAGTTTGCTAAGCTAGAAACTTGGGATTCACCTAGACTTTCCACTCTTAACTCCAAATAATTTTAGCTTCTAAATGTTTTCAAATCGCCCCCTCCTTTTTCATCCCCATGACTGTTGCCTTAATTCAGGTCCTCCTCTGAATACTCCAGTATTCCAAATGGTCTCTGCCTAGGCTAGGCTTGATCTCCAGAATCCACCTTCCTCACTTCTGCCAGCATGATCTTTGTAAAATGCAAATCTGTTACTCACCTACTTAAAAGCTAGCAATAATATATTGTATGATTCTATTTCTATGAAATGTCCAGATTAAGCAAAGCTATAGAAACTGAAAAAAGATTAGTGGTTCCCAAAGGCTGAAGGGAGGGGAGAACAGGGCATGGGGTTTTCCTTTTGGAACGATGAAAAGATTTGAAATTAGATAGTGGTGATAATTGAATATACTAAAAACCACTGAAATGTATACTTTGAAAGGATGAATTTTATTTTATGTGAGTAATATCTCAAAAAAGTTGTTATTTAAAAGAAGCCAACAATGGTTCTTCATTTCCTATCTAGAAGATAAAATCCAAGTTAGACTCCTCTGCTTTCAATTCTTATCCCCTACCACTTCAGCCTCACAGTCTGCATATCATACTGTTCATGTCTCTATGCCTTTGTTTATACTGTTCGACTGATGTGATCTGGAATATAACCCCACCACACACACAATGTGGGTTGCCATGCCCTCTTCCAGGGGATCTTCCCAACCCAGGGATCGAACCCAGGTCTCACACACCAGGGCTTCCCTGGTGGCTCAGTCAGTAAAGAATCTGCCTGCAATGTGGGAGACATGGGTTTGATCCTTGCGTTGGGAAAATCCCCTGGAGGAGGGTATGGCAACGTACTCCAGTACTTATGCCTAGAGAATCACCATGAACAGAGGAGCCTGGTAGGCTGCAGTCCATGGGATCACAAAGAGTCAGACATGTCTAAGCAACTAAGCACAAACACACAATACTTACTAAGTAGAATTCAATTTTCAAGATTCAGCTCAGGCATCACCTTCTCCAAGAAGTCATCTCTGTACCCTCAGGTTAGGTTCAATATCCTTTTCCAAAGTATCCTTTGCATTCTCTTCTCTCTAACCTTAGTATTTGACCTAAGTGTCTGTTTCTATAGTCCCTTCCTATAGCTATAGGCTGTACACCATATACTAAAAGATTCAGCAAAGCAGCAATATCTTAAGAGTGAAGTGCCCTTGGGAATATTTCCTAGCCCCTTGTGCAAGGGAAAGACTGTCTACTTCTGCCTGTGTGGTACCTTACGAATTAATTATAAAACAGTATTCATAAACTAGTCCAAGTGATTCAAACAACCTTGTCAGGTGGGCAGATCTGAGATTTTTACATTTAAGATGAGAAAAGTGAAGCTTCCAACTATGAGTGGTAAAGCTGTGGGTCTCCTGATTCTAATAGGATCATCCCCTAATGATTCTGACCTTTCCAGAAAAACTGGTTGAAAAGCTTTCCACTAGAGACAGCAAGGCTATGGCAGGAACAATGCAGTCTTAAGACAGAAGCAGAGGCCCAGGCCCATGGAGAAGGCAGCACTGTTTGTGCAGGCAATACAGTAAGACCCCTTCATCTGGGATGCTAGCCCCCACCTCCAAAGCTGATTAATCCAAGGGCGCCTACTGTAATGCTTGCATTTCTCACCCAACTTGGACATGGCCACAGTACAGACTGACGGTACAGAGCACAAAATATGAACTCAGACCACTGTGGGGTTCTGAAGAACCCAGACTAATTTGCAGGCTGTGTGGGATACAAAGTCCATTAAATCAAGCTGAAGAATGCTTTATTCAAAAGTATGCCTGGAGTAAGCAACAGATATAAGAAAGGCCCAGTCAGACTTCCCTGAGGTGAGAGGTGACCTTTTCTGGTTCAAAGAGGAGCCCAGGCACTGCTGCCACCTGGCTCCCATTCCTCTTTGTCCTTCCTCCTATTATAATACATCACACAGTAGCAGAGGCTTACAAGTCTGCCTCTTCAAAGGGCAGGGACTGATCCTATTATCTCTGTATCTCTAACCTAGCACAGACATGCAGAAAGAACTCGGCCAAAGTTTGTCATGTGAAAGTCTGACGAATAAAGCTTCTTTTGAAAGCAAGTGAAAAGGCACACACTAATCATACATTCGACTCTCCATGGTGGGGACCAAGCTGACAAGAGATTCAAAAGGTGGCCATGAACGCATTTCTGTAAGCCAGCACAAACCCTTCAGGACTGCGCCAGAGGAGACACCTGAGAGCAGATCCTGAGGGCTCCTAGAACAGCTGCACAGCCTGTACTGGCACTGAATAAAACGACCCAAACAGAGAAATGCCAGGTCCATTTGTAAGTGTTAGCTCTAAGTGAAGTGAAGTCGCTCAGCTGTGTCTGACTCTGCGACCCCATGGACTGTAGCCTACCAGGCTCCTCAGTCCATGGGATTTTCCAGGCAAGAATACTGGAGTGGGTTGCCATTTCCTTCTCCAGGGGATCTTCCCGACCCAGGGATCGAACCTGGGTTTCCCGCATTGTAGGCAGACACTTTACCGTCTGAGCTACCAGGGACCTCTCAAAAAGCTATTTCTATAACAACAAAAAATGGCTTTCCATGTGCCAACACTTCTTTCCCCTTACCCCCAACAAATTCACTCCATAAATCCAGTTAGAAACAAAGTACTGATTCTATGTCTCAAGAAAGGTTAAAAGTTTCTTTTCACAGCACAGCCAGATCAGAAATTGAACTCCCTCCTAAATATCCCAGAGACAACTAGAGTCCAACTTGGAGAAGATTATCTGGTTTGCTATAGTGTGTCCTGTCCCTTCCTTTCCACTCCACCATATGATCCTATACCTTCTCCATAGTTCTTGGGAAGTAATCTGCTCACATATCTGAATCTCCAACTTGACTCAGAGCCCATGGATGGTATAGATTAGGTTCCAGCAATTTCTATCTCCTCTAACAGCACAGTATAAGTGGTTCCAAAAGGCTAATGATGGTTCTCATTATAAAAAATGACTACAGAGTGCCCTAACACACACTCTCTACATCCTCCAGCATTCAACTGTTTCTAATTCATGTTCTCTTCAGTCTCTGAAACCATTCTCTTGAGTTTGATGTGTGACACAGGGAACCCAAAGCTAGTGCTCTGTGAAAATCTAGATGAGCGCGACGGGGAGGGAGCTGGGAGGGGTGTTCAAGAGGGAGGGGACATATGTATACCTAATGCCAATGTATGTTGATGTATGGCAAAAACATCACAATATTGTAATTATCCTCTAATTTAAAAAAATATATATTTAAAAACAAAGAAGCCCTCCTTAGCTGCCCTTAAGAGCAAGGCTCACATACAACTGAATCAACTGCTTCTAGCCTGCATGCGGCTGTTGCCACTTCTTGATGGAGCTCAAGAACTGAATGTTTTTAAAGCCACACAACCTCCCATTTCCTTCTAAGTAATCAGCATTGCCACTGCACAAACCTAAATCAGCCTGTTTCTTAGAAGTAGTTACAAAATTAGACTGAACAGCTATATGTGACAGACTTTTCATTCTTGAAAACAGTGTTTCAGTAAACAATGATGTGTGAATTCTACAAAGGCAACACTACTTTCAGTAGGCACTCAAAACTAGGATCCTCTCTGCCACTACTTTAGGCCCAGGATCATTTGGAAAATGGCATATGCTTCTCTCTGTCCTGGTTTACCCACCTGAAACACACTGCCAGTATTCTAAATCCCTCTTATTAGCTCTGGTCTGAGAAGCCAGGGCTGATGTCAATATAGCCCAAGAACACTGAAGTCATTTAAAGAGGTGGAATAAAACTGGATGTGGGACTCAAAATCTCAGTTCTCAAGCAGATGTTCTGGCCTCTGTGCCATCAAGCACATTTTCTGCAAGAGGGCCAGGAAGCCTCTACTCTGATAGGCTCTATGTTAGGTGCTAGGGGGAAAAAGGTGAATAAGAGCAGCACTTGAGAAACTCATGTGTTAGTGGGAGACACAGACACAGTATACCATCAAATAACTGGAAGTGTACACACTAAAATATAAGTAAACCTTTTATTGCACTTAAATTCAGATCCAAGGTTGACAATGAGGAGATAATTTGGAAATTTCAAAGCCCTGCTCTGTCCCTTTAACCTTATTTTTCCCTTGGGATTCTCATTCTTAGAGTCACTGTCACCACCACACAGGTCTCCTGGGTGGGGCTGCTCTGGTCTAGGTGTGAACATACAACCTCTCCTTAATCTCTGCAACACTGTGAAGTTGAAACATTTGGATAAAAGGGCAATAAATAGAGTCTCTCAAATAGGATGGTCTGGCTTATAATATTTGCTTGTTTTTCTTCAACTTGAGATTCCCTAAAGTGTAGTTCCCAGCCTGTCTTCCAGTTGCAAAGTCATTTGTTCTCACCACCACCTAAAGTTCAGACCCAAGAAAGTACACCGAATAATACCAGAGAATTTTTCTCCTAAATTCCCAGTTTCTCATCTCAAGCCAGCTGACATGGGAGCACCCACCATCAACTAGGAAAACCAAAGGACAGTGGACTTACCCTAAAGATCCAAAAAGGGTAGTCATTTTTACAATACATACAATATGACAAACTCAGACAGAACCACACTAGCACAATGGGATAAAATATTTTGGGTGCACAGAATGGAATACAATGAGTTCCTCCAGAAAACCTAGGTACCCTAGTCTACTGATTTCTTTTTTGCTGAAAACCCATAGTCTATAGCTAAACACTCAATTATAAAATGCTATGAACTTTTCTTCAGTTATTTGCCAATAGACTATCTCTGGTCAGAACTTATCTTTCTCGAATATTCCTTCATGCATGGTGCCAGGCACAGAAGACACTCATGTGGGTGTGTAGGAAATATCTGTGTGATTGATAGACAACTGGTCATGACCTCCCTCTACGTTAGAAGACATGATGCTCTCTGAGTAGGAAGCAACAATTTTATTTTAGTTGCATGCCCAAGGTAAGGATATGCCATCAACTTAAGACAGTATCTAAGTTGATACAACCCAACCCATCTGCCAGGAATAGGTGCAATTTTCTAAGTCTTGACTTTCTAAAACATTCTAAGGAAGGAGAAGAGGCTGATGAAGGGATAAGATACCACCTTCCAGCTCCCAGCTGTCCAGCCCTTGCTTATACCATTGAAGATAAAGGACTTCTCACAACTAGGTCTCAGCTGGTCACCAGATTCCACCAATCTTAGGGTTTCTTCAGTAACAGTGCAGCTGACTACAAATGGCACTGCCACACCTAGAGCCCTACGAGCACTACTTAAAGCTATTTTCTGTGTAGTAGTCACAAACCAATGGCCAGGGTCCCTTGGGGACAGTACTTATGTTTAGAACACCAGGTCTATTGGCTCTGAGAACACAGCCTGCTTTTGTTCCCTTTGCAAACTTTTTCCTGTAACAGGTTTCCTTACCCCTCATCCATGACAGAAGAGCTGCACGAATATGTATATGCATGTGCATATGCATGTGTTAAGGGTGCAGAATGAAGTGACCACTGTTCTTGGATGGTCCATATACCTCCCCTGCGTGCATGTGTGTGTGCTCAGTTGCTTAGTTGTGTCCGACTCTTCGTGACCCCATGGACTGTAGCCCACCAGGCTCCTCTGTCCATGGGATTTTCCAGGCAAGAATGTTGGAATGGGTTGCTATTTCCTCCTCTAGGGGATCTTCCCAACCCAGGGATCAAACCCATGTCTCCTGCATCTTCTACATTGGCCGGTGGATTCTTTACCACTGAGTCACCTAGGAAGCCTCATATACCTCCCTAGGAGAATTTTAAATCAGCTTCTGAACACAAGTTATATTAGATGATTTACAGTTCCCATATCAATGGTCAAACAGTATTATTAAAAAAAAAATTTTTATTGGCATATATTTACAATGTTATGTTACTTTCTGCTGTACAGCAAACTGAATCAGTTTTATATATATGCATATCTCCACTCTTTTTTAGATTCTTTTCCCATATGGGTCATTACGGAGTATTGAGTAGAATCACTGTGCTATATAGTAGGTCCTTATTGGTTATCTATTTTTTATATATAGTAGTACAAACAGTACTATTTAAATAAGCCTTGTCATGTGGTATCCTGTGCTACTTGGCCCTGAGGTGTCTGCCTTGTAGTATAGCCAACTTCCTCTAAAAGCAACTCTTTTCTAACCTGGTCACACAGCAATTTGGACAGCAAGAGAATACTACAAAGACCAGCTGATGCCAAAGAGGAACTGGCAGGATGGCAGAAACTCAATCACACAGAAAGAAAATGGGTCAGTACATTATGGCCTCCAAAACCTGTACTCAAGTGACTAAAAATCACAGAACCCCTGCTGGAGACCATGGGAGAGAATACAAAGAGGCAGGTTCCCACACAGTCTTGACTGCTGTCACCCCCAAAGGGCAAGAATCTCTTATGTGTTCTCGTGCCATCTATTCCTGCAACATACATTCAGTAGTGAGTGAAACCAAGAATAAAGGTTCTCAAGATGTATGTGCTGATGGACTCAACAATGAAAGGAACCTGCTGTGAGCCAAGTTTGGCTTTCTAAGGACTAGCTATACACAGTAATAAGCTGTATCTTCCATGATTAAATGTTGAATTTATAAGAGATCTCCAACATTCCAAAGCTCATTAATGACTGGTTTCTTAATGCAGATTTCTTGGTAAATGGAAGATAGTGTCTCAAAGAGTTGTCCAAGTAAAGCCTTCGTACCTTAGAGGTGAGGTCCCGATGGAAAATGCCTTTGAAGTGAAGGTAGCTGAGGCCCACTGCTATGTCATAAGCCAGTTTCACCCTCACAGTCCAGGGCAAATGCAGGTTACTGTCTAGCAACTGTTCCAGGTTTCCAGAGTTGATATACTGAAAAACAGAAGGAAAACCCAGCTACCATTTGTCAACAACGTTTAGGGTGGGGGTAAAACTGCTGGAGGGTAAACACCTAGAAGACAGAGACTGTTGTTTTTTTTTTTTTTAAGTTACTGAGCAGTTATTCTGCATCTGGGCACTATGGTAGATGCTGCACCTTCCTTTGAGATCACAATCTATTAAGGGATATAGACAAACAATATCATGTAGTAAATGCTAAAAGATAGCTTTGTACAGGTACGACAGCACAAAGGAAAAAGGTACAGACTCAATCTAGGCATGTCAGAGAAAGCTGCACGAAGGAACTGAGGAGTTCAAAGGATGACTTGGGGGAGCAGGAAAGAAAGTCCACACAGAGGGAACAGCAGACATAAAGCTATAGGTTAAGAGCATGGTGTATTCAGAAAACTAATTTACTCAGTATGGCCAGAGTACATGAGAGGTGAGGCTGATATGCTTTGCTAAAGTATATGGACTTTATCCTATCTATAGGGAACAAAAGAAGCCTTTTAAGCCAAAGAGCAACATGTTCATATTTGTTTTTTTAAGGAAAAGATTAGTTCAGCAATGGTAGGATGGATGGATTAGAGTGGAGAATATGGAGAAGGGAAAATAGGTTAGGAAATTATTGCAATAATCCTGGTGAAGGAAGAATGCCTGAGTTAAGGCAACAGTGGAGGCACTGGAACAGAGCAAGATTCAAGATTTTAGATGGCAAAGTCAAAAAAACTTGATGAATGCCTTGATGAGGAGGAGGAGAACAATGAAAAGCTCCTAGGTGGATTGCAGGCTATTGGCCCCTGTGTGCCATTATTAAATACCCAGAATATAGGGAGAGGAGGTTTTTAGAAGAGGCAATGTTAAAAAACAGGGAGTACAACTAAGACATGCTGGGCTTAAGGGCATGTGGAGATACCCTATACCAAGTCAGTTTGAAGTTTAGGAGCAAAATCTGGGCTAGAGACTAACATTTAGGAGGCAATGACATTGAGCTGAAGTAGTCACTGACGCTAAGGAATATATGGGATTGCCCAAGGGTTAACATATAAGGTGGGAAATTAACAGAATCCCAAACAACTGGAACATATACAGAAGCAGGCAGAGGAAGAACCACCAAGGAAGAATGTCACCACAGAAGCCAAAGAAGGAGAACATTCCAAAAGAGAAAATGACCAAAAGTATCAAAATGCTACAGATCAAGTAAGATGAGCCTGAAAAGTGTCTACTGAATTTGCCTCTAACAAGTCACCGGCAGGACTTCCCTGGTGGTCCAGTAGTTAAGAATCTGCCTTCCAATGCAAGGGATGAGGGTTTAATCCCTGGTCTGGGAGCTGAAAATCCCACACACTGTGCCTCAACTGCCGAGCCCACAATCTGGAGCCCATGGGATACAACCAGAGAGAAGCCCATGTGTCACAACAGAAGATGCTGCGTGCAGCAAGACCCAATGCAGCCAGATAAATAAATAAGAAGTCACTGGCAACCATGGCCAGAGCAGTTTCAGTAAAGTGGTTAAGACCAGAATAAGATCAAAGTGAATTGAGGAGTGAGTAGGAGACAAGGCTAAGTGGAAACTACGTGAAGATATACTCGTTCAAGAAATTTGGCTGTCTGTCATTCCTACATACCCACAAAGAGCCGCTTTGTTTTGTTTTGTTTTTAAAAAGAGCAAATACCGAGATAATAATAATAACCACAATAGCAGTGGCAGCTGCTATTAGTTGGTGCTTACTTTGTGCCAGGCACTACTCTGAGGACTTACCATTAATTACATCATTTAATCTTCACAAAACCTCTAAGCCTAAAAATAAGCACTTCATATCTTTTCGGAGTGGGGGGTGATATTGGATTTACAAAAGAGTAGGGAACTGATGGGAGAGAAGACAAGAAACCTGAATTTTAGTCCAACTCTGCCTCTTAACAGCCATTTTACTTTGGACAAATAGACTAATGAGGCTTTCCTTCTGTTTTCCCATATATACAATAGGTATTATAATCCATGATCCATATACCTCATGATGTTATTATAAGAATTGAATACAAATACATGAAAGTGCTAAGAAAAAAATAATAGAAGTTTCATATAATCTTAGATTCTCTGATGTGGTAACATGAGTACCAAAAAGAACCAGTTGGGGGCAGCATGAGGCAGCATTTCAGATCCTTGGATGAAGTAGATCAGGTTTGGCAAGGCAGAGAGAATGGCTAAAAATACACCAAATTTCTCAAAAGGGAAACCTGTTGATCTGCTTCATCTTGTTTGATAACCCATCTTTGGAAATCTCAAAACAAAGCCTAATGACGACATTAGCATAGCACCTTAGCCTCTTCACTCCAGTTGAATTTGTTCACGGTTCACATCTGAGGTGCCCATTTGCTAAAAGGAAAGTGAACTTGCAAATTCCAAGCTATAGAGGGGCAGTGAAGCTGACAGCTAATCACGTAGACAAATTTCTCTAGCTCTGAGAGTAGAAAAGGTGTGACAAGGTTGTAGTCCACTTGTCTGGCACCGTGACAGTGTGACATGGAAGGCTTGACTTCAGGAGCCACTCAGGTTTCCCACTGAGGGCCAGGCAGAAAAGACGGGTAAAAAGCCTGTATGTGTACTCTGTGGGCCAGGGTAAGCCAGGACTCTTGGTTCAAACACATGTTTACTCTGTCCCGCCATGTCTCTGAAAGTCTGAGAAATCCACAGACCAAGCCACAGGGTGGAGAGCAGAGGAGAGAGGTGAGACAAGGTGAGGAATCACACTGGCTATTTGGCTCTGACTATTCCAGACAAGATGGAAAAAAAGCACAAACCCAGGACCAGAGAGGGAAACCAAATGGAGTTTATTCACTTGCCTGCCTTCAGTGAACACTTTGGTGGGGCTGATAAGCCTCTGGGGCTCTCAGAAACCACAACTTCTCAATGTCTCAAGACCTTTGCATATATGAGGAAAGGAAGTTTGAGATCTGCCAACAAGGAAGATTTCTAAGTTGCTACACACTCTGTGTGCCATTAGTCGGAATGTCCACTTCCCCATAAGCAACGCCACGTGCAGACTCAGCTGGTGTGTGCTCTATGGGAAGCAGAGGCAAGAACAACTGTCCCCGCACATTCAGCCTTCTGGGCTGGGGATAACAGCCACTTTGCTTTCATTTTCTTCCAGACCACTCCCTTAGCTCTACGAAACAACCAAAGGCCTTGGCAACACATTTAAATACCTACCAGAGAGAAGATTTTATAATTTTTATTGTTGCTCTTTTTAACTTTCAAGTTCAGAAAACTATAATATCAGCCAATCAAATGTGTCAGAGGGACTTAATACCTCTAAGTGACTGTTCCCCAAGTTCACCTACACCAAAACCTGCTTATCCTCCTCATGGTTTAATAAAATGTTAAGAGTTTCTGCCATTTCATTTGTGTGATATTCGATTTCATTAAAGACTTTTTTCTTAAAAGGCACCAAATAGACAAATATGTGTTGGTGACTGAACAATATTACTATGTATGTAAAAAATCATATGCCAACACTCTAGAAAATGATCAAAGGAACAGGTAAGCACACACTCAGTTCGCCACTCAGGAATATCAGCTTATTTCTACAAATACTTATTGAGCACTCCTCCCCTTCCTACCACCCCCATATGAGAATAAGAACTTGTCCATTTACATCAACATTATATCCCCCAGTGATTACAAGAGACCCATCCACACAGTAAATGTGGGTATATAAATACTCAGTTTATACCATAAAGAAAGAAATACTCAGTTTATACCATAAAATGTGTCATGAAAGACACACTGGTAAACAAATAATACTAATAACCTTTTAGCAGAGGTAAATACTTGGGGTATAAAAGTAGATATTGAGGAGTTTGGAAAGTTTCAGAGAAAAAGTAATATCTGAGTTGGATCCTAAAAGGCTGAGAATGGCTCTTTCCATATATGCCCTATAGTCTGATGGTACCACTCAAACACAGACAGACACATAAACTTGTACATACAAAGAATATTCTGGAGCAGGACTAGGCAATACATACCTCTCCCTGAGGTAACATGCACTACACCCAGGACCCCTGTTCTCGATTCCTGCTGATTCTAATCATAACCTCACCCAATCATAACCAGTCAGAAGAACAAGAAAAAATGGTTACCCTTTCTTAACTCTGAATTATCAAAGTAGTGATATCTATAATCAAACAAACTTATCTATGAATAGTAGTTCAAAGGCATATTCAGAGAGGTACTAAAGAAAATATCAACTCTAAGAATTATTATTCCTTTGTGAAAAATATACCCAAATAGCCTAGAGCTAGGGCACTTATCTAAGGCAGATGAATGTGCCTGCCATTCCACTAACAGACATCATTTGCTGCCACCTAACTAGCGGGATTGTCCCGAGATCCACCCACCTGTATCCATACACCTACAGAAATACTGAAAACCTACTACGTGAAAACATAAAACTAAGCAGGGCCAATCCCTGCCCTTAGTTCACAGTCTAGTAGAGATGACACAAAAATTAACGATTTTTTTCACCCAGGACAATGACCAGATGTGCTTTAGAAATATCATTTTAACAGTAATGTAAAAACTGTACAGAAAGGTCAGGAATTGAGGCTGGGAGAAGAGTTAGGAGGCTTCTGGAATCCAAGTGAGAAGCAACAAAGGCCTGAAAAAGACTGGGAGCGAGAATGGAAAAGAGGTTAATATCTGGAGACATCTCAGAGGCAGAACCAAAGTGATTTGGTGTTTAATCAAAGGCAGAGAAAAATAAAAAGAGATAAGATATACAAAGTATTAATGTGTCTAGCACATGCTTAGCTTAGCTCACAGTATACAACTCATTCTTTCCACTATTAATATCTTATCATCATTCCTCCCCTGGGTTACTCTACTAGCTTTCGAAGTAGTCTTCTTTCCTTAGCATGTCATACATGTCTTTCACTCCTGTTTATAAGGGTCTGATCCCTGCTTACTTGCACATTTGTGCACATTGCTGGCCCCATTACCTGGAATACCTTTTCCCACTAGGCCTGGCTCATCACCCATTGAGGATTCAGTTCTATTTCCTGGAAGCCCATATACAGGGCTGGGAGTAATAAAGATATACTATACAAAAGGAACACCAAGTTCAGCGATTAGTAGTTATTCTTCTCTTTTTTCTTTCCCTGCATGAAGTATAAGCAGGGGAGAAGAATGAAGTTAAAAAGTGAAGCCAGGCAGTGCAATATAGTGATGAAGCCCACATAGTGCAGAGTTAGGCTGCCTCTGATTGAAACTCACCTCTGACTAGTTGTGTGACCTGGGTTGGTTACTCTTTAACATTCATCTATAAAATGGGAATAATAATAGAACCTAACCCATAGAGTTATGAAGATTCAATGAATTGATTACCTGTGAATGTGACCTTATTTGAAAATAAGGTCTTTGGCAGATGTAATCAAGTAAAGATGAGGTCCTTCTGGAGTAGGATGGATCCTTAATCTAATATCTTAACAAAAAGAGGAGAGGAGACACAGACATACAAGGAGAATGTCAGTAACAATGGAGGCAAAGATCCATTTTCATGTGTCTATTAGCTAAGGAACACCAAGAGAAACCATGAAGAGGCAAGGCTCTTCTTCCTTTAGGGCCTTCAGAGAGAGCAAGACCCTGCCGACACTCTGATTTCAGACTTCAAGCTTTCAGAACTATGAGAGAATAAACTTGTATCATCATAAGCCACTCACTTTGTGGTGCTTTGTTATGGCAATCCTAGGAAACTAATACATGACGGAAACTACATTTTAGAAAGCTCATGGTGTTAACAGAAGAGAGAAGGACCTAGAGGGAGGTTTAAAGGCTACTGCATCAGCCCAGATGAGAGATGACCAAATACCTGACTTACAGTGCTATTACAGGCATGAAAAAGTAGTCTAGAGTTAGAATAAACAGAAGTAGAATCTAAATGATTTAGCAACTGAGTAGTAGATATGAGAACTAAGGGAAAAGAGTCAAAGGCAACTCAGAGATTCCAAATAGAGGTTTTTGGAAACAATGGGAAGAAATCCTACAATGTTACACACCAAAAGTAAGTCAGAAAGCCCATCAGAAACCAGCATCAATACCAAACAGCCAAATCAGAGGCTTGTCCAACCTCTGTTCTTTGGATGGGCCCTCTGCAGAGGAGGGCCTGGGCCACGACCTACTTTTCACTGAAGCCCAACAATGCCATTGTACTGGTCACTGTATGTTTGTTGGTTGGCTCCAAACACAAAGGCTAGCAGACATCCCATCCTGCTGGCTTGGTGTAAAGAAGAAAAGAAAGCTTTGTTACTGCCCTGGGTAATTCCGGGACAGGCATCCCAAGAGCGCCCTGTGGGAGGCTCATGCTCCAAAGGAGCCCCCTGTTCTCAGCTCGAGGTTCCACAGCCACCACACAAGGGCACATCCACACATCTGCCAAGGCCTGAGTTCACCACGGTTCAGCCTCCACTCCAGGAGGTCCACCGGGACCTGCGTGACTCAAGCAGGCAGCAGTAATGAACTGAGTCAAAGAGAAAGGGAACCCAAGATGTATTTCAGAATATTTAAATGTTAAACTCTCTCTGCCTTCATATATGCTTAAGTACTATGCAGAATACTCTTCTTCCCCTTCATAGCTTTGCTAATTCTTATTCATCCTTCTAAACCCAACTCAAGTCGCTTATTTTGGAAAGCATTTCCTGATACCCCATCCCATCCTTTGTGCCTCTTGGGCCCCCTGTATTTCTACCATTGCTTATCATATTGTACTATAACTTTGATGACAGGGACCAGATCTTTCTCAAGTTTGTAAGTCTAGTATCCAGTAAGGTAAATAATAAATCACTGAATTAATAAATGAATGATTAAGTACATTTAAATAATAGAGGCAGGTTTTAAGTTCCCTCTTTTATTAGAAGCCCTCCCATTTCTGTCATTACTGTAATTTAAGATAAAAAAGAGAGATGTACTTTTAGAGGAATTTTCTGATAAATATCATGCAAAACAAACATTTAATAATGCCTACTTGAAGGCTTCTCAGATGGCACTAGTGGTAAAGAACCCGCCTGCCATTGCAGGAGACATAAGAGATGTGGATTGGGAAGATCCCCTGGAGAAGGGCATAGCAACCTACTCCAGTATTCTTGTCTGGAGAATCCATGGACAGAAGAGCCTGGTGGGCTAAGGTCTGTGGGGTCGCAAAGAGTTGACACAACTGAAGCGACTTAGCACGCATGCACTATATGGCAGATACTATGGTAGCAATAAATACAAAGCAAAATACAAAACAGCCTGTCTGGCCACTCAGTGGAAGGATATTCTGAGGATCTTTTGACCACTCTATCTGCAGACTCCTTAAAGTGATCAGAATCACATGGACTTAAAAATATATCTAAGATCTCTTTTTGAAAATTAGAGAGGGCATTTCTTTTATCAGTAGCTGAAAAAACCAGTTAGAAGAGGCCATAAAGATACCACTCACTTTTTCCTCATACTTCCTGCAGACACTAAGTATAACCCGCTCACCACTTTAAGAGCATGTTTGTTTAATGCACCTGAAGTAGTACGAGTGTTTTTCTATGCACATAAACTACTATAAACATCAAAATGACTGTTTATCCACAAGATTCAAAAAAGTATGACTAAGCTTCTCCCACAGATCTTTAACTCTTACTGTAAACATCTCTAATCAAAATCAAATTTGTTTAAATAAAGTAAACATTAAAAGATAAATCTGTAAAACTAATCTTCTCAAAGAAATGAACTAAGATAACACTAAGACTATTTTATTTGCCCCATAAAGCTCTACTAGCAATCAATGGTCTCAGACATGATTTAAGATCAGCCTAGGTCTGCTGACTACTCTATCCAGTCTGCTTTCCTATCCCCACCTCCATGATATCTTCACCAGTGACATAGTTATTAAGGTCATGTTTGAAAGTTTTCTTCTATACTTCAATAAAAATTTTTTTAAATTCAAATCCAACTTGCTACCCCATATCTACTACAACCTCACATTTTCCAGATTCTGACAAGAACCTCTGACATTCACCTCGTGATTGAACTCACACACAAAGCAATCTGTTAAGGAAGACAACAGACCCTGCTTCCCCCTTCACCAGATCTCAGGAGTAAGGGCTTGACAATGGACAAAATGAAAATGGAAACCAAAAGAGGTTTAAGTTTCTAATTAAGATGATTTATATCAAAGGAAACTACAGCGTGGAAACTTACATTGCCATACGTAAAATAGATAGCCAATGGGAATTTGCTGTATGGGTCAGGGAACTCAAACAGGGGTTCTGTGACAATCTAGAAGGGTGGGATGGGAGGGGGATGGGAGGGAGGTTCGGGAGGGAGGGGACATAGGTGTCCCTATGGCTGATTCATGTAAATGTTTGACAGAAAACCACAAAATTCTGTAAAGCAATTATCCTCCAATTTAAAAAAAGGCGGGGGGGGGGGGGGGGAACGCTATCATCAAATGAGCCAATCATTTCTTCCACTTCTTCTGTCCATATCAACACACAACTTGGCCTATGGATAAGGAAAAAGTCGAGCAAAATTTAGAGGCAAACTATAAGCCCAGATGGTATCTTCTAGTGGCAAATGGTAGGTAGAAGGGCAAAAAGGGAGGAAAGGTTTCCAATTTGCTATGTGGAAAACAGCTTCCCAACTCAACAGTCACTCCAAGTGCAGGGAGAAATCTCCTCTAAAGGCTAAGGGTTAAATAGGTAACTAATTACCTGCAAGATCACAAAAATTCACAAAGACTAGCTGGAGTTATCAAAAGTAGGGGCGGGCAAAGAGGAGTCAGCCAGTTTAGGTTCAACTGCAGAGAAAACAGATTTGAGGTCTGGTGTATACATAAGTGAGCTTCCCAGGTGGCTCAGTGGTAAAGAATACAGGAGACACAGGTTTGATCCTTGGGTCAGCAAGATCCCCTGGAGGAGGAAGTGGCAACCCACTCTAGTATTCTTGCCTGAATAACCCCATGGACAGAGGAGCCTGGTGGGCTATAGTCCATGGGGTCACAAAGAGTTAGACATGACAGCGACTGAGCATGCATGTATACATAAGTATCTACAGCTATAAAGAAAGAGAGAAAGCCTTTTCTTTGGTTTCAGACCATCTCAAATGTTGGAATTATGTGCCCTCTGTAATGACAGAGTAGAGAATTCCTGGGTGGTCCAGTGGTTAGGATGCCATGCTTCCACTGCAGAGGCACAGGTTGGAGCCCTGGGTGGGGAACTAAGATCCTGCAAGCTACACAGGAAAAATGAGAAAGTAAATGAGAAAAATGAGATGATTAAACTTGAGTGAAGTTAAGTCTAGATTTTTTCTATCAACATGTTCCAAATTATCTTTTCTCTATCAGTCACTGGACTCTCTGAGAAGCAGCTAACGCTGGTCTAAGGCCAACTCTCAATTCAAACAAAGCAGCAGATCTGGATATGATATCACTCAAAGGGGTTTTGCGGATACTAAATTCTAAGAAATTTTTCTAAATGGCTAAAAGCAGAGAATGACCAAGGTGCTGAATTCTGAATACTTTTCCAAATAAATTCAGAAGGTTCTAATGTACAATTAACTTCACTTCTTGAGTTCACTGAGATTCAATGCCATTGCTAGATCAGTGTAAGCCTCAATAAAAGGTAATTGAATTAATGAACAAATTAAGCATCTCCAACCATTTATCTACATATAGAGATCCCTTCTACACTCTCCATGAATCTACTCTCATCAGCTACCTCAGTCTTCAGAGCTTAGACCAAAAAGGTCTTGTCCACGGAAGGGCTTTAAGATGCAGTGATGTGTTATCCTTAAAAAGCTCAAAGACTGAGTCTGGTCTTTCACAGCAAACAGACTATTCTGATTAAGTGTTATGTTAAAAAAAAAAAATCTCAGGTAATACATACATGGCCGAGTAGGCATTCCATCAGCATTCTGGAAATTTTCCAAATCTCAGTAAATGAAACAACCACTCACCTAGAAAATGGGCCTCATTTGATTCCTTACTCTTTTTCTTATCAAAGTCATAAGACCTGTGTTTCTATTTCTAAAAGAGACCTTTAAAAATCTTCACAGATACCACTCCAGTTCAAGCTACCCACATTCTCTCATATAATCTGTGTGTTTCTTTCCACTGGTCTCCTTGTCCTCACTTTTGTCCCTCTACAATCTGTTCTCCACAGCAGCCAAAGTACTATTTTTTAATACAAATTGCATCCTACTGTTCTCCTATCTAAAATCTTTCAATTGCTTCCTGCTGTATTTAAAATAAAATTCAAAATCTTCACCATGGTCTATAAGGCCCTGTATCATCCAGCCTCTATCTCTCAAATTTTTAATATTCTTTTCTCTAATCTTCATAATGTCTCCTTATCTTTTACGTATTCCCAGAAAAGTATTTCTATGAACTTATGTACAGGATAAGTTAGTCAGTATCAACATAGGTACATTTTCCTTCCTGATTTCATGCATGGATCAACAATTTTTTCAAAGATACTCATGAAAAAAACAATGCCCAAGGGTATGGAATAACAATATAATATGGTGGGATAGACCTGAAAGGCAGTCCATGCTAAACTCCACATTATACAATTGAAGTCCTTCTATAACATCCTTGCCTAGGAATTAACCCATATTAGCTTTGTAAAGAGCTAAGTTAGAGAAGAGAATAATCACACTAAACACAATGGTCCTCCTTAACTGTGGTGCCCTCTAACTAACACTCCAACTTTCCAGCATCTAAGAATGTGGTCTTTAGCTTTCTGAGCTTAATATAAAGGCAGTAATTGAGGAGGTCCACTACTTCCTCTACCAACCCCATGCTCTTCAATGACCTGCTACTTACTTGTTGCTGGTGGTAAACAAACAGAACATGGTCCCAATCCTACTGGAATTGATATATGGGAGAGGGACAATAAACAAACATCAAATAAATAAAGAATTATATGTTATGATATGTGCTACAATGAAAAAGGGAAGAATACTATCAATGAGAATAATAATCTAAGTAATGATCTAGATGCGGGGGGAACCATTAGGAAAAGCCAATATAATGAAGTGAAAATTTAAACTAAGACTTGAAAATTGGGCTAAGTAGATAAAATGAAAGAAGAGCTTTTCAGGTACTATTTAATCTAATTCTCAGCTTCTTTTTACATAAGATAGCAACAATAATGACTACATCTCACAGGGTTGTCAAGTCGTCACAGGGTGAAAAAAGAAAATGCATGCCAAACTTTACATTCTAGAAATATTAACTATTTCTTTAATGAGCATGTGTGATTTCATAATCAGAAAAAAAGTTATTTTTTAAAAAGCATCTGACACTGCCAAGTACAACAAATTATTGGTTAAAAATTAAAATATTTCCTCATCCTAACACTTAAGTTGACTTAAAGACTTATTGGGGAAGTCATATGTCTATTATTTTATTTCTAAGTCCAGTATTCAGTTCTGTTCCTTCTGAGCATATCAGAAACACGTTTGACTAACTAGCTAGTCTGGGTAGAAAAGAAATTGCCGAGTGAATTAATTACAGAAGGAAAGGATAACTATGCAAGAGGTCTTACAATTGAACAATTTAAGAAGCCATTTAGAAATTATTCCATTCTTGAGGCAAGAATTCTACACATTCGTACAGGTACTAAAAATCACTGGAATTTTCTCAATTTCACTTTTTTGATGACATAACATGTTTACTGTTTGCTTCCTTTCCTCCCTATTCAATCATTCAGCCAATACCTATAAAAGTGTCTTCTAAATATGAGGTACTGTTGGGAGATTAGGAGTATACATCTGAGTAAGACACCATGTTTGCCATTATATAATAACCAGCAAGTGATTTTACAAAGCACTTTCACAGTTACCTCATTTGAACTTTGCAAGATCTTGAAACATTCTTGTCATTGTTTTCTACCGAATGAAGAAACCAAGCCCAAAGAATTTAACTAACTTGCCTTTGGCTATTCAATGGATCTGAGATAGGGATCTGAACCCAAGTCTTCGGACCCTGAAGTCTGGGTTCCTCCTTTACTCTAGGAGCTTACACTGCTGCAAGAAAACTAAAGCAAAAATAACTTTAATACATGGTGAAATGTGTAATAAGAGAGGTACCAAAAAAAAAAAAAAAAAAACTGTAAAAGAAGAACAACGGAGGGAAACATTTTGACTACCTAAAGGAGAGATAGGGAGGTGTAGCAATGGTAAGAAAACAATCAGGAAAGGTTTTATGCAGAAAATAAGTGGTCTTTGAGCCAAGTCTTGAAGAGGGGGAAGATTTCCATAGGATAAAGGGTAAGAGTATTCTGGGTTGAAGAAATAATACAAATAAGGAGGCAGGAAAACACACACTGCATTTAGTAAACACATAAAGCCTACTTTGCCTGAATTATACAGTACTTGTTAAAGAGGAAGAGAACTAGAAGAAAACAGGCAGGATGATGCTAGAGCAGAGAGGACTAGATACCAGGCTAAGAGTTTATTTTGAGTTCTATGTTTTAACCCTAGCTGTGCACTAGATAACCTATGCTGCCCTATTAATTTATTTTCAAATACAGATGCCTGGGTCTCACCCAAGACTTTAACTCAATAGGCCTTGTGTGAGGTCCCAGCATCTGTACTTTGTAAAAAACTCCTAAGCAATTCTAATAAGCCACTAAGGTTACAAAACTACACTGTAATCAATGAGGAAATCACAGAATACTTTTGAGCCAGAAAATGCCACTGATTTCTTATTCATTCAATCAACAAATATGATAAGCAGTTATCATTGTCAGGCACTATGAAGGAACCAATGGAGGCCAATGCAAACAAAACAGACCCTGACCTCAAGGAATTTATAATCTACATACAAAGTCAGTTCAGTTCAGTCACACAGTCATGTCTGACTCTTTGCAACCCCAGGACTGCAGCACGCCAGACTTCCCTGTCTATCACCAGAGCTTGCTCAAACTCATGTCCATCAAGTCAGTGATACCATCCAACCATCTCATCTTCTGTCGCACCCTTCTCCTTCTGCCCTCAATCTTTCGCAGCATCAGAGTCTTTTCTAAGTTCTTTTCAGTTCTTCACATTCGGTGGCCAAAGTACTGGAGTTTCAGCTTCAGCACTGTCTTTCCAATGACTATTTAGGACTCATTTCCTCTAGGATTAACCAGTTTGATCTTGCAGTCCAGGGACTCGGAAGAGTCTTCTCTAACACCACAGTTCAAAAGCATTAATTCTTCAGTGCTCAGCTTCCTTTGGGCTTCCCTGATAGCTCAGTTGGTAAAGAATCTGCCTGCAATGTGGGAGACCTGGGTTCAACCCCTGGGTTGGGAAGATCCCCTGGAGAAGGGAAAGGCTACCAATTCCAGTATTCTGGCCTGGAGAATTCCATGGACTGTATATAGTCCATGGGGTCACAAAGAGTTGAACATGACTGAGTGACTTTCACTCACAGCTTTCTTTACAGTCCAACTCTCACATCCATACATGACTACTGGAAAAACCATAGCTTTGACTAGATCGACTTTTGTTGGCAAAGTAATGTCTCTGTTTTTCCATATGCTGTCTAGGTTGTTCATAGCTTTTTTTCCAAGGAGTAAGAGTTTTTTAATTTCACAGCTGCAGTCACCATCTGCAGTGATTTTGGAACCCCAAAAAATAAACTCTGTCACTGTTTCCATTGTTTCCCCATCTATTTGCCATGAAGTGATGAGACCTGATGCCATGATCTTCGTTTTCTGAATGTTGAATTTTAAGTCAGCTTTTTCACTCTCCTCTTTCACTTTAATCAAGAGGCTCTTTACTTCCTCTTCATTTTCTCCATAAGGGTGGTGTCATCTGTGTATCTGAGGTTATTGATATTTCTCTTGGCAATCTTGATTCCAGCTTGTGCTTCATCCAGCCGAGCATTTCGCATGACATACTCTGCATAGAAGTTAAATAAGCAGGGTGACAATATACAGCCTTACCTACTCCTTTCCCAATTTGGAACCAGTCTGTTGTTCCATGTCCGGTTCTAACTGCTGCTTCTTGACCTGCATACAGATTTCTCAGGAGGCAGGTAAGGTGGTCTGGTATTTCCATCTCTTTAAGAATTTTCCATAATTTGCTATGACCCACACAGTCAAAGGCTGTGGGATAGTCAATGAAGCAGAAGTAGATGCTTTTCTGGAATTCTCTTGCTTTTTCTATGATACAATGGATGTTGGCAATTTGATCTCTGGTTCCTCTGCCTTTTCTAAATACAGCTTGAACATCTGGAAGTTCATGGTTCACATACCATTGAAGCCTAGCTTGGAGAATTTTGAGCATTACTTCGCTACATACACAAGCAAAGAGTAAATTAAAGTCAATGATAAATACTATGGTATTATGGAAGCATATAGGAGGGATGTCTAACTAATCTTGGGAGATTAGAAAAGACTTCCTAGAGAAAGTTATATCTAAGCTGAGTCCTAAAGGTTAAATAGGATTTGGCCAGGCCAATGAGAGACAGAAAGATTGTGTTCTAGGCAGAGGGAGAGCTGAGGCAGAGACCCAAAGGTGGAAAGGGTCACATCTCATTTGTGGAACTGAAGGAGAAAGAGGCTCAGTACAGCTGCAGTACAACTGAGACCAGAACCAACAGATCAGAGAAGAACAAGCAGTGAGGATACAGAGATGGTGAGGGCCAGGGTTAGATATTTTGACTTTACTCTGAGGGCAATGAGGATCCATAAAAGGGTTTATGAAAGGAAAAACAAAATTAGCTTTGCATTAAACATTGTGGTGTTGGCATAAAGACAGACATATAGACTAATGGAATAGAATAGAAAGCCCAGAAATAAACCCTCATATATATCAAAGGGAAAAGGACAGTCTCTGCAACAAATGAGAAATGGAGAAATGCAAGTCAAAACCACAGTGAGTTACCACCTCACACCCATTAGAATGCAACTATTCAAAAAAAGAAAGAAAGAAAACAGTAAGCATCAACAAGGATGTAGAGAAATTAGAACCCTTGCACTATTTGTAGGATTGTAAAATGGTACAATAACTATGGAAAACAATATGCTGGCTCCTAAAAAAGTTAAAAATAGAACTATTATATCATTTAGCAACTCTGCTTCTTGGTATACATCAAAAAAAATTGAAAATGGGGTCTCTAAGAGACATATGCACACCTTTATTCAAAGCAGTACTGTTCACAATAGCCAACAGGTGGAAGCAACCCAAATTTCCACAGATGGATGAATAGGTAAGTAAAATATAGTATGTATATACTTGTGATAGAATATTATTCAGACTTAAAAAGGATGGAAATCCTGTCACATGTTACAACATAGGTGAACCTCTAGGACATTAAGCTAAGAAAATGAGCCAGTCACAGAAAGACAACTACTGAGTGATTCTACTTTTTTGAGGTACCTAAGTAATCAAAATCATAGAAACAAAAAATAGAACAGTGGTTACCAGGGACTGGAGGAAGAGGGAAATAGGGAGTTGTTTAACAGTACAGAATTTCAATTCTGCAAGAGGAAAAAGATCCAAAAACCTGTTACACAACAATATAAACATATTTAACTCCAATACTTTGGCCACCTCATGCAAAGAATTGACTCATTGGAAAAGACTCTGATGCTGGGAGGGATGGGGGCAGGAGGAGAAGGGGACAACAGAGGATGAGATGGCTGGATGGCATCACTGACTCGATGGACATGAGTCTGAGTGAACTCCAGGAGTTGGTGATGGACAGGGAGGCCTGGCATGTTGCGATTCATGGGGTCACAAAGAGTCGGACATGACTGAGCGACTGAACTGAACTGAACTGAATACTAACTATTGAACTGTACACTTAAAAATTGCTCAGATTGTTAAAAAATAGATTTGTATTTTAACAGGAACTCTGGCTGGCAATACGGACAATATGGATGCAAGGCAAGGAATAAGACTGATAGGGAGACTAGTTTAGAAGGTTGTGGCAAAAGATGATGATAGCAGAAGGAACTCGCCTGAGGTGAATGGATTCAAGATAGAAAGGAGGCAAAATGGTCAGGACATGATGATTGATACAATGTAAAAAATGCGAGAGGTCAAGGAGGAAGGGAACAAGAACTCTAGTTTTAGAAAAGCTAAGCATTATACTAATACTTTTACAAGTTATTAATTAATTTAATAAACATTTATTAAGGAGCTATTTGTGCCAAGTACTTCAGAAGGCTTTAGACAATTGTTCTGCCACCTTCACAGAGCAGCTTCTCCTCTTGGAAGTTCATCTAAACTAGCCCTTGACACAGTGTCTCCTTATTTGTTGAAAAGGATATAGACACGAGCAATTACTATGAGAAGGTCAAGTGTACTAAAATGAGCATGTTGAAGAAAGAAAAGCTTATGATTCATTTTGGAAATCATTGACCTAAGAACCTACTATATAAGCAGGCAATGGTGACTGTGATAACAAGACCAACATAAACAGCAAGGAAACACGGAGTAGAGTGATTAGGTATCAAGTGTAGGAATGCTGAAATGCCCTGAAGTAGTAAGAATGTGTGAAAGGTACGTCCTCCCACCATCGTCCTATTTGCTACAGAATCCAAAGTAGGAGAAGCTCTCGAGTCAACACAGATCCAACTCTGATGAATGATACCACCTATCAAATTAAGAAAAACATTTTTCAAAATTTCTGTTAGAAACAGGTTTAGCCTAAACTCACAAGGGGCTCTATGAATTCAAATGCCACACTAGTTTCACAGTCATGGAGAGGATTAAAAGAAAGATTAGCTAGAAATCTCCTGAACCATTTTGTAAATCCTTTGTCCTATCACTATCAACCACTGAAAAGATTCGTCAGTTGCCCAAAACAACCCTGAAAGAGGCAGATGTCTGTGGCTAACAGCTTAATGGCTGGAAGTTCAAGTGTTGGGAAGCAGTGTCCACTCATTCATCTATTTATCCATTCACCCAACAAATATTTATTGCATGCCAGTTACATGAGATTCAACAGTGAACAAAATAACCAGGATCAAGGAGCTTAAAGTTGAGTAAATGGGATTATAATCAGGTAGAACTTGACTCAATCCCAGCTCCACTACTTAGCTAAGCAAGTGAAAGTAAAGTTGCTCAGTCGTATCCAACTCTTTGCGAGCCCATGGACTGTAGCCTACCAGGCTCTTCCGTCCATGGGATTTTCCAGGCAAGAATACTGGAGTGGGTTGCCATTTCCTTCTCCAGGAGATCTTCCCAACCCAGGGATTGAACCTGGGTCTCCCGCATTGTAGGCAGACGCTTTACAATCTGAGCCACTAGGAAAGATCACTTAGCTAAGAGACCTCAGGTAAATTAACTTCTTTTTGAGCCTCAGATTTCTCACCTGTAAAATAGGAAAATACCACATATTCCATGGGATTGTATGCTAATGTATCCCCCCCACCCCAAAGGAGAGGCTTAGTAGGTCATGGCACACTTATAAGAAGAACAGCTTAATGTTCTTCTTATAAGAAGAATAACAGAAATAATAATAGAAAATAAATTATTTTTCTTATAATAAGAAAAACAGCTTAATGATTTTCATTATTATCACTCAGAAAGTGATACAAGCAGTTGAAAAATGCCTCCTTCTAAATCAATAAAATGTTTTCTAGTGAAAAAGCTGATAAATAGGATCTGCACAAGGAAGGTATCATTCAGAGCACTCCTTGAAATCCTGATGCTTTATGAAGTTATCTCCACTCCGATGTTCAGTAAATATCTCAAACTCAATCTATTCAAAACTGGCCTCTTGATTATCTTCCATCTTGTACCTCCTGAAGTCTTCCCATCTCCATTAACAGAAACTCTATCTTTCAGATGTTCAGGCCCAAAACTTCAGTTATCCTTGAATTATTTCATCTTTTTACTTCCCTCACCCACTGCATCAGGAAAGTTTGTTTTCTCTACTTTCAAAATAGATCTAAAATCACGAGGTTCACTGCTACCACTCTGGTCTAAGTCACCACTGCCTCTCACCTTTTTTGCATAGTCTATATTTATTTCATGGACTCTGTTGAAACAGTCTCTCTTAACTAATCTTTCTGCTTTCACCTTTGCCTCCTTTTCAGTCTATTCACCACACAGTTGCCAGGGTGATCCTGTTAAAAGGTAAGTCATATCATGTTGTAATTCTACTCAAAAACCTCCAAAGACTTCTCAATTCATCCTGAGTAAAAGAGGAAACTCTCACAATGGTCTGTAAGGCACTTTGTGGGCTCTGGCCCATGTTTCTTCTCTGACTTCCGTCTATTACTATTCTTTTTATTCTTTCTGCTGCAGCCACATCACCGTCTTCGGAGTTCTTTGACCACACCCAGCACCAGGCATTTCTCCCTCCATATCTTTACACTTGCTGTTTCCACTGCCTAGAACACTTTTCCCTCAGATATTCACATAACTGGTTCCACTACCTCCTTAATTTTTATCTCTTCTGTGATATCTTCTCTATCCACACATTCAAAACCCCAGATCACATAACATCATATATACAATTTGTTTCTTGTTTAGTCTAACTCCTCTCCCACCCCTGATGATTACAATGTAATTTTCATGAGGGCAGAGATCATCATTTGTCCATTATTATATTCTACAGTCTTCCCTGTAGCTTAAATGGTAAAGAATCTGCCTGCAATGCAGGAGACCTGGGTTTGATCCCTGGGTCAGAAAGATCCTCTGGAGAAGGAAATGGCAACCCACTCCAGTATTCTTGCCTCGGAAATCCCATGCACAGAGGAGCCTGGCAGGCTATAGTCCATGGGGTCTCAAAGAGCTGGACACGACTGAGCAACTAACACTACACTATATTTCGAGTACCTGGAATACTGAAAGACACATGGTGGGAGCCAGTAAATTTTTTTCTTTAATAAGAAAATGAGCTAGAGGCATGCTAGCAAATCAGGGGGAAACTTCTTTAAGAAAAAAGTAAATTAAATGAACTCTTCTATTATTTGTAGGTTAGGCTGCCAACCTCAAATTCTTGTTTCTCAAATGTCTTACGGAGTTACTAAAAATAAGGGCAGAAAACATGTACCACAATTTATTTAGAGATTTTTAAAATTACTAAATGACCAAACCAAAAGTTAAATAAAAGCTACATTTTTCAGAAGTAAAGAAGACGCCAACATGTATTCATAGGAATGCTTTAGCTATTTTTACATGTATAAATGGAATGAATTTCTAATTGTGCAAGGACTTGGATGTAGCATTTCACACTATTTTTGACTGCTGGCTCTTTCCACTGGAGTTAATGAAGCTTCTACATGTACTATGGACCCAATCACACAGGGTATCATTATACAGACCCTATTTAAGAGACTGACCCTCACTAGAGAACTCGGAATTTGACATAACTTGGAAAGTGGAAGGGAGAAGAGAGACAAGGGCGTCCCAAGTCCTGGAAGGCATATCTAAGGCTAGCACATGTAGAAGATAGCAAAAAGACCCACCTAACAAAAGGGAGCAATTTGAATTCTGAAATCCGATTAGAGAAAGTCTAGAATACTAAACAGAAGTTTTTAAACAGAATCATCACATTATCAAAGTATGCCTAAGGAAGATTACTTATGTAGTAACATATCAAACTGAAACAAAGGCAGACCAGGGACAAGAAAAGCAGCCACATGCTTGAAAGATAGAGGACATGGCTATGCTGCCAAAGTTAACTCAAGGCAGGCACCAGACAACTTTGCATTTGGCTCAAGGTAAGTTAGACCAGGAGAATACTCTGTACTGGGTCACACAAAAATAAGAAAAGCAGTAGGCAAAACCAATGGCAATATCACAGCACACCAAGAAACTGGAATCGGGGTCTGGCTGCTCATTTGTATAAATAATGCATGAGTTTGGTTACTGAACCCACAGAGTTTCCTTTCATTGTAAGCTCTCTGATTATATAAAGGCTTCTTAGAGGTCTGACAGAAACCGACTCAGAAACAACACATATCAACCCACATAAACAAGGAATTTCCAAAGTAACTCTTCTTTAATAAAGAAAGTGGGGAAAGGGGTAGAAACGGTGAGTGAGAAGAGGATGAGGGCTTTGTGAATTAAAAATTCTCTTCAGCCACTTGCAGGGCTAAACATCCCCTCATGAGTAAAGAGCATTTCTTTCAGTACCAAGTGTCTGACTGGCTGAGGTGACTTTGCTAAAGAGGCCAAGCAATTGCTCTGTTTATAGCTGCCATGCCATGTTCAGTTGCTTCAGTCGTGTCGACTCTTTGTGATACCACAGACTGTATCCTGCCAGGCTCCTCTGTCCAGGGGACTCTCCAGGCAAGAATACTGAAATGGGCTGCCATTCCAGAGGATCTTCCCAACCCAGGGATTCAATCTACGTCTCCTGCATTGCAGGCAGATTCTTTATCACTGAGCCACCAGGGAAGCCCCCTTTTTATAGCTAAATGGCTCTTATAGCCACAGTGGAAAAAAGAATAGTTTTTCCATGGCAGAAATGGCAAGAAAGACCCCAAAACGTCCTATCAATTCTTTTGCTGACTCCCTTGACCAGAGTATTGTCACTTGAGGCCCATACCCCACAACCTTATACCCCGCTCATCCACCAAATTCCCAATCTTCTAGGCACTAAGAGGTTCTGCACAAAGAGGTCCCCCCCAAAAAAGAAGTTCCCCAAACTGTTTGATATGAGGATATTTCCCTCCTTGTGCTTTTCTTAACAAAGTAAAAAACAAAAAATATCCCCAAACAAAAACAAACCATAAAAACCATTATGAGATGACATGTAATCTGTTGTAACCATCTCTCTCTCCTCTCCTTTGACATCCCTCCTACCTGAGTATGGAATAGAAAATAGCATGTAAGTTGGTGGCAGCTACTTTTTGATTATGAATGAGAGCCAACCTTAGGACGAAGCTGACAATGTAAGCATAGAACAAAGAAATGGGGAGAGGTGGGGGGTCTCTGGATAACATCTATTTAGCTGCTGAATTAAACCAAGCTCTAACCTAGTAAGCTGCTAGAATTTCAGTTTATATGAGTCCTTTAGTTGTTTAAGGCCATTTAACTATTTTCTGTTACTTGCACCCAAATACATTATAATATATCCAATAACCAGAAAACAGCTTTCCCAAATAACACAAAATATACAAAGTTAGTCAGAAATGAATTCTACAAATACTATATGTGTTACACATACAAGAACCTGTGCTCAGGACTATGGGGAAACATAAGTGAATTAAGGACAGCATGTTACAATGAAAAGAGTACAGACTTTGAGGTCCGATGAACCTAAATCCACATCCTACTTTGAGGAAGTCACTTAATTTCTCTAAGCCTTAGTTGTCTCATCTATAAAACAGAAGAAACAGAACTACAGAATTGTGAGAAGTATAGCTAATATATAAAGCACCAAGCATAGCACTCAGCCCACAGTGGGTGCTTAATAACTAGTAGTTATGATTTTTAAAATGAGAGCAAGTTTTACCCTCAAGTAGAGTAGAAAAGACAAATTATAATGTGCTAACTGGGATGTTTATAGGGTATGAGATATTGCAACAAAGGTTCCAATTCTTCACCCCTTACTGAATCAATGTTTTTTGACACAAAGAACTTTGCAGTATGCTCCCAGTGTGGATTCGGGCATGTGACTTGCTTTGTCCAATCAGATATTAGCCAACCAAACTGGAACATAAGCAGAGTCATGAAAAGCACTTGTACAAATGTGCTGGCACACTCTTGCTATTCTGGTATCATCTTAAGAAGGACAAGTCCAAGCTAGCCCATTGGTCCCAGAAAACAATGAGAAACAGCTGAAGCAAAGTGCCCACACAAAGCTCACCCTACAGCAGACCACCAGCAGACCTGCAGATAGATGACTGAGCGAGAGAGAGAGCAGCAAAACTGCCCAACTGGGCCACTGGGCCCAGTTCAGCTTAGCAGAGCCTCCAGAGGTATGAGAAATAGATGTTTATTGTTGCATGGTTTTGTGGTTGAATATTACATAGCAATAGCTAACTGACCATAGGGTTATATTTTTGTCTTTAAAAACCAAAGATTTCCACTTCCTTGATACTCATGACTAAATGAAAGGCAAAAAACAACAACAACAACAACAAAAAAAAAAAAAAACAAAAAAAATAAATGAAAGGAAAGGTTAGGTCGTCTGAGTCAAAGACATACTTTGGGATTCTTAATTCAACTCATTAAACTCGAAAGTACCTGATCTTTCATTAAACTGCTTTCTCTTTAACAAATACTAATTTGTTAAAAAATTAGAAGTCTATGCTTACTATAAGTAGTTTTAAAAAACACTCGTAAATGTCTGACTGTTCCAAGTTCAATTAATGTCTACAATTACAATGAACACTTGTAGAAATGGCTGAGGCCCAGAAAAGTCTGTATCATCATTGTATGTGAGAAATATTCTTCTTAATAATATCAATACTTTATAGGCATCAATAAGATCTGTGCTTCTCTACTGTAATTATTGACAAACTATTTTGAGAGAAATAAAGAATGGCGCTCACATTACTGTGGAGGACAGGAATTCCACCAATCAAGAAATATTTACTAAATATCATCCAAGTTCTAAGCAGTGCACTTGATGTTATTAGTAATTTATCTTTATGATCCTTAGTGAAACCAACAGCTGTGCTGTCACGTCAAATTATTAGGCCATTAAACCAGAAATCTATGTCATGATGGCCTTTATTGAAAATAAGCAAGAACATTTGGATATTTGGGCTTCATGACCTTTGGCCTATAGATTATTAATATGATAAGTTGTATCAATATCTCATTAATTATACAGAAATACACTCACAAAGCACTTACTGTATCTTGCATATGACTATAAACAAGCTACAAAGCAACAGAAAATATTACTTAAGTGCAACATGGCCAAAGGAATGTTGCACTACAATCATCCATTTCTGCCCTTTCTACTGCATCCACTTTCAGATTTGAGGCATGATCACAGATTTTAAAGCATATTCTTATTTGTCAGTAAAACCAACACACAAGCTCTTCCAATGAACTCACATTTCAGAAAACAATGATATAAACAGAGAGTGCAACAAATACTTTTATAAGTGTTTATGATTAGTGTCAGAGCTCTGTTGGATAAAAGGCTTGAGAGGAGAGAGTTTTGTCTTTGAGGAATATATATACTCACTTCTGAGAAAAGAAATACACAGAAAATATTTCTTGATCCAGGATGCTGGTTATGGGTGTGTTCATTTGTGAAAACCTAGTGAGATACACATTTTCCATATGTGTGCTTTTATTTATACTTTGTAAAGGGTTTTACAAATTTAATGACATAAACAGAAGTACAGAATTAAGTACTAAATGAAAACTACTGACAATTCGAGGAGTTCAGGAGGGACTGGTCACTGTTAATGCTATAATAGTTAAAATGTATTAAGCAATTACTGTATGCCAGTTACTGTATTAAATAAGCATTTTATATCTGTGCAGTATCACTGTGGTCATAATCTTACCAACAGCATTTGCCACAACTACGTAATTATTTCTTCCTCCTTGAAACCCCTTCCTTTCCATTCCAGGCCAACACACTCCTGGTGTTCTTATTTTCCTAGCTATTCCTTAATCTGCCTTTCCCATGAGACTTTAAAAATTCAAGTACTTTAACATTCAGCTATAGTCCTCTTCTCTATCTGGACTCCTAGGGATAGGTACTACTGTTATTATTCCTGTCTTACAAATGAAAACATTGCAGCACAGGGAGATTCAATTATTAGATTCAATTAGTTATTAGGGAATCCAAGAATATTAAGAGATATGGCAATCAACACTACAGAGCCCATGCTCTTCACTACCTCACTAACCCACTTTCTTTGGCCTTCCATACAAGAGGCAGGACATAGCTATACACATTCCACACTCTGGTGTTCTCAGTAATTGAGAAAAAAGACATTGAGTGAGGCACATGGGACCCTCCTTGACAATATATTAAGGATTAATACCAGGTACCAAGCCAGTAGGAAACCAGTGTTTTTGCAAATTCTGTTGAACAATTTTCCTTCTTAAATTCTTCACTTTTTATTCTGGTGCTTCTCAAGGAGAAATGTGAAATCATTCTAGAAGATAGAATCTGAAGAGTTTTCAAGAATACCTAGGAGCCTTATGAAGACCTACTAAACCTAGAGTATTCTAGGAATCCAAATTTCTAAGAAGCGACCCAAGCAAATTATGAAGCTGGTAACCTAGTACCTGAATTTGGGAAGCATTTATTTGAGAGGGGATTCCCTGGTCCTCAGAAGCTAAGTAGTGACCACTACATATTTACCTGCCTAGAAGAGACTGAAAATGAAATGAGAATAGAGATGTAAACTCTACAAGGAGTACTTTCCTCCAGTCAGGAAACTAGAGCAGCAACAGTGGAATTTTAGATCAGGACCCCACACATTTCTTAATAGTCCGGGAATTTGTTGTCATGATACAGCACGCAGCCAAGTGACATCATCCCTTCGTTTAGGAGGGGGTCATCCAGGCAGCAACAACCAATATAATATTTGAGCACTCATTCCCAGTTCAGTTCAGTTCAGTTGCTCAGTGCGTCCGACTCTGCGATCCCATGAACCGCAGCACCCCAGACCTCCTCGACTCATTCGCAGGGTACTCACCAAGTGTTATCAGGGAATCCAAGAGTATTAAGAGATATGGCAAACTGTCCCAAGGCTACAGAAGAAAGCTTTGTTAACAATGCCCTTTTTACATAAACATAAATGAATACATATTTTGCATACGTATGCGAGTAACAATTGAGTGGAACCATAAATGCTGAAACTAAGGCAAAGAAGTCACTTCAACACGCTTATTGAAGTCTTACCTCTGTGAGTGCATGCAACTGTCCTTGATGTACACACACACCCATGAACCTACAAAACAAAACAGATTTTTTTTTAAACAAATGAAAAGGACATGAACATAACTAGTGTAGTTGTGCATGCATTAGAGACAGTCCAACACCTGTAAAGTCTACTGTCCTGAATAACACTGTAGCTTCTCAAACTTTAATACCACTCTTGTAAATTCTAAGTTTATCATGAAATATCTGGCTGTGGCAAGACCTGGTGGTAAAAAGCATTGGTGGAAGAGGGAGGTGAGCAAGCCTTTAAAAACAGCATGGTATCATGAAACAAGCACCAAGCTGGAACCAAGGAAACCTGATACTGGCTTAGCTTGGCCATTATCTGTTTACACGCTCACACACACAAAAAGGTCACTAACCCTATGGTTTCCTCAGTTTCCTCATCTAGGAAGTAAGTAGGTTGAACTACCCAATATGAAGGTCTGTAATTTACAATCAGTGAACTGGGGTTGGGAATACCCATATTTACTAGAGGACAGAGAGCTAACTTCCTTAACATAAAAAGAACTCTTCTAAATATGTAACTTTAAAAAGACCCAATAGAAAAATAAGCAAAAAGCACGTACATAAAAAAATAAATAAATAAAAATCCACAGAAAACTAAGAATAAAGGGCTAACCATATAAAGATGTGCTCTCCCTCATAATTAGAGAAATGTATACTAAAACAAGGAGCTATTACTTTTTTAAATCTATCAATGAATGAAGATTAAGAATGATAATGATTGGGAGAATTCCTTGAGATGGATCCAGTGGTTAGGACTCTGCTCTCACTGCAGAGGGTGCAGGTTCAGTCCTTGTTTAGGGAACTAGGATGCTGCTTAGGAACGCAAGCCCAACAGGGCAGCACCCCCCAACCCCCAGAAAAGAGTGATAATGCTAAGTGTTGTCCAGAAGGGAAGGAAACAAGAACAGGAAATACTGCTGAGTTCTCAGTACAACTTTTTCAAAGGGTAATTAATTGATCATCCTAGCAAAAATTTTCATTACTCCAACAATCCAGTTCTAGAAATTTATCTTACAAGTATACTCAATTTGGGTGAGCAAAAATTCACATAAAAGGACATCTACTTCACTAGTGTATGTGAATCTAAATACCCATCAAATAAAAGACTTGTTAAATATTTACAGTATAATTCATAGATTAGAATACTATACAGGCATTAAAAAGAATGAAGTAATCCTTACGCACTGACATGACAATATACAGAAAATATACTGCTAAATGAAAATGTCAAGCTTTAAAATACCATTTGTGTAAAAAAAATTTTATATATTAATAGAAAATATCTAGAAGCATTAATAATAAATGGTACTGAGGGGGTAAAGGGTGATTTTTATTTTTCAGTGCACAACTTATGTTATATTTGAAGTTTCTTTAAACATCAGCTTACATTTTTAGGTAAAAATAATTTTTAAACAAAAATCACAAACCAATATTATGACTGATGATAATCATTAAGTGACAGAAGATAAATGACATAAAGCCAGTGACACTCAGGCCTTAGGTTGTCAAGAAAAGTCTCATTAACAATACCCACAAGGCCCAAGTAAGCTCTAGTTTAGAAGAGAAAAGAAAAGGGAAGAGATTGACTAAACTGATAGTGAAGGCACAGCAGAGACTGTGCTCGAAAGGACCATAAAGTTCTATGGAGGCAGAGTCCAGGTCATAGCACCTAACAGGGCCTAGCAAATAGTTTGCTTACTCAGTGAATAATTGCTGGGTGAAAAGGAACTGAGTGAGGGAGAAAGCCTGGTCAGCTGTAACACCACAGCAGTTTTAAAGACATGCTGCTCTAAAATTACCAACGTGAAAATTTCACAGTTTCTCCAAGAGGTGTTATCTAGACCACTGGTTTTCTCTAAGGGCATCCAGAGACACGATGGAGACTTGAGAAAGGAAAAAAAACCCAAGGAAATATCTAGGTAGTATTGAAAATAAGATGCAGGTTTCAATGACAGGCTAAAACTTACCTCTTGGGAATAAACAGGCTTAGGAATAAAAAGGAAGTGAAATAATAGAGTAGTTAAAAGAGGTCTGGAAAAAAAAAAAAAGAAAAGAGGTCCTGGATTTCCCTGGTGGTACAGTGGCTAAGAATCCACCTGCCAGTGCAGGGGACATGAGCTGGATCCCTGATCCAGGAAGATTCCACCTGCCATGTGCCACAACTACACACACGTTTTAGTACCCACAAACCCACACATTTTAGTACCCACGAGCCCCAACTACTGAGCCCTCATGCTGCAACTACTGAAGCCTGGCACACCTAGAACTCGTGCTCTGCAACAAGAGAAGCCACCACAATGAGAAGCTTGCACACCACAACCAAGAGTAGCCCCTGTTCGCTGCAACTAGAGAAAGTCCACACACAGCAATGAAGCCCCAGGACAGCCAAAAATAATTACTTAAAACAATTAAAAGTACAGAAAGAAGATAATTGACAATCTAGATATCAATTTTAAAAAGAGCTCTGAAGTTAGAGGGTGTAGGTTCAAATCCCATCTCCACTTGTTAATAGTGTCCACAACGTAAGGTTGTTGTTAAGACTAAATGAAACAACTTTCGTTCACCGGTCAGTTTCTTTACTGTGAAACTCACTACCTAATATGGAAGAGAATGAGGTGAGGAATGTAGGACAGGTAAAAGTCTAAAGAATAATTAACATAAGTAACATAGAGTGCTGGAAGACTGAATCTGGAATGCTGAATGTTTCTGGGTGGCATGGCATAGTGTCTTTGCAGATACAGCATCTGACAGCTTCAGTTTAACATCAGAAACCAGTTGGGTAAAAGAGGAAGCTGTACTAGAACAAAGGAAATCCGGGCAAGATAAATGAGAAAACAATCAATTTGGGGGAGCTGAAGTTTTAGAGGTATCTTTTTTTTTCCTTATTAAAGACATTTCTTTTTTTTTTTGGTAATAATATTTTTATTGAAGGACAGTTGATTTACAATATTACATTCACTTCAGGTATACAGCAAAGTGAGTCAGTTATATATATATATTCTTTTTCAGATTCTTTTCCCTTATAGGTTATTACAATATATTGAGTATAGTTCCATGGCTATATAGTAGGTCCTTCTTGGTTATCTATTTGATATATAGTAGCATGTATATTCGGAGAAGGCAATGGCAACCCACTCCAGTACTCTTGCCTGGAAAATCCCATGGGCGGAGGAGCCTGGTAGGCTGCAGTCCATTGGGTCGCTAAGAGTCAGATACAACTAAGCGACTTCACTTTCACTTTTCACTTTCATGCATTGGAGAAAGAAATGGCATCCCACTCCAATATTCTTGCCTGGAGAATCCCAGGGACGGGGGAGCCTGGTGGGCTGCCGTCTATGGGGTTGCACAGAGTCGGACACAACTGAAGTGACTTAGCAGCAGCAGCATGTATATTAAGTATTCATGGTGGCTCAGAGGTTAAAGCGTCTGCCTGCAATACAGGAGACCTGGGTTCGATCCCTGGATCGGGAAGATCCCCTGGAGAAGGAAATGGCAACCCACTCCAGTATTCTTGCCTGGAGAATCCCATGGACGGAGGAGCCTGGTGGGCTACAGTCCACAGGGTTGCAAAGAGTAGGACACGACTGAGCGACTTCACTTTCAGCATGTATATGTTAAACCCAAAATCCTAATTAATCCCTCTCCCCTTTTCTCTTTTGGTAACAATAAGATTGTTTTCTATGTCTGAGGGTCTATTTCTATTCAGTGTCATATATGTATACATACATATGTATGTGTATATATATCCTTTTTCAGATTCTCTTCCATTATAGGTTATGACAAGATACTGAACATAGTTCCCGGTACTATACAGTGGCTCCTGGTGACTACCTATTTTGTGTATAGCAGTGTGTATCTGTTAATTCCAAACTCCTAATTTATCTCCCACTTTCCCTTTTGGTAACCATAAGTTGGTTTTCTATGTCTGTGAGTCCATTTCTATTTTATAGATAAATTAATTTTGTGTTTTTTAAGAGTCCACATATAAGTGATATCATATGATATTTACCTTTGTCTGACTTACTTCACTTAGTATGATAATATCTAGGTCCATTCATGTTACTGAAAATGGCATTATTTCATTCCTTTTATGGCTGAGTAATATTTCATTGTGTGTATATACCACATCTTCTTTACTGTAGAGGTATCTTTAAAAAAGGTCAGTGTTCTTTAAGTGTTTGTACAGGTCCTCAGTCACTAGAATTATGAGAGTCAGTATTTTATTCCTTTATTTAACAACTATTTGTTGAGTGGCCACTATGTGTAAGACATTAGGGACAGAACAGTGAATAAAACAAAGTCCCTGCTCTCGAAGCAGTTTCATTCCAGGGGTCATTCTATTGGAAAGCAATTATAATAAAAAGTTAAATGGATGTTTTGCAGAACGTAGTTAAATTGTTGTGCCATAAATAGCTGTATCTAGTGAACCTCTTACAGGAAGGATGCTTCCCTGAGATTACATGGTATTTCTGCCTAAGGATGATTCTATTCTCATTATCCCACCATAGCAAAAAGAGGTAAATAATACACAATATTCTTTTATTACAATATATAATAAGCTTTTATTACAAAAAATTTTTTATAATATTACAATAAGTAATATACAAAAGCTTCACTACAGCTTTCTAAACTATAAAGGGCACTAGCAGGGGTTAATAACTAAGGCCTACTACTTGTTTTTATAAAATTTTATTGGAACATAAGCAGCAGCAGCAGCAACATGGTATTTTCTGGGGCTGCTTTTGTGCTACAACAACAGATTTAAATAGTTGTGACAGAGACTGTATGGCTTGTGAATACTGAAACATTTACTATCTCATCCTTTACCAAAAGAGTTTGCTCATACTACCTTAAAAGACTGTTAGGAGGATAAAATGGGATATTTCAGGTACAATATCTAGCCTATGATCAAATAAAGATTAAATGGTTTTTATTTTATTATTATTAATGATTCTAAATTGTACCATCTCTTATATGACTATTAGAGTTACCTTTTCAAAACCTGAACTATGTAATTTCCTTCTTTATAAACCTTCAATGGCTCCCTTCTGCCTATAGAATAAAGTCAAAATTCCTTACCACAGCATTTGAAACTTTCCACGATATGTTCCAGCTTATCTTTGGAAGCTCACACTTTCCCATGAGCCTTATTCTTCACCCATTTCTCCCTTTCCTCTGCTTCTATCCTACAAATATATTTAAATTTACTCATCTTAAAAAATGCTTCCCTTGCCCCCTCTCTAGTGGTTCAACAGTAATGAATCTGCCTGCAATGCAGGAGATGTGGAGATGTGGGTTCAATCCTTGGGTCAGGAAGATCTCCTGGAGGAGGAAATAAATTTCTAATGGCACTCCAGTATTCTTGCCCAGAAAATCTCATGGACAGAGGAGCCTGGTGGGCTACAGTCCATGGGGTTTCAAAAGAGTCGGACAGGACTGAGCAACCAAAACAACAATAAAAACAAAGCCCCTTCCTAAAATATGATCCTAAGTCATTCTTTGCATTTGTACCCAACCTTTAAGAGTAGGTTACATACACTATAGGGTTTCCCTAGTGGTTAAGACAGTAAAGAATCCGCCTGCAATGCAGGAGACAGGGGTTCAATCCCTGGGTTGGGAAGATCCCCTGGAGGAGAAAATGGCAACCCACTCCAGTATTCTTGCCTGGAGAATTCCATGGACAGAGAAGCCTGGCGGTGACAGTCCATGGGGTCGCAAAGAGTCAAGTCGGACACAACTGGGTGACTTAACAGTTTCACTTTACATACATATTTTTACACTATCTGGCTTCCCTGGCAGCTCAGCTGGTAAAGAATTTGCCTGCAACGCAAGAGACCCTGGTTTGATTCCTGGGTCAGGAAGACCCGCTGGAGAAGGGATAGGCTACCCACTCCTATATTCTTGGGCTTCCCTGGTGGCTCAGCTGGTAAAGAATCTGCCTGCAATGCAGGAGACCTGGGTTCAATCCCTGCGTTGGGAAGCTCCCCTGGAGATCTTCATGGCTACAGTCCATGCGGACACGACTGAGTGACTAACACTTTCACTTTACATACATCTACCTATCTTTAACCTTCCTTTGTTCCTAAACTCATTATAACCTGCCTTCTGCCCACATAACTCTTTTTGTAACTGTCCTTACTGGGGAAGATTCAGAGTTTTATTTGTCTCTGCATTTCTAGTACCTAGTATAGTATCTTACACACAGTAAGCAAGATCTCAGTAAAGATTTGTTGAAGGGCATGAATGATTTTTATGACCTGGAAACTTAACTTCAAGCTCCTCCCTGAGCTGGAAGACTTCATTTACTTACTGAAAATTATCCTTCTAGGATCAGCTAAAATTTCATTTTCTCTGCAATGATCTTTAGGATGCCTTCAGTTAACATTAGTACTCTTTCTCTTTCTTCCTGGCTCCCAGCAGTGCTAACATCCTTCTTTGCAAGACTGCTCATTAGCATAAATCAAGAGGTCCAAGGTCTGGAGTCTGACTGCTTGGATTTGAATCCTGGCTCTGCTTACTGACGACCTCTCCGTATTTCAGGTTTTCTCCACATGCAAAATGGAAATGTTGGTATTATCCAATCTATATGGTTATTGTGATGATTAAAATAACTTGAGCTCTTAGAACTGTTAGCTATTCTTTTTAACCTTTCTGACTTCTCCAGATTGGAATATAAGGAAGGCTTTTAAGAGTACAGAACTCATCTAATTTATTTCTATATACACACAATGCTTTGCACATAAGATGCTAAACAAGTATTTCTTGAATGAAAAGGCAATAATCACCAAATTACTTTCACAACGTAAACTCAAACCAAGAGGTATTCATTTTATTTCATCAAATATTTGTATAGAAGGGAGGCAATACAATGGCTACATTCTAAAGTTAAAAGGGTCGTCTAGAAACTGAAAGTACTTGGTTTGAGTGTGATTTACCCTTGCTTCCCATGCCCTCAGACCCACCATCACTGTTACCGCACTACCCACAGAGATGTCACAGAGGACACGTTCAGGCAGGCACTGGCTTCACGTGACCGTTTTCCCCACCCCCTGCTCACATCACCACATCGTAGTGGTGTTGCACAATTCTACTTCTACGTGAAACTTTTCTGCTAGACCTTCTCAACCTCATTTCCTTTCCACCACCACCACCACCACATCGAAAATGGTGTTAAAGAGCTGGCAAGCTGAGACAGGAATTAGCTTTCTATTGGAAGAGCTTGAGCAGAGCTAATCATTCGAGTTGCTATAAAAAGCATATACTTTTAAAAGGGAAATATTACTCATCCTTTAGGGAAGTGATTTACGCCTAAAAAGGCATTTAATATATCAACAGTAAGTTTTCACTGAAATTTTTATTGCTACTTTAATCAAAATCTAAAATGTGGCCAAAGCTGAAAATCTTTCTTGGTAAGAGACAGGATCTTAAAAAAAAATTACATTATGAATGATTCTTATTCTCCACTACCACCACCCCAAATCATGCAAGCTTAAATTATTTAGCTCAGAAAGGGGGCATTTTCTTAATGGATATGCTTGAGAGTGAGTGACAGATTACTCAAATTTGTTATTTTTAATTTCATATTACACACACATTTGCATTGTCTTTTAGACCAGCGCTTCCTACATTTTAATATGGAAACAGATCACCCAGAAGCTATGTAAACTGCAGACTTTGATTCTATAAGTCAGTGGGGAACTGAAATTTTGAATTTCTAAAAAGCTCCCAGGTGATCCTAATGCTGCCTGGTCTATGGAGCATATATTGAGTAGCAGGGTTCAGTCTAGACCAAAGACAGCTAGCTGATCACTACTCTCAAGTTACTGAAGGTGTTTGGCCTCGGGAACGGCGTCACGATGTGATTCGAGGTTCTTCCCCGGATCGCCATTATGGGCGTGTGCTTGTTCATCCCGGGAATGGCCACCGAGCGCATCCACAGGTTCAGTAATGGGGGCAAGGAAAAAAGGGTTGCCCATTATCCATATCAGTGGTATTTGATGGAAAGAGATAGGCGCGTCTCTGGAGTAAACCGTTCCTACGTGTCAAAGGGTTTGGAGAACATTGATTAAGGAAACGTTTTCCTGGTTGATGAAGAACAACTCAGTCATGCTCTTCTATCCCTGCTAGTAGATTATGCCGCATATTGTGTAGCATGCATTGTATTTTGTAGTGTGTAATAAAAATAAAATAAAAATAAAGTTACTGAAACTATAACAGGAAACTCCCAACTCTGATGCTACTGGTAAACTAGAGTTTGACCAGAGACTTAACTTTCCTGTCTTTCTTGTAGAATGATTTACCATTCCCCATAAAGTATCATAACCACACTTTTCCATAACTTAACTTTTTTCCTCAGACTGTTTCCAATGTTTAGAATGCCCCACCCTTCATTTCCACGGAGTTATATTCTGCCCCATAGCTCATTTCCTTTCCCCAAAACAAATCTGGCTCTAAGTAGAAGTATTTCTGAACTAGCATGCTTCTGAATTACCAAGGCACTCCATCTACACCACACTGCTACATCATCATAATTTTCTACCTTTAACTGTTTTATAATATGTCTTATATTTCCCTTAGGAGACCATAAGCTTCTTAAAGCATTCTCTTGAGTGGCATACGATAGTATATAAACACTTGCTGGATAATTTAAAACACAACTCTGAACACTCAAATAGTACTGAGTGCCAGCTATGTGCCAGGCACCGGTAATGATCATAACAATTATAAGAACTAACTCAAAGAGTGCTTACCATTGTTCTAAGCACTTTATGTTATATTCATTTAATCCTCATAATAACCCAAAGAAGTAATACTTTTATTAACCTGAATACATTGATGAAGAAACTGAGGCTCAGAGAAATTAAGTAACTTGTCCAAAGTCACACAGCTAACAAGTGGCAGAGTCAGGAGTCAAATCTAAACAGTGGGTTCCAAAGTCTGTGTTTTTTTTTTTGGCCCGGGCCCGGGCGGGGGTGGGGGTGGGGGTGGGGGAGTGGTGCGTGCCGTGTGGCTTGGGGGATCTTAGTTCCCCCTACCAGGGATCGAATCCAGGGCCCCTTGAAGTGCAAGCATAGAGTCCTAACCCCTGGACCTCCAGGGAATTCCCAAAGTCTGTGCTCTTAACCATGATGTTATAATACCTCTCCGTATAGTTATAAAGAGGCTATAAAAACGAGTAAGACACAACCTGTTCACTTAAGAAGCTATTGGCTACTCAAAAAAATTGTTGTGGCAGCTCAGAGCTTCTGATATAAGTCCAAACTCCTTAGCATGTTATTCAACAGTCTTAATGATCTGACCCAAACCTCTCTTTATTACATCCATCTGCATTCTCGATGTTTTACTGTAGTTACATAACCAGCTTCTCCTAAATATGTCCTGAATTCTCCCACTTCCACTTCCATTTTGTTGCTGGAATAAGTCCATCTTTCTCATCAAAATTAATCTTTCTCTTCCCTATACACTCAAATTACTCCATTTAAACTCTACCGTAACACTAACCAGGCTTGCCTACTACATGTTTTAGTTATGTCCACCTTTTCACTCAATTAGAGGACTCTTGAGGGCAGAGATGGAAGAGTATGGAAGAGATGGTTACTTGTTAACTTCCCTTTTCCTCCTGAAGTAGGCTACATTTCCCAACTGGTTAAGATCATAACACTGAGTTCTGGCCGGTGGTACAGGGATAGAAGTGATTATATCATTTTCAGGCCTGTCCCATTAAAAACCTCAACATCATCCTCCATATTTTCTTCCTTCATCTGCCAGCAGATGCACAGGATCCAATAGAGGAATCTGAGGCCCTGTCCTAGGTTAAAAGGAGCCCCCCTTCAAGCTCCACTCAACATGCATTGGATTAGAATATGAGTTAAGAAACAGCTTATAAGCTAATAAGATTTTAAGTTAGCCCACCTGGACTAAATACATCTTATAGTTTTGTTTCTCTATATATACCCAAAACACTGCGTTATTCATAATTCAGTTCAGTTCAGTCACTCAGTCATGTCCGACTCTTTGCGACCCCATGAATTGCAGCACGCCAGGCCTCCCTGTCCATCACCAACTCCCAGAGTTCACCCAAACCCACGTTCATCAAGTCGGTGATGCCATCCAGCCATTTCATCCTCTGTCATCCCCTTCTCCTCCTGCCCCCAATCCCTCCCACCATCAGGGTCTTTTCAATGAGTCAACTCTTTGCATGAGGTGGCCAAAGTACTGGAGTTTCAGCTTCAGCATCAGTCCTTCCAAAGAACACCCAGGACTGATCTCCTTTAGAATGGATTGGTTGGATCTCCTTGCAGTCCATGGGACTCTCAAGAGTCTTCTCCAACACCACAGTTCAAAAGCATCAATTCTTCGGCGCTCAGCTTTCTTCACAGTCCAACTCTCATATCCATACATGACCACTGGAAAAACCATAGCCTTGACTAGATGTACCTTTGTTGGCAAAGTAATGTCTCCGCTTTTTAATATGCTGTCTTGGTTGGTCATGACTTCCCTTCCAAGGAGTAAGCATCTTTTAATTTCATGGCTGCAGTCATAATCTGCAGTGATTTCGGAGCCCAGAAAAACAAAGTCTAACAGTGTCTCCATTGTTTCCCCATCTATTCCCATGAAGTGATGGGACCAGAGGCCATGATCTTAGTTTTCTGAATGCTGAGCTGTAAGCCAACTTTTTCTCTCTCCACTTTCACTTTCATCAAGAGGCTTTTTAGTTCCTCTTCACTTTCTGCCATAAGGGTGGTGTCATCTGCATATCTGAGGTTATTGATATTTCTCCCAGCAATCCTGATTCTAGCTTGTGCTTCTTCCAGCCCAGCGTTTCTCATGATGTACTCTGCATATAAGTTAAAGAAGCAGGGTGACAATATACAGCCTTGACGTACTCCTTTTCCTATTTGGAACCAGTCTGTTGTTCCATGTCCAGTTCTAACTGTTGCTTCCTGACCTGCATATATGTTTCTCAAGAGGCAGGTCAGGTGGTCTGGTATTCCCATCTCTTTCAGAATTTTCCACAGTTTATTATGATCCACACAATCAAAGGCTTTGGCATAGTCAATAAAGCATAAATAGATGTTTTTCTGGAATAATTAGTGTTCAGTAAATATTTAGAGTCCAATTAAGTTAAAATTCTTATTGCAAAGCAGAACCTTTCAAGACTCTATTAAAACTAGCATATGAAAGAGATTATTCATGGAAGTATGGGAAGAAAATTGAAAATTTTACTTTTTTTTATACAAAAAAGAGAAATGTTTACTAATATTTAATATGGGTTGATAGTAGCACCTGGGATGGGCTCAAAAATGTTTTCCTAATGGGATTCTATGGGAGACAGAAGATATCCAAAGATGTTCATGTCCTAGTCCCTAGAACCTGTGACTATGTTGGATGGCAAGTAGAATAAATTTTAAAAACTGCAGATGGAATTAAGGCTGCTAATCAGTTGACTTTAAATTAGGGAGATTATCCTGGATTAGCAAAGTGGGTGCACTGTAACCACAAAACGTCCTCAAAGGTGGAAAGAGGGAGGCATAAGAGTCAATATCAGAGGGCTACAATATGAAAAAGACTCAACGGGTCACTGCAGGCTTTGACGATGGAAGGGGACTACAAGCCAAGGAATGCAAAATAGTCGCTAGAAGTTGAAAAAAGTAAGAAAATAGATTCTCCCCTAGAGCCTTCAGAAAGGAATACAACCCTCCTTGAATTTAGCCCAGTAAGATCTGTAAGATAATAATTTTCTGTTATTTTAAGCCATTAGGTTTGTGGCAATTTGCTACAGCGGTCCTAGAAAACTAACAATCAAAAAAATCTAAGGGTCACTATTTTATGTTATAATGTTCACAGATCTAAGATAGATTTGGGGTTTTGACTCTTTGTAAAGAAGCATAAGGAAAATAATAACGTTATTTTCTTTGGTGGTATTTACATCTAGTAGGTCAAATATTTATTGAACTCATAGTCATGTATAAAGCTCAGAGTTAAACACTAAAGTTTAAATGTTATCCCTTCTCAAAAGTTTATTACCTAAATAGAAGAATAAGGGAGAGGTATGGTAACAGTCTAAAACACATCTATCCTCCTTCTAAAAAACAAAACAAAACAAAACAAAACACTGACACTACTATTTTGAGTGGGACCTCTTCAATTCCGCATAACAGGACCTAGGAAGAGAAATGCAGCCACTGCATCAAAGCTGTCAAGAAAATTACTCTGTACTGCTCACCTGCAACATACCTGGAAACTGTGCTAGGTGTTTTATAGATACTACCTGATATGAAATTACCCCTATTTTATCATCTAGGAAAATAAGATTCAGGGTATTTAAGTGACTTGACAAAGACTAGAGAAGGTACTGGAAAATGGATCCATTTGGCTCAAAAGCCTATGTTTTGTTCTGTGATAATCGGTATGTATGAAAAAGGCCAGTAGATCAAGAATAATTTTATTTTTGATTCATAAAAAAGAACTATCTATCTGCAAACCAATGAAAATCTGACTAGTTTGCTTTACAAGCCCTTCTACTGCCAACTTTGAGCAGTAAAAACAGGACTCTTATTATAAAAGTTTTTCTGACCTGTACTGGTCTTTCCGGAAAAATGTCTGACTCCAAAGTTTGGTAAAAACAATTAAGAGGCCTGAAATAAACCTATAGCAAAATATTAGAATGTGGGCATGATTTTTATAATAATATGCTTTCTAAAATGTCTGCATTTGAAACTTACTTAGATTGGTTTACTTTTCTTAAAAAAAAAAAAAAAAGTTTTTCCAGAAGTTTGAATATATTTTTATCTTATTTCCTCACATAATTTTGGAAGGCAAGGCCCTGGAACATACTCCACCAGATTCCACTAAGCTGTAATGTGTGGCACTAAAAGGAACTGCTTTGCATTTTACTCCCAAATAAAGCAAAGATACCAACACTCTCTCTTGGACTAGAAAAAATTACCAATAACCAAAAAGGAGAAGAGACAGAAACAGCTCAAATCTTAAAGTCCCAAAAGAGCTATGAATCCAGACCCATAAAAAAAGGAGTAATATCCTTGGGTAATTAAGGTTTGCTGGAGTTCAAACGTGTTTTAGAGGTATTACATCACGGAAAACTGGTTGTACTGGGTCCTAGATATGAAAACTCATAAGGAAAACTCAGCTGAACTGACATTAACCACCAGAGCTCACATCAGATGACAATGAGCAGAGCTGGTTCAGTCTGGTTTTCTCTTTTCTGCCCATAGCTTTTATAGTCCAATTTTAAGATTGCTAAAGGCAGAATAAACATGCCTCAGCCATCACTAGGTTATATCAATAGCACTACATATAATAACATAAGGATGAATCAAGTTCATGTTCAAATTTTACTTTTTATTAGTAAAACAATACAAATATCTAAAAAGTTAAAATGAGATCTGCTTGCTTATAAATATTATACCAGTTTAATAAATATAAAAACATCCTAGATTTCTGAGAGAAAAATATCCTCTATCTTGAATAACAACTGAAAAATAAAATGAGACTAAGAATAAATTCATTCTGTACTTTATTTCAGAGAAAATTTTAAACCACATAGCTCAAAACAGTCATACAAGCAGCAAAATACCAAGTCTCCCGACAAAGGCAGAGCTATTAATAAATATATGGGCAGTGACTTCAAAATGTCCCCAGCGTGCTTTTTGTTTGTAAACCCAGGAAGTTCAGAAGAGAACTAAAATCCACAAACCCAAGTATATAGATTGTCTCCCCAAGCACTGAAAAAGCTTCTTCCTCCTTCCCAAATTTATCCTTTAGCCTACAATTACTCATAAACTCATGCCAAAATAGCAAAATACAAACACAAACTTCAATTTACGTGACCATACTTTTGAAACAACACTCTCCCAATGATTTATTTCTTCCCCAATTCAACCCAAGAAATACTATGTGCAAATACTTGTACTCTCCATGGATAAACAGAACACTTAATTTTTTTTCACTGCCTGTCACATAGATATAAGCACAGTGCCAGGCAATAAGGATCAAGTAAGGTCCGTCTAGTGAAAGCTATGGTTTTTCCAGTGGTCAGGTATGGATGTTAGAGTTGGACTGTGAAGAAAGCTGATCGCCGAAGAATTGATGCTTTTGAACTGTGGTGTTGGAGAAGACTCTTGAGAGTCCCTTGGACTGCAAGGAGATACAACCAGTCCATCCTAAAGGAGATCAGTTCTGGGTGATCATTGGAAGGACTGATGCTAAAGCTGAAACTCCAGTACTTTGGCCACCTCATGCGAAGAGTTGACTCATTGGAAAAGACTCTGATGGTGGGAGGGATTGGGGGCAGGAGGAGAAGGGGACGACAGAGGATGAGATGGCTGGATGGCATCACTGACTCGATCGACATGAGTTTGAGTGAACTCCAGGAGTTGGTGATGGACAGGGAGGCCTGGCGTGCTGCGATTCATGGGGTCACAAAGAGTTGGACACGACTGAGCGACTGAACTGAACTGAGGGGCCATAGAAATAAATATAAATAAATCCTTCTTTAAGGAGCTCACGGACAAATAATGATAATAGTAGATAACATTTACTGAGCACTTATGTGTCAGACACTGTTCTAAATACAGGATTTACCTCATTTAATCTTTATGAAGATATTATGTAGTAGGTACTATTACTCTCTCCATTTTACAGACATGAAGACCGATTAAGTGGCAGTCAGAAGTAGATCCTTAACTCTTTTTTTTTTTTTTGCTTAACAAGTTATCTATTTATTGTTGTTTGAATCCTTAACGCTAAAGGTTATACTATAGAGCCTCAATATATAATGCTTCAGATTATTATAACAGCAACAATAATAAAAAATAATAGTTAAGATTTAGTGCCTTGCATTGCGATAAGTTGTTTGTGGACATTATTTCATTTAATCATCTCCATAAAAGCAAGCAGGACCCTGGGCACACAAGCCTTTCAAACAGTTGCTAATCTGGGAAGGGAGGGGATGCTGAGACAAGGGAGGAGCAGTCAGGAAACAAAGGATAGTGTTGCTACCAATCCTTCTGGGGCTGCAGCTCTTCCAGCTGCCCCAACAGCCCCCGCCCCCCGACAACAATAACAACTGTGTGGAAGGTGAACAGCCTCTGCCTCTGCCAGCCAGCCTCAACAGTTCCTGGGCACAGCGCCCCAGGAATAGCAGCAATGGCAATGATTATAACAATGGGGAAAATAGGGGGCTAGAACAGGTACCCTCCTCATCCTCTATCCACAATGGAGACATGGAAAAGATTCTTCTGGATGCACAACATGAATTCAGAGTAGTTCAAGAGACAGTTCTCACTGCAACAGCCCTTTCCCACCAGAAGAGGGGGAGATCATGTTTGATAGGAAACAGCAGCAGGGACCATAGCTCTCAGTCAGAAGAAATTGCCGAAGAGAAAGATGTGGGTGCACTGACGAAAATTGCAGACTGGGTGTCCAGCTGGTCTAGCAGACCTGAAAACATTTCACCTGAGGAGTCCCACTCTGGCACCCTAAATAGTCCATTTCCTTAAGCATGAGGAAAAGTAGAGCCATGAAAAAAGGGGAGATTTTTTCTCCGCACAATTTCTTAAGGTATTCATTCCATCTCTCTTCCTTTGCCATGTTCTGGCTTTGGAGCTAGGCACCTACATTGGAAAATGACTAATCACGATTACTGCCAGTACCTACTGAAGGAAAAGAGCCCCTGGGAAAGCGTGTGACTTGTATTGTCAGTAGTTTATTTGAACTTGAGACCATTGTGAGCATGACCCAACCTATACCCTGTTTTTATATATCCAAGTAGTTCTAGTAATTCTCAAATCCACTATTTTATTCAAACTCAAGGCATAGAGTTTTACTAATCTCATTCTCTTTTTGACCTAAAAAACACTTAGGAATTTCTTAACAAAGTTTACTGTTGTTTAGAAATTTGCAAGGGCTTTTTTTCTGCAAATGCTACTAGCAAATTATGATTTTGTCAACAATGCTGTTGTTTCCTTTTAGTTCCACTAGACTTAGACTTGTATCATTTGTGACACAAATTTTACTCTTGCAAGATAATTTCCATCTTTCTTTTTAAATGAGACCAGGTTAGCAAGTGATATAAAAGCTTTGTTGTTTTTCAAGACAAAGGCAAGTTTGAATTTATAGATATTAAAAAAGAAAATAAACAAAAGAAGACACAATAAAAAAATATCCTGGGCAATAAAAAATTATTTTAAACCAGAAAAGAGAGAGAAACAAAGAGTAGTTTTGGGGCAGGGTCCTGCTTCCACCTCAAGAGATAAAACATAGTATCTTTGAGCCCTTCTACAGAACTAAAATTTCCACCAAGTGGAAGATGTTAGCATTCTTCATTCCAGAGGAGAACATAGTTTGATTAACCTCAAGAAGACCAAGAGAAGACCACCTAAGGCCAGATAAAAGAAGTACAAGCCCTGCACACACCTTGATCCTTATCAGCAACCCTGCCCTTGAACCGTTGCTATAAAACTCACCAATTCTCCCTGGATTGGGACACACAGGTTTTTCCAGAGCATGAGCCTCCTGTGTCCCTCTTTACCTGGCAAAGAAATAAAGCTATTCCTCTTCCCAAAACTGTCTCCAAGATTTGATTCAGCACCACTGCATAGAGGCTGAATTTTTAGCAGCACCACCAACCTGGTACAGTAGTACTATTATTCTTTTCTACTTCACAGATGAGAAAACTGAGGTTATAGAGGTTATATAACTTATCTAAGGTCCCTTAACTATTAAGTGATAAAATCATCCTGAACCTCTCCTCTAAATTCCAGACTTGTTTACCCAACTTGCTCCGAGAGGAGCAACCCCACATCCATGGACCAGAGGCTGCGCGGGCACAGGAGGGCCGAGAGGAGCTACTCCATGTTCAAGGTCAGGAGGGGTGGCTGTGAGGAGATACCCCTCATCCAAGGTAAGGAGCAGCAGCTGCACTTTGCTGGAGCAGCCGTGGAGAGATACCCCACGTCCAAGGTAAGAGAAACCCAAGTAAGACAGTCGGTGTTGAGAGAGGGCATCAGAGGGCAGACACACTGAAACCTTAATCACAGAAAACTAGCCAATCCAATCACACGGACCACCGCCTTGTCTAACTCAATTAAACTAAGCCATGCCATGTGGGGCCACCAAAGACAGACAGGTCATGGTGGAGAGGTCTGACACAATGTGGTCCACTGGAGAAGGGAATGGCAAACCACTTCAGTATTCTTGCCTTGAGAACCCCATGGACAGTATGAAAAGGCAAAATGATAGGATACTGAAAGAGGAACTCCCCAGGTCAGTAGATGCCCAATATGCTACAGGAGATCAGTGGAGAAATAACTCCAGAAAGAATGAAGGGATGGAGCCAAAGCAAAAACAATACCCAGCTGTGGATGTGACTGGTGATAGAAGCAAGGTTCGATGCTGTAAAGAGCAATATTGCATAGGATCCAGGAATGTCAGGTCCATTAATCAAGGCAAATTGGAAGTGGTCAAACAGGAGATGACAAGAGTGAATGTTGACATTCTAGGAATCAGCAAACTAAAATGGACTGGAATGGGTGAATTTCACTCAGATGACCATTATATCTACTACTGTGGGCAGGAATCCCTTAGAAGAAACAGAGTAGCCATCATGGTCAACAAAAGAGTCTGAAATGCAGTACTTGGATGCAATCTCAAAAACGACAGAATGATCTCTGTTCATTTCCAAGGCAAACCATTCAATATCATGGTAATCCAAGCCTATGCCCCAACCAGTAACGCTGAAGAAGCTGATGTTGAATGGTTTTATGAAGATCTACAAGACCTTTTAGAACTAACACCCAAAAAAGATGTCCTTTTCATTATAGGGGACTGGAACACAAACGTAGGAAGTCAAGAAAAACCTCGAGTAACAGGCAAATTTGGCGTTGGAGTATGGAATGAAGCAGGGCAAAGGCTAATAGAGTTTTGCCAAGAGAACACATTGGTCATACCAAACACCCTCTTCCAACAACACAAGAGAAGACTCTACACATGGACATCACCAGATGGTCAACACTGAAATCAGACTGATTATATTCTTTGCAGCCAAAGATGGAGAAGCTCTATACAGTCAGCAAAAACAAGACCAGGAGCTGACTGTGGCTCAGATCGTGAACTCCTTATTGCCAATTCAGACTTAAATTGAAGAAAGTGGGGAAAATGACTAGACCATTCAGGTATGACCTAAATCAAATCCCTTATGATTATACAGTGGAAGTGAGAGATTTAAGGGACTAGATCTGATAGAGTGCCTGATGAACTATGGATGGAGGTTCGTGACATTGTACAGGAGACAGGGATCAAGACCATCCCCATGGAAAAGAAATGCAAAAAAGCAAAATGGCTGTCAGTGGAGGCCTTACAAATAGCTGTGAAAAGAAGACAAGCGAAAAGCAAAGGAGAAAAGGAAAGATATAAGCATCTGAATGCAGAGTTCCAAAGAATAGCAAGAAGAGATAAAGCCTTCCTCAGTGATCAATGCAAAGAAATAGAGGAAAACAATAGAATGGGAAAGACTAGAGATCTCTTCAAGAAAATTAGAGATACCAAGGGAACATATCATGCAAAGATGGGCTCGATAAAGGACAGAAATGGTATGAACCTAACAGAATCAGAAGATATTAAGAAGAGGTGGCAAGAATACACAGAAGAACTGTACAAAAAACAGCTTCACAACCAAGATAATAACGATGGTGTGATCACTCACCTAGAGCCAGACATTCTGGAATGTGAAGTCAAGTGGGCCTTAGAAGGCATCACTACAAACAAAGCTAGTGGAGGTGATGGAATTCCTGAAATTGAGCTATTTCAGATCCAGAAAGATGATGCTGTGAAGGTGTTGGACTCAATATGCCAGCAAATTTGGAAAACTCAGCAGTGGCCACAGGACTGGAAAAGGTCAGTTTTCATTAAAATCCCAAAGAAAGGCAATGCCAAAGAATGCTCAAACTACTGCAAAACTGAACTCATCTCATACACTAGTAAAGTAATGCTCAAAATTCTCCAAGCCAGGCTTCAGCAGTATGTGAATCGCGAACTTCCAGATGTTCAAGCTGGTTTTAGAAAAGGCAGAGGAACCAGAGATCAAATTGCCAACATCTGCTGGATCATGGAAAAAGCAAGAGAGTTCCAGAAAAACATCTATTTCTGCTTTATTGACTACGCCAAAGCCTTTGACTGTGTGGATCACAATAAACTGGAAAATTCTGAAACAGACGGGAATACCAGACCACCTGACCTGCCTCCCGAGAAACCTATATGCAGGTCAGGAAGCAAGTTAGAACTGGACATGGAACAACAAACTGGTTCCTAATAGGAAAAGGAGTACGTCAAGGCTGTATATTGTCACCCTGCTTCTTTAACTTCTATGCAGAGTACATCATGAGAAACGCTGGGCTGGAAGAAGCACAAGCTGGAATCAAGATTGCCGGGAGAAATACAATAACCTCAGATATACAGATGACACCACCCTTATGGCAGAAAGTGAAGAACTAAAGAGCCTCTTGATGAAAGTGAAAGAGGAGAGTGAAAAGGTTGGCTTACAGCTCAACATTCAGAAAACTAAGATCATGGCATCCAGTCCCATCACTTCATGGCAAATAGATGGGGAAACAGTGGAAACAGTGGCTGACTTTATTTTTTTGGGTTCCAAAATCACTGCAGATGGTGACTGCAGCCATGAAATTAAAAGATGCTTACTCCTTGAAAGGAAAGTTATGACCAACCTAGATAGCATATTAAAAAGCAGAGACATTACTTTGTCCACAAAGGTCCGTCTAGTCAAGGCTATTGTTTTTCCAGTGGTCAGGTATGGATGTGAGAGTTGGACTGTGAAGAAAGCTGAGTGCTGAAGAATTGATGCTTTTGAACTGTGGTGTTGGAGAAGACTCTTGAAAGTCCCATGGACTGCAAGGAGATCCAACCAGTCCATCCTAAAGGAGATAAGTCCTAGGTGTTCATTGGAAGGACTGATGTTGAAGCTGAAACTCTAATACCTTGGCTACGTGATGTGAAGAGCTGACTCATTTGAAAAGACCCTGATGCTGGGAGGGATTGGGGGCAGGAGGAGAAGGGGACAACAGAGGATGAGATGGCTGGATGGCATCACCAACTCAATGGACATGGGTTTGGGAAGATTCTAGGAGTTGGTGATGGACAGGGAGGCCTGGCGTGCTGTGATCATTGGGTTGCAAAGTGTCGGACATGACTGAGCGACTGAACTGACTGGACTGAATTGTTCCCCAAAGCCTCCAATAGAATTGCAAAGTTTTTCTGAACATGAATGTCCATCCTGTCAAACACATTTGGGAATCTATAAGTTATTTCCTCAGACTCCACTGCCCAATATCTCTCCTGAAGTTCTTGATCCTCCCACTCCAGTTAGACTACTTATTCTCTAGACTATTGCCCAGCAGTCACCCTGGACTTGCTATCACCCTTCTTTCCAGATCTTATGCCTTTTCATTTTTATCTGTTGTTTTGTTTGCCCCCTTACTTTTGATGGGACACATAGTCCAGCAGCTTCATAAGAAACAGCTCACGAGAAGTAACATTTTCAAAACCATGCATGTCTGAGAATGTCTTTACTCTCATGCCTGACTGGTAGTTTGACTGGATAAAGAATTCTTAGTAAGAAATAATTTTCTCTCAGAAAGTACTGTTCTACTGGTAGAGCTTCCAGAGCTGGGTTTTGGTATTTTTTTTAAGATTTATTTATTTACTTTTTGGCTGTGAGTCTTCGTTGCTGCACGTGGACTTTCTCTAGTTTCCACGAGTGAGGGCTACTCTTCACTGCAGTGTGCAGGCTGCTCATCATGATGGCTTCTCTCATTGAGGAGCACAGGCTCTAGGCGCAAGGGCTTCAGCAGTTGCAGTGTATGGGCTCAGTAGTTGTGGCCCATGGGCTTAGTTGCTCCGAAGCATGTGGGATCTTCCCAGACTGGGGAATCAAACCTGTGTCCCTTGCATTGCAAGGAGCATTCTTAACCACTGGACCACCAGGGAAGCCCCCAGAGCTGGTTTTGAGAAGTCTGATACCATTTGAATTTTCAGTCCTATATATGGCCTCTGGTTCTCTCCACCCCTATGCTGTAGAAGTATTTAGAATCTTATTTTTATTACCCATATTCTAAAATTTCACAACTATATGCTCTGGGATGGGTCTTTTTCTTCATTCATTGTGCTGGGCACTTAGGAGGCCCTTTCACTTTGGAAGTTCATGCCCCTTGGTTGTAGAAAATGTTCTTGTATTAGTCAAAAACAGACTTCCTAGATTGATCCTTTACTTTTTAATTCTTTTCTCTCTTATTTTCCATCTTTGATTTTTCACCATTAATGGATGATTTCCTCTTTATCTCCTTGGCAGGCCAATCAAATGCTTTAAATAAAGCCATAAATAAATAATCATATGAAACTATATATAAACATATAATCATATTTTAAAATTTTCAAGAATCTTTATGGCTTTCTAATTACTCCTATTTTATAGTATACTATTCTTATTTCATAGATGGATTTCCTTCTCAAACCTCTCCTAGAAGAAGCATATTTAGAAGATAATAATTAGTTTTTTTGCTGGTTACACTTCAAAGTTTTCTTCTTTTACTTGGGGCTCTTCAGTTTCTCCAAATCCACCAGTTTCCTGGCAGGTGTGGGTGGGATGGGGATGATTCCTACCTGCTTAAGAGTCAAAGGACAGAAGAGGACTCGAAGTCTCAAGAGCCTCACCATTCAGTACACAGACAGTCCCTTCATTTCCCTCTTCTTAGGATAACATTCCTTCTCCATCAGCTGTCATACTAGATGCTTACCTAGTATGAAGCATGTATGGTTCAATTGTTTTCCAAAAATAAAAATTCACCTCTTGTTGAGGTAAGTGAGACTTAACTGATTAATTGCAATGAATGGAGATGGTGACTTTTAGGCCCAGTTACCCCTGAAAAGACTTTCAATAGTCCTCCTGTTTTCAGGCCAAGCCTGACATCCACCTTCAGTTCCAGAGCTGAACTGTAGGTTTTGTAGGTTCTGTGATGCTAACTGGCTTGCTTCTATCTAGCATCTGCCTCTATAGACAGTACTTTCAAGGAACTCACCCTATCTGAAGGCTACAAACAAAAAGTAAACAAATAAACAAGATATTTTCAAAGACGGTAAGAATGATGTAGACAAAGCATAATAACGAGGGGGTAAAGAGTGATACTGGATGGCTATTTTAGCCAGGCTAGTCAACAAAAGTCTCTTTGAGGATGGGATATCTCAGAAGAAGCATGCTAAATGATTCTGGAACAAAGACATTACAGGAAAAGGGAAAAGAAAGTACAAAGACCCTGAAGTATGAAAGAGGTTGGTGTATCTGAAAAACAAAAAGGCCAGTGAGGGTGGTTAGGATGGTATAAGCTAGGAAAGAGTGATCAGAAATAAGCTCAGGGACTTCCCTAGCGGTCCAGTGGTTAAGACTTTGCCTTCCAATGCAAGGGGTGCAGGTTCAACCCCTGGTCGGGGAGCTAAGATCCCACATGCCTTGTAGCCAAAAAACATAACCTCATAGCCAAAAAGCATAAAACAGAAGCAATATTGTAACAAATTCAATAAAGACCTTAAAAATGGTCTACATTAAAAAAGAAGAAGAAAATAAGGTCAGAGAAGCAGATAGGTCAACTCATTTAAGGTCTTGTATGCACACATCTCAACATCAAAGCCCAGGGTTTAGACTTTATTTGAAGAGTGACAAAAAGTCATAGAAGGAAATTCAGCAGAGGTGGATGGTATGATCTGATTTACCTTTTTCAAGTTCAAACTGGCTACCATGGAACAAGAGAGGAATCTGGGAGATCAACTAAGAGTGTTGAAGTAGGATGGTGGCTATGGAGTTAATAAGTGGTAGTCAGACTCAGGGCATATTTTAAAAATAATGTTAAACTACTTGAAGGTTTGAAGTATGGTATAAAGGAAAAATATTAAAGATGACACCTAAGGTTTTGGCATAAGTAACAGATGAATGGTAATTCCATTTGCTGAGAATGGGAGACATCTAGAAAGTAAAACATGTGGGTGGGATAGGAATATGATCAACAGTGGCCCATAACAGGTGCTCAGTAATTGGTACCCATTGTTTATATTAACAATCATCTTACATTGTATGTCAATTATATCTCAATAAATTTCTTAAAAATCACCTTCTTTCTGGGGTTATACTATGTCACTATCCACAGACAAGAACATAAATAGTACTGAAGCTGATTCCACCTTTATTTTAAACAAAAACTTTCTGGTTATATGACATTAGAACTCAGACTCAATTCATAAGTCATCAGACTTTCTAGCATAGAACAGAGAAGAGAAAACAATATTAAGATCCCCTTACCAACGTGCAAGTGTTATAAATTTGCTTTGACGGCTCTATTGACACTCTTTCATTTAGTTACTCACTAGTATTACAATGATAAAATCAAAAAGGTGAACTTTAATCCATCATTTTTAAATGCTTCCCATTTATTCTGAACAACACGTGCACACACACAATGCAAACACACCCTGAGATAATATATTTTTCAAACCTGATCATTTAAAAACTATTCAACATTAATTCCGTATGATTTCTAAGCTGATCCATTCTCCTCATTTAACAAAAGCGGAAACCAAAGCCCAGAGGTCAAATAACTTGTCCAAGAGAACACAATTAGGAAATCACAGAGTGCATAAGAATGTGCATAAGAATACCTGAAGATAAGGCTAGAAAAATAGAGCAGACGTTAGCTGTCTGTCTAAAGAATTTCTGATTCAACTCTGAAATAAATGGGAGCCACAAAAAGTTTTTAAGAAATGTTCAGTCGCTAAGTTGTGTCCGACTCTTTGTAACCCCATGAATTGCAGCACACCAGGCTTCCCTGTTCTTCACTATCTCCTGGAGTTTGCTCAAATTCATGTCCATTGAGTCAATGATTCTATCTAACGCACTCACCCTCTGCTGCTCTCTTCTCCTTTTGCCTTCCCTTCTCTTCTTTTGCTTTCCCAGAATCAGGATCTTTCCCAGTGAGCCAGCTCTTTGTATAAGCTATACGATTAGAGTTGTGTATCAGGAAAAGTGAAAAGGAGGGCAAAAAGAATAATTCATTCAAGGCAAAAGTGAAGAGGATTGAACTGACAGATGCATAGGGGAAGAAGAAGATGCTAAAGTCTTTGAAGGTTTAAAATCAAGAGCTTAGTTTCTGATTAGAAGCAAGTAATAAAAGGAATAACTAGAGATGAATTTGGGATTTTCATAATGGGTAACTGGAAAGACTGCTATCTTAATAATGAGGTTGGGAAAATACTCTGACACATCCTCATAGCATTAGCAGATACTAGTCTGTTTCCTAGGTATACAGTTTGCTTCCTAAGGAGACCATCTGGGAGGTAACAGCCCTCTACTTCTCATCTATTCACCATGGTATTACCTAGCATGGGGTTGGACTGAGTAGTTCTAAATAAATATTTGGTGATTTGAAAGCATATTCTTCATTTTAACAAAATGGCAATCATATTGTTTCATATGGATTCTGAAGAGGAGTTAATTCTGAATAAAAATAGGTAGATAGGAAAATAAATTCAGAATGTGGCCTAAAAAGAAGGAAACATGAGATTGTAAACAAGGAGTCTAAAAGAAATATTAAATTTCTCATGGCATGAAGAATAACAAAGAGGTATGAGAACAAATCTTGGTACAAGTCTTCAAAAAGGCCATTGGGGAGTGGAAGTGAGCAGCGCACAGAATTGGGTTACAGATCTTTGAGCATAAGACTTCCTGGCATAAACAACCTTATTCACAAGAGGTCCAAACTATCGGTCCCTGCCCTCAACAAAGCAGTTTATTGTTCTTTTTCTCAACTGATAAGTTAGAGCAACTGATGATAAAACAATCTTAACTGTATCCATGTATTAAAAAAATATAGACACACAAACAAAATACACACATCTACTTGCCTCTGTGTCTCACCAGGGCCACTCTCTTCCTTCCAACTAGAAATCTTAGGAGGGAGAAAGATAAAAAGAAAAGAGGAAGTAGGGAGGCTGGGGTCAAGAAAAAAGAGAGAAATAAAACTGCAAAGGTTCAGCTCATTCACTCATGCTGGGCACAAAATAGCTGTGCCAGCAGAGGACCAATTCACGCCCAGAGGATCAGATGCTCACCATCTGGCAGCTCATGCAGATAGCCTTTTTTCCCAAGTACACCTTCAAAATCACTAATGTAGCAAATTTCAACTTTTTCTTTGTTTTTAAGTAGGAGATCTTTTCTGTAAAATTCTTAGATGGAAGTTCAATATAAAACAGCTTCTCTGGCTGGATGAAGCAGAGATGGAAACCGAAAGGCTCATCTGCTCAGCCACCTCCCTCCTGAGGTTAAACCCCTGAGGACACAAGTCGGTGAAAATCCTAGGGTTCCAAGAAATGGATTCTTCCCAATTTAAATCTCATAATGAAGGAAAACTTTGGTGCATATTTCTGTCTCAGCTTTTGTACCTCTAAAAACAAACTAACGTGTACTAACAGCTTGAAAATAAGCTAAGAGCCATACTAACGAATGGGAACAAAAAATTTGAATCACAAAAAATATAAACTATGAACAGTAAATTTCTAAGACGATTAGAAAAGCATTCATGGAGAAGAAAATGGCAGCCCACTCCAGTACCCTTGCCTGGAAAACCCCCATGGACAGACAGTCCATGGGGTCACAAAGAGTAGGACACGACTGAGCGACGTCACTTTCACTTTCACTTGTCCTCACCTCCTACTCTACTCTGTCTATAAAAGAAACTGGCATTCAGACCCATATAAGATCATACGCTGGGGCACTAGCCTGCCATCTTCTAGGACGCCTAGCTTTCCAAATAAAGTTGTATTCCTTGCTTCAGCAAAAAAAAAAAAAAAAGAAAAGCATTCAGTTCAGTCACTCAGTCGTGTCCGACTCCTTGCGACCCCATGAACCGCAGCACGCCAGGCCTCCCTATCCATCACCAACTGCCAGAGTCCACCCAAACCAATGTCCATTGAGTCGGTGATGCCATCTAACCATCTCATCTTCTGTCGTCCCCTTCTCCTCCTGCCCTCAATCTTTTCCAGTATCAGGGTCTTTTCAAATGAGTCAGCTCTTCGCATCAGGTAGCCAAAGTATTGGAGCTGCAGCTTCAAAATCAGTCCTACCAATGAACACCCAAGTCTGATCTCCTTTAGGATGGACTGGTTGGATCTCCTTGCAGTCCGAGGGACTCTCAAGAGTTCTCCAACACCACAGTTCAAAAGCATCAATTCTTCAGCACACAGCTTTCTTTATAGTCCAACTCTCATATCCATACATGACCACTGGAAAAACCTTGACTAGACAGACCTTTATTGACAACATAATGTCTCTGCTTTTTAATATGCTGTCTAGGTTGGTCATAACTTCCCTTCCAAGGAGTAAGCATCTTTTAATTTCATGACTGCAATCACCATCTGCAGTGATTTTGGAGCCCAGAAAAATAAAGTCAGCCACTGTTTCCACTGTTCCCCCATCTATTTGCCATGAAGTGATGGGACTGGATGCCATGACCTTAGTTTTCTGAATGTTGAGCTGTAAGCCAACTTTTTCCTTCTCCTCTTTCACTTTCATCAAGAGGCTCTTTAGTTCTTCTTCCCTTTCTGCCATAAGGGTGGTGTCACCTGCATATCTGAGGTTATTGTATTTCTCCCGGCAATCTTGATTCCAGCTTGTGCTTCCTCCAGCCCAGTGTTTCTCATGATGTACTCTGTGTATAAGTTAAATAAGCAGGGTGACAATACACAGCCTTGATGTACTCCTTTTCCTATTTGGAACCATTCTGTTGTTCCATGTCCAGTTCTGACTGTTGCTTCCTGACCTGCATACAGGTTTCTCAAGAGGCAGTTCAGGTGGTCTGGTATTCCCATCTCTTTCAGAATTCTCTGCAGTTTATTGTGATCCACACAGAAAACCATTAAGGAAATAAAAATTCTAAGAATTTGAGACTGGGACACAGTTGTGCATCCTCAGTTCAGTTCAGTCGCTCAGTCGTGTCCGACTCTTTGAGACACCATGGAGTGCAGCACGCCAGGCCTCCCTGTCCATCATCAACTCCCGGAGTTTACTCAAACTCTTGTCCATTGAGTCCGTGATGCCATCCAGTCATCTCATCCTCTGTCATCCCCTTCTCCTCCTACCTTCAATTTTCCCAGCATCAGGGTCATTTCAAATGAGTCAGCTCTTTGCATCAAGTGGCCAGAGTACTGGAGTTTCAGCTTCAACATCAGTCCTAGGGAAGTATAATAAATGCTTCTACTACTATAGGACTCCTCTGGCTAACAAAAGCCAAGAGGACTTTGCTTGCTCTAGGCCCCCTTGATAGGATAATTTCCTTCTGTTGTATTCAAAATATACAATGAAAGTAAAGGCATGAAAACATGAAAGATATAAACAACTAGAACTTCTTTTAAAAAGTAATACACTTCCAGGCTTTTAACTGTACTATATTTGAGACAGATGGCTTATGCAGGACAAAAAATGTCACCATCAAAATGAAAACCCACCATGGTTAACAATCAGTATAGTAATTTTCATGTATTATATGCTTACTGTGGATTATAACAGATCTATAGATTTTATATACATAATTTCATTTGTTGGCTTATTGTGAAGATCAAGATAGAATTAACATTACATTTTATATGTTAGAAAACTTAGCTCACAGCAAAGAATATGATTTTTTGTAAGTTAAAAGGGAAGGGCGTGTCATTCCTGAACAACGAGGTGAAAAAAAGATAGGCTGAGAAAGTAGACCAAGGAGACTTGGTCTAGGAATAGTATAGACTTGGAATAGGAATGGTATTCAACAAGAGCAAAGATGTGCATAGACTGAAAGCCCAGGATTATCCAATATAGTAGCTGCTAAGCTTCCTGTGGCAATTTAAATAAAATCAAACAAAAAATTCAGTTCCTTCTTTGTACTAGCCACATTTCAATGCTCATTAGCCACATGAAGCTATTGAACAGCACAGATAAAGAACATTTCCATCATTTTAGAAAGTTCTATTCTATTCAACAGCATCACTCTAGCAGAAAACTCTTGAATGTATTAGAAACAGCAGTAGACCCTCAACAAATGTTTGGTGAGTGAATGAATGATAAAAGACAGATGGGATGCAGTGAGCCATTTAAAGAACTAGCCAGAGGAAAAGAAACTAATAATAATAGCTAACATTTACTGGACACTTAACAAAACCAAGTACTATTCCAGGGTGCTTTATATGGATTAAATTAATCCTCAATAACAACTCTACGAGGGATTTACAGTCATTATCCTCATTATACATGGGAAAACTAAGGATCTCAGAGGTTAAATAACTTTCCCAAGATCCAGGATTTGAATTCAGGCAGCTTGATCTGGAATCCAGAGCCTCCATTTTTAATCAGTACACTGTATAGTATTCTACTTCTTTATATAACAACTACATATTTAAACTTTGCTGTCAGGAAATAAAATTTGTTTAGAGTCAATCTTCCCATGCAATTACCAGTCAAGTTCATAGTGAAGAGAACAAAAAAATAAGTGATGAATAAAGAAGATTGGCAGAAAATATATCAAATGTTAATACTAGCTTGATGCCTAGATGCTGAGATTAAGGACCATTTTTTATTTTCCTGTTTTTGCGAATACTATTTTCTCAATGAATCATCCACAGTGATGATGTATCATTTCTACAATAATAATAAAACACTACTTTTTAAACGAGATGACAATATAATCAGCTTAAAAATTCCTAAGCAGAACATCAAATCAAAACTCAACCATCTCGAGGAAATGACAACCCACTCCAGTATTCTTGCCTGGGAAATTCCATGGACAGAGGAGCCTGATGGGCTACAATCCATGGGGCTGCAAAGAGTTGAACACAATTTAGCGACTAAACAACATATACTATATGGTATACTATATATTAAATAGTAAAAAAAAAAAAAAAACAAGACTCAACCATCTGAAACACTGATGTCCCCTAACTGATCTCTTGGCCACCAGTCTCCCCATCATTAAACCATTCTGAATTTGCCATTAGTTACCCTCTGTCATCTAATCCCTGCTCAGAATTCAACACATAAAACATAAAATATAATCTTCATGGCTTTGGGCAAAACATTTCTGCATAGAATGGCCCAGTTCTACCTTTCCAAATTTATCTACCAATGCTATCCCGTCAAATCCTTTAGGAGAGACATGAAAGAAAAAGTTCTTCTAGGAGAAACATGGTAGAAAGAGTCCTACCTCAAAGTTACAGACCTCAGACAACACATATCTCTTGGCCTCAGTTTCTCCAATGGAGAAAAACTGTGAAAATTAAATCTTTAAACAGTCAAAACAGCCAGCATACAAGGAAGACTTCAATAAGTGGTTTTCTCATTGCTGTTATTATTAACAAAAATTTTTTCAGTCCAATAAATTGCTCTATTTATTCCCTGACCAGATCACAAAAATAATCATAGTAGATATCTTAGTTCATCCTTTGAACAAGCTGTTGATCTAGTCTTCTCTGTGGCCAGCATCTCTACCTTCTACAAAATGTGTGGTCTTTTCCTTCATTCCACCTCATGGAGAAGAGAATTTGAATGGCCACAAGAAGTTGTTTCCTTCTTTGAAGAATTTTCCAACAGTATAGGTCTTATAAATCAGATCCTCCATGTAGATAATGCTATATTTACCAAGACATCAGGCAATCCATGTGTTATCTGTCAGGGAAATTTGCTTCTTGTTGATTTTGTCATAACCACATCTGTAGATCAATTCATCTACTGACTGCAGGTTTAGTTACCACCACGCAATATGTGGTTCCACGGTCCATGGCATGTTAAATGGAGCATAGTCAATCTTAACAAAGGTGCCACTGAAGACTTGACAAAGGTGAAGAAGTTGCAACGTCTTTCAGATCTGTGAACTCACAACACTGATGCCTCTGATCCTAATGACAAATGCCAGTTTGGGCTCTGCATGTGCATAGAAACTGCCAGCTTTTCTTGCCATCCTAGCCATCAGAATCGCAGTTCTGTACATCTGCCTATATACTCTTTGTGAGAGCACTTAACTTCTTTACAGATAAGCTTCATTCCTTACCTTTTGAAGGATCTTTTGGGCAAATTTCTTTCATAGGCACCTGATCTTCAGCTCTGCAAAATTCCTTCCCATTTCAAAAAATATATTTGTTTTCTAATTTTATTTATTTTGCTGTGCCAGTCATAGTGGCAGCACACACAATCTTCCATCTTTGTTGCGGCATGTGGGATCTTTTACTTGCAGAATATGGAATCTTTAGTTGTGGCATGCAGGATCTAATTCCCTAACTAGAGATCAAACCCAGGCCCCCTGCATAGGGAGCATGGAGTCTTAGCCACTATCCACCAGTGAAGTCCTCAAAATTTCTTCATTTTTTTCTTAAGGGTTTCAGTAGGAGCCTTAGTTTTCTCCTCTTCTGCATACTCCATAGCCAAATGGGCTTTTAATTCACTGACTCCTTAAAAAGCTTTGGACTTTTACCTTTATGCTTCATTTGTTATTATTTTGTTCCTTTCTGAGTTTCTAGAAGACTCCTGAGAGTCCCTTGGACAGCCAGGAACTCAAACCAGTGACTTTAAGGAAATCAACCCTGAATATTCATTGGAAGGACTCATGCTGAAGCTGAAGCTCCAATACTCTGGCCACCTGATGCGAAGAGCCAACTCACTGGAAAAGACCCTGATGCTGGGAAAGATTGAAGGCAGAAGGAGAAGGGGAAGACAGAGGATGAGATGATTGGATGGCATCACCAACTCACTGGACATAAATTTGAGCAAACTCCGGGAGATAGTGAAGGACAGGGAAGCCTGGTGTGCTACAGTCCACAGGGTTACAAAGAGTCAGACACAATTTAGCGACTAAACAACAACTTTGTTCCTTTCTGAGTTCTTTCCCTATCTTCTAAAATCCTATTAAACTTCATGTTCCAATTTGAGTTAGCCTCCTCCAAAAAAGCTTTCTGGCTCTGCTAAGGGAATTCCCAAAAGTTGCCTTATTAAATGCAGTTAATTACCAGAAAATTAAGTCTCAACAGGTAGAAAAAGACCTACAGCACAGCTAAATTCCAGCAAGACAGATTCAGCATGAAACCTGGAATCCCTCTTTTCAGCTATTAATACTATTCTAACAAGTCTCCAATAATGTTTCAGCTTTCTCACTGATCTCTGGAAGGAAGGAAAAGCCATTACCTAAGGATGTTGGGATGGGAGAGTCTATTCATGAGCTGCACTTCTTTCAGCATGTTTGCCCGGTTACTGCTCAACGTGTTCATCTTAAGAGCCATCACCTGGCCGGAAGCTCGGTGGCGCACCTAGAAAATAAAATAAAACAAGAGACTCAAGGACGGCAGCTGTATATGAGGTCAAAGTCTCCACATGTAGAGCATGCTGAGATGTTTTACTGCCAATTCAGATAAAACAGACATGGTAAGGGATGTTTTTCTATAAAATCTGATTACATAAGGGTTTCACAACCGTTAACAAAGATGGATTTATTCCTTTGAAGACCAAAACTGTTTCATATTAAGCTGGCTAGAAAATACATGATTATACCTCAAGAAATCATGACTTCTTACTTTGCTGTCCACCTAAAACTATCAGAACATTGTTAACTGGCTATACTCCAATACAAAATAAAAAGTTTACTTAAAAAAAAAGAAAAAAACCACGATGTCTTAAAAAAAATACCTTAGAGAAAAATGGGGAAAATGTCTTAGGCTGGTTCCTCATGGCCAATGCTTCTGAGCCTTAGGACACTAACCAGAAATTCTCTTTCGTGGAGTTTTATAACACTTAATGAACTATAAAACTGTCTTTATAGGACACTAAACCCACAGCCTCAAAATCTCTCCCAAGCACCATAAAATGTATATATATACAGAAAAAATTATTGCATGTTAAATATAGAAAGAAGGCAGTGAATCTTCTGGACCTAATATTGAGTAACCCAACCCAAAGTTCCTTATAATCATTTACACACAATCAAGTCAGATACAAAAAACCTGAGCCACACCACTTACGCCATTACCCATATACACAGAGCAAAGTCTACTTCTAAAACATTCATCCTCTGTAGAACTCAATCTATTTTACATGTAAAAATATTATTTTATAATTTCAATGCACACTCCACAGGTTTAAAAAACTCAACACTTTGCCTGCAAGAAAATTAACTATGTTTTCAGTCTCCAAAAGTAGTCTCAGGCGTATCAAAATGAGAGAGAATCAAAATGAGAGACTAACAAAATAAGAGAAAATATTTTGTCTTAACCAAAAGAAGCTCAATTATTCACTTAGATATGTGTTTCCTACTGGGCAATTATGAATGAGGCTGTAGAAAAGTTACAAAGTACCAAAGACCTCATTGCTGATGCTGCTGCTGCTAAGTCGCTTCAGTCGTGTCCGACTCTGTGTGACCCCATAGACGGCAGCCCACCAGGCTCCCCCATCCCTGGGATTCTCCAGGCAAGAACACTGGAGTGGGTTGCCATTGCTTTTTCCAAAAGACCTCATTACTTACTGGTTAAAAAAAAATTCATTTCAGATCATGTACAACAGGGACATGCCATGCACAACTGTCATCATTCTATGGACTTTCAGAGTATCATTTCAGGATATTATTTCTACTTCACCAAGTGGAAATTCCAATAGAAAACACAAAAATCTACTTAATTCTTCAATCTCCAGAAATTCTTTGACAGGACAACAGCCTCAGAAGTTTAGTATAGCTATTAATATAGGACAGACAACACAGCTTATCTTAAAACTCAAAGGTACAATGTTTCAGAGTGTCTAGACAGAAGAAGGGGAAGGAAGAATTAAAACACTCAGAGCCACAGGAACCCTGATCAGAAGAACTGAGCACAACACTGGCTGTCTCTCCCCTCTTCTAGATCCCTGAGTGAGATTTGGAACACAACTCTCTTCCGAGTGCATCAATGATTCTGTTGTCATGTACCTCGTGACTGATGAAAGAGAAGTGGCTTTCCTTTTCAGATCCTGCATGGATAAGTTAAAAGAGACATTTATATACAAAGAACACACTGACAGTATTTTTCCAGCTTTATTTACAGAAGACATCTGTTTTTTAATAAGGGCTCTCCATTCTGAAAGTCACTCCTCTTTTTTTTTTTTTTCTATCATCTGAAAACTATCACTCTTGAGGTCTTTTTTTTTTAATGTCTGCTTTTAAGAAACTTTGATAAAACAATGTGTGAAATTTAGGGATAAAAAAAGTTGTTTCAAATTAATCACAAAAAACCCTACTTCCTTAAACAAGTGGACAAGGAGATGAACATGTTCATTAACACTGTATATCTTTCATGTGCATAAAATATTTTCCTCTTTCTTCTAGCCCCTCAAATTCTACCTATCTTTGAAGGCCACACTCAAATATCCCCTTCCTCTCTGATGTCTTCCTTGTCTGTCTCTAGGAACTGTTTGTGGTTTCCTTCTTTATACTGCCTCAGAACAACAGTATACCACTGAAGACACAGTTCTGTGCATAAATATATCCTCACTAGGCTACAAACCATTTTGAAGCCAGGATCTATATTGTATTAATTTTTATTTTGCAGTACCTAAAACGCCTGGCACATCATAAGAGCACAATAAAAACAAAAACAAGAACGGTTAGTTAAATGATACTTCTAACATACTTTTTAAGGGCCAGTGCATCATTCATTTATCCAGGTAATTTCTTTCGGGGTAGTGCTTTTCTTTCTTTTTCTCTTTTTGGTGGCAGAGGTATCAGGGGAGGATATAAACAGAAAAGCAGTACAAGATTTGGCTTAAATTTTCTGGAATTAGCCATCTAGAAAAGGACAAACAATAAGCAATTTGACCAATCAGTAAAGAAAGAGAATAAAGACTCAAATACATCACAAGAGGTATCTATATGAATGTTGATGCACTTAGGGGAAAACAACATGGGACTTCAGTGAAATCTCCAAGAATTAATAGATTTGGACAGATTTTTGAAGCACAAAACTGACTACAGGCGATAAAGAAAAAGGTATCATCCAATATAGAGGTCCACAGGATTTCCCTGGCAGTCCAGTGGTTAAGACTCCACATTTCCAATTCAGAGGACGTGGGTTCAATCCCTGGTCAGTGAACTAAGATCCCACATGCCTCAGAGGAAGGCAAAAAAAAAAAAACAACAAAAAAAAAACACATAGAGATCCACTAAACATAGGGAACCTGTCTAAATCCAGGAGGATCTTCATTCCAAGTTGTCAAAACCACAAAAAATTGTTAGCCCTCAAACCTACTTAGATTTTCAAAATAAAGGGAAGGTCAATTTCTGCTTAAGTTTGTCCTCTACACATAGATCATTGTTACTACTACTAAGAGGATTTCCAAGAGACTGATATCTTTAAATACCTTTTAAAAAAAAAAATTAAAAACAGAACTGCCATATGATCCAGCAATTCTACTTCTAGGTACAAACCCAAAAGGACTGAAAAAGGGTCTCAAAAAAATATTTGTACACTCATGTTCAAAACAGCATTATTTATAATAAGCAAAGGGCAGAAGCAACCCAAGAGTCCATCAACAGATAAACAGATAAACAAAATGTGGCACGTGAGGGAATATTATTCAGCCTTAAAAAGGAAGGAAATTTTGGCATATGCTATTACATGGATGAACCTTGAAGATATTATGCTAAGTGAAGTAAGCCAGTTAGGAAAAGGCAAATACTTATGATTCCACTTATATGAGGTTCCTTAGATAGTTTAATTCAAACAGAAAGAATGTAGAATGGTGGTTGTTAGGGGTTGCAGGGAGGGGAAGAATTCAGAATTGTTTAATGGGTACAGAGTTTTAGCCTTGCAAGATGAAAACAGTTCTGGAGAATGGTGACACAAAAATAGGAATTGAATTGTACACTTAAAAATGGTTAAGATGGTAAAGTTTATATATACTTTACCACAAGTATAAATAAAGAAAGGAAGAAAAGAAAGAAGAGATAGAGAGGGAAGAGAAGAGAATCACCAAGGTAAGAAAATTACTATCCCTCTTTGATTTTTAAACTTAGCTGATACTACCACAGGATCTTCAAATCTACTTTCTAAAGAAGAACATAGCAGAGTGGTGAAGTACTCAAGCTGTCAATATTAGCAGATCAAATCCAAGTTTTAATGCTTAGAGTGACTTCTTTTGAAGTTTTCTGTTGTAAAATAAAGAGAATGATAGTCTCTATCTCCTTTGGAGGATAAACTGATGTTGTTATGTTAAAGAAACAAAAAAATGTGTATAAAGTACTTAACATAGTGCTTGGCACATAGTATTCAGATAAATAGGTATTGTTTTTATTAAAAATAAGAAACTATATGTTCGTAATAGTTTAGCATATCAGGTGATTTTGAGATGATATAGAAAATGTATACTAATTTTAAGTGAAAAGAGCAATATTCAAATCTGTATTGGCCTCCAAGATGATTTATTTATCACAAAGGGGAAAAGATGACCTTTATAATGGAGAGGTCTGGCGGCTAGCACCTTAATCAAGGGGTTAGAAATTCAGTTATTAGCAAAAGTGAGACATGCAACATTATCAACGTTCTGAAGCAATGGAATATACTTGCCAAATGTTTAACTCAAATCTAATCATAAGAAACTGACTCATCAGAAAAGACCCTGATGCTGAGAAAGACTGAAGGCAGGGGGAGAAGGAGATGACAGAGGATGAGATGGTTGGATGGCATCACCGACTCAATGGACATGAGTTTGAGTAAACTCCGGGAGTTGGTGATGGACAGGGAGGCCTGGCGTGCTGCAGTCCATGGGGTCGCAAAGAGTTGGACATGACTGAGTGACCGAACTGAACTGCATCATAAGAAAAAAATTAGACATATTCAGAATATCTAAAAGACAACTGTACAGTACTCTTCAAACAAACAAAATGTGGGGGAACATTCTAGATGAAAAAAAAAATTTGGCCATACCTCATGGCATGGGGGATATTAGTTCCCTAACCAAGGATTGAACCCATACCCCCTGCAATGGAAGCACAGAGTCTTAAGCACTGGACTGCCAGGGAAGTCCTGGAATATTCTAGATTAAAAGAGATTAACAGTCATAACCACTGAAATGAAACAGATGAAATCTTAACTGAATTCGGGATCCAAAAGTTATAAGTTGTACATTAAATTATTTTACTGAATTAAGGTTAATTGTCTAATGTATAAATAATGATATGGCTTTGTAAAAGAATGTATTCTTAGAAGATACATACTAAAGTATTTAAGTGTTATGATGTCTGCAATTTGCTTTCAAGTGGTCTGTCCAAAAAAATACAGATAGATAAAGCAATGTAGCAAAATATTAACAACTGATGAATCTAGATGAAGGGACTTAGGAGTTTATTGCATTATTCTTTCAATTTTCTATAGATTGAAAAAGTTTTCAAAAGTTGGAATAAACAAGTAAAAACTGAATTTTATTTCCTTACATGAATTTAGGAAATTAGGAAATAAAGATTAGCTTTTAATTGTAGGGAAAAAAATTCTGCATACAGCATATGCCTAAGTTTATGTCAAAACAAAAAGAAGTAGAAGTAAGTTTATAAAATATTAATGATGCTTGTCATTGACAGTAGATCGATGATTATTTTCTTGCTTTTGTGTTTCTTCATTTTCTACTTTCTTCCATAATATACTTGCCTTAATTTTCTAATAGAAAACATTGAATTTATATTCATTTTTAACTAAATAAGTAATACATGCATATATTTTCTTTGTAACACATTAAAACAATACACATAAGTAAAGTCCCTTTTGACTATTAGATTCATTAATCCCAATCTTCTGTGCTCATCCCCAGAAGCTGTTATTATTTCAAGCTTGACTAGTACCTTTCTGGGCCTTTTACAAAACGCACTGACCAAAACAACAACAAATCACTGGTGTGTATAACGTACACATGATCTAGATGAGGGATATATTATGTATATCAGAAGATGAAAGCTCTACAAAACAGAGGCTTCTTTCAACATGCTCAGAAGTCCAAGTACCCTATATGTCCTAAGTCCTAAGAATGTTTCAGTAGTAAGCTGAAACAAAAAAAAACCCAAAAAAGCCATAGATACCATCACCACAATGAGAAACCTGAGAACCACAACAAAGAGTAGCCCCTGCTCACTGCAACTAGTGAAAAGCCTGAGCAGCACTGAAGACCTAGCAGAGTCAAAAATAATTGATTGATTTTTTAAAATAATAATGATTAAAAAAGAAAAAGATCCAAAAAAAAAAATCAACAAACAAAAACTACAAACTAAGCCAAGAACTAAGAGTTGGCCAAGTGTGTGCATAGAGCTTGAAAGTAACTGATAATATTTCATTAGTCTTCTCAGTCACATTCAAATAGCAAATACTATCAGTCCAGTTCAGTAGCTCAGTCGTGTCCAATTCTCTGAGACCCCATAGACTGCAGCACACCAGGCCTCCCTGTCTCTCACCAACTCACGGAGTTTACTCAAAATCATGTCCATTGAGTCGGTGATGCCATATAACCACCTCATCCTCTGTCATCCCCTTCTCCTCCCGCCTTCAATCTTTCCCAGGATTGGGTCTTTTCAAATGAGTCAGTTCTTCTCATCCGGTGGCCAAAGTATTGGAGTTTCAGCTTCAACAACAGTCCTTCCAATGACTATTCAGGACTGATTTCCTTGAGGATGGACTGGTTGGATCTCCTTGCAGTCCAAGGGACTCTCAAGAGTCTTCTCCAACACCACACTTCAAAAGCATCCATTCTTCGGCACTCAGCTTTCTTCACAGTCCAACTCTCACATCCATATATGACTACTGGAAAAACCATAGCTTTGACTAGATGAACTAGAGGATGTCTCCGCTTTTTAACATGACGTCTAGGTTGGTCATAACTTTTTTTCCAAGGAGTAAGCGTCTTTTAATTTCATGGCTGCAATCACCATCTGCAGTGATTTTGGAGCCCAGAAAAATAAAGTCTGACACTGTTTCCACATCTATCTGCCATGAAGTGATGGGACCAGAGGCCATGATCTTAGTTTTCTGAATGTTGAGCTTTAAGCCAACTTTTTCCCTCAACTCTTTCACTTTCATCAAGAGGTTCTTTAGTTCTTCTTCACTTTCTGCCATAAGGGTGGTGTTATCTGCATATCTGAGGTTATTGATATTTCTCCCAGGAATCTTGATTCCAGCTTGTGCTTCCTCCAGCCCAGCATTTCTCATGATGTCCTCTGCACATAAGTTAAATAAACAGGGTGACAATATACAGCCTTGACGTACTCCTTTTCCTATTTGGAACCAGTCTGTTGTTCCATGTCCAGTTCTAACTGTTGCTTCTTGACTTGCATACAGATTTCTCAAAAGGCAGGTCAGGTGGTCTGGTATTCCCATCTCTTTCAGAATTTTCCACAGTTTGTGGTGATCCACACAGTCAAAGGTTTTGGGATAGTCAATAAAGCAGAAATAGATGTTTTCCTGGAACTCTTGCTTTTTCTGTGATCCAACGGATGTTGGCAATTTGATCTCTGGTTCCTCTGCCTTTTCTAAAACCATCTGGAAGTTCACTGTTCACATACTGTTGAGGCCTGGCCTGGAGAATTTTGAGCATTACTTTACTAGCATACGGAGAAGGCAATGGCACCCCACTCCAGTACTTTTGCCTGGAAAATCCCGTGGACGGAGGAGCCTGGTAGGCTGCAGTCCATGGGATCGCTAGAGTTGGACACAACTGAGCGACTTCACTTTCACTTTTCACTTTCATGCATTGGAGAAGGAAATGGCAACCCACTCCAGTGTTCTTGCCTGGAGAATCCCAGGGACAGGGAAGCCTGGTGGGCTGCCATCTCTGGGGTCGCACAGAGTCGGACACGGCTGAAGTGACTTAGCAGCAGCAGCAGCAGTTACTAGCATATGAGATGAGTGCAATTGTCCAGTAGTTTGAGCATTCTTTGGCATTGCCTTTCTTTGGGATTGGAATGAAAACTGACCTTTTCTAGTCCTGTGGCCACTGCTGAGTTTTCCAAATTTGCTGGCATATTGAGTACAGCACTTTCACAGCATTATCTTTTAGGATTTGAATTAGCTCAACTGGAATTCCATCACCTCCACTAGCTTTGTTCATAGTGATGCTTTCATAGGCCCACTTGACTTCACATTCCTGGATGTCTGGCTCTAGGTGAGTGATCATACCATTGTGATTATGAGTCATGAAGATCTTTTTTGTACAGTTCTTCCATGTATTCTTGCCACCTCTTCTTAGTATCTTCTGCTTCTGTTAGGTCCATACCATTTCTGTCCTTTCTTGAGCCCATCTTTGCATGAAATGTTCCTTTGGTATCTCTAATTTTCTTGAAGAGATCTCTAGTCTTTCCCACTCTGTTGTTTTCCTCTATTTCTTTGCCCTGATTGGTGAGGAAGGCTTTCTTATCTCTCCTTGCTATTCTTTGGAACTCTGCATTCAAATGGGTGTATCTTTCCTTTTCTCCTTTACTTTTCACTTCTCTTCTTTTTACAGCTATTTGCAAGGCCTCCTCAGACAGCCATTTCACTTTTTTGCATTTCTTTTTCTTGGGGATGGTCTTGATTCCTGTCTCCTGTACAATGTTATGAACCTCAGTCCATAGTTCATCAGGCACTCTATCTATCAGATCTACTCCCTTGAATCTATTTCTCACTTTCATTGTATAGTCATAAGGGATTTGATTTTGGTCATACCTGAATGGTCTAATGGTTTTCCCTACTTTCTTCGATTTAAGTCTGAATTTGGCAATAAGGAATTCATGATCTGAGCCACAGTCAGTCAGCTCCCAGTCTTGTTTTTGCTGACTATATAGAGCTTCTCCATTTTTGGGCTGCAAAGAATATAATCAATCTGCTTCTGGTATTGACCATCTGGTGATGTCCATGTGTAGAGTGTTCTCTTGTGTTGTTGGAAGAGGATGTTTGCTATGACCAGTGCGTTCTCTTGGCAGAACTCTATCAGCCTTTGCCCTGCTTCATTCTGTACTCCAAGCCGAAACTTGCCTGTTACTCCAGATGTTTCTTGACTACCTACTTTTGCATTCCAGTCCCCTATGATGAAAAAGACATCTTTTTGGGGTGTTAGTTCTAGAAGGTCTTGTAGGTCTTCATAGAACTGTTCAACTTCAGCTTCTTCAGCATTACTGGTCGGGGCATAGACTTGGATTACTATGATACTGAATGGTTTGCCTTGCAAATGAACAGAGATCATTCTGTCATTTTTGAGATTGCATCCAAGTACTGAATTTTGGACTCTTTTGTTGACCATGATGGCTACTCCATAACTTCTAACGGATTCTTGCCCACAGTAGTAGATATGATGGTCATCTGAGTTAAATTCACCCATTCCAGTCCATTTCAGTTCGCTGACTCCTAAAATGTTGATGTTCACTCTTGCCATCTCCTGTTTGACCACTTCCAGTTTGCCTTGATTCACGGACCTAACATTCCAGGTTCCTATGCAATATTGCTCTTTATAGCATCAGACTTTGCTTCTATCACCAGTCACATCCACAACTGGGTGTTGTTCTTCCTTTGGCTCCATCTCTTCATTCTTTCTGGAGTTATTTCTCCACTGATCTCCAGTAGCATACTGGGCACCTACCGACCTGGGGAGTTCATCTTTCAGTGTCCTATCTTTTTGGCTTTTCATACTGTTCATGGGGTTCTCAAGGCAAGAATACTGAAGTGGTTTGCCATTCCCTTCTCCAGTGGACCGCATTTTGTCATACTATCATCTTCCATATATAAATCACTGTGCTAGATGCTGAGAAGGCTATTACATATCAACATGAGACATCAGTTTGTCAGATCTCCCAGCAATTTTTGTTCCCCAATTGCAAAGTTATCTTGTTGCTCTCCAGCTTAAAATTCTTCAGTGGCTCACCATTACCTGGGGAATAAAGTCCAAACTCCTTTTAGCAAAACTAAATCCATCAACTTCTCCCTGTATATTCCCACCATCCTCTCCCCTTCAGTGCTCAGTGTGTGCTCAATTATGTCTGATTCTTTGTGACCCCATGGGCTGCAGCCCACCAAGTTATTCTGTCCATGGAATTTTCCCAGCAAGAATACTGGAATGGATTGCCATTTCCTCCCCTAGGGGATCCTCCTGACCCAGGGATCAAACCCAAGTCTCCTGCATGGTAGGTGTATTCTTAACCACTGTGCTACCTAGGAAGCCCTTTTCTCCCCTTACCTTTAGTTATTATATAGTAATACTTGTAATTATTTCTAAATGCATCACCCTATCCACTTTTCCTTTCCTTGACACATTCTATTCTCCTTGCCTTGATGTAATCCTCAACCCCCTAACCCCTATCCTAATTTCCCTTCCAAATTCCTTTCAATTATTCAAGTTATAAGAAACATCATTTTTCCCGAGAAAAATCTCAGTTCATTTCAAGAAAAGTTAGATGGCTCCACTCTGTTTTCTTAATACTCTGTTCTTATTTATCTCTGTTACAGCACTTGCATATTTTTTCAAAATGTTTATTTGGCTGCGCCAGTCTTAGTTGTAGCACTCAGGAGATTCATTTTCATTGCAGCACACAGGATCTTTAGTTGCAGCATATTGGATCTAATTCCTTTACCAGGGATCAAACCTGGACCCCCTGCATTGGAAGAGCAGAGTCTTAGTCACTGGACCGCCAGGGAAGTCTCAGCACTTGCATATTGTATGCTCTTAGTCTGTCCACTTATCTCCAATATATCTAAGGGCAGTTCTGATTCAAGGTGGCAACTAGGAAGATCCTGAACTTACCTCCTCCCAAAAACACAGAATGCATATGCAACAACTTCCTATATGCTTAAGGGCAAAAACTGCCTTATTCATTATTCATTTATTCCGAGAATAGCTATTCAGTTCCTCCCACCATCCACCCGCAATACACACCTTCTGAGAAGCAAGACTTCTTTTCATATGGACAAATCTAGATTTTCATCAAAAATCATTAAAAGCTAATCAGAAAAGAAAAGCATGGCAATTATTATATAACTATCAACAGACACTAGTAGATTGCAAACTGTAGACTCAAAAGGCAGATTACAGGTTATACATAATCTTATAGCCACTAGTTATTACTTTACCCGTTTTTATCCCATTCAAGTAAGCATATTAACATACAAGTGACAATGACGGTTAACATAGGTGCTGCTGTTCAGTCACTCAGTTGTGTCTGACTGTGATCCCATGGACTGTAGCCCACCAGACTCGTCTGTCTATGGGATTCTTCAGGCAAGAATACTGGAGTGGGTTGCCATTTCCTTCTCCAGGCAACCTTTCCAACCCAGGGTTCAAACCCTTGTCTCCTGCATTGGCAGGTGGATTCGTTACCCACTGAGCTACCAGGGAAGCCTCAATTGGGGTGGCTCTGTGTGTGTGTGTGTGCGCTTAGTCGCTCAGTCATGTCCAACTTTTATGACCCCATAGACTGTAGCCTGCCAGGCTCCTCTGTCCCTGGGATTCTCCAGGCAAGACTACTGGAGTGGGTTGCCATTTCTTCTCCAGGGGTGCCTCTAATTCAGCTCTTAATTTATATTTTTCAAATTAAATTATTTGCATATGCTGGTACTTCAGTAATTTAAAACAACAAACTACATGCAATAACTTGAGCTTTAGCAATGTGGTATGAAACCAAATTGAGAAATTCTTCTCTGGCACAGTGCCTAGCATCTAGTAGCTGACTGCTCAAAAAATGTTTGTTGAATTTAAATGGTTAACTTGAGTCAGGACACTTATTTTCTAGAGGGGAAGAAAAGCATAAGCCTCTGACCAGCTCACAGAAATACTAAAGGGAGAATTAAGTAATAAAAACGACAACAATGCAAGAACTGTAACAAAGTAATTAATCATGAAGTTAACTATTAGACGAGTAGCTTAGGACTTCCAACCAAGAAGTCACAGTGAGCCTATAGTAAATATACAGTAAGCTGGTATAGCAACATTAATATTAGGCAAATAAAGTTTAAACAGTACTCTTCAAAGGAAGCTATAACCCCTCATTTCAGAAGTGTTTTTGAAGTTTTCGGGTGAAATGTTTTGGTTCTAACAATGACTGGGGGTAGGGAGTGCTGCAGGCCTGAGATGCTAAGACATCCTGCAGCTACAGGACTGTCATGTACAAGGAAGCATTGTTCCATGTGCTGTAGAAAATGCAAATGTCTTACCAGATATTCATGTAAATAAAGAACACATTTATTATTATCTAAGCTTGGACTCTAACTCCATTTTACATTAAAAACAAAGTCACCTTGCATGGTATTAGTATAGACTGAACTTCCTAGGAATGCAACTAACTACCTGTAAATTAAGGAAAACTGCTTTTTGTTTTGTTGAGAATATCACTAAGAATTGGTCCTCATTTCAGAAAACCAGACCACCAATGATAGTGCTGCTCCTGAATCCCAATATAACACATCTGTATCAGATCCATTTGCAATTTTTATATTTATGGTGATTTATTTAGCCTTTAAAAAAAAAAACAAAACACTTTTTATTTTGTATTGGGGTGTAGCCAACTAACTGGAGAAGAAAACAGCAACCCACTCCAGTTTCATGGGAAATCCCATAGGCAGAGGAACCTGATGAGTTGCATGCAGTCCATGGGGTCACAGAGAGTCAGAGAGGACTTAGTGACTAAACAACACCAACAGCATAGCCAATTAATAATGTCATAACAGTTTTCCGTGAATAGTGAGCGCAGAGACTCAGTCATACATAAATATCTATTCATTCTTCCCCAAACCCCCCTCCCAGCCAGGCTGCCACATAACATTGAGCAGAGTTCCATGTTATTTAGCCTTTTTTAAAACACCAAACATACATAGGACTTTCCTGGTGGTCCAGCGGTTAAGAATCCTCCTGCCAGTGCAGAGGACACGGATCTGATCCCTGGTCCAGGAAGACTCAACATGCAGGGCTTGTGTGCCACAACTACTAAGCCGGTGTGCTGCAGCTACTGAAGCCTGCACGCCCTAGAGCTCATGCTCTGCAACACGAGAAGCCCGTGCTCCACATCTAGAGTAGACCCCTCTTACCAAAACTAGAGAAAACCTGGGCACAACCACCATGACCCAGCACAGCCAGAAATAAATAAATACAATTTTAAAAGTATATATGTATAAAGTGTATTTTTGCTTTGCCCACAAACTTTGTGGGCATTGTGCCTATTCTGCCAACTTTTTTCTCTAATGAAACATTCCAAATTAAATGAACATCTGATAAACTTGGCAAAAATATATTATACCTCCTTAATCAATCTGTAATTTGTCTTGGCAAGCTATTCCTATTTCAACTGAAGTTCCTATTTCCTTTATCACATACAAATAAGTCTGGTCTATTAATTACACTTTTATTCTAATATTGTATGGCATCTCTGTTCTTTTTTTTTTTTGTATGGAGTGGCTTCTGTCTTCTCTTAAAACTAGAACTAGTCATGCTTAAGAAGGTAAAAGCATCCAACTATTTTGTTATGTATTCCAGCATGCTGCTGCTATTACTGCTAAGTCACTTCAGTCATGTCCGACTCTGTGCGACCCCACAGATGGCAGCCCACCAGGCTCCCCCGTCCCTGGGATTCTCCAGGCAAGAACACTGGCGTGGGTTGCCATTTCCTTCTCCAATGCATGAAAGTGAAAATCGAAAGTGAAGTCACTCAGTCATGTCTGACTCTTCGTGACCCCACGGACTCCAGCATAGTCAGGCCCCAAAATGTGCATACTGAAATCTATATTTTTACTAATTTAATTTTACTCTTCTTTTATCATACAATTTTATCAATGATGTTTACCATTGATCTTATATAATCAATTATGTTTACCATTGATCGTATATAATTATAAACAACAGAACCACAGATCCCTATCAATTTCATTTCAGGGTAATTAAGAGTTAGGTTTTAAAAACCTGTTCTAACACCTAAAATTACACCACTTGCTACATACTAGGTTCTGTTGTGTAACTGCTTTATATGTTTTAACTCAGCTAATCCTCAAAATAATTCTATGAGATATTACTAACATTTCCCATATTACAGCTATGGAAACTGAGGCAAAGAGAGATTAAACAAGACTTTTTCAGAGCTCCAGCAAATGGCAGAGCCAGCACCTGAATTCCGATAATGCAAAGAACAGTGGACCTGAAAGCGTTCAAAACAAGTGTTCTAAGGAAAAAACCACTGCATGCACGAGAAAACAATTTACCAAATGCATGGATACTACATCATAATGATTGAATCACATTCTCAGAACACAATGAAATAAAATTTAAAATCAACAATAAAGAGATAAATAAAAATAAGCATAGTAGGCAATACTAATTGTTTACCCAACATCTATTGTCCCCATTTCTTGACTGACATAACTCCAATTAGGTGGCTTAATTAAAATGTTCAATCTTCCCTTCCCTGCAGCTAGGGTGGACAGATGTCCTAGTCTTAGTAAGGACATGGAAGTGGGAATTGCTTGGTGGAGGATTCTCAGAATGCTAATGTTTTCCTGATGAAATTGTTCTTTTTATCTGCTGAAGCATAGATGTGGTGCTTGCATCAAGAGCAAGAGGACAAAAGCCACAAACTAAAGAGAACTAGTGGAGGCCTAGATTGTTGATGACTTCCTCAAGCAGTTGTAAAACATAGGAATTTCTCAAGATTTCCTGAGAAAAATTAATATATTATATGAATAAGCCATTGTGTTCTGATTTCTGTAACATAACTGCCAAAGACAGTCCTAACTGATCTGTAAAATATTAAAAATAAATAATTTAGAGTTCAACCTAAAGATTCTAGGGAGGACTTTCCTGGTGGTCCAGTGCTTAGGCATGGGCCAATGCAGTGGGCATGGGTTCAATCCCTGGTCTGGGAAGATTCCTCATGCCACAGGGCAACTAAGCCCATGTTTGGCAACTGCTAAGCCCATGTTCTAGAGCCTGTGCTCTGCAATAAGAGAAGCCACTGCAGTGAGAAGCCAACACACCCAAACTAGACAGTAGCTCCTGCTTGCTGTAACTAGATAAAGGCCTGTGAGCAGCAAAGAAGACCCAGAAGAGCCAAATATTAAAAAATAATAATAATAAAGTAAAGATTCTAAGGAAAAAAGAAAGTATAATAATAAAGATAAAAGCAAAAGTTAATGAAATAGAAAATGAAAAAATAATAAAGGTCAACAAACCAAAAGCTGATTTGGGAGAAGAAAAAAACTAATAAAGAAACATATCTCCAAGGGCTTCCTTGGTGGCTCAGTGCTAAAGAATCCACCTGCCAATGCAGGAAACATGGGTTCAAACCCTAGTCTGGGAAGATCCCACATGCCAAGGAGCAACTAAGTCCATGCCCCACAACTACTGAGCCTGTGTCCTAGTAGCTGCAACTACTGGAGCCCAAGCGCCTAGAGCCCATGCTTGGCAACAAGAGAAGCCACAAGGAGAAGCCTGCACATCACTGTGAAGAACAGACCCCCCTGCCCGCACTGGCCAAAATTAGAGAAAATCCCAGGCAGAAACAAAGACCCAACACAGCCAAAATAAATAAATAATAAAATTATTCAAAAAAGAAAACATATCTCCAGAAATCTTTCATTTTCAGGTCACTGCTTACCTTTCTAGACTCATCACAGGCTTCCCACTTCTTTCCATGCTCGCAGCAGACTTGAACCAAACCCATTTCACTCACCACTCTGAGAATATTCCATGCTCTTAATCCCCTGTGCCTCCACAAATGCTTTTCTTCCTGCTTGAAATACCCTTTTCCCTGGTTGTCTTCCTGACAAGCTCTTTCTTCCTCTAGAAAACTCACTGGTGACCTCCTCTGAGAAGCCTTCTCTGACTCCTTTAAACAAAGTTTGTCCTGGAAGCCCATATTAAATTCCTTGGCAGCCTTTGCATACTTTCACACACTTACTAACTATATATTAAGTAATTTGAAGCTCTTGCTACAGGCTCTGTTTTAGCAAGTACTATATTTTAAATATATTTCCTTTTTTTCACCCTAAGCAAAGAGCTCATTTAGGGTGAGATTTTATTAATTTCTCTATCCCTAACACTAGCTCAATGTCCTATACCTAATGAGCTGCTGCTGCTGCTAAGTCGCTTCAGTCATGTCCGACTCTGTGTGACCCCATAGACGGCAGCCCACCAGGCTCCCCCGTCCCTGGGATTCTCCAGGCAAGAACACTGGAGTGGGTTGCCATTTTCTTCTCCAGTGCATGAAAGGGAAAAGTGAAAGGGAAGTTGCTGAGTCATGTCCGACCCTTCGCTACCCCATGAACTGCAGCCCACCAGGCTCCTCCGTCCATGAGATTGTCCAGGCAAGAGTACTGGAGTGGGTTGCCATTGCCTTCTCCAATACCTAATGAACACTAACTATATATTTGCGGAGTAAATGAATGAATGATTAAGATAGCAAATAAATGCAATGTTTATTACACACTCAAAGTATCAGCAGAGTGTTATGAGATCTCAAAGGGGAAGCAACCAACCCTCTCACCTTCCTTACTGCAAAAATAATATGCTTTAAGATAAGCTTTTTTTTTTTTTTTTTTTGGCTACACCACAAGGCCTGCAGGACCCTAAGTTCCCCAAGCAGGAATCAAACCTGGGCCTTTGGCTCAGTTCGAAACAGAACACAGTTTCTAACCACTGGACCCCCAGGGAAATTCTAAAATCAGTGTTTTATATCTCTCACATGCCTTCACATATATCAATGTCAACAAAAATACACCCATGCACTGAGTGAATCCAAGTTGTACATATAACTTCTGTGCTTCCAGTTTTTGTTTTTCTAGCTGGATTATCAATTAAGGTGAAGGATCTTGGGAGCTACTTCGGCATAGCAGTACACACACAGTAAAACTCTCAACCTGATAAGTCATCCCCCGATGTTACCTAGTGCTGAGTTCATCCCCCAGAGACATCTGCAAAATTCTTTACTAATCAGTAGCCCAACTTTCCACATCAGCTCTGGAGGAAATAGTAAATGGATGGAATATGGCCAAAAGCTACAATCATACACTACTGTGAGTGAACCTTAAGAATAAATGTAAAAAAAAAAAAAAAAAAGAATAAATGTGATACAAATAGTCTCCTTTAAAACATACCACTTTACCCCAAAACCCTGAACCTCCACATGAGACCTCCCTCTCTGAAACCTCACTGTACCTCAAAGAGGTTGCAAAACCAGATAAATGCAACAAGAAAAACAGCAGGAAATTTAGCAAGAAGCAGTTTTGACAGACAGCAAGGATATGTAACAAGGACCATTTCCAAAGTACAGAACCCTAAGAAGCCTTGGACTGCTATCATCCTTTCTCCCGGGGTTCTCAATGCTAAACTCCTTTTAAAAAGGTAGTGGGAGATGGGAAGGAACTTCTCTCTTCTCTATTCTCTTTTGGAAATCTCTGTAATACAGTGTTAGCCCCTTGGATTCATCACAGGCAAAAATAAATAAAATTATTTTTTAAAAATTAAAGAAGAATTAAAGAATTAAAGAAAAATTAAAGAAGAATTCTGGTGGGTCAGTAGCTAAGACTCCATGCTCCCAAGGCAGAGGGCTGATCAAGGAACTAGATCCCACATGCCACAACTAAGAGTTCACATGTGACAAAGATCAAAGATCCTGCATGCTGCAACTAACATTGGGTGCAGCCAAATAAATAAAAATAAATACTTGTTAAAAGAAAGTTAACTGCAACCTAAATACAATGATGTTACATAAGACTGTAGCCCATAACTTGCTAGGAGACTCCCATGTTTGCTGGCTTTGAAGAATCAAGCTGCCACATGGAGAAGGAAACACAGCAAGGAGCTACAGCCCTCAGTTCAGCAGTCTGCCAGGAACTGAATGATGCCAACAACCACATAAGCTTAGCAACAGATCCTTCCCCAGTTGAGCCTCACATAAGACAGCTGCCCTAACTGACACCTTGATTGCAGCTTTGTGAGCCTCTGAGGCAGGGGACCCAGCTAAGTCATACCTAGACTCTTGAACTACAGAAACAGATATAATAATATGTGTTCTTTTTAAACCACTGCATCAGTGGTAAAATTGTTATGCAGCAATAAATAACTAATATACTATCCTTCCCATTGTGTGGCAATTACCCTTGCACTTAATTAATGTTAATATAAATGATTACCATCGGATTATAATTTCCACAAGGTCAGGATTAACAAGTTTTAATCATCAGTGTATCTTAGCACTTAACACAGTGTCTGGTGTGAACAGATGGATAGATGGATGAATAAATGCCTACTCTGTTCCAGGCATAATGCTGTATCTTAGAGAAACAAAGGTAAATAAGACATAGTCCCTGTTCTTATGGAGCTTGAAGCTAAGTAGGATGACAAGACACTTAATCAGATGATTTCAAAAGACTATGTTAAAGGTAACATAGGCTTCTGTGAAGACACAGTATATGGGCTTTTAACTCAGACTGCATGGGTCCAGGTAGGGGAGAGGAGAAAATCTTCTCCCCAAGAGTAGAAAGACAAACAAGTCTGTGGGGGGTATGATCAAATCAGTGTACTATGAGTACTACTCTGTCAAGATTGACATCATTATCAATAATGTCTTCATAATCTAGTCCCAAAATGACAAAGTATTCGGTATGCTGCTGCTACATCGCTTCAGTCGTGTCTGACTCTTGGCAACCCCATGGACTGCAGCCTACTAGGCTCCTCCGTCCATGGGATTTTCCAGGCAAGAGTACTGGAGTGGGTTGCCATTGCCTTCTCCTGAGTATTTAGTATAGTGGGATTAAAAACAAGGACCCACACCTCTTGTGATGTGAGAAGACACATTTTAGGCACTGTATTAGTTACAAGAAAATCTGATATCAAAGAAATTCAATTAATCTTCTAAAGGAATGTTTGGGGATTCTCAATAGATCAATAAAATCAAGATTTATATTGATCAGGCAACATGATATTATGTATAGAAAATTCTAAAGAAAAAAAACTACAAAAACTATTAGAATTAATAGAAGAGTTCAGCAAGGTTATAGGATACAAGATAAATATATAAAAATCAAGTGTTTTCCATACTGTGCTGTGTGCGTCCATCGTCGCTCAGTCTTGTGTCAGACCCTTTGCAACCCCATGGACTGTAGCCAGCCAGACTCCTTGGTCCAAGAGGACTCTCTAGGCAACCCACTGGAGTGGGTTGCCCATGCCCTTCTTCAGGGGATCTTCCCAACCCAGAGATCGAGCCCACGTCTCCTGCACTGCAGGTGGATTCTTTATATCATCTGAACTACCAGGGAAGCCAGTTTTCTACACTAGGAATAAGCAATCAGAAAATGAAATTAAGAACATAATTTTCCTACAACAAAACTGCTAGAAACAAAGACCGAGAACCTCAGGACTTTGAACCAAGGTAGCTAGAGCATTATCCGTATAGCACATAAAGTTCTCTTCTAGAGGAGGCAAAAAGGTTGCTGCTCTGCCTGTGTTTTTCCCTACAGTATCCCTTGCTGTCACTCTGGAAGACACCAACTGACTTTTGCCTGACACTGACATTCTCAGTTTGATCTCAGTCACTGCATCCTTCCAACACTTAGACTCCTGAAGTTAAAGAAATGGTCCTCATTGCTTGAGTATAAAAATCCTCCCAAGTGAAACATCACTCTTAGTTTTCTTTTTAAACCCTCTTTCACTGTAATAACTTTTGTTTTAATAAAATATTCCTTTTTTTAAAGACCTAGGAAGGAAGGGAGGAACACAGAAAGAAAGGAAGAGAAGAAAGAAAAGACAATTCCACTTACAATAGCACCAAAAGTTAAGAGCTGAAATGACAGAACTATTAGAAAAAAACATTAGGGGAAATCTTCACGACATTACATTTGGCAACAATTTCATGGATATGACATCATAAGCACAAACAATGAAAGGAAAGCTATAAATTGAATCTCAACAAAATTAAGAACTTGTGTGCATCAAAGGACACTACATAAAGAACTACAACTCAACAAAAACAACCCAAGTTTAAAAAAAAAGGAAAGGAAGGAAGGAATATGCAACAGATTAAAGACAATCTCTTCAGCAACTGGTGTTGGGAAAGCTGGACAGCTATGTGCAAATCAATAAAATTAGAATACTCCCTCACACCATGCACAAAAATACTCACTTAGTATCATGCTTAGTGAGATAAGCCAGAGAGAAAAAAAGACAAATACTATATTTTATCACTTACTTGTGGCATCTAAAAAAAAAAACAAAACTAGTGAATAGAACACACACAAAAAAGCAAAACAGACACAGAGAGAACAAGCTAGTGACTACCAATGGAGCAAAGAAAAGGGGCAAAATAGGGGCAGGGGTAAGAGGTACAATCACCATGTATAAAATAACTACAAGCACATTACCTATAGCACAGGGAATATAGCCAATTTTTATAATAACTATACATGGACTATAACCTGTAAAAATTGTGAATCTCTATGTGGTACACCTGAAACTAATATAATATTGTAAATCAATTATTATCTCAAAAAAAAAAAGCTCATGAGAGCTACTTCATGAGCTCTCACACCTACTTCACACCCACTAGGATGGCTATAATAATAAAAAATTTTTAAACAATAAACAGAATAGTAAGTGTTGGTGAGATGTAGAGAAACTGGAACCCTTACACATTGCTTGCAGGCATGTAAAATGAAACAGCCACTGTGGAGAACCTCAGTACCTCAAAAAGTAAAATGAAATTACTATATGAACGAGACATTCCACTTCTAGATATACAGCAAAAGAATTAAAAACAAGTGCTCAAACAAATACTTGTATACAAATGTTCATAACTGTACTATTCACAATAGCCAAAAGAGGGAAACAATCCTATTGTCTACCAACAAATGACTATATAGACAAAACGTGGTATTTCATACACTGGAACATTTTTGGGCTATAAAAAGGAATGAAATGTTAATACATACTATAACACGGATCAATGCTGAAAACACTATGCTAAATAAAAGAAGTCAGTCATAAAAGTCACATATTGTATGATTCCATTTATATGAAACGTCCAGAATAGGCAAGTCTATAGAGATATGAAGTAGAACAGTGTTTGCCTGGAGATGGGGGAAGGGAGGAACGGACAATGACTATTAATAAGTACAGGATTTCTGTTTAGAATGATAAAAATATTTTTAAATTAATGGTGAAAGATGTACAGCCATGTAAATATACTAAAACCCACTGAATTATGTATTTTAAAAACGATAATTTTATATTACCTCAACTATTTCAGAGATTGAATTGCCAACATCCAGAAATGGATCATGGAAAAAGCAAGAGAGTTCCAGAAAAACATCTATTTCTGCTTTATTGACTATGCCAAAGCCTTTGACTGTGTGGATCACAATAAACTGTGGAAAATTCTGAAAGAGATGGGAATACCAGACCACCTGATCTGCCTCTTGAGAAATCTGTATGCAGGTCAGGAAGCAACAGTTAGAACTGGACATGGAACAACAGACTGGTTCCACATAGGAAAAGGAGTACGTCAAGGCTGTATATTGTCACCCTGCTTATTTAACTTCTATGCAGAGTACATCATGAGAAACGCTGGACTGGAAGAAACACAAGCTGGAATCAAGATTGCCGGGAGAAATATCAATAACCTCAGATATGCAGATGACACCACCCTTATGGCAGAAAGTGAAGAGGAACTCAAAAGCCTCTTGATGAAAGTGAAAGTGGAGAGTGAAAAAGTTGGCTTAAAGCTCAACATTCAGAAAACAAAGATCATGGCATCCGGTCCCACCACTTCATGGGAAATAGATGGGGAAACAGTGGAAACAGTGTCAGACTTTATTTTGGGGGGCTCCAAAATCACTGCAGATGGTGACTGCAGCCATGAAATTAAAAGACGCTTACTCCCTGGAAGGAAAGTTATGACCAACCGAGATAGCATATTCAAAAGCAGAGACATTACTTTGCCAACAAAGGTCCGTCTAGTCAAGGCTATGGTTTTTCCTGTGGTCATGTATGGATGTGAGAGTTGGACTGTGAAGAAGGCTGAGCGCCGAAGAATTGATGCTTTTGAACTGTGGTGTTGGAGAAGATTCTTGAGAGTCCCTTGGACTGCAAGGAGATCCAACCAGTCCATTCTGAAGGAGATCAGCCCTGGGATTTCTTTGGAAGGAATGATGCTGAAGCTGAAACTCCAGTACTTTGGCCACCTCATGCGAAGAGTTGACTCATTGGAAAAGACCCTGATGCTGGGAGGGATTGGGGGCAGGAGGAGAAGGGGATGACAGAGGATGAGATGGCTGGATGGCATCACTGACTCAATGGACGTGAGTCTGAGTGAACTCCAGGAGTTGGTGATTGACAGGGAGGCCTGGCGTGCTGCGATTCATGGGGTCGAAAAGAGTCGGACACGACTGAGCGACTGATCTGATCTGAACTATTTCTCAGTAAAGTGCTTATTAAAAAGAAAAAAAAAGTACCCTGATACTTTGTTCTGGAATAGGAGTCCAGGTTTTATAGGTTTCACAATACACACTAAAATACAGAATTATCTCATGGGGGTACTTTAGTTATCTCAAGAGACTGGAAAAGTCATCAGCCTACAAATCCTCCTTCCAATTATATTTCCAAACAAAACAAGGACTAGCATAAGAAGAAATTAAGAGCCTTCTACTGTAGCCCAACAGAAATACTCTTAATGTGAAAATGAAAAGGTTGTCAGCCACTGCCACACTGGAGCTGAATAGATTTTCCACTTACCAGAGGTAAGAGATTGGGGCCATTGTGCCATTTGGTTTTACATTCTTTTCCCTTTATAAATATACATGTCACCTCTATTTACACACACCTCAGTTCTTCCCTAAACAGATTCCACTAACATCCAAAATATCTAAGTCATTTTCTTAGAAATAACTGAAATTAATCTGTTTTATAGTATTTTTAAAATAAGAAGATGATTAACAGTCAAAGGAACTCTCTGAAGCTCACAAATGGTATTAAGTGTAAATCCAACCTATTTTGCTTCTAAAAGGGTATTTTTTTCTAATTTCAGTAACAGATGTTTTATATATCTTTTCTAGTGCTTTTAGGTCAGGGCTTTATAACCTCAGCACTATTAACATTTTGGGCCAGACAATTTTTGGTGGTGGACGGCTATCCTGTGCATTGTAGAACTGTTAGTGGTATCCTCTACCCACTAGATGCCAGTAGTACCCCTGCCCAGTTGTGACATTATCTCCAGACATTGCTAAATATCTCTTAGGAAGGCAAAACTGACCCCAGTTGAGAACAACTGCCCTAGTTCATCAGGCTTAATTATTTCTGGACTTCCCTGGTGGGCCAGTGGCATCCACACTTTCAGTGCAGTGGGCCTGGGTTCAATCCCTGGTTGGAGAAAATCCCACATGTCGCATGTTGTGGCCAAAAACAAGGAAAATGACAAATTATCTAATTGTAATTCATGAGGCTACTGAACCACAAAGTATACAATAAATACCATGAGGTTTGATGGTCATGGCTTTCTATCCTTCATATATAGCCAAGCAGTCTTTGTTACTTATCTAAAGACAAGCTTCAGAACTAAATTGAACAGATTAATATAACTAAAAATCGATTCTTAAGGAGGAATGACCAGAGGGTGCTAAATCCTAAAACTGAACTATTTTAAAGGAATATAAATAAGCTGCATAAATCCACATTCTTGGGACTTCCCTGGCGGTCCAGTGTTTAGGGCTCCACGCTTCTGATGCGGGGGCACAGGCTTGATCCCTGGTCAGGAAACTAAGATCCCACATGCCACGTGGTGCAGCCAAAAAAAAAAACAAAAAAATAAAAAGTTCACATTCTTTAATATGAAATCATCCATCAGCCAGTTTTCTTTTGCTATCTAAGGCAACTAAAAGTCCTTAAGCTACCTGCATAATTCATACCTCCCACACCAGAAGTTAAATATTTTCTTTTATTGCTACTGATACATATTTTTTTATTTAACCTGACCTTTAAAGCTCTGTAATCATTTGTACTTTGTAATCAAAGATAAAAACTAACCATCACCTAGCTGTGCACTACAGAGCTAGTAGACCAGAGGCTGGAAAACTTTTTCTGTAAAGGGACAGACAATAAATATCTTGGGCTTTGAAGTTATATGGTCTCTGCTGTAACTACTCAACTCTGTCATTGTAGCACAAAAGCAGCCATAAAACATACATTACCAAATAAGTGTAGATGTGGTCCAATAAAACTTATTTACCAATGCAAAAGGCAGGCAAGATTGGTCCAAAACCCTGTATCAGAATACTACATGTGAGAAAAAATAAAAATATTGATTCCTCTCTTTCCCGATGATGTTTTCATCATAAAAGTAAACTAAGAACTTTCTAAAATACCATTAACTTTTGTTGTTGCTGTTCAGTTGCTAAGTCGTGTCCGACTCTTTGTGACCCCATGGACTGCAGCACAAGGTCCTCTGTCCTCCACTATCTCCCAGTGTTTTTTCAAATTTATGTCTATTGAGTCTGTGATGCTATCTAACTATCTCATCCTCTGCCACCGCCTTCTCCTTTGGCCTTCAATCTTTGCCAGCATCAGGTTCTTTTCCAATGAGTTGACTGAGCTGGCATCAGGGGGCCAAAGTATTGGGACTTCAGCATCAGTCCTTCCAATGAATATTTAGGGTTGATTTCCTTTAAGATTGACTGGTTTGATCTTCTTACAGTCCACGACACTCTCAAGAGTCTTCTCTAGCACCACAATTTGAAAGCATCAATTGTTCCGAGTTCAGCCTTTTTTATAGTCCAACTCACACATCCATACATGACTACTAGAAAAACCATACCTTTGACTATACAGACTTTCATAGGCAACATTCTTTCTAATATGCTAAGTTTGTCATAGTTTTCCTTCCAAGGAGCAGTATCTTTTAATTTCATGGCTGCAGTCACTGTTCACAGTAATACTGGAATTCAAGAAAATAAAATCTGTCACTGCTTCCAATTTTTCCCCTTTTAACTAGCTTTCTTCAATTAACAAGCTTTCTCCTATTTAGTAACAGGCATTCACAGTGGGATAATGCTGCACCCTATTGCCTTAAATGAAGAAAAAGAGCCAACTATGAAATCAGGCTCAGGATTGAGATTTGTACTTACCACTATACAGAAGCCTGACCCAAGAAATTAAATCCTTTAGGTTCAGATCCAGAACCTAAACAAACCCAGCAGAAACAATGTCAGACCTGTATATTAAAACACATCCACAAGCTAGAAAACTGCAAGGTAAAACCTATCTCCCTGAATATAGGCTCTCAATATAAAATTATAAATCACAGAAAAAATGAAATTCCAGCAGGTCAAAAGACCAAATAGTAAGATATCCATACCCTAAGACTTGCAACTAATCTGAAAGGGACTAAAAACAAACAAAAAAGTTTAATGGTCAAAATTTACTCATCTCTATGCAAATCTACTAGAAAACCTATACTAATAACATTCTCTTTTTTCAAAATTTTATTTATTTATTTTTGGTTGCACTGGGTCTTCGTTGCTGTGAACAGGCTTTCTTCAGCTGCAGCAAGCAGGGGCTGCTCTTCATTGCACTGCACAGGCTTCTCACTGCGGTGGCTCCTCCTGTTGCGGAGCATGAGCTCTCCGGGCACAGGCTTTAGCAGCTGCAGCATGTTGGGCTCAGTAGTTGTGGTGCCGGGGCTTAGTTGCTCTGTGGCATGTGGGATCTTCCCAGATCAGGGATCAAACCTGTGTCCCCTACATTGGCAGGCAGATTCTTAACCACTGGACCAGCAGGGAAATCTCAACAATAATTTTCTAGTAAAATATAATTACTGAAATTGACTTAGAAAAAACAAAAATTTATACAGTTAAACTAAAAGGAAAGAAAAAATTTTCAAAGTACTTGGCCAAGATTTGATAGAAGAATTCAATCAAATATTCAAGAAGTAAATTATTCCAATAATATTTCAATTGTTACAAAGCATAGGGGAAAAAGCTTCAAAATTATTTTTATGAACCAAGTATAACATTCCTAACAAAACCTAAAAACAGAAGCATGAGAGAAAAACACAGCCTATTCTCATAAATACTGGGATATAAACACCCCAGCAAAAAGAAGTTAGCAGCTCATTAAAGAATAATATACCACAAATGCAAAGATAATTTACTATTAGACTACTTACTAATATAATTCACTTTCCTGACAGCAAAAGACAAAAATACATGCATCATCATATATATTACAGTTCTTCAGAGAAACAGAACAGGATATATAGAGACAAAAAGATTTATCACAAGGAATTGGCTCACACAATTACAGAGCCTGATAAGTTCCAAGATCTGCAGTTGGTAACATGGAGACCCAGGAAAGCCAATGGTGTAATTTCTGTCTGAGTCTGAAGCCCTGAGAACCAGGAGAGCCAATGGGATAAGTTCCAGTCCAAAACACGGCAGTTCAGTTCAGTCACTCCGTCCTGTCCAACTCATTGTGACCCCATGGACTACAGCATGCCAGGCCTCCCTGTCCATCACCAACTCCCAGAGTTTACTCAAACTCATGTCCATTGAGTCGGTGATGGCATCCAACCACCTCATCCTCTGTTCCCTTCTCCTCTGGCCTTCAATCCTTCCCAGCATCAGGGTCTTTTCAAATGAGTCAGTTCTTCACATCAGATGGCCAAACTATTGGAGTTTCAGCTTCAACATCAGTCCTTCCAATGAATATTCAGGACTGTATTTCCTTTAGGACGAATTGGTTGGATCTCCTTGCAGTCCAAGGGACTCTCAAGAGTCTTCTCCAACACCACAGTTCAAAAGCATCAATTCTTCGGTACTCAGCTTTCTTTATAACCCAACTCTCACATCCATACATGACTACAGGAAAAACTACAGCTTTGACTAGACGAACCTTTGATGGCAAAGGTCTCTGCTTTTGAATACACCTTTAGTAAAATCTTTAATAAAACGTCTCTGCTTTTTAATATGTCATCTAGGTTGTTCATAGTTTTTCTTCCAAGGAGTAAGCATCTTTTAATTTCATGGCTGCAGTCACCATCTGCAGTGATTTTGGAGCCCCAAAAAATAAAGTTTTTCACTGTTCCCACTGTTTCCCCATCTATTTACCATGAAATGATGAGACCAGATGCCATGATCTTAGTTTTCTGAATTTGAGCTTTCATTTCAGTTCAGTCACTCCATCGTGTGTGACACTTTGTGACCCCATGAACCACAGCGTTCCAGGCCTCCCTGTCCATCACCAACTCCCGGAGTTCACCCAAAACCATGTCCATCGAGTCAGTGATCCCATCGAATCATCTCATCCTCTTCTTCTCCTGCCCTCAATCTTTTCCAGCATCAGGGTTTTTTCAAATGAGTCAGCTCTTCACATCAGGTGGCCAAAGTATTAGAGTTTCAGCTTCAACATCAGTCCTTCCAATGAACACCCAGGACTGATCTCCTTTAGGATGGATTGGTTGGATCTCCTTGCTGTACAAGGGACTCTCAAGAGTCTTCTCCAACACCATAGTTCAAAAGCATCAATTCTTCGGCATTCAGCTTTCTTTATAATCCAACTCTCACATCCATACATGACCACTGGAAAAACCAAGCCTTGACTAGATGGAGCTTTGTTGGCAAAGTAATGTCTCTGCTTTTCAATATGCTATCTAGGTTGGACATAACTTTTCTTCCAAGGAGTAAGCATCTTTCAATTTCATGACTGCAGTCACCATCTGCAGAGATTTTGGAGCCCCCAAAAATAAAGTCAGCCACTGTTTCCATTGTTTCCCCAACTATTTGCCATGAAGTGATGGGACCGGATGCCATGATCTTAGTTTTCTGAATGTTGAGCTTTAAGCCAACTTTTTCACTCTCCTCTTTCACTTTCATCAAGAGGCTCTTTAGTTCTTCTTCACTTCCTGCCATAAGGGCGGTGTCATCTGCATATCTGAGGTTATTGATATTTCTCCCGGCAATCTTGATTCCAGCTTGTGCTTCTTTCAGCGTTTCTCATGATGTACTCTGCATAGAAGTTAAATAAGCAGGGTGACAATATACAGCCTTGACGTACTCCTTTTCCTATTTGGAACCAGTCTGTTGTTCCATGTCCAGTTCTAATTGTTGCTTCCTAACTTGCATACAGATTTCTCAAAGGGCAGGTCAGGTGGTCTTGTATTCCCATCTCTTTAAGAATTTTCCACAGTTCGTTGTGATCCACACAGTCAAAGGCTTTGGCATAGTCAATAAAGCAAAAGTAAATGTTTTTCTGGAACTCTCTTGCTTTTTCAATGATCCAACAGATATTGGCAATTTGATCTCTGGTTCTTCTGCCTTTTCTAAAATCCAGCTTGAACATCTGGAAGTTCACCATTCACATACTGTTGAAGCCTGGCCTGCAGAATTTTGAGCATTACTTTACCAGCATGTGAGAGTAAGATGACAAGCCCAAGGCCTAAGAAGAGGCAGTATTTCAGTTTCAATCCAAAGGCAGGGAAATACCCATATCCCACCTAAAGTAGTCAGGTAGGAATTCCCTCATCACCGGAAGGTCACCCTTTCAGTTCTTTTGGGGCCTTTAAATGATTGATCAGGTGGTAAAGAATCTGCCTGCAATGTAGGAGACCAGGGTTCAATCTCTGTGTCAGGAAGATCCCCTGGAGAGGGGAGTGGCAACACACTCCAGTTTTCTTGACTGGAGAATTAGCAGGCTACACAGTTCATGGGGTTGTAAAGAGTTGGACATGACTGAGTGACTAACGTCCACATTCAGTTCAGATCAGTTCAGTTCAGTTGCTCAGTCATGTCCAACTCTTTGCGACCCCATGAATCGCAGCACGCCAAGCCTCCCTGTCCATCACCAACTCCCGGAGTTCACTCAGACTCACGTCCATCGAGTCAGTGATGCCATCCACTCATCTCATCCTCTGTTGTCCCCTTCTCCTCCTGCCCCCAATCCCTTTTCCAATGAGTCAACTCTTCGCATGAGGTGGCCAAAGTACTGGAGTTTCAGCTTTAGCATCATTCCTTCCAAAGAAATCCCAGGGCTGATCTCCTTCAGAATGGACTGGTTGGATCTCCTTGCAGTCCAAGGGACTCTCAAGAGTCTTCTCCAACACCACAGTTCAAAAGCATCAATTCTTCGGCGCTCAGCCTTCTTCACAATCCAACTCTCACATCCATACATGACCACTGGAAAAACCATAGCCTTGACTAGACGGACCTTTGTGGGCAAAGTAATGTCTCTGCTTCTTAATATGCTGTCTAGGTTGGTCATAACTTTTCTTCCAAGGAGTAAGCATCTTTTAATTTCATGGCTGCAGTCACCATCTGCAGTGATTCTGGAGCCCAAAAAAAGAAAGTCTGACACTGTTTCCACTGTTTCCCCATCTATTTCCCATGAAGTGATGGGACTAGATGCCATGATCTTAGTTTTCTGAATGTTGAGCCTCAAGCCAACTTTTTCACTCTCCACTTTCACTTTCATCAAGAGGCTTTTGAGTTCCTCTTCACTTTCTGCCATAAGGGTGGTGTCATCTGCATATCTGAGGTTATTGATATTTCTCCCGGCAATCTTGATTTCAGCTTGTGCCTCTTCCAGTCCAGCGTTTCTCATGATGTACTCTGCATAGAAGTTAAATAAGCAGGGTGACAATATTCAGCCTTGGCGTACTCCTTTTCCTATGTGGAACCAGTCTGTTGTTCCATGTCCAGTTCTAACTGTTGCTTCCTGACCTGCATACAGATTTCTCAAGAGGCAGGTCAGGTGGTCTGGTATTCCCATCTCTTTCACAATTTTCCACAGTTTATTGTGATCCACAAGTCAAAGGCTTTGGCATAGTCAATAAAGCAGAAATAGATGTTTTTCTGGAACTCTCTTGCTTTTTCCATGATCCAGCGGATGTTGGCAATTTGATCTCTGGTTCCTCTGCCTTTTCTAAAACCAGCTTGAACATCAGGAAGTTCATGGTTCACGTATTGCTGAAGCCTGGCTTGGAGAATTTTGAGCATTACTTTACTAGCGTGTGAGATGAGTGCAATTGTGTGGTAGTTTGAGTATTCTTTGGCATTGACTTTCTTTGGGATTGGAATGAAAACTGACCTTTCCCAGTCCTGTGGCCACTGCTGAGTTTTCCAAATTTGCTGGCATATTGAGTGCAGCACTTTCACAGCATCATCTTTCAGGATTTGAAATAGCTCAAGAGGAATTCCATCACCTCCAGTAGCTTTGTTCATAGTGATGCTTTCTAAGGCCCACTTGACTTCACATTCCAGGATGTCTGGCTCTAGGTGAGTGATCACACTATCGTGATTATCTTGGTCATGAAGATCTTTTTTGTTCTTCTGTGTATTCTTGCCACCTCTTCTTAATATCTTCTGCTTCTGTTAGGTCCATACCATTTCTGTCCTTTATCGAGCCCATCTTTGCATGATATGTTCCCTTGGTATCTCTAATTTTCTTGAAGAGATCTCTAGTCTTTCCCATTCTGTTGTTTTCCTCTATTTCTTTGCATTGATCGCTGAAGAAGGCTTTCTTATCTCTTCTTGCTATTCTTTGGAACTCTGCATTCAGATGCTTATATCTTTCCTTTTCTCCTTTGTTTTAGGGATGGCAATCTGCTTTACTCGTCTACTGATTCAAATGATAATCTTATTCAAAATGTACTCTCAGAGACTTACTCAGAATAAAATTTGACCAAATATCTAGGCACCATCTGGCCCAGTTAAGTCAACATATAAAATTAACCATCATGCTAGAGATTTTGAAAAGACATACAGTAAAAGTCATCATCCATACTGCATAAAAATAGTTCTTAACACAAAATAGGAGGTTTTTTTTATTACAATTTTGAAGATCGAACAGAAAAAGAAATATCTACTTCGACCCCCAAATCATATCATGTTTAATTAGGAAACACTACAGGTATTCCCGTTAAAGTCAGGAACAAAGACAAGATGTCAAATACCAATATTATTTAACACTTTAGGAAGTATTAGTCAGTGCTGTTTATTGAGAAAAAGTGAGATAAAAAATGGGAAATAAATTTATCATCATTCACAGATATGACTATATATCTGGAAAATCAAAGTGAATCAACTGAAAATCTATTGCAAACATTAAAAAAAACTCAATACACTGGATGCATCAAAGATTAATGTGTAAAAATTAGTAGTCTTCACAAGCAAACAACAAACAGAAGATATAACGGAAGTGCGGTTGACATTTACAATTGCAACAGACAAAAATGAATATCCAACAGCAGAAGAAATGTGGAATTTTTTTTAAATTTTTAATGTCTACAAAGAGACACAAAATACTTGAACATATGAAAAGGTATGCCATATGCTTATATAAAAAGATTCACTATCATCATAAAGATAATAATTCTCTAAATTAATCTATAAATTTACCAAAATCTCAATAAAAGGGTAATAGGATATTTTTAGAAACTGACAAATGCATTTTAAAACTCACAATAAAAATCAGGAAGAATTGCCAAGAAAATTCTGGAAAGGAATAATAATTATGAAGAAGACTAGACTAACCAGATATTAAAATAAAATTGAAATGATTAAATTATTATAACAGTGTATTATGGTAGACAGGCCAATACAACAGAATAAAGTCTAGAAAGATACCAAAATACATACTGAGGACAATTCAGGATAGAACAAAGGTGACACTTCCAATCAGTGAGAAAAATATTAAATATACATTAAATGTTGCTGGTACAACTGAGTAGACATTTTAAAAAACAAATTCCAGATAGATCAAACATTTAAACATAAGTGGTAATACCATCAAAGTGATAAGAAAAAAATTATAGTGTTATTTATAACATAGGAGTATAGAGAGATTTTTTAAATAATAAAAGAAACAGAAGACAATAAAAAACAAACTGAACTATTTCTACATTGCAAAAATTGTTAAAAACTAGCTTAAAAAGCACTACAGTCTTAGAAAATATAATTCATAGCACACATAAAAAGTTCTACAAAACTAAGATACTTGTAGAAGAATAAGTACTATATGCCATGTAGAATTCTAAGCACTCAGGATACAGCAGTGCAGAGATAAAGAGATTTAAAAGTTAGTGTAAGTTCTGCTGTAAGTTCTGTAAGATTTAAAAGGTAGTGTAAGTTCTGCCCTCATAGAACTTATACTACCTCTACCATGGAGTAGGTAAGTAGGTAAATAATAGATAACTGATATATAAACATCCACACACACATACACATACAGACATACATGTATTTGCTTACATAAGTACAAAATATCTCTAGAAGGACATATAAGAAAGCACTGAATACCAGTTACCTAGAGAGAAGAAAACTGAGGGGCAGAAAAAAGCAAATGATTTTTCACTGAATAACCTTTTACACCTTTTAAGTTTATACTATGTGATTTTTAAAATAAATTCAACTAAAATTACACAAAATTAGATGTTCAAAGAAAAGCAGGAACAGGATATTTGAAACAAAAGAGAAGTGCATTTAAGAAACACAAATAGAAAGTCTACAAAACTCTCATCACAAGAAAGAAAAAAGAATCTGCAAATACATGACGTGATGGACGTTAACTAAACCTATTATGGTAATCATTTCACAATATATATTCATATGAAATCATATTATACACCGAAAATTAATACACTTTTATATGCCAACTGTATCTTAATAAAACCTAAAAGAAAAAAGCCAAAAAAAGAGATAGTCTAGAAAAGAAAAACATAGCAACTGAAATTAAAAAGTCTCAAAGGTAGTTTCAATTATAGAGTAGGCCCCAAATGAAAAGAAAGTAAACAGGGAAATAGACTGAAAATCACCACCACACTCCCCCCTAAAAAAACTAGCACAAAAAGGCAAAGAAATAAAAACACGAGAGAAAAATTAAGAGACATGAAAGATAGCATGAGACAATCCAATATGTATGTAATGGGACCTTAAGAGGCCAAAAAAAAGAGCAGAATTTTAAAAGATAAAATGTCCAAGAATTTTCTAGAATTTAAGACACATGAGTTCTTAAAATGAAGGAGTAAACCACATTCTAAGCAGAATAAATAAAAATAAATCAGCTCCGAGACCAATATAATCAAAACTGAACAAAGAAGAAAAAATAATTCTAAAAAGAAAGAAAAGGCTGATTAACTAAAAAGGGTAACAACCAAACTAACAACTAACTTAGCAACAGCAAACATGGATTTGATCCCTAGTCCAGGAAGATTTTACATGCTGCGGAGCAACTAATTAAAAAAAGAAGAAAAAAGGGAAGAATAATTTTAATGTGCTGAAGCAAATACTGTCCTAAATTCTATACTCATTAAATTATCATTTAAGAGTTTATTCAGTGTAAAGACAGAAGTAATAACAATAAATATAAACAGATTACAATTTCTCTGTCTCTTTATGGGCAAATTTAATTTTGGATCAAAAAAAGTAAATATAAAACTATTTCATAGGACACATAAAAAATGTACTATCACAGACAGAATAAAAATAGAGATAGGAAAAGACATACTGGGAAAATAATAACCAAAACAACAGATAAATGCATACAGTGAGGAAGAAGGTACATAATATTGATATCAGATAAAGTAGGAATCAAAGCTAACAGCATAAAGTGGTACAAAAATAGAGAACTAGCATTTATAAAATATACAATCTATCTGTAGTATACAATCTAATAATAACATGAATTTCTATTAATATATAGTTCACAAAATGGACTATAAACAAAATAACCACACTGACAGAAACACAAGGAGAATCTATAAACACATTAGGAAATATTAATAGACTTTTTTCAAAGAAATATATTAGACTATAATAAATAAGGTCATATAACATTTGAATAACAATACAAAAGCTTAATCTAATAGAGGTACACAGAACTTTATGCAATCAAACAAAACATAAATTCATATTTGTTTCAAATATATTTGTGGCATTCAAAAAAATCTGACCTTGTACTATATCAAAACAAAATCTAAATTATATTCCAGAGGCTTCCTTGATGGTCCAGTGGTTAAGAATCTGCCTTGTTGGACATCCCTGGTGGTTCAGTGGTTAAGAATTCGCCTTGCACATGGGCACATGGGTTCGATCCCTGGTCCAGGAAGATTCCACATGACACAGGGCAGGTAGGCCCTTGTGCAACAACTAATGAGCCTGAGCTCCAGACCTTGCAAGCTGCCACTACTGAGCCCACCTGCTCTAGAGTCCCTGAGCTGAAACAAGAGAAGCCACTGCAAAGAGAAGCCCGCACACTGCAACTTAGAGAAAGCCTGCCTGCAGCAATGAAGACCCTACACAGCCAAAAATAAACAAACAAACAACTTGTTTAAAAAAAAAAAGAATGTGCTTTGCAATGCAGAGGACTCAGGTGATCAGAACTAAGATTCCACATGCCGAGGATCAACTAAGCCCCCGTAGACCACAACCAATGAGCGCTTGTGCCACAACTCAAGAGTCCCTGCCTGCACTGCAATGAAAGATCCTGCGTAACCCAATTAAGACCCAACATAGGACTTCCCTGGTGGTGCAGTGGATAAGAATCTGCCTGCCCATGCAGGAAACATGGGTTTGATCCCTAGTGCAGGCAGACTCTACATGCTGTGGAGCAACTAAGCCCGTGCACCACAACTACTGAGCCCACAAGCCCTCCTAGGGACTTCAAGCCACAACTACTGAAGGCCGTGTGCGTAGAGCCTGAGCTCCACAAGAGAAGCCACCACAGTAAGAAGCCTGTGCACCACAACAAGTAGCCCCTGCTGGTCCTAACTAGAAAAAGCCCACAGGCAGCAACAGAGCCAGAGCAACCAAAAAAATACATGAAATAATTAAAAAGAAAGAGCCAACACAGCCAAATAAATAAATATTTAAAAAAATAAATTATACTCCAAAGACAGACTTCATATAAGCCATTTTCTGTGATCATGATGCACTAAAATTAAAAATTAAATATCAATTACCCAAAAGAAAATTCACCATGTAGACATTTTAAAATTTCATTTAAATAATTCTCATATCAAAACGAAATCAAACCAAACTACATTTAGAAGTGATGAGACCACACTGAAAACCTGTGATATGGCCAAGTCTAGAGGAAACTTTAAAGCTTAAGTGTATATACGAGAAAAAATAAACACTGGGAAAAACTGAGATAAGAATAAAATTCAAAAAGCTACAAAAAGAACAAACATCACTAGATCTAATAAGAAAGTAAACAAAAGAAAAGTAATACAGATAGAAGTAGAAAATAGTGAACCATAACACAAACAGAAGATAATCAGCAGAATCAAAGGTAATAAGCTGACTGCCAGGTTCCGCCCAGGGTGGAGTTATCAACAGGTGTGGAAACAGAGACAAACTTCCCTGGGACAGGTACAAGGGCAAAGGCAGGACCAGTGAGACTTCATAGCTATCCCACAGGTCCCAGAATCCTATATTTCTTAAGCCTTCAGTTTATCAATAAACGATACCTCTTTTTTCCCCCCCCCCGTTTTTGGCCACATCATGTGGCTTATGGTATCTTAGTTCCCCGACCAGAGGCTGAACCCAGACCTTGGTAGTGAAAGCACCGAGTCCTAACCATTGGATCTCCAGGGAATTCCCAACTAGCTCAATTTTTTTTTTTTAAGCAAATCCTTTGAGAAGAAACCTAAAATAAATTTGTGTTGTTTTATTTTTAAAATAGAAGACACAAATAAACCATATTAGAGGAAGGAGGCAGATATTGATACGGTACAAATTACACTAATTACACTTAGGTTTGTCTGCAAACAGAAGACCAAATATTAAAAGTCTTAAGATTTTTTTCTCACAAAGAGACTCTAGGAGATAGTACAGAACCAGGCCGCTCTCTTCCATGTAGGCATAGAAGATGCAGGCTCTGTCTTGTTGCTCTGCCACAAATGGCCTCCATTTGTAGGGTCACACTATGATCAAAATGTACAACAGCAAATATGAAGGAAAAACGGATATAAGAAGTGGCAAAGGAAGATTTCCAAAAGCTCCCATACGACAATTCTGCTCACATCCTATTGGACAGAACTACTCATTTAGTTAAACCTAGCTATAAGTAAAGCTAGGAAATGGCATCAGTGTGTCCAACTAAAAGATCTATTAATATGGAAGAAGAAAATACAGCTATTGCGGAAACAAAAAACCTGTGCCACATCAATTACATACAGTATTTATGCCCACAAATCTGAAAATTTAAGTAAGATTAATTATATCCTAAGAAAATAAAATTAACAAAAATTACTTAAGAAAGGAAAGATCCCACACAATGTGAAGCAATTAAGCGTGCTCTCCTCAACTAATGAACCAACATGCTCTGGAGCCCACACGACACAACTAGAGAGTCTATGCACCTCAAAGAAAGATCCTGAATGAAGCAACTAAGACCCAATGCAGCCAAATAAATATTGAATGGAAAAAAAAATTTTTTTTTTTGGCCATGCCACAGGGCTGGTGGGTTCTCAGTTCCCCAAACACAGATAAAACACAGGCTCAGCGGTGACAGCACCGAGTCCTAACCACTGGATGACAAGGGAATTCCAGGCACAAAAGGACAAATATTATAATTCCATTATATGAGGTTCCTAGGATAGACATATTCATAGAGACATAAAGTAGAACAGATATTAACATGGGCTAAAGGTACTAGAGGGAGTTTTTTTTTTAATGCATACAAAGTTTCCATTTTGGATGATGAAAAAGTCTGGAGCAGTGGAAGAGGCTCCTATGTTATTTTAATTTTTGATCAGTATGGATTATTTTTATAGTTAAAATAAATAAAATATCTTGCAAGTTAATAGATAGCTCAAGAGGAGTTTACAATACTACTCAAGATCCACAGCGTCCTGACAAGGCAAAGCCTACATCCTAATGAAACACAGCTGTGAACTCTGCAGTAAAACTGACCCTCAACAAGACAATATGAGAAAAACTGTTGCATCACTCACCTTGAACACTTCAGAGAAGAAGCCAGACCCTATTTTTTCACAGGTGAAGTCATCTAAACGTGTCAGTCTGGAAAAGGCACTTATAAGAGCTCGATATGAGGAGGGCCAAATTCTTCCCACTTGGGTCATGTTCCCATCCCCTCCACCACCTCCTTCAAAATCCTCAAGACGCTCCACACGTGGAGGAAATCCTGCAATTGAATTCCGTTTGCTCCGATCCATAGTCTTCAATAATCACTTTTTTCTTCTTTTAAGAATGAATTCCATACATAATAAGTTTTTGTTGAGTTTTACTTCTCTTCTGGCTCGACACTAAACAAGAGATCAAAATAATATTTCATTAAAACCATTAATAAAAATTAAACACATGCATACAGTAAACTATTAATGAAAAAGTATTGCCTCTCTTATATTCTAGTTACTGATTTTCAGATCTAAAAAACATTTTATGCCTTTACCTTCAAAAAACAATGATATAGCCATGATTTACCGAGCACCTACTATCTATGAAACAGTATGAGAGCTGTACATATGTTATGTCATTTGATTCTCAAGTAACCCATGATACAAAGATTATAATGCTTATTTTGCAGAGAGGTCAAATAATCATACAGTCACTAAATGACAGAGATAAAACTAAAATGCCAGACTGTCTGATTCAAAAACTTGTACTCCTGCCAATGCCCTTCACAGTCTCATATAATTTTCTCTTCATTTGAAAAAGTCAAGTGCAAATATATAAAACAAGGATGACAATATTTTACTTTTTAAAATTATATAATTTTAAAAGAAAAAAACTATATCCAAAGGCAATTTAAAAAGCCACTCTTGATTAAACAACCCAGTCTAGCAGAAATGACCACAGAAGGCTCTACCATTCTGGTACCTGACAAAGAATAAAAAAAAAAGCCCACTTTTTCTTTTAGTCTGTCTCCACTACTTTTTCCCACAAGAATCAATTATATTTAGGTTTAATTAATCCATTTTGAGTTTAGTTTGGTGTTAAAGAATGTTCTAATTTAATTTTCTTACATGTAGCTGTCCAGCTTTCCCAGCACTTATAAAACTCTTAGAGGAAAATATAGGCAGAACACTTGAAATAAATTATAGAATTACTTTTTCCATTGGTCTCCTAGAATAATGGAAATAAACAAATGGGACCAAGTTAAATCCAAAAGCTTTTAAAGAGCAAAGGACACCATAAAAAAGAAAGAAAGAAAGAAAGAAAACAACCTATAAAATGGGAGAAAATATTTGCCAACAATGCAATGACTAAGTGATTAATCCCCAAAATTTACAACAGCTCATGCAGCTCAATTAAAAAAAAAAAATTGGGCAGAAGATCTAGACAGACATTTCTCCAAAGACACACAGATGGCCAAAAAGTACATGAAAAGATGCTCAACATTGCTACTTATTAGAGAAATGCAAATCAAAGCTACATGATATCAGGCTTCCCTGGTGGCTCAATGGTAAAGAATCTGCCTGCCAATGCAGGAGACATGGGTTTGAACCCTGATCCAGGAAGATCCCATATGCTGTGGAGCAACTAAAAGCTCTTCGCTGTAACTCCTGAGCCTGTGTTCTGGAGTCTGGGAGCCGCAACTACTGAATCCACGCACTGCAACTAATGAAGCCCAAGTGCCCTAGAACCCATGTTCCACAACACGTGAAGCCACCGCAATGAGAAGCCCTGGCACTGCAACTAGAGAGTAGACCCTGCCTGCTGCAACTAGAGGAAACCTGTGCAGCAACAAAGACCCAGCACAGTCAGAAATAAACACATTTTAAATATATATATATTACCTCATACCAGTCAGATAAATACTGGAGAGGGTGTAGAAAGAAGGGAACTCTCCTGTACTGTTGGTGGAAATGGTACAGTTACTATACAGAACAGCATGGAGGTTCCTGAAGAAACTAAAAATACAGCTACCATATGATCCAACAATTCCATTCCTGGGATTTTTCTCAAACCTGAGAAAACCATGGTTCCAAAGGATACATGCACTCTAATGTTCATTTCAGTGCCATTTACAATAGCCAAGACATTGAAGCAACCTAAATATCCACTGACAGATGAATGGATAAAGATGTGGTACATATATACAATGGAATATTACTCAGCAACTAAAAAGAATGAAATAGTTAGGACCAACCTAGACAGCATATTAAAAAGCAGAGACATTACTTTGCCAACAAAGGTCCATCTAGTCAAGGCTATGGTTTTTCCAGTGGTCATGTATGGATGTGAGAGTTGGACTGTGAAGAAGGCTGAGCGCCGAAGAATTGATGCTTTTGAACTGTGGTGTTGGAGAAGACTCTTGAGAGTCCCTTGGACTGCAAGGAGATCCAACCAGTCCATCTTAAAGGAGATCAGTCCTGGGTGTTCACTGGAAGGACTGATGTTGAAGCTGAAACTCCAATAATCTGGCCACCTGATGCAAAGAGCTGACTCATTGGAAAAGACCCTGATGCTGGGAAAGATTGAGGGCAGGAGGAGAAGGGGACAACAGAGGATGAGATGGTTGGATGGCATCATCGACTCGATGGACATGAGTTTGGGTAGACTCCAGGAGTTGGTGATGGACAGGGAGGCCTGGCATGCTGCAGTTCATGGGGTCACAAAGAGTTGGATACGACTGAGCAACTGAACTGAACTGAACTGAGTCCCATTTGCAGCAAATGGATGCATCTGGAGATATCACGCAAACTGAAGTAAGCCAGACAGAGAAAGACAAATATGATATCACTTATATGTGGAATCTAAAAAAAAGAGAGAAAGATACAAATGAACTTATTTATAAAACAGAAATAGACCCACAGATATAGAAAACGAATTTATGATTACCAAAGGGGAAAGGTGGGAAGGGATAAATTAGGAGCTTGGGATTAACAGATATACACTGCTATATATAAAACAGATAATCAATAAGGGCCTACTGTATAGCACAGGGAACTATATTCAACACTTTTTAATAACATATAAGGGGAAAGATTCCAAAACAGAATAGAGATATATACATGTATAATGGAATCACTGTGCTGTATTCCTGAAACTAACACAATACTGTAAATCAGCTGCTGCTAAGTCACTTCAGTCGTGTCCGACTCTGTGTGACCCCATAGACGGCAGCCCACCAGGCTCCCCCGTCCCTGGGATCCTCCAGGCAAGAACACTGGAGTGGGATGCCATTTCCTTCTCCAGTGCATGAAAGTGAAAAGTGAAAGTGAAGTCACTCAGTCATGTCCGACTTCTAGCGACCCCATGGATTGCAGCCTACCAGGCTCCCCTGTCCATGGGATTTGCCAGGCAAGAGTACTGGAGTGGGTTGCCATTGCCTTCTCCGTAAGTCAGCTATACGTCAATAAATTTTTTAAAGAAAAAAAAAGATATATATACCCCAATGTTCATTGCAGCACTATTTACAATAGCCAAGACATGGAAGCAATCTAAGGCCTTCAACAGATCAATGGATAAAGATGATGTGGTATAATGTGCAATTTTAAAAAAGGGTATAAAGGAACTTATTTACAAAACAGAAACAGAGTCATAAATATAGAAAACAAACTTATGGTTACTAGAGGGGAGAGGGTGAGAGGGAAAATTGGGAGATGTGGATTGATATATGCCCACTACTATATATAAAATAGAGAACTAATAAGGACCTCCTGTATAGCATAAGGGACTCTACTCAATACTCTGTAATATGGGAAAAGAATCTAAAAAAGAGTGAAAATATGTATATGGATAAGTGATTCACTTTGTTGTACAGCAGAAACTAATACAACATTATAAATCAACTATACTCCAATAAAAAAAAAAAGATGTGGGGTATGTGTGTGTGATACACACATACAATGGAATATTACTCAGCCATAAAAATTGAAGTAATGTCATTTTTAGCAACATGGATGGAGCTAGAGATAATCATGTTAAGTGATGCAAGTCAGAGAAAGACAAATACATGATGTCACATAGGTGGAATCTAAAAAAAAAATGATATAAATGAAATTACTTTCAAAATAGAAATACACTCACAGACATGGAAAACAAACAGTACCAAAGGGGATGGAAGGGGCAGGGTAAATTAGGAGTTTGGCATTAGCAGATACACACTTCAATTCAGTTCAGTTCAGTCGCTCAGTCATGTCCAACTCTGTGCGACCCCACGAACCTCAGCACACCAGGCCTCCCTGTCCATCACCAACTCCCAGAGTCCACCTAAACCCATGTCCATTGGGTCAGTGATGCCATCCAACCATCTTATCCTCTGTCGTCCCCTTTTCCTTCTGCCCTCAATCTTTCCCAGCATCAAGGTCTTTTCAAATGAGTCAGCTCTTTGCATCAGGTGGCCAAAGTATTGGAGTTTCAGGTTCAACATCATATAAAATAGATAAACAATAAGGACTACTGTATAGCATGGGGAACTATATTCAATATCTTGTAGTAACCTATAATGGAAAAGAATAGACATACATATATATGTAAAACTGGATCACTTTGCTATACACCTAAAAGCAATACAACATTTTAAGTTAACTAAGCTTCAATTAAAAGAAATAGTTTAAAAAATAAAATAGGCTAAAAAAGCAATACTGAGTGGAAGTGGAAAGAAGCAAGCTATAGTTCACAGTATCATTAAAACTGAACTGAAAACAATTTTTAAGAAGTTACCCAAAAAATTATAGGACTATCCCTATAGAATGATACCATTTTCATTTTTTAAATGTATTTTTAAAACATACAAGGGGGCTTCCTGGTGGCTCAGTAGCCACCTGCAAACACGGGAGATGCAGATTCAATCCCTAGTCCAGAAGGATCCCACCTGCCACAGAGCAGCTGGGCCTGGGCCAACTGTTGAGCCCGTGCTCTGGAGCCTGGGAGCCACAGCTGATTGAGCCCGCTGGCAGCATCTACTAAGGCCCACACCCCTGGAGCCCCTGCTTTGCAGCAAGAGAGGCTGCCACAGTGAGAAGCCCACAAACGGAAACCAGAAAGTGGCCCCCACTTGCAGCAATTAGACAAAGGCCCGGGTTGCAGCAAAGACCCAGCACAGTCAAAAGCAAATAAATGAAATAGATAAATAAAAATTATTAGATTAAGCCTGAATGACTCAACTACTGAGCCGGTGAGCCACAACTAGAGAGCCCACACACTCCAGAGTTCTCACACCACAGCTAGAGAGAAGCCGGCACGCCACAACCAAGACCTGATACGGCCAAAATAATTAATTAATTTTTAAATACATACAAAATAACATATATTTATAGAGAGGCAGGATTGATTAAAGATACACACTTGCTTCATTTGGGAGTTGACTGCCACAGACCTCAGGAAAAAATGCACCTTGCTTTTGCAGAGATCAACATAGTTCAGCAATGCCCAAGCTTCTTTTTCAGAGAGGTGAACCTCAGCTTAGAGGAAGGGCCAAGGAGGCTTCCACGCTGAAGGGGACATGGAGAAGAGGTAGTAATCACACGGGAGTCAGCTCAGGGAACAAATGGAGCGCATGGCCACCTGCTGCTTCCCTGTGCCCTGCCAGGAGAGCGCTGTGAAGCAGAGGCATCCAGGTTCCCAAGCGGGCACCAGCAACACCTCCAAAGCAGACTCAGAGGCCTCCCCGCTGGCGGGGACCTGAGGAACCTGAGGATGAGGTTCCAAAAGTAGTCCCTGCAGAGGCTAAGAGTCTAATCAGGAATAAAAGTAGACAAGCGGGGCGGGAGGTGGGAAACGGGGCTTGGTGTATGTGTGTTCAGTCCTGTCTGACTCTTTGCAACCCCATGAACTGTAGCTCACCAGGCTCCTCTGTCCATGGAATTTTCCAGGCAAAAATACTGGAGTGGGTTGCCATTTTCTTCTGCAAAGGAATACATGATTAAAGATATAGCCTCCAGACAAATCTGGCTTCAAATCCTCAATCTGTAGCTTGCAGCTATATGAACCCAGACAAGTTATTTTAAAACCTCTACATTATTTACAAAATGGAAATAAACTAGTACCTGCATTATATGGACTTCTCCGGTGGCTCAGACGGTAAAGAATCTGTCTGCAGTGCAGAAGACCCGGTTTAATCCCTGGGTCAGAAAAATCCTCTGGAGAAGGGAATGGTTACCCACTCCAGTATTCTCGCCTGGAGAATCCAATGGACAGAGGAGCCTGGTGGGCTAGTCCATGGGGTCGCAAAGTCTGACATGACTGAGCAACTAACACTTTCACTTTATACTTCCTGTAACATTTTATATGTATTAATTCATTACAGTCACCATAAGGTTATTGGTTAAATGAATAGTGTCTGGCAAGTAGTAAGCATTCAAGCCCATTGGTTACTATAATTATTATTTTGTTGCTGTTGAGCCAATCAGTCCAGTCTGACTTTTTATAACCCCATGGACTACAGCATGCCAGGCTTCCCTCTCCTTCACCATCTCCTGGAGCTTGCTCAAACTCATGTCCATTGAGTCGGTGATGACATCCAACCATCTCATCCGCTTTCATCCCCTTCTCCTCCTGCCTTCCATCTTTCCCAGTATCAGGGTCTTTTCTAGTAAGTCAGTTCTTCCAATCAGGTGGCCCAAGTATTGGAGCTTCAGCATCCGTCCTTCCAGTGAATATTCAGGACTGATTTCCTTTAGGATGGACTGGTTTGATCTCTTTGAAGCCCAAGGGACTCTCAAGAGCCTTCTCCAACAACACAGTTCAAAAACAACAATTCTTTGGCACTCAGCCTTCTTAATGGTCCAACTCTCACATCCACACATGACTACTGGAAAAACCATAGCTTTGACTAGACAGACTACTGTCAGCAAAGTAACATCTCTGCTTCTTAATATGCTATCTGGGTTGGTCATAGCTTTTCTTCCAAGGACCAAGTGTCTTTTTATTTCATGGCTGCAGTCACCATCTGCAGTGATTTTGGAGCCCAAGAAAATAAAGTTTTTCATTGTTTCCATTGTTTCCCCATCTATATGCCATGAAGTGATGAGACTGGATGCCATGATCTTCATTTTTTGAATGTTGAGTTTTAAGCCAGCATTTTCACTCTCCTCTTTCACTTTCATCAAGAGGCCCTTTAGTTCCTCTTTACTTTCTGCCATAAGGGTGATGTCATCTGCATATCTGAAGTTATTGATATTTCTCCCAGTGGTCTTGATTCCAACTGTGCTTCACCCAGCCCAGCATTCTGCATGATGTACTCTGCATATAAGTTAAATAAACAGGGTAATAATATACAGCCTTGAAGCACTCCTCTCCCAATTTTGAACCAGTCTGTTGTTTCATATTATGTTCTAACTGTCGCTTCTTGACCTGCACACAGATTTCTCAGGAAGCAGGTAAGGTGGTCTGGTGTTACAGAAAATTCTCTTTCAGAATTTTCCACAGTGATCCACACAGTCAAAGGCTTTGGTGTAGTCAATGAGGCAGAAGTAGATGTTTTTCTGGAACTCTCTTGCTTTTTCTATGATCCAGCAGATGTTGACAATTTGGTTTCTGCTTCCTCTTTTTCTAAATCCAGCTTGTATATCTAAAAGTTCTCAGTTCACAGACTACTGAAGCCTAGTTTGGAGAATTTTGAGCATGATCTTGCTAGCATGTGAAATGAGTGCAATTGTGCAGTAGTTTGAACATTCTTTGGCAGTGACCTTCTTTAGGACTGGAATGAAAACACTTTTTCCAATCCTGCGGCCACTGCTGAGTTTTCCAAATTTGCTGGCATATGGAGTGCAGCACTTTCACAGCATCATCTTTTAGGATTTGAAATAGCTCAACTGGAATTCCATCACCTTCACTAGCTTTGTTCATAGTGATGCTTCCTAAGGTCCCTTTAACTTCACATTCCAGGATGCCTGGCTCTAGGTAAGGGACCATACCATCCATCATAGTTATCCGGGTCATTAAGATTTTTTTGTATAGTTCTTCTTTAAATTATTATTTAAAGGTACATATTTATAGTAAATGTCTAAAAGCAAGAAGTAGAAAGCCAGTCACTAAATTCATTGTAGTAGTTGCCTTGGTGGCAAAGAAGAAAAATGAAATAAGGAAGGAAAAAAAGGAGACTTGTATTATAGCAATAATGTTTTGTTCACTTTTATTAAAATACCAAAACAAATATGATGTGTTTGCTAATTTTATTATTTTTTCACTAACTTGCTGTTATTGTTGTTCAGTCGCTAAGTCGTGTCTGACTCTTTGCAACCTCCCATAGATTGCAGCACTCAAGGCTTCCTTGTCCTTCACTATCTCCTGGAGTTTGCTTAAACTCATATCCATTGAGTCAGTTCAGTTCAGTTGCTCAGTCATGTCCGACTGTTTGGGACCCTAAGGACTGTATCATGCCAAGCTTCCCTGTCCATCACCAACTCCCGGAGCTTGCTCAATCATGTCCATGGAGTCAGTGATGCCATCCAACTATCTGATCCTCTGTCATCCCCTTCTCTTCCTGCCTTCAATCTTTCTGAGCATCAGAGTCTTTTCTAATGAGTCAGTTCTTCACATCAGGTGGCCAAAGTATTGGAGCTTTCAACTTCAGCATCAGTTCTTCCAATGAATATTAAGGGTTGATTTCCTTTAGGATTGACTGGTTTGATCTCTTTTCTGTCCAAAGGACCCTCAAGAGTCTTCGCCAGCACAATTCAAAAGCATCAATTCTTTGGCGCTTAGCCTTCTTTATGGTCCATCTCTCACATCCGTGCATGGAAAAAAACATAGCTTTGACTATATGCACCTTTGTTGGCACAGTGATGTCTCTGCTTTTTAATACACTAAGTTTGTCACAGCTTTCCTTTCAAAGAGCAAGTATCTTTTAATTTCATGGCTACCATCACCGTCCTCAGTGATTTTAGAACCCAAGAAAATAAAGTCACTGCTTCCCACTTTTCCCTCTTCTATTTGCCATGATCTGATGGGATTGGCTGCTATGATATTAGTTTTTTTAATGTTGAGTTTTAAGCCAGCTTCTTCACTCTCCTCTTTCACCCTCATCAAGAGGCTCTTTAGTTTCCTTTCATTTTCTGCCATTAGAGTGGTTATCACCTGCATATCTGAGGTTGTTGATATTTCTCCTGGCAGTCTTGATTCCAGCTTGTGACTCATCCAGCCTGGCATTTCACATTATGAACTCTACATATAAGTTAAAAGAGCAGGGTGACAATATACAGCCTTGTCGTACTCCTTTCCCAATTTTCAACCAGTCCATTGTCCCATGTCCAGTTCTAACTGTTGCTTCCTGACCTGCATACATGTTTCTCAGCAGACAGGTAAGGTAATCTGATATTCCCATCTCTTTAACAATTTTCCACAGTTTTCACTAACTAATATTTGTTAATACTGGGTGATAGTATATTGTACTTTTTACTATATTTAACTTTTCTAATAAAAAAGAATTTTAAGTTTGTTTGTTTGTTGCCAATACAACAGCTATGCAGTATGCTCAAGCCAAAAAAACTGACAATTTGGCAAATAAATAGCATCCCAATGTCCAAGCCAAGTCTTACGATTCTCAAACTTTTATTCAACAGTTCAACTGTAGTTCTTGGTCCAAGGAGCATTTATATTTTAAGCTAAAAACTCAGAAGCACTGGGAGAATTTTTGGATAGCTTTCCTTATTCAAATCCACAAACTCAAAATATAAAAACACTCATGAAAAACACTGATATTTAGTTGTAGAGCCCTTATTATATGCTAAAGCAATACTAATTACTAGACAGTTGAGGGAGGTGAGTGGGAAAAAGTACAGTCCCCTTATGGGAGTAAGAACTTTATCAATCCATTTTGGAGAAGTGCTGAGCATGGGAAAACCTCCAAACCATGCCTTCTGCTCCCCTGGCCAACATACTGAATGACCATATTTTAAATGAAACCAACCAAGTTACAAATAGCTTTCAGTTTAATCTAATAAATTTTAATTTAGCCATAAAAGGCAGCAAAGGTGTGTATGAACAGACTCTAAAACCATATGCTGTTTTTTTTTTTAATCTGAAAATGACTAATTTTAAAATGAGACAATACATTCTTTGAAATGTGTGAGATTTTGTGCTATTTTCAGACTCTGGATTATCTCTCTTGGTGTCATTTATGGAATATTACCTTTTGATGTTAATGGTGCTCTTTAAAGTACACATTTTGGGTAGAACAAAAAAACAACTATCGAGGCTATTTGATTCAAGAGACAGCACAGATCAAGAGACGGCACAAGATCAAGAATAATGAATTTTTAGCTTGTAAAAACTTGAAATTCCTAAATGGAAGCTGATGATACTGTGAGCTGCTTCATTAAATATATCCAAGCGAGAGTCCCAGTGGTTCTCCATTAAGGGCATGTGAAAATTTAGGGGGAAGGAGGCTCTTCTCAGGGAGGAGCTATTGTCACAATGGCGGGGGTGTGGGGTGGGCACTTTTGGCATTTTAGTGGGCAGGGCCAGGGAAGCTAAATGTCCTACAATGCACACAACAGTCCTGCACAACAAAGAATTGTCTTGCCCTAAATGCCAATAGTGCCCCTGTTAAGAAGCACTGTGTGAGAAAAGCTTAATCAGTTTTGTTCTTAAACTAGGAAACAGCCTTCAGCACTCTTTCAAAAATGCCAAAATCATGTGCTTATAAGGACACAAAGAATTTTTTAGTGTGTTCTCAACTTCAGTACTTACAAACTGGGAAGTTCAGAACTTTTTCCCTTTCCCATGAACAGGTTTGTCTTTTCAAAGGCTGATTTTCACTTATCTTGGGATTGATTTCTTTTTCACAAAGAAAGTACAATTAAAAGCTTTTATTGGAGAAACTAATTGGAAAAGCTGTCAATAAAAAAGTCAGTGAACTAAATATCCTATAAGATACATTTTATCTTTTCAAAGTAGGAATTCCACAAATCATTTTCCAGAGAATTAAGAAACTTTCTTAGGACTCCCAAGTAGACCATACACTCATCCACAATGCTTCTGGAAATAATAACCACAATCACCATTTACCATAGGTCATGGATTCTACCAAGTGTTTTTGCATTTGCTATCTCTAAGCTTTATGACTCCTGAGCGTCTCCTGGACAGCAAGGAGATCCAACCAGTCCATCCTAAAGGAAATCAGTCCTGAATATTCACTGGAAGGACTGATGCTCAAGCTGAAACTCCAATACTTTGGGCCACCTGATGCAAAGAACTGACTCACTGGAAAAGACCCTGATGCTGGGAAAGATTGAGGGCAGGAGAAGCAGATGACAGAGGACAAGATGGTTGGATGGCATCACCAACTCAATGGACATGAGTCTGAGTAAGCTCCAGGAGTTGGTGATGGACAGGGAAGCCTGCCGTGCTGCAGTCCATGGGGTCGCAAAAAGTCGGACACAACTGAGCAACTGAACTGAGCTGAAGCTTTATGACAACTCTGCAAGATAGGTATTATCATCTCCATTTTAAAAAGAAAGAAATTACAACACTGAGAAATTAAATTCAAATAAATGTGGCTCAGCTGGTAAAAGATCTGCCTGCAATGCAAGAGACTACCGGCAATACAAGAGATGGCCTGCAATGCAGGAGACCTGGGTCCCATCCCTGAGTCAGGAAGATCCCTTGCAGAAGAAAATGGCAACCCACTCCAGTATTCTTGCCTGGGAAATCCCACGGACAGAAGAACTCGCTTGGCTATCGTCCATGGGGTCACAAGAGTCAGACACAACTTGGCAACTACACCACCACCACCAGTGACAGACTGTATTCAAATTCAGAGTTCTAATACCAAACACTTCCACTACAGCGTGTCTCCTCCAGAAAAATAGCTAAATTTCTGTGAAAAATTGTTCATTAGCTAGGTACAAAGCTACTATTATTCTCCACCCTAACTTAACAGAGACTAAAGAATATACAGACAAGAGCTCCACTAGCCTCTGGAGCAAAAGCCTTCAGTCATTTAACCACATTCCACGGGCATAAAAATTAGCATTGGCTTAAGCAGACTATTTAAAGAACAGAGGCCAAGCTGACAGGAAAGATATGCAAACTCCCAATCAGTCCTTCTTTTCCATTCTTAAGTACAGTGTTAGTTGTTTCTTACCCTTTCATTCCACAGAAATGAAGCAGATCAAACTTCACAACAACGCAGATGCAAATAAAATCCTGTAACACACTGAACAGCTATCAACCATCAGGTAATTGGATATGGCCAAGTGTCAGCCAGCGACCATAATCTTCAACATCCATCCAAAAATGGAATCGTGTGCACGTAGTTGGTAATAAAGTTCCACAAAGTGAGTAAAAAAAGATTTCTGAAACTTTTATACCCTGGGTATAAAAAGCAGAAAAAGAATACAAACATAATGTCCTGCTATCCTAATTATACTTTGTTTTCTATCATTATAAAAATTCCCTAATTCAAAATAAATGAAGGATTCATCATGAGTAAGATGGAGCCCAGAAAACTGGCCATTTTTCAGAGTTGGAAAACTGATAAGTACATTAGCTGTATATCAAGACCAACCACATGGCAAATCTATATCACAGGTCTACTCAGCTGCTATCCTTTCTATGGACCAACATAGCAAATACAGACACATTTCAGGATGACTGCCTAATTAAAAATAAAAGCAATACTGCTGAACTTGCCATCCTGCTGTGAAATAATGAGTTGCAGTTTCCATTCAAACCAAAAGCAATCTAACATAAAAACTGGCATCCCCTATTTAATTAGTCATGAGTATACACAATGGCATATATTACTGCCAGACAGATCAAAAAGCCAGTTCTTAAAACTGTATTGTCTCTTTTGGATAAGCATATTATATGCTGTTGTAACTACAATCCACCAGGCCCTAGGTCATGACATAAAACAGAAACTTAGGTTGAAAGTTGTAAAGGCATTTAAAAGAGGTTAACTAGTCCAATCTTTCCAATATTCATTGGAAGGACTGATGCTGAAGCTGAAACTCCAGTACTCTGGCCACCTGATGCAAAGAACTGACTCTTCAATCTTTCCCTGATGCTGGGAAAGATTGAAGGCAGGAGAAGGGTCAACAGAGAATGAGATGGTTGGATGGCATCACTGACTCGACGGACACAAGTTTGAGCAAGCTCTGGGAGTTGGTGAAGGACAGGGAAGCCTGGCATGCTGCAGTCCATGGGGTCGCAGAGTCGGACACAACTGAGCGACTGAACTGAACTGAGTCCAATCTTTCAGCCAATTCAACAATCCCCTCTATTAAAAAAATCAAATGTTGGGTCCCCACTAGGTACAAGGCATTATGGTATGTGCTATAATATTTACAGAGCATTTACTATAATCCAGATATTCCTCCAAGTGCTTTATATTTAATATCCATATCAGTTCTATAAAACAGATACTACAGTTGATCCTTGAACAGTGGTGGGGGTTAGGAACTCTGACCCTTGATGCAGTTAAATATATATATATATATATATATACATATATATAGTCCCCAAGTTCCTCTGCATCCAACCAGTCTCAGACCATGTGTACCATAGTATTTACTATTGAAAAAAATATGCATATAAGTGGACCCATGCAGCTCAAACTCATATTGTTCAAGGGTCAACTGTATTAGTATCCCTGTTCTATGAATGTGGAAACAAAGACATGACATGAAGGAATTACTTAACCTGCCCAAGTTCTTAGAGCCAAGACGTGGTAGAGCCAGAAATTCAAATCCAGAGCCTATGTCATTAATCACTATACTATTACGTCTCTGAGAGGACATAGAAAACTGAATAAAACATGACTCCACCCCTCCAGGAACTTAGTCTCCCAGGAGAACACATGTAAATCAATAAGTACAGTATAGCATACTAATTGTTAGTAACAGGTTAGAAGTAAGGAGGGCTTAATACTTATTGTTCTTACTTGAGGGTGAAGAAGTAGGAAAGGAAATATGTGATTTAAAAGAGGGGAACAAGGACTTTCCTGGTGGTCCACTGGTTAAAAATCTGCCTGCCAATGCAGGAGACACAGGTTCATCCCTGATCCAAGAAGATTCTACATGCCATGGGGCAACTAAGCCTGTGTGCCACAACTACTGAGCCTGTGCTCTAGAGCCCACATGCTGCAACCACTGAAGCCTGTGTCATAGCTCATGCTCTGCAACAGGAGAAGCCACTGCAATGGGAAGCCCATGCATTGCAACTAAAGAGTAGCCCCAACTCGCTGCAACTAGGGAAAGCTCATGCACAGCAACAAAGTCCCAGAGAAGCCATAAATAAACCATTTTTTTTTTTTTTAAAGATGAACAGAATAGGAATTCCCTGGAGATCCTCTGTAGCCTGGGTTCAATCCCTGGTTGGGGAACTAAAATCCCTCAAGCTATATGGTACAGCCAAAAAAATTTTTAAATAAAAATCATAAATAAAATGAAATTAAAAGATAAACAAAAAACCCAAAGCAATCTACAGATTTAATGCAACTCCTACCAAATTACCCATGACATTTTTCACAGAACTAGAACAATCCTAAAATTTACATGGATCCTCAAAAGAGCCAGAACAGTCGAAGCAATCCTGAGGAAAAAGAACAAAGCAGGAGGCATAACCCTCCCAGGCTTCAGACAATGCTGCAAAGCTACAGTAATTAAAACAATAAGGTACTGGCACAAAGTCAGACCTATGATTAGTGGAACAGAATAGACAGCCCAGAAATAAACCCACACACTTTCAGTTAATTAATCAACAAAGGAGGCAAGAATATACAACAGACAAAAGATAGTCTCTTCAGCAACTGATGTTAGGAAAGTTGGTCATCCACATATAAATCAATGAAGTTAGAACACTCTGTCACACCATGCACAAAAATAAACTCAAAATGGTATAAAGACTTAAATATAAGACTACTACTACTAAGTCGCTTCAGTCGTGTCCGACTCTGTGCGACCCCATGGACTGCAGCCTACCAGGCTCCTCCATCCATGGGATTTTCCAGGCAAGAGTACTGGAGTGGGGTGCCATTGCCTTCTCCCATTACCATCATTACTTTCATGTAAACAATAGAAAAGTGTTATAAATGCTCGTCTATATTTAAAAGCTTGCAAATCTAATCTTTTCTTTGTTGGTGGTGGTGGTGGTGGTTTAGTTGCCAAGTTGTGTCCAACTCTTGCAATCCCATGGACTGTAGCCTGTCAGGCTCCTCTGTCCATGGGAGTCTCCAGGCAAGAATACTGGAGTGGGTTGCCATTTCCTTCTCCAAAATTTAAGACATGACACCATTAAATTTTTAGAAGAGAACATAGGCAAAACATTCTCTGACATAAATCATACCAATGTTCTTAGATCAGTCTCCCAAGCTAATAGAAATAAGAGCAAAGTAAACAAATGGGACCTAATCAAACTTATAAGCTTTTGCAAAGCAAAAAGAAGTCATAAACAAAACAGAAACACAATCTATGAACTGAGAGAAAATATTTGCAAACAATGCAACCAATAAGGGCTTAATTTCCAAAATATACAAACATCTCATATAACTCAATAACAGAAAAACAAACGACTCAATCAGAAAATGGGCAGGGAACTTCCCTGGTGGTCCAGTGGTTAAGACTCCATGCTTCCTTTTCAGGGGCATGGGTTCAGTCCCCGGTCAGGGAAGATCACACATGCCCCATACCACCAACACCACCTCGCCAAAAAAAAGAAAATGGGCAGAAGATCTAAACAAACATTTCTCTAAAGAAAACATATAGATGGCCAACAAGCATATGAAAAGATGCTCAGCATCACTAATGATCAGAGAAATGCAAATCAAAACTACAATGAGGTACCATTTCATGCAGGTCAGAATGGCCATCATCAAAAAGTCTATAAATAGCGACTTCCCTGGTAGTCCAATGATTAAGACCCTGAGCTTCCAATGCAGGGGGCACTGATTCAATCCCTGTCAGGGTCACTAAGATCTGGCATGCCATGCAACATAGTCAAAAAACAGTCTGCAAACAACAGATGCTATAGAGGTTGTGGCAGAGAAGGCAATGGCAACCCACTCCAGTGCTCTTGCCTGGAAACTCCCATGGATGGAGGAGCCTGGTAGGCTGCAGTCCATGGGGTCGTGAAGAGTCAGACAAGACTGAGCGACTTCACTTTCACTTTTCACTTTCATGCACTGGAGAAGGAAATGGCAACCCACTCCAGCGTTCTTGCCTGGAGAATCCCAGGGACGGAGGAGCCTGGTAGGCTGCTGTCTGTGGGGTCACACAGAGTCGGACACAACTGAAGCGACTTAGCAGCAGCAGCAGCATAGAGGTTGTAGAGATAGGGAACCCTCCCACACTGATTGTGGGAATATAAACTGATACAACCACTATGGAGAACAGTATGGAGGTTCCTTAGAAAATTAAAAATAGAACTACCCAATGATCCTGCCATCTCACTCCTGGGCATATATCCAGAGAAAACTATAATTCAAAAAGATACATGCACCTCAATGTTCACAGCAGCACTATTTACAATAACCAAGACAATGGAAGCAACCTGAAAATGTTCATTAACTTAGCATCTACGGATATTCCAAAGAGTTTCCCAAAGTAGAAAAATGAGTCAGAGGTAACCATTTACTGAGTTGCTACTATGTTCCAAAGCCCAGTCTCTTTCCTGCCTCCTTAGCTGAGATTAGATAAGAGGTCAAGGGACCATCGGAGAAGGCAATGGCACCCCACTCCAGTACTCTTGCCTGGAAAATCCCATGGATGGAGGAGCCTGGTAGGCTGCAGTCCATGGGGTCGCGAAGAGTCGGACACGACTGAGCGACTTCACTTTCACTTTTCACTTTCATGCATTGGAGAGGGAAGTGGCAATCCACTCCAGTGTTCTTGCCTGGAGAATCCCAGGGACAGCGGAGCCTGGTGGGCTGTCGTCTATGGGGTCGCATAGAGTCGGACATGACTGAAGCAACGTAGTAATAATAAGGGACCATCAACACATACAGGACAAAAAGAAACAACAGGTAAGAATAAACCCAAAAGGAAGCATGTCACACAGGCCAAAGGTGGGAAAGACAAACATATCGAAAGTCACAAACCAGTCAAACAAAATGAAGAAAAGTGTCCATTGGATTGGAAACTACAGAGGCCAGAGTTAGCTCAGCCTACTGAAACACTACCACTAGTGAGCTCTCTTTGAGCTCACTAATTCCTTCATCAGCCTGTTCTACTACTGGAAAGTTCTGATTGTTACAAAGTTTTTCCCCCCCCCAAGAAAAGCAGTGGAAAAGCACAGTATGGGGACTTCCCTGGTGGTCTAATGGTTAAGACTCTGAGCTCCCAATGCAGGGGGCACAGGTTCGCTCCCTGGTCAGGGAACTAGATCCCACATGCCACAACCAAAACCTGGCACAGTTAAATAAATATTAAGAAAGAAAGAAAGAAAAAGCATGCCACAATATTCAAATTCTAACTCTGAAGGAGAATTAAGAATATTAACAACCAAAACAATGATACTTGATTGAATCTCGATTTGAACAAACTAGGTATAAAAGACAACTGGGGAATTTTTAATAAGGACTACTATTAGCTGTTATCAGAAAGTTATTATTAACTTAAGTGTGATAATGATATTAAGATTATATAAGACCTATTTTTGGAGATACACACAGAAATAGAAGTGAAATATCATGTCTACATTTGTGCTAAAATACATCAGAAAAAAAAAGACGTAGCAAATTTTACAAAATGTTAATAATTGTTAAGATAGGTGACAGGTAAATGGGTGTTTGTTATATTTTTATCATAATAATAACAAAAACAAAAAAGGCTTCAGAAACAAAAGATGATAAACTTTTTGTCTATTAAAAAACAAATCAAGCAAATGAATGAAGCACAGAGCTCACAAACACCAACAACAGAAATGGAAAAACCAAATGGTCTTATGTTGTGTGAATGACTTCTTCTTGCTTAGAATAAAACTTCTAATAAAGTACCATATACATATTCAAAAAATGTGCTTTCTAAAACAGCTTAGAAACTAATAAAGAACCTAATGTATAGCACAGGGACCTCTATTCAATATTCTATAATGCCCTAAAGGGGAAAAGACTCTAAAAAAAGAGTTATTATATGCATATGTATTACTGATTCACTTTCATGTACAGCAGAAACTAATACTACATTGTAACAATTAACATAATATTGTAAATCCACTATACTCTAATAAAAATTAATTTAAAAAATAAAACAGCTAAGAGGAAAGAGCAGAAAATATACCATGCAAACTGTGCTAGATAATTAAAAAAAGACCCAGTGATAGCAAAGATACTGAGATTGAAAAAGCATGTAAATATAGATAAAATTTCATGAAATGAGAGCAGCGGGAGGGGGGGGACAATTTTTCTAAAATAACATATTATTACATATTATTTAAAACATGTGTATGTTCAATTCAGTTGCTCAGTCGTGTCCAACTCTTTGCGACCCCACGAATCACAGCACACCAGGCCTCCCTGTCCATCACAAACTCCCAGAGTACACTCAAACTCATGTCCATCGAGTCGGTGATGCCATCCAGCCATCTCATCCTCTGTTGTTCCCTTCTCCTCCTGCCCCCATCCCTCTCAGCACCAGGGTCTTTTCTCAACTCTTCGCATGAGGTGGCCAAAGTATTGGAGTTTCAGCTTCAGTATCAGTCCCTCCAATGAACACCCAGGACTGATCTCTTTTAGGATGGACTGGTTGTATCTCCTTGCAGTCCAAGGGACTCTCAAGAGTCTTCTCCAACACCACAGTTCAAAAGCATCAATTTTTTGGCGCTCAGCTTTCTTCACACTCCAACTCTCACATCCATACATGACAACTGGAAAAACCAGAGCCTGGACTAGACGGACCTTTGTTGGCAAAGTAATATCTCTGCTTTTCAATATGCTATCTAGGTTTGTCCTAACTTTCCTTCATGTGACCAAACTGACACAAGTTTAAAAAATTCTGACTCTAACTTAGTAGGTGAATGATCTTAGGCATATTAATTAACTTCTCCCCTAATTTACAAATTAAAGGTAAACATTAACTATACTTCACTGAGTTGTTATGATAATTAAATGAGGACATGCTAAGGAATTCTAAAAATGCATATGTGAAGGGACTTTCCTGGTGGTCCAGTGGTTAAGACTTCAAGCTCCTGATGCAGCGGACCATAGGTTCAATCCCTGGTCAGGGAACTAGTTCCCACATGCTGCAACTAAGAATTTGTATGCTGCAAGTAAAGATCCTGCATGCCACAGCTAAGACCCAGTGCCACTAATATAAAATTTTTTTTAATGCATATATGAAGCATGAGAAACGCTGGGCTGGACGAAGCACAAGCTGGAATCAAGATTGCTGGGAGAAATATCAATAACCTCAGATATGCAGATGACAAAACCCTTATGTCAGAAAGTGAAGAGGAACTAAAAAGCCTCTTGATGAAAGTGAAAGAGGAGAGTGAAAAAGTTGGCTTAAAGCTCAACATTCAGAAAACGAAGATCATGGCATCTGGTCCCATCACTTCATGGCAAAAAGATGGGGAAACAGTGGAAACAGTGTCAGACTTTATTTTTTGGGGCTCCAAAATCACTGCAGATGCTGACTGCAGCCATGAAATTAAAAGATGCTTACTCCTTGGAAGGAAAGTTATGACCAACCTAGACACCATATTGAAAAGCAGAGACATTACTTTGCCAACAAAGGTCTGTCTAGTCAAGGCTATGGTTTTTCCAGTGGTCATGTACAGATGTGAGAGTTGGACTGTGAAGAAAGCTGAGTGTCGAAGAATTGATGCTTTTGAACTGTGGTGTTGGAGATTCTTGAGAGTCCTTTGGACTGCAAGAAGATCCAACCAGTCCATTCTAAAGGAGATCAGCCCTGGGTGTTCTTTGGAAGGAATAATGCTAAAGCTGAAACTCCAGTACTTTGGCCACCTCTTGTGAAGAGTTGACTCATTGGAAAAGACTCTGATGATGGGAGGGATTGGGGGCAGGAGGAAGAGGGGACGACAGAGGATGAGATGGCTGGATGGCATCACTGACTCGATGGATGTGAGTTTGAGTGAACTCCGGGAGTTGGTGATGGACAAGGAGGCCTGGCATGCTGCGATTCATGGGGTCGCAGAGTTGGACATGACTGAGCAACTGAACTGAACTGAACTGATGAAGCACAAGGCAAGTCCTAACACATAGTAAGCATGCAGTAAAAATGAGTTCCCTTTCCTCTCTCCCCAACCCCAACCTTAACCCTAGTTCTGGATGCTGCGAGTATATAACAAATTAAGTTTGGTTTTCTTCTTTATGATACCTTTTCAGTTACCAAGTTTTCTTCAGGGCAGATACACACAAGCCTTTAAGGTCTCCTATAGAACAGGGCATCAAGAGATTCCTGGTTATCTTCTTTAAAGTTTAGCCTTAATTACCCTCCAAATCATCAAAGGCCCTCTAAAACACAATAGCAAAAAAATGTACATGATATTACATATATGATCTAACTAGGAGAGAATTGAGGACTATTATTTCCCATAACTGTAATCTGGATATAAAAAGTATGGTTTTCAATCTTTTTTTTTTTTTTTTTGGCTTCTGGGATTTTAGTTCCCCAACCAGGGACTGAACCTGGGCCCTCAGCAATGAAAGCGTGGAGCTCTAACCCCTGGACTGCCAGGAAATTCCTTCTGATTTTCTTTTTTCTTTTTTAATTTCTTTTTATTTTTTTCAAATCCTTGTGTCATGGACTGACTTTCAATAAATCACAATGAAAGAACTGCTCTGCTACCCACAAAATCCCGACTCAGAAGGAAGTCGTCTACAAACGGTTTAGCACCAGGTTCCCCACAAACATGTGATGCATGAGGCTCATCTTCTAAGTACACCAAATGTATCTAAAATTTTGTATGCTGGAACATGAAGCTTGACACAGGATAAACTCATATTGGATCCTATTCAAATAAGCTGACATGCTAAAATACTAAGAGGATGTATGAATTTCCAAAATAATCTCTATTTTGATAAGTGTTCTCTTTTTTTTTTTTTTGGCCACTCAGCTTGTGGGATCTTCATTCACCACCAGGGACTGAAGCAGGGCCCTTGGCAGTGAGAGCACAGAGTCCTAACCACTGAACTGCCAGGGAATTTCCTGATAAATTTTCCTATTTGAATTTAAGAAGACCACTTAGGTCAGTTAGGCTACTCACCTCTTCTTTTGAGTTAGAAGGCTATTTAAGAGACTGGGGATAAAAGCAATCAAGAGAAAAGAGGAAGTTAGGTTCCTGGGGTTAGGGCCGGCTCTTCTACAGTTTACATTACAAAGTTGATGTCGAAGGAAAAATCTGATAAGAGGCAAAACAAAATTAGTAATATAAAGTATTGTCAAAAAATATTCACCAAAAATATTTTTTATTCAATCTTATTTCTCTCCCAAATGTATCATTTCTACTAAAGGGAATACTTTACAGCCATTAAAAGTGACACTTAACTACAAGCACATAAAATATATATATACAAGAATGTATTAATTTACATGCTGTCAGTAACAGAAAAAAAAAAAAAAACTGGAGACAATCCGAATATCCATCAATAGGGTGGTTAAATAAACTGTAGTATATCCAAATAATGTATTATATAGTCATTCAAAGAATGAGATAAGTTCTATATATACTAACATAGGGAGATGTTCAAGTTTCACTGTCCAGTGACCATAGTATGTTGCAAAACAAAATGTACAGTGCAATCTTATTTTTATTTTTTAAACAGTAAACATTAATATATAACCAAAAAACAATTTAGAGGCATTCATATATTAAACTGTCATCTTGGTGGAGGAGAGGATTATACAAGACTCATTTTGGTATGGAATACATTTCTGTTCAGTTTTTTTTTTTTTTTTTTTCACAATTATCTTGCATTAATTTTTGCTTTTAAAAATTTAGATTAAAAGGGGTTAGAAATAAAAATCACCCTTTCATCCCTACCACCACAGGAGCTTAAATGACATGAGATGAAATTTACGATATATGTTAAATGGGAAGAGGGAAGGGCAAAAATACAAAAACTGAATAATCAATAATTATATAAAATTATGCACTGGAAAAAAGGAATTACACCAAAGTGATAATATTGTTTTGGGTGGAAATGTATGACTCATTCTTGACTCTTACTCTAAACTATCTGTAATGCTATATTGATAATAAATATAGCAAAATGCAAATAATTTCACAGTCAATGTATAATGAACCTGAGTCTCTGAAAACATTCAATTATGAGTGTACAGAAATAAAAATATAAAAGATGTAGTAATTCAGTTAAGTTCGTATTAACCACAGCACGCACGCATGCATGCTCAGTTGCTTCAGTCGTGTTTGACTCTGCAACCCACCAGGCTTCTCTATCCATGAGATTCTGCAGACAAGAACACTGGAGTGGGGTGCCATGCCCTCGTCCAGGGGCTCTTCCCAACCAGGGATCAAACCTGCATCTCCTGCACTGCAGGCAGATTCTTCACCCACTGAGCCACCTGGGAAGCCCAACGACAGCACACTACCTGGCATTTCTTCTACTTTCTGATAGGGATTTGCTTCCTTAAAATATTTCTTTCTGATTTAAATTCAGGAAAAATATTCCACTTCAAAAATAAAAATGTATTATTTAATGTAATTATGGAGCTTTAAGAGGGCTTTTGCAGGGTTTTTTTGGTTTGTTTTGGGAGGGTTTTTTTGACCATGCCAAGCAGCTTCCCCCACCAAAGACCAAACAGAGTGCCCTGTAGTGAAAAAGCAGTCCTAACCACTGGATAACTATTAACAAAAGGTATTGGCAAACAATGCCTATTTTCATGGGTCTTCACTCTGTGTGTGTGTGTGTGTGTGTATGTGTGTGCACGTGTGTATACTTTCCAAATAAAGGTTCATATTCCAGTCTGAAATTTCATTTGTTTAGAGACGATTTTGATAACATTTCTATTATTTCACAGGCATAAAAGATTTCAACATCATTTCAGACTAGCCAGAAGGAAGCATTGAAGAAAGTGGGGAAAACCACTAGACCATTTAGGTATGACCTAAATCAAATCCCTTATGATTATACAGTGGAAGTGACAAATAGATTTAAGGGACTAGATCTGATAGAGAGTGCCTGATGAACTATGGACGGAGGTTCGTGACATTGTACAAGAGACAGAAATCAAGACCATCCCCAAGAAAAAGAAATGCAAAAAAGCAAAATGGCTATCTGAGGAGTCCTAACAAATAGCTGTGAAAAGAGAAGTGAAAAGCAAAGGAGAAAAGGCAAGATATACCCATTTGAATGCAGAGTTCCAAAGAATAGCAAGGAGAGATAAGAAAGCCTTCCTCAGCGATCAATGAAAAGAAATAGAGGAAAACAATAGAATGGGAAAGACTAGAGATCTCTTCAAGAAAATTAGAGATACCAAGGGAACACTTCATGCAAAGATTCGCTCAATAAAGGACAGAAATGGTATGGACCTAACAGAAGCAGAAGATATTAAGAAGAGGTGGCAAGAATACACAGAAGAACTGTACAAAAAAGATCTTCACGACCCAGATAATCACGATGGTGTGATCACCCACCTAGAGCCAGACATTCTGGAATATGAAGTCAAGTGGGCCTTAGGAAGCATCACTACAAACAAAGCTAGTGGAGGTGAAGGAATTCCAGTTAAGCTATTTCAAATCCTAAAACATGATGCTGTGAAAGTGCTGCACTCAATATGTCAGCAAATTTGGAAAACTCAGCAGTGGCCACAGGACTGGCAAAGGTCAGTTTTCATTCCAATCCCAAAGAAAGGCAATGCCAAAGAATGCTCAAACTACCGCACAATTGCACTCATCTCACACGCTAGTAAAGTAATGCTCAAAATTCTTCAAGCCAGGCTTCAACAATACGTGAATCGTGAACTTCCAGATGTTCAAGCTGGATTTAGAAAAGACAGAGGAACCAGAGATCAAACTGCCAACATTCGTTGGATCATCGAAAAATCAAGAGAGTTCCAGAAAAGCATCTATTTCTGCTTTATTGACTATGCCAAAGCCTTTGACTGTGTGGATCACAATAAACTGTGGAAAATTCTGAAAGAGATGGGAATACCAGACCACCTACCTGACCTGCCTTTTGAGAAATCTGTATGCAGGTCAGGAAGCAACAGTTAGAACTGGACATGGAACAACAGACTGGTTCCAAATAGGAAAAGAGTACGTCAAGGCTGTATATTGTCACCCCGCTTATTTAACTTCCATGCAGAGTACATCATGGGAAATGCTGGGCTGGAAGAAGCACAAGCTGGAATCAAGACTGCCAGGAGAAATATCAATAACCTCAGATATGCAGATGACACCACCCTTATGGCAGAAAGTGAAGAAGAACTAAAGAGCCTCTTGATGAAAGTGAAAGAGGAGAGTGAAAAAACTTAAAGCTCAACATTCAGAAAACTAAAATCATGGGATCCAGTCTCATCATTTCATGGCAAATAGATGGGGAAACAGTGGGGGAAGGCTCCAAAATCACTGCAGATGGTGATTGTAGCCATGAAATTAAAAGACGCTTACTCCTTGGAAGGAAAATTATGACCAAACTAGACAGCATATTCAAAAGCAGAGACATTACTTTGCCAACAAAGGTCCGTCTAGTCAAGGTTATCGTTTTTCCAATGGTCATGTATGGATGTGAGAGTTGGACTATAAAGAAAGCTGAGCACAGAAGAATTGACGCTTTTGAACTGTGGTGTTGGAGAAGACTCTTGAGAGTCCCTTGGACTGCAAGGAGATCCAACCAGTCCATCCTAAAGGAGATCAGTCCTGGGTGTTCATTGGAAGGACTGATGTTGAAGATGAAACTCTAATACTTTGGCCACCTGATGCAAAGAGCTGACTCATTTGAAAAGACTCTGATGCTGGGAAAGATTGAAGGCAGGAGGAGAAGGGGATGACAGAGGATGAGATGGTTGGATAGCATCACAGACTCAATGGACATGAGTTTGGGTGGACTCCAGGAGTTGGTGATGGACAGGGAGGCCTGGCGTGCTGTGGTTCATGGGGTGGCAAAGAGTCAGACATGACTGAGCAACTGAACTGAACTGAACTGAGAAGGAAGCAAACTGCAACCTGTAACAGTTCACACAACACATGACAATTTAAAAAATTCAACATTTATGATGGTTAAAAAAATTCAATGACATCTATTGCATATAAAATTTCTTAGCTCAGCATTCAAAGACTTTGCTCTACTAAAACTGGCCTAATTGTTATACCCCAGACTTAACCCTTCGTTCAAGTGTAGCTTTCCCCTCCTAACTCAGCTTAAATGATGTTCACCTCATTCTAGCTGTTGTATTCAACATCTTCTTGGTCTTCCTAACTTCATTCTCACACCTCTCCCAATTTACTCTCCAAAATGAATAAATCTGAGAATTTTTCATGTGTGACACAACGGCTCTTTGTTATTTGGCCCCTGGCCACATCTCCAGCCTCATCTATTTGTATTTCTTTACCCACAGACACAATCTGCTACAAACATAGGGAACTACTTAAAGTGCCCTAGTCATACTTTAGTGCCTAGAAGGAATATTCCTTCCCTCTGGCGTGTTTTTCTTGACCTCTTCTACGCTCTCTGGGGATCATCTCATATGGGAAGTGTTCTCTGACTCTTCAATCTCTGCTGTGTTTTGATAATGCCTTGCACAAAGCTCTGTTATAACAGTTATCATACAGTATTTTAATGGCTGCTTATCTATCCCTTTCACTGGACTATGAGCTCCATGAAGAATTAGACTTGAACTTACTCACCTCCAAATGAGTATGGCATAAAAATTTTAATATTACTGTATGAATAAAAATTTACAGCAGGAATAAACTAAAATAAATAATTATGTCATTGAACTTCCATACCTTCTATGTAAAAACATATTTATCCATCCATTCATTCAGTCAACAAATATTTATTTAGCACCTTAAGGGCCAGGCACTATGCCAAGCCATAGAGAGCTAGTGATGACAATATAGACACACACACAAAAAGAACCCTGAGAGTCTTTGAATTTGGGGAAGATATAAATAATTTAAAATCATCTCTATTTCCCAATTCCTTCTTAACAAACATGCATTAGTTTTATAATCTCACACACATACAAAGTGAAAGGTCCTCCCAAATTACAAATTCCTACCAATCAGTAAAAATATAATACCCAAAGTAAATAATGTGCAAATTTGTGAACCATAGCTAATGCAAAAGTAAAACAATTTTTAAGACCTTTTAGTCAGATTCCAATTATACCTAATACAAAAAAACAAGATTAAGTGTGCAAAAATACTTCATGATTTCCACAGTGCCTACTTTTGAAAAAAAAAAATACCATGCAAACTGTCCAAGAAAAACACTGACCACAAGATCAATACCATCCTAGTTTCCCACACTGCAGAAAAAAAAAAATTGTCATCCTATTCCATCTAATTGGAGGAGGAAATGGTAACCCATTCCAGTATTCTTGCCTGAAAATCCCATAGACAGAGTAGCCTGACGGGCTATAGTCCAAAAGGGTGCAAAGAATCAGACATGACTGAGCGACTAAGCACATTCCATTCAATGCAGAAGAGGTGACATCCTCCATACAATTTGTTCAGAAGACAACAAACACCATATTTCATCTGTATAATGATTTACGGTTTGCAGTTCACTAAGCACTTTGACCTTTACAACAATTCTGTTTTCTTATTCCCATTGGACAGATTAAAAAACTAAGGGTTGAGATGAAGAAGGTCTTTCTAACTATAACTCAAAACCAAAAGTCATAAAAGAAAGGACTGATAAGTTTGTCTACATAAAAATCTAAAAGTTCTGCATGGGAATAAAAGAAGTCAGAAGACAACAGTCAAAATGGGAAAATATCTGCAATACTTCAGACAAAAAAACATGTATTTTATCATCTTATCATACATATATATGATACACAGTACATAGTACACATAGTGTTAGTCGCTCAGTCATGTCCGACTCTTCGGACCCCATGGACTGTAGCCTCTGTCCATGGAATCCTCCAGGCAAGAATACTGGCGTGGGTAGCCATTTCCTTCTCCAGGGAATTTCCCGATCCAGGAATCAAACCGAGGTCTCCCGCATTGTAGGCAGATTCTTTACTGTCTGAGCTACCAGGCAAGCCCATATACATATATAAATACACATATATTATAAATCAAGAGAAAGAGACTTATAGAACAGTAGGAAAGAGATCTATGACTCAAAAGAAAAATAGGTAAAGAATTTAGACACACAGTTTACAGAAATGGAAATATGAGTGATCAAACAATATAAAAAAATCCTTGATCTTAATAACATAATATTTTAAAACTTAAAACTACTCTGAGCTATCATTTTTCTCTATCAGACTGGCAAAAATTCAAGTCTGATAACAGCAAAACATAATACTGCTAACACTGATCCTAGAGCCAGAGTACTTAGCTTGAGTTTCTGCCACAGTAGCTGTGTGATTTGGGCAAGGCATTTAAATTTTCTACTCATTAAGTATTCTTCTGAAAAATGGAGATAATAATTGCACCTAACCCAAAGGAGGTTATTAAGATAAAATGAAGTAATGTATATAGAGCACTTAGTATCTGGAACACAGAAAGCACCATGTAACTGTGATACAGTTAATGTTGGTGAGTGAACAGGCAACGTACATTTTGGAGCAGCAGCAAAGGAAAGCAATTCAGCAATATATTTCATAGTTATAAATGCATACATCGTTTAACTTAGAAATCCCACTTTCTACAAAGTTATCCCACAAATGGCCTTACACACATGTAAGATGGCATGCATATGTTCAACAGTCTCCATCATAGAACTACTTATAATATCACAAGACTAGAAGCAACACAATAAGGAACTAATTTATTTGACTAGAAATAAATTATAATACATCCATTCAATGAATATGATGCAAAAAAAAATTTTTTTTAAAAAGCAGGAGTTCCCCAATGACCTAGTGGTTAGGAATCTGGGCTTTCACTGCCATGTCCCAGGTTCAATCCCTGGTTGAGGAACTGAGATCCTGCAAGGTGCGAGATGTGGCCAAAAAATAAACAAAGGGTAAGAGCAAAAACCGTAAAAATAAATTAAATTTTAAAAATTAAAAAAGCAGAAACTATGTACTGAACTGGAAAGATCTCTAAGATATATTAAGTGAAAAAGTAGTTTGGGGGTAACAGTTTGAAGGTGCAGAACAGTGGGGACCATGGACTAACTTCTGCATGAAAAGTAGAAAAAATTAGATTACATATTCATATTTGTAAGCATTTGCTTAAAGAAAGTCTCAAAAAATGTAAAGAAACTAGTAAAAGCAGTCAGGAAGGGAGCATGGGAGGACTAGGAATAGGAGTGAGATTTTTGCTGCTTACATAAAATATATAAATGGGCAACTAACTATTTGAATGTATTACCTTTTCAAAAATTAATTTTTTAAAAAAAGCTCAGAGCATAAGAACTTTGCCTACAAGCATATAGTTAATCATAACAGGATGGATTACAATTTTGTCACACTGTCTTTCTGAAATTGTCAAGAATGTAAGATTTAAAAATTATCACAGGACTCCCCTGGTGGTACAGTAGATGAGAATCTGCTAGCCAACGCAGGGGCACAGGTTCAGTCCCAGGTCTAGGAACTAAGTCCATGCACTACAACCACTGAAGTCTGTGCGCCTCGTGTCTGTGATCCACCACATGAGAAGCCACTGCAGTGAGTCCGAGCACCAAAAGAAGAGTAGCCTCCAATCGCAGCAACTAGAGAAAGCCCCCACAAACGTAAAAAAGACCCAGTGCCACCAAACATTAAAAAAATAGTCACAAGTGAGACTTCCCTGGTGGTCCAGTGATTAAGACTCTGCATTTCCACTGCAGAGGGAACTAAAATCCCATATGCTACATGGTGTGGCCATAAAATAATAATAATGATGATGAAGTTTTTTATAATAAAAATAAATAAAATAAAAATTATCACAAGTAAGTTTTTCTCTGAAACAACCACTCCCTCAATAAAAGTAACACCAGTGTGACCACACTGAAGTCATCTCCATATGATGACTTGGAAAATATATATAACAATGTGAGTCTAAAATATTCACCATCACCTACACTATTCAATGCAATAATTGGGCTTCATTTCCTGGAAGATGAAATTCTCATAAAAGCCCTTATCATAGGTTTCAAAGTCCAATACAACATTCATTTTGCAGAAAAATGAAATGTACGACACAGGAATTATATTCGTAAAAATTTTCACATGGAAAGAGAATCATTAAAGCAAGTCAGCTTTCTACTCTAAATAAGCCAGAGGATGAGTACATATAAATATGAAAATGTGTAACTTTGTTTTTATAAATAACATAAGTACAAAATGTTATTGGGGATAATGGGTTGGAGAGTCTAGCCTAGCTTCTCAACATATACACTTTTAAACAGAACTAAACAGGCCTGAGTTCAGTTGCTCAGTCGTGTCCGATTCTTTGCGACCCCATGGACTGCAGCATGCCAGACCTAAAATATTTTAAATTACAAGAGACTGTTTGAGACCACCATCCCAAATATATATATATATCTGTATGAGAGAATACATCATACATCCAGTGTATCAGGCAAGTATCTGAGGATCTCAACATTAATTCACTCACAAGCACACAAGTACTTGTACCACCTAGTACTGCTTTTGAACAAGTGACAAGGAGTGTCCAACTCAATTTTGGGTCCCTTAATTATGAGCAGCCCCACATATAGGACCCAGCATCTCATCTGTTCCATTTCCTGCTTCATAGTGAGCAACTACGACATCCATATTGGTGACATAATATGTCATGTCCCTTATCCTCCCACTAGTTCAATAATCTCTATTCCCCTTCAACAGCACTGAGACAGTTACATCTTGTTTTTAGTTTTTACCTTGAAACTATATTTATATTGAACTCACAGCTTTCTCATTTTGTATTTCTTACAAAACCTAGTCTTCAACCACCTTTCTGATTGTCTCCTTATTCTCCAAGTACACTAGCCCCAATGAACGTTTTATTTCTTATAGCCCCAGCTTGGACCCTCAAAGTCCATCACATCTCCCACACTATCATTAGCAATGTAAAGTTACTCTCCATTTTATCTTTCTTTCTTGTAAATTCCACTTCTGGATCCACCCAATCATCTTTTTTGCCCTCTTGCTCTTAGGCTGCTGAAGAAGTATAAAATCCATGGTGCTAGGCCCCATTATTATAAATATTACTGGACCTACATGTGGTTAGCAATTTTTTGTTTGTTTAATCCTTAATCCACCCCTCTTTCATGTTCCATTCAAGATTTCCAAGGCCATAAAACTCAAGCCAGAAACTCACCATAGTTCCTTCAGTCTTCAAAGATAATTGACTTCTCCACAGATAACCGAGCACATCAAGAAAATAAGACCATCTTTAAACTCGCTCACTTTCCCTCCAACCACATCAGTGTCCACACTTAATGTCTATTCTTGTGGTGTCAAAAAATGAAACACTCAACATATTAAAATTTCCCCATATAAATAAAATTTCCCTTCAACCTACAAAACTGTTTCACTCATACTAAGAAAAACACACATGTGCCATAGTGGAAAGAACATAGGTTTCAGAACTAGACTTTTTTCAAATTCTTGCCTATAGCCTTCCCAACCATAAAAGAGGGATACTGCTGATACTAAACAAGGCTGTTGTGATCTATAAAGCATCTTTATGACACGTAACCTATAGAATAACCTCAACAAAGGTGTTTCACTACTATCAGTTTTCCTTCACAACCACAGTTGCTGAACAAGGAATTTTATTCACTGTTCCACATTTGTTCCTCAATCCATCATGATCTGATTACTGCCATCCATCATTCCCACCATCAAGCTATCTAAAGTGTCTTTCAAAGAAAACAAGTGATCTCCTAATTACTAAATTCAGTGGTTTCTTCCTAATTCTCACTATACTGGTATCATACACTGATAGTTACCCTCTGCCTTCCTGAGATCCTTTCTTCCTTTGGCTTCTATCATAATGCCACTCTGTTCTAGTTCTTGTCCCATTCTTTTAACCTCTCTTTCTCAGTGTCTACTACCCTACAATGATATTCTTCCTGGTCCACAGCCCTTTTCATCTCTTCTTTCAGCATTACCATCCCATACTAAGGCTTCAAATATCCTGCATATATTCTTAGTTGACCCTCAAATATATGTATATCCAGTTCCAGACTTTCTTCCGACTTTCAGACCCAAATTTCCACAATAATATCTGAAAAACACTTCAAACTAAACTTGTCCAAAACCAAATTCATTACCTTCCCTCATAACTGCTCCTTTATTCTCTATTTCAATTAATATTACCAATCCATCCCATCAGTCAGGTTAGAAATCTCCCACTAATTCTCTCCACTTTGTTTTGGGAGCACATGGAATTGCATGCCATTCTCTTCACTCTCCTCTGACCTGGATTAGCACATTACTTTCCAAACTACCTAGGCTGTCTGCCTCCAAGTCTTCACTTTGAATTCTTCCTCCATATTTTCACCAGAGGTAATCAACCATACCAAACTCCTGCTTACAAAAGCTTTAAAAGCTCCCCATACCTACGGAATAAAGTTCAAATTATTTAGCAAGGTTCCTCACCCTGCCCAGAGGGATAAACTGACAGGTTTTTATTTTTAAATTCGACAAACCCGGTTTCACTTCTAGCTAAATCTGAATACTGGCTTAGTCCAGATAGTTCAAAGTGAAGGATAAAAGGCAAAGGAGGGAAAAGGAGAGATTGGGATAAGAGGGATGACAGGGGAGAACTGAAAAGGAGCTAGTAGTGCCTGAGAGGAAGAAAGTATCTTTTGAGGGTAGAAATGGATGAGGGAAGATTATGTCTGAGAAAAGTTTGACAGTACAGATCTCCGTCAGAGCCGACAGGGTGAAGCTTAAGGTCTCAGACACAGGAGTTCTCCGAGGAAACGAAAGGGTCCTGAGTCTCTAAAGTGGGAAAAGTGCCTGAGAGGAGTCGGGGACCAGGTCCCACTTATGAACGAACTTCTCACGGGTTCCGGGCCTCTGAAGAGGGCAGAGAGAAGGCGCGGGGGGAGGGGAGAGAGGGGGAGCTGTCCCGGGACCCTGAGGGAAGTGAAAAGAGTAGGGGAAGGGGTCGAGGAGTTTCCCTAGCCGCTGAGAGAAGGGCCTCCGGGAAGCGATTGACTTCTGCCAGTCCTAAAACACCCGAGGCACCAATGCTCCGGAGCCCAGGCGGGTAGCAGCAGCGCGCGCGGGCCGGGTGCCCTGGGTTCGTGCCCCACGCGCTCTCTTGGCGTTACCTGAGGCGGGACTGAGCAGCGAGAGGGGTGCCTGAGCAGGCGGGAAGGGGAGGCGGAGGCAAAGAGGGAGCATAGTACCCCTCACTGCTCGGAGGCGGCAGCGGCTCTTAGCCTGCGGAGGCGGTGGGGGTCCCTCTCGCAGAAGCCGACGACTCGGCGGGGCCAGCGGCGGCGGAGTGCGAGGAGGCTACTGCCATGACCCCCAAGTCGGGGTCGCTCCCCAAGCTTGTTCGGCGGGGCCAGCAGGATGATCCGGCCGGGGAAGCAAAGAAGGCAGCTGGGAGCGCCGCTAGGCTCCCTGGCCGCGAGCGACTGAAACGCCTGCCCCGCAGGGCAGGGGAGTTGGGGGCGGGGTTTAGTTAGCCCCGCCCCTCACCTCAAGCCCTCGCTCAGAACAGCCAATCAATTGTTAATCCTTGAAAAAAAAAACGAGCTGGTGGAATTGCCCAATTAGCGCTAGGAATACCACGTGGTATGAGGGCGGGCACAATGGGCGTTCAGAGAAGCCAATCATCAGCCCAAAGCTCCAACTCTGGAGGACTAAGGGAGCCAATAGGAAGAAAGTAGAGGTAAAAACAGAAGAGGCAGTGTGTGGAAAAGGCGGAACCAAGGAGGAGGGAGGGAATACACCTGGGGGAAACCCAAGTCCAGGAGCCTCTCAGAGGGCGGGACAGTAAACATAAAATGGGCCAATCAAAATGCCAAACATATAAGCTCTTGGTAATTGATAAAGCCAACAGAAAATGGACTCGACTGGCGCGGCTTTTGGGTTGGAGAAGAAACAGCTGAGTAAGAACTGTCTGAGTAGGCAAAAGCTGTATGAACGCAGAGTCCGACAGGATCTTAGTATAGTATGGGGAGAAAACTGATGTGAATTATTAGCGACCTGAGATAGTAAGAGCAATTAATAGAAATGCTGAGCGAGTAACTCATCTAAACCAAGAGATTCGATTTGGTGAGGGCTTCTTGGAGAAGGGAACCCTTGCTGCTGCTGCTGCTGCTGCTGCTGCTGCTAAGTCGCTACAGTCGTGTCCGACTCTGTGCGACCCCATAGATGGCAGCCCACCAGGCTCCCCTGTCCCTGGGATTCTCCAGGCAAGAACACTGGAGTGGGTTGCCATTTCCTTCTCCAATGCATGAAAGTGAAAAGTGAAAGTGAAGTCGCTCAGTCGTGTCCGACTCCTAGTGACCCCATTGGACTGCAGCCCACCAGGCTCCTCCGTCCATGGGATTCTCCAGGCAAGAGCACTGGAGTGGGGTGCCATTGCTGGCTTGAAAACAGGGCAAAGAATAGAATTTGTTCAGCTGTTCAACAGGTACATATTTCCTCTTGTTTTCCCTATGCCTGGACCTCAGGCAGTCATAATCTCATGCCTGAGCAGACTGGAATAGGATTAGAGCTTCCATGGGAAAAAAAAAAGCAGGTAAAGAAACAAAGGAGTATGGACCTTCTTGCATCAATGCTCCCTAGGGTTGGAGACCTCTTTTCCGACATCTTTAGGCTTGCCTCCTGCTGGGTCTTGACAGATGAGTGGAATTTGAATAAGTGGATTGTGTGCATTCTTGGTGGCAATGTTTAAGAAAGAGGACTTCCCTCGTGGTCCAGTGGCTAAGATTCCACAACTCATAATGCAGGGGGCCTGGGTTCAATCCCTGATCAGAGAACTAGATCCCACATCCCACAACTAAGGTTAAATGTGAGTTCAGTTTAAGTGCCAGACTTGTCCTTTCTTTTTTATGCTGTGAGAATTATCAAAGGTTTTTTAGCAGGAGAGTAACCTTAACAGGACACTGTTATAGAAAAATAGATAGCTCACAGGATCTCTAAAGGGAGAAAAGAGATCAACATTGGCCCAGTTTCCTTGGCCAAAAGCCTTTTCTGTAGCATTCTTCTGGCAGCAAATCATGTGCTGCCACCTGGTGACAGTTCAAATACCATTGTTCCACATTGCTATTGGAGCCCTGGCACCCTTGCAAACCCGTCTTCCACAGACGTTGATGCAAAAGAGTTGATAAATAAGCAGAGTACTGGTAGCAAGTAGATTAAATAATATCATTATGCCAGATGTATCACCTCCCCAGTCAAAGATGTAAAACACAGGGTTTCCTTGACCTGCTTCAGTAGGAAGATGAGCCTTGATGGGAAGTTTTGGGGGTTGTTTGAACAGGTTATATTTGACCCAGGTCTGATCTTTGTCATTCCACTCTCGTCAATCTCCCTAATGCTGAAGGGAAAGAAACCCTGAGGACTGCCTTATAGCTATTCAGGTGTCAGAGGCCCACTCTTCATGACTTGTCTGCTAGTTAAGTTGGGGCCTTGAATGTACCCCATAACAGAAAATAGTTCCTGCCCTCCTCACCCCAGCCTTTTATTATGCTTTTATTTGAGATAACTGTCTCCTCTTCCTAGCTAGATTGAGCTAAGAGCTGGGAGTCCACTGCACACTTTTGTTGTTGTTCAGTAGCTAAGTCTTGTCTGACTCTGCAACGCCATGGACTGCAGCACACCAGGCTTCCCTGTCCTTCTGAGTCAGGGATGTCCACTGAGTCAGGGATGCCATCCAAACAGCTCATCCTTTGTCGCCCTCTTCTCCTGCCCTCAGTTTTTCCCAGCATCAGGGTCTTTTCCAATGAGTTGGCTCTTCACATCTGGTGGCCAAAGTATTGGAACTTCAGTTTCAGCATCCGTTTCTGCCCTACTCACCCCCAGCCTTTTATTGTGCTTTTATTTCAGGTAACTGTCTCCTCTTCCCAGCTAGATTGAGCTAAGAGCTGGGAGTCCACTGCACATCTTAGCTCAGGACAAATACATACCAGGACTGGTATGCATTAAGTTCAAGAACCATCATCCATTTGTGTTAAGCAACTATACTCCATTAAAATTAATTTAAACAAAGGAATGCCTTTGAGTCAATTCTAATGAGGTGGATGAACCTAGAACCTATTATACAGAGCGAAGTAAGTCAGAAAGATAAATATCATATTCTAATGCATATATACGGAATCTAGAAAAATGGTACTGAAACATTTATTTACAGGGCACAAATGGAGAAACAGACATAGAGAACAGACTTGGGGAGAGGGGAGGAGAGGGTGGGCTGTATGGAAAGAGTAACATGGAAACTTATATTACCATAGTAAAACCAACAGGAATTTGCTATATGGCTAAGAAAACTCAAACAGGGGCTCTGCATCAACCTAGAGGGGTGGGATGCAGAGGGAGATGGGAGGGAAGTTCAAAAGGGAGGGGATATATGTATACTTATGGCTGATTCATGTTGAGGTTTGACAGAAAACAACACAATTCTGTAAAGCAATTATCCTTCAATAAAAAATAAACTATAAGTTACAAAAAAGTTTAACAAAGAAGAAAAATCCACTTAGTGGATAAATAACATTATTTTGGCTATGTTTAGGAGAGGAAGAGACTTCATGAGACCTCAGTGAGATGCTACTACTTCTAGGGAAATCTTGGAATGCACTGTCCAGAATACAAAGCCCAGGTAAGGAAAAAGTAAAGCTTCCCTTACCTGCCTAGGAAGACAACCTTTCCAGAAAGCATCCAAGTGGAGGAAGGATCAGAACCAATAGCTAAAAAGCATTTTTTAATATAACAGGAAATATCAGAGTGTCTAACTCCTAGTAAGTACTGAATCATAAAATTTGTTTTGGTTAATAAATACAGACATGTATATTTACTAGGCTACAATACAATGTAAACTATTTCTTACTAGAGGTCCCAGTCAAAAAATCCTGAAAGCCACTGGATTAGAGATTGAGGCTGAAAGACCGACCAAAGAGGAGACTGCTACAGAATCACAGCCTGAGCTGCTGAGGATGAAGAGATATAAAGGGGCCAGAGAGACAGCCTCAAGAGGCAGAAGCTGAAAAAAAAAAAAAAAAAAAGAGGACTCCTTCTATTGCCCAGGTCAAGGGCCCACCAGAATGTCTTGTCCTCCTCTGCATCCCCACAGCAGTACTGCCCCAAGCACTGGCCTACCTCATTCTACCCACCAGACTGGGAGCTTCCATCTCCTTCCAGTTTCCACTGAGCACAGGGTCTGTACTCAGAAGATACAGTCATAAATGCCCATGAACTTGGATTTCAGAGAGAGAGGTGGCAGGAAGCAGTCAAGTAACAGGAGGAAGAAAAGGTACAGCTGAGCCTATCCCATGTGGGTGCTGATTCACAAACACATGAGTTCAGTCGCTCAGTGGTGTATGACTCTGCAACCCCATGAATTGCAGCACACCAGGCCTCCCTGTCCATCACCAACTCCCGGAGTTCACTCAAACTCATGTCCATCGAGTCGGTGATGCCATCCAGCCATCTCATCCTCTGTCGCCCCCTTCTCCTCCTGCCCCCAATCCCTCCCAGCATCAGAGTCTTTTCCAATGAGTCAAATGAGTCAACTCTTCACATGAGGTGGCCCAAGTATTGGAGTTTCAGCTTCAGCATCAGTCCTTCCAATGAACACCCAGGACTGATCTCCTTTAGGATGGACTGGTTGGATCTCCTTGCAGTCCAAGGGACTCTCAAGAGTCTTCTCCAACACTACAGTTCAAAAGCATCAATTCTTCGGCGCTCAGCTTTCTTCACACTCCAACTCTCACATCCATACATGACCACTGGAAAAACCAGAGCCTGGACTAGACGGACGTTTGTTGGCAAAGTAATCTCTCTGCTTTTTAATATGCTATCTAGGCTGGTCATCGGAGAAGGCAATGGCACCCCACTACATTTTCTTGCCTGGAAAATCCCATGGACGGAGGAGCCTGGTAGGCTGCAGTCCATGGGGTCGCTAAGAGTTAGGCATGACTGAGCGACTTCACTTTCACTTTTCACTTCCATGCATTGGAGAAGGAAATGGCAACCCACTCCAGTGTTCTTGCCTGGAGAATCCCAGGGATGGGGGAGCCTGGTGGGCTGCCATCTATGAGGTCGCACAGAGTCGGACACGACTGAAGCGACTTAGCAGCAGCAGCAGGCTAGTCATAACTTTCCTTCCAAGGAGTAAGCGTCTTTTAATTTCATGGCTGCAATCACCATCTGCAGTGATCTTGGAGCCCAAAAAAATAAAGTCTGACACTGTTTCCCCATCTATTTCCCATGAAGTGATGGGACCAGATGCCATGATCTTAGTTTTCTGAATGTTGAGCTTTAAGCCAACTTTTTCACTCTCCGCTTTCACTTTCATCAAGAGGCTCTTTAGTTCCTCTTCACTTTCTGCATAAGGGTGGTGTCATCTCAGGGAGGGTTAAACCATTTTATTGCAATTGGTAGACAGGGATGGACAGGCAGTGACAAGCCTCAGTAGGGAGGGCAAACACCAACTAGATCAAGAGCGGAGCGGCAGGCAACTCAGAAACAGGACCTTGGAGGGGAAGATGAGCAAAGAAGACTTCATCCTACTATATTACAAGTCCTTACAGGTCACTTAGGAGTATCCTGGGGCCCTTAAAGAATACATCCTCTTGCTCAAGGCTCTCGGCCTGGAGCTGAAAGCTGCTGGGCTCCGGGTTCGAAAGGGTATGCCTCTGGAGATCTATGAGGAGAGAAAGGGGAAAAAGAACGAATCACCAGCAAGCACTGTGGTACACACGGACCTAGACTTGGGCCCTGTTGGGGAGGGACATACAGGCCTGATGGGATAAGGAGCAACAGAGGTTGATAGATTTCCAAAGAAAGAGGCAGAGACCCCATTCTATCCAGTGTCAAACAATTAGGCAGCTGGCATCCAGGCACCACTCAGATTCAGCCTCCTGCCTTACCCTCACCTAGCTTCCTTAAAAGTTCCCTGCTACTGTTACTGTCCAGAAGCCTGACTTCAGAGGTAGATAAAGAAAGCGACATGGCGAAGGTGGGCTGCTTAGATTGGAGGACATGAACAGAAGTCCTGCAAAGGGGGCAGAATCAGAGGTAGACATGGTGACAGTGGGTCAAGGGGGCCCTCCCAGCACAGACCTGACCTGTCCTCCTTCCTGAGGCTAGGATTCCAGTCTCTTCCCTCTTTATCCTCTAAATACAGAGATACCTCAGAGACACTGTGTCAAGTAAAGAAAATGTGCAGTACTGCCCATATGGGCTATAACCCCCTACCATACCTTCCCTACCAGCTCATGTCAAATCTGAGATAGCTGAACTTTGGTCCCCAATGCCTGGCCTCTGTGAGCCAAATCCCTTCCACAGCCATAAGCACCCACACCCCCTGACCTGAGGAGGTCATGCTCCTGCCAGGCATCCTGGACCTCTGTTCTGACAGCCTCCAGGTTGTGACCTTTGCCATCCTGGCCACTTTGCAGCTGATCCAACATCTGCCATACCATAGGGCCAGGTAGGACCAAACCTCTACCTCTCCAGGAGGAGCACCCGCCTCCCCATGATTAGCCTCTTGAGCCCGCTTGGAGCCCTCATGGGGACAAAGATAGTTTCTCATGTCCTTTAGCAGAGGGCTTGGGAAGAAGAGCTTTGGAGGGAGGTGGAGTCAGTACAAGGAAGAGATGGAAAGAGATAGGAGTAGGAGAGGGTATCCTGGCCTGTCTGCAAAACAGGATAGATAGAGAAAGGAAGGGGCCTCCAAAGGGAGAGATGAACAGATAGGTCCAATCCTGGTCCTACCTTCCAGCTGCAGGCCTGAGCTTGCCGCCTCTCAGTTATCTGTTTCAGCAGCAGCTCCTGATGCTGGCCTGCAGATGAGAGAAAATGTGAGGGAACGTCTCCAACTTCCTTCCTTCCCCTTCCCTGCCTTGCACCCAGCCTGGCACTGAAAACGGACAAATACATTCTGGTCCAGCTACTGGGCAGTTTCCAAGCTGACTGGAGATGCACACTCACACCATATGAGAAAAGACAAAATACTTGGCCAGGTTTCTGGGTAGCTCAAGCTATCAAAGGTATGGTCATTTATAAGGAAAGCAAGAAGGCTTTTCAGAAAAGGGAAGAGGTGAATTCATACGCACCCTCAATCTTTTACTCACTCAGCTGGTCCCGTAGCAACTTTAGTTCCTCCCGAAGAATCTGTGACTCCTCGCACAGCAGTTGCGAGGGATAATAGCAGTGTCATTCTAAAACCAATTAATAAGCCCAGAGGGGGCTACCAGAGTACCAGGAGTTCAGGGCTGAAGAAGACAAGGTTTTGCCCATCACTTACTCATTCTGAAGCTCTTCGTGAAGGCCACTGGTGGCACTGCACTTCTGTGGTCCTGTCTGTATTTGGGCTTGGGCCTGTTCCTGCACCTGGCTTCGAAGGCCCTGCAGTTCCCTTCTCATCTCTTCCCGATGTTGCTCCAGGAGAAGGACCCTTTGCTCTGGGCCCCCCTGCAGCAACCTTAGTGATGCTACAGTGAGACAAGTAGGGGATCAGCCCCCTAAGAACATCACACATGAGCCTACAGACTCCACTTGCAAATCAAGACACAAGTGCACAGACAATAGAAGAGCCACAAAATGTGCACACACATTTGAGGCTGTGTATATGAAGAAAAGAATGATCAGATACCTTCCAGGGCAGAGATCTGGTACTTCTGCTGCTCTCGCTCTTCCAGCAGGCCCTGGACAGCCTGCCGTAGTGCTTCAGTCACCTACCCAGGCAGAAAAACCCCATGAGCTCCCCAATCACCGGTAACCTCATCAGTTACACACTCACACAAACCCCAAATATACACACCATGCCTCACCTGAGCCTGGGATCGAAGAATAGTAACCTCATCCCTGAGAGAAGATGCACTGTGGGCCTCAGCCCAGTTTAGCCTCTCTGGAAATACGGGAGCCTCTAGAGCCCAAGCCTTTTGAGCTTGGATTCCTGACTCAGTAGGCAAGTCACGAGAGGAAATCCAAGTCCCAGCCAGGTCTCCTGCTGAGAGAAAAAGGAAGGGACAAGTGGAAAGCCCCTTAGGCGGAGGGGGGAACAGATGTTTCTTCAGGAAAAGAAAAGTTGGAATTTGGAAGGAACAGTGGATAACACTGGAAAGAAAGGCTGAGGGACAATATTTACCCCCGGTAGAGACTCCAAGTGGATACAGCCGCTGCTACATAAGAAACAAATGCACAGGTCAATGAGTTCTGTTTTGCAATCTATTAACTCACATCCCCTAAACAAGGGAGTGGGGGACTCAGGAGCCCCCTCACCTTAATCCTGTTCACATTTCGGTCCGTAGCATTGAGAAGCGCGTCGAGCTGCTCAGACCAGCTCAGGCTCCTACTCATAGACTGCAGCAAGGGTCTGGCTCCCTGGCGTCTTGTGCCCTTGCTCCCCACACTGTGGACACCAAAGACACAGCCCAGGGAAGACCACAACGTAAGCTCTAAAGAGGTGAGTGGGGGGATGCAATACTAAAGGTAAGGAAGCAACAGTCAGACCAAAACTGCGTTTCTGGGACTAGTCGGGGGAGCGGCTTCCTTGCGAAATTAGGGGAAAAGCGGGATGCCCTGATAAACAGGTATCAATTGGGAATTGAAGATGCTGAATCTTGGTTTAGACGTCCCCAGACTCACAACTCTGGCACCATAACACTGAAACTGTGCCAGTGACCACTGAAACCGCCCAGTTCAAACCTTACGGTAGGCCGGGAAAGCCCGACTTCGGACTGGCCTCTGCGGCGCCACTTGGGAAATTGAGTTCGCCTCTATTGGAGACAACCGGCGATGGAGGCTACCGAACTACGTTTCCCTGGAAGCAACACGCGCAGTCACAGTGCCCCCCCCCCCCCCCCCCGTGAAGCTTGTCGGGAAACCGAGTTTTTCTGCTTCTGTAGTGGGTGCCTCTACGAACTGAATGAACTACGTGTCCCAGGATGCATCGCACAGAGACGACACAGTCCCGCAGCTGATTCCCGTAGCTCTTGGGAAATGGAGTCCAAGCTGTCTCAAAGCGTAAAGTCCCGAGTAACCTTGAGACTCCATTCCCCAGCAGGCTCAGTGTGTAACGTGCACTATGGAGCCGCTAGTCGCAGAGCTGAAGCAGAAGATTGAGGACACGTTGTGCCCTTTTGGCTTCGAAGTTTACCCCTTCCAGGTTGGTTTATCCCTGCTGCGGTGCTAGGGCTAAGCGTATGGATGGCTTCGGTGCCACTGACGTGAGGCCCGTGAATTTTCTGATCTTTCTCGAGCTCCTCTGGCCGCGAGTCCGTTTAATTGTCGAGACAGGGCAATTGGGCTAAATGGGTAGAGCAGCGTTGCAGGTTTGTTCTTTTGTTGTTTTTGTTCAGTCGCTCAGTCGTGTCTGACTCTTTGTCACCCCATGGACTGCAGCACCGCCAGGTTTCCCTGTACATCAGCAACTCCCGGAGCTTGCTCAAACTCATGTCCGTTGAGTCGGTGATGCCATCCAACCATCTCGTCCTCTGTCCTCCCCTTCTCCTCCTGCCTTCAGTCTTTCCCAACATAAAAGTCTTTCCAATGAGTTATCTCTTTTACCCTCCTACAATGCTGTATTGATGAGTGGGAGACACCATGTGATCCAGTAACCTTGTGGTTTTGTCACCCAGGTAATTTAGAGGAAGAAGGGGATCTGTGGAGCCAGAGTCACTTTGGAAGCTTCCTGAAGGAGTTTAGGAGAGGGCAAGGTCTGGGAATGTTTGTATGGCTCATGAGCAAAGGGCATTCTGGATGTTGAACAAGCAAACAGTTGGCTTGGTTGTTCAGTCTATCTGCAAAAGGTTACATTCATGATGTTGCCAATCATCAATGCTGGGCTGGGTTTAGAAACTGTACACTTGCCTGACACAGAAGTCTGGCATCAGGACCTACCCTTAGTCACATAGGTCCATCTCCCCCCACATCCAGTGCCCTCTGCACTGAGCCCTGTGCTTAGTGCAGGGCTAAATCAACTCAACCTGAGCCTTTTGCCTGATGCTTAAGAGGCCACCCTTTCCACTTTCCACTGAGTGGCATACAGCAATGCTGGGAGAGGATTATAGAGGAAGAGGTAGTTGGGTCTAGCCTCAGAGAGGCTTCCCTGGAAAAAATGGAGTTGAGCTATATATGAAAAGATAGATTGGAAGGAAGGAGGGTCATGTACATCTCAAATATCAGAAATTGCTTGAGTAAAGGTATGGAGATAATGGTGGATGGCAGGTGTGGGAGAGATTGGAGATGCCTGTCTGATATAATCAAGAAGACCTTGGTAGAAGGAGCTGTGGTATTGAACAGTGCCTCTTACAGCCCTGCCAGTCATCCTGTGTTCCTACTTCTCTCCCCTTCCCAGCGCCACATACAGTCATCCACAGCGATCTTTAGGAATCTGTCTCCTAAATTCAACCTATCTATGCTCTGGTTCAGCCCACTATTAGTCATTTGGATTTCTGCAATAACTTCCTTGCTGTCACTTTGCCTCTATTCCTTCCTCCACACTGCAGCCAGGTTGATCTAAAACTGACCATGTCAGTTTGCTTCTTAAATCTTCAATGGCTAACCCCTCACTGTCAGCAAATTAGACCCATATTCCTTCAATTGGTATTCAAGGCCAGTCACAGTCTCATTCTTACTGATCTCTCCAGCCTTCTCTCCCTCTGCTCTCCTCCTCAGATGCTTCATTTCTATCAAACTAGACAATTTACTATTCTCCAAGTATGCTTTGCATTTTTTGCCTCTTTGTTTATGCTGGGACCTGTTTAAAACACACACCAGATTCTCCCTCTCCACATCAGCCTGTAAGTTACCTTCCCAGCCATCAAGACTCAGCTTCCAAGAAGCCTTTTCTAATTTCAGAGGACCTTCATTGGCCCTGTTATTGCACTAACCACAGTACAATCAATTTCTTCTTTTTCTTAGTTGTTTATGAATTCTTTGCCTCTCTATTATAACTGTCAGGTGAGTTCCCCACAAACACACATCATCAGGAGAATTTCATTGTTTGAATAAGGAGGCTGGACAATTTGCATGAAACCTTGAATGCCAGGCCAAGGTATGGGCCTGGCTAAGGCCTAAGTTAGCCCTCTTGTGTGGCCTGAATTTTCTCTCTGTTCCAGGTGGCATGGTACAATGCACTCCTGCCTCCAGCCTTCCACCTACCCCTGCCAGGACCTACACTGGCCTTCCTGGTACTCAGCACACCTGCCATGTTTGACCGGGCCCTCAAGCCCTTCCTGCAGAGCCACCACCTCCAACCACTGACTGACCCTGTGGACCAGTGTGTGGCCTACCACCTGGGCCGAGTTAGAGAGGTGAGCAAGGCTGGCTATAGCCTCACCCAGCTTCCAGATCTGCATCTGCTTCCAGTTCCTCTAAGCTCAGTATAGAATCTAGACCTACAAGGAGCCACTTCCCTGGCAGAAGGCTATCCTAAAGCCAGCCTTGACATCGTGATCTCTCCCCAGTCTGCCTTCTCATCTCAGGTTTAGCCACCCCCTCTAGCCAACAAGGTCTGAAACAGATCAATCTCACCCTTCCCTGATGGGCAACTTGATGAGCAGACTTCCCTTGACCTCCAAGTGAAATAGGAATAAGCCCCAAAATTCTCCATGCATCTCTCACCTGTCTTTGCCCTAGACCTGGGAGCCTTATGGGGTCTTTTGAGGACAGAACAGGACCCCTGCACTACATACTTTACACGTATACATAAATACGTATACATACACTGGGTCTCCCCAAAGCTGGACCGTCTTCCTCTGCACTCAGCCTCTGGAGGGCAGAGCCGTAACAGAGGTTTCTGAACAATCCTAAACAGAATTATCATTTTCTTCACACTGGAGCCTCCAATCCCACTCCAAGTTTAAGGTCATGTTTTCCCTTTAAACATGACTTCTAAAGACAGGGCCATGTTAACACAACTGAAGGCTCTGTTGAACATGATCATGATTCCTGTTGTGCTAAAAGTCTTCATCTTATCTTCTATCCCAGAGCCTCCCAGAGCTGCAGATAGAAGTCATCGCTGACTACGAGGTACACCCCAACCGGCGCCCCAAGATCCTGGCCCAGACAGCAGCCCATGTAGCAGGGGCTGCTTACTACTACCAGCGACAGGACGTGGAGTCTGACCCTTGGGGAACCCAGGTCAGAGGGCAAGTATGAGCAAATAGGGGCTGAGAACGAAAATGAAATAAAATTCCATCAAGATTTCAAGTCCCAGGAATTCCCTGGTGGTCTAGTGGTTAGGATTCCAGGTTTTCACTGCCATGGTCCCAGTTCAGTCCACGGTTAGAGAACTGAAATCCTGTTAACCACATGGCACAGCAAAAAAAAAAAAATTTCAAGTCCCATTCTTCCACCTTCCTTGGGTAAAGGAGTTGCTGGGCACAATCCAGGACAAGAGTGCACCATGGTCAATGATGCAGTTCCATGATTTCGTCTACTTGCAGACACATCAAGTCAGAAAAAGCGAAGTGTTAGTCGCTTCAGTTCAGTTCAGTTGCTTAGTCGTGTCTGACTCTCTGCGACCCCATGAATCGCAGCACGCCAGGCCTCCCTGTCCATCACCAACTCCTGGAGTTCACTCAGACTTAGTTGTGTCCAACTCTGCTTTGCGATCCCATGGACAGTAGCCCACCAGGCTCCTGTACACAGAATTCTCTGGGCAAGAATACTGGAGTGGGTTACTGTTCCTTTCCCCAGGGGATCTTCCCAATCATACCCAGGGATTAAACCCATGTCTCCTTCACTGGCAGGCAGTTTACCATCTGAGCCACCAGGGATCCGGTTAGAGAACTAGTCTGTTATTCTTTGTGACAGAATGGAGCAGGTAGAGCTGCGATTAAATCCACTGTGCAACTGGGAAGCTGAGGCTCAGCTTAAGGAAACTCTCCTTGGGGTCAGTGACTTCATGAAGAGTTGACGGAGTAGGGGAGCCCAGCCAAGACTGACAGAAGTTCACATGTGTGTGTATGCAGCACAGCTTTTGGGATCTTAGTTCCTTGACCAAAGATAGAACCTGGGACCTTGGCAGTGACAGCGTGGAGTCCTAACCATTGGACCACCAGGGAATTCCCTGACAGGCTCACAGGTAGAATCACTGTTGAATAAGAAGTGAACTAGCTTGCATTGATGGTAGTTATTGGTGCCCATATGACCACCATGACCTTGCTTTCTTTTTACCCTCTCCCCAGCACATAGCAGGTGTGTGCATACATCCCAGGTTTGGGGGCTGGTTTGCCATCCGAGGGGTGGTGCTACTGCGAGGAACAGAGGTGCCGAATCTGCCACCCACAAAGCCCGTTGACTGTGTACCCACAAGAGCTGACCGCATCAGCCTGCTTGAACGCTTCAATTTCCATTGGCGTGACTGGACTTACCGGGATGCTGTGACACCTCAGGAGCGCTACTCAGAAGAGCAGAAGGCGTACTTTTCCACTCCTCCTGCCCAACGCTTGGCCTTACTGGGCTTGCTTCAGCCCTCAGAGGAGCCTAGCTCTCCATCCCAAGAGCTTCACATCACTACACTCTTATCCAAGAAGCCTCAGAATCCCAGGAGAGGCTGGCTCAGTCCCACAGTTTCCCCACCTATATCCCCTGGACCCTGATACCTTCCCTGCCTGTGGGATCCTCATTTAGGGCAGTGGCACCTACCTGTTAAAAGACTTTTACACTACTATTAATATTTCGCCAGGGAAGAAACTTATTTTGGGTATAAAATGATTATTTTTGATAAATTATTCTAGTAGAGATCTTAAAATAACAAGGCTCAGGAAAGTTTGGTTAAGACCAAAGTAGATCCAGACCTCCCACCTGCCTTGAAACATGGAATCGCTACCTGTTACCATTTCTCTGCAGTGCTTCGAAATGCTACCTGTTACAGGGCGTAAGGAGGAACTATCCCCTAAATAATAGTACCTGCTTCAGAGGGTTATCATGGTGACTGAATAAATGTGAAATTGCTTAGCATACAGTAAGCTGTTGTTGACGGCCCTGGGAATCCTGTACTACTGCCCACAGGTAGGCTGGGCTAGTCGGGGGGGGGGGGGGGGGTGGTGTCCGGAAGAGCACATACTAAAGGATCTTCTGTTGCAAATGTGCCCTAGCCTTGGGCCCAGGAGGAATCCACCTTCACCCCACTGACAACCCTCCCTCACGACACAGATACGAATGAGAACAAGTTCAAATGAGTCGCGTCCAAAGTCTTTGCAACCCCATGGACTGCAGCACGCCAGGCTTCCCTGTCCATCACCAACTCCCAGACCTTACTCATGTCCGAGTTCGTGATGTCCTCCAACCATCTCATCCTGTCATCCCCTTCTGCCTTCAGTCTTTCCCAGCATCAGGAAAGATAGGGCTTCCCTGATAGCTCATTTGGGAAAGAATCCACCTGCAATGCAGGAGACCCTGGTTTGATTCCTGGGTTGGGAAGATTCACTGGAGAAAGGGAAAATGCTACCCACTCACAGTTTGCTGGTCTGGAGAACTCCATGGACTGTATATAGTCCATGCAGTTGCAAAGAGTCGGACAAGACTGAGCGACTTTCATGAGGACAAGAACTATCCTTAAATCAAGGCTGGAAACCCAGGGAAGCCAAGAGGTGCTCACCACTGTTCTTTTGACACAGAAAGCCAGCCCTGGGTTTGTCTCCCTCTTTCAGTTCCAAAGGTACCTAAAGCCCATAACTGTAATCTTTCATAGATCCAGTCCCAGGCATTCATCCAGGTTTTCATGTAGCCCTCCTAGTACTGTAAGTGTCAGGCACCTCATTGCAACCCAGCCTACAGCATAAACTGAAGCACCTTGGCTGATACTGTAGCAGGTCTTGCTCTTTTCCCTGTTGTCTATGTACATTTTCCCTCAATATCATTTCACGATTCTGAGGCAGCTCTCGCACCTCATTTTCTCCCCAAAAAGCAGACTAAATTCCTCTTAAAAGCTTCCCCTGCCCCACAACCAATGAAGAATCAACAAGGTCTCATTTCAAATTTAATACAACTACAAAAGATCAAGTGATACCCCCTTACAGTATACATCAGTTGGCCTGGCTCAGGTCTTTCCGTCCAGAGGAAGAAAGGCTGGCGTCCCCAACCCCTGCAGGAAAGGCCCGTCCTGTCCCACACCACATCCTGGCGGAGTGTAAGATCATGGTTTTAAGCACAAAAATAGGACAAAAGAGGTTTTGTTTTCAAGGCCGCCTACTGCAGCCTGGCCCTAAAACGGCCGAGCGCTCACTTCTGCTTAGAGAAATATTCTTTGCTCTTCTGGACATCAGGCTTGATGGTATCACTGCCAGGCTTCCAGCCAGCTGGGCACACTGCAAGAGGAAGGGTACTGATTAATAACCAGATCAGTGGTAAGCTCCACCCTCCTAAGGACAACTGGATGCCTAAAAAACCAAATCTGAGCCCTAAAGGGCTTCAACATTCAGGTGCCAGGAGGTCTATCCTCCAGTCAGATCATTCAGCCTATCAGTACAAAACTAAATATGCAAGTTAATCCTCACTGTAGCCCGAGTTACTATACTTAATTTGTTCATGCAGTAACTGAAATTTAAAGAAACTAACAACAATGATGCTGGTCATCTATTCATACCATATACAAGAAATTTACTTAAAAACACATCAACAACCTAAATGGAAGAGCTAAAACCATAAATTCTTTATTTTTTAATTGAAGGATAATTGCTTTACAGAATTTTGTTTTCTGGCAAACCTCAACATGAATCAACCATAGGTATACATGTCCCCTCCCTCCTATCTCCCTCCCCATCCCACCCCTCTAGGTTGATACAGAGTTCCCTGAGACATACAGCAAATTCCCTTTTGCTATCTAATTTACATATGGTAATGTAAGTTTCCATGTTACTCTCTCCATACATCTCACCCTCTCCTCCCTTCTCCCCATGTCCCTAAGTCTGTTCTCTATGTCTTATATAAAATTTTTTGTACCATCTTTCTAGATTCCATATATATACACGATCATATACGATATTTATCTTTATCTGACTTACTTCAGTTTGTATAATGGGCTCTAAGTTCATCCAAAAATCCATAAATTCTTTGAAGACAACTCACAGAATGGGAAAAAAATATTTACAAATCATATCTAATGAGGGATTAATAGCCAAAATTAAATCCAAACTCCCACAACAAAAAGACAATTAAAAATGAGCAACGAACTTGAAAAAAGATGTATCTCCAAAGATATACAAATGATCAATAAACACATGAAAATATGCTATCACTAGTCATTACGGAAATACAAATCAAAACCACAATGAGATACCACTTCATATCCCCTAAGATGGCTAATCAAAAAAAAAAAGTAAATGCTGGGAAGGATATAAAGAACGCTTGGTATTGCTGCTGCTGCTGCTGCTGTTAGTGATGTAAAATGGTACAGGTGCTGTGGGAAAGTCTGAAAATTCCTCAAGAATCTAAATACACAAGTACCATAGGACCCAGAAATTCTACTCCTATGTATATATTCAAAGTAACTAGAAACGAGGATTCAGATATATTCACCAGTATTTTACCAACATTATTCACAATAGCCAAAAGGTGGAAAAAACCTGTTAACAGACAAAATGTAGTATACATATGAAAAGTCAAAGTTGCTTAGTCGTGTCCAACTCCTTGCGACTCCATGGATTATAACCCAACAGGCTACTCTGTCCATGGGATTCTCCAGGCAAGAATACTGGAGGGGGTTGCTTTACCCCTCGCTCCAGGGGATTTTCCCCACCCAGGGATTGAACTTGGGTTTCCTGCATTGCAGGCAGATTCTTTCCTGTCTCAGCCACCAAGCATACATATACAATTAAATATTATTCAGCCTTTAAAAAGAATGAAGTTCTGATACATACTGCTGCAACGAAGTCGCTTCAGTCGTGTCCGACTCTGTGCGACCCCATAGACGGCAGCCCACCAGGCTCCCCCATCCCTGGGATTTTCCAGGGAAGAACACTGGAGTGGGTTGCCATTTCCTTCTCCAATGCATGAAAATGAAAAGTGAAAGTGAAGTTGCTCAGTCGTGTCCGACCCTCAGCGACCCCATGGACTGTAGCCCACCAGGCTCCTCCATCCATGAGATTTTCCAGGCAAGAGTACTGGAATGGGGTGCTATTGCCTTCTCCCTGACACATACTACAGCCTGGATAAACTTTTGAGAACCTTGAAAACATTATGCCAAGTGAAAGAAACCAGACACAAATGGATAAACATTGTATGGTTTCACGCACATAATATTTAAGATAGGTAAATTCATAGATGCAGAAAGTTGAACGGAAGTTACAAAAGGCTGGAGGGAAAGGGGAATGGTGAGTTATTTCTTCATGGTTACTACTACTACTGCTTATTTGGGATGATGAAAAAGTTTGAGAAATAGTGGTGATATACAACACTGAATGTAACTAGTACCCAAGAATTATACACTTAAAAAGGTAAATTCTATCATATATAACCACAGTAAACACTGACCAAAAAAAAAAAAGTGACTTACCCCCATTCCCAAGAAAAACACAAGCTAAAAAATGACAAAGTTAGGACTGTGTAAACCCTAACACTAAGCTGCTGCTTCTATCAGCTGGCTCTTCAGAGATATGAAGGCAGCACTTTGTCTTCAGTTCAGTTCAGTCACTCAGTCGTGTCCGACTCTTTGCGACCCCATGAATCACAGCACGCCAGGCCTCCCTGTCCATCACCAACTCCCGGAGTTCACCCAGACTCACGTCCATCGAGTCAGTGATGCCATCCAGCCATCCCATCTTCTGTCGTCCCCTTCTCCTCCTGCCCCCAATCCCTCCCAGCATCAGAGTCTTTTCCAATGAGTCAGCTCTTCACATGAGGTGGCCAAAGTACTGGAGTTTCAGCCTTAGCATCATTCCTTCCAAAGAAATCCCGGGACTGATCTCCTTCAGAATGGACTGGCTGGATCTCCTTGCAGTCCAAGGGACTCTCAAGAGTCTTCTCCAACACCACAGTTCAAAAGCACCAATTCTTCGGCTCTCAGCTTTCTTCACAGTCCAACTCTCACATCCATACATGACCACTGGAAAAACTATAGCCTTGACTAGACGGACCTTTTTGGTAAAGTAATGTCTCTGCTTTTCAATATGCTATCTAAGTTGGACATAACTTTCCTTCCAAGGAGTAAGCGTCTTTTAATCTCATGGCTGCAGTCACCATCTGCAGTGATTTTGGAGCCCCTCAAAATAAAGTCTGACACTGTTTCCACTGTTTCCCCATCTATTTCCCATGAAGTGATGGGACCAGATGCCATGATCTTTGTTTTCTGAATGTTGAGCTTTAAGCCAACTTTTTATTCTCCACTTTCACTATCATCAAGAGGCTTTTTAGTTCCTCTTCACTTTCTGCCATAAGGGTGGTGTCATCTGCATATCTGAGGTTATTGATATTTCTCCCGGCAATCTTGATTCCAGCTTGTGCTTCTTCCAGTCCAGCGTTTCTCATGATGTACTCTGCATAGAAGTTAAATAAGCAGGGTGACCATATACAGCCTTGACATACTCCTTTTCCTATTTGGAATCAGTCTGCTAACTGTTGTTTTCTGACCTGCATACAGATTTCTCAAGAGGCAGGTCAGGTGGTCTGGTATTCCCATCTCTTTCACAATTTTCCAGTTTATTGTGATCCACACAGTCAAAGGCTTTGGCATAGTCAAAAATAGATGTTTTTCTGGAACTCTCTTGCTTTTTCCATGATCCAGCGGATGTTGGCAATTTGATCTCTGGTTCCTCTGTCTCTTCTAAAACCAGCTTGAACATCAGGAAGTTCACGGTTCACGTATTGCTGAAGCCTGGCTTGGAGAATTTTGAGCATTACTTTATTAGCATGTGAAATGAGTGCAATTGTGCGGTAGTTTGAGCATTCTTTGGCATTGCCTTTCTTTGGGATTGGAATGAAAACTGACCTTTTTCAGTCCTGTGGCCACTGCTGAGTTTTCCAAATTTGCTGGCATATTGAGTGCAGCACTTTAACAGCATCATCTTTTAGGATTTGAAATAGCTCAACTGGAATTCCATCACTTCCACTAGCTTTGTTCGTAGTGATGCTTTCTAAGGCCCACTTGACTTCACATTCCAGGATGTCTGGCTCTAGGTCAGTGATCACACCATCGTGATTATCTGGGTCGTGAAGATCTTTTTTGTACAGTTCTCCTGTGTATTCTTGCCACCTCTTAATATCTTCTGCTTCTGTTAGGTCCATACCATTTCTGTCCTTTATTGAGCCCATCTTTGCATGAAATGTTCCCTTGGTATCTCTAACTTTCTTGAAGAGATCTCTAGTCTTTCCCATTCTGTTGTTTTCCTCTATTTCTTTGCATTGATCGCTGAAGAAGGCTTTCTTATCTCTCCTTGCTATTCTTTGGAACTCTGCATTCAGATGCTTATATCTTTCCTCTTCTCCTTTGCTTTTCGCTTCTATTCTTTTCACAGCTATTTGTAAGGCCTCCCCAGACAGCCATTTTGCTTTTTTGCATTCCTTTTCCATGGGGATGGTCTTGATCCCTGTCTCCTGTACAATGTCACGAACCTCATTCCATAGTTCATCAGGCACTCTATCTATCAGATCTAGTCCCTTAAATCTATTTCTCACTTCCACTGTATAATCATAAGGGATTTGATTTAGGTCATACCTGAATGGTCTAGTGGTTTTCCCTACTTTCTTCAATTTAAGTCTGAATCTGGTAATAAGTAGTTCATGATCTGAGCCACAGTCAGTTCCCGGTCTTGTTTTTCTTGACTGTATAGAGATTCTCCATCTTTGGCTGCAAAGAACATAATCAATCTGATTTCAGTGTAGACCATCTGGTGATGTCCATGTGTAGTCTTCTCTTAGGTTGTTGGAAGAGGGTGTTTGCTATGACCAGTGCATTTTCTTGGCAAAACTCTATTAGTCTTTGCCCTGCTTCATTCCGTATTCCAAGGCCAAATTTGCCTGTTACTCCAGGTGTTTCTTGACTTCCTACTTTTGCATTCCAGTCCCCTATAATGAAAAGGACATCTTTTTGGGGTGTTAGTTCTAAAATAGGTCTTGTAGGTCTTCATAGAACTGTTCAACTTCAGCTTCTTCTGCGTTACTGGTTGGGGCATTGACTTAGACTACTGTGATATTGAATGGTTTGCCTTGGAAACAAACAGAGATCATTCTGTCATTTTTGAGATTGCATCCAAGTACTGCATTACGGACTCTTTTGTTGACCATGATGGCTACTCCATTTCTTCTGAGGGATTCCTGTCCACAGTAGTAGATATAATGGTCATCTGAGTGAAATTCACCCATTCCAGTCCATTTGAGTTCGCTGATTCCTAGAATGTCGACATTTCAGTCTTGCCATCTCCTGTTTGACCACTTCCAATTTGCCTTGATTCATGGACTTGACATTCCAGGTTCCTATGCAATATTGCTCTTTACAGCATCGGACCTTGCTTCTATCACCAGTCACATCCACAGCTGGGTATTGTGTTCTTAGACAAACACTAAGTTTGTCTTAGTGTTCCTTAACTCTGCCAAACAAGAATGCCTGAAACAAAGGGGCAGGACCTCCACAGAAGGTCCTGCTTGTTTCACTAAGTAATTGCCTTCTATACATTGGTAAGCAAAGGTCTGAGTTTGAATCTCTCAAATACTTTATGCAAAAGCATAATCTTCAGTCTTTCCTATCACCCTGAGTTAGCAATGCTCCCTGGGAAAACCTGAGGAAAGTGAGATAAGGGGAGTGATCTCTGATATTCCACTCTTAACCTGTTGTTTTGTCTTGCAGGAGACATGTAGTCACCAAAGTCCAGTAACGAAGCAGCAAAAGTCTCACTTTCTCAAGTGAGTGAAACAAAGCCCTTTTCTTCTCCTCTAAGGATGTCATTGGAGAAGGCAATGGCACCCCACTCCAGTACTCTTGCCTGGAAAATCCCATGGATGGAGGAGCCTGGTAGGCTGCAGTCCATGGGGTCGCACAGAGTCGGACTCGACTGAGCGACTTCACTTTCACTTTTAACTTTCACGCATTGGAGAAGGAAATGGAAACCCACTCTCCAGTGTTCTTGCCTGGAGAATCCCAGGGATGGGGAAGCCTGGTGGGCTGCCGTCTATGGGGTCACACAGAGTTACACGACTGATGCGACTTAGCAGCAGCAGCAAGGATGTCATAGCCTCAGAGGTCAGATTCTACAAACAGCCGTCTGCGAACAAGGTATGTATGCACTTAGCTGCTTTACAAAATCTCCATTTGATCCTTACATAGTCATTGGCTTTAGTGCCAGCAAAGGGTTAGAGCACAGGTCATAAGTATAAACAAGCTTCTGAGAATAAAGAGCAGCATAAAATCAGTGACCAGACCCAGCAGTTTACCACCAGGAAAACCAAAGATTCTTCTGTCCAGGAAGAAAACACAGCTTTAGAAGAGCCCAATTACAAACCACGACACCAAGATAGAAGGAATAATGAGCCAGAAAGAAGAACCTTGACAACTTAGTATCCTTGCACTAAGGCCTCTTGGCACTTAAGACTGTACCAATAATCAATGACAGGAAAGAAAGATCCACACTTGGGACTCATACCCAACAGTGCTGGATTTTAAGAATATGAAGCTCAGCAGAACTGGCTGAGTCCCACATTGACCAGCTTTCAACAGAACCTGAAGTACAACTCTCCCTAACACAGAAGGCTCTAAACAATGCCTTTCTCATCATTTTAAACTATGTAAAAAAAAGAGGGCTTTGAATTTTGATCCCAGTTCTACCATTAACTGAATACATACAGTGTTTAAATAGTGGTTTATTGGTCCTAAAAATAGAAACACAGGGGCTTCCCTGGTGATTCACTGGTGAAGATTCTGCCTGCCAACACAAGAGACATTTCCATCCCTGACCCAGGAAGATCCCACATGTCACAGAACAACTAAGCCCGCACACCACAACCATGGAGCCTAATTTCAGAGCCCAGGAGTCACAACTACTGAAGCCTGAGTGCCCTAGAGCCCGTAGTCCACAAGAGGAGCCCCCACAATGAGAAGCCCTCACACTGCAACTAGAGAGTGGCCCCCACTTGCAACTAGAGAAAGCCCAAGTAGCAATGAAGACCCAACAGAGCCAAAAATAAATAAATTTTTGAAAAATTTAATTTTTGAAAAATTAAAAAAAAATAGGAACATAGGATTTAAGTAAAAAATTTCTTTGTAGTATTGTCAGTTCACCCTTTTCTCTGCTAAAATGTAATACAGGTTCACTCAAAGATCCCCCCAAAAAAAGTGTAAATTCAAGATAAAAGAAATTTTAAAGCAAAATAGGAATGTAGGATATACAAATATCAGAGCATTATGTTGTATACCTGAAACTAACATGTATCTCAATTTTAAAAACAGGACTGTAGGATTATTTGTCAAATAACATGACAGCACCTGGTAGAGTGCTTGATATCCACAGGCAATCAAATACTATCGTATTATAAGCCATTAAAGACTGCACACAGAAAGCTGTGCTTGTTTTAGTGGGATGGGAAGCACCAGAGAACAAGAGTGTGAAGAAGCAAGCTTCACAACTCATGAAAGCTTGGGTTCAAGAGTCTATTGCAGTAAAAATTAATTAAAAAGTCTATACTACACATGCAAGGGAAAGTCCAATAAAGGGCCAACTTTGCCACCCATTTCCTCAGCTCCTTCCATCTTTGTTCTGAACCATTCTCCACCAGAGGGCAGTCTCAGCTGCTGTCTGCTTCAATCCAGAGTAAAGCCTACACATACTTCTGCAAATGGTGCCTTCTGATTGCCATTACCTACTAGCCTTCCACTCCAGCCAAACTAGCACTTTTGGGTCCCCCAAACACCACTAATCCAGACTCTTAACTTCCACCTCCTGTAACTCATGAGATCCGAGCAGTGATCACAACTATTTTATATCCTCAATTAAATTAAGCTGGGGTGGCTGGGTGGGGTTCAAGATCCCCTTCCCCCTACATATCCAGCACTTGCAGCAGACTGAGGAGCTGTTCTTTAAACTCTTAGCTGGAATAAGGTGGTCTCATTAAAAGCAACAACTCCACTGGGCCAAAGTGGGGAGTTTTCAGAAGCTACAGTCTTATAAACTGAGAACCTGGGAGCAAGCAGTTCAGGACTTTATCAAAAACACTTCAAGGGGACTATTTCAGATGAGAAGGACCAGAGCAGTAAGAAAGACCTACACTCTAGCGAATGCTAGACAAAAACCATAAATTGAATCTTCTCAGTCATGTTTAGATTTTACAAGGACAGACTCAACAAAAACATCGTCTTGAATCCTGAAACTTCTCTAAGGACCTAGAGATTTCACCTCAAACCTTCTTGCCCTCATCCCTCCTCAAAAAAATTTTTCTATTGAGCATTTATATAATTTGGTATTTGGTGACTATAATTCTTATAGATACAAAAAATATCCTGCACAACAGAATGAATTTGTAAAAGACAAAAATGTTAACACCTATGAAATCCTCCTACACTTTAACAAGTTGAATCTGCAGCAGTAATTCTAAATGAGCAGGGTAGAAGCTGGGAATATGCAGTTGGAACAAAAAGCCTTTATATTCTCCTCCCCAAGCTTTTCTATTACCTCACCCCCACAACCCACTATAATCCAGAGACTGCAATTTCTTAAAGAGACATAATAACCCTTTTCCTGTCTGGTAGACTTTGCTCCCACCACCTTTCCCACCCTATCACTCCACTGTCCTGTCACCAGGCAAACTGGCTTACCTTCCCCATGTTTGTCAGTAAACTGGAAGGCCTGAACTAGTCTCAGCGTCTCATCCACAGAGCGGCCAACAGGAAGGTCGTTTATGGTGATCTGTCGAAGGATTCCTTTATCATCAATAATAAAAAGGCCCCTGGAAGAAAATATTTAAGGTCAGAGGGAGAGAGTACAGTTTTAGAAATTGCTGTTAAGAGTAAATCAGCAGAAACTGGCCTTCCCCTTAGGTCCTGCATAAAGAATGAAACCATTATGCCATCCACCTTAAACTTACACAGTGATGTATATCAATTATTTCTCAACAAAATAGGAAAAAAAACAAAATAAGAAAAGTCTCCACAGATCACAGCTCTACTTATAAAAGATCTTCAGCCAATCAGCCAGTTTCCTGGTGCATATATACCTGAATGAGATGCCTTCATCGGCCTTTAAGACCCCATAGTCCTGAGCAATGGTGCGCTTGGGGTCTGATATCAAGGGAATGTTCATGGGTCCCAGTCCTCCTTGTTTCTTGGGTGTGTTGATCCTATAGTAAAAAAACACACATACAATCACACTCATTAAAATTCTTCTATAACAAAAGCATTAACTGTATCTATCCCACTCCAATGTTGCTAATCTAACTGCCCAGACAACTTAAAATAAATTTTTTCCAGCAGTAAATGATGGTTTAGTCCCTAAGTTGTGTCCAACTCTTGGGACCCCATGGACTGTAGCCTGCCAGGCTCTTCTGTCCATGGGATTTTCCAGGCAAGAATACTGGAGTGGATTGCCATTTCCTTCTCCAGGGGATCTTTCGAACCCAGGAATTGAGCCCGGGTCTCCCGCATTGCAGGCAATTCTTTACCGACTAAGCTATGAGGGAAGCCCAGCAGTAAATGGCTGAGGCCAATTAAAATCACCAGGTACACTCAGTTGCAACCCAAGCTGCTTTCCCTCTGCTGCTAAGTTATAGGAGCAACAAGAGGAAGTCAGAGCATTTGTACTCCTTCCATGAGGAGCCAGAAGTCAATACTTGAAAGTCTATTGCCAAAGCCTCCGGGTTCTAGTTGCTGCTTAAAAGTTCCTATGCCTGGACTTCCTTGGTGGTCCAGTGGTTAAGACTTCTACCACGCTTCCACTGCATAAGGCAAAGGTTTGATTCCTGGTTGGAGAATTAAGATCCCACATGCCACACAGCACAGCTACCAAAAAAAAAATCCATAATAATTTTCTACAATAAGCCCATGCCAAATGGACCAAGAGATTTACCATGCCAGGTGACAGAAGTGAGAATCCACAGAAGCACCAATCACTTGGCAGTTGAGTTTCTTAAATTCTTCTGCCCTATCACTGAAAGCAATGATCTCCGTGGGGCACACAAAGGTGAAGTCAAGTGGGTAAAAGAAGAACACAACATATTTTCCTGAAAAAAAAAAAAAAAAGCCCATTATCCTTTGAAATAGACTTCCTTGCTTTGCAGAGAATGTAAACCTAAAGACATTTTCCTATGGGAAAAAAGAAGCCTTTTTAAACTGATGGCAGACAACTGTTAAAACACCAAGATGCTCAACACAGATGATGCCTAGCAGCTACTGTAGAACCTCGGCTGTAAGAATTTTCCTTCTTCCATGTTAGCTGCCAACTACAGATAAGCACTGTTCAGTCTAATTTTGATATTCTCTGGGTAGTTAAAATTAACACAAACACCAAGTTCTTCAGTGAAGAAAAAACAAGGATGCAATCATCTACTGCCAATACTCATATAATCAGTGCCCAGAAAGAGCTTAATGGCTGGATTCTCTGCCACAAGGCAACAAGACCAACAAGAGAAAGTCAGAGCCTTTGGTATTCTTCCACAGTGAACCACAGTAATGTGATAGGTAAGGTCTAAGTGATACCTAAATCATCACAAACATGGTTCAAATAAGTCTGATAGGATGCACAAGCAAAGAAAAAATTTCTAAGACAAAAGTTCCCAAAATTCTCCTGGTAGGTAATAGGATTTCTAGTTGGAATTTTATGAAAGTCATTCTGATTACCAATTGAAGTAGATCTTCAACCTGTCAAGCAGTCTCTCACCAACAATTCCAAATATTCACATTTCCAGATACCAGCAATGTTTCAAAATCAAAATAAGCTGGTCCTTTTGACATTCACTTCAACCTTCCCCCAGGGTTTTGCTAATAAGCTTCAGCAGGTCAAGCCCAGGAGGGCACAGAGCAACTCTTCCTAAACCTCATGCCTTTACCCTTGGGCCAGGGTCACCTCCCTATGGTGCTACTTACTTTGTTTGCCAGGAGGAGCTTCTCTCCATAGGGCCCCACTTATCTGCTCTCATTCCAACCAGTATGTGGAATTTGTTAAGAAATCTAGTCATAGGTTTTACCCAAAAGCTAACTCTATGAACTGCTGTATCACCAAGAAAGGTATACTTGACACCTGAGTTCTTAGGTTTAAATGCTAGGAAATCCGTATTTTGAACTGTCCCAGAATACCTTGCTATTCTAGGACAATAAAGTAAAAAGATCCTCATTAGTATTTGCCTGGTGTCTACATGAAACTACTTAACAGAAAGGAGAGTTGTTCCAACTGTGACATCAATTTTTCTCTGGAGGTAAAATGTCAAGGGAACATGCCTAAACCCTCAGTCGTGACACACATTTTTGTAAACTGAACAGTTTCACAGCTCCAAAGACTTGAGCTCTGAGACTTTAAATTGTCCGAGGCTTTAAACTGTAACAAGATAATGAGTTTATCTCCAGTAAAATAACTGAGGAGCAATATTGGGAAGATAATTGAGATATTATGTCCAGATATAATGAAGTATGCACATGCCTTCTCCAGAAGTTGTTTGGACTTGGGAGATCTACCCTATGTTCACTGATGATAATCACCACTTTAATTCAATAGGAAGGCAACAGCCTCTTATCCTAAAGATGTAAAAATCATTTTACACTCAAACATGACAAGAGATACAGAGAGTGAACAAGCCCTCCCTAGATTGTAATATAATTTCATATTAATGAACCTAATTAATTACTCTTACCTTTGTAGTCAGCTAGGCTGATATCCTTGAACTGACCATCTGGCATAACAGCTGTTGCTTTGAACTGGGGGGCACGGTGCCCAATTTTGGCATTCCCTGAAGACATATTGCTATCAGCTGGAAAAGATGAGAGAAAGTGAATTAGAAACAAGTCTTACTTTTCTAGATAACAACCTTCATTTATTTAACAGGCTCAGCTGTAGAAATTGTCCAGTGGTCTTGAATATACACATGAACTTTTGTAACAGTAAGAAGCATGAACTGAGCTTTCCAACTTTTCAAACAAAAATATTACACATCTCTGAATCTCAGCTCTGTTTTCATTTTTGAGGGGAGGGACTATTCATTTGAGATTTTTAAATTTTTATTGGAATATAGTTGATTTAGGAAAAGGCAATGGCACCCCACTCCACTACTCTTGCCTGGGAAATCCCATGGACAGAGGAGCCTGGTAGGCTACAGTCCATGGGGTCGTGAAGAGTCGTACTTCACTTTCATGCATTGCAGAAGGAAATGGCAACCCACTCCAGTATTGTTGCCTGGAGAATCCCAGGGATGGGAGCCTGGTGGGCTGCCATCTATGGGGTCGCACAGAGTTGGACACGACTGATGTGACTTAGCAGCAGCATAGTTGATTTACAATGTTGTTTTCATTTTAAAATGGGAATTTCTTTATAAACTGAACTCTTCCTGAACCATCATCTGTACAATTGCTTTTTCTTGTGTACGTTTATTATACAGGTGTAGAGAGAAGAGAGGAAACTCTCAAACCTGGGCCCAAATGTGCAATGCCATAAACACTGAGCACCCAAGCCCCAGAAGCTGCCATGATGCCCTTTCCCTGGACTGCACCTCCATCTGCCTTCAGAACGTGGGAAGCACCCTTTAATCTTTCTCTGGGTAGATTTCCCAAGACACACACCCTAAAGCCAATCCAATTTTTTAAGAGGCCAAGTCCAAGATTATGGCATCTGCTCAATTTCAAAATTCTAAGTGTTGTGTTTAAAGCCCAGAAGTCCTTTCAAAAGTGAGTTTACCGAGGGACCAAGATCCTGGAAAAATGGTAAGTAGAACAAGAGTCAATTTATCGCCAAAAAGCAATATAACGCTGGATTCACCCTGGTCAAGACCAAGGTAAGATTTAACCCAGTAAGTCATCAGTTTGATAATCCCAAGAAGCTAACTTTTCAAGTCCCCAAATTCTTGGTTCATAATACTACAACCATAAGAAAGACTGAACATCGACTGTGACAATTAAAAACCCAACCAAACACAGGAGGTGACTCTCCTTATTCAAACCTGCTTTTCCAAGGGATCCCCACGCCCACTAAAGCACGACCAAGAGCGGGGGGCGGGGATGCTGCTGGAGTTCCACCGGGTGTGTCCCCTTCAGGAAATCGCCCCTTGAAGGTCCCTGGTAAAAGCCACACCCTCAAAACCCGCTTCTTGTACCCTCCCTGCCACTCCCATCATCACCCCCACCCTAGCACCTCAGAAAGCTCAGCAGACGAGTGCTCAGTCTTCACCGAGGGCATTCAGAATCACTACAAACCCCATTCTGCAGGTGGAAAAATAAAGATGGAGAACGGAATCTTAGGTAACTTTCCACACCTGAAGATGGGGAACAGCCTCTCCCTCTACTACACGACCGACGGCTAGCCCTCAGTTCCTGATCAGTTTGCAGATTCACTCGAGAAGTTTCCCTTACCCGCCCGTCAGGAGACTCCATCACCACCAACCCGCCCAGACGCCAAGCCAAGCCAATCACCGCTTTCTGCTTGTATTGCTGGGGGTAGGGGAGACTCAAGCTGCCGTTAGCCTCGGGTTTCAACCTCGTCCCCGGACCCAAAGGAGCCCCACATGAGGATCGCTTCGCCTGGCCGCCTTCTTTGTCCGAGGAGCCCAGCTGAGTTCGGCGGGCCCCGAGAAGACGGAAAAGGTGACGGGCGGGGCGGGGGCGCTGCCCTTATACTCACCAGTTCCACTGAAATAGGACCGACACCAGCGAGGAAGCAGACACGTGAGGCGTGCGCGAGGCGCTGCCTTTATAGCCTGTAAGGCTCTCGCGAGAGTCAGGGCGGGCCGGGGGTGCAGGCGGGGGAATGGGGAGGGGGATATGGCCACAGCACCGCCCCGACCCAACGTGCCCCGCCAGGATGACTCAGCGCTTTCTCTTGCTGGGGGCGGGCTCCCGCCCTTAGAGTACCAATCCCCCTCCTCGCCGCCGACGGTTGAGGTCGGAGTTTGAGGGGTTCTTTCAATCCTTTCAGAACACGAACGCCTCCTCCTTGTTCGTAAGGCCCAAACCAGGGTACGGGCCGTCGCTGCTGCTCACGGAAGACTACGTCTAACCAAACCCTGAAGAGAACGATCTCTTCAAGTATTTCTGAAATATTCCGCCCCTATTTCCGCAGCCTCTGCTCTAGTACTGATCTTCCGTAACCCTATTTAGACAGCCTCCCTTATTGTTCTTCCTTATAACAGGGTTGTTGCATTCCAGCTCCCCTGCATGAATTCCTATCCCATCCACTCCACTGCGGCTGGAGGAAATCTTTCTGAAATCTGATCTCATTCATTCACCTCTTTGATTTGTGGTTCATAAAAACTGGGACTCTGTCTTCCTGAGTTAAAACTTGTTATTTTATGTGTGGCCTTCAGGCAAGAGTCTTAATCAATTAGCCTTACTTTTCTCGCCTGTAAAATGGGAATACTATGAATTCTTTGTTGAGATCATCTCTAGCTTATTTAGCAATTCTCGTATATTAAAAGTGTTAGCTGTTGTTATTAGTGTAACTCTTCTTGCTCCTCTGTTGTAACTCCTAGGACAGAGAGTAACTGTTTGAAACCTCAGGCTTTTGTTCGAACATGCAGAACCTGTTCTCTCCTATTTGGCCTGCAGAAAACGTGTCAGCTGAAGCATTACCTTCTCGTGAAACTCTTCTGACTTTCACTGATCCTCAGAATTCATTCCATCCTTTCTGCCCAAACAGTAGCCTGCTTGGTCACAACCATCTCTGCGCCCTCAAGTCACAATATAGCACCGGATATAAAATAAAGGGTATTGAATACATATGTTAGGTAGTTAGAATAGGAAACAGGAGCCCAGAATGGCGGTGGCTAAAAGACAAGGAAGGGAAAAGCCCGCGAAAATAGAACAAAGAAAGGTAGAGGACTGGAGTGAGGACCTCAGGTGGAACAAACAGCACTCCAGGCTAGCCCAGGGGGAGGAAAAAACATAACACATAGTTCTGTGTTCCGCTTTCTGCCCACAGCCCCCACTATCTTATCTCCTTTGGACCTTATAGCAGGATAAAAAGTAGGGAAGTGCTGTGTCATTCTGGTTAAGCATCTCAAAATTTTTTCACATTTATCATCCTACTGCACAACAGTAGTGATTTTTTTTTTCCTTTTTTTCCTTCTCTGCCTGAGACCAACAGTTATTTGGCCATTACTCATGTCCTTCTTTTTTTCTTTTTAATTGGTCACAGCCATCCATTACTGTGCTCAATCAAATTTTATTCTTTTTTTAATATCTTTTAATATTTTCATTTATTTGTTTATTTTTACTTGTGCTGGGTCTTCGGCACTGTGCCAGCTTTCTTTACTTGCTCTGGGGAAGGGGATTGCTACTCTTTGTTGTGGTGAATAGGATTTTTATTGAGTTGGTTTCTCATGTTGCAAGCATAGGCTCTAGGCATGCAGAATTCAGTAGTCACTGGCTCAATGGGCTCAGTTGCCTTTTGATCTTCCTAGACCAGGGAAGATCCATAACTGAATCCATGTCGCCTGCATTGGCAGGCAGACTCTTATTCACTACGCCACCAGGGAAGCCCCTCATTTACTTCTTGAGGGTTCAGGGGAAAAAAGATATTCAGAGTTTAGTGTTTTTGTGTAATCAGCCACTAAGTCGTGTCCCACTTTTTTGCGACCCCATGGACTGTGGCACACCAGGCTCTTCTGGCCACTTTTTTGTCCATGGGAATTTCTCAAGCAAGAATACTAGAATGGGTTGCCATTTCCTTCTCTGGTGGATCTTCCTGACTCAGGGATCAAACTTGCGAATCCTGCATTAGCCTCAGAGCTTAATAGAGTATGGTTATTGTTGTTAAACCAATAACACACAGTCCTACTTCACTCAGAAGAAAATTACCATTTATTGTATCTACCATGTGTCAGGCCCTGGGCTGGGCACTTGAGTTTGTCTTATTTAAGAGCCAAGAGTTATAGTGGCCCAGGCAAATATTAATATCCAGTTCTTGTGGGAATGTAAAAAAAAGAAATAGGACAGTTCTGACAAGAGAAGAAATCTATTGAATGCATGTGTAGAGTCTCTTTCTGCAAAGAACTGTAAAAAATTTGGAAATGGGGGCAGGGGAACTTTATCCTTCTACGGAACCTTTGTCCTCCCTGTTCACCAGTAGTTCTGGGAAGGATTTTATGTTTTATTTATATTTGTAATACCAGAACCCATCATGCTAACTGGCCTAGGAGATGTGGTTAATTAATTTTGGAAGGCACTGCAGATTTTTGAGATGTGGAGTTGACTTACTTGAACTATGTTTTAAGATGAGGATTCTAGCACTTGTGTGATAGATAAACATAATGACTTGGAGACAAAAGACCAACTGGGAGGCTACTGCAATAGTCCAGATAAGAGAAGTCTCACAGGGACTTCCCTACTGACCCAGTGGCTAAGAATCTGCCTTTCAATGTAGGAGGCACAGGTTCGATCCCTGGTTGGGGAACTAGGATCCCACAGCAATCATAACTAGTAATGAGGGGCAACACTGTGAGCAATTAAGTGCTCGAGCCACGTCAAAGATCCCAAGTGCTGCCTCTAAGACAGAATGCAGCCATATCTAACTAACTAAATAAATATTTTTAAAAAGAAAAAGAGAAATCTCAGAACTGTAATGACATTGGCAGCAGGAAGGGAAAAAGAAGAGAAAGTATATTTATACAGGTTTTTGGATTAATTGCATTTAGGGTAAGAGGAAAGAGGAGGTTCAGTCTGATTCATTGGTTTTATAGGAAACACATAGGAGGAGACAATTTTAGGTTAAAAATAGCAATGAACATTTGTTGAGTACTACGTGTTTTATAGATGAGATGCCTAATGCCCAAAGAATTTAAGTAAATTGTCTAAAGTCACAGCTAAGTGGTGTTGGAGCCAGATGCCATCCAGGCCAGCAGAGCCCTCATGTTGCACATGAGGCAGATGTAACATTTACATAGACCATAATGTGAATGGTGCCCCCTGGAGATGTGCCTTACAGTGGTTTGCCCAGGCTGACTCTGGAGTCTACCTTATTACTGACTCCTCTCTTAAAGGAGACAATAATCAGTTTTGTTTGAGGCAAACAGCACTGAGATGCTCACAAGACATCCAGGTAGAGGTATCCAGAGTTGCCGTTTGGAGATGAACATTTGAATATCAACAGCACAGAGGTTTAGTTACATATTTATTGTTTTTCTATCTTTAGGAGGCCTATTCTCTACTAGGTAACAGACATGCAAAGATATTCAAAATGCCATCTATTGAGGTGTTTTGAAGTGTCACTAAAGAGATGGCTAGGGCTTCCCTCCCTGATGGTTCAGTGGTTGAGAATCTGTCTGCCAACGCAGAGGACACAGGTTCCATCCCAGGTCTGGGAAGATCCTACATGCTGCAGGGCAACTAAGCCAATGCACCACAGCTACTGAGCCACACTCTAGAGCCTGTGAAATGAAACTACTGAAGTCCACACACCCTAGAGCCCATGCTTTGCAACAAAAAAAGCCACCACAATGAGAAGCCTGCACACCACAACTAGAAAGTATCCCCCACTTGCTGCAACTGGAAAAAGCCCTCATACAGCAACAAAGACCCAGGACAACCAAAAATAAATCAATGAATAAAAATAACTTCTTTATAAAAGAGTTAGCTAAGGAGAAGGCAATGGCACCCCACTCCAGTACTCTTGCCTGGAGAATCCCATGGACGGAGGAGCCTGGTGGGCTGCAGTCCATGGGGTCGCTAAGAGTTGGACACGACTGAGCAACTTCACTTTGACTTTTCACTTTCATGCATTGGAGAAGGCAATGGCAACCCACTCCAGTGTTCTTCCCTGGAGAATCCCAGGGACGTGGGAGCCTGGTGGGCTGCCGTCTCTGGGGTCGCACAGAGTCAGACATGACTGAAGCGACTTAGCAGCAGCAGCAAGGAGAAGGAGTTAGCTAAGATCCAACCAGTCCATCCTAAAAGAAATCAGTCCTGAATATTCATTGGAAGGACTGATGCTGAAGCTGAAATTCCAATACTTTGGCCACCTGATGTGAAGAACTGACCCATTGGAAAAAACCCTGATGCTGGGAAAGATTGAAGGCAGGAGGAGAAGGGGACAACAGAAGATGAGATGGTTGGATGGCATCACCGACTCAACGGACATGAGTTTGAGCAAGCTCCAGGAGTTGGTGATGGACAGGGAGGCCTAGCGTGCTGCAGTCCATGGGGTCGCAAAGAACAGGACACGACTGAGCAACTGAACTGAACTGAACTGAAGGAGAAGAAAAGTGTGGAATGAGTTCCAGGCAGAGAAAACAGCAAAAGAAGTGGAAAACAATATGTTTGGGAAAGCACAAAAAGTTGAATACTAGTAAAATGTAAATGCCAAAGTCTAGAACGTAGAGACTAAGAACACAGAGATTCTTTATGATGTACTCCATAAGCTAGGCTGAGGAGCTTGAATTTTATCCCAGGGGGCAAAATTGAATATGGAAGTATAGAAAGAAAGTAAGAGTTTTGAATAGGAGAATAACCACATCAGGTTGTATTATTTATCATTCTGGCAGCTGCAGCAAAAATAGATTTAGGGGACCAAGAGATAAAGGATAAGGGAGACCAAGAAGGAAGCTATAGCCATGACTGGGGGAAAGAGGTCAAGAGCCTGAGGGAAGACAGTAGTGCCAAGCGTGGAAAGATGGGGTCAGATGGCAGAGTTCGCAAGACCTGAGCATCAGGTACAAGAATTAAAAGAGAGGAAGGAGTCAAGGATGAGTCCCAGGAAAACTGGGTGAAGATGGTGCAATAAAGACATAATGAGTCCACTTCGGGACATGCTGAATTTGAGATTCCAGAAGGAGATGGACAGGGGGATGTTGGAAATGTAGAAACTTGAGTGTAAACCTGTGGAAAGGCAGGGACCCTGCCTATCCTGTTCAGCACATTATAACTCTAATACTTAGCAGCATGCTTCCAGGCACATGATAGGTACGGTAGATATTTGTTAAATGAATTAATGCATTACATTTTCTGGCATAATTTGTGATATCAAGGATATCTGAAACTGTAGGAGAAAATGAAATCCCTAAGAAAGTGGAGAGAGGAGAGCCAAGACCAGAATCTCAAAGATTTTCTATGAGGATAAGAGGAGGGACAAAAGCAGTTAAAGGAAGTTTAAAAAACATACCCCAAATCAAACCAAAAAAATGCAGCATTTTGTGCGCAAAGGGTCATTCATGAAGATGGACTGTTTCTACCCAGAATAATTTCCTTTGATCTTCACCATCAGCACTGAAGTTTATTGTACCTGGCAAAGGATAACAAAAAAGCAAACAAACAAAAAAAGGGATGAGTTATAACAGGTCATTCAATATGTAGATATATATGCCACCCTTGAGATTTACTGCTGCATTTTCTCTAAAATCCTTTAAATTAAAAAAAAAAAATCTGTTACTAAGTTGCTGGTTGCTAAGGACTTTAAGTGGGGCTTTATTAAAAAGAATTGCTTCAGGTCAGGGCAGCTGCTCAGTATGGCCCTTAACATTTTTCTCTGTCTAATTCAAATAAGGATAGCTCTCTCCTGGGCAAAGCGCTGGTTCCCAGCACAGCTCTGTAAAAGATTTAGTTCTCTCCATAATATTAAAATAGTATTCTCAAACAAAAGTAACGTTAGGGCCCTTATGAAAAGAAAAATATTCATGAGGACCCCCAATGTTGCTTTGATTTATTAAACTTAATTATTTAACTTTCATTAATTTTATTTCATTTTTAAAATTCAGAATACATATGTATATGTATTCTATATGTGTGTGTGTGTACATATAGTAGCTTTGGTTGTGTCCGACTCTTTGTGACCCTTTGTACTGTGGCCCACCAGGCTCCTCTGTCCATGGAATTCTCCAGGCAAGAATACTGCAGTGGGTTGCCATGCCCTCCCCCAAGGGATCTTCCAGACCCAGGCACTGAATTTGGGTCTCCTGCATTACAGGTGATTCTTTACTGCTGAACCATGGGGGAAGCCCCATATATACGTATGCTGCTGCTGCTGCTAAGTCGCTTCAGTCGTGTCCAACTCTGTGTGACCCCATAGACGGCAGCCCACCAGGCTCCTCCATCCCTGGGATTCTCCAGGCAAGAACACTGGAGTGGGTTGCCATTTCCTTCTCCAATGCATGAAAGAGAAAAGTGAAAGTAAAGTCGCTCAGTCATGTCCGACTCTTAGCGACCCCATGGACTTCAATCTACCAGGCTCCTCCATCGATGGGATTTTCCAGGCAAGAGTACTGGAGTGGATTGCCATTGCCCTCTCCATATATATGTATACATACATATATATGTATATATATATACATATATGAGTGTGTGTATATATATATCAGTTCATTTCAGTCACTCAGTCGTGTCCGACTCTGTGTGACCCCATGAACCACAGCACGCCAGGCCTCCCTGTCCATCACCAACTCCCAGAGTCCACCCAAACCCATGTGCATCAAGTCAGTGATGCCATCCAACCATCTCTTCCTCTTTTGTCCCCTTCTCCTCCTGCCCTCAATCCCTCCCAGCATCAGAGTCTTTTCCAAAGAGTCAGCTCTTCACATCAGGTGGCCAAAGTATTGGAGTTTCAGCTTCAACATCAGTCTTTCCAATGAACACCCAGGACTGATCTCCTTCAGGATGGACTGGTTGGATCTCCTTACAGTCCAAGGGACTCTCAAGAGTCTCCTCCAATACCACAGTTCAAAAGCATCAATTCTTGGGCGCTCAGCTTTCTTTATAGTCCAACTCTCACATCCATACATGACCACTGGAAAAACCATAACCTTGACTAGACGGACCTTTGTTGGCAAAGTAATGTCTCTGCTTTTTAATATGCTGTCTAGTTGGTCATAACTTTCCTTCCAAGGAGTAAGCGTCTTTTAATTTCATGGCTGCATCCGGTAAGTGGCCTGAGGTGACCCCTAAAAATGGTGCGCTATTCACTTGACCCAGAAACCCCCACAAAATCATGCAAATTAAGAGGTTCAAATCTTTGTGTTCATTTTAAGAACACTCGTGAAACTGCCCAGGCCATAAAGGGTATGCATATCCGAAAGGCCACCAAGTATCTGAAGGATGTCACTTTAAAGAAGCAGTGTGTGCCATTCTGTCGTTACAATGGTGGAGTTGGTAGGTGTGCACAGGCAAAACAGTGGGGCTGGACACAGGGTCTGTGGCCCAAAAAGAGTGCTGAATTGTTACTACACATGCTCAAAAATGCAGAGAGTAATGCTGAACTTAAGGGCTTAGATGTAGATTCTCTGGTCATTGAGCACATCCTAGTGAACAAAGCCCCGAAGATGCAGCGCAGGACTTACAGAGCTCATGGTCGGATCAACCCCTGCATGAGCTCTCCCTGCCACACTGAGATGATCCTTTCTGAAGAAGAACAGATTATTCCTAAACCAGAAGAGGAGGTTGCACAGAAGAAAAAGATATCCCAGAAGAAACTGAAGAAACAAAAACTTATGGCCCGGGAATAAATGCTACAAAAAATAAATGCAAGTAAAAGTAAAAGTGTTGGTTGTCTTAAAAAAATAATAATTTCATGGCTGCAATCAGCATCTGCAGTGATGTGTGTATATATATATATTTTGCCACATAGTGCAGCATTCAGAATCTTAGTTCCCTGACTGGAAATCAAACTTGTGTCCCCTGCATTGGAAGCACAGAGTCTCAACCACAAGTCCTCCAGGGAAATCCCTATATTCAGAATATTTAATATTTTGATAGGTTAAGCAATATTGAATATAATTTAAAATACTGTTTCATGAAAATGTTCTTCTTGTTAATCACTACTGTACTTGCTTCTGATGAATTATTGCCAGTTATAATATACAAAATGAGTTTATTTTAAGCAATACCCTTCATGAATATGGTCCCGATACTATTATAGTTCATTATAGTTCATCATCTCCTGGGTTCTGCATACTTTTACTGGCCAACACATGTGTTGGTGACTCAATTCTCCTATTACCTTTCTCTGTTCAACTAGCCATGAAACTGGTTCATACCGTGTTTTTTTACATCATCTGGCCCTCACTTAAAGCAGTAATTACATCACAGTACTAATTTGCTGTGGTGAACACAGTTAACCAACTCATCAACAGCAATTGTCCCCTTCTTCATATTAACTAGCTGCAACAGGTAAAGTAATTCAATGTGAGTATAAAGCAGATGTGGAGAAGGCAATGGCAACCCATTCCAGTACTCTTGCCTGGAAAATCCCATGGAAGGAGGAGCCTGGTAGGCTGCAGTCCATGGGGTTGCTAAGAATTGGACATGATTGAGTGACTTCACTTTCACTTTTCACTTTCATGCATTGGAGAAGGAAATGGCAACCCACTCCAGTGTTCTTGCCTGGAGAATCCCAGGGACAGGGGAACCTGGTGGGCTGCCGTCTATGGGGTCACACAGAGTCGGACACGACTGAAGTGACTTGGCGGCAGCAGCAGCAGCATAAAGCAGATTTCCCAGAGCAATGAGTATCTTAACCTTAGGACTTGCTAACCTAATAGCAACCTGTCATAAACTTATAAACCATTAAAGTTAAACCTGTAAACTATTAAAGTTAAACCTATAAACCATTAAGGTTAAACCTATAAACTATTAAAGTTAAATTAGTTCAATTCAGTTCAGTCTCTCAGTTGTGTCTGACTCTGTGACCCCATGGACTGCAGCACGCCAGGCCTCCCTGTCCATCACCAACTCCCAGAGTATACTCAAACTCATGTCCATTGAGTCAGTGATGCCATCCAACCATCTCATCCTCTGTTGTCCCCTTCTCCTCTGTCTTCTCCTCAATCTTTCCCAGCATCAGGCAGGGTCTTTTCAAATGAGTCAGCTCTTCACATCAGATGGCCAAAGTATTGGAGTTTCAGCTTCAACATCGGTCCTTCCAATGAACACTCAGGACTTATATCCTTTAGGATGGACTGGTTGGATCTCCTTGCTATACAAGGGACTCTCAGGAGTCTTCTCCAACACTACACTTCAAAAGCATCAATTCCTCAGCGCTCAGCTTTTTTTATGGTCCGCCTCTCACATCCATACATGACTACTGGAAAAACCATAGCCTTGACTAGACTTTGTTAGCAAAGTAATGTCTCTGCTTTTTAATATGCTGTCTAGGTTGGTCATAACTTTCCTTCCAAGAAATAAGCGTCTTTTAATTTCATAGCTGCAGTCACCATCTGCACTGATTTTGGAGCCCCCCCAAAATAAAGTCTCTCACTGTTTCCACTGTTTCCCCATCTATTTGCTATGAAGTGATGGGATCAGATGCCATGATCTTAGCTTTCTGAATGTTGAGCTTTAAGCCAACTTTTTCACCCTCCTCTTTCACTTTCATCAAGAGGCTCTTTAGTTCTTCTTCACTTTCTGCCGTAAGGGTTTTGTCATCTGCATATCTGAGGTTATTGATATTTCTTCTGGCAATCTTGATTCCAGCTTGTGCTTCTTCCAGCCCAGAGTTTCTCATGAGGTACTCTGCATATGAGTTAAATGAGTTAAACTAAAGTTAAATGCTTTAATGTAATTGTAACCACAAATACAATCATAGAAATAAAATCCCAGGGTCGTATTTAGTTATGAGTGCATCCAGATAATTTTTAAAAGATTTATGTTAATTTTTTAATTGTCACTGAAAGAAAAACAGTACATTTAACAGCTCTCAAAGAATACTTGAATCCTTTAATTTACAAAATTATATTAGGGATACACAAAGGCCTACAAATCCCAACAGAAATACTGTTATCAAGGAGATGTTTGTTAGAATTGAATACAGCTGCAAGTAACAGACAACTCAAATAACAAACTCAACCAAATAGAGGATTAATTTTTCCCATTTAATAAGTCAGCAGTCCAAGGCTGCTCTCAGGAACCCCGAGTTTTCACTTTCTCTTCCCAAATCTCTAGCATGCAGCTTTTATTCTTACAATTACCTTATAGTCACAAAATGTCTGCTCTACCTCCAATCTTATACCTACACTCTAGGCAGGGAGAAGGGAAAAGGCAGCCAAAAGTAGGTATGAACTCTAAAGGGGGAGGCAAAGCATTCCCAGAAAACCTCAGTTTATATAGTATTTGCCTGAGTATGTGCACGACTGCTCCTAGCTATAAGGGAGTCTGGAAATTGTGTCTATTAATTGGGCATACTGCCAATCCAAACACAATTGAGATTCTGTTAGGAAGGAAGGGAGGGAGGGAGGGAGGAAGGGTATTAGATAGGCAACTGACCTTGATGAATAGGACAATAGAAACAGGATTCTGACTGTAGCCATGTAACAATGTTGAAATGCTAGAAAAAGAGACTAAGTTATATATTTTTCCTACTCTTGCTACAGATGGCAATTTGTTTTATTAAATTGCCAAATTTCTACATTTTCAATCAGATTCCAAACCTTAAATTCATGTATGATTTGATATCTGTTATTCTTCCATGATTATCCTGTTTTATGTTAAGCTGTTGGTCATAATTAAATGAGGCAAATGTTTAGAATATCAAATTATTGATTTTAGGCTCGAGTTTTCACCCCTCCATACCTAACTAAAAATCAACATCAAAGTTGTTTCTTCTCTCTCTCTTTTAAATGTTTATTTTTTTGGCTGAAATGAGTCTTAGCCGCCACATGCAGGATCTTTAATTGTGGCATGTGAACTCTTAGTTGTGGTATATGGGCTCCCGTTCACTGACTAGGGATTGAACCCAGGCCCCCTGCACTGGGAGAGCAGTCTTAGCCACGGAACTACCAGGGAAGTCCCTGATTTTCTTTCTCTTCCTCCATCATCCTTCTCCTCCAATTTTAGGAGAGCTGGAATAAACACACAGATACATCCAGACCAGAACAGTAAAGCAGAAGGAAGTGCCTAAACTGGATCAACCATGGTGCAGCTGTAAGTTAGACTTGTAGAGGACTTGCAACCTGTGTTCATAGAATTAAAATTGGTTTTCACCTCTAACTACCTTGTGTATCAGGAACTAATACTCAAATCCTCATCCACTCCAACCAAATCTTTATAAACATAAGCACTTATCAGTTATTTCTCAACTGCAGTGCCATCAACATACCACAGTGCCATCAGCATCCTGAGTCTGATAATTTTTTGTTGGAGGGAGGGGCTGTCCTATACATAATTAGATGTTTAGCAATATCCTAACCTCCAGATGCCAGTAGCATCCCCTCCAACACATTGCCAAATGTCCCCTGGGGACAAAACTGCCACAGGTTGAGACCCTCTCAGCTAGAGAAAGTCAATAAACAACTTGAAGACTCCTGGCCTATCTAAACTTCTGGTTCATTTATCCTGGCTGGTAGGGTCTTCTCTGCCTGGAAGCAGGGAAAAATACATTTTATTTCTTTCATGTATTCATACTTTATTTCTAGATATCTTGGCCAAAGCTTCCAGAAAAGAGTGCCTTGCTCATCAGAAGAATGGCAATTAGGAGAACGATGATGTTAAGGCCAGAAAGACTCACACCCATTGTAATGACTCTTTTGGCTTTTTTTCTGAGCACTTCTCTGTCAGTGACAGCTGGGAAAGGGAAACAAAGGATTAGAGGATCAGAAAGCACACAGATGGAAAAGGAGAGCTCTACCTCTGGGCAAGGCTTCACTGATTCATTCCTAGCCTCAACCACACCTCTAACCACAAGCTGGGGTCCCGCCTTTCCTGGAGTCCTTAGTCATGTTCCCCTGACCCTCTGCAAGCTGTAATTCTGCAACTAAAGGCATGTCCACATTCTTTCCTACCACCTTCCCCCGAGGAACAGCAGGGCTGACAAGCAGACCCCGGTCGGAGGACTTGTAAGACCAGAGCTGGATAGGAGGCAGGGCCATCTCAAATGTTTGAACCATTTGGCCACTGACCTAAGAGTCTAGCTAACCTGCTTATAGTGTGTAGTTTACCAAACCAGAATAAAAGTTGGCCCTTTCTGGACTTCCCTGGTATTGCAGTGGATAAGAATCTGCCTGCTAATGCAGAGGACCTGAGTTCGATCCCTGGTCAGGGAAGATTCCCCATACTGTGGAGCAACCAAGCCCATGTACAAGTAATGCCACAACTGCTGAGCCTGCGTGCTGCAACTACTGAAGCCCGTGCACCCACAGTCTCTGCTCCGCAACAAGAGAAGCCGCTGCAATGAGAAGCCCGTGCACCACAGCAAAGAATAGCCCCCACTCTCTACAACTAGAGAACGCCCATGCACAGCAACGAAGGTGTAGCACAACCCCAAATTAAACTAATTAATTATTTTATAGCTGACCCTTTCTGATTCTGAAGTAACATAATAAACAGATCTTAAAACATTTCTCCCTCCTAAGTCTTCTCTTCTTCAATGTAAGTGGTCCTATTTCCCTAACAACTCCTATGTGACTTGATTTCCAACCCCCTTGCTGATATCTCCCCACAGCATTTAGCCTGGCAAGTATTCAGCATAGTGTTTCTTATCTTGACACACAGGCCCTCTACCCATCTGATGTCTTATCTCTCCTTCCTCACATACAGCACAAGCCGCTCTAACCATAAAGCACTGTGTGCAATCCGGAGTATATCATGATGTTACAGATCTCCCATATCCTGTTTGGTGATTCTTCCTTGCCTGTCTCTTGCTTATCTCTCAGAATTGGGCTAAAGTGTTACCATTCGGGGATACCTTTCCTTACAAGCTCTCCATTCTCAAACTGATTTTCTGTGCTTCTCCCTCTTTATTTCCAGCATGCTGCTGCTGTCGTGTCCAACTCTGTGCGATCCCATAGACGGCAGCCCACCAGGCTCCGTCCTTGGGATTCTCCAGGCAAGAACACTGGAGTGGGTTGCCATTTCCTTCTCCAAAGCATGAAAGTGAAAAGTGAAAGTGAAGTCGCTCAGTCGTGTATGACTCTTCGCGACCCTATGGACTGCAGCCCACCAGGCTCCTCCGTCCATGGGATTTTCCAGGCAAGAGTACTGGAGTCGGGTGCCATTGCCCTTTCTGCACCTTAGGCTAGCAAGATCAAATATAAAATAAAAAACAGCCTTCCCAAGTATTTAGTATTACTTTCTGAGTTCCCTGGGGGCAGAGAGTATTATGAGTCAGCTCCATTAAAATTGTATCAACCATATCCACTCTGGTCTGAACAGTGGCCTGGAAAACTAACAGGATAGAGCTTCACTTTTATTTAAAAAATTGAAATATACTTGATATACAATATTTTGTTAGTTTCAGGTGTGGTATATAGTGATTTGACATTTACACATGTTATAAAATGGTCACCATGATATCTAGTTACCGTCTGTCCCTATACAAAATTATTATAATGTTATTGACCATATCACTTATGCTTCATATTACATCCGCATAGCTTATTTATTTTCCAACTGGAGCTTTGTATCTTTTAATCCTCCTCATCTATTCATCACCCACCTCCCTTCTGGAAGGCAATTATTTTCTATACCTATGAGTCTGTTTTTATTTTGTTTATCTGTTTGCTTTATATTTTATTTTTGGTAGCGTCCTATTTCCTCGACCAGGAATTGAATCCAAGCCCCTTGCAGTGGAAGCACAGAGTCCCAATCACTGGACCACCAGAGAAGTCCCTCTTTTAGTTTTTAGATTTCACATATAAGTGATGTCATATGGTATTTGTCCTTGTCTGATTTATTTCACTTTAGCATAATACCCTCTAGACCCATCTATGTTGTTGCAAATTGCAAAATTTCATTTTTATGATTAATATTTATAAATATATATCATACATATCATAATATATATACCACATCTTCTTTATACATTTATCTATCAATGGACACTTATGTTGCTCCCATATCTTGGCTATTTTAAATAATATTGCTATGAATGTTGGTATGCAGATATCTTTTCAAATTAGTGTTTTTGTTTCCTTAGGGTAGGAGGGAGCTTTACTTATACGGAATTAACCTGGGCATGAGAATTGCATTGTGACTTCTGTCCTTCTCCTTTCCAGAAAAAAAACTGCACGCATTTTTTTAAGTATATAAGAATTGGGCCCCTAGTACCTTAGCTGGGAAAGGCCAAAGTGGGGATTTTTTTGGGGGGGGTGGCGGGTGGATTTTCACTGGAGAGTTTTGTGGTTGTTGATGTTTTAATATTTATTTATTTATATTTATTTGGCTGCATTGGATCTTAGCTGCCACATGTGGGATCTAGTTTCCTGACCATGGATCAAACCTGGGCCACCTGCATTGGGAGCACAGTTTTAGCCACTGGACCACCAGGGAAGTCTCTCTCACTGGAGAATGTTTTCATCAGTGTGTGTTATAAACTGGATTTATTACCTCAGACCCAAGAGGGTTTCCACATGGGGCCTGGCCAGGGAGTTCCAGAGCTCTAATTAGCTACTAATTGGCCATTTAAGTATCAATAATAACAGCTTGGTTTGTCCAGTGTTCAGATCCTAAAATATTTCATCTGATGAAGAAACTGTTTTCCTTCCTAGTATCTTACAGGCAGTCCAGGCTTATGTTGAAACTTAGTGTTTATTTACTCTTATTTCTGGAGACCTTGAAATCTTACTATCCTATCACCCCTCAGAAATGGACTTCAGTATCTCTCCTCTAATAGAACACAACCAAGCAGCTTAGCTACAGTCGGTCTATGACTAAAAGGACAGCCTTATCGCAAAGGCTTATCTGTCAAGTCCCTTAGAAAAAAGAAATCAGATTCCCAAAGTCCAGCACTAGCAGAGCCCAGGCAAGTCACCTTCAAGCCCTAATGAAGTGGGAAAGGCACCAGAATATACCCAAGGCTTTGGGTATATCCTCATCCTTTTTCTGCTGGTGAAGGAAATCCAGGCTCCAATGCAGGTATCTGTCATAGCTGTGGCAGAGCTGAAGGAGAAATGCCCATCCCATTCTGGGCTCTGGGCTCAGGGCCAGTCTCCTCCCTCATCATATACAACCTTGATCCAGAAGCAGGAACTGGCACCTGGGCCTTCTGAGGCCCGAGGAGTTTGATCTTTGAATCTGAATGAACTGAACACAGCTAGTGCCAAACCTGCTTTTGGTGACCTCCTTTCTGTTCTTTGTTTTTTTTCTCCACTTAACAACACACCCTGGAAACTTTTCTACAACAGTTACGGATCTACTTTATCCTGTGGCTGTATCGCCTTTATTGTGTGGATGCCAGTTCCCTTCTTACGAACACTTGGGTAAATTTTCTTTTCTCTAAACAATATAATAAACCACCTTGTCACTTTTATTATTATTATTTCCTTTGACTAAATTCCTTAAAATTCCTGGATCAAAGGGAAAATCAGAAGAGATGCACGTTGAAATTTTAATATATATTACCAAATTATAGAAGGATTATACTATTTTGGACTCCCATCAACAACAGTGTGTGAGTAGGTCCCTTTTTTCACACTGTCTCCAACACTGGGGCTGGCTTGATCTTTTTCTTTGTTTCTTTCGCTTTTATTTTTTTACCGGTGGCCCTGGGTCTTTGTTGCTGCACAAGGGTTTTCTTTAGCTGTGGTGAGCAGAGGCTACTCTTTGTTGTGATGCACAAGCTTCTCCTTGCTATGGCTTCTCTAGTTTGGAGCACAGGCTCCAGGCACATGGCCGTTGATAGTTGTAGCACACAGGGTGTTGCCCGGAGGCAGGTAGAATCTTCCCAGACCAGGGATCAAGTCTGTGTCCCGTGCATTGGCAGGTGGATTCTTATCCACTGTGCCACCAGGGAAGTCCCAATCTTTTTAATTTTTTCAATCTGACAGGGAAAGTAATCTGCATTTCCTTCATTGCTAGTGTATTTAAATAACCTTTTTATAGCCATTGTTCTTCCTCTATTGGGAACCACCCTGTTAAGAATTTTGTCTATTTTTATCAAAATATTCTTAATTTATTTTCTATCAGTTCTTTACAAAGTAGTACTTGAATCCTTCAACCATTAAATGGTGCAGACTCTTTTCTTACTGTCATTTGTCTTTTTGTTTATGCTGTCTTTTGCTGCAATTTTCACTTTTATCTGTGAAAACTGTCAATATTTCCCTTTACACTTTCTAACTTTGGTTTTAAAGTTAAGGAAAGCCTTTCCCACCCCCAAGATAGTGCAAATATTCTCCTATTTCTTCTTTTAGTATTTTTAAGATGTTTCTATTTTATATTCAAGCCTTTTTTTGTTATTTATTTCTTTTTGGCTGTGCTGTGCAGCTTGAGGGATCTTAGTTCCCTGACCAGGGATCAAACCCTGGCCCCTGCATTGAAAGCTTGAAGGTACCAAGTCCTAACCACTGGACCACCAGGGAATTCCCATATTCAAACTTTGAAACCTCCTGAAATTTATTTTCGTGTCTAGTACAAGGCAAGAGTCTAAACTTTATCTTTTTTTCCAAATGGTTAGTCAGTTATCTCAGACATTTTAGTGTGGTAATTAAGGCTCTTTATGAACTGGTCTTATCCTACCTCTCCAGTTGCATCTCCCACTTTTCTCCCTGGAACTCTGTGCTCTCTTTTTATCAAATTACATGTAGTTCATGGAATTAACATCCTATTTCACCCCACCACAACTTAACACGTGTTAGTTTCTCTGCCCAGACTGTCCTTCTCCAGCTCCCTTTAGCTCCCTGACCAACAACTATTTCTTTAAAAATTCTTTATTTATTTATATATCTATTTGGCTGCTCTGGATCTTTTAGTTGTGGCACACAGGATCGTCAATCTTCACTGCAGTAGGCCTGATCTTTAGTTGCAGCATGTGGGATCTAGTTCCCTGACTAGGGATAGAACCCAGGCCCCCTGCACTGGGAGTGCAGAGGCTTAGCTACTGAATCACCAGGGAAGTCTCCCCAACCAACAACTATTCAGTCTTCCAGAAAATTCCTGGCACATGGTAGATATCATTAAATGCTTGTCAATTAATAAATCAATCACTTCTACCCACTTTTAGCACAGAGTGGCCTCTGTGGTAGACATGTGCAATGGAAGGATGTAAAAATTGGGAAGTGAAGTTGACAGGGGAAATCCGAACTGCCGTATGACTTAGACCATCTGCTTCCTGCCGTGGTTCTGCTCTTGCCTTGTCAGGCCTGCCCACAGTACTTACTCCTCTTCCCCACCCTTTTCCAGTCCCAGACCAATAGTTTCAGTTAGCTGCAGCCTCATTCCCGCCACTGAACTGCAACATTGATCTTTGTGCCTGTGTATCTCTGCCCTGATATAAGTACAGCTGGAGCGCTGCATAAGTATGTGTGCACATAGTTGTGTGAATGTGAGAGAGAGAGAGAGGGAGAGTGCAACCCTTCTGCAGAGTCCTTTTCCATTCAGGAGTCTTGCTGTCTTTCTAAGATCTAGGGAGGAGTTTCAGCATCTTCACCGGTTGGGGAGGGGACTATTGGAAACCACACCTGCCTAGCCTGCAAACAGTCTATTGTGAATACAAACAATAATCACAACCATTCACCAAATCCCTACTATATACTATCAGACATTTTACTTCCATTGTTTCATTTAATCCCAAAACATATCAGCAAGGTAGATATTAAAATCTCTATTTCAGGACTTCTCTGATAGTCCAGTGGCTAAGACTCAATGCAGGGGGCGTGGGTTGGATTCATGGTCAGTGAAGTTCTGCATGATGTGCAGTGTGGCAAAAAACCCCCAAAAAACCCGGTATTTCATAAATAAGGAAATATGCCCAAGATCACACAAGGGGTACAGGAAGGGTTTAAACACAACTGCATTTAAACAACACTTGTAAAAATGAATAAATAAATAAACAACACTTGTTCTGGTTAATTCACAACCTGTATAGTTGGGCAGCCTCAAGGTTGGAGGTTCAGGGCTATGAGATTCCCCGTTCCCCAGCCTGACATTCCAGACACTCCACAGCTACTATCCAGCTTCTTCTTCTTTTTTTTTTTTAATATTTTAACTTTTTACTTTATATTGGAGTATAGCTGATTAACAATGTTGTGATAATTTCATGTGAACCACAAAAGGAGTCAGTCATACCTTTGCAAACTCCCCTCCCATCTAGGCTGCCACATAACGTTGATCAGAGTTCCTTGTGCTATACGGTAGGTCCTTGTTGGTTATCCATTTTAAATATAGCAGTGTTTACACATCAGTCCTAAACGCCCTCGCTATCTCTTCCTCCCATTCTTCCCCCTACTATCCAACTCCTTGAGTAGTACATTTCTGTGCACACTCTCATTCACTGATCGAACAACCTTTCTGATCTTGGTGAAACAGGCACTCTCTGAAATTAGCCGCATTTTTTTTGGCCTCTCCACAAGGCTTAAGGGATTTTAGTATACTGATCAGGCAAACCCAGGGCAATGAAAGCACGAAGTCCTAACCACGAGAATTCCCTGAAAGTGAAAGTCACTCAGTGGTGTCCAATTCTTTGCAACCCCGTACTATACAGTCCATGGAATTCTCCAGGCCAGAATACTGGAGTGGGTAGCCTTTCCCTTCTCCAAGCGATCTTCCCAAACCAGGGATAGAACCAAGGTCTCCCGCATTGCAGGTGGATTCTTTACCAACTGAGCTATCAGGGAAGCCAACATTTTTAATCCTATCTTCATTATTTTGTTATTTTAAGCAAGTCACTAAGCCTCTCTAACACTCAATTTACCCCACTTTAAAATAAGAATAATAATACGAACATATTGGACTACCAAGAGGATTAAACGAGATACAGGGGATCAGGAGGCATCAATCACTTTAAAAAGTATTTGTCAGGGAAATTCCCTGTCAGTCCAGTGGCTGGACTCTGCTTTCACTTTTGAGGCCCTGGATTCAATTCCTGGTCAGGGAATTAAGATCCCTCAAGCCATGTGGTGCAGCCAAAAGAAAAAGTATTTATCACTGTGCCCTCCGATCTGAGGCAGATGACCGATGCTCTCTTGCCTACTCAAAAATGTTGCTATTGCAATTATTTTCTCTTTCTCCTGAACTGTCAGTGTTTCTCACTCTGATGGATCGGCACATAACCTGCCATACTAGTGTGTCTGACAATTCAGGGGGAAAAATATCCCACCTTTGACTTCATTACACATCCAACTACCATCCCATTTTGCTATAGCAAAATTCCTAAGTTACTTATATCCACTTTGTCCACTTCCTCACCTCCAGTTCTTTTCTTAAATTGCTGTAAATGAGCTTTGTCTATACCACTTCACTGAAACATCTATTGTTGAGATCGCCAATGGCTGCCATTATGCCAAACCAGTAGTCAAGCCTCATTCCTCATCTTAAATGACATGTTGGCAGCATTTGTCCTGGTTGATCATTCTTTCCCTGAAAAGCTTTCTTTACATGACTTCTGGGATTTTTCGTTCTCCTGATTTTTCTTTCATATTTTGGTTGCTTTTCCTGGGTCTTTTTCCTGACTTCTAAATATTGCAGGGCCATCCAGAAGAGTGTCTTTGTTCTTCATTTCTCTTATGTCTCATTCATTCCCTAGGTGAGCTCCTCCAGGTTCAAGATCTCAGACATCATTTATACAGTCCAAACTTCATCCTTGGGCTCTGCACTCTTATACCCAAAGCCTCCTTGGTTCCCGTCTTTTATGCTATATAGACATTTTAAACTCAGTTGTCCAGAAAGAACTCTTTTCTCCCTACCACTCACATACTGCTTTTCCAGGTTTCCCCATTTAGGAAAAGACATCAACATTTGCCCAGTTGCTCAGGTCAAAACCCCAGGGTAACCCTTTATACCTCTTTCCCTTCTTATCTATCAATAATAATGTTGTCCAGCAGTTAAGACTTCAAGCTCCCAATGCAGGGGACCTGGGTTTGATCCCTGGTCAGGGAACTAGATCCTTCATGCTGAAACTAAAAGATGCATGCCACAACAAAGATCAAAGATCTTGCATGCCACAGCTAAAATCCAGCACAGCAAATAAATCTAAAATAAAAGTAATGATAACTCAACTGGTCAGCTCTCTCTTCAAAATGTATGCCAAATCTGACCACTTCTCACCACCTTATTACCTCCACCCTTTTCTAAGTCATGATCATCTTAAGAATGGTTTACTTTTAGAGTGTCCTAACTGTTCCTCACACAGCAGTCAAGGATGCAGGCCTGATGCCTAGGCAAGACTTACTTGGTCACTGCAGCCCAGGGAATTTTTATTAGGGAATCCTAGCTCAGGGGATCTTACTAGCATTTACTCAGAAAGGACTAATATGTAAATTAGAAAATCAATATATTAATTCACCATGGAAAGATTTCTTTTCAAGGATGCATATATGTTCCTGCCTTCCCTCCAGAACACTCTCTTCTTAACATTAAGAAATATAGAGGACTTTCCTGGTGGTACAGTGGATGGGAATCTGCCTGCCAATGCAGGGAACACGAGTTCAATCCCTGGCCCAGGAAGATTCCACATGCCCCAGAGCAACTGAGCCGGTGCACCACAACCACTGAAGTCCAAGCATCTAGACCCTGTGCTCAGCAACAAGAAAAGCCACTGCAATGAGAAGTCGCAGCACTGCAATGAAGAGTAGCCCCCACATGCCACAACTAGAGAAAGCCCTAGTGCAGCAAAAAATAAATAAATAAATAATTGTTTAAAATATAGAAAGCATAACACTACTAAGAATTTTGCTTTGATGTATGTGGAATTAGGGAAAAGGCCACGAAATGGTTCCAAGGACTAATTCCCTCCGAGTTAAGGAAAACAATATAGTCTCTCAAGTCCACCAAGCCCCCAACAGAAGTGCCTTGGCCAGTGACTCCTTCCCTTCCATAGTAATTTAACATCTTGATTCCATTGTCGTTGTTGTCGTTGAGTTGCTAAGTCATGTCTGACTCTTTGTGATCCCATGGCCTGTAGCCCGCCAGGCTCCTCTGTCCATGGGAATTCCCAGGCAAGAATACTGGAGTGGGTTGCCCTTTCGTTTTCCACAACCCAGGATTGGAACCTGACCCAGGGATGGAACCCGTGTTTCCTGCTTGGCAGGCAGATTCTTCCCCAATGAACCACCTGGGAAGTCCAGTTATTGTCATTCAGTTCAGTTCAGTCACTCAGTCCTGTCCAACTCTTTGCGACCCCATGAATCGCAGCAAGCCAGGCCTCCCTGTCCATCACCAACTCCCGGAGTTTACTCATGTGCATCGAGTCGGTGATGCCATCCAACCGTCTCATCCTCTGTCATCCCCTTCTCCTCCTGCCCCCAATCCCTCCCAGCATCAGGGTCTTTTCCAATGAGTCAACTCTTCACATGAGGTGGCCAAAGTATTGGAGTTTCAGCTTTAGCATCATTCCTTCCAAAGAAATCCCAGGGCTGATCTCCTTTAGAATGGATTGGTTGGATCTCCTTGCAGTCCAAGGGACTCTCAAGAGTCTTCTCCAACACCACAGTTCAAAAGCATCAATTCTTCGGCACTCAGCTTTCTTCACAGTCCAACTCTCACATCCATACGTGACCACTAGAAAAACCAGAGCCTTGACTAGATGGACCTTTGTCAGCAAAGTAACGTCTCTGCTTTTTAATATGCTATCTAGGTTGGTCATTACTTTTCTTCCATGGAGTAAGCGTCTTTTAATTTTATGGCTGCAATCATCATCTGCAGTGATTTTGGAGCCCCCCAAAATAAAGTCTCTCACTGTTTCCACTGTTTCCCCATCTATTTGCCATGAAGCAATGGGACAAGTTATTGTCATTAGAATGGTGTTAATTAAGTTGGTCCTTAGGTACGCTATGACAGATTATAGTTTGTTAGAGTTTTAGCAGAAGTTTGCAATCCTGGTGCTTTTTCCCTTTGACTTTGGAGACAGACAAGGATTGTTCACTTTATTCTAGTAATGAAGTACCTCCCTAACTCAGACTCTTATAACACAGGCTTGGGCCTTGTGCTGTTTCTGATTTCTAACCAAAACTGCATCTATTTTTTATGTTTTACCCAATTGATCTTCCCAATGTATTCCTCTAATTGGTTTGTTGTTTGTTTTTTCCCACTTAGAAACCTTTACTATCTCTGCAAAGTCCAAACTTCTTGGCTAAGCAGACAATGTTCTATATGAACCTACTCTCCAGCTGAAATGGCCCTCTGGCTAAACATACTTTGGTTCTTCTTGTCAACCTGACTTTGCTAACTAATGTTCGAGAATGTTCCCTCCCTCCATTTCAGCCTATTAAACTGATACAAACATCATGGGAAAATACCGTCTCTAAAGTAATAGCTTTCAATCTTTTTCTAACGTATGTCCTATGACTCACTTTCCAAACACCCTTGATCCCACTATTACAGAATTTTTTAAAAAATTTATTTTCCCCAGGAACTTCACCGGAGGTCCAGTGGTTAAGACTCCAAACTTTCAATGCAGGGGGTGTGGGTTCCACAGCCAAACAAACAAAATCTATTTTTCTCACATTCACAAGCATCATGGAGAATAAACAGAATTTCTATGAATTAAATCACAAACAAATAAATAGAATAATTATTTTAGTAGTTTAGACTACAGCACAATTCAAACCATAAACACACACTCAGAAAAACCCATAAACACGAAAGTAGGAAATAATTTCTCATATGCTATAATAGTGACTGTCATTAAGTAATTGGACTGTTGTTTTTGTATTTTCAAAAGTTGCAATAAGGGGCTTCACTGGTAGCTCAGTGATAAAGAAGCCACCTGCTAATGCAAGAGACACAGGTTTGATCCCCGATCCGGGAAGATCCCATATGCTGCAGAGTAACTTAGGCTGTGCGCCACAGCTGTTGAGCCTGTGCTCTAGAGCCTGGGCACCACAACTACTGAAGCCTTCACACCCGGGAGCCAGTGCTCCACAACAAGAGAAGCCACCAAAATGAGAAACTGGCGCACCAGCTAGAGAGTAGTCCACTCCCCGCAACTGGAGAAAAGCCTGGGAAGCAACAAAGACCCAGCACAGCCAAAAATAAATAAATAAATAAATAAAATTACTTTTTTAAAAAGTTGCAATAAACATTGTAAATAAACTATACTCCAATACAAATTATTTTTTAAAAGTCACAATGAAAATATGTATTGGTTTTATAAAGAAAGCACACTATTTTTTTTAAAGAAAAGAAATACCTAAGTATGATATCTTTTGTTTGTTTTTTTTTTCTTTCAAGTATTATATCTTAGTTGAGACCACTTGAAAGTCAGACACTGAGACTAGGACTTAGGTACAGATCATTTATTTGGGAGACGACCCTAAGAATTAGAAGGAAGGGAGTGGGGACATAAGACAGAAAAGGGGAAAGGATTAATACATCAACTACTTAATACTATGGACAACCGGAATCAATCCATGTAGGATTCTTCTGAAAAACTCTGGAAACCACATATCAAAATTATCCCAGTGACGGCTGGGGAGGCTGGAGTATTACCCCCAGGCCCCTTCTTTCCATTTTCTGAGGGTTTCCTCTGGAAACCATAACTCCCTCACACTTTCAGATTGCAGCTGCACACAGCTGAGCTGCCTTCCACAGCATGGAGAAAGCCCTGGGGCAGCAAAGCAGAGAGACAATGGTACACGGTTGACGCAGTAAGTTACTGACCTCAGTCATGTTAGATCAGGCAGGTTGAGGCATTACACAAATCTCCTACAACAAGAAAGACAGAATAATCGTTGGAAAGTTCTGTGCCCAAGAACTCACTTCTATTTCCAGCTGATGGTAACCATACTAGTGCCTAGAGGTGTGTGCCTTCTGTCAGTGGTACTCTCAAGAACCACTGACCTACGAAGGCCCGACTCTAGTCGCTGCTAATCCCTACTAGTTTGTTACTCCTTTGAGTGCGTGTTGGACCATGCTGCTGCTGTTGCTATGTGCAAACAATTTTCAGAAGTTTATTCACTGATCCCTTAGTATGAACCAAACATCATGCTTAGCAGCAGGGTCACAGAGATCAACAACCCACTGCAAGAGGCAAAAGAGTGTCCTGGAAAAAGCTTCCTTGCCTTTGTGACTTTGGAGTTACAGATGAAGGTTGCAAGAGTTCCATTTACTGTCAAAATCATTTAGCCTCTTCTCAGCTGCAAAAGGGGGATAATGGTCCCTACTTTCAGGGTTGTTGTGAAGATTAAGCAAGGTAATTTCTATGAAATATTCAGTACAGTGCCTGATACATATAAAAAGAGCCCAATAAATATTAGCTATTGTTTTGCTATTTAAAATGGTAGCTAGAAATTCCCTGGTGGTCCAGTGGTTAAGACTTCATGCTTTCACTGCCAGGGCTCAATTTCAGTCCTTGCTCAAAAAACTAAAATCCTATATGCCTCATAGTTTGGCCAAGAAAATTAAAAAAAAATTTAATTAAACAATAAAAAGATAGCTAAAGCAAGCTTCCTGAATCGATCTCTGGCCTCAAAGAGATGGATGGTCCCAGTGCTGTGGGTAGCATAGGATAGAGCACAGTCTTAGTTCACAGTGAAATATGGTACAGTGGAGTCATGCACTGGTGCACTGTCATGCTGGGGAAATGAAGGGATTAGAGCTTGAACCTAGATTGATGAGGAAGGAGTCTGCCTGGTATAGTTCTGAGGGTCTGATGCCAGCCTTGCTCCCTCAGCAGGGTCTTAAATTGGGTCACAGGATCCAAGGAGCTGAGGAAGAGAATGATGCCTCCAAATATAAACCCAAGGACACTCCCAGTAGCTACTGTGGCAGGGAGTCTCACTCTTAGGGAAAATTAGTCAAGTCTTATCAAGCTGTATCATCCATTTGCTGGAAGTTTCTGCATCAAGGGCTGGTTTCTGAGCTGTCCAGTGTTTAGAAATGATTCTGCCCTTTAGGGACATTCATAGATTGGAAAGAATTCAGATGTTCCTTAAATATACCCTGCCCTGTACTATTATGTCACTAGAGGGTCAGCTCGAGAAGGCAAGGTCTTATTTATGGTATCCCCAGCGACCTAGCAGAATATCTAGCACATGGTAGGGGCTCAAGGCTCAATAAGTGTTAGTTGAATGAATGACTGCTGAATGAAAAAGCACTCAGCCATGAGCACGTGAAGGTGAACCTAGATTTAAGGTCTCCCTCTCCTTCCAAGAATTCTGACAGATAAGCGGTTCGCATCCAAGAGTTTGAGAGACCCTGCTGAGGGCCTCGCTTCATGATCTTGTCTCAGGTTCCTTTCATCTAGATAAGGTATTTAGGCCCCTGCTTCTCCTGGCTACAAGTTTCCGGAGTGGCTTTTTATTGCTTTGATTTGCATAAGGCTCCTCAGTGAACTTGAACTTTGTTCTTGAATTCTCAGATAATCCAATCCAAAGTAAGCAGGAACTGCCAGTAAATTAGCCACTGGTATAGATAGACTCAGAAACTTGGAAAGAGTTCATTTCCTCATCCCTCTGACCTGACCACATTCCTCTCAGATTCTATTATAGACACTTGCCAAATGCTGAAATGCTCGGTGAAGCAGGGCTGAGAACTTGTCCCTCCCACCTAGTAGTCCAGAGTGGGGCACGCCATCCCCATTCCTAGGAGACCCCTCTTACTTTCCAACTCTTCATCTGTTTGAGCCTTGTCTCCCCTGCATTCCATGATGCTGCCTCTGTGCACCCATCTCGTGGTCTGCTTTCCACCTCTTTTACTTTAGCCCCTCTGAACTGTGAACCTTAAAGCCAGAGGACAAGTCTGATCCATTTTTGTGTCCTTCTTTGCACCTAGAAAAAGACTAGGTGCTATAGTCTGAATGTTTGCCTTTCTGCCTCTCCATTCTCATTAATATGTTGAAATTCTAGTACCCAAGGTGATGTGGTAATTCCCATGGGGTATCTGGGAAGTGTGTAAGTCATGTGAGTGGAATGCCTTATAAAATAGGCTCTGGAGAGATCCCTTGCTGGTCTGCCATGTGAGGCATACAATAAGTCTATGATCCACAAGAGGGCCCTTACCTGATCATGCTGGTCCCTGACCTTGGACTTCCATCCTCCATTGCTGGGAGCCAGCACAGGAGATCCCACCTATGACAAGGTCATGCGGAGGAGACCTGAGAGGCAAGGCGGATCAGGACTCAAGGGGCTCCCCTGGACCTGCTCGAGCATCGACCCCGAAACCAAAGTCTGTCTGTCTACTGTTTACTATATTATGCCTTTCACCAACTCTTCTGACATTAACAGGGGGCTATCCCCGACCACCTTTCTCTGAAGAAAATCAACTTAGGGCTCTAGTTAATAAGTCTCCTGGGCTTGAAAGGAGTATTTCAATTCTAACCCCTCTGTTAGCATTTTAGCTTGCTTGGCAGGTTTATCCATCCTCTTGCAACTAACACACATGATTGTTTACAACTTCCCAAACATGAAAGGCACAAAAAGCCTAAAGCATTCTAAAAGTCCTAATGGGCATAGAGCCCTTTGAGGGGTGAGAAATTATTAGATAATACTGATGGAGGGCTTCATTGTTGAGCCAATGTTTGCTGCCAAGTTTCCTTATCCCTTACCCATTGTGTGCCTGGGAGTGCATTAGTTAATATAGTTAGAATGTAGAAAAACAAGTAGTAGCCTTGATAATAGCAACATAAAACCTTTGAGTTAATAACTTCTTTCTTTGTTGTAACCCACTGCACCTTTGCTCCATAAAATGTAACTTTATTTAGTACTTTCTGAGGGTGACACTGATTGGAAAAATAAAGAAAAAACACTTTAAAGGAAAAACAAGTTTTCTGATTGACCAGCCTTTATCAGGAAAAGGTCATAAAATGTCAATAGGCCTCCGGGCCAGAAGATAATGTACATAATATAAGACACTTGCAAGTGGAAAGGTATGCAGAGAACATCCTGGTTTCAATAAGGGTTAAACAGATGTAATTTTTGAGCTGACTCTACATGACTTTGTATCTTTCACTTCTGGAAATGTGTAACTCAGAGTATAAAAGCCCCTTTTGAAAATAAAGCTGCGGATCCCACTTCACCAGAGCTCTGGTCTCTGTGTCTTTCTTTCTCTTTCTCTCTCTCTCTCTTCTTTTTTCAGGCAGATTCCCTGGAACACAGAGGCTCTCTGAGTCTTTTTTGCCCGGGCTTCTAAGACCCAATCGAGAAGGTGCTCTGCATCTTCACCCCACAGAGAGGGCGCCTGTGGCCTCTGTGGACAGGGCAAGTCCCGTGTCAGGGACTTTATTGGCTTTCTGTGTTAACCAAGGAACATCAGCCTCTTTCTCTCTCCCTTATTCTTTCTCTTTATTTTTATTTTGACCCCGGACCACCAGGTCCCAATCCATTATAAGACCCGTGTCATCTCTCTCTCTCCAACGCCGTCCTTCCTGAGGGTACCCTAGGATCCTGCTGGGGCTGGACCCCGGCACTCTATAATGGTTGGCAATAAATTTCTCCTGTTTGTAAATCACCCAGTCTGCCGTATCTGAAGCAGTCTGAAAACAGACTAAGATAGTAGTGCTTAGTAAATTCTCAGTAAATGTTAGCTAAAAGCATGATTCCTCCCATTATTCTCTCTCTTTTCATAGCTTTTCCACTTTCTTCCACTGGACCCTTCCCTTAGCACAAGTTCATGTTCAAATTCCCCATATTGTGAAAAACTCTCCCTCTATCTGCTTTTCTCTCAAGCCACTAATCCATCACTTTCCTTCCCTTCTTTATTTTCTTGAGAAGTCTGCCCTCTGATTTTCCACATCTTAATCTTCTCTTCACCCCTAAATCCAAGCCATCTGGCTCAGGATTAACCAACCATTCCACTGAGCCAGCTCTCCACAAAGTCACCAGTGATTTTCATGCCAATTGAATTCAAAAGTTTCTGCTGTGAAAATTAGAGAACATAAATGTAAAGAGTATGGCAGATAGTAGATGCTTAGTAAAATGGTAATTGTTTTTACCTGTCTTAGTTTCCCTAACATTACTCACTTCTGTTATCTCTTTTAAATCATTTTCCCCTCCTTCTCACCACTCATTGTAAAAGGTATATAGTTTTATCCTAGCCTGTTGCCCTGGAAAACCAAAGCTCAGGGCAAAATTTACATGCTAAGGCTTATTGTGATGTTCAATAAACAATATTCAGGGCAAAAATAAGGGAAAATCAGGAAGGAAGGGAAAGAAAAGTAAAGGTGGTGTGCTGCAGAGCTAGCCACAGATTTATAAGATACAGCTAATTGCTTAGTTATATAGGACTGAGAGATCATGTAAAATGCCTGTATCATGTCTAGGAATCATTTCTCAGGGAGAGGAAAAGAAAACTGCTGACTCTTCCCTTCTATCTTGCATGGGTCAACTTCCTTATACCATGTGTGTGTGCTAAGTCCCTTCAGTTACGTCCGACTCTGTGTGACCCTGTGGACTGTAGCTGGCCAAGCTCTTCTGTCCATGGGATTCTCTAGGCAAGAATACTGGAGTGGGTTGTCATGCCCTCTTCCAGGGGATCTTCCTGACCCAGGATCAAACCCACGTCTCTTGCGTCTCCTGCATTGGCCGGCAGGTTCTTTACCACTAACACCACCTGGGAAGCCCTGAATGAAACATTAACTGCCTTGTACTTCCAGATTATATCATGGATCCGCAAGGCAGTTTTGAGAGATTGATCTCAATCCATAGCAAGTTATTCAGCTTATTTTGGAAGTGGTGTTGAGTGAGATTTTCTGTGGATCTGGTTAAGTCAGATATGAGTGTCATAGCTGCTGCAGCTCCTGCTATAGCAGGTGCAATAAAGAAAGTACAGAAGTCTGGCCCACATACTTGGGGAAGCTGAAGCAGACTACTGCATCAGGAGATAGGCTCGCTGTAATGACTAGCTCTCCACTGAGTGGAGAACAGGAAGCAGGTGGCTCCAAGTGAATCTGGAGAGGTATTCGACTGGATTCAATACAAGAGCTATGTTTCAAAAACTTGATAAACACAGAAGAAAGACAAAATAACCTATTCATCCAGAAGTCAAAAGCAATGCTGCGGTTATTTTGGTATTGCAAAAGACTGGTATTTTCCAGTCTTTTTCCTTACACATATAGGTTTTTCTTTTTTTTTAATTTGAAAGGATTTTCTTACTTTCTGATTGGAGTGTAACATATGGAAAGTGAACAGATTAAGTGTATAACTTGATAAATTTTCACAAATTCAATGTTTCTTTTTAAATTAAATCAAGAAATAGATAATTACTATCACCCCACAAGTTTCCCTTCTTGCCCATTTCCAGTCACTATGTCTCTAAGGGTAATCACTATCCTGACTTCTAACAAAATAGATTAGTTTGCACTGGTTTTATACTTTATAAAAATGAAATTATACAATATATATACACTTTCATGTCTGCTTTATTTCACTCAACAGTTAGTTTGGCAAATTTATTCTTGTTGAGTGTAGGAGTAGTTAATTCCTTTTCACTGTTGTATAATATTCTATTTCCAGCATTTCTATTTAGGACATTTTGGCTCTTTTTCTTTCATGCCATTGCATTCTTTTTTTTTTTTTTTACTTGTAATATTTTTACTAAATTCATATTAAATGAAAAAAGATTGCTAACATCATTTATATAATATGCATTTTGAGAGTAAACTCAGATAAAGAATTTTCTTTTTTTAATTAATTTATTTTTAATTGAAGGATAATTGCTTTATAGAATTTTGTTTTCTGTCAAACCTCAACATGAATCAGCCATAGGTATACATGTATCCTCTCCCTCTTGAACCTCCCTCGTGCCTCTCTCACCATCCCACCCCTCTAGGTTGATACAGAGCCCCTGTTTGAGTTTCCTGAGACATACAGCAAATTCCCATTGGCTATCTATTTTACATATGGTAATGTAAGTTTCCATGTTACTCTCTCCATACATCTCACCCTCTCCTCCCCTCTTCCCATGTCCATAAGTCTGTTCTCTATTTCTGTTTTCCCATTGCTGCCCTGCAAATAAATCCTTCAGTACCATCTTTCTAGATTCCATATATGTGCATTCATATACGATATCTTTCTCTTTCTGACTTACTTCACTATGTAAAATAGGCTCTAGGTTCATCCACCTCTTCTGAGTCAGTTTGGGTTTATGGGAAGCTAAAGATTGTTTCTGATGGTCTTAGGGAAGGATTGTTCCTCACTCATTTGAGAGCTCTCAGAAGTTAGTTCTCTGAAGAATGTGGTAGTTGATATGAAGGCTAGAAGTGTCATAATCATTTGCCACCATGAGGAGGTCAACTTCAGGATGAAGATGTGAGACTGAAAAGCAGAAAGAAGAAATGGAGAGAAAATGGGATCCTGATGACACTGTTGAGCTGCTGGATCAAACCAGGCTTGAAGCCTGTCTATGTAAGCTCATAATTTTCCTTTATTGTTGAAGCCAATTTAAATTAGGTTTTCTGTTAAGGGCAACATAGAGTCTTAACTTATCTATGGGTCAGTACAGGGAGCTTTGGGAACACAGAAGAGGGGCACATAACTCAGTCTGAGTCAATCAGGGTGAGAGAACTAATTCTTAGGTAGATTGTAAGGAGTCTGGGGCCCTCAATGAGGAAGGGGTCTGGGGCCCTCAAAGAGGAGAAAGGGGTCCAGGGTTCTTGAGGTAGAGAAAAGGACAAACATTTTTTCTACATTCTTTTGTCTTAATCACAGATAATGTTTTTTCTTTATGCCCAGAGCTAATGGCTCAACAGTATGTTTTTCCTCAAGCTCTGTACTAATGATTATATAATAAAAATGTATCTTGCTCTGTACTAATGATCATATAATAAAAATATATCTTGCTCAAGGACATGTTTCTTCTTCTTAACAAGAACCTTCTGACTAATCTTGTTATTTTCAGAGATATGTTGTGGGAGTGGGTCTGATAAGACCTTTCTATTGTCCTAATCTTGTTAATTTAACATGTATATTGTTGGAGTGGGTCTGGTAAAAGTATATAAGGCCTTGATAAGACTAGCAAGTGGGGCATTCTCCATCCCCCTTCTGATATCTATTTCAGAAACTTTTTCTGTCCTTTTTCACTGTAATAAAACAAAAGCTCTGAGTAATCAAACCTTGTCCCCGATCCTGAAGCTGAATCTTCTTCTTCAGAGATCACAAATCTGACACAGTTTGCTGTAAGCTGTCAAGGGGAGGCTTCCTCAGTAAAGATGTTTTGGAAGTAGCGGATATTTAAAAGAAAGTGTGTTGTAGGTAGGAAGAGCATATGCAAAGACCCAAAGTGAGAGAAGACATGGTGTGTTTGGGAAACCATTCACCATCCTCACCATCCTCATATGTACTCAAGCTGGAAACCCAGGAGTCATTCCAGTGTTTTTGTTTTTATTAAAGTATAGTTAATTTACAACGGTGTGCCAATCTATGCTGTACAGCAAAGTGACTCAGTTATACTCATATGTACATTCTTTTTTTATATTCTTTTCCATTGTAGCTTATCATACAATATTGAATATAGTTCCCTGTGTTATAACAGAAACTTGTTTTTTAATCCATTCTAAATGTAACAGTTTGCATCTACCAACCCCAAACTCCCAGTCCATCTCTCTCCCTGCCCCCCTTCTCCTTGGCAACTACAAGTCTGTTCTCTGTTTTTTTTTTAATCTCCTACATCTAGTGGATCACATTACATCTAGTGCTGCCAATTATACTCCTAAATATTTCTAAAATGTGTCTCTACTCCATGATGAGAATGTGAGCTGCTGTCCTAAGACAGACTTTGGAAGAATACCCTCCATAGACAGAATTGTAGTCTATCTCAGAAGGTGAGGATGGTCCTGAAATATGGGAGTGGTTAGTTTTTATGGCTGGGTAATTTCATAGGCTAACAAGTAGGAGGGTTATTCCAACTATTTCAGGGGAGGGGGTGGAAATTTCCAGGAACTGGGCCATCACCCACTTCTGGCCTTTTATGGTCAGCCTTGAAACTGTCATGGTACCTGGGGGTGTGGATTTAATATATGTTAATATATTATAATGAATGTATAATGAGGCTCAAGGTTTACAGGAAGTTGAATCTTCCACAATCTTGGGCTTAATAGTTTCTAACCAGTTTTTGTTGCATCCTCAATGGCTATATCATTCTCCTAAAGGTTATGCCTTGACTCGTCCCTCTTATCTCAGTTCCTCTTACATTTTATACAATACCTGAATCATCTCAAAAAGATCTGAAAAAACATATTCACAGTTTAGTATAAAATCCTAATTTGACATTTCCTCTTTCCATCACCTTTTTTTGAATTACCTATGATTTACTTCTTCTCCTTGTAGCCTCTGATACTATTTTTACTTTCTTGTGTCTGTTAGAGTTCTTTAGTTGTAAGCAGCAAACACTGGCTTTATTTAACCAAAGAAAAATAATTTTTTGGAAGGCCATAGGAAAATTGCAGGATCAAAGGGAAGGCAGGGCATGGGATTGGCAGAAACCAGGTGACTTCAGGGAGGCTTCCCAGATGGCATTAGTGGTAAAGAACCTGCCTACCAATGCAGGAGACTTAAGAGATGCTGGTTCGATCCTTGGGTGGGGAAGATCCCCTGTAGGAGGGCATGGCAACCTATTCTAGTATTCTTGCCTGGGAAATTCCACAGGCAGCAAAGCCTGTTGGGCTACAGTCCATAATGTCTCAAAGAGTCAGACATGACTGAAGCAACTTAGCACACACACACAGGTGACTTTCAGTTCAGTTCAGTCACTCAGTCGTGTTTGACTCTGCAACCCCATGAACTGCAGCACACCAGGCCTCCCTGTCCATCACCAACTCCCAGAGTTTACCCAAACTCATGTCCATTGAGTCAGTGATGCCATCCAACCATCTCATCCTCTGTCGTCCCCTTCTCCTCCTGCCCTCAACCTTTCCCAGCATCAGGGTCTTTTCAAATGAGTCAGTTCTTTGCATCAGGTGGCCAAAGTATTGGAGTTTCAACTTCAACATCAGTCCTTCCAATGAACACTCAGGACTGGTCTCCTTAGGATGGACTGGTTGTATCTCCTTGCAGTCCAAGGGATTCTTAAGAGTCTTCTCCAACACCATAGTTCAAAAGCATCAATTCTTCGGTGCTCAGCTTTCTTTATAGTCCAACTCTCACATCCATACATGACCACTGGAAAAACCATAGCCTTGACTAGATGGACCTTTGTTGGCAAAGTAATGTCTCTACTTTTGAATATGCTGTCTAGGTTGGTCAAAACTTTCCTTCCAAGGAGTAGGCGTCTTTTAATTTCATGGCTGCAGTCACTATCTGCAGTGATTTTGGAGCCCCAAAAGTGAAATGTTGGAGACTTAGTTCATCAGGACGCCACTTCTACTGGAGAGACAGTGGGGAGTAATCTGGGGTATAAACAAATGATGGGGAAGAACTTCCCCTGTGGTCAGGTGGTTAAGAATCCACCTTCCAATGCTGGGAGCCAAAATTGGATCCCTGGTTTGTTAACTAAGCTCCCATATGCCTCACAGAGTGGCCTAGAAAGAAATAAGCTTAAAAAATGGTTAGAGTCGCGCTGGCAGAGTACAGAGGGGCAGGAAGGAGGTGAGGGAGAGAAAGAGCTACACCAGGACAAACCTGCTTCCTGCCCATTCTGCCAAGGAAAACATAAATTCAAGACACCTCTGAGTCCGAATGGCAAAGCTATTTCAAATCTCAGAACTGCAATTTAATAGCTATCTTACTCTGAACAAGGTAAAGCCTGCTAAGTCTGCACAATCTGTAAAGTGGGACGTGAATACCCTCCTCACGGGAGACTGACTGCAAGTGCGCTGGATGCTGATTACAATGAAAAAGAAAAAATCAGAGTTGAATGTTTAAGATTTGTGCATTGTTCTGTATGTATTAATGAATAAAAAAAATATTGACAGTCTAAAAGTTGAATTATGTTTTATTTAGTGGAGTGAGGGAACAGCCCACTGCAGAAGAAGCCGTCACGAGGCCGCCGGATGCTCTCTCTGGCTGGAGAAAGAGCTGGGACCGCCCAGAGCAGCCTTACAGGCGGCGCGCGGTGCAGTGTGGGCCAGGCAGAGGCGCGGCCTAGTCCCGCCCTCGGGGCCGCCTACGTGATCCGAGGCGCGTGCATCTTTCACGCGGGAGTTCGCCAAACCAGCGGTGTGCAGTGTCCAAGCTCCACAGTAGGCCACGCTGTGTGGACCCACATTCCGCAGGATGCTCGTGGGCAATCCACTCATCACCATGGTGCAGCCTCCTAGCTCAGGCTTCCACTCCTCAGCTTCTTTCTGGAGGTAGGGGCGGGGTCCACCACGCGCGTGATGCTGAACACCCGGCCCCCGCCACTCCTCTGGGAGGAGCTTCCTCATCACCGCCAGGCTTAAGTGCCTGCATCAAGCTTGGGCGGGTGTCTCCTGCTGCCCACCAATCCCGGAAGCTGAGGCTCACTTGGTGGCTAGCAGGGCACAGGACTGAGCTGGGAAGCCACACTACCCTGTTAACGCTCTGTACCGAGGTGAGTCTCTCCTCTGCTGCCCTGTTTCTTTGGCGCAGTGGAGATGGCCTCGAACCTTTACTCCACATGTGTCCGCCCCCATGTTTAGAGCGAATAGCAAATGCTCTGGAGGCGGCCAGACTTGGTTTCGGATTTGCGCTTCCTCTTATTCTTTAAATGATCTTGGATAAGTCCTCAGTTTCTCTGGCCCTCAGTTTTCTCAGCGGTAAAATCAGTTCCTACATCAGAATTGTAGCAAGAGTTAAGTGAGATAAAGCTCTTAAAAGCTACATGAACCGATTGTCAGTAAGTTTTGGTTGCCATCTTCCTTTTTTTGTTTGCCCACCGACACGGTTTTTCCCGGAAATCTGGCTTTCCTATAGAATCTGCGATTCCATAGGAATTATGAAATTAATAAAACCTGACGTGGCAAGAGGGGCGTGGGTTCGCTAGCTTTGGGACCTGCCTTGGGTTTGGGAAAGCCAGGGCATGTTTCTGTTTTGCCCGAGTGCTCTTTTCAGACTGAAATCTGAACCTTCACCGGATGGGGTTATTGTTAATTAACTCTTTCCTTCAGCTTGTCCATACTCAGGGCCGCAGGACCTCCCTTAGAAGAGTCTTGAGGGTTCTGATCAGTCTTGTTACTGCCCCCCATATCTCAGATTTCTTATCTGTAATACAAGAGCAATGCCTAATGTAATCACTGGGATTTTTTTTTTTTTTTAATCGGAGATGGTAAAGTGCTTTGTTATTTTCCAGAGATCGTTGTTGCCAGGTTGTCTAAGAAGTAAAGGAAGAAAGTGACGGGGGCAGTGACTTTCTCAGATGCACCTCCAGCTGTCAAGATCTCCCCTGTTTGCCTGTGTGTGGGGTAGGGGAAATGGGCAGCAGGCACTGTAGCAGCTACCAGGTTAGATAAATGGCAGGCCCTGACCTTGAGGAGTGCTTAAATTTCTGAGGGAAAATGAGCACACAAATGCAGTGTTGTGCACAGCTGTCAGTACATGGGAGGAGCCAGAAATTTAAAGCTAGCTGAAGGGTGAGCTGCAGTTAGCCAGGCAAGGGTTGGACTTGTGCAGAAGGGAAGTGTGCAGAGGCCTGGAATCAAGTATGGTGGCTGCTTCTGCAGAGTCTGGAATATGTTGTCTTAAGTGAAGAGGTGGAGAGATGGAGGAGGTGGGAGCCAGGTTATAAAGGGTATTACTAAGGAGTCTGGACTTTACCCCTGTGGTAGGAGAGAACTACTGGAAGAGAGCCTGGGAGTCACATGGTCAGATTTGGGGACTGCTTTGTCAGGGAGAGGGGCCTCACTGGATCAGAGCAATCCCTGGTTCTGGGAAGGGTGGTCACAGCTGGAGCAGTGGCCCTGGAGGTGTGCTGGGTAAAGTGGCCTGGAGGATGGGCTGGGTAAAGATTTAAGGAGTATATATTTTAAAATTTTTTTCACATACATCAAGAAGTCCAGAGAGCGGTATTGCAGTCTTAGGTGTTACATTACAGTTTAGAGCAAACAGTATCTTTTTAAAAATACTTACAAGTATTACAGGATTTTTAACCCAGCCAGATAGACCAAATCTTGGCCACTGTTTCATATTTAAGGTGGCTTTCTGTGCTGGCGTCTTCAAAGTTCAGAAGCTATATTCCCCTTCCCACTACCTGTCAAAACCCTAATCTTATAATACTCAGAAATGCCTCAAACAAACTGAAAAACTTTAGATGGCTTTTGTAAGACCCCCCCGTGGATTATACTGTGATTGGATTTGTAAGACCCCCCATGGATTATACTGTGTTGTCTGGTTTGCTTTCACACTTGTCATCCAGGGCCTTGAGTCCTGGGGAGACAGAGTATATAGAACAAAGAACATGGTCAGGCGCTGTGCAGAGGGCTTTAGGCATAATATCTCTTCAGATGGAGGAGCTGAGATTCAACCCCAGGTCTGTGCAACTCCAGAACTTAAACTATTTCCTCGTGCTCTGTTGCTGGATTTGATAAGTTTAGTTCTGGACATGTTAAGTCTCATACCTGTAGGATATACTGGTGGAACTGTCCAGAGGGAGGTGAATATATAGAACTGGGGTGGGAAGAATTAGTGATTAAAGTCATCACTGAAGCTTGACTAGGGAGCGAGAAGGGATTGAGGACAGAACCCTGAGGGACACCAATATTTTTTGTGGGGGAAGATGGCAGAGAGGGAAGGCCTATGCAGCCAGGGAACACTCATGTGAAGACTGCTTCTTCTTCCTGTGTTTTCAAGTTTCTTGCATCCAGGCAGCAACTACAGAGCCCTTCTCTGAGAAGGGAAGATTAAGCCCCAGAGAGGAGGAACCTAGGCACTGACTTGGGATTAATAAAACCTGAGTCCTGATACTGCCCTCACCCGCCCCCCTATACACTCAGCTTCTCTCTCTTTTCCACCTTGAACCTCTCCCAAGATAACATGGGGGTGTCTGAATGCTGCTAGAGGTCCAGCTAGGCAGATGCTGACAAGCTCAGAGCCTTTTAACACAGGGCTAGGTTGAAAGGCTGATGCACAGGCAGAAGATAAGGAAGTCAGGAGCCGGCAGAGGATGACTTCCTGTCCTCTGATAGAGAAAAACATCTATCTTCTGCCTTCCATCTGTCCTTTGGAGCGTTTGTTCTTTGAAGATCTGTGTTTACTGTTTCTGCCTCTGATCCCTGCCCCCCAAGCCTTAGCCTTTTTGGTTTTCAGTTTCACCAGCAAAAGAAAGGGGAGAGGCAAGCTTCAGGTTTCTTCTTCCTTTTCCCCCAGGCCAGGTTTTTGTTCACACTCTCAGCCCAGGTGTGATTTCAGAGCCAACCCTTGTATTCTGAGAAATCTGGCAGAGGCCAACAGGTCACAGGTTGAAGATCAAGCCCAGGAAACCAGCCATTGTCCCTGGTAGCAGCTGGCAAGCTAGTTCCTTCTGTGAGGTACAGACATGTTTGCCTGATTCTGGGCAGTTTGTGTCCCTGAGAAGTTTGGTAACAAAGAGGATTGTTCTCAGTGGTCCATGGTTTGCTGCCCAAATTGAACTGTTTTCATTTTAGCAGAAAGGATGGTCTCCAAAATGTTGTGTGTGTGTGTGTGTGTGTATGCGCGCGTGTGCGTGCTTAGTCAGGTCCGACTCTTTGCTACCCTGTGGACTGTAGCCCACCAGGCTCCTCTGTCCATGGAATTTTCCAGGCAAGAATACTGGAATGGTTTGCCATTTCCCACTCCAGGGGATTTTCCTGACCCAGGGATCAAACCCGTGGTTCTTGTGTTTCCTGCATTGGTAGGTGGCAGTTCTTTCCCACTGAGCCACCTGGGAAGCCCACTAGACTATAATATTCTTCCTGGTAGTCCAGTGGTTAAGACTCTGCACTTTCCCTGCAGAGGGTGCAAGTGGGTGTGGGTTCGATCCCTTGTCAGAGAACAAAGATCCCGTGTGCCATGAGGCAAAAATAAATAAATAAAGTAATAACCTTAAAAAAAATTCTTCCTGAGTCAGAAATGTTAAGGACAGTGTTGGTGTGTCAGTTATACTTGCAACTTATCCAGTTACCTACTCTACTATAATATTCTTATGTCCTTTCTGAACTTGGAAACAAAGGTTGTGATAATAAAAGTACTGACCAGCAATGAACTCAATCCCGAGAGTGATAGTTACAGTACTGATGAGAGCAGGGGAAAAGGATGTTTCTATATTATTGATTCTTGGGGTGAGCCCTCTTTCTCCTTTCCCTTGGATAAATCCTATTCATCAAAGCTCGACTCACATGTCACCTCCAAGAAGCCATCCCAGCCAGGTCACTTTTTTCTTGTAGCCCTTGTGCAGGTTTTGGTCCCGTCTTGTGGGTTGTGATATCCTCTGTCCTCTCCTGACCAGACCATGAACTCCCAGAGAGCAAGAACTATTTGAATATGTGTGTCTCTTGTGTCTAGCATAAGACCATGCATCATCTGCTGACTGAATGAGTGTTCTCAGGCCACTGGAGACTTCTGATTTTCATAGCTTTCCAAATGGGGTTGTTGCAGTTACCACGTGCTTTGTTCAGTTGGAAATTTTCAGATATCTGTGATTTACTGCTTTCCACTGCACTGAAGTCATGTGTCTGGTTCCTCTTCCTGGAAAGCTTCTTTTACTCTTTTTTTTAAAAACATTATTTATTTTTGGCTGTACTGGGTCTTTGTTGCTTTGCACAGGCTTTCTTTAGTTTGGGCTAGTGGAATCTACTCTTTGTTGCATTGCTTGGGCTTCCCATTGCGGTGGCTTCCCTTGTTGCAGGGCACAGGTTCTAGGCAGCAGAGCTTCAGTTGTTGAAGTATTTGGGCTCTGGATCTCAGGCTCAGTAGTTACTCCAGGGCATGTGAAATTTTCCCGGACCAGGGATTGAACCAGTGTCCCCTGCACTGGCAGGTGGATTCTCATCCATGGCGCCACCAGGGAAGTCCTTCTCTTTACTCTTGGGACAATCCAACTCATTCTTAAAAGCCAGTGTTGGGAATTCCCTAGTGCTCCAGTGGCAAAGACTCTGCACTCCCAATGCAGAGGGCCTGGGTTCAATCCCTGGTCAGGGAAATTGATCCCACATGCTGCAAATAAGAGTTACGCTGCGGCTAAAAGATCCTGCATGCCACAGCTAAAGATCTCGCATGCTGCAATGAAGATTCAAGATCCTGTGTGCTGCAACTAAGACCCAGTGCAGCTGAATAAATAAATATTAAAAAAAAAAAAAGACAATGTCATTATTCTCTTGTCCTTGCCCTACAGAAGTCACTTGCTCTTCTGTGACACAGTGTACATGTGTCTTCTGTGAGGCATAGCATATGTAGTTTATTGGTCTGTGTTCTCTTGCCTTTTCCTGCCTTTTCTATCAGTTCCTTCTTGAATTGTTGACTCTCTGTCACTTAGCTGTTGATTTGGGGCAAATATCTTTATCGCTCTGAGCCTGTTTTTTGGTTTTTTTGTTTTTAATCTAAAAAATAAGATACTTCCCTTGTAAGAGCCCACTCAGGCCTGGTAGCATGGCTGATCAGACCTCTGAGAGGGACTCAGTCTCTGTAGTGCTAACAGTCTCCTGGAACATTCATCATCCTTTGATTCTGAGCCTGTCACCTGGTCTCCCTTTGTCTCATAAAGGCCTTTGCTTATCTTACACTGGCTTGAGACCTCATGTAGTCAAGGTTGAGTACTTCTGGGGAGCCACCTCGCCTTTGTTTTTAGGTTTAAGAGCTCTTTAACCAGACCCTTAGCCTGGTGAAAGGAAGGGCAGCCAGACTGGTGGTCCTGTTAGTGTTTGGGAGTTAATGGCTTTGGTTGGTTCTGGCCGCCCTGTCTCAGCTGCCTTTGCTCCCAGGCATATACACATGACCCAGTGTCTGTTCTCCTGTCATCTCTGTGCCCCCTTCCTCCCATGTTTTACAGGATCCTTGACCAGTCGCCCCAACAGCAGCACTGACCCTCACACCATTTTCTTCCATCTGTGTTTCAGGGGCAATGGCGGCTTCCTGTATCCTCCTACACACTGGGCAGAAGATGCCCCTGATTGGACTGGGCACCTGGAAGAGCGACCCTGGCCAGGTGAGGGATGGGGGCAGAAGGGGGTTCTTGCCTCTCTTCTAGGGAAAAGGCACTGTTTGGGAGAGGGTCCTTGTGTTTTCTCTATCACCCCCATCCCTATACTTCACATCTGGTAGGGATAAGCCTGGAGGGCGGTGGGAAGAAACAAGGGAAGAAGGGACCCATAGTGAACTCTTGGCTTCCCCAACTAATCCAGAGCAGTGGTAAGGGGCCTAGCAGGGCCTCAAGCATAGGAAGGAGCCCGTTCCCTGATGATCTGTGCTGAGTGCTGTGGAGATGTGGCACTCCTTTGTGCCTGACCCTGGGCTGACCCCAAGGTGCCATTTATCACCCTGTGCTGTGATCGTGTCTTCCGTTCCACATTTGGTTCCTTACACACAGCAGGTTGTTGTTGTTCAGTTGCTGAGTCCTGTCCGACGCTTTGCAACCTCTTGGACTGCAGCACGCCAGGCTTTCCTGTACTTCACCATCTCCTTGAGTTTGCTCAGACTCATGTCCATTGAATCAGTGATGCCATCCAACCATCTCATCCTCTGTCGTCACCTTCTCCTCCTGCCATTCCAGTATCAGGGTCTTTTCCAATGAGTTGGCTCTTTGCATCAGGTGGCCAAATTATTTGAACTTCAGCCTCAGCATCAGTCCCTCCAATGAATATTCAGGATTGATTTCCTTTAGAATTGACTGATTTGGTCTCCTTGCAGCCCAAGAGACTCTCAGGAGTCTTCTCCAACACCACAGTTCAAAAGCATCAATTCTTCAGTGTTCAGCCTTCTTTATGGTCCAACTCACATCCAAACATGACTACTGGAAAAACCATAGCTTTGACTAGACGGACCCTTGTTGGCAAAGTAATGTCTCTGCTTTTTAGTACACTGTCTAGGTTGTCATAGCTGTTCTTCCAAGGAGCAAGCATCTTTTAGTTTCATGGCTGCAGTCACCATCTGCAGTGATTTTAGAGCCCAAGAAAATAGTCTGTCACTATTTCCATTGTTTTCCCATCTATTTGCCATGAAGTAATGAGACTGAATGCCATGATCTTAGTTTGAATGTTGAGTTTTAAGCCAACTTTTTCACTCTCCTCTTTCACCTTCATCAAGAGGCTCTTTAGTTCCTCTTCGCTTTCTCCCTTAAGGGTGGTGTCATCTGCATTATTGATATTTCTCCTGGCAATCTTGATTCCGGCTTGTGCTTCATCCAGCCGGGCATTTTGCATGAGGTTCTCTGTATATAAGTTAAATAAGCATGGTGACAATATACATCCTGATACATGTGACAATATGCAGCCTGATACAGGGTGACAATATATAGCCAGATACACACAGCAGGTATCAGGGTTAAAGAACAACTCGGTCAACTGTTTATACCAAAGGTCAGCAGACTGTTTCTTAAAGGACAAGGTGGTTAATAATTTAGATTTTGTTAGACAACTTGCAAAATGCAGGTGGTTATGTACTTATATAACTATTTAAAAATATAAAACGTGTTCTTAGCTCAAGGGCTGAAAAAAAAAAAACAAAAGCCAGCTGCTAGCTGGAGTTTAGTAACCCCTGCTATAGACCTTCCAGCCCAGGGGAGCCTGGGAATGAAAACTTGCTTTCCTAGATGGACACAGGTAGAGACTCAGTTCCCACCCGGGGTGGAGCAGCTCCCACCTGGGTGTTCCTTGTTCTTGGAATCTGAGTCAGAGTTGAGAGAAGTTTGGGAGGAACTCTGGCAGGGACAGTGGCCTCTTCTGTCTGGGATTTAGGCTGGGATGGGTGGCGTGGTTGAATGAACTCTGTCTGCCTTTTCTCCCTTTGCTTTCCTTCCTACAGCTGCCTAAAGTCTGGTGCTGTAGGCGGGCACTGACACCGCCTGGAACAAGTCCAGGAGCTAGGCGAAGGCTGGGGGTGGAGGCCAGAGCCAGGGCCAAGATGGGTCAGGGATGGAGGGGTGGGAAATGGGATGGAGCAGGGTCGGTGAGAAGGGCACATGTCTGGATAGTAACAACTGCACCTAAATGGGGATCTTGAGTTGCAGGGGGCTTAACACCCTTGGGTCTGCTCCTAATGCCATGTTTCAAGTCTGGTTTTTAACAAATTGACTGACCCATCAATCTCCTTGGTGCCTGCTTTATTCTCTTCTGGTGGGGGTCTCTGGGCCCAGCTTCCATCTCACTTTTCCACCTTCCTTAGTTTTCTGTTCTCCCCCCCACACCTCTTCTGCTTGTCTGAGCCATGGTCTACATGGCTTCCCCTTTAAATATATACGTGTATTTAAAATGGAATTTAGATTTATATATATATGTGATTTTTTTATTTACATTTTTTTGGCTGCACTGGGTCTTTGCTGCGCACAGACTATCTCTAGTTGCAGTGCAGTGAGCGGGGACTGCTCTCTACTTATGGTGCATGGGCTTCTCTTATTGTGCAGCATGGGCTCTAGTCTCCCCAGCTCAGTAGCTGCAGTGCACAGGCTTAGTTGCTCCATGGCATGTAGAATCTTCCTGGACCAGGGGTGGAATCCATGTCCCCTACTTTGGCAGGTGGATTCTTAACCACTGGACCACCAGGGAAGTCCCCACATGGCTTCTAAGGATCTGTCTCCATGTGGTCTTGCTCTAGGAACTACTTACCTGTGTATCACGCTTCCCTAATCAGCTCTTCAGGTTTGGGACCTATCTCCATGACTGTACTTCTGCTTTCTGTCCTATCAATGTATCCATCCATCTTCTGAGCATGTAGCAGGGAACATAGTTTTTGCTGGGCCCTGCTGAGATTGCTTGGATAGGAAGGAACCTTGGAAGTTAGTGGGGAGGAGGAAAAAGGGTTTGGGGTCTCCACAGAGACTTCTGATCCCCAAGACTGGAGCCATCTTCTATCTTCTCACTTCCACCGTGTGGATGACTACAGTAGTAAATTCCTGCCCCCTCACCCCATCAGTGACCCTCAGGAGGGCAGTTTCTGGTCCAGGCCAACAGAGTTAAAACTTTTGCTTTTCTCACCTGGCAGGTTAAAGCAGCTATTAAGTATGCCCTGAGTGTAGGCTACCGTCACATTGACTGTGCTGCTATCTATGGCAATGAGACTGAAATCGGGGAAGCCCTGAAGGAGAATGTGGGACCTGGCAAGGTGAGGACTGGGGCTACAGAGAGGTGGGGTGAGAAGACTCAGAGGCTGGGGCTAAGGGCTGACTAGAGGGATCTGGCATCAGCTTCCTTCTAGTTCTTCTCCCAAAGGTGAGGGTGAGCAAGACTGGGTGCCCTTGGCTCTTCTGACTGTGGACTCTGTCCCCTGTACAGTTGGTGCCTCGGGAGGAGCTCTTTGTGACTTCCAAGCTGTGGAACACAAAGCACCACCCCGAGGATGTGGAGCCTGCCCTCCGGAAGACACTTGCTGACCTGCAGCTGGAGTATCTGGACCTGTACCTGATGCACTGGCCTTACGCCTTTGAGTGAGCCTTGCCAGGGTCTTCATCTAGGAATCAGGGGTTGGGGGAGTCATGTTAGTAACTTTTTGTAAGTTATAGGAACAGAGCAAGAGAAGAGCACTCAGTCTTTTCTGCTACAGTCTAGCTACAGAAAAAAGGAGTGCCACTTCACAGGGCATGTATCCTAGGGTGTATATGGATGAGTCCTCCTGCTGCCTTTATACACTGGGGAAATGTTCTAGCTTTTGCTGCGCTCAGCCTTGGGGTTGCAGTAGAGTAAGCTCCCACAGAGGGTGTGGGAGGAGACGACCATAGCTCCATGCTGTGTACTTGAAGAAGGCTGTAGGAGCCTACAATGCAGTTTCCCGAGGTGGGGCAGAGGGAGTTAAGGATGACTTCCCAGAGGGGAGGGGATATAATCTGTGTCTAGGAAGAAGGGAGAGGGGATGGGCATTCCATATGGAGTTAACACTTGGATCATGACCTGGAAAGGTGAAAAACCATGCTTGTTTCTCATTCTTGGCCCTCTACCCTTTCTGGGCTTCGACTGTGGGATGTAGAATGGCTGGACGGGTAGGTAGACAGGAGCCTACATGCCCACACCTGGGGGGCTGTCTCTCACTCAGGCGGGGAGACAGCCCCTTCCCTAAGAATGCTGATGGGACTATACGCTATGACTCCACCCACTACAAGGAGACCTGGAGGGCTCTGGAGGCACTCGTGGCTAAGGGGCTGGTGCGGGCTCTGGGCCTGTCCAACTTCAATAGTCGGCAGATTGACGATGTGCTCAGCGTGGCCTCTGTACGCCCAGCTGTCCTGCAGGTGAGCACAGCAAAGCAGATCAGTTGGTTTGGGGATGGTATGCATGTGTGTGTGTGTGTGTGCATGCGTGTGTGTAAATGAACATGAGTGAGCAGATGATGAGTTTACTTCAGGAAATAGCTAGAAAGTTGTCAGAAGCGTTGGTGCAGAAATCCTCCGAAGTGTGGGAAGAGAATGAAATAGACAATGGAAAACTGTCTAGAGAGGGAGAGAAGCAGCGTGAAGGGAACTGGGGGTCAGCAATTCAGGGTTGGTCAGAATGTGTGTGTCCGGGTGGGGCCACCACAAGCCAGCTGCGGCCACCCCTGGTGATAGGTTGTTTCTTGGTTTAGGTGGAATGCCACCCATACCTGGCTCAGAATGAGCTGATTGCCCACTGCCAAGCACGAAACCTGGAGGTGACTGCTTATAGCCCTCTGGGCTCCTCTGATCGTGCGTGGCGTGATCCTGAGGAGCCTGTCCTGCTTAAGGAGCCAGTGGTCCTGGCACTGGCAGAAAAGCATGGTCGATCTCCAGCTCAGATCTTGCTCAGGTATGAGCAGTCTTAGGGAAAGACAGTCAGGTTAGGGAGAGGGCTCCTGGGCTGGGAGGCACGGGTTGAGGGGTTCCAAATGCCTGAATGAGGCTGAGAATCTTGCCGTGTCATCTTGGGAGAGGCCATTCTGAGGCTCGTTCCCTCTTCCAGTGGGGCTTGGGGCTCTAGGAGCTCAGAGAAGGCTGCATGGAGGACAAAATGCTCATGAGTAGTGACTGTTTCGTTTACTTCCGTCTCCCACTTAGGTGGCAGGTCCAGCGGAAAGTGAGCTGCATCCCCAAGAGTGTCACGCCTTCCCGTATCCTTGAGAACATCCAGGTACTTGATGTGTCTGTCCTGTCTTCTTTAGCCCATTGGGACACAGTCTGACCCTGACTCTGGCTAAGAAGGCAGTGATCTGGAACCCCAACTTCCACCCACAAAAGTGGCTTTCCTGACCCCCGCCTTCCATTCCCAGGTGTTTGACTTCACCTTTAGCCCAGAGGAGATGAAGCAGCTGGATGCCCTGAATAAAAATTTGCGATTCATTGTGCCCATGCTTACGGTGAGTGTGTATCACCCCCCAGAATCAGGGAATCTGAGATTCGGGGCAGGATTCTGGCCTAAGTCTGGCCTCCATATTGCTGAGTAGAGGCTTGGCAGGATGGTATTGTTGGTAGGATTGCTGTCCTGGACACAGTGGGCTGTTTTTTATTTATTGAGCTCCCAGAAGGAATCTGGTTCCGGGATAAGGCATTTAGCCTGTGAGTTCCAGTCCTGACTCTCAATACCTTGTAACCTAGAGCAAGTGATTTAACTTCTCTAAGCTTTAGCTTCCTTTGTGTAAAATGATCCCAGTTCCTGACACGTAACAATTTCTCAGTGTAAATGGGGCGTTCTCAACCTTGTTAGAAAGGGAAATAAATAGTTCCTTATCCCAGCTGAGACTGTAAACTCTTGGGGATAGAGTCAGCCATGTACCAGGCTGTGGGTTTGGTGCTGGAATGCTGTTGGTACTGTGGCATTCTCTGAGGCTAGGTCCCTGTCACTGACATCTGTCATAGTGCTGTACACAGGTGAGGCTGTTCAGGAAGATTCTTGGGAAAAGATGTCCTGGAACTAGGAGGACGGGCAGGATGCGGGAATGTCAACTCCTGCTAATGGAGTCATCTGTCTGTCTTTCCAGGTGGATGGGAAGAGGGTCCCAAGAGATGCAGGGCACCCTCTGTACCCCTTCAATGACCCATATTGAGACCACAGCTTCCTGGCTTCCTTTTCATCTCTCTGCTGTAAGGTCCTGCTGTCTACAGTGTAAAGGAGTTAATAAAGCCCTTGGAGTATCCATCCATGCTACTCGCTTGTCTTATTGTCTGGTCAGACTTGGTATGGAAATTGTTTCTCTTTGGGATGCTGGGTGTTACCTGCCCTGAGCCCAAACCCCCTTATTTTCTTGGTTCTGGAGAAACAAGCATGTAGCTGAAGTCCATTTCCACTTTCATCAGATCAGATCAGATCAGTCGCTCAGTCATGTCCGACTCTTTGCGACCCCATGAACCACAGCATGCCAGGCCTCCCTGTCCATCACCAACTCCTGGAGTCCACCTAAACCTATGTCCATTGTGTCGGTGATACCATCCAACCATCTCATCCTCCGTTGTCCCCTTCTCCTCCTGCCCTCAACCTTTCCCAGCATCAGGGCCTTTTCAAATGAGTCAGCTCTTCCTATCAGTGGCCAAAGTACTGGAGTTTCAGCTTCAACATCAGGCCCTCCAATGAACACCCAAGACTGATCTCCTTTAGAATGGACTGGTTGGATCTCCTTGCAGTCCAAGGGACTCTCAAGAGTCTTCTCCAACACCACAGTTCAAAAGCATCAATTCTTCGGCGCTCAGCTTTCTTTATAGTCCAACTCTCACATCCATACATGACCATTGGAAAAACCATAGCCTTGATTAGACAGACCTTTGTTGGCAAAGTAATGTCTCTGCTTTTTAATATGCTGTCTAGGTTGGTCGTAAGTGGAGTATCGCCATCTAGTGGCATCTATTAGCACTGCATGCCGCCCCAGAGTAGTCTTTGTGAGAATAACAAAAATTAGTCATTTATGGACTGAGATCAGAGTCCTGTGGTTTCTTGGCCCTGCTGGGCATGGGTCTTGAGTTCCCACACCCTGGCCCTCCTCCTAGTTAGTGCCTAGATTTAGGAATTCAGTTCCGTTCAGTCACTCAGTCGTGTCCGACTCTTGGCGACCCCGTGAATTGCAGCACGCCAGGCCTCCCTGTCCATCACCAACCCCCGGAGTTCATTCAAACTCACGTCCATCGAGTTGGTGATGCCATCCAGCCATCTCATCCTCTGTCGTCCCCTTCTCCTCCTGCCCCCAATCCCTCCCAGCATCGGAATCTTTTCCAATGAGTCAACTCTTCGCATGAGATGGCCAAAGTACTGGAGTTTCAGTTTTAGCATCACACCTTCCAAAGAACACCCAGGACTGATCTCCTTTAGAATGGACTGGTTGGATCTCCTTGCAGTTCAAGGGACTCTCAAAAGTAAATTCTGAAGTTTGGGAGTCCCAGCTTGGAGAATCAGGACAAAGGCTTTTTCTCTCAGACACTATAGTCAATGTGCATAGGCTACCTGAAGGAGGCAGAGTCAGCACCAAAACTTGTCACTGTACCTAAGGTCCTATCTTACATAATTTATGGTCCCACCAGAGACTTCTGAGATTTTAGGAGGGTTTTTGGAAAAATCCTCTAAACTCCAATCATACAAAACTCGTTTTAGTTTTCTAGTTGAACCATTGCTCTTCATTCAGAAGATATTAATGGAGTCCTTATATGGGTTAGACACAAATGCTAGGCCCTGGGGATATAGCTATAACTAAGACACAGGTCCCTGCAGTTTACCTGAGACGGACTAAGTAATTGCATAATTAGTTTAATTACAGTTGGGAGAACTGCTGTGAAAAAGCAGAGCAAGAAGCCTACTGATTTAATTGGCTAAGATCTGAAGGATGAGTAGGGAATAATTTGTTAAAAGAGGTGAGAGTGGTAATGGTGTTCCATGCAAATTGGATAGCTTGGGGGAAAACTTTGTAACTGGAAGAAGCTATTGGAAAAACCTAAAGAAGCCTTCTGTGACAAACTGAAAACGAGGTGGGGATGGTGGGGTGTGTGTGGAATAGCATAAAATAACGCTGGAATAAGATAGGGACCTGATGCTGGAAAGCCTAGGAGACTGGGTTAAGAGTTTAGGTTTTTTAATCCTGAATGCAGCAGGAAGCTATGGAAGAGTTTTAAGCAGGAATAACATGGCATAATTTGTATCTTAGAAATTCAGCACGGCTGCTCTTGCCTTCTGAGATGGCCCATGCTCTGTGGAATGTGTTTCTCTCTAAATATATCCCCTTCTTGTCTATCAAAAAAAAAAAAGAAGAAGAAATAACAGCACTAGAGCAGTGGGGAAAATGGATTAGTAGAGTAAAAAGTTGTTGAAGGCATGTTGCAAGTTAGTCTTTTTTTATTTTGTTAATAGTATGGTCAAAGCTATGGTTTTTCCAGTAGTCATGTATGGATATGAGAGTTGGACCATAAAGAAGGCTGAGCACTGAAGAATTGATGCTTTCAAACTGGTGCTAGAGAAGACTTGAGAGTCCCTTGGACAGCAAGGAGAGCAAACCAGTCAAGCCTAAAGGAAATCGACCCTGGATATTCATTGGAAGGACTGGTGCTGAAACTGAAGCTCCAAAATTGTGACCACCTGATGCGAAGAGCTGACTCATTGGAAAAGACCCTGATACTGGGAAAGATTGAGGGCAAGAGGAGAAGGGGGCAACGGAGAATGCAATGGTTGAATGGCATCACTGACTCAATGAACATGAGTTTGGGCAAACTTCAGGGTATAGCGAAGGACAGGGAAGCCTGACATACTGCAGTCTGTGGGGTCGCAGAGTTGGACATGGCTTGGCAACTGAACAATAGTTGATTTACAATGTTGTGCCCATCTCTGCAGTACTGCAGTGACTCTGTTAAGTACATATGTATGTTCTTAGGGCTTCCCAGGTGACACTAGTGGTAAAGAACATGCCTGCCAATGCAGGAGACAAAAGAGACTTGGGTTCAGTCCCTGGGTTGGGAAGATTCCCCTGGAGGAGGGCATGGCAACCCACTTCAGTATTCTTGCCTGGAAAATTCCACAGACAGAGGAGCTTGGCAGGCTATAGTCTATAGCGTCACAAAGAGTCAGACACGACTGAAGTGACTTAGCATGCACATGTACATTCTTACTTTTTATGTTCTTTTCTGTCATGGTTAATAACAGAATATTGAATATAGTTTCCCATGCTATACATTGGGGCTTCCCTGGTGGCTCAGACAGTAAAGAATCTGCCTGCAATGCGGGAGACCTGGGTTTGATCCCTAGTTCAGGAAGAGCCCCTGAAGAAGGCAATGGCTACCCACTCTAGTATTCTTGCCTGGAGAATTCCATGGACAGAAGAGTCTGGTGAGTGACAGTATGGATACATTAAGACAGTCAATGGATACATCCATTCTAAATGTAATAGTTTACATCTAGCAACCTGAGAAGTTAGTCTTTCATCTTCGGTTCTTTTCTTCCTGGAACCTATTAGCCCACTGTTGGATGAACATCTGTTATTAAACATTCCATTTAGCTGTCACTTCTCTGGAACATCTTTCCTGATCTCACTCTCCCCAGGTGGCTTGCTGTATGCTTCTGTAGCCTCCTTATACCCTTTCATGACCAAGTTTCCACAGTTAGGAGGTAATGTGAGTTTGAAGTGTATTAGTTTGCTGGGGCTGCCGTGACAGTACCACAGAATGGGTGATTTAAACAACATAAATTTGTTTTCTTACAGTTTTGGAAATTTAGAAGTCTGAGATCAAAGCATTCCCTCTGGTGTAAGAGAAGGGTGGTTCTAGGCCTCTCTCCTTGGCTTGTAGATGGACATCTCCCTGTGACTTTATATCATCTGTCTTCTGTACACATTTGTGTCCAAATTTCTTTTTTTGTTTGTTTGAGTTTTTTTGTTTTATTTTTTGGCCATGCTGCATGACTTGTGAAATCTTTGTTCCCCGACCAGGGATTGAACCTAGGCCCCAGCAGTGAACAGGTAGGGTCCTAACCACTGGACTGCCAGGAAATTCCCTGTGCCCAAATTTCTTATAAGGCTGTCATATTGAATTAGGGCCCATCATAATGATCTCATTATAACTGAAGACCCTGTCTCCATGTACAGTCACATTCTGAGGTATTAAGGATTAGTACTTAAGCATAGGGCTTCCCTGGTGGCTCAGAGGTAAAGAATCCACCTGCAATGTAGGAGGTGGCCTGCAGTGCAGGAGACAGGGGTTCGATCCCTAGGTAGGGAAGATCCCCAGGAGAAGGAAATGGCAACCCACTCTAGTATCCTTGCCAGGATAATCCTATGATTATCCGGATGGGCTGCAGTCTATGGGGTCATAAGAGTTGACCCTACTTAGCAACTAAACCACCACCACCATAAGAATTTAAAGGAGGTGGACACAATTCAGCTCATATCAGGAAGTGAAAGTTGTTATAACATCAAATTATTCACGAGTAAACTGACTATATTTAGAAATCATTCTTGACTCAGACATCTCACCCTGCTAAATGTTAGCATTTAAGGAAAGATAGAAACATTTGAATGCAGAGTTCCAAAGAATAGCAAGAAGAGATAAGAAAGCCTTCTTCAGTGATCAATGCAAAGAAATAGAAGAAAACAACAGAATGGGAAAGACTAGAGATCTCTTCAAGAAAATTAGAGATACCAAAGGAACACTTCATGCAAAGATGGGCTCAATAAAGGACAGAAATGGTATGGACCTAACAGAAGCAGAAGATATTAAGAAGAGGTGGCAAGAATACACAGAAGAACTGTACAAAAAAAACTTCATGACCCAGATAATCACGATGGTGTGATCACTGACCTAGAGCCAGACATCCTGGAATGTGAAGTCAAGTGGGCCTTAGAAAGCATCACTACGAACAAAGCTAGTGGAGGTGATGGAATTCCAGTTAAGCTATTCCAAATCCTGAAAGATGATGCTGTGAAAGTGCTGCACTCAATATGCCAGCAAATTTGGAAAACTCAGCAGTGGCCACAGGACTGGAAAAGGTCAGTTTTCATTCCAATCCCAAAGAAAGGCAATGCCAAAGAATGCTCAAACTACCGCACAATTGCACTCATCTCACACGCTAGTAAAGTAATGCTCAAAATTCTCCAAGCCAGGCTTCAGCAATACGTGAACCGTGAACTTCCTGATGTTCAAGCTGGTTTTAGAAAAGGCAGAGGAACCAGAGATCAAATTGCCAACATCCGCTGGATCATGGAAAAAGAAGAGAGTTCCAGAAAAACATCTATTTCTACTTTATTGACTATGCCAAAGCCTTTGACTGTGTGGATCACAATAAACTGTGGAAAATTCTGAAAGAGATGGGAATACCAGACCACCTGACCTGCCTCTTGAGAAATTTGTATGCAGGTCAGGAAGCAACACTTAGAAATGGACATGGAACAACAGACTGGTTCCAAATAGGAAAAGGAATACGTCAAGGCTGTATATTGTCACCCTGCTTATTTAACTTCCATGCAGAGTACATCATGAGAAACGCTGGACTGGAAGAAACACAAGCTGGAATCAAGGTTGCCGGGAGAAATATCAATAACCTCAGATATGCAGATGACACCACCCTTATGGCAGAAAGTGAAGAGGAACTCAAAAGCCTCTTGATGAAAGTGAAAGTGGAGAGTGAAAAAGTTGGCTTAAAGCTCAACATTCAGAAAACGAAGATCATGGCATCCGGTCCTATCACTTCATGGGAAATAGATGGGAAAACAGTGTCAGACTTTATTTTTCTGGGCTCCAAAATCACTGCAGATGGTGACTGCAGCCATGAAATTAAAAGACACTTACTCCTTGGAAGGAAAGTTATGACCAACCTAGATAGCATATTCAAAAGCAGATACATTACTTTGCCAACAAAGGTCCGTCTAGTCAAGGCCATGGTTTTTCCTGTGGTCATGTATGGATGTGAGAGTTGGACTGTGAAGAAGGCTGAGCACCGAAGAATTGATGCTTTTGAACTGTGGTGTTGGAGAAGACTCTTGAGAGTCCCTTGGACTGCAAGGAGATCCAACCAATCCATTCTGAAGGACATTAGCCCTGGGATTTCTTTGGAAGGAATGATGCTAAAGCTGAAACTCCAGTACTTTGGCCACCTTATGCGACGAGTTGACTCATTGGAAAAGACTCTGATGCTGGGAGGGATTGGGGGCAAGAGAAGAAGGGGACGGCAGAGGATGAGATGGCTGGATGGCATCACTGACTTGATGGACGTGAGTCTGAGTGAACTCCAGGAGTTGGTGATGGACAGGGAGGCCTGGCGTGCTGTGATTCATGGGGTTGCAAAGAGTCGGACACAACTGAGCGACTGAACTGAACTGAATATACAAATGTCAGAGTGCAGATGATCTTCAAAGAGGAAAATCAAACAGAACTTGTCATGAACATTCTAGAAGTAAACATCTCAAACAAAGAGATTATCAATGTTTTACTGCTTTGGACAAATGTGAGGACTCTATAGATCACATTTTCCTGGACAAATATTGTGATCTCTTTCAAATGTATGTTATTAGCCCCATTTTTCCAAGTATTCTCTTTCAGCCTGACTTTGACTGAAAGGTTCACATTCCTTCTACAGAACATCACAAGGTCTCATTTTTCCTACTTGAGTGTGAGATAGCCCCTCCTCCTTGCAGACCACAGAGCAGTTTCTGAGAGAGGTTTAAGATTGTACTTCTGTATGAGGAATTTTGATATAAGGAAATGGAATGTACTGGTGCTAGCCTCTGACTGGTGAGTACTCCCTTCCTTCTAGAATGTAGTCTTATAAAGGCAAGCCTCATTTTAAAATGAGTCTCTGGTCTTTTACTCAAAACAGTCATATAAAGAATCCTTTTTGCAAAACTACTTAAGGACCTTATAGTTTGTTGTTGTTGACAGTTTGTTGTTGTTGTTTTGGGCTGTACTGAATGGTACATAGAACCTTAGTTCCCTGACAAGAGGTCAAACCCACATCCCCTACATCGGAAGTTCAGAGTCTTTACCACTGGACTACCAGGGAAGTCCCAAGGACATCATGGTTTTCTTAAAGTCCGTCCTTAATACCTTGATAAGCCAAGTATCTTCTTTTGAAGTCTAGTGTCTTAATCTTTGATTTTCTTTCCCAGTTAACTGTCAGATCCTCACTTTTCTATTGCTTTGGGTATGATGTATTAAGTTCCCAATATCACTTCATTGCTTCATAAAGACTTGTTATCTTTTGTAAGATGTGCAGTTTCATTTTTCAGTGGATATGCACTGTACTGCTCAGTGATTTAGACAAAGATGTCAATCAGATCAGATCAGATCAGTCGCTCAGTCATGTCCGACTCTTTGCAACCCCATGAATCGCAGCACGCCAGGCTTCCTTGTCCATCACCAACTCCTGGAGTTCACTCAGACTCACGTCCATCAAGTCAGTGATGCCATCCAGCCATCTCATCCTCTGCCGTCCCCTTCTTCTCTTGCCCCCAATCCCTCCCAGCATCAGAGTCTTTTCCAATGAGTCAACTCTTCGCATAAGGTGGCCAAAGTACTGGAGTTTCAGCTTTAGCATCATTCCTTCCAAAGAAATCCCAGGGCTAATGTCCTTCAGAATGGATTGGTTGGATCTCCTTGCAGTCCAAGGGACTCTCAAGAGTCTTCTCCAACACCACAGTTCAAAAGCATCAATTCTTCGGTGCTCAGCCTTCTTCACAGTCCAACTCTCACATCCATACATGACCACAGGAAAAACCATGGCCTTGACTAGACGGACCTTTGTTGGCAAAGCAATGTCTCTGCTTTTGAATATGCTATCTAGGTTGGTTATAACTTTCCTTCCAAGGAGTAAGCGTCTTTTAATTTCATGGCTGCAGTCACCATCTGCAGTGATTTTGGAGCCCCCAAAAATAAAGTCTGACACTGTTTTCCCATCTATTTCCCATGAAGTGATAGGACCGGATGCCATGATCTTCGTTTTCTGAATGTTGAGCTTTAAGCCAACTTTTTCACTCTCCACTTTCACTTTCATCAAGAGGCTTTTGAGTTCCTCTTCACTTTCTGCCATAAGGGTGGTGTCATCTGCATATCTGAGGTTATTGATATTTCTCCCAGCAATCTTGATTCCAGCTTGTGTTTCTTCCAGTCCAGGGTTTCTCATGATGTACTCTGCATAGAAGTTAAATAAGCAGGGTGACAATATACAGCTTTGACGTACTCCTTTTCCTATTTGGAACCAGTCTGTTGTTCCATGTCCATTTCTAAGTGTTGCTTCCTGACCTGCATACAAATTTCTCAAGAGGCAGGTCAGGTGGTCTGGTATTCCCATCTCTTTCAGAATTTTCCACAGTTTATTGTGATTCACACAGTCAAAGGCTTTGGCATAGTCAATAAAGCAGAAATAGATGTTTTTCTGGAACTCTCTTCTTTTTCCATGATCCAGCGGATGTTGGCAATTTGATCTCTGGTTCCTCTGCCTTTTCTAAAACCAGCTTGAACATCAGGAAGTTCACGGTTCACGTATTGCTGAAGCCTGGCTTGGAGAATTTTGAGCATTACTTTACTAGCGTGTGAGATGAGTGCATGAAGCTATAAATATGCCTGTACAGATGTGTCTTTGTTTTATTTCCCTGGCCCTTGGGCATTTGGCTAATCAAGGTTTAAATAGGTTGTTTTATACAACATGACAAGTAAGTCTGAGCTAGTGTAATGAGTACAGGAGAGCATTTTTTTTTTTTTCAGGATAATTAATGTACTTTTGTTATTATTGTTGTTGTTTAGTTGCTAAGTTGTGTCTGACTCTTTTGCAGCCCCGTGGACTGTAGTCTGCCAGGCTCCTCTGTCCATGGGATTTCCCAGACAAGAATACTGGAGTGAGTTGCCATTTCCTTCTCCAGGGGATCTTCCCTACCCAGGGATCGAATCCATTTCTCAATTACATTTAAATCGCATTCTGCTTCATTTCCCTACACCCAGGATCTATCTGAATTAATTAAACAGTTCTCAATAGAGTGGAGAACAAAGACTGTTTAATTTTAGAGATGTTTCTTTTGTTTTTCTTCTATTTTTTCCTTTCTTGTGTGGGATCTTCCTGGACCAGGGATTGAACCCATGTCTCCTGCATTGGCAGGTGGATTCTTTACCACTGAGCCACCCGGGAAGCCCTAGGGATGTTTCTTTCTAATTGACTGTACAGTTTAATAATTTGTGTTGACAACAGTGTAAACATCACCATGAGCTATGAACATGAGGTCAAGAGCCATTCAATTCTGCCAAAACAGAGGTAGATGATACTTGTGTGTGTGGAGATCCAGGGTGTCACTTTTTGCATTAAAGCTTTGCTCTAATATTCCATAGATCGGAGAAGGCGATGGCACCCCACTCCAGTACTCTTGCCTGGAAAATCCCTGCTCCGGGAAGATCTCACATGCCTTGATGCAACTAAGCTCAAGCTCCACAAATACTGAGCCCCTGCTCTAGAGCCTGTGAGGTACAACTACTAAGCCTGAATACTGCAATCAGTAAAGCCTGAGCGCCTAGAGCCTGTGCTCCGCAATGAAGAGTAGCCCCCACTAGCCTGTGCAAAGAAACAAAGACTCAGCACTGCCAAAAAAAATATTATCCTAGAAAAGCTTTTTCTCCTCTTCGTATGGAAATGTTTCTTGAAAATATGTTGTGCGAGTGTTAGTCACTCAGTCGTGTCCAGCTCTTTGCGATCCCATGGACTGTAGCTCACCACACTCCTCTGTCCATGGAATGTGTTTACCTCACCTATAAAGCCATCTGGGCATTTGAGGGAAATGGTAATTCAACTACCATTTTCAAACGTGTATTATTTATTGATCTGCTTAAAGTCTCTGTTTCTTCTTGTGCCAGTTTTGGCACTTTTTTCCTAGGATCACTCCATTAGGTTTTCAAATTTATTAGCATATAGTTATTATTAATACAATTATCTTTCCATTGTACTTACTTCTTCTGCATTTCTTTTGTATTTGCCATCTGTATTTTTCTATTTTTATAATTTTTTTCAAAGAACTAGTTTCTGGTTATGTTAATCTTTTCTTTCTCTCCGTTGATTCCTGCCCTGTCTTTCTTATGTCCTTTCCTTCTTTTTTAAAATAATTGATTTTTGGTTGCACTAGGTCTTCTTTGCTGCACCAGGGCTTTCACTGGTTGGAGCGAATGGGGGCTGCCCTTCATTGCAGTGCTTCTCATTGTGGTGGCTTCTCTTGTTGTGGTGCACAGACTTAGTTGCTCAGAGGCATGTGGAATCTTCCCAGACCAGGGATTGAACTTGTGTCCCCTGCAGTGGCAGGCAGATTCTTATCCATTGTACAACAAGGGAAGTCTCCTTCATGTTTTAACCCAAGGGCTATTTATATTATTTGTACAATATATAGATGTTAATTTGCAAATACAGGGACTTTCCGGTGGTCCAGTGCCTAAGACGCCACGCTCCCAAAGCAGGGGGCCTGGGCTGGAACCTTGGTCAGGGAACTAGATCCCTCATGCTACAACTGAAGACCCTGAATGCTGCAACTAAAGAAAAAATGATACTGCATGCTACAACTAAGATCCAGCACAGCCAAAAAATAAATATTAAAAACAGCAAATACACATTATATTCAAACATCATAGATCACTTACAAAAATGGACCATGTGTTAGGCCACAAAGAAAGCCTCAAACATTCTAAAGAATCATTACCATGTAGAGTATCTTCTCTATCCACAAAATTTTATTGCATTGCAAATTAACCAGAATGTCATCATGTGAGCATTTCTAGTTCCAAGAGACATTGACAATTTTGGTGTTTGTTCTGGTGGCTATGCACTAAAATGAATGCATAAATAAATTAATAAAATCAGGTGGAGAAAGAAATGGCAACCCACTCCAGTATTCTTGCCTGGAAAAGTCCATGGACAGAGGAGCCTGGTGGGCTGCAGTCCATGGGGTTACATGATTGAGCATGTGTGCATGAGGGTGGAGGGTGCTGGGTTGGTAGCAATAAACTGGTAGAACAACAACAACAAAAAAAATCAGGGTTCTATTAACTACTATAGGAGAGAAAAATAGATAGTGGAAGACAACTAGGAGTCTATCACAAGGTCTCAGTATTTTGTATGTGGTCATTCATTTAATCCCTTTCTTTTCTATATACTTCTTCTACCCTCAACTTTCACTTAGTTCAACCTCCTTATTGTTTTACCCTCTCCAAAAAACAAACTTCCAGTTTTCCATTGCCTTGGGGAAGACAATTTGTTAGCCTAACCTGCTTTTTAAAGCCCTGGGAGACACAGGTTTGATCCCTGGGTCAGGAAGATCCCCTAAAGGAGGAAATGGCAACTCACTCCAGCATCCTTGCCTGGAAAATTCTATGGACAGAAGAGCCTGGTCTGCTACAGTCCATGGGATCACAGAATTGGATACGAGTAACTGAGCACGGCAGAGAAGGCAATGGCACCCCACTCCAGTACTCTTGCCTGGAAAATCCCATGGACGGAGGAGCCTGGTAGGCTGCAGTCCATGAGGTCGCTAAGAGTTGGACACGACTGAGCGACTTCACTTTGACTTTTCACTTTCATGCATTGGAGAAGGAAATGGCAACCCACTCCAGTATTCTTGCTTGGAGAATCCCAGGGACGGGGCAGCCTGGTGGGCTGCCGTCTATGGGGTCACACAGAGTCGGACACGACTGAAGTGACTTAGCAGCAGCAGCAGCAGCAGCAACTGAGCACGGACGCATGCACTTCTTCCCATACTCTTAAACGAACCTGCTGCAACCAATTCATGAGCCTTTTGTGACTTCTCTGTTGTCAACCTAATTGCTTCTTGGCTTTCCTATTGGGATTCTCTCTCTCTTTAATGATTTTATTTATTTATTTATGGCTGTGCTGGGTCTTCATTGCTATACAGGGGCTTTCCCTAATTGTGCGAGCAGGGACTACTTTTTAGTTGAGGTGCACAGACCTCAAATTGTGGTGGTTCCTGTTGTGGCCCAGCATGAGCTCAAGGACATTCAGGTTTCAGTAGTTGCGGCTTGAGGGCTCTAGAACACAGGCTCAATAGCAGTGACTACTTGGCTGCAGCAAGTGGGATCTTCCTGAACCAGGGATTGAACCCATGTCTCTCGGATTGGCAAGTGGATTCTTTATCACTGAGCCACAAGGGAAGACCAAATTCTCCTTTCTTAGGTGCTAGGTCCGTTACTACTTGTCCATCTCTTTTCCAACTCTAAAAATTTTGTTGCTATTGCTTCCTTTCCCATTCTCTGTGATCTTGCCAGTCTATCTTTAAAAACAAATTTAAAGTTTCTTTATTGCTATGCAGACAGGTTTCAAAGGGAATGGGTATAAATGTGTTTAACACACCATCTTTAACTGAAGTCCTCCCTAAATCATGTTAAATATAATTTTTAAATTACTTACTATGAAATCTTGTGGCTTGTTTTGTTTTAGGCTGCTGCTTTTGGGATCATATTTCCCCGACCTTGGTCCTTAGCAGTGAAGCATAGAGTCAAGCACTGGATTGCCAGGAAATTCCCCAGATCTTGGTTTCTATTTTAAGTAGATATATTTTAAGTGAAACTCTTTCCAGTTCTAATTATGATTATATTATGATTATTTTATTCATTCATTCGATAAGTTCATTTTGGACACCTCCTATGCATCAACCACTGGTAAATCCATTGGGCATTTAACTGTAAATAAGACAGAAAAGGCCACATGAAGCCTATATACTTAGAGGTGGTAAGAATAAAAGAAAAATGAATAACTTCAGATTTTGATAAGTACAATGGAAGAAATAAACACTAGGAAGCTAACTTTGATTGAGTGGCTAGGGAAGGTTTCTTTGGGGAAGTAATACTTGAGATGAGGCCTAAAGGAAGAATCAGTTCAGTTCAGTTCAGTCGCTCAGTCATGTCCGACTCTTTGCGACCCCATGAATCGCAGCACACCAGGCCTCTTGTCCATCACCAACTCCTGGAGTTTACCCAGATTCATGTCCATTGAGTTGGTGATGCCATACAGCCATCTCATCCTCTGTTGTCCGCTTCTCCTCCTGCCCCCAATCCCTCCCAGCATCAGGGTCTTTTCCAATGGGTCAACTCTTCACATGAGGTGGCCAAAGTATTGAAGTTGCAGCTTCAGCATCAGTCCTTCCAATGAACACCCAGGACTGATCTCCTTTAGGATGGACTGGTTGGATCTCCTTGCAGTCCAAGGGACTCTCAAGAGTCTTCTCCAACACTACACTTCAAAAGCATCATTCTTCAGCACTCACCTTTCTTTATAGTCCAACTCTCACATCCATACATGATCACTGGAAAAACCATAGCCTTGACTAGACGGATCTTTGTGGACAAAGTAATGTCTCTGCTTTTCAATATGCTATCTAGGTTGGTCATAACTTTCCTTCCAAGGAGTAAGCGTCTTTTAATTTCATGGCTGCAGTCACCATCTGTAGTGATTTTGGAGCCCAGAAAAATAAATTCAGCCACTGTTTCCACTGTTTCCCCATCTATTTCCCATGAAGTGATGGGACCAGTGCCATGATCTTCATTTTCTGAATACTGAGCTTTAAGCCAACTTTTTCACTCTCCTCTTTCACTTTCATCAAGAGGCTTTTTAGTTCCTCTTCACTTTCTGCCATAAGGGTGGTGTCATCTGCATGTCTGAGGTTATTGATATTTCTCCTGGCAATCTTGATTCCAGCTTGTGCTTCCTCCAGCCCGCGTTTCTCATGATGTACTCTGCATAGAAGTTAAATAAGCAGGGTGACAATATACAGCCTTGACGTACTCCTTTTCCTATTTGGAACCAGTCTGTTGTTCCATGTCTAGTTCTAACTGTTGCTTCCTGACCTGCATATAGGTTTCTCAAGAGGCAGGTCAGGTGGTGTGGTATTCCCATCTCTTTCAGAACTTTCCACAGTTTATTGTGATCCACACAGTCAAAGTCTTTGGCATAGTCACAATGGTGTGATCACTCACCTAGAGCCAGACATCCTGGAATGTGAAGTCAAGTGGGCCTTAGAAAGCATCACTACGAACAAAACTAGTGGAGGTGATGGAATTCCAGTTGACCTATTTCAAATCCTGAAAGATGATGCTGTGAAAGTGTTACACTCAATATGCCAGCAAATTTGGAAAACTCAGCAGTGGCCACAGGACTGGATAAGGTCAGTTTTCATTCCCATCCCAAAGAAAGGCAATGCCAAAGAATGCTCAAACTACCGCACAATTGCACTTATCTCACATGCTAGTAAAGTAATGCTCAAAATTCTCCAAGCCAGGCTTCAGCAATACATGAACTGTGAACTTCCAGATGTTCAAGCTGGTTTTAGAAAAGGCAGAGGAACCAGAGATCAAATTGCCAACATCCGCTGGATCATGGAAAAAGAAGAGAGTTCCAGAAAAACATCTAATTCTGCTTTATTGACTATGCCAAAGCCTTTGACTGTGTAGATCACAATAAACTGTGGAAAAAGGAAGAATAGGAGCTAGTTATTCAAAGTATTGGTAGAAGAGCTTTTTAGGTAGTAAGACAGCAAGTGCAAAGGCCCCCGGATAAGAGAAAAGGCTTGTGCATTCAAAGGAACAGGGAGAAACTGTGGTAGGAAAACCAGGTGAAGGAAGAGTAGTATAAGATAAATTTTGGAAAGGTGAATTGGAGCCAGATCATGTAGGACTTGTAGGTAATGATAAGGAGCTCAAAATCTCTTCTAACAGCAATGGAAAGCTATTCCAGGAGAGTGACATAATCTGATTTACACTTTAAAATATTTTTCTGGAGAGGGTTAAGCAGAGATCAGAAGGTATGCAGTAGTACAGGCAAGAGATGAGTGGTGGTAGTAAAAACTGAAAGTGGATGGATTTAAAATCCATTTTAAAATCCATTCTTTATAAGACTGAATTCCTCAAAGGCAGAGACCATGTATTTTGTCCTTAGGACTTAGAACAAAGCCTTGAAAAATTATAGCTGTTTAGTGAATATGAGTTTAATGAGGGACTTCCGTAGTGATCCAGTGGTTGAGAATCCATCTGCCAATGGAGGGGACATGGATTTGATCCCTAGTCCAGGAAGATCCCACATGGCATGGAGCAATTAAGCCTGGGTGCTGAAAACTACTGAAGTCCACACACCCTAGACCCCGTGCTCAGCAGCAAAAGAAGCCACCTCATTGAGAAGCCCAAACACTTCAACGAGAAATTAGCCCCCGCTGGCACAACTAGGAAAAGCCCCTGCACAGCAATGAAGACCCTGCGTAGCTAAAAATAAAATAAAAATCTAAAAAAAATTAGTATAAGGAATGAGTGGATCACACAAGTTTCTGGACTGGATTTGTCAGGCCCTACTCCTGGCTGCAAGGACTCTGGGGAGATCTCCCCTCTCTGGAGCTCAATCCTCCAGTCACTGTGTTATCAGACTGTTGTAGCCATTTAGTAAATGGTTAGCATGACCCAGGCATAGTGCTGATTGTTGAAGCATCATCTCGAATTCTCACAATATTCTTAAAGAGTGGATACTGATATTGTCCTCATTTTACATTTAATCTTATATGGTTACTTGACTTGGTTCAAGTCACCCAGCTAAAAACGGGGGAACACACATCTGTTTGCTACAGGAATTGGCATTTACAGGTCCAGCTCTTTTTCCCTAAAAATTCCCAACTCCCTGAGTCTTGACAAACTGTAATAAGAATACTCCCCAGGAATCTTTCACAGTATGTGTGAACCTGGACGAAAATAAAATTACTGTTCAGATCACGGTAGGCAAGGAATGCCATGGTGGTAGGCAATGGATGGTGCTCCAGGTGTGAGGAAGTGCAGTCATTTCAGCCTGCCAGTTACCTTCCACGCAGCCAGTTGCAGGAAACGAGGCACACTACTTCCCATAAACGACTTGTTTGCAACTTTCTGCGCTAGTCAAACCTTCTCTGAACTTTGATTTCCATTTCTACCAAATGGGGCTGAGAACACCGTTGTCACTAGTAAGCTTTGGTGTAAAGTTAAGTAAGACAGTTAATAGCTTTAGATGTTTAAGCACAGTGCCCCCGCATGTAGTGGAGAAACGATAAGATAAATCGAAGTTCGATAAATCGTTATCAGCTAGTCAGATTTGGAGTCTGGGGGCGGGTCTAAGAGGATGGCGTCAGCGGATTGGGCCAGTCGAAGGGGGGGCGGGTCCGGAGGGAGGAGCCACCCGCGTCCCGCCGCAGCAAGGAGCCGTGGAATCAAGCGCGGTAGTTTCAAGCGGTGACCAATCCTAGGACAGCACTGTTTTGCGTCAGTTGTTGCGGAGGTTCAGAGCCACGCGTCTCTCACCGATAACAGTTCTAGCCGTTGCAGGTATACCCGTGCTCGGTTCCTGCGTGTCCATCCGTTACGACTCAGAGGACAGATAGAAAGTCTCAGTTACCCTCCTAAGTATCGGGCCTAGAAAGAGACTCCAGGTTACTCGCTCCAAACGTAGAGCAGCACTAGCTACTTTTCTGGAAGCCGCTGACCAACGACCAGTCAGAAGCTGTAGTGCCAAAATTCTTACGCGACTTGCTAGAGTAGCAAAAAGTTGCTTTCTTCGAGGAAGGCAGACTAGGGAGGAAAGGTACCCGGTAGAACCAGGCGGTGCGGGCGGGGGATATCCTTGGGTTGGTTTGGGGCTGGGTCCTGGCCCTTTAAACTCGAGGGGGAGGATCCGGAAGTGGATAGGCGGGGCGAAGGGCCCTGCTATATAAGAGGACCCAGCCGCGCGGGGTCTCCAATCTGCCATTTTCTGTCCCTGAATAAGTCTCTGGCGTCCCGAATTCCGTCTGTTTTTTCTCACAGGCTGTGTCCCGTCCGCTGGCCCAACACCTCAGGGGAACGATGGCCGCAGAGTCCACAGCCACTGCCGCCATCACCGCGGAGCTGGTTTCTGCCGACAAGTAAGCCGGACCGTGGAGAGCTTGAGGCACTGGCCAGTCCGCAGGGAGGGGGTGGTGGACGGAGGCTCCCTGGGAGGGGCAGACCGGAGGGCTGGAGGACGTGCCTTCCAATGAACAACGGTCGCTATTCTGGAAGGCCCGGACACTGGAGAAGTTCACCTCTTGTAGAGAGTCTCCCTCAATATCAGTAACGCCGGTCGGCTGGCGCCCCCTGCCCCGCTTTTCGCGGCCGCCATCTTGCCGGGGGCAGCGGCGGCTGTCTCCATTGCCTGCCCCTCTCTTTCCTCCCCTGGCCCGGGGCTATCGGTGGGGAGGCGGGGCCCAGGCGCGCCGGTGTGCCTTCATGCCCCTGCTATGCCCACACAACTGGTGTGCGCCTCCGGTAGTATTCTCAAACACCTCGGGAAAATAACCAACAGAGATTTGGCGCCAAAAAAAAAAAACCTGCACGAGGAAGGAGGCCGGACTGGCGGCTCGGGGTGGGCGGGACCTCTAGGGGGCGGGGTGTGCGCTAGTGCGTTCGCTTCCCTCCGCGGGCTCTGGAGCAGGGGGCGGGGCCCCGAGGAGGCGGGAAAACTCCATTGTCTGGGGCTGTGAGGCTCGCGGTCCGCCTCAGACTTCCGCGGTGGGACACCGGGAAGCTTGTTCCCCGCGGTCTCCTTGCTCACCTGGTACCCACCTACGTTCAGCTAGGCCCATTTCTTTTTGTGGTGGAGAGCATCGTGGTTCTTTTAGATTTTGGCATTGTTGGCAGGGGACTCGATTGCTTGTAGAGGACTTGATCGGGTCGTGAAGCATCTTTGGCGCTGCGTTGAGGTCTGACTTCTAGCAGCGTTTGGTTGCTAGGAGAATGGGCAGTATTGTGCGTGAAGTGCAGTAGAATGGAAGACATGATTGCTGTAAAAACGGCACAGTGCCACTCAGGTATTTTTTGAACAGTGAAGGGAAACGGGACGTTTATTCGAAGAAACATAATTTAAATTATTAAGTGGCAGAGCCCTAGTATTTCACGTTTTTATTCCCTCATTTCTCATCCTTCCTTCATCCCCAAAGCTTACTTGAGAGGAAATTGCATGAAAATTTAATTAGCTAGTTGGAGAGAGCAATAAAGGCAGCATTCCTCAGTTAAATTCTTGAAACAATTTAGGGGTAAGGCGTTCAAGGGGGAGGGTGAAGAAAATTAACGTGAGTTTAGACTCTGTTAAGAATGCACATTATAAAAAAAAAATGCACATTATAATTCCAGTATAACCATTGAAAGAATAAAAAACACGTATAACTTTCAAACCAGTAGAGAGGAAAAAATGGAATGAGAAATAAACCTTAATTCAGAGTTGACTTTGATACCACTTTCATTGCTTAAGTGGTGAATGAGGGGCCACAGTTGTCATCTCTAAAAAGCTTCAATTTGGCTTCTGTTCCCTCATGCCATTTAAACAACATTGGTAAAAATTTATCAATGTCTAAATGTTAAATCAGTCCTTGTCCTCACTAGCTTTCTAAATAGTTCTAATTTTTAATGTTTTTATGTTACAATATATAACAGTTTGTAATGTAGTGGTAAGGAGGAATGAGAAAACTTAGGAAGTCTTATGTGGTGCACTGAATTTTAGTTTAGCTGTCTTATAATTTCTGAGCTACATAATTGTACCTTTAGATGAGAGATGCCAAAGTAAAAATGAGTGGTTTAGCTCAATCCTTAAAGTTCTGGTTCTGTTTCCATAAGTGTAAGGTTCATCTGTGTTGGTGTGAGGCTTATTTTGGTGCTTAGTATTCAGCTGTTTAAAGTGAGATCAATAACTTCTTGTATTGGGTTGGCCAGAAAGTTTGTTTGGGTTTTTTCCCATAAGCTCAGTAAGTAGGCTTTACCATGAGATGAATTAATGTCACAGTAATTAGAATATACTTTTGTGAAAGATTTAGCCAGTGTACCCATGTACCTAATTTTTGGTGGACTGGAGGTGTTAGGCTAGTATATTAGCTCAAATGTGTAAATGAGAAAAGAGTCTTCTTGGACCTGCAAAAAAAAAATACTGTTCTTACAAGATTGTTTTATTTACTCATTAATTTTTTGTGGCATGGCATGTGGGATCTTAGTTTCCTGACCAGGACCTTGAACCTGAGCCCCTTGTATTGAAAGCTCTCAGTCTTAACCACTGGACCACCAGGGAAGCCTCCTTAGAAGATTGTTTTAAATGAAATCTGATATTTGATAATCTCAGGGTGGTTTTGAGGTGAAGGACAAGAACAGATCAGAGAAATAAATGAAATATAGAAATTATTTCTGAACAAGATGAATATGACTTGTACTCTTAGGACAAGTTTACTCATCATCACATCCATTAACTTTGATAATCTGTGTGTGCAAAAGAATTCTTCACGTACCACTTTAAAAGCTGGGGTTCAGAGAATTCCCTGGTGGTCCATTGGTGGACTCAGTGCTTACACTGCAGAGGGCAAGCTGTGCGGCCCGTCCGGAAAAAAAAAAAAAAAATTGTTTAAAAAAGAGCCCTGAGGTTCACCCTTAAGATTCCACACACAAAAAAATGTCCTGTGTTCATGCACTGGAATGCTTGATACTGTGAAGATGTTCATACTACCCAAAGAGATCTATAGATTCAACAGAACACCAGTGGCACTTTTTGTAGAAGTAGGAAAATGCATCGTAAAACTCATAAGAAACCTCAAGGGATCCCAAATAGCCAAAACATTTTTTTGTTGTTGTTTTTAGCTTTGCCTCGGCCTGGGCCCTTAGCAGTGCGAATGTGGATCCATTGGGCCACCAAGGAAAGTGAAAGTGAAGTAGCTCAGTCATGTCCGACTCTTTGCGACCCCATGGACTGTAGCCTACCAGGCTCTTCCGTCCATGGGATTCTCCAGGCAAGAATACTGGAGTGGGTTGCCATTTCCTTCTCCAGGGTATCGTCCCAGCTCAGGGATCGAACCTGGGTCTCCTGCATTGCAGGCAGACGCTTTAACCTCCGAGCCACCAGGGATTCCCTCCTAAAACAGTTCTGAAAAAGAATGAAGTGTAGATTTCACTTCCTGATTTCAAAACATTGCAAAGCTATAATTATCAAAACAGGGTGGTACTGGTATGATGGAGCAATGGAATGTAATAGTCCAGAAATAAATCCTTGCATATGGTCAAATGATTTTTGTTAAGGGTGCCAAGATCACTCAGGACACGACATTTCTTTTCAACAAATGGTGTTGGGAAAATGGGATGTACACATGCAGAAGAATGAAGTTAGACCCTTATATACAAAAATGAGCTGAAAATGGATAAAAGTCCTAGATATAAGGCCTGAAACTGTAAATCTAGGAGAAAGCATAAGTTGAAGGTTCCATGGGACTTCCTGGTCGTCCAGTGGCTAAGACTCTGTGTTTCCAGTGCAAGGGGTGTGGATTCGATCCTTGTTCAGGGAACTAGATCTCTACATGCCTCAACCAAGAGTTCACAAAAAAATAAAAATAAATATTAAAAGCCCCATGGAAATTCCCTGGTGGTCCAGTGGTTAGGATTCAGTGGTTTCACTGCAGTGGCCTGGGTCCAGTCCCTTCTTGGGGAACTAGGATCCCTCAAGCCCTACTCCCAACAAGGGTAGTTCTTCTGACATTACAGATGAGTTTTGTCTGTTTTTGAATGTTATATCTACAGTATGTTATTATATGACCTCTTACACTCAACTTTATGTGAATCATCCACATTACATATTATTTAGTGATTCTTTTTGCTGTGTAGGGGCTCTGCTTTTGAATATTACACTTTATCTGTTATGTTGTAGGTGGGTGCTGAACATGTATTTATTTGTAAGGGTATCTTAAAACTTCTTATGGAGGGACTTCCCTGGTGGTCCAGTGGTTAATACTGCAGGGGACACAGATTTGATCCCTCGTCAGGGAACTAAGATCTTGTATGCCAAGTGGTGCAGCCAAAAAAAAAAAAAAAACTAGATGATGTCTATGATGACTAGGAGTCAAGAAAACTGGATTCTATTTCTGGCTACCATGGTGGATCTCAGTTTTCCCATTTGTAAAATAGTGGCAGTAATGGGGAAGATTCTTTCAGGAAATTTCCTTTTAGGAAAATTTTGTGAAGCAGTTTTTTTTCTCCTACTTATATAGGCATAGTGAAAGCCTTAGTCCCTCAGTCATGTCGGATTCTTTGTGACCCCATGGACTGCAGCCTGCTAGGCTCCTGTCTGTGGAATTCTCCAGGCAAGAATACTGGAGTGGGTAACCATTCCCTTCTCCAGGGGATCTTCCTGACTCAGAGATCGAACCTAGGTCTCCTGCACTGCAGGCAAATTCTTTACCATCGGAGCCACCAAGGATTCCCTGTATTTATCGAGCATTTGTTTTATATAATGAGACAGAAAAGATCTCTGCTCTTAAATGGAGACTCCTGGGATAGAGACCATAAATATGTAGATTAGAGAATATCAGTGATAAAGTGCTATGCAAATAATAACTTTACCTTCCCCTAGTTTAAAGAGATGTGAGGTTAACTGGGTGGTTATTTTAGATTGGGCAATCTGGAATGGCCACAAGGAGATGAATGACCAGGAGCCAGCTATCTGAAGTTTCCATTCATGAATAGGAGAGAGTGTGGATACAGATATGGGTAGGTTGATGGTTTTGGTGGTTGAGGGAGACTTCCTATCTAGTGGTGTCTATTTGCTCAATGAGGTGTGAAGCAAGACCTGCTTAGAAGTAAGGGAGAATGGAATACGGTGTAGGAGATTTGAGGAGAGAAATAGTTACTTTGGAGATTTGGAAGACATATTTTAGGGAATGTAGTAGGATTGCCAGTTTTGTCCTTGTTTCAGATTTGGGGCCAAGAATTTAAAGAGTGCAGTCAGTGCTGTTGTTTTCTTACATGTGTATTCAGCTGCTTTTCTGGAGCAGACACAGAATAGACAGCTAGAGGGTTGAAACCACCTCTTGTGGAACTTAAAAGTTCTCGAGAAGAAAGCCCTTTTTCACAGTGAGAGTTTACATTAAGGAAAAAAATCTTGACGATCAGACAGTTGGAGATTTTTTCCCACCACGTCTAGCAGCTGCCTGTTTGGTCTTTTGGTGCTTGTATTCCTTCGATAGAGCACCATCTCCTCTGCATTCAAACGTCCCAAGGTGGATGCTTGTAAAAACATTTTCTCTGTGATATATCTGTTCAGTTGCTTTCTTTGCTTCTTCCCTTGCATAGCCAGGCTTCTTTAGGTAAGAGTCTGCATTTCTAGTCTCCCATTTTTTCCCCTTCTATTTGCTTATGCATTTAACAGATATATTCAATATATATTTTAATATGTTGGGTTTCAGAGATACAAAGATGAATAAGATACTAGTTTCTAGTCATCAGATCACAATCTAACTGGACAACTGTGTTCTGAGAATATACACATTTGTCCATCCTGTCTCAATTGAGCTGCTTTCCTTCATGTCATTTAAACAGCATTGCTAAAGATAATCATTGTCCAATTGCTGAAGTAGTCCTTATCATTCTTAGCTTCCTAATTAGTTCTTTTTGGTACCTTTTTGCTGCCTCTGATACCAGATTCAGTTCAATTCAGTTCAGTCCCTCAGATGTGTCCGACTCTTTGCGACCCCATGAACCGCAGCACACCAGGCCTCCTTGTCCATCACCAACTCCCGGCGTTCACTCAGACTGACGTCCATCGAGTCGGTGATGCCATCCAGCCATCTCATCCTCTGTTGTCCCCTTCTCCTCCTGCCCCCAATCCCTCCCAGCATCAGAGTCTTTTCCAATGAGTCAACTCTTCCCTTGAGGTGGCCAAAGTACTGGAGTTTCAGCTTTAGCATCATTCCTTCCAAAGAAATCCCAGGGCTGATCTTCAGAATGGACTGGTTGGATCTCCTTGCAGTCCAAGGGACTCTCAAGAGTCTTCTCCAACACCACAGTTCAAAAGCATCAATTTTCTCAGTTCTCTTCACAATCCAACTCTCACATCTATACATGACCACTGGAAAAAACATAGCCTTGACTAGACGGACCTTTGTTGGCAAAGTAATGTCTCTGCTTTTGAATATGCTATCTAGGTTGGACATAACTTTCCTTCCAAGGAGTAAGTGTCTTTTAATTTCATGGCTGCAGTCACCATCTGCAGTGATTTTGGAGCCCCAAAAAATAAAAGTCTGAGACTGTTTCCACTGTTTCCCCATCTATTTCCCATGAAGTGGTGGGACTGGATGCCATGATCTTTGTTTTCTGAATGTTGAGCTTTAAGCCAACTTTTTCACTGTCCACTTTCACTTTCATCAAGAGGCTTTTTAGTTCCTCTTCACTTTCTGCCATAAGGGTGGTGTCATCTGCATATTCTGAGGTTATTGATATTTCTCCCGGCAATCTTGATTCCAGCTTGTGTTTCTTCCAGTCCAGCGTTTCTCATGATGTACTCTGCATAGAAGTTAAATAAGCAGGGTGACAATATACAGCCTTGACGTACTCCCTTTCCTATTTGTAACCAGTCTGTTGTTCCATGTCTAGTTCTAACTGTTGCTTCCTGATACCAGATACTCCCTCTTTAATTTTATTTTCCTTTGATGCTGCCTCTGATTCTTCCTATCTTTTAGTTCTTTCATTGTTAATGAGTGCTAGCATCTTTTGATTCTTAATGTGCCAAGCATTGAACTAAGCACTTCGTGAACTAAGCACTTCGTGAACATTCTCATTTAATTTTCAAAACAAATCTTGTGAGATGGGTAGTGTTAATAGTTGAGAAAAGTTAGGTACTTCACATGATAAGTGGCAAAGTCACTTGTCCTTAATCCTACCCTTAGTGATTCAGAATTGGTCACTTACTTTAATAAATATTGATTAGATGCCAGGCTTTGTGCTTGGTTTTAGAATACAGTTTAGGATAAGATAGTCATGGTTTCTCAGATCTTAATCCGGATGGAGAATACAGAAAGTCAGTAGGCAGAATATAGCATGAGTTATGATTGGTGTTACGCATAGATTAGAAAATCATTTGTCTAATTGGGTAAGTTACTCTGGAAAGTAGGGTATTGACACATACCACAAGGCATTTTGTGTTTTTTGTGAGAGGATTAAATGATAATGTAATTGGTACGGCTCTATGACAGATGTTTGCTCTGAATTGGCCTATTGAATGTTACTCATTTAGGTGTTTTATAAGCACCTCAAAACCAACTCTGAGGGACTTCCCTGGTGGTCCAGTGGGTAAGACTCCACTCTCCCAGTGCAGGAGGCCTGGGTTCTATCTCTGGTCAGGGAACTAGATTCCACATGCTGCAATTAAGAGTTTGCCTGCTGCAACTAAAGATCCCTCATGCTGTAACTAAGACTCAGTGCAGCCAAATAAATACATACATATTTTTTTAAAAAACCAAACCAACCAACTCTTAATAGGTACCCACAGTTCTCACTAATGAATCCTATTCTTGTACCTTATTTTGCTCGGATAGTGCTCAGTTTCCCAATCCCAGAAATAAAAATTCCAGATTCACCTTCCCACGTTTCCCAGTTTCTAAACAGTCACCAATATTTAGCAATTTGGTGTTTTGTAGAAGGGCTTAGAAATGTAAAGCTTAGAGGGCCAGATAGGAAAAAGTGATGTGGTGGTGGGGATTCAGGTGAATTCTCCCTTACAGTGTTAGGTCACTGTTCAACTTCAGTTGACTGGGGAGAATGTATGCCACAGTGGCAGATATTTTTGATATTTAAAATGTTATTTCTTTGAATAGGGCATACATTCCTGGTTCAAAGTACAGAAGAGGGAGTATACAGTGAAATGTTAATTAACCCTTACTAGCGTTTTCTCCTTACAGTCCACCAGTGTTCATAATTTATTATGTATCCCTCAGTGATATCTTTTGGGCTTCCCTGGTGGCCCAGTGATAAAGAATCCGCCTGCCGATATAGGAGATGCAGGTTCAATCCCTGGGTGGGGAAGATCCCCTGGAAATGGAAATGGCAACCCACGCCAGTGTTCTTGCCTGGGAAATACATGGACGGAGAAGCCTAGCAGGCTACAGTTCATGGGGTTGCAAAGAGTTGGACACGACTTAGCGACTAAACAACAATAACAGCAATGATATCTAATCATATAAGAGCAGATTGTATGTAGTTATTCTACATTATTGTACAAATGGTAGCACACTTGATACATTTCTGACCACTTTATTAGCAATGTATCTTGGAGATGATTCCTCCTCAGGATGTAATTTCCTCATGAGGGCATAGTTTTCCTTTTTTTTTTTAAATGGCTGCATTTTATTCTATTCTGTGGCTGTCTCATAACAGGTTTCCTATTGGTGGATACTTGAATTCTATCCAGAATTTAATTATTACAAATAATGCTTTAGTGAATAACCTTGTAAACCATGGACTCATCTATAGGATAAATTCTACAGGTGGAACTGCTAGATCAAAGAGTGTTCACTTGTTATTTTTGATAGATACTGCCAAATAGACCTGCATAGAAGTTTTGTAAATTTAAACTTCTATTAGCAATATATATATTTAAACTTCTGTTAGCAGTTTGTTAGCGTGCAGTACTTATACAGCACTACATGCAGAGCCTTGCTGAGGTTGTGAGTTGAAGCCTGACCTGGAGCATGACCCTTGTGGATACCCTCACGTCTCTCCTTTTGATTCCCTGGTGGCTCAGACAGTCAAGTGTCTGCCTGCAATGCTGGATACCCGGGTTTGATCCCTGGGTCAGGAAGGGTTTGCCCCCTGGAGAAGGCAACCCACTCTAGTACTCTTGCCTGGAAAATCCCATGGATGGAGGAGCCTGGTAGGCTATGGTCCATGGGGTTGCAAAAAGTGGGAAACGTCTGAGCGACTTCACTTTTAGCAATATATGGAAACAGTTGTTTTTCTTACGTTCTTGTCTTTGAATATTTGATGGGTAAAAAAATGTTTTCTCACTGTAGTTTTGTGTTTCTCTGAAGAGTGTGAGCACGTATTCAGATGTTTGAGCTCTTTGTGTTTCATTTTCTGTGGATATGTTTATATCCTTTAATCTTTTCCTGCTGGACTTTTTTTCCTTTTGATTATAATACTCTATATATTTGGTAAGATAACCTTTTGTGAAATGAATTAGATGGAGTAGAATTTATCAATCTTCTATAATTTCTGAATTTAAAAAGGCCTTCTCCAGATGAATTACATAGTAATTCTCCCATGGTTTTCTTTAGTAATTTTTGGTTTTACAGTTTACATAACAATTTTTTAAGAGAAGCAGAAATCCAGATTTTTTGTGTGCTATCTTCATAGTTTTAAATGTAGTGGCTACCATAATTAACATTGAAAAAATAATTGTGGATAAACATGTCTGTGGCTCAGATAAGACATGAACATTAGTGTGTAATTTTTTTTCCTAACCTGGTGTTTGTTACATTGTGGTCCCCAAACCAGCAGTAGCATCACCTAGAAGGTTGTTAGAAATGCAAATTCCTGGACGTCATAGTAGATCCACTGAACCAGAACTCTAGGGTTGGGACTCAACAATCTGTTTAATTCATGTAGACTGAAGTTTGAAGAATCTCTGCTTTAATTATGCCTTTTCTTCTGACTGTACTAATATGGCCTTGATTGGTTCATGCCCTTTTTGTCTAGGCTACTAAGTAAGAATAGAAGTAAGTTTATCATTGCTGACCTGCCTCTTGAGAAACCTGTATGCAGGTCAGGAAGCAACAGTTAGAACTGGACATGGAACAACAGACTGGTTCCAAATAGGAAAAGGAGTACATCAAGGCTGTATATTGTCACCCTGCTTATTTAACTTATATTTAGAGTACATCAGGAGAACCACTGGGCTGGAGAAAGCGCAAGCTGGAATCAAGATTGCGGGGAGAAATGTCAGTAACCTCAGATAGGCAGAAGACACCACCCTTATGGCAGAAAGTGAAGAAGAACTAAAGAGCCTCTTGATTAAAGTGAAAGAGGAGAGTGAAAAAGTTGGCTTAAAGCTCAACATTCAGAAAACTAAAATCATGGCATCCGGTCCCATCACTTCATGGGAAATAGATGGGGAAACAGTGGCTGACTTTATTTTTCTGGGCTCCAGAATCACTGCAGATGGTGATTGTAGCCATGAAATTAAAAGACAGGAAGGAAAGTTATGACCAACCTAGATAGCATATTAAAAAGCAGAGACATCACTTTGCCAACAAAGGTCCGTCTAGTCAAGGCTATGGTTTTTCCAGTGATCATGTATGGATGTGAGAGTTGGACTATGAAGAAAGCTGAGCGCCGAAGAATTGAAGCTTTTGAAGTGTGGTGTTAGAGAAGACTCTTGAGAGTCCCTTGGACTGCAAGGAGATCCAACCAGTCCATCCTAAAGAAGATCAGTCCTGGGTGTTCATTGGAAGGACTGATGTTGAAGGTGAAATTCCAATATTTTGGCCACCTGATGTGAAGTGCTGACTCATTTGAAAAGACCCTGATGCTGGGAGGGATTGAGGGCAGGAGGAGAAGGGGACGACAGGATGAGATGGTTGGATGGCATCACTGACTCAATGGACGTGGGTTTGGGTAAACTCTGGGAGTTGGTGATGGACAGGGAGGCCTGGTGTGCTGCGGTTCATGGGGTGGCAGAGAGTCGGACATGACTGAGCAACTGAACTGATACCCATTTTTTTCTAATTTTATCCACTTCAAACTTTTGTACCACAGGATATATAAGAAGTAAATTTGATGATATTATGCATTCAGTGCCTCAGCTTGATAAAAATTTAAAGACTTAGGTTGGCATCAAAACTAAATGATCTGTTTCTAGTCTTGTTCCTAGGAAGTGGGGACATGGAAAGTAGGGTGAAGGACAGTTACAAAGGTAAAGTTCAGGAAATTCCCTGGCGGTTTAGTGGTTAGGACTCCACACTTTCACTGCCATGGTCCCTGCTCTAGGAACTAAAGTCCTACAAGCTATGCTGTGCAGCCCGGTCCCTGCCTCCCCCCTGCCAAAGATGTAAGCATAAAAACTGAGAGAAAACATTTGGAAATGAAGAAATTTGACATTACTCTGACATTTCTGTTTTATATTAAAAAACCCATCTCCTGCATATTGAAATTGAAAGTCCGGTCCTTTAGTCACAGGTAATTTGAGAAACTCTGTGCTAGAATTAGAATAATCCATTAGTGAAGGAAGCTATTTGAAGGTAACTAGCTATGACAGAGGCTTCCCCTGGTGGCTCATGGTAAAGAATTCCCCTGTCAATGCAGATTCAATTCCTGGATCTTGAAGATCCCCTGGAGAAGGAAATGGCAACCCTCTCCAGTATTCTTGCCTGGGAAATTCCATGGACAGAGGCACCTGGCAGGCTACAGTCCATGAGGTCACAAAAGAGTCTGACACGACAACTGAACAACAGCAAGCTGTGACAGGAAGTATTTGTAGATAAGGATCCTGGGCCATTCCAGGGTTCTGGTCAGATCATTTGCTGCTTACTGTGCAGCTGAACACATTAGCTTTTAAATTGTGCTTTTTTCCTGTCAGTATGAAGTCTGCTTATTTTCAACCCCATTTCCCTGCCCACCTCCCCTCTCCAGGACTTTTCATCAAACTCGTTAACCAATATAATGTTTAGGAGTTTCTAAGAAAGATACTGGATCCTGCTGAAAGTAATTGACAACTTTTCCTCTCTAAAGCATTTTCTAAGACTCAGATTCCAATATAGTTAGCCCCTGCTTGTCATTTAATCTCTTCTGCTTTTTCCAAATTGTCCTCTCTGCTTTTTTTTCGGTGGGGGGGACGCAGGTTGGCATTGGCGCCTGTGGCTTGTGGGATTTTAGTTCTCTCACTTGGGCCATTGGCAGTGATGGGGCGAATCCTAACCGCTGGACAGCCAGGGAATTTACCTGTGTCCTCTGCTTTAACTTTTGCTGGAGGTTGATTCTGATGCTTAGCATACAGTGAAAGTGAAAGTGAAGTTGCTCAGTCGTGTCCGACTCTTTGCAACCCCATGGACTGTAGCCTATCAGGATCCTCCGTCCATGGGATTTTCCAGGCAAGAGTGCTGGAGTGGATTGCCATTTCCTTCTCCAGGGGATCTTCCCAACCCAGGAATCGAACCCGGGTCTCCCGCATTGCAGGCAGATGCTTTACCGTCTTAGCCACCAGGGAAGTCACATCTAGCATACAGTAGATACTAATAAAATGTCTATTGAATTTGATTTTTGAGTTAATATATTTATTGAGTAAGCTATTTTTTAGTTGTTCATTTGTTTTGTCCATATTGTGTATATAAATTTGGTATGCTAAATAAGAAAGTCCAAGTATGAAAAATTAATTGACTCAGTTCTGTTTGTGTGTATATTTTAACCTTTGGAGGAGTTAAAAACACAACTTCCTGTGTTCTCCCATGCTCCTAGCTTTCTTGCTGCATGTACTTCAGTTCTCATGTATGGCTTCTGAGGTGTTTAGTAGTAAAGTTTTCTGTGTTCCCACTGTTCTTTTTCTCCATTTCATCACAGCTAACAGCATTCTCTGCTCTCATTTGAGATGTAACGGTCCTTGGTTTAAACTGGTGTGCTTTGGAGGCACAGTTAAAGATGATATATATCCTTAACTGAATATTTCCTTTGGGATATAGGTGAAAACTGATGATAGACTAGGTAACAAAGGCAAGGATTTAAGTTCATACCAAGTGAATGGTGTCAGTGTATAGCATTCCTAAGTAATAACTTAAGTCAACTCTTTTCTTGAAACCTACCTAAGGTTTAACTGTATGGTAAAAAAAGGGTAAATTCTTCGTTCCCTTTATTTATCAATTTTCAATCATTTTCCGAAGATGACTAATGAGGTTTTTTTTTTTTGTTTATATTATTGAGAACTCACGGATTTAAACATATTTGGAGTTTTCCAGTCAATTGCAGCTATAATCTTTTTTAAAATGTTTAAAATTTTATATTGCAGTATAGTTGATTAACAGTGTGTTAGTTTCAGGTGTACAGCAAAGTGATTCAGTTATACATATACATGTATCTACTCTTTTTCGAGTTTTTTTCCCACTTAGGTTATTATAAAATACTGAGCATATTTCCCTGTACTACACAGTAGGTCCTTTTTGGTTATTCAGTTATTATCTGCATGTGTGTTTTATATTTATTTATTTGGCTGCTTTGGGTCTTAGTTGCACCACGTGGGCTCTTAGATCATCATTGCGGTGTGAGGGATCTTTCAGTTGTGGCTTGTGAACTCTTAGTTGGGACATTCAGGATCTAGTTCCCTGACCAGGGATCGAACCCAGGCCCCTTTTTGGGAGCTTGGAGTCTTACCCACTGGGCCACTGGGGAAGTCCTTATTATCTTTGTTGATGTTCACATTGTCCCTTCTTTTGGCCAGTGAGATTTTATTGAGGTTGGCTCCTAAGTGTGCTTTTGTAATATTATTGTAAATACGAGACATCAAATTTATAGAGAAGTTGAAAAAGTACAAAGAACTCTTCTTGCTTTACCCTGGATTCCCCACCTTTCCTTTTAGCATGACCATTAGTAGATATGATCCTAAATAATGCTAGATAGAGTTTTGTTGCCTTCTGTCATGATATTGCCCCAGATTCACCTATGTACTTCTCCAACACTGTTTTAGATCAGTTATTTCTCAGAGGATTCTTGGTTCCTTTTAGTGGGAAATGAATTTTCAGGAGCACAGTCTAGGTTCTAGGGGCTGCTGAGTTGGTCATTTCTAGACTTTTTCAGTAAACACAACTATGAAATATTTTAAAGATATTTATTAGTACTTTTCCCCCCGAAAATGAATGTTCTGGGAAACTTTGCTTTTTCCTTTTTTTAAAAAACAAACTTATTTTTAGTGAGCAGTAAACTCAAATCTAGGATGTAACTGTCTTGTTCATTATATCAATAGTATCAGGTAGCAAATAAGCATTCAACAGTTACTTGAATGAATAAGTGTTAAATTTGATAATGTAAATAAATGTTATGTAAGATCTGAATATATTGGACATTTAATAAATAGCTCTTTTTATGACTTTATGTTTTTAAATTTCTAGTCTTAAAATAGCCTTTCATTTTTACTTTTTCCCCCCTTAATTTTTCTTTACAGAATTGAAGAAGATGCCCCTGCTCCTTCTACTTCTGCAGATAAAGTGGAGAGGTATGATTATTTACAGTGGTGTGATTTGATTTATATCTAGAACATAGACATAAGAGCTGTGTAACTTGAGGACAGTTTGTTTTATCATCTTTAATAGGTAACGAGTGAGAGTGAATAAGTGTTAAAGTATTTGTAAATTAAAAGTATGGAGTCCTAATAAATTTATTTTCAGTCCTTCACTAAATGATTTTATAATCTGTGACAAAATGTGAAGTATGAATGCACTTCTGCCTACTAAAGTAAGATGATTGTCTTTAGCAAAAGCACTTGTGTGGCCATTTGAATTAAGAATCAGATTTTTCTTTGTGGACATGGGGACAGGGGAGGAGAGGGTGAGATGTATGGAAAGAGTAACATGGAAACTTACATTACCATGTGTAAAATAGATAGCCAACGGGAATTTGCTGTATGGCTAAGGAAACTCAAACAGGCTCTGTATCAACCTAGAGGGGTGGGATGGGAAGGGAGATGGGAGGGAGGTTCAAAAGGGAGGGGATATATGTATACCTGATTCATGATGAGGTTTGACAGAAAAACAGCAAGATTCTGTAAAGCAATTATCCTTCAATGAAAAATAAATAAATTAAAAATAATTAAAATTTTCATGGAATTCTGGATTTGAAAGGATGACCAACAGACAAACTGATTACGCAGACTTTGTAGTGAGCTTTTGTAGTGATAGATCGTGGGTTAGCTCAGCCTTGCCAGAGCAGTTGAGAGGTCTAAGGAAATAAAATACTACAGTTTAAATGTAGCAGGTATTCAAAAAATGTTGATTTTAAAAGTATATGACACCTGAAAAGAAATCTTTTTCTTGCAGTCTGGATGTGGATAGTGAAGCTAAGAAACTCTTGGGATTAGGACAGAAACATCTGGTAATGGGTGATATTCCTGCAGCTGTCAATGCCTTCCAGGAAGCAGCTAGTCTTTTGTAAGTACTGTATTACATTCCTAATAAACTTGAGTCATAAAAAGTTGTTTAATGGGAAAAAGAATGAAAAGCAAGAGTTTAAAAAGATTTATTTTCATGTATGAGTTTATTCCTATAACTATAAAACTCACGTATAACTGAGCGGTTTTAGCCTTTGATTTTCCTGAGTTAATGAAATTTGTTTTCTGTTGATCACTAACTAATTTGTCCCAGTTCTGGGACTTGTTCCAATTTTAACAGTGGAAGTGTTTTTTTGTTGTTGTTGTTGTTTTTTAACTTTTTATTTGAAGTGGAGTTGATTTACAATGTTATATTAATTTCTGCTATATATCAGAGTGACTCAGTTATATGCATATATACTTTTTTTTTATTCTTTTCCCTTAAGTATATATCCCAGGGTACTGAATACACCTGTATAGTAGGGCTGTGTTTACTCTAATGCTTGAAGTTCTATATCCAGGGGGAAGTCCGTAATCCCAAGCAAGGCATGGTTAGTCACCCTCTCGCTAATGCTGTTATTAGCACAGCATTTTTCATAGATTCTTAGCACCTTTGTTATCTGTACAATTTCTTGAATATTGATAGTTGACCACCAGGTGGCCATGTGTATCTGTATCTTGGGGGAATGGGTTAGTCTTAGTGCTTCAGGAGTGATTTAGTTTAGCCAAAGACTTTAATGTACTTTATACACTGAGAGAAAGTGTCTTTTAAGTGGTAGCCTTTCAGCCTGTGACTTGTTTTCTCAAAAATACCATTACCAATAGCAGTTGAAGTCAGTCATGCATGCTCATTAGTTGATGACATTATATTTAGTGGAATTGAAGAAATGTTGCTTATGAAAGAGATGCTTATAATAAAGCTGGGTTTCAGGTTTGAGGCTCACTGATTAAGTCTTTGGCTTCTTCATTCCTTTTATTCAGTCAGTCAGGGTTATATTAGTGTATTTTTTTCCTAACCCTTACTCCCTCTAGAACAGAATCTTATTCCTGGATGCCTGTTGATTGTTGTTGATTTATTGGCCTCTGGCCTCTCTGTCGTCATCTGGGCCTGAGGAGCCGAGGTTCTGGTATTCAGTGTTGTGCTGAGAGTAGGACCCAGGTTTCATCTGATGCTAAGTAATTAGGTGTTTTTATATAAAAATCTTACATTGTAAAATGTTAAAATCTAAGTTTTTAATATTGAGCACATAGAAACACACTTCTTAGCTTTTTCCTTCCAGATTCCTGAAAAGTTTAGTTTTCTCACTGTCCTGTCATTAAGGGTATTTGAGTAGAATTTGAGATGCATTCTTCTAATATAACAGACTTCCCTTAAACATGACCTTCATCATTATAGCTTTTATGCTTAGTTGCTCTGGTTACTCTTACTAGACTCTTAGACTATTAGTTGACTTTACCTAGCATGATTTCTGCAGATCCTTTACCCCATAAAAGCTAGTCTCTTTACTCCACATAAAGTACTTCCTCCTTCCCATTTATCATACTTGTGATTTTTCCTCTGCTTCTTCCATGTTTATAGGTATTAATAGCTAAACTTGGTATATATATTGCTATCTATTTCTAAGCATTATTTTGAATGATTTTATATACATTAACTTAATTAGTTCTTGCAGTAGACCTAAGCGGTTCTTAACATTTCCATTTTATAAATGCGAAAACTAAGGCATTGTGAGATTAAGTTAACTACTAAAGTTTAAAGTTAGAGGCAGGATTTGAATCTAGGCAAGAACATTAACTCTTTATCATGATGCCTGTACATGGACTTGATTCATGCTTTAGTCCCAGCCAAAGGCCATCTAACTCCTAACAATATTCTGGCTTATATTGACCCCTATCTTTTATCAGGAGAAATACCTATTAATAGCTTGCATCTTAGATTATATATTTTAATTGTAGGAAATAGATGTCTTTTTAGAATATATATTCTAATTATATAATGTATATTATATATCTAAATACATAATTATGATATATACTATATAGATGAAGAACTGGCAACATTAACTTATTCATTGTTTCTTAAAGTCCCTTGAACCTTGAGTTCAAGAGGAGGGGAGAGTATTGGTTTCCTAGAAGGATGTGTTACAGAAGAAACGTCATTTTATGGCTAAAGAACTAGAAAAAATAGAAGTTTAATTCAGATCCTAGCTGTTTATTCTCTTTTTAGAGGTAAGAAGTATGGAGAGACAGCTAATGAATGTGGAGAAGCCTTCTTTTTTTATGGGAAATCGCTTTTGGAGTTGGCAAGGTATGTCTTTCAAGCTAAGTTTAAAGTAAGATGTTTGTATCATAATGATTTATTTAAAAACTTTTAAGTTTCTTTGTTAAGATTATTTATTGGCCTTAAGATTTCACAGGAACTGAGTGAGACTGGTTTTACTCAGGGGGTTTAGAAAGGAGGATGAAAAATTGATGGGTTGTTTTTGCTTCTCTTTTTCTTTTTTTGCTTGTGCTGCACAGTGTGTGGGATCTTAGTTCCCTGACCAGAGATTGAACCTTCACCCTTAGCAGTGGAAAGTGTGGAGTTTTAACCACTGAACCTCCAGGGAATTCCCTTGATGGGAATTTTGAAAGGCACTTAAAAGAGTAAAGTTATACTTAAGTTTTGACTTTTGCAGTTATTAGAAGCAGAGATCTTTCCATTAGTGAATAGTCATTAACTTACCAAGTCTAGTTTAGAGAGGGAACCTTTAAAAACACTCTCAGCTAGCCCAGAACAATATCCATAACAAGGATGGACGGAAGGACAATTTGGAAACACTTGGCATGTGAAAATATCTTAAGATAAAAAACAGAAGAATCATCTCTGGATAAGGAGTTGGAAAGTTGTTATGATATTCCACCAGAATTTATTAAGCAGAATAAAATACATTGAGGGTACACAGAGTAGCAAATAATCTGTAATCTATTTACTCTCTCACTTTTGCTAAGCTTTCTAATTTTGTAGAGCAGTCTAAGGATTTGTCATGAAAATCTTGCCAGAATGTTTTTGGCCATCTAGAGACATATAGGTGGATGAGAAGTTTGGGAAACATGGCCCTTTTGATAAGGGTTATCAGTGCTTTTTAAGATGGCTGGATAAAGGGTATGTTCATTTTCTTCAGTGCTCTTAAAACCATAGTTTATATTCATTTTGACCATTGCTTTTCTTTCATGAGTGCTTATAGTTTATATTCCCTGTACTTACTTACTCTTCTGTTGCTTTTATAATACAGGGCTAAGTTTCTTTCTTAAAAAGACTTAGGTTCTAGCCATCATACCTTTAGTACTTTCTCCTTTTGTTCTGCTAGAATGGAGAATGGTGTGTTGGGAAATGCCCTGGAAGGTGTGCATGTGGAAGAGGAGGAAGGAGAAAAAACAGAAGAAGAATCTCTGGTAGAAAATAATGATAACATAGATGGTATGTGGAGTTGCATGTGACATTCAAGAGATGCGACATATATTTCTTATATACAAGCGATGGAAATAGGGCTCTCCTTATTTTGAATAGTCTCTCTTGGGGCTACACCTGCATCTGGTGGAGACTGCGGGGGAGGTCTCAGTGAAACTGATGATAGACTTTTTTAAGGGGATAACTTAATTTCCTAAATAAATCTGGTTATTTAAATTGATATTCTAAGTATTAAAATAACCTAAAATATTTTTCTGATGTAAATTTTTAAAAGTCTTTGCAGCTCAGTTATTTTAATGGCTGGGCTTTTGGGGCCCTTTTACATTTTTTGGTTCTAAGAAAATTAAATGTTAATTTCTAATCTGGGTTTTGCTGCTAGAGTTTTACATATCAGATCTATTTTATATATATATACATATATAGTGTTGAGAGGAGAATGTAAAGCTTGGCATCTCTTAGCTAACTGATAATTTGAATGCTCAAGTAAAATAATACCTAATTTAAGGAGCTTGGGTTTCTTTTGCAGTAAATTGCTCTGCTAGTTGGGATTTTTCCTTTGCTTTTCTCAAAGGGGCAGGTAATTTGTAGGCCATCTGCTAAAACATAAGCCAGGCTGTTTGAGGGTTTAAAGGGAATGTATTTTTAGTTTCCATTTATGCCTTTATCATTAAATTCGAAGACATGTTTATGCTTCATGTTCTTTAACCATGTAGAGGAAGCAAGGGAAGAGTTGAGAGAACAGGTTTATGACGCCATGGGAGAAAAAGAAGCCCAAAAAACAGAAGACAAGTCTCTGGTAAAGCCTGAAATGGATAAAGAACAGGAAACTGAAATGGAGAAGGGTGGAAGAGAAGATATGGATATCGGTGAGCCTGCAGAGGAACTACAGGAGAAAGTTAAATCAGCTCCAGATCAGTTAACTGAAACCACTGAAGAAGGAAAAGGAGCAGCGGCACCAGAAGGATTGAGTGAAGCTGAAGTCACTTCTAAGAAGCCAGATCAGGAAATACCGGGTGCTGAGGAAGGAAAATCAGTTTCTGAAACTGACGTCCAAGAAGAGTGCAGAGAAAAAGGGGGTCAGGGAGAAGTAATTGTGAGCATAGAGGAGAAACCAAAAGAAGCTTCAAAAGAACAACCTGTTGTGACTCTAGAAAAGCAGGGCACTCCAGTGGAGATAGAAGCAGTCAAGCCAGTGGATATGGGTGGGGATGAGCCAAAGGAGCAGGTAGCTGCCTCTGAAAGTGAACCAGGAAAGGCTATTCTTGAGCAGTTGGTAGGACAAGAATTGCCTTCTGCCGAAGAGTCACCGGAGGTGACAACACAGGCTGCAGATGCCTCAGCTGCAGAAGCCGGATCAGAAGTCTCTGAGAAGCCTGGAGGGCAGGACACTGTTCTCCCTCAGGATGGTGCAGTCAATGGACTGTCAGCTGCAGGGGATCACGCCTCCACTAAACCACAGACTAATGCAGAAGGACTGATAGGAACAAAAGATGGCTCAGCACTAGAGAAGGTCAGGGCAGAGTTGGTTCCTAGCCAGGAGACTAAGCTGTCTGTAGAAGAGTCTGAGGCAGCCGGAGATGGGGTGGAGACTGAGGTGGCCCAGGGGGCTACTGAGCAATCCCCTGAAGACAAAGTTAAGATAGCTGCTAATGAAGAAGCACAAGACAAAGAAGAACAGATGAAAGAGGGTGAAGGTAACCGGGACATACAAGAGCTACAGTGGGTGGAGTACATTCTGGATTTGACTCACTAATCATGGGTAAAAGTCAGCCTTCCATTCAGAATTTTCCGTCTGCCTTTGGATTAGGAAAGGGCTAAATGAAAATGGGAGTGGTTTAAGAAGGTGGTGATAAGTTGAGCAAGTTAAAAGCAAGTCTTCTTTAGTTGGCTTATAGACTAACGCTTTTACTAATTGCAAAATAGGCCTTTCTGAGATTTGGCTAGCTATCAGTAACTTGTTGCACTCACTAGCCAACAAAGGTGGGTGGTGGGGTGGAGAAGGTAGGGAAATAGTGCGCTAGGCTGGCAGAGAATGCTGAATGGATGTTCACTTGCATGCCTCTGGATTTTTAAATTTACTGTTCACATGGTTCCTTTTTTTCTGCTTTAGGAAGCAGGATTAAAGCAGTAGAATCCACTGAATTGATGCACTTAAGCAGGCATGCCATTTAAGTGAAGGCAGTTTACCCTTGAATGTTTTATCACCAGAGTGAAAGAATTCTGGTAATCTTTACTTTCAGTCTTCAGGAAGTGTTTAGAGGCTTATTCACATTAGTTAAATTAGCCCCCTCCAAAAGATAATTGAAAACTGTGAAGTACTCTTGCAGCTTTCCCTCCTCATTTCATGCTTGCTTTGGCTGCTAAACTGACTTTTTTGTTACTTAGAATGTTATGAAGTGTGAATGCTTTGTATTGTATCATTGGTCTAATTATGATTCCATTTCATCAAGATGTATAAGCCTCTAATTAGCAACTACATAATTGGCACGTCTGACTTGAGTTGTACTATCATTTGAGGATTCTGCTGTGTCTGTAAGATTGATCTAACGGTATTAATAACCACAGGTATAGTCCAATTAATCGTTAATACTTACATATATATACACACACACACATATTATGTAATTGACTGCTTTGAGTTTTCTTACGTTTGAGATGTTCAAAGACCCATTATCAATATCTGTAGCTAATTCTGGTTAACTTCCTTCTACCTGTGTGCAAGTCCTTGTACTCCAGCCAGCACAAGCATGGTAACCAGAAGTGAATTGGCTAAATGGTAGCACCACTGGGCTGCTCATTGGGCTTGAGGAGAGTGTATGGAAAAAGCACAGAACTGAACTCAGTTTTAAAAAAAACCTCTCATGTCTTAATCTTTAGAGTTTCTCACATACATTAAACTTTACTTTTGATTCCAAAATACAGTACTGTGTAGTAGGTAGTATCACTCCAGTTATAGTGATGAGGAAATGGAGGGTTAGAGGTTACGTGACTTGTTTGGGATCAAACAGTAAATCATAGGACCAGAATATGACCCTAGGTCTGATGTGAATGTGTTCTTCCCAGAATACCTCACACTGAGGAAGTCAACTTTAATCCCTTCCTTTAACCCACTTCTTGTCAGAAATGTATGTGGTAGCACTAGCCTGCAGAAATCTTGGAAGAGGTTTTCTCTTAAAACCCTGTGAAGAGGTATTTAAGAGTCATTGTGCTGCTTTGCACAGCTCTCTTGCCACCTTGTTTTGAAGATGCTCTAAGATGAGAGAAGTGGTGTCTCTAAAACGTTGTTTCCCTTTCTCTGAAGGATGACTTACGACAAACAAGATTCCATTTTCAAAGAAACTTAGAAAATAAACAGATCTCTTAACTGAGGCCTTCAGTGCATTTCTGTTAATACCTGGGCACAGATTACCAGGTTGAAAAATAGTGGCTTTCTCATTAACTTAGCTCTTCTCCACCATTCCATGAAGGTAATGCAGATTCCTCAAGAGAAACAAGTGTTTTTCTCAGACCATTATAAGAATTTTAATTTAAAAATTTGATGTAAAACTCCAAATATCTAGACATTTTATGCCAAAATAAATGCCACTTTCTAGCATGCTGGTATGAGTTGAACAGATACCAGATAAATAAGAATATAGAACAGCAACATTTTGCCAAATTTTCCTGCACATTGGGAAGATAAGGTGTTTGGTTTTTTAAATATTGTGAGAAATACACCCGATCTGCTTCACCTGTCATGTGTTCTAGTGGAGGATGGGCTTCATCCTCAAAGTCAATAAGACCACCCATCTAGCCTAACATTAGGGAGCTAAGTATACAAACCACTTTGAAATTTGGGCACTGAAAGCTACTGGTATGTGGTGGTGAGTACTTGTATTTCAGAAGCACCAAATTACATGGTCAACAGGAGAAAAGGGAGGTACCTGATAAAACAGTGTTTGCTATAGAGGTTAATTACAATTAACTTGTAACTTTAACTGGTTCTTAGGACTTTAGTTTGTCCTAATTTATATGACTTTTCTTTGCCTATTTCCATCCTAAAGAAATATTGGTAGACAGATAAAAGTTCTTTAACCTGACTTCATGGCCCTAATGCCTAATTTTCAGTTAGGAGACAGTATTTGAGCTCTTCTGATGGTGTTAAATGCTTAATGAAAGATGGCAGAAATAGGCACATTATACCCATTTTATGAATTGTTTGAACCCAAGTGTGTAGAGCTGTTTATCAGCAGCCTGTCCTCGCAGGCAGTTAACTTGTATTTGTCAGTATGATGAAATGTGGTGTTGGTATGGCTGCAGACTTTAACATGATACTGGAAAGTCAAATAACATACTGCTCACTCAAATTCTGTGCATGCTGGAGCTGGCTGGAGTGCGGCATGCTCATTGGTGAGGAATGGTGAGGGCTGTGCTTCTTTCCACGGCTGTATTGTGGGAAAGCATCTTCTTGAGCATCCTTGCTTCAAATGGACTGAAGTAATTTAACTTTTGGTATTTTCTTGGCCTTATTAGTATTAACTGACAGTTGGCTTAAAGAACCCAGGAATACTGGCTGAGGCCTCCAACTGACTCTGAGTAGATGGGAGTTTCTAGCCAGTGCATCAAAGTCAGTAGTTAATTTCTTTTGATCTGAACTGTGCAGGTTGACTTTTAGAAGAGAAACACAGCCTGTTGGTCATTGAAGGTCTGAATTATTTAAGATTATGCTAAGTCTGGATTAGACTCGAGTTAGACTGTTAACCACTGACTTTATTATTTATATCCAGTTCAAATGTTACCCGATTTGGCTTGAATCTGGCCTGTCCTACCCCAGAATATAGGTCATTTGACATGTTTATTGGAATCTCTGACTTGTCCTGTCATCTTTGTCTGTTATGTTTAGTATTCTCAATACTGAAGAATTTTTGCTTGCAGAAACCGAGGGCTCAGAAGAGGAGGATAAAGAAAATGACAAGGCTGAAGAAACACTAAATGATTCAGCTCTTGAAAACAAGGTGAATTCTTATTTGCCGAGTATTATCTCCTTTCTTATTGTAGGACTGTGGTTTACTAGTGTAGGCATAATTATTATAGATAGTCATTTCTTGGTTAGGGTTTGGGGACCCTTTATTCATGCTGAGAATAGGCAGATCCATTTGATCCTAGCAGTCCTGTCAATTAGGACAGGACCCAACATACCATTGCTAACTGTCACTGATGCTGAAGCTCCAGTACTTTGGCCACCTGATACGAAGAGCCTACTCATCGGAAAAGACCCAAATGCTGGGAAAGGTTGAGGACAGGAGGAGAAGGGGGCAACAGAGGATGAGATGGTTGAATAGCATCACGAACTCGATGGACATGAGTTTGAGCAAACTCTGGGAGATGGTGTAGGCTAGAGAAACCTGGCTTGAAGTCCATGGGGTCGTATAGAGTCGGACATGACTTAGTGACTGAGCAACAACTGACATAAGGTGATACAGGGTAGACTTTGTAGGGGTCCATTGTGTAGGTTTAGAGAGAAAATTCTGAATTTTGAATCCTCTACCAGTTCTGCTCCTTCACCTCAGCCATACTAAATTACACATTTTGATTTGTAATCAAAGATGCCTGTCTTGTACTTCTGCCTAACACCAATGATTTGGATATACTTTAGTCCCTTCAAGAAAATGAAGAGGAGGAGATTGGGAACCTAGAACTTGCCTGGGATATGCTGGATTTAGCAAAGATCATTTTTAAAAGGTAAAACTCTTGGTGCTTTTAGCCTTAGGCTGGGAGTTTGGGGGTTGAAAACAAAGCAGTTAGGCTTGGTCAGATGTTATTAGGGTTTCTAACTATCTTTCCTTTTAGGCAAGACACGAAGGAGGCTCAGCTTTATGCTGCACAGGCACATCTTAAACTTGGAGAAGTTAGTGTTGAATCTGGTAATACATTTTCTGTTTTACTCTCTAACACACTGTTTCCCCGCCCCGTGCCTGAACCTTCTAATTCCTTAAAATCCAGCTCAGTTGATCATAAATTGTGGGCAGTTAGTTTTGAATGGACAGTAGGTGTTTGGGGTTCGTTATGGTTCCTAGAACAATGAATAGTCTTTTAAATGATACTGTAAATGAAAGTCTCTTGGTAGGTTTTTTTTTTTCTTTTGGCTGAACTGTGCAGCATGCGGGATCTTAGTTCCCTGATAGGGGTGAACCCATGGCCCCTTTGCATTGGGAGTGCAGAGTCCTAATCACTGGCTCGCCAGGGAACTCCCTCCCAGTGGCTTTTTTAAGTTGTTCAAGGGTCCTGGAGATACTACAAAGAAAAGTGAAATATATATAACATGGGAAAACATTTCTGCAGAATTTCTGGAATTTTAGAAGTTCTGTATATTAAATGTACATTTGCTTGCTATTTTTCTCTTCAATAGAGAATTACCTCCAAGCTGTGGAGGAGTTCCAGGCTTGCCTAAACCTGCAGGAACAGTATTTGGAAGCCCATGATCGGCTCCTTGCAGAGACTCACTACCAGCTGGGCTTGGCCTATGGGTACAACTCTCAGTATGATGAAGCAGTAGCACAGTTCAGCAAATCTATTGAAGTCATTGAGAAGAGAATGGGTGAGTATGCATCGTCTGTTTCCACAAGAATTATGATGGATCCAGTATCGACAGGTTTTTTTTAAAGGTTCCTTTTGTGTTATCTATTACTTACTGCTCACTTCAGCCTTTTCTTTCTAGCTGTACTAAATGAGCAGATGAAGGAGGCTGAAGGATCACCTACTGAATATGAGAAAGAAATTGAGGAGCTGAAGGAGCTGCTCCCTGAAATTAGAGAGAAGATAGAAGATGCAAAGGAGTCCCAGCGTAGTGGGAATGTAGCTGAACTGGCTCTGAAAGCAACTCTGGTTCGTTTGGTTTCCTTGTAGAGTTTTGATAGTCACACATTTGATATTTTTGAAGGCCTTTTATCATGGTACTAGTGTTCCATTTGCTAGGAATCTTCCTCACGACTTGGTTTCCAGGGATTTGGATGTCAGAGGGAATGTGAGAAGTCTTATACGATTTCCTCTCAAATAGTAAATACAATGCTCAAGACAGTATGCTCTGGAGCCAGACTGTGGGTTTGAATTCTTTCTCAGCTATTTACTGTGTGACCATGGGTCTGAGTAGAGAGGGTGGGTGATGTTGCTACCATGTGGAGGCCACTAGTGTTTGAAGTCATCAGTTGCTTGTAGGTAGGTGACCTGGTGGGTTCTATCCTGGGACCCACTTGGGTTTGTCATTTCTCACAGGTGGAGAGCTCTACTTCAGGTTTCACTCCTAGTGGAGGAAGCTCTTCAGTTTCCATGGTGGGTATTCAGGTGATTTTTGTCAATTAATATTAGGCTTCAGTGTATATTTCATATACAGCAGTACATTGGTAACAAAGGTTTCTTTTTTGCCAGATTGCAAGTAGAAAGCCAACAGATGGTGCTTCCTCATCAAATTGTGTTACTGATATTTCCCACCTTGTCAGAAAGAAGGTAAATCTATATATGGTCATTTCTTTTCTATATTCTCCCTACTCTGCATTTCCCTCCCTCCAAATGATACATGAGAATTACCTTTCACATAAACATCCCTAATGCTTGGTGCAATAAGATGGCTGTTTTGGGACTTCCCTGGTGGTTCAGTGGCTGAGACTCCAAGCTTAACGTTGTTGGGGGCCCGAGTTTGATCCCTGGTCAGGGAACTGGATCCCATATGCCACAACTAAAGATCAAAGATCCTGAGAGCCACAGCTAGGACCTAGTGCAGCCAAAAGAAATACATATGTCTTCTAGCAACACTCTCCTGGTCTATTTTAGCCCAAGGGCTATTAGGAAAGCTGATGAGGTCTGGTCAGATCATCCCATCTTAGGAAGCTGGCAGGTTTACAGTAGTCATTCAGCAGCAGACCTCCTTAAACTTAAGCCTCCACTCTTATTTTGCTTCCTGACTCAACTTCAGATTTATGGGTTGGTCACTGTTGTCTGTTCCTCATCCCTATCCTCTCTCTCCATCCTTGGAGAGGCTGAACTGGTATGTTTAGGCATACCAGTCTATTCTCCAGAGGACAGGCTGTGGCTCGGGAGACCCTTAGAGCTGTGAATCCTGGTGTTCATGATCTTTGCACCATAGGGAAGAGGCATGTGTTACAAAATTTTTTTTTTTTTTTTTACAAAATTGTTTTATAATTGTCCTTTTAAAAACAGTAAGCACATTTGTGAAGCTTTCACAATTAATTATATCTTTATAGAGGAAACCAGAGGAAGAGAGCCCCCGGAAAGATGATGCAAAGAAAGCCAAACAAGAGCCAGAGGTGAATGGAGGCAGTGGGGACACTATTTCCACTGGAACCGAAGTTGCTGAAAACATGGAGGAGGAGGTGGGCAGTTAAGCAGGGTTTGGACTCTTGCCTCATTTCCCTTGTTCTCAGGGCCTGGGGAAGCCAATGCATGTTCCCCAACTTGATCCTCTTTGGATTATTTGATTACTTTCATAAAAACAATGAGGTTGTACAGGAAACAGTTTGGTTATGAAATGTAAGATGTCTCATTGTCAAATATATACCACAGGTCCCCCTCTAATGAATGTGGGAGAAGACACGTGATTCGGTCACTTTTGCTTGCTCCTCTTTCTATCAGCCTTATTACAGAGAAGTTAGGAAATGGGTGTATACTTGTGATCCCTTTTAGTGTAGAGAGCAAAGCAGAATTTAAGGGACCTGTGTTGTTCCTCTGACTGAGGCCGACTCAGTTGTGTAAGAAAGAATGGCTTAAAGTAGGCTCACTTATGCCCAGGCTCCCTGTTTATCTTCCAGGCCGAGAATAAAGCTGAAAGCCGGGCAGCAGTGGAGGGGACAGTGGAGGCCGGAGCTACAGTTGAAAGCACTGCATGTTAAGAGAGGGAGCAGAGCCTGCCTCCCAGTGGAAAGTGTTTTTGTATATAATGTATTTTTTCACTTTTTGGGGATTCTTTTTGTATAACTTCAATAAAGATTGTAAGCAAAGGTTGAGGCTTTGATGATTTTTTTTTTCCCTTAAATATTGGCTTAATCTGTGCCCCTTGGAGCACTCTGGGTTTTATACAGTGGCCAAAGGTTTTTGTGTTTTTTTCCTCCTCTGTATTGATCTCTGTTGGAAGTTCTAATCCAGATTCCTGTCTAATGTGGAGGTGATGAAATCAAGCGTGACCGCAGGCCCTTATCTTCCAGTGGTGCTGTCTTTTCCATTATAAATACTCTGAACCTGGGCTGTCTTGCAAATTGAGTGGTGCTCTCCCTGGACAAGGGGCTACAAAACAAGACTTAGTTAAGATCTTGTTCTTTGGTGCTGATACTGTTTGATGGACTTTGTGAGCTAATAACAGCTATGCCAGGCCTTGGGGCACCTTGGTATCCACCTGGTGTCCAATTAGGGCCATAATCCTGTCCTGGAAAAAACTGACGAAAATTTGGGGCAAGGGAGCGGGCAGGGGGAGTGATCCTTGAGGAATACTGTTGTGCTAACTATATAAAATTGAGCTTGCAAGTGGCTGAGGGACTGACTGGACACTTTGGATGTGGTTGGAAGAATCTGTGGGGAGAACTGGCTGGTTGAGTTACATTGTTATATTTGAACCTTTATGTACAGAAAATATCAACAGTTGAAATTGTTACCTGTCCACAGTTTTGACTTATTAAATAAAGATGTTAAAATGCCTCTGGACTTGTGTTTAAAGAGTGCGGATCCTGAGCTGCCTGGAGCATTTCAGTGGGATGTGGGGTTGAAAGGTGGAAACTGGCTCAGCAATTCTGGCTGCCCAGTCCGAGGGTGCTGGTGTTTAGGCCACTGGTGCTAAAGCCGTCCCATTGGGCCCTTGCTGATGTCCAGGGTGCAGAGCCAGTGTAAGATCTGTGACTTGGCTGCCTCTGAGCTGACCTTTAAGAAACTGCTTTATACCAGGCAGGATCTGAACTCCAAACAGTGCCTGCCCTCGACTACCTAAGGGGATTTGATAATTCCACCATTCACAGGGCTACTTTGCTGCACTGGACAGATGGCAGGTTAGAACAGGCAAAGGCAGCCTTAATTATCAAGACTTTGATTTTGCTGACACTGGTCTGAAGCCAGGCCCAGTATAATAACAGCTGGATTTCACCTCTGATGAGCCCCCTGCCAACTTGGAGGGAACATGACCCAGGTTGTTTGTAAGTAGATAGGCTACAGGAGCTCCCTGTTTTATGGTGACCTTGAGAATCTGGAAGGCTTCCTGGAGGATGTGAAGAAGCTGGGATAAATACGTGGGCTGTAAGACTGGCTTTAGCAAAAAAAACATAACACATGGGGGGGAGCTCATAGAGTTCCTTTTTTTTTTTTTTTAATTTTATTTTATTTTTAAACTTTACAATATTGTATTAGTTTTGCCAAATATCGAAATGAATCCGCCACAGGTATATCCGCGTTCCCCATCCTGAACCCTCCACCCTCCTCCCTCCCCTCCCCTCCCTCTGGGTCGTCCCAGTGCACCAGCCCCAAGCATCCAGTACCGTGCATTGAACCTTCTTTAGCTGAATGAAAGACTCTCTCCAAGTCACCTTTCAAAGAATTTATATGCTAGACAATACTATAAACCTGATGTGTTTAATCCTCACATCAATCTTTTTTTTTTTTAACAAAAGGATAATAGGTAAAGAAAGACCAAGTGCTTGTGGAAGTTAGAGCTGGGATTGGAGCTCATGTTAATGTGCTCACATCTGTATTTGTTTCCAGACTCTTGTCAGAACATGGAGATAGTAAAGCTGCAGATCCCAGAAGAGGCCTCAGTCTGGGCCCCAGCCTTGTGCACGTTAAGCTACTCATACCCCCGTTCTTCTGGACTCTGAGCCAGTGGGGGTTGGTCAAAGCTGTGGGGGAGGGCCCAACCCTCTTCTCTGCACCCGAGTCTGCTAGTTCAGGCATCTTCTGGAGGAGGGGGGTCAACAAAGGCAGTTGTTGGGGTGAGGGGGCTGGCTTCCGGTGAAGATGAGTTGGGTACCTGTGGAACAAGGAGAGGGTAGATCTGTAGCAATCTTGGTGTAGAGGTTAATAGCACAGCGTCTAGTGTCACACCACTTTACAGTTAACTGCTCACTGTGAACCAAGTTAACCTCATGGTGCTCTCATTTCCTTATCTGTTGACACAGCTGTACGGACCTAACAGGATATGTGAGTCACATGAGTTCATTCACAGAAAACACAGTAATGGCTTGGTAAGTGCTTAGTGGTCAACAAAGGCTGGTTATTAACCACATCAACCACACCTGTGTTGTCCCTGCTCTAGTTGGGCCCTCACCAGGGGTGGGTACTGGTACTCGTGGGCATTTGCTGGATTGATCTCTGCCAGGGTCTGGACACCTGCATCTCTTGTATTCACCAGTCGCAGAAAGAGCTCGGCCTGATTAACCTGGGGAAAGGTGAGATGGCCTTGCATCTGTAACGTGAAGGAGCAGACCCAGCCCCCATCCTCCACACTCACCTGGGGAATCCTGTTAAGCTGCCCAGGGCTAAGGTGCCCAGGGCTAAGGCTGGGGTCCGGAGGGAGGGCCCGAAATGGGAGACGCCAGCGACCACTTAGCAGCCTTTGATTCTGGTCAAATAGCACTAGTGAGGCCCAGGCCTTTGGCTGTGGTGCCTTAGCCCATGCTAGCCCCTGCCAGGCCCGGAGCTCACAGACCAAGGCTACTGATGGTGAGGGTGGTAGTCTAGAGCAAAACCAAAAATGTGTCAGGAGCCAGAAGTGGGTTATGCTCCCTTCCTAGGACTTGGGCCTCAGAGCCAGAGTCCTTGTATACAGATGAGGAAATACAGCAGAGTGAGGGACAAGCCTCAGCTGTGGCAAACAGCACCAAGGAAATAATCCCCATGTACTGACCTGGGTACAGGCTGCTTGCTGGCAAGGATGGCACAGTTGCCCATGGGCCCAGGAGCTGGAGGTGGGGGCAGGCAAAGGGCTGGGGGTAGCGCTGTGGTCCCTCCTGACTCCCGTCCATCTCGGGCCAAACCAGTCATCAGTTGCACCCAAACCCAAGAAGCCTCAAGGCCCCGCAGGAAGTCATAGAAAATGACAAAGCCAGCCCTAGGAAACACAGGTCTCAGGCCCCAGTCCCACCCGCCCACCACCCAGGCAGTTCCCCCATTCTAGCTGGCCTGAGTGGGTCTCCTAAACTAGTAGCAGTGACTAAGTCACAGAGGATGTTGAAGGAGGGAGCAGGCCTCACCCAGGGTTGTAGGGTGCAGGGCCCAGGACGTCAGTTGTGGGCAGGAGGTAGTGTGGATCCCTGGCCGGGTTCCTGGTCATGGCTCCAGGAAGCTGCGACTGCGCAGGAAGAGTTAATTCTTCCAGAAACCCTCCCAGGCAGACACTATGCTCCCCGAGCTCCCCCAGCTGCACAGAGCAGAACTGCCCCAATCCAAACCCCCGGTCCTCACAGCCTTCTCAGCGCCACCCAAGAATAGGACTCTGGTGGAGGGCGGCAGCTGGGGAGCCACTGGAGGCGGGAGGCTTGGGGGATCTTCCCTCCTCAGGCGTGGGCTCGGATTGGCCCCAAGTCTCGGCTCCCCTTGCCCTAGGTACACGGAAGAGAAGGGGCCCTTCAGCAGGACGCAGGAAGTGAGATACCTCATCCCCAAGAGCCAAACCCATGCAGACACCTGGAGATGCGCGTGGACACGGGACTGATGGGGCGCAGACACGGGTCGCATTCCCCGTGCATGGCCCCTCTAACCCCTTTCTCTGAGCCTGGCCTGCTGGGGAGGGCTAGGCAGGGTGGAACTGGCTGCTCACTGACCCCAGGGTGTCTGGCCTGCGCCCCTCTGCATCTGCAAAGCCAGGATTTCTGCCTCCAGGCGCCGGTTTTCAGCCTCCACTGCTAGAAGCTCCTTGAATGCAGCACCTGCCCGTCCTCCTGAGATTGAACAAATGTGACCCGTCACCTCTGATCTCTGGTGACCAGCTGCTCTGAGCAGCTCTCCAGCCTTGGTACTCTCTGAACACGGCTGATTGTCGGCTAACATTCTAGCCACCACCACAGAGACAAATGTTCTACCTCGGAGTTTCACTCAAGTGGTTCTCAAGCCAAAGGCGTCCTCCCTCACCGCCCTTCCCTCTTTCCAGAGAGGTCTCCCGGCTGGCCCGCTTCTGTTCACCCCTGCGGGTCCGCGACCGCCGAAGCTCCAGAGCTGATGCCTCCGCTTGCAGCTGCCACATCCAGCCCAGAACGCCGGGGTCCTGGCCCCCGCCTCGAATGTAGGCCTCACGCAGGGCCCTAGGGAGTAGGGGACAGGAAGGCAGCAGCGTTTTACCAGAATCGATCAGCGCTTCGTCCCGAGAACGTCCCCGGGCCCGGACCTCACCCGATCTCCGCAGGCAGAGTCCCTGGGGTGGCCTGTAGCACCGGACCACAGAGTTCTGCTTCTCTCACGGTGTTCAGCCGGGTGCTGGGGTCGGGGCCGGCGGCGCCGGGACCGCTTCAGAGATGGAGACGCGGGTCTCCGGTAGCCCCGCCCCTTCCCGACGGCTCCCGCGCGGCCTCCAGGCAGAGCCCCCCTCCCCGCTCAAGCCCCGCCCCGCGCAGGGGCGGCTCTCCCGGGTTCCCACGCATCCTTCTTACACCGGGTTGGCCTGGAGCTGCTGAACGTGCGCCCCTAACTTCTCCAGAGCTCCCCGCGTTCGCCCTGCCTCTGCCCGGAGTTCTCGAAGCTCTCGCTCCAGACTGAATATGCGTGATTTCCCGTTCCCGGTCCAGGCCAAACCTTGGAGGCGCCGGCTCAGTTCTGAGGGGGTAAGAGATCAAGTCACGACCGTGGGGCGACCTCAAGCCAAGGGGGGAAGGTGGGCCCTAGTCCCCCTCTGTCCCCTCACCCTCGCTGCGCTGCTCTAGGGCCCAGCTCTGTGCCGCGGTCTCTGCCACGCGCCTGGCGTGAGTCCAGTGCAGTGCCAGCAGCCGCTCGCCCAGGCTGCCAGCAGCCTTGGAGTGGGCGCTCTGAGTCGTCGCCTCTGAACGCCTCCAGGGCCCCTGTGGCCCCCTGGGGATTTCTGTTATCCAGGGTCTCATTTCCTGCAGACAGAGCCGCAGCCGCTGCACCTGAAGGTAACAGTTACCCGCAGCCTCTGTTGGGAGTAATCTGACCTACTCGTGATCTGTAAGCTTGGGGGGCAATGCTGTTTTGTGCCCATGGGAAAAGCCAGGTGTACCTCCTCTGTTAGCCTCTTCAGAGCTGATTTGCCGGCCTCCTGCTCCCGGAGGCCCTGGTGTTCTTGTGGCACAACCTGCGGATGGGGTGTGGGGTGAGGAATGCTGAGAGTCACTTCAATACCCACTCATGACCATGGAGGCCTTTACCCCGGGTACCCGTGGTTCAGTGGCTACTGGGGGCTGTGCTCCAATCATCACCTCCCGGGTCTGACGGCCAATGCAGAAGCGCTGAGTGTGGGTGGCCAGCAGGGCCCATGAGCGGAAAACCATGTCACAGGATCCACAGGGCAGGAGCCCTGGCTCCCTGGAGTGGGAGGCCATGGGAGGGGACCCCTTTCCTGACACCAGCCAAGACCTGGAGAAAACAGGACAGAGGGGCAGAGGGAAAGGGAGAGGAGGATGAAATAGCCAAAGGTAGAGAGGAAAGACCACGTTTACCAGGTCAAGTTTGTTTGGGGAGAAGCTTTAGCTCCCTGGGCAACCACCTCAGGTCTGGGCAGGTCTGGAGAATGAGTGGGAAGGCTTAGTCACCTTAGGGAGGAGTCCCTGGCTTGAAAAACACTGTTAAAGCATTGTTCCACCTTGTATGAGTATAGGCAAGTCTCTTACCACCACATCTTGGTTTTTCTGCCTATATTAATAAAGGGGAGCAAACAGCTGCCTCCTAGAATTTCAGCTGAGTCCATATCACCACATACTTCATCTTGGCCATTTAATAGCCTCTGGCAGAAAAGGTCATCTTCTTCATTCTTGTTTTGCCCAAGTGGATGTATCCCAAGTTAAATGTCATTGTCCATCCAGGGAATACTTGAGAGAGAAGGCATTGTGCCTGGAAACCATGACTTGCTGGTTGAGTAACAAGCATTTCCTTCCACCATGCCTCTCTGGAGGTAACATTTTTTGCATAACCAAGTCACACCAAGGCTCCCCAACTCCCAATTCCCACCACACCCCAACCAAGATAATCAGCACAGCCCAGAAAAGAAGGTTCTGGAAGAACACAATCCATCAGAAAAGGAAATCAAATACAGAAAGGTACCCCTTCACTCGAGACTGGGGCCCACACAGGCCCCACTCCTGCTGACCGATCTCCCTGCCAGCTCCCTGAGTAGATGAATCCAACAGCAACAGGAGCTCTGACTGCTCCATGTTTCTAAACAAGCAGGTGGTGGTTACCCCACCCCCAGGGACTTAAGGCCAAGGCAGGAGGAGCAGCAGGTTACACAGTACTTCAAAGTATATAATCAAAGTCCAGCTCAATTTCAAGTGAGAAAAGGGCTACACTTTAGAAATTTGTTCTGAGAGCACTAGTTAAGTGGCAAAGCCCAAGACCAAATATACAGGATATGTCTAACTCAACCTACTTCTCATTTCCAATTTATAGTTCATTTAATAGTATTTCATTGAGCCTAAGATGCACATTTTTCATATTTTAATACTGAAATAAAGATTCACAATTAATGTAGTGTCATAACTCAATTTTTTTCTTTTCCTTCCTTCCTCTATTAATCTCTCTTTTGACCGCCCACATGGCACATGGGATCCCTAGTTTCCCAATAAGGGATTGAACCCTTGCCGCCTACACTGGAACTGTGGCGTCTTATCCACTAGATCACCAGGGAAGTCCCAAGTTTTCTTATTAGTACTCTGCCTTCCTATCCTTTAGAATCTACCAAGTATCATGGTGGTTTCCCTTCCTCTAGTCTCTACCCCTTCTGGAATCTACACTGTAAGACAGTTATCCTTTCAAGTGGTTGGGCCTGTTACTCTTGCTTGTCTCCCATTACAGCATAATCTTGGGCTGCTATATCCACTGGGGACCATGTGATATACAGCTGGTCAAAGAATGCCACCATCAGTGATCTGTTCACTTCTAATTGTTCATCAGATCTTGCCCTAAGATTCCATTTTTAATGTAACTGTTTCTTCTCTTCCCTATTGAGTTGTGTGCTCCTTGCATTCCCAGGGCCTTGCACAATGCCTGGGACACCCTATATTCTTATTTAGCACGAATATTCAGGCACAGAGTTCCTTAAAATAGGCACACTGGCAAATACATGGGCAGTGAAAAACAGCTTCAGAAAGGAAACTTGGGTTTCTGGTTTTATTACTGGTAGTTTATTGCACAGGTTTTCTGCATCAAAAATGTATCTGCTAAAAGGAGAAACAGGTGTGTCTGAATTCGGATTTTTCCTCAGACCTCTAAATCCACTCATCTAATTTTAAAGAAAATATACTTCTTACACAAGACAATCCAAACTGATGCAAAATATTTATTCCAAGTTAGTTATTTTATGCAGTAGTTTTCCCCCTCAACAGACTTGTGATAACCACATCTTTTAAATCTGTAAATAATGTTATCAAAATAATCTTAATCTTTGAAATCTCACAAAAATTTATATTTTACAATCCACCCTGAATATCAAGGCTGCAAGAATAACACAACATTTCCTATATCCAAATATTTTACAGCTGTACCCAGAAAGAAAAAAAAAAGGGAAAAAACCACATATGCTTGGTTAAGGGCTAACGTTACCCGAGCAGCCAGAAATAAAATAAAATATCCAAATTATTAGCATTAATTTAATACAATTATAACTTCAACAGTCACTTTGTCATTGACAATGATTGCTTGAGCACAAGGGTGAGTGCCCCAAGGGCTGGTAGTAGAAGCTGCTGCTGCAGACCAGTGTCTCCTCCTCTCTGCACTGCCAGCTCCCACCTGTGCATTGCCCCATATATACTGTGTGTATGTGTGTTTTAAAAATCTTTCCCACCACACAAAATTCTCTCTATTAAGCAGATAACAGGGAAGAACAACAACAAAAGCTAAACAAGCCAATCGCTCGCTCTCTCTTTGGGATATGATTATTTCCCTTGTGCATGAAGTATTCAACAATAAAATAAGAAAAGGAAAAGGCAAAGAACGATTTCTTCTGTATAACCCCTAAACACACAAGCTGAGTTTACTGGGTCAGATTTAACTGTGAGCATTTATACGCCTACTTCCAGGCATCGTCATCAGATGTCTCACTGCTACTTGTCTCCGTGTCTGAGTCCTCAAACTCTGCTCTGCAAGTGCTCCTCCAAGGGGAGAAGAGGCTGGAACTTCGACTCTGCAAGAAGCCATTCTTTCCGAAGCCGTTTCTTCTCAGCTGTGGTTGGCATGGGAAAAAAAGGAAAAGACCATCAGCAGTCACTACACTGGCCCAGGACCAAAAGTCACTACCCTTTCCCAGGACCTGGCAAAGGCCAGAAAGCCGAAGTGTTAGTTGCTCAGTTGACTCTGCAACCCCATGGACTGTAGCCCACCTGGCTCCTCTGTCCATGGAATTTCCCAGGCAAGAATACTGGAGTGGGTTGCCATTCCCTTCTCCAGGGGATCTTCCTGACCCAGGAATCAAAACCAGGTCTTCTGTATTCCAGGCGGATTCTTTATTCCTGAGCCATCAGGGAAGTTGGGAAAGGCCAGGCTTCAGCTCAATTTTAGCCAGAATGTTCTTTCTTCTAAGAAACTGAAGATTTCTTACAGCTGAAGATTTCTTACAGCAGTGCTTTTTGAACTGCAATGTGCAAATGAATCACCTAAAGATTTCTTTAAAATGCAGACTGATTCAGTATGTCTGAGGTAGGGTTCAAGATTTCTTATTTCCACAAGTTCTCAGGTGATGACGATGATAGGGGAACAGAATTCTGAGTACTGAAGTCTTTATGTCAGCCTATACTTTTCCTTATAGGATTTAACATCACTGTTACTTATGCTTTAAATACATACCACCAGAACTTAGGTTCCATGAGGTTTGTAGGGACCTGGCAGTGTTTTATTCAGAGAAAGAATCTAGGCATTTGTTGAAGAAATTTAGAGAGACTATTTGGCTTCTTGGCTCTGGGTGGGGTACCAGAGGGAATCCACAAGGCTGCAAGCAGAGCAGGGTTAGCCTGCTTCCCCAGGGACCAAGGGCTCAGCCCATAACCTTGGAACATAGCCTTGTGGTTCTGAGGAGGAGTTAGAGCTTCCAGGATGAAATAACATATTGCTTTCTGTAATCTGCGAACTACTGACCGGGTTCTGTGTCCACCACTGGAGGTCCTTATGGCCTGGGATGCTCCTCTGTATTTCTACAATGGCAACTTATTGTTTTCTTTCTCAAGGTCCTTCTCACACCCTAAACTGGGACTTTTTCTCTTAGTCATTAACTGCTCTCCAGCAAAGTTTACCACATACCTGCTCTGTCTTCATGTGGAACTCTCTGAGCTCATCCTCTGTGAGGGGAAGACAATTCTCGTCATTTTCAGGATACTCCTGCCATCCCATTGCTTTCAGTAACCTAGTAGAAAAAGAAAATACAGCTTTAAGTGGGAGGGAAGCCCTTAACTTTCCATAGAAACTTTCCTGCCCAGGGACAATGGTATCCATTTAGAGAAGAAACATGGGTTTTTCTCTTTATACTCAGTAGGATAAGCTTTAATTATGACTACTTAGGTGCCTGGAATTAGATGGTGAATCTCCACAGTTGCTCTTTCCAATCTCAATAGATGCAGAAGAAGCCTTTGACAAAATTCAGCACCTATTTATGATTAAAACTCTTCAAAAAATGGACATAGAAGGAACCTACCTCAACACAGTAAAGGCCATATATGATAAGCCTACAGCAAACATTCTCAGTGGTGAAAAACTGAAAGCATTCCCCCTAAAATCAGGAACAAGACAAGGGTATCCACTTTCACCACTATTATTCAACATAGTTTTGGAAATCCTAGCTACAGCAATCAGAGAAGAAAAAGAAATAAAAGAAATTCAGATAGGAAAAGAAGTAATGCTTTTACTGTTTGCAGATGCCATGATACTGTACAAGACAGTGTCACAAAATCACTCGAGCTAATCAGTGAATTGAGCTAAGCTACAGGATACAAAAGCGATACACAGGTGCTCTTTCCAGAGCATAAGAGTTATAGAGAACTCTTATGTAGAAGCAGCAGAATAAAGAAAAGAGTCAAACTGTCCCATAGGCAAAACCAAAGAAATCTCAGTCTCCCGTGAGCAAAATCAGCACATAGCCACATGTACCAAGGTTCCTATTTTTCTTGACTGCACAACACAGCATGTGGGATCTTACTTCCCTGACCAGGAATGGAAGCCATGCCCCTGCAGTGGAAGCATGGAGAATTAACCGCTGGACTGCCAGGGAAGACGCTCTGAGTTCTCTTAATTTCATGGCATTGTAAACCCCATAACCTTGTGATTGTTTACCCCTTTTTAAGTTCCTCTGGATAGGAGCTCCTTTTCAGGAAGATACCTGGCAGGTCCCATCTGCCATCCAGTTGGCCAGACACCTTGGTTGGCTCTGTGTTCAAGGCCCTCATTTAAAGAACAGGCCTCATACCTTCAGTTCAGTTCAGTTCAGTTGCTCAGTCGTGTCCGACTCTTTGCGACCCCATGAATCGCAGCACGCCAGGCCTCCCTGTCCATCACCAACTCCCGGAGTTCACCCAGACTCACGTCCATCGAGTCAGTGATGCCATCCAGCCATCTCATCCTCTGCCGTCCCCTTCTCCTCCTGCCCCCAATCCCTCCCAGCATCAGGGTCTTTTCCAATGAGTCAACTCTTCGCCTGAGGTGGCCAAAGTACTGGAGTTTCAGCTTTAGCATCATTCCTTCCAAAGAAATCCCAGGGCTGATCTCCTTCAGAATGGACTGGTTGGATCTCCTTGTAGTCCAAGGGACTCTCAAGAGTCTTCTCCAACACCAGAGTTCAAAAGCATCAATTCTTTGGCGCTCAGCCTTCTTCACAGCCCAACTCTCACATCCATACATGACCACAAGGAAAACCATAGCCTTGACTAGATGAACCTTTGCTGGCAAAGTAATGTCTCTGCTTTTCAATATGCTCTCTAGGTTGGTCATAACTTTCCTTCCAAGGAGTAAGCGTCTTTTAATTTCATGGCTGCAGTCACCATCTGCAGTGATTTTGGAGCCCCCAAAAAAATAGTCTGACACTGTTTCCACTGTTTCCCCATCTATTTCCCATGAAGTCATGGGACCGGATGCCATGATCTTCGTTTTCTGAGTGTTGAGCTTTAAGCCAACTTTTTCACTCTCCACTTTCACTTTCATCAAGAGGCTTTTGAGTTCCTCTTCACTTTCTGCCATAAGGGTGGTGTCATCTGCATATCTGAGGTTATTGATATTTCTCCCGGCAATCTTGATTCCAGCTTGTGTTTCTTCCAGTCCAGCGTTTCTCATGATGTACTCTGCATAGAAGTTAAATAAGCAGGGTGACAATATACAGCCTTGACGTACTCCTTTTCTTATTTGGAACCAGTCTGTTGTTCCATGTCCAGTTCTAACTGTTGCTTCCTGACCTGCATACAGATTTCTCAAGAGGCAGGTCAGGTGGTCTGGTATTCCCATCTCTTTCAGAATTTTCCACAGTTTATTGTGATCCACACAGTCAAAGGCTTTGGCATAGTCAATAAAGCAGAAATAGATGTTTTTCTGGAACTCTCTTGCTTTTTCCATGATCCAGCGGATGTTGGCAATTTGATCTCTGGTTCCTCTGCCTTTTCTAAAACCAGCTTGAACATCAGGAAGTTCACGGTTCATATATTGCTGAAGCCTGGCTTGGAGAATTTTGAGCATTACTTTACTAGCGTGTGAGATGAGTGCAATTGTGCGGTAGTTTGAGCATTCTTTGGCATTGCCTTTCTTTGGGATTGGAATGAAAACTGACCTTGGGGCCTCATAAATCCCAAGAGAAGCCAAAGGGGCCACCATAACAGCTCTAGGAAACAGGTCTCACCCACTCCACCTTTCCAACCTAAGCCATAAATTGAGGCTGAAACTGAACTACAAGAAAGCCCTGGAAAGAAGCAAGTGGAAAGCTGGGTGAATCTGTAAAGGAATACACCCAGTGGGCAACAGGCCAGCCTGTGGCACACATAGAACAAGCTGTGCTGCTGCGGGCAGTTCTCTCTATACTGGAGGTGGAGGTGTCTTAAGTATGTTCAGACTCCTTGTAGGTCATATGTAGCCTTGTATCTCTGATCCTCACCTACCTGTGCTCCGCTTCCAGAGAGTGCGAGAGGCCCTCCCCGTCCTCCTCCACAGGGAGCGCGAGGCCGTTCTGGTGGCAGCCTTCCTCCCCGCTTTCCTTTGGTTCAGGTGTGCTGTTGTCCTCTGACTGGGGGACAGGAAGGGAAGGAAGGGCACATTTAGTTTAACAATCTATTGGGGCAAGGTAAGCAATCTAAGAAATAAGGAGATGCTTTCTACCTTGGCCCACAGGTTTTCCCCACTTAAAAATGAGAACTTGCTCATCTTGCTAAGATTTCCAAAGGATACCAATTGGCTACCATCTTACCTTCAGGTTAGGTCAGCTGTGGCAGAAGTTACTAGCTGCCTATGCAGTACTGATTTTCTATTCTTCCTTACCGATTTGGACTAAAGAACCAATATGCTAAGCTTTTAAAAAGTTCCCTTTCCTAAACTTCTTCGCAGCTAGGAGTGGCTATTGGACAGCTGCCCACTTAAAATGTGAGTGGAAACTGCAGGGGTGGCTTTTAAAAGAAAGCATTTTAAAAAGGGCATCCCTCTTCCGGTTTTTGGCTCTCTCCTTTCCCTAACTAGAAAGTGGATGGGAACACAAGTACCCTAGTCCAAAGTGACCAAAAGTTACAAGTTTACTGATACTACAGATGCTATTACCTCTTGGACTAGGAACCTGTTGCAAGATACAAAAACAAAAACCCTCTTCTTTTATGGTTCTGTTTGTCAGATTTTCTTCCATTACAGTTAAATATAATCTTTAAAAAAAAAGAAAAGCTTCTATAGTTTACCAACTTCTTACAGCAATGACCAATTCAAGACTCAAGCAGTGCTGCCCTGATTAAGAGCACCAAGTCCCAAGGCCACTATCTTTGAAATGAGCCCTAATCTGAAATACGTTGAACAGCAAACTGAGCTCACTTTTATTACAAGCTGTTACTCCATAAACAAATCTCTGTACGTTTTTTTAAAAAAATGTACCGTATCTTTCTCTCTTAAAAACAGAAAGTACATGTATAATGCAGAAAAACACTTATGTTGCCCCAGAAGAACCCACAGTCTTACATCTTCCAACTTCTCACACTCTCTGCTCTCTGAGAAGTCTCCATTCCGGTCATCCTTCAGCGTCTTCAGGAACTCGCTCTTCCTGTCAGTAGTTCGGCGGGTCAACTTGGTGAGACGAGAGGAGCTGATCTCAATCGGAGGAGTGGTGCTGGCGGGACTCTGGGCAAACACCACAAAATAGGTTGCTCCTGGCAGTAAACGTAAGTACTGGGATTCTCTAGGCCACTTCTTCATGGTACTGCTTTCCTGAATCTGGCAGTCTGTTTATTACGGTCTTTTACCAAAAATAAACTATCGTTTTCATTTAAACAGAGTTCAGTTCTGCAGTTTTTACAGTTAAAACCAGATGGTTTAAATAGCACCTCTCTGATCTTTCTCCAGAGGCAAGCATAATGCCAGTCTACCACAGGCCAAAGACCCCACCCAGCTACCATCTATCTTTGGATGCTAATGGGAATCACCAGTAAAGAAATGACTCTGAGCTAAGAATAGCTACAAAGGAAATAAAGTTAGAGCTATACATACCACACCACTTGTCTCAGTTTAAGTAAATGGGGAATGCCAACTTCAGAAAAAAAGGCTGTTTTCCTTTATCCTCACTCACCTCTTTGGGAGAACTTAAAACTACACCACCAGCCAGTACTACTGGTTTGGTAACAGAGATTGGACTGGTAAAAGCAGACTCTCGGCTAGAGGAAAGGGGTCCTGATTTGTGTTCCATTCTGTTAGCTTTCCACGCACTGGCCTACACAGGAAGAAAGAACAATCAGTCAGAACAGCACACAGACAGAAGCTCAGCTTGTAAGATCACAAAGCAAAGAGTGAAAAGTTACGTGGGAATATTACGTGGAATGTTGTGTAGGAATATGAAAGCTCACCTGTCTCAACACATTTGGGAGGTACACAACCTTGAAGGGAAAAGGTAGACAGGAATCAGAAAAGCCATGGGATATTAATAGGTATAGAGAGCTCTCGTCCAATAAGCCTGGGAGATGCGAGGCTGAATGTAGTCCCACAACAGGTTTCTTTTACTGTGCTATTTCACAAAGCACTTTCATATATGTGAACTGAGAGGCAGATATAATCTACAGTATTTTCTAAACTCATTTGACACCCCAATTTTTTTTTTTTTAATGGTGTGTTGTATGTTAACCTTTGATGTAACCCTGACAAACCTCAACCCTCACAAAGTACATCAGAAAAAATGTTGTTTTCTAGGAACTCTGATGGCAGGAGGCTAGTTACAGGACAGAGTGGGAAATATAAATGGCTGGATGATCCTGGTTTAGTCCAGAAGCTCTTCCCTTGCTCCGTCTTGTGGGGTCTGGGCCCATTCTGTCCCTCTGGCCCTGGCCCCAACTCAAATGGCAACATAGTGTAGCTAGAATACTCATTTTCCCAAGTCAAACAGCCCATCTGAGGCACATCACTGAAGTGAGGCTGAAGAAAGTAAAAAAACCTGTTTTTCCAAAATGAAACAATTAGAAACAAAAGACCTCTAGGACAAAAGAAGGGTCTGAGTGAAAAGAGCTTCATTCTTCTTATTAAAGAAGATACTGTAGGCTTTAGGAAATGTAACAGAGTTATCTACCATATACCAGATACTTCTTGTAGTTTATTTAATCCTTAACCCAATCAGATATAATTATGATGTTGAATTTTTACCAAGAATTATACTGACATTTATGTCAGTTGCTCAGTCATGTCCGACTCTTTGAGACCCCGTGGACTGTATCCCACCAGACTTCTCTGTCCATGGGATTCTCCAGGCAAGAATACGGGAGTGGGTTGCCATTCCCTTATCCAGGTATCTTCCTGACCCAGGGATTGAACCTGGGTCTCCTACAATGAGGACGGATTCCCTGGAACCACCAGGGAAGCCTGTACTGACATTAAGGAAGTTACATAATTTGTCCAAGGTTACTCAACTGGTATGTAATACTGTTTTCCACAGTGCCTCCAAAAACAACATGCAAGCCAATAAAAGAAAGAAGCAATGACCCAACTAGAATGGAGATTAATTTTTTTTCTTTCACTGAAGAAAATCTAAAGATGGCCGCTTATTCTGGCCAAATATCAAAGACACAGTTTCCCAGAGGTGTACAGGGTCACCAGATACCTTGTCTCTGTTAATACTGTACATTATCCACCCTTTAATCAATCAGTAAAATAAAGGAAGGGGAAAAAAACCATTAAAATGAACCACATATCAACCATTTTCTTTTTAAAGTATCGTCTCCTTCCCTCCAAACCAGTCTCAACTCTCCACCTCAAACGATCACGCCTTTTCCTACTAGATGGAAGTCAGAAGTCACTATACCCAAACTCTCCCCAACCCCCTTCTTTGCATCTTAAGTTCCCTTAATGGCTCCACCCTCCCTTTCTATCATTCTACATGTTTGTTCTCATTCCTTTGTGAATTTATCAATTATTTCTCCTTTGTATCTTTAACTTCCTTTCTATTAAGTTGAAGCTAGGGGGAAAAAAAGATCTATTTTCCTTTTTACTACCATCCTTTCATTGCCAAACTTTTTTGCACAGGTCAGTACCTGCTTTCACTTGCTCATTATTACTATTTAATTCCCTGTAACACACACTTCTATCCCCATTTTAATAAAACAACTCTTTCAATGAGTAAGCAAAAATTTTGTCTTCATATTACATTCAAAAGCCAGCTTTAAAAAGTCTGTTTTTGTAGAAAGTAAGAGATTGCACTTTACCCATCTTTTCTGAACTCTTTTCCCTTTTTTGGGCTTCCCTGGTGGCTCAGATGGTAAAGAGTTTCCCCGCAGTGCAGGAGACCCGGGTTTGATCCCTGGGTCGGGAAGATCCCCTGGAGAAGGAACTGGCTACCCACTCCAGTATTTCCTTTCTCAATTTCCTGATCCTTCATTCTCTTCTCACCTCATAATTCCTTTCAGTCTTTTCAGTGGGTGTAGGCATACTCAGTACTCGCCAACTGGAATCTGTTCCCAGGTGAACTTACTTAGAAAAACTAGTTATTTGTTAACTGTCTAATCATTTAAGTTGTTAAAATCATGTAGCTGATAATATGACCCCTAAACTCTCACCTGAGTTTTTATAAAGACCTCCATCACTTGGCTTTAGTCTTCAAGTCCCACCACTTCCTAACTACCTGCCATCCATACTTAACCACTTATCTTTTTCCAAACATGGCATGTTTTGCCCCTCTCCCTTTTTTGGGTAACACAGTTCCTCTGCCTTCAATGCCTCACCTACTTGCTCCCTAACAAACTCCTACTGTTTTAAAACTACAGTTTGTTGACTACTTCAGTCAGTCCAGTTCAGTTCAGTTGCTCAGTCCTGTCCGACTCTTTGCGACCCCATGAATCGCAGCACGCCAGGCCTCCCTGTCCATCACCAACTCCCGGAGTTCACTCAGACTCATGTCCATCGAATCTGTGATGCCATCCAGCCATCTCATCCTCTGCCGTCCCCTTCTCCTCCTGCCCCCAATCCCTCCCAGCATCAGGGTCTTTTCCAATGAGTCAACTCTTCGCCTGAGGTGGCCAAAGTACTGGATTTTCAGCTTTAGCATCATTCCTTCCAAAGAAATCCCAGGGCTGATCTCCTTCAGAATGGACTGGTTGGATCTCCTTGCAGTCCAAGGGACCCTCAGGAGTCTTCTCCAACACCACAGTTCAAAAGCATCAATTCTTCGGTGCTCAGCTTTCTTCACAGTCCAACTCTCACATCCATACATGACCACTGGAAAAACCAAAGCCTTGACTAGACGGATCTTTGTTGCCAAAGTAATGTCTCTGCTTTTCAATATGCTATCTAGGTTGGTCATAACTTTCCTTCCAAGGAGTAAGCGTCTTTTAATTTTCATGGCTGCAGTCGCCATCTGCAGTGATTTTGGAGCCCAGAAAAATAAAGTCTGACACTGTTTCCACTGTTTCTCCATCTATTTCCCATGAAGTGATGGGACTGGATGCCATGATTTTAGTTTTCTGAATGTTGAGCTTTAAGCCAACTTTTTCACTCTCCACTTTCACTTTCATCAAGAGGCTTTTGAGTTCCTCTTCACTTTCTGCCATAAGGGTGGTGTCATCTGCATATCTGAGGTTATTGATATTTCTCCCGGCAATCTTGATTCCAGCTTGTGCTTCTTCCAGCCCAGTGTTTCTCATGATGTACTCTGCATAAAAGTTAAATAAGCAGGATGACAGTATACAACCTTGACGTACTCCTTTTCCTATTTGGAACCAGTCTGTTGTTCCATGTCCAATTCTAACTGTTGCCTCCTGACCTGCACACAAATTTTTGAGGCAGATCAGGTGGTCTGGTATTCCCATCTCTTTCAGAATTTTCCACAGTTTTTTGTGATCCACACAGTCAAAGCTGCCAATACTATATTCCAAGTACTTAGAATGGCATGAAGTCTGACTCCAAAACCAGAATTCTCATCTTCCTCTTTTTTATCCTTTATCAAGAAGGAAAGTATTCTGGGGCAGTGTAAACAGCCCTAGCTGAAGTCAGACAAATCTAGTTGAAGAATCCTGACTCCATAATTTTTTTTAGGATTTGAAATAGCTCAACTGGAATTCCATCACCTCCACTAGCTTTGTTCGTTGTGATGCTTCCTAAGGCCCACTTGACTTAGCATTCCAGGATGTCTGGCTCTAGGTGAGTGATCACACCATTGTGGTTATCTGGGTCATGAAGATCTTTTTTGTATAGTTCTTCTGTGTATTCTTGCCACCTCTTCTTAATATCTTCTGCTTCTGTTAGGTCCGTACCATTTATGGCCTTTATCATGCCCATCTTTGCAGGAAATGTTCCCTTGGTATCGCTAAAGAGATCCCTACTCTTTCCTATTCTATTGTTTTCCTCTATTTCTTTGCCTTGATCCGCGAGGAAGGCTTTCTTATCTTTCCTTGCTGTTCTCTGGAACTCTGTATTCAACCTCACATTACATAATTTTGTACATCCTAGGATTAAAGTAATATTTTATGCAAAAGGCCTAGTGAATGTCCTGGAACATAGGAAGATGTCAACAAATGGTAGTTCTTCCTTTCTTTGTCACTTCAAAACCCAATTCAAATATGACCTCATCCGTAAAGACTCATGAGGACCCTCTCCAAGAAGGCAGTACAATTATTTTTCATATCTGTCTCTTCACTATATCTCAAAATAAACCCTTTGAGATTGTTTTTGTGCCTCTAGTGACATATAGCTTTTAAATACACAGATCCTTAATGTTTAATAACTGTTAAACAGAGAGAAAATGAATGAATGGATACATCCACATCTGCCTATTAGTCATCTCCTCTCCCCGTAGTAGCCTACATTCAAGAGTCCCAGAACCACTCACATCAACTTCTCCCTGAAAACTCTGCATTCTTTCTTCTCTAACTTCAGTGAAATGGTTCCACAGTTATCCCAGTTTCCGGGGGAAGAATGCTCAGTGTCCTGTTTTCTTCCTCGTATTTGCTCCCCACTGTGTGCCATCACCACCCCTCTTCTCTGTTACTTGCATCACATCCCTGTTCTGGCTTTACTGCCTTTTGCAAAGGCAGTTAACAGCAGACTTTACACTGGTTTTCCTATCTTCATCTTTTCTGAACTCAATTCTCCACAACAGGGCTAAACTGATCTTAAGCTCTGTGTTATGACTTTTCTCCTTGTCACGTCTTCTTCACCCACAGAAGATGTGAGACCCCTGAGGCTATGACTTTGTCTCACTTATTTTCTTATTCTTCTTCTACAGTTTAACATAATGTTTTCAGATATTCCCAATGAAGAAACACTTATGAAAACTTTTTAAACTCTCAGAAACCCTTAAAAGACAGGCAGTACTACGTTCATTTTATATGATGAAGTTGAGGTTCAGAACATTAGAAACTTGTTCAAGCTTGTATTATAAAGAAGGACTTAAGTGTTATCTGCCTACTCGAAAATCCTGCTGTTAAATTTCCATGCTGGGTTCTTTCTTTATAGGAGTTGCTCTCTTGACTGAATTCACATTCTTTCCCTTCTGTATCAAAAGAAATTAATATTCTGCTGCTGCTGCTGCTAAGTCGCTTCAGTCGTGTCTGACTCTGTGCGGCCCCATAGACGGCAGCCCACCAGGCTCCCCCGTCCCTGGGATTCTCCAGGCAAGAACACTGGAGTGGGTTGCCATTTCCTTCTCCAATGCATGAAAGTGAAAAGTGAAAGTGAAGTCGCTCAGTTGTGTCTGACTCTTAGCGATCCCATGGACTACAGCCTACCAGGCTCTTCCGTCCATGGGATTTTCCAGGCAAGAGTACTGGAGTGGGGTGCCATTGCCTTCTCTGATTAATATTCTAAACCCCTTTTAAAAATAACAACACTTGTCAATCAGTGTATTCTTCTTGGGTCATGTTCCTTTAATGACCTTTCAAGTAAATTTAAAGTTGTCCCCACAGGCTTCTTCCTACAGATTTTCTTCATCCTTTCACTTAACTGTTCTAGCACCTATATTGTTTCCTTTTACTGTCAAGTTTCAAACATGCCACTACCTTCATTTCCACCCACATAACTATAGATCCTCTGAAATCTTGTTTTTCAGCCCTACACTACTGTCCTAAAACCTTAACTCAAAGTCACCAAAAACTTTCTAACTGCTCAGGTCCAAACCCCCTCTTTTCCGTTATTGCCCTTGTCAGCAGCAACTGACAAATGCTGACAACCCTGGCTGCTATCTTAAACTCACCCTCGCAGATTTGTGAAAGCATACCATTTTTTCTATGTCTGAGTACAATTTCTTAATCCTATTAACTATGTTGTTATTTTCCTAATATTTATCAAATAATAAGCATTTTCCCAAGTCTTATTTTCCTATTCTTTACTCTTCTTCTATCCTCTTTCCCTTGGTGATCTTCTCTACCCTGACAAGTTTCATTATCACTAGGATAATGACCATCAGTTCTGATATTTTTCCAGTACTACCAGGCAGTTAGAATGGTTCATTCATTATCCCTCAAATGTGCCCACTGTTTCCTATTTTCAAAACATTTTACTTAACCACCTCTTCTAATCTGCAGTACTTTCCAGACTTTTTCCTGACTACCTAAATCTTGACTATCCTCTAAAAATCCATTCAAATTACATTTTTTCAGTAAAATTTCCCTTGATGGTTGTAATATAAGCTGATCGTGCTCCTCTGAATAATGTAAAGAGTGTTTTAATTTAGTTGTTCCAAATCTGTTTAAGATTTGTTTCTAGGATTTGTTATTTTATTTCATATACAATCACATGACCTTATACTCTTGTATCTTGTCATCCCAATTAAACTTTCAGCTCATGGGGGCTCAGGACCAATGATGTACTTCTCTGTGTTGGTCTGAAAACCTGTGTTTTGAGTCTCAGTCGTGTCCGACTTTGTGACGCCCCATGGACTGTATCCCACCAGGCTCCTCTGTCCATGTAATTTCCCAGGCAAGAATACTGGAGGGGATTGCCATTTCCTCCTCCAGGAGATCTTCCGGACCCTGGGATTGAACCCACGTCTCCTGCACTGGCAAGACAGATTCTTTGCCACTCAGCCACCAAGCCTAAACAAGTGTTGGTGCCTAGAGAAAAGTGAATTAATGCTCACTAGTATTTTCAATAACACAGTAAACTCTGTTTCCTTGCAGTGGCTACAATTTATTCAAGCAATTATTGTGTGCCTTTGTGAGAATGCTAGGGATACAAACATGAAAAAGACCTGAAACCCTTAAGGAGATTACACCCAGTGAAGAAACAGATACAATAAATGTCAAGATTAGAGACAGAATGCTATTCAATCAGCTACAAGGCTTAATTAGATCTTTAGACGAATGTATGGCAACCCACTCCAGTACTCTTGCCTGGAAAATCCCATGGACAGAGGAGCCTGGTAGGCTGCAGTCCACGGGGTCGCTAAGAGTCGGGCACAACTGAGCGATTTCACTTTCACTTTTCACTTTCATGCACTGGAGAAGGAAATGGTAACCCACTCCAGTATTCTTGCCTGGAGAATCCCAGGGACAGAGGAGCCTAGTGGGCTGCCATCTATGGGGTCACACAGAGTCGGACACGACTGAAGCGACTTAGCAGCAGCAGACGTATGTGATAGAAAAGGATTCACAGAGAGGATGACATAAACAGGAAGGAAAATCTCCTAGGTAAGAGAAAGAAAGGGCAGTAACATATAAAAGATAGCTTGGGCTTAGACTATATAGAATTATACATGCCAATGCTAAGGAGTCTAGACATTGTATTATAACATCAGTGGTTGCTTAGCTATGACCCATGGGCCACAACTGGCTTGAGGCCTATTTTTATATGACCCATAAGCTAATTTTTTTTTTTTTTTTTTCATTTTTAAAGGGTTGGGGAAAAAAAGAAAAAGAGAATGTTACCAAAAGGTCATATGTCATTGTGTGACCAACAAAGCCTAAAGTATGAATTATCTGGCCCTTTACAGATAAATTTTAGCCTGCCAGGCTTCTCTGTCCATGGAATTCCCCAGCCAAAAATACTAGAGTGGGTTGCTATTCTCTTCTCCAGGGTATCTTCCCGACCAAGGCATCAAACCTGGGTCTCCTGCATAGCAGGCAGATTCTTTTACATCTGCCACCAGGGGATCCCTAAGTTATCCAACCGCTGCTATACTGATGGTATGGGATCACTAAAGGGACTTAATGGGAAAGGATGGGATATATTCAAACTGCTTTAGGATAACCATTCTGACAGTTCAGTGGAACATAAATACAGAGAGATGAGGCAATAGAAGGGTACACTGAAATAATAAATGTGAGATGACAAAGACATAGGATATCATGGAGGAAAAAATTGACAGAGACTTTGTAACTGCTTGGCACAGGGGAATGAGTGAGGAGGAGGAGGAATGAAGCAGCAGCCATGGTATTCAGCTCACTGATAGATAAATGTTGATATTATTAATGAAAACAGCACATCAAGAGAAGCAGGTTTATAAGATGAAGCTAGAGTATGAGAGGCCTACTAAACATGTAGTTGACAGCAGTAGAGAGTTTGGAGACAAGAGTAAAATACTATACATATAAGTTAGTGGTACCAAATGAATATCTGGTGAGGGACTCAACAGGAAAAAACAAATTTACTAAGTTCTTATTTATTCATCCCACCTTTGCTGTATAAGGTTCTGAAACTGATTCCAAATCATACCTTGGATGGAGGTGGTACAGGCTTAGGAACCAGGTTCTTATAGACACTTGGAACCATGGTTGACGATTTGTTTCCATTTGCATGGTGAGATCCTGGTGAGGTGAATGCAGCAGAGAAGGCAGCAGCAGGATCTTCTTTGGAAACTTTTTTGATGACTAGCATTTTGGAGGGTTGCTTGGCACTAGGTGGGTTTTCTGTGAAACACAACAGTGGAGAGCAAAAGAATGTCAAACCTTTTGGTTAACACACAGCATAGTTCAAATGAAGGCCTCACTTTCAACGAAGAGCTAAGAGTTGTGACTAAGTGACAAACATTTCCTGGTGTGCACTTCATAGATATTCTCAAGAGTGACACTACTCAGGAACCATAAGAACAAAGGCAGTATGTCAAACACTTGATTCTAAATTCATACTCAACCAAAAAGCCCGAAGATGCCAGCCATCTTTCAGGCGTATAGCATGCCTCATGTGCAGTGTGATCACTCAGGCATATACCAAACAAGAATATATCCAAGGGTAGCAACTCCTGTCAGCATGAGAATAGAGAGAGTAGAGAAAACTGGAAAAAGGAGTCTGCTATGGGACCTTCTGATGAGGCGAACTGGAGCAAAGCTATTCATTAACAAAAGGGAAGTGGTATAGCAACTGCCCTTAATCCCGCAACTCAGAATCCACACCCAGTATTTAGATACACTAAAGCTGTCCTAGTAAGATGCCTGGCTACTGAATAACACAGGAACTAGGAGAGTACAATTTGTAAATGCCAAACATCCCAATGCTACAGAATCAGGTTTGGTTTGAAATACACTGATTTGTCTAATAACTTTTTATAAAGCTAGTTATTCCCAACATATACATATAAATGTGTGTATTTATAGGTTTTCCCCTACCTACACAACAATCATCATTTATAATTGCCAAAAACAAGGATACCACCACCACAGTCAGCAAACAGAACCTGGCTGAACAAAATGTTCTATAGGATGTGGTATTATTTAGCCTATCAAAGAATACTTTAGAATCTATTTGCTTAAAATCTGCTTTCAAATTCAGGGTTCTACAAGCTCTCAATTGTCTTTATTCTGACTCCACTACCTTTACATCCCAATGGTATTTTTGGGGCGGGGGTGGGGTGGGGGCAGAGTAACAGTTAATAGGTGTTAGTTACCATGTGCAAATGGATGAGATGAGAAACCAGAGATAAAGAAACAAACAAAAAAAGAGATAAATTTTTCTCCTCTCCCTGCTAATAAGATAAATTTAAAGTTTTGCCTTTAAAATGGCAAATCTACCTACCCCACACTCCAGAAGGGGTCCCAATAGGTCTGCATGGCTGATTCTGTTTGCCAGCTTCTGGATTCAAAGAAGGCTAGGAAAAAAGGGTATATTAATGATTGATATAGAAAGCTAATCATTTCAGCACTTTTTGCAAAGTAGCCTTCATCACGGAACCTATCAAATAACTATCAGCAGCACTTATTTAACTCTATATTCAGAATTAACAGATATTTTGAAATGCCAATCAATAGATCTTACATTAATCTCAGGCTCTTGTGGCTTTCATTTCCTTTAATATAAGAGGAGTAAAAAATTAAAAAAACAAAACAAAAACACTGTGCAAATTCTCATCTTCCTATAGGATATATATATGCCAACTTAGGAGAAAGCTGAATGAACAAGAAAGTATATCACTTTTTTCATATTTAAAGAGCACAATCTGGTCAGTGAAGTGTGTAATATCCACAGCATTTTTAATAAGACTGCTTTAGGGCAGAGGCACCTCATGTGCTAGGACTGTGCTGGGAATTTACAAAGGCCATTAAGAAGAATCCTTATCCCCACAGGGGACACGGTTTTCCTAAAAAGATAAACTTGCAGCCGAAAGCACAATAAAAGGTTATAGGTGCTATGATAAACGTTCACATTAGGGAAGGAGTACTAAGGAAGGAATAGTCAATTCTACTAGAAAGAGAAGTTCTATCAGAACAAGTTTCATTAGAGGAGTCCTTAATGATGAACTCCTAGGCTGGAAAATGGGTGATTCCAAAACAGAATGTTCAATGAACACCAAGACAGGAAAAACATGAAAAAGAATCAAATACTCAGAGATCTGCACACAGTTCAACATCAGTGCTAGGGAATGAGAGGACCTTTCTTTGGGGAAAGAGATGTCTGGCAAAATAGGAAAGTGCCAGATTGTGGAGCAGTTTTAAGGGAGGTTGAATCTTATTCTTTAGGAATGGGGCTATAGGATCCCCTCGCCCATTTTTATTTTGGCAACTACTTGCTGGTTTTGTTTTCTCCTTAGGAGATACCTAATGTCTGGCTGTGCTTCTGTTTCTGTGGTGCAATACAATGATCTAATTTTATCATCCTTTCTTTATAAGCTAGTATATATTCTTCCACTATTCAGTGGTAGAATTCATATGGAAAAGAATAGAATACATGCTTGTTTCTAGGGTGGGGTATCATTGTGAACTCACAGCTTTGATCATATTTAATTTTATTTAAGGGCTTCCCTGGTGGCTCAGTGGTAAAGAATCTGTCTGCCAATGCAGGAGATGTGGGTTTGATTGCTGGGTCTGGAAGATCCCCTGGAGAAGGAAATGGCAATCCACTCCAGTATCCTTGCCTGGGAAATCCCACGGACAGGGAAGTCTGGCAGGCTGCATACAGTACATGGGGCTGCAAAAAGAGCTGGATATGACTTAGTGACTAAACAACAATGGAAATCAAACACTTGAAATTATTACCCTTAATTGATGCATGAAACATCCCAAGTTTGGCCAGTGGGAACCTCTTCAATTTGGCTTCTGAATCCTTTTGATACAAGCCTAGCCATCTTTATTTCTTTACTATGTAGTATAACAAAACATTCTAAGCTTATCTTATAAATATCCTGTCCAGAAATGGCATTTCAAGACCACGATCTGGGCACTAGGGACATTATTATGGTACTGGTCATTGTGTTCAGTACTTTTTAGTGGACAGAGCCTGGAAATGCACAAACATGTGCATATATACACATTTTGAAAGATGAAATACCTCATGGCTTAGTGATATTTCCAATTCAAATTGAGGGCCTTGGGCTTTTTACTAAACATCTTCTATTTCTATCTGTATTTCCTTTCTTATACCTCTGATTTTCAAGGATACAAAATATCAACAATATGATTAATAAAAATGATCTTACACAATGTTTGTGACCTTTATAAATGAAGATAAGTGTGACACAGTATAAAATGCTTGGCTCACATTTTCTTTGCTTGAGTATCCAGTTAATTCACTGGCTTGGGTTATAAAGCTTTGTTGTCAAAGTATATCTGATTTTTTCTTTGTTCTAAGTCACTTGTTCTTTGTGTCTTGATATACAAAGGATGACTGGTCTGGCTGTCCTTTCAATTTGTAGTTTCAAGTCTTACTGTATTTCATAAAATTATTCTTGAATTACACTTTTTAGCACTTACATTTTTCATTGTTATTCTTTTGAAGGGTGAGTTTTTGGATTTTTTTGGGTCAAATTACCGCATCTCTTTTTCAATTCTAAATCTCAATCTGTTTCAGTTTCATTTAAAGTTTCCTTTAATTCTTGGAAAACACTACTGTTTATTGTCTTGTGCTCTTTGTTTAGTCTTCATTTTTCTGAACTTTTATTGTTTCTTTCCCAAGTTCTAGCACTGCGAATTTTTCTGGTTATGTTTTTCTTGTACCATTTATTCAAATTGTAAAATAGCAGGTTATGGTTCCTATCTGTATTGTGCACATCTTGCAGGTGTACTTTGCATGGGCTATAGAAATGATATTCTGTTCCTTACTATCTTGATCCTTTCATGTTGTTCCATTTTTATGTGATCAATTTTTGTGAATGTGGATCAAGATAGCTTTGTAATATCACTCTTATAGCTCTCTCTTCTGTTGTTTCCATGGAGTGCTCAAAAGGACTATGGCATACTTTCTTTGATATCCTAGCTCACCACCCCCCTCCCCATGCATTTTATATAAACCTCTTCTTCCCTTTGTCTCTATTGTCTGTCTCTGCAGCTCAGTCTGGATTCTATTTCCAACAGTTTTGTTCTCAGTGAGGGGCTTTTGTTTTGGAAGGGAGCACTGGCTAGTTATGATTAAAAGGGATAGAACTCTGTGCTGGTTATCACTTTATTGCCTCTTGGTTCCAGTCATCCTTTCTGCTTGTTCTATGTAAATTTATCTGGGCACTTTAAAAAAACTCCCTTTGTTAATTTGCTGGCATGGTAATGTTGTCAGTAGATAGCAAGGACAGACTTTTGCTTCTTGCTCCTGTGTGCTTACTCAGCAGACTCCTGCAGCATCCTGCTCCTGCTCTAAGCTGGGTTCTAAAGTACAAGTGAGTGCTGACTTGAGTGGTTTTACAGCACTGACATCTCCCATGAACAGCTTTATGAGGTACTCTAAAGGGCATATTTCCAGTATGTTCCCCAAAGAAGCACCTTACCAACTGCTCTGCCATTCAGTGAACCACAGCTAAGCCCTTCCAACAAGATCTTGATCTCAATCTTGGGAGTGGTGATGGGGCAAGAGAGCACTCTTGGGCACTCTGTCTTAGCCCTAGGGTCAGTGGCAGCTCCTTGTATCTGCTAATTCGCTACCTTAGAATTCTACATATTTAAAAAATATATTTATTTGGCTGCATCAGGTCTTAGTTGTGGCATGCAGGATCTTCACTGCGTCATGCCAGAATCTTTTGTTACCTGCCATGCATGGAACGTTAGTTGCAGAGTGTGGGCTGTCTAGTTGTGGCACACAGGCTTAGTTGCTCCACAGCATGCGGGATCTTAGTTCCTCAATCAGGGATCGAATTTGCATCTCCTGCACTGCAAAGCAGACTCCTGACCACTGGACCACTAGGGAAATCCCAGAACTCTGTATTCTTTATATTATTTAGAGTTCTCTTTACTTCTTGCTAGCCAATCACTCATTATCATATCTTGTTAAGTTCTTTATGTTAACTTTCCTTGGTCCAATTACTCAAAGATTTCTCTCTCCTAATCAATCCACTTAGACCCTTCAAACCTTATCCCAGAATACCTCTGTATTTACTAGTTTTGGGGATATGGAAAACCGCCCCTAATTTCTAGCTGCTGTTCTCAAATGTTCTCTAAGCTTTCCAGAACAATTCCTGGCTCTTATGAAAATCTGGGGATGCTCGATGCCCTATTGTTTCCTTCAGTTTCTCCTGCATAAATGCTAATACCTAATTATCATTCAAGTTTTATAGCTTTCAGTAATTTGCCCCTATGCTGCAATACCTCACTTTATTTAACTGTAGGTGATGTCCATGTAGTTTCTGGCTCTTCAATCCTGTAATTTCAGACTTAGAAGTAATACAAAGAATTCCTATACATCATGCATTTAGAGTTTCATGTCTCCTGCTTGGCTGGCAGACTTTTTACTACTGACACACCTGGGAAGGCTTTCTAGAGTGTCATATAGATGGAATCATGCAGTATGTACTCTATTGTGTAAAGTTTCACTGAGATTCGTCATGTTTCATCCAGTCATTCTTTTTTTATTACTGAATAAGTAGTCCATTAAGAATCCATCTGCCAGTGCAGAAGACACAAGAGACTAGATTGGGAAGATCCCTTTGAGTAGGAAATGGCAACCCACTGCAGTATTCTTGCCTAAAAATTCCATGGACACAGGACCCTGGCAGGCTACAGTCCATGGGGTTGCAAAGAGCACGGCATAGTATTAAGTAGTCCATTACATGACTACACCACAATTTTTCTATTCCTGTTTCTACATTTAAATTGTTTGCTGGGAATTCTCTGGGAGTCCAGTGGTTAGGACTCCATGCTTTCACTGCCGAGGGCCTGGGTTCAATCCCCGGTTGGCGAATTAAGATTCTACAGGCCACATGGCATGGCCACCAAAAAAAAAAAGAAGTTTCCAGTTTTGTGTTATTATGAAAAAAATTACAGTAAATGTACATAGACTTCCATGCCTCTTTAGTAAATACACAGAAGTGCAAGTACTGGGTCACCAGATTTATGTTTAATTTTATAAGAAACTGCCAGATTTTCCTCTTCCCAAAATGGTAGTACTACTACACACACCTACATGAGAGCTCCAAGTACTCAAAAATGTCACCAAAGTTAGTGTTTTCAGACTTTAAATATTAGCCAGTCTGTTCAGCAATATCTCATAGTGGCCTTAATTTAAATTTCCACACTTCCTTTATGACTAATGACACTGACCATTTTTTCATGTGCCTATTGGCCATTCTTATATCTTCCTTGTGAAACATTTGTTCAAATCTTATTTATAATTTTAAAATACTGATTTGTAGGAGTTACTCACATTATGGCTACAGGCCCCTTTTCAAATCTATGATCTGCAAATATTTTCCTGAGAAGCCCAATTTATCAATGCTTTCCTTTATGATTACTGCTTCCTAGGTCAAAGAAATCTTTTTTAAAAATCCCCTATGTGAGAAAGATATTCTCCTAAGTTGTCTTCACTTCAGGCTTTACCATAGGTCTATAAACCATCTCAAATTCATTTTTTATATGCTAGGTGATAGGAGCAGAGAAGATACATACCCATACCTGTGTGTGTATGTGTTAGTTGCTCAGTTATGTCCAACTCTTTGCGACCCCATGGACTATAGCTCGCCAGGCTCCTCTGTTCCTGGAATTCTCCTGGCAAGAATACTGGAATGGATTGCCATTCCCTTTCTCCAGGGGATCTTTCCTACCCAGGGATCAAACTCGGGTCTCCTGCATACAGGCAGATTCTTTACCATCTGAGTCACCAGGGAAGCCCGATCTATACCTAAGAGAAAGTATAGGTATAGATGGAGAAGCCATCAGAGAAGCTACCCTAGTCACTCAACTGGTAAAGAATCTGCCTACAATGCAGGAGACCCCAGTTTGATTCCTGCATCAGAAAGGTCCCCTGGAGAAGGGATAGGCTACCCACTCCAGTATTCTTGATTTCCCTGGTGGCTCAGATGGTCATGAATCCACCTACAATGTGGGAAACCTGGGTTTGATCCCTGGGTAAGGAAGATCCCCTGGAGAAGGGCATGGCAACCCAATCCAGTATTCTTGCCTGGAGAATCCCCTGGTCAGAGGAGCCTGGCAGGCTACAGTCCATGGGATCTCAAAAGAGTCGGATACGACTAAGCACACACATACTTGCAGCATCTATACCTATATATAGATAGATAAACAGTTCCAGCACAATTTGTTAAAAACATTTCTTTCTCCACTGATTGGCTTGCTTTGGTACTTCTGTTGAAAATCAAAGGAACATATTAATGAAGGTTTATTTCTGGGTTCTCTATTCTGCCGTACTATCAATCTATATGCATAATAATGTCATATCATTTTGATTAGTGTTGCGTTATACAAAGTCTTCATGTTAGGAAGTATAAATCCTCCAACTGTTCTTCTTTTTCAAGATTGCTTTAGATATTCTAGGTCTTTTTATTTCAATATAAGAAAGCATGCTTGCTGGGGTTGTACAGTCCATAGAACTGATGTCCTAACCATGTTGAATCTTCTAATTCACAGCCTTCCATTCAAAATGTATCTCTTATTTAGATCTTTAATTTCCCTTGGCAATATTCTGTGGTTCAATATTAAAGTCTCTCACATCTTCTGTTAAATTTATTCCTAAGCAGTTTTCAAAGGCTTTTTAGAATTTTGTAAAAAACCCTCTGTATACATATAAGCTGTTGAGTTCTTATCTGTGGATTCAATCAACTGCAGATCATATACTGCAACTATAGTATATACTACTGAAAAAATCTCCATACAAATGGATATGCAAGCTCGAACTCTTGAACAGCATGTTGTTCAAGGTTCAACTTGTATATAAAAATACGACTTAAAAAAAAACTAACGCTGTAGCCTAAAACCTTGTTAATTCGTTAGTCTTTACAATTTATGTAAGCAACCATGTCACCTGTGAATAGAAACTTATTTCTTTCTGTTAATTTATAATGCATTTTCTCTTTCTTGCCTTACTGCACTTGTTAGGATCTCCAGTACAATGCTAAATATAAGTAGTGAGAATATACATGTTAATACTGCTCCTGGAATTAAAGGGAGCTCTGCTCTTACTGGAGAATTTGGTAAGACTCAAAGCCATGGCTACACTGTTGTACCTTCTCAGAATTCCTTCTCTCCACAAATTTCTTACTCTCAGATTCCACACACATTAAAGCCCAAATCCTACAAGACTACCCTCACACCTGGCTCCTTCTTCAAGGAACAGTGTACCATGCATCATCAATTCATTCTCTTATCCTTGGAAGGTAATATCAAACTGCCAGGAACAAAGCTCTCAACCACATTTACTAACAGCTACCATTTAAAAATATATGTGCCAGACTTTTCTGGCAGTCCAGCGGTTAAGAGACATTTCTACTACAGGGGGCGCAGATTAGATCCCTGTTTTGGGAACTAGGATCCTGCATGCTGTACAGCATGGCCATTTAAAAAAAAAGAAAAGAAATTTTATTCTTTCTTGATATATCCCATTCTTTTTCAACTAATCACTTCTTAATCCCCCTACTGCTATTCCACACACCTCCTCTCTGAATATATTACTTTCCTTGGATGATTTTGTCCATTCATAAATCTCAGCTACCACCTCTGTTTCCAAAGGCATACCTCTAATTTACCTCACCCATCTTTTTGGTACTAAGACTTCTTTATCTTCTACCCTTCAATTCTGCTCCTCCTGCATTTTCTTTTCAAATGATTACTTCAGTTCAGTTCAGTTGCTCAGTCGTGTCTGACTCTCTGCGACCCCATGAATCGCAGCACGCCAGACCTCCCTGTCCATCACCATCTCCCGGAGTTCACTCAAACTCATGTCCATCGAGTCGGTGATGCCACCCAGCCATCTCATCCTCTGTCGTCCCCTTCTCCTCCTGTCCCCAATCTCTCCCAGCATCAGAGTCTTTTCAAATGGGTCAACTCTTCACATGAGGTGGCCAAAGTACTGGACTATCAACTTCAGCATCAGTCCTTCCAATGAACACCCAGGACTGATCTCCTTTAGGATGGACTGGTTGGATCTCCTTGCAGTCCAAGGGACTCTCAAGAGTCTTCTCCAACACCACAGTTCAAAAGCATCAACTCTTCGGCGCTCAGCTTTCGTCACAGTCCAACTCTCACATCCATACATGACCACAAGGAAAAAACATAGCCTTGACCAGACGGACCTTTGTTGGCAAAGGAATGTCTCTGCTTTTAAATATGCTATCTAGGTTGGTCGTAACTTTCCTTCCAAGGAGTAAGCGTCTTTTAATTTCATGGCTGCAGTCACCATCTGCAGTGATTTTAGAGCCTGAAAAAATAAAGTCTGACACTGTTTCCACTGTTTCCCCATCTATTTCCCATAGTGATGGGACCAGATGCCATGATCTTCGTTTTCTGAATGTTGAGCTTTAAGCCAACTTTTTCACTCTCCTCTTTCACTTTCATCAAGAGGCTTTTGAGTTCCTCTTCACTTTCTGCCATAAGGGTGGTGTGATCTGCATATCTGAGGTTATTGATATTTCTCCCGGCAATCTTGATTCCAGCTTGTGCTTCATCCAACCCAGAGTTTCTCATGATGTACTCTGTGTATAAGTCAAATAAGCAGGGTGACAATATACAGCCTTGACGTACTCCTTTTCCTATTTGGAACCAACCAGTCGGTTGTTCCATGTCCAATTCTAACTGTTGCCTCCTGACCTGGATACAAATTTTTGAGGCAGGTCAGGTGGTCTGGTATTCCCATCTCTTTCAGAATCTTCCACAGTTTATTGTGATCCACAGAGTCAAAGGCTTTGGCATAGTCAATAAAGCAGAAATAGATGTTTTTCTGGAATGCTCTTGCTTTTTCGATGATCCAGCAGATGTTGGCAATTTGATATCTGGTTCCTCTGCCTTTTCTAAAACCAGGTTGAACATCTGGAAGTTCACGGTTCATGCATTGCTGAAGACTGGCTTGGAGAATTTTGAGCATTACTTTAGTAGCGTGTCGGAGAAGGCAATGGCACCCCACTCCAGTACTCTTGCCTGGAAAATCCCATGGATGGAGGAGCCTGGTGGGCTGCAGTCCATGGGGTCGATAGGAGTCGGACACGACTGAGCGACTTCAGTTTCACTTTTCACTTTCATGCATTGGAGAAGGAAATGGCAACCCACTCCAATGTTCTTGCCTGGAGAATCCCAGGGACGGTGGAGCCTGGTGGGCTGCCGTCTATGGGGTCGCACAGAGTCAGACACGACTGAAGTGACTTAGCAGTAGTAGCAGTTACTAGCATGTGAGATGAGTGCAACTGTGTGGTAGTTTGAGCATTCTTTGGCATTGCCTTTCTTTGGGATTGGAATGAAAACTGACCTTTTCCAGTTCTGTGCCCACTGCTGAGTTTTCCAAATTTGCTGGCATATTGAGTGCAGCACTTTCACAGCATCATCTTTCAGGATTTGAAATAGCTCAACTGGAATTCCATCACCTCCACTAGCTTTGTTCGTTGTGATGCTTTCTAAGGCCCACTTGACTTCACATTCCAGGATGCCTGGCTCTAGGTCAGTGATCACACCATCATGATTATCTGGGTTGTGAAGATCTTTTTTGTACAGTTCTTCTGTGTATTCTTGCCACCTCTTCTTAATATCTTCTGCTTCTGTTAGGTCCCTACCATTTCTGTCCTTTATCAAGCCCATCTTTGCATGAAATGTTCCCTTGGTATCTCTAATTTTAAGAGATCTCTAGTCTTTCCCATTCTGTTGTTTTCCTCTATTTGCACTGTTTGCTGAGGAAGGCTTTCTTATCTCTCCTTGCTATTCTTTGGAACTCTGAATTCAGATGCTTATGTCTGTCCTTTTGTCCTCTGCTTTTCACTTCTCTTCTTTTCACAGCTATTTGTAAGGCCTCCTCAGACACCCATTTTGCTTTTGCATTTCTTTTCCATGGGGATGGTCTTGATTACTTATTATTCACTAATTCCTTTTGAATAGAAATCTTATTTTTTTATTTTAATTTTTGTAGAAATCTTATTTTTCACCCTTTCTTCTCTAGGTACAATGCCATGGTTTCCATTCTTTAGATTTATCCTCCAAAACAATATTTTTAACAAACTTAATGTCTGTTAACAGGAAAATGGATAAACAAACCTAGTATATTCATACAACACAGTATTTCCTATACAGCAGTAAAAAAGATACACAGCGGAGTTTCTCAACCATGGCACTACTGACATTTGGGATTGGTTAATTCTTTGTTATAGGGCTGTCCTGTGCATTGTAGGAAACTCAGCAACATCTCTGATCTCTACATACTAGATGTCAGTAGGACTATCTCCAGTTGTGACAATCAAAATTTCTCTAGATATTGTCAAATGTGCTCTGAAGGAGGTAAATTTGTTCCTGGGTTGAGAAACACTGATCTAGAGCCCTATGTATCAATATAGACAAATCTCAAACAATTTTAAGGAAATAAAAGAGAACTACGTTGGACACGACTGAAGTGACTTAGCAGCAGCAGACGATGTGATAGTATTCATATAAAATCAGAATCAGGCAAAATTGTATTACAGATTGTTTATGGATACATTCATATATGGAGCTGGTGCAAAAGTAACTGTGATTTTGCACTGCTGAATTTTGCTCTTTGATAATGGAATATATTATTAAATAAATGTGGTAATGTTATATACATCATTTTAATGTGCTGCATATCTTGCTTTATGGCTTTTTGCTAATGAGTTATTACTTGCTGTTTATATTTATTTTAGACCACGGAAATGTGAAATGATATAGACAAAAAGCAAATGTGAGTGATTTTCTTATTCAATTTCAAAATGGGTCGTAAAGCAGTGGAGACAACTTGCAACATTAACAATGCATTTGGCCCAGAACTGCTAACAAACATATAGTGCAATGGTTGTTGAGGAAGTTTTGTAAAGGAGATGAAAGCCTTGAAGATGAGGAGTATAGTGGCCAGCTGTAGTGGAAGCTGACAACGACCAATTGAGAGCAGTCATCGAAGCTGCTGCTCTTATACAAGAAGTTGCTAAAGAACTCAACGTTGACCATTCTACAGTCATTTGGCATCTGAAGCAAACTGGAAAGGTGAAAAAGCTCAAGTGTGTGCCTCATGAACTGCCTGTAAATTAGACAAACTGTTTTGAAGTGTCATCTTCTTTTATTCTACACAAGGACGATAAATAATTTCTTGATCAGATTGTGATGTCCGACAAAAAGTGGACTTTACATTATAACCAGCTCAGTGGTTGGCCTGAGCAGCAGCTCCAAAGCACTTCCCAAAGCCAAAGTTACACCAAAAAGGAAAAAAAGGTCATGGTCACTGTTTGGTGGTCTGCTGCTGGTCGGATCCGTAACAGCTTTCTGAATCCCAGCGAAACCGCTGCATCTGAAAAGTATGCCCCACAAATCACTGAGATGCACTGAAAACTGCAACACCTGCGGCAAGCACTGGTCAACAGAAAAGGCCCAATTCTGCATGACAATGCCCGACCACATACTGCACAACCGATGCTTCAAAAACCGAATGAACTGGTCTATGAAATTTGACCTCATCTACCATATTCACCTGCTCTCTTGCCAACCAACTACTACTTCCTTCCAGCATCTTGACAACTTTTTGCAAGGAAAATTCTTTCCACAACTAGCAGAAGGCAGAAAATACTTTCCAAGAGTCTGTCAAATCCCAAAGCGTGGATTTTTATGCTACAGGAATAAACAAACTTACTTCTCATTGGCAAAAATGTGTTCACTGTAATGGTTCCTATTTCAGTTAACAAAGATATGTTTGAGCCTAGTTATAATGATTTAAAATTCAGTCTGAAACCACAATTATTTTTGTACCAACCTAATAGTAAAAAAAACATATATGATGGGAAACACTGAAATAAAAACGGTGATTACCTTTAGGGGAAAGAGGAGAATATGGTTAGGGAAGTTTTAACTGTACCTATAATTTACCTCATTTATAAAAGAATGGTCTGGAGCATACTGGGCAAAATGTCAATATTCACAAAGCTAGGTTATGAGTGTACTTGACCATCTTTCTCCACACTTTAATGTACACTTTAGTTCAGTTGCTCAGTCGTGTCCGACTCTTTGTGACCCCATGAATTGCAGCACGCCAGGCCTCCCTGTCCATCACCAACTCCCGGAATATGCCATAAAAGTGTAAACACAAAATAAACCTGCCCTTATTGACCTTGTTCAGGTATGATGTGACTTAGCAGGTGAAGATAACACTGCCTTAAACATTTCTTTCTATTGTCAACTCATTTCTCACTGGAAAAGTCACAGAACTGATAACAGACCTTATCAAACTATGCCAATCAGTAGTATAGTACCAGTTTAAAAAGTACGCTAAGTAACTTCTACCTTACCCAACACCAATTCTCATTTCTCATTATCTTTTTTTTTTTTTAACTAAAGCACAAAAGAAACTTAAACTACTAAAAGAAATCTTGTTTTCCATGTGCTCAGCTGACTGTGGTCATAATAATATGTATTTTAGATAAATGTTCAGATAAGATAGAAATTATAACTACAGTTGCTTCATTTAATTGGGTGAAAATTACAAAACGAAATTCATTTTATAACAGGAATACCATTCAACTTTTTTTTTTGTTGCTGCTGGTTTGATGAGGATTTCATCAAGCTCTCAAAGTGTGATGAGCAAGAGAGATTTTGTTTCCTAATCACTACCACTGGTCTTGTTTGAATTTGCTTATTTATTGAATAAATAAAGTTATAATTTAGTGTAGTCATTTTGGACTATTGAGTACTTAAAAACATTCTGGTCAAATACTTAATGTATTGGTATTATAGACTTTTCCAGGAATAAAATTTTAAAGGATGGGCACCTTGAAATAGGAATATCAATAAGTAACATTTAAATTAAGAGCCCTCAGACCATTTGCTAGACTTGGGAGAGGAGGGGCTGAATGCCTAAATTTTACTCTCTAGGTGGCTTTGATAACATGAAATGGGTGTTATAAAAGTGACTAGCTTATCTAATGTGCTACTTAAAAATAATGAGCTGCACTAATAGGATTTTGCTTCTAGTCATATGTGGCTTCTGGGCACTTGGAATGTGTTATCTATATTAAGATGTAGTACAATTATAAAACACACAAAGAATTTTGCAGACCTAGTATAACAAAGAATGTAATTATTTGAAGATAATGACTACAGGTTAAAATAATAATAATGATTTGGATATATTTGGTTAAATAAAATATATTATTAAACTTTTAAAGGTGCACAAAAACTACTTTTGGCTTAGAGGTCAAAAGGCATATAATTCACCACAGAGTAGCATATATAGGCAACAGGTAAAATATTCCTAACTGTGTGTTTCTAATCTTATCACAACTGTCTATATAAGCAAGCAATATCAGAGGAAAAAATCCCTCTTATGATAGTTGGAGAAAGACAATTTAACAGTTTTCCATAAATATATCTGAATATTGAATCTTATAAAACTTAAAGAAAACTCAGGATTTCTTTCAAGTTCCAAAGGTGTAAAGATGAAAAAATATTAAGATTTGCTAAAAATTATACAGGAATTTTGGTCCTCATCTTCATATTAATCAACTCTTTCCTAAAAACAATAAAAGTCTAAATGTAGGACTCCCTTTTATTTATTTCTTCAAATGTTCTTATATATATATATATAAGAATCATTTTAGATTTTAACTGCAGAACTAAACCTTTATACTTACAAAGTCTTCCTCTTCAAACTGCAACTTTTCTACCTTATCTTCTTTCTTCTCTTCCCTAATATCTGTAGGTGGCTTCTCCTGAAAGACACAGCCTTTCCGGGAATGGAAGCTGCCATTCCAATGGCGATGGTTTCCTGTGCCACCCCCACTACGCTGGCTCATGCCATCATGACCTCGTGAAGAGCCATGCCAACCAGATAGGTTCCCTGTGATTCCAGCATATGCTCCCTTAGAGACACCAGAGTCCACAGAATCATGGCGAAACAGGGAGGGCTGGTGCCAAGAATCTGAAAAAATAAGGAAAAGTAACACATTAGTGTGTTTGCTTTCTGTAAATTCAGGAACAAGTGGGCCATATGCTTCCTGATCTAATTTACAGTATTGCCAAAGCCCTTCAGGGGACTTCTAAATAAAAAATTAAGTCCACACACACACAAAATCACAAGATACATCCTTTTGTTTTAATGTAATTTCTGTATGAGTTCTTTAACTGAATAAATGACTTAAGAGCACCTAAGAATGTTAGAAAGCCAGTATAGCTGAGTGATGACTACTGGACAATCTAATTGAGTATTATGTTTACAAAAGATCATTATTCCAAGGTTATGGACATGTACCCTCAACCTGGGCTTCCTCTGAGTAGCTTAAATAGTCATGGAAGTTGGGTATGTCTTACCTCCTGTAGTTCGAAGAGGTCCATTGTTGAAAAAGCCATCAGAGGAATTATGTCTACGACGGCTTACTCCAAATCTACCATCTCCTCGGGGTAGGTGCTCTCCGTGTTTTTCGAAAGTCGCTGTAGGTGACTAAGATGATAATAAAGTATAGAGAAGCAAACAGATAAGTACGTATCAATCTCTTTCATTATCTTTGGTTTTGCATCAGGCTTCTGGAAAACAAGTAATATTGGTGGCAGACATCTCCATTTTGAGCACATGGGACATAGTTAAGGGCAACAGTTCTCTGAGTTAGAGAAGTCCTACATTTCCTACTTAATCACTGATTGAATTAATTAACAGGCTACTTCAATTACTTGCATGGCGAGGGGTGGGGGAGGAATCAGTCAATATCCAGAAGAACAAGCTCCAAAACTTACACTTAAAAATGTTGTTAATCTTGAAAGGAAAAGAAAGAAGCTTGCGTTTAAAATAATTCTAAATAGCTTATTTGTGTAAATTACTCTCGAATTGGACAGAAAGGAACAGTTTAAATACCATCATGGCATGCCATTAACAATCACACAAAAGTTTTTATAGTTTTATAAAACACTTATTTCCATTGTTTAATACTCATAACAAGATTACAATTTGACATCATCCCCATTTTATTTACACATGAGGAAGGAGGTCAGAGAGAGTAAGTCTCTGAGGTTACACAACTAAAATAAAGCATTTTGAGAAACACTATTATGTCCTTTCCTACTCCAAATAGTTGTATGCTATGACAGTCTTTTTCTCAAACAATAGAAAACCGAAGTTTAATAATCCATGAAATGTATGGTTTACAGGCCCACCACACCCAACATTTGATAAGTGCTTATAGGAGAACTACAGGCTGTGTTAGAGAAATCTTTACATCTATTTCCTTATTATTAATATCTTCACTTACACTTGGTATTGTCAGATTTTATTGAGCCATTCTAGTGGGTTGCAAGGGCTTCCCTAGTAGTTCAGCTGGTAAAGAACCCGCCTACAGTGCTGGAGACCCCAGTTCGATTCCTGGGTCATGAAGATCTCCTGGAGAAGGGATAGGTTACCCACTCCAGTATTCTTGGGCTTCCCTGATGGCTCAGCTGGTAAAGAATCCGCCTGCACTGTGGGGGACCTGGGTTCGATCCTTGGGTTGGAAAGATGCCCTGGAGAAGGGAACAGCAACCCATTCCAGTATTCTGGCCTGGAGAATTCCATGGACTGTATAGTCTATAGGGTCGCAAAGAGTCAGACACAACTGAGAGATTTTCACTTTCTTTCAGTGGGTTACAAAGATTTCTCCTTTCCTCCGAAAGTTTACTGGGTTTTAATTCTTCAATTTAGGTTATAATACACTTCAAGTTAATTTTTATGTATGATATAAAGTCAAGGTTGAGGCTCTCCCTCCTATTCCTCCATAAATATCCAGTCCTAAAGCAACCTCTTGAAAAGGATTATCACTTCTGCATTGAATTACCTTGGTACTTTAGTAAAAAATCAACTGACTAAATATACAGGACTATTTTTGAATTTTGTATTCTATTCCACCACTTCACAAGTCTATGCTAATACCACACAAATTTGCTTGCTGTAGCCTTAATGGAAATATTTATTAATAAATTATATTTCCTAATTCTTTTTACCAAGTTCATGGCGCTAAATCAATTGTTCTCTGCAGGTATAAGATCTGCCTACTTTTAAACACTTTCCTAGATCCCATACCTAATCTCTCAGGTCCACCACCTCCAACTCTTGAGGCGGATTATGTCAATTATGAGATGGCTGCGAATTTCACAAGCGCAATTCAAACTGAAATTTAGAGTAAAGGGTTGTGGGTCTAGACAGAGCAGGAACATCTTCCCCAAAATTCATGTTTAAAAAAATGGTTTTTTTTTTCTGAGACTACCTATCAACTTTGTCCCTCCTCTATTAGGTGGCAAAATGGGAAGTATTTTTATTAGCTTCCCAAAGGTTTCCTTTATCAAGAATATATTCCATTTGTCTTTATCCTTAATGCAAATATTTTCTCCAAAATCAGTAAGCAGACCATTGTCTCTGAAATAGAATTTCTAGGATTTAATCTGAGAGTCATGTAGTAGTCAATCAATTACTGTCTATTCTTTTTCCTCATCAACTACTACTTTAGACATATGTACATTCATTCTGAAGATCCATTTCCCCCAAACCGAAGTGTTCTGCAACTAACACAGGAAGTCTTAAGTGTGTCACACAATGAGAAAAGCTTAACATGTAATGAAATAAACAGGACACTTGGGTACACACTGACTTGAACTGCCTAAGTGTTTATACCCTAAAAGTAAGATAAAAGAAAGATAAGTTTATGAAAACATATCTAAAATTCTCAGACAAGACTGAATATACACACAAAAAAACTAGATTGTAAAACAGAGGCTATAAGACAAGGATGCAAAGAATTGGTATTAAGATAGTTACTAGAATGAAGAACAGTACCTTAGCTGACTGTGGTGTTGAGAAATTTAGCCAAGCAGGAACAAAGTCATGCTGCGCCATTTAGGTCCAGTGTCTCTTTTCAACAAGGTGAGGCATCCAACCTCATGGCCAGGATCTGAAAATGAGAAAATTGAAATCATTTATTCTTGGAAGAACCTTGTATCAAGTAAAGGAGTCTGTGATTTCTTTAAGGTTGCCCTTTTACAGAAAGACTTGCTCTCTGAACCTTTCTAGAGTAGTCATCTGGCCTCATACATCAGAGAAGTTCTGAACAAAAACAATAGTCTGTGAATATATAACCATGAATATTCAACACAGAGAGAGAAAGTGGGACATTGCCCTAAAAGTTATATGACAGAAGCTAATGAATTCTTGGGTTATAGCAGAAGAACCTTAAGAATAAACAACTACTCATAACTATAGATATATGCTATGCCAGGTATATGCTGTTGCTGCTGCTGCTGCTAAGTTGCTTCGGTTGTGTCTGACTCTGTGCGACCCCATAGACGGCAGCCCACCAGGCTCCCCCATCCCTGGGATTCTCCAGGCAAGAACACTGGAGTGGGTTGCCATTTCCTTCTCCAATGCATGAAAGTGAAAAGTGACAGTGAAGTCGCCCAGTTGTGTCCAACTCTTAGCAATCCTGTGGACTGTAGCTCACCTCCATGAAGACTGTAGGCTCCTCCATCCATAGGATTTTCCAGGCAAGAGTACCGGAGTGGGGTGCCAATGCCTTCTCCGCAGGTATATGCTAAGTTGCTTCCAACACTGCTGATACTTTGTGACCCCATGAACTACAGCCTACCAGGTTCCTCTAACCATGGGATTCTCCAGGCAAGAATACTGGAGTGGGCTGCCACTTCCTTCTCCAGGAGATCTTCCTGACCCAGGGATCAAACCCATGGTCTCTTATGTCTCCTGCATTGGCAGGAGGGTTCTTTACCACCAGCACCACCTGGGAAGCCCCAAATTATAGATACTTATAAAAAAAGATTAATCTGCTTCAGGTAACTTCAGGCAAAAGCAGTAGAAAAAAATCTTCCTAGAGAAGGAAGTTATAACTTCTCAAGAGTTTTTCTATTAGTTCACATTAACTTCTAATCAGAATCAATTTTCCTGAGAGATCTATTAGTGTCTCCAAACTACCTCACTGATAGTCTCCAGAATATATCAGAAAAGAGTAGGTATTTTCCATGATACATATACATACACAGTCTTCTTCCAAAGTTAGACATAGGAGGATACTTACCCCAGAGTATAACCTCTGTGGTCCTGCTTCCTGAACTTCTTGAGTTGCCAGCTGGATTTCCACAAGGTTCTCTTGTTAAAAGGGTACTTAATTAGGCTGGCCAGCAGAATGCCTTACGATGAAGCAGAAAGAATCCAGGCTCTGTGTGGATCAATCTCTCAGTCCCCTCAATTGCTCATCTTAAACTATCTAGTTCCTGACAGGTTTCCCAAAGGGGAAGGGGAAAGGGGAAGGGGGAGGGGAACATAAAAAGTATTTGTTACATTTAAAAAATGGGGGGAAGGGGAAAGAGCTATATCAATGTTCACCTCATTCAACTTCCTTGAGTGATGGCACTATGATGTTGCTTAAATAGATAATACATGGACATTTGCACAGTGAATGCAAATACTGTTCATAACAAGGTCATAGCTTAGAAAGACAGAATGACTTTTGTTTGGTCAAATAATGTCACTGAAGTGACAGATCAAAAATAAAACACAGACAAGCTATAAAAGATCTTCTGAGTAGTCAACTCTAGTAGCAAAACATCCACATTACAAAGCCCTTAATTTATAAATCTCATTATTCTTACACAGCTGGTAAAAATAGCCTGCAGGTGTGAATTTATATTTGTCTTATCCTTCAAAATCTACGGACATAAGAAAGCTTGTTAAAAAAAAAAAAAAAAAAACAGGAACTTGATATGCCTTTCCCTCCAAGAATAGCAGCTTTCAAGGCAAATTTCTTGGTATAAAGCTCTCAAATGTTTCTATTTCTTTGGTCTTCACTATTTATAAATTCACAGCAAAACTAAAACAAGTAGAAAGGCAGGGCTTAAGAACAGTCATGGAGAAAGCTCCAAAGTGAGGTTTTCTTCTCTTCAGTTTTCTGTATTTCACTTGTTCTGCCCGTTCCCAAAGACTAAATTGAGTTAATGGAAGGTAATAAGAATCTTCTACTTCAGCGGAGAAGTCACTTTGGATCCATTTTCATTGTTATTCAATCATTTAAAAGGCCACAGGAATCTATCACTATAAATGAAAAAACAAAATAACGTATCACAAGAGGCAAAATTACTATATATAATTGCTAAAATGAGACATGGTCAAATGATGGACTTAGGAGACAAAGGTCTAGGAGACAAAACTCAAATCCAATTTAAACATTAATTTAATGTACTACCACCTATAGCAACAACATAACTGGCTAAAACTTTTTTAAGGATTTTAAAAGGATTTTAGAAAAGTGAGGTGAAAAAAAATCTACCTTTAAAATAACTATTTCTCCAATTAGCTATCAAATGTAATTCAGAAATGCAAATTAGAGTCCGTTAGATTTAGACTTTCCCTCATACTTGGAACAGCTTGCCATAAGTGGTCAAAGAGGCATAACTAACTGGTTTATTACACAGTCATCAACTATTTATTTAGTACTAACCACGGCTAGATGCTTAAAAACAAGACATCCGTCATAGCATTCCTCATGTATTTACGTATTTTTAGATACCTACTTATCAATTAAGAGACTTAAGTGCTTATTCTCTGACGTAAGATATGCAGTAAGAGATGACATAAATATTTCTTTGGCAAATTCCTAACATACTTCCAAGGGCTAGAACATTTTCTGATATAAGAGAATGCTTGCATCTGTGGGCAATTCTGGTCTACACTGGTAAATACTAGTTTATAGACTATTTCTCATATAATCAATTCCTGTTTAAAGAAATACTAAATTCAGAACAGTAAATACCTCTGTGGGGAAACAATGGGAAAGGAATCAGAAAAAGATTCTGGGGAGCTTTACCTGTATCTATAATACATTATTAATTGAATGATGGGCATTCACTTGTTCTCTACACTTTTTATATCTTTATAATACATATATGTGTAACATCAACCACACAGAATACACACACGTAATAATTTTAAAAAATGACCTTATTAATATGTAAAAGAAGTCTCAGTAAGTTCCAAAGAATAAAAGTCTATGATCTCTTACTATGTTAAAATCAGGAAACAATTTCCTCTTCAGTTCCCACTCTCCTTCCCCTTCCTGAAGAAATACTGTACAAAGCCATTAGGAGCAGTCAGGCGAAATAAAAGCAGCAAAGGGGGAGGCTCCAGAGGCCAGAGCAAGGTACTGGGGCACAATCAGGATGTGAGGGTGTCCACAGAGGGAGGAAGGATACTGAAATGTGTGTACGGCAGCAGTCCTGCACAGGCTGTTGGACCTCATTAGGTGAGTGTCCCAGTACAGTCCAATGCAGAGTACTGGAACCTCAAGAGGAATAACGAGGATTTCCTGGCAAAGAGACATGGCCAAGTGGGTTGCAGGCTTCCTCGCAGCAATGTGCCTTCCACAGTTGTTACAACTCTGACGTGTTTAGGGAGAAATACATATAAGGGAGGAGGTGATAAATGCAGGTTGGTTACATACCAGGATTTGATCAAAAAGTAAAAAATATTAGGGAAAAATGGGAGTCAGATTTCTTACTGTGAGAGAAGTGATACAATGATAAACTTTCAAAATCTTTAAGTAGAAGAAAAACCACTATGAATAAATTTGCACTATAACAGCTAGACCAATATTTAATAAAAAATAAGCTTTAAAAACTTATTTTTTAAAGATTAAACAAACAACTTTATGCTCTTTTTTTTTCATGATGGGAAAGGAGCAATAAAAAGAATCTAAAGAAACACAGAAACATAAGGTCAGAAAAAATCAGAATGATTTTTTAAAACAATAATTATTTTGAAACAGATTAATAATAATTAAGACAGAATGAAAAAGAGGAAATAAACACAACAGATAAATAAATAATCATGAGTAGGGACTTCCCTGGTGGTCTAGTGGTTAAGAATCCACTTTGCACTGCAGGGGATGTGAATTTGATCCCTGGTTGGGGAACTAAAACTCCAGGAGCTGAGGAGCACTAAGCCCACACCACACACTCCCGTATTCTTGCCTGGAAAATTCCAAGGACAGAGGACAAGGAATGGTTAGTTCAAGGATAATCTCTTGATATTGGTTCTGTGGTCCAGCCTAGAGATTTTGAAAATCAGAACTGATTGCAATTCACAACCTGGAGAAAACTTGATTTTTTTTTTTTGAAAACCAGTTTTTAATATAAACAAATTAAAAGCCAAGTCACAAAATATTTAGGAAGAAGTAAAATAAACTGAACTACATAATTGATGGGATACGGGAGTAAAAGAGAAATAAAAGTTCATACTCTGATTTCTAGCAAGGGTAACTTCGGAAATAACTACCACATCACTGACTGATACAGGGAGTAAAAGCTAACTGGCTACTGTTCCTCCAGTATAATTCAGGTGTTTTTTTAAAAAATAAATTTATTTTTGACTGCACTGGGTCTTTGTTGCTGTGCACAGGCTTTCTCTATTTGTGGTTAGCTGAGGCTATTTTCAAATTTGGAAAACTCAGCAGTGGCCACAGGACTGGAAAAGGTCAGTTTTCATTAAAATCCCAAAGAAAGGCAATGCAAAAGAATGCTCAAACTACCGCACAACTGCACTCATCTCACATGCTAGTAAAGTAATGCTCAAAATTCTCCAAGCCAGGCTTCAGCAATACATGAACCGTGAACTTCCAAATGTTCAAGCTGGTTTTAGAAAAGGCAGAGGAACCAGAGATCAAACTGCCAACATCCGCTGGATCATGGAAAAAGCAAAGAGTTCCAAAAAACATCTATTTCTGCTTTATTGACTATGCCAAAGCCTTTGACTGTGTGGATCACAATAAACTGTGGAGGATTCTGAAAGAGATGGGAATACCAGACCACCTGACCTGCCTCTTGAGAAATCTGTATGCAGGTCAGGAAGCAACAGTTAGAACTGGACATGGAACAACAGACTGGTTCCAAATAGGAAAAGGAGTATGTCAAGGCTGTATATTGTCACCCTGCTTATTTAACTTCTATGCAGAGTACATCATGAGAAATGCTGGACTGGAAGAAACACAAGCTGGAATCAAGATTGCCAGGAGAAATATCAATAACCTCAGATATGCAGATGACACCACCCTTATGGCAGAAAGTGAAGAGGAACTAAAAAGCCTCTTGATGAAAGTGAAAGAGGAGAGTGAAAACGTTGGCTTAAAGCTCAACATTCAGAAAACGAAGATCATGGCATCCGGTCCCATCACTTCATGGGAAATAGATGGGGAAACAGTGGAAACAGTGGCAGACTTTATTTTTTGGGGCTCCAAACTCACTGCAGATGGTGACTGCAGCCACGAAATTAAAAGATGCTTACTCCTTGGAAGGAAAGTTATGACCAACCTAGATAGCATATTCAAAAGCAGGGACATTCCTTTGCCAACAAAGGTTCGTCTAGTCAAGGCTATGGTTTTTCCTATGGTCATGTACGGATGTGAGAGTTGGACTGTAAAGAAGGCTGAGCGCCGAAGAATTGATGCTTTTGAACTGTGGTGTTGGAGAAGACTCTTGAGGGTCCCTTGGACTGCAAGGAGATCCAACCAGTTATTCTGAAGGAGATCAGCCCTGGGATTTCTTGGGAAGGAATGATGCTAAAGCTCAAACTCCAGTACTTTGGCCACCTCATGTGAAGAGTTGACTTGTTGGAAAAGACTCTGATGTTGGGAGGGATTAGGGGCAGGAGGAGAAGGGGACGACAGAGGATGAGATGGCCGGATGGCATCACTGACTCGATGGACCTGAGTCTGAGTGAACTCCGGAAGTTGGTGATGGACATGAAGGCCTGGCGTGCTGCGATTCATGGGGTCGCAAAGAGTTGGACACGACTGAGCGACTGAACTGAACTCAAGTGAACTGAGGCTATTCTCTAGTTGCAGCGCACAGGCTTCTCTTGTTGTGGAGCACAGGATCTAGGTGCGTGGACTTAGTTGCCACTTAGTTGCCCTGTAGCATGTGGGATCTTCTTGGACCAGGGATTGAACCTGTGTCTCCCATACTGACAGGCAGATTCTTCAGCACAGGACCACCAGGAAAGCCTCAGGACTGTTTTTACTTAAGTCTATACCTGCAGTGAAACAATCCTATGACAAACCTAGACAGTGTTTTAAAAATAGAAACACCACTTCGCTGACAAAGATCCATATAATCAGAGCTATGGTTTTCCAGTAGTCATGTACGGATGTGAGAGCTGGAGCATATAGAAGGCTGAGTGCCAAAGAATTGATGCTTTTGAACTGCAGTGCTGGAGACACTTGGACAGCAAGGAGATCAAACCAGTCCATCCTAAAGGAAATCAGTCCTGAATATTCATTGGAAGGACTGAAGCTGAAGCTCCAATACTTTGGCCACCTGATGAGAAAAACTGACTCACTGGAAAAAACCCTGATGCTGAGAAAGATTGAGGGCAAGAGCAGAAGAGGGTGACAGAGGATGAGGTAGCTGAATGGCATCACTAACTCAATGGACATGAGTCTGAACAAACTCCAGGAGACAGTGATGGACAGGGAAGTCTGGTGTGCTGCAGGCCATGGGGTTGCAAAGATATGACTTAGCGACTGAACAACAATACCTATAATACCTAATACATGATGACATTGTCCCTGTAACAGTTTCTTATGGAAAAATATAAAATCAAGTTTCCATCTAAAATAACATAATCAACTATTTGTTGCACCCTTTCTGTTGTTAAGAATTTTGGTTTCAATCACAGAGAACCAGAAATTCAAGGCAGGAAGATGGATCATCTATTAGGTTATAAAATTGAAGGAAAGGAAGACACGAAGGAAAGACACATTTTCTTTCGTTATAGACACGAAGGAAAATGCCTCAGTTTTAAACACACAAATATTTCCCTTTAACAAAGCACACTAGGCACATTCTAACTGACACACATTATTTTTTCAGTCAGTGTTCAACCCCAAATTACTCTAGTAGAGTTTCAGCTGAGGCAGTGACTGTAGAGGGAATATTAATTGGTGATGCTTTGCTACTGGTGTGAAAGTTCTAAATCTGTTATATATCCCATAACTACTTACTGACCATCTCCAACATACTAGGCCGTCAACCTATCAAAGTGTGGTCTGTGCATGCCATGTACAGCATGTGGTGGTGAGGAGATGAATGACAAGCGGGAAATGAAGAAAGAGGACAGATAAAGAAAAAAGAAATCCCTGTTTTAGAAGCAAAAGACTAAAATGTCAATAATGGTTTTACTAGGATGGTGTAACTGCAAGCATTTTGGTTCACGTTTGTAGTAAAATGTTCTTGTAATGAAATGTCTTTACTCTGGTTATGCCTCCTGGGGCTGTGGCTATTTTTATAAACAACTAATTGGTGCAACTTTAGCTTAACTACTGAGAAATTCTTGGAAGGAAAAATACATCACTCAAAACTTTTGGGGTGGTTATCAAGACTTAAAAATTTTAAATATGAGATGTCAAGTATGTAGTCTGGATCTCAGAGAGGTCTGTTCTGGAGAGAGAATTCTGGGAATTATTAGTGTTTGGTGAAAGTGAAAGTTGCTCAGTTGTGTCCGACTCTTTGCAACCCCATGGACTATACAGTCCATGGAATTCTCCAGGCCAGAATACTGGAGAAGGTAGCCTTTCTCTTCTCCAGGGCATCTTCCTAATCCAGGGATCGAACCCAGGTCTCCTGCATTGCAGGCGGATTCTTTACCAGCTGAGTCACAAGGGAAGCCCAGCGTTTGTAGTATTTGGTTGATGATGTTTAAAATCAGAAGAGATGAGATCTAAGGAGACTATAAAGATTTATGTAAAAGTCTCCAAGTGCTATCTATTCCACTCCTTAGTTTCCATTTCTGTTTGTCACTCTAGGTTCCAGTTACTCTTCCATTAAAAACCTGGTTTCAGGGACTTCCTTTGGCAGTCCAGTGGTTAAGACTCCACATTCCAAGGCAGGGGGCATAGGAATGATTCCTAGTTGTATGTCCCATAGCAGAGCCAAAACAAACAAACAAAAAAAACTGGTTTACAGGCACTACTAGACTCTTCAGCCCTCTACCTCAGCCTCTATTCTTGGCTGCTAGATTTCTCTTCCAAAGTCCAGGTTCAAATTATACTACCCTGCTCAGAAGTTTTCTGGTTTCCTACCAACTACACAATAGGGTTTAAGTTTCCTGGTCTGACAGTCGACACATAAGCCTTTCAGGACTTCCCTGGTGCAACAGTGGATAAGAATCTGCCCACCAATGCAGGGAACACGGGTTCCATCCCTGGTCTGGTAAGATTCCACATGCTTGGAGCAACTAAGCCCCCTAGCCACAACCACTGAAGCCTGCACACTGCGATTACTAAAGCCCGCAGGCTTATAAGCCTGTGCTCCGCAACAGAAGAAACCACTGCAATGAGAAGAAGCCGATGTACTGGAACAAAGAGTAGCCCCATCTCACTGCAACTAGAGAAAATCTGGGCAAAGCAACAAAAGACCCAGTGTAGCCAAAAATAAATAAATAAATAAATATTTTTAAAAGAAGAAGAAAAGAAATAAAGCCTTTCCCCATAAGTAAACTCTGTCTAAAATCTTCAAGGTAAGTTAATTGTGCCTTCTAGGGCACTCAACACTTCCTCCTTCCAGTTCAGTTCAGTCGCTCAGTCGTGTCCAACTCTTAGCAACCCCATGAATCGCAGCACGCCAGGCCTCCCTGTCCATCACCAACTCCCGGAGTTCACTCAGACTCAGGTCCATCGAGTCAGTGATGCCATCCAGCCATCTCATCCTCTGTTGTCCCCTTCTCCTCCTGCCCCTAATCCCTCCCAACATCAGAGTCTTTTCCAACAAGTCAACTCTTCGCATGAGGTGGCCAAAGTACTGGAGTTTCAGCTTTAGCATCATTCCTTCCCAAGAAATCCCAGGGCTGATCTCCTTCAGAATGGACTGGTTGGATCTCCTTGCAGTCCAAGGGACCCTCAAGAGTCTTCTCCAACACCACAGTACAAAAGCATCAATTCTTCGGCGCTCAGCCTTCTTCACAGTCCAACTCTCACATCCGTATATGACCACAGGAAAAACCATAGCCTTGACTAGACGGACCTTTGTTGGCAAAGGAATGTCTCTGCTTTTGAATATGCTATCTAGGTTGGTCATAACTTTCCTTCCAAGGAGTAAGCATCTTTTAATTTCGTGGCTGCAGTCACCATCTGCAGTGAGTTTGGAGCCCCAAACAATAAAGTCTGCCACTGTTTCCCCATCTATTTCCCATGAAGTGATGGGACCAGATGCCATGATCTTTGTTTTCTGAATGTTGAGCTTTAAGCCAACGTTTTCACTCTCCTCTTTCACTTTCATCAAGAGGCTTTTTAGTTCCTCTTCACTTTCTGCCATAAGGGTGGTGTCATCTGCATGTCTGAGGTTATTGATATTTCTCCTGGCAATCTTGATTCCAGCTTGTGTTTCTTCCAGTCCAGCATTTCTCATGATGTACTCTGCATAGAAGTTAAATAAGCAGGGTGACAATATACAGCCTTGACGTACTCCTTTTCCTATTTGGAACCAGTCTGTTGTTCCATGTCCAGTTCTAACTGTTGCTTCCTGACCTGCATACAGGTTTCTCAAGAGGCAGATCAGGTGGTCTGGTATTCCCATCTCTCTCAGAATTTTCCACAGTTTATTGTGATCCACACAGTCAAAGGCTTTGTCAATAAAGCAGAAATAGATGTTTTTCTGGAACTCTTGCTTTTTCCAAGATCCAGCGGATGTTGGCAATTTGATCTCTGGTTCCTCTGCCTTTTCTAAAACCAGCTTGAACATCTGGAAGTTCACGGTTCACGTATTGCTGAAGCCTGGCTTGGAGAATTTTGAGCATTACTTTACTAGCGTGTGAGATGAGTGCAGTTGTGCGGTAGTTTGAGCATTCTTTTGCATTGCCTTTCTTTGGGATTGGAATGAAAACTGACCTTTTCCAGTCCTGTGGCCACTGCTGAGTTTTCCAAATTTGCTGGCATATTGAGTGCAGCACTTTCACAGCATCATCTTTCAGGATTTGAAATAGCTCAACTGGAATTCTATCACCTCCACTAGCTTTGTTCGTAGTGATGCTTTCTAAGGCCCACTTGACTTCACATTCCAGGATGTCTGGCTCTAGGTCAGTGATCACACCATCGTGATTATCTGGGTCGTGAAGATCTTTTTTGTACAGTTCTGTGTATTCTTGCCATCTCTTCTTAATATCTTCTGCTTCTGTTAGGTCCCTACCATTTCTGTCCTTTATCAAGCCCATCTTTGCATGAAATGTTCCCTTAGTATCTCTAATTTTCTTGAAGAGATCTCTAGTCTTCCCCATTCTGTTGTTTTCCTCTATTTCTTTGCATGTTGACTCTAATTCCCAGAAGGCTAAAAAATTGTTGATTCTAGAAAGTCTTGTCTTGCCCTTCTTTGAAACTCACACAGCGTCTAGCATGGTACCCTGCATGCAGTTAAGGATTCAAAGGTTTAATAAACTAATTTTTACAGATTATGACAAAGCAAGAATGCAGAGAAATTGGAACCCTCATACATTGCTGGTAGAAATATACAATGATGCAGCTGCTGTGGGAAACGGTGGTTCCTCAAAGTTAAACACAGAGTTAGCATACAATCTATCATTTCTATTCCTAGGTGTACAGAGACAAGAAATGAAAACACGTGTCCACACAACAAGTTGTAAGTGAATGTTCACCGCAGTTTTATTCACAAAAGCTACAAGAAGAAACTCAAATGCCCATCAACCGATAGATAAGCAAAATGTGGTATATTCATACAACAGAATATTATTCAGCTATGAAAATGAATGAAGTACTGATACATGCTCCAAGGATGAACTCTGAAAGCATTATGCTAAATGAAAGATGCCAAATATGCAAAACAACACATATTACATGACTCCATTTATATGAAATATCCAATCCAGAGAGACAGAGAACAATTAGTGGTTACCAGGGGTTGGAGGAGGGGATGTGACTGCTTAATGCATTTGAGGTTTGGGATAATGAAAAGGCTCTGGACCTGACAGTGATGATGGTTGGAAAACACTGTGAGTGTACTTGCTGCCGTCAAACTGTACACTTTAAAATGTTTACAACAGTGAATCTTATATGTGTTTTGCCCCAATTTAAAAAAAATAGTATTACAGTGCAGTTGTTAACAGAAATCATAATATTAAATATAAACAGTGCACTACATCATTCTTTTTAGGTTTTATCTAAATAATTTTTAGATAAAATGCTTTCTTCCTGCACACGCATATCAGAACTGCCTATTTGAATACTTGATCCAACCATTCATTCACAAACATCTGTCAAATATTTTAGCTTTACAAATCCTCTGACTTCCTGGCTACTTCCCATATGCCCAGCAATCTACAAGATACTTCATAACATGATCTAATTTTACACCTTGTAATAAGTTGCTAGAGAGGATGTCCCTGCCAGGGACCTTATCTCAATCTCCTCTAAGTTAAGCTTCCATGATCAATCCACATGTGTTCATGACCTCACTAACTCTTATTTTCTCCACAGTCCAATATCCCTCTAGGTATTTAGGTTCATTTTCCTTCAGTCTTAACAAAACTTCCATAAAGAGCAGTGTACTGCCAGCATCTCCATTTTCTCACTCCCCATTTATTTCTCAATCCACTGCAAATTTAATTTCTTCCCACAACTCCAATGAACACTTATCTGTCCTTTTAATTCCAAAATTTGAAGAGTATCTCCTAGTTTCTTTACCACTAAAATGAAAGCTGCACTTCTTCACATGTTGAAGGTTAATAAACCATCAAATATATAAAAATAGCACATTACTTTATCAACTCTTAATCAAAGGGCTTCCCAGGTGGCACTAGTGGTAAAGAACCTGCCTGCCAACACAGGAGACATAAGAGACTTGGGTTTGATACTTGGGTCAGGAAGATCCCCTGGAGGAGGGCACGGCAACCCAATCCAGTTTTCTTGCCTGGAGAATCCCATGGACAGAGGAGCCTGGCAGGCTACAATCCATGGGGTCGCAAAGAGTTGGACACAACTGAGCACACAATCAAAGAGTGGGTGAAAAGAAATATAAAGCCAGATAGTTTATTTAGTCATATTCTGGGAGAATTTTTAATTAAAACACTAATCTGTGCAACTCCTAACATATACTTTATTCTTCCTTCCTTCCTGACACCAGGTTAGCCATCCACTCAGAGATTAACAATAAGAAAAAGCCAACGCAAGCTCTAAAATGTTAAGAGACTTAACCAAGGTAACACATCTAATAAGTGACTGGGTCAGGTCTGGTACACTAATTTTCTAATTTCACTGCTTTCTGAATTATACACACTGTGATTGTTTCCAGTCATGAAATAATTCCGATACTTAGAAAAACAGAACAAATTCCTTAAAATCCTATGGAGCAAAAATCTAAAGAGGGATGTTAGTTTATACACACTTTTTCTAGGCCTTTCTTTCTGTATTTCTCTTTTACTTATCTCGGTTAGTCAAGAATGGCTGGCTTCCAGGCAAAGCTGAAAGGCAAAAAAGTAAACCTTTTGGTGCTAAGAAAAAAGAAGCACATAAAAAAACGTGGCTTTAAAGTACATGGTTCCTGATCCTTTTTAAAAAACAAATTTTATTTATATATTTATGGCTGCATGGGGTCTTCACTGCTGCGCGCAGGCTTTCTTTAGTTGTAGCAAGCAGGGGCCACTCTCTAGTTGTGGTGTGCGGGCTTCTCTTGTTGTGGAGTATGGGCTCGAGGGCCTTTAGTTGCAGTGCGCAGGCTCAGTAGTCACGGCCCACAAGGGCCTCCGCTTATTTGCCCCAAGGCACGTGGAATCTTTCCAGACCAGGGACTGAACCACATTTCCTGCCATGGCAGGCAAGTTCTCAACCACTGGACTACCAGCGAAGTCCCATAGTCCTGATCTGAATAAAACTGCAATCTCAGGTAGTTAGCCATGCCAATACCTTAAAAGAACATGACCCATATATCCAACTCCATCACAGGCAAAAATGATTCAGAACATGTACTGCTGAGCCATGAAGTTCCAAGGACCTATCATATCCACAGCTAGCTAAGGGAAAGAATGCAAAGAAGCCACAAGGGGTTCTTTCTACAAAATGGTATCAGGCTTATACCAACTGATCTTGGCTAGAAGGGATAACTGGACAAAGAGTTCGAAAGGAACTTCTCTACCTTCAACTTCTATATGTTCACTTCTCTGAAATGCATATAAAGTTTCCGTATAAGGAAGCACCTGTGTGGGGCTTCCCTGGTGGCTCGGTGGTGAAGAATCTGCCAATGCAGGAGACACAGGTTCAACCCCTGATTCAGGAATATCCCACATGCTGAAGAACGACTCAGCCCATGGGCCACAACTACTAAGCCTGTCCTCTAGAGCCTGGGAACCGCAACTACTGAAGTCCACACACGCTAGAGTCTGTGCTCCAGAACAAGAGAAGTCAATGCAATGAGAAGCCCTGTGTACCACAACTGCAGAGTAGCCCCTGCTCTCCGTAACTAAGAAAAGCCCACACAGCAGTGAAGGCCTGGCACAGACAAAAGTAAATAAATAAAAAGAAAAGAAAAAAAAAAAGGCATCTGTGGTCAAGACATCATGTTAATTCTTCTTTCCCATTCTCTTTCCCAGGAATGTTTCACAAGTGCCCTTCTCCTTCTTACCCATCTTACTATGATGTGCTATTCCAAGTGGATTAAGAAGAAAGTCTTTTGATTCATGTTGGAGAGTTCTCATTGAAGAATGTGGTGACAGGTGTGATAACAATTTTTGTTTAATGATGTCACTTTTGGTTCCTTACTAGTATCAAAGAATGCTACTGTAAGCAAGTATGATGAGAGCACAGAGGATATGGGTAAGGCATAAAGCATTATTTCACCTAGGTGAAAGAATCATAGCAATGCTCCTGAATTTTGGGAAGTATCAATCTGCTGCGAAGCTCAGCAAGGACTCATTTACTTGTGTCTAAGACTGTGTCCTAGCTGCATTAAAATGTGCCCCATACACAATGGAGTATTACTCAGCCATTAAAAAGAATACATTTGAATCAGTTCTAATGAGGTGGATGAAACTGGAGCCTATTATACAGAGTGAAGTAAGCCAGAAAGAAAAACACCAATACAGTATACTAACGCATATATACGGAATTTAGAGAGATGGTAACGATAACCCCGTATGCGAGACAGCAAAAGAGACACAGATGTATAGAACTGTCTTTTGGACTCTGTGGGAGAGGGCAAGGGTGGGATGATCGGGAGAATGGCATTGAAACATATATAATATCATGTAAGAAATGAATCGCCAGTTCAGGTTCAATGCATGATAATGGATGCTCGGGGCTGGTGCACTGGGATGACCCAGAGGCAGGGTACAGGGAGGGAGGAGGGAGGGGGGTTCAGTATGGGGAACATGGACACCTGTGGCGGATTTTTAACTGACTTTTGCTGAAAGATTTGATACTATAAATCCATATTCATTTATGCGCTATCATATATCAGTATTTCACTGCACATTTACTCATTCCTACCACACACTTGGGCTTTCCTGTTGGCTCAACAGTAAAGAATCCATCTGCCAATACAGGAGATATGAGTTTGATCCCTGGGTCGGGAAGATACCCTGGGAAAGGAAATGGCAACTCATTCCAGTATTCTTGCCTGGGAAATCCCATGGACAGAGGAACCTGGTGAGTTATGACATGCAGTCACAAAGAGTCAGACATAACTTAGTGACTAACCACCACCACCACAGACTAATAATTTACAAAGACTCTTAAAAGAGTTTTACTGCTTAAAAAAAGTTCCTAGCAAAATGAATTGATTAAAAACTACATCTACATATTAGGTAATACAAATATTCCCAAAATGCAATCTAGGACATAATGGCCTAAACTTATAAACAGCAAACAAAAAACCACAAAGCAAAAACAAAAAAACTTCTTTCAATTTAAATAATTTCTCCTTCTCAGATGCTGACTTGTCATTTAAATTCATTTAATGAAAGCATAACCTTCAACCACGAAATGAAATTTCTATTCTATCTATACTATATACGACAACTCCAAACTTACCTCTACAATACCACTGAGATTTGGTTTTAATTTTTTTTAACAATCTGCAAGAAAACTCTAAAATATGCAGTGTCTAATTTTCAGCCAATCTTGTTTTAATTTTGGCTCCATAAAAACTGCTTTTAAATAAAAAAGTAATAGGTATACTTCATCTTTTAAATTTTTATTTATTTTTATTTTTGGCTCTGCTGAGTCTTCACTGCTACACAAGGGCATTCTCTAGTTGTGATGAGTGGGGCCACACTTGACTTGCAGGGTGTGGGCTTCTTACTGAGGTGTTACGGAGCATGGGCTCTAGGGCACACAGGCTCCAGTAGTTGTGGCGTGTGGGCTTAGCTGCCTTGCAGCAGGTGAGATCTTCCCAGACCAGAGACCAAACCTGGATAGCCCCTGCACTGGCAGGCAGATTCTTAACTGCTGCACCATATTAGGGAAGTTAAACAGTCTTGTTTAGGCTTCAGAGACAAAGAAGAACAGGACTCGAACCTTGCTTCTAACCGGCCTGGACATTGCTCTGACTGTGGTTTGAGTCAAGCCTTGCAGCAGCATAGATAAGATACCAGATGAATCTTAAGATTGTTGAGTCCCTGGAGCGGGGCTGGGCTTAACAACATTCCAAGTTTTGTCCCAGTTCTGACAAAACACGGTCCACTGGAGACAGGAATGGCAAACCACTTTAGTATTCTTGCCATGAGAACCAAATGAACAGTATGAAAACGCAAAAAGATACCACAATGAAAGATGAACTCCCCAGGCTGGCAGGTACCCAATATGCTACTGCATAAGAGTGGAGAAATAACTCCAGAAAGAACAAAGAGACAGAGCCAAAGTGAAAACACCACCCAGTTGTGGATGTGACTGGTGATGGAAGTCAAGTGTGATGCCATAAAGAACAATATTCCATAGGAACCTGGAATGTTAGGTCCATGAATCAAGGTAAACTGGATGTGGTCAAACAGGAGATGAAAAGTGGACTTTGTAGGAATCAATGAACTAAAATGGACCAGAATGGCTGAATTTAATTCAGATGACCATTATATCTACTACTGTGGGCAAGAAGAATCCCTTAGAAGAAATGGAGTAGCCCTCATAGTCAACAAAAGAGTCCAAAATGCAGTACTTGGGTGCAATCTCAAAAATGACAGAATGATCTCTGTTCACTTCCAAGGCAGATCATTCAATATCACAGTAATCCAAGTCTATGCCCGAACTACTACTGTTGAAGAAGCTGAAGTTGAATGGTTCTATGAAGACCTACAAGACCTTCTAGAACTAACACCAAAAAAAGATGTCCTTTTTATCACAGGGGACTGGAATGCAAAAGTAGAAAGTCAAGAGATACCTGGAATAACAGACAAATTTGGCCTTGGAGTACAAAATGAAGCAGGGCAAAGACTAACAGAATTTGCCAAGACAACGCACTGATCATAGCAAACACCCTCTTCCAACAACACAAGAGAAGACTCTACACATGGACATCACCAGATGGTCAATACCAAAAGCAGATCAATTATATTTTTAGCAGCCAAAGATGGAGAAGCTCTATACAGTCAGCAAAAACAAGACTGGGAGCTGGCTGTGGCTCAGATCACAAACTCCTTATTGCCAAATTCAGACTGAAATTGAAGAAAGTAGGGAAAACCACTAGACCATTCAGGTATGACCTAAATCAAATCCCTTATGATTATACAGTGGAAGTGAAAAATAGATTCAAGGGATTAGATCTGATAGACAGAGTGCCTGAAGAACTACAGTGTCCATGACATTATACAGGAGGCAGTGATCAAGACCATCCGCAAGAAAAAGAAATGCAAAAAATCAGAATGGTTGTCTAAGGAGGCCTTACAAATAGCTGAAAAAAGAAGAGAAGTGAAAGGCAAAGGAGAAAAGGAAAGATACACCCAATACCCATCTGAATGCAGAGTTCCGAAGGATAGTAAGGAAAGATAAGAAAGCCTTCCTCAGTGATCAACGCAAAGAAATAGAGGAAAACAATAGAATGGGAAAGACTAGAGATGTCTTCAAGAAAATTAGAGATACCAAGGGAACATTTCATGCAAAGATGGGCACAATGAAGGACAGAAATGGTATGGACCTAACAGAAGCAGAAGATATTAAGAAGAGGTGGCAAGAATACACAAAAGAACCATACAAAAAAAGATCTTCATGACCCAGATAACCACGATGGTGTGCTCACTCACCTAGAGCCAGACATCCTGGAATGTGAAGTCAGGTGGGCTTTAGGAAGCATCACTATGAACAAAGCTAGTGGAGGTGATGGAATTCCAGCTGAGCTAATTCAAATCCTAAAAGATGATGCTGTTAAAGTACTGCACTCAATATTTCAGCAAATTTGGAAACCTCAGCAATGGCCACAGGACTGGAAAAGGTCAGTTTCATTCCAATTCCAAAGAAAGGAAATGCCAAAGAATGTTCAAACTACCACACAATTGCACTCATCTCACACGCTAGCAAAGTAATGCTCAAAATCCTCCAAGCCAGGCTTAAACAGTACATGAACTGAGAACTTCCAGATGTTCAAGCTGGTTTTAGAAAAGGCAGAGGAACCAGAGATCAAATTGCCAACAACCGCTGGATCATTGAAAAAGCAAGAGTTCCAGAAAAACAACTTCTGCTTTATTGACTACTCCAAAGTCTTTGACTGTGTGGATCAAAACAAACTGTGGAACATTCTTAAAGAGATGGGAATACCAGACCACTTTACTTGCCCTAAAAATCTGTATGCAGGTCAGGAAGCAACAGTTAGAACTGGACATGGAACAACAAACTGGTTCCAAATTGGGAAAGGAGCACGTCAAGGCTGTATACTGTCATCCTGCTTATTTAATATATATGCAGAATACATCATGCGCAATGCTAGGCTGAATGAAGCACAAGCTGGAATCAAGATTGCCGGGAGAAATATCAATAACCTCAGAAACACAGACGATACCGCCCTTATGGCATAAAGTGAAAAATAACTAAAGAGCCTCTTGATGAAAGTGAAAGTGGAGAGTGAAAAAGTTGGCTTAAAGCTCAACATTCAGAAAACTAAGATCATGGCATACGATCCCATCACTTCATGGCAAATAGATGGGGAAACAGTGGAAACAGTGGCAGACTTTTATTTTCTTGAGCTCCAAAACCACTGCAGAGGGTGACTGCAGCCATGAAATTAAGAGATGGTTGCTCCTTGGAAGAAAAATTATGAGCAAAATAGACAGGATATTAAAAAGCAGAGACATTACTCTGCCAACAAAGGTCCGTCTAGTCAAGGCTATGGTTTTTCCAGTAGTCATGTATGGATGTGAGAGTTGGACTATAAAGAAAGCTGAGTGCCAAAGAATTGAATTTTTGAACTGTGGTGTTGGAGAAGACTCTTGAGAGTCTCTTGAACTGCAAGGAGATCCAATGAGTCCATCTTAAATGAAATCAGTCCTAAATATTCATTGGAAGGACTGATATACTGAAGCTAAAACTTGAATACTTTGGCCACCTGATGCGAAGAACTGACTCACCGGAAAAGACCCTGGGCTGGGAAAGATTGAAGGCAGGAGGAAAAGGGAACGACAGAGGATGAGATGGTTGGATGGCATCGCAGACTCAATGGACATGACTCTGAGCAAGCTCCGGGAGTTGGTAATGGACAGGGAAGCCTGGCATGTGGCAGTCCATGGGGTTGCAGAGTCAGACACGACTGTTCAACTGAATTGAAGTTTTATGCGTGAACATAAATCAGAGCTTCAGTTTGATCACAGACTGATGATGCTATAAGTTTGCATCCTAGGATTAAACCTGGGAATTGTGAACTACAATTTTGCAGTCACCTACTCCAGTACTCTTGCCTGGAAAATCCCATGGACGGAGGAACCTGGTAAGCTGCAGTCCATGGGGCCGCTAAGAGTCGGACACGACTGAGCGACTTCACTTTCACTTTTCACTTTTATGCATTGGAGAAGGAAATGGCATCCCACTCCAGTGTTCTTGCCTGGAGAATCCCAGGGACCAGGGAGCCTGGTGGGCTGCTGTCTATGGGGTCACACAGAGTCAGACACGACTGAAGTGACTTAGCAGTAGCAGCACAGAACTGAGGGGCTGCCTGGGACCTTTTCCCAACTGGGTCTCCAGATGTGCTGTGACACGGGACTTCTCAGCACTGTTTGAGTTTGTGAAAACTCAATTTGTTTGTCAAAACCCAATTTGAAAAAAAAGACCAATTTGGTGATGTATCTTCTGCTGTTTCTAGCTCTCTTTTCTTTTAATGTTAGTACATTGAAAGTAAGCTAGATAATGCTCTAATAAATATTGGTATTATTTATTTGTATATAATGAGTGGCTTATTCTGTTAACAAATCCTTTGAACCTGAGGCGAAAGTTTTGGCAAAACAGACCACAGGGAAACTCAATAGATACAATTTAGTAATTGGACAAGCTTTTGGCATATTTCCTAGAATGTAACATCATCTCATAGATAGGATAGTTTACAATCTGCTTATACCACAGAACTGAAAAAGGATGTAACCTATTTCTCATCTAACAGATCATAAAAATTACTTCTGATGATGGATTTATGAATGATTTTTTTGTAACTTATTTTGGTAAATCTAGAAGGACTCAAAGAATGCAGTGGCACCGACTTAACAAACCATGCTGCTGCTGCTGCAGCTGCTAAGTTGCTTCAGTCGTGTCTGACTCTGCAACCCCATAGACGGCAGCCCACTAGGCTCCTCTGTCCCTGGGATTCTCCAGGCAAGAATACCCACTTTTAGAACTTTATCCAAAAAAGTGAAAGACAGGAAGTGACCTGATAGCAATCTGTTTTCATCTGTTAAGTAACCTTTTTCTGTAGGACTGATCACCTATAAATTTTTAACGTCTTCCACTGAACTAAAGCACAAACACCATTATCTTATATAGCAGGCACTCACTGCTGAATGCATAAATAAATAAACGAAGGAACTGCTGACTAACAGGTAGTACATCTTCAACTTCACAAGGTAATGCCATATTGCTTTTCAATCAGGTCACCAATTTACACCAGCAGAAGTGGTTATTTTTAGACCTCCATCTGCTCCACACTCTCACAAAGCTAGGTATGGCTAGACTGGCAGTTAATTTTCTGCTCTGCTGGTGGGTATAAAATGATGACTTACCACAGTCTTTGCATCATTTAATCTATTTATCATCTCTTCGTGTTTCATTTTTTGGTAAAATTATCTATTCTTATCATTTTACCATTCTTTCAGTAGCTGGTCTTTTTCTTATCTGAAGTAAGAGAATACAATAGACCCTAATCTTCTGATTATAGTGTTTCAAGTACCTTTTCCAACTTCATGGTTTTTTTTTTTAATGAACGTAAGTTCTTATTTTAAATGTAATCAACACACCTAAAAGTAACACAACATTGTGAATCAACTATATTCCAATAATTTTTTTAAATAAATAGCTGGAAAAAATGTAGTCAAAATTGCTGATCAAGACATGATTATTTGGAGGGTGGGGGCATGCCATGCAGCATGTGGGATCTTAGTTTCCCAGCCAGGGACTGAACTGGTGCCCACTGCAGCAGTAACACAGAGTCTTAACCACTGGACTGCTAGGAAGTCCCTAAGATACGTATTTTCAATCTAATGTATAAAAGCCTTTCTTCCCCAAAGTTCAAAGAATTTACCTACATTATCTTCTTAGTTTTACAGGTTTGCCTTTCACATTTAAGACATCAATCAGTCGGAACTGATTTGTATCCAGTATGAGGTCCAGGTTCAGTTTCATTTTTTTTTACTGCATGAGTAACTAGTCCCAAATGTCCCAAACCATTCTTTCTCCACTGATTTAAAAAGCCAACTCAGAGTTCTCTGGTGGCCTACTGGTTAGGATTCCAGGCTTTCACTGCCACGGTCCACGTTCAATCCCTGGTCAGGCAACTGAGATCCTGTAAGCCGTGGGTTATCACCCCTCAAAAGGCCAGCTCAATTTTAAATTGTTTCTACATATGCACGGATCTGTTTCTAGACTTCTGTTCCACTTGTTCATTTGTGTATTCCTATACTACAACTCATTCATGTTAGGAAGGAAGGAAAAGAGGAAAGTTGACATATCCACACTGAAAATATTCACAAAGGACTGGTGTAACCTTTTTCAGGGAGCAGCATGGGTGGCAACCATCCATTTCATCAAGATATCCTGCTCTTCTCCCTACTCTGTGGTTACTTCTTTTCTTATTCTTTTTCTTTTGCTCTGTAAATATAACCACTACCTAAAAGCTCTGATGCAGCACATTTTGTTTCTTTGGAATCTCTTCACCATCTCATTCATTTTTAAGTCTTCAGTTCTCACCTCTAAGTGGGTGACTTAAATAAATCTCTACTTCATGAAGCATTAGATCATGCACATACCTATACTCAAGTATCCATCACCATGTATTATTTACCTGTTTATATATTTATTTCCCTATGCTTGATAGGGATTAATAGCAAACGGGGCAATCTCTTAGTACAGACAAAATGACCATTAAATAATCATTTCTTTAAGAAATGTTGACAACTTTATCCATAAGCATCTCCTTTAACTGTTCTTAAGACCTCTCTTCAGAGAAGGCAATGGCACCCCACTCCAGTACTCCTGCCTAGAAAATCCCATGGATGGAGGAGCCTGGTAGGCTGCAGTCCATGAGGTTGCTAAGAGTCAGATACGACTGAGCAACTTCACTTTCACTTTTCACTTTCATGCATTGGAGAAGGAAATGGCAACCCACTCCAGTGTTCTTGCCTGGAGAATCCCAGGGACAGAGGAGCCTGGTAGGAGGCTGTCTATGGGGTCGCACAGAGTCAGACCCCGACTGAAGCGACTTAGCAGCGGCAGCAGCAAGCAGCAAGACCTCTCTTTAAACATTTCTTATTCCTTAAACTGCGGGGTCCAAGACTATTGACTTTGCATATCTTCAGATATTCACTGGCCCTAAAATTTCCTTTCCAAATCTCATGATTTGAAAAGGATACTACTTAGGTTTAAATGTCTACCACTTTCAATTCCTCTAAAGGACCAAGAAACCCTACAATAGTCTATACTCATTTGTTAACTGCACGTTTCTTTCCCAAGTCCTTAATAAGGAGAACTCCAAGTTACTGGTGCCTTAATTTTTAACCTTCATATTATTATTTCATCAGAGGAAAGAGCCCAGGGTCATATTCTACCTTTTTGTTTTTAAAATTTCAGGAGATTAATTCATACCTACAACTTCTAAACCATGAAATTTGAGCACATCTTTCAATGAACCAAAAAGATATGATACACCTTTAAGATTTCTTTCACTGCCATTTCTGTCTGTCAAGGTAATACTAGCATGATTATTAATACTGTTAAGTAAGGTCTGCTATTACATGATAGGAGTCCAGCAAACAAAAAAAATATATTTCTAGTACAAATTCAATGATGACCAAGTTATCTGTCAAAAAATATAACTGCATATTTAACATATTACTCTGCCCATAAGAGACATGCATGTGATAACTGAAATTCAATAAAGCACTACATAATGTATTACTCAGAATTACTCATAAACTCATACTTTCAAAACCTGAGTAAAATTATGAGGTACTATCTCACACTCTCCAAACTGGCAAAAACAAATCCTGAAACTATCAAGTGCTAATAAAAATATAAAGCAAGAAGAAATTTTCACATATTGCTGGTGTGAGTGTAAACTCATACAACTACTTTCGAAAACAGTTTGACAAATACAAAATTGAAGCTGTGAAACACTATGACCCACCCAGTCTTAACCACACATGAAAGTAAGACAAAGTGCATAAGAATATTTGCTACAGGATTGTATACAGTAAACAAAAAACTAAATTACCTAAATGTTCACCAATAAACTGATTTAGAGTTTCTCTGGTGCCTCAATGGTAAAGAATCTGCCTGCCAATGAGAAGATATAGGTTTGATCCCTGCATCGAGGAAGATCCCCTGCAGAAGGAAATGGCAACCCACTCCAGTATTCTTGCCTGGCAAATCCCAGGTACAGAGAAGCCTGGCAGGCTACAGTCCTTGGAGTCTGGACACGACTTAGCAACTAAACAACAACACAAGACTGATTAGATTGTGGATGGTCCGTCTAGTCAAGGCTATGGTTTTTCCAGTGGTCATGTATGGATGTGAGAGTTGGACTGTGAAGAAAGCTGGGCGCCAAAGAATTGATGTTTTTGAACTGAGGTGTTGAAGAAGACTCTTGAGCGTCCCTTGGACTGCAAGGAGATCCAACCAGTCCATCCTAAAGGAGATCAGCCGTTCCTTGGAAGGAATGATGCTAAAGCTGAAACTCCAGTACTTTGGCCACCTCATGCAAAGAGTTGACTCACTGGAAAAGACTCTGATGCTGGGAGGGATTAGGGGCAGGAGGAGAAGGGGACGACAGAGGATGAGATGGCTGGATGGCATCACCGACTTGATGGACGTTGAGCTTGAGTGAACTCTGGGAGTTGGTGATGGACAGGGAGGTCTGGCGTGCTGCGATTCATGGGGTCACAAAGAGTTGGACACGACTGAGTGACTGAACTGAACTGTACAGCAGGAAATGATCACACTAGAGATGTGTATAAACAAAATGGATGACTCACAAAGTAGAATAAAAAAGTTGTTAAAATTAAACTATGATACCATATAAAGTTTAAAAAAATGAGTACAAAAAAAAAATAAATAAAAAAGGAGTAACAGTATCAGATAGTTTTGGGAAGTGCTTAGTCACTCAGTCGAGTCTGACTCTTCGTGACCCCATTGACTGTAGCCCACCAGACTCCTTTGTTCGTGGGGATTTTCCAGGCCAGAATACTGGAGTGGGTTGCCATGCCCTCCTCCAAGGGATCTTCCCAACCCAGGGATTGAACTCAGGTCTCCCACATTGCAGGCGGATTCTTTACCATCTGAGCTACTAGGGAAGTCCAAGAATGCTGGAGTGGGTAGCCTATCTGCAGGGGAACTTCCCAGGAATCAAACCGGGGTCTCTTGCACTGCAGGCAAATTCTTTATCAGCTAAGCTACTAAAGGAAGCCTTAGTTTTGGGATATAGTCAAAGAAAGCAAAATTACTTAAAAATGCAAGAGAATGACAAACACCGAATTCAGGATGAAAGACACAGAGATATATAATCAAAAAGGAACATATATAAGGGCTTCAATTCTGCATACTGGCATAAGGATAAACATAGAGGTCAATGGAGCAGAACCAAGAAACCAGAAGTAAACCTGCTAAGTATGCCCAAATGATTTTTAACAAAGAAGCCAAGATAATATTAACGGGGGAAAAAATGGTCTTTCTTTTCAACAAACGGTGCAATGATCACTGGATATTCACTACAACAACACAAAAATTAACTATAAGTGGGTCAAAAGCCTTAGTTTAAGAGCTAAAAGTAAACAGAGGAGTAATTTTAAGTTAGGGAAAGATAAATTGAACTTCCTTATCAAAATTAAAAACACTTGTGGTTCAAAGGACACAGTCAAGAAAGTGAAAGGACAACATAGAAAGAAAACATCTGCAAATCATATACCATGTAAGGGACTTGTATTCAAAATAACATCACAATAAAATATCACCTTACACCTATGACAATAGTTATTGATATTATAAAAAGGACAAGATACTGTCGAGGACGTAGAGAAAAGGGAAAACCCTTATGCACTGTTCATTGGAATGTAAACTAGTGCCGTCACTATGGAAAACAGTATGGAGGTTCTTCAAAAATTTAAAAACAGAATTATCAAATGATCCAGCAATTCCAGTTCTGAGTTTTTTCCAAAGGAAAGGAAAACACTAACTTGAAAAGCTATGCACCCCCATGCATGTACACACACACACACACCCCCTGAAATATTATTCAGCCATAAGAAGAATGAATTCTCGCCATTTTCAAAAATATGGATGAACTTCGAGGGTACAAGCCTAAGTGAAGTAAGACAGAGAGACAAATACTTTATGATCTCACTCATGTACAATCTAAAAAAGCAGCACCAAGCTCATATACAGAGAACAGACTGGTAATTGCCAGAGGTGGAGTGGGGTGTGCCCAATGGTTAAAGGGGTCAAAAGGGACAAACTTCCAGTTACAAAATAAATAAGCTATGGGGATAAAAGGCAGAGCATGGTGACTACAGTTAATTATGTTGTTTAGCTGCCAAGTCATGTCTGACTCTTTTGCGACCCCACGGACTATAGCCTGCCAGCCTCCTCTGTTCATAGGACTTCCCAGGCAAGGATACTGGAGTGGTTTGCCATTTCCTCCTCCAGGGGATCTTCCCTACCCACGGATCAAATGTGCATCTCCTGCAGATGCAGGTGGATTCTTTACTGCTGAGCCACCAGGGAAGCCCCACAGTTAATTATGTCGTTCAGTCGCCCAGTTGTGGCCAACTCTTTGTGACCCCATGGACTGCAGCACGCCAGGCGTCTCTGTTGATTATACTCAGTGCATATTTAAAAGCTCCAAATTCTCATTACAAGAAAAAAATTCCGTAACTATATGGTGACAAATGTTAACTAGACTTATTGTGCTGCTTATTTTGCGATTATCTGCTATAATTATAAAATTATCATATACACCTGAAATGAAATGTCAAACTTCAATTAAAAAAGAATCCTACAACACAACAGTAAAAAGACAACCCAATTAAAAAACGAGAGAGGATATGAATAGACATTTCTCTCAAGATACCCAAGAGACCAAGGGGTCACTTCAGAAGTTTCTTAAAAAGTCAGTTACCATATGAATCAGCAATTCCACTTCTAGAAAGATCCAAGAAAGATGCAGACATATATCCACACAAAAACTTGACATGAACATTCATAACAGCATTACTAACAACTGCAAAGAGGTAAAAATGCAAATGCCCATCAACTGATGAGTAAACAAACAAAATGTGGAATATTCATACAATAGACTATATGGCAAAAAAAAAAAGAAAAATACTGAAACATACTACAACATGTACGAAAATTAAAAACATTATGCTTAGCGAAGGAAACCAGACACAAAAGACCACATACTGTATAATTGTATTTATATGTAATGTCCAAAATAGGCAATTCCAGAGACAGAAAGGAGATTAGTGGCTGCCTAGAGTTGAAAAGGTGAATGTTAATGGTCATGAGACTTCTTTCTGGGGTGATGAAAATGTTCTAAAATTAGATAGTAGCGATGGTTATACAACTGTGAATATAGTAAAAAAACAAACCCAAAAACCCATTAAATTGTACATGTAAAGTGGGTAATTTGTTATGTAAATTCTATCTCAATAAAGCTGTCTTTAAAAAATTAGGCCAAGGATTAATAACAAACAAGGAACTTGTACAAAGTAGCAACACTCAAATTAGTTTCTTGTTGCAAGTGGCAAGACTTACTGTTTAATATATGGACGCAACTATTATCACCTTAATCCAAGAATCAACCTTAGCACTACTAAAAGTAGGTCAACCAGGTATTATGTGCATTATGACATGATGCAAAATGAGATAGAGCTATGATGTATTCTCACCAAAATGTTTAGATATAAATCCATCAAGCTTTTACCTGTAAACTTTAGAGATAAACACAGGAACAAAAGGAACAAACTAAGTGATACCTTAAGAATGCAACTGTACAAAAGCATTCTCAGGACAACCAGTCCAGTCTCAAAGTCAACATCACCGAAAAATAAGGACTAAGCTAGGTTAAAGGCTTCCCAGGTGGTGCAAGCGGTAAAGAATCCGACTGCCAATGCAGGAGACACAGATTCAATCCCTGGGTCGGAAAGATCCCCTGGCAAAGAAAATGGCAACCCACTCCAGTACTCTTGCCTGGGAAATCCCATGGACAGAGAAGCCTGGCGGGTTATAGTCAATGGGGTCACAAGAGTCAGACACAACTTAGCAACCGAACTACAAAGCTAGATTAAAGACAAATTAAACAAAGTGCATTTTAAATTACTTTTATTTTTACTTTATTTTTGGCCACACTGCACAGCTTGTGGGATTTTAGTTCCCCAATCAGGGAATGAGCCCAGGCCACGGAACCAAAGCGTTGAGCCCTAACCTGCCAAGAAATTCCCTAAAAAAAGGGTTAACAATGGACAAGGCACTGGTTCAGAAAGTAGTTTGGATAACCAGCAGTAGCAAACAGTTTTTTTTGGATCAGCTGGGGAAATCTGAATAATAGCACCTGCATACCAAAGGAAAGGAATATGGAGTGTGGTATCACTCAGTTAAAAAAAAAGCCAAGCTGTAAACTGATCTCATTTTAGTAAAATAAAAGTAAAAACTTACATATATGTGCTCAGAGAAAGATCTTGGGAGGAAATGCACCAAAAGATAACAGTGGTGATTTCTGAATGACAGGAATGTCAAGTTTTTATTTTTACATATCTGTATACTCTAATATTCTACACAGCAGATTCATTGGTTTGTTTTTTTTTAAATAAAAGAATTAAAGACAGAATCAGACGGGGGGCTTTAATAAACTAAGAGTGTCCAGGCCTTATCCCATATATATTTAAAAACGATGAGAACAACTGCTCTTAAGAATTGGGAGTGGATAAAAGGGAAAATTCCTGTCTAGGTTTGTCTTTAAAAAAAGACATTCATGGGCTTCTTAACTTATTGGGTTAGGAAGGAGACCACTCTAAATAGAGGCAATAACTATATCTTATAGAAGGAGCAAATTATATTAGTCAATTTTACAAATTAGGATCCTTGGTTGAAAAAAAGAAATCCGGGTTTCGGTATACTAGCAGAATAGGAAATTTATCAACAGGATATTGAGAGTTCAAAAAAAAAAAAAGATTTGGCAAACCTGTAAAAAATTAAGTCAAGCAGTCAAAATCACCAACCAAAGTCACATCACAGGAAGAAGTCTCTCAGAAAACTGCCCACTAGCTAGTATGCCACTGCCACAAGTTAACAGAATTAATTCTAAACTGTCCTTGCTCCTTTGTATCTCTCCCACTCCAGACTCGAGTACCCAGTCAAGTGTATTTGATTGGCTCAGCTGGGTCACAGCTACCAGGGGCCTGGGAAAGAAAGTATATGCGTGTATGCAAACAAGTTACATGTCCTTTTCCAGTTTCCACTCCCATCAAGTTTCACAAAAAGGCGATACTGGAACAGGGTTAAATGGCAAACAGACAAAAGAAACAAAGAAAAGTCCAATTACTAGAATGTTCAATATACTACGAACAAAGCTAGTGGAGGTGATAGAATTCCAGTTGAGCTATTCCAAATCCTGAAAGATGATGCTGTGAAAGTGCTGCACTCAATATGCCAGCAAATCTGGAAAACTCAGCAGTGGCCACAGGACTGGAAAAGGTCAGTTTTCATTCCCATCCCAAAGAAAGGCAATGCCAAAGAATGCTCAAACTACCACACAATTGCAGTCATCTCACACACTAGTAAAGTAATGCTCAAAATTCTCCAAGCCAGGCTTCAGCAATACGTGAACCATGAACTTCCTGATGTTCAAGCTGGTTTTAGAAAAGGCAGAGGAACCAGAGATCAAATTGCCAACATCCGCTGGATCATGGAAAAAGCAAGAGAGTTCCAGAAAAACATCTATTCTGCTTTATTGACTATGCCAAAGCCTTTGACTGTGTGGATCACAATAAACTGTGGAAAATTCTGAAAGAGATGGGAATACCAGACCACCTGACCTGCCTCTTGAGAAACCTATATGCAGGTCAGGAAGCAACAGTTAGAACTGGACATGGAACAACAGACTGGTTCCAAATAGGAAAAGGAGTACGTCAAGGCTGTATATTGTCACCCTGCTTATTTAACTTCTATGCAGAGTACATCATGAGAAACGCTGGGCAGGAAGAAACACAAGCTGGAATCAAGATTGCCGGGAGAAATATCAATAACCTCAGATATGCAGATGACACCACCCTTATGGCAGAAAGTGAAGAGGAACTAAAAAGCCTCTTGATGAAAGTGAAAGTGGAGAGTGAAAAAGTTGGCTTAAAGCTCAACATTCAGAAAACGAAGATGAAAAAAAAAAAAAGAAAGAAAGAAAATGAAGATCATGGCATCCGGTCCCATGACTTCATGGGAAATAGATGGGGAAACAGTGGAAACAGTGTCAGACTTTATTTTTCTGGGCTCCAAAATCACTGCAGATGGTGACTGCAGCCATGAAGTTAAAAGACGCTTACTCCTTGGAAGGAAAGTTATGACCAACCTAGATAGCATATTCAAAAGCAGAGACACTACTTTGCCAACAAAGGTCCGTCTAGTCAAGGCTATGGTTTTTCCTGTGGTCATGTATGGATGTGAGAGTTGGACTATGAAGAAGGCTGAGCGCTGAAAAATGGATGCTTTTGAACTGTGGTGTTGGAGAAGACTCTTGAGAGTCCCTTGGACTGCAAGGAGATCCAACCAGTCCATTCTGGAGATCAGCCCTGGGATTTCTTTGGAAGGAATGATGCTAAGGCTGAAACTCCAGTACTTTGGCCACCTCATGCAAAGAGTTGACCCATTGGAAAAGACTCTGATGCTGGGAGGGATTGGGGGCAGGAGGAGAAGGGGACGACAGAGGATGAGATGAGCGACTGATCTGATCTGATCTGATCAACATATAAATCTTCCCAGTCTTCCCATTAGTAACAAATTTTAATCATTGTGCCTCTGATTCATTCTCCAAAAAACATTTCCTGAAAGTAATTTCCCAAAGTATAAAATTTTTAGACTAAAATTTGCAACCTTTCTCAGGTAGTTATCTCCTTTCCAACATTTTGTTATTAAAAGGTCACAAGCACCTGCTGCAAACATACCTATATACTATCCCACTAATAGAAATGTAGTTTACTTAAATCACAACAGTTCCGAATAAACAAACATCTTATGAAACATACTATGTTACAAAAGTATATTTATCACCTGATGCATCTGACACATTAAATTCTGGCTATATGAGTCAGGTAACTAAGTGGATTAGTTTTATTACAAGCATATTTAAAAATCTCTTCTCAAGAATAAGTTTTTTGCTCAAAATCCAAACATTACTTTTAAGTTAGGAGAGCAGACTCAGGATCTGGTTGGCTCTGCCATGTACTAGCTGCATGACTTTGGACAAGTCACTTCACCTCTTTTTGCTTCAAATCATTATCTGTAATTGGAGATTGTTGGAAAGTCAATGATTAAGTGAGTGAATATAAGCAAAGTGTTAAGAACAGTGCCTGGATGCTTTACTCAGGGAAATAACAAAGGGTCTTGTTTACAGTGAGTACTTCATAGGTGTAATGCTTAATAGTTAAGGACTTCAGTTCAGTTCAGTTGCTCAGTCGTGTCGGACTCTCTTTGAGACCCCATGAATCCCAGCACACCAGGCCTCCCTGTCCATCACCAACTCCCGGAGTTCACTCAGACTCACGTCCATCGAGTCAGTGATGCCATCCAGCCATCCCATCCTCTGTCGTCCCCTTCTCCTCTTGCCCCCAATCCCTCCCAGCATCAGAGTCTTTTCCAATGAGTCAACTCTTCCCATGAGGTGGCCAAAGTACTGGAGTTTCAGCCTTAGCATCATTCCTTCCAAAGAAATCCCAGGGCTGATCTCCTTCAGAATGAACTGGTTGGATCTCCTTGCAGTCCAAGGGACTCTCAAGAGTCTTCTCCAACACCACAGTTCAAAAGCATCCATTCTTCGGCACTCAGCCTTCTTCACAGTCCAACTCTCACATCCATACATGACCACTGGAAAAACCATGGCCTTGACTAGACGAACCTTTGTTGGCAAAGCAATGTCTCTGCTTTTGAATATGCTATCTAGGTTGGTCATAACTTTCCTTCCAAGGAGTAAGCGTCTTTTAATTTCATGGCTGCAGTCACCATCTGCAGTGATTTTGGAGCCCCCAAAAATAAAGTCTGACACTGTTTCCCCATCTATTTCCCATGAAGTGAAGGGACCAGATGCCATGATCTTTGTTTTCTGAATGTTGAGCTTTAAGCCAACTTTTTCACTCTCCACTTTCACTTTCATCAAGAGGCTTTTTAGTTCCTCTTCACTTTCTGCCATAAGGGTAGTGTCATCTGCATATCTGAGGTTATTGATATTTCTCCTGGCAATCTTGATTCCAGCTTGTGTTTCTTCCTGCCCAGCGTTTCTCATGATGAACTCTGCATAGAAGTTAAATAAGCAGGGTGACAATATACAGCCTTGACATACTCCTTTTCCTATTTGGAACCAGTCTGTTGTTCCATGTCCAGTTCTAACTGTTGCTTCCTGACCTGCATACAGATTTCTCAAGAGGCAGGTCAGGTGGTCTGGTATTCCCATCTCTCTCAGAATTTTCCACAGTTTATTGTGATCCACATAGTCAAAGGCTATGGCATAGTCAATAAAGCAGAAATAGATGTTTTTCTGGAACTCTCTTGCTTTTTCCATGATCCAGTGGATGTTGGCAATTTGATCTCTGGTTCCTCTGCCTTTTCTAAAACCAGCTTGAACATCAGGAAGTTCACGGTTCACGTATTGCTGAAGCCTGGCTTGGAGAATTTTGAGCATTACTTTACTAGCGTGTGAGATGACTGCAATTGTGTGGTAGTTTGAGCATTCTTTGGCATTGCCTTTCTTTGGGATTTTAATGAAAACTGACCTTTTCCAGTCCTGTGGCCACTGCTGAGTTTTCCAAATTTGCTGGCATATTGAGTGCAGCACTTTCACAGCATCATCTTTCAGGATTTGAAATAGCTCAACTGGAATTCCATCAACTCCACTAGCTTTGTTCGTACTGATGCTTTCTAAGGCCCACTTGACTTCACATTCCAGGATGCCTGGCTCTAGGTCAGTGATCACACCATTGTGATTATCTGGGTTTTGAAGATCTTTTTTGTACAGTTCAGGGATTTTAAAAAAAGCAGAGATATTACTTTGTCAGCAAAGGTCCGTCTAGTCAAGGCTATGGTTTTTCCAGTGGTCATGTATGGATGTGAGAGTTGGACTGTGAAGAAAGCTGAGCACCGAAGAATCGATGCTTTTGAACTGTGGTGTTGGAGAAGACTCTTGAGAGTCCCTTGGACTACAAGGACATCCAACCAGTCCATCCCAAAGGAGATCAGCCCTAGGTGTTCACTGGCAGGACTGACGCTGAGGCTGAAACTCCAGTACTTTGGCCACCTCATGCAAAGAGTTGACTCATTGGAAAAGACCCTGATGCTGGGAGGGATTGGGGGCAGGAGGAGAAGGGGACGACAGAGGATGGGATGGCTGGATGGCATCACAGACTCGATGCACATGAGTTTGGGTGAACTCTGTGAGTTGGTGATGGACAGGGAGGCCTGGTGTGCTGCAATTCATGGGGTCACAAAAGAGTTGGACAAGACTGAGCGATTGAACTGAACTGAGCAGGGATAAACGGGCTTCCCAAGTGGCACTAGTGGTAAAGAACCTGACTGCTAATGCAGGAGACATAAGAGACATGGGTTTGATCCCTAGGTGGGGAAGATCCCCTGGAGGAGGGCACGGCAACCCGCTCCAGTATTCTTGCCCAGAGAATTCCATGGACAGAGGAGCCTGGTAGGCTGCCTACCGTCCATTGGGTTACAGAGTTGGACACAACTGAAGTGGCTTGGCTGGCACGTGCACACACAGGGCAGGGGTAAACAATAGGGAAAAAATGCTGTTTTGAGAAGAGAAATTTTCAGACCAAACAGGCTGAGGAAACTACTCACTAGTAACCAAAAAAAAAGACAAAACCACTACAAACCCAGCATATTTAGCTCAATTTTATAATAGAACAAATATACACTGTTGCTGCTGCTGCTGCTAAGTCACTTCAGTCATGTCCGACTCTGTGCGACCCCATAGACGGCAGCCCACCAGGCTCCCCTGTCCCTGGGATTCTCCAGGCAAGAACACTGGGGTGGGTTGCCATTTCCTTCTCCAATGCAGAAAAGTGAAAGGGAAGCCACTCAGTCGTCTCCGACTCTTAGCGATACAATGGACTGCAGCCCACCAGGCTCCTCCGTCCATGGGATTTTCCAGGCAAGAGTACTGGAGTGGGGGGCCATCGCCTAGGCAGGGAAAAAAAGGACAAGAAACAAACTACCTGGAAAAGTTAACACTGAATTGGGCACAGGACCAAAACAAACACTCCATTTTATAACCATGTTGAAGGAGGGTTAATATCTCATACAATTTCTCTATGCTGCTCAACAGAGAAATTGCGAGAAAATGATATGAGAAACACTGAACAAACCAGAAGAAAAAAAAAGGCTACCAATTTACAGGAAAATCTAGAATGTGGGAAACTGCAGGAGAAATAACTTGGTTTCTTCAACAAAGTACAAGGGAAAAAACCCAGAAGAAATATACAAACTAATAGGCTTAAAAGAATATCAGTCAATTACAGTGTGTGGGACCTGGATACTGATTCAAATAAAGAGAAGTCAACAGAAAAGTAATAACTAGAAAAGGAAAAAAAGAATACTGAAAAGCCCATGTGCAACCATCTGTTCAGATTCCATAGAATTTAATTCAATGAGTAAAAGATAAAGACAATTTTGAAAAATTTGACAATTATGAAGTGCTTACAATAGTCAGGCATTGTATTAAGAACTACACAAATGTTATTTCATTTGTTTACCACAAAAACTCTATGAGAAGGTACTATTACCCCCATTTAACAAAGCAGCAGGCAGAAATCATACCTAAAACTTTACCAAAGTCTCAAAGCTTTAAGTGGTAATGCAGAGATTCAAACCAAGGGCACTATGACCACCATACCACCATGCTATCTCTCTACATGATGTGGTGAAAATCCAGCTTCGGAATCAGACAGCTGTCTTAGTCCCCAGCTCTCGCTATGTTATGCAAACCACTGAACTTCTTGGATCCTCTGTACATTTACATATAGAAGAATTAATATCACCTATTTAAACAAGCATTTTAAGGAGTAACAACATATATATATATATATATATATATATATAAAATGGACTCTGTTACACCCTCTAGTTTATGAAGCCTTCAATAAATGGTTCTCACTATCCTTCTACCATAACCTGGTAAGACTAATTAGAAAGCAGAGCTAATAATTAATAAGCACATAGACGGAACACTGGAATAGTTCTACCTTTTAATTAACTAACTAAAGAACCCCCAAACCAACTTTTCAACATACTTGTAAACTTCAAGGACAGTAGTAATTCAGAAGAGAACTTTTTTATATAATGACATTTAAATATATAATCTTTGGTGGCTCAGACAGTGAAGTATCTGCCTGAAATGCAGGAGACCCAGGTTCGATCCCTAGGTTGGGAAGATCCCCTGGAGAAGGGAATGACAACCCACTCTAGTGTTCTTCCCTGGAGAATTCCATGGACAGAGGAGCCTGGTGGGCTACAATCCATGGGGTCACAAAGATTCGGACATGACTGAGGGACTAACACAAAGTAGAGTTTGCAATATAAAGTATAATCAAACTTAATTCTTAAAAGGCAAAAAAACAAAAACACCACCAACTTATTCCACACATACAGACCTGCTACTCAGAAAAGCGCACTAAAACTTTGTTCATACTGATGATCCTCTTGTCTGACATCTGATTAATATATGGCAAAGTAGTTTTATTATAGAAAAGGAAGGTAAGCTTAATGACTATGTTAAAAATTAACTCCTTTAAGAAACACAGCTTTCTGTGTTGTTATCCTGTGAATATTTTTGTGCTTATCTGTTAAACTACTAAGTTCCTGGGTGGTAGGAATGTTTTATAGTCATCTAGGCATTCCTAGACCTTAGCAGGCTGAAACTGGCAACACAGTACAGCCTCCAACATTTCTTAAAGTGTGTCTTAAAAGAATGACTGAACCATTTTGTTTGAAAAATAACATGTCCAACAGACGAGTTAAAGGTCGATTTTTTAAAATAATAAATAATTTTTATTATTACTATTATTTTTTGTCATGCCATGCTGCATGCAGGATCTTACTTCTCTAGCCATGTATCAAACCCAGGTTTCCTTGCAATGAAAGCGAAGAGTCTTAATCACTGGATTGCCAGGGAAGTCTGACCAAAAGGCTGATTATTTGCTTCAGTAAATAAAAATAACTACTAGATGCCTTTAAATATTTGCCGAGTATATTTGAAATCACCTGTAAAATTCATAACATGAGCAATATTTTACCTCATTAGTTAAGATATACCTGTGGACAAAAGAATTTCAGCTTATCTCACTGAATTATTTTCCAAGGTTGATTGTAGCCAGTTTTGTTTTGAGCAGAAATCCAGTGGGAAATAAAAAATCAGTCTGATTTTGAAGTGACTTGGGCAGCTACCTCTCAGCACAACCACATATCAAACTGCAGACAATGGCAACTATAGTCAGTTACGAAGTAGTATGTTTTCTATGTATGAAAGAAAAGAAACAAAGTGAAGTCGCTCAGCCATGTCTGACTCTTTGGGGCCCCATGGACTTCAGCTTACCAGACCCCTCCGTCCATGGGATTTTCCAAGCGGGAGTACTGGAGTGGGTTGCTATTTCCTTCTCCAGGGGATCTTCCCAACCCAGGGATCGAACCCAGGTCTCCCGCTTGTAGGCAGACGCTTCACGGTCTGAGCCACCAGGGCAGTCCCTTTCTATGAATGGGGAAAGCCAAAACTTCATTCAAGTTTTTCATCTTAGTATCAGCCAGATTCCTTCCCCATTACAATTATTTGAAAAACCATAAATACCACAATTTGCCTTTTCCACAAACTACTTTTTCAGTTGGGATATTTAAAAAATTGCTTAGGTTTAAATACGTACTAGTTGGATGAATATCTGAACTTATTTTCCTCAACTAAAATAATGGGAATAAAACAATATCTACCTCACAGGAATAAACTAATAAAAATATAAAGCAATTCAAGCAACTGTAAGCCTCTGGCACATTAGTTACTCCTGTTACTAAGTGCATACACTTTATGTTTTAATCATAAAACAAAGATACGCAATTTGTTGGAAGTATGATTCAAAATTGTTATGTTTTATCTAAGTATTTAAATATTAATTACAAGCAGAAATATGTCCCAGATTTCTTGTCATTCCAAACTTATTAAAATGGCTGCATGTGCTGTCCTCAACCAAACTACTAAACAGCCACTGACAAGAAAACCAAGCTGAATTCATTCAAAATAAAAATGGCTTCCTAACACCCCGCCACGACCAAATTTCAAGAGCTTTGCTAAGATGCTATTCAGAATCAATTGAAAGAATATTTGTATCAGTATGTACAGTTTTGAGAACCTTTAAAAAAAAAAAAGAGGTCTCACCCAAGTTTATGGGTTCAGTAGTCAACAAAAGAAAAACACAAAGCAATTGACTTGTAATTTCTATAAATCACTTTAAACGTTTTTTCTGTAAAACCACCAAAATAATTTAAGAACAACAAAAAATCCCAGGGGAGTTGACAAAAGTAAACTTTCATATTGAACGAATGTGGAGAGGTAAATTGAAATTGACTCCCTAGGGAAGGAAGATGAAGTAAAATAGTTTATTTTCCTATTAATTCCAAACTTCTCATTCACAATTAGCACTTTATTATTTTATCTTTTAGACAGATTTCAACTTGAAACTGGAGCATCTTCCCAAATACTGAAGTTAACTGTTTTTGATTTCCATTCTATGCCCTTTTGTTTTCAGTTAAACCTCTGGATCTAATGTTGTTTTTTAAGCTGCAAACAAAAAAACAGCCTTTTGTTTGAAAGGGCACAACAATCAGGCACTCCACTTAAAGTCTGTTTTCATTTGTCTTACATTCTTCTGATACGTGTCCCAATATAAAAGACCTTAGAAAAGGCCAGCAATCGACCAAACTGCAAATCTAAGTCTATTGAAGACCAATCACTATACTTATTGGAAGGAATTACACAGAATGTGACTTCTGTTACTAAACTAAACATGAGCCACCATAAACTTTATTTTTCCCAGATAAGCAATAAACATTAAGAGCATGTATTTTAACAAATATGACAAACCAACTTAACAGCACAAAGTTGGCTGATAAAATTAACACCACAGCACAATTTCAAAACTATAAGCAACTACCAAAAAAACCGCACCCACTCTTATGTAAACTTTTGGAGTAAGCAAACTACTTTAGCCTCACCTTTGTTTTCAGCTAGCAAAGGCTCTTCAAGACAAGACAACAGTAAGATCAAAAGACCCAGTTGTTGAAAAATAACTAAGGAAAAATAACTAAGAATTCAAGACTTGTTAACGTGTTTAAGTTACTAAGCTCGGGGCACTTCCCCAAGCTACAGCCATTTTAGATTCAGCCTTTCTTTTGAGTTTCACGGACAGTAGGGAGAAGTAGACAGATGTAAAACAGAAAAAGTCCTCACTAAAACACTTAAAGATCGACCAGCTTTTTTCTTCAGATAGGGAGGAGTCGGTAGAGGCTGGACAGACGATCTAAATTAACGAAAACACCTCGCTACCAAGGGGAACCGGAACACTGGGGGCAGGGGTGCGGGGTTAAAGCTCTTCTTTCCCCCTCAGATACCCCACATTTGACTCACACGTTTTTTTCCCCTTAGATTTTTCCATCACTGGGAAACAAAAGCCCTTGGCTCTAATTTAAGAAGGAGAAAGAAAAAGTAACCGTAAACCAAGCTACTCAATCACCAATAAGCCGGAACGCCTGGAGAGGAGCCAGAGAGCCGCAGGTGAGCGTTCCGACCCGAAGAGCAAAGTTAAAGTAGGAGCGCTCTGGCTCTCGACGACGCTCGTGTGCAACGCTCCACGCGTGGGGGAAGGTGCCCCGTTCGAACCACACGACCCGTGGGCTCCGCTCCCGGTCCTCGGACCGACCTACACCCAACCACCTGTGTGAGAGCCTCCTTCAACTTGTTTCAACAGCCGGTCAGGCAGGCACCGGGTGGAGCCCTGCGCCGGATCACTCACGATCCCCTACTGCCCCGTTGTCGAGAACTCTCACTCACCGGGCAGTGGAGGGGCTACAGTTAGGGACCAGTCGCAGCGTCTGAGGGCGAGTCCCCAGCTTCCTGATCCGGCAGAGGTGGAGAGCCCACAACCATAACAAAGGTCTTCCCAAAATGGCTGCCCGGCCCACAAGGCCCAGGAGGGGCAGACCGGGTGGACGGGGAGGAGCGACGACCAGCCCGGCCCTCCCCCGATCTCACCCCGCCTCACACACGCCCACCCGTTCGCACCACCCACAAGGGCGCACGCGCATGCGCATGAGCCCTGTTCGGGGTGACCCCCGCCGGCGCCCCAAGCAGCCAACGTTTAGCCGAGGGGACGGCGGTTATTCCCTGCCCCGCCCCCAGCTCCCTCCGCTGCGTCTCTTGGCGGCGCCCCCGCCCCTCTACAGAGTTGAACACTGTCTTTCCTAGCGCCGCCTCAGAGGCAGAGACCAGCTGGATTTGGTACTCCCCTTCACATCTCCTCTCCAGGCACTAGGGCCTGGGCGCCGGTGAATGAGTGGGTGGGGGTGTGTATGTGCACCCGTTTTTCCCCGCCCCTTCATTCTGCACCTTCCCACAGCCCATCTCTCAGCAAGCGCACTTCTCCAAACTACATCTACAAATACTAACAAACCGGTTTTGTAGGCGCGTGTGTTTTCCGACCCTTTCCCACCTTCGGCGCCTTCCTTCTTTCACGTGCGCGCGCCGTTAAGACTCCAGCCCCCAGCAGGCCACACGGCCGGGCTTTGGCGGCCTGAGTGGCTGGTCCCGACGCACTACCCGCTGGGAGTGGTAGTTCCGCCCGACGGCTGGCGTCACGCCCCCGTCCCAGTACTGGGCGGTTTTCTGGCCAGAGCCTGCTCCAGTGCCAGGGCGGAGAAGCTGTTTCTTCAGCCCTAAGTCTCATTGGGTATCGCATAACGGGAAGGGGCGGCGCTGCCATGGCCGAGAAGGAAATAAAAGTGAAAGCCTATGGCGACTGAAAAGTGTTACTATTAGGAAGAATTGGCTGTGAATCTGTTCTGTACGAGAGGCTAAACCATGTGATATCCGGCAACCAGGAAGCTAGACTACCTAGAATCGGGAGGAATGGAGAAACTGGCTAGCGTGGGCTCCTGCAGCTCTCCTTTTGTTTTCAGATAAACGCGCAAATTGCCTGATGGTGTTTCCTTTGATAGACTGTGAAATGGAGGCCCGGAGAAGGGAAGGGACCTGCTCAAGGTCACAAAGCCCACAAATAAAAGTTAAAGCAGAGAGTGACAGGAGGAATAATCTAACTTACGGATCACCCTAAAGGCTCTTAACACACTTTTCATGAAAATAAAAGTCTTGCCCCTTGTTTTCTTTATTTCTTAACAAAATTTCCAGGCACCAGCAAAGAGAATGAAGTGGAACTTTTTTCCCCTTAAGTAGTACTAGTTCAGTACCTTAATGAGCTGTGAGATATGCCCAGGCTATCCTAGAAACCCCTTTTTAATGCAAAGTCAAAAATGAGTTCCAGGGACTTCGCTGGTGAGCCACTGGCTAAGACTCTGCACTCTCAGTCTAAGGGGTTCCAGTTCGATCCCTGGTCGGGGAACTAGATCCCACATGCTGCAACTAAGACCCGGTGCAGCCAAATTAATAAATATTTTTTAAAAAGAAAAAATGAGTTCCAGAGATAGCAAGCAATTTGGCCAAGTCATACTTGACCTGGACTCCGAATCTCCTACCTTCTTATACCACCATCACTCCGTAATTGCACTCTACATTCCCGAACTCTGCTGTGCAGATTTTGTTGGCTGGGAAACCTGTACTAGAAAGGAAAGGACCATTTAAGTACCCTACAGACTTCAAAAGCCAGTTTCTACTAGAACTAAGATTTTACAGAAAACCCAGGGTGGGACCTAGTTAGCGCTGGTCAAGTTTCCACCCGGATTCATTTTTTTTGCTCTCAGGAAGTGAGGGGGGACTATTTATTCTCACTTGCCGGAAGTTTTTTTTTCCCAGAGTTCCGAGCTCTTCAGGTTTCTACCTCTGTGTGCGTCGCTGGCAAGTGAGTAGAAGGGCTGTTGCCACAGATGCAGGTTGGGAAAAGTGGTGGGGCACCAAGGCTTTGGTGTAAATTGAATCCGCGGGCACTGTTGAGCAAGATTTCCCGGGGATCTCTGCGTCCAGACCTCATCCCTTTTCTACTGATGTCGGCTCTAAGAGTTGCAGTTTGTAAGCACTTGTCACAGTGCCTAGGGAGTTCGGAAGGTTGGGGAGCATGTATATTTTTGAAATCCCTTAAAAAGGTGATTTTGAACAAACGTGAGTAGGTCGGTCCAGCAGGTATGTGTGTTTGGGAGTCAGGAATCGTGTATGTGTGGAAGCGTGTGTGTGTGTGTGTGTGTGTTCACTCAGTTGTGTCCGACTCTTTGTGATCGCATGCACTGTAGGCTGCCAGTTTCCTCTGTCCATGGAATTCTCCAGGCAAGAATACTGGAGTGGGTTGCCATTCCCTTCCCCAGGTAATCTTCCTGACCTAGGAATCAAACCTGGGTCTCCTGCATTGAAGGCAGATTCTTTACCATCTGAGCCACCAGGGAAGCCCATATTATCTAATTAACCGGGATAACTTAACTCCCTACTTACTTCCATATATGGAGAGATAGCCATTGACAGTCTGGTATACAGAATTTCTTGACCCAGCCCTAATATCTGTGATCAAGAAATTAGTTCACTGTTTGGTTTTTTTTTCCCCCAATAGGTGAGAAATTTATTAATAAAGGAATCTTTTGATAGACCTGCAAGGGGGCAGGCAAGGGGGCTTTGCCAAGTTTTTGTTTTTTTTTTTAATCTGTGTTAGGTCTTAGATGTGACTCCTTGCGGCTGGAGAGCCTAGTTGCTTTTGCATGTGTGATCTTAGTTCCTCCACAGGGCTCAAACCACGTCCCCTGCATTGGGAGACTGCAGACTCTCAACCACTGGACCACCAGGGAAGTCCCCAAGTTTTTAAATTAAGCAGCAACTGTGGGTTTTGGATTGTAGACACTTCTGTTTTTCTGGTTAATACTAGGACTCATGTAAACATGACAGATCTGGGTTCATAGTATTCTCATTCAGACACGTACTGGTTGCTTACATTTTGTAAGGTGGGAATAATAGCTAGTTTGGTGGTTTTGTGTGTGTGTGTGTGTTTAGTGCCTGCTTTGTGTTAGGGACAGTGCTCAGCTTTTTACATCTATTAGCTTATTTAATTTTTATAGCGACCCTATGTAGTTATTATAAGCCTTAGGTGAGTGAACTGCACTATAATCAGATTAAATAATTTGTCCAAAATCACATAACTAATACATGGTAGAGCCAGAATTCCAGCCCAGGTCATTTGACTCCAAAATCTGCACTCTAACTTAACAGATTATTAGTATCACTCAGCACCAAGTTGATGAGGTGACTGTATTAAATAAGTCAGTGCATATTAAACACATAGTTATAATGCCTGGTTCACAGCTAGTTGTATTGATTGCTATTATCATTACTTTTAAGCTATAAACTCCTAAGCCCCAAAATACATAACTAAGGAGAAAAAAGAAAGCAGACAAGCTATGACTTTCAGTGTTAAAGATAAGAAAGCTGGCACTTCAAGGAAGCAATTTATCCAAGGTCACACGGTTGGGAAATGATAGAGGCATTTGTAAAAATCTAGATACACGCTCTGCATTACTCTTTACACCCAAGAGCAAAAGCTAAAATAATAGTTCAAAGAAAAGGATTTATTTACTACATGTTACTGATTTTTTTAAACATTAATGACTGTTTCCAAAGGAAACTGTTACATGGAAGAAATTCCCCCAAATTCCTATTTTTAAAAATTATGAAGTGAAGAAAATTAAATGACATCTTATTTTGTTCACAGCAGCATGCTTCTGATTCAGACCCTCCACTTAAAATACATTAATCAGAACTGTGTGGCATCTTCCTAAGCAAGACTTTCAATGGGAGCCAGTATGCTTCACTTCATCAGGAAGTGTTCTCAAGCATCTTCAAAGGTTGGTTTATTCAGCAAATATTTGAGCACTACTTTCCAAGCACTGCTTCACTGGGCAATAGTAGTAAAATAAAGAAGACAAAAATCCTTATCTTCATACTCTAGTTGATCTGGGTAAGAGTAAAATACAAATAAGTGAAAATATTTAATATGTCAAAGTGAAATATTTGGTATGTCAAATGGTAAGTGCTGTGGAGAACTACAGAGCAGGGAAGGGGAATAGGGACAGTAGACTTTTAAGTTTTGCATTTATAAATAGGGTGGTCAGAGTGAGGCAATGAGCGATGCAGATACCTCAGGGAAGAACATTCTAGACAAAAAGAAAAAAAAAACAGTTCTCAAGATGGACTCATTCCTAGCAACTTTGAGTAACTACCAAGATTCTTTAAATAGCTCTTTTGTTTTCTTTAATCCAGTATTTTCTGAGTTACAGTTGATCTGTGCAACTATTGAAGTATGGAATTTACTCACTAAAGAACAGAATCAGCAGAAGAGGTTATTGCTTTGGCCATGTTCCATGAACGGCACCGGGGAGTTTTTTTTAAGGCAAAGGAAAAAAAAACATATGGTCCAAGCCCTCAGGTCTACTGAGACAGACAAATGAATATGTGATTTTAATTCACTGTGAGAGTTATGATAGGAGTGTGCATAGGGTACTTATAGCAGAATTAAATCACATTGGAGAAAGCTTCCAGCTGAATTTTGAAAGGTAAGTTCCCTAGAGAGAAAATGGTAATCTAAAATTCTAGGCAGAGACTTGTAGAAAGGCATGAAGCTATGAAAAGTCTGCAGTATCTAAAGCTTAATTTTCTTTACATAAAACAGAACTGCCATAGTAATTAGTGCAGCTTCTTAAGAGGCAGTTTAGAATGCCAAAAGCTAAAGACCTAGTCTTTATCTGTTCCTCCAGATCTTTCATGGGATAACATCACGGTTTCTATTCTGTAGTAGCTTCTTTTGGATGTTGTATAGTTATTTAATAGTCTTTGCAGCAATAACATCACCCTATACGCCAACCTTTACGTTTGACATGCTAACAGAAAGCACATGGTTTGTTTTTATATTGTTTCATATTGTGACTAAAACATTTGGTGATTTTCTTTTTTAAGTCTGTTTCGTTGTCTTCTGGTTCTGTTTTCCCTGTAGATGCTGAAGTACACTTCCACAGTCAGACCAGGAGCCAGCAGGAGAATAGAAACACTTACTCACAAGACATGTCTTGAGCAGAACTTTTCCCCTTTGTTTTCGAGGCTTTGGCTTTTCTCATCCTTTCCAGCATGTGTGAACAAGACACAGTATTATCATACTTCCCTATGCAGTTTTAAGAAGAAGCAAGAGCAAGCAGTGCTTCCAGCCAGGCCACCACGAACCATCAGTTTCCTGCCTGACAGCCCAAAGCCAGCATTATACATAACTCTGGCAGGACTAATCCCCTTCGTTGCTCCACCACTGGTCATGGTGATGACCAAGACTTATATTCCCATGTTAGCTTTTACTCAGATGGCTTATGGAGCCAGTTTCCTTTCTTTCTTGGGAGGGATCAGATGGGGTTTTGCTCTGCCAGAAGGTAGTCCAGCCAAACCAGACTTCCTCAATTTAGCTAATAGTATAGCTCCTGTTGTGTTTTCATGGTTTGCTTTCTTTATTTCTGAAAGACTCAGTGAAGCTATAGTCACAGTAATAATAGGTTTGGGGATAGCATTACACACTGAACTTTTTCTCTTGCCCCATTACCCCAATTGGTTCAAAGCCCTGAGGATAGTAGTCACTTTAGTGGCCTTTTTTTCATTTGTAATCACTTTACTAGTGAAAGATTTTTATCCAGAGAAAGGACCCAAGGGACTTGGGCAAGTAAAATAAATATAAAACTACTCTATAGATAATGTTAGCATGTTGGTTAGAAGCCTTGTGTTTTGCAGTCATCTTTTTCTACCTCTCCTGTTTAGCTTTTTCCCAGGAAAGGTGATATTTTCTTTACAAACTATTTTTCATTTGTATAAATCTTTATCTTATAGAAATCACTGAGAAGCAGCTTGAAAACCCTTAAGTAAAATTCTCATTTAGTCTTTTTATGAGTTATAGTCATCCACTTAAAATTTTCAGTGTTTTAATTTTTGAAGAATGTAAATAAAAAAAGATGAAAAACACTGTGCTAGAGCTTTACGGTCATTGAAAACACACACACATAAACTCTCAGAGGAAAACTTCATGAGTGTCTGAAAATAATAGGTGGCTCTAGTGTGGAGTTTTCATTGCAGTTGCCCCGGGAAATTGCATTTCCGAGCTCATTTTACCTGGCATAACCTAGTTATTTGAACTGAAAGGATCTATGGCTTTAAAAGTCAGTAGGAAGCACTATCACAAGGGAAAGCTGTGTTCAAAGAAAAGCTGGACATATTTTCTGGTTTTATCAGGATATTTGGCAGAGTATAGACAGAACTTGATTTATGGACCTAACATTACCGATTCCTGTGTAATATTGTTCTTTATATCATCAGACTTTATTTTCACCTCAACAAACATCCACAACTGAGTGCTGTTTCCACTTTGGCCCTGACACTTCATTCTTTCTGGAGCTATTAGCAATTGCCTTCTGCTCTTCCCCAGTAGCATATTGGACACCTTCCTACCTGGGAGACTCATCTTCCAATGTCATATCTTTTTGCCTTTTCATACTGTTCACGGGGTTGTTAAAGTACCAGACCCACCTTACCTGTCTCCTGAGAAACCTGTGAGTCAAGATGCAACAGTTAAAACTGGACATGGAACAACTGACTGGTTCAAAATTGGGAAAGGATATTGTCACCCTGCTTATTTAGCTTACATGCAGAATATGTCATGCAAAATGTTAGGCTGGATGAATCACATGCTGGAATCAAAGACTGCCAAGAGAAATATCAACCTAAGATACGCAGATGATACCACTCTAATGACAGAAAATGAAGAGGACCTGAAGAGCCTCTAGATGAGGGTCAAAGAGGAAAGTGACCAAGCTGCCTTGAAACTTCCAACATTAAAAAAACTAAGATCATGGCATCCAGTCCTATAACTTCATGACAAATAGAAGGGAAAAAAGTAGCAGTGAAAGATTTTTTCTTGGGCTCCAAAATCACTGTGGACAGTGACTGCAAGCAAACCCAGGTCTCCTGCATTGCAGGTGGATTCTTTACCAGCTGAGCTACAAGGGAAGCTCAGATGTGAGTTGGACCATAAAGAAGGCTGAGCGCCAAAGAATTGATGCTTTTGAATTATAATGCTGGAGAAGGATCTTGAGACTCCCTTGGACTGTAAGGAGATCAAACCATCAATCATAAAGGAAAACAACCTTGAATATTCATTGGAAGGACTGATGCTGAAACTCCAATACTTTGGTCACCTGATGCGAAGAGCTGACTCACTGGAAAAGACCCTGATGCTGGGAAAGATTGAAGGCAAAAGGAGAAGAGGCAGCAGAGGATGAAATAATTAGAGAGCATCACCGACTCAATGGACATGAATTTTAACAAACTCCAGGAGATGGTGGAGGACAGAGGAGCCTAACTTGCTGTAGTCCATAGGGTTACAAAGAGTGGGACACAAGCTAGAAACTGAACAACAAGAAGTAGATACAACTTATCTTCAAACATAACACCAACTGGTAAAAAAAATACTTGAATAAAGCAACTAGTAAGATCCCCTGGAGAAGGGCATGGCAACCCACTCCAGTATTCTTGCCTGGAAAATCCCACAGACAGAGGAGCCTGGCGGGCTACAGTCCACTGGGTCACAAAGAGTCAGACACTACTGACATGACTTAGCATGCACACATGTACAAACTAGGAAAAGTCAATCTAGAGTCATTTTTATAATGTTCTATCTAGTTTTACAAGTCAACTCATACAGAAGCTTTTTAAAACAGTGAAAAAAATACCTTGGATTCTAACTTGAAAACCTAGTCTTTTCAGATGCTTAGTCTCATAAAAAGAAAAAAAACATTTAAAATGTAAGAATATAAATTAGGAAATGGATATGATATATATAACCTTTGTATCTCTCTGTTAGTCACTCAGTCGTGTCCAACTCTTAGCGACCCCATGGACTGTATGGACTGAAGCCTGCCAGGCTCTGTCCATGGGATTCTCTAGGCAAAAATACTGGAGTGGGTTGCCTACCTTTGTATAAGTACTCAAATATTAGGTAAGAAATTTCATAAGTAAATTATATACATATAATTTCCACTTCAGTGATTCTTGCTGTGGAAAGATCATAATCTAGAGTAGTAACTTGTTTACTTTTTTGTGTGTTCAAGTCCCAATCCACAATATCTCAGAATGTGACCTTACTTGAAGACAGGGGTCTTTACAGAGGTAATAAGGTTAAAGTGAGATTATAAGGGTAGATTGTAATGTTATATTACTGGTGTTCTTATAACAAGAGAAATTTAGAGATAAACATGTATATAGAGAGAATATCAGTGAACATGAAGATCTACTTGCCAAGAAGCAGCCTTGAAGAGGTCTTTCCTTCTTAGCCCTCAGAAGGAACTAACTCCACCAACACCTTGATTGCAGATTTTGGAAATCCAAAACTGAGACAATACATTTCTGCAGTACTTGCAGTTAAATGAAACAGTCCTAGCAAACACATATAATACTATGGTGCTAGAGCTTGTTCTGATCATTGGGAAGTATACCAGTTAAAGCCTGTGCCTAAAATCACCAAACGATCCTTATTTATGTAGAGAAAAGTTTATGACAGCCTGATACTGAAGGAATGAAAGCTCATACTTTTCAGAAGATCCTTTTCAGATTCTACTCAGATTGTTTCAGTGAGAAAAATTACTTCTTTGCTTCTAAATTGCATGAGTACTACACAGACTTAGAACTTTTCTCTGATCTCAGTCTCTCATAATATGAGCAAGTCAGATGTTAAGCTAACTGACCCCTTATTTTTTCTCAGCCCCACCAACTGCATACAGGATCTTAGCTCTCAGACCAAGGATCAAACCCATGCCCCCAAGTACACTGGACAGAATATTTAGAAGTATACTGAAATATTTTGGGGGAAGATCATGTTAATCAGTTCAGTCGCTCAGTCATGTCTGACTCTTTGTGACCCCATGAACCACAGCATGCCAGGCCTCCCTGTCCATCACCAACTCTCGGAGTTCACTCAAACCCATATCCACTGAGTCAGTGATGCCATCCAACCATCTCATCCTCTGTCGTCCCCTTCTCCTCCCACCTTCAATCTTGCCTAGCATCATGGTCTTTTCAAATGAGTCAGCTCTTCCCAACAGGTGGCCAAAGTATTGGAGTTTCAGCTTCAACATCAGTCCTTCCAATGAATACCCAAGACTGATCTCCTTTAGGATGGATTGGTTGGATCTCCTTATAGTCCAAGGGACTCTCAAGAGTCTTCTCCAACATCACACTTCAAAAGCATCAATTCTTTGGTGCTCAGCTTTCTTTATAGTCCCAACTCTCACATCCATATATGACTACTGAAAAACCATACCCTTGATGAGACAGACCTTTGTTGACAAAGTAATGTCTCTGCTTTTTAACATGCTGTCTAGGTTGATCATAACTTTCCTTCCAAGGAGTAAGCGTCTTTTAATTTCATGGCTGCAGTCACCATCTGCAGTGATTTTGGAGCCCCAAAATATAAAGTCTGACACTGTTTCCCCAACTATTTCCCATGAAGTGATGGGACCGGATGCCATGATCGTTTTTCTGAATGTTGAGCTTTAAGCCAGCTTTTTCACTCTCCTCTTTGACTTTCATCAAGAGGTTCTTTAGTTCCTCTTCCCTTTCTTCCATAAGGGTGGTATCATCTGCATATCTGAGGTTATTGATATTTCTCCTGGCAATCTTGATTCCAGCTTGTGCTTCTTCCAGCCCAGCGTTTCTCATGATGTACTCTGCATAGAAGTTAAATAAGCAGGGTGACAATATACAGCCTTGACGTACTCCTTTTCCTATTGGAACCACTCTGTTGTTCCATGTCCAGTTCTAACTGTTGCTTCCTGACCTGCATACAGATTTCTCAAGAGGTAGGTCAAGTGGTCTGGTTGTCCCATCTCTTTCAGAATTTTCCACAGTTTATTGTAATCCATGCAGTCAAAGGCTTTGGCATAGTCAATAAAGCAGAAATAGATGTTTTTCTGGAACACTCTTGCTTTTTCGATGATCCAGCAGATGTTGGCAATTTGATCTCTGGTTCCTGGGCCTTTTCTAAAACCAGCTTGAACGTGTGAAAGTTCACGGTTCACGTATTGCTAAAGCCTGGCTTAAAGAATTTTGAGCATTATTTTACTAGTATGTGAGATGAATGCAGTTGTGCATTCTTTGGCATTAGCCTGGCTTAGAGAATTTTGAGCATTATTTTACTAGTGTGTGAGATGAATGCAGTTGAGCATTCTTTGGCATTAGCTTTCTTTGGGATTGGAATGAAAACTGACCTTTTCCAGTCCTGTGGCCACTGCTGCTGCTGCTGCTAAGTCGCGTCAGTCGTGTCCAACTCTGTGCGACCCCATAGACGGCAGCCCAACACGCTCCCTGAGGTTTCCAAATTTGCTGGCATATTGAGTGCAGCACTTCCACAGCATCATCTTTTAGGATTTGAATTAGCTCAACTGGAATTCCGTCACCTCCACTAGCTTTGTTTGTAGTGATGCTCCCTAAGGCCCACTTACTTCACATTCCAGGATGTCTGGCTCTAGGTGAGTGATCACAACATCGTGATTATCTGGGTTGTGAAGATGTTTTTTGTACAGTTCTTCTGTGTATTCTTGCCACTTAATATCTTCTGCTTCTGTTAGGTCCCTACCATTTCTGTCCTTTAGTGAGCCCATCTTTGTGTGAAATGTTCCCTTGGTATCTCTAATTTTTTTGAAGAAATCTCTAGTCTTTCCCATTCTATTGTTTTCCTCTATTTCTTTGCATTAATTGCTGAGGAAGGCTTTCTTATCTCTCCTTGTTATTCTTTGGAACTCTGCATTCAGATGCTTATATCTCTCCTATTATCCTTTCCTTTTTGGTTCTTATCTTTTCACAGCTATTTGTAAGACCTCCTCAGACAGCCATTTTGCCTTTTTGCATTTCTTTTTCTTGGGGATGGTCTTGATCCCTGTCTCCTGTACAGTGTCACGAACCTCCATCCATAGTTCATCAGGCACTCTATCAGATCTAGTCCCTTAAATCTATTTCTCACTTCCACTGTATCATCAAAGGGATTTGATTTAGGTCATACCTGAATGGTCTAGTGGTTGACTGAAACCACTAGACCACTAGACTGAAACCACAATCACAAACAACTAGCCAATCTGATCACATGGACCACAGCCTTGTCTAACTCAGTGAAACTAAGCCATGCCATGTAGGGCCACCCAAGACGGGTGGGTCATGGTGGAGAGATTTGACAGAATGTAGTCCACTGGAGAAGGGAATGGCAAACCACTTCAGTATTCTTGCCTTGAGAACCCCATGAGCAGTATGAAAAGGCAAAAAGATAGGACATTGAAAGATGAACTCCCCAGGTTCGGTAGGCGCCCAATATGCTACTGGAGATCAGTGGAGAAAGAACTCCAGAAAGAGTGAAGGGATGGAGCCAAAACAAAAACACCACCCAGTTGTGGATGTGACTAGTGGTAAAGCAAGGTCCAATGCTGTAAAGAGCAACACTGCATAGGAACCTGGAATGTTAGGTCCATGAATCAAGGCAAACTGGAAGTGGTCAAACAGGAGATGGCAAGAGTGAACGTCAACATTCTAGGAATCAGCGAACTAAAATGGACTGGAATGGGTGAATTTAACTCAGATGACCATTATACCTACTCCTGTGGGCAGGAATCCCTTAGAAGAAATGGAGTAGCCATCACAGTTAACAAAAGAGTCCGAAATGCAGTACTTGGATGCAACCTCAAAAACGATAGAATGATCTCTGTTCGTTTCCAAGGCAAGCCATTCAATATCACAGTAATCCAAGTCTACACCCTGACCAGTAACTGTGAAGAAGCTGAAGTTGAACGGTACTATGAAGACCTACAAGACCTTTTAGAATTAACACCCATAAAAGATGTCCTTTTCATTATAGGGGGCTGGAATGCAAAAATAGGAAGTCAAGAGATACCTGGAGTAACAGGGAAATTTAGCCTTGGAGTACAGAATGAAGCAGGGCAAAGACTAATAGAGTTTTGCCAAGAGAACGCGCTGGTCATAGCAAACACCCTCTTCCAACAACACAAGAGAAGACTCTACACGTGGACATCACCAGATGGTCAACACTGAAATGAGATTGATTATATTCTTTGCAGCCAAAGATGGAGAAGGTCTATACAGTTAGCAAAAACAAGACCAGAAGCTGACTGTGGCTCAGATCATGAACTCCTTATTGCCAAATTCAGACTTATCATTTTAATAGTTGTTCAGAAAACAATTAAATGTAAAATTAAATGTGCAAATCCCTAAAGCTGAAACACTGAAATTCGTGGGCAATCCTTGTAATCTAAGAACGATACTAATAAACTAAGTTGATGAGTAATACAAGGAAAAGCAAAAAAATAAAAAATTCAAGACACTTTATTAGTACATTCTTTTTAAAACAATCTGTCATTTTCTAAGAAATAAGCATATTTACAATTACTTATTTTCAGGCATCGTCTGAATCTATTTAAGCCCAAACACTGATTGTCTTGATTGCATTTCCATCATAGTAGTACAAAATGGCTCCCTTCATACTGCCATTTTAGGCTGGCACCAGGCAATAATGAAAATTAAATGACAGGAAATTTTGTAAATCTCTTTTGAACACATTCTCAACTAGAAATATTAAAGGCACATGAGTTACAGCTTAGTTTATACATTATCTTGATACTTCATTCTTTGACATTTTACACATCCCAGTCAGCCACTGTGACCCTGCATACTTTCAGGATACCCGAAAGAATGCGACACAGAGCTTTCTGTCTGCACTAATAAGCTTTTCTTAAAATATACATATGGTTAAGTTGTGAAGGAAAGTATCCTTGTGGATCAATCCAAATATTTCGGACCTGAGTCTTTAATGCTTACCAAAGGTTTTCTATCTAAATAAGCCACTGATGCCTATAACATACTAAAGGACTTTCATAAAGAAAAGGGGAAATCAGGGATATAGATATCAAATCCTGGAACAGCTAGGTAAACCTAAATGTATAAGACCTTTAATGTATATGGCTCCAACTGACTAGTAGAAATAAAAGTGATGATCATATACACAAAATCTTTGTTTCAGAAATAGAGAACAGTTCTTTAGAATGCTTCTTGGAGAAAGTTAAGTTTTGAGAAGCAGTTTTGGATCAGAAGCTTTTACATTTATGAGTTAGTGTATATAAAAAGTTGTACAGGGATCTACAATTCCATCTTCTCCAAGCCAGGCCGTGGCTTTGTACTAAGTTCATACTTAGGCTTGCCCAAGTATGAGTATGCTTCATAAAGCTTGGTAATCTAATAAATTCCCTCTTCCCAAAGCTACACATATTTTTGGAAAAAGGTGCATATGACCAGCTGGCCTCTATCACCCATACATCATCCTATTGCAATAAAGGACTGTCACTAAGAACCTCCTATTCATTTCTCTCTTGCATTCCAGCATCAAAACAAAAACATAAGTGAACAAGAGCTTTTTTTATGCTGTTATCAACAAGTGAAAATTTATATAAACAGCTAGATATTTCCAACATGTCCCTCCCAGTATACCTGCTGCCAATAAAAAGTTTGGGGTTAGTGAAAAGTAGGAATAAAACACAAGTAGGAAGTTGTCTCATTGGCTTTTCTCTATAATTTAAGCCATGGCCATGGAATATTGTGCTCTGAGCTGAATCATGAATGTATAGACATCTTTAAACTGTCTCATTTGATATTTTTACATCACACAATGGTCATGTTATAGCTTAAATTGAACTGGAAAAGCCGCTAAAGGAACTATTTGCCAATAAGCTTCTGGCAAATTCTTTTTACAACTAGGACTCTACTCCTAACTGGACAATTCTAGAGCATAAACAGCATCTGTTGATCAGCTTGGCAAATTTGTGAGAACTCTTTATTAATTTAGGATATGTTCCACTATCACTTCTCACTCAAATTCTTTAAAAAAATTCTTTAGTCATTTTTCTACCAAATTCACAGAAAACAGAAAGGGTCCTATCACCAAATACAACTGTGATGTGCAAAAGGTGAGATTCTGCATTTTCAAAATGTTTCTTTTGCTGTCTTAATGCTTTCTATTTCATAGTACAGCAACACCTCCTTCACAACGACTGGTAATCATATTGCCAATTTCTGTCCATGTATCTGAATGAGGGTTATAAACTTCAACTGAGTCCAAGGTACCTGGAGCCAAGAAATCGTGGCTGGAAGATCGACCTCCAGAAACATACAGAAGCCCATTGACTGCCACAACACACAGGCCTGCTCTAGGCACCTTCATTGAGGAAACTTCAACCCACTTTTCCTGAATAAAAGAAAAAAGAAGTTTGCAGTGTTATAACATGGTAACACAGAAAAGTGCTGAGAAATCAGATACTCTGGTTCTCTTTACATGTTTAAATTTCAAACTTACAACCTAGTCATATAAGTATATACAGTATTTTAAATAGAAACTTTTAGTAGGTGTAGACAAAGTAGTAAATTTAGAGGAAAATAATGAAAAATTTATCTGTGATTAATTATAAATTATGATCACCAAGAGATAATATAGAAATTCTATATAGGCAAGAATTCAGAGAAACTAGTTCTATGAAATACAAGTATGTAATTCAAACACACACCACACAAACTCACAAAGTTCAAGGGAGAAGAAAGCTTACAAAAGGGCTTTTTTGCATCTATAATATAATAGGCCTCATAAATCTCCAAGAGAACAAGAAACAACACTGGCCAAATTTATTTTAACGTGGAATCTTTTTTTTTCAAGGACATCTAGTACACCTAGTAAAATATAAAACATATTTTCAGAAAGATAGTATATAGATCAGGGATTGGAAACTAGGGCCTATTTTTTTAAGCCTACAAACTACGAATGATCTTTCCACACTAAAAGGTTATTAAAAATATATATATGTCAAAAGAAGAGATTGCATGTAGCCCCCAAGGCCTAAAACATTTACTATCCAGTCTTTTAATAGAAAGTTTGCTAACTCTTGGCATATATTATTCATTGAAGCAATGTCAGTAAGCTGCTATAGACAAAATGACAAAGTCCAACTCCAGGGAAACTGTCTATACCCAGAAAACAAGAAGCTAAAAAAAGGTCCTGAGAAATAATCAAGGGAGAAAAGAAAATGTTTCCAGATTAAAAAATAATAATAATTTGAAAATAAAGCATATGATGAACAAAATTTATAAAATCATAAAAAATGAAGAGAGATTATGCATCAATGCTAGAGAGTGAATTTCTTGAGGCAAGTTGATGAGTCGGACATGAATGAGTGACTGAAAAACAATAAATCCATATTTCACAAAATATGTTCCCTGAAACTTTCCCTCCCAAGATGTTTCACAAACAAAAGTAAGGGCTGTGTGGTCACTTAAATGTGAGAGATTTAACATAAAGATTCATGAAATACCTTATTTTAATAAATTGTGTAAAGAAGTCCTAAAGAAATTTATTTAACTTTATTTAATCCTGTCACAGTAATCCAAGTCTATGCCCCAACCAGTAATGCTGAAGAAGCTGAAGTTGAATGGTTCTATGAAGACCTACAAGACCTTTTAGAACTAACACCCAAAAAAGATGTCCTTTTCATTATAGGGGACTGGAATGCAAAAGTAGGAAGTCAAGAAACACCTGGAGTAACAGGCAAATTTGGCCTTGGAATACGGAATGAAGCAGGGCAAAGATTAATAGAGTTTTGCCAAGAAAATGCACTGGTCATAACAAACACCCTCTTCCAACAACACAAGAGAAGACTCTACACATGGACATCATCAGATGGTCTACACCGAAATCAGATTGATTATATTCTTTGCAGCCAAAGATGGAGAAGCTCTATACAGTCAACAAAAACAAGACCAGGAGCTGACTGTGGCTCAGATTATGAACTCCTTATTGCCAAATTCAGACTTAAATTGAAGAAAGTAGGGAAAACCACTAGACCATTCAGGAATGACCTAAATCAAATCCCTTATGATTATACAGTGGAAGTGAGAAATAGATTTAAGGGCCTAGATATGAGAGAGAGTGCCTGATGAACTATGGACGGAGGTTTGTGACACTGTACAGGAGGCAGGGATCAAGACCATCCCCATGGAAAAGAAATGTAAAAAAGCAAAATGGCTGTCTGGGGAGGCCTTACAAATAGCTGTGAAAAGAAGACAAGCGAAAAGCAAAGGAGAAAAAGAAAGATATAAACATCTGAATGCAGAGTTCCAAAGAATAGCAAGAAGAGATAAGAAAGCCTTCCTCAGTGATCAATGCAAAGAAATAGAGGAAAACAACAGAATGGGAAAGACTAGAGATCTCTTCAAGAAAGTTAGAGATACCAAGGGAACATTTCATGCAAAGATGGGCTCGATAAAGGACAGAAATGGTATGGACCTAACAGAAGCAGAAGATATTAAGAAGCGGTGGCAAGAATACACAGAAGAACTGTACAAAAAAAACTTCATGACCCAGTTAATCATGATGGTGTGATCAGTGACCTAGAGCCAGACATCCTGGAATGTGAAGTCAAGTGGGCCTTAGAAAGCATCACTACAAACAAAGCTAGTGGAGGTGATGGAATTCCAGTGGAGCTATTTCAAATCCTGAAAGATGATGCTGTGAAAGTGCTGCACTCAATATGCCAGCAAATCTGGAAAACTCAGCAGTGGCCACAGGACTGGAAAAGGTCAGTTTTCATTCCAATCCCAAAGAAAGGCAATGCCAAAGAATGCTCAAACTACCACACAATTGCACTCATCTCACACGCTAGTAAAGTAATGCTCAAAATTCTCCAAGCCAGGCTTCAGCAATACGTGAACCGTGAACTTCCTGATGTTCAAGCTGGTTTTAGAAAAGGCAGAGGAACCAAAGATCAAATTGCCAACATCCGCTGGATCATCAAAAAAGCAAGAGAGTTCCAGAAAAACATCTATTTCTGCTTTATTGACTATGCCAAAGCCTTTGACTGTGTGGATCACAATAAACTGTGGAAAATTCTTCAAGAGATGGGAACACCAGACCACTTGACCTGCCTCTTGAGAAATCTGTATGCAGGTCAGGAAGCAACAGTTAGAACTGGACATGGAACAACAGACTGGTTCCAAATAGGAAAAGGAGTACGTCAAGGCTGTATATTGTCACCCTGCTTATTTAACTTATATGCAGAGTACATCATGAGAAAGGCTGGACTGGAAGAACCACAAGCTGGAATCAAGATTGCCAGGAGAAATATCAATAACCTCAGATATGCAGATGATACCACCCTTATGGCAGAAAGTGAAGAGGAACTAAAAAGCCTCTTGATGAAAGTGAAAGAGGAGAGTGAAAAAGTTAGCTTAAAGCTCAACATTCAGAAAACGAAGATCATGGCATCTGGTCCCATCACTTCATGGGAAATAGATGGGGAAACAGTGGAATCAGTGTCAGACTTTATTTTTTTGGGCTCCAAAATCACTGCAGATGGTGACTGCAGCCATAAAATTAAAAGATGCTTACTCATTGGAAGGAAAGTTATGACCAACCTAGATAGCATATTCAAAAGCAGAGACATTACTTTGCCAACAAAGGTCTGTCTAGTCAAGGCTATGGTTTTTCCAGTGGTCATGTATGGATGTGAGAGTTGGACTATGAAGAAGGCTGAGCGCCGAAGAATTGATGCTTTTGAACTGTGGTGTTGGAGAAGACTCCTGAGAGTCCCTTGGACTGCAAGGAGATCCAACCAGTCCATTCTGAAGGAGAAGAGCCCTGGGATTTCTTTGGAAGGAATGATGCTAAAGCTGAAACTCCAGTACTTTGGCCACCTCATGCGAACAGTTGATTCATTGGAAAAGACTCTGATGCTGGGAGGAATTGAGGGCAGGAGGAGAAGGGGATGACAGAGGATGAGATGGCTGGATGGCATCACTGACTCAATGGACATGAGTCTCAGTGAACTCCGGGAGTTGTTGATGGACAGGGAGGCCTGGCGTGCTGCGATTCATGGGGTCGCAAAGAGTCGGACACGACTGAGTGACTGAACTGAACTGAATCCAACTTTCCCTAAGTATAGTTGACCAGGGAAACTTATGCTATCTACTTCCTATTATCAATGCAGGGATTTCCCTGGTTTTCCAGTGGTTGACTCCATGCTTCCACTGCAGGGGGCACAGGTTTGAACCCTGGTGCAGGAACTAAGGATCCTGCATCCCAGGTGGCAGTGGCCAACAACAACAACAAAAAAAGCAAAAAAATAGTATTCCATGGAAATTAACTTGGAAAAAATTTTTCTAACCTGTAAGTCTGTGACATAACACACCTTGGGCTTACATTATTCTAGCACCTAACAAATTGTAATGCAATTGTTTGTCTATTTCTTTATATTTCCCACTAGAATGTTGGTTCCTTGAGAGCTGGGGGATTATATATTAGGTAGCCTTTGCTTCCCCAGGTCTTTACATATTTGTGAATGAATAAATGGACTAAAGAACAAATGCATGATAGAACAGTGATTCACAACCAACTCTTATCTACTTTCTCTTCTTTTCCTTTTGTAGCATAATTACATCAAGCAAGTAACTGAAGGCATGAGAGAATATTGGAGTGTTCATATAGTCAGTAATAGGATAGGTAATGTACAGAGGTACAAGTGGAGAAGACAGCTGGAATGGTAGGGAGACTTGTTTCACTGAACAAATAAGTAAATACATTGAGAATAACAGGAGCCAAGTTTTTAACTGATGTGATTATGATGTGATATGTTTGTGTGCTCAGTCATGTCCAACTCTGCAACCCCATGGACTGTAGTCCACCAGGCTCTTCTGTCCATGGAATTTTCCAGGCAAGAATACTGGAGTAGGTTGCCGTTTCCTTCTCCAGGGGATCTTCCCAACCTAGGGATCAAACCCATGTCTCTTGCATCTCCTGCATTGGCAGGCAGATTCTTTACCACTGCACCCCCTGGGAAGCCCTTTTAACTGATAGAGAAGGTATTTACATTAATGGAAAGGGGAAGGCCCCTTTCTTTCATGGGAAGAATCAGGTATACTGAAATTGGTGCCAACATTATGAACTCATGGTTTTATAACATATAAGCACAGATATGGAAATACTTATAAATGAGTATTTGTGTGAATACATACACACATATACATTTACTGTTTATGTTTAGCTGTTGACTGAGAATGCCTAGAAGCAGCAATACTCCAGTAGCAATGAATAGTCTGAGAGCTAATCTTGGTTTCCAAATACTGTTCTTCACTAAGAGAAACTAAAGGTTCTTGGAGAAATGACTGATTCCAGGATCAGAGAAGTATAATCTTCCTTATACTTGAAATATTTTAGTATGCAAGATAGTAAAGAAATACTCAAAAGGACAGAATCAGAGGGGACCTCTAATTTCAGTCATGGTAGAGTAACTGTTACCAAATGTGCCCTCCTACCATAAAGAATTAGAAACCTTGACAGACTACGAAATAAAGTTCTCAGATGATGGACAACAGGCAATGAAGAACTGTGATTCAGAAAAAGAAAGAAACAAGGTGAGCTCCATAGCTGTCCAGGCTTTTTGCCTGGAGGGCTTTCTGAACAGCAGTACAGAGAAGGGAATCCCAAGCAGAGCATGACAGTCAGCTGATTTATGAGACAGAAATCAGAGTTGAGAGAGGCTGATGCAGTTGAGATTTGTAAGGAAGAGTGCCAGAGGACAGAGGTTCCCTTGAGTCTGGCTGAATACTCCTAATCTTTGCATGCATAAAATGAGACTATAAAAGAAAATAAAACAAAAAAGTAAAAATAAAAAATTTTTAAAAGAGAAGAAAAGGGGAAAGAAAATTTTAAAATGAGACTCCATAAGAATAGTCAAGCAACAACAAATGGGAAGATGTGACATAACGAGACATATATTTGGTCTCTGACTGCAGTTCTTAACACAGGGCTCCTAAGTCCCTTGGGATTTCCTTGGTGACAAGAATATCTTCCTCCCTAAAAAGGCAACTCTTGTAGGATCCTGTATAACATCAATATAAGCGTCTCTTACCAGAAAGATCAAGCCAAGATTAGAAGCCTGGAATTTAGTCCCATACCCTGTCATCCAGGGAATTAGAGAAGGACTGGCGGTTGAAACTGATCATGCCTATGTGATGAAGCCTCCATAAAAATCCCTAAACTGTGAGGTTTGGAGCACTTCTGGTTTGGTGACCATATCCACATGCCAGGTAAGTAATATGCCCAAATCCCACTGGGGCAGAAACCTGTAAGACCCTCCTGGATCTTGCCCTATACTTCTTCATCTGGTTATTCATTTATACCCTTTATTCAGTTCAGTTCAGTTCAGTCACTCAGTCGTGTCCGACTCTTTGCAACTGCATGAATCACAGCATACCAGGCCTTCCTGTCCATCACCAACTCCTGGAGTTCACTCAGACTCACGTCCATCCAGTCAGTGATGCCATCCAGCCATCTCATCCTCTCTTGTCCCCTTCTCCTCCTGCCTCCAATCCCTCCCAGCATCAGAGTCTTTTCCAATGAATCAACTCTTCACATGAGGTGGCCAAAGTACTGGAGTTTCAGCTTTAGCATCATTCCTTCCAAGGAAATCCCAAGGCTCTTCTTCAGAATGGACTGGTTGGATCTCCTTGCAGTCCAAGAGACTCTCAAGAGTCTTCTCCAACACCACAGTTCAAAAGCATCAACTCTTTGGCACTCAGCCTTCTTCACAGTCCAACTCTCACATCCATACATGACCACAGGAAAAACCATAGCCTTGACTAGATGGACCTTTGTTGGCAAAGTAATGTCTCTGCTTTTGAATATGCTATCTAGGTTGGACATAACTTTCCTTCCAAGGAGTAAGCGTCTTTTAATTTCATGGCTGCAGTCACCATCTGCAGTGATTTTGGAGCCCCAAAATATAAAGTCTGACACTGTTTCCCCAACTATTTCCCATGAAATGATGGGACCGGATGCCATGATCTTCATTTTCTGAATGTTGAGCTTTAAGCCAACTTTTTCTCTCTCCACTTTCATCAAGAGGTTTTTTAGTTCCTCTTCACTTTCTGCCATAAGGGTGGCGTCATCTGCATATCTGAGGTTATTGATATTTCTCCTGGCAATCTTGATTCCAGCTTGTGTTTCTTCCAGTCCAGCCTTTCTCATGATGTACTCTGCATATAAGTTAAATAAGCAGGGTGACAATATACAGCCTTGACATAATCCTTTTCCTATTTGGAACCAGTCGGTTGTTCCATGTCCAGTTCTAACTGTTGCTTTCCTGACCTGCATACACATTTCTCAAGAGGCAGGTCAGGTGGTCTGGTATTCCCATCTCTTTCAGAATTTTCCATAGTTTATTGTGATCCACACAGTCAAAGGCTTTGGCATAGTCAATAAAGCAGAAATAGATGTTTTTCTGGAACGCTCTTGCTTTTTCCATGATCCAGCGGATGTTGGCAATTTGATCTCTGGTTCTATTGTTCTATACTTATAGTAACATAGAATATCCTTTATAATAAACTGGAAAACAGTTAAGTAAGGTGTTTCCCAGAGTTCTGTGAGCCATTATAGCAAATTATTTAACCTGAGGAAGGGATCACAGTAATCCTCAATTTGTAACAAAGTCAGTGGTTAAAATGAGGACATACTACTTAAGAATGGTGTCTAAAGTGAGGGCAGTCTTATGGTACTGAGCCTATAACTTGTGGGATAGTTAGTGTCAGAACTGAATTGACTTAGGATGCCAGTTGGTGTCCACAGAGGATCAGAGAAGAATTTGGTGTGGAAAACCCACATGTCTGGTGTAAAAAGAAAAGAAACAACTTTCCTTTACAGGAACTCCTGTAAGCTTAACAATTCTCAGAGCTCACACAAGGCTGGATGATATTCTAGCTTTGACCAGACAATATGAAGAAAACTTTTGGACAGCTAGGACAAACACAAGTCAAGAAGAGCCATGCTTCAGTGGTAGGGCTAAACTATTCCTAAAGGACCTAGACCTTCTAGACCTTCCCTGCTGCTGCTGCTTCGTCACTTCAGTCGTGTCTAACTCTGTGTGACCCCAGAGATGGCAGCCCACCAGTCTCCCCCGTCCCTGGGATTCTCCAGGCAAGAACACTGGAGTGGGTTGCCATTTCCTTCTCTACAAAGCTTAAAAACAAGTTCAAAATATCAATCTGATTTGCAAATAACTGCCTATCAAAAGTAAACACAACACTTATGGGAAGAAAACAAAATCCAAATACTCAACTATGTAACATCTACAATGTCCAACATTCCATCAGTTACTGCTGCTGCTGCTGCTAAGTCACCTCAGTCGTGTTCGACTCTGTGCGACCCCGTAGACGGCAGCCCATCAGGCTCCCCCGTCCCTGGGATTCTCCAGGCAAGAACACTGGAGTGGGTTGCCATTTCCTTCTCCAATTCATGAAAGTGAAAAGTGAAAGTGAAGGTGCTCAGTCATGTCCGACTCTTCGCAACCCCATGGACTGCAGCCTACCAGGCTCCTCCATCCATGGGATTTTCCAGGCAAGAGTACTGGAGTGGGGTGCCATTGCCTTCTCTGCGATCAGTTACTAGAAATGTGGAAAAGCAAAAAAAAAGAAAAAAGAAAAAGAATGTGACTGAAACCATGAAGAAAAATTTCAACCGATACAGGTTCAAAAATGTCAAATTAATAGAATTAGCAGATAAGTACTTTAACACAGACATTATAAATACATTCAAGGATATAAAAGAAAACATAAAAAATGATGAGAGAAATGGAAGACACTTATAAAAATAACCAAAATATCTTATGGAGCTAAAAAATACAATACCTGAAATAAAAATTTTCCTAAATAGAATTACATACTGCAAATTAAAAGTTTAGACAGTGTAGGAAGTTAACGGACTTGAAGACACAGCAAGAAAAACTATCAATATTGAAGCACAGAGAACAAAATTTCAATTATGCAGGATGAATAAGTTCTAGCAATCTAATGTATATACCATGGTGACTATAGTTAATAATAGTATACTGTATACTTGAAATTTACTAAAAAGGCATTGATGCCATGCCTCCTGCATTGGGAACATAGAGTTTTAACCACTGGACTGCCAGAGAAGTCCCCAAGAAGGCAGATCTTAAGAGCTCCCATCACATACAGACACAAAAAAGGAAAAGGGATCTACGTGAGTTGATGGATATGTTAATTACCTGGATTGTGGTAATCATTTCACAAGTATATATATAGCAAAACATATGATATACCTTAAACAAATCATACACTGTTTGCAAATTAACCTGAAACATCTGGAAAATGAAAACCAAGAAAAACAAACTGAAATACTGAGAGAAAAAGGATGGGAAAAATTAACACGCCTCAGTGACCTATGGGACAATATCAAATGGTTTTACATGGGCATTACTTAAATCCCAGAAAGAGAGCAGGAGAATACTTGAAGAAACAAGGCTGATTTCAATTTGATGGAAGCTATAATTCTACAGATTCAAGAAGTTAAATGAATTTCAAGCAAGTTAAACACCAAAATCCCATAAGATATATCAAATTACTGGAAATCCATAAGAAAGAGAAAAAAGTATTAAAAAACTGTCAAAGAAAAAAGAGATGTTACCTATATGGGAGAACAAGATTGACTACCGACCTCCCATCAGAAACAATGCAAGAACTAACACAGCACTGTAAATCAACTATACTCCAATAAGAATTTTTTAAAAAAGAAACAATGCAAGAAGATAAGTAAACAACAATATTAAATGATGAGAGTGAGGGGAAGAACAACCTAAAATTCTACACTCAGCAAAATATCTCTCAAAAATGATGGTAGACAGGAAGACTCCTGGAGGAAGAAATGGCAACCTGTTCCAGTATTCTTGCCTGGGAAATCCCATGGACAGACAAGCCTGACAGGCTACAGTCCACGGGGTTGTAAATAGTTAAGACAAGACTGAGCAACTGAGCACATATTAATAGCTTCTGGAGCCCAGGACCACAACTTACTGAAGCCCCTGGGCCTAGAGCCCGTGTTCCTCAACAAGAGAAACAACCTGAATGAGAAGCCCATGCACTGCAACTGGAGAGTAACCTTCACTCGCTGTAACTGGAGGAAAGTCTGCACAGCAACAAAGACCCGATGCAGCCAATAAACAAATAAATAACTTAAAAAGAAAAAATTTTGTAAAATGAAGGCTTAGAGAATCATTGCCAGCAGACCAGCACAAAAATAAATACTAAAGGAAGTTCTTCAGGCTAAGAGAAAATGCTGTAAGATAGAGACTTAATTCTATACAATGAACAGAACTAGAAATGATAGTTATGAATGCATAATTATGAAGTATTTTCTCATTAAAATTTATCTTAAATATAATTAACCATTTAAATAAGTATAACAACATACTGTGGGGTTTATTACATACACAGGAGTAAAATCAATACATCAATAGCACAAAGGACGGAAGAGGAAAATACATTTTTCTAAGTTTCTTACATTAAAAGTGAACTGGCATGATATTATTTTAATGTAGATGTAATACATTAAAATGCCTATTATATATAATGAAAACCCAAAAGCAACAATTAAGAAAAAAGGTGAAGACATATAGTTAATTGGACTAAAGAGATAAAATGGAACACTAAAACAATCAACATAAAGACAGAAAAGAGAAAAAAAAAAAGGATGGATTGTACAAGCAGAAAAACAGCAAATTAAGAGTCTAAAAACCAACCCCACATATATAATTACATTATATATAAATAGTAAACATTCTAAAGACCCTACTTAGAAGTCAGAGACTTTCAAATTGTACAGAAAAACAGACCACAGCTATCTTACAAAACATGTAGTTTTTAAAGATACAGATTTAAAGTAGAAGGAAAAAAAAGATACACAATGCACATACTAATCAAAAGACAGCTTGGCTACATTAATATGAAGACAAAGTAGACTTCAAGGAAAGGATATTATCATAGAGAAAGAAAAACATTTCCAGGCCATAAAAAGATCAATTCAGCAAGAAAACATAATAATAAATGTACACACACTTAATAACAGAGATTAAAAATATGAGAAGCAAAATCTGACAGGAATGGAAGAACAGATAAACCCATAATTACAGATAGAAATTAAAAGTCACTTGTTCCTTTGAAGAAAAGCTGTGACAAACTTAGACAGTATATTAAAAAGCAGAGACATCATTTTGCCAGCAAAGGTTCGTCTAGTCAAAGCTGTTTTTTTCAGCAGTAATATACAGATGTGCGCACTGGACCATAATGAAGGCTGAGACTGAAGAGTTGATGCTTTTGAATTGTGGTGCTGGAGAAGACTCTTGAGAGTCTGGACAGCAGGATATCAAACCAGTCAATCCTAAAGGAAATCACTCCTGAATATCAATTGGAAGGACTGATGTTGAAGCTGAAGCTCCAATACTTTGGCCACCTGATGCGAAGAGCCGACTCATTGGAAAAGACCCTGATGCTGGGAAAGATTGTGGGCAGGAGAAGGGGGCAACAGAGGATGAGATGGTTGGATGGCATCAGCAACTCAATGGATATGAGTTTGAGTAAACTCCAGGAAATGGTGAAAGATGGGGAAGCCTGGCGTGCTACAGTCTAATGGGGTCCCAAAAAGTCAGGCATAGTTTAGCAACTGAACAACAACACAGATCTTGTGCTAAGTCACTCAGTCATATTCAACACTTTGTGACCCTAGGCTCCTCTGTCCATGGGACTCTCCAGGCAAGAATACTGGAGTGAGTTGCCATTTCCTTCTCCAAAGGATCTTCCCAACCCAGGGATCGAACCCAGGTCTCCCCCCATTGCAGGTGGATTCTTTACCATCTGAGCCACAAAGGAAGCCCACAGATCTTACAGACATGAATAACAGGATACCAAACAATTGAAATCATCCAACCTACCTCTTCAAAGGAATATTTTTCTACGGTATGAAGAGCATCTTGTGTCTCATTCCACCCTCCAATAGCATAGATGCAATCATTGAGTGCAGCCACCCCAAGATATGCTCTTCTAGTTCCCATTGGAGGAAGTGGAGACCAGCGCTTGGAAAGTGGATCATAAACTTCAAAAGAACAAAGCTCTATTCCTTCATTGCTGATGCCCCCAACCACATAAATTAAACCTGAAAATGGAATATTTTTGCTCAGATGCTATAGAAAATAGGATACAAATAATTATAAAATGTGATAGTTGTGATTTAAGTTTGTTATCTGATACTTTACTTAATGCAGGGCTTCAAAAGAGAGAATTGACTTCTGTCCAATTTATCACGGCTCTCATTTAAACATGTTACAGAGAATTAGCGGTACGAATTTAAAGTGGCACTGAATTTTCAAAGAACTTAATGATGCTATAACAAAACAATCTGTCAGGCAAGGGTTTCCAATCCTATTGTTCGCTTAATCTCAAGTTCCAGATCCACTGCTATCGTGTATAAGTAAAAACGGAAGAGGAGAGGGATTTTGCCCTCTTAAAAACAGTCATACACTTAAACTGGGAATGACATAACCCTGCTTGGTAAGAACCTAACTTTTGCTCAGATGAACATAAAATAGAGAATTAAATTTAAATTAGAATAGTTCATGGCTAGATTAAGGTATTAGATACAGTACAGCAGACTGTAATTCAGAGTTTCTTATTAAATTTGATTTGCAACTAAAGATTCTGACGATCAACAATTACTTTTTGAGTGCTTACTGTTGTTGCTAGAGTTCTAAAGTTGTAAGTTTTACAGAATGACATTTTAAGAAACATAAGCTAAATGTTAGTAAACTTGAGTTCAAGCTCCAACTTTACTAGAAACCAACTATGAAAAAAGACAACTCACAGCCTCCTGATCTTCAGCTTCCTCATCTAAAAATAAAGGGGTTGAAATAGATAATATTCAAGATGCCTCTCCAGCTCTATGATTTCAGATGAGAAGATAAAAATAAATATAAAATAACTAGAGAACACTATAATATTAAACAATAGAACATAGTCTACACCATGTAATTTGAGCATTTAGATGCCAGCAGAAATCTGAGAAGGTACTCAGAAGGCAGAAAGAACTTGAGCTAGGAATGGAGCACCTGAGTTGTCATGTAACAATGGCAGACTGCTTCCTACTTTACAGCTATATATGAATGTGTTCCCTAAATCTGGAAAGAGAATTAGGTTTTATTCTAGAGTGCTTATTAAGTACCTCTCAGTGTACTGCTTGCTTGCTTATTCGCTCAGTCATATCTGACTCTTTGCAACCTTTTGGACTGTAGCCCGCCAGGCTCCTCTGTCCATGGGGGTTTTCAGGCAAAAATACGGGAGTGGGTTGCAATTTCCTTTTCCAGGGGGTCTTTCCGACCCAGGGATTAAACCTGTGTCTCCTGCATTGCAGGCAGATTCTTTACCTGCCAAGCCATCGGGGAAGCCTACAGGTACATATAAATGTGTTCCCCAACTCTGAACAGAGAATCAGGTTTTGTAGACAATTAATAAATGTCTGTTTACCATTTTAATATGTAGTACATTTTTCAAATCTGTGATAGCACTGTGTGTATACTGAATTACAACGTACCCTATTTAAAAAAACACTGAAGAAGCCTATGACACTATAAAGATTGTTTTTGATAATCTCTCCCTACTTAGAAATACTTGAAGGTTAAAGTGTTAGTTGCTCAGTCGTGTCCAACTCTTCGCAACCCCATGCCAGGGTCCTCTGTCCATGGAATGCTCCAGGCAAGGATACTGGAGTGGGTTGCCATGCCCTTTTCCAGGGGATCTTCCTAACCCAGGGATCGAACCCAGGTCTCCTGCATTGCAGGCAGATTCTTTACCAATTGAGAATCAGGGAAGCCCTAAGGCCCACAAGGGAGAGAAGAACAACAATAATGGATAACAGTTCAAATACGTATTTTGCTAATTAGGTATCTTTGCCCATCTGGAATTTTTAATTTTAACTTTACTTTGGAAAAAAAGATTTTATTTTGGTAATACAGAAATAAAGATATAAGAGGTTTAAAAATATAAGAGATTAGAAGCAAAACCTCCACACTGTTAGTGTCAATTTTTCAAAACTAACAGGCAAGAGTTTCAGCAAGTTCCAGGAGTTGGTGATGGACAGGGAAGCCTGGTGTGCTGCAGTCCACGGGGTCACAAACAGTCAGACATGACTGAGCGCCTGAACTGAACAGGCATAAAATACATTTTTGTGAAAATAAAGCCTCAAGCTCAAACAGTTGTTTAAAAAATACATTTTCAGGAAAAAGATTTTCTAAAGCAATTACCTTGCATTTCACAACACCCAAAGTAGTACCGTGACACAGCCATGTTGCCAACTACTTCCCATTTATTCTCATCAGGATCAAATCGTTCAACAGTGTTCCCTATCTCAGCTCCAACCCAACCACCTGGAACCAAATAAAAAATCTTATTTCCAGAATAAAGGAAACTTATTTATGAAAAGCACCTTAGAAAACATCTAATCTGACAACTTTATATTATGGATGATTATCATATGGACCAGAGAGGTTATGTGTCCAAGATTACAAGAAAAGGTAGAATTTGATTGTAAGTAGAACTTGGATGTTTCAACTCTCTGCCTATGTTTCACAAGCGATTTTAACAAACAAAACAAACCCCCAAACTTCAATCTATTGCATAAGAAATACAATATTTTACAAAACTATTTTTAAAAATAATATCTGCATATTCAGAACAGTCATCCTAATGACATTTAACAAGTCAGCTAAAATGCTCGTCCAGACATCTCATCTGTATTTTATCCTCATCTCCTTCTAAGAGTTCCACGCTTGACAGTATTTCCCAAGTAATATAATTTTGAGAATAAGAACTTTTAAAACTGAAGAGACACAAGTTTCTTATGGTAAGGAAGGAAAATTTCTAAAATAAGCAAAATTTGATTAAGAATTTAAATAATATTAGATATCTTTTAAATTGGAGAGAATAATTACCCAAAGCATAGATAGCCCCATAACATACACACACTCCCAAGCCACAGCGGGGGTGATTCATTGAAGCTACAGTCGTCCACTGTTTAGTAACTGGATCATAACATTCAGTACAGTCAAAAATCATTGAATCTTTTTCACCTGAGTCAAATAAGAGACACATATGAGAAGAATTAATAATGTTATTAGCCTAAAACCACAATACAATATTCAATGGCATTCTGTGTTGTCAGAATTCAACTATTACGTCTGATTTTATACTCTTCATTAAAATTTATTTGCCCACCATGTGTTATTTTGAATCATAGCACTGTCATTTATTAATGTCCACTTAATTAAGCAAAGTAGACTATTACCTGTTTCTAATTCCACCACCCAAACAATCCATGTAATTTTTGGGGATAAAGGTTGCATTTTGAAACTTCTATATTTTCACAGCTTAGACAGCAGGCTCTGCTACAATTTGAGTTTTAATGCAATGCTTATCTAACAACAAACAGAAAATGAAAAAAAAATTTTAAATAGCACTTAAAAATAGAATTTTAAATATAATATACCTAGAAGAAGTTAATGCAATCAAAGATTGTATATGGCTTGGCCCAAAAGTTTGTTCAGCTTTTTCTGTAAGATGTTATGGAAAAATCCAAATGAACTTTTGGCCAACCCAATATAAGACCTTTATGGATATAATTTATAAATTTTATTTAGATAAATTTTTAAATTAGTAGCTCAGACAGTAAAGTGTCTGGCTGCAATGCAGGAGACTTGGGTTTGATCCCTGGGTTGGGAAGATCCTCTGGAGAAGGAAATGGCAACCCACTTCAGTATTCTTGCCTGGAGAATTCCATGGACTGTAGCCTACCAGGCTCCAGGCTCCAGTCCATGGGATGGCAAAGAGTCGGACACGACTGAGTGACTTCACTTCACTTCAAATAAATGAAGAGATGTATCATGTTGATGAATTGTAAGTGTCAATGTAAAGATGATTACTCCCAAAATGATTTACAGATTTAAAGAAATGCCAATTTTTAAGAAACCTCTTTCTTTTTATTGTATTAAAATACACATAACATAAAATTTATCATCTTAACCATTTTTAAGAATATAGTTCAGTGATATTAAACACATTCACACTGATATACAGCCATCACAATCAGCCATCCCCATAATTCTTTTCATCTTGTAAAACTGAACTCTATACCTACTAAACAGTAACTCTCCATTCTCTCCTCCTCTAGCCCCTGGCAAACACATTGTACTTTCTGTTTTACTGATTCTGACTATTCCAAGTATCTCATATAAGTAGAATCATATAGTATTATTTTAAAAATAGATTTGATGAACTAATTCTGAATTTTATATGGAAGTTTAAAAGAGGCAGAATAGCCAAGCACTCCCAAAAAGAATACTAAGGAGAGAGAAAATTCCCTATTAAATAAGCCTATCAGACTTAAAGTACAGCTATAACACCACAGGAATAGACATAGAGATCAATGGAATAGAAACAAAATTCTAGAATCAGATCCATGCGTATATGATTACTAGGTATATGAGATAGTTTGCATAGCAGAGCAACAGGTAAACAAAAATGCTGGGAATTGTTTTTATATATGTATATGGGGGAAATGAAACTAGTTCCTTACTAATATGATCTATAAAATTCAGTTACAGGTGAATTACAGACCGAAATGTAAATGGAAAAACTATAAAATTTTTAAAAATTAATAAAAGTATATATTTCATGACTTTTGAGTAGACAAGGATTTCTTTAAAAAGATATAAAAAATACTAACCATAAAAGGAAAATTATTATAGAGTTGGCTACATTAAAATTAAAAACATTCATTTACCAAAAGATATAATAAAGAGAGTAAAAGATGAAGCAGAAGAGTAGGAAAAGGTATTTTCAGTTCATATAATTTTATGAGAGCCTAGAATCTTGAATGTATACAAAACTCACTGTACAGAAAACAGTTAACAGAGCAAGCCTAAAACTGTCTATTCTTAGAAAGTCCTGCTTACAACATTGACCTAGAGTCTGGGAACATGGCTAGTAAATAGTTCCCTATACACATATAAGATTTTCCTTAATTGATAAACAGTGGCTTTTGTAGTGGTGAAAATGCCCTGAAATTAGTGGTGATGGTTGCACAATTTTGTGAATATACCAAAACCACTGAACTTAACACTCTCTATGGTGAATTTTATGATATGTGAATTATATCTTAATTTTAAAATATAATACGTAGAATAGTAACCCAGATACATACATATCTAGAAGGAAATAAACTGTTAACTGTGATTATCTCTTGGTGGTATGATTATACTATGGATGATTTTTATTTTCTTTTTCATATACCTCAGTTTCAGCAAAATTTTCTATAGCAAACATGAATTACTTTGATAACAAAATATTATTTGAAAATTATATTTTAAGTAATATGTTAAGACAGTAATGTTGACAGTAATATTAGCCTGCAAAGTCATGGCAGTTTTGAAAGGCTGCCATTTATGCTTCTGTGGTATCAGGAAAGGGATACATATATATGGAAGTGTCACACAGGACACTGTGACCCTACATTAAACACAACAGAGTTCATGCAACACAACTGCCAAAATGTACATAAAAAACCATGAGAGTTTCAGCCAAAGATTATATAGACTTATAGTCTTTATACTGACAAGAGGTTATTGCTCAAAACTCTAATTTCTTTGTTAGAATTTTCAGATGCACCATGACATTTATTGATTTAATAAACAGTTTAATAAAGTTTTTGAGATGATTGCTTTCTCCAAAAAATAATAATCAAATATTATTTAATATCTTTCATTTTAAACTGACAATGTCATAGCTGTAAAATAATAGTAAGATTTTTGATATACAACGTTCAGTATTTGAGAATGACCCATAGAAATAAAGGGGAAAACTGGCTGTAAGAGTTAGAGATGATCTAACAAGATGCTTGCTATAAAGACAAATTACTTGAAAATAAATCTTGATATCAAAAGTGTTAGCATTTATTTCTCTTCAGATCCTTCTCTGATAATTGTTTTTCTCCCACATTCAAATTCCCTTTTATTTAATTTTTATTCATTAATCATTTTAGAATTCATAACAGTTTTAGAAACACAGTGATTTTAATTAAGAAATAAGTCCCAATGTCTAGCTGACATGGTTTTCACACACGCCACTGTCCAGAAAATTGGTTAATTAAAAATGATTCATAAGGGGATTTCCCTGGCAATAAAGTGATTAAGAATCTGCCTTGCAATGTAGGGGGTGCAGGTTCAATCCCTGGTCAGTGAACTAAGGTTCCACATGCCATGGAGCACAGCCAAAAAAAAAAAAGATGTGTAATTCAGCTTTCAGAATTAAAATTTTTTTATCACGAACATTGACCTAAATTTTGATGCTACATTTTATGAATATTTTTCATAAAACCAAACCTAAGTCTTTTGACTGGTAACAAATCACAGTGTCCCTCTGGTATGAAATATTTAATATCATATGTTTCCTTTTTCTTCTTTAAATTTTATTTATTTATGGCTGCGACTGATCTTTGTTGATGGCTCAGTAGTTGTGGTACGTGGGCTTAGCTGCTCTGCAGCATGTGGGATCTTCCTGGACCGGGGATTGAACTGATGTCCCCTGAATTAACGGGCAGATTTACTGGACTACCGGGCAAGTCCTGTTTCCTTTTTCTTTCATTACTTTATTTAACAAATGTTTATTCGATTCAATTCAGCTCAGTCGCTAAGTTGCGTCCAACTCTTTGCAACCCCATGGACCACAGCATGCCAGGCCTCCCTGTCCATCACCAACTCCCAGAGTTTACTCAAACTCACGTCCATTGAGTCGGTGATGCCATCCAACCATTTCATCCTCTGTTGTCCGCTTCTCCTCCTGCCCTCAATCTTTCCCAGCATCAGGGTCTTTTCAAATGAGTCAGCTCATCCCATCAGGTGGCCAAAGTTTTGGAGTTTCAGCTTCAACATCAGTCCTTCCAATGAATACCCAGGACTGATCTCTTCTAGGATGGACTGGTTGGATCTCCTCGCAGTCCAATACTCTCAAGAGCCTTCTCCAACACTACAGTTCAAAAGCATCAATTCTTCAGTGTTCAGCTTTCTTTATAGTCCAACTCTCACATCCATACATGACCACTGGAAAAACCATAGCCTTGATGAGATGGACTACTGTTGACAAAGTAACGTCTCTGCTTTTTAACATGCTGTCTAGGTTGGTCATAACTTTCCTTCCAAGGATTAAGCGTCTTTTAATTTCATGCCTGCAGTCACCATCTGTAGTGATTCTGGAGGCCAAAAAAATAAACTCAGCCACTGTTTCCACTGTTTCCCCATCTATTTCCCATGAAGTGATGGGACCGGATGCCATGATCTTCGTTTTCTGAATGTTGAGCTTTAAGCCAACTTTTTCACTCTCCACTTTCACTTTCAACAAGAGGCTCTTTAGTTCTTCTTCACTTTCTGCCATAAGGGTAGTGTCATCTGCATATCTGAGCTTATTGATATTTCTTTGGGCAATCTTGATTCCAGCTTGTGCTTCATCCAGCCCAGCATGTCTCATGATGTACTCTGCATAGAAGTTAAATAAGCAGGGTGACAATATACAGCCTTGATGTACTCCTTTCCCAATTTGGAACCAGTCTGTTGTTCCATGTCCAGTTCTAACTGTTGCTTCCTGACCTGCATACACATTTCTCAAGAGGCAGGTCAGGTGGTCTGGTATTCCCATCTCTCTCAGAATTTTCCACAGTTTATTGTGATCTACACAGTCAAAGGCTTTGGCATAGTCAATAAAGCAGAAATAGATGTTTTTCTGGAACTCTCTTGCTTTTTCCATGATCCAGCGGATGTTGGCAATTTGATCTCTGGTTCCTCTGCCTTTTCTAAAACCAGCTTGAACACCTGGAAGTTCATGGTTCACATATTGCTGAAGCCTGGCTTGGAGAATTTTGAGCATTACTTTACTAGCGTGTGAGATGACTGCAATTGTGTGGTAGTTAGAGCATTCTTTGGCATTGCCTTTCTTTGGGATTGGAATGAAAACTGACCTTTTCCAGTCCTGTGGCCACTGCTGAGTTTTCCAAATTTGCTGGCATATTGAGTGCAGCACTTTCACAGCATCATCTTTTAGGATTTAAAATAGCTCAGCTGGAATTCCATCACCTCCACTAGCTTTGTTCATAGTGATGCTTCCTAAGGCCCACTTGACTTCACATTCCAGGATGTCTGGCTCTAGGTGAGTGATGACACCATCATGATTATCTTGGTCGTGAAGATCTTTTTGTACGGTTCTTCTGTGTATTCTTGCCACCTCTTCTTAATATCTTCTGCTTCTGTTAGATCCATACCATTTCTGTCCTTTCTTGAGCCCATCTTTGCATGAAATGTTCCCTTGGTATCTCTGATTTTCTTGAAGAGAGCTCTAGTTTTTCCCATTCAATTTTTTCCCTCTATTTCTTTGCACTGATCACTGAAGAAGGCTTTCTTATCTCTCCTTGCTATTCTTTGGAACTCTGCATTCAAATGGGTATATCTTTTCTTTTCTCCTTTGCTTTTCACTTCTCTTCTTCACAGCTATTTATAAAGTCTCCTCAGACAGCCATTTTGCTTTTTTGCATTTCTTCTTCTTGGGGATGGTCTTGATCCCTGCCTCCTGTACAATGTCACAAACCTCCGTCCATAGTTCTTCAGGCACTCATCTATCAGATCTAGGCCCTTAAATCTATTTCTCACTTCCACTGTATAATCATAAGGGATTTGATTTAGGTCATACCTGAATGGTCTGGTGGTTTTCCCTACTTTCTTCAATTTCAGTCTGAATTTGGCAATAGGGAGTTCATGATCTGAGCCACAGTTAGCTCCTGGTCTTATTTTTGCTGACTGTATACAGCTTCTCCATCTTTGGCTGCAAAGAATATAATCAATCTGATTTCGGTGTTGACCATCTGGTGATGTCCATGTGTAGAGTCTTCTCTGTGTTGTTGGAAAAGGGTATTTGCTATAACCAGTGTGTTCTCTTGGTAAAACTCTATCAGCCTTTGCCCTGCTTCGTTCTGTACTCCAAGGCCAAATTTCCCTGTTACTCAAGGTGTTTCTTGACTTCTTACTTTTGCATTCCAGTCCCCTATAATGAAAAAGACATCTTTTTGGGGTGTTAGTTATAAAAGGTCTTGTAGGTCTTCATAGAACCGTTCAACTTCAGTTTCTTCAGCATTACTGGTCAGGGCATAGACTTGGATTACCGTGAAACTGAATGATTTGCCTCGGAAACTAACAGAGATCATTCTGTCGTTTTTGAGATTGCATCCAAGTACTGCATTTCAGACTCTTGTTGACTATGACAGCTACTCCATTTCTTCTAAGGGATTCTTCCCCACAGTAGTAGATATAATGGTCAGTATTAGATTATAATGAGTTAAATTCACCCATTCCAGTCCATCCTAGTTCGCTGATTCCTAAAACATCGACATTTACTCTTGCCATCTCCTCTTTGACCACTTCCAATTTGCCTTGATTCATGGACCTAACATTCCAGGTTTCTATGCAATATTGCTCTTTACAGCATAAGCACAACTACATCTATATATACTCCAGAGTATCCAGCAAAATATATAAGGCATTTAAGAATGTAGTCAACTTAAGAGTTATAGTCTAAAAATGGAAATAAGACATTTTTATTATTACCTCCAATTGCGTAGACCATTCCTCCCAGAACTGCTACTCCCAGTCCACATCGAGCCTGATGAAGTGAAGACACAGTGGTCCAGTACTGGCTAAAGGTGTCAAAACGTTCTACACAACTGAGGGCTCTGCTATCGCTCCAACGACCCCCCTGCAATCGAGTATATCCACCTGAATAAAGAAAGGAAAGCAGGTACACAGCAAATCCCTTACTGCTAAATATGGAAATGGTAGTAACAAGAAAAATCTAGCCCTCTACATCTAGATTTTCAATAACTACTGCATAGGAAGGAATACATACTTTAGAGTCTGTCAGATGCACATCTATTATTCTTAAATGTACCAAGTCCTAAAAGATGATGGCTTAAATGCAATGAATTCAACCACAATATTCTACCACCTGGTCCTGGTCATAACTAAATGTTAGATAAAATGTAAATCTAGGAACTTGTTATCTAGGAAGTTTCATTGTGATTTCTATTCATGCACTGAGTCTTAGTTGTGTCACAAGAGATCTTTCATTGTGACATGCAGACCCTAGTGTAGAGCCTGGGCTCAGTATCTGCAGCTTGAGAGGTCAGTGCTTGTGGCACATGGGCTCTAGAGCTTGTGGGCTAAGCAGCTGCAGTGTGCAGACTTAGCTGCTCCGTAGCATATGAGCTCTTACTTCCCCACCCAGAGACCGAACCTGTCTTCCCTGTACTGCAAGGTGGATTCTTAACCACTGAACCACCAGGGAAGTCCCTATTAATATCTTTTTCAATTAAAAAATAGTGAGGGTTGAAAGCCTTGTTTAACTGAACATCCCATTATAAAAAAGGTTAATGAATACTCAAAAATTATAATTTATATATAACAGTATATATAAAATTACACATGCAATGACATACATAGTATAAATTATGTTATACATAAAGTTCTTATATATAAATTAATTATGTATATAAATCTGGACAATTTGTTGTTGATATATATCAACATTTTAAATTCTATTTTAAATATTTTTTTTAATAGAGGAAATTCCCTGGCAGTCCAGTGTTTCAGACTCTGTGCTTTCACTGAGGTGGCCCAGGTTAAATTCCTAGTCAGAGAACTAAGATCCCTCAAGCTGTACAGCATGGCCAAAAAACTACACTACACTATACTACACTATAATAAAATACAAAATGTCCATACAATATTCCTTTGGATTGTCCTGCATCTCCACACTTTGGAGACCACTAGTTCCTGTTATCCCTAAAGACCATCTCAGACGCTGTGAATAGTTAATATGTTTGAGATTTATTTTCCTATTTCTCACTAGAATTCAAATATTACTTTTTAAAGCCACATATCTTAGGCAATTATTTGATAATAATTGGGTATCTAAGAACGCAAAGATTTAAATCACCAAATAATAGACATCAAATAAATATCTTTATTCTTAGATGTGTCCACTATACTATATAAATGCAATTTCTAAATCTGCAGCCTGTATGTGAAATTAAATATGCCTATTTGACATACATGCATATTCTCACATGTTTAATAATAACAAAACTTTTAAAGGTTTTGATCCTGAAAATAAAGATAATTTATATTACTTTTTAAAAGGTTCTCACCTACTGCATACAGGTACTTTCTTGCTTTCTTCCGAGGTCGAACCTTAGATGTCTGCAGAAAACTACAAAATTTGTTCTCTTTGGGAGATTTGCACACCTCACAGTACTCTTTCAAAAGTGTTTGCAATGCAACACGAAGATTAAAATCAGATATTCCTAAAGTAATGTTGAAAAAGATGTTTTAATCAACTTTTAAACAATATCGAAAAGACTTATTTCCATGAAAATGAAATACATTTAACAATCAAAAAATGAAAGCTCATCATCAAACATTGGAATTTGTTTCCTACAATACCAAATATTTTTTTTACAGCTTCGGGGTATTGGAGTTTCAGCTTCAGCATCAGTCCTTCCAAAGAACACCCAGGACTGATCTCCTCTAGGATGGACTAGTTGGATCTCCTTGCAGTCCAAGGGACTCTCAAGAGTCTTCTCCAACACCACAGTTCAAAAGCATCAACTCTTCGGTGCTCAGCTTTCTTCACAGTCCAATTCTGACATCCATACATGACCACTGGAAAAACCATAGCCTTGACTAGACAGACCTTTGTTGGCAAAATAATGTCTCTGATTTTGAATATGCTATCTAGGTTGGTCATAACTTTTCTGCCAAGGAGTAAGCGTCTTTTAATTTCATGGCTGAAATCACCATCTGCAGTGATTTTGGAGCCCAGAAAAATAAAGTCTGACACTGTTTCCACTGTTTCCCCATCTATTCACCATGAAGTGATGGGATCGGATGCCATGATCTTCGTTTTCTGAATGTTGAGCTTTAAGCCAACTTTTTCACTCTCTTCTTTCACTTTCATCAAGAGGCTCTTTAGTTCTTCACTTTCTGCCATAAGGGTGGTGTCATCTGCATATCTGAGGTTACTAGTATTTCTCCTGGCAATCTTGATTCCAGCTTGTGCTTCTTCCAGCCCAGCGTTTCTCAGTGGTAGCCAAAATCCGCAGTAGTGAGATATATCCTTGGTTGGGTAAGTAGGTCTTGATATCAGATCAATAATTGCATCTCACCAAGAGAGAGGTCAGAGTCCAGGCCCATAGGCAAGGACCTTAGCCTGAGCAGATATCTATTCTTTCACCACCCTCTTGCCTCAAGCTAGAAAGAAGTGGTGAGAACACAATACATAGCAATTAAATTTTAGGTGGGATAAAGAGAGTAGTAATATCAAGATTGCCAGGAGAAATATCAATAACCTCAGATATGTAGATGTGTATGTGTGCATGCTAAGTCACTTCAGTCATGTCAACTCTGTGCGACCTTATGGACTGTAGCCCACCAGGCTCCTCTGTCCAGGGGATTCTCCAGGCAAGAATACTGGAGTGGCTTGCCATGCCCTCCTCCAGGGGATCTTCCCAACCCAGGGATCGAACCAGGACCATCTCCTTTGTAATTAGCAGGTGGATTCTTTACCACTAGGTGGGAAGCCCCCAGATATGCCGATAACACTACCCTTAAGGCAGAAAGCAAAGAGGAACTAAAGGGCCTCTTGATGAGGTGAAAGAGGAGAGTGAAAAAGCTGGCTTAAAACTCAACATTCAGAAAACTAAGATCATGGCATCTGGTTCTATCACTTCATGGCAAATAGATGGGGAAACAGTGGAAACAGTGACAGACTTTATTTTCTTGGGCTCCAAAATCGCTACAGATGGTGACTGCAGCCATGAAATTAAAAGACGCTTGCTCCTTGGAAGAAAAGCTATGATAAACCTAGACAGCGTATTAAAAAGTAGAGACATTATTTTGCTGACAAAGGTCTGTATAGTCAAAGCTATGGTTTTTCCAGTAGTCATGTACGGATGTGAGAGTTGGACCATACAGAAGGCTGAGTGCTGAAGAATTGATGCTTTTGAACTGTGATGTTGGAGAAGGCTCTTGAGAATCCCTTGGACAGCAAGATTAAACTAGTCAATCCTAAAGGAAATCAATTGTAAATATTCATTGGAGGGACTGATGCTGAGGCTGAAGCTCCAATACTTTGCCCACCTGATGTGAAGAACTGACTCAGTGGAAAAGACCCTGATGCTGGCAAAGATTGAAGGCTGGAGACGAAGGGGACAACAGGGGAACAAGATGGTTGGATGGCATCACCAACTATCACCAACTCAATGGACATGAGTTTGAGTAAGCTCTGGGAGATGGTGAAGGACAGGGAAGCCTGGCGTGCTGCAGTCCATGGGGTCTGCAAAGAGTTGAACACAACTGAGCAACAACAACAAATACCAAGATAGAAAATGTGTCATGGAGAATTATCAGAGCAAGCAGATTTGAACAGAGTTGCCAAATTAAGCATGAGCAGTATATCAAGAAATAGCAATACAACTATTTAAATATACCCCAGAAAAAAAAAAGAGAAAGTGACTGAAGAATTCAGTTTGGAAGAAAACATTAGCCACATAACAGAAACAGATTCTCTATATACAAGATAGATTTATTTTTAAGAATAAAGATCCTATATGCAAAAAAAAAAAAAGGCTCAAAGACAAAATGAGGTGCATTGCTAAGGAAATAAAGTGACAGTAGTGCAGACATAATAAATTAGAAGCAAGAAACTAATTAGACAAAAATCAAATTGGCAATTTGGAGTAAAGACTTAAGAAAACAAATGTGAGCATAGAGCAAAAGACAAAATATTTTAACATTCAGTTCAGTTGCTCAGTCATGTCCGACTTTTTGCAACCCCATGAACTGCAGCATGCCAGACCTCCCTATCTATCACCAACTCCGGGAGTTTACTCAACAACTCATGTGCATTGAGTCAGTGATGCCATCCAGCCATCTCATCCTCTGTTGTCCCCTTCTCCTCTCGCCTTCAGTCTTTCCCAGCATCAGGGTCTTTTCCAATGAGTCAGTTTCTCACATTTGGTGTCCAAAGTATTGGAGTTTCAGCTTCAATATCAGTCCTTCCAATGAATATTCAGGACTGATTTCCTACATTATAAGATGATAAATACGAAAGACAAAAAAGTTTCCAATACAAGGATGAAGACCACCAAAGGAAACGTTAGAAATATTCAGGAATTTCACAAAGGAAAAATTTTCCAAAATGAAGGAAAAATTGCTGCATACCACAGGGCATGACCAAAAAAAGGAAAAGGGTATATGATATAGTCTAAGGAAAAATGGCAAATTTGAACACAAATCAAGAATAATGAAAGAGAATTCTTTAGCCATCCAAGCAGAAAAAGCAAGTCATTGGGGAAAAAAAAAACACTCCTTACAAACGTAGGGTGGAGGTAGAGGTGGGGGGAATGCTCAAAAATTAAGCATATTGTACCCACACAAATATCTGTTAAATTTAAAAGGTAACAGAAATTCTCAGATATGAGGAAAAAAATCAGCAAATACAGTAATCATGAACCTTTCTTAGAAAAAAAAAATCTTGGTGATGAAATTTAACCAACCAAATGACGAATCAAAAAAGAAAGCTCAGGGAATTCCCTGGCAGTCCAGTAGTTAGGATTCGGTGCTTTCACTGTGATGACCTGGGTTCAATCCCTTGTGGAGGAAGTAAGATCCTGCAAGCAGTGCTGCAGGGCCCCAAAATAAAGGAAAGTTCAGGAACAAAAAGCCTACTGTTAAAAAACTGGTACAGAGCATTAAATCCACTTAAATATACAATAAAAGCACAGAGCTAGGAGGATTTGAAAAGTATCTATATAAGGGCTATGTAGACCTTGAAGCAGGTAAGGAGAAAAATAACAATACTAATTACCTCATATTTCACAGCAGAGAATCTAAACTTTAAAATTGAAACACAAAATGAAACTATGGTTTCACCTTTTAATGAAGCTCATCTTTTTGTTTTTATTATGTAAAAACTTTTTAGAATGAATACTTCTTGGGATTAAATAAACATTTATCTAATTAGTTTCTTCTTTGTTAACTTTTAGTGAGATTTAGGTATATTTTTTGTATTATAAATAGTATGATAGAATGATTCTTATTCTTGTAAATTTTTTTTCTATCCATCCTTGCAACCATACACCCACCCATCATCCATTCTCCTATACAGAGACATCTAGAATGATGTTTAATGAATGTTAATTATAACTCTTTCTGTATGGTGAACTTTGGGTTATCTGTTGTTTGCTTTTTTAATAATTTATTACCTAAAGTTTTTATAAGAGCATGTACCATTTTTAAAAAGTAAAATCATTCTCTAAAATGCAAGAAAAAGATATGTTATCATATACTAATAATATTAAATTACCTGAATTATACACCATAGGGGAAAATCTACACATTTCACATAATACAATTTAACCATTTCAATGAAGTCTTTTGCTCCCTCATTGAATTTTGTGGTAGAGTCTCATTAGTTTTCTGTATAAATTGTCCATCTTTTCTCTAAAAAGATCAGAGATAAAGTTTCAAAAATACTGAAAAATAGTAAGGTTGCCTTTGGAAAATATCCTCCATTTATTTCTCCCTTGCTTCCCTGCAGTTGTATTCCAGTGAAATGTCCTTAGGTGATAACTACTGGGCAGTACAAGACTTTAATATTATGACACTAAAAAGCCATAGGAAAACATGCCCCAATTCCAGGGAACTTCCCTTCAGTACTTCGTATCTGCAGCACTTTGCAAAAGTCAACTCAACCATGAAAGCCTTTGTCCCACTCCTAACTTCTCACATGATACACACAAAAAACATGTCTGGATAATTCTTCTCTTGCTTTAGCATTTAAATATAGTCAGTCTTCATTTTTTGTAGATTCTTTACTTATGAATACATCTACTCACTAACATGAATTTTCAACCCAAATCAACACTCACAGCGCTTTCTTGCTGGTTCACAGACATGCCATACAGTGGCAAAAAATTTGAATCACCTAACATCCATGCTTCCAGGTGAGACCGAAAGAGGCGACATTCTGCCATCGTATTTCAGTTCTCACTATAAACAATTGTCCTCTTCACATTCTATTTAGCATCATGGCACTTTGTATTTTCTGTTGGCCTTTTCACTGTTTAAAACAGTCCCTAAGCATACTGTGAAAGTACCATGTCTAGTGTTTGTAAGTGCAAGAAGGCTGTGATGTGTCTTGCAGAAGCCTAACATGTGTTAGGCTTCACTCAGCCTTCAGTTGTAGTTTTGTTGGCCATGAGTTTAATGAATCAACAGTATATATTAAATGAGGGGGTTTTGACAGACGCACACAAAAAAACAAGTTTATGTATTGATCAGGTGACAAAAATTTTGTGACCAGAGGCTTGTAAGAACTTACCTCATGCTTTTCTTAGGAACAATGGTTCAGTATTTGCTGATCACTGTTCTTGGTAAATTTATAGAGGATAACTACCACAAATAGTAGTAGTCAGTGAGAACTAACTATATAGTAGTAGTAGTAGTCAGTGAGTAATGACTATATATATGAATAATGAGAATTAATGATATATACATTAATACAAGATATCACTGAGAAAAAATTACAAATTTCTGTTGACACTGTTAAGAGTGGAAAAACCTAAAAATCCACATTAAATATAATTATATCATATAATTACAACTTTAATGCTAATACTATAATTAATTCATAGTAAAATATTTGTAATTCAGTCACATCCTAAATGACAAGAGTTAAAGCTTCAAATCTTGAAACTGGTCCAAAGTAGTTTTTAAAAATAAATTTAAATATTATTTTTCTAATATAAAGATAAAATTTATTTTATACTATGGTGAAAAGTGTTTTCAAAGTTTAGAACTTAAATATATTCAAAGGCTACATAGAAGCTGTATTATTATATCAATATACAATTAATTTTATAATGAGAGGACTTATAGGATGTATTGAGTTTTGGTTTTGTGTTCAGCATATATAGTTTTCCTTAAATGTTTAGGTTTTGCTGAATTTTTCAAAGTGGCAAGAAGAAATCTTACGCTAAAATAATTAGTACTACTACCAAAAATAGCCGCAGTATTTTAGCTCTGTCAATAAATTCCTCTCCCTTGGTAGTTAACCTCAAGATAAAGATCTGATTAAAATATGCAGAAATACTGAAATGCTACTGTACCTACAAAATACAAAAGTTGTATCTTACATATAATAACCATTCAATAAATGTTTGCTATTGAAGTGAAAAATGAAAACACTATCACATTTCAAAGAGAGGAAAGGTCACTGGATAAAACTAATTTAACATGGAACAAAAAAATTACCTTCTATGTACTTTACAAGTCTCTGAGGAGGTAATAAAGGGAATCGAATTGGGTCCAGCACTTCCACCACATGTTTTCTTCTCTTTCCTAGATCTTTCAGTATCCACTGCATTGCAGCTAAGAAGACCTGGTATTCATCCTCGATGCTAAGCTCTTCACTTCGCAAAATTTTGATCAGCTGATCTTTTGTAAGTGCCAGGAACTCTTCCCCACTATGCACCTCCAAGAAATGGACATGAATGTAGTTTTCTGTAAATTCCAGAAGATCATGGCAGGCAATCTGCTCAGAGAACTGAAAGATCCCAATGCAGTTCAGTGGATCAATTTGTCCTTTCAGAAATTCACAGCAAAGATTAACGACTTCAGTCAACTGTAGCATGTCTGCTGCAACAATCAGCTCCTGGACATTATTCACGCCTATGTTCACTATACCTAGGGAAGTAGGGAGACAAAATGACCAATAACATAAAACAAACATTTGACTTATATTCAAAAAGCATTATACTTGATTCCACTGATAGCTCAGGCTTTGTGGGGGTAGATGAATACTAAGTAAAAGGCAACAAAGAACTTGTAGAAAGGTGCAAAACCTAAGTGATAATAGTACTGCACATGCATGGAGCACTTAACAATGAACCAGGCACAGCATAATTGCTCTATACATTCACTTAACCCTCCATATAACCCCATACAGTAGGATTTCCCCCTTATATTAAGAAAACAGAATTGGAAAGTTAAAGTAACTCAACTCTTTGTCACACGGTTAAGTGAGATGCAATGTAGGGAGTGACATCAAAGTCCATGCTTTTAACATAGGGCTATATGCATCTAACAAACATTTGACTGAGGCACAGGAGTGAGTAAGACATGGGCCATATTCTTCATTACAATCAAGTGCCATATAAATGTTAATTTTTAATGTGAGGTAAAACCAAGAGTCCATAACATATGAGAAGTTTTAAGCATTTAACATTTAAGTAACTATATATACCAATCTCCTTCCAGAGGGCTTCACTTTCATATACTTATATGATGACTTTGGAAAGAGATCAAATACTCAATTATATTTAGAAAGAAAAGGATAAACTCTCCATTCAATCTTTTTCTTTTTTTTTTTTTTGACCTAGCTGGGTCTTAGTTGCAGCATAGGGAATCTTTGTTGCTGTGTGCAGGATCTAGTTCCCTGACCAGGGATTGAAACTGGGCCCCCTGCATTGGTTGACTGGATTCTTAACCAATGAACCACCAGGGAAGTCCCTCCATTCAATCTCATAATTTCCCTTTATCCCTTTTAAAACATTCAACTAAACTGTGTGTTTGTATTCTCAATTAGATTTATAAAGTCTGTTAAGAAAAAGCTTGCCCTTTCTGTATTTCTAAACACAAGAAAAAGCTTGCCCTTTCTGTATTTCTAAGAGTCATGTCCGACTCTTTGCGACCCCATGGACTACAGCCTATCAGGCTCCTCTGTCCATGGGATTTTCCAGGCAAGAGTGCTGGAGTGGATTGCCATTTCCTTCTCCAGGGGATCTTCCCGACCCAGAAATAGAAGCCGGGTCTCCTGCATTGCAGGCAGACGCTTTACCGTCTGAGCCACCAGGGAAGCCCCTTCTAAACACTACGTGCCCCCAAAATTTATTATATATGAATGAATGGCCAAAGACACTACGGTGAGAGGGAGAATATGGCTTGTTAAATGCAAATAGGGAATTTTCCAAAAGTATAAGAAATGGAATTCACCATGGGAATAAACAGTAGTGGCTGCAGAGAAACCTAAGACTTAATTGAATGAAATGAGAGTTCATTACAAATTTGGAGAAGATAACATCATGGGTTGTGATGGAAGGTAACTGAAGGAATGGTATTGGATGAAGCCAAGGATTACTTAAGAGTAACAAAAAGAATGCCCTACAACTTAGTAAGTCTTTACAGGTTATTAAAAGCCCTTTTACAGCAACAACAACAAAAAAACAAAATACTCAATCAAAAAATGGTCAGAAGACCTAAATAGGTATTTCTCCAAAGAAGACATACAGATGGCCAACAGGCACATGAAAAGATGTAAGGCAGAAAAGTATAAAAATGAAAATCAAACGTTTTCCCATACACAGACATACACTATTTTTTTTCTGACTTGCCAGTAGTGTGGAGCCCTAACCCCTGATGCCTGGGAATTCCCTATATTAACACTTTAGTGTATCTCTTTCAAATCTAGTTTTCCATATGTATTTACACTACATATAATACTTACATGGGCTTCCCTGGTGGCTCAGTGGTAAAGAATCTGCCTGCCAATGCAGGAGTCACGGGTTCAATCCCTGGGTCAGGAAGATCCCCTGGAGAAGGAAATGGCAACCCACTCCAGTATTCTTGCCTGGGAAATCCCATGGATAGAGGCGCCTGGCAGGCTATAGTCCACAGGGTTGCAAAAGTCAGACACAACTTAGCAACTAAACAACAACAATATAATACTTACATACCTGTGTAAATGAAATCTAAAAGTATTTGAAAGATTCCAGCTTCAATTCCTAGAATCTGTACAACATCTTTCGAGGACTCCTTCATTCCTCCAGTGAACAAAGCTGCAAAGTAAGGACTACTGGCAGCCAAAACCAGCCGATGAACTTTAAAAGTTTCCTTCCCAACTTGCAGCTCCACATCACAGAAATGCTCTCCATTCCTCATTTTATTGATCTGAGCCAAGATGAGTTGAGCATGTTTATCTAATGAAAAATGACTATCACCAGCCTTGGCACAGCCCTCATTAGCCATGATGATGATAGATCAATTAAAAGGACTGTGGCCCATAATCTGGTCCTACCCTGAAAAAAAGAAAGAGACCAAGCAACAAGTTTTTGTGTTTAGCATGTCTTCTGTTCATATACATATGAAACATTCCCTATCCTCAAGGAAATGAAAATCTATTTAGGGACATAAAACACACATGAAACTAATAAGGACTAAACTGTGTGGTGCTATTCCTAACAGGGTTTCAGAGAAGGGAGTGAATAATACGGTCTAAAATAACTGGAGAACGCCTCACAGCAGAAATGGAACCCCAACTGGATATTGAGTGACAGTGTATTAAGGTATGAGGAGACGGTGAACTAAAGAAAACAAGGAAAGGCACAAAGGTAGAAGGATAGCCTTGTACACTGTGGTAAGGAAGCACACACGGCAGTCAAAACGAACTTTCAAAAAGCAATTGTGGGGCTTCCCTGGTGGCTCAGTAGAAAAGAATCTGCCTGCCAATGCAAGAAACATGAGTTTGACCCCTAGTCCAGGAAGATCTACATGCAGAGGAGCAACTAAGCCCATGCACCACAACTACTGAGCCTGTGCTCTAGAGCCCAGGAATCACAATTACTGAGCCCAGATGCCCTAGAGCCCATCCTCTGCAACACAGAAGCCACCACAATGAGAAGCCCAAGGACCACAACTACAGAGTAGCCCCAGCTCACCACAACTAGAGAAAAGCCAGTGCAGCAAGACCCAGCACAGCCAAAAATAAATAAATGAGTAATTTTTTTTTAAAAAAAAGGAACTTAAGTGTTCTCTTTTTTTTTTTAAGCAATTGTGATCAGGCCAACTGTCTGCTTAAAATCCTTCAATTTGTTCACTTCCTTTAGCACAAAAAAGACCTTCAAATTTCATCTCTGTCTACCCATCCAATCCTACCTCCTATAATCCTCTTTGAATACTTTTAATACTCCAATAAAATCTAACAGTTTGCAGTTCTCTAAAGGCATCTCTTTCATGATACCCTTTCCCAGCTTTTCTGTCTGGATCTTTGTTATAATTAAAGACTGTTCAAACTTAATATCCTCCAGGAAATCTTCCCTGTTCCTCTCTCCTCTGGGTTTGGTGCTCACCCTAACCATACCTAATTTACCGCCCATTATCACAATCTGGGGGCTTCTCTAGTAGCTTAGTGGTAAAGAATCCACCTCTAGGAGATGCAGGTTTGATCCCTGGGTCAGGAAGATCTCCTGGAGAAGGAAATGGCAACCCACTCCAGTTTGCCCAGAAAATCCCATGAACAGAGCCTAGCAGGCCATGGGGTTGCAAGAGAGTTAGACTTCCTTGTCACCCTACTCCCTATGAACACACACATAGGGAGTAGGACTGAAAGCTCTCCAGAGAGCTCAAAAAACAAGTCTGAAACACGACTATTGTCGTGTTTATTCTTAATAAACCTATAAAGGTTCATGTTCAAACTTGCTTGACTTTTCAGAAAGTCCTTACTTTCTGAAAGTTCCCTGAAAGACAATTCTTTTGGAACTATCTTTCATAGCTGTGAAATAATAATAGCTTAGGTTGTTTTTGTTTAATTCTGACAACTTTTTTACACATTATGCCAATTGTAATTCTCACAATAATTAAGAGGCTGGAAGAAAAGATATTGTTATTCGAAATAAGAGAAGGAAACTGAAGCTCAGTTTCCCAAAGACACAGTGTTAGTACAATGACAGTCCTAATATTTAAACCCAGGTCTGACTCTAAATCCTGGGGTTTTCCCATCATATCATGTGCACAGAAAGAGCTTTGAAACCCAGGCAAGTAAGTTTGAACATGAACCTTTATAGGTTTATTAAGAATAAACATGACAATAGTCATGTTTCAGACTTGTGTTTTGAGCTCTCTGGAGGATATGCTAAGAGGTAGGAAAGTCTTAGAAAAGAGACTTCCAGCTTCAACAATGAGAATCAAAGGGATAAATCCAAGTTACTTTTTGAAAAAAGAAACCATGAGATCCAGTTATATAAGAGGTATCGAGATGAAGCACAAGAGAAATCTAAGATGACAAAGGCATTTAGGTATCAAGGAAAACTAGTCGACTAACAGAAATGGTGGGAGCAGCTAAGTTTTCAGCATTCAGTAAAACTTATCAAAGTAAAAATAACTAAGCTGATTATTATGATTACTTAGGAATTAACTTCTTGAGAAACTTGACTGAAAAGTTCCAAGGTAGCTGCTAAAACTTCACATCAGCACCAACATAAATGTCAATATATTACATTTAACTTACACAGAAAAAGTGTATTTCTCTCTAGATAGAAATTTGATCTGCAGATATTATTAAACATGGCACCGCAGTCAGGCTTTTTCTGTTTTAGATTTCTTCCTGTCAGCAGATTCTGGAATCAGCGATTTGTTTAATTACAAGGTACCTCCTCTGCCTCCAACTTCAGGGCATCAAGCATAGCTTGAGATAAAACGCTGCCTCTTGGTACAAAAAAGTGACTGAATATCCATCCACTCTGGCAGCAGACAGCAGAAATCCTCCTTCACTACTACTACGCTTCTTAGTAACTGCTGATACTATCCCACGGCCAGTGCAGTAATTCATTCCAAAAGAAGATACGTGGTGTCACCCCATTTCCAAAAGGAAAGAGCTTAATATAGGGCCATCGCATAGGGGTGTAAGGGACGCGCCTCAACAGACACAAATTTGAAAGGTGGATTATTAAGGAAATGGTGGAGACGCTCAGAGGAAGCAAAGAGAATCTATGTTTAGTGGCCTCAAAATCACTGCTTCGAGCATCTGGAAGCTGCTTCACTCAGCAAAGGGTGTCAAAAAGAAGCCCAGGACGAGCGAGCGTCCAAAAAAAAAAAGAGGCTCTTTGTGCTTGATTTGGAGGCTGGACCCCGAGAGCTACTCCTGGGATGCTGCGCCACTAAAGGCAGATAAACGATCTGGCCCTACCTAAACGGCCGGGAAGGCATCTCAGATGGCTCTGGCATGAGGTCTGACGAAATCAGACCGGCCGGGGCTCGGCCTCGGATTCCCCAGTAGGGGCGGGGAGACGAGAAGCAGGTGGAGACCGGACTAGACGACGCTCCGGTGAGGGCGAAAACACTTCGATTATTAGAGGCATGCCTGAACGGCAGGAGGAAGCCAGTTCCAGAGGCTCCTCGCACGCTCCTCCACAAAGACAGAGGCGAGGACGAAACTCCCAACCCAGTCACAGATGCCCCCGGGACGCGGGCCCTTCTTACCCGCCGCTTCCCCTTCCCGCCGGCGCCCGCTCAGGCTCTGCGCGCGCAGCCGCGATCCGCTAGCGCGCAGAGTGGGCGGGGAAAGCCCGGCGGGGTGACTAGGCAGTGCGGTCCGCGGCCGGGTGCTGGAGGTGAGGCGGGTCTGGGGAGTGGGCCTGTCCGCTTCGCTGGCCAGGCCCGTCTGCGCGTGCGCACTGCTCTTCCGCTCCCGGGGAGCGGCGCCTCCTGGTGCTACTTTGCGGCGGCGCTCGGCTGGTGCTTGATTACTCACAGGCAACGGTCCAGCGGCCAGCCTAACCCGCCTGTGGAGGCTGGCGGACTCGCCGTTTCCACGCCGCCTACCCTTTCTCGATTCTTGTGGCGTCCCAGACAGCCAGCGATCATCCGTGCTGAGAGTCGGGACCTAGTCTCCTCACGCAGCCTCTGACGCTGCTCCCAGAGAGTCCACAACTGTCTAGATGTGGCTCAGACGGTAAAGAACCAGCCCGCAATGAGGGAGACCTGGGTTCTGTCCCCGGGTTGGGAAGATCCCCTGGAGAAGGGAATGGCTACCTACTCCAGACGGGCCTGGTGCAGGCCATGGTGTTGCAAAGAAACGGACACGATTGAGCGACGAACACTTTCTCTTCACATAAAGGACTTAGAGTTTGCACTTCCAGGCCTATCCATCCCTCCAAAACTGTTGAGTACCCCACAGAGAGAACATTCAGAGTAGAAGTCAGTCCAAGACCTGGATAAAGTCATTTCTGCAGTGAAAGGAATTACAAGTTTATCTATCATTTCCTTTTCTGCTAGGTACAATGTTTTCCTCTTTTTTTGTTATGTATTTATTTGTAAGAATCTTTCTTAGAAATTCTGTAGCCCTGTTATTTAAGTTTGCAACAAATAATTTTCCTCAGGGAGGTTTACAAAGCAGCATACTTCTCATTTGCATGTGTGTCTCTGAAGAGGAAAACTGTGGAATCTTTTCAAAATGATACACACACAGACACACACACACAACACCCCCACATGCCCCGCATTCCTCACTCACTACCCGACACTTCTCAATTCCTTGCCATTCACTCAGATCATCTTCTGAGTCTCTGCACTGTGAGTGGATGTCTACTTTGACTGAAGGGACAACTTAAACGTCCAGTTATTGAAACTGTTGAACCTCATAATGTGGCACATTTTTAAATGGCTTTCAAACCTTTTGACCCCAGCCCACAGTGAACAAAAATATTCTATAACAAATCCGATAACCACATGCATACCACATAGATAAATAAAACAAAAATTTCACAAAACTCGTGTTGGAGAGGGGGAAATTTCCCCCTCTGTGCATCTTGATTTCTTGTGGCTGGACTGGTAATAAAATGACACAAGACAAAACTTAGGAAAAAAAGAAACAATTTTAATTGTTCACAAGACCACTCATAGAAAGGGGCCTAAGAAGTGGCTAAAGCAGATAGCTTTTATAATTTTAGACAGAAAAATTTATGAGGAATTGACAGGACAAAGAAACTAGGTTTTGGGAGTTCTATTAGCGAAAAATCTAAACAGAGTTTGGGCTTGGGGTAGTAAATTAGAGGAAGTAATAGTTTGTTTATACAGGCTTGCTGGTCTGAATTCCCTATCTCTGGAGATAAGAGTGTTCTTCTAGCTCCATATGCAGGGAGTGCACCTGTCACATGAGAGATTTATTTCCTGCTTTCAGGGAGATAGAAAGAAGGGTCAGAGTGTCCCTCTTGTGTTGGCCATCTCTTAAGCTACTTTAATTCAAAATAATCAATATGCCACTGAGGTATATTTGTGTGCAGCTACCCAGGACCCCAACACATAATTATACTTACTACCAACAATGCACTAAATTTCTATTGCTTCTTTTTTATTTCTTACAAAAAAAAAAAAAAGATGCTGAAAGGGAATTGCTGTTGGGAAAAATTGTCAAAGATGGAAATGAACAAAAGATACTTTCCAATGTAAGCCTGGGCATTGAGCATTTTCTAAGTAGGAAGGATTCAAATCCAAAGGGATGTCTTTCTGTCAACTGAAATAGTTTACAAGAAAACTTACAGTATTTAAAATAATTCTTGTCCACCTTGAGGAAAAGATACTCCCAAGCATTATATTTTATTGACCTATAGGATAGTAAACCACTTTTGCCTCTGTTAGTGAATTCATTTTAATATTCTTGTTTCTTTGCAAATTCATACAACATTCCTGTAACATTTTACTGGCTCCCTCTTTAATTAATGAGGTAAATAGCATGTTTTTCCTTTTATTTTATATGTTTGTGAAAATCATCATTTTACCTTTCAGGAAATTATACCTCAGCACCACTAAAATTAATTCCACAGTTTACTATAGTATTGCAATATGTATTGAATCACAAGATGGAATCAAGATTTTCGGGAGAAATACCAATAACTTCAGATATGCAGATGATACCACCCTTATGGCAGAAAGCAAAGAGGAACTAAAGAGCCTCTTGATGAAGGTGAAAGAGGAGAGTGAAAAAGCTGGCTTTAAAATCAACATTCAGAGGAGAACATAGGCAAAACACTCTCCGACATACATCACAGCAGGATCCTCTATGACCCACCTCCCAGAATATTGGAAATCAAAGCAAAAATAAACAAATGGGACCTAATTAAACTTAAAAGCTTCTGTACAACAAAGGAAACTATTAGCAAGGTGAAAAGGCAGCCTTCAGAATGGGAGAAATTAATAGCAAATGAAGCAACTGACAAACAACTAATCTCAAAAATATACAAGCAACTCGTACAGCTCAACTCCAGAAAAATAAATGACCCAATCAAAAAATGGGCCAAAGAACTAAATAGACATTTCTCCAAAGAAGACATACAGACGGCTAACAAACACATGAAAAGATGCTCAACATCACTCATTATCAGAGAAATGCAAATCAAAACCACAATGAGGTACCATTTCACGCTAGTCAGAATGGCTGCGATCCAAAAGTCTACAAGCAATAAATGCTGGAGAGGGTGTGGAGAAAAGGGAACTCTCTTACACTGTTGGTGGGAATGCAAACTAGTACAGCCACTATGGAGAACAGTGTGGAGATTCCTTAAAAAACTGGAAATAGAACTGCCTTATGATCCAGCAATCCCAGTGCTGGGCATACACACTGAGGAAACCAGAAGGGAAAGAGACACATGTACCCCAATGTTCATCACAGCACTGTTTATAATAGCCAGGACATGGAAGCAACCTAGATACCCATCAGCAGATGAATGGATAAGAAAGCTGTGGTACATATACACAATGGAGTATTACTCAGCCATTAAAAAGAATACATTTGAATCAGTTCTAATGAGATGGATGAAACTGGAACCTATTATACAGAGTGAAGTAAGCCAGAAAGAAAAACACCAATACAGTATACTAATGCATATATACGGAATTTAGAAAGATGGTAACAATAACCCTGTGTACAAGACAGCAAAAGAGACACTGATGTATAGATCAATCTTATGGACTCTGTGGGAGAGGGAGAGGGTGGGGAGATTTAGGAGAATGGCATTGAAACATGTATAATATCATGTATGAAACGAGTTGCCAGTCCAGGTTCGATGCACGATACTGGATGCTTGGGGCTGGTGCACTGGGACGACCCAGAGGGAGGGTATGGGGAGGGAGGAGGGAGGAGGGTTCAGGATGGGGAACACAGGTATACCTGTGGCGGATTCATTTCGATATTTGGCAAAACTGATACAATATTGTAAAGTTTAAAAATAAAATAAAATTAAAAAAAAAAAATAAAATCAACATTCAGAAAATGAAGATCATGGCATCTGTTCCCATCACTTCATGGCAAACAGATGGGAAAAAAATGAAATAGTGACACACTATTTTCTTGGGCTCAAAAATCACTGCAGATGGTGACTGCACTCATGAAATTAAAAGAAACTTACTCCTTGGTAGAAAAGCTATGACAAACCTAGACAGCACATTAAAAAGCAAAGGCATCACTTTGCTGACAAAGGTCTGTATAGTCAAAGCCATAGTTTTTCCAATAGTCATGTACAGATGTGAGAGTTGGGCCATAAAGAAGGTTGACCCCTGAAGAATTAATGCTTTTGTACTATGGTGCTGGAGAAGACTGTTGAGAGTCCCTTAGACTGCAAGGAGATCAAACCAGGCAATCTTAAAAGAAATCAATCCTGAACATTCATTGTAAGGAATGATACTGAAGCTGAAGCTCCAGTATTTTAGCTACCTGATGCAAAGAGCCAACTCACTGGAAAAGACTCTGATGCTGGGAAAGATTGAAAGCAGGAGAAAAAGGAGGCAACAGAGGATGAGATGGTTAGATGGCCTCACCAACTCAATGGACATGAGTTTGAACAAACTCAGGGAGATGGTGAAGGACAGGGAAGCCTGGTGTGCTGCAATCCATGGGGTCATGAAGATTTGGATATGACTTAGAGACTGAACAACAACAACTATTGTATTGCTCCCAGAAATTTGAAACTGGTGCTTTAGAGCATATACCTAGAAACAGAATCGCTGGAACATAGGATATATAGGATATGTGCATCTTCAATTTCAGTAGAAAATATTTCTTTTCCAAACTCTTTTTTCCAGTTTACATTTCCCCCAGCAGTGAATGAGAGTTCCCTGGCTCCACGTCCTTGCCAATGCATAATATCATCAGATGTTTCAATTTTGTATAACCTGATGAGTGCAAAATTATTATTTTTGTTATAATTTACATTACCTTATTATTGAGATTCGGCAGTAAAAAGATGTTTATAAGCTGCCAGGGGACGCTAGTGGTTAAAGAACCACCTCTCAATGCAGGAGACATAAGAGACACAGGTTCTATCCCTGGGTGGGGAAGCTCCCCTGGAGGAGGGCACGGTAATCCTCTTGCCTGGAGAATCATGGACAGAGGAGCCTGGCGGGCTACTGTCCATGGGGTCAAAAAGAGTCAGACATGACTGAAGCGACTTAGCATGCATGTATGGACTGAATTTGTCCCCTCAGAACTCATATGTTGAAGTCCTAACTCCCGATGTGATGGTATTTGGAGAGGCACCTCAGATTAGGTGTTAATTTGGATTAGATGAGGTCATGAGGATGAGGCCCGGTAAAGGGATTAGTGCCCTTATAAGAAGAGATACCAGAGAGTGCTTGCTCTCCTTCATCCCACCCACACATGCACATGATAGAAAGCCATGTGACTATTTAGTGAGAAGGTGGCCAACTAACCCTGATTTGCATAAAGAAACAGTTGTAAGAGTCTCTGGGGGAACCTCCAGAACCAGAGATAGAACCTGCATCTGATGCATGTCCTGCATTGGCAGGCAGATACTTTATCACTAGCACCACCTGGGAAGCCCATGGATTGGGATAAGGGCCCAATTGTTTCCCCATATGTATAACCAATTATCACATTATTTGTTGAATATTTCATATTTCCTCACTAATCTTAAATGCTAGTTCTCTACCATATTACATTTCCCTTGGGGCTGGAATCAATTCTCTATTCAGTTCCATTGGTCTATTCATATATGCCCTACTGCTTTTATTACTATAGTTTGTAAGTCTTGATTTCTGGTAGAAAAAGTTTTCCCATCTTGTTCTTCTTCAGTGGTGTCTTGGCTATTCCTGGTTCTTCCAAATAGATTTTAGAACCAGCCTGTCAAATTTCACCACACACACATACAATGGGGGGAGGAGAGATCCTATCAGTATTTCAGTAAGCCTATAGGACAATTTGGAGAGAATTAACATCTTTATAATATTGTATAATTTTATCCATTAATAAAATTAAATTTTAGAAAAATTTATAGTGTTGTAATTTTATTCAAAAGGATCTTATATGTCTTTTATTTATTCCTGAGTACTTTTTCTTTGTACTACTGTAAATTATATGTTTTTAGAAAATATTTATCTATTTATGTGGCTGTGCAGGATTTTAGTTGGCATAGGGGGCATTCGATCTTTAAAGTTGTAGCATGCAAACTCTTTTTTTAAATTTTTATTTATTTAGTTACTTTTGGCTTGGCTGGGTCTTCATTACTGTGAGTGAGCTTTCTCTGGTTGTGGCAAGTGGGAGCTACTCTTTTAGTTGCAGTGCTCAGGCTTCTCATTGCTGTGACTTCTCTTGTTATGGAACACAGGTTATGGGGCTAACTCAGATTTCTCTCCCATCTACAAATTAGGCTACTTCATTGCCTAACTTACTTACCAAACATACTTACATACTTACAAACATACTTACCAAACATACTTACCAAACATACTTACATACTTACACTATACCAAACATACTTACACTATAAGCCATACTTAGAAATTTATAGCTTTTAACCTATATTTTAAAAGAATAAAGCCTGAAAAGTCAGGAATGAAGCAACTGAAAAACTTAAGAAATTGATAAAAAAGAAAATAGAATAAATTCAATGAAAGCTTAAAAAAAATAATAAAATTTTTAAAAATTGGTGCAGTAGGAACAAAGATCTAGTGAAGAGGATGTGAAATTCGCACAGTTTATGTCCAACTCTTTGCGATCCCATGCACTGTAGCCTGCCCAGCTCCTCTGTCCATGGAATTCTCCAAGCAAGAGTACTGGAGTGGGTTGCCATTTCCTTCTCCAGGGGATCTTCCCGACCCAGGGATTAAACCTGGGTCTCCTGCATTGCAGGCAGATTCTTTACCAACTGAGCCACTAAGGTAGGCCCCTAGTGAAGAGGATAAACCAAACCAAAAGTTAGGTCTTTTAAAATGAAAAGATTCATGTATGTGTGGCAAGATTTATCAAGAAAAAAGGAAGATGCCATAAATAAATAGTATTAAAACCAAAAAAGGAGCCATAACTATGTACGTATATACATGAAAGTGAAGTCGCTTAGTTGTGTCCGACTCTTTGGGACCCCATGGACTGTAGCCTACCAGGCATCTCTGTCCATAGAATTTTCCAGGCAAGAGTACTGGAGTGGGTTGTCATTTCCTTCTCCAGGGGATCTTCCCAACCCAGGGATCAAACCTGGGTATCCTGCATTCCAGGCAGTGGCTTTACCTCTGCCTGCAGAGGCTTTATCTCAGATAAAGGCTTTACCTTTATCTAAGCCACCAGAGAAGCTCTCTATATACACAGAGTTATATATATTTATATTTAAATGTAATTTATATTATATAGTAAATGTATATATATATATATATATATATATATATATATACCATCATTACCCCTACCATAGTTTGGCCTGAGGCATAACAACACAGAGGGAACACAACGCTGCCCATCAACATAAAATTAGATTAAAGATCTACTGAGCATGGCCCCGGCCATCAGAACAAGACCCAGTTTCTCCCACAGTCAGTCTTTCCCACCAGGAAGTATCCATAAGCCTCTTATCCATATTCATCAGAAGGCAGACACAATGAAAACCACAATCACAGAAAATTAAACAGCTGATCAAATGGATCACAGTCTTGTCTAACTCAAAGAAACTATGAGCCATGTCGTGTAGGGCCACACAAGATGGACAGGTCATGGTGGAGAGTTCTGACAAAACATGGCCCATGGGAGAAGGGAATGGCAAACCACTTCAGTATTCTTGCCTTGAGAACCCCATGAACAGTATGAAAAGGCAAATAGTATGACAGTGAAAGATGAACTCCCCAGGTTGATAGGTGCCCAATATGCTCCTGGAGAAGAGTGGAGAAATAGCTCCAGAAACAGTGAAGAGACGGAGCCAAAGTGAAAACAATGCCCAGTTGGGGATGTGACTGGTGATGGAAGTAAAGTCCGATGCTGTAAAGAACAATATTGCATAGGAACCTGGAATGTTAGGTCCATGAATCAAGGTAAATTGGAAGTGGTCAAACAGGAGATGCAAGAGTGAACATCAGTATTTTAGGAATCAGTGAGCTAAAATGGACCAGAATGGGCGAATTTAATTCAGATGACCATTATATCTACTACTGTGGGCAAGAATCCCTCAAAAGAAATGAAGTAGCCATCATGGTCAACAAAAGAGTCCAAAATGGAGTACTTGGGTCCAACCTCAAAAACAACAGAATGGTCTCTGTTCGTTTCCAAGGCAAATCATTCAATATCACAGTAACCCAAGTCTGTACCCCAACCACTCATGTTGAAGAAGCTGAAGTTCAACGGTTCTATGAAGACCTACAAGATCTTCTAGAACTAACACCCAAAAAAGATGTTCTTTTCATCATAGAGGACTGAAATGCAAAAGTAGGAAGTCAAGAGACACTTGGAGTAACAGAAAAGTTTGGCCTTGGAGTACCAAATGAAGCAGGGGAAAGGCTAACAAAATTTTGCCAAGAGAACACACAGGTCATAGCAAACACCCTCTTCCAACAACACAAGAGACAGCTCTGCACATGGGCATCACCAGATGGTCAATACCAAAAGCAGATTGACTATATTCTTTGCAGCCGAAGATGAAGAAACTCTGTAAAGTCAGCAAAAACAAGACTAGGAGCTGACTGTGGCTCAGATCATGAACTCCTTATTGCAAAATTCAGACTTAAATTGATGAAAGTAGGGAAAACCACTAGACCATTCAGTATGACTTAAATCAAATCCCTTACAATTATACAGTGGAAGTGAGAAATAGATTCAAGGGATTAGATCTGAGAGACAGAGTGCCTGAAGAACTGTGGACAGAGGTTCATGATTTGTACAGGAGGCAGGGATCAAGACCATCCCCAAAAAGAAGAAATGCAAAAAGGCAAAATGGTTGTCTGAGGAGGCCCTACGAATATCTGAGAAAAGGAGAGAAGTGAAAGGCAAAGGAGAAAAGGAAAGACATACCCAACTGAATGCAGAGTTCCAAAGAATTGAAAGGAGAGCCTTCCTCAGTGATCAGTGCAAAGAAATAGAGGAAAACAATAGAATGGGAAAGACTAGAGATCTCTTCAAGAAAATTAGAGATACCAAGGGAACACTTCATGCAAAGATGGGCACAATAAGGAAATATATGGTATGGACCTAACAGAAGCAGAAGATATTAAGAAGAAGTGGCAAGAATACACAGAAGAACTGTACAAAAAAGATCTTCATGATCCAGATAATCTCGATGGTGTGATCACTCACCTGGAGCCAGATCCTGGAATGTGAAGTCAAGTGAGCCTTAGGAAGCATCAGTACGAACAAAGTTAGTGAAGGTGATGGAATTCCAGTTGAGCTATTTCAAATCCTGAAAGATGATGCTGTGAAAGTGCTGCACTCAATATGCCAGCAAATCTGGAAAACTCAGCAGTGGCCACAGGACTGGAAAAGGTCAGTTTTCTTTCCAATCTCAAAGAAGGGCAATGCCAAAGTATGTTCAAACTACTGCACAATTGCACCCATCTCACATGTTAGCAAAGTAATGCTCAAAATTCTCCAAGCAAGGCTTCAACAGTACATGAACCAAGAACTTCCAGATGTTCAAGCTGGATTTAGAACAGGCAGAGAAACCAGAGATCAAATTGCCAACATCCACTGGATCATGGAAAAAACAAGAGAGTTCCAGAAAAACATCTATTTCTGCTTTATTGACTATGCCAAAGCCTTTGACTGTGGGGATCACAATACACTGTGGAAAATTCTTTAAGAGATAATTTAAGATTTAAATTAAATTTAATTTTTACCTGCCTCCTGAGAAATCTGTATGCAGGTCAAGAAGCAACAGTTAGAACTGGACATGAAACAATGGACGTGGTTCCAAATTGGGGAAGGAGTATGTCAAGGTTGTATATTGTCACCCTGCTTATTTAGCTTATATGCAGAGTACATCATGTGAAATGCCAGGCTGGATGAAGCACAAGCTGGAATTAAGATTTCCAGGAGAAATAACAATAACCTCAGATATGCAGATGACACCACCCTTATGGCAGAAAGCAAAGAGGAACTGAGAAGCCTCTTGATGAAAGTGAAAGAGGAGAGTGAAAAAGTTGGCTTAAAGCTCAACATTCAGAAAACGAAGATCATGGCTTCTGGTTCCATCATTTCATGGCAAATAGATGGAAAAACAATGGAAACAGTGAAAGACTTTATTTGCTTGGGCTCCAAAATCACTGCAGATGGTGACTGCAGCCATGAAATTAAAAGACACTTCCTCCTTGGAAGAAAAGCTATGATAAACCTAGACAGCATATTAAAAAGCACAGACATTACTTTGCCAACAATACTCTATCTAGTCAAAGCTATGGTTTTTCCACTACTCATGCATGGATGTATAGTTGAACCGTAAAGAAGGTTGAGTGCCGAAGAATGGATGCTTTTGAACTGTGGTGTTGGAGAAGACTCTTGAGAGTCCCTTGGACAGCAGGGAGATCAAACCAGTCCATCCTAAAGGAAATCATCCTGAATGTTCATTGGAAGGACTGATTTTGAAGCTGAAGCTCCAATACTTTGGCCACCTGATGCAAAGAACTAACTCATTGGAAAAGACCCTGATGCTGGGAAAGAATAAAGGCAAAAGGAGAAGGGGACAACAGAGGATGACAGGGTTGCATGGCATCACCAACTCGATGAACTTGAGTTTGAGCACTCTCTAGTAGTTGATGATGGACAGGGAAGTCTGGCGTGGTGCAGTCTGTGGCGTCCCAAAGAGTCAGACATGACTGAGCAACTAAACTGAACTGATATAAATGTATAACAAATATATGTAACGGGATGTTACTCAGCCCTGAAAAGAGTGAAATAATGCCATTTGCAGCAACATTAATTGACCTAGAAATTATCATATTAAAGTGAAGTAAGTCAAAGAAAGACAAATATCACATAATATCACTTATTTGTGGAATTTAAAAAAAATGATGCAAATGAACCTATTACAAAACAGACCCACAGACAAGAAAATATATTATTTGCAGATTATTATTTACACAGAAGAATCCAAAAATTGTAATAGATAATTTTTTAATTAATAAGGGAATTAAGAAAAGTTTTTGTCTATAACTTCAATACACAGAAGGAAAGAGATAGAACTGACTAGGGAAACATAATTAACTTACTTGGCACTAATGGTTAAAGCCTCAAACTCTGAAACCAAATGCCTGAGTTGAAAAATTTGACTCTGTCTCTTACTAGCTGTGTGACTTTTAGCTTGTTACTTAATTCTCTGTGCTTCAGTTTCATCATTAGTAACATGAATTGAATATCTATCTACCTTATGATGGTGTTATAAGTATCAAATGAGTTAATGCATATAAAGTATTTTTGCCATTTTCAGGAATAAACATCGGCTATTATTTTTCTTACAGATCTTGTCTCTGTTGATTGAAATGAATGACTATGAATTTATAGTGGTATCAATCTACCCGTTGAATAGTTTTCCTTCAATAGTGCTTCACAGCCTGCCTGGGTGCAGAAAATCAACCATTTGAATTTATGTAAAGGTACTATGAAAAGAACACGGGTCAAGGACCTTGAGGATTTTAATGAAATAGCGGTTGAATGAACTAGAGGAGTTGTTCTAAGAAGCCCAAGGAAATCAGTTCAATGGAGCATGTCAACATGCTCCAGGCCCTCAGATAAGTCCTAGGTGTACTGTTTGCTGAGATTTTCCTTTTGGTAACTTTCTATTTTTGCTAGATGAACTGAGGCAGGAAGAGAAAGGAATCAAGATAGTGAACTTTATTTATTCATTTATTCAACTAATACGTAATGAGAGTCCACAATGTGCCTGGCACTTTGGATGTGGCAATAAAGCAGTGAACAAAACAAAGTTGTTGCTTTTGTGGGATTATGTTATAGCTGAGGAGGCAGCAAATAAATAAATGAAGAATGTATGATATGTCAGGGGATAATAAGTGCTATGAAAAATAGGGGAACAGAAGGTGACATACTGAGTTCTCTACTGTTGAAAGTCTTTGAGGCACATTCATGTGTCCATTACAATTATAAAGTCATGCAACATGCCACAATCAAGATAAAAATTATTTCCGTCACTCCATAAACTGAAAAAATTTTCGAAGACTTGTTTTTCCTTATTTTCTAACCACAAATATTTTCATTATCTCTAAAGTCCTTCAGCAAATTGCTTGATGAACTTCTCGGACCAATTATCATAGTCAATTTCAACAGCTTAATATATGGCTTCCATTAATAACTGAATTCATCATGCCAAAGAGGCAGCTTTTTCACTCCCACTGGGCAATGCAAGGATCATAATCTTTGTAATATATAATCCCTTTTGGTATGGTGAATAGACTTTAATACTTTCACACCAATTAGTCTTTGGCTTCCACAGCAATGGAAGTCATTGAACACAGCTAATGTCAGTTATCAAGAGAAGTGCAGATGTGAGCCATTATCAGCCAACAGTCACAGCAGCTGGGGGATGGTTGTACCAGCTTAATAAAGAAGATCTGTGATGTTATCAGCTCTGGCCAATATCACGTTCAATTGTCACAAGATTCTATCAATCCTATCCTCTTAATATCTCTTGCTATATTCTCATTACCATTGGGTTAGTTCCCATGCTCTATCGTCATTTAAAAAAATATTATTTATTTTTGGCTGTGCTGGGTCTTTGTTACTGCACATGGGTTTTCTCTAGTTGCAACGAGCAGGGTTTACACATAACAGTGGCTTCTCTTGTTGCAAAGCACAGGCTCTAGGCATGTGGGCTTCATGTAGTTACAGCATGAGGATTCAGTAGTTGTGGCTTGCAGGCTCTAGAGCACAGGGTCAGTAGTTGTGGCACACAGGCTTGGTTGCTCCGAGGCATGAGAATCTTCCCTGACTAAGGATTGAACCTGGATCCTCTGCACTGGCAGGTGGGTTCCTAACCTCTGGACCACCAGGGAAGTCCCATCATTTTTTGCCTGCAAAATTGCATGCCATTATCATCTCTCGGATTATTACAATAACATCCTAACCAGTTTCCCTCTTTTAGACCTTAACTTCAATCTGTTCTCTACAAAGCAAGCAAAATGATACATTTAAGTGTTTTCATGACAAAAACACACAACAAACTAGGAATAGAAGGGAGCTTCTCATGACAAAAAAAAAAAAAAAAACCGTACACACACAACAAACTAGGAGTAGAAGGGAACTCCACCTATTTGATAAAGAGCATTTACAAAAAACCCCATGGTTAACAGCATTAATAGTGAAAGACTACTTTCCTCATAAGATCAGGAAAAAGACAAGGATGTCTGCTCTCATCATTTCTATTCAACATTCTGCTGGATGTTTAACCAGGGAAATTAAGAAAGAAAATTAAAAGGCATCCAAACTGGAAAAGAAGTAAATAGTTTCTATTTGCAGATGACATGATCTTACGTAGAAAATCCTATACAATCCCCACACACACACTATTAGAACTAATAATTGAATTTGGCAAGATTGCTATATACCAGATCAATGTGCAAAAATCAATTATATTTCCATACACTAGAAATGAACAAAATAAAATAACTCCATTTATAACAGCATCAAAAATAATAAAATACTTAGGAGTAAATTTAACAAAAGAAGTATGAGTGTAACAAACTACAAAACATGATTGAAATAAATTGAAGGACAGCTGAATAAATGGAAAGATGTCTTGTATTTATGATAAAAAACAATCTGTTATAACAGCGATACTCCCCAAACTGATCTTAGATTCAATGAAATCTCTATTAAAAAAAAACAACAAAAAAACAGCTGATTTCTTTGTGGAAATTGACAAGCTGATCCTAAAATTCATATGGAATTCAAGGGACCAGATTAGCCAAACCAATTTTTAAAAAGAAAAACAATGTTGGAGGATTTACATTTTCCAATTTCAAAACCTGCTACAAAGTTATAGTAACAAAGACAGTGTGGAACTGGCATAGGATAGACATATAGATAAATGAATAAAATCGAGCGTTCATAAATAAACCCTTGTGTCTATAGTTAATTGATTTTCTTTATTTTCATTTTTAATGACATTTATTGTCTTCTTTTTAATTTCACAAGCAATATCTGTTCACTGCAAACAATTAGAAATACATAAAAGCATAAAGTAAAAAATAACAATCACCTATAATCCCCTCTTTCCAGAGACAACCAGTATCAGCATTTTGATATACTCCTCTCAGTGTCCATGCATTTTAAAAAATTTTTATATATTTTTTTCTGCACTGGGCCTTCATTGCTTTGTGTGGGCTTTCTCTAACTGTGGTGAGTGGGATCTGCTATTTGTTGGGATGTGCTGGCTTCTCACTGTGGTGGCTTTCTCACTGAGGTGACTTCTCTTGTTTCAGAGCACAGGCTCTAGATTCTTGGGCTTTAGGAGTGGCGGCATGTAGGCTGTAGAGGGTGTGCAGGCTTCAGCATTTGTGGCACACAAGGCTCAGTAGTTGTGGTCTTGGGCTTAGTTGCTCTGTGGCATGTGGAATCTTACCGGACCAGGAATCCAACCATGTCCTCTGCATTGGCAGGTGGATTCTTATCCACGGTGCCACCAGGGAAGTCCCATGCATTGTATTTTTAATTGAAATATATTGGAAGGAATGAATGTAAAGCTGAAACTCCAATACTTTGGCCACCTCATATGAAGAGTTGACTCATTGGAAAAGACTCTGATGCTGGGAGGGATTGGGGGCAGGAGGAGAAGGGGATGACAGAGGATGAGATGGCTGGATGGCATCACTGACTCGATGGACGTGAGTTTGAGTGAACTCCGGGAGTTGGTGATGGACAGGGAGGCCTGGCGTGCTGTGATTCATGGAGTCGCAAAGAGTCGGACACGACTGAGCGACTGATCTGATCTGATCTGATGGTCAGTTGATTTTCAACAGAGATGCCAGGACAATTCAAATGGGAGAGAAGAGTCTCTTCAACAAATGATTCTGGGAAAACTGGTTACTACATGCAAAAGAATGAAGGTGGACCTCTCCCTCACACCATATACAAAATTCAGCTCAAAATGGAACAGTGATATAAATATGAGAGTCACAACTCTCATATGTTTTTTAAATTTCTTTTTGGCTGTGCAGGGCCTTTGTTGCTCTGACTGGGCTGTCTCTAGTTGCAGTGCAAGGGCTTCTCATTGCAGTGGCTTCTCTTGTTGAGGAGCACAGGCTCTAGGTATTTGGGATTCAGCAGTTGTGGTGCACAGGATTAGTTGCCCTGCTGCATGTGGGATCTTCCCAGACCAGGGACTGAAATATAACATCTTAAAAGAAAAATAGGGAATTCCCTGGTGGTCCAGTGGTAAGGACTCAGTGCTTTCAATGTGGGGGCCCAGGTTGAATCCCTGATCCCTGGCTGGAGAGAAAACTAAGACCTTGTGAGCCACTTGGCCAAAAAAGAAAAAGAAAGGAAACATAGGCACACATTTTCATGACTTTGGGTTAGGTAGTAACATTTTAGATACAACATCAAAAGCACAGGAGATAAAAAATAGATAAATTGGACTTCATACAAATTTAAAACTTCTGTGCTTCAAATGACACTATTAAGAAAGTGAAAATAATTAGGGATGAGATTTTCATATGCCTAATGACCATGTGCATGCAAATAATATATTATGGACAGTTTACATAATCTGATCTATGCAGCATTGTAATGGATCATGTGACCCCTTATAAGATCAAGAAGGAATGCTGTCTTTTAAGGAATTGTCTTGTTGATGTTAGGAGAATTTTTCTCTTTATGGTTGAGCAAGTATTCCTGCCACTGGGGGAGATTTGGTGATGCAGAACACAGATGCACAATGGACAGTGCAGGGAGAGAGGAGGCCAAAGTACAGAGAAGGTTTTTTGGTTTTTAAATTTCTCTTGTCATGCCATTAAAAAAAAAAAAGACTTTTATTTCACAGTACATGTTAGTATTATTATAAAATCATAGATTTTAATATATTTGATTTGGTTCAACTCAGTGAAGTTATTATTCTTGCCAGTACTCAAATTATGCCATTAGTTGGAATCCCTTTCTAATTGACTCCTGAATCGTTTTGACATACCGCCAGTAGTTTTTGATAATTTTCTTGCTTTAGGGCACAGCAAGATATTTCAGTCTCGACATTTCTTGTCCCAGGCCTGGAAACCAGCAACTTATCCAAGGGATAAGTTCATGGGATTTCCCAGGCAAGAATACTGGAATGGGTTGCCATTTCCCCCTCCAGGGGATCTTCCCGACCCAAGGATTAAACCCGGATCTCCTACATCGGCAGGCGGATTCTTTACCGCAGAGTCGCCAGGGAAGCCGTGGTTGAGGACTGCTCAGCTGCTTCAGTCGTTTCTGACTGTTTGTTACCCTATGAACAGTAGCCCGCCAGGCTCTTCTTCCATGGGATTTTCTAGGCAAGAATACTGAAGACTGATTGCCATTTCCTCCTCCACGGGATTTTCCCGACACAGGAATCTAACCCGTGTCTCCTGTATTTCAGGCGGATTCTTTACCGCTGAGCCACGGAGGGATACCCTAATTGAGGACTACTCTCCATCTAATTCATGTTTGGTTTTGACCTTTGTCTAATACTCATGGCTTTATTTTGGTTATGAGAACAGAAGCTGAATGCTGGCTTAACATTTTGTGATCTGGATATTTCCTCTAGGGGTCACTTTCAGGGCTTCCAAGGAGTTGGGTTTAGCCAGAGAATCACACCTCAAACAGGATGTTTTTCCAACTAGGTCTTTTTTCACAAAGTACTTTTCAAAGACAGTTGCTTATTTCAAGGCAGTAGTTCTCAACCTTGTCTGCTCGTTAGAATAACATGTAGAGTTTTTAAAAACAATACTGTACCTAACCCCCAGAGATGCTGATTAAATTGGTTTCGGGTAGGGCACAGGCTTTTTAAGTTCTAAAAAGTCACAGGTGATTCTAATGTGCAGCTAGAGTTGAGAATTGCCATACTAAGAGTAAAAAACCTAAAGAATTTTGGGTTAAAAAACAGTAGCTTTGATAATAGGACAAGAAATATATGCATAGAGGACATTATATTCCAAACCATTTGATTATACACTCCATCAGTAAGATATTTTAAATGCCTTCCAAATATAGGTATATTTATTGTTTTGTAAATTATATATAGCAAACACTATAAAATTAAAAGATGATATAACTATGATAATTTTCCCCCTATTTGTTGGCCATGTTGCTTGGCATGCAGAATCTTAGTTCCTTGTCCAGGAATTGGACCTGTGCCCCCTGCAGTGGACTCTGTATCTTAACCACTGGACCGCCAGGGAAGTCCCTAAAACATGACAATTTTTTTTAAGTTTTCATTTCATTATGAATGGTATTAAAAAAACTCCAAGTTCTTTCTATAGGAAGCTATGAAAGAGAGTAGACTTAATCCTTCTTAAAAATCTTGATTAGTTATCTTGTGCAACAGTAACTTGAAGATCTAGTTCTAAGTGTAATTCATTTATATACTTGATTTTAATGGATACTGTAGTTTAAAAAGATCATTAGGAAAAGGATCTATGAATCCTTTCAGTCTTGACACTAAAGATGTGAATAACTGACTATTCTGCTACTGCTAAGTTACTTCAGTCGTGTCCGACTCTATGTGACCCCATAGACGGCAGCCTACCAGGCTCCTCCATCCCTGGGATTCTCCAGGCAAGAACATTGGAGTGGGTTACCATTTCCTTCTCCAACGCATGAAAGTGAAAAGTGAAAGTGAAATCGCTCAGTCATGTCCGACTCCTAGTGACCCCATGGACTGCAGCCTTCGAGGCTCCTCCATCCATGGGATTTTCCAGGCAAGAGTACTGGAGTGGGGTGACTATATTAGCTATCTATTGCTATGTAATAATAATGTCATGAACTTAGTGGCTTAAAACAACACACATTTATCATCTCATAGTCTCGAAGAATCAGGATCTGGGGCATGGATTAGTTGGATCCTCTGTTTCAGAGTCTCACAAAGTTATTATCAGCTGGCTCACCAGGGCTGCCATCTCATCTGAGGCTCAATTGGATAGGGACCCCCTTCCAAGCTCATGTGGTTGTTGGCTGATTCAGTTTCTTGCAGGCTGCTGACTGAGGGCCTCTGATTCTAGCTGGCTGTCAACAGGAGAACACCCTCAGCTCTTCGCCAGGTGTTCCTTTCCATATGCCAGCTTGTTTCTGTCAAGCCAGCAAAGGAACTGTACTCTCCAAGCAAGACAGTTACAGTCTTATGTAATATAGTCACATAAGATAACCTTTGCTGTATTCTATTGGTTAGTAGCAAGACTCATGCACATCCAAAGGGAAGGGGTCATGTAAGATAGTGAATGCCAGGAGGCAAGTAACATGGAGTCCACCACAGAGTCTGTCCACCACATTAAATAAATACCTAAATAGAAAAGTGAAGGAGGGAAAAGGGAAAGCTATTTTTCATGGTAATAGGTGTCAACTGAAGAAAACGCACAATCGAAAACTTGAGAATTAGGTTTTATTTGGTGGATATCTGAGGGCCTCAAGCCTGGGAGGCAGTTTTTGAGATAGATCTGAGGGACTGCTCCCAAGGGATAAGTAAGGAGCCAGGTTATATAGGAGTTTTTGCAACAAAGACTAGGTAGTTAAAACATCAAAGATTACTGCTAATTAAAGAAAACCAGATATCTGAAGTTAATGAATTTAATGCTTTTCTATGCATGGGAAGCCTCAAGAGGCTGAGCTCACTGAAATCATTCCTCTGATATGCACCTTAACTCTCTAGAGAGACTATTCTCTTCTTTCTCATCCTGAGTCCCCTCAGGGTGTACCACTGGCTTGGCTGCAGTGGCTGAGGGCTTGGCAGCAGGCAGCCTATTTATCTCCATTCTGAGTTCTCACAGGGGTTACCTTCGGGGTTGTCTGCAGTGATGGCTACAATATCGTTTGTTTACTGAGAGGGTGGGTGACATTTTTCATTCACACAGGCCAGCTAATCAATGTAGAAGAAATAATAGACAAAAATCATTGTTTTTTAAACATCATAGCAATAAATTATATAAATAAGAATAATCAATGGAATAATCACATAAAAAATGTTGGAGAAAAGGATATTTGCATAGTTTCAAAGTATCTCCTCAGAGACTTCTGCTTCCAACCATAATTTACCTTCTGGCACACACAAAAAAATCTAAAAATCTGAACAAAATATTTGAAACATTTTTCAAATGTTGGAAAACAGACAGAACAAGAGAGTTATCCTTGAGAGAAAGGAAGAAAACAAGATGAGCTCTAAAATGGCCCTGGGATTTCCATGGTGGTTCAGTGGCTAAGACTCTGTGCTTCCGAAGTAGAGAGCCAGGATTTATTTAATTCCTGGTCAGGGAACTAGAAACCAGAGGCTGCAACTAAGAGTTTATATACTGCAACTAAAGATCTTGCGTGCTGCAACTAAAACCCGGCACAGCCAAGTAAATAAATGAGTATTTTAAAAAAATAATGAAATCAAATAAAATTATCCCAGCTTGCTTCATGGAGTACATTTCCTGCCACAGTTCAGCATTCTCCCTGAGTTGCAGAGACAAAGTTGAGAATTTGAGGAAGCCAAGGAGGACAGAATTTTTAGGATAAAGTACCAGAGAGGATAGAGCAGCACAGAAAAGAGAGAGGTGAAAATGGTGAGCAATTTGGAAACCTTCAGAAGGTTCTCCTCACATCTTCATCTGGGTACTGATCAGTACATCTGTGTAAGAAAACTGAGTCACGGAAAAATCCTCATCTCACGTAGGCCAGAAACATTTTATGTCCCAAAGAGCCAGAATATGTCATCAGGTAGAGTACAATAAGAGTATGTCAAGGCTGTATATTGTCACCCTGCTTATTTAACTTATATGCAGAGTACATCATGAGAAATGCCAGGCTGGATATAGCACAAGCTGGAATCAAGATTGCCGGGAGAAATATCAATAACCTCAGATATGCAGATGACACCACCCTTATGGCAGAAAGTGAAGAACAACTAAAGAGCCTCTTGATGAAAGTGAAAGAGGAGAGTGAAAAAGTTGGCTTGAGGCTCAACATTCAGAAAACTAAGATCATGGCATCTGGTCCCATCACTTCATGGCAAATAGATGGGGAGACAGTGGAAACAGTGAGAGACTTTATTTTGGGGGGTCTCCAAAATCACTGCAGATGGTGATTGCAGCGATGAAATTAAAAGACAGCCATGAAATTAAAAAATTGGAAGAAAAGTTATGACCAACCTAGATAGCATATTCAAAAGCAGAGACATTACTTTGCCAACAAAGGTCCGTCTAGTCAAAGCTATGGTTTTTCTAGTAGTCATGTATGGATGTGAGAGTTGAACTACAAAGAAATCTGAGAACCAAAGAATTGATGCTTTTGAACTGTGGTGTTGGAGAAGACTTGAGAGTCCCTTGGACTGCAAGGAAATCCAACCAGTCCATCCTAAAGCAAATTAGTCCTCAGTGTTCATTGAAAGGACTGATGCTGAAGCTGAAACTCCAATATTTCAGCCACCTGATGTGAAGAACTGACTCCTTGGAAAAGACCCTGATGCTTACAAATATTGAAAGCAGAAGGGGACAGCAGAGGATGAGATGGTTTGATGGCATCACCGATTCGATGGACATGAGTTTGAGTAAATGCTGGGAGTTGGCGATGGACAGGGAGGCCTGGTGTACTGCAGTCCATGGGGTCACAAAGAGTGGGACACAACTGAGTGACTGAACTGAACTGAGAGTTCTCAGATAATTGCTTCACTTGTGTGGCAATATTAGCCCTGGAGTAAAAGTTGCTCTGGTCCCAAGTAAGAAAGCTTAAAAGCAAGCCTTGAAAGGAACAAACTATTTCTTCAAAAAAAGCTCAGGAATATTTATAGGAATACAAAAAATATCCAGCAGCCAATAATTGATGAAGTAAGGCATCCAACCAAAAATTACCAGTCATGTAAAGAAACAAAGACTATAACTTATAGCAAATAAAAATCAATCAGTAACCAAAAGATCCAGAAATGACACAAATGATAGAATTAAATAGAAAAGGATGTTAAATTATAACTACACTTTATTTCACATGTTCAAAAAAGTAGAAGGAAGCATGAGCATGTTAAACAGAAACATGGAAGATATTAAAAAGTCCCAATAAACTTCTAGAGGCAAAGAAAGAATGAAATGGAAAAATACATTAAATAAGAGTAACAGCAGATATTGCAAATTAGTTGACCTGAAGATATAGCAATAGAAAGTAGCCAAAATGAAAGAAAGAGAGAAAAAAGACTGGAAAAATAATGGCCACAAGCACAAGCTGGAGCTTACAAGAATTCAGTGAAACTCATATCACTTCTCATTGTCTTTTACCTTGATGACATGTGTACCCTGCAGAAACCTTGAACAACACTATCAACACTTTACTTAATTGGCATTTATAAAATTCTATAGATCAGCAGAATAGGTATTGTTTTCAAGTGCACCGAGAATATTTACAAAGATAGACTATATTCTGGGCTTTAAAACAAATCCTAGTAAATGTAAAATGATTCTTATCATTTAGAATAAGTTCTCTGACCATAAATAAAATTAAATTAGAAATTAATAGAAATAATCTAGAAAATTCTCTACTATTTGTTAACTAACACATTTTAATAACACATGGTTTAAAGAAGAACTCAAAGGGAAATTAGAAAACAATTTGGACTTATGAAAATGAAAATACACATATCAACATATGTGAGATACAGGTAAAGCAGTTAACATGGGTAATTTTATAGCACAAAATGTTTGTATTAGAAAAGGGAAAAACTCTCAATGGCCCAGGCTTTCAGCTTAAGAAAGTATAAAAAGAAAAACAAATTAAACCCAAAGCAAGCAAAAGTAAGGAAATAATTAAAATAAGAGCATAAATCAATGATATAAAAAAGAGAAAAACAATATAGAAAATTGATGAAACTGGAACTATCTAAGGTCAATAAGATTAATATTACTTTAGACAAAGAGATCAGAAAAAAATGAGAAGACATAAATTACCAATATCAGAAATGAGAGAGAAGACATCAATCAGTTCTTATAGATATAATTATAACACTATATGGAGACAATATGAACAATTTTATGTAAAATTTTCTATAACTTAGATGAAATGTATAAGTTCTTTGAAATACATTAACTACCAAAAAGCGAAAGTGAAAGTGTTAGTCGCTAGGTCATGTCCGACTGTTTGCAACCCCATGGACTGTAGCCCATCAGGCTCCTCTGTCCATGGAGTTCTCCAGGCAAGAATGCTGGAGTGAGTTGCCATTCCCTTCTCCAGGGGATCTTCTGGACCTAGGGATCAAGCCCAGTCCTCCTGTATTCCAGGTGGATTCTTTACCTCTGAGCCATCTGGGAAGACCAAAGGTCACTCAAAAAGAAATGTAATGGGACTTCCCTTGTGGTCCAGTGGTTAAGACTCCATGCTTCCACTGCAGGGGGCATAGATTCAATCCCTGGTCGGGGAACTAAGATCGCATATGCCCAGGTGGTGCAGTAAAAACAAACAAACAAACAAAAATCCATTATTTTATTGAAGCACAATTGCTTTACAATTGTATTGATTTCTGCTATGCAGCAAAGTGATTCAGTTTTACATATAGTATTTTTCATATTCTATTCCATTATGGTTTATTATAGGCTATTAAGATATAGTTCCCTCTGCTATACAGTAGGACCTTGCTGTTTCACAGCCTTTATTCATTTTATTTCTCAAATTATCTCAAAGTTGGTCAGTGAGAATTCCTACAAACTGTCTCTTTGTGTTGGTGGTAAGGAACTGTGGCGAATTTTAGTTCAGTTCAGTTCAGTTGCTCAATTGTGTCCAACTCTTTGTGACCCCATGAACTGCAGCACACCAGGCCTCCCGGTCCATCACCATCGCCCAGAGTCCACCCAAACCCATGTCCATTGAGTCCATGCTATCCAACAGTCTCATCCTCTGTCATCCCCTTCTTCTCCTGCCCTCAATCTTTCGCAGCATCAGGATCTTTTCAAATGAGTCAGCTCTTCCCATCAGGTGGCCAAAGTATTGGAGTTTCAGCTTCAGCATCAGTCCTTCCAATGAACATTGAGGACTGATTTCCTTTAGGATGGACTGGTTGGATCTCCGTGCAGTCCAAGGGACCCTCAAGAGTCTTCTCCAACTCCACAGTTCAAAAGCATCAATTCTTCGGTGCTCAGCTTTCTTTATAGTCCAGTTCTCAATCCATACATGACCACTGGAAAAACCATAGTCTTGACTAGATGGACCTTTGTTGACAAAGCAATGTCTCTGCTTTTTAATATGCTGTCTCAGTTCAGTTCAGTTCAGTCGCTCAGTCGTGTCCGACTCTTTGTGACCCTATGAATAACAGCACACCAGGCCTCCCTGTCCATCACCAACTCCCAGAGTTTACTCAAACTCATGTCCATGGAGTTGGTGATGCCATCCAGCCATCTCATTCTCTGTCATCCCCTTCTCCTCCTGCCCCCAATCCCTCCCAGTATCAGTCTTTTCCAATGAGTCAACTCTTCCCATGAGGTAGCCAAAGTATTGGAGTTTCAGCTTTAGCATCATTCCTTCCAAAGAACACCCAGGACTGATCTCCTTTAGAATGGACTGGTTGGATCTCCTTGCAGTCCAAGGGACCCTCAAGAGTCTTCTCCAACACCACAGTTCAAAAGCATCAATTCTTAGATGCTCAGCTTTCTTCACAGTCCAACTCTCACATCCATACGTGACCACTGGAAAAACCATAGCCTTGACTAGTTGGACCTTTGTTGACAAAATAATGTCTCTGCTTTTGAATATGCTGTCTAGGTTGGTCATAACTTTCCTTCCAAGGAGTAAGCGTCTTTTAGTTTCGTGGCTGCAATCACCATCTGCAGTGATTTTGGAGCCCAGAAAAATAAAGTCAGCCACTGTTTCCCCATCTATTTCCCATGAAGTGATAGGACCAGATGCCATGATCTTCGTTTTCTGAATGTTGAGCTTTAGGCCAACTTTTTCACTCTCCACTTTCACTTTCATCAAGAGGCTTTTTAGTTGTTCTTCACTTTCTGCCATAAGGGCGGTGTCATCTGCATGTCTGAGGTTATTGATATTTCTCCTGGCAATCTTGATTCCAGCTTGTGCTTCCTCCAGCCCAGTGTTTCTCATGATGTACTCTGCATGTAAGTTAAATAAGTAGGGTGATAATATACAGCCTTGATATACTCCTTTTCCTATTTGGAGCCAATCTGTTGTTCCATGTCCAGTTCTAACTGTTGCTTCCTGACCTGCATGTAGGTTTCTCAAGAGGCAGGTCAGGTGGTCTAGTATTCCCATCTCTTGAAGAATTTTCCACAGTTTATTGTGATCTACACAGTCAAAGGCTTTGGCATAGTCAATAAAGCAGAGATAGATGTTTTTCTGGAACTTTCTTGCTTTTTCGATGATCCAGCAGATGTTGGCAATTTGATCTCTGGTTCCTCTGCCTTTTCTAAAACCAGCTTGAACATCAGGAAGTTCACGGTTCACATATTGCTGAAGCCTGGCTTGGAGAATTTTAAGCATTACTTTACTAGTGTGTGAGATGAGTGCAATTGTGCGGTACTTTGAGCATTCTTTGGCATTGCCTTTCTTTGGAATTGGAATGAAAACTGACCTTTTCCAGTCCTGTGGCCACTGCTGAGTTTTCCAAATTTGCTGGCATATTGAGTGCAGTACATTCACAGCATCATCTTTTAGGATATGAATAGCTCAACTGGAATTCCATCACCTCCACTAGCTTTGTTCGTAGTAATGCTTCCTAAGGCCCACTTGACTTCACATTCCAGGATATCTGGCTCTAGGTGAGTGATCACACCATCGTGATTATCTGGGTCATGAAGATATTTTTTGTACAGTTCTTCTGTGTATTCTTGCCACCTCTTCTTGATATCTTCTGCTTCTGTTAGGTCCATACCATTTCTGTCCTTTATCGAGCCCATCTTTGCATGAAATGTTCCCTTGGTATCTCTAATTTTCTTGAAGAGATCTCTAGCTTTTCCCATTCTATTGTTTTCCTCTATTTCTTTGCGTTGATCGCTGAGAAAGGCTTTCTTATCTCTCCTTGCTATTTTTTGGAACTCTGCATTCAAATGGGTATATCTTTTCTTTTTTCCATTGCTGTTCACTTCCCTTCTTTTCACAGCTATTTGTAAGGCCTCCTCAGACAGCCATTTTGCTTTTTTGCGTTTCTTTTTCTTGGGGATGGTCTTGATTCCTGTCTCCTGTACAATGTCACAAACCTCAAAGTTCATCAGGCACTTTGTCTATCAGATCTAGTCCATTAAATCTATTTCTCACTTCCACTGTAAAGTCATAGGGATTTGATTTAGGTCATACCTGATTGGTCTAGTGGTTTTCTCCACTTTCTTCAACTTCAGTCTGAATTTGGCAATAAGGAGTTCATGATCTGAGCCACAGTCAGCTCCCGCTCTTGTTTTGGTGACTGTATAGAGCTTCTCCATCTTTGGCTGCAAAGAATATTCAATCTAATTTTGATGTCGACCATCTGGTGATGGTCCATGTGTAGAGTCTTCTCTTGTGTTGTTGGAAGAGGGTGTTTGCTATGACCAATGCGTTCTCTTGGTAGAACTCTATTAGCCTTTGCCCTGCTTCATTCTGTACTCCAAGGCCAAATTTGTACTCCAAGGCTAATTTAATGAAAAGTAATAATTAGTGATCACAATTCAGGCTCTATTGATTACTATCAGGGTTTTTCTTCGTTTGGATTCTCCTGAAAGCAGACCTTGAGACAAGGATTTGAAGTCAGATAGTTTCTTTGGATTATGATCCTCAGAAATACAAATTAAGAAGTGGGGAAATGACCGTGAAGGTTGTGGGTACATGGTAGACAGAACTAAAGCAGCGGTGAGTGGGCCGCTTTATCCCAGTGCCAATTCCCAAACCATGCTTGTCTGGCCAGGAAGGGATCTTGGCCTAGAGGATTCCCAGATTCTGGGTTTAAGGTCTGGTCCCTGGTGGGAGTATTTTTCCATTCTGGAGCAAGGATCTTTCTTTGCTCTCCAATCTGGGCAGACCTCTTGCAGTCCTGGACTGCACCATGGACCTGGGAAGGGCCTCCTGTGTCTTGCATGAAGGCAGACGCTAGACTCATGCTAAAGAGAAGCCCAGGAATATTGAACATTGAGCTGGAGGAGCTGGGGTGAATGCATAAGTTGTCTCATTCCATCCCCTTCCTCCATTCAGTGGCCCCTACATGTGAAGGTCTGGAGTGGATTCCAGGGCCCGGCAAGGAACTGGTCTATACTCTCTTCCCTCCTGCTCAACAATCTGTAATCACAGCAGTGCCTCTGCCCCTCAGGTGGCCAAGCCTGTCCCATCACCCTCCTCTCTGGTCTCCTCACTCTCTGGTCCCAGCTCCAGAAAGACCTCTGGAAGTGAGGAGTACCTAGCTCTCTCTTAGCTTCAGAGGCCCCTTCAGTCTCTGGCTGTTGAGTAACTTGCAGGGATAAGCTGGCCACAGGTGAGTAAGTCAGGGGGCTCCGGTCCAGCCTCAGCCGTGGGAGGCCTGCCTTGCCAACAGTGCTGTGCCTTCAAGGACCCACATGTCATGTGGGGGGAGAGGTTGCCAGTAAGCCACTGCCCTCCCTTCTCCATCGGCCGATTTGTCACCTTGGGTTTTCACTCTGTGTATGTCATGTCCAGCAGCAGTACTTGCAAGGAGGCGTGGTCCCTTGAAGTCCCTCCAGACCTGGATTTTAATAATTGAAGAGGATGGAGGACCCCAAGCAGAGGCCCTCCAGGACCTGGGGCTCCCTCTCTCACTTTGTCTAGCTTCCAGGCCTGTTTGTTTTCCTGATGAGCTGCCGGACCCTGGGTTCACAGGGAGGGAGCTCTGTATTCATATCAACACCCAGCCCAGTAAGCCAGATATCCATTTGTTGTTTTTTTGACAACTGAGCATTTCTCTTCAGTACAGAATCCAATAGAAACTTCCTATAATTTGAAAAAAAAAAAAAAAAGTGGGGAAATGAATCAGGGACGGGAGAAAAGCCAATAAAAGGGTGTATTCATGAACAAATTACTATTGTGAGCAAATGGGGCTCAATCCTGCTGAGGACCCTCTGAAAAACCACCTAGAATGTGCCCCAGAACTGTCCCACACAGGGACGGAAATGAGGGGCTGTTTACCCGCCAACTCTCTTAGAACTACCCCTAGATTTTTAAATCCCAGCACTTCCATCAGAAGTTTGAGTTGATAAGAGGGCCCTGAAACTATTTACTTCAGGTGAGCTCAGAGAAGGGAGAAGAGGTTGTGGGACAGGGCATTCACAGAATGTACTACAGATTATTGGTTGCAGGTGCTTTCAAAAGACAGCACGGGGAGATACATTTTTTTTAATAAATGTTAATATTTCCAATTCAAAGTAAACAGTACATTTTTTTCTTCACCTTAGAATTTTGTGTTGTATCTCCTTTCTCTTATCCTGAAAACCTTAGTTCTTATTAACATTAATATTTACTTGTTTTATTCTGTAATATACTTTATTAGATTCAAATTACAAATCATTGAATAGCATTTAAGATTTCTTTGCAGTTTATTTTTAAAAATTATTATTACTATTATTTTGGCTGTGCTGGGTCTTTGTTCCTGTGTGGGCTTTTCTCTAGCTGTGACAAGCCGGGGTGGGGTGGAGGGTGGCGGGATGGGATGGTGAGGGGTATATGTGTGGCTACTCTTCCTTGCTATGCGGGCTTCTCATTGCAGTGGCTTTTCCTATTGTGGAGCGCAGGCTTAGTTGCTCCAAGGCAAGTGGGATCTTCCCAGATCAAGGATTGAACCGGTGTCTCCTGCATTGGCAGGCAGATTCTTTACCATTGAGCCATCAGATAAGCCCCTGCATTTTCTTTTTCTTTGGCCAGCCTTGCTACTTGTGGGCGGAGAAGGCAATGGCACCCCACTCCAGTACTCTTGCCTGGAAAATCCCATGGATGGAGGAGCCTGGTAGGCTGCAGTCCATGGGGTCGCTAAGAGTCGGACACGACTGAGTGACTTTACTTTCACTTTTCACCTTCATGCATTGGAGAAGGAAATGGCAACCCACTCTAGTGTTGTTGCTTGGAGAATCCCAGGGACAGGGGAGCCTGGTGGGCTGCTGTCTATGGGGTCACACAGAGTCAGACACGACTGAAGCGACTTAGCAGCAGCAGCAGCAGCTACTTGTGGGATCCTAACTCTATCACCAGGGATCAAACCTGGGCTCCCTATAGCTTCCCTACAGAAAACCCAGAGTCCTAACCATTGGACCTCCGGGGAAGTCCCTCTTTGCAGTTTTTTTCATCCTTAGGATATGCTCTCATTTTTCTAAGGTTTCAACTCTCAAAAGCTAAGAAACAACATTTTAACCTGCTATGTCACTTCTTCCCTGAAAAAGTAAGTGAAGCAATAAGTTTACTGAATGGTATGAGAACAAAAAGTACAAAGAAAGGCAGAGGAACAGACTCAATTCATTTATTCTTCTACCATGAGGATTAATCCTTTTAGTAATCCAAGAATCTTCTAGGAGAAAATTGTTGTTTTCATAGCCAGGAATTAAGGTCATTCAAGCCTCTTTCTTTTTTATTTTTTAATTTTGTTTGGCTGCACTGGCTCTTTGTTATGTCACTCAGTTTCAGTAGTTGTGGCCTACGGGCTCTAGAGCTCCAGGGCTCTCTAGTTGTTGGTGAGAGGGCTTACTTGCCCTAGGCATGTGGGATCTTCATTCCTTGACCAGAGCTCAAACTTGCGTCTCTTGCCTTGGAAGGTGGATTCTTAACCCCTGGACCACCAGGGAAGTCTCCAGGTCTCTTTCTGAGGCTGAAGGGTTTGTACTCTCATTCTAGTGGAGGAGCCCAGAAGACATTTATGCCTTCCTTCTATTTCTGAGCTGAATCAGGCCCAGATGCATCCTGGGCAATATTTCTAACACATCTGGACACCTCCTGAGACATTCTGCTCCCAGGTCCCTCTATCCCAGCTCACACAAGGTTCTTTGGGTGGATTGGCAGGGAGAGCATCATGTGGCTGAGCTAAGGATCCTGAATGAAAACAAGCTTCCCTGGTGGCTCGGAGGGTCAAGCGTCTGCCTGCAATGCGGGAGACCTGGGTTCAATTCCCTGGGTCGGGAAGATCCCCTGGTGGAGAAAATGGCAAACCCACTCCAGTACTCTTGCCTGGAAAATCCCATGGATGGAGGAGCCTAGTAGGCTGCAGTCCATGGGGTCGCTAAGAGTCAGACACGACTGAGCGACTTCACTTTCACTTTCATGCATTGGAGAAGGAAATGGCAATCCACTCCAGTGTTCTTGCCTGGAGAATCCCAGGGACAGGGGGAGCCTGGTGGGCTGCCATCTGTGGGGTCGCACAGAGTTGGACACGACTGAATGACTTAGCAGCAGCAGTCGGAGAACTAACATCCCACATGCTGTGCAGCCAAAAAATAAAAATAAATAAATACATTAAAAAAAAAAAAGACATAGACTATGTCCTCATGGAGTTGATACTTTAGGAAGGGAGAAAGTCATTGGCACAGATAATGGAGTGTGTGCATGCTTAGTTGTGTCCAACTCTCTATGGCCCCATGGACTGTAGCCCACCAGGCTCCTCTGTCCATGGGATTCTGCAGGCAAGAACACTGGAGTTGGTTGCCATGCCCTTCTCTAGGGCATCTTCCTGACCCAGGGATCAAACCCACATCTCCTGCATTGCAGGCAGATTCTTTACAGCTGAGCCACGGGGGAATAGTAGTCATCTTTGGGGGTATATTTTCAGCTCCCAGTGATCTACCCTTCTCTGAGAACAGCGGGAATCTATTCATGTCGTCACCCTCCTTAGTTCAGTCTCAGAAGAGGGACTTTGATTCGTTGGCCACTGTTCATTGGACCAGGGTAAACACCTGATCAAACTAGGTCAATTATATTGTCTTTCTTACGTAGGAATTCTGGTTTAGGCTGATATCTTGAATAGAAGGAGTGTGAAAATTCAGGAACTGTGTCAAGGCTCTTACCCTCCAGATGAACTGAAGAACAGAGAATACCAGTCTGCAGAGAGAGGAGAATGAGGCTGAGTCGTGGAGAGAAGTAGAGATAAGAGACAGAGAAAACATTCCTGGACCATTACATTGCACATTCTGGTTGCTTTCTGCATTCCTTCTTCTTTATTCTAGGAAACACAGTATTGTTATGACAGCTTATATATTTTCCTTAAGCTAAGTAAGTTTCAATTACTTGCATTCAAAAGCTTACTGTAGCTTTACAGTTAAGGGGATGGTTGCATAAATATACATTTTTTTGTATAATAGATTGTCAAACTGCCATTAAAAATGTTTTAGAGGACTAGTTAATGACATGTAAAATGCTCAATAGACAATAACAAGTAAAAGTATCAGGATTTAAAATTTTCTGTATGTAGAAAAAATTTTGCAAACACACAAAACTTTTAGCAATGGCTACCCTGGAGTAAACTTTCATTTTTTACTTTATATACTTTGGTTTCATTTTAATTTACACTTGTAGCCTTGTTTATATAATTAAGGTTATGTTAGAAGCATTTTCCATACTGCTATACAAATATTTTGTAAATGCTATTATTTTAATGGTTGCATAATATCGTGTTTTAAGAGGGTATCATACTTTATTAAATCAATCCTCACTATTTATTGTTTTTAATAATTTTTACTATTTTAAGCAGTGCTGTGAAAAACATCTTCAATGCAGTTTTTTTTTTTTTTTTTCTATATTTTGTATTATTTGCCTAGGATATTTTTTCAGAGGTGGAGTCATTAGAGTGGAACATTTCCACGGTTCATGAATAATTTTGGTCATGAAGCTTACTCTGGAGGCTGTGTCTACTTCCTTGCCATCTGAAACACAGATGATAGCCCAGTTCTAACTAACAAATTGCCTTAGCAGCCAGCCTTCTTGTTAGTCTAATGGGTTAAAAAAATACTAGTACATCTCTGTTTTGATTTGCATTTCATTGGTAGCTAGTAAATCAGAACATTTTTTGTTTGTTAAATTTAATTTCATCCTTTGTGAATTATCTGTTCCCTATGCTCTGTTCTTTCATTCATTGGAAACATTCTGATTTTCATATAGATCTCCATGGAATCTGTGTGAAACTAAGAATCTGTTGTTTAAAACTATGTGTCAAAGTGTGCAGAGAAGAATCAACATCATTCAGGCTGAAGTTACTGTTTATGATAACTCAATTCGAGTCAACCACCAATTCTTCTTTCCTATTCTTTTTTCTTTTTGATTAGAACCAAGAAACTTTGAAGTCATTCTCAACTTCTCCCTTTCTTTCATCATCCCAGTCTTTAATACAATCAGCCCCCTGATTATTCCTTGAATCTCTCTTATCTCTAACTCTGGTACCACCACCCTGATTCAGTCTTTGTAGTAAACATCTCTTGTTTCATCTGTCAGACATCTCCTTTCTTGTGGGAATTGCCTCTCTTCCAATTCTATCTGCACAGTTCCTGCTGGAGATTGCATGTTCATATTTGAACTTGGTTGCTTGTTTGTGGTTGATTTGTCTAGGGGCAGCCATCCGGCCCAAAGTGGGCCAAAGAGTTTCTTATCTTTTTATATTTAGGACCAAGAGATTGAGGTTAATCTCTCTTCAGTGACTGTAGATATTTAATATTGTTGGCCATATTTTCTGTTACATGAATTGGGGAATAGAGAAAGCCAGATCAGAGCAAGAAAAGAATATTAATTCAATACAGAGAAAAGTAATGAGATAAAGAAGGAGGATCTACGATACTATATACTGCAATCTCTTTCAAGAGCAACTTATTGAACTCTAGTTCAGTTTGATCACCTGAGTTACTTTAAGACACTTCCAATACATTCTCTTTATCAACTAGTAATGTATGCAATTGCAAGCAATTAACATGACTTAACTATATACAAATTTAATTTCCTCCCATAAAAAGGTTCATGGAGATAGGCAATCCAGGATAAAAGCAGCTGTTCCAGATTACAAAATATCATAAAAAACCGGGCTTCTCTGTCTTCCTATTCCACTATCCTTAGTGTGAGGTGAGATAGAGACTGTACCTCCCAAGCAGAGTCTGCTTTCTTATCATGAAGAGACGGAAAGACAAAGGACAAAGGCTGAAGGAATAAGCATACCTCTGGATGCCAAACTCTGAAGCTTTCTTTTATTCTCTTATTCGCCAGAACTGAGTCATATGGCCACCTCTGAGTACATATTATCCCCACTTGCACTCTAGAAGGGTAAGAACTTTTAGCTACTTTTAGCTACTTCTTTTCAGCTACAATGCTGCCCCATAGAAAACTGGGATTCTCTTAGTATGGAAGACAGAGGAATGAATGTTGGATAGGTAACTAGCAGTGTGTCCCATGTAACTTTTGCTTGTCTGGTTGACTTGGGTTTTGATCACATGCAACCAGATAAGTTTTAACTAATTCAGTGCTTATTGTCTCGCTCCTGGATTTACTGTTTAGAGTCCCCACTAGTCTCCCTGTCACTAATTTCCACTTTGCTTGAAATGATAATGCTAATGTAGCCAGCCTTTCCAAAGCGTGTCTCTGATCCTGGCTATTCCATTGCCTATCTAACTTACTGCTCCAGGAACTCTCTAGTCTCAGTGTTCTCCTTTCCTGTTTCAGTGGCATTAATTCTCATGCTTTATACACACTACTGATGTTAATTGTATCTTTCAGGGTCCTGTCAGAGAAACAGAGCCCATGCCAGCAGCTAAATAGAAGGAATTTAATATAGGTAGCTAGTTACAAAAGGGTCTGAAGTGAAACAGAGGATGGGTAAGCAACTCAGAAATTAGCAACGGCAGAAAACCCCTACCATTCCTAGGGCTGAAAGATCAGAAGAGGAGGTTAACCCATGAGCTAAGACCACTCAGTGGGAGCAGAAACCACAGAGGGAAGGACCCTCTGGAAGCTGAAATAGGAAGGAAGGGACTCTGGTGAGATGTGACCATGGAAAAGACACGGTCAATGTTGGAGTTGCTGCCTGAAGCAAACCTCCCTTTCCACTAACCAAAAAAAGAAGACTAGGAAATTTTAGAAAGATAATTTGCATGAGCCAATCCTCTGCAAGACAGAACAAAGTAGAGGAAGGGCAAGAAATGAATTTGAGACTAGCAGTTAATAGTGGCTAAAGTTTACAAAGATGTTGGTAAGTCTGTTAGGATTTTTTTAAAAATCTAACTTTCAAAGGATAAGACTTTAACAAAACAAATAAACAAACAAACAAAAAAACAGAAGTATCATGGCCAAGTAGATTTTCATATCATTCACTCAATTATGCACTGAAAGTCCATGGAATTCTCCAGGCCAGAATACTGAAGTGGGTAGCTGTTCCCTTCTCCAGGGGATCTTCCCAACCCAGGGATCCAACCTGGGACTCCCACATTGCAGGCAGATTCTTTACCAGCTGAGCCACCAGGGAAGCCCAAGAATACTAGAGTGGGTCACCAGGGAAGTCCACTAGAGTGGGTAGCCTATCCTTTCTCCAGCGGATCTTCCCAACTCAGGAAATGAACCTGGGTCTCCTGCATTGCAGGCGGGTTCTTTACCAGCTGAGCTATCAGGAAAGCTAGCCTTTAATTGCTGCAATATAGGCCATATTTTTAATTTGCTTCATCTTTGGAACATAGCTTTATGTTCTTCTGGAGATTCTAGTAGCCTTTCCTTTTTCTTGTTCAATTAAGACACTAGCTTCCCTGTTACTTCAGGGAAGTTTCTTTACAATATCAACGGAATTTTTCATCTTCATGACCATGTAATCATTTTGTTAGGGGAAGCACACTGACTGAAACCGCCCACCCTGGTCAGGCACCATAGTAACCATTTGCATGAGTTGTTTTAGGACAGGAGGTCCTGGTAAAGAACATGGAACTATTAAGCCACCACCAACCGGAAGGGTTCAGGAAAGGTAAAAAGGAGACACCACGTATCCAACCACCTCCCAGAATCCTTCTCTCTGGCATCCGTCTTGGCTGAACAAGGTGTGCACCACCAGGAAGGACTCTGAGTCAGAATGATTGGCTAAAGACAACTGGAAACTAATCCCATCATCATAAAACCTGAGACTTCGAGCCATGTGGCAGAGCTGTTCTCCTGGGTTTGGTTACCCTACTGCTCTCCACCCGGGTTACCTTTCCCAATAAAATCTCTTGCTTTGTCAGCACATGTGTCTCCTCAGACAATTCATTTCCGAGTGTTAGACAAGAGCCCAGTTTCGGGCCCTGGGAAGGGTCCCTCTTCCTGCAACAATTTGAACAGAATTCATTCCATTTTAACTTTTGACTTCTCATTCTATTAATATTTTGAACAATTGTATTTTAGGCCTAACTAAAATATATGTATAATTTTTATAATGTATAAAATGTATAACTAAATCTTGATATTTATTTTCATTGTACTTTTATGTTAGTCATCTGTTTCTTCCTACATCCTCATCTTTTGGGGAGTATCCCCTTTTTTTTTCCTTTTTTTGCTGGAATACACATTTGTACTAAGTTATATATATTTTTTCAAGAAGAGTAAGAAGAGAACTTTTAAAAATTTCTGATTTATTACATATATATAAGTGTAGCTGATAAGTAGTTTTACATTTGAGCTTGTTTTCTGAGGAAAATGAGTAGGTGTTAGCTATCAAGACTTCCCCCACCCAAATACCAAAATAAAGAGTCTAGAGCATGAACTCTCCAAGGCAGGTTCTTCTTTTATTCTCAGGATGTATTCTGAAGTAAAAGGGAAGCTAGTGGGTGCTTATGGAGAGAGAGAATGATGCTAAATAGTGCACCTGTTCTCAGACAGTGTTTCAATCAATATTTTGATCTTTGCTTCCTTTCTCAGATGCTTTCTGCTCCTGGTTACTCCAGTTTAGAAATTTCCTCTCTTAGAAAGTCTATTTTCACCTCTGTTTTAGCCTTTTCTGTTCATATTCTGGACTGTGGCTTCCTCAACTCCAGTTTAATCTATCAATATGATTCTATATGTAAACAAAAGGGTTTTGTTTTTTAAAATTTATGTATTATTAGGAGACTTCACTGGTGGTCCAGTGGTTAAGAATCTGCCTGCCAATGCAGAAGACACAGGTTTGATCCCTGGTCAGGGAGGATTTCACATGCCAAGGAGCAACTAAACCCATGAGCCACAACTACTGAGCCTGGGCTCCAGAACCAGTGAATCACAACTACAGAACCCTCCTGCTACAACTACTGAAGTCTGTATGCCTAGAGTTTGTGCTCTGAAAGAAGAGAAGCCAATGCAATAAGAAGCCCACACACCACAGTGAAGAATAGCCCGTACTCGCCGCAACTAGAGGGCCCACACATAATATTGAAGACCCAGCACAGTTAAAATAAGTAAATAAATAAATAAAAATTATTTTAAAATTTAAAAAAATAAAGAAATTATGATTAATTTTGTTAGGCATGATAATGTGATTATCAGATCAGATCAGATCAGTCGTTCAGTCGTGTCCGACTCTTTGCCACCCCATGAATCGCAGCATGCCAGGCCTCTCTGTCCATCACCAACTCCCGGAGTTCACTCAGACTCACTTCCATCCAGTCAGTGATGCCATCCAGCCATCTCATCCTCTGTCGTCCCCTTCTCCTCCTGCCCCCAATCCCTCCCAGCATCAGAGTCTTTTCCAATGAGTCAACTCTTCACATGAGGTGGCCAAAGTACTGGAGTTTCAGCTTTAGCATCATTCCCCCCAAAGAAATCCCAGGGCTGATCTCCTTCAGAAGGGACTGGTTGGATCTCCTTGCAGTCCAAGTGACCCTCAGGAGTCTTCTCCAACACCACAGTTCAAAAGCATCAATTCTTCGGCGCTCAGCCTTCTTCACAGTCCAACTCTCACATCCATACACGACCACAGGAAAAACCATAGCCTTGACTAGACAACCTTTGTTGGCAAAGTAATGTCTCTGCTTTTGAATATGCTATCTAGGTTGGTCATAACTTTCCTTCCAAGGAGTAAGCGTCTTTTAATTTCGTGGCTGCAGTCACCATCTGCAGTGATTTTGGAGCCCAGAAAAATAAAGTGTGACACTGTTTCCCCATCTATTTCCCACTTTACCATCTATTTCCCATGAAGTGATCTGACCAGATGCCATGATCTCCGTTTTCTGAATGTTGAGCTTTAAGCCAACTTTTTCACTCTCCACTTTCACTTTCATCAAGAGGCTTTTGAGTTCCTCTTCACTTTCTGCCATAAGGGTGGTGTCATCTGCATATCTGAGGTTATTGATATTTCTCCCGGCAATCTTGATTCCAGCTTGTGTTTCTTCCAGTCCAGCGTTTCTTTTGATGTACTCTGCATATAGGTTAAATAAACAGGGTGACAATATACAGCCTTGACGTACTCCTTTTCCTATTTGGAACCAGTCTGTTGTTCCATGTCCAGTTCTAACTGTTGCTTCCTGACCTGCATACACATTTCTCAAGAGGCAGGTCAGGTGGTTTGGTATTCCCATCTCTTTTAGAATTTTCCACAATTTATTGTGATCTACACAGTCAAAGACTTTGGCATAGTCAATAAAGCAGAAATAGATGTTTTTTCTGGAACTCTCTTGCTTTTTCCATGATCCAGTGGATGTTGGCAATTTGATCTCTGGTTCCTCTGCCTTTTCTAAAACCAGCTTGAACATCAGGAAGTTCACGGTTCACATATTGCTGAAGCCTGGCTTGGAGAATTTTGAGCATTACTTTACTAGCGTGTGAGATGACTGCAATTGTGCGGTAGTTTGAGCATTCTTTGGCATTGCCTTTCTTAGGAATTGGAATGAAAACTGACCTTTTCCAGTCCTGTGGCCACTGCTGAGTTTTCCAAATTTGCTGGCATATTGAGTGTAGCACTTTCACAGCATCATCTTTCAGGATTTGGAATAGCTCAACTGGAATTCTATCACCTCACTAGCTTTGTTTGTAGTGATGCTTTCTAAGGCCCACTTGACTTCACATTCCAGGATGTCTGGCTCCAGGTGAATGATCACACCATCGTGATTATCTGGGTCATGAAGATCTTTTTTGTACAGTTCTTCTGTGTATTCTTGCCATCTCTTCTTAATATCTTCTGCTTCTGTTAGGTCCATACCATTTGTGTCCTTTATCGAGCCCATCTTTTCATGAAATGTTCCTTTGGTATCTCTGATTTTCTTGAAGAGATCTCTAGTCTTTCCCATTCTGTTGTTTTCCTCTATTTCTTTGCATTGATGGCTGAAGAAGGCTTTCTTATCTCTTCTTGCTATTCTTTGGAACTCTGCATTCAGACGTTTATATCTTTCCTTTTCTCCTTTGCTTTTCGCTTGTCTTCTTTTCACAGCTATTTGTAAGGCCTCCCCAGACAGCCATTTTGCTTTTTTGCATTTCTTTTCCATGGGGATGGTCTTGATCCCTGTCTCCTGTACAATGTCACAAACCTCATTCCATAGTTCATCAGGCACTCTATCTATCAGATCTAGGCCCTTAAATCTATTTCTCACTTCCACTGTATAATCATAAGAGATTTGATTTAGGTCATACCTGAATGGTCTAGTGGTTTTCCCTACTTTCTTCAATTTCAGTCTGAATTTGGCAATAAGGAGTTCATGGTCTGAGCCACAGTCAGCTCCTGGTCTTCTTTTTGCTGACCAAAACAAGAGCTTCTCCATCTTTGGCTGCAAAGAATATAATCAATCTGATTTTGGTGTTGACTATCTGGTGATGTCCATGTATAGAGTCTTCTCTTGTGTTAAGCTCTGTTTAAGTCCTTACCTGTAGAAATATGTATTGAAATTATATGCTGTCTGGAATTGCCTTTAAATTCTCCAGGAAAAAGAAAAAGGTGTGGAGCAAAAACAAAACAAGAATGGTAAAATGTTGATAATTATACAAACTGGGTAGTGGCAGTATGTGGGATTTCATTATATGATTTTCTCTAAAAATAGAAGAAGTAGGAAGTAAGCAGATATATAATACGCAACTGAGATATTAAATGAGATGAGAATTGATCAATGGTAAATATTGGTAACAATATAGTAACGACATGGTCAATATTGATGATATGGACCAGTGAAGTTTTTGTGGAGTGGTCGTAGGAGGAGGCTTAATTGGAATGTTTTATTTAAGAGGGAATGGACAAGCTGACTATATAAATACATTCTGGAGACAATTTGAACTATTTGGATGTCGCTCAGATATCAGATAATTTTAAGGAATATTGCTTATTTTGTAAGAAGTGTGGCTAAAAGATTTTCCTATTTTTTTAAGTAGTACATTTGAGTATTTAGAGTTGAAATGACATACTATCAGGGATTTGCTCTGAAATACAACAACAAAGAGAAAAAAGAGATAAGATGAAGCAAATAAATATGGCAAATGTTCGTATTTATAGAATATTTTGATTGCCCACACAAAGATTAGTTATATTACTCTCTAAATTTTTGTGTATGTTTGCAATTTTTATAATTTTATAGTGAAAAGACTTAAGGACTTCCCTGGTGGTCCAGTGGTTAAGACTCTGTGATCTCATGCAGGGGCGAGTGGGTTCCATCCCTAGTAGGGGAACTAAAATCCCATGTGCCTGTATCCAGGCCAAAAAAAAAAAAAAGACTTACAAATAAGACAGAGGGGAGGGACTGGAGAGAGTGTATATAGACAAATATTCTTAGACATTTAGCTACATAGACAGCAAAAATTATTAAGAGTAGCTGGTGGCAGAAGTGAGGAGAAGAGAAACTTTAAGTATCTGTTGGAGTGATCCAGGAAAGAGAGGGAAATTTATAATATAGGAGAGAGTGGGTAGCATTTTGGGAGTGATAGTCTTGAGTAAATGGCAGAAAATGGAATTATTGTACAAGTGGAGGGATTGGCTTTAGAGAGGAACATCGATAATTCATCTATGATAACAGAAAGTAAAAGAAAATATATGAGTGCAGATGCTGGCAGTGAGAAGATGTGATGATGGAATTCTGTGAAACAGAAAGCATGAGGATGGGAGAGAATTGGGGGTTTGGTAAAGTGAAAGGGAAGTCACTCAGTCATGTCTGACTCTTTTCAACCCCATGGACTGTAGCACACCAGGCTCCTCTGTCCGTGGGATTTTCCAGGCAAAGGTACTGGAGTGGGTTGCCATTTCCTTCTCCAGAGGATTGTCCCGATCCAGGGATCGAACCTGGGTCTCCCACATTGCAGGCAGACGCTTTACCGTCTGAGCCATTTGGTAACAAGTTATGAAATCATCCTTTAGGAGAGGGGAGAGTGAATGAATTAGGGGACATACAGTGTGATTGTTGGGAAACAGTAAGGCCCACTTGAAATTTATGGTTATGACTTTACCTCATGGTCACACATTTTTTCCAGCTTTGTTCAGCTGAAACAGTACAAACAAGGCAGAGGCACAGGATGGATTTAATCATGGTTTTGATTTTGCCAAATGAGTGTACCAAAAAGAGAGGAACAGACGAATGAACGTTTCTGTGAGCAAGTAAATATGAATGACTGTGAAAGTCAAGCTGAATAATAAGGGAAAAAAGTTCATTCCATTATTTCTCCAGAGGAGTGGGGAACGAGTCATCCACATGACCTGCTTGGTGCCTACAAGTCACAGCATGACCTGTCCTGCACTCTGTATGAGGACACTGAGAAGCAGGATGTTAAAATCAGCATTGTGAGCAGGTTGCTAAGCCAGACAGTGGCTCTGCCTCCAACCACTGAACCCAGCTTCCAGGGGTTCAGGTCCACTGGGAGTGGACTCTGACAAAGGCTGTCAGGGCAAGGACCTGTCAGCTCCTTGTTGCCCTAGTCTCTACCTTAGTGAGAGGTGGCATGAGAATCAAGGGTGTGTGAGTAAAACAATGAACTTCTTTGAAGGTGAAAAAAAAAATTAGGTAGAGGAGGAAATGTCATAAAGAGATGGAGAAGGAAGGATCGGAGAAGCAGGAGGTATACCCAGAATGTTAAAGCCAAGAGAAGAAATTAACTTTTTATGAAAGAGACAGTCAGTCAACCATGTCAACAATTACTGACTACTCTAGTAAAATGTTTAGAAAACTAGAGCTAGAGAGACATAAAGTGACGTTACTTTTGGGTAGAGAGCTCCGTCTAACTTGAAAAATTGTGAAGTGTGACAGTTGTCGAAACTGTCTAGTACTGGGTTACAAATTGAGGAATAGAAAGTAGAAATTAATAGACCCTCAAGACATAGACTTAAACCCCTATAAAAGTTGAAATCCTTCCTTGGACTACAAATTCACCAGCACGAACGATCATGTTTATCTCAATTGGTTCAACAAAGGGTAGGTCCTGACAGGTAGTAGGCACTCTGAATGCTCGTTGGATGAGTGAATTCAGAAATAAATGAAGGTAACATAGTAAAATGTACAAACATGAGCTCTGGAGTTATTTACCTGGCCAGTGTCTACTCATCCATCAGACTAGCTTAAACACAATTTCTTCAGAGAATGTGACCTAGCACAATGCCTAAAATAAGAGAAATTCAATAAATTTGCACTGCTAACAAATTCCCAGGTGATATTGTGGTTACTGCTACTCTAGAGCAATGCTTCTCAACTCTCAGATTAAAAAAAAAAATTTATTGGATCAGTTCAGTTCAGTTCAGTCATGTCTGACTCTTTGCAACCCCATGGACTGCTGCATGCCAAGCTTCCCTGTATATCACCAACTCCAGGAGCTTGCTCAAACTCATATCCATCAAGTCAGTGATGCTATCCAACCATCTCATCCTCTGTTGTCCCCTTCTCCTCCTGCCTTCAATCTTTCCCAGCATCAGGGTCTTTTCCAATGAGTCAGTATTTCACATCAGGTGGCCAAAGTATTGGAGCTTCAGCTTCAGCATCAGTCCTTCCAATGAATATTTAGTACTGATTTCCTTTTGAAATCAGTTTGGTTTGATCTCCTTTCCATCCAAGGGACTCTCAAGAATCTTCTCCAACACGACAGTTAAAAAGCATCAGTTGTTTGGCACTCAGCTTTCTTTATGGTCCAACTCTCACATCCATGTATGACTACTGGAAAAACCATAGCTTTGACTCTGTGTGGGCAAAATAATGTCTCTGTTTTTTACTATGCTATCTAGGTTGGTCATAGCTTTTCTTCCAAGGAACAATGGAAGGAGGATTTAATTTCATGGCTGCAGTCACCATCTGCAGTGATTTTGGAGCCCAAGAAAATAAAGTCTCTCAATGTTTCCATTGTTTCCCCGTCTATTTGCCATGAAGTGATGGGACTGGATGCCATGATCTTAGTTTTTTGCATGTTGAGTTTTAATCCAGCTTTTTCACTCTCCTCTTTCACTTTCATCAAGAGGCTTTTCAGCTTCTCTTTGCTTTCTGCCATAAGGGTGGTATCATCTACGTATCTCAGGTTAATGATATTTTTCCTGGCAATCTTGATTCCAGCCTGGCACTTTGTGCTTCATCCAGCCCAGCACTTTGCATGATGTACTCTGCATGTAAGTTAAATAATCAGGGTGACAAATACAGCCTTGACATACTCCTTTACCAATTTGGAACCAGTCCATTGTTCCACGTCCAGTTCTAACTGTTGTTTCTTGACCTGCAAACAGATTTCTCAGGAGGCAGGTCAGGTGGTCTGGTATTCCCATCTCTCTAAGAATGTTCCACAGTTTATTGTGATGCACACAGTCAAAGGCTTTGGCATAGTCAATGAAGCAGATGTTTTTTCTGGAAGTCTATTGCTTTTTCTACGATCCAGCGGATGTTGGCAATTTGATCTCTGGTTCTTCTGCCTTTTCTAAATCCAGCTTGAACATCTGGAAGTTCTTGATTCACGTACTGTTGAAATCTGGCTTGGAGAATTTTGAGCATTACTTTGCTAGTGTGTGAGATGAGTGCAACTGTGCGGTAGTTTGAGCATTCTTTGGCATTGCCTTTCTTTGGAATTGGAATGAAAACTGACATTTTCCAGTCCTGTGGCCCCTGCTGAGTTTTCCAAATTTGCTGGCATATTGAGTGCAGCACTTTCACAGCATCCTCTTTTAGGATTTGAAATAGCTCAACTGGAATTTCATCATATCCACTGGCTTTGTTCATAGTGATGCTCCCTAAGGCTCACTTGACTTCGAATTCCAAGGTGTCTGGCTCTAGGTGAATGATCACACCATTGTAGTTATCTGGGTCATGAAGATCTTTTTGTATAGTTCTGTGTATTCTTGCCATCTCTTAATATTTTCTGCTTCTGTTAGGTCCATACCATTTCTGTCCTTTATTGTGCCCATCTTTGCATGAAATGTTCCCTTGGTATCTCTAATTTTCTTGAACAGACCTCTAGTCTTTCCCATTCTATTGTTTTACTCTATTTCTTTGCATTGATCACTGAGGAAGGCTTTCTTATTTCTCCTTGCTATTCTATGGAACGCTGCATTCAGATGAATACATCTTTCCTTTTCTCCTTTGCCTTTCGCTTCTCTTCTTTTCTTAGCTATTTGGCTGAGAAAAGAAAAGGCTTCCTCAGACAACCATTTTGCCTTTTTGCATTTCTTTTCCTTGGGGATGGTCTTGATCACTGCCTCCTGTACAATGTCACGAACCTCTGTCCATAGTTCTTCAGGCTCTCTGTCTATCAGATCTAAACCCTTGAATCTATTTGTCACTTCCACTGTATAATTGAAAGGGATTTGATTTAAGTCATGCCTGAATGGTCTAGTGGTTTTCCCTACTTCTTCAAGTTAAGTCTGACTTTTGCAATAAGGAGTTCATGATCTGAGCCATATCAGCTGCTGCTGCTGCTGCTAAGTCGCTTCAGTCATGTCAGACTCTCTGCCACCCCATAGACGGCAGCCCACCAGGCTCCGCTGTCCCTGGGATTCTCCAGGCAAGAACACTGGAGTGGGTTGCCATTTCCTTCTCCAATACATGAAAGTTAAAAGTGAAAGTGAATTTGCTCAGTCGTATCTGACTCAGTGACACCATGGACTGTAGCCTACCAGGCTCCTCCGCCCATGGGATTTCCCAAGCAAGAGTACTGGAGTGGGGGGTGCTATTGCCTTCTCTGCATAGTCAGCTCCTGGTCTTGTTTTTGCTGACTGTCTAGAGTGTCTCCATCTTTGGCTGCAAAGAATATAATCAATCTGATTTCGGTACTGAGCATCTGGTGATGTCCATGTGTAGAGTTGTTTCTTGTGTTGTTGGAAGAGGGTGTTTGCTATGATCAGTGCGTTCTCTTGGCAAAACTGTTAGCCTTTGCCCTGCTTCATTTTGTACTCCAAGGCCAAACTTGTCTGTTATTCCAGGTATCTCTTGACTTCCTACTTTCGTAGTCCAGGCCCCTGTGATGAAAAGGGCATACTTTTTGGTGTTATAGACGGTCTTGTAGGTCTTCATAGAACCGTTCAACTTCAGCTTCTTCAGCATTAGTGGTTGGGGCATAGACTTGGATTACTGTGATATTGTATTGTTTGCCTTGAAAATGAACAGAGACCATTCTTTCATTTTTGAGATTGCATCCGAGTACTGCATTTGGACTCTTTTGTTGACTATGAGGGCTACTCCATTTCTTTTGAGGGATTCTTTCCCACAATAGTAGATATAATGGTCATCTGAATTAAATTCGCCCATTAAGGTCCATTTTAGTTCACTGATTCCTAAAATGTTGATGTTCACTCTTGCCATCTCCTGTTTGACCACTTTCAATTTACCTTGATTCATGGACCTAACATTCCAGGTTCCTATGCAGTATTTTTCTGTACAGCATTGGGCTTTACTTCCATCATCAGTCATGTCTACAACTGGGTGTTGTTTTTGCTTTGGCTCTGTCTCTTCATTCTTTCTGGAGTTGTTTCTCCACTGATCTCCAGTAGCATATTGGGCACCTGTCGACCTGGGGAGTTCATCTTTCACTGTCATATCTTTTTGCCTTTTCATACTGTTCATGGGGTTCTCAAGGCACGAATGCTGAAGTGGTTTGCCATTCCCTTCTCCCGTGGACCATGTTTCGTCAGAAGTCTCTACTATGACCTGTCCGTCTTGGGTGGCTCTATGTGGCATCGCTCATAGTTTCATTGAGTTAGACAAGGCTGTGGTTGATGTCAACAGTTCGGTTAGTTTTCTGTGATTGGTTTTCTTTCTGTCTACCCTCTGGTGAATAAGGATAAGAAGCTTATGGAAGCTTCCTGATGATAGAGACTGACTATAGGGGGAACTGGGTCTTGTTCTGATGGGCGGAGCTGTGCTCAGTAAATCTTTAATTCAATATTCTGTTCATGGGTGGGGCTGTGTTCCCTCCCTGTTATTTGGCCTGAGGCCAATCTGTTGACCCATGACCCCACCAGAGGCTCCTGGACACTCACAGGAAGTCTGATTTAGTCTCTTGTGGGGATACTGCTCCTTTCTCCTGGCTCCTGGTGTGCATAAGGTTTTGTTTGTGCCCTTCAAGAGTCTATTTCCCAAGTCCTGTGGAAGTTCTGTAATCAAATCCCTGCTGCTGCTAAGTCACTTCAGTCGTGTCCAACTCTGTACGACCCCATAGACAGCAGCCCACCAGGCTCCCCCGTCCCTGGGATTCTCCAGGCAAGAACACTGGAGTGGGTTGCCATTTCCTTCTCCAGTGCATGAAAGTGAAAAGTGAAAGTGAAATTGCAGAGTCGTGTCCGATTCTTTGCAACCCCATGGACTGTGGCCTACCAGGCTCCTCCGTCCATGGGATTTTCCAGGCAAGAGTACTGGAGTGGGGTGCCATTGCCTTCTCCAAAATCAAATCCCACTGGCCTCCAAATTTAAATTCCCTGGGGGCTTCCCTGATAGCTGGGTAAAGAATCTACCTGCAACGCAGGAAACCCCAGTTGTATTCCTGGTTTGGGAAGATCTGCTGGAGAAGGGATAGACTACTCACTCCAGTATTCTTGGGCTTCCCTGCTGGCTCAGCTGGTAAAGAATCCGCCTGCATTGTGGGAGACCTGGGTTTGATCCTTGGGTTGGGAAGATCCCCTGGAGAAGGGAAAGGCCACCCACTCCAGTATTCTGGCCTGGAGAATTCCATGGACTGTATAGTCCGTGGAGTCGCAAAGAGTTGGACACAACTGAGCAACTTTCACTTTCACTTTCACTCATTCCCTTTGCCGGATCCCTAGGTTGGGAAATCTGTTGTGGGTCCTATGTTTTATTGCACAGGTTGATATTTTTTGAAATACAGTAAAAACAGCTTAAAAATGAGATAACACAGACAAACACAATTTATTACTATTAGATTCACAGACATAAAATTACTCAGCCAAACTGCTCTAAATGTTTTTTAAGAGCTTTCAGTTTCTTTACTTACCATTTCTTTACTTACTATTTTATAGAGCAATAACAGTTAATCAACAGGCTCAGGCTCTAAGGACCACACTTGGAATAGTTCTGCTCCCGATGATCTGTAAGTTATTTCTGCTCTGAAGACTCAGGAATGTATGTTTTTTCTTTTTTAAGATAATGACCTTTTTAAAAGAACTTTACTATATGATTTATATTTGTTTTGTTGCATGTACCTTCTGCTAACTTGGAAGTCTGTAGTTAGTTTTTAGTTCTTCCAGTGCTTACCTTTATAATTGTAACATTTTCTTATATTTCTTGAGACTTTATCTATTAACTCTCTGCTTTCAGCAATGACAAAATTACTATTCTTCCACTTTTCATTTCCTTACCTTCTCCTTTAACATGTAATTTTAGTGAGAAACATTATTTTAAAAGTTCTCCTGAAGATTATCTATATACCTTTAAAGAACCTTCAAATAAACTTCTGTCTATCTTATTAACTTTAAACCATCTCTTTTGCTCTCCTAATGGGAAAAGATGAGGAAACTCAATTTCTTTACCTATTTTTCAACATCTATTATATATATATATATATATTATTATAATATATATTATTTCATGTTGCCACAGATTGTAATATTTGTGCTCTGTTATTTTTAAGGCCCAGAGTTAGTCTGAAACTGCCATATGTTTGCAATGATGGAGTTTAACATGTTTTAAAACCTGTAGGCTTTCTCACTTTTCATTAACCAACTTTTCATTCATTCTCTGAAACTTAAATATTTGGCTCCATTCTAGACTCTTTTAATCTTTTTCTTCAATCATATACTCTGAGTGTATATATATATATATCACTTCAGTTCAGTCGCTCAGTCGTGTCCGACTCTTTGCAACCCCATGAATCGCAGCACACCAGGCCTCCTTGTCCATCACCAACTCCCGGAGTTCACTGAAACTCATGTCCATCGAGTCGGTGATGCCATCCAGCCATCTCATCCTCTGTTGTCCCCTTCTCCTCCTGCCCTCAATCCCTCCCAGCATCAGGGTCTTTTCCAATGAGTCAACTCTTCGCATGAGGTGGCCAAAGTATTGGAGTTTCGGCTTTAGCATCTCCACAACTTCAATTTCCATCTACTGCTCCCAAACTTTTAAGCAATTTTTAATAACTTTAAGTAATTTTAAAATTGTACAGAAATTAGTATTTCTTCAGTCGGTCCCTTTCTCTCTAGCCCTATACCATAAAACTCTGACAAGTACCTGATAATGAATAAGGGAAGGCAACAAGGCTCAACCTTGTATGGAATTGTATTTAGAGAAGTTCACAGTTCAGCAACCAAAAATAACTTCAAAATGACGCAAGTCCTTTGCAGGCATTGCTTGGGAACTGGGAAGAGGATTTGTAGCAATACTCATTACAGCTCCTCTTCCTTTCCTATGTACTTCCCTTAAACCCACAATACTCCCACCTGCCCACACAGCCTTGTTTTCTTCTGTCTGCTTCCCTACCTATCTTCCTTCTACTTTTTTCCTTTTCCTCCCCTTCTTCCCATGTAGATTGACTCAGCTTCTTGAACTCAGTTCTATTTCTTTTATCCTTTTAATTATTCTTCCTATTTATCATTCTCCTTATCCTGAATTCCGAAGCCCAAAGAAGCAGTCTGGCATCCAAAGAACTCTCTTGGCCAGGGGAAAACTCAGGGGCGGGAGAGAATTTTGTGAGCATTTGGCCTGTTAGTAATTTTCATTCTGAAAATGAAATATGTATATACTGAGAGCATTCCCTGAACTTTAGATCCATAATTCATCTTGTTTATCTCATGTGTGCATGCATGCTTAGTCGCTCAGTTGTGTCCAACTGTTTGCGACCCCATGGACAGGCAGGCTCCTGAGTCCAGGCAAGAACACCGGAATGGTTTGCCTTTTCATTTTCCAGAGAATTTTCCTGACTCAGGGATCCAAGCCACATCTCCCACATCTCCTGCATTGCAGGTGGATTCTTTACCTGTGAGCCACCAGAGAAGCCTGTTTATCTCATAGATACCACAAAATCAACATGTCCCCAAACTGCACTTCTTTGTAAAGTTTATGAATTCATTTGTTCTATATTTCTCTTCAATGAAAGATGAGCAAATATTTGTTGAATGTATGAATTGATGTGTGAATAAATTATGCAACTTTCTTCAGTATTCTCTAGGACAGGGAAAGACACCACTGTCCACCTGGTTATTTAAACCATAATCCTGAATATCATCCCTGATTCATCCCATTTGTTCATTTTCCTCTCTGGCTATTCATCAAACCCTGTAAACTGTACAGAAGCTAAAATTTTTTCACTCTGTCCCTTTCTCTCTAGCTCTACTATTATAAAACTCAGACAAGTGCCTGATCACTTTTACCTGTTCCTTTGGAATAGATTCTTAAGGGGTTTCTGGTCTCCACTTTTATTCCCCTTCAATATACCTGTTGAAGACATGTCACTCATAGTTTCTGACAAGTCTACCATCCATCTTTATGGAAAATTCTCTCTCCCACACCTCTGTCAAGGGGTGCAATTCAGTTCAGTTGCTCAGTCGTGTCTGACTCTTTGTGACCTCATGAATCGCAGCACACCAGGCCTCCCTATCCATCACCAACTCCCGGAGTTCACTCAGACTCACGTCCATCGAGTCAGTGATGCCATCCAGCCATCTCATCCTCTGTTGTCCCCTTCTCCTCCTGCCCCCAATCCCTCCCAGCATCAGGGTCTTTTCCAATGAGTGTTTTCGCATGAGGTGGCCAAAGTACTGGAGTTTCAGCTTTAGCATCATTCCTTCCAAAGAAATCCCAGGGCTGATCTCCTTCAGAATGGACTGGTTGGATCTCCTTGCAGTCTAAGGGACTCTCAAGAGTCTTCTCCAACACCACAGTTCAAAAGCATCCATTCTTTGGCGCTCAGCCTTCTTCACAGTCCAACTCTCACATCCATACATGACCACAGGAAAAACCATAGCCTTGACTATACGAACCTTTGTTGGCAAAGTAATGTCTCTGCTTTTGAATATGCTATCTAGGTTGGTCATAACTTTCCTTCCAAGGAGTAAGCATCTTTTAATTTCATGGCTGCAGTCACCATCTGCAGTGATTTTGGAGCCCCCCAAAATAAAGTCTGACACTGTTTCCACTGTTTTCCCATCTATTCCCCATGAAGTGATGGGACCGGATGCCATGATCTTCATTTTCTGAATGTTGAGCTTTAAGCCAACTTTTTCACTCTCCACTTTCACTTTCATCAAGAGGCTTTTTAGTTCCTCTTCACTTTCTGCCATAAGGGTGGTGTCATCTGTATATCTGAGGTTATTGATATTTCTCCCGGCAATCTTGATTCCAGCTTGTGTTTCTTCCAGTCCAGCATTTCTCATGATGTACTCTGCATAGAAGTTAAATAAGCAGGGTGACAATATACAGCCTTGACGAACTCCTTTTCCTATTTGGAACCAGTCTGTTGTTCCATGTCCAGTTCTAACTGTTGCTTCCTGATCTGCATACAGATTTCTCAAGAGGCAGGTCAGGTGGTCTGGTATTCCCATCTCTTTCAGAATTTTTCACAGTTTATTGTGATCCACACAGTCAAAGGCTTTGGCATAGTCAACAAAGCAGAATTAGATGTTTTTCTGGAACTCTCTTGTTTTTTCCATGATCCAGCGGATGTTGGCAATTTGATCTCTGGTTCCTCTGCCTTTTCTAAAACCAGCTTTAACATCAGGAATTTCATGGTTTACGTATTGCTGAAGCCTGGCTTGGAGAATTTTGAGCATTACTTTACTAGCATGTGAGATGAGTGCAATTGTGCGGTAGTTTGAACATTCTTTGGTAGTCCTAAGCAATCATGTTCTGTTCCACATGATACCATCTTCCCAATTCCTTTACATTGTTAATTAAACCAGGAAGGTACTCCTAACTGGGGCTTCCAAGTGGTGCTAGTGGTAAAGAACCCACAAGAGACATGGGTTTGATCCCTGGAGATAGGGACGATCCCCTGGAGGAAGGCATGGCAATCCACTCTAGTATTCTTACCTGGAGAATCCCACGGACAGAGGAGACTGGTGGGCTACAGTCCATAGGGTTGCAAGAGTCAGACACAATTGAAGTGACTTAGCACAGCACACCCCTAATTAATGTGTAGGTTATCCAGCAGCTATTAAAGTAACTTGACAGGTAAAGTTTGGCCACTTAGTTTCTCATCCTTAGACAAATGAATTAGAAAACAGGGAACGAATTGGACATTAGAAACAATAAATGAAGTTTTTAAAATTGCATAAAGAGTCCAGTTAGCACATAAGAGGCAATGGCCAAGATAAAATTTTGCCTAAATAGAAAATATTGGTAGATAGAAGTGATGATATAAAGCAGTAATACATAACAGGATAAATAAGGTGGTTGCTTCTGGGAGGAAAAGCAAAAAAACACATGAATTAGAGCAGAGATCAAGAGAGAAACTTAGTCATGGTAATAACAGAGCATGGAGTAAAATGCCCTACATTCCTGTTGCTGAGGGTCCTAGAGATGCTTCCCGTTCCAAATTTCCTAAGAGTCCTGTTTCCTTTATTGCTGAGTATATTCTAATGTATTTAATATGGCTTCAGTTTCCATCTGTAGCTGGTGCCCTGCTTGAGGTTACATTTGGATCCATCAGCTCTAGCAAAACAGATACTAAAAATCATCATATTAAGTGATGACAATGGAGGTTTAGTTACATGTAACTGACACCCCAAATTACAGTAACTTAAGATAGAGGTATATGTCTCTCTCACATAATGCTACAGGGGGCAAGAATGGCAAGTCTGATCCATTAGATTATCTTGGATCTTTCTACATTGTTGCTTTGCCCTCCCTTAGATGGTTTCTTATCTGTGTGGTTCAAGATAGGTTACTACCATGACCACTCTCCAAGCAACAACCTAGAAAAAAGGAGAAAAGAAGACAGGAAAGACATGACTTTTCCCTTTTAGACTGTAATTCAAAGGTTACGCTCATGCTCACAGCTCATTGGTCAGAGCTTAGTCACATGGTTACATTTAGCCACAAAGAAGGCTGGAAATTTTCTTTATTCTAGGTGGCATGTGTCTACTAATATGAAAAGGGAAGAATGGATATTTGGCGACAAGTGTCTGTTTTTGCCATAATTGTAATAAGGAATCTTTGTAGTTAACTCTTAGAAAGATTATGTGGGCCCCTTTGAATCTCCTAGGAAGTCTTTCATAGAAGAGTAGAGAATGTTAGTATCACTGAAAACAGCCTTTTCCAAGAGGGTATGTAATGATACCTTGGCCCCTAGAAGCATAAGAGTATCCTCCCTTAGGAGAATTGGCAAGCAATCATTGCCTAGGGAAAAGGGGCATAATTAGATACTCTCTCTTTTGAGTGTTTAAGAGGAAGAATTGCAGATCCCTAGGATGTGGGCTCCTTGGGAAACTTGTCCTGGGTCTGCTTGCTTCCCTGGCAATTGATTGTGATGTATATGGAAATAGAAAACATAGCTCTACCACTAAGAGCTTCAGCTGTGGGAACTGTGACCCTGGCATCTTTGGCTGAGCTGGGCACCAAGGGAACGGGCTTGTCCTCTCTCAGAAAACTTTGCTGAACTGGGAGGGCCTTGTTATGTGGTCTGTATTAGTCTGCTTGGGCTGTCATAACAAGGTACCTTATGGAACTCTGTGGTGGTCCAGTGGTTAGGACTCTACATTTGCACTGCCCTGGGCCAGGGTGGATCCCTGGTTGGGGAACTAGGATCCTGTAAGTTGCCAAGGAGCAGCCAAAGAGAAAAAAACAAAACAAAACATTAGACTGGGTGGTATAAACAATAGAAATTTATTTTCTCACAGTTCTGGAGGCTAAAAGTCCAAGATCAAGATTCTGACTGATTCTCTGGTGAAGGCTCTCTTCCTGGCTTGTAGGTACCCACCTCTTTGCTACACAGTCACATGTCCTGTTGTGTATATGTGCACGGGGTGGGGGTGAGCAAGCACCCTCTGGTGTCTCCTCTTACAACTTACAGGATCCTAGTTCCCCAACCAGGGATCCACCCTGGCCCAGGGCAGTGGAAGTGTAGAGTCCTAACCACTGGACCACCACAGAGTTCCATAAGGTACCTTGTTATGACAGCCCAAGCAGACTAATATAGACCACATAACAAGGTCCTCCCAGTTCAGATAATACTCCTGTTGGATCCAGTCCCCAACCTTATGACTTCATTTAACCTTGATTACTTCCTCAGGGGTCTGATCTCCAAACATAGCCACTTTGGGAGGTAGGACTTTAACATACGAATTTTGGGAGGACAAAGACTTTCACATCATAACATGGTCCCAGTATACAATGATGCTACTGTGGAAACTGTACTGATTTTCCTGGAGTAGAATTTCAAAGATAGCTACACTCTTCTTCTCTTTGAATCCATTGCCCCTTGCCATGTAACTTTAGTCCCTTTCCACACTGACTTGCTTTGGCAACAACTTGCTTTGTGATTTATGACCTGCTTCGGCAATGACACAGTTGCCAATGCAACACCAAGGAAGACTTACAAAGTGTTTACACATTGAGGCTTGCTGACTTTTTTCTGTTCTTGGGACCCCTATACTGCTGCCATGTGAAGAAATTCAAGTTAGTCTGCTGGATGATGAGATATGTGACTTAGTTGGCTCTACTGCTATGGCCAACAGCCTGAAAACTGCCAGATGTCTGAGAAAGGCCATTCTAGATTATCTAGCCACCCATCAATCCTCAGCTAACTGCAGATGCACTTGCAAGCCAAGCAGTGATAAGCTAAACTGGTCCAGGCCATAAGAACCATCCAGCTGATCTACAGAATTGTCAGCTAAATAAATGCTTGTTGTTTTAAGTCGCACATTTTGAGATGGTTTATTATACAGCAATAGACAACTACCATCCTTACCTTTAGAATATGTAGGAACTTTGGAGTTCTTAAATAATTAAGGAGGAGATACTAGACTTCCTGATAACTTGACATGAGGGGCCTGAGTGACTAACTAGAAAACAGAAAAGAATGTCATCACATGTATAACCCCAAGATTATTGAACAGTTTGTATTTGTTATACATCTAAATACTGGTAGCTCTCACTTCTGGGCTCTAAACCAATTTAATCAATAGTTCACTGTACATCCTTCCATAGATATCTCATTGGTACTTAACAGCAAATACATCTAAGTGATCAATCATAATCTCCTTCAAACTTCTTTATTGTTCCCTATATCAGTTGTCCAAGCCAGAATCTTGGAAATTATTCTCAAATATTCTTTCTTTGTCTCTACCCAGATGAATCAACAGTTCCTATTGTTTCTGCTTTCTGAGTCTCTCTAAAAATTCATTCACTTTCTTTCATCAGGACTATCACTTTCTTAGTACTTGTCATCATCACCTCTCTCCCAGATAATTATAACATTATCTTAACTCGGCTAGCATAGAATTTGCTAGTGGAATGGATGTGAGAAAGAAAATATTCAAGTATCATTCTGAGCTTTTGGCCTGAGAAACTGAAAAAAATATTGGCTTGTCATTTATTAAACTGGGGAAGATAGGAGTAAACGTGGACTCAGGCCAGACTGTGCCACATGGCCATCTCTGACACATAAGAGGCTGAGAAACTAAGTATCTGAGTGTATTAGTTTTCTATTACTGGGTAATAAATTACCATAAACTTGGGTATTCTTGCCTGGAGAATCCCATGGACAGAGAAGTCTGGTGGGTTATAGTCCATGGGGTTGCAAAGAGTTGCAAAGAGTCAGACATGACTGAGGAATTAAGCACACATACACACAAGAATTAATAGGGGAAAAAAAAAAGAATTAATAGGAGAAGGTGGCCTAGACAGAGACCAGATTTGATATCCTTGCCAATCATACTAAGTTCAGTGGTAGACTTCATCTTGAAGGTCATGGAAACCTATTTAACTGTTTTAAGCAAGAAAGTAACATGTTTTTTGAAGATTCTTGTAAAGGCTTATTGGAGGACAGGTTTGAAGAGAAAGGGTCTGGATGTAGATGAATTAGTTAGAAAGTTTTCCTAGTCAAGTAGGTGAGAGAAGATAAGACTTGAAGTGAGGTAGTACTAGTATGATGGAAAGAGGAGACAGACTGGAGAGATGGTAAAGTTACAGAAGAAGCAAGACTTGTTCATTAATTGGATGTGGGGACAGGAAGGGGAGGAAAGAAGTATAGGATGACTTCTAGGTTTCTGGTTGAGGCAACAAGGGGTGGATGGTGGTGAGAAACTGAAACAGGGGATACAAGGAGCAGATTGATGATGGGCTGTAGAAACATTGGTTGTGTGTGTAGGCTCTGATATCTGATAGACCTTGGTCTGAGTCCTGGCTCTGCACTTATTAGCAGTGTCATACTGAGCATTTTATGTAACTTGAACCTCAGTTTCCTCAACTGTAAACTGGAAATAATACAACTTACCTCTTGTTCACATATGTGTGAATTGAATGCACACTGTCTGGTATCCAGTAGTTTTGCTATAATGTTAGTTATTACTACCTTTTAAAAAAGGTTCAGGGAGGAGGCTCAGGATAAAAAGGGTGACCCCTTAAGGAAATGCTTCTGTGAAAGCATTCCCGTCAAGTCAAAAGAGGAAAAATATGGTGCTGTGGCAGGCCAGCTGAAGCCAGAAGGAGGAGGCCAGACAGGGCTGAGCTACAGCCACGTTGCTGAGCAGATGAGTCACTGAAAGTGGCAGGCTGAGCTGCCCAGGCCACAGTTGGACTCGCGGTGGCCAGGCTAGACTGGGCTATAACGTAATTACTTCATTGTCAGTGGGGAATCATGGCGATGTTCTGGAAGCTTGTCTTCTCTTTCCCCTTGAAGGAATCTATTGCTTGTTCCCCTTTTATAGGACTTTCCACATCCAGTCTTACTTTTTGGAAGCTGCAGGAAACCGTGGAAAGAGTCAGAAAAGCCAGAATTTGAGTTCTGTCTAGCTTGCTCAATGACCTGGTACATGTCACTTCTCGTCGGTCTTCTTATCTGTAACAGGAGAATGAACAGACCTGCCTTCAAAGTGTGATGTGACGATCAGATGACAGTTGGTTGGAAGGTGCTTAACAAAAAGGCATGCATTCGTGTTCTGTTCACTAGTTGTCTCCTTTATCTTCTTGCTGCTCCTGGTCCTTCTCCACCTACTTCCTTGAGGACGTTGAGCAGTTCTAATTCATTTTAGATCCGCACCACTTAGCTTGGCCCGGCACACAATTTCATGAATGGACGAATGAAAGAATCAATGAACCGTCCGCGGCTACCACAGGCGCGCCGGGCCCCGCCCCCTTCCGCTCTCCGCCCCCTCCCTCCCACACCACGCGGTGGGGCCAAGGGCGGGTCTCTCGCGACCGTTCGCTGGCGCGTGCGCGGGAGACGGCGCGCGGCCGGAGGTGGCGGGCGGGCTCCCGGTGCGCGCGCGCGAGGGGAAGGGAGGGGCGGGGCCCGGCCAGAGGCAGGCGGGCGGGCGGGCGGACGGCTGGCTGGGGAGCCGGCGGCGGCGGCGGCGGGTGACCAGCCGAGCGTGTGCCGGCTGGGACAGGACGAGGCTGCGGCGATGCTGCCTCCTGCGTAAGGAACGCCGAGGAGGCCGCGGCCCTTGAGGCCCCAGAAAGCGCGGAGGAGCTGCGGGCTGGGATCGGTGGCTTCGGGTGCCCGCCGGGCCATGGTGGCCGCGGGAGGTGGTTGGCGCGGTAGCGCGGCGGCCCGGGGCGGTGCGGGGCCGGGACAGTCGCGGCGCTGACGCCCGCAGGGCCCAGCCGCAGATATGAAGCGGAGCCGCTGCCGCGATCGACCGCAGCCGCCGCCGCCGCCGCTGCCGCAGGCAGCCGGCCGGGAGGATGGGGCTCAGCGGGCGGCGGAGCTGCCCCAGCCCCAGCCCCTGCCCCCGCGCCGGAGAGCGCCGCCCGGGAGGCAGCGACTGGAGGAGCGGACCGGGCCAGTAGGGCCCGAAGTCAGGGAGCAGGTAGGGCTGGCCGGGGTCTCGGAGGGAAAGGATGGGGAGGGGGAGCCTGAATGGGACTGACGGGGGAGGGCTGTCTCGGGCGGGAAGATTTGGGTTGGGGGAGTTGAAGGGGTGGGGACTGAATTGAAGTTGGGCAGGAGGAATGGGAGGTCTGGAGAGGCAGAAAAATGGGGAGTGGAGAAATGGAAGTATTAGTCTGGGGTTGAATGGGAAATGAGAGCGTAGGGATGAAAAATGGTCCTATGGGCGTTTGAAGTAAAGGGTTCTGGAGAAGAAGGGACGCCGCAATGTGGGCTGGCAGTGAATGAAGTGCAAAGAATAGGCTTACTAAAGGGGTATGGAGGAATTATCCAGAGGGGCAAAAAGTGTAAGGTAGGGACAGTCAGTGTGATATAGTAAATGTTATCTTATTTTCTCGAGGTTGCCTTGACAGTTGTGAAAAAGATGTCATTCCCAAGCATTCTCTGGTTTGGCCATCGTTATAGTCTTGTTGGAATATGTTCCTAGCCATTGTTAAAGTTCTCTCCAGTAATGATCCATTTTATGAGAAAGCACTTTTTAAAACATGTGCTTTGGGGCTGCATGTGTGCAATCCAAAGGCAGTACTGTGAGCAGAGAATTCATAGATTTAGTCTCTGCCTTCTAGGAGTTTACCACTGAAAATATCTTAGTGGGAAAACAGAAATGCAAAAAGTTCGTGGAGTTTCTGAATGGACAGGATGTGTTTATGTATTAATTTATTAATCGAGTGTGGGTTATTTAGAAGTAGTGGATAAAGGTCAGTTTTATGAGGGAGGAGAAGTTCTCATTAGTAGCTGTAGGAAGTTCAGTGAGTACGTGCATGGTCCTTGATCTTGTGGGATTTACAGAAAAATGTACTGTAGTAATGGACTCCAGTGACAGCTTCCCTTTTGCACATACTATTCAAGACCCTACTGACTTCATCTTTGGAGATTTGAAGGGTCCTGTTAGGTCTCCTGCCTCACAGGAGACCTTTCTCGTATGTTAAATAAGTATTTTCCATAGACATCATTATTATATAGTTTCAGTGATGCACATGTTAGCACTTGGACTTTCCCCCACTGTTGGTTTTTTATCTTGTATTCTCCACCCAGTGCTGAGTAGACTGTGCTATTGCTATCTTTGCCCTTACTTTAAGGCCGCTGAGCATTGTCCTCTTACTGTAATTTTCTCTCTCAACCTTGTCTTTTATATTCTCTGCAGTTCCTATTCAAAACATTTTAAAATGTACTTAAAACCCAGATCCTTTCCTGACTCAAGTTTACCTGGTCCAATTTACCTTATCCAGTGCTTCACTGAAGAGTTCAAGGTTACTTGATTTCTTCCCCTTTATCTCAGGATTTCTGTGTTCACTCATCCTTTTAAATCTCAAAGAAGGAAGTACTTATCCTCTTCCAGGCTAATTTCTTTATGTTTTTGATTTCATTCCCTCTTATCTTCTGTAGGCCCTTATTGTCTTATACCTCAAATAAAAACAAAACAACAGGATTTCCTTGAGTTTTGTAACCTACTTAAGCTACTTTGTAATCTCATTTTTGCTAACCAGCAACCTTCTTGAAAAATGAGTTTATGTTCAGGAGTCTGAGAAAGCTCCAGGAGATGGTGAAGGACAGAGAAGCCTGGCGTGCTGCAGTCCATGGGGTTGCAAAGAGTTAGACACAACTGAGTGACCGAACAACAACAGTTCACTGTCTCAGCTTCTTCACCTTACATACATTCCTCATATATTTGGCTTTTACACATACACTCTCCCCAAACTGATGTCTTCAAGGTCATCAGTAACTTGTGTGTTTATTTATTTACTTTTTAATTGTGATGTGACTACAGAGTGCAAATCAAAGGTTCATTCAGCCCATGAATTTTTACAGAATGAATACACCTATGTGACCGCTCCTCAGATAAAGATGTAGAACATTTCCAGTACCCTAGAATGTGCCTTTGTGTTTTCTCCCAGGTATTACCCATCTCTAGAGGTAACCACTCACCAGCCTCTATCACCATGGATTAGTGTTGCCTCTTCTGAACTTCATATAAAGTAAATCATTCAGCTCAACTCTTTTATGACTGTACTCTTTCATTCAGCTATGTCTGTAAGATTCATCTATGTTGTTTCTTTTAGAAAAAGCGTGTTCTTTTTCCCTGCTGTATAGTTTTCCCTTGTGTAAATGTACCATGATAGATGCTAAAACTTCCTTTTTTAAGTTGAAAAATAACATGTGGCTATTTGTTAAAAGTTTTCATTGTGAAAGAATTACACGGAAAGATTTGCAGCAGTCCTGGGGACCTTAAAATGACTAAATCTGATAACCTCCCTCTTCTCTGCCCTCTGTGAACTATTGGTCACTCTTGACCATGTGTTTCTTTTGACATTTTCTTCTCTTTTGTCATAATGTCTTTTCTACTCCCGTTTCTCTAACTGCTTCTTGGGTGTCTTTTTCTGTTTTCCGTTGCTGTCCCCAGTGAGTTCCTTGAGGATGTGTTTCCTCTCTGTCCTTAGCTTTTTTTCTTTTTCTTTTTTTTGGTCATGCTGAGGCTTACAGGATCTTAGTTTCCTGACCAGGGAACCCAGGCCCCTGCGTGTGAAAACACTGAGTCCTAACCACTGAACCAACAGAGAATTCCCAGCTTTTTTCTTTTATCCTTTGTTTTAAAAAATTTATTTATTTACTTATTCACTTTTGGTTGTGCTGGGTCTTTGTTGCTGCTCAGGCTTTCCTCCAGTTGCTGGGAGTGGGGATTACCCTCTGGTTGCCAAGCATGGGCTTCTCATTGCGGTGGTTTGTCTTGTTGCCGAGCACAGGCTCCAGGGCATATGGGCTTCAGTAGTTGCAGCTTATGGGCTCTGGAGCGTGTGGGCTTCATTAGTTGTGACGTGAAGGCTCAGTAGTTGTGGCACACTGGCTTAGTTGCCCCTTGGCACGTGGAATTTTCCCTGACCATGGATCGAATCCATGCCTCTTGCATTAGCAAGTGGATTCTTAACCACGGGACCACCAGGGAAGTCCACAGGTTTTTTTCTTAATTGTATTTTGTTTTTTAACAGGCTTACCCTATTCATGGCAAGTACTTAGGATATTGGGTAGGGTCTATGTGCTGTGCTTAGTCGTTCAGCTGTGTCCGACTCTTTTGTCCATGGGGATTCTCTGGGCAAGAATACTGGAGTGCGTTGCTATGCCCTCCTCCAAGGGATCTTCCCAACCCAAGAATCGAACCCAGTTCTTCGCATTGTAGGCATTCTTTACCGACTGAGCAAAAGGGTCTGTAGTTCTCTTTGTTCATGACATTATGTTAGAGAGCCTCCTTGTAAAGTCATCTGAGTCTCTAGGCCTCACCTCTTAGCTTTATATTTCCATTTCTAGCCTTAACATTTCCACCTTAGACCCTCAGCATTTGTGATCTTAACATTAGTGGTTTTCATAATTTGATAGTGTCTTGAAATTCCATGACTTGAAATTATTTGTTGAAAACTTAAAAATTTTCAATTTTGTGTGTTATGAGGTAGGATGGATTATTCCATTCATTCAGGGAGTAAAAACCTAGCTGATCACCAAGGTATCTACCTTTCAGAAATGACTTTGTTCTTCATTTCTCCTGACGTGGAATAATGCTGTTATGTGTTATACCATGCTGGTATTTAGGAATAATTTCTGAACAGGATGCAGAACTTGGATCTCTGGATTAGTGGCTTACTGTATCATTGAAATATTGATAGATTCCATTATTCTCTTTTGAAATGTGCTTCTCCCTGTGTCTTTCCTTTCTCTGGTCCTCAAACTTGAAATTATATCTGTGGTCTTTGTCTTTTCGCTCTCCCTTGACCCCCTTATCCAGATTCTGCTGATTCTGTCTTCATGATATGTTTCAAATCTTTATGCTCACTGTCATCACCTTAATTTACACCATTTATAAACTTTTGTCTTGGTTGTTGTAATATCTTAACTGCGTTTACTCTGCTTTTAGCCTTTTAACCTCTAATTTATTCTGTATTCTAATAAAGAAGATTGGAACTCCTTGCCTGTCTGAGTTGCAATAAGTATTTTTAAATAATCAATTCATTACTTTATCTTCAGAAACTTTCATTAGCTTTTTAATACCATAGAATAAAGTTTGAAGACCTTGGCATTCAAGGTCTACTTGAAACATCACTTTTTATTAGAATCAGTTAGAGGCCCCTTCTCTTGGTTCCCAATACTTTGCTTTGTATCCATTGTAGTATACATTATTGAAATAGCTTATCTCTCTTGTTAGCAAGTTCTTTGAGGCCCAGACTCTTTCATTTATTATTGTATACCTAGTGTGGTATTTGAAACATAGTTATTAGTCTGAATACTTATTAGAAACATGGATGTGTGCTGGCACTTGAAATGTATACTGAGCAATATCCTAATTGGTTGTCAGTCTCTCATCAGAGAAAAAACTCCTCGGAGGCTGTCTTAATCATCACTGTACCAGCCTTTAGTGTTTTAACTGGTACATAATGGGCACTTAGTAAATATTTGTTTCCTTCTTAGGCACTTTCATATTTTTATTTTAATTAGTTATCTATCTGAAAAACTTTCTTCTCAGTCTTTGCCCATTGAAATTCTACTCAAGCTTCCAGGCCTAACTCGTGCCACAGAAACTGTTCTGTGAAGTTGCTTTTCTATGATTGGGCTGTCATAAATAGCACTTCTGTCCTTCTGTATTCATTTTATATTATTTCGTATCTGCTTTTAAGTTGTAAATTATTGAGGGTGGGAACTATATCATCATTTTATATACCATAATACGTAATCAAGGCCTTTGTCACAATAGGCACATAATTATTTACTACCTGAATGAATGAACAGGAAATGATTCAAATATTTTGAATTGAGTAATTGAACTGAATTGAATTGAGTAATAACGGTAGTAAGAGAGAAATAGGTAAGTAAAGAAAATGAGACATTTTTGAAGATGGAGGAAGATGGAGTTCAATTTTACTTTCTAGAATTCTCTCAGCACCATTAAGGAATTTTCAAAAATTTTTTCATGAAAATCATAATTCGGCACTGGAATGTTATTGTATAGTCAAAGTGAAGTGAAAGTTGCCCAGTCACATCCAACTCTTTGTGACCCCGTGGACTGTATACTGTATAGTCCATGGAATTCTCTAGGCCAGAATACTGGAATATGTAGCCTTTCCCTTCTCTGGGGGATTTTCCAAACCCAGGGATCAAACCCAGGTCTCCTGCATTGCAGGCAGATTCTTTACCAGCTGAGCCACAAGAGAAGCCCAAGAATATTGGAGTGGGTAGCCTATCCCTTCTCCAGAGGATCTTCCCAAACCAGGGATTGAACTGGGGTCTCCTGCATTGCAGACGAATTCTTTACCAACTGAGCTATCAGGGAAGCCCAAAAGCACAGGGCAGAAAATACGCAGAGGGAAAACTGCATGTATTTTTTAGGAAACTGTAATTGATTTGGTATTGTTGGAATTTGAACTTGGAGGCATAGATGATGAGTTTAGAGCCTAAAAGAGCCTAGATGGGTAGAAGATCTTTACTACTATTTAAAAAGAGTAAAGTAGGGGTCTTACTTGTTTTTTTAACCTGGGTTACTCTGGCAGCTGTGTGGAGGATACAGTGTAGGACATGGTGATTAAGGCATGGGCGTTTGAGAATTTTTCTGAGTTTTCCCAGGGGCTTTACAGGTGGCACAGTAGTAAAGACTCTGCCTGCCAATGCTCGAGATGCTGGTTCGATCCCTCGGTTGGGAACATCCCTGAGAAGGAAATGGCAGCTTACTCCAATATTCTTGCCTGGGAAATCCCATTGACAGAGGAGCCTGACAGGCTATATCAGATGTGATTGAGCAGGTACTCATGCTAAGTTTTCAATGGAAGGTGTGTGCTTAGTTGCTCAATCATGTCCAATTGTGACCCCATGGACTATAGCCCGCTAGGCTCCTCTGTTCTTGGAATTCTCCAGGCAAGAATGCTGGAGAGGATGACCATTCCCTTCTCCAGGGGATCTTCCTGACACAGAGATCAAACCTGAGTCTCCTGCATTGCAGGTGGATCCTTTATCATTTGAGCCATTGGGGTGCTAGTGATAAAGAACTCGCTTGTCAATGGAGGAGACATAAGAGACTCGGGTTTGACCCCTGGGTCAGGAAGATCTCCTTGAGGAGGGCATGGCAACCCATTCTAGTATCAGTATTCTTGCTTAGAGAATCCTGTGGACAGAGGAACCTGGGAGGCCACTGTCCATAGGATTGCAAAGAGCTGGACACGAGTGAAGTGACTTAGCACGCACCTGCTCCAGTCTGACCTCTGCAATGACAATGAGTTTTCAATACAGAGTGTTTGTTAACTCTTTCCTCCCATCTTGTCCTGAAGTAATATAAGTAAGGGCCAGCCCTGAAAACCTATTACCTTTGGGAGATTTGATTTCATCAAAGGTCCTGGGAGCAGAGAGCCTGGGATGATTGAAGCAGGTTGGACAGTTTTCCCTGATGAGCGTAGGATACATCTGCTTACAGATTTTTCCCCATCTTTGTTTTACTGGATGCCTCTTAGCCTAAGATCAGCCTAAAAGCTTTTTCCACCCCAGTTACTTATGGTGACCTATGATTAGGACTGTCAGAGGCAGCTTCATACTGCAATCACTATGCCTCCTTCATTGCTAGTCTTAGCTACTATATGGTTCTTTGCTAAATTTGCTACCTAGCTTTGTACTTTTTGGTAAAACCCCCATGGTACCTTGGTAATTATCTTTTTTATCAGCAGGTATTGGTTGTTTTTCTTCTCTTTTATACGTACTTGGGGTTCCAAAGAGGTTTGAAAACCAGGTTGTTGGGTCAAGGGCTAGCCCTGGGGGTGGAGGAAGAAGTCCTCAGGGGAGAGCAGAGACTGGGCGTCCCTGGGAGTCAGGACTTACACATGATGCACTGTTCGTCCTACATAGCTGGCCGCCTTTTTGTTTCAGTGTTGTACCTCATTGTCAACCCCAAACTCTTTTCTCTGCACTATAGCCATATACACAGTGCTGATGTAAAAGTCAAAGTGCTCAGTTGTGTCCGGCTCTTTGCAACCCCATGGACTATACAGTCCATGCAATTCTCCAGGCCAGAATACTGGAGTGGATAGCCATTTGCTCTCCAGGAGATCTTCCCAACCCAGGGATGGAACCCAGGTCTCCCACATTGCAGGCAGATTCTTTACCAGCTGAGCCACCAGTGAAGACCCTATATAAAGTGGAAATATAGTAAATAATTGATGGGGAAAATTGATATCAACCTGAGCTTCCTGCTTCCATGTTCATTGGGCATATTTCATCTTTACTAATAATAGTTCCACTTCTAAAATCTTAGTTTACAGCTTATCACACTCTGATCTTCACATCATCTTCTGTTTCTGTAGCTTGCATTCATTCATCCCCAAAATTGTTCAAACTCTTTGTAACCTCTGGTCTGTTGATTTTTGCTTTTTCCTAAATCATCTTTTCATTGTTGGTCACCTCATGCCTCTACTTTCCTCCCTGTCCAACTAAATATTTCATGGGCTGTCATAATTATTCCTATGTGTGTTCCTTCAGTACCTTCTGTCTTAGCTGTCATACCTGTCATACTGGAGAAAATCCCAACTGTGATTAAACCAACTCTGTCTATGGTACACTTGTACCAGATAATAAAAGAAATAAGTAAAATATGTAGTGTGCTATAGGGTGATAAATACTATGAAGAAAATAAAACAGGAAAGGGGGATATAGAGTGATGGGAGATTTTATGGCTTTAAATAGCATTATCATGAAAGATATCTCTTTGGAATGAGATGTTTGAGTAAAGACCTGAAGAATATAAGAAACAGGCATTTCAATTCTGAGGGGAAGAATATACTTGGTAGCGGTAGAAAGCTCCTTAGGCTGGAAGCATATCTTTAGCTCTAAAATTTTGTTTGAGGAACACCAAGGAGCCCAAGTATGGCTAGAGTAGAGTGAGTAAGAGAAAGGGTAGTAGATGAGATCAAAGGGGAAAGATGGGGAGAGGAGGGCTGAATTATGGAGAGTTTCAGATGGGTAAGTGTCTTACAGGGTAAGGTTTTTGGCTTTTGTGCTGAAGGAGATGAAAAGCCATTGGAGAATTTTGAGCAGAGGAATCACGTGATCTGACATTCATTTTAATCCCATCTGTTTGACTACTTTCAGGAGCATTGACTGAATGGGTATGTGGAAGCAGAGAGACCACTCAAGAGACTCTTGCAGTTACTCAGGCAAACGAGCAAGGGATATGAAATAATTGTCTGTGAATAAGAGAATGCTTTTTTGTAGAACAAAACCACTTGAAAGCGTTGTCTGTATCTTCTTTCATTTCTTCTGCTCTTACTCTTTCTTGAACCCATTCCAGTCAAATCAGGCCTTAGTCTCCTAATTCCACTGCAGCACTTATGTCAGGGTCATCATTGGTCACGTCCAGTAGCCAGTTTTCAGTATTCATCTCACTCAACCTGCTGCTTTTGACATGGTTGATCATTCCATCATTTGGCTCCTGGGACCGTGCTCTCTTGGTTTTCTTCCAGTCTCACCAGTGCTTCAGAGAGCTTAGTATTTAATCTGCTTCTACAATCTGTTCTCTCTCCTGGTGTAATCTCATTAGATTGTATTACTTTGCATTTCATCTGTCTGCTGTTGATTCCCATGTTTTTTCCTCTAGTCTTGACTTTCCTCTGAGCTCTAACTCCTTTTTTCAGTTGTGAGTGTAACATTTCTATTTGGGTAGCGAATAGACCTTTCAAACTTAATGTGTCCAGAGTTTAACCCTGTTTTTATTTCCTTTTCTGCTTCTCCTTCAGTCTTAATGTCTCCTTCATGTCAATAAATGGCACTATCATTCAAGCTATGACAAACCTAGACAGAGTATTAAAAAGCAGAGACAACACTTTGCTGACAAAGGTACATATACTCAAAGCTATGATTTTTCTAGTAGTCGTGAACAGATGTGAGAGTTGAGCCATAAAGAAGGTTGAGTGCTGAATAATTGATGCTTTTGAACTGTGGTGTTGGAGAAGACTCTTGAGAGACTGACTGTTGGACTGCAAGGAGATCAAACCAGTCCATCCAAAAGGAAATCAGTCCTGAATATTCACTGCAAGGACTGATGCTGAAACTGAAGCTCCATTACTTTGGCCACTTGATGTGAAGAACTGACTCACTGGAAAAGACTATGATGCTGGGAAAGATTGAGGGCAGGAGGAGGAGGAGTGACCAGAGGGTAAGATGGTTGGATGGCATCATCAACTCAATGGACATGAATTTGAGCCAACTCTGGGAGATGGTGATGGACAGGGAAGCGTGGCATGGTGCAGTCTATGGGGTCGCAAAGAGTCGGACACTACTGAGTGGCTACACCACAAAATCATTCACTCAGAGCAAAATATGGAAGTTGTTTTTGATTCTTTTCTAAACCTCATATTCCACATTCAGCCCATCAGTTCTGGTTGGTGCAGTATTCAAACTGCGTGAGACTTTTCCCCACTAGCTCCATCACTAGTCTAATATTAGCCTCTTTCATCTTCCATCTGGGTTACTATAAAAGTCTCCTAACCTGTCTTCCTGATTCTATTCTTCTACCCTCCCCCCCAACTATGATAATGATAATTGGTACACAGCAAGAGCAGTATCATCCTGTAAAAGCTAAAGTCAAAATTTGTCACCTTCTCTAGTTAAAAGTGGCTTTCCATCACAGTTAGTCAAAGTTGAAGGTGCTTGCTTTGTCCTTTAAGTGCCTACGTGATCTGCCTCTGCTGCTGCTGCTGCTGCTGCGTCGCTTCAGTCATGTCCTAGGCCTTCTCAAACCTCATTTCCTTCTCTTCCTTTTGTTACTGTGCTCTAGTCACAGTGGCTGCCTTGATGGTCTCCAGATATATTAAGCATGCTCTTCCCTGAGGACATTTTAAAAATTATTTGAGGACTTCTATACTTAGTATTTTTCTCTACCTGAGGTGTTCTTTCTCTGGATATGTTTATATGACTGGCTTCCTCATTTCATTTAGGTCTCTGTTCAGATATCACCTCCTCAAAGAGGCCTTCCTTGACCAGCCTTTTTAACGTAGCATTCTTAGTCACTCCTGTCCCCTCTTTTTATTATGTCCTTTATTCACCTGTGACTGTCACATATTTGTTATTTATTGTCATTCTCACACATTAGGATATATGCTCCCTGAGGATATGAATTTGAATTGGTTTTTCCTTACTGCTGTATCTCCAGTTTCTAGACATGTATATTGGAGATACTAAAGAAATGCTTCTTGAGTGAATATATAGTGATTAAGTCATTGTCTGACCTTAGATTCCAACTGTGTGACCTGATGCAAGTTACTTAAATTCCTTAAGCCTTAATCACCCCATGTGTATGTAGTGGAGATAATTTCATTACCAATTTCATTGTTAGGATTTAATAAGTTAATCCATGTAAAACACTTACTACAAAGCCTGATACCAACGAATGCTCAATAATGGTTAATTATTATATTTTTAGAATACATGCATAGAATGTGTGAATATAGGGTTCATATTTTTCAGTGTTCTTATCTGGTTTCAGAAAGAAATAAAAAAAAGGTATGTCTTGACCTTTGATTTGTTGGCATTATTGAACTGTCCTTTTATTTTGTTCAGCTTGAAAAAGCGGCTTTAATTTGTATATTTTTCCTTTTAGACCACCAGGCTCCTCTGTCTATGGGGATTCTTGAGGTAAGAATACTGGAGTGGGTAGCCTATCCCTTCTCCAGGGGATCTTCCCGACCCAGAATCAACCCGGGGTCTCCTGCAGGCAGATTCTTTACAACCTGAGCTACCAGGGAAGCCCTTAGGGAAACTTCATGAATTTCTTTCTAAGTAACTGGTTTAGAATGTGTTATAGTCTCCCTAGGCTTTAGAATGTATTTAATAGCAAATATGGACCAAGGAAACCACATTTTAAATTCTGTGATATTTTAGTTGTTTACCAATTTTAATGTAATGTTCACCCTTCTTAAGGGTGGACCTTGCAGCAGAAGTACAAATCCTTTAACCTTCGATTTGTTGGGAGATGAAGAAGCCACATAGCTTCTCTGCCTGTATTTCAGCAAAACAGGGGTAATATAGATGTAGGAATACTAATTTTATATAAATTATTTATTATATGTATACTTTTGCTTTCTAACCTTGTTCCACTCAGCATTGTTTTTGAGAATTATATGTCACAGATCAGCACACTTTTTCTGTTCAGGGCAATATAATAAGTATTTTAGGTTTTGTCATACTGTTTGTTTCACAACTACATACTCAACTAAACTGTTGTAGCATGACAGCATCCCTAAGACAATATGCCAATGAATGAACTTACCTATATTTCAATAGACTTTATATAGAGATATTGAAATTAGAATTTTATCTAATTTCCATATTTGTCATATTGAGAATACTATTTTACAAACTCTTGTTCTATTCATTTGTTTTCCAACTATTTACAAATGTAAAAATTTCTTTTAGCTCCCTGGGTAGACATAAGCAGACTGTGGGCACGACATGGCCTACCAGCTGAAGTTTACTTACCTTGATCTATGTTATCTTAACACATTTAGATTAATGTCATCAATTTTAAACTGCTATATAGCATTATTTTGAAAGAATAATTTGTAATATGTAAACTTTTTAAAAAAACTTGGACTTCCCTGGTGGCTCAGATGGTAAAGAACCCGCCTGCAATGCTGGAGACCTGGGTTTTATCACTGGGTTGGGAAGATCCCCTTAAGGTGGACATGGCAACCTACTCCAGTATGCTCACCTGGAGAATCCCCATGGACAGAGGAGCCTGGCAGGCTACAGTCCATGGGATCACAAAGAGTCCAATACGACTGAGTGACTAAGCACAGCACAACAAACATTTTGTTATAATAATGGACCATTAGGTGATTCCCACTTTCCAGCGCTACAGTAAATATTCTTGTACTTATCTCCTTGTGCACATGTGCAGGAGTTTCTCTTACAGGATATTGTTGCCAGATTGCTTTTTTCAGTGTTTGTACCTGTATGTGCTTTGCCACTGATGTTTCGCTGTGTCCTTGACAACTCTTGGTGTTATCACTTTTTGTTAATTTTCTAGATTTAGATGGCATCTCAGTGCTTTAAATACATTTTCCTGATTATTAGCAAGGTTGAGAATCTCTTCACAGATTTAGTATTTACTTGGAAGTTTTGCTTTCTGTGACTTCCTTAGTTATGAACTTTGTTTTTCTCATAAACTTCCTTTTTATTTTTCTTATTGATTGTTGTTGAGTTTTTTTTTTAAATTGTCATTTAGAAATAGAATATGGCGAAGAAGTATTGTAGGGAAAGAGCAAATTAGCCAAGATAGCAGTGAGGAGAGTCTTTCAACCCACGGCCTCTCGCTCTCGCACCATGTTTTGTAAATACACGGTTATGTAACAGCTGAGGTCACTTATGGCACTGCACGTGCACTTCACAACTTACCCGCCTGGCCACAGTCCACCTTTGTTCTGCAAACATATATAAGCTCCACCTGCAAAGCCCTTGAGGCTGCATTATGTCTGCATCTGCTAGGTCAACCACAGGAGAATACAGTGTGTCTGCCTTAGGGCTGCTGCGCTAGCCCGGAGAGAATAAACATGTCTGCAGTTCCTTGAGTTTTCTTCCAGCTTCCCCACTTGTGCCTTGCCCATCCTGGGTTCAGCAAACAGTGAGATACAGGGAGATAAATATACTTTAGGTTTGAATTCTCTTAATAGCTTAGTAGGTTTGAATTTGAAATGGTGATAGCAATGTCTATTTAACCATGTTGTTCTTATGGTTATAAATTGCCTAGTTTGTATTGGAGCTCACTAAATGTTTGTTTCTATGTTTTTCATTGTGTGTGTTCTTTGTGACTACTGTAACTTTATGTGTAGCAAAGTATTCCTTTTGTAGCAGACCACTTGTTTTGTGAATTTTCTTCTTTCCTCCTTTTTTTCTTTTTTTACTATTGTTTATTGTCAAATACAACAAGTACAGAAAAGCAGTTAAAAACAAAAAGATAATTTAGTGAATTATAAAATGAACACCATTAATCAAGCAGAATTTTACCAGCCATTCAGGAAACTTCTTGCTGTGGCCCTCCCAATCATAGTCCCTCTGTCTCTGCAAAAGTAATCAGTATTCTGACCTAGGGATTCTCTGGTAGTTCAGACGGTAAAGAATCTGCCTGTAATGCAGGAGACCTGGGTTTAGTCCCTGGGTTGGGAAGATCCCCTGGAGGAGGGTATGGCAACCCACTCCAGTATTCTTGCCTGAAGAATCCCATGGACAGAGGAGCTTGGTGGGCTCTACAGTCCATAGGGTTACAAAGAGTCAGACACGACTGAGTGACTAGGCATAGCACAGCAGATTCTGACTTAAGCATTTCTTTGTATTTCTCTTTAAGTCTGCATCTAAGACATTACAGTTTAGTCTTGCCCATTTAAAAAAACTAGATGTGTTTGTCTCTTTTAATCTATACGTTTTCCTTTCATCTCTTCTTTAAAGTCTGTATGTTGAAAAACTTTGGAACATTTGACCTGTAGTTTCCCTTAGTCTAGATTCATAGTTACGGTGCATTTCAAAATGTTTCAGCTCCTTTGTATTGCCTGCAAGTTACAGCTGGATAGAGAGGCTTAATCAGTCTCAGGTTCAATTCCTTTGGCAAGATTTTGGGTGGTAGTGTGTTCTTTAAATAGAAGGCACACGATGTCTGCTTTTTGTTCTTTGATTGGGGGTCCCCGTACATAATGAAATTCATCTTTCTCACTGTTTTGAATATTTTTCTCTTTGTTGTTGGCTTTAACAGTTGGTAATGATATGTTTTGACTCAAATTCTGTGTGAGTTTAACCTACTTGAGGTTCATTGAGCTTCTGCACATGTAGGCTTATGTCTCATCAAATTTGGGAAGTTTTTGGCAGTTGTTTCTTCAGGTATTCTTCCCATTTCTCTCTTCTTCTTCTGGGATTCCCTTAATGCATATATTGTTTCTTTTGAAGATGAACCCCTCATCTCTTAGGCTCTCTTCACTTTATTCTCTTTTTTTCTTTTTGTTCCTCAGACTATATAGCTTTAATTGTCTTGTCCTCGAGATTGCTGATTATGTCTTTGCTTTCTCAAATTTGCCATTGAACCCCCTACTGAACTTTTCATTTATTGGCTTTCTTATTTCTAGAATTTCTATTTGATTCCCTTTTATAATTTGTCTTTTTGTTGATAATCTTGTTTTGTTCATACATTGTTTTCCTCATTTTCTTTAATTCTTTGCAAGTGTTTTCCTTTAGTGATAGGAGCTTATTTAAGACGATAGATTTCAAGTATACTGCCAAGTGGAATGCTGGGCTTCCTCAGGGATGTTTTCTGTTAATGTATTTTGACTCTTGAGTGGACCATACTTTCTTATTTCTTTATACATCTTGTGTTTTTTTAAAAATTGTTGTTGTTGAAAAGTAGAGATTTGAATATTGGCAACTCGGGAATACAGTGTTTCCCCTTTCCCCAGGTTTTGCTATTTTTTAAATATTGAAGGCTGTAGTTGTTCATTTGTCTAGTGAATTTTCCCAGCCTTTTTTGTAGAAATTGTATTTCTTGCTGTTTGTGATACTGAAGTCTCCGTTCCTTAGCTTGTATTTTGATTATGGTTTTTTGGATTGCCAGGAGCTAAACAAACAAACATACAGTCAGTATGTTTGTTTTCAGATCAGATCAGATCAGTCGCTCAGTCGTGTCCGACTCTTTGCCACCCCATGAATTGCAGCACACCAGGCCTCCCTGTCCATCACCAACTCCCGGAGTTCACTCAGACTCACGTCCATCGAGTCAGCAATGCCATCTAGCCATCTCATCCTCTGCCGTCCCCTTCTCCTCCTGCCTCCAATCCCTCCCAGCATCAGAGTCTTTTCCAGTGAGTCAACTCTTCGCATGAGGTGGCCAAAGTACTGGAGTTTCAGCTTTAGCATCATTCCTTCCAAAGAAATCCCAGGGCTGATGTCCTTCAGAATGGACTGGTTAGATCTCCTTGCAGTCCAGGGACTCTCAAGGGTCTTCTCCAACACCACAGTTCAAAAGCATCAATTCTTCGGTGCTCAGCCTTCTTCACAGTCCAACTGTCACATCCATACATGACCACTGGAAAAACCATAGCCTTGACTACACGGACCTTTGTTGGCAAAGTAATGTCTCTGCTTTTGAATATGCTATCTAGGTTGGACATAACTTTCCTTCCAAGGAGTAAGCGTCTTTTAATTTCGTGGCTGCAGTCGCCATCTGCAGTGATTTTGGAGCCCCCCAAAATAAAGTCTGACACTGTTTCCACTGTTTCCCCATCTATTTCCCATGAAGTGATGGGACCGGATGCCATGATCTTCGTTTTCTGAATGTTGAGCTTTAAGCCAACTTTTTCACTCTCCTCTTTCACTTTCATCAAGAGGCTTTTTAGTTCCTCTTCACTTTCTGCCAGAAGGGTGGTGTCATCTGCATATTTGAGGTTATTGATATTTCTCCCAGCAATCTTGATTCCAGCTTGTGTTTCTTCCAGTCCAGCGTTTCTCATGATGTACTCTGCATATAAGTTAAATAAACAGGGTGACAATATACAGCCTTGACGAACTCCTTTTCCTATTTGGAACCAGTCTGTTGTTCCATGTCCAGTTCTAACTGTTGCTTCCTGACCTGCATACACATTTCTCAAGAGGCAGATCAGGTGGTTTGGTATTCCCATCTCTTTCAGAATTTTCCACAGTTTATTGTGATCCACACAGTCAAAGGCTTTGGCATAGTCAATAAAGCAGAATTAGATGTTTTTCTGGAACTCTCTTGCTTTTTCGATGATCCAGCGGATGTTGGCAATTTGATCTCTGGTTCCTCTGCCTTTTCTAAAACCAGCTTGAACATCAGGAAGTTCACGGTTCACATATTGCTGAAGCCTGGCTTGGAGAATTTTGAGCATTACTTTACTAGCGTGTGAGATGACTGCAATTGTGCGGTAGTCTGAGCATTCTTTGGCATTGCCTTTCTTTGGGATTGGAATGAAAACTGACCTTTTCCAGTCCTGTGGCCACTGCTGAGTTTTCCAAATTTGCTGGCATATTGAGTGCAGCACTTTCACAGCATCATCTTTCAGGATTTGAAATAGCTCAACTGGAATTCCATCACCTCCAATAGCTTTGTTCGTAGTGATGCTTTCTAAGGCCCACTTGACTTCACATTCCAGGATGTCTGGCTCTAGGTCAGTGACCACACCATCGTGATTATCTGGGTTGTGAAGATCTTTTTTGTACAGTTCTTCTGTGTATTCTTGCCATCTCTTCTTAATATCTTCTGCTTCTGTTAGGTCCATACCATTTCTGTCCTTTATCGAGCCCATCTTTGCATGAAATGTTCCTTTGGTATCTCTGATTTTCTTGAAGAGATCCCTAGTCTTTCCCATTCTGTTGTTTTCCTCTATTTCTTTGCACTGATCGCTCAGGGAGGCTTTCTTATCTCTTCTTGCTATTCTTTGGAACTCTGCATTCAGATGCTTATATCTTTCCTTTTCTTCTTTGCTTTTCGCTTCTCTTCTTTTCACAGCTATTTGTAAGGCCTCCCCAGACAGCCATTTTGCATTTTTGCTTTTCTTTTCTATGGGAATGGTCTTGATCCCTGTCTCCTGTACAATGTCACGAACCTCATCCCATAGTTCATCAGGCACTCTATTAGATCTAGGCCCTTAAATCTATTTCTCACTTCCACTGTATAATCATAAGGGATTTGATTTAGGTCATACCTGAATGGTCTAGTGGTTTCCCCTACTTTCTTCAATTTCAGTCTGAATTTGGCAATAGGGAGTTCATGGTCTGAGCCACAGTCAGCTCCTGGTCTTGTTTTTGCTGACTGTATAGAGCTTCTCCATCTTTGGTTGCAAAGAATATAATCAATCTGATTTTGGTGTTGACCATCTGGTGATGTCCATGTATAGAGTCTTCTCTTGTGTTGTTGGAAGAGGGTGTTTGTTATGACCAGTGCATTTTCTTGGCAAAACTCTATTAGTCTTTGCCCTGCTTCATTCCGTATTCCAAGGCCAAATTTTCCTGTTACTCCAGGTGTTTCTTGACTTCCTACTTTTGCATTCCAGTCCCCTGTAATGAAAAGGACATCTTTTTTGGGTGTTAGTTCTAAAAGGTCTTGTAGGTCTTCATAGAACCGTTCAACTTCAGCTTCTTCAGCATTACTGGTTGGGGCATAGACTTGGATTACTGTGATATTGAATGGTTTACCTTGGAAACGAACAGAGGTCATTCTGTCGTTTTTGAGATTGCATCCAAGTACTGCATTTTGGACTCTTTTGTTGACCATGATGGCCACTCCATTTCTTCTGAGGGATTCCTGCCCGCAGTAGTAGATATAATGGTCATCTGAGTTAAATTCACCCATTCCAGTCCATTTTAGTTCGCTGATTCCTAGAATGTCGAGATTCACTCTTGCCATCTCTTGTTTGACCACTTCCAATTTGCCTTGATTCATGGACCTGACATTCCAGGTTCCTATGCAATATTGCTCTTTACAGCATCAGACCTTGCTTCTATCACCAGTCACATCCACAACTGGGTATTGTTTTTGCTTTGGCTCCATCCCTTCTTTCTGGAGTTATTTCTCCACTGATCTCCAGTAGCATATTGGGCACCTACCAACCTAGGGAGTTTCTCTTTCAGTATCCTATCATTTTGCCTTTTCATACTGTTCATGGGGTTCTCAAGGCAAGAATACTGAAGTGGTTTGCCATTCCCTTCTCCAGTGGACTACATTCTGTCAAATCTCTCCACCATGACCCGCCTGCCTTGGGTTGCCCCACGGGCATGGCTTAGTTTCATTGAGTTAGACAAGGCTGTGGTCCTAGTGTGATTAGATTGACTAGTTTTCTGTGAGTATGGTTTCAGTGTGTTTGCCCTCTGATGCCCTCTTGCAACACCTACTACAAACATACAAACAGTCTGGTTTTTGCAGATTGACACTTTGACTCCTTCGGCCCCTAGCCAGACTTGTGCTGAGTCCAGGGATCAGCTTGAGATGAAAGCTTAAAATCTTTTCAGTCTTTCCTGAGCATGCATTTCACCCTGGGCTTTCTAATTTACTTTATATACACAGGTGTTTGTTATTACCCTAATTTCCCGAAGAAACTCTCCCTTTTCCTGCCCAGATCTCAGGTAGTCAATTGTATGTCTCATTGCTAATCCTGTGCCCAGGTGGCTGTGGGTGTTTGGGTCACCTTACAGGGTTTTAAGCAGTGCTTGCTGCTTTTCCCCGTTGAGAAGATTCCAAGTTAGGTGAAATAGAGAGGAGTTCCTTGTGTCAGTCCTCCAGGTACCCCTAGATGAGTTAGAACAGATGTTAATAATTTACAAGTGATATCTACTCTGGTCCTTCTGGTACCAGGGGCCAGGGTCCCACTCTGGGATCCCAACTGATGTCTTCACTATTGCCTCCACATCAATGAATGAGTAGGGTGAGGGCAACTAAAAATGCCACAAAGCTTTCCTGCCATTTTTAGGTTGACTTCTTGATTCAGTTCTCATGGTTGTTGTAAATCTTCTATTTTCCAGAGTCTGACAGAAGTGGTTCTGACAGTTTCTGCCTGTTTTTCAGGCAGAAAAACTTTGGGGTTTCTTTGGGGTAATTTTAGGTTGGGAACTGTCTGCTCCACCATTTTGCCTATGTTGTCTTTGACTTGAATTTAATTTTTATCTCCCTAACGATGAACGATGTTGAGAATGGTTTCATTTGCCATATTTGCTTTTTCTTTGCTGAAATGTCTATTAGGTTTCTTGCTCATTTTTTTTTTTATTGGCTTGTTACTGAATGTTTTCTCAGATATGTTTTGCAAATATTTTTCCTCCTGTGTGATTTGTTTTCACTTTTTAAACAGTATCTTTGGAAGAATAGTTTTTAAATTTGATGACGTCTGTAAATTTGTTCTTTTTTAAACTTATGCTTTGCTGTGTTATCTAAGAATGCTATCTAACTCAAAGTATAAAAATTTTACTCTTGTATTTTCTTTTGAAGTTTTATACTTTTAGATTTTATAGTTAGATTTATAATCCATTTACAGTTATTTTTCATACATTGTCTTTGATATGCCTGAGGTATGGGTCAAAATACTTTTCTATATATTTTTTGTATATGCGCATCAAGCAAAGGTTTTAATAGGGATTAAGAGAATGTACTTTGATTAGTGTGGCGCCTGGGTTTGACTCTTGGCAGGGTAGGTCAGGAAGAATCTGTCACAGGATATGGACTTCTCTTCACCTATTAAATTACCATTCATATGGGATAAGACAACTTGTGTTTCAAGCCCAGGTTTTTAGCCTGATAGACACGTTTTTAGTGTGTAGACTTCTGTTTTTTAGCTGTGAATCATTTGATCACTTCTAATCCTGTTCTTGTGTGTGTGTGTGTTAGTAGCTCAGTCGTGTCTGACTCTTTGCAACCCCACAGACTGTTGCCCACCAGACTTTTCTGTCTATGGAATTCTCCAGGCAAGAACTCTGGAGTGGATTGCCATTCCCTTCTCCAGAAGATCTTCCCGACCCAGGGATTGAACCCTGATCTCCTGCATCACAGGCAGATTCTTTACTGTTTGAGCTACAGGGAAGTCAAGGAAGAAGTCCTATCTTTAAAGCATAATATAGTATAAACACAACACTAGCCTTGTGTATAGTTAAAGTTGTATCATCTTTCAGCTAACTTGTACATCTTATACATCTTATACAAGCTAACTTGTATAAAGTTAGCTTGAGATTTGCTTTAGTATTATGGGGGACGGAGATAGTTCTGACCGAGAGAGGGAGGACTCTATGAGGACTCAAGAGAAAGCAATAAGCTCTAGAGTTGGGAGAGCATGTAGAGATTTTGTAGTCAGGCAGTTTTCAACCTTTTATTTTATAGTTGAAATTTACATGTCATATAGTAGGTATGTTATTGTTACAGTGTTGCTACAATAGATAAATACAAATTATGTGTAATTTCTGGCATGCAAGCTGTAATTCTGCCTTTTAAAAAATCTCACATAAGAAACAACATTGTAACATAAGTGAACCGACTGTATTGTAGTATTTACCAGGAACTTGCTTTCATTTAATTAAGAGTATACTGATTGAGTACTTTAAACCAATTTCAAGTAATTTGTGACACAATTCTCAGTTGATCAACATGTGTGTGTGTTGGTGGAATCATACTGAAAGTTTTTGTTTAGTTTGGTGGTTCTCAAACTTTAGTGTGCTTTGGACTTACCTAGAGGGCCTGTTAAAACACAGATTGCTGGTCCCCTCCCTGAGATTTTCCAATTTAGTAAATCTGGGGTGGGGCTCTAGAATTTGCATTTCTAACAAGTTCACTGCTGATGCTGATGTTCCTGGTCTGGGGACCACATTTTCAGGATCACAGCTTAGGCCAACTTTCACCTTACTTTTTCAGTATTCTAGGGGCAGAGTTTGTCCTTTTTAAGATAGCCTATTCACTGTTAGACAGTTCTTCCTATAATTAAACCTACTTCTCCTTTTGTTATTTTTGTCCAGTATTTCTAGTTCTGGCCTGTGAGGTAAGAAGTTTACTCTTCCTGTAACAGAAGAAAGCCCTCATGTAGTTGAAGAAAGTTATTCATGTCTCCTTTATTTAATTTCTTTCATGTTAAGCATTTATAGTTTCCTAATAGTTATTGTTTCTTGATTTCCTACTTTTGCATTCCAGTCCCCTGTAATGGAAAGGACATCTTTTTTGGGTGTTAGTTCTAAAAGGTCTTGTAGGTCTTCATAGAACCGTTCAACTTCAGCTTCTTCAGCGTTACTGGTGGGGGCATAGGCTTGGATTACTGTGATATTGAATGGTTTGCCTTGGAAACAAACAGAGATCATTCTGTCGTTTTTGAGATTGCATCCAAGTACTGCATTTCGGACTCTTTTGTTGACCACGATGGCTACTCCATTTCTTCTAAGGGATTCCTGCCCGCAGTAGTGGATATAATGGTCATCTGAGTTAAATTCACCCATTCCAGTCCATTTTAGTTCACTGATTCCTAGAATGTTGACGTTCACTCTTGCCATCTCCTGTTTGACCACTTCCAATTTGCCTTGATTCATGGACCTGACATTCCAGGTTCCTATGCAATATTGCTCTTTACAGCATCGGACCTTGCTTCTATCACCAGTCACATCCACAACTGGGTATTGTTTTTGCTTTGGCTCCATCCCTTCATTCTTTCTGGAGTTATTTCTCCACTGATCTCCAGTAGCATATTGGGCACCTACCGACCTGGGGAGTTCCTCTTTCAGTATCCTATCATTTTGCCTTTTCATACTGTTCATGGGGTTCTCAAGGCAAGAATACTGAAGTGGTTTGCCATTATGGACCTAACAGAAGCGGAAGATATTAAGAAGAGGTGGCAAGAATACACAGAAGAACTGTACAAAAAAGATCTTCACGACCCAGATAACCACGATGGTGTGATCACTGACCTAGAGCCAAACATCCTGGAATGTGAAGTCAAGTGGGCCTTAGAAGGCATCACTACAAACAAAGCTAGTGGAGGTGATGGAATTCCAGTTGAGCTATTTCAAATCCTGAAAGATGATGCTGTGAAAGTGCTGCACTCAATATGCCAGCAAATTTGGAAAACTCAGCAGTGGCCACAGGACTGGAAAAGGTCAGTTTTCATTCCAATCCCAAAGAAAGGCAATGCCAAAGAATGCTCAGACTACCGCACAATTGCAGTCATCTCACACGCTAGTAAAGTAATGCTCAAAATTCTCCAAGCCAGGCTTCAGCAATATGTGAACCGTGAACTTCCTGATGTTCAAGCTGGTTTTAGAAAAGGCAGAGGAACCAGAGATCAAATTGCCAACATCCGCTGGATCATCGAAAAAGCAAGAGAGTTCCAGAAAAACATCTAATTCTGCTTTATTGACTATGCCAAAGCCTTTGACTGTGTGGATCACAATAAACTGTGGAAAATTCTGAAAGAGATGGGAATACCAGACCACCTGACCTGCCTCTTGAGAAATGTGTATGCAGGTCAGGAAGCAACAGTTAGAACTGGACATGGAACAACAGACTGGTTCCAAATAGGAAAAGGAGTTCGTCAAGGCTGTATATTGTCACCCTGTTTATTTAACTTATACGCAGAGTACATCATGAGAAACGCTGGACTGGAAGAAACACAAGCTGGAATCAAGATTGCTGGGAGAAATATCAATAACCTCAGATATGCACATGACACCACCCTTCTGGCAGAAAGTGAAGAGGAACTAAAAAGCCTCTTGATGAAAGTGAAAGAGGAGAGTGAAAAAGTTGGCTTAAAACTCAACATTCAGAAAACGAAGATCATGGTATCTGGTCCCATCACTTCATGGGAAATAGATGGGGAAAACAGTGGAAACAGCATCAGACTTTATTTTTTTGGGCTCCAAAATCACTGCAGATGGTGACTGCAGCCATGAAATTAAAAGACACTTACTCCTTGGAAGGAAAGTTATGTCCAACCTAGATAGCATATTCAAAAGCAGAGACATTACTTTGCCAACAAAGGTCCGTGTAGTCAAGGCTATGGTTTTTCCAGTGGTCACGTATGGATGTGAGAGTTGGACTGTGAAGAAAGCTGAGCACCGAAGAATTGATGCTTTTGAACTGTGGTGTTGGAGAAGACTCTTGAGAGTCCCTTGGCCTGCAAGGAGATGTAACCAGTCCATTCTGAAGGAGATCAGTCCTGGATGTTCTTTGGAAGGAATGATGCTAAAGCTGAAACTCCAGTACTTTGGCCACCTCATGCGAAGAGTTGACTCATTGGAAAAGACTCTGATGCTGTGAGGAATTGGGGGCAGGAGGAAAAGGGGACGACAGAGGATGAGATGGCTGGATGGCATCACCAACTCGATGGACGTGAGTTTGAGTGAACTCAGGGAGTTGATGATGGACAGAGGGGCCTGGTGTGCTGCAATTCATGGGGTCTCAAAGAGTCGGACACAACTGAGCGACTGAACTGAACTGAATAGTTATTGTAAGAATACTGTAATATGTAGTTACGTTAATACTGCCATAACAGTGTTTTATTTGTAACCTTGTTTCTCTCCCTGTATTTTCTGGGATACTATCCAGGCCAGAATCCTGGAAGTCATCCTAGGTTCCTTCCCCTCCTTAACTCCTTATTTTGCCAAAGAATCATTTGATTGTAGAAATGCTAGGAACCAGATAGAAATTTGATCCAGTTTAAGCAGAAGGGGGCAGCTTAAGGGTACAGTAATATGCTATTGAACCTGCAAAACATGTGATTTGGCTGGATCTCTCATAAGTGACTAGAAATGGGAACTAGAAAATTGCAAGAAGTAAGTTAGTTTGGAAGTTATATTATAGAAAGTAAGTTCCTCTTCCCATGTCCCTTTTCTTTCTCTCTTAGACTGTGTGTTTTATTTGCTGCATTTCCTTTTCTTGTCTTTTAATAAATTCTTCAGTAAATCCAATAATGTTCTACTGTTTTTAAAAGTCCAGTCTAAATACCATATGTACAATAGATAGACAGTGGGAATTTGCTATATGACCCAGGGAACTCATACCAGGGCTCTCTAACAGCCTCGAAGGGTGGGAAGGATTGGGAGGTGGGAGGGAGGTTCAAGAAGGAGGGGACATGTATACCTATGGCTGATTCATGTTGTTGTATGGCAGAAACCAACACAATATTGTAAGGCAATTATCCTTCAATTAAAAAGAAATAAGTCCAGTCTAGCTAGCTGAGCAAGAGAAGCAAGGTACAGAATAGTTCATGAAGAGTGATCTCTTTATGTACTCAACTCTGTTCGAAGCCTGGATAGTAATTATCCTGGGGAGATAGTGTAGTGACTGAAAGGGAGCACAGGGGGCTTTCTGGAAAGTGCTTGGTTATGTTTCTTTTTTTTCTTTTTAAATCTTGATGGTGGTTACATGGATATGTTTAACTTGCAAAAGTTCTTTAAGTTATATGCTTAGTTATATGTACTTTTATGAAATGAGTAATATACTAAAGTTAAAAGGATGTCCTGGTTTAAAAGTTAAATTTCATTTCCCATTTAATTAACATTTCCTTCCCTTTGCAAAGTTTTGATAGGAGAGACTTGGAATAAGAAGGTGCATAATCTGCTTTCATTTTTCCTCTCCTCTGACTTCTTTTCTTTGGTACGTTATAGGGAATAGGGAGATTGAACAGGATATGCCTTTCTTTTAACTGATGCTGATCTAGTCCTGTTGGTTGTCAGTCCTTTTGTGCCTAAGACTAACTGTTCATCCATACAGTGAAACAGGCATCCAAGTGCTGGCTCTGTCTTGTTGCTCATTTGTAAGTTATTTGAGGAGTATTTTCCTTTCCATTTTGCCTTCATATAGGATATTCCTTCACCTTGGTATCTTGTAAGGCCTCCTCACTTCCCTCCACCCACAGCTGCTTGCTGGAGTGTTGCCTCTGTGAATGGCCAGCCCTTTTGGATGGGTTACGAGCTTTAGTGCCCAAACCCTGATTTCTTCATGGTTTCTACTTGATGCATAAGTACTGTTTCATCCTTGTCACACCACTTGGTGGTAATATAGGCTGCTGCCTTGACGCTTTCTCTTTTTGCACTGACTTCTTCCAGCTCCCCTTTCTTCCTGCTCATTCCTGATGCAGTTGCCTGGACACATCAATTGCTTCATGGTTGTTGTTGTTTAGTCGCTCAGTCGTGTCCAACTCTTTGTGACCCCGTGGACTACAGCACTCCAGGTCTCCCTGTGTCTCACCATCTCCTGGAGTTCACCCAAGTTCATGGCTATTGAATTGGTGATGCTATCCAACCTTATCCTCTGCTGCCCTCTTCTTTTGCCTTCAGTCTTTCCCAGCATCAGGGTCTTTTTCAATGCTACCAGTAATGGTACAGTGCCTCACTATCCCCCATATTCTTTTATCCATTTACTACCAATTTAAAAAATACTTTCTTCTCGGGACTTTCCTGGTGGTTCAGTGGTTGGGACTTTGCACTCTCACTGCTGAGGGCCCAGGTTCGATCCCTGGTCAGGGAACTAAAATCCTACAAGCAGCGCAGTGTGACAAAAAACAAAACAACAACAAGCAAGAAAACAACTTTTCCCCCTTCCTCTTCAGCTGTTTTTCATCAACCTCACTCTTTTTATGCTGGGGTATTTGTCAATTATATTCTGGATAGCCACTACCAACGAGTATTTGTGCTTTCCTGCATGTGAACCCATCTGTCACAGTATGTGAGACCAGAGGCTTTTAAAAAAATCTTTTCTCCAGGAGGTAGACGTTTCTCTATTTCCTGTGGCTTTTAGTATTGCTGTGGTACTAGGTACTTGTGTCTTGTTTTTAAAATGGCAGGTAATGTACATTTCAATTATTTCTCTTCATGCTTCTCATTTTTTTTTTGTACTGTCCAGGTCCGATTGATGTGCTGCTTATCTCTATTTGTTGTAGCTTCCTTTATTGAAATGTAAAAGATAGGCCTCATTTGCCTTTTTTAAAAATAATATTTTCTCATCTAATGCTACTAATTAGGTGGGTGTTTGCTTTAGAATGTCTGCATCTTGATGATGCTTACTGGTGAGGAGGAAGTGGCATTGGGATGGAGTGGGATGGGCTAGACTAAAGGCAAAGGGAAGGCAGGCACTTCATATTGTCTGTATTGCCTCCTTTGTACTATTATACTTTTTCATTGAAAACATATATTTAGCTCCTATTATAGAAACATAAGGTCTTCCCTCATGGCTCAGATGTGAAGAATCCTCCTGCAAAGTGGGAGACCTGGGTTCAATCCCTAGGTCAGGAAGATCCCCTGGAGGAGGGCCTGGCTACCCATTCCAGTATTCTTGCCTGGAGAATTATACACATATGTATTACAGACATACAAAGAAGGCTCTGAGTTTTACTTAAGCATTAATTGAATGTTAGGGATATTTATAACTTTGTGTGACAGGTATTTTATTATTTATGATTTTTAAAAAACTGAAATATGCTTTTCTTTACTGGATATAATGTGACTAAAAGGAGAAAAGTAAATAAACATAAGTAGACATGTACTCATTATGAATAATATATCCTGTCAAAGTGCCTTATTGTGTCACCTTGAAATCTCATCCCCTACTTTTCCTTTGGGATTTTGTAATCAATGTCTCACATCATTCATGGCATACCGAAACAGTTGTCACTAAGAAATTTGTTTCTGGCTTCAGCTGTTCAATAGGAAGTATAAAATGTTGGCACTTTTTAACTGTAATGAATGTTGTAGAGATGTTTAAATATAAAGTTCTTACACTTTCAGAAAAACGTTAAAGTTTTATGTGTTTTACTTTTTTTTTTCCTTTGCAGGATGTGGTAACTGGACGTAGTCCCCTGCTCTTCAGGAAGCTCAGTAATCCTGACATATTTTCATCCACTGGAAAAGCTAAACTTCAACGACAACTTAGTCAGGATGACTGTAAGTTACGGAGAGGAAGCCTGGCCAGTTCTTTGTCAGGTAAGGATCTAATTTTTTTTTTTTTAAGAGTTTTGGGACTGTGTTGTCAATGTTTAAGGGTGTATTAACTTGGCATCTTGACAGCTTCTTCTGTGGTAACAGTCTTCTGTAGAACACTTGTGAGTAAGGCTGTCTTCCTTTGCTGTTTCCTCATTGCATCTCTTAATCCTAACCTCATAAACCTGCTAGATATTTCTTGATTGACCATTATTACTGGTTATTCCCTTTCAATATAATTTTTGCTCTGTGTTTATTTCTTCAGACTTCACAAACTTTGCTACTTCTTTTCTTTTCTATTTCTGAAATCCATTCCAAAGGCCATAATGTCTCCCTACCTCTTCCATAGAAAAGTCTTAAAAGATTCAAAAGGAACAATTAATACAAGGAAGTCATGCCTAAATAGAAAGCAATTAAAACATGGCATGGTTTTAAGCAGTCAATAGAGTATGAAAAAAGAATCTATTTGACTTTAGTTGAAGAAGGAAAAGTAATCTTATTACATTCCTTGGCCTATAGTGAAGAGTATCAGTTTCTTTTTACTTTTGCTCCTTTTCAGGGCTGTTCCTTTGGTTTTCTCTTCTCACTCCTCTATTGAGATTTTTATTTTGTCTGTCATGTTTTAATCACACAGAGCTGTTTCTTGTTTGTCTCTTTTTCCATAGTGTTCTGCTCTTCTTTCAAGGATGTGTTTTATCTTCTCATTCCCTATGAGTAAATAGATTTTTACTTTTTTAATTAAAATTTTCGTTAAGCTTTCTTTTTTTTGGCTCGCTGCGTCTTCATTGTGGCACACGGGGTCTTCCCTAGTTGCAGAGCACAGGCTGTACAGGACGTAGACTCTCTCTAGTTGTGGCATGGGCTTAGTTACCCTGTGGCACATGGGGTCCTAGTTCCCTGACCAGGAGTCAAACCCAGGCCCCCTGTAGTGAGAGTGTGAGTCCTAACCACTGGGCTGCCAGGGAATTCCCTCTTTATTCTCATTTAATGGAGTTTCCAGGGGGACAGAAGATACAAATATGTGGTCATTCAACCATTTTTAACTGGGAATATTTCTTAAAAATAGGCTCTTGAAATCATTTTAAGAATAATTATTAGAATTTTTAAAAAGTTTTTTTCCTTGAGTTATTTGTTTACTAAAGGGCTAGTTGCTCTATTTGTTCATATTGTTCCTTTTGTTTTAAACTATTTGTGTTCCTCTAATTCTTGACACTTCTTGGTAAGCTTCAAGCCCTTACTAGTATATGTCCATACGGGTTTCGTCTGCTGTTGTGTAAGTCTCTTTCCCCATTAGGCACTTATTTTGAAGAGAGATAGGATTGTGATAGTAGCCTTTGGATATGTAGATGGGAAGTTAACAAACTAATTTTCCTTTAGGTTATATAGCTACACATCTATAGGCAAATCTCCTGGAGAGCTTGGCAACATTTGCAGAAGGAAGAAAAGAAACTAGGCAGGCTCTACTCCAGGCTTGTGGAGGTTTTGAATAGAGAACCAGTATTATTTTTTGTGGAGGGTTTTATGGAAAGACTTCTCATTAAAGCATGCATTTGAGAGCAGACTTGAGAGAAAGCTAGATTTTTTTTTTTTTAATTTTGTTTCTGATGAAAAATGTAAAATATACCAGTTATAAAAAATTTGAGTGCAGTAACATGCTTCATGTCAAAGTTGAAAATCTTTACTTTCTTCTCTTTTCCCTCCCTCCAAACCATTTATATATACTCCATTATATTTAAATATACATTTAAAATTTTATGTAAGTATATAAACTTTATTTTAAAAATAAAAATTGAGATCATATGCTATATACTTCCTTTTTGCTATTTTCACTCAACTGAGAACATTGAACATTTTCTCCTGGCTGCAATGTTGAGCTGCCTCATTATTTTTAATGGGTTCAGTATGTCATTATGTGGAGATATTATAATTTCTTTAATTTGTAGTGATCATTTATTTTATCCCTCATTTTATTATAGTGAGAGCATTGCTAGGGTTAACTTTCTGGTCTACTTTTTTTTTTCCTTTGCATTCCTACAAATGGAATGCTATGTCCAGGCTTACTCAAATTATAATTATAATAGGTTTTGCTAAATTGCCCTCCAAATAAGTTCCGTCACATTTTGTTTGCAGTAAAAGGGTATGTTACAGCAAAAAAAAAAAAAAAAAAAAAAACCCAACCTACTTTTTGCTCATACCTCTTTATAAGAGTGGTTACTTCTCTGACGAATAGAATTTTGTAGGAAGAAGAAGAGTTTTTAAGTAAATTGGTGATCAAGTTAAAGCCAGGTGAATATGCAGGGCAGAATATTGAAATTGAATGAGTGAATGGGTTTGGAAAAAGTAGAAAGAGATGAGGCCAGGGAGATAATATGGATTTATGGAGGATCTTTTTAGAGTTTTAAAAATGTAACTTAGGACTTCCCCGTCAGTCCAGTGGTTAAAACTCTGTGATTCCCCTGCAGGGGGTGTGGGTTCAGTCTCTGGTCAGGGACCTAAGATCTCGCATGCCACATGGTGCTGCCAAATAAAAACAACAAACCAAAAAAACAAAACTAAAAAAACAACAAAAAGTGTGGCTTAATTGTTTAAACAGTAGGGAGTCATGAGAAGGGGATGACATGACCATATTTGTTTTGATTAGATCACTAACACCGATGTGAAGAATGGTGTGAGGGAAGGGATTGAAATAGGACTTGAACCTCAGCTAGAAAGTCATTGCAGTTCTAGGTGCTCAGTCTTTATAAATGACTTTCTTGCAGTCTTTCAGTAGGATTAAGGCATTCAATCAACCTGGACTGAACACATGGAATCTGGCAAGAGCAGCATAGATTCAGTGTTTGTCTTCTGGAAACCTAAGGGCTAAACTTGTCTAGGAGAAGCTTCCAGCTCCACTGTTACCACATTGAGTTGATGAGAAACTAGGTAGGATGGAAGGGACTGGAAAACTAGTGGCCTTCTAGGTTGGGTCTTAGGTTGGAACAAGCCTGTTAGGTTGGAAGCTGGGCCCTGGCATGGTGGTGGATATTACAGAGAATTTAAAATCATCCACTCAGTTCAGTATTCCACTTGGATTTCTCACCACCGCCAACATAGGTGGAATTTTTTAGAGGGCTGCAGATCCTAAAATGGATGTGGAGGGGCTTCACTTTGTTTTGGATCAATGTACTTTTAATCCATTTGCTGTCATTGTATTTTTTTCATTTTGTTAATTAATAATTTGTTAATTTTCCAAACGTTGTGTTTGAAGGCAAGCAGCTGCTCCCCTTGTCCGGCAGTGCACACAGCAGCGTGGGACAGGTGACTTGGCAGTCTTCAGGAGAAGCGTCCAACCTGGTGCGGATGAGGAATCAGTCCCTCGGACAGTCTGCGCCTTCTCTTACCGCTGGCTTGGTAAGTGTTAGTACAGATGCTCCCTTGCTCTGTGAACAGATCCTTGGTTGTCATTTGTCATTACCACAGCTATTATTTTTCCTTTAGGGTTTGGCTAGATTAATTTCTCAAAGCAAACAACGGAAAAGAATGGAATTTAATAGACTATATTCTGAATGCTCTCTCATGCTGTCACTGGTACTGACTATGTAATGCGAGTCAATAAAAAGATTCAGTATGATTTGAACCTTAATGGATAAATTTCCTGAGAAAGAGCTTTGTTATGGAAATGATTCTAAATCTTGTGAAGTTGTGTTGCTTCTGTATATAGCTCTGTGGTATACATATTTAGTACGTGTGGATAGGGAACATGTTTTACACAGAGTAGGCAGGCACTTCAGTATATATTAAGTGAAAGAATGAACCTCTTCTTTGTCTAGCTTTGTATAGTAGACAGGACCTAACATGTTAAGCTGTATAGTCTGGGCAGGTTGTTTTCTGCCTATTGTTGCATCTTGTACCCTTTTACCCTCAGTGGCCCTGCCTATTTACTTAGGGAATCCATTGACTTTCTGTTGATCTCAACCCTCTTCCCTCTATCTGTAAGACAAGGCAGACTAGTAATTTGCAGGATATGATAACAGAAGCTTGTTCCCATTAAGATAAGTTCATCTACTCTTTGGGACCATAAATCTTTTGGGTTGGCATAAAGGGAGTAGAAAGCTTTGTCCATTTGTTCATCCAAGAAAGTGGGGATGGGGGAAGAAGTCTGCTTATAGCAGGTGGGAAGTTAGTTTTTGGATCAAAAGATTTCTTGATATGACCTGAGGTTTGTGATTTTAGGCTACAGGGATAATTGGCATCATTTGTGGAACTTCCCCAACTTTTTATTTTGAAAATATCAAACTTGTATAAAAATGGAAAGAATGGCAATTAAACTTACTTAGATTGACCAATTTGGTTGTAACTTTATATTTTGTCACATTTGTTTTATCTGTGTGTATATGTATATATTTTTTCCCCTGAAGATTTCAAAGCAAGTAACAAACATTATGCTATCGCACCCTCAAGTATATTTCCTAAAATCAAGGGACAGTCTCCTAAATAACCACAATATATAACGGACCCTTGAACAACAGGGATTTGAACTGAGTGGGCCTAATTATATATGGATTTTTTTCCCATTAATACTACCAGATCCGTGGTTGGTTGAATCCTGGAATGCAGAACTGTGGATAGGGAGGACCAGCTATAAATTTATACTTGGATTTTCCACTGCATGGGGATGGGGAGGGATTGGGAGATGTCAGCACCTCTAACCCTTGTGTTGTTCAAGAGTCATCTATATTACCAGATCTGAGAAGTTTAACATAAATTTAATTTAAAAAAATTCAGATTTCTCCGCTTGTTTTCAACATGTCTATTAAAGCCCCACCTCTCTCCTCTTTTAACCTCTGGAACTTAAAAAAATCCATGCACCATTGTAGAGATTTTGATCCAGTGGGTCTGGAGTGGTCCCAGGCATCCGTATTTGCTTTAAATACACTCTTTTGAGAACTGCTGCCATTAAGGTAAAGCTGAATGTTTCATTTTAAGGTGGTTTGTTGCAGAGGAAATTACTGGACTGAGTTTGCTGAATTCCTAGCCTAACAATTGAAGTAGAATATTCCTGAATTAATTTTTTTTTAAAAAAAAGCTTATTGAAGTATAATTTACATATGATAAAATTACTCATTTAAACTGTACAATTCAGTGATTTTTAGTATATTCATAGATGCAGCCATCACTGCAGTCGGTTTTAGAATATATTCATCATATCAGGAAGAATTCTTAGACCCTTTAGTTATCACCTTATTTTCATCTCTGTCTGCTGCTACTGCTGCTAAGTTGCTTCAGCTGTGTCCGACTCTGTGCGACCCCATAGATGGCAGCCCACCAGGCTCCGCCATCCTTGGGATTCTCCAGGCAAGAACACTGGAGTGGGTTGCCATTTCCTTCTCCAATGCATGAAAGTGAAAAGTGAAAATGAAGTCACTCAGTCGTCTTGGACTCTTAACGACCCCATGGACTGCAGCCCACCAGGCTCCTCTGTCCATGGGATTTTCCAGGCAAGAGTACTGGAGTGGGGTGCCATTGCCTAATATACTTTCTGCCTCCATAGATTTACCTATTCTATCCATTTCATATAAATTGAATCCTATATGTGGCCTTTTGTAATTGGCTTCTTCCATTAAAATGATGTTTTTAAGGTTCCTCCATTGTGTAGCATGTATTATGTCACTCCTTTTTACCGCTGAATAATATTCTATTGTATGAATATACCTTATTTTATCTGTTTGTCAGTTGATTGACATTTGGGTTGTTTTTTCCTTTAGACTATTATGAATAATGAACATTTGTTTACAGCGTTCATATGGACAGTTTTCATTTTTCTTGGGAGTGGAATTACTTGGTCTTATGATAACTGTTTAAATGCAGCAGTGTTTGATAAACTGCAGTGTATGATGATTTTGGTTTCTTCACATCTTCATCAGCATTTGCTATTGTCTGTCTTGATTTTAGTCATCCTAGTGATTCTGAAGTGATATCTGTGGTTTTGATTTGTGTTTTCCTAATGACAGTAAGCATCCTTTTATGTGATTATCGGCCCTTTGTATATCTTTTGAAGAAATGTGTATTCAGACTCTTTGCTCATTTGAAAAATTGGGTTATTTGTCTTTTTATGGGTGTGTAAAATAATTACTTCTCTAGAACTGAATCTAGTTATGTCTTTCCTCCCAGGGATCTGCCTTTTGTTTCCTCTTGTGCTTTTCTTCCTCAGCAATTTACTTACTTATGGTAACCTCAGGCTAGTTCCTCCTTTTCCATTCTCGTAATCAAGGATTTCCAGTTGCATATTTTATGTTTGATGGCACATTTGATAGTTAGTGTTGAATACTTTCCTTGCTTTGACTTACTGTACACTGAATATACCTTGATGCCACCCCAGCTTCTGTGGCATTTCTAAAAAAGTCTGTCCTATAATGTATCCTTGTTGTTAATAGAATCATGGCCATATACAGCCCACAGATCCATATATAGTCTGCAGACCCATATACAGTCCACAGACCCAGCCTCCAGAGAATTTTTGGGTCTACAAGATTCACATATAACAAAAAACCAATTTAAAAGTAATAAGACAACATTTAATAGAATAAGGAACTAAGGGGACAGGAATTGTCTTAGGTGTAATGATTGGGGAGATAATTTGCAGGAGGTTAGATTTGACCAGAGTCTGGAGAACAATTAGCCAAAAGCCTGAGTGTAGCAACTATTTTCATTTTGAAGCCATCTGGGTGATTGTGTTTGTGAGATTTTTGGACTTCTCTCTCATTTCCTAGTATCTATTGAGAGGATTTCTCTGAATGTCCATTTTCCCTATATATGTAGAAACTATGATTCCAATTAGTGGTTTCTAAAGCATGTATAAAAAGAATCATCCAATCATATTACTATATTGTATGTTCCTAGGGATAGGGAAAAACTTCGATGGCATCTTGTCCAAGATTAGTTATTCATCTTAAAATATATGCATGGTTCGATCCCTTGTTTGTGAAGATTCCTTAGAGAAGAAAATGGCAACTCCCTCCAGTATTCTTGCCTGAAAAATCCCACAGACAGAGGAACCTGATGGGCTACAGTCCATGGGTTGCAGAGTCGGACATGACTGAGTGTGGCACATATTTGTTCAGGAACTGTTGACCAAAACCTCCCACCTAGGCCAGGCACAATAATATCTGCTTGCCTGAATTGTCTCACAACAGGAGGTTCCCATAAAGAACTCGGTGCTGCTCCCCAAAACTAACCTGGAGAATTTGGGAAGGCCAAAAGGAGGAGGGAGGAGATGGTGTGTCCTGCCAACTGTCCAGAAGCCCTCACACTGGAATCCATCTTGGCTGAGAGAGGCACAGGCCACCAGGAAGGACTCTGAGTCAGAGGAAATTTGGGCCAAGCAAGATGAATGGCCAGAGACAACCCAGAAACTAATCCTGTTACTGTAAAACCTGAGACTGCGAGCCATGTGACAGAGCAGTTCTCCTGGGTTCCCTTACCCTGCTGCTCTCCACCTGGGTGTTCATTCCCAATAAAGTTTTTTGCTTTTTGCCTGCATGTGTCTCCTCAGACAGTTCATTTCCAAGTGTTGGACAAGAGCTCCACTCTTGGGCCCTGGAAGGGGTCCACCTTCCTACAATATATATACATATCCTTATATACTATAAATTATATGATATACATATATACATGTATATGTGTCTTAAGACATATATATATATAAGAATATATATATAATCTTTAAGGTTAATTCCTGCTTTGCTTTCTCATGAATACGCCAAGTAGTATCTGCAACTTTGATCTTTGTCTAAGACTCACTCATCTGTTTATTCTGCCTCTGTGTTCCCCTAAACCAGTTCTTCAGCTGTTAACTAGCACCATGACCCCCCTTCCCTGCCCCGATAGCCCAAAACCAGAGACCTGGAAGTCTATTTTGACTCTTCCTTTCCCTTATTCTCCCCCATCCAATCACCCAGTGAATCCTAGCTCCAAACATTTCTAAGAGGTCTACCTTTTTTCACCTTAGACTTTTTTCACCAGTCTAAGCCACATTTGCAATCTCTTTGATCATTGCTGGGACCTCATTACTGTTAATTCATTCTTTTTCCTTTCTAACCACTCTCCACTCTAAAGTCTATTCTTTCAAAAACAAAATCTGATTTTGGCTATTCTTTTTTCTTTTAGTTTTATCTTCTAAATTTTCATTTAGTTAATATTTATCCAGCATCAATGTTTAAAATATTTCCATAGCTTCCTGTAACAATTATCATAAAATACAATAATCGGTAATTATTGAATGGATGAATTTTCATTGGTATTAGCAAATTGTCAATGAGAAATTGAGACCACAGATGGAAAGATGAGGCTTGGATGATTTTTCTCTGAAATCAGTCTATTGGGTTCAAGTAATTTATACTGAGGTTGACCTAACCCATGAATTGTGCCAGACGTTCAGATTTTAATAGAAGGGCTGTACATACCAGGAATCTAATTGATAGCATTTGACTAATTCTTTCTTTATTGGCAGGCAGGACCTTCACAGGACTGATGCATGCATGCCAAGTTGCTCAGTCATGTCTGACTCTTTGTGACCCCATGGACTGTAGCCCTTTAGGCTCCTCTTTCCATGGAATTCTCCAGGCAAGAATACTGGAGTGGGTTGCCATATCTTTCTCCAGGGAATCTTCCCGACCCACAGATCGAACCCGTGTATCTTGCATCTCCTGCATTAGCAAGCGAATTCTTTACCAACTGTGGTTATAGGAATTGTCATTTACAAAGAATGGCTCTTTCCATCATCGTGTCCCTAGTTGGCATGTAACGTTGTACCCGGTACATAGTAGGCAATGTATAATTATTCATTGAAGGAGTAAAAGACTTTTGGAATACCTTTGCTAGTATTATTGCTGGTTGGATTAACACTTGTTTGAAATATAATGTCCACAAAAGAAGGTTGATTTAATGTGTTGGTACCAGCCTGAAATGATGTCACACAGACCTCTATTCTTATCCTTGTCCTAATTGCCATTTTAATCAATTTCTTGGATAAAGACACTGAAGAAATTACTTATTACATATGCTGATGGCACATTTCCATTGTTGAATGTTAAATTCAGTCAGAGCCTCACAAACAAATGACGGTTCAAGAAGAACCAGCACAATGAGATTTAACAGAGAGAAAAGTAACCTTTGAAAAGCCGAAGCACTGGATTGAAGGACTTACCTGGTGGTACATTGAATAGGAATCTGCCTGCCAATGCAAGGGACACGGATTTGATCTCTGGTCTGAGAAGATTCCATATGCCATGGGCAACTAAAGCCCATGTGCCACAATTGCTGAGCCTGTGCACCGCATTACTGAGCCCATGCTCCAGCTGCAATTGCTGGAGCTTGTGTGCTCTAGAGCCCATGAGCCACAACTAATGAGCCCTGGTCCACAACTACTGAAGCCCACACGTCCTAGAGCCCACAGGCCACAACTGCTGAATCCTTACAGTGGAAGCATGGAATCCTAACCATTGGACAGCCAGGGAGTTTCCTATTATTGTTTTTATTTATTTATTCGGTTGCATTGGGTTTTAGTTGTGGTGCATGAGCTTGGTGGTTGCAGCCCAGCTAAGCATGGGCTAGGTTGCCTCGGCATGTGGGATCTTTGTTCCCAACCCAGGATCAAAACTGGGTCTCCTGACTTGGAAGGTGGATTCTTAACCACTGGATCACCAGGGAAGTCCCTATTATTGTATTCTTAACTTAAGTGTTTCAGCACTTTTTTGAGGTAACATAACTGGGGTGTGCTTTTGAAGTAATTGAGAATCCAAGGGACTTCCCTGGTGGTCCAGTGGTTAAGACTCTGGGCTTCCAGTGCAGGGTTCAGTCCCCTGCCAGGTACGTAAAATCCCATATGCTTCATGGTGTGGCCAAAAAAAGCAGTCCAAGATACTCCTTTCAACCTTTCCCCATGTTTCGTAACTTGTATGATTATTCTTTAATTTTCACACATGGCTTCAAAGAGAAATACCGTAGTTTTCAGATCTGTATGTGGTTGTGTCACCACCACCACCAAAATCATGATACAGATAAAGAAAATCATGGTATGGAAATTTCTGTCACCCTGCAATGTTCCCTTGTGTTCCTTTACAATCAGTTCTTTCCCCTGCCAGCCCTTGGCAAACACTAACCTGCTTTCTGTCACTGTGATTTTTTGTCTTTTCCAGAATTTCTTGTAAATGGAATCATACAGCATGTGATCTTTTGCGTTTGACGTCTTTCACTTAACATAATGGTTTTGAGATTCATCCACCCTGTTTTTGAGCATTGGTAGTTCCTTTTTATTGATGAAACAATTCCATTGGTCTGGGTATATCAGACTGTTTATTCACCAGTTGATGATCATTCGGATTGCTTCTCGTTTTTTGCCTGTTGTGGAGAAAACTGCTATGAAAGTTTGTGTACAAGTATTTGTGTGGACTTATGCTTTCATTTCTGTTGGATAAATACCTACGAATGAGATTCCTGGAATATATGTCAAGTGTCTGGTGTATGTTTATCTAGATGAGAAACTGGCATTTTTGCATTCCCACCAGCAGTTGTTCCACATCCTTTTCAGTACTGGGTATTGTCATTTTAATTTTAGCCATTCTAATGGGTGTGTAGGAATATCTCATTGTAATTTTAATTTGCATATCCCTGATGACCAGTGAGGCTGAAAAGCAATTCAGCCTCATTAGTCATCAGGGATATATATATATAGTGAAGTGAAGTCGCTCAGTCGTGTCCGCCTCTTTGTGACCCCATGGACTCCTCTATCCATGGGATTTTCCAGGCAAGAGTGCTGGAGTGGATTGCCATTTCCTTCTCTAGGGGATCTTCCCGACCCGCATTGCAGGCAGACGTTTTACCATCTGAGCCACCAGGGATATATATGTATATACTTTAAAAAAATGAATTAAGTTTTTATTCAAAATTAAAAGCAGAATTTTAAAGAAGCTTTTATAAATTACATAAAAGAAAGTTAAGAGGGACAATCACAAGTCTGCAAAAATAATTACAAAAGTATCTAAGGCAAAAAAAAAGAACCAGTATCTAAGGCAGCATGAATACAGACCATGTCACAGCATGGTGACCTAACTGTGATATAAATAAGACATAACTAACATTTGCACCAAGACCAGAATTTTTTAAAAAAGAAAAACATAACTTGAGAAGCTTAGTTCCGCTTGAGCTTCACTCAGATCCTTAATGGGTTTACACTATGTCATTGTTTTAAACAAACACATCATGTCAAACTATAAATTACATAGATGTGATTCTTTGAATTACTTGTTCAGATCTTCTGTCCTTTAAAAATTTTAGATTGTTTCTCTTCTTATTATTGAATGTTACGAGTTCTTTGTATATTCTGGATACAAATTATATATCAGTTCAGTTCAGTCGCTCAGTTGTGTCTGACTCTTTGCAACACCATGAACCACAGCACGCCAGGCCTCCCTGTCTATCATCAACTCCTGGAGTCCACCCAAACCCATGTTCACTGAGTTGGTGATACCATCCAACCATCTCATCCTCTGTCGTCCCCTTCTCCTCCTGCCCTCAATCTTTCCCAGCATCAGGGTCTTTTCAAATGAGTCAGCTCTTTGCATCAGGTGGCCAAAGTATTGGAGTTTCAGCTTCAGCATCAATCCTTCCAATGAATATTCAGGACTGATTTCCTTTAGGATGGATTGGTTGGGTCTCCTTGCAGCCCAAGGGACTCTCAAGAGTCTTCTCCAACACCACAATTCAAAAGCATCAATTTTTTGGCACTCAGCTTTCTTTATAGTCCAACTCTCAGATCTGTACATGACCACTGGAAAAACCATTGCCTTGACTAGACAGACCTTTGTTGACAAAGTAATGTCTCTGCTTTTGAATATGCTATCTAGGTTGGTCATAACTTTCCTTCCAAGGAGTAAGCGTCTTTTAATTTCATGGCTGCAGTCACCATCTGCAGTGATTTTGGAGCCCCCCAAAATAAAGTCTGCCACTGTTTCCACTGTTTCCCCATCTATTTCCTATGAAGTGATGGGACTGGATGCCATGATCTTAGTTTTCTGAATATTGAGCTTTAAGCCAACTTTTTCACTCTCTTCTTTCACCTTCATCAAGAGGCTCTTTAGTTCTTCTTCACTTTCTTCCATAAATGCTAAGTATTTCTTCCAGTCTGTGGCTTATGTTTTCATTTTCTTATCACTGTTTTGTACAAAAATCTATATATAAAATTAGGCAAAGATCAACTGTATTTCTGTAACACAATGAAATTGAAATTACTATTTATAATTGCTTACAAATGAAATAATCCACTCCGGTGTTCTTGCCTGGAGAATCCCAGGGACGGCAGGGCCTGATGGGCTGTCGTCTATGGGGTTGCACAGAGTCGGACACGACTGAAGCAACTTAGCAGTAGCAGCAGCACAATTGAAATAAAGAGAAATTTTTAAAAGTTATTTGCAAGACCAGTACATTTTATTTTTTTTTAAGACCAGTACATTTTAAAGTACAAAACATTACTGAGAGAATTTAAAAAAGACTTAAGTGATTGGAAAATATATGTTTATGGATTGGAAGACTCAGTGTCATTAAGATGTAAATTCTCCTATTGATCTATAAATTCAGTGCACTTCCAGTCAAAACCCAAGCAGTATTTTTCAGAAATTTATATTGAAATGGAAAGGGCCTAAAATAACGAAAACGATATTAAAAAAGAAGACCAGAGTTGAAGGAATCATCCCACCTGATTTTATGAGTCTCTATAAAGGAGATCAGTCCTGCGTATTCATCATTGGAAAAACTGATGTTGAAAATGGAACTCCAGTACTTTGGCCATCTGATGCGAAGAGCTGACTCATTTGTAAAGACCCTGATGCTGGGAAAGATTGAGGGCAGGAGGAGAAGGGGACGACAGAGGATGAGATGGCTGGATGGCATCACCGACTCAATGGACATGGGTTTGGGTGCACTCCGGGAGTTGGTGATGGACAGGGAGGCCTGGCGTGTTGCGGTTCATGGGGTCACAAAGAGTCGGACACGACTGAGCGACTGAACTGAACTGAAAGGTACACTAACCGACATTGTGATCTTGGTATAAAGATACACAAATCACTGAAACAGAATAGAAAATGTAGAAATAGACAAATATGCAGGGTAATTTAATGGTAAAAGATAGTCATTCCAACAAATGGTGCTAGAACAGTTTACATGGGGAAAAAAAATGTGCCTTGATCCTTACCCCATGTTATATATAAAAATTAAGTTGAAGTGGGTAATTGACAGTTGTAAGAGCTGAAGTTATAAAGCATATAAAAGAAAAGAGGAGAAAGTCTGTGATTTGGGATGAGGCAAAGGTTTCTCAGGGCACAAAAAGCACAAGCCATAAGAAGGAAAAAGTATGACTTTATCAAGTAGTATAAAATATTGAAGTGTTCAATGTATTAAGAATTATAGGAGTACATGTTTTAAAAAGTGCATTCACTGCCTATTAACTTGAGAATCCCTCCCCTTCCACTCTTGGTTTCTTTCTTTTTTGTAAGAGGAATGTGTTTCTGATGCCACCTAGTGTCTTTTCAAAGGTATGAGAATAAGGTTTCATCAGTTCAGTTCAGTAGCTCAGTCGTGTCTGACTCTTTGCGACCCCATGAACCACAGCACGCCAGGCCTTGGTATTCATCACCAACTCCTGGAGTTTACCCAAACTCATGTCCATCAAGTCGGTGATGCCATCCAACCATCTCATCCTCTGTCATCCCCTTCTCCTGCCCTCAATCTTTCCCAGCATCAGGGTCTTTTCCAGCTCTTCTCATCAGGTGGCCAAAGTATTGGAGTTTCAGCTTCAACATCAGTCCTTCCAATGAATACCCAGGACTGATCTCCTTTAGGATGGACTGGTTGGATCTCCATAAGAGTTTTTAAAATAAAAGTTGGGAAACTTTCATGAGATTTCCACAGAATATTAACAGTCTGATTGCTTGTTCTCAAGAATATTTTTGAGAAGCAAAAGAATAGGCTAATTATCTTACCTGAACAAATTTCGAGCTGAATTTTATAAACATTTTTATATCTTTGTGATAGTTTGTAAAGAATGTAAGATGTACAACTTCAAAAATAGTGGTTTCCATATTTTAAAAAAGCATTTAAAATTTAAAAAATTTTAGATAAATTAGTTGATTGGTTAGGACTATTGGAAGACATCTTATTGAATTTATTAAGAGTTAGAATAAATGACAGTGTTTATGCAAGTATTTCATAAAGAAAAAAGGATTATTAAATCACTAGTTAAAAGTTGTAGCTACAGATTTTGTTCTGTTTTGTTTTTGTTTTAAATTTTTTACAGAAAGTCTTTTAAATTGGACCATTAATGCTGTGTATTGTTGTGTATAAGTGTAACAGTGCTGAGGAAAGATTGAAAGGTGTTGATATTGGCACATTCTGTCATGTAAAGAAAATAGAATTACTGGAGATATTTGAGTTGGAGTAGGCTTCCCTGGTGGCTCAGACAGTAAAGAATCTGCCTACAATGTAGGGGGTGTGGGTTTGATCCCTGGGTCTGGGGAAGATCCCTGGGTTGGGAATATCCCTTGGAGAAGGGAATAGGGAATGGCAACCCACTGCAGTATTCTTACCTGGAGAATTCTATGGAGAGAGGAGCTTGGCAGGGTACAGTTCATGGGGTCTCAACGAGTTGGACATGACTGAGCGACTAATACACACATTTGAGTTGGGGTAGAGAACTAATCTTTACTAGACCTTATACTTGGGTTCTTTTACATATATTATCCTTTATTTTCTCTGGAACATGAATTTTCTTCTTGTAAGGTAGACATAGTTACCTTATTTTATAGGTGAGGAAATTCAGACCTGCAGAGATATATTCATTTGTCCATTCATTCCACAAATATTTATGAGGTACCCACTATGTATCACCACTGTACTGGATGTTGGTAATACAACAGTGAACAATACAAAGTAAAGTACTTCGCTATAGGATAGTGGGTGAATATTAGAATAGGGATTCAAAACTGGGTCTGACTCTCAGGTCTGTTTCAAGACTTGTAGGTAAGTAGAGAGGAAAGTCTTCAGCAAGTTGGAAAATTTGAATTGCATTTTTTTGCTTTGACTTGATACTCTTATTTTCTCAACTATTCAGATACTGAAGATTTTGATCAGGATTACATATAGGTAAAATTTTACTTGATTTTGATTACATAAAAATTTCTCTTTTAAGTTAAAAAGACTTTCTCTTCTTTAGAGTATGCAAATGAAGTTGAAAATGTGTTTAATTTTATCCTACATAAAATGGTTCTGGCTGGAAAAAGAACAGACAAACTATAATAAAGAGATATAGGCAAGATGTGAAATGGCAATATAGACATAGCACCTTTTCCTTGATAATAACCTGGTGCTGTTACCAACCCTAGGCCTGAAAGGGTGAGGGGAGGAAGTGACCCTTGGAACTTGGAGACAGAGGAGGCTGTGTGTAGAAGGTGACCTGACAGCATGACTGGTCATTGTGTGATACAGCCTAACACCACCCTGTGGCGACTAACCCAGGAGAAAAGTCTCCTCTACTCTGTCCCTTACCTTCTGTTCTTTCTCCAATCTCCTGCTGGTGCTACCTATTGGCTGAACCCATTTGAATGAAGAGGGCAAGGGAACCTGTTGACATGGGCCTGCATAATGAGCCTGCATCTGGAGCGACAAATGGATGGTATCTTGTACATCTTGCAATTATTTTAAACGATGAGCCTATTTATAATTTTGACTATGAATTATGTTGTTATATTACAGTTTTATTCAAAGTACTGCTAATTTTCTTTTTGGTAAACCTTTTTTTGAGTGTGTCTTCATCCCAGAAACCTTCTCTTGTAGTTCAGAAATTCTGTCATTATACAGTTCTGGTTCATTAAAATAAATGTAAATGTAGCATTTGCTCTGCCTTAAATTTGTGTGTGTAAAAACTTAAGTTTTTTTTTTTTTAAATAATGCATAGTAGCAAATAGCAGTTATTCTGTAAACTTTTCATAAATTCTGTTTTCAAGTGGGAAATCAGAGTACTCGATATGTCTCTTGGCCTCTTATTTGGAATATATTGTTCCCCTTGCTTAGATTGTTCAGTCAACTTCTGCACATCTTTTAAGATTCAGTTCAATGATTCCCTCTATTCTGAAGACTTTTGTGACTCCCCCATCCTTAACAGAGTTTTTAAACTTTATTTTTAGCACAATTAAACCTTATACAACCTTTCTTTCTCTATATAGGTGATAGGCTCCAAGAATGTGAATGAGAAGATTGAGAGTGGTTAAACTAGTTGACTCCGATAGAAGATGCATTGCTTTGTACAGATTGCTTAACTTTCCTGTAATGCTTTTTCTTTGTAAAATGGGAATAAAAAATATCTAAAATAGTTATTCTCTTTTTGTCTTAAATATTAAATGAATTTTTAGATGTAAAGTTTAGAACAATGCTTGGTACATAGTAAACTCTAGGAGACTTTAGATAATGATATGATTATTGTTTAAATCTTCTCTCACCTGATAGTCTTTAAGTGTGTGTTTCTCTTTACACTTGGATTCCAGAGCATCGCACAATGCATAGCATGTAGTGGGTTCCTGTATACATTTGCACAGTGAATTGGTTTTGAGTATTCTGATATTCTTATTGTCTTAAACACTTAATTTCTAAAATTGTGAATAGTTGTTTTATTGAAAGTGTTATGAAGATTGCTTTCAACATCCTCTCCATGAACATGTCTCTTCATTTTTCTTTCCTCAGGGTTAACATTTGTAAATATTTGCTGGGAATCTTGGTAGAAGATTCCATCTATCACCAGATTTTATGTATTTTTGAAATTTATTTATTTTGGCTCTGCTGGGTCTTCGTTGCTGTGCACAGGCTTTTCTCCAGTTGTGGCAAGCGGGAGCTTCTCTCTAGTGGTGCTCAGGCTTCTCGTGGTGGTGGCTTCTCTTTGTTGCAAAGCTCAGGCTCTAGGGCATGCAGGCTTCAAGGGTTGTGGCACTCAGACTTAGTTGTTCTGCAGCATGTGGGATCCTCCTGAACCAGGGATTTCCTGCCAATGCAGGAAACACAGGTAATAAACTTTTTGATAGCAAGGTTAGTTTCTTACAAAAATTTCCTTCCATTCACTGCCTCTTGCAACAGCCATCTAACATAATATTTGCTGTTTATCTGTAGTAGTTGAGTCAACAAACGTCAGGTGAAATGAGTTTTTCTAAAAATTATCAGGTCTTTTTATGGTATATAACTCACAGCTTCCAAGTGAGTTGTCATTCTGCATTTTTGCAATGTGTCTTTTCTCATCTGTAGAATATCTAGAGTACAAAACTGGTTCAAGCGTGTGTAGACTGGTAGCACTGGTGCAGACTGGTAGCGCTTGAAAGAGAGGAATGTTAAGAAAGAGTAGTGTGCTGTGCAGAAAAGAGTTAATAAGGCCTGAGATTGCTGTCCTTAAAAAGGCATGCAAGATTGGCCCTTGGTTAGCATCTGGAAATGCATGGTAAACTGCTTCTTACACTGATAAAGTTTTCCCAAAATGATGAGAGTGACTGGCTGTGTTTGAACTATCCAAAGAATGTGAATATCTGTGTTCCTGGAGGCCTGGAATTTTGGTATGCAGCAGGCAGAGTGTACCTGTGTAACCAGCTCCATTAAAAACTTGGAGCACTGAGTCTGACGGACTTCACTAGTAGCCAGTGCTTGATGTGCATTGTCAAAGTCTGTTGCTGGAGGAATTAAATGTGCCTGTGTATCTTCACTGGGAGAGAACTCTTGAAAGCTTGCCTCCGTTTTCCTCCAGACTTTGTCATGTAGCTTTTCTCTTTGCCGATTTTGTTTTGTTTCCTTTTTCTGTAGTAAGTTTTAGTCATGAGTACAAGAATATGCACAGTCCCCTGAGTCCTCCTAGAGAGTTGTTAAACCTAGGGGTGGCCTTAAGTGTCCCTGACAAAGGTAGCCTTTGAAGGGTTTGTGGAAATGGCCAAAGGTAGCTCCCCAGATTTACATTAATGGTTGGGGTCGAAGATTGTTTTAGGTGCAGTTAACTTGAGATCATTGCATAGCACCAAAGATTGAGCCATCCTTACTCTACCACTGCCCCAGAATTGGCATTATTTGCCTTTTACCCTGAGGATGACATTGCTTCTGCCATGTCTTCCTGTTTTTTTATGGCACATAAAACAGATGGAAAGAGCTAGGCTCTATTTTCTTGATCTTTTACCTCTTTGCAGCATATTTTATTGTCATTATTTTATTCAGTTAATATTAGATATATGGCCACTGTGTTGAAGTATTATACTGGGAGCTGTGGGTGATTAAAAAATAAAAATAAGACACAACGCTTAAACTGCCTCTGTTTCTTTCGTTCTTTCCCCACCCCCCGTACTTCTCCCAATCTTAATATAACCCTCTTCTGTTTTTCCTTTGTCTCAGGATTTCCTGATTAATATTTTCTCTTTGTGAATATATTTAACAGTTTTCTTGGGTGGTTAGAAAAAAAAAACTGTTTTGGGTGGGATGAATTGAGAGAGTAGCGTTGACATATATACACTACCATGAGTAGAATAGAGAGCTAGGGGGATAGCCTGGCACTCGTTGGTGACCAGGAGGGGTGGGATGGGGGGCTGGTGGGAGGGAGCCTTAAGAGGGAGGGGATAGATACACACACACACACACACACACACACACACACACACACACACTCTTATGGCTGATTCACATTGTATGACAGAAACCAGCACAACATTGTAAAGCTTTATTTAAGTATCACCTCCAATTAAAAAAAAAATTCTCTTGGAATTTCCATCTTATATCCCCATACTTGCAAAATTATTTTGTACCACATAAAATGACAACCAAATTTTGGAGCCCATGCTTGTGTGTGGGTGTGTAGAGTAAACATGATTTATTACTGTGCTTAGTGAGGAAGAATTGTAGGAAAAGTTGTGACTTAAAATATTCCATCAGTGTTTAACATGAAATGCATATATAATAAGCATCTTTATAGCAATGTAAACACTGATAAATTAAGGTAAACTTGTGGTAATCCAATTGATCTGTGATCTATGTGAAACTAATATGCAGATTTCAGCCTAAGCTACTTATTACATAGAAGCATGTCTTCATCTGTTGTAGAACCTGTGAAATAATCTTGCTCTATAGAATGTTGTAAAGTTAGAGATAAATTGACCAAAGTACACATTCTTTGGGCAGAGAGCTATAAAACAGAGATAATATAATTTTGAGGATATTATATACCTTTAAATCAGGGTAATGTATCTATGGACTTTCAGGGTCCCTTCCTAAATCTCATCTGGTTTAGGTTAGAACTGAAGCATGCTATATCTACCTATGGTCTGGATTTTTATTCAGCAAATAATGGTTTTTAGTATCCACATGGTGTCAGGATTTGGGATGAATGGGCTTCCCTGGTGGCTCAGACAGTAAAGAATCTACTTGCAATGCTTGAGACCTGGGTTCAGTCCCTGGGTTGGGAAGATGCCCTGGAGGAATGCATGGGAACCCAGTCCAGTATTCTTGCCTGCAGAATTCCCATGGACAGAAGAGCCTGGCAGGCTACAGTTCTTGGGGCCACAAAGAGTCGGGCATGACTGAGCAACTAAGCATAGCACATTACAGCTGAGAAAGTAATATATATAAGACATTGTCCTTATTCTTAGAGAACTAAATAATACTTTCTGTATAATTGTTATCGTAGAAAACTGTGTGGGGCATAGTTTGGGCACAATAGGTAGTGATCAGTTCTGGATGTGGTTAGGAATTAAAAGCTTAGTAATGATAATGCTTGAGCTGGGTTTTTAAGAATGATTATAAATGATCAAAGGATGATAAGAGTTGGTAAGAGTTGCCTGTGGGCAATAAATAACTTTTTCTAGGGAATAAAGGAAAACTTGATTGAAGAGGCCTGGAAGGGTAAGATTTAAACATGAAAAGCTTTGGGCAGGGAGAAGGCCTTTCTCGAATAGGGAACATGAGATTAAGGTATGGTTGTCTAAAATCCTAGAAATAGCAAGTAGTTCATTTTGGTTGGAGCATAGAGTTTATGTATTCATATTGTATGGCAGTCAGTGTGTTTAGTACTGACTGTGTCTTACTGACTAAGACAGACATGATCCCTATATTCATGAAGTCTAAGGGAAGAAATGGAGTGGTAGATAAGGCTGTGAACAGTAGATGGGTTAAATTAGATTAAAGAGCAAAGGAGGTTGGATGTTAAAGGAGCCACTAGGACCTCATTTTTAGGTAGTGGAGAGCCCTTGAGGATGAAAAGACTGAGAGTTTTGATTAGGGTACTGGGGAGTCATGGGGTGGAGGGAGTCTTTTGTGTAGAGGTGATTGCTGGAGTTGAGAGATTGCAGATAAAAAAGTGGGAGAGTGGTTGATGGGGGAGAAGGAGGGAGATAGTGTATTTTAAGTCTCAGAGGGTGTTTCTTGACTGAATGAGGGTCTGACCATGTTCTTTACTCCCTATGTACATCTCTTGCCTTCCTCATCAATTTCTTTTACCTTTCCCCACTTTCTTGACCATTATTCTGACTCCTCTTAATTGACTTATTTATGAAATATGTTTCAGATTTTTTCTGGACCTAGAGATCTAATAGTTATCCTCGGCTTAGAAGCCTCCAATGATCATTCTTACAATTACAGAGTCTTGATAGATCTTACAGAGTGACTTCATTAATCAAAAATCAAACAAACAAACAAACATCCCCCACTCTCCCCAAACACACTTACAAGATTACGTGAGCCAGGGCAGGTCTGGGTAGTGAAAAAAGAACTCTGGCCATAAAGAGTTGTTTTTAAAGTTCAGGAAATTTGTGCTAGAGATAGAGCTTTAAGAGTCAAAGAATCATCTGTATGAAAATGGTAGTTGAAGCTATGAGTGTGGATCAGTTTACTTGAGAAGAACATCAATGGATTAAAAAAGACAGACCTTTAGGGGAATCACACTTCTGTTAGATGATGACTGGCTTTAGGACAGGGATCGTGTCTTTCTGAATTTAATCTTTTTTGACCTCTCTGTGCCAGTTTGTTGTGCCAGGTGCTGGGTGCACAGAGAAGAATGAAATATAGTCTTTGTGCTTAGCAAGATCCCAGGCTTGCAGGACAAAGAGAGATGTGTAGTGAACAGTGCAGAGCAGAGGATGCTATTCGGGAGCAAGAGAAATTGCTGTTGAGCCTTGCATTTTCAGTAACTGTTCCATTATGTGTCCACTCAGTGTGATTAGGAGGTTAAGGTTTTTGCTCTTTTTTTTTTAGGCAATGTAATTAATTTGTGAATGTTTTATATTGCTGTGTTTAAAGAAGAAAACAACTATCCTTTCAAGAGATTAGTTGCATCTGTTGTCCTTGATTGTAATTTTTGTATAGACTAGTACTATTAAGTGGGATGAAAAGATGCTTGCTACTATGCTTTTAGTGAAAATGCCTGGAGAATTAATTATAAGCAGGAAGATTTATATTGAAACAAATAGAATTTCTCTTAACGAGTGATAAGAATTAACTCCTCTTCCTCCTATTCATTTGGTAATGTTTAGGAAATGCTTATTTAATACTTCTTTCTGACATGTATGAAAGGTATTGAGTATACAGGGGTGAAAAAATAAATATGGTTCATGTCCTTGTGAAATCTAGACCTTCATGGGGGGGCGGGGTTTAACACATTTTTAAAAGAATATGTGTATAATTATAAATCAGCATTGATGCAGTTGTTGTTGCTTAGTCACTCGGTTCTGTCCAACTCTTTTTCAACCCCATGGACTGTAGCCCACCAGTGTCCTCTGTTCATGGGATTTCCAAGCAAGAACACTGGAGTGGGTTGCCATTTCCTTTGCCAGGGGGTCAGCCCAACCCAGGGATTTAACCTGCAATGCTGGAGGATTCTTTACTGCTGAGCCACCAGGGAAGCCCATGGATGCTGTTCTATAGCTGTAAATGTCAATGAAAGAATTAAATTATTATCAGCACTATCAAAGTGTTTAAAATGTATTTTGCTACAAATGAATGAATCTGGGTGTTCTGTTTACCTGGTGTGACTCTATGGAGTTGTGGTCTGTTGTCTTCTGTACTGTGACTCTTGATCTGTATTTCAGAATGCTGGAATTAAGAGCATCTCTGTCCAACAAAACTTTTTACAAGGCATTGTATTGGATCTTCTATAGTTGTTTATGTTCCTGATTATGAATGCAAATGTAAATTGCTATACTGTGTGTATTAAAGGGATGGATAGGCATCTGATCTAGCCTTCTTGTAGATTCATGTGCTGTTATTCTACTTGGTACTTGCCTACTTATATAAACAGTCAGAGATTAGCTAAAGAATAATTATATCTTTCCTTTAGAAGTAATTTATTGGAGGTATTTATTAGTATTTCCACATCAACTAGCATTTTTTTTTATAACAGGGCCAATTTTGAAGGGCTCATTTACCACATGATTAATAACATTTGTTAAATACATCCTATGTGCTAGGGGGTATGCTGAGTATTTGAAATGGATTAGCTTTATTTAATCCTTATACCAGCCCTATGAGACAGGCATGATTACTCAACCAATGTATGAATTGAGGACATGGAGATTTAAAATTAGGTAACTTGTCCAAGTTCATGCAGATGGTTCATGATAGAAATATGGTTTGAATGCTCATGTCTCTTTGTAGAATGAATGCTCTTAATCTCTGATGTTTATTATTTTGTGATCATCATATCTGGGAAACTTCTCTGTTGGTTTCATTTGAACCACTTTTGTTGAGAAATTATAGAAAAGCCTCTCCTTTAATGTTCTATAACAACTCCCTTTTCTCATCTAAAACCAGACAGTAAAAAAGGTTAGAGCAGTATAGATTTAACTGGACCTTCTGTATTTTTATTTGCTAAACCTAGCAACCCTAAACAGGGACGGACCTCAGAACAGTAGACTTCATTTTTAACAGATGTGGTGTTGGTTTCCAAATTTTGCTGCACACTGAAATTATCTGGGAATCTTCAAAACACTGATGCCAGGCTCTTGATCTCAGATACTCAAATTTAACATGTGTGGGTGTGACTTGGAGATCAGGAGTTTTTAAAAGCTCAGGTTGACCGTAATGTGCAGCAGAGTTTGGGGACCACTGAGATGTGGGAAACTCAAGGTTTCAAGGAACTTCCAAAAATCCCTACACAATGTTTTTTTAATCTTTTCTTCTCTTAGCAGATATTAAACATGCTGTAATAAATGTCCATATTTATATATCCTTAAATACTGATGCTCCCTCTCTCTAAAATAGATCCTTTAAAATGGGGTTGCTGGATCAAAGGTTATATGCATATTTTATTTTAATAGGTATTATTGTTTTTAATAGTTTACCTTCTACCAGCAATATCTGAATATACCTGTTTTCTTAAATTTCTCTGTTGCTGCTGCTGCTGCTGGTAAATCGCTTCAGTCGTGTCCAACTCTGTGCGACCCCATAGACGGCAGCCCACCAGGCTACCCCATCCCTGGGATTCTCCAGGCAAGAATACTGGAGTGGGTTGCCATTTCCTTCTCTAATGCATGAAAGTGAAAAGTGAAAGTGAAGTCACTCAGTTGTGTGACTCTTAGCAACCCCATGGACTGCAGCCTACCAGGCTCCTCCGTCCATGGGATTTTCCAGGCAAGAGTACTGGAGTGGGGTGCCATGGCCTTCTCCGAATTTCTCTGTTATTAGATATTAAAACTCTTGTAATTTTTGCCACACTGTGTTATTTTTTTAAAATCTTTATTTCCCAGATTACCCATTTATCCATTCTGTCATCCAACTTGATAGTCTTTGTCTTAATTGGAGTATTTGGTCTGTTTTCTTTTATTGGAATTACTGATATATGGCCATTTATCTATTGCCTTACTTTATGCTATTTGTCCATCTTTTCTGTATTTCTTTTTTTCCTGTTTTCTTTTGTATGGATTGGTTAATTCTTTCTCATTTTAGTCTTACCAACCCCAGCTAGTTTAGAAATTTTGCACAATTTCCTTTCTTTAACTTAGTAATTACCATATGTACCTTGCAGCCTGGTTATTTTTTATTGTCTTCCCCCCATGAATTCCCTTTAGGACAAAGAAGTTTTGTTTTTTTTTTAATTTATTCATTTTTAAAATTGAAGGATAATTGCTTTACAGAATATAAAATTATTTACAGGGCAGCAACGTAGAGACACAGACACAGAGAATAGACTTATGGACATGGCGAGGGTGGGAGGAGGCAGGAAGGAGAGGGTTCAAGATAAAGATTGTGTATTATGTATCTGTATCTTCAGTATATTCTGATGTTAAGATTATTTGTATTGGATTTAAGTAACCAACACCAAATAAAACCATGCACCATATAATGTTTACTAGTAGCAACCATAGTAAATTAATTGCTGAGAAGAGGTAAGAGAAGGGAAAGTCACTCAGTCATGTCCAACTCTTTGCAACCCCATGGACTGTACAGTTCGTGGAATTCTCCAGGCCAGAATACTGGAGTGGGTAGCCTTTCCGTTCTCCAGGGTATCTTCCCATCTAGAGATCAAACCTGGGTCTCCCGCATTGCAGGCAGATTCTTTACCAACTAGCCACAAAGGAAGCCCAAGAAGGGGTAAGAGGAGATTCAAAGAATTATGTGTATTCTTTTGAGATTATAACTTCTAGCTGGGGGTATAAAATGAAGATACAGGGAAAGCTAACTAAATAATCCATGATAATAGAGATTCATATTCCCTTATCTGAAACCATTGAAAGTAGATATGTTTTAGAGTTCAGATATTTTTCTTTGTACTTTAGAGATAATGAGGTGCATATACTATATATTACCTAACACAGCAGCAGGATCTGGGGTGCTCAAGTTGTCAAACACATTATACTTCTATTGCAAAACGTGAATCTTTACATTGAGTGGGTGTAAATAAACATTAAAGTTAACTTAGTTCAGTTTTGCTGCTAAATTATTTTTGGTATCAAAGTTGCTTTAAAAACACTTTAGATTTTAAAAGAACTTCTTAGATTTTGGAATTGGAGATAAGGGATTTTGAACCTGGATATTCCAAGTGATGGTATATCGTTTACATACTTTTAAGAGAAGTAGGAAATCTTTGTGGTTCAGGTGATAAAGAAGAAAAGACATCACAGAGGTAATAATTTGAACTTGATCTTGAGGAATAGCTAGCTAGAAAGAGTTTGAGAATATCTATCTGTCTTACAAGAATAGTTAGGAAGAAAACAGTGGGACTGTGGACTGATTAAAATATATCTAGTTTTGAGTCCTGACTCTGTCCCTAATAATTTTGTGACATTAAGTACACAGACCTTTCCTTCCTTCTACTTCTGCTTTTCCTTTCTTCCTTCAACTTCCATCCTGTCTTTTCTTTTTCCTCCCTCTCTCCTTGCTTTCATATTTTCCTCCTTTCTTACTTTTCTGCTTCTTGTTATACATTTATAATATAGATGTTATTTATAAAGTACTTAGCACAGTATTAGCCATTTAGGTACCAGCAAATGGTAGTAATTATTTGGAAAGCATTTCACAAATTTAAAAATAGAATTTTATTTAAATTTTATTTTGTTCTTCAAGACATCTTGCTGAAGAACATACTGTATTATTAGCTCTGGAAATTGTGACATAGTATGAATGTACTACTCAAGATGATTAATGCTAAATTTATTTCTGATTCCACTGTTTTCTCTGTTAAATCACAAATGCCTATACAAAGTGAACTTTTTCCTGTTTCATCTATTATTTGCAGAGAGTCTCAGAACATTTCTTGGCATCAGTTGGGCAGGGTTATGTGATTGTGATAACATTTTGTATTGACTGGAATTTTCTAATTAGTTTGCCTCTGTGTAGGCTGCTTTTTTTCTGTCCTAATGAATATATTTTCAGTCCTTTTTATTGTTTAGTTGCTAAGTCCTTTCAACTCTTTTGTGAACCCATGGACTGTAGCCCTCTAGTCTCCTCTATCCATGGAATTTCCCAGGCAAGAATACTAGTGTGAGTTGCCATTTCCTTCTCTAGCGGATCTTCCCAACCTTGGGATCAAACCTACATCTCCTGCATTGGCAGGTGGATTCTTCATCACTGAACCACCTTTCAGTCCTTCGAGGCAGCAGCATTCAGAAGTTAGCAAATGAATCTAGGAAGGAGTCAAGACATCATGTCAAAATATACAAAGATAGATATTTTCCCCCTTCAAAACCATTATTTCATGAGTAAAAATTCCAAATGATAGAATAAGTTTAAATAGGTTCTAAATATTATATAAAATTCTAGTTATGCATGTTTTTCTACTCTTGCCATGGGCTTGAGTCTTTGAAAGCAGAAAGGAAGAGGACTTCATTTAGTAATGCAAAAGGCTGTATAGTTTATATATGAGCTCACACTACTAGAAAGACCGTCTCTTTATGTTTTCACTCTGATGCTTAAGAAGCTCACAAAGTCTTTCCCTCCCTTCCTCAGTCAGATGTACCTAACTCTGGCTTTGTCAGTCAGCTTTCTAGACTGTGGTTTTACATATGAAAGAGTTAGAAAGTAATAGTCTTCTCAAGTAGAAAGTGGTGGTCAAGGTTTCCCATTTGAAGGTTGTTACTAGTGGGTGAACCCACTCTAGTATTGGCTGGAGAATTCCATGGACAGTGGAGCCTGGCGGGCTACAGTCCATAGGGTCACAAAGAGTAGGACACGACAGAAGTGACTTAACACGCATGCACACACTATTGAGGGTGGAATGTAGGCAACCATTTATAACTCTTGAGATCTGGCGTGCTGTGATTCATGGGGTCGCAAAGAGCTGGACACGACTGAGCAACTGAACTGAACTGAGAAGCAAATTAGTTAGGAGAATGGAATTTTGACATACTAAAATGATAGACTTGTTCCTTCTTTAATATTCTTCATCTTGTAAATGGTGCCACAATCTTGGTAAAAGATGACATCCTTGATTGTTCTGTTTTTCCACCTCATGTTCAGTCCAAGAGCTAGTCTAGTTGATTCTCTGTATGGAATACACTCTGAATCTGTGTATGTCCCTTTTTCCCCAACTCTGCCAAGCTTTATTGCTGGAACCCTACTCCACGCCCCCATTTCTCTAGTCTAAACTGTTCCAGTAACTTATTGGATTTCTCTGCATTCCATTGACCTACTTGCAAATAACTCTTCACAAAGTAGTCAGCACATTAAGATAAATTTTAAATGATTTTTAAAGAAAGTAGTACATTAAAAAAGAAAATGTATATAAGGGACTTCCCTGGTGGTCCAGTGGTTAAGACTCAGCACTTCTGTTGCAAGGGATGCAGATTCAATCTCTTGTCAGGGAACTAAGATCCTGCATGCTGTGTGGTGCAGCCAAAAAATAAAAAATAATGTATATCAGATTATGTCATTCTTTTGCTGAAAATTACCCAATAGCTTCCCTTTATACAAACAATGAACTCTAAATTCCTTATCATGGTCTACCAAGTTGCTATATGATCTGGTCCCTGCCTACTTCTCCAAACTCATACAGCAAGGTTCTTCTTACTATATTCCATCTTAGTGTTCTTTCTATATAATGGATCTGTTCCCACCACAAAGCCTTTGCAATTAAAATTTTTGCTACAGCTGATAAGCACTTTTGCCTGATCTTTTAATGACTGTGTCTTTCTTTCAAATTTTATTTCAAATGTCATTTCTCCCCCATCACACATTGTTTTCTTCATAGCATTTAACAACGTGTATATAACTATGTAGGTATTTATTTACCTGTTTTTATTTGAAAATATAAGCTTCCCTGGTGACTCAGATGGCAAAGATTCTGCCTGCAGCGCAGGAAACCTGGGTTTGATCCCTGGGTTGGGAGAATCCCCTGGAGAAGTAAACCAGGGGATCCTCTGGTTTACTTCTGTCCAGGCACGAATACTGGCAACCTACTGCAGTATTCGTACCTGGACAGAGGAGCCTGGTGGGCTACAGTCCATGGGATGCAGGAAGTCGGACACAACTGAGTGACTAAGACACAGACTCTCATAGCATACTTGAGGATTTCTGATTTTTGCCTTGTTCATTAACATCCTGACTGCTCTGCTTGGTGGAAGGACAAATAAGAAATGATGGGAGATTTTGTTCTTTGTAATGTCTAGTGCAAACTGTCTTTGCATGCGTGCTAAGTTGCTTGAGTCATGTCTGACTCTTTGCAACCCTATGGACTCATGCAACCCATGAAGCTCCTCAGTCCATGGAATTATCCAGGCAAGAATGCTGGAGTGGGTTGCCATGCCCTCCTCCAGGGGATCTTCCAACTCCAGGTGATCTTTGCGACACCAACTTATGGATGACGCTTCTAAAGTAGTGTACCATTTTACATTTCCACCAACAGTGTATGAGAGTTGTAGTTGTTCCACGTCCTTGCCAGTGCTGACTCATGTCAGTGTTTTTAACCATAGCCATTCTAACAAGTTTAATTTGGGGTTTTAAAGTCTTAGAATCATTCTGTCAGATGAATATTTTAATAGGTATTTTAATTGAACTAACTAATCAATGTTTCAAGGTAGTTTATGCTCCTTATAAAAATTACTCATGCAGTAGGGTATCATAAAATGAACAGTGTAAGAATGGATGTCAGAAATGCAAGTGTTAAAGAATAAAGAACTTCTAGCAATATGACAGACTAACCTAAAGGTGAAGAGTCCTTCTGGTCTAAAGGCATAGAAATGCTGGATAAAATATACTTAAAAATAATAAATACCATAGAAAACCACAGCTGAGCACAGTTAAAAAAAAAAGAAAAAGGAAAACCCCCATTTGCCAAGATCAGAAGGAAAATTAAAAGCCAGACTAATAATTCTTTCATAATTCATGGTGTGTTTGGACTTGCACATGAGCCTTAGAGTTTGGGGCTAGTTAAAAACATTTTTTTGTTGTTGTTTTGGTTATTTTTACACAAAGTACATGCTTTAAAAATAATACTTTACTGTAGTATAATTGGCATACAATTGGTTGTACATATTTAAAGTGTACAGTGTAAGTTTTAGCATATGTATACATCTGTGAAACTACTATCCCAACCAAGATGATGAATATATCCATCACTTTCAAAAGTTTCCTTTTGTTCGTATGTGAACCTTCCCTCCTATACTTCTCTCTCCTGTTTCCATACCCAGGCAACCACTCTTTAGCTTTCTGTCACTGAAGATTAATCTGCACTTTCTAGGTTTTTGTGTGAGTAGAATTATCCAGTATGTACTATTTTGTTTAATTTCTTTCACATATTATAATTATTTTGAGCTTGATCCATGTTGTGGCATGTATCAATAGTTCACTCCTTTTTATTGCCAAATGGTATCTCATTGTATAGCTATACGAGCTTTTTTAAATCCTTTGACCTGATGATGAACATTTGGGGTTTATTTCTGTTTCTTGAACAAACTACACTGTGAACATTTATGTAGTATCCTCTGTGTAGACATATGATTTACTTTCTCTTGGATAAATTCATAGGAGTGGAGTGGCTGGATCATATGGTAGTTGTATTTGAAACTTTTAAATAACAGCTAAACTGTTCTAAATTAGTACACCATTTTGCATTCCCACCAACAGTGTGTTAGAGCTCCAGTTGTTCATGTCCTGGTCAGTGCTGACTAATGTCAGCCTTTTTAACTTTAGCCATTCTGACAAGTGTGTAATAGTATCTCATTGTGCTTCTAATTTTCATTTTCTAATGATTAATGATGTTGAGCATCTTTTCATGTACCTATTTGCCATCCAAACAACTTCTCTGGTGAAGTTTGTTGTAGATGTTCTCCATCAGGTTGAGGAAGTTTCCTTCTTTCCCAGCTTAATGATAGTTTTAACATGAATGGATGATGTATTTTGTCAACTGCGTTTTTGCATGTATTGAGATGATAAATTTTTTCTTTTTTTAGTCTGGTAATTGGTGAATTATATTGATTTTTTTTTTCATTGGCTGACTTTGAAAAAAAATTTTTTTGGGGGGTGAGGGAGGTGGCACTGTGCTGCAACCAGGGATTGAACTAGGGCCCACAGCAGTGTAAGTGCTGTCTTAACCACTGGACTGCCAGGGAATTCCCTCATTGGTTGACTTTTAAATGTCAAGCCAACCTTGCATTCCTCGCATTAACCCCACTTGGTCATAATGTATTGTCTTTTTAATATATCATTGGATTTGATTTGCTAAACTTATTACATTTATTTTCCTACGGGAGATGTATGGTTTATAGTTTTCTTTTTTTGTAATGTCTCTTGCCTGGTTTTGGAGTCAGGATAGTGCTGACATTTATAGAATGTGTTTGGAAAATATTCCCTCCTTTTTAGTATTTGGAAAGAATTTTTGAAGAATTTGTTTTAATGCTTGGCAGAATTTAGTATAGTGAAGTCACTTGCACTTGTCATTTTATTTGTAGGAATATTTTTAAAATACAAATTCAATTGCTTTACTAGATATAGGCATATGTGTATTCATACTTTTTATATTTCTTGAGGGGAATTTGGTGTTTTATGTCTTTTAAGGAATTTATCCATTTAATCTAAATTGTGAAATTTATTGGTATCAAATTATAAATCTGTCATCCTGATCTTGGTAATTTTTTCCTTCTTTTTTTCCTAATCAGTCTGAATAATGGTTTATCCATTTTCTTAAGATCTAGCTTTTGGTTTAATTGATTTCTCTTATAATAAGAGAAATTTATGTATGTATGTCTATATTTTCTACTTCATTGATTTCTACTCAGCTTTATTGTTTTGTCTGCTTACACTGGATTTTATTTATTCTTTCTAGTTTCTTGAAGTGGAAGCTGAGGTCATTTCTTTTCTAATATAGGTGATTTAATAGTAGTAAACATTTCTCTTGTTATACTAATGCTTTAGCTACATTCTACACATCTTTGACTTGAGTTTTTAAATTTTCACTCAGTTTAAATTATTTTTCAATTTTCTTTTTAATTTCTCTGAATGATGAGTTAGTCATGGGTGTTCTCAAATATGAAAGGATTTTAAAATATGTCTTTTGTTCTTTTCTAAGTTATTTCCATTGTGGTCAGTTACATATATGACTTGCCTTTTAAAATTTATCGGTTCATGTTTTATTGTGTTGAATATTGTCTACCTTAGTGAATGTTTGATGTGCACTTGAAAAGAATGTATATTCTGCCATTGTTGTATGAGTCCTATACAAGTGTCATTTAAGTCACGTTGGTTGATAGTGTTTAGGTTTTTTTTTTTTGGTCTTTACTGCTTGCTATATCAGTTGTTAAAAGAGTATTTTGGAATCTCAAGATGGGCAGGAGGTCAATGCTTGTGCTATCTATGTTTTTATTTTTTTTTTTTTAATTTTTTTTTTTTTATGTTTTTATTTTTTAAGTCATTGATTTTCTAGCTTTGATTTTGTACTAAATTACTTTGGGCAGTTTTCACAGCAAAAATCATTTTAGGTCATCTAAGCCTTTAAGGTGAGGGAGATACATAATTTAGGAATTAGAATTTAGTGATAAGATTTCCAGTTTCTATAAAAGTTTTGATTTATTTATGTCAGTGTTTAGATTGAGAGACTGAATTTTTTGGCATATCTGTTGGAATGTGAGTATGACTTTTAGTTTTATTCTTTAAAAAAATAGGGAAAACAAAACCTCTAAAAACAGAATATAAAGGAATACAAAAGTGCTTTTCTGTTTTTGAAAGTTGTTGGCAAGTTTTCTGTTTTTGTTTTTAAGTTTCTTGTTTTGATAGTGCAAAATTTACATTGTAATAAGCAAAAGACATAAAAATGATACTGCTTTTCTATTCTGTGATTGCTTATAAGTTTTGCCTGCCTTTTAAAAGATGACATTAATTTTTTCAGTTTCAGCCCATTTTCCTCACCATTTGACCTCTGCTAATTTTCAGCCCCACATGAAATAAATTACCTGATCTGAGGGACTGAGATTGCTTCTGGCAAACACAGTTAATGGGCTGTTTTTCAAAAGGGGGCACAAAACTTCAAACAAAAGGTCCCTCAGATATATGGGGATCTTGGAAACAAAGTAAAGTGCGTTAATAGGATGCGGTAAAATGGAAATATAGAAATCAAGCAAGTTTCAGCTGGTTTATTTAACTTTCTATTTTGAAATAGTGACAGTGTCTCCTAAGGTTTGAGTGGGGAATCTTAAGTGTAAACTCATGCATATTGTGAAGTGGGGATATCAGTAAAATCATTGTCTTTTTACCTTGAGGAACATATTTTTCCTCATTAAACAGGCCTATTTTGAAGGAATTTTATGTGGCTGGCTGGGTTTCCACTTAAACAACAAATTAAAAGGAATCCTTTGTGGAGGACCTGTCATGAACCGTAGAGGCTCCAGGTTCTATGCCTTGTACTGCGTGCAGTACTGCATGCCTGGAGAAGTCTCCTCCAAGACTGCCTTTAGGACTTGGGTTTTACAGCCAGTTAAGTTTTTCATTGAGCTTACGTTGGCTTGTTTACCATATAAAGCTCCTTATAGCTTTCCACATAGGGTTAGTCATAAGATATTTTATTCATGTTCGGATAAATGAGAGGTTGATAGTTGTTGGAAAGTGTATGTTGCAACCTATTCTGAGAACTTAAGTATTAAATTTTATTTATTTCTACAGATGTTCTAGTTTTTAGTTAGTTATTACCAGGTAGTCTTTTAGACACCATATTAATATATGGTAGAGAAGTTGATGAAATGTTCTGTATATCCTTTCTAGGACAGGAAACCTCCTCCATCTGTTCTGTTTAGTTAAAGCTGCATGTTCAGGCAAAACGGGGGTCAAGTTACTGCTGTGTGTTTTCTGAGCAGGTTACATCTCCTTCTTGGGTCCTAATTTATTGAAGTATAAAATAAGGGATTTTGGTTCAATCATGACAACCGTTTCTAAGTCAACTTTATTCAACATAAACTGTTAATTTTTCTTAGCAGTCCCTATGTCTAAACCCTTCCGTTCCTGGCTGCTGTATTTGCTAACCTCCCAATTATTCCTCCCCTCTCTTGTTGGATGCTGTCATCAGGTATAAGTCTTCCTATTCCTATCACTATCTTTATTATCTTTATCTTCAGCGACCATGTGGATCCTTCCACATGGAAGGATTCTGGCATCACAGTTACTTGACTCCATCATTATCATCATTTCTAGCCCACTTATGCACCCTCTTCAGGACCATACTCTGTGCCTTGGAATACTTCTGACATATTTTCCCACTAAAGTCATAATGCTGGACAACCTGCTCACCATGACTGGATAGATTTTCAGCTCCCTCATTTAATTATTCTTAGAGTATAACAGTTCTTAGGCTTATCAGCATTTCTATTAGACTCTTCACCCTCTTCAAGACCATACGCTGTGCCTTGGAATACTTCTGACATATTTTCCCACTAAAGTCATAATGCTGGACAACCTGGTCACCATGACTGGATAGATTTTCAGCTCCCTCATTTAATTATTCTTAGAGTATAACAGTTCTTAGGCTTATCAGCATTTCTATTAGACTCTTTGAATTTTTTCCTGTTCTTTAATCTTTTTGCTTAGATTCCATTAACTCTTTTGCCCCATTTTTGTTGATCCATCTGGTAAATTTGTCTAATAGAACTTTTGCCCTTGTGTTACTGTAGTTTTACTGAAGAAAGCCTCACATGGATTAGATTGGTGGCTGGCCCTATAAAATTATGATGAATACTGCCTGTTAATTCTCAACATTGCTTTCCAGTCCTTTTTCTTTTTTGGTGGGGTCCAGTGTCCTGTCGATGGTTGTTCAACAGCTAGTTGCAATTTTGGTGCTCTCACAGGAGAAGATGAGCACACCACCAGTCCTTTTTCTTGAAGTGATCTTCTTCTCCACATTATCTCTTTCGAGTTCTCTTTGCTCCTCTCAAATCTCTATTCTCTTTGCTGACTTCCTCCTTATTTCACAGGGAAATAGCTATACTTGAAAACTTTATTAGCTTCTTTACCACTAAGATTATAGATATTTTGTTACCTTTACCTGCTTTTTCTTGTGTTACAATGGAAGAAATATTCCTCCTCTGATCTCTCTAAATGCTGCGAATCCCATCCATTCCTTTTCATGAATAACTTCTTAAAGAGAATTATCAGTGTAGGATAGAGAAGTGTTAACTGGAAGGCAGAAGAGCTGTCAAGATCTGCCATCTTTATTTCTGCATTTCCTGCTCACTCTGTATCACTTCATGGCAAGTAGATGGGGAAACAATGGAAACAGTGACAGACTTTATTTTCCCAGGCTCCAAAATCATTGCAGATGGTGATTGCAGCCATGAAATTAAAAGACGCTTGCTCCTTGGAACAAAAGCGATGACAAACCTAGACAGCATATTGAAAAGCAGAGACATTACTTTGCCAACAAAGGTCCGTCTAGTCAAAGGTATGGTTTTTCCAGTAGTCATGTATGGATGTGAAAGTTGGACCATAAAGAAAACTGAGCACCAAAGAACTGATGCTTCTGAACTGTGGTGTTGGAGAAGACTCTTGAGAGTCCCTTGGACAGCAAGAAGATCAAACCAATCAATCCTAAAGGAAATCAGTCCTGAATATTCATTGGAAAGACTGATGCTGAAGCTCCAATACTTTGGCCACCTAATGCGAAGAACTGACTCATTGGGAAAGACACTGATGGTGGGAAAGATTAAAGGCAGGAAGATAAGGGGACAACAGAGGATGAGATGGTTGGATGGCATCACTGACTCGATGCATGTGAGTTTGAGCAAGCTTTGGTAGTTGGTGATGGACAAGGAAGCCTGGCGTGCTGCAGCCCATGGGGTTGCAAAGAGTCAGACACGACTGAGTGACTGAAATGGATGAACTGTAACCCATTGCTGGTGGGCTTCTGCTCCTTTCACCCATCTACCTCTGAAACTCTTCTTATAGAGGATACCAGTGACTTCCAAGTCAGAAAATTTAGGGGTGTTCTTTAGATATGGGTCTCTTGGCAGCATTTTTTACTGTTCACCCCCTCTTAACACTCTTTTCCTGGCTTCTCTTGTGGCTCAGCTGGTAAATAATCCACCTGCAATGTGGGAGACCTGGGTTCTATCCCTGGCTTGGGAAGATCCCCTGGAGAAGGGAAAGGCTACCCACTCCAGTATTCTGGCCTGGAGAATGCCATGGACTGTATAGTCCTTGGGGACTGTATAGTCCATGGGGTCACAAAGAGTCAGACGTGACTGAGTGACTTTCACTTAATAACTTTAGCAGTCTTGATTTTCTTTTCATCTCTGTTTATTCCTTTTCAGTCTCCTTCAATTTAATCAGCATTTGTAAATATTATTTTAGTATTAAAAATGAAAGTGTAGGGCTTCCTGGTGGTCCAGTGGTTGAGAATCCGCCTGCCATTGCAGAGGACCTTTAAATTCTTGCCCCGGGAACATCCCACATGCCACGGAGTGGCTAAGCCCATGCGTTACAACTACTGAGCCCATATGCCCTAGAGCCCGTGCTCCACAACAGGAGAAGCCCCCGCAATGAGAAACCTGTGCACTGCAATGAGGGAGTAGCCCCCTGCTCTCCACAAAGCCCACGCACAGCAACAAAGACCCAGCACAGCCAAAAATAAATAAATGAATCTTTTTTAAAAAGTGAGAGTTGATTAGTTTAGAGAGAAGAAAGCAAAATTGGCATGAATTTTGCCAAAACACGAGGCTTTCAAGAAGCCAGGTTGTGGCAGGAAATTTTAGGTAGAGTGCGTTCTATTTTGTCTTTAGAAATACTGAAAAAGGTTAAGAAGCATCAGTATATGTTGCTTAAATTACTCAGCAATCCAATAAAATATATGATTGTATTCCTGTTTAACCTCAAAGAATATGAGCTGGAGAAGAAGGATGGACGTACTCGGGAAGCAGTGCATCGTTCTTTCTCATTGGAAGGCTAAGGTTGCTTCAGGGTAGTGTGGAGATGAAATCTGTTGTTCCTGTGTTACAGAGAACATAGGAAGGGGTTTGTTACTGCATTTTTTGATTAGTGAGGACTGGTTGAAGATTTTTAAGCTGGGTACACTTTGGATACAGAGACTGTCTTGGCCAAGGGCTGGTAATCCTATAACATTTGTTTCAGTGACCAGACGGCAATTGGCCCTGGAAGCCTTTTTTGTGGATTTCCCAGTGACATGAATTGAGTGCTCTTTGACACTCCTTTAGCGCTTTGTCATAATTCTCGGATGGTATCATGATTACTTGTTTGTATCTGGCTTCCCTATTGGATTTGAGCTCTTCTGAAGTGGAATTATTAGTTTATGGGTAATGTTAATCTTGGTAATTTTTCCCCACCGCCCATCTCAATGCTTGACATAGTATATGATTCCTGAATTAGTAAATGAATGAAGAGTTTGAATTTTTAATCTCTGGCCTGAACAGTTTATCAGAATATATCATTTCTACTTCTACAGGATTAGAGACTCGTTCCTACTTCCTCTCTGCTATTGAATATGTTTTAGTTAATAAAATCTCTTTTGATTGAAAGGTTCTGTAGCTTTAAGAGCCTGTGACTTTGCAGACACTCTTCCACTGGATAACACACCCTATGCAAATCAGCTGTCTGTTCAGGTCTTGTGTTTGTTTTCCCCATAGACATAATCCATCCATTAGTTGTTTAAAGCAGCAGATGGAAGGAGTCCATGGAGATGTGGATTTATTAGCTCTCACAATGAAAGACCACACTGGTTGTGCTCCAGATTAGAAGGTTTTTGCTGAATGAAAGAGAAGTGGATCCTGTTTTCTGTGCTATTTTCAGCAGTGTGGCTAGCTCTTGTGACTGGAGTCAGTTGTAAGAAAGACCAGAAAAAGATTTTGTAAATAGACCTTCCTTCAAGCCCCAGACTGTTTGGTGCAGCTACCATAATTATAGGAGGGGCAGCTTTTTCTCCTTGTTGGGTACAGACTGAATCTGTCCTAGAGTTGTTGCTATATTTACTCCTTAGAGTAAAGGTATGTATAAAGCATCCTGAGTCAGGGTGTATACATACTTTTATTTATCAAATTAGGAAATTTGGATTAATACCTTCTGAAATCCTTTGGAGAGGGAATAATTTGTGCATGTCCTACGAAGAACTGTGACTGTGAGTTGGTAGATCATGTATTTAACTCTCTTCCTAAGAATGTACTGCTTCCTTTGCTAACAGTTCTTTTGTGACTTATTAGAAAAATCACTCACTTGCCTTGATTTTCTTTCCCCTGTGTTTACTAGGATTCTGGCAACTACTGTAAAATTGGAAAGTTTAAACGTTGCTTATGGAGTGTTTAAGTGATAAAATCATATTATGAGAGCTAACCTTTCACTCCTGAACTCTCTTTATTTTATATATATATAATATATATATTTACAACCTATATATGTTAAAAAGAGACTTGAATCACCTTTAAACTTGGTGCAAGTCTTGCTTTGAAAATAACAACCAGTGACCCAAGAAACAATTCTGAGATTATTAAAGTCCGGGTAAAACTAGATTTTTCTCATGCTGTGCCCTTTTAGAGGTCTGTTGGAATGGGGAGCTTTTCCTGTGACAGTACTGTCAGCAATGAATAGATGAATGAATTTGTCCATGCTCAGAACTCACCACACGTGTACAAGCCCCCTCCAGGACATAAAAGAGCATGGAGACTGACCTTAGCAATGATCTAAGCTCCAGAGGAAAGAGGCTTTCGTGACTGTCCAAGAAGTGAAGACCAGCGTATCTAGAGATAAAGAAACAAAAGAGCCTGTGACAGTATCGAAAGAATCTGACATTTGCTTTGTCTGTACAAAGGATGAAAAGAATTTTGCCGACTTAGTCAAAACAATAACTGGTTTTATATCAGCCTGAGCTCAAAATAGAGCCTCAGAATAATATGTTTTTCTTTGTATTTCTGAAGAATTATCTTTTTAAAAATGTACGTGGCGTGGTTTTGTTTTGGGAAAGGAAAACGTGACACGGATTTTATAAGCTTAGTAGCTGTAGGTGGAGACTCTCTTGTTTTGTGTGCCAAACCTTTTTAATAAGCAGTGAAGTCAGGATATTAAAGATTGGAATTTTTTTCAGGGAGCTTTGTCCTTTTCTTGGTACTTCAGATGTTTGCAACCAAAAGGGGTATGTATGGAAGAGAAAAACAAATAGGAAAAATTTCCCCCTTTTGTGGTGGTGATTCAGATGAGATTTGTCTGGACTGCTGTGAAGAAAGACGTGGCTGTGATGTGAGGCAGTGATTGTGTACTCACGCTGGACTGAGAGAAACCTGGTTTAGTGGAGCCGTGGGCACAGCATGGGGAAAGCCTGATTGTGTGCCTCTTTCCCCAGCAGTAAGCAAGTAGGCTCTAGTGGCTGACTGTCTGGAGAGTGGCTTTTGTTGGTCTTCTATCTATTATGGATGATTCCAGTATTCTACAAAGGAGAGGGTTACAGGTGAGTAACAGAAAGCCTTTTTTACTAATCTCCTTCCTCTTACTGTCTATTGAAAATATACTGAACGGATGGCTTAAATTTTATTTAATTCATTTGAGGCAGGAGAGAATGCTACTAAGTTCCTCTATATTCCATTATGTGTAACTTTAATTAAAGGAATCACCTAAGACCTTTCTACTTTAATAGAAAAATTTTGCTGCTTGGGTTTACTTACCCAAGTGGAGCAATTGAGTCAGACCCACGCACACCTAGTTTTAGACACCAGACGTTTCTGACAGATTGTCTATAGTAAACGTATTCTGTTACTGACCACTGTGCCTGCCTCCCAGCCCGTCTTTCCCTTAATTAATTCAATTATATGTGTTAATATATGTTTAACCCTACACATAGCTTTAAGAACTTTTCTAAATTATCACTTTGCATACATAATGTAACCATATGTGATAACCATGTATCTGAAGCCAATTTTGGAAGCCTTCTCCTCCCTAAGTCGTGGATCATTTTGGTACATGAAGAAGTAAGTAAAATATAACAATGAGGGGGAAATATATTGGTAGACAACCTTCAGCTGAGTTTTAATGAGTACCTTTAGCACTAAAAGAGTACATATTACAACTATTTCAGTTTTGATGATTAATTTTTTTATGCTTTGTAAAGTAGATCATCTTGGCTTAGTCTTGATGAAAAAAATGTGCTGCTTGGGCTTACTTACATTATGTTGAGTGGAGCAATTAAATCAGACCAACACACATCTAATTTTGGACACCAGACATTGCTGACAGATTGTTTACAGTTCATTTAGTTCATCATTGAATGTTTTAAAGGATTGACATAGTAAAGGTTTCAGGATAAAACCTCAGTCAACCTATGAAGTTCTTGTCATGAAATGTAGCTATTTCTCTTGTTTTGATTTTGTTTTTTTTTGACATTTGTAAAGCACTTTTTTTGACAAAGTACCTAGGGTCTTTTTACTTATTCTTAATTACCATTATTTTGGTTTCTTTAAAGTGCTCAGAAGGAAAATGTGTAAGATTGGTAAAATTTGAACAAGTGATGATATTTGTAGGTCATCTTATTTGTGCTTCTGGTTAACGGCATTGCAGGCACTCGGAGCCTCCTGGGAGCACCCACTGCACCTTCGGCAGCTGTTTAGTACCACCGGGCTTTCAAAGTCAAAGCCTTATTTAATTTCTCCTTTTTAGTACAATTGGTTCCGTAAGATTTGGCATTTGATTTCTTGGGTGTATTTTGAGAAGTAGTTATAAAGTACTCAGAATACCTCTGATAAATAGTGATTTGTGTTCAAGTAGCTGTTAATAAAAAAAATGGCTGGCTTGTAAGCACATTTAAGTGCATTACCTATTTATATCTTTATTTCTCTTTAGTTTCCAGGATTCAGAAAGGGAATTCTGTTTTTTGAATGGGAATATTTTCAATTATTGTGCTTGTTTTGTGTTAAATCAGTTATTTCCTTCCTAGTGACTGAGTCAGTCTCTAATATCTGCTACCCTGTTTACTGATGCCCTTCCTCTCAGTTCTTTGTTTCTATCTAGCAGGAGTTCCAAATTGCCAGATCACAGAGCACTGTAAAGTGTTTTCTTACAGCCTCTTTTTTTTTTTAGTTGCAAGTTTACTCTTTAGAAGGGGCTTCCCTGGTTGCTCAGCTGGTTAAGAATCCATCTGTAATGCAGGAGACCCCGGCTCGATTCCTGGGTTGGGAAGATCCACTGGAGAAGGGATAGGGTACTCACTCCAGTTTTCTTGGGCTTCCCTGGTGGCTCAGCTGGTAAAGAATCTGCCTGCAATGTGGGAGACCTGGGCTTGATCCCTGGGTTGGGAAGATCCCTTGGAAAGGGGAATAGCTATCCATTATCCACTCAAGTATTCTGGCCTGGAGCATTCCATGGACTGTATAGTCCATGGGGTTGCAAAGAGTTGGACACGACTTAGGAACTTTCATTTTACTCTCTAGAAGACTGCATTGGAACATTCTGAAATAGAAGTAATGCTTGAAAAGCAGCAGTTTAGATTATTTGTTTTAAACAGGTAAATTGTTAATATAAAACTTTAAAAGCTGATTTTAGATTTGTTTACATAAACACATAAAAGCTAAAGTGTACCCAGTGGTCCGGGCTTCACTGATAGCTCAGTTGGTAAAGAATTTGCCTGCAATGAAGGAGACCCAGGTTCGATTCCTGGATCAGGAAGAACCCCTGGAGAAGGGATAGGCTACCACTCCAGTATTCTTGGGCTTCCCTGCCGGCTCAGCTGGTAAAGAATCCACCTGGAATATGTGAGACCTGGATTGGATCCCTGGGTTGGAAAGATTCCCTGGAGAAGGGAAAAGCTACCCACTCCAGTATTCTGGCCTGGAGAATTCCTGGACTGTACAGTCCACGGACTCGCAAAGAGTTGGACACGAGCAAGCGACTTTCACTTCACCCAGTGATCCAGATAATCTACCGGGTAACCTCAGAGGAGAAGATGAAAATCCAAATGAATATCTGGGCCTTACTAACAGCTTTTTGGTGAACAAGTTAGACTTCTTAAAACTTTTCCAGAAAATCAGTGAAGATGCAGTCTACTTTGATCATCCAACTTTCTTTGCCAGGTTTCCTGAGAGATATCTTTGCAACCCCATGGACTGTAGCCCACCAAGCTCCTCTGTCCTTGGAATTTTCCAGGCAAGAATACTGAAGTGGGTTGCCGTTTCCTACTCCAGGTGATCTTCCCAACTCATGGGTCAAACCTGTGTCTCTGTGTCTCCTGTATTGGCAGGGGACTCCTCACCCCTGTACCGCCTGGGAAGCCCTGAGAGGTACCAGCATAGTAAACAGGGCATTCATGGTGCGCCTGTTTTGCTTCCTACATTGTTGGACTATACATTACCTCAGTCAGTCATCATGATGTTGAGGACAAATACATATTATCTGCATTTTCAGGTATAGATAATTTTAAAGAAGAAACAGAAAGTTGATTCAAATTATAGTTCTGCCCCATGCTAACCATATAACTAACCATGGTCACATTTTGAAAAACTCTCAATGCCTCTCTTTAAAATTAAAAAATATTGAATTAGCAATATGGGGAGAGGGGAGGAGGGGATGAGATATATGGAAAGAGTAACATGGAAACTTACATTACCATATGTAAAATAGATAGCCAATGGGAATTTTCTGTATGACTCAGGAAACTCAAACAGGGGCTCTGTATCAACCTAGACGGGTGGGATGGGGAAGGAGATGGGAGGGAGTTTCAAAAAGGAGGGGATATATGTATACCTATGGCTGATTCATGTTGAAGTTTGACAGAAAACAGCAAAATTCTGTGAAGCAATTATCCTTCAATAAAAAATAAATTAAAAAATAGTGAAGTATAGTTGATTTGTAGTATTGATATTAGTTTCAAGTGTACAGAATTCAGTATTTTTATAAATTATACTCCATTAGAAGTTACTGTAGAATGATGGCTATAATTCTGTGTGGTATACAATATATCCTTGTTACATATCTAATTTATACATGGTAAGCTTGTATCTGTTAATCTCATAGCCCTAATTTGTCCTTCCCCACTTCCCTCTCCCCTTGGGTGACCACAGGTTTGTTTTCTACATCTGTGGCTCTGTTTCGGTTTTGTGTATACTTTCATTTGTATTATTTTTTAGATTCCACATATAACTGATACCATACAGTATTTGTCTTTCTCTGTCTGACTTTGCTTAGTACATTTGAGAGTAAAAGGCAAGGGCTGCAGCAGGAAGACCAGTTAGGAGACTGTTGTGGTCCAAAAGGCAAGAATGATTAATAGAATGGAAGAGAATGATAGCATTGCAGGCGTTCTGATTGGCCTTTCTTTTTCAGATATATGAAGCTCAGTACCTTCTCAGGGACAAACAGCTTGTAAAAGTGACTGGGCTACAGATATGGGTCAGAATAAGCAGAACTGAAAGTAACAGAAAACTTGACCCTAAGTGGTTGAAGTATTAAAGAAATATATTGACTCACAAGTATGGAAATCCATAGGTTGGATGGGTTTCACAGTTGGGTGATCTTGAGTCTTGCTCAGCTAGTGGCTTCTTTTTCAACTGGCTTCATACTTATTAATAATAGAAAAAAGATCTATAGTGGTTTCAGCCCGCACATTCACACACTACAGCACCCCTGGGTCCTTTTAGACCTCTGGGAGATTATGTGAGCATTTTTCTTTTAAACTGGAGGAGCCTCCATCCTGTGTACGGACTGACATCATTTTACTTGAAGAGCAGTTGAGGTTTGGGTCTTCCATATGGTAAAAATTGGCTCTCATCTTACTGCTGCTTTTGGAGCAGCTGCAGTGTGAGAGATTTGAGATTGCAATTCCTTGTGGATGGAAGAAGGTGCTTTTCTATTTGTGCTATTTTCCAGTCAACTTTATGGAGGTTATTTTAACTTTGAAGGGTCACCTGACTAGCCACCATATACAAACTTTTATTGTCAGCTCTCTTAGTGTCATCATTTCTGTAACGTGGTAAGTATTTGCCTGTAAGGCAAACAAAGTAATTGCCCATCATTGTATAGAGTCCAGATTTTGAATTGAGAATATGCTGCGCCTTCAGGCAAAAACTGTGTAATGTTTCTTTCTTGATTTTCTACCTTTGATGTTCCAAAGTGCAAGTGCCATCATTCAGGGGTACTTGACTGTTTGGAAAACATATGATAGCATAATACATACTGGGAAGCATTATTGTTCACAGAGCTTTCTTGGGATTTTTAATTTTGAAAATTATGACTATCCTAATAAATTATGATCATCATACAAGATGCAATTCAGTTTAGATTTTAGTCTTAAAAACAAAAATCTTTAAGAACCAACTAGATTTCAAACATTCTTTTTGAAAGTTATTTCATTTTTAAAATGATAGCGACATGAATAATCATGTAACCTAATAATTTCCTCCTGGTGTTCTAAATTTTGTTATTCTTTATGTGGGAAGTTTGATAAAATAAGAAAAATTGCAGTTGTACTCATCAATCCTTAGTACCATTAAATATTTTCATCATGTCAGTAAATTGGATGCCTTTAAAAATTGAGTGATTTATCTATATGCTTTCTTTTTTTGCTCTGTGCTTTATAGTATACTCCTATGTTACAGTCAAAACAGACTTTTTTTGGATTATTTTTTCCATATTCATTTATGTTCTCCAACAGTTTCTCATTCTTAAGTGTTGTTCTCTCCTTTCTGTACTAATGTCATCGTGGATAATTTCAACATCTTTGCAGAAAATTGAGTCAGCTTCAGAACTTTAGAATTCTCTTCTACTTCTTAGACTTTACTCTTTTAACAACATACTTTCACTAACAGTGCATATTTTTATACATGGAGTTATTATGAATAGAATATCTTATAATATTCTAAAATTACAGCACCTTATCATCTCTGTGTTAAATTCTTGTATTCTCCTGTGTGAATCAGGATCACAGTTTGAAGGACTGCAGACCACTTCCTGTAGATGTGTTTTATTTGACTAATTTTGTAGATTTTAAGAAAAATTGACCATCAAACATTTTTCATTTTATATTTTGTTGTTTCATACATTTACTGTATTTTATCATTTTAAGGCTCTCATCTTTTTACTTTTTAACAGCTCTGAAATGGCAGTATGTTACTTTTGATGGTTTGCTATAGTTTAATTGACAGTGGTTATTTTGTTTTGCTTAATTTTTTTTTGACTGATACCTAAAATAATGGCATCTGTTGCAGTTAGTAGTTTTTGAGATTTGATGAAATATGTGACCTTACTGGCCCCTGAAAGTATTTGAGTTTGCAATATTTGTATCTCAAAGACCACTGTTGTTCTTAGGTTCCTCCGTTTCTTTTTCTAATGTCTTGAAGATCTCTGTTTCTTTGATTCTTTGGTTTTCTTTTAATAAGCTGTTACTAGTTGGATGTGTTTCCTTTCTGTATTATTTGAGATCTGTTTCACTAGTTTTTCTAAAACCAACTATCCCTTTGTTTTAACCTTTCCAGTGTCATTTTGCTTTTGGTGTATCTGTTTCTAATGGCTTGCAGTAGCTTCTTTTTTCCCCCCGTCTATACTGATAAACTTGTCCATTTACATTTGTCATACATGGTTTCTGCCATACTGTTTCTTGCATTCCATGTCCTGCGTGTCCATGCTTTACTGCTCTGATTCTTCTTTGCCATTTAAAAATACTGATTAGTTTTTTGGCTTGGGTTCTTGTTTGATTTTTCTGACTCTACTGGTGAGTTACAACAAATTCAGATTTTAACCCCTCTCCTGAAAAAGAGACTCCTTCTTTCTCATCAACCCTTCCAAAAATACACGCTATTTTTTGTTTAGCATTTTAGTTCTTTTTTAAAAATTCTACAAGTTAGTTATTTCTATTTATTGTTGTTATTTTATATAGACAGTACTTTTTGAAATTTATGTACCTTTGCTAGTTTTCTTGTTCAGTATTTCTTTTTGGGTCTTAGGCTTCTTATTGGGGCTTCCCTGGTAGCTCAGACAGTAAAGAATTTGCCTGCAATGTGGAGACCTGGGGTCTATCCCTGGGTCAGAAAGTTACCCTGGAGAAGGGAATGGCTACCCACTCCAGTATTCCTGCCTGTAGAATTCCATGGACAGAGGAGCCTGGTGGGCTACAGTCCATGGGGTCACAAAGAGTCAGACACCCACTGAGTGACTGACACTCTAGCCATTATCTCTTCAGATATTGTAACACTTGCATTTACTTGTTGCCTTCTGAGATTTGAATTGGACATATATTGAACACAAGTGCTGGATGCAGAAAAGGATATACTCTATATTCCATGTAAATAAGATGTCTGAAAAGCAAAACTGACCTATAAAGTTGAGAATTAAGAGTGGTTTTCCTGGGGAGTGTAGGTAGTGACTGGAAGAGGGGACATGAAGATGCTTCTAGACTGATGAGTTATAATTCGTTTTTTAAAAACCTGGCTGTTGGTTACACTAGTGTGTTCAGTTTTCAAAAATTTGAGTTGTATGCTTACATGCATTTTTTCTATATTTAATAGTGTAATTTAAAAAATAATAAAATATTTCTTGTCTTCTTTCATCCAGTTGGTCACTGAAATATAGGATGGTATTGTTATCAGCAGTGGATTCTGAGGGGCCCCTTGAGTGTTTTTCTCCACTCCTGCTGTCGCTCCAAACAGTGTTATTTATGTGAGCCACACTATATGAATTTACTTACAAGTTCTGTGAAGAGATATCTAGTCTTTTAATTGTGGAGAATACCCTCTCCCCGCACTCCACCCCCCTGTGCTTTTATATGTTAGCTGAGAAGTTGTCTCCAAAACCCAGCCCTCTACCCACCTCCAATGGAGTGGAAAGTTGAGTTATGTTTCTTGAAAGTGAAAGTTTCTCATTCATATCTGACTCTTTGCCACCCCATGGACTGTATTGCTGCTGCTAAGTCGCTTCAGTTGTGTCCGACTCTGTGCGACCTCATAGACGGCAGCCCACCAGGCTCCGCTGTCCCTGGGATTCTCTAGGCCAGAATACTGGAGTGGGTAGCCGTTCCCTTCTCCAGGGGATCTTCCCAACCCAGGGATCCAACCCAGGTCTCCCACATTGCAGGTGGATTCTTTACCAGCTGAGCCAGCAGGGAACTATTAATTTCCTTTTCTGGGAAGGTACTTAGTAGAAGAGGAATGAACGAATATAAGTGAGAATTCAAATAGAAAATGTGAAGGGGATTCTGACTGGGAGCTGCCTTAGGCAGAGATAGCTTTGATCATAGTCATCTCCATGCTGGTGGCTATTGATAGAAAGGACAAACGCCAGCCTTGTGACTCTTGGCTTGCATATTTACTTGTGGGGGTAGTGGTTATTGCCTTTAGACACTTGGCTTTTGTCTTTTCTTTGGAAATACTTTATGGGTTTTGTCATTGTGAATAATGAGTAATGCATATAGACACTGATTCCTCAAGTAAGCAGCACCATCTTGTTTTGTGTGTAATACCTTTAGAAGTTTGCTTTGTGGAAAAGTGAAAGGGAGTGATTAGTTATTTCTTTAGAATTTACTATTACAGCTTTCTTTGCCACTTAAGAATATAGTTCAAGAAAAGAGAGATACATCATTTTTGGCAGGCAGTGTCAAAGTATGATAACTTGAGGGATCTAAAATGATAATAAAAATTACAGAGACTCTGTAATTGGGAGCAGAGTTAGTATTTGGAGAATAGCAATTCATCCATTAGCTTTTAAACCCTGTTGGAGGTGGGCCAGATTAGAAAAATGCAACTTATTATTAATGATAATTCAGACCATCAAACTCTAAATTTTTTTTTATATATCTTATGTATTTTTTGCCCCCCACACATACATATCCTTCTCCATTACCAATACCATTCACGAGAATGGTACTTTTTGGTTTGTTTTTTAACCAAGGCTGAACCTACATCAATTTCATCTTAATCACCCAAAGGCCTTAGTTTACTTTAGGATTCACTGTTGGTGTTATATATTCTGTGGGTTGGGACAAATGTATAATGACATATATATGTCATTATAATACACAGAATATTTTCACTGCCCCAAAAATCCTCTGTGATCTACCTGTTCATCTCCCTCTCCCCCAGTCTCTGGCAATCATTGATCTTTTTACTGTGTCCATAGTTCTGCCTTTTCTAGAACATCATATAGTTGTAATCATACAGTATGTGGCCTTTTCAGATTGATTTCTTTCACTTAGTAACATGCATTCAACTTTCCTTCATGCCCTTTCATGGCTCAATAGCTCATTTCTTTTTAGTGCTGAATAATATTCCATTGTCTGGCTATACTGCAGTTTATTTATCTGTTTACCTACTGAAGCACATTTTGATTGTTTCTAGGTTTTAGCCATTATTAATAAAGCTGCTCTAAACATCTATGTGGAGGTTTTTATGTGGATATAAGTTTTCAGCTCCTTCAGGTAAATATGAAGGAGTGCAATTGCTGGGTTAAATAAGAGTATTTTAGCTTTTTAAAAAATCACTTATTTTTTAATTGAAGGATAATTACTTTGCAATATTGTATTGTCTTCTGCTATACATCAACAGGGATCAGCCATAGGTATACATATGTCCCCTCCCTCTTGAACCTCCCACCCCATCCCACTCCTGTAGGTTGTCACAGAGCCCTGGTTTGAGTTCCCTGAGTCATACAGCAAATTCCCATTGGCTATCTATTTTACCTATGGTAGTGTATATGTTTCCATGTCACTGTCTCCATTTGTTCCACCCTCTCCTTCCTCCCTCCACCCTGTGACCATATGCCTGTTCTCTATATCTGTGTATCCATTGCTGCCCTGTAATGGGTTCATCAGCACCAGCTTTCTAGATTCCATATCTATGTGTTAATATCTGATACTTGTTTTTCTCTTTCTGACCTACTTCACTCTGTATAATAGGCTCTAGGTTCATCCACCTCATCAGAATGGATTCAAATTCATTCCTTTTTATGGCTGAGTAATATTCCATTGTTTATATATACCACAGCTTCTGTATCCATTCATCTGTTGATGGGCATCTAGGTTGCTTCTGTGTCCTAGCTGTTGTAAATAGTACTGCAGTTAACACTGGGGAACATGTGTCTTTTTCAGTTTTGGTTTCCTCAGGGTATATACCTAGTAGTGGGATTGCTGGGCATATGGTAGTTTAATTCCTAGTTTTTAAGCAACCTCTGTACTATCTTCTGTAGTGTCTGTATCAATTTATATTCCTATCAACCTTGCAAGAGGATTCCCTTTTCTCCACACCCTTTCCAGCATTTATTGTTTGTAGATTTTTTGATGATGGCCATTCTGATAGGTTTGAGGTGATACTTCAGTGTAGTTTTTGACTTGCATTTCTCTAATAATGAGCGATGTTTAGCATCTTTTCATGTATTTATTATCCATTTGTATGTCTTCTTTGGAGAAATGTCTGTTTAGGTCTTTTGCCCACTTTTTAATTAGGTTGTGTGTTTCTCTGGTATTGAGTTTGAATGAGCAGTTTTTATATTTTGGAAATTAATCCTTTGTCAGTTGTTTCATTGCTATTATCTCCTCTCATTCTGAGGGTTGTCTTTTCACCTTGTTTATAGTTTCCTTTGCTGTACAAAAGCTTTTAAGTTTAATTAGGTCCCACTTGTTTATTTTTGTTTTTATTTTCATTTCTCTAGGAGGTGGGTCATAGAGGATCTTGCTATGGTTTATGTCATACAGTGTTCTGCCTGTGTTTTCCTCTAAGAGTTTTATGGTTTCTGATCCTACATTTAGGTCTTTAATCCACTTTGTGTTTATCTTTGTATATAGTATCAGTTCAGTTCAGTCACTCAGTTGTGTCCGACTTTTTGTGACCCCATGAGTTGCAGCACACCAGGCCTCCCTGTCCATCACCAACTCCCAGAGTTCACTCAAACTCATGTCCATCGAGTCAGTGATACCATCTAGCCATCATCCTCTGTCGTCCCCTCTCCTCCTGCCCCCAATCCCTCCCAGCATCAGAGTCTTTTCCAATGAGTCAACTCTTCTCATGAGGTGGCCAAAGTACTGGAGTTTCAGCTTTAGCATCATTCCTTCCAAAGAACACCCAGGACTGATCCTCTTTAGAATGGACTGGTTGGATCTCGTTGCAGTCCAAGGGACTCTCAAGAGTCTTCTCCAACACCACAGTTCAAAAGCATCAATTCTTCAGCACTCAGCTTTCTTCACAGTCCAACTCTCACATCCATTCGTGACTACTGGAAAAACCATAGCCTTGACTAGACGGACCTTTGTTGGCAAAGTAATGTCTCTGCTTTTTAATATGCTATCTAGGTTGGTCATAACTTTCCTTCCAAGAAGTAAGCGTCTTTTAATTTCATGTATAGTGTTAGGACGGAGAAGACAATGGCACCCCACTCCAGTACTCTTGCCTGGAAAATCCCATGGATGGAGGAGCCTGGTAGGCTGCAGTCCATGGGGTCGCGAAGAGTAGGACATGACTGAGCGACTTCACTTTCGCTTTTCACTTTATGCATTGGAGAAGGAAATGGCAACCCACTCCAGTGTTCTTGCCTGGAGAATCCCAGGGACCGGGGAGCCTGGTGGGCTGCCGTCTCTGGGGTCGCACAGAGTTGGACATGACTGAAGCGACTTAGCAGCAGCAGCAGCAGTGTTAGAAAGTGTTCTAATTTCATTCTTCTACACATAGCTGTCCAGTTCTCCCAGCACCATGTATTGAAGAGACCGTCTTTCCCCATTGTATATTCTTGCCTCCTTTGTCAAAGATAAGGTGCCCATAGGTGCATACGCTTGTCTCTGGGCTTTCTGTCTTGTTCCATTGGTCTGTATTTCTGTTTTTGTGCCGGTACCATACTGTTTTGATGACTGCAGCCTTGTTGTATTGTGAAGTCAGGAAGGTTGATTCCTCCAGCTCCATTGTTCTTTCTCAAGATTGCTTGGAATATTCAGTGTCTTTTGTGTTTCCATATGAATTGAAAAAGTTTTGCTTATAGTTCTGTGAAAAATGCCATTGGTAATTTGATAGGGATTGCATTGAATCTGTAGATTGCATTTGGTAGTATAGTCATTTTCACAATATTGATTCTTCCAACCCAGGAACATGGAATATCTCTCCATTTGTTTATGTCATCTTTGATTTCTTTCATCAGTGTCTTAGTTGTTGCATGTGGAATCTTTGATTTTTGTTGTGACATGCAGGATCTTTAGTTGCAGCATGAGCGCTCTTAGTTGCAGGATGTGGGATCTAGTTCCCTGACCAAGGGTCGAATCTGGGTCCCCTGCATTGGGAGCATGGAGTCTTAGCCACTGGACCACCAGGGTATGACTGTGTTTGGTTTTATAAGGAACTGCCAAACTGTCTTCCAAAGTGGCTGTACCAGTTTGCATTCCCACCAGCAATGAATGAGATTTCCTGTTGCTCCATATCCTCACTAGCATGTGGTGTTGTCAGTGTTCCAGATTTTAGCCATTCATATAGGTGTGTAGTGATGTTGTTGTTCAGTTGCTAAGTCATGTCCTATTCTTTGTGACCCCATGAACTGCAGCATGCCAGGCTTCTCTGTCCTTCACTATCTCCCAGATTTTGCTCAAATTCATGTCCATTGAATTGGTGATGCTATCTAACCATTTCATCCTCTGTTGCTGCCTTCTTCTTTTGCCTTCAATCCTCCCCAGCATCAAGATCTTTTCCAGTGAGTTGGCTCTTTGTGTCAGGTGGCCAAAGTATTGGCGCTTCAGCATCTGCTCTTCCAATGGATATTCAGGGTTGATATCCTTTAGGATTGACTGGTTTGATGTCCTTGTAGTCCACAGGACTCTCACAAGTCTTCTCCAGCACCACAATTCGAAAACATAAATTCTTTGACACTCAGCCTTCTTTATGGTCCATCTCTCACATCCGTACATGACTAACAGAAAAGCCATGTGCCGGGGTCCAGCCCTGGTGGATCCAGGGAATTCGAAGCGGGGACGGCGTCGGCAAGGATCAAGAAACAATTGCTTAATTAAATGTTAATTAAGGATATAAAGAGTGGTTAAATAAGGATAGCTCAGTGAGGAAATTCAGTGGAGAAAAGAGGCTGAATAATTCAGCCAGAAGGTGAGAGAAAGAACGACATGGGGAGACCAAGTTTCGGTGAACAAGGCCCGCACTTTATTTTCCAAAGTAGTTTTTATACCTTAAGTTATGCATAGAGGATAATGGGGGAAGGTGTAGAGTCATGCAGTAAGCCAGGCTTTCTTCCTGCAAACTTATCATATGCATAAGTTTAGGTGATTTGCATCATCTTCTGGCCCGGAGGCCTGTTAACATTTTAAGACTCTTTATTCAGAAAACTTATTTTTCTCTAAAGGTGATTAGTCAGGCGCCACCCTCCAAAAGCATTAGATAAAGTTGCATTCCTATAGGGCAAGGGTGTGGTGGGCTATAACAAGAAAAAGAATTAACTCAAGGGTCCAAGGTTACAAACATTAAAGCTACTACTTACACCAATTATGTCAATCAATACACTGCCAGGGACACAGCAGGTAAGGGATATGGAGACTTAGCAGCAAACATTGGCCCAACAAGTGACAAACCCTTCACCAATACAATTTCTAATCAATCTTTTAACTGCTCAAAGGAATCTGTATTTAGACAGTTTAGAACATCTCATGCCTCTCACAGTTGGGAGGCTCTGAGCAATCACATGTGGCCGGAAAAACCTATTCAGGCAGGCTAGAGGACTTCCAGAGGAGTTTGTAGGTTGAAACACTATCACACCCAGGAACTTTATTAACTGGAGCCGTAAGTTAACTCCTTTTTTCAGAGAGAGGTAGTGGGGGACAGCCCCCCGTAAAGTCAGAGGTGTAGGTGAGAGCACAAAGCAGAAAGTAGGCAGACTCTGGTTTTGGGGGTAGATGCTCGAGAATTTCCAGGGGGACTCCTGAGGCTGGATCCCGCCTTTGCGTATGCCGAGCCTCCTTCCTCTGACCTTTGCCATGGGCGGAGCTCCTGCTCCTGGCATCCATGTTATTGTTCATTCGCCAAGTTGTGTCTGACTCTATGTGACCCCGTGGACTGCAGCATGCCAGGCTTCTCTGCCCCTTACCATCTCCCAGAATTTGCTGAAGTTCATGTCCGTTGCATTGATTTTGCCATCCAACCATCTCATCCTCTGTTGCTATCTTCTTCTGCTTTCAATCCCTCCTAGCATCAGGGTCTTTTCCAGTGAGTTGGCTCTTTGTATCAGTGGCCAGAATATTGGAGTTTCAGCTTCAGCATCAGTCTTTCCATTGAGTATTCAAGAGTTGATTTCCTTTAAGATTGACTGGTTTGATCTCTTTGCTGTCCAAGGGACTCTCAAGAGTCTTCTTCAGTACCACAGTTCAAAACCATCAATTCTTCAGCCCTCTGCCTTCTCTATGGTCCAGCTCCCACAGCTGTACATGACTACTGGAAAAACCATAGCTTTGACTATATGGACCATAGCTTTGACTATATGGACCTTTGTTGACAAGTGGTATCTTTGCTTTTTAACACACTAGGTTTGTGTAGGTTTTTCATAGCTTTTCTTCCAAGGAGCAAGTGTCTTTTAGGCTGTGTCTTTATGCAGTCACCATCTGCAGTGATTTTAGAGCCCAAGCAGGGGAAATCTGTCACTGTTTCCATTGTTTCCCCGTCTGTTTGCCAGGAAGTGATAGGACTGGCTGCCATGATCTTAGTTTTTTCAATGTTGATTTTAAGCCAGCCTTTTTACTCTCCTCTTTCACCCTTGTCAAGAGGCATTTTAGTTCCTCTTCATTTTCTGCCATTAAGGTGGTGGTATCTGCATACGGGAGGTTAATATTTCTCCCAGCAGTCTTGATTCCAGCTTGTGATTCATCCAGCCTGGCATTTCATACAATGTATTCTGCATAGAAGTTAAACAAATAGGGTGACAGTATGCACCCTTGTCGTACTCCTTTCCCAATTTTGAACCGGTCACTTGTTCCATGTGAGGTTCTAATTGTTGCTTCTTGATGCACACAGGTTTCTCAGGAGAGAGGTAAGGTAGTTTGGTTTTCCCATCCTGTTTTTTTTTTTTTTTAAGAATTTTCCAATTTGTTGTGATCCACAAGGCAATGGCACCCCACTCCAGTACTCTTGCCTGGAAAATCCCATGGATGGAGGAGCCTAGTAGGCTGCAGTCCATGGGGTCGCTAAGAGTCAGACACGACTGAGCGACTTCACTTTCACTTTTCACTTTCATGCATTGGAGAAGGAAATGGCAACCCACTCCAGTGTTCTTGCCTGGAGAATCCCAGGGACCGGGGAGCCTGGTGGGCTGCCGTCTCTGGGGTCGCACAGAGTCGGACACAACTGAAGTGACTTAGCAGCAGCAGCACACAATCAAAGGCTTTTGCATTGTCAGTGAAGCAAAAGTAGATGCTTTTCTGGAATTCCCTTGCTTTCTCTATGATCCAATGTATGTTGGCAATTTGTTCTTCTACATTTTCCAAACCTTGTACTTCTGGAAGTTCTTGGTTCACATACTGCTGAAGCCTAGCTTGATGGATTTTGAGCATAAACTTTACTAGCATGCAAAATAAGCACAATTGTTCAGTAGTTTGACAATTCACTATCTCAATATTATTTTGATTTGCATTTTCCTGATGACATATGATATGGAGCATCTTTTTATATGAAAAAACCTTAAGCTTTTAAATGTATTTTCCTATTTAGCCTTGGAATAACTTTTACGAGCTAGGTAAAATAGATGTTTTTATCTCGGGTGTGCAGATAAGAAAATTTAGATTTAGAAAGGTTTAATGACTGACCAGGATTTATGAGCAGAGTAAGTAGTAGAATTGTGTTAAAATATTTTTTTGACTCAGCCTTGAGTTCTTCATACCATGCAGAAATAATCTTGTTAGGATTATCAAACTGTTTTTACTATTCTTCACATTCATATGAGAACAACACATATCATCTGTGTCAAAATTTATAGAATAAAATACTTCAGTATACCTTGTTTTATTTGACCTTTATAAGCATGAAATCTAGCCCTTGTTGTTTTTTAGTTGCTAAGTTGTGTCCAGCTCTTTTGTAACCCCTTGGACTGTAAGCCCTCCAAGCTCCTCTATCCTTGGGATTTCCAGGCAAAAATACTGGAGTGGGTTACCATTTCCTTCTCCATAGGATCTTTGCAACCCAGGGAACAAATCCACATCTCCTGCATTGGCAAGGCGGATTCTTTACCATTGAGCCACTAGGGAAGCTCATCTAGTCCTTAGAGGTAGGTAAAATTCCAGGCACAAGTTATATGTTATCGAAAATATGAACCTAATTTTCATAAATTCAAATTTTGTGCTCTTTTCCATGTTTCTTAATATTATTGCATAATGTAAATATTCTGCCATTGGAACCTGTTCTCAGGATGAGGACATCTGAATTTAATAAAAAAAGAGGAGTGAAAAATTTAGAGTTTGATAGGCATACCATATCTCCATATACACTCATTTCCCCCTTGGTTCTTGACCTCAGGATACACCCACACTCAAGTGTGAATAAGTGGAGCTAAAACACCATTATGCCCAGAGCAGTAGTAATGGTACATTTGCTATACAGGAAGGGAAAATTTTTGTGCATCCCAGCAGAATGCTTGCTGCCAGAGGAAAAACCTTGTTTTGGGGAATAATGGTCCTTTTAAGGCCACTTAATAAATGGTATAAAAGTGGATTTCCTTGGTAGGTAATGGCTTCCACTCTTTCCCGTCCTGAAAACTTAAAGAAAAAAACAGTAAAAATCAGTCAGCGGAATAGCTACCATCCTGAAGACAGTCAGTAAATAAGTGATAGCAGAGCATATCCTTTTTCCAGTAAAGCCTCTTTTGCTGACATAATTGCATTTGACAGTTTCCATCAATATAACTCCAATGAGCAAGACCCTATGTGAGCCTTATAATGATGATAGTAATAATAAAACAGTAAGTAGCATTCACTTACATTACTGATTATTGATTATTCATCAAATGTTCATTTGGTACCTACTAAACCAGGTTTGTGCTGGGTACTAGTAATACAATTGTGAGCAAAACTGATCTCTCCTTCTCCAGCTAACAATCAGTCTAATAGAAAACAGACAAGCAACTAATTGCAGTAAAGAGTTGGAATTAAATAGAGGTAGGCTGAGGAACAGAGAATGCAACGGCAACCCACTCCAGTACTCTTGCCTGGAAAATCCCATGGATGGAGGAGCCTGGTGGGCTACAGTCCATGGGGTCACTAAGAGTCGGACACGACTGAGCGACTTTACTTTCACTTTTCCCTTTCGTGCATTGGAGAAGGAAATGGCAACCCACTCTAGTGTTCTTGCCTGGAGAATCCCGGAGACGGGGGAGCCTGGTGGGCTGCCATCTATGGGGTCGCACAGAGTTGGACACGACTGAAGAGACTTAGCAGCAGCAGCAGGCTGAGGAAACTGTGTGTAGGAAAATCTTCTCAGAAGAAATGAGGTTTAAGCTAAGGTCCAAGAATGTATAAAAAGACCAAAGGAACAATCAGAGAGAACTATAGCTGTGAAGCCTTAAAGGTGTGTGTGAGAGCGAGTATGGCATGTTTAACAGATAAAAACTCCAACAAGCCTGAGAATTGTGCAAATAATGATAGAAAGGAAGATAATAGCAGCTAAGTAGTGCCCTCTGTGCACTTTAGACTAAAGGACTTTAGACTTTATCCATTGAAGAGTTTTAAGAAGAGAAATCACCTAGTTATTTCTGCATTTTAAAAAGATCTTTCTGACTGCAGTATTTGTTTTGTTAAATTCATACACTATCACTTAGAAAATAGATACTTATTATATGATATTTGCATTAATAGGGCATTAGGAATCAAGGGGGACAGAACTAAAGTGAAGTCATTTGGGAGGGTGTTACAGGATGATGCTGGCTTGGACTAGTGGACATAACTGTGGAAGTAAAGTGAAACTGACAGACTAAAGATAAATATTTTGGAGGTAGAATTGGCAAGGCTCAATGAATAATTGGATGTGTAGGGTCAGAGAAAGTGAAGAAGCAGGAATACCTCTGGGTTTTATGGTACCATTACTGAAATGAAAAACAGAAAAAGGGCAAGACTGAATAGAAAGGTAAGTTGAGCTATAGTTGTAAAACTATATACAACTGTATAGTTGGAGAGAGGTCTGGGATGAAGATACAAATCTGTAAAATATGTGTAGAGAGGAGTGTTTCCAGGGAGAGCTTTAAGGACCATCAACATCTAAGCATCTTAAATATTGAAGAAAGAGGCTGCAAATGATAAGAGGCAAAACAGGGGAATGTAGTTTAATGGATATAAAAATCATTCAAGACAGAAGAATGAATGATACTGTTAGATGCTACTGAGCAGTCAAGTCTGGAAAAGAAGTGAAGAGTGAAAAAGAAAAAGGGAGCTTTCTTGGTGACTCATATGGTAAAGAATCTGCCTGCAATGGAGGTAGACCCGAATTCAACCCCTGGGTCCAGAACATCCCCTGGAGAAGGGAATGGCTACCCACCCCAGTATTCTTGCCTGGAGAATTCCATGGACAGAGGAGCAAAATGATGAAGGAAGAGGCTGCAAATGATAAGAGGTAAAACAGGGGAATGTAGTTTCATGGATAGAAAAGTCATTTAAGACAGAAGAATGAAAGATACCGTCAGATGCTGCTGAATAGTCAAGCACAGAAAAGAAAAGGTACATTAAAAATGTGGTGAAGGTTTTACATGAAGACATTGGTAACCTGGCAAGAATGGCTTAAATGGGGTGGTAAGGAGGGTGAGGGAAAAATAGGGTGCTAGGGTCTTGGGATATCTGCATTGTGTTGAAGAAAATAGGAGGCGATATGTTGGAGACAGTGAATGTAGATAATTCATTCAAGAAATGTGACTGTGAAGGAGGAAAAAACATTTATAAGGCTAAGTTGTTAAAGAGAGGTATACAGTGATTAAGGGAAATTTTTTTCTTATATCATGGTGGGATAAACTTGAATGTGTTCAGAATGCGATAATCAAAAGATCATGAAGGATACAGAGTCCAGAGATAACTACTAGTAGGTTCGAGGAGGCTGAATGGAATAGGTTTCACCAGAGGTTGTAATGTATTGTCAGTTATTACTTCGTGCTTTCTAAGAGTAAATGATGAGTCAGAGAATTTATGGTTATTTGCCTAAATGCGTGCTTTTCTTGCCTTAGCCAAATTTCCTGATTAGGCAGCTTTCCTCCTCAGCCTGCTGTGAATATTCCCTGGGAAAGGGAGGTTAAGGAAATCATTGTTCCTTGGACTGCTTTTATCTGATTGGAGACCTTACCTTGTTTCACTTTGCCTTCGGCCTGTCTTTATGGACAGCTCGGCACCTGAAGTACTGATCTGGAGCCCTGGGCATCCATCCTGCAAATGTAGGCTTTTGTATAGGTGCAAGGATTGGTGAGGATTAGAGAAGGGATGGATTTCCATGGATTCATTTCCTTGTCTAAAAGTGATTCAGAGAGGGGCACATAGGCATTTCATAGAATTTTTGTTTATTGTTTGTCATTCTCTCGCTCAGTCATGTCCGAATCTTGGTGACCCCATGGACTGAATCCCACCAGGCTCCTCTGTCCATGGGATTTCCCAGGCAAGAATATTGGAGTGGGTTGCCATTTCCTTCTCCAAGGGATCCTCCTGACCCAGGGTTCGAACCTGCATCTCTGGTGTCTTCTACATTGGCGGGCAGATTCTTTACCACTGAGCCACCAGGGAAGCTTGTTTATTGTTATTGCCCCCAAATATATTAATAAATCCACCCCGTGTCACCTATTTAAACTATTCAAAAAGCCAGAGCTGTCATGTAGATTCAAAGAATGATATTCCCAATTTTACATATATTGTTTCAGAAAATAGAAAGAGGACACTCTCCTAGCACATTTTATGAGGATAGAATAACCATGATGCCCAAACCAACAAGACAACTTGAGAAGAAAAAGTACATAGCCCAGTTTTATTTATTAATGTAGAGGCAAAAAGTCCTAAATAAAAGCCTCCAGACCCTGGATGGTTTTATTAGTGAAATAATACCAGTCTTAGACAAACTCGTTCAGAAAATAGAGGAGAGGCAGGAACACTTTGCACTTGGTTTTAGGAGCCTGGCATAATTGTGATACCAAAATCTGACAAAGGCATTATCGTAAAAGAAAACTGGAGGCCATTATCCCTTATGAACATAGGTGTAAAAACCAGTAGTAAAATATTAGCAAAGATAATCTTATGGCATATTTGACAAAGTTCAGTTTAACCTAGATATGTAAGGTTAGTATTACCCCAAATACTAACCAAATTAGTATTTGGGGTAATACTAATTTGGGGATAATCAAATATTACCCCCACATCAATTCAAAATGGATCATGAACCTAAGCATAAAGGCTAAAACCATAAAGTATTTGGAAATAAAATGTAGGAAAATATTTTTTGTGTCCTTGGCATGGACAAAATTTTCTTAGACAAGATACTAAGAGCACTAACTTTTAAAAAAGAAAACTGGCAAGTTGACCTTCATCAAAATTAAACTTTTGCTCATAAAGGTACCACTTAAAGGAATTTCCTGACGGTCTATTGGTTAGGACACTACGTCTCCACTGCAGAGGGCATGAGTTCAATCCCTGGTCAGGAAATTAAGATCCTGCCAACTGCATGCTCCCCACCCACCAAGGGGAAAAAAAAAAGACACCAATTGATGACTCCAGTAGGCCAGCCACAGGCTGGGAGAAAATATTTATCAAAGTATCTAACAAAGGACTTATATCTAGAACATATGAGGACCTCTTCTACTCAATAGTAAAAAGATAAACAGTTCACTTATAAAGGGGGCAAAATATTTTGTACAAGAATATGTACTGATGACTAATAAGCACGTGACATGGTTGACATTCATCCGGAAAATGTCAGTTGAACCCACAGTGAGATACCAATACACACTCACAAGAATGGTTAAAATTTAAAATACTGATATCATGTAAGTGGCATGAATGTAGAGCAATTATGTTATTAGTGAGGGTAATCTATATTAGCTAGAATGTGAAGCAATAGAAACTCCATACATTGTTAATACAAGTATAACATAGTATTAATACAATCACTTTAGAAAAAGATCTAGTAGTTTCTTATAAACTAAACATACACCAATCCTATAACCCAGCAATCACACTTTTATTTACTCAAGATAAATGAGATACATGCCTGTTGTGAAAGACTTGTACAGGAGTGTTAGTAGCTAAAACCTGAATCGCATCCAAATGTCCATTAGTAGGAGAAAGGATAAATAAAATATGTTCTATTAGTATGATTGGATTTGCTACTGTTACATGCAGGAACATGGATGTATTTCTGAACACTATGCTGAATGAAATAAGCCTTATATAAAAGGGTTCATACTTGTATAATTCCATTCATATGAAGCTCTGGAAAAAAAAATCTATGGTGAAAATATAGGAATTGTATTTGCTTGGGGTGAGGGAATAGTGGTTTATTGGGGATTTACTAAGAAAATATATGATAAAACTTTCTGGAGTGATGGAAATGTTCTGTACTTTGGTAGGGATTTAGGTTACCTGAGTGTATACAATTATTATACTTATTGATTGATACACCTAAGATTTGTGCAGTTTAGTGTTTGTAAGTTTACCTTATGGAAAAAAAACCAACATCGTGAAACAGTTGTAAACAAATACTGGATTCTAGTTCATGATATACATGCTGAAGTATGTGCTAATGTCTATAGTCTACTTTGAGATGCATTTAAAAAAAAAGAAAAGAAAAAAACACAGGTGGGTAGATGGCTAAATATGTGACAAAGAAAATAATCACAAAGTTTTAACAGTTGTACAGTTTGGATTGTGGGTGTGTATGTGGATGTTCACTATACAAATTTTGAGAATTTTTATCTCCCTCCATATGTAAAAATAAGTTCCAAGTATATTCACAGACTTAGTGTGAAAAGTAAACCTATAATCTTTTAGAAGAAAATATAAGTAAATGTATTCATGGCTCTGTGTGTCAGGGATATATTTCTTATATGTAAAAACATAACATAAAGGAGAATGATAAAATAGATGGTATAAAAATTAAATTCTTTGACTCTATTAAAAAATAAAAAGATTAAGAGGACATTTTCAATGAATATAATAAAGAGATCAAACCAGTCATTCCTAAAGGAAAGCAACCTTGAATATTAATTGGTAGGATGAATGCTGAAACTCCAATACTTTGGCTACCTGATGTGAAGAGCCAGCTCATTGGAAAAGAGTCTGATGTTGGGAAAGATTGAAGGCAAAAGGAGAAGAGGATGAGATAGTTAGATAGCATCACTGAATCAGTGGACATGAATTTGAGCAAACTCCAGGAGATAGTGAAGGACAGAGAAGCCTGGAGTGCTGCAGTCGCAGAGAGTCAGACACGTCTTAGCTACTGAACAACAGTCCACAAATAATTAGTATCCAGAATATGTCAGGTGAATGCCTATAACCTGATAAGAAAAAAAATCTAATAGAAAAATCGGCCAAGGATATAGACTTGGCCCTGTGTCTTGATGGGTCCCCCAACCATAGATACAGATGGCTGACTATAATGTGTGGTGTCATTTTATCTAAGGGACTTGAACATCTGCAGGTTTTGGTTATCTGCTGGGAGTTCTGGAACCAGTTCTCCACTGATACCAAGTGAACACTGTAAGTGGGTAATTCACAGTTGAGGAAACCCTAATGACCTAACCATATAAAACATTGTTTAGCTTCACTAGTAATTATGGGAAATGCAAGTTAAAACCATATATGATATGATCACAGCCATTAGATTAAACAAAATTAAACAGTCTAACAAATACCAGGTATTGGAGAGTATGTGAAATCGTTTGTTTGACAAATACTTTTTGAGCATCTCTTGTACTACTTGCCAGTCACTGTCCTAAGTCATTGAGATGCATTAGTAAATAAAACAGACAAGATCCCTGTGCTCGTGGAGCTTAGATTCTAGTGGGTAAAGACAGAAAATGAACAATAAACATAATAAACAAGTACGTTAGAAGTGATAGGTGTATTGAAGATGTGTAGGTTATAAAAGTAGAGTGGAGTAGGAGGGTGAGGGGGGGGAAACAAGTTGTAATATATAGAGCTGTCAGGGTAGTAGGCTTCATTAAGAACTCAGGTGAAAATTGAGCCAAGAGATTTGAAGGTCATAGGGGTTAGCCAGGGAAGAGGAGCATTTTAGGCAGAGTGTACAGGTAAGCACAAGGCTTTAGGCAGAAGAATACTTGATGTGTCTGACAAACAATAGAGTCCAGTGTGGCTGGATCAAGGTGTGCAAGTGGACTGGAGAGAGAAGGTCAGAGAGATACTGGGGAGGGGAGGTGGGTTATCTAGCTAGGTCTTGACTTTTATTCATGAATGAAATGGGGAGCCATTCCAGGGTTTTGAGCAGGAGTGTTGTGATCTTACTGACCTTTAAAAGGATCATTGTTATGTTGAGACTAGACTGTGGAGGGGTAAGGTAAGGATAGAAGCAGGAATGGGATACCAATTGGGAGACAGTTGTGAGGCTGGGGAGAGGACCATCAGTCCTTAGATCACAATAGCAAAACCCAAGAGATTCTGTAACCCATTTAACAGTAAAACATGACCTCATTTGAGCTCTTCTGGTGACAAACCTGAATTGAGATTCTAGAGTTTTATCATATTTATTGTGGTCCTCATACATTTAACTGGAGAAATGTTGATTTGTGTGATATGTTTTGTTGGTGACCTAGTCTTTGTTGAGGGTGTTTTATATTATACGTGTGTGTATATGTATGAGTGTGTATATGCTATTACCTGTTCCCAATTCTGATTTCTGAAACATGATTAAATCCAAGGTTTTTCTTTAAGACAGTGTAAGCATTTGTCTTTGGAGACAGAGAAAAATCATTGTATTCTGACTGTATTTTAAATTTAAAGCACTTAAGAATTGCTGTTGGATGGGATGTGGTGTATGTTAAAAACAGAGGAGTCCAGATGCTCAGGGTTTTGGTCTGAACAGCAGAAGAAAAGAATTACCATCATCTGAGATATGAACAGGCTGTAGTTGGAGCCCGTTTTGGTGGAGAGGACATGTTCAGTTTTGGACAAGTTGGAGTTGAGATGTTGAGAAGGCAATTGATTATTATAAGTGTCGGGAGTTTGGGAGATAGGTTTGGAAAGGAGAACTCTTAGAAAGTGTTGGTTCAGTTCAGTTCAGTTCAGTCACTCAGTCGTGTCTGACTCTTTGCAACCCTGTGGACTGCAGCACGCCACGCTTCCCTGTCCATCAACTCCCAGAGCCTACTCAAACTCATGTCCATCACATTGGTGATGCCATCCAACCATCTCATCCTCTGTCATCCCCTTCTCCTCCTGCCTTCTATATTCCCCAGCATCAGGGTCTTTTCCAGTGAGTTGGTTCTTCGCATCAGGTGTCCAAAAGTATTGGAGTTTCAGCTTCAGCATCAGTCCTTCCAACGAATATTCAGGACTGATTTCCTTTAGGATGGACTGGTTGGATCTCCTTGCAGTCCAAGGGACTCTCAAGAGTTTTCTGCAACACCACAGCTCAAAAGCATCATTTCTTCGGTGCTCAGTTTTCTTTATAGTCCAACTCTCAAATCCATACATGACCACTGGAAAAACCATAGGTTTGACTAGATGGACCTTTGTTGGTAAAGTAATGTCTCTGCTTTTTAATATGCTGTCTAGGTTGGTCAGAGCTTTTCTTCCAAGGAGCAAGCATCTTTTAATTTCATGGCTGCAGTCACCATCTGCCGTGATTTTAGAGCCCCCCAAAATAAGTCTGTCACTGTTTCCATTGTTTCCCCATCCATTTGCCATGAAGTGATGGGACCAGATGCCATGATCTTAGTTTTCTGAATGTTGAGTTTTAAGCCAACTTTTTCACTTTCCTCTTTCACTTTCATCAAGAGGCTCTTTAGTTCTTTGCTTTCTGTCATGAGGGTGGTGTCATCTCCATATCTGAGGTTATTGATATTTCTTCAGACAGTCTTGATTCCAGCTTGTGCTTAATCCAGCCCAGCGTTCCTCATGATGTACTCTGCATGTAAGTTAAATAAGCAGGGTGACAATGTACAGCCTTGACATACTCCTTTCCCAATTTTGGAACCAGTCTGTTGTTCCATGTCCAGTTTTAACTGTTGTTTCTTGATCTGCATACAGATATCACAGGAGGCAGGTAAGGTGGTCTGGTATTCCCATCTCTTTAAGAATTTTCCACAGATTGTTGTGATCCACACAGTCCAAGGCTTTGTCATAGTCAATAAAGCAAAAGATGTTTTTCTGGAACTCTGTTGCTTTTTTGATGATCTGGCGGATGTTGGCCATTTGATCTCTGGTTCCTCTGCCTTTTCTAAATCCAGCTTGAACATTTGGATTGGAGGGGAAGGTAAATTGGTATCATCATTTTGGGAACAATTTCTGACTCAGTTCATGCCACAGCTAAGTGTATACTACCAAGAAACTTTTTATACATGTGGATGACAAAACAAGTATAGTATGTTTGTAGGAGCGTTTTCTTTTTGGAGAAGAAAAACATGGAAAGAAAATTAAGTTTCCATTTACTGGAGAATCAATAAATAAATATTATAAAAATTTATGGATTGGACCACTGTACTATAGCTATATGAAATAAAGTGAAATATATTCACATGGGTGAGTCTCCTAATTATAGTGTAGATTGATGTGAGCTGATGAATATATGCAGTGTTGTAAGTATATAATTTAAAAATATATAAAACAATGCTAGTAATTAAGGATATAGATAATAAAGACATATATGGAAAAGATAAACAAAAAATTAAGATAGTTGTTAAGTGGGACTAGTGGGAGGTGGGACTTGATAAATTTGGAAAGCATGTCACAGCGGCCCAACTTCTATTGTAGGGGTTATTTCTCATGCCAGCGGTGTGTATCATCAATCTCTATTGTAGTATTTTCTATAATTTATTTGTTTAAAATATTTTATAATTAAAAAAACCTTCCATTTCATTCCTCTCATACCCAGTACTAACACAAATCCTTCACAATCTATCAGCAGTTGATGGCTGGCCCAGTGAGTACCTGAAACCTACACTGGCCTGTTGGTTCCATCTAGTGGTGAAAGTGCTGCAGGTGTTCTGTGAAACATCTTCAGCAAGGAAGAATGAGGAGATGATAGTTAGCCAGACTGCTTAAATTTTATTATTTCACTAAAATTTAAGAGACAAAGGAAAATGTTATTTTTTAGAGCTAGTGAGTTTTTGCCATTATTAAAATGATGCTATAAATCTTCTAGGACATAGAGCACAGACTTTTAGGACTGAGATGGGTTCTTCTTTCTCTCTAAGTTGTGTTTGTGTTTTGTTTTTCAGAAGGAGCTGAGCCTTCCAAGAAGAGGCAGCTTGTAAGTAGATGATTATGATTGCGATTATGATCTCCTGGTTAGGAATCCCTCCTAGGGACTGTTTTCAGTATCACTCAGAGAACTCTTATTCATGAGTATATTTTTCTGTGGACTCTTTTCTGGGCCAGTGAAACCGGTGGACCAGCCAACTTCTCTCACTAGGTCAGCTCTTCCACTCTCCCTCATCACTCCCTACCTCAAATCCTCTCCTTTATGTCAATTTTTGTCTAACATTTGAGGGGAAGCCGCCAATTAAATACCCATCACAGTCTTATGCTTGTGTTCTGGAGTTTACTGAGTTTAGTAGTCATGCTTTTTGCGAATGTTAAAATTGAAGCTCTTAACATCTGCATCTGTCCCATAAATGGTACTAGGGAGAGGTCAACAAGTTGAGGCAAACAAAGGCTAAGTTTGGGATCACGGTTGGAATAAGGCTGTTGTTTACCTGTTTGTTCCATTCTGGCTTCAGGGCCCAGGGAAATTCATTAATGATCCTTGTCCCAGGATTTTAATTTCTAATATTTTCTTGGCCTGCTTTTTCCCTCAAGAATTCTTTTGGAGGTAGTACTGCAAATTTGGCTAATCAGGATCGTTTAGAATGCTTATTATGCAGATTAAAAACAAACATTTAAATGATAAAAAGCAGTTAGAATGCCGATTCTGAACTTATTTAAATTAAAATCTCCATGTTGAGGCCCAAGAGCCTATATTTTTTCGCCCCTGCACCCACACCCACCGTGATTTTGCTGAGAAACCAAATTTGAGAAACACTAAGGAAATAGGGCTATGTTAAAACAATGGCTTTGAAATTTTTCCTTACAGAAATACATGAGGCATAATTATGGAGGAGGACACAACAGTATTCATATATATTTATTAAGTATACTTTATACATCGTATGCATTTAAAAAAGTGTGAAACACATGGTTTTTCTGTTACTGTCTTTCTGGGATTTTGCTTTGTAAAAATGCTCTAATGATTAAATTATCCTCTGAGATTCTTACAAAGTCCTTTTGGCTACTTTATGAAAGCTCACTGTTATTTGATATAAAGAGACTTATGAGTCAGAAAACTCCTAGGGGTCAGTCTTGGCTATGTCACTTAATTAACTTTGTACTGTAGAGGAATCGCTTCATCTCAGTTGCTTTATCTATAGAATGAACATTTTGATACCTGTTTTTCTTCTTTTTTAATAGTTATTAGAAAGACAATATGTGTGATAGTGCTTCATTTTTTAGTTTTAGTTTAAGTGTATGTTACTTTAAATTTGGATATATTTTATTATTTAAGAGTCACCTTTCTGTCTGTATTTCTAGCAGTGAATCTCAGTTCTAGGTTCTCAGGTGTGCTGAGTCTTCTAAAAACTGGGCAGGAGTGCTGCCAGGACTCTTAACGGACCCACTTAATGATGCACTGAGTGGGTATATATAATTGAAAGAGAGTGACTTTTCAGCATCACATTCAGCAAATACTTGTACTTGGTGACTTTCCTATTATTTCCGGCATTTTTTTATTCTTTAGGTTCCTTTTTTTGGAAGTTCTCTGAGCTTTGCCTTTGCTTCAGGTTAGGTGAAATTAGTCACTTCTTTCAGGAATGTATACCTCTAATGAATAGTTTGCAGAGAAGGAAGCATATCCTGTGAAAGTGATTTTTGTTTGAAACTGGAGGAAATTTTAGACCAATTTAGCTTTAGAGACATTTCTTGGTTATTTTAGTGGTATCTAAAGTTAGGCTTATACTGCTGCTGCTGCTAAGTCACGTCAGTTGTGTCCAACTCTGTGCGACCACATAGATTGTGGCCCACCAGGCTCCCGTCCCTGGGATTCTCCAGGCAAGCATCCTGGAGTGGGTTGCCATTTCCTTCTCCTAATTACCTTTAAGTATTGCCATGCCGATTGTCTTGTAGGGTCTTAGTTCCCTGACCAGAGATTGAACTCGGGCTCTGACAGAGAAAGTACTGAGTCCTAACCATTAGATCGCCATGGAAATTATCCAGAAATACTTTTTAATACACTAACTCACATTTAAACAGTGGTTCATTCAATAAATTCATACTAATACCTGCTGTTTGTTGGGCACTGCTCTTAAGTTCTGAGGTTATAAGCTTCAATTAGATACATTTCTCTATTTTGGGAACTTAGAGTTAAGTTAACCAGAACAATAATTTAATTAAAAAAATCATTAGTATTAGAGGAGTATAAAGAATTTTACTCTGGAAGGAATCTTAGAAACATGGATGCTAATCTATACTTTGCCACTAACAAGTTATATATGGTTTTAACAGGAACTATCATTTCTAGGCTTGAAATTCTTCACTTGTAAATGAAATGACTGCTTTATCTGAACTCTGTGCTTAGTCATCTTCCCAGATAATGGTAGCTCCATGGTACCTCTTCTGCAGAGAGCTGGGCATGTCTTTGTATAGTGTGTGCAGTAGATGGCAGAATATGACTTAGCATCTTCAATAGAGAAATCAGGAAAGTAAGGGTACCTTACTTTTTATATGTGGTGTTGGTAAGGGTCTGATTTCAGTCCTTTGAATGTCCATAGCTGTTGTCCTAGCACCGTTATTGAGTAGTTGTCTTAGGTTTTAACAAGGTCACTGGTTTATCAGACTGTAGGGAGAACAGGAGTGAAAGCTGGAAAGTAAGTGAGGATACCATTACAAAATTCAGTCAAGATGATGACTACTTAGCCAGGGTGGTAGCAGCTTAGATGGTGAGAAGTGAATGGATTCTGGATGTATAAAAGGAGAACTGTCAATATTTGCTGATAGTTAATTTTGGTATATGAGAAAAAGAGAGAGATTGAGGTTGATGGTGAGGTTTTAAGGCTGAGTAGGTAGATGCATATGGTTGCCATTTACTTTACAAAATCGAGAATATTGTGAGTGGAGCAGGGATTTTTTGTTGTTATTGTTGCTCTTGGGATGGGCAGGATGGCGATTTTTGGAGGAATTGCAACTTTGGTGCTTGCTTGACATTCAAGAAAGAGTGTTGATAAAGAGATTGCATATGTGAATCCTGGGGATCAAGGATGAGATATGATCTGGAATTATACAGTTAGGGATTGAAAGCATATGTTAATAGATGATGATTTAAGTTATGGGATTGAATGAGATAAACTACTGAAATGCTACTTAAGTGTAGTCAACTGACAGGTGATGATCAATGAACTGCTTTAGTACAGAAGTTTAAACAATTTGACATTGTTGTGACCTTCAAGCATTTGATCATTTTTCTGTTGTTTTATATTTGTTGTGTTGTGCGATGATTTATAAATGGATGGAAATTTCACTTGGTCCTTCATCACAGCTAGTTTGAGAAGCACTGACCTGTTGAGTTAGTGAATCTAGTCATAAAAGAGATCTAAGGACTGAGCCCTGGGCCTCTTCAGCATTTACTTATTAGGAGACAAGAATATGTCAGTCAAGAAGCCTGAGAAAGGACATCCAAGTGAGGTTGCAATAAAACCAAGAGAGAGTGGTGTTTCCAAAGCCAGAAGAAAGTGTCAAGGCTATGTAAAATGACAACTAAGAATTGATTTTTGAGTTTAGTAATAGGGAAGACCCAATTGGTGACCTTGGCAAATGACATTGATCAGAGGTGGGTCCAAAGCTTGATTTGAATGGATTCAAGACAGAATAGGAGACAATATTACCTCTGTACTATTTGTATTTTAAAAAATGTCTAATTTCAATCTAATGTGTGAGGAAGCAATCAGAAAAGCTCAAATTGAGGTGATAATCTGTAAAACTGCTGGCCTGAACTCTTCAAAAATGTTGAAGTTGTAAAAGACCACAAACACTAAGAATATGTTCTAGATTGTTGGAGAAAAGAGGCCTGGTGAATAAATGTAGTTCTTGATTGATTTTTGGTTGGATCCTGGATTTTTTAAAATAGTTGAAGGATATTATTGGAACAATTAAGGAAATTTGAATGTGGACTTTTCTTTTGATGAAAAGGTGCCAATGTTAAACTTTGTTAGTGTGACAATCTTGTGGTTGTTCCTTGTTCTTACAGCAAGGACATTAATTGTGGAAGTATTTGAGAGAGGAATTATTATGATGTTTATAGCTAATTTTCAAATGATTCAGTTAATTAACACAAAGTGTGTGTGTGTATGTGTTAGAGCAAGAGAGGGAGTGAATAAGAGGAAAAGAGAATAGAGGAAAAAAAGCAATGAAGCAGTATGTTAACAGTTGTTAAAGGTAAGTGAAGCACATACAGAGTTTCATTTAATTATTCTTATTTCTTTTATGATATTTTGGGGAGGAGGTTCAGTTCAGTTCAGTCGCTCAGTTGTGTCCGATTCTGCCATTCCATGAATCGCAGCACGCCAGGCTTCCCTGTCCATCACCAACTCCCGGAGTTCACTGAGACTCATGTCCATCGAGTCAGTGATGCCATCCAGCCATCTCATCCTCTGTCATCCCCTTCTCCTCCTGCCCCCAATCCCTCCCAGCATCAGAGTCTTTTCCAATGAGTCAACTCTTCGCATAAGGTGGCCAAAATACTGGAGTTTCAGCTTTAGCATCATTCCTTCATACTATTATTTCAAAGTGATTTGTTGAAAAGAGGATTTTAGAAAGTAGGCGATACCTGGAAAGGTAATGGCATTGAGCATTTTTCTCTCTTTTCAAAGTATAAATAGGAGATATATCTTGTTTGTATGTCAGTGAAATTATCCAGTAACCAAGGAGATGTTGATGCAGGAGTGGAGAGAACAACTGCTGGAATATTCTTAATTAAGCAAAAATGGAGGCCATCTAAGTACATGTGGAAGTACTGGCCTTAGACAGGGATGTTGACAATTTGTCCCCAGCAGCCTCAAATACCTCATTTTATTTGTAAAAGATTATACATATAAAATGTATGGCATAGAACCTTCAATTTAGCACTCAACTATTTGTTATTGTTAAAGTGTTTACTGCAATGCCTGTTTAATTAGTAGACTTTGAAAAAGTGGTTGTTGTATGTTACTGTTTTTATTATTAGCAGGCTATAATTACCTGTTAAAAACTGTAAATTCTTTAGAAAAACAAATTAGTAAGATCCTAAACCAAGTTAAACGAGCAGTAGGGTGCTTTAGAAAAGTGACAGGCTATTCATGGTTGGTTTTGGTCACATTGGGAAGAGAGCAGCTAAATCCCAAGATGGGGAATGAGAACATCCAGGCTTGCAATGATACAGACTTTGTTGGGACAAGGTGGTTATGAAAGTTCTTTTGGCCTGGCTTATATCATTTATCTTAGCTGTAGCTTCCTGAAGTAAAATTGTTTTCATTTTAGAAAGCTACTTCATATTTAAACCCATTGGTGTATTATTAATATTTTTAATTGCATTAAAAAAATGTAGTCTAGAATATCAGACCTAGAAGAGCTGATAACTTTGTTGATAGTGTACATATCTGTGGGGAAATGATTGAAAGAAAACGAAGTTCTAAAGTGATTTCTATTTGTTTACCCAAGCCATAGGAATATTGTGTTTTGCTTTTTTCTCAGTTGAAACAGCTCTGAATGACTTCCCTTGCCTGGGTCTGTGGCAGAACCCCCTCTTAGCAGTGCCTATCAAATAGGATTTTTTTGTTTGTGAATCAGCACCAATATCTAGGCCCTATTCTTAGGAGCTCAGTGTCAGTGGTGTTCTAGTCTTTAGTTACCCAGAAAGTTAAGCTTTTCTAATACATAATACAACTCAAGGTAATTGTCCTTTTATTTCTTGAAACGTTTTTATTTCTTTGAGGCTGTGAGCAGTCAGTAGAGATAAAGAACAAACTGTAGGAGCAAAAAGGTAGCTACAGCACCTGTCATAGTGTGTGTGTGGCTCTTGGTAGCCTTTATTAAACTTGAGTCCTTGAGGATAGTTACCTTTGCAGTGTTGACTTGCTCATTTGATCAGTGGACTAGGACATCAGATATTGGATGAAAGTGGGAGAGTCAATTCTTAGGTAGGTTGATAAGAAGTCTTCGGTCTCTGAGGAGGAGAAAGGAGTCTGGGGCTCTTGAGGAAGAGATAGGGTTCTGAAGTTCTCAAGGAGGAGAAAAGGACAACGTTTTTTCTTTAAGCCCAGAGCTGATGATTGCACAACAAAACAACTCATCTTGCTCAAGGACATGTTTTCTCTTAAACTCTGTTCAGTTCAGTTCAATTCAGTCACTCAGTTGTGTCCGACTCTTTGGGACCCCATGGACTGCCGCACACCAGGCTTCCCTGTCCATCACCAACTCCCAGAGCTTGCTCAAACTCATGTCCACCAAGTTGGTGATGCTGTCCAACCATCTCATCCTCTGTCATCCCCTTCTCCTCCTCCCTTCTATCTTTCCCAGCATCAGGGTCTTTTCCAGTCAGTTCTTCTCATCAGGTGGCCAAAGTATTGGAATTTCAGCTTAAGCATGTCATTCCAATGAATATTCAGGACTGATTTCTTTTAGGATGGACTGGTTGGATCTCCTTGCAATCCAAGGGACTCTCAAGAGTCTTCTCCAACACCACAGTTCAAAAGGATCAGTTCTTTGGCTCTCAGCTTTCTTTATAGTCCACCTCTCACATCCATACGTGACTACTGGAAAAACCATAGCTTTGACTAGACAGACCTTTGTTGGCAAAGTAATGTCTATAGGTTTGTCATAGCTTTTCTTCCAAGGACCAAGCTAGAGTGCAATTGTGTGGTGGTTTGAACATTCTTTGGCATTGCCTTTCTTTGGGACTGGAATGAAAACTGACCTTTTCCAGTCCTGTGGCCACTGCTGTGTTTTCCAAAATTGCTGGCATATTGAGTGCAGCACTTTCACAGCATCATCTTTTAGGATTTGAAATAACTCAACTGGAGTCCCATTACCTCCACTAGCTTTGTTCATAGTGATGCTTCCTAAGGCCCACTTGACTTCGCATTCCAGGATATCTAGCTCTAGGAGAGTGGTCACACCATCGTGGTTATCTGGATCGTGAAGATCTTTTTGGATAGTTTTCTGTGTATTCTTGCAACTTCTTAATATCTTCTGCTTCTGTTAGGTCCATACCATTTCTGTCCTTTATCGTGCCCATCTTCGTATGAAATGTTTCCTTCGTATCTCTAATTTTCTTGAAGGGATTTCTAGTCTTTCCCATTCTGTTGTTTTCCTCTATTTCTTTGTATTGACAGTGAGGATTTTTTTAAAATCCTTGTTATTCTTTGGAACTTTTGAAAGTGACAAGTAGATTCAAGGGATTAGATCTGACAGACCGAGTGCCTGAAGAACTATGAAAAGAGGTTTGAGACATTGTATAGGAAGCAGTGATCAAGAAAAGTGACCATCAAGTAATGACCATCCCCAAGAAAAAGAAATGCAAAAAGACAAAATGGTTGTCCAAGGAGGCCTTACAAATAGCTGAGAAAAGAAGAGAAGTGAAAGGCAAAGGAGAAAAGGAAGAACCTTGCTATTCTTTGGAACTCTGCGTTCAGATGGGTAAATCTTTCCTTTTTTTCTATTGTTAGTTTTAATCCTGCTATCTTAAAATGTATATTGTGGGAGCGGGTCTGGTAAGACCTTTACAACCTTGAGACATTCTTTTGATTTACTGTAATAACCAATTGAAAAAGTATATAGCTCTCTTGCTAAGACTAGCGAGGGGGGCACACGCTGTCCTCCTTCTGATGATTATGTCAGAAGCTTTCTCTGTCCCTTTTTATGCTTTAATAAAACTCCGATTATGTCAGAAGCTTTCTCTGTCCCTTTTTATGCTTTAATAAAACTCCGCTACACAAAAGCTCTTGAGTGATCAAGCCTGGTCCCTGGTCCTGAAGCTAAATCTTCTTCAGAGATTCCGAATCCGACATCATTCACCATAAGCTATCAAAAGTAAATGCCATGTGTCTGCAATGGTAGTCAGTGAGCAGGGAAGACTTCCTGGGGCTCAAGGATTGGATGTATCAAACTTTAGCCCTGTGAAAGTGACATGTGAAACAGTATCATGTACTTTCCCACTCTGATGCAACTTGATGGTATTTGTCTAGATGAATGCTTCAGGAGAATGTGCTAAAAAGAGGTACCACCTGCTACACATTGTAAATCCTTTGTGTGTGTCAATAGTGCCTGATATAAGGCTTTAGTTTCTCTGTGGACTTTGCAAGTCAGGAAATTTTGATACCTGTAAGAACTTTGAAGGCCAGAGTGATAGCTTTGTGTTACATTTAATAGTCTATTTTTTAAAATTGGGCTTATACAGAAAATGGTCTTACATAGGTTCTCTACCTCCCAGTGGGAAGGCAGGGATTGACAGAGATTGGAAGGAATGGAGCAATAGTTACTACTAATTTCCCAGCAGGAACTATTTTGTTGTTAAAAAATGAACATGGTTTGTCAATGAGCCATAAGTGTGTAGACACAAGACCTGAAAATGGAAAATTTGTGAGAACCTGTATGTTACTGTTATGTTGAAAGTAGTTGTCATTCTGATCATTTGCACATTTATATCTCTTGACCTTGCAACTACTTTAATGTATTTGAATATCTCAAAGTCAGCTCAGTATTAGCATTTATAAAACTGAGGTCATTGTCTTTCTCAGAAACCTACTCCTCTCTTATTTTCTAGCTTACTAAATGGTACCACTTCCTCAAGATCGAAAACTTGGTTATCCTTGTTACCTTTCTCTGCCTCATTCCAGCTCCTTGATATTGTACTATACCTCTAAATAGTGCCAATTCCCTCTCCTTTCTACAAGCACTTGTATGCCTATATAGTCCAAGCTGTTGTAATCTGTTGGCTCTGCTACTCCTATAACTTCTAACTAGTCTTTGTCTAGCATTGCTTACCCTCCAGTACACGCACCCATCATAAAAAAGCCAGAAGAAGCTTTTTAAAGTACAGATTTGATTATTTGATGTTTATTTAAATTCATTTAGTGTGTATTTGTATTACTCTTAGGAGTAATAGTCTTAGGATCACATCTGAAACTCTTGACGTGGCCCATGAAACTGTCTGTGCAATCTGGTTCCTATTTTATCTCTGTATTTTGCACAGCGTGTTCTCTGTACCTGGAATGATCTTTTCTTTATCTATACCTCCTGCTTAGTCTCAGCTTACATCTCACTTCCTTATGAAAGGCTTTTCTGATCTCATCCATACCTTGCTGTCCCTAGGCTAAGTTGGGTTTTCCATGATGTACTTTGATTAAACCCTCTACTTTTCCTTCATAGTTCTCATAAAAATTTGTAGATGAAGGATTATTTGTCTTTCATCTCTCAATGGATTGTCTATTAGTCTGGTTGGGTTGCCATAACAAAATACCATAGGCTGAGGGCTTAAACAACAGAAATTTATTTTCTCATAGTTTGGAAGATAGATGTCCAGGATCACAGTGCCGGCCTGGTTGGTTTCTAAAGAGAACTGTCTTCCTGGCTTGCTGATAAAAAGCCATTTTCTTACTGTTCTCACTGTATCCTCACATGGCCTTTCCTCTATGTGTGTATGTGTATAAGGGTGGGGAGTGTAGAGAAAGGGAAAGATCAAGGATCTAGTTCTTCCTCTTCTTATAAGATCTCCAGGCCTATTAGATTAGGCCCCTCCCCGCCCCCGCCACTCTTATGAACTCATTTAACTGTGATTACCTCCTGAAGATCCTGTCTCCAAATACAGTCAGTCATTGGGGAATTAGAGCTTCAAAATAGGAATTTTGGGTGGGGGACACAATTCAGATCATAGCAGATGGTAAGCTCCATGAAGTCAAGATCACGTTTATGTGACCTAGGACAAGAATATAAATGGAGATAGAAATGTAAAAGAGTTTTAAGTAAAGCTGCTGCTAAGCTGCTAAGTCACTTTAGTCGTGTCCGACTCTGTGCGACCCCATAGACGGCAGCCCACCAGGCTCCTCCATCCATGGGATTTTCCAGGCAAGAGTACTGGAGTGGGGTGCTATTGCCTTCTCCGTTAAGTAAAGCTAATAAACTGTAAAATAAAATATGTTCTATCCTTCTATCTTGAGAAATATAGTTTCATAATAACAAATTACAAAAAAGTGTGAAACTATTGTTTTTTTAAGGTGTTAAATATTTTATTACTATTTAACATTATTATTATTAATAATGAATACCAGGCACATGTTGTGGCCGCTTTAGAAGAGAAGTGAAAAAAGGACAAATTTGTATGTAGAAAAGAAATATTGAAATAAATTTATAAGTGGTTACAAACCTGGATACTTCTGTGGGGAGAAAGGAAGTCAGTAGAACGTATACTATACAGAGCTTATTTGCATTTCTATAGAAAGGAACTATTTTGTATTGCTGTCAGTTATCTGTAATTTAGAGAGTTGTAAAATAGCACAAAGGCAATAAAAGGCTAGAATCAAATAATTTAATCTCTAAACAATGCATAGTTTTCAATCTGAAGATTATTACTATTTTTTTCTTTACTTACACCAAGTTTTCTGTCTTTCTCTCACTCTTGATTAAATCAGTCTCAAATACTATTCCTGATCATAAAACAAAGTTGGTTTCATTAAATATGGCCTAGTTTTTTATACAGGGATAGCAATAATGTTAATTTCCTGTTTGGCCTTCTTAAATTTGCTTTGCTGGGAATTTTATAAAGAGTCTCAGATTGAACATTTAAAAGCCGCTGCTATTTGTATTTAGAGGCTAGAGAGCCAAGCTTAAGAAATTCTTTATCAGATTTCATCTGTAATACCTATGAATTTGGGTGGATTCTTCTTTTTATCAAGGTCCTTAAAAACGTCTTAAGGGTCTTGGGTCTGCCAGGAAGTGACCTGCTGGACCCTGTAAAACCAGGCCCATTTTCCTGATAGCATTTTTTATGTATTGAGTCCAAAAATTCAACCATAGTTCTTTAAAAGTGGCCTGTTTTACCTGATTAAATAAGTATCATTCTCAAATATGACATTTCAGATAAACTCTTAGTTGCATAACCATTTTTTACAATTATGTTTTAAGGGAATTCAGTAAGTAAATTTAGTAAGACTTTCTCAAATCTCATTGGAGTCAGTGAGAATCAGATACAGTTCAGAAATGTTTCCTTTTACAAAAGCAAATTATTAAGAATTTAGATAGATTAAGGAGAAAGAGTAGGCTTCCTTATATACCCAGAAAATAGGCCTTAAGACAATATTCCAAACAAACTGCAGTCATCCCTCATTAGTTCATTCAGCCTTAGTGTAATTAATTTTCATTTCACTCAATCTTAGATTAGTAGTCTGCTTCTTGACTAAAAAGAGTTACGGAAATTCTGACTCAGTCCACTGCGATGGTCTGAAAGTTTTCCACAAGTGACACCATCAGAAACCTGTTCCCAAAGAGTCTGTTCTTTGAAGTGTCAATAGTTTGAAATACCTACTACAGTACAGTCCTTTTCCAAGGAACTCTGAAACAATTCTTTGTTGAAAACACAGACTTTGGCTTGTAGTTGATTGTAAAGTCTTGAACTCTAGCATCAGTTAAAAAAAAAATCTCTTGGTCAATGACAGCTGTGGTCAGTTTATTATTGACAGTTTTTAAATGTGAATGGTGTGATGAGAGTTTATAACAAGAACAATCCAGCTAACAAGGGAATTAAGTTGTTTCTGTAGCATACAAAGTAAGAATCATAAAATTAACTGAAAAAAAATTTTAGCAAAATGTCTCGGGGTAGTTTTTTCAAAGAAGACAGTGGATATTACATCTGATTTATAAAATATGAATGAACATAGCTTTTACAGAGGAAAAATTATTGATATATAATATGTAATAATCTTTTGACAGAGAACATGCCAGGACTAAGCTATAGATATCAAGTAAAAAGATTTAGACTGCAATAAATGGTAGACATTTATCAGTATACATTTATAAAATTCCATTGGCCTAGAAGAAGCTAGATTTAGATTTTAAAAGTAAGGCTTTTACCAAGTAAGCATTTTAAGTGATAACTGAAATTAAGACTGAAAAAACTAAACTATTATTTCCTAAAATCTAGCAAAACACTGTGAGGACTCATAAACAGGAATACATTATGGGATAAATGCATGCTCAGTCACTCAGTTGTGTCTGACTGTTTGTGACCCCATGGACTGTAGCCCACCAGGCTTCTCTCTCTGTCCATGGGGTTTTCCAGGCAAGAATACTGGGTGGGAGTGGGTTGCCATTTCCGACTCCAGGTTATGGGATAAAAGGGCATTGACAAATCTCTAGAAACTCCCCATAATTATACAGTTTCTGGAATATTTATATTCATAGCATTTTAGCTCTATAAATTTAAACTAGGGAAGGGTGAGCATCTTTTCTGATTTGTTAGCTTTTTCCATGAAACTCATCAATGCCAAACTAAATAAAAGGTAACACAGTTTTGAATAACCTCAGCTTTTCCATGAGGAACCTTATTTTGTTTGTTTTCTTAAATAAGGACATAATAAGTCAACATAAAGTGAAGGAAATTATTTTATTAAGATATAAAATATTTGCTATCTGGGCACATTACACAGGAAAAAAGAATAAACTTTAATAAGGTAGGTGAAAGCAATAAACAGTAAGCCAAGGAAACTGGCCCATCAAAACTGGGCAAACTTCGCTAAAATTTTAACCAATTCATAGCTTTTCAGATTCATGATATGGTATTTATAAGGCACAGCAAACAAAAATTACTTTCCCAATTTTGTTCTGCTTCATATTCTGGAACATATTCACACTTTCAGTTCAGTTCAGTCGCTCAGTCACGTCCGACTCTTTGCGACCCCGTGAATCGCAGCACGCCAGGCCTCCCTGTCCATCACCAACTCCTGGAGTTCACTCAGACTCACGTCCATCAAGTCAGTGATGCCATCCAGCCATCTCATCCTCTGTTGTCCCCTTCTCCTCCTGCCCCCTAACCCTCCCAGCATCAGAGTCTTTTCCAATGAGTCAAGTCTTCGCATGAGATGGCCAAAGTACTGGAGTTTCAGCTTTAGCATCATTCCTTCCAAAGAAATCCCAGGGCTGATCTCCTTCAGAATGGACTGGTTGGATCTCCTTGCAGTCCAAGGGACGCTCAAGAGTCTTTTCCAACACCACAGTTCAAAAGCGTCAATTCTTCAGCGCTCAGCCTTCTTCACAGTCCAACTCTCACATCCACACATGACCACAGGAAAAACCATAGCCTTGACTAGATGGACCTTTGTTGACAAAGTAATGTCTCTGCTTTTGAATATGCTATCTAGGTTGGTCATAACTTTCCTTCCAAGGAGTAAGCGTCTTTTAATTTCATGGCTGCAGTCACCATCTGCAGTGATTTTGGAACCCCCCAAAATAGAGTCTGACACTGTTTCCACTGTTTCCCCGTCTATTTCCTATGAAGTGATGGGACCAGATGCCATGATCTTCGTTTTCTGAATGTTGAGCTTTAAGCCAACTTTTTCACTCTCCTCTTTCACTTTCATCAAGAGGCTTTTTAGTTCCTCCTCACTTTCTGCCATAAGGGTGGTGTAATCTGCGTATCTGAGGTTATTGATATTTCTCCTGGCAATCTTGATTCCAGCTTGTGCTTCTTCCAGCCCAGCGTTTCTCATTATGTACTCTGCATATAAGTTAAATAAGCAGGGTGACAATATACAGCCTTGACGTACTCCTTTTCCTATTTGGAACCAGTCTGTTGTTCCATGTCCAGTTCTAACTGTTGCTTCTTGACCTGCATACAGATTTCTCAAGAGGCAGGTCAGGTGGTCTGGTATTCCCATCTCTTTCCGAATTTTTCCACAGTTTATTGTGATCCACACAGTCAAGGGCTGTGTCAGCAGAGAATGTCGACATTCACTCTTGCCATCTCCCGTTTGACCACTTCCAATTTGCCTTGATTCATGGACCTGACATTCCAGTTTCCTATGCAATATTGCTCTTTACAGCATTGGACCTTGCTTCTATCACCAGTCACATCCACAACTGGGTATTGTTTTTGCTTTGGCTCCATCCCTTCATTCTTTCTAGAGTTATTTCTCCACTGATCTCCAGTAGCATATTGGGCACCTACTGACCTGGGGAGTTCCTCTTTCAGTATCTATCATTTTGCTTTTTCATACTGTTCATGGGGTTCTCAAGGCAAGAATACTGAAGTGGTTTGCCATTCCCTTCTCCAGTGGACCACATTCTGTCAGACCTCTCCACCATGACCCGCCCGTCTTGGGTGGCCCCACAGGGCATGGCTTAGTTTCATGGAGTTAGACAAGGCTGTGATCCTAGTGTGATAAGATTGATTAGTTTCCTGTGAGTATGGTTTCACACCTACTGTCTTACTTGGGTTTCTCTTATCTTGGATGTGGGGTATCTCTTCAGGGCTGCTCCAGTAAAGCACAGCTGCTGTGCCTTACCTTGGACGAGGGGTATCTCCTGACCTCTGCCCCTCCTGACCTTGAACGTGGAGTAGCTCCTCTAGGCCCTCCTGTGCCGGGACAGCCACCGCTCCTTGGATGTGGGGTTGCTCCTCTCGGCCACCACCCCTGCCCTTGGACGTGGGGTAGCTCCTCTCGGCCGCTCCTGCACTGTCGCAGCCTGGCACTCTCGGCCGCAGCCCCTGACCTTGGATGCGGAGTATCTCTTCTCCGCTGCTCCTGTGTTGTTGCAGCCTGGCACCCTTGGCCACCGCCCCTGACCTCAGACGCGGGGTAGGTCCTCTCAGCCGCGCTTGTGCGCCATCGCAGCCGCCCGCACGGACAGTTTTTAGGGGGTTGTCAAATCAGGTTTAATTTTATAGTAATACTAAAATGATACTAACATGTAATGTGTTTATCATTGCTGTCTTCAGATGAATCAATAAATAACATTATTAAAATGTCTGAGAAGTAATTAGATTTAGATGAAGTCCTGAGGGTGCCATTATAAGGAATTAGTGTCCTTGTAAGAAGAGGGAGAGAGACAGAGAATACTTGTGGCTCTCTGCTTCCACTGCCAGCCCCCTCCTTCTTCCCCTTCTCTTGCTCTCTCCCATGACACAGTGAGAAGGTGACTGCTGGTTATAACTCAGGAAGTGAGCCCTACAAGGAAACAGATCTGCTAACATCTTTTTTGTTTTGTTTGTTTATTTTGGCTGCTCTGGGTCTTACCTGCTGCATAAAGGCTTTTGCTAGTTGCAGCAAGCGGGGGCTCTGTGGGCTGGCTTCTCATTGCAGTGGCTTTTTGTTGCAGAGCACAGACTTTAGAGTGAGTGGGCTTCCATAGTTGCAGCCCACGGGCTTAGTTGCTCTGTGGAATGTAGAATCTTCCTGAATCAGGGATCAAACTCATGTCCCCTGCATTAGATTCTTCAAATCTGCTAGTATCTTAATTTTGGACTTCCAAGCCTCCAGACTGTGAGAAGTAAATGTCTGTTGTTTAAGCTAAACACACACACACATACAAAACCTTGCAGTTTCCATTTGTAGTACATTTATTATTGATAGTTATAACTCATACAAATAAGCTCTTTGGGTGTCCCCAAAAAGTTTTGCTTGATGAATTTTGAGAAATATATATGAAACTGTACAACTCAAATTGGGACTTGGTTGCATGGCCAGGACTCAAATCCAGCCAGAACCTAGACTGGGACTTGAACCCACTGTCTTTTAATTGAGATCACATATTCACATACCAAATATCAAAACTTCATGAAGTTCAGGTTATTTATGTCTCATTGCGAAAAGAATTCAGTGAGAGACACAATGATAGGTAAGAAGTAGATTTACTTAGAGAGTATATGCATGTCATAGACAGAATGCAGTCCATCTCTAAAGGTAAGAGCTGGTCCTAGGTCATGGGGTTGTCTTAGAAAATGAGAGTGGCCATGGGAGAAACACATTCCACACAGAGTGTGGGCCATCTCAGAAGGCAAGAGGCCCTGAAACATGGCAGAGTTAGTTTTTATGGGCTGGGTAATTTCATAGGCTAATGAGTAGGAGGATTATTTCCATAATTTTGAAGAAGTGGAAGAGATTTACAGAAATTGGGCCCTGCCCACTATTTGGCCTTTTTATTGTTGGCCTTGAAACTGCTGTGGTGCTGACAGGTGTGTCATTTAGCATATGTTAATGTATTATGATGAGCGTATAATGAAGCTCAAGGTCTACTGGAAGTTGAACTTCTGCCATCTTTGACCTAATCAGTTGTAACCATTTTGTCCTGTCTTCAAGGGCTATGTTGTTCTTTTACAATAAGACTGCGAAAAAAGAATGTAAAGTGTGTTTTTATTTTATGTTGATTATGTATTGGATTGATATTGTGAATGTCTGTTCAGTTCAGTTGCTCAGTCATGTCCTGCTCTTTGGGACCCCATGGACTACAGCGTGCCAGGCTTCTCTGTTCGTCACCAACTCCTGGAGCTTGCTCAAACTCAAGTCCATCAAGTCGCTGATGCCATCAACCATCTCATCCTCTGTCGTCCCCTTCTCCCACCTTCAATCTTTCTCAGCCTCAGGGTCTTTTCCAGTGAGTCAGTTCTTCTCATCAGGTGGCCAAAGTATTGGAGCTTCAGCTTCAGCATCAGTCCTTCCAATGAATATTCAGGATTGATTTCCCTCAGGATTGACTGATTTAATCTCCTTGCATTCCAAGGACTCTCAAGAGTCTTCTTCAACACCGCAGTTCAGAAGCATCACTTTTTTGGCACTCAGCTTTCTTTATGGTCCAACTGTCACATCCATACATGACTACTAGAAATACCATAGTTTTGATTGACTGCATGGACCTTTGTCGGCAAAGTAATGTTTCTGCTTTTTAATAAGCTAAGTTTGTCATAGCTTTTCTTCCAAGGAGCAGACTTTTTTTTATTGTGAATAATAAAAGATGCTTGCTATAGTATATTGTGAATATACTAAGTTAAATATATTAAAAATTGTGTTATTTTGACAATACCAGCTTCATAAACTTTCTTGAGTCATTTTGTTTTCAGATTAAAAAGCATTTTTTTATTTGGCTGCACCAGATCTTAGTTTGTAGCATGCAAGACCTTTAATCTTTTTTTGTTGCATGCAGTATCTTTAGTTGTGGCATGAAAACTCTTCGTTGCAGCATGTAGGGTCTAGTTCTCTGACCAGGGATCAAACCCAGGCCCTCTTATTGGGAGCTCAGAGTTTTAGCCACTGGACTACCAGGGAATTCCTTAGATTTTTTTTTTTTTTTTCTTAAATTAGAGGGTATTTGTTCTGCTACAGTAGTAAAAATTGGAATTGGTTAAAAAAAAAATTCTTAAAGCAGTACATGGATTTAGAAATGAACCATGAGCTCTACATGTCAAACTTTGTAATGGAGTCTTATGATAAATTATTCTTGTCACAGAAGATATTACACAATATTTTATTATCACCTTATAAATTGCTATTACTTATGTTGCAGTTTCACCATCCCTTAAAACAATAGCTAGGCAGCCATAGAACATGTTTTAAGATCTCCTTTAATGTTTTCAGTGCTGGGATATAAAGAAAACCAAAAATAGCAGTATGTTCAGACTAACTTTGATCTGTGGTGGTCCTAATAAAGTAGTCTATGGAAATTTGTTGGTGAATCTGCTTCATAGTCATGTGTGGTGAACAAATTCTAAGGTGGCCCCCATAGTCTCCTCCCCCTATTAATATTTTTGTGTAATCCTATTCCCTTTGAGTATGGCAGTACCTGAAACTTGCTTCTAACCAATGAAAGAGTAAAAGTGATAAGATGTCATTTATGTGACTATATTATGGTATATAAGACTTTGTCTAAGTTAGTACACTCACCATAGAAACTGTCTTTCTGGCTTCTTGAAGTAGGCAGCCATGTTGGGAAAACCCATGTGGCACAGAATAATGGTAGCTTCTAGGAGTTGAGGTTGGCTTTCAGTTGATATCCGATAAGCAGCTCAGGCCTCAGTCCAGTAGGAAGGAAATAAATTTGGCTAACTACCTGATTGAACTTAGAAGTGGATTCTTCCTTAGCCAAGCCACTGTATAAGAATGCGGGGTGACACAGCTTATCTAGGTCCTCTGCTTAGGCCTTGTGAGACCCTAAGCACCTGGATAAGCTGTGCTTGAATTCTAGACTCATCGAAATTAAAATAGTAAATATGTGTTGTCTTAAGTGGCTATGTTTGTGATAATTTCTTATGCAATAGAAAAAGAATGCATCATGCCAACTTACTTTTTCCACTTTCTTGCTTTAATTTCCTTGTATTTTATTGCAATGTTACTTTCATCGAATCTGCTATGTGAAAATTCTTTTGACTAAGATATGTATTTAAAATTTTTTAAAAATATTTATTTGGCTACATTTTGGCTGCATTTGGGTCTTAGATTGCAGCACACCGGATTTTCCTTGCATCATGTGAAATCTTTCCTTGTGGCACGGGAGCTCAGTAGTTGCAAAGTCTCAACTTAGTTGCTCCACAACATGAGGAATCTTAGTTCCCCAACCAAGGACCAAACCCATGTCCTCAGCATTGCAAGGCAGATTCAATTCCAAGGCAAACCATTCAATATCATGGTAATCCAAATCTATGCCCTGACTAGTAATGCTGAAGAAGCTGAAGCTGAACGGTTCTATAAAGATCTACAAAACCTTCTAGAACTAACACCCCAAAAAGATGTCCTTTTCATTATAGGGGACTGGAATGCAAAAGTAGGAAGTCAAGAAACACCTGGAGTAACAGGGAAATTTGGCCTTGGAGTACAGAATGAAGCAGGGCAAAGGCTAGTAGAGTTTTGCCAAGAGAACACACTGGTCATAGCAAATACACTCTTCCAGCAACACAAGAGAAGAGTCTATACTAACTCTTACTTGTTATAGTAAGACTTTAAATTTTAAGACCAATCTAAGGGGTTGGTAGTAATATCTCATTGTGATTTTAACTTGCATTTCTTAGATGAAAAATGATGTTAATAATAACAAAAAGCAACCAACAATTGTAAGTAATTACTAGATTCTACTCTAAACACTCTGTGATGAGTAGTCCTCATCACAGCTGTATGATATGCATGCTGCTGCTACTGCTGCTAAGTCACTTCAGTCATGTCTGACTCTGTGTGACCCCATAGACGGAAGCCCACCAGGCTCCCCTGTCCCTGGGATTCTCCAGGCAAGAACACTGGAGTGGGTTGCCATTTCCTTCTCCAATGCATGAAAGTGAAAAGTGAAAGGGAAGTCGCTCAGTTGTGTCCGACTCCTAGCGACCCCATGGACTGCAGCCTACCAGGCTCCTCCATCCATGGGATTTTCCAGGCAAGAGTACTGGAGTAGGGTGCCATTGCCTTCTCCAGATATGCATGCTATTATTCCATTATTATTATTATCGTTATTATTATTAAGTAGCCTGGGGTTGGGTATTAGAGAATGGAGAATATTGAGTAGGAACTTAGAACCTCACCTTAACTGCATGGCCTCAGCTTGGGGTGGGGATAGACAGAGGCTAGTTTGCTAGATGTGGGAGTGTGGGCTTCTGTGACTGACCCTGATATCATCACGAGACTTTCCCAAAGTGGGACTCAGTACTTGTTGAGAGGTGGTAGATTTCTGAGAGAGTGTTTCCATTTTTGTTATAGAGAACAGGGGCTTCTGGAAAGGAACTGTGAGAGACAAATGATTGGGCTGGTATGTGGAGAGGGAAAGTGAGTGTCTGTAGCTGCCGGGTGGGGTAAGTTTGGTTGGGTAATTAGAGCAGTGGCGTCCAAATTTTTTAGACTATGACCCTCAGTAATAGATTTTACACTGTAACCCATGACACGTGTTTGCACTTATAAATAATACATATTTCAATAACAGGTGTTGCAAACACAAATTTCACTAAATAATTCTTCCCCTCACTTTGTGTGAAGCACTCTGATATTTTCTTTTCTGAAAATTCTTTTTCCCTTTTAAGAAAATATTGGTCCTGACTTTCTAAATTGATCTCATGACTCACTAAAGAGTTGTGACCTGCAGTTGAAAAAGCGCTGGTTGGAGTATGAATTAATCTTTTGGATGTTATCCTAGAAGAACAGTTTGACATACTTTGTCATCCATATGAATGAGAGGATCTCATCGAAGTTGGCAGGTGCTCTGAAGCAGGGGACCAAGATTTTGCTTAATTTTCACTCCCTTAGCTGTCAGTGTTTAGCTTAATAATTTATTTGCTTTTGTCAGATGGTTTCTTATGTGTTTGCACTTATCTTCCCCTTTAGATTGAGAGCTTGTCCTCTTGGGAGGGCAAGACCTATGATAATAGCTAATAATTCTATAACACTTCCTCTATGCTAAGCACTTTTCTGTTTTACATATAATAATCTTCCCTACAACCCACCTATTAAGCATCTTACCTATTTTCATTCTATAGGTGGGGAAATGTTCAGTGACTTACCCTTCTTTACAGTTCTTCTGCAGCTTACCTCATATAATATCTGCCATATAAATTATTTCATTAATAATTTATGGATGAAATTAAACTAAGTAGTTTCTAGGCTTACTTCTCTTAATTTGACTTATGGCTATTCTTACCAGACGGTTATTTAAGTGACTGGAGAGTAATACCAATTGAATTTAAAATGATGCTGGATTTTGTCTGAAGAAGTACAGAGTTTACTAAAATTGGTTTCTGAGCCCTGACATTACAACTCTGTCGTCCTCCATGAGGTCTGGGCTTGAGAATGAATAACGTTGCAGAAATGCCCACATATTCTTAGCTCATTATTTACTGATTTGGGATCCTTAATGTGCTTTGTTCCAGTCCGCTACCCACTGCAGCAGCTGTTCCAGCCTGACCCACGCCTCCTGAGTTAATAGTATTTCTGTCACAGTGTGAGTTTTCAACTTGGTATGTGCAGTCTCTGCCAGAGTCCTCACTGTTGCCCGGCTTCAGGGCTGGAGGTTGTGACTGATGTGTGGGGGAGGGGATTTGATGCTTGTCACTGAGGAGGAACGAGGTGCTCCCTGGGACTCTGATTTGTTCCGGGCTGAGTGTGAATGATGTCAGGCAGACAGAGGACAGCTGATTCATTCGGGCTCTGGGACTCCTCACTCTGCCTCACTGCTGCCTTTCGTGCTCTTAGGTTTTTTTAAGGGGGGGTGTTGCTGATAATCATAATTTTGAAGAAAAGTACTTTAATTTTTCTCTTAAATTTGGGAAGCCTTTGTAAGTTTCCTTTGGCTTATGCCTGCATACCTCTTGTGTGAGAGAACTTCCTGCCAAGATTCCAAGTGGGAAAGGGCAAAAGCTTGAGTAGCCAGGAAAATGATGAAACGGAGGAGAGAGAGACTGGGAGCACCATGCCTGCGGATCCAGTAAGGAGGCTGGGGTCTCTGAGTGGAAACTGGCAGGTGTCAGGAAAAGAACTAATGCCAACTAACACACCTTCATTTGCTTGGATAAAGACTCTGGTTTGGAGATGCCTGTCAGGAAGAGGGCTGGGCTGGCTTCATGAATTCAAGGTCAAAACAGTGGTCCCTGGCAGAGGTATACGGGGTTTCTAATTCTGAAAACTGAGTTAGATGATCTCTAAGATTCTTAGGTACTTGGGAAGCTGGGCTAACAATGAAGATTTTTTTTCCTGCCTTACAAGCAAAAGGATATTTAAAGTAACTGTCAAAGCCCCAGTGGATGTGAGAAACAAATGGAAAGGAAAATATCTCCTCTTTTGACTAGAGAGGGTGTTGTATTTCTACCCTTGGCCTGTCAGCTCAGGACCTCAGATCTGCCCTTGCAGATCCAAGCCTGAGTCTTTTAGGGTGGGAATTTTATTTCTATGTTGACCAATATAGGAATAATACTTAGGTAAGGATTTTGAAACTGGGGAATGGAAGAAGACTTCCACTTCAGGGTAGCTTTCCCAAGAGATGCTCAGGCTTATTTAACGAAGAAGTATTGAGTGAATTGATCAGCAAATTAGGGAACCAGGGAAAGGAGTGCCCTAGAGTTCATTCCCTTTCAATGATCTGTCTCGAACAGCCTTTGCTGTAAGAGGGCAGAGGGAATGCACTTCAGATTTCCTTCCCCTGAAGGGTAGTGGTTACTTGAAGACAGCACAGCCTACTCAAGTAGGCAGACTTTGTCAGTGGGCTTCCTTTGGGTCATTGCCCTTCAGTGCTAGCGGATGCTCATTGATTGAACTGATGATTCTACCAGACCTTGGGAAATCAGACTTGTTTGGAGTATAAAATCGGAAGTATTGGCACACTTAAAAAAAAAAAATGGTTTATTTCCATATTAAACCTACAAAGTAAATGACCACAATAGAGAAACTTCATCAATTAAGAAAACATAGGGATTAAAAATCATGCTCTCCAAACATTAGTGTAGTGGTAATTTTAATCATTGTATCTGTTTTAGTGACTTTGAATTTGGATTAGGAAAATGCTCCTTGAGGATCTAGGAAGTAGTTTATCAATCTCTTCCCTTTTTCAAACATTCCTTTTTAGACTGCAGCCCCAGAGTATAACCAGTTTGCAGAGTGGTAATTAAGAGCAAAGAGAATGAAATTTGGTTTTCATAGATTTTGCATAATTTCGAATTATATATTCATCAGATGGCTAAGCCTCATCTTATGTGATAAGATTTAAGACTCCAAAATTTTCTATAAGCAATGTTATTCAGGTTAACAAGAAAAGTGTGTGTTCTGATTAACTCTAGCATATATGTACTGTTGACCCTGTTGTGTGTTCTGATTAGCTCTAGCTTATATGTACTGTCGACCCTTAAAACCACAGGTCCACTTACACCACAGATTTTTTCAATAAATATGTGCTACAGTACTACACAATGTACAGTTACTTGAACCTGCAGATGCAGAACCTCAGATATGGAGTGCTGACTATGAAGTTGGAGTGACAGCTGTGAAGTTATAGACAGATTTTCAACTGCAAAGGGAGTTGGCACCTGCATTGTTCAAGTGTCAACTGTACTAGGGAACTAATTTTTAAAATTTAGATGTCATTTAGAGTTCTTTAGAAAAGTGGAAATTCTTTTTTAAAGTGAAAAATTAATATTTTTGCTTATAATTTAAAAATATATTGAAAAATTTTACCATCCTATTATATCTTCATATTTTGTACTCATCTGAGAAATATGCTGAAGCCAGCTAGAGGGATAATATATAGGAAGGTGGAGATTTCTTTTGAATATATGTAATTAAATACAAGTAGAATTTCATCATGGAGAAGGAAATGGCAACCCACTCCAGTGTTCTTGCCTGAAGAATCCCAGGGACAGGGGAGCCTGGTGGGCTGCCATCTATGGGGTCGCACAGAGTCAGACACGACTGAAGCGACTTAGCAGCAGCAGCAGCAGCAGAATGTCATCAAATCCAAACAGGTAGCAGTAACAATACAGGAAACTAACGTCATTTTAAAACAGGTGCTTATGTGATCCTTAAGTTTTTTTCCTATCTTGTAAATAAGATATTGTAGTTAAATATTGTATTTGTATAGAAAGCTATACCACTACTACACAAATGCTGTGCGTCTGTCAATTATTTTTCATCATCTGTGACATGTCTATTATATATGATTAAAAAATAGAAATTCATATTTACCATCTGTCTGTGTTTAGTCTAATGATCTCACTTAGTCTTCTTTAGGATTTAACACATTAAGATGGTTAAATTGTTTTTTGGGGGAAAAAAATAACCTGCAAAATGAAAATTTAAATAGAAGCAAAATTTATTATATATAGTGAAATAACATTATTTGGTGTACTCAGACAAAAGTTAGTTAAACAACTTGGTATTATTTTAGATGTAATCTAACAACTTAAACTATTAAGAATGCTTTACTTTTATTGACATATATGTTTCTCTAGGATATTTTAGTCATTGAACACAACATATTGTCTGTTGCTTGTTAATTGATGAATTGTAGTAAATTTACCACATTTTCACGGAAGCCAGCCTAAATACTTTGAATATCCAAAGCTTAACTTTTTGGTTTTAATTCTGTGGATTAAGTTTTAGTCTCCATGGTCATTCTGTGCCAACATTGGTACTGGGTATGATATTAATATCTGAGAATGATTTTTGACCACTTACTTTTCTTGAGCCTCTTGCCTAAACTAACCCACTTTGAATGTTTCTTTTTGGCTGAGAAATTACCACTGACTCTGTTTTTCTCTGCTGTGGTACGTTGTCAGAATCTCTGCTCTTTGCCGAGGATCTGAAGTAAACCGGCACGTACTTTCTCCCACGTCGGCTCCAGCCTGGTCCCTCTCTAAAGTCCCCTTTAGTGCCGAATGTACTCTGGCTACTTCTCCTCTTGCCTTTTTCCTGAACACACACGCCCATAGCAGTCCTGGCAGTCCCTGTTCCAGCCGCTCACTGCAGTGGAGGTAAGGAGACCTACTGTGATGAACGTGGGCCTCAGCGATTGCTTCTGGCCTGATAAGTAAAACCTAGGCCTTTCTCCTTAATAATGGGGAGAAACTGCACAAAAGTGATGGCTTGTGTGAAAGGAATTTCACAGATCTCTGTTACATGCAAAATTAGGGGAAAAGTAGTGTAGCATATCAATAGTTAGATAATTGTGTGTCCATCTTAACCAATGGACAGCCCTGTGATCACCCCATAGGAGAAACATAACATGATAGAATGCTTGAGCTCTCTGAGGGTTAAATAGTCCAAACCCACATTTTACACAGAAGGAAAATGAGTCCATACTATATGCTGGGCACTGTTTTTCTCATGAAGGACTGTGATCACAAAAGAGTAAAGTCCCTGCTCTCAGTGAGCGTAGATTCTAGTGGAGGGAGGCAAACAAATTAGTGAGTAAAAAGAGATGGACATAAATGATACTGAGAAAATACAGTAGGATAAGGGGGATGGGGAATGTGGGATCCAGGGGTTGACATTTCATGTAAGATGGCCAGGGAGGTCCTCAGCAATAAGTTGACATTTGAGGAAAGACCTGAAGTAAGTCTCAGAGCCAGAACAGTGATATCTGAAGGAAGAGCATTTCAGACAGAGGCAGCAGAAAGTGCCTAAGACCTGATCTAAGAGCTTGCTCTGTGTGTTCTTTGTATAGCAGAGTCCAGTGAAGCTCGTGTGGAATGAGTTAGGTGGTGAGTGGGAAGAAATGAGGTCTGAGATGTAGTGGGGAGCCAGATAAAGTAGACCTTTTAAACCGTGATAAGGATGCTTGTTCTTTCACTGAGTGAGTTGAGAAGCTATTGAATAGATTAAAGCAGAAGAATGCGATGATCCAACTCAGATGAAAAGAATCACTATCACTGTAGTTAGAAGGCTACTGGTATATTCTAGGTGAGAGACAGTGGTTTGAACCCATGATGGTGCAGGTGGTAAGAAGTGTAGATTAGATGCAGAATCTGAGAAAATGGTGAGTTAAGGATAACTGAAGATTTGGCACTGAACAGCTAGAAAAGTTTAGTTATCATGAACTGAGACTGGGGGACTGCAAGAGATAGCTAATTAGACATTCAGTCAGAGATATGTGAGATCTGGGCTAAAGAGATGTAATTAGAAATTGTCATCTTATAAATGAATCGTTAGGTTTATGAGATTATCCAGTGAGTAGAGAAGGAGGAAATGTTAATGGATTGAGCCCTGGACTGGGGCAATCTGACTTTAAGAGATTCGGGAGACAAGGAAGTAGCAGAGCAGAGGAGAAACTAAAAAGGGACAGTTCTTCAGGAAGGACAAGAAACCAATTGAAAAAGTTTTTCAAATAAGAGGAAGGTATGATTGATCAATAGGTATTTGGTAAGCTTTCTGTTAGAAAAAAAAATTAATGTGCAAAAGACAAATTTAAATAGAAGCAAAACTTATTATACAGACTTAAGTGACATTATTTGATATATGAACTCAAACTCCAAAGACAATTGAGGGAAAGTTTAGACTGACATAGGGCAGCATTAGAAGCTGATTCCTCCCTGAAATCACCTTATTCTGGAGGTACTAGAGCTTGGTGCATGAGACTGAGAAAAATTGTAGGTTGGGTAGCACCCACAAGCTACGGTGTTCCCCGTCTTGGCACATGGCTTAAAGTACTAGGCCCCCTCACCCCCTGTTTTTTCAGCTGTGCCATGTGGCTTACAGAATCTTGGTTCCCCAACCTTACTAGCCTGTGATAGCTGTGTTCTTAGGACACAATCTAAGGCAATATCTTATAGCTTTAGGATTGACAACTTGTTAAATACCCCCCCCCACACCCCACCAGACTTGTCCACATGTCTGGTCACTGTATTAGTGTTTTATTCCATTCTTTTTTTATATCTCTCATATGCATCATACCAGTTCACTGATACAGCAAGATAATTTTACCTTTGCTGGCTATGTTTGTATTTCTTTAAATGTTCTTGAATTTTATTCTGAGATGCAGTTAAATTATCAGAAAGAAATAGTTTGATCCCTTTGAGGGTTACTTTTAGGCTTTGTAGATGGTCCCAGAGCAGCATGTGGGTCTAATTTTTTCTTTATATGGAGGCAGTGCTTTCTAAGTATTGTACTTGATGACCATGCGTTGTGATTTTTTCTGCACTGGCTGGTGGGAGCATTGTCCATTCCTAGCCCTATGTGAGCTCTGGGAAGCTAGTAACCAGTTGTTGTTCAGTTCAGTCACTCAGCCGTATCCGACTCTTTGTGACCCCATGGACTGCAGCATGCCAGGCCTCCCCCTCCCTGTCCATCACCAATTCCTGGAGTTTGCTCAAACTCTTGCCCATTGATTCGTTGATGCCATCCAACCATCTCATCCTCTATCGCCTGCTTCTCTTCCTGCCTACAATGTTTCCCAGCATCAGGGTCTTTTCCAATGAGTCAGCTCTTCGTATCGGGTGGCCAAAGTATTAGAGCTTCAGCTTTAGCATCAGTCCTTCCAATGAATATTCAATATTGATTTCTTTTAGGACTGACTGAAGCCCAAGGGACTCTCAAGAATCTTCTCTAGCACCACAGTTTGAAAGCATCAATTCTTTGGCACTTAGCCTTCTTTGTGGTCCAACTCTCACATCCATAGATGACTACTGGAAACACCATAGCTTCGACTATACAAACCTTTGTCAGCAAAGTGATGTCTCTGCTCTTTAATATGCTGTCTAGGTTTATCAGAGCTTTTTATTTTATGGCTGCAGTCACCATCTACAGTGATTTTTGGAGCCCAAGAAAATAAAATCTGTTACTGCTTCTACTTTTTCCCTAGCTATTTGCCATGAAGTGATGGGACTGGATGCTGTGATCTTAACTTTTTGAATGTTGAGTTTTAAGCCAGCTTTTTCACTCTCCTCTTTCACTTTCATCAAGAGGCTTTTCAGCTTCTCTTTGCTTTCTGCCATTAGAGAGGTATCATCTGCATATCTGAGGTTGATATTTCTCCCGACAATATTGATTCCAGCTTATGATTCATTGAGCCTGGCATTTTGCATGATGTATTCTGCATGTAAGTTAAATAAGCAGGGTGACAATATACAACCTTGATGTACTCTTCTCCCAATTTTGAACCAGTCCATTGTTCCATATCTAGTTCTGACTGTTGCTTCTTGACCTGTACACAGGTTTCTCAGGAGGCAGGTAAGGTGATCTGCTATTCCCACCTCTTTAAGAGTTCTCCACAGGGTCTTGTTATCCACACAATTGAAGGTTTTTGCATAGTCAGCAAAGCAGAAGTAGATGTTTTTCTGGAATTCCCTTGCTTTTTCTATGATCCAACAGATGTTGGCAATTTAATCTCTGGTTCCTCTGCCTTTTCTAAATCCAGCTTGTACATCTGGAAGTTCTCAGTTCATGTAGGCAGTGGGAAGTTCTCAGTTCACGTAGGCAGTGGGAAGTTCTCAGTTCACGTAGGCAATGGAAACTGGCATTCAGCCCCAAAGGATCTTGCTCTAGTATCTGTAGTCTTAACTCTGCTATAATGTTTCTAATGAAATGTGCTATTGTGTGTTTAGTTAGTAAGTAAACAAATTTTTAGGACTTAATAGTGCCTCAGCTGAGTACCATTCTAACTATTTAAAAATCTGTAAATCATTCAATCCACACACCAGGTTTGTGCAGTAGGGATTATTGTTATGCTTGTTTTGCAGATGAGAAAACAGAAGTGCAGAGAGATTAAATAAATTACTTGAGATAAAACAGATGGTAAATGGCAAAAGTGGGATTAAAACCCAAGCCATCTGGCTCCAGAGATCATGTTTTCAACAACTATACTGTTCTGCTTCCCCATCTAAGATACTTCTTTCATGTAGTATGTTTTGATCCTAAGTAATTTTGTGGACCCGGGTCTTCTCTTTTCCCAAGGTAACCTAGTCATGACATTCTTATACAAATCCGCTCATACTCAGGGAGTTGGTATTTCTAATCCATTTTCACTTCCATGCCATTATCTTTATTTCCTTTTAAAAACCTCTGTCCTTCTTTTAGGCATGTGTCATTCCATTTTATTCTTTTACACATGTTCATTGTTGTTATCCACTAATTTAGTTTTGTTCTCTGAGTTCACATTCTGAGTCTAGGACAGAATGAGTTTTTAATTAACACAATGGTGAACCTAAATTCTACAAAATTGTTACCATTTTTGCACATTAGTACATGTGCCTAATGAACATGCTGTTATTTAGCAACTGAGCAAATATAAGCTGAGAGAGAAAAATGATTCTAGTAAAGTATGAATAAGTGAAGAAAATTCTAGAGCTACTGGCAGTGAATTTAACCTCTATTTAAAAATAGATGACCCAGGAGAGATCTAGGATCTACATACTGCCGCCATGCAGTGGCCATATTAGGATGTCTTTTATTTCCACAGAGTATACTATTTTTAGGGCTTCCCTGGTGGCTCAGACTGTAAAGCGTCTGCCTGCAATGCAGGAGACCTGGGTTCGATCCCTGGGTTGGGAAGATCCCCTGGAGAAGGAAATGGCAACCCGCTGCAGTACTCTTGCCTGGAAAATTCCATGGACTGAGGAGCCTGGTAGGCTACAGTCCATGGGGTTGCAAAGAGTCGGACACGACTGAGCAACTTCACTTTCACTTTCACTTTTCATACTATTTTTATGGGCTGAATTGTGTCCCCCTAAAATTCATTTGTTGAAGCTTTAAACCTCCAGTTCCTAGAAGGTGACTGTACTGGGGGATAGGATTTTCATGGAGATAATTAAGGTTAAATAAGATCTTTGGGATGGGCTGTAATATGACTGGTGTACTTATAAGAAGGAGGCTTCCTTGGTGGCTTAGTGGTAAAGAATGCACCTGCCAAGCAGGAGACATGTGTTTGATCCCTGGGTCAGAAAGATCCCCTGGAGAAGGAAATGGCAACCCACTCCAGTATTCTTGCCTGGGAAATTCCAGGGACAGAGGAGCCTGGAGGGCTACGGTCCATGAGGTCTCAAAAGAGTCGGACACGACTTAGCGACTGAACAACAACAGTAACTCAGAAGAAGGGGTTTAGACAGGGGCACAGATACAGAGGGAGAAGACAGACATTTACAAGCCAAGGAGTGAGGCCTCAGATGAAACAACCCTGCTGACACCTTCTAGCCCCCAGAACTGGAGGGAAATAAATGTCTCTTGCCACCGGGTGTGTGGTACTTTGATATGGCAGCCCTGGCAAACTGACACCGCTATTGAGGCTTTTGGTTGCATTGCCCAAAGGGGCTAGAAATAGTAGTTAGAACTGGCACTGCTCAGAATCTTAACCCTTTTTATTGAGTTCTGCATCTTAGTGATATATTTAAGACTTCACAGATTGTTGTCCATAGTAATTTGAAGGACAATAAAGACACAGTTTAAAAATAATGACCTTTTGAATTCTTATGGTACATTTCCATTTGTTCCTTGATGACAAGGGATGGGTCTGTTACAGACAGGTCTTGATGCTACCTTTCAAGTGTCCTAGATGGGTATGGTCAACCTTAAGAGGCATAATAAATGCGATTGTGATTTGGGTTGAATTAACCTCAAACCTTTAGTCAACTTGTACCTCTTCTAAGAATGTGATTCTAGCCTACTGATTGGCACTGAGACATGGGTATTGTATTGTTGATAAAATCATATTTGAAGGAGTACTAGATACGGTCCTTGGTGTAATTGATGTCCCTAAAGACAGCAGGAACCTGTGTCTTGGGCTGTTCATTGGGATTTTAGACCTCCTGGGGATAGAAGCTTGGTGTTGGCAACTCCCTGGAACATAGAATGGCTTAGGTTTTGATTCAGTTTTGAGTTGCCATTGTTTTCGTCAGCCCTAAAGTGCAGCAAGAAGTCCTCATTAGAATGAACTTTGTATAGGAAGAGTTCTAGCTGTAGCCTACTTCCCACTGCATAGAAATTCTTTTCGTACAATCTCTAGTGGAAAAGTTATTCTTTGGTTGAACATCTTCAGCAACAAGAAGTTCACCGTTGAAGTTTGCAGCTAGTACTAATTCAACCCTCTGGCCCTTCCTGTGTCACACGTGTAAGAAGCTTTCTGTGGACTTTAGTGGCAAAGGACAGGTGTTGCTTTGGGTGTCCTCCAAATCTGGGCAGCCTTTGAAACCCTTTTTTGGTAGTGTCAAGATTGTTTCCTGCCAAAGAGAAAGCACTATTTTCATTTACCAACACCTGCTTGTCTTATCTGTCTTTCTTTAAACAACTGCTTTTCAAAGTAACTCTAAAAGAGGAACGTCTCCAGAACTTGTTCTTATTCTGGCCCTGTTGTAGGCAAATCACTTCCCTTTCTGTCTCAGTTTTCTACATTATTAAACTGGGGATAGTAATAGACTTCAGGTATCACTGTCAGGATTAGATAAGTCAATACCTGTAAGATTGTTCAGAATAACAATTATTGTTGCTGTAACACTTTTTTTGCTGTCTTTGTTAGAAAATTCACATGTTGCTAATCCTCACTTTTTTTGTTTTGCTTCTATTATTTTTCCTTTTGCTTCCTTTTAGTTTTCTCATATTCTGATTTTCCCTTGAGTAACTCTAGGTATCACTTCTCATTATGTTCTGCCCTTGGAAGTTTTGTTACTGGCTAAGATGAGGCAGTAGCAGCTGTGTTCTCTCTTGCCTTCTCACGCAGGCTCACTAATTATTGTAGCTAAAACTGGCCCTCTGGGGCACACCAGGACATGGAGTAAAATGACTAAAAATTTACTCATGAGTAAATGAGTAAACCGAACTACAGTCTCTTTTGGGCCATTTCTTGGCAGTGGGAAAAGCCCATTGAGACGAGCTTAAGGTGTTTCATTCCTGTCCACCACCCCCACTCCTGTGTAAGGGAAAGAACAACTTGAGAGTATATTCAAATGTGATTCTCCTGTTAGGGAAGGGGTAGTCCTTTTTAACGGAGAAGGCAATGGCACCCCACTCCAGTACTCTTGCCTGGAAAATCCCATGGACGGAGGAGCCTGGTAGGCTGCAGTCCATGGGGTCGCAAAGAGTCGGACACGACTGAGCGACTTCACTTTCATGCATTGGAGAAGGAAATGGCAACCCACTCCAGTGTTCTTGCCTGGAGAATCCCAGGGACGGCGGAGCCTGGTGGGCTGCCGTCTATGGGGTCACACAGAGTCGGACACGACTGAAGTGATTTAGCAGCAGCAGTCCTTTTTAAAAAATTTTTATGGAAAGATAAAGTAATGAAGAATACTAGCTGTGATTTAACCTCAGGGAACTGTATGGCAGAGAATTATAGATCCTGGCTTCAGTGACTCTGAATAAATATATAGTTCTATCAGGCAACATGCCAAAGGCTTGCTCTTGAATTAAGAGCAGGAAGCTGAAGGTTTCTAGGGTATTTCTGTTTCTAGAAGTAGGAAAATTTTGTTTACTGGAAAACTTACTCTCTTTTTAAAATATCGTATTGTGGGAAATCTCTATAATATTCCAAAGTAGAGAGAGTAGTCTTATATCCCACTGTAAGTTGTGTTAACAACTCATGATCAGTATTATCTCATCTACATCCCTCCTATTCCCTCTCCCCCCACTCAGTTGTTTTAAAGCAAATCTCATGTCATTTCATCTGTAAATATATCAGTTTGTATTTCTAAAGGTAAGAACTCTTACCTTGCAATATCATCAAATATCTAGTCAGTGTTCAAATGTTTTATGACAGTTGTTTTGTTTTTTTTTTAAATCAGTATCGAACTATGCCAACACAGTTTGTTGATTACTGTATCTCTTAGGGCACAGTTGGTAAAGAATCCATCTGCAATGCAGAAGACCCCAGTTTGATTCCTGGTTCCAGAAGATCCGTTGGAAATGGGATAGGCTACCCACTCCAGTTTTCTTGGGCTTCCCTTGTAGCTCAGCTGGTAAAGAATCCGCCTGCAATGCAGGAGACCTGGGTTTGATTCCTGGGTTGGGAAGATCCCCTGGAGAAGGGAAAGGCTATCCACTCCAGTATTCTGGCCTGGAGAATTTCATGGACTGTATAGTCCATGGGATTGCAAAGAGTCAGACATGACTGAGCGACTTTCACTTTCATCTCTTAGGTAGGGTGACCATATAATTTATTATCTAAACTAGGAAGCTTTTAGTAATGAAAGAGGACTCTATTAACAGTTACACTGGGATATCAGGCATGAACCAGTGTTATAATGGACAAGTTGGGGTGTCTGATCACTCTACCTTTAACTATCTTTGGTTTTCCCATCCTCTTTTTCCTTTCCTTTTCTTCCTTGTATTTAATTTGTTGAAGCGACTGAGTTGTTTGTCCTTGTAGACTTTCCCACATTCTGGATTTTCCTGATTGCATCCCTGAGAAGTTATTTAACATGATCCTGTGACCTCTGTATTTCCTGTAAACTGTAGGTTAGATCTGATTCTAATTTGATTTGGGACCCTGGAGAAGAATACTTAACAGAAGTTGGTGCCGTATACAGCTGTTAGGACTCAGGTCATGTCAGGTTTCTCCCTTTCTTTGATAGTAGTGGTCTTTGATAATTATTACTTACATCCGTTATTTTATTATGAGTTTGCAAAAAAGGTGATATCCCCATTGCTTTTCCATTTATTAGTTACAGTGTTTACACGAAAGGAATTCCCCCCTTTGTTACCTATTTGTTACCCTAAGGTACAGGCTTCCCAGGTGGTGCTAGCAGTAAAGAATCCACATGCCAATGCAGGAGATGTAAGAGACCCTGGAGGAGGGCATGGCAACCCACTCCAGTTTCTTGCCTGGGAATCCCATGGACAAAGGAGCCTGGTGGTCTACAGTCAGTCCTTAGGGTCGAAAAGAGTCAGATACGACTGAAGTGACTTAGCACACATACTGCACCCTAAGGTACAGTTAGGTACTCTTACTCTTTTTTTCTTTTTTTAAAGAAATTTTATTGAGTATGGTTGGTTTACAATGTTGTGTTAGTTTCTGCTCTACAGCAAAGTGAATCAGTTATACATATACATATACATATACATATACATATACATATACATATACATATACATATACCCCGCAGAAGGCAATGGCAACCCACTCCAGTACTCTCGCCTGGAAAATCCCATGGATGGAGGAGCCTGGTGGGCTGAAGTCCATGGGGTCGCTAAGAGTCGGACACGACTGAGCGACTTCACTTTCACTTTTCATTTTCATGCATTGGATAAGGAAATGGCAACCCACTCCAGTGTTCTTGCCTGGAGAATCCCAGGGACGGGGGAGCCTGGTGGGCTACTGTCTATGGGGTCACACAGGGTTGGACATGACTGAAGCGACTTAGCAGTAGCATACATATACCCACTCTTGTTAAGATTCTTTTCACATAAAGGTCATTACAGATTATTGTGTAGAGTTACCTGTGCTATGGACTTCCTAGGTGGCGCCAGTGGTAAAGAACCCACCTGCCAATGCAGGAGACTAAGAGACCTGGGTTCAATCCCTGGGTCAGGAAGATCCCCTGGAGAAGGGCATAGCAACCCACTCCCATATTCTTGCCTGGAGAATCCCGTGGATAGAGGAGCCTGGTGGGCTATACTTGTGCTATATGGTAGGTTCTTATTTGTTATCTATTTTATATATTGTTGTTGTTCTTCAGTTGCTAAGTTGTGTCCGACTCTTTGCAACCCCATGGACTGTAGCACGCCAGGCTTCTCTGTCCATCACTATCTCCCTGAGTTTCCTCAAACTCATGTCCTTTGAGGCAGTGATGCCATCCAACCATCTCATCCTTCTCCTCAGTTTTTGTTGCCCCCTTCTCCTCAATTTTTCCCAGCATCAGGGTCTTTTCCAATGAGTCAGCTCTCCACATCAGGTGGCCAAAGTATTGGAGCTTCAGCATCAGTCCTTCCTATGAATATTCAGGGTTGATTTCCTTTAGGATTGACTGGTTTGATCTTGCAGTCCAAGGGACTTCCAAGAGTCTTCTCCAGCCCCACAGTTCCAAAGCGTCAATTCCTCAGCGCTCAGCCTTCTTTATGGTCCAACTCTCACATCCATACATAACTACTGGAAAAAAACATAACTTTGACATTTTATGTATAGTAGTATATATATGTCAGTGCCGGTCTCCCAATTTATCCCTCTCTCTTCTTTACCCCCTAGTAAGCATAAGATTGTTTTCTATATATGTGATCCTATTAGGTGCCCCTACTTTTTTTTTTTCCTTTGCCACACTGTGCAGTATGCAGGATCGTGGTTTGCTGACCAGAAATCAAGCCTGTTCTCCCTGCAGTGGAAGTGCAGAGTCTTGACCACTAGACTATCAGGGAAGTCTCTAGGTACCTTTACTCTTGAGTCGACTTGGACTCTTTCCCGGACCTTCAACCTGACGCCCGAGTGTCACACACTTCCTTGATCAGTGTTTTATAACTATTGCTCTGTAGTGAAGATTGTTTAGCCATAAAAGTGAACTGGAGATTTTGTCTCTGTGAAAGCCCTCAGGGCTTGTCGTTTTAGTAACTGTTGACTGAACGTTCAGCTGAGCAAAACCTTGGCTTGCTCTTTTGGCTCCTAGTAGTCATCCTTGGACAGGCGCCTTGTCGTAGAGACTCTGAGGTGGTACAAACTGATGTAGGTGCTCTGAGAGGTAATGACTGATCCAGGTAGCAGGAACTCAGTAGCCCCACAGCTGCAGAAGATAAATATTATTTGTTAAGCTCCTTTAGGAGGGCCTCTTGTAGCAGCTTCACTTTCATGCCCCTGGATGCTACAGGAGGAGGGGCCCCTGCTTATCCTGATTGCCCCAGGGACTAGGGTCCCTTTTCTGGTCTTGATAGATAGGATGCTCAGTCACTTCAGTTGTGTCCGACTCCCCACAATCCCATGGACTTCAGCCTGCCAGGCTCCTCCGTCCATGGGATTCTCCAGGCAAGAACACTGGAATGGGTTGCCATTTCCTTCTCCAGATAGATAGGATAGGCTGGGGATTAGAGAGTCTTTCTACTGAGGAACTAGTATACTAGGGGAAGAGTTAGAGAACACAAATAATTTTCACGATGATTCTAGGCACAGAAGAATTGATTTTCATGGTATGTCTTCAGAATAAATTCCTAGAATTGGGCATGCTGAGTTGAAGAATAAATGCATACGTAGTTTTATAATTTTTAGACTTCATTCTTTTTAATGGCTGAATTAAAAAGAATGTGTTGTGTGTTTATTTTCTCTTTATCCATTCATCCATTCAGTATCTTATAATTTTATTTATAAAACATGTACATTTTTTCCTATTCAACTATTTTTTACTTTTGCAAGTTTTGATTCATTAATTTTTTATGCTATTTATGTATATTTCTGATGGTCTAAAACATTCTATATTTGCAAGTCTTTTTTTTAGATTTCTATTAATTGATTTTTAACCTCTGGAAATTCATCTTCCCATTTTTTATTTTATTGGTTGGCTTTCTTAGCATTAGATTTTTTCAAGTGTTTTGGTTATTATTGTGACTGGTCATTTATTTTCTTTGTAGTTATTGCTCACATATGCAAGTCTGACCGTTTCATGTATTTCCATCTTATCCTCAGCTTCTTGAGTCTTTTTTTTTTTTAACTTTCATTGGCCAGAGCTTCTGGTATTAGGTTCAGAAGTAGCAAGGAGGATAGGCACCCTTTTGTTTAGTTTTTGTTTTTTCCTTTGATCTTAAAAGAAATGTATCTTAAGTTTCTCTCTTGAGTATAATAATTTTCTTCTAAGTTTAGAGTAGAGATCCTTTATAAAATTAAGAAAATTTCTTAAATTTTTCTTTAAAACTTTCTTTGAGCTTTTCTTTAAATCCTGTTAAACTTTATCAAATACCTTTTCTCTCTTTTCTCTCCAAAATGTTTCTGCATTTCAAATATACAATATTAAAAATCATATTTGCTAGTATTACTGATCAGAATCAGTAATACTGATCTGAAAAGTCATCAGAAAAGTCTAAATATTGGAAAGCTGTCAAACTCCTGACATAAGTTCAAAATTATGATTTTTACTTAAAAGGTTGGATTTTATCATTGGCAATAAATACTGTCAGTTGTTTCTTAAAATAATAGGCTTATTTTGTTCATGTCAAGAAACTCTTTGCAAAAACTTAAGTCTGAATTACTGTGAAATGGTGTTCATGAAAAAAGTGGCTCACAACTGAACCAACAGTACAAGTATCTTCTTTAAGGCACTCATTGTACTTTGATAATTCAGCAGTAAGTAGTGTTTTATGCATACTTCTTATTGTATCACACAGAGTATTTAAGAAATAGTCAAGATTTAATAAAATTAGTAATTTTTATTGTTTTGACAAGTACATTCTGAGTCAGTCTAGTTTAAGTTTTTTTTTTAAACTGCAAGTGAGTGGTGGTGAAAAATACTGAGAACATTTTAGTTTCATTTATGCTGAGGTGCCAGAAGTTTTACCCACTATTGGTGTTGCAGTATTACTCAGAATTAAAACATATATGCTTATAAAGGAAATGAATCTACAATTTTCATAGGGTATTGTTATTCATCTTTGAATTAAAGTTATACTGATGTCATAAAACAACTTAGGCAGCTTTCCAACTTATTCAGTTTTCTAGTACAAGTTTATAATAAGCCAAGGATTACTTGTTGCTTCTAAGTTTGTTAATTATCTCCTGTAGAGAGCTACTTGGCTTGTGGTGGGAGTCATGTGGTGATGCACAATACATTCTGTAATGGAAGGTTATATAAAATTCAGTGCCAGTTTATGGAAACCAGTCTTTAATTCTGCCCTGGAGAACTCAATAAGGGCTTAAGAGAGAAGGAAATTTCTTGAGTGGGGAAGAGAATAATTAACATATACTTGTCAGGTAGACATTTGAAACAAGGGTAGAAGGAGAAGCAATAGATGTGCATGGGAGTGGAGACATAATGGCATGGGCCTGTTTAGTATTGCGGTGTAGACCATCTAGAGGGTGGATTTGTGGGGAGGTGATGATGAGTAGAACAGATCGGCAGGGGGTTGGCCATATCATGAAGGGCAGTGAATGGCATGCTAATAACTAATTTAGGTATTTATTTATTTAACTGTGACAGTTGTCAGAGAATTTTGAGCAGAGGGGTGAGATGATCACTTGCTAGTTTCCTTTAAACTATGATGGCCTAGGATAGAACCATGGTTGTACCAATTAAAATGCAGTGTAATTATTGTGATTTTTTACTGATTGCTGCAAATTTCTTTTCCTACCCCAACTATCCCTTTCTTCTTCACTTAACATATGTGAAAACCACTGTCATTTTAAATTTAATTTTTATTTTGTTGAAGTAATCTATGGACCTAATTTCAAAAGCCATTGACTTCTTTAAGGCTTATAAGAGAAAACTAAATATTCTGTTATCCCACTCTTACCATCCTTGATTTTTGCTTCTCAAAAATAAGCACTTTAAATTATTTCATCTAAAAACAAAAAAAGAAAAAACCAAACAAAAAATAATTTCATCTATAATCAATTCAATTATGACTTCATAACTGTTACCCTAGTTGAGTCATTGTATGCAGTGATTATGTTTATTTTACAACTTTTTGTTTTCTTGAGGGTAATAATTACCTCACTTTTGCCTTGCTTTATATTTTCTGCAGAAGTCATTTGCTCATCCCTGCATTTTCCATCAGAAGGTAAAATGCAGGAGGTTACACTCGATGATCTAATCCTCCCTCTCACCCTCCCCGCTGCGTCATCACTCCTAGAACCCTCTCATCTTCCGCTCCAGTCTAGGCTGACTGTTTTCGAGTCTTCTTGCGTAGCTGGCATCATGGTATTACCAGTACCTCTTTCCACTGTGAAGTCTAATACATTCCTGTGATTTTCTGCCTTCCTCTTAGTCATATCGTTCATTTTAGTAGAGCATAGACACCCAGATTCTTTTTTTTTTTTTAAAAGATACCTCTTATAAATGGTATCATATTATAATTATCTTTGTCTGGGATGAAATCCATGTCCCCTGTATTGCCAGGAGGATTCTTGTCCACTGTATCACCAACAAAGTCCCAGATTCTTTTTTTAAAAGGCACCTATGTTCAGTAAATGTTGCCTGAGCTCTTTTCCTTCACATATCTAATTTTCTTCAGCTGCAAGCCTCTGAAGGCCAGTGTTTGATTACATTCATTCCAGCACTCGGCCCAGAACCTTGCGATTAATTATCACTAAAAACGACTGGGATATTGAGGTTTGATTACTGAAAGTTGGGGCTCGGCTCTACGAGTGGCCACTGTATCCATGACTGCCTCATAGAAACAGAATTGTGTTCTGATCTTCTCTATTACGGAAACTTGGGCGCAGGCCAGACAGCTGGGCCATTTATTGAGGGAGGAGGCAGGAAAGAAGGGTTGTTACTAATTCAGGGTTTAACCTGGATATTGAACAAACATATGGAGTGACTGCAAGATATTTTGTGATTCCCTTTAACCACTAACTCTCAAAGAAACTGATCTGAAAATGTAACCTGGTAGTGGGCTTCTTATTTGGTACTTTTAAAGAAATTTGGAAGCATGGGAACTAGTAAAGGCAAACCAAATATACCACAGCTTCCCAGATACTATGTAATCAGGGATAGCGCAAGACAACTTCATTTACCAAGGCCCATATTTGTAGTAGAAGTGTACTCCATTCAAAGAAAAAATATCTCTAGTCTCATTGGCCACTTTCCTTTGATCACCAAGACATGCAGTGCTCTAAGAATGCATTACAGGACCGTTCTCTCCCATTCATTAGTCATCCAAACAATAATATCTCTGTGTTTCAGGTTCCTTATCTGTATAAATAGGGTTATAGTAGTACCTACTTCATCAGAGAAGGCAATGGCACCCCACTCCAGTACTCTTGCCTGGAAAATCCCATGGGCGGAGGAGCCTGGTAGGCTGCAGTCCATGGGGTCGCTAGGAGTTAGACATGACTAAGCGACTTCACTTTCCCTTTTCCCTTTCATGCATTGGAGAAGGAAATGGCAACCTACTCCAGTGTTCTTGCTTGGAGAATCCCAGGGACGGGGGAGCCTGGTGGGCTGCCGTCTATGGGGTCGCATAGATTTGGACATGACTGAAGTGACTTAGCAGCAGCAGCAGTACCTACTTCATAGGATGTGAGATACTACATACAGTGCTTTCAACAGTGCCCAGTTAGCACTTAGTAAATACTAGTTATTATGATTATTGTTTTAAATGCATAGCTAAATTCAGTAGAATGTGAGGAAAAGCCCAAGAGACCTCAATCTAAGAATGAAAACAACACCTAACAGTGGAAACCAGTGTTGGAACTTCCAAGAAACAGGGCCAGGGAGGAAGCTGTGCTGTGTTATATTAGTCCTGAGATCTTTAGGGGAAAGAGGGTGAGGCCTTGGGCTTGTTTAGGATAGGGAGACTCTAAGTTAGGGTAGAATTAAGACCTCATGTATAATTAGGATTCTTCAAGGGCTTTACCCTTAGTGTAGGAATGGACTGGGAAAAATTTTGTCCACTGACATGGAGAGATGAAATGAAGTTCTTTAATCTCATCTGGGTTTTAAATAGGTTCTTAATAAGAAAGAAGAAAAAGTCTCTTTGAGAATTTTAAACTATAAACCTTTATTCAACTGAATTTGGGACCTAGAGTTTATACCATATGTTTAGTCTTAAGAGCTGATTCTAGGCTGTAAAGAGCTCTGACAGGTCTGTCCAAAACAAATTCAAAGAGATTTTAAAGACATACCTTCAAATCAGGTAGCACAATATTCCCGTGAAGCCACACTAATGGTGAGTTTATAGTACAAAATGATAGACTGTACAAGGAAGCAGGCCACTGTAAGTGAAATCAATAGAAAAAAGGAACAGTAAGATTAGGTCCCTATGAACTTAAAAGTGGCATTATGAATAAAAACCATAGAATAAGTAAATTTAAAGCGAATAACAATGTAAATGGAGATAGAAATGAGAGAACAAAAAATATTTAATTTTAAAAGATCAGGCAAATTTCCAAAAAATGCTAATTAGAATTTAAGGAATTAAATACAGTGCAACATTGAATTTGAAAACTCAGTCGTCAGGTCATATAGTAGAGCTGTAGACAAAGCTAGAAAAATTTTATCTAAAATGCAGCACAGAGATGGAAAAGGTATAAAATATGAATGAGAACTAAGAAATATGGAGGATACAATAACAAGGTCCAATATAGAAAATAGAGAAATGGGGAAAAGGCAGTATTTAGAGATAATGACTGAGACCAGAATTGATTAGAAACCAAAACAACATCATGGAGCACAAAAGGTATAAATAAATCTCCATCTAGATACACTGCAGTAAAATTTCAGAACCAAAAACAGAGGTCTTAAAAGAACTAGAGAACCCTTAAGAATTCACAAAAGCTAAAGGTGCTCCTATGAATGAGTTCAGCAAGGACATTTACCTAAGGAAATTGAAAACATAATGTACACACAAACACACAGCTATTCATAACAACATCATTTAAAATAGCTATAAAGTAGAAACCACCCAAGTGTCCATCAGTTTATGAATGGATGAATTAAATGTTTGTATATTCTTCACACAACAGAGTATTATTCAGTCATGAAAAGAAATGAAGTACGGACAAATACTTCATTGTGGATGAAACGTGCTAAGTAGAAGAAGCCAGAGTCAAGGCCACATGACATATGATTCCGTTCATGTGAGATATCTAGAACAGGTGGAATCCATAGAGACAGAAGTTCTTTGGTGGTTGCCTGGGAAGAGGGGTAGGAAAGATGGGAATGGCGAGTGACTGCTTTATGGTACAGGGGTTCTTTTGGAATAATGAGAATGTGCTGGAATTAGCAGTGGTGGCTGCACACTGGTGAGTGTATTAAAAACTACTGAATTGTACATTTTCAAAGGTTGAATTCTGTGATATGTGTAAATAAGTAAGTGAAAGTCGCTCAGTCATGTCCGACTTTGTGCGACCCTATGGACTATATAGTCCATGGAATTTTCCAGGCAAGAATACTGGAGTTGGTAGCCGTTCCCTTCTCCAGGGGATCTTCCCAACCCAGGGATTAAAACAGATCTCCTGCATTGCAGGTGGATTCTTTATCAGCTGAGCCACCAGGGAAGCTGTGAGATGTGAATTATATCTAAAAAAAATTTTGATTTAAAAGAAAGCAGAGAGAAAAGAAAAATTAACTACAAAGGAACAACAGTCCTGAGAGCAAGCTTCTCAGCAGCAATAACAGGAGCCATAAGACAATGGACCATCTTTAAGGTATTGAGAAAAAAGGTACTCTCGACAAGAGGTTGTAGAATTCCATACTTGTGGAAGTCATTGAGAAAACTAAAGCCATCTTCAGACAGTGACATTGAGAAGGTTTATCAGTATTAGATTTTCAGTGAAATAATTGTGAAGAAAAGAAGAAAGAAGAAAGTTGTGAAATCCAGGAGGGAATGCTGACCAAAGAAACTGGAAATATGAGTAAATCAATGCAAGCAGTTACTGTATGAAACAGTAATTACTAATTTGGTATTGTAAAAGCAAGATAGACCGGAAGCACTGGACCAAATAACATGTATATTAGAAGGGGCAAGGAGAACTGGAGTTAAGCTATCCTTAGACCTAAGACTTAGACTCCTGTTGAGACAAGAATGCCTATTAAAAGTTTAGTAACAATAACTGTGTATAAAAAATGTATTATTTCCAAACCAGTAGAGTAGGAGTTAAAAAATACTTTATTAATCCAAGGAGAGCTGCCATCCCCCAAAAAGGCAAAATAAGGGGGATTCTTGGGGCAGGTCACAGTGTTGCACAGGGAAATGTGGAAGGTGACATTGGAGGAGGTAAGGGGTATTTGCCATGGTGTAAGTGGAGGAAGGGCTTTCCAAGTGGAGGGAACAGTTGGTGCAGTGGTCCAAGTAGCTTGGTGTCTCCATGTGAAGTTAGCAGCCTTTGCGAGGTTTTGGGCAAATGGATGAAATCGTCTGATGTATGTTTTAAAAGGATCACAGTGTCTGCTTGTGTTGAGAACAGACTGGCAATAGGAGACAGGAGTAAATTAGAGAGACTAGTTAGGAAGCTGTTGAAATAATCCAGGCAGAAGACAAATAGTGGATTTATCTCCAAGCAGCAACCTTTGTTGACTGAGAGAACATGCATTTTCTCCTGCTCTATCTTCTTGGGACTTCCCTGGTAGCTCAGCTGGTAAAGAATCTGCTTGCAGTGCAGGAGATCTGGGTTCGATCCCTGGGTTGGGAAGATCCCCTGGAGAAGGGAACAGCTACCCACTCTAGTATTCTGGCCTGGAGAATTTCATGGACTGTATAGTCCATGGGGTCGCAAAGAGTCAGGCACGACTGAGCAACTTGTACTTTACTAGCTTCTCAGTCTTTACAGGGACATCATCCTAGTTGTTACTCTGAAATAGCACCTGAAAGTACATGACCTTAAATGGTTCCAGATTCTTGTCTATCTTATTGATCACAGTTAATGAAGCAGAAGTGGTCTTTTCCACACTCTTAATTCAGAAAGGAAATAGCCATGTAGTAGTCAATTCATTACCAAGTACTTAGATCCCTAGCAGCAGCTGGACTTCTGAAACTGAGAGGCTGGAGATTAGAGGCACTGAGGGGTCCGCAACCATGTATCCTACTGTATATTCCTTCAAACTGGGAAACAGACTTCCTAAATATTTGATTTGAGTACCTGCTAGTTGCTGAGGGAAGGGATTTTTGAAGGCTGGGAGGTCTCCAAATATGGTCACAGTTCAGCAGTTTCACAGAGCTTGCACAGGGTGCCTTAGTACTTGCTCCCACTATCCATGGTGGGGTGACCATGGTGAAGCAAGTAGTAAGATAAAGTACCAGACCTTGCTGTGAGTGACCAAGTGACTGGCATGGTAGTGGGCAGCAGTCTGGCTTAACTCAGTCCTTGCAATGGGCAGCAGAGCATCAGCTCAGGGGCTTCCAGGTTGCCTTCCATCAGCTGAGAGTTGGTGTGGCTGACTCTGTAAACATCCGGTACCTTAATCTTCTGGAATGGAAAAATGAAGACCCGCCCTTTATCATCTAGGATCCTGGGGAAGTGGCCAGTGCTTGTTGAAATGGAAAAATTAGGCAGTTCTTGCTTTGGATCTCAGCTGAGTCATGACATCCGTACCAGGGTGTCTGACCTTTTTTTTTTTTCTTCCCCTGGCAGCTGTTGCAGATTTGCCAAGTGAGATTATATGTACCTTCATAAAAAGGCGTGTGGCCTAGAAATGTGATCTTTAGTGTTTTGAATCTAATTCAAATTTTAATAAGACCATGACAAATGAAATGAGAATCAGTTGTCTGTCCCTGCCATTTCGAGAGATCTTTGTTTTCATACAAGAGAAGTTTGGACATAGTTTGGATATACCTTACATATGTCAGGTGTATAAGTGTCCTCTTCTATTATAATTCTTGTAACAAATTATACTCATCCATTCATCCACTTAACAGATTTATTGAGAGTCCGCCATGTGCCAGGCAGAGTTCTCAGCACTGCAAAATATAGCAATAAACAAAGCCTGTGCAGACTGATCTCACAGAGCTTAAGATTCTAAGACAGCAAACAGAATGAATGAGAAATGCATAGTATGTTACATAATGGCAAGTGCTATTGAGGAAAATATATCAGGAAAGGAGGAGAAGAGTGGATCCAAATGGGAGGGTGGATGTTACCATTTTAAATAGAATGGTCAAAGGAAAATCCATTCAGAAGACTGAACTTGAGCAAGACCTGAAAGAGGAGGGAGCAAGTCATGAGGGAAACGGGCAAAGGAAGCCTCCTTTGGGAAAGCCCTGAGGCAGTGGTACACTTGGCATGTTCTAAGAGAAGTGAGGAGACCCACGTGGCTGAAGTAGAGTGAGCATGAGGGACAGAGGTAATGGAGATCCAGGCCATGTACAGCTTGTCGGCCATTGTAAGAACATTGGCTTTTACTCTCCCTGAGACAGAGTTTTAAGCAGAAAAGTGACTTTGATGTTATTTACATTAAAAAGTATATAGCTTTATTGAAGTGTGGTTGAAATATAATAGGCTGTACATATTTAAAATGTACAATTTGGGACTTCCCAGGTGGACCACTGGTTGAGAATCCACCTTGTAGTGTAGGGGACATGGATTTGACTCCTGGTCTGGGAACTAAGATCCCACATGCCATGGAGCAGCTAAGCCCATGCACCACAGCTACTGAGCTTGCATGCTCTGGAACCTGTGTGCCACAATTAGAGAGCCTGTGCACCTCAGTGAAAGATCCCACATAATGCAAATAAGATTCTGCTTGCCCCAACTAAGACCCGATGTAGCCAAATAAATAATAAATACAAATGAATGGTGCAGTTTGATGGATCTTGATATATGTAGGCGTCTCTGAAACCATTTGTACAATAATCATTCAAGACAATAAACATATCTGCAGCTCCTGAATGTCCTTATGCCTCATTATAATACGTCCCCTGCCTCTGGTCAGGAAGCCTGTTATCTGTTGTCTGTCCGTATAGGTTAATGTTTTCTTGAATTTTATATAAATGGAATTGTTCAGTATGTACTCTTTTATGTCTGGCTTCTTGATTTCAGCATAATTATTTTGAGATTCATTTATTGTGTGTATCAATAGCTCATACATTTTTATTGCTGAGTAGTAGTCCATTTTTTGGATATATTATGATTTGTTTATCTGTTAGTGAACATTTGAGGTGATTTCCAGGTTTTTGGCTGTCACAGGTAATAAACAGCATATGGTCAGGTCCTGCTCTTTTATCCAATCTATCAGTCTTTGTTTTAGCTGAATATATATTTAGAACATTTGCATTTTATGAGATTATTAATGTAATTGATGAAAGTGAAAGAGGAGAGTGAAAAAAATGCCTAATGCTCAGCATTCAGAAAACTAAGATCATGGCATCTGGTCCCATCACTTCATGGCAAATAGATGGGGAAACAGTGGCTGACTTTATTTTTCTGGGCTCCAAAATCACTGCAGATGCTGATTGCAGCCATGAAATTAAAAGATGCTTACTCCTTGAAAGGAAAGTTATGACCAACTTAGCATATTAAAAAGCAGAGACACTACTTGGTCCACAAAGGTCCGTCTAGTCAAGGCTATGGTTTTTCCAGTGGTCATGTATGGATGTGAGAGTTGGACTGTGAAGAAAGCTGAATGCTGAAGAATTGATGGTTTTGAACTGTTGGTGTTGGAGAAGACTCTTGAGCGTCCCTTGGACTGCAAGGGGATCCAACCAGTCCATCCTAAAGGAGATCAGTCCTGGGTGTTCATTGGAAGGACTGATGTTGAAGCTGAAACTCCAATACTTTGGCCACCTGATGTGAAGAGCTGACTCATTTGAAAAGACTTCTGATGCTGGGAAAGATTGAGGGCAGGAGGAGAAGGGGACAACAGAGGATGAGATGGTTGGATGGCATCACTGACTCAATGGACATAGGTTTGGGTGGACTCCGGGAGTTGATGACGGACAGGGAGGCCTGATGTGCTGCAGTTCATGGGGTCGCAAAGAGTCGGACACGACTGAGCGACTGAACTGAATGTAACTGGATTTAAATCTGTCCTCTTGCTTATCATTTTCTGTTTAGCCCAGCTATACTTGTTCTTTTTCTGCCTTCCTTTAAGTAAGTAAGTAAGTGTTAGTCTCTCAGTCATGCCTGACTCTTTGTGACCCCATGGACTGCAGCCCACCAGGCTCCTCTGTCCATGAGATTTTCCAGACAAGAATACTGGAGTGGGTTGCCATTTCCTTCTCCAGAGGATCTTCCCAACCCAGGGATCGAACCCGGGTCTCCTGCACTGCAGGCAGATTCTTTACCTACTGAGCTACTGTGAATCCATTTTATTTCCTTTATTGGCTTATTAACTATCCGTTCAGTTCAGTTCAGTTGCTCAGTCATGTCTGACTCTTTCCAACCCTATGGACTGCAGCTTGCCAGGCTTCCCTGTCTATCACCAACTCCTGGAGCTTTTTCAAACTCATGTTCATCAAGTTGGTGATGCCATCCTCTGTTGTCCCCTCCTCCTCCTGCCTTCAATCTTTCCCTGCATCAGGGTCTTTTCCAATGAGTCGGTTTTTCTCATCAGGTGGCCAAAGTTTTGGAGCTTCAGCATCAGTCCTTCCAACAAATATTCAGGGTTGATTTCCTTTAGGATGGACTGGTTGGACCACACCAGTGGACCAACACCACACTTTAAAAGCTTTAATTCTTCAGTGCTCAGCTTTATGATCCAACTCTCACATCCATAGTTGGCTCCTGAAAAAAACCATAGCTTTGACTATATGACCTTTGTTGGCAAAGTAGTGTCTCTGCTTTTTAATATGCTGTCGGTTTGTTTTTCTTCCAAGGAGCAAGCGTCTTTTAATTTCATAGCTGCAGTCACCATCTGCAGTGATTTTGGAGCCCAAGAAATTTTAGGAGCCTGACTTCTATACTTTATTTTTCTTTTGCACTACTTGCGTTAGTGTTTAAAATGTAAAATTTTAACTTCTAGTTTATCTTGCTGCTGCTGCTGCTGCTAAGTCACTTCAGTCGTATCCGACTCTGTTCAACCTCATAGATGGCAGCCCACCATCTCTGGGATTCTCCAGGCAAGAACACTGGAGTGGGTTGCCATTTCCTTCTCCAGTGCATGAAAGTGAAAAGTAAAAGTGAAGTCGCTCAGTCGTGTCCAACTCTTTGCAACCCCATGGACTGCAGCCTACCAGGCTCCTCTGTCCATGGGATTTTCCAGACAAGAGTACTGGAGTAGGGTGCCATTGCCTTCTCTGCTAGTTTATCTTAAGGTAGTATTATACCACTTCATACTTAATGTAAGAGCTTCATTACTATTACTTCCATTCTCCCCTCCCAGCCTTGCTGATATGGCTATTCTGTATGCATTTTATATCTACATATGTTGCAACCTAGACAGCATATTAAAAAGCAGAGACATCACTTTGCTGACAAAGGTCCAAATACTCAAAGCTATGGTTTTTCCAGTAGTCATGTATGGATGTGAGAGTTGGACCATAAAGAAGACTGAGCACTAAAGAACTGATGCTTTCAAATTTTGGTGCTGGAGAAGACTCTTGAGAGTCCCTTGGACTGCAAGGAGATCCAACCAGTCAATCCTAAAGAAAATCAACCCTGAATATTCATTGGAAGGACTGATGCTGAAGCTAAAGCTCTAATACTTTGGCCACCTGATGTGAAGAGCCAACTCATCGGAAAAGACCCTGATGCCAGGAAAGATTGAAGGCAGGAGGAGAAAGGGGCGACAGAGAATGAGACGGTTGTATGGCATCACTAACTCGATGGACATAAGTTTGAGCAACTCCAGGAGATAGTGAAGGACAGGGAAGCCTGGCGTGCTGTAGTCCATGGGGTCACAAAGAGTCTGACACAACTGAGCAACTGAACAACAGCAATGAACAACAGTGTTGTAAACCCCACAGTAAATTATTGTGTTTCCATTAAAATTCAAGAAGAGTTTTGGGTTTTTTTGTTTGTGTTTTGGCTGTGCCCAGAGGCTTTTGGGAATCTTAGTTTCTCAATCAGGGATTGAACCTGTGCCTCTTGCAGTGGAAGCGCAGAATCCTAACCACTGGACTGCCAGGGAAGTCTCAAGAAGAGATTTTAAAAATAAAAAAAGAAAAATGGTTTATGTTTATCATTTTTGGTGCTTTTCTTTGTGTAGATACAGATTTCCATCTAGTATAATGTTCCTTCTGCCTGAAGGACTTTCTTTAACACTTATTATAGTGCAGATCTGTTGATAAGGGGATATTTCAGCTTTTGTGTGTCTGAAAAGTCTTTATTTGGACTACCTTTTTTGAAAGATATTTTCACTTGGTATTGAATTCTAGATTCAGTGCTTTAAGACATTTCTTCACTGTCTTCTGGCTTGCATCTTTTTCCAAGCAGAATTTTGTTGTCATTGTTATCTTTATTCTTTTGTGTTATGTAATTTTTATATCTGGCAGCTCTTAAGATTTTATCATCAATTTTAAGTAATTTGATTGTGATATGCTTTGGATACTTTTCTTCATGTTTCTTGTGCTTGGGGTTCATTGAGCCAGTTAGATCTGTGAGTTTATAATTTTCAAATTTGGAGAATTTTCAGCAGTTATTTCTGCAAATATTTTTTCTGTTTCTCCCTTTCAGGGACTAATGACACAGTGCTTGGCAGCAGTTATTGCACAGCTCCCTGGTGCTCTTTCCATTTAAAAGTTCCCTTTTCTCTGGCACTGAAACATGTATATTACCATATGTAAAATAGATGACCAGTGCAAGTTCAATGCATGAAGCAGGGCGCTCAGAGCCCGTGCTCTGGGACAACCCAGAAGGATGGGGTGGGGAGGAAAGTGGAGGGGGAGTTCAGAATGAGGGGGACATATGTACACCCTTGACTGATTCATGTCGATGTATGGCAAAACCCACCACAATATTGTAAAGTAATTAGCCTCCAATGAAAATAAATAAATTTTAAAAATGAAAAAAGTTCTCTTTTTTTTTGTTTCATTTTGCATAGTTTTTTTTTCTCACTGTATCTAGGATGGCACATCTTTCTTCTGCAGTGCTTTATCTTCTGTTAATGCCATCCTGTTTAATTTTCATCTTAGACTATTAATCTCTGAAAGTCCTATTTGGATTTTTAAAAGTATCATCCATAATCTCTCCTTAATATGCTACACTTTCCTGTGCCTCACTGAAAATATAGGGGCTTCCCCGTTGATCCAGTGGTTAAGAATCCGCCTCCAATGCAAGGGATGAGGGTTCAATTCCTGGTCAGGAAACTAAGATCCCATTTGCTGCGTGGCAGTTAAACCCACACATCACAACTAGAGAGAATCCTGCATGTCCCAACGAAGATCCACACAGCTAAAAATAAATAAATTTTTATAAAGGAAAAAAAAAGGATGTTTAGAAAATATGGAATATAGTTATAATGATTTTATTATTTCTCTTCTACTAATTCTGTGTGTGCCATCTCTGGATCTGTTATTTCTACTCTCCCCCACTCCCCCACACCACATCATGGGTCATATTTCCTCCTTTTTTCCATGCCTAGTAATTTTTATTGTGTACCAATTACTGATTTTGACTTTGTTTGACAGAGTGTGTTTTTTTTGTTTTTTGTTTTGTTTTTTGCTTCTTTCAATATTATTTTTGAGCCTTATTCTGGGACACAGTTAAATTACTTGGAAATAATTTGGTCTTTTAAGGATTGCTTTTAAGCTTTGTTAGGTAGGACCAGGTCAGCATTTGGGACTAATTTTTCCTTGCTAGTGTCTTGTGAATAACCAGGTTTTCCCCCTCTGTCTGGTGGAAACACAAACTGTTCCCAACCCTGTTTGAGTACCAGGGAGTGATTCCACCTGCTCTTTTTCTTAAGAAGTTTCCTCCACCCCCAGGTTCTGTGCAGGCCATCTTCTCCCTGTGCTGTTGTGGGCATGTCTTTCCAGGTAGTAAGCCCAGGCAGTTGTAGGACTCACCTTGTTTGTTTCCCTTCTCTTTAAGTGATCACTGTCCTACATTGCTTGTTGTCTAATGTCTGAAAACTGTTTCATTTTTTCATCCTGCTTGGAAGAATAAAAGAGAATTCACGCAAAACCACATTCGAGCTCATGGTTCTATGGAATGGGTAGAATTGAGTAAGTTAAAGAGGGAGGGCATACCTGTTGAAGAAGGTGCTGTGAGCCCTAGTACAGGAGACCTTGGGTGTCTTTCTGCTCAAGATCCCCTCGGTCCAAATAAGCTTTCTAAGGGTTAATGTGATTTCATATGTACATTCCATAAAGTATGACAAACCTAGACAGAGTATTAAAAACCAGAGATGACATTTTGCCAGCAAAGGTCTGTCTAGTCAAAGCTATGGTTGAACTGAACTGAACTGATAGTTAATAAGCCAGTAAAGGAAATAAAATGGACTCACAGTAGCTTTGACCAGAAGGGGCACTTGGGGACTTTCTGGGGTAATAGAATCACTGTCTTTTGTTTTGGATGTGTTATATAAATGGGTACAGTTGTCAGGGCTCATTGAACAGAACACCTAATTGAATATAAATTGAATCCCAATTTGTTTTTTAGAAGAGGAAGTTATAACTGTTGAATGATGTTGAGAGGTTACATAAGACAAGGATTGAGAATTGACTGTTGTTAGTGATGACCTTCGGAGAAGGCAATGGCACCCCACTCCAGTACTCTTGCCTGGAAAATCCCATGCACGGAGGAGCCTGGTATGCTGCAGTCCATGGGGTCGGTAAGAGTTGGGCACGACTGAGCGACTTCACTTTTACTTTTCACTTTCATGCATTGGAGAAATGGCAACCCACTCCAGTATTCTTGCCTGGAGAATCCCAGGGACAGAGGAGCCTAGCGAGCTGCCATCTATGGGGTTGCACAGAGTCGGACACGACTGAAGCGACTTAGCAGCAGTGATGACCTTGATAATAGGCAACAAAGATGTTGATTATCTAGTCTAGAGTGGGTTAAATAGAGAATAGAAGGGCCTTCCTTTGTGGCTCAGTGGTAAAGGAGTCACTTCCCAATATGGGAGATGAGTTCGATCCCTAATCAGGGAGGATCCCACATGCCTCAGAGCAACTAAGACCATGCTCTGCAACAAGAGAGGCCACGGCAATGAGAAGCCCACGTACCACAGCTGGAGAGTGCCCCCCCTCCACAACTGGAGAAAAACCTGTGCAGCAACAAAGACCCAGCACAGCCAAAAATAATTTTAAAAAAAAAAGAGAGATAATAGGAAATGAGATAGGATAACAAGTACAGAATCCCTACATGGACTTTTTCCTAAACAGGGGAGCAAAGTTGGGAGAGGTCTATGAAAGTTTTTATTCTAATTTTCTTGATATGTAAGAAATTACAGCATGTTTTTATGATGATGAGAATGACCCAGTAGGATGTAGAAGTTTGTGTTATAGGAGAAGGAAGACAGTGGAGGTACAGACTTCTTGAATAGCGAGTCAGGGAGTTGACTTTCATAGCAACATGGTCTTCTGCTGTTGTTGATGGGAAAGTCAGTATAGTATATGTATACAGATTCAGGCTGATAGATTTAAAAAAAATTATTTATTTTTGACTGAATCAGAGCTTAGCTGAGACATTCAGGATCTTTTGTTGTGACACACGGGCTCTAGCTGTGGCATGTGGACTCCAGAGCACACAGGCTCAGTAGTTATGGCACATGGGCTTAGTTGCCCCACAGTGTGTGGGGATCTTAGTTGCCTGACCAGGGATCAAACTTGCGTCCCCTGCACTGGAAGGCGGATTCTTAACTACTGGACCACCAGGAAATTCTCCAGGCTAGTAAGATTTGGGGGAGCAGAAATATGTAGTACTTCTTTTTGTTTTGATTCTTTTTACCCCTAGTTGAATAAAAAGCCAAGTCAGCAGATGAGGATAGGATTTGGGGAACTGAAGAAGTACTGGAGGTTTGGGGAGAAGATGTGAATTAGTCTTGAGTTGTGAGTTGTCTTGGAGAGAGAGTGCGTTACCTAAGTAGATGTAGTATGGATCCACTTGATATTTATCATCATAAACATAAAGAAACCCCAGCCAGCATGATTTTGGATTTTTCTTCATTCACCATCGGCCGCCCAAGTGCAGTTGCAAAATAGATGGAAAGTTGGGTTTAAAAGGATTGGAATTTTCACCAGGACTGTGGTGTCCTAGGGGATAACAAAGTTTCAGTTAGAGCCAGAATTGAAACTGAATGTTGAGAAAATAAGCTAAGGTTATAGTTTGCTGATGACAGACTGAGTTCAGGGAGGCATGGTGTAAGCTTTCTTTCTTTCTTTTTTTAAGATTAAGGAGTAGAGGGAGACTGTGTCAAATTAGAGATGGAAGGCTTGGGCCTTTGGTGGTAATTGGGGGTAATAAGGGCATGTGAGATGTGATCGGATGATTCCTGATGGTTTCTTAGGGACAGGTTTGTGTCATTTCTAATCATAATCTCTTGAGATTGATCACAATCCTTCCAGCGATTCCTTATCACATTTCCAATAGTTCTTTACAGCAGTCTGGCAGCCCCACAGAGTCTGGCTGCAGTCTATACCCATAGCTTCTATACCCTACTTTTTTCCTTGTCATTTTCCCCTCCTGCCACCTACTTGAGTTCTTTGCTGTTTCTTAAACATTCTGTCTCTTTCTTCATATCACTGTTTACTGCCATTTGAGGACAGAGATTTTCTTTTGTTCTCTACGGCTTCCCTTGCACCTGGAATGGTGCCTGATGTGCAGTTAATGTTCAGTAAATATTTGTGTGAAAGAAAATCAAAGTGAAGTCCCTCAGTCGTGTCCAAGTCTTTGCGACCCCATGGACTGTAGCCTGCCAGGCTCCTCCATCCATAGGATTTTCCAGGCTAGAGTACTGGAGTGGGGTGCCATTTCCTTCTCCAGGGGATCTTCCCGACCCAGGGATTGAACCCACGCCTCCCACATTGTGGGCAGACGCTTTACCATCTGAGCCACCAGGGAAGCTCTAAATATTTGTTTCGATGAATATAAATGACCAGGCTTCTTTAATGCCTTTAAAAGATGGGCTAGCTTTCAAATAAATTTACTTACACTTTACAGTAACAGGTTGAGTATGAAATGACTTTTCAACATGATTTGACTTTCTCCAAGCACAAGAAAAATCCTCAGGCATTAAAATGTAAAGGAAAGCCAACTTTGTAGAAGGAACCCAGCCCTGCTCTGAAATTTATGTTGAAATGAGACTATTAATTGATTAAGCAATTTTTCAAAGATAAATTTCATAGATTTAATCATTTCATTTTTATGGCAAGAACATTAATTTTTATGAGAGATGAGAATATTTATGGCTTGTGTTTTTTGTTTTCTGAATCAAACTTGCAGTGGTCACTCTTCATTACATACCATTTAGTGCATGGTTATTACATTTAGGGAACTCCTTGGATATTTATTTGCTTAGGAAGCAAAATCTGCACATTGGAAAGGTGCCGTGACAATACAAGAAAGAGTCAAGACAGTGACAAAAGTTACTGCAAGATGGAACACAATGAATTATGAAGACTCACTGTGCAAACAGTAATTGGTAACCCAGTTCCAAGTATTACACTGCTCGGCTCATGAAATGATGTGACTTTGTCTCTCGATAGCCACTCAAGCTCTATGGGCCCATGATGCAACCCTGTTATAACTGACACTTGTGTTTTCATTGCAGCTGTCGGACAAGTAACCGCAAGAGTTTGATTGTGACCTCTAGTACGTCACCTACACTGCCACGGCCACACTCACCACTCCATGGCCACACAGGTGAGTGCTTAAAGATTAAGAAAAGTGGAATCAAAGAGTGGTCACAGATGCCCGATTTCTTTCCTCTTCTCTCTGTGTGAGGTTCATCATGTTACGATATATTTTTTCTTCACTTGGCTGACTGAAGCAGACAGAACTCACGGGCATGCTTTCTGTGGGAGAGTATGTTCAGTCTGTTTTTGACTCTTAGTTATTTCTTGCCTTGACCTGTCAATATTCCTTTTGGTCTTATGCATGTCTTGGGTCCACCACCCCTGTTCTGGTGTGTTGAGAGTGTGTTATGACTCCGGTCATCTGGGACCATGTGATGAGGCCTCCATTAACATTTTGTCCTACCTTGCCCAAGAATTAGGGCTCACACAGATGGTTTTCTGCCTCATAGGACTCCTAATAACTTGCCCTCTGTTAGAACAGAAGTCAACAGTAGTGAGAGAACTGTTTGTTTCATGTTGACATTTATTTCAGTTCCAGTATGTGGAATCACTGATCTCAGGCATTCATCTGGAATATGGGCTCTTCTAGGCAGTATAAGGATTGATGTACTTGCATCTGACTAAAGAATATATAAAAATTATGAGGCAGAAGACCTCATTGGAGTTAGCCATATGTTTTAGTCTAGACATGTATTCTTAAATCCCAGGGGAGTCAGACCAGGGGACTCAGCTTTGTGGAAGGAGTTGTTGCTCTGCTACACTGTTCACTGCTATGCTGTTTACAGTAGAAGTTCCAGACCTAGGGATAATGGAAATAGAGCAGGCTTGGATCCATAGGAAGCCATTGCTGCCTGGATTTGATAATCTACAAGCCTTGTCTTTGGGCAATAAAAAGGTACCAAAGTAGTGAAACAGTATAGCATTAAACCAAATAAGACAGGTCTGTTCCATTTGAGTTTGTCTACTTGCTTATAGTTTAGTGTGTCTTTGGAGAGTGATTCTGAGGATGAATGAGGAATAGTTGTTTGAGCACCCTAAGAATCGAGTGATTCTGAAGCTGATCTGTGTCCTTGAGATAAGGGTCTCACTTTATCAGACTCACTCAGACCCAGCTATTCAGTGTGCTCATGACCCTCTTCCAAGAATCAGTAGAATTCTCAAATACTGTACTAACTCTAATATGAGAAGACACCAGCAAGAGCACGGGGAGACCCAGGGAACTAGACCTACTTGGCTTTTAAAGCCAGATTTCTCATTGTGCATAGGGACTTTTCCCTCAGAATGAACTGGGCTAGGTGTTAGCTCAGATAGTGCATTCTAACCATGAACTTTGTAAAAACTCAGCATATATCTGACTTGGACTTTTCATCATGTAGAAATTAATTTAGCACTTGCAAACCTTGAACATAGTATCACAACTGTAATGTGAACGCCAGGCAGTAATCACTACTTGCAGCTTCTCTCTGATATGATTATCTCTTTATTTAGATTGCTGACAGAATTTAGGACTAGATTTTTCCCTACTCAGAGACTTTGATCGAGAACATCACCTGGCCTTTTCAGCCTGTCTGGGTCTGCGGGCTCTAGCTTTATGTTAATACATATAACATGCTTGCTGCTGCTGCTAAGTCGCTTCAGTCGTGTCCGACTCTGTGCGACTCCATAGACGGCAGCCGACCAGGCTCCCCAGTACTCCATAAATGTTAGCTATCATCATCATCGCTCTTAAATACTGCAGAAAATCTAAGTAGGCCTCAGATCCGGGAGGAAGAACTGATGTAAAAGCCCAGTTCATGACTGTGGACTCTGCATTTAACCAAATGTAGAGAAAGATCAAACTTCATATTGGATTAATTCTAAAATCTTATACATCCTGATATTTGGATCCACAGAATATTCTAAGACTCTTTATTTTCACTTTAAAGTCTGGAATATGTTGAATAGTATGGGGTCTGTTGATTTGAAAGTAGGTTCATTTCATACAGTTTAGTTCAATATTAAATATTTACTAGGTGACAGAGGATGAGATGGTTGGATGGCATCACTGACATGAGTTTGACCAAACTCAGGGACATAGTGAAGCTGGCTTGCTACAGTTCATGGGGTCACAAACAGTTGGACATGACTTAGAAACTGAACAACAACAGCATATATAACTAGATTATAACTATAGTAAGGTCAATTAAGTAGGCACTTAGCCATTCTGGGAGTGGAACCTTTCTAGTTCATTGTGATTTTTTTTTTTCTTTTAAGTAATAAACCTGTTTTAGAGCAGTTTTAGATTCATGGTAAAACTGAGTGGATTGTACAGAGTTCCCATATACCCTATCCCCACACATGTAACCACCTTCAGCACCATCAATATCCAGCACCAGATTAGTACATTTGTTACAACTGTTGAACCTGCATTGTCACATTATTATTACCCAAAACCCGTAGTTTACATTAGGGTTCACTCTTCGTGTGCATTATATGAGTTTATTTATTTATTTATTTATTTTTATATGAGTTTTGACAAATGTATAGTGACATGTATCTATCATTGTAGTATCATGCAGAGTAGTTTTACTGCCCTAAAATCCTCTGTGTCCCATCTGTTCATCACTCTGTACCCCAGCTCCTGATATCCACTAATCTTTTCACTGTCTCCATAGTTTTGCCTTTTCCAAAATGTCATGTAATTGGAATCATACGGTATGTAGCCTCTTCAGATTGGTTCATTTCTCTTCAGTTCAGTTCAGGTCAGTCGCTCAGTCATGTCCGACTCTTTGCGACCCCATCAATCGCAGCACGCCAGGTCTCCCTGTCCATCACCATCTCCCGGAGTTCACTCAGACTCACGTCCATTGAGTCAGTGATGCCATCCAGCCATCTCATCCTCTGTTGTCCCCTTCTCCTCCTGCCCCCAATCCCTCCCAGCATCAGAGTCTTTTCCAGTGAGTCAACTCTTAGCATGAGGTGGCCAAAGTACTGGAGTTTCAGCTTTAGCATCATTCCTTCCAAAGAAATCCCAGGGCTGATCTCTTTCAGAATGGACTGGTTGGATCTCCTTGCAGTCCAAGGGACTCTCAAGAGTCTTCTCCAACACCACAGTTCAAAAACATCAATTCTTCGGTGCTCAGCCTTCTTCACAGTCCAACTGTCACATCCATACATGACCACAGGAAAAACCATAGCCTTGACTAGATGGACCTTTATTGGCAAAGTAATGTCTCTGCTTTTGAATATGCTATCTAGGTTGGTCATAACTTTCCTTCCAAGGAGTAAGCGTCTTTTAATTTCATGGCCGCAGTCACCATCTGCAGTGATTTTGGAGCCCCCAAAAAATAAAGTCTGACACTGTTTCCACTGTTTCCCCATCTATTTCCCATGAATAATATGCATTTAGCTTTCTTCCATATCTTATCATGGTTTGACAGCTCATTTCTTTTTAGTGCTGAATAATAATATTCCATTGTCTGGATATACCACTCTCACTCACAGGTTTTCATGTGTACATAAATTTTCAGTTCATTTGGTTAAATACCAAGGAGGGTGATTGCTAGATTGTATGGTTAGGGATAGTTTTATAAAGTGGCTGAACCATTTTGACATTCCCACCAGCAACAAATGAGAATTTTAGTTGCTCTACAGAAACTTTCCAACTTTCGGTATTGTCAGTGTTTTTTAATTTGGCCATTCTAATCCATTTATAATAGTACCTTGTTGTTTCAATTTGCGTATCCCTAGTGATACATGGTCGGAGAAGGCGATGGCACCCACTCCAGTACTCTTGCCTGGAAAATCCCATGGATGGAGGAGCCTAGTAGGCTGTAGTTCATGGAGTCGCGAAGAGTCGGACACAACTGAGTGACTTCACTTTCACTTTTCCCTTTCATGCATTGGAGAAGGAAATGGCAACCCACTCCGGTGTTCTTGCCTGGAGAATCCCAGGGACGGGGGGGGAGCCTCGTGGGCTGCCATCTCTGGGGTTGCACAGAGTCAGACACGACTGAAGCGACTTAGCAGCAGCAGCAGTGATACATGGTATTGAGGATTTTTTCATATGCTTACTTGCCGTCTATGTATCTTCATTGATGATGTGTCTGTTCACATCTTTTGCCTGCTTTTCAATCAGGTTGTTTATTTTCTTATTGTTGAGTTTTAAGTGTTTTTTTTGTATGTTTTGGATAACAGTCCTTTATCCAAAGGACTGTTGCAAGTATTAATATTTGTAGCTTGCTTTCTCCTCTTGGAGAGTAGAAGTTTTTCATTTTACCCTAGACCAGCTTATCAATTATTTCTTTCATGGATTGTACATCTGGTATTGCATCTAAAATGTCATTGTCCTGTCTCAGGTCATCAAGGTGTTGTCCTACATTATATTCTAGGAGTGTGGTTTTGTGTCTTATGATTAGGTCTGTGATCCATTTTGAATTAATTTTTATCAAGATTTGCATCTATTCTTTTTTTTCAGGTGGCTGTCCAGTCATTATAGCACTGTTTGTTAGGAAGAATGTCTTTTTTCTATTGTATTACTTTTGCTCCTTTGTCAAGCATTAGTTAATTACATTTTCCTGGGCCTGTTTCTGGCTCTATTCTATTCAATTAATCTATTTGTTCTTCCTCTAACATCACACAGTTTTGACCACTGTAGCTTTAGAGTAGGTCTTGAGTTTGGTAATATCAGTCTTCCAACTCTGTTCTTCTTCAGTATTGAGTTGGATATTCTGGATCTTTTGCCTCTGCATATAACTTTAGAATCAGTTTCTCCATCCATAAAATAATTTGCTGAGACTTTGATTGTGTTTGTATTGAATCTACAGATCAAGTTGGGAAGAACTGACATCTTGACAGTGTTGAGTCTTCCTATCCGTGAATGTGGAAACTCTCTACATTTAAGTAGTTCTTCTTTGATATCTTTCATCTGAGTTTTTAAATTTTCCTCATGTAGATCTTGTACATTTATAACTTGTTAGATTTATACCTAATTATTTCATTTTGGGGGTGCTAATGTGATTGGTAATATTTTTAATTTCAAATTCCACTTGTTCATTGATGGTATAAAGTGTTGACTTTTGTACATTAACCTTGTATCCTGCAACTTTGATACAATCATTTACTTGTTTCAGAAGGATTTTTGTTGATTTTTTCCCCCAGATTTTCTTCACAGGCCGTTATGTCATCTGCGAACAAAGACAGTTTATATACTTTCTTCCTTCCCAATCTGTATACTTTTTAATTCCTTTTTTTAGCTTACTATATTAGCTGGAACTTCCAGTATGATGTTGAAAAGCAGTGGTGAGAAGGTATAGGCACGCCATTTTTCTTATTTTGGCAGAAAAGCCTGAAGTTTCTTATCATTAAGTATCAGTGTTAGCTGTACTTTTTTGTAGATGTTCTTTATCAAATTGAGGAACTTCCCTTCAATTCCTAATTTATTGAAAGATTTTTTTATAGATGGATTTTAGACTTTGTCAAATGCTTTTTCTGATCTGTTGATACAATCATTTGATTTTGTTCCTTTAGCTATTGGTATAATGGTTTACATTAATTGATTTTCAAATATTGAACTAGCCTTGCATACCTAGGATTAAAACCCTCTTAGTTATGGTGTATAATTCTTTTTATGCATTGTTGGATTGGATTTGTTAATATTTTGCAGAGGATTTTATTTCCATGTTCATGAGAGATACTGGTCTTTAGTGTTCCTTTCTTATAATGTCTTTGCCTGGTTTTGGTGTTTGGGTAACGATGGCCTCATAGAATAAGTTAGAAAGTATTCCCTCCACTTGTGTCTTCTTGAAAAGATTGTGGAGAATTGGTATAATTTCTTTTTGAATGTTTGATGGAATTCACAAGTGAACCTATCTGGGACCCGCTGCTTTTGGTTTTAGAAGATTACTAATTATTGATTAAGTTTTTAATAGATATAAGCCTATCCAGATTGTCTGTTTTTTCTTGTGTGAGATTTGGCAGGTTTTGTCTTTAAGTCATTGGTGTATTTAAATCTGGGTATCAAATTTGTGGGCATAGAGTTGTGCATAATATTCCTTTCTTATCCTCTTAATGGCCATGGAATCTGTAGTAATACAGCATCTGTTCTGATGTTAGTGACTTGTGTCTTCTCTATTTTTTCCCTTAGTTAGCCTGGTTAGAGGCATGTCCATTTTGTGGATCTTATCAAAGAACCAGTTTTTGGTTTTGTTGATTTTCTCTATTGATTTCCTGTTTCCAATTTCATTGATTTCTGCTCCAGTATTTTTTCTTTTCATCTGCTTATGTTAAATTTAATTTGCTCTTTTTCTGGCTTCTTAAGGTGGAGGCTGAGGTGATTAATCTTAAATCTTCCTTGATTAATTAATTAATCAAGATTCAATTTTTTTTTTTTTTGGCTACAGCACGCAGCATGGGCATGTAGGATTTTAGTTCTCTAACCAGAGATTGAATGCATGCTCCCTGCATTGGAAACATGGAATCTTGATCACTGGACTGCCAGAGAAGTCCCAAAATTCAATTTTTAAAGGTTATACTCCATTTACAGTTACTATGAAATATTGTCTATATTACCCCGTGTTGTACAATACATCCTTGTAGCATATCTTTTTTTTTTTAAATTCAGCCACATCATGCATCATAAGGGGTTTTAATTCCCCTACCAGGGATCAAACCCATGTTCCCTGCAGTGGAGGCCCAGAGTCTTAACCACGGATTGCCAGGGAAATCCCTCTTGTAGCCTGTCTTATTTCCAGTAGTATGTACCTCATGCTCCCTTGCCCCATTGCCCAAACTTGATAAGTTGTATTTTCATTTTTATTTACTTAAAAATACTTTAAATTTTCTGTTGAGATTTCTTCTTTGACCTATGTGTTATTTTGAACTGTGTTGTTTAATCTTCAAATATTTGGGGGTTTTCCCAATTGTCTTTCTGTTTATTGATTATTTAGTTTAATTCTGCTGTGATCTGAAAGCAGATGGGTGAATTCTCTTCAATTAAATTTATTGTTATTGTTGTTCAGTCGAAAAGTCATGTCTGACTTTTCGCACCCCAAGGACTGCAGCACACTAGGCCTCCCTGTCCCTTACCATCTCCTGAAATTTCCCCAAGTTCATGTCCATTGAGTCAGTGATGCTGTCTAACCATCTCATACTCTGCTGTCATCTTTTCCTTTTGCCTTCAATCTTTTCCAGCATCAGGGTGTTTTCCAATGAGCCTGCTCTTTGCATCAGGTGGCCAAAGTATTGTAGCTTCAGCTTTAACATCAGTCCTTCCAATGAATATTCAGGGTTGATTTCATTTAGGATTGACTGGTTTGAGCTCCTTGTTGTCAAGGAACTCTGAAGAGTCTTCTCCAGCACCATAGTTCAAAAGCATCAATTCTCAGTGCGCAGTCTTCTTTATGGTCCAGTTCTCACATCCGTACATGACTACTGGAAAAACCATAGCTTTGACTAGACAGACCTTTGTTGGCAAAAAGTGTTGTCTCTGCTTTTTAATACACTGTCTAGGTTTGTCATAGCTTTCCTTCCAAGAAACAAGCGTCTTCTAATTTCATGGCTACAATCACCATCCTCAGTGATGCTGGATCCCAAGAAGAGAAAATCTGTCACTGCTTCCACTTTTTCCCCCTTCTCTTTGCCATGAATGATGGGACTGGATGCCATGATCTTAGTTTTTTAATGTTGAGTTTTAAGCCAGCTTTATCATTCTCCTCTTTCACCCTCATCAAGAAGCTCTTATAGTTCCTCTTTGCCTTCTGCCATTTCAGGGTATCATTTGCATATCTGAGGTTGCTGATATTTCTCTTGGCAATCTTGATTCCAGCTTGTAAGTCATCCAGCCTGGCATTTTGCATGATGTACTCTGCATGTAAGTTAAATAAACAGGGTAACAAAATACAGCCTTGTCGTACTCCTTTCCCAATTTTGAATCAGTCACTTGTTTCATGAAAGGTTCTAACTGTTGCTTCTTGACTCACATACAGGTTTCTCAGGAGACTGGTAAGATGGTCTGCTATTCCCATCTCTTTAAGAATTGTCTCCAGTTTGTGGTGATCCACACAGTCAAAGGCTTTAGCATAGTCAATGAAGCAGAAGTAGATGTTTTTCTGGAATTCCCTTGCTTTCTCTATGATCCAACAAATGTTGGCAATTTGATCTCTGGTTCCTCTGCCTTTTCTAAACCCAGCTTGTACATCTGGAAGTTCTCGATTCAAATACTGTTGAAGCCTAATTTGAAGGATTTTGAGTATTACCTTGCTAGCCCGTGAAATGAGTGCAATTGTCTTGTAGTTTGAACATTCTTTAGCACTGCTTTTCCTTGGGATTGGGTTTTCCCAAACTGTCTGAAATGTACTTACTTCCACATTGTTTTGATTAGTGTTAGTAGATCTCTTACTCTATCCATTTGCTTTTAATTTACATGTGCCTTTATATTTTAAAAGGTTTCCTTGTAAAACTACACTTAGTTGGGTCTTGTTTTTATTTTTTTTTAATCTATGTGCCAGTCTCAATTTTTTTAATTTAGACTATAAACCTATATGCAGGTCAGGAAACAACAGTTAGAACTAACTGGACATGGAACAACAGACTGGTTCCAAATAGGAAAAGGAGTACGTCAAGGCTGTATATTGGTGTATATTGTCACCCTGCTTATTTAACTTATATGCAGAGTACATCATGAGAAACGCTGAGCTGGAAGAAGCACAAGCTGGAATCAAGATTGCCGGGAGAAATATCAATAACCTCAGATATGCAGATGACACCACCCTTCTGGCAGAAAGTGAAGAGGAACTCAAAAGCCTCTTGATGAAAGTGAAAGTGGAGAGTGAAAAAGTTGGCTTAAAGCTCAACATTCAGAAAATGAAGATCATGGCATCTGGTCCCATCACTTCATGGGAAATAGATGGGGAAACAGCAGAAATAGTGTCAGACTTTATTTTTGGGGGCTCCAAAATCACGGCAGATGGTGACTGCAGCCATGAAATTAAAAGACGCTTACTCCTTGGAAGGAAAGTTATGACCAACCTAGATAGCATATTGAAAAGCAGAGACATTATTTTGCCAACAAAGGTCCATCTAGTCAAGGCTATGGTTTTTCCTGTGGTCATGTATGGATGTGAGAGTTGGACTGTGAAGAAGGCTGAGCGCCGAAGAATTGATGCTTTTGAACTGTGGTGTTGGAGAAGATTCTTGAGAGTCCCTTGGACTGCAAGGAGATCCAACCAGTCCATCCTAAAGATCAGTCCTCGGTGTTCCCCAGAAAGGACTGATGCTAAAGCTGAAACTCCAATACTTTGGCCACCTCATGCGAAGAGTTGACTCATTGGAAAAGACCCTGATGCTGGGAGGGATTGGGGGCAGGAGGAGAAGGGGACGACAGAGGATGAGATGGCTGGATGGCATCACCAACTCGATGGACATGAGTTTGAGTGAACTCCGAGAATTGGTGATAGACAGGGAGGCCTGGCGTGCTGTGATTTGTGGGGTCGCAAAGAGTTGGACACGACTGAGTAACTGAACTGAACTGATAAACATTGAAGGTGATTATTGATATAGTTGGGCTTCCCAGGTGGTGCTAGTGGTGAAGAACCTTCCTGCCAATGCAGAAGATGTAAGAGATGTCGGTTTGATCCCTGGGTCGGGAAAATCCCCTGGAGGAGGGCATGGCAACCCACTCCAGTATTCCTGCCTGGAGAATCCCATGGACAGAGTAGCCTGGTGGTCCATATGGTCGCAAAGAGTCAGACACAACTGAGCGGTTTAGCACACTCGTGTTGATATAGTTGTTATAATTGTTCAGTCGCTCAGTCGTGTCCAGTTCTTTGTGACCCCATGAACTGTAGCAATGCCAGGTTTCCCTGTGCTTCATCTCCTGGAGCTTGCTCAAACTCATGTCCATTGAGTTGGTGATACCATCCAACCATCTCATCTTCTGTCACCCGCTTCCCTTCCCGCCTTCATCTTTCCCAGCATCAGGGTCTTTTCTAATGAGTCGGCTCTTTGCAGTGGAGCTTCAGCTTCAGCATCAGTCCTTCCATTGAATATTCAGGATTCGATTTCCTTTAGGATTGATTGGTTTGATCTCCTTGCAGTCTAAAGGACTCTCAAAAGTCTCCAACACCACAGTTCAAAAGCAGCAGTTCTTTGGTGCTCAGCCTTCTTTATGGTCCAACTCTTTGATACAGTTAGATTTGTGTGTGTTAAGTCGCTCAGTTGTGTCCTACTCTCTGCGAACCCATGGACTGTCCGTGGACTTCTCCATGCAAGAATACAAGAGTGGGTTGCCATTTCCTTTTCCAGTTAGACTTGTATCTACCATTTTTGCTACTGTTTTCCATTTGTTGTCTGTGATCTTTGTTCCTATTTTTGTCTTCTACTCTTTTCTGGTTTTAATGGAGCACTTTATATGATTTATGTTTCTCTCCTTTGTTAGCATATCAGCTTTTTCTTTTTTCTGTGTCTGTGTAAGTTTTAGATTTTTCAGTGTACATTCACAACTGATCCAAATCCACTTTCAAAAAACATCATACTGATTCACAGGTAGTATAAATTCCTTATAATAACAAAATAATCCAAATTCCTCCCCTCATCCTTTGTTTCATTGCAGTCATTCATTTCACATATCCATAAGCATAAAAACATGGATAGAATGTTTTTATGGATACATAGTTAAATGCGTTTTTGCTATTATTATTTTGAACAGACTTATCTGTTAAATAAAAAATATGATATCAAGTTTTTAATTTTACCTTTACTTATTTCACCTCTAATGCTGTTCTTTTATGTAGGTCCAAGTTTCTGACCTATATCATTTTACTTCTCTTAGAACTTTTTTTTTTTTTTACCACACTGCACAGCTAGCAAGATATTAGTTCCTTGACCAGGGATTGAACCTGGGCCAGGGCAATGAAAGCTCAAAGGCCCAACCACTGGGCTACCAGGGAATTCTCTTAGAACTTTCAACATTCCTCGTAAGGCAGGTCTGTTGGCAACAAATTCCCTCAGTGTTTGACTGTCTAAGAACATCTTAGTTTCTCTTTCAACTTATGAAGAATAATATTGTAGAGTGGGAGTTTTTGTAGGTTTTTGTAGAGTGTAGGCTGGTGGGGTTTTTTCCCTCTCAGCTCCCTTGTTTATGGGATGTCTGAGAAGGAGAATATAATTCTTTTCTTCTCTGTAGATAAGATCTTTTTACCATCTGGTTTCTTTCAAGATTTTTTTCATTGTCTTTGATTTTTTTTCTAAGTTTGAATATAGTATGCTAGGTGTAGTGTTTTTTTGGCATGTAATCCTGCTTTGTGTTCTCTGAGTTTCCTGGATCTGTGGTTTGGTGTCTGACATCGATTTGGGTAAATTCTCAGTCATTATTGTTTCAAATATTTCTTCCGTTTCTTCCTGTGTCATTTCCATTACACAAGTCTTACACCTGTTGCAGTTGTTCCACAGTTCTTGGATATTCTGTTCTATTAATTTCAGCCTTTTTTTCCCTCTCTTTTTAGTTTTGGAAATTTCTAGTATCATTCCTCAAGGTCAGAGACTATTTTCTCAACTGTGTCCGTTCCACTAATGAGCCTTTCAAAGACATTCTTATTAATTTTCTTATTGATGGACCTTATAGCAGTCTGGGCCTAATTAGGAGACAGAAACCACACAGTGATTTAAACAGATGAAGTTTAATAGAATTATAAACTGTGACAATAAAAGAAGACCAGAACTGGTCCATAGCCACTGAGCAGTCAGCATGGCAGCTCTCCAGAACACTGGCACAGCAGCCAGTATCCAGGCCTGCACAGAGGGTAGGTGGCATGGAGTATATTATATCCCTCAGGAACAACATGGAAGACAAACCCTAGAGTATAAGGAGTGAACCAGGCAAGCAGAGGGCATCAGGGCACTAGTGTGGGCATGCCTGAAGCATACAGTGTCGTTTCAGGGAGGACTGTGGAAAGGTGATCACTAGGTCAGGTTCAGGATGCAAGGCTGACAGCATGTGACTATGTTAGCGCGCCCCTGCCTGTCCGCACTGCCACAGGACTGACGGAAGGTGTAGTTGCTGGGACTGCACCCTGAGCCGCTTCCTTGTACAGTGTTCCTCCAGCGCCCTCTACTGGGAAAGTTTAATGTGTTTGCCATAAATGAAATGCCTAAACAAGCAGAAGATATTAAGAAGAGATGGCAAGAATGCACAGAAGAACTATACAAAAAAGATCTTCATGACCCGAATAATCACAATGGTGTGATCACTCATCTAGAGCCAGATATCCTGGAGTGCAAAGTAGAGTGGGCCTTAGGAAACATCACTACGAACAAAGCTAGTGGAGGTGATGGAATTCCAGTTGAGCTATTTCAAATCCTAAAAGATGATGCTGTGAAAATGCTGCACTCAATATGCCAGCAAATTTGGAAAATGCAGCAGTGGCCACAGGACTGGAAAAGGTCCGTTTTCATTCCAATCCCAAAGAAAGGCAATGCCAAAGGATGTTCAAAATACCACACAATTGCACTCATCTCACCCGCTAGCAAAATAATGCTCAAAATTCTCCAAGCCAGGCTTCAACAGTACGTGAACCGAGAACTTCCTGATGTTCAGGCTGGATTTAGAAAAGGCAGAGAAATGAAAGATCAAGTTGCCAACATCCATTGGCTCACAGAACAAACAAGAGAGTTCCAGAAAAACATCTACTTCTGCTTCATTGACTACACCAAAGCCTTTGACTGTGTGGATCACAACAAACTGTGGAAAATTCTTAAAGAGATAATTTAATATTTAAATTAAATTTAATTTTTACCTGCCTCCTGAGAAATCTGTATGTAGGTCAAGAAGCAACAGTTAGAACCGGACATGGAACAATGGACCTGGTTCCAAATTGGGAAAGGAGTACATCAAGGCTGTATTTTGTCATCCTGCTTATTTAAATTAAATGCAGAGTACATCATGCGAAATGCTGGGCTGGATGAAGCACAAGCTAGAATCAAGATTGTCGGGAGAAATATCAATAACCTCAGATACGCAGATGACACCACTCTTATGGCAGAAAGTGAAAAGGAACTGAGGAGCCTCTTGATGAAAGTGAAAGAGGAGAGTGAAAAAGCTGCTTAAAACTCAACTTTCAAAAAACTAAGACCATGGCCTCCAGTCCCATCACTTTATGCAAAGAGATGGGGAAACAGTGGAAACACTGAAAGACTTTATTTCCTTGGGCTCCAAAATCACTGCAGATGGTGACTGCAGCCATGAAATTAAGACACTTGCTCCTTGGAAGGCAAGTTATGACAAACCTAGATAGAGTATTAAAAAGCAGAGACATTACTTTACCAGCAAAGGTCCGTCTAGTCAAGGCTATGGTTTTTCCAGTGGTCATGTATGGATGTGAGAGTTGGACCATAAAGAAAAGTGAGTGCCGAAGAATTGATGCTTTCGAACTGTGGTGTTGGAGCAGACTCTTGAGAGTCCCTTGGACTGCAAGGAGATCCAACCAGTGCATCCTAAAGGAGATCAGTCCTGAATATTCATTGGAAGGACTGATGCTGAAGCTGAAGCTCCAATCCTTTGGCTACCTGATGCGAAGAGCTGACTCATATGAAAAGACCCTGATGCTGGGAAAGACTGAAGGCAGGAGAAGAAGGGGATGACAGAGGATGAGATGGTTGGACGGTATTACCGACTCAATGGACATGAGTTTGAGTAAGCTCCGGTAGTTGGTGATGGACAGGGAGGCCTGGCGTGCTGCAGTCCATGGGGTCGCAAAGAGTCGGACACAACTGAGCAGCTGAACTGAACTGATAGGAATTCTCTTCTCTGTGACAGAGAAGGTATTAAAGGATGAATTTTAGAAATATCTGATTGATAACTAGCACAAATATTTAGATTGTTTTGAGTTCTTCACTATTTTAGTCAGTTTTGCAACAAACATCCTTCTTCATATTCTTTTTGTATCTATGCATCAGTCCATCTGTTCAGTCACTCAGTCATGTCTGACTCTTTGCAACCCCATGGACTGCAGCGTGCCAGTATGTATATGCATAAAGACTGTCTGAGAAAAAAAAGACTGTCTTAAAATGTGTAGGCATGAACTTGGTGAATCGAATTTTCAGAGTAAGATGAACAGGTCAGTGGGTGTATTTATATGATGTTTGTTCCATGTCATCTGATTCTAAACTGGTATAGTGGGATTAAAAGTGTGTCTTCCTTAAGCCTTCAGCCCCTGTCATGCAGGGTCAAGAGCAATCTCCAGTAACCCACTGCTCTTTACTCCCTAACACTTGCAGTCTTCCCATCTCTTATCTGTCTTGAATCCACTATGGGCTAATTTCATTATGCCTGACTGACAGGAACCCCCAGGTATTTGAGCCTTCTATCTCCTACACTCCTAGTTCTGTAAATCTCTGAGCATTTCCTGTTCTGACCTTTTTTCTCATCCCTCTCTGACTCTGAGGACTTCCAGTGTACCGTTTGGACTCAGTCCATCAGTCTAGTTCTAATGAACTCCTGGGGAAGAGGCAAGGGTTAGAATACTGGCTGTCTGCTGCCCTCTTACCCGTCCCCTGACCTCTGATCAGTGGGCCTGGAAGGGAGAGTAGATGTTCTTGTCTGTTCAGTATTGTCCCTCTCTTCTTCCTAGTGCCCCAAAACTTTGAATCTCATACCATTAAATACTATCACTTATCATTAAATACCATCATTGCAGCTGTAAATATCTTAGTTCTTGACTCACTTTTACTCTTCAGTTCTAACTCCTCTGTTATTCTTGATAGTTTGAATACACATATGTTGAGGTTCTTTTTAGTTCTTAGGACTTTCAGTTCTTTGAACCTATCTTCCAATGAGTTTCTCCTCCAAACTTCCTTGGTCACATATGCCCTGTACTATATATTTAGACTTTGTTTCCATAATTTTAGTTTCCTCCTTCCTTCTCTCCAAGTACTAACCCAGTCTTTCTCCTATGCCATCAGAAGTATCCCCCCAAAATCAGTCATTTGATTCCAGGACCTCAGGTCCTTGGAACCCTTAAATATGTTACGTTTGAGATGCCTTTTAGGCACTGGCATGGGCATGTCAATATATTAATCTTGACTTCAAGAGAGAAGTAGGGCTGGAGAGTGCCTGGCAGAGAATATGAGGAGCCGGCAGGGTACTACCCCATGTTTAAGGCCCAGTGGTACAAAGGGGAGGGTGAAAGCAAGCAGTCATTACTTGCGAAAGCTGCCAGGAAAGCTGTGTCCACGGGGACAGTCAAGTTTCACCTAATTTGTTAAGGGCTATACTAAATATATGTCCAGGATGTATGGAAATACAAAAGTAAAGATATGCTGGCATTTTTAAAAGACCAGTTAGAGGCCCTGGCCATTGTCAAGATGTAAGCAAGGGAGTAGTACTAGAAGGGAAAAGTTATGTGGTCAGATCAGCAGGAATTACAACTAATTGTCTCCAGATTTCCTGTTCAGATGATTAATGAGTGATGATACCCTTAAATGAAATTGAAGAGAATAATAGATTTAGGGGAAGGAGAAAGAAGATCCCAGAAAGAAATCCATATATATGTGGCCACTTGATATATGACAGCGGCAACGTTGGGACAATTGGACATTCATATGGGGAAACTGAAAGACTTAGCTCTTACTTCACAAAAATCAGTTCCAGGTGAATGGTAAAAGTTTTTTTCAGCTTCTGTAAATATAATTAATAAATAAAATGGTAAGATATTTAAAGTGCACATATGAAAATTTGATATACATAAATTGTATATTTAAATGTGAAAACCAAAACACTAAACTTTTAGAAGATATACAGTAGAACATATTTATTTTTTAAAAAGGACAGAAAGAGAATTGGTAATACATACAGGGAGTTTTTTGTAAAGGACATAAAAAGATAGTATGATTAGAAAATGGCCAAGGGACTTAAACAGATAGTTCACAAAAGCAATCTAAATGGCCAATAAATATGTGAAAAGATACTTTAATCTCATTGGTTATTATGGAAATGCAAAATAAAATCACAATGAAATACCATTCTATTACTGTCAAACATGGCTTAAATTAAAATGACAGAACTAGGTGTAGATAAGTATATGAAACAATGGGAGCTCTTAAGCATTACTGGTGGAACCATACATTGGTAATCTATTTTGCAAAACCAGTTTGGCATTTTCTTAGGTGAAGTTTAAAAACAAACTAGAGCGCAAAAGGTCACATATTGTATGATTCCATTTCTATGAAATGTCCAGAATGGGTGATTCCATAGAAACACAAAGTAGATTAGTGATTGCCAGAGTCTTGGGAGTGAGGGGAATGAGGAAAGTTGCAGTTTCTTTTTTGAGTCATAAAAATGTTCTGAAAGTAGATAGTGGTGATGTTTGCACAACTTTGTGAATGTACTAAAACTGCTACACTGTGCACTTGAAAAGGAATTTTATTACATGTGAATTGTATCCTTTTTTTTTTTTTGGCCACACCACGCAACTTGTGGGATCTTAATTCCTCAACCAGGGATCAAACCTGGGCTGGCAGTGGAAGAACAGAGTCCTAATCACTGGACCACCAGGGAATTCCCTATATCTCAACTTTTTTAATCGAGAAAAACTAAACTCAGGTATTAAGGATGCCTATTTAGTTGGTAAAGCTGTAAAGAAATGATTCCCATAAAAGTCAGGGTGTTTACCTTTAATGGAAAAAGGGAGGTGCTTTGACTGGAAAGGTTGACTAGAAGAAGGCATTCTGGAAGATGGCATCATTAACCTGGATGGTATCTATATAGGTGCTTGCTATATAATTATATTACTTTATTACTAGTTAAACTGTGTAAATGAAGCAACTGGTTCAAGGTCAGCTGATTGCACTGTCAACTGAAAAAAATGCACAATGTGAGAGTTGTGAGTTAAGTTTTATTTGGGGCAAAATGAGGACTGCAGCCCAGGAAATAACATCTCAGATAGCTTGGATATACTGCTCCAAAGAGATGGGGGAGAAAGGTCAGTATATATGTGATTTTGGTGAAGCAGGGAAAACATGCAACCAAGCACATATTTTTGCAGAAGTTTTCTGCTAGTCTTGTTAAAGTTACTGCTGGTCGTGAGGAACAGTCATCACCATGAAGGATTTTAGTGCTTTTCTAGATATGAGGAGAAACTGGAGCATGAACTGGACTCATAAAATTTTCTCTTGAAAATACCTAACTATATGAAGACCTGTTCTGCCAGTTTTTCCCAGAACACAGATTGCCTCGTTTCTGATCTCCACCCTGAATTCCTCTCGGGGGGTGTTGATGATCAGCAGCTGCAGTGGCTCATACTTTGGTCCTTGTAGAGATAGATGGCAAGTGCCAATTTGTAGGTAACAGCTCCCAGTTCTATTTATCTTTCATTATAACTTGTTTCTCTGGGATGGATGATTGCTTGTCTTCTAACTATTTCTTCCAACTGCTTGGTGAAGTTGAAAAAACCTGCTTCTTGGGCTGCTGGGTTTTCTATCAGATTTTTTGTCCTTGTTGAGCAATTTCTGGCTGTTTTCAAGGATAAGTTACTCTCAATGATGTAATTTTTTCCCCCTAGAGCCAGAATTGTGGATGTAAGTCAATAAGAAGAATCAATTTAATTATTTTCTTCAAAATGTTCGCATCTTGATCTTCCCTCAAAAGAAGACCAATTCAAATTATATTGATTTTATTCTGTCATAGTCTTCATACTAGTGATTTTTGGTCTCTTGGTAAAATGAATATTGGAAAGTAGAGAAAAAGGCACAAACATTTTAGACCTTAGCTTCTATATAATAAATAATTTCTATGGTCTTTATCCCAGGTTCCTGGCACAGAGCTTCTAAAAACCTTGGAATTTTCTGAGAAAGTCTTATGCCAGTGAAGTAACTCAGGTGGCCCACTAGATAGCTCCAGGATGGAGTCTTGTCTCCAGGAAGACCAACCACATAAATAGAGAGTTGGAACTTTGGTTCAGCCCAACCTCATGAGGAGGGGAAGGAGCTGGAGATTGAGTTCATTGTTTAGCCAGTGATTTAATCAATTGTTCTTACGTAGTGAAACTCCAATGAAAACTGTAGACACCAAATCTCATAGTAGCGTTTCCTGGTTGGTGAACACATTTATTGTGCCAGGAAGCAGGACACACCCAGATTCCACGAGGAGGGTGCACAGGAGCTCTTCGTTCCTTTCCTGACTTCACCTGTGTGCATCCTCTCTAATAAAACTGTAATAATGAATATGACACTTTCTGAGTTCTGTGAGTTGTTCTAGTGAATTATTGTAGCTGGAAGGAAGGCAGGCATGAAAACCTCCAGATTTGTAGGCAGTAGGTCAGAAGTACAGGTACCTCCCTCCTCCCAAGATAAATGGCTGGTATAGAAAGTGAGGCAGTCTTATTAAGGACTTTGCCCTTAACCTGTTGGGTCTGTACTAACTCTTTGAGGTTGGTGTCAGAATTGAAGTACATGCAGTTGGTGTCAGAATAGTATCTTTTTTGAAAAATATGTTGGAGCCTGGCCATTTGGGAGGAATACTTGTTATAATCAGTTTATTATTTCATCAGCTTCCAGGTGGTAGGAATCCATTGTTATTTACCCATGAAACAGGGATGCTTTTTGCCAGAGATTATAGTCTTAACACGTAGAGGCCTGATTTTGGATATATCCTGGCAACTACTCCCATAACTTGCAAGCCATTTCCGTTCTGTGATCTTGGCAATGTTTGGTATATAAGACATTAAATTGTGAACCAACTCTAAAATGTTCTAATGAACAGATGTGTAAACCTTGGTGGTGGTGGTGATGGTGGTGGTGGTGGTGGTGGTTTAGTTGCCAAGTCGTGTCTGACTCCTGCGACCCCATGGACTATAGCCCACTAGGCTCGTCTGTCCATGGAATTTTCCAGGCGAGAGTACTGGAGTGGATTGCCATTTCCTTCTCCAGGGGATCTTCCCGACCCAGGAATTGAACATGGGTCTCCTGCATTGCTTCCCTGGTAGCTCAGACAGTAAAGCATCTGCCTACAATGCAGGAGACCCAGGTTCGATCCCTGGGTCGGGAAGATCCCCTGGAGAAGGAAATGGCACCCCACTCCAGTACTCTTGCCTGGAAAATCTCATGGACTGAGGAGCCTGGTAGGCTACAGTCCATGGGGTCGCAAAGAGTCGGACACGGCTGAGCGACTTCACTTCACTTCTGCATTGCAGGCAGATTCTTTACCGACTGACCTATGAAAGAATGATAAATTAATAAGTACTTACCTCACTGACACTGAAACAAAGATGTATACCATATGGTGCCCTTAATTCTGGTAAATGCCATCAAGTGTTCAAATATAGGCAACCAGAGGAGAAAGAGGACATACATAGTTCAGGTTAAATAGGTTTTCTTAGTTTTTTAATTGATTTATTCAGTTATCTTTGTGATTTCCTTTATTCTGGGTTTCATTTGCTCTTCTTTTTCTAATTTCTTAAGATAAAAACTGAGGTCATTGAACTGAATTTTCTTTTTCTAAAAATATTTATTTATTTGGCTGCGTCCAATCTTAATTCCATCCTGCAGGATCTTTCCTTGCAGCTAATGGACTCTCTAATTGTGTCATGGGCTCAGTAGTTGTGGCACATAGGCTTGGTTGCTCCATGCGTGTGGGATCTTAGTTCTCCGACCAGGGATCGAACCCGCATCCCCTGCATTGCAAGGCAGATTTTTAACCTCTGGACCACCAGGGAAGGCCCTCATTCTTTTCTAGTACAGGTATTTATTTAGTGATATGTTTTTCTTGCTATCAAACTGCTTTAACTGATATATTTTCATTTTTATTTAGTTTAAATACTTTTCTAGTTTCCTTTTGCATTTCTGCTTTGATTTACAAGTTATTCTGAAGTGTGTTGTTTAGTTTCCAAATATTTGGAAATTCTCCAGAGGTCTTTCTATTATTGATTTCTAATTAAATTTCATTATGCTCACAGACCATACTTTGTATGTCTTGAATTCTTTAAAATTTATTGGATCTTCTTGTTTTATGGGCCAGAATATGATCTTAGTAAATGTTCCATGTTTACTTGAAGAGTGTGTTTGGTAATGTTCTTTAAGTGTCAGTTAGGTCAAGTTGGTTGATGTGTGCTCAGGTGCTCAGTCGTACCTGAGTCTTTGCAGCCCCATGGACTGTAGCCCACCAGGCTTCTCTGGTCATGAAATTTTCCAGGCAAGAATACTGGAGTGGGGTGCCATTTCCTCTTCCAGGGGATCTTCCCGACCAAGGGATAGAACCCATGTCTCTTGCATCTCCTGCATTGGCAGGCAGATTCTTTACTACTACCCCTTGCTGATCTATAAATTTCCACTCAAATGATGAAAACTTGGCTCCAACCACCCATTATTCATATATATTTAGTTTTTCAATTCCACTGTACACAGTAGGACTGTCAGAATTGTTTTCCCCATACTCCCATGGGAAGCATCTTTATAGACTAGAGTATATATATCTAGTTCCTTTTGCCTTCAGACTCCATTCATTTTCCATCTTTTTATGACTTGATAACTGATTTCTTTTTAGTGCTGAATAATTTCATTGTCTATGTGTACCGCAGTTGTATTCACCCACTTACTAAAGGATACATTGGCTGCTCCAAGTTTTGGCACTTATCAGTAAAGCTGCTCTCAGCTTCTGTGTGCAAGTTTTTATGTGGACAGGAAGTTTTCTACTCAACTGAGTAATTACTTAGGAATACAGTTGCTGGATTATACAATAAGACTGTGTTTAGCATTATAAGAAATTGCCAAACTATCTTCTAAGGTGGCTATACCATTTTGCATTCCTACTAACAATGAATAAGTTCCTGTTATTCCACATCCTTATTAGTATTAGATATTGTCAGTTTTTTAGCCATTCTCATAGATGTGTATGGGTATCCCTTTATGGTTTTAATTTATGATTCCCTATGACAAATGATGTTGAGCAACTTTTCCTGTGCTCGCTTGCCATCTGTGTATCTTCATTGGTAAGATGTCTATTCAGACCTTTTTCGCCTTATAAAATTGGTTTGTTTCTTATTGTTGAGCTTAAAAGTTCTTTGTTTATTTTGGATACAAGTCTTTTGTATCCAAAATACAACATGTTTTGCAAATATTTTCTTCCAGTCTATGGTTTATCTTTTTTATTCTCTTAGCAGTGTGTTTTGCAGAGCAGCTTTTTATTTTAATGCAGTCCAATTTATTAATTTTATTCATTGATCATGCTTTTGGTTTCATATCTTAAGAATTCATCACCAAAGGCAGGGTCACTTCCTTTTCCCCTATGTATCTTGTAGAAGTTTGATAGTTTTGTGCTTTATATTTAGGCAGATGTTACATTAGGATCATTTATGTGATCCATGTTGAATTAGTTTTTGTGAAAGGTTGTGTCTAGATGATTCTTCTGTGGGTTTTGTTTTGTTTTTTTGCATACAGACATCTGATTGTTCTAGCACCATTCATGGAAAAAAACTATCTTTTCTCTGTTGAATTGACTAAGCTCCTTTGTCATAGATCAGTTGAATATAGTTGCATTTCTTTATCTCTGGGTGCTCTGTTCTGTTCCATTATCTATGTGTCTGTTCTTTCACCAATACCACACTAACATTTAAAAAAAAAAAAACAACACAGATTTCTTTTATTGGATTTTCTGGTCTTTTTTACAGAAAAAAGTTACATGTATTCCATTATATATTGCAATTATTTTTTAAGTAAATAAATTAAGACTTTTAGTTGGAGTTTCAATATCAAACTCTCAAAAATTAATGGAATGAATATACAGAGAAGTAGAAGGATATAGTAGACCTGAAAAGCACTATTAACCAATTCAACATAATTAAGACTTACACAATTTTCACACAACAGTAGGATACAAATTCTATTCAAGTTCCCATAGACTATGAACTAGGAGACGCTGGAATGTATCCAGAGGCATAAAACAAGGTGCAGACATTTCATAGTCTAAAGGTATTGAAATCATAGAATCTGTTCTCTCATCACTATGGGATAATGTTAGAAGTCAATATCAAAAGATAGTTGAAAACTACCAACGTATTTTCAAGTGCAACGTGACATTTCCCAAGAGAAATCTTTGACTTAGCCATTGAAAGCCTCAATGAAGTTAGAAGACTGAAAAAAACAGAGGATGATTGCAGAGAAGAAAGCATTTCATGAGAGATTAATTCAAAGTGAGAAATTAATATCAAACATACTCTAAAAAAATCCCATGTATTTGGAAATAAATATCCACTTTTAAATAATGAATGTATCTAAGAAGTCATAACAAGGAAAATAGAAAATATTTGTAATAGAATAATAATCAAAAGAGAATTTACTAGAATTTGTTGCATACAGCTGGAACTGCTCAGTGCAATTAAATATAATGTGGGCTCTTTTTTTTTTTTTAGTGACTTTTTTTTTTTAATTTTTAAATTTTTAAAAAAATTTATTTATTTTAATTGGAGGCTAATTACTTTACAGTATTGTATTGGTTTTGCCATATATCAACATGAATCTGCCACGGGTGTACACATGCTCCCCATCATGAACCCTGCTTCCACCTCCCTCCCCGTACCATCCCTCTGGGTCATCCCAGTGCACCAGCCCCAAGCATCCTGTATCATGCATTGAACCTGGACTGGAGATTTGTTTCATATATGATATTATACATGTTTCAATGACATTCTCCCAAATCATCCCACCCTCTCCCTCTCCCACAGAGTCCAAAAGACTGTTCTATACATCTGTGTCTCTTTTGCTGTCTCGCATACTGAGTTATCATTACCATCTTTCTAAATTCCATATATATGTGTTAGTATACTGTATTGGTGTTTTTCTTTCTGGCTTACTTCATTCTGTATAATAGGCTCCAGTTTCATCCCCCTCATTAGAACTGATTCAAATGTATTCTTTTTAATGGCTGAGTAATACTCCATTGTGTATATGTAGCACAGCTTTCTTATCCATTCATCTGCTGATGGACATCTAGGTTGCTTCCATGTCCTGGCTATTATAAACAGTGCTGTGATGAACATTGGGGTGCACGTGTCTCTTTCAATTCTGGTTTCCTTGGTGTATATGCCCAGTAGTGGGATTGCTGGGTCATAAGGCAGTTCTATTTCCAGTTTTTTAAGGAATCTCCACACTGTTCTCCATAGTGGCTGTACTAGTTTGCATTCCCACCAACAGTGTAAGAGGGTTCCCTTTTCTCCATACCCTCTCCAACATTTATTGCTTGTAATCTCTATCTTTTAATTGGTGCCTTGTAGCTGAGTTAGTAAAGAATCTGCCTGCAATGCAGGAGACCTAGGTTTGATTCCTGGGTCGGGAAGATCCCCTGGAGAAGGAAATGGTAACCCACTCCAGTATTCTTGCTTGGAGAATCCCATGGACAGAGGAGCCTGGCAGGCTATAGTCCATGGGGTCGTAAGAGTTGGACATGACTTAGTGACTAAACCACCACCACCAACACCAACACCATACTATTTCATTTACTATTGTTGTTGATAATGTTTTGGTTTAAATCTGTCATCTTCCTATTTATTTTCTTATTGTACCATCTGTTTTTTTCTTTATTTGTTCTTTCATTTGGGACTGAGTGTTTTTTAATTTTATTTTACATCCTCTATTGGCTTATGAGCTATAACTCTTTGTTATTTAGTAGTTGGATTAGCATGTATAATATATATTTTTATCACAATATTAAACCACTTCACATGTAGCATAAAAATAATACTATTCCATTTCTACCCTCCCAGCCTTTATACTGTCTTCAACCTTTTTATTTTCATATATGATGTAAATTTCACATTACCTTGTTATTTTTGTTTAAACATTATTTTTTAAAGACATTTAAATAATAAGAAAAAAATCTTAGATATTTTCCCATGTAGTTAACATTTCCAGTGTTCTTCACTCTTTCGTGTAGATCCATATTCCATCTGGTATTATTCTCCTTGTGCCTAAAGGACATTTTGAAACTATTTCTTGTAGTGCAGTCTTCTGTTGAGGATTTTGTTTGGCTTTTTTAATCTGAAAATATCTTTATTTCATCTTTTTTTTTAAGAATATTTTCACTGGTGCAGTGACTTTTGACACTAACTGCCCAGAATTGGGCAGAACTTAGGTTATGGCCACAGTCCTCCACAAAACTGTCGTTACTTTAGACATCACTTGCATGATTGGCAGTTCCCAGGCCACTCATAATTCTCACCAACTGGATACAAGTTCAGGGCTCCCACTGCCTCCTCAGATTTAATAATTTGCTAGAATGACTTGCAGAAATCATAAAAGAACTATATTTACAAATACAGTTTTATTATAGCAAAAAAGATATATTAAGAACCAGCTAAAAATAGAGACACTTAAGGTGAAGTCTGGGAGGGTCCCCTGTGTGAAGTTTCTGGTGCCTCTCTCCATGAAGTCCAGATGCTTCACTCTCCTGGCATACTCATGTGTAGCAATATGCAGAGTATTACTAACCAGGAACACTCATCAGAGCTTTGGTGTCCATAGTGCTTACTAGAGTTTCATTATGTAAGTAAGCATGATTGACTAATTCATCAGCTATGTGATTGAACTCAGTCTCTTGCACCCCTGGAGGCCAGAGTAATATCAAATGGCTTAAGCTTCAGCTCTCTGTTCTCTTGGTTCCTCATCTTATTTGCATAAACTGTCTGGCCCCACCATAAATAAAGAAGACACTCCTATCACCTGGGAAATTGCAAAGATTTAGAGGCACATTCCTAGGAACTGGGGACAAATGCCACCAGGTTCTTTATTACACAGTAGCTGGGTATAGAATTCCAGGTTGGTAGGATTTGTGTTTTTTCCCATAATTTAAAGATGTTATTTCATTATCCTTTTGCATTATTTTTGGTCAGAAATCTACTATAATCCTTATCTTTATTCCTGTCTAAACATGTCTTTCCTACCCCCCTCAATCTGCCTCCCAACTACTTTTAAGAATTTTCTTTTTATCATGAGTTTTGAGCAATATGATTGTAATGTGCTTTGGTATATATTTCTTCCTCTTTCTCTTAGAGATTCTTAGATAAAATGGGTTTATAGTTTTTTCCATCAAATTTAGAAAACCATCAGCCATTATTTCTTTTTTTTTTTAATTTTATTTTATTTTTAAACTTTACATAATTGTATTAGTTTTGCCAAATATCAAAATGAATCCACCACAGGTATACATGTGTTCCCCATCCTGAACCCTCCTCCCTCCTCCCTCCCCATACCATCCCTCTGGGTCATCCCAGTGCTCTAGCCCCATGCATCCAGTATCGTGCATCGAACCTGGACTGGCATGTCGTTTCATACATGATATTTTACATGCTTCAATGCCATTCTCCCAAATCTTCCACCCTCTCCCTCTCCCACAGAGTCCATAAGACTGTTCTATACATCAGTGTCTCTTTTGCTGTCTCATACACAGGGTTATTGTTACCATCTTTCTAAATTCCATATATATGCGTTAGTATACTGTAATGGTGTTTTTCCTTCTGGCTTACTTCACTCTGTATAATAGGCTCCAGTTTCATCCACCTCATTAGAACTGATTCAAATGTATTCTTTTTAATGGCTGAGTAATACTCCATTGTGTATATGTACCACAGCTTTCTTATCCATTCATCTGGTGATGGACATCTAGGTTGCTTCCATGTCCTGGCTATTATAAACAGTGCTGCAATGAACAACCATTATTTCTTCAAATATGTTTTCTGCATCCTCCACTCTCTTATCCTTTAAGGATTATTATTCTGCTTGAAGTTGTCACACACCTCAGTGATGTGCTGGTTTTTATTATTGTTGTTATTTACAACTTTTTTTCCTCTTAGTGTTAGGCATTTCTGACATGTGTGTGTTCTGTGAATCCCTAGCTTTGCTGTGAGCTCCTGGAAGATTCTTCGTGTTCTTTTCAATAACCATCACCACACCCGGTCCTTGGAAGACTGGCCATTGTTTGTAGGATACTCATGTTCAGGGCCTTGAGGCTTTAGATTGGTGGTTTGGGGAACCAACAAAGGGCATCTAGCTTTACATGTCAGGGATCAAACTGAGGGCACTTGTTAATCTCTGAGATGACACTATTTAAAAAGAATTTTATATATATAGTTTTTTAGACCTTGATAATTCTGAGGAGGCCTGATTCTTTTTAAGTCCTACCTAAGGAAACAGCTATTCTAAATCACTTTTCTCACACCCTGGTGACATGTGCTAGCCAGGAGGTAGGATAAACCATAAGAGGTAGCCCTCAACACCCAGAAAACCCAGAGTTGGTACTGAGTTGCGAGCAGATCTACTGCATAAGGTTGTGCACCTCACTGGGGCTCCCTGGCAAGGGGATGAGTAGAAGCTGAAAATGCCTTTTCTTCATTAGTTCTCCTAAAGAGAGTGCCTTTATATAATTGATATAGAGGTACTGCACAGGGTAGGGAGCCGTTGTTTGAGAGACTGATTTGTCTAAGATCAGTACTGTGCTTAGTCATTCAGTTGTGTCTGACTTTTTGCGACCCCATGAACTATAGCCTGCCAGGCTCCTCTGTCCTTGGGGATTCTCCAGGCAAGAATACTGGAATGGGTTGCCATGCCCTCCTCCAGGGGATCTTCCCAATATTGCAGGTCTTCCACATTGCAGGTGGGTTCTTTACTGTCTCAGCCACCCAGAAGATCAGTACAGAAAGACATTGAGTGCTATCCATGCCTGTTGAATGGAGATAATAAACTCATGGGCAGCTTCATGGCACTTTGGAACATCATACCCTTTACAAAAAATAAATTGTCCAAGAAGAAACCAGGGCCTGCTGAATTATTAGGTCCCTGGGTAGCTGCTGTTTCTCATAGCTAGTGTGGGTTCATAGAGGTGAGCACAGAAGTGGGGTGGTGGGGAGGGACTGGCTGAGTGATCAGCACATCATGGAGTGTGGTGCTTATTTCAACATGGTTTTTTGGGTAGAGACATGTTGACAGCTTCTCCTAAATAGCAGCCCCCAGCTGGCAATTGGACCACAGAAGTATGGCAGGCTTAGATTTGGCAATCATGGTCCTTAGCACTAAGGTAAGTACAGTTGTTGTTGTTTTTTTTCAATTTATTTTAATTGGAGGCTAATTACTTTACAATATTGTGGTGGTTTTTGCCATACATTCACATGAATCAGCCATGGGTGTACATATGTTCCCCATCCCTCCCCATCCCATCCCTCAGGGTCATCCCAGTGCACCAGCCCTGAGCGCCCTGTCTCATGCATCAGACCTGGACTGGTGATCTGTTTCACATATGATAATATACATGTTTCAATGCTATTCTCTTCAATCATCCCACCCTTGCCTTCTCCCACAGAGTCCAAAAGTCTGTTCTTTGCATCTGTGTCTATTTCGCTGTCTCGCATATAAGGTCATTGTTACCGTCTTTCTAAATTCCATATATATGCATTAATATACTGTATTGGTGTTTTTTCTTTCTGACTTACTTCTCTCTGTATAATAGGCTCCAGTTTCATCCACCTCATTAGAACTGATTTAAATGCATCCTTTTTAATGGCTGAGTAGTATTCCATTGTGTATATATACCACAGTTTTCTTATCCATTTGTCTGCTGATGGACATCTAGGTTGCTTCCATGTCCTGGCTATTGTAAACAGAAGCACACAGTTTTGTTCAAAACTTCTGAGCTATAAGTTTACAAGTTGTAGGGGACATGTGAAAACTAACAAAGAGATGGACATAATTCCTACCCTGTGAAAGGGTTGGGCATGCTTTGCAGACTTGGGGACCTTGTGTATGGACTGTTTAAGGAGCACCACTCTCCTAAGTCCCCACCTGAGAACTTCATTTTCCCCTAGGCACACATATTTCTGGGTTAGCTCCTTGGATGCAGTGTGCAGAATATATGTGCAAGAGCCTTTCAGACCAGCAGTCCCATTGCCCTTTGAGAAGTGTTTGAGTGTTTGGCTGTGTGCTCTGCCCCGAATGAGTTCAAGCCTTTGCAAAGTTGGGTTAACTTGACTAGGCAGATTGGAACCTGAGATGTTCCAAGGAGGACAGGAAATTGTCAAGTTGCTGCTAGATCTAGAACAGATGTCTGAGAAGCATAGATGGGTTTTAGGCAACTTGGGAACAAGGGAAAACCCTCTGGGCTGCCAAACTTTTGCAAAGAGAGAATCATTAAACTAATGGTGGGCCTGGAAAAATAATCATATGTGCTCATTGCTGGTGCTAGGGGATGATTTCTTTTCTAAAGGTTGTCATCTCAGCCTTCCCCAGAAGCAAATCTCACAGAGGATTTCTTTTACTTTCCCTGTTTACAGGTAACAGTCCTTTGGATAGTCCCCGGAATTTCTCTCCAAATGCACCTGCTCACTTTTCCTTTGTTCCTGCCCGTAGGTAAGTTTGTAGACTCTTCTGTGACTAGTGACTAACATGTGTGGTATTTGCATGAATGCCAGTTAAATGTCAGCTTCCTCCTTTGAGACATTGCCCTTCTAAGTGTGTTACCTTCGGTCTGCCAGCCATCAAAATTCTTTTCCTGCTTTCCTCGCCCAGGTCATAATTATCTTGTTCAACCTTTGTTTTCCAAACACCATAGGTGTTTGCATTTGAGTGTTCGAATGGGCAAGCAGATACTAGAAGTGAATTTATTTTACAATCTTAAACAGAAATCCCTGGTTTCCTGAGGGTATGTTCTGAAACATTATACTCTCAATTGAGAGCTGTGCTAATGAGAAGATGGGCTCTCCTCCCAGGAGGACCCAAAGTTACACTTCTCCTCCTCTAACTCAGCTAGTTCAGGGAGCTGGAAGGGGCCATTTATGCCTCTCTCCTTGAGGATAAAGAGACTACCAGGTCTTCACTTATACTCCCATGAATTTGGTGTGATTTGGTGTGATTAACAGCCATGCTTGTATTCCTCACATTTCACTCATTTCCGGAAGTGACATGAACTTGTCTCCAGCACGTGGGAGCAGGCTTGACAGTTCAGCCCACTGCCAGGCTATCTGCCAGTACTTCTCTGGCCTCTGGAGAAGTACTGAGCTGACTGACATGAGTCCATCCATGTGTCAAGTCTTCTTATACAAATTATTTACTTTTCAGAACATCTCTACAATTCTTGCTTGGCAGAGTTCGTGTTCTTTGGTTTTATTTTTAAAGCTATTCTTGATTAGAGCCAGTCTTTGTCATTAAGACCTCCAGAAAAGGAATGTTTTCAGTATAGGAATATGCTGGATGGATGCATCTGCCTTTCCAGCCCGGCCGAAAGTCTCATATGTCCCAGACTTGCTGCCTCGACTGTGTGTGAACTCGCACCTCAGAGCTGGGACAGCAGGACCTAGGACTGTCCTCTATACTGAGTCATTTCCCGTTCATTCAGTAAATATTTACTGAGCACCCAGTAAGCCCAGGCACAGGCTGGGTACTTAGTGGGAACCAGACAGACAGAGCCCTTATTTTCTAGAAACTTAGTGGAGTTAGTAGAGTCTGTGCACTTGTTCCCTTTGAAGGAATGCTGTTCCCTCAGGTCTTTGCTTAGTTAACATCAGCTCTCCAGAGAGGCCTTCCCTCACCATACAGTATAAAGAAGTCCCTCATCATTCTCCAGCAGAGCATCCAGTTTGATGTTCAAACTAGTACTTTTCAGTGCCTGATACAGTCACCCCTGGGTATCCAGAGGGAACTGGTCCCAGGACCCCCGTGGATACCAAAATCCACAGATGTTTAAGGCTCATAGTATTTGCATATAACCTTTGTACATCCTCTTCTGTACTTTAAATCATCTCTGGATTACTTTTAATACCCAATACAATGTAAATGCTATGTAAATAGTTTTAAATACAGTGTGAATAGTTGCTGGCACCCAGAAAATTCAGGTTTGGCTCTGTGGAACTTACTGGATTATTTTTTCCCTGAATATTTTTGATTCACTGTTGGTTGAATCTGCAGATGCAGAACTATGGATAAGGGGGGCTGCCTGTATTTTCTTATTTGCTTTCCATTTCCTCTTAACCAGAATCAAAGCACCTTTAATAAAGATGCCTTAACATGTTGCAAATATGTCTGCTGGTATATAATAAGCACTCAGTCGGTGCTTACTGATTGAATGAGTGGTGGGGAAGATTGATGAACAAGCAAATGAACAAGTATGTAGTTTTAACCTGTGATAAGCACCGTAAAGGGAAAGAATATGGTGCTGCCTAAAAGAGTAGGAAGGGAATGAGGCTGGAGAGTCTATACTGGGTGGTCATAAGGCCTCTAAGAAGAACTGACCTTTAAGCCAGCCTGAAGGATAAGAAGGAGCCTGCCATGTTGAAAGTGAGAACACAGGTGTGTAGACCAATCCAGGCAGAGGGAATAGCTTGTTCCACTGGTGCCCTGTGCCTGCATGGGCTTTCGGAATAGATCAGCTGGGAACTCTGAGGCTTGGTATTACCACTGAGATCCACACAGGTCTGTGGTAGGTGGCCTAAAGTTTGAGTCAAAGACAGAAACCTAGGCTGTCCCCTTACCAGACAGAGGTGGGAAAGCGGTTAGGTATTGATAGGGGAGGGGAAGAAGACGTCAATCCTGCCAAACAGAGTCCTCAGAAATTGTGTTTCCTGTCACTGAAGTCCAGCTTGGGTTTTATAGCATTGCATTAGTTTGGAATTTCACACAAAAGGCAGATGTAATGAAACTCTAGGGGTATACCTGTTAGTCATACAATTCCACTTCTAACTTTTGCACATTCCTAAACAAAAGGTTTGCCTCTGCCAAGCTAGACCAAATGCCAGGGGTCAGACAGATCAGTCCCTCTGGTTCCCTTTGGTTCTCACTTTAATGTATGTCTTTCCACCACAGCCATGGCCACAGAGCAGACAGGTAATAGCGGACTTGACGGGGAGGGGCTGGGAAACTGCTGTGCATGGCCAGACAGTGTGGTTTGTGGTCTTGTGCTTGGTGAGAACTGGGTGTGATGAGTCTTCTCTGACTGTGGGTTTGGACATTTGGCCTTTCATTTCTAGCAAAGAGGCCCTAAGGGAGCGCCCTCTGCCTGCTGGAACCAAGGCTCCATGCTCATACGCTTAGAGGCAGGATTTGATAAATAGTTCCAAGCTTCTGAGCAAAGAGACAAGTCACCCTCATTCCCACAACTTTCCTTGGTCACCCAGTGGATGACCCAGCAGAGGACACAGAGGCCTCCTTAGAGTGGCATTTCTGACTCTGGTGGTCCCTGCTCCTCAGTTTATAGGAAAATTGCTGCCATGCAATTGGTTTTCATTTCCTTGTGAAGGAGGAAAAGTCATCTGTGGAGAAGTGTATCTGACAAGGGTTTGGGAAATGCCTCCCTGAGCTAGACTAGTTCGATTTTCACTGAGCTCTGTTTTCTGGGAATTGACTTGCTTTCTTGTGTAGAGCTCTCAGGGCCAAGCAGAGAGGTCAGAGAGAACATCATGTTTGAGCAGGCTCCTGGACATTTTGTGTCTCAGAGACTAGGTTCCAGCAGGACTGGCTGCCTGGGTGGCATGAATTTTGAGTTGTGTGCATGTGGCATGGAACCCCCGGCTGTCCCCTAACAGAACCTAGTAGAAAAAGCTGCTCCGTGTTGCTGGGGGTGGCGGGGAGTGCTTCCAAAAGAAAAGCCCTGGCAAGATTGATTCCTTTTTTGCTTCTTCCTCTCATGCCTCACCCCACCCACTGTTAACTGTGAAGCCTGGAACAAAACAATCCACCCTGATCTCTGGGTCTTAATGTTTTTTCTGAAGATTGAGAGTATTGAACTTAACTTCTAAAGGTCCTCCATTGCTAATGTTCAAAGAAGTTTTCCTCTAACTTCAACCAGAGCAGGCTATACCCCAAGCCCCACAAGAAAGAACGTTTGTTACAATACATCCTGTAATCCAGGAAAGAATCACTTGTCCATGTTATAAAAGCTTCAAGCCAAATATTTGCTTGATCTTTCTTCTCTACAGCAAAGCAGGTAACTGTGGTTCTCTGTAATGAGAGCTTCAGGCATATCCTCTAAAGAGCAGCTGGAAGCCTGCCCCAGAGTCTCATATACAGCCAAGACTATACCACCTCACTCCTCATTCATCAGGTTGCTGTCACTCTTTGGCAAACATTCTCAAAGATTGGATTTATCAGTCCTGATGGGTCCTGGGTAGCCTTTGACTATTTGCCATCTATTGATTCATACTCAGACCCAAGTGGTAGTTTCATTTCTTCCTGGTTATCAACCCAGCGGCCTGGGGCACCCCAAAGAGCCCTTCATGTGGAGCCTTTAGGAAAGGAACTAGCATTTCAGTGGCAGTTCTGTCCTTGTGATGTACCCTTTAGCTGGGATCCTCTGTCATCGCTAGAAGTGAGTAAGTTGAGAGTGTAAAGATGTTTATTCCAAAACCATAGTATTGCATAACAGATGTTCTTATTTAAAGTTATGGACTCCTTTATAGTCAGAGATGTCTGTCTTTCAGTGGGAAATACAGAACAATAGGCCCCATGTACGAGAGAGATATGAAAGCATGTGCTGGACAGAGCAGTACAGTCTTGAGACAAGAAAGAGCCCACCAGTGAATTAGCTGCCCCCAAAAAACTGATCAAAAGACAGGCAGGTGCTGGGCTCAGGGTGGGGTCTGGTAGAAACTGCCTAACGTTCGTTTCTTACATAGGACTGATGGACGGCGCTGGTCTTTGGCCTCATTGCCTTCTTCAGGCTATGGAACCAACACCCCTAGTTCTACCGTGTCAGTAAGTGGCCAAATCTGTGGCTGTACTTCCTTCGCCCTACAGTGTTGTGAAATGGTTCTCAACTTTTTCTCCAGAGCCCAGCTCAGAGAGGTTGTTTGGGGTGAGGCTGAGTGGGGCAGAGGTCTGGTGGCCCTTAACAGCCATAGTCAGATCCATTACATGCCTTTGGAAAGAATTAACCAGCTTGTCTCTGAGCATCAGTTATTCCTAGTGGAGTCCGAGGGGGACTTGAGAATGGACTTTTTCTTTGCCCATGAGGCTGGGCACAGGGACTCCTAAGCACAGTTCCCTTGCTCCCCTATTTTATTTCCAGAACTGCAGTCAAGAGCAGGTAACCCCTCCCATGTCCCAAAGGACATGTATCCTCCAACTTTTTCACTTTTCCTTTCAAAAACTTCTAAAACTTCTTAGAGAAGATTTTAGCCTAAAACACAACAGATGTCCTATTGCCGCTGTGCACAAGTGATGCTAAAATGAGACTTCCTCACTGAGCAACTTTTAATTGAAGGCAGGATGACGCATTGGCAAACACTTTCTGTAAAGGGCCATATTTCAGGCTTTGCAAGCCACAGACTGGATGACCCATTTCCCTTGTATTCCACCATTCTTTAGGTCTTCTCAGATCAATTTGTCTATATTCATAAATCCAAAGCAGGAAAAGGAGTTACTCTTTTTTTTTTTTTTTTTTTGCTGCACCTCACAGCCTGTGGGATCTTAGTTCCCTGACCAGGGATCCAACCCATGCCTTCTGCAGTGGAAGTGCAGAGTCTTAACCATTGGACCTGCAGGAGAGTCCTAAATATTACTCTTAAGTTAATCCAAGGATCTCACTGGTCCTTCTGCAGCTGTTAGTTTCAGATCTTTCCCTAGTAAATATCCCTTCCCATAATCCTTTACTCAACCATGATTTTTTTAGATCCAAGGTAAGTGTCATGTATTTATTATGTATATATATTCCTGTTCAAAAAATTTTAATTGACCCAACCCATTGCTTCAGCTTATTTTATTGAAATACCTTAAAATACCAACTTTGCTTCATGTTAGTTGCAGTTGAGTGAGGATAATTTTTTACAGTTTCTGTCCAAACCATTTATAAAAAACGTGACCAAGACAGAGCCCTGTGAAAACCTCCCACCAGCTGTTTACAACTTCATTTATTATAGCATTCCATGAGAGAAGTGTGTACTGTTAGTCAAAAGAATTCTGGTTTCTCACTTGGTATTAAGGCTTACATGTGGCCTCAGAGTTCTCTCAGTGTGGTGCTGCAGCTTTGAGTGTAAATGGATTTAGACATTTAACTTCAGATTCTTCATCAGTTGGTGAGCAGAACTGAGCCAAGAGTGTTAGATTGGCTGCTGTTGTAGCTGGTCTGATCGGGTAAGGGGGGATTCACGACCAGGGCTGCCACAGCAATGGCTGCACTGTGGGCTGCCTCTGATAGCACAGCTCACTCCCTCTCATTGTCTCCTGTGACTCCAGTGGGCTTAGCTTTAATCTCAGTCATCAGACCATGTTTAGAACTCTTACCTATTTTCAGGTCAAGTCTAATATTTGAGTTGCAGACCTGAAAATAATTTTCTTCCCTGCTGAATTTTCTTGCCTATTGGTATCCCTAGAGCCTGGGTGAAGTGGTCACAGCCTCAGCAAAGCCAGTTGCCCTCTGGTTAACAACCTGAAGGAAGCATTGCCGAGCACCCCTAGGGCTCTCCAAGGTGTTGTAGGAAGGAGAACTTACAGGATGTCGTTTGTAGGTCGAGCATTCCTAGGACATTGCCAAAGAAGCCAGGAAGCATGGCTTATTAATTACTTGCCATTCCAACTAGCCAAAAGCCTCATGAAAGTAAGGGGTCCTTGCAGAAGAATCTGCTTTTTGCCACCTAAAGAGGGCCCCTAGGAAGTCGGGGAACTCTCACACCCATGAATGTCTGGGTCTGACCCCCTGCAAAACTCAGGAAAGAGGAGAGTATCTCGGCTTCCTCAGGACTGAGAGCCCTGAGGGGTAGAGATGGACAGGATCGTGCCCTGTGGAGAGGAAGCCTGCCGCTGTGGGCTGACTTCAGGTTTACACTGACTGGGGGCCCCTCACCATTCTCAGCCCACCTCCGCTCCTGGCCTGCCTCACACTTCTCTCTAATGCTTTTTTTTTTTTTAATGTCCCCTCTAGTCGTCGTGCTCCTCTCAGGAGAAGCTGCACCAGTTGCCTTTCCAGCCCACGGCCGATGAGCTGCACTTCTTGACGAAGCATTTCAGCACAGACAGTGTGCCTGATGAGGAGGGGCGGCAGTCCCCCGCCCTGCGGCCCCGCTCCCGCAGCCTCAGGTGAGGGGCCCTCTCCCACCTGGAGCTCAGCTTGTCCTCAGAGCCTAGGAGTTGGCACATTTGCTCCATAAAGGGCAAGACAGTAAATAGTTCACAGTTTGTAGGCCATACCACCTCTGGCAGCTACTTACTCTGCTGTTGTGTGGACTCATCCACAGACATTATGTGAACTTTATTTATAAAAGCAGGCAGCTGGCCAGATTTGGTCTGCGGGCCATAATTTGCCAATCCCTGGCCTAGCACATGGGCACAGCTCAAATGAGTCAAGCCCAGGGAGGCTCAAGCCCTTTGGCTTCGGGTACGGTTCAGCTCACCCCACCACCCGCTGCCACCGAGAGGTGCCTAACGATGCTCTCAGGGGGTCCCTCTTCTTCCCTTTAAAAGTAGTTGGCAGTAAAAATGTACTGTGGACTCTTTTCAGTTATGGGAGAATAATGGTATCATCCCTCCTGATGGTTACCTGGCTAAGAACCCAGTGGCCCAGAATATATAACTCGGCCAACTGAAAACGTTGCTTCTGAGGACACTTGTGGCTGACTCAGGGAGAAGCCCATCGCAAAAGAAGAACTAAATGGCCATCTCAATCAGTCTCATCTCCCTGAATCACTAGGGCTCATCAAACCAAGCAGTCCTTAACCCCTGATTTCTCTGTGTATTCCATGGATTCAGTCAGCTCTTCTCTTTGGCATTAGGTGGTAAATCTGTGCCAAAATTCCAAGTTCAAGAAGAAGGTGGAAACTGCAATGAGCAGGGCTTTCAGAGATGGAGCTCAGCTTTCCAGGGCCCCTGAGAAATACTAAAGTGGCCAACATGTTGAGGGTGGGGGCCAAGGAGTAATGCCTCCCAGGAAGAGTCCCCTCGGGTAATGCTGGCACTGCAAGTGTCAGGGAGGGAGCTGAGCCAGACCACAAAGACTGGTTCAAGTTTAGGTTGATGACAGTAATGACTGGGACTGCAGTGCACAGGGTCAGACATTCAGACGAGGGAGCATGGAGCCCAGTCCACAGGGGAACGCCCGAGTCTTGGTGCTCTTCACAGTCCACACAGAAACAGGGGCACCTGTTAGAACATCTGAGAGTGAGAGGACAGCAGTACCTCTGGGAATCCCTGAGGATTACTCTTAAAATGCTTGGTAATGTGCATTAGTGCAGCAGACGGACCAGGGCCACTGCAGGGAGGAAAGGCAGGAAAGAGCAGCTCTGGACTCAACTGGGATCACAGGTCGGGGGCATCAAACTGGGCAGGACCCAAGTAGCCATTCAGTTGTGTGGCTCAGACTTTGAAATCCTTTACGAGGATATAACCACATGTGGGCCAAAGTGGAAGATTTAGATGGCCCAGGTCCTCAACAGCCTGGCGGGACTGGCCTCATTCATCCCCGAGGTAGAGCTAGGTCAGCCCCACTGGCTGCAGCTTGTTTGGAAAAGATACAGGTATAGACTGTCTTCCTCTAGTTGTTTTGATGGTTGGTGGTTTGATTGAATTTGATTCCTGGAACATGCTGGGGGTGTGCCCAACCCCACTGGCCAAAGCAAGGAGGACGCAGACAGTCCTGTTATGGGGGTGGGGATCCTAGAAGAACCTCTTGTGGCTTCAAGAGTGGTCTCCTGCTGTCTAGGCCTTTTCAGGCCCTGGCAGAGGTCTTTGTGAAGGCCAGGCCTCTTACAGGAAGGTAGTCTAGCTCCAAGTGACACCATTTTGAGCTGAAGAAAGTGTACTGGCAGCTCCAGGAATAAGGAGGCTCTGGAACTCAGCACTTCTGAAGGTGGGAGTGTATGGCTGCTGCAGACAGTGGGCAGGCACGGGCTCTGGGGATGGGCATCTTTATCCTCACTGGTTCCCTGGCACTAATGTAACACACTTGTTTCTTTCTTAATTAGTCCTGGACGGTCACCAGTTTCCTTTGACAGTGAAATAATAATGATGAATCATGTATACAAGGAAAGATTCCCCAAGGTAAGGATCCAGATTAAAGGAAACGGTAATATCCCTGAGGATGTCGCTTCCAGCCAGCCCCACTGCAAAGACCAGAGGTGGGAGGTAGCACCCTGTCTCTGGAGGCAGCCAGAATAGGAGGGCACAACATGGGGCCTGCCAGACTGCCAGAGAAGAGGAGGGACAGAGGGCCTGGAAGTCTGGGAACTGTGCTTGCAAGCCTCTGTTTCCCCACTCCCCACAGAAAAGGGGTGTCTAAAGGAAAATGTCAAAGCCGTATCCTACCATATGTTAATGGGGAAGGAAAGAGCAGAGATCTTGGTTCTAACCTGCCCATGAGGATCCATGAGTTGGGATCCCCAAGAAGGAGATTTGCCCTCTGAGAGCACCTTCATTTAAGGCAGATTTCTAAATTTCCCCTGCCAGGAAATTGGCCAGAGGGAGCAGTAGGGTGGGAGACAGAGCTCAGAGTTGCTATTCACAATTGGACTTGTGTTTTCAAGTGGGGAAATGCCAAGGAGGGAGGCGGGTTACTGTCCTGAGATAGTTGGGAAGTGGTCTTCAGAGCTGCAGTTTGATGGTGAACCTCCTCGTATGTGGAAAGAGAACCTTGTTTTGCATTTGCCTTTCCTTTTGAAGACCACATGCCTAAACCCTGTGATGTGGCTGTCTAATGATAGGCCTTGCCCCTGCAGAACAAACCAGCTCTGGAGGGAGGGAACCAGGGCCAGGTGGACCCCTCTTCATGACAGCAGCAAGCATGAGGTCTTCAGGCCTCTTTGTTCATCCTCCATCCAGACCCCCGGCTCTGCCTGTTCTTCTGTATCAGGGTTGGCAATGTGTGGTTTCCTGCTCCTCGAGCATGTCCTTTCTCTAGCCTTGGGGAGTCTCCGGGCACACGGGGCAGGCTGAGGGAAAGCTGTGCCGTCCTCTTGCTTTCCTTCTTCACGGGGAAGCGGAGCTTGAGGAAGAGTAGGTTCTGGGAGCAGCCCGACGGGGCTCAAGTCTGCTTCTACTGTGTGTTAGTCTCATGACCCTGGGCAGATGATTGACTTCTCTGAACTTCATTTGCCTCATCCGTAATTTGGGATAAGAAGAGAATCTCATAGGGAGCTTGTGAAGATGAATGAACATTAAACTTTTCTAACTGTGCCCAGGACACAGCAAGCACTCACAAGTGTTAGCTGTTATTTCTCTGCTGAGTGGGCACTGGAGAACGAGAGCAAAACAGAGAGGCAGAGTGACAGTGTGGAAATCATTCTGTTGTGCTTGGTTCTTTATTTAAAAAAATTAGGGGTATGCATAGTGTTTGGGCCTAGAGGAGCTATCCCACGTGGAAGGTCAGGAAGGGTGGTGGTGAGGAGATACCCCTCGTCCAAGGTAAGGAGCAATGGCTGCGCTTTGCTGGAGCAGCCATGAAGAGATACCCCAAGCCCAAGGTAAGAGAAACCCAAGTAAGACAGTAGGTGTTGCAAGAGGGCATCCGAGGGCAAACACACTGAAACCATACTCACAGAAAACTAGTCAATCTAATCACACTAAGACCACAGCCTTGTCTAACTCAATGAAACTAAGCCATGCCCATGGGGCAACCCAAGACAGGCGGGTCATGGTGGAGAGGTCTGACAGAATGTGGTCCACTGGAGAAGGGAATGGCAAACCACTTCAGTATTCTTGCCTTGAGAACCCCATGAGCAGTATGAAAAGGCAAAATGATAGAATACTGAAAGAGAAACTCCCCAGGTCAATAGGTGCCCAATATGCTACTGGAGATCAGTGGAGAAATAACTCCAGAAAGAATGAAGGGATGGAGCCAAAGCAAAAACAATACCCGGCTGTGGATGTGACTGGTGATAGAAGCAAGGTCCGATGCTGTAAAGAGCAATATTGTATAGGAACCTGGAATGTCAGGTCCGTGAATCAAGGCAAATTGGAAGTGGTCAAACAAGAGATGGCAAGAGTGAATCTCGACATTCTAGGAATCAGCGAACTAAAATAGACTGGAATGGGTGAATTTAACTCAGATGACCATTATATCTACTACTGTGGGCAGGAATCCCTCAGAAGAAATGGAGTGGCCATCATGGTCAACAAAAGAGTCTGAAATGCAGTATTTGGATGCAATCTCAAAAACGACAGAATGATCTCTGTTCGTTTCCAAGGCAAACCATTCAATATCACAGTAATCCAAGTCTATGCCCCAACCAGTAATGCTGAAGAAGCTGAAGTTGAACGGTTCTATGAAGACCTACAAGACCTTTTAGAACTAACACCCAAAAAAGATGTCCTTTTCATTATAGGGGACTGGAATGCAAAAGTAGGAAGTCAAGAAACACCTGGAGTAACAGGCAAATTTGGCCTTGGAATACAGAATGAAGCAGGGCAAAGACTGATAGAGTTTTGCCAAGAAAATGCACTGGTCATAACAAACACCCTCTTCCAACAACACAAGAGAAGACTCTGTACATGGGCATCACCAGATGGTCAACACTGAAATCAGATTGATTATATTCTTTGCAGCCAAAGATGGAGAAGCTCTATACAGTCAGCAAAAACAAGACCAGGAGCTGACTGTGGCTCAGACCATGAACTCCTTATTGCCAAATTCAGACTGAAATTGAAGAAAGTGGGGAAAACCACTAGACCATTCAGGTATGACCTAAATCAAATCCCTTATGATTATACAGTGGAAGTGAGAAATAGATTTAAGGGCCCAGATCTGAGAGATAGAGTGCCTGATGAACTATGGAATGAGGTTCATGACATTGTACAGGAGGCAGGGATCAAGACCATCCCCATAGAAAAGAAATGCAAAAAAGCAAAATGGCTGTCTGGGGAGGCCTTACAAATAGCTGTGAAAGGAAGAGAAGTGAAAAGCAAAGGAGAAAAGGAAAGATATAAACATCTGAATGCAGAGTTCCAAAGAATAGCAAGAAGAGATAAGAAAGCCTTCTTCAGCGATCAATGCAAAGAAATAGAGGAAAACAACAGAATGGAAAAGACTAGGGATCTCTTCAAAAAAATCAGAGATACCAAAGGAACATTTCATGCAAAGATGAGCTCGATAAAGGACGGAAATGGTATGGACCTAACAGAAGCAGAAGATATTAAGAAGAGGTGGCAAGAATACACAGAAGAACTGTACAAAAAAGATCTTCATGACCCAGATAATCACGATGGTGTGATCACTGACCTAGAGCCAGACATCCTGGAATGTGAAGTCAAGTGGGCCTCAGAAAGCATCACTACAAACAAAGCTAGTGGAGGTGATGGAATTCCAGTTGAGCTATTTCAAATCCTGAAAGATGATGCTGTGAAAGTGCTGCACTCAATATGCCAGCAAATCTGGAAAACTCAGCAGTGGCCACAGGACTGGAAAAGGTCAGTTTTCATTCCCATCCCAAAGAAAGGCAATGCCAAAGAATGCTCAAACTACCGCACAATTGCACTTATCTCACACGCTAGTAAAGTAATGCTCAAAATTCTCCAAGCCAGGCTTCAGCAATATGTGAACCGTGAACTTCCTGATGTTCAAGCTGGTTTTAGAAAAGGCAGAGGAACCAGAGATCAAATTGCCAACATCCACTGGATCATCGAAAAAGCAAGAGAGTTCCAGAAAAACATCTATTTCTGCTTTATTGACTATGCCAAAGCCTTTGACTGTGTGGATCACAATAAACTGTGGAAAATTCTGAAAGAGATGGGAATACCAAACCACCTGATCTGCCTCTTGAGAAATTTTTAGTATGCAGGTCAGGAAGCAACAGTTAGAACTGGACATGGAACAACAGACTGGTTCCAAATTGGGAAAGGAGTACATCAAGGCTGTATATTGCCACCCTGTTTATTTAACTTATATGCAGAGTACATCATGAGAAATGTTGGGCTGGATGAAGCACAAGCTGGAATCAAGACTGCCAGGAGAAATATCAATAACCTCAGATATGCAGATGACACCACCCTTATGGCAGAAAGTGAAGAGGAACTAAAAAGCCTCTTGATGAAAGTGAAAGTGGAGAGTGAAAAAGTTGGCTTAAAGCTCAACATTCAGAAAATGAAGATCATGGCATCCGGTCCCACCACTTCATGGGAAATAGATGGGGAAACAGTGGAAACAGTGTCAGACGTTATTTTTCTGGGCTCCAAAATCACTACAGATGGTGACTGCAGCCATGAAATTAAAAGACACTTACTCCTTGGAAGGAAAGTTATGACCAACCTAGATAGCATATTCAAAAGTAGAGACATTACTTTGCCAACAAAGTTTCGTCTAGTCAAGGCTATGGTTTTTCCTGTGGTCATGTATGGATGTGACAGTTGGACTGTGATGAAAGCTGAGCGCCGAAGAATTGATGCTTTTTGAGAAGACTCTTGAGAGTCCCTTGGACTGCAAGGAGATCCAACCAGTCCATTCTGAAGGAGATCAGCCCTGGGATTTCTTTGGAAGAAATGATACTAAAGCTGAAACTCCAGTACTTTGGCCACCTCATGTGAAGAGTTGACTCATTGGAAAAGACCCTGGTGCTGGGAGGGATTGGGGGCAGGAGGAGAAGGGGACGACAGAGGATGAGATGGCTGGATGGCATCACTGACTCGATGGATGTGAGTCTCAGTGAACTCCGGGAGTTGGTGATGGACAGGGAGGCCTGGCGTGCTGCGATTCATGGGGTCGCAAAGAGTCGGACATGACTGAGCGACTTGATCTGATAGTGTTTGGAAATGCATCCCATGTTTCCTCCTCCTTATGTATTAGGTGTTGTGTTATTCTAGCACTCCATGTTTGTATGTCCCCAAGTCATTCATGCAGGATGAAGTGATGATAGAGAAAATATGTTGATTCCTCCTCTCCCCTCCCACCACCATATATATATGTGTGTCTATATATGCATAAACCAAAAATGTGTGTATACATACACGCACATACACAAATATCCACCTAAACACACTGAAAATCAGAAATTGCCACTTGGTGGGCAAAGAAAAGAAAGCCAAGGCCCAGATAGGCAGGAACTTGTTAGCTCACGTGTGTTCTTTTGACATTAATGTGCAGTTAGATCCCCAAGAGGCTTCTGAGCGAAACCCCAAGCTGCTCTGCTGGGGATCCGGGTCCATGAGCCGGTAGGTTCACAACTTGAGTAAATACTCTCTGAACATCTGCTTAGCTCACTTGGGTCTTAAGGTGAAGTAAGAGCATCCTGAGATAATCAGACTCCCTCTGGCTTGAAGAAGTTCCCAGTTTGGAGACAGATTTAGAAACCAGCAGTGTCCACACACCAAGTTTGTATAGTTGAGGGGTCCAGTGGAAGCACGGAGGAAAAGAAGCCCTAGTTCGCCTGGAGGAATCAAAGACTTCCCAGAGGAGAATGATGCTTGAACTGAGATTAGGAGTCGTAGGAGTTTGCCAGGCAGGCTTGGCAGGTGAAAAAGCCACACACAGGCAACAGCATAAATGGACGGAGGCATGAGACAGCATAATGAGGAGGGAAACAACAGAACCCCAGTGTCCTTAGAGCAAGAGAGCATGCCCTTTAAGGAGTGAAGAGGTGGACGAGGCCAGATGGGAGAGGCCTTGACTTGACTTGAAGGCGGCCTTTCACGTGTCCAGTCTTCAGGTTCCCCAAGTGCAGCATCCGGAGAGCAGGATCACAGAGCCTGTCCTCAGGCTATGACCAGGCCCTTCCGGCTTAGCTCCAGGTGACCTGGCGCAGGAGGAGAAAGTCACTTGTCCTTTTTGATTTGCAGGCCACTGCACAAATGGAAGAGCGTCTGGCCGAGTTCATCTCCTCCAACACTCCAGACAACGTGTTGCCCTTGGCTGATGGAACCTTGAGCTTTATTCATCATCAGGTGATAGAGATGGCCCGAGACTGCCTGGACAAATCCCGGAGTGGCCTCATTACCTCACACTACTTCTACGAACTTCAAGAGAATTTAGAGAAGCTTCTGCAAGATGTGAGTGCCCTTGTGCGGAACTCTGGTGAACGCTGCACGTGGCAGTGGTTATTAGTGCTGAGCCAAGATTACAGTGGTCATGGTGCTCCCAGCCTGCGTGCCACCTCTTGCTGATGTGCGGGGCCCACCTTACATGTCCTGCTGCTGCTGCTGGACTTTGGTTCCTCCTCAGTCCCCTGCATTTCTGAGAGAAGCCTGTTTAGTATCAGAACCCAGTGCTATGAGTCTTCTCCTTTTCTAATTCTAGTCACCCTGCCCAAGGTTCCAACACTGGTAGTGTTCATAAATATTTGCCTAGGAGACTTGTAACCCAAAGCCAGAAAGAGGCCCCAGTGGCTGCCGTGGGCTCTCGTTTGGTAGACACACTGGTGTAAGCAGAGCCTTGAAACCGCTTCTTCTCAGCCAAGATAAAGCAGTCCTGAAGACTGCTCTGTGGGTTTATCTGTTCGCTGATGCTCCCTGTACATAGTGAGAAGTTCTCTAGTGGGGACAGATGGTTTAGAGACCTGGTGCTCCTGAGCGTGAGAAGTCTCTGGGTCGCTACTTCATGCTCCGCGGTTGGCTTCCTCTCCACCTCTCCACTTGGGTGATGGGTGCTTCTCCGCAGACCACAGCTGTTCACATCACACCATTAGCACAATTTAGGGGAGAGGAGATGTGCTGTCTGCCTGGGGCTGGGCTCTTCATGTCACTGGAATGTTTCCCAGTCCAGACCCAGTTACCTCCAGACCTGTGCCTTCTCACCAACTGAGCTGAGAGCCAAGGCTGATAATCAAATGGACTCCAGTGTGTTAGTCCAGAAGTTAGGAGCTGGAAGTTTTTTGTTTTTTTTAATTTAGGAAAAAGTTGAACCTAGAGAAAGGATCATGATCATTGCTGTCAGATACTGGAAGTCTTCTCATATGTAATAGATGCATAGCTTTTCTGTCCCCTAAAAGGTAGACAAGCCCAGTGGACAAGAGTTACTTTGAGAAAGGTTTTAATTTTAATAGATGAAGAAGTTCTTCCTTCTATAAAATTGTCTTTCTGATTTTAAAAGCAATACTTGCATTCAGACATTGCAGAAATACGAGTTTAAAAAAGCTAAAGTCCCATGAAACATCACTGGCAGCTCTTTGTTTCTGTTCAAGAATAATTTTCTCCCATCCAAGTACTAACCAGGCCCGACCCTGCTTAGCTTCTGAGATCAGACGAGATCGGGCGCGTTCAGGGTGGTATGGCCGTAGACCAAGAATAATTTTCTAACAGTTCTGTAACAATAGATAGGAATCTGGGACTGAGATATCAGGTAAATCAACCAGACTTCCAAGGTTGCTTGTACATCTAAGATTAATCTTCTGAAATGCTAAAGTCAGAGCCCTGCCCAGAAACTACAGGCATTTTCCTCATTGCCCCTGGAAGTAGGAAGAATACTAGACACGGAGCCAGTGCAGTCATATGTTCTGTCGTTTGCTAGGCCCTAGGAATGCAGAAAAGAAGTTCAGTGTGGGTCTGGCTCAAGGAATTTGCCTTTGACTGGGGTGTACAGACCCATCAATAAGAATTGCAGTAAAAATGACAGCTGTTAGTTATTGAAGTGTCCTGTGTGCCAGCCATCACACCGAGTGCTCTATGAATTACCTCACTTTTGTTTATTGTAGTAAGTGTGATTGATGAGCACTAGCTAGAGATGAATTCTGAGCACAGAGGAGGATATGCTGACTCTGTGTGGAGAGTTCAGGAAAAGTTGGATCTTCGTGAGGAGGTAGGAGTTCACTGGACTTAGGAAGGAGTACAAACAACCTCTCAGAGGTGTGGAGGAACTTGGTACATTCTGGACATTACAGGTAAAGTAGTTTGACATGACTAGAATGAAAGATGCCTGCGGGGAAACCTTGGTAGATGAATATGCTAGTCACTGCGCTAATTTAACTTCACAACAGCACTGTATGGAAGGTGCTATTATTATTCTCTAAATAAACAGATGAGAAAACCAAAATTTAAAGGGGCCAAGTGAGCCCAAGGTAACTTGTTTCTTGCGTAACAGAGTTGGAACCCAAACCGAGGTTATTCATTCCAGAGCCTAAGATCTTACACTTTCAAACACTTAGCAAGCATTGACATCTGCTATACAAGAGGCACCTATGCTAGGCTTAGTATGTGAGGGAAAAAGAAAGACACAGGCTGTGTATTCACAAGGCCCAGCAGCATAGCTGTAGAGACAGTTAATTATAAGACAACATGCTAGTACCATGTGCTATGAGCAAACAGCTTGGGGAGCGTAGAAAAGGGAGCCGTTACTTCTTGTTCTTCGTGTGTGTGTGTGTGTGTGTGTGTGTGTGTGTGTGTGATGGAGCAGGGGTCTTAGATGAGCCTTCACACAGTTGATATTTGGGCTGCACCTTAAAAGAACGAATGCAATTTCATCAAGTGCCCAGCCTCTCTTCTCATTTAATAACCAGGTTTTTTTTGTTTTTGTTTTTAAATGGTCTTCATTTGCTATATTTCTTTCCTTGCAACCTATTCACTATTCATCATCCTGCCTTCCACTTTCCCTTCCCATATTCCACTAAAACTGTTTCAGGCAAAAGTCCCCAAAGAACTAACTGACCAGTTGCCAAATCCTGTGACCTCTTTCAGCCCTCATCTTCGTTTGCCTCTCTGCGGGAGTTTGCACAGTGAAAAAACCTCTCCTTGATCTCCCCTCCCCCTGGTTGTCGTGAAAGTGTTCTCTCCTGTCTTGCTGCCCCTTCACAAGTTCTCTTAAATTCTGGTGTTCCTAGGGACACCCTCCTGAGCATCCATACTCCCGTTCTCCTTCTTCACTCTGATCAGTCCTGACAGCTCCCATGTCTTCAGTTGTCATCCATTCACTAAGGGTCCCTGCCCACCTGCGTTCTCCTGAGTTTCAGATCCTTCACTTTCCTTCTCACATTGGCTGGTATTCTTCATTGCAAGTAGTAGAGCCACCTCAGAACAGTTTATTATATAAAGACTGAAAGGGCAGGTCTTAGAGAATTGAAGACAGCAATGCAACCAGGCTTTCGGAATGGACCAGAGCTAGAAATGAGAACCTGTGGAAAGCCCAGGAAGTGTTCATCTTCCTCCAGTCCACTCTGTTCTCTCTTTGGTAGGCATGCTCATCCTTTTCCCCAGAAGCGGATTATACAGTTCTGTCATCCTGATATTAACCGTTGTCGTTCCATCCACCTTTCAGCACCTATATCCCCTCTGGTCAGCTGTTGGAAGTGGGAGGGAAAGTGCAGCCACACAACACAGATTCTAGAAGTCAGAACAGTTTCCAGAAAAAAAGAAGCAATCCTGGGCTGAGCAAATACCTCAGGAAGTAGCTAGTGTAGTACCTCAGACTCTCCAGGTCCAAAACAGAACTCTTTTCCACCTACCTGCTTTGTCTTTAAAGCTAAAGGGAATATGTTCTCTACCTATCCTTGGGGCTTCCCTTGTAGCTCAGTTGGTAAAGAATCTGCCTACAATGCAGGAGACCTGAGTTTGATCCCTGGGTCAGGAAGATCCTCTGGAGAAGGAAATGGCAATCCACTCTGGTATTCCTGCCTGGAGAATCCCATGGACAGAGGAGCCTGGTAGGCTACAGTCCATGGGATTGCAAGAGTCACGACTCAGCAATTTAACTACTACTAACTACTACTACCTATCCTTACCTAAACTGCATATCTCTTTATATTATCTGTTTCATTTAGGGGTTCACTGAAATTTCCCTAAAATTGGAGCTGCAGTTACCATCTATTCCTGCCTCATGCACCCCTCAGGGCTGCTCTCAGATGGCCCAGTCTGTCCATTTCCCTACATTCTTACTTCCTTGATTTATGCCTTTTTCATCTTCACTATTGCCATAGCCTGCTGGTGGGTTTTCCTCCTTTTAGACTTGCCCTCTTTCATGCACCATCCCCACTACAGCCAGAGCCGTCTCTCTGAAGTCCCTGCTGCTCGCATCACTCTCCTGCTTTGAGGTCTTTCTATTCCTTACGGTCTGTCTGTGGTGGAAAGCATCAGTGAAGGCTCCATTGAGAGCTGCCTCTTGAGCTGGGGTCTGGTAGGTAAGTGAAGCCTGCTGGATGGAGAAGCAGGTAAAGCGGTGTGTCCGTGTGACATTCCTGTGTCATGCAGTGTTCACCAGCTCACGTGGCTCCTGCTCATGGCCCACTGACCTCCTCTAAGGTCTCTGCTTTGCAGAACTCTCTGTACTACAAAGCGCTTCTCCCCAGAGTCGGCTCTGTTCAGGCCGGTCCTGCTTCGCTCCGCCACGCTGGGCCGGCAGATCGCTCAAGCTACCTTTGTCTTCTCTACAGGCTCATGAGCGCTCAGAGAGTTCAGAAGTGGCTTTTGTGATGCAGCTGGTGAAAAAGCTGATGATTGTCATTGCCCGCCCAGCTCGTCTCCTGGAATGCCTGGTGAGTGGGCTCTGGGAAGGTTGGGGGTTGGTGGTGGCTGGAGGGGTGGGAACAGGGACTGCAGAGGAAGTATTCTGCTAACAGCAGAACTGTGGGGGCACCCGCTGCCATTTCTGCTGCTGAAGTCCTTATTTAAATATGATGTGCAAGCACTGGGGGACCAAATGAGTCCCTGAGGAAACATGGACACCTCTGAGGAGAGTGGTGGGGAGAGGTTTCATCTGCCCACCCCACACTGAGCAGGCCCAGGTTAGTGGGGGCCCCAGGGCTGAGAAGCACAGGCCAGTTTTGTTTGCACAAGTTGAGTCCACCCTTCATTTGATCATTCAGTGACACTTTACTGAATGCCTCCTTCATTCTAGACACTGGAGATACAGGTATAAATAAAGCAGAGTCCTGATCCCATAATGCCTCCTCTGCAGCAGGGTTAGAATTAATCTTGAATGCCTTAGGTATGAAGCCTGAAGATGTGCAAGTAATAGTTATGATATTGGCGAAGTGTTGTGAAGGGGGAAAATCCAAGGTGCAGTGGGAACATGAGGAAGGACGTGCTTCTCAGGATGGACAGGAATGAATGTTGAGTGAAGGCCCCCTGGGGAATGTGAAGCTTTGTCAGTGACTTGAAGGATAACTGTGAGTTTACCAGGAGAGAGCTGTCAGAAAGGACATTTGATGGAGTGTGGGTGTGTCTGAAGAGCTGGTGAGGGAAAAACTTGGGAGGTGGATCCTTCATGTCCTTCATGACAGGACCATGAAGGGTGCGGGTTCTTGGTTCAGGAGTTTGTGTTTATCCATAAGGCCACTGGGAGCCATCAGGAAGTTTAGGTAAGAATGTGATGTGGTCAGATTTACTTTTTATAACTAACTTTGTAAAGGTATGATTTACATACAATAAAATATATCCTATTTGGTTATACAGTTCAGTGAGTTTTAGCAAATCTACACCTGTCTAGTCACTGCCACAGTTGAGATGGAAGATATTTCTCTCACCTCAGAAAATTCCCTTGTGCCCCTTTGCAGTCAGCCCCTTTCCCCTCCCCACCTCACCTCCCACTCCAGACAGCCACCTATCTGCTCTTTGACTATGGTTAAGTTTGCCTTTTATACAGTTTCATATAAATTAAATCATGCAGTGTGTTCTGACTTCTTTAACTCAGCATAATTTTGTAGCAATTCATACATATTATTGCATGCAGCAGTGATTGGTTCCTTTTTATTTCTGAGTAATACTCCATGAGATTTACTCCTGAGAAAGATACCTATGGGCACAACATGGATAATGAACTGGGGGAGAAGGCAGAGCCAGGGACAGTGGGGCAGAGGCTCTTAACACAGTTCATGTGAGAGAGGCGCGCCATGAACTAGGACGGTGGTAGAGACCAGATAAGGAGATTTGGGTGGAGGGGAGTTTATGAAGTAGGCATTCTGACTAGACAGGGACGGAGGAAGAAGCAGGTAATAGAATTTCCCAGTCTGGCTTAGATTTTACCCAAATAGGTGGTGGTGGTGTTTTCTAAACCCCTGAGACCAGAGGTAAAGAAAAGCAGTGGAGGCTGGGGTTGTGACCAGAGGGCCGCTCCTGCAACAACGTGAAGTCTGTGGTTAAACAGGGGCTGGCAGTTCAGTCTGGTCTTGTGCAGTGGTTTTGTCTTTCTCCCTACCTCTGTGGCCATGGTCAAATCCATGCATCTCTGTGAGACTTGACTTCCTTCCCAAGATCATAGAGGTATCATCAGGGCTTAGTGCCGAGTGTGACACTTAGTAGGCACTCAGTCAGTGAGGCCCTCATTATTCTGTGCTCTGGGCAGACAAAGACTTCTGTGCTGTGTCCATATGGCTCTCTAGACCCCAGGACACAGGGGTTGCTCAGTAGATGCCTGACAGCATGGGTGTGTACCACCAGGGCTGTGAAGTGTGACTGAAGGTGGCCAGGACTGCCCCCCTGCACTAGGTATGGGGAGACACCGACAGTGCTGTGTCTGGCTGGCACAAGGCTTTGGACCAGGCAGATAGGCAGAGCTCTCTTGAAACTGAAAGCTCTGAGTCGTCTTGCTGTGGAAGCCAGCAGATGTGGAGGGTGTTCAGTCTGGAGGCGACCTTTAAGATAGCTGTGTCCCCATTGGTCCCTGACTCATGATGCTTCTGGGGGTTCTGGGGTAGGGGTGTCCATCACAAAGAGGAGGTCTTCCTATTCCTCCTGCTCTGGGTAAATGCCTTCAAACCATAAAGGCCAGCAGCCTTCGCCTGTAGGTCTCACCACTGACTACCTCTCTCCCCGGTACAGGAGTTTGACCCTGAAGAGTTCTACCACCTGTTAGAAGCAGCTGAGGGCCACGCCAAAGAGGGACAAGGGATTAAATGTGACATTCCCCGCTACATCGTTAGCCAACTGGGCCTCACACGGGATCCCCTAGAGGGTGAGCATGCAGCCTCGTGGCTGCAAAGTGGCCCCACAGCCTACACGCTCTAACAGCAGGGAAACCACTGGGAGAAGAGGGTTAGCTGGACAGGGACACAACACAGCCTCAGAGGCCCGAGGGCTGCAGGAAAACCCTGTGTTCTGTGTCATAAAAGAGCCACTCCTTCGAGATAGTCCACATCTGCCTTCTGACACCCAAGCGGGGCTGTCTTGGGCACACCTGGGTTGGATTTAGATCCTAAAGGTCAAAAGAGGTCAACACAAGGACCACAATCACATTTTCAGAAACGGTCACCTCGTCTGCATGCTTGCCTCTCCTGCAGCCACCTTACAGGTCCCCTTGTGTCTTTGGGGTGGTCCCGACTCCGGGCTTCATGCTGAGCCCCTCGTGAAGGTGGGCGTCTGAGTCCCTTGTCTCTAGTCGCCCCGCCCCTGCCTTTCCTGCTTCCCGGCCTCATCCAGCAGAGCAGAGTCTTGGCAGCAGGACGGGGGCCGGCTACCAGCTTCAGGCCTGTTTTCAGCTATTGTCCCGAGTTTGAGGGAAGCTTTATAGAATTTTCCAGGCCTTTTGAATGGCACTGGACTTAGATACGAGTGGCAATGTTATTTGGCAAACAAGTCCAAAAGCTGTGACTCCACTAAAGCCAGAGCCACAAGACCGCCTCCCAGACCCGTGCAGGAAGCATTTATGGCTCCCCTGCATGCGTCTGTCCTCTGGCGTGAGCGGGCGGCCGAGAGGCCTGAGGTTGCCGCGCACACTTTTGTCTTGTATCCTTGCTTTGTTTCTAGAAATGGCCCAGTTGAGCAGCTATGACAGTCCTGATACTCCGGAGACAGATGATTCAGTCGAGGTAAAGACTCTGAGCTCTTGCCTCAACCCTGGGCCCTGGGCCCTGTGAAGCGCGGGCTGTGGGTTCTCTCAGAGACTGTCTGCAGGAGGGCCAGTGGAGAGGGTGGTTGCTGCACGGTCTGAGGGCTGTTCAGCTCCGGGAGGAGTGGGGAGGCTCCGGCAGGGCTGAGCGGGGCAGACACTGGGGCACAGCCTCCTCAGGTATGCACACTCTGACGAGCATGCCTGCCCCTTGCCTTTTCCCTTGTCTTCCAGGGCCGTGGGGCATCTCTGACATCGAAAAAGACACCCTCTGAGGAGGACTTCGAAACCATTAAGCTCATCAGCAATGGCGCCTATGGGTAAAGTCAGGGGTCGGGTATGGCCGGGACTAGAGCTCAGTTGGCCCGTGGGCTCTTCTTTCTGGAAGTGAGTGGTACCTGGTCCTCTGGGCAGCAGGACTGTCCCTCAGGATGGCCCTTCTCCCTCCCTGAAGCCTCCTGGAGAGACGATAGTGCAGTTCCCTCTGACAGCTGAGCGTGGTGCCTTTCCTGGGCAGGAGCCCCTCTTCCCTTGGGGGCACTCCTCCTCTTATGAGCTCTGAGGAGGGGTTGAGCTGTGTCCTCAGGAACTTGACGAGCTCCCAGGGCAGGCCCTCGTGTCCTTCTCACTGTCGAGCACCACCTGCCCCGCTGTTCCATACACCAATAAGGTGTGAGAGGAGTCAGTTTGACCCCCAGGCTGGCAGTGGCGGAGGGCATGGCCAAGGGCCATGCGGAACAGACGGGCTTTGCTTCCAGGGCCGTGTTCCTGGTGCGGCACAAGTCCACCCGGCAGCGCTTTGCCATGAAGAAGATCAACAAGCAGAACCTGATCCTGCGGAACCAGATCCAGCAGGCCTTCGTGGAGCGGGACATCCTGACTTTTGCTGAGAACCCCTTTGTGGTCAGCATGTTCTGCTCCTTTGAAACCAAGCGCCACCTGTGCATGGTGATGGAGTATGTGGAAGGTACGGGGGACAGGTGGCCTGCCCTAGGGGCCAAGGCACAGTCAGAGACAGCCCTGATCAGGGCCCAGCAGCTTTGTGTGGCTGTGGTGTTTCAGGGCCCAGCTTCCCCACCTGTCCTTGGCCCTGGTTTCTGCTTTAGGATCGTAGAGACCATTTGGCCACGGCAGGCACCAGGTGCCGTGCCTCTCCCAGGAAGAGGCTTCTGGAGCTGGAGCTGCCATGAGGCTGCCCATGTCAGGCACAGAAAGAGGCATTCTGGGACGGGATGTATATGTCCCTCAACTGTAAAACCTATGCCCAAAGCCTGCACGGCCCATAGCCTGCTGGCACCACACAGGGCTGAGAAGGCAGCAGAGCCACCCACGCCCAGGGTCAGTCACTGGGAGGATTGCATCTGGGCCCTTGGGAGAAAGGCAGGCTGCCACCCTGACAGATGGCTTTAGAGGGCACCCCTTAAAGAGCATACAGCATGCTCAGGGTGGCGCAGAAGAGCATGGTGGAGCACAGCTTCTCCGGTGGCCTTCCCTCTCCTTTCGTCAGGGCTGTGCACAGCTTCCAAATATGCCTAAGTCTTGAAGTTGGGAACAACACTTCCCTTTTAATTCCTTGGGTATGTGCTGGGAGTTTACAATGTTACTTTACTCAAAACTAAAGGACAGCCAATGGGAAGGAAATAACACATGCTGAAATATCAGCCAGACGTGTTTACAATAAACAGGATTCCCACCCAAAAATAACTTAGTCCTGTCCCAACAAGTCAACTTACAGGCATAGAGGCCTGGGTTCCTTCCTTCTTTGGCCTGAACAGCAGCCTTGACCGCCCCCGGCCGACTCCTCTTGCTCCTGCTCCAGTCTACAGTCTGTCTCCCACCCACCCCAGCAGCAGGGGTGCTAGAATCACCGTCTCTAGCGCCAGGGAGTTTGGTGAGGCCATCTCCTCTGGGGCCTCTGAGACCATCTGGAGCAGGGCACTGGCTCCCTGCTTCATGGTGGCCTGGGCTTGTTGCAGGAGGAGACTGTGCCACGCTGCTGAAGAACATCGGGGCCCTGCCTGTGGACATGGTGCGCCTGTACTTTGCAGAAACTGTGCTAGCCCTGGAGTACTTACACAATTACGGCATCGTGCACCGTGACCTCAAGCCTGACAAGTATGCCCACTCTTCGAGTCCCTTGTTTAGGGTCTCCCACTTGGGTCTCAAGATAAATGAAGGCAGACACAGCATGTTTGAATCTATCCCAAATGGCTAGTCATGTGGGTGTGCACCCAGGCTTGGTACTCTAACCCCTGACTCTCCCCAGATGCAAAGAACATTGACAGCAAGGTCCAGCAGGGGCATTGTAAAGCTTTGGTGACATCAAAGAATCACTGAGGAGCTCTACCCAAGAACCCAAGCAGAAGCAAAAGAATCCACACACCTAGTAGATGGCAGAGCAAGTGGCCTGGCATTCACTGACATGTGCTCTCTGCCAAGCACTGTATTCTCGTCTCTGGTCTATAGAGCTTAAGTCCAGTGTGGGCGACTCTCATGCTGAGGAGCAGGATATACAAAGACACACACAGGTGTGAGGAACTACAAATAGTGCAGTATGGCTGAAGCTGAGATTGTTAGTTTCAGTCGTGACTGAGGGGCAGGGATTGGACCATCAGGGGACCTTTTATTTAGTTTGGGTTGAGTTTTAAAGGGTCCTAGAGAATCTCTGACCCAGGGCTTCCTTGGTGGCTCAGACAGCAAAGAATCCACCTGTATTGCGGGAGACCTGGGTTCAATCCCTGGGTTGGGAAGAGCCCCTGAAGGAGGACATGGCAACTCACTCCGATATTCTTGCCTGGAAAATCCCCATGGACAGAGGAGCCTGGCGGGCTATAGTCCATGGGGTTGCAAAGAGTCAGACACAACTGAGCGACTAAGCGCAGAATACACACAGAGAGTCTCTGAAGGGTCTGTTAACCACGGGGAGATGCACTCAGACTTTGATTTAGGTTTAGGAAGATCACTGCCCATGGAAAGAGGTGGTGAGACCACAGCAGTAGACCAGGCCCCTGGAGCAGAGTCGGGCGGGAGAAGAGAGGGATGGGGAAGTGGCAAGGAAATGGTAAGGCTGGGGTGAGAGAGCAGGCTGGGACATCTTCCACATTTCTGTCTTGAGGCTGGGGTGATAAGTCTCTGTCATGGAAAGCAGCTTTGACGTTAGACAGACTGCATTCATACAGCTCGTTAACCCTGTGAGCTCAGGTCAGTGAATTAAACCTCTTTGAGCTTCGTGTTCCTCCTCTTGGGGATAATACCTGCTTTGGTTGTGTTATTCCTCTGTAAAACCTTTCATGAGCCAGAATATTCTTATAAACAATCGTTAAAGCACTTATCACAGAGCTCAGTAGGTAAGAGAAACACTGCTTTTCACTGAGAAGAGGACCCATTCGGAGGCATGAGCTTGTTTGGACAGGTTGAGTTCAGGGTGCCCACAGGGCTTCTGGCAGTGAGTAGGTGTGGAGCTCATAAAAGGAGTCGGGGCCGGAGATTCTAGGGAGTACAGGGCTAGCAGGGCCGAAGCCTTTGGCACTAAGTGAAATGGCTCAGGCAGTGTGTGTGAAGGGGAAAGACAGTTCCCTGTGAGATCTTAGAGCCCCCAAGTCCAGCTATGGATTTGGGATGAGGTCATTGTGCCCCTTTCCCCTTCTCCCTGATTTGGGGTGTTGTGAGCCCCCCAGGTCAGAAGAGGGGGCTGGAGATGGCTGGAGCCTTAGGACAGGGCTGACCGCTTGCGGAGGAAAGCTTGTTCCTCAGCCGGCCGATATTTGCCCTCAGTGTAGAGCACAGTCGAGGACAGTAAACAAAGGTGACTTGGGGGGCGGGGGGCTGGGCAAAAGGCGGGTTAGTTGCTCATGCCGAGTGCAGTTTTCACACTGCCAGAGCTGCTTGTTCTCTCACAGCTGCCTGTTCCCCTGTCTGAGTGGGGAAAGGGGGAGTATGCTAAAGTCAGCACTTTTGGAAGACCAGGAGATAACTCCAGACATTTGTTTCTCTGGTTTCCCAGCCTGCTGATTACATCCATGGGTCACATCAAGCTCACTGATTTTGGCCTTTCCAAAATTGGCCTTATGAGTCTGACCACAAACTTGTACGAGGGCCACATTGAAAAGGATGCACGGGAGTTCCTGGACAAGCAGGTAAGAAGGACGGTTGAGAGCTTGGGGGTTGAATTCCAGGCCTCAGAGTAAGAATGGGGAGCCGCATGCTTCCCCTGCAGCTCAGTGTTAAGACTGAGAGCGCCTGTCTTTTCCTCCTTGTGGTTCCAGGGAGGTATTAAGAGAGGGAGCACCTTTGGAAATAGGGTGGCCCATGAGAATCAAATGGGTAGAAAATCCAAAATCATCTTCCTCCTGGGGCTTGGGAGAAGATCGGTCTCAGGACCGTTGACACTCTCAGAGCTGACACTAGGTCGGTCCTGAGCCTCCTGGCCTCAGTGAAGGGCAGAGCTCTCCCAGCGCCTGTGTCCTGAGAACACAGCTCCAAGTTTCCACTGGGCTGCATCCAAAGAGTAGCCTCTGAGCGATTCCTGATTTGACATTTCGGGTTGTGACTGTCCACAAGTCGCTGTAGTAGTCACGTGGCCATAGGATCTGTTCTTTGGGAGGCTGGAGGGCAGAGGTCAATTGTGGGCACCTCATGCCAAGAGGGATAGAACTAGTTAATAGTTAATTAGGATATAATAGTTAATTATTATAATTAACTAATTAATTAGGATAGTTAATTAGGAAATACGTAAACTCGCCCCACCGATAGCGCCAGCTCTGGTACCCTGGGGCTCCTGTCACTCCTGCTCATTAACCAGAGTGTGATGAGTCTTCATTCAGAGACTTTCTGCTCAAGAAGCGGAAGCACCCCCACCCATCCAGCCACCATGCCAGGTGACTATCTCAGGATGCTGAGCCCCCCAACTCCTGTGTGCCCAGGTATGCGGGACCCCGGAGTACATTGCACCTGAGGTGATCCTGCGGCAGGGCTACGGGAAGCCAGTGGACTGGTGGGCTATGGGCATCATCCTGTACGAGTTCCTGGTGGGCTGCGTCCCTTTCTTTGGAGACACTCCGGAGGAGCTCTTTGGGCAAGTGATCAGTGGTAGGTACCATCACCCCAGCCCACTGCGGGGACAGAATCCAGATCCACAGATATGATTTTCACAAGCATCTGTGAGGCTTACAAGTTCTTGCTCTGAATTCTTCTGTGTGTGTTTGGTGTGCTTGCTTCAGATGTGCACGTGCACACCGTGTGTGTCACCTAGCACTTGTTCTGATCGTGTTTGTGATCCTGCATACGTGCATGGGTGTACCTGTGCCGTGAGTGTGAGTTCTGTGTGTGTGTGTGTGTGTGTGTGTGAGTGAGTGTATCTGTGTCAGGAGTATAAAGGCGGGGTGAGCTGGAGATTAGAACAGAGGATGCCACTGCTTTCCAGTGGCTACTCTGGATCAAAGAACCAGCTGTGGTCGAGGATGTGGGAGATTCCCCCAGAGAGAGGGGAGCTTGTGCAGCTTGAAGGAAGTGGGTCCCAGGAAAGGCTTTCAGGGCTCTGGGCTGGGCCCTTTATACCTCCCCATGGTATATCCTATCCTAGGACCCTCTTCTCCAGCTCTCCACTCTGCCCACGACTTCTAAGACCTTCTCTAACCCACTCCTTCCCTTGTCACCCCGATGACTCTTCAGATGAGATTGTGTGGCCTGAGGGGGACGATGCACTGCCGCCGGACGCCCAAGATCTCACCTCAAAACTGCTCCACCAGAACCCATTGGAGAGACTGGGCACAGGTGGGCCAGGCCCCAGTAAGGGAGGAGTGGGGCTGTCCATGTAACTGGGAGGTTCAGGCTTCAGGTGTGGGCAGTGCCCCTGGTTCCTGACTGCCGTGCTCCCTGTGGGCGGAAGAGGAAGATGTTGGAGCTGAGGCCTCCAAGCCCAGCCTCTCGGGAACTAGGTTCTCACTGGATGTGCGACCTGGACTCCACCCGCCCAAACCATCCCTGTCCACAGGCAGTGCCTATGAGGTGAAGCAGCACCCATTCTTCACTGGTCTGGACTGGACGGGACTTCTTCGCCAGAAGGCTGAATTTATTCCTCAGCTGGAGTCAGAGGATGATACCAGCTACTTTGACAGTAAGGCCACTGGTGGGACAGGGAGGAGTGGGAATCCTACCTGTGCCCAGAGACACTTGTGTGCCCTGAGCTTGGTATTGGGAGTCACTTCCCCAGGCCCTCCCGAGGTCTGATAGGGTTGAAGGAGGCCAGCACCAGGGCCTCTGAAAGGCACTGCTGTGTGTGTCCCAGCCCGCTCAGAGCGATACCACCACGTGGACTCGGAGGATGAGGAGGAAGTGAGTGAGGATGGCTGCCTTGAGATTCGCCAGTTCTCGTCCTGTTCTCCAAGGTTCAGCAAGGTGCGACCGGTGCAGCCCCAGCTGGAGAACTGGGAGGAGCAGACCTGTTGAGGGATGTGCTGGGGCCACCTAAGGGGGCAGGGGCTGGAGCTGTCTCCAGGGAAAGAGGGGAGAGGGCCGCACCTGCACAGAGTGGATACTTCCAGGTCTACTCAGAGCCCTGAGGTAGGAGATGCCAGGGTGGCGCCAGGTCAGACCAGTGGAATGCCTGTTTCTTTGAATGTTCTCAGCTGTGTGCAGGGGAGGAAAGGGGAGAATTAGCTGCAGTTCCTGGGCTTCAGGCGCCGGGGATCCTTTGTGGCCTGTGGTGTGGTGGTTGGGCATCCTGGCAGATGCCCCGTGCCCACAGGTGTACAGCAGCATGGAGCGGCTCTCGCTGCTCGAGGAGCGCCGGACGCCACCCCCCACCAAGCGCAGCCTGAGTGAGGAAAAGGAGGACCGCACGGATGGCCTGGCGGGGCTGAGGGGCCGAGAGCGAAGCTGGGTGATCGGCTCCCCTGAGATGTGAGTGCTCAGAGCCAGGGGTGGGCGGCACGGCCATCCGTGGGGCCGTCACTGATGATGGGGAAGGACGTGATGCCGTGAGGGGCCTTCACGGGTGCGGCTCCCGGAGGGAGGTTCTGTGAGCCAAGCCCCCGAGGAGGCCTGGGCTGGAGGAGGGAGGCTGCTGGGCCCTCCACCCTCGGCCTCATGTCTCCCAGATTACGGAAGCGGCTGTCGGTGTCCGAGTCGTCCCACACGGAAAGCGATTCCAGCCCTCCACTCACCGTGCGGCGCCACTGCTCGGGCCTCCTGGACGTGCCTCGCTTCCCTGAGAGCACTGAGGAGGCTGTTGGCGCTCCCAGGAGGCAGCAGCAGGAGGGTGCATGGCTTCTGACCCCGTCTGGAGAGGGGGCGTCTGGGCCTGCCCTGGAACGGCCGGCCGAGCGGCGGCTGAAGCTGAATGAGGAACCTGCTGGCCAGAGCAGCGCCCCCAGCCCAGGTGCGGCCCCGCCAGTGGGGGGCCTGGCTGGGGTGCTGTGGGGGGCCCGGAGTGGAGGCTCAGCTGAACAGTGGGCCCCATTGCCCGCTTGGTCCACAGCCATGGAGACCCGAGGAGGCCGCGGAACCCCACAGCTGGCAGAAGGAGCCACAGCCAGGGCCATCAGCGACCTGGCGGTGCGCAGGGCCCGCCACCGGCTGCTCTCTGGGGACTCCATAGAAAAGCGCACCGCTCGCCCCATCAACAAAGTGATCAAGTCCGCCTCAGCCACAGCCCTGTCCCTTCTCATTCCTGCTGGTGAGGCCCCCGGGGAGTGAAGATCAAGATTCATAGCAAGGGCCTTGGCCTCTCTGTGGGCCTGTGGCCCAGGGGTCTGCCCCCAGCAGGGGTGTCTGTGTGTTGTGTTGAGGAGCAGGTGTCTGAAAAACTGCATGTCACTGCTGTCCGTTTGTTAAGGGAGTGAGTATCAGTCTCAGGTTGTGCGTGTGCCCCAGAAGGCAGATAGCACTGTGTGGCAAGGGCAGGGTCCAAGGCAGAGAGCTTACGTTCAGATCCTGGCTCCGTCTCTAAAGGGCCCTTGATCTTGAGTAAGTTGCTTAACTCCTTTGAGCTTCAAATTCCTCATCAAAAAATGTGAATATCCATAATGGTAGCTCATAGGATAATCGTGACATTCAAGAATGAAGCACTTGTATGATCCCTAGTACATATAAGTAAGTGCTCAGTAAATGCTTGCTGCCATTTTCCATCACCTCCTGGGTCTGTGAGGGTCTGGGCACATGAGGGGGCCTTGCTGCTCAGAGGCTGTGGGGAAAACAGGGCTGGAGGCAGGCTCTGTGACTAGAGCTGTGTGGGAGCAACAGCCCAGATGGGCCGGGCTCAAGCATGGACCTGCTAAGTCCCAGCTTCTCCTTCTCCAGAGCACCACTCCTGCTCTCCACTGGCCAGCCCCATGTCCCCACATTCCCAATCATCCAACCCATCATCCAGGGACTCTTCTCCAAGCAGGGACTTCCTGCCAGCCCTCAGCAGCTCACGGCCCCCCATTGTCATCCACCGAGCCGGCAAGAAGTATGGCTTCACCCTACGAGCCATCCGTGTCTACATGGGTGACTCAGATGTCTACACCGTGCACCACATGGTGTGGGTATGTCGGGCCATCCAGACCTGTTGTCCCCCAACTGTATCACTCCTCTTCCTTCCTCTTACTAGGGCCTGTCTGTCCCTGTTTCTGTCCCTGCCCACACCACCCTCCAGGGTCAAAGGGTGGGGCGGAGAGGGGTCACAGCTCGATGAGCAGAAGTAGGCCCACCCTTCATGCTAGGCTCCAGACTGAGGACTGTTGTCTCCCCGGCACAGCACGTGGAGGACGGAGGTCGTCCCTGCCCACACCACCCTCCAGGGTCAAAGGGTGGGGCGGAGAGGGGTCACAGCTCGATGAGCAGAAGTAGGCCCACCCTTCATGCTAGGCTCCAGACTGAGGACTGTTGTCTCCCCGGCACAGCACGTGGAGGACGGAGGTCCAGCCAGTGAGGCAGGGCTGCGTCAGGGGGACCTCATCACGCACGTCAACGGGGAGCCTGTGCACGGGCTGGTGCACACGGAGGTGGTGGAGCTGATCCTGAAGGTCAGTGCTGGGTGTGCCGCCTGCAACCCCTGCACGACCCCAGCCTTGAGTCTGACTAGCTGTGGGGGAGTGGGGCACACGCACAGCTGGCACTTGAGATAGGCGCCCATACACACGGGAGCGGCTGGAGCAGAGGGTTTTCACTGGAAGGTGACACCCTCCTTGGCCAAGGCGGGGATCCTGCCGAGCTGTGGAATGGAGGACAGGCCTGTGAGCCTCTTCTCTCCTTTCCCAACCCTGAGCCACTCGGGTTCCAGTGGAGCTGTTTCCTGCTCTGTGAAGAGGGGAGGCGGTCCCTGTTTCAGACCTGGTGCTGCAGAGGCAGAAGCTCAGGCTGTGGACAGCCGTGCCAGGAGCGAGGGACCAGGGCAGGAACATGGCTGCGGCCTTAGCCTGGGTGCACGCTCTGTTCCCCAGAGTGGAAACAAGGTGTCTATTTCAACAACTCCCCTGGAGAACACCTCCATTAAGGTGGGGCCCGCTCGGAAGGGCAGCTACAAGGCCAAGATGGCCCGAAGGAGCAAGCGGAGCCGGGGCAAGGATGGACAAGAAAGGTGAGCCAGACTCAGCCACGGGGGTCCGCTCTGAGCCACGCCAGGGCTGGTGTGTGCCGGGGACCCCAGCCCTGGGCCCAGTGTGTGCTGTGCCCCGGTCAGAGCTCAGACCACCTCTGACCTCGTCTCTTCAGCAGAAAAAGGAGCTCCCTGTTCCGGAAGATCACCAAGCAGGCATCCCTGCTCCACACCAGCCGCAGCCTTTCTTCCCTTAACCGCTCCCTGTCGTCCGGCGAGAGTGGGCCAGGCTCGCCCACACACAGCCACAGCCTTTCTCCCCGCTCTCCCACGCAGGGCTACCGGGTGACCCCTGAAGCCGTGCACTCAGGTATGGAGGGTTCCCCGCAAGTCACAGAGCAGCCCCTTGGAGGTGGCAGAGTCCTGGGCCCTCTGTGCATCTCACCCGTCCCTCTCCAAGGCTCTTGCTCAGCCCACCCCTAGCAGATCCAGCAGTCCTGGGGAGAAGGTGACAGGTGAGGGACGACCTCATGTCTGTAGCCCGAGCTCTGGTTTCCTGGTGGGTCACCTTGATGATCTGGGACATTCCAGGGTGAAGCCCCGTTTTTCCCCTCAGTCACTTCTAAGAGCTAACTTCTCTACCTCTGTGTGTCTGTCTGTCTGTGCAAAGTGGGGGGGAATTCATCACAGAGCAGCTCCCCCAGCTCCAGCGTGCCCAGTTCTCCTGCCGGCTCTGGGCACACACGGCCGAGCTCCCTCCACGGTCTGGCGCCCAAGCTCCAACGCCAGTACCGCTCTCCACGGCGCAAGTCAGCAGGCAGCATCCCGCTGTCACCACTGGCCCACACCCCTTCACCACCACCAGCGGCTTCGCCTCAGCGTTCCCCATCACCTCTGTCTGGCCACGGGGCCCAGGCCTTCCCTACCAAGCTCCACTTGTCGCCTCCCCTAGGCCGGCAACTCTCACGGCCCAAGAGCGCGGAGCCACCCCGCTCACCACTACTTAAGAGGGTGCAGTCAGCTGAAAAACTGGCAGCTGCACTGGCTGCTTCTGAGAAGAAGCTCGCCACTTCTCGAAAACAGAGCCTTGACCTGCCCCACCCCGAGCTAAAGAAGGAATTGCCGCCCAGGGAAGTCAGCTCTCTGGAGGTAGTTGGGACCAGGAGTGTGCTGTCTGGAAAGGGGGCGCTGCCAGGGAAAGGGGTGTTGCAGGCTGCTCCCTCACGGGCCTTAGGGACCCTCCGCCAGGACAGGGCTGAACGGCGAGAGTCGCTGCAGAAGCAGGAAGCCATCCGGGAGGTTGACTCTTCAGAAGATGATACTGATGAGGGGCCTGAGAACAGCCAAGGTGTTCAGGAGCCAAGCTTGGTACCCCACCGAGAAGGGGGCCAGGATCCACCCCTCAGAGGAGCAGGAGAGGGTGAGGAAGAGGATGCCTTCTTGCCCAGGGATCCCAGGGGACAGGGCCCAGTGGTCACAGGTCTACTGACAGGGGTCACACTGGGATCTCCCAGAATGGAAGGCCCTGGTGTCCCCCAGAAGAAGCTTGGAATCCTACAGGCTTTTGAAGAGGGTTCCAGCTCCTCGTCCTCAGCCCCCAACCTGGGGAAGGCTGGCCCCACAGACCCCATCCCCGCTGAAGGCTGCTGGAAGGCCCAGCACCTCCACACCCAGGCACTGACAGCACTTTGTCCGAGCTCATCAGGACGCATCCCTGCCAGTTGCTCCACTGCCTCCACCCCTGGAGAGCTGGGCCCATGGTCCTGGAAATTCCTCTTCAAGGGCCCTGACAGGGCATACCCAACCGGAAAGGCAGCAATGGAAGATGGGCCAGCCAGCTCCCAAGATTTGGAAACTACAACTCCAGGCCACCCTGCAAACCTGTCCCCCAGACAGGAGGGGAAGTCATGGCCACCCAGTGCCCCTGGGCTGGCCCATCCACCTTGTGAGGTTCCCAGCCAGAGCTGGCTATGGGAGTCTGAGTGTGCACAGAGAGAGAAAGAGGAGCCAGCGCTGGGCATCACCAAAGTGCCTGATGCCTCAGGTGACAGGAGGCAGGACGTTCCATGCAAGAGCTGCCCCTTCACCCCAGAGCCTGGGCCCAGCCTGCTCCAGAAGGGCCAAGACCCAGGGGGCCCTCAGGAGCATCAGGACTTGGCATTGTTACCTGATGAGCTTTTAAAGCAAACATAGAACTTGTTTGCCATTTCTTGCACTCGGTCCTGTGTAATAACACGCTCTTGGAAACTATCTTTATGTCTTTTGCTTGCTTCTTTCTTTCAGTCAATACAAATGTAACATAAGGTCCTCTGGTGCTGAGAATATGATGGTGATTGAGACAGTTCCCACTGTCCTGGGAGCCTAAGCCAGCGAGGCGTCCTAGACACTGTGGGGTCTGAGCTCAAACCTGAAGGATAGATGATAGGTAGTAACTTGCTAGAAGAGTGAGGATTTAGTGTGAGAAAGAATGTCCAGAGAAAGCACACAGCATTAGCCATACACCTGGTACATTCAAATAACTAAAAATAATTCAAACTGGTATTGAGTCTAGTGAGTTAGGCTAGGGCCATATCTCAGAGTCTTCTAGGAATTTAGACTTTCTCTAGGTGATGGGGAACCAGTAGCTGTAAATATTCCTGCTTTCTAGAGAAGGGAACTCAGGTTTTTCAGACATTAACATGGGTAAGATCATACAGCTCGGGCAGAGCTAATATTAGAATCTAGGTCCTCTTGACTCTAGAAGCCATATTTATCTCATTTGGAGTGCCTCTTAGCTAGTAAATGAAGAAAAAGAGGTAGAGGGAGGTGAAGAGTTGAACTTGGCTATCTTTGGGGTACTTGTGGGTCATCCAGAAGGTCGGGTGCATGTGTCTGGAGTTCAGCAGGAAAACCTAGACTGAAGATAGAAATCTGAGCACCATCAGTGTATCAGTGGTAATGTACTAGCATTTAAGGCAAAGACTGAGAGGAAGCAGCCAGAAGAGCCATAAAATCCAAAAGTAAAGAGTTTTTAAATGGAAGGAGAAGTTATTTGGTGAAATGCTGACAGAACTGCCTTTGGATTAAGTCACAAACCCTTGATGTTTGCCGCCCGTGAGCCCTTCCTGGGCTACCATCAGGTAGGCCTCAGCACTGGAGATGGACCCTGCTGATGTGAGCAGCCGCCATGGGCAGAATGCACTTGGTGAGTGGCTGGTGTGGAAGGGAGGACGAGGATGGAGTCGGGAGATGGCATCACAGGAGCAGGGTAGGGCCGTGGGGGAGTGCCCCCATAGTGACAAAGGACTTGCCAGACTGCTGTCTTCCCCTAACTGTTCCACAATCCAATACCTAAGTCAGAAGAAGCCTAGAGGCAGGAAAATGTCTCTGGGTACTGGCTGGGCTCATCACCCGTTCTGCAGGTCTTTGTCTCCCAGCATGGGGAAGGCTGTGGTCACCAGAGGGCGCACTCTGCCCGTGGTGGCAGATATCTGGTCCCTCAGCCTTCCGGGCCCCTCACACTCCCTCCTTCCCTCAGTCATGCGTTGATGGCAGATCCTTGGCCAGCCAGTCTAGGACACTGGGAACACAGTAAACTATTTGCCTGTGGCAGCCCCGCTGTGTAGGTCAGGATCTGGTTAGACGCATCATACCATGGGTGGAGGAGGAGCAGCACATCTTGCAGCATTTCATGGGAGAGAACTGCGCCCAACCCAGGAGGCTGGAAATGGGGGAAGGAAGGGGTTTGGGAGGAGTGGGCACAGAGGTGCTAAGCATCCTGTAATGCTTAGGCAACTGCCCCAAGTACCAGCAGTGCTTCCCTTGAGAAACACTGCCAGATTAGCCCGACAGAAATGAGGAGCTTCTTGAAGGTAATTGCAGGGAAGTGGTATAATCATATTTAGGTTTTAGGACTCGCTGGCTGCAATGTAGAGAGGTTCAGGGCTGGGGGTAAGCAAACCAGGGAGAAAATCATGTAGTAACCCCTTCCAGTGTTCTGGACCAGGATGCCAACAGTGAGGAAGGTCCCCAGAGGGAACGGGTGTGTAGGGAGCCAGGCGCATAGACCTGGCAGCCATCAGCCAGGAGATGATAATTAAATCCACAAGAGTAGAAAGGGACTGTACAGAAGACCTGTGCAGGAGGAAGAAGTCCAAGCCCTTGGGGTTAGCTGAGGAGGGAGCCAAATGAACAGAGACCCAGAACTCGGGAGAAGCCAGGCTATTTTAAGAATTTTGTGCTTTAGAGCAATTGAAAGTTATTTAATGGTTTTACACAAGTTCAGATTTGGATATCTGGGGCATGGGGGTGGGGGCAGTTTGCTTGGTGTTTTAGTTCCCTGGCCAGAGACCGAATCTGGGCCCCGGCGGTGGGAGTCTACATCTTAGTCCCTGGTCTGCCAGGGAGCTCCCCAGATTTGTATTTTGAAAAGATGAATCTGGTTGCTATGATGAGAATGAATTTGAGGAAGCAATAATGAAAGAAGGGAAGCCTTCCAGTATTAAGGCTAGAGATGGTGAAACAGTGAAGTTGGAGAGAAGCAATGCCTTTGATATTTGGAAAGTAAAACTGATGCGGGTTGGTGGTGGGTTTTATGTAGACAAAAAGCACAAGGTATCAGAGATGACTACATTCCTGATCTACATAACCAGATGAAAGTATGTACTTCCATTCACTGAAATATGAAATAATGAAAGAGAATCAGGTCTCAGTGGTGACCCTGCATTCAGTATTCTGAGTATGAGGTACCTCGCGACATAGTCAAGGCAGGAGAAACGAAGACGGATATAATTGGTCGAGAGATGGTAGGTGACTTCATGGATATGGATAAAACTGCCAAGAAAAAAGCATAAGTGAGAAGGTGGCCAGAGGAGTACAGTGAACTTCTTGGTGGTCCAGTGATTCAGACTCCATGCTTCCAATGCAGGGGGTACAGGTTCAATCCTTGGTTGGGGAACTAAGATGTCTTATACTGCGTGGTGCAAAAATTTTATTTTAAAAAGGAGCAGTCAGAGATGCAGGAGGAAAACCAGATAAGTGATCATGGAGTCAGCGGCAGTTTTTCATGGAGAATGGTCGTCACAAATGCTGGTTACCAAAGACATCAAGGAGAGCAGTTTCAGATAGCAGTGGGACCTGGACTGAAAAGCTTGAGGAGGTGAGGAAATAAAGACAAAAACCTAAATGTTTTTAAAAGGTTTCCCCTGAAGAGATAAAGGATTGAGTAGTGATTGAGCAAGTAGAGAGATACCCAACCAGCTGAGAGGAAACAATAAACTCATGGAAGATTCCTGAGAAGATGGGAGAAAAAGAGGAGTCCAAATACAGCTGGAGAGACTGGCTTTTAGGAGGAGGAGGGCTAAACAGGTGAGAGGGAGAGGAGTTATGTGGCTGTAGACCACTTACAGGTGTGGTGGGAAGGTAAGGGCATCATAGCCAAGCATATGTTTCCTCTGTGAATAAACTCCTGTGGGACATCCAAGGGGCCAGTGGCACTATCCACCCAGCAGGTGGAGTTCAGGAGAGAGGACTGGGCTGGAGACAGTCGGAGTATCCCATGCTGAGAGTGGGAAGAACTCTTGGAATTAGGGGAAATGGTCCATGGTTTCTAGCACTGGCCTTGAGGGTGCTCTGTAGCTAAGTATAGCGGGGAGGAAGACTATAGGCAAGGTCATTGAGAACAACAGATCATCAGCCTTCAGTCTGATCTGCAGTTCAGTACGCGTGGGTGGGGCCTGAGTGCCCGGGCTAAGAACCGCAGTGCCTGTTGCCCAGGGTGGTGGTCATGTTTGCTGCTTATGTTCCCAACACGTAGGGACCTCAACACAGTTTTGTGGTAGGAGGGTGACAGGGCCTGGGGCACAAGAGGACACACTGTAAGTCAGCCCCCGTCCTCCACCCCCACAACAGAATGTGCAAACACATTTCTGGGCAAAGAGAGGTGATGAGAATCAACTCAGTGGGCTTTCTAATAGGAATGGGGTGGCGATGAAAGGCGCCAATGTTAACTTTCTCAGGGCTAGTTTCTGAGGCCCCCAGTGTTGGTGGAAGCATTTCTGTAGCCCCAGTTCAGCCCCAGGACCGATCTTTTGGTGCTCATGGGAGAGAAGGTTTGGCAGCTTCAGGACTTTTCAGTACCCCAGTCGTCTCCCTTTTGCCCCCACCCCAGCCCACCTCTCCATAGCATGAGAACAAAAGGTGCTTTATTGCAATGTCTTTATTGCATTATTGGAGCAAGTTGGCCAGACTGTTCCCTCTTGGGGAAGGTAAAAAACAAAAAGACCAAAAAGTATCTCCCCTCGCCTTCCCCCCCACCCTCCCCTACAACTGCACAGCAATGTCTGAACACACCTGGTGACAAGAACAATTTGCAAAAGTGGTCTAGGAACTACATTATGAACTGTCCCAACACAAGACATATAGTTGGCTTCCTTGTGAATCAGATATTTTTACGTAACTACATGAATTTTTTTGACTACATCAAAGACAACAGAAGAATAGGTTTTTCACAAGTAACAACAGGGCACCAAAGTCACATGCTGCAATTTGTAAGGAAACAAGGTTGTTTTTCGTCACAAGTGGCTGGAGCTAGAGCAAGGCTGAGCAGTTGACAGCAGAGGGCCCAGCTAGGCCCCCATCTGGACCCCCTGCTTTGAGGCCACTGAAGCCTCACAGAGAGCTACCTAATAAGGAGTCTTAACTGGCAACAGAAAACACCTTGAAAAAACAGTAATTTGCCCAGATGCAGTTCTTGGCCCAAAAGGACCCATGAGGCTCGTTCCTTGCGGCAAGGAGACCCATTGAAGATACCACACTGGTTCTCAGAGCTTCTGCAAAGCCTGTGAGGGTCTCATCGAGGCTTGGAGACAGAGTAGGGGCGGTATCAGAAGTCCTCAATCTTGGCCAAATTAGGGGTAAGGACACTGCTAGTCTATACAGGCCTGAGCTATGGTCGAGGCTTAGTTAGCATCTGTGGCCAGATGGAGACAAAGCATTGTTCTGTGATGAAAGCTCCACCCAGAATAGATAGGCCTCTGACCAGTGTCCAGACAGCCTCGAGCTGCTTCCATGTTGGTGGCCAGCTTCCCTAGCCAGGAAGACAGTGAGCCCCTCTGGTCTTGGTCTGTTTCTTTACCCTCTGCCTCAATGAGACTGCACCGAAGATGCCAAGAGAGAATCCCAGGGTCCAGGTCATGGGATAAGACATGGAGCTAAGTTCTGATGAAGGAGGCCAGGACCATAGAATAAAGGAGCTGCATACCACCCCTCCCAGTGGTTAGTAGACTGGTCCCTCCGCTATTTCCACTGGTCAAGATCAAGCAAATCATGTGGCAACCAGTCAGAAAAGAGACTCAAACTTCTCAAATGATCCCTACGTCTTAGTTCCCACAAAGCAACAAATTCAAGAATGAAAAACAGGAAAGCAACAAACGGGTGAAGGAATGTAGGACTTAAAAGTGAGTTGCTTCCTCCACAAGCCAGCCCAAGTGCAGGCGATAGACCGCGCTTGCTTGCTCCCTATGCGCCCTTAGTTAATGCTGCCTGGCAAGCAACACAGCATGGTTCAACACTACAGCATGTATCCTGGTTCTTGTTTTCTTTTAAGAGAGAACCAGAACACACTACATTTTAACACCAGAAAGAAGGCATTCCTGGCACCCCATCTTGAGCATCTAACTGTTTAAGGCACAAAGCCATCAGGCATGCCTCACAGTAGTTGGTCTGGCCTTATTTCTCAGTAAAACTCTTAGCAAGATTTCAATCTGGCCATCTGGGGAAGGAATGTCCAGCTGGCTGATATCAGTTAAGGGCTCAGGTTAGAACAGCGACACTGGAGGAGGTTTCATTTGTCTGCCTCATCCAATCCTGAAACTGCAGCGTAACCAAGGAAAAGCCAAAGATATGCCCCCTTTCCTTTCTGTCTTCATTGTTAGTAACGGGAGGTTCTCCCCCAAATTTTAATCTGTGTTGTGGCACATTCTAGATCCTGTCACTAAGATAAGTGCTCAGGGAAAGCAAAATTTCTTTCTTTCATCCTCCAAACTAGAGCTTCCCTAGGTGTAAACCTGATTCAATCAGACTTGGATATTGGCTTTCCTACTCAACCAGGAAGCCTGGCTGCACAGCTTTGGGCTCCAACAGCTGACTCATTCGAGCCTATTGCAGCTCTAGGATTGGCTCAGAGGCAGCTGGACTCTTTTGTTTGTCAAATGAATGTTGACTGATGGGGGTGGAGCACGATGGAGGTGGGAGTAGACACTGCCCCAACTCCATCTGCCCAGCTTCACTCAGCTGGAAGGCTTAAACCACATGAAGCAGAAGGTTCCTGGCCTAAAGTCAGGGCCGCTAGAGCATGAGGACAGTCTGTGCACATCATCTTAATGGCAGGATCACAAAAAAGGCAAAGAACAGCTTCCAGATGACTTCAGCTAACAGTCTGAACGCCAAGCCATCCTTTCCTCTCCTTGCAGAAGTTTCAGCAACCACTGTCTGGAAGCACAAGGGTGGCATATGGCCCTTGCTGGGGACACCAGAGCCCCAGGCCTGTGACCTACTAAAGTCCCTGACCACACTGACTCCCTTCTAGCCACAGCCCTAGCCACCTATGGCTCCCCTGGCCCTACCCAGAAAAGGACAGGAGATGACGGGAAATTAAACACGTTGACTGTTTCTGCAGGGCCTTTCAACTTGTGGAAGCACAGAGAAGAATGTTGTTCTAGATCATTATTTGGTATATCAAGCCGTCTAAAAGCACTGGATTGCACCTTTTCTTTACTCATACACACGTTACAAAGGTTTCACACAACAGATCATTCTTTAGGCTAAGAAAACACCACCACACAGCACCAACTTCATTTTATAATTCAAAGCTCACCAGCCCACAAAAAGAACACTATTCCTCATCTCTGAGAAACAAGGGCAGGGCAAAAGGGAATTACACTGAGCAATTTTAGTGTCTGCTAAAACTAACAGTCTCTAGTTTTCCTTTTATTTTCAAGTTTTGGTTCAGAAGTGTGCGTTCGGACACTAGTGCCACCATCGCCCACCGCGCCTAGGCTGGCAGCAACCATTGTTTTGCTGGGACCAATATGGTTTCTAAACATAATGCTTTAGAGAGAGGAGCTACTGAGATGCTGACACCTGAACTATACTCATTAGGTACCTTCGGCTGAAAGTTTTTTTACCCACAGATTACAATTCTTTAAATGAAATCCCAAGCCTCCCCATTTTCCTTTGGTTGTCTTTTTCACCAAATGCCATTCTACCACTGAACCAAAACCACCTTCTTTTTGGGAGGAAGAGAGACCGCCAGACGAAAACAGACTCCCAACAGGGCCACGCCCCTCCACAGTCTTAAAGCACCTTGGCCTCTCAGAAGAGGACAGGGCCTCCTCAGAGGCTTCCAGATACAACCCCCACCCCAATAGGCCTAACATGTTCTGCTGAGGGTGCCTGGCTAAGTGAAACAAAAACCCCAATGAAAGACTTTCCCAAAACCAGCATCTGCTCCCAGCTTCCTATGTCAGTGCAGTGGCACGGCTGAGTCCCCGAGAACCCCAGGCCCCGTATGTCCCCATCCTGGCCGGCTGCTGCTCGGCCTCTCCACTTCACATTCACAGAATCACTTCTTGTGCAAAACAAGCAGTCTACGTAGAAAGAATGCCCTCATAGTCTAATAAAAACTGTAGAAAAATTCTGCCAGAGAGCCACTGCTCCCTGCTTATCTGCAGAGCGAGGGCATCTGTGCGTGGACAGGGTAGGCGAGCCTGACGTTGAGAGAGTCGTTGTGCTGCACGAGGGACGTCCGCTGGTAGTGGAGCACCAGCTCCTTCAGGGAGCCGTACAGGTTGTAGGGCTCCGCGAAGCCGTAGCCCCGAGCGGTGCTGTAGATGACGCAGTGCTTCACCTCCCCATCGGCGCTGCAACGACACAAGACAAGACCCCGCAGGGCATGAAGGCAGAGCGCAACACAAGGGGCCCTGAGACCAGAAGTCTGAGAGCGGCTGTTCTGCAAAGCAGCAGCTGCCTTCCATCCATCGGAGCTGATATCACACCCTCGTGTCCCCCCAGCCCCTTCCACACTGGTCACAGAGACACCCTTCACTTCCCAAGACTTGGTGGGGCTAAAATGGCTGGCTGCATTCGGTCACTCAGCTCTGGACCTAAATTAGGTAAGAATGCACTGGAGGGGGCAAACCAAACCAAAAAAAAAAAAATTTAATGTACAAATCAGTTGTTTTTAAAATAGTCACAAGATTGTGCAACAAGCACTACTAATTCCAGAATATTTTCATCACCCTAAAAAGAAACCACGTAGCCATCAGCATTCACTGTTTTCCTCCCTCCCCTTAGACCCTGGTGACCAGTAATCTACTTCCTGTCACTATGGCTTTGCCTATTCTGGACATTTTATATAAACAGAATCACACAGTATTACTCAATCTTTTGTCTGGCTACTTTCACTCGGCACATCATTCTCTAAGTTCTTTTATGTGGTATCATGTATTGAGACCTCATTTCTCCTCAAGGTTGACTAATATTCTATTGTATAGATATGCTACAATTTGGTTATCCATTCATCAATTTATGGGTCACTTGGATTGTTAACATTTTTTGGCTATAATGAATATTTATGTACAAGTTTTTGTATGGACACATGTTTTCAGTCCTCTTAGATGTATACCTACCTAACAGGGGAACTGTTGAATCAAAAATGAAATAAACTTTTTGGGAATTCCCCAGCAGTCCAGTGGCAAGGACTCCTTGCTTTCACTGACATGGCCCCGGGCTCAATCCCTCGTTGGGGAACTAACATCCCACAAGCCACGTGGCATGTACCCCCACCCTGCCTGACAAAGAAAGTTAAACCTTTTGAGGAACTGCCAAGCTGTTTTCTGAAGTGTTGCACCACTTTAAATTCCTGCCAGCAGCTTTCTCCACATCCCTGTCAACATTTGTTATTGTCCATCTTTTTGATTATAGTTACGTGGTATCTCATTGTAGTTTTGATTTACAGCTCCCTAATGACTAATAATGTTGAGCATCTTTTCATATGTTTATTAACCATCTTTATATCTTCTTTAAAGAAATGTCTATTTGCTGTTGCCCATTTTTAAACTGGGGCAGTATGTCTTTTTATTAAGAGTTCTTTACGTATTAGATACTAGTTGATTAGATGTATGATTTGCAAATATTTTCTCCCATTCTGTGGGTTGTCTTTCCACTTTCCCGATAGTGCCCTTTGATGCAGACAGTCTTTAATTGTGGGGAAGTCCAATTCATCTTTTTGTCCCTCGTGCTTTTGATGTGTAAGAGACCACTGGCCATTCCAAAGTGAAAGATTTCTGCCTATTCCCTCCTAAGTGTTTTATCTTTTAGCCCTTACTTTTAGTTATATGACACATTTTGAGTTAGATTTTGTATGTGGCATGAACTGGGGGTCCAAATTCATTCTTTTGCACGTGGCTCACTTGCTATCCCAGCACCGTGTGTTGAAATGACTATTTTTTCCCCCTTTGAATTGTTTTGAGAACCTTGTTGAAAACAAACTGACCATAACTGTAGAGGGTTATCTCTTGGCTGTCATTTCTATTCATTGATTCACATGTTTAATCTTATGTTGTGCTGTGCTTACTTACTCAGTTGTGTCTGACTCTTTGCAACCCCATGGATTGTAGACTGCCAAGGCTCCCCTGTCCATGAAATTCTCCAGGCAAGAATACTGGAGTGGGTTGCCATTTTCTTCTCCAGGTAATATTCCCAACTCAGGGATCGAACCCGGATCTCCTGCATTGCAGGATTCTTTACCAGCAGAGCTATCAGGGAAGCCCTCAGTTCAGTTCAGTTTAATTCAGTTCAGTTGCTCAGTCATGTCCAACTCTTTGCAACCCCATGAAGAACAGCACGCCAGGCCTTCCTGTCCATCACCAACTCCCAGAGTCCACCCAAACCCATGTCCATTGAGTCAGTGATGCCATGCAACCATCTCATCCTCTGTCATCCCCTTCTCCTCCTGCCCTCAATCTTTCCCAGCATCAGGGTCTTTTCAAATGAGTCAGTTCTTTGCATCAGAGGGCCAAAGTATTGAGTTTCAACTTCAACATCAGTCCTTCCAATGAACATTCAGGACTGATACCTTTAGGATGGACTGGTTGGGTCTCCTTGCAGTCCAAGTGACTCTCAAGAGTCTTCTCCAACACCACAGCTCAAAAGCATCAATTCTTCGGTGCTCAGCCTTCTTCACAGTCCAACTCTCACATCCATACATGACTACTGGAAAAACTATAGCCTTGACTAGATGGACCTTTGTTGGAAAAGTAATGTCTCTGATTTTTAACATGCTGTCTAGGTTGGTCATAACTTCTATCTTATGTTAGTACTTCACAATTTTAATTACTACAACTTTGTAGTTAAGTTTTAAAATTGGGAGATGTACTTCAACTCTTTCTTGTTCCTTCAGGATTATTTTAGCTGCTCTGGATCCCTTGTATTATCATATCAATTTTAAGATCAGCTTGTCATTTCTGTACAAAGCCAGCTGGTACTGTTTATGGGGATTATACCGAACACACAGATCAATTTGGAAAGTACTGCCATCTATGAACATGGGATGTTTTCCCACTTATTTAGAATTTTTTTTAAGTTGTTTCAATGATGTTTCATAGTTTTCACTGTACAGCTCTTACACTTTAAACCTAGGCATTTTATCATTTTTATGCTATTACAAATAGTATGTTTTCATTTCATTTTCAGGTTGTTCACTGCTAGTATACATAAATACAACTAATTTTTGTTTTCTAATCTTTTAACCTGAACCCTGCTGAATGCATTTATTAGTTCTAATAGTTTACTTCTTCCTTTCTAATCTGGATGCCTTTTCTTTTTCTTGCCTAAATGTCTCAGCTAGAATTTTCTGTACAATAATTAGAAGTGGTGAGAAAAGACATCCTTAGTCTCTTCCTGCTCTTAAAAGTACTCAGTTTTTTACCACTAAGTATGATGTCAGCTGTCGGTTTTTCATGTCCTTTATCAGGTTGAGAAATGCCCGCCTATCTCTACTTTTTTCAGTGTGTTTTAACAAATAACAGTGTAAAAATACTTCTTCTGAATCTACTGAAATAATTAGTAGATTTTTGTCAGTTGATTTTTGTCCTTAATCTATTTATATGGTTTATTTACACTGATTTTTTAATGTTGAATCAACTGGCATTCCTAAGATGAATTCTACTCAGTCATGGTTTATGATCCTTCTTATATGCTGCTGGAGTTGCTTTGCTACTGTTTAGTTAAAGATTTTTATGTCTATATTCATAAGGAATATGCCCTCATTAAACGAACTGTGACGTATTTGCTCCAATTTTTTGGAAAAGTCTGTGAAAGAACTGTATTAATTCTTTTTATAATGTTTGGTAGAATTCACCAGTAAAACTTACTAGACCTGGGGTTTTCTTTGTGGATAGTTTTTTAAATTAGTAATTCAATTTCTTTACTTATTATAGTTCTATTCAGATTTTCTACTTCCTGTTAAGTCAGTTTTGGTAGTCTGTGTGCTTCCAGGCATTTGTCTCTTTCATCTAGGTTGTTTAATTTGTTAGCATATAATTATTTGTAGCATTCCATCATTATTTTTTTTTAATCTCTGTAAGGACTACAACGAGTGTCCCCTCTTTCACCCTGATTTTACTAATTTGTGTCTTCTCTCTCTCCCCTGTATGTGTGTGTGAGAGTTTAGCTTTGTTGTTGTTCAGTCGTTAAGTCATGTCCAACTCTTTGCGACCCTATGGAATGCAGCATTACAGGTTCCTCTGTCCTTCACTATCTCCTGGACTTTGCTCAAATTCATGTGCATTGAGTTGGTTTGCTCAAACTCGTGTCTACTGAGTTGGTTCATTTCATCCTCTGCCACCTTCTTCTTTTGCCTTCAATCTTTCCCAGCATCAGGGTCTTTTCCAATGAGTCAGCTCTTTGCATCAGGTGGCCAAAGTATTGGAGCTTCAGCTTCAGCATCAGTCCTTCCACTGAATATTCAGGATTGATTTCCTTTAGGATTGACTGGTTTGATCTCCTTGCTGTCCAAGGGACTCTAGAGAGTCTTTTCCAGCGCCACAATTCAAAAGCATCAATTCTTTGGTGCTCAGCCTTCTTTATAGTCCAGCTCTCACATCTGTACATGACCACTAGAAAAGAGGTTATCAATTTTATTCATCCCATCATCCCATCTTCCAGTTTCATTGATTTCCTCAATTATTTTCTATTCTCTATTTTATTTATTTCTGTTCTAATCTTTATTATTCCCTTCCTTCTGCTTGTTTGGGTTTAGTTTGCTCTTCTTTTTTCAGTTTCTTAAGGTAGAAGAAGGTAGGTTATTGATTTGAGAGCTTAAGTTATAAATTTCCCTCTTAGCACTGCTTTAGCTGTATTAGATAAGTTTCGCTATTCTGTGTTTCTCTTTTAACTCAAAGTATTTTCTAATTTCCCTTGTTTTCTTTTTTTAATCTATTGGTTATTTAGGAATATGTTATTTATTGTCCATTCTGTGAATTTCCCAAATTTCCTTATTTTTTATTTCTAATTTCTTTCCATTGTGGTTATAGACAACATATTTTGTATGATTTCAACCCTATTTATTGAGACTTGTGGTCTAAAGTGTGGTCTAGCCTGGATAATGTTTCATGCGCACTTGAGAAAAATGTTGTGTTCTGCTGTTGTTAGGTGGAGTGTTCTAAAGATGTCTCTGTGTGTGTGTGGGTGAGTTCAATCGTGCCCAGCTGTTTGTGACCCCATGGACTGTAGTCCACCAGGTTCCTCTGTCCATGGAATTTTCCAGGCAAGAATACTAGAGCAGGTTGCTATTTCTTTCTCCAGGGGATCTTCCCGACCCAGGGATCAAATCCACATGTCTTACATCTCCTGCATTAGCAGGCTGGATCTTTACCACTAGCACTACCTATGTCTAGTTGTTTTATAGAGTTGTTCAAGTCTTCTGTTTCCTGGTTGATCTATATGTTCTATCCCTAATCAAATTTCTTATGCCAAATGGCAATAACAATGTAAGGATCACAACTGCTCACTACCTAACATAAACACATTCATTGTTGGCTACAGGTCTCTAGCCTGAGAAGGCTGTAGAGTTAAGCAAGTCCTTAACCTAGTCCTAAGTAAATTGAAAAATCACTATAAGCAGGCTTTCTATAGCTGCAGTGGCTGGCAAACAAGTGGAAGTCTGTGATGCCAGACTCTTTTGCTTCCAATGTCCCCCAAGGTGAACCCCAATATGATATATGACTGAAGCTGGTTTTCATAGGCAACAGAAATCCACACTACTGGTCAAGTCTATGGCTAAAGGGAAGGGAAAAATAATACCACTCCCCAAGATACTCAAGCTGCTCCCTGGTTTCTCAGGAACTACCCAAGCTGCTGAACAGCACCTTCCACCAGCCAAGTCCTTAACCCACAAGGCTGCCACCCAGGGACCTGGATAAGGGTGAGGGGCTGATGCACTGAGCTTACTGTCTTCTTTTTATCGTTCTTACAGATCTCAGATCCCACAAGAGCCATCTTTTCCTGCCATTTCCACTCAGATAACTTGAGGATCTGAGCCCAGATCACAAAGTAATGAAATGTTTCACATAGCTCTATCCAGGGATAACACTAATCGAATACCTCCCTTACATTTTGCCCACAGACACCCCACTATTCATCCTTTCCACGTCCAGCTCAACACCATCTCTTCCACAGAATCTCCCAACCCTTTCTCCACCAGACTCAGTTCCTCATGCACACAGACTACTGGTGATAACTATGTCACGGTGATTTCATTTATCCTGGACATTTAACTGTGAAATGAAGAAAGTGTGGTGCCAAAAAAAAAAAAAAAAAATGTGGGTTTTGAAACCAGGTAAAGCCAGATTCAAACTCCACATGACAGAGATAGATTGCTAAGGATAAGATGATCATGTAAAGCACTCTGTTAATACAAGTGTCTTTTGTCTAGCCTCACCACTTTGTCCTCAGATCATTTGTGATCCTTGCTTGCCTTCTAGCCTGTCCAGCAGAAGCATCATCATAATAATACTAGTAAACAACATTTACTTAAAATGTTCCAGCACTGATCAAAGCATATTATATCACATATATTAACTCATGTGATAGTTTAAAAACCCTTAAGTAGATATTACTATTATGCTTATTTTATAAAGAAACTAGGAAAAGAAAAGTTAAGTAATTTACCCTAGGTCACATGTATGTTTAAGTAGTAGAGTCAGGATTTGAATCCTGTATATCTGATCCCAAAGCTTCTCTCATGACCATCATACTATACCTCCTCTCTAGGTATTGGTCATTGTCAATGAAAACATATTAATAGCATAAAAAATACATATATATATATATATTCCTTAAAAAGGCAACTGTTTTATATATATATGCTATACATAATATATAAATATATATTATATATATTTTATAAATATGTATTTATATATAACAGCAAAATCTGACTAAGGCATAGTTAGTTGTCCCTAGAATTTCACTTTCCATTAAAAGGAAAATAAGCTTTTCCAAACAGTCATAAGAAAACATCCAACATTTTCTATCACTAACTCAACACAATACTATTTAAGTACAAAACTTAAGACAGTTTTTCTTCTGAAGTAAAAACAGTTCTATTCAATCAAGTCTTCATAATCTGACAACGAAAGCCAAGTTAGGCATGCAGGAGACTACTAAAGAATTAAGTGATCTTTTCAATTGAAAAATCTCCAATTATTTTTCAGATACCTGAAATCCAACAACGAACAACTGCAGGGCCTACCCTGCTTACCATTTAAATTAAAATCCCCCAAATAATTTCAGATTATATATCTCCTAAAGCAACTAACTTTTCTTTGTACAAATATTAAAGGTCTAAGCCATGGTTACTCATTTTACCATACTTCAACTAATTTGATCTGAACTTTATGAGTGGTTGACTTTCTATTAATCAATGTAGAAGTTGTGAAAAGGTTATATCCCCAGAGAAGACTTACACCACAGAGCAAGCATAACATCCTTTCTTGCTACTCTCACGGATTAAGAATGCACCGTCAGGTTTCCCATAGAGCAAGTCCTCTGCTTGTACTCGGTTGATATCCTCAACAAACCAGGTTTTCTCATCATAATGGGGCAGGTTTTCATCTTCCTCATTGATAAAATAGGTCCTAAAAATTAAATGTTAAAATATTATTCTAACAATCAGTTTACTTATATCTAAAAGCAAATTCACGAATAAAACTCTCTCCTAAATCTTAACCACAAAATAACAAAGTAGAATTGCAAGTAGTTGGATTTTTGAAAAATAATTTCAAAAACTAAGATTAAAAAAAATTTCATTATTTGCTATCACGCAGAAAGCACAAAATTCACGTGTCTCATCCAAGACTCTGACTTCTGACTGTCTAAATGAGCGATGCTTAAGTATCCAGGTTTCACATGGTTTGGCAGGTCTGTGAACTCAAGTGCCTATAGCATACTCATGAAGCAAATCAATTTAAAGAGGTGCAAAGTCCTTGATTCAAATGTCCTCAAATAACAGAGAGGACATTTGCTCAAGCAACTCAGCAAGCATTAAAAGGCCCATGTCTTACACTGGCAACAAAGCCCTCTGACGGAAAGGTACAGTGAGAACTTACTCATCAGCATCCTCATTCTTGATTCCCAGCCAGGCATTTAGGCGCTTCTGTCTCACTCCTTTGTGATTGAGCCACCTGCCCAAAGAAAGACACCAGTGTCGGCATTGGTGCAAAGGAAACACATCCAAGCCAACCAAACATCCAGGCCCAAGAGCTTGCTTTCCCCAGTCCCACTAAGAATGGCTAGAGATTTCCCTAAAATTAATAGTTTCTCTATTACTTTTCCTTCAACTTTCAGCAAAAAGGCAGAAACAGAAAGCTACTTGAAATTAGGCATGTCCCTCATTTTTCACTTTCCTTTTCTAGAAGGTTTTATCACACCACAAGCACACACATCCTTGCACTCAAACACCATTGGACAGCTGTTTTTGAAATCGTTAGTTAGGTGAGCATGTGTCACATTTGCAATCTCCACTGAGCCACAGGATGCAATTCCTCCATGGCCTACTGTTAATACATTGAGTTTAAAATTCTAAAACAGAATTTCAAGGTCTATTTTTACACCCAAAGCAAGCCACAAGAAATTCAGGGTAGCAATCTGAGTAATTAATACAAATTTACTTCATCACAGTATTTTAAAATATACCAACATTTTAGATGTAAAATGATATAAACCATTTCATTTAGCTTCACTGAGATGGACAATGGCCTAAAACTTGAGTATAAAAACTCTTTCATTCATCATCATCCCCCAACCACATCCCTGTTCATTCAGAGGACAACCCTAATTGTCCCAACTAAGGCAGTCCACCAGTCACTCTCTACACTTTTCCTTATTTTCCTTATCACGTATAAAACAATACATTCTAGAGACAAAACCTGAACAAAGCATCAAAGACCTAACATCCAATTAGCATTCTGTTACTAATTATGTGGTCCTTTTTTGTTTGTTTATTCTATAAAAGATATAAAGTTGAAGTTATAACATAAATTCAGTGCGTATAAGATGAACTTATTCTCTTTACATTCAGTTTCATTTTCAACTTAAAATCTCTAATCAAACTATAATTTTGTTTACTATGTACTATGACATCTCACTTAGTTTTTATCAGTTAGGGTCTTAGCTAGAAGGATAAGGCACAGTCAAACTGGTAGCTAGGAGAGTTGACTATTTACAAAGGCCTGGAGATGTTTTAGAGAAACTCCCTGGGGCTAGCAATAGTGTGAGGCCAAGGTATCCTGGAATTGAAGAATCAGCTGTAGAGAGCAGTGACCTGAACCCAGAGAGGACCATTTGGGGAGTGCCACCTTTGGTACAAAATGAGGACACAGCCATCTCATAGGGATCACAAGGGGAAGAAGTTAGAATATAAAATATTCTTACTTTCCTTTCCTTCTGCCCTCTTATCTCCTGCCAGTGCCTTCAAATGGCCAAAGCTAATGAGAAGCCAGAGGGCAGAGAGATCCGCTTTCTTAGGCACAAAGCAGGGTAGAAAAAGAAGAGTAGAAATTGTGAAGGCAGATGGAAAATTCCAGCACACTCAATGAAATGGATTAACAAATGGACTTTTTTCCCAGAACCTATGATCCTCTGATAAAGAGACGGTTTCCTGTACTCAAGGACTGTTTGCACAGCATAAGAGGATGGCTTATTTAGGATACATTTTAAGGTAAGATTAAACTAACTTTTGTAGTCACAATCTGTACCTTAACTTAACAATTATTGGCATGGTAATATCCTTCAGAATTCCTTATACACACTGCTGCCCCATCTCGCCTCTCTAATTTTATATTTGGGAAGTTGACTTTGGAGCTATGTGTAAGATGATATTTATTCAAATTAAGTTTTATGATATTCAATCTGGATCATAGTTTCACTCTCCTGAAATCTTTCTAGTCTCTAATATCTTACCATCTATCTGATCAGCTGTTTCTACCAGCTTTTAAAAATAAGATCAGCTGCTAATGACCATCTGATGTTTGATAACAGTGCGAGTTAGGGCACTGCTGTGGATGGACTGACGTGCTACACAGAGGCTGCTCTAGGATGGCAGTGATCATAGTTTGTCAGTCAAGTTAGACGGAGCTGTACCATGGCAAGTTATTCTTTATTTTGAATTTATGAATTTAGGTTTACGAAAACCAGGAAAAGGAAGCAATAATCATGAAAACTAACTCCTAATGGAAAAGAATTGCAAATGAACCCCTTTTATAAAAAAGGAATTTTAAAGGTTTTTCAGAAATTCCCTGGTGGTTCAGTGGTTAGGACTTGGCACTTTCGTTGTCATGGGCCTGGCTTCAATCCCTGATTGGGGAACCAAGATCCTGCAAGCCACGGATGGCACAGGCAAAAATAAAATTAAAATAAATAAAGGCTTTTATATTTAAGAAATATTTTTTTCTAAAGAACAGCAGGAGAGATAAGAAAGCCTTCCTCAGCGATCAATGCAAAGAAATAGAGGAAAACAATAGAATGGGAAAGACTAGAGATCTCTTCAAGAAAATTAGAGATACCAAGGGAACACTTCAAGAAAAGATGGGCTCAATAAAGGACAGAAATGGTATGGACCTGACAGAGCAGAAGACATTAAGAAAAGGCAGCAAGAATATACAGAAGAACTGTACAAAAAAGATCTTTACAACCCAGATAATCATGATGGTGTGATTACTCACCTGGATCCAGATCCTGGAATGTGAAGTCAAGTGGGCCTTAGGAAGCATCACTATGAACAAAGCTAGTGGAGGTGATGGAATTCCAGTTGAGCTATTTCAAATCCTAAAAGATGATGCTGTGAAAGTGCTGCACTCAATATGCCAGCAAACGTGGAAAACTCAGCAGTGGCCACAGGACTGGAAAAGGTCAGTTTTCATTCCCATCCCAAAGAAAGGCAATGCCAAAGAATGCTCAAACTACCGCACAATTGCACTTATCTCACACGCTAGTAAAGTAATGCTCAAAATTCTCCAAGCCAGGCTTCAGCAATATGTGAACCGTGAACTTCCTGATGTTCAAGCTGGTTTTAGAAAAGGCAGAGGAACCAGAGATCAAACTGAAAACATCTGCTGGATCATGGAAAAAGCAAAAGAGTTCCAGAAAAACATCTATTTCTGCTTTATTGACTATGCCAAAGCCTTTGACTGTGTGGATCACAATAAACTGTGGAAAATTCTGAAAGAGATGGGAATACCAGACCACCTGATCTGCCTCCTGAGAAATCTGTATGCAGGTCAAGAAGCAACAGTTAGAACTGGACATGGAACAACAGACTGGTTCCAAATTGGGAAAGGAGTACATCAAGGCTGTATATTGCCACCCTGCTTATTTAACTTATGTGCAGAGTACATCATGAGAAATGTTGGGCTGGATGAAGCACAAGCTGGAATCAAGATTGCTGGGAGAAATATCAATAACCTCAGATATGCAGATGACACCACCATTATGGCAGAAAGCGAAGAGGAACTAAAGAGCCTCTTGATGAGAGTTAAAGAGGAGAGTGAAAAAGTTGGCTTAAAACTCAACATTCAGAAAACTAAGATCATGACATGCAGTCCCATCACTTCATGGGTAATAGATGGGGAAACAGTGGCTGACTTTATTTTTGGGGGCTCCAAAACCACTGCAGATGGTGACTGCAGCCATGAAATTAAAAGACGCTTACTCCTTGGAGGGAAAGTTATAACCAACCTAGACAGCATATTAAAAAGCAGAGACATTACTTTGCCAACAAAGGTCTGTCTAGTCAAGGTTATGGTTTTTCCAGTGGTCATGTATGGATGTGAGAGTTGGACTGTAAAGAAAGCTGAGCATCGAAGAATTGATGCTTTTGAGCTGTGTTGTTGGAGAAGACTCTTGAGAGTCCCTTGGACTGCAAGGAGATCCAACCAGTCCACCCTAAAGGAGATCAGTCCTGGGTGTTCATTGGAAGGACTGATGTTGAAGCTGAAACTCAAATACTTTGGCCACCTGATGAGAAGAGCTAACCCATCTGAAAAGACCGTGATGCTGGGAAAGATTGAGGGCAGGAGGAGAAGGGGACGACAGAGGATGAGATGGTTGGATGGCATCACTGACTCAATGGACATGAGTTTGTGTAGGCTCCAGGAATTGGTGATGGACAAGGAGGCCTGGTGTGCAGCAGTTCATGGGGTCGCAGAGTCGGACATGACTGAGTGATTGAACTGAACTGACTTATTTTATATTTAAGAAATGAAATCCTGATTTAGGCATTCAAGAATATTCTAGAAACAGTACACTGGAATCTCAGCAGAAGAAAAATCTCAAAAAGTCCTTATGGGCTATATATATAGCAAGAAGTCAGAGAAATGGCCACACGCATAGGGGACTTGATGAACTAATGACAGTCTCTTCTTAGGTGCTGCAGAATTCCAACCTGTTCCAACTTCAAAACAGGACCAAAGAGAGGTCGTATTCAGTATCAGGTAGCAGTACAACCAGTCTCTTCCAGGACTGACTATACAATTTCAGTGTTAGAGCAGATCAAGCCCATCAATCCTAGTGTTGTCTTTGGTAGAAACATCAAAGCATGGAGTATGGACACTGGACTGTTCTCCCTGAAGCAATGGTTCCAAAAGAGGTAATGGTTTCTGTGTCTCCCTAAACATTCTAGCAGGATATAAGTAGGTCATGGCTTATCACCCATGATAGTACCTAAATTCTATTTTATATTTAGCTTACAGAACTTGTTAAACGAATTTTCAAGGTCTAGTTTGCCATACTTAGTCATGCACCTAGAAATGGTAGGTTTCTCAGTATCTCATCACTTTCCAGGGCAAAGAAATGCTTCCATTCATTCCTTTGGTCCATGGCACAGCCTTCTGGGGCTTTTCTTTAGCTTCATCATGTGACCAGAACCATATAAATATTCCAAGAGCAGACACACCCTGCTTGTATACAAAGCCACCTCCTGGCCTTGCTTCCAAAGCTCTTCTATATGCTTGTGTGCTTGCTTGACTCTTTGGCCACAGTAGCAAACTGAAAGATCTCTAGAGAGGAATGTTATTAAAAACTACTCAGTAATTGTTTGCTTCCGAAACAATCACCTTCAACTTTCCTCTCCAAAAACTCAACAGCCAATGTTCCAACCTTGAAACTTGTATTTTATCCCCTCCCTCCTTCTCACACAAAGAAACCCTGAAGTCTATAGAAAACCCAGTCAGAGGTCTTTACTTTGTCTCCTCCTGCCAAGGAGTTTGAACTGTGTTACATGCGTGAAAGTCACCCATAAACATATTACAAAACAGTCTATTCATTACCTAGAACTAAACCTAATACATTTTTCTTTCTCACTGATTATGTCCTTCTATGAAGCAGTCATCCAGCCTAAAAATCTAATTGATATATCTTGTTCTGATAATATATCTTTCCATCTATACTTAGATAATATCCCTGCTGCTGCTGCTGCTAACTCGCTTCAGTCGTGTCCAACTCTGTGCGACCCCATAGATAGCAGCCCATCAGGCTCCCCCGTCCCTGGGATTCTCCAGGCAAGAACACTGGAGTGGGTTGCCATTTCCTTCTCCAATGCATGAAAGTGAAAAGTGAAAGTGAAGTCGCTCAGTCGTGTCCAACTCTAGCAACCCCATGGGCTGCAGCCTCCCAGGCTCCTCCGTCCATGGGATTTTCTAGGCAAAAGTACTGGAGTGGGGTGCCAATCTAGCTAAATCATATAACATTCCATCACTCCTCAGGTGTGCCATTTTTCATAAGTGCTTTCAAATATTTCTATTACTTTTTTTTTATTTTTTGTTTTTATTATTTTTTTATTATTTTTTAAATTTTATTTTATTTTTAAACTTTATATAATTGTATTAGTTTTGCCAAATATCAAAATGAATCCGCCACAGGTATACATGTGTTCCCCATCCTGGACCCTCCTCCCTCCCCATACCATCCCTCTGGGTCATCCCAGTGCTCTAGCCCCAAGCATCCAGTACCGTGCATCGAACCTGGACTGGCATCTCGTTTCTTACATGATATTTTACGTGTTTCAATGTCATTCACCCAAATCTTCCCACCCTCTCCCTCTCCCACAGAGTCCATAAGACTGTTCTATACATCAGTGTCTCTTTTGCTGTCTCGTACACCGGGTTATTGTTACCATCTTTCTAAATTCCATATATATGCGTTAGTATACTGTATTGATGTTTTTCCTTCTGGCTTACTTCACTCTGTATAATAGGCTCCAGTTTCATCCATCTCATTAGAACTGATTCAAATATATTCTTTTTAATGGCTGAGTAATACTCCATTGTGTATATGTACCACAGCTTGCTTATCCATTCATCTGCTGATGGACATCTAGGTTGCTTCCATGTCCTGGCTATTATAAATAGTGCTGCGATGAATATTGGGGTACACGTGTCTCTTTCCCTTCTGGTTTCCTCAGTGTGTATGCCCAGCAGTGGGATTGCTGGATCCTAAGGCAGTTCTATTTCCAGTTTTTTAAGGTATCTCCACACTGTTCTCCATAGTGGCTGTACTAGTTTGCATTCCCACCAACAGTGTAAGAGGGTTCCCTTTTCTCCACACCCTCTCCAGCATTTATTATTTGTAGACTTTTGGATCGCAGCCATTCTGACTGGCGTGAAATGGTACCTCATTGTGGTTTTGATTTGCATTTCTCTGATAATGAGTGATGTTGAGCATCTTTTCATGTGTTTGTTAGCCGTCTGTATGTCTTCTTTGGAGAAATGTCTATTTAGTTCTTTGGCCCATTTTTTGATTGGGTCATTTATTTTTCTGGAGTTGAGCTGTACGAGTTGCTTGTATATTTTTGAGATTAGTTGTTTGTCAGTTGCTTCATTTGCTATTATTTTCTCCCATTCTGAAGGCTGTCTTTTCACCTTGCTAATAGTTTCCTTTGATGTGCAGAAGCTTTTAAGGTTAATTAGGTCCCATTTGTTTATTTTTGCTTTTATTTCCAATATTCTGGGAGGTGGGTCATAGAGGATCCTGCTGTGATGTATGTCAGAGAGTGTTTTGCCTATGTTCTCCTCTAGGAGTTTTATAGTTTCTGGTCTTACGTTTAGATCTTTAATCCATTTTGAGTTTATTTTAGTGTATGGTGTTAGAAAGTGTTCTAGTTTCATTCTTTTACAAGTGGTTGAGCAGATTTCCCAGCACCACTTGTTAAAGAGATTGTCTTTAATCCATTGTATATTCTTGCCTCCTTTGTCAAAGATAAGGAAAGATAAGGAAAGAAATAAGCAAAGATAAGGAAAGAAATCTTAAAAATTAGAGCAGAAATAAATGCAAAAGAAACAAAAGAGACCATAGCAAAAATCAACAAAACCAAAAGCTGGTTCTTTGAAAGGATAAATAAAATTGACAAACCATTAGCCAGACTCATCAAGAAACAAAGGGAGAAAAATCAAATCAATAAAATTAGAAACGAAAATGGAGAGATCACAACAGACAACACAGAAATACAAAGGATCATAAGAGACTACTATCAACAATTATATGCCAATAAAATGAACAACATGGAAGAAATGGACAAATTCTTAGAAAAGTACAACTTTCCAAAACTCGACCAGGAAGAAATAGAAAATCTTAACAGACCCATCACAAACACGGAAATTGAAACTGTAATCAAAAATCTTCCAGCAAACAAGAGCCCAGGTCCAGACCGCTTCACAGCTGAATTCTACCAAAAATTTAGAGAAGAGCTAACACCTATCCTGCTCAAACTCTTCCAAAAAATTGCAGAGGAAGGTAAACTTCCAAACTCATTCTATGAGGCCACCATCACCCTAATACCAAAACCTGACAAAGATCCCACAAAAAAAGAAAACTACAGGCCAATATCACTGATGAACATAGATGCAAAAATCCTTAACAAAATTCTAGCAATCAGAATCCAACAACACATTAAAAAGATCATACACCATGACCAAGTGGGCTTTATCCCAGGGATGCAAGGATTCTTCAATATCCGCAAATCAATCAATGTAATACACCACATTAACAAATTGAAAAATAAAAACCATATGATTATCTCAATAGATGCAGAGAAAGCCTTTGACAAAATTCAACATCCATTTATGATAAAAACTCTCCAGAAAGCAAGAATAGAAGGAACATACCTCAACATAATAAAAGCTATATATGACAAACCCACAACAAACATTATCCTCAATGGTGAAAAATTGAAAGCATTTCCTCTAAAGTCAGGAACAAGACAAGGGTGCCCACTTTCACCATTACTATTCAACATAGTTTTGGAAGTTTTGGCCACAGCAATCAGAGCAGAAAAAGAAATAAAAGGAATCCAAATTGGAAAAGAAGAAGTAAAACTCTCACTATTTGCAGATGACATGATCCTCTACATAGAAAACCCTAAAGACTCCACCAGAAAATTACTAGAAATAATCAATGACTATAGTAAAGTTGCAGGATGTAAAATCAACACACAGAAATCCCTTGCATTCCTATACACTAATAATGAGAAAACAGAAAGAGAAATTAAGGAAAAAATTCCATTCACCATTGCAATGGAAAGAATAAAATACTTAGGAATATATCTACCTAAAGAAACCAAAGACCTATATATAGAAAACTATAAAACACTGGTGAAAGAAATCAAAGAGGACACTAATAGATGGAGAAATATACCATGTTCATGGATTGGAAGAATCAATATAGTGAAAATGAGTATACTACCGAGAGCAATTTATAGATTCAATGCAATCCCTATCAAGCTACCAACAGTATTCTTCACAGAGCTAGAACAAATAATTTCACAATTTGTATGGAAATACAAAAAACCTCGAATAGCCAAAGCGATCTTGAGAAAGAAAAATGGAACTGGAGGAATCAACCTACCTGACTTCAGGCTCTACTACAAAGCCACCGTTATCAAGACAGTATGGTACTGGCACAAAGACAGAAATATAGATCAATGGAACAAAATAGAAAGCCCAGAGATAAATCCACGCACATATTTCTATTACTTAAATAGAGAATTTTTCCCTTAAAAATAAAAACTCTTCAATGGACTATTCTGTATACTTACTTGCAGGTTCCCACTTTTAGTTTCCTTGCCTGTCAGGGGTAATTTCTATTTCTACGGTTTTTCTAGGTAACCAAAGATTCTGGGTTTTGTGTTTTAGGCAAACTTTAATTAATCTGCACTTTTTAAGCTCCATCACTGTTCATTTGTATGGATTACAGCCCTACCTCCTGATCGGTCCCACACGCTTGACTTTAGTTGACTGTAACACCCTACTACTAACAGGACCACTCTCCTAAATTCTTACAGTCCCGCTGGCCAGGTCTCAATTACAAATCTCTTCTTCTACCTCTAATGTCTCTCGTGCAGCAGGATCAGGTGGTGCCAGGGTGTCCTCCCCACAGGCCCAGAATACTCACACAAGGTGCTGATCTCGGATCTTGCGCAGCTGGATCAGGTCAGGTTTGATACTATTCATTTTTTTATCTATTTCTCGGTTATCCAAAGCTTGTTTCTTCAAATCCTGTTCAAGACGCATTTTGCTATCATGAATCTCACCCAGACGTGATTTCAGCTTGTCATAATTCATCATAATTCTGTGAAAATATTTGACATATTAAGGTTAAAACAGAAACCAAGCAGAAGCGTTCTACAGCATGCACACGGTCTAACACCCTCAATGCGGTGGACATCTGCTGTTTTTGCCTGGCACATCTTTATTCTCACCCCTCTGGGAAGAGCACTGTCATGTTCCCTGTAGCGAAGGGCTCCTGTTCCCATCTCAGATTCATTGGTGAACATCACACAACCCCTCCTGGCCAAGAAAAGTGTTCTCTTCCATCCTATCCCAGCCTCAGGCCACAGTGACTTGTTCAGAAATCAGAATAATACACAAAGTAATCCAATGACAGTCAAATCTACGGCTCTTGCTAGCAATATTGTAGACAGATTCTCTCTTTCCACTGAGATTGTTAAGTTGTTAACATGTGATTCTTAGTCTCCCAACAGTTTATACTACTGCCTTGAAGGGAAAGCCTGCCTGAGGATGAAGCCAACACAGAAGAAAACTGAGCCAACAGACAGAGAATGAGGAGAATCCGGACGACATTGTTTGGGCCCTGGCCCCAGCCATGACTGAACGAGTAAAGCTGGGTTACTATGTGAACTAAATGTGCTCACAACATGTAAAGGACCAGTGTCTGGGACATCTTGGTAAAGCACTCAGTAGAGGATGGCCCTAAGCTTTTCCACCACACAAAGTTTTGCCGTGCTCTGAACCCTAAGGCAACAACTGTCCACATTACTCACTTGTCACTCGATAATAAACAGTTGTATATTACCATTAAAACTTCATCATGATACTTTAACTCCCTATGCAACTAATCTACAAGTTCTTTTCCATTTCTTCATTATTAATAATGGTCACTTGTTGGTACTATAATGTCAAGACACTCACACACACTCACACACATACACAGCTTTCTCTACCATAAAGCGTGTGTGTGTGTGTGTGTTATTTAGTCCTCAGAGCATTTCAACAAGATTTTATCCACAGTTTTATGGAGAAAGAAACTAGTCCAGAGAGTTAAGTAACTCAGTGAAGGCAACACAGCCAAGGTGGCGCTAGTGGTAAAGAACACACCTGTCAATGCAGGAGACACAGGTTCCATCTCTGGATTAGGAAGATCCCCTGAAGAAGGGCATGGCAACCCACTCCAGTATTCTTGCCTGGAGAATCCCATGGACAGAGGAGCCTAGTGGACTACAGTCCATGGGGTCGCAAAGAGTTGGACACAACTGAAGTGACTCAGCATGCATGCACAGAATTTAAGCCCGTGGTTTAAGCCATTAAACACAAAAAGAAATGTAAAAAGGCAAAATGGTTGTCTGAGGAGGTCTTACAAATAGCTGTGAAAAGAAGAGAAGCAAAAGGCAAAGAAGAAAAGGAAAAAGATATACCCATTTGAACACAGAGTTCCAAAGAACAGCAATGAGAGATAAGAAAGCCTTCCTCAGTGATCAGTGCAAAGAAATAGAGGAAAACAATAGAATGGAAAAGACTAGAGATCTCTTCAAGAAAATTAGAGATACCAAGGGAAGATTTCATGCAAATGTGGGCTCGATAAAGGACAGAAATGGTATGGATCTAACAGAAGCAGAAGATATTAAGAGAGGTGGCAAGAATACACAGGAGAACTATACAAAAAAGATCTTCATGACCCAGATAATCATGATGGTGTGATCACAGACCTAGAGCCAGACATCCTGGAGTGCAAAGTAGAGTGGGCCTTAGGAAGCATCGCTACGAACAAAGCTGGTGGGGTGACGGAATTCCAGTTGAGCTATTTCAAATCCTAAAAGATGATGCTGTTAAAATGCTGCACTCAAAATGTCAGCAAATTTGGAAAACTCAGTAGTGGCCACAGAACTAGAAAAGGTCAGTTTTCATTCCAGTCCCAAAGAAAGGCAATGCCAAAGAATGTTCAAACTAGCACACAATTGCACTCATCTCACACGCTAGTTAAGTAATGCTCAAAATTCTCCAAGCCAGACTTCAAAAGTATGTGAACTGTGAACTTCTAGATGTTCAAGCTGGATTTAGAAAAGACAGAGGAACCAGAAATCAAATTGCCAACATCCACTGGATCATCGAAAAAGCAGGAGTTCCAGAAAAACATCTATTTCTGCCTTATTGACTATGTCAAAGCCTTTGACTGTGTGGATCACAACAAACTGTGGAAAATTCTTCAAGAGATGGCAATATCAGACCACCTGACCTGCCTCTTGAGAAATGTGTATGTAGGTCAAGAAGCAACAAGTAGAACTGGACATGGAACAACAGACTGGTTCCAAATCGGGGAAGAAGTATGTCAAGGCTGTATATTGTCACCCTGCTTATTTAACTTACATGCAGAGTACATCATGAGAAATGCTGAGCTGGAGGAAGCACAAGGTGGGATCAAGATTGCTGGAGAAATATCAATAACCTCAGATATGCAGATGACACCACACTTATAGCAGAAAGCAAAGAACTAAAAAGGCTCTTGATGAAAGTGAAAGAGGAGAGTGAAAAAGTTGGCTTAAAACTCAACTTACAGAAAACTAAGATCATGACATCTGGTCCCATCACTTCATGGCAAATAGATGGGAAAACAGTGGAAACAGTGACAGACTTTATTTTGGGGGGCTCCAAAATCACTGCAGATGGTGACTGCAGCCATGAAATTAAAAGACCCTTGCTCCTTGGAAGAAAAGTTATGACCAACCCCAAAAACAGAGACATTAATTTGCCAACAAAGGTCTGTCTAGTCAAAGCTATGGTTTTTCTCGTAGTCATGTATGGATGTGAGACCTGGACTATAAAGAAAGCTGAGTGCCGAAGAACTGATGCTTTTGAACTGTGGTGTTGGAGAACTCTTGAGAGTCCCCTAGACTGCAAGGAGATCCAACCAGTCCATTCCAAAGGAGATCAGTCCTGATTGTTCATTGGAAGGATGGATGCTGAAGCTGAAACTCCAATACTTTGGCCACCTGATGCAAAGAACCGACTCATTTGAAAAAACCTTGATGCTGGGAAAGATTGAGGGCAAGAGGAGAAGGGGTCGACAGAGGATGAGATGCTTGGATGGCATCACCGACTCTATGCACATGAGTTTGAGTAAACTCCGGAAGTTGGTGATGGACAGGTAGGCCTGGCGTGCTGCAGTCCATGGGGTGGCAAAGAGTCAGACGGGACTGAGTGGCTAAACTGAACTGAACTGAAGCTATTAAGCTATACTGCCTCACAGCACTTAGTACTATTCTTAGGCACAAAAGTTCATTAACACTTGCTGATATGAGCAATAATTTTGCTTTTCCCTTCATATGATTCAGGTTTATTATCTACTTCTGCACTCCTCAACCCGCTGTTACTTGGCTCATTTTCTAACACTCCACTAAATTTGCTTGATAAAGGTTCCCAGTATTAACTGCCAGATTCAATACTTCTCATGTTTCTCATTCTCTGTGTAATCTCATCCTTATCATCTACCATAATCTACACACTTTTGCCCCTCAAATCCTTTCTGTAGAGTTCCAAATCCAAATAACCAACTGCCTACCACTCAGACAATTCCATTTGGGTTCTCACAGGAACCTCAAAACTCACTGGTTCCCACTCGAAACTCCCCTCATGTACTTCCCATTTTGGTGAATTACACCATCCCTTAGTCACTAGTACCAGAAATCTAGGAATAATCTTTGGCTTCTCCCACACCTGCCACGTCTGGTCAGGCATACAGTCCTCAGCATTTCTATTAACTCTATTCACCACTATGTACTCTCAGATACTGTAACACATTCTGAAGCTATGAAGGAAAATAAGCCACCACCCTCACTCAATAAGCACACAGTTCTGTGAGTGTGACTTTCAGTAAATGTTACAGTAAGGATCAGGATCAGATGCTACAGAAATGTGGACAAGAAGCCCCTAAAACAGTCTAGGGAATCAGAGAAAATTTTCTAGAAAGTCATGTCTAAGCTGAGGGCTAAAGGGGTCAACAATTTAGGAGGATGGAGAAAGAATGCAGAAGAAAGAAGTTCAGCTTGGTACCATCAGTGTGAACAGCAAGTAACTCCATACGGCAGGACTGTCAAGTCTGAGGAGGTAAAAGCAGACATGACAGAGATGATTAAAGAAGAAAAAACGTCTTGGCTCACTGATGCACTTGGAGATATTAGGTAGATTTACCGTTCAATTTCCTTTTCATTCCCTTCTTTTCGAAATCGCTCAATATATTCTTTGCTATGTTGTTCTTGTGTATGACACTGCTCTTCAAATATTTTAATTGTTTCATTAAAAGCTTCAATTGCAGTCCTCTTCATCTGTATTTCCTATAAGACAAAAAAAGATAAACACACTTCATTATCTTTGTATTTCTTTTTGTAACCTTAGTCTTAAAACAAATCTTAAAATTCTAATTATGATTCCATATGAGATCAAATTAAGGGGGCCAAAACAAGACCCTGCTACCATTATTTATATATGAAATATATCATTAAAACCCTAAAATAAAAGAAAAATAACTATTACCTGAAATATAGCTGAGAACCAAAGAAAGAAAGGCCTCTGAGCTGCTAAGAGATTAACCCTGCATACCCTGAAGACAAGATAAAGTTCCTCCCTTGTAACCGATGCAGTACTGACCCCTAAAAAGTGCTGATGGAGTGAAGAGACAGAACAGAGTTCATGCACCAGCATGCAAAACCTTATTTTCCAGAAAAGCCTTACAGAGTCTCTTTAGTCTTACTTCATTTCCAAAGCACGTCATTTTTGAAACAGATTCATTAGTACATTCATCTCATTAAAAATAGAAAATGAGGAAGGGGAAGAAAGCTGCTAAAATCAGATGCAAAGTAAGATTAAAAACTAAAAACACCACAAAACAGAAGCCCAGGAGGCTAAGCCACTCACACTAGGGTAAGTGGTCCTCCATGTTCCAATGAGCTCTGAGGGTATCTGTACACTTTAGCATCTGAATCATGACTCCCCTAAAATTTTTTTTTTCCCCTAAAATTTTCAAAGAGGGTTAAATTTTGTTTACTTTAGAAAGTCAAGAAAATATGTGTAAAGTTCTAGAAAGACTGCAATCCTAAATGTTTATAAGTTTAAAAGTTTCAATGCTTATGGGACAATTCATCAACTATTTAGCACTGATTAATTCCTTTTTTAATAATTTTATTTGTCTTATTTATTATTTAGTTAGTTTTGGCTATGCTGGGTCTTTTCTTGCTGCTTGGGCTTTTCTGTAGTCGTGGCAAGAGTGGGCTACTCTCTAGTTGCGGTATGCGGGCTTCTCATTATGGTGGCTTCTCTTATTGCAGACCACAGGCTCTAGGGCACACAGGGTTCAGAAGCTGTGGCAAATGGGCATAGTAGTTGCAATTCCTTGGCTCTAGAGCACAGGCTCAATAGTTGGGGTGCACGGGCTTAGTCGCTCTGTGGCATGTGGGATCTTCGCAGACCAGGGATCAAACCCATGTGTCCTGCATTGGCAGGAGGATTCTTTACCACTTAGCCACCAGGAAAGCTCTGAATAATTTCACTGGTTATTTTCAACAAACTATTAATTGATTAATTTGACTGATTAATTTCAACAAATGATTACTGAGAATCCATTACACAGACAGTATCATCTGGTGTTAAAGAGAGTCACAAAAGGGGCCTGCCCTCCAAGATTCAGAATACACAGGCAAAATAGATTTCTGAACTCTAATAAGGTTTTGTTTCATGTCATGATAGAGGAAATAAAGTGGGGTGAATTAGTTTCTTATTGCTTTACAGAGACTTCATGGAGGAGGCAACATCAGAGTTAGGTCTTAAAGAATTGGGGTAGGAGAAGAAAATTCAGCATTGCACACAGATGGCATGGCATGACTTTTAAGTGGATATTAAAAGTCCACTTAAAAGACTGCAATTGCTCAGTAGGGCTGGAACATAAGGGAATCAGCAGGTGAGGGGCACTAGAACCTTGTGATGCTTCATATAGCTGAGGATATATCATATATATCTCAAGTAGTACTGTAAACTTACTGGAATCTCTGTATCTAAATATTTAGCTATAAATTCTACAATTCTCAAATATGGTGGAGGGTTTTGGCTCCCTTGAAAGGTTAAGAAAAGGTGGCAAGAATACACAGAAGAACTATACAAAAAAAGATCTTCACGACCCAGATAATCATGATGGTGTGATCACTCACATAGAGCCAGACATCCTGGAGTACAAAGTAGAGTGGGCCTTAGGAAGCATCACTATGAACAAAGCTAGTGGAGGTGATGGAAATCCTAGAAGATGATGCTGTGAAAGTGCTGCACTCAATATGCCAGCAAAGTAGGAAAACTCAGCAGTGGCCACAGGACTGGAAAAGGTCAGTTTTCATTCCAATCCCAAAGAAAGGCAATGCCAAAGAATGCTCAAACTACCATACAATTGCACTCATCTCACACACACTAGCAAAGTAATGTTCAAAATTCTCCAAGGCAGGCTTCAACAGTACATGAACCGTGACTTCCAGATGTTCAAGCTGGAGGAAAAGGCAGAGGAACCAGAGATCAAATTGCCAACATCCGCTGGATCATCAAAAAAGCAAGAGAATTCCAGAAATACTTCTGCTTTGTTGACTATGCCAAAGCTTTTGACTGTGTGGATCACAACAAACTGCGGAAAATTCTTCAAGAGATGGCAATATCAGACCCCCTGACCTGCCTCCTGAGAAATCTGTATGCAGGTCAAGAAGCAACAAGTAGAACTTGTTGGAACAACAGACTGGTTCCAAATTGGGGAAGAAGTATGTCAAGGCTGTATATTGTCACCCTGCTTATTTAACTTACATGCAGAGTACATCATGAGAAATGCTGGACTGGATGAAGCACAAGGTGGGATCAAGACTGCTGGGAGAAATATCAATAACCTCGGATATGCAGATGACACCACCCTTATGGCAGAAAGCGAAGAACTAAAGAGCCTCTTGATGAAAGTGAAAGAGGAGTGTGAAAAAGTTGGCTTAAAACTCAACATTCAGAAAATTAACATCACAGCATCTGGTCCCATCACTTCATGGGAAATAGATGGGAAAACAGTGGAAACAGTGACAGACTTTATTTTGGGGGGCTCCAAAATCACTGCAGTTGGTGACTGCAGCCATGAAATTAAAAGACATTTGCTCCTTGGAAGAAAAGTTATGACCAACCTAGACAGCATATTAAAAAGCAGAGACATTACTTTGCCAACAAAGGTCCGTCTAGTCAAAGCTATGGTTTTTCCAGTGGTCATGTATGGATGTGAGAGTTGGACTATAATGAAAGCTGAGCGCCAAAGCTGTGGTGCTGGAGAAGACTCTTGAGAGTCCCTTGGACTGCAAGGAGATCCAACCAGTCCATCCTAAAGGAAATCAGTCCTGAATGTTCATTGGAAGGACTGATGCTGAAGCTGAAGTTCCAATACTTTGGCCACCTGATGCGAAGAACTGACTCATTGGAAAAGACCCTGATGCTGGGAAAGATTGAGGGCAGGAGGAAAAGGGGACGACAGAGGATGAGATGGTTGGATGGCATCACCGACTCAATGGACATAAGTTTGAGTAAACTCTGGGAGTTGGTGATGGACAGGAAGGCCTGGGGTGCTGCAGTCCATGGGGTTGCAAAGAAATGGACATGACTGAACAACTGAACTGAACTGATTAAAGTTCTGGCCCTAGATCCTCAAAGAAAACACCAACAGTCTGACTGTTGTATGTGTTGGCAAGCAGAGCAGCAAAAGAAATAATGTTTGGTGTCACTGCCAAAGCAGCAGGTCCCCAACAAACAATGCGACTATGCCTACCATCAAAACTGTAACCCACCTTACCCCTTCTTCTCTTCTCTGGGTCTTACCTCCTGTCCCTTCCTCTGGTACTTCATATCATATCAACTAGTCCCTCTCACAACATTCACTCTTCCAGTCTAAGGTTCCTTCTCACACAGGTTCTAATTTAACACCACTTTGAAAAAAAATAAAGTTCCTTAATCCTGATTTCTCTTTTCAGCTTCTGAAAAGAATTGTTTATATGGGCTCTCTCTCGTTCCTCATCTCTCATTCATACTCCAACTGACTCTTTTCTGGCTTCTGCACTCACCATTCTACAGACACTACTCTTTCCAAGATCACCAATGATCTCATGGCTGAATTCTGGTGTCTAATTCCAAACCATCACTAAATCCTATCACTTTGCCTCATAATTATATGTAATCCAGATGTAAATATCCCCACATACAGCCTATTCTCACTCTGTGCCAACTCTGACTCTGGGTACACCATCTCTTCCCATTCTCTGGGAAGAATCTGATTACACCACAGCAAACTAGATTTTATCTAAAATGAAATCTTTCCTTTTACAGAAAAAGAAAACATGAAGAAGGTCTACAACATTTAGAAACACTGTAACACAAATGGAGGAGGTCAGTTCTTTGATCTCCCTTTAACACTCATTGTCTCTCCTAAACTGTTAATCGCTGGATCCCTCTGGATCCCTCCCTCTCTTCTACCTCCCAAAGCTTTAAGCCTCCAAGGCTCTTCTCCGCTTGGCCCATCTCAGGTCGCACTCTCAATTCTCACACAGAAATTAGCCCTCTTCTAGCTCTGGCCTTCTGGCTTTTTTGATTGCCTCCATCCAGCCCCATTCCCAGTTCCCTAAGCAGGGATTCCACTTCCAGAACCCAGTCTCATACCAGCTGCTCAGCACTCATATTCTGCTGTTAAATATGAGGATATTATTGGGCATGTGTGCAATATGTGGAGTTTTCTGTTTTCTCCAGTCATGATAAGAAAGAAATGCAACTCTACACAAGCCAAAGCCATATGCAATGGTGGCTATTTTTTTCTAACCTCCATTCACAGAAGTGTTAACCTTCCCCAAGACTGTAGTCCACACTGAGATCTGATTTCAGGCTCTTGACAAAGGTGGAATGCTTTGGTTCATTATCTTGCATAAATTCATTCAATAAACAACTGAATGGTGGCTCAGTGGTAAAGAATCTGCCTGCCAATGCAAGAGACGTGGGTTTGATCCCTGGGTTGAGAAGATCCCCTGGAGAAAGAAATGGCAACCCACTCTGGAATTCTTGCCTAGAAAATCCCATGGACAGAGAAGCCTGGTGGGCTACAGTCCATGGGTTCTCAAAGAGTCAGAAACAACTTAGCGAATAAACGACAACAATATTGCAGGCATTATTTGAAGCATTTAGGATACATAACAAATTTGAAAACTTCTGCTCTCCTAGAACCTTACCACTTTATATTCCTAGTCAAAATGAAAATGTTAACATTTGCTTGGTTTTGTACCTTATAGAATATACTCATATATCTTTTGAGTCTTTTACTTAATATTTTTGTGAGATTAAACATAGTGTTATACAATGCCCTTTAAATAAATTCACCCACACGATTAGAGTAACCCATCACTGCTTTATTTGATGCAGAGGAAAGGGATTAAAGCATGCCATTTTGACTAATGCACATTACAGTTAACAAATATGTCAGAGAACCTTTCACTTCTGCAAAATAAGGCCTCACTACTCCCTCTGTATAGCTGGAGTCAAAAATCGTTTCCTACCTAGACTAGGTATTCAATACATATTTTTGGATGGTTGCACTAATCTTTTGTACCTGATTCTCCCTCTCTCCCCCTCCGCTCTTACACACACACACACACAGATTACCTTTCTTAAAAATATAAAATGAACTAAATTGGAATTTAGGAGAATTATTTTCTAAAACTGGTTATGTTAAAATCTACTGATGTCCTATGAGAGAGTCTGTCTATACTTAAGTTCCCATCCTTTACCTGAAGCTACATCATTAGCATTTCTGAGGTCATGAGGAATTCCTTAGAAGCATTTAATAACAGTAGTTGCCTCTGGGGAATGGGGACTTTCATGCTGTGTGATATAATTCATAGAATTCAGCAATATTTATATTTAACATATATATTTATATAACTTTTGTATGTTTTAAAAATCAAGTTTTAAAGTAATTTCTGAAAACTCTTCTAATAGCTATATATATGTATATGTATGATAATTTCACCATCTCCTAACATTGACCACTTATGTTGATTCAATCTGAAGAAACCTCAGTAACTTTTTCTCCATTCTAAATCAAATACTAGTCTCATCACAGATAATTCACTTAGAAGAGGCAAAGGAACACAGAAAACCTGAAATCTGCAGTGTAAAAAACAGCATACACACACAGTCACACCACAGACACAGCACAAGCATCAGATAAGGAGGGGAAAAAAAGGTTATTACAGTCATTCTGAATAACTACTTAGCTAATAAAAGAAAATCTGAAAAAAAAAGAAACCAAACATCTCACAAAGAAAAATGGACCATCACAGTAACTCTGACCACTGTAATCCCACACCTTCCCCTAGTCAGCACTGTATCGCACACCTAACCTGCAATTCTCGCAGGCCAACATCTCCTAATAAACTCCTCCAGTCCAGAGGCTCCTGGTGCAGTCTCTGCATTTACACTGCACACCACAGACACTAGCTTAGAAACAAGATCAAGGGCTTTGGGGCTGAGAATCAAGAACATTAATTCTAGGGTCAAAACAAGGAACCATGAAGCACAGTAATACTGGAAGAGTTCACAGATGACTAACCCTCAACAGTTAACAAACTACAGACAAAGACATTTTTTAAAAATCTAAGTATTTCACAATTGTAATCAAATTGTCAAAACACAAAGAGAGAATCTTGAAAGCAGCAAAAAAGAAGTGACTTGTCATATACAAATGGCATTCAATAAAAAAATACTAATAAAAAATAAAAATAAAAAAATAATAGCTGATTTGCCATCCAAAATATTTAGGCTGTAAGGCAGCAGGTGGGCAATATTTAAAGACCTGGAAGAAAACAATTGTCAGCCAAGAATTCTGTAACTAGAAATACTGTTCTTCAAGAATGAAGGAAGAGAAATTATATAAGATAAGCCCAGATAGACAAAAGTTAAAGGAGTCTGTTACCCCAAGACTTGCCCTACAAAAAATGCTCAAGAGACTCCTTTGGGATGAAATGAAAGGACACTAGACAGTAATTCAAAGCTACATGAATAAAGAAAGAACACTGGTAAAAGCAACTGCATAAGCAAATATAAAAGCCAGTAGTTTTGTACTTTTGGTTGCGTGCATGCTAAGTAGCTTCAGTCATGTCTGACTCTTTGCAACCCTTTGACTACAGCCTGCAGGCTCTTCTGTCCATGTTCTATATGTTTTAAAGGACAAATGTATAAAACTATAATTATAAATCTATGCTAATGGGCAGACAATGTATAACAACGTAATCAGTAGTGATAACAATGTAAGGGGGAAGGAATAAAAATGTATAGGAGCATATATAGTGTTTAAACCCTACTGAAAACTTTTTCAATACTAAGTTGGTACTGGACTTCCCTGGTGGTCCAGTGGTTGGGAGTCCACCTGACAATGCAGGGGACACAGATTTGATTCCTGGTCTGGAAAGACTCCGCATGGCGCAGGGCAACTAAGCCTGTGAGCCACAACTGCTAAGCCCGTGCACCTAGAGCCTGTATTCTGCAACAAGAGATGGTCCTGCTCACCACAGTCAGAGAAAGCCCAAGTGCAGCAATAAAGACCCAACACAGTCAATAAATAAATTAATTAATTTAATTTGGTTTAATTTTTAAAAAGAGATACCAAGATAGCTTAAACAACAAAGTGAAAGTGAAGTCGCTCAGTCATGTCCAATTCTTTGCGACCCCATGGGCTGTAGTCTACCGTGGCTCCTCTGTCCCTGGGATTTTCTAAGCAAGAGTACTGGAGTGGGTTGCCATTTCCTTCTCCAGGGAATCTTCCCAACCCAGGGGTCGAACCCAGGTCTCCCACATTACAGGAAGACGCTTTACCTCCTGAGCCACCAGGGAAGCCTAAAACAAGGCCTCACTGTATAACACAAGGAACTAGATTCAATATCTTGAAACAACCTATAATGGAAAAGAATCTGAAAAAGAATTCATACATAAAAATCTTTATATACATAAGAATTTATATATGTAAATCAACTATACTTCAATAAATTTTTTTTAGCTTAAAAAAGATATCAAGGCAGATAAAGACTGTCAAGTGAATTATGGAAAATAATAATATTATAGAAAATCCAAGATAACTGTAAGCCTTACCGCCTACTTACTGGCCTAAACAACAAAAATATACTAACCTGGGATGTTCTGGTATATTCTTCATATAGTCTGTCATATTCTTTACTCTTTTCCTGATACTGAGAGTGATACTCCTGCAGTTTTTTCCCGACAGCATCAATATTATCTTCTTTTACCAACTGATCCTATATAGGTAAACAAAAGAAATGAAGAATGCCAATATTTCTAAAACATGGATCTTTCCACAACTATTTATTTTTAAATTGTATTTCTGCTGTAAGTTTAAGCTACTGTATTAGTATCAAGTATGGGAAACCACTAAATCCTTTTGTTAACACTAAGATCAACCTCTTAAGATCACATCAAAATAGGTAATACTTAAAATTTTTTTAATGAAATATAAATAGGAAACAAACATTTTTTTATTTTTTAATATAAATTTATTTAATTGGAGGCTAATTACTTTACAATATTGTATTGGTTTTGCTGTACATCGACATGAATCCACCATGGGTGTACTCATGTTCCCCATCCTGAACGCCCCCCTCCCACCTCCCTCCCCATACCCTCCCTCTGGGTTATCCCAGTGCACCAGCCCCGAGTATCCTGTATCATAAAGTTAACAAACACATGCAACAAGATATTAAGGAATAGTAGTCACAAAATAAGTTCTAAACATATCTTAAATCTTAAGTAGGAAAATTTAAGCATCTAGCATTTCTTCTTTTTTTTTTCCTAATAAACCTGGTAAGTTAGAATCAAATGATGTTGTTAAATAATGACTTGCTGATTAGCTATTAAGAGCCTGTGTAACCAGAGGACTTCCCTGGTGCTCCGGTAGTTGACTTTGCACTTCCACTGTAGGAGTATGGGTTTGATTCATGGTCAGGGAAATAAGATCCCACATGCCACAGAGCACAGCCAAAAAAAAAAAAACCCCAAACTTATGTAATATACCTACCTGTTGGTATCTGGACACTGGGTACATCAGTTTCACATCAAGTTTGGGATTGTACTGGGCAAGAGATTCATGATGATAGTGGCTAATGAGCTCCACCACAGAATTAAATGTCAGAGGATCAGAAAAGCCATATTTACCATCTCGATGATAAATCTTTATTAGCTTATTATTGCCTCCCTTCCTGTGAACAACAAGACATAACTGTAGATTTTTTTTTCCCAAAAAATTCCGTTGAAGTACTCTTTCACTTGGAGATATGAAAGCTTGGTGTCACATTGTAAACAAGTTTTATTATGTTAACAAGACTGGAATGGGTGAAAAGGCATATATTATATGTGTAGAAGTATACATATTATTTTTACAATTATTTCTTCTGTCTATAAAGTATCTTGGTTACTAAAGGTCAACATACACAACTTTCAGTATCAACAAATTTAACAAAAATAATCACTAAAACAAACTAAAACAAAAGTAAAGTGTATCTTTTGTTTATTTTCTGAACCACTTTTTTTTAATGTAAATTCTGTATCAAGAAGAACACAGACAATCTCTTCAGGATCTAAAGATATGTGGTAGTGTGTCTCTGGAGGGACACAGAAGCAATCTCTATATGAAGAGGGTGATAACCATTTGTCACACATATACCAACACAACACTCATGGTTTTATTGTTAATGCACAAACATAATTAAGCTCCTTGAATGATTTATAACTGAGTAATTAATCCAGCACCCTACATTACTTTGTCTTTTAGATTCACTTATAATACTTGGAAAGACTATTTATTTAGGCATCACAATATGTAAATGATTCAACTGTCATTCAACTGTTTTACAAAGTATAGCTTTTGAAGAGCCATTTATATTAGATGCTTGAATAGTTTAGACCACTTTTGTTTACTGAGACATATCCAATGGTCCCTTAAAAGATAATTTATAACCAAAGCTTAAAAATGGCCATGTTTTGCAAGTCCCCTAAGGTATAATCTAAAAGCAGAGCAGACTGATTCATTATATCATAGCAAAATACTGCACAATTCTCACTCAACTGTTCTTATAGCAGCATACAGACTTAATGGGGGGAAAATATGCTTCTTTATCTCTTTATGCCATGCCATTACACATGATAAATGAAGCACTGGGATTTGTAAAAGGTCAAACACAATAGGTTTGAATCCGTGGACGATTTAAATGTAATGCTTAGATGGTCAGTTTAGATGGATGAAGAACTATCCTATAAAACGTTACAGTAGAAGGACCACCTAATCATAGGCAGTTTCTATAGGTGTATTCCCATGCATATAGCCATAGAGGGTATGGGTAATGCCAGCTGCTCTTTCTGCTAGAGGAAAACTAGAAGGTACTTACTCATTCAAAAAAACTTTTTGCACATCTATTATATGTCCAGACTGTATGAGGCACAGTGGACACAGTGATAAACAGGCCAGATACAGTCCATGCTCTCACAGAACTTCCAGTTTAGGAACAGGCGGAACATATCCCCATTTTTATAAAGAGGATAAAGAATTTTTCACTAAGATAGAACACAAAAATAAACAACTAGATACATCACCTGGTAATAGGTCCTTTAGAAAAAAAAAAAACAGAGCAAAGGAAAAAGATTATTCTGGGGGTGGAGAAATGGCTACTTCATATATGTTGCACAAGGAAAATCACTCTGCTCAGGCGACGTTTAGCAGAGTCCTAAATGATGGGAGCAGTCTGGCACAGCAGATATCTGGGGGAGAAGTTTTCCAGACAGGGGATAGCAAGTACAAAGCGCCTGAGGTAGAAGCAAGCTGGGCATGTTCCAGGAACAGCAATGAGGTCAGCATTGCTGGAGCTAAAAAAAGCAAAAAGGAGAGTAGTAGGAAGCAAAGTAAAAGGAACCTGGATCATATAATAGCCTGTAGATCACTGTAATGGCTTTTGCTTTTGCTGACTAAGATGGGGAACACAAGAAAGTCTGAGCAGAATGATATCATCTATTTTGTGTTTTACAAGGCTCATTCTAGCTGCTAAGTTGATAAGACCATTCAAAATAGGCAGAGGCAGAAGTAGAAAGGTCAGCTGGGAGACTTGTAAAATAATCTAGGCAAGACATGATGGTGTCTTGGACAAGGGTAGTAGCTGTGGAGATACTGAGAAATGGTGGGATTCTGAATATATGCTGAAGATAGAGTTGACAGGATGCGCTGTGGCCTAGATATGGGCATGAAAGGGGACAAAAGTAAAGATGATCTCATGGCTTTTATCTTAAGCAGTCAGAATGGAATTGTCATTTATCAGAAAGAAGGAGGATATATATAAAAGGAACATGTTTAAAGAGGAAAAAAGCACTTTAACTTTAGATTTGTTAACGTTTGAAATGCCCAGTGAACATCCAAGAGCAGAGGATCCTGCAGCCTACGTAAGGAATCTAAAGTTCAGGAGCAAGTTCTGGGCCAGATGTATAAAATCAGGAGTTGTCAGCCTATAGATGTTATTTGAAGATGAACATAGCTGAATAAGAGAAAAGGTCTGAGGTCTAAGTCCCGGGGTACACCAATGTTTAGTGGTCAGGGAGATGAGAAAGGAAACCAAGATAGAGCAATTAATGAAGTAAACAGTATCTTAAAACCCTGTTTTTTAAAAAAGCATTTTGTCAAAGAGGATAGGATCAACTGGGTAAATGATCTTGGGGTTTGGCAAAGCAGAGATCACTAAGGGGTCCTGACCAAATGGTGTCAATAGAATGGTAAGGATGGAAGACCGATTGGAATGGATCAAAGAGAATGAAAGAAGAGGAAGAAGAAATGCCTACAGACAACTGTCTTGAGGAACACTGCTGTAAATGGAAGCAGAGAAGTAGGGAAACAGCTGAAAAGAAAGAGTCAAAGGAATTTTCTTTCTTTATTATTCTTAAGTGAAAGATTGTAAAGCATATTTATATTATTATGGGAATGGCTCAGTAGAGACAAAAACTGTTGATCCATAAGAAAGAACAAAATAATTCCTAGGGTGATTCCTTGAGTAGGTTAGAGGGATGGGATGGGATGGGATCTCATCCACAACGGGATCCTGGACAAGGAAATGAACAGTCATCACTGGAACAGGAGAAAGGCAGAGTATTCACATTCATGTTGATGGCTGTAGCAACAGGAGCATGATGGAATTAGATCTCTTCTAACTGCTTCCATACCCTCAGAGAAACAGGAAGCAACTTCTTTAGTTAAAAGGGAGGGATGTGGGTTGTTGATCTGAAGAGAAAAAAAGAACATGTGAAATTATCATCTAGGAAAAGTAAGAGAGCAAATGGGACTGTGAAAATGTAAATTCAGCGGGGCAGTACTAAATGCCCACTTAAGATTGGCAGTCACAACCCAACTCATTGGAAAAGACCCTGATGCTGGGAAAGACTGAAGACAAAAGGAGAAGGGGGCAGTAGAGGATGAGATGGTTAGACAACATCACCAACTCAATGGATATGAACGTTCACAAACTCTGGGAGATAGTGGAGGACAGACGAGACTGGCATGCTGCAGTTCATAGGGTGGTAAAGAGTTGGATCCCTGGAGTAGGAAATGGCAACCCACTCCAGTATTCTTGCCTGGAAAATTCCATGGACAGAGGAGCCTGGTGGGCTGCAGTCCATAGGGTCGCAAAGAGTTGGACATGACGGAGCATACACACATTCATAAAGAGTTGGACAGGACTTAGTGACTGCACAACAGTCTGCATGATGTATTTTTCTCCACATTCAGCTGCCCGGGTATAGGCAAAAAACAGATGGAGAGTTGAATTTAACAAGTGTTGGAATATATCAATATTTAGACGACTACTACAAGGGAGAGAGGCACAAGTCTGGAGAAAGGATATACTCAACAAGGTTATTTTAATATTAGACTGTTAACTTTAAAGAGAGAAGGAAGTAAAGACATGAAGGAACTGAGGAATAGTGGGTTTTTAATTATGTCTCTCCCATGCTGTAACCTTCTTAACAGAAGAACATTGCTACTCCTCCTTACATCCTAGCACCTGGTCCAATGCCGGCATATATCAGATTCCTAAAGATCTGTTAACTATCCAGATTTTCTACTATAAATACCATTTGCTGATTTTTTTAAATGGTAACTGAATTGAAAAAGCTCTACTTCTTCTCACCTATTGTCTGCAGTCTGATCTCACGCTCTTTTCTCTCATTTGAGGGTCACCAGTGACTTTTTACCAAATTCGGACTCTGCTCTCCCCCTCTATCCCAGGCTCAGATTCTTTGCAGTGACTGAAATTTCCACACTCCCTTTCTTTCCTCTACTCCCACTTCCTTCTTAATATTTCATAATTCTATGACTTCTGTGACATTACTCTTTTCTTTCAACCTCTTAATTGTTCTTTCTCTGCCTCCATCCTGCTGCTACACAGTTTATTCCCTAAAAAAAATTTGCCTTCAGTCCTCCACCCTTTTTTTCCTATATAAACTCTTTCCTTAAAATTCCAATTATTCTATGTAGATATGTACCTGAATCTTTTTCTGGCCCTATATTCTCCCTTAAGCATTAAACATAAATTTCTAGCTGTACTCTAGATATATTTTTACCTGGAAGTTCTGAAGCAGCTAAAAATCAACTGCTCCTGACTCTCCTATTTCTATAAATGGCACATTCATTCTAAGCCCAGCAGGCTCAAACCACAGTCACTTTTAACTCCTCCGTAACCTCATACTTTTTCTATTATCAAATCCCTTTAGCTCTCAGCTCAACATTGCCTCTTACTTTGATTCTCAACTCCTTTCCTAGAGCCACAATCCTAGGTAATAGTGTATTCAATCTTTTGATCATGTCATTGCCCTGCTTAAAACCCTTTATTAATTTTTTTTTTTTTTTTGTACTTAGAAATAAAGTTCAAATTCCTTACCATGGCTCATTAGGCTCTTTGCATCTGGCTCTTTCCCACTTTCAACTTCATCTCCTACTACTCTGATTCACACTGAAAGCAGGAACATCGGTGTCTGCATTTATTGGATTCACCAGATCTTTCAAAAAACAGTGTCTTTGCATTTTCTGTTCCCTCTCCTGGGAACACTTTTATGGCCAGCTCTTTATATACTTCAGTTTTCCGAGGTCATATCCTCAGAGAGGCTCTCCTCAAAACTTTGTGAAATTCTTTTCCTCATATTCTGTTATCATATAACCTTATGTATTCCCTACATAGCCCTTTATATACTGTGAAATTATATCTTTTCATTTTTCTAATCGAACTATAGCCGATTTATAATATTCTGTTAGTTTCAGGTGTACAACAAAGTGATTTGTTATGTCTTTTGTTTTTGGGCTGTGTCACATGGCTTGCAGGATCTTATTTCCCAACCCCACAGTGAACGCGTAGAGTCCTAACCACTGGACCACCAGGGAACTATTTCATTTTTTTTTTTTTTATGTTTCTTTTGTCTCCCTCTCCCTGACTATAACCAACCCCCAAATATAAACACTATAGATAAGAAACCATTTTTGGCTTGTCCAGTATTTTCTTTTCGTGGAACACTGTGGGCACTTAATAATATTAAATGATTAAAGAATAAACCTAATTCTAGAACATCATTCCCTCTCAATTCATAACAGCCATCTAACTCCTTACTAGTCTCTATCCTTTTTTATTTTTTCTATTCAAACACAGTCTAACTGTAAAACATCCCCATTGAAAAATGAAATGGTTCCCCCTGCCTCCATACAATATTAAACACAAATTCCTAAATTTAGAATTCAAGGCCCTCTTCAACATGACCCTTTCCAACTTTCTGACCCCTGCTACTTTTCCCTCTTCAAATGTTACTCTCTAGCCAAATGGAATTGCATCTCACAGAACAGAACTCTACAGTTTCTCACCTCCAAATCTTTGTTTCTGTTGCTACCTAATCCTGCAACCTCCTCTCTAACTTTCTGCATATTCAAACCTGTTAGGAGGTAACTATGAAATATCAAGCCAGAAAATGGTGGCTTAGATTTGGATGGTAGACAAGTGTGAAGAGATTATGGATATAGATTTGGAGGTAGAGTTGGCAGGGGTTGTTTAATGACAGATTGGATGTGAGGGAAAAAAAGATTTTGTGACTCGAGTAGCACAAAATAGTGGTAGTAATGGAGATGGTGGTTCTGTTTCTGAAAAAAAAGGGAACACTAGAAGAGAAACAGTTTGGGTAGGGGGAGCTGCATTAGAAATCAAGAATTCTGCTTTGACTATATTAAAATTAGTATGTGCTCTAGTTATCTGAGTGGCAACTGGATATATGCATCTGGAATTCAGAAGGTCAGAGCTAGAAGATAAGGTTTATGAATCATCACTATGAAGATGTACATTAAAGCCATGGGACAGGACAAGCTCACCTTCGGAGAATGAATACTCACTCTTGGGAGAAGAGAATGAAGCCCAGTTCTGAGCCCTGGAATAATCTCAAATGAGTTAGGAAGAACATTAGGAGAGTGTGATGTCAGAACAGCCAAGACAATAAACGGTTTCTAAGAAGACATGTCCATGACTAATGCTGCTAAGAGGTCAGAAAGGTAAGGAGAGAGAAGTGGCCGTTGGTCTAGCAGTCCGTGAACAGCAGTAGAGACAGAAGCCTGACTGGAATGGGAAAAAATTATGTTGAATGAATCACTGCAGAACATGGATTATTCCTCAGCACAGCTTAAGTCCTAGCTTAATTAACTTCTTAATGTCTTTACCAGAAGCTGATATATAGTAATCCCAAATTTCTAGGATAAAATATGGGATTATTTTTCCTAAAGATGCTAGGCTGGAAAGGCGACAAAGAAACAAATAAGTCTGAGTTTGAACCTGTCCTCTGACACTTACAAGCTAAGTGTCTTTAGGACAAGTTTCTTAACCAACTTAAGCTTCAGTTGCTTCATCTATAAAATGGAAATATTAATGGTATTAATGATACCTTCCTCATAAGGTTGTTTTGATATAGATACTGCATGTAAAATGTACAAGGAAGTTGTTACCGTTGCCATTATTCTTTAGACAGTCCCTTTTTAAAAAACAAAACAGAATGCAAGACCTTATTGTCCTTGTTGTTTAGTCGCTAAGTGATTTCCAACTCTTTTGTGACCCCATGGACTGTAGCCTGCCAGCCTCCTCTGTCCATGGGATTTCCCAGGCAAGAATACTGGAGTGGGTTGCTATTTCCTTCTCCAGAGGATCTTCCCAGCCTAGGGATCAAATCCACTTCTCCTGCATTGGCAGGCAGATTCTTTTATTGTCCTTAGGCTATGTTAACGGTTAAAACTAAATGTAGAAATATCTAATACAGTTTCCCTAATCTGTTTAATTATACATCCCATCTTTGTAAATATAGACTGATACATCCACCTTATGAGATTCTAATATGCCCACACGGATGGCATGAAAATTGTCTTATTTATGTTGAGTTTTACTCTCTGAAGTCTAGATTAAGGAAAACAATAGAGTTATTGGAGGGGTGGATTCCCAGCATATCATTAATAACTTTAGGCTGTGCCCATGACTTCTACTTCACTCATAAGGTCAACAGTATACATCTTACTTCATCATATTTAGGGATTTTAAGGCTTTTTGTTTTACTGCTACATAAAAATAAAAATTGTTGCCTTTTTAGTATTAATTTAAATATTTAAATGTGTAGGAAAAAGATAGTTAGCCAAACAACTAAAATTATGTATCTAAATTAAATAAAAATATGAAGAAATTTGTATATAAAGATTTAAATAAAATACAGGAATCTTTGTATACCAGAAATAAATCATGCTAGTAGAACACTAGACAAAATGCTGAAAAATACTCACCGCAAGGTCAAAGTGTAATCTCCCTGCATTTTGGTTGAGGCATCTCTGACCAAGAAGGTACCATCTGGCATGTCCCGCAATTTGTCATTTACCTCCTCCCTGAAGAAAGGAATTATAGGAAAAAAAAATTTTTTTAATGTAAGTGTTGGTTGTTTTCTTCACATATTATCACTAAGACTAATTGGGAGGTGGGGTCTAAGATTATAGAATCCTGGGGGCTGTCAGAGGTCATTTAGTTCCTCCCCTAGATATGCTTTTGTTTTGATTTTTGGTGTTTTGCAATCCCAGGATGAGTATTTGATTTTTAAACTCTTCCAGGTTTCAACTGTCTGTAGGGAATACCTGTTTCCATTAAGCCTTTAGGGCTTCCTTAGGCAGGTATGAACTTGTAGAGTGTCAGAAAAAAACAGCAGCTGTTTAGAAAGATTAAGTTTAAACAACAGTGGCAGCTGGGTCAGATCAGAGTGGGGATAATTTACTCAGTTCACAATCTTTCAATAATATTCTCCAATTTGAATTTATACTGACAAAAAATTTCTTCTGCAGAGATGGTTTAGGACTTTAAGGAACAACACTAGAAGACTCAAAGAAAACGGCAGGACATAAAAGAAACTTGAGTCACAGAACCACATGGTCTTAAAATATAAATTAAGTAGTATGTAAATATAGTAGATCCTTTTTTTGTACATTGCTAAAATTTAAATTTTATGTTTAATATCAAATATATTAAGTCTTTTTCAAAAAATTAAATACAGAATTACTGTATGACCCAGAAATTCCACTTCTGGGTATATGCCCAAAGAACTAAAAGCAGAATCTTGTACATTTATACACCAATGTTCATAGCAGCATTATTCACAATAGCCAAAAGCTGGAAATAACTCAAGTATTCATCAAAGCCAAATGTCCATAAGAATGAATAAATTAAAATGTGGTAGGTATATATAATGGAATATTACTCAGCCTTAAAAAGGAAATTCTGACACATGCTATAACATGGATTAACCTTGAAGACATTGTGCTAAGCGAAACAAGTCAAACACAAAGAACAAATGTTACATGATTCCACTTATATGAGGTACCTAGAAAAGTCAAATTCACAGAAAGAGGAGGCAGGTGCTGGGGAAAACAGAAGGAAAAGTGAGTTAGTGTTTAATGAGTACAGAGCTCACTTTGGGAAGATGACACTTTCAGAGATGGAGGGTGGGGAAGGATGAACAATAATGTGAATGTACTTCATGCCACTGAGCTGTACATCTTTAGATGGTTAAAATGATATGGAAAAAAAATAAATGAGTGCTACTTTGGTAATAGGAAAGTACAGACAAGAGAAAGAGAAGGACAAGCATATTGAGGAATACAGAAGCAACTTGAAATCTGATTTGGCAAAAGTAGATATAACTTTTTAAAAACAAGAAAATACAGTATTTGAATTTAAAATATATATACGTATTTATCTATAAAATATAGATGTATCTTTTTTTTCTCTCTACATTCAGAGTTTTCCAAAACCACATTTTACCCAAAAAGCAAATCTGTCCTAGAGTCCTATTTCTCAAAAGGAGGTGAAGAGACATAAAAATCAACTGGGAGGTTATAAATGCAGATTCCTGAACCCTACTCCATTGATTTTTATGTGTGAAAACACTGAGGAACCATTACCTTAGAAACAGAAACATAGGGAAAATTAAGCATAAATATTTTATCCCAAAACACATACATCTATCCTAAATGTACGTTTCACTTATTTAGAACCCTATCCTCAATACAGTATTAAAAGTAATAACCATACGTACAATTTAAAGATTATCTTGTCTTTTTTTGTGTGTGGGAAGAAAACTATTTAGAAAATTTTAAAGGTTCTCCTACACAGGTTTTTAAATGGTAATCTTTAAATGACAACTTGTGGGGCATTAAAAATATTTTTCTAAACTACTAATCTCAAGAATTATTTTTTAAACTCCATTCAACTATAATACTTAGTCTAATTACCTTGAAATATCCCCCCAGTACCATTCTGCATCCTGAAGAGAAACAGAACTGTCCTTTATTCCATTTGTAATGGCTGAAGTCATTGGCTTAGGTGGCTTTGGTGGAAGAGCTAGAAGAGAAATTAACATTATTATTTTGTAATGTAAATTATTATTTACTCTCTAATTTCCTCAAATACAGTTCATTAACCAATGTACATTAAGGTTCCAGATCATTATAAATCAAAATAGGGATTATTTTATGTTAAATGTTAAACATTTGCCAATGAAAGAATCCTTTTAGAACTCTACCAATAATTGCCTGAAAAAATGAAATATTCAAGCTATCTGCGTTTTTTTCCTTCTTATAAAATACTAACTTTTTGTTGGATGCCTTTCTCCTAGGCCAGGGTGGGGGGTAGAGAACATCTGTGCCACCCTTCTTTCAAGGTGGCACTGTGAATGAGTGGCACTCCTTTCTTCCGTGCCATCAATCAAACCCATGCTCCCTGCAGTGGAAACATGGAATCTTAACGACTGGACTGCCAGGGGAGTCCCCTCAAAATCTGTATTATTAATGCTTCCAGGTATTCACTATCAGTCCATCAGAGTGAGATGAAGTCTGTCACCCTTGCCTTAGGCAGAGGAGTGAATGAACTGCATGAATAGACATCACCCAAAACGGCTTTGAAAGCGGTAAGCCGACTCAGCTCAGTTTCCTGGTTCCCAAATATATGCATTAAAAATCTACCATATGCAAGAAAGTGTTAAATAGTGGGGATACAGACATAAGGAAGCCATGCACCTGGCCTTGAAGAGCTCACAGCGTCGTGAAGATGTTCACTGTAACGGATGTAATTAAGACTCTCCATCTGGAGGATGCCCACCTTTGTCAGGCACAATGGGGCTCCCTGGCCCTCTTGTTTCTTCGGTTCTGGCCAATCTGTCCCCTATTTTATTATTTACCAATAATCATCATGAACCATCTTGTGTCTAAATTTGAACATCACATCCTATGGCTTTTGTTTTTCACGGTATTCTCCTTCTCACTACTTTCCACAGTCTTCTCTGTACTTCATTTTTCAGTGTTTTATTTAAAAACACCAGCTAGGCACCAGAGCCTATGTAGCTGAGGGCTCAGCCTCTTGGTCAACAGGAAAAGGAGTAGGAAGGCCAGGGAAGCAGTTATTTAGCAAGCTATTCAAGTGTGTGTTTATACCTATATCTTTACAATAAAAATAAATAAATCAACAGTGTGTGAACCATGAACTTCCAGATGTTTAACTAGAAAAGACAGAGGAACCAGAGATCAAATTGCCAACATGCATTGGATCATTGAAAAAGCAAGAGAGTTCCAGAAAAACATCTACTTTTGCTTTATTGACTATGCCAAAGCCTTTGACTGTGTGGATCACAACAAACTGTTGAAAATTCTTCAAGAGATGGCAATATCAGACCATCTGACCTGCCTTTTGAGAAATCTGTATGAAGGTCAAGAAGCAACAGTTAAAACTGGACATGGAACAACTGACTGGTTCCAAATTGGGAAAGAAGTACATCAAGCTGTATATCTGCACTTGTGGACAAACGGCTGGGGTGGGGTAAACCAAGTACCAAATGAACCTGGAACATCATGTTGTGACAAAAAGTAACCAAATATTCAAAGAATGAGGGGCCATGACAAAACAACAAAGTAACCAGCTTGAAGGGGCTCCTACTACCCAATCTGGAATGACTGGATCATCAATACAAATAACAATAGTAAGGGAATATAAACCAGTAAACAAAACAGGAATCCACGTGTCCACACAGATGTAAACAAATAAATGAAAAAATAGAAAGATTAACGCAGAAGCTTTATATAATCTTGAAGGCCTTCCCACAAATGCTTATTAATCAGGAAAGTAAAAAGGTTAATATAATAGTGGAGAAACCTGGGAAACAAACCTTATTCAAGCAATCAAGGTAGCTACCAACAGTAACGATGAGATCACAGGCCACCAACAGGATGCACCAAGGACACGACGAATACACATAAACTGAATCCAGTCATAAGGAAACATGAGACAAACCAACCACGCTAGAAAAACATTCTACAAAAGAACTGGCTTGGAATCTTCAAAAACATCAAGGTCGTGAAACTCAAGAAAGACTGAGCGGCTGTTCTAGATTAGGGAAAATCTAGAGAATCATGCCAATTAAATACAACGTGTGAGTCTGGACTGGATCTTTTTGTTATAAAGGACATTACTGGGACAATGGAAAAACCTGAATGGAATCTGAGGATGAGACGGTAATAATGCATCATTGTTCATTTTCTGATTTTGATAGCTGTGAGAGTCCCTTGGACTGCAAGGAGATCCAACCAGTCCATTCTAAAGGAGATCAGCCCTGGGATTTCTTTGGAAGGAATGATGCTAAAGCTGAAACTCCAGTACTTTGGCCACCTCATGCGAAGAGTTGACTCATTGGAAAAGACTCTGATGCTGGGAGGGATTGAGGGCAAGAGGAGAAGGGGATGACAGAGGATGAGATGGCTGGATGGCATCACTGACTCGATGGACGTGAGTCTGAGTGAACTCCGGGAGTTGGTGATGGACAGGGAGGCCTGGCGTGCTGCGATTCATGGGGTCGCAAAGAGTCGGACACGACTGAGCGACTGATCTGATCTCTGATCTGATTGTGGTTATGTTGGAGAAAGTTCTTACTTGTGGGAAATACAAACATGGACATCATGGACTCTCATGTCGGCAACCTACTCTAAATGGTTCTAGAAAGCAAGTTATTTCTATTGTACATTCAACTTTTTTGTAAGTTTTAGATTGCTGAAAAACTTTTTTAATTAACAAAAAAGTTAAAGATAATATTGTGGGAAAAGGGGAACAACACAAATATAAGAATGTAGTTGGTCCCCTTTCTCATACTGTACGTATTCAAAAATTAACTCAAAATGGATCAAAGACCTAAATGTTAACAGCCAAAACTATAAAACTTTTAGAAGAAAATAAGCTTGTCTTCATGACCTTGGATTAGACAATAGTTTCTTAGGTATGACATCAAAAGCACAAACAAGAAAAAGTAGAAAACTGAATTTCATCAAAATTTAAAATTCTGTGCTTCAAAGGACACCATCAAGAAAGTGAAAAGACAACCCACAAAATGGGAGAAAATCTTCATAAATGATATATCTGATAAAAATTGTATCTAGAACACATAAAGAACCCTTGCAACTTAATAACAAAAAATGACTAAAATTAAACATGGGCAAAGCATCTGAACAGACATCTCTCCAAAGAAGATACACAAATGGCCCACAAGCACATGAAAAGATATTCAACAGTATTAGCCATCAGGGAAATGAAAATGAAACCAATGAAATACCACCTCAAAGAAACAGATAACAACAAATGTTGGTGAGGATGTAGAGAAACGGGAACTCTCAATACACTGCTGATGGAAATGTAAAATGATGCAACTGGCTGGAAAACAGTCTAGCAGGTCCTGAAAAGGTTAAATGATGAGTCACCACATAACCCAGCAATTTGGATCCTAGCCATATATTTTAAAAGAAAGAAACCATAAAACCATACAAAAAAACTGGATACAAATGTTCAAAGCTGTATTACTTACAGTAGCCAAAAACTGGAAACAACCCAAATATCCATCAAAGGTAAATGAATATATAAAATGTAGTGTGTATGTATGCGTGAATATACATACATACAAGTAAATATTATTAGGCAGTAAGAAGGAATAAAAACATGTGGTAACATGGATGAACCATGAAAACATTAGACTAAATGAAACAAAAAGCAATCATGAAAGCCATATATTATATAATTCCATTGTCCAGAACATGAAAATCTACAGCAACAAAGTATATGGTTGTGTAGGGTTGGACTAAAGGGGGAAAGGGAATGACAGCTATGTATGCAGGTTTCTTTGAGGGCAATGAAAATGTTCCAGTTGCTTGCGGTGATGGCTACACAATTCTGTGAATATACTAAACACTACTGAATTGTATACTTTTTAAGTGGATGAACTGAATGGTATGTGAATCACATTTCAAAAAAGCTGTTATTTAAAAAAACAAATATCAGACTTCTAAAATGACTAGATGGGGAGAGCTTGCTATAATCCATTCTTTTTTTCTAAGTAGCTACTTATTTATACCTATCTTCTTTGAAAGGGATGTGGCATATAAAAGTAGCTACAGTTGGAAATATAATTTTACAGAATTTAAAATTCTTCTACTTATAAGGATTAATAGTTTAAACTTGTGCTATACAAAAGCACTGTGCTATTACTATGAAAGGTACAAAGACAAGACACTAAAAGAAATCTAGAGGGAATGACACTTAGAAACATATGACCATAATTCTCAGCAGAACAAGGCGAATACTGTAATAAAAGTAAAAGTAAGATGCAATGAAAACACAGTAAGAGCAACTGAAACCCAGCAAAAAGAACAACTGATTCTCTCCTGGGAAAAGTTCAAACACTGGGCTTGTGAAACCAAGTCCTCACTGAACTGAATGCCATGACCAGCAGGGCCCAACAAGAATCAGTTTGGCCCAACAAGAACCAAATCACTGAAAGGAACCACAAAGACTTGCTGCTGTCTGTATTCCTTCTCTGGGGAGCTCTATACAGAACTGAGTTGACCAGCAGCACAGGGAAGCTGCTATTTACGGATAATGACAGTTCTGTGATAGCTCCACTACCAACAAACAGATAATGACCATGTCACATCTATTACAGAGGGCTGCCCACAGCCTCCTTGTATTTTTTCTCATCTGCAGAAATATAAGTAGAATGAAACAATTACAAAGCTGTTTCTACATAAAGTTGCTAAAAGAACACAATAAGAAGGAATGAAATGCTGGCCTATTTTTGCAATCTATCATCAATCCATATGTATATAACAACTATTTATTGAATACCTCCTATGTTCTAAGAGCTGGAAATATGGCAATGAACTAGATAGACACAGTCTTTATACTTATGGACTTTGTAATCCAAAAGTATAAACTTCAAGATAATTCATCACTACACCATCTTCTCACTGCTGATCATTCCATTATGTCCTCTGGAGCAACCTCCTAGATTATTCTCCCCATATTCTAATTAAATAAACTATTCTGTAACTTGAATGTCTTTCCAGAAAAGTGTTTTTTCCCACTTCTTAGCCATCTCTGAAGTTTTGCACTCCCTAAAGACACTTCTAACCTGGCAGCCCATTCTCGTGGAAGGTTGCTCATTGTCCTACATCTTGTATACTCAAGGCCTCTGTTCTTTAGCGCTCAGTTTTCCCAGAAAGCCCTCTCTTCCTTCATCCATACAACTGACATTTCCTTGACCTTCTTTTAATCTGTACTCTCATCTACTCCCATAGCTTCTATAAATAATACCTATATACTGACCCCAAAACAGTATTTCTAACTACAGTGTCTTTTCTAAATTTCTGATTATCCAACAGAAGACACCTAACATGTGTCAAGCACTGTAGCAGGCACAGTGAATCAGAACAGTACCTTTAACACTTTAATGTGCTTATAAATCACCCAGGGATACTGTAAAATACAGAACACTGATTGCTAGGTATGGGTTGGGGCCTGGAATTCTGCATTTCTAGCAAGTTCCCAGGTAATGCCAATGCTGCTAGTCTAAGCTTTTCAGTAATAAGGAACTTACAGATTCTCTTCAAAAAGTTTTTATGGAGCTAAAAAAAAAAAATTAGGCAAGTATAGAACAGTAGCTAAAACACAGTAGATTAAATACATGTGATTCTTCAGTCCCTCTATTAATCATTCCAAATTGGCAATAAAATACATATTTTAAGGGTGTAAGCAGCAATGGCTGGGCTTTGCTGGAGCAGCTGTGAAGAGATACCCCACGCCCAAAGTAAGAGAAACCCAAGTAAGATGGTAGGTGTTGCAAGAGGGCATCACAGGGCAAACACACTGAAACCATACTCACAGAAAACTAGTCTATCTAATCACACTAGGACCACAGCCTTGTCTAACTCAATGAAACTAAGCCATGCCCGTGGGGCAATCCAAGATGGGCGGGTCATGGTGGAGAGATTTGACAGAATGTAGTCCACTGGAGAAGGGAATGGCAAACCACTTCAGTATTCTTGCCTTGAGAACCCCATGAGCAGTATGAAAAGGCAAAATGATAGGATACTGAAAGAGGAACTCCCCAGGTCAGTAGGTGCCCAATATGCTACTTGAGATCAGTGGAGAAATAACTCCAGAAAGAATGAGGGGATGGAGCCAAAGCAAAAACAATACCCAGCTGTGGATGTGACTGGTGATAGAAGCAAGGTCCAATGCTGTAAAGAGCAATATTGCATAGGAACCTGGAATGTCAGGTCCATGAATCAAGGCAAATTGGAAGTGGTCAAACAAGAGATGGCAAGAGTGAATGTCAACATTCTAGGAATCAGCAAACTGAAATGGACTGGAATGGGTGAGTTTAACTCAGATGACCATTATATCTACTACTGCGGGCAGGAATCCCTCAGAAGAAATGGAGTGGCCATCATGGTCAACAAAAGAGTCCGAAATGCAGTACTTGGATGCAATCTCAAAAACGACAGAATGACCTCTGTTCATTTCCAAGGCAAACCATTCAATATCACAGTAATCCAAGTCTATGCCCCAACCAGTAACGCTGAAGAAGCTGAAGTTGAACGGTTCTAAGAAGACCTACAAGACCTTTTAGAACTAACACCCAAAAAAGATGTCCTTTTCATTATAGGGGACTGGAATGCAAAAGTAAGCAGTCAAGAAACACCTGGAGTAATAGGCAAATTTAGCCTTGGAATATGGAATGAACGGCAAAGACTAATAGAGTCTTGCCTAGAAAATGCACTGGTCATAGCAAACACCCTCTTCCAACAACATAAGAGAAGACTCTATACATGGACATCACCAGATGGTCAACACTGAAATCAGATTGATTATATTCTTTGCAGCCAAAGATGGAGAAGCTCTATACAGTCAGCAAAAACAAGACCAGGAGCTGACTGTGGCTCAGACCATGAATTCCTTATTGCCAAATTCAGACTGAAATTGAAGAAAGTAGGGGAAACCACTAGACCATTCAGGTATGACCTAAATCAAATCCCTTATGATTATACAGTGGAAGTGAGAAATAGATTTAAGGGCCTAGATATGAGAGATAGAGTGCCTGATGAACTATGGAATGAGGTTCGTGACATTGTACAGGAGGCAGGGATCAAGACCATCCCCATAGAAAAGAAATGCAAAAAAGCAAAATGGCTGTCTGGGGAGGCCTTACAAATAGCTGTGAAAAGAAGAGAAGCGAAAAGCAAAGGAGAAAAGGAAAGATATAAACATCTGAATGCAGAGTTCCAAAGAATAGCAAGAAGAGATAAGAAAGCCTTCTTCAGCGATCAATGCAAAGAAATAGAGGAAAACAATAGAATGGGAAAGACTAGGGATCTCTTCAAGAAAATCAGAGATACCAAAGGAACATTTCACGAAAAGATGAGCTTGATAAAGGACAGAAATGGTATGGACCTAACAGAAGCAGAAGATATTAAGAAGAGATGGCAAGAATACACAGAAAAACTGTACAAAAAAGATCTTCATGACCCAGATAATCACGATGGTGTGATCACTGACCTAGAGCCAGACATCCTGGAATGTGGAGTCAAGTGGGCCTTAGAAAGCATCATTACCCACAGAGCTAGTGGAGATGATGGAATTCCAGTTGAGCTATTCCAAATCCTGAAAGATGATGCTATGAAACTGCTGCACTCAATATGCCAGCAAATTTGGAAAACTCAGCAGTGGCCACAGGCCTGGAAAAGGTCAGTTTTCATTCTAATTCCAAAGAAAGGCAATGCCAAAGAATGCCCAAACTACCGCACAATTGCACTCATCTCACACGCTAGTAAAGTAATGCTAAAATTCTTCAAGCAAGGCTTCAGCAATATGTGAACCATGAACTTCCTGATGTTCAAGCTGGTTTTAGAAAAGGCAGAGGAACCAGAGATCAAATGCCAACATTCGCTGGATCATGGAAAAAGCAAGAGAGTTCCAGAAAAACATCTATTTCTGCTTTCTTGACTATGCCAAAGCCTTTGACTGTGTGGATCACAATAAACTGTGGAAAATTCTGAAAAAGATGGGAATACCAGACCACCTGACCTGCCTCTTAAGAAATCTGTATGCAGGTCAGGAAGCAACAGTTAGAACTGGACATGGAACAGCAGACTGGTTCCAAATAGGAAAAGGAGTTCGTCAAGGCTGTATATTGTCACCCTGTTTATTTAACTTCTATGCAGAGTACATCATAAGAAACGCTGGACTGGAAGAAACACAAGCTGGAATCAAGATTGCTGGGAGAAATATCAATACCCTCAGATATGCAGATGACACCACCCTTATGGCAGAAAGTGAAGAGGAACTCAAAAGCCTCTTGATGAAAGTGAAAGTGGAGAGTGAAAAAGTTGGCTTAAAGCTCAACATTCAGAAAACGAAGATCATGGCATTTGGTCCCACCACTTCATAGGAAACAGATGGGGAAACAGTGGAAACAGTGTCAGACTTTATTTTTCTGGGCTCCAAAATCACTGCAGATGGTGACTGCAGCCATGAAGTTAAAAGACGCTTACTCCTTGGAAGGAAAGTTATGACCAACCTAGATGGTTTTTCCTGTGGTCATGTATGGATGTGAGAGTTGGACTGTGAAGAAGGCTGAGCGCCAAAGAATTGATGCCTTTGAACTGTGGTGTTGGGGAAAACTCTTGAGAGTCCCTTGGACTGCAAGGAGATCCAACCAGTCCATTCTGAAGGAGATCAGCCCTGGGATTTCTTTGGAAGGAATGATGCTAAAGCTGAAACTCCAGTACTTTGGCCACCTCATGTGAAGAGTTGACTCATTGGAAAAGACCCTGATGCTGGGAGGGATTGGGGGCAAGAGAAGAAGGGGACGACAGAGGATGAGATGGCTGGATGGCATCACTGACTCGATGGACGTGAGTCTGAGTGAACTCTGGGAGTTGGTGATGGACAGGGAGGCCTGGCGTGCTGCGATTCATGGGGTCGCAGAGAGTCGGACACAACTGAGCGACTGATCTGATCTGATCTGAAGCATTCAATAGCAAAAGCGATCAGAGGAAACAACATCAGATGATAGCAACAAAACTCTTAACACACGAAGAGCAACCAAATGAATTTGACTTGGTAGATTGCAAAAAACTGAAACCTAAGCCTGAAGAGAGAAAATCCAGTAAAAAAGGAATCACACCACTGTACTCTGTAAAGCCCAGGACTTGGAGGCACACTGTATCTCTAAAGGGAGAATTGAGGGAAGGGGCCAAAAACAGGAGAACTGACTGAAAGTGTACACAAACTCAGCTAGATCCCCCGTTCTCTCCCAGCCCCCATGCAGTCAGACAACTAGCTCTCCCTCCTCCTACACCAGGGCTGCCTGTCACTCATCAGGTCACAGAAACAGTTATAGAGGCTCTGGACTCGGGGAACACCAAGTGCAACTGGGTCAAGAGACAAATCCTTTACTGAAAACAGCAAAGTTAAAGAAAAGTCTACTAAGTAGGTAGATTTCCCAAACCCCTTCCCCATGTCAGTTCTCTAAACAATAAGCCACAAAGCTTCTACCCCAAGGTATGAGTTAGGGAGATTTTTCTCTGGAGAAACTGAAAAGATCTCAGCTGTGAAGCCCATGCTAAAGCCTCATGCTCCAGAACAAGAGAAGCCACCACAATAAGACAATAGCCACAACTATTCTAAGCACAACTAGAGAATAGCCCCCATGCAGCAAAATCCAGTGCAACCAAAAATAAATATAGATAAAATAAAATTTTAAAAATAAATAAGTAAAATAAGATGTTCTTTAAAAACAGATATTCACCATCTTAACACCTTTCAGCGAAGGCCTCCAGTTACTAAGTCCTTCCTACTTACATGGAGCTTCAATACAGCTATTCAGTATCTTATTCTTAAATAAAAACAAACCCTTTAGGGACTTCCCTGGCGGACCAGTGATTAAGACTCTACACTTCCACTGCACAAGTTCAATCCCTGGTAGAGGAACTAAGATCCCACATGCCGCATAGGACAATCAAAAAAAAAAAAGAGAGAGAGAGAGAGAGCAAACTCTTTAAAAATCTAACATGCTACACAAGGACAAATCTTGAAGACATGTCTTCATGGAGATATGAAGAACCTTGAAGAAATAAGCCAGTCACAAGAGCACAAACACTGTATGATTCCTCCTATATGTGGTGCCTGTCATATTCATGGAGACAGAAAGCAGAAGAGTGCTTGCCTAGGCTGACAGAGAGGGGGAATGGGGAGTCAGTGTTCAATGGGTACAGAATTGCAGGCAGGTAAGATGAAAAAGCGCTGGAGATGGATGGCAGTGATGGCTGCACAACAGTGTCAAAGAACTTAATGCTACAGAACTGCACACTTAAAAACTGTTAAAATAATAAATTTTACATTATGCATATTTACCTCAGGGTTTTTTTAAAAAAAAATAAAAAACCATGAGACATATAAGGAAACTCACCAACATTAAAGAAGACCATAAATAAATAAATAAACAAAAGGAACTTAAGCATAAACCAAAAATTCAAGATTTCTACAGATCAAAAAAGTATATCAGAAATACAAAAGGAAATACTGCATCTATGAAATACAAACAAGATCTATAACAAAGTAACATTAAAGAACAAGAGCCCTGATATACTAAAATTATAAAAGAGTTTTTTTAAAAAACTTTAATGGACAAGCTATCAAATAAAGTTAGAAGCAGAACAGAAAGAGAAAGTAATGAAAAATAGGAGAAAAGCAAGAGAATTAGAGAATAAACTAAGACCCAAAACCGAATTAAAAGAGATTCCAAAAAACAGAAACATTTAAAATAAGGGAAAAAAAATTCTTAGAAATGAAGGACATACATTTCCAAAGGGAAAGTGCCAAGAATGCCAAAAAATGAATGAAAAAGATCCATATCAAGGTACATCTCGGTGGACTTTCACTTAAGCAATAAAGAGAAGATCTTAAAATCTATCACAGCACGGTGGGGTTGGGGTAGCGGGGGAAGGCTGATCACAAAGAACTAAGGCCTGAAATGTCTTTGGATTCCTCAACAGCAATATTGCAAATTAACAGTACTGGAGGGAAAACCTTCAAGTTCATAGGGAAAATGGTTTTTCAACCAAGAATCATATATCCTGCCAAATTATCAATTACACATGAGGGTAGAATTGTCATTTTCAGACATACAAAGTCTCAGGAAACTTCTCTTAGTACCTTTCTTAAGAAGCTCCTTTACAATGTCCTCTAGCAAAATGAAGAAATAAACCTAGAAGAAAATGGTGTAGGAGTCAGGAAAGTGGACACCAACACAGGAGAGAAGCAAAAGTAATCACTAGGACAACAAGAGTATCAGGATGATAGCTGGAAACAATAACTGGGATTCTAGCAAGAGAACAATGGGGGACTAAGGAGGTGTGTTGAAGGAAAAAATTAAAATAATAGATTATCTCATGTTTAACCCCCCTGTGATGACTTTTATAGTTCTGTCATGGAATATGAGAATAACACTGTCATAAGCACATAAAAAGAATCCAGCAAATGTTTAAAAATTAAAGCAATAATTAATTCCAAAAACATATAATAAACAAAATATAATCATAACATACAGATGACTTAAACACTACTTACACCGTCATAACAGTGTAAACACTAAAAGATAATTTGAGAAACAATGATAATTGTGATATAACTACACTGGAAAACGGGGAAAGGGAAAACGTGTGTGTGGCAATTGTTGTTGTTCAGTTGCTCAGTCATGTCAGATTCTTTGCAACTCCATGGACTGCAGCATAGCAGGTTTCCCAGTCCCTCAGCATCTCCCAGAGTTTGCTCAAGTTCACGTCCATTGCATTGATGATGCCATACAACCATCTCATCCTCTGTCACCCTCTTTCTCCTTCTGCCTTCAATCTTTCCCAGCATCAGTGTCTTTTCCAGTGAGTCAGCTATTCGCATCAGGCGGCCAAAGTGTTGGAGCTTCAGCTTCAGCTACTATATTTTATCAACTATGCATTCAAAGTTTAATTTACATCTACTTTATCTATACAGCAGAAATACTTTGTGCTACTGCACATCTCTTTCAAACTCTGCATTCAGCATATAACATTGGTAGCTTGAAATCAGCCCCAGGAGTATCTATACTTCTAGAATCAGCAAATACTACAAATCAGAGCTTGATTTACTGTTGTACTGATTTTCTACCAGGGGTCAGTACATTATGGCCCTTTGACTATTTTGTGCAGTGCAAAGAATGTATTTTTACATATTTTTAATAGTTGGGAACACATACACACACACAAACCAGGCAACAGAGGCCATAAGTGGCCTACAATGCCTAAGGGCTTCTCCAACAGCTCAGTGGGTAAAAAATCCACCTGCAAGGCAGGAGACACAGTAGCCACGGGTTCAATCTCTGGGTCAGAAAAATCCCCTGCAGTAACCCACTCCAGTATTCTTGCCTGCAGAATCCCACAGACAGAGGAGCCTGGCAAGTTACAGCCCAAAGGGTCTCAAAGAATCAAACATGACTGAGCAACTAAGCATACACAATGCCTAAAGTATTTACTACCTGGCTCTGTGAAAAAGTATGCCATCCCTGATCTAGACTTAAAAAAGTGATCAAAAAATGTTAATTCAGTGTAATAATCTTAACTCCATGGGCTACATCTTCAGTGTAATAAGAAATCAGATGCTCAAAAACAAATGTACCTTCCTCACCATACCTGCTCCTCCTATCTACTCTATGCATTTGTCAAAACTCAGAACTGTACACCAAAAAAAGTAAATTTTAGTATATGTAAACTTTAAAAAATTTGTATTTAAATCATGTAGAACTTTTTAAATGAAGATGCCTTGGTCCAACTCCCTAGAGATTCTCAATCTGTTGATCCAGAATGAGACCTGGGCATCTGTGTTTTTTAAACACAACTGGTAATTCTGATTAAAGAAAAACAGCAACAAAAAAAAAACTAGGAAAAGAACCCCAGTCCTAATCTCATAAATGCACTCTGACTTCTGTCTCTACAGTTTTCTCATTTACTCCAGTTCTCCCCCTGTTCTTCCACTTCTATGAGATTTCCAATTCCTTGAACTCATTACTTTCGATACAATGTTTGATCTCAACTAATACTCTCATCTCTTTTATTCCTCCTATTCTCCTAAATGCACCTGCCTGGCAAGACCCCTATCACAGCTCAATCCATTTTCATGCCTTTTCTGCTCTCTCCTTAGGCTGCAAGATGGGGAAAATGTGGACACATTTTCCATTTGGTTTTACTAGTAATGATCTCCAATCACACACAGAACCCCTCAATGCAATCCAAAAGACTTTCCCTAGATTTGCCTCTTTCTCACTCTTCACTATGGGTATTTTAAACCTTTTCCACCTTCCTCAAACATCATATTCCATCTCTCTTCACTCATCTTTTGGTAGACCTATATAACAGAAACAATAAACATATACTATAAATGTTATATATTAATATATATGTTGTATATTGTATTATATTACAATGTTGTATATTAAAAATATACTATATAACAGAAAAAATAAACATTGTGAACTGAGCTACTTCAGTTTTCTACCATTTACCTATAAATATATATGCATCTATACCCATTCTTTATCTAAATTAGTCCTTCTACCTAATACTCCAGATCCCATCTCCTTTTACCACCAGAGGGGCAACAGTTCTCCAACACCCTATTCCTACTCTCTAGTCTCTCATGCTTTACTGGCTCCTTTCCTACAAGCTCATAAATACACCCAAATCTCTCAGCTACAGGCCTCCCGACACAAGTGGTTCTCTGGAGTTATAAACTCTTTTGCAAAGCTGAGGAAACCTTTAAGACTTCTGTCCAGAAGAAAATGTACACACATACACAGTGTGCATATAATACTGACGGAGGAGGATCCATAAGTCCCAAATTAAGGACTCATATCCTATAACTTCTCTTTCTACCCAACTTTTATCAAAGAGCTGCATACTACCTGTGTCACCATTTAAATTTCCTCTTGAATGCATTGCAATCCTGCCTCCCAACCCCACTGAAACATTTTTGTCCAAGGCAGTGACCCAATTGCTAAACGTGATGGGCAGTTTTCATTCCTTATCTGAAGCATCTGATACTACTAATAATTCCCTCCTCTTTGAAATACCCTCTTTACTCTGCATCAGAGACCCTATACCTTTGCATGCTTTTTCTATCTCTCTGGTCATTCTTTCTAAACCTGTTACTGGCTCCTTTTCCTAGGCTAGCTGCCTCGTCCATCCCACCACTCTAGACCAAGACATCACAAACTGGCAATCCACAAGGCTGACTTTAGTGGTCAGAATTATATTGTTTTGACCTCACAATTAGTATTTTCCCCCCAACTCTACTCCCAGAGTGTTTTGATTTCCCAACACTTAAAAATTAGGGAATTCCACATCAAAATCTAAGCCACAGTCAGTTCCCGGTCTTGTTTTTGCTGAATGTACAGAGCTTCTCCATCTTTGGCTGCATAGAACATAATCAATCTGACTTCAGTACTGAATATCTGGTGATGCAAAGAAATAGAAGAAAACAAGAGAATGGGAAAGATTAGAGATCTCTTAAAGAAAATTAAGAGATACCAGGGGAACATTTCATGCAAAGATGGGCTCAATAAAGGACAGAAATGGTATGGACCTAACAGAAGCAGAAGATATTAAGAAGAGGTGGCGAGAATACACAGTACTCTACAAAAAAGAGCCTCATGACCCAGATAATCACGATGGTGTGATCACCGGACTAGAGCCAGACATCCTGGAATGTGAAGGCAAGTGGGCCTTAGGAAGCATCACTACGAACAAAACTAGTGGAGGTGATGGAATTCCAGTTGAGCTATTTCAAATCCTGAAAGATGATGCTGTGAAAGTGCTGCACTCAATATGCCAACAAATTTGGAAAACTCAGCAGTGGCCACAGGACTGGAAAAGGGCAGTTTTCATTCCAATCCCAAAGAAAGGCAATGCCAAAGAATGTTCACACTAACACACAATTGCACTCATCTCACATGCTAGCAAAGTAATGTTCAAAATTCTCCAAGGCAGGCTTCAACAGTACATGAACCGTGAACTTCCAGATGTTCAAGCTGGATTTAGAAAAGGTAGAGGAACCAGAGATCAAACTGCCAACATTCACTGGTTCATATAAAAAGCAAGAGAATTCCAGAAAAACATCTACTTCTGCTTTATTGACTATGCCATATTCTTTCACTGGGTGGAACACAACAAACTATGGAAAATTCTTCAAGAGATGGGAATACCAGATCACCTGACCTGCCTCCTGAGAAATCTGTATGCAGGTCAAGAAGCAAAAGTTAGAACCGGACAGGGAACAACGAATTGGGAAAGGAATACATTGAGGCTGTATATTGTCACCCTGTTTATTTAACTTATATGCAGAGTACATTATGAGAAATGCTGGGCTGGATGAAGCACAAGCTGGAATCGAGATTGCCGGGAGAAATATCAATAGCCAGATGACACCACCTTTATGGCAGAAACTGAAGAAGAACTAAAGAGCCTCTTGATGAAAGTGAAAGAGGAGTGTGAAAAGGTTGGCTTAAAGCTCAACATTCACAAAACTAAGATCACGGCATCTGGTCCCATCACTTCATGGCAAATAGATGGGGAAACAGTGGAAACAGTGAGAGACTTTATTTTGAGGGGCTCCAAAATCACTGCAGATGGTGACTGCAGCCATGAAATTAGAAGACACTTGCTCCTTGGAAGAAAAGTTATGAACAACCTACACAGCATATTAAAAAGCAGAGACATTACTTTGCAGACAAAGGTCTGTCTAGTCAAAGCTATGGTTTTACCAGTAGTGACGGATGGATGTGAGAGTTGGACTATAAAGAAAGCTGAGTATCAAAGAATTGATGTTTTTGAACTGTGGTGTTGGAGAAGACTCTTGAGGGTTCCTTGGACTGCAAGGCGATCAAACCAGTCAATCCTAGAGGAAATCAGTCCTGAATATTCATGGGAAGGACTGAGGCTGAAGCTGAAGCTCCAATACATTGGCCACCTGACGTGAAGAACTGACTCATTAGAAAAGACCCTGATGCTGGGAAAGATTGAAAGCGGGAGAAGGGGATGACAGAGAATTAGATGGTTGGATGGCATCACTGATTCGATGGACATGAGTTCAAGCAAGCTCCGGGAGTTGGTAATGGACAGAGAAGCCTGGTTTGCTGTAGTCCATGGGTAGCAAAGAGTCAGACACGACTCAGCGACTAAACTGAAATGACATCAAAATCTTAATTTCAGGCTTCTCTTAAAAAACTGAAGGTCTGAAAATCCTAAACCCATATTGCTACAAAGCAAAAACTACTCCCTAGGGTCTCCCAAGATACCTAAGGCCAAGTTATCAGCTATCATTTTGATTTTGCTAGTGTAGCACATGTTTAAAATATATAGCCTGCTTCACTCATAGCTACCTGTATACAGTAAGTTTGCAACACTATGTTCTGTACACTTTACAGGGGTAGTTTCATGTTGTAGACCTCCAAATCTTATCTCCAGCCACCCAATTTCTACCTGGTAAATCCTATATGTAATTCATTCTCAACACCTCTTCAAGGAAACTTCTCAAATGCCCTCTCTCTCCTGGCAAGACTCAGTGTCCCTCTATTTGATAACCTGCTTGCTTATTCTTATTATAGTACCGGTCAGTCTCTATTAATATCTTGCTCTTTTGTGATTCCCAGTAGACTACAAGCTCCTAGTAAGAAGTGTACACTAGTCATCATTGTAACCTCAGTACCTAATATAGTTTCTAATAAATGTCAGAGGCTCCAGAGTATTTTGTTGAGTTAGTAATGAAATTTCCTGGTATACTGTGCTTAGTCGCTCAGTCATGTTCAACTCTGCAACTCCATGGACTGAAGCCCGTCAGGCCCCTCTCTCCATAGGGATTCTCCAGGCAAGAATACTGGAGTGGGTTGCTCTGCCCTCCTCCAGGGGATCTTCCCAACCCAGGGATTGAACCCAGGACTCCCACATTGAAGGTGAATTCCTTACCATCTGAGCCACCAGGGAAGCCCTCCTGGTATACTAATTCACCCTAAGTCTATCAAAGCAAACAAACACTACAAATCTTGCTGTACGGAGCTTAATGAAAAATATTGGGACCAAGATGCCTCTCCAGTGGGGACATATGCTAATATTCACTGAGTGTTTACTTACTATATGACAAGCATTGTTCTAAGTGCTTTACACATATTAGTTAATCTGACCCTCACAATAATCTTATAAAGGAAATACTATTATTATATCCATGTTACAAATACAAAACTGAAGCACAAAAAGATTAGATAGCCCATGCCCAACTAATAAGGATTGGAAGTGAAGTGAAAGTCACTCAGTCGTGTCTGACTCTTTGCAACCCCATGGGCTATATATAGTCCATGGAATTCTCCAGGCCAGAATACTGGAGTGGGTAGCCTTTTCCTTCTCCAGGGGATCTTCCCAACCTAAGGATCAAACCCAGGTCTCCCACACTGCAGGCAGATTCTGTTCCAGCTGAGCCACCACAGAAGCCCTAATAAGGGTTGGAGCTACATTTTAACCACTTCAAAGACTACCTCTTTCTTATATAGGAAGGAATGATCCTTTCTTAAGAAAATAATCTACAACATGCTTTGGGAGATGCTTTTGAATGAAGGTGGTCATCCCTTCATAAGTCAACATCCTAAATAAATAAAATAGGGAAATGTTTAAATGCAAATGCAAAGATGAACTTTTGATACATGCCATGAGCAATTCTTACTGGACAGAGAATAAAAACTTAACATGAAATGCCATATACACATATTGAACATAAACTTTTAGATTAACATAAGGACTTATAAAAGAATTCAATATTATCCAACAAATTTTTTTCTGTGTAACAGAAAATGATGCTGAAAAGCCTTATTAAATTGTGGCAACTGGTAACAAAGAACATTCAAACCAAGTGAACTGAGCATTCTAAGAAAATTAATTCATGGTTAATGTATAACAAAGAACTGCTAGAATACAGAACAAAGCTACTGGCCTATGAATCAAAGGACTTGGGTTCTAATCCTGGATTTGCCCCAATCAATTGTGACCAAAAAGGGCCTTGGAGTGAATGGCAGTTTGTTTGTTTTTGGCTGTTGAGCAGCCATCTGCCCTTCTTTTTAACAGTACTGCACTTTCACCTGGTAGAATGACTCCTTCCCTGTACATGTCTTGATAAATCAAGGTTTCCTGTTATCCCCAAGGCTAAGGGATTCAGGGATGGACACATAATTTGAATAAAGCAAACTGAATCTCTTCTCACAGGACTTTGAAACCTGAGTAAAATGACGTAAAAGTTGGATGGGACTGGAAGTTCTAGCCAGAAATTAGGCAAGAAAAAGAAAGAAAAGGCATCCAAATTTGAAATTAAAAAGCAAGAGAATACCGTGGTGGTCCAGTGGTTAAGATTCAGTACATTCACTGAGATGGCCTGGGTTCAATCCCTCCCTGATCAGGGAACTAAGATCCTGCAAGTCAGGCAGCATGGAAAAAAACAAAAGACAAAACTACCTCTATTTGCAGATGACGTACTCTAAATATAGAAAATCTCAATCAAAAATAAAACAAAAAACTACTAGAGCTAATAAACAAACAACTCAATCTGAAAAAATACGCAAAGGACATGAATAGATATTTCTCCAAAGAAGATACACAAAAGACCAATAAACACATTAAAAGATTATCATTGGTTATTAGGGAACTGCCAATCAAAACCACAATGAATTATTGCTTCATATCTATTAGGATGGCTATTATCAAAATAACAAAACAGCAAGTGATGGCAAAAATCTGAAGAAATTGGAACTCTGGTACACTGCTGGTGGGAATGTAAAAATGGTACAGATGCTGTGGTTCCTTAAAAAGTTAAACATATAAAATTACCGGATTATCCAGCAATTTCACTTCTAGGTATATACCCAAAAGAATTCAAAGCAAGGGCTCAAACAGATACTTGTACACCAATGCTCATAGCAGCATTATTCGCAATAGCCAAAGACAGAAACAAGCTGACTCCATCAACAGAACAGACCAACAACATGTGGTATACAAATAAAGGGAATATTATTCAGCCTTAAAAAAGAATGCAATTCTGACACAAGCGACAACATGAACAAATCCTGAACACATAATGCGAAGTGAAATAAACCAGACAAAAAAAGATAAACACTGTTAACTCAGCTTAAATGATGTTCCCAGCAGAGGCAAATTAATAGAGACAAAAAGTAGAATAGAGGTTACCAGGACCTGTGGGATAGGGAGAATGGAGGAATTACTGTCTAAAAGGTACTGAGTTTCTGTTAGGGATGATGACAAATTCTGGAAATGGATAGTGGTATTGGTTGCACAACATCATGAATTTACTTAATGCCACTGAACTGCATACTTAAAATGGTTAAAATTATAAATCTTATATTTTGTATATATTAGAACAATTTTTTTACCTGCACAATCATAATCTTTTCCTTTTGTTTTCCTACACAGGACCAAATAAATGGCTAAGGTGATTCCCACTAAAATCGTCCTGACATAGAAAAAGCACTCTTCTCCTGATGACAGTGCAACAGTTTTCAAAGTGTGTTCCACAAACCCCCAAGAGCCCCTGAGACTTTTTTCAGGGAACATAAAAATCAAAACTATTTCCATATTAGTATTTCCTTTTTTACTTAGTTATGGTTCACTGAGAGTGTATAAGTATACTGGATAAAAGATAAATAAAAGCAGTGGAATCAAACTGTACTATTTTATCAGTCTAGTCACTCAATTCTTTATTATATCACACATCTGAGTTTTACAAAAAAGTCAGTTGGACTCAAAAATGTCCTACATAAAGTAGTAAAATATTTTATTACATTGCTATATTTATTTTATTATTAAAATATACATACCTAAAATTTTATAAACCTTGACCTTAATATCTTTTTAATATTCTGTGTGACAAAATGAAAAATACATATAAAGCAGTTCTGCACAACGTAATATGACAGTTATGTTGAAGAAAAACACTTAAGTGACTGACTTGCAAGCTATTGTCTCCACAGAATTCTATTTTTAACTTTAAAAATGGCTAACAAACTATAATTATTAAGGGTATTTAGCAGACATTTTTCTTAAAAATAAAGGCTCTCACTTTACAGAAAACTATGGATAGTATTTACAGCCATTATAACAAAATTGAGCTTTCAAAAGAATATTACAACTTCTGAAAAACTTGAAAGCTTCCCAATACTTTAAAACTTTTCTACCGAGGTCAACAGTGGTATTAAGATGATTACTTAATATTGCAGAATTCAATGTGAAAACATGTGGAAGACCTACCTAATTAAGTCAGCCAATATTCTCAAAAAGTCCGCTACAGGCTGACTGTGTGTATTGTGTATGACCAGGCCATCCAGTCCCTGCTTCACCTGCACCTTATTCACATGACTGATTTTGTGTTAATCATAGAATCTAATCAATCACCTGCTCCACACCAGCTAGTGATTGTTTCAATCTTTAAATCAGACTTATCTCCACTGTGATAGCTTATCAAAGGCATATGCCCCTCTGTTGGTTTCCCCGGTAACCAATGAGCCAACATGATGTGAATCACCCACCTCCCCTTCCTCCAGTAGCCATCTGCTGTCATAGGTGGGTGTAAGATTCACCCACCTATGAAACTATTGATATCTCTGTCGCTGACTCCAAGCTCTTTCTTCAGTCTTTAAGTGGGGCAAGAACAGGCAGGGCTTGCAGGCCTGCAGGGTACAGCCTAACATATACCCACAAAATTCATATGTTAAACCCTAACTCCCAATACGATGTTATTTGGAGGTGGGGGTCTCTGGGAGGTGATTAAGTCATGAGGATGTAGCCTTCATTAATGAGATCAGGATCCTTATAAAAGAAGACCCCAGAGACCTCCCTTAGTGGTCTAGACCCCTCTTCTACCACATAAGGGCTCAGAAAGCACAGCCACCTATGAATGTGAAACTGAGTTCTCACCAGATACCAAATCTGATGGCACCCTGATTACAGATTTCTCAGCCTCCAGAACTGTGAACAATAAAGCTCTGCTGTTGATAAGCTACCTTGTCTAAAATATTCTTGTTATGGTAACCCAAATGGACTACAAGTTATGATGTTTTAAAATCATGCATGGCTAAGAAATCCACTAAAGTACAAGACAGACCAACGGACTATAATATAATAAGAGTTTGAAAGTTGTTTGATAAGTTTTTTTTTTTTTTTTCAGCTGTGCTGTGCAGCATGGGGGATCTTATTCCCAGACCAGGGATCAAACCCACTCCCCCTGCATTGGAAGCGCAGTCTTAACCACTGAACCACCAGGAAATTCCCTTTAAGATTTATTTAGTTATTTGGCTGTGGTAGGTCTTCGTTGCTGCGCGTGGGCTGTCTGTGGCAAGCAAGGACAACTCTTCATTGCAGTGCACGGGCTTCTCATTGTGGTGGCTTCTCTTGTTGCAGATCACGGGCTCTAGCCACAAAGGCCTCAGTAGTTGCACACATGGGCTTAGTTGCTCCATGGCATGAAGGATCTTCCTGGACCAGGGACGGAACTAGTATACCTTGCACTGCAAGGTGAATTCTTAACCACTAGACCACAAAGGAAGGCGGATATGGTTTTTGATTCCACATTTCAACTAACCTTTAAGAAACTATTAAAGTTTTGCTGTAGTGTCAAGGAAGAGCTTAAACACTAATATTAATTATGTTAAAATGTTCCTCCCTTTTGCAACTACGTATCTGTATGAGACTAGATTTTTCTTCATAAACTTCAACCAAAACAACATATCACAACATATGAAAGAAGCAGATATAAGAATCCATCTGCCCTTTATTAACCAGAGATTAAAGAGATTTGGAAAAAAAAGAAAACCAATGCCATTCTTCCAACTAAATTTGATTTAGAAATTAAATTATTTTTCACTTGAAATATTTCATTTATGTTACATGTAATAGTTTTGTTACTGTTATTTTTAAATGAATAAGGTAATCATTTTCAAATTTTGCCAGTTTTAGTTTCTAACATAGTAACAATAGATATAACTTCCATAAACAAAAACTCTTTAGGGTTACTTGAATAATGTTTAAGAGTGTAAAGGCCCCAAACCAAAAAGCTTAAGAACTGCTAATTTAATCAGGCCTGTGTTTAAAAAGTGATTTTTTTTTCTTATCACCACTTTTTGTTCATGTACAAAAGGTTTATATATAACTGAATTGTTAAACCAAAAAAAAAAAAAAAGAGAGAGAGAGACAGAGAGCTAGGATAAAGAAGAGGCTCAGATTCTGATCTGACACCCTATTCAGAAGGCCAGATGTGTTATAGAACAAAACATGCCTCAGTGAAGGGGATCAAAATATGCCACTCTGGCATGAGCATTATTATGAGCTAAGGCAATTAAGAAACAGCAGAGGGCCTTCCCTGGTGGTTCAGTGGCCAAGACACTATGCTCCCAATGCAGGGGCCCTGGGTTCAATCCCTGGTCAGGGAACTGGAGCCTACATGTTACAACTAAGAGTTCACATGCCACAACTAAATATCCTACATGCTGCAACTAAGACCCAGTACAGCCAAATAAATAAACATTTTTTAAATGGATTAAACAATCACACATAAGAGCTGAAACCATAAAATTGCCAGAAGAAAACAGAAGGTAAGGTCCTTGACATAAGTCTTGGTGATGGTTTTTTGGATCTGACACCAAAGCAAAGGCAACAGCAGCAAAAATCAACAACTGGGACTACATCAAACTAAAAGGCTTCTGTACAGCAAAGAAAGTCATCAACAAAATGAAAAAGCAACCAACTGAATGGGAGAAAATATTTGCAAATTATATATCTGATAAGAGATTAATATCTAAAATATATTAAAAAGTTATGCAACTCAATAGCAAAAAATCTGATAAAAAATGGGTAGAGGATCTGCACAGCCACTTTTTCAAAAAGACATACAGATAGCTGTTACATGAAAAGGTGCTCAACATCACTAATTATCAAGGAAATCCAAATAAAACTACAATAGATATCACACCTGTTAAAATGGCTATTATGAAAAAGACAAAACAGCTTCCCTGGTAGCTTAGTGGTAAAGAATCCACCTGCCAATGCATTAGACATGGGTTTGATCCCTGATCTGGGAAGATCCCACATATGCTACAGAGCAGGCACATGAGCCACACCACTGAGCCTGCGCTAGAGCCAGGAGCCACAACTACGCAGGCCCAAATGCCCTAGAGCCTGTGCTCACAGGAGAGGCAACTGTAGTAAGAAGCGCACACCGCAACTAGAGAAAAAGCCCATGCAGCAACAAAGGCCTAGAACAGCCAAAAATAAACAAACAAAACGACAAGAAATAACAAGTGTTGGCAAGGATGTGGAGAAAAGAAAGCCCTCATGAATTGTCAGTAAGGACTCTAAACTGGTACAGCAACTATAGCAAACAGTACGAAGGTTCCTTAAAAAATGAAAAATAGAACTGATGTACAAACCAGCATCTCCACTTCTGGGTATTTACCCAAAAACAAAGAGAATATTCACTCAAAAAGACAGAAGGAGCCCCATGTACACTGCAGCATTATTTACAATAGCCAAGATACAGAAACAATCTAAATCTCCACAGATGGATGCACAGATAAAGAAAACATATACAATGGAGGGAATTCCCTGGAGGTCCAGTGGTTAGGACTCAGTGCTTTCAGGCTTTCACTGCTCTGTGGCCTGGGTTCGATCCCTGGTCAGGGATCTTAATTCCACAAGCCACATGGCACAGCCAAATATATATATATACACACACACACACACACACACATACACATATATAATGGGATATTATTCAGTCATAAAAAGAAAATAACCATGCCATTTGTGGCAACATGGACGGACCTTGAAGGCATTATGCTGAGTGAAATAAGACAGACAGACAAATACTCTATGATCTGACTTGTATGTAGAATCTGAAAGAAAAAGAAAAAAACATAACTCATAGAACAGATTGGTGACTGCCAGAGGCAAGGAATGAGAGTCGAGCAAAATGGGTGAAGGTAGTGAAAAGATACAAACTTCCAGGTATAAAATAAATAAGTCCTGGAAATGTAACGTACAGCATGATGACCACAGTCAATAATACTATATAGTATATTCGAAAGTTACTAGGAGAAAAAGTCTTAAAAGTTATCATCATGAGAAAAAAATTTGTAACTATACATGGTGATAGATGTTAACTAGACTTACTGTGATCACTTCACAACATATACATATATCAAATCATTATACTGCATATCTGAAACTAACATAATGTTATGTATCAATTATAGTCCAATTTAAAAGAAAAAATATGGCATATGAGCTCTTAGGCCTAACTGCTGCTTTGGGTTTTCACTTTTCTGTGACACTCCTGTGCATGAGGGGTAAACCTTTTCCTTTCTTTCCTTTCCTTTCTAATCTGGCAATTGTGAATTTAATTTGAAATCCCCAGTAACTGAACATATAAAGGTAGATAAAAAGGTTTTTTTCTTACCTAGATGTGACACAGTGGACACCAAAAATATTTATTAGACATTAACAGGATATTTAAGTTACCACCAAACCAGACCTAAGTAACATATGCAGAACCAAAAGGTAAACATAAAAGTAGTCATCTCTGTATTTGGAAAAAAGTCCCTAGGACCTCTGGATTAGTCAACTGTTACTGGCAGTTTAGTATAACTAGAGATGGCAAACTAGTAGATCAGAAACTTTTTAACTTAATAAAGACAAAGAAGAAACAAACTACTACTAATTCATGTTTCCTCTTTACAGTTAACTCATTTAAGCTATATTTAGATATTGATTCTGATCAATCACCTAAAAGAAAGGAACTAGCAATGCGTTCTTTAAATCTTTCTGTATCAACCTCTTACATTTGTTTTTTTAAATTCTATCTTCTACAAATATCCTTGACCTAAAAATTCTCAGTTTAAGAAAAATGTTTCATTTATATAAACCTTTGCCATATGTTATTGAGAGTACTGTGTAAATAATACCAAGTAAATAAATTATCTTGTGAAGTATTGTCAAAGGCTTCCCTTGTAGCTCAGTTGGGAAAGAATCTGCCTGCAATGCAGGAGACCAGGGTTCAATTCCTGGGTCGGGAAGATCCACTGGAGAAGGAAATGGCAACCGACTCCAGTATTCTTGCCTGGAAAATCTCATGGACAGAGGAGCCTGGCAGGCTACAGTCCATGGGGTCACAAAAGTTGGACACGACTTAGCAACTAAACCACCACCTCCATTGTCAAAGGCAAACGATGTTATCAAGTACACATAACAGATCTGAAATATTTCATCAGATGATAAATTCTGACTACCTAAATGAAGTTTTAACCATGGTACTTTAGATGACCATTTTATTAAAAAATTACTCTGAATTTCTGGCAACATGAAAGCAGCAGTTACTAACCACTGCTAAGGAACCAGGGAACAAGAGAAAAATTCCCAGTACATGTATCTGTGAATAATCTGAAATTATACAAGGTTTTAAATACAAAAGTGAGTGAAGTTGCTCAGTCGTGTCCGACTCTTTGCAACCCCATGGACTGTAGCCTACCAGGTTTCTCTGTCCTTGGGATTTTCCAGGCAAGAATACTGGAGTGGGTTGCCATTTCCTTCTCCAGGGGATCTTCCTGACCCAGGAATCAAATCTGGGTCTCCCGCATTGTAGGCAGACGCTTTACCGTCTGAGCCACCAGGGAGGGTTGAAGAAATACAAAAGTAATAAAACTAAATAATTCTATTAAAATTCAGTCCCTAGGGACTTCGCTGGTGGTCCAGTGTTTAAGAATCCGCCTTCCAATGCAGGGGACATGGGTTCGATCCCTGGTCAGGGAACTAATATCCCACATGCCAAGGGGCAACTAAGCCCATGCACCACAAACCACAGAGTCCACAAATTACAACTACCGTGAAGCCATAGCACTACAACAAAGATCCTGTGTGCCACAACTAAGACCCAAGGCAATCAAAAATATATAAATAAATGTTAAATAAATAATAATAAATAAAAATATAGCTCCTAAAACTGATAAACCTATTTCATTTTAGATAACTTTTTAAAAAGAACTAGAACTACTGTGGATGCTGATATAATGTTAGATATAGAAAAATGCTTAAGAATAACTGGTGGATCAGACTATCCAGAGGAAAAAAACAACTATTCAGAAGGAAGAAAAAAAATTTTACTTAAATCTTCAGCTTTTTGAAAACCTAAAAATAAAATTATGAAAACAGGAGATAAAGAAACAAAAACATTTCATCTTTCTAAAAGAAAAACAATTGACACCTTTAACCAACTTCTTTTTCAAAGATAATGATTAAACACAACCCCCCACCCCCAGCTGCCACACTCCAATCCAGACTTCACAGGCTATCTGGCATACAACACTGAATTGCAGCACAATTTTGTTCATGCATGAACAAATGCTATTTTTCTCCACTGAAATTTTCTCTCTGTAGCATGCTCATTAGTGACACTGACCCTTTCCTATGTCCCAAAAAACAACCTGCTTTGTGAGATAAATTCCAATCCCAAATCAGATATTGCTGACAAAACTAATCTCTGAATGAAAACAGGACATAAGCCAATCACAACACAGAATTTCATTTGTACGTTATTGACACTGAGACAGAAAACTGCAATTTCCAGCAAGTACTTCTAGTTCAGCTTCTTGGCTCAGTAAAATTGAAGTTATGATTTTATCTTTAGAAACATATGTTATTTTCTTAAAAGTATATTGTTTATTTTTTTCTTTGAAAATGTATTTTTCTGAAAGACTGTCTCATAAGCAAAAACAAAAAAAATTAAGTTAATACAACTAGCATTTAATTAATAATTAAAAGTTAAAATATTTATGTTGTGGAGATGGAAACAGCAATCCACTCCAGTATTCTTGCCTGGAGAATCCCATGGACAGAGGAGCCTGGTGGGCTACAGTCCGTGGGGTCGCAAAGAGTCAGACTTTATGACTAAATAGCAGCAGCAGAGACTCTTCTGCCTAGAAAAGCTTTCTGTACTACTTGTTTTGTCCAGAGTTCCAGGTTAGAATTGGGAAAAACAGCAGAACCATGGGTGTTAGGAGTCTTCAGATTGGAAAGATTTTGCAGATATTGAGACTATCTCCTTTGGACAGAAAATCCTTATAGTATTTTCTGTGTGTTGTAAACATAAGGCATTTCATACTTTCAAAATTGTTAGTCTGAGTGCTTTCACTATCGCAAGACTCCTTAAAGTTGAATGTGGGATTGATCTTCATGTTCTTCTTTTACTCTCATTTGCACCTCAGATAAAATGCTAAATAAACCTCGGACTTTTTTAATATTAAAAAAAAACCATTTAGGTTGAAATCGTAATGTGATTTCTGTTCCCTTTGTTCCTTTCCCCAACCTAGAGACAAGAGTTCCTTCAGATTTCAATTTATTTTGACACTGACTTTATTTTTTTGTCCACTCACATGATATAATTTAGGTAAATAGCAATTCCTTCAGTTAAAATTAATTGCTTTAAAGATTCCAATAATATCTTTCTGGTAGCAATGAATTCATTATATTTCTAAGGACTTCTCCATTGGAAAATATGATGATTATAACATGATAAGTTTTAGACATATTCCATTCAACTAACAGAATACTATTTCTTAGTATTGCTCACAAACACATAGAATGCTACAGGTCTAAAATAAAATCTCCAAGCTTGGCCATAATCTAGTAATGTAACCTTGAACAATCCTCTTAAACTCTTTTGTCTTACCTATAAAATGTTTGATTACATCTAAATAGTTCCTCCTGTCCTTGTACTTGACTGTCCAAGAAAGACAGTATCTTAGGTAGATTTCATTTAAAGTTTGCTGTGTACCATGAATCATACTCCCAATTGGTACACTAAATGCAATTATGAAGACCATAAAGTATTTTTAGGTATTTATTAAAAAAAAAAAAAAAACAGAACCAAAAAAATAGCACTAAAATTTTTGAAATAACAACAGAACTGAAGACAACTAGGATTGGACATTAGGGGGAAAGAGGAATTAGCAAGACAGAGGAGGGAACTCCTTCCAACTTATTGCATCTGACACCAATACCAGAAAAAGACAACAAAAGAGAAGAAAACTATGGATCCAATATCCCAACAGGAACAAAGATACAAAAATCCTCAACTAAATACTAGCAAACCAATTCCAACAAAACATAAAAAGGATCATACACCATGACTAGGTGAGATTTGGTCCAGGAATGCAAGGTTGGTTCAACAAACAGAAATCAATGACATATACCTTATTAACAAAATAAAAGAATAAAGGTTTAGTCATCACAATAGATGCAGAAAAAGCACTTGACAAAAATCAAACAATCTTTCAACATAAAAATACTCAACAAACTAGGAGCAGAAGGGATTTTCCTCAACCTGATAATGCAGTGGTCCCCAACCTTTTTGGCACCAGGGACCAGTTTCATGGAAGACAATTTTTCTATGGAAGGGAGGGAGGGCAGGGAAATATGTTTTAGGCAGTCATACAAGCAGTGGGGGATTATGGGGAGCTGCAGATAAAGCTTGGCTTGCTCATCTGTTGCTCACTTCCTGTTGTGCAGCCTAGTTCCTAACAGGAACTTAAAAAAAAAGTGTAAGCCTCCTATAATCATATCCCCAAAGAAACCACTATTAACAATTGAGTTAGTAAAGAAAAAGTCAAATGAATTCCTATACACTAGCAATTAATAATCAAAACCGAAATTAAGTAAACAATTATCTGGTGGCTCAGTGGTGACCAGTCTGCCTACCAACGCAGTTGACATGGGTTCGATCCCTGATCTGGGAAGATCCCACACACTGCGGAGCAACTAGGCCTGTGTGCTACAACAACTGAGCCTGTATTCTACAGCTGGGGAGCCATACCACTGAGCCCACATGCCACAGCTACTAAAGCCCACATGCCCTGGAGCCCGTGCTCCACAATAAGAGAAGCCACGGCAATGAGAAACCTGTGCACCGCAACTAGAGAACAGTCTCCACTCACCGCAACTAGAGTAGACCCGGCTTACTGCAACTAGAAAAAAGTCTGTAGCAATGAAGACCCAGCACAGTCAAAAGTCAATAAATAAATAAAAAATTTAGAAAACAATTCTACCTAGACTAGCCCCCACAGGGAATAAAATATTGAACAGACATTTCAGCAAAGAAGATATACAAATGTCCAATATGCACATGAAAAATGCTCAACTTCACTAGTCATCAAGAAAACGTAAGTCAAAACTACACTGAGATACTACTTCACATCTGCTAGAATGTCTACAATAAAAACGACAGATAACAGTGTTGATGAGGATGCAGAAGAAATGGAACCGTCTTACGTTGCTGGCAAGGATGTAAGATCATGCAGCAGCCACTGTGGAAAACAGTTTGGCAGTTCCTCAAAAAAACATAAAGTTACCATATGACTCAGCAATTCCACTCCAAGGTATTTACCCAAGAAAACTGAAAATTAAAAATTCTGCACATGTATGTTCATAGCAGCATTCTTCATAAGAGCTGAAAAGTAGAAACAACCCAAATATCTATCAACTGATGAAGGAGGACCAAATGTGTGTTCAGTCAGTCATGTCTGACTCTTTGCAATCCCATGAACTGTAGCCCACCAGGCCTCTCTGTCCATGGAATTTTCCAGGCAAGAATACTGGAGTGGGGTGCCACTTCCTTATCCAGGATCTTTCCAACCCAGTGATCGAACCTATATCTCTTGTGTCTCCTGTATTGGCAGGCGGATTCTTTACCACTTAAACAAATGTGGTAGATACATAAAGTGGAATATTACTCAGCCATAAGAAAAAACGAAGTACTGATATATGCTACAAATAGATGAACTTTGAAAACATTTTGCTATCAAACACAAATGACTATATACTACATCATTCCATTTATATGAAATGTCCAGAACAGGCAAATCCATAGAGACAGGAGTAGGTCAGTGGTTGCTGTGGGCTTGGGTAAGCAGAATAGGGAGTAACTGCTAAGGCTACAAGGTTTACAACATTTTGGAGGGGTGCTCTGTGCTACATGCAGCATGTGGGATCTTAGTTCCCATGTCTCCTGCAGTAGAAATGCAGACTCTTAACCACTGGACACCAGGGAAATTCCTACATTTTTTGGTGTTCTGGAATTAGTTGGCTGCATAACTTTATGAATATATTAAAAGCTACTGAATTGTGTATTTTAAAATGATGACTATAACAGCATGTGAATTATATCTCAATAATAGAAAAGAAAGCAAACAAAGTTACTTTTAAAATTCCAATTTAAAAGACTTATATCAGGCCTTTTTAATAGACCTTCTGTAACCTCATAACAAAGAAAATATAAAAATACACACACATAAAGACCAATCACAGAAAGAGTGATGTGTTTCAATTCAAGCCTTACCTTCAACCCAGTACTGCTGCTGTTGCTGCTAAGTCGCTTCAGTCATGTTCAACTCTGTGCGACCCCGTAGAGGGCAGCCCACCAGGCTCCCCCGTCCCTGGGATTCTCCAGGCAATAACACTGGAGTGGGTTGCCATTTCCTTCTCCAATGTATGAAAGTGAAAAGTGAAAATGAAGTCGCCAGTACTACAATTGTATATATGACAGAAAAACTACCTGGTCTTGATCCTTTTCAGTTATACTTAATTGTATGTCTGGCTGTTCCTTTTCAGATTCCTTGCCAAACTTTTCTTCCCCTGCCACTGCTTTTTAAATCTCCCAAATTTCCTTTTTATTTTCCCCCAGAGGCTCCATCTCCTAAAATACTTTGTCTCTTCATAACTTTCAGAAGGAAGAATCATTCCACAGCATTTCACTCTGTACATGTCTTTAAGATTCATTTATATTGATACATGTATTGTTGTTGTTCAGCTGCTCAATCATGTCTGACTCTTTATAACCCCATGGACTATAGTACGCCAGGCTTCCCTGTCCTTCACCATCTCCTGGAGCTTGTTCAAACTCATGTCCATTGAGTCAGTGATGCCATCCAATCATCTTGTCTTCTGCTATCCCCTTCTCCTCCTGCCTTCAGTCTTTCTCAGCAACATGGTCTTTTCTAATGAGTCAGCTCTTTGCATCAGGTTTTCACTGAAGTATTGGACCTTCAGCTTCAGCATCATTCCTTCCAATGAATACTCAGGACTGATTTCCTTTTGGATTGATTAGTTTGATCTCCTTGCAGTCCAGGGGACTCTGAAGAGTCTTCTCCAACACCACAGTTCAAAAGCATCAATTCTTCAGCGCTCAGCCTTCTTCATGGTCCAACTCTCACATCTATACATGACCACTGGAAAAACCATAGCTTTGACTACATGGACCTTTGTCGGCAAAGTAATGTCTCTGCTTTTTTAATATGCTGTCTAGGTTGGTCATAACTTTTCTTCCAAGGAGCAAACATCTTTTAATTTCATGGCTACAGTCACCATCTGCAGTGATTTTGGAGGCCAAGAAAATAAAGTCTGTCACTGTTTCCATTGTTTCCCCAACTACTTGCCAGGAAGTGATGGGACTGGATGCCATGATCTTGGTTTTTTGAATGTTGAGTTTTAAGCCAACTTTTTCACTCTCCTCTTTCACCTTCATCAACAGGCTCTTTAATTCCTCTTCGCTTTCCGCAGTAAGGGCGGTGTCATCTGCATCTCTGAGGTTATTGGTATTTCTCCCAGCAACCTTGATTCTAGTTTGTGATTTATCCAGCCTGGAACTTGGCATAATGTATTCTGCATATAAGTTAAATAAGCCAGGCAACAATATACAGCCTTAATGTACTCCCTTCCCAATTTGGAACCAGTCCAATTGTTCCATGTCTGGTTCTAACAGTTGCTTCTTGACCTGCATACATGTTTCTCAGGAGGCAGGTAAGGTGGTCTGGTATTCCCATCTCTTTAAGAATTTTTTCCACAGTTTGTTGTGATCCACATAGTCAAAGGCCTTAGCATAGTCAATGAAGCAGATGTTTTTCTGGAATTCTCTTGCTTTTTCTATGATCCAATGGATGTTGGCAATTACATGGAGCTGTGGTTATTTTCACTGTTCCCTACTACTACATAAATATTCTACAATTCCTTCACTCTATTATTGATGCCTTTTGAGCAGTTGGCAGTTTTTTGCTTTAACAAATAATATTGCTACGAATTTTCTCATATTGTTACACATACAAACTCTGGCCCACCTTCTCAAGTTTCCCTAGGGTATACACTATGTCAGATACTTCTAAACCATCTTCTAAATTGGAGTTTCAAGTGATACTCCACTCCCCACAGCAGTACATGAGAGTTTCCATTATTCCACCTCCTTACCAAAATGACAAGTATAATGTATTATTTGAGGTTTTAATTTGCATTTCCATGACTAAGATTAAAGACTTCTTCATGTTTATAGTTCACTTGCATTTCTTCTTCTATGAATTTCCAGTCCACTATCATTGTTATTGGTTTATAAAATATTATTTGTATATCTGCATATTAATTCTTTAAAATACACATATTTATTTTTGGCTGCGCCAGGTCTTAACTGTGGCAAGAGGGCTCAGTAGCTGCCCCGAGGCATGTGGGATCTTAGTTCCCCCACAGGGATTGAATCTGCATTCCCTGCATTGCAAGGCAGATTCTTAACCACTGGACCACCAGGGAAGTCCCCATTCTTTTTAGTTAAGTGTTTTACAAACATTTTCTCCTAGATGATAGGGTATATTTCATTTCATGTTTTCTTTTAACAACTGTACATTTTTTTATTTTGATAATAGATATATTTGTTAGTATTTTCCTTTATCATTCAAATTACAAATTATTTCTAAAAGTTTTTCATATTTACATCTTTAACTACTACAGAGCAACTAACACTTTCACTCTCTTACTTGTATATATGCTGTGAATAGAAATTCCATTGTTTTCATATAGATATCCCATTGTTTCATTACCATTTAGACTGTTTAGTCAGTCCATTATTTCCTCACTCATCTGCAAAACTCTCACTGTCCTATATTAAATTTCCTTACATGAAGAGGTTCTGTTTCTGGCCTCTATTCTGCTCCATTGTGGTCTATTCTGTGCCAATATTACAGTGTTCAAATAGTATGGCTTTAGAAGTCACACTATCTAAAAAATTCTCCTAATTTTTATTGGCATTTTGCTCTCCTATGTAAATTTTGGACAGAGGTTGTCAAGTTAAATGAAATATCCTATTATTAAATAGAATTGTACTGAACTTATAAATTAATTTGGAAAGAACTAATGTTTTTTATGATACTGAGTCTTCCTGTTCATTAATACGGTATCCCAATTTATTTAGATCTTTTCTAATGTCTTTCAATAAAATTTTATAGTCTTCTCCATAAAAGGTCATGAATATCTTGTGCTGATTTTGTTCCTAGGTATTTTTTAAATTGCTGTTGCTGCTATAGTAAATTATATCTTTTTAAAATTATATTTGTTGTGAAAACAAGTGTCCATCAACAGACTGATAGGTATACAAAAAGTAATATATACATATAAAGGAACAATATTCAACCACAAAAAGGAATGAAGTTCTGATACACGCTACAAAATGGATAAATCTTGGAAACATCATGCCAAATGAAATAAACCAGACATAAAAGGACAAAAATTTATGATTCCATTTATACAAAATACCCAGAACATTCAAATGCATAATTATTTTTCTAGACTCTAGAAGAATTTATCTAAAGTTATAATTATCCATGAATGTTTGCTAGAACTAACTTGTAAAGTCTGAACTCATAAGTCTGATAAGGGTGGCTACTATTAAAAACAAACAAAACAGAAAATAACACAAGTGTTGGTGAGGATCTAGAGAAGCTGGAACCCTTCTGTTGGTGCACTGTTGGTAGGACTGTAAAATGGTCCAACCACTAGGGAAAACAGTATGGAGGTACCTCAAAAAATTAAAAATAGAAATAACATTTGCAGGACTTCTCTGGAGATACAGTGGTTAAGACTCTGCACATCCACTACCAGGGTCACAGGTCAATCCCTGGTCAGGGAACCAAGATTCCACATGATGTACAGTACAGCACCCGAAAATTTAAAAATTAAAAGAAAAAAATAAATAAGTAAAAAAGAATTTAAAAAGAAATACCATTTGATCCAACAATTCCAATCTGAGTATATATCCAAAAGAATTGAAAGCAAGGTCTCAAAAGAGATACTGGATACCTACCTTCACAATGCACTATTCATAATTGCCACCAGTGAAAAGAACCCTAATGTCCCCTGAGAGATGAATGGATAAAGAAAATGTGGCATATACATACAATGAAATATTAGCCTTAAAAAGGAAGGAAAACATGTCACAGTCCACAAAATAGATGAATCCGGAGAAGGCAATGGCACCCCACTCCAGTACTCTTGCCTGGAAAATCCTATGGACGCAGGAGCCTGGTAGGCTGCAGTCCATGGGGTCGATACAGTCGGACACGACTGAGAGACTTCACTTTCACTTCTCACTTTCATGCATTGGAGAAGGAAATGGCAACCCACTCCAGTGTTCTTGCCTGGAGAATCCCAGGGACGGGGGAGTCTGGTGGGCTGCTGTCTATGGGGTCGCACAGAGTCGGACACGACTGAAGTGACTTAGCAGCAACAGCAAGGATTATAGGAAGTGAATAAGCACTCATAAATAGACAAACACTGTATGATTCTTCTTATATGAGGTATCTAAAGTAGTCAAATTCATAGTAACATGAAGTAGAATCACGGTTACCAGGTGCCAAGGTGAGGCAGAAAAGGGAGTTGTTTAATGGGTATAGCATTTCAGATCTGCAAGATGAAAAAGTTCTGGAGATATGTTCTATAATAATGTGAATATGATTAACTCTACTGAATTACACACTTAAAAATGGTTAAGCTGGTAAATTTCTAAAGTTTTTTTTTTTAATCATGATTTTAAAAAATATATGGACCTGGAATTGTTTTTAGTAGGGTATATTTCTTTAATCACTAATTCAATTTCTTTTATGGTTAAAGACTATAAAGATTTTTAATTTCTTCTCAAATCAGTAAGTTTTTCATAGGTGTTTTCAAAATGTGCTTTCCCTATGGAAGCTACCTTTACACAGCTCATTAAATTGTTTTATCTTTACTTCTTTGCAGTTACCAGATGAGTCCTATATTACAAAGTATCAAGTGCTCATTTGAAGCCACAATCTATTACATACTGACTTGATCTAAAAATGAGACAGACTGCAACGGTGACTACTTTGCAGAAATTTACAGACAGCAATTATCAGTTCAGTCGCTCAGTCATGTCCGACTCTTTGCGACCCCATGAATCGCAGCACGCCAGGCCTCCCCGTCCATCATCAACTCCCAGAGTTCACTCACTCACGTTCATTGAGTCAGTGATGCCATCCAGCCATCTCATCCTCTGTTGTCCCCTTCTCCTCCTGCCCCCAATCCCTCCCAGCATCAGAGTCTTTTCCAATGAGTCAACTCTTCACATGAGGTGGCCAAAGTACTGGAGTTTCAGCTTTAGCATCATTCCTTCCAAAGAAATCCCAGGGCTGATCTCCTTCAGAATGGACTGCTTGGACAGCAATTATAGGCATCTCCAAATATAAAACCTGATAAACAATAAATCCACACAGAACAACTCCTACTGTGAGTAATGTGAGATCATACTTACTAAATCCTTTCTGATGTGTTCTTGAAGATTCCTTAATGTAAAATATTCTATATTTAAATGTTTCTTCCACTAAAACAATAGAAGGAAAGTGTCAAGACTGGAGGAAAGGAAATTTAAACCTACTTCAAGGTTTACGGTGGAGAAGGCAATGGCACCCCACTCCAGCACTCTTGCCTGGAAAATCCCATGGATGGAGGAGCCTGGTGGGCTACAGTCCATGGGGTCGCTAACAGTCGGACACCACTGAGCGACTTCACTTTCACTTTTCACTTTCACGCATTGGAGAAGGAAATGGCAACCCACTCCAGTGTTCTTACCTGGAGAATCCCAGGGACCGGGGAGCCTGGTGGGCTACCGTCTATGGGGTCGCACAGAGTCGGACACGACTGAAGCGACTTAGCAGCAGCAGCAGCAACAATAGCAAGGTTTACGGAATTTTAAACCTTAAAAAGCCCTTATTTTTCACCATTTCAATTCAGCATGAAAAAAACTAATTTTCGGTGGCCTTTTCATTGTTGTTTTAAATGAAGTGTTTTCTATTAACCAACGTAAAATAATACCCGGATAAAAATTACTGTGTAAGGAGAAAAATAACCTAAGATTAATATGTAGATAAATAGACTGATTCATATTTATATTTTAAACCTGTCCTAGAAGGCCTACTAAGGAGTTCTGACAGGAAGGAAATTTATTCCATTCCTTCTAAAGCAGTCTTGAACGCAATACACTTAAGATCTGGAAATTATGTTGAGTCCTTACGACATCTATAGATAGTCTTGGTCTTTTCACTAAAAATAAGCAAAAATAATTTTTTTTTTATCTCAGCAAAAGGCCCCAGAAACATGATATGCCGCTGCTGCTGCTGAGTTGCTTCAGTCGTGTCCGACTCTGTGCGACCCCACAGACGGCAGCCCACCAGGCTCCCCCGTCCCTGGGATTCTCCAGGCAAGAACACTGGAGTGGGTTGCCATTTCCTTCTCCAATGCATGAAAGTGAAAAGTGAAAGTGAAGTCGCTCAGTTGTGTCCGACTCTTAGCGACCCCATGGACTGAAGCCTACCAGGCTCCTCCATCCATGGGATTTTCCAGGCAAGAGTACTGGAGTGGGTTGCCATTGCCTTCTCCCGAAACATGGTATACTAGACTATTATAGAGAACCTTTTCTTAATGTGGAAAATGTAAATCAAAGAAACTCCCCCAGCTGCCCAAAAAAAGACTATCCTACCTATCCTTCATGGGCTTCCCAGGTGGCTCAGTGGTAAAGAATCTGCCTGCCAATGTAGGAGACATGGGTTCAGTCCCTGGGTTGGGAAGATCCCCTGAAGAAGGAAATGGCAACTCACTCCAAGAATACTTGCCTAGGAAACCCCATGAACAGAGGAATCTGGTGGGCTACAGCCCATGGGATCACAAAAGAGTCAGACACAATTTAGCAACTAGAACAACAACAACCTATCCTTCATAGTCTAAGTTCAAATATCATCTCCAAAGTCCTTCATCCACCCATGATCTCCCTCTTCTCTTGAACTTCTAAAAGCACTTGTTGGGATCATATTTTGATAGTTGTCTATTGCTTATATTATTACTCTCCTGAGTCTGTTTTCTTAACTGAGAAATGAAAATTCGAGCAGTATGTGAGGAAAATATTAAATAAGACGATTTAAATAAAATAATGCCTGACAAAGTAACTACTCAATAAGTACTGTAATAGTTATTACTCTGCCATTCACCAAATTTATAACTCTGAACAGTCACCTTTGCTAAATCTCATTTTCTTCACCTGTAAAGCAGAGATAATAATCCCTGTCGAATGACTGTCTATGTGTTAACAGGGGCAACCAAGACTCTTGGCTTTGAGAAGTTCTTTCATCATTATGCCTAAGACAACCCCTAGAGTACTACAGTTGATCATTACTAAATCTTTGTACAACCTATAGCACTTTTATTACTTTAATACTATAAAATAAGCACTTTATAAACATAAATTTTAATAACTGTAAGAGTTTTTATATGAATGTGTCATAATTCACTCAACTTATGTCCTCAGTGTTGAGCATCAACCACTTTCTTACCAATATCTCTACCCAGCTCCTTGCTGTTTCTTCTACCACACCAGCTCAGTACATCTCTTCAACCACGGAAAGTCATCCAACCATCTGCTTCCTCTGTTCCCATACCACAACTGCTGAGTGCTGCTAAAGAAAATTACAACGAGCTGGGAATCTGTGCCACTGCAAATCTGTAAGTCTCTAACCTTCACTGACATTCACTATCTTATTAGTAAATCATTTATATGCCTCTGATCAGTGGCCCTTCCCATTCCACACAGTGATCACTCTATACACCTCTTCTATTACAACTGCCTTCTACCAGAGAAAAAGAAGTCTGATCTCACCCAATTTTCCAACCTACACTGTTCTTCAAACTCATCTTCTTTCAAGTGTTAGACAAAGGTTGGGTTAACAACCTGCAAACACATTACTCCCCTGTTCCATCAAATCACACCCTCCCATATATTCAATCTTATCTCTGCTTTATCACCTTCACCAAAATATCACATGTTCAACTCTTCTGCTTTTATGATTTTTAAAATATTTACTTATTTATTTGGCTGTGCCAGGTCTTACTTATGGCATGCAAGATCTTTAGTTGGGGGCACCTAGTTTCCTGATCAGGGATCAAACTTAGGTCCCCTGCATTGGAAGCACAGAGTCTTAGCCATTGGACCACCAGGCAAGTCCCAGATTCCTCTGTCTTAAAAAAAAAAAAAAAAAAAATATATATATATATATATATATATATATATATATATATATGTTTCTCAGATCTATATCCCTCTCTTTTGCTACCTCTCACTTTTCCCTCACAGCAAATGTTCTAAGAGTGGTCTATATTTGTAGTCTCTACACTCTCACCTCTCATCCACTCTTCAACATACTGTAATATGATTTCCAACCCATTCACTAAAGATATGTCTTGTTAAACTCTTCTCAATAACAAAATCCAACAGAAACTTTTTTATCTTCATGTCACAAACTCACCTTAGGCTTTACATGCTAAGTCATTTTTTTCTTCCTAAAAATTTCCCCAGTGATCCATCTTCTTTTCCTACCTTTCCTGCTGCTTTGAGTCTTTAATCTGATCATACTGCTTTAGCATACTATGTTTCAGGAGTTCTATACTACCTATAAGATAAAGTCCAAATTCTTTGGTTTGAAATATAAGGGCCTTCAAAGTCTGGCCCTGCTTACTTTTCTAAGCTCATTTTCCTATGACTTTTCCACAAGCACCTTTCACCCTAGCCACACCTAAATACCCACAGCTCATCCAACACGCTCTCACGCCTCTGTACATAGGGTTCCCTGTACCATAGGGAACGCCCATTCCTCTGTTTCTCCTTCTCTTTCTTCCTCTCTCCCGCTTCTCTCCCCTCCCTCTCTCTCCCTCACCCTTTCTCTCCCTCTGTCTCCTCTCTTTCCCTCTCCTTTCCATTTCCCACCACACTGTCCTACCCAGCTATTTTTAAGACCCAGGTCTTACACAATTTTATCAATGAAACTTTCCCTTATACTTTTAGACCTAGGTAAGCACTACCTCCTCTTTGATTCCACAGAGCTCTGCTGAACCTTTTAACATAAAGCTTATTCATTACAGTGCAGCTGTTGACCTGTCTTTGCACTGAAACTGGAACTCCTTGAGGACACCCCTTTTCTCATTTATCTCTGTGTCTCCAGTGCTGAGTCTCCACTGATACAAGGCATTCGATAAATATTTGTTGAATGAACGCATGAGATGGTCAGCATTTAGGCTAACCATGAAGAAAAAGGGAAGATTCAAGAATAATTATGCTGAAAGGACAGCAATAGACTTTTCTTAAGGCAGAAAAAGAAGAAAAGGTCAGTCTGGTAGAACCAAGCACACACTAGAGTTAGACAGCTTCTAACAAGTAAGATGTGCAGCTGCCTCTGGCAAAACCTCCAGCACAAGCCCCTTACCTTAACCTTGCTAACACTTCCCTACCATTGTGTCACAAAAGCACTGAATTGCAAGAAGAGTACCTGCTATATGCCAGATACTAAGCATCAGTTTGTTATATGTGTATATATGTGTGTGTGTATTTATATTATATTTTATAATTCTTATAAAAATCTTTGTGAATTAAGTACTACTACTCCTGACAGACTTTATTTTCTTGGGCTCCAAAATCACTGCAGATGGTGACTGCAAGCCATGAAATTAAAAGACGCCTGCTCCTTGGAAGAAAAGCTATGACAAACCTAGACAGCATATTAAAAAGCAGAGATATTACTTTGCCAACAAAGATCCATACAGTCAAACTTATGGTTTTTCCAGTGGTCATGTATGGATGTGAGAGTTGAATCATAAAGAAGGCTGAACACTGAAGAATTGATGCTTTTGAGCTGTGGTGTTGGAGAAGACTCTTGAGAGTCTCTTGGACTGCAAGAAGATCAAACCAGTCAATCCTAAAGGAAATCAATCCTGAATATTCATTAGAAGGACTGATGCTGAAGATCCAACACTTTGGTCACCTGATACAAACAGCCGACTCATTAAAGACCCTGACGCTGGGAAAGATTGAAGGCAGGAGGAGAAGGGGACGACAGAGAACAAGATGGCTAGATGGCATCACCAGCTCAATGGACATGAGTTTGAGCAAGCTCCAAGAGATGGTGAAGGACAGGGAAACCTGGCGTGCTGCAGACCATGGGGTCACAGAGAGTGGGACATAACTGAGCAACTGAACAACAACAATTCCCATTTCATAGATGAAGACTGTTCAATGTATTTCAGTTGTTAAGCACACAAAATTCAAACCAGCCTTCTAAAAAAGCACAATCCTCTCTCTCAAGCCATCAACTACATGAAATATGACTTAAAAGTTTCTAGTGATCTTTCATATCATGTTTAAGGCTACCTTTAAGCTGTCCCTCTATGGCTGCTGCTGCTGCTGCTGCTAAGTTGCTTCAGTCATGTCCGACTCTGTGCGACCCCATATACGGCAGCCCACCAGGCTCCAACGTCGCTGGGATTCTCCAGGCAAGAACACTGGAGTGGGTTGCCATTTCCTTCTCCAATGCATGAAAGTGAAAAGTGAAACTGAAGTCGCTCAGTCTTGTCTGACCCTCAGCGACCCCATGGACTGTAGCCTACCAGGCTCCTCCATGCATGGGATTTTCCAGGCAAGAGTACTGGAGTGGGCAGATGCAGAATATTCAAAATTAAGATAAGACATTCACCAAGCTTCTTCTCTGTTAATAAGGGTTCTCTCTATCTGTACTTATAATTCCTCCTTCATCAAACCCTAAGAAACAGGGATTAGTGAACTTTTTATTCTCAACTTTCAAGTCTACAGTAGATAGAATAAGGGCCCTCTGAGAATGTCCCTGCAACCTGTGAATATGTTACATTACATGCCAAAAGGGACTTTTTGTAGATGTGATTAAGTCAAGAATATTGAGATCGGAAGATCATCTTGGATTATCCAAGTGTGCTAGAGAAATCACAAAGGTGTTCATAAGAGGAAGGCAAGAATATCAGAGTTAGAGAAGGTGATATGACAACAGAAGCAGAGGTCAGAGAGAGAGAGAGTTTTGAAGATGCAATGCTACTGACTTTGAAACAGAATAAGGGACCAGGAGCCAAGAACACAGACATCTTCCAGAAAGTGGGAAAAGAAGAAAATGAACTCTTCTCCAGTGCTTCCAAAAGGAATATACCCTGCCAACACCTTGATTTTAGAATTCTGACCTCCAGAACTGCAAGATAACAATGTTTTAAGCCACAAACTTTAAGGTAACTGGTTATGGTAGCAATAGGAAACTAATACAGAGTTTCTACATAAGAGTAAGAGCCAGCTTCAAGGTTATCTTTCTGAAGATTAATTTTTTTAACTTAACTGTAGTATCTACTTGTAAATCTTTTCTCTTTTTAAATATACTTTTAGGGACTTCCCAAATGGCTCAGAAAGAATCTGCCTGCCAACACAGAAGACACAGGTTCAATCCCTGGTCTGGGAAGATCCCACATGACGTGGAACAACTAAGCTTGTGCGCAACAACTATTGAGCCTGTGCTCTAGAGGCCAGGAGCCACAACTACTGAAGTCCAAGTGCCCTAGAGCCTGTGCTTCACAAGAGCAGCCACGGGAACCGCAACTATAGAGCAGCCCCCGCTCATCACAGGCAGAGAAAAGCCCTTGCAGCAGCAAAGACCCAGCAGAGCCAAAAATGAGTAAGTAAAATTAAATGTACTTTTAACATTGTTTTTGATATATAATAACAAATCTATGACAAATTATCCACAATCCTATTATTACTCTTTTCATTTGATCATATTCTAGTTCTTTTCCTTCACTGTATTTCATTTTTACATATTGGTAGCAATAGCAAGAAATGGATATTATAGCCTACACTTTAATAATATTCCATGAGTTGTTTTTTTTCATTTGGCTTAATTTTTCTTCCTGCGATCCTTCTACCCCTCTCCTTTCCAACCTCACATAAGCTTCCTTCGTTGCTCCTGCAACATTGCAAAAATACTCCTAGCTCAAGGTCTTTGTATGTTATTGCTGTTCATTCGGCCTGTAATACCCTTCATTCAACTACCCCCGCAGCTCACTCCATTTCCTTTAGGTCTCTGCCCAAAATGGCACCTTAAAATATTTGCATACATGTAATAAACAAGAACTGAGATTCATGTTTATAATCCTTACAAACCTAAGAAAAACTAAACAATCCCATAGAAAAATGGGCAAAAGACATGAAAAGGTATTTTATAAGAGGATAAACAAATGGCTATAAAAGATTATAAACCTTATTAAGAATAAGGAAAATGTAAATTGATCTAAACCACAAGGAGAGATTTCTCTGGTGGTCCACTGGTTACGAAATCACCTTCCAATGCTTATGGATCCCACATGCTGTGGGGCAACTAAGTCCACGGGCCACAACTATTTAGCCTGTGCTCTAGAACCTGGGACTGAGTTCCTGAGGCTGTGAGCCACAACTACTGAGAAGCCTGCACGCCACAACAGCTGGTGCCACCGAAAATAAATAAATAAATAAATATTTTTTAAATAAAAGAACTACTATGAGATACCACTACACACTTATGAGATTTACAAAAGTTTAAGGGTCTGACAATACCAAGGGTTACTGTAGATGTAGAATAACACATACTGTTACAGAAAGCAATAACTTGGCATTCTCTACATATATTCTATAAACCAGAATTCTGAATCCAAGAAAAACAAGGAAGTAATTGTATTACAAGTCAAGCCAACAGAAATTTAATGTATGGCTCAGGAACCTCAAAACAGGGGCTCGGTATCAACCTAGAGGTGTGGGATCGGGAGGGAAATGGGAGGGAGGTTCAAAAGAGAGGGGATAATATGATCTGGTAAGACAGAGTGTCTGATGAACTATGGACGGAAGTTCGTGACATTGTAGAGGAGACAGGGATCAAGACCGTCCCCACGGAAAAGAAATGCAAAAAAGCAAAATGGCTGTCTGAGGAGGCCTTACAAACAGCTATGAAAAGGAGAGAAGCAAAAAGCAAAGGAGAAAAGGAAAGATATAAGCATCTGAATGCAGAGTTCCAAAGAATAACAAGGAGAGATAAGAAAGCCTTTCTCAGCAATCAATGCAAAGAAATAGAGGAAAACAACCGAATAGGAAAGACTAGAGATCTCTTCAAGAAAATCAGAGATACCAAGGGAACATTTCATGAAAAGAAGGGCACAATACCTAATAGAAGCAGAAGATATTAAGAAGAGGTGGCAAGAATACACAGAAGAACTGTACAAAAAAGATCTTCACAACCCAGATAATCATGATGGTGTGATCACTCACCTAGAGCCAGACATCCTGGAATGTGAAGTCAAGTGCGCCTTAGAAAGCATCACTACAAACAGAGCTAGTGGAGGTGATGGAATTCCAGTTGAGCTCTTTCAAATCCTGAAAGATGATGCTGTGAAAGTGCTGCACTCAATATGCCAGCAAATCTGGAAAACTCAGCAGTGGCCACAGGACTGGAAAAGGTCAGTTTTCATTCCAGTTCCAAAGAAAGGCAATGCCAAAGAATGCTCAAACTACCACACAATTGCACTCATCTCACATGCTAGTAAAGTAATGCTCAAAATTCTCCAAGCCAGGCTTCAGCAATACATGAACCGCGAACTTCCAGATGTTCAAGCTGATTTAGAAAAGGCAGAGGAACCAGAGATCAAATTGCCAACATCCGCTGGATCATCGAAAAAGCAAGAGAGTTGCAGAAAAACATCTATTTCTGCTTTATTGACAATGCCAAAACCTTTGACTGTGTGGATCACAATAAACTGTGGAAAATTCTGAAAGAGATGGGAATACCAGACCACCTGACCTGCCTCTTGAGAAACCTATATGCAGGTCAGGAAGCAACAGTTAGAACTTGACATGGAACAGACTGGTTCCAAATAGGAAAAGGAGTACGTCAAGGCTGTATATTGTCACCCTGCTTATTTAACTTATATGCAGAGTACATCATGAGAAATGTTGGGCTGGATGAAGCACAAGCTGGAATCGAGATTGCCGGGAGAAAGATCAATAACCTCAGATATGCAGATGACACCACCCTTATGGCAGAAAGTGAAGAGGAACTCAAAAGCCTCTTGATGAAAGTGAAAGAGAGTAAAAAAGATGGCTTAAAGCTCAACATTCAGAAAACGAAGATCATGGCATCTGGTCCCATCACTTCATGGGAAACAGATGGGGAAACAGTGGAAACAGTGTCAGACTTTATTTTGGGGGGTTCCAAAATCACTGCAGATGGTGACTGCAGTCAAGAAATTAAAAGACGCTTACTCCTTGGAAGGAAAGTTATGACCAACCTAGATAGCATACTCAGAAGCAGAGACATTACTTTGCCAACAAAGGTCCATCTAGTCAAGGCTATGGTTTTTCCAGTGGTCATGTATGGATGTGAGAGTTGGAATGTGAAGAAAGCTGAGCACTGAAGAATTGATGCTTTTGAACTGTGGTGTTGGAGAAGACTCTTGAGAGTCCCTTGGACTGCAAGGAGATCCAACCAGTCCATCCTAAAGGAAATCAGTCCTGGGTATTCACTGGAAGGACTGATGCTGAAGCTGAAGTTCCAATACTTTGGCCACCTGATGAGAAGAACTGACTCATTGGAAAAGACCCTGATGCTGGGAGGGATTGGGCACAGGAGGAGAAGGGGATGACAGAGGATGAGATGGCTGGATGGCATCACCGACTTGATGGACATGAATTTGGGTAAACTCTGGGAGTTGGTGATATTCAGGGAGGCCTGCGTGCTGGTATTCATGGGGTTGTAAAGACTCGGACATGACTGAGCGACTGAACTGAACTGATGGCTGATTCATGTTAAAGTTTGACAGAAAACAACAAAATTCTGTAAAGCAATTATCTTTCAACAACAACAACAAAAAAGTCAAGCCAATGGTTACCTCTGGTAGGGAGAAGAGAAGGGGTATATAATTGGAAAGGGGTATGCTTTTGGCTTCTGGGAAGTTATCGTCAACATCTTTATCTAAGTGATGGTTACAAAGTTGCTCACTATATGAAGTCAGTAATCTGTACATTTATGTTTTATATACTTACACATTTTATATATTCAAAGACATACCTTTTCATGTCTTTTGCCCATTTTTATATGGGATTGTGTATTTTACTTCACAATATAAAAAGTTAAATCACTGTACCAGTGAGGCCTTCTTTTGACTACCCAAAATAAAACAGTAATTCTTCCTCTGATTTCTATCTCCCTAAGTCAGTAGCCATTTTGTTTTGTTTCTCTTTCTCATTTTTTTTGGCTACCCTGAGCTGTCTGTGGGATTTTGTTCCCTGACCAGGGACTGAACCCAGGCCCTCTGCAGTGAGAGTGCAGAGTCCTAAACACTGGACCGCCAGGAAATTTCTGAGCCAGTAGACTTTTTTTTTCTACAGCCAGTAGATTTTTTTCTTCTTTTTCTTATTTCTTTGTTTTCACCTAACATAACCTATGTATTTACTTAATTTACTGTTATATTTCCTCCTGCATAAAGCAAGGAGTTCATTTTGTTCATTGCTATACTCCCAGCCATTAGAAGAGTACCTAGGAAAAAATACACCTTTACACTGGGTTGCCATTCCATTCTCCAGGGGATCTTCCCAACCCAGGGATCGAATCTGGGTCTCCTGCATTACAGGCAGATTCTTTAACATCTGACCCACTAGGGTGAGGCCCATTTTTCACACATGCTCCTAGCCATTAGAAAAGTACCTAGAATAAAATACACCTTTATACTTTTATCCATACGATCCAAGCCTAACCTTCATCTTTATTTATTTTAAATAAATTAATTTTTGGCTGTTCTGGGTCTTCATTGCTACACGGGTTTTCTTTAGTTGCGGCGAACTGGGGCTACTCTTTGTGGCAGCACATGAACTTCTCATGGAGATGGTTTATCTTGGGGAGCATGGGCTCTAGGGCTCTTGGGCTTCTGTAGTTGCAGCACCCAGATTTAACTGCTCCATGGCATGTGAGATCTTCCTAGTTCAGGGGTCAAACCCACGTCCCCTGATGTCCTTCCTCTTTAAATTGGGTCTCTTAGTTTATGGTACCACCATCTCCCAAGCCAGAAAACTAAGTCTGATTTTTCTCAAGATAGTCTCTAAGTCCCATTATTCTACTTCTTAAACAACTCTTCCTCTTCATTCTCTCTGCTACTATCTTCCCTTAGGCTTTTTTTGGGGGTTCGGGGTGGGAAGAGGAATTGTCACGTAATTTCCACTTATTTGTTTTTAAATAATTAGAAGATAAAACAGAAGTATAATCTCTGGTTATAAATCTACCATGGGTATAGATGTAGAACTATATGGGTTGGTAGTTAAGATTAGCTATCTGCATGAGTCCACATGAACTGTTGTGCACAGGTCTCCCCACCTCCATGCTGTTTTTTCCCCTCCTTTACCTTAAGCTTTCATAACATCTTTCATCTGTACTGAAAAAGCCTCCTAGAGAGTTTACCTTCTTCAATCTGGCTTTCCTCCAATCTATTTTTCACTTTGCAGCCAATATATTCTTTTCCCTACTTGAAACCAATCAGTCAGTAGCTCCCCAACTGCCCATAGGAAAAAGGTCCAACCTCTAAGTATAGCATTCAGGGCCTTTCATGAATTGGCCCTCACCTATATCTCCAGATGCATTTACCACCACTTCCCATCTCATACTTGTTTCAGCAAAACTGAATTAGTTACAGTTCCCAAAATGAATCAAGTTGTGTCCATTCATCCAGGCTGTTACCTCTCTACTACCTGACCAGTAAATCACTCCCTCGTCTGTTTATACTTTTTTATTACTACACTTAAAATATTCATTTAACCAATATTTACTGAACACCTCTATGTACCAGAGACAGGGCTATGTATGGGAGACCCAGCAGTTAATTATAGCCTTAGCCCTTATCCTGAGGAAATTTATAATCTCATGAGGACTAAAGACACTCAACAATTAATAATAAGTGTGGTTAAAGATTATAAAGTGGGTAATACAGTATATAATGGAAATGTATGTTAGCTGATAGCCATGAGAAATGGAGGAAGTAATAAAGAGAAGTCTGCATGCATTTGTTTACAGGTGGGTATTCCTTAATTACAGTCTGAGCTCCTTAAGGATAAGGATTATGTCATCTGTATATCACTAGCTAGGACAGTAAATAGTAATGTATAGTAATGTGCATTGTATACTACAAAGATCACTGACCTATTAACTCCCAGACTAATCCCTTTGGCCAGGTGAATGCAGTGTTCTTATTGACCAGACCTGGGTCATGTACCCACCCTTAAAGCCAATGGATGAGATCAATTCTACATAAGCCACACTGACTGCAAATGGGGGCGGATGGTTCCAAAACAAACATCAGGAAGCTTGTTACCCAAATAAGAGGGAAAGTTAGTTGGACAGGCAAAAACAGCAAGCAGTCCTCTCTTTAGCGGACACTGTAATTATCTCAAAATATACCTTGTTCCTTCCCCACACTGGTAAGGAGTTTATATGGGACTGACCCCTTCCCCAGCTCCAGGAGTAGGCCTTGATTCCATACAGCAGTGGTTCTCAAAGTGTGGTGTGCAGACCCATCAAAGCAGTAAACTTGTTACAAATTTTTAGAACCCAATCCCAAACCTAGTGAATCAAAAACTCTGGGGGTAAGGCCTAGCATTCTGTTTTTGTTTTTGTTTTTTTAAAGTCCTTCAGGTGGTTCTGATGCACTCTCAAGTTTAGGAGACAGAGAAAGCTACAATTAGTAATTCAAGGAATCCCGATTTTAAGACAGTGATCCTTTGGGACACAGGACAGTCTAATTAGTGACAAACTCAGGATCGTTGTGTTATATTTGTGGGAAGCATCCTCCCTACCCACCACCCCACTCCAAGAACTGAGGAAACATGCAATCCCACGAGCCAAAGGCAGTCATCTTATACTACAAGAGAAGCCAGCCTGAGAAAAAAGCTGATATAGGGAAAAGCCAAAGCAAATGCAGAAAAACTGGGCCAAAGTCTGACAGTTTTGATCAAACTTAGCCAGGGGCCCTCATTACCTTTTTTAAACTGAAGTATAGTTGATTTACAATGTTGTGCTAATTTCTGCTGAGCAGCAAAGTGGCTCAGTTATACACATCTATACATTCTTCTTCTATATACTTTTCCATGGGGTTTATCCCAGGAGATTGGATATAGTTCCCTGTGCTATCCAGTAGGATCTTGTTTACTCCCTCACTCCCTTTGAACTTTTCAATTACACAAACCCATAAATTCTCTTTGTTTAAACCAACTTGAGCTGGACTTTTTGCTACTGAATCTGAAAAGTATTCTGATAATAGTTACAACAAGTTATACGTCTATTCCCACACATCTTATCTACATGGGGAGAATGTACTAGGAAATAGTGTTCATTCAACTGTCTAGCCTCTCTCTAAATTAGGCTTGGCAAATTTAGCAAATAAAAATACAAGACACCCAGTTAAATTTGAATTTCAGATAAATAATGAATAACTTTTTAGTATAAATATGTCCCAAATATTTCATGGGGACATACTGCATATATTTTATCTGGCAATGCTACCCTAAATGCCCACTGTTGATACCTAGGAATCAAAAGAGAGGCCCAGGTCAATTTCAGTCAGACAGCAGTGATAACGGCTCTTCCACAGTTCAGGAACAAGAGTAAACTCCAAGCACTGAACTCCGTCCTACTACAGGTTTGAATCACCTGTCTTAAACTTCTTCCTAAAAGTCAAACACGTCAAACCCTCTGGCAGGTAAGTGTGACAAAATCAAACATGTTCCTATATGAGTATTCATAGCTTCTTTTCTTGACTGGCCCTTATTATACAGATCACAGTAAGGAAACAGGCAAAGGAGAGAGCTGAAAGGGAAACCGGTACTCCTGGAAGAGAAACTAATAAGTTTGAGAAAGGCAGGAAAGAAGCAAAAACAATGACTGTTCAAGTTGCTATAGACTGTTCAAGTTGCTCTCCAGGGGTCACAAACTAGAAGCAGACAGGAATACAACTGGAAATCAAAACAATCTGAATCCAGCACCCCTAAACACTGAGCAACATTTCAGCAAAGTCTGTGCTCAAGCACCTAATCATTCCACTAATACGTAAACACACAAATGTATTTTCATTATTCTAAAACACCAACAACTTTAGCACATAAAGTAAAATGACACATATGTGGCATGGATTCCTTCTCTTTCATTTCTCCTCCCCTTCATAGCCCACCACAGAAACTTAGAATTTCAAGATAATTTCCTTTTCAAAGTTACTTTTGAAAGTAAATTATAATATAGTCTAGATTTATTCAGTAATGTTTATCAAAGCAACTCATGAGTAAGCCTTCATCAAATAACTAAGGCCACATATTATGCTGCTTTGCACTCATGTCAGAGATTAGAAATCATAACACTTCAAAGATAGAAAAATCCATCCAAAAATATATACATTGACATCATTTTAAAAGCTAAATCTTTAATTACTAAAGCATACCTAAAGCTAAAAAATAGAAAATAAGTCAGTTTAGAAATGACAAGTTATATAACTAGTCATAATATTCAGAATCCAACTACTTTTTACAATCTCCACAGCATCCACCCTTGTCCAAGCCACCACCATCCCTCAGCCTGTTTACTGCCGTAGCCTCCTAACAGTTTATCCATTTCCATCAGCAGCCAGCATTGTCCTTTTAAGCCAGGAATCATAACATATCCTTCTTCAACACACTTGGATGGCTTCTCATCACAGTCAAGTTTTTTTCTTTATTAAAGCATATTTGATATACAATATTATATAAGTTACAGATGTACAGAAGAGTGAGTCACAACTTTTAAAGGTTACGCTCCATTTATATTTCTCAGTCAAGTTTTAAAAGCCCAAGTTCTTACAATGTCCTATACAGTCTTCCCCACCATCCACATCATTACTTGTCTTTTAAATCTGACTATATGATAGTTTCCCCTCACTCCACTTCAGCCACACTGGCCTCCGACCTGATCCCTGACTGCCTGACACACATGCTCCTGTGTGTCATCTGGTATTCCCTCTGCCAGGCATACTGGCATATAAATCTTACCTCCCATATATCTACCTGACTAGCACCCTCACTTCCTTCACATCAGGCCCTTCCTGTCCTAGTATCTAAAATAGTTTCCGGCGGGAATCCATGGTGGTCCAGTGGTTAGAACTCCACTCTTCCACCGCAAGAGAGCATGAATTTGATCCCTGATTGGGGAACTAAGATCCTGCATGCTGCATGGCCTGAATGAATGAGTAAATAAATATATAATATTGAAAACAGCAGCTCCCTCACCCAGCACTCATATTTTTGTTCTCTGCTTTTTCTTCATAACATTTATCACCATCACTATGTATTCCACTTATGATTTTGTTTATTCTTTGTTCTCTCCCCTCCCTTAAAAATGTATACTCCATGAATAAAGGGAGTTTTGCTGTTCTGTTGAATGCTATACCTGCCTGGCAATCAAATATTTGCTGAAAAACATGAATTAATTAATAGACATGAACGAAAACATTTTTGGATGCTTAATATGGTCTGGGCATCATGTTAGCTGCTTTACAGTTGTTAATTCACTGAACTCTCAAAACAATCTTATTGAAGTAGGGACAACCATCATTGCCGTTTTTAGGCAAGGAAACCAAAACACAGAAAACATAAGTAAATTGCCCAATGATATATGCTAGGAAGCGGCAGAAGCCAACATGAACTCTGGCAATCTGATTCCAGAACCCTCTCTCTTCACAGCCCCACTATATTGCCTATGAATTTCTAACTAGGTAATACAATCTAATTAAAAGATATGATCTATGAGTTACTTTAAGTGTCCTAATTTTTAAGGTCAGTCATTCAAATCATAAATCAAGTCTTAGGCTTAATTTACCAAACTTAATTTACTAAACTTTGAAATATGGAATTTATAATTTTATAAATGCTTTCTCACACTCATTTATCAGATGTACTAATTTACTCTATTCCAACACCTACAAGCCTCAAATAAGGAAACTGTCAACCAGAGATGTTAGCTTCCTCATCTTCTGGAAAGCAACTGTTAAGACAGGAAATGGTCTGTCATATTTAACTCTCAATACTATGTAACCCTGTGAATTCCAATTTATAAAATGAAAATGGGTTTCATAATACATCACTGTACTAACTAGATTTTAGTTTTGAAAAAGAAAAAAATTAACTCGCTAATTATCTTTATTTCCAAATACAGAGACAAGAACTTTGAAAAGAGCTATGGTTCTCCAAATTACTTTTCAGAGTGGCCACTGTTGTTTGCCAACCTAGAATTCATCCCCTCCTCTTCCTTCCTAACAGAATCCTTCCCCTGATAATGCCTCAGAGGAAGTCAACACCACTCCAGATTCCACAAACACGGTTATTTCGATAGTAATCACTATTGAACCACTCATGACTGGTTCAGGAATAGACATATGACCCAATTCTGGCCAAAAAGCTGTGAAAGAAGCCTGCTACAGGCTTTTAGAGAAAGTTTCCTCTCTCTGAATACAGTGGCACAGAAAGAGACCTCTTCCTTCTTTCAGAAGTTGTGTGTATAGAGACAGTAGCCAGTTCCAGGGAGGGCAGCAGAACTGGGCAAGGCAAAGAATATGGGTTTTTACTGACATTGTTGAATTTCTGTAATCAACCAACGCTGAAGCTTATTACATGAGAAGATAAAGTTTCTTATTTCTTAAGCCATGTTGAAATGAGGTTCTGCTGCTTACAGATGAAAATATACTAATTATATACTTTTTTATGAAACATATCCCAGGACGACCAGGACAAATTTCAGGAAAAGAAGTCTGTAGTTCATTTTACAAATCCTTGTTAGAAGTTCAATGTGAATTATACCATACTGAATGACTCTTCTGTACAGTTAGAAAGCTAAGAAGGATACATGTGAAAGAATGAACTCTAAAGCAGTATTCCTCTAACACAATCATTTTGATATGGCCTTCTCCAAAATAATTTATATACAAATTTTAAATTTTGACTCATGATTTATATTTGCCTAAGTTTAAAAAAGAAAAGAAACTAGGGAATTCCCTGGTCCAGTGGTTAGGACTCAGCACTTTCACTTCTGTGGCGTGGGTTCAATCCCTGGTCAGGGAACTGAGTAACATCTGCAAGCCGCCTGGTACAGCCAAAAAGAAAGAAAGAAACTACAACAATAACTACCTAAGATCATATAGCCTGGACTTGTTGCCCTATACCCTTACACACAGGTAGACAACTAAACTGGTCCACAAACAGAACATCAGACAGGAAATCGAAGGCGGGATAATGGTGGATGGTATGACATCATAGTGTTGACTTTGGCTTTGTGTTGGCTTATAGTCACAGGGCACAGGGCAGTTTTTACACTGACATGGGACATACAAAATGGAATGATCTAGCAGGCTAGACCTAGTCTACTTCCCCTTTTATTAAAAAAATAAGATAACCCTCTCACTTCATATGAACTTACAAATAATGCACAAGGAGCCAAAAAAGATACCATGGGCGAACAATTTGAAAATTGATCTTATAAGGCTCTACGGTTGACCTTACCTTGTTATCCCAAGTCAACTTCTACACAATCTAAATTTAATTGGTATAGTAACACACTAAACAACTACATTTAACCCAAACTTTCAGAAACTTACTATTCACTTTTACTACTTCAAAATTTCAAATACGACTTTTATGCAAAACCATAAAATTTTGCTGATAACACTATGTATTGCACTTTTTCATTATTCCTTTTGTTACAATAAATTATCCTTAGAACTTTAAAGATCACATGTTGATAATAAATAATACCAACATTTTGAAATGAGTCACAAAATAAAACTGGTTGGGTCCACAGGCCTAAGATTTAACAAAATATTTAGACACTGGGTGTTTAAGCTTATCTTGTTGGGGAAATAAATTACATTTGTGAAATAATTAATGCCATAACAGAACGTGATTTTGTGTCAAAATAAGAGACCAGCCCTAGATCATTAAAGGGGTTCAGTGCTGGAATTTTTAGAGGAAGAAAAGGAGGAAGAAGGACTTACAAAGGATCCGGATTTAAAGATGGGGTAGGATGAGCATAATCTAACATAAGCAGCAGCATAAGCAAAAGGCTGGAGATGGAAATAAGCAAGGTATAGTGAAGTGATAAGCAAGGAATTGGGCAAGAAAAAAAATGAGAATAGAAGATTAGTAATTAAGATGGAAATGTAAATTGGTACCATATTACTAAAGATTACATATGTCAAGTTTAAGAGTATGGCCTCTGCTTAAAATAAATGGAGAGTTGCTAATAATTTCTAAATAGAGCCATAAAACAATGAAAATAACATTTCAGTAGGATTAATCTGGCTGATGAATTCAGGATGAATTTATAGGGGAGGGGAAAAAGAAATTAGAAACAAAGAACCAGTTAGGAGGTACCAGTTAAGAACCTGGGCGTTGGTTAGGCAGACAGACTTGCTCTGCTACTTGCTGACAACTGAATAAGTTAGTAAACACATTTGTGTCAGTTTCCCGTCTGTAAAGTAGGATAAAAGTCGTGCCTATTTTATAAAGTTGTTGTGTGGCTAAACGAAATAATACATATGAAAGCATTTAACATAGTGCCAGGTCTACAATAACTACTCAACAAATGCTGGCAACTATTACCTTATTACAAATAATTTCAAATGTGAGGTGATGAGCAACAAAGGCAATAGAAACTAAAAAGAAAGGATGATTTGAGTGATATTTCCATAGACTCATGAGAGTCTAGAAAAGACCCTAGGGAGTTCTTCCAAAAACAAAATGGCTCCAGTTTAAATGTCAAGGATGAAGAAAAGCATGCAGCAAGATATCTCAAAAGGTTTTGACTACAAGCGTATGCAAAGAGATAGAGTTAACTGAATATTAGCAATATGCCAGGATATAAGCTACAATGAATTGAGTATATTACATGTGCCAAAGGGCTTCCCAGGTGGCTCAGTGGTAAAGAATCTACCTGCCAATGCAGGAGCTTCAGGAGATGTGGGTTCAATCCCTGGGTCAGGAAGATTCCCTGGAGGAGGAAATGGCAATTCACTCCAGTATTCTTGCCTAGAACTCATGGACAAAGGAGCCTAGCTGGCCATAGTCCATGGGGTCACAAAGTGTCAGACACAACTGAGCAGGCACACATGCAGCACACAACATATGCCAAACACTGTACAAGATATTGATATAGTACTTCTAATCTCCAGAACAACTTCGAACGGTATGTATTAATTCAATTCTACAGAAGAGAAAATGGATGCTCACAGCAAAGTAAGAAGCAAAGCTAGGTTTGGGACCCATACCATCTGTTTCCAAAGCCTGTGTTCTTTCTACTACATTCAGGCTGCATCCTCCTTTAATATCAATAAAAATTATATCACATAGACATATTTGTCATTATTTTTCTATATACTTTGTTAAACATGGTGACCATAAAGATGTCCAATATTTTCTACATTCTAAGAAAAATACAAAGCATGAAAAAACAATGAGAATAAACCTTAAAAGCATTATCAAGTGAAGACTTACCATACTTCTAATGAAACATACTTAGATATACTATAAACTATAATATATTAAAATGAAAGCAATGACTAATCTTTTTCGATAAGAAGATGCAGAAAAAGTTGGCATGGCTTTTTTACATCATTTGATTATATAAACATTCCTTCCTTATTACAATATTATTAAAAAGTGACACCTAGCTCATAAAAGAAATATCTTACGATACACACAGGAGAAGCATTTTATATAAGATGAATCCATCAAATGTTCAGAGTTATAAAGAAAAATTCAACCACAGAAGCAGGATGCCCAGTTTGCTAACGGTAAGGACCACATGGCAGCAGGTGACCTATTTCTCCAGTGTGTTTCTCAGCAGACATTTTCTTCAACCACAGGCCCAATATGTTAGTTCTCCACCAGAATGTTACTTAATCTAAAATTTTACCAGGATGAAAATACCAAGTATGCCAAAAAAAGTAAGTTTCCTAAAACAACCTTTTCATCTGGCTCCAAAAATACTTTACTAGGTTGGCCATCAAACTATGCAGTCAAGTAACTACTAAACCAGTATTTCTCAGAGTGTAATCCAGAGACCACTGAGGGTCAAACCACTGGGCCCCCCTTTCAGAGGGCCCAAGAGGGTCCAATTTTCACACTATTTTCAGAGTGTTACTAAGACATTATTTGCCTTCTCTACTCTTTCTTTCACAACTGTGTAGTGGAGTTTTCCAGAGGCTATGACCTGTGATATCTCAAAAGACTGAATGCAAGAGCAGACATGGGAATTTATATGCCTTCTATTAAGCCATACATTAAAGATTAAAAGGCCTGACATTAAAAGTTATTTGCAAAAAACATAAAATGATGCCATTCTTCTCACTTTTTTTGTTTGTTTTGGGGGAAACACAGCTATTTTCTCATTTTAAAGTTATGTTAACATGTAATGCTTTATTATTTCTAAATGAATTAAATACTTTTTAACTTCTCAGTTTTATTCTAATATACAGCAAACTTCAATAGAAACAACCCACCTAAACAGAAACTCTTTGGGATCCTCAATAATTTTAAGAGTTTAAGGGGTTGTTGTTGTTTAATCACTAAGTCGTGTCCAACTCTTTGCAACCCCACGGACTGTAGCCCTCCAGGCTCCTCTGTCCATGGGATTTTCCAGGCAAGAACACTGGAGTGGGTTGCCATTTCCTTCTTCAGGGGATCTTCCCGACCCAGGGATCAAACCCGGGTCTCATGCATTAGCAGGTGGATTCTTTACCACCGAGTCACCCAGGAAGCCTATTAAAGGGGTACTGAGATTTAAAAAAATGAGAATCACTTTTCCAGACCTTCCTATATTTATGTTTTGCCAAACAATTAAATTTTTTTAATTTTCTATTATCACTGAAGAGATTGCTGCTGCCCTACAGATTCAGAAATTTGTTCCTAATAAGAAAAAATAAGAACAAAAAAGTCTATAATCTTAAAAAGAATTGTATGTTAGTCTAAAAAAGAAATGATTTATTACATCTTCTCAAAATAAACACAATAACAATGTCAAAACTGAAGTGCACTCTACCTATAAGCTTTGGGGATGAGTTTATGATCAGTTGCATATTGGTAATCTTCCAATAGCTCTTATCCCCAAAACAGGGCTCTCTGGGGCTTCCCTGGTGGTCCACTGATTAAGAATATGCCTTGCAATGCAGGGGTCAACCAGTTCAATTCCTGGTCCGGGAGGATCCCACATGCTGCTAGCAACTAAGCCCAAGCCCCCAAGTGCCATGATATCAAAACTACTGAAGCCCCACATGCCTAGAAGAGCAACAAGAGAAGCCACTGCAATGAGAAGCCAGAGCACCACAACAAAGAGTAGCCTCCACTTGCTGCAACTAGAGAAAGCCTGCACACAGCAACGAAGACCCATCACAGCCAAAAAATAAATAAATAAATCTAAAAAAAAAAAAAACAGGGCTCTTGGAAAGGACAGCAACTGTTCTGTTATGGAATAATCCTGATTTCCAAATCACAAGAGGACTAACCAAGATGCTTATAAGCAATTCTCTGTACCGTAATCTTAACATTTCTGATATTAAAATGTTATACTCCATCTAAACAGTTTGGTATTTCCCAGTATTTCTGGGAAACATATAAAGATTAAGACATCAAAGTTTCATTTGGATCCAACCCTTACATTGTCAGTAAATTATAATAGATGTAGCAATCCAGCCAGTTATTAGAATCTTCAGGATACATGGTAATGGTAGTTTTTGAAAATACAGGCTGAAAGAAAGACCTTTGAAAACTAGTTTTTGAGGCTGCTGACAGCAATAACAGACAAAAATTTCATATTTACACTTCAGACTAAAATAAAAATGAAAGTCATATTTTTAAAACTGTAATATTAATATTACAGTTAAGGACCCTAAGTCAATAACTGTGTAATTTGAAAGTTACTTAAACAGAGGCTACTGCAATAGCCAAGAAATGAAGTGACTAAAGACCTTAAGTAGAAAAGCAGGTAAAGGCTAGAAAAAAACAACACTCCTTAGGCATTCGTTAATTCAACACATATTTATTAAATTGTCTACTACTTGCAAGACCTTGACAAGCTAAGAAGCTCATAAACTGGTGGGAAGATAATTCCAAAGGGGGAAGTATACATAAATAAATGCAGAAGCTACTCTAGGCAGAATGGAAAAAGTTCTATCTGAGAAGTGCTAGAAGAGGGAGGGAAAGAAAGGAAGGATGTCTCCAAACAGTAGGGATCAGGGAACACACATTCTGGCAAAGAAGTCATCTAACCAGGACCCTTAACATGTATGAGATTTCAACCCAAAGTGAAAGGCACCCAGGAAGAGGGAAAAGCACACAGTCAAGGAACAGCAAGTATGAAACAGCTTCCACAGAACTTGTGATGGACTCTAGGAGAAAAGACTGGAAAATTAGGTTGGAAGCAAAAATAAAGGGACTTATCTGATAGGATAAGCAAGATGTGGCTTTTTTCAGTAGGCAAAGGAAAAGCACTGGAAGGTTTTTAAGTCATTGGAAGGTTTACCATTGGAAGATAAATCATTAAATGATACTTTAAGAACACTGTGGACTGGACAGAGTAGAAACGGGGAGAACAGTTAGTGCACTATCACACCAGTCCAGGAGCTTGATCTAGGATCCTATGATAGGAACTAGGAAAAGGATGGATACGAGACATGCTGCAACCTCTTCACTAAAAATTTACTTAAACATCTCAAAACTTAATTTATCACACAAAACAAGGTTGTTCACATTATTTACACTAAAAACTATTCACTTCATAGGCAATATTTTAGCATACTCAAGTATGTTTCCTTTTCAAAAAGCTGTTAGAAATAACTAATTGTATTCTATTAATACATTAAGCCTACAAATGGCTAATGAACAGTATATGCATACTTCTAATATTCTGACTAGAATCTCAGTATGCAAAATTTCATTTAAGAATAAACATTCTAAACTCAAAAGTTTATTTCCATGGAATACACAAAGTTTGGATCAGAATTTTCTAAACAACCTTTTAAGACCCACAGCACTGTATAATGAAAACAGCTGACTTTTCTTAAAATCATTTTTGGACAACTCAACTCAACTCAGTCTATATTTCTACTAGGCCCATGTTTTTCAAATATTAGTGCCTTCTTCATTTTCTCCCCTCCTCCCCACTCACCTCTCCGCCCAACAAATTCCCTTTGTATGTCTGCAAGGCCAGATATTAAATGAACATAGTATGATTCTAAGGCAGTCTGAATATATGATTCTCACACTAACAGATATGTAGAATTATTAACCTTACTTTTTACAGGAAAGGAACTGATGATGTACTAAATTTCCATTTATGTGAATGACAAATGCATCTAATAGAAATGATGCTTTACCATTAAGGGGAAACAAAGAGGGAAATACACACAATAGATGGGTGGCAAATCTTACAAACTTTGCAAAATACAAAAAAAAGCTGTATCTGGATCGCAGTCACGATTATAAAAGCAAATAAAGAAGGCTCCAAAATGAAGGGAAAAGAAAAAAATTCTAAGTGATCATTGAGAGTGAAAAAGGTTGATTCAATATTAGTACTGGCTCTTAATATAACATCATTTAACACTCTATCACTCGATGACTAATTGAAAAAAAAACACAAAGAGGAGAATTCACTGTTCACAAGGACACAGGAAATAATTTCTACATACATCCTGTAAGACAGTTATACTTCATTACACTTTCATGGGCTCAGATCTTTTCAAAGGTTTCCAAAAACATACAGTCTTATGATAACTGAGATTCCCCAATGACACAATTTATTCTGTAGGCTTGGCTATAACACATTTTTAAAAGACATAACGAATTCATCCTCAACAAAAATAGGCACAAAGGCCCTCTACTTATTCAAAATCATTACATAAAGCACAGTCTATAATTGCAAACAGGATTTGAAAATCTGACAGCTTATAATCAGGACATAGACTTAAAAGAAAAAAAATTACCCAACTTTTCCATTTTCCTTCCTTTCCTTTTCCTACCATATACACAAAATGTCTGTAAGGATCTCAGACAAAGCTCTAAAGTAAAAATAGAGTCTATGTATACTTTACATTATGGGGACTCAAACCTATCACATGTATGTACACATCACATATATTCACACAAAAAAGGTTCTTCCTCTTTTTATGCTAAGAACCGAAGTTACATTAAATACTATCCCATAAATTAAGTTAAATAACCCTAAATTAAAGAGTAATAAAACAGTGCACACATATCTTTCTGAGCGACTATATTCTGAAAAGAAAAACCTCAGACTAAGGCCATGACTGAATAAAAAAGCCCAGCCCCTGAAAACCACTAACCGGCATTCGGTTTCCACGAGAGAAAAGGGGGTCTTTAAAACGAATAATCACATAGGCAAGCCCAGTTTCAGAAGTTAACGATGGTGAAACACAGCGAGCCAAACGTACGAAATGACAAGCTTTAAAGAATTCCCCTAAAGGGAAAGACTGACTTTAAGACTGGGATATAAAGCATCCTTTGCAGGTAGAATCTTTAATTGAAACAGGGGGGGAAAGGGGGTGTGGAGGGTACGACGAAAACCTGAACGAGAAGCAAAGGCAAAGTAAAAGAAACGGGTCCTTCCTCCCACCCCCACCACCCCAGCCCCCACCCCCACTCTCACAGGACAATAGGATCGGGGTCCTAACTGCAAACTTTAAACGTGTAAACCAGAAGCAGTTTTTACTGCAGCTCTAACTGCAAATCTGCCCCTCATCCCGAACCTAGAGCACCCAAGAATACTTCTGCCCGGAAAACATCACCAAGGTCTTGTTAAACACAAATCAGACCCATCACAAGATTCTTTTTTTCTCCCAAGTACCTGGAGGATCCATTTCAATATAAAATATCAGTTCTGTCGAATAGGGCATCATCACCTCCCTCCAGTCTGCGTCATCGCGGTCCATACTCCACACCGTATTGTACATCGCGCTGTCAGGGGCAGGTCGTCAGAAAATATATAGAAAGCATATATATTCTTTATCTGATATTTTAAAAATCTAAAAATATATATCTGTAAAAGTCCCACTGGAAAATGTACTTCGGGGTTTCCAACGGCCGGTACAAGTCCAGCCAACTAATAGGACGAGGACGGGGTCCTTCTACCCTCTCCTCTGGCATCAAACAAAATGCCCCCGGAATGTTCAATCTACGGGCTTTTCTCCTCGAAGGGATACAGAGAGGCTTGGGGGGGTGGGGGGCGAGGGCAGAGGTGTTAAAAAGCGGTTTTCCAAAAATCTCTTCTACACAGTCGTTCTGCAAAGAGAAAAGCTCCTATAGCCTTCAAATCTTTCCGCGGAAGCCACTTTCGTGTCCTTCGAGAGGCAGAATGGAGAGGGGAGGAAAAGAACGCGTTGCAAGAAAGGTGGGGAAGTGACAAAGAAAAGAATAAAAAGGGGGTTGGGTATTGCGTTCAAGTTTCGGGGTCCCACTGGTCTGCGAGGAGAGATCCCCAGGGGCCGGGACCCGGGCTTCGTTCCGTTCGGACTCGGAACCGAAGCTGCCGCAGCCTTGGGATGGGGTCCTGTTCCAGAGTCCAGTTATCTCTGCTTGGCCGGACGCTCCCGCCGGGCTGTAAGCGAGCCCGCCAGCGTCTGATCCCCTCACGCTCTGCCCTGACTCCAGCCACTAGAGTTTCATTTTAACGGCGCGGAGGGGGACACCCTCCCCCGCCCCCAAGCTCCCCCGCTGAGGCGCCACCCAACCAGGCCGAGCAGGGGGGACAGCCAGCATCGACAGTGCTCCTTCCACTCTATCCCCCTCGAAGTGTTGGAGTTTCTGTCAGGTGCCTGAGACGGTGTGAGTCAAACTGTCCTCTGCCTCAGCTATCAATTCTCCCCATCGCTCCCTAGGCCTCGGCTCCTTAACCCACCAACCTCTCTTCCCCCCCAAGCCTTAATCAGAATGGTAGGGCCCGGGCGCTGGCTGCTCGCCAGGAGTCAGTGCCTGGAGCACGCGAGCCGGGCCGGGAGGGAGAGGCGAGCAGAAAGGAGAGGAGGGGGGGAAGAGAGAGTGAAGTGGCTGGTGATTGGCTTAGCCGGGTTGCCGGAGCCCGGAGCCTGCGTCTTTTGTCTGCCTTGCTCCAGCAAAGGAGCGGGAGACGACTGCGCGCCCCAAGCGGGCCAATCAGGAGCCAGCCGGCGCCGGCCGGTGTGGAGGCGATTGGTCGGAGCCTAGTTACTAAGCGGGACAAAGGCAGAAGGGGGAAAGAAAAGAAGAGGAGGAAAAAAAAAAAGAAAGCGCAAACGGCGGTTACTGACAGGCTGGGCGAGCGCTCGGGGGCTCAAGCTGCCCGGAGACAGGCGGGGCTCCCGCTGAGGCTCGGTCCGCTCGGACGAGTAGAAGAGGGGGAGGACGGGCTGGCGCGAGACACCTCTGCCCGGAGACTGGCCGCGGGGGAGGGGAGCGGACCGAGAGGGGAGCGTGCTGTCACTTGGCGGGACGCGCGGTCTTCTGGCCCTTAGGATGTCCCCGGGCAGAGTTCTTCCCCCACGGACCTTTACCCCTTGCTTGGGACAGCCCGCCCCACCTCACCCACCCCCCATGATAAGTTGTCAGATAAAGCAAAGGTCCCTAAAGCCAACTGCTGGACCGTTATTGCTCAGTGAGAGGACATGCCCGTGGGCCCCGTGCAGCAGTCCCGGCCGCTAACCTGAGCCCGGCCTCGATTTCTTCCCTTGAGCAGTGAGGCACTTCTTAAGGAGGCATTTCGCAGTTCCTCTGCACAGTTCATCAGGACTTTTGAACCCAGGGGGAACTCGCCACACCTGAAATAAACAGTGGAGCACCACAGCAGGCCCCTCAACTCGAGGGCTCTAGCCAGGAAAAAAAGAGAAAAGCCTTGCAATTACAGCGCGTGTGTGAGTTTCGAAATAAATCACAGGTGGAATCTCGCCAAAAGAGCTCTATTCTGTTCCCCCCGACAGACCCTCTTCCACGTATACCTAGTCCCTCCCCCCATTCTTAAAGTATGAAATGCTGAATACTTTCACGCATTTCAGAAACTGCTAATTAACTTGCTAGGGGTGGAGGGTACAGTAGCATCTCTTGAAGGTTGTGCCTGAAATTGCCGCTTTTCATACTCTGCAATACAGTCAAGAGGCCAAAAACTGCTCCATTTCCTCTTTACACAGGAATAACAAAGCCTATTGTGTTTGGGTTGACAACCTGATTTAAGCCCTAGCAAAAACTACCGCGAGTGGCTCTGCTATATTGACATGCCTGCGGGAAAGTTGCCACATTTCACCCTCAACCTCCTCAAGTGGTTCTGCCTTCCTTAAAAGTGCTCTGACTGTGAGTTGAGACAGTTCCTGGGAGCAGACAGTCAAAATGTGTATGGACTGCGTATAAAGTCATGGGTTGAAAAGAGCCAGGAAGAAGGAATGGACCAGACTGTGCTGAAATTACATACCAGGGTTCTTAATAGACTTACTTTCTTACATTTCTGAAATTCAAATGTGATTCAGGAGGCAAATCTACCTGGGACAGGGCACATTAATTTGAATGTCCTGGACCATTCATCAGATAGAAGATGCTGGAAGATCAACTCCCAATTTGTGGCTGGCTTCCCAGCAGCCTCTTTACTTCGTGGTATCTGGGAGCCAGAAGTACTCACATTTGATAACTCAAAAAGCAGAGCAATCAGTCAGGGCAAGTTGCTTTATTTTTGTTCACGGGTGTCCCTGTGCATTCCCAAACAAAATGAAGGTGAAGAGAGGAAGTGTGGGAAAGATAATGTCTTTCAGATTTCCATAATAGCTTTTGTGTGGACCAGTTTTCATGGTTTGGTGGTGGGGGTTCAATTTTCAATTCACAGAACAATCACCCAGGCCCTCCCCACAACTAAGGCTTTGGGAGATGCAGTAAAGAAGCAGTCCAGGTTCGATGCACGATACTGGATGCTTGGGGCTGGTGCACTGGGATGACCCAGAGGGATGGTACGGGGAGGGAGGAGGGTTCAGGATGGGGAACATGTGTATACCTGTGGTGGATTCATGTTGATATATGGCAAAACCAGTACAATATTGTAAAGTTAAAAATAAAATAAAAAATATATGCTACTACTACTAAGTCACTTCAGTCGTGTCCAACTCTGTGCGACCCCAGAGACGGCAGCTCACCAGGCTCCCCTTTCTCTGGGATTCTCCAGGCAAGAACACTGGAGTGGGTTGCCATTTCCTTCTCCAATGCATGAAAGTGAAAAGTGAAAGTGAAGTCACTCAGTCGTGTCCGACCCTCAGTGACCCCATGGACTGCAGCCTTCCAGGCTTCTCCATCCATGGGATTTTCCAGGCAAGAGTACTGGAGTGGGGTGCCATTGTCTGAGGCTGCTGCTGCTAAGTCGCTTCAGTCGTGTCCGACTCTGTGCGACCCCATAGACGGCAGCCCATCAGGCTCCCCCGTCCCTGGGATATATATATATAAATAAAAATAATAAAAAAAAGAAGCAGGAAAGTGTATAATGTGTGCTCCAAACTGACATACACAGTAAAGCTGTGTGATTCAACCTTGCCACCTAAGATCATATGACCCAGCTGCCCAACAAATAAACCTTTGAATAAGAGGCCTCTGAAGAATAACAGTGATGCAAGAGGTAAGGATGAATCAAGGGGAAGCACACTTCTTTCAGATGGACTTGAACCAGTGCCCTGCCATGGTGGGAAGCGCCTGTCATATGATGCTGGCTTTACTTTCCTTCAGTTGAGAAATAGAAGTGAGGTTCTGACTACTTGTCACCAAACTGCCTCAGGCTTTTTGGCAAATGTTAGCTCTGGTGCCCTGGACCATTTCCATCCTGGAGAATTATATTTGGCCTGGGTGTGGATTAAATTCAGCTCTAAGAGCTCAAACTCCTGGGTCACCACCGGCTACTTTGAGAACTGATTTTTTTTCCCATTTGCCGCCCTCCTTTCTCTTTTAAATTTAGTGTTAGGTAAATCACAAAATCTGCCTTGGAGATTACCTTCAGATTTATGCAAGCTACTTAGTTTATTGTGAAACACTCTGAAAATGAAAAAAAAAAAAAGCCACTTAAGTACTTAGAATTAATATACCTTTCTGTGATTCCAAATGGACCAGGTGTCCTTCACATTTCACCCTGGTCTGGTCTTGCTGTGAAACAGTTCTAATATGCTCTGTTTCCCCTCTGTATTTCAGAGATGGATGAAATATGTCTTCTATGCACTGAATATAGGCTATGATCTCAGAGCTCTCTGTGCCAGCAGAATCAGCCTGGAACTCAGCCAAAAGTTCTTCGTGATTAAAGGTGCCATCTGAGCACACAATATTTTTTTTAAGTCTTGCAAAATGGAAACATACTTTTATTATTTTAAGGTCACTGGCTTTAACACAAAACTGGCTTTAGCCTTTGGGGAAGGATCACTGAACTCAATTCCCCTCTTTTTCTTCCTTTCTTATCATCTTCCCTTGACCACATGTCTTCTGATAAGGCCAAGTCCATGCAGCTAAATAAACTCAATAAATGGAATAAACAAGAGAACTCTACAAATTATATCAGTTGCAGATTTCAGGACCTCCCCAACCGCGTGCCTTATAAGTTAGGGAATATCAAGTTTTTGTGGAAAAGTTTGCCTTTAAAATGTAAAAAAAAGCAGTGCTAGTGGATCTTCTAGAAAGACATCTTCACTAGGGATTGATCATAATCTCTTGAGATGATAGTGCCTAACATCTTGTCTTTACTTTTTTTTTTTTCCAGAATGATACTCCTTTTATTTGGCATTTGTAATTTTTTATCTCTCCTCTATATCTGTCTTGAAACTTGGGGAAAGGGTAAATCCTATCAACCCAAGGCAGTGAGAAATTATGACATGAGATGAATGAGTGATTTTCATAGAAGTGGCATTTCTCCAGATGCTGCTCAATTCCTGAGTTTATAGGGCTCTCTTTTAGGGCTTCTTCAGACTCAACACAGTATATAGATCTCCCCACTTTGAGTTCTTTTTCAGCTTTGGGGATCACCAAAAACAGCAGGTCTCTCTCTAGCCTAACATGCTCGCCTCTTTTTGGTGTCTACCCTACTAGCAACACAATGTCCACCTGGACGGTGTGTTATACTGCTGCTGCAAACTTCCCCTCCATCAAGGCAACAGCTTTCAGTTCGGCTCTCACCAGGAGAGAGAGAGCAAATGAGATCCAAATGACAGGAACAATAGTCCAGGCTGTTTCACGAGGGCAGGGCTCAAACAGGGCAGGCAGCTGGTGAGCTCTGTTATCTCGTTTAATCTCCATAACCCTGAGAAGGGCTGTATTTTTATTTTCATTGTGTGTGTGTGTGTGTCTGTGTTAGTCACTCAGTCGTGTCCGACTCTTTGCGACCCCATGGACTGTAGCCCGCCAGGCTCCTCTGTCCATGGGGATTCTCTAGGCAGGAATACTGGAGTGGGTTGCCATTCTCTTCTCCAGGGGATCTTCCCCACCAAGGGATCGAACCTGGGTCTCCCCCATGGCAGGCGGATTCTTTACCGTCTGTGCTACCAGGGAAGCCCCGTTCTCATTTTAGAGATGAGGAAATTGAGACCCATAGCTGTAAGGAGACTGGTTCAAAGTCACACAGCCACTTAGTAGCAGACCCAGGGTTAGAGCCCGAGGTCCTGACAACCAGCAAAAATGCCTTTCCCACTACATCACACAGCTTCTTTCTCCCCTTCAATCACTTAGCAAATGTTTACTGATGCTTCTAAACACGGGGGATAAAAAAATGAATAAGACAAAGTGCCTAACATTGATTCCTCCAGATTCCTCAGAGGAGGAGTCCAATTATATACCTGTAATTATAGAATTTCTTTTCCATGGGGATGGTCTTGATCTCTGTCTCCTGTACAATGTCATGAACCTCAGTCCATAGTTCATCAGGCACTCTATCTCTCAGATCTAGTCCCTTAAATCTATTTCTCACTTCCACTGTATAATCATAAGGGATTGATTTAGGTCATACCTGAATGGTCTAATGGTTTCCCCTACTTTCTTCAATTTAAGTCTGAATTTGGCAATAAGGAGCTCATGATCTGAGCCACAGTCAGCTCCTGGTCTTGTTTTTGCTGACTCTATAGAGCTTCTCCATCTTTGGCTGCAAAGAATATAATCAATCTGATTTCGGTGTTGACCATCTGGTGATGTCCATGTGTAGTCTTCTCTTGTGTTGTTGGAAGAGGGTGTTTGCTATGACCAGTGCTTTCTCTTGGCAAAACTCTCTTAGCCTTTGCCCTGCTTCATTCCGTATTCCAAGGCCAAATTTGCCTGTTACTCCAGGTGTTTCTTGACTTCCTACTTTTCCAGTCCCCTATAATGAAAAGGACATCTTTTTTCGGTGTTAGTTCTAAAAGGTCATGTAGGTCTTCATAGCACCGTCCAACTTCAGCTTCTTCAGCGTTACTGGTTGGGGCATAGACTTGGGTCACTGTGATATTGAATGGTTTGCCTTTGAAACGAACAGGGATCATTCTGTCGTTTTTTAGATTGCATCCAAGTACTGCTGTCTGGGGAGGCCTTACAAATAGCTGTGAAAGGAAAAGTGAAAAGCAAAGGAGAAAAAGAAAGATATAAGCATCTGAATGCAGAGTTCCAAAGAATATCAAGAAGAGATAAGAAAGCCTTCCTCAGCGATCAATGCAAAGAAATAGAGGAAAACAACAGAATGGGAAAGACTAGAGATCTCTCCAAGAAAATTAGAGATACCAAGGGAACATTTCATGAAAAGATGGGCTTGATAAAGGACAGAAATGGTATGGACCTAATAGAAGCAGAAGATATTAAGAAGAGGTGGCAAGAATACACAGAAGAACTGTACAAAAAAGATCTTCATGACCAAGATAATCACGATGGTATGATCACTGACCTAGAGCCAGACATCCTGGAATGTGAAGTCAAGTGCGCCTTAGAAAGCATCACTACAAACAGAGCTAGTGGAGATGATGGAATTCCAGTTGAGCTCTTTCAAATCCTGAAAGATGATGCTGTGAAAGTGCTGCACTCAATATGCCAGCAAATTTGGAAAACTCAGCAGTGGCCACAGGACTGGAAAAGGTCAGTTTTCATTCCAGTTCCAAAGAAAGGCAATGCCAAAGAATGCTCAAACTACCACACAATTGCACTCATCTCACATGCTAGTAAAGTAATGCTAAAATTCTCCAAGCCAGGCTTCAGCAATACGTGAACCATGAACTTCCTGATGTTCAAGCTGGTTTTAGAAAAGGCAGAGGAACCAGAGATCAAATTGCCAACATCCGCTGGATCATCAAAAAAGCAAGAGAGTTCCAGAAAAACATCTATTTCTGCTTTCTTGACTATGCCAAAGCCTTTGACTGTGTGGATCACAATAAACTGTGGAAAATTCTGAAAGAGATGGGAATACCAGACCACCTGACCTGCCTCTTGAGAAACCTATATGCAGGTCAGGAAGCAACAGTTAGAACTGGACATGGAACAACAGACTGGTTCCAAATAGGAAAAGGAGTATGTCAAGGCTGTATACTGTCACCCTGCTTATTTAACTTCTATGCAGAGTACATCATGAGAAATGCTGGGCTGGAAGAAGCACAAGCTGGAATCAAAATTGCCAGGAGAAATATCAATAACCTCAGATATGCAGATGACACCACCCTTATGGCAGAAAGTGAAGAGGAACTAAAAAGCCTCTTGATGAGAGTGAAAGAGGAGAGTGAAAAAGTTGGCTTAAAGCTCAACGTTCAGAAAACGAAGATCATGGCATCTGGTCCCATCACTTCATGGGAAATAGAGGGGGAAACAGTGGAAACAGTGTCAGACTTTATTTTGGGGGGCTCCAAAATCACTGCAGATGGTGACTGCAGCCATGAAATTAAAAGACGCTTACTCCTTGGAAGGAAAGTTATGACCAACCTAGATAGCATATTGAAAAGCAGAGACATTACTTTGCCAACAAAGGTTTGTCTAGTCAAGGCTATGGTTTTTCCAGTGGTCATGAATGGATGTGAGAGTTGGACTGTGAAGAAGGCTGAGCGCCGAAGAATTGATGCTTTTGAACTGTGGGGTTGGAGAAGACTTGAGAATCCCTTGGACTGCAAGGAGATCCAACCAGTCCATTCTAAAGGAGATGAGCCCTGGGTGTTCTTTGGAAGGAATGATGCTAAAGCTGAAACTCCAGTACTTTGGCCACCTCATGCAGAGTTGACTCATTGGAAAAGACTCTGATGCTGGGAGGGATTGCGGGCAGGAGGAAAAGGGGACGACAGAGGATGAGATGGCTGGATGGCATCACTGACTCGATGGACGTGAGTTTGAGTGAACTCCAGGAGATGGTGATGGACAGGGAGGCCTGGTGTGCTGCGATTCACGGGGTCGCAAAGAGTCGGACACGACTGAGCGACTGAACTGAACTGAACTGAACTGAATTATAGAATTACAGTATAATAGAGAAACTGACAAAGTACTTTATGAGCCCCCAAAACAATGATGATCTCTGCCCACATGCAGCTGAGTAAAGGCTTCCTAGAGGAGGTGGAAGCCTCCCTAATTTTTAGCCTGCCCTAAACTTACATGGTCTCTTTACTTCTCAGTTTGTCAGATCCATTTGATTAGCTCAAAACCTGAAAAAGTTTCACTGAAAACTGACCCAAAGATCAGATCACCAGTCTCTCATTATTTTTAATCGGACTGCAATAGCCCTCATAATCTCCCTGCTTTGCTTCTTCTGATTCATATTCTACAAAGTTAGATTGATGGCTCTAAATAAAAAATCTGGACATGTCACTCCCTTGCAGAAACTGCCCAGTGCCCTCAGGATAAGGTTTCAGTCTCTTAGCCTGGCATTCAAGGCTTTGGTGGTCTAACCCCTGCCTACCTCTCCAGTCTTCTCACACATTTATTTCTTCCCGTCCCTCCTAAGAACTAGCTATATTGAAATACTGCAGTTCTCAGAACAGTAGGAAATTTCTCCTCCATACAACACCCTCCACTTCAAAGTGGCAAACTCCCAGTTCTGTGCATCTAATCTTGAAGATTGTGCTCACTCAGTCCCCTGCATTGGCCTCTGTGCAGCCCTTAGCAGACCACATTCAAAGTGCCTGTTTCCAAGTCTAACTCTCCCCTCTAGCTCTTGGAGTTCCTCAGGGGTGGAGAGCATGTCCTCAAGCCGTCAGTGCCCTGCATCAGGCCTGGTGCACAGTGGGTAACCAGTGAGTGTTCTTTGAGTGAATAAACGAAAATCACAGGAAGAAATGAAACCCTCCAAGAAGGTTCTGGGGCAGTCTAAATTCAAGTTAGCCTGATAATCTTTTCTGTAGTTCCTCAATTGACTCTCATGTATTTAAAAGAACAAAAAGAAAAATTTAAATTATACAGTTATTGGTTACAGAAGTACAAGGGGCAGATGGTGATGCCCTGCTGAGTGCCTCTAGGTCTTCACTGGAGACACTGAGTTCCACTGCCCTTTTATTTTATCAGCTGTGAATTGTTTGCAAAATTCCAAGCAGCTTGTAGGAAATTCAGAAAAACTCAGCAGCAGGAAGAGAAGCTGGTTTCATTTTCCAGTCCAGCTCATTTCTGAAATGTAACACCATATAGGGCTTTAAAGTATGCTCACTTTCTGTGGTCATTATTTCAATAGTTTGAAACAATTTGTAGTTCATGTCTGCTTTCTGGAAAGTGCAATAATCTCCCTGTAATTCTAGGCTCTCAATCTAAAAACTGTCAGATATTTCACTGTTAGAGGGCAAAATCAGTCCAGTTCCCATATCAGACAATTTTGGTTTTAAAAAAAAAAAAAACTAACAGCATTTTTCATTGATTCTATGAATCACCTCACCTCTATGAACAATAAAATCACAAACAGCCTTTAGAAATATTTTATAAAATATATGTATTCAAAGAAAAAGTCTTTTTGCAGCCTCCCCAGACACCTCTAGGGCTTCCCTGGTGGCTCAGATGATTAAGAATCTTCCCACAATGCAGGAGACCTGGGTTCGATCCCTGGGTTGGGATGATACCCTGGAGAAGGAAATGGCAAACCACTCCAGTGTTCTTGCCTGGAGAATCCCATGGACAGAGGTTGCAAAGAGTCGGACATGATTGAGTAACTAACACATACATACACTCAGACACTTCTGCGTGGGCATCTTGGGAAACCTGGGAAAATGATGCAACCTCTAGAGCTTAAAGACCACCATTTGAGTAATAAAAATACCAGCATGGAATGTAAAAGGCCTGGTCATGTGTGTGTTCAGAGCTAAGAATTTGATTGAAAAATGATACACTCATAATTACTTTCTTTTAATTCGAGGGTAGAAACTACCTTGTATTCTGCTCATCTTATGCTTCTTGCAAAGGAATCAGTCTACACAGATCACTATTATTTCCCAAACTTCATCCAGGATCCTGTTTCTCCCTCTCTCAATACCAATGTGTGAAACTCTAAATTATGCAGTCTTGTTGTTCAGTCACTAAATTGTGTGCAACTCTTTGTGACCCCATGAACTGCAGCATGCCAGGCTTTCCTGTCCTTCACCATCTGCTCAGGTTTGCTTGAACTCATGTCCATTGAGTTTGGTGATGCCATTCAACCATCTCATGCTCTGTCATCCCCTTCTCTTCCTGCCTTCAATCTTTCCCAGAATCAGGGTCTTTTCCAATGAGTCAGTTCTTTGCATCAGGTGGCCAAAATATTGCAGCTTCAGCTTCAGCATCAGTCCTTCCAATGAATATTTAGGACTGATTTCCTTTAGGATTGACTGGTTGGATCTCCTTGCTGTCCAAGGGACTCTTAAAGAGTCTTCTCCAGCACCACACTTCAAAAGCATCAATTCTTCAGCCCTCAGCCTTCTTTATGGTCCAACTCTCACATCCCTACATGACTATTGGAAAAACCATAACTTTGACTAGAGGGACTTTCGTTTGCAAAGTGATGTCTCTGCTTTTCAATATACTGTTTAGTTTTGTCATAGCTTTTCTTCCAAGGAGCAAACATCTTTTAATTTCATGGCTGCAATCACCATCTGCAGTGATTTTGGAGTCCAGGAAAAAAAAGTCTGTCACTGATTTCTTTGTTTCCCCATCTGTTTGCCATGAAGTGATGGGAAGTGAAGTGGAGTGAAGTGAAGTCGCTCAGTCGTGTCCGACTCTTTTCGATCCCATGGACTATAGCCTACCAGGCTCCTCCGTCCCTGGGATTCTCCAGGCAGGAATACTGGAGTGGGTTGCCATTTCCCTCTCCAGGAGATCTTCCCAACCCAGGGATCGAACCTGGGTCTCCAGTATTGCAGGCAGACACTTTACTATCTGAGCCACCAGGGAAGTGATGGGACTGGATGCCATTATCTGATTTTTCTGAATATTGAGTTTTAAGCCAGCTTTTTCACTCTCCTCTTTCACCTTCATCAGAGGCTAAAAAAAAAAAAAAAGAGGCTCTTGAATTCCTCTTTGCTTTCTGCCATAAGGGTGGTGTCATCTGTGTATCTGAGTTTACTGATATTTCTCCCAGCAATCTTGATTCCAGCTTGTGATTCATCCAGCCCAGCATTTCACATGATGTAGTAGGCATATAAGTTAAATAAGCTGGGTTACAATATACAGCCTTGCAGTATTCTTACCTAGTTTTGAACCAGTCTGTTGTCCCATGTCTGGTTCTAACTTGCTTCCTGACCTGCATACAGGTTTCACAGGAGACAGGTAAGGTGATCTGGTATTCGCATCTCCTTAAGAATGTTCCAGTTTGTTGTGATCCACACAGTCAAAGGCTTAAGTGTAGTCAATGAAGCAGAACTAGATGTTTTTCTGGAATTCTCTTGCTTTTTCTATGATCTAATGGATGTTGGCAATTTGATCTCTATTTCTTCTGCCTTTTCTAAATCCAGTTTGTACATCTGGAAGTTCTCAGTTCACATATGATTGAAGTCTAGCTTGAAGGATTTTGATCATGTGAATTTGCTAGCATGTGAACTGATTGCAATTGTGTGGTAGTTTGAACATTCTTTAGCATTGTCCTTCTTTGGGATTGGAATGAACACTGACCTTTTCCAGTCCTGTGGCCGCTGCTGCATTTTCCAAATTTGCTGGCATATTGAGTGCTGCACACAGGATTTGAAATAGCTCAGCTGAAATTCCATTGCTTCTACTAGCTTTGTTAATAGTAATGCTTCCTGAGACCCACTTGACATCACACTCCAGGATGTCTGGCTCTAGGTTAGTGACCACATCATCATGGTTATCCAGGTCATTAAGATCTTAGAGCTAAGTGTGTGGGCTAAGTCACTTCAATCATATTCTGACTCTTTGTAACCCTATGGACTGGGGCCCATCAGGCTCCTCTGTCCATGGGATTCTTCAGGCAAGAATACTGGAGTGGTTGCCATGCCCTCCTCCAGGGATTTTCCCAACTCAGGGATTGAACCCCTATCTGTTACAACTGTTGCACTGGCAGATGAATTCCTTACCACCTGGCATGCTGCGATTCATGGGGTCACAATGAGTTGGACACGACTGAGCGACTGAACTGAACTGAATTGAGGACCACCTGGGAAGTAAAGGCGCCTAAGATCCTGGGAATAGAAGTAAAAGCACCTTAGATATTCCCAGTATAAGGAGCTAGGAGTTCAAAAGCAATATATTTTCATATAGTGAGCAAGAAAAAAAAAGAAAATACAATCACGAAACCATTTGGATGTTGTTTTAGAGGCTGTGAAGAGCTCCAGTACTATAGTCCTTTATTGTTCAGTGCAGAAAAGAAGTCAGAGAGAAGCAAAGTGACAGATAAGAAGTGATTTATTAGAACAGGAGGCTTGTGAGGCTTATAAGCAGGCAGGCAGTGGGGTGTCATGCCCCCAAAACTTACTGGGCTATAATTTTATAATCAAAGGAAAAGTGGGGAGAAAGAGAACTTCTTTGTCTTTCTTTAGTAGACATCATGCTTTCATCATCAGCTTCTCCTCAAGGTTGGGCAGGGGAGCTTTTTTTGTCCCTATGCGGTCAAGCTAGATCCACAAATTATTGTTTTTTATGTGTGCAGAGAGCATGTCCTAGGGATCATTAACTTACTGAGCTCATTGGGCAGGATGTAAGGCTCATGCCACCATTGTTTTATTGTTTGGGAGCGTTCTTGTGCTTCTGCTAGATGGTTGGTGCTTCTGTTGGTGGTTGCTAAGTAAGCCTACTTGGTTTTGTGGTTAAGCAAGCCTGCTTTCTTGAGTAATTGTTAACTTATAGGGGTCTCCCATATTTTTTCTACTTACAATCCCCTGGGGAGATTTACTATTTAATCACCTACTTTGCCCCTTTATTCTGTTGATATCATTGTCCCCTTCAGGTGTTTACCCTCGTATGCTTAAAAGAGGGTAAGGGGCAATGATCAATCATTAGTTACTTCCAGCTGAGATGAGGCATAGGCCTGCCTAGGGAAGGAGTAAAGCACCTTGCTGACTGTCCCTTCTATACTGGGAGAATTTCAAGTCAATGTCACTCTGGTTAGCATCATCCTTTTAGTCCTCTTAGATGTAAAACACTGGAGGATGAGTCCACAAAAAAGATATAAGTGAAAAGAAATACAGCAATAAGCATTAGAAAAGTTGTTAAAGGAGATTTTATCCATGATTTTGAAGATCTAAACCATTTCCCCCATCACTTAAAGCCTCAATCTGTTTGTTTTTGGTTAGTCTCAGAATCTCAGTGTTTTATATTAATACCTTAGGGTCTATGATGGAGAAGGCAATGGCACCCCACTCCAGTACTCTTGCCTGGAAAATCCCAGGGACAGGGGAGCCTGGTGAGCTGCAGTTCATGGGGTCGCAAAGAGTCGGACACATGAGCGACTTCCCTTTCACTTTTCACTTTCATGAATTGGAGAAGGAAAGGGCAACCCACTCCAGTGCTCTTGCCTGGAGAATCCCAGGGACGGGGGAGCCTGGTGGGCTGCCGTCTCTGGGGTTGCACCGAGTCGGACACGACTGAAGTGACTTAGCAGCAGTAGCAGCAGCAGGGTCTATGGAGTCTTTTATTTCAGTTATAGATTTAATCTGTTTTTAAAAATTTTTAAGGGTAGCTTCCTTGTCCCTCGAGACACAAAGTGGCCCCTAATCTAGTTAATAAGTCCCTTTCATTAGAGAAACAGGATTATCAAGCACAAACAGAAAGGAATAAAGAAACAACCAGCCATTGATATGGCACAAAAGGGGTCCCAGAAAAGTGTGCCCTTGTCTCTTTCTTGATACTCCCACTACATATTTCTTATAGTTGTTAAGGTTTCCAATACTTTGGGTTAAGACCAAGAAGGCTAGACCAGCGTCTACGAGAAATTTATCAAGTGGCTCACCCCTTCAGTGTCCACATGAGGCTCAGCATTAGTTATGTAGATGGCCCCACTAGGCAGAGCCACTTTTGGCCTTGGGCCTCATTAGTATTTTGATTGTGAAACCATTAAAGGCTGAGGGGCTCCCATTGCTCTCTGGCATCTGGGGCATTCCCTCTGTCAATGTCCTGGCTATTTGTAAAGGGCACATTGATCACAGTATTTCCTCCAGTGTCCTTTCTGTCCACACAGGGCCTACTGATTTTCTTTGGATACCCATGGGCCTTGTGGTCTACCACAGCCAAATGGGCCTGGAAAAGCCAGCCTCCCCTTTGGTGGTCTCTGAGTGGAGAAAGCCATTGTCATCATTGGAGCCTTTCATTTATCCCTCTGGATGCATTCAGCCTTTTTGGCCATATCCGCATTATTGAAAACCGAATAAGCCCATTGGAGCAAATCGCTCTTAAGGAGTCTGAGGACCCACAGTTGTTTTTTGAATTTTGCACCTGATGTCTAGGGCAGACTGAGCTGTAAATGAAATGCATAGCTGAAAGGGCATATCCCTTGGCAGATTAGGGATCATTTGTATACTTTTTAAAAGCTTCCTTTAATCTCTCTTGAAAAACATAGGATTTTCATCTGGTCCCTGCTGGACTTATTTCACTTTTTCATAATTGATGTTTCACTGTAAGTTTTTATACCTGCTGTTAAACAATTAATCATATAGTCCCATCTATCTCTATCAGTAAAATTTGCCTGGTGATTCCATTGTGGATTTGCCTCAGGGACAGCATTATTCCCCATCTGGTATGCTCTATGGCCCTCTGGGCTTGGGCTGCCATTTGGTTCGCACGGGCTCTGGCTATAATATCCTCAACTGTATGTAGCCTTGGCTCCCACCTTTGAGACAGCCCTTGTTGGAGCAGCTATTTTTATGGATATAGCAGCTTGCACTGGAGCAATAGCTACCTATCCAAAAGTTTCTTTCCCATGTCAAAATCTACCATGTAATTTAATCAAGGTTTATATTTGTAACTTTAGATGTTATCTCTTCCAAAGTAGTCTCCCAACCAGTTGTCAATGCCTGAGAACCTGATGCAAAGGAATAGGACAGAAGGACAGAAGGTGCCCCAGTGGTGGTGACAGTGAGTGAGAACTGGTCTGGCTGCAAACTGGAAATAAAGGGTCAGCACTTGTAAGAGTTGAAAGGAGAGGAAGACTGACATCAGGCCTCAGGAAGCCCTCCATAGGGCCCTTTCAGAAATTGAGGGGAAAGTACCTTAAGTCTTAGAAGTTGATTCCCTTTAGTTTTCTTGGGCGTGATATACTGAAGAATACCTGATAAGAGGTTTTTTATCTAGGTGGGACACAGTCCTTTAAATGATTTCTTTTTCTAACATATAAGTTCCCTGAGTATAAATTATATGCATTTAATCTTTATCCAAAGATAGATTACAGTGATCAGCTTCAGTAACAAGCTTAAAATACCTTCTTAATAACTCAGTTAAGCTTTATAATATAACATAGAGCTATTTGAAAAGTGTGTTTTAGGCAGTAGATATGGACCTCAAGTAGTAAAACTAAAATGTATTATCTATTAAAACATAACTTTTTTTCTCTAAAATTACCCTGAAAGTGAAAGTGGCTCAGGTATGTCCAACTCTTTGCGACCCCATGGACTGTAACCTGCCAGGCTCCTCTGTTCATGGAATTCTCCAGGCAAGAATACTGGAGTGGGTAGCCATTCCCTTCTCCAGAGGAAGTTCCCAACCCAGGTATCGAACCCAGAGGTCTTCCACACTGCAGGTGGCTTCTTTACCGTCTGAGCCACCAGGGAAGCCCAAGAATACTGGAGTGGGTAGCCTATCCCTTCTCCAGGGGATCTTCCCAACCCAGGAATCAAACTGGGGTCTCCTGCAGGTAGGTTCTTTACCAGCTGAGCTACCAGGGAAGCCCAAAATTGCCTTTATTTTTACCAAATATAGCCAAGTTAAGATTGATTTGTTTGTAAAATAAATCTGGCTAATTTATCACAGAGGTTTGTATAAGTTGTCCAACAAAGTGGGTGCCGATTTACAGCTTAATTTTTCTCATTTAATACTGAAACCATGTAACCCAGATTAGGACTTGAACTCACATAACCCAAAACTCCAACCGAGCCATAAGCCAGATTGGACTTGAACCCAGGGTCTTTTAATTGGAGCTTACACATCTAGTTTCAGGACTTAATGAAGTTTAGGTTTTTGATGTCTCATCACAGAAAATATTCAGTGAGAGACAAAGTGATGAGTATTTATTTAACAAGAAACTCTTTTCGTAGACAGAATGTGGGCCATCTTGAAAGGCAAGGGCCTTGTGAGAAACACATAGTCTTGAGTTTTAATCAAGTATAGGAGAAAAGTCTCAGAATTTAGCTGGTTTCTTGCCAAATAAACTGAGAGAGAAGAATGAATTTTTCTAGTGAATGTAGTAAAACGTTTTCTGGAATTAAAAGGAAAAGAAATGGAACAGAAACAGATACAGAGCATAGAAGGAAAACCTCAGAGTGAAAGAGCGGAGTATAGATGACTAAATTCTGTAACATCATGTAGTAGCTGGTTTTATCCCAGGCTTGCTGTTGGATGTGCACAAGCATAACCATCTCATTGCTGTTTTATGTTTCCATGTGGCCAGGATTCAACTCTGACCAAAGCAAGCCAGACGGTGAAATTCCTTCCTTTTCACATGCCATTTCTCTTGACCCCTACAACAACAAGATCCCTTCGGCATCTCTAAACATCCACACCACCTTTTTGTAGCAACTCACACTGATTGCCACCGTTCCTCCAGTTTCCTCTCTTTAGACATTCATACCATTGTCCTGCTGGCCTGTACCTGGGAACCCAATCAGAGGCCCAAAGCATTCAGAGTGGATCGGGCTGACTGAAATGGGCTATCATGGGTGAAGCATCCTCCCTGGAACTCCTAGCCCATGGCATCCCATGCCTCTACTAGGACCCAACCCCTTATTCTTATCTTACCACAGTCCTGTCATGGTCACCATTTGAAACCGTTTTTGGTATCGTTTCAGGGGGATCCAAAGAGCTCCAGTACCATAGTCCTTTATGTCTCAGCACAGAAAAGAATTCAGTGAGAGGTAAAGTGATAGATAAGAAGTGATTTATTAGAATAGGATGCTTGTGAGGCTTACAAGCGACTGGCGAGGTGGTATCGTGCCCCAAGAACTTACTGAGCTATGGTTTTATAATCAAAGGAAAAGTGGAGAGGGGGAGAACTTCTTTGTCTTTCCTGAGTAGACGTCATGCTTCCATCATCAGCTCTTCCTCCAGGTTGAGCAGGGGAGTTTTCTTGTCCCTACATGGTCAAGATAGGTCCACAGATTATTGTTTTTTCTATGTGCAGGCAGCATACCCTAGAGATCATTAACTTACTGAGCTCACTGGGCAGTGGGTCTCATGCCACCATTGTTTTATTGTTTGGGGGCACGTGTCATGCTTCTGCAATATGGTTTTGTTGCTAAGCAAGCCGGCTTGGTTTGAAGTTAAGCAAACCTGCTTTCTTTTTTTAATTTTTTTAAACTGGAGGATAATTGTTTTACAGTGTCGTGGTGGTTTCTGCCATATACCAATGCAAATTAGTCATAGCTATGTGTATACATATATATGTATGTATATATACACACACACACACACATATCCCCTCCCACTTAGCCTCCCTCTCACCCCCACTGCCATCCCACCCCTTGTTACAGAGCGCTAGGCTGGGGCTTCTTGTATTATACAGAAGCTTCATAGTAGCATTCTATTTTACACATGTTAGTACACACATGTCAAGGCTTCCATTCTCTACATGTGTATCTCAATCCTTCCCTGCAGATAGGGTTGTCAGTACCATCTTTCTAGATTCCATATATATGCATTAATATATGATATTTGTTTTTCTGAACCTGCTTTCTATAGTAGCCATCAACTTACAGGGGTTTCCAATATATTTTTTATTTACCATCCCCTAGTGGGATTAACTGGGCTTCCCTTGTGGCTCAGCTGGTACAGAATCTGCCTGCAATGCAGGAGACCTGGGTTTGATCCCTGGGTTGGGAAGATCCCTGGAGAAGGGAAAGGCTACCCACTCCAGTATTCTGGCCTAGAGAATTCCATGAACTATACAGTTGTTGGGGTCATAAAGAGTCGGACACGACTGAGCAACTTTCACTTCAGTGGGATTAACTATTTAATCACCTACTCTGTCCCTCTACTCTGTCCCTATCAACTGGTCATCACATATATCAAATATGTAATATGATAATTATACCCAAAGTAGATTTATTAAATGTTAAAGGTAGAAGGGAAGAACAATCCAAAATGATAAGCTCTTTCAGTTCAACTGAAATCCTTTCATGACCTAGAGTTTATGCTGAGTACTCAGCAAGAGCACCAAAGAATTGATGCTTTCGAACTGTGGTGCTGGAGAAGACTCTTGAGAGTTCTTGGACTGCAAGGAGATCAAAGCAATCAATCCTAAAGGAAATCAACTATGAATATTCATTGGAAGGACTGATGCTGAAGCTGAAGCTCCAATACTTTGGCCACCTGATGTGACGAGAGGACTCATTGGAAGACTCCGATGCTGGGAAAGGTTGGAGGCAAAACAAGAAGAGAGCAGCAGAGGATGAGATGGTTAGATAGCATCACCAACTCAATGGACATGAATCTGAGCAAACTTCAGGAGATAGTGAAGGACAGGGAAGCTGGTGTGCCACAGTCCATAGAGTCAAAAAGAGTGAGACACAACTTAGCAACTGAACGAACAACACTTAGTAAGACACTGTTCTGTCCCTGATGAACCCATCATCTAGTAAGGGAGACTCATGAACAAGTAGTAATACATTCACCAACCCTTGTGCTTTTTTCATTTTTTTTAAATCAAAGTATAGTTGATTTACAATGTTTCAGGTGTAAAGAAAAGTGATTCAGTTATATGTTCCCTTTCAGATTGTTTTCCATTATAGATTATTATAAGATATTGAATATAGTTCCCTGTGCTATACAGCAGGTCCTTATTGTTTATCTATTTTATATATAATAGCATGTATCTGTTAATCCCAAATTTCCAATTTATCCTTCCCTCCCAACCCTCATGCTTTTAGACTAGCTAACTCTCCTGAGGCCAAAAGGTCAGGGCAAGACAGCGCACTCTATTTACTCTCTCCATCTTCTGCAATAGCTTTTCTGTTTAGCCTCTTCCTGATCTCCTTGACTATTATCTTAACCTCACACTCTTCACTGATTCTGTTCTTGTAGCACTGATTTCTGGCTGTGTTCCCTAACCACAACTCAAATGTTTCTTGTCTTCTTTTCCAGGGCAATGGAGGAATCTAGCTCCATATCCTACCCTGATATAGGGCCTTGATGTTTCTTATGAGTTCTCCCAGGACTCTGCAAATGAGAATCATATGATACTATATCCATGAATTGCTCTTTATCTTAAATCTCAGCTCAAATAGACAACTCTCTCCAGCCCTCCCTGACCTCTTTTTTTTTTTTTTTTGACCAGGCATAGGCATTGGAGGAAAAGGACAGCCATCTAATACCACTGTAGTGAATAGTGGCCCCCCAAAAATGTCTACATCCTAATCCTTCAGAAACTCTGAATGTGGTCTTATTTGGACAGAGGGTCTTTGCAGATATAAAGATCTTAAAATGAGATCATCCTAAATTTAGAGTGAGTGCTAGATCCAAAGGCAGGTACCATAAGGAAAAAGGCAAGGGGATATTTGAAACACAGAGCGGAAGACAGTGTGAAGCATAAGCAGAAACTGGAGTGATGCACGTCCAAGCCAAGAAGCACCAAGAATTGCCCACAACCACCGAAAGGTAGGAGACGGGCATAGAACAGATTCTCCTTCAGAGTCTTTAGAAAGAACCAATACTACCAACAACTTGATTTTGGACTTTTAACTTCCAAAATTGTGATAGAATATATTTTTGCTGTTTTAATTCACCCAATTTGTGGTTATTCATTATTCTAGCCCTAGGAAACTAATACATTGCCCAATAATTTAATTTGTAAAGACATTTTAAAAACAAGATATAGAAAGAATATAACTTCAAATTAAAGGACCATCCTTCCCAAGAAATGTTTGTAAGTCACTTTATTTTTCTTTTTATTTACTTATTTATTTATTTCTGGTGGTGCTGGGTCTTCGTTGCTTCGTGGGCTTTTCTCTAGTTGTGGTGAGTGGGGGCTACTCTAGTTGTGGTGCTCGGGCTTCTCGTCGCGTTGGCTTCTCTGGGTGCGCAGCATGGGCTCTAGGGCATGGGGGCTTCAGTAGTTGTGTCTCATGAGCTCAGCAGTTGTGGTTCCTGGGCTGTAGAGCACAGGCTCAATAATTGTGTGTGTGGGCTTAGTTGTTCTGCAGCATGTGGGATCTTCCCGGATCAAAGACCAAACCCATGTCTCCTGCATTGGCAGGCAGATCCTTACCACTGAGCCACCAGGGAAAACCCTGTAAGTCGCTTTGAATATGCTATTCAAACTGATGAAACGTTGTCACAGGCTAGCCCCAATACCAGGAACCACAGGCCTGACCCAAGGTGTATCCTTTTAACAATTTTCTCCCAGTACCTTCAATTGTCTCTCTACCTTGTCCTTCCAAAAAGTCACACTGCCAAAGCCAGATTCCAGATCAAAACATGCCACCAGGGAAGCTCTATACTCAGGCAGCTGGGCTTAGATTTAAAAAAGAAAAAAGTTTACCAAGTTCATTCTGGGCTGGTCTCTAGTTATAACTTCAGTTTCTTTTACTTATCCTTCTTTCTCACATGTTCCAAACCTTCACCCTCAGATCAGTAAATGTAACCTGGCCTTTTATTTCAGAGACCATCAGGCTTAATGCCTCCCTCCTTACATCCCCTCCAGAGCTTAGCAACTAGTACCATCCTTGCTTCCTTGCCTTCCTCTCTGAGGGAGTATGTCTCTCCTCCAGTTGAAAGCCAGTCACCCTTTCTGACCTCTGGGTAGCACCCTCATCAGCCTTCTAAAGTATTCTTACTCCTGTCTACCCAAATGCCTACTAGATAGCCCCAGAACACCTCAAAATCATCATGTCTAAGCCAGTTTCTTTTCTAGTCGGGTGACAGGGCCAGATGGGAATGTGGGCCAAGGAGAAGAGCATGTACAAAGGCCCAGAAGAGAGCGTGTGTCTCTTGTGTGCGTGTTCAGTCGTGTTTGACTCTTTGCGACCCTATGGATTATAGTTCGCCAGGCTCCTCTGTCCATGGGATTTTCCAGGCAAGAATACTGGAGTGAATTGCCATTTCCTACTCCAAGGGATCTTCCCAACCCAGGGATCCGTCCCATGTCTCCTGCATCTCCTGCATTGCAGGCAGATTCTTTACTGTCTGAGCCATGAGGAAAGCCAGTGTCTCTTGGGGACCCTGGAAATTGTATCATGAAGGAGATAGAGGATGGTGAGGGATGAAGCACAAGGTAAACATGAAGAGCCTTGTAAGCCAAGATAAGGAATGCATTGGTTTTTGTTTTGTTTTGTTTTGCTTTACCACAGAGCTTGCAGGATCTTAATTCCCCTACCAGAGGTTGAACCCTGGCCCTCAGCAGTGAAAGCACAAAGACCTAACCACTGGACCACCACGGAATTCCCAAGAATGCATTCCTTATGTTCAGAGCAATGAGGGTAGATTTGTATTCAAGAATCATTACAGATTGCAGAATGAATTAAAGATACAAACTGAAAATCATTTGAAGATAAAACATTGTTGAAACAATGTAGGCAAAAGAGGGAGAGCCATGGGTAGATTTGAAAGGTGTTTCTCGTGGTAAAGAACCCTCCTGCCAATGCAGGAGACACAACAGACGCAGGTTCAGTCCCTGGGTCAGGAAGATCCCCTGGAGGAGGACGTGGCAACTCACTCCAGTGTTCTTGCCTGGAAAATCCCATGGACAGAGGAGCCTGGCAGGCTACAATCCATAGGGTCACACAGAGTTGGACACGACTAAAGCAATGTAGCATAAACACACATAAGAGGTTAAAAAAGGCCACGTTTGGTGAGGATTAGGTAACCAGCAAATCCCCGTCCTAAAAACTACTCACTACAAAATAAGATTACAACTTTTCTGTGGAGAATCTTTCCCTTTATTGGTAGTATTTTCCTCCTCTGCTTTTCCAGGTGGTACACTCACTTCTGGGACCTCATTGGGTAGATTAACCAGCCCCAAGAATACTGTTTATGAGTTAAGGCTTGAGGATGTCAGTGGATTGATGACCCAGACTGGTTGGTCAATTGCCCCATTGTGGACGGAGTGGCAGGCTTCAGTCCATGGGGTCGCTAAGAGTCGAACACGACTGAGCGACTTCACTTTCACTTTTCACTTTCATGCATTGGAGAAGGAAATGGCAACCCACTCCAGTGTTCTTGCCTGGAGAATCCCAGTGACGGGGGAGTCTGGTGGGCTGCTGTCTATGGGGTCGCACAGAGTCGGACATGACTGAAGCGACTTAGCAGCAGTAGCAGCAGCAGCAGTACACGCTGCGGAGAAGGCGATGGCACCCCACTTCAGTACTCTTGCCTGGAAAATCCCATGGACAGAGGAGCCTGGTAGGCTGCAGTCCATGGGGTCGAGAAGAGTTGGACACAACTGAGTGACTTCACTTTCACTTTTCACTTTCATGCATTGGAGAAGGAAATGGCAACCCACTCCAGTGTTCTTGCCTGGAGAATCCCCGGGATTGGGGAGCCTGGTGGGCTGCCGTCTGTGGTGTCGCACGGAGTCGGATACGACTGAAGCGACGCAACAGCAGCAGTACACATTGCTGAATACCTTTCTCCAGTTCAATGTGACATTCCTTTCTCCACTTTGCACATGACCTTGCCACTGGCCTTAGTTGAGGGACACAGGTTGAGTTAAATTTTCTTTCACAAATATTTGCGAATATTGGGTTAGCCAAAACAAGAATTGGTCTCTCCAGGGGTTTGGATCTGTAGCATGGAATCTCTGAAGCTGGCCAGTGTTCAGAAAGCCAAAGAAGGATGAAGGAAACACTCTGAAAGGAACAGAGATGTAGAATGGAAAGGACCTGATCAATAGTCAATTTCTTTTTTTTTTTTTTTTTAATAGTCAATTTCTTGAGTCTCCAGCCTCCTAATGCCCAGCTTTGTCCCTGTTCTAAGGTCAGGCTCACCTCTAACATTTGCAGGGCCCAGGACAGCAATACAAATAGAAGCACACATACCATATGTCAAAATACTTTAAAATTATAAATCGAAGGAACAAGCGATTAAGCTAAATGTATTCTATGCTCCTATCTTGCCAAATATACCTCTATGCAAACCTGAAAGACTACGTTCAAATTTAGAATTCACAAATCCTTGGATTTCTGACTCCCATCTCTTTTCACCCCTGTCTTCATTCTGCACTGAAGGGGATCCTTGTGCACATGTCCAATCTCCTTCTATCCATTCCACTATAAACAGCTGTCCCTTGACTACCGCTTGGGTCTAAAGGTATTGATGTTGACAATTCTATCTGTCCTTAGGAGAACAGATCCAGGGAAAAGACCCAGTGCAATCTTGGAAACAGGCTTGGGGCCAGTTGGGTGAAGAACTCCAACAGCATGGTCTAAAAGAAGGAAGCAAAGGCTCTTGGTGGATAAGTTCCCTTAACTATACTGATTTCTCATCTGACAAGGAGAAAGTCTGTGTGCCCTGCCCTGCCCCTCTTTCTCAGTTCTAATAGGGGCTGTTTATATAAATTCCTCGTTTAAGTAGGCTCCAACTAGATTGTTACTTGCAACCCAAGAATCCTAAATAAGGCTGCTGTCTTTACCCTCTGAACAACTGTCCAATTTCCTATCTCTGTTCCCTGTACGGCCGCTAGTATTGACAGGAGGTAGAGAAGGTCATGGCAACCCACTTTAGTTTTCTTGTCCAGTATTCATAATAGAGGAGTTTGGTGGGTTACAGTCCATGGGGTTGCAAAAAGTTGGATGCAACTGAGTGAATGAGCAGTGACAGGGGGAGGGTTTCCTCCTGAACCCTAATGCCTACCAAGTGGGCCAGAAGAAAGGAGGATTGATTCCTCCATTAGTAGTAAGTTATTTTGGTCAATCGCTGTGACTTTCCTCTCTCACTGGCTATTTGTTATACTTCCGATTATCTATTTTGAGCTTCATGCTGCTGCTGCCGCTAAGTCGCTTCAGTCATGTCTGACTCTGTGCGACCCCATAGATGGCAGCCCACCAGGCTCCCCAGTCCCTGGGATTCTCCAGGCAAGAACACTGGAGTGGGTTGCCATTTCCTTCTCCAATGCATGAAGGTGAAGAGTGAAAGTGAAGGCGCTGAGTCGTGTCCAACTCTTCGTGACCCCATGGACTGCAGCCTACCAGGCTCCTCCATCCATGGGATTTTCCAGGCAAGAGTACTGTAGTGGAGTTCCATTGTCTTCTCCATGGGCAGCCTCAAATCCTAAAAGAGCATTTTATTTCATTCTTGCATTTTCTGGCACCATACTCAACATCATATTAGAGTTTATGGGCCATGCCTCCCATCTGACTAGGGAGTCCTCCAAAACGGAATTTCAAATATTCGGTACTACACTATTTATCAGGTCTTGAAGCCATCTCTGTTGGAGGATGTTCTAGTCCTCTCCTTTGGGAAGTTCTGAGTATTTTCTTTGGAGAGAACCCACACACACATATACTAGGCTTGGCTCCTGTCCATGATTCCTCTCTCCAACTCTACACCCACACTTAGGATGGTAATGATCTGCCTTCGACCACATAGTCAAACGCCACCACGATCATGGTGTACAAGTCTTCCTGCTAGACCTGTGTCAGAGCCTGATTCTTGGTGGCCTGTGAATATAACTAGTGAAGAAAAACCAGTGGCATGCTTACAGGTCAATAATAGCCAGGTACCAGAAGTGACCTGGGCTTCCCTGATGGCTCAGATGGTAAAGAATCAGCCTGCAATGCAGGAGACCCGGGTTTGATCCCGGGAGAAGGGAATGGCAATGCACTCCAGTATTCTTGCCTGGAGAATTCCATGGACAAAAGAGCCTAGTGGGCTACAGTCCATGGGGTCGCAAAGAGTCGGACACAACTAAGCGGCTCACACTGACTGACCAGAGCAATCAACCTGGGACTGGGAAACACGTGGACAAATGAGATTAGTCTAGCACTTGACACACCTGCTGTCTCTCTCAGAATTTACCTGTGATTTCCCACTTTCAATCCAGAAACTCTGTTTTAAATGGTGTTCCATTTGTTCCATTTAAATGGTGTCTCACTATCAGACAGACTTGATAACAAGAACTGTAGACCTTCTCTCTTCTTCATTTTTCTAACATAGCACCTACTTAGGTGTCCTCAAAACTGTGCATCAGTTTTGCTAGATGCACATTAGTGTGCATCAGCAATTGCTAGAACAACCTTAAGCTAAGGAGCTCAGCAAAGTCGCCAAGGCCTTGAACTCCCAAAAGGGGTCAAGGGAGTAAGGCATTTGACTTCCTTCTGGAAGCTGACATGAATCGGTGCCCTGGGTCTGTCCTGATAATGCCAAGTTAGAACACAAGACTTCTGTAATCCTGGAAGAGTTCTTCATAAACATTATATTTCCATATTTTCATAGTTGATAGGGTAGGACTAGTTGTTAATAATAGAGATCTTCTCATGGCCTGTTCTTACACACTGTGTGCTCCTACATTGGCAGGCAAATTCTTTACCACTGAGCCACCTGGAAAGCCCTAAGCTTAAGTTGAGGTGCTCAAATAATGCTACCAGGAATCAGATTCATTCTCAGTCCTCCTTCCCTCTGATGTTCCCCTAAGTGGTGACAAGGAGAGCATCCAGCAACCCCAGGCCTACATTCCACATGCTCAGCAATGCCATCTAGCAAAGTGCAAGTTTCTCCTTATAGTTACAGAAAAATTCTGAGGGTTAAGTCTCAATGGCTTAACTTGGATCACACACTCACCCCGAACCAATCCCTGAGCCTAGTTAGATGGAATGTTCTAATCGGACAGGCCTAGGTCATATGGCAGAGAAGGAAATGGCAACCCACTCCAGTATTCTTGCCTGGAGAATCCCAGGGACAGAGGAGCCTTGTGGGCTGCCTTCTATGGGGTCGCACAGAGTCAAACACAACTGAATCGAATTAGCAGCAGCAGCAGCAGGTCATATCGCACTCCTAGAAGCAGAGTATGAGGTCAGCTGTACCCAAGATACATAGATTTAGAACTGGGAAGGGCAGTTTTAAAGAAAATCTGGGCAGACAAAAAAAAACTTCACTACATTTTTTTATATATATGTTCACTCCTCGAAGACCCATTGTCCATGTTTTTCCAAGGTTTGGGAGAATATGAATATATGTATATAAACATAAATAACGAATATATAAATATTACATATAAATGAATACATAAGCACTTGCAGATAAATTCAAATGACCGATCACTTTCTCCAATAACCTCTGAGTAGTAATAAGCATTCCTGAAACCCCAATCCCTTCACATTGCTAGACCTACACAAGACAGATAAAATCTACCCTGTTAATGTTCTCTGCAGTCATAGAGATTTTATAATACCTGCTCTGACATCCAATTCTGGAAACAACTGACTCCATAGGAAGTGGCTAAGCCATCCTGTATAAGGAACACAGTGTGCTGGACTATTTTAGACTGTCTGTTCAGAGCCAGGAAATCCACACAAACCCAGAATTTACCTGAATTTTTTTCTTCACTATCACAAAAGGGGATGTGGAACCCAGAGCTGATGCAGTTAATCAGTAGGTCTTTAAGGTGATCTAAAAAATCATCCCTCTCAGACAATATAGACTTCCTGCACTACCTTCTGAAGGGTCTGGGCTTCCAGCTTCAAGATTATGGGCATACCTTATGCTCAGTCACAGCCCATTCTTAGAGAAACTTCCGGGTTTGGTCCTTCTATTTCCACCTTTTGAATTTTAGGAATCCCCCAATTAAAGGACCCAGAATGGAAACAGGGGTGGGGGGGGCGGGGGGCGGAATTTTAGACTCTTCCTTGCTTTGATTTTCCTGGGTAAGTGTAGAACACCATGGAATGCTTCCAGTGAATACTTTAGAGTCTGGCCTTGATCCCTATAAAATACCTACCTTTGCCAAGCACTGCCAGGGTCCAATATATAACTACAGACTTTTCATCTCTTCTATCATTTCCATCAGTCCTGTAGGATACTCATGCCTCACAATCAGTACTAAAGCAAAGCCGCATCTTATTCATCCTATTTTTGTCTTGGGGAATGGCTTGGGAGCTTGCTACTTGTGAATTCACTATCAAGCCATGCTTACTGCTTAGTGCGAATTCACTATCAAGCCATGCTTACTGCTTAGTGCTTTTCTTGGCTCCTCATCTTCCTAGGATGCTCCCTCCACAAGACAAAGATGGGCTCTTCACCTGCCTGGGGCTCCTGGCTAGGTTGAAGACAGCTCAAACTCTAGGCCCATCTCTACTCTCTCTTCCCCAGATGCTCTTCAACCTTAGGATAGCTGGAATTTCTTCTTGTCCTGGAACCTCCTCACCCCCCACTTCCTCCAGCGTTCTGCATTTTAGGGCTCTAAAGTATCCACCCTTAGAGCTCTTTCTCCAAACCTCTAAGGGCACTAGTGGGGCTTTCATATGTACCTTGCAGTCTTCGTGGATAGTAATCATTGGAGTTCTTGCTAGTTATCTACAATCAACTCAATTGATGGAGTTTCCTTCATCCCATGACATGAGCTGCCTCCCTTCCTCCTTTTCCTATGTTAATTTCAATAACTGGAAGAACCTAAAAGACTCTTCTGGGTCTCGAAGCTGAAATTTTCTCCAAAGCCTTACTTTAGTCCTTCCCTGTTATACAGAGAACTTGATTCATACTGTTTAGAACTTTGGCTTCTGTTTCCTCTGCCTCCTATAAGTGTGTCTCCAACCCCAATTCAGAAGTAGGCACCTTTAAAGAAAAAGGGCTTCCTTGGTGGCTCAGAGGGTAAAGCATCTGCCTGCAATGCAGGAGATCTGGGTTCGATCCCTGGGTTGGGAAGATCCCCTGGAGAAGGAAATGGCAACTCACTCCAGCATTCTTGCTTGGAGAAGCCCATGGATGGAGGAGCCTGGTAGGCTCCACAGGGTCACAAAGAGTTGGACACCACTGAGCGACTTCACTTCCTTTCTTTCTTTAAAGAAAAAAAGTACACATCTTTCCTCACACCCTCCAATAGAGCATAGAAAAAAATCTGAACGACCTTATGACTATAAATCTTTCCAACTGCTAAAATAGAGTGTTTGGCACTCAGCCAGCTGACACCGAGACCTTGGTAGCCTTGAAAACTCCCTTGTCCGACTCAGTTTCTGCTCTCACTTCTCCACTAGTGGTAGCCACCACTTGCAGAATCTCAGCAGAGGGCCCAACCAAGAGCACACTTTCCTCATGCCAGAGGTTGCCTTCCCCTAAATACTCTCAGCTTTTGGATCTCACAAATCTCTAACTGAATGGCCTTTCCTTTCACCTGTCCCCAGCAATTAGGCCGGTGACTCTGGTGACAGTTGGAACTATCTGTTTTCATGTAGGAGAAATTCTAACCATATCCAACACTGAAACTCTGTTCCCTGGTATCTGCCTAGTACTGCAGCCCAGTTCACATCTTTAGAAACTTGAGTAAGGCTGTGTTCTCTCTCCTCCTGAAGACCTTACTGGGCCCTCTATCTGCCCAGGTACCTAACAGAAAAGTTGCACATCTCTTCGATTTCAGATTTTTCACAGTTCTTTTAAAGCCCACAATGCACAGAGATTTCTAGAAGTCTACATCTACCACCATGCACAAATTTTCTAATGTTATCTTGGTCATTATCCTAACATTTATTGGCTTTATTTCTAGATATAGTGATGAGTTCATGGTGTAGATATACATTTCAATAAGATTTATAAAAATTCTGGGTGGAATCCCCAAAATATCAGCTTCATTTGCCTCCAATTACCAAATGAGATTATATTATTTAATAACCTTTTATACCTTATTTATTCTAGCATGAACACCCACTTCCCTACTTGTAGGAATTAACCCCTCCTCAGCTATTTCAGAGACTCTCTCCAGGGCCTTTTGAGTCTTCAAGAATAAGTTCTACAGGAACTTACATGTGGTCCAGTGGCTAAGACTCCACACTTCCAGTGCATTGGGCCTGGGTTCAATCCCTAATCAGAGAACCAGATTCCACATGTTCCAGCTAAGAGTTTGCATGCCACAACTAAAGATCCCGCAAGTCTCAACTAAGACCTAATAGCCAAATTAGAGAAAAGAAAAGAATAAGTTTTTCAGTGGCTGGTCATCTTGCCACCATACTACTATTTCAGCTTATGTCAGATGACTCCCAGGAACTTTAACTGGGCTAGGGGATTTGCCCAAAACCACAGATGTTTCGGTGTTCTTTCAACACCTTCACATTATCTGCATTGTCAATTCTGTCACCCGCCAACTTTGATCCAAGATTTTCACCTAAACATTAGCTTTGGGTTTCAAATCTTTCACAATTCTGAATATGTTCAACATGACAGAACACTTATTAGACACATAACTGTTTCAAAAGAATTCACCTTTGAGAATTTTATTTAATATGTAAGATTGAACAGTGTGATATCAACTAAAAGGTAGACACATAGATCGGAGAGGGCAATGGCACCCCACTGCAGTACTCTCGCCTGGAGAATCCCATGGACGGAGGAGCCTGGTAGGCTGCAGTCCATGAGGTTGCTAAGGGTCAGGCACGACTCAGTGACTTCACTTTCACTTTTCCTTTCATGCATTGGAGAAGGAAATGGCAATCCACTCCAGTATTCTTGCCTGGATAATCCCAGGGACGGGGGAGCCTGGTGGGCTGTCGTCTATGGGGTCACACAGAGTCGGACACGACTGAAGCGACTTAGCAGCAGCAGCAGACACATAGATCAATGGAACAAAATAGAGAACTCAGAAACAGTCCCACACATATATTCTCAACCAACTTGACAAAAGTGCAAAGGCGTTCAATGGAGAAAGGATAGTCTTTTCAACAAATGGTGCTGGAACAATTAGATACCCATATGCAAAAACAGAACAAACAACGCATCTCACATTTTATACAAAATTAATTCAATGTGGATCATAAACCTAAATGTAAAACCTAAAACTATGAAGCTTGTAGAAGAAAACACAGGAAAAAAAATCTTTCTTTGATACAACATAACGGAGCAATCCATAAAAGAAAAATATTGACAAACTGGACTTCCTCAAAATTAAAAACATCTGCTTATGAAAGAAACTGTTGGGCTCCCCTGGTGGTCCAGTAGTTAAGAATCTGCTTTGCAATGCAAGGGACACCAGTTCAATCCTTGATCCAAAAAGCTCCCACATGCCGTGGGGCAACTAAGGCCACAGCTAATGAGCCTGAGCTTCGGAGCCCTCAGGCCCCAACTGCTGAGCCCATGCGCCACGACTGCTGAAGCCTGTGCGCCCTAGAACCTTACTGCACAATGAGAAGCCACCACAATGAGAAGCCCTTGCACCGCAACTGGAGAGGCGCCCCTGCTCGCCACAGCTAGAGAAAGCCGTGTGCAGCAGTGAAGATCCAGCACAGCCAAAAAGTTTAAAAAGTAGATACATAAACAATTGTTTTAGAAAGATTCTGCTAAGAGAATAAAAGAAAGGTATAGACTGAGAGAAAATATTTGCAAGTCACATATAACAAAGGACTTGTATCCAGAATATATAAAGAACTTAGTAATAAAACAAATCACTTTATAAAAAATGGGCAAGAGATATGAACAATTCACTAATCTTTATTATGCTTAACACCATTAATCAATAGGGAAATGCAAATTAAAACCACAATGAAACACTAAATTCCTATTAGAATGGCTTAAAAAAGTAAACCCTGACAATACCAAGTGTTGGTGAGAATGAGGCACAAATGGAATGTTCATACATGGCTGGTGGGAATTTAAAATTGTACAGCCACTTTGGAAAATAATTTAGCAGTTTATTATAAAATTAAATATACAATTACTATATGATCTCCAAATTCCACTCCTAGGTATTTACCTAGGAAAAATGAAGATTTATGTTCAGGCAAAAACCTGCACACAAGTGTCCAAAACAATTTCATCCAAAATCACAAAACAACTGGAAACAGTATAAATATCTTTTAACTGGTGAATGGATAAACTTTAGTATGTCCATAAAATTGACTACTACTCAGCAGTAAAAGAAATGAATTACCGATACACTCAACAACATGAATAAATCACAAGTGCATTGTGCTAAGTGAAAGAAATCAAACTCAAAAACCTACATGCCTTATGATTCTATTTGTGTATTATTCTGGAAAAGACAAAATTATAGAAACAGAAACCAGTGACTGCCAGGGACTGGGATGGAGGAGGGTGTTGATTACACAGGTGCAGTATGAGGGACATTTTTAGGATAATACAACTATTCTGTATTTTCATGGTTGTGGTAGTGAATCGACCATATGCATCTGTCTAAACCAGTGGTTCTCAACAGGGGGCGATCTGCTCCCTAGAGGCTATCAGACAATGTCTGAAGACATTTGTGGTTGACACAATGCAAAGAGGAAGGGAGTGATATTGGCATCTAATGGATAGAGGCCAGAGACACTGCTAGACATTTTACAATGCAAGAGGACAGCCCTCACGGCAGAGAATTATCTGCCCCCAAGTGTCAGTAGTGCCAAGGCTGAGAAACCCCAGTCTAAACCAGAGGTCAGAAAATTACAGCCCCAGTCAATCGTAAAGGAAATCAACCCTGAATATTCATCCAAAGGACTGATGCTGAAGCTGAAACTCCAATACTGTGGCCACCTGATGCAAAGAGCCAACTCATTGAAAAAGACCCTGATGCTGAGAAAGATTGAGATCAGGAGAAGGGGGAGACAGAGGATGAGATGGTTGGATGGCATCACCGACTCAATGGACACGAATCTGAGCAAACTCTGGAAATAGTGAAGGAGAGGGAAGCCTGGTATGCTGCAGTTCATGGAGTTGCAAAGAGTCAGATACGACTTAGTGACTGAACAACAATATATATCAAATTTCAGTGTTCATAAATAAAGTCATGTTCATTCATTTATGTATTATCTGGTGATCCAAAGGCAGAGTTAGTGTTTGTGACAGACTGTGTGTCCACAAAGCCTAAAATGTTTTTCTTTACAGTTAAGTCTAAACCCACAAAAATATACACAAAAAATAGTATATTTTACTTATGTAAAAATTTTAAGGTGAATTTTAAAATGTGAAATTATAGATGCCTACATTGAATTACTACAAGCTGTACTAAAACACACTCCTTTCTATAAATGTGCTTGTCTTTTCTGATGCTCCTTATAGAGCACAAATAGTAAATAATAGGAATTCATTCCTGGCTGGGTTCTGATGTGAAAGTTTCCTGTATAAAAAAATCATACGCAACATCTCTGACCATGAAGAATCTCATTCAGGCTCCTGGACACAGGGACAGTTCTCTGGACAAGACATCTGTGGTGAAGCAGCTAATACCCCATGCACTTGTCATCAGATCAGTGACGGGGTCTGACTGGGTTTCTCTGACCGTGACTGCCCATGAACTGTATGGGGCATTTATCACACTGTCTCGGACAGACCAGCTGACCATCATGCACATGGGCCTAGGAGCCTGCCAATTAGCTCTTGTCCATTAGCCCCTGTCCAAACACTTAAATGCCCTGGCCCTAAACTGTAGTCATGATATCAGTCCCTTCAGACCCTGAAAGCGTGATCAGGCATGAGCTCCCTGTCTCCTACCATCCCTCATCTCCACTTGGACAAACTTTCAGTTAATTAATTAGCTAATGTGGGTAAAAATGCTTGAAGCTGAAGAATGGTCAGCTGGGCTATTAAAATAATCATCTGCTGAGTCCTCTCCCTTCAGTTCCTGCCCCTCCAAAGTCAGCCCACAGGACTGTCAGTGGGAAAACTCCACAGGAAGTGGCTGAGTAGTCGTTCATGTTCCAGGCCGGAACCCCATCCCCCAGTCTCCCAATATTGATGCTCTGCATTCAGCCAACTAGTATTGTAAATCCTGAAGTCCAGAGTCTGGATTGGCTTTCTTCTTTTAGAGGAATTGGCAGCACGGCAGGTCTGGGTTCCCCCAAAGTATCAAATTTTGGCTATCTTTGATTACTTTCTTCAGCTAGATAGACCATTTAGGAAGTCAGAACAGCCTTTTGAAAAGATTATGTGGGAATCACAGCATTATTTGTCCAAGATTACAGAGCTTTCAAACTGACATTCCCCAGGGCAGAAGCTCAACTCTCCATCTTTCAGTTCAAGCTGCTCTTGGGAGCCAGGAGAAATCCCTGTTCAGAAAGTTGATCCCCACAGGGCAGAGTGATGGCTAGAGTACTCCTAGCTGCTGAAGTTCCGTGCAGTTATCAAATGCCAAAACAGGAAGGTGCCCAGGGTTGACACCCATGTTACTCCTGTCCATCTCCCCTTTCTGAAAGGTATTTCCGTGGAGTAGGAGCGAAAATAGCTGACCTCAATCTCCCAAAGCCCAGTTGCAGAAGAGTTGAGAGCACAGTTTCATTGTAGTCATATTGGGGCAGTTCCTGTCTGTTCCCTGATGATCCTTGGGGAGCAGTTAAAGTATCTTATTTCACCCTGTATCCCTATCATCCATTCTCTCCATCTCCATTCCTAAGGCCTCATCATTACTCATCAGGGCAGTTCCTACAGCCTCCTCTCTGGGTACTCCCATCACCCTCTTTGTCCATGCTGACCCTCAGCTCTCCTCCTTTGCAACCAGACAGATCATTCAAAAACACAATTGTGACTGTATCATTCCCTGAAAGTATCTGACAGCGTTATAATTTACAGGGCAAGTCCAAAATTAGCAACTTAATAACCAAATCTCTTCAAAATCTTGTCCCACTTCCAACCTATTATGCTCATCCCATACCAGGCAATTTCCCCTTCCCCACCTGTGACTTGAGCATGCCAGCCTCTGTGCCCAGGCTCACACTTTTTTTCCCTTCTGGAATGGCCTCTCCACCTCATCTCCGTCCATGATAAGACTTTTCTCAAAAGACAGCCTATGGCTTCCCTGGTGGCTCAGTGGTAAAGAATCTGCCTTCCAATGCAGAGACACAGGTTCAATCCCTGGTCCAGGAAGATCCCACATGCCATAGAGCAAGTAAGCCTGTGCACCACAAGTATTGAACCTGTGCTCTAGAGCCCGGAAACTGCAACTACTGAGCCCATGAGCTGCAGCTACAGAAGCCCGTGCACTCTTGAGCTGGTGCTCTGCAACAAGAGAAGCCACCACAATGAGAAGCCCAAGCACCACAACTAGAAAGTAAGCTCCCACTTGCTACAACTATATGTCAAGGCTGTATATTGTCACCCTGCTTATTTAACTTCTATGCAGAGTACATCATGCAAAACGCTGGGCTGGATGAAGCACAAGCTGGAATCAAGATTGCTGGGAGAAATATCAATAACCTCAGATATGCAGATGACATCACCCTTATGGCAGAAAGCGAAAGTGAAAGTGAAGGTCACTCAGTCGTGTCCAATTCTTTGCGACTGGAACTGTATAGTCCATGGAATTCTCCAGGCCAGAATACTGGAGTGGGTAGCCAAAAGGGGATCTTCTCAACCCAGGGATCAAACCCAGGTCTCCCACATTGCAGGCAGGTTCTTTACCAGCTGAGCCACAAGGGAATCCCAAGAATACTGGAGTGGGTAGCCTATCCCTTCTCCAGAGGATCTTCCTGACCCAGGAATAGAACCAAGGTCTCCTGCATTGCAGGCGGATTCTTTAATAACTGAGCTATGAGGGAAGCCCCTGGCAGAAAGCAAAGAGGAACTAATGAGCCTCTTGATGAGCCTCTCCTCTTAGAGAGTGAAAAAGGGCTTAAAACTCAACATTCAAAAAATGAAGATCATGGCATCCAGTCCCATCACTTCATGGCAAATATATGGGGAAACAATGCAAACGTGACAGACTTTATTTTCTTGGGCTCCAAAACCACTCCAGAGATGGTTGCCTGGCATCACTGACTTCATAGACATGAGTCTGAGCAAACTCTAGGAGATAGTGAAGGACAGGGAAGCCTGGTGTCCTGGAGTCACAAAGAGTCGACACAAGTGAGCAACTGAACAACAATTTGCCACAATTAGAAAAAGCCTGTGCAGCAACAAAGACCCAGAACAGCCAAAAATAAATACATAAATAAGGAGACAAAACTCAGCTCAAATGCCACCTCCTCCATGAAGCTTTCCGTAGCTCACCTTTGAATTCCCAGAGCACTTTGCTAGTTATTCTCTAGGGCCTGCTCTGCTTTTTAAAACTGATGTTAACATACAGATGTACTCTCCCCCATGGGACAATAGGCATCTTAAGAAAGTCTTATCATCTAGTGTGCAGCATACAGTAGGCACTGGTAATCATTAGTTATTGATGCACAAACTGCCATAGACAGATTATAGGCTAATGAGAGCATGAATCAGAAGAAGAGAACTGGGATAGAGGGGGAACCACTAATCACTACCAAAAAAGAATGGTCAACAAGGCCAAAGGTGTAACTGTCTTAATGACAACAACTTATAAGGCCTGGGCCTTGTGCTACCCATCACATTTACTCATCATATCCACTCTGTTATATAGGTACAATTCTCATCTGAATTATTTAGATGAAAAATTGAGGCTCTGGGAGGGCAAATTCTTTTTTTCAGCCACCAACCTTTTTGTTGGTCTATAAACACATCTTACAGTGCTCACTTCGGAAGCACATATACTAAAATTGGAATAATACGGAGAAGATTAGCATGGCTGCTGTGCAAGGATGACATGCAAATTCGTGAAGCATTCCATATTTTTTGTATTCTAACACATATGTATGGAATCTAGAAAAATGGTACTGAAGAATTTATTTAGAGGGCAGCAATGGAGATAGAACTGTGGTGTTGGAGAAGACTCTTGAGAGTCCCTTGGACTGCAAGGAGATCCAACCAGTCCATTCTGAAGGAGATCAGCCCTGGGATTTCTTTGGAGGGAATGATGCTGAAGCTGAAACTCCAGTACTTTGGCCACCTCACTCGAAGAGCTGACTCATTGGAAAAGACTCTGATGCTGGGAGGGATTGGGGGCAGGAGGAGAAGGGGATGGCAGAGGATGAGATGGCTGGATGGCATCACTGACTCGATGGACATGAGTCTGAGTGAACTCTGGGAGTTGGTGATGGATAGGGAGGCCTGGTGTGCTGCAATTCATGGGGTCGCAAAGAGTCGGATACGACTGAGCGACTGAACTGAACTGAACTGAATGGAGAAACAGACAGAGAATAGACTTATGGACATGGGGAGAGAGGAGGAAAGGGTGAGATGTATGGAAAGAGTAACATGGAAACTTACATTACCATGTGTAAAATAGATAGCCAACAGGAATTCGTTGTATGGCTCAAGAAACTTAAACAGGGACTCTGTATCAACCTAGAGAGGTGGGGTGGGGAGAGAGATGGGAGGGAGGTTCACAAGGGAGGGGATATATGTATACCTGTGGCTGATTAATGTTGAGGTTTGATAGAAAATAACAAAATTCTGTAAAGCAATTATCCTTCAGTTAAAAAATAAATTAATTAAAAACAAAAAACACACACCTTACATACTACCTCCTCAGAGCCTTTACACTTGTTCTACCCTCACCTGAAACATTCTTCCCCCAAGTATAAACAAGGCTTGCTGCCTCCCTTCTTACAGGTCTTTTATCAAATATCACATTATTAGGCTTCCTGTCTCCACCATATAAAAAGTGGCAAATAACTAACTCCCTGGCATTTCATCTCCCTCTCACTTGCTTTACCACCATATCACTTATTTCTATCCCTCATATTACATATTTTATTTTATTTTGTCTTATTGGCCACTCCCTGAGGCATGTGGGATCTTAGTTCCCTGACCAGGGATGGGAACTATGCCCCCCCTGCAGTGGAAGTATGGAATCTTCACCAGGGAAGTCCCTACATATTTTATTTATTTGGATATTTTCAATCTCTCCCCACTAGATTATAAATTTCAGTCACACTGGTCAGGGGCAAAGCCCAGATTCAAATCCAGTTCTGAATCCAAAACCAGATGACAAAATTATAGTCTTATGAGGCAAAGAAAACAGCTTTGGTCTTTATGGCCCTCAAAGACAAATGCCTTTGATCACAGAGGAAGCATTAAGGAGGCTGATTTCATCTTAATATGAGTACATAGTTGTTAGCTGGAGTTCTCTCTACCTCTTAAGAACCAAATAAGGGAATTCCCTGGCCATCCAGTGGTTAGGACCCCATGCTTTCATTGCTGAGGGTCCAGGTTTAATCCCTGGTCAGGGAACTAAAATTCCACAGCCAACTAGCATAGTCAAAAAAGCAGAACAAACATACAAACAAACAAAAAAGAACAGATAATATTAGTCAAACCCTCATTCCCCCAAATTCCCGGAAACATTCCCAAACATTATTGGAAATCCCCAGGGCAATTACATTGCCGTAATAACCTGTCTCTGCATTCCTGCTTCCACTGTCTGAATTTAGCTTATGGATTGCCTCACATCCCCTGTGTGTTATCCTTGTCCTGCACCTGGTCCTCAATCCTTTGTCATCAAAAACAATCGCTTGCTCCAATGCTTTGTGACCAAACTTTACTGAAGATTCATGGGACAGAGAGAACTTAGCACAACTGCAGAAGACCTTTGAAATTTAGTATTAGAAATTATTGTTCTTAAAAGCCTTTCTGGTACTATGCCGTATTATTTGACTTTCCTTTCTCTTCTTTCTCTCCAGCCTTCTCTTCCTGGCCCCTTCAAATTCTCAAAAGCAAAAACAAACAAACAAAATGCCCCTTATCTTATTCACATCATTTAAGCTCCTTCCTGCCCCCAACCTCAGGTGTCTTTAACCTCTTTACTTTTTTGTTTTGACTGTGCTGGGTCTTTGTTATGGCACATGGGCTCTGCATTGCCACATGTGGGCTACTCTCCAGCTGCACTGACTGGGGAGTACTCTCCCCTCGTGGTACACAGGCTTTTTGTTACAGTGGGTTCTCTTGTTGCAGAGCATGGGCTCTAGGGCACGCCAGCTCAGTAGTTCTGGCCCATAGGCTTACTTGCCCCACAGCATATGGGGTCTTAGTTCCTGGACCAGGGATCAAATCAGGGACCCCTGCATCGGCAGGCAAATTCTTAACCACTTGGCCCTCAAGGAAGTCCCTAACCTCTTCCTTTCTAAAGCCATGGATTTGGCCAAAATACTTGTGAAACCATTTACCTTAGATTGGAACTTGAACCCACAGGCTGGGACTCAAACTAGGCCAAAACCTTGCTTGGGACTTGAACCCAGCCAAAACCCACAGTCCTCCAACAGAGATCACAGACCTAGTTTCAGAACCTAATGAAGTTCAGGTTCTTGATGTCTCATCGCAGAAAAAATTCAGTGAACGACAAAATGATAGGCAAGAAGTAGCTATATTGAGAAACACACTCCACAGAGTGTGGGCCATCACAGAGAGTGAGGGTGACAGCCCCCAAATGTAGCGTGGTTAGTTTTTATGGGCTGGGTAATTTCATAGGCTAGTGAGTGGGAGGATGATTTCAACTATTTTGGGGAAGGGGTGGAAATTTCCAGGAATTCGGCCACCACCAACTTTTTGATCTTTTGATGGTGCCTTAGAACTGTCATGGACTTCTCTAGTGGCTCAGAAGATAAAGAATCTGCCTGCAATGCAGGAGACCTGGGTTCGATCCCTGGGTTGGGAAAATCCCCTGGAGAAGGGAATGGCTACCCTCTTCAGTATTCTTACCTGGAGAACCCCATGGACAGAGGAGCCTGGCAGGCTACAGTCCATAGGGTCACACGCGGAGTTAGACATGATTGAACTACTAACACTTTCTTTTACTTCTTTCTTTGGAACTGTCATAGTGCCTCTGGGTGTATCATTTAGCTTGCTGATTGAGGATCAAGGTCTAGTCGAAGCTGACATGTCTGCCATCTTGGACCCATCTGATTCAAATCAGTTTATGTTTTGTCTTCAGGATATGTCATTCTTTCAAAAGTTGTCCTCTGCCCCCTTCCCTCCTGTTTCACTTGGGTCATCCGATTAGAATCTTCCCATCTTTTGTTTTAGTTTCAGTCAAAGGGAGTAATTTAGTTCTTCCAATTCATGAGAAAAAAAACTTCCCTTTGATTTTGACTCTCCAGTGATGGTGATCTTCGGTGGCCTCAGCCTACAGTGGCTTGAAGCAGGATCTCAGTTTCCCAGCCAGAGACTAAAGTCAGGCCCCAGCAATAAGAGCACTGAACCCTATCTCTAGACCATGAGGGTCAATGACAAGATCTTGGCTTGTCTGATTTGCAGAAATAAATTTCAACAAAGAGACAAGTAGTAGTGAAACAAATAAAGGCCTTATTGGGGGAAAAATTATGTGTGCATAAATATGTCACCGGATATGCAGATGACACCACCCTTATGGCAGAAAGTGAAGAAGAACTAAAGAGCCTCTTCATGAAAGTTAAAGAGGAGTGTGAAAAAATTGGCTTAAAACTCGACATTCAGAAAACTAAGATTATGGCATCTGGTCCCATCACTTCATGGCAAATAGATGGGGAAACAGTGGAAACAGTGACAGACTTTATTTTGGGGGGCTCCAAAATCACTGTAGATGGTGACTGCAGCCATGAAAGACACTTGCTTCTTGGAAGATAAAGCTATGACAAACCTAGACAGCATATTAAAAAGCAGAGACATTACTTTCCCAACAAAGGTCCGTCTAGTCAAAGCTATGGTTTTTCCAGTAGTCATGCATGGTTGTGAGAGCTGGGCTATATAGAAAGCTGAGCACCGAAGAATTGATGCTTTTGAACTGTGGTGTTGGAGAAGACTCTTGAGAGTCCCTTGGACTGCTAGGAGATCAAACCAGTCAATCCAAAAGGAAATTAGTCCTGAATATTCATTGGGAGGACTGATGCTGAAGCTGAAGCTCCAATACTTTGGCCACCTGATGCGAAGAACTGACTCATTAGAAAAGACCCTGATGCTGGGAAAGGTTGAAGGCGGGAGGAGAAAGGGACAACAGAGGATGAGGTGGTTGGATGGCATCACCGACTCAATGGACACGGGTTTGGGTGGACTCCAGGAGTTGGTGATGGACAGGGAAGCCTGGCGTGCTGCAGTCCATGGAGTCACAAAGTGTCAAACACGACTGAGTGACTGAACTGAACTGAGACCGATGTGGGTGGGTTCAGATAGAGAGTCATGCCTTTGTGGTAGTTTCAATCACTCATATGAGGTATTTCTTCTGTTTCCTCTGGCCAGTCATCGTGCTTTGCCTGGGTCTGAGTCTGTATCTGGTATATTTCTCAGTGTCCTTGCCTATGTGTACAAGTCTCTCTTAGCCAAGATGGATTCTAGCACAGAGGTGTGACATCATCTACTATGGGGTGGTGCCCCCTCCCTTTCTCGCCCCTGAGGAGACATTCTGTGCATGTGTAGTCAGGAAGGTCTTCTTGACCTCAGGAATGAGAAATATGTGGTCTCTTTTTTTTTGCTGTTCTTCTTACTAGGTTTTTTTTTTTTTCTCTTTTACTTTTTTCTTTTTTTTAATTGGAGGAAAATGCTCCACAACACTGAATTGCTCCTTTGTCTTTTATCTCAGCTCATGCCACTATCTTATCTTGGAGTATCTGCCCACAGGGAACACATCTATCTCCCATCTCAATGGCAGATTACTTCTGTAGGTAGTGAGTACCCCATCCTTGGAATTACCCAAGCAAAGGCCTGATTCAAATACTTGGAAGATTTATATTATAGAACATGAATGAAGAACACTGTAAAGATCCTTTAAATTTCAGAACCTATGATTCTGTAACAATTTGGCACTTTTTTCTGAACACCATGCAAAACCATATGACTTTTTCAATTGCATATAACAGAGAACTAGTTCAAAGTGGCTTTAAAGTGGGGAGGGGTGGATTCATTACCTCATGTAAAGTAAGGTAGCTGAATCCAAGTGCTCAAAGTCTTCAGTATATCTTCCCCATTTCTTGGCACCACTTAACTAGTCTTGGCTTCTGTCTTACATGGACTCTCCCTTGATTGGCAAAAGCCACCAGTCAGTTCCAGGCCTGCATTCTTTAGCTTCACTGTCTCTATTCCCAACTCCCTAACAGGAGAGATGGCCTCTGCCTCCCAGTTGTTCCAGTGAAAGGCTTTCATTGCCCCGCTTGGATGAATTGCCCACCACTAAACCAATTCCCGCAATGATTGACTATGCCAGGGTCTTAATGCCCATCCCTGGAATTCAGAGGTGGACATGGCTCATTTGAATCACATTGAAACAGGAGGGAAAGGGGACAGGGCACAACCTTTAAAAGAATTAAAACTGTTTACCTCAGACTGGGTCTTGAACCTAGGTGCTGGGACTCAAACCAGGTCAAAACCCAGTTTGGGACTCTAACCCATGTGGCTGGGACTGGAACCCACAGTATTGGTTTCAGGACCTAATGAAGCTCAGGTTCTTGATGTCTCATCCCAGAAAGAATTCGGTGAGAAACAAAGTGATAGTTAAGAAGTGGATTTCTTCAGAAATACACTTCATAGACAGAATGTGGGCCATGAAGGAGGATAAGTGTGGCAGCCTTGAAATGAGGTGTGGCTAGCTTTTATGGGCTCAGTAATTTCATAGACTAATGAGTGGGAGGATTATTCCAACTATCTTGGTGAGTTCAGTTCAGCTCAGTCACTCAGTTATGTCTGACTCTTTGCAACCCCATGGACTGCAGCATGTTAGGCTTCCTTGTCCATCAACACTCCTGGAGCTTGCTCAAACTCATGTCCATTGATTTGGTGATGTCACCCAACCATCTCATCCTCTGTCATCCCCTTCTCCTCCCGCCTTCAATCTTTCCCAGCATCAGAGTCTTTTCTAGTAAGTTCTTCAAACCAAGTGGCCAAACTAATGGAGTTTCAGCTTTAGTATCAGTCCTTCCAATGAATATTCAGGACTGATTTCCTTTTGAATTGATTGGTTTGATCTCCTAGCAGTCCAAGGGACTCTCAAGAGTCTTCTCCAACACCACAGTTCAAAAGCATCAATTCTTTGGTGCTCAGCTTTCTCTATACTCCAACTCTCAAAACCATGCATGACTACTGGAAAAACCATAGCTTGGCAAAGTAATGTCTCTGCTTTTTAACATGCTGTCTAGGTTTGTCATAGCTTTTCTTCCAATGAGCAAGCGTCTTTTAATTTCATGGCCACAGTCACTATCTACAGTGATTTTGGAGCCCCCCAAAATAAAGTTTCTCATTGTTTCCATTATTTCCCCATCTATTTCCCATGAAGTGATGGGACCAGATGCCATGATCTTCATTTTCTGAATGTTGAGCTTTAAGCCAACTTTTTCACTCTCCACTTTCATTTTCATCAAGAGGGTCTTTAGTTCCTCTTCACTTTCTGCCATAAGGGGTGGTGTCATCTGCATATCTGAGGTTATTGATATTTCTCCCAGCAATCTTGATTCCAGCTTATGCTTCATCCAGCCCAGCATTTCACATGATGTACTCTGCATATATGTTAAATAAGCAGAGTGACAATACACAGTCTTGACACACTCCTTTCCCAATTTGGAACCAGTCTGTTGTTCCATGTTCAGTTCTAACTGTTGCTTCCTGACCTGCATACAGATTTCTCAGGAGGCAGGTCAGGTGGTCTGATAGTCCCATCTCTTGAAGAACTTTCTGCAGTTTGTTGTGATCCACACAGTCAAAGGCTTTGGCATAATCAATAAAGCAGAAGTAGATGTTTTTCTGGAATTCTCGTGCTTTTTTGATGATCCAGTGGATGTTGGCAATTTGATCTCTGGTTCCTCTGCCATTTCTAAATCCAGTTTGAACATCTGGAAGTTCACAGTTCACATATTGCTGAAGCCTGGCTTGGAGAATTTTGAGCATTACCTTGCTAGCGTGTGAGATGAGTGAAATTGTACAGTAGTTTGAATATTCTTTGGCATTGCCTTTCCTTGGGATTTGAAAGAAAACTGACCTTTTCTAGTCCTGTGGCCACTGCTGAGTTTTCCAAATTTGTTGGCATATTGAGTGCAGCACTTTCACAGCATCATCCTTTAGCATTTGAAATAGCTTAACGGGAATTCCATCACCTCCACTAGCTTTGTTCCTAGTGATGCTTCCTAAGGCCCACTTGACTTCGCACTCCAGGATGTCTGGCTCTAGATGGCCTTACAAATAGCTGAGATAAGAACAGAAGCTAGAGGCAAAGGAGAAAAAGAAAGATATACCCATTTGAATGCAGAGTTCCAAAGGATAGCACGGAGAGATAAGAAAGCCTTTCTCAGTGATCAATGTAAAGAAATAGAGGAAAATAGAATGGGAAAGACTAGAGATCTCTTCAAGAAAATTAGAGATACCAAGGGAACATTTCATGCAAAGATGGGCACAATTAAGGACAGAAATGGTATGGACCTAATGGAAAGAGAAGATATTAAGAAGAGGTGGCAAGAATGCACAGAAGAACTATACAGAAAAGGTCTTCACGACCCAGATAACCACAATGGTGTGATCACTCACCTAGAGCCAGACATCCTGGAGTGTGAAGTCAAGTGGACATTAGGAAGCATCTTGGGGAAGGAGTGGAGATTTCCAGGAACTGGGCCACTCCCACTTTTTGGTCTTTTGATGGTGCCTTGGAACTGTCATCGGAGAAGGCGATGGCACCCCACTCTAGTACTCTTGCCTGGAAAATCCCATGAATGGAGGAGCCTGGTAGGCTGCAGTCCATGGAGTCGCTAAGAGTCGGACACGACTGAGCGACTTCACTTTCATTTTTCACTTTCATGCATTGGAGAAGGAAATGGCAACCCACTCCAGTGCTCTTGCCTGGAGAATCCCAGGGACGGGGGAGCCTGGTGGGCTGCCGTCTATGGGGTCGCACAGAGTCGGACACGACTGAAGCGACTTAGCAGCAGCAGGAACTGTCATGAAGGCTCTGGTTGTGTCATTTAGCTTGCTGATGAGGAAAAAGCTAACCCAAAATACAGACAAAGATATATGTACAAAGATTTTCATCACAGCATTTTTATAATAAAAAAGAAAGAAAGAGGGACTTCTCTGAAGGTCCGGTGGTTAAGAATCCACCTTCCATTGCAGGGGACATGAGTTTGATCCCTGGTCAGGGAACTAGGATCCCACATGCCATGGGGCAACTAAGCCCTCGTGACTTGACTAGACAGAAGCCTACAGGCTGCAGTGGATGGTCTTGTGTGCTGAAGCTAAGACCTGACATAACCAAAAAGATAATAAAAAATTAGTAAATATTTTAGGAAAGAAAGGAGGGAAGGAAGGGAAGAAAGAAAAGGCCTGTACGTCTAAGGATGGGAGAGTGGTAAATATATATATATACATGGTAACTCCATATACTAGAAGATTATGCAGTCATTTAAAATTTTTTTAATGGTTTTAAATCAAGAAATAGTTCTTACAATTTTATTGAATAAGAAAGCAAGACACAAAATTGTCTATGCAGTGTATTAACCATGTAAAAGAAAACTACATATGCCCAGAAATGGAAAAAAGGAAATACTTTAAAATGTTAGCAGTATTTCTCTCTTGATGGATGCTTGATCTTTTTCTTTTTTTATTTGCTTGTGTTATCTACAATTACCAAATATTATTTAAACATTTGTTTTCTTTTTTAAACTACCCCTTCTCAGCTCCTAAATTTGGCCATCCCTTACCACGGCAAGTTATTTGGACACCTGGAAAAAAAAACACTTGGTAAGTGACAGATGAAGGTTAGCAACATTTTTTTGTGTGTATCTTTTTTTTTTTTTTTTTATGAGGTGATATTTCATTGTGATTTTCACTTTCATTTTCTGATGATTAGTGATGTTGAACACCTTTTCATTTACTGGTTGGCCATTTGTATGTCTTCTTTGAAGAAATGTCTGTTCAGGTCCTCTACCCATTTTTTAACTGAGATTTATTTCTTTTTCTTGGTTGCTGTTGACTTGCAGGAGTTTCTTGTATATTTTAGATATTAACCCAGTATCAGATATGTGGTTTGTAAATATCTTCTCCCATTCTTTAGGTTGACTTCTCACTTTGTTTCTTTTTTCATGCAGAAGCTTTTTAGTTTGATATAGTTTCACTTTTATGTTTTTGTTGTCTGCATCAAACCCAAGAAATCATTGCCAAGACCAATGTCACAATGTTTCTCTCTCTCTTTTCTTTTAGGAGTCTTATAGCTTCAGGTCTTATATTTAAGTCTTATCCACTTTGAGTTGACTTTTTTGTTTGGTGTAAGATAAGGATCAAATTTCATTCTTTTGCATTCAGATATTCAATTTTCCCAACACCATTTGTTGAAGGGACTAGTCTTTCCTTCCTTGTGTATTTTTGGCTTTTATCAAATCAGTTGGCTTTTTACATCTGACTTTATTTGTAGACTTTGTATTCTGCTCCCTTGGTCTATATGTCTGTTTTTATGCTATACTGTTTAAGTACTGTAGCTTTTTCATTTAAAATCAGGAAGTGTGAGGCCTATACGAGGCTTCCAGCTTTGTTCTTCTTTCTTAAGATCTCTTTAGCTACTCTGAGACATTTGTGGTTCCTAATGAGTTTTAGAATTATTAAAAATTTTTGTAAAAAAGTGCTTTTGACTTCTTGATGGGAATAGCATTGAATCTGTAGATTGCTTGGGTAGAATGGACGTTTTAATAATATTAATTCTTCCAACCCATGAAGACAGATATTTTTCCACTGATTTGTGTCTTTTTCGATTTATTTCATCCATGTTTTACAACTTTCAGTGTATAAGTCTTTCACATCTTTGGTTGAGTTTATTTCTAAGTATTTTATTATGTGGTTGTAAATGGAATTGTTTTCTTAATTTCCTTTTCAGATAGTCTGTTATTAGTGTAGAGAAAAACAACTGATTTTTATTTATTTTTTTTTTCACCCTGCTTATTTATTTATTTATTTTTTTTTCCTGAAAAATTTCACAATATAATGTTGATAGTTTACCATGAAGAAATTAAGAAAAGAGAATAGTTTCTAATGTTTATCCATGTATTGACTGTTCGTAGTGCTCTTTACTCCTTCCTGTATTTCCAAGTTTTGTTTTGATATTATCATCATTCATAAAGGACTTTATCATTTTTTATAGCTCGTGCATGCTTCCTTAGCTTTCATTTCTCTGAAGGTGTTTTCCCCCCCATTTCAAAAGATACTTTCAATGAATATCTATTACAGAATTGACAGCTTTAATTTTTCAGCACTTTATTTTTTTTTTATTTGATAAATTTAACGCCTTTTATTGCCATACCTCATTTTACTGTGCTTTGCTTTAGTGAACTTTATAGATACATGTTTTTTTTTTTTTTTTCCTTGTTAATTTTCTGTTTAGTTGATCTATCCATATTGTGTGTATCTTAAAAATTCTCCCCAACCATTCACAGAAAGATCAGGGTTTTTTTAATAGTCAGTCCTTCCTTAGAAAGAATTCATCACTTCATCACAAGAGGTTTTTTTTTAAGTAAAACAAAACCTGGGAACAGAACAGAAACTTGTGCTGAACCCTGATATGAAAATGAACAGGCTAACTAGGATTCCAGCGGCCAGTGAAGTACCAGTGCAGAAAGGATGCTCAGGTTGATGGATGCCAGAGATCGAGGTAGAAGTACCTCCATCTCAGGCCTGAAATGCCTGAAGGAATTCCAGCCTGCCAGTTTTGGGGCTCTGTGGACACATTCTGCCTAAAGGCCCCTCAGATGACAAGGTCTCCCTCACCGCAGGCAGTGGCTGATTGCCAATGACCACCGGCTGGAAAGACAGACAAGATTATGCTTCTATGACCTCACATATTGTACCATCTCCAGGAAGTTTCCCTGCCTCCTTCCTGAGTCCCCAGAACCCCTCTAGATTGCATTTCTTTCTCAAGGAGCCATGGCTGTGGTGCTTTTCCATACCCTCTTAGATCTAATGTCACCACTGATGATGTGGCAGCTGGAATTGTGAGAAGACATCACGCAGAACTTTGTTCACGTCCAAGCTCTGACTCTCAACTCCTGAGCCTCAGCTTCCTGAGCTATAAAATGGACACAGTAATCTCCACAGCACAGAGCACTGGCGCCCTCCGGGCATGCGTGCTAAGTCGCTTCAGTCGTGTCCAACTCTTTGCGACCCTATGGACTGTAGCCCACCAGGCTCCTCTGTCCTAGGGATTCTCTAGGCAAGAATACTGGAGTGGGTTGCCATGCCCTCCTCCAGAGGATCTTCCCAACCCAGGGATTGAACCCACATCTCTTATGTCTCTTGCATTGGCAGGCAGGTTCTTTACCACTAGGGCCACCTGGGAAGCCCACTGCCCCCCTCCAGGGACTCTCTATGGGAACCATTTGACAACTCAATCCTCACGTTCCTATAACATGATTGTGCCCAAAGAAACTGCTGAGCAGTCCAGAACCACAAAGGAATGCCCACTGGTAGCAGCACCCCCAACCCAGCCTCCCCACCCAGATCTCTACCCAGTTCTAGCCAAGGAACAGCCAGCCAGTAGTGCTGGAGACACCCCTCCCATCTTATGGACAGAGTAATTGCCGGGTGGGACAACAGGACCTCAATTATTGAGGGTCTGTTCAGAGGTCAAAGGCATGCTGAAAACTGAACTCAGATTCCCCTTAAATGTGTTACTCTTTCTGATCCCTTGATCTCTGTCTCAGAGAACAGCAGCACCCTGGGGACCCAAGTTAGAAATCAAGATCTGCCTCTTATTCAATCTCTCAAACCCATCCACTTCTTCCCACCCCACCGGTGCCGCATAGTTCAAGCCATTACCCTTCTCCTCACAGGTCTCCTTGCCTCCACACTGCCCCACTAGGAACCTATCTCCTCCTGCCTTTGCTGAAAACTCCTCAACAGCTCTTAAAAAGGAAACCAGCCTCAGGAACTGAGCCTCCACCTTGAACATCCGGCCCCAGCTTACCTTTCTAATCTCATCTCTTTCCACTCCCCGCCTCACACCTCCTTATTTCCCCCAAATTCACTCTCACGTTTCTCACCCACCTGCTCCTCCTCCTGCTGTCTGCTCGGTCATTAACATTCTTCCCTTCTTCCTCTTTCACCAACAAGCTGCTACTCATATTCTAAGACTCCGCTCTGATTTCCACTCTTCCAGAAGACTTTTTGCTCCCCATCCTCACCCCCAAACTAGGCTATGTTTTCACTGCTACAACTTGCTGAACACTGTTCCAAGCACCTTTGCTGTCCCAACTCATTTAATCCTCAAATCCACGGACCCTGGCCTAGGTTTTCTTCTTTTTCTTCTTGTTTTTTTAAATCTATTTGGCTGCATCAGATCTTAGTTGCAGCATGTAGGATTTTGTTGTGGCTCATGGGCTTAGTTCATGTAACTCATGTAGCTCATGCCCTGTGGCATGTGGGATCTTAGTTCCCCCACCAGGGATGACACCTGAGTCCCATGCATTGCAAGGCAGATTCTCAACCACTGGACCACAGGGAAGTCCCTGTTATTCTTAATTTTACAGATAAGAAAACTGAGGCTTGTAGAAGTTAAAGCAAATTTTCCAAGGCCAAACAGTAAGTAGGCTTTGTACGGCTGAAAACTAGGTCTACTGTTTTTTGTTTTTTAAATAAAAAGAGCTGTATTGTCCTTTTCTGATTATAAAAGTAACAAGAAAAAAGCAAACACACTCCTCTTTTTGTCAATGTGTTGAGTATCCTTGGTCAAGGATGCAGTAGTCATTCAGTAAATGCCTCTCCTTATACCTATACATACATGCTGATTTGTATGGACAGCATTTCCTATAAACTGCTCATACCATTCTGCAGGTCTGTTTCCTTAAGTTGGAGCCCAAGCACCAGGCACCCCCCACCCGCCTTGTCCTCTCTTCTGTCCTCCCCCTAGCAGTCTCAGACTCTCAAGCCTCAGATGCTTGTAACTCCAGCTTTGGTTTCCCTGCGGAACAGTGATAATTCAAATTTGGTCTTGGTGTCCAAACCACGTCTGTACCGAGACCAAGCCACGCTCAGGCTTGGGGCTGCCCCTCACAGGCCACTCACATACCCACCACGATCTCCACGGCTACACATGGTCCCGAGTCCAACACCTTCAAATCTCTCCAAAACCTCAGGCGCGGACCTGAGTTCCAGCTGCCCACCCTCCACACTCCTAGCTGGGTTCTTGGTGGTGTTCCAGACCACTGCTTCCGGCTCCACATCAGGCGTTCCGGCGCGTTAATTACAGCCCTGCTCCCACCCGCCCCCCATCCCACCCCGGGCTCCCACCGCCACCTTTATCCCAGGGCTGCCGCGGAAGGCACCCCACCCACACCCCACCCCGTTCTAGGCCCTGGCGTCCCCGGCTCAGGGCCGAGGGAGACACTTCCAGTCCAGCTCTGGCGCCGGGTGCGTCCCGCTTTACGGAAGAAAGTCCGGGAATAATCCAGAGCGGATTTGCATCACAGCAACACTGGATAGGCTCACAGCCTCCAAACCCCTAAGGCCGAGAAAGTCCCTCTCCCGTCACCGCCCAGTGGCCGGATCGGAGGCTGTGAGGAAGTGCAAAGGAAGCTGCTGAAGGGAGGAGGTGTGCACACTGGCCGGGAAAGGTGTAATCGCTTCCCCTTTGCTGGGCCGGACCTCAGACTGGGCCTGGGTCCTGTCGAGGCTAGGATTAAAGGAAAAGCTGGCGCCCTGGGGTGGCGACAGTCTAGCGGCCCCCACCCCTTACTGCTAAGAGTCTCCCAGCCCTGGTCTCCTCAGATTGGCCCACCAGCTGCTTCTGGGCCCTGTATCCCTGTGGCCTCCACCTCTGTGACTGCGCACAGAACACAAACAGCCCTGAGCCTTGTATCACTGGGCATCAGATTTCTCTTCCTCGTGGGATAATTCATTCATCCCAGGTGGCCAATCGGTGCCCCCTCCAGAGGCTGCTCTTACTTTTTCTCAACCAGGAATGTCTTTTACCCCTTTGCATCAGCTAAAACGTTGTCCTTTCTTTAAGTCCACCTTTAAAACCACCTATACTTTTTCTTTGGAGAAGGCAATGGCACCCCACTCCAGTACTCTTGCCTGGAAAATCCCATGGATGGAAGAGCCTGGTGGGCTGCAGTCCATGGAGTCGATAAGAGTCGGACACGACTGAACGACTTCACTTTCACTTTTCACTTTCATGCATTGGAGAAGGAAATGGCAACCCACTCCAGTGTTCTTGCCTGGAGAATTCCAGGGACGGGGGAGCCTGGTGGGCTGCCGTCTATGGGGTCGCACAGAGTCAGACACGACTGAAGTGACTTAGCAGCAGCAGCAGCATACCTTTTCTTTCTTTATAAATATTTAATTGGCTGCACTGGATCTTTGTTGCTGCATGCAGGATCTTTGATCTTCACTGTGGCATGTGGGATCTTCAGTTACAGCATGGAAAATTTTAGTTGTGGCATGCAGGATATAGTTCCCTATCCAAGGATCCAGCCTGGGCCCCTTGCATTGGGAGCATGGAGTGGTAGCCACTGGACATCCAGGGAAGTCCCCCACCTATATATTTTCCATGAGGCCTGTAGAGGTCTGTGCCCTGCCTCTGTAAGCTCCCAGTATACAAAATCTGAAGCTTTTAGTCCTGACATCTCTGTCGGTGTATCCACCAAGCAATCTTTGGCAAGTCCTGTTCCCTTTCTGGACCTCAAACTCTATCCTCACCCTTACAGTGAAGGATCTTTTAGATGACTACCCCCACCCCAACCAGGTGCCCCTAGTCCTGACCCTATGAATCAGTGACTTCCTTATTTCTCAGCCCCTGATGATGACCCATCTTTGGACAGACCAGGGGTAGGTATCTATCTGAAATCCTTCCACCTCCTTTGAGTCAGTTACCTGATGCAGTTGTGCACATTGCTGAGTCTTGGGGATCCAAAAAGTATTGGGATTCTCAAGGTAGTGAGACTAGTGCCAACATGTCATGATGCCATCCCAGCTGGAAAGTCCCATGCCCCAAGCCCTGGAGGCCTATCAGTCAGCTCCAGCTTCAGCGGGCAGAGACTAGCCCATCCCAGAAAGTCAAGAAGCCTCCATTCACAGCCCCTCCCCAACATATACACACTATCTCCAGGAACAGTGACAGCAGCCTCTCAACCAGGACCACTCTCCAACCCAACCTCCTCACATTCAACCCAGTTCAGCTAGCTCCAATCTGAGCTGGAGCATACCCAGAGTTCCCAAGACAAGGAGTCTCAGTTCAGCTTTTTCACAGTATGAGCTGTCAGTCCTGGCTGCAAACTTTTCTAAGTGGAACCTGTCACCTTTCAGAGCCGGCTGGAGAGACTACTTCTCCCTGAAACTCCGATCCATGGACTTCCATTTTACCAAATGAAGCCGCATGAAATAATGCTAATCTGAAATCACAGCGCTCAGAATTAAGACAGACCTAGTTGAGATTCCACTCCTATTGCTCTCTAGCTGAATAATTTGAGGTTATGTTATTTACCCTCCCTGAACCTCAGTTCCTTCATCTATAAAATGGGAGCAATGATTTATATACACAGGGTGTTTGTGGGCATTGCGTAAGATGCCCAGTGATGAGTGTTATAAAAACACTCATCATGGACACTGACACATGTAGCATGTCAAACGTGAGCACTATTTCTATTCCCTCTTCCCTGCCTCCTCCCTGAAGCTGCCAGACACTTTCTCTGGAAGCTGAGAATGGAGCTATCTGAAGCTGAAACTGCTCTGGATGAAAGCAGGACTATAAAATACTAAAAGCTGCACTTAGGACCCAATTACAGACTTCAAAAAAAGAGCAAAGGAGGTTTGGGGCCTAGAGAGGGAACAACATTTACCAAAGAACACACAGCAGGTGTAGGTAGGTAGAGCAGCAGGCAAGCAGGGAGAGGGAGGCAAGTGGGAGTGTGGGTAGAGGTCAAGGCTGAATCCAAGGACAGGCAGCTGAGCAGGAGGATCTCCATCGGACATTGCCCCATTTCCCATGCCCAGAAGGGCCTGGCATTTGCCTTTCTCTGGAGCCACTCCTTCTGGGTTCCTGAGTTTGCAGTAGTTTCCCAGAAATGCTAGGTAAATATCCCTGTTGTTTACTGAGTAACCAACCCCATAATCAGACAAGGGTCCCCATACAAAATGTTGCCTCAAACTTGGCTCCTTCCATAGAGATGCCCGCCCCCAACAGGCACCATCCCAGACAGACGCCCTCTACAAGGTTCCCTATCAGGGCCTTGCTGGGGGCTGTGAGCCCCACCCTACAAAGTGGCTTTGGTGTACATCATGTTGCTCCAAGATCAGCATCTCTTTAGAAAGGGATTGCTCCTGCCAGCAGCCCCAAGAAAAATGTAGGATACGGACTATTTTCTGTTTGGTACCTTTCTGGCAAAAAACAAAAAACACCAGCCATGGGTCACCCATTCCAATGCGGTAAATAGTCTTACTAACCTTTGAAAATGTCCTGAGCTGATATTCACCCCAATCCTGGAGAAGCTGAAGGCATTAGGGCCAGTGTATTTTGCTACTTGATCTTTCTTTAGGTTGTATTTTCTTTGTTTATATAGTTCCCCCTCTCTTCTCACTGCCACTTCACTCCCCTCACCCTCAGGAACCAGGAATGTGTCCTTATGAAAGAGGTCTGTCTTCTGTCTGGTTTATTGCAGGTGTGTTACCTCACCCTAACTAAACTCATGTGTCCCGAGCTCTGCCTCCTCCTTCAAGTTCATGTGAGAACTACTGTGCGCATCCTCCGTGGGGAATTCCCAGATTTAGACCTCCACCCTTTACTAATTGACTTCTCAAGACTTCCATCTCAAGGATACTTTAGCCTTGTCATCTGGGACTCACTGATGCCAGAATTCTGTGTTTCTAAGATGCTGTTACTTGCATTGCACCATGCTAGAATTCTGTGATACTAAGATTCTGTGACTATGGAGTCTATGCATCCAGAATTTTGTGATTTTTGTTTCATAAATTTGTCATTGACATGATGACAACAATCAGAAGTCACTTGGCATGAGTTTCTTGTGTTTGTCCTCCAGAGAATGCAAATATCTGCTCTAGGTCTGCTCTAGGTTCTTATCTCTGAATTCGCTGAAGGCAGAGGAAGAAGCCAGCTGGATGGGTCAAGGGTAGCATTCCTACTTCACCTGGGGCTGCCAGGTATGAGACATGCCCTGGGAAGCTCAGTCTTAGGCCCATGCACTCAGTCCACCCGCCTCCCCCAAGCCTCTCAAAGAAGGCTGAGCACTGAAGAACTGATGCTTTTGAACTGTGGTGTTGGGGAAGACTCTTGAGAGTCCCTTGGGCTGCAAGGAGATCAAACTAGTCAATCCTAAAGGAAATCAACCCTGAATATTCATTGGAAGGACTGATGCCGAAGCTGAAGCTCCAATACTTTGGCCACCTGATATGCCAACTTATTGGAAAAGACCCTGATGCTGTGAAAGATTGAGGGCAAGAGGAGAAGGGGATGACAGAGGATGAGACTGTTGGATGGCATCACCAATTCAATGGACATGAGTTTGAGCAAACTCTGGGAGATGGTAAAAGACAGGGAAGCCTGGCGTGCTACAGCTCATGGCGTTGCGGAGTCGGACATGACTTAGCAACTGAACAACAACATCTGAGGGCAGGAGGAAAAGCAGGCTCCTTTACAGCCCTCCCACCCAGCTTCCTTTCCTCCCTGGACTGCCTACAGGTCCAGGAAAAGAAAGTTTACTGGGAGACTGGCCTGCCCAAATGGGCAGAGAGGGAGGGTTAAGCACAGGGCAGGGAGCCAGTGGAGGAGATATGGGAGATCCCCAAGGGAGCCCTGCAGCTTTCCCTGAAGGTGAGGAAGGAACAGAGGCCGGAAGTGGGGGTGTGGATGAGGCACTGGTAAGGGTGGGGTGACCGGTATTGCATTGTGGGGCTGGAGCTGCGCTTCCGGCCATTGACCCACTGGTGACAAGGGACCTCCATCCTGGCGCCCTAGGGGCTGTCTGGTCAGCCCTAACCCACTGGCTTTGTGCTCCTGTGCCTGAGTCAGACTCCCAGGAAACAGGAGTTGCCCTCCCCCGAGGGCAGGAGTTGAAAGTGGAGAAACTGATCCTCCAGAGCAACTTTCTGGGAGGGGCCATTGAGGCCAAGAAAGGGGCAGGAGTTTCTAAGTGTCACACCAGAGAATGGAAACTCTGGGCTCCTGAATTCAGCCCACACTCTCCAAAGGGTCCCAGTATTATAAAACGCTCCCCCAATGAGACCATTTGGCCACACTCCATGCTAGAAGATAGGCCCGCCTCCAGGCCTCCTCCCTGTGGTCTAGACCTCTCCTCCAGCCCTGCAGCCCAGCTGAAGCTGCCAAACCCGATTTTCCAGTGGTTGCCCCAGGCTGGGTAAAGCAGGAAGCCCTCCTCCAGGCGTGAGTCCTTCAGACCACAGGCATCCCCTCCCCCACCTCCTGATGGCATCCCCTCCCCCACCTCCTGATGGCATCCCCTCCCCCACCTCCTGATGGCATCCCCTCCCCCACCTCCTGATGGCATCCCCTGCTTCTTCTACAGCAGTGCCACCGCCGCTTCCTCCTCCACCTGCCTGCCATCTCCCCTGAGCTGCTCCCTGAGCAGGGGCATGTGTGATCCGGCACTACCCCTCTCTGGGCCTTCAGTTTTCTCATCTACAGATGGGGAACACTGCACTGCCTCCCAGGGATCAACTGTGGGGAAGCTCCAAAGGAAAGAATAGCAGTGGACCTCCATGTGGATGGTGGGCTGGTACAGTGTTGGGAGCACAGAATGGGGTGTGAGAAGGAAGCAGGGCTTGGTGGAATTCTGGAGGTGCAGTGGTTGGGGTGAGAGGTATAAGGTAAAGGGAGTGTGTCCTTCTGGTTTCCTCAGGTCCCCTCTATGAGAGACAGACCATCATCCCAGCCTGAATGCCTCGTTACCAACTCAGAGCCCTTGCTGCAGCTCAGGGCTGCACCTGTGTGCTCTGTTTAATGTCTGTCTCCCACCGAGCTGCAACTCTAACCAGGAAGAACTCCCACGGTCCTGCTCACTGCTCTATCCCCAGAACTTGGCATCTTCCCTGGCACATAGCAGGCACTACTGACCGAAACATAATTTCAGATTGAAAAGCAGAAGGAGAGGCACCCTAGGGGCTGGAGACCAGCCAGGTCAGCTCACCTAACCCAGGCCCCTTCTCCGGGCTGCCATACTGCCCAAGCCTCCTCCTCTGGCCTGGGAGCCCAGTGTTCTCAGCTTCCAGGGAGCCATGACTGGGGTGGGAGAGAGTGAACCAGATTAGCGATCCAGGGGGTCACCTAGACTAGGATGAGGGGGACCATTGGCTGTGGCTGTCTCTGGGAGCTTGAAGGGGAAGGAGAGTTGGGAACCTGGCGGGGGAGGGGCAGTGAAGGAGCCGTCATTGCAGAGGAAGCTAAAAATAGCCAGAAGAGATGATGTCATCGGGTTCCCACAGCTAAGCAACCCCCTCTCTCTCTCACACACACACACACATCCACTCATGCGTGCACACACACACATCCACACACAATCTCACAGCCCCAGATACACATAGACACAAGTGTGGGCAGGCACACACACACCCCCATACACGCGCTGTCTCACATAGGGGAAGGGAGGCTTCTGGGTCCCAGGGCCACAGGGGCAGGGAAGTCTGCTGAGTGTGTTTGCATGAGTGTGTGCCTATGTTGGCGTGAGCAGGATTGCAGATGTCAGTCTATATGCTCGTGTGCTGTAACCAGGTGCATGCATGTTTGCGTGTGTGTGCTCATTTGTAGGCATGTGTGTGTGTTACCTGTCTCAGGTGGAAAGGTTTATATATATTTGTGTCAGTACATACATCTATTTATAGGGGTGTACTTGGCGTGTACTTGCATGCAGGTGTGAATTTGTTACCTTGTTTATCTGTATCAGTTGTGTTTATATGTCTGCATGTGTTCCTGGACTGTGTCACATGTCTTTATATGTGTGGGCATCCTTGCGGGCTTTGGGCACTAGCTAGTCAGCCTCCAGCTCTGACTGGGGGTTCAGCACCTTCCCCCAAACCCTGAGAAGCCTCATCCTCCACCAGTGCAGTCTGGGCACGATGTGTCAGTGAATTCTCTGGCCCGGTCCTCCTCTCAGGTCCCGGTCTCTGGCAAGCCTTAGAGTGGAGGAAAGCAGACACAATTCATTTTCTCCTCACAGGCTGCCCAGGGGGCCAGGCCAGAGGTCTCACAGTCCACTCCCACCCCCGCCCTCCTGGAACTGGAGCCAGACCTCGGGACACTGGGACACTCACTCACTTGTGCATGAAATGACACATGACAGACAGTCCCTCACAGTGTTTCCTGCCTCTGAGACACAAACTCCACGGAGACACACCCCACAGAAACCCAGTTACACCCGATGACACATGGGCGCACACGCAGAAATCCAAATGGAAAATCCCCAGGCCTGAGTGCTTAGCACCCTCCCCCTTCCTGGACGCTCACTCAGTCTCGCCCCACCCCCAAACGCCCCAGCTCAGCTGTTAGTCCGGGAAAATACCGACCTCAGAGAACGGCTGTGGGGGCTGAGGGTGGTGCACCCCCTTGGAAGCTAACCCTTTCCTACTTCTGGGTGACCCCATCCCCCTCCTGGTGGAGCAGATGACTGCCTCCCTGGCCTATTCATACCCTCACACACACACACACCTTGACACACAGCTGGCCACGGAGACACACTCATCTCAAAGGCACACTCAGCCACGTCTGCTTCAAACTCCATTCTCTCTGTCTCACTCACACTAACCCTCACAGGCACACAGAGGCACATACATCTCACACTCAGACACTCATTACGCTGGAGCAGTGCAATCTGTCTTTCATGCCATCTTTTTCTGATTTATGCCTCTACCCTTCTCCCCAGTGACCCAGGTCCCTATACCTTCCAATATGTCTACGGAGACCCTTTTCCCTGTTCTGATGGGAGTGCAAGGCAGGAAGGACCCCCACCTCACAGGCCAGAGCAAAAGCTGAGGCCAAAGATGGTATGTGTTGCCGACCTTGTTCTGTCCTTCCAATGTCTTCCTGTGATGCCTGCTGCTGCTGCTGAAGCCTGTCCCTGGGAGCATTCAGCCCTAGCCCTGCCCTCATACCCTCCATAGTCAGCTGGAAGCACCTGGGAGTGGAGGAAAGCAGTTGGAGCAGAAAGGACTGTATTTGTCTGCTATTCACCACTCGTGGCCCTGAGGAGATGAAGGTCCGGAGCCAGCCAAGCTTCTGGACTAGTTTCTGGATGTTTCAGAGGATCAGAAAGCTGCCAGGTTGACAGAGGTGTCTGAGAACTGAGGAGAGAAGGGAGAGGAAAAGAGTGTGAGGAAGCTCCACTGCTCTTAGACTCTCCCATTTCCCCAAGCCGTCCACTTCAGCTAACACGTCCTCCTCCATTACGGCGCTCAGACTCTGGGGTGCTAGAGTACCTGCACAGGGCTCATGTGGGTAGGACTTCAGTGGCCCTGTTCTCCTCCCCCACCCCACCCCACCCTACCCGGGCTCAGGCCCTCAGCCTACCTTGCGGTGCAAGGATCAACACCCTGGTGGTGGCAGTTTGGGTGTCGTTGATATCCGTGGCCACACTGGCAAGATTGGTGGTTACAGTGGTGCCAGCTGGGCCTTGCCGTTTCTGCCGGTACCTTCTGCGGCTACACTTGAACATCTTGGGAAAGCGGGGCCGAGGCCAACCCACGCCTGGCCTGCGGTAAGGGGAAATTAAGCCCCGGGGCCGAGGGGCACGGACAAGCTGAGAAGGCCCCATGGGTGCAGTGAGCTTCTGTAAGGTGCCTGATGGTGCTACTGGCCAGGGCAACGCGGCTTCTGTGACATACAGAGCTTGTGTAGGGGTGATGCTCTTTATTACAGAGCCTGGTGCCCAGCCCCTCCCTAAGGGTTTGACTCCGTCACAATTCCCTCCAGGGATCCAGCCCCAGAGACAGAAAACTTCAGTTTAGCCCCTTGGGAAAGGAACTCTGAGTAAAAAATTCACTCCCTCACCTTTTCACTCATCCAATGTTAATAATATTAACATTGTTTACTGAGCACTTACTATGTGCCAAATATGGTGCCAAGTCCTTCACAAACATTACCTCATCTAATCCCACAACAACCCCACAGCAAGGAGATTCTATCATTATTCCTATTTCACATACAGTCGATTATCATTATTTGTGGTTCAGTTCAATTCAATCGCTCAGTCGTGTCCAACTCTTTGTGACTCCATGAACTGCAGCACGCCAGGCCTCGCTGTCCAACTCCCAGAGTTTACTCAAACTCATGTCCATTGAGTCAGTGATGCCATCCAACCATCTCATCCTCTGTCATCCCCTTCTCCTCCTGCCTTCAATCTTTCCCAGCATCAGGGTCTTTTCCAATGAGTCAGTTCTTTGCATCAGATGGCCAAATTATTGGAGTTTCAGCTTTAGCATCAGTACTTCCAATGAATATTCAGGACTGATTTCCTTTAGGATGGACTGGTTGGATCTCCTTGTAGTCCAAGGGACTCTCAAGAGTCTTCTCCAACACCACAGTTCAAAAGCATTAATTCTTCGGTGCTCAGCTTTCTTTATAGTCCAACTCTCACATCCACACATGACTTATGTAAAAGCCATAGCTTTGACTAGACAGACCTTTGTTGACAAAGCAATGTCTCTGCTTTTTAATATGCTGTCTAGGTTGGTCATAATTTTTCTTCCAAGGAGCAAACGTCTTCTAATTTCATTATTTGTGGTAGTTATGTTCCAATAAAGTCACCACAATCATGGTATTAGCAAATATTTAGCCAGTGCTTTCAGGAGAAATACAGGATTAGATTCATACCAAGCTCTGGTCACAATATCTTGTCAACTCACCAATAACCTAATTTATGTGTGTTTCTATTAAAGGTGCTTCATTTAAAATATATTGATGTCATTAACATTGAATTCGTAGCCAATAGCACTATAACACGTACCTGAATAAAGTTTATCCAACACAAGTATTTTCTTCATAAGGCACATGACAGTCTTCTTGTACTTAGGAACACTAAAGAGCACTTCAGTGTTATGCTAGAGGGGGGTATTTAATAGCAAAATCACCAACAAAAAGCACATAAGTGCAAAAAAGTGACAGACAACAAGTAGGCCACAAAAAGAACACTTGTTTATGAGAGTCGAAACAAGAAAGCAGAGCATCCCCTTGTTCAACCTCATCTGAGAACAAGCGTGTTGGACAACTTGAATTTTTTTGCTGCTCTACATGTGTACATGAATGACCACTAAAATGCCGTGAGTGTGCTCTGGACTTACAGGTCATTTTATGAGTGGGTAAATTCACAGATGTGAAATCCATGAACGATGAAAATCGACTGTACAAGGAAACCGAGGCTTAGCTGAGTGAAGTCACACAACTAGAGGCAGGCAAGGATTCAAATCTGGGATGGCCAAGGTCCAAAGCCCAGACATTTAACTCCTGCTCTTCTGCAGTCAAAGCTTCCCAAGTGGCTCAGTGGTAAAGAATCCGCCTGTCTTTGCAGGAGACACTGGGTTCAATCCCTGGGTTGGGAAGATCCCCTGGAGGAGGAAATGGCAACCCACTCCAGTATTCTTGCCTGGAGAATCCCAAGGACAGAGGAGCCCGGTGGGCTACAACCCAGGGGGTCACAAACAGTTGGATACAACTGAGCAACTGACCACACAGCACATTCTGCATTTATTCATTCATTCAGAAATGTGCACTTAACTTTCTGTATCTCTCTTTCCCCATATTGAAAAAGCAGATGAAAAGAGAATCTTATAGGATTATTGTGAAAGGTAAAAAAAAAAGCCTACGATATAAGTTACACATTGAAAACATGATCTGTACAAATATTCATGTTAACAGCCTTCCTCTCTTTCCTGTCTCTTCAGCTGCCTCCTCCCATTATAAAAACAAATTAAAAATCTTCCACCCCACACCCCCTCTGGCTGTGACTCTCCTTGTTCTGAACTTTTCACTCTGTGGTCATTCGTTTATGTCCCAGAATGGGAAGAAAAATCTCATTTTTAATCTCATCTTAAAACCCTGTAACTATTGTGTTATACAGACCAGGAAATAGAGGCTCAAACTCAAGCCTAAGAAATGCCCCCAGGGTCACACAGCTAATAAGCAACAGAACCAGGATTGGAGCACTTGGCCTGAGTGACTTAAAAGCCAGAACTTTCCCAGCAGCTCAACATCAGCAGCCGGGAAAGGACTCGTTAAGATGGGTATAACAGAGCTGAAGAACTTTCAGGGGAGGGCAGTGCTTTTGTGGGACCATGGTGCCCTCTGCTGGCAGGAAGGGAGGGGTGTATACAGAATGCTAAGAGGACTGAGGAGAGAAAAAGTGTGGGGAGGGAGGAGAGGGAGGAAAGACTCAGGGAGGGAAAAGATGGGTTGAAGTTTCCTGGAGGGAGAAAAAGGAAGAGTCGTTTGTTTGCCTCTCAGAGGAGGGGAAGAAAATGCCAAGCCTGGGTCACTTCCTTGAAAGCATGTGTGGGCAGGCCTGCATGAGTTTGTGTGTGTGTGTGTGTGTGTGTGTGTGTGTTTGAGCGTTTCAGTATGCACCTCAGATGTTGCTCTGGATTGTTGCTAGGAGTCAGCCCACACAGAGTTCACAGGTGTGTGTGCCTGTGCAAGTGTGCATTCGAGAGCACTAGGAGGAGTTGATGTGTGTATGTGGGTGTGAATACACAGCCTGGGCAGGTGTGTGTACCTGCGAGCATGTGGGATGTGTCCGGCCATCTCGGCAGGTGCAGGTTAGGAAGCAGCTGTGCCTTGCTGTGGAAGGCACACGGTTCTGGGGGGCGCTCACCTCAGCCACAGACAGCTAGCTGTCTTACTCAGATCAGGAGGGGCGTTGCTGTGGTTGGGTTGCCAGGCGGAGGCCAGAGGCTGCTGGAGCTGTGGGGAGGGAGCGGCAAGCAGCAGGGGGCAGCAGGGGCAGGCCGACCGGGTGCGGGGGGGCGGGGGGTGGGCGGGCAGAAGGAGCCTTTAAAGCTCCTGCCCCGCCCACAGGTGAGCAGTGCCGTGAGAGCCCGCGCTGTCTCCCGCTTGCCCACTCAGTGGCAGTTCTCCTGGAGCTGTGGTCCTCTCTGGAGCCTCAGCAGATCCCTCTTACAGAACTTACTACCAGGACCCCTGACCAGGTGATGGCATAGGATAGAGACTCTCCTGTGAAAAGAGAGCAATCTGGAAACAGGTTTGGGGAGCTGGGAGGGCCACGGGGAGGGTCCTGGAAGAGCCTAGGATTGGTTTGGGGTGGGGGGAGTGGAAAGTCCAGGATAAGCAGGAGCCAGGTAAGGACATGGAGTGACCCTGAAGTGGGGGAATCAGGCTCAGGGTGCCTGTGGGATGGACGCACGTGGGATGTTAGAATTTCAAAGTGTCAGGTGTTAGTAGAGGGCCTGGGCAGTACAGAGGGTTAGGGGTATCAGGATGGGAACTGGGGAAAGTCCTGACGCGTCAGAGTCCAGAGACATCAGAGTCCAGAGGCAGGAGAAGCTTGGTAATTATGTGAGTCCAGGATGCTGGAGTCTGGTATGTCAGTCCAGGCTGGGGGAAGCGGTCAGGGAGCGAGATCCTAATTCCCACATGTCTGCCTCCCAGGAGCCACCATGGGGTGCTTCAACTTCATTAAGGTCATGATGATCCTCTTCAATATGCTCATCTTTGTAAGTATGGGGGTTATGGGTTATTTAGGGTTCCCTACAGGAGTGGGTCTTAACCTGAGTAGAGCCCCAACTGGGGAATAAGAGATTGCTATGTCCACTCTTCCTGAAAGTTTCCCCTGATGATGAGATGTGGAAGTCTCCCCGAAGACTGAGTCTTGGCTCCAGGAGCAAACTAGCTGCCACACAACTTGGGGTGGAGAAGTTTAGGGGCATCCTCTCCTTCCAGGAAGTTTCAGGTTTAGAGCAGGGCAGGGTAGGCTAACAGGCTAGGGCCTCAGGGAGGGGCAGGGGTTTGCCCAAGATCACCTAGCGTGGAAGGAAATTCAGTGGCCTGTGTATGGTGGGGAGCCAAAAGCCGAGAAGGTCCGGAGATATGAGAGTAAGAGTTTCAGCTGCAAGCGGAATTTGTTGTATTTTTTCAACAAACACTGCCTAAGACTCTGTGCCCTCAGGGATCTCGGGTCCAACAGGCCAGATAGGCAACCAGTTTTCCACAGTATGTGTGGTCTGATCACAGGGTGCATTGAAGGGGCTTGAACCCTGCCTAGTCAGAGAAGACTTCTAGAAGGAAATAGCTGAGGCTAGGAATTTGCACATAGTGAGGGGGTTGGTAAAGCATGCAAAAAGGCCCAGAGGCAATGAAATCAGATATTGTTCAGAAAACCAGGAACAGACTATATAGGGCATGTTTGAGGAAGCTGAGCAATGAGGCATGAATCTAGAGATGGTGGTAAAATTGGGGAGAAATAGACAACATGAACAAAGGACAAAGCCCTTGGATGGTGGCTGAGGATGGAGGAAGGGGCAAGCAAGACAGAGGTCTTGGAGATGATGACCACATCTCCTCTCTGCTGAGAGCAAACCTGGTGGGTACTTCATCAGCAGCCATGTACCCAGTGGACTTGCAGCTCAGGATATTTGGAAGTCATGTGCCCGTAGGTGGTCATTGAAGCCATGGGTAGGGTGAGCACACACAGGGAGAGTGAACTCCAGGAAACTCAATTTGTAAGGGATAAACAGAGAAAAGGCTGCTGCTGCTGCTGCTAAGTCGCTTCAGTCGTGTCCGACTCTGTGCGACCCCAGAGATGGCAGCCCACCAAGGCTCCCCCGTCCCTGGGATTCTCCAAGCAAGAACACTGGAGTGGGTTGCCATTTCCTTTTCCAATGCATGAAAGTGAAAAGGGAAAGTGAAATCGCTCAGTCATGTCCGACTCCTAGCGACCCCATGGACTGCAGCCTACCAGGCTCCTCCATCCATGGGATTTTCCAGGCAAGAGTACTGGAGTGGGGTGCCATTGCCTTCTCCGAGGAAAGGCTACCAGGAAGCAAATAGAGAAAGAGCATAAGGAAGCAAAGCAGGAGAGCAAGGTGTCAGAAAGTCAAGGAGGATACACCCATGGCTGAGCACAGGTTGTCACCAGAGACCTCAAAGCCACAGGAGACTGGGTGAGAGTGAGCAAAGGATGAGGAAGTGGAGACATGAAGTGTAGGTGAATTTGGAGGAATTGGGCTAGGGGTGAGGACAGTCTCTGTTGATGGTGTGGCCTGTGCCTTGGGCTTCTTCTCCTTTCAGGGAACTAGCCTTTATCCCTGTATCTGAAGAAGGCAGCAGGATTGCAGGGATCTGGAGCACAGGGGTTCTGGCCCAAGGGGGTTAAAGGCAAATCCGGTTTGGTTTCTGGCCTCTGTTGCCCAGGCCTTGCCAGACTGGGCAGGGCTGGCCTCCGACTCCTTGAAATCTGACCCCACAGGCTAGAAGCCCAGTCTTGTGTCCTTGGGCAAACATGCCTGGGATCCACCCACAACCTGCCACCTCGCTCCTGGTTCCAGCCTCAGTTTCCATAGCCGGAAAGTGGGGACTGGACACCTGGGTGGTGTCAGGCTGATTCATCCACTGAAGCACTGGGTCAGCGAGGCTTTGCTCTAAGAGCTGTGGGAACTGGGCAGGGCCCTCCTTTCCAGTCTTGGCCTCAGGATCACCTCTGAGGTGGGGTAGAGCCTCTCAGAGCTCTGGCTGTACTCCATCTCTGGTGCCTCAATTTCCACTTGTGTGGCAAGGAGAGGTCTAAGCTGGTCCTGGAAGAGACCCAAATGGGGGGCCTTAGGGTGGGTGTCCCTTCTTACCATTGCCCTCTCCAAGGTTGGAAGCAGGTGTTAAACCTCAGCCACACCTCTGTTGCTATAGTGACTGTTGAACCTGCTCAATGCTACCACCCTCCTCTTTCTGCCTATCAGAGAACCAAGGTGTTCCAGGCACCTATAACCCAGAAGCGAAATGGGGGGGAGGTGGCTGCTGGCCGGGGGTGGGGGGTGGGGGGGAGGGGCAGGTGTTCACCTGCTTGTTTGCACTTCAAGCTATGTGGCAGGACCCTGGCAGTGGTAAGGGAAAGCTTTGCCCCTCCCCCACACCGTGGCTATTTCTGGAATCCCTGGTCCCATTTACATCTGCCTAGATGTGCAGCCTGCTGCTGACTGCAGATGTCCCAGCTCCCATCTTTTTAGCTCTAAAGATGAGTCACAACTCCCTACAGGATGAGTTTTTGGACTCCATACCCAATAAATGGGAAAGTTTCTCATCTCCCATCTTCCTACCTGAGCTGTGTGATAGGGAGCTGCCTGACAGCACTCTTTCAAAGTCTGCTTCTCTGTCCCCAGCTATGTGGTGCAGCCCTGTTGGCAGTGGGCATCTGGGTGTCGGTTGATGGACCATCCTTTGTGAAGATCTTTGGGCCGATGTCATCCAGTGCCATGCAGTTCGTCAACGTGGGCTACTTCCTCATTGCAGCCGGTGCTGTGCTCTTCGCTCTTGGTTTCCTGGGCTGCTACGGTGCCCAAACTGAGAGCAAGTGTGCCCTCATGACGGTGTGTCAAACCCAGCTCCACAGGCCCATGACCAAAGCCCAGGGTCCCCTCACCCTTGACACTAGGCCCTGGGGATCCCCAAACCCTGCTCTGGATTCCAAGGGTCTCAGCAAACGGGGCCCCTGCCTTGTTTTCATGGTGGGGTGGGAGGGCAGAGCACGATTAGGGTAAGGAAGGCATGAGAGGCTCTCTCTCCCTAAAACTCAGATCCCTGTTCTCCACTCAGTTCTTCTTCATCCTCCTCCTCATCTTCATTGCTGAGGTTGCAGCTGCTGTGGTCGCCTTAGTGTATACTACATTGGTGAGGAACAGGGATGAGGCAAAGGGGTACCACTGGGCAAGCCCTGAGAGGGGGCCACACCCTCCCCACCAGGCTGTAAACACTGGCCTTCCGCACCCAGGCTGAGAACTTCCTGACGGCGGTGGTGGTGCCTAATATCAAAAAAGAGTACGGTTCCCAAAAAGACTTCACTCAAGTGTGGAACTCCACCATGGCAGGGGTAAGGTGGGCTGAGGGAGACTTGGGGGTGGGGAGAAATAAGCAAGGCCCCTCTGATCATCTTCTCTTCATCTCCAGCTTAAGTGCTGTGGCTTCACCAACTACACAGATTTTGAGGGGTCACCCTATGTAAGAAAGAACGGTACCTTTCCCCCATACTGTTGCTATGACACTGTCAATAACTCGCTCATGGAACCCTGCAACAATTTCACCGCCCATAACATGAGTGTACAGGTAAAGGTTGGCCTAGGAGGTTGGGATGCTTTAACGACCTCAGGGTGCTGAATGAGAATGGGAGCAGCTGCTGACTATAGATGCTCTCTCCCCTCCCCCAAGGGATGCTTCAAACAGCTTCTGTATGACATCCGAACCAATGCAGTCACTGTGGGTGGTGTGGCAGCCGGAATTGGGGGCTTGGAGGTAAGGAGAGGAGCTTGGGGCAGGATATCCCCCACCCTGGTTCAGGGCTGCTTGACCCACCTCTGAGGCCCCTCTGGAAGAGACAGACTTCTAACAAAGCTTCATGATCAGTGTCTGGTGGGACAGGGGACTACAGTTTAAGGACCCTGATATGTCTCTTCATCTCTCCCTATTCCTTCCCCACCAGCTGGCTGCCATGATTGTGTCCATGTATCTGTACTGCAATCGGGAATAAGTTGGCTTCTCCTTCCACCACTGCTGCTGTCGTATGAGAACTGTGAAGAGGCGATGATCAGGGTGGGGACAGGATCTAACAGTGTCTCTTGGGCCGGAGTTGACCTAACTTTGTTCCTCTGGACTCGGGGCCAAATGGACACCACCCCCTTCAACTGGAGCCTGACATTTCCTTCTATTGGTGGGTTTGGGGTCCTCCTATTCCAGAGCCCCTAAGGTAGCCAATCCTCTTACCCATTCCTCCAGTCTGTCCCTTAAACACTTGATACCCTCTCAGAGCAAGGCGGGGGGGTGCTCTTGGGGATCCCAGTACTCCACAGGGGGGATTAGAGAAAGGCAGCCCATAGCATGAGCATATACAAAATCAGCAGTTACAGAGCGGATGTGTAGAAGGCATTTCAGAACTCATAAACCCATTAAAATGTTTATCTGGACTCTGTGTATCCTTGGGGAGAGGGACCTCAAACTTGTCTACACTGGCCTCAAACGCCTGTGGGGTTGTTGACTCAGAGGCTCCTGGGAAGGCAGCAGAAGGGAAGTGGCATGGAGGCGGGCCGCTATTTCTCACCTTCATTTGGATTGCAGACCTGGAAGGGAGCTTAACAAGAATGCCCAAGAGGTCATTGAAGGAGGTGGCAGGGGCTGAGCCAGTCTGCAGCCCTATAATGTGGGAGGACTTTGGCCTGAAACTACCCCTTCCTGGGTAGAGGCACTGGACTGGAAAACTATGAAAATAACAAGCTTGTGCCCAAATAGGGGGCAGGGAGACTAAAAATACTGCCAGGGCAATGGAAGAGGGTCATTCCTTAAGTTCTGGGAAGCCCTCCAGAAGCCCCCACCAGGGCACCCAAGCTGCCTACCCTTCCCAGGCAGGCAGAGCCCCACACCTGTCCCTGCTTTGGGGACATCAGAAAGAATTTCATTTACTCTCTTTCTTGGTCACCCAGTGCTCTATAGATCTGATCTCTTATTTAGTCTTAACTACCCCATGTTCCAGAAACTGGGCCTAGAGAGCCCAAGTGACTTGTTCCAGGCCCACAACCTCCTATGAAAAGCTGGGCCTGGATTTGGGTCCAGCCCATCTGACTCCAGAGCCAGGTGGGGTCCTGGCTGACATGGTGGCATGATTCACTTTTAAGTCACAACATCCCAGACAACCATCTGATCACTGCTGCAGAAGAAAGAGCACTAAGGTGGGAGGCCGTGGCCAGAGGGTATGGTGTCTACCTCCAAGCCAAGCCCAGCCTGGCAAACCAGGCCCCCTTGCCTCCCTTTCACCCTTCGATCCTTCTTCCCAGGCTTTACTAGGACAAGCCAGAACCATCACTTGCCCTGAGTCCAAAAAAGAACTGCAACCTTGCCAGTGCAACACGGTCCAAGAGCTAGTCTTCACGGCCCAGATCAGGAGTCTGCTGGGGAATGGGCAGGTGGAGTACTCGGAACCCATCCCACCTTTCTATGCCTCATACCGCCCAACCCCCAGTTGCATACATAGAGGCTGCAAGGGATTTGTTTGCCCTGGGCGGGCCTCGTCCACCTCATTACAGGTTAATTGCTCCTCAACCTGGCTTTTGTGGCACCTCGAACACTATCTCTACCTCCGGCAAACACTGAAGGCGTCATGGTGGCGAGAAATGCTGGAGCCACATACCATCCCTGCCATTACTGAGCAGGGCTCCAGGCACCAGTGGAGAGGCAGGGGCAGAGAGCTGATGACAGGGCGGAGTTCCTGCCAGTTCCTGCCTCCTTGGCCAAAAAGCTCCATACAAGGAGCTCATCCAGCTCACTTTACAAGGGCTCTGCAGGCAGACCCCTTCTCAAACTGTCCTATACACACTTTCATGAACTTAAGTCCTTCACAGATTCCCCAGTTGCCATGCCTTGGGCTGTATCAACTACTCCTCTGGATAATATCTTCCATCTTCTGGCAGGCTTGCATGATTTACATCTTCTCTGGATCACTGGTTGGGTAGGAATCTGATGAAAATGATAGCTTTTCCCCAGAAAAACGCTCAGATACGGAATCTGTATACAAAGTACCCTAAGGGCCACAGGCATCCTTGTTCTTGCGTCTCCATCTGCAGTGCACTCCTCACTTCCTGCATGAGGGACATTCAGCTCTGTCTTGCCCACTTCCTTCCCACATGCACTATCCTCACCTGCTCCCCATCACCTCCTCATCCCCACCTATTCCATTTTGCTCTCTCTTGCTCCATTTCTGGGGACAGGTCCTCTGGCCCAGATGAACTTGGCAGGAAACAGTAGGATGGTTAATTGAACAGTGGGAACGGGGCGTGGGGTGGCTGCTCTGAGTTCAGGCCCAAGTAGCGGGCAAAGGTCAGGCTCAGTTGTTCTAGGGTGGACCTTAAGTAAAAATCTTGGAGTTTGAGACTCGGGCATCCCCTGGTGGCCAAAAGGCACTAGTGAAAGTCGCTCAGATGTGTCTGACTCTTTGTGACCCCGTGGACTATACAGTCCCTGGAATTCTCCAGGCCAGAATACTGGAGTAGGTAGCTTTTCCCTTCTCCAGGGGATCATCCCAACCCAGGGATCGAACCCAAGTCTCCCACTTTGGAGGTGGATTCTTTACCAGCTGAGCCACAGGGAAGCCCAAGTGGAAAATAACCCTGTGGAGGATAGTAAAGAAAACTCACCATCTATCATCACCATTCTCTCTCCCACCCATCCGTGTGTGTGTGTGTGTCTCTCTCTCATACACACACAGTCACGAGACACATCCCCAGAGCTTTTCTCCTTTTTTAATCAATGACCACCTTATCCAGCTTTGGAAATCTGGACAAAGAGGAGGCTGAGAAGAGGCCTGGTTCAGTGTCTGAGGGTCTCTGAGTGAGTCTGCATCAGCAGGTGGGCCCCAGGTGGGCCTGTCCATGGGTTGGGCACAGCAGTTTCCTGAGTAAGAGCCTGCCCCACCCTCAGGGCAGCACCCCAGTCCAAGAAAAAAAAAAAAAAAAAGAATCAAGGCCCTCCAGGCTTCAGCTGTTTCCAAGGTCCTCAGGACAGTCAATAAATATGTTAGATTCTGAGTCAGGCCTGGGAGGAGGGAGTATGCAAAGGGCAGGATGGGCTGCCCAGGGATCCCAGTGATTCCCAGGTACTCTCCTGCCCTTTCCCGACAAGGAAGTAAATAAATAGACCTCCAACTCAGGAGCAGAGGAACCCTCCCCTGGGAGTTAGTAATTAAGTCTCATGTTAAAAACAAACCAGACCCAGCCCCTGCCAGTGTCTACAAAATCCTACAGGATTGGGTAAAGGGCTAGCCTGCCTGGGGGTACACAGTACCCAGCCCTGCAGGTTCCTGGAGGAGGTCTCATGTCTGTTCTGCAGCTCCTGGGCCTCCCTCCTCCTTTGGGGGTGACTCCAAGAAAATTGGGGTGATTGATGGTGGCTTCTTCATCCTGAGAAGAGAATAGGAATGTGGACAGAGAAGCGGTCACTAGCTACATCCCCTAATCCCATCAGTCTTCCATTTCCCAGGACAGGATAGGGTCACTCACGAGTACGGGGAGGCTGGGACCCCCACCACCAGGAAGTGGTTCTTCTTCCGAAACAGTCTCCACAGGCCCCGGTGGTTGCCACGCACATCCAGGTCCCAGATTCGGAGGCACTGGGGGTGGGGGAGGGGGGCCGACAAAGGCATAGGTCAGAGAGCTGTGGTGAGGGCCCGCAGCGCCACCCCCCTCAGCAGCCTTCTCAATTTGCAAGAGACAGCATCTTCAAGACTACGAATTTGTGACAGGGGCTAGAAGAGAGGCTCTGAGAATATGAAGAGAAGGTTCTGAAGTAGAGGAGTCCAGAAAGGCTCCCTGTATCTTGGGGAGGGGTATTCCTGGGGGAGGTGTGGTATTGGAGCACCTTGGCAAGCTGAGTCCAGGTGGTGAAGTCATCGTCCTTCTCCATCCGGATAAAGGCCACGTAGGTGTGGCCCTCTGTGTCTGGCAGGAAAGAGTCTTCACAAGGGTTCTTGCTGTGGTCCAGAACCTCTGCTTCGCTGCAGCAGGGGGCGGGGGAGAAAGGCCAAGACACGGCCCACCTCGTGACTGTGTCACACAGGCCCTTGCTTTTAATGCTCTACTGTGGCTATCTTGAACTTCTTAATAATTTTTGAACAAGGGACCCTGGTTTTCATTTTGCACTGGACTCCAAACTCTGGGGCCAAGACTCCCAGTATGTGACATCTCCTGACTCCCTGACACATCCCTCACTGCCCTCAGCCATACCTGAGCAGCCTGTGAACTTCCACTTCATAAGCATCCTTCTTCAGACTGAAGGAGAGGAAGAACTGAGTCGGGGGGGAGAAATCAGTGCAGGGGAGGGGTGCAGGAGCCCCTTAAGGGACCACATGTGGGTTGGGGGCAACAGGGCTGGGGTAAATACACAAGCCCCAGGGTGGAAAGGGCCTGTCAAGTACTGGTCATCGAGGCTCCTAGACCTCCCCTTTGCTGTCCGCAGCCTCTACCTGTCCACGTTCCTGAGCTGGACACCTGGAACCGTGTTGAACTTGTGCTTCTTGAAGTAGGCCTCCTGGAATGGATGTGAAGGTAAGAAGCAGGGCCTTATCTTGGCTGGCCTACACCTGCTGCAGACCCACCACACATCCACAAGACCCACAGATGAAGTCCTAGACCTATAAAAGCCTCTCTAATTTCCTCGTCTTCCCCATCCTCTCGGCAGTATGCTACGAGCTTTAATCTGGCTCCACCATTGCCAGACAGTTCACACTGGCATCTCATGCTACTGGCCCCTGAGCTAGTCCTTATCTCCAGCGGTTCTCCCTGGGCCTGCTGTTCTAAGGCCACAGAAGCTGGGAATGAGGCCTGCAGAGCGACAGGTTGGACTGGGAGGGAGGGAACTTTATGACTAAGGAGCTGAGGGTGAGGGAAATGAGGTCACTCCCTGTTCCTCTCAGAGATGAGTGGGGGTCTTATAGTAACCAGCCTCTGAAGGCCCTCTTGGCTTCTAAGAGGTCCCAAAGTGGAAGCTGTCCATTCCTTCACACTGGGTTTTCTCAAGGTCTCCCTGGCTATAACTGGGGAGTGGCCTTTTGGACACAGCCATGAAGGGGTGGGGACTGGGGCCCTCCCTGTTCACTTCAGGCTGAGGCTTCAGCCTCAGCACTTATAAGGATAGGAGAGAGCACAATTTGCAGGGCTGGACGAGTGCGTGGCAGCAGAAATACCCTCCCCACACCCACAGTCTAGTGCTAAGAATAGCAATAATAAAAATAATACCAGCTGACCCTTATATAATGTTTACAGTCCAAAGCATATTACGCATACTAACTTCTTTAAGCTTCACAACCCTATGAGGTAGGTGGTATTTTTATCCTCCTTTCTCAAATAAAGAAACTAATGCAAAAGGCAGTTACTAACAATTTCCCAAGGCTAACTGGCTAGTGAGTGGCAGAGCTGAGCCCATGTTCTTGCCCCATCTACCACACTGTACTCCCCGCCCCAACACCCGTGCCTCCCACTCACATGGAAGTAGCCATTCATGTTGAGGCCAACGATGCCGAAGTGGTAGGATCGGGACACGTCAGGGATAATGCATTCTCGGCCTCGGCGTTGTTCCGGCATCCGCATCCACATGTCCCAGTCCCAGAGCTGGCAGTGTGGAAGACAATGGGAGTTTAGAGGTTCGAGCTGGCAGGGGATTCCAAGCCTACCCACCCTCCCCTGCCAGGGCACCTTTTCTGGTGTGGGCCACTTGGGTTCAAGCTCCTCCTTGTACAAGGACTTCCTGAGCACCCAGCCCAGCCCAGGCATGGTCTCCACACGGTATAGCAGTGCTGGGTCCTCTGCCGTGTGCTCATAGCCCTGTGGACAGGCGGCCACGAGAGGAGGTCTTAGCTTGGGGCCTCTGCCCATCCCTCAGCTGACCCCTGGCCGCTCAGCCTACCTGGTCATTCCAGGCAGAGATACAGTACAAGCTGTCGTCCTCCTCCAGCAGGTGGATGGATTGGCTCAGGAAACTGAGAGGCAGGGTCCAGGGGTTCAGAGAGGGGCAAGGACAAACCCAGTCACACAGTGATGCTGGAAGAGCTGGAGATGGGACTCAGGAGTCATGCCTCCTTCCACCTTCCCCTCAAACCCCATTCATCCCTTCCGTTTCCATTCATCCTTTCTGCTCTCTCCTGCTGCCCCAACACGGCCAGCCTACCTTTGCTCAGGCATTCCCCCCCACTTTGGAGACTGGTTCCTCCAGAAAGCTTTCTAAGAGCCCCCACTGGAGTTGGGGGCTTCTTCCCTGGAGACCCAGTCAAGCAAAGAGGCCCCATGCAGCTTGGAGCTGCATGGAGGAGGCTCCCTCTCACCTGAAAAAATCCACAGCAATGTCCAGGTCCTCTTCCAGAACCACAGCAAACTTGGCTTCCTAAAGCGGGTGGGGGACAACATGAGCCCTAGGGAGCTTTCTCATCCCATGTCTCTCCCACCTCCATCCACTTCTCAGGCCACACTGCCCCCATTTTTCATATCAGGAGGATGAGGCCCAGGGAGAGGAAGAGCTTGCTATATGGTAAGACCAGACTTATGCTCACTTTCCCCATCTAGGTCCAAGAGTTTTGTCCTTACTACTCACCGGAAACAGGTTGAAAGTGGCAGTGAGGCTGGCCTTGTAGTGCTGGGTGGGGAGTAGGAAGAGGGCACGTGAGCTTTGGGGTGGACAGTGGGGCCAGATGTCCACCCCTTCCATCCTTGCCCAGGTGGTACCTGAGACACACGGGCGTTCTTGATGCTGATGGGAGTGTGCTGGATGCCCCTCAGACCAAACAGCGCCACCACATCCATCGGCTCCTAAGGGGCACGGCCATCATGTGAGCCCCCCACCTCAACTCCACCCCCTGCCCACCTCTGCAGGTTCTGTCTCGTCAAGCCCTGCATGTTTCACAGCCCTTGCCTGGGCTGTCTCCCCTGCCAGGCCTCTGTGATCATTGCTACTCAGTACCTGCAACCCTGCACTCTGCTCTGCCCAAAGCCCCCAAGCCCCACTCACCTCATAGTAGCCATCGATGAAAACTGTTATCATCTGGGGAGACACCCCCTGGGCTGAGAGTAGAGAGCGCAGCATCCTGGGGAGCCCAGGGATGGATTAGACCTCTTTGTCCCCCCAAAATCAGGACTCCTCTATACTTACAGATGGGCCCCAACTCCCCATGTTCACCCACATAAGTGAATGGACCCATAATCTGTTGCCTTTCCACCCACCTCAAGCATTCTTCCTGCAGATACATGAGCCTGGGGTTCCCACCACTAGCAACCTCCTGTTCGGTGCTAGATTCAGCCACTCCCGGGCTCACCTGTACAGGTAATTGGGCCGGTTCCCTGCAATGACAGCCACAGGCACATTGAGGACCTTGTTGTCTGGGAGCTGAGGGAGAAAGAGTGTTCAGCTCTTGCCTTGTTTTCTCTTCAGACTGGGATTCCCCACCTGGGGAAGAGTCTTGAGGGAGAGGGGGACTCAAGGGAAAAGGCAGAGGGCTTCCCTGTCTTGGCCCCTCCACACACTCAGCTCAACTCCATCTCCAGGCCTTTGCTCACATGGTCTGCTCCTTCCCCCCAACCGGGATCCCCCATCTTTCAGAGTCCAGTATAAATCAGCTCCTGGTTCCCTCCAGGCTGGGGCAGGAAAAGCCCAACCGGGACCTTTCCTGGGGCCTCTTGCCTAGCTGGGGAAGAGTCCGGGACTCACTGCCTAAAGCCCCACTCACTGGGTCAGGGCTGAACTCGATGGGTGTGGGGTCCTTGCAGCTGCACACGCTCCCATAGCCCTCAACTTTGCTGCAGAAGCGGCGGCGGCGACGGTTCAGCTCTGTGTCTGCCCAGTGGCACTCTGCCTCTGAGGTGGGGGGAAAGATGAGGTCAACAGGATGGGAGAATGAGGCCAGTGTGGTTTGGAGAACACCAGACACGCAGTTGAGAATGCAGGCCTGTAAAGAGAACCCAGATGCCCACCCCCAGCCCAGACACTGCCCTGGAGCCCAGCCCCCACTGACCCCACCTTCAGCTGAGCTCAGCGGCACATCTGTCTTCAGCAGAACTGGATCCCCCCAGGAGGAGAGGGCAGGTGACTTAGAATGTTTCTCCCCGAGCACAGGACCTGGCAGGGGGCAGAAATGAGGGGCAATGGGGGCCCTAGATCCAGGCTCTAGTGCTGGATCTTCTTCCCATCTCCTGGCCCAGCTTTATCCAGCCCACCAGCACCAACTCTGCTCGGACCCCTATCCCACCCCATCTCCTGGAGTTCTGCTCCTCCCAGGCCCTGAATACTACAGGGTGGATGCCTATGGTGCTGGCACCTCCTTTTCGTCCCACGAAGGCCCAGGTGTCTCTCCAGCCCAGGGCAGGGCCAGCCTGGCTGCCTAGGCTCCTCAGCAGAGCCTTGGCGGTGTCCTTGAGGTGGAAGGAGCCCTCGTCCTAGGAGACCAGAGAAGGTGATCAACCTGACTGGCACAGCTCCAGGAGACCTGGCCTCAGGGAATACTAACCACAGGTCAAGCACCATGTAAAATCTTTACTTAAATCAGCTCACTGAATTATCACATCCCAGAAAACTGAAGGCTTAGATTCTGAGACTCACCCAAGGTCACCAGGCTAAGCAGTCGTTACCATGGTCCCACACGGTACCCACCTCTGTCCCCTGCCACCTCCCTGCCCTCCCCCATCCTGCTCCATCTCCACTGGCAGCCTTGTTCCGCAAGCATGCCAAGCACCTTTCCAATTAGGGGTCTTTGTGCTTGCCTTTCCATCTAGAATGCTCTTTCTCCAGATATTCACAGGGCTCACTTCTCACTACTTCCAGCTTTCTGTGCACAGGTCATTTCCTTATAGAGGCCTTCCCTTTCTAAAACACACTCCATCACCCTGTCTCCCTTGCTTAATTTTCTTCTTCATATAAGTTTTCGTTTCCTGACATTATAGATTTATCTGGCTGCTTTCTGTTGATCTTGCCCTGTGGGTATAAACTCCATAAGGGTAGGGACTCTGTTGTGCTCTCCACTGACAAGTCTGGGATTGGAACCTGGTCACCTTCCTCCAGAGGCTTTTGCCACTCTGCCATATTAGGGGCACGAACCCAGGGCCACAAGCAGAGTTGAATTAGGGGCACTGGGAATGGGGCCAAGGCCGAGTCACTGACCTTGACGGTGCAGATGAGCACTCGGCCAGGTGCCACCATGTTGAGGAACAGCACCATGGCCTCATCCTCATGAGGTGAATAGGTGTCAAACACTCGCTTTGCCATCACATGGCCCTGGCAGGAGACACAGCTCCTGTGAGTTAGTGTCACCAGCAAGGAGGGCTTAGCTACGGCCCTCTAGGTCCCCTACCCTGAGAACCTCACCGTGGCCTGGTTGAGGACGATGACGTGGATGCCCCGGCCCTGCTCTTGGGCCTCATCCTCCAGCACCTGCAGAGTAGTGTAGACAAGGACAAACTCTTCATTCTGGCATTTGAGGTCTCTCTGTCTTATGGGCACTTACAGAAACAGCTGCATGAAACAAAACCTCCCCTCCTTCCTCTGCCTCTGGTCACATAGTTCTCTTCAGACCCAGCTTGAAGCCCAGCTCTTCAGGAAGTCTCCATAGTTCTCCCATGAAAAGAGATCCCATCTTTCTACTCCCGCTGTCATGACTTTTAGAGCCCTTGACTATCTCTGCCTCATGCTGGAGCTATCACAGTTTATCTGACTGAACCCCTCAAAGTAGAGGCCAGGTCTGGTTACCTCTGGATTCCCAGTGTCCAGACCAAGGCCAAGATCAAAGAAGGCAGCAGGAAGTAGTTACAAAATAAATAAATCAATAAAGTAACTGCCTACTAATATTAATTATCACTTTTGATAATACCCGCTGCTGCTGCTGCTGCTGCTGCTGCTGCTAAGTCGCTTCAGTCGTGTCCGACTCTGTGCGACCCCATAGACGGCAGCCCGCCAGGCTTCCCCGTCCCTGGGATTCTCCAGGCAAGAACACTGGAGTGGGTTGCCATTTCCTTCTCCAATGCATGAAAGTGTAAAGTGAAAGTGAAGTCGCTCAGTCATGTTCGACTCCTAGCGACCCCATGGACTGCAGCCTACCAGGCTCCTCCGTCCATGGGATTTTCCAGGCAAAAGTATTGGAGTGGGGTGCCATTGCCTTCTCCGTAATACCCGCTACATATGATATATTTCATATACTTTACACCAGGCACCAGCCCACTCACCGTGGTGCCGTCCACTGCCACATACACTTTGCTGCGGCTTGAGTATACCTCCACATCCAGGACACGTCGGGGACCACTGCCTCTGCGCCGTGGAGGCTCCAATCGGCCCAGGGCCTCATCTGTTGGGGTGTGACAGGTCTTAGAGATGGTCCCTCCAGCAAAATCTGGGATCTGCCTGCCATTTCAGTCTTAGGATCCCAGGGGACCTCCCTCCACCGCCAATCCCAGCCTCAGTCTGGCCCTACCATAGTCTTGTTCTGGCTCCAGGTCTTCACTGGCCTCGCTGATAGCTCGTCGTGTGTCCAGGATCAACTTGATGTTGACAATGACGGTCACCAGTAGGAAAAGCACGGCTCCTGTCTGAGGGGATGGGTGGGGATGATAAAGAGGTGTACCCCCTCCAGATCACTGAGGGTCTTCCTGAAGTGAGGGCTCTGGCTGAAGCAATGACATGGGGAGAACCTGGGTTTCCTGTCCTCTCTCTGTATGACCAGTTCTACTCCCCCAGACCAGGGTCCAGTTTCATAACCACCTCCTTCAGAGGCCCACCCCTTCCATCAGGGCGCTCCCTACCCAGAACTCCTGTATTCTTCCATTGGAGGCCTTGAGTTCCTTGGTCCCCTCCACAATTAGTTCCTAGAGATGGAGCCAGTCCCAGAGAACCACACGGGGAACTGGAAGACCTGGGTCCTAGCCCTGCCTGTCTGACAGGTGTGTACCCTGGGCAAAGCCTTCCTGATCCAACTTCAGCTTTGTCAGAAGCCTAGGAGGTTGTACTTGGGTTCTGATTCCAGAACTCTGGGCCTGAACCACTACCTGGTAGGGACGGGAGACAAAGAGGTTTCCCCTCTAGGAAGCTGCTGCCTCTCTCTGGGGTGGGGCCAGCCAAGGTAGGTCCCGTGCCCATAGTCTAGGCTGGGGGCAAAGCTGAGAGGGAGCCCCTGGGAGTTTGGGGACACCTCTATACCTGACAGAACCTCCGCAGGGCCCGCTGGTTGGTCAGTTTATACTTCCAGGTAAGATACCAGCTCCGCTTTTTTCGCGCCCCAAAGGGCTTGATGAGGGGGCTGGGCTTCCAGTCGTCCATGTCGTATGGGGGGGTCACCACTGTCCTGGCCAACCCATGCCTGCAGCAATCTGAGGAGACCAGAGGGTCACATGGGGTAAGGTGTTCTTCCCAGAGTCTGATGTTTTCTCCAGGAGATGAGGGAGGACCTCCCAGTAATTATTCCCTGCAGGCATCCATGCTCTGTGACCCAGAGAAAGTAGCTCAACTACTCTGGAAAGGAAACCTTCGAAGGGGTCAGAACACCTGCAAACTCAAACTCCCCTGTGGCTGGAGAAACTGACAGGACTGCTCACGGTCCCGGGGGTGGAAGCCAAATAATCGGCTCTCAGGCTCATCAGTCCCTAAAAGAACAAAGCCCCAGACCTTCCTAATGCTCGGGTGAGCAAAGGGCAGCGAACTCCCAACATCACCATTCTCTATCCGCTTCGGCCCTCGCCCCCTCCGATCTGGCCTTGCTTTCTTCCTCCCGGGGCTCGGGGCAGCCCGAGCAGTCGGGGGATCCGCCCGGGCCACGCCACCCCTCCTGGACCCCCGTCCAGAGACACTCACATCTCAAGGAGCCCTGGCCCCGTTCGAGCCCCACTCGGGCCCGCACAGCTCGGCCCGGAGCACCGCGGCCTCCGCCTCCTCCATGCCGCTCGCGGCCCCGCCCCGGCCCGGCCGGCCCGCCTCCCCGCTTCCGCCGCCGCAGCCGCCGCGGGGTGAGAGGGCGGCGGGCGGTGCTTAGGGCGGCGGCCAGTGTCTGCTGCCCGCGAGTCCTGGTAGTGTTCGGTCCCTCGGCTGCTTTGCAGCCGGCTGGCCGGGTGGGCGGCTGCGGGGAGCCACTTCCCGGCCCCCAGTACCGCGTGATGGCAAACCCGATTCGAGTCGGAGTCCTAGAGCCTTGGACTAGACCGTGTTGCGCGCCAGAGTCAGAAGGGCGACAGGCCTGGAACATAGACACCCACCTCTTTTTGCTTGGGCGAGGCTGCACCTAGGTCTAGTGTATGTGAGGCCATTGAAGACTACGGGGAATTAAAACCTGGTTATACCACTCTCCTAGACCTTGGGCAAGTCATTTCACGTCTCAGCATAGGTTTCCTTCTCTGTGAAATGAGGATGCCTTTACACGATGCATACTGCATGGCAGTCACTGTTCTAAGTAAGCACCGCACTATATTAACTCATCTAATTCCACAACAACTCCAAGAGGTAGGAACTATTACTATCCCAATCATAGAGACAAAGAAAATGAAGCTCAATATCACGAAGTTGGTAGAGCTAGAATTCAAACCCAGGCAGTCTGGTTCCAGATTCCTCTTAACCCCTCACTATACTGATAATAGCTTAATAAAGTTCAGCAGGTGTGAAGCATTTAGCTTAACACAGTGGTTCTCAAACTTCAGCTTGAATTAGAATCACTTGGAGGGGTTATTAAAACAGATTGCTGTGCCCCATTCTTAGAGTTTTTGATTTAGGAGTCTGGAGGGCAAAGCAGAATACTGCATTTCTAAAAAGTTTCTAGGGGATGGTGCTGCTTATTTGAAATGAGTGGGTGGCCATGGCACGGTTTTAGGCAGGAGCAATATAATCCAATTCAGGAGAAAATATACTGTCCTGTGGACAGTGGATTAAAAGGACACAGAGGAAGCCAGTAGATTAGATTTTTTTGAGCTCTCCATATTCCATCTGCTTCTTAAAATGGTGAGATGGTATCCTCAAAATGTTAACAGGGCTTGTCTTAGTAGTTGAGGCAATCTCAACTACTTCTAAGTAGTGACTGAGTGACTTCTAATAAGTAAGTATGTGTTGAAGTGAAGTGAAGTCGCTCAGTCATGTCCGACTCTTTGTGACCCCATGGACTGTAGCCTACCAGGCTCCTCAGTCCATGGGATTTTCCAGGCAAGATTACTGGAGTGGGTTGCCATTTCCTTCTCCAGGGGATCTTCCCAACCCAGGAATCAAACCCGGGTCTCCCACATTGTAGGCAGACGCTTTACCGTCTGAGCTACCAGGGAAGCCCAAGTATGTGTTAGAACAGAATAAATCCCAACATATTTTAAAAAGGTGTCCCTTGGGGTTCCCCTCCCCACCCTCTTCTCTCCTCAAACTCACTCTTCATAGAAGATCTCATCCACTCTCGTGAGCTCTCTGACCATCAAGATTTCTAAACTCATTCCTGCAGACTTTCTCCTGAGCTCCAGGCAGACCCGTGTTCAACTACTGTGTGAATGTTCTCATAGGCCCCTCCAGTCCAACATGACTCCTGCAAGAACCATCTCTCTTCAATCCCAGTCTTCTTGGGTTCCCTTCCTTGGTGCATAGCATCAGGTCAAACAGCTGGGAGTCACCCTCAATTCCCTGTGTCTCTCTAGCTATCAGGCCAGATCTGTTTGCTCACCATTATATTCTTTGTACCACATACCATGGCTAGAACATAGGAGATTCTCCATAATATTTTTTGAAATCATTTGGTTTCTGAACAAATACTTATTGAATGACAGTATAGATAAACGAATGTTACTAGTTATCAAGTCTTGTCCATCATACCTTCTAAAGATTCCTCCTCCATTCAGGTCTAATTCTTTTCCAACTTCACAACCAGCCCCTGTCCAGGACATTTTAGTTTCTTGCCTTCTACATTGTCTCCTTGACTTCAGATATTCACCCCTTTAATTCTCCTTGCAAAATCCAGAGTATTTTTTTCAAAAAGGCAAATCTATTTTGTCTGTCTCTGATTTAAAACCCTTTCATGGATCAAGGCATACTAAAGAAAAGTATGTTACTTAAAGTTACAAAGGTAACAAGCTGAAAAATAATGATAGAAATAGGGCCAATGGAAGGAGGGAAGTATAGAATGTGCAGTAAATCTTATGTATTATAATAGGAAGTCAGTAGACAATGTTTAAAATCAGGAGATGGTGATAAAAGCCTATTGTGGAGCTATGAATATAAACACCAGGAAAAAATAGCTAAAAGTGGTTGCCTCTGGGAAGTGGAACTAGATGTGGGAAAGGATAGGTCAGGGTAACTATCTTTTCATAATAAACCTTCCTGATGCCATGGACTAGAATTACTTGGATTAAAAACCAAAATCAAGCCAGAGCATAAAAAGTTTTTTTATGGATCCTCATTGCCCATAGAATAAAATCCAAGCATTTTAGAACCATCTTTTATAACCCTGTTACTCAAAATGTGGTCCCTGGACCAGCCGCATGGCCATCAGCAGGGAGCTTGTTAGAAATGCAGAATCTCTGGCCGTACCCTAGATTTACAGAATCATAACCTGCATTTTAACAAGATTCCCAGATAATCCATATATGTACAGTCAAGTATAAGAAGCATTAGCTTCAATATTGGTTTCTCCTCACTGCCCAGAAGAACTTGACTTCCTCTCCTTTAGTCTAAATTTAGTGGCTACACTGGGGGGGGGGGGGGGGGGGGGTGTGTGTGTGTGTGTGTGTGTGTGTGTGTGTGTGTGTGTGTGTGTGTGTGTGTGTGTGTGTGTGTGTGTGTGTGTATCAGTGGCTAAATTCCAACCACTGTTTTAGACCCAGCTCCTCTACTCCAGGGGCTTCCCTGGTGGCTCAGACGGTAAAGAATATACTCCAAGAAGGCTTCCAAAACCCTCTGTAGCTCTGTTAGCACTCCTCCTTAAAATCCCACTTCCCTAACTGAGGGTGCTTAACCTTCCTTCAGCAAACATTCATTGGGCGCCTGCTGAGTGCCTGGCTGGACTCAGCGCCACAGTCGGGAGAAGGCGCTGAGTTTCCTTCAGGTGCATACTCAGCATCACCCAGCCTCACCCATTCCGGAGCCAGAGGTGTATGCGCAGCACCCGAAGATCCACACTCACGCACACACATACCGAGCTCTGCGCCGCTTTTCTGAGTGTTACGGCGCCCTCCTCCCTCCGCGACAGAGTGCGGGCGGGGACCCACCGGTTCCGCCCGGCACTAGCAGCCGAAAAAGGAGGACCCCCCCCTCCCCCGGGAGCGGGATCCCGGCGTCCGGTTGCCCAACCCCGTTCAGGCTTAGGCCCGCATGGAGGGGACTGCGGAGTCCCAGACGCCTGACCTGCGAGACGTGGAGGGCAAGGTGGGCAGGAAGACCCCTGAAGGGCTGCTCCGCGGGCTGCGAGGCGAGTGGGAGCCGGGAACCTCTGAGGCTGTGCTGCTCTCGGGGGCGCCTAGCACGGGCCACAGCCTGGGGGACAAGATCATGGCGCTGAGGATGGAGCTGGTGAGTGTGGGCTGCACGGGCCGGGGGGGGTGGGGGGGGTGGGGTCGAGTCCCCAGCGTGGGGCCGGAAAGGATGGACTCGCGTACCCAGAGTTGGGCTGGGGAGGAGAGAGTTAAAACCACCTGCCCAACTCCTCAGGATTCCTACCAGATCAGTCTTTAATCCTTGGGGTCCATTAATTGCCTTCCCCACCAAGGGTGAGTGGAGTACTCACTCCCTCCGGGTGGGAGGTGCAGGATTTGGTAAGCTTTTTTTTTTTTTTGCCAAATAATTGGGAGGGGAGAGGTGAGGGTTGGGAAGCCTTGAGAACCTAGGACGGGACAAATCTAGCTCCTCCTTTCCCCCTAGCCACCATTACAGGGCAACAGTTTTTGTCTCCTCCTCCAAATTGGGCCCGGGGTTTGTTCCTCTGTGGCTCCAGTATCCACCCCAACACTCTGCACAGTAGAGATTTGCGTGAAAACTGCCTGGACTAGGGCCACTAAAAACATCCTCTTTCCCCAGCATCCCCCACACCTACGGACAATATTTGAAAGTTCCTAGGAGCTTAGCAGACACGGAGGAGCAGCACCAGCATGTTGGCCTCACCTCCTCAGACCCCGTCTCCTTCCTGCCAGCCCCCAAGTACACTGGAGATTTGCATCTCTCCCGCACTTCCTTGGGGAGAAGAGGAGGAAACCAGCACCCAGCCCCTTCCCTGTTGCTGCTGCTCTAGATTCAGAGCCAAAAGGGCAGCTGGGGCCTCCCAGGCTCCCTAGGGCCCTGGTTCTGGTGAAGGGGGTGATCTACACCTGCCACCACTTTGCAACCAATTCTAGGGAACTGAGGAATTGCCAGCTACTTTCTGGCCTAGAACCAGGAGTCCACAGTGAGTGTGTCAGCTAATAGGTCTTCCTGGAGCCCCACTGTGCCCAGTTCTGTGCCCTGCTGAAGTGTGATGTGTGTGTGTGTGTGTGTGTGTGTGTGTGTGTGTGTGTGTGTAGGGAGATGTTGGGAGGGAGGTCTTGGGGCTTCCTGAAAGGATGGGAGGAGAGTTTTCTGGGCAAAGCAGTCAGGGAAGGCTCCCTGGGGGAAGGATTTGAATGCCATGTGTGCATTTGGCCTTGCAGATTGGAAGCTATTGCCAGATTCTCCCCAGTAGGGCTGTAACTGTGCCCACCTAAGGGAGGGGTCTGGCTTTGCCTCACTGTACAAACTTGAGCTGAGGGCAGAGAAAGAGCTAACTTAGAATGTCTTGCTTTGGAAACTAACTTTCACCAAGTGCATGTGCCAGGAATCATGCTGAACATTTTACAAGATAGTCTCCTAGTTCTCACGGAAACTTACTAGGCAAGGGATATTTTATAGATGAAGAAACTGAGGCACAGAGAGGCTAAGTAGCTGCCCAAAGTCAGACAAAAAGTAAAAAGTATAGCCAAGTTTTGAATTCAGATGATTTGCCTGCACTTTACATTTTCAGTATTGAGACTTGCTTTGTGCCAGATGCATTAAATGTCTTTTATGTCACTGGAGGGAGAAAAGCAGTTATCCTGTCTCACAGAGGAAACAGGCTTGCAGGTGCTGAGGGGCTTGCCTGAGCTCACACGGGGAGGAGCCATGGCTGCTCTCTCTAGCTTTAACTCTTTCCTGTCTTTGGTGGAGATTGCGTGTGTGCTAAGTTACCTCAGTCCTGTCCGACTCTTTGTGACCCCATGGACTGTAGCCTGCCAGCCTCCTCTGTCCATGGGATTCTCCAGGCAAGAATACTGGAGTGGGTTGCCATGCCCTCCTCCAGGAGATCTTTCTGACCCAGGGATCGAACCCGGGACTCCTCAGTCTCCAGCATTGCCAGGTGGATTCTTTATCACTGGCACCACCTGGGAAGCCCTGGTGGAGATTACCTATTGGTAAACTTGAAAGGATACGTTTCATTTTTGTTTGGATCTTTCTGCATTTCGGACCCAGCCTGGCCTGGGGCCCAGGGCTACCTATGAAAGACACAAGGGAGGGAGCTTTCTGGTCCTGCTCAGGGAGAGGTTCCCTAAGTGCCCTACTCCATTCCTTTCTCCCTCCTCTGCAAAGGTGCCTTTGGTCTCTTTTATGCACTCTGCTCTGGGGAGGACAAGGGGTGGGGCATTGGGGCGGTTCCCCTGGAGCCACTTGTGGCAGAACTAGCCCAAGCCCTGTAGTAGTGTCCTTCAACTGCCCCTCACCCAGCTTTCCTGCAGGGAGTGGGCAGGCCTGCCCTTGAGGCCAAGGTCATCCCTGTTTCTTGGCCACTTCCCTCCCCTACTCAAAAGTTGAGTGAACCAGACAGACTCTGGGATCTGTGGGAAGGGAAAACAATGGCAACCTCCCATTCTTAATCCTCCCACCCACAGAACTGTTGCTATGGCAACCCACCCCCACAGAACAGTTTGAGAAAAAGCTTTAGGCAGGGAGAGAGAAGGCATGGGTTCAAGTCCTGGCTCTGCTCCTAAATCCTTTTGTGATTTTGAGCAGAGCCCTGACTCTCTTTGGCCTCAGTTTTTCTACTTCTAGAGGGAGGGTAGGGGGGCGGGGGAGGGTAACAATAGTCTAGGAATCTCAGTCTCAAACCAGGGAGCTGAGACTCAGATCTCTGGGTTTTTGTGCCCAGACTTGATTTAGATTGAGCCTGTGAGTGAGCTGTACTTGTGACCTTAGGGCTGGTCAGAGCGTCTGATGTATGCTTGTTAAGGGAGGAACGGGGAACCTGAATTCCCCTGGGAAGAGAATTGGGTTGGAGTGGCCTCTGATGCTGCATCTTTTCTGCGCTGTTTATCCCCTTGCCAGAGAGATTGGTGTGAAATGAGTGTTTCTTTTTCTGGCAAGAAAGCTTTGCTTTCTTCTATTCTGAGCAGTTGTGCTGTCACAGTCAGGGAATCCCACTGTCACAGGACTATAAGATCTGCTGCTCAGATTCATTTCTCACCAATGTGATAAAACCCAGCCCCCAAACCCTGAGACCAGCAAAGACACCAAAGAAAATAAAGGCCAGAGAATCATAGCACTGAAGCCGACCTACCCAATCCTAGTCTAAGCACCATAAATGAACTGGGTGGGACCTGCTACCCTCAGGGAGCTCACAGTCCAGGTTAGGGGAGAAACAGACTAGCCACTGTGGCACAGGTGCTGGAACCCACAGAGTACTTCCAGGAAGAGTCTTCACTGTAGAGTGACATGGTCAGATTTGTGTTCTGGAAAGGCACGACTGAGTTGGAGACGCAAGCTATTTCCTCTGGTTAGAATGACTCTCCATTGCTTTGTCTGGCTAAGACTCACTTGACTTTCAAGTCTCAGCTCCTGTCCTTCATTCTAGGAAGCATTTCCTTACTCCCCTGGTTAGGTTGTAGTCCTCTGGGTACCCACAGCTCTCTGTGCAGCATTTATGTCCCCTGGCATTTCCTGCTCTGAATTTTAAGTTCTTGTATCTTTGTCTTATCTACTAGACTGTGAACTCCGAAGGCAAGAAATGGTGTCTTTTCTTGCTTTAGCTACAAAATGCCATGCCTATAAAAAACACTCAATAAATACTGTTCCACGACCGAATGGCTTAATTTCATCTTGAAGAAGTATGGGGAAGACTTTCTAGAGGAGGCAACATTTGAGTGGGCCTTGAATATAGTCAATGGGAATTCCAGTTCAAGATGGCACATTAAACACATGCATTTACTTCCATTCCCTCTTGAAATTCCACTAAAAGCTAGTAAAGAGCTTATTTTTAAAGCCATGAAGCCATTAGGACAAGAATAGGAGAGAAGGTGATAGAAATAAAATCTGGAAGCTGAAAGCAGAAGGAAGACTAGTAACTAAGTAGACTTGAAAGAAGCTGAATTCCAAGCCAGCAATGAAAAAAGCAGAAAAGCAATCCATTTTACACCTCAAAGGTCTCAGGAGCTATTCTCAGATATTTCTGGAACTGAGGGTACAAATGGAGCTGAACACAAATGGGTTGATGAATGTCTATCTAAGAATCATACTCTTTAAGATTCCCTTCACAACTGGGCAACTAATTGCCCACTACTCCTTTATCATCACAGAAGACTGGAAATGCACGTTTTGGAAAGAAGGGAACAGAAGGAAGGGAAGAAGGGCAAGGGCAGAAGGCTGGAAGGCAGGAAGAAAGGGAAGGAGAGAGGGATGGAAGAAGGGAGGAAAGAGGAAGGAAGGGAGGAGAAAATAAAGCAGGAGAAGCATTTTTAGTATGAGAAGTTTTGTTTAATGCATTTAGTTTGGTCATGGACTAAATGGTTTTACCTTTAATCTATTTGTCCCCAGCATAAAATAATTGAATATAATCTCTTTTATCTTGTATCATTAATAGTCTGTATAGTCTATGGTACTTCAGTTATTTATGTCCAGATCTCCTTATTGAAACTGTAAGATTCTGTTAAGTAGGGAGAGTTTTTCCATTATCTTTGTTTTCAGTTCAGTTTAGTCGCTCAGTCGTGTCCAACTCTTTGTGACCTCATGGACTGCAGCACACCAGGCCTCCCTGTTCATCATCAACTCCCGGAGTTTACTCAAACTCATGTCCATTGAGTCAGTGATGCCATCCAACCATCTCATCCTCTGTTGTCCCCTTCTCCTCCCGCCTTCAGTCTTTCCCAGCATCAGGGTCTTTTCAAATGAGTTAGTTCTTCGCATCGTGACCAAAGTATTGGAACTTTGGCTTCAGCATCAGTCCTTCCAATGAGCATTCAGGACTGATTTCCTTTAGGATGGACTGATTGGATCATCTTGCAGTCCAAGAAGACTCTCAAGAGTCTTCTCCAACACCACAGTTCAAAACCATCAGTTCTTCGGTGCTCAGCTTTCTTCATAATCCAAATCTCACATCTATACATGACTACTGGAAAAACCATAACTTTGACTATACGGACCTTTGTTGGCAAAGTAATGTCTCTGCTTTTTAATATGCTGTCTAGGTTGTCTTTGTGTAATTACTAGAAGATCCAGGTACCCAATAATCATTTGTTTAATTGAATTCACGTTGGGATATTCTTCCAAAAACACAAATAATTTCAGGTACAAAATTTTCTGTGCTTATGCCATAGTAGATAAGTTAATTATAATAATAGGCATGCTGCTACTGCTGCTGCTGCTAAGTCACTTCAGTCGTGTCCGACTCTGTGCAACCCCAGAGATGGCAGCCCACCAGGCTCCCCCGTCCCTGGGATTCTCCAGGCAAGAACACTGGAATGGGGTGCCACTTCCTTCTCCAATGCATGAAAGTGAAAAGTGAAAGTGAAGTCGCTCAGTCATGTCTGACTCTTCGCAACCCCATTGATTGCAGCCCACCAGGCTCCTCCGCCCATGGGATTTTCCAGGCAAGAGTACTGGAGTGGGTTGCCATTGCCTTCTCCAGGCATAACTACCTTTTATTGATTAGTGAATACTTGTCAGACAGTATGCCATGCCTGTGACTGTTCCTTCTACTTCTTAATAAACCTTTAGAGAGTATTCTCTTTTACCATGAAGAAATGATGGCTTAAAGGAAAAGTATATTCCCATTTCATATGGCTCATTAGTGGCAAAACCAGAATTTGAATCTAGGACTGTTTAATTCCAGTGGCTATATTTTTCTCAGTGTACAAATACTCGGTCTTATTTCTGGCTTATCATTGTTGGTTTGAGTGAAGCATTTATTTCCTGAATAGTTTAATAAACACTTATCAAGTAATATATATTTAAAACATAATAAAACCAAAGATCTCCAGATTGGGAGATACGAAGCAGAGTCTGAGAGCAAGAAGGATTAAATTAAAATATACCAAATGTTATGTAATACCCCTCTTAGCCTTTCCCTTACTTGGCTCCCAGAATAATGGCAGCTTTGCTTACATTATATTCTCTAAATGGGTATAATATAGTGAATCTTATGAACCCAAGAGAAACACACACTCATACACACAAACAAAAGATACTACCTACGTTACCCAATTGAACAGCCTCACTGAATAACTCTTAGTGAGGTTCAGGGTTGGCAAGCCTCAGGCACCGACTTTACAATCAGCTTTTTTAGAGACCAGTCTGAAGTGTGAGCAGCAGCTTAAGATTATAAGACTGATGAAACCCTTTAACTATATAGACTTAAATGGAAAAAAGAAAAAACTTGAATAGAGATATTCAGAGAGATAAGAACTTAAATAATCGTTAATTATATCCTTAAAGAGATGAGATAATATTGCAGTCATGAACAAAAATGTAAAGTTATAAAAGGAAACATGTAAGGACTTCCCTGGTGGTTCAGTGGCTAAGACTCTGCACTCCTAATGCAGAGGACTAGGGTTCAATCCCTGGTCAGGGAACTAGATTCCACTAAACATTCTGCATGCCACATCTAAAGATTCTGCATGCTGCAAGTAAAAGATCCTGCATGCCACAACTAAAAAGAAGAAGAAGAAATCCAAGATCTAGAAACAACTCTTGAAAATAGAAACATGATAGGAAAAAATGAAAAACTCAATAGAAGAGTTGATAATGTTGAAATATTTCACAAACTAGAATACACATAGGAAGAGGAGGAAGAGAGAAAAAATAGAGGATCCATTCAGGGTACCTTCTATCCAAATAAAGATATTTCCAGGAAGAACAAAAATGTGTGTGTGTGTGTGTGTATAGGTAGACAGGCTTAGACAATTAAGAATCTGCCTGCAATGTGGGAGACCCAGGTTTGATCCCTGGGTTGGGAAGATCCCCTGGTGAAGGAAATGGCAACCCAGTCCAGTACTCTTGCCTGGAGAATTGCATGGACAGAGGAACCTGGCAGGCTACAGTCTATGGGGTCGCAAAGAGTCAGACATGACTGAGCAACTAAACACTTTCACTCTTTCATATATATGTATTTTTCATATATATATATATAATCATCAATGAAATAATTAAAATCTCCCAGAACTGGAGGACATGAGCCTACAGATTAAAAGTGCCCAACAAATGACCAGTTCAGTGGATGAAAGCAAAATCACACAATGGTAAATCGTTATGATAATTTAGGACACTGGGGATCATGAGAAGATCCTAAAAACTTCTAGAAAGAGTGGGAAGGTGGTCACATACAATAAATCAGAATGGCATCAGACTTTTTAAATGTAGCACTGAAAATTAGAAGACGATGGAAAAATGCTTTAAATTCTGACAAAAAATTATTTTCAACCTAGATTTCTATGCTCAGCTAATCAGTCAGTAGTGTGAGGAATGAATAACAATGTTTTAAAACATGTGAAGCTTCAACAAATATACCTCCTATGCAGGTATAGTCTATGCAGACTTTTCTTGGGAAGCTACTGGAGGAAAAGCACCACACATACATTAAGGAGTAAATCAATAAAAAAGATGTGGGATCCAGGAATTGGGATCCAACTCAAGAGAGAGGCAAAGGGAATCCCCAAGGTGATAGTGAAGGGAGATAGATCTCTGGAGGATAGTTGTGCAGCAGGGACAGATTGGAGCAGGTCAGAAACTGCCTCGAAGAAGAGGGAATAGATAGAACATGTGATATGTTTAAAAGTCTTGGGGAGGGTGGAATGAATTGGGAGAGTAGTACTGATATATATAAAAGACGCTTACTCCTTGGAAGGAAAGTTATGACCAACCTAGATAGCATATTCAAAAGCAGAGACAATCCTTTGTCAACAAAGGTCTGTCTAGTCAAGGCTATGGTTTTTCCAGTGGTCATGTATGGATGTGAGAGTTGGACTGTGAAGAAAGCTGAGCGCCGAAGAATTGATGCTTTTGAACTGTGGTGTTGGAGAAGACTCTTGAGAGTCCCCTGGACTGCAAGGAGACCCAACCAGTCCATCCTAAAGGAGATCAGTCCTGGGTGTTCATTGGAAGGACTGATGTTGAAGCTGAAACTCTAATACTTTGGCCACCTGATGCAAAGAACTGACTTATTTGAAAAGACCCTGATGCTGGGAAGGATTGAAGGCAGGAGAAGGGGACAACAGAGGATGAGATGGTTGGATGGCATCACTGACTCAATGGACATGGGTTTGGGTGGACTCCGAGAGTTGGTGATGGGCAGAGAGGCCTGGCATGCTACAGTTCATGGGGTCACAAAGAGTCGGACATGACTGAGCAACTGAACTGAACTGATATATATACACTATAATGTGTCTAATAGATAGCTAGTGGGAAGGTGCTGTATATCACAAGGAGCTCAACTCAGTGCTCTATGATGACCTAGAGGGATGGGGTTGGGGGTGGGAGGGGGGCTCAAGAGGAAGGGGATCTATGTATACATATAGCTGTTTTACTTTGTTGTACAGTGGAAGCTTACACAACATTGTAAAGCAATTATACTTCAATAAAAAAAAAAAAAATAAAGCTTTGAGAGGGAAATTCAGACTCCTGGGAGAGAGTTTAAGGATGACTTACTGATAACAATATACCAAACTAAGCAAAACAGTTGTGGTAGTAGTAGTAATAATAAGGATAATAATTATTATCTAAAAAGTAAAACTTACAGTTGTAAAAAAAGGAAAAGTAGCCACAGTAAACCACATGGCTTAGCTGTGAGTAGCATTTCCAAATTCTAACAAGGTAAATGCTGAATGATTAATTTTATTACATATGTTGTAATAAAATGGGGAGGGTGTGAGTATGGCAGAGATATAGGGAGTAGGATGAAAGAGTTAAATCCTTAACCTTCTATTATATACAAAGTCAATAGAAAATACTTAAAAATCAGTAAGCAGTTATTTAGAAATTAGAAGGTAAGTACCAAAATAAATGGGCTTCCCTGGTGGCTCAGCAGGAAAGAAACCACCTGCCATGCAGGAGACATGGGAGACATGGGTTTGATCCCTGGGTTGGGAAGATCCCTTGGAGGAAGGCATGGCAACCCACTCTAGTATTCTTGCCTGGAGGATCCCATGGACAGGGGAGCCTGGCTACATTCAGTAGGGTCGCACAGAGTTGGATACAACTGAAGTGACTGGGCACACACACAACAAAATAAACAGCTAAAAAATTAATAATAGTTGTCTTTGGCAAGTGGGATTTAGGATGGGGAAACTTCCTTTTCTTAACAAAGCTTACAGAACTATTTGCTTCTTTATGTACATCTACTACTTTCATTAAAAGTGAAACTAAATGAAATGAAATTTTAAAAGTTATGTGTGGCAGGACCTGGAATTCCCATGGAAATATGGTAGAGATGAAGTTAGAGGGATGAGCACGAGCCATATTATGACAGGCTTTTGAATACCTGCTGCTAAAATATTCCAATATTCTGTTTTCTGAGAGCAGTGCAAAGCCCTTAAAGGTTCTTGAGCAAGGGAAGGACGAGTTCAGACTTGTGCTTGGGGAAGATAACTCAGTGCATCTGAGCTGGAAAGGACCCTAGAGATTACCCAATAAGTCAGACTGGCACTCAGTGCAGACAGGGAGACTGGTGTATAGAAGAGGGAAGCCCCAAATCCCCAGCCAGGAGGATTCTGACCCTTGGAAGCTCTAGCCAACCCTTCCCTCCCCACAGCGCCTACTGCCACCCCCCGAAGGGACTGGGGGGCCAGGTTAGCCTCCTCTTTGTGCCACGCCCCCAGCTCATGCCTCCGTTTGGCCCAATCTGTTTCCCAATTAACACTTGGCCCCCTCTAAGGCAACTTTTTGGATGACTGCTTCTAAGTCTTACTGGTGAATCTGGACTGGTTCAGTAGTAAATATCCTATCTGTGAAGTTTCGATCTCACTAGGATTGGATTTTAATATTATTTACTGAGATCTTACTCTATACCAGGTACAGTGGTCCATACTTAGTAGACAACATCTCAAAACTCTCCCAACCACGCTGTGAGGTGAGTCATTTAAACCTATTTCACAGACAAGGAAACCCAGGCCCAGCAAAGGCAAGAAAGTTGCCCGCAGTCATAAAGCTGATCAGTTGTAGAGCTGAGATTTTAAGCAGCAATCTCTCTGCTTCTAAAGCCTACAGTCCAAACCATTCTATTTACATGGTTCTTGAAAGTCAAGCATAGTTGGTTGGATTACGAGGTAGAGGCCTCTAGAAACACTGGGGAAACCCATGGCCCAGAACCTGGGACTGATTTCTTCTCCCACTCCCCTAGGCTTACCTGAGAGCCATCGACGTGAAGATCCTGCAGCAACTGGTGACCTTGAATGAGGGCATTGAGGCGGTGCGCTGGCTGTTGGAGGAGAGGGGGACATTGACCAGCCACTGCAGCAGCCTCACCAGCAGCCAATATAGCCTGACAGGCGGGAGCCCAGGCCGCTCAAGGCGAGGCAGCTGGGACAGCCTGCCAGACACAAGCTCCACTGACCGGCTGGACAGTGTCTCCATCGGCAGCTTCCTGGACACAGTGGCGCCCAGCGAGCTGGATGAACATGGCCCGCCTGGGGCTCCCCGTCCCGAGATGGACTGGGCGAAGGTTATACCTGGTGGGGAGAGGGCCAGGACTGAGGTGGACCTGACAGCCACCAGGCTAGGGAGCTTGAGGGCCGTGTGGAAACCCCCAGGGGAGGGGCTGCAAGGTGCATCTCCTGAGCTGCCAGAGGATGAGAGTGCCAAGCTGGGCTTTGAGACCCACTGGTACTGGGGCCAGTGCCAGGATGATGTGACCTTCCTGTAACAACTCTTCCACCCTTTTGGTTCTTTACTCACTAGGCTCTGGTCTCCCTTGAATTTGTTCTCCCTCTGTCTGGAATTAGGAAGAGGCTACATTGAAATCAGTTACCATGAAACCTGGCCTTACCATCCCTCTGGTCCCTGGGGAGGCTCTGCCTTTAACCTTCAATTATTGGGTCCCTAGAGCTATTTCCATAGATACGTGGACTCTAGAGGCTTGACCTGTGGCTCCAGGTGTGATAGTATCTCTTCTCATTTCTCCACAACTAGGTAAGGATTTGAGGGTTTAGCATCCCTATGAAATCACTGATGAAGGGACTGGGATTTGATTACCTCACCCACTTCTAGGAGCCTTAGCCCCACTTTTGGCCAATATGGAGGACTATGGAGGGACATGGACATTCAGGGCCAAACCTCCATGGATTGGCCCTCCCAGAAGCCTTTGGGGTTGGTAGGGCCACCCCTTCCTGTCTGGTGAGTGATGTCATTTCCTGCCAGGATGGATTAGCCTTTCCTTTGTACCAGTCTTTTAGTGATGATAGATATAGGGGTATTTGAGCCCCTGCTGCTAAGTGAGACCATGTTATTTATTCTCCCTACCATTCCTTCTTGTGAATGGGAGTATACTACCCTCCTGGCAGGAAAGTTTCTCAGTCAGATGTTTGCACTTCTCAGAAAGGTTCTTTCTATTTAAACAGGGAGTTCTCATTTTATTCCAGGGATTCTCACTTCTTCTCTGACACCTGCCTGTCTGGTGCCTGCACTCCTGTTTCTCTGCTTTTAGGGAGGAAACTGGCAGGGGCCTCCACCTACAGATCTCAACAGTCTATTTGGCCTGCCCTGCCATAGTCCCCTGTCTTATTCTGTCCCTGGTTTGCCCCCATTCTTGTATTCTGGCTCCAAATCTGTCTGCCAGAAGGTTCAGCCTTTGTGTCTCCACACCTTCTCAGTTTCTACTCTGAGCCTCAGGCCTTTAATATGCAGATGAGTCCTTCAACTTCTGATGGGAGCCAGAGGGAGAAGCTTGGGGTGTAGCAGAATCTCCAAAAGGGGGAGATATCTTCTCAGATCCTGTGATTCCCCTTCCCCCATCCTGCCCCAGACCTCCCATCATTTGGACACTAAAATGCTGGCCTGGGGCTGGGACACAAGGAATCCCCTTGTCTGGGTTACAATGCGGGGCGTGGCAGAGAAAGACTGAGGCTCTTTGGTCTTAGGGCCCGCATCCTGGGAGGGGGAGAGTGGGAGGGAAAGACTGCTTTCCTTCCTCTCTTAGAACAAGCTCTAGACTCCTGGGACTGCAGAGGAAGCGGGGCACTGGCTCTGGTCCTGGGTCCCAGGGCCCTAGTGAGTTACACCAAAGAAGGGACTCAGGGAAGCTGCCAACCTGGGGCTCAGGGAGGGGACAGGCCCAGGGCGAGGGTGGAGATGAGGGCTATGACTGATGTCAGAGTATGTTTGGCCTTGGAAATTAACCCTGGGAACCCCAGGTACTGCCCCTATGTTGGTCCCTGTCTTTCCTGGGCCCTGAAACTATTAATAGATTATTGGAAGGCAAAAAGGAGAAAAAAAGGATGTCAGGTGATCCTTGCCTATTTGCTGTGCCCTCCTGAGTTGAGAAGATCCTCTGAAGAAGGAAATGGCAACCCACTCCAGTATTCTTGCCTGGGAAATCCCATGGACAGAGGAGGCAGGCAGACTGCAGTTCATGGGGTCGCAAAGTTGGACACGACTAAGCGACTTCACTTCCTGATTTGAGGAATCTTCAAATCCTAGAATAACCCCTGCAGTTTCTCTACTTTTCATTCTATGCTAGGGAAGGGACAGAAGCCAAGTTGTTCATCTCTAGTTCCCATAAACTGCTCAAGTCTTATCCTGAAACCCCCACCCAGATCCTTTTCGGGCAATACATTTGATTTGTGGCTGTCCTCTAAAGACCATGTTTCCTCCTCTCAAAGGGATTGAAATCTCTAAAGAATATAGGTAAGTCTCTTCTTTGCTGCCCACCAGCAAAATATACAAATATACGTTAAGTCTCTTCTTAAAAATATAAGTAACTCTCACTTACAAATATAAGTAAGTCTCTTCTTCTCCTTACCATCCCTCTTGGTCTCGGGGCTGCTGACTTCCTTTAGGCTGGGAATTCAAGTACCCTTTCCCAGTACCCTGACCCTGTTGCCATTTTGTGGTAACTTTGGGTAACTACCTTTCTGCTTGAAACCCTTGTGTTCCTTTTTTAAGCTTGCTGGTTCATTTAATCTACAAACTTCTAAGCTGAAGAGGTTGTCCGCCCTCTTGTGGCTATTATGCACCATTGCTGGAGTAGCTGGGTGAAACCTTCAGGCTCAAAAGAGCCTTAATGAAGACCAGCCCTCTGATTGCACAGACATGTTAGAGAGACAGGCCTAGAGAAGGCAGAGAGTACCCCAGATTTGCCTGTGGTAACTCTGAGGATCCTCAGGTTAAAGAACCCGGATCACCTGCCTACCTGCCTATCCACCAAAGTTCTATCACTTGACCAGACCATTCCCCCACCGCACCCTGTCAACATCATCCAAGCCCAGAGGATCTGAAAGCAATTTTCTCCCTGTTTTAACATTCAGGTTCTTACCTTGTCCTAGAAAGGCAGCTTGGTGTTTGCAGAAAGAGCCACAGACTCTGAGGAAAGAGACTCTTGGACCAGAATTGGGTAAAGGGTGCATTAATCCGGACCAGGGATACAAGGAAAATCAGTCCTGGACCAAATATTTTTCTGGGAAGGCAGGGTGAGAAGGCCCAACATCATGGGATCAGAACTCAACATTACAGACCTAGACATTAGAAGAAGGGGATAGGGATGGGAGATGAGAGAGAAATTCAAATGGATCCCGAGGAGTTGAAAGCTTCAAAGTCAAGGGATTTATCTCAGTTTGGATAGGCATCTGAGGGTGAGAGGCTAGAGAGGTGGGTGAGTGGGGCTGCCTGGGAACTCCAGGTAACCTGGATATCCCGTCTCAGTACCTTAGATTTCATTTCACTCCCAGAGAAGCTGGTAAACACACACCCTTGGTCCCTTCTACCTGCTTCTGTACTGGCTGTTTAAGGCTTAGCTCTCCTGTTAGTTTAGACCTTTCCAGGTTATGAAGAGGACCTGTTTAGGAGCTCAAAGAAGAAGACATGAAAAGGGAGAGAGATGCAGAAAGACAAAAAAGAATGAGATGAAAAGGGAGTCTTGAAAATATGATCAGAGGGAGCATACTATCCTCTAAGTGGGCTGCAGACTTTTGTCAGGGTCAGGGTAAAGGCAGAGGCCAGACTGCTCTTGGTAGCTGTGGAAACAGCATCTGAGAGGGTAAGAGGTGATGCTGCTGGGATGAGTCCATCAAGGAGACGTGAGACCATGTGAATGCTCAGGTATGAGAGCCTGCATTTAGGATGGGGCAATGAACTTGAGCCCTGGACTGAGCGGGAGCTCAGCGGCAGCTTAGGTGAGAAGTGTTTGGAGTTTGCAGTGGACTCAGGCTCGCTCTGTGCGTGGTGCCAGCCACGTACTGGGTGTTCAGTAGCAACCAGAGTAGAAGAATAAATGTGTGTAAACCCAGGAAGAGACGTGGCTTATAATTTAAAAAGTGGTTAATTAGGAATAGGAAATTTAAAGTATTATTCCATTCTCAGCAACACTATAAATAATGCATTATTAACAGATAGATTATAAATGAACTATGCTATGAACCTAGGTCAGTCTGCTGCAGAGGCTTCCAGGAAATCTTCCCTGATTCCCCATTCCCTTCTCACAGACCTTACTCTCCTAGGAGAACAGGTTATGCGGCCCAGCAGCAGGGCCAGTGTACACGTTTTCTATGGCTGCTGTGACAAACTGTCACAAACTTAATGGCTTAAAACAACACAAATGTGTTATCTTACAGTTCTGGAGGTCACAGGTCTGAAATCAATTTCATTGGGTCAAGTTAAAAAGTGTCGGTAACCTCTTCTGGAGACTCTAGGGGGCAGTCCATTTATTTGCCTTTTCTAGCTTCTAGAGGCTGCTTGTGTTCCTTGACTCATGGCCCCTTCCTCCATCGTCAAAGCCAGCAACATAGTTTCCGCCTTTCTGACCTCTACTTCCATTCTTACATCTTTCTCTGATTCTCCCGTCTCCTACCAGGAGGATTACATTGTGATTATATATCCCTGTGCTTGTATTGGGCCCACTGTGATAACAGAATCATCTCCCCATCTCAAGATCCCTACTTTAACCGTATCTTCCCAGTCATTTTTGCCACAGAAGGTAAACTATTCCTAGATTATGGAGCTTAGGACTTGAACATCTTTGGAGGAAGGACCATTATTCAGCCCTCCTCAAGCAGAGATGGAGGGTGGGCAGGAAGATGTACCCAGGCCCAGAACAAGCCTCTCAGCTGTAGCGAGCCTCCTTCAGCCTGGAGTGAGAGGTGGTGCCAAGGGGAGTTAGCCAGCCCAGGCCCCATGTCTAGAGAATGGTAAATGCCTCCTGCATCACTACCAAAGAGAGCTGAGAGTGAAGGTCATACTTGGGAGAAAGTCTCAGTTTAGGGAACCTTTCAGACCTGAGACTTCTCTGGTGAATGTCATGGAGGGTTCCAACAGGCTGTGTCTTCAACATTGCCTCCTTTCCAGAATCATACCTTGTTCCTCCTCAAGGTAGAAGATAATTACTGGCTAACACTAGCTTGAGCTCTCTCTACAAGAGTAGATTAGTTGTCTCTCTTTTAAATTATTATTTTTTTATTCCTTGTTAAACCATGCTTGGCAGAGCATGGTGACTTTTTGTTTGATTTTATTCTTTTAATCCCTGATCCCTGTTCTCATTCCTCTCCCTGACCCAGACACACACTTCAATGTGTTCAGTATGTGTTTGGATATGTATGTATCTTTGAAATACAATTATGTGCTTATGTGTTTTAATATATATAAATGATATACTTCTAAAGTAAGCACCTTTATAATGAATTAACCCATATTACAGTGATTTAACACAATAAAGATTTATTTTTCACTTACACAGCAGCACAGGTGTTCTTGGTTGGACAGCTCTCCTTCACTGCCCACTTCATGCCCTAGGCTCCTTCTATTTTCAGGTGGTGATGGGCTGACCCTGTATCATAAGGTTCTCTATCAATTCTTCACCAAATTGTTTTACCATCCATTTATAACCATTTTATAAATTGGGTATTTCACTAGCAATTACAAAATGATTATTCTCTAATGCTATTATTTTTCCTTCTATTAGTCATAATTCTCTACAGAAAAACTTTTTTTACATCCTTCAGGACCATTTGGTTACCCTGAAATAAAGTTCATACCAGAATGGCAAGATAAGTGCTTAAATCGCTGCCCTTATTTATCCCTTTCAAATAGTAAGTTGATGTCCTAGCAACTTGGTGTTCAATGATTTTGTTTTGTTTTACTTTCTTTTTAAATTATTGTTGTGAACTTATTGTTTTATATATTTAATGTCTTTTAATCATTTTGTAGTTATTTTTTGTTTTATATTATGAAAAATCTTGAGAGTAAACAATAGTAGAGAAAATAGTATAATGAGTTTCCATGAATCCATCACCCAGCTTCAATAATTATCAACTCTGGTCAATCTTGGTTTATTTATTCCCTCAACTACTCTTCCCCTAACCAAGATTATTTTGAAGCAAAACTAGATATGATCCCACTTTATTTATAATGTTTTATTATGTACCTCTAAAATATAAGGACTTTTATTATGATTATTATACCTAAAATTAATAATTCCTCAATATAATGAAATATAGCTATTTAATTTTCTGATAAACTTTTGTTTAAGTTTTACTATTTCAGGATTATCCTGGCCTCTTAAAAGAAATTAGGAAGTGTTTCTTTCTCCTTTGTTTTCTGAAAACATTTTTGTAACTTTGGCAGCATTATTCAGTATTTGATAGACTTCATCAGTGAAATAATCTGGGCTTGGAATTTTCTTTGTGGGGGAGGGTTTTGATAAATTCAATTTCTGTGATACATATAGAGGTATTCCAACTTTTAATTTCATTTTGAGTTAGTTTTGGTAAGTTGTGTTTTTCAAATATTTTGTTTCAATTAAGTTGTTGAATTTATTGGCATAAAATTGTTTATAACACTGCCTTGTTATTCTTTTTAAAAAACTATTCGTTGGAAAATAAAGCACAAGTGTAGAAAACACACAAAATAAATATAGGACTTAATGAATTATTAAACACTCCTATAACTACTGGCATGTCAAGAACTAGAACCTACCCAGAAGTCCTGTATATATGCCCCATCCCAATTATAATCCTCTTCTGCTGCCAAGCACTGCATAAGAACATTATAAATTTTTTATTTTCTAGTGTCCCCCTTACATAATTGTTGATATGGAGATGATCTATAGTGTATACGTAATATTTAAATCATGAATAATGTTGATAATGTTATTTATCATGCTTTAAAAATAGTCCACAAAAATGTTGTCTCCTTACTTATTTATACCTCTCATACAGAGAGTGACCATATGCAGCTTTTTTTGCTTAGATGCCACATTCAAAGACTCATGGCAGTATGTTACATGACAGGTTAAAGCAAAATCAAACACACAAACAAGAAACTTGTGAATTTAATTTGAAAGTGTATATGGTATTATTTACTTGCTAAGAATTTGGTATTTAGAGAGAAGAAAAGACAGTCGGCCCTACATATTTGCATATCCGTGGATTCAATCGAAGGATGGAAAATATTTGGGAAAAAAATTCCATGAAATTTCAAAAAACAAAACTTGAATTTGCCACTCATCTTCAACTATTTACATAGCACTTACATTATATCTGGGCTTCCCTGGTGGCTTAGACAGTAAAGAATCTGCCTGCAATGCAGGAGACAGTTTTGATCCGTGGGTTGGGAAGATCCCCGGGAGAAGGAAATGGCCTCCCACTCCAGTATTCTTGCCTGGAGAATTCCATGAACAGAGGAGCCGACTGGTTGGCTACAGTCCATGGGATCGAAAAGAATCGGACATGACTGAGCAACTAACACTACTCTGCTGCCAATAAGCAACCATTTCCTGACTACAGTTTTAACTTCTTTGTGTCTTTTATATAGTTTTATCATCCAAATGTACATCTGTAGATACTATATAGTCTTGTCCATTTGAAAACATTTGATGTCTTTTTATTTTATTGGAGTGTAGTTGATTTACAATGTTGTATAAGTTTCAGGTGTACAGCAAAATGATTCAGTTATACATATCATATATTGATTATTTTCTCATTTAGGTTATCACAGAATATTGAGTAGAGTTCCCTGTGCTATGCAGTGAGTCCCTATTGGTTGTCAATCTTATTGATTGCAGTAGAGTGTATATGTTAATCCAAAGCTTCTGATTTATCCTTGCCTCACACATTTCCCCTTTGGTAACCATACATTTGCTTTCAATATCTGTAAGTCTATTTCTGTTTTATAAATAAGTTCACTTGTATCATTTAAAAAAAAATTAGATTCCACATGAGTGATATCATGATATTTGTCTTTCTCTGACTTACTTCATTTAGTACATTTGATGTCTTTTTAAGTCTCCTAATCTAATCTAAAAGATCTTCATGACCCAGATAATCACAACGGTGTTATCACTCACCTAGAGCCAGACATCCTGGAATGTGAAGTCAAGTGGGCCTTAGAAAGTATCATTATGAACAAAGCCAGTGGAGGTGATAGAATTCCAGTTGAGCTATTTCAAGTCCTAAAAGGTGATGCTGTGAAAGTGCTGCACTCAATATGCCAGCAAATTTGGAAAACTCAGCAGTGGCCACAGGACTGGAAAAGGTCAGTTTTCATTCCAGTCCCTAAAAAGGCAATGCCAAAGAATGCTCAAACTGCCACACAATTGCGCTCATCTCATACGCTAGCAAAGTAATGCTTAAAATTCTCCAAGCCAGGCTTCAGCAATACATGAACCGTGAACTTCCAGATGTTCAAGCTGGTTTTAGAAAAGGCAGAGGAACCAGAGATCAAATTGCCAACATCCGCTGGATCATGGAAAAAGCAAGAGAGTTCCAGAAAAACATCTATTTCTGCTTTATTGACTATGCCAAAGCCTTTGACTGTGTGGATCACAATAAACTGTGGAAAATTCTGAAAGAGATGGGAATACCAGACCACCTGACCTACTTCTTGAGAAATTTGTATGCAGGTCAGGAAGCAATAGTTAGAACTGGACATGGAACAACAGACTGGTTCCAAATAGGAAAAGGAGTACGTCAAGGCTGTGTATTGTCACCCTGCTTATTTAACTTCTATGCAGAGTACATCATGAGAAACTCTGGGCTGGAGGAAGCACAAGCTGGAATTAAGATTGCCTAGAGAAATACAATAACCTCAGATATGCAGATGACACCACCCTTATGGCAGAAAGTGAAGAGGAGCTAAAGAGCCTCTTGATGAAAGTGAAAGAGGAGAGTGAAAAGGTTGGCTTAAAGCTCAATATTCAGAAAATGAAGATCATGGCATCTGGTCCCATCACTTCATGGGAAGTAGATGGGGAAACAATGAAAGCAGTGTCAGACTTTTTTTTTGGGGGGGGGAGGTGCTCCAAAATCCTGGTAGGCTACAGTCCATGGGGTCGCTAAGAGTTGGACACAACTGAGCGACTTCACTTTCACTTTTCACTTTCATGCATTGGAGAAGGAAATGGCAACCCACTCCAGTGTTCTTGCCTGGAGAATCCCAGGGATGGGGAAGCCTGGTGGGCTGCCGTCTATGGGGTCGCTGGAGTCGGACACGACTGAAGCGATTTAGCAGCAGCAGCAGCAGCTCCAAAATCACTGCAGATGGTGACTGCAGCCATGAAATTAAAAGATGCTTACTCCTTGGAAGGAAAGTTATAACCAACCTAGATAACACATTCAAAAGCAGAGACATTACTTTGCCAACAAAGGTCCGTCTAGTCAAGGCTATGGTTTTTCCAGTGGTCATGTCTAGATGTGAGAGTTGGACTGTGAAGAAAGCTGAGCACCAAAGAATTGATGCTTTTGAACTGTGGTGTTGGAGAAGACTCTTGAGAGTCCCTTGGACTGCAAGGAGATCCAACCAGTCCATCCCAAAGGAGATCAGTCCTGGGTGTTCATTGGAAGGACTGATGTTGAAGCTGAAACTCCAGTACTTTGGCCACCTGATGTGAAGAGCTGACTCATTTGAAAAGACCCTGATGCTGAGAAAGATTGAAGAAGGCAGGAGGAGAAGGGGACGACAGAGAATTAGATGGTTTGGTGGCATCACCAACTCAATGGATATGAGTTTGAGTAAACTCCGGGAGTTGGTGATGGACAGGGAGGCCTGGCATGCTGCAGTCCATGGGGTTGCAAAGAGTCGGACACGACTGAGCGACTGAACGTAACTGAACCTAAAGTCCCCCATTCATCCCTTTCTTGATTCCATACAATTTATTTGTTTAACAACTTGGGCCATTTGACATGTAGAGTTTACCACAGTCTGGATTTTGCTGATATAGATACTCATCATACAGTTCTGAATGTTCTTATGTCCTCAATATCTCCTGCAAATTGGTAGCTGACTCCAGAGGCTGAATCAGACAGATTTTATCACTTTGGCAAGACTCTTAAGAGGCATATAAATCCTGTCTCTATGCTTATGATTTTTTTTCAGGTGTTAATATTTATTGCCTAAAGCCATTAATTCATTGAGGATTACAAAATGGTGCCAATAATTCTATAATTTTATTTATTCATTGAAATACTTTCAAAAAGAGAAACATCCTCTTATCTACTATTTGATTTCTGAGTGTACAGTTCACATAGGAAAGGTAGAATAAATATTTGATTCTTTTGGGGGGGCTTCCCTTGTGGCTCAGCTGGTAAGGAATCTGCCTGCAATGTAGGAGACCTGGGTTTGATCCCTGCGTTGGGAAGATCCCCTGGAGAAGGGAAAGGCTACTGGCTCCAATATTCTGGCTTGGAGAATTCCATGGACTGTATATCCATGGGGTTGCAAAAAGTTAGACATGACTGAGCAACTTTCACTTTGACTTTTCTTTTTTCACCAGTTTTGAAGATAATGAATTGAATCCTTATCATCCTCCAAAGTTGACTACTCTTAAAAATATTATTATAATAAATATATGTATCATTATGAACCTATGCATGCATACTAAGTCACTTCAGTCATGTCTGAGTCTTGTGACCCTATGGACTGTAGCCTGCCAGGCTCCTCTGTCCATAGGATTTTCTAGGCAAGAATACTGGAGTAGGTTGCCATGCCCTTGTCCAGGGGATCTTCCTGCCCAGAGATTGAACCCAAGTCTCTAGGTCTCCTGCATTGGCAGGTGGGTTCTTTACCACTAGCGCCACCTAGGAAGCCCTTAGGAACCGATGGGTTTCATATTGTCATTATTGAAGTGCACCAACTTTGGCCAGTGGACACTAGGCTGACTTCTTAGTTCTTCTGATGACTCTAGTAATTTTTGACAGCTCTCTTTACTGATTGTTTTGACAAAATATTCCTGGGTCATCTTGTACACTTCTTGCCCCAGACTGGAATCAACCATTTCTCTAAGAAGCCTTCAGTTTTTTAAGTGAGAAATTATATTTCAAGGACACAGGTAGGCCTTTACAGTGGACAGAGCTATAGATTCAGTGAATAGACTATATATATATATTATATATATATATATATATATATATATATATACACACACATGTACATACACACACTAAAATAATTCATAAGTACATAGTAATACTTTCAATTCAAATTAAAGATTAAAGAACTTTTACTTAATCTCTTCTCTAGTTCCTTTCTTAAGAATCCTAGTTTTCAAGGACACAGGAGGGAATTCCCAGGTGGTCCATTGGTTAGTACTTCACACTCTCACTGCTGAGGGCCTGGGTTCAGTCCCTGCCCAGGAAGCTAAATCCCACAATGGGGTGTGGCCAAAACAAAAAAGACACAGGAGATGACAGATTTAGAATATTCCATAATTACTCCTTTCTTCTATCTCAATCACAACATACTACCACCAATATGATTACTGAAAACATTAAAGTATTTTACAAATGCACTTGCCATTCACCCCCTCATTAAACAAATTTATAATGAATCTACGTTGTGAGGGCATATAGTCATGGTATACTATACTCTTTTCTTCTTAGCCCTTATGTAATTTTAGTTCTACAAGTAATCTTTTTAAAAAATATATATTTGTTTATATGTCTGCATGGGGTCGTAGATGCAGTATGTGGGATCTTATAGTTGCGGCATATGGGATCTAGTTCCCCGACAAGAATTCAAACCTGGGCCCCCTGCGTTGGCAGCACAAAGTCTTGGCCACTGGATCACCAGGGAAGTCCTGGGAAAGGTATTTAAAGAGAGATGAATTTTCAACAGTGTGAACAGCAGTAGCTTCAACTAATCAGATCTTAATCTTGACCAGTTGATTGGAATCCCCTGGCTTAGATAATAATTGATTTTTTTCTTGAGTCCAGCATAGAGAGCTGGTGAGCAGATGCCAATATATTTTAGTACTGTACAGTTTGGTGCTGAAAACAAGATACATAAACATAAATATATCACCTTAATGAGATAGAGGTTAAGTTTGGAAAGAATTTCTCAGGAAGACCTAATTTGGGCCTTTGGGTAGGTATAATTGGCCAAGAAGGTAGGAACATCATAAGATATACAAAATGGCCTTGGAAGCAGACAAGAATGGTTGGATTAAAAAAAAAAAGCGTGTTGGCTTGCTTAATGTAGGGGCACCAAATTAAAAAATTAAAAGAGATTTTAAGATAGAAGGAAAATCCAGTTTTAGCTGGGGTTTAGATTTTATAGGGCTTCCCTGGTGGCTCAAAGGTTAAAGCGTCTGCCCACAATGCGGGAGACCTGGGTTCGATCCCTGGGTTGGGAAGATCCCCTAGAGAAGGAAATGGAAAGGTACTAGGACCACTGTCAATTTTTTAGCACACAGGTTGAGACAAGAGATTTGGGTCAAAGGATTTGAATGCTATTTGCCTGAAATAAAGCTGAGTTTTTCTAATCGGGATTTTTGTTGTTCTTTCACATATCGTTTTCTTAGTGTCTTTTAGTTTGTTTTCAAACAGTAGGTTGCAGTTTTGATCTGCTTTGTGGCACATCTCTGTGATGTGCTTTCACAGTGTCTAATGTAATGCTTACAGTTTTTTGGTAATAACTTTATATGACATTTGACCTTGATACTTTCCTATTCATTTTCTGTGAAATTAGTTTTCTTGAACTTAAGGAATAAGTCAGGATTCAGAAAAGCTTTTATAGCATCAGAGAACTCCGTCTTCTGTTAGTTTTGTCTGACTTGTTTCCTGGGATTTCCTGGCTCTAGATTGGTATCCATCTTTGATTTCTTCATCTCTGATGTCCCTATCCTATTATATTTTTATTCTACTCCTAGCAGTTTCTCGGAGCCTGGTGGGCTGCAGTCCATGGGGTCGCTGAGGGTTGGACACAACTGAGTGACTTCCCTTTCGCTTTTCACTTTCATGCATTGGAGAAGGAAATGGCAACCCACTCCAGTGTTCTTGCCTGGAGAATCCCAGGGACGGGGGAGCCTGGTGGGCTGCCGTCTATGGGGTCGCACAGAGTTGGACATGACTGAAGCGACTTAGCAGCAGCAGCAGCAGCAGCAGCAGTTTCTCCAGATGGACTGGTTTTGACGGTTCACAGGTGTCTGACCTGCTCCAGCCACTTAGTCCTTCTCACTGTGGGCCCCTTGCACTCACCTGATACTTTATTTTATTTGTAAATTTTAAAAATATGTATTTATTTGGATACACCAGGTCTTAGTTGTGGCATGCAGGATCTAGTTCCCTGACCGAGGGTTTAATCTGGGCCCCCTGCGTTGGGAGCATGGAGTCTTAGCCACTGGACCTCCAGGGAAGTCCCTTCACTTGCTATTTTAGACTGCAGATCCCTCCTAAGTTTCATTTACTGTTCTCATTGGCCTTTCTTGATTCCAGTGAGCACCTCTTGACACTTTAGGGAGTCTATATTCTTATTCTCTCAGATACCATCCCTTTGGTTCCTTCTTTCTTCTGTACAGATGCTGAACTCATATAGTCTGGTGGCTCTTGGTGGTTTGTCCCCACTTGCTTGTAATTTAGGGTTGTGGAGATAAATTGTCACCAAATTTTGTTGTAAATGTTGCGCATGTTTTTACAATTTTGAGTCTCCAGCTGCCATGTCAGTTTTTATGTGGGGATCTGAAGAGATTGAAAAATGATGTGCCAGGATTTCCCTGGCTAGGAGCACACCTGCCAACACAGGGGACCCGGGTTCGATCCCTGGTCTGGGAAAGATACCTCATGCCACTGAGCAACTAAGCTCAGGTGCCACAACTACTGAGCCTAAGTGCTGCAACTACCGAAGCCCATGATCCTGGAACCTGTGCTCCACAAGAGAAGCCACCACAATTAGAAGCCTGTGCACCACAACAAAGAGTAGCCTGTGCTCACTGCAACCAGAGAAAGCCCGAGCGCAGCAATGAAGACCCCATGCAGTAAAAAAGAAATAGATTAATTAAGAAAAAGAAAACATACGTGCCATCATAATCATCATCTTCCCAGAAGTTCTTTACTGTTTATCCTTTGACGTCTTAGGATTTGTAGTGACAACTTCTCTTTTGTTCCTATGTATAGTCTGTGATGCTCCATTTTATTATTGATTAATAGACTCTTGCTCAGAGTTTATCCATTTTATTAATGTTTCTAAAGCACCAAATTTTGGCCTTATTAATTTTCTCTATTGTTTGTTTTCTTCTTCATCAAATTTAACTCTAATTTTTACTATTTTTTTCTTCTGATTTGCATTTAATTTGCTTATCTTTCTATAGCTTCTTGGATGGAAACTTATATTCTTGATTGTAAGCCTCTATTTTTTAAAAAATAGCTATACATTTCTCTTTAAGCACTGCTTTACTTATTACATCTCATACATTTTTTATATCTTGTATTTTATTATTATTCAGTTAAAATTGTTTTTTGATTTCCTTTGCTATTTCTTCTTTGGTTCAGAAGTTAAGTTATATAAGTTAACTAGAAGTATATTGCTTAACTACAAAAATACTTGGGGGCTTTTTAGAAAGTTTATTTTTATACTTCTACTTCATTGACTATGCTAAAGCCTTTGACTATGTGGATCACAACAAACTGTGGAAAATTCTTAAGGGGATCAGAATATCAGACCACCTTACCTGTCTCCTGAGAAACCTATATGCTGGTCAAGAAATAATAGTTAGAACTGAACATGGAACAACGGACTGGTTCAAAATTGGGAAAGGAGTACATAAGTCTGTGTATTGTCACCCTGCTTATTTAACTTTTATGCAGAGTGCCGCTGCTGCTGCTAAGTTGCTTCAGTCATGTCCGACTCTGTGCGACCCCAGAGATGGCAGCCCTCCAGGCTCCTCCGTCCCTGGGATTCTCCAGGCAAGAACACTGGAGTGGGTTGCCATCTCCTTCTCCAATGCATGAAAGTGAAAAGTGAAAGTGAAGTCGCCCAGTCATGTCCGACTCTCTTAGCGACCCCATGGACTGTAGCCTGCCAGGCTCCTCCATCCATGGGATTTTCTAGGCAAGAGTACTGGAGTGGGTCGCCAGTGCCTTCTCCGATATGCAGAGTACATCATGTGAAATGCCCAGCTGGATGAATCACAAGCTGGAATCAAGACTGCCAGAAGAAATATCAACAACCTCAAATATGCAGATGATACCACTCTAATGGCAGAAAGTGAAAAGGAACTTCATTAAAAGAGCCTCTTGATGAAGGTGAAAGAGGTGAGTGAAAAAGCTGGCTTAAAATTCAATATTCAAAAATCTAGGATCATGGCATCCGGTCCCATCACTTCATGGCAAGTAGATGGGGAAATAGTGGAAACAGTGACAGACTTTATTTTATTGGACTCCAAAATCACTGTGGACGTGACTGTAGCCACGAAAGTAAAAGTCACTTGCTCCTTGGAAGAAAACCTATGACAAACCCAGATAGCATATTAAAAAGCAGAGATATAACTTTGCCAACAAAGGTCCATCTAGTCAAAGCTGTGTTTTTTTCAGTAGTTATATACAGATGTGAGAGTTGGACCATAAAGAAGGCTGAACACTGAAAAATTGATGCTTTCTAATTGTGGTGCTGGAAAAGACTTGAAAGACCCCTGGACAGAAAGGAGATCAAACCAGTCAATCCTAAAGAAAATCAGCCCTGAATATTCATTGACAGGACTGATGCTGAAGCTCCACTAGTTTGGCCACCTGATGTGAAGAGCTAACTCGTTGGAAAAGACCCTAATGCTGGGAAGGATTGAGGGCCGGAGAAGAAGGGGTCAACAGAGGATGAGATGGTTGGATGGCTTCATTGATTCAATTCATATGGGTGTGAGCAAACTCTGGGAGATCATGAAGGACAGGGAAGCCTGGTATGCTGCAGCTCATGGGGTCTCAAAGAGTCAGACATGACTTAGTGACTAAACAATAATTAAATTCCAGACAATATATTCTGTATGAATTAAAATTTTATTGAGACTTCTTTTATGGCCCAAAAGATGCCCTATCTAAGTGAATGTTCCATATCTCCTCGAAAATAACATGCATTCTGCAAGTGTTAGATATAATGTTCTATAAATGTCAATTAGGTTAGGTGGTTGATAGTATTAGTCAAGTCTTCTACCTCCCTGGTGAATTTCTATCCACTTGTTCTATCAACAGATGAGACAAATAGAAAACAAATAGCAAATGGCAGTCTTAAGTTCAAACTTATTAATAATTACATTAAATGTAAGTGAATTAAACTGCAATTAAAAAACAGAGACTGTCTAGACTGAATAAAAAAGCAAGATTCAACTATTGCTCTTTACAAGAGATGTAATTAAATACAAAGATAAAAATAAATTGGAATTAAAAGGTTGGGGAAAATATAGCATGCAAACACTGATCCAAGGAATGTTGGAAATTAATACCAGACAAAATAAATGTCAAGATAAGGAGTATTGCCAGAGAAAAAGAGGGACATTTTATAATGCTAAAAGGATCAATACATAGAGACTTAAAAATTTTAAATGTTTGCACCTAATAAAAGAGCTTTCAGATTACATGAATAAAATAATTGGTAGAACTAAAGGAAAAAAAGTCTATAATCATAATTGGAGATTTTACCACATTTCTTTCATGGGTGATAAGACAATTATTGTACTACTTCATATAAAACAGGAATCTTACAACAGGATAGTTTCATTTTTCCCCTCTGGCCCGATCCTTGAATTACTGTAGTCAGGTGTACTTTACCTACATAAGTTATACATTCCAGAATATAGTTTATAATGTTTGCTTCAATATGTTATATGAGTTTTAAAGAGATTAAGAGAAGAAAAAAAAATTTAAGCCAGACTTTTATAATAAACCACAGTATTATTTTCTTGTGGCCACTGTAACAAATTACCAAATTTAGTGTTTGTAAAACAACACAAATTTATCACCAAACTTGGTGGTGTGAAACAGTGCAAACTTCTTACTTTACAGTTCTGGAGGTCAGAGGTTTGAAATGGGTCTCCTTAAGCTAAAGTCAAGGTGCTGGAAGGGTTGCATTCTTTTCTGGAGGATCTAGGGGAGAATCTGTTTCCTTGCCTTTTCCAGGTTCTAGAAGCCATCTGCTTTCTGACGCTGACTCTGCTGCCTCCCTCCTCCACTTGCAAGGATATCTGTGATTATATTGGGTCACATAATCCAGGATAATCTCACCATCTCAAGGTCAGTTGATTAGCAACCTTAATTCAGTCTGCAGTCTTAATTTTCCTCCGCCATGTAATCATATTCATAGACTCTGGAGTTTAGCTCAGGGACATCTTTGATGGGCCATTATTCTACCTGCCACACAGACATGTTTATTATTTCTGGTGATCTCCCTTTCTGTGGATTATGTGGTGTCATTTTTCTTTAGTCTGAAGAAGTTTGCCTAACATTTCTTGTAGTACACATCTCATGGTGATGATTCTTTTTATTTATCTGAAATTGTATTTATTTTGCTCTTTTTAATGAAAATAAACTTTATTGAAGTATAATTTGCATATAGAAAATTAATGCATTTTAAGTTACAATCTGATGGGTTTTGAAAATGTATACACTCATATAATCACTGTTACAATCAATACATAGGACATTTTCATCACCTCAAAAATTTATTTCATGCTTCTTTGCTGCTGCTGCTGCTAAGTCACTTCAGTCGTGTCCGACTCTGTGCGACCCCATAGACGGCAGCCCACCAGGCTCCCCCATCCCTGGGATTCTCCAGGCAAGAACACTGGAGTGGGTTGCCATTTCCTTCTCCAATGCATGAAAGTGAAAAGTGAAAGTGAAGTCGCTCAGTCGTGTCTGACTCTTTGCAAGCCAATGGACCACAGCCTACCAGGCTCCTTTGCCCGTGGGATTCTCCAGGCAAGAGTACTGGAGTGGGTTGCCATTGCCTTCTCCGATCCTCCTTTGCAGTCAGTCTCTACTGCCCTGGCCCCAAGCAACCATTGATCTGCTTTGTATCAAGAAACATTAGTATTTTCTGCTTTAGAATTTCATGTAAGTAGGATAACACAACATCTACTTTTTTATGTGCAGCTTTTTTTTATGTTCAGAATCATATGTGTTGAGATTCATACGTATTTTATGTATCAAAGTTTGTTACTTATTATTACTGAGTAGTTTTCTATTATATGAATATACCATAATTTGTTAATCCATTCACCTATTGATGGACATTTGTGTTGTTTCCAGTTTGGAGCTCTTATTCATTAAGATTCTGTGAACATTCATGTACAAGCTTTTCTGTAAACATTTGTTTCGCAAATAAATACCTCTCTTGGATAAATACAGGAGTGGAATGAATGGGTCATAAGGCAAGTATGTAACTTTATAAAAGAAACACTAACACTTTTCTGAAAATGCTTTTACCATTTTATACTCCGATCAGTAAAGTATATGAGTGCCGGTTGCTCTGCTTCCTTAGTCAGTCAGTTCAGTTGCTTAGTCATGTCTGACTCTTTGCAACCCCATGGACTGCAGCATGCCAGGCTTCCCTGTCCATCACTAACTCCCAGAGCTTGCTCAAACTCATGTCCATTGAATCGGTGATGCCATCCAACCATCTCATCCTCTGTTGTCCCCTTCTCCTCCTGTCTTCAATCTTTCCCAGCATCAGGATCTTTTCAAATGAGTCACTTCTTTGCATCAGGCAGCCAAAATATTGGAGTCTCAGCTTCAACATCAGTCCTTCCAATGAACACCCAGGACTGATCTCCTTTGGGATGGACTGGTTGTATCTCCTTGCAGTCCAAGGGACTCTTAAGAGTCTTCTCCAACACCACAGTTCAAAAGCATCAGTTCTTTGGCGCTCAGCTTTCTTTATAGTCCAACTCTCATATCCATATCTAACTACTGGACTAGACCCACCTTTGTTGGCAAAGTAATGTCTCTGCTTTTTAATATGCTGTCTAGGTTGGTCATAGCTTTTCTTCCAAGGAGCAAGCATCTTTTAGTTTCATAGGCAGTCACCATCTGCAGTGATTTTAGAGCACAAAAAAATAAAGTCTCAAGAAGGACAGGTCATGGTGGAGAGTTTTGACAAAACTTGGTCCACCGGAGAAGGGAATGGCAAACCACTTCAGTATTCTTGCCTTGAGAACCCCATGAACAGTATGAAAAGGCTCTACATCCTCACCAATACTTTAATATAGTGTCACTCTTTTTAATTTTAGCTATTTTAGTAGCTATGTAGTGGTATTTTATTTGCACATATTTTTATGTCTTTGAAACTATTAATAACAGGTGCATTAAAATTCTTGTCTGCTAATTTTAACATCTGTGTCACAGTAGGGCAGGATTTTATTGTCTGACTTATGAGTAACATTTCAAAATTGAGTAACAATTTTTTGTTAGATACTGGATATTAAGAATGATATGGGACTTCCCTGGTGGCCCAGTGGTTAAGAATCAACCTGCCAATGCAAGGGACATGGGTTCGATTCCTGGTGAGAGAAGATTCCACATGCTGCAGGGCAATTAAGCCCATGGGCCGCAACTACTGAGCCCATGGGCCACAATTACTGAGCTGGCGCTGGAGAGCTCATGATGTGCAACAAGAGAAGCTCCCACAATGAGAAGCCTGCGAACCACAACCAGGGAGTAGACTGCTTGCTGCAACTAGAGAAGGCCCGTGTGCAGCAATAAAGACTCAGCATAGCCAAAAATAAAAAATTAATTAATTTTTAGAAAATATACTTAAAAAAATCAGTTAATGTAACCTATCATATTCGTAGGCTAAAGAAGCAAAATCACATGATCACATCATTTGATACAGAAAAAAACTTTTAACAAAATACAACTGTTTATGATAAAACTTCCCAGAAAAATGGGGAGCTCCTCAATTTGTTAAAGAACATCAACAAAAAACTTACAGCTAACATTATACATAATGGTGAAGGATAATAATTTTCCCCCATGATAGGGAACAAGACAGAATATCTCCCTTTATCACTCTTGTTCAACATTTTATGGGACGTTCTAGCCAGTGCAATAAAGTAGAAAAAGTAAATAAAAGGCAAATACATTAGAAAGAGAAATAAAAGTGTCCCTATATGCAGATGACATGATTGCCTATATAGAAAATCCCAAGGAATCTACCAAAAAGCCTCTTAGAACTAATAAGTTAGTTCTTTAAGGTCTCAGAATACACACTAAACATACAAAAATCAATTTCAGTTCAATATACTAGCAATGAACATGAGGAAATAAAAAATAAAAATACAGTATCATTAATAATCATTAAAAGAAAAAACTTAGGTGTCAATTTGAAAAAAAAAAATGTATAGGATTTGTATACTGAAAACTACCCAATGCTGATGAATGAAATAAAAGAAAATCTAAACAAATGGAGAGACATATTATGTTCATGGATTAGTAAGTTCAATACAGTAAACATATCAATTCTTTCCAAATTGGTAAATAGGTTTAATGAAATTTCTATCCAAATCACAGCAACTTTTTTGTAAATACAGACAAGATTATCCTCAAATTTATACAGAAAGGCAAAGAAATTAGAATAGGTAAAACAACTTTGAAAAAGAAAATAAAGTGGTTCAGTCTATCCAGTTTCAAGACATATACCTACAGTTACCAAGACTGTATAGTACTGATGAAGGAATAGATCAGCAGAACAGTATAGAAATCCCAGAAATGCATCCACACAAATACACCCAACTAAATTTTGACAGAAGTACAAAAACAATTCAGAGAAGGAAAGATAGCCTATTCAACAAGCAGGAGCCACTTCTGCTTGTGGTGACATGGAAATTTATACAACCTTCACGTCCCTGTAATTACTCTGCTTCAGCAGAAACATACATCTCTATATCCTCAGCCATCCCCAAATGCCAAGCCAACTCTGGGCTCTATACTTAATTTCTGCTCCTTCTCACTCCAAGCAGGATTGACTATGTTGTCCCAGTCGATCAGGTATTTTCTATTTTTCTCTTCCTGTTTATTACTCTTTATCTGTCTTTTACTCCATTAACAGTTTTATGGATGGCTACTGTCTGATCATGAAGTGTTAAATGAAGTTTGTATCACCTAAATTATCTTCTTTAATCTTTTTGTTTATTTATTTTTTAGGCCATGTGGCATGTGGGATCTTAGTTCTCCAGCCATGGATCAAACCCATGTCCACTGCATTGCAAGGTGGATTCTTAACCACTGGACCACCAGGGAAGACCCATTTCATCACTTCTTAACATGGTTCTAGAGCAATTGAATATCGATAGGAAATTAGCCTCTCCACTTATATATCACACATTATATACAAAATTAACTCAAAATGGATCACATATTTGAATGCAAAACATAAAGCTCAAAAGTTTTATGAAAAAACTTAAGAGAAAATCTTTGGGATCTAGGGTTATATCAAGTGTTACCCACACCCCCCACATAGGAAGGCAAAGTCTCAACCACTGAACCGCCAGGGAAGCCCCTCTTCTTACTGTTTTTAACCATTTTGGGGGGAACAGTGCCATGCAGCTTGCTGGATCTTAGTTCCCCTGACTGGGATCAAACCTGGGCTCTGGCTGTAAGAGTGCCAAGTTCTAACCATTGAACCACCAAGGAGTTCCCAGGTCAAGTGTTCTTAGAGTTGACATCAAGATCATGATCCATAAAAAGGAAAAACTGATAGACTGTACTTCATCAAAATTAAGGAGGCTTGTTTGGTGAAAGACTCTGTTAAGAGGATGAAAAAATAAGCTACAAAATGGACAAAAATATTGGCAAACCACATATCTGACAAACAACTACTATTTAGAATACATAAAGCATGTTCAAAACAGCAGTAAAAAACAATCTGATTAGAAAGTGGACAAAATACATTGAAGAGACATTTCACTAAGATATACAGATGTCAAATAAATCCATGCAAAGATGTTCAATGTCATTAGCAATTAGGAAAATGCAAATTAAAATCACAAGATATTACTCGACACTTACCAGAACAGCTAAAGTTAAAAACAATGATAACATCAAATTTATGCTGCTAAGTCGCTTCAGTCGTGTCCAACTCTGTGCGACCCCACAGACGGCAGCCCACCAGGCTTCCCCGCCCCTGGGATTCTCCAGGCAAGAACACTGGAGTGGGTTGCCATTTCCTTCTCCAATGAATGAAAGTGAAAAATGAAAGTGAAGTCGCTCAGTCACACTTCGAGACCCCGTGGATTGCAGCCTATCAGGCTCCTCTATCCATGGGATTTTCCAGGCAAGAGTACTGGAGTGGGGTGCCATTGCCTTCTCCAAAAGTATAAGGATGTGGAAAAACTGGATCATTCATACATTGCTGCTGGGAATGTGAAATGTTACAGTCATTCTGGAAAACAATTTGTGAGTTTTTTAAAAAGCTAAACATACAAATACTCTATAACCTAGCAATTGTACCCCTGAGCATTTATCCCAGAGAATTAAGACATTTTCACACAAAAATCTGCAAATGAATGCTTGTGGCAGTTTATAATAGCCAACACTGGAAACAACCTGGGTGTCCTTAACATGTGACTAGTTAAATAAACTGAGGTACATCCGCATCACAGAATCCTACTCAGCAATAGTAAGAAATATTGATATGATATGCATATGCTCAACAATCTAGATAAATCTCTAGAGAATCATGCTGAGTGAAAAATCCAATTTTAGAAAGTTACTATTATATGATTCCATTTAGATAACATTTTTGAAATGACAAAACTATAGAAATGGAGAATAAATTACTAGTTACCAGGGATTAAAGAAGGGGTAGAAGTGAGAAGGGGAAGTGGCTATAAAAGGGCAACATGAGGGATTCTCAGGTGATGGAAATGTTCTGTATGGTGACTGCATTATGTCAATATCCCGGTCCCGATGTCATACTACACTTCTGCAACATGTTACCATTAGGGAAATGGGATAAAGGGTACATAGTATCTCAGTATTATTTCTTACAATTGCATATGAATCTGCAATTATCTTTCTTTCTTTTTAGCTTTTTTTGGTAATTATCTTTAAATTAAAATACATGATTAAAAAGTCAATAAGCAAGTATACCCTGTCCCACTCCAGGCAAACATCAGAGGCAGATTTACCATAAAGCTAAAGGTAAGCTTCAGGGACCATCTGCACAGACCCTGGAGTCCTGGAAGTTATTAGGGATCAGAGTGTTCTAATTGGGGAGAAGCCAGACTGCATAAAGAAGGCTTTCTGATAAATTGCCTAGAGGTTTCAGAAGAAAGGGACCTACATTTCCAAGATTCTATCATTGTTTTTCATTAAAAACAAACATTGAGAACGTAATTTTATTTATTTATTTTTTGGCTCTGCTGGGTCTTCTTTGGTCTGTGGCTTTCTCTAGTTGCAGTGAGAGTGGACTACTCTCTAGTTGTATGTGGGCTTCTCATTGCGGTGACTTGTTGCAGAGCATGGGCTCTAGAGCACTTGGGCTTCAGTAGTTGCTGCACAGAGGCTCAGTGGTTGCAGCTCTAAGGCTGCATAGTGTGGGCCCAGCAGTTGTGAAGCCTGGGCTTAGTTGTTCTGCAGCATATGGGATCTTCCTGGACCAGGGAGTGAACCTGTGTCTCCTGCACTGGCAGGCAGATTCATTACCACTGAGCCACCAGGGAAGCCCTGAGTACCTAATTTTAATGTGTACCTAACTTTAGAAGCGGAGACGGTGATGGCACCCTACTCCAGTACTCTTGCCTGGAAAATCCTATGGACGGAGGAGCCTGGTAGGCTGCAGTCCACGGGGTTGTTAAGAGTCAGACACGACTGAGCGACTTCACTTTCATTTTTCACTTTCATGTATTAGAGAAGGAAATGGCAACCCACTCCAGTGTTCTTGCCTGGAGAATCCCAGGGACGGGGGAGCCTGGTGGGCTGCCATCTATGAGGTCACACAGAGTCAGACACGACTGAAGCGACTTAGCAGCAGCAGCAGCAGCAACTTTAGAAGGTCTAAACAAGTACTTAAAAAAGCTTCAGGCCCCACAAAACTTAGCTCAGCCCCTCCTTACCACAGCATGGTGACTGAAAAACAATGATTCTAAATTCAAATCCTGGTCATTCTCAAGGTGTGTAAACTTAGTTTCTCTAAGCAGTTTCTTCATCTGTAAAATAGGGATGACAAATGGAATACTGCCTGCCATTGTTGTTCATTTGGACTGCAGCTCACCAGGCTTTCCTGTCCTTCACTATCTCCTGGAGTTTGCTCAAACTCATGTCTATTGAGTTGCTGACACCATCTAACCATCTCATTCTCTGTCACCCCCTTCTCCTCCTGCCCTCAATCTTTCCCAGCATCAGGGTCTTTTCAAAAGATGTCACAGTCATCAGCGATTGGAGACTTGCAGCCACCACAGAAAGTAGTGAGCCCTGGGGGAACTCATAGAGGAAACAAAGAATGTCTGCCATCCAGCAGCCATCAGACTGCAGCCACTCTGTAAGGCGAACCCTGAGGAAACTCAGGATGTAAAAGCACAGGATGTGAGTGAAAGTTGCTCAGTCTTGTCTGACTCTTTGTGACCCCATGAGTTGTAGTCCGCCAGGTGCCTCTGTCCATGGGATTTCCCAGGCAAGAATACTGGAGTCGGCTGCCATTCCATTCTCCAAGGGATCATCCCAACCCAGGGATCCAACTCAGGTATCCTGCACTGCAGGCTGATTCTTTACTGTCTGAACCACCAAGGAAGCCCGAAAGCACAGGATACTGGCCCCAGAGAGCTGAGGTGCAGATCAAAGGAATAATTTCACTGAGCCCAGAATCTTGCATTTTCCCATACACAGAAAAGCACTTAATTCCTTAATTTTTGATTTCTAGCTTTCTTCAATTATTTCTACAATAATTTTTAGGGCTTCCCTGTGGCTCAGACTGTAAAGACTTTGCCTGCAATGTGGGAGACCCAGGTTCAAACACTGGGTTGGGAAGATACCCTGGAGAAGGAAATGGCAACCCACTCCAGTACTCTTGCCTGAGAAATCCCATGGACAGAGGAGCCTGGCAGGCTACAGTCCAAGGAGTCACAGAGAGTCGGACACGACCGAATGACCAACACTTTCACTTTAGATATTTCTGATTACTTGCCCTGTGTTGCAAAACTTCTATATATGGAAGTTCCCCCTTGCCTCCTCTGAGGAGTTCTCTTAGGGTTACTTGAGATTCTGCTTCCTGGGCTTGACGTCCTAAAAATTCCCACCAAACAAAACTTAACTCTCAACTTTTAGGTTGTGAGCAATTTTTTTAGTCTACAGGGACAATAATAAACCTGCCTCACAGTTGTGAGCATTCAGTTCAGTTCAGTTGGTCAGTCGTGTCTGACTCTTTGCGACCCCACGGACTGCAGCATGCCAGGCCTCCCTGTCCATCACCATCTCCCAGAGTTTACTCAAACTCATGTCCATTGGGTCAGTGATGCCATCCAACCATCTCATCCTCTGTCATCCCCTTCTCCTCCTGCCTTCAATCTTTCCCAGCATCAGGGTCTTTTCAAATGAGTCCGTTCTTCATATCAGGTGGCCAAAATACCGGAGTTGGAGCTTCAGCATCAGTCCTTCCAATGAATATTCAGGACTGATCTCCTTTAGGATGGATTGGTTGGATCTCCCTGCAGTCCAAGGGACTCTCAAGAGTCTTCTCCAACACCACAGTTCAAAAGCATCAATTCTTCGGCGCTCAGCTTTCTTTCATTTTTTTAAATTTTTAAAATGTTTGCTTATTTTTATATCTTTTTTGTTTTTCTTTATTTTTAATTTTATTTTTTAACTTTACAATATTGTATTGATTTTGCCATATATCAACATGAATCCGCCACAGGTATACACGTGTTCCTCACACCGTACCAGCTTTCTTTATTAAATGATTATAACTAAGAAACTTAGAGGTACCTGACAATAAATGCTATGTGTATACCCCTTACTAGTGAGTACCTAGGTTGTGCTTGGCATTATATCGAGAAATTTGAGCACATTATCTAATTCTCAGAATTGCCAAAATACTAACATAATACACAGTTTCGTTATGAAGTAATTGACGTTTTAAGAAACTGAGCCTACAGGAAGACTGCGTGTATAGGATTAGGTCTGACTCCAAAGCCACATTGCCGCCAGCACGGTTTTGCCTAGGAAAGGAAGGTAGCTTTCTTTGAGACACCCCAGATCTAAAAATCAAGTCCCCTGGGAGCTTTCACTGCCTAAGCCGACCACGTGGTAGGGAGTCCAGACGGAAAAACTGCCCCCACCCTCGGCGGCTGGGGATGGGGAAAAGGAGCGACATCTAACTCCAACCCCGACCTCCTCTCCAGCTCTGTCACATACTATGCCCCCTTTCCCAGCCTTCTGCACACAGGTGCAAGTCCTTCGCAGCCCCATCTAAAGTAAACCATCACTTCAGTTGCTTCCCAGGCAGCACAACAGGCCAGTGGACCCGAACGCAAGCCCTGCCCCCAAGCGCAAGCCCTGCCCCCAAGCACAAAAACCTTGCTGGCCCTCTTGCCCCGCCCACCTCGCCTAACCGCTCCCGCCACCACGGACCCCGCCCTCCCCCCTAAGTCCCACCTCCTCGCTGATCCCCTTAGCCAACTCAGCTCTACTTCCCCGGCCTCTCCGCGACCGCAGGGCTAGGCCCGCCCCCATCCTTGGGGCGCGAGCGCCGAACGCATAGAACGCAGCCAATGGGTGGTGCGGTGGCTGCACCGCGGGAGGTTCGATTGACCGGGCCTGGCGGGTCCCGGGAGTCCTGGCGGCTGTTAACGCGCGCTTTGGGTAGAGGAAGGTTTAGCGGCAGTGCTTGGGATTCAGCTGTGCGGCTCTTTCCAGCCTTGCCTGGGATTCCCCTCCCAAACCCGGGTTTTCTACGTGTCCTGCCTGGACCCCTGCTCGGCCTCCCTCAGGCCCGCATCCGCACTCCGACCTGGGAAATCCCTTCTCCGGACTCGCCCTCCCCAGGCCTCAGATTTTCACCCTTCCTCCCCTCCCCCCACCCCGCTGCTACCCCCTGCCTTCAGGTCCATCTGGGGCCGTTATTCCGACTCCCCTCTGCCCAGTCTGGCAGTCTCTTCCCCTGCCTCTTCCCCCCATCCTAGACCTCTACCCATTTCTGATTGGGTACTTCCTTTTTGCCCTTCTCTCCCGCCTCGGCTACCTGGAGACCGACACTCTTCATACTTCGGGCCCAAAGCTCAGCCCCTGGCTGTATTCCCTCCATTCCTGCTCCTTTAATTAGCCCATGCTCTCAAAAGAGTAGCAGCCCGCTCTTTAGTAGGCTGGTTCTACATTCTCAGCTGCTGTGTGCCTTTGACCTTTGCCTAATGGGTACTTGACATTTTATGTTACTGGGTCCAGGATGGTAAGTATGGGCCTATGGGAGACTGTGGCTAGCACTATGGCTGGGTCTAATGGACTGTTTCCGTCCTCTTCTTACAGAGGAGGAGCTTAGCTCCCAGCCAGCTGGCCAAGAGAAAACCGGAAGACGGACCCTCTGATGATGAAGACTGGCAGCCTGGAGCAGTGGTGAGTACTCTGCCCTCAAGGGGATAGGGAACGTGGGGTTGCAGGGCTGTTTAGGCAGAGAGGAATCCTAGACTTGGTTTCTGGGGTTACATGAAATGTACCCTGTCACCTCCAGAAACCTTTCAGTGTTTACTATGTGTCAGGCATCGAACTGGATAAAAATCTTTGTCCTCAAGGTGCTCACTAAAAGCTAGTATGCCTCAGTTTTCCTGATAGGAAAATTTGCTGTTCCAAAGCAAAGAGCTGATTGGGTTGGACCCTTTGGTTCCCTTGGGAAAAAAGTGGGGAGGAGGCCCCAGCAGCAACTAGCAGCTCTTTTTCTCTTTGTCACCTGCCCGTGTCACAGAACAGTAGGGTGTACTGGGCCTGTGGTAGAATCTGAGCTTCCTTGGGCCTTGATTGGAGGGGTGGTGCTGCCCCTCCTGTCCCTGCAGATAATCAAGGGCACCACGTTTGACTTTGGACTGGGCCCTGCCTTGGAGGCTTTTTGGGACTAGCTGTGGGTAGGACCTATGTAACCTAAATCAGTAGGATGATGATGTAGCATGCACTTCAGAGAAAGCAATTCAGGAAGCAGTGGTTTGAAGAAGGGATTAGCTAAGAAATATCTAGAAGGCAATTTGGGGCGGTTGCAACATGTGAGTAAAAGCCCATAGAGAGAGTGGAAGGGGTCTGGTGTTTGTTTCAGGTGTGCCTTGTAGCTTCGGATACCTTGGCAAGCTGCTACAGGTGGATTCTTGCCTGATGGCTCAGTGGGGCTCGTTCTGTAGCTGCATTGCTGGTGTGCAGGCTGTCTTGGCTGCCCCTTGCCACTTACATGGGTCTCAGACTTGAACTTGGGGCAGCACTTGGTGTTGTCTGCTCCTGGTTGCTCCAGAAAATGCTTTCACCACAGACATGGTGGGGACTGGCGAGAGCGGCCTGGGAGTTGGGAGCAGCTCTACTCTTGCCCCGGAGAAGGCAATGGCACCCCACTCCAGTACTTTTGCCTGGAAAATCCATGGACAGAGGAGCCTGGTAGACTGCAGTCCATGGGGTTGCTAAGAGTCGGACATGACTGAGCGACTTTACTTTCACTTTTTACTTTCATGCGTTGGAGAAGGAAATGGCAACCCACTCCAGTGTTCTTGCCTGCAGAATCCCAGGGATGGGGAAGCCTGGTGGGCTGCCGTCTATGGGGTCGCTGGAGTCGGACACGACTGAAGTGACTAAGCAGCAGCAGCAGCAGCAGCTACTCTTGCCCTCCATTGGTAAACCCTGGGAGGAAAGCAAAGAGTCACTCAGTCATTCCTTGGGGCTTTTGGAGTGAAGATTTGTGGGCAGCTTGACTATGCTACTGATGGACTTGCCCGTCACAGGCTCACTTCATTCGCTTCTTCCATTGCCCCTTGGGGCTTCCCTGATAGCTCAGTTGGAAAGAATCTGCCTGCAGTGCTAGTTCTATTCTTGGGTCGGGAAGATCCCCTGGGGAAGGGAATGGCTACCCACTCCAGTATTCTGGCCTGGAGAATTCCATGGATTGTATAGTCCACGGGCAGGCAGAGTTGGACAGGACTGAGCGACTTTTACTTTTCACTGCTCCTCAAATTAGGCAAGTTCTTTAACTTCACTAAGCTCCAGTGTTCTCACCTGTTACATCAGGATGTAAACATGTATTCTAGGATTACTATGAAGATGATATATGATAACACATGTGAAGAGTTTAGCACAGTGCTTTACGCTTAATGAGATTTTAAATATTAGTTGTCATTGTGGCTAACTCTGTATCATCCAGACTTCACCTTCCCCAATTCTCTCTCTTAGACTTCTAAGAAACCTAAGAAATCCAGCTGTGAGACCCAGAGCCAGGAGTGTTTCCTGTCTCCTTTTCGGAAACCTTTGACTCAACTAACGAATCGACCACCCTGTCTGGACAGCAGTCAACATGTAAGCCTGAGCTATAACCTGTCGGTGTCTGTGTGTGCCCTCTTTTGTTTAGGGAGGCTCCCTGAATCCTCTCACAGTAGCCATCAGATGCTTTAGTGGGAGATTTGGGCCTGGCCACAGCTCCCGGGGCCTGGAAAAGGCCTGACCTCTTTTCTTAGAGATTTCCTTAGTGTACCTGACTTGGAATTCCCCTTGTTATAGCTACTTGGGCACCAACTCTCAGGTGGCTGGGACTGGCTGATGACAACAAGGTGCAGACAGTGAAGACCTTCCCATTTAGACAGGGTGTTGGAACCCAGCAGAGAACTGTCTGATTCTGCATAATGGCGTCTAAGAAGTACCAGAGCCCTATAGCTTTCACCGTATCCTTTAGTAAAATCAAAAGTAATCATCACCAGGGCAGGTTATGTGCATTATCTCATGTAACTCATTTTTTTAAGATAAGGAAGATGAATCCTAGAGGGGTTAAATAATTTGCTTAAAGTTACAAAATTGTCAGATCTGCCTAGCTCCATCCAAAGCTTTTTCCTCTAAACCTTCTGAAGGACACCAAGACACAGCTCCAAAAACCTTTGGAATTTAAATGATAAGAGGGATCAAGATGTCTTCTGTTATTCCTAATGAACCCCTTTCAGCCACACCTGAGTTTGCTAATGAGATGACTTTGGAAAGCACTTAACTTTGGGACTGGTTGCCAGGGGAACCAACCCACCAATGGCCAATGTTTAATCAGTCCTACCTGTGTCAAAAGCCTCCTTAGAAACACAAAAGGTTTGGGAGGGTTTGGAGAACTTCCTGGTTAGTGAGCAGGAAGTCAGGAAGAGGCACACTCGAAGCTCCTCTGGGCCAGAAGCTCCAGTGTTCACCGCTCTTCCAGACTTCCTCCCTCTGTGTGTCTGTTCATCTGGCTATTCATTCATATCTTTTAATATCCTTTGTGATAAACCAGTAATCTAGTAAGTAAACTTTATCTGAGTTCTCTGAACCAGCTAGTGAATTAATCTAAGGAAGGGGTTGTGGTAACATTTGATTTGTAGCTTGGGGTCAGAGCCTTTCAAGACTGCCTGCAATGCAGGAAACTTGGGTTGGATCCCAGGGTTGGGAATATCCCCTGGAGAAGGAAATGGCAATCCCTCCCAGTATTATCTGGAAAATCCCATGGACAGAGGAGCCTGGCAGGCTACAGTCCATGGGGTTGCAAAGAGCTGATTGAGCGACTTTCACTTTGTGGTTAGAAGCACCTAGACTTGAGATTTGCTTCTGATGCTTTCTCCTGGAAGATAGTGTTGGAATTAAGGTGTAGGGAACCCAAGTGGAACCGAAGATTTGCTTGACGTGTGGAAAACCCACGTCAGGTGTCAGAAATAGTGTAGTATTGAGAATAGAGGAGACGCAAGATTGTTTTTTAAATTAATTTTTATTGGAGTATAGTTGCTTTACAATGTTGTATTAATTTCTGCTGTGTAGCAAAGTGAATCAGCCATACGTGTGTGTGTGTGTGTGTATATATATGTATATATATCTCCCCTCTTTTTGGATTTCCTTCCCATTTAGGTCACCACAGATCACTGAATAGAGTTCCCTGAGCTATACAGTTGATTCTCATTAGTTATTTATTTTATACATAGTATCAAGAGTGTATATATGTCAATCCCAGTTCATCCCACCCTCTCCCTTCCCCTTTGGTGTCCATGCATTTGTTCTCTACTTCTGTGTCTCTATTTCTGTTTTGCAGATAAGATCATCTATACCATTTTTCTAGATTCCACATATATACGTTAATGCATGATACTTGTTTTTCTCTTTCTGGCTTACTACACTCATTTATAACAATCTCCAGGTCCATCCATGTGTCTACAAATGACCCAATTTCATTCCTTCTTATGGCTAATTCCATTGTGGACACACACACACACACTCTATTCTTTATCCATTCCTCTGTTGGTGAACATTTAGGTTACTTCCATGTTCTGGCTATGAACATTGGGATACATCAGTCTTTTTTTTTTTTTATAAAATAAGCAACAAGGACATGCAACACAAGGAAGTATAGTCATTATTTTGTAATAACTTTATTTTTTTGCTTTAGAGAGTTGATATTTCATTTTTAAAATTTTTATTGGAGTATAGTTGATTTACAGTGTTGTGTGTTTCAGGTGTGAGCTTCCCAGGTGGCTCAGTGGTAAGCAGTCTGCCTACCAATGCAGGAGATGCGAGTTTGATCTCTGGGTCGGGAAGATCCCCTGGAGAAGGAAATGGCAACCCACTCCAGTATTCTTGGCTGGGAAATCCCATGGACACAGGAACCTGGCAGGCTATGGTCCATGGGTTCACAAAGAGTCAGACACTGACCACTACATGTGTCTTTTTAAATTATGGTTTTCTCTGAGTATATGTCCAGTAGTGAGATTGCTGTTCATATGCTAGTTCTGAGTTTTTTTAAGAAACCTCCATACTGTTCTCCATAGTGTTTGTACCAGTTTATATTCCCAACAACAGTGCAAGAGGACTTCCTTGTCTTCACTCAGTCTCTAGCATTTATTGTTTGTAGATTTTATTAATGATGGCCATTTTGATGGGTGTGAGTTGATACCTCATTGTAGTTTTGATTTGCATTCCTCTAATAATTAGTTTCAGTCGTGTCCGACTCTGTGCGATCCTGTAGACAGCAGCCCACCAGGCTTCCCCGTCCCTGGGATTCTCCAGACAAGAACACTGGAGTGGATTGCCATTTCCTTCTCCAATGCATGAAAGTGAAAAGTGAAAGTGAAGTCACTCAGTCGTGTCCGACTCTAGCGACCCCATGGACTGCAGCCCTACCAGGCTCCTCCGTCCATGGGATTTTCCAGGCAAAAGTACTGGAGTGGGGTGCCATTGCCTTCTCCCAATAATTAGTTATGTTGAGCATCTTTTCACGTGTTTGTTTGGCCTTCTGTACGGTTTCTTTGGAGAAATGTCTGTTTACGTCTTCTGTCCATTTTTTGATTTGATATTAAGCTGCATGAGCTGTTTGTATATTTTGGAGATTAATCCTTTTTCAGTTTGTTCATATGAAATATTTCCTCCTATTCTGAGGGTTGTCTTTTTGTTTTGTTTATGGTTTCCTTTACTGTGCAAAAGGTTTTACGTTTAATTAGGTCTCATTTGTTTATTTTCATTAGGAGGTGCATGAAAAAGATCTGAGTGTTTTGCCTGTTTTCCTCTAAGAATTTTATTGTGTATAGCCTTACATTCAGGTGTTTAACCCATTTTGAGTTTATTTTTGTGTATGGTGTTAGGAAGTGTTCTAATTTCATTCTTCTACATGTAGCTGTCCAGTTTTCACAGCACCATTTACTGAAGTCTTTTCTCCATTGTATTTTCTTGCTTCTTTTGTCATAGATAAGATGACCATAGGTGTGTGGGTTTATCTCTGGATTGTCTGTCCTTTTCCATTGGTCTATATTTTTGTTTTTGAGCCAGTGTCTTGATTACTGTTGCTTTGTAGTATAGTCTGAAGTCAGGGAGCCTGATTCTTCTAGCTTCATTTTTGTTTCTCCAGATTGCTTTGTTTATTCAAGGTCTTTTCTGCTTCCATATAAATTGTAAAATTTTCTTTTCTAGTTCTATGGAAAATACCATTGTTAATTTGATAGGAATTGCATTGAATCTATAGATTGCTTTGGGTAGTATATTCATTTACATTTACACAGTATTGATTCTTCCAATCCAAGAACATGGGATATCTCCATCTGTTTGTATCTTTGATTTCTTTCATCAGTATCTTATACTTTTCTGCATACAGGCCTTTTGCCTCTGTCAGTCAGTTCAGTTGCTCAGTCGTGTCCAACTCTTTGTGACCCCATGGACTGCAGCACTCCAGGCCTCCCTGTCCATCACCAACTCCCAGAGTTTACTCAGACTCATGTTCATCGAGTCGGTGATGCCATCCAGCCATCTCATCCTCTGTTGTCTCCTTCTCCTGCCTTCAATCTTTCCCAGTATTAGGGTCTTTTCTAATGAGTTGCTTCTTTTTATCAGGTGGCCAAAGTATTAGAGCTTCAGCTTTAGCATCAGTCCTTCCAATGAGTATTCCGGACTGATTTCCTTAGAATTGATTGGTTTGATCTCCTTGCGGTCCCAGGGACTCTCAAGAGTCTTCTCCAACGCCACAGTTCAGAAGCATCAATTCTTTAGCACTCAGCTTTCTTTATAGTCTCAACTCTCACATCCATACATGACTACTGGAAAAACCATAGCTTTGACTAGATGGGCCTTTATTGGCAAAGTAATGCCTCTGCTTTTTAATATGCTGCCTAGGTTTGTCATAGCTTTTCTTCTAAGGAGCATGTGTCTTTTAGTTCATGGCTGCAATCACCATCTGCAGTGATTTTGGAGCCCAAGAAAATAAAATCTGTCACCGTTTCCATTGTTTCCCCATCTATTTTTCATGAAGTGATGGGAGCTGCCATGATCTTAGTTTTCTGAATGTTGAGCTTTAAGCCAACTTTTTCACTCTCCTCTTTCACTTTCATCAAGAGGCTTTTTAGTTCCTCTTCACTTTCTGCCATAAGGGTGGTGTCATCTGCGTATCTGAGGTTATTGCTGTTTCTCCTGGCAATCTTGATTCCAGCTTGTGCTTCATCCAGCCGGGCATTTCGCATGATGTACTTTGCATATAAGTTAAATAAGCAGGGCCTTAGGGCCTTTGCCTCTGTATGTAGGATTTTTTTTTTTTTTTGCCTGTGCTGGATCTTTGTTGCTGCCCACAGGCTTTCTCTAGTTGTGGTAAGCAGGTGCTGCTCTGTAGTTGCTATGAGTGGGCTTCTCATTGCAGTGGCTTCTCTTGTGGAGCATGGGCTCTAGGGCGCAAGGGCTTCAGTAGTTGTGGCGCAGGCTACAAGTACTGATTCTTCAGCGAGTGGAATCTTCCCAGATCAGGGATCAAATCCATGTCCCCTGCATTGGCAGGTGGATTCTTAACCACTGGACCACCAAGGCTGTCCTGTAGCAAGGTTTATTCCTAGGTGTTTTATTGTTCTGTTGCAATGGTAGAGACACAGGACTGTGTTTTTCCTTTATAGGGACATTTTGAAGGAAAAATGGGAATATGATGATAGGAATGTGTAATGGAGGTTACACATGCACGGTTATTATATACATTCAGAAAACATTTTACGTACTATTTGATGAATACAGAAACATATGTATAATGTATATAAGATATAAACCAAAATAACTCCTGTGAACCCACCACCCAGGGCTAGAATATCATCAGTCATAATTCTTTTCCCATTCCCAGAGGTACCACCATCCTAACTATGTTCATCATCCCTTGCTTTTTGTGATAGTTTTACCATATGTATATAATTCACTAAAGTAATATTGTTTGTTTCTTGAGCTTAAAAAAGTAGTATTAGTCCTCTGAAACTGTTTTAATTCAGGATTTATCTTAGGAGATAAGTGTGAGGGTGGTGAGAGTTTGCAAACAGTAGGCCTAACAGTCTGGAGGCTGGTGGAGACTGGAATCTGAGGGACATGCTGATTAGGTCGGGTCCTGAAGACTGTGAGGAGTTTGCCAGGTGAAGAGAGTAGGAAATGTCCAGGTAAAGGGAACAGCCTGTGTGAAAGCTGTGGAGGAAGGATCCTCAAAGGAAAAAAATGCTTTAGGACTACAGAAGTCAGTGCAGCCCTGGGGACAGACTTTAGACTTAGACACAATGAGTTTAAGTCCTGTAGGTTGTCTAGGTTGGCACATGTGGATGTGGTACCTAGGAGAGTGTTATGGACTGGAAATAGATTTGAGGTGATTGGCATAGAGTTTGACACCTCCAAAAAGTGTATTGGTGTGTCCATGTGAATGTATAGTCAGAAGAACTTAAGGTCAAACCCTGAGAAACACTGACTTTTAAAGGGATTGGGCAGAAGAAGAGGAACCCGTTAGGCGACTGAGTGTAAAGTCCCAGAAAGATAAAATAGTGGGAGAATGGTGTCATGGAAGTCAAAAGCAGAGACTATTTGAGAGGAAAGAGTGACCAGCTTTGTCTAGTAAGATAGGGTAGAAAAATATCTCTTGGAGTTAAGGTCTTATAGGCCATTGGTGACCTTGGGCAGAATCATTTCAGAAGATAGGAGGAGTGGGAGATAAGGGGGAAACAGACTACTTTTTCTAGAAGTTTGAAGGGGAGGAGATATGAGGTCAAAGGACATTTTGTTTTTAAGATAGGGGAGAGTTAAGCATGTCTTAAATCCTGGTGAGAAAGAGCTGGTAGAGGGAGAAGCTTGAGATAGAGAAAGATCAGGCAGGCCTGATACTGTCTGTGGAAGAGGGAAGCTTTGACCTTGGTAGGGAGGAGGAATGTTCTTCTCCCTCTTCTATCATCAGGAGCAAAGGGTGGTGTGGATTTTCAGTAACTAAATGAACTGAGTGAGAGCATGCTTTCTCTCCTGCCTCTGTCAGAGTCCAATGACTATTCCCAGACCAGATTCTTGGAAGCTGTATTGCAAGTCTTGCAGGCTGTGCCCTCAGATGGTTTTAGCCAGGGGTCCTCGCCTCCTTCCACAGTAGTTCCACAAGCCTGAACTTCTACCTGCAGCACTTGTGGCTCCTGGGTTTTACTGAAAGTCTTTTTAAATTTGGAGCATAAATTCTTGGCTACTTAGAGCTTTAATACTAGCCTCTTACATTGATAATCTTGAACATAATATCTCAGTTTTGGAATTATAAGCAAAATTGATGCCAAATTAGGGAAGAAATTGAGTCCATCTTTGTCCTTTTCCTCTTCTTTGACTTAATGGTAGCTTTTAGCATCTTTCATGTTTAAGTTTCTCATTATCCTTTCTTTGATAATTAAAAATAATCAAAAAATTTTATTCAGCTGCAAAGAAATATGCAAATAAAGAATTGGAGCCTTTGTCCAACCCTGGCCTTGTGTTATTTAAGCATGGTGATGAAGTTCAGTTCTCCACGTTTCTTTTCTATCTTGCCATACATTGCCATATATATTCATTACATTCTTCTTCTTTAAAGTACATTGAGTTTCTAGAATTTAATTTATAATCTATACAGGTGGATCAGAATAAAAATATAAAAATTTCAGGGCAATTGCCCCCCCCCCCCCCCCCCATTAAACTGTGTTTTTGCTAGAAGGGAGTATTTTTCATTACTTTCCTACTAATGTATTCCATTAAGACTGCCTTCAACGTTTCTGCTCTTGTTTTCTCCTTGCTCTCTTGGCTAACTCTTATTTTGTTGAGGTTCACAGGCTATTGTAATTCCCTAGAGGGCTCAGGTGTATATACATGAGAACTTAGATGGGAGTTGTCAGTTAGCTCAGGAGCTGACACTGTGGACTTCTTCTGCCCCAGCCCAGTAGCCTAGTGCTGATTCCAGGCTGAAGTGATGGCACAGAGACTTCCTGTCATCCTTGTCCCTGGCTTTTTTTGGTGATTGGCTTGCCCTCTCTCTCATGTCTTCTTGGCTCATGTTTTCCCTTCTCTTGTACTGTTCCATGCAGGAAGCTGTTGACTCTGGGCTGATCCACATGCTATACTCACAGGTTGGGTTAGGAAGCCATATTGCCCATCTGTTACAAATAAAGGCCCTGGAATCAGGAAAGTCCTACAGATGTCATGGTTGTGTGACTTGAAACCACTCAGCCTCAATTTGCTCATCTGTAAAATAGGGGTGCCAATATACAGACCTCAAAGAGCTATTAATGAGGATTGGTAACGTGAATGCAAGAACTTAGCACTGCATCTGACATACATTATTAGTCATCATTGCTGTCATTTTTGTTGTTATCAACATTATTTTACTGATACTACTGTTCCTTTTTCTCCTGTGACCACTACTCTTAGAAGGGCTGTTTAGTTCCCAAGGAGGCTGATGTAAAAATTGATATGGGAATTAGATGCAGTAAGCAGGATTGATCAGAGATTACAAAAGAAGTGTGAGCTATGGTTGGAAAGATGGAGCCCTGTAGGACAGTGGTTGAATCTAGACTTGAGAGTTACGTTAGTACTGGGATCAGGTCAGTTTGTGGTGCCTTCTTAAGGCACTGCAGCCTAGGGAATAGTTAGGTATGCTTGCTTGGCATGATCTTTCATGAGCTAAAGGTTCTGAGTCTTGTGGTTGACCAAGGCCAGCTACTTGCTTTGGCACTGTCCTGTCCCTGGAGATTTGTGGAACCTCGTGCAAAGCCTCAAAAATGAAAGCCATTGTACAAAACCTAATAATTTAATATGGAGCACATCTTCTGTTCTAGATGCATCTGAATGAGATGGAGTCAAACTACAGTGCTCTAAATATATTATGATACTTACGTGGGCATTTTTGACTGTGTTTATAAAAATATCCCATAACATCTCCAAGCAGTCCTGAATCCTTGTTTCTTCTCTTTTTAGGAAGCATTTATTCGAAGCATTTTGTCAAAGCCTTTCAAAATCCCCATTCCAAATTATCAAGGTAAAAGTGGAGACTCTTCTGTTTCTTAAATTAGTCATGTGTGAATATGCCCAAATAGATCAAAACACCTACTTTTGTAAGTACAAGCTTACCTTGGAATTAAAGATGCCAATCCAGTGATGACTATGTGTGGGGTGACTCTCCCGGGGCCTGCATGAGGTCTGTGTTTGATAAGTTCAGCAAGGGCTACTAAGACTAAGTGCCCCTCATCTTGGTGGGGATGTGCCAGTGTGCAGGAGGTTTCTGGTGGGCCAGGGCGGCTGATGGACCCAGGCTCCGTTCAGTCCAAGTGAGTCCAGTAGCATTTCCTTTATAAGGTTGACTCTGTTGGAGGTCTAGGTTCTGCAGGTTTCCCCCTCTGTACAAAGAACAGAGCATTGTGCTAACTCGGGCTGCCGGGAGGAGGCAAACTCTTGAGCTTGCAGTCTTGAAAGGCCCCGTTAGGGTTTCAGACCTTTCCAGGATTGTTTTGATTTAAGATGAAAGAGACCTGGCCCCGCCAGAAGTTTGTAGTTGAGTGGGAGAAGTAATGTCTGAGGCAGACTGGTTAATGGTTAGGCAGAGGTGCCCAAATTGCATCTGGAGAGGTACTGGGGAGAGGGGTCATGTGGAAGCTTAGGAAAGTTATGTGAAGGATAGGCATTTAACCTGGGCAGGCTGGAGCTCCTCAGCTTAGAGGCTTAAGTGACAAATTGTTGGTTTCTAGGTCCTCTGGGCTCTCGGGCATTGGGCCTCAAACGGGCTGGGGTCCGCCGAGCCCTCCATGACCCCCTGGAAGAAGGTGCCTTGGTTTTGTATGAGCCTCCCCCACTGAGCGCCCATGACCAGCTGAAGTTTGACAAGTACGTGCATTGGTGTTTCTGTGTCCTCTGTAAGTGCACAGAGCCTGGAGGGCAGAGAGCATTTTGGTGTGGTTTCACCCTGGGACCTGCATGTGTTTTCAGAGTGCTGTCATGACGATGGTACCATCCAGAGAGTGAGTAGATGGGGAGGAGAGTGCCTGGGGAAGAGTGTGTAGATATGTCCAGTTGGTGGGTTTCCTCATCCTTTCCCACCAGGCTCAGAGGAGCAGGGGATGTTGAGGTGATGACATAGGAAACCCATCCCCATCTCCTCGCTTTTTCAAACCTGGAGAGGAATTTGCTATGGTTTGATTGCATGGGCCAGAGAGGTCCTCTCTTAGGCAACTGCCTCTGGAACAACAGGACAGAGCTTTCTGAGGGTGTGGCCTTGCCGTGTCTGAGCTCTGTTTTCTGTGTTGTGTTTTCTCAGGGAAAAACTTCCTGTCCATGTGGTTGTTGATCCTATTCTGAGTAAGGTCTTGAGGCCTCATCAGAGAGAGGTAAATGGGGGTGAGGGTGAGGTTTGGGCTGGGGCAGTGGCTGGGCCTGAGAGGCTGTCATCCCCGGGGCAGCAGCAGTGGGGTGCCAAAGGGGGCTGAGTGCTGTTACTATTCCACAGGGAGTAAAGTTCCTGTGGGAGTGCGTCACCAGTCGGCGCATCCCTGGGAGCCATGGCTGCATCATGGCTGATGAGATGGGCCTGGGCAAGACGCTACAGTGCATCACACTGATGTGGACGCTTCTGCGCCAGAGTCCAGACTGCAAGCCAGAGATCGACAAGGCAGTGGTGGTGTCGCCCTCCAGCCTAGTGAGGAACTGGTACAATGAAGTTGGGAAATGGCTTGGAGGGAGGATCCAACCTCTGGCCATCGATGGAGGCTCTAAGGACGAGATAGACCAAAAGCTGGGTAGGAGCCTTAACAAACATGACTGCACTCCTCCATACAACCTGCTCCTTTCTTAAGTGTATCCTCACTGATAACCAGGGAAGGGAGTGGGTAGAAAATAAGAGAATTAGCATGAAAAAGAGTTGAGTTGTTTCCAGGCTAAATTACAGAATCATCAAACTGGTTTTTTCTTTAGCATATTCTCAGACTTGCTCTCCTGACACCTTTTCTGTCATAGAAGGATTTATGAACCAGCGTGGTGCCAGAGTGCCTTCTCCCATCCTCATCATTTCCTATGAGACTTTCCGCCTTCACGTTGGAGTCCTCCAGAAAGGGAGTGTTGGACTGGTCATATGTGATGAGGTACTTGACGTACTGCTGTTTGGGTGGTGGGAGAAAAGTCTGTCAGCGTCTTGTCACTGAAAAGTGCCGTCCAAGGGCTGTGCTAGTTACTGGGAGATGCTGAGGACAGAACATACGCCTCAGAGTCAGCAGATGAGAGGGAGAGCCCAGGGTACCAATCTGCCAAAAGAGGGGTTGAGTAGTGCTTGGGATGCCAAGGAGAGTGCGGTGCTGGGGCTCACCAGTTTTGTTCTACAGTTTTGTTCTCTACAGTTTTCCTAGACTGAAGGACTTTGAAGGCTGGGAGAGATGTGGATGGGTGGAGAGACACGGCACAGGGTTTAGGGGAACAGGTTCTAGGGTCAGAGAGATCTTTATTCAAATCCTGGCTGTCTGCTGCATACCAGTAATATGACCTTGGACAAATTACTTAACTACCCAAGCCTCTCTGTGTCAGTAAAATGGGGTGATAATATCTGCCTCATGGGATTATTGTGAGGATTAAATGAAGGAAAGCTTTTATCACAGTGCCTGGTATGTCATAACACCTTGGTAAATGTCAGCTCTGATTTTTGTGTAGGCTGAGAGGGCTCCCGTGAACAGGTGCACAGCGATAGGGAAGTCCGATGCGGATAGTCCATACACATTGTGAGCCTGTGTTGACTCTCTGGGACTGAGGGAAATATAGCAGTTGTTGCTTTCTGGCCTTTTCCAGCACTGTGCATGAAGGGTGGTAGGGATGTTACTACTTAGAAAGGAGTGAGGGTGGCTGGGAGCTTCCTGGTATAAAGAATTTTCCAGGTCTTCAGGGGCTTGCCTGCCCTGAGCCTGCTGACCTTGTTTACATCTTGGGGAAAGTCAGAGCATTCCCTGGGGCTTTCGTGGAGGGGTGGCTGGAAGACTTGGCCCCATCTTTCAACTGATGGCAGGCTTGACTGCTTTAGGGACTATAGATTACCCTAGTATCTGAGGGTCTTTTGGGAGGGGATGAAGAAAAGCTTACTTAGGGTAACCATGCTTGCTAGCCCTGAGCTGTTTCCCAGTTGAACTTTTGTCCATATGAAGTCATTATCTGGCATGCCTGCCAACTTCTGATACCCTGATGGGCCATTCCTTGGTAGGAGTAAGGGATTTAGCAGATTGAGGTGGGGTGTGCACGTGACCACTGCACAGCACCCTGGCATTTGCTTCATCATGGAAAGGGACTGTGCCAGGAGCCTGGTCTAGAGGCCAAGATGTTGGGGAGGGGAAGGGAAGGCAGGCTGATGGCATCTGAGCCCTTGAGGACTGAGGGCATCTAGATTTTCTTTTGCTCTATAGTGTTTCATTTTTTTCCTCATTCTCTCCTGTTTTCTGAGCTGACTGGCACTGGGTTCCAAGCTGCTTCTTTGTTCACTGCAGCATCCTGGCCTTCCCTTATACTCATCTACCTTTTTTTAAAAAAATTATTTATTTGGCTGTGCTGGGTCTTAGTTGCAGCACATGGGATCTTCATTGTGGCTCTTAGTTGGGGGATGTGAGATCTAGTTCCCTGACCAGGGATTCAATTTGGGCCTTCTGCATTGGGAGTGCAGAGTCTTAACCACTAGACCACCTTGGAAGCCCCTCATCTACCTTTTATTTATCAGAGTAAGAGAGTGAAAGTCGTGTCCTACTCTTTGTGACCCCATGGACTGTAGCCCACTAGGCTCCTCTGTCCATGAAATTCTCCAAGCAAGAATACTGTAGTGTCTTGCTATTCCCTATTGTGTTGATTGTCAGAGACCTGAGGAAGCCAGCGTCCTGAAGAGGTGGTCAGCCTACTCTAGGAGGAGTTTGTCCTGTTCAGATCCTGGAAAGTCTTTTCCCCAAGCTTTCATGTTCCCAGCTTCCTCCCGGCTGATGCTTTTCTCTGAAACACACAGAAATAATAAAAGATAATAGCATGATAACTGTGTACAAAATCTTGATCCACATAGTAATCTGAGTTAGGCAGAGCAAGTGAGAACACTTGGGATCAGTGTTGGCTTCGCTGCTTAGAAGCAGTCTGATGAGACTGCTCTCAGACTATAGAGTAGATGGTACATTGTCTACCTGAAAGGGACATGATCCAGATCAAGAAAGAGGGTATATGGAACCATTTTGTAAGGTGTTATAAATGGGAGGGACTGACATCATCTTCACCTCAGTTTTAGAGGTTAGGAAACTGAAGCTTAGGGGAGTGCTGGGACTGGAATCCAGGTCTGAGATTTTAAGGCCTGGCTCTTCTCCACTCCTGCCTCTTGGCTTGGCTATGGAAGGACTATCTGTCCCTGTACGCTTCACCCAGTTCCATGTACGTTTCTTTACAAGTTCTAGAACACAAAGCCAGTCAGATGCTGGGGAAATGTGTTAAATATAAGAATCTATTCATGGGGCTCATGAGAGAAAAGTGGTGGTATTTAATCTTGGTATCATTTTTTTGCTTTTAAAAGGGTAAGCTGAGAATTCTGCCAGAATAGAAATTCAGCCAGAACTTTGACAACTTTTTATCTAGCAGAATATTTGATTTGCTGAGATGCCAGGGTTTGGGTTTTAAATTTGTGGCCAGTGGTGTCAGGAGCTGGGTCTGGAGTCAGAGTGGCTCCATAGGAGCTGGGGTTGGACTTCTCTTCCACAGAGACCCACAAAGGTAGTATATCAGCTCAGTTCATTAAATTGAGTTATTAAGTACCTGTTAGACGGAGTCAGGCCGTGGGGAATCCATGATTGCCTGCCCTCAGGGGGCTTCCGTTTAGAGGGTTCCAGTTGTTGATGTGCATTTCCCCAGGGCCTTTTGGGTAATTTCTTCACAGGTTTAAAGTTTCTTTTCCCTCTTCAGCTCAGAAGTCTCAGCCTTTTGTTTCAGGACTGGTGCTTGAGCTTTCAGTCACTTTAAAACTTAATTTTGTTTAGGATGTCTTTAAGTTTTTTTTGAGATACAATTGACATAAAATGTTTTTGTTTTAGGTATACAACATTCAGTCATTTTGTTAAATAAAATTCTGTGTCTAATTCTTCAATAACAATGTTGGTTATTCATTTCATTCTTCAGCAAACATTCATTGAGTAGAGAACTCTGTCTTGTGCATTAAGTTAAAAAGCAAATCTGACATGGTCTCTGCTTTAAAGTTTCTGCCTTGGTGAGATAAAGTCCCGGACGGGAGGGCTGGGGGTGGTGGCGGTGATATAGGGATTGAGAAGGGATGCAGAGAGAGGCTCTTTCTTTAGATCTGAACTGGATGGCTTCTGAGGAAAGAGGGGAGGAGGAACCTGGACTAAGTTTCCGTACCACTGACAGTCCAGACACAGCCAGGAGTCTAATACAGAAGGCATCTGACTCAGGAGGTTCTAGGATGGTTGGGCTGGTGGGGGAGGAAGAATTCCCTGAAAGCCTGGGTCTCTAACATGTCCAGATGATCCCTGAAGAGGATAGGCAGGCTGCTGTGACTTTGGAGATGGGGGCAGAGGAAGAAACAAGGAATCCTTGTTTTATGGATGTTGCATTGATCTAGAAGCTGAAGGTCTGTCCCTGGGCTTGGCCCGTTTCTCCCCAAGAGAGTAGATAAACTCTCAGTCTTGGTGCCCCTGCCCAGTTCCCAAGGCCTCAGGACCTGTAATGCTTTTGATTCCTCTTTTCCTGTCTACACAAGACTTTGCTGCTGTTAGGGAGGCCACCTTGTGCCCAGGCCTCAGTGAGAATTAATTTCCTTGCAGGGACACAGGCTCAAGAACTCTGAGAATCAGACTTATCAGGCCCTGGACAGCTTGAACACCAGCCGACGGGTGCTCATCTCCGGGACCCCCATCCAGAATGATCTCCTTGAGTATTTCAGCTTGGTACACTTTGTCAACTCGGGAATCCTGGGTAAGAATCTGGCCTTTTCTGCTGCGCTGGAGAGGAGCCTTGATTTAACCTTGCGAGTCTAACACTAGCTGAGGAGAGAGGAGACCACGGTTAAATGTGGGTTACTAGACGCTCTTTTAGGAAGACTTCTCTTGTCAAGGAGTACCAGAACCGTGGGGAGACCTTGGCTCTGCTGGGCATCTTAGCAAGGCCCACCCTGGCCCTTTTTCCCACTGTAGAGGTGGCAGGGGCTGTGCAGGGCATGGTCTCCGTGAGCTAGAGATGGAACTACTACCCCCAGGCATTTTTGCTCATCACATCCTAGCAGCCTCACAAGAGCTCTTGCCTCAGAGAAGACTGTCTTGGGCGGTTTTGTTTTTAACCGTTATTTAGTGCACAACTTAGTGTCATTAAATACGTTCACATTGTTGTGCAACCATCACCACCATCTACCTCCAGAACTTTTTCATCTTGCAACACTGGAACTCTTCCCATTAAGCAGCAACTCCTCATTGCCCCCCAGCCCCTAAAAATCATAGGTTGGACAGTTCTTATACATAGATATCTGTGGAAGGATTTGTTAGTGCCCATTTTTGAGCTTCATGTAAAAAGAATCATATAATATATTTTCCTTTGCATCTGGATTGTTTTGTTCAATATAATGTTTGAGAGTAATTCATGTTGTTGTCTATGGCAGTTTGTTTTTCATTTTAGTATACTATTCCATTTTTTAAAATATACCAGAATTGATCAGTTCTACTGTTGATAGACAATTGAGTTTCCATTTTTTATTATTTTGAATAATGATCCCATGAACATTCTTGTACCTTAACTGAGAATAGTATGCATTTCTCTGTCATAAAAATGGAATTGCTGGGTCATATGTTATGTATGAGTTTAGCCCTAGTAAATAATCCAGTTTTCCAGAGTGATTGTACCAGCAGTATATGAGAATTTCAGTGTTTCTACATCAGGGGCCAGCAGCTTTTTTCTTAAAAGGCTAGATGGTAAGTATTGCAGGCTCGAAGGCCATAATGTCTCTGTCACAGGTACTCAGCTCTGCTGCTGTACCGTGAAAGCATCCATAACATGTAAACGCACGAGCACAGACGCGTTCTAATAGAGCTTTACAGAAACAGGTGACTGGTCCATGGCTGTAGTTTGCTGACATCTGCTTTTTTTCACCAGTATTTATCTTTAGAAGACATTAAATTTTTTTTTTTGGTCATTCTGCTGGGTGCTTAGTGATATTTCTTTGCATTTATTTAATTTTGAGTAAAAGTGGAACCCCTTTTTATATATTCATTGGCCATTTGGAGATCCACTTTTGTGAGGTACCTGATCTTTTAAATTCCTGACTAAAACAAAATCCTATACTCATTAACGGTCACTCCCAACCCCACTTAGCCCAGCCCCTATCAACTACCAGTCTATTTTCTGTCTCTGTGTACTTGCCTGTTCTGGATATTTCCTGTAAATGGAATCATATGAGACCTTTTGTGTTTGGCTTTTCATACTTAGCATAATGTTTTCGAGGTTCATCAGTATTGTAGCATATATCAATACAGATTTTCCACAGCTTATGATGGGGTTCTGTGCCACTAAACCCATTAAAAGTTGAAAATGTCTTAAGTCAAAAATGCATTTAAGGGATGTCCTTGGTGGTCCAGTGGTTAAGACTGCATTTCCACCGCAGGGGATGTAGGTTCAACCCCTGGCTGGGGAGCTAAGATCATGCACGCCATGCAGTGCAGCCAAAAAAATAAATAAAAAATAAAATGGTATGCAGCGTAAAAAATCATATACCTTAAAAAAATGCATTTAATGCCAACCATTAAAACTTAGCCTAGCCTACCTGCAATGTGCTCAGAACACTTAAGTTAGCCAACAATTAGGTAAAAGCAGTTCACACAGTCTATTTTATAATGAAGTATTGAGTATCTCATGTAATTCATCGAATACTCTACTGAAAGTGAAAACCAGAATGTATGGGCATAGAATGGTTATATCAGTTTTTAACTCTTGTGATCACTGCAGCTCACAGGGCTCTAGGGCATGGGCTCAGTAGTTAAGACCCACAGGCTTAATTGCCCTGCAGCTTGTGGAATCTTCCAGACCAGGGGTTGAACGTGTGTCCCCTGCATTGGGACTGTGGGGTCTTAACCACTGGATGACCAGGGAAGTCCCTGGTCCATTTACATTTAATGTAATTAGGCATGTATTTGAGTTTTGATCTATTTGCTATCTTAATATTTGGCCTTTCAAGTCTTTACTGCTTTGGTAGCTCTCTGATCTATTCAAACAGAAATTGCCTATAATTTGTTCAGCATTGTTGTTCTTGGCGGGAAAGTTGGTCTGTGATAACATAGTCTGCCATTCCTGGCAGTGGAAAAGTCATTACTTTCTGCATTCTTTAATGCCTTTTCTCCTGTGCTTAGGAACCGCCCAGGAGTTCAAGAAGCATTTTGAATTGCCAATTCTGAAGGGTCGAGATGCAGCTGCCAGTGAGGAAGATAGGCGTGTAGGAGAGGAGCGCCTGCGGGAGCTCACCAGCATTGTGAATAGGTAATGAGGGTGGGGGTGGCAGTAGCATCTCTTATGGGGTCCCCCCACTTTAGGTCATCAGAATCGCCTCCTTAGCCATCCAAGGCCAGTCCTTTGGGACCTTGGCCTTTGGGGGTGGGATTCTATGAAGAGAGTGGGATGGTGCCCTGATAATAATAGCCACTGAGTAAATGAAGGGGTCTGGCAGGCTGATTTCCTGCTTTCTTCCTGGCCTTGGCCCCTGTGGTCTGGTTTGGTGCCACTTAGCATCCTGCTGAGGAGGTTTTGGTATCCCTTGGAGCATTGTTAGTACTTTAGAAGCTTCCTTTGTCTGTCTCAGATCTAAAGCACCAAGCTTCTCTTCCTACATCCCATAGCTTTCTGTGACAGGTAGTAGTAGATCTGAAGGATGGGTGGTGGTGCCTCGCCAGCTGATGGGGCTTTTTCGATGGGGGCCACATTGCTCAAGGGGCAGGTATATTCTGCACTCCTCTGTTGTAGTTATATATACTTGATGATTTTTATATCCTGAAGAGTCTTGCTTTTGCCAACTGCCACCTCCCTCTCAGGTTAAGATAACAGGAAAGAGAGTCCATGTGCTCTTAGGAGCTGCTGCTCAGGTGCCTGATCTCTGTCCTTCCTGGTCTGCCAGGTCGTAGGGGCAGAATTTAATTGAACCTCGGGCCATTTGGCAGCAGGCATTTGGGCAAATACAAGGAGAAACTCCCATGAAGACTCAATGGTTTACAGCTTCATTTCCGTCAGAGCACCAGGCTTAGTAGAAGACCTCTGCCTTCCTTTGAAGATAAGCTAACATTCTGAAGGAGTAGAGAAAGAGTTGTCCGTCAAGCTAGACCCTAAGAAAGCGTCTCTGTTCCCATGGCTGAGACCCTGATATAGACATCTTTGCCATAGAGCTGATTGAGTGTCTGACATTTGATACTACAAAGAGCCTTGGTCCTTCGGGTGTCAGCTTTTATTCCAGTAGTTAGTGTGGCAATTTTATCAGCCTCTTGCCTTTTTATCTTGTTCTTCCAGGTGCCTGATACGGAGGACATCTGATATCCTTTCTAAATATCTGCCTGTGAAGATCGAGCAGGTGGTTTGTTGTAGGTACTGAACAACTGAGGGGTGTGGAGTGAGTGGGTAAAAGCTCAGCCCCTGATGTATTGTTGGGCTCTCAAGGTGTCCTCAGAAGGCAGAAGTGTGGTCCTGCAATTCCTGCTGACCCAGCTACCCTTCTTTTTGTTTTTTTTAAAGGCTGACACCCCTTCAGATTGAATTATACAAGAGGTTTTTGAGACAGGCCAAGCCAGCAGAAGAGTTGCGTGAGGGCAAGATGAGTGTGTCTTCTCTTTCTTCCATCACCTCACTGAAGAAACTGTGTAATCGTGAGTTAGATCCATGCCCTGGGGTCCTCTGTCAAAGTGAGCAAGGAAGGTAGTTCAGCCACCTTTACTGAAACTTGTCTGTAGTCTTCACGGAGGCCACATGTGATTCTAACCCTTCCCAAGGCATAAACTCATGCACTAGATCAGACCCTTTGTTTTGGAAAATTTAGCTTATCCTTGCTTGACCCGTGTTTGATACTTGGAGTATACAAGACTGTGCATGAGAGTGTGTGTGCACAAGTGTGCCTATAGAATGTTGGGTGGGGGAAAAATAACAAACTTTGCCCTCTCTGGTATAACTCCCCTCTTGTTGGGAAAACACAGAACACACTAGTGAGCAGAATTGTCTACTCATGATCCCAGGTGGCACTGCCCACACCCTGGGCTTTGGAAACAAGTCTGGTGCTGAGGAAGGTTAAGTTTCTAGAGGATGTTCTAATGAACACTGAAATGAAACTTCTAAACACAGTGTAGCTGGCATTTTGGAGGTTTTTTTTTTCTTTCAGATCCAGCTTTAATCTATGACAAGTGTGTGGAAGAGGAAGATGGCTTTGAAGGTACCTTGGACATATTTCCCCCCGGTTATAACTCCAAGGCTCTAGAGCCTCAGCTGTCAGGTGAGTCCTTTCCTGCCAGTCTTTGGGCCCCTCTGGGAAGAGAGACAGGAGGTTGTCTCTTTGTGCTCAATCTATTCCATCTCAAGAGTAAGAATCCTGGCCACTGGGATAGCGCATTGGGGGCTGATAGTTGTTGATCTCCTAGGTAAGATGCTGGTCCTTGATTACATTCTGGCGGTGACCCGAAGCCGCAGCAGTGACAAAGTAGTGCTGGTGTCCAATTACACTCAGACATTGGACCTCTTTGAGAAACTCTGCCGAGCCCGAAGGTAGGGAAGAGCTGTCATAGGGATACCTCACCTACTGTATTCATAGGAAAAACAGGTGTTTGGGTTGGTGGATGTGGGCCAAAATGCAGGCACAGGAAGGACTTTCCAGATGTTTGTTCCTTTTTTGCTCCATGTCCAAACAGAATAGCCCCTGTTCCTTCAGGTACTCCACAGGACGGTCCTCGCCCCTTAGCTCCTTGCCAATCCCTTTGGGAATTTAGGGTTTCAGGTTATATATGAACAACCTTCAAGAGTGGTTGGTTCTATCTCTTCAGTAGCTCTGGCTCCAAGGACACTGTACTTACTTCTTTTTTTTTAATTGGAGGATAACTGTTTTACAATGTCATGTTAGTTTCTGCTGAACAACAATGTGAATCAACCATAAGTATACATTCCCTCTTAAACCTCCCTCTCCCTCATCTCACCCCTTTAGGTCATCATAGCACCGGGCTGAGCTCCCTGTGCTATAGAACAGCTTCCCACTAGCTATGTGTATATATGTCAGTCAGTTTGTCCAACCCTCCCCTTCTCCCACTGTGTTCTGTTTACTTCTTGATTTGATCTTTGGATCCCCCTTTAGGTACTTATATGTTCGCTTAGATGGCACGATGTCCATTAAGAAGCGAGCCAAGGTTGTGGAGCGCTTCAACAACCCATCGGTAAATGCACGGCCACTGTCCCCATGCTACCAGTGCAATAACATGAGAACTAAGGGTTGTTAATTTATAAGGGGCCTCTGCTTTGGGGCCTCTGCTTTTGGGCCTCTCTTTTTTTTTTCTGGTGGATATGGTAGGGTTAGGCTAATTGGTTTATGAAGGCTGTGCTGGGAACTGAGCTTGCGGGCTAATAAATTGGCTGGTAGGCAGGCAAACTGGCAGTCCACACGTGAGAGAACAGTTGGTTGGTCTGAGTAAGATTCTTAATTTGGGGTATAAGCAGTTCTTTTTCTTCTTTTTCCAGAGTCCTGACTTTGTCTTCATGCTAAGCAGCAAAGCTGGGGGCTGTGGCCTCAATCTCATCGGGGCTAACCGACTGGTCATGTTTGACCCTGACTGGAACCCAGCCAATGATGAACAAGCCATGGCCCGGGTCTGGCGTGATGGTCAAAAGAAGACCTGCTATATCTATCGCCTACTGTCTGTAAGGATAGTGGTAATGTTCAGAGTAGTGGTGGGTCATGGAATAAGACCTTCAGGATCACCTTGGGTGTTTCTCATTGCCTCTGTGGCCCCTCTGCCTGTAGTGGTGAGCAAGGTATGGACGTAGCCTGGAGCCCTTCATTCTTCTGCTCTCTCCCCCCTCTCTACCCTGTTCCTCAGATCCTTTTTGCTGTGCTCTGGATGCCTGTAGATAATAAACTCCCCTATGCCTTCATGATTTTCACAGGACACTTGCTTTCTTTTAAACCTGATTTCTTCTGTGCTGCTTGCCTTGTAGTCTTCTCACATTCCATCTTGTGGGTCTAAGTGGTGGTATTGGCATTCTCCAGGTTCTCAGTGATCACTCAGACCATCTATCCTATAGTACCTCTTTTGAAGCTCATGTTGCCTTAACTACCCTCTTTTCTTCCTTGCTACAGTTATCTACCTTCTGCTGTTTACCTAATTCGTTAATAAGTTTGGACACCAGCTCAGTCTTCATTACTTCAACTCCAGCTATCTTCCTGGTTGACTTCAGGGGCCATGCAGTTTGCCAGCACTCTAGCCTTCATGTTTCCTTGACCTCTACATCTGTTTCAACCTAATGTCCTTAGTTACTACCTGCCCCAGTTCCTCCCAATCAGGCTTGACTTGCCTTACTATTCAGCCCGATCCTCCCTGTGCATCCTTTCTGCCACTCTTCCCCTAATACCTAGTCTTGGATCATTACAGCTGTTTGCAGCTTCTGCACCAGATAAAACTTGGCATTTTTAGATTGGCACTACCATAAGTTCACATTCTCCATTTTGAACTGGATTGTATCTCATTTCCTTCAATAGCCACTTCAAGTTTTTCCCTCAAGTTTCCTCCTAATCCTGTCTTTCCTTCTTTCTGCAGAGACTTTGTCTTCTACCTCACAGAGAAAATGTAGGCTACCAAACTTAAATTCTCTCGCCTACCTTCCTCTGTTCTGTCCGTCTCACATCTTCTCTTTTTTTTCCATTCTCAAACGAGAATCATTTCCTTCCTTTCTACTTGAGACTTACCATTCCAGCTCTGCTCTAGACCCTTTCCCCATTCTTTCCTTTCTTAGTTGATCAGTTTCTCCTTTATTTCCCTGATGTCTATGAGCATGGTCAAGTAGCTCCCACCTTAAAAATGTTTCTCAACCCTCTCTTACATTGTAGTGACTACCTAGGGTTATTTTCCATTCATTCACTGTCAGATTTTCCCAAAGCCTAGAGATTTAATTCATCTCATCTCCTACTCACTAAACTCACCAGTTTTGCCACTGAATCTGCTTTCAGGGTACTGTTGACTTCCTAATTACTAAAACAAGAGACTCTTGATTTTTCTTCTTTGTGTGTCTGACACTGTTTACTGGCTGCAGATTTTAAAATTCTATCACCTACTATATATTTCTACTTGAATGTCTTGAGTATACCCTTCTGAATTTTGTCACTTAATGACTGTTATCCACCCAACCCAAATATGAGTATCATCCTGTGGACCATTCTCTGCTTCCTAACCAGATTCCAATTATCATTGATTTTACTTTCTCAAAATGTGTCCCCCCCCTTTTTTTTTTTGAAAGGGCATGCATTTTATTTTTAAAAAATTAATTTAATTGGAGGCTAATTACTTTACAATATTGTGGTGGTTTTGCCATACATTGGCATGAATCAATGGCAGTTGATTCCATTGGGTGTACATGTGTCCCACCATCCTGTCCTTACTCTAATCTTCCTCACCATCCCATGCTAAAGTCAGTCATCTCCCACTTGGATTTTGAAGCAGCATCCTAATTCTTTACCTTTGGCCTTATCATAATCCATTCTTCACAACTACTTCCAGAATGAGCCTTCCAAAAATTCTAGTTTTGCTTTGCACTTTCAGGACAAGGCCAAGCTCTTTAGCCTAGCATCCAAGTTTCTACAGTATGGGACTTTCTCAGTCCCAGCTCTTTCCCTGCTCCTACCATTCTCTAGACAGGCCTCCAGTAGGCCAGGCTTATTGATTTTGTTATTATGTCTGGAATGGCTTCTCTTCTTTCTTTGTAAACCATCTATTCATTTTTCAAGATTCAGCTTAAAGATAATTTTTACTTTCAAGCTCTTCAACATTATTTCATGCTACTGTCCCTCCTGTGGGTCGCTGGGTATCCTATAGAATTCTGTCATGTACCAGTTAGTTTATATGTCTGTCTGTCTCTCTGACTAGTCTATGAGTTGAAGGATAGGGATCATATTGATTCTTCTTTGTATCTGGTGTTAGCATAGGGCCTGGCATGTCATACCCAAATGATATTTACTTGAGTGAGTGAGACTTGGGCTTGGTGTGGAGGTCAGATAACGCTGCTGCAGATAAACCTCAGCTCATCCTAAAGAAATTTAGCCAGGCCCTGAAACCCTCCATCGGTACAGAAAATATCCTGGGTGGGCAGACATGTCCAAATTATATTCCTAAAAGATAGACTAGGAAAATGGGCTGAGGTGATCAGCCCATTTTGAGCCATATTGAGGCAAGACTCTTCTCATTCATCTCCCCTTCTGCGCAGCTACAGTTTCAACCCCTGGGTTTTCCTGCCCCCTATGTGTGGAGGTGACTTAGCCCTGGGCTCCACCTCTGCCCCCACCCCGCAGGCAGGAACCATCGAGGAGAAGATCTTTCAGCGTCAGAGCCATAAGAAAGCACTGAGCAGCTGTGTGGTGGATGAGGAGCAGGATGTGGAGCGACACTTTTCTCTTGGCGAATTGAAGGAGCTGTTTACCTTGGATGAGGCTAAGCTCAGTGACACACATGACAGGTGGGTGGGGTGCCTCTGCTGGCCATTATCTCTGAACACCCTGCACAGCATGGAGCTGGGACCCACAGTAACCACACTTCTGTCCTCTGCCCCCAGGTTGCGCTGCCGGCGCTGTGTCAACAACCACCAGGTCTGGCCACCCCCTGACGGTTCTGACTGCACCTCAGACCTGGCTCAGTGGAACCACAGCACTGATAAGCGGGGGCTCAAGGATGAGGTACTCCAGGCTGCTTGGGATGCTGCCTCCACTGCCATCACCTTTGTTTTCCACCAGCGTTCCCATGAGGAGCAGCGGGGCCTCCACCTTTAACCAGCTGGTCTGGTGTGTAGCTGTTAGAGGAAAGAGATGGGAAAAGGGGACTCCCTGCCCAATAGGGCACTGTTGGATTTTGTTCTCTGAGAGAAAAATCAAGAAGGGCTGCATGATGTTTGCCCAAAATTTATTTTATAAGAAAAATTTTGGTTAAAAAAAAGAAAGGAATAAAGGTATGAAAGGGACTGAGGCCTGGAAGCAGCATGGTAAGCCCAGCAGAGAGGAGAGGCCTGGTAATGGGCACTCCTATCCTTCACTAAAGCCTGGGTACCTGCTTGAGAAAGGAAAGCAAGAACCCTGGGGCAGGGAAGGGGACGGGGGCTGTCCTCAGTGATTGATGACCACTGAAACCTCCCGGCCCAGTACTGGGTAAGGAACCCAAAGGCTCCAAACCCAGGTGTGGGAATGCCTTTGCTGGGCCCCGTCAAGGCCTCCAGGACCTCAGTGCAAGGGAAAAAGGAAAAAAGAGAAAAAAGATAGCAGAAAGAGAAAGACAGAATTGGTGCTGGGAGTTCTGGGCAGCCCATGCCTCAGCCCCTGCAAGCTGATGGTACTGAGCATGGGCCTGTGAGGCCTGGGCCCATCACATGGTGCTGACATAATCTGCGAAGGCTTGCGATGAGTCCCACGAGTCGCTAACCACATGGCAGGTGGCCCGGAGCCGCCGGATGGCTTCCCTGGCTGTGACTGCATCCTGGTCCAGCCAGTTCTGGAAGAGGCGCAGGTGACCAAAGGCCCCACGGCCCCAGCGCTCCAGCCGCTTGGCGAACTCCAGAAGCCCATCTGGCTTGATGCAGTTGGAACTGGTAGGGGTGAGGATCAGAAACCCAGGAATCAATCCCTGGTCTGTGTCCCTGCAGCTTTATCCCTTGTCATTCCCCACCCCCACGGGTACCTGATATCCAGCTGACAGAGAGAGGAGGATGAATCTTCCGAGAAAACATCTGCCAGGGCCAGTAGGCCAGCATTCCCTGGGGAGATGGGGAGAAATGCTCATGACCTTTACCCCAGAATAGGAAACAAAGGTATCCCAACCCAATTCTGGCTGGAGAGAAGCCCAGTCTCCTAAAGCCCCAGCACAACTGTATCCCAACCCCTGTCTTCCCAGTGGAGAGGTATGTGCCTTCACCCACTGAGTTTCTAGGTCAGAGGACTGGCTCCTTCCCCCTCTCCCTCCTCAGGGCCCTGTCCCCACCCAGGCGGTTCCCTGGCAGCCGGAGGCCCTTCAATGTGGAGTTGCCCTTCATAGCAGCAACCATCTCGGGCAGAAATTGGGCTGGGCGCTTCTCAAACAGACGGCAGAAGGAGAAGGTAATCTCTGTAAAGAAAAATTGGAACAAGTTCTGGTGGCAGCCTGAGAACTGGTGCTGTCCCACCTGTCCCCAGGGCCTTAAAAAGGGTTATAAGCATTTTATAGAGTCCCAGGAGAAAATAGTTTGTCCAAACCCTCAAGCAAGGTTGCAGCTAAGTCAGGATTCAAACCAGAGACTGAGCCTATGTGGAGACTCTCTAGATGGACAGTTCTCCATTCACTTCCTTTTATGCAGGGGTGGACATTAGTGACAAGTCTATGAGGGGGGCCTGATAGCACATTTATCCCTTCCCACCACCATCATTTCTGTCAGCTAGTGGAAGGTAAGAATACTTTCAGGTGAGGTAATTTACAAGTGAATAATTTCCCATGTTTAGTATAGGAATGGTTAGGTTGGGGACTATCTAGAAGGAAGGTGATGCAGGTTCTATAATTTTAGTTATGAGGACGTAAGACTAAGAAAAGAACTATGGCTTGTTGATTCAGTGAGACCATGGCAGTTCTGCAGTGAGGACCAATGAGTCCCTGGGTTCTAGATGAAGAACTTACCCTGAAGAGTCAGATTCTGTAGCAAAAAGAGCACCTCACTCTGACAGTCAGCCAGATTCATGTCGTGGAAGCTCAGCCTCTTTAGGGTTAGGTTATACTCTGGATTGGGAGAAAGTTCATGGACCTTAGCTTTCCCAAAGAACAAAGTCCCCTTCTATTCTCTTCCCTTTATCATTCTAGCTGGATCATACCTTTGAGTGTCTGCAACACAAGCCCAAAATCTTGGGGAGATGCAAAGGTGGCACTATCCAGGGACAATTGCTGCAGAGAACCTGAGGCCTTCAGTACAGAGCAGAGCAGTGGGGCTGGCTGGGCTCCCCGTGGAAATCCCATCTCCAGCTGTTCCAGGCAGTTTTCTGGATATGGTAGGAAGAGAAGATTCCAACTGGTTATATCTACTTCACTCCCATTGCAGGTCTCATCCTGTACTTAAGGGATTCACTGAAAAATCATTTATTCATCTACTTGTCCTTGAGTGCCTATATGTGCTGGCAGGATGCTAATACAGTTTAGTCCTTGCCCTTAACGGTGCTTTTAATCCAAGAAGACTACTCAGACACAAGTATAGTAAAAGAGTATGCACAATGGTGGGCTCAAGTGACACCAGTGGTAGAGAACCTGCCTGCCAATACAGGAGACATAAGAGACGTGGGTTTGATCCCAGGATCGGGAAGATGCCCTGGAGAAGGAAATGGCTACCTACTCCAATATTTTTGCCTGGAGAATCCCATGGACACAGGAGCCTGGTGGGCTGCAGTCCATGGGAGTCACAAAGAATCAGACATGACTGAAGCAACTTAGCATATGCAGAATGGTGGGATATGAGACACGTAGGAACTAAGAGAACATATAACATGGGGACCCATCAGTTCGTTTCTTGGTTCAGACTCCTTTCTGGAGTGGATGTGCCAGTGACTCCCTACTAGGCTAGTGTTGGTCTGAGATCTATCCAACCCATGGTTATCTTGAAAACTGAAGTTCACTCAGTTGTGTCCCAAGTCTCTGTGACCCCATGGACTCTACAGTCCATAGAATTCTCCAGGCCAGAACACTGGAGTGGGTAGCCTTCCCTTCTCCAGGGGATCTTCCCAACCCAGGGATCAAACCCAGGTCTCCCACATTGCAGGAGGATTCTTTACCATCTGAACCACCAGGTAAGCCCATCTTTAAGATTAGCAGGCTCTAAAGGGAACAAATTATAGATAGCCAGGAATGTGGTGGTTTAAGAGACCTGGATTAGAAATCTTTTGCCTGGCCCACACAAATACACCTGCACATTTGTGAGGAAATACACGCACACAAAGCTTCACCTGGTATCTCCTCATCCCCAATTACGTTGCTAGGGGGCCCTGCATTCCCAGGCACAGCTGGGTTGTCCCTCTGGCTGGGGTGGTCCACACGGATAGAGAGGACCCGCAGCAGGGGCAGGGCTCGCACAATGGCACGTGTCAGCTCCAGGATGGGCAGTGGTGAGAACAGGTCACTGAGATGCAGGGCACGGAGGCGGCATCCAGCCTGGACTGACAGGGCCCGCAGGCTGTCCAGTAGACGGAAGATATTAGAGCCCAGGCCTATGGCAGGAAAGACATTAGGTCAATCGTGGGAGTTACATCAGGGATAACATTCAGAGACAACTTCAGATATTGATTAAACTACCAAATCTGAGCTCTGGATCAGATTATTTTCAATGATTCTCAATTATTCATCCATTGTCTTGCTTTTTCCTCAGGTAACCAGCCGACTGGTGTCTATTCTACTGGGTCATACCCTCAAGCATCAGTCAGGCCAGAGTCACAAAACATGATAGAATGTGGGGCAGCATGTGGTTGCTAGCTGAATGATGGACCTAAACAGTACAGACCTCTGGACTTTTCCTGTAGGTCATGGGTAACATCTAAAACTAAGCTGGAGAATGACAGTGATCCAACAGGGAATACTTTAAAAGGGTCATTGGGTGGGAATGGGGCAGAAAACCATATCCCACAGAAGGAAGTAGAATCCAGAAAGGTTAGGGTAATTAATGCCACAAAGCAAATAATTCTGTGGAAGCTACACACCTATATCTCTGGACTGAGCAGGCTCCTGTTGATTCATTTAAACCTCAACCAGCCCTAGTAAATAGTTTTGTTTTGTTTTTTTTGCTAGATAAGTCATGGGCAGCAGATCTTGTTCCTACCTGATAACAAAAGCATGGGATGAGAACTGGGGAAATAAGAGTATTGTGAAAATAAAAGGATGGCTACTTAGCACCCAGGCTAGCTTACATCAGTAAAGACTTTGCAGGCAGGTCCTAAACAAGCTAAAAGGTGGAAGAAGAGTGACTGGCAGAGTGAACTTTGCATATATCAAGACCTGAAGGAGAAAGTAGCAGGTTCCAAGAACTGAAAAATTCTCAATTTGGCTGGTGTGTGAAGTATAAGGGAGGGAAGTATTCAACTATAAAGGTGAGCAGGGATAAGAACATGAATGACCCTGTAAGTAAAACTTAAAAGTAGGTGACAAGAAGCCACTGAATTTTTAAATGAATGAGTTACAGATTTGCACTTTGAAATTACTTTGATTGTGGCATAAACAACTATGGTGAGTATGGACAAACTGCTGAAATGATGAATCCAGGTGAGAAGTAATGATAATCTGAATTAAGGATGTGGAGATAAGTGATTCTGAGAGATTGTAAAGATACAATTTGTATCTTTAATATATGTGGAATAAGAGAGATATCTTTAATGTATGTGGAGTAAGAATCCAGGTTTCTTTTGGGCAACTGAATCATCTGTGATGTCACTGAGAACAGAAGGAAGAAAATGAATTCAGCTTGGGGAATGCAGTTTATCAATACTGTGATTCCTAGTTGTCAGATGGAAAAACTGGTCTGGAGTTAAGATAATGTGCTAATGTCAAAATGGGGGTGTCTTGAGCATGGCTGGCCTTTGAAATCAAGGAAATGGACAAAATTGTCCAGGAAATGTAAAGTGGGAGAGCTTTGAGAAACTCTGAATATTAGGGCAAATAATGTCCAGAAAGGGAGAAAAAGTCAGAAATTTTTGAGGTTAGAAGTGAGACTATTACATGAAGAAAATGCAGAATAGTAGATGTCAAGAATATGAGGACTAAGAAGTATATACTGGACTTCGCAACACAGATAGCCTTGGTCACCTCTAGGTCCCCAATGCAGTAGAGGGAGTGTAAGCAAGGCTGAAGTGGCTGTGAGAAGAAGAAAGCACAGATAACTCTTAAGGTTGTCTATGAAGGGCAGGAGAGAATAGGACAGTAGTTCATAAGTAGAATATATGGAGGAGATATGGTGGTAGTTTTGGGTGGATACCTGATCCAGAGAACAGAGGCAGCATTAAGTAGTTAGTGCTTTAAAAGCATGAGTTCTGGAGCCAGGTCACCTGGGTTTGAATTCTAGGTCTATAATCTATCGACTTATCCTGGGCAAGTCACTTGGCTTCACAATTTTAAGGATTAAACCAGTTTTAAGAATATTTAAAGTATGTCAGGCACATAATAGGCAGTATATAAAAGTTCTTATTAAGGCATTTGAAAAACAAGTTTTCCTAGGGAGGTGAGTGTATGGATCCAGAGCACAAGCAGATGAGTTAGCCTTAGACAGGACAGCCATTTATCCCACTGTGATGAAAAGAGTGCAAATGCAGAAGTTTATAGGCTGGTTAACAAATTGAAGGGAGTTCATGTGTGATGGCTTCTATTTTCTCTGTGAAGCAGGTGAGATTTACTAGGAAAGGAAAAGAAGAAAGGATTTGGAAGTAGTAGAGTTAGGAATGGACCTGACATTGCAAACAGGGTTCATATGAGATTGATGACCAGGAATGTATACAGTACACTAATCTGCAATTGTGTGACTTTAGCAGCATTCAGCAACATAGGTAGATTCCTGGGTTCAGTCAGAACTGAAGTTTGGCTAGTTGGGCACAACAAGGTGGGCAAGACCTAAGGACTGTTTGGCAGGTTGCTGGTCTGATCTTTTTTTTTAAACAAGTGTCCCACACCTTTTTGTACAGCTCCTTTGATATGATAGGTAAGAGACAACCTCAGCCCTCTCCTTGGGCCTATATACATTATACTCTCCCACCTGCCCTTGGTTAGCCTACCATATCCAAAGTAGACTCTTCAGATTCTCACTGCTCCTCAGGAACCCCTGCTTCCAACTAGATCAAGCCATAGACCATATATCCATCTTCTGTAGCACTGAGTCTGCCACTAAGTCTCTTCCCTGAGGTGGGTAGGGCCACATCTCTGGCTTCCTGATCATATCCCCTATTCCCCCTGACGGGCACAGCTGGTGTGCTGGGAAACCAAATCTCAGCCCTCCAGGGCACTCACCATTATAGGAGAGTGTGAGGCTCTCCAGAGACACCCAGGAGCTCAGCAGGTGGCACAGTGTCAGAGCCGCCTCTGTGGAGAGTGGAACTGTGAAAAGCTCCAAGGTGGAAATGCTGCGGAATCGTTGGGAGGCTTCCAGTGCTGGAAGCCCCAGGCAGCTGGGATCTGATCCATCCAAAGCTCCACAAGCCACTTCTCCGATCTCCATCTCTTCCCCATCCTCTTTCTCACCCGCCACAATGAAAACAAAGTCATACAGGTCTTCAGATTCTGCGCCACACCCCTGACGGGTGCGAGCACCCTTCTTCCCTGCAGCTCGCTTAAAACGCTTTAGGGGCTTAGGCTGTGGGGCTGAGCTGGCTGGAGCCCGTTTAGATGAGGATGTGGAAGAGGAAGCAGAGGCAGAGGAGGTGGTGGCTGGAGCAGAAGGTGGGCGTTTGGTGCCAGGAGCCTCATGGGAGGTGGCTGGAGGGAGGGGCTCCCTCTTAGAGTCTGTGCCGCCTGCTGTCAGGCTCTCCTGTGTGCTCCGGCGTGTTACCCGAGTGGCAGGTGCAGCTCTGGCCGTCTGCTTGGCTTCACTCTTTCGCCGGGAGGCCATCAGAGCTGCAGCACATCGCTCAGCAGCATCTCTGCGAGGCCGGCGTGAGCCCAGCAAAAGGGACCCTTCATCTCGGGATGGGGCCCGGCCTCGGGAGGCCTCTCCACAGAGGCGACAGGGCGGACCACCAGGGCCTGGCTGCCAGAAGCCAGCACTCATGGTGAGGATAAGAATGAAAAGGGCTGACTCGGGCACAGGCCAGGAGTACAGCGACACCTGGCTGACAGCCCCATGGTGAATAAGCTGATGTAACAGCTGCCGAAGTGACTGCTGAGCAGCCACATCGGAGAACAGCAAGTGGCGGAACTTAAGGGTGTGCAGGGAACTGGCCAGGGTCTCCAGAACCCTGCGGTTGGGCTCGGCCACCAGCTCAGTTGCACCCTGCAGCATGTTGCAGATGGTGAGTTGCCGGACGTGGCGGGAGCTATGCAGGAGAGGTGAGAAGCGCTGGTCACAAAGACGCCTGTCAGAAGACACATCAATGGTTCCACGTAGAACATGGGAAAAAAAGGCCTCCATAAACTTGGCTCGCCAACAGGTCACGCTCTGAAAAGCAGAGAACATTCCAGACAGCTGTGATACTAAGTGCTACCCACGGGATAGTTTCCTTCCAATAGCTAGCTATTTACTAAGCCAGTAAATGTTCTAAATAACATGCAAGTTCATTTAATCCTCTTATCTTTGAGGTATATATTACTATTAGATCCAATTTACAGGTAAGAAAAACAAGGCACAAATGTCATTGCCTGTGGTTACATAATTAAGTGGTAGGATTAAGATTTGAAACTCAAGAGGGAATTCCTTGGCAGTCCAGTGGTTAGGACTCTGAGCTTTCACTGCCTATGGCCCAGGTTCAGTACCTGGTTGGGGAGTAAGAATTCCACAAGCTGTGTGGTACAGCAAAAACCAAAACCTGAACCCAGGAAATTTGGTTCCAGAGACAATTTTGCCAAAATGTCCCTCAAGTGAAATACTTGTTCTATCACGTTTGTTTTTAGAATCTGATCCTACCTTTTCATTCTTATTGCTGCCACCTTTGTTCAGCCCCTTATTACCTAACACCTGGTACTTCATTAGCTTCCTGACTGCTCTCCTTGTTTCCCTTCCCAAACTTTTACACAAGTCCACTGGGTTTAATCTTTGTATTCAAAAACAACTCTGATTACACTATTCTCCAATACCCCTATTGAGTCCCCACTGCCAAGGGGATCAGGGCAGCAGCATATTTAAAGTTCCTCAGCCTGGCAGGGAAAGCTGTCCACAATATGGGCTCTGCCTACTGGAGAAGCTGTATCTCCCACTTGCTCAGGAAAGCTCTGCTTTGGCAAAACTGGTCACCTCAGGGACCCAAACCTGCCTTTGTTCCTTCCTACATCTGCCAGAAATGCTCTCCACTGCCCAAACAGACTTCCTGAAAGGACCTATCAACATTTTGCTCTTTGAGGCTGTTCATTTCTCCCTAAAATTGTAGATCTCACTGACTGCCCCCCCCCCCCCCCCCCCGCAACCTCCTCCTTTTGGAACTCATACTCGACTATTCATGTCTTTAGACAATGGTAAATATGTCTCATGGTATTGTCACTCTCCCTGTGTACATCATGTCTCATCCCAACCAGATAAATTCCTGGAGAGGAGGGACCAAGTCTTAGTTTTCTCCAAGGCCATACTTGGATATGAGGTTTCACCAGTCTACTCTGATACATTCAGGAGAACTCTAAACACAAGTGATTTTTAACCTTTGGAATACATCAAATTTACTGTGGACTTTTTCTCCAAAATTCATATGCCATGTACCCAGACTTGGTGATTACATCTGAGGTAAGATGCAAGCATCTTTATTTTCAAATCTACCCCCAAATGATTCTGATACATATATCAGAGATTAGGAACTACAGCTACCTACCTCAAAAGGATCTGCCTACCTCAAAAGGCAAATACTTCTCTAAATCCCCATTCTCTCCTAAGGTGCACGGAAAGTCTGATGACTGAAAAGTGCCAGCTCTGCGACATACTCAACCTCTTCATTTGTAAAATATGGATAATATCACCTTCACAGGTTTGTTGTAAAGATCGAACTGGAGACTGTAAATGTAAATTCAAGCACTTTATAAACTGTAAAATATAAAATGTAACTTTACTGTTAATGATAATTACCCTACATGGGAAATGGACTTAATGGAGACAAAGCCTGTTAAGCAGGGTGCTTATTCAGCCTGAAGCAAAGGTAGTAGGGGCCTGAGGTTCCTCAAATCTAAAAATAAGACACTTCTTTTGGCTTCTACCCTACCTCCATGCATTCCTCCTATCAGACTGACCCTCAAAAGAGGTTCTTGTCAGGAGCTAGGCTCCTATTCTCGGGCAAAAGTGTCATTCCCTTTGCTTGAGCTGTTGTTCCCTGAGAACGCTGTAATAATCATGAATGACTTCATGTTTGAGCTAACTGGATGGCACCAATAAGACAGACCCCTCCAGCAGCAATGTGGGGGCATGAGGGGAGCAGGAAAAAATACCTGGTAACCAAATCTCTACTTAGCCTTAATAGAAGTAAAGAAGGTATTCCTGAATCCTTCAATCCATCCTCACTCAACACATTTTTCACACATTGCTGGCCCACACAATCTTGAAAGATACTTGCAGGTAACCCCAGCAAGGCTTTAACTTCACAAGTGAAGTAGATGGTTACTATGAGATCTGGGGCTAAGATTACAGACAAATGTGAAAATTAAGGTGTAAGTTTCCAACTATAAGGCATGTGGAATATGAACTGTAGATAACTAAATACTTGGGTTTTTCAGACATTTTATTGGTTCATGAAGACAATGGGAGAGAATACTTGAAATTGGAACACCTCAGACCTGTGATAACCAATGAAAGCAACATGACAGTGATTAAGAGCATTTGCTCCAGGGCCAGGCTGCCACAACTGGGTAGGTCTGCCATTCACAAACTGAAACTTAGGCAAATCACTTTTACTCTTTCTGTGTGTTTCATCATATATAAACTGAGGAAGATAACTATATCTACATGACAGAATTATGAGAATCAAATGTGTAAAAAAATTAGCTGACAACTAATGCGTAGATAGCAACTCACTGTCACTTTTATTAATGCATAGACAGACAGCAACTCACTGGCACTTTATTCCATCACCAGCCTGTACAAGATTCTGTGCTAAAATTTCAAAGCTGAAAAATAACCTGAGAGATCTAGTAGTCCAAGCCACTCATTTTGTGGACTTGTACACTATAGTTCAGACAATGCAAAGTAATTTGAATATTTTCTCTTGGGAAATGACACACCATCAAAGAGGTGAAGTGGCATTTGCTTACCAACACAACTAATCCTTGGCCCATCCACAATGGGCTGGTAGCTCAGGTACTGGTCAGGAAGAAATGTGTGTACAAACCAGGGAGAGCTAAATATTTTCTTATACTAAACTTTTAGAGCCATACTCAACTATATATTGTCCATTGTTTTTCTGATAACAGGAATAGTTTATGGAAGCAAATCAAAAATCGTGTAAAACTTTCTGGAGTGTATATGTGACAAGCCATAGGTATTTGTGTTTATAACACTGAGACAATTCTGAACAGTTTCAAATTCTGGGCTTAAAAAATAAAAAAGACTATACCACCACATCATTAAACATTTTTACCACTATTTAAATTTTAGAAATATTTAAGTATTTCTAGAATGACTTTATTAATAATTTTGAAAATATGGATGTGCTATATTTAATAATTTCTATATTATTGAATACTTAAATTGTTTATAACTTTGCTATAATGAACATCTGGAAATAAATCTTCATGAGTATCTCAGTTTTTATATACCATAAAATATAATTTTAGTTGAAGAATTTGAGCATTTTTTAAAGAATCTTGACAGTTAGCACCAGATTACCCACCAAGAAAGTTGTAGCATTTCTGCTCCTGCCAACAACATATTAAAATGCAAGTTCTGCCCACCCCTGGAATTATCTTTTAAAGAGGTAGAATTTTACTTTCCCATTTTCTATTATTAGTGAAATTGAACATTTTTTAAATTTATTGGAAATTTTTGTATACTTTGTGACTTATCCAAATCTTTATTCATTTTACTGTTTGCTTTTTTGTCTTATTCTCTGTATCCTTTTATTTTGCAAATATTGGTGCAAACATTCATAATTTCCTAGTTTATGCACCTTTTAAATTGTGTTTGGGCTTCCCTGGTGGCTCAGACCAATAAAGAATCTGCCTGCAAAGACCTGGGTTCCATCCCCCTGGGTTGGGAAGATCCTCTGGAGAAAGAAATGGCAACCCACTCCAGTATTCTTGGCCTGGAAGAATCTTTCACTAAATTGTATTTACAGTGTTGGCATTTTATGTGGCCAAATGTGTCTGTATATTTTTTTCTTATTGTTCTACCCATTTACTAGTGCTGTCTACTCTGAGACTAGATAACCAGTCACCTTTATTTTTAAAATTGTTTTGTGCTTTTACTTTTTACAAAGTAATCTTTAGTATAAATTTATTTATTATAATTGGAGGCTAATTACAATATTGTATTGGTTTTGCATATAGAAACTGAATATACTGTAAAGTGAAGCTCTTTTTTTAAATTTTACATTTATCTTTTAATTGAAGAACAATTGCTTTACAGAATTGTGTTGGTTTCTGCCAAACAAGACTCTTAACTATTTTTTCCAAATGGTTAACCAATCACTAGAGAACCATTTATTGAATAATCCTTTATTTCCTCATTGCTTTGTTTCCAGAATATCTCTTTTATTCTACAGATCTCTTAATATACACATACATTAGTACTACATAGTTTGAAATATTACTGCTTTATAATAGGGCTATGTCTATCTTGCTCACCACTGTATACTTAGAACCTAGCATAGTGCCTGGAACTGTACAATCACTTAATAACTGTTTAATTATGAATGAAGTGAAGGTTACTATTACGCAAAAGTGGGAAGTGGAAGAAGATACCCTCTGAAATGGATATGTTCCAAGTTAAGACCTTTGTGTAGGTGACTGTGAGGCCATCAGGCCTGGGGCTTCCTAAATATTCTGAAATACTCTGAGACAAGGAAACAGCTAACAAACAGACATTTCTTTCCAGGAAGCTTGAGATAATGGTGGAAAAAGCTTTCTCAAAGAGAAAGATACTACAATCTCCATCACTTCCTAGTCAACCATACTACCTGGGAAACACTGTGACAAAGTGAATCATGTTTCTTTAAAGACTGCAGAAAGCTATTTCCACTTTCTAACATCCTTGTGTCCACTTCTCTTCCTCTTAAGGCCTAAATCCTGTACATAATGCCTGATGATTTCGTTGGGCCTCAGTGTCTGTGCTGAACGGCAGGGATTGCATCTAGATCTGGAAGTGGGAAGCTAAAGGAGCTGAATGTTACTGAACCTAGTGTATACTCACAAAATAAATCTGCAGTTCCTGATAAGAGCTTGTTATCTTGTCATCTGGCCTCATTCACCATGTAACACCCAATTCAAATGATTACTTCCTAGGAAAGACTTGTTCTCTTTTCTTTCAATCTCCTTGCTACACTCAGTCATACGACTTGCCCTGGCATACATGATGTATTTGTTTGCAGATTTCCCCAGTAAACTGATAGTTTTTCAAGACTAGGGATTATGGCTGTACTTAAAATATTTAGCATAATACATGGTATGTGGTAAGCTGGAGTAAATGTTTATTGAAATTAGTCTGTCCTGTCACCTGATTATGCAGCAGCAACAGAGATGAGAGCTCCATTGAGTTATAGCTGAACCAATGAATAATAGAATCTTAGGGCTAAGAGGAGTCCTAAAAGTCATCTTGTCCAACATCTCCAACAATGCTGAATTTCTTTTACAATACCCTTGTGTCAGGTGGTTATCTAGACTCTATAAACACTTAGTGATGGGAAGCTTATTACCTTTGGAATTAGCTTGTTTCATCACCAATAAGCACACAGTTTAAAAATTCTACATTCAGCTTAGCAAAAAGTTATCTTCCTTTAGCTTCCACTCAGAACAAACCTATTAATCCCTCTTTCAGATATTTCAAGACAGTTCATATTGCTCAAGTCTTCTTTTTTTCAGGACAAATATCTCCAGTCTTCCAAATGTGACTCACAAGATGTGGCTTTGACTTCTTTCTCCATACTCCAGGGATAGCCTGACCACTGCAGAGTCAAGCAGGTCTATCATCCCCCATGTCCTTCAGTCTACATTACAGTTACATTAGTTCACACAGTTCAGGATACAGTCATTATATGAGTGGTTTCAGCACACTGCAGACTAAACCCCCTTAATCTTTTTTATACTAGCTGCTGCTAAGCCAGACCCCTCCACCCACTACCCTGAGGTCATGAAATTGGAATTTTTTAGACTCAAGAGTTGGTTTATTCTGTTCAATTTCATCCTGTTAGGTGTGACCATTGTTCCAGCCCTATCAAGACCTGAATCCAGGTTCTGCCATCCAATATGATCACTATCTTTCCCTGTTTTATGTCACCTGCAAACATGGTGAACAAGTCAGTCAGTGACAAATGTTAAACAGGAAAGAACTTTGTGACAAGCCCTTACAGCCGTCTTCTCAAATTCATCCCATGCCTGCCCCTGCACTTTACCAGTACCCAGCTTGTGTGTGTGTTCTATTCCTGCTTTCACCATGTAATGAGGCCAGAGCTCTACCTGGTGCCTTAACTTACTTCCAAACTGGAAGGCCTTGTCTTCATCAGCTCATCCCATAGTCGGCGCCAAATGGCCTGAGTGGAGAGGCCTGTAGAGAGAAATAACACATTTACTTAGCTGCTCCTTGGTCTCCATGACTGAAGTACATCAGCCTTTTAATGTCCTTTTCTAGGTTCACAGGAGCAATATGGCAGACTGGTAAAGAGCACTGGCTCTAAAGACAGACTGTTTAGGTTTAAATACCAGAACAGTCTAGCTGTGTGACTTTGAGCAAGTTACTTAATTTTTCTGTACCTCAGTTTCATTATCTACAAAATGTAGTTAATAATAGTGATTTTGCAAAATTGATGAAAATATTAAATAAGTTTCTCCAGATAGAGTGCCTAAGACAATGCTTGAGACAAGGATGAATGTTAGCTGTTAACATGTATTTAATGAGGAGCTTAGGAGGTAGTCTGAAAAAATAGAAAAACTAAAATTTCAAAAGATCTGGGCTTGGGAACTCCTTGGCGGTGGAGTGGTTAGGACTAGGTGCTTTCACTGCCAGGGGCCGAGTTCAATCTCTTATTGGGAAACTAAGATCCTCAAGCCATGAGGCAAGACCAAAAATGCCCAAAACAAAAGATCTGTGTTCTACCTGGCTTTGCTCTTAATTGTGGTGTGCTTGTGGTTTCATTTTTATTAGTATAATGGGGATTAAATACTTGTTTTGTGTTTCACAGGACATTGAGAAATCAGATAAGAAAATAGGTGTGAGGGTACTTTTTGAAAAGCATGAAGTTCTATGCAGGTATCAAGTGTCATATTTACCTGAAGAACATCATGGTGCCTTGCTTACAATCACTGAGAAAGAGACAGAAAAACACTCACCTTTCTTGAGGGCAGTTTCCTCAATCCTCTCCAAGTAATATATATTGAGCAGAGGTAAGATGCTTTGAAGTATTGGGCCTGGGAGGGCTACAAAAACCAAACACAAAATTTACTTTTTTCTCCCAGGGTTACAAGCATTATTCATTCTACTGGAAAGGAAAACAGAAAGACTTCTCACTTGACAAGTAGAAATCTTTAGACGCTAACCTAAGTCTAATTCAAACTCTGGTCCACTTATCTTCAGACACTTAGTTTGCAGTGGGAATTTCAGAGGCATGCACATCTTCAAGGGTGAGATAATCCCACAAAGCAAGCAGATGGGCTCATTTAGGAGCTGGCAGCTCACTTCTGCCCGAGCATAATGAACCATTCTGCACTTAAAAGGTCCTATTGAATATGTGTGATTAAAAAAAGTCTTTTATAATCTGAGCCCTACTAACTTCTCCAGCTCCCTGCTTTGCCCCCTATACTTCAGTCATACTAAACTACCTTTTTTCATTTACCTACCTCCCTGCTTTCTGCCTCTGCCTTTGTTATGCTGTTCTCTCCATCAGGAATGCTCTTGCCATTTTCAGCATATCAACTACTCATCTTTCATGTATCACATGCCCTTTACTAAGCCTTCTCTGGATTCCCTTCTCACTCTTCCAGACTGGCCACTTCCATCCTTTGGGCTCCCACTGTACCCTGAACTAGTACTTTCCTATGAAGAATAGAAATAATTAGGTTCTATACTCTTAATTCAATATATCTTAAAAACAAAACTCGCTCTTGCTAACTTCCCTAGATCTGAGAGGCATTATAATATTGTGGCTAAATGGTATAGTCTCTAGAGTTGGGACAAAACTGGGTGAAATGCTGATTGTATCACTTAGTTAATTATGAATTCATGGACAAATTAATGTCTTTGAGCCTCAATTTCCTTAATTTTAAAATGGAGATAATAATAACTACCTCTTAAGATTGTTGTGAAAATTAAAGAAGACCATATTTGTAGACTTGAAGAGACCAGACTTGAAGACTGTTGCTGGCCATAATTTCACTAAACTTTAGCTATTATTATTCCTATTCTGTCAAAAGCTTCTCTGTTCTGCCAAGAACAAGTTTTAAGATCTTGATACCTAAGGAAATTCTTTTAAAACTTACATTCCAGGACCTTTTATCCTTACTTGTGCAGTAACTGAATCCTGATATCCAAGAGCTTAGTACAGTTCTTTGTACATAGTAGGTACTCAATGTACCCACTGAAGAAGAGCATTAATTCCGTTTGCTAATATACTAATGAAATCTCTTTACTGCATTCAAGATAAAGTCCAAGTTCCATATCCTGGCATTCAAGGTATAACATACCTGTTCTATTCCTCATTATATCCTTTCCTGCTGGCTCTACTCATTTTCCCCTTCTCTCTCCCTACACAAAGAAATGCTAGTGCACTACTTCCAGGAAGGCTTTCTTGGCTGTTAGCCCACACTGAGACCTTGCTCCAAAATAGCACTGCTAGCAGGCCTCTTACTTGGCCCTTCTAAGAGGCCTAACTTGATTCAGCTCTTTCTGTGTGACTGTCCACCTGGGCAAGGCCCATAGGAGCTCTTCCTCCTCTGTCCCTCCAATATGCTCCTCTCTGTAGAGCCATCCCCTTTCACAGACATTCTCATCCCCTATTATTCACAAACTCTTCTCTACCTTTCCTCAATCTTCTTAAGCCAGGCTCTTCCTCGCTTCTTTTCGTGTGTGTGTGTCAGTTGTGTCCAACCCTGCAACCCCATGGACTGTAGCCCGCCAGGGTCCTCTGTCCGCGGAATTTTCCAGACAAGAATACTGGAGTCAGTTGCCATTTCCTCCTCCAGGCGATCTTCCTGACCCAGAGATCAAACCGGAGTCTCTTCTTTTTAGCTCGTATCTTTAATGCTTTGCTTTCCCAACTTGGGAACTTCACCCTCAGTCCTAGTCCCTCTTAGTTAGGTTTAGCATTCTAGATGCTCCGGGCTGACAAAGCCAGATCCACTGTATCTTCTTCCAAATTCCCCAGGACTTTTCTGAGTCTCCTGCCCAGATTCACTGAGACTTTTCTCCCATTCCCTCTGGGTCAGCTTGACCCTATTCTTTTTAGTTGTTGGTCCAGGGCCTCCACAATCCCCTCCCCCTCACCAGGCCTGAGGACTGCTAACAGCCTTCCCTCACCAGACAAGACACTTGGGCCTCTTCAGGAAGGGTGCCCCACCCCCACTTCACCAAGGGCCTTCCTACATCCTTGGACCTCCTTAACCACTCCACAGCTTTGGGGCTTATTCCTGAAGGTCCAGCTCCCCACATTTCAGGGTCTTTTCTCCACATCGGCCTCCTCAGGGTGTAATCCAAATCCCCCATCCCAGGACCTTAAGCCCCGACTCCTGACCTTACGGGAGGCCTTCCTCAGGCCTTCCTCCAGGCAAAAACACCACCACACTCTCTGAGGCCTACACTAGACCCTCTTACCGCCAGGGCCTAGGGCCTCCTCTCCTGCCATCCGCTCCCCCGTCCCGGGGCCTCCGGCCTGGCCTGGCCTGAGATCTCCTCACCCAACTTCAGCCCAGGCCTCCGGCCCCACCCCCTCGCTCCAGCAGTCTGTCAGGCCCAAGGCCTCCTAGGCCCAGGCAGGCAGGCCTACCCCCAGAGCTCTCACTTTCCTCTTTCACACTCACTATCGTGCCCAGGTCGTCCACTCGCGTTTTCCTCCTCAGCCGCCTGGCTGCCACCAGCAGTACCCAATCCATGGCCCGGCCTCCTCGCGCCCATCCGCCTGCAGGCCTCCCTCCGTTACTTCGCTTGCCCCGCCGCCGCTGTACTGCCAGGCCCCCCGACAGGCTAGTCGGCTCACCGTCCCAGGCCCTCATCCCAGTGCCCCCGGCCACCCGCCTTTGCTACTCAGCCTGGGCGCCCTCAACCCAGGCCGGGCCTGGCGGTCCCGGCCGCTTTCAGGCCCCGGGCCTTCTTTCACTCCACCCGGACCCAGTCCTCCAAGCGGCGCCGCGCCCCCTCCCAGTTCGGGTTCCCCAGGCCCTCGCCGCGCCTGGGGCCTCCGTGGCCCTTCCCGCCTGTCCGTCATTCGCGCCTCAGTCGATTGACCCGCTCCGGGCCTCCCTTCACCCGCTCTCTGGCCCTTCCTCGCCGCTCCGGCCAATCCGAGCGGCCTCCGGCGCTCCGAGTCCTGCCCGTCAGTCAGTCGCTCACTCAGTTTGGTACCCGAGGCCCTGGCCGTCAGTCAGTCAGCTCCCTCCAGCCCCGGGCCGTCAGAAAGGCCTCGGCGCCCCGAGCCTTTCGGCCTCTCCCGCAGCCCCATCCCTTCACTCTCCAGTCCACTGGCTGCCCTCGCCCAGCGGCTTGGCCTCCACAGCCCCCACGGTCTGTCAGGCAGACAGCGGAGGCCGCGCGCCGTCAGTCTGGTTACGTTGCCCTGGGCCTGGCCTCCTGGCCTTAGGCCGGGCCTCCAGGCCTCGGCCCCCGCCCCCAAGTAGCAGTGCCATCCCTGCCCGTCCGTTCGACATCCGAGGTTCTGCAGCCCGACCCAGTCCGAGTGTCACTTCGGTGACCAAGGCCCGGCTAGTCACTCCTGCCTCTTGTCGCCCGGGCTCTGCCCGCTTCACCCCAGACTGGGCCTCCTGGCCTCGCCCCCCGAGCCCCCCAGCCAGGCCGCGGTGCGGGTCCACCTGCCAGTTTGGTCTCCGTCTTTACTGTGCACAGTCCTGCCAGTCACAGAATTCTTGCTCCATCCCGAAGGTCTGACTTCCAGTGCCCAGAGCTGGGCCTTGCCCCAGGCCTCCTGGCCTCGCCCCCCGCGCCCCCCGGCCGCTGGGCCGCCTCCGTTCGTTGCCAGTGGTAGCCCCTCATCCCGCGACTTACCCCACACCCCGCTTTCCAGAACCCCCATATGGGCGCTCACCGCCCGCCCGCACAGCTCGAACAGGGCGGGGGGAGCGCTGGGGCCCGAGGCCGAGCTCTTCGCTGGCGCCGCCTCCCGGGACGTGGCCTCCATGGTCGTTGCTGCCGCTACCTCACAGAACCAGCAACTCCGGGCGCGCCAGGCCTCGGGCGCCGCCATCTTGGGGAGGTGCGCGAGTCCGCGAGTAGCAGTCTCGGGCCGCCATCTTGAAAAGGTCAGCAGTTAGGACGGTTCCATCGACGATGTGGGGAAGACTGGGAACTGCGCTAAAAGAATATCAAGTATTTCTGCATACTTCCCAAGTTTCTTAGAAAGCAATAATTCAAATAACCCCCCAAGTCAACATATTTGGGCCTGGTGTGGCTAAGGGGATATTCCTTAGCAAATCCTTCTCTGGTGCAAATACCAGCTATCCCTGTCCCCTGCCTCTGGACGGTAGTACATGCCAATCGGAGCGTGTGTTCGCCACTACGACTAGTCTGCCGCACTTCCGGCCAGATCGCCGGATATCCGCTGAGTGACCCTTACAAGTCCTTTTTGATCCTGAAGTGGAATAGGTGCCGCTGTTGCTGCTTGTGTTGAGTCCAGAGCCGCCTCCGGACATGGGGCTAGAGGACGAGCAAAGGATGCTGACCGGATCCGGAGATCCCAAGGAGGTAAGAATCTCGGGCGGCTCGACCTCTTTTCACAGCCCTGAGGCTCAGGACCTGACCCAAAGCACGGGACCCTCTGGGCCCCCCTTTCCCACTAGAGTTTGCAGGGTCGGGAGAGCTGGTTCCCCATACTCTTCCCCAGAGTTCGTCGGGTGACCTTGGTCAAGTAGGTGACTAGGCTTTCTCTGGGCTTCGGCTTTCCCAGTCTGTGAATGTGATTAAGGTTTAACGAGAGGGAAAATGCTTTGTGGACTAAATTTTTGTAAAAATGAGGCCTGCTTATGTTTTTAGTCAATTAGCTGTTCAGAGCCTCTAGTTTGACTAATTTGGGGAGCAAGCTGCCTCAGCTAGGGTCAGGGATCCTGGTATATCTTCTGTGGAGATTCCGGGCATCAGGCCTTAGGCTAGTTTCTGTGAAAACGTGATTTAGTTTTCCTTGGGTGGAGGAAAGGGAAAAGTGTCTTTGGGGACAGTGTGGGGATGTGCGGTATAATTCTGTGATGAGAGAGGGAGCTCCTTTCCAGACTTAGAATGCCAATTTAATAATAATCATTTATTGGCTGCTTTCGATTCCAAGTGCTTTATATGTACTAATTCATTTAAGCCACACAATAGTCCTGTGAGGTATTAGGTAGTCATAGTATTGCCATTTTACAGATGAGGAAACAAGCATAGAGAGGTTAAATGCCTAATCTGAGGACACACAGCTAATAAATCATGGAGACAGGAATTGAACTCAGGCAGCATGGTTCCAGAGGAGGCTTAGCCACAGTGTTACATGGTTTTACAGAAGCCAGCTAGTTTTTGTTTCCCATCACATTTCCTATCTTTCGTTCTCTGGTCACTTACCTGCAGTTGTTCTGGGCTTATGGGTTAAGAATAATTGGGAACTAGTTAATCCCATAATTTTTTCTAGTCTTATTTTCAGAAGAAGGACAAGAAAGAAATGGAGCCAGTCTCAGGATGTTCAACTGGAAGTATACCAGAAAGTTCAGTAGGGCTCATCACAGCAGTAGATGAGAAAACAGAAAGTAAACAAGTAGTCTGTTTTAAAATGAAGAAATCTGAGGTTTGTTATGAAGAACCTGTACATCTTGGAGATTGAATCTTTTTATTTAGTATGACCTTGGTTTTTATCATTGATATGAAGTTTACCTGAAATAGTCCATATTCAGATTTGTATTTGGATTTGTTTTCTCAAAATATGCCATGATACTTTTGACACAAAATTATCAAAATGATCAATAAAATAATCAGTGTAGTAACACTGCTAATAGGGAAAGGATATAAAGGTCTTGCTTCTAGGATACTAATTTCTGGTTTCTAACTCAGGCAGAATGGGATTTCAGTTTTTTTGAATAACTGTTTTCAGGATGAATTTTGTTTTCCTAAGAGCAAGGTTAAGAAATCTTGTTTAATGGAAAACTAGAATTGTACATTCTAAGTAATAACTTCACATTTAGAAGACACCTTTGTTAATTTGAGAATAAATAGCCTGGATTACAGTGGAACCTGCCCTGTCCCTCACTCCAGTTTTCATAAGCTTTGGTCCCTTCCTTGAAGATCATACAATGGGGCAGATTGTATGGAGTTTTGAAAACACAGTGAGGGATTGTTGAACTAGTTTTTTTTTTCCTCTCTATATCACCTTTTCCTTCCCTTCCTGCAAACGTGGACATGTACGTGCACTGGCGGGTAGATGCTTTACTTTTGACAGGTTGAGTTACTGATCAGGCTCTACTGTGCCACAGTTTTAAGACTCTGCTTTTTCTCCCAAAGAGATTTGTTTCCCCACACCCCTTGGAAGAAAAGAAACTGAGGTTGAAGTAATAGGTCGGAGAAGGCAATGGCACCCCACTCCAGTACTCTTGCCTGGAAAATCCCATGGATGGAGGAGCCTGGTAGGCTGCAGTCCATGGGGTCACCTAGAGTCGGACACAACTGAGCAACTTCAATTTCACTTTTCATTTTCATGCATTGGAGAAGGAAATGGCAAAGAACTCCAGTGTTCTTGCCTGGAGAATCCCAGGGACGGGGGAGCTTGGTGGGCTGCCGTCTATGGGGTCGCACAGAGTCGGACACGACTGAAGCGACTTAGCAGTAGCAGCAAGTAATAGGTAGGGCCTGATGTTTTTTAAGCTTGTGAGTGGAGTTGTGTAGAGCTTTGGTGCACTTATATTGACAGTGTACTTAGAGTCTTGAAAGTTCAGCAAGCCAAAAGCAGTGACTGAAATTATCTTTAATTCTGGCTAAAGGAGAATTTAGGTTTGGCTATTTTCATATACCCAATTCAAATTCAGAACATAGGAAAAAATGTTAGCTTTCTACCTAATTTGGTTTGGGAATGAAAGGATTAAATTTAGCTATTTCTGGCACTACTGGTATGTCTCAGAATTTAGAAGAAAATATATTTAAGTTGGGGACTTTCCTGTAGCTCAGATAGTAAAGAATCTGCCTGCAATGCAAGTGACCCAGGTTCGATCCCTGGGTCAGGAAGATCCCCTGGAAAAGGAAATGGCAACCCACTCCACTATTCTTGGCTGGAGAATTCCCTGGACAGAGGAGCCAGGCAGGCTATAGTCCATGGGATCGCAAAGAGTTGGACACAACTAAGCAGCTAACACACACACACACACAAACACGCACACACACACGTTGATCCCATATGAACAGTTGACAACTTGAATGACTGATTAATTTGGTTGCACTGGGTCTTAGTTGCTGGGATATTCATTGCATGTGGGTTCCAGAGCACGCAGGTTGAGCCACGTGGGATCTTATTTCCTCAATCAGGGGTTGAACCTGGATCCCCTGCATTGCAAGATGTATTCTTAACCACTGGACCACCAGGGAAGTCCCTGAATCTTTTTTTTTCCCCCCCATAATTAAAACATTTAATGAGCATAAATATATGACAGATATTATAGATACGGTTAGGTATTACATATAGTATGGTATTTGCAAAATCTATACATTAAAATTGATACGGCAATTTTACTGTGACAGCTTGAATCTATATCAGAAAATGTTTGATTAGTGCTTGTTATTACTAAACTGGGAGCCCCTTAAGGGTCTATTGTAATTAGTCAAATCATTACAGATATAAAGTGCATAAACTTTTAGAGTGTTGTACACACTTAAGTTTGTTGCTAATGAACATGAGATTGTGTGTCCTTGTTTAAACATACTCAGGACTTGTTTTAATCAGGTAAGATAAGGTTACAAGCATGGAGACAACTTTTTTTAATTTAAACTACTTTATAATTTATTTTAAAATTATTTAAATTGTATAACCTGTAAAGTTGTTTATATCAGTGACCCTGTCTAGTATGATATCGATTACCCTTCTTCAAAGCATAATCAAGATAAGACAACTGTTTTTGAATGAAGTTTATTACTATAGTTTCTGACTATATATATAGCGACTGAGCTGACTGACTATAGTTCCCAAGAGAAGAGGGCAGGCCATACCACCAGGGCCACATGGGGAGGTGCCAAGGCCCTATCAGGAGCAGAAGAAGGACTAGGTGAGGCAGGATAGCCATGTTCTGGCAAGTTTTGTTGTCGTTCGGTCACTCAGTTGTGTCTGACTCTTTACAACCCCATGGACTGCAGCATGCCAGGCTTCCTTGTTCTTCACTGTCTTCCTGAGCTTGTTCAAACTCATGTCCATTGAGTTGGTGATGCCATCTTGTCCTCTGTTGTCCCCTTCTCCTGCCTTCGATCTTTGCCAGTATCAGGGTCTTTTCCAATGGGTCTCTTCTTCCCATCAGATGCGCAAAGTATTGGAACGTCAGCTTCAACAACGGACCTTCCAATGAATATTCAGGCTTGATTTCCTTTAGGATTGACTGGTTTGATCTTCTTGTAGTCCATTTCCTTGCAGTCCAAGGGACTCTAAAGAGTTTCTCCAACACCACAGTTCAAAAGCAACAATTCTTTGGCTCTCAGCCTTCTTTATGGTCTGACTCTCACATCCATACATGACTATTGGAAAAACTATAGCTTTGACTATATGGACTTAAGTCGGCAAAGTAAGGTCTCTGCTTTTAAATGCGCTATCTGGGTTTGTCATAGCTTTTCTGCCAAAGACCAAGCGTCTTTTAATTTCATGGCTGCTGTCACCATGTTCAGTGATTTTGGAGCCCAGGAAAATAAAATCTGTCACTGGTTGCATTGTTTCCCCATCTATTTGCCATGAAGTGATGGGACTGGATGCCATGATCTTCCATTTTTGAATGTTGAGTTTTAAGCCAGCTTTCTCACTCTCCTCTTTCACCTTCATCAAGAGGCTTTTTAGTTCCTCTTCACTTTCTGCCATAAGGGTGATGTTATCTGCATATCTGAGATTATTGATATTAATCCTGGTAGTCTTGATTCCAGCTTGTGCTTCATCCAGCCTGGCATTTCGCATGGTGTACTCTGAATATAAGTTAAATAAGCAGGGTGACAATATCCAGCCTGGACATACTGGCAAGTTTAAGACTGGATAATTTAATAGGCTGTTGACTTTGGGCTGGTCCCTTTTTGTTTGGTACTTAGCCCTGATGTGATTAGTACAGGGGCAATAATTGGTTTAGTGTAGGAAAGTTAGATAAAGGTAGATGGTAAGAAGGGTTTTGGATTGGTTTCTTTGAAATTTGTGCCCCCTGGCAAGTTGTTTGCCAACTCTAGAAATTAGGCAGCCCTGGGAGGGGCTGTCTCCAGGATTAACAAGGCCCCTAAAGTGTCAAAACACCATAAAATATAGAAAAATTTAAAACATGATTAATACCGTCTATGCTCAGTAATTACAACATCACTATGATTGTGAATATATATGTCATAAAATTGCTGCTGACATTATTTTTGTTCTTATTTTGTAGGAGGAAGAGGAGGAGGAGGAATTAGTGGTAAGAGCTATCTCAGGTTTGGAACCATCTCAGTAAAAGAAAGTTTTGAGTTTCATGAAACTCTTAAGAGCATTTTAAGGATACTCAACACCTTGGAGAGAATGGGAATGGAAAAATCCTTTAATACTCCTGTTCAGTTTTTCTGGCATGTGGGCCTGGGAGGCTGACACTTTTCTGGGTTTGGGGCTTCTACAATCATGGTATCAGAAAGCAGAGTAGCATCTTGAAGGCCTGGTACTCAACCATGTGCTCTTTGTGGTCTAATAAGGAATTCTAGAAGGAATCTTAAATGATCCTTCTCCATGTTAACATTGCCTTTGTAGGTGGTCAGCTGGGGTGCATAGGCCAGTTGTCTATTGAGGGGAATTAAAATTCACAGACATTATATATCCCAAAATGATGTGATAATAAACAAGGCAGGCCTCCTCTAGATGTCCTTCAAGTTTGGCCAGGTTTCCTTTATCACCTTGTTTTTCAGATAGGACTGAGGCTTTCAGTGCATACTGGCAACTCTGGAAGGCAGGAATGTGAAACTTTCCCCTTCTACTTAGCATCAGAATTAAATGGGAGACCCCATTCTGCTCTTTCTGGCGGCAGTGTGGCTCTGCCAGGTGGCCTTCTGCACGGTAATTCAGAGACAGCACCTTGGTTTGGTGGTTGTATTAAAGCATGTGGTTTGTGGGTCTCCTAAAATCCCCATTTTGTTTTTGTGTGGGTGTGTGTTTCTCTCTTAGGATCCCCTAACAACAGTGAGAGAGCAATGCGAGCAGCTGGAGAAATGTGTAAAGGCTCGGGAGCGGCTCGAGCTCTGTGATGAGCGTGTATCCTCCAGGTCACAGACAGAGGAGGACTGCACAGAGGAGCTCTTGGATTTCTTGCATGCAAGGGACCATTGTGTAAGTCAGCTTAAAGTCCAGAAGGGGAAAGCTTACAGTGGCCAGGGAAGACTTGGTGATGACCACCTTTCTTTCCATCCTAGGGGCAGGACAGTGCTGAGCATTTTACATACATAATCTTACATAATCCTCTGATTCACTGAAGATAACTATTCCCATTTTACAGATAAAAAACTGAGGCTCAGAAAAGAGATGTGATGTTCCAGTTTAAACTGCTAAGCAGTAGGGAAACTGGATTCTGTATGTTAAGTACAAAAGGCTATTCTTCAGTATATATCCTCCAGTGTGTCTTGTACATAATAGTTGGTAAAAAAAAATTTTTTTAAACTTGTTTTTGACTCCCTTACATATGTAACAGTAAGGTATTTTAATAAAGTACAGGGTAGGCAAAGTTTGATTTGACCCGGTGGCTAATAAGCATATGAAAAGATGCCTAACACCATTAGTTCTCAGGGAAATGCAAATCAAAATCACAATGAGATACCCCTTCACACCTCAAGATGGCTATAATAAAAAAATATGGGGAGAAATGGGTGAAGGGGTCGATAAATAACTCCCCACAAAATAGTTAATGACCTCCACTATCATAATTTATGCTTCAGCAATCCCAACTTAGGTTTTTTAATTCTATAACATACAGTGCAAACACAGAAATGCATATGCACACACATTCGTACACAGCTCCTATAAACACATTCTAACAGTTAAAAGAAAATTTGTTTGGCCATGCTGTGCTGCACATTTTGTAGGGTTTCCTGACCAAGGATCGATCCTGTGTGTGCTGTATGGAATTCTAAACAACCATTGGACCCACTGCGAAGGAATTGCCTGGAATTTTTTTTATATATATAAGAACAAAAATCCAACTGAAGTCATACTATCTAGAGATAAACATGTTTTCTTATATAAACTAACATTTTTAAACAAAATGAAATTATAACAACACATTTACATATAAAATATGAAGGAGCATTATATTCCTTTCCATTTATGTATATTCATATTTTATCCATCCTCTAGTTTATAATTATTCATATAGCTTTTTTCCCATGATTTTAGTGGAAAGAGGGAAAGTTTATATACAAAACACTTATATATTGCTTTTTATATCTTAAGAAATAAGTGTTGGTGATGTGGAAAAACTAGAAACCTCATATATACTGCCTATGGGAATGTATGTTGGTATAGCCTTATTGAAAGGTCTGGCAGTTCTTCAAAAGGTTAAACTTAGAGTTAACATATGACCCAGCAGTTCTCCTAGGTGTACACCCAAGACAAATGAAAACATCTCTACACAAATTTGTACACAAATATTCATAGAAGCATTATTCGTAACAGGCACAGTTGGAAACAATATAAATGTCCATCAGCTGATAAATAAAACTTCATGTATCCACATAAAGGAATATTATTTGGCAAAAAAAAGAAATAAGTACTTTACTCAAAAAACATGTCTGTTGGTGGAGTGGATAAACAAAATGTATGTACATACAATGGAATATTATTGAGCCTTAAAATGGAAGGAAACTGACACATACTACAGCATAGGTGAACCTTGAAAACATGCTAAGTGAAATCAATCAAAAACGAACAAATATTCCACTTATATGAGGAACCTAGAGTAGTCCGATTTATTGAGGTAGAAAATTGAATGGTAGTTGCCTTTATTTAATGGGTATAGAGTTTTAGTTTGGGAAAATGAAAAAGTTCTGGAGGTTGATGGTTGTAGAATGTGAGTTACTTCAGTTCAGTCGCTCAGTTGTGTCCGACTCTCTGCGACCCCATGAATTGCAGCACGCCAGGCCTCCTTGTCCATCACCAACTCCCGGAGTTTACTCAAACTCATGTCCATCGAGTCGGTAATGCCATCCAGTCATCTCATCCTCTGTCGTCCCCTTCTCCTCCTGCCCCCAATCCCTCCCAGGATCAGGGTCTTTTCCAGTGAGTCAACTCTTTGCATGAGGTGGCCAAAGTATTGGAGTTTCAGCTTCAGTATCAGTCCTTCCAATGAACACCCAGGACTGATCTCCTTTACAATGGACTGGTTGGATCTCCTTGCAGTCCAAGGGACTCTCAAGAGTCTTCTCCAACACCATAATTACTTAAGGCTACACAAATGAATTGCTTAAAATTATTAAAATGGTGAATGTTATTTAAATACTTTGAGTCAAAACTGGCTTAAGATCGGGGAATGAGATGGGCGTGGTCCCCTTCACTGAATTATAAGCCAGCACAGGAGACAGAAGTAGAATGATTAGTAAACTGGTAAATCTCCTGGGTATAACTTCAGGATGCCCTTTACTGAACCTTCTATTTAAAGTTGCTGTTCCTTCCCCCCACCATTTTATTTTCCTCAGCATTTATCACTACCAGAAGTTATATGTATATTTCTCTCATTGTTCTCTTAAGTTCTATAGGACACAGATATTGTCTTGTTTACCGTAGTGACTCAGCATCTAGAACGGTATCTGGCACATAGTAGATGTTTTATAAATATTTGTTGAATTAGTAAGCACTGTGATTGGGAGTCCTAAGTTTCTTTGGGAAAGACAGGAAGGACAGGAGCTTGTTAAAACCTAAATATGTAATGTTAGGTTTTAAAGGAAAATTAAAAGATGAAAAAGTGGGAAAAAGATTCCCAGTTAAGAAGATAGTATTCCGGTAATTGAGGGGAGTTCACTAGGGCTCAAGAAGAGTGTGAGAAGGTGAGTGGTAAGGGAAGAGGCAGTGCTGCTCCAGGTTACGAAAAGCATTGTAATTCATGACATTAAACATGCCAGTTGATGACATTCTTTTCTTTCCCCCATCTAGGTGGCCCACAAACTGTTTAACAGCTTGAAATAAGTGTGCATATTTGTTCACCCCAGCCTTCATCACCTGGGCATTGGGATATTTCCTCAGTTTTGAACATGATGTTTATTTGTGTAACTAAGTTCATGTGAATCTCAAGGATTTTGGCTTAGGCAAGTAATTTCTGTGTAATTATCAGTGATTTCATCTTAATAAAGTCTAGTGATCAGCAGTCTTGCCTTCTGTCTTTTTTTTTTAATTGAAAAATTTTAAGCATGAGGATAGATAGAATAATAATCAACTCCCATGTACTCATTACCTAGCAATAATAAGGACTTTTAAAATTTTTACTTTGATGGCATTTGTAACACTAATTGCTTAACATCATTAAATACTCAGTTCATATCAAAGTTTTTTTAATCTCAAAAGTGTCTTGGGAATTCCCTTGGCAGTCCAGTGGTTAGGGCTCTGAGTTTCCCCTGCAGTTGGGCACAGGTTCAGTGTCTGGTCAGGGAACTAAGATCCTGCAAGCCATGCAGCACAGCCAAAAAAATAACAGCAAACAGTTTTTGGTCTCAGTGTCCAACAAGATTGCTTTTCTTTAAAAATACTGTTTTTAAGGGAGAGTGGAGAGGGGTAGTGGAGTCTAAACAGGGTGAGGAAAGAGGATCTGGCCAGGCAGTGCTGGCAATGGGAGATTGAGTACATAGATACAGGGGGAATTGATCCAGTAAGTAGATATATTAAAGATAATGAGATCTAGCAGAGAATGGAGTTACGAATATAGAAGAGGAAAAAACCAGAATGAAGCCTGCAGTGTTCTTATTGGTATGAACTAAATAAACACAAATTTCAATGTAAGTAAATACAGATGCCAATGTGTATATGTAGGGAATATATACATTCTTCACCTTGACCCATAAAGAGGGCTTTATTATCCAGTCAAAGGATCCAGGGCTTCTTGGAGAAATGGGTGATTCCAAGCCTGGGGTGGGGAAAGTATAAGATAAACCTGAACATTTGATTCAGAGAGAAGGAAGTGCTCAAAGAATGATAGGGACATATCAAGAGTACATAAAAACCGCTAGCCAAATCTGGGACAACTTGAGCATCAAAAACATGAAAGTACTGGATTATAACACTGAATAAAGCAGAAATCCATGAATCATACTAATTATATAAAGTAAATCAATTGAAAGCTTGGTGAGAAGGGGATATATATTAATTATTTTATTAGAGAAAGTACACTGGAGAAGTCTAGCAGACGGATGAAAGCTGACATCACCAATAATGGGACAGATAAATGGACCTCTTACAGGCAGCAATGAGAAGAACACAGCATCACAGATTCCTGTAAGATACAGGTAAGATAAATCCAACCAGGTAAATTGAGGAACATTCTATAAAATAGTACATTGTACAAAATAATCCTTAATTGTGTCAAGGGTGTGATAGTCAAGATGGCTGAACCATTTCACACAGGAGACTAGAGAGACAACACATGCAACATGTGACTCTAACCTGGATTCTTTTGTTAAGGGTATTACTGGGACAGTTGGTAAAACTTAAATGGAGTCTGAATTAGATGTCAGTGACTTAATCAATGTTAAAGCTTAGAATTATTAAAAACAAAAACATTGTAATAAGTTCCAAGCATGTGGAATAGAGGCCAACTTGTAGTCCTGTGAACCATCCATAAGCCTATGTCTAGAGTTAGAACTTGGCACATTTCCCCATAAAAACAGTAAATTGTGATAAGGCTCCACAGTTATCACTAATAAGCTATGTAGCCTAAGGGATAGGCAAAAATGTTCCCTGTTCCAATTGGGGAGACAGGCTAGGTCAGCACTGTTCAATACAGCAGTGTGCAGTGACGACAAAGTTCTCTTCTGTATTGTCCAATATGCTAATGTGGCTAATGTGACTGAGGTACTGAGTTTTAAATTTTATTTAATTATAATTAACTTTGAAAAGATCATGTCATCTGGTCCCATCACTTCATGGGAAATAGATGGGGAAACAGTGGAAACAGTGTCAGACTATTTTTTTGGGCTCCAAAATCACTGCAGATGGTGACTGCAGCCCTGAAATTAAAAGACGCTTACTCCTTGGAAGGAAAGTTATGACCAACCTAGATAGCATATTGAAAAGCAGAGACATTACTTTGTCAACAAAGGTCCGTCTAGTCAAGGCTATGGTTTTTCCAGTAGTCATGTATGGATGTGAGAGTTGGACTGTGAAGAAAGCTGAGCACCGAAGAATTGAAGACTCGAGAGTCCCTTGGACTGCAAGGAGATCCAACCAGTCCATTCTAAAGGGGATCAGTCCTGGGTGTTCTTTGGAAGGAATGATGCTAAAGCTGAAACTCCAGTACTTTGGCCACCTCATGCGAAGAGCTGACTCATTGGAAAAGACTCTGATCCTGGGAGGGATTGGGGGCAGGAGGAGAAGGGGACGACAGAGGATGAGATGGCTGGATGGCATCACCGACTCAATGGATGTGAGTTTGAGTGAACTCCAGGAGATGGTGATAGACAGGGAGGCCTGGTGTGCTGCGATTCATGGGGTCACAAAGAGTTGGACACGACTGAGTGATTGAACTGAACTAAACTGAACTTTGAATTAATTTATATTCAATAGTCCTGTGTGGTTACTATGTTAGACAGCAGAGGACTAGAAGTTGCATCTGAGTGATAAATGAGGGAAGCAGGCCCTCCAGGTCCTGGGAAATTGCCTTTATACTGCAGTCAACTGTTGCTTTGTAGAAAGGCACAAGCAGTGTTGCCAGATCACTTGTTTTATGTGAAATCTCTCTGTTGTTAAATGTGAACAACTAACTTTTCAAAGCATTAGGCTAAATAAAACACACCTATGGGCTGGGGCTTTAGCTCACTTGTTTGCAACCTTTAGTTTGCACATGAGAAAGACCTATATAGTAGTAAACAGTCATACACAGAAAGTGAGCCATGCCAGAAATCAGTGCTTTGTGCTTCAGAAATAATCAGCAGACTGATCTTCAATATAGCCTGCAAGACTCAGGCTTCACAGGCATACATGGTAATGGAGCTTCTGAGAATCTGAAGGATTGTGTTTGGAAATATGGGGCAAAGGGCTACTTTAATCTAGAAGCTCTTTGAGCCTATTATCCTAGCTACAGGGATGGCCAGCATCTTCCAGCCACTTCTGACTTAGAACCCACTTCAACAGTTATGTATAATCCTCCCAAATACCCATATATAATAAGTTCCGTACATATGAACCTTCAAGTTTTGAACTTTCAAAGATGTAAACATGTGTTTGTATGTAAGTTCACATGTCTGGCACACATTGTCACATGCATGCATCCTCTACAAGTGGTGGTGTTTCTGTGTACTGTATAGTACTGTATAGAGCACAGCAGTACAGAATCTATTTCAAGCACAGGATGTCCAGAAGCAAGTATAAAAGCAGCAGTGATGTAGCTGGTACTGCTAAGAAGCACCAAACAATAACAATGGAAACAAAAGTGAAAATAATTGAGAGTGGGGTGAGATGAAAAGATGGTAGATGTCACTTGTTCTTATAACATGAATTGCACTATTCTAAAGAAAACTGCTACTGCTACTGCTACTGCTAAGTCGCTTCAGTCATGTCTGACTCTGTGCGACCCCATAGACGGCAGCCTACCGGGCTCCCCCGTCCCTGGGATTCTCCAGGCAAGAACACTGGAGTGGGTTGCCATTTCCTTCAATGTATAAAAGTGAAAAGTGAAAGTGAAGTCACTCAGTCGTGTCCGACTCTTAGCGACCCCATGGACTGCGGCCCACCAGGGTCCTCCCTCCATGGGATTTTCCAGGCAAGAGTACTGGGGTGGGGTGCCATTGCCTTCCCTTCTAAAGAACACAGAACAAAAAGATCTTCATGACCAAGATAATCACGATGGTGTGATCACTCATCTAGAGCCAGACATCCTGGAATGTGAAGTCAAGTGGGCCTTAGGAAGCATCACTACGAACAAAGTAGTGGAGGTGATGGAATCCCAGTTGAGCTATTTCAAATCCTGAAAGATAATGCTGTGAAAGTGCTGCACTCAATATGCCAGGAAATGTGGAAAACTCAGCAGTGGCCACAGGACTGGAAAAGGTCAGTTTTCATTCCAATCCCAAAGAAAGGCAATGCCAAAGAATGCTCAAACTACCACACAGTTGCACTCATCTCACACGCTAGTAAAGTAATGCTCAAAATTCTCCAAGCCAGGCTTCAGCAATAAGTGAACCAAGAACTTCCAGATGTTCAAGCTGGCTTTAGAAAAGGCAGAGGAACCAGAGATCAAATTGCCAACATCTGCTGGATCATCGAAAAAGCAAGAGAGTTCCAGAAAAACATCTATTTCTGCTTTATTGACTATGCCAAAGCCTTTGACTGTGTGGATCACAATAAACTGTGGAAAACTCTGAAAGCGATGGGAATACCAGACCATCTGATCTGCCTCTTGAGAAACCTATATGCAGGTCAGGAAGCAACAGTTAGAACTGGACATGGAACAACAGACTGGTTCCAAATAGGAAAAGAAGTATGTCAATGCTATATATTGTCACCCTGCTTATTTAACTTATGCAGAGTATATCATGAGAAACACTGGGCTGTAAGAAGCACAGGATGGAATCAAGATTGCTGGGAGAAATATCAATAACCTCCAATATGCAGATGGCACCAGCCTTATGGCAGAAAGTGAAGAGGAACTCAAAAGCCTCTTGATGAAAGTGAAAGAGGAGAGTGGGAAAGTTGACGTAAAGCTCAACATTCAGAAAACTAAGATCATGGCATCCAGTCCCATTACTTCATGGGAAATAGATGGGGCAACAGTGGAAACAGTGTCAGACTTTATTTTTGGGGCTCCAAAATCACTGCAGATGGTGACTGCAGCCATGAAATTAAAAGACGCTTACTCCTTGGAAGGAAAGTTATGTCCAACCTAGATAGCATATTGAAAAGCAGAGATACTACTTTGCCAACAAAGGTCTGTCTAGTCAAGGCTACGGTTTTTCCAGTGGTCATGTATGGATGTGAGTTGGACTGTGAAGAAGGCTGAGCGCCGAAGAATTGATGCTTTTGAACTGTGGTGTTGGAGAAGACTCTTGAGAGTCCCTTGGACTGCAAGGAGATCCAACCAGTCCATTCTGAAGGAGATCAGTCCTGGGTGTTCTTTGGAAGGACTAATGTTGAAGCTGAAACTCCAATACTTTGGCCCCCTCATGTGAAGAGTTGACTCATTGGAAAAGACTCTGATGCTGGGAGGGATTGGGGGCAGGAGGAGAAGGGGACGACAGAGGATGAGATGGCTGGATGGTATCACTGACTCAACGGACATGAATTTGGGCGAACTCCAGGAGTTGGTGATGGACAAGGAGGCCTGGCGTGCTGCAATTCATGGGGTTGCAAAGAGCTGGACACAACTGAACGACTGAACTGAACTGAAAGAACAAGATCATGGAACATGTGAAGTCTGCTGTGCTGCTGCTGCTAAGTCGCTTCAGTCGTGTCCGACTCTGTGTGACACCATAGATGGCAGCCCACCAGACTCCCCTGTCCCTGGGATTCTCCAGGCAAGAACACTGGAGTGGGTTGCCATTTCCTTCTCCAATGCATGAAAGTGAAAAGTGAAAGTGAAGTCACTCAGTCGTGTCCGACTCTATCGACCCCATGGACTGCAGCCCACCAGGCTCCTCCATCCATGGGATTCTCCAGGCAAGAGTACTGGAGTGGGGTGCCATTGCCTTCTCCCTGCTGTTTTAATGATGCCAACAATAATATCAAAGAAATGTAGAAAAGTGATAAAGAAACTTTTCGGTGTGTGGATGCAGGATCAACAACACTGTCAAGTTCTGCTTAGCTTAATGCTGATTTAAGAGAAAGCTAAAAGCCTTTATAAAGACTTGAAGAAGAAACACAGCGAAGAATCAGAAGGCACATCTTTTAATACTATATGTGGCAGGTTTCATCGGTCCAAGGCTAGAACCAGTCTTTACAATGTAAACGTACGTGGTGAGGCAGCAAGTGCAGATATGGTAGCTGCCTGGGAATTTACTGAAATGCTTCAAGAAATTACTGGTGAAGTCACTTATTTACCTGAGGAGGTTTTTAATGTGGATGAGACAGGACTGTACTGGAAGAGGATTCCAGATCAAAGTTACATCAGTAAGGAGGAAAAGTTGATGCCAGGCTATAAAGCAGCAAAGGACAGGCTAACTCCGTTGTTTAGTGGCAATGTTTCCAGTGATTTGAAGCTGAAGCTTCTCCTCGTTTATCATTCAGAGAACCCAAAAGCCCTTAAAAACATGGCCAAAGACTCTCCTTGTGTGAAATAGTAACTCCAAAGCCTGGGTTTCACAGACCATTTTTCAGAACTGATTTTTCCACCACTTTATCCCAGAGGTAGAGAAATCTTGCTTGGAAGGTATGTCCCATTCAATAGTCTTCTGCTGCTTGACAATACCCTGGGTCACCCCATTCATGGATGGCTCTCATCCCAACGTCAAAGCAGTGCACCTGCCACCAAATACTACATTGCTCATCCAACCCATGGACAAGGGAGTTAGAGTGACTTTCCATCACATTTTTCATCAGATATAAAGGTGAATGATGAATCAGGAACAACCTTGTGTTAATTTTTAAAGGACTATAACATCTACAAGGACATTAAAAAAAAAACAAAAACTGACTTGGCTTGGTATGAAGTTACTGCTGTCACCATGAATGGGGTTTGGAAGAACCTTTGCCCACAGTTTGTTCATGATTTTCATGGATTTGAGAAGGTGGATGAAGAGTCCAAAGAGGTCTTCAGCAACTCAGTGACCCTGAGTGAGAAGCTGGAGCTAGATCTGTAAGGGGATGATTTCATTAAGCTCTTGTGCAACACAAGAAGGAAATCTGATAGAATTGGAGGCCCAGAGAATGGACAAAGACAGGAAAGAGTTAAAAGAACTAAGTGAAGAACTGAAGAGAATTATGACACAGGAAATGGGGGGGGGGGGATTTTCTTTGAGGCACTGTTAGTTTTTGAGGTGAATTTTTGGCCCAAACATAGAACAGTACATGAAGCCTACAATAGCTGTTCAGAATGCAGTCTAGTGCCACGGTGTCATCTATGATAAGAAAAAAGAGCTACTACCCAGACATCACTGGATCATTTTTTCAAGACGGCAGATAGAATTGAATCCAGCAAAGAACCAGAACTTGTGCCATCAACATCATGCGTGAATGAAATTGCAGCTTGCCCTCCATTTCATTTCCTCCTGTTGCTGATGGTCCTTCAGCTCTGCTATCTCCTCTCCCTCGTCCAGTCAGTAACTTTTTGTCTGTTCACTTGATGCCAGCCCATGTATGCCCCTGTATATATGTACTGTACTACTATACTTTTCAAGATACTATACTGTAAGATTAAAACTGTTTTATTTTTTGTTTTTTAATATATTATTTGTATATAAACTATTCTAACCCTATTAGTATAGTACTATATAGCCGATTGTGTTAGTTGGTTGCCTAGGCTAACTTTGTTGAACTTACAAATTGGACTTTTGCATGTGCTCATGGAACAGAACTTGTTCATATGTAGAGGACTTACTGTACATGGTAGTATTATATTTTTTGTATGTAATCCAATCATTTTCAAACATTTATTAAGTTTTCAAACAAACAACAAAGCTGAAATTTTACAGTGAACAGCCCTAAACTCATTACTCAGATTTTAGTGAATATTTAGCAGTGTTACTATACTTGTTTTATCATAAAAAGGAAGGAGTTAACCAGAGAGAGAGAGCTCTGAATTCAGCTTCAGATCAGATCAGTCGCTCAGTTGTGTCCGACTCTTTGCGACCCCATGAATCGCAGCACGCCAGGCCTCCCTGTCCATCACCAACTCCCGGAGTTCACTCAGACTCATGTCCATCGAGTCAGTGATGCCATCCAGCCATCTCATCCTCTGTCGTCCCCTTCTCCTCTTACCCCCAATCCCTCCCAGCATCAGAGTCTTTTCCAATGAGTCAACTCTTTGCATGAGGTGGCCAAAGTACTGGAGTTTCAGCTTTAGCATCATTCCTTCCAAAGAAATCCCAGGGCTGATCTCCTTTAGAATGGACTGGTTGAATCTCCTTGCAGTCCAAGGGACTCTCAAGAGTCTTCTCCAACACCACAGTTCAAAAGCATCAATTCTTTGGCGCTCAGCCTTCTTCACAGTCCAACTCTCACATACATACATGACCACTGGAAAAACCATAGCCTTGACTAGACAAACCTTTGTTGGCAAAGTAATGTCTCTGCTTTTCAATATGCTATCTAGGTTGGTCATAACTTTCCTTCCAAGGAGTAAGCGTCTTTTAATTTCATGGCTGCAGTCACCATCTGCAGTGATTTTGGAGCCCCAAAAATAAAGTCTGACACTGTTTCCACTGTTTCCCCATCTATTTCCCATGAAGTGATGGGAACAGATGCCATGATCTTAGTGTTCTGAATGTTGAGCTTTACACCAACTTTCCCACTCTCCTCTTTCACTTTCATCAAGACGATTTTTAGTTCTTCTTCACTTTCTGCCATAAGGGTGGTGTCATCTGCATATCTGAGGTTATTGATATTTCTCCCGGCAATCTTGATTCCAGCTTGTGTTTCTTCCAGTCCAGCGTTTCTCATGATGTACTCTGCATATAAGTTAAATAAACAGGGTGACAATATACAGCCTTGACGTACTCCGTTTCCTATTTGGAACCAGTCTGTTGTTCCATGTCCAGTTCTAACTGTTGCTTCCTGAACCTGCATATAGGTTTCTCAAGAGGCAGATCAGGTGGTCTGGTATTCCCATCTCTTTCAGAATTTTCCACAGTTTATTGTGATCCACACAGTCAAAGGCTTTGGCATAGTCAATAAAGCAGAAATAGATGTTTTTCTGGAACTCTCTTGCTTTTTCCATAATCCAGCAGATGTTGGCAATTTGATCTCTAGTTCCTCTGCCTCTGAGGATGCTTAAGTGTGTTGCTGAATACTAAGCTGCAAAAGAGTAGAATGAAACTTCACATACCCAGACAAAGAACTACTGGGTAACTGTAAACTAAGTAATTCCCAAAGCTGTATGCAGAGGGCTAGGAGATGTTTGAGTTTTGACCAGCTATTGTGGAGAATTCCCATTCAACTTGAACTCCAGAAAGGGATACCTCTCCAGGGCTAAAACTAGCCATAGAGAGAAGCTACACAAGATAGGCTATAACAAATCTTTAAAAAAGGAACCTTGAAAGGATCAAGCTGATTCACAAACACACAAAAACCCTGAGTGCCTGCCAGAACAAATTCTAAGACATTTTAAAGAAGACAGCTAAATCCAGCCTTCAGCAATGTAAATTTCACAATACCAAGTGCTCAGTAAAAAAAATTAAAAACTGCCAGACAGACATACAAAGAAGCAGGTAAATGTGACCAGGAGAAAAATAGTAAACAGATTCTTGAGCATGTATCTGGAGAAAACTATAATTCAAAAAGATACATATACCTCGATGCCCATTGCAGCACTATTTTCAATACCCAAAACATGGGAGCAACCTAAATGTCCATCTACAGATAAATGGATAAAGATGTGGTATGTATACACAACACAATATTACTCAGCCACAAAACAAAGAATGAAATAATGCCATTTGCAGCAACATCAAGATTGCCGGGAGAAATATCAATAACCTCAGATATGCAGATGACACCACCCGTATGGCAGAAAGTGAAGAACTAAAAAGCCTCTTGATGAAAGTGAAAGAGGAGAGTGGGAAAGTTGGCGTAAAGCTCAACATTCAGAACACTAAGATCATGGCATCTGTTCCCATCACTTCATGGGAAATAGATGGGGCAACAGTGGAAACAGTGTCAGACTTTATTTTTTGGGCTCCAAAATCACTGCAGATGGTGATTGCAGCCATGAAATTAAAAGATGCTTACTCCTTGGAAGGAAAGTTATGACCAACCTAGATAGCATATTGAAAAGCAGAGATATTACTTTGCCAACAAAGGTCTGTCTAGTCAAGGCTACGGTTTTTCCAGTGGTCATGTATGGATGTGAGTTGGACTGTGAAGAATGCTGAGCACTGAAGAATTGATGCTTTTGAACTGTGGTGTTGGAGAAGACTCTTGAGAGTCCCTTAGACTGCAAGGAGATCCAACCAGTCCATCCTAAAGGAGATCAGTCTTGGGTGTTCATTGGAAGGACTGATGTTGAAGCTGAAACTCCAATACTTTGGCTACTTGATGCGAAGTGCTGGCTCATTGGAAAAGACCCTGATGCTGGGAAAGATTGAGGGCAGGAGGAGAAGGGGATGACAGAGGATGAGATGGTTGGATGGCATCACCTACCTGGACATGGGTTTGGGTGAACTCTGGGAGTTGGTGATGGACAGGGAGGCGTGGCGTGCTGTGGTTCATGGGGTCACAAAGAGTAAGACACGACTGAGCGACTGAACTAAACAAATTTTAATGTAACTGACTATGAAAAGTTCGTTGATATGGTTTCAGATTTCACATTGCTACTGACCTTAAAGAAAACTACCACTTGTCAAATTTTGGTATAGTATCAAAGAATATTCATAGTTATCTTGAAAGGCTATAAAAATGTACCTCTCTTTTCTAACTACATATTTGTGTGAGACTGGATTTTTTAATGTATACTTCAACTAAAACAACATATTACAACACACCAAGGAAGAATTTTGGCCACCTGATGTGAAGAGCTGACTCATTTGAAAAGACCCTGATGCTGGGAAAGACTGAAGGTGGGAGAAGAAGGGGACGACAGAGGATGAGATGGTTGGATGGCATCACTGACTCAGTGGGCAGTGAGTTTGAATAAACTCCGGGAGTTGGTGATGGACAGGGAAGCCTGGTATGCTGCAGTCCATGGGGTTGCAGAGAGTCGGACATGACTGAGTGACTGAACTGAACTGAACTGAGGAAGAATATCTAAGAATCCAGCTTTACTAAGCCAGACATTAATTTGCAAGAGATTTGTTTTTTAATATATTTAAAAAATTTATTTGGCTGCACTGGGTCTTAGTTGTAGCATGTGGGATCTAGTTTCCTGACCAAGGATCAAACCTGGGCCCCTTGGACTGCAAATGCAGAGTTTTAGCCACTGGACCACCAGAGAAGTCCCTTTGCAAGAGATTTTTAAAACAATGCCAATATTTTGACTAAATTTCTTTTAGGAAAATATAGTTATTTTTCATATAAATATTTATGTTAACATGTAATGGGCTTATTATTTTTTTAATGAATATTTTCAAAAATTTGTTTTAATTTCTAAGCTGGCAAATATTGATAGACAAAGTAAACAAAATCTCAATAATGCTCAATACTCATTAACATTTTAAAGGGGTCCCGAGACCAAAATGTTTGAGAATCACTGATCTAGTCCAACCCTCTCCCCTTGTTCCCCCAGTTTCTAGACAGGAAGGAAGACCCTCCCCCAGTTTGGAGTGGGAAGGGTCCCTTCCCAGGGAGATTGTGGCTGTGGTCCTGACACTCCATATTTGGTTTAAGGTATATAGCAAAGTGATTCAGTTACAGATATACATATATCCATTATTTTGCAGATTCTTTTCCCATATAGGGTATTACTATGAGCTTTTAAAAAAAGGTCTTTCTCTATACACATACCTCCCTCTACTTTATGATTGCTAGGTCCCTGTAACAGACTTCTTGGGGAAATTGTTTACTCTCACATCCCTGTTTCTCATTTTTCACTCACTCATTCAATAAATATTTGAGAGCTAACTATGTACCATATACAGTACTGGGGGCTGATAATTCAACAATGAATTAAACAAAATCCTTGCTTTTAAAAATATACATCCTATTGATGGGAGACATCCATAAAAATTGTCCAGAGCTTGTAAATGGGCTTGTAAATCCCAGAAGAAGATTACTGGGTGATATTTTATTGTAGTGCTGTGGTTTACCTTTGATTAAGGGACTTTCCAGGTGGCGCTAGTGGAAAAGAACCCACCTGCCAATGCAGGAGACATAAGAGATGTGGGTTCAATCCCTGGCTTGAGATCTGGAGAAGGGCATGGCAAACCACTCCAATATTCTTGCCTGGAGAATCCCACGGACAGAGGAACCTGGCAGGCTACAGGTCCATAGGATCGCAAAGAGTTGGACACGACTGAAGCAACTTAGCATGCATGCATACCTTGATTGATTTCACATTACTAAGTAATCTTACAACTTTGTACTAATAGAGGTTAACTTGTAAAAAACTGATGGCAATGCAAATCTTGTCTGCAAGCAATGCAAATAATTCCTATATGTAGAAATGGAAATGAATTTTTGTCCAGTAGAGATGGAATTTAATTCCCTCTGGTAAAAGAGATAATCTCTAACATTATAGTTTATTGCTTAATAGGAATATTAGTGTTTCTGCAACTATTAGCAAATTCATTTCAGTATTCCTCTGGCTGATAATACAAATCTCTGAAACTCAAATTCTCATTTGAACAAGTCTTACCATCTCACTGGTTCCCTCATTATTTAAGATAATAATGGTTAAGCAGTTTATGATGATGAATAAAATCTTTGGCATGTGTTCATTTTATATTTTTATAAGTTATGTTTTTAACCTTTTGAAAATTATTTAGCAGACTGTAAGAAAATAAATATATATCAGATGACAAGTCATAAGAATAAAACCAGGGTAAGAGGAAGGCTATTAACTGGTGGTGTCATCTGTACTATTTTAGATACGGCCAATCAGTCAATAAGTTCTGTACTTCTCTCTCCACTGTAAGTGGAATTCATCCTCTTCTCTCTATCTTCACAGCCACCACACAATCCAGACCATGGTCTTCTCTCATCTGATCTCTCTACCTTCCTCCCATCTACTCTGAACATTGGCTATCAGATAATCATTTTTAAAAACAATTATCTGATCATGTCCCTCCTTTTCACTGGCTCCTATGGTGGAGTCAAGTTCTGTGGGGTCTCAGTTCAGTGGCTCAGTCATGTCGGACTCTTTGCGACCCCATGGACTGCAGCACGCCAGGCTTCCCTGTCCATCACCAACTCCCAGAGCTTGCTCAAACTTATGTCCATCAAATTGGTGATGCCATCCAACCATCTCATCCTCTGTTGTCCCCTTCTCCTCCTGCCTTCCATCTTTCCCAGCATCAGGGTCTTTTCCAAGGAGTCAGTTCTTTGCATCAGGTGGCCAAAGTATTGAAGTTTTAGCTTCAGCATCAGCCCTTCCAATGAATATTCAGGACTGATTTCTTTTAGGATGGATTGGTTGGATCTCCTTGCAGTCCAAGGGACTCTCAGAGTCTTCTCCAGCACCACAGTTCAAAAGCATCAATTTTTAGGCGCTCAGCTTTCTTTATAGTCCAACTCTCACATCCATACATGACTACTGGAAAAACCATAGCCTTGACTAGACGGACCTTTGTTGGAAAAGTAACGTGGCCTGAAGCTTACAAAATTCGGGAGACCGTCTTTTAAAAAAATACAAAAATTAGGTACACGCCTTGAACGGGGGAGTACAAATGACATGTCCTGAAGCTTCAGCTTCATTGCAAAACCTCAGTAGCCTCGTTTTTCACTACCTCTGGATCTCTCTCCATACAAGTTCTTCCTAGAAGGCTCTTCTTGCTTCATTTTGCCTACCTAACTCTTTCTGTACTCAACAATCAGTTCGTAGTCCTCCTTTATCCCTCAACTGGGTTAGGGGAATTTACAGAGTCTCTCCTAAAGCTACAAGCATTCAGACGGAGCCACCATTCTCCACAAATGATTGCTCTTTTTTCAGACTCTCAAAAGATCCCTGGAGAAGGAAATGGCAACCAACTCCAGTATTTTGGCCTGGAGATTCCTGTGGACTGAGGTGCCTGGTGAGCTACAGTTTCAGTACAGTAGCTCAGTCATGTACGACTCTTTGTGACCCCATGAATTGCAGCACGCCAGGCCTCCCTGTCCATCACCAACTCCCAGAGTTCACCCAAACCCATGTCCATCGAGTCGGTGATGCCATCCAGCCATCTCATCCTCTGTCGTCCCCTTCTCCTCCTGCCCCCAATCCCTCCCAGCATCAGGGTCTTTTCCAATGAGTCAACTCTTCGCATGAGGTGGCCAAAGTATTGGAGTTTCAGCTTCAGTATCAGTCCTTCCAATGAACACCCAGGACTGATCTCCTTTAGAATGGACTGGTTGGATCTCCTTGCAGTCCAAGGGACTCTCAAGAGTCTTCTCCAACACCACAGTTCAAAAGCATCGATTCTTCGGTGCTCAGCTTTCTTCACAGTCCAACTCTCACATCCATACATGACCACTGGAAAAACCATAGCCTTGACTAGACAGACCTTTGTTGGCAAAGTAATGTCTCTGCTTTTGAATATGCTATCTAGGTTGGTCATAACTTTCCTTCCAAGAAGTAAGCGTCTTTTAATGTCATGGCTGCAATCACCATCTGCAGTGATTTTGGAGCCCAAAAAATTAAGTCTGACACTGTTTCCACTGTTTCCCCATCTATTTCCCATGAAGTGATGGGAACAGATGCCATGATCTTAGTTTTCAGAATGCTGAGCTTTACGTCAACTTCCCCACTCTCCTCTTTCACTTTCATCAAGAGGCTTTTTAGTTCCTCTTCACTTTCTGCCATAAGGGTGGTGTCATCTGCATATCTGAGGTTATTGATATTTCTCCCGGCAATCTTGATTCCAGCTTGTGCTTCTTCCAGCCCATCTGGAAGATGTACTCTGCATATAAGTTAAATAAGCAGGGTGACAATATACAGCCTTGTAGCTCTATATAGTCAGCAAAAACAAGACCGGGAGCTGACTGTGGCTCAGATCCTGAACTCCTTATTGCCAAATTCAGACTTAAATTGATGAAAGTAGGGAAAACCACTAGACCATTCAGATATGACCTAAATCAACTCCCTTATGATTATACAGTGGAAGTGAGAAATAGATTTAAGGGACTAGATCTGATAGAGTGAGTACCTGATGAACTATGGACAGAGGTTTGTGACATTGTACAGGAGACAGGGATCAAGACCATCTCCATGGAAAAGAAATGCAAAAAAGCAAAATGGCTGTCTGAGGAGGCCTTACAAATGGCTGTGAAAAGAAGAGAAGCGAAAAGCAAAGGAAAGATATAAGCATCTGAATGCAGAGTTCCTAAGAATAGCAAGGAGAGATAAGAAAGCCTTCCTCAGCAATCAGTGCAAAGAAATAGAGGAAAACAACAGAATGGGAAAGACTAGGGATCTCTTCAAGAAAAGTAGAGATACCAAGGGAACATTTCATGCAAAGATGGGCTCGATAAAGGACAGAAATGGTAGGGACCTAACAGAAGCAGAAGATACTAAGAAGAGGTGGCAAGAATACACAGAAGAACTGTACAAAAGAGAGCTTCATGACCCAGCTAATCACGATGGTGTGATCACTGACCTAGAGCCAGACATCCTGGAATGTGAAGTCAAGTGGGCCTTAGGAAGCATCACTACGAACAAAACTAGTGGAGGTGATGGAATTCCAGTTGAGCTATTTCAAATCCTGAAAGATGATGCTGTGAAAGTGCTGCACTAAATATGCCAGCAAATTTGGAAAACTCAGCAGTGGCCACAGGACTGGAAAAGGTCAGTTTTCATTCCAATCCCAAAGAAAGGCAATGCCGAAGAATGCTCAAACAAACTACTTAGCACTTAGCACTACTGCCGCTAACTGCTGCTAAGTTGTGTCAGTCGTTTCTGACTCTGTGCGACCCCACAGATGGCAGCCCACCAGGCTCCTCCATCCCTGGGATTCTCCAGGCAAGAATACTGGAGTGGGTTGCCATTTCCTTCTCCAGTGCATGAAAGTGAAAAGTGAAAGTGAAGTTGCTCAGTTGCATTTGACTCTTCGGGATCCCAGGGACTGTAGCCTACCAGGCACCTCCGTCCATGGGATATTCCAGGCACGAGTACTGGAGTGGGTTGCCATTGCCTTCTCCCATTCACAAGCTAAGGATGCTCAAGCTACCAGAAGTTAGGAGGGGGCACAGAACAGGTTTTCCCTCAGAGCTGTCAGATGGAACCAACCTTGATTAAGGGTTTCTAGACTCCCCATATGTGAGACTGTAAACTTCTGTTGTTTAAGCCACTAAGTTTATGGAACTTTGTTATGGAAGCCCAAGGGAACTCATACATATGCCAAAGTAAAGACTGTGGCTTTTCCACAGGGAAAAGGAAGTCACTGGAGAGTTTTTTGTGGGAGTTCATATGGCCATTCTCCAATTTAGAAAAGTTTCATAGTCATACGTGTATATATGGATCAGAGCAGGAAATGCTAGAGGGAGGACTCAAATTTTATGATAAATGGTGGGGGATCTATCTAGTTTGGACTCAATCCAAGGATGCTTTCCGATACACATGCAGGCAGGCTTTAAATGGGGGACGCTCAGATGAATTATGGCAGGCTAGATATTTCGGTTAAGGTAATTAATTAAAAATTTATAATTTATTTCAATATCTCTACCTTTGTTCTCTGCATCTCAGGGTTTGAGCAGTCTCTTTTAAGTATACATTGTTACATTTTTTTTTTTTTTCTTTTTTGGCCATGCAGAGACATTACTTTGCCAACAAAGGTCCGTCTAGTCAGGGCTATGGGTGTTCCTGTGGTCATGTATGGATGTGAGAGTTCGACTGTGAAGAAGGCTGAGCACCGAAGAATTGATGCTTTTGAACTGTGGTGTTGGAAAAGACTCTTGAGAGTCCCTTGGACTGCAAGGAGATCCAACCAGTCCATTCTAAAGGAGATCAGCCCTGGGTGTTGTTTGGAAGGAATGATGCTAAAGCTGAAACTCCAGTACTTTGGCCACTTCATGCGAAGAGTTGACTCATTGGAAAAGAATGATGCTGGGAGGGATTGGGGGCAGGAGGTGAAGGGGACGATAGAGTATGAGATGGCTGGATGGCATCACTGACTTGATGGACATGAGTCTGAGTGAACTCCGGGAGTTGGTGATGGACAGGGAGGCCTGGCGTGCTGTGATTCATGGGGTCGCAAAGAGTTGGACACGACTGAGCAACTGAACTGAACTGAGTGCAGCATGTTGGGAATGTTAGTTCCGAAACCAGGCATCAAACACATATCCCCTGCATTGGCAGCTCGGAGTCTTAATTGTACTCATCTCACACGCTAGTAGAGTAATGCTCAAAATTCTCAAGCCAGGCTTCAGCAATACGTGAACCGTGAACTTCCAGATGTTCAAGCTGGTTTTAGAAAAGGCAGAGGAACCAGAGATCAAATTGCCAACATCTGCTGGATTATGGAAAAAGCAAGAGAGTTCCAGAAAAACATCTATTTCTGCTTTATTGACCATGCCAAAGCCTTTTACTGTGTGGATCACAATAAACTGTGGAAAATTCTGAAAGAGATGGGCATGCCAGACCACTTGACCTGCCTCTTGAGAAACCTGTATGCAGGTCAGGAAGCAACAGTTAGAACTGGACATGGAACAACAGACTGGTTCCAAATAGGAAAAGGAGTACGTCAAGGGCTACAGTTTAGAGGGTCGCAAAGAGTCGAACATGACTGAGCGACTAAAAACAACAACAGCAAGAACAACAAAAGATCCCTAGCTGGGCGGGGTTTGCACTCGCGTCGTATCGGAGGGCGGAGCCCCAAGAGAGTCAGCCGTAACGCTCTCCCCTTTTCGTCCACAGTGGGGCACACCACCTCTCCGGAACCTGAGCGTCTGCTTTTGAGGTTCCGGTCGGAATTACAAAGCGGCGCACGACGACATGGCTGCGCTGGTAGTGAGAGGTGTTCGGGACATGCTGAAGCGTGCGGACTTCGCGACGGTCCCGCGGAGACAACGACATAAGAAGAAATGGGTAAGGTCCAGTGACGGCAGCCTTTTACCGCCGCCCCTCGGGAAACTTATCCAGCCCTGTCACATCTCGCACCCTCAGTTCGTTCGCTACTCCAGCGCCGCTGGAACGCTTTGGGTCACCTTTCCCCCACCCTTCAGGCGGCGTGACTAGGTGCCTTCTCACCTCTGTAGTCTTCGCCTCTCGCCGCCTTTTTATTTCGTCACAAGTCTTCGGCTGCCCCTCTAGTTAGGTCTGCGGACTCCAGACTCCGCCCCTCTAAGTTACGTCATCACCTCCGCCCTCATTTTTTCAGTTCTGTCACGCCTCTTGTTTCCGGCACTTGGTTACCTTCCCCTGGACCCCCACTAACCTTTCCACTTCCCTTCCTCCCTTTCCCCCTCCCTCCCCTTTTTTCCCACCCTACCTCCCCTTCCCCCTCCCCCCATGACTTCTTCTCTTCCTTTCCTCCTAGACCTTCCTGCCCCGCCGTCCTCTCCGCTAGGAAAGTGACGTAGTGACTTACCTTTCCCTCCCGGGTTTCTGCTGCCCTCCGGGAGAGGATTCAACCCCATTCCTCACCCTCGAGCTGCCTCTGGCTCCCAGGAAAGGTTATAGCGACCACCTCCAGACCTTTCCCCCAAACCAGGCAAAAGGTTCAGCGACTCCTCCCACCTTATGGGCTCTCCCCACTTGTCCAGAGCCCCTTTCTCTGGCCTCACTTGTAGCCCTGAAATTTCTTCCCTAACCGGCCAGCCCTCCTCCCTGCCCCGACCGATTCTTTCCCGGCCGCCACCGCCCTCCTCCCCAACCCCGCAGGCTCTTCCGCGCCCAGGGGGATGTTTTGAACCCAGTTCTCCACACCTAGGAAGGCCCTCCTGCCGGGAGCCTATCCTGTCGGGTTCGTCCCCTCCAAGTCCTTGTGTTGAGCGGTTCCGCCTTGTGGGATCACCTCCTGCCCGTCAGCGGAGCCCTCATTGCAGCTGGATCAGCCCTCCGAGAACACCACGTCCCTGTCCCCGAGGCCCTTACATAGACCAGCACAGTTACCTCTATTACTATGGTGGATACCCTCCAGCCCTGGTAGCCAACCCGGTGACCTCCCCACCCCTTACTCATGTGCCTTTGGAAACTGGCCCCGTGATTTCACCGCCTCTTACTCACAGGTCCTTGGGAACTGGGCTTGTAATTTCACCTCCCCTTGCCCATCGGCACATGGAAACTAGACCTATAATTTCTCCACCTCCTCAGAGGATTTTGGATACTGGGCCCATGACCTCTACTCTGCTTTCTTCCTGGTCCTCAGGGAGAAGTTACAATGATCCTCCTCTTTCCTCAGCATCTTCCCCACCCACTGACAACTTTTACCATGGCCATGTTAAGCGTCCAGACTCTCATGAACCTAAACCACAGCTTGACCCGACTTTTGGGAGAAATTATTGTGGCTCCCCACTTTCCTCCCAACCAGGCACATCTAGTTGTCCCAGCTCACCTCAGGAGGGCTCTTATCACTATTCCCATCTTCCCCCAGAGGCCCACATACCTGCCCCTGGGAACCCTTACTATGCCATCCACCTATCCCCTGGGAGTACTGGCAACCCCCAGTTACAGGATTCCAGTAAGTCTTGCTTTGAGTCCATTTATTCCTGGGAGACTGGTGGGAGCTCTTACCTCCGAATAACCCCAGGTGCTATGATTTCTGGTCCCACCTGTCCCCAGGAACCACCTCTTCCCCTGTCCTCCCACTGTCCTTGTTCTGCCTTCTTCCCTTCACCTCCAGGCAACCAGTTTATGAATCCACCCCAGTCACCCCCCTGCAGAAGCTGTAAGGAATCCCCTCTCCCTGTGCCCATTTGTCCCCAAGCAAAGTCTCCCAAATCCTCAGAGGTAAAACAACCACATTCTCCCCACAGATGTCACTCCCTGGTCACCGAGCACAGTCCTGACCAGCTCAGCGCCCCCAAGCCCAGCTCCTCTCCTCCACCTCCCTCCCGCCCTTCTGGCGTCTCTGGTCCTTCTTGTATGGTGACAACCATCACAACTTGCTCAAATTCCTGCCCCAAAGAACTTCCCCAAGGGACTACTGCACCTGCTGTGGTTCCTAGAACCCTCAAAACAGTTATCCCTGCTTCCCTTCCCCTTCGCCTTCCTTGTGATCCTATCTTACCCAGTAGTTATGCTCAGACCAGCCCCCGAGGACCCCCCTGTAGTACCCATGTATATTCCATGGTTACCCCCACTCTCGATCCCGGCCTACTCTCTGGTCCCCTCAATCAATGCACAGGTCCCCTTCAGTGTCATAACCAGCCTGTGGTGCCCCCTGGTGGCACTTACGGCACTCCCCGGGGCCCACTCCAACCTCATCGCCAGCCTGTGGTGCCTCCTTGTTCTACCCACATCTATTCTTTTATCCCTTTGAGAACACCCTTTGACCCCCAAAATTTACCCATTGCCCCCAGAGCCCGGGGTCACCTTGATGCTATGCCATGTGGCCTCCACGTCTACTCCATGGCTTCTCGAGACTCCCACAAGGAGTCCTCCCAGATTCCCTACAGCTGTCCTGTGCCTTCAACCAAGAGTTCCAGCTGTAGCACTAGTGCCAGCTGTAGTTCACTTTTGGTTATTAGTGAATGCCAAAGTAGTGACAGCAAGAACATCCACCAAAGCGCAAGTGGGAGCCAGAGTGAGAGTGCCCATTGCCCTAGCACAACTTGGACTCAAAGAAAGACTTTCCATCTTAGCAGAAGTCGGAGTGGGAGCAATAGTACCCAAGAAAGCACAAATAAAAACCGGAGAGAGAGTCCTCTACGTTTTGAAGATCAGTGCCAGAGTGAAAGTACCAGACCTAGCAAAAGTCAGGGCCCAATCAAGAGTGCCCTTCGTAACAGAAGTCGGAGCCCAAGCAAGAGTCCTCACCGTAGCAGAAGGCAGGGCCACAGCAGGAGCCGGAGCAAGACTCGTCCCCACTGTGGCAAAAGTCCGGGGCGGAGCAAGAGTCCCCACCGTAGCAGAGGTCAGGGTCGCAGCAAGAGCCCCCGCCGTAACAAGAAATGAGGGCAGAGAAGGAGTTCCAAGCAACCCAAAAATCTAAGCCAACACAAAACTCATAGACGGTAACAGGGCTGCCAGCCATAGTAAGTATATTCCAGCTGTGGCATCCAGGGCCAACTTGTGGACTCCTCAGCTGAGATCTTTTTCCTCTTTCGACCTATTTCTGTACTCTTCAAGCCTGACTCACGCCCCTCTCTGCGGCCCCCGTAGCAGTCGTTCTGTAAGTCCCCACTTTGATTCACACTTCAAGGTTTCTGTGAGCTCTTCTCATCCCACCTTCCTGGAATCTGGGGACTTTCCCCAGATGACCCTCAGCCCTGTGATACTGAACATTGTGGTGTCAGTCACTGCATGACCTTTAGGTAAGTTACCCTCACCTCTCCACCAAATGTAGAAGGTTGATATTTTTTGTATCCCACTGCACTGTCTCTTGTGGTGCTCATCTAATCTAGGAGATGTGAAAGTGCTTTAGAAAATGGAAGGACTGTTCAGAAAGAAAAAAAATGTCTCCCATCTTTAAATCTGTTCTTTGCCCAGGGCCTCTATAGTTGCTACCAACGTTCTATAGACTCTACTCAAGAGTCCTCTCCTAGGTCTCAAGGAATGCCCTCATTTTTGGTGAACCCCACATGCTATTGTGAGAGCTAAAGTTTACTTTCACAACATGGAGTTAGAAAGGCCGGTTTCCCACTACTTTTCTCATACGCTTTTGCTCTGGCAGGCAGAGGCACGATGCAAAGGCAGGAGTGGGCACTTAGCTGGACCCATGTTTGCCCCAGCACTCTAAGGTGGTGGTGGGCTCAGGCAGTAATGGGATAGTGAGGCCTAGAAGACTTACAGGCCTGTTCTCTTTCTTCCAGGCTTCCACAGAGCCCAAATTTCCTGCTACTCGACTGGCTCTGCAGAATTTTGACATGACCTACAGTGTGCAATTTGGAGATCTCTGGCCATCAATCCGGGTCAGTCTCCTCTCAGAGCAGAAGTATGGTGCACTGGTGAATAACTTCGCTGCTGGGGATCGTGTGAGTGCTGAGCTGGAGCAGCTGAAGGCCAGGGACTTTGTGAATGAAGCTGTCTTCCACAGGGAACCAGAGCCTGAGAATAGCCAAACTGCTGCTCCATCCCCTGCGTCCTGGGCTTGCAGTCCAAATCTTCGTTGTTTTACTTTCACCAGAGGGGATGTCAGCCGTTTCCCTCCTGCCAGGTAGGATCTGGATCGAGGCTGGGGCTGTGCTGAGTGTCTGCCAGAAGTATACAGGAAGAGATGCAGCTCTTGTCCTGTTTAATAGGAATCCTAATATTGCTAATATTTACTAAGTGCTTATACATGTTGGGCCTTACCTCCTTTTGTTCTGTCAGCAGTCCTCTGAGGTGGGTAATATTACTGTTTTTCTTTCATCTTTGAGGAAACTGAGGTGCAGAGAAGTTAAGGTTCTTACTTCTGTAGGTCCTTTAGGTAGTAAGTGGTATAGCTAGTATTTAGACCGAGGCAGTCTGACCCCTGCACTTTGAGGGGTCAAAGTACCTTCACTTTGAGCCTGGTCTGTGCTACTGCCTAAGAAAGGAAAAAAACTTACACTTCTTATATGAGCACTTACTGCACCCTCTCTAGTTAAAATGTGTTATTTACAATTGCTTTCTTATTTTGCCCCCATCAGAGAGAGTAGGACAGGTAACCTCATGATACCAAAGAAGTGGGCCTTGTCTAGGAAATAGGGCTTGCTTAGGAACACAAAGTTAGTACTAGACTGGGGAAAAGAAAGGAGACCTTCCAGACATCTTATCCAATGCTCAGATGTATATGAATTTGAATGAAAAAAGATTCTGTAATGCTAAATTGTGTTTTAGAAATTGAGAAAAGGAGAGCTCAGTGGTAGTTGTAGGATGTGGGAGTTGATATTTGAAGGAGTGTTTCTTTCATTCAGCAAATATTGTCTACCAAATGCCAGGCACGCTAAATTGCACAAGTCACCATGGAACTTGCAGTGTAGTGAGGGAGATAACTGTTGACTATTTATGGTTGTGATAAGTGCTACAGAAGAAAAGTACAAGATGCCATGAAGTCTTTTTTTTTTTTCCATGAAGTCTTATAGTTAGAAGATCTAGTGCTGAGGAAGTGAAATTTAAGCTAAGACCTGAAAATGAATAGGAATTAATAGGTGGCATGGGGTTGGGGATGGGAGTGTGAGGCTACAGAAGAAGTCTGTGCTCTGCTTAGTCGTTCAGTCATGTCCGGCTCTTTGCGACCCCAGTGACTGTAGGTTGCCAGGTTCCTCTATCCATGGGGAGTCTCCAAGCAAGAATACTGGAGTGGGATCTTGCCAACCCAGGGATCAAAGCCAGGTCTCCCACCTTGCAGGCAGGTTCTTTACCATCTGAACCAAATAAGGAAGGTTTTACAGGCTATATGGGATTATGGACTTTTTCTCTAAAAGGAAGAGAGAGGCATGAAAGGGTTTTTTGTTTGTTTGTTTTGTTGTTGTTTTTATTTGGCATCTGGGATCTTAGTTCCTTGACCAGAGATTGAACTCGTGCCCCCTGCAGTGGAAGTACAGAGTCTTAACCACTGGCCACCAGGGAAGTCCCAGCCATAAAGGTTTTAAGCTGGAGAATGATGTAATCAGCTTTGAATTTTAAAAATATCATTCTGGCTGCTGTGTGGAAAATAGGTTGGAGAGAGGCAAGGCAGAAATGGGATTGTAAATTAGGAGTCTTTGCAGTAGTCTTAGCGGCTGGTTTGAAGGAAGGCTGTATGCTTAAGAGAAGTAAGAGATGAGGCTGGAAAAGTACATGGGAAGCCATGTATGGGAATCTTGAATTCCAGGAGCTTGCAGGTTGGGGAAAGGGGAGTTTCTTGGTGGTTGCTTATAAATGACTGGTTGCTTATAAATGGTTGCTTATAAATGACCCAGCTACCAGAGCTGGGTAGCTTTATACCGTGTGCCTTTTATTATTTATTGCTGTAAATGGCCAATATGTGTTCTAGAGAACCACTAAAGAGGGGTTCAGAGCAGAGGAAAGGAATAACATAGAGTGATTATAAGCATGGGCTTTGGAGTTAAGAAAACCTAGGTTTGAATCCTGTCTTCACCACTTACTGATATTAGATATACAGGGCTTCGCTGTTGGTCCAATTGTTAAGGCTCCAAGCTTGCATTGCAGGGGCCACCATGTTGATCCTTGGATCCCTGGTTGGAGAAGTTTCTCATGCCACGAAGTGCAACCAAAAAAAAAAATAAGACATGTGGCATTGGATACCTGAGCCTTGGTTTCCTTATCAGGAAGATAACTTGGAAAGTAATGATAGTAATAGCTGACAAGTATAGCTCACTATGTGCCAGATACTGTAATAAGCATTTGACTTCTGTTAATTATTTCATCCTCACACTAATCCTATCTGGTACATACTCATTACAGATGAGGAAACTGAGGTACAGAGAAGTTGACTGATTTGCTGAAGGTCACACAACTGATGAGCAGGTGGGCTGCATTTGAGATCCAGGTAGTCTGGCTCTAGAATCTGAGTTCTCCTGCCTCATAGGGTTGTGGTAAGAATTAAATCAAATGATGTGTATTAAAAACCAAGTATAGTCCCTGCAATATAACACTTATACATAGTATCTCTTACTATTGATGTTATTGCCATCAAAGTTGTGTTTCAGGAAATTGTTTTAGTCACAGTGAGGAGGGCATAGATTGGAGCAGGGTTAGAGGCCGATTTGAAGGCCCTGGCTTTAGGCAGATCCATGGAGTAAGACCATGTTGTTTTCTAAGTTGCCTGAGGACACTCTGAGAACAGGGGGAAAGCAGATCTCTGTATTTGAATTTTTTCCTTCTTGTCTTGATGGATTCCCTGTAAATCAAGGGGATCTTAACTTCTGGGAAGTTCAAAAATGTATTCATGGAGTCCAGGAACCTCCTGAAATTGAAAAGTTTTTTTGCTTTTCTTTTTAAAATTTTAATTGCAGGATAATCGCTTTACGATGTTGTGTTGGTTGCTGTCATACAACAATGTGAATCAGCCATAAGTATACTGTGCCTTTTTTTTGAAAACAGATATTGTAGCTTTTAACCGATTCTTAAAACTATGAACCACCCCCCCCCCAAAAAAAAGGTTGAGTAATGCTTCTTAAAGAAAGGAATTAAAATAAATTAATAAAAGGAAGGAACTTGATAAGAATGGGTTTTGTGAGCCAGTACAGCTATGATAGCAATTCTATATTTTTCTCTGATTTCTTGTCTTTCTCCTTTGTGAGGTACAAGACACACAGTTTCACAGACAATTCAAGTGTGAAAGGATTGTAGCTCTTGTAGCTGATCCTTAGTGGTACTGTCTCGTGTGTTGTCACATCTTTCTCCCAGAGCTTTCCTGTCAGGGCAGCAAGGACCAAGTTTTCTGTCTCCTTGAGACTGTCCCCAAAGGCTGTCCATGCTGAACTGTGTCTCAGGCTGAATGACTGCACCGCAGTTGCCCTTATGACAACTGTGGGTGAGGAGTCCTTCTGTGACTATCATGTTGTTGTCATCCCCTCTACCCTAATGATTGCTGCCTCTATCTGTGTGTCATTAGCTCTCACTTGGACTCTCCTAACAGCCTTCTCACTGGTGTCTCTGTTTCTAATTTGTTCTTTCTAGCCTACCTAGCTTTCTAAAACTCTCACTAGCCGATCGTGTGATTTTCTTTAAAAAACTTTGGTAACTGCCTACAGGTTATAGTCCAAACTTAATATCTGTTACAACCTTGGCCTCTATTTGCTTTCCAACTTCAATCTCATGTACCTTGTATTTCTCAGTTCAGTTCAGTCGCTCAGTCGTGTCCAATTCTTTGCGACCCCGTGAACCGCAGCACGCCAGGCCTCCCTGTCCATCACCAACTCCCGGAGTTTACCCAAGTTCATGTCCATTGAGTTGGTGATGCCATCTAACCATCTCATCCTCTGTCGTCCTCTTCTCCTCCTGCCCTCAATCTTTCCCAGCATCAGGGTCTTTTCCAGTGAGTCAGCTCTTCGCATCAGGTGGCCGAAGTATTGGAGTTTCAGCTTCAACCCCAGTCCTTCCAATGAACACCCAGGACTGATCTCCTTTAGGATGGACCAGTTGGATCTCCTTGTATATCTACACACCACATTTCTCACCGTGTCTGAAAGAAGCTATGAGTTTGGTTCTGTGCCTTTGGTTTTTTTGTTTTCTTCTGCTTAGAATGCACCTCTTCCCCACCCGACTCCCTTTTTTTAACCTAATGAAAGTCCATTGCTTCGTCCAAACTTAAGTCAGATAATTTTAACTCTGACAGGCACAATGGATGGCATTCTTTTCTGAACCCAGAAAGAACTTTGTATCTCAATATGTAACCTAATAAAACTGAGTTCCTACCACACGCCATTCACTGTTTCAGGTGTTGGAGATGTTATAATGAACAAAACAAGACGAAGTCTCTACCTTCACTCTAATACGGAGAGAGAGAAGGAGAAAAATACACACACACACACACACACACACACACACACACACACCCCTATACTTACAAAGTGAATAATAAATACTTTAAAGATAGATGGGAGTTCAGTTCAGTCGCTCAGTCGTGTCCGACTCTGCGACCCCATGAATCACAGCATGCCAGGCCTCTCTGTCCAACACCAACTCCCGGAGTTCACTCAAACTCACATCCATCGAGTCGGTGATGCCATCCAGCCATCTCATCCTCTGTTGTCCCCTTTTCCCCCTGCCCCCAATCCCTCCCAGGATCAGGGTCTTTTCCAGTGAGTCAACTCTTTGCATGAGGTGGCCAAAGTATTGGAGTTTCAGCTTTAGCATCATTCCTTCCAAAGAACACCCAGGGCTGATCTCCTTTAGGATGGACTGGTTGGATCTCCTTGCAGTCCAAGGGACTCTCAAGAGTCTTTTCCAACACCACAGTTCAAAAGCATCAGTTCTTCAGCACTCAGCTTTCTTCACAGTCCAACTCTCACATCCATACATGACCACAGGAAAAACCATAGCCTTGACTAGACAGACCTTTGTTGGCAAAGTAATATCTCTGCTTTTGAATATGCTGTCTAGGTTGGTCATAACTTTCCTTCCAAGGAGTAAGCGTCTTTTAATTTCATGGCTGCAGTCATCATCTGCAGTGATTTTGGAGCCCCCAAAAATAAAGTCTGACACTGTTTCCCCAACTATTAGGGGCTGCTATTTTCAGATAGAGTGGTTAGGGCATACCAGTGCTTTTTTGGTGAGGTAACTTTCGCGGAGGACCTGAAAGAAGTGAGGAAGCAAATGAGGTATGTTTGGAGGAAATATGCTGCGTGCAGAAAGCAGAACAACTACAAAACAGGAGTATGCGTAGCTTAATTAAGGAATAGCAAGATGAGTAGTGTGGCTGGAATTGGGTGAGTTGATTTCTGTTTTAAAAGGCTGGCTGCTATGTAGATGAATGAGTGAGTGAGTACACAACTGAGGGTGGGTTGGAGAAATGAGTTTTTGCTGCATAGAGCTCAGTAATCCCTGAGGGTATGGACTTGAGACCTTGGCTTCCAGTGGGTCTCCTGACTTGGCCTTTCATTCTAAGGTGGTCTCTTCTCTTCTAGGCTTGGCAGCCTGGGTCTCATGGACTACTACCTGATGGATGCTGCATCCTTGCTGCCTGTCCTAGCCCTTGGCCTGCAACCTGGTGACACCGTGCTTGACCTGTGTGCAGCCCCTGGGGGGAAGACACTAGCATTGCTTCAGACTGGCTGTTGCCGTAAGTTAGAGGGCTGTGTCTTGAGCAGGGAGGGCTCCCCTCCCCTCCCTCCCCCAGTCAGGGGCTCATTGAATATGATGAGCTCTCTGGTCCAGGTCAGAGGTAGGGGAGTACTTGCTAAGCTGGTTTGTTTTTTCTGTTTGCAGTGACTTCCTCTCTTTCTCTGTCAGGTGGCCAAGGAAGACTGCCAAGCAGAGCAAGGTCTTTGAAAGCAGATTAAAGCAAAGCCCTGATTAATCTACCACATGACACTTTTCACCCCTCTGCATCTTTTCCCTTTGTCTATAAGTTCCATTTTCTTAGCCTGACAGCTAAAATGATAAGATCTGGCCACAGCAGTCCTTTAGAGCTTTAATATGTCATTATTCCCCAGGCTTTATGTGCTTCAGCCATATCCTGCTACTCTTTGTTGCCTGAATAAGGCTCTACCTTTGCTCATGTTACAGATTCTCTGTGGAATAGCCCCATCCTATCACCCTCTTAACTCTCAAGCCTCAGCTCAAGTGTGCCATCTCCAGGAAGTCTTCTCTCATGATCTCTGCTGGCCAGCTGCGAAGTGTGTCCTCTGTCTCCTGTGCTCTCACACTCTGGGCATCACCCTTGAAACAGTACATTAGCCTTGCATCAGAGGATAATGGGTGTACATGTTCTTTCTCCCCAAGATAAGGAGTTCCTTGAGGACAGGTCTAAGACTTACTCAGTAGTATAGCTCAGCCTGGGCCTTGTTCATTGTAAATGTTCATTTCAGCCATCCATTTGCTGACATCCTGCCTTAATATAAACAGTACTTTTATCTTGAGAAAGATTCACAAGGAGGCTGTGATTTTTATTTATTCATTCATTCATTTCTTGGCTGTGCTGGGTCTTTGTTGCTGTGCATGGACTTTTTCCAGTTGTGGCAGTTGGGGTCTACTGTCTAGCTGCTGTGCTCAAGATTTTCGTTGCCGTGACTTTTCTGGTCACAGAGCATAGGCTCTTGGGTTCATGGGCTCAGTAGTTATGGTACACGGGCATAGTTGCCCCGTGGCATTGGAATCTTCACCCCATGACCCCTGCGTTGGCAGGCACATTCTTAACCACTGGACCACCAGGGAAGCCAGAAGGGAGGAGATGGCTGTGACACTGATCCTGGAGCTCAGCCAGGCTTCTCTTGCCATAGCCTTTTTTATTGGGCCTGGACCCTTCTTTTCCAGTTCTTATCAGCCAACTTGCACAGTTTGAATTAGCTTCCAGCCTCAAGGTAGGCCCTACAGGTGATTCAGAGAGGTACTACATTTGATTTCCACATTCTGGAAGTCCAGAGGGAATGAAGAAATGTTGATATGGCTTAATGGGTCCAATCACCCTAGGCTGGGCTATGCTGATCTGACTGACTGCTGTGAAAATTCATCAGAAGGGGGAATGGATAAGGTGGAGTTTCTTGGATGAGGAGGAACTAGAACTCAGAAGAGGAAGAAGGGCCAAAGAAGTAATTTAGAGTTGCTTTTCTAAAGGAGTTAGAGATAGGCCCAGAACTGGAACCCAGATTTTCTCTTCTCAATTGATATCCTGCTGCAAATTCTTCTTGAGCAGAGAATCCAATTTTGACTTCTTTGAGTGCCCTCAAAAATTAGGACATATTTCTTTGTGGGGAGACTAAAGTGGTTCACTCACTAGATAAAAGTATGTACTCTCTAGTTCTTCACCACAGTACCCACTGCTCTCTTTCATTCCTTGACTCCGAGGCCAGGTATCAATTGCCATTTATTATTAAGCTCACAGTAATATTTTTCTTAGAGCCAAGAGTGAAGTGAAATATTTCTCAAACTCGTGTCTATCACAGAAGGGAAAGTGAAAGGTAGATGGTGAATCATTCAGGTTTAGGCTTGGTTGTATACAATAGAAAACTCAACTAACTGACTTAAAGAAGAAATGTTTATTCTTCTCTTACGTATGAGAGCTGGAATATAGGCAGTCCAGGACTGGCATGGAGGCTCCACAGTTATCAGGGTTTCTTCTTTCTTTTTGCAACCTATTTTATTGCTGTCTTCCATCCTCAGGATTGCCTCATGCCTCCAACATGACTGCTTGACTACTGGAATTCCAATCATTACATTCAAATTCCAGGCAGGAAGAAAAGTCTGGACAAAAGGGGCACATCTCCTGATTGTATCAGCTTCTTTTTATTTATTTATTTTTAATTTTTTAAATTTAATTTTGACTGTACTGGGTCTTTGTTGCTTGGTGGGTTTTCTCTCATTGCCACAAGCAGGGGGCTACTCCCTAGTTGTGGTGCACGGGCTTCTTACTGCAGTGGCTTCTCTCGTTGAGCACAGGCTCTGGGGCGTATGAGCTTCGGTAATTGTGGCACATGGGCTTAGTTGCCCCTTGGCATGTGGAATCCTCTCAGATGAGGGATCAAACCCGTGTCCCCTGCATTGGCGGGTAGAATCCTAACTACTGGATCACCAGGAAAGTCCCTGTATCAGCTTGTGTTTTTTATATATAATTTTTATTTATTTTTGGCTGTGCTGGGTCTTTGTTGCTGCGTGGGCTTTTCTCTAATTGCAATGAGCAGGGGCTACTGTCCAGTTGTGGTACGTGGGCTTCTCATTGCGGTGGCTTCTCCTGTTGCACAGCACGGGCTCTAGGGCACACAAGCGTCAGTAGGTGCAACCTGTGGTATTAGTAGTTGCGGCTTCTGGACTCTAGAGCATAGGTTCAGTAGTTGTGGAGCTGGGGCTTAGCTTCTCCATGGCATGTGGGATCTTCCTGGACCAGGGATTAAACCCATGTCTCCTGCATGGCAGGTGGATTCTTTACCACTGAGCCACAAGGGAAGCCCTGTATCAGCTTCTTTTAAACATCTTACCAGAAGTCCCACACAGTAATTCTGCCTACAACTCACTGACCAGAACTTAGTCTTATAGTTTTACTTAGTTGTAAAAGGAGGCTGGGAAATGTAGTCTTTTGGGGGATATTGCTCCCCTCTCTCTCAAATAAAATTGGAGTTCTGAAACTAAGGAATTGTTGTTTAGTTGCTCAGTCATGTCTGACTCTTTTTTTCCTCATGGACTATAGCCCTTCAGGCTCCTCTGTCCATGGAATTTTCGAGGCCAGAATACTGAAGTAGGTTGCCATTTTTTTCTCCAAGGGATCTTCCTGACCCAAGGATTGAACCCATGTCTCTACGTGTCCTGGATTGCAGGTGGATTCTTTACAGCTGAGCCGCTGGGGAAGCCCATACTAAGGAATAAGAGTAGAATTTAAATTGCGGGTAAATAATATGTAGTATCTACCAAAGATGAAGAGAAATGTATATTTCAAGAAAGGTGAGAGAGCATATTTTTTAAAGAAATAAATGTTTTAGCCTAGTCTGCTTTGTTTATTTATATAACCTTTCTGGACTAAGTTGGTGTTTGCCTTTGCAGCCCCCACTCCAGAGTGTCTAGTACTGTGCTTTGCATATAATAAATGTTTCTCCTCCACTTGCCCCTGCCTTGGGGGTCTGCGTTGATTGGCTGTGCCTGAGAATTTGTCTGACTCTCCATCGGCACCGTTGCTGGTGGGATGCTTTGTTGTGCAATGGCCTCTGAAGTTTCTTTATACCTGCAGGCATAAGATGTTCCTACTACCCAGAATGTTTATAGATGCAGTGCAATTCCTGTTAAGAGTCCAAGGGCGTTTTTTTACAGAGGTAGAAAAAAACAATCCTAAAATTTATACTCCCACAGGCAATCTCGCTGCCAATGATCTCTCCACGTCACGAACGAGCAGGCTACAGAGGGTCCTTCACAGCTATGTGCCTCAAGATGTCAGGGATAAGAATCGAGTTCGAGTCACATCATGGGATGGCAGGAAATGGGGAGAATTGGAGGGGGACACCTATGACCGGGTGAGTGATTCCTTACCTGGGACATCCAGCTAGCCAAACCTGGCATTCCCTCCTGGTGCTAGGCCCTGATCGGGTAGGATCTAGCCATATGTATTGGAAGATGTAGGGCTGATTGTGGACCTGGCCAACTCTCTCCTTAGGTGATGTGATGAAAACAGCCATCTGCAGAACTGTCAGTTCAGCTTAGATGACTGCCTGCTATCTTGATTAGAGGGAACAAAAAGAGTTTGAACCTGTCTGGCTGGAAAAAAATTAATTAGGCTTATTTTATTTCACTACTCACTTGGCTGCACAGTAACCCTCATTAAAGTAAGTATGATTAAGCTCATTTTATTTAGTTTTGAATATTTATACAGTACATGATGTAAAATGCAGAAGGCTCAATATGGTATCTGGAGAAAAGTGTGTTTTCTTCTTAATCCTGTCTCACAGCTGTCTATTTCCTCTCCCTACATATTGTCTGTATTTTCTTCTGTATCCCCTTAAAATATTTTCTTTGTGTATATACAAATATAAATGTGTATATAAAAAATAATAGGAATGGTAGTGTATCATGCTTACTATTCTGAACTTTGTATTTTTTTTTAGTTAATAATATGCCCTGAAGTCAAACTTTTGGTTTTGTTTTTGGAGTATGATTGCTGGATAACAGTTTATATGTACTTAGGATATTGACAGAGGTTACTGAATCACTCCCTGTGAAGGCTAAATCAGTTTCACTTCTACTGGTAATGAATAAGGGCACTATTTCCTCATATCCTGCCACCATTGGAGTTATCCAACTTTTTGGTTTTTGCGGAAAGTCATTTTACATCTTTAAGTTATTTATATTTTCTTTTATTTATTATTTTTTAAATTCTTATTTTTATTAGAGTATAGTTGCTTTACAGTATTGTGTTAGCTTCTGCTTTATAGCATGGTGAATCAATTATAGCATGGTGAATCAGTTGTATGTATCCCCTCTTTTTTTAGATTTCCTTCCCATTTAGGTCACCACATACCATTAAGTAGAGTTTCATGTGCTCTACAGCAGGTTCTTATTAGTTATGTGTTTTATACATAGTAGTATATATATGTCAATCCCAGTCTCCCAGTTTATCCCACCCCCTCTTCCCTCCTGGGCCTCCCTGATAGTCAGTTGGTAAAGAATCTGCCTGCAATGCAGGAGACCCCAGTTCGAATCCTGGGTCGGGAAGATCCACTGGAGAAAGGATAGGCTACCCACTTCAGTATTCTTGGGCATCCCTTGTGGCTCAGCTGGTAAAGAGTCTGCCTGCAATGCGGGAGACCTCAGTTCTTTTCTTAGGTTGGGAAGACCTCCTGGAGAAGGGAAAGGCTACCCACTCCAGTATTCTAGCCTAGAGAATTCCATGGACTGTATATGGGGTTGCAAAGAGTCAGACATGACTGAGCAACTTTCACTTTCACTTTCCCTTCCCTCCTTGGTATCCGTAAGTTTATTCTCTGCACCTGTGTCTCTCTGCTTTGCAGGTAAGTTCATCCATATAATTTTTCTAGATTCTACATGTAAGTGATATTTTATTTGTTTTTCTCTTTCTGACTTACGACACTCTATATGACAGTCTCTAGGTCTATCCTTGCCTCTGCAAATGGCACAGTTTTGTTCCTTTTTATGGCTGAATGATGTTCCATTGTATGAATATATATATGGGAAGATTCCCCTGGAGAAGGGCATGGCAACCCACTCTAGTTTTCCTGTAGGCTTCCCAGGTGGCTCAGTAGTAAAGAATCTGCCTGCCACTGCAGGAGAGGAGGGTTTGATCCCTGGGTAGGGAAGATCCCCTGGAGAAGGAAATGGCAACCCACTCCAGTAGTGTTGTCTGGGAAATCCCATGGACAGAGGAGCCTGGCAGGCCATAGTCCATGGGGTTGCAAGAGAATCTGACATGACTTAGCAATTAAACAACAATAACAGTATATATGTACAACATCTTTATTCCTTCGTTGATAGACATTTAGGTTGCTTCAGTGTCTTGCCTATTGTAAATAGTGCTAAATGAATATTGGGATGCATGTGTCTTTTGAATTATGGTTTTCTCTGGTTATATGCCCAGGAATGGGATTGCTGGGTCATATGGTAGTTCTGCTTCCCAGGTGGCTCAGTGGTAAATAATCTGCCTGCCAGTGTCGGAGATACAGGAGAGGTGGGTTCAATCCCTGGGTCGGGAAGTTCCCCTGGAGAAGGAAATGGCAACCCACTCCAGTATTCTAGCCTGGAAAATCTCATGGATAGTGGAGCCTGGCAGGCTACAATCCATGGGGTCACAAAGAGTCGGATGCGACTGAGTACACACACACACACACAGAGTAGTTCTGTTTTTAGTTTTTTGATGAACCTCTATACTATCCTCCATAGTGGCTGCACCAATTTACATTCCCACTAACAGTGGAGGAGAGTTCCCTGTATTTTCTAATCGGCACATTCTAAAATTATTTATTTAAAATATATACTTCTAAAAATATAAAATATATGTATACAGCTATTGCCTCTGTGTTGTCATCTGACGCATTTTTCCCTTCTGTTCAGTTCTTACCATCTTGCCTCAGCCACTCTAAGACATGGAAAGAAAGACCAAGGCTTATAGAATCTTGGATAGCTTGAGAGACCTGCTTCCCATCTGTGTAGGAATCCCCTATTCAACCTTTTTGGCATACAGGCAGCAGAGTAGAGGGAGCATGACCTCTGCTGTCGACCTAACTTGTTTTTGTATCACAGAGGTGCCACTTATTGACTTTGAGACAGCTGCTTGATCTCCGTGAACTTCAGCCTCTTTGTTTATAAAATAGAAAATGATTATTATGAGGATTAATAATGAGCATATCCAGGGAAAGTGCTCAGTACATCAACTGGCTATGAAGATTAAACAGGTAGTAGCCATCATCATTATTCAGCTTGTGTTTGCATACTTTTGGTGACAGGGGCTCACTCAGGTTTTGTGTTGAACACCTCTGCTATTAGAAAAATTCTTTCTCTTACTGAATTAAAATCTCTAGATTTTATGGTATATGGCTGAGTTCAAGGATTCTAGAGTCAGACTGCTTGGTTTGGAATCCTGGCTCCATCACTTACCAGCCAGAGAAGTTAACCTTTCAGTTTAAACTTCAGTTTCTTCCTCTGTAAAGTAAGGATAATATTAATGCCTATCCCATAGGTGGAGATTAAATAGAATGCATGTAGAATGCTCCTGGCATATAGAAAGCATTTAATAATATTGTCATCATCACAGTCCCTTTTATTTTTATTATTTCCATTCATTAATTCTAGCTATGCCTTCTGTAACAATGCGCTGCCTCCCATTTCATGTGAAATGGAACATTTCAGACAAACATTTCAGATGTTTGTCTGAAGCATTTCAGATGTTTGAAAACAGCTTTAATGTCCTGAAGATGTCTTTGTTAATTTATTCATTGAACAAATAGTTGTGTACCACATACTGTGTTAGGCAAGTGTTAAGCACTTCAGATTCAAAGAAGAATACTATCTCAGGACTCCATACACTCTTGGTAATTTCGTTTCTACCCCAGCTCTACCTGGCCATCAGCTGGAGTGCCAGAGCTCCTTATTTTCATGGCAAGATAGACCTACCTGTCTTCCCACTTAACAGCTTCCCTTTTATATATGCCGCATTTATACCTTTTCCAATCTCTTTATATTTAGCCTTATTAAATAACTACCCTTTAGATATGTCTCTCATATACTCCCTAGAATTGGGTTTTGCTTTTTGAACCAATCTGAAAATTTTTCTCTTTCAAAACAATTAATGTCCCTGATATATTTGGTTTTGGCTCTGTCAAAGTATTTACTGAGTTTGTTTTACTTACTGTTTCTTTCACTGTGTAATCTCTTAAATTTTTTTTTTATTTAGGAAGGTTTATATTTTAATTCTACATTCAGTTCAGTTCAGTTCAGTTCAGTTCAGTTGCTCAGTCGTGTCCGACTCTTTGTGACCCCATGAATCGCAGCACGCCAGGCTTCCCTGTCCATCACCAACTCCTGGAGTTCACTCAGACTCACATCCATTGAGTCAGTGATGCCATCCAGCCATCTCATCCTCTGTCGTCCCCTTCTCCTCCTGCCCCCAATCCCTCCCAGCATCAGAGTCTTTTCCAATGAGTCAACTCTTTGCATGAGGTGGCCAAAGTACTGGAGTTTCAGCTTTAGCATCATTCCTTCCAAAGAAATCCCAGGGCTGATCTCCTTCAGAATGGACTGGTTGGATCTCCTTGCAGTCCAAGGGACTCTCAAGAGTCTTCTCCAACACCACACTTCAAAAACATCGATTCATCAGTGCTCAGTCTTCTTCACAGTCCAACTCTCACATCCATACATGACCACAGGAAAAACCATAGCCTTGACTAGACAGACCTTTGTTGGCAAAGTAATGTCTCTGCTTTTGAATATGCTATCTAGGTTGGTCATAACTTTCCTTCCCAGGAGTAAGCGTCTTTTAATTTCATGGCTGCAGTCACCATCTGCAGTGATTTTGGAGCCCAAAAAATTAAGTCTGACACTGTTTCTACTGTTTCCCCATCTATTTCCCATGAAGTGATAGGACCGGATGCCATGATCTTCGTTTTCTGAATGTTGAGCTTTAAGCCAACTTTTTTACTCTCCACTTTCACTTTCATCAAGAGGCTTTTTAGTTCCTTTTCACTTTCTGCCATAAGGGTGGTGTCATCTGCATATCTGAGGTTATTGATATTTCTCCCAGCAATCTTGATTCCAGCTTGTGCTTCATCCAGTCCAGCGTTTCTCATGATGTACGCTGCATATAAGTTAAATTAGCAGGGTGACAATATACAGCCTTGACGTACTCCTTTTCCTATTTGGAACCAGTCTGTTGTTCCCTGTCCAGTTCTAACTGTTGCTTCCTGACCTGCATACAGATTTCTCAAGAGGCAGGTCAGGTGGTCTGGTATTCCCATCTCTTTCAGAATTTTCCACAGTTTATTATGATCCACACAGTCTTTTTAATCCTGCCAACGGGCATGTGAAAAAATGCTCAACATTGCTAATTTTTAGAAAATGCAAATCAAAAATACAGTGTGACTTCACACTGGTCAGAATGGCCATTATCAAAAAGTCTACAAATAATTGAGACTTTCCTGGTGGTCCAGTGGTTAAGACTCCATGCTGCCAATGCACGGAGTGCAGATTTGATCCCTGATCAGGGAACTAAGATCCCACATGCTGTGTGGCATGGCCAAAAAGATTAAAAAAAAAAATTGTCTACAAATAATAAATGCTGGAGAGGTTGTGGAGAAGAGAACCTTCTTACATGGTTGGTGGGAATATAAATTGGTGCAGCCATTATAGAAAACAGTATGGAGGTTCCTTAAAAAACTAAAAGTAGAGTTGCCATGGGATCCAGCTATCCCACTCCTGGACATATGTCCAGACAAAACTATAATTAGCAGCATTATTTACAAGAGCGAAGACTTGGAAGCAACCTAAATGTCTATTGACAGATGAGTGGATAAAGATGATGTGATACATATATTAAATGGAATATGCCTCAGCCATAAAAAAGAATGAAATAGTGCCATTTGCAGCAACATGGATGAATCTAGAGATTATCATACTAAGTGAAGTAACTCAGAGAAACACAAATCACTTGTAAGTAGAATCTTAAAAAAAAGATACAAATGAGCTTATTTACAAGATGGAAACAGATTCACAGGAATAGAAAACAAAGTTATGGTTACCAAAGGAGAAAGAGGGATGGGATAAGTTAGGGGTTTTGGATTAGTGGATGCAAACTACTGTATGTGGAATAGATAAACAGGGTCCTGGGAGTTCCCTGGTGGCCTAACAGTTAGAATTCCGGGCTTTCACTGCTGTGGCCTGGGTTGAATCCCTGGTCAGGGAACTGAGTGCCCACAAGCCACACAGCACAGCCAAAAGAAAAAGGAACAAGGTCCTACTGCATAGCACAGGGAACTATATTCAATATCTTATAATAGAAAAGAATCTGAAAAATAATATATATGTGTTTGTTTGGTTTTTTTACTGAATCTCTTTGCTGTATACCAGAAACTAACACAACGTCATAGGTCAACTATACTTCAAATTGGAAAAAAAAAAAAGAAGCCATCAGCTTCAGCTCTGGAATGCCTCCTTGGATTTGTACTCCTGGTTTTTCTTTGGCTTCTACGGATTTCTCTAATTTTCTTTGAGCTATGCATTTAAAAATATTGACTTTTTAAAATTATTTTATCTATCCTTTTTAGGTATTTTGTATTACAAGGGTTTCAGGAAACAGAGGGTATTGTCATGTGGTTTCTAAACATCCCAGTGACCCTTCTCTGAGCTTTCCTATCCCTTCTCTGAGCATTCTTATTTAATTAACATCTCTTTTTCTAAACGCTAGTCCCATCACATTTCTTGAGATATGACCTGACCAGAGTACAAGGTAATCATTTATCTTACTCTGTGTGTGCTATATCAATTCATGTAGCCAAAGAATGCATCAGAATATTGAACTCTGGGTCATTACTAATTTACATGGAATTTCTGCTTAACTGAAAATTTACAGATCTTTTCCATAGATGATTTTTACTTTTTTGAAATGTAAATATAGGACTAGTTTTTGGGGGGAGGTCAGGGGCTCTTTTTGTTTTGTTTTGCTGCCCATCAGAGTAGGCTTTTAATAAATAAATGCATGACTTTGTTTATTTTTGGCTGTGCTGTGTGACTTGTGGGGTCTTGGTTCCCTGACTGGGGATCAAACCCAGGCCCTGAGCAGAGAAAGTGGGGAGTCCTAACCACTGGACCGCTGGAGAATTCCCCAATAAGTGAATGACTTTGCATCTCTCACTTTAAAACTTTTCCATGTTGAATATGACATTGTTTTAGAATAAGATAATTTTGAATCCTGATCCTGTTACTCAGTGTATTAGGTACCCTTTGGGCATTATATCATCTGTAAGTTGGATGTTTTTATTCAAATAGCTAGGGACAGAGTTAAGGACAGAGCTCTGAAACACGGAAGACTTCTTTTTAGGTTGATATCAATTATTTAATTACAATTATTTATATGTTGGTTTTGGTTTTTTGACCAGCCATAAGTATACCTAGATGTACTATTTCCCCACTCTTTATTTCAGAGTTGTCCACCAGGTTAAAGTGAGAAGCTTTGTCAGATACTCTGCAGTTGGGGGATGGGCCAGGGGAGCACTCTGCTGAATCCTCCAGGTCAAGGGACTAAACTAGCCCTGACCTAAGGAAGAGGAGCCTGTAAGGAGCTCTAATTCTCGCCCTTTTACACTCCTGGGCAGGTGCTAGTGGATGTGCCCTGTACCACAGATCGCCACTCCCTTCATGAGGAGGAAAACAGCATCTTCCAGCGTTCGAGGAAGAAGGAGCGGCAGATGTTGCCTGTGTTGCAGGTGCAGCTTCTTGCGTGAGTAACAGATTTACAAAAACCCGGAGCTTTGGGAAAGAGTGATCTGGGAGTCTGGGGTGCTGGAAGCTGTTGCCAAGACCATCACCCATAGAAGGGTTTTCTGTTTGGGAATCTGCCTGAAGGAGACAAGCATCACAGGATGGTCTTCCTCTGGGACATAAAAACTCTATGTGGTAGAAATACATAGCAGGATGGACTGCACAGATTGACTTTTACCTCCAGGCTAACCCCTAACCCCATGTCAATGATTAACACAATTTTGAAATATGTACTGAGGTCAAGGCTCTGTACAGCTGGGATAAGAACTTGGTTCATAGCCAGTATCAGAGTTTGGTCTATAACTGGAGTCAAAGATCAGGTGACTGTTTGAAGACAGCTTTTGGAGGAGAGCCCATGGAGTAAGGTTAGGTTACTCTCTGCTTTGAGAACAGCTTTTCAGATAATGTCATTGTGGAAGGCACACAGAGGCTAACACAGTCACCCATCCCACAGCTGGCTCCCCATCCTTCCATCTTCTGTTGCCCTTCTGCTTCTGGAAAGCTCATTAGTCACTGCCACTCTCTCTCTCTCTTTTTACAGGGCTGGACTCCTTGCCACCAAACCAGGAGGCCACATTGTCTATTCTACCTGCTCACTTTCACATTTACAGAATGAGTATGTGGTGCAAGGCGCCATCGAGCTCCTGGACAATCAATACAGCATCAAGGTTCAGGTGGAAGACTTGACTCACTTCCGAAAGCTTTTCATGAACACGTTTTCTTTCTTCCCATCCTGCCAGGTTGGGGAGCTGGTAATCCCAAACCTCATGGCCAATTTTGGGCCTATGTACTTTTGCAAAATGTGTAGAATGACTTAGCATCGCCCTGTTCCTGAAGTCCTGGTGTAGGAAGACTGGGTGTACTCTTGTGGAGACCAGTGGTAAATCTCCATCCCATTCAAGTCTTTCTATAGATGGTTTTCAGCAGTAGGAAGGAGGAGTTTTTCTGTCCTGCTGTCCAATTGTGGAGCATCAGCAGGTTTCTAACTCACTTATTACAACCCACTTCCAATCCCTACGCCCCATCTTTGAGCCTGTACTAAAGGTTCCTGCCCCATTAGGGGTTTCGGAGGAGGAACCAGTATGTTGTAAACTTGGGAAGAAGCATTTAGCCAATAAAATTGTTGAAGCTCCATCGAGCTGGGGCTAAAGTTGGGGGGGTCTCATGTCAGTCCAAGTTTTGTTAGTACCTCTTGTACCAGGTGCTGCTACTGAGCACTAGCTCTCAGGTACCCAGAGTCCAGGACCTCAGCCTGGTTATAGGCCTCTGGTTACAGAACCCCTCTCACACTTGAGATGAGTTTTGCATGATAAGTCTTGAGCAGTTGAAGTACCTACACAAGCCTGCCAAGTTTCTCCATATGGCCCATGATCTGATTTCAGGAACAAGTAACTGAAAATGTTAAGCCAGTGCATTATAATCTGCTTACTTAACATCAAGAAGGCTCTCCAGAGCCGAATAATTCAGGCATCCTCCTACTATCAACAGCACTGTTGCCCAAATCTGGCTGGGAAGCTGCTTCTGCCTCAGGCTGTGATACTCTCTTGTGTGTTTCTTCCCTTGTTCACTCCTCTAGTAAGTATTCCTTGAGCTCCTGTATGACAGGTGGCCAGGGAACTGCTGGGGATGTATGCTTGGGACTGTGGGAGAAAATGAGGCCCCTTCATTCTTCAGAATGGCAGCTCTCTGAGCACCTAGGAATTGCCTAATGTCTTATTTTGTTATCTTCAGGTTTTTTTTGCTGTTGTTGTTCCTGGTCCACGACTGAGCTCTGGTGCTAGTTCTCTGGCTAACCCCAAATCCCTCAGAGCTATTCTCCCAGCATCACAGGCTCTCACCTCACACAGTGTGTGTTTGGAGCAATATTACATCATGTAATGCCTGACTGTTAGTTGTGTTGTTTTTGTAACTTTAGCAAAAGAAGGCAGTTCTTTAAAGGTAGGGATATTAAAAATTGCTTATGGTCACTTGCAGATACTACTTTTTTTATTAAATTTTTTTTCTGAAAAACTGATTCTTGCATGGAAGAGGATTCTTCCTACTTTCCTTAACCCTTCTCTTCCTCTTTCTGTCTCTCCTTTTGTTCTTTAAGCCTTTCCTGCTAATCCTTGTTTGGGTATTAGAGGTGTCAGCTGAGAAGGATTTTAGATGAGGTTAAGCCTTCTCCCTTCTTGGAATTTGCATCGTAACTGAGGGCCCTGAAAGATCTTTCAGACTCAGAATCAAGTAAAGCTAGGAAGATGGAGCTCCAGGAAGTAGGACTCTAATTAGCTTCCATGTGTGCTGTTTGGTTCCTGCCTGCTGTTTACTCAACATTCAGTACTTGCTGAGGCTTGGAGGCCTTAGGTGCCTGGGTTTCTTCCCTTGGCCTCCTGGGTAGCCAGTCTGGTGCTAATTAAATGCTAAGCAGTGATAATTCAAGGGGATAGCATCTCCTGCACTTGGGGTCGAAGTCTATTTGGGGACAGAGAGACGCAGATAAGAAAAGCAGAGATCTGCTTTGGAAAATAGTTTATCTCCTATAATTGAACGTTTACCTACAACTCACTTATTCCAATATTAGGGATAAATCCAAGAGAAACTCTTACATGTACATCAGGAGATACATACAAGAATGTTTTCGTAGCAGCCCTGGTCACAAAAGCAAACCCAAATACCATGAGCAAGAGAGTGGACAAATAAACTGGAATGTTCACACAGTGGAATATTATACTGGTTTCGAAACAAGTGAACTACAGTGACACATAACAATATGAATGATTCTTAGCAATAAAATATTAAATGTTTAGTCCCAAAGATTAAATGTAGCATGATACTTAAAAAAAATTTCTTTTTTTGTTATTATTTACACAGAGTATAATTTATCAGTACTAAATGTACCATTTAAATGTGTTTGATAATTCCTTATAATAGTATAACCATCATCACCATAAAAATATAGAAAACAATTCCATCTCCTAAAATGTTTTCTTGTGCTCCTTTGCACTTAATTCCTTTCCCTAATCCCTGGTTCCAGGTAATCACTGATCTGCTTTTTGTCACTGTAGTTTTGCCTATTTTAGAATTTCACATTATGGAAAAGAGTTGATTTACAGCTGGATTGGAAAAGCTCTGTCTATCTATCTGGATGTCTGGTTTTTCACTGTTGGCCCAGATAAAGGCATTGGTATTTCTGTTGTGCTATTTAAATCTGAACTTCCCCTGGTGACTCCTAGGGTTATTTTATTTACTGACTGTTTACAACTGGTATAACTGGTTATATACATGTGACTTGACTACATGACTGGAACTTGTTAAGAACTGCTAAGAACTGTTTTGAGCTCTCTCACAGCCGAGATTCTTCACATAGATCATGGTGATTCAATCCAAATACAGAGTACTTTGCTTCACAGCCTTGCTAATACTTGGTATTTTAAGTTTTAAATGTCACATACTATCCCAATGCAATATGACTTTGCCATTTCCTTCCCTAAGACACAGTCTGTTTCCTCACCCCTTTAATCTGGGCTAACTGTATGATTTGCTTGGACCAGTTAAGCTTGGTGGAATGAATGCTGTGTAAGTTCTAAGTTTAGGCCTCAAGAGACCTTGCAGCTTTCACTGTTACCTTGGCTCTTTTTTACTGCTATGTGAAGAAGCCCAGGCCAGCGGCAGGTGACACGTGATGGACACTAAGCTAAGACCTTCTAACCTCAGCTAAGTGGTTAAATAACCCAAACCGCATGAGTGAACCCAGTCAAGACCAATATAACTTGCTGATGCTTAGAATCATTAGCAAACAAAATGGTTGTTTGTAAACCACTGAGTTTGGGGATGATTTGTTACACAGCAGCAAAGATTGACACGTGGAAAACCCAGATCTGTCGTTTACTTACCTGCTTCTAATTCTTTGTTCTTTCTGCATTGCCTGCAGGGGCAAGTTCAAACTCTGCCCTGGCCCCTGGTTGTTGATGGTGTTGCATCTCCCTATCCCCCAATGCACCCTTCTCTCACTAGTCATTTGTGTATCCCAAGTGTAACCTATCCCCTATGACCTCTGTGTCATGATACATTGTCTTTTCTGTCTAAATGCCCTTTTCTCTGTTCTTGCTAGCCCAGATTTCCATCTCCTCCAGGAAGCCTTCTCTGATTCCTTTAAAGAAGACTAAGTTGTTCTTTTTCTGTGCTTCCCCTGCCCTTTGTATATGTTATGAATATAACGCTTCCCTTGTGTGGTTTCTCTCCTCACCACAACCCTGAACTGAGAGTTATTCAGGGCAGGAAGCGTGTATTCATTTTTGTATCTCTAATCGCCCAACACCAATATGTTTGGTACATATAAGGTATAAGTACAGACTATCATGTGGTAGACCTAATCCTAGATACTAGAGAGAGGGGTGAACAGAACAGACAAGTCGTTTTTCTCAAGGGATGTACAACCTAGTGGGCAAGATGGAAAAGAAATTGCAAGTGAATTACAAGTAAATTACAAGGGAGCAAAGTATTGAGAGAAGTATAGAGTGCTTATTACCTGGGAGACCTAATGTAGTGTGGTGGAGTGCGTGCGTGCTCAGTCGTATCCAACTCTGTGACCTCATGGATTGTAGCCCACCAGGCTTCTCTGTCCATAGAATTTTCCAGGCAAGAATACTGGAGCGGGTTGCCATTTGCTACTCCAGGGGATCTTCCCGACCCAGGGATCAAACGCACGTCTCCTGTGTCTCCCTCACAGGAGGGAGGGTGGCAGATGGATTCTTTTACCACTGAGCCACCTGGGTGGCCGGGAGGAAGATGTGTTCAGACAGACCTGGGGGTGAGGAGGAGAGGGATGTGTGTATATGAGAGGTACCTTCCAGCAGAGATAAGGGGCCATGTGACTGAAGCTTCTGAAACAGGAGACTACATTCTGGAACCTGAAAGGTCTAGTGTGTTGCAACATGGAGAGAAGGGGATGCTTGTGAAATATGAGGTTAGAGAACAGGCAGAAGCCAGTGGGCTCTGAAGCAGTGAATACTTGGAGTAATTGAAAGCCATTGTAGGAGTTTTAAGCTGGGAAGTGACCTGATCAGATTTCCAAGGGCCTCCCACTGGGAATATAATTATCAATAGTAGTTGCTGAATGAGGAAGTTAAATAATGACATAACAGAAAATGTTTCTGAAGGTCAGTCCAGTACTTAAGCTTCCTTAGCCCTCCCCTCTGTGAGTAAACAGAGCTGTGGAACTCCCTGCTGCTCGTACTGAAGTTTGAGGTGCCACACCAGGAGGCACGCTGGCAAAGTCAGATGTACCCAGAAGGGTGACCAGGACGGAGAGGCAACTGAAGGTGTCATCCTGGAAAGAACAACTGGAGCATTAAGCCAGGAGATGGCTGTTCTCTTGCTCTTTGTACCTCCCCTGCTTGACCCGTACCTGCTTCACCTGCACCCTACTCACCTGACCTTCCTACATACTTGCCCCAGGCCATATTCTAACTTTAGACCCTGTGACAGCTTATCAAAGGGGTGCTGAGGAGCCTGCCCTTCTGCTAGTTTCCCTGTAATCAGTGAGCCAGACTCACTTCGATTCTCCTTGAAATAGCAACCCACTCTAGTATTCTTGCCTGGAAAATCCCATGGACAGAGGAGCCTGGCTCCATGCGGTCGCAAAGAGTGAGACATGACTGAGCGGCTGAGCACACACCCCTGGCAGCAAAGACTGCAGTCAAGTCCTGGACGACCGTGGTGGAGTATTGCTCCAGGATCTTGCTTGAGGCGTGTAAACTCCCTCTATCCGTTGAGTCAAGGATGTCTCTGCCACTGGGGGGAAGAAAGTGAAAGTTAAGTAAAATTGCTCAGTCCTTCCCGACTCTGTGACCCCATGGGGTGTAGCCCCCCCGCCCCCGGCTCCTCTGTCCATGGAATTTTTCAGGCAAGAATACTGGAGTGGGTTGCCATTTCCTTCTCCAGGGGATCTTCCCGACCCAGGGATCGAACCTGGGTCTCCTGCATTGCAAGCAGATGCTTTACCAGCTGAGCCACCAGTCTCCCTTTAAGCTAGTGCTTTCTGAACTGTGGTTCACAACCATGATTTATTTGTGGTCTTGGAGTTAATTTTGTGGGTATGGGAGGCACGAGGACTTTTCATAAATAGTTACTCCTCTTCCTGAAGGAAAGGTTACTCCTCTTCCTCAGAAGGGTTGCCTCTCCTCTACCTCTGTGGTTAGCTATGTGACTTGGTTTATGAAGTATTAGTGGAAGCATTGTCTTCTATATTTCTGGATGGAAGCGTTGGGAGTGAACCTTGGGTTTGCCTTGTCATTCCCACCACAGTGATCATGGAAACATATGTTACGATGGAACCTACATCAACTTGAGTACTTAAGTGACTGTTGAGCAGAACCCCCTGTGGACCTGCATTAGACATGTAGTGAGAGTGAGAAATGCTGTGTTCAGCCTCTGAGAGTTTGTGTGGTTACTGAAGTATAACTTGGTCTCCTTTTTTCTTCTTCTGGCTGTGTAGCTTGCAAGATCTTAGTTCCCTGACTTAGGATTGAACCTGGGCCTTTAACAGTGAAAGCATGGAGTCCTAACCACTGGACCACCAGGGAAGCCCCTAACGTGGTCTTTTTTCACTGATAGAGCAGGCATGGACCAGCTCCTTATTTTCTCACTGATATTTTAAAAATCGAAGTATAGTTGATTTACGATATCATGTTAGATTCAGGTGTGCAGCAAAAAATGATTCAGAAACATATATACACATATATATGATACTTGAAAAAATTATTTTCCATTATAGGTTATTACAAGATACTGAAATATTGAATATAGTTTCCTATAGTATACAGTAAATCTTTGTTACTTATCTATTTTATGTATATTTTTAACAAAAGAATAGAAAATATCAGACACAAGCCAATCTATAGTGACAACAGACAGTGGTTGCCTGGAGAAAGCTAGATTACACAGGATCATGAGGAAACTTGGGGGTGATGGCTATCTTTATAGTGTAAAGATATCAGTTATGGCTCAGAATTTTATTTGGTAAACAAAAGATAGTACACCTCCAAGGCATGAATGCTGGCTAACTCTGAAGGAGTGGCCAGTAGTAATGTATACAAGTCTATACATATGTAAAAAAGTCATAAAACTGTATACTTTAAATATGTGCAGTTTATTGTACACCAATTATATCTCAATAAAGCTATTAAATATATGCACCCAAAACAAAATTTTAAAATATCATATACAATCAAAAAATAGGCATTAAATTATAAGAGTTGCTTTATGGGTGGAGGGAAGATAAGATTGGGGAACAAAAAGAGTAAATAGATAAGATATAAGAGGGACTTGGATGCATCAATGATGATATTGTCCTGTGAACAGAAATGAACTCAGCCCTCTGCACCTGATGAGATGAATGGATGAATGAACTATTAGGAAAGTGACTGGTTGTATGCCTTTCTTCCTGAGTTGTTTCATTCTTACCTCCCAGGAGGCTTTTTCCCTGACCCAGAGGGCTGACTGATCAGGAGAGGGAATGTGACCAAGAAGTGGGCAGGTTGACTGAGACTCCTACAAAATCACTGTCCCTTTCCCTTTTTCCCTGCTTTGTCTGTTCTAGGGGACAGAGTCACTTAGTTCCTCTTTGTTTTGTTCCTCACAAGCCCTGATGCCCTTAGTGGCTGCTCTTCTCAGACAGGGGCACTTCGTTTAGAGAGTATTTCTTCAGACTTGAACCTGGATTGTTTATTTATTGAAGGGGGCAGGGAACATCCCCAAAGTCACAGCAGTCCCAAACAGTACTCTGTATATTCCAAGACTGTCCTCATGGTCCGTTCCTGCTTGGACCTTCCCCAGGTCTTTCTTGGGGGGATGACCCTGGCTCCCTCTGGTGTCTTAGACTGTTTCCTTTTCCTTCAGTTTGATATCACCTGCTTGCTTTCTATCTTTTAAAAATTTTACTTCTTTTTGTTTGCTTACCAGTAATACTTCTGTTATTATTTTAAAAATATGCTTTTCTGTTATTTTAATGAAGAAGGTAAATGCATGTACTTCATCTGCCATCTGGAACCTAAAGGCCCCTAAATTGGGTCTTAAAGAATGAATAGAAGTTTGCCAGGCAGTGTGTGCTGCAGGATGGGGGTGAAAATTATGGGGCAACATCGGTCATTAGAGATCAAAGGAAGGGTATTCAAAGGAGAAAAACACTTCCTAAAGTGTTTGAGGAAGGCTGAGAAATGAGTACAGTTCTTTGTACCTGTTACCATCCTGACAGCCTGCCAGTCATTGGATACCGAGTTTTAACTCTACCAGTATGTTTACCCAACTCACAGAAGCAGATGAGGGCACCAGCTGGAACTGTGGGCTCTGTCTCTCTTAGGGGACCCCATTTGTGACGGAAGTTGTAAGCAGGTTGTCGCCAGCTTGAGCAGAAGCCAAAGAGCTTGGTAGCTGAATATCCAGACTTTCACTACAGTGACATCAGAGTCACTGAGGACAACAGCCCCACACCTTCTGGTTTCAAAGGGATTCACCTTGGTAGAGCCAGGAATTGCCAAGATTCCAGCCCAAGAGAACCAAGGGCAAGAGCCCTCTTTGGGTTGTACCAGGGTTTAGTAACAGGCAGCCCTAGAGAGAAAGACCGGAGTCACTTGGGGGAACCTTGGGTGCGCAGGTTTGTTTTAGGCAAAAATTCTGCCCATCTCTGGTCAAAATTCTGAATGTCCCTCAAAGGTATACTGATTTTATAAAAAGCCATCCTCACTTTGTAGAATGATTCCCCAGGTAAGTTCTTTAAGATAGATTTATGTGTTAAGATTTGATTTATATACAACCTATCAAGAATAAGCCCTCTGTGAAATATGAGGTAAATATATTATGTCCTACTGATGCTTCTCAAGAAGGGAGGCATGTGCTTTTCTCCATGTCTGGTTTTCAAAAATTGGTTTGCCACCCATGAGATGTTTTCTTCCACACTGTCTTGGATACAAACTTAGGGCATACAAGCTGACTCAATACTCATACTGATGTCCCCAGAGCCAAGTGAAAAATATGTAGCTCTCAGGATCAAAATAAAACATTTCTCTAATAAAATTGCTATTGCTATAGCTCATGTTTAGTCACATTATTTTACTCTATTTTATTTTTTAGCCCTTGCTATACTTTGGGCACTGTTCTAAACACTTTACTAAAATGAACTCATTTAATTCTCAATAACCAATGAGGTAGTACAGTACCTCCATTTTACAGATGAAGAAACTCAGGGGCAGAATGGCAAAGAAACTTACCTCCCAGTTTCAAATAAATTTAGGAGGGAGAAAGCATTTTGTGTATATTTGAAGGATGGCATGGGTTAAAACAGGTTGAGGAAAACAGATGAAGGGTAAGACATGGTTGGTGTGTTTCTAGGTTAACGACTAGGAACTTTTGATAACAGATTTTTGTTTTTGTTTTGGCTGCATCGGCTCTTCATTGAAGTTCGTAGGTTTCTCTAGTTGTGGCACATGGGCTTAGTTGCCTGTGGCATGTGGGATCTTAGTTCCCTGACCAGGGATTGAACTCTTGTCCCCTGCACTGAAAGGTGTTTTCTTAACCACTGGACTACCAGGGAAGTCTGATAACAGTTTTGGAGTCTAGGTGTCTGTATCCCTATTACAGAGGCAGCAGTGAGTCTCAAAGATCCAGTTTTGACTTTTCAGTGGGCTCCCATTTACTATGGAGTATTGAGCAAGTCCCTGCTTGTCTGTGGGGCTCAGTTACTCATCTGGGCAAAGGAGATTGGAAGGTAGATTAGTTAGCTATTGCTTTGTAATAAACCAATCCCCAAACTGGCAAGTTAAGCAACTATTTATGATTCTGAGTCTGTTGGTTGGCTAGGCTCACTTACGTATCTGCATTCAAGTGGCTGGCTGTTCTTATGCTTGGAACCTGTGTAAGGGCCTGAGCAGGAACACTGGGCTGAGCAAGCTCTATGCTACATGGCTTTATCTTCTGGAAGGCAAGCTTGGGCTGCTGCTTATGGCAGTGGTAGGGTTCCAGGAGAGAGAAAGGTAACAGTTCTCTTGCAGCGGCTGGCCTGAAAAATAGCACAGTGGGAGATTTTTGTGAGCTAAGTTTTCTTTGGGGCAAAATGAAGATTATAGCCCAGGAAACAGCATTTCAGATAGCTCTGAAAAACTGCTCCAAAGAGGCAGAGGGGGAAGGTCAGTATATATGTGATTTTAGTGAAGGGGGAGTATATGCAATCAGGTACATATTATTTTTGCATAAAGTTTCTGCTAGTCACAGGGAGCAGTCACCGTGAAGAATTTTAGTGCTTTTCTAGATATGAGAAGAAACTGAAGAGGAACTAAAGAGCTTTTTGATGAAGGTGAAAGAGGAGAGTGAAAAAGCTGGCTTGGAACAACATTAAAGAATCTAAGATCATGGCATCTGGTCCCATCACTTCTTGGCAAATAGAAGGGGGAAAAGTGGAAGCAGTGACATCTTTTATTTTCTTGTGCTCCAAAATCACTGCAGACAGTGACTGCAGCCATGAAATTAGAAGACGCTTGCTCCTTGGAAGGAAAGCTATGACAAACCTAGACAGCATATCAAAAAACAGAGATATCACTTTGCCAACAAAGGTCCATATGGTCACAGCTATGGTTTTTCTAGTAGTCATGTACAGATTTGAAAGTTGGATCATAAACACAACTGAGTGCCAAAGGATTGATACTTTTGAGGTGATGGAGAAGACTCTTGAGAGTCCCTTGGACAGCAAGGAGATCAAACCAGTCAATCCTAAAGGAAATCAGGCCTGAATGTTCATTGGAAGGACTGATGCTGAAACTAGCTCCAATCCTTTGGCCACCTGATGCGGAGAGTCAACTCACTGGAAAAGACTCTGATGCTGGGAAAGATTGAGGGCAGGAGATGAAGGGAGTGACAGAGGTTGAGATGGTTGGATGACATCATCGACTCAAGCTTGGCATGCTGTTAATCCATGGGGTCGCAAAGAGTTGGACATGACTTAGTGATTGAAAAAGAACAGATGTGAGGAAATACAAGAATTGGGCTCATAAAGTTGGCTCCTGAAAATAACTATCTGAAGACCTGTTCTGCCAGTTTTCCCCGGAGCACCTCAGTTCTGCTCTCCCCTCTGAATTCCTTTCAAGGGGTGTTGAAAGTCTGCAGCTGCAGTGGCTCACAATTTAATCTTTGTAGAGACAGATGGCAAGTGCCAAAGGCAAGTGCCAATTTGTAGCTGACATAGCCTAGGCTCAGAACTAGCACAACATCCTGTGCACTGCATTCTGTTCGTTAAAACAAGTCACAAAGTTCAGCTCAGATTTGCAGGGGTGGGGAAATAGCTCCCTTCTGAAGGGACGGAGGAGCCCTTTGCACAGAGCAGAGATACAGAAAGGTGTGGGATTGAAGGAATTTACCAGAGAAGACAAACTCTCCCCTACCTCTGAGGAGAGTATAATAGTATAATAGAACCACCTCTGAGGTGGTGAGGGGCTCAGGCAACTGAGGCCAAAGACCTGGCCGTGCTTTAAAAATTATAAAATGCTCCACAGGTAGTGCTTCTGAGTGTGGTAATCTTGTGTCACCTGTGGGCCTGTGAGCTCCTGAGAGCAAGCCGTGCCCTACTCCTGTCTGCCCCTTCTGTATTGAGGAAAGCCTCACAGAAATGAAGGGAAACAAAGCGGAGCAGTTGCTGAGAACCAGACCACACTCCCTCTTCTCACCCTAGAACAAAGACAGGCTTCAAACCCTCTGGAATCTGAGAAGCTTCCTTGCCTTCAGCAAGCTCTCCCCCTCATCCTTTCTGCCCTGCCCCCACCTCCAACTGCACTTGGCAGGATACTCACCTGTCTTCCCACTCAACAACTGAGGATACAGAAGGATGACTTGCTCAAGGTCACCAGTTAGTGGGTGAAGACCCAGATCCTGCTCAGGAAACCCATCAGGGCCTGCTTGAGTGACTGCAAATATGAACACACATCTGAGTGCAGGGACATGCTGTTTTGGCTCCTGGAATGGTGTGGTGTTGAGTTACAGATGCTTTTCTAATAATACAGGTGGAGCCCTGGAAACCTTTCCCTGCTGTGTTCTCAAGTCTCCCCGCTCTCCCATTCCACATCTCTGCCTCCAGCTTGCCTCTCCCAGTCCTCCTCCATATTGCCTTTCCAAAACACTTGCATCATGACTCTGCTTAAAATAACAATGAATCAACATTTATTGAGCCCTTACAACGGGCCAGGTAGTGTTCTAAGCTCTTCTCTTGAATTAACTCATTTAATCTTCACAATTCTATGAAGGAGTCACTATTATTAGCTCCCATTTTGCAGATAAGGAAACTGAGGCACAAGAGGTTAGAGTGACTTACTGAAAGTTCCACAGTGTCAAAGTTAGGATTTAAACTCAGATAGTCTGGTTCCTGAACTTGGGCTTCTCAGGCCAGAAAAACCCTCTCTGTAGGTCTCTGTTTGTTGTTGTTCATTTGCTAAGTAGTGTCCAACTCTTTGCAGGCCCCATGGACTCCAGTGCACTGGGCTCTATTCTAATAATAACAACAACAGTAATAATTAATATGCATGGATTGCTTACTGTAGGCTAGGCCTTGTTCTGGCTGCATTTCAAGTATTAGCTCATTTGAGTCTTACAATGGTACTAGAGAATTGGCCAGTGGAGGGAGTACTATTATCCTCATTTTACAGGTAAGGAAACGGGGATAGTCATGCAACAAGGATGGGTTACCAGACACTCCAGCTCCAGAGGCAAACTTTAAATCACTGTGCTATCTGGCTTTCCCAAAGACTATTCAGTCCAAGGGCCCAGCATTTACTGCTGTTTGGATTCATGTCACATGATTTCTGCATTTCCACTAAAGCATGGCTTTTGTTGTTTCTATGCATGTTTTTTTCCTTCTCAACCAGATCTTGAGCTCCCTGAGGCCGGACTGAAGATCTGGTACGTCCTCAAGTTCCCCAGTTCACAGCCAGGATCTCACAGACTCCTCCTAACAATCTTACATTATAGGCATTCCTCCTTTTTAAGGAAAAAGCATGGATTCAGAGGTAAAGATAGAACTGGATGAACAGCAGTGTTTTGGCAGACAGCGTTTTCTAGCCACAAAGCACTCTTCCCCACATCCCATTTGATTCCACACATCCTCACTTCCAGGGGCAGTCATGGTAGTACAGCTTGATGGTTAAGAGCAATGGTTTAGGATTAGACCTGAGTTTGAATCTCCACTCAGTCACCTGCATGACCCACAGAGGGGGTAATTTAATCCCTCTTGTCCTCAGTTACCTTATTGGTAAACGAGGATGATAAAAATGCTTTCCTCATCTCTCTGTTGGGAGGACAAATGAAATTGAGCACATAAAGACCTGTGAGAGAGGCCTAGATTGGAGAAGTATTGTGTGTATATAGATAATCCGCTCCCCTCCCCCCACCTCCCTAAAGACACCGGGTCCCAGGACTAGGGAGGGGAGCGGGCAGCAGGTGGGCTCCCTGAGAAACATCCTGTACCCCTCCCTCTCCTGCTGGCACCCCTAAGCCCCACGCAGGGGAGAGGTGAGTGCCCTGCGGTACACAGCCTAAGACAAGCTTCTCCAGGAATGATACTGGTAAACTCTTTGCAGGGTTTATCAGGTCCGCGAGCACAGTCTGTCGCTGCTCTCCATCCTCTTTCCTGAAGTGGCTCGGGCTGGACAGCATCTTCCGTGAGTTGAGGGTCTTGGGTGCACCGGGCTGAGGCCAGGCCAGACGGGGGCGCCGAACGGCTGCTAGGCTCGAGCTTCCGAGGGCGCCCACGGGAAGCGGGTGCTCCTCCCTCTCCGCACCGCCCAGAGCCTTAGAACTTGGGGAGCCGTCCCAGCGGAACCGCGGCTCTTCGCCTTGACCGTTGCGCTCCACCTGTCTTCAGCCGGCTGCCAGGCAACAACGCTTGGCCGAGCGGCTCTACCGCCCCTGCCTCCACTCCGGCGCAGGCGGGCGCTGGATCCCGGGCTGATCCAGGCCGGGTTTTGCGGCGGAGTCCGAGATCGCTGATTTCCTCCTTCATCGGTTGCCCGTGGCAGCGGTCGGCGGCGGGAGATCATGGTGCTGGACGAACCATGGGCCGCGCTCTCCGGCGTCTCCGGGGCCGCCCTGGCCTGCTGCTTCGTGGCGGCGGCCTTGGCCCTGCGCTGGTCCAGTCGCCGGACAGCGCGGGCCTCGGCGGTCCGGGCGCGACGGAGGCAGAAAGCGGCCCTGGACACCATGGACAAGGCGGCGCAGCGCTTCCGGCTCCAGGTGACAGCCGGGGTTGGAATCGGTGTGGAAGGGGAGGGTTCGGGGTGGCAGCAGCGCTTTGAGCCGCCTGGGCGCTCGGAGGGACGGGCGGCCGGCAGCTCAGGTGTGTGGGAGGGACGGGCGGCCGGCAGCTCAGGTGTGTGGGCAGCGCAGGTTTTGTAACTTTCTGACACCCCTCTCGCCATCATGCATTCTGTACTCTTTTCTGAACCAAGTGGGACCTAGGGGAGGAATGGAAACGAAAGGGACAGGACAGGTCGTCGAAGGCTGTCGCCTCACTGGGTCAAAGAGGAGCTTTGCTGTGTGCCAGATAATCTCAAGATCATGGACTTACTAGGACGCTTAAACTGCAAGATGAGAACCAATAGGATGCTTGGGTTTAGGACTTTGGAATCATAAAGTGATGGTCAAGGGCCTTCTGAGAGCTTATAGTTCAAATTCATTGAGGATGCTCAGAGGAAGCTGGGGAGGGACTTGAGCAAGTCCACAGGGAGTTACCGGCTGAGGTGGACTCTTGCCACCTGGCTGTGGAGTCAGATGGGTTATAAGTTCCTTTCATGGATAGGTTTAGTTCCAGCCCTTCCCTGGGTGACCTGTCAACAAGCTTCTTTCCCTCTGGATCAGCTCAGTGTGTGTATGGAGGTGAGGGAAGCGGCCTGGAAGAGGAGGCTTTCCTCTAGGTGTATGCCACACTGGACTCAGTTCCAAGTCGAAATACCAAGCTCAGTTCCTATGTGCTGTGAGACAGAAGACTTGCCCCAAGGGGTGTTGGATGGAATTTGGATGTGACAGGTAGGAAGGCATTCCAGATGATGGGACAAGATGAGGCAGGAGCTAGAACTAGAACCTAGATGCCTGGTGGAACCATCCAGCCTCATTCCAATGGAGAGGAGCAAGGAAGAAAGATCAGGAAGGGAGACCCAGGCCTTGGATGCCAGGCCCTGGGTATGGCCTTGATTGCTTTGCGGTTTTCGCTGGATGTACTAGTATGAATTTACACCATACCATTCCTGAACCAGGAAAATGTCTTATTTGTTTGTTTAGTGAAATAATAACATATCTGGTTCTAGCCCTCACTCACTGACATGGCACACAATCAGCGAAAGTACACAATCAGTTCATTTTTAGGTATTCAATCCAAATTGGCCACCTTCCCTACCTAGTTGAGCAAAGCTTCATCACTGTCTAATCCTTCTTCTCTGGCAGAGCTCCCTGGTGCCCTGCTCAGGGATCCTTGCAGTGATGCCAGGCCCAGCCTAGAGACCCTCGGCTGCTCCGGAGACTCCAAGTCCTGTGCAGCTAGCTAGCTGAGTTCTCCTGGCTCCAAGGAATGTGTGGGGGCAGCTGCAGGAATCTGCCCACAGTTTCTGCCTACATAACTCTCCTCCTGGTTGCAAGGAACCCACCAGCTGGCAGGGGTGTGGGGTAGTAGAAGGGTGGGTTTTCCCTCACTTCAGCTCCAAGCATCAGCATCTGGATCCAAGCATCCAGTTTCCTTCTGGAGCAACAGCCTTTCCTTATTTTTAAGAACCGGAAAAAAAAAAAAACAAAACAACAAAATGGCTGTCTGAGGAGGCCTTACAAATAGCTGTGAAAAGAAGGGAAGCGAAAAGCAAAGGAGAAAAGGAAAGATATAAGCATCTGAATGCAAAGTTCCAAAGAATAGCAAGGAGAGATAAGAAAGCCTTCCTCAGCAATCAGTGCAAAGAAATAGAGGAAAACAACAGAATGGGAAAGACTAGAGATCTCTTCAAGAAAAGTAGAGATATCAAGGGAATATTTCATGCAAAGATGGGCTCGATAAAGGACAGAAATGGTAGGGACCTAACAGAAGCAGAAGATATTAAGAAGAGGTGGCAAGAATACACAGAAGAACTGTACAAAAAAGATCTTCATGACCCAGGTAATCACGATGGTGTGATCACTGACCTAGAGCCAGACATCCTGGAATGTGAAGTCAAGTGGGCCTTAGAAAGCATCACTACGAACAAAACTAGTGGAGGTGATGGAATTCCAGTTGAGCTATTTCAAATCCTGAAAGATGATGCTGTGAAAGTGCTGCACTCAATATGCCAGCAAATTTGGAAAACCTAGCAGTGACCACAGGACTGAAAAGGTCAGTTTTCATTCCAATCCCAAAGAAAGGCCATGCCAAAGAATGCTCAAACTACTGCACAATTGCACTCATCTCATACGCTAGTAAAGTAATGCTCAAAATTCTCCAAGCCAGGCTTCAGCAATACGTGAACCATGAACTTCCAGATGTTCAAGCTGGTTTTAGAAAAGGCAGAGGAACCAGAGATCAAATTGCCAACATCTGCTGGATCACGGAAAAAGCAAGAGAGTTCCAGAAAAACATCTATTTCTGCTTTATTGACTATGCCAAAGCCTTTTACTGTGTGGATCACAATAAACTGTGGAAAATTCTGAAAGAGATGGGCATGCCAGACCACCTGACCTGCCTCTTGAGAAACCTGTATGCAGGTCAGGAAGCAACAGTTAGAACTGGACATGGAACAACAGACTGGTTCCAAATGGGGAAAGGAGTACTTCAAGGCTGTATATTGTCACCCTGCTTATTTAACTTATATGCAGAGTACATCATGAGAAATGCTGGGCTGGACGAAGCACAAGCTGGAATCAAGATTGCTGGGAGAAATATCAATAACCTCAGATATGCAGATGACACCACCCTTATGGCAGAAAGTGAAGAAGAACTAAAGAGCCTCTTGATGAAAGTGAAAGAAGAGAGTGAAAAAGTTGGTGTAAAACTCAACATTCAGAAAACTAAGATCATGGCATCTGGTCCTATCACTTCATGGGAAATAGATGGGGAAACAGTGGAAACAGTGGCTGACTTTCTTTTTCTGGGCTTCAAAATCACTGCAGATGGTGAGTGCAGCCATGAAATTAAAAGATGCTTACTCCTTGGAAGGAAAGTTATGACCAACCTAGGCAGCATATTCAAAAGCAGAGACATTACTTTGCCAACAAAGGTCTGTCTAGTCAAGGCTATGGTTTTTCCAGTGTCATGTATGGATGTGAGAGTTGGACTGTGAAGAAGGCTGAGCGCCAAAGAATTGATGCTTTTGAAGTGTGGTGTTGGAGAAGACTCTTGAGAGTCCCTTGAACTGCAAGGAGACCCAACCAGTCCATCCTAAAGGAGATCAGTCCTGGGTGTTCACTGGAAGGACTGATGTTGAAGCTGAAACTCCAATACTTTGGCCACCTGATGAGAAGAGCTAACCCATCTGAAAAGACCCTGATGCTGGGAAAGATTGAGGGCAGGAGGAGAAGGGGACGACAGAGGATGAGATGGCTGGATGGCATCACTGACTCTATGGACATGGGTTTGGGTGGACTCCAGGAGTTGGTGATGGACAGGGAGGCCTGGCGTGCTGTGGTTCATGGGATTGCAAAGAGTCAGACACGACTAAGCGACTGAACTGAACTGAACTGAACTTCCATGGTAGATTTCCTAAAAGAAATCAACCCTGAATGTTCATTGGAAGGACTGATGCTGAAGCTGAAGCTCCAGGACTTTGGCCACCTAATGCAAAGAGCTGACTCATTGGAAAAGACCTTGATGCTGGGAAAGATTGAAGGCAAAAGGAGAATGGGGTGGGGATCAGAGGATGAGATGGTTAGACAGCATCATGGACTCAATGGATATGAATTTAAGCAAACTCCAGGAGATAGTGAAGGACACAGGAACCTGGCGTGCTGCAGTCTATGAGGTTGCAAGGAGCAGGACATGACTTAGTGATGGAACAACAATACAACAATAACTTCCAGCGCAGGTTTTGGCCTTGAAATACCAAAAAGTGTTTAAACACCCTCTGTGGGTCAGAGCCTGGCCTCAGAACACCAAAACTTGGCTCTTCCAGATGAGTAAGTAGGGAAATTCCCTTTTGGTTTTCTGGTGACTGGCAGAAGAAAGGGATAACTAGTTCAGCAGTCTTGTTTTGAGCAGTCAGCACAGGGGTTGAGGTCTTGAAGACAGTAGCTCTGGGATCAGTAAGAGGTGGGCAGTTTGTGTGCTTAGTTGCTCAGTCGTGTCCAACTCTTTTTTGGCCCATGGTCTGTATACCCACCAGAATCCCCTCTCCGTGGATTCTTCAGGCAAGAACACTGGAGTGGGTCACCATTTCCTCCTCCAGGGCATCTTCCCAACCCAGGGATCGAACCCTGCGTCTCCTGCACTGCAGGCAGATTCTTAACCCACTGAGCCGTTGGGGAAGGTGGGCAGTTTAGCTGAGCTCACACATAACCTTAGGGAGAAGCCCCTCCTCTATCCCACCCCTAAGGCTCTTTCTGCTTGGTGCTGGAGCTGCTGGGGGTTTTGAGGCTGTTTCAATAGTCTTTCTTCTGGGTCTTTCTCAGCCCAGCCCCACACTGAGAAGGGGGCCTTGAGGTCAGGGGGCCTCTGGGTGAATACAGCAGCCTATGGTACAGCTCCTGCCTGATAGATTGCAGAGAAGTGAGTTGGGACCCAGCTACGTCCTGTGTCCCAAGGTGCTGCTAGAGGAGGGGAGGTCCCAAGCGCCTCCTGAACATCACAAAATGGTTTATCTCTTTTGGGACTCTCAAGCAACTTTAGAGTGAGGCATGCTTTTCATATACTCTATTGACCATGTGAGGCTTAATTTGAAATATGCGTTTGCCCATTTGCTTCCACCTTACTGCCTGAATGAGTTGTTTTATTTTTGACTGTGCTGGGTTGTCATTGCTGTGCGGGCTTTTCTTTAGTTGTGTGAGCTGGGGCTACTCTCTCCTTTCGGCATGCGGGCTTCTCATTGCTGTGCCTCCTCTTGTTGACGAACATAAGCTCTAGGGTGCGTGGACTTCTATAGTTATGGTTCCTGGGCTCTAGAGCACAGGCTCAGTAGTTGTGGCACATGGGCTTAGTTGCTCCATGGCGTGTGGGATCTTCCCGGACCAGGGATTGAACTTATCTCCTGCACTGGCAGGTGGATTCTTTACCACTGAGCCACCTGGGAAGCCCCCTAAGTAAGTTTTAATATCCTTTCTAGACTGAAGTGAGGGACTGCCATTGATAGACTATGACGACTGGGAGAGCCATCCCACTTGCCCACACCTCGGTGCCTCTGCACCTCTGGTTTTAACCAGAATGCCCTTCCCGCACAGACCTTCCAAGCCCCTTTGTCAAAATCCCACTGGATTACAAATGCCTCTCCCTTCAACTGGATCTGACCTGTAGTTCCATCTCCTGGCATCTCCAAGACCAACTTGAAGCTGATTTTAAAACAAGTCAGTAAATGAATGGGAGAACAGTATGGTTTTTGTTTCAGTCAATGTCCATGGTCACATGATAGAATGGAATGTATATCTTGAAATAGAACAGATGTGATTAAAAAAATAACAACAATAAACCATGAATAAAATTTAAAAAAAAAAAAAAAACAACTTGGAGGACCATCTAGGGTATCTGAAATTAGGACAGTAGGTGGTTCAGGAGAAAAACAGGTTAAGGAGGGGCAGTGATTCAATGACAGCTGTAATATCCTATGCTTGGAAAAAAAGGCATACAGATGGCCACATGCTTGGTGAGATCTTATTTGTATACTTCCCTGCATTCTCCATATAAATTTTAATTTCCTCCATGTTCTTAGATTGGCCTCCTGGACATGCAGACTTACTCTGGTGTCTTGTGAAAGAGAAAATGTCTCAGCTGCCTGATAACTAGTTGAAGACTTAAAAATAGCTGTTAACAACAGTGTCATCAACTGTCAACACAGAAGAGCAGAGGAAAGAATGAACATTTGTGCTGAGAATTGAGAGGAGCTCACTGACAGCTTCTAGCTGAGATGCACAGGGCCTCTGTGGACACCCTGGGTGAGGTGGGGAATGGTGGTGATCAGGCTCCTGCTGGTCATTACCCCAGTGTGGTGGGCTCTCTGGTGATATTTACTTTCTTCCACAAACTGGTAGGCAGTTTTTCGTTTTTTACAATGAGCACATATGTATATAATTGGAAAAAAATCTTGCTATTTTCATTGTGAGGGGAGAAACGCAAGGCATAGAACTGTGTGTATAGTATGATCCCTCTGTCCAAAAATAGAATATATATAAACAACTATATACATTGTGGATTCTTCACAAACATTTTTTTTTTCTCCTATGAGGTTTCATCAGAAACTGTAAACTATGGTTTCCTTTTCAGAAGAGGAATTTGTCAAGGGGGTCCTAGAGGTGGGGGGAGTGTTTCCTTTCCATTTCGCATATCTTAAAAAAAAAAAAGTCATCAGGGGTTGTCTGGGCTTCCCTGATGGCTCAGATTATAAAGAATCTGCCTGCAGTGCAGATACCTGGATTCAATCCCTGGGTTGGGAAGATCCCCTAGAGAAGGGCATGACTACCCAGTCCAGTATTCTTGCCTGGAGAATCCCAAGGACAGAGGAGCCTGGCGGGCTACAGTCCATGGGGTCACAGTCAGACACGACTGAAGCAATTTAGCACACAGGGGTTATCTAGTATGTTGGGGGTAGATCATGGATCCATTTTTTCTCCTTGTAGCTCCTTGTATCATTAAAAAAAGAAAAAAGAAAAGAAAAAAATCCCAAGTAAATGTTGTATCCCTTTAACAAATTTGGGGAAGAATATTCCTGATATTGAGGCTGGATTTCAAAGGCTGTGTGGTGGGTGTGTGCGATGGGTGTTCAGCTTTGGGTGTGAGGTGGGAGTGAGTGGGCTGTGTCACATTGAAGGGGCAGAGGGGGCTCTGACAGGACCTCAGCCTAGAAACATCTCCTGGACCTTGTGGTGGGAGGCAACCTGAAGGGGACAGGCAAGGTGAGGTCGTTGTTGTGCTGTGTGGTCTGGTGACAAAGCTTTGGCAGAGAAGCCAGCTAGGTGGCCTCTGTGTGACCCAGTAGAGAAAGGGTCGGCAGTGGCAAGTGTCTCAGTAGAGGAGACAGAGAGGTGGCCATTTTCCAGAGCTACTTAGGGGCGTGGTGACCGATTAGATGTGGGTGGAAGAAGGGGGAGCTGAGGACAGATGGCAGCGTCCTTCCTTGCGTGAAGAGGAGCCGGTGGAAAGGAGATAGGAGGCAGTGAGCTCAGGGGAAGGACACAGGAACAGAGGGAACAAAAGGAATAGCCCAGCGAGCGGGTCTGAGCTCAGTTGGGTCAGGCGAACGATGATTTGGAGGCGGAAGGACCATCTAGAGGCCATGTGATAGGTGTAGGGCCTGGAGGGAAGCCAAGAGGCGGCATGACTTCTAGCATCAGAGAGGGAAGAGCAGGTGCCCAGAGGAACCTCCGGGAGCCTTTGACTCTTCCTATGTCTGGCTCCTTTTTGTGCTTCAGGTCATAGCTGAAACAATGTCTCCGCCTGCCCAGCGCATCTGAGTCAATCCACTGTTCTTTCTGTCACAGATTCTGTTTACTTCCTTTCTCACACTTATCGTGATCTGCCATCATTTATTAACTTTCTTTCTTTTTTTTATTTAAAAATTTATTTTATTTTAAAAAACTTTGGCTGTGCTGGGCCTCTGTTGCAGCACGCCAGCTTTCTCTAGTTGCTTTGTGTGGGCTTATCTTGTTGTGGAGCACAGGTTCTAGAGGAGGGGTCCCCAGCCCCTACCAGCCGGTAGCAGTCCATGGCGGGTTGGGAACCAGCTGCACAGCAGGAGGTGAGCTCTAGGGCAGGTGACTGAAACTTCATGTGCCACTCCCCATTGCTCGCATTATTGATGAACATCCCCCCACCCCCATACCTCCTTCCCACCCCTCCTTCCTGTGGAAAAATTGTCTTCCTTGAAACCAGTCCCTGGTGCCAAATAGGCTGGGGACTGCTACTGCAGAGCCTGGAGGCTCAGTAGTTGCCCTGCCGCATGTGGGATCTTAGTTCCCCAACTAGGGATCGAACCTACATCTCCTGCACTGGAAGGCAGATTCTTAACCACTGGACCGGGGATGTCCCTTGTGTTATTAAAATTTCTTTTCTTTTTCAAATTCTTTTTCTCAATTACTTTGTTTTCTTGAAGGTAAGCTCTAAGATCAGGGACTTGTCTGTCTCGGCTAACTCTAAATTCATAGCCCTAACATAGTGCTCGACACAGAGTAGGTGCTCAGAACATGTGTGTTGACTGGCTGAACGAGTGGATGACAGAAGCAGCGTAGAGGAGGGAGGGAACCCCGGGAAAGGGGTATGCCTGTGCCCAGGAGGAGTCTGAAGTCAGCCCTGTGAACGCCTCCATGAGACTCGGAGCAGAATGAAGAGTTGAGTGTTTGTTGTGTTGGGCAACGAGGAAGTCCCTGGTGAGTTTGGCAAGAGCAGAGGAGGGTAGAGATGAGATGTGGTGGCTGAACTCAGATGCTCTCCTAATTAGCCCAAAGCCCTTGAGGGGGAAGCCAGTGAGGTATGCAGGCAAGGGCTGATCCCAGAGACTCTGGAGGCCTCTGAGACCTGGCAGTGAGTGTCTGACCAACGTCCCTCCTCCGTCGGAGAGCTCTTCCCTGACCACCCTCTACCTGTGTGCTGCCCACTCAGTACATGCATGTTATTTTCTTTATTTCTGGCTATCTAAAATTCTTATTTGTTTACTTATAAATGATCTCTGTGTGTTAGTTGCTCAGTTGTGTCCAACTCTTTGTAACTCTATGGACTGTAGCCCCCCAGGCTCTGTCCATGGGATTCTCCAAGCAAGAGTACTGTAGTGGGTTGCCATTTCCTTCTCCAGGGGATCTTCCTGACCCAGGGATTAAACTCAGGTCTCCTGCATCGCAGGCAGATTCTTTATCACCGAGCCACCAAATTATCTCCTCACTCCCAACTCTACACCTTGTTGAAGCTCCCCCAAAGCCTGGAGGCGACTTTCTTGTTCACTGCTGTATCCCCATGTCTAGCATGGTCCTTGGTACAGAGTAGATGCCTAATATATGTATTTATGGAATGAATGGAAAAAACCTCTCTCTTTGATGTGGCTCTAGCTTCAACCCCAGCCACCTAAGACAGGGTTTTCTTCTTTCTGCCCTCCCCTGCCAAAGGGTTGAGTAGTTAAGTGCAGGTGGACAGCCAGTGGGCAGCTTGTGCTGAATGGGCAGAGAACTATAGTTTATCTGTAAGTTCCTAATCAAAGCACTTTCCCTCTGTGAACGTCAGTTTCTTTAAGCTGTGCAATGGGAATGGTGGTAACATTTAATCCAAACACAGAGCATATCAACAAGGTGTGTGGCCACACTCAGCAACCACTGTGCTAAGCTGCTTCAGTCTTGTCCAACTCTCTGCAATGCTATGGACTGTAGCCCGCCAGGCTCCTCTGTCCATGGGATTCCCCAGACAAGAATACTGAAGTGGGTTGCCATACCCTTCTCCAGAGACTCTTCCCCACCCAGGGGCTGAACCCTTGTCTCATACGTCTCCTGCATTGGCAGGTGGGTTCTTTACCACTAGCGCCACCTGGGAAGTTTTTTCATAATGGTCTAATACTCAGCCTGGGCGTGGCCTCTCCCTGGGCCCCCCTCAAGTGAGCTTCTGGAAGAGATAGATCTGTACTGTCCACAGGTGGCAAGGGCCTGCCCAGCTGGAGCACATTTGTGATGTCAGAGACGCGGGTGGGCATGTCTGTTATGGCCTGGCATGTGACAGTGAGCACATGCTTGGTAGATGTTGGGATGTGGGGGCATGGGCCATAGGTGTCTGCTGCAGGCACCTGGGGCCTGGGGGGAGTAGGGGACTGATCCGAGGTGTCTCCCCAGAACCCTGACCTGGACTCAGAGGCGCTGCTGGCCCTGCCCCTGCCTCAACTGGTACAGAAGTTACACAGTGGGGACCTGTATCCCGAGGCTGTGCTCTTCACCTACATAGGAAAGGTAAGGCCAGGGAGTGACCCCACTCCTTCCTCCCCTCTCTGTACAAGGCTGTGGGAAAACCTGGCTGGAGGGCCATGGTGGGACCACAGTGCCAAGGGCTGCCAGGGAGAGAGGGAGGGAGCCAGAGCTGTGTGTGTGTATGAGAGAGAGAGAGAGAAGGCTCTGTGTGTGTGCATGTGCTGGGGACACTGAGCATGTTGTCCTACCTAGAAACCTGGCTTTTAGCCCAGACTTCCCACCCCATTCCGCCCCCACCCCATCAGTCACTGAGTCTGGTCTGTTCCCTTTTAGAGCTCCCCCTAGACCATCCCCTTGTCTCCCCCGCTACCCTGGTCTTCCACCAGTCTCTGTCCAGGACCAAGCACCAGTCTCCTGGCCAGCTGCCCGCTCAGCATTCCAGCATCCTCTCTGGTCAAGGATTCCGGGGCTTGGGGCATCGGCAGCTCAGCTGCTGGCAGTTACCTGGCCCCCATAGCCTGCTGTGCTCTGGGGTTGCCTTTACCTGCAAGGCTCTTCTCCCTTCTCTTGCCCTGCTCAGTGCAACAGGCTCTCCTGAGTCTTCAGGGCCCAGAGAGGAGTCACGTCTTCCAGGAAGCCTCCCATAACCCTCCTCCCCTCCCAGTCTGGGTTAGGGTTTCCTCTTCAGTGGTCACTTACTAACAGCACATTTCTCATCACATTTTGGGGCTTGTCTTGTCTTTCTCTTTCCCAAGGCACATGTGTGGGCTTTTGGTGGACAGAGTCTTATTTGTCTTTGTACCTTAGGGCCTACCACGATGTCCTTTATATGTTGATAGTGCGTGCTCAAGAAATGTGTTTGAAACGAAATGAAGGAAGAAATTGTGCTTTATGAAAATGACTTGTATGTGATCTGATCTCTCGGAAGAGAGTACGTGGCAGTGACTGTGACCCCTAAGCAGGTGGACATGAGTGCCAGGCATGTGAGAGTGGTGTGAGTGACTGCAGCTGAGAAGGGGCAGAGAGGGACTGTGGAGAAAGGACTGGACACCCCTGGGTCGGGCGCATTGAAAGGACACAGTCTGAACAGATGGGGTTGCTTATTTCAAATCCATGTCCCTGAAAAAGCTCCAGCCCTTCAGAGGGAGCATCCACAGAGAGCATTCTGGCTACAGATTGGCCTCCTCTTTTCCTGCCCTGGTCAGCAGACAGATTTCACATACCTGAGTTGGCAATAGGGCCACAGTCATGTTCTTAACAGCTGGTATCAGTCAGCCATTCCTCAGATTCAGGTGTTCCTTTCACCTGGGCAGGTGTGGGCCGGGCCTGGGACAGAGGAGAGTGCTGCATGCCAGGAAGCAGAAGCCTGGGTCTAGCCCTGCTCTGCACTGACTCCTGGTGCGACTCAACATGGGGATCTAGCCTCACTGGGCACCGTGTGGCTTGAAGGAGGAGGTGAGTGGGGTGGCCAAGGGTCACCCTCCCCTTAGGTCGGCCTCTGGAGGGCATCTGAGGTCAGTCAGTATCTTGTTCCTTTGAGTGTCATGGTCCTCGGAGCACACACATACTCTCTATTCATCTCTGGAGGACACGTGAGGTCAGTATCTTGTTCCTTTGAGTGTCCTGGTCCTCGGAGCACTCCCTCTGTCTGTCTTGGAGTTGAAGGTCAGAGACAGCCTGGGTAAGGCTGGGCCGCATGTCCGCAATGAGGCCAGTGCTGGGCCTGCTTACCCTCTGTGCTCCTGGCCCTGGGTCAGGTTAATGGTTACCCTGTCACTGGGTGGTATATTTGAAAAGGCCAATCTTACGCTATGTTGATTTTGCCACAGTTGAAAAAACAAAAGAAGCCAGCCTCACCGCACTCTGTCGTATGTCCATTTCTCCCTACCCCAGGCCTGGGAAGTCAACAAAGGGACTAACTGTGTGACCACCTACCTGGCAGACTGTGAGACTCAGCTGTGCAAGGTCCCAAGACAGGGCCTGCTCTATGGTGTCCCCGTGAGCCTCAAGGAGTGCTTCAGCTATAAGGTGCGCCCTGCCCCAGTCCCTGCCAGCCAGCTCTGGGTCCTGGGTCACCCTGGGCCCTCAGAGGAAGTCCTAGGGCCAAAGGCCTTGAGAGGGCACCGCAGGTGTGTCCTGCCTTGGCCTGTGGGGCGGTGGTGGGAGCAAACCCTGTGTGTTGAAGCCCCCCTGGCTCATCAACCATGTCCCTCTCACCCATCCGTCCTTCTAGGGCCAGGACTCGACACTGGGCTTGAGCCTGAACCAGGGGGTGCCAGCGGAGGGTGACTGTGTGGTGGTGCAGGTGCTGAAGTTGCAGGGCGCTTTGCCCTTCGTGCACACCAATGTCCCCCAGTCCATGTTCAGGTTGGGTCCCAGGGGTGCAGGGTGGGGGGCAGGGGCACCGGTACCAACATGACAGGGGCTGACCCCTTCCCACTTCCTCCAGCTTTGACTGCAGTAACCCCCTCTTTGGCCCGACCATGAACCCATGGAATTCTTCCAAGAGCCCAGGTGGCTCCTCAGGGGGCGAGGGGGCCCTCATTGCCGCTGGGGGCTCCCCACTGGGCTTAGGCACCGACATTGGAGGCAGCATCCGCTTTCCCTCAGCCTTCTGTGGCATCTGCGGCCTCAAACCCACAGGGAACCGCCTCAGGTAGGATGTAGGTGGTGGGTGGAGGGAGCCCCTGAGTCCTGCTGTGTGACCTTGGCCTAGCTTCCCACCTCTCCGGGCTCCAGGCAGGGATTCCCTGACTGGGGTTTTGCTAGGAGGTAATGTCACAGTACCACCAGCCCCTGGTTCCTCGTTTCCAAAGTGGTGAGAGAGTTGGGGGCTGCTGACTGGATGTGGGGCCGGGCAGCGGGTGGCCATTTCCCATTTCCAACATCTTGTGTTTCTTATCCAGCAAGAGTGGTCTGAAGGGCTGTGTCTATGGACAGGTAGCAGGTGAGGTCTGTGGTTCCCTCTGTGCCCTGGAGGAGGGGGGTCTGCCCCTTTGCCCCTGCCTCTCCTCGGGGCAGTGTTGGGCCCCAAGGCCACTCTAGGTCTGCCTTTCTACCTCCTATCTGCTCACACTCCAGGGCTCCAGCCCAACCCTTGTTTGGACCCAGCCCCGGAACCCCCCGGGGCTGGGTGATCTCTCTCTCCTCCCCTCCCTGCCCCACAGTACAGCTCTCGGTTGGCCCCATGGCCCGGGACGTGGAGAGCCTGGCACTGTGCATGCGAGCGCTGCTGTGTGAGGACATGTTCCGCTTGGACCCCACCGTGCCCCCCTTGCCCTTCAGGGAGGAGGTGAGCAGTGGTGGGGGTGGGCATGGGGATGGATTCAGGGCTCACTGGTGCTCCTGAGCCCTTGCAGGCAGGCCTGGGAGGCCCTGTCTCTTGAAAACCAGCCCCCGGGGGTCTAAGGCCAGCACTAGCACCTCTGCTGGTGGTGGCACAGTGGTAAAGAAACCGCCAGCCAATGCAGGAGATACAGGAGGCATGGGTTCAATCCCTGGGTCGGGAAGATTCCCTGGAGAACGAAATGGCAACCCACTCCAGTATCCTTGCCAGGATAATCCCATGGACAGAGGAGTCGAGCGGGCTACAGTCCATGGGGTTGCAAAGAGTCAAACATGACTGAGTGACTGAGCACAGCAGCACCTCTGCAAACAGCCACCAGATGGTGCCCTTTCCTGCATTTGGAAATCCCAAGTCTTTCAAATTGGCTGGCTGGGAGCCAGAGCCTTGGAGCTGTCGCTGTGGAACAGGAGGGACTTGAGGCTAAGAACAGCTTGAGGGAGAACTCCTGAACCTCTTCCGTGTTTGACAAGCCAGTAAACAGGAGCCTTTCTTACAGCATTCATTTCTCTATCCCCAGCCTCCGGCAGAATGCTTGGCACGGAGGCTGAGTGAGTTAAGAACAGTTAAAAGCGGAGCGTTCTCTCTCCCAGAGAAAGCTGGGATTTGTGGGCAGGGATCTATCAGATACTGGCTTCCTCCAAGTATCACCAGCCTGTAGATCAGATAAGGCTGGGTGTATTAACTGTCTGTGGTGAGGGAGGGCGCTGCCCACACAGAGCCTTAGTAGCATGGGGGAGGAGCACAAAGTTAGAATATTGACGTTAGTTTGTCGGTGGATATGTCAATGATAGCTCAGTTGGTAAAGAATCCGCCCGCAATGTGGGAGACTTGGGTTCGATCCCTGTGTTGGGACGATCCCCTGGAGAAGGGAAAAGCTACCCACTCCGGTATTCTGGCCTGGAGAATTCCATGGAGTGTATAGTCTATGGGGTCGCAAAGAGTCATTTCATGTCAGTGTAGGGGGTTGGTTAGGATTGAGTCATACTGTAATTGGTTAGGACTGGTGGGTACAGCGAGGTGAGGATTCTGAGGAGAGCAATTCAAGAAGTCTTGGAGGATAAACTGTCATTTGGTGATCCTATTGAAGAGCTGATGGGTCTTTTAAGAATGACTAATAAAGTTATCTGTACTTTACGAGCAACAGATTTCAGGAGTACTCAAGTTAGAGATGTGAGCAGTGCTATAGTGTGTGCTTAGTCACTCAATCGTGTCCGACTCTGCAACCCCATGGATTGTAGCCCTTGGGGCTCCTCCGTCCATGGGAATTCTCCAGGCAAGAATACTGGAGTGAGTTGCCATGCCCTCCTCCAGGAGGTATAGTAAAGCTATGTTTATGTAGACTGTGTAAGCTGTGTGGTGTAAGTGCCGTTTCTCAGCGATCTGGCATTACTCCCTACAGACCTCTTGCCTGGGAAGGGGTGAGGGCCCCTGGGCAGCATGAGATCTGGGCTGGGGTGAGGGAGGGCAAGCTCCCACTCCTCAGCTGAGGAGATGTTCTAACTCTACCCAAGGGCTCCCTTCCCCAGAGGGAGGAGAGGCAATGAGATCCCTGTCCCAGGGCCTGGAACAATCTATTATGGGAGCCAGGACTTACATCCTTGAAACAGGCTGTGGACGCCTGGGTTTCTGCCCTGATGTTGCTACTCTACCCTGACAAGTGGCCTGGGGCAAGTCCCGGCCCTGCTCAGGGCCTGTCTCCCTGTCTAGACCTGAAGCCTGTGGAATCCTCCTTCTTGCTCTGTCCACCTGCAAAGTCACTGGGAAGGTGTTTTGTGAAGGGGTCAGATACAACAGGGGCTGGCCTCCCTGGAGGTCAGTTTCTGGGGATCTAGGCAGCAGCCTCAAAGCTGTGTCTGGGGCTGAGTAATGGCTCTGAGCTCTGGGAGCCCTGCTTCGGGCCACCGTCTCCTGACCTGACTCTGACTCGTGCATGCTGCCCCCAGATCTACAGGAGCTCTCAGCCCCTGCGTGTAGGGTATTATGAGACTGACAACTATACCATGCCCACGCCGGCCATGAAGCGGGCCCTGCTGGAGACCAAGCAGAGACTCGAGGTTGCTGGCCACACGGTATGCTGGGCGGGGGGAGGGAACCCAAAGGTTCTGGCATTGCCCCTCCTTCAGGGAAGCCTTCTAGGTACCCATGGCTGCCACCCATCCCTGGCACCCTTGCACCCTGATTGTTCTGAGATTGGGGTCGCAAATTCGATCCCTGGGGGACCAGTAAAAAGGGCTGATCAGAAGTATTGGGGTACATGCTTGATGGTGACCTCACCTCTGAGCTGGGATGTGGGAGCTGCATGGAGTGGTCCTTCCTCGTCAACCACAAACAGTGGTGCACAGCTGTCCAGGGGTTCTCAGCGCCCTGAGATGGCAGGCTTGGGGCCGTTCACCTGAGACAGGCTTATATGTGGTTCCAGACTCCTCTCAGGATACACATCTTATGGGGAGTTATCACAGGCCAACAAGGGTGCCTTTGTGGCTCCAGTGAGGGCACCGTGAGGGCTGAGGGCTGCCTTGACAGTGTGTTTTTGGGGGTGGGACCCAAGGGTTTCTAGGTCTGGGAACCTTACATGCCTCCATCTCTGCAGCTGGTTCCCTTCCTGCCAAGCAACATACCTCATGCTCTGGAGACCCTGGGCACGGGTGGGCTGTTCAGTGATGGTGGCACGACCTTCCTACAGAACTTGTGAGTGACTGGGTTTGGGGGTGGGTGGTGGGATCAGGACATGGGTAGATGCAGGGAGAGCAGCTGAGTGCTGTGTTCCTCCCTGGGACAGGCCACTGGGGAAGATGGAGGACAGGCCTTGGCAGAACCTGAAGAAGGCCTGGAGCTTCCTGGGCAGGGACCTTACCATCCCTCCAGCTTCAAGCTGAGCCTAGAGCTGCCTTGTCAGGGAGACCTTGGAAAGGTGCCAGTGTGGGGAGAGGCAGGATTGAGCAGCCCTGGCCTGGCCCTGGGCTGAGTTGTGCAGGATGTTGCTTATCTATTGGGGAAAGATTGAGAAATAAGGGTGGAATCAAGCAGGAGGGCAAGGGTGTAGACCTGCCATTACTCCACACTCCTTGGATTTGTGCCACATCTTCCGCCTTTGAGCAGGATCTGTTTTCTTGTCTGAAAAGTCAGAAGATTGGACCACACCCACTTTATGAGGCTTGCAGAGCTCATATTTGAGAAGCTGGTCCCACAGGGATGTTTTCAGTTCTAAAGGCTGATGGGGGCAGGGCAGGTCTGTGAAGATGCTTCCTGGGGACATGCCCAGATTGAATGGACTTCTGCCAGTAGCCAAGTATGATCTGGGAGGCTTCCCTGGTAACTCAGCTGGTAAAGAATATGCCTGCAATGCAGGAGACCCCGGTTCGATTCCTGGGTCGGGAAGATCGGCTGGAGAAGGGATACCCACTCCAGTATTCTTGGGCTTCTCTGGTGGCTCAACTGGTAAAGAATCCACCTGCAATGCAGGAGACCTGGGTTCGATCCCTGGGTTGAGAAGATCCCCTGGAGAACGGAACGGCTACCCACTCCAGTATTCTGGCCTGGAGAATTCCATGGACTATTCCATGGGGTTGCAAAGAGTTGGACACGACTGAGCAACTTTCACTTCAGTGGAAAGAGCCACCCCTCAGTTTGGCCCTCAGGGTGAGACTTCAGAATCAGCTGCCTGAGACCTTTCCCTGAGATTGAGAGCAGAGATAGCCTCAGAGGCAAGGATTACTGTACCCACTCGGGATTAAACCACTTGTGCCTCCAGGCTGGCATCAGCATCTGTGGGGGGATGCCCTCGGCAGTATCTTTGGGCCAGGGAGATGCTTCCCACAGTTCTTATTGCTCTGAGCTGAGTTTGCAATGGAGGGAGACAGGGAGCCCTGCCTTAGGGAGCTCCAGTGGATATGGGTAGAGCCTAAGCATCCCAAAGGGTCTGCAGACACATGTCGCATATTGGAAAGCAGAGGCTGGGATGAAGGGGCTGGAGGCTGTGGTTACTGGAGTCTGGTGAGGAGGGAGGTAGAGTCACTGAGTGGAGACTGGGGGATGCCGCAGGTGGGGGTGAGCCAGGAGGGACGCCTTGGGTAGATGTGCCTGGACTGGACCCTTTGTCTCCCAGCAAAGGTGATTTCGTGGATTCCTGCCTGGGGGACTTGATCTCAATTCTGAGGCTGCCCGGATGGCTTAAAGGACTGCTGGCTTTCATGATGAAGCCTCTGGTGAGGGCACAAGGAATGGAAGGGTGGGCACCACTGGGCTCTTTCCCCCTTCCCTTAGCCTCCTTTTCTTCTCAGCCCCTACCCTATCTCTTTTCCTCCGCTCATGCTCTTCAATCTTCAGCCAACCTGCTTGCTGAGAGGAGTGCTGACCTGGGGCCTGCGGGGAGGGACAGAAGGAGGAGGCCTAGGTGGCTTGGCCTGAAGATTATTGCCACACCTGGCCTAAAGTCTAGTCACTGACAGTGTCTGTTCTATTGCAGTTCCCAAGGTTATCAGCCTTTCTCAACAATATGAAGTCTCGGTAAGAGTTTTTCCCACGCCTAGATGCCTGCACAACTGTTCCCCTGACCTGGGTCCAAGTGCTTTCCAATGGGAAACGATGAGAAAAGTAGCTTCTGAGGCTGGAAGTGGTCTAAGCAGGGTGGCAACCTCTGTGGCCTTGGGCGGGGGGGCAGTCTTGAATATGTCTTAGCAAGATACAGGAAAGGCTGGAGAGTAAGGTCCTGAAGGAGAGCAAGGTTGGGAGAAAATGAAGAGGAGGAGATTGCCCTGCCTGGACATGGGTGGAAAGGCCCAGAAAGGAGCTAGTGGGTGGCAAGGAGCGGGGGATATTGGGGACCCGTGAGAGGTGCTGGTTTTAGAGACCAAACTGCACTGCGCCTGCTCCTGCCTGCCCCTCGGGGCCTCAAGCCAGAAAAGATGGGAGTAAATTGCCTGATTCTCAGGCCCTTACAGCTTGTGGACTTGCCTTCTCTTTCATGTGTGTGTGCTAAGTCGCTTCAGTTGTGTCCAGCTCTTTTTGACTCAATGGACTGGAGCCCGCCAGGCTCCTCTGTCCAGGGGCTTCTCCAGGCAAGAATACTGGAGTGGGTTGCATGCCCTCCTCCAGGGGATCTTCCCCACCCAGTGATTGAACCTATGTCTCCTGTGGCTCCTGCATTGCAGGTGGCTTCTTTACCGCTGAGCCATGGGGGAAGCCCATTCCTCTCTCACTACCAGGCATTGAGGACCTTGGGTGGCTCTGTGTCCTAAGAATAGCTGGTGGTCTGGCCTAAGTCCCTCTTGGGGACTCCATGGGGTATGAACTTAGGGATTAGAACTTCTGCCCCGCACTGCTTTCTTCTCAGAGTGCCCTGGAATTGAGAAGGGTCTGAGAAGGAAGGGAATCTGGGAGATTTTGAGAGTAGGGGCCTGATGTTGCTAATCCCCATGGCTGTGATCATCATGGTTGGTGACTCCACTCCCTCTGTCCAGGTCAGCCAGAAAGCTCTGGGAACTACATCATGAGACTGAGGTGAGGCCAGAGCCCCTGGACTAGAGTAGGGCGGGTGGGGGTGGGGCCGGACAGGGCATATGCCTTGGGGTCTCTTGGAAACTGGTCCCTCTGGTCCCCTGGAGTGGCCCATCATCCCCTGCTCGCACTCCCTGGATTGGACCATTTGGGGCCTGCTCTGTGACCCTCACTTGCCCGGAGGCCCATTGTAGGGGCCTGGGTCAGCCTGGGTGGGACTCCTGCCCTGGACACCTCTTTGCCACTCTGGTGCTGCCTGTAACCAACACTCCGTGGCCCCACCCTGGCAGGAAGAGTGGTCTCTGTGGTTCCGTGGAGCATTTGATGCCCCCTGAAAGCATCCCTGTCTGAATATCCCAAGGTCCTCCATGCTATCGTGGCTCAGTTCAGATCTGGGGCAGGCATGGGGCCAGTCACCCCGCCTCAGTGCCTGTGCTGCAGAGTCCATGTAATGGGTTGGGTCTGAGAGCTTCACTGGGTGTGCGGGTGTCCTCCACAGGTATACCGGCACTCCGTGATGGCCCAGTGGAGAGCCCTGGAGCTGGATGTGCTGCTCACCCCCATGATGGGCCCTGCTCTGGACCTGAACGGCCCAGGCAAGGCCACAGGTGAGGCTGGCAGCCCCATCACATCCCTCTCAGCTGTCTCTTCTCTTCTGAGTTCCACCCTGTGCCTGGTGAGGTTGCTGGGAAGTAGGAGGAGAGGACCCCTGGGGGAGGACTCCACTCCTGATAGGCTCACGGTCTGGTTGGCTGGAGAGAAGGGAGTCAGGTGGTATGCCTTGGGAGGGAATGAGCTCCTCGTCCTCAGCGATATTCAAGTTGGAGGTCTTGTTACAGAGTCTATGGTTTTGGGAGGTGGTGTTTGAAGTCCAGGTGGGATTTAGATAAACCAAGAAAACAGCAATGAAGCTGCAGAGGGGGAGGCACAGGGCAAGCACTAGCAGGCCCTCCAGCCTGCCCTGAATCCAGGTTCCCGGGCTTTGTCACTCCCACTCAAGTCTCAGCCCTAGGAGAGAACCCTCCCTGCTGGTGGAGGCCAGTGCCATCTCTTAGGGTGGAAGATGGGGGCTCGGAGCGGACAGTCATCACGGAAGGTTGGCTGACCTGCTCCAGCCCCTTGTGCTGTGTCTCAGGGGCTGTCAGCTATACTCTGCTCTACAACTGCCTGGACTTCCCCGCGGGGGTGGTACCCGTCACCATGGTGACCGCTGAGGACGAGGCCCAGCTGCAGCTTTACAAGGGCTACTTTGGGGATATCTGGGACAAGACGCTGCAGAAGGTGAGTCTCTTCCCCTTGCCTCCCCGCCAGGACCCCTTCCTCTAGTGGAGAGGACAGTATAACCAGGCACAGGCCTTGTCGGCCTTTCTTAATGCAGGACCCCTAGAGACTGCGGGCAGGCCCTGCTGTGCTGCCCCTCCTCCCCAGCTGGGGCGCTTCCCGGGTCTGGGTGGGGCCCTGCCTTGAGACCTCGGGTCCTGATGCTTGTGTGCCCTCAGGTTGTAAGGAAGAGCGTGGGGCTGCCCGTGGCTGTGCAGTGCGTGGCTCTGCCCTGGCAGGAAGAGCTGTGTCTGCGGTTCATGCGGGAGGTGGAGCAGCTGATGAACCCGGACAAGCAGCTATCCTGACTGCGGCCCACCCGGCCCTGGAGGACCCGAGACCCGCCTGGAGCTGCGTCCAGCCTGGTCAGGGCACAGCTGCTGCCCCACCAGGAAGTGTTCAGCCTGGGCTGAGGCTTCCGAGTCCCCCCTCCGTCACCCCCTACAAGAAGCCCAGACCCTTGGACTCTGGACCTCACTTCCTCCCCAGGTCCGCTCTCTGTCCTGACCACCCGCCTTGCTGTGGCAGCCAGCGGGCATGACATGATGACTAACAGTCAAGAACTGGTGTCTGGTGTGTGTGTGCTTTCTGACGGTCACTGTTAGGGCCCCGGGGTTGGACACCTGCCCTTCTAGAACCCGACTTCAGCCATGTCCATCTCCTGCTCCCAAACCTCCTGTAGTTCCCATCACTCACAGCATGGACACAGGTTTTTCAGGGTGGCTCTTGCAGCCCCAGCTCTTCACCCTCACCCACTGTCTCCCCGTCCCCGCCTCCCAACCCTCAGACTAAGCCCTACTTAGTTAGACATTGTCTTCTCTCTCTGTTCTCCCTTTGCTCCTTCCCTCTGCTGAGGAGGCCCTTTCTGCTCCTCTACCATTAAATCCTTTGAGGCCCAGCTCAGATCCCTCTTTCTCCCTCTGAACCCTGGAGTAGGGGGGCTGTTTCTGTCCAATCAGCCCTGTGTGGTGGGCATCTGCAGGTGGGTTGCCTCAGCACACTGGCTCTCCTTGATGCAGGGGCACTATTTTTACATCTTTGTCCTCAGCGGGCAGCACAGGGCTGGGTACAGGGCAGCAGGGAGCCTGGGATGCTGTTGGGGAGAGCAGCCCACAGGCCTGGGGAGGCAAGCCCAAGACAAGACGATCTGGCAGAGAGTGCTTGCAGGACCAGTCAAGGACTGGATATTATGGGAAGGCCTCCTGAAGGAGGAGAACCTGTGTTGCGTAGAGACTGAGTTTCCCAGAGGCTGAGGGAGGGGACGAGGACATCCCAGGGAGAGGGAAAAATATGCCCGAAAACTAGGACGAGTTTGGTAGATGGAAGCATTGTGCTTCCAGGAGGAGCAGCAGAGAGGTAGGTGGGGGTCAGATCAAGGGGGTTTGGGGGGCCAGTTCAGGTACTTGAATCCAGTCTCCAGGGCAGTGGGGTGCTCTTGAAAGATCACCCAGGTGTGCTGAGGAGAGTAGACTAGAATGGCAGAGCCTGGAGAGCGTAACCAGGCTGTTCCATGATCCTAGTGTGAGGAAGGGGGCCTGAGGCCTGAGCTAGGGCAGTGGTTTGGGGTGCAGGTGAGCTGTCTGGGCCTGTGTTGCTTGGTGGGCGGCAGGTAGCTCATTTGGGCTGTTCTGGGGGCTGCTTGGGCCCACAAGCAGAGCTTCCTCATGCCTCCCTGGCTCCAGCCCTAACTCTCCTGCTTGCTGTTGAAGATGTGTCTGGCCTGAGCCCTCGAGCTCAGGTGGGCCCCTGGCTCCCACCTGACTAACATCAGATTCTTTCCAGGACAACTGCTTTCCCAAGGCTTCCTTCTCTGCCCAGATTTTCCTGCTTCTCCAGAGGTGTCTTCCCCTCCACATCACGTGCCCAGTGGCACCTATACTTTCTGTCAATAGTAACCCAGCCTCAGTTGGGGCAAGTCTCAGGGCAGACATGAGCCTCCCTGGGAGCTGACTAGAGGGCCTAATCCGCACAGACACCTAGGTTGGGATGACCAAGAAGCTGCTGCACTTTGCCCTGGTTTCTTATCTGCTGCTACTGTCATTTTGGCTCATATATTTCCATGAAATCACTCAGCATCTGCCTCAGCTTCCTGACCATTTCTGTCTTTGGTTAATGATAGCCTTGTGCTTTCAGACCTCACTTCCATTCTTTCCAGTCAATAATTCCAATCAATAACTGGGTTACTGATTCCCCTCTTGAATCCCAGCATGCCCATGCCCAGCTCTGTTTTTAGTGGTGCTGAAGCTCCTCCAAACCTGTCTGTCATCTCTCAGAGGCTCTGGGGCCTGTGTGGGTGGCAGATTTTGGTACAAACATGTTGGCTCGATCATAATCAGGGATGAGGGAAAGGTTAGACAAAGGGGCCAAGTGCTGCCAAGGGCAGAGGAGGTGGTCAGTGAGGAAGCAAGTGCCCATTGCATTCCACCCCTACAGCTACACCCTGGTCCAAGCCTCCTGCCTCTCACCTGGACACCAATAACCCAACTGGGGTCCCTGCTTCCTTCCCCACCTGTCCAATCAATCCATTTTCCGTACAGCAGCCAGAGTGATCCCATGAAAGTGTATATCAGGTTGAGTCACCTCTCTCCCTAAGACCTTGCAATGGCTTCCCAATCAACCGAGATGAAAATCTGGTCTCTTCAAGTCCTTTGAGGTCCTAAGTGACATGGCCCTTGCCCACCTCCCCTGCCTCATCTTGGATGTCTCTTCCTCTCATTCCCTGTGCTCCAGCCACACGAGCACCTTATGGTCTCTTGCTCATCTCAAGCTGGTCCCTGCTCCAGAGCCTTTGTGTTAGCTGTCCCTCTGCTCGGAACTCTTGACACCAATGTCACCCTCCCTGATCACCTACTTGGAGAACAGCTTCCTCTGACGTCTTCTAACATGTCACCCCTTGGACTTAATACCATTGTCACTATCTAGGATCATATGGGTTGGTTTTTTTTTTTTTTTTGTCTCCACTCAAGTAAGCTTCCTGAGAACTGCACTTTGTCATGCTCATCACAGAACTCAGCATGTGGAATGGTTCCTATAGGGTGTTTAGTTAATTCAGTGAACACCAAGTGAGCATCTACTAGGGACCAGGAGCTGTATTTGATGCTGGGACTGCAGTGATATATGGGGCAGACTAGGGTTTTGTCCTCTCAGATCTGCATTCTGGAGTATATTTTTTGAATGAAAGGCAGGCAGGTGTGCTATTAAAGACCTACATCTTTAATGTGCATGCTCAGTCTCTTCAGTCGTATCTGACTCTTTGTGACGCTATGGACTGTAGCCTGCCAAGCTCCTCTGTCCATTGAGATTCTCCAGGCAAGAATTCTGGAGTGGGTTGCCGTACTCTCCTCCACATATTTAATACTTAATACATGGAGTGATAAGATTATTTTTAATCAGGGCAAGTGAGAAGGACATTCTGAATATGAGCCAACTAATATTTAGGCCCTTCATAGTCATCATGTCATTTTATCCTACTAACCATGTTATGTGTATTTGTGTTCTCACTTTGCAGAAAGGCCCCACAGCTAGAAGCACATAATTTCTGTATGTGCAAAAGCTGGGAGGACCCACCAAAGCTGGTTGGGACATTCAGGACTTGATGAGACTTGACTATGTGGCTATCTCTCATGCCCAGGCTTTCTGGGCACGACAACCCCAGGGCTCTTTCCTTGGCTCTGATCTGACTGAGTACTTACTGGTGACTTGGATGAGGCCACATAATACATGTCTCATCAAGTCCTGAATGTCCCAGCCTGCCTTGGTGGATCCTCCCAGTTTTCCACATATAGAAATGAGGTGGGGAATTAGAATCAAGATCTGATTTATTCTATGTCAGAACCTCTGCCTGATGTCCCCAGATGCAGAGGCCCAGAGGAGTGATAACATAATCCAGCCACTGCCTCTTCCTGTCTGACCACCAGTCTTGTGGCCTCAAGGCCCTCTAAGTCACGTGGCTACTGCCTGGTCTCAGCCTTTCCTTTACTCCCTAGTCCACTTCAAGAGCTTCTTGCCTGACCTCCCCACTCCAGACTGGTCATCTCCAACTGTCTTTCATTTGGCATTTGAGTTGTTGTTGTTCAGTTGGTCAATCGTGTCTGACTCTGTGACCCCATGGACTGCAGCAGGTCAAACCGTCCTTCACTATCTCCTGGAGATTGCTCAAACTCATGTTCATTGAGTTGATGATGCCATCCAACCACCTCCTCTTCTGTTGCTCCCTTCTCCTGCCCTCAATCCTTACCCACGTCAGGGTCTTTTCCAGTGAGTTGGCTCTTTCCTTCAGGTGGCCAAAGGACTGGAGCTTCAGCTTCAGCATCAGTCCTTTCAATGAATATTCAGGGTTGATTTACTTTAAGATTGACTGGTTTGACCTCCTTGCTGTCCAAGGGACCCTCAAGAGTCTTCTGCAACACCACACTTCTAAAGCATCAGTTCTTCAATGCTCAACCTTCTTTATAGTCCAACTCTCACATCCATATATGACTACAGGAAAAACCATAGCTTTGACTATATGGACCTTTGTTGGCAAAGTGATGTTTCTGCTTTTTAATATGCTGTCTAGGTTTGTCATAGCTTTTCTTTCAAGGAGCAAATGTCTTTTAATATCATGGCTGAAGTCACTGTCCAGTCATTTTGGAGCCCAAGAAAATAGTTTCCATTTTTTCCATTGTTTCCATTTTTTCCCTATCTATTTACCATGAAGTGATGGGACCACATGCCATGATCTTAGTTTTTTTGAATGTTGAGCTTCAAGCCAGCCTTTTCACTCTCCTCTTTCATTTTCATCAAGAGGCTCTTCAGTTCCTTTTCACTTTCTGCCATAAGGGTGGTGTCATCTGCCTATCTGAGGTTGTTGATATTTCTCTCAACAATCTTGATTCCAGCTTGGGATTCATCCAGCCCAGCATTTTGTATGAGGTACTCTGCATGTAAGTTAAATAAGCAAGGTGACAATATAAAGCCTTGACATACTCCTTTCCCAATTTTGAACCAGTCCGTTGTTTCATGTCTGGTTCTAACTGTTGCTTATTGACCTGAATACAGGTTTCTCAGAATGCAGGTAAGGTGGTCTGGTATTCCCATCTCTTTCAGAATTTTCCACAGTTTGTTGTGATCCACACAGTCAAAGGCCTTAGTGTAGTCAGTGAAGCAGAAGTAGATGTTTTTCTGGAATTCTCTTGCTTTTTCTATGATCCAATAGATGTTGGCAATTTGATCTCTGGTTCTTCTGCCTTTTCTGAATTCAGCTTGTACATCTGGAAGTCCTTGGTTCACATACTGTTGAAGTATAGCTTGAAATATTTTGAACATTACCTTGCTAGCATGTGAAATGAGTGCAATTGTGTGGTAGTTTGAACATTCTTTGGATTTGCCCTTCTTTGGGGTTGGAATGAAAACTGACCTTTTCCAGTCTTGTGGCCAGGACTCGTATGGCAGTTAAGTGACCTCTCTAAAAGCAAATCTCATCACGCCTAAGGGCTTGTACTCAGTCCAGACTCCTGGCTCTGACCCACAAGGCCATGCTTCACCTGATTGTGCAACTGACCAATCTGGATTCCTCCCCTTCCTTGGGGCCTGAGGGAATTCTTGGGACACTGTATAGCTCCCATTTCCATGCCCTTTGCTCATTGTACTTGCTCTGCCTGGAATTCTTCATGTTTCTACCTAAGGAGCCCCCTGTCCCACCAATCCAAGGTAAGAGTGGTCATCCTCTTACAATAGTCAGGCTGTGTTGAAAGGGCTTCTTGATGCTTCTGTCCATGCCTGAAAGCATGAAAGCAGGGTCTGCATCTTAATAATAGAATCCAACATCAATTAGGCTGTGGAGTTGATAATCCATTATCTCATTGGAAAAAATGGACACTATTGCTTCCATTTTGTATATGAGAAAACTGAAGTTCAGAAAGGGTTACTAACAGGGACTTCACTGACAAGCCAATGGTTAAGACCCAGTGATTCCAATGCAGGCTGCGTGAGTTCAATCCCCGGTCAGAGCTAAGATCCCACACACTGGGTAGATCAGCCAGTTTGCTACATACCCAACTCTGAACTTAGTGTACTTTCTTTGTTTGAACAATCAGCCCAAGAACAGGCAGTATACCCTCTCTGAGTGCCAAATTCTGTGCTAAGGGCCCACAACCCTGGAGACAGAAGCCGTGTCCAAGCACTGTGCTCCTCTGCTGGTATCTGGTTACAGGTGTTTACAGAAGGGTTTCAGTATTGTACCCGCCACTTGTCCCTAAGAGGCACCATCTTGTAGGGTTATCCCAGAACCCCAGCTCACTGAGAGCCTTTGGGATCCTGGCTCTGTTGCTCACTCTTTCTGTTCAGCCTCCCAGCTTTGTCTATCTACAAATCTGAACACTGAACCTCTCCAACCTCATTCAAGTTACCAATCAGATCAGAACCAAAGAAAGAGCCTTTATACCCTGGATAACCTAGGCATAAGAGACAGCCACATAATCAGGTCTCATCATGTCCTGAACATCCCATCCAGTCTTGGTGGGTCCTGCCAGTTTCCCCACACGTAGACTGGGAGTGGTGGTACTCTTTATATGTGGCATCTGATGGCACAGGTGGCATGTGTCCCTAAGTACTGAGGCAAACGAGATGACCTGGTGTCAGGATTGTGTGGGGTTTGCCCTTGTAGGTCCAGCACCCAGCAAGGTGCCTGGTACTCAGTGGGTACCCAAAAAAGGCTTGTTGAATGGAGGAGTGGTTGACTTGTTATTAGTGAACCCATCGGCACCTCCTGTTCCTTCTCTCATCCTAAACAGGAGTGTCCTGGTCAGCCCTGGCCCTCAGCCCTTTTTGCATTTATCCTACTACAGCTGTGACCTTGACTTGTGCCCATAAGGACAAATACCTCCCAGTCTATATTCAACCTGTGACTTTCTCCTAGTCTGCAAGTCCTCATCCATCCCCTTCCCCATCTCTAGGATACCCCCTTCATCACCATCCATCCAATAAATATATTGAACTCCTCCCCCAGGTATCACCTCTGGGTAACCCATCAGAAATGGTCCCTGCCTGAAGGAAGCTTTCCCCACTCTTCTAGCAAACAGACCCCAAATGCACTATCACATAAATACACTTGTTAGAAGTGCCATAAAGCTGAAGCACTATTGTGTGTTATGAAAGTAAACTAAATGGTACCTGGTTCATCCTGGTGTGTGTGTGTGTGTGTGGGAACATTTCCTGAAGGAAGGGACATTTAAGCCAGGAACAGCACTTCACAAAAGCCAGGAAATGAATGTATTTTAAGAAGGGTGGAGGGACTTCCCTGGAGGTCCAGTGGTTGAGACTCCACCTGCCAAGGCATGAGGGCACAGTTTCAATCCCTTGTCAAGGAACTAGCATCTCACATGCTGCATGGTGTAGCTAATAAACAAATACAATTGAAAAAAAGAAGGATGGAGTGATAACCCTGGTGTTCCAGTGGTTAAGAATCTGCTTGCCAATGCAGGGGACACTAGTTCAATCCTTGGTCTAGAAGGATCCCACATGCTGCAGAGCCACTAAGCCTGTGCGCCACAACTACTGAGCCCACGCTCTGCAACAAGAGAAGCCACCCAAATAAGAAGCCCCTGCATCACAAGGAAAAGTAGCCCTACTCACCGCAACTAGAGAAAGCCCACATGTAGCAATGAAGACCCAGCGCAACCACAAATAAATTAATAAAGGAAGAAGGTGGAGGAAAAACTTCCAATACTGCTGAGTTAACTTTGGGAAGATTGTCAGAATAACTTGGCATAAATCAGACTGGATTGGGTGGAGGAGTGAATGAAAGATGAGCAAATAAAGGCAGCAAGTGCAGATAACTGGAGAAGCTTAACTGAAGAAGATAACTGGAGAAGATAACTGGGAGTAGAAGAAACATGTCAATGTGGTAGCTATGTAGGATGCAGATCTGAATAGGTCTTCAAGAATTTGTTTTTATTATTATTTTTTTAAGATGGGAGAGACATAGGTGTTAAATGCTGCTAGAAAGGAGCCATAAAGGTAATAAAGGCAGAAATAAAGGGCTCGACCTATTTGTTATTCCTCCATTTAAGAAGTATCATTGAGCAACTGCCATGTGCCAGGAACTTTGCAAAAGATTGATGAGGTACTTGCTTTTAAGAAATTTATTTTTCAGGGAGGGAGGCAAGAAATAAGTAACAATGATTTCAGTGAATGGTAAGTGTGATGCGGAGATAAAATGAGGTGATGAAATGGAGGGGTGTGTTTCTGTAAAGGGTGATGTAACAAGCCCCAGGGCACAGCAGGGGCATTTCTGCTAATTGATGTCTGGGGGACCTGAGCTGTCAGGGTAAGTCAGGGTTCAGTGACAGTGCATGGAGGTGGGGAAAGGAACAGTGGGAGAACAGGAGGAAGTCACAGGGAGTTTGCAAATGTCAAGGAAGGCTAATTCCAGAGGCCTCTTGGAGATGGTGAAGAGTAGTAGAGGGAGATGACCTTGGGGTTACCCTTTAGGACATGATAGGTAGGTCAACTGCTGACTCCAATCCACTCTGGGTGCTCAGACTCAACATTACTAACCACAAACTCATCTCTTTCCCGGCAAATCTGCTGCTGACTTTCCAGTATTGAGGATGGAGCCACCATTTTCCAGGTTGCCAGTGACTGGCAGCCTCAGATGTTTCCGACTGCTCCCTTCTCCCTCTCTGATACAGAGGATCAGGCCCAAACAGACAGGCGTAGAAGGACTCCAAGATCAAGTTCCTCCTGTTCTGCTGCTGCACATCCTCTTGGTCTTTCCTGCAGGAAGTCACGTCCACCTCCTCACCCTACCCCATCCCACCTCACCCTGAAGATGCCTGCTTTCCTTGGTGGTAGGGAGTCCCTAGTCCAGTGAGGAAATGGGAGATGGGTCTGGAAGGGTGAAGCAGTCGACTAGGGTGAAGCAGTCCCAGGGGCAGCAGTGGCCTTGCCTGGGGAATCAGGAACAGAAGTTCATCTGGGCTGGCAGGGGAAGGGGCGAGGACTACGCCTGCCTGCCTTGGTCCTCACTTTCTGACATCATGTCTCCTGGGACGGATGCCTTCTGAACTTTGCCTGCATCCCCAGGTGTCCCTTCCTTTCTTCCCTGCCTGGGCCTCAGATACCCCCAGAGTGAGCTGCTAATTCTGGGCAGGTGGGCTGTTCAGTCCACCTCCCTGTGGCCTGAGAGTCATGTTAAGGGGGTTGGTGATTATCCTGCAGACCACAGGAAACCATAGGAGCAACCCACTGAGAACTGGAGAGGGTCAGGTTGGGGTGCTGGTGGGGTGTCTGAGGGGTGGGTGGGATGAGGGAGGAGAATGTAAAGAAAGTGGGATCAGAGCCTAGTCACCTGCCCACCTGGTGTCCTGGGCTCCTCTTCAGGCTAGTTTCTGCCACAGCCCCTTCATCTGCCTGGCCCGAGGAACGGAGGACTTTATTTGCATAAGGACATGTCCAGATGGCTGTAAGGGCTAGATGGGATGAGGTTAGGTTCTGCCAACACCTGGGGCTCCGCCTCTTTGGGAAACAGGCGTGGGAGGGTGGAGCTGATAAATAAAAAGGCAGCCTTCCTGAGGAAGCAGCTGGTGCATCTGCACGGGTCCCACAATGCCTGGGGTGATCTGGCTATCTCACTCGCTGGTGGTGTTACTCCCGGTGGCCCTGCTAGGGGTTGTCTTGCTGGGGGCCACCATGCTCTTCTGGTGGCAGGCTCCAGCATGGAGCAAGATCCCCAGGGCGCAGAAGCGTAGGGAGGAGGCTCTGAGGCGGATGGCAGCCCTGGCAGAACGTCTCCGGCAGCAGGTGAGTGGACATTGACCCTCAATCCCAATAGTGGGTCCCACCTCAGGACAGAGCTCCTCCCATGACCTCATCTCCTTCAGAAGACAGGGAGCAGCAACCCCCCACCCCCCGCCAGCTCCCTAAGCTGGCTTCTTGTGTCCCCATCAGTTCCTCCTTCATCTGTGTCCTTTGAGCCCCTTGAGGTCAGGGGCAGTGTGTTTTCTCTTTCTTCCAGTGCCTGTCACAGGGCTCGGCTGCATGGTGGGTATTTACCTGGGCTATTTGTTGAACTAAAACTGATGGAGGCAACTGGAGGTAGGAGGCCAGGCTTCTTTCAGCCCCTGAGCACCCTTAGACCCCACTGGGACAGGACCCTGGTCTTCAAATTCTGCCTCTCATCCCCTTCATCCCCCACATGGGGGTTCTGCAAATTTTTGCTGAGCACACGACAGATGCAAAACACTGGGGATCACTGAAGGTGGGGTCTTCACAGGAAGCTTTGTTTCTTTCCTTTAATTGTTAAGAGCACAGGCTCTGAAGTGAATCTGAGTTTACTAATTTTTTTGTCCTTTAAACCTAATTTTACACTGGGGTATAGCTATGGTAGTTTCAGGTGGATTTCAGAGTGACTCAGCCATGTATACGCATGTCTCCGTGTGTCCATTCTCCGCTCAACTCCCCTTCCATACAGCCCGCCGTATAACATTGAGCTGAGTTTCCCGTGCTATACAGTAGATCCTTGTTGGTTATCCATTTAAAATATAGCAGTGCATACGTGTCGATCCCGAACTCCCTAACTATCCTTTCCCTGCATCCTTCCCCCTGGCAACCTTAAGTTTGTTTTCTAAATCTGTGAGTCTGCCCGGAAGCTATGTTTCTCACCCAGGGGCTTGGACAGTTTGACGGCCAATGGTGCAAGACAATGAGGCACTCACTGTGGCTGGCAGTTGAGATGTGGGTGTGTCTGTCGAGAGCGGAGCCTGTCGAGAGCGGCAGAGAGTGGGGAGGGAGAGGCATGGAGACAACTCTACACGGCGACTGTGGTTTGTTGGGTAGCCTGCACAATGTGACCATCCTTTTCCTGGGCCTTGTATTCCCCATCTGCCCAAGGAGAGGTGGGCTCGTGGTATCTTGGGTGACTGTGGTGGACTCCTTCTGGGAGTGGGGGTTGGGGTAGTGCCTGAGGTGCTATCCCCATGCTCCAGAGTTCCTGAGTGTCCTTTGCCATCTCCCCGGATGGTGATTGATGGCCCCGGTGGACAGTTCCTCTGCCCTAGCTGCTGCAGTTTCTGAGACTGTGTATTAATATTAATTGGGGCTAATTAGTTGGATAAATCAATCTGCCCCCAGAGAGCAGCTGCCCCTCCCTGGTTGATGAGGAGGAAATCTGGGCTAATGGGGTTGCTGCAGCGATGCCGCGTGATGGAGAGGATTCCTGTGTGTGCGGGGAGGCCCCATCTGTGCAAAGTGGCGGCTTTAGGTTCCTTCACTGCAAACACCAGGGTCTGCTTGTGTGTCCCTCCTGTGTGCTGGCTGGGTGTGTATCTGGCTGTGAGCTGTTTGTGTTTGGTTATTTGCCTTGGTGTGGGCCTGGTTGAGTGTACATGTGTTATTCATTGGGGTATATTCATCTGGATATGTGTAGCTGGTTTGGGTCTGTATGTTTGGTTGAGTATGTATCCATGTGATTGTGTCTGGTGTTTGAGGATGTCTGGTTTGGGGTGTGTCTTGGACTTCCCTGGTGGCTTAGACAGTAAAGCGTCTGCCTACAATGCGGGAGACCCAGGTTCGATTCCTGGGTCAGGAAGATCCTCTGGAGAAGGAAATGGCAACGCATTCCAGTATTCTTGCCTGGAAAATCCCATGGATGGAGGAGCGTGGTAGGCTACAGTCCATGGAGTCGCAAAGAGTCGGACATGACTGAGTGAATTCACTGTCACTGGGCATCTGGTTGGTGTACGTGTGGATATTTGGGATAAGTAGTTATTAGGCTGGGTACCTGGAAAGGGGTATCTGGGTGGCTGGAAGACTGTAAAGGGTTTGGAGTGAGATCACCCATGGTGCCTCCAACCAAAGTCTCTTGGCTCTCAGCACCTTATTCTCTTCCCAACAAAGTTATACAGATCTGTCCTGGACACCTTTCCAATCAGATCACTCCTCTGCCAGGGTTACCCTCAAGGTCAGTTGACCAGCTTTCTGATCCAGGCAGATGGGAGGCTGAAACATAGGTCAAACCCTCACAGGATTCAAACAAATCCAATTCAGTTCCATTTAGGAACATTTTACAAAGGATTCTCCTGGGTCTTTCTCTGCTGGACCCTGAGGACAGATTCATTATTCAGGTAATCTGACATTTGACATCGGACCCAAGCTTGCCTTAAAGAGGCTCCTAGTCTGGGTGGGGTGTGATGGAAGCAGAGCTTCAAGAACCATGAAGGGAGGCAGGCAGTTCAGCTGAGAGTGGCAAAGGTCACTTCACTTCACTTCAGTCGCTCAGTCGTGTCTGACTCTTTGCGACCCCATGAATCGCAGCACGCCAGGCCTCCCTGTCCATCACCAACTCCCGGAGTTCACTCAGACTCACGTCCATCGAGTCAGTGATGCCATCCAGCCATGTCATCCTCTGTTGTCCCCTTCTCCTCCTACCCCCAATCCCTCCCAGCATCAGAGTCTTTTCCAATGAGTCAACTCTTCGCATGAGGTGGCCAAAGTACTGGAGTTTCAGCTTTAGCATCATTCCTTCCAAAGAACACCCAGGGCTGATCTCCTTTAGAATGGACTGGTTGGATCTCCTTGCAGTCCAAGGGACTCTCAAGAGTCTTCTCCAACACCACAGTTCAAAAGCATCAATTCTTCGGTGCTCAGCTTTCTTCACAGTCCAACTCTCACATCCATACATGACCACAGGAAAAACCATAGCCTTGACTAGATGGACCTTTGCTGGCAAAGTAATGTCTCTGCTTTTGAATATGCTATCTAGGTTGGTCATAACTTTCCTTTCAAGGACTAAGAGTCTTTTAATTGCATGGCTGCAATCACCATCTGCAGTAATTTTGGAGCCCCCCAAAATAAAGTCTGACACTGTTTCCACTGTTTCCCCATCTATTTCCCATGAAGTGATGGGACCGGATGCCATGATCTTCGTTTTCTGAATGTTGAGCTTTACACCAACTTTTTCACTCTCCACTTTCACTTTCATCAAGAGGCTTTTTAGTTCCTTTTCACTTTCTGCCATAAGGGTGGTGTCATCTGCATATCTGAGGTTATTGATATTTCTCCCGGCAATCTTGATTCCAGCTTGTGCTTCTTCCAGTCCAGCACTTCTCATGATGTACTCTGCATATAAGTTAAATAAGCAGGGTGACAATATACAGCCTTGACGTACTCCTTTTCCTATTTGGAACCAGTCTGTTGTTCCATGTCCAGTTCTAACTGTTGCTTCCTGACCTGCATACAGATTTCTCAAGAGGCAGGTCAGGTGGTCTGGTATTCCCATCTCTTTCAGAATTTTCCACAGTTTATTGTGATCCACACAGTCAAAGGCTTTGGCATAGTCAATAAAGCAGAAATAGATGTTTTTCTGGAACTCTCTTGGTTTTTCGATGATCCAGCGGATGGTGGCAAAGGTCAGATGCCCTCAAAGCTGTGGGACTTGGCAGGAGAGGTGATCTGCTACCCGGAGACGGTTGTGTGGGGAAGGTTTCACAAGAAAGTGGTTTTGGAACTAAGCCTTGAAGGATATGTAGGAGCTGTTTCAAAAGGAGGAGGGAACAAGAAAGGCAGTACCAGAGAGAGAAAAGCCTGAGGTAAGGCACTGTTTCTACAAAGTGGTGGGGAGGCGGGGAGTGTCCCCAACCCCTGGAACCTCACCGCAGGAGGTGAGTGGCAGCTGAGTGAGCGAAGCCTCATCTGTATTCACAGCTTCTGCCCATTGCTTGCAACACCCAAACCCATGGGAAAATTGTCTTCATGAAACCAGTCCCTGGTGCCAAAAAGTCTGGGCACTGCTGCTATAGAACACTTAGAAAATAATATTTGTAGGATCTACTGATTGACGGCTGTTGGCTAGGAGGCTCTGGTCACTTCAGGTGGAAACTGCCACCCTGAAGGTTGAGGGATTTTTTGATATTAAACATATGTAACGACCACTTTGGAAAGATTAATAACCAATTTACTAAAAACTTTGAAGTATATTTTCTTTGATTTTCAAACCACACATGGAGGCGGCCCTAGTGGAGTGTGCAGAAGGCCGGCTGTCCTGGGAGCTGTGGGGCTTGGCTGGAGGGGTGATTTGTTCTAAACTGTATACTAAAATGGCTTAAAAGTGATATAAGTTGAAGTTCAATTCTTTCATCAAATTATTGTAATAATTTCCAAATAATTTGTTGATCTTTTGAGAATTTGTGGGGCTTTTCTGATGTGATGATCATCTTTTGAAGATGTCCCTATCTTTAGAGCTTTATTAAAAGCTTTATTAAGCTCTCTCAATAAGCTGGGTCATTAGGTGACCTGCAGTCTCATTAAGTAGAAACTTTCAACACTAATGTATCATTTCTTAGGCTGAGTTTTGTTCAGCTTCTGCTGAACCAGTAGCAGTGACACTCAGAATTCCTGGCTCTTCTGATACCTTTTGAGATTTTATATAGTCTTCAGGGATCTCTGTTTTCAACAATAAACATTGTTATTAGAATCTCATATAAATTTCATTGACCCTAATCTTACAAGCCTTGGGAGAAGCTGTGTAACCTGTGGGCTAAGAGTGTGGTGGTTAAGACAGTGCTGGACTGACTGTGTTCGAATCCTGACTCTAACGCTCACATTTTAAATGATTCCTCTGTGCCTGCACCTACTCACCTCTATGATGGAATGATCATTATAATTATAGTCCACAAGTTAATAATTTTGACAGTGGTGCCTGGGTACACAGCATGCATTTTCTAAATGATATTCTCATTTCAGCAATAATGTTGTCCTTGCTGAGTGGGTTTCTAGTGAGTTTCAGTGAATTTGTTCTAGTAGATTTGTTCCATTCATCAGGGTTGGTAAAAAGCTTTCTTGGACCCTTGAAAGCCTCACACCCCATGTCACTGGAGTGCTGGCATAGGGGCAGTACCAGCAGAGGCCTGCAGGGCCACCATTCTCACCACCCTGGCCTTCTCTCCCCACCTCTACCCAGTTCCTGGCAGGCTGTCATTTTCACCAGTGGCCACATAAGGACAACTGCCAGGGAGCAATGGCTTCAGGGGTCTATATGGATGGTGGGCACTTGTTCACATGGTGCCACCAGGGGAGCCCTCAGAATGAAGTTGCAACAACATTCTCTTTCTACAAGGGTCACCATAAACATCTAATGTGTTCACATATAGATACACCAATATTCTCAGTTACCCAGTACTTACTGCACTAGGAACATGTTGTGGGTTTTATGTAAATAGTTATGGCTCAGGCGGTAAAGAACTAGCCTGCAATGCAGGAAACACAGTTTCGATCCCTGGGTCAGGAAGATCTCTTGGACAAAGAAATGGCTATCCACACAGTATTCTTGAGCTTTCCCAATAGCTCAGCAGATAAAGAATCTACCTGCCAGAGCGGGAAATGCAAGAGATTCAGGTTCCACTCCTGGGTGGGGAAAATCCCTGACGGAGGAAATGGCAACTCACTCCAATATTCTTGCCTGGAAAATTCCATGAATGGAGGAGCCTGGTGGACTGCAATACAAAGGGTAACAAAGAGTCAGACATGACTGAGGACTGAATACAACAACTACAAGTATCACCCTGGCCGTAGTGAAGAGGCTGGGTTGGTAGGGAAGACTAGAGGCAGGGAGGCCAGTGAGGAGGCTGTAAGAAGACTGAGAGAGAGAGAAGGTTCTAGGCAGGAAGGAGTCTGAGAAGTCAGAAGTGAGAGATTTGAAGGAGGCAGAGCCACCTGTCAGCACTGAGTGTGGATAAGAGAATGGTGGCTGGGACTGCACTGCCCAGTGAACCCAGATCCTTGGGTAAACAGCTCTCTGTGCCTCAGCACCTTCTTCTGCTGTAAAATGAGAAAATCACATGGCTTACCTCTTAGAGTTGTTGCAAGGAATAATATAAATTATTATCTGTAAAATTCTTGGAAGGTGGCCCGACATATATTTAAATGTTGTAACACATTTTATGTGTAATTGTGTTGGTATTTATCTAGCCATGATCAGAACTTGGGTGAGGGGATCTGAGATTCACTGTGTTGATGACACAAGTGTCATCGGTTGGGAATCTCATGAAGAGGAACAGGTTTGACAGAAAAATGATGAGTCCTGGATGTCTGTGGGTCCATGGGTGGGTAAATGGGCCTGAGGCCTGATGGGAAGTAGGTCTGGACTGGAGAAATGGGGAGAACTGGCCACTGAGTTCACCAGAGAAGATAGACAGGTAGGGAGAGAGGTGGCCAACATTTACTGGAGGAAGAGGGTCAGAAGAGACGGAGCAGGAATTGCTGGAAGGGAGAGGGAAGTCAGGAGAGTCGAGGGCATGGAGCACTTCCAGAGGGAAGTTTCTTAACAGTCAGATGCTACAGAGGAGAATAAGATGAGGACTGGAAGAATCCAAGAAGCCTTGAAGCCCCAACCTCCCAGGAAAATCCCTCTGTCTCCCTATGTCCCCTCCAGGACTGAGAAAGGCCCACCCAACCCACATTCCAACTTGAAGGCATCGGGGGCTCAGCTGGGACCATGGAGGACAAAAAGAGGCAACTTCATCTTCTTGAATGCCCACTGTGTGCTGGGTCCTTGATTAGGAGTCCTCAGGGTGATTCAGGCTTCTGGGCTCAGGGCAGCTGGGGGGCTTGTCTGTGCTCCGCTGCATGGCTGACTCATGACTGTATTCTGATACTTTCCTCTCTGAGGAGACCTAGGCCACGGGAGGGGGAGGGGTTCACCTGCGTTACCCCACTGACCAGGGCTAGGCTGACCAGGTGGTCAGGGCTGGCTCCCAGCTCTCCTGCCACCCTGACCTTTCCACAAGGTCAGATTGGCAGGTGTGGGAGGACTGGAGAAGAAGGAAAGGTGGGATGCTGGGGGAGGGGGTGACTCCTAAAGGCAAACCTCACAGAACTGAGCCTCACTTTTCATAAGCCCTGCATCCCAAGATGTGCATGTAGAGTCCCTCCCACTCCATGGGGGGCCCTGTTGGATAGCTGCATGAGGAGGGGGCTGGCCTTCTCTGCACTGGGCCCTGGGGTTGGACTCTGGGGAGGCTGACACAGAGGAGGACACTTGTGCCCCTGGAGGGCTCTTATGCCAACCTGGAGACTGATTGGGAGATGTCTTTAAAGCTAAGGATGGGCCCAGGAACATGTGATGGGTACTCTGTGCCCACCTGGGCATGATGTTCATGGTGGGAGGGCCCTGGGTGGAGCAGTGTGATATCCCCCATCTCTGCAGGAGCCAGAGCTGGACCCCAAGCCCATTCTGGAGCTGCCGCTGGAGAAGCTGGTCCAGAAGCTGCTTGCTGATGAGCTGAGTTTGGAGAGTGTCCTCTGCAGTTACCTAGAGGAGGTGCGGTTCTGGTCAGAGCCCAATCTTGGGGCTCTGGGTGGAATAGTTGAGGGACAGGTGTGACCCTGTGGCACTGCAGCCAGCTTGGGAGGGAGCTTGTGCCACAGTCATCTGTCACTTCTGCTCTGAGTCAGGATGGGCAGAGGGGCTGGGGTGACTCAGTATCCTGCACCTGGTCACGCCCTGAGCCCCTCTCTGGTTTCCCTCAATGATGCTCAGGCAATGAAGGTACACCAGGAGGTGAATTGCCTGACAGATTTCCTAGATGAATGTGAGGAACAATTGCAGGCATTGAAGAAACTCAAGAAGAGTGAGCGAGGACTTCTCTATGGGGTCCCCATCAGTCTCAAGGACGTCTATGACTGCATGGTGAGCCCTGGGGATACACGTGCATGTGTACATGTGAGCACCTGAGTGTGTGACATTGGGCAAGTTACTTGCCCAATCTAGGCCCCATGGTTAGAAAGTGGCCAGCTGGAAACCAAACCAGCAGTCAGGCTCCCAAACCCAATCTCTTCACCATTGATCTCTCCTGTCACTCATGAATCCTAAGGGTGTAGCACCTGCAACTCAGCAGGAGAGAGAATGCTTGGGAGCGGAGTGGAGCGCCGGAGATAATCTGTTTGGTGGCTTGTTCCACTCTGACCCCCAGGGGCTGGAGCTTGTGTCACTTCCCTGCAGGGCCATGACTCTACGAGTGGCCTGGCCCAGTTCCTGGAGAAGCCGGCAGCCAAGGATGGAGTCATCGTGAAAGTGTTAAAGGCTCAGGGAGCTATTCCCTTTGTTAAGACCAACATCTCCCAGACGCTGCTCAGGTCTCTGCAACAGGCAGGCCAACCCGGGCTGGGGCAGGGGCCGGGGCTGGGACTGGGGTTGGGTCCAAGGCTGGGCCCAGGATGAAGCTGTCGCTGAAGGGCTGAGGGTGAGGTGGGGGCTGGTCATGTAGACTTTGGGACGGAGGCTCTTGGGCAAGTCTCTTCTGCCCTCTGAGCCTCAGTGTCCTTATCTGACAACATGTGTGTGGACTCCATGGTCTTTAAGGGCCCTCAGGCCCAGATGTACTGAAAAGTTACATCTTTGTTTCTACTCCAGCTCTTTAATTGTTCTCATAACCTATTCTCCTCCCACCCCACTCAGCCGGTAGGGTATCCATTTCTATCTGTTCTTGTAACCTGTTCCCCACTATCCAGCAGAACTGCTGGCTCCTTGATCCTCCTTTTAGGAGTCCTGGTTGGTCTCCCCTGCAACAGCAGCTTCTCGCCTCAACTGAAGGGACACCAGGAGGTTCCTGGCCCGTGGCAGGAGCTCACCAGTCCTGGGGCTGACTCTGAGGGAGGTTGGCCTCTCTATGGGCAGAGCAGTCTTCTCCAGTTATACCTTCCCCTCCCAGCCCCATTTCTTCTGCTTCCCTCAGCTTTGATTGCAGCAACCCCATCTATGGACAGACTCTGAACCCTCAGAACTTAAAGAAGACATCTGGGGGCTCCTCGGGGGGTGAAGGAGCTCTCCTGGCAAAAGGGGGTTCCATCCTGGGCATGGGTACCGACACCGGAGGCAGTATCCGTATTCCAGCCAGCTTTTGTGGTGCCTGTGGTATCCGGGTCACAGGATACCGCCTCAGGTACTTGGTGGGGGGGGGCCTGGGTAGGCTCAGCCCAGCCTGGAGAAACTAGGGGTCTTGTCCATATAATGATTCTCAGTAGCTCAGTAGTAGGGGAAGTGGACAAGGTAGGAGGGCTTCCAGTAACTCCTGCCTCAGCCCCGCAGCTAAACACACCGTGTTTGGTACAAGAGGGAGTGGGATAGACTGTCCACTCATTCATTATTTCACTAATTCATTCATCCATCCATCTGCTCAGCTACCCCCCTTTTCCTTCCTCATACATCAATCCATCCATTTATCCATCTATATCAATTTCTCATCCATTCATGCATCCATGCAGTCGCCATCCCAGTTTCTATCCATCAAACAATTTCACCATTCATCTGCCATTTAATTTATTTGACAAATATTTATTGAGTGTTTACTCTGTGCCAGACACTGAACTTGGGATGCATCAGTGAACAAAATGGACAATATCCAAGCCTTTGAAGAACTTACATCCTGCCTTCCATTCATTTATTCATTCAGTCGGACATTTATCTCTCCATCCACCTACTCAACTAGCCATCCATCAATCCACGTTTGCCTCCATTCATCCATCCAGCCACCAATCCATCCATATTTCCATTAATTTTTCCATCTGTTTTGCACTCACTCATACATCTATCCACCCATCCACCCATATTTCAACCCCACTCCGACTACCTACACTGTGTGGCCCTATGCAGGGACACAGAACACTCTCAGACCCAGCCCCAAGCCCTGTTGTGCTCTTTAACATCCAACTGGCTTATACCTGGTGCAAAGAGCTGACTCATTTGAAAAGACCCTGATGCTGGGCAAGATTGAAGGCAGGAAGAGAAGGGGATGACAGAGGATGAGATGGTTGGATGGCATCACCGACTCAATGGACATGAGTTTGGGTAAACTCCAGGAGTTGTTGATGGACAGGGAGGCCTGGTGTGCTGCCGTCCATGGGGTCGCAGAGTCGGACACGACTGAGTGACTGAACTGAACTGAATCCAGGCTTAAGAGAGGGTCAAAGAGAGGGATGAAGTTGACATTTTCTTCAATAGAATTTATTAAAGGCCAAGATTTTACACTTTTAGAAGCAGGTCAAAGGCAGGGAAGGCTTCCTGGAAGATGCAGCATTTGAGCTTGGTTTTGAAGGATGGACATGCAGAGTTGGAGAAGCATCTTCAGTTCAGTTGCTCAGCTGTGTCCGACTCTTTGTTACCCCATGGACTGCAGCATGCCAGGCTTCCCTGTCCATCACCAACTCCTGGAGCTTGCTCAAACTCATGTCCATCAAGTAGCATCTAGAAGGCTGTAATTCTATAAGCAGCCTATTTTGCCTGGAGCAATGTGTGAGTATGTGTGGAAGGGCTAGAAAGGGAAGTTATGGAAAGAGTTGATAATTTAGAGCCTTGAAGGGCAGTAAAAGGGCTCATATTTATTCAGTAAAGAGTCATGGGAGGGTTGAGGCAGCTCTTATTCTTGTGTTCTGGGCCCTGGGGGAGTGCACTGGCTGGGTGTTCAAGCCTCTTTGGCACCTAAGTCCTTCCCTTCAGGTGCTGAGCTGGGCTCTGGGTGGGTGGGGTTTTGCAGCAACTCCGGAGTTGCCTCAGCTGTCAAGGGCAGGAAAGCAGGTAAGCTCTTGTCTGTGTTGGCCATATCCATTCAAAGGCAACCTGCTTGCCTTTCTCCCAAGGACATTTCACTGTATCTCAGACAGACCAGCCCCACCAGTGACCAAGGAATATGGGGGAAGGTTCTGCTTGGCTTTCTAGTCTAGTGACTCTTGCCCCTTGGAGAGGTGCTTCCTGTTCTTTAGCTTTCACCTCACTTGCTGGTCTCCTAGTGTTCTGCCCCAGAGGAAAATCTCCCTTCAGGCTGGAAGTTTGTTTGAGCTAGTCTGCCAACTCCACTCATTCTCAACCCCTGACCCAAGACAGCCCCAGGGCCTCTTCACTTTGCCCTGATCATGGCCCTGGGTCCCACCCTCTGAGGCCAGGCAGTGTGGGTCCCCAAAGCAGAAAGGATGCAGCATGTCTGCCTCTTTCCACCCTCTCTGTACAGTGGTCACAGTGGCTGGCCCCTTGGCCTGGGACGTGGAGAGCCTGGCACTGTGCCTGCGAGCGCTGCTGAGTGAACACATGCACCGATTGGACCCCACCGTGCCCTTCCTGCCCTTCAGGGAGGAGGTGAGCTGGGTAGGGAGCAGGCCTGGAGGGCTCCCTCTCCTCTCCCTTCAGTCCTCAACAGCCAGCCACTAGGACCATTCCCTGTGAAGCCCTCCTTTTCCAGCCCAAGTGCACTGAGCGGGAAGCCCACATGCTCAGTCAGTTCATTCCCCAACCCGACCAGATGCCAGCTGCTTTGGCTTCTGTGCCACCTGGAGCCATAGATGATATTACCCCAGAGAGGGACTCCATCATCATTTGCCCAACACACAGGGGCAGTAAACTCAGCAAGTGTGGTGTAGAGAGCCTGGTATCAAGGGAAGCTGGGCTGTTAGGCCTCTAGGTAACCCTGACCAAGTCACATCTCTTCTCTAGGCCTCAGCCTCCACATTGGTACAATGAAGATGTAGAACCAGAATTTTGCTGCAGACCCTTCTAACTCTGACTCTTCATTTTTGCATTAACTCACTCAGGAAAATTTATTGGTACCTACTATGTGGTGGCTGTTTGTAGTTCATCCTAACACTCACTCTATAGAATGAGCATCACTCCTCCCATTTACAAGTGAGGAAGCTGAAGGGAAATGAAATGACTTTCTGATGATCACATAGTGGCTTGGAACCCAGCCCTATCTGACTCCAGGATCTGCTGCATAGGGAGAGCCTCTGTCTACTGATCAGCCAGTATCTATTCATCTGATTCCCTACACATATTATAGTACAATCAGCCTGTGGTCACTGTCTGTTATTTGTTATTCGCCTCTATTGGTCTCTTCATCCTCTTCTTCTCCTGACCCTTCTTTGGCTTTAAGATATTTGTGTCTATTCATGTACTTACTTGCCTGCCTGCCCACTCACCTCCATCCATTCATTTATCCACCCACCCATTTATCTGTTTAACCCTTGCCCACTCACCCATTCACTATCTCATACACCCACCCATTCATTCGTGAATCTGTTTAACTATCCACTTCAGCTACCCAATCAGTCATGTCCCCATCCATTTCTTCCTCTTCTGGAGAGTTCTTCAGAGGACCTAAACCCTGGAGAGTATATAGGGAGGCTTCAAGGGGCCCTTGGAATGAGGCCACCTTGTCTTCTGGCCAATCTCCCCTAACCCAGCCCCTCTTTCCCCAAGGTGTACTCCAGTAACCGTCCCCTTCGAATTGGCTACTACGAATCAGATGGCTTCACCCAGCCATCACCTAGTATGGCCAGGGCTGTGAAGCTCACATCCAGGCTGCTCCGGGATGCAGGACACCAGGTAGGCTTACTTGGCCCTTGGGAGGGAGACCAGATCAGTGAGAATGCTGGGTTGGTCCATTCTTGGAGAGGAAGGTTACATCTGAGTTTGTGCTAGTGAGATCACTGTGTTTCCCCTAGGCTTCCTGGAGACTGATGGAGTGGAGGTTGGGGCAGGGTGGGTCCCATCCTGTGAGGAAGGCATCCCCCTTCAGTAGCGGGAACTCTGAGACTCACTCCTATAATTCCTAGAGCTTGGGTTTCTGTTGTCTCCATCAAATGGCTGTAAGGAGCCTCTTGTCCTCAGAGTGCCCCTCTTCTTCCCCTACTTCCCATGCCCCAGTGGCTTGTCCCTGCCCCGCCACCCCTTTGAGAGTTGCTGAGCCAGTCTCTTCATCTCTATGAGCCTCAGGTTGCTACCGCACTGGGTGGCCATGATGATTGAATGAGCTCCCAATAAAGCACTTGGCAAGGGGCTGGATCACAGTTAAGCAAGCAGCTCAAATTCTGCCTCATCACTGTGTGGGGGTGAGAGAGTGGGCAGAGCACAAAGGCTTCCCAATGTGGTATTCTCTCTTTAAATCCTGAGAGATGCAGAGAGAACATGGGGCAGAGCAGGAGGAGCTCCAGGCCCTGACTCGGCCTCTCTCTCCCCAGGTCATCCCCTTCTCTGTCCCCCGAACAGAGTATGCCTTCTTTCACCTGTACACAGGGAGTCTGTTGGCTGATGGAGGGGCCAGCCTTCTGGAGAAACTGTATGTCTGCTGGGACTCAGATGTGGGGTGTGATGGAAATGGGGTTGAGGAAGGGGCTGTGGCAGCCTGAGCCCTAGGTGGGGAGCTGCAGGCCTGGGCTCCTTTGGTGCCTCTGGCTCCTTGTGTGACGGTAAGCAGCAAGTCACCCAACCAAGCCCTGCCTTCAGGACGCACATGTTCTGGGGTGGTGCTGCTGGGAACAGAGTATTTCTTTGGGTCAAACCTCTCTCTGTAGCTTATCTAGGGAGGGGAAGCTGATGGCTGGGTGATGGCCAGCTGAAGGCCATAACTGACCAGCTGTGTGTCTGTGGTTCCTCAGTAAGGGGGACATTGTGGACCCCTCCATGAAGAACACAGTCACCTCTCTCAGGTTGCCAAACTCACTCAAACGTTTCTTGGCCTGGATCTGGAAGTATTTCGTGAGTGTGTGTTCAGAGTGGGAGGGGCTGGAGGGGGGAGGGGCCCAGAGAGGACATGGGGCTCAGAAAGGGGAGGGGGCTCCCTTGGGGGTGAAGGGTGGGGTGGGGGTGGGGGTCAGGTCAGAGAGGAAGATGAGGCCCAGAGAATGTGGTGGTTCAGAGAAAGGCTCAATGGGAGAGGAACTGAAAGACGGGAGATGGGGGCCAAAAGAGCAATGCTGTCAGAGAGGGAGGGGGGCTTCAGAGAAGCTCAAAGAGATGGAGCTTCAGCGAGAGGGAAGGGGATTTAGAGAGGGGGATCAGGGTTTGGTGCTGTGGTCAGGGGCTCGGCGGGGAGCGGGGCAGAGTTTCTCTTCCCAGACCTCTGTCCCGGGCAGGTAGCATTGCCCTATGGTTTCTGAAAGTGCCCTCCCCCTCTGTCCCCACCTCCAGGAGCCCCGGGCTAGCCAGAGTTTAGAAAGGTTGTGTGGAGTAGGGTAAGTGATCAAGCCTCCTCAGGTCCAATTCACAAGGGGTTTCCTTGGGAGCTGGGTGAGGGTCATGTGGCTGGGGGCCTTGTCCACTGTGAGCAGGGCTGTTTAAGGTTTTGGAATCTAATTAGGGCTTTAGAATCATGCCCGACATGGGGTTAAATTTAGACTTTTGGGTGGGACTGGGGTTTTAGTTGGACTTGAACTCTGAGTACACACTAGAACTGAGTTAGATTGGGACAAAAGTTGGGCCTGAGTTGAAGTTAGCTTTGGGTCAGGGTTGGGGTTAAGATTGGAGTTGGGGTGGGGATATGATTGGGAGAGGAGTCTGGTTTGGGTTTGCTGTTGGACTTGGCCTGGTGGGCTTGGAATTAAGGGGCTGGTTAGAACTGGGGCTGGAGCAGCCTGAGGGTTGACTTGGGGCCTCACAGTTTAGGGGAAAGGACCTGGGGTTTCGAGGGAGCCTGTGGGTCCCTGTCACAGGTGTTGGGGCTTTGACCAGGGGATGGGTCCTCTTAGGAACATTGGACAGGTAATGGATATTGGCCAGGGGACAAGATACAGGGTGATTCCCAGTCCACCAGCTGATTTGCAGCCTGCATAGAGTCCAGAACTTGCCTCCTGGGTATCATGTCCCCGTTTGTATAAAAAGCAGTCCTCCCATGCTGACCTTTGGACTTCTCCTTCTTCCTCATTCCCCAGGACACCCAAGAAACTGTGGGAGCAGCACACAGCAGTGGAGGTAATACATGCCTGGGGAGACCTTGAGGTACTGCCAGAACTGGGGCAGCAGACCCCTGGGTGGCAACAGGAGTAGCCCAGTAGATGGTAGATCTCTGTGTTGGCCTTCAGGGGAGGCTCAGCTGCACCCGGGTGATGACCAGGAGGTTAATGTAGTCTGTCTCCTTGGGGCCAGGATGATACATTGTCCCCAGATCACTGTGGCTTGAGACTGTCCTTCTCATCCCTCCTCCTTGGCCCCTGGGAAAACCCTGACTTCCCCCCGCCCCACCCCCATCTCAGTCTGCACCTCACAGCCTGGGAATTCTTTCTGGTGTTTGACCTGACTCAGCCTGGCAGCATCTGATTTTGTCCTGCAAACAGTGACCTCTGCCAGTCTCACCTTTCCCGCCTGCCACTATTCCTGCAGGAATATCAGCAAGAGTTCATAGCCAAGTGGAGGTCCCTGGACCTGGATGTGCTGCTGTCTCCAGCTCTGGACCCCGCCTTCTATGTTGGCTATCCTGCCAAGGTGCAAGGTGAGCGAACACCGGGTCCCTGGCAGGGAGCAGGGTGGGGGTGGGGCTGTGATGTCCAGGACTTCTGAGCCCTCCCACAGCCTCTGGCCTTTACCTCTGATGTTAGTTACTATTTAAAAATTTTGTCTTAAATGGAGATAAAATTCAGATAACATAAATTCGCCATTTAAAGCGTACAACTCAGTGGTTTCTAGTATATTCAGAATGTCATGCAACCACCACCACTGTCTGGTTCCAGAACATTTTAATCATCCTGAAAAGAAACCCCGTACCTGTTACCAGTCCCTACCAATTTTCATTCCCTTTGTTTGTTTGTACGTTTGTTTTGGCTTTATTGTGAAGTTTCTGGGATCTTATCAGAGATCCCTGATCTCTGACCAGGGACCGCACCTGTGCCCCCTGCAGTGGAAGCATGGAGTCCTAACCACTGGACCACCAGGGGATTTCCTCCATTCACTTAAAAAAATTTTTTTTTTAATTTATTTCACTGCACTGGATCTTAGTTGCATCATGCAGGACCTAGTTTCCTGACCGGGGATCGAACCTGGGCCTTTTGCCCTGGGAGCACAGAGTCTTAGCCACTGGATCACCAGGGAAGTCCCTCCATTCACATTTTAAATGAACTTTATTGAAGTATAATTTACATGAGATAAAATTCACTAGTTTTAAGTAACTTGGTGAATTTTAACATATGTATGTATACATGTATCAGTTCAGTCGCTCAATCATGTCCAACTCTGCAACCCCATGGACTGCAGCACGCCAGGCTTCCCTGTCCATCAAACTCCCAGAGCTTGTTCAAATTCATGTCCATCAAGTTGGTAATGCCATCCAAGAATCTCATCCTCTGTCTTCCCTTTCTCCTCCACCACCTAATCACAATAGAGACTATTTCCATCATTAGCCAAATTTCCCTCATATTTTGTTGCGTTTCATGCCACCACTCGTCTGCTTTCTGTCACTATAGTTTTGCCTCATCTAGGATTTCACATAAGTAAAATCAAAAGGTATGAGGCGCAGGGGTCTGACTTCTTTCTCTTAGCATATCCATTCACTCTTAACATGCTTTCTGCAGCCTCACTTCCAGAGGTGCCCTCAGCCCAGCAGCCCACCTGCAGATGCCAGCAAGCCTCAACACAGGGCAGCCACCCATGTGTAGCGCAGGTGCAGGTCTCAGAGGCGATGCCACGCAGAATGCAAACCCCCGTCAAGCCTGGGCTCCTCTCTTCTGGGTCCCCCTACAGTGGTTGCCCAAGGCATAACCCACACTTGGCTCTGCTCTAGCGTCTTCTGTCCACCTCCCTGACACTCTGATTCTCACTCCCTGCACACAGGTGGCTGCTGGGAGGAGCTACCTTTTCAACTCAGGATTGCACTCCAGCCCTCTTGGAGCCCTGAGTACTGGAGGGCATGGCTGCATCCTCTGCCAGCCACTAGCTGTGTATCTGTCTGCCTCCTTGGTTTCCCATTTGTACACGGGGACTAGTAATCCTCATCTCACAGAGGAGGGGAGGAGTCAAGGACTCAGCAGTGTAGAGAGGGGAGTGCAGTGCCTGGCACTGAGTAAGGCTTTGCAGTGTGGATTCTTTTTATTAAAAAAAAATTATTGGCATATAGTGATTTACAAAGCTGCCTTAGTTTCAGGTGTATAGCAAAGTAAATATATATGTATACCCTGTGAGCCACAACTGACTCAAATTTTTAAAAAATTAAAAAAAAACCAAAACAATGTAATGAGGCCAGGGGGGCTTCCCTGGTGGCACAGATGGTAAAGAATCTGCCTTCAATGCAAGAGACCCAGGTTTGACCCCTGGAGAAGAGTGGCAACCCACTCCAGTTCTCTTGCCTGGAGAAACCCATGGACTGAGGAGCCTAGCCGGCTACAGTCCATGGGGTCTCAAAGATATGGACACGACTGAACAACTAACACACATACATATACCCACTCTGTTTTTTTAGATTCTTTTCCCACATAGGCCATTACAGAGTACTGAGTAGAGTTCCCTGTGCTATGCAGCCGGTTCTTATTTGTTATATATTTTACATACAGTAGTGTGCATCGGTTAAGTCATGTCTGACTCTTTGCGACCCATGGACTGCAGCATGTCAGGCTTCCCTGTCCATCATCAACTCCCGGAGCTTGCTCAAACTCACGTCTACAGAGTCGGTGAAGCCACCCAACCTTCTTTTCCTCTGTCATCCCCTTCTCTTGCCTTCAATCTTTCCTAGCATCAGGGTCTTTTCCAGTGAGCCAGTTCTTCACATCAGGTGGCCAAATTATTGGAACTTCAGCTTCAGCATCAGTCCTTCCAATGAATATTCAGGCCTGATTTCCTTTGTATTGACTGGTTAGATCTCCTCGCAGTCCAAGGGACTCTCAAGAGTCTTCTCCAACACCACAGTTTAAAAGCATCAATTCTTTGGCACTCAGCTTTCTTCATAGTCCAATTCTCATATCCATACATGAGTACTGGAAAAACCATAGCTTTGACTAGATGGACCTTTGTTGGCAAAATAATGCCTCTGCTTTTTAATATGCTGTCTAGGTTTGTCATAGCTTTTCTTCTAAGGAGCAAGCGTCTTTTAATTCATGGCTGCAATCACCATCTGCAGTGATTTTGGAGCCCCCCAAAAATAAAGTCTGTCACTGTTTCCATTGTTTCCCCATCTATTTCCCATGAAGTGATGGGAACAGATGCCATGATCTTAGTTTTATGAGTGTTGAGTTTTAAGGCATCTTTTTCACTCTCCTCTTTCACGTTCATCAAGAAGCTTTTTAGTTCCTCTTCGCTCTCTGCCATAAAGGTGGTGTCATCTGCATATGTGAAGTTATTGATATTTCTCCCGGCAGTCTTAATTCCAGCTTGTGCTTCATCCAGCCCAGTATTTCACATGATGTACTCTGTATATAAGTTAAATAAGCAGGGTGACAATATACAGCCCTTTCCCGATTTGGAACAATATCTTTGTTCCATGACTGTTTCTAACTATTGCTTTTTGACCTGCATAGATTTCTCAGGAGGCAGGTAAGGTGGTCTGGTATTCCTGTCTCTTTAAGAATTGTCCAGTTTGTTGTGATCCACACAGTCAAAGGCTTTGGTGTAGTCAATGAAGCAGAAGTAGAACTTTTTTTGGAATTATCTTGCTTTTTCTGTGATCCAACAGATATTTGCAGTTTAATCTCTGGCTTTTCTGCCTTTTCTAAATCCAGCGTGAACATCTGGAGGTTCTCAGTTCACATACTGCTGAAGCCTTGTTTAGAGAATTTTGAGCATTACTTTGCTAGCATGTGAGATGAGTGTAATTATGTGGTAGTTTGAGCATTCTTTGGCATTGCCTTTCTTTGGGATTGGGATGAAAACTGACCTTTTCCAGTCCTTGGCCACTGCTGAGTTTTCCAAATTTGCTGGCATATTGAGTGCAGCACTTTCACAGCATCATCTTTCAGGATTTGAAATAGCTCAGCTGAAATTCCATCACCTCCACTAGCTTTGTTTGTAGTGATGCTTTCTAAGGCCCACTTGACTTCACATTCCAGGATGTTTGGCTCTAGGTGAGTGATCACACCATTGTGGTTATCTGGATCATTAAGATCTTTTTTGTATAGTTCTTCTGTGTATTCTTGCCACTTCTTCTTAATATCTTCTGCTTCTGTTAGGTCCATACCTTTTCTATCCTTTATTGAGCCCATCTTTGCATGAAATGTTCCCTTGGTATCTAATTTGCTTGAAGAAATCTCTAGTCTTTCCCATTCTATTGTTTTCCTCTATTTCTTTGCATTGATCTCTGAGGAAGGCTTTCTTATCTCTCTTTGCTATTCTTTGGAACTCTGCATTCACATGGATATATCCTTCTCTCCTTTGCCTTTTGCTTTTCCTCTTTTCTCAGCTATTTGTAAGGCCTCCTCCGACAACCATTTTGCCTTTTTGCATTTCTTTTTCTTGGGGCTGGTTTGATCACTGCCTCCTGTACAGTGTCACAAACCTCCATCCGTAGTTCTTCAGGCACTCCTCAGATCTAATCCCGTGAATCTATTTGTCACTTCCACTGTATAAGTCAATCCAAATCTCCCAATTTATCCCTTCCCCACCCTTTTGATGACCATAAGTTTGTTTTCTATATTCAGGACTCCATTTCTGTTTCACAAATAAGTTCTTTTGTATTATTTGTTTTAGAATCCACATATAAGCGATATCATATGGTATTTGTCCTTCTGTGTCTGACTTACTTCACTCAGTATGACAATCTCTAGGTCCATCCATGTAGCAAATGACATAATTTTGTTCTTTTATGGCTGCGTAATATTCCATTGTATGTACATATCACATCTTCTTTATCCATTCCTCCGTCAATAGACATTTAGACTTGTCCATATCTTGGCTACTCTAAATAGTGCTGTGATGAACACTGAGGTGCATGCATCTTTTTGAATTATGGATTTCTCTGCATATATGCCCAGGAGTGGGATTGCTGGATCATAGAATAGCTCTATTTTAACTTTTTAAGGAACCTCCATACTGTTCTCCATTGTGGTTGCACTGATTTACATTCATACCAACAGTGTAGATAGGAGGGTCCCCTTTTCTCCGTATCCTCTCCAGCATTTATTTTTTGTAGAGTTTTTGGTGATGGCCATTCTGACCTGTGTGTGGTGATACCTCATTGTAGTTTTGATTTGCCTTTCCCTAGTAATTAGTGATGTCGAGTATCTTTTCATGTGCTTTTTGGCCATCTGCACAGAGCAGATTCTGACTCTCTCCTTCCCTCCACTGTGGGGAGCAGTAGGCAGCTGTTAGACCGACTCCCTGCATTGAAACAGCTATTGCAAGCAGAAGGCTGCAGTTCCAAGAAAGATCCCAAGGAGGGACCCACTCACATTCTGTCCCTCCTGTCTTAATCAATTATTTATTTGGCTGCCTCCGGTCTTGGTTGCAGCACTCCGAGTTCTCATGTGTCATGTGCGATCTTTCATTGCAGCACACAGCCTCTCTGGTTGTAGTGCTTGGGCTCAGTTGCTCCGAGGGATAGGGGCTCTTAGTTCTCTGACCAGGGATCGAACCCACATCCCCTGCATTGCAAGGAGGATTCTTAACTACTGGGCCATTAGGGAAGTCCCCTGAGTCTTTTCTGAGCTGATCATTTTCCTGAGCTTACCTGGATCTTCCTACAGCAAGCAGTTTCTACTTGGGCCTTTACAACCTCCTGAACTTCCCTGCCGGCGTGGTGCCTGTCACCACCGTGACGCCACAGGACGAGAAGGAACTGGCCTTCTACAGAGGCTACTACAGAGATCACGTCGACAAAAGTTTCCAGGAGGTCAGTTTCCCTCTCTGCCTCTCCTGCTGTTGGGGTAGGGTGGGGCTGGTCCCTCTTAGTGTTTCTCTTTACCACCTCAGTTACAGTTTCACCCCATCACTGAAGACACACTATTTTGACCTCCAAGTCAGCCTCTGTCCTCGTGAGGGGAGAACCACTGTGCAAAAGCAGTGGCTTCCTCGACACTTCTGTAGGGAAGGTCGATCCCAGAGACAGGGGTGGTGAAGAAAGGTGAAGGCTAGGAGGTTACTGTGAAGGTTACAAGGTGAAGGTACTTGTTAGCAGGTCACTATGTAACTGAACTGGACACAGTTTTTTTCTCTAGGAAGACAGAATTTGGGCTTCCCTGGTGGCTCAGTTGGTAAAGAATCCGCCTGCAATGTGGGAGACCTGGGTTCGATCCCTGGATTGGGAAGATCCCCTGAAGAAGGGAAAGACTACCCACTCCAGTATTCTGGCCTGGAGAATTCCATGGACTCTATATACAGTCCATGGGGTCGCAAAGAGTCTGACATGACTGAGCGACTTTCACTTTCACTTTTCATTCTACTTTTACTTTGTGGGGTTGTGTTAAAGGTTAAATCGAAAAAAAGTGAAGCAATTAGCATAATGCCCTGTATGTAGGAACTGTTGAATAAATGCTATTACTAATTCAAAGAGGGCTTCACAAAGGAAATATTTCTATGGACCTATTGAATTCATGGTCTAAAATAACAGCCCTGACTAGGGTGAGAGAGGGGAAGAGAGAGAGGGAAAGAGAGAAACTGGCTCTGAAAAGTATGCATGTGTCTGAGTCAGACATTAAGTAACTTATTTTTCCTGGAAATTGATTTTAGTGCTAGAGTTACCCAGTGGAACTGCTGACCTGAATTCTGTGAAAATAACAATAACGATACTATCTAATGTGTCTTGAGCTCTTACTCTGTTCCAAGAGCTGTTTAAAAGTGCTGTATATATATTAAATCATTAAATCCCATAACTGTCCCATGAGGTTTTCCAAATGAGGAAATGAAAGAACAGATAGGTTAAGGGACTTGACCAAAGCCATATAGCCAGCTGAACTGAAGGAGCCAGGACTCGAAGCCATGGGACCTGGCTCCAGAGACAAAGGCAAGTAAGGGCGTATATGGTATCATCTTGAAGCAATGAAAACATGTTTGAATGCCTACAAGTATGTTTGATTTTCATGGCAGGGACTCAGGCTCAACTCCCATGTTCCTGGAGCTGTGTTTTGGAGTCAAGGCACCCCTTTCCTTGCAGAAGTGCAATCAGGCCCTGGGTCAGGGATTTGGACATTCTCTTTTCCTTTGCTGAGAACACGGGGTGAATACTCAGTGTTATATTTCATCCTTAGAGTCAGCTGTCTACACAGGGAGCAAGTTTTCCATCCTAACCCTGGAGAATTGTAGCCAAAGCAGAACAGTTTTTCCAGGTTTTGCTGAGAGCTGAGGAAGCCTGGAACTCTGAGATCCAGGACATGTCTACTTTAATATAGACTGGGAGTGAGATATTTGGATTAATACACACCTATGGGTGGTGAGGATGGATGGGCAAGGGGCCTGTGAGCAGGAAGCAGGCTCTGAGTCCATAGGCCCTCTCTCCCTGCAGGCGGTGAGAGGATCTGTGGGGCTTCCAGTGGCTGTGCAGTGCATTGCTTTGCCATGGGAAGAGGAACTGTGTCTCCGGTTCATGAAGGAGGTGGAGACCTTGGTCAAGAGCAAGATGGAACCCAAGTGAAAAGACACTCCTTCTCCTGGAGGTCTTTCTACATCTTCATCCAAGTCTGCTCTCAATGTTCCTTCCTTCTCATGAATACCAGATCCGCCTTATTTCTCCTCCTCCTGGAAGCCCACCACAAGTTTTCTTTGTTGTCTCTCTGTGTGGCTGCTCAGTACACAGACTTCCCAGATTATCCCAGCATGGGGAGCAGGGTGATGTGTTCAATAAACATTTTGACTGGCTGGCTTCGGGATCTCTGGTCTAGATGGGGAGGTAGGGCTGTAGACTTCCCATGGCCTTCTACTTCCAGCTGCTCTCCTCCAGTTCAGTCTCTGAGATGCTATCCTAGACTGCAACAGAGGGGAGAGGGCCCCAAACTGAGAGCTTGGAGAGCTGGTCCAAATCCTGGCTCTGCCACTGGTTTGGTCTAGGCAAGTTATTTCCCCTCTCTGGACCTCAGTCTTATCATCCACACATTGAGGGGGTTAGATTTGATGTAGTCTGTCCTACCTGCCAGTACTCAACTATTATGGGAGAGGTGATTCCTAGGCACTTTTCTGATCGAGAACTTGCCATGGCTCCCACTTTCTAAAGTTCCATAGAGCAAGGCCATGGGAGTGAAACCAAGTCAGAACAGAGCCTGTGTTGGGAGTTAATCCCCCACTCACCGTCCAGTGCTTTGCCCACAAGCTGCTAAATTTTTTGACCTGACACCCAGCACCTCCTGAGGACCTGTACAGCCTCTTTTGGTGTGGCTCCACCACAGCGTAACCTGCCTCCATTCTCTCAAACTGGAGCCTTCTTGCCAGTACAAGGTGTGTCTGTGCCTCTGTTCATACTGTTCTCTTCAACTAAACGCCATCACTGTCTTCGCTGCCCTTCAAGTCCTATGTCAAATGTTACTTCCTCCAGGAAGCCTTCTTTGAGCCCTCAGTCTCCTCCATGATTTTACGTGCACCTAAACTCTCTTGAGGTTCTCCCCCAACAAAACTTCCCCTTCCTGTATCCCATTCTTCTTTGTAGCCCTACTTCCAATCAACTAGGCAAACTTATGAACTCATTCCTCCCTGTGCTTGATAGCCCAGACCTCCTGGAGATAATATCCCAGTGCAAATAAATGGAATTCATCCATCCATTCATTCATTCTACATTTGTTGAGTACCTCCTCAGGAACAAATATGATGGAATTTTAGGCAGAAAAAGGCCCAAGTTGAACTAAGATGGAGACCCCAGGAATCATACCAAAAAGGCTGCCCTGACTCTACTTACAATAGAAACAACCATCTGGGGTGTCCAGGTGCAGACTGGACAGGGCTACTGCTGACCTCACCTTGGCCTCCACCTCTCTTCAGGCCCTAGCACAGAGTCTGAGTTCTCTGGAGGAGAAGAATCCTCATTGTACCTTCTCAGTCAGGGTTAGTATGGCTCCTTCTCTGTCCTTCCTCTCCCATAAGAGGGAGGTCTAAGAGGCTCAGGCCTTCCCAGATGGCTCAGCAGGTAAGGAACCTGCCTGCAAAGCAGGAGACTCGGTTTGATGCTTGGGTCAGGAAAATCCCCTGGAGAAGGAAATGGCAACCCACTCAAGTATTCTTGCCTGAAAGAAACCCATGGACAGAGGAGCCTGGTGGGCTGCAGCCCAAAGGGTCGCAGAGTTGGACACGACTGAGCAGCTGAGGATGCACGCATAGCAAGCACTCAAGTCTTTGGCTTCCGTGGTGGCTCAGCTGGTAAAGAACCCATCTGCCAATACCGGAGACGCAGGAGACACAGGTTCAATCCCTGGGTTGGCAAGATCCCTTGGAGAAGGAGATGGCAACCCACTCCAGTATTCTTGCCTGGGAAATCCCATGGACAGAGAAGCCTGGCTGGCTACAGTCCATGGGGTCATAAAAGAGTACCACACGATTGTCCACCAACACACACACCTTGTCAAGAGGCTCAGAGAAGTGGAGGAGCAGAGAGGTTTTCTATCTCAAATGCCTCCTGCTTCCCTTTCCCTACACCCCGCTGGCCGCACAAGTCTGGGCACCAGGGGGCAGCATTGAGCTTCACATAGTCCATACATTACCTGGCCTTCTCCCTTGTCATCAGGTCTTTTCCAGTCTTAGCTCCATTGCTAAGAAAACTAGTGGGTGGAGATGTAGTGAGATAGGAGGACCAGGAATAAACCAGGTGTATTTGCAGATTTTAGGAGATGGGGGAAGAATCCTATTTTTGGCTAAAATTAGCTTGGGGAAAGGGAGTCGCAGATACCAGCTCAAGGATCATAGTTAAATGGGAACCCTCGCCCTGAGCCAGACTTCCCTACAGGCTGGACTGCTCTCATTTCTCCTGAGCTGAAGTTTGGGGTCAACAACTGCCTTCCTCCCCAGCCCCAGCTCCAGCTCCAGCGCTGACTTCAGCCTCTCACTTCTTGCCAGCACCGTCTTCAGCTGAAGCCACTCCCCCCGTTCCCACCCCCGGTCTGCCTGACCTTAGCACGTCACTGGCTTTCTCAGAGGCTTTCTTCCTAGGGGCTTCTTCGAGGTGCCAGAGATACCTCTGGCATCGCCCCCCCCCCTCCTCTTCCCACTCCTATTACTTCCAGTCGTGGGGAGCTTCATCTGGGTGCCCCTGACAGGTCCAGGTTTGGCTCTGCTTCCTCCAAGGCCTTGGGCAAGTCTCCCAGCTTCTTCAAGCCTCAGTTTCTTCTGTAAGATGGAAATAATGATCGCATCTGAAGCCCAGTCACGGCCTCAGGATAAGACCTCCACAGAAGGTGAAGGCCAGGTGGGAGAGGACGAGGGCTGCCCCTCTTCATCCTGGGGGTCACTATGGGACGAGAAGTCGGTTCAGGTCTCCGAGTCTGTGTCCAGAATCCCCAGCTCCTCCTGGGGAGGCCACTCTGAGAGCTTTCGCGTGGTTCGCTCACGGAGAAGGGTTGAGCTCAGAGACAGGAAATCTCCCCAGGGGCGTGGTTGGTTCTACGGAGGTTGGGACTGAGGCCCCAGACTAGGACCCTTTAGGAAGCAGGACCTGGGATTCCGGTCCTGTTTCTGCGCTGTGGGAGGCAGATAAGACCTAAATCCTTTCTGGGCCTCAGTCTCCCCTTCGGCTGCAAGGGGAAGGGGTGTCCTTCTCCTCCCCATCCATCTCGAAGGCTCTGACGGTCCGCCTCGCTTCGCTGCCCAGGGCGCTGTCTGGGCCTCTGCGCCCCACTCCCCGCACTCAGATTTCATCCCCCCGCGCTGGGTCTCGCGTGGGCCAGACAGACGGACCCGGCGGAGGCGGCCTTCCCCGCCCTCGCACGGCGGGACAGACGGCCGGACGCCAAGCGCCTGAGTCCGGCCGGCTCCCCAGCCGCTCCGCCGCTCGCAGCTCCGCGCACGGGCCGCCCCGCCCGCCGCCCTCCCCAGGCGCCCGCATTAAAGCGCATATGCAAGCCATGAATTATCAACTGAAAGGAGTCAATTACCGGCTCTAAAAACGAGTGTCTGCGCCCGGAGCGCCCGGGGCCATCCGCCTATTTACGGAGCGATTCCCCCCGCCCGGCCTCGGGAGGCAGAGGCGGGAGAGACGCAGCCTGAGTCCGGGAGGGAGAGAGCGACGACGGGGAAGAGAGGCTGGAAGGAAGAGAGCCAGAGACCCGCAGAGACAGGGGGGCGAGACCGAGAGACAGAGATCTGGAGAAACGCGCCGAGAAGCGGACAGGCAGAGCTGGCTTGATTCCTTCTCCGCAGAGTGGGGGCAGTAGAGGTGGAGCAGCCCCTCCTCCCCACGTCCTGGTGGAGACCCGGTCCTCCTGGGCTAAGGAAGGCTGGACTGCTGGCTGGGGCCCTGGGGGTAGATGTGGGGCTCCGATAGGGTGGGGAGCATAGTTTGCAGAGGAGCCTGTCCTGGCAGGAAACTGGGGAGCAGGTTGCCTTGCATTCAGGTGACCGGGAGCACTCGGTGAAGATCAGGGACGAAGTGAGGACAGAGCCTGATGCGGAGGTCTCTGTGCAGCCTCAGCACGGAAAGGGGAGAGGTGAAACCAGCCAGCCCCAGGGGCTCAGGAAGTCTTGTCTGCCTCCCAGGCTCCCCTCTCGGAAAACGTTTTTTCCTACTGGGCTCCTGCTCATTCTTTGACTCTGGGCCTCCCCAGCTGCTCTGCCTGCCTTAGCCTAAGCACAGACTCCATTCTGTTCTATGATCCAGGTGTGACTTTTCCATGAGGTTTCAGTCAAGTACCATAAGGGCAGGGCCTTGGTGAGTATTATGCCCTGTGGAGGGAGCAACATACATCTGAATGGATGAAGGAGTGAGCTGGGCTAGAGGGGCCCTTGGCCAGGTCTGAGGCTGTGACCAAGACCAAGAGTTTGGGTGGGAAAAGCCAAGTACAAACCACTCTGTGCAGATCACTTGAAAGGCTTCCAGCAACCCTGGTGCTGGGCTGAGTTCACAGTTACTGAGTCTAGCACTTGCTCTGCAAAGGGTGAGGGCAGGAGCAGTGCACGGAGGGGAGGGGTTGGAGGCCAGGGAGCTTAGGCCTGGATCACCAGCACCAGCAAGTGGCTGCCCTGGCTCCCAGGGCTTTGCCTTTAGGGTTTCAGGGCCCCTTCTTCTGCAGTGGGTAGGGACAGGCAACCCCCAGGAAGGAGGAAGGAGTAGAGCTTAAAGGGCAGAGGGTAAAGTCTAGGCTTGGGAATCAAGCAGAGCCCCTTCTTTCTAGCTGTGTGGCTTCTGATAGCCTCTTAACTTCTGAGCCTCAGGTTCCTTCCTGATAAAATGGGGACAGTGCAATCCACTTTTACACGGGTGTTCTCATGTGTGCATAGCACTTTGCCTCAGAGGGGAAGACCCTGCCTAAAGTAAGACTAAGAATAGCTGCCACCTATTGAGGCTTGCGGGTGTCAAGCACTGTGACGAGTGAGTTATCTTTCTCTTCTTCCCAACAGCTTTCTGAGGTTGTGAAGTCACTTTGCAGACAAGAAAATTCAAAGAAGGGCAGGGATTGGGAACTGGCAGCGTCAAGGTTTGAAGTCAGGTCTGACTCCAGATCCTCCTTCATCCCCATGCCCCAGGGCCTCCCAGACTTGGAACATCCCATCCACCCCCATCCTGTCCCTTCAGCCCTTCCAGTCTGACTGAGCCCAGGTCTATTGAGGGGGCCATGGAAAGGTGAACAGGTCAGCTCAGGTCTGGCAGAGGTGGCCCCTAGGGTCTTGTTCCCACCACGGTAGTGGGGTGGGGGCCAGCTTCTTGCCTGATGAGTCTGCAGCCTCGCCACCCCATTAGCGGGCAGCCAGAGGGGGTGTCTGCAAGCGCCAATACAGGGGTTCTTGCAGCCACTCGCCTATTAATGGCTGGTGGCTTTACAGTGATTTATTAGGGCTTCCTCATTTCCCCTTGGTCTGCTATAAACATATTTATACCACCAGAGTGACCGATAAATTTCCCTTATGAATCCCGTTATCTCCCCCATTAACCATCCGTCACCTTTTATGCGGCCACAATGGGCTGGGCCAGGGCACGGGGGCTGGGTGGGAGGCCCTCGGCCTGCAGCCTGTGGGCCTAGTGAACTCTTCACCTCCCCCACTGCTCCCCAGACAGAGCAACCACTGCTGCCTTGGAGCTGCCTCCAGAATGAGGGCAAGGGCCTCAGAACACCCTGGACAAGGCAGCTTCCTCCTGGGTCTCAAAATGGGGAGGTCCCTCTTGGGGCTACCCTGTAGCCTGGCTCCATCTCTTCCAAGTGAGCAAGAGTCCTCTGGAGCTGCTACCACTGCTCTTCCTTCTCTCCCCACCCTCAGCTCTCACCCTCATCCCTCTAAGTGCCCCAGAAAGCTAAGACACAGTTGTGGTGGTACCTGGGGCCAGATGCCAACTGGCATTTACCAAGCACCTCCTCTGTGCTAGTCACTTTACATCCATGATTTCCTGTGATCATGTCCTGGGGCCAGACATTTGTAGCTTTGTTTGCCAGATAAGGAAATGAGGACTTCCCTTGTGCCTCAGACAGTAAAGCGTCTGCCTACAATGCGGGAGACCCGGGTTTGATCCCTGGGTCGGGAAGGTCCTCTGGAGAAGGAAATGGCAATCCACTCCAGTACTCTTGCCTTGAAAATCCCATGGATGGAGGAGCATGGTAGGCTACAGTCCATGGGGTCGCAGAGTCGGACATGATTGAGCGACTTCACTTGGTCTTGCCAGATAAGGAAATGAGGCTCAGAGACATTAAATAAAGAGCCCAAGGTCATCCAACCCAAGGGCAGAACTGTAATGTGGGGCCTTTCTGGCCCTAAAGCTTATGCTTTCAATTACTGCATTTCAGGTGCCCTGGTCCAGGAGGGGTTAATCCAAGGAAGTTTTCCAGCAGAGAGGGCTACAGAGCAGGGAAGGAAGAAGAGAGGAGAGAGGAAGGGGCCTCAGTGTAAGGCTGGCAGGGAGTTGGGGGCAGGGCTGTGAAGTGGGAAATGATCTACACTTTGGGGAAATCTGGACACCTGTTCAGAGTTGGGCTCCAAGCTGCTGGAGATGGTGGGCAAGGTCTCTCAGAGCCCTAATGCACCTGTCTTGCCCACATTTGGCAGGACAAGGGGCCAGGTGCATGGCCTGGGCAGGTAGACCAGGGCTTGGCTTAGACTTTCTCAGCTGTGTGATTTCAGCCTTCTGTTGATACCAAGGCATGGAAGATTCTGCCCTTGGAGTACCTGATACATTGGCTTCCTTGGAAGACAGCTGTGTGTTGGGTGAGGGGGGTGCGGGGGGAATGCCTAGGAGTTCTGTCTCCTCCACCTTCACCCACAAAGTCAGCCAGAACTGCTGAGAGCACCTTTAGAGCTAGGATGACCCACACTTTCCAAGGGAGAAGAGTCTCTAGACTTAGGTAGACCAGAGTCTACCCTGAGCCTTGGCACTGCTTCTCTGGCCCAAGGGGGATGGGTATAGGCATTTTACAGATGAGGCATCTTCAGCCCAGAGAAGAAAGGAATCTGAGCAAAGAGCTGCACCCAGGGTTAAGGTCTCCTGCTGGGAAGAGACTCAGCAGCATTAGAACCAGGAGGTAATAGAATGAAGCCAAGGATGGGACTGGAGTGTAGCCTGTTGGGTCTGGGTGGCTGTGGGGTGGGGGCTTAGTTCTCTGAAGGCTGTCTAATTACTCCTGTCTCCAGCAGTGCCATTTGTGGGGAGGAGCGGTCTAGGAGTGGCTAGGGCGGAAGGGATTAGGGGCTTAACACCCCTAAAGAAACAGATTCTCCTGTGACTTCAAGAGGATATGGGCAGGTCATTCTGGCCTGCCTCCCATGGTCAGAGGGAGGAGCTGAGCGGTCTCCAGGGCTAGTCCATCCATTTCCTGCCCCCTCACCCAGTTGGGGAGTTGGGGAGACAGCCATGCTAAGAGGACAGAGGCCTTCTGTGCAGCCTGCAGCAGATTCTGGCCCTTTCTGAGACTCAGCCCTAAATAATCTCCAGCTCTAGCTCAGGCCCCAGACTCCTTGCTGCCATATGCCATGGGGACACCCCTGCCCTCAGATAAGAGCTCCTGAAGTGGGGACCACGACAGGGACAAGCAGACACAACGGGCGAACACTGCTTGTCTCTGCCCCAGAGGTCCCCAGTCTCGCTGTCTCCTGGTTTCCCTGCTGTTCTCCCCTCTCCTTCCCTTTGCCCAATCTGTCCTACCCCTACCCACTGTCTGCCTGCCTGCCTGCCTGCCTCTGTCTGCACTGGCAGCCCTCTCCCCACGTCCTCTCCTCTCTGCAAGGTTGGAGGGGAGAGGAGGGGAGGGCAGGAGTGTGAGCCCGTGAGTGTGTGTGTTGGAGAGAGTGCGAGCACTCCCTCTCTGTCCCTTCCCGCCCACCCCACGCTCTCCTCCCACTCTCTCACACACACACTCTCTCTCTCAGTCATTTTCAATGTCATAAATTTCCACGTCTCTCTCCTCCACTCGGCTATTACCTGCGCCTCCGTCAGCAGCCGCGCTCTCGCTCCCAGATGGACTAGGCCATCTCCGCTCTGCAAATGACTCAGGGAGAGAGAGGCAGGGAAGGAGGGAGAGAAAGCAGCAGAGAGACACCGGGAGAGATTGAGAGCTTGAGAGAGAAAGCGAGTGAGCAGGAGACGGAGGCTGGAGCAGAGCAGGGGGAGAGACGCAGCCCAGAGACCTCAGCCCCCTGTTACCGCCTCCTCCAAAAAAAGTCCTGGCCTGCAGGGAGCCTTTGGGGGGGCCCGGTGTGGGTGGAGGGGGTTGTCTCCTCCCCAGGCAAGGGAGTGGTGCTGGCTCTAGGGTGGGGTCAGGTCACCTAGCTCTGCTCCCTGTCCGAACCCTGGGACTTGATGCCAGTCCTTCCCTTCCACTCACATCCCTGTGGGCCTCTACATGCCAGTGGTGGGCTTGGGGGGAACCAGACACCTAGTATTCCTCCCTCCAGCAGCTCACACACTTGGAGGCAGACAGACTGGGATGTTCCCTGCGTAGTACCACTCTGCTAGGACCCCTTGAGGACACGTGTGGATGGCGGTGGTTTTCAGAGTTCCCACAGTTGAGAGGGGGCTGCCAAGGAGCTGTGCCTCACCCTTCAGAATTGGAGGCTTCTGTAGATCTGGGCTTCTCACGGTTAGTGGGAGGCCCCCTCCTCCCCTCCTGCTGTCTTCACACTAGCTTTTGGATTTCCCAGGACTGGTCTTTGGAAGAGAGCAGAGCCAGGAAGACTCAGGTGGTTTTGGGGAGACAGCGTTTCCAGGAGATCCTATAGGATGAAGAGTGAGGCAGAGGGGGTCCAGGTAGGGGTGTCCTGGCAGGACTGGGGAGACTGTGGGGACCCAAGGCCCCAGGATGCTGCTGGGAGGGCCTCAGTGAAGCACCAGCTGGTAGTATTTAGTATTAATGATGGTGCATGTGGGAGCTTCTGGCAGGACTGGGACGATATAGGTCCTGGGCCTGATGCTGAGACCAGAACCTCCTGGAAGGTTTCCTGCTTGTCCTCTCAACACCTCCAATTTCTTTTAAAAAGCAAATATGATCTTACCGCTTTCTTGGTTCACCCCTCCAGTGGCCCCACATCCCACTGAAAACAAAACCTAAACTCCTCACCCTGGTTTCCTAGGCGCAATCTGTCCTGGCCTCACTCTCCCCTCCTGTGTCTCCCCTGACTTCTCTCTCCTTACAGGGGCTAGAATGTGCCCAGGGCCTTTGCACTCACTGTTCTCTTTGCCCAGGGCTGGCTTCTCGTCCCTCAGCTCAAGTGTCACCTGCGTGGAGGAGCCCATCCTGACCACTTCCTCTACTGGGGTCGGTCACTCCATTAACTCTATCGTGGCTTTCTGAATATTTATTTTGTGAAACTTTTTACACTGTCATTATCTGTTTGCTTGTTTAGTGTCTTCCAATGGATTGTACCTTCCATGAAGTCAGAAACAGGTTTGTCCTGTTCATCAAAGACAGTAACTGCCACATTACAAACCCTCAGGAAGTACTGAGTTGGCCAAAAATTTCATTAGGGTTTTTCCATAACACTGTACAGAAACCCCGAATGAAATTTTTGGCCAGCCCAGTACTTACTTACTGAATGGATGATGTTGACATAAGTGAATCCTCCTCACCTTGGTGTGTGGGGACTGATGTTGAGATGGACATTGAGGTGGGCTGATAATCTCAGGTTGCTGTCCATCTGGCAGATTTAGAATCCCGGTGGAATAGCTGCCATTCCAATAGAGAAAGGCATTTCACCCTAATGATGGGAATTTAACCTGTGATTAGGATCAGGCCTCATACAAGAATTTTCCTTGACTGAAGCCCACATACCAGAGTCCCTCCATCTGTGGGTAAGCATATACACACAGGCACACATAGACACATAGACACATACACACTTACCACAGACATATTCAGACCCTTGCACAGAGTGGCCTAAGATAAGGCACAAGCATGCACAGAATCCCCATAGATGCCTGTGCACACCAAGGCACACAGAAGGATATGCCCAGCACCTGCATTCCTACACATGCCAGACACAAGCCTACAGGTATATTTGTGAACACATAAACAGGTTTCCCAGGTGGCTCGGTGGTGAAGAGCAGGTGCATCATCTGCTAATGCAGGAGATGCAAGAGACATGGGTTCGATCCCTGGGTCGGGAAGATCCTCTGGAGGAGGAAATGGCAACCCACTCCAGTATTCTTGCCTGGAAAATACCATGGACTGCGGAGCCTGGTGGGCCCCAGTCCATGGGGTCACAAAGAGCTGGACACAGCTGAGTGACTGAGCACACACAAACACAAACACACACTTACCTATGTGTGTGCAGACACAGTCATAAAAGCAACATAATTAAACATTAAAAATAGCATAAACGGACAAGACATCTGTTCCCTGGCTTACTGACTCAGGAGTCCTCACCATGAAGGGCCTGACTGGGCCCTGACTGCCCTCCAGCAGGGGATACACTACACCGAGGGGTCCACACTCTCCCGCCTCATCCCTGCACTGCCCCCTCTCCACTGCTCAGCCCCTGTGGTCTGGTAGGAGGCTCAGGCTCCTGCAGACTCAGCCAGCAGGGGCCAGAGGCAGGGCTCAGCTGGAGCCAGGGTCGGGGCTTCTTCAGTGTCCAAGGTCAAGATTCACTGGGTGACTGGGGTCCGCTGGGACCAAGATCAAAGGTCAGTCAGAGGTGGAGTTTTCCCTGATGCCCCCTCTCTCTGCTTATAGGTGTACCCCCATAAGTGCCAGCCCAAGGAGCTGCTGGTGGGAAAGAGATGCAGTGTCCTCATGGTGCATGGGCCTCTGAAGCTGGTAGAGGGTGGGGGGCAGGTGGGGGCCAGGCCGGGCAGATAGCTGTGAGGTACGTTTCCATCTCCGCGGGTCGGGCGGGCGAAGCCATTTCCAATCTGCTCTCTATCATTTTCAATATCATTAATCCCAGACACTCTATTTTCCATGCCTGCGCAGCCAGGCCCCCGAGTGTGCGCCGTGTAAAGTGACACATATTCATCACCGGCTCGTGGTGCCGGCGCCGACGCTGATACAATATTAGTGTTGCCCCCCCGCTCGGGGCCCGCTCCGCCTGGCTCCCCGATGGCACGAATCCATCACCTGGAGCCCGTGTCACTTTCCCCAGCAGCCACATTTGTTTGGGCACTTAGGAGGTAATTGTGGCACATTAGCCAGGGTGGGGAAGGGCGCTGGGCCCCGGGAGGAGGGGTGGCTGAAGCATCTTCTTCTACAGTCTGAGCCCACCCTGGCCTGGTGCCTCTCCTGGGCTCCTGCGAGGGTCCCAGAAACCTGGGGTCTTGTTCAGCCTTGGAGGGGGTGGCTCGAGGAAGTCAGGCACCATCAGGAAGTCTTAGAAGGGTTCCCCAGCCCCCCGTGAGCCCCAATATTGAGGCTTGGTCTAGATGGGGCCCCAAGATTAGAAACCATTCCAGCCACATTCCAGTGCTAAAATTTGAGATGTGGCAATGCCAGCTCCTCCCACCCTCACCGCCCTGGCTCCATTTCCAATTCCATGTGGGAGAGGGAGGTGGAAGGGACACTGCCCAGACCGTGGAAGCCCAACACTGAGGGATAAGATGGCCTTGCCCTGGGAACCTGAGTCTGAGAGGGGAGGCCCATGGTCTGAGACGCATCATATGGCCCAGCCCTCAGGAGCCCTGAGTCCAGGTGGAGGGGATGTCAACCCACCTGAGCAGTAGCAGAGTGTCTTTAGGAAGACTGCTTGGAGGTGGTGAGCCAGACACAGGGACAGCCTCTGGCCACTGGGAGGCCCAGGGTGGCTGCAGTGGAGGGAGGAGCAGCAGTCAGGGTCATTGATCTGGGCAGAGGCCAGGCTGGGCTGGGGCAGGGGTTCTCCTGCCTCAGTCCGCAGGGCTAACACCTATTAACCTCGTCAGCAGACAAATTGCCCGTCTTGTCAAATTCCCATTTAAAATGCAAACTCGATTTGACAGAGTAAACCGAGCGGAGGGAGGAGCAGATAATCCAGTGCAAGCTCATTATCGGGGCCCAATGAGAGGGGCCTGCCGGGGTGGCCTAATGAACCCACCGTGATGAACCTCCCTCCTTGTAACATCCCACCGCCCGCTCGATACTCCGTGGCCCTACTGCCCGCCCACCCTCAAGGAGCCTGGGGACCCCAACTGCCTGACAACCCCTTCGGACCGGTACATCTGAGAGCTCTGGAAGCAGACAGAGTGGGGGACCAGCCTCTGCCTCTGCCTGTCCGCTCAGGGTCCTGCGGTAGCGAGAACAGCAATTGTGTGTCTCTCTGCCCTCCGCTGGGGTTCCCGCTGCGACCCTGTGTGTCTGTTCACAGAATGGGGCCTGTGAGTCAGCGTTATCAACTCATTTATAAATGAGAAACTTGGAACCCAGCTAGAAATTGGCAGACAGACCTTGGATTTGGACCCCAACCCATCAGACTGTAACAGTCACACTTGTAACCACTGCACTGCTCTGTCTTCCCGCATTGTGGGTGGCTGTCCCCTCCGCTTCCCTGGTTTCTATGCTGTCATTAGCTTGTGGGTCTAGGAAAAGTGACTGCCTTTTGAGCCTCGCTTTTCCCATCTGTAAAAAGTGGGCAAACAGCCATCTCCCGGCCCGAGGGATATGGTAAGGAGAATTTCAGTAAGTACTTTGTTTAATGAATACTAATAACAAGAAGCATCTACAGACGAGTTAACCCAGGATGGGGGCTGGGAGGTGGAGAGGGAGAAGCTGGGTTTTGCCAGGAAGCAGCTCCTGAGCAGACATGGGCCATCCCGGCTTCCAGGACCCGGGCACTCCCAGCCTCACACCCTCTCCCGCCTTCTCAGCTCCCTACCTGGGGCCCCACTCAGAGGAAAGTAGCCTGTGTGTGGTCGCTCTGACGAACCTAGGAGTGGGGTTGATGGAGGGAGGTGTCGTGGGGCAGGTGAAGGTCACTTCTGTCCCTGGACTGTGGCCTGGTTGCTGCACTCTGTTTTGAATAATTGGAATAATGAACAACGAAGAGGCCTGGTAGGACAGCTGCCAACAGTTAATGGGCTGTTGTTCCATCTCGCCTCTCCAGGGCACCCCAGGGTGTTCCTTCACAGTTCCACAGGGAGCCCCTGAGCAGGCTGGGGCTGCAACCGCCCCTGCCACCACTGGGGGTGCTGTGCTGTCCCACCGCACTGGGAGATGGTGCTGGGTGACCTTGGGCGAGTGTCCTTGTAGGATCTCATTGCCTGCCTCAGGTGAGAAGAACCTGCTCACCCCCAGTCTCTGCCCCTCTCCCGAGTGCTTCACAGGCACCAAAGCAGCTGCTCTAAATATTACCGCTTTCCCACCAAGGAGCCTTTCTATTCCCAAAGGGAAGTCCAAATTCCTCAGCAGGGGCATCTCAAGGCCCTACACAACCTGGCCTAAGTTTGGCCTTCTGGGCTCTCACGTGGCACAGCGTGTCCTGAACTCTCCTCTCTGCCTTTGCCAAGCTATGGTTACCCTCATCTCCACGTCTGCACCACCCCTAGACTTCACACACAGCTGAGGGGATCCCCTTCCTCTTTAGCCCCTCTCTGCACCCCCTCCTTGCCTGGCTTTAGCTGGAAGAGACCCCATGAGACCCAGGACCCTGTCTGGGGTGGGGTGGCCTGCAGAGGAGGAGAGGTGGGGTGGGTGGGGGTGCTTCTCAGCCTCCCTCCAGTTGTCTGCAGAGCCGTCCTCTGAGGCTGGCCTAATTCCCTTCAGAGCCTGGCTCCCATCTTCAGGGTGGTGCTTAGGGAGCTGAGAGCCCAACGTTAATGCCTAAGAAAGTCGTGGGTGGATTAGAAAGCGAGGGGGATTAGGGCCAGAGCTGGTGGCTGATGCAGGAGCCGAGCCCCTCCTCCTGAGGAAGAGGAGGCTAATCCTGCTTATCGACTGAGGAGCTGGCAGTGCTGAGGGGGGCCTTCCTCCCAACCAGTCTGGCTGCTCAGACCTGCCGGGCCCACCAGGCCCTGGCCTGGACCCAGGCTGGAGCAGAAGGCAGAAGACTGCCCCTTGCCCCCACCCTCTCCTCCAAACTTTTGGTCCACTGGTGTCTCCTAACTCTCTCTGCCTTGTCCCCAACATTGTGCCTGCCCTTCATGTGGCCCCCAAACTTACCCTGCTGTGCTTACTGGAACTGTCTGGCCGGCCGTGCTCATCAATTTTCAAAGCTACCTGCATGTCCATGAACTGAGCCACCCCACGGAGGCTCCAGGTGCCCCATTCATCCATGCTACCCAGAGCCCACAGTGGATGCTTCAGTGCCGCCCGGAACCTCCTTGAGGGCCGAGGCACTTGTTCCTGCAGCTGCCAGAGTGTTGTCTTCTGAGGGCTCATGGTCAAGTTCCTCCCTGGAGTATTGCCCTTGGCTGCCTCCCCCAGGGTTATGCCCTCTCCCTGGAGGCAGTCCACAGGGTGACTGGTCAACGCAGGAGTACAAAGCTCTGGCCTCTTCACCTCCATCTGGGGTGACTCTGAAAGAACATTCCAGCGCCAGAGCTTCCTGCGGGATTGGCCGAGGCTGCTGTGGCAACTGCATCGCAGTGCGACCTCTCCCTCTGCCCAGCCCTGTCCCCCACTTTTTCATGGGTATTGTTCCCCAGAGCACTCCCCATGAGCCCCCCTGCACAATCCCTCCCACATCTCTGTGAGAAGTCTCACCCTTCCCTTTCCTTTTTAAGTCTCAAGTTCAGGGAGAGAAGATTAGGTTGATCAGTGACGGGTCTGGATACAGGAGCTCCTGACCTAGATGCCTGCAGCCCAGAAGCGCAGCTGTCCTTCCCCTGGGATTAATCCTTGCCCCCTTTTTTCAGTGGTATAGGCTGAACAGCGGACTGAGCGTGGAGAGAGACCCAGTCTGGAGATCCTGGCCTGAGAGGGGAGGCAGATTCTGTCTAGAGGGGATTGATTGAGGAGAGAGAAAGCACCTGGTCTGAGAGCTTCATCTGAGCAGGTAGCAGGTCGCTTCCTGTGAGAAGAAGAGCAGAATTCTGCTTTGAGAGCCTAGTCTGTGGGGAAGCTGAGTCTGAGGAAGCAGGCCAGGCTCTGAAACAAGAGAAGAGGCACCCCCAGCTCAGACTGTCTGCGCCCCGGCCCTCCACCCCACTGCCCACCCAGGTCCTCTACCGCCAGCTTCGCTTGCTGTCCGAGGGATCAGCCTGGGACTGTGATGCATGAATGTGGGTGGGCCGGCTTTCTAAGTTAATGATGGGGTGTGTGTGGGAAGAAAAGGAGGGATGCCCACTCTCTGGGTCCTTCTCACATTAGGCTAGAAGCTGTGGCTCGTGGGGACAGAGAATGGCCTGGATACCAGCAAGGTCTCAGAAATCCTGGTCTTTGGGCAACTTGAGAACAGGGCTAGGGGACTGGATTGACTGACCTTTGAGAGTCAGTTTGGGATATGGGGGTGTGTTGAGGGGGACCATTCCCCTCTATTCCATACCTTTGATGGACAAATGCTAATGACATTACCAGCGATTGACCAGAAACGAATAAATAATTCAGTCTGGCTTGAAAACAGGAGAAAAGTACTTAAATGCTATTGACAAGCCAGTCCCTGGCCTCATTACCCATGCAGACGCAGGCCTCCACATCGACCATGCCCCCCGATTCCTTCAAACCCCACTGTGGGCAGCCTCCGGCCTCCCTCCCATCAAGCTGGCCTGGGCTGAGTGTGGAGGGTGACCTGAGGAGACCAGGCAAAGGGTTGGGCCGTGTGGCTAGAGGTACCCCACAAAGGGACAGCAGTCCCCGTGTCCTTCCCCTTTTCTCAGACACTCATGGTGGCCTCTGTTCACGGGAAGGGTGTCCCGGGCCAGGCCCTCTCGGGCCCAGCCCCAGGTGTGCATGCACACGCACACACAGAGCCCAGCAGCTGCTGCATAGCCTTCTAGGACAAGAAGAGTGGTGACCCCTGGGGCGGCTGTCAGTCACTGTGCTCTTGGGGAATACAAACTCATTAAACGTTTCCCTGCCTTGTTACAGGGACCCGAGTCCCCGAGTCAGGCCTGAGGAGGAGGAGGAGGAGGAGGAGGGAACAAATGTGCAGCTGATCCTTTAAAAGCACATCCTGTATCCCTGACCCCTGGAGAAGAGAGGGGATTATCGAGGGTGGGGATTACCCGCAGAAGGGCCTCCTCATGGGTTCCTGGGAGTCAGGAGTCAGGATTTCCATCTCCTGGAGCACACGGAGCTCCCCGGGGCAGCTACTCTGCAAGACAAAACCTTTCCATGCTAAGAGTCTCCCTCTCTCTTCTTTAGCTGCCTGGGTCTGACTCCCCTTCACGGAGTCTCCTGCATCAGCCGATTTCTTCAGGGAGAACTAGAGATGCGGTGCTTCCTCCAGCACCTTCCCCACTTCCACCGCCTTTACATCAGAGTCACGGTGCCTCCCTAAGCTTCCACAGTCATAAGCCAACAATGCCCACTGGTTAGAGAAGGGCAAGCTTCTGAGATTCTCCAGCCCAGTGGGCAAGCTGCCTCTTGGCTGGACAGCTCCTGGGCTGGACTCAGTGGTAGGGAATTTGGGAGGGAGGGCTGTAGTGTGGGCCTGGAGGTACAGGATACTCTGGTGGGTGTGAAGGGTCCACTGCAGCTCAGCCCAGGGAATAGTTCTAAAAAGGGGCCCATCCCTTTGTGAGCCAAACAACCCACTCCTGAGTGTGGGCAGAGGCCCCAGTGGCACCTCCGGTGGCCAGCCTTCTCACTTCACTGCGTTTGGAGAGCAGACCTGCAGTCTGTGGGCTTTGGGCTGGGCTCATCAGCCCTGCTCTGGCTCCCAGTGTCCTCTCTGCCGCCTGCCTGAACACTGACCCACTATTGCTCGGCCCCAGAACCGGCCTTTCCCTTCCACTTTCCCTCCCCCGCAAAAGTCCGAGGACTCATCCACTTTCCCTTGCTCACCCCTTTCCCCTCAGGGTGGGCTAAAAAACCCTGCGCCCCTGCTCATCATCCATAAGGCCCTTCCTCCTCTGTGTCTCTTCCCACCCTGGAGTCCCACGGGGAGTCATTTATCCGGATCGACTGGCTCTCCTCACTGCAAACATTCGCAGGAGCATTACAAGCCTAAAACCCAATTAGCCTTCAATTACTCAGGCCTCAGCCAGATTTTCTGTAATGGGGACAGGGGTGAGGAATGTGTTTGGGCACTCTGGGGCACTGCCTGGTGGTAGCCCCCCTCCCTTGCCACCCCACAAGCCCTGCTCCTCCTGCCCTCTTGTCTGTTCTCTGCCTCCAGCTCTCTCCTGCTTTTGCCTCCATCCTTCCCAGTCTTTACTCCCACCCTCCCCTCCTTCCACATCCCTCTTTAAAAATGTAGTATTCTTAAATATTACTGCTGCTGCTGCTAAGTCGCTTCAGTCGTGTCCAACTCTGTGCGACCCCATTGACAGCAGCTCACCAGACTCCCCCGTCCCTGGGATTCTCCAGGCAAGAACACCGGAGTGGGTCGCCATTTCCTTCTCCAGTGCATGAAAGTGAAAAGTGAAAGTGAAGTCGCTCAGTCGTGTCCGACTCTTAGCGACCCCATGGACCGTAGCCTACCAGGCTCCTCTGTCCTAGTACATAACTAATACATGGTTTGGAAAAAAAAAAAAAAAAAAAAACCTCATTGTGAAAACATAATGCAAAAGAATACAAGGTGAAAAGCTAAGTCCCCACCCTGCCTCCTGCCCCATAAATCCCACAGTCAGTAATCAGGGATTCTCTTTCCTTTCAGATATTTGATTCTGTACATTTACATATATACACCACATGTAGTTTTAAGTGTTTCTTTTTAACATTTAAGATTGGAACCCTACTATGCATATTGTTTAATGACCTACTCTATTCACTGAACAATTCATCAGCTACTTCTCTCCACATCGGCAGACAGAGTTCTTCCTTCTTCCTGGCTGCATAGTAATCCACAGTGTGGCTGCTCCATAATGTACTTGGTCAGTCCTTTCTCGATGGACGTTGAGTTGTTTCTGAGGTCTGCGATGACGACCATTGCAGCAGCCCCTCTGTCCCTCCAGGGCTGTGCACAGCGGCCAGCACTACTGTGGGGTAGACACCCACAGATGGAACTGTTTGGCCCCAGGATGCATATTTAAAACTCTGATAATTACTGCCAAAATGCTCTCCACTTCCAGAACCTCCAAGATTGTGCCAATTTGTACTCAATTCTGCATTTCCTCTGCTCTTATCAATAGTGGGTATTATCTTTAAAAAATTATCTTTCAACCAAATAGGCAAAATGACATCTTGTGATTTAATTTGTACTTCTTCTCTTCCCATCTACTATTTCCCTCGCCTCTCCTTTACTTTCACGTCTCACTCTTTCCTCTTCCTCAGTCCCATCCCTCCTGCCTTTCCTCTCTTTCTCTCTCTGTCCCCCACTCCCATCAGGTCCTCTTTTTCCTTCACCTCCTACTTCCCTTCCCCTCCTTTCCTCTCTCTTCCCCATGATCTTCTCATCCCTTCGCCTTCTCCCTCTCCTTCTCCCTCCTCCTCTGGGTACCACAGTCCTTGGGGGGAGGAGTATCCAGAGAAGCTATTAACTCTGCCCCCCTAATACTCTGAGTCCCACTTGCCTCTTAACACCTCCCTGAGCTCAGGCCTCTAAGCCCCATCTCACTCGCGTCTCCCTCTAATCACTAAGGCTTATTTCTGATTTCCTGAAGTGACAAGGAGCTGGGTTTGGGGGAGGGAGGGCTGTCAGCCAGCATCCTCCAGGATTGAGGGAGGGAAGATGAAGGGAGGGAAGCCTGGCTCATGGGATGTCGCCGTGGAGACTCCAGCTAGGCCCTCCTCACTCTAGAGGCCCAGATTCTCCTTGGCTTACATGGTGGATATACTTCCACCCTCAGGGTGTTCTTTTAGGCTATTTTTTCTAGTTTCTCTTGTGAAAAGGAAAGTGACTCCCCCTTTGCTCCAAGTGAGCTCTGTGGACAGTCTCAGTCCTCCGTGGTGCCCCCCTTCCCCCTACCATGCTGCCATCCTGCAGCAACCATCTCCCTCTGCCCCGCCCCCTGATCCTGAAGGTGGGAAATGCCTCCATAGAGAACACCCCTCATCTCCATCTCCTGCTTCCTTGGAAATCCGGGTCTCCCCTCTCCTGCCCCAAATCCACCCTTCCAAGAGCTCAGTGAATTGGCATAAATTTAATTAAGGACAGCAAGCAAATCTCTTGTCATTATAAAGACATTTAAGGTTTAAAATATGTGCTGAGAGTAGAGGTCTCAAGAGAGGTGGGACGAGGGAGCCAGAACTGATGTGGGGGAGTTACACTTGCGCCCTCATTCTAGCCCCACTGTGTGACCCTGATATCTCTGAGCCTTTCCTTATCAGTCTCCTAGAATATCTAAGAGGCCCAGCAGGAGTACTTTGCTCCTGCCTGGGAGTGTTCTCCCTGCACTAATTTAATTACGTGGCCTAACTGGGCCCAGGCTGGGGAGGTGGTTAATGGCAGCTGCAGAGACAGTGGGTAATCAAGAATTAATTAAGCGTTTCTGGGGATTCCCATGTCTGGGCCAGGGATTCCTGGGAGCTTGGCTAAGGCTGGGCAGGGTGCAGGAAACCCCTCCAGCTTCCCTCATGCCTTTGCCCCTGCCTCCTCAGGAGTGGGGGAAGCAGCAGACCCAAGCTCCAAAAAGTCTCTGGGTTCAGGACTGCCCACTTAGGCAGTCTCTGATCAGTGAGATAGAGAAGCACTCAGGGGTCAGCTCAAATCAGCAAGTCCAGGAGCCAGCAGCGGGGTGGGCTGGATGGAACTGGACAGCTGCCTGAGCAAGAGAGTCTAGGCATTCCTGTTAAGGGCTCAGCCTGTGTAGAGGTTGGGGCTTAGTCTAGGCTGGGCAGGTGGAAAAGGAAAGGGGAGACTTCACTCTCTGGGCGCTGGAGTCAGGTAGCCTGAGTTGCAGGCATAGCTTTACTACTTGGTAAGGGCTGGTGCTCTGCCCTATGGCCTGTCCCCCAGCTCTTCACAGAGCAGCTTCCTCCCTAACATTCAGGTTCCAGAACACACATCAACAGCTCAAGAAGCCTTCCTTGACAGCTCAGGCTAATTTGCCTGCCCAGGCCCCAGTTACTATCACACCACTTTGCCTTATTTTCTGTGCATGTTATTTCCTGACTTATTTCTTATGTGCCCACCTGCCTTCTTCACTGGAATAGGGCGCATGTGCCTGAGAGCCGGGTCGGTGAGGTTCACAGCTGGGTCCCAGCATCTAGCACAGCACGGCCCCTAGAAGGTGTTCCCAGACGGAAGCGATCTCTCTGAACCTGTGTCCTCACCTGCATTTGGGGAGGGGGGTGGCTGTTCACACTCTGCAGGCTTTCAGGTCATGAGCGGGGGTTTAAAGCCCGGACTCGGGGAGCGCTGAGCACCGAGCCGGCCCAGACCTCACCGCCGGCCGCCGAGGGCAGTCACGACGTGATCAACCTCGTCGGCGTCGCCGCCGCCACCCTCGTCCTCACGAGCGGATTTCCTGCCCCGCCTCGCGGCTCCGGGCCCGGCCGGCCGCGGGGAGGACAGCGCCGGCCGGGGCAGGGGCCTAGCCGGGCCAGGCCGGCCGACACGCCGCGGGCCCCGCTCCTTCCCAGGCGCCCCTGCGCCGCCGGCGCTTTGAAGTCCCCAATCCGGCAAATAGAGTCAATCAATTATGAAGGGAACAATCTGGCGGCCCCTCGGGGAGCGGCGGCCGAGCGATCCCGGGGGATTAGGCCGCAAATCGCGCTGAGCCTCCCTAAGTGACAGCGAGAGAATCGCGCGCGGCGGCGGCGGCGGCGGGAGCGGGAGGGAGCGCGGCCGCTAACCCGATTATGCAGATCCGCGGGGGGCGCGGATTAGGCCGCGGGGGCGGCTTCGCCCTAAGCGGCTCGGGGATTTGGGAAAAGTTTACTCGGGAGGAGGGGGCGGGGCCTCCCCGGGGCGGGAGGGCTGCCCACAGCTCCCAGCTGGGTGACGGAGGCCGCCGGCCGCAGAGGAGCCCGAGGTGGGGCCGCGCCCGAGACGCCGCACCTTTCCAGGCACACGCTCACTACGTACACAAGCCCACAAACACACACGCACACACTGTGTATGTTTCCCAAGCTGCAAAACACATGAGAACACACAGAGGCGTGTATACAGGCACATCCAGGCTCAGCATCACGTGTAAGCCAAGCCTACGATCGTTCACACACTGAGGCAACACTGGCTCAGTCACACGAGCGTTCACATGCACACTTGCAGACACAGGCAGCCCCTTTACCGTTTACAGACACACCATCCTGCATTCAGACTTGGTGCCTCGCAGCCGCTCCAGCAGAAACCCCCCTGGCATAGGTGGAGATGCGGCTGCACACTGGGCTCTGCAGACGTGTGGTCCGGCTGCACAGCTCCTGTCTGCACGCTCACAGACCTCCCTGCCTTCCTCCCTGGAAGGACCCCAGGGACAAGTGTGTGCCAGTGTCTGTGAGCGTGTGTGTGTTGTTGAGTATGAACCTGCCAGCGTGGCCCATATCTCTAAATCTCTCTCCTCTTGGGCTTCTGCGATAGGGTGGAAGGGACTGAGGCATGAAGCTGGGCTGGGAAATAAGCTGAGACCTCTTGGTGACTGGCTGGGGGTCCTCTCTGCGGGGCTCGGAGTCACTTTCCTCACCAGGTCTCTGGGCCTGCTGCTTCCCTTAGGTGTGGTCAGGGAGGAGGCTGAGGAAAGAGGGCTAGGGTTACTGCTAACCCTCCGGGAAAAGGGCACAGAGTCTAGCTCCAAGACAAGCAAGCTGTCAGGAATGCCTTGGCCACTTTTCATCTGTAAAATGTTCACTGTGTACGACTGGCGTGTGTCCAGGGAGTGCACATGCTTTCATACTCAGTGTATGCCCGTGGTAACATGTATGCTTTTGTGGTTGCTGATATGTGTATCCCTAGCCTCACACCCCTCACACGAATGTCACAGCCATACACAACTGAGTGACACAAACAGGCACTCATCCTGGACACACAAAACGACCACGGACATCACACACATGCACACCACGCCTGAGAGAGGCCAGTCCCGTGCATTGGCAGACAGTGAATACTGCCAAGGTGGCAGAGGGCAATTGCTGTGGCACTGAGGATATCTTACTCTGTGCCCTAGGCAGTGATAGAGTGAGCCTGTGGCTGACTCGATCAATGGGGAAGTGGGGTCAGGGTTAATGAGTCTTTAGCAAACATTTAGCTGCTGCCTCCAGCCCCTGTGCTGTGTGCATATGTGTGCCTGTGTCCATCACACACACCATTGTTGTCACTGACAAGAGGATATGTGTGAGTGTGTGTGTGTGTGAGAGAGAGAAAGAGAGAGAGAATTACTTTCAAAATCTGGGATCCACCTTAGGTGGTCTGGGCTGACCCCTGGATCCTGGGCAATGGAGGAAGGGGAGTTCTATGGTGGGGTGAAGATATGCTCTGGTATCTCAGGCTGCTGCGCACGGTAGAGGAGAGTCCCCTCCTTGTACAACCATAGCCACATGCTGATGCTGTCTAGGCTTGGCTCTCTCGTTGACCTTCCCAGCTCCAGCCCCTCTGGTCCGGAACCCCTGGAGGTAAAGCTGGAGGAATCAGACCATCAAGAAGAAATTCTCTTGGGTATTCCCAACCTACTAGATAGGACCCTCCAGTTGGCTGGGCCCCTCACACCCATAGAGGTGTGAGGGTCTTGAGTTCATGCTCAGGGAGGATTCCTCTGGCTGCCAATGGAGCAGATCTGATTAGCTGGCTACAGGGAGGGCTGAGTCACAGTTAATCAGCAGCCAGGCTATAGGGAAGGAAATGGCCACCCACTCCAGTATTCTTGCCTGGAGAATCCCATGGACAGAAGAGCCTGGTGGGCTACAGTTCATGGGGTCGCAAAGAGTCGGACATGACTGAGCACACAGCACAGGCTACGGGGAGAGGACACCTCAGGGGTACACCCTGGGGAGGGGAGGAGGCCTGCAGGATTAAAGGGAATGAAGATGGGAAAAGCACCCACCTGACACATCCAGGGGTCCTCCAGATTTGGGCTCAGTGGCATCTCAGTGGTCCTTGGCTGGGTCAGGCCCTCCTTATCCCCAGCCTGCCCTGATCCAAATTCTGTTGCACCACTCAACAGATACATATCCTTGGGGGAGGCACTTCACCTCTGTATGCCTCAGGCCCCATCTTTAAAATGGAGATAGAATGACCCTTCCTCCTAGGATCTATATAAAAGAGATGTAAAGCATGTGGCAGAGTGGCTAGCAGAGTGTAGGTGCTCAAGCTGTGGGAACTTCTACTATTGTTATTATTATAATTAGTTTAGAAGAGGCAGACCACCGAAAAATTCAGCAGCCAATGAAATCTCACATCCCTCCTCCAAAGGAGGGAGGCTGGGGAGAAGGGGAACCCCTTGGGACCCACTACAATTTCCCTCCCCCATTCATGTTTATTACCTAGGAGAGCACAGAGAGGATGGGGAGCCAGTCTGGGCAGTCTGCCCTTAGGGGAGGGGAGCCCAAACCCCCTCCCTCCAGCCCCCAAGTACATGTATATGAGTGAGTGGGGAGAGGGAGACCGACCTGAAGTGGCTCAGTGGCTCAGTTGTTTCAGGCCAGAAGCCATTACCTTCCTGGAGAGAGAAGCCCATGGCCCATCTGAGGCTGGGGGCAGGGGCGAGTGGAATAAAGACTGGAATGAGACCCCACGTCTGCCTGGGGCCTCCTAGATATCTTTTCTCTGATCAGGTGAAGAGATGAAGTCCAACTCAGTCTTCTCCAGTTTAGGCATGTTCCATGCTGGCCCTGGGGGTGAAGGTGGGGACAGACCAGCAAAGAGGAAGGGGTCCCTGCCCACAGTGCCTTGATAACTGATTGCACCTACTGTGTGCAAGTCCCCCAAGCATCTCATGTTTACTTTGTACCCTCGACACAGCTGGAAACCAGCAGGGATCTTTTCAAGAAAGGCATCCAATTATCTAGCCTGGGGGGCAAGACTTGGCAGCAGGAATCAGAGGATTTCCATATAGGGATAGCAGGGGCGGCCAACCAGAGGCAAAGGGATCGCTCAGGACACTGCCTGCTGAGTCTCCACTGCAAGTGTGCTGTTTTGGGAAGACTGCTTGCCTGTGTGGGGTGACTCGGTGCAGATGATTGAGGAGAGCGCTGAAACATCAAGCTCAGGGAAAGCGTTCATCTACCAGATTCCATGCCTGGAGCCCACTTGAGCTCAATGTGCCAATCTCTTGATCACCCACAAGGTGGTAAAGGGGGACAAAGATAGGCATAAACCATGGGCTTGGGCTATGTGCCCAAGGAATGGGGTAGTGTCCAGCAGATTCTTTCATTCCTGTATCCAGAGCGTCCTGGGAAGGCCTATTTAATAGGAGCCTCCCCCACCTTTTCCAGGTGCTATGGACCCTCTGAGTGGGGCCCGAAGAGGTGCTCCTGCAGACTGATGCCCTGAGCCCTGCCCCATGTCATGCCCTCCCAGCTCCTACCCACTGTCTCTGCCACTCCTGGGCTCTCTGTTTCTCAGGGGTCTCCCCGTGTCTGACTTTGTCTGTCTATCTGTCTCTGTGACTCTGTCTCTGACTTGTCTATCTCTCTGAATCTTGATGGTTCTCATTCTGTGTCTCTCTGTCTCCAGGGCTTGTCTCTCACCCTGGACAAGCCTCTCTGTGGCTCTCTGATGTCTTCATGCTCAGATTTGAAGGCCATGGGAGCTTCAGACCTGGGTGGAGAGAGGAAACTGGCCTGTGCCAAGGTGGGGAGACAGGATGTCCTAGATGCTCAGTGGACGGCTCGGTCCCTCTTGGACTCAGTCTGCATCAGGCTAGGGGCACGCAAAGGAAAGCTTTCAAAGGCCTACCTCCCCCTTATGACTGTTTCAAACGCAGGGCATTGTCTATTTTTCAAACAGGTAGCCGGCCTCCCTGGACCCTCTCACCACTTTTTCCCTCCATTTTACCCCATGAAAAGCAGGAGAGATGGTTTTTAGAGACAAACAAATCCAGGTTCAAGTTCCAGGCCTATTAACAAATTCTATGATGATGGGTAAGTTATTTAATGCCTCCTAGCCAGGTACATCCTCCTTATCTCTCTGGACTATACTTAAGATAAAATGAGATCATGACTATATATCACTTAACACAGAGCCTGACTCCAGGACAATTGTATCATGCCATTTATTTGTTTACAGAGCCCAACACAGACCTAGGCCCACAGGAGTGTTGTTAATACAGATTTCTCTGTTGTTCTTTTCCTTTCTTTCCTTCTGACTCCCTTTCCTTCTGTCTTTCTCTGACTCTACACTTGGGGAGGATGGATCATAAGAGCTGCTTGAGCACCCTGTGTATACTCTGCCTTGACCTTGGCTCTGCAGATGGTGACAGGTCTGTAAACCATGAGATCTAAATGTGGGGTCTGGCTCAACAAATAAGGATGTTGTTGTTCAGTTGCTCAGCTGCATCCAACTCTCTGTGACCCCATGGACCGCAGCACGCCAGGCTTCCCTGCCCTTCACTATCTCCTGGAGTTTGCTCAAATTATTGTGCATTGAGTCAGTAATGCTATCTATCACGCTGTCTGCTGTCCCCTTCTTTTGCCTTCAATCTTTCCCAGCATCAGTGTCTTTTCCAATGAGTCAGTTCTTTGCAACAGGTGGCCAATGTATCGGAGCTTCAACTTCATCCATCAGTCCCAATGAATATTCAAGGTTAATTTTCTTTAGGATGGACTGTTTTGATCTCCTTGCAGTCCATGGGACTCTCAAGAGCCTTCTCTAGCACTGCAATTCAAAAGCATCAATTCTTTAGTACTCAGCCTTCCTTATGGTCCAACTCTCACATCACATGACTACTGGAAAAACTATAGCTTTGACTATATGGACCTTTGTCAGCAAAGTGATGTCTTTGCTTTTTAAAATGCTGTCTAGGTTTGTCACAGCTTTCCTTCCAAGGAGCAAGCTTCTTTTAATTTCATGGCTTCAGGCACTGTCCATATCAATTTTGGAGCCCAAGAAAATAAAATCTGTCACTGCTTCCACTTTTTACCCTTCTATTTGGCATGAAATGATGGGACCAGAAGGGGCTTCCCAGATGGCACTATCAGTAAAGAACTTGCCTGCCAATGCAGGAGAGACAAGAAACATGGGTTCAATCCCTGGGTTGGGAAGATCCCCTGAAGGAGGGCATGGCAACCCACCCCAGTATTCTTGCCTGGAGAATCCCATGGAGAGAGGAGCCTGGCAAACTGCAGTCCATGGAGTCACAAGAGTTGGACATGATGGAAGCAACTTAACATGCATGCACAATGGGACCAGATGCCATGATCTTAGTTTTTTGAATGCTGAATTTTAAGCCAGCTTTTTCACTCTCCTCTTTCACCTTCATCAAGAGGCTCTTTAGTTCCTCTTCACTTTCTGCCATTAGACTGGTATCATCTGCATATCTGAAATCATTGATATTTCTTCCTGCTATCTTGATTCTGGCTTGTGATTCATCCACCCTGGCATTTCCATATGATGTACTCTGCATATAAGTTAAATAAACAGAGTGACAATATACAGCTTTGTCATACTTTCCCAATTTGGAACCAGTTAGTTGTTCTATGTAAGGTTCTAACTGTTGCTTTTTGACCCACATACAAGTTTCTCAGGAGACAGGTAAGATGGTCTGGTATTCCCATCTCTTGAGCAATTTTCCACAGTCTGTTGTGATCCACACAGTCAAAGGCTTTAGTGGACTCAATGAAACAGAAGTAGATATTTTTTATGGAATTCCCTGCTTTCTTTATGATCCAACAAATGTTGGCAATTTGATCATGGTTCCTCTGTCTTTGAAAGTTCTCCATTCACATACTGCTGAAGCCTGTCTTAAAGGCTACCTTTAAGGCTACCTTAGCACTACCTTGCTAGCATGTGAAGTGAGAGCAACCGTGCGGTAGTTTGAGCATTCTTTGGCATTGCTTTTCTTTGAGATTGGAATGAACACTGACCTTTTCCAGTTCTGTGGCCACTGCTGAGTTTTCCAAATTTGCTGACATACTGAGTGCAGCACTTCAACAGCATTATCTTTTAGGATTTTAAATAGCTCAGCTGGAATTCCATCACCTCCACTATCTTTGTAGTAATGCTTCCAAAACCCCACTTGACTTCACGCTCCAGGATGTCTGGCTCTAGGTGAGTGACCATACCATCATGGTTATCCTGGTTATTAAGACCTTTTTTGTATAGTTCTTCTGTGTATTCTTATATTTTTAATCTCTTCTGCTTCTGTTAGGTCCTTACATTTCTGTCCTTTATTGTGCCCATCCTTGCATGAAATATTCCCTATTATCTCCAATTTTTTTGAAAAGATCTCTAGTCTTTCCCACTCTGCTGTTTTCCTCTACTTCTTCGCATTGTTCATTTAAGAAAGCTTTCTTATCTCTCCTTGCTGTTCTCTGAAATTCTGGATTCAGTTGGGTATATCTTTCCCTTTATCTCATCCTTTTCACTTCTATTCTTTCCTCAACTATTTGTAAAGCCTCCTCAGACAACCATTCTGCCTTCTTGCATTTCTTCTTCTTTGAGGTGGTTTTGGTCACTGCCTCCTGTACAGTGTTATGAACCTTTGCTCATAGTTCTTCAGGCACTCTGTCTACCAGATCTAATCCCTTGAATCTATTCCTCACCTCTACTGTATAATCATAAAGGATTTGATTTAGGTCATACCTGAATGGGCTAGTGGTTTTCCCTACTTTCTTCAATTTAGTCTGAATTTCGCAATAAGGAGCCCATAATGTGAGCCACAGTCAACTCCAGGTCTTGTTTTTGCTGACTGTACAAAACTTTTCCATCTTCAGCTGCAAACAATATAATCAATCTGGTTTTGGTATTGACCATTTGGTGATATCCATGTGTACAGCTGTCTCTTGGGTTATTGGAAAACGGTGTTTGCTATGACCAATGTTTTCTCTTGACAAAACTCTGTTAGCCTTTGCCCTGCTTCACTTTGTTCTCCAAGACCAAACTTGTCTGTTACTCTGGGTATCTCTTGACTTGCTACTTTTGCATTCCAATCCCCTATGATGAAAAGTAAGTACTTTTTTTTTTTTTTTTTTGGTATTAGTTCTAAAAGATCTTGTAGGTATTCATAGAACTGGTCAACTTCAGCTTCTTTAGCATCAATGGTTTGGCATAGACTTGGATTACTGTGATGCTGAATGGTTTGCCTTGGAAATGAAGAGATCCTTCTATCGTTTTTGAGACTGCACTTCAGTACTACATTTCAGACTCTTTTGTTAAATATGAGGGCTACTCCATTTCTTCCAAAGGATTCTTGTCCACAGTAGTAGATACAATGGTCATCTGAATTAAATTCACCCATTCCCATCCACTTTAGTTCACTGATTCCTAAGACATCTATGTTCACTCTTGTCATCCCCTGCTTGATAACATCCAATTTACCTTGATTCATAAACCTAACATTCCAGGTTCCTATGCAATATTGTTTTTTACAGCATTGGACTTTACTTTCACCACCAGACACATCCACAATGGAACGTCATTCCTGCTTTGGCCCAGCTGCTTCATTCTTTCTGGTGCTATTAGTAATTGCCCTCTGCTCTTCCCCATAGGAGCATATTGGACACCTTCTGACCTGGGGGTTTCATCGTCTGGTGTCATATCTTTTTTCCTTTTCATACTGTTCATGGGGTTCTTGTGGCAAGAATGATGGAGTGGTTTGCCATTCCCTCCTCCAGTGGACCATGTTTTGTCAGAACTCTCCTGACCCATCTGTCTTGCAGGGTGGCCCTGTAAGGCATGACTCATAGCTTCATTGAGTTGTGCAAGCCCCTTCTCCACGACAAGGCTCTGATCCATGAAGGGGAAATAGGATGGTCTTTGTGAATTCTTGAACTCTAAAACCAGTAACATACCTTGCAAATTATGATGGGATCTGTAACAGTGACACTCTCAGGAATCAGTGATGGGATGTGCTCTGCAGATGGTGATGAGCTCTGCAAACACTGATGAACTTGGCACATAATTAAGGCTCTGCAAATAGTGATAGGCTCAGCAAATAATAATGGGCCTTGTAAATAGGGATAGGCTCAGGGAATGGTGGTGGGAGTGGCAACTTGTGATGGGCCCTGGAAAAATGACAGACTGGTTTTTATCTGTAAAGGATAAGAGGGAACTTGTGTGTCCCTAAGGGCTTCCCTGGTAGCTCAGTGGTAAATAATCTGCCTGCAATGCAGGAGACACAGGAGACATGGGTTTGATCCCTGGGTCAGGAAGATCCCCTGTAGGAGGGAATGGCAACCCACTCCAGTATTTTTCTGGAAAAGTCCCATGGACAGAGGAACCTGGCAGGCTGCAGTCGATGGAGTTGCAGAGTTGGGTACGACTGAGCACACATGCATGCCCCTGTATCCCTAAAGAGCAAGGCTGTCTCAGGACCATGGACAGCAAGATCTTTCCTCCCCTTCCAGCCCCAAAGGGAGCTCCTCTGTCCATTTATTCACAGGCACTGGGTGTGTGTTGTGGAGTGGAGGTGGGGGGTGAAGGATGTACTGGAGAAGAAATGGGACAAGCAGAGGAATGCGGCTGTGCCCCCTGCTCACTTCCAGAGTTTCAGTAGGTTGAGAAGACAGACTTCTAAGTAGCCTAATGGGGTGGGGGTTGTGTCTGTGTAGATAAATCTGTTCTCAGCCCACCTATTTGTGAGGTAGAAGGTGTCTTTTAACATCAGAGGCTCTCAGAATGCTAAAAGGGTGTTTAAACCATACTGGGCCTCCTGGGGGGAACTGAGAAGTCAGCATTGCAAAACGCATCTTGCAGGCTCCAGCCAACCTTAAATTCTAGCTGGCACCTGAATACCTCTGTAGCAATTTAAATTTCTTTGTCCTTTCCAGATCTGACCACATGAACAGGTCTGTATCACTGGGAACATTCATACCTCTTAGGGCACGGAGCCTGGGGAGGACAGAAGCAAGACTGGATTCTGGGTAGGCTGTGCGTAACAGGGCTGAGAAGCTGGTGGTGGTTCAGATTGGCATAGAGTTGATGATCATGGAGATGGAAACGGTCATGGAGGGAGTGGCGGTGGTGGTACTAAGGAAAGAGCTAGGGTGCTGATAATGAGGGAGGTGGTAGGGAAGCATTGGCAGCAGTCAAAAGGTGGCAATCCCATAGGTAAAGAAGCAGGCCCTAGTGGGAGACAGGTTGGCATAGCAGATCAGACCTCGGCCTGGATTTGACTTCTGCTTCTGACATGTGGACTTAGGCAAGTTATTTTATAACTTTTCTGTGGTTCAGTTTCCTCATCTGATAATAATAGTGTCTACCTCATAGAGTTGTCATAAGGATGAAATGAGTTAATATATGTAAAGTACTTAGACCAGTGTCTGGAACCTGGTGAATACTATGTACCTGATAGCTGCTGCTACTATTAAAGCAGGCAGTGGAGGTGGGGACGATGAGCATGGAGATGGCGGTAATAAAATTGATCATGGTGAGAACAGGAATTATAATAACAACAACACAGAGTATTATGTGCCCTGTGCTAGTCTAAGCTCTTTGTATGTAGTAACTTGTTTAATCATTTTAACCCAATGAACCAGCTAATATTATGCCCATTTTAAAGATGATGAAGGTAACGCAGCTAGTAAATGGAGGAGCTCCAGAGTCTGTGCGCTTAACCACTTGCTGAGCGGCAACAGTGATGGCGTTGGGGACAGATAGTGAGGCTGTGTGCTGTGGGGGATGGTAATGGAGGGGGCTGGGCAGTGGTAGTGCCGGAGGAGTGCAGGGGCAGCGATGTCCTCTACAAGAACATCCACTAGCCAAGCTCCCAGCAGGGCTTTGGCTCCTGAGCGAGGCTCTGGCAGGTTTCCTTGGTGCTGGGTGTGTATGTGTATATGTGCGTGGGTGGGTGTGTGGGTATGTTCTTAGCCTTTTGTATGGTTCCGCTCTGAAGCAGGTAGCATAGCAAGGACCCCTCTTCCCTTCCCTTCCCTTCAGCATCAGAGGCTTTGGGTCCCAGGCAGTGAAACGGGATGGGAGTAGGCTGACTCTCCAGGCACCATGCGACAAAGCGGTGGGCTGGGCTTCCCGTTTGTCCTCCACCCCCTTCCCGGGACTGGCGTCCTCTGACCCCATCAATGCCCAGACCTGAAGCTGCCTGCCAAGGGCCCGGCCTGCGCTAATGGAGCAGACAGCGGCAGAGGCAAGCTGCCCAGCCCATCACCGGACTCTCTCTGGCCTGCCTCCCACACTCGCTGCCTGCGCTGAGTGGGGAAGCCTTAATAGAGAATCCGCCTCTGCGCCGCCGCTCCCGCCCGCCAGCCGGTCCCTATTATCAGCACCATCAACGGCGGCAAATGACACTCTCGGAATCTTGACTCCAATCTGATGCCTGGTCCCTGGGGCCGCGGAGAGGCGCAGGCCAGCCAGGCTGGGGGGCTGAGGAGGGGCTGCTCGGTAATAGGATGTGGCCGAGGATGGTCTATTAGCAGCCCCGCGACTGCTGATGAGCCCCCCTCCCCAGCCCCTTGGCACACCCATCCCCCACCTAGTCAGGCAGAGCAGGAGGCTTGTTGGAGGTGGGGGAGCTCGTGGAGGGGGTGGCTGCAGGGGTTGGGTTGGGCCATTTTAAACCTCGGACTCCAGGCTCCCTGGGTGAACCTGGGGGTCGGGGGAGGGAAGTTGGAGAAATGAGGCCACTCAGACTCTTCTGACTATGCGCTGGGGATTGGGGAGCAAGAGGTCCCTACTTAGGGTGGGTGACTTCCCATTCCTACCCAGAATGTCGGGAGCTCCAGGACTGGAAGGACTTTTCAAGAGCATCCCATCCAGCCTCCTTCTCCAGCCTCTTCTTGAACTCTCTGAGACACGGGAAGCTCAGCACCATCCTGGCCATCTCATTGCTTTGTGCTTCCTCATCTGGGGTCCTGAGTAGCCATTCTTGGTACCAGAGCCCTGAGACCCCTTAGGGGCATTCACCTTATGACTAAGACAACCTCACAGGACTTGGGGTGGGGGGTGGGTCTCAAGTCTGCTTCCCCAGGACCTTATCCCTCCTTATGGCCACAGATCTTTTGGCTTCTGTGAAATACGTGTCTGGAAAGGTTCCAAGAGGCTGGGGAGCAGATGGATGAACCCACCACAGGGCCCCGGATAGGGCAGGACACCCAGGTCCTAGTCCAGCGCATCTGCTGGGTGGCGATAGGAGAGCTACCCACTGCCCACCCTAGCCTGCCTCCCTCCTGCTCCCCAAAGGCCTTTGCTGAGAAAGGGAGATAATGAAGCTGGCTTTTCTCCTTCAGGGGACAGACTGGGTAAGTGCTTTGGGAGGCAGAAATCATGGATTTGGGGTGGGACAATCTGTATGTATGGTCTCCTTAACAACACCCCCCCCACACACACACACAAAACAGCAAGGGTGTGGAGGAAGATGGAGCTGAGAGTAGAGCAGGAGCTTGCCCCTTCCCCTCTTTGGGCCTGGCTGTCCCAGGTGGGACACTGTGTGTGTGTGTGGGGGGGGGGCGGGGGGAGGAGGTGGTGGTGGTGGTGGTCAGAACACAGGGCTCTGTCCTTCCCTGAAGGGGGCCCAGCAGACTGGAAGCCTGAGCACTCTGGACCCCAGCCCAGCGGGACAGGCCTCCCCTCCAGGCTTTTAACAGGAGAGAGGGGCTGGGCCTGCCTGTGTGAGGACCCCTGGGGCTTGGCTCACAACCATGGTCCCCTAAACCACCCCCAGCTCTGAATTCAATCTGTTCTGCCCACTGCCCCCACTGTGCCCCACAGTCCAGAGGCTACAGACATCCAAGCTGCTTGCCTTTCCTGAGTGCCTGCCCTCAGTGCCCCAGCGGGGGCCTGGCCATCAGTCACAGGGCTGGCTGGACACAAGGGCTGGGTGTACACCAGTGGAAGGCAGGCGGAGGGGGGCACCGACTCCAGCCCGTGGACTCCCTGGTGGCCTCATTCACTCTATGCCCTCCCTGCCCCCTTCAGTCTTGCCAAGATCACTGGCGCCCTCACCTGTGCAGGCCTTTTGTCCTTCCTTCACCTGTGCCTACCTCACCTGTCCTGCCCACTATGTCCTCTCACCTGTGCCCTTCTGCTCTGTTGCTGTTCCCCCATCAGGTTCCTCTTCCCTGTTCCCCTCCCCTGGGTCACAGCCTTCCTCTTTTTAAGCCAATTTCCTGTGTTAGTCTCTCCACCCACTTGGCCCCATAGGAGATTAAAAAAAAGCTAAGACAGCCTGTGAAACTCCATCTCCCCACCAACTGCTCCTACTTCAGCCGGGCCATCCCCTTTTCCAATCAGCTGCCAGTGGGGAATCCTGACCCCAAGACCGGACAGGTTCTCTGCTCCAACCAAGGGCATCTGGAGGTGGGGGTGGAAGGAGGAGGCCTTGTGTGATTGGGGGTTGGGGTGGGGTCGCTTGGCCAGGGAGCACCATGGGGAGAGGGCGCAGTTCTGGAGGCCTGACAGCAGGGGGCGCCCAATCCTTTCTCTACTCAGGCCCCACAGCTGTACCTGCCCATAGGGGTGAGTGCTGAGTACACTGAGGGTTGGACCCCTAGCGGGCCCTCAGCAGAGAGTGAGCTTTGTCCCAGACTGCATTTGGTCTTGTACTGTTTGCATTTTAAAGAAACACTTACCTGTGTCCCAGAGTAACCTCTCTATTTGAACTTCTAGAGGGATGAATGAGCTTGGCCTTGGACCTCTGGGGAACAGGGAGGTGGGAGGGTTGCTGTCGTTCCTCTTCTGGGGGGTGGCCACCTCCACTGTCCTCAGCCCGCATGGATACTGGCATTCTACCTTGTAAACCGTCCCACTTGGGGGAGGCAAGGATTAACGAGTCTCCCCTCGGCCCCCTTAAGAGCTCTCCCTTCCCACCCACAGGCAGTGTTCTCCCTCCACTGGACTCCCCTGAATCAGCGGAGGAGGACACACACCCAAGCCAAGCCCGAGGGACCAGGCCGGACCGTCCACGGAGGAGGGGAAGGTTGGGCCTTCCCTGTGTGATGGTGTGACCATGTCTGTGACACACTAATAAAAAGTGAATGCGTGTGTGTGCACAGGTGTGTGTATGTGAGAGAGAGGGAAAGAAAAGAGAGAAGGTGAAAACAAGGCTTGTTCTGTTCTTTTCTCAGCAAATCTGAGACAGGTGCTACCGGGCACCCCCCGCTGCCCCAACACACACACAAACACACACACACACTTCGGGAAGGGGTTGAGCCTGGGTATGAGGTCAGAGCAAGTATGTGACATTGACTCCAATTAGGCGGAGCAGCCCCGTGGGGCCTGCCACCACCCTCCTAGTCCTCAGTGCCCAAAAGCTCACCACTCAAGTTTCTACCTTTAGGAAGGAAGGCACTGCCCCAGGATTGCATAGCGTCACAGTAGTCATGGTTCTGGGATGGAACAGCATGAAGGACCCAGAAGTGACTTGGAGACAGACAGTGGCAAGGGGACACTTGCTGAAGAAGGTTAAACTTGACGGGGAGGGGGATCTCAGATAGCACTGTGACCTCAGGCAGGCAGGAGGGAGGGCCTGGTATAGTCATTGCAGGCCCACTAACACCTTTCTGGGCCTCCCATTTTGCTGGGAACTGGAACTGAGATCCTCAGTGTAACACCCCCCCACCCCCAGCTTGGCCCCAAGCAGGCCATGGGAGGTTGGTAAATATCGTAATCAGATTAGTGAGTGGAGACAGCAGAGGCTATGGTGGGAAAATGCTCTGGGCTAGCCTGGCCCCCACCCCTCTCCTGGGAATCCAACCTTCGTGCCCTGCCCAAGCCCTCCCCTGTGGGCCCCAAAGCCATCTTGGCTCTGCAGTGGCCTCTGCTGGCCTGAGCGATCCCACCTTTCACCTGGCTTTCTGCAGTCTGGTGGAGATTTCTGTATCCTGGGTCTCCTTACCCTGGGGGGTGGAGATGGGACAGCAGAAAGCCCAGCTGTGCTGACACCCCTTCCCCTCCTCTGGGCTTCTTTTCTCAGACAAGTGAGCCCAGCAGGACTCCGGCCCCTTCCTCTGGACGTGATGTGCTTACCTGTGAGGCTGGGATGAAGCATCGGATTCCAGGGTGATCACAGCTGGTGGGAGGCGTGGGTTTAATCAGGGTTGAGTCAGAATCACTCCCCTCCTCAGTCTTCTTCATGAGGAGCTGAGTACAGGTCTGGGCACAAGGGGTGCAGGATGCCTGGCCAGGTGGGAGGGAAAGGGACAATGATAGCCAGGTATACCCCAGGAACAGTAGGAATATCAGGTCAGACGCGGAGGGGAGGGGCTGGGAGAACAGGAGTTGGTGTGCTACGGAGGTTGGAGGCAGGACAGGATATGAGAGCTGGAGGGCTAGGAGATTGGAGAATTAAGGACTGGAGGCTGAGAATCTAGAAGAGAGGAGATTGGGAAGCTGAGAGGCTGGGTGTCAGGTGTTGGAACTGGGGTTGAGAAATGAGGAGACAGGAGCCTGAGAGCTAAAGGATTGGGGTCTGAGATACTGAGGATCAGGGTATTGGGGGGCTGAGGACTTGAGTTATTGGAGAATTTAGGGACTAAGGGTTAAGAGCTGGGGTGTTGGGGGGACTAGAGAATCAGAGTCTCAAAGACTTTGAGATGTTCAGGGCAGAGGCACCAGGGGGCCGTGGAGACAAAGGCAGTAGAGAAACATCCTCTCTTAGGCAGGGAGAGGGCTCCGTGGCTGGGTGGGAGGACATGCTGAAGGTCCCAGGCCAGGCCCCCTCAGCCTCTAAGTCCGAGCTGGGGCCACTGGGGCGGGCAGCGGGCCTCTCCTTTTCGGGCTGTCAGAGCGGGTTAGGCTCCAGGAATTGGTTCTCTGGATCATCTCCTGGGAGCCAGCCCCTCCTGGCAGCTTTGTTTGGCGAAAGCGCGCAAGGATTAGTGGGGCTGCCCCCACACCACCTCCCGGCCGCCAGCTCCTGGCTCTTTCATCCCTGAAGGTCGCTAAAGCCGCAGTGCTTTGAGATTAGGCCCCACAAAGGGGCCCCTTGTGCTCCAGCCAAGCCTTGGGGGCAGGGACAGGAGGGGGTCCCGAGAACTCAGCACAAACCAAGCCCCTGAGACAAATCCTTCTCTCCCTCCCTGGCGCATCACGATCTCCCTGGCCAAAGGCTGAAGACCCCTCCCATCTCCCTGCCCCCAGCTCAGAGAATGAGTCTCCAGTGGACCCGGTGAAGGGCATTTCAGGGCAGTTAGAGGTGACTTCCAGGACTTGCCTGCCGCCCCCAGTACACCAGCATCCACCTGTGGTTGTCTCAGGGTGAGGAGGGCTGGGGTGTGCAGGGTAGAGTCCAGAGCTGGTCTAGACCACCTGTCCAACGGGCTCATTGAATGGGTGGGGAGACCAACTGGGGCTGGAGAGAGGAAGGGCCGTGTCCTGGGTCACAGCGCTTTGCTGGTCCAGCTGGGTCAGGAATGTGGAGAGCGCCCCCTTTCACCCAGGCTAGTGGTCAGCAGGCCTTCTTGATGAGGCAGGAGACAGTTTTGTGCTTCCTGCAGGGAAGACAGAAACATTGGAAAAATGGAGGTTCTAGCATAAAGTTGCCAGCTATTAATTTGCCCATATAAGGACACTGAGAAAAACTACCAACTGCTGTCAGAATCATTTCATAAAAGAAAAGATACTTTAGTGTCAAAAGTTGAAAAGATATAATCCCAAATAGAGAGGTTAGAGCCTCCTATTGAATAGATGTAGCTTTAGGAACAATGTCCTCCAAAATCCTTATTTTCTCTCTTCTTGATGTTTGCGTGAAATGTCTTGGGATTCCTAGACCAGGTGACCCTGTGGGGAGTGCCTGCCACAAGAGGCTGAGATCTTATGTATCCAGGTCCCCAGGATCTGGGTCTTCCCACCCCTCATGCCAGGGGTTGGGAGGGGGGCATAGTTTGCTTCAGGTCTGGCCCTGGGGTGACTGGGGGAAGAGGCCCTGAGGTTGGGCTGCTCCTCAGGGGCTCTGCTGAAAGGGCCATCTTTGCCTTGTCCCCCTCATTGCCAAGGAGATGCATGAAGAGGAGGGGGAGGGAGCAGGCCTGACTGTGGGTCGATAGAGGGAAATTTCTTCCTGTCCTCTCGCTCATAAACTGTTTGTGGCCAACATATTGCACAACATTCCCAGAGAGGCCACAAAAGGCAGTGCTGGGCTGGCGGGGTCAAATGGCGCTCACGGAGCCCAGCGACCTGCCCAGCCTCCTTCTGGGCCAGCCTGTGGGGCTGGGGCTACAGAGGGGCCCAGGGTAATTGGGGTCATGGTGGGCGGGTGTACGGCGTCAGTCTGAGGAACACTCAAGGTGCTCGATAAATCCCTTGTGAGAAAGAACCCACAGGCTGCCAGGGAGGTAGGAACTGACAGTATTAGCCAATGCTTATGTGTTATTTACCACTTGTTAGGTTCTACACTAAATGTTAACTCATTTAATCCTCACAACAGTCCTAGGGGTAAGGACTAGTAATTTCCTCATTTTATAAGTAAGAAGAAGAAGCATGGGGTTAAGTGACTTGCTCAAGGTCACAGAGCTTGTCAGTGGCTGAGGCTGGATTTGAACCCAGATGGCCTGGCTTCAGGGTCCATGCATTTCATTACTGCTCTACTGTGGTCCTGAGCAAGGATTACCTCTGAGTCCCTACCACCATCTGGCCATGCCCTCCCCATATCAGAATGCCCCACTGCTTTTCTAGGATTTGGAGCTGTCAAGAGGTGTTTGTCATTTTGCAGATGCTGGGTAGAATGCAAGTGTCCCCTGGCCTAGTCATGGTAATTTAAAAAATACGTCCACAAATTCTTCGATAACTTCCTCCTTTGAGTGCATGTTGCCTGCTTAGTCTTTCAGTTGTGTCTGATCCTTTGACTCCCCAAGGACTGTAACCTGCCAGGCTCTTCAGTCCATGGAATTTTTCAGGAAAGAGTACTGGAGTGGGTTGCCATTTCCTACTCCAGGGGGATCTTTCCAACCCGGGATTGAATCCATGTCTCTTGCATCTCCTGCATCGGCAGGCAAATTCTTTACCACTGCCACCTGGGAAGTGGTGGAGCTTAATTCTACTCTCTTTGAGTACAGGTTGGACACAGTGATGTGCTTATAATGACTAGAATTTAGCAGAAGTGATGAGATGTCACTTCTAAGGTTAGGTTACAAAAGACTACAGCTTCTATTAATACTCTGACCCTTCTCTCTCTCTCTCTTTTGGATACCAGCCACCATATAAAGAAGTCCAGGCTATGCTGCTGAAGAGACCACAGGGAGGAGAACTGAGACATCCTAGTGGACAGCCAACACCAACCGCCAGCCCTGTGAATGAGCCATTTTGGAAGAGGACCCTTCAGCCCTAATAAGACTTCAGATGATGTAGCCCTAACCAGTGTAACTGCAACCCATGAGACATCCCAGGCCAGATCCCACCCAGCTAAGCTGCTCTTGGATTCCTGATGCTTAGAAACTATGATATAATCAACATTTGTTTTAAGCCACTTAAGTTTAGTGTAATATGTTTCTCTTCCTTTTCTTTTTTTTTTTGCCATGCTATTCGGTTCATGGGATCTTAATTCCCTGATCAAGGATTGAATCTGGGCCCTGGCAATGAAAGCGCTGAGTCGTAACCTCAGACTGCCAGGAAATTCCCAAGGGGTAATTAGTTATGCAGCCAAAGATAACTGATACACTTGGGCATCCTCATGGTCTGGAATCTCACCATCAGAGCTTCACCTATGGATAGGTTAAGTCACTGTCTCCTCCATGTCTCTCCCCAACCCTGGGATGAATAATAACTGGCTGATGCTGAGGTAACAAGCTAAAGGACACATTCAGTCTGGTTAGGGGGATGCCATTTTGGGAATGGTATGTGGCCACTTCATCGTTCTGAACCCACCCAGGCCAGGGGTGGTTACCAATGAGCAGTTTTGACACGACTGATTGACTTCACAGCTTTCCTATATAGGGCTTCCAGAAAAACCACCCCCTGCTTTGTGTGTGTGTGTGTGTGTGTGTATGAGTTGCTTAGTCATGTCCAACTTTTTGTGATCCCAAGGACTGTAGCCTGCCAGGCTCCTCTGTCCATGGGATTCTCCAGGCAAGAATACTGGAGTGGGTTGCCATTTCCTTCTCTGGGGGATCTTCCCAACAGAGGGATCAAACTCAGGTCTCCTGCATTGGCAGGCAGATTCTTTACCAGCTGAGCTGCCAGGGAAGCCCACCCCATGCTTTAATTGACAACAGAGGCGCTGGGCTGTCATGGGGATGAGGACTTGAGGACAGCTGGGCTCTGTCAGGATAAGGCCCTGGTTCCACAGATCCCTGACATTCCTGGGCTGTCTCCATCCCTTGCTCAGGAGTTCCCAGAGCTGCATTCATGAGGCTCTGCCTGAGCATCTTCCAACCCCTGTTTCAGAATCTCCACCCTTGTCTGGCCACTGGTCAGAAGTTAGCACAATGCGACTGCACATCTTAGTGTCATGGTGTGTACGTGTGAGTGTGTGCTGGTGACTTTCTTGCAGCATGCATTTGTGCATGTGTGCATTTGATTTGTGGGTTTCTGGGTAGGAAGGTGTGTGTATACTGCTATATTTTTGTGTGTACCTGGGAGACTTTTTGTAAACATGTGTAAGAATCAGTGTATCTGCAAGACAGATACCCTGGGAGTGGGGGCCTATGTACTTCAGTCTGTGTGCCTGTGTTTGCTACAATTGGGATGCGTGTCTGTGTCTGGCTTTCCACAGGCAGGTACCAGCGCTAGGAGCGTCTAGGCTGCGGACCTTCAAGGGTTAAGAGAAACAGGCGCCGCCATAACTCTTAATCATAGCTTTGCAAGCTTAGCCAGTGCCCCTGTTGAAAAATGTTGCAAAAAGCAAAATAAATGATCTTTTAGTTACAGAAGTATTGATTTTGCCCACATCTAGTAATAAAGAGCAAGTCACCTGTAGCTAAAACTCTTGTAAAATATATTTTATACTCTAATAGTCTGCAGATAGAGTCACCCGCTGAGCACAGATGACAAATCTCCCCAGCGCGGCCTGCGCCCCCCATATTTCACATCAGGGACGCAGTGGTGGCGCAGGCAGCGACAGAGCTGGGTCTCCCTGCGGGTGAAGGCTTGGCAGCCTGGTTGGCCAAAGAAAAAGAAAAAAGCCAGGTTCCGGGTACAGGGTCCATTCCCCTGCCCCCACTTACACCCTAAGCACCAACCTGACTCATGGTGGAGGTTCCCGACTACCTGCCCTAAAGAAAGAGCACCCCTCCTAGATCCAGGACCTGCAGAGGCAGCTCCTCCAGACTCGTAAAACATGGCTCTGTCTCTCCTCACTGCCCAGCTGCAGAGGCTGACAGTTTGGGAGCACTGAGGCTGGATCTAAGAGAAGAGGGAGCAAGGGGCTGGGGGCACCTTCCTGGTTTGAAGTCCAGTTACCCTAATTGTGCACAGACACATTGGTACATTCACACAGCTGCCTCACACTGGCCTCTCCCAGACCCCCATGTACATACAAAGGGACATACTTAGCCCCCAGTGTACCCATACACAGAGACACCCTCCATACATTCAGAGAGACACACTTAACAGATCCCCACCTGTGCAAGCAGGTGGATGCTTGGTTTTATCCATGTACCCAGACACACACCCAGGAGCTCATCCAGTGTACATCCAGTCTCCCCACGCAAATCTACCATGTATCTAAAGAACCAGGCTGCTTCCACTCTACCTAGAGAATTCTTTTAAGAAATAGGCTTGTCTGAAATGACCACATAGTTACTTCACTTTGGAGATCTGAATGTATGATTCGGTCCTCTACCATGTTATCTATGTTATCCACTGATAATTCTGGCCCAACACACACCCACTCACATATATAGCTTTCCTTACCCCTCTCTGCAAGTGGGAGGTGGGTTGCTTAGTGAGGGCACCCTGGTCTCTTGGCCTCTATTACTTCCCAGAGCTGTGCAGCCAGGAATGCAGCCCAGGCTTGGGAGGCCACACACTTTGGTTCCAGTCCCTCTTCTGCTCTGACCTGCTGTGTGACTCTCAGCAAGTTTCTGCATCTCTCTGAGCCTCTGTTTGGATGGGGCCCAAACTGTTCCCCCCAGCATTCGTGGCCTCCCCTCAGAGGAAGTCCACCAGACTTATCCCTGGTCAGGGGACCTTTGGAGAAGCCCCAGTGTCCTCCCTCCTCCATAGCCACCCAGCCGGTCTTGGGCCACCTCACCCCCACAGCAAGGTTACCTAGGGGCAAAAGTGGTCAGAGGAGACTCAAAGGCATGGTAGGAGAACTGCTCCCTGAAAAGCTGGGAATAAATAGGGTTTTCCAATCCCTGAAGGCAATGGGATGGGTAGAGGAGGTGAGGAGGGTGGAGAGAAGAGGGAGCCTCAGGGAGTGAGAAAGTGAGGAGGAGCTAAGTCAGTGCAAGGGGAAAGGCTGAGAGATGGTGGGAAGGGGCCAGGAGCTTGTAGGGGATTTGGGGAGCGGTTGGAGGCAGGAACTGGTGGGAGGAAGGGGGCCCCCAACAGGTAGCGACTCCAGCTAGGGGGAAGGACCCGGGCGCACGGCAGCTAAGTGGGTGTTTGGGGGGGGCACTTTGGGGTGGTCGGGGATGGCCAGGAATCCACAAGGGTATCTTAAGCCGAGAGGGGGCAGTAGTCGGTCGTAGGGAGGGAGCAGAGCAGGTAGCTGCCCCGCGCTGGGGTAGGGGCGGGGAGTAGGGCTCTTTAGGCGGCGGCCGCGCTAATAACCTGTCCAGGAGATGGCTCGTGGCAAATTGCTTTGTTAGTCTTGTCAGCGCGGCCGGGGCCGCCGTCAGCGCGCGCCATGGATCAAGATGATGAATCGCCGCGGACCGCGCAGATGCGGGCGGCCCGCGGCCCTGCCCGGGGCTGGGGGTGGGAGTGGGAGGGCGATAGAGGGGGCCGCGGGGGGCCGGGCCGCAGCCATTAGCTCTCGCATTAGCTCTAAGCCGCCCACCACCTAGCCACTGCCCCCGGGGAGAGCCAGCCGTGGGGGCGGGAGCGGGCCAGGACGGGGAGTGGCACCGGAGCCCCCACTCTTCCTCCCCAACCCCAAACCGGGATCAGGCCTCCGACTCCCGGCAGGTCCGGAACGTAGACAGTGAACCTCCGGGAACGAGCGCGAGGCGGCTGGGTCTCCAGTCTCTGGGCCGAGCCTCCGACATCCCGGTCGGGTGTTACCGAAATTCAAGGGTCTCCTCTGCCCGTCTGGGGAGCCCAGAGGGTGGCCGCACCCGGCATCTGCCCCCTCCCCTCTGGTGCTGTGAGTGGGGCTTCTCTTTCAGAATGTGTACACTTGCGGGGGTGGGGGAGTTGGGGGGTTGGGTTTGGCATCGCTACTCTAAACGGAGCCCAGAAAAGGCAGGGCTGGGGTATGACCTGGAACTTCAGGGGAACCTCGGATCCATCTTTGTCCACAGACGTCTGGCACCCCGGGGGTGTCGGAGTTTCCAGGCCTCCCAGAAGCCCTGTGAGCACCCGCTTTTCCAAAGTTCTCAAGTTAACCCATCCCTGGCCCACCTATCACCATTGTCCAATTTAGGAACATCTCCCAGAACACCCATGCTCATGGCTCACAAAGGCGCAGTCTGCATCCATGTATTACATATTAATATTTAAAAGTGTACACACATATGTTACACACACATATAGGATTATGTAATGTAACCACAACATACATGTAACTCACAGGATAATGAACACACAGAAACATACAAGCCTATCCCGAAATGCCCCTGCTGCCTCCTCTCTCAAGCCCCTGCACCCCAGGAAAGTCTATTAGGGGCGGGTCCCCAGTCAGTCTTTTGAAGGTGTCAGCCACAGCCCTAGGGCGGTGGGTGGGGAGGCTCCAGGAACAGGCTAGAAAGGGAGGCCTTGAATCATTTCCACTTCTTAGCTCCTGTCTAGACGGTGGCACCTTAGGAATCATTTTGGTAAATCAGTAAAACCCACCCACACTGTGGCATGCTGAGCTCTCCATTGCCCCAGGCCTCCCCAGGAACACCTTCCCTTTAGCCCTCCTACCCTGTTTTCCTCTCTGATTTTCTGTCCTGGCACAGGCCAGCTATTTTTGTGCTCCCCCTCCCCATAAGAATCCACCATCATCTCAGAGCCCAGCACTGTGTCACAGTGTCTCTGGAAGTGCACAGGGGTGGAGTGTGATTGAGTAGCCCACCCATGTGTGGAGGCCCAGAGTGTGCCAGGAGACTCCAGGCATACTGGCCACCCCACCACCACCTCCAGACCTCAAGGACTGGGAGAACTGATACTGGCGAGGGTCTGGGATAGGAGGCAAGCAAGGGATCCCCCCACTGGGCTCAGAGTCTGTGTGGCAGACAAGTCCCTTCAAAGAGCAGGCACCTAGGTGAGCCTTGTGACCCACCGGCTGGAGCCTTCCATAGCCCTCAGCTCACTAGCAGAACCTGTGCTATCCTCAAAGTCTGCTCCAGGAGTCTGGGCCCAGCCCCGCTTCAGGCCCAGGCAGGGGTGGGGTTCTCAGCCCCAACCCAGTCTGCCCACCAAGCCCTCTCCAGTCTGGGGAGGGGACAAGGGAAGGATGGGTTGGAGTTGGGTCCCTGGGCAAAGAAAGATGATGCTCCCTCCTGCTGGAAGGGGAGCCCCAACTGAAACCAGGATTCCTTGGGGGGAGTGAGCTTAGCAACTCCCACCCGCCCCTGGGACTACCAAGTAGGAATGACTAGGGGCAGGGAGGGACTCCACATCTGGGTTACCGCTGGAGAGACTTTGGTGACCCCCTCACCTTCATTTGTGTGTCTTTAAATGTGACTCTCTATGTGGGCACCTGTATCCAGGTCTGTGAGTGTAACTGATTGGTGTGCGTTGAGGTTGATCTGTGTGTGTGTCTGTGTGTGGAGGGCAGCCAGGTGGGGGCATGGTGTCCTTCCCACCACTTCTCCAGCCTGAGAAGCATGCCCCTGGCTGCTGTCCCAATTCCTTAAGCCAAAAAGTCAGCCTGTGGTACCCTTCCTTTCCCTTCCCTTCCCTCGTTTCTCCTCTCCCTCACAGGGCCAGATCCCTGAAGGGAAATTAAAAGGTTATTTAAAGCCCCTGCCTCCACCTTTCTTGTCCCTTTAAATGGAGCCTAAACGGTTTTGCTTTGGCAGAAGAAATCTTTTCTGGAGCTTGGGGGTGGGGGTGGGGGATCCTGGTGGGAGAGAAGGGTCTAAGCGGCCTAATCCTCTTACCGCCCCCTCCTCTCCCCTCCCTTCTGAGGCCCACTGCTCCCCGCCCCCCTCTGAGGCGCTCAGTCCCTAACTCTGCCTGGGGATCGACCCTCAAATCAGTCTGTGCCCCATTCTGGCCCGCCCAGGCCAAAATTCCTGACCTCTTCCACCCAGGCCAGAACTCTAAAATCTACTGGCAGCATCGGCTAGTCAATACCTCCTGCATCTCCATGCCTTTGCCCCCAAGGAAGCAACCAGCTCCCAGGAGCTAGACCCAGAATTGTCACTCACAGACCAGAGGGAATGCCAGAGTCAGGGTCCAGCTGCCCTGCCCTGAGTGTCAGACCCTGGGCCTGCCCTGTGTCCATCCTGCACTCAGTCACCTGGATTCACAACCATGCTTGAACTCACATCTGCACGAGGATTGGTGATACCCACACAAGGACTTAGAGCTGTATGAGGCTCCACGGTTACTCCACGGTGGACTTGTGGTCACAAGGCACAGGTCATAAGGACACAGTCCACGTGTGACTCACAGTCGCTGCCACTGTGCCCAAAGGCAGGCCACACAGAATTCACTATACAATAGGGGCACACGCAGCATACCACCCCCCACCCTACCCACCCTTGGCCAAGCACTCGACAGTCACCTCCACATAGAGCAGCCACACACACAGTCTTAGTGCAGGCCCTTGCCACTTCAACAGCACCAGCAGTGTGGGCGTTAACCTGCCCCTCTGGCACCTTTCAGGAGGCCGGCCTTGCTCACTGCCAGGCCAGAACATGTCTTCCTGTGAACTGGTCCTGCTTGGAGGGAGTGAGGCGCTAGTAGGCACGGGAGGATCCCAGGCCCAAGGCGTTCCCCATGTAGGCCAGGCACTGGGTGTCCCTTGCCCTTGAGACAGGTGGGTGAGCTTCGTGTGAAGCTGAGTCTCAGGCCAGCAGCCTCTCTAAAAGGCCTCCAACTGACAGGTGACCAGCTGCTAGGAACGCAGTCCTGTGTATGGGCTGAGAGTGTGGGCGGTGAGCTCTGATCTCTGTTGCGGGGTGGTGTGGTGGCATGGCGGCACGGTGGTTACAAGGCTTCGGGTAGTGCGAGGCTGATAGGGGGAGAGAGAAGTGTGTGTGGTGTGTGCGCATGCATAGCTCGGGACCGATCCTGGAGAGATGGTGAGCGTGTGAGTCAGTCAGGGCACCCCCAGGCCGTCACTTGCTGACCCTGTCTGGTGCTAAGCGTCCAGCCGCGGGTTAGGCTTTTAAAGGGGAAGGTTACTCAAGACCCCTCCTCGCCCTAGGGATTGGCCTACGGCTTCTGAAGACCCGAGAGAGGCAGAGATCTAGGGACCGGGAGACGGAGATTCGGAGATTCGAAGGAGGTGACCGACGCGGCTGGAGCCCACCGACCCAAGGACGGTCGGACCCCGGCAGTCTAGGCCGAGAGCCGCTCTGCAGCACCAGCGGGGCGGGGCGGGGGCGGGGGCGGGAGCGGCGCGTGATTGGCAGCCACCCGGGCCATTGGGGAGCGCGTGGGCCCGCGCGGGGCGCCCGGGAAACGCCGTTTAAAACTCCAGCCCCGGCCGAGGCGCGCGTAGATGGCAGCGGCGACAGCGGCGCGGGCCTGGGAGACCAGGTGCGAGCGGGTACGGCCGGCGGGGCCGAGCTGGGCGGGGGCGCCGGGACGGGGAGGACGCGGGAGAACTCTGGGGACCGCCACCCCTCTAGTGGTCCTGCAGTTCCCGATCCTCCGGGAGGACCGGAAAGTTTGCTTGGGGCCAGGGACTTGGAGACGGACAAACAGACTGCGAAGGGACAGAGAGGAAGGAGGGACAGGCCGGGGAGACAGAGGCAGGGAGAGATCGGGAGACGCGTAGGGTGAGACGGAGGGAGTGATACCTAGGCAGAGAGAGGGAACAGCCCAAGGAGCCGGACCGAAAGCAGAATTCGAAATTCCGAGGCAGAAAGAGGGAAAAGAGAGAGCCGTGGGCAGAAACGCGCGGAGGCCCAGACGGAAGCCTCGGCCCGCGGAGACGCAGGCACCCGCAGAGAACGCTTCGGATCGGTCACGGTTTTGCCTCATTTGGAAGATATTACTTCGCCCCTGAAAAAAAATAAATACAAAAAAGGTTTGGATATTAAGCGTAGACAAATCCTTCTCAGTTTGGAGGGGGGCGGGGAGGAGGTGGCCGGGGGTAATGCGGAGCAGATGCGGCCTCGGGGCGTCGCGGAGCCCGGGGCCGGGACTGGGGAGGGGGCACGGCCCGCAGCCCAGGTCCCCGCCGGGGTAGCCCAGGTCCCCGCCGGGGTAGCCCAGGTCCCCGCCGGGGTAGCACAGGGGTCGCCCCCACGCCTCCCCAGCTTCCGCATCCACGCCGCCCTGCGAACCGCCCGATGCCCTGGGCATTGCCCGGGATCCTGCATCGGTCCGGGCTGCGCGTCTCCGGTTCACACTCCACCAGCGGCGAGTGAGCCTTTTCTCTCCGGACTGCGATTCTGCGAGAATTCTCCGGTTGGGGGTGGTTCAGCGCTCAGCCAGCTTCTGTCCTCGTAAATGCAGCCTAGGGCTGGAGTCCCCCAGGTGGGTGTTTGGGGCGCAGCGGGCCTAGTCCCCTGGAATTCGTTTTGCCTCCGCGGCCTCGACTGGCGTGCGTCGGGTGAGCTAAGTGTGGAACGGTAGGCTGGGGCCAGCACCGGAGCCTCTTCGTGGTGCTTCGGGTGAAGCGGTCAAGAGGCAGGGGGCATTGCCATGGACTCTCCTCCTTGGGCCTCCCATGGCGGGTAGCTGTGACCCAGTTCTGGACGGGGACAGGCGGTGTCCCGGACTCTGCCAGCTGAACTTTCTCGTCCGTCAGGAGTTTCCGGGCTCTCCGCAGGGGCCGCTGCGGCCCTGGTGGTGCGCTTAGGGGCCGAGCGGAACCTCTCCTCCTCTAAATTCGCCCCAGATCTGGGGCCTGAACTTTCCCTGATTCTGGTGGTGGTGGTGGTGGTGGTGTGTGTGTGTTCCTCAGGTTCGTTGTTTGTCCGATGAGGGAGTCCCGCATTGGGGAGTGGGAGGAGGCGGGGATCTGCGCCCTTTCCACCCTTTGCTCCTGTTTCGAATCCCCCAAAGTAGTGAACCCGTGGAGCCTCGAGCGCCGGTCCGCCCAGGGCATGGGACTATCTTTTTCGTTTTAGAAAATTCTGCAAAGGCACGGAGTCGATCGGGCTAGGGCTGGTTTTCTGAGGCGGCCCTGGGTTAAGGACGTCGGGGAGAGCAGAGGGCTTTACTGCCTGGATCGGCCTTGCGAGCTGGCCGGAGGAGTGGCCCGGTTGGCATCCTGGAGGCTGTTTGCGCCGCAGCTGCGAAATTGCATAGGTTCCCGGTTTGCAGTCCCGACGGCTGGGTGGCCCGGTGTCTTTCTTACGGGAGCTCTGGAACCCATGCACTGCAGGCGGGTTGGCCGGACCCAGCATCTTCCTAGGAGGTCTTGTTGCCTATTAGTTTTAGGTGGAGTGGGCTGAAGAGTTGTTTTTAATTTTGCAGGGATTTGCGTTTCACTTCTCTTCATCCTCAGTCTTCTCCCAAAAGAGAAGACAGTCTGACCAAAGGGTCGGTGAATTTGGTTCCTACATCCTCTCTCTGCAAACCAGCTGTGCTCATGTGTGTGTAGGAGGTCAGAAAAAAAAAAAAATTTGTTGCCCAGTGAGAGCAAATTATCTGAATAATTGGTTCAAATCTCCGTGGCTGGGGCAGATACAGTCTCTGGACAAGAGGCAGGGATTCACTACTCAGGATGGGGGTAAACACCTTCCGCCACCCCCTCAGATGTTATGGGCATGAATCCTGCTGGGAAGCGGGAACCATGCAGCCACACAGACTCTGCAGAGAAAGTGGAACAGAGAGCGAAAGTGCATAGGAAAGGAAACCCGCCCTGGGCGAAGGTGGCTTCAAAGGTGAGCACCCGGGCCTCCACATGGGCCCCACCGGACCTCGGGCTGGCCAGTCAGCTTCAAGGGTGAAGGGTGAGTTTTGGGAGAATCCCTGCACTGGTGCCCACCACTTTCACATGCAGAATCCTGTGTAGTCTTGAAACTGGAGCCGTTTCTCTGATCCGATGCGAAGAGAACTGGCTCTGGAGATCTGGCCCCATACATCCAGTCACAAGCCGCTTAGTGAATCTTTCAGAAACAGAAGCTTCCAGAGGACTCTGAACTGACAGTACTCTGGCCCTGTCAGGTCTGGAATGGAGGATGAGCCTACCACCCTTAAACCTGGGTTCCGAAAAAATACCCAATTGAGTTTGGTGGTTAGAGCACTCGGACGTGCCTATAGGTTGCAGAATCTGAAGGAGGGGAAGAAACTCCCCCTCAATCTCTGAGCTAGTCCTGTATACACACATTTTGTAGCCATCCAGATGGACAGACACATGTACAGCTGACCACCACCCATAGTCAAAGGCATGGGTTAGTGTTACCTGAATTACGGGTGGCTAACAAGGACACACCCAGGTGAGAAGTCACATAGGTAGAGAACCATATACATAGGGACACACAGGTAAATCTGCTGGACACACACTCACAAAACTCCTGAGACAGACACTGCTGTACGTATACAGGTTGAACTCATACGAACACTCAGGCATATCACACAAGACACTCCCAGGGCACCCATCTGAGGCCCAACAGCTCCACTTCTCTCCTCAACCATTTCAGCCCATGGGCTTCAGTCCATAACTCCTGCCCTCGTTTCTGCTCCCCCCCACCCCCATTCCCACCGCTAGCCTGGGGAATCGCCACTCACTCGGCCTCTCACCCCTTCCAGGAAGTCTCTGGTCTTGGTGGAGCCAACCCCCACTTCCCCCAAGTTCCCAGTCCTCTCCCCCTCCTTTCCTCTCCCCTTTTCACAGTCCCGCTCGGCCGCCCTGCGGTGCCCATGTAAATGACAGCAATAAATATCTAATCAAGGCCCCTGGCGATGCCGCCCGCCAAAGCCCATTACTGAGTAGGCGGGCGGGTTAGGGAGGGGTACTGGGGGGACGGTGAGTGGTGAGCTAAGCGTGTGGTCTGGTCTGGACCTTCGTCCTGCAGTGAGTACCCTAATCTCTGACCTCAGGCAGGTCATTGCTCCTCCCTCCGCCTCAGTTTCCCCTTGGGTAAGACGGGTGAGCTGGGCTCTCCGTTATCCTGTTCTGCCCCCCACCCCCCGCCGCCATCCAGCGAGCTGTCCTTCCACTTAATCACCCCTCTGCTCTTCCAACAACTTATTTGACTCGGCCCAGTGCTGCCGGATGGGTGGACATCCCAGCTCACACAGACCCAGGATCACAGCTCTGGCCCGTCTGTTCTTCCAATTTAAGCTGGGTTTCTGGCAGCGGCAGGGAAGAGTCCCCTGGATCTGCCGTCACTTGGCCAGAGTGCATTTTCCCAGACGGAGTTACTACTTGTAAATGGTTTACCGCTGCCGCAGGCGCTGCTTCGGTGTGTCCCTAGGTCATTGGAGCCCACGGGGTCTGGAGGCCCCTTCCAGCTCCCACAGCTCTATGCATCAGGGTTGTCTGAGTCCCTGTGGCTGCTTGGCCCTTTACCTACCTATCCATAGGTCTGTCTGTGCAGAGAGTAGGATCCGGGGTCTCCAAGTCAGCAAGACACCCCACCAGCTGCCGGAGGCCCAGACCTGACCCTGGAGCTGTGGCTCTGCAGAGACTCTGCAGACTCTGTTTCCGGGCTGGCCAGGCCTAGGTCTCGATGATCCTGGAGCAGCCCAACTCGTCCCTGCGGGCCTCCGGACCCGGGGCAAACCAGGCGAGTAGGGCCGGCTCCTCCAGGCAGGTGAGACGCGGAAACGTGCTGGCGGCCGACTGGTGCGCCGCTCCACTCCGGGTCCGTCCAGGTCTCCTGCGTCTTCTCTGGCTTTCCAGCTGCATCTTTGCTGGAAAGGAAGCGGAGAATCAAGCGATTATCCTGCCAGTTCGATTCCCAGGGCCTGCGGTCAGACCTCCCCTGAGCCAGCCTGTGCTCCAGAGCACACGCTGGATGGGATTCGAGGAGAAACAAAAATCGGCCCTTTTCATCTTCCAGTTCTTCCCCTGATGCATTTTGCTGCCTTAAAAAAAAAAAAAAAAAAAAAAAAAACCCCAGCCGCCTGATTTCTTTGCGCCGCACCCCACCCCCAACATTAAGCTCCTCGGAAAATCCGAGAATGGTAGGTGGAGGGGCCTCTCTCAGTCTCGGCCCATTAGCCTGCAGGGGGCTAATTACCCCAATTAGTGGCTGATTTATAATTAATGGCTCGGACCGAGGGATAATTGGATGTTAATGGATAACAGTTTGTGTAGGGAACTAAGCGCCTGGGCTCTTCCAGAGGGCCCCGGGGTGGGGTCTGCCCTGAGACCCACCCAGAACTCTGGGGCTCTCCCTGATGGCGTTCTTTCCCTCCCCTCTCTGTCAACATCCCAAACCCAGAGGCTAGGTGAGCATCTCCTTTGAGAAACTGAAGGGCTCTAGGGCTTGGAGATCTGACTCTGGCAAAGCCACACAGCCTGAAGCTCACCGTCTGAGGTCCTTGGCTCTAACTTTGGGGCCACTTTGGGGTCCCTCAGCTGAACTGGAAGGAGGATGCTGGAGATTTTGGACCCCAACAGCCTGTTCCCTCAGCACATGGATCAAGCAGTGTGGGTTAATGGTAGCAGTGTGCAAGTCATGGTGTTGGTATCAAATGCCACTCGGGGAAGGGGGCCATGGTCAGGATGGGAGCAATGGCCAGGGCTTGGTGTGGGACAGGATCAGGGCTCAGTCTGTGGCAAAATCAGGGCTGAAGCTATGGCCAGGAGGTGGCTTGGCTTCTGGTGGGGTCATGAGGTCGTCCATGGGAGTAGGGCAGTGCAGGCAGGTGAGGAGGAGACTGGGGGCCTTGGCTCACTCAGTTCTGCATTCTGCTGGCCTTCTCACATCTCCCAGAGCTGTTCTCCCCTCACCCAGGACTTTAGACCATCTGACCATTACGCTAGAACTGGAGCCTCTGGAGCTGGTGTTCCTTATATTACCCCAGAGTTTATACCGGACAAAGAGTGGCTCTATCTTTACTTGTGGGATGAATGCCTAACATTTTCCTTGCTGGGTACCGAGTCTTGGCTCTGGATCCAGACCCTACCTTGCAGGAGCCCCAGACTGGTGAGGTTAAGGGCTGTTGGTGAGCATGGAGTTCATGCTTTGGAGTTAGACTCCCTGGATTCCATCTTGGCTAAGCTGATTAGCTGTGTGGCTTTGGGCAAGTGACTTTATCTCTCTGGGTTCCTTGTCAGTCAAATGGGATGAGATTGTTGTGAGAAATAAATGAGATGCTGCCTGTCAGGTCTCTCTCAGGATGGCTGGTGAAAAATAGTCATTATTATATCTTGGGTGAAGGACAGGCAAATGGGCAACTACATTTTGATGAGGTAATGCTACCATGGGAGTTCCAAGAAGTCACCTGCCCCAACCTGGCCCATCAAAGGTGTCCTGGAGAAGATGGTAAATATGAGGGATCAAGCCTAGTATGAGGGATCAGGAATTCTCCAGGTAATGCTGGTGGAGGGACAGTGTTCCCAGAGGGGAAGGCAGTCACATGGTGACTTTGGGGGTGACTTTGTGTCTCAGCGGGTGAGAGGGTGCTGGTACAGTGGGTTAGGAGGAAGCAAGAGTGGGGGATTGGAAATGACGAATATGTGTCTAGACTGTGTCCTTGACTGTTTTCTGTGGTCTTGCTTTCAGTATCGAATCACTGAATTGTTGGTGCCCAGGCTTACCCTCCTGGGAAGGGTGGGGCATAGCTGGGGAGAATCTGCTGCCTGGCAAGGGGAGAGAGGCTGGTTCCTGGACTTTCTGCACCTTTGTGTGCCTGATACTGACAGTGGAGATTCGAGAGGTTGGGGGTTTTGACAGTGACCTGAGAATGGATCTGAAAAATAAATAGCATCTAAGAGGGAGCAACTGGGGGTATCCTCATCTCGGGTCTGCCCTTAGCCCTGGCACCTGCAGAGTCCCTGGTCAGAGTAAGGCCAGGGTCTCGATGCTCTCTTACAGGATATGCTCCCGTTGCTGGTTCCTGGCAACTCAGAAGAGGTGTGGGAATAGGGGTGCTTACTGGGATGGCAGCTCATCCTTTCCAGTTCCCAAACAGATAAACCAAGGGTGACTTGGCTTCTTAGAGCTTCAATTCCTCATCTGTAAAGTGGGAATAATCATAGTGCTTCCCTCACAGAATTGGGATAAGAGATTCATGAGATTACCAGTCTTGAGTATCTGGCATGTTCTGGGCAGAGAGTTTCTCTTAAAATCCTGTAAACTAACGTAGTATTGTAAAGCAACTGTAATTAATTAGTTTTTTGGCTGTGGGGTGGCTTGCAGGAACATCTTAGTTCCCTGACCAAGTATTGAACCAGACCCTGGCAGTGAAAGCGTTGAGTCCTGACCACTGGACCACCAGGGAATTCCCAACTATACTTTAAAAACCCTTAAAAAAATTATGTATGTATTTGCTGCATGGGTTTTAGTTGCAGCACACAGAATCTTCATCACGGAGCATGGACTCTCTAGTTGAGGCGTGCAGGCTTAGTTGCTCCTTGGCATGTGGGATCTTAGTTCCCTGACCAGGGATCGAACCCACGTCCCCTGCATTGCCAGGCAGGTTCTTAACCTCTGGACCATCAAGGAAGTCCCTAAAAAAATGTTTTGAATAAAAAAATAATCCTGGACCCATCAGCTCAGAGCTGGACAACTTCTAGGTCATCCTGGTCAGCTACCCCCACCCCAACACATACACATTCATGTATGTGTGCGTGCACACACACACAAAGGACTCTCTCCTCCTCAGTGTCCTCAGGTGGCTGGATGGCCTTGAACTACACACTTCACCTGACCAAGATTTTGGTCAGTGTTGTGTCAGAAGAGGTCAGAGATGGCAGGTTCCTAGCCAAGGTTGCACAGCAGCCTGGGGTTGGGGCAGGAGCCCTGGTCTGGACCTCCTGAGCTTATGTATTTATGTTCTTTTTCCCGCCAAACCAGAGTCCTTTTGGTTTCCCAACTACTCGGCAAGGGGGCGGCTGCAGGGGCCTCTTCCCCAGAGGGTCTTGGGAAAGCCTCTGGTGGTGAAGGGGAGGCAGCATTTCTCAGGGCAGAAAGTCCAGGGCAGCAGGCCCCCTGCAGCCCCTCCCACTGCCCTTGGCACCAGGGCTAGTCCTCACCAGGGCCCAGGTCTTGGCTACACTCTGGAAATCAGTACAGGTAGATCCTCTGCCACCTGGGGTTCCCGTCCTGTCTCTATCCCGTTAGTCACTATAGAGCCTCAGGCAGGTGATTTTACCTCCCTCAGTCTCAGTTTTCCCATTCATACAGTGGTGATAATAAGTCCTATCTGGTAGGGTTGTGCTGAAGCTTGTTAATGTGAGCAGAAGAGGGTTTAGCTCAAGGTGAATGTTCAGTAAAAGGTAGCTGTCATGGGTAGTGAGATAATGTGTCTGACCACACTTGGAACAGAGGAGACAAGTCACTCAGAGTGTTGGTTCCTCCCCTCCTGCTTTCTTCCTTTTCCTTTAAAGACAGTTGTTCTGCTTGGTTCTTCACTGTGTGTGGGAATGAGAAGAAATGGAGAGGGAATGAAAAGTTCAGAAAAAGAGAGGAAAGGTGAAAAGAGAAGGGACAGGCCTGTGGAGTGGCTGAGCCAGGTGCAGCTGAAGGGAGAGTCCACTCTGCTTTTAATCAAAGACGCCTTACGTGTGGTTTTTTAGCAGTGCTGCTGTTAATTTATAAAAAAATGCCCCCTAATAAAATTCTGCTTGATTCTTCGATTGGCTGGGCATTAGGCCGCAGCCAGCAGCGACGCGGGGACATAACGGATGCATTTGCAGATTTGGAAAATTAAAGCCATCTATATGGCGCCTGTGGCGGGAGATCCGCCGATCTGCTTGCTTAATGAAATATAAAGATTCTTTTAACCAATGTAAGCACAATTCGACAGCTTGTGAAACACGGCCGCGCCATGATGGATGGCTCTCCTGGCTCGCCAGGAATTGCGGGGCGGCACCTTTTAAATATATAATTGATTCTGTTTGGAGTGTGCAGTGGGCTGAGCCCACGCAGGGCCTGGCCTGGGGCCAGAGGTGCTGGGCCCCCTTTCGAGGCTCCAGCTGGCCCTGCCGGACTCCAGCCTGGGCGGCTCTTGGCTTCCCCTTAGGACCCACAGCTCTCAGAACTGGGTGTGGATGGAGCTCCAGTTGCCGGGTCTGGCTGAGGACCCCAGGGGGGCAGGTCTGGGCTGCCCTATTGCTGGAAAAGTGCCTGCTGCACAGGGCTCCTCCAGTCCCAGACTCAGAGTCCTGGGGAGAGAGGAGGTGGTGGTACCAGGACCCCGAGGACCATACTGGGCTGTGCGGGCCCTGCCTCCCCTACCATCTCTTAGGCTGTGCGTCTTTCTCCTCCATGCAAGATTTATTCTTTACTAAGCATTGACTGTTTACCAGGCTCTGTGCTAAGTGCTGCGGAAACCCAAAATGGGTAAGGGAGATCTGCTTATTTTCTCTGTGTTGATCTGTCTTGCCATCTGCATCAATTCCATCTCTGCTTTTATTTCTTTCTCTTTTCTCTCATTCAGACCCTGTCCAGGGCCACATGACTTCTGAGAGTACCATTTAGTGTATGTTCTTCTGGTCACACACACACGTTCACACACGCCGGCCCACAGATGTGCACACCCGTACGAACATGTACATAACCACAGATGCCCACCTAAACACAGATGCCTGCCGTCACATGCCCGGTCACAGCCAGGCTATGTACAAGCATGATCAGTGCGATGAGCTGTAAGCATGTGGCCGGGTGGTCCCACGTGTGTGCAGCTCGGATGGTAAGCAGCATCATGTGGCCTCAGAGGAGACCTGGGGCTCTGATGTCCACCTGGAGAAGGAAGAGAGCATGAAGGTGGGGAGAGAGGAACTCAGCTGGGAGGATTCAGGCTGGCCTATCTTACAACATATACGCACGCTTATGGGTGCACACACGTGTGTGTATGAGAAACACCAGGGGAGGTGCTTTTTCTCTGCTGTTGTCCTATTGCCATGGACCAAACCAGAGATGCTAGAAGTCAGGGAATGGAACATGCTGGAGTAAGAGCCTGTGACTGGGGTTAGGAAATACTAGCTGGTGGGAAGAGCCTCACCTCACCTGTGGAAACCTATTCCACCACCTCCTAGCTGCATGGTCTTTAACAAATTATCCAGTCATTCTCACCTTCCATTTCCACATCTGTGAGATGGGGGTAATAACATTCCTTACCTCCTAGGGCATTGGGAGGATTGATGGGGATGTCTGATGTATCTGAGGCACTTAATAAATAGTCGTTATTATTAATTCATTCATCGGATCCTTGTCTCCTGACCTCTGCCTCTGTGCCAGACCCTGTGAGTGGGCTGAGGTGGGGAATCTAGCAAGGCATGAGTTACACTTTCTGCCTTCAAGGAGCTCAGCCTTGTGGGGGAAATAGAAGTGTCACCACACTACTCTGGTGCAGGGCTAGAACTGAGAAAATCCACATAAAGGCTTTGTGTGGTGCCTGCTCAGTGCGTCCAGTAAATGACAGCTGCTGCTGTTTCTGTTACTGTTCTTTCTAGGATCGGAGAGTAGTTATGTGGAACCTGAAGAGGAGAGAGATACCTTCTCAGGGGCAGGTGGGGAAGGCCCGGTTTCTGAAGAGTAGGTGTCACTGGGGCTTTATCAGGTCCAGGGGCAGGAAGGGCAGTGCCATCTCAGGTGGAGGCGCAGTGGGCACAAAGGCACGGAGGTGACAAGCGGGGGAAGGGAGGGCATCAGGCTGGAGGGAGAGGGAGGGGAGATGTCAGACTGGGAAGCTTCTGGAGGCCTTCAGAGGGCCAGCGGTTGAGGTTGGAGAGAAGCAGTGCTCCTGGGTTCTATTAATAAAGACTTGTCGTCCATCAAAAAATGTGAGATCAGCAATAATTAAGTCAATTAAAATGTCACTTACCACATTAACAGCAGCTAGTTTTAAGGCAACATAGCTCCTGAGTTTGGTTGCGGGGGCGGGGGGGGGAGCATTCCAGCCCAGCAAGGGGATGGGGGATGAATAAAATCACTTCTAAACCCTTCTTCCTCTTTCCCACCTGGCCCTTGTGACACCTTTTGGAGACCGGCTCTGTTTCCACATCCCTAGAAACACAAAGATAACCCTCCCCCATCCCCACTCTCAAAAAAAAGAAAGAAAGGGGACTTCCCTGGGATCCAGTGGTTAAGAATCCACCTTGGAATGCAGGGGACTTGGCTTCTATCCCTGGTTGGGGAACTGACATCCCACAGGCTATGGGGCAGCTAAGTCTGAGAGCCACAGCCAACGCAGTCAAATAAATAATTTTTTTTTTTTAAAGAAAGAAGGAAAGAATTTGAGTGTGAAGATCACCTGTAATCCCATCTGCTGACTCCCAGAGATAACCTCTGTTAGTTCTGTGTTACTTCCATATTTCTTTCCTCTGCATATTTATACATACATATATTACAGAAATGGGATCACCTCATGCATACTGTTACCTGTTTCTTTCAGTCACCAGTATACTGTGAGCATCAGCATATACAGATACACATCATTGTTTTAAACCGTGGCACTGTCTTCCATGGCGCTTGTGACTGTTTCCTCATTTACTGAACTAATCCTCTCTCTATGGACAGTGAGGATTCCAGTTGTTTGCCATCATAAGCAGAACCATCATAAATATTCTTATATCCATATCTCTGTGTAGTTGAAGGATAAATTTCTGGAAATGGAATTGTTGAGTCCAGAGATGCTCTCTCTAAAGACTTTTGATGCAAGGATGAAAGAGCTCTTTTGCCAGTGAGGTAGGAAAAGGACCATTTCTCGCTCCCCTCAATAACCCTGCGTAATCGTTTTTCTTCGTATTTGCTAAACTGGTAAAAATTCTTATTTTATTGTTTCTGTTTTTATTTCTTTGGTTACAAGGAAGGCTGAGCTTTTTTTGTCATATATCAGACAGCTATTTTTCTCCCTTAATAAGTTGTCTCCTCATTTACTTAGCCCGTGTTTTATTTTTATTTTGGTCATGCTGGGTCTTTGTTGTGGTGTGTGGGCTTCTCTTATTTCAGAGCGTGGGCTCCAGAGTGTGTAGGCTCTGTAACTGTGGTGTAATTGAGGTGTGTGAGTTTAGTTTCCCCAAAGCATATGGGATCTTAGTTCCCCAACCAGGGATGGAACCTGAGTCCCCTACATCGGCAGGTGGATTCTTAACCACTGGACCACCAGGGAAGGTCTTAGCTCATCTTTTATTAAGGTGACCATCTTTTTGTTTCTATATAAGAGCTCTTTATATCTTATGGGCATTCTGTTTTGTTTTTATTTGTGCTATTTATTTTTTGGTCAGTTTTGCTATGTCACGTACAGCAAGTTCTCGCCCAGGTTTGTTGTTTGCCTTTTGGCTTTGTTTACGGTATATTCTGTTACACAAATGGTTAAACATTTTATTCTGTCCCATCATTCTCTTCTCCTATATGTCTGCCTTTGGGGTCATGTTTATGGTGCATGGAGTGGGATTCTGTGAGTAAGTGTTGTTGGTAGGTGTCTTGGGTGAGTGTCCACTCAGAAACCTGTAAACCCAAACCTCAGCTCCCGATCTTACATCCAGCTACCGGTTTAACATTCTTTTTTCTTTTCTAGTGGTGCTACGTGGTTTGTGAGATCTTAGTTCCCCAACTAGGGGTTGAACCATGCCCCCTGCAATGGAAGCAACAGTCCTAACCACTGGACCACTAGGGAACTGCCCCCAACTTAACATTCTTACTTGGAAGTCAGCCATATTTTATACCTATCATGTCCCCAGAAGGCTTCCCAGGTGGCTCAGTGGTAAAGAATCCACCTGCCAATGCAGGAGACGTGCATTCTATCCCTGGGTTGGGAAGATTCCCCTGGAGAAGGAAACGTCAACTCACTAAAGTACTCTTGCCTGGGAAACCCCATGGACAGAGGGGCCTGGCATGCTACAGTCTATGGGGTCACAAAAGAGTCAGACATGACTTGGCGACTAAACAGCAGCAACAACAATGTCCCCCCAAAGCCTGGTTTCATTCTCCTCCACTCCTTCCCAGGCCTGCTTCTCTCCAAGAGCTTGCAATTCGGGAAAAGATCCATCTTCACTCAGTTGTTCAGTTGCTCAGACGTGTCCGACTCTTTGCCACCCCATGGACTGCAGTACACCAGGCTTCCCTGTCCTTCACCAACTCCCAGAGCTTGCTCAAACTCATGTCCATTGAGTCGGTGATGTCATCCAACCATCCCATCCTCTGTTGTCCCCCTGTTCTCCTGCCTTCAATCTTTCCCAGTATCAGGATCTTTTCTAGAGAGTTGGCTGTTTGCATCAGGTGGCCAAAGTATTGGAGTTTCAGCTTCAGCATCAGTCCTTCCAATGAATATTCAGGGCTGATTTCCTTTAGGATGGACTGGTTTGATCTTCTTGCAGTCCAAGGGACTCTCAGGAGTCTTCTCCAACACCACAGTTCAAAAGCTTTAATTCTTCGGTGCTCAGCCTTCTTTATGGTCCAACTCTCATATCCATACATGACTACTGGAAAAACCATAGTTTTGACTATTCAGACCTTTGTTGGCAAATTAATGCCTCTGCTTTTTAATATGTTGTCTGGGTTTGTCATAGCTTTTCCAAGGAGCAAGTGTCTTAATTTCATCTTCACTCAATAGCCCAGTCCACTTGTCATCTTTTTTGCCCTCTTTTCCTCACATCTTAAAACTAACCTATCAGCAGTCATGTCAATTCTGCCTTCATACCATGTCCTGACTCTCCCCACCTCCACCCATCCTGCCTGAGTGGAAAGCCCTTTGGCCCCTGGGCTGGATTCTTCAGTGAATCCAGTCCAGGGATTCTTGACCCTCTGCAGTCTGATCTCTTCTTGACCCTCTGCAGTCTGATCTCCATACAACAGCAAAGTGAGGTTTTAACAACAAATCATGTTATTCAAGGCCATCCAGGAGCTTCCCATCACAGTCAGGATAAAATTCAAACTCTTTACATGGGCCGTGAAGCCCTCTGGGATCTGGCCCCTTCTCTCCCTCCCACCTCGTCTCATCCACTTGCCCCTCTCCCCCTCTGAGCTCCAGCTACCCTGGTTTCCTTGCCGTTCCGCACACATACCAAGTTGTTCATGCCTCAGGGACTTTGTCCTTGCTGTTCCTTTTACCTGGAAAGTCTCCCCCCACCCCAGTAAAATTCACATGGCTTATTTTGAATATCAGAGAGCCCTTTCCTGACCATATGTCCTAAAACAGCCTCACCTTTCCTCTTGATATGCTCTTCCTCTGCTCTATTTTTCTTCAGAGTACTTATTCCTGTCTGACTTTATTTATATAGGTTTATTGGTTTTATAGCCTTCCCTGCTTGGGAGGTAAATTCCATGAAGGTAGGACTTCCTTGGTGATCCAGTGTTAAGACTCTGCAATTCCACTGCAGAGGACATGGGTTCAATCCCTGGTCGGGGAACTAAGATACTGTATGCCTCTCAGTGTGGCCAAAAAAATTCCACAAAGGCAAGGACTTTGGTACTTAGTAGGCGGGTGCTTAATGAGTCTCTGCTGAATGAATATGTGTAATATATGAAAGTGTATGAGCGTCAGGTTTGTGTGTAGATACATATGCTGTGTGGATAGGTATCTGTGAGAATGTGTATGTGTGCAACTGTGGGAATAATGACATTGCATTTGTGATTGTTGATGAATTTGTGTGTATGTGAAGAGTGTCTGCATATGTGTCTGTGCATGAAGTATGTGTGTGCATGTGTGCGCGTGTGTGTGCTATGGATGTTTGGTGATATGTCCACTTCAGTGAGGGTAGGGAGCCAAGACACCTGGACATGGTCTTTCTCTTGTCAAATGGTCCACATTCCAAAACTGACATTTCAGGGCAACACTTGGTGGGCAGAAGGACTGGGAGGGTCCGGAGGAGCCCTGGGGCTGGTGGGGCCCCGGCAGCCTTGTGCTGATCCGAGCCACCTCAGCAGAAGGGATGTGCTCTCCGATGCATTGGCCGCCAAAGAATGAGGCTGAAGTGCTATGGGGTGAAGGAGGCCCTGCATGGGCTGTGTGGCCTCAACATGTCACTGCTCTTTCTCCAAGCCTCAGTAGACTCATCTGTAAATGGAGTTCATTTGCTCTTGGCCTGCTTGCTTCTTGGACACATGGTGAGAATAGAGGGAGGCAATGGCAGTCTGTGTATGGCAGTCAAAGTAACACTGTTACTATGTTCTTAAAGCTTAAAGAACTTAAAGAACTTAAAACAGTGTTCTTAAAGCTGTGTGGTGCATGAGGGTTGTAGTCCACTATCTCACCAGAGCAAATGCCTCAGTGTTCCCAGTCCAGCTCTGGACTTGGTCCCGTGAGCCTCCTTGGCTTTTTGTTGAACAAATAATATGTGTGTGAGGTGCAAATGAATAGGTGCCTGGGTGATTAATGAAGAGATGACCGAATGAAGCAGCAAACAGATTGTTGAATCCCAATGACTAACGTGTTCGAGCATACCCTACATACCAGACCCTATTTATTGTAAAGGCTTCTCTTAATCCTTGCAATGACCCCATGAAATAAGTACTGTCACCCCATTTTGCAGATGGAGAAACTGAAGGTCAGGGAAGTTAAGTGACTTATAAAAGCCAGAAAGCCTGCAGGTGGTTGAGAGTCCAGCTCAGGCAATCTGACTCCAGGGCCCAGAGCATTAAGCCCTACACAAGTCCTGCTGTGTGAATCAATGAATGAGAGGCTGATTGAATAAATAAATAGAGGCAGGAGCCCTTTGGCTCTTAGCTATGGGCAAGGCGGGCCTCTTTTCCATGAGATGGCAGAAGCTCAGGGGTGAGGTGGGCATCCAAGGTCTGGGCCAGGGGTGGTGTCTTCCCCAGGGTAGAGTGTGACCGCATGGCCTCATGTCCCTTCCCTTTCGCCCATCTGCAGGCACATGCCGCAATGCAGCACTACGGGGTGAATGGCTACTCGCTGCATGCCATGAACTCGCTCAGCACCATGTACAACCTGCACCAGCAGGCGGCCCAGCAGGCCCAGCACGCCCCCGACTACCGGCCCTCAGTGCATGCACTCACACTGGCCGAGCGCCTGGCTGGTAAGGGCCGTTTGTGGGGATGGCGGCTGCAGGGTGGAGGAGAGATCTGGGGGACAAGGCTCTGTCTGGAAGGTGAAGGCAGGAGGGAGCACTGGGAATGAAACTCAGGAAGACCCAGGTGACTTATGGCACAGGGAGATGTCAATTCAAAATCTGTGTGCGTATCCAGACTACCCATGTTTGCCTGGGCCCTGAACCCTGGAGCTGCCCTGTGCCTTCCTTCACATTTCCTTAACAGCCCTCGGGGGGAGGGGCCCAGTAGCCTCTCACAGGTGGAGAGACTGAGGTAGGAGGTAAGGGACTAGCCCAGAGCCTTCCAGCTGGGAAATGCCAGAATGCCCCAGGAGCCACTTCTGTAACAGCGCCCACATTTTGATCACTGATTGTGTGGCCAGGCACGGAGTGAGTTGCTCTTTGTCTCTCTGTGCATCAAACCATTCAACTCCAGTAAAGGGAGGTTATTATCTCCATTGTATGGATAAGGAAACGGAGGCTCAGTGAGGCTAAATTTAGGCAGGGCTGGGGTGGGAGATTAGAATGGGATCTTATGGCTAAAGATCTGAGCTTTGAAGTTGCAGACTTGCCATCATTGTAGGGTCTGCCCACTCTCCTCTCTTCTCTGAACCTCAGCTTCCCCTTTATAAACAGGGAACATGGTAGGGCCCATTCCATAGGATGGTGGGGACATTACTTGAGATAACACATGTAGGGTATTCAGCAGGGACTAGTGGGTGCTCAGAGGAAATTATTATCCAGGTCCTGTGGGAAGCACCCATGAGGGAGCTCCAGCCTGGTCCCCACTACTCCTGTTCACCCATGGTTGCTCTGCCGTGAGAGTCCCTCAGTGAACATGGGAAGGATTTGATGGCTTGGGTGGGGAACCTAAGTTCCTGAGAGGTGAAGCCACCCACCCCATCCTGTCCCAGGCCAAACCTCAAGCAGCAGATGAACTGCTTTGGGCCTGTGCCAGATGGTCCTGGGAGGGCTTTAGGGTACTTCCAGGGAGGCCAGGTGCCCATATACCCATGAGAGGGCACAGCAGAAAGAATGTGGCCAGGATCAAGTGGTGGGGCAGACCAGAGAAGCATGATCAGCTGGGAGGGCTTCCTGGAGGGCATGCGGCAGGAGCCCAGCCTTAAAAGGGTAAGGAAGGGGGACTAGCATGAGAAAGGCACAGAACTAGGATGAGCTGTGAGGCCTGGGCAGGGGATCTGGCCTGACAAGGAGGGTGGGGCAGCCACCCTGCAAGGCTCTGGGAAGGGCTCAGAGGATGAAACCGAGCCCCTGGTCACCTTCTGTGGATGAGCATCAGTCTCCAGTGTAGGAATGTGTGTGCAGGCCTGCCCGGCTATGGCTGCTTCTCTGGTTTGGAGTGAGTTCCCTGTGCCTGGCCTGGTGGTGACATTATAGATCCTGACCATGTTCCAGAGCTCAGAGAAGAAAGGTCAGGGACAGAGGAAGTGGAGTATTCAGTGCTCCCACCACAACTCTAATCTTAAATTAGGAGGAGGCACACGAGCTCCAGGCGGGCCCTCGTATGGAGGCCTTGCTTTCCAGCAGGAGGTTTTGCTGATGGTGCAGACAGCCTGGTCTCCCAGGTGGCAACCCCCTGCCCTCACTTACAGCTCCTGGAGCCAGCAGCAGGATGCTGAGCTGTTGCTCCTGCACCCAGGGTTCCACTGAGAGGGGTTCTCTCCTTCCCCTTCCCCAGTGTAACCAGCATGAGCTTGGGGCTCAGTCCAGGTTGGGATTAGTGCTGGTTTGTGTGGAGTTCAGGGCTCCCTCTTTACACTGAAGAAGGAGCAGCCCAAAGTCTGAGGCTTTCTGGAGACCCAGCTACCTCCTTCCTCGTTTAGAGTGTTGTGTTGACTTCCCAGTCCCTGAAGTGCAGGCAGCCCTGTGCAAAGGCTGATGCAGCTTGGGTTCCCTTCAGCATAGATAGTCCAGGGCCCACTTATGAGTGATGGGAGGCCGGGAAAGAGAAGTTGACTGTCCATCATCCCAGGACTAGTCAAGCAGAAGAGCAGGAGTGTGAAAGTGAAAGTCACTCAGTCATGTCCGACTCTTTGTGACCCCATGGACCGTAGCCCACCAGCCTCCTCTGTCCATGGGATTCTCCAGGCAAGAATACTGGAGTGGGTTGCCATTCCCTTCTCCAGGGGATCTTCCCTACCTAGGGATTGAACCCAGGTCTCCTGCACTACAGGCAGATACTTTACCAACTGAGCTATCAGGGAAGAGCAGGAGGATAGATAGCAACCCCAGGCAGATATATATGCTGGGAGATTCACGTTCTCAGCACATGGGCAGGACTGTGGAATCTGTGGTCTACCAGGCCTGTCTCCTCTCCTAGCCTGTGGTGGTGGTTAGTACCTGCTCTCTTTGTCCTTACCTCTTGGAGAAAGCAGCTAGAAGGGCCAAGACTGCACGCAACTAGCCTTTCTGAGGTTGCCAGCCCTGCCAGAGCCAGCCTTTCTGTTGAGGAGATATAAAACCAAGGCCTCAGGTCCTACCATCAGAGATTCATAGGCTGGGATGATGAAGTTCATAGCCAGAGGACACAAGATCAAGAGCCAGTGAATTCCATCTACTTAGTCAGACTCCTCCTAACAAGACCTTGCAGATAGGTCCCAAGCTCACGGCCTGGCTTCTCATGGTCAGTGTGATATTCTGTTGGTATCCAGAATCTAAGGGTCATTGGCTCTTAGAACTTTTGTGACATGGACTTCCAAATTGCCAGCATCTTGTACTCTCAGAATGTTATATCTTATTATCTTAGGAATTTATGGATTTTAGGGTAAAGCCAACCCACCCACCTACCCACCTCAAACCAAATAAGGAAGATCCCCCTCAGGCATATTCCTAACAGCCATTCTTAGAGATGAATTAAAGCTCATTGGGCCTGATAGTAACTTCCTACCAAATGGCTCAGACGGTAAATTTAGCGTCTGCCTGCAGTGTGGGAGACCCGGGTTCGATCCCTGGGTTGGGAAGATCCTCTGGAGAAGGGAATGGCAACCCACTCCAGTACCTTTGCCTGGAAAATCCCACGGACAGAGGAGCCTGGTATGCTACAGTCCATGGGGTCGAAAAGAGTCAGACACAACTGAGTGGCCTGATAGTAAATGATAGTGTGGAGTGATCTTGAAAATCCAGCTACATGGAGAGGAAATGGGTGATTTCCATGGGGAAGAGACCAGGGTCTAGCTCTGGCAGGACCACAGTAGGTCAGAGCAGGGTAAGATTTAAAACCTATTTCCCATAATTAAATGGGCCCCCTCTCCTTGCCCTCCAACGGCTGTACATTTCAAGACATCATCTTGGAGGCCCGCTATGGCTCACAGCACCGCAAACAGCGTCGCAGCCGCACGGCGTTCACAGCTCAGCAGCTCGAGGCCCTGGAAAAGACCTTCCAGAAGACTCACTACCCGGACGTGGTGATGCGTGAGAGGCTGGCCATGTGCACCAACCTGCCTGAGGCTCGGGTGCAGGTAAGGCCCAGCTAGACCTTGCAGACAAGCACCAGCCCACTGGCTGGTTTCTCACTGCCCAGGAGCCAGCATTTCAAACTGCACCCGGTGTCTCCATGAATGGCTGCGGTGACAGGAGGGGAGGGAAGGGATTGTGGGTGCGTGTTTCCCAGAGGGCGGGCGACCTTATCCTGCACATCCTCCCTTGGGGAGTACCCTGCTCCATGACTCCGCTGCATCCCCTCCCATTCCTGCGGCCCCTCTCCCGGTTCCCAGGTGTGGTTCAAGAACCGCAGGGCCAAGTTCCGGAAGAAGCAGCGCAGCCTGCAGAAAGAGCAGCTCCAGAAGCAGAAGGAGGCTGAGGGCTCCCATGGGGAAGGCAAGACCGAGGCCCCGACCCCAGACACCCAGCTGGAGACTGACCAGCCCCCCAACCTGCCCAGTGGCGACCCCCCTGCTGAGCTTCACCTGAGCCTGTCTGAGCAGTCAGCCAGTGAGTCGGCCCCTGAAGACCAGCCTGACCGGGAGGAAGACCCCCAGGCAGGGGCTGAGGATCCCAAGACTGAGAAGAGCCCTGGGGCTGAGAGCAAGGGGCTGGGCTGCAAGAGGGGCAGCCCCAAGGCAGGTGAGGCTTGGCAGGGGCTATGGGTGGTCTGGGACCCCGCCTAGGGAGAATGGCCAGGTCTAGCTGCCCAGGGGCCTGGCTCTGCCAGAGGTGTCAGAGCAGAAATAGAGTTAACCCTGGACACGTGGCACTGGCCCTGACCCAGAGAAAGGACACGGCCAAGCAGGTCCATGCCAGGTGATCCCCCTTTAGTCGCTGAATCATGGCAAGGTCAAGGGAATTTTGGGGGGAGGGGCTGTGTGGCAGGGGAGGGATACTTGAGGAGCTCAGGGTAGAAGCTATTTATCAGTGCAGTACGTTAACAACAGCACAGATGTGCCAGTGCATACTGAGTGAGTGCTACACGAGTACCAGAGATCCCCACATGTAGCAGAGGCTCTGGGCTGTGTTTTTTGAAGGAGCAGAGCCCTGGCAGGAAGCATTACCTCAGTCACAAACCCTGCATCCAGGCAGGGAGGGGACGGGGCTGTGAGCTGAGAGCTGGAGGGGAAGGGGCACCACAGACAGGCGAGGGAAAGGGGAGGCACAGCCTTGGAAAGAACAAGAATCTTGGGGTGGAACACTTCAGTACCACCCAATTTGCTTATGGCTCAGCCATTCCCTTTGTCAGTCTGATTCTGTTGTAGCGATTTTGAGAGTCAATAGAACTCTTTTGTCCCACCAAACCCAACAAACAGCAAAAACCAAAACAAGAAAAGGAGACTCCCTAAGATGTCAGACATGAGGGCCCTGGCAGAGTCCATGCCATCAGGAAGCTTGGGTTCCTCCCTCCCAGGATTCTGGGGACACCCGGGCTGAGATGGGTGGATATGATTTCAGCCACAGCCCGTCTTGTCTACAGTGCCAAGTGGGAGGCGAGGCCGGGGGAGCCCCTCCTGGCAGACCAGCACCCTTGTCCTGAGTCCCCGGTTCTTGATTCTCTGCTTGCAGACTCCCCGGGCAGCCTGGCCCTGACGCCTGCAGCCCCGGGGGCCGGCCTGCTGGGCCCCTCCCACTCCTACTCCTCCTCCCCGCTGAGCCTCTTCCGTCTGCAGGAGCAGTTCCGCCAGCACATGGCCGCCACCAGCAACCTGGTGCACTACTCGTCCTTCGAAGTGGGGGGCCCGGCCCCCACCGCCGCGGCCGCCGTGCCCTACCTGGGCGTCAACGTGGCCCCGCTGGGCTCACTGCACTGCCAGTCGTACTACCAGTCGCTGTCCGCGGCCGCCGCTGCCCACCAGGGCGTGTGGGGGTCCCCGCTGCTGCCTGCGCCCCCCGCAGGCCTGGCGCCTGCCTCAGCTGCCCTGAACAGTAAAACCACAAGCATTGAGAACCTGCGGCTGCGGGCCAAGCAGCACGCAGCATCCCTGGGACTTGATACGCTGCCTAACTGACTGCTGGCCGCCCCCTGCAGCCAGGGCTCTTGGGCTCCCCCAGCCCAGCCCCAGGGTCATCCCAACATGGCTCTCAAGGAGCTACCTCATGAGCCCAGGGATCCTGGGGCCTTGGAGTCCTGCCTCCTGCCCCCCCATCTCCCCAAGCTCCAGCCCTCGGTGAAGCCCACACCTGCACCCTCTGCATGGCCCTGCTTGGATCCCACGGAGGCCGAATGGGGAGGAGGTGAGAGGCCAGTGCCCCCAGCTTTCCCCAGTGAGAGGTTCTCGCTGGCCAGACCCCTGCCTCAGGGTCGCCTCCTCCCATCCCCTGCTTCCTCCCCTAGTAAGTTGCTGTGTGGAATGTGAAATATAAATATAAATATATAAAGCTATATTTTCAGGCATCTGCCTGCCCCAGGCCCCCTGCCCCGCTCCAGCTCCATCGCTTCTCCACTGCCTTCCCCCAGCTCTGCCTACAGCTTCTGCTCTCCCTCTGGCCTTCCCTCCTCTCTCTCTGTCTCCGCTTTCCTCCTCCTCCTTTCCCCAGCCTCTGTCTTCCCCTCTCTGGATCTCCCCACCGTGTCTCTTCTTCCTGCCCCTGCTTTCTTTCTTCCGTGCTGGCTGTGTTGATGTAGACCGGTCCCAAATTATGTTTTGTTTGGGGTTATGGCTTTTCAGTTTTAGTCATTTGGCTTCTTCCTGTTCCTCTCCTTTTGCTTCTTCTCAGCCTCCTGGCTCCTCCCCGCCTGCACCCTCTTGAGGCAGCTTCTCCTTCCAGTAGAGGTGATACGGCCCTCGCTGGAGACCCCATAGCCACTGGAGCGGCAGGCAGGAGGAGGCCCTAGTTCCCACCCCTGACCTGGGCCTGCGTCCAGAAAGGCATGTTCTCGGTCTTTTCTAGCTTTGAGATGCCCCCTCCCCATCCCTAGCCCAGATTGAGAAGGAGGGGAGTGAAGGCAGGAGTCAGGCTGGAGCAGACAGTAGAAGGACAGCATCTCTGGCTGTAAAACCTCCAGAACAGGAGCCTGGGGCCAGCATTCATCCAGGGCTGACCACAGGGTTCTAGACCTCTCTCTCTGGTGCGACTTCCGTAGTTGGAGGGAGGCAGTAGGGCACGGGTGCTTTCAGAGAAGTGTCTTCGAGGAATAAGGTCTTCTGCCCCTGAGCCTGAGGTTCTGCAGTTAGTGTCCGTGGCAGGGTGTGACTGAGCCAGGAGGGAGGGTCCTCCACCTCCGGATCACACCATGCGGCAATGCAGAGTCTCAGGGCTTCAGCTGGCATCCTGTCTCAGAGCCCACTGTCGAAGTAAGGGCTTCTGTCCAGTGAGTCGCTGGCATGGAAAGGTGTGTTCCTATTTGTGGCCAGGAACCCAGCTCAGCAAACTCCCTTTCAAAGCAGTATGACCTTGAGTCAGCCCATAGCCTCTGTGCCCACTCCCCACCTGGATTAGAGGGCCTGTAACATCCTATCCTGGAGAAGGCAATGGCAGCCCACTCCAGTACTCTTGCCTGGCAAATCCCATGGACCGAGGAGCCTGGTAGGCTGCAGTCCATGGGGTCACTAAGAGTCGAACACGACTGAGCGATTTTACTTTTCACTTTCATGCATTGGAGAAGGAAATGGCAACCCACTCCAGTGTTCTTGCCTGGAGAATCCCAGGGACAGCGGAGCCTGGTGGGCTGCCATCTATGGGATTGCACAGAGTCGGACACGACTGAAGTGACTTAGCAGCAGCAGCAGCAGCAGCAGCAGCAGCAGCAACATCCTATCCAGCTCTAACATTCCACACATCTGTGCTTTCAGCCTTGCAGGGCAGAGGTTTTTAGTTAAACTAACAACCACCACAAAAAGGCTCTCACAAAGCACAGTGTTTAAATTAGAAAATGACTGTTGTACTGCTGTGTAGCAGAAGGTATTGCAGGCACAAGCCTCTCCCTGGGCATGGCCACAGTCTCTGGGCCTCGGTTTTCCCAGTAAGTGTAATGGGTCCCTTTGAGTTGAGACAATCTGGATTTGATCCTGCTTTTCTTGAGTGTTAGTCCAGCCTCTGTGGGCACCCCATCTCCAAACCTTCATGTAGGCTCAGGGCTCAGGGCAAGAGGAGAGAAATGGCTTGCACAGATTCTGGGTCATGATCCCCAGACCCAGCACTTTGTGGCTCACCATTAAGCTTCCTCCCCCTACTTAGAGAAGCTGCATCTGAAAACCAGGGTAAAGATACCTAAGGCTTGACTCCTCTCCCAGTGGGAGGAGGGGGGGGGGTCTACGAGTAGGACTGGTTTGCAGAGTAGTCGATGCCCATGATCCGTGGGGAGTTCTGGGCCAAGGCAAATGGAGAAGGCTTTGGATGGGGAAAAAGTGAGGGGGATGGTAGCTTGGGCCAGGAAAGCTATTTCAACAAAGCAATGGAGTGAGACTACATGGATGATGGGGAAATGGTGGCTGGCTTCATGAGAGGTGGGGCCAAGGTTCTTGAATCCAGGTTAAAGTCCTCACCTTGATGTGGCAGGGACCAAGGCAGGCAGGTGAAGGTTTCTGAACAGAGGGTTAATTGAACCAGGATTGGGTATCTGGGATTTGGAAGGTAAATCCAGCAGCCACTGGAGATCAGAGGAGAGACCTGGTCAGGGAGACAGGAAGGCAGAGAGAGCAACTCTAGGGACAGGAGAGATTTCTGTTTTATCCTCTGGGATCAGGAAGTTCTATTTCTGAAATGAAAGAGATCTCACCTAGCCCAGGCCTGGGGACTGAAGCTTTTTTCCTGTCCCTGGAGGCAAATGACTATCACTGCACCTTGGAATCCAGTAGCTCTAGACATGCCCACTTCCCCCAAGAAGCCTCCCCAGATTTCCCAAGGAGCAAGTCCACCCCGGAGTCATGTTCTGGCTCAGCCTAGCTTCCCTCAGCGCTTTTTCAAGGCGTCCTCATTCAATCCCACCAGCCCAGAGAAGGCAAAGAAAGTGTATGTGGTCCCCTTCCCCGGGCAGATCTCAACCTAGTTTAGGGGACGAGCCTCAGTGAACGAAAGCAGTTAGAGAGCAAGAGGGGAGCTTATGTGTAAGCAGCACCTGTACCTCCTATGAGCTTGGGACTGTCCCACCTCACCGGAGACTGAGGCCGAAGCCTCTCCCAGGGCGGCCTGGTCACCTGCAGGCTGAGAGTCAGGCTCTGACTGTCCTTCCCAGGAAGGTCTCGTTCCTCTCCTCTCCCTCCCACTTGAGGCCTCTGTGTTCCGCCTCCTCACCTTCCCAGAGCATGGTCCATGGGCCTGGGTCCCCCACCCCAACTCCGCAGTAGCGGGCTGTACAGACTGCTTTCCAAACCAGCTGTTTTGTGACCTTTTGTGCTTAGAGGTCGTGCCAGCCCGTGGCAAAACCACTGTGTACCGTATTTATTTATTCTGTTAGTTGAGAAAACAAGACTCAAGTGCCCCCTCCCCTGCTCCACCCCCTGCGTAGTGCGGCATGACACTCTGTCCCGTGTACCCCTCCGTTTGTCTGTCTGACTTCCTGTGATGTTGTGACCTGTTCTTTGTCCTACTTGGCTAATAAACAAGAATCTGGCAGCACAGCTCTCAGTCCAGTTCATTTCCAGAGGGGCCCGCGGTGGACTGAGCAGGTGGTTCTGGGCTGTGGCCCGCAGGGGAGGGAGGCAGACCTGCCTCATGATTAGCCACTTCCTCCAGGGCCCTCACCTGTCTGGGGCTAGAGTGCCCTCTGGGGAGATCTCAGGGAGCAGAGGGACAGGGGCAGGGAAGGATTCCATCTCCTCTGCGTTGTTGATCCTCATCCAAGCACCTGTGGTAGGGCAGCGGCGGGTGGGGGGCCAGGGCCACTAGGAGGGTTTCGGGGTGGTCTGGGGAATGGGTCTGTAGGACGGAGCGGACAGAGGTTCTATGGGAACTACAGGAAGGCACACTAGATCTAAAGCCAGGCTGTTCTCCAATGGGATGGGCAGCCTGTGCAGGTAGGGAGCTCTTTAGTCCTTGGAGGTGAGCAAGCAGAGGAGGAAGAAGGATCTGCTGTGGTGGCTGGATGGACTGGAGATTTGTGAAGGTCCTTCTTTTCAAGAAAAAAAACGACTAGCAACTCCCCTACTCAGCCTTCACGGCCCTTCCCCGGAGTGTCGGCACAGGGACCCTGAGCCAGAAGCAGTGTTGCAAGCTCAGGGTTGGGTTTGGGGGTGAGAGTCCCCTCTGGTAGTTTCCTAGGAGGAGAACCCCAGCAGGCCTGAATGGTGTGCAGGAAGCTGCTTGCTGGGCTCTGTGGGGGTGGGGGTGGGGGTGGGGGTGTGGGCGCTTCAGGCCACAGGGACCCACGGGCCCCTGGCCAGCCCCACCCCCCATTTCCCAGGTCACTGCTGGACCCTAGGAGGCACATTCCTCTCTCCCCAGTAGGGCTGAGGATTAGGGCGGGGATCACCCCCTTCACCTTGTCTTCCTACCTCCCTGGGAGGGGCTGGTGGATCAAATGTCTGCCCCAAATCTCCCACGGCCCCTCCCAGGCCCGAGCCTTGCCTGCCCCTACATATCTCCACCCCAGGTACACACCTTCCCTGGAGGGGAGGGTGCCCCTGGACCTCTGCAGTTCAAATCATTCATGCCTCAGCATTTACTGAGCACCTGCTGTATGCCTGGCCCTGTGCTGGGTATATAGAAACAAGTAAGGAAAAGTCCTCTCTCTCAAGACAGTACAAAAGAGGGCGATTTGGGGTTCAAAAAATAGAAAGCTATGGGAGCACAGGGCTCCAGGAAGCAGGGTTCCTGGCTTACTTAGCCCAGGGAGATCAGGAAGGCCCCTTGGGAGGGAGACTTTTGGGCTGAGTCCCATAGGTCCAGTGTTCACCAGGAGAGCAAGAGAGAAGAGAGTCCTGGGAGGCATAGCACCCACAGAGCTGCAGGACCTGTGGCTGGTGAGTCCCAAATTCTAGGGGATCAAGGGCAAGGATGGGGTGGGTGGTGTCAGGAGCTGAGGAGGGAAAGGGAAGCTGGGAGCTTGAACTCAAGCTCCAGGTAGATTAGAAGCTGGGGGAGTGGGGGGGTGGGGATCAGACTTGCATTTAAGGAAATTCTACCCTCCCATACCTTTGCTGAATGGTGGTTCTGGAGGAGGCAGGGAGAACAGAGAGGAGGCCATTGTCACATCCTGATGAGAGGAGAGTGGCATCGGTATGGACTAGGGGAGGAGGGGTGGGAGAAGGGGTCAGACTGATGAGAGATTTAGGAAGTAGAATTACCATGGGGACTACAGGCTTGGGAGGGGTCAGGGGTGCTCGGAGTCTCTGGTTTGGTGCAGGGGGAAACTTGGGCTGGGTTGAGGGGAATGAGCCTGAGCTCAGGCTGGTCTTTGGGGTGTCTTTAATTTGTTCAAGGGAAGATATTGGAATGTACTGGATCAAGGTGCAAGAGAGGGGCCTGTCTATACTGTTTTAGATTTTAATCTATTTAATAAGTACTCACATGGCACTTTCTCTGTGACTGGCACCTCACAGATATTAAGTCACTTAATCCTTATATAACGCCATGTGGTAGGTATTACTGTTATCCCCATTTAATAGATAAAGAAACTGAAGCACAGAGAGGTTAGATAATTTGCCCATGCCCACACAGCTAGTAATGGGCCAACCAAGGTGTGAAAACCCGGCTAATCTCAGAATCCATGCGCTTCACCTTGGCGGTTGTCAACAGAGATGGAGAACAAAGCCACGTCACTAAGTGAGCTCACACAGGGGACGCCGAGCCGAGGATGGGGCCTCAGGGAAACTGACTACAGAGCCAAAAAGATTCTGTTACGGAGCTGGGACAAGCTGCTCTCAGCTGCTGTTGCCTTTGGTCTTCTATTGACTGGGTATCATTAACCGCGTCCGGCCTGCTTCCCAGGAGGCTTGGATGAGACGAAGGGAAGATGAAGAGAGGGTCTGGAGGAGGTTGGGGGGCTGAGTGATCTGTGCCCGGCATGCAGTATGTGCTCAGCAGCCCCACAGCGGGCAAGATGGGAAAGGCAGGGGACTCCCTGGAGCGTCTCCCTGAATCCTTATTTCCTTAGACCTTGGCCGTCTCCCTTCAGTCCAGGGCTCCCCCGGGGGCCTGTGGAAGGGGCACCATCTGAGAGGGTCCCAGAGGATGGACTCTTTAGGGTTGGGCCCACCCACCCCTCCCCCATTTCCCACAGAGCTGCCGGACCTGGAGCCTCCCCCCCACCCATCCCTCATTCCCCTCTCCCTTCTGGGAAAGCCGATTAGGAGGCGGCCTCCTGCCCGCCCCCCTGACAAGTTTGTCTGAACTTCCAACAAAGGCCCTCAGAGGGCTGCGGAGGGAGGGCCCGCCACCAGGAACCTGACACCACTGGCCCAGCAACACCCCGGCAGCCTGGGAGGCGGCTGTGTGACTCTGCACAACCCCCCTACCCCCATGCAGGCAGGAATGTCTCCAGAGAGGACCCGGCTTCTTCAAGGCCTGGGGACTGGGGAACATCGCCACCTGGGATCCCCTCACAACAGGGATAGGGCCGACCCCAGGAGGGCAGGTGGGGCTCTTGCGCACATTCTCACCCACAGTCCCACACTCCCCATGACACATGTACCCCCCCACTCCCCGCCATAACCACACACATGGGATGTGCTGACTTCTGCATTGCAACAATCTCAGGGTATCTGTCTGTCTCTCCACCCCATACAAGTCCTCAGCCTAGCCAGGAGGCTGTACACCTGCCCCGCCCTGAAACGTGCATGCTTCCTGGCTCACTCACACTCCAGACAGCATCCCCCCAACACTGGGACAGCGGCTCCAACTCCACCCACCAACACACAGGCCTCCCAGCTACGCTGCCAGCTTGGTGCCCGAGAATCTCCATGACCTCTGGCCCAGACCTGCTGAAGACATGAGAGTCTGGGCATCAGCTGCCCAGATGCCCACACGAGAGTCAGATCAGGGCCAGAGCTGCCATTCAACACCTACTTTCCCTGATCCCATACACCCATCCTCACACAACATCTCCTCTCTGGGGGACACTTTGGGGGACACACAGGTCCCTGAGTTCAAGCCCTGTATTGTTCTGATGTCTCCATTTCAAAATCTTTAACTTTTAAACAAAGGACTCTGAATTTTCATTTTGCCCTGGACTCAGTCCACAGAGTCACAAAGAGCCGGACACGGCTGAGCACGCACACACACCACCAGCCATGTAGCTGCTCTCACGCCCTCATCGCAATCTCCCTGAGTTCTGACTCACCCGGCCCTTCTGTGGCTTTGGAAACTCGAGAGTCTCTGGAAAGATCTCAACTTCTCCCACCTGCCTGAATGCATCCACTTGGGCTTACAGCCGAGTCTTCTGTGTCCACCCCATCCTGCATCAGGCAGCTGGGTGTGATGAGTGAAGGGAACTGCTGGGAGCATACTATGCTTCTATGCGCCTCTTCCTAGTGCCATCTCGGGGGTCAGTGTCCTCGTCTGTAAATGGCCTAATGAGAACAGTGACTTCAAAAGACTTAAAAGAAACAGCGTCTGTGAAACACTGAGCACAAAGCCTGCTGCTGCTGCTGCTGAGTCACTTCAGTCGTGTCTGACTCTGTGCGACTCCATAGACGGCAGCCCATCTGGCTCCCCCATCCCTGGGATTCTCCAGGCAAGAACACTGGAGTGGGTTGCCATTTCCTTCTCCAATGCATGGAAGTGAAAAGTGAAAGTGAAATCGCTCAGTCTTGTCCGACTCCTAGTGATCCCATGGACTGCAGCCCACCAGGCTCCTCTGTCCATGGGATTTTCCAGGCAAGAGTACTGGAGTGGGCTGCCATTGCCTTCTCCATTATTATTGCTAAGATTACACTATTGTAAGTGCTGGTGAAGAAAACTAGATCCAGCCTCCCTGGGCCTCTGAGGGTCTAGTGGGTAAAATAGAGATTACTTGAATAATCACACATACACAAAGGTGAAGTGGACAAGGAGCACAGGTCTCTAGTCTCATGGGGCTTACAGCTAAAAGGAGAGGCAATCTGAGGCAAGAATCAGGACTTGGTTTGGAACAAGGCCAGGAGTCTGAGGTTAGAATCAGGGATCAGCCTGAGGCACATCAGTTAGGAGCCAGAGCTAAGGCTCAGAATGGGGCCAGGCTCAAAGCTTTGTGTTTGGCTGGGGTCAGGGACCATTCAGGGCAAGGGGTAGGGCTTGGTCCAGGGCAAGACACAGCTCAATTAGAGGTCAGAGTTGGGGCTCAGATTGGGGCCAGGGCAGAGCTTAATTTGGGGCAGGGCTGAGTAGAGACTGGGACTGGTACCAAGTCAGACAGATACTTCTAGTGGTCAGTCACTGTGGGGCTGTTTAATGAGCTGCTAGGCTTCTGTGAACCTTTGTTTTATCATCTGTAAAATGGGGAGATCTCTGTCTGCCCCCTGGCTCGTGGGAATTGAGTGAGCTCATAATGGAAGCCAAGGATTACACCGATGCCATGGCTGCTGATGACTCTAAGCCTGCTCCCCTGGGGCGCTCCTCCCCCTGCCAGGCTGGGGAGGCTGTGCCACCCTCACCCATGTCCCCAGCTGTGGGGAAACCAGCACCCCAGCCTGGGATCCTTTCCAAGGAGTCTGGATATTTCATAAAGCCCTTTGAACAACAAAGGCCACAGGAGCGATATTTCCTCCTGGGGGCTGACCGCCCAATGGCTCCTTTATCTTGGCAACCAGGCTTGAAGAGCTGTTCTTGGAAAGAGCTCGTGTGGGGCGTGTGCGAGTGCGTGTGAGTGTGAGCCTGTGCTCACAAAGCTGCTCTTTGTTGCCGTCCCCACCTGAGCGGCTGCAGACCTGGAAGCCTGGGTCCTTCAGAGGTCAACCTGTCCATCCCTCGCCTCTACACAGATGTGCTGGATAGCCAGGTGGGCGGGAACACTTTCTTTTTCGCCTTAAGATTCTCCCGGAGGTGAGAACTCCAGGAAACAGGAGCCCTAGTGCCTCAGGAAGAAGGCAGGTTAGGGTGGGATGGATGCTTGACAACATGGGAGAGGTGAACGGGAGTTTTGGTTCTTTTATCAGGTCCAGTGCTTCCTTTGCCCTGTGGTCCGTGCCCAGAATACACAGCCCCTCTGGAGGCAGGGCCAACAAGACGCCCGGGAGGCCTGCCTAATTCAGACTTATCTCCAGTAGGTTCTTGGTGAGCCACCTAGAGAAAGACTGTCAGCCAGCAAGCCCCGACCTGCCTCTCAGACTGTGGGGTATGAGAGAAGTCCCTCTCTGGGCCTCAGTCCCTATGATGGCTTGGACTGCAGCCCCTGGCCAGACTGGGTAGAAGCTCCAGGTATACAGGCAGGATCTGGAGTAGCTGGATCTGCAAAAGGAGTCTGTCTATCATCTCCTCTCCCTCTCTGCCGTTCCAGCTGCTAGGATCCTGCCAAGCCCAAGCGAATGGATAAGGATAGGGTGGGGGTTGCTTACTGCAGGACCTGCTGTGTGAATGGTCTGGGGATTCCTGCTACAGGTTCTCAGAAGAGACATCCTCAGGGTCCCTCCAATCTAGTCCCCATTCGGGCAGGAGTCGCTAACACCCAGCCCCTGCCCACAAACCTGCAGGGACAAGGAGCTCATTACCTTGCAGGGCAGCCTGCTCCAGGTCTGACTGGGAAGTTCATCCTCATTTGAGCTGAAGCCTGCCTCCTCCTCCTCAGGCCTGGCCTGGGGGAGGGTGGGAGTGGGGCACACAGAACACATCTGTTCACAGTGTTCTGGGACGTCTGACCAAATTGGACTGTGTAGTAGTACCTCACACACTCATGGGGCCCTTTCCCACCTGTCTGCTCTTGCTGTGAAAGTCTATTCACTCTTGAGAACCCACCACATGCACCCTCTCTGGGAAGGCTTGTGGGGTCACTCCTTGCCCCCTCCCTCTCTTGACCTCTCTGGAGCACCAGGTAAATCCAGATGGAGCTCCCTGAGCAGGACCCGGGGGCGTGGTCAGAACCAGACGCAGAGTCGTTGTGGAACCAATACTGCACTGGAGGGGCAGCCAGAGGGGTGGGCTCTGCCTGGGATTGCGGGGGCCCGGTTCCTGTCTGGACTTGCTCTGGGGCCCTGGGCAAGCCCTGGCTTTTTCTGGGCCTCTGTTTCCTGTGCAGAGGTTGGAGGGTAGTCTCTTCAGGCCACCTGCCTGCCTTGGAAGGCCTTGCTTTCTGAATGTCCTGCTGAGTGATATTCACAGCCCAGTTTCCTCAGCTGTTCCATCCAGGGCCTCTTCCCAGCCTGGACCACATACCCACCTGTGGGTGCAGATGGTGTGTCAAGGCACTCATTCGGCAAAGGCCCAGCAGATGCCCAAGGAAGTGGGATGTGTCCAGGGATGGCACCCAAGGAGGAGTAAGCACCCTTGGCCCATGCAGGACCTCAAACTTCTCCATTTTAAAAAAAATACATCTTTCTTTTCTTTCTTTATTTTTGACTGCACTGGGCCTTTGTTGCTGCGTGCTGGCTTTCTCTAGTTGCGGAGAGCAGGGGTTACTCTTCATTGCGGTAGCTTCTCTTGTTGCAGGGCACAGGCTCCACTCACACGGATTTCAGTAGTTGCGGCTCGCGGGTTCTAGAGTGTGGGCTCCGTAGTTGTGGCACATGGGCTTAGTGGCTCCGCAGCATGTGGGATCTTCCTGGACCAGGACTGAACCCATGTCCCCTGCATTGGCAGGCAGATTTTTAACCACTGGACCACCAGGGACATTCCTTTCCTTCTTTAGAGATGAGACTGGCCCTGAGGCTGAGGCCATAGCCCAGCCTGGTCTCTTCCCGAGGATGTGGCTCTTGTCTTGGCACAAGCTTTAGCTCTCTCCTCTCAGTCTTGAGCCCCAGTGTCCAGACTTTAGGGGCTATCCACCCCCTAGTCTTTGTGAGGAGGATGGGAGGATCTTCAGTCAACTAATGTTTATTGAGCACCATCTATGTGCCAGACATAGCTTTGGGAACCTGGAAATGCAGTGCTGAACAAGACAGTCCCTGCTCCCAAGGCACTCAGTGCTGGAGACAGACAACAAATAGATAAGCACTGCAACAAATATGCTTGGGGTGCTGATGAAAGGTCAAGAAGGACTCAGATAGGGAGTGGGATCAGGGTGCAACGGAGGAGACAGATGGAAGGATCAGACCACGGGTGAGGCCAGAGAGGACCAGACATGTCAGATCAACATCCAGGTGGACAGCCGGTGAGGAAAGAGGCTGGCGCAGGCCTGGAGGCTCCAGTGAAGGCTCTGGGGGAGAAGGGGTGGGAGGGGGGTGGGATCTATTAAATAGCTGATGACTCCAGGCCCTAATCCTATGCCAGGCCTAGGCGGGTAGTGTGTGTTGGGGGAGGGGAGCACCCCCGCTGGGGTGTAATTTCACGCTGAAGGGCCTGATGGGGCGTCCCAGGGACTGATCCTTTCTGGATCAGAAAACTCACTTCCCTTTGTCGCACGCAGGGCGATTAATGCCTTAACCCTTTGTGGGCTGGCACCAGGGCCAGCCCCGCCCCACGGCACCTCCAGCCCCTGGGGACCTACCTAGCCCAGAGCCCTTGCCTCCCTCCCTGCCAGCACTGGGACCTGGTCCTGTCTGCGGGGAGCGAGACACTGTGACTGAGGAAAGCCAGGGGACAGATTCCCAAGCAGCTTGTCCACATCCCTGTTCCTTCCAGGGCAGCTCACCAGGCCCAGCGCCCCCAGAGAAGTGAACTCTTCACCTCTATCTGCAGGTTCTCTTATAGCTCAGTTCCAGTCCAGTCTCCCTCAGGAACCCAGGGTCTAGTCCACCCACCACCACAACCGTTGCACGTGTCACAAACAGGGGCGCTCACTGTCTCCAAGGGGGCCTCCCCACTGGCAATAGGCAATACAGCCATAACTGCCTAGTACCACAGATCTCTGAGTGAGGCATGAAGACCCCCACCCCCGCTCCGCACCCCCTGACCCTGAGGTTCCCTGACCCTCACAGTCCATGACTCCAGTAGCACCTCAGACATAACCCTGGCCAGGTCGCCACGGTCAGCCCCTGCCTTTCTGCCCTCTCTAGGCCCTCTTTTAACCTCATCTGGGTTCAAAGACCCACCAAGGAAGCTGTTGCACCTTCTTAGGCCCCTCCCCTCGCTCCTCCCAGCCTAACTGCCCCGCCTCCCATCTCGGGGCTGCTCTGGCAGGTGGCCCCTCCCAAGCTCCCCTGGAGTGGGCGAGAGGGCCAGGGACCCGGGCTAGGCCTCCCCTAAGCTCCTGGGGTCTCTAAAACCCCAGCCCTATTAAAAGAAAGACCCTAAATGTTATTTACACTTCGGAGTCTTAAAAACCATTAACAAAAGCCACTTAATTCAATTATCTTCCTGGCTGGCTCGGTTCTCAGCGCTGAGCCCGGGCCTCCCTGGCCGCCCCCTCCTTCGCCCTCCCCCTCACTGTCATTGTGTCGGGCTAATGAGGTAAACTGAAGCGAGCCCTGTCCCCCCTGACAGGTTTATGAGAATTTAATAAAGCGTGGCCGGGACCAAATGAGTTGCCTCAGCCTCGGAGAGCTCATTGTCTTCGGCGTCAGCGTTTTTTGACTCGAGCCGCCCCCTCCCCCGCCCCCGCTCCTGCCTGGCTCGGCCCCCAGCGCCCCCCATCCCTCCCCGCCCCAGTGCCTCCCCAGGTGAGCCGGGGGAGGGCCTGGCTGATGCCAGCTCGGCCTGCCCCGGGGCCCAGCCCTGACCTGGGCAGTGTGCCCAGGGGAGGACCTGCCTCCCCTCACACCACCGGGCCCCCAGAGTGCACAGGGATCGCTGGGACACTACTTCCTGCCTCCCTGCGCTTGTCTGACTGCCACCGCCCACCTGAGGCTGAGGCCTGGCGAGTGCCATGTGAGCACAATTCACTTTTTCTTGCTTGTCTGCAGGGATTGACCAGAGTAAGGGGGCTTCTCTTCCTGCCAGGGCACATGATAGGGACACGGACCCTCAGGCATGACCTGGTCACCTTCTCCCCTTTGTCCCTGAAAGGTAACCAGGGGTGGAGCACAGCCCAGTGAGTGGAAGGGACTTGCCCAGTGTTCTGCAGGAATCAGAAGTACAGATGGAAGGGGCTCCCAGGCTGGAGGCCCCCAGACACACAGGCAGGCAGGCAGGCCCCACATGGAGCTCCAGGGGTACCTGGAGAAGGCCCAGCTGTCCTTATCCCTTCACGTCCCCGACAGCCTAGAGCCAGCCTTTCTCTGGCCTCTCAGGGATGCAATGTCTAGGAGTTTCTGGACCACTCAGAGACCCCAGAATTTCTTCTCTCCCCCTCAAAAGTGTTTCCAGAAATTATTGCCTTCTGGGGCTAAAGCCTGGTCTGAGAGCCTCATCTGGAAAGTCCTGAAGTCCATTGGGTATTTGGGAGCAAGTCCTAGAGATCAAGGCTCAGTCTGTGACCACGACGAAAGCTCAGTCTTAGTTCAGGGTCAGCGTTCAGTTTGGGACCAGATTCAGGGCTCTGTGACTAGCATCAGGTTCAGCTTGATACTAGAATCGGGCTTAGTGCATGGATCAAGGTCAGGGCTCAGTCTGTGACCGAATAAGAGCTTACTGTTTGTCCACGATTAAGGCTTAGTCTGTACCCAGGTCAGGGTGCAATCTTTGATACAGGTCAGCATTGATTAGGATCGGTGTTCACTGTATGGATCAGTCAGGATCAAGGCTCACAATGTGATCAGGATCAAGTTCAGGTCAGGACCTCATATGGACCCGGGCAGGGGCTCAGTTGAAGGTCAGAGTGAGGACTCAGTCTAAGACCAGACCCAGGACTTAACCTGTGTCCTTGATAAAGCATAAGTCTGTGTCCAGTATCAGGCCTCCCTCTGTGATAAGGGCAGAATCCAGAGTTGGAGATGTCACTTAGTAAATTTGGGTGACTTTATCATCCACTTCTTCATGCACTCCCAACTCCCTGCTCTCCATCTCCTCAGGCCTGGCCCCTCAGAAAAGGAAATGGGGGAAGTTGTGCAGTCTGGCGGGACTGTCACCTCTATCCCCTGTCATGTGCCCAGGGTGCCCTCTGGTGGCACTCCCTAGCAGTGCTTGTTTCCTCAGTCAGCCCACCTATCTGGCCGCCTCCTACTTAAGGGAGCCTGGCCCTCAGGTGCATCCATCAGTGTCTATCTGCTGCTGCTGCTGCTAAGTCACTTCAGTCGTGTCCGACTCTGTGAGACCCCATAGACGGCAGCCCACCAGGCTCCCCTGTCCCTGGGATTCTCCAGGCAAGAACACTGGAGTGGGTTGCCATTTCCTTCTCCAATGCTTGAAAGTGAAAAGTGAAAGTGAAGTCACTCAGGTGTGTCCAACTCTTCGCGACCCCATGGACTGCAGCCTACCAGGCTCCTGCATCCATGGGATTTTCCAGGCAAGAGTACTGAAGTGGGGTGCCATTGCCTTCTCCGCAGTGTATCTAGCCAGCTCTATATTCCAGCCTCACTCCACCTCCTCACAATGCAGAAAACAGGAATTGGCCAGGGGAATCCCCACACACATAAGAACTTTTCACCTTTCCTGTTCAGAATTGGGTATCTTGATAATTCACTATTGCAGGAGGCCCAGAATCTTAGCGTGTGATAACATTCACACCTTTTTACTCATTCAGCTGTTTGACAAATATTTATCAGGCACCTGCCTCATGCCAGGTGGGCACTGAGGGCATAGCTGTGAACAAGCCAGGAGTCCCAGCCTCTTGAAGCTCACCTTCTACTCCCTTCTCCCTAATTCCCAACTCCTAGTACACAGACCTCATTGGAAAGGCACTGGCAGAAGGTGAGATTCAGAACTAGGCAACTTCAAGTCCCTACTCTGCCCTAGAGTCAGAGGTTGGACTACTCTAGGTTCTGGTCCTGTCTTCATCTCCCCTCACCCACCTCATCGGGATGCATGGCTTCACCAGCACCCACACGTTAACAGCTTCTTCATCTGCATCACTAGGGCTCTCCATCTGGAACTCAGGGGTGTGGCTCCAGCTCCTATGGGACAGCTCCACTGGGTTAGCTGACCTTTCATCTGACCATAGCCCTTGCTTTGTCCTCCACCATAGGCCCAGCTGTGCAAACCAAAATTCTAGAACTTCCTTCCAGATTCCTCTCTCTTACTTCCTTAAAGACTGATAGGGAGACCTCAAAAATGGGTGTAGGATCTGCCCAGCTCACAGCCACCACTCTGGTCCCCATCCCCAGCATTTCCCACTGCAGTGAGCTTCTAACCCAGCCCCTCTTTTCCCTCATGTCCCTCAACACTCTGTTTTCCACACAGCAGGCAGACTGAGTGGTGCAGTCATAAATCAGATCATGTCATGTCCCTGTTTAAAACCCACCTGTGGTTCCCATCTCACAGAGATTAAAATCCCAGCTCCTCACCTTGGCCTACTAGCTTTATAGGAGCAGAGCAATAACCCACTCCCCACCTTCTCCAGCTTCATCTCCCACCCTTGTCTCCACATCCCTTCTTTCTTGGTCTGACACACGGACACAAATAAACACAAGTTTATTCTCACCTTAGGGTTGCACTGGCCACTTCTTGAGCTTGAAATGGTCTTGCTCTAGACTTCTGTGTGGCTTTCAGAGCTCAACTTAAATGTTACCTCTCAGAGGAGTCCTCTCCAGCCATCCAAGTCCCTCTGTCACTTCTTCCTATTGTGATTTGCTGCACAGCACTATTCACTAGCTAACGTTTTTGGTCTTGTGTGCTTATGTATTTAATTTTTTAATTCCCCCCTAAGTAGAACGTGAGCTCCCCCAGAGCTTGTTCACCAAGCTATGGGTCCATAGGGTGTACGTGCTAAGTCACTTCAGTCACGTCCAACTCTATGACCCTGTGGACTGTAGCCCACCAGGCTCCTCTGTCTATGGGATTCTCCAGGCAAGAATGCTGGAGTGGGTTGCCATACACTTCTCCAGGGGATCTTCCCGACCCCAGGGGAGATGTAAGATGTACGATGTCTCTTACATCTCCTGCATTGGCAGGCAGATTCTTTACCACTAGCGCCAACTGGGAAGCCCGTAGGTCCATAGTAAGACTCAGGAATTATTTGTTGAATTAATTAGTGAAAAAAAAAAAGGTCCTAAGTGGCTGCCTTCATTTCTTCTAGTGGGAGGAGAGGGAGAGGATCTGAGTTTTCAGCCCTTAGTAGGCTCCTCTGGCTTGGCCAGCAGTGGTTCTCTCTGTGGGCGGGAGGGGGGCAGTGCCTTTATCCTAGGACCCCTGGGCAGCGTCCCTTTGGGAGATGCCAGTCCCTGCTCAGATTCCTCAAGGTCAGGGAGCTTGCTGCCTCCGTACTGTCAGAATCGCCTTCTCTCCTTCCGCAGAAACATGCCCCCTACTGCCCTTCCCCTGGAACCCCTCTCTGCCTTCAGGGCCTGGAACCTGACCCTTCTAAGGGTCCTGCAGGGGTGTGGCTCCTTGGTGGACATTCTGCCCCAGAGGGCCCTGAAGAGATATCAGGGGAGGAGTCCCAGGGTGCAGCAGGCCTGGAGAGACACTGGGGGGTTTTGGTGTAGGGCTGGCTGATTGGAGAATGGGTCCTGGGGTGTGCAGATATCTCCTGGTGTGCCTGGGGAAGGGGAGGAGGCGCAGATGGGACAAAGCATGACCTTCAGGTGGGTGTGGCAATGGAAGGGAGACTCTCCAGGAGCCAGAGCCCTTCTCTGAGGCCACCCTCCTCCTGCTCTGTTATCATAGACCTGTGGCCCGCTGCTCTGAAACTTAGCCCGTGAACCTTACCTGCTCTGAACCTTAACCTCACCCTCCTCCCCAGCAGCCAGGCTCCCAGACAGGATCAGGAAGTCTTCCTGTAGAAGAGGAAGAAGCCCTGATGGTGTAACTCCAGGCCTCCACCAGCAGGAGGGAGAGGGGTTTGGGCAGGGCCCGGCATTCCAGGGCTAGAATCTTGGGTGCCTCTTCCTAAGAAGGGGGCAGGAGAAGGGTGGGCCAAACCACACCCGAAGGTGTCATCGGCAGTGGCCCCACTCATCGCCCACTCTTCCAAGGCAGCAGGTGGAGTCTGAGACTGCCAGTGGACCAGAAGAGACAGGCCTGGAGCTGGGGAGGTGGTCTTCCTCATACACACACACACACACACTTAGGTAGGAGGAAGTGCTCTGAGAAGGGTTATCAGTTCCAGGGGTAGATGATTCAAAGGTTAGGGGCATCAGCCCACGCTAATGAACAGAGATGATCTGCTCAGCATCCACTGAGAGGGGTTCTTCTCTCTTCTCTGGGTTTGTGGGAGGGGAGTCAGCAGGAGAGGCTGAGGCAGCAAGGAGGTCAGAGAAAGAGAACAAAGCCCCAGGGCTGATGAGAAGTGCCTAGGTGGGGGCAGAAGAGCAGCAGACCCCAGTCTGGAAAGAGAAAGGGAAGCTGATGAGGCCGAGGGTGGCTGGGCAGGGAGTCATGGCCAGCCAGAGATGGTGGGCCACTGTGTGCCACCATCACTGGGCACTGCTTGCCTGGATCCCTGCAGTGAGAGAGGAGCTGGCCCAGAGTTGCAGGGTCTTCCTCCCCGCCCCCAGCCCCCTTGTTTCTCTTGCAAGGCAGCCTGCATTCCTACGCCAGATGCTCTCACCCACCTAGACAGCTCAGATTCTACAAGCCCAGCAGAGGCCACGAGAAAGGTGTAGGCTTTGCAAGACCTGGGAAGCCCTTCTTCCCTCACCATCTCTGCTGGGTGACCCAGCCCTCAACAACACCCCCCCTCCACACACACACACACACACACACACACACGCACACTCCCACACAGGTGTGATGTCAGACAGTGCCACCCAAAATACTCCCACGCTCCCCATCTCATCCACAATAGCCAGGCCGTCTCACCCACAGTCACACTCATATATTTATCCAGCGCCCCCCACCCCTCAATCTGACAATCTGCTTCCACAGTTGTTCACAGGCGCACACAATCTCAGACAATCTTTTGTTCACAGTCACACACTTCTGGGGCTCTCTTCTAGGTCTCCAAGAGGAGCTGGTGTTGAGATGATGAAGCACCAGGCACTGGCTGAGAGGACTGCAGACTCCAGGGTTCAGGATCAGAGGTCTTGCAGTCAGAACTTGACTCCAAAGGTGCTTTATTAAGGAGAAGAGCGAGGCATAGGGGGAATGCACAGTGAGGTTGGGGTGGAGACCAGGGTGGGAGGAGCCTCCTGACAACTCCTCCCTATCTCCCCCAGCACCCCCTGCTCTGTGTTTGTAGCTCAGCTCACTCAGGCTCCTCTTTCCATGGAATTCTCCGGGCAAAAATACTTGAGTGGGTAGCCAGTCCCTTCTCCAGGGAATCTTACCTACCCAAGGATGGAACCTGGGTCTCCTGCATTGCAGGGTTCTTTACCGTCTGTGCCACCAGCAGAAAGGATGGGAATGTGCTCAACCCAGCTCTACTTTATGGATGATCTGGCTCAGATCAGATCCTCCTCGGCATTAATCCCAAACGGTCAGGTTGGGGTAGAGACAAGGAGGTCAGGGAGGAGCGGGAGGGGAGCTCGCCGCCTTTCACAGCAGGCGGGCATAGGAGACAGCCCAGGCTGAGACCGGTCGTGTCTCCCCGCTTCCTCTCACCCCTCCAGGGCCTTGCTGAGTTAACCCCCTCAGGGTGGCTCTGTTCACAGTGCCCAAATGCCATGGGTGGCGGGTGGGAGGCGGGGAAGGTGCAGCAGCCCAGTTCCGGACGTCTGGGGAGTGAGATAAACTAGAACCCAGCAGACCGCACTCAAAGGGCCAAGGCATTGCTCCCTCCTTTGAGGGCTGTCAGTACCGGGCACCGGGCACCGTCATCACATTCCCCTCCCCACCGCGCCCCCCGGAAGTTCCAGAGATGGGACAGAAGAGGCCACCTGTGCCCAGCCCCGGACCCGTAAAAAAATTCCTTTTTCTTTTCTTTCTCCTCCTCCCTATTTTTTCTCCAACGGCACTGATGGGAGGGAACCGGGACAGGGGAAGTCAGGGCCGGGAACCCAGTTCACTAGGGGGCCACGCGCTCCCGGGGCAGGTCGAGCCGGACCCCGTCGGCGCGCGGCGCGTAGACGGCAGCGGGCGCGGGGGCGTCCAGGGCGAAGGGGCCGGGGCCGGGGCCGGGGCTGGAGCGGCCGGACGACGCGTCCGAGGCGGCGGGGCTAAGCTGCACGGCCGTGGTGTCCTGCGCCGTGCGCTCGCTGCTCTCCATCTCCAGCGCCACGCGCCCGCCGCCGCCGCCCTGCCCGGAACTCCCAGCCCCCGCCGAGCGCGAACGGGGCGCGCGGCCGCGGCGGCGGCTACACACACAGCAGGCCGCGAAGAAGCCGAGCGCCAGCACGAGCAGCGTCGGCCCCACGACGAGGGGCGCGTTGTGTCCGGGGACGAAGGAGGCGAAGGCGCCCACCAGCGTCACGTTCACGCCCGCCAGCAGCAAGCACAGGCCGCAGGCGCAGAACAGCGCCGGGGACGCAGGGCCGGGCAGCCGGTCCTGAGCGCGGCCCGCGGGCGCCCGGGCCGGGGGTCCCTGGCTCTTCTCTGGGGGCGGCATCGACCTGGGGACTCCGGGCACTCATTCAGCTTCCTCCTGCCGCCGGCCGCGGCCAGCCCACATGTCAGGGGCTCAGCTCACAGTCGTCCTGTGGGCAGAGAGCCACGGAGAGGTCAGCCGGGCATCTGGGCTTTCCACCCCACCCTCGGTTCTGTGGCTCCGTTCAGTTCCTGGGAGCGCAGAGGTCATGCCATCTTGGCTAGCCCCTGCCTCTGCCTCTGTGAGACTTTTTTTTTTTTTTTTTGTCGTACCTCGAGGGCATGGGGAGCTTCCCTGACCAGGGCTCGGGCCCCTTGCAGTGGAAGCCAGGAGTCTTAACCTCTGGAGTGCCAGGGAAGTTCCCGCCTCTGCCTCTGGGAAGCAACAGCTTACCCCACATGGGAAGAGTGGCTTCTCCACCACGTCCCTGGATTGCCTTGTGGCAGTTCTTGCTGTCTTCTCTCCCTCCCAACTCCCTCTTGTCCTCCAGACAGACACAGACCCTCCACCTCTTCTCCTCCAGGAAGCCTTCTTGGGCTAATTAAGTGAGTGCTGTGCTTAGTCCCTCAGTTGTGTCCAACTCTTTGTGACTCCGTGGACTGTTGCCCACAGGCTCCCCTGTCCATGGGGATTCACCAGGCAAGAACACTGGAGTGGGTTGTCATGCCCTCCTCCAAGGGAATCTTCCCAACCCAGGGATCGAACCCAGACCTCCTGCATAGTGGGTGGATTCTTTACTGTCTGAGCCACCAGGGAAACAATTAAATGAGTAAATAGCTATAAAGTGCTCAGCTCAGTGCCTAGGTGCTCATTACCTGATGATCGTGATCAGTAGTCCTAATCAGACGGCAGGGGCAGCTCTTGGGATTTAGACAACTTCCTCCCTTGAGCAATAGAGGCCCTAGAAACCACCTGGTCTAGCCCCAGCTTGTCCAGAGGAAGAAACTGAAGCTCATAGAGATCTATGGATTTACCCAATATCCAAGGCCAGGACCTCCTGACCAGCTGCCTGGCCAGTGAGTGACCTTGTAACAGTGAGGAGCTCCTGAGGTTTTAGATGGCAAGTGAGAAGGGACAGTCCCTAAATGGGTTGGGCTGGAGCAGACCCAAGGCCCCAGGTCCTTCTAGACTGGACATTCTATTAGATACCAATCCTACCCCCATCAGTTCCCCAAGATTGTACTGTTGAATCTAGACTTAAAAGCCCAGTCACTGGGTACTAGGATCCCCTTCTAGGATTTTCTTGTTGTAACTGGTTGTGGGATCTATCATCAGATTCTAGAATTCTGGGAATGCATACAGAAGCATCAGAATCTGGGGAATTTAAAACATCTATTTTGAGAATTCTGTTCTATAACATGGAAACACAGGTATTAAGGCCCTTGGAGGATGAGATCATTGCCATGGAGCTGTGCTAGAATTGCGGAAAAGTGTCAGAAAAGGGCTCTGAGTTGGAGTGGGAGGGGTGTAATCAGAACCATGCTCCAGGGGGATGAGCTTGCCGGATGAGTAACAGAGCGTGACCTGGACACAGGGCCTCTCTGTGCTTCAGTGTTAACGCCTATTGTTGTTGGTTAGTCGCTAAATCATGTCTGAATCTTTTGTGACCCCATGGACGATAGCCTGCCAGGCTTCTCTGTCCATGGGATTTTCCAGGCAAGAATACTGGAGTAGGTTGCCATTTCCTTCTCCAGGGGATCTTCCCGACCCAGCAATAGAACCTGCGTGTCCTGCATTGGCAGGTGGGTTCTTTACCACTGATCCACCAGGGAAGCCCTGTGAGTGAAGTTGCTCAGTCGTGTCCAACTCTTTGCGACCCCGTGGACTGTAGCCTGCCAGGCTCCTCCGTCCATGGAATGTTCCAGGCAAGGATACTGGAGTGCGTTGCCACTTCCTTCTCCAGTTCACACCTGTAATTGGGGCTATTATGAGAACTTACCTGATGGGATGTGGTGATGATTAAATGCTTTAAGCTTCATCCGTGCTTAGAACAATGCAGAACATAGAGAGAATTCCATATTAGTCATGTTGTTGTAGTGGTGGCTGATAGAGGAGGGGCTCTCAGGCCTCAGATCTGGGGGTTGGTCATATTGAGTTTGGAATCAGAACAGTTTCCACCCTTCAGGTGGAAGGGCCTCAGGGACAGGCCCTGAATTGTCCTTCCTGAGTCCAAAGCCTGTACTCAGTGGAGTTGGAGAGAATTTGATGACAGGGTATGCAAAGGTGAGGCCAGTTTGCATTGTCACTCTGGACCCAGGTGGGAATCAGCTTGGCCCAAGCAGCTTAGAGGGCTTGGAGGCCATTTCCAGGTCTGCTCAACCTGGTGACTCCAGGGCATCCTCCCCTGGCACCATGCTGGGAAGTGGCAGCAGGGAAAGTAGCAGCTTTCCTGGGACTCCAGCCAGAAGCTCCTGGCCGACACACTACACTGGCAGGAATTCAGAACCCCCAAAATCCTGGCAAAGAAAGTGTATGTTGACCCTTGAGGGCATCTACCAACCACAGATTCCTCGGGAAGCTCCCTGTTTGCACGAACCATCTGCTGTCTTTAATCTGCAGCTGTTGGTTCTGCCAGGTGGCAGTAGCAACCGCTGAAGGGGTACAACAACTTACAGTTTGCAAAGCATTTTCACATCCACGACATCACTGAATGATACACTTGCTTGATACTTATTAACAGCCACATCTTACAACTGAGGAAATGGAGGCTCAGAGAGGGAAGTCGATTTGGGTCTAGTGGCTAGACTAAAAGGGAGATCAGAATCAGAGAACATGTGGTCTGGTTCACACAGTAGGTAATCTTGTTTCTTTTTTTTTTGACCTTGGGGTTGATGTGGAGGTAAATCCCAAAAGTTTCTTCCTGTTGCCCTCAGAGGGTGCTGTGAAATTCCCAAATTTCACCCCTTCTGCACCTCATCATTTTCCGACATTGTCCTTCCTGTGGGAAAGGCCCTGTCTGAGGCTGATGCAGGGAGCCCCTGAGGGAGGGATGGAGTCTAGCCCTTCAGCTCGCCTCACAACAGACTCTTGAAAGCTGACACTGGACAAGGGTAGGGGAGCCTGGGTGGCTAGAGGGTCCAAGGCTCTTTTTTCTTTTACAGAGAAGACTATCTTTGGGTTTTGGCAGTTTTACTGTGATGTGCCAAAGTGAGATTTTCTTTGTCTTTATCCTCTGTGGTCTTCCTGATGCTTCTACAGTCTGCCTTGATTTCTGCCCGTTTTGGAAAAATTTCAGCCATTATCTTTTCCTCTATTCTTTCTTTCCTCTCCTCTGGAACCCCAATTGTGTACATGTTCAACCATTTGGCATTGTCCCACACGTCCCTTACACACTACTCTATATTTTCTAGTATTCCGCACCCCCCGCCCCCCCCACCGATTCTCTCTGGCTATTAATTCTACTCATCTGTCATCCAGTTCACTAATCCTGTCTTCACTTGGGTCTTCTCTGCTGTAAAATCCATCTATTCAGTTCTTAATTTCAATTGTTATAACTTTCTAGTTCTAGAATTGCCACTTGATTCTATTTCATAAATTCCAGTTTTCTACTAAAAAACTTCCTCTTATGTATTTTCTTGAACGTATTAAACTCTTTGAAGTCCATGTCTGAAAACTCCAACATCTGGCTCTCTTGTTTCTATTGTCTGTTTTATCGCTCTTGGTTTTGGGTCATTAAGTCTTATCTCCTGTAATGCTAGATAATTTTTTAATTAAATGCCCAACATTGTAGAGATAGCTTGAGCCCTGGATAATATTATCTCCTTTTAGAGAAGATTTACTTTTGCTTCTGACAGACAGCTGAAGAAGGGACAGGCCACCCTAACCCAATCGGTTATTGCATTGATTTCGAGCTATGGTTCAGTCTTCCTGAGTCTGGTCTATATCTGTTTAACCAGTATTCCTAGAAGATAGTCTTTTGGGCTCCCAATTAAAAACTGGAGGTGTTTAACAGGGCCTTTCACCTTTTGCAGCCCTAAATCCCAATTCTGACTTTCCAACTCCATGGTCACCATTGCCCCCTACAAACCGGAAAATGCCTTAAGGAAAAAAGTGAAATAAAATATTACTTCTCTTTTTTTCAAGATCTTGGCCCCTCAAGCCCTTACTTTACTTGGTGAAGCCCAAGGCCTTTACCAATTGCCTTGGTAGCTCTCCCATGCCTTTGAACACATTTTTAAATGTTTAATCCAGCCTTTTTAGTTATCCTCATTGAGTGAGTTGGTCTGATACAGGCTAGTCTTTCTTAGCCATACAAAAGTCTAGATGAGAATCTGAAATTAGCATTTTTAAATTGCTGACTAAGTTAGTTGTGTTATGTTGAGCACTTTGTAATAACACGTAATTTAATTTTCACAGAATGTGATTAAGCATTATTGTCATATCCCCATTTTATATATGAGGATTTTAAGGTACAGAAAGATCAAGTTTCCCAAGGCCAAGAGTATCAGTGGTCATGCCAGGATTTGAAAACTGGTGTCCTGATCCCGAAGCACAAGTTCTCAACCCAGGACACTGCTAGGTTTGCTAAGTGCTTATTGAATGACTGAAGCACAGGGCACAGGCTTTGTAAATAAGCTCCTGTAATTAGCATGCCAGCAGGGGACAGGGTGTGTTTTGTGTATCTCTTAAGGAAGGTAAGAGATACACTTAGTTCTTTCCTGTAATTAGCATGCCAGCATCGGACAGGGTGTGTTTTAAGTGTATCTCTTAAGGAAGGTAAACTCACTTTGCTCTTTCCTTGGCTTAGTACACTCAGTTCAGCTCAGTCACTCAGTCGTGTCTGACTCTTTGTGACCCCATGAACCGCAGCACTCCTGGCCTCCCTGTCCGTCACCAACTCCCAGAGTCCACCCAAACCCATGTCCATTGAGTCGGTGATGCCATCCAACCATCTCACCCTCTGTCATCCCCTTCTCCTCCTGCCTCAATCTTTCCCAGCATCCGGGTCTTTTCCAATGCGTCAGCTCTTCGCATCAGGTAGCCAAAGGATTGGAGTTTCAGCTTCAACATCAGTCCTTCCAATGAACACCCAGGACTGATCTCCTTTAGAATGGACTGGTTGGATCTCCTTGCAGTCCAAGGGACTCTCAAGAGTCTTCTCCAACACCACAGTTCAAAAGCATCAATTCTTCGGCTCTCAGCCTTCTTCACAGTCCAACTCTCACATCCATACATGACTACTGGAAGAACCACAGCCTTGACTAGACAGACCTTTGTTGGCAAACTAATGTCTCTGCTTTTTAACATGCTGTCTAGGTTGGTCATAACTTTCCTTCCAAGGAGTAAGCATCTTTTAATTTCATGGCTCAGTTCAACTAAAGCAAATACCTGCCCGAGAGCTAAGCTTCCAGGAGCTAATTGCCAAGAAGTGATTCTTATCTGCTCCTAGGAGGCAGCACTAACTCTGGAAGACAGACTACTCCCAGAGTCTCCACCCTAGGCAGAGAATAGGCTAAGGGCAGATGGGTGCTGGGCTGATTCCTGAAGTTGCCTGTGCTGTGCTGTGCTTAGTTGCTCAGTCCTGTCCAACTCTTTGCGACCCTGTGGACTGTAGCCCGCCAGGCTCCTCTGACCATGGGGATTCTCCAGGCAGGAATACTAGAGGGGGTTACCATGCCCTCCTCCAGGGGATCTTCTTCTCAACCAAGGATTGAACCCAGGTCTCCTGTATTGCAGGCGGATTCTTTACCATCTGAGCCACCAGGGAAGCCCCCTGAAGCTGCCTCCACCCTGGCTAATTGGGATCTGGGGCACACAGGGCGGTGTTGCAGTTGTTCAGCTGTTGCAATCCCGTCTGCACTACCCTTTCTGTCTGGTGGACTGTAGCCCTCCAGGGGGGGCTGTTGGGTGCTGTTTTGCAGTGGGTGCTCTGGCTTGCTGTGCTGTGGGTTTCACTGGTGCTATCCACTAAATCGTTTTGGTACTCTGCCCTCTGAGCACATGTTATGATTGCATTTCCTGGCCAATTTGTGATTTCCTGGCCAATGTGTGATTGTCACATTCATCACTTCTAGGATTGTGCTCAGTTGCTCAGTCGTGTCTGACTCTTTGTGGCTCCATGGATTATAGCCCGCTAGGCTCCTCTGTCCATGCTATTTTTTAGGCAATACTGGAGTGGGTTACCATTCCCTTCTCTATGGAGTCTTTAAATTCAGAAGCAGGATCCTCCGAGTTTGCACCATTGCTGTCTCTTCAAATATCCCTTCAAACTCTGTTTCATCCTGAGTCCAGTCCTCAACCCCATTGCCTGAGCAAGAGGGAAGGTCATTGCTTTGAATCTTGAATTTTAGTGAGCACCCAAGCTGCTGAACCTGTAGAAATCATCTTGTTCAATTCCATCATCTACATAGTGGTGACACTGAAGTTTGGAGTGAGGAAGGTCATGGAGGGAGCCTGTGGCCAAGCCAGACCAGACCCTGGCCTTTTTCCACAAAGTCAGGGCTCTGACCCCTGCTGTTCGCTGTGCCTGACTGACCCTGGTTAGGCAGCCAGACTGCCCCCTGCCTCACCTCGGCCTGGGAGACCATGTGGACTCTATTTGGGAGTCCAGGCCATAAACTCTATTTGGGGCAGAGGCAGACATGAGGGACTCTGTCTCAGATGACCAGGGTTCTTGACTTTGGTCTGCTGGGGCAACGCGGGCGGGCCAGGGCCCCTCTCTGGGCCTCCGCTGTGTGAATGTTAAGGGAAAGGTTGAACTGGGTGATTGTCTCTGAATCCGTCCTCCTGCTGCTAGTGGTTTGTGAGGGTGGGCATGAAACCTCTTCAGAAATTACTGCCAATATATTAAAAGATCTCAAAAAATGGTATATCCATCTGAAATATGGCTATTCTTTGCTTTGGGATGTGATTAAGTCATTCCCACTACCCTGCCCTGCAGAAGCAACCTGCTGCTTGACTGCTTGATTCGGGGGTGGGGATGGGGGGGGTTCTGATTTTGGGGAAGGGGCACTCACATTGAATAGCGACTCTGTGCTAAGCCCTTTCCCAGCACTAACATGTTTAATCGTTACTATGACCCTGTGGGGCTTCCCTGGTGGCTCAGATGGTAAAGAATCAGCCCGAAATACAGGGTTCAAGCCCTGAGTTGGAAAGAACCCCTGAGAAGTGAATGGCAGCCCACTCCAGTATTTTATCCTGGAGAATTCCATGGACAGAGGAGCCTGGTGGGCCACAGTCCATGGGGTCACTAAGAGTTGGACACGACTGAGCGACTAAGTGACTAAGCAACTAACACTACCATGAACCTATGAGCTGTTGCAGTCCTGAACCCAGTTCACCCAGTGAGAAACTGAGGCTGGGAGAGGAGAAGAACATGGTTTACTCAACTGTAACAGGTAAAACTGGGATTCGAACCCAGCTCTGTCAGATTGAAAGTCATGTTGTTTTGCTACAGCAGACTTTCTGCTTACTGGAAGGTACAGAGGTGTTGGATTATTTTAAAAATTAGCAATTGATTATTACTATCCAGCCAACAAGCTTGGGGCCCAAGGAGGGTGGTCCTCTGTTAGGTGGATGCAGAGCTCCTAGGGCGGGGGGCTCTGTCTGAAACCCCTTCAGGTCAGCCTGCCCCACCCAGTCCCTGAATCTGGGATGTCTGTGTTGTTCTAGAGCAGTTGCTTAACTGGGGGCAGCTGCCAGGTCTCCTGGTTCCAGATTCCTGCTGCAAGGGCCCCAGAGCTTCCGGGTGAGGGTGAGGGGGCTGGGGCTTTGGTTGAAACATTAGGCGCTGGACCATGCCCGCTGTCCTCCATGTGAAACCAAGTGCCTCATTTGCTCAGTCTGAACCCCTCACTGTGAACCCTTCTATTTCCCTGAGCTTTGGCCCTTCTGTTCCCCTTCAATCCCAGAAAGTCTGGGCCAGCCCCCTCCCCTGGTCTCCCCATTGTCCCCCTCCATCCCACCTCCATCCTCAGGGAACCTCCCACATCACCGTTACTCATTGCCGGCTTATTCACTACCCTGGAAACTCTCATCTTCTGCCAACTGAAGTCTGCCTCCTGGGAGCCCCCAGAGCTGTCACCACCCCCGCCCTAGCCAATCCTAGAGCTCCCCTACACCCTGTCCAGGCAATAGACTCATGTGTGCGTGGACACACACACACACACACACACAGGCTCACACTGATTCTCTGGAAACAAGAGAAGAGAGAGAATGAAGTCTGGAGGTGTGGCTTGCCAGCTCCTATGTCAGACACCTGCGGCCTTGATCCTCATCCCTGAGTGCTTGTGCACACATATACACACATACATCACATGTGTACACTCAGTGGCTGGATATACCTGGAAACACATACACAGGTGCATTACACACTGAGAGCTGAAGACACAGGCCAACACATAGCCAGCCAGCCAGACACTCTCCGTTGCCTGCCTATCTGGTGAGAGGAAGCTGCTGCCCAGCAGAAGCACCCTGGAGACCTGTCTGCCTGGAAGCACGGAAATGGATAGCAGACTGTCTGCAGAGGACTGCCCTTCCTTCCAAGGCTTTGGGATGTACGCTTGCTCCTCCAGTGCAAATCCCCTGAGGGGCTTTGGCATCCTTTGCACAACTGCCTCACCCTGCACCCTCCTAGTGCCTTGGCTCCTCCTCTCCAATTCCCAATTCCTCCCTTCCACCCCAGCTACCCTTCCCCTCATCACCTGTGTCATCTCCCTGAAAGCCTTTCACCTCTGAGAAACCCAGCCATCTCACTCTTGACTAAACTGTTGCTACCACTATAGAAACACCTGTACAGCGCTGCCATGTGCCAAACACTGGTTTAAGTCTTTTATATCGTTGTTGTTCAGTTGCCCAGTCATGTCCAGTTCTTTGCAGCCCCGTGGACTGCAGCATGCCAGGCCTTTTATATCATTAACTCATTTAAGCCCTGTGACAACCCTATAGATAGATGCTATTGCCATCTTCAGCTTTGGATGGGGACAAAGAGGCTCAGAGAGGTTGAGTCACTTGCCCAAGGTCACAGACATGGTGATAATAAGTGGCAGTGTGGGAACTCAAACCTAGGCTGTGTGGGGCTTCCCTGGTGGCTCAGTGGTAAAGAATCTGCTTGTCACTGCAGGAGACACAGGTTTGAGCCCTGATCCAGGAAAAGCCCACATGCCACAGAGCAACCAAGCCCATGCACCACAGCTATTGAGCTCCAGAGCCACACCAAAACTACTGAAGCCCTGTGTTCCGCGACAAGAGAGGCTGCCGCAACGAGAAGTCTGCACACCACCTAGAGAAAGCCTGCGCAGCAAGGACGACCCAGCACAGCCAGAAATAATAAATAAAATTATATTAAAAAAATCTCAGGCTGTGTGTTTTCTATACCTGTGCTCCTCACCATGACTGCACAGCCTCCAGCTGTAACTGTGCTCTGATCTAAGGCCATCCTGGAACTCTGATTTTTCTCCATGAGCCTCTTGTCTCTGCTTCTCTCTGCATCCACCCGAGAACCCACACTGCCTCACTTCGCTTACCCTCTTGCAGTTTACCGTGTCTTGCAACTTGTTCCTTTGTCCTTCTGTCAAAGCTGCCAGAGATGCCTCAACTCTGCATGGGTCCAGCTTTCTGCCTCCTCCACATTTGCGCCCAAACTGCGAAGCTTTGTAGGTGAAAAGAAGATCAGCTCCTAGGCATCAGGGCCTTCGTGCATCCCTGTCTTTGGTTTGACTCTGGCAGCCCTCAAGGCTCCTAGGGATGACATCCCCCTTCCTCGTCAGTGTCCATCACCCCCTCACCACACCTGTATCTCCTCCTGGAGGCACTCAAGCCTCTCCCTCTTGAAACCAAACAAAGCCCCCATCTCCCCTACATCTGCCTCCATTTAACCTTGCCCCCTCTTCTTGGGAGCGCTGGCTACACCCCTACTTTACCTCCTTCTCAAAGATCAATCCACTCCCATATGGCTTCTGCGCCACCACACTTGACTGCTGGCTCCAAGGCCACCAGCCGCCTCCTCGTTGCTGAATCCGGTGAAGATTGTTCGTGACCTCTCCACAGCTCTGGACCCGCTAGACCCTCCTCCCTGGAAACATTCTCCTCCTCTTGGAAAAAGGTCTCTTAAACTTCATCCTCTCCCACAAAGCCCAGACTGACAGCCAGAGACCCAGCTTCATTCTTGCTCCTCCTCCCCTGGATTGTCCTCCACACATTTCCCCTCTTGTCCGACACCAGCCCTGTAGGCGCTTCCCTCCAGGGGTCTCTAGAGCCCATCTCTTCCTCTCTAGTCTCACTGCTACCCCACGAAGCTCTCCTCCCTTCCCCCTCCCGAGGGAACCCCTCCTGGGCTTTCCCAGCCCTGGATCCCTCTAGGCCACCTCTCGATTTTGCTGGAGTGGAGCTGAACTCACCAGGTGTGGTCGGGTGACCATGCTGCTCCTGCTGCTTTACCTGGCTGACTCCAGTTCAGAGCGCAGCTGGGACGTCACTTCCTCCAGGAAGCCTTCCTTTGCCTCGGTGATGGGGAACTCCTGTGTCCAGGTCTGCATTCCCCCACTGGTCTACCTTGAGGATCAGAGTTATATCCTCCTTCTTCACTGCCACATCCCCCTGGTCTCCCCAGGTGCCCAGGGAATGTTGGTTAAACAAATGGTTAAGGTCAGAGGGACCACTGTCACCTGCCTTTATCTGTCTCCTGATTTGGAGGTTGCTCTGTGCCCACTTCTCTCTGATTCCCTCCTTACTTTCTTGGGAGGGTGCGGTGGGCAGCTGGGTGGGGACTGGAAGTGGATTCTAGGGCAGTTTCTTACTGAGTTAAAGAGTAGGAGGGGTTAGGGCAGAGCAGAGGGGCCCAAGGCAGCCTCTCCATGCTGTGCGTCCCCCTTCTCCTGTTTCCCCTCTCTGTGGTTCTCACCTCTTTCCAGAGGACTGTGCTCAAGGTACAGGTCCTTGCCCTCTTGTCTGCTGCTACTCAGTTCCTCTGGGGTTTAGGACTGGCTGGAATACCCCCTCTAGTTCTAAAGCTACCCTCCTCATCTTCTCCCCTCTCCTGCCCTCCTCTTGCCTTCTCTCTAGCCTCCCCCAACACCTGTAGCTTGCACTTGCCTGAGCCAGTTCAATGAACACTTCTTGGTTGGTTCTGCCTGGGGCCCTTCAAGGGAGGAAGGATCCCTAGAGAGCAGGGCAGCCACGGGGCGCCCACTTGATAGGGCTGGATAGGGCAGTGGCCGCTGGTCCCCCTCACTCACCTGGTTGACTGCTTGCAGATCCCGGGCTTAGCGGGTGGGCGGGGGAGGAGGGCGCCAGGGAGCAGCCGCCAGGGACTGGGAGGGGCCAGTGGCAGGCTGCGGGCTGCGCAGGTTCTGAGCGTCCCTCTCAGCGTCGTGGCGGCTCCTCTGCTCCCTTTGAGCCCCCACGGATCATCGTTCGCACCGTCTCCTCTCCTCTCTGGCTCCAGCTCCGCGCCGCCCTTCTCCCTTCCCCGTTTCTAGGTTTCACGCTTTTCAAGCGCCTGGCAGTGAACTCCCAGCCGCCCACACGCTCTCCAGTCTGGACTTCTGGAGTCCGAGTCCGGGATGGATACCTTGCCATTCACTCTGGAGTGAGGGGTGTAGGTTGCACTGGCTCTGTCTTCAGTCTGCGGGAGATTCCCCACCCTGGGCGTGGGAGGGGGATGGAACTGTGGGAGCAGGAAGATTTTTCCAGACATGAGTCTTATTTTCAGCACCCTTTCTCCAATCACCCTCCACCAATCCTGCACCGTAGAAAGAGCTGTGGTCGTGAGCCCCTTATACAGCTCCTGGTGGGATTTGTAAGGGTTTCTTAGACAGTGGAGGAGGGAGTGGGAGGAGGGAGTGCTGGGCACCAGCGCCTCCAGGCTAGACTGTGTTGGAAAGGACTGTGGGAGTCTGAGGTGCTGATTTTCCAGGATCTGGGGAGTTCAGCTGGAGGAGCATCTCCAACCCTCTCTTCATTCATTCACTTAGCCATTCATAAATCCGCCCTGTTGTGAATCACATGCCAGGCAACCTTCCTCCTGATAGTGGTCTGGGAGGGACCACTACCCTTCCATATGTGGATGAAGATACTGTGGCTCCAGGTTTCAGTCTCTGGTTCACCTCTTCTGCCCCTCACCTGGTGAGGGGGTGCACAGAACCAGGACATGAGTCTTATCACAGGCACAGACTCCAGTTCTCTGGGTTGACCCAGTGGGGATGTGACTTCCAGGGGGCTGCCTGGACCCAGCACCCCCCACCTTTGGTATATTCTCAGCACTCAGTCCAAGACTGGCCAGCACAGCCACAGCTGAGGTCAGAGTGAGGCTACTGGACAGAACTAATTTCATTTATTGAATAGACTGCTGAAAGGGCTGGGTCCAAAGACCTCTCTCTGTCCCCTCACTCCCATGCTGAATGGAGGGTTCTGGATCTGTTCAGAGGGGAAGGGGCGCTTTCCCATCACACTGCCCACCACACCATCCCTGCTTGCTAGGCCCAACCTCACCTCCTTCCAAAGCATGCATGGGGAGAAGGCAGTGACTCCACGTGGCCACTCTGAGACCAGGTTGAGGAGGTGGGGGAGGTCAGGGGCGGGGGGTGGGTCAGTTGGGAAGGAGGTATGCAGACACTCACCTGGACTGGGGGGAAGGGAGGACTCAGGAAACCTGGGGCAGGGAAAGAGAAGAAACAGGCCCAGGCCTGGAGAACTCCCAGAGCTTCAAGGGTCCTTTGAGCCCCCACACAGTTCTTCCTCAATGGACGTAGCTCTCGCCTTTTCATGTGTTCATTTCTTAATTTATTGCACTCTGATCCCCAGCACTACTCTGTATCTGACCCTGTCAGGCATCTGGGATACCATAGGCCAGCCTGGGGGAGATCATGTCTGGGAAGGGTTGATGGTGGGTGAGGTGGGGACCACAATCCCCATGGCTCAGGCTCCCCCTTCCCCACTTCTACCCCATCCACCCCTGGGCATCTCTTTGGGGTGCTGCTGGTGAAGACTGAAGATGGACCAGAGGAAGGGTTTCCTTATTGATTAAGGAAACCAGATCTGAATTATTCATTATGATGATGTTGAGGGAAAGGAGAAGGGGCATGGGGCAGGCAGGAGGGACGTGAAAAGGAGGGAAATGGAAGGAGGGGAATGTTGACTTCCCTTGGGCTGGAGGAACCAAACACTCCCCAGCCCACCAGCATTTGGGCAACTGATTCTATCCATGGAGCTCTATCCCACTGTGGTCAGACCCCTGGGGCCTGTGCAGAGGGCAGCAGAGGGTAGAGCTTTGGGCAGGTAGAGAGAAGGATCCTGAATGCGAGGTCTGGCTCCACAATGTCTCACTGTGGGACTTGATTCCTTTTCCTGCAGAGCCTCAACTCCCATCTGTACAATGGATGGTCTCTGCTACTTTTGATGTAATTTTCCAACATCCACTGGGAACTTTCCATGTGCCTGGCTGTCAGCTCCCTACTTTAATGAAGGGGGGAAATAGAGGCCACTAAGAGTGCTGTGGGCTGTGATGGAGCACAGAGAATCAGGGGAGGCTTCCAAGAGGAGGCGTCATCTGCAGTGATCCTTGGAGAATGAGACTCCTCATAGCTTGTCTTCTGCTCAGGACAGACAAGCTACAGGACAGGAGCTTTCCCCTACCAGGACAGGAGCTACATGGAGCAGAAGTCTGCTCAGAGGTCACCTTGAGGGCACAGGCGTGTGAGGAGCAGTGGGGAGGGAGGAGCAATGTTTTCTGCACAGTCACACACCGGTCAGGTCTGCGGCCCCAAACCCTGTGAATACGTGGAGCCTGAAGTGGCTTTCCAGGGATAGCCTAGGGAATTGTTTCTCCATCAAACTGAAGCCATTTAACATTTACAGAGAAGGCCATGGCATCCCACTCCAGTACTCTTGCCTGGAAACTCCCGTGGGCGGAGGAGCCTGGTGGGCTGCAGTCCATGGGGTCGCTAGGAGTCGGACACGACTAAAGTGACTTAGCAGCAGCAGCAGCAGCAGCGACATTTATCGAGCATTTACTGTCTACGCTTATGCTAACTGGAAAAGGGCAATAGGCAGTAGGTTTAAACAAAATTAGTAATTGTTTTGTGAAAAAGGAGATTTCAACCTGTCTGGAGAGTGTCGAGAGAGGGAGACAGAGGCTGGTGGAAAAGGACGTGGAGGGCATTGTGGTTGAGGGACACTTGGAAGGGGGTCTTCAGAGGTGGAGGTTTGATAGGCAGAGAGGCACGAGTAGGGGACATCCAGAACACGGGCCAGGGCTTGGCAGCGCCAGGGCTTGGCAGCGCCAGGGCTCGGATGCGTTTAGGTTGCTCAGGAGCAGTGAGAGGGTAGGGAGGAGAGGAAGGCTTGGAGGTCTTATCTGCAGTCTGATCTTGAAAAGCCTTAAACAGTGGAGTCAGACCCCAGGAGTCTCAGCACAGGGGTCAGCTCAGGAGCCGCCTCCTCCTGAAAGCCTCCCGGCCTTGCCTCCTGGGCTCCTGTCAAGGCATTGGCCACTTCGTTTTTCCAAGCTCTGCCCCTTGTCTGGTTCACTGCTGCTCGGGGCCTGTCCCTGAGGAGTGGTTCAGAGCTTCTGATATTCAGAAGAGTCTGGTCCGGCCCCTCCATCCAGCCAGTGAATTCTTGAGGCCCAGGGCCAGGCCTTCGGGGCTGAGGGCTCAAAACCCGGCTGTGGTTCCCGAGGGCTTGTAGCTCACTTCCCTGGCCAGGCTGGAGCAAGGGACTGGGGCATCACTGGGCCCCACATTCCAGAGAAGCCAGTCAGGAGATCAGAAAGGGAAGAAAGCTGAGCTGCCGTCCAGAGAGAAGATCCAGGTCAAGAGCCTTCTGAAACTAGAGACACCTTGGTCCCAGCCCCGCCCATCACAGGAATCCATTTCCAATGGCTTTTGCGGATGCAGGTCTGGCGTCTCCAGGAGCTGGTTCTTCTCAGGTTCAGATCCAGGCAGGCTCTGAGACTGGGGGAGCAGGGGGAAGAGCGCACAGGGCAGGGGGCAACCCCTCAGCCCCTGCCTCAGCCCTCCCCAGTCCCCCGGCCCCCAGCCTTCAGCTTCTCCAGGGTTCTGCTCACGGTGGACAGGCTGCTACGGGCTCCTGTGGGAGAGACCAGGACAGGGCGGCTGAGTGGACAGATTCTGGGTCAGAGCCTCCCAGAGGGACCTGGGGTCAGAGGGGATAGAATGGGGAGGGAGGGAGTCTTGGAGGGCAGCCTGGTTTAAAGAGACATGGATGGTCAGAGTAGCCCTTCAACAGGACAGCAACATGGTGTGGGAGTTAGAGGCAGGACTGGGGGCTGACGGCCTAGTTTCTGGCCCCACCACTTCCCAATTGAGTCTCATAACCTCCCTACGTCTCAGTCAGTTCAGTTCAGTTGCTCAGTCATGTCAGACTCTTTGCGACCCCATGGACTGCAGCATACCAGGCTTCTCTGTCCATCACCAACTCCCGGAGCTTGCTCAAACTCATGGCCATCGAGTCAGTGATGCCATCCAGCAATCTCGTCCTCTGTTGTCCCCTTCTCCTCCTGCCTTCAATCTTTCCCAGCATCAGGGTCTTTTCCAATGAGTCAGTTCTTTGCATCAGGTGGCCAAAGGATTAGAGTTTCAGCTTCAACATCAGTCCTTCCAATATTCAGGACTGAATATTCAGGACTGATTTCCTTTAGGATGGACTGGTTTGATCTTCTTGCAGTCCAAGGGATTATCAAGAGTTTTCTCCAAAACCACAGTTCAAAAGTATCAATTCTTCGGCACTCAGCTTTCTTTATAGTTCAACTCTCACATCCATACATGACTACTGGAAAAACCATAGCTTTGACTAGACAGACCTTTGTCAGCAAAGTAATGTCTTTGGCTTTTTAATATGCTGTCTACGTTGGTCATAACTTTTCTTCCAAGGAGTAAGTGTCTTTTAAGTTCATGGCTGCAGTCACCATCTGCAGTGATTTTGGAGGCCCCCCAAATAAAGTCTCTCATTATTTCCATTGTTTTCCAATCTATTTGCCATGAAGTGATGGGACTGAGTGCATGATCTTAGTTTTTTGAATGTTGAGTTTTAAGCCAACTTTTTCACTCTCCTCTTTCCCTTTCATCAAGAGGCTCTTTAGTTCTTCTTCACTTTCTGCCATAAGGGTGGTGTCATCTCCTATCTGAGGTATTGATATTTCTCCCAGCAGTCTTGATTCCAGTTTGTGCTTCCTCCAGCCCAGCGTTTCTCATGATGTACTCTTCATAGAAGTTAAATAAGCAGAGTGACAACATACAGCCTTGATGTACTCCTTTTACAATTTGGAACCATACTGTTGTTCCATGTCCAGTTCTAACTGTTGCTTCTTGACCTGCATACAGATATCTCAGGAGGCAGGTAAGGTGGTCTGGTATTCCCATTTCTTTAAGAGTTTTCCACAGTTTGTTATGATCCACACAGTCAAAGTCTTTGGCATAGTCAATAAAGCAGAAGTAAATGTTTTTGTGGAACTTTCTTGCTTTTTCAATGGTCCAACAGATGTTGGCAATTTGGGCCTCAGTTGCCCCATTGTATAAAGTGGGGCTAATTATAGGACCTGCCTCATATGGCTGTTCTGAGAATGAAACAAATCAACATATGGAAAGTGCCTGGAACAGCGTCTGGGATGGAACCTTTTGCTGAGTACTCAGCATCCTACCATGGGTGGCAGACACTGGGGGCGGGGGCACCTTTGAGAAACTCTTGCCCTGGAATTTCCCAGTGTGGCGGGATGGAGGAGGAAGGAGATGCCCAGTTTAGGGTACCAGCTCTGAGAGTTGGATTCCACTATGGGAGAGGAGAGTGAGAAGATAACTGGGCATTGGGCTGGGGGAGGGAGGGCAGTGTGGTGCTGTACTGGGCCTGACAGAGAAATCTTGGGGACCAGAGGGGCTGAGCTCGCTGGGAGCAAGAAGCGTTTTGACTAAGCTCGTGGAAGAACTATGCAACACTTCTGCCTCCCTGTGATTGGAGAAGCCCTCTTTGCACTTCCATCATGGTGGCTTCTCTGGGCTGTGTACCCAGAGGGGAAGATGGAAGGTAGACTCTGGAATTTCTGGAACTTACCCTCTTTATTTCCATTGATGCTGGATCTTCCCTCCCCATGGTCTGCCCCTGGCTGGGGGTGGATTCTCAGGCTCCCTGTAGGATGAGAGCACCACAAGCCTTGTGGTTACTAAGCCATTCTCAAATCAAGTCCAGCTACAGGAAGGGAAGTCCTTCCAGTTGTCTACTCCCCATCCTGGCTGCTGTCTTTGCTCCACTACTTCCTTTACGTCTCCCACATGATCTGCGCAGATTTGGGGAGGGGAACAAAGGTGGAAGAAATGGGCCCTTGAAGGAGAAGACAGCAGATATTTAAGGAGGTGAGGGTCCTAGGGAGAACTGGGGATGAATGTGTAGGGCTGACGAAGATGGGAGCACCTATGTGGGGAGCTGAGATGAGGTGAGGAGCTATTTAGGGTCCTGAGGTCTCAAGGGAGCTAGAGGGTCTTCATGGAAGCTCAGGGATGAAGTAGGGTTATCTGGAGGCCTCGGAGGCTTTGGGGAAGAAGAAGAACTTATCAGGGGACATGGGGGTTCTAGGTGTTCTGAGCCGGTTCAGGGACTTAGTGGAAGGCTGGAGTCTGTGTGCAGTCACGACAATGCCTACACAACATACACACACATACACAGCATCTCTAACACACGCAGCCAGTACAGTCACTCATGTGGGCTTGGCTGTACTGCACAGTGGGCTGCAGACTCACACACAGAGGGTCTCACGCAGTTCTTGGAGGAGGTGGGGGTGGGGGAGAGGACTCACCTATCGTGGGCAGGATGTGGTCCAGGTTGAACCGAGACTTCAGGAAAGGGTAGGCCAAGATGAGGAGCCCTAAGAAGAGAGACACGGAGGGGTTTCATGGTGAGGAGGGAGCCTGTTTAGGCGAGCTGTGTGAAGCTGGGGCTGGGCTCTGGGTGTGAATGGGAGCAGCGTGAGTGAGCAGGGTTGGGACTGTGGGTGTGTGAATGTAGCCTGGGAGTGTGTGCACCAGTGGGGGGCATTCCCCAACACCCAGACCCAGGAGGGGGTGGGGAGCGGTGCCTTTGGGGGAAGGGGTTACTGGCTGTGAAGGCCTAGGCTCCTGGCTCCACCCTGCCCAGGCGATGGCAGGTTGGTTTCTTCCTTCCTCTGCAGCTGGAAATGGGCCCATTGGCACCCCCCAGCTCTGGTTCCCCACCCTCCCCTAGGGCTCCCAAGGGCAGGACCGGAGGCTCCTCAGTGAGCTGGGGAGGGGGTCGCGGAAGAATGGGTCCTACTCTGTCACTCCCCAAGGTTTTGGCCCCTGGCCTGAGTTCATAGGTGCAGATGCCAGAGCCCACTGACCTGGTGCTTCTGGTTCTGCCCGGGGATGTGGGATGTACCTAGCACCACTGTGGGGATATCAGTGGGCCTGGCTCGGACAGACAGATGCCTGGATAGACAGATCTGCTATGGCAACATTCCAGGAAAGAAAAGGAAACCCTTTGTCTGAGCTGGATCCTGTCAGGGCTCAAGGAGGGTCCCACAGAGACCTCTGTCCTTCTCTACCCACCCCCTACCAACTCATCCGGAACAAGCTTATGAGTCCTAACACTAACTCAAGAGCCCAGGGCTTGGGACTTGGGAACCGGAGCAGGAGTGGCTCGAGAGCAGTGTTCACCAGCTTCTGCTCCACGCCTCCTCACCCCTGCAGTGTGCCGTGGGAATCTCACCCCAGCCTCCCTCTCTCTCCCTGTACCCTTGATGGCTGCCTTGCTCACACCTCCAACTTCTATCCTCCCCAACTGATTCCTGATGACCCAGCTCTTCCCTCCATTTCTTGTTCACCTGGCTGTGGTCCCCTCACCCCACCCCCCGCCCCAGGTCCCTCTCTGAGCCCAGCACCTTCTTACCGAGACCAGCAGCGCCAATAAAGATCCCGCCCACGGCAGCTGCAGCTTTGGAGATGGAGACGCCGATGATGATGCTGCCCGCCACGAGGCCGAGGGCCACGCAGGCCAGCTGCAGGCAGCGGAAGTCTCTGCTGCTGATGGGGATGTCCATGCAGGCCTGCCTAGGGCACTGCCTCCACCAGCAGAGCCTGTCCTGAAACAGCTCTGGAGGTCTCGGTTCTCTTGGGTGTCTCCTTGCTGGAGCTTCACCTGCAGGAAGAGAGTCTCTGGGCAGTAAGATTCTGGACTGCTAACCTTTGGGTTTATCTGCAACCCTATCCCACCACAGTCTCAGGGTCCCCACCTTGAGTGAGGATCTCTCCCAGGTCACCCCAACTTACTATTCCTCCCCTATAGGCTCCTGAAGCTGGAAGCCAGTCTCAGGATTCCTGCCTGACCACATCAGGCCTTGGCTGCCAGAGCTCTGGAGAGCTGGGCCTGCACCCTGGGGGTTCCCCTGCCAGCCTTCTCTCTGGAGAGCTCAGCCTGAGCTCCCCTGCCCAGGACATCCTGCCCCAGGTCCCTGGAGCCTGATCGGCTGCCAGTGAGCTTCAGCCTATTAAAGTTTAAAGCAATGGTTGCAAGGGGGAGGGGGTCCAGAGGACCAGGCTTCCTCAGAGATGTAGGCAGCAGGAGGTGCTGAGTTATTCATGAGGTTGCAATGTGAGTTGCTGCCGACAGGCCCATGAGGGAAGTCAGCCCAGGTTCCACTGTGGGTCCTGGAAGGGGCCGGATGAGTCGGTGGCTTCATATGGGGCTCGGCAGCCAGAGATGTGAGGACTCCTGGCCACATGCTCAGGACCCACTCTGCTGCTCCTTTGATTGGAGGTGAACCCAAGGCCCCTGCTTGGGGTCCTGGAGACGGAGACCTGGAAGGAGACCTGGATGAGGCTCAAGAGACAGACAGGAACAGCGACAGGGCCAGGAGGAGGTGAGGGGGTCCTTCCATGTCCACTCTGTACCCCCACCTTGGCCCTCTCTGGGCCCCAGGCAGGGTGAGGATGGTCTCTTCTCCTCAAGTAGGTTCCCGTTTAGTTGCAGAGGGCTGAGAAGGGGAGCCCCTCCAGCTCCCCTTGGGGTCCTTGGTGGGGAGGCTAACAGGAAGGAGCAGTGGTGGGGGCAGGGTGGGAGAAGGGGTTGGCAGGGGCCGGGTTATCAGCAGCTGGGATCTGGAGATTGGCATGAGGCTGGCGCCTCCTGACCTCCAGGCCGAGCTCTGTCCAGCCTGTCTGACCTACTTTCAGGATCCACCAAGTGAAGATCAGGCAGCGGTAACCCACCCCAGCCTGGCCCAGCCCTGTCCGGTACCCTGGGCCAGCCCTCAGCACTAGCTGCATTCTCTGGCCCTTTATGGATCACCACAGTTCCCGGGGTCCCATCACCAGCCCCAGTGGCCTCTCTTTAGATCGCCTGTCTCTCCCCTCCATGTCTACCACCTGACATAGCCTGGCTATGGTAGGAAACCCTCTGGCTTCCTCCTGCCTCCACAGCCCCTGGCCGCCTTCTCCTCTGTGGCCCTTCTGCTGAATGTATGCATGGCTCCTGCCGCCTGGAGACCCCTCATCCTGCAGGACCCTGCTTGGGCAGCCCCAGCTCTGAGGAGCCATTCCTGATGGCAGCTGGGTGGTCACGTCACCATCAGTGTGGGCTACCTGTCCCTATTCTCTGCCTCTTCTGTAGACTGTGAGCCCCTTAAGGGTAGGTTCAGGGACTGAGCGCCATCGAATGGCTAGAGGGCACCTGCAGTGGGCTTCCGGACACAAGGACATTGCTCAGGGTGGTCTCAGACCTGCACAACCATCTTGGATTGATCGCGGGCACCATGGGAGCTCTGTCTTTAACTGGAGGCTTTCCTGGTGGGGATAGAAGCCTGGGAAGACCAAGGACATCTGACTGAGCTTCAGCTGAGGGAAGGGCCCGCCAGGAAGCTGGAGTGAGACCTAGCAGGGCAGGTGTGAACTCAAAGGTGTGGAGAAAGGAGGGTTGACCACAGAACAGCAAGGGGACCCTGAGCCATGTTCCTGGCCCTCGTTTGGGGAAGCCCCTGGGGGTGGGCATCTCCAGCCACAGCTGCAGCTGCCAGCATCCCCTCTGCCTCTCACCAGGATGAGGTCTGATTACTCTTCTAATTAGGCATCAAATGACAGCCCTGTCTCTGTCACACGTAACTGATCCCCCACTGACTAGTTTTAGAAAGAGCTATCAAAATAATTGTCCATGGAAATGTGTTCCTGAGACATCAAGCTCTGGGAACCTGAGCACCCCCTACAATGCCCTTGGCCTCCATTAAGTGTTTTCATAACTCTGGCTGGGCGAGGCCTGTCCAGCTCTTCTCCTGTCGTCAGGCTGAGGGTGATGAGTGCACGCCATCAGTAAGACAGCGCTCTGGTTCCACGTCTCTGAGGTGGGAGCCTCCCACTGTGGGCCTCGCCTTGCTCATCTGGTGAATGGGGATGGGGATGGCAGGGGAGTCGGGGGTGCCTGTGCATTGCGATTTTCTGATTCCAGAACACTCTAATCTATAAAAACTGGAGACAAGTTCTAAATTAGAGATTTTCTTTGACACTGTAAATCCCTCTGGGCAGAGAGGCAGAGCAGAGACTGTGGAGGAGAGACACATAGAGCCATCCTCAGCGAAAAGATCACAGAACCTCCCAGCTCCTCTCCAGAACAGATGGGGACACCGAGACAGGGGGAGGTGGATGGACAGCCCAAGTCCACGACGGATTCTGGCGTCCAGCTTCCCCGCTCAGTTGGGAAGGGGGCCAGCACATCTCTAAATTGTCTTCTCTGAGGTGGGACGAATTGGCAACCCCACCATCAGTGGGAGACATTGTGTTCAGAAGACTCAGCCAAGTCCTGCCTGGTTCCCTCGTGACAGGAGTGTCACTAAAGGCAACTGCAAAAGTGTGACATCTCCTCTTCTATTTAATCACACTGTTCATGGGGTTCTCAAGGCAAGAATGCTGAAATGGTTTGCCATTCCCTTCTCCAGGACTGATTACAAATGGAGAGATGGGAGACTTGCTAATTTTTTCCTGCAGCAATTTTGGCCATACCAGCTCTGAAAAAGCAAATGTATGCTTGCCCTTGGGTGATGCACTTGCTGTCACAGGTAAATGAGATGGAAGCCCAAGGCTCTAGAGCCTGACCACCCCACATTTCCTCACCCCCAAGCTCAGAACCGCCCCCCACCCCCCGAGCCTGGGTCCTCCAGGCCCCTGGATCCAGAGTGTGGCTGGGCCTTGGGTTACCAGTGAATTCTGTCAGAAAATCTCTTTTTCTCAAGGGGAGGGTTGGAGGGGGCCTGCCTGTGCTCTTTCCTTCCCAGAAGCATGAAGTCCAAGAGTGGCACGGGATGGGGAGGAAGGGTGGGTGAAAGATGTCAGCTTGGTTTAGTTCTGTTTGTTTTCCTTGAGGGCTAAGGACCCTGGAAAGGAGTGTGATTAATTCACTGATCCCCTGGGGGATGGGCAGCTTTCCCAGACTGTTCAGAAGCTGAAGTCGGGGAAGTGGCTTCCAAGGCAACTGCTACCATGGCAACAAGTGCCAACCGTTGGGGGGGGACCTTGCTTCTCACTGCTCCCCTCAGACCTCAGCAGCTGGAGCAGCTGGCATGGGACCAAGGCACCGCTGATCACTGAGCTGGATCTGGCAAGGGGCAGTCAGCCAGGAGGGAGGAGGGGCCCTCAGAGCTCAGGAAGGTGGACCCTCAGAGGGAGAAAGACTCCAGCACTGTCCCCGACCCCCCCATGGAGCTCAGACAGGAGTGCTCAGGGTCCTTGAGAATCAGGACGGGCTGGGGCTGAGGCCTGCCAGCCTGAGTCTGGGGCATTGCCACCCTCCTCTAAGGGCAGCCAGTGCATGAACATAGAGCTGGGACACTGGCTGCCACAGTTCCAGGTTCCAGAGCCTCACTTAGCATGTCTGCCTTGCCCCAGCACAGCCAGGCACAGGGCCTGGTCCCCAGAAAGGGCAGGAGACTTCCCAAGGTCACCAGTGAAATGACAAAGGAAGGACTAGAACCCAGGGCCCCTGGCCCCCAACCTGGCTCTTCCCCTGGCATAGCAGCTGCCCTTTGGGGACAGGGACCCTGGCTCAGAGGGGCAGAGCAGAGTGTCAGCAGGAGAATCCCACAAAGGGCCAGAGGTCAGTCCCATGTGGAAAGCCCAGACCCATCTCACCCACACAAGAAGCTTTTCTCATCTTCATCACTGGGGTCCAGTTGAGCAATTCTGGCCCAGGAGACCATTAATAACTACAACTATTACAGCTAACAGGCTTCCCTGGTGCTGCTGCTGCTACTGCTGCTAAGTCACTTCAGTCGTGTCCGACTCTGTGTGACCCCATAGACATCAGCCCACCAGGCTCTCCTGCCCCTGGGATTCTCCAGGCAAGAACACTGGAGTGGGTTGCCATTTCCTTCTCCAATGCATGGAAGTGAAAAAGTGCAAGTGAAGTCTCTCAGTCATGTCCGACTCTTAGCGACCCCATGGACTGCAGCCTACCAGGCTCCTCCATCCATGGGATTTTCCAGGCAAGAGTACTGGAGTGGAGTGCCATTGCCTTCTCCCTCCCTGGTGGCTCAGAGGTAAAGAATCTGCCTGCCAATGCAGGAGATGTGGGTTCAATCCCTGCATTGGGAAAATCCCCTGGAGAAGGGAAATGGCAACCCACTCCAGTATTCCTGCCTGAAAAATCCATGGAGGAGGAGCCTGGTGGGCTACAATCCATGAGGTTGCAAAAGAGTTGAACACGACTTAGCAACTAAACAACAACAATCACAGCTAATATTTATGGAGCACTTACTATGTGTGCTTGTAACTGCTCTAAATACTTCACATTTATTAATTTGTAACTTCACAACAGCACCATGAGATAAGCATTAGCTTCCTCAGTTTCTTTCTGGTTTAAGGAACTGAGACCCTTGGAGAATTAAGTAACTTGCCCAAGGCCAGTAAGTGAAACAGCTGGGATTTGAACCCAGGCAGCACAGCTCTGGGAATCAGGTCTCTGTGGGAAAAATTCCACTTCACCTTCCTAGCTCTACAGCTGTGGGCAAGCTGGGTTTTTTTTTTTTTTTCCTTGCTCTGCTTGGTTTTTCATGTTAAGTGCCATAAAATAGCACTGTAACTCATATGACTGCTGAGAATTAAATGAGATGCCTGTGAGCTTCTCAGAAAGTACTCAGTAAGCGCATGAGAATGACAGCAAAACCGAAGTAGGCACAGTGGTTGGGAGAGCAGAGCCATGGACAAGAGAGATCTTGCCAGGTGCACCCAGTGAGTAGGATGGGGGACTACTTGGTCCAGGAAGCTCCCATAAGTCACACCCTGCTGGGCCAACCTGGAGGACTGACCAGAGTGGGGTTGGAGTCTAGAGACAAGACTCACACCCTGGTTCCCAGTCTCCAGGGACAGGGAGACTTAGGGTCAAAAGGCTCAGAGTCTGTAGGCCTGTTTATCCAGCCCATCCCACGTTGCGTAGATGAAGGGATGCAAGGATGGCAAGGGTTCCTGCAAAGAAATGACCATCATCAGAAAGTACATCCTCGTCACCACGGACGGTTCACAGTGCACAACAGCTGGCAGCCTGGCCCATGACTCGCCCCCACAGCAAAGAGCCCTGCACCCCGTCTCGGCTTCCAGCTCTCCCAGGGAGAAGAGCTAGCAGCAGAGCCCAGTTGACTGCCCTGACACTCGGACCTCCCTCTGCCACCTCCTTGGGAATTTCTTTTTTGAAAATTTGTACCTTTAAATATTAAAAAAAAATTTTTTTTAATTATTTGGCTGGATCAGTTTTTCATTGCATCATGCAGACCTTTTGTTGTGGCACATGGACTCGCTAGCTGTGGCACATGGTCAGGAGCACCTGGGCTCAGAAGTTGTGGCAGGTAGGCTTGGTTGCTCTTCAGCATGTGGGATCTTAATTCTCCGACTAGGGATCAAATTCACATCCTCCTTGGGAATTTCTAAAAGCCCTTCCCAAACAGCCCTCTGAGTCTGGTTCTGAGGATTACTAGGGCAATGGGCACAGAAGCCCTCTGCTAGACAAACACATGGATGGAGGTGCCATTTTTCTTTGTTGCCAACTCTGGGAGGACAAACACAGTCCTGGGCACACAATGGAGCCTCGAGGAAGTCTCAGTGCTGCTTCAGACAGGGGACTCTGCTCTGCTTGGGTGGGTGGGCTGGGCTGGGGACAGGGTACACCTGTCGAAGTGCTCTTTGAGGTTAGCTTGCATGAAGGCTGCTGACACAGCCTCTTCCACCTCATGGGAGATCCTAAAAGGCAGAGGCTGCTTCCTACTTCTCTCTGGGTCCTGGCACAGAGTAAGAGATTGACAGATGGTAGGTGAATTTCATTTCCTCACTTAAAAAAGAGAAGCAATGATCTCTCCTTCACCTTGTGTCATGGATCCAATGAACTGCTGTATTTAGACGTCTTGACAAGGGGCACTCCACCCCCTCGGCTAGACTCAGCCCCTCTCCAGAAGGTCTGTCTCCTTTTCAGGACTGCAGGTGAAGAAAGGACCACCAGGAAGACACCAGAATTGAAAACAGTTTTATTAAAATAAGTGCAATGTGTTCTTGCACCGTATAAACATGACATATGCAAATCAATTTTCTTGGGTAACTAAGCAGCTCAGCTATCTGATGCTGGATATGCCTCTGTGCTCACCAGCAGCGGACACCACATGGCTCCAACCAGGGTGGCTGGGCAGCCTCCAAACTCACACCACATCAGGCACAGAGCTCCTCACTGCCCCAGACCTGCACTGCCCTCCGCAACAAGCCCGAGGGAGGAAGCAGCAAACTGGTCTCTAAGTCACTCATTGTCTGAACAGCTTAAAACCAGTTAAGAGTAACAGAAATAGCTGATTAAGATCTTCCAAATGCATGGACATTCAGGAGAGAAGGGTGAATGCCAAGAGCTCTGGAAAGTCCATGGGCTCATAGTGGGAGTTAAAAGTCTCATCTCTGCTGGAAGAGTGTGGTTAAAAACAAACAAACAAAAAACCCCGCATCTTTAAAAACAAAATAATACTGACTTTAGCAGCAACCCCAAACAAGGATGATGATAAATGAGGGACACATTTCGGTCACAGCAAAGAAAGATTATGTGCTTCTCTGCGCCATCGACTGGAAGACTGATCTGGCTTCCTGAATTGAGGGGACGGCTTCGCTTAGCCATGGGGGAGGACATCCGGAGGACACAGGAAGGTGGAAGGACCGCCAGAGCGGGTGACAGTGCGGTGAGAGGGAAGAGCCTCTGTCAATGGACGCTTCTCAAGGCTGGCTCCCTGAAGGCCGCAGCCCCAGCCCTACAGCTGCCTGGCGGTGAGAGTGGGCTGGATCCTCCATCCACGGGTGGGTGAGCAGGTGGGTAGGAGCCCAGTGAAGAGACGTCCCTGCCGCAGGCCATTATGCAAAGTGACAAGTGATTGCTTTCCTTTTCAAAGACGACCCTCCCCCACTTTGGAAAAAGCTTTTTCCATGAGGACTCTGGGGACAGGAGGATGAGAGCCTTCATGGAGGAAAAGGCCTGGACGGAGCTGCACAGCAGGCCTCTCATAGGTTTCCAGGGTGGCAGGGCCTGGCAGGCCTGGGGCCCAGAGTGGGTCAGGGCGCTGGTGTTGTGGGTGTCGGGCTAGGTGGCGCATCTCCACTGCGACCTGCCTGGGCCAGCGCCCTCCGTCGGGCCAGGCGAGACTTGGAGGGAGGGGAGAGCTTCACAGAGCAGAGGCCCTCAGCCAGCGCCTCGGACTCCTCGGCCAGCTTGTTCTGCTCGTTCTCCTCGTGCTGAGACAGCTGGCGGTTAAGGGCGATGGCCTCAGCCGCAAAGAGCGTCAGGTCCATTGTGCTGCTATTCCTGCAGGGATGGGGGAGAGGAGTACGGAACAGAGGGAGGCAGGGTTCAGCGGGGTCCGCTGGCCAGCTCCCCTACACCTGCCCCAGCTGCTGCGGTTCTGTGCTCCCACTGGACTTTTCCGAGCTGGCACAGGTTGCTCTTCCCAAAGAGATTCTTGCATGGGTTTGGAATCTGACTCACTGGGACTAGAGAGGCTTTGAGCCTCAAGGACAGTCTCTGGACTTAAGAGCTGGGACAAACGCTCCCTTCTATCCAGAGCCCCCTCTTCTGAGCTCTCAGGGCTCTGCACACAGCTCCATCAGAGGAAGGGCCACGGCACATGAAACTCACCCACATACATCCCTCTCCGTCAGGATAGGGGGTTCCAAGAGCAGGGGCTATGCCTTTATGTCTGAGTCCCAGAACCTGGCTCTGGGTTTGCTGAATCAGTATTCTAAGGTGGACCTGAGGTTTGGAGCCTCAAAGATTCTTGATGCAGCTCTACAGAGTCAGGGAGGAACCCAAGTTGGATTCAAATGATTTGTGACTATAAAGTGAAAGACTTCCCTGTTTAGTTCTGAGAAACTGGCCAGGAGGTTGGCTCCCAGAGTCTTTAGCCCTGGCTCTTGAGAAATAGGGAGTGCTCACTGGGAACACGATCTGGTGTTAAAAGGCACTAGTGTCAAACGGATCTGGTTCAAAGTCTCACTCCCTAGGCTACTGGGTGTATGCGTGTGTGCTCAGTCATGTCTGACTCTTTGCAGCCCTATGGACTGCACCCTTAAGTTAACTTCTATTCTTCAGTTTTCTCATCTATAAAATGGGAGCAATAGGAACATCCCTCTTTTAAACTTATTGTAAAGCTTATGGGATACAACACATGCAAAGCCCTTAGTACAAAACCTGGTGGGTGGTATTTCTTATACAGTGGCTGTTATTATTGTCTGTCTAGTAGTGTATATGACTCTTGGTCCCTCTGCCTTACAGGGCCCTGGATTTCTGCTACTTTTAACAACCCCCTGCAGTAGAAGGAAACCTTGGTGTGTTTTGGCCTGTAAATAGTGATTTCCAGTTACGAATCATGAGGATCCACAAAACAGGTTTTTCTTCTGCAAACAGCCTAGGGAGGGATATTAAAGATATTGGGGCAGGGCAAACCAGGTGGAAGAGAAGAGAGGGAGCAGATTTACTGTAGAGGGAGACAAGGAAGAGAAGCGGGAAGAGGGAGGCCAGACATCTGAGCTTAGAGATGGGCTCCACGTCCCCCACCTTGGCCCCAGCATGGCTGAGAGCTTGAAGGAAAAGTTAAAGCCAAATGAAGAAGGGAGTTGAGTGTGACAGGAGCATTTACCTCTGGAGGACTTGCGGCGTGGGGAGTCCCCTTTCTGGAGCTTGCTAGAACGGGAAGGACAGATGTGTGGGTAAGCACTGCCCCCTCTTTCAAGTGCGGCCCCTACCCAAGCCAGCAGAGGGGGCAGCTTACTAGAGCTTCGGGCCCAGCACAGGGACTTGCCCAGGCATGCAGGCAGAGTCAGACCTTCCAAGGAGACAGCAAGCAAGGTACAGCACCCAACCCAGCTGCCTCTGCATGGAGAGCCCTCTCTCTCTCTCTCCCTGGTGAAGTCCTAATCACCCTCTGAGACCCCAGCTCCAGGTCACATCCCCGTGAGGCATTCACCTTGTCCTACTGCCCCCCAACCCCTGTCCCAAGCAGAGGTGGGTCTTTGTCCTGTGGTGCCCTGAGCACTTTAGATAAGCATCTGCCATCCTATCCTCATGTCCCCTTGGTTCCCTCTCCCCATCAGAGCATGAAGACAGGACCCTGGTCCTGCTCCTCCCACTACTGCCAGAGCGTGTCATGTGGCAGATGCTCAGTATAGACAGCAGCTCTTGGGTGGCTGGGAATTAGCCACTTGGAGACCCATGGATTGGGTCCCCACTTGTAACTGGGGCTGGCAACCAGCCCCAGGGTCAAGGGCCTGGCAGACCAACGAGACAGTAAGATCACAGGAGGTCTGGCAGACCCCTTGGAGGGACAGGGTCTGCTATCATGATTAACTGAGGAGGATGCTTAACAATGTTTTCGAGTGAAAACTTGGATCCTTCCTTGGGGAAAACAGCAGCATGTGCCTCTCAGGAAAGCTGCAGCCAGACCCCAGCACCAGGAGGAGAAGTTATGAGCCCCAAGTGCAGCTGCACAGCAAGCAGGGTGGCTAGGCCCTGCTTTTGCACACTCTCAGGTAGTGGCACTTCTGTGTAAGTGGCGGTGCTCCCAGCCAGGCTGCTCCCTGGGCTGTGTGCCTCTGCCAAGGGTGGGAAGCATGTGGTGAATCTCCTAGAGGCTTCTCCAGAGACACATGGGTCACCTAGGGGCTTAGTGTGTGGTCAAGGTTAGGTCCAAGTCAGTGATATCTGTAAGGGGTCAGCATGGGGTGAGGTCAGAGGTCAGTTCAGTTCTCTATGCACAGGGGATGAAGCTGCCATCCGACTCCCCTCAGCTGAGGTCAGCCACCAGGATGTGAGAGCTTCCTCATGGTTTCGCTGCAGGCCTGAAGAGGTGGATGCACTCTCCCTGGGTAACTCACCCCCTGCACCCATGGGTGCTGAAGAACTTGGGCAGCGCTCAGTCTCTGCTTCGCATCTCGGACCAGGAGCTTGGAGATGAGGTCTTTGGCCTCGTTGGAGATGTGAGCCCAGTCCTTGTCAGGAAACTCATACTTGCCTTTCTGGATGCTCTCAAACAGCTTGTTCTAGGTAAAGAAGATTCCTCTTGAGGCCATAGCAGCCAGGGAGTGGGCAGGGTGTACCTGTCATGGTCTGATCATACGGATCCAATCGCTCTCAGCTGCAGGTGCAGCTGGTGGCCCGGGTAATTCCCGCCAGGGCTCCTTCCCCAGCCCCTCCCCTCCCCTGAATTGTCAAACTGCACAGAACACGCTGGGTGGGTGCGATGGCTATACTACTTGGGCGGCCGGGTGGGAGGCTAGTGAGGAACGAGCAACCAGAGAATAGCGCCCAGTTCCTCAGCCCTCCGTCCAGATCCCTGGGCTCCTCTCCCCCCACCATCATCCATCCTCCTCCTCCCTCAACATATGCAGCTGTTACAAACCTCCTGTCTTCAATCGTCTTGTTCCTTCTACTTGCATCTTGTGCCTCTCCTCCCCTGGGGCCAGACTCTGCCCCTAAGACTCACTCAGCTCAGGAGTGATCTTCTCTAACAACCTCCCCTGAACTGCTCAGTGGCTAAGGGCCTGATTATCTCCATCTCACCTGATGGCTGCCCTTGGCCAGAGAGGGACAGGGCACGATCCACCTGCTTCCGGATCAGGCACAAGCACCGAGCCCTGTCCTGCTTGGCCTCCCACAACCCCTGACCCCGCAGCAGGCCCTGGGCTCACCTGGCACACTGTGCAGACCTCTCCCCGGTCCCAGCCACAGTCAGCCCCACAGTGACCCACAAAGGGCGGGTAGCCGCTCAGCATGATGTAGAGGACCACGCCCAGGCTCCACAGGTCACAGCGCTTGTCGTAAAAAGTGGCCTCGTCCGTGAAGACCTCCACCACCTCGGGGGCCATGTACTCTGCAGAGCCGCACTGTGGGGGCCAGACATGGGGAAGGGGGAATGGCAGAGAAGAGATGGGCTCAGTCCAGGGAGAGGACTGTGATGGGACTTGAGCGAGAGGATGGAGTTGCAGAGGAAGAAGCTGTCAGGAAAGTCAGCCAGAGAGCTTGCTAGGTGCCACCAAGGCACTTAGAAAAGCTGGGTCACTGGACATTTGACACCTGAGTCCTAGCATTCTCTATGATCCACAGCCCGGTTAGTTCCAGGTCACCCCTATGATCTTCTCAGGTCCTTCTGCAATATGCAGAGACCCTTGGTCAAGAAGCTCCAGGCATCTCTCCCTGCACTGGCTCTCCGCACACAGTCACACAGTGAGCAGGTACTGCCATGTCCCGGGAGCATAGCTCTCAGAAGACGGCCAATTCCATAAAGCAAGGATTTCTTCAAGTGAAGTCCTGCCAAACCTCCCTGCTAGCTTTGAGCATTCTGTAAGAATTTAGAATTAAGACACCATCAAAGCTAGGAGAGCTCTTAGAACAAAGCCAATCTCCTCAGGTCTCCCATTTACGGAGGTGAAACCAAGGACTAGAATGGGACGGGGGTTTGTTCAATACATCAGTAGCAAACTAGGACAAGAAACCAGGATTCCTTCCTCCCAACCTTGCACAGAAAGCTGCTGATAAAAACAAAATAAATTCCTTTTACTCCCCTCTTCATTATTGCAGGCTCACTGGGAGACAACCCTCCTCCCAACTCCCAACATACAAAACTAATTTGGTGGGAAGATGGTGAGTGCAGAAAGGACATTTTCTTTGTTATTGGCAATTAGAGTTAATGACTTTGAAAACAGGGTACCTCAGTGTGGTAGAAGCTAATACAGAAACATCTCTAATAATGTTGCTTAGGATGAGACACGGGCATATTTAATCACAAGTCTTAAAAAAACATTATAAGGAAAACTCACTTATGAAGCATGCAGATCTCAAAAGAACTATATAATAATTAGAGTATAGCCAGTATGTACAAGACATGTCTGAGGAAGAAATAGCTTCCAGCAGCCCATCTGGGGAGGAAATGGGAAGTGAGAGAAGCAACAGGATAACTTGGCCAGGCTTACGTGCAGAGAGTCTGGACCTCTCAGTTCTCACCACACCACAGAGACATTCCTCATCCTCACCACAAAGTGGATGTGCCCCAACTCTGTGGTGGGAATGGGAGCTGTCCACACGCCATGAGCAAAAGGGTGGGCCTGGGAGTAGTGCCTGTCACCTGGGACAGGGGTCAGGACTCAGCCAGTTCTTATAGATACAACTTGTCTCCTCATTAGCAGTGCACCCATCCCAAACTAAAAGGTCCAATGTCAGTTTCATTGAGTAGGGGAGGGGTGGGGGATTGGGGGTGGTTATCAAGACAAGAAGTCAGGCTAAGCAACTTAGGTAGCAGTAGATACACTTGGTTTCCCTTCCCCAGCCCTCAGTCTGTCTCCAGAGCTTTGGGGACAGGAGCTCAGGAGAGGGCACAGGTGCCCGGCCATACATACTGGAGTAGTCAGCTCTGGTGTGGTTATGGGGGTGCAGGAGTTGTTCAATTTCACCCCACTGCCCAAGTCAAAGTCACAGATCTTCACTGGAGACACCTGAGAAGGAGAGCAGGAAGCAAAGTTACAAAGAGGAGCAACCAAAGAGCATGAGGAGACAGCATGTGTGGGTACAGTCATGCGGCCGCCACACTGGAGCCCAGCTTTACCTGCGGTCATTTTCCCCTCCTTGAGTGAACTAGAGATCACCTGAGCGTCTGTCCTAAGGTGTCCTCTTCCCCGTGCTCTTTCCTTATTTCCTGACTAGGGGAAAATGTGTGTACCACCTGGGGTCAGACTGTTGTGGACTTGCTAGAAGACAGGAGCAAACCTATGGACTTCCTGCCAACAGTGCAGGCTGCAACTCAGAAGTTAAGAGAACTTAGTATGTATCCCCTAAGTATGAACTATCCCTTGTAGTTCATTCACTGCAGGGCAAAGGAGTTTTGCACAAAACCCTTGACCACTTCAGGTGGCTTGGGGTGACTGACCAGGTTTTGCTTGCTTGGGGCTTTGTTGATTTAAGCATTGAAAGTTCTATGTTCCAGGAAATCCCTCAGGCTAGGAGGGCTGGTTACTCTGGGCAGCAGCAATGTAGCAGCCCAGCTCCCCTAGACTGGACACTGCACCTCAGACGGCAAACGGCACAGATCATCTCTGCAGCCACGTGAGGCCGCTGTGCACACACAGGGTGTGGGAATGGTCTGCGAGGTGGAAGCAGCACAGTGGGTGAGTCAAAGTGCCAGTCCTCACTCACTATTTGCCTGCTATGCCTTCTTCCCTCCCTTCCTTGGCTCTCCCTTATAGTCTACCCTTCCCCTTTTCCTTTTCACTTAGTTTCTCTTGTGGTTAAAATACTGGGTTGGCCACGAAGTTCATTTAACCCAAATGAACTTCGTGGCCAACCCAATATATATAATATAAATTTTAACTATTTTTAAGTTTACAATTCAGTAGCATTAATTATACTCATACTGTTGTGCAACCATTACCAGTGTCTTTCCAAAACCCTCACATCACTTCAAACTGAAACTCTGTATACATTAAGCAATAAATTATTCCCCCTCTCTCCAGCCTTAGTAACATCTAACCTACTTTCTGTCTCTATGAATTTGCCTATTCCAGATATTTCATTAAATGGAATCACACAAAATTTGTCCTTTTGTGTCCAGATGGTTCATCCAAGTGGTAGCATGTGTCAGAATATCATTCCGTTTTATAGGTGAACAATATTCCAATTGTATGGATGTACCACATTTTGTTCACCCATTCATCTGTTGATGGGCACTTGGATTGTTTCCAGCTCTGGCTATTGTGATTAGTGCTGCTATGAACACTGGTGTTCAAGTCTCTGTTTTCAACCCTTTTAGGTATATACACAGGTGTGAAATTGCTGAGTGTTACGGTAATGCTATGCTTAGCTTTTTGAAGAACTGCCAAACTTTTTCACAGTGGTTGCACCATTTTACACTCTCACCAGCAATGGGCAAGAGTTCCAATTTCCCTACATACTCATCAAAATCAGGTAAGGCTTTATGGGGGTCCTTGCTGCAGCAAGGGGGAGCAAAAACAAGCAACAAATTCTCCTGTTTACTCACCCCCAGGGGCATGGTGAGCTTGTTCCCTAACGGGGTGAAGGTAGGGGTGTGTCCAGGAGTCAGGCAGGAGAGGTGGCTTAAGTGGTTTTGTTTACCTCTTAGGTGGCATCTCATCAACACTTTTTATTTTCTGTTTTCTGTATTATAACCATCCTAGTAGATGTGAGGTGGTATCTCACTGTGGTTTTGATTTGCATTTTCCTGATGACTAAGGGTTAGAAGAAGCACAAGCTGGAATCAAGATTGCTGGGAGAAATATCAATAGCCTCAGATATGCAGATGACACCACCCTTATGGCAGAAAGTGAAGAGGAACTAAAAAGCCTCTTGATGAAAGTGAAAGAGGAGAGTGAAAAAGTTGGCTTAAAGCTCAACATTCAGAAAATGAAGATCATGGCATCTGGTCCCATCACTTCCTGGGAAATAGATGGGGAAACAGTGGAAACAGTGTCAGTCTTTATTTTTTTGGGCTCCAAAATCACTGCAGATGGTGACTGCAGCCATGAAATTAAAAGACACTTACTCCTTGGAAGGACAGTTATGACCAACCTAGACAACATACTGAAAAGCAGAGATGTTACTTTGCCAACAAAGGTCCGTCTAGTCAAGGCTATGGTTTTTCCAGTGGTCATGAATGGATGTGAGAGTTGGACTGTGAAGAAAGCTGAGCGCCAAAAATTGATGCTTTTGAACTGTGCTGTTGGAGAAGACTCTTGAGAGTCCTTTGGACTGCAAGGAGATCCAACCAGTCCATCCTAAAGGAGATCAGGCCTGGGTGTTCATTGGAAGGACTGATGCTGAAGCTGAAACTCCAATACTTTGGCCACCTCATGCGAAGAGCTGACTCACTGGAAAAGACCCTGATGCTGGGAGGGATTGGGGGCAGGAGGAGAAGGGGACGACAGAGGATGAGATGGCTGGATGGCATCACTGACTCGATGGACATGAATTTGAGTGAACTTTGGGAGTTGGTGATGGACAGGGAGGCCTGGTGTGCTGCGATTCACGGGGTTGCAAAGAGTCGGACACAACTGAGTGACTGAACTGAACTGATGACTAAGGATGTTGAACATCTTTTCTTACTGGCCATTTGTATACCTCCTTTGGAGAAATGTCTTTTCAAGTTCTTTGCTCATTTTTTAATTACATTGTCTTTTTGATGTTGAGTTTTAGAAGTTCTTTACATATTTTGGATATTAAATCCTTATCAGATATGTGATTTGCAATATTTTCTCCCATTTGTGGGTTGCTTTTTCACTTTCTTGATGATGTCATTTGACACTTAGTCTCTTTTAATTTTCATTTTTCAACCATAAAAAGGGGCAACAAACCTGTGTTATGAAGATCAAATGAAACAAAGGATACGAAAGTACACTGTAAATCAGAGGTGCTATGACAGAGTGGTTCAGAGCACCAGTGGAGTCCGGGATCAGACTACCTTAGCTTTAATCTCTGAAAGTGTTAGTTGCTTAGTCATGTCTGACTCTTTGTGACCCCACAGACTGTAGCCCACTAGGCTTCTCTGTTCATTGAATTTTCCAGGCAAGAATATTGGAGTGGGTTGCCATTCTCTTCTCCAAGTTTTAATTTCTGCTACTTATCAACTGAGTGACTTTGGGCAATTTCTTACTCTATCTAAACTTTAGTTTCCTCATCTCCATAAAATGAAAATAATAGTATCTACCTCATGAGATTTTATAAAAACTAGGTGAAATAAGTGTAAGTGCCTGGCGCAATGTAAGTACTCAAAAAATGTTAAACATAATTATTAATATTAACCATAATTATAATCATGATAAATTATAGTTTTATGCCAGAGCAATGGACAGGAAGCCACAAGCTCTTATTTGAGTGAATTTATTTCTATCTCCCACAAAAGCATTCTAGTAGCAGGCTGATTCACATGTTCCCTCACAGTCATTCCTTATTTATGAGCTCTCTCCGAATCCATTCCAAGACACGTGTATCGTGAATATGTACATGTATACACACAGAGCGAGGAATGTGGGCCATCAAAATAACCCATGCTTAAACTCTCCTAACAAAGAATCTGTCAAATTCACATATGCTTATGGAAATGCAAACACTTCCATTTAGTAACAGCTTAAGATAAAGATTAAAATAGGTTGCATTTGGGGACTTCCTTGGTGGTCCAGTGGTTAAGAATCTGCCTGCAAATGAACATGGGTTCAATCCCTGGTCCAGAAACTAAGATCCCATATGCAGTGGGGCAACTAAGCCCACACACAGCAAACCACCAAGGCCGTGAGCCAGCACAGCCAAAAATAGGTAAATAAATCCAATAGCTTAAAAAGAATAGGTTGCATTTGTTCAACACCAAGTATAAATGTCTTCTTTTTAATGGGTACCTTTGGAAATAAAAATGGAAGCAGAAACCCTTTTTAAGAACTTGCTTCCTAACTATAGCTTGTAGTGGTAGACGATAGCAGGCATACATTCTGTAACATAAACGTCATTCACAAGCCGAGATTTGCTTGATGTAAGATCGAATTGTTGTTTGACTCACATCTAGTGCTCTAAACGTAGGTGCAGTGGACTAGAAAACAATCACTGTGTTCAGGTCTCATACATTTTACAGATTCTTAGGTTTACGGCAACTTGCTCATAAAGAACACAGAAGGGCCCAGGACTAGCCCTGCCTGGGACGTAGAAACACTACATATTAGGATAAGACTCTCACGTGTCTGTAACAGTCAGTTCAACTGAGGCTGAGAGAGCCGCTGATGATTTACACTGAAAGTAAGGATGGCTTCCCTGCGTCTGTGTCAACTGTGACACCCCAAATCAGGCCCCAGGTACCTTTTCTGGAGATTCACACAGTATATTTTCTGGCTTCAGATCACGATGAGCAATGCCTGAAATGACAAAGAACAAAGAAATGGTTAACATATACACACAATTATCAAACATTCCACACACAATTAATTTTTTCCAAATGCTGTTGTTCGCAGATTAATTCCCAATTATGGTACATTAAAAAATCAACGAGCTACAGGAGTCAGAAATAACCAGAGACACAAACAGAAAGCCCAGTTGATTCTGCAAGTTCTTCTGAAGCAGAAGCTTTAGAAGTCTGGCAGGGATAAGAAGGGCTAAATGAATCCCAGCTAGCCCACCTCTCAGCACTGCACTGCCAACCCTGAGTAAGCAGCCTAACACGAACCAGAGCAAAGAGCCCCCCAAACAGCCCTGCTTGGAACAGCAGTGAAGAAATAATTAGTGTCTTGTTTAAGAGCATCTCAGGGGGCTGGAACTACTTTACCTCATTTCTTATTGTGTGGCCAACTTAAAAAAAAAAAGATTCCTTCAGTAGGACTCCCTGAATATTCAGAGGATTGAGAGTTAGTTAACAAATCTCCCAAAGCTTGTCTGACTCCCTTCTTACTTGCTCTGCATGTAGAAGACAGTCCTATCAGAAGGTGAGCAAGGACTGCTCTGGCCCAAGGGTGCTGTTCTTAAGAACCTCCCCCGTATTTTGGGCTTCCCTGGTGGCTCAGTGGAAAGAATCTGCCTGCCCCCACTCCAGTACTCTTGCCGGAAATTCCCATGGACGGAGGAGCCTGGTGGGCTCGAGTCCATGGGGTCGCTAGGAGTTGGGCCCGACTGAGCAACTTCACTTTCACTTTTCACTTTCATGCATTGGAGAAGGAAATGGCAACCCACTCTGGTGTTCTTGCCTGGAGAATCCCAGGGACGGGGGAGCCTGGTGGGCTGCCATCTATGGGGTTGCACAGAGTCGGACACGACTGAAGCGACTTAGCAGCAGCAGCAGCCAATACAGCAGACATGGGTTCAATCCCTGTATTGGGAAGATCTCCCCTGGAGAGGAAACAACAACCCACTCCAGTATTCCTGCCTGAATAAGACCGTGGACAAAGGAGCCTGGCGGGCTAGTCCCCATGGGGTCAAAAAGGAGTAGGATGCGACTTAGGGACTAAACAACAACAATCCCTGCATTTTGGTTAGACCTCCTTGAAGGAGACTACAGGTAGCAGCTTACACGAGGCATTAAAAGCTGCTGACTTGGCCAACAAGGCATCTGAGGGTAAACCATATTCTAACCAAAGACACTGACAAAGACTCATGGCCATGGTATTTTAGTGGTGGACTAAGAAATCTCCCATTCCTTTTTCCTCCTGCAGAGTATATGGTGCAAAGATAGAAGAGCCGTAAAATAGAGTAAAAGTCCAACAGCTACTGCTTGGAAGTACTGGGAAGCAGCAGAGGATGCATGGAATAATGGAGAACAGCAGACTCTGCTTCACTATACCTCCCTTGCTGATCAACTTCGCCGGCAGCCCTCTGGCTCACTGGCAGGAGGAAGAGGTCCAGCCCACCGGACGCTCTTCACTAGGGAGGAAGAACCTAAGCTCCAGCAGGCTAAGTAACTTCATCAGTCACCTAATTGAATGAGAACCCAGAGCAACTCAGTCCAGGCTGCACAAATTGAGCCAGGCTGCAGCTTGCTGCACTAAAAGTGAAAGATATTTTCCATTACAGCAAGTGCTCCCACAGAAGGATCACAAGCCACACATGGAGCCTTACTCTTCAAATAGATGCCTGTGGCCCCGTCATCCCCCGGCCTGAGAACTAAGAGTCAGGCGATAATAATGGGCCTGCCTCGGTGAGCACACCGGCCATCGAGCTGCTTCAGTTCATTTCCCAGAGGTTGAGCTGCACTGTGTCCAGTATTTAACAGTATGGAACTTGTTTCAGGCTGACCCATTCTAGCCCAATTCATCTTTCAGGTGTGAAGTTATTTAGAAAACAGCCAAGTTCAGCTGCAAATCGTTTTTCATCCCCTCCAACTTCTAGTCACATGGGCAGCTGGCCATCTAGATGTTAACCAGCTCACTTCAGAACTCCTAAGACACCACCAGCCTCTGGTCCCTGTAGTGCATTCTGGTGAAAATAAATAAATAAATAAGAAATAAAATCACCTTTACCCCCCTCCAAGGTATGGATCTTGTAAAAAGCGTGACCCAGTTTTGCAATCTACCGAGGCTGCTTGGAGAGCAGTTGTAAATCTCTGTCAGGCAGGTGTTACGTACATGCATCCCAGCTTTCAGAAACAGAACTACTGCTATTCATCATGTTGTGCAAAGTACGGATGCCCCCTTCTAGGAATTTTCATCCCATGTGCAAGTCAGGCCCCTAGCGTGGGCATGGAGCAGTTTCCTCAGGCCCCAGAGGAAGTGAGGTGGATCAGTGAGCCTCCCCTCCTGCACACGCCTCACCAGCTGCACTGTATCACTGGCACAAAGCAGGATGCAGGAGCACCATGGCTGCAAGTGGACCTAAGCACTGCTGACCAACGAGCCTGGCCACTGTCACAGAAGTGAAAGGAGCAGAACTAAACCTCAAAGTATGCGCTCCACCCCCACCCCCAGAAGGCAGGATACTTTTCTTTAAGGAATTAGTATAAAGAGGAAAAATGCTGCCTGCCTGGTGGGGGTGGAGGGTAGAGGAAATATTTTTGAAGAACTACTGTGTGCCAAAAAAGCAAAATGGCTGTCTGGGGAGGCCTTACAAATAGCTGTGAAAAGAAGAGAAGCGAAAAGCAAAGGAGAAAAGGAAAGATATAAGCATCTGAATGCAGAGTTCCAAAAAACAGCAAGGAGAGACAAGAAAGCCTTCCTCAGTGATCAGTGCAAAGAAATAGAGGAAAACAACAGAATGGGAAAGACTAGAGATCTCTTCAAGAAAAGTAGAGATACCAAGGGAACATTTCATGCAAAGATGGGCTCCATAAAGGACAGAAATGGTATGGACCTAACAGAAGCAGAAGATATTAAGAAGAGGTGGCAAGAATACACCGAACTGTACAAAAAAGATCTTCACAACCCAGATAATCATGATGGTGTAATCACTCATCTACAGCCAGACATCCTACAATGTGAAGTCAAGTGGGCCTTAGAAAGCATCACTACGAACAAAGCTAGTAGAGGTGATGGAATTCCAGTTGAGCTATTTCAAACCCTGAAAGATGATGCTGTGAAAGTTTTGCACTCAATATGCCAGCAAATTTGGAAAACTCAGCAGTGGCCACAGGACTGGAAAAGGTCAGTTTTCATTCCAATCCCAAAGAAAGGCAATGCCAAAGAATGCTCAAACTACCGCACAATTGCACTCATCTCACATGCTAGTAAAGTAATGCTCAAAATTCTCCAAGCCAGGCTTCAGCAATACATGAACTGTGAACTTCCTGATGTTCAAGCTGGTTTTAGAAAAGGCAGAGGAACCAGAGATCAAATTGCCAACATCTGCTGGATCATGGAAAAAGCAAGAGTTCCAGAAAAACATCTATTTCTGCTTTATTGACTATGCCAAAGCCTTTGACTGTGTAGATCACAATAAACTGTGGAAAATTCTGAAAGAGATGGGAATACCAGACCACCTGACCTGCCTCCTGAGAAATGTGTATGCAGGTCAGGAAGCAACAGTTAGAACTGGACATGGAACAACAGACTAGTTCCAAATAGGAAAAGGAGTATGTCAAGGCTGTATATTGTCACCCTGCTTATTTAACTTCTATGCAGAGTACATCATGAGAAACGCTGGGCTGGAAGAAACACAAGCTGGAATCAAGATTGCTGGGAGAAATATCAATAACCTCAGATATGCAGATGGCACCACCCTTATGGCAGAAAGTGAAGAGGAACTAAAAAGCCTCTTGATGAAAGTGAAAGAGGAGAGTGAAAAAGTTGGCTTAAAGCTCAACATTCAGAAAACGAAGATCATGGCATCCAGTCCCATCACTTCATGGGAAATAGATGGGGAAACAGTGGAAACAGTGTCAGACTTTATTTTTTTGGGCTCCAAAATCACTGCAGATGGTGACTGCAGCCATGAAATTAAAAGACGCTTACTCCTTGGAAGCAAAGTTATGACCAACCTAGATAGCATATTCAAAAGCAGAGACATTACTTTGCCAACAAAGGTCCATCTAATCAAGGCTATGGTTTTTCCTGTGGTCATGTATGGATGTGAGAGTTGGACTGTGAAGAAGGCTGAAGAATTGATGCTTTTGAAGTGTGGTGTTGGAGAAGACTCTTGAGAGTCCCTTGGACTGAAGGGAGATCCAACCAGTCCATTCTGAAGGAGATCAGCCCTGGGATTTCTTTGGAAGTAATGATGCTAAAGCTGAAACTCCAGTACTTTGGCCACCTCATGCGAAGAGTTGACTCATTGGAAAGGACTCTGATGCTGGGAGGGATTGGGGCAGGAGGAGAAGGGGACAACAGAGGATGAGATGGCTGGATGGCATCACTGACTCGACGGACGTGAATCTGAGTGAACTCTGGGAGTTGGTGATGGACAGGGAGGCCTGGCGTGCTGCGATTCATGGGGTCACAAAGAGTCGGACACGACTGAGCGACTGAACTGAACTGATCTGAACTATGTGCCAGGCACTGTGCTCCACTGTTACATGTGTACAATACACACACAAGAGACATACAATTATGTAAATGAATCGATATATATATAAAAGACCTAGGACAGTGCCTGGCACATAACAAGTGCTACGTGTTAGCTACTGTTGATGATGTCATTATGATCTCTCTTATTTCTCACCACAGCTCTAGGAGGGAGCCACTGTTACTGCGAGAGAACATAGTTGGTAAAAAAAAAAGGTGAAGCCAGAATTCATTTTTGCCATGGTACTGCTGTTAGGCAAATTTTAAAATGTATGTGATAGTAAATATATTTCCAGAAATGTGAAAAGATATATTGTGCAAAAATATTTAATTGACTACAAAAGTTCTAGATAAGGAACCATACACTTAAGTGTAATTCAAACAATAGTAGCCTGCTATTTACTATCACAATCAATGTTCAACAGATACCTCCAACTTACCATGTTAATAGAAAAATGCATTTCCCATTTATTGTGAACAAGATATAAAACTACACATATACTACCATGCCAATTTTGAAAAGAGAGACACAGGTGATATATTTTAAAACACTAGACTGAAAAATACCCAAATATTCAGCCTAGAATCTAGGTTGTATTATGCATGATTTTTGTATTCTTCATTAGTAAAGGAAAAGATCATTCACATACACACACTCAGACATCCCTTGTTCAACATGAAATCTGTTTTTTCCCCTCCTTGCTCTTTCTCCTGCACCCCTAGCCTGCATAATAGCTCCACAACCACCTGCCATCCCCTCAGAAGTGTAGGAGCCACCCTGGCCTGCCCCCTCACCGTCCTGGGTGTGCCTGCTAGCTGCACCAGCTCCCAGCCTTGTACCTGGCCTGCCCCTCTCCCTTGGCCCTCAGAGGCAACCAGCCCAACCCACGCACTAAGGCCAAGGCCCGGCTCACCCTTGGTGTGCAGGAAGTCAAGGGCGGCAGCGACATCCCGCACCACTCGGCTGGCTTCTCGCTCATTGAAGTGCTTCTGCTTCTGGATATGGGCCAGGATGGAGCCTGAAGAGCAGAGGGGGCAGAGAGAGCTGTCTTTTCAGGCTCTAGTAAGAGTAGTACCTTCTCAGAGGCCACGTTTTCAAAAGTTTCAGGTGGGGACACAGGCTTACTCATCACTGAATGTCCAGCACCAGCGTGGTATCTGGCACAGACCAGGTACCAGCACAAAACTGGACTGAACAGAACTGGACAGCTATCTTCTGCACCTGTCTATGATGAGTGCAGAAGGGCAGATGTGGAGCAGATCTGGCTTCTGAAATCGAAAAGAACTAAAAGTGACTTGACCCGGGGCTGGGGGCCTCTCTAGAGGAACTTTTCCTCCCTTGCATCTGAGCTCAGGTCCAAACAAGAGCACAGGCCTCCAGGTGGAAACGCCACACCTCTACTGGTTGTGTAAAGGTCTAGAAAAAGGGAAAAAACTGCTTTCTCGCCTGAAATTTCCCATTTATTATTATTATTGTTGCTGTTATTTTGTTGGCAATGGCTAATATTTATTGAGTAGTTGCTCTGTACCAAGCATTATGTGGTATTTTTTAAATAGATTATCTTATCCTCACTGCAACTGGACATAAATGTACACAACAGAGTAATCCTCACTAACCTGAAGCCAAGGAAGGTTAAGCAACTTGTTCCAGATCATGTATCAGTAAATGGTGGCGTCATCAGGACTCGAGCCCAGTAAGTCTGGCCCCAGGGCCTGGGCAGACCTCTCCTCAGCAGGACTTGTGGTTTGACTGCTTGGGGGATAGGATTCCCTGAGCCAACCAATCACTCTTTTTCACCCACTGAGTCTGGCCTCAGCAGAGCTGTGCTCTGAGTGATATGGCTACAGATGAAGCCGGCTGCATCAAGCATCTCAGAACAGGTAATTCACAGTGCTAGTGTCGCTGGGTGAAGCGGGGCACACACAGGCATGAGCATATGGCTTGGTTCCATGTGGTCTGTGCTCACCACTGGAAGCCAGAATTTCTGGCCTGAAGGTGCTCTGTGTCCTACAAATGGCACATGTTTACTTATTATCTCTGGCTTTTGAAGTGGGAAGAGGATGAAAGATCTTTCACTTGCCAGAGTAAACAATCAAAGGATCCCAATACACTGTGGAACATTCTGAGAAAACTGGCTCTAGGTTAAGTCTTGGGCTTGCTCAAGTCTTGTTTCCAAATTTGTTAAAAGGGAAGGTGAAGAGTACGTGTCTACAATAGCCCCCAGGACACCCAATTATTTTAATAATATTAACAGCTGACATTTATTAAAGCTTTACTGCCCACTGGGCACTGAGCTAAGCATTTCACATGAATTATCTCATTTAATCTTGACAGTGTTCCAAGGAAGTAAGAGCTGTCATTTCCCCTATTTACAGATTACAGAGAGTACCATTTGGAAAGGTTAGATGACTTGCTCAAGGTCACACAGCTAGTAAGAGATGGAGCTCCCTTAACCACCTAGCCCCTCCCCGTGTAGACCTCCACTCAGCTCCAGACATCCTCCTAAACCTTCACCTTGCAAATGTGACCTAGGGATGGGCGAGTGATAGGGAGGGAAGGGGCTTCTCTATGTCAGAAAAGTAACTTAAATATATATTCCAGCGATCATGTGTGTGGGTGATGGTAGTAGCAGTGGTGGTCAAGAATGGCATCTTTCCATCTGCAGGACGGCACTTCTCAAGCCTCCTTTCTATCCTGGTCTGTGTCCTAAACAATGTGTCCCTCCTTCTCCTCTGGTGAGCCTTTTTGCACTTTGCAGTGTATGTAAAAGCTTCTGCCCCATAATTAATTCCATTAAATAGTGAATATGTCATCAAAACAATAGATTGATAAATTGATGATGAAATATATCTATATATGAGCCCTATTATAATAAGAAGGCATTTATAGAATGTACATACCAATGACATTCTAACTCCTGCAAAATGCTAATTATCATCCTTCCCTCCGGCCTCCCTTCTCCCAAATCAAGGGCAGTTTTAAGTCCTTCATCCTTTTTATTAGCTTGACTCATTTTAGAAGTCTCTGGGATTCATGATGGATGATCACTACCCTGGGTCTTAATCAGAAGTCCGAACACACGCTCAACAGTAAGTACCTCCTTGCAATTTCTCAAAGACCAAGTAAAACCTTGTGTCGTCTTCAAAGAACTCAATCAGCTCCAAAATGTGCCTTAAACAGGGAAAAATAGGAGGAAAAGAAAAAAGGGAAAATGGTGTTATAGATTGAAGCTCACTTTTAAATAGACAAAAAAAAAAAAAAACACAAACAAACAGATGCTCTGTAATGGACAGAAATCAACTTGAAATCAGAATGCTTATTAAAGACCCAGGTTTAAGAAGTAGCCAATGGTGTTAGCAAGATTCAGGTCACCTTATCTTTCCATAATGTTTAGTCTCTGGTGTTTTCACCAAGTCTGTGCTGTCAAACCCCAACCCTAAAACCCACTAGGTAGAGTTATAAAAAAAAGTCCCGGTCACATTAAACTGAATAAAATCTGCAGCCGACTGGAAGCAATTGCGGCTAATAACACTGAATAGTAGGTGTGTGTCCTGGAGGCAAGCAGCAAATAATTACTTGCCCTCCCTCTTGCCCATAAATCACGGGGCAGTATTTACATTGCCTGGAGAAAATGGAAACATCTGTCAAATAGACTTGGGGCCTAACGTGGGCACCGCTAGCCCCTAACTGCTAAGCGCTACTTAATGAAACGGCCGCATTCCCCGCCACCATAGCACTTGTGGCCTTCCCCGGTGAGCACTCTCTGTCTGCCTGAGCATTACTGCGCTCTGCCAACAAGGTCGTCTTGTAACTCAGTAGGGAAGCCACCAGCCTGGATATCAGAGGTGTTGGGGGCTTTTTTTCTTTTAAAGAATGAAATAAACCAAGTAGAGTCTGTAACGCTGAACTCAGAAGCTGCAGGGCTGAAAATAAAAATCTGTCTCTCATAAAAAAATGCTGACCACTTTGGGACAGACATCAGGCTTTTACTAGCCAAAAGGCGTCCGAATAAGATGGCCAAAATGGCCTAATTTGAAAGAAGATTGTAGAGGCAGTGCCTGGAGTTAAATCAACAGCAGCCCCCTTCTTCCAAGCTTAATGACAAAGCCATCAATACCGGCCACTGGCTCCCTGCTGACCCTGCCATGACAGGAGAGAGCGGGAAGCGGAGTCTTAGAGGTGACCCTGATTTAAAGCCACAGTGGGAGAGCCACTCATTCGGAGCTGGTGGTGAGCAGAATAAGATGGGGCTAGAGACCACCTTGGCCCAGTTATCAAGCAAAGAGTGTTAAACAAGGTTTCAGGACTCTTAGTAGTAGCTGAAAGTCAAAGTTGCTCAGTCATGTCCAACTCTTTGCAACCTTATGGACTATACAGTCCATGGAATTCTCTAGGCCAGAGTACTGGAGTGGGTAACCTTTCCCTTCTCCAGGGCATCTTCTCAATCCAGGGATTGAACCCAGGTCTCCCACATTGCGGGTGGATTCTTTACCAGCTGAACCACAGGGAAAGCCCAAGAATACTGGAGTGGGTAGCCTATCCCTTCTCCAGCGGATCTTCCTGACCCAGGTATTGAACCAGGGTCTCCTGCATTGTAGGTGGATTCTTTACCAACTGAGCTATGAGGGAAGCCCTAGTAGTAGCTGCACATATGTAAATATGCCAGAAAAAGAAAACAGCACAAATAGTCTCCATAGTTATCATCATCCTCATCTATTTACTAAAGCAGGTCCCTATAGATTTCTACTCGGCAACACTCAACCTACTTTCTACAGGTGCTTGCAAGAAATAAAACCAATTTTTTTCCCAAGCAGCCACTGATGCAGATTGCTCGCTCTTCTAACTTGCCTAAATTCCTGGTATGTACAGTATTTCAGCCTACACAGAAGACAGCTTCTTTGCTGCTGCTGCATCTCTCTGTCTCTCTCTGTCTCTTTTAAAAATTGTAAGATGGAAGGAGTTATATACAGTTGTGGGGGAAGGAGCAAGAGCTAACTGCTGGGGTTGGGAGATGGTGAGAAATAACCTCCTTTTCTGCAGCCAACCATCCCCCACAGAGAAGCAGCAAGTCACCTAACACTATACTCACTTGTTTCCTTGACACTGATAGAGCGTCTCCACCTCCCGAAATACCCTACTCCGACTGTGTCCTGCGTGTTTTTCGATGATCTGTGTGAAAAATAAAACTTGTCATATACACCCACCTGGTCAAAACACTCCCAACAGGTGCCCTCTGGCAGAGTGCAAGGCCAAATTCAGCCCAAATCCAGTGTCAAGCACAAGTCTGGAGTAGGCCATGGCGACGCAGGCACTGTGGTTCAGTCAGCAAAGCAACAGACTGGCCCCAGGACCTTCTAGCCCACCTGTTTGACTCTGGCCAAGTACATCGCCATCGAAGCCTATGAGGGTGCCACCCCAGCAGCCCAGGGGAGACTGAGGCAGCCAGCAAGACAAAGAATCAGCTCTCCCAAGCTCCTATTCTGAAGGCATCTCTCTCTGCCTTAAGGCTAAGAACTTACAAGCTCTACTGAAGGATCTTCTAGTGCTGGAGGAAGAGCAAGGGGATAAGGGATACAGTAAAGAGGAAATAAAGCTCCAACACCCAGCTCAGATGTCACTTCTGCAATTCTTCTGAGAACTTACCCTTTGGCAGGCATTGTATGAAGTCATTTAGGTACATAATCTCAGTTAATCCTTACAACACAATCCCGAAAAAACAGGCAGAGGTAAAGCATTTTGCCCACAGCTCTGCTAAGTGGCAGTGCTGCCATTCAAGCCCAGAACTGCTTCTAAAGCCCTCGATGTCCAACATCCGCTTATATCCTACACAACTTTGCTCAGAGAACCTGGAGGCTCTGTCTCTCCAATGATGCTGTGAGCTTCTCCCCCTCCCCACCTATACCTGGAGATGCCTGGCAAGTACTGACTGAAGGAATGGGCCAGCCAACAGATGAGCAGGGGGTTTATGTGGGGACTGGCTTACTCTGCACATCTCACAGACCCATTCAGAGCCCCAGATCACTGCAGGTAGAGCCTATGAGCAAGTCTTCCACAGAGCTGGTACTGGCTGACAGTCCCATGTGTGGGGTGGGCAGACACTGGGTCCTTTATCCCAAGACTGTCACCAAAGACACTTCAAGTGTCTCCAATATGTAGCAGCACACACATCTACAACCAAGTGTAATTTTCTAAATAAGTCCAAGTTGGTTAGTAGACCAATGGACTCCAGTTCTGAGCTGTCAGAGAGGTGTGATTCTGGGGCACAGAAGCTATTCAGCTTGTTCGTTCATCAAGCAGATCACAGTTAGGAAGAAATTCCCAGCAGGCAACTATCCAGCATAGCTGGATGGCATGATTTTCTCTGAGGAGGTAAACAGCTCTTGCTACCAGAGATCATAGGGGTGTGCAAAACATGGAAAACTATGAGAAGTTACAAGGGAGGCTCAGGACCAGAATATCTTGAAATTCCATTCCAAGAGTAAGACTCTAGGATTCATCAGTTGGATGGCTGTTATGCAAAGCCCTAATAAAATCAAGTATAGTGGAGCCAGGCTGGAGAAGTAGCCCACATCTGGGGCACTTTCAAAGAACAGGAGAGATGTGAGACATGGGCAGCATTGCTGAAACTGAAGCATTGCCATGCCCAGGTCTGGTATTTGCCCAAAGATGCCAGGGAGCATGGAGGAAGGGCAGCCTTAAAGAAGTAGTTCTGTCATCCACAAATGTATTAAATATTTGACAATCCATTTACATTTACCCACTTAGGCATATTTTTAAAAATTATTTGAAATTTATACTGATCTGTTTAGAACAAGGAATCAAGATAATGCTTTTGCTACCACATGAAGCAACACTCCAGCAAAAAGGGCTGTGGCTTAGCAAAAGTGTTCTCCTTTATAAATCCATCTGGGACTATGACCATTTGGTTAAAAGGAGAAACATATCTTTCAAAAGCCAGTTTGGCTGGGTTTACCCATTTGAAGCAGCAATGAGAGCTGCTGGCTCAGGTAGATGTCTTGAAAACTTTGGTGGGTACCTGGATGGTTCAAATTAACATTGCTGGGGTCTGCCCCAAGTTTCTGATTCAGCAGGTCTAGGATAGAGTCAAATAATTTCTGTCTCTAACAAGTTCCCAGATCATCAAGTTGCGCTGATGCTGATAATGTAGGGACCATACTTTGAGAACCACTGCTTTAGATCCAACCCTTCTTTCATGTAGCGTCAGCAAACAGAAGAGCAGAGGGGCAAGGTGAGCCACTCTGAGGTCATGTAGCTGGAAAATACTTCTCCTGCCCCAAAGCTGAGCACTTAGTCCTTGTCAACACACTGTTGTACATCACTTGTACAGCATCTTGTAAACTGTGAAATGTTTCTGCCTCTACCAGTTCATTTTTGTTTCCATCTTCATAACCACTCCATGAGATTGGAAGGATTGGTATAATTATCTTCCTTCTAGAAGTGTGAGAACTCAGACTCAAAGAGGTTCAATGACTTGTCCCAAGTTAAACAGTAGTAGTTTGTCAAAAAAGAGATTCAGATAGGCCTTCTAATTCCAAATCTGACTGTTTTCTGAAGCTGACTTCATTCACCAGAGGCACTGCCCTAAGCACTTTACACATATTAACTTATTTAAACCTCACAACAATACCATATAGGTTCTATTATTACACTCATTATACAGATGAAGAAACTGAAGGACAGAAAGGTTAAGTAACTTGTCTAATGTCTCACAGCAAGTAAGTAGAGAAATTACCGAATCCAGTGAGTACAGCTTTGGAGCTCCCATTCTTATTAAGCCACTATGCTGTGAAATGTAAAATGTATCTGGTTTAGGACAAGCTGGGACTCACTATCTGTAAAGTAAAGCCTGGCATCTATATGAGACACTCACTTTGACAGCATACTCGTTGCCATTCTGCAGGCTCACGGCAACTTGAACTTTGGCATTGGCTCCCTCTCCCAGCAGTTCAGAGGTCAGCTTGTACACATCTAGAGGTGAAATGGAGGAGAAGCATAACAAGATGAGTCACCCCTTGCAGAGAAGGAAAGAAGAGCAGCGTCACTTGGCTTCCCCTGTCTGACAGCGCAGGTGCTCAAGGACCCAGCAGTGCTCATTGATGAGAAAGGCCACTAGTGCTGCCGGCTGCCTTGGGACTCAGCTTCACGACAAGCAGGTCTCAACACAGGATCTTGTTCCTCATTTTAGAGATGAGGTCAGTGAAGGGGGTTCAATCCAGCACATGCTTCCCAAGTACCTACTGTGTGCCAGACAACTTGTCAGACTCACAATAGGGACAGAGTGAGGAATAAAACACAGTCCTTGGCCTTTGAGAGTCACAGTTTGCTGGGGAAGACAGACAGGTAAGTACACAAGTGACCCCAGAATAAACCAGAGAAGGACAAAACACAGTAAGAAAAAAAAGAGCAGGGGAAGGGGAAGGTTAAATCTTCTCAGTGGATCTAGGGGATCCTCACAGAAGGGATGTGATCTGAATGGACATCATTCATTCACTCACTCATTTGTTGAGCACCTACCACATGACCAGTGCTAGGAACTGGTGATACAAAGGGGAATAAAGCACTGCTTTATTTTATACCACACATAGTGGAAGTCACTGGAGATTTCTGAGAAGTTTCCAGCAGTTGCCCACAGGAAACAGGAGAGAGAAGTAAGATGCAAACGGATGCCTCGAGGTTTTTAGAGTGCTGAGTCAGAGCGATTCTAACACAGCAATAGCTCTGGGTCAAAAGTATATTTAGGTGATCTCCCAGGCCCACAAAGAGCACAAGCTCTCTGAACCCCTTCCAAAGGAAGCCACAGCTCCATCAAGGTCTCTGCTGAGCTGACCTCTTCCTCCCTTGGCTACTGTTCTTCATCTTTTTCCTCTAAAGGTAGCCTAGCATTAAAACCCGCAGAATACTGTTAACCATGAAATTAGATTTTATCACTTAGTTATGAGAAACTCCATAATTGCACAAGTCATCTGTGAATAACAGGAAATACTCTCTTGTTCATTGAAAGAGAAAGACCTTTTGATTTGGAAACTATTCTAAAACCCTTGGGACTTGTGTTCATTCCCCGCCCTCACCCCTCTGCCATACACAGACTATTGTTAAACACAAACAGACAAAACCTTACACTAAGCACCTTCTTGGTTCCATCACTGTTTGGTTTTACAGCTATTTGGATTTTAAATGACACGCTTCTCTCACAATGCATACTTGGAAAGTAGCAATATTCCTGACTTATAAAGGGTTTGTTGTAGGACCACGCTACAAAACAATCAATTCACTAGTTAGGTCTGCAGTGCTGGAAAGAGGGACCATACACGGAAGCTATTTCAAGTCTCACAATGAAAGAAAAAAAAGTAGATGCTGGGGGTCACTCTGTCATTTCTTGGTTACTCCTAGGAATAGCAACTGAGACTTGCAGGTGTGTCCAATGAGTCACTTCATCCCATCCAGTGTCCAGTGATAACAGGACCAGCTCCAAGCCTGGTGCCTCACAGTGTTCAAAATGTTTGATGACCTGATCATGTCCCCTGAACACAATATGCACTCTTTCAATGGAGTCAGAGTCATCCAGCACAAATGGCTGCAATCTCTAGGAGCTGAATTCTCTATTGATAGAAGGTTTAACTTTCTTTCTTTCTCTTTTTTGTCTGGCCATGCCACATGGCTTGCAGGATCTTAGTTCCCCAACTAGGGACCAGGCCAAAGTAGTGAAAGTGCGGAGTCCTAACCACTGGACTGCCAGGGAACTGCCTAGAAGTTTAAAGTTTCATTTGCAGCCACGGCCTTTGATGTTTCATCTTCCTCTGCCATGGCTATTCTACCTCTCGGCAGCTCCTCCAAGACTAGCTGAGGGAAAGATTACATCTGAAAAGGGGCTGAAACCTACCAGGCGACCTTGCTCCATGTGCAACTGTGACAGGCTGCCTTCTGTTCCCTGATGAAGCGCTCAGACCATTCAGAGGAGGCCCGTGCATCACCTGGGAGCTCTTCCCATCCTGGTGCTCTTTCTCTGTCACCCCCTTTCTATAAACCATCTCATCTTCGTCTTTTTTTTTTTTTTTTCCTCAGCTTAAAAATGTATTAGTCAGCTAGCGCTGCCATATCTAGATACCACCGACTGGGTGGCTTAAACCACAGAAATGTATTTTCACACAGTTCTGGAGGCCATAAGTCCAAGATTCGAGGTGCTGTCAGATTTGGGGTCTATGAGGCTTATAGATGCCACCTTCTTGCTGTGTCTTCACATGGCTTTTTCTCTATGCTCATGTCTCTCACTCTTATCCTTCATGCCTATCACACGGAGAAACATGAAGCTGGCTCTAAGATCTATACTCAGGGCTACCAGGATGCTGGCATACTTGGGGAGTCAACGACCCAGCTCTAAGAGATCAAAGAGAGTGACCAACCTTCAAACTTTCCTGGCAAGGAATCAGTGGCCCGGGCCTTCCGCTTCTTCTTCTTCCTCTTGTCACTTTCTGCAATGGGAATGGGTTCACTGCTACCCATCTCTGGGAGAAGAGAGGAGATGGAAGGGAAATATCACTGGACTGATCAAGCTATAAGTAAGTTCACTAAGAAGAAAGAGGAACAGGGAGACCCAGGAGCTTTACACACGTGGCTTTTAAATATCTATGAGGACTATTGATCTGTTTTGACCCAGGAGGCAAAACTAAAGGCAAACCATTATAGGAGATCATTAACTGTGGAAAGGAATTCAGACAGATGGGCTAGATTAAAATCGGATAGCAGAAGCCTGCTGTAACCAAGCTCATTAGCACATGGATTTAGATGTGCCCCCAAACTGAGCAATGAATCCATAAGCAGAATCCTACCTGTGACATCTTCCAGCCTCAGCACCAGAAAGGTAGGACCCAGGGAGCTAAGCAGAAAGGGAGACGGGTTTGGGAGGGCAGTCCATACATTGAAATGACATGCTCAGTAACACTCCTGTGGATGTGCAAAGGATTCAAAAGGCCCTCAGTGGAGACTGCTTCTGTATAGGTACAACAGGGCAGGGGTTTGGTTTGAGGGTGGCCCTAAATTCCTTCATGTCCAAGAGCACAGGCTGGAGGGCCTGTGAGGCCCGGGGCACACTCTGCCTCCTTAGCTCTTTATTTCAGAGGATGCAGGTAGGGTCCATTCAGAAGTCTGCCGTTAACAGGTCTACGCTGTGTTGCTGGATTCAGTCATTTTACAAAAACATTATTATCTCTCCCTGGAAGGCACCTGGCTCCCCACCTTAAAGGGAGGATTTGTGAGGCAGACATTTAGACATTGGACAGAAAAGGGTAGGGCCAGAGAAAATAAAGCAGGAGACTGAGAGGGGGAAAGAGAAAAGGAGGAATAATGAACCAGTGGCCAATCATAGTCCTGTTTCTAAGACACTCTAGTAAGGGCCTTCCCCTGTTAAAGATAAATTACTTATAGAACATGTCATGCCCTTGATCCAGAGTGGAGCCTTAATACTCTTTGCCTGCAGTTAGAAATAATAAGATTTCTCTCAAGTCTCTGGGTCTAAATCCCCACCAGGGTGATTAAACCTTTACATCCTTCTAAAATAGAGGCGCTCGAGTGCTGATGGGGTATACAATGTGAGAGACTTTTAGACCAACCTTCAATAAACACAGGCTTGGGTTGTTGGATTTCTTTTTTTTTTTTTTTTTCCTGAGATTTTGAAATGGAAGCTGGCTCTTTGCCCACTGAGGGGAAAGGCCCACTCTCTTCTCAGAGGACCCCAGCTGAACACGATCAGAAAGTTGGCAAGTCTGCTCAGGAAGACTGATTAGAGCCTAGGCATAGCTACTGTACACCGTTCTCAGAAGCAAGTATGCGACAGCCATTAGGAGAAAGCACATAGAACAATGGCACGTTTCAATAGCACAATCCAGGAAAACCTAGCTAAGCAGCCAACTGTCTGACAGCTCAATGGAGGTGCATTCTTCCTTCCTTTTTAGGATCTGCTGACAGCAGACTTTCATTTACATTTTAGAGTACAGATAAACACGTGAAAAAAGGAATCCACAGAGGATCGCCACTACTCTAGTTGAGAGCTTCAAGCACAGGATGTATCTGGACACTGCAACATGCTATGAATTTCAAAGAACTGAACTTAAATATTAGCACCCCAAGATCCATCCTCCCAAAGGGAGACTAAAAGGAAAAGAGATGCCCAACATAGTGAGAAATTCTACAGAAATAAAACACAGGGTCACTTATCTTCAGGACCCCAGGAAGGGGGCGCTGGCCAATGGGACAGCAGGCTGAGGAGGGACCACTGTCCCTCTTGCCCTGCCCTTGTGTGCAGTCCAGTGGCAAGCCCCTCCCACCCCACCCCACATCTATTTTCTCACTAGCACTGCGAGCCAAGTGCAGAGTGGACAGATCTCGGATTCACTTCTCTTTTTCCTTCCCCTGTCCACGCTCTGAAGGAGGGCTGAAGGACAAGCAAAACAGCCCAAAGGCAGCAATGGAGAGGCGCAGCAGGAGAGCTGGCGGCGTTATGGTTCACGGGGGACGCTCAGACATACTTATGACTCTAGCTAGAAAACCCCGTTAGTCGCAATTTATACTTGGTTTTCACCACAGCAGGGCTGAGGGAGCCGCTCGTGGAAGCAGCATACCTCTGACGCACTGCCACACATGAGATATAAGATTTTATGGCTTCGCACACAAAAGGATAGAGTACCTGGTCTATTCTGCATGGAATCCAATGGAAGAGGGTATGCCAGAAGGGACAGATGGTTAAGACTTTCCTTGGAAACAGAACTTGTTGAAGGAGAGTTGTTTTTGAAACTAGGAAGAAAAAAATGTAGGAAGGCAGTGAAGTGAAAAAACATATTTAACTCCCCTGTTTACAGTGGGGGGTGGGTGGGGCAGGAAGTGGGATGGAGACATGTCATCATCTTACAAAGGGCTGAAAGCTCTTTACCTGGAGCCTGTCCATACACTGTCTTGGGACTTTAGTTTATTATGTGTGTAATCATTTGATAAAGGCTTCCTCAGGGTGCGAGGCTCCACAATCAAGCTGGTCCTTGGCTCACCTCCTTTCCTTGGCCTAAGAACTCCTCTCAGCCATCAAAGCCCAGCTCAAAAGTCTCTCCTCTCTTATAATAAGTTAAGGTTTTCACAAATACTTTGGAAATCTATGCAAACAGATTACTGTACTGTACTGTGTTACTGTACAGAACTCAAATAGGGTCCTCCATCCACTGCTTCCAAACACCCTGCTAGCAGCTAATACTAGAGCACTGGTTCTATTTGGCCTTGAGCTCTCTCCAACGTCCTAAAGGCCAGGGCTGTCTTCACCTGCTCACCCCTGTGTCTTCTAAGTAAATCATGGTGCAGTGTCAGATGCATACCAGGCATCAGAAAATGTGCACTAAAATAAAAATGATACGAGAGGACACACATCCTTGGGCTTAGGTGCAGGCCTGTCACCAGGCCCTCTAAGTACCAAGTATACACACTGAAAGAAATACAGGGACACCTTTGCCCTGTAGGCAGCACAGAGAATTCATTCACTGAATTCCCTGAAACACTCCCTCTCAACAAAGCCCCCTGACTGAAAGGTCCTTAACTTTCTAGCAAGAAGCCTGTCTCTGCTATACGATCAGCTGATGTGTCTGCTATTTCAGAGGGAGTGAGCACTTCCTTCACGTCTGAAGACAGACCTCAGCTAGTACTTCACTGCCTCCAGCCCTCGCTTTCCTCTTGGGCAAGGCTTAGGGGTCCACTGCTCGTGTACCAGTGGAGGTGAAGTTCGAGAGGAAGCACACTGCTGACAGGAAAGGTGTGTGGGCTTGGCGTTGGGAGACCTAATGACAGTTCAGTTCAGATATTACCAGATGTAGCACCAAGACCAAGTTACTTTGCCTCTTCAAAGTACCAGTTTCCTCATCTACAGATTAGGTTTAAAAATAATACCTGCCCTTTCCAGCAAGCTATGAAGACCCAGTGTTTTACATAAGATAAAAGTGTTTCAAAAAACATGTGTATGCATAAGTCTGTATGCACATACACAGAGGAGAAAGACTAGACAGAAGTACATAAAAATGTTAAACTATTACAATCTGAAAGTGTTGATTATGCACCAAGCACAGGTATTTTACATACATTATCTCTAACTCTCACAATAATCGCCAAAGGTAAGTACTTCACTGTATTTCAAGTGAGGAAATTGAGGCTCAGAGGTTAAATTATCTGTGCATGTTAGTTGCTCGGTTGTGTCTGATTCTCTGCGACTCAATGAGCCTGCCAGGCTCCTCTGTCCATGGGATTCTCCAGGCAAGAATACTGGAGTGGGTTGCCATTCCCTTCACCAGGAGATCTTCTCAACCTGGGGTTTGAACCCAGCTCTCCTGCATTGTGGGCAGATTCTTTACCATCTGAGTCATTGAGGGAAGCTAAATTATCTACTGAATGCCAAACATCTAGTTAGTTGTTTAACTGGAATTCAAACTCAATGCTGCCCTTTCAAGTCCAGGTTATGTCTGGTCTATAGCAGTTTTCTCTGTGTGATGGGGTGATTTTTATTTTCTTTATATTTTTCAGTATTCTCCAAATGGTACCAATGATGTTTACTATTTTATTTAGTGCTATTACTGTTTCAGTCAAGTTTTTATTTTTCAACAAAATATACAATAATATTCTCTAACGTACATTTGAATTTAGTCTGTACAGCTTTACAAATTATACCTAGATTTCTTTATATCAAAATTCAACATTAGGTGGAGAAAAAAACATTTCATGAATTCTGGTGCCTTGAATATATCATTTTTATAATTATGAAAAACAACAAATACCATTTTAATTTTTATTTTTATAAATACTATTTTTTAAAAGGAAAAACTTTGTGGAAAAAAAAAACCAACTCTAAAATAATGCATTGAACACTTGTGTCTGAGATACACCCTTTTAAGTCCTGGCTCTTCACACTGTGTGAGCTTTGGTAAATTGCTTAGCTTCTCTGAGGATCAGTTTCTTCATATACAAAACAAGGTCAGAGTAAGGCCCCCGACTCTCTACATCAACAAGAATTTTCTGAGGATCAAATGAAAAATGAGAAGTGAAAGCACTGCTGACTTATTCATTCAACAAACACTATATTTATTGGGCACCTACTGGCTGTCCAGTGCTAGACACTGAGAACACAAGAGAAGACACAGTCTCTACCCTGATGGAATTTAAATCCACTGGAATTTAAAACCATTCCAATTCAGTGGGATAAGTACTATGACAGGGGAGCACCAGGTGCTGTGGAGCAGAAGACAGGCATTTAACTCAGTTTGGTCACTAGAGGAAGGGACAGCTAAGCTGACACCTGAAGGATGATGCTGAAGGAAGCAGCCAGGTGGGGGCTGGGGAGAGAGATAGAAGAGGTACACGGCCTGCAGAAGAGGCCGTGTGGCCAGCTAGTGCCACAGCAAGTCATTTAGGCTGGCTGGAGTGCAGAGGACGTGGGGAAGTGGTGATAAGTTAGTTGAAGGGGTGAGCAGACGCAGATCATATGCAGTCTCTCTATCATAGTATCATCACCATAACCAGTTTATGTGTTTCTATGCCTCGGCTTAAGTTTATCTTGCTTTCTCCATTAAAATAAGAGGAGGGATGCATAGTCTCCTTTCTTTGTAAAACACATTATCAAGTGGAAGTGTAGTAGGTTGGATCATATAAAGATATGATCATATCTTTATATGATCCAACCACCAACCTAGTTCCTGCATGTGGAGAGGGCCCAGAGAACTCACAGAGCGCAAATGCATTGAGGGGGCTTATCCCGTAGGACTACAAGAGCCACAGATACTCCTGACATCCAAGTACCCATCCACTGTTCAGCCCACAAGCTGACCTTGAGGCCCAGCTTCTGACAGAACTGTGTGATTTCTCCACGAAGTCTTAGGAGCCACACTGCCCCCAAAGGCACCAGATCTGTTCTCCACCTTTCGGTACAGCTTAGAGAGAACTAACCAGCACAAACATCTGGTATGTGACACCAAAGATGATCATTTTTCTCCAAGAACATGACTTTGCTAGCTAAGTCGGCTTGGCAAACTTAGTTCATGCTCCTCTCCCATCTACCCTAGAATTCTTGTTAAGGTCTATAATTCACTTTCCAACCTGTGAGAGTAGTTCCCTTAGTCACTGGAGCTTTCTAGAGAATGAACAGTGGTGACAGTAAGCTGCTGAGGATAATTATTCATTCAGCTGTCTTCCCAGTCATCAGCTGGCTAAGGGCCCCCAAACGAATGGAGAACTAAGAAAATGAAAGGAAACTGAGGAAATGAAAGGAAGGGTGATGGACACTCCTCAGGAAGAGGCTGAGACTAAGGAATCTGGGCAGAGGATGAGGCAGGGAGGAGGAACTGGGGAGCCTGGCCTGGAACATTTACTTCTCTGAAGTAGTAGTAACAGTAGTAGTAGCAGCACACACACCACACTGACTTGATGCTTACCACACGCCAGGCAAAGTTCTGAGCATTTTACAAATACCACAGTTTACATAAACTGACTTACTCAATCGTTAGAACTCTATAAGGTAAGTATAATTATTATACACATTTTACAGATGAAGAAACTGGGTACAAACAGATTAAGTAATCTGCCACAATTATACTGCTAGTAAGTGGCAGAGCTGGGATTTAAATCTACAGAGTCTGGCTCAGAATTCAAGCTTTTAACTATTACAGTATATTTAAACATGAATGCTGAAAGGCAGAAGGGGACAGGCAGCCAGAGTTAGCCAGGTGCCAGACAAGAATGCTTTTATCTAGAAACCTTAGCATGGAGCCTCCCCTCCGATGTGCTGTGAGCTACTGATCCTCTCACCAGCTGAACAACATCACTTTTTCTTGTACTATGATGTCAAAAACATTGGGCGGCTCTAGCTTACATAAAACAAGGTCATGACTTACCACATTATCATTATTAATCTAAAATCTAACTACCCAGAAATTTCCTCTCCCTTGCTCTCACTGAGGCAGTTTTGAATTTTGTGTTTTGGCCTGTTACAGGATGAGTTACCAGCCAGTCCAACTACGTTATTCCATGGCAGTTCTGGTATCAGGACAAGGCTACTGTATTCTTCTGTCTGACTGATTAGTTGGTTGATTTGGTTTCTGGTGGTATCATTACTATGTAGGGGACAAGATCAAGGGAAGGGCACACTCAAATGGAAGTCAAATTTAACACATGATGGATGAAAGGAGCACCTTGTGAAATCAGCTTGTCCTGATCCAAGGACAGCCTGTGAATGTGATTCCAAGGGTCTACAGTATTTCACAGGTTTGCCCCAGTGTCCAGGGTGCAGCGAGGCTGGGCAGCATTATGCAGACTGCAGCCTACCACTCAACTACAGTGAGGCCCACTAAGGCGCCAGTGGGGTGATGATTCACAACAGGCCTCAACAGGGTGGGGATGGTAAGATTCCCAGGGGCAAAAGGTCTAGTTTCAGGACCATCTTCTTCCTCTGTTCTGATTATGGGTTCATGTGTAGCCTTCAGAGCTGTCACTGCATCATCTGGTAGAAGGAATGAGAACAGGAAAGGTGGAGGGGGTAAAGGGAATGTGTACTTAAGAAATGGTAAACAGGAAAACAGAACTACCATATGACCACACCTGGGTATTTTTCTGAAGAAAATGAAAACATTAACTTGAAAAGATACCTGCCCCCTAATGCCCACAGCAGCATTATTGACAATAGCCAAGAGATAGAAACAATCTAAGTATCCACTGATGGATAGGCAGATAAAAGAGTGTGAGATACACACACACATACATATATTCACACAATGGAATAGTATTCAGCCATAAAAAAATGACATCTTTCAATCTGCAATGATACAGATGGTCCTTGTGGGTATTAGGCTAAGTGCAATAAGTCAGACAGAGAAAGACAAATACTATGTGATTAGTGAATGTAACTTATATGTGAAATCTTAAAAAAGAGAACAGACTGCTCACTGCTAGAGGTGGCAAGTAAAGGGTGGGTAGTCAAAAGGTACAAAATTCTAGTTGTAAAATAAATAAGTCATGGGATAGAATGTGCAGCATGGCAATTATAAGGGCTTCCCTGGTGGTTCAGTCGGTAAAGAGTCTGCCTGCAATGCTGAAGAGCCAGGTTCGATCCCTGGGTTGGGAAGATCCCCTGGAGAAGGAAATGGCAACCCATTCCAGTATTCTTGCCTGGAGAATTCCATGGACAGAGGAGCCTGGCAGGCTATAGTACACGGGGTCACAGAGTCAGACATGACTGAGCGACTAACAGACGTCTAACACAGGACAACTACTCTTAATAATACTGTATGGTCTATTTGAAAGTTGCTAAGAATAGGCCTTTAAAATTCTCATCACACACAAAAATTCTGTAACTGTGTACAGTGATAGATGTTAATGAGACTTACTGTGGCGGTTGTTTCACAAATATCAAATCATTATGTTGTACACCTGAAACTAATAAAATGTTGTATGTTGATTACGCCTCAGTTTAAAAAAAAAAAGTAGCAAGCAGGAGTAAAGGACTGGATTTGTGTGAGCAGGACAGTATAAAGAGCCGAAGTCAGCTCACCCAAACTTATTAATACAGCCCACAAGGCCCTTCAACATCTGGTGCCCATCTACTTTCCAGCCTCACCAACCTTTAGTCATTTATTCTTTCAAGGAAAAATGAAGAATGGCTAGTTCAGCTTGCAATTCACAAACAATCTCAAGAGTGCTTTTCCTCAATAAAAGTGCTGTGCTTTGATATAGAGCAGGAGTGCTTTGAACATTTTCACTGTGTCACATGGAATATTAAAAAGTTGTGTACTCAAGGAGATTCAGTAAAATTAATGATTTCTATTGCCTCATTAAGGACAGATTTAAGTGAACATGGTATTAAAAAAAAACAACTCTAAGTGTGTAGTGGTAAAGAATACAATGACTGTGAGTACAGTTCAGTGCCACTGCCAGGGTTTGTGCTAAGGCACCAGCAGTTTGCCTGTTGTTGCTCTGCAACAACAAACAGCATCTTGGCACTATTATGAAAACAGCTTTGACCTTGTAGATACCCTGAAAGGTTTCCAAGGCTCCCCAGGGTCTGCAGAGCACATTTGTGAACCACTGTTCTAGGCAATGGGGAGGGATTGGCCACCGCTGGAGCTGTGCTTTAGGGCAGGGGTCCCCAAGCTCCAGGCCTTCTGTTACATCAGTGGCAGCACTAGATTAGAAACAAAGTGCACAGCAGATGTGTAATTCACCTGAATCATCGCTAAACCACCCCCAATCCCCCGTCCATGGAAAAACTGTCTCCCAAGAAATCAGTCCCTGGTGCCCAAAAGGTTGGGGACCACTGCTTTAGGGCCATCAAACTGGCTGTGATGGCAGAACAAACTGTAGGCTGGAGGGGGACTGGAGGGCAAAGTGAGGCTGTGACAACCCAGAGGAAAGCAGGGAAGGAGTGTAGCTGAGGTGGGGACAGAAAGGAAGAAAAAGAGGTGAGGGGTGTTATGGGGAGAGGGAATGAAGCCACAGAGGCAAAGCTGGTCCTGATCCTGCCCAGTGACTGGAGATGGAGGAGGAGTCAAAGACCACTACCCTCCTCAAAGGAAGGCATGGGGCCTAATGTCTCTCCGTCCCCACTGTCTTGTATGGAACCAGGCACAGAGGGTTACCTCAATATATGTTACCTAATCAAAGTCAGGTAATGTAAGAACAGCAGTACCATCAGAGAATGGGAGAATCCACCAAGGGCAGCTCGTTGGGGATGGGAAGCAAGAGAAGTCTGTGTCCCTGGCAAGCTTCAGCCAAAGGAGGGTGACATAGCAGCAAAGTAGGAAAACTCACAGGTCAGGATAAAGCCAGTCTCACCTAGCCCACAGCTAAACCAATCAGCAAATGAGGCACTGTTGTAACTGTGAGGCATGATGAGACCTCAGGTCAGCATGTCATACAGAACCCTTCAAAAAGTCCTCAGATATGTTAAATTTATTTTAAAAACCTGAAAAGATATATTTCAAGATATTATTAACAGCAGTTACTTGGGGAGAATGAAATTAAGTGGGTTCATAATTTTATTTTTTATAGTTCTATCGTATTTGATTTCATTTTGTTATGATACAGTTGTTTTACCTTTAGGGAATAAATGTTTTATTTACTGCACGGTTTTCCTTATGAACCTCTCTGCCATTTTCTTCTTGTGCTTCTCCCTGCTTAGTAACTGTCTTAGGTGTGCCAAGGAGCCCAGCTAATCCCAGTTGCCCAACCGAACACTGAAGTCTCTGACTAACTGCTTCCTCTGGCAATATCAGATACAGATCTACACTGCTTATGGAAAAGTTCGCTTTATGCCACTTTGCTTTTATGAAAGACCTTTGTTAGTATGTATACATTTTCAAGAAATACTAAGAGGGTTTTCCTTTTTATGAGAAAGGATGAAAAGTGAAAATGGAGGTCAGCACATCTTGAATGTTATAGTGGCAGCACGCACCGTGGGCAGTGAGAGTGGCACCACTGAACTCCTTCCCTAGGAACGACACTCAGCATCTAGCTGATGGAGCCTGGAACTCTCTCTGTGAGCATCTGTGCTTGATCTCCATTTATTTTGTGCATCCATTAGCAAGATGTGTCCTAACATAATTGCTTTACAGCATTTCGGCTTAAGGAAGATTTCACCAGAAGGTCCTACTTTCAGATAGACAGGAAATCTGTAATTTCAACCTGACGCAATCTAAAGCGTTAAGTAAGGGACTTCCCTGGAGGCCCAGTGGTTAAGACTGAGTTTCCAATGCAGGGGACACAGGTTCGATCATTGGTTGGGGAACTAAGATCCCATGAACCATCCGGTGTGGCCAAAAGGTAACAAACTTTTTTCTAAAGTTATGTAAAATGGGCATCCAATCTTACCTATAGGTCAGCCCAACTCTGCGAAGCGAATCCTCTGTAAACTTGAAACTTCAAATGCAATAATGCTTCTGTCAGGGGCTGCTGTTTTCCAGCTACAGGAGAGCTTTCAATGGCCTCTGTGCACAGCAGACATTATTCAGTTCTCCATCGGCCTCTGCTTCATCACATATGGCATGAAAATCTTCAGAAAGCAGAAACGTAAAGGATGTAAAAATATTGACTTAATGACCAGAGAAGATAAAGATCAACCTGTATTCCCTGAATCTGTGTTATACCAGTAAGTAGGTAATCACAAGGCAATCATAGATTTCCCCAGTCTTTAAAATCAGGCATTGGAGCATTTAAAATGCTGACACAAAGCTTTGACTTAACAAGTGTCTGGTTTAAGTTTTCAAATTATGCTTCCACTGTGGCATTCCAGACCCAAAAAGAAGTAATTGGACTCGGATAACAGATAGGGAACCTCTGTTCCCCGAAGAGCCTCGCGCAGAAGGTAAAGGCTGCCACTGCTCTGTTGTCCACTTAGAGATGAATGAACTCTGGGTCCATCTCCCAGTTGTCAGGTCTAAGACTCACAGTGGGGAGGCAAGAGTCAGAAAGGAAAAGCAGATGCTGAGAACAGCAGGTGGCACGAACAGGAACAAGGTTTTCTGCCAATTGCCTAACTATTGCTGGTTTTCCATCTGATGACTTCATTTTCCAAATGTCCACTGCTATTTTTAATCTCATGGTTCCACTTATCAGCTGCCAAGGTTGATTTGTCAATTTCTCTATGCAATGAGTATGTACTTCCCCTTTTCCCAACAGAAAAGCTCTGAAAATGTAGTTTAAATCCAAATTCTAGGCCCTTGTGCTAACATTTCTAAAGTGTTTTCCTAACTGGAAGCCGGATGTATTTCATCATTACCTCAAATCACATGTCCCAAACTGGACTTGTCCCTAACCCCCAGCTACCACTTCCTTCCTCCTTTCCCTTTTTCTCTATCACATTATCACCCTGCCAGTCACTCAGCCACAGAACCTTGAAATCATTTCTAATGTTGCTTTCTCTTCCAACCTCTTAAGCTCCAACTATTACTACGGTCAGGCTCTCCTTCAGCCTGGTATGTAGTTCCTTGAAAAGTAACACCCATTCATCCTTCCAGGCCCATTATAAATTACTGAGAGAAGTCCCACAAATTACAGGAATAGTCCCTGACTTTTTTTCTACTTCATCCAACATTGAATTGAAAGCACATCTACTATTGTAATACTCAGAGTTGGCTCCCCTCATGCACACGTGGCTCTCCCATGAGGCTGTAAGCTCCTCAAAGGCAAGGACGTATCTTTTTCATCTTTGTATTTCCAGCATCTAATGTAGTATCTGGCACAAAAAGGGGCTCCAGTTAATATCTGAATGAATTATTTCATCCATAAAATATTTCTTTATTGTTCAGAAGAGAACATTAACACACAGAATAATCCTTCCTATTGTGCATTTTATTCCCAAACAAATCTCTGTGGCCCAAGGAAACTATTTCCAAGGTCCACGAAAGCTCAGGTTATGTTCCCTCTCCCTGTGGCCACAATGCTTCCAGGGACAACCTCGAACACCCTTGACTTTTAACTCTTTGCTTTCAGTCTTGCCATAGGTTTGAATCTCTTGGCCCCTTCTTGTTGCCTATAGTAGGGGTTGGCAATTGTTCTCTGTAAAGGGCCAGAGTCAGTATTTTATACTTTGTGTGTCACATGGCCTTTGTCACAACAACTACTCAATTTTGCCTTTGCAGAGCAAAAGCAGCCAGAGATGATATGAAAATGAGTGAGTGTGGCTATATTTCAGTAAGACTTTATTTATGGATGCTGAAGTTTTAATTTTATATGATTTTTGTGTCACAAAATATTAATTTTCTCTTGAACTTTCCCTCAGCCATTTAAAAATGTAAATGGCTTGCAGTCCAGACAAAAACAAGTGGTGAGCCAGATATGGACTGTAGGCCATAGTTTGCCAATCCAGGTTTCCTTTCCTCACCAACTCCATCCTTCTACACATACACACACACACACACATTTCTGTTCATTTCCACCTCTAGTAGAGCTAAGTAAAAACAGTCTTCACAATTCCTTTATGGACTTTCATGTTATTCTATTTGGAGCCACTCCAGGGCTGGGGAGAGAGAAAGTGAGTGGGCTTTTGAGTCATTAGGGCCTAGATTCAGAGTCTAGCCTTATTATGTAATAATGAGGTAACCCTGGACATAATATTTAACCTCTCTTGTGTTTCACTGTCATCATCTATCAAAAGGGAGCAATAACATCTATGTGACAGGGATTTTGTGAGAATGAGCTAATCTGGATCAAGTTCATGGCACAATGCCTGGCTTATAGTATGCACTCAATAAATAGTTAATTGTTACTCTAGCTTGGGATATAGCTTCCTCAGATCAGCTGTGACTCTGGAAAGCAATCCAGCCACTCTGTAAACTACAACTGGGCAGCAGAGAGAACAAACTGAGAGCAGAGTACAAAGGCAGAGACAGAATTTGGAGGTTTTCAGACACGTGATCCAGGATTCTGAGTGCCTGGTTGGCCCCGATTCCTCCTGACACCATTCCAAATTCCAGTGGGCCTCTTTTCCTCCTCAGAAAGAACTTCTGACTCTCACGCTACCTGAATCTTCTTAGCATTCCATATGAAATATCCAGAAGAGCCCTGGAACCCTCTCCTCATTCCCACACCTCTTCCTGGTGGGAAGGGTGGGAAAGGGTGAAATGTGACCGGGCCAAATCTCACAGACTGGTCTGCCACCGGATCTTACACAGGTCAAGCACCCAAGTCTCTCTCAATTATTCACGAATTTTCTGCTGTACAGGGAATGAATTTTTTTCAGAGTTCAAAAACTCTACAGAAGCTTTAGAGAAAAAAAAACAAGTACACAAATAAGACATTTCCCCCCATAAAACATCAGTCAGGGTGCAGATAAGACAGATAAGCTTGTGGTATCTTTGTCCTTGATCCGAAAAGCCAGATTTGAGCCTGGCACTTTCCTGTTCCAACACTTCTAATGGGTATCTACTGCCTCTGGAATGACCAAGCTCCCATGCTGTCACTCAGGGCCTCCACAGTCTTGCCCTAGCCCACCCCTCCGGCATTATATCTTACCACTCCTCTACAGAAGTCCTCACCTTTAGCCCAGGCAAAATGGATAGTTTCTACCTAACTTCACTGAACAGTTTCCAGCTTCCCACACTTGTACATAACTCAGTCACAGTACCTGTAGCATTTTATTGCACATCTTCCCCTAGACTGTGAGCTAGCCACAGGGCAGACTGTCTGATTCACCTCTGGGTCCCCTACCCCTAGCACAGTGCCTGACATGGGGCAAACATTCAATAAATGTTAATGAATGAATGAAAACATCTGAAGTTATTCTGCCCTTAAACTGCTTTAGTTGGATTCCTATTATCAGACTAAGCACAGTCTAGGTCATTGTTGAGAAGGAGAAAGACCTAAGAGAAAGAAAAGCATGACCAATGTGATCCAAGCAACAGAAAATATGTTTTAATACTGAACTAAAAGAAAACATAGCTGTTTAGCCTCCAGAAGAGAAGATGAGGCCCAATTTGATTCTGGTTTTAAGTCTACAAAAGGTTCTCATGAGAAAATCTTGATCTCATCTTCCCTTATAATCAGAGGGAACTTTTCCATATTCATGGAAAGTGGAAAAAGAAAAAAACAGCTTAAGTTCAGGCTAGAGGGGCTTAAATCGGAGAGAGAGAAGAACCAAATCAGGTAGCACTTTTCAAAAGACACTGTTACTGTACTTTTTGGCAAGTGAATTGAAGGGGTTTGGCTGAGTACTGTTTTTCTGGGCTATGCTACGCAATTTGTGGGATTTTAGTAATCTGACCAGGGATTGAACCCTGGTCCTCAGCAGTGAGAACACAGAGTCCTCTGGACTGCCAGGGAATTCCTGGCAGGCACTTTTGTTAAAGGCTGTGCAAAAGGAAATAAACATGCAGCTCTGTTCCTATTTGCTGTGGAGACCAGGTGGGTGAAACAAAAGTCAGGTAAGACTTTTCTAATGAGTCACTGACTCTGTTTTTTAGCCACTGACTTTTAATTGACCCTTTTCCTACTGGCACTTTTTGTCATATCATCCTTTGCAGGCATACCTCAGAGATATTGCATGTTTGGTTCCAGATCACTACAATAAATCAAATCACATGAATTCTTTGGTTTTTTGGTGCATGAAAAAGTTATATCTATACTATATGGTAGTCTATTTAGTACGCAATAGCATTATGTCTTAAAAAAAACAATGTACATACCTTAATTAAAATTAATCATTACATTAAATCAATTTAATATTATTAAAATTAATTAAAAATAATAAAATACACTTATTGCTAAAAAATGTTAACCATCATCTGACAATACATAGTTGCCACAAACCTTTAATATGTAAGAAATACAATATTTTCGAAGTGCAATAAAATGAGGTATGACTATGTTTCAAATTTTCTTGATGGGACAATGGAAAGAAAGAGAAGGCAATGATATCAGAGTAAGACAGTAGGGAAATGGTCATAAAAATATACCTTCTATAAAACCAATACCTAATTGGATATCAATAATAATTATCAATAGTATTACTATTGGGACTTTCCTGGTGGTCCAATGGCTAAGACTCCATGCTCCCAATGCACGGGGTCCTGGTTCCATTCCTGGTCAGGGAACTAGATCCTGCATGCCACAACTAAAGAGCTCGTGTGCTAAAACAAAATGTTCCCATTCTCCAACTTTCTTTACCTCCTTTCTGAAGACAGAATAAAGAGCCCCAGTCTCGGCATTTGAAGTCTTGCAGTATAGTGAAAAGAACACAGGTCTCTGAATCCAACACTAACAGGTTTGAACCAAGCTCTGTCATTTATGAGCTACATGACTTTGGGCAAATCACTCTAATCTTTCTGAGGTCCAGTTTCTTCATCTTTAAATTGGGGTTAAATATCCCCATGTTATAGGATTCTGAGGATTAAATAAATTATTGTGTGTAATACATCTAATATACTCAGCCACAGAGCAGAGTAGAGACTAGATAAACGTCAATGTTCTTCTCTTCACACCTCTATACATTATGGCCACAATTCATCATTTCAGTTTATTTCCCTTTCTCACCAAACCCATTCCTCTCCCTCTACCTCACCCCCACCTCTAGACCACTGCCCAGGCTGTTCCTTCTCACTGGAATGAACTTCCTTCAAGGCCTAGCATAAATTTTCCAACCTTCAGGAATCCTTGCTGAACCCCCTTTGGTCATGTTGGGATTGATTTCTCCTACTTTGTTTACATTCTTTATTAGATTTACTAGAGTCAACCTGATTTCAGTTATTTATGTACTTATCTGTCTTGCCAACTACACTTGAGGGAGAAGGCTCTGAAAAGACAATTACTTATAGGAGAGCAGGAAATGTGTTGCTCTCTTCTGTGTATATTTCTCAATACCAGGGTCCTGTATGTAGAAAGAGCTCAATATGTGTTTTTGAATTGAATCTTGCCACCATGGTTTTTCCAGTAGTCATGTATGGATGTAAGAGCTGGACTACAGAGAAAGCTGAGCGCCGAAGAATTGATGCTTTTGAACTGTGGTGTTGGAGAAGACTCTTGAGAGTCCCTTGGACTGCAAGGAGATCCAACCAGTCCATCCTAAAGGAGATCAGTCCTGGGTATTCATTGGAAGGACTGATGCTGAAGCTGAACTCCAATACTTTGGTCACCTAATGTGAAGAACTGACTTGTTTGAGAAGACCCTGATGCTGGGAAAGATTGAAGGCAGAAAGAGAAGGGGACAACAGAGGATGAGATGGTTGGATGACATCACCGACTCAATGGACATGAGTTTGAGTAAACTCCGGGAGTCGGTGATGGGACAGAGAGGCCTGGCATGCTGCAGTCCATGGGGTTGCAAAGAGTCGGACATGACTGAGTGACTGAACTGAACTGAATCACTGACTGACAAACTTTACAGAAAGCTCCTGGACTGAATTTCTAAAATTCTGCTCTCACTGCCTGACTTGTTTAACACACAATTTTTAAAGTATACTGATATTCCTAAACTAAGAGCCACCAAAACTCATGCAGTTTGCTTCATTCTATCACCCACTCTTTCAACACACTCTGGACTCGTCTAAAGACATTTCTTTAGGATATAGGAAGACATGGCTGGGAGGACATCACTCCCTCATGGAGGTAGGTGACCCTGAAGAACTGTTCTACCCCATCAGTTAGAACGACAGCCACTGAAACCATATTAAAAAGCAAACAGTATTCTAGGCCAGAATACTGGAGTGGGTAGCCTTGCCCTTCTCCAGGGGATCTTCTCAACCCAGGGATTGAACCCAGGTCTCCCACATTGCGGGCAGATTCTTTACCAGCTGAGCCACAAGGGAAGCCCAAGAATACTGGAGTGGGTAGCCTATGCCTTCTCCAGCGGATCTTCCCGCCCCACGAATCAAACCAGGGTCTCCTCCATTGCAGGCAGATTCTTTACCAATTAAGCTATCAGGGAAGCCCATAAAGCAAACATAAAGAACCCAAAAGTAGATCTGAATGATTTCTAGGTGCCTCTGTTCCCAAGTCTATAGAATACATAGTTTTGACATGTCACATGTAAAGCACTTAAAACAGTATATGCCACATAATAAGTACTCAATAAATGTTCGATATTTTCTTATAAAGTAGCAGACTGGAAGAAAACAGAGTCAGAATCTTTCACCTTTCATATTATCTCTACCACTGACTCATGTCTTGTCCAGTCTTGTCCCTTCCCCTGTCTGGGCCTCTTCCCATCTGTAAAATCGAAGAAGAACCAGATGTTGCCCAAGCTCCCTGTACCTTCAATAAGGTATATTTCTCTACAATCACCAAAGAGCCTTCCTGTTACAGATGGTGAAGCTGCTGGCAAGGAAAAATGGTAGCTGCTGGTTCCCAGAGGAGAGGGGCCATGGCAAGGTCCGAACAATTGATTGGTAAACCACCTGTGCACCTTCCCCTGTGTGAACTATAACACATTCAGTGCAGGTTCCTGAACAGAACATCACCTCCTTGCCAACAGAACTCACAGCAAAGGCAAGGCAAGAGGCTGAAAACAATAGTAGCAATGATGGATTCTGCCTTGTGCAGGATTCCTGCACTTTCTTACCTTTGATGCCTATAATTAGGGCACCATCAATCTAAACTAGGACTCTCCTTAGGCACAAAAAGAAGAAAGAACACAAAGGCCCACTCTGAACCTGAAAGCTCATAAAACAAAGACCAAAGTGAATATATAAAAATGTCACTGACTCATCTGACTGCACACATTGCAGAGGCCTACTATGTGCCAGGCAGAGGAGGGATGAAACAGACATGGTCCCTTTCCACCAATGTACTCAGAGCACATCCTGGGGGACATATCCCAAGGTATACTGTAATCAGAGCTATATTCAAGGTGTAGTTTCTGCTACAGAAGATGGGAAGGGGGCAACTAATCCAGTAGTGGGAATCAGAGAAGCTTCAATGACAGGTTACAGGAGACACAGGCCTTGAAAGATGAAGGTGGGGACTCTAGGAAGAGTGAATAAAGGAACATGCAAGGGAGTACTTGAGGGAAATTTAAAAGAAAAAAGTTTATTTTGCCTGGGCCATAGGGTGCAGGTTTGAGAGAACAAAGAGAAACAGGGCAGGAGAGCGATTTGGGAACAGATTATGGAGGGGCTTTTCCATGAGGCCAAGGAGTCCAAACTCCATAAGGTAGGCAACAATGCCAACCAAGGTTTCTGAGCAGAGATATGTTGAGAACATTTCTCAGGAAGATCACATGGGCACCCATGAAAAGGAAAAAGGAACCAAGTTACTATATTACTATGGGATCTTCATAAGTTTGGGCCAGAACCCAACAGCTCCTGTTCACAGAACTTACTGCTCAGGTTCAGCTTCATGCAATCCAAGTTTAAGAGGTGCTCCCTTGCTAGGCCCTATAACCATCAAAATCTGCTAGCATAATAGGCCTCCCAAAGTCAAGAACTCAAGCAGCACTATGGATCACAGAAAGGGAAGAGCTGATGTGGGAGAAGTTGGGGAGAGATCACCAAAGTCTCCAGCTGCCCCAGCTCCACATTAAAAAACAAAACGAAACACCAACCTTCTTTACATTACTTCCAGCCAAGCCTTCTTTACAGGGGCTGAAGCTAAGGATAGTGGGGCTGAAAGCGCTTGGGTCAATGGCTGAAGATCCAGTGAAATAACAGACATGAATTGTCCAGTTCAGTGCTGGGCATATGAGGACTGGTCAAAAAGCACTGACCCAACCTGTAAAGTCGGCTCCACCTGTAAACCCCACTGAGGCTTCAAAACCTAGGTCACCTTAACTCTTCCCCCAAGGCCTTTCTAACGTCCAAAACGACCCAATTCCTAGAAATCACACTCATTTCACGTACCAAATATTCAGCACCCGATTCATGAGAGGTGCCACATTAGGGGACTGCAACTCACCTTCACAATGACCCTCCTGTTCCTTTTTAATAGAAGAGAAGCTAAAGCTCTGGGTGGGAAAACAACTTACACAGCTACTAAGTGGCAGATACAGTCTGTCTTCTTAGGGAGTTAGTTTCCAGGCTACCTGTCAGATGGTCAATGGCAGATCAAAGGCCAGGTGAAGGCACACAGCTAGTTAGGTGGCAGAGGTGAGATCTGAACCCAGGACTGCCTGACCCAAACTCGAGCATTTCCAACATTTCAATCCTGTCACCCACGCTGGCCTCTGATCTGCCACTGACCATCTGACAAGGTAGCCTGGAAACTCCCTAAGGAGACACTGTATCTCACACTATTCTCTCTCCTCACAGGACAGCGACCCACACACGTCAGGAACTTTTAAGTGAAAACAGTTCACTTTAAAATAATGGAGTGCACAGATATGAAACATTCCTCACATGAAAAACTATTCATGACGTTGGACTGCCTGAGCCTCGGGCCCAGCCATATAGCCTAATACGTACCGAGTCTCAAACCCGCCCCTGGCTAAACTCCGACGTCGGACACCTGTCACAAGCCAAGCCCCAAACCCAGGCGCCGGCTGAGCCTGGATTGGAGACACACGATGCGCCCAGAGCTCGTCCCGGACGGAGCCTCAAGGAGAGTCTTAATGAAGCTGCTCCTTCAGCTGTCCGCCCCCGCCTGCCCGGCCGGCCGGCAACAGAATAGAATCTGGTCGTGACCTCGGGCCGTTCTGAAAGCCTTGACAGCTCCTTCCCAGGAACAGGACTCATTCACGGGCCGCCCCTCCCTCCCCCGTGGGCGCCCCATTTTACTCGCAGGGATATCTCGCTGTCTGGGCTTTACCTCAGCTGACTCCTGGCGGAATAGGTCGCTCGCACTCCACCTACAGAACGCTCCCCCGAGAACGCGGAAGCGGCAGTACTAGCCCCGAGGGGCGGGCCCGACCCAAGAGAGGCGTGAGGGGCGGAGCTGCGCCTGCGCCCTGTTGGCTACGCGCTGGAAAGGGTGGGGACGTACTAAGTAAACTGCGCAGGCGTGCTGGGAGAGGGGCGGGGCGATTGCTGGGGTAGGGGGCGGGGCTTGGCGTCTTCTGACGCTACCTTTTCGGACTGGAGGTCAGGAGTCCTGGGAAGCGCCTGGAAGCAGGAGGCCGGGCAAGGAGCAGGTATAATTATATTTACCGAGCGCTTCTGCATGCTTGGAAGGAAAGTTATGACCAACCTAGATAGCATATTCAAAAGCAGAGACATTGCTTTGCCAACAAAGGTTCGTCTAGTCAAGGCTATGGTTTTTCCTGTGGTCATGTATGGATGTGAGAGTTGGACTGTGAAGAAAGCTGAGTGCCAAAGAATTGATGCTTTTGAACTGTGGTGTTGGAGAAGACTCTTGAGAGTCCCTTGGACTGCAAGGAGATCCAACCAATCCATTCTAAAGGAGATCAGCCCTGGGATTTCTTTGGAAGGAATGATGCTAAAGCTGAAACTCCAGTACTTTGGCCACCTCATAAGAGTTGACTCATTGGAAAAGACTCTGATGCTGGGAGGGATTGGGGGCAGGAGGAGAAGGGGACGACAGAGGATGAGATGGCTGGATGGCATCACTGACTTGATGGACGTGAGTCTGAGTGAACTCTGGGAGTTGGTGATGGACAGGGAGGCCTGGCGTGCTGTGATTCATGGGATGGCAAAGAGTCGGACACGACTGAGCGACTGATCTGATCTGATCTGCATGTTTGGGAGGAATATTTTGAATGCTGCCAGTCTTTTTAAAAACGAGAACAAGTTCTGTAAAATTTCTTAGAAGGTTTGGGTGCTTAGAAATTTCTTAAAGAGATGAGAATACCAGAGCACCCTACCTGCCTCCTGAGAAATCTGTATGTAAGTCACGAAGCAACAGGTAGAACGGGGACAGACATGGAACAACGGGCTGGTTCCAAATTGTGAAAGGAGTACGTCATGGCTGTATATTGTCACCCTGCTTATTTAACTTATATGCAGAGTACATCATGCGAAATGCTGGGCTGGATGAAGCACAGGCTGGAATCAAGGTTGCTGGGAAAAATATCAATAACCTGAGATATGCAGATGACACCACCCTTATAGCAGAAAGCCAAGAGGAACTAAAGAGCCTCTTGAAGAAAGTGAAAGAGGAGAGTGAAAAAGCTGGCTTAAAACTCAACATTCAAACAAACAAACAAAAAAAATCATGGCATCCAGTCCCATCATTTAATGGCAAATGGATGGGGAAATGATGGAAACAGTGACAGACTGTATTTTCTTTGGCTCCAAAATCACTGCAGATGGTGACTGCAGCCATGAAATTAAAAGGTGCTTGCTCCTTGGAAGAAAAGCTATGAACAATCTAGACAGCCTATTAAAAAGCAGAGACATTATTTTGCCGACAAAGGTTTGTCTAGTCCAAGCTATCTTTTTTCCAGTAGTCATGTATGGATGTGCGAGTTGGACCATAAGAAAGCTGAGAGCTGAAGAATTGATGCTTTTGAACTGTGGTGTTGGAGAAGACTCTTGAGAGTCCCTTGGACTGCAGGGAGAGCAAACCAGTCCATCCTAAAGGAAATCAATCCTGAATATTCATTGGAAAGACTGATGTTGAAGCTGAAGCTCCAGTACTTTGGGCACCTGATGTGAAGAACTGACTCATTGGAAAAGACCCCGATGCTAGAAAAGATTGAAGGCAGGAAGAGAAGGAGATGACAGAGGATGAGACTGTTGGATGGCATCACTGACTCAATGGACATGAGTTTGAGCAAGCTCTGGGAGTTGGTGGACAGGGAAGCCTGGCATGCTGCAGTCCATGGGGTTGCAAAGAGTTGGACATGGCTGAGCAGCTGAACTGAACTGAAATGAATGTCTCAATAGCCAGATGATCCTGAGTCACTCAGGCTTAGGTTCCAACCGAGGTTCTCAAAATTGCTATGTGCCCCACATGGCACCCAAGTTCAGTTAAACAGAGATGAGGGCTTTAGGGGCTCAGAGGAGGAAAGTCTTAAGGAAGGTCTCCCCACATCAGATGGAGTTCCAGCCATGCCTGTGGGGGCTCCCTTCACCATACACTCCACACAGCTCCTGGGGGTGGGGCAGTGGGAGTACCAACAGGAAACAACCTCCAAGAGGCTGCAGTGTTCATGAGGTCCAAGGATGGTGGGGGATCCTTTACACAGCAGGTGAATTCTCTGCTCCAGCATGGGGCAAATGGCTCGCTTCCCTATTCCCTGCTGCAAATATTTTTATGGCTCCTGAGCCAACAGGAAAACAAAGCCTTCTGCAGCCTGGCTGCTGTTCTACATTCAATACACTGCCTCTGCCCAGATCCTCTCTTGCCAAGTTTTGCCCTATGGGGGCCTCTTTTGTGTAGCTGAGGCCCCAGCTCTCTCTTTTATCTTCTGTCTGTCTAGTCTTCTCCAAGCATCCCTCTGAATTTCTCAAAGTAGTTTTGTGAGGGCTTTCTGATGTATTCAGACATTCTCATGTAAGGTACAGGTCTTGGCCACACAGTTCTGAGATAAATATACCATTATATGGTGTATTCCAGAACCACCATGATCCCAGAGCCTGAAGTTTCTGAGTCTAGTAATTGAGGGAGTAGTGAGTGACCTGTCATAGGAGGTGTGCAAGCAAAGCCACCTTTTAGAATGCTGGACTGGGGCCTCCTCTGGTAAGCCAGAAGGGGCTGCCTTAGACACCTACAGCAGTGGTGGAGGGCCTTAGACACCTACAGCAATGAAAGGAGGGACACTGGGCATCAGGAAGGCAGCCAGGCAACAAATGATTCAACAAGCTATTACATGTCAAGCGTTTAGAGTTCTACCTAACACACGGTGCGTGTTCAGTCGCTCAGTCGTGTCTGACTCTTTGCAACCCCATGGACTGTAGCCCACCAGGCTCCTCTGCCCGTGGGATTTCCCAGGCAAGAATACTGGAGTGGGTTGCCATTCTCTTCTCCAGGGGAATCTTCCTGACCCAGGGATGGGACCCATGTCTCCTGAGTCTCCTGCATTGGAAGGTGGACTCTTTACCACTGAGCCACCTGGGAATCCCACACCTAACACATAGTATTTGTTATTATCGTGAATGATCCACAAACTGAGTAACCAGGAGTTTAGAAATAAGTTAAGTCCCTTACTCCCACAGCTGATCATTAAGGAGATGGGGGAAACTGGGGTTCAGAGGAGAAAGGAATGTGCCAGGGTATCTTGGGGGCTGGGTGGGGACTCAAACCCAGGTCTCTGCCTCCTAGGAGAGCCACTGCATAAAGCCAGGCTGTCTCCTTCTCAGAGAGAAAAAAGAGCTCTAGGTGGGTCTTTGCTGACTGTTTAAGAACCAAGCTGTTTTTCAACTCTTATTTAGGCAGTTTGGGTAAGGGGCTGTGGAATGATAGCAGGACCTGAGCTAAGAGCTTCAGGTGTCCCTGGGGAATAAACTCAGGAGTCAGCCCATGTCTTGCCACCCCCACTTGGAGCTCTAACCAGCACCCAACAGCCTTAAGAAGGCCTTCTTCTGCTCTGATTAGGGTTAGGGCTGTATTTCTGTCCTGTCCCTTAACCCATTAGCTCCAATAAACTACCCAGATTAATACGACGGGTGAGAGTGGCCAGTGCCAAGTGCCCTGAGCTGAAACAATGACTCTCCAAAGAGACTGAGTTCCCCGAAGGTAAGGCCCAGCCCTCCCCACTCTAAGATTCCTAGCCTAGCCCAGGAATTCTAGGTCGTGAATTCTCAGAGCCCTGGGAAAACCTCAGTGTCTCCACCCTGGGGAGCTGGGCCAGATGTAACCACACCAGCCAGCCCTTCACAAGGCCCAGGATCTCAGGACACAAAGCCCTCCCTCCCATTCTGGCCCAGTTCCTTCCACAGCCTGCCCAGGAGCCATGTGGCACGCAGACCACAGCTTCCCACCAGGCCCTTTAGTTTGCCTCCTTTATTTTACCAAAAATAACAAAGATAAATTTTCCCTCTGTTTCACAAAAAATAGATTGCCCCCATTCCACTCCCCCGCACCGCCACCACTTTCATAATCAGCACTGGCAGTAGCCTAGACTCAAACTCCCAATATACAATCCTCTTTGGGAGACTCTTTGACATCCCCCCAGACCCCCAGCCCCACGCCAGAATTTCTGGCGAAGCTGCTGAGCCAGTGTTTCCCTTGGGAATTTCTCTGGAGGCAGCTGTCCCAGGTCCAGCTGGCTGGCCCCAGGAGCCCCATCTGCTTCCCCAGAGATCTGGCAGCTGCAGGGCCATGGAGAGGGGCATGATTTTGGAGGCTTGGCTCAGCAGACAACCCCAGCAGACCACAGGGGTGGTGGGGTACTCTGGCATCAGGCTAGAAATCCTTGCTTAAAGCAAAAAACAGCTGTGTTCTGGAGAGAGCTGTCAAACACTCCTTTGGAGTGCCTCTCATCTCCCTGTGTGGCAATCCACAGGCCTGGGGTGAAAGTCAGAACCCCTGGTTTCTACTCCAGCTCCACAAAAGCTTTGCTGGGAGGCCTTGGACAATTTCTCCCACCTCTCTTCTGGCTTCAGTTTCCTCCTGTGTCCACAGATGTTTCTGTAGGCGAGAATGGATGATCCTCAGATTCCTTCTGGTTCTCCATCCTGGCCCCCAGCCCACCATCTCCAGGACAGGAGGGCCCTGTCCCTGTCTCAGTTTTCTTACTTGTGGGTCTGGGTGCAGGGCTGGACATGGAGGTGCTGAGTAATAAGTGCTGAATGACCATGCCAGTTTCTCTGTGGATAGCTATGCTCTGAGATCTAACCAGCTGGAATGTCTCAGAGATGGTTGGGAAGGTACTTGCAGGATGGGGGCTCTCCAAGCCTGGAAGAGTCTGTTCACAGCTATGTGGTCCTCAATATCCCAGATGGGAGATAAGGCTCTGGAGTTTCCCAGTTCAAGTTCATTAGCTCTGTGAGTTGGAGGATTATCTTCTACTGGGTTTCAGATCCTCACAACCACATCTGGAGATTCAGGGAGCTAGATTGGAGTGTATGATTCCTGATTTAAGGACAGAGGACCTTTGTGGACATGAGGGATCACCCCTGATGCCTAGGAGGCTGTCTATAACCAGGCCTTCCTGGAGGCAGAGGGATGAGGGAAATGATAGCGCAAGAGCTTCTCTGGCTGAGCAAATCCGAACCTGTGTCTATGGTGGGCCAGGATTTTAAATACTCAGGATAGGGCTCCCCTTCCTACCTCCTACCAGCTCCCCAGAACTCATGCTGATGTAAGATGGTGGCTTGGAAGGTTCAAATATGGAGCTACATCTATAACCACAGTTTGTGCACTTAACACACAGGGTCAGGCACACCAAATGGGGTAACTGACTTGTCATCATTCCTAGGTGGTCATGGTCTGAAAGCCCTAGTCCCTACTTCCTTTCATCCATCCATCCATCCATTTACCTAACATTTATGGATGGCCCATGTGCCAGGAAGGTTCTAAGGCAACTTGCTCTCACAGACACATCCCATAGTCAATATAGCACACATACACACAGATACATAAATCTCATCCGTGTCCACTCACAGACCAGCTGCTCATGCTCTTGCACCTTTCTTGCTATCACTTCAGCCACATCCACACTCCCCAAATAGGCTTGGGAAGCACCGTGGAAGGGTCAAGTGTCAGAGCAGAAACCCTCTAGACTTCATGCTGGGGGGTTAGCTTCTCCTTTCCTCCTGTCTGCCTGCCTTTAAGCTCTTCCTTTCTCCACTTCCAAGCAGTCAGGAGGACATGTGGGCAGATTGAGAACCAGAAGTTCAGGGGCTTTGGGTGTGTGAAGGGGCTCCAGGGCCTTCATGTCCCTCTGCCACCAGACTTCTGATGGTCCCCTCCCTGGGACACTCTGTGTTCAGATGGTCCATCTGACAGTCAATAAGGTCCAGGTCTGGGCTCAGTGACAAATCCGTTCTGTCATCTCCCTCTGCAGAGACACAAGGTGGGGAGGAGTCAGTCAGAGCTCAGTGTACCAGGCAGCCCCTTCCCAAACTCCAGGGCCTGGCAACTCTTCTGCCTGAGCCTGGCCCCTGTCTGCCACTACCACCCCCCAACTCCAGGCTGCAGACCTGTATCTGTAAACTGATACTTGAATGAATTCACTATTAAAGTACAAAATCCACTGTTAAATGAATTGCGGTCCCCTGATATATCCACTTGGGTATTGGATTTTCTTAAAGCAGGGAGACTTTGGATCTGAAAACTCACAGAGGCTAGCCCTGGTAGGGGAGGGCAGTGGGGGCTTGGCCTCACCAGTGGCTCCAGCTCCCGCTGGTCCACCAGGCTGAACTCGCGGATGAAGTAATAGAAGTGCTTGTAGCAGGTATTGACATGTGCCTCGGCCCCCATGCTGAGGATGCTGTCAAAGTGGTGGATGTAGACGTGTACGAAGACGCGGAAGAGACGGGTCAGGATCTTGGTGCAGACCTGCTGGAAGTTCTTGGGGAAGGGAACTCCTAGGGGGTGGGATGGGCAGATAGATACAGGACATCAGCAACCTTTTGATGAAACTCTGCCCAACCCTGCCCTTCCCCCACACTGCCCAGGATGGCCTCTTTCCCTAGCACACTTCCCTGTGGGAAACAGAGATCAAGGTTTGCTTTCTCCCGTACTTCCCTTTTTAATGAAGCACAAAGCTCACTGTGCTTCTCCGCTGCTGAAATACAAATCATCTTCCAATTTCCCCATCACCCTGAACACGACTCTACAGCCTTGTTGGATCACTGACCAACCCTGCTGAGACTATGATGGAAGTTATGCCACAATTCTCTCCAGAAACATGTGCATCTGCAGATGCTTGCACATAACACTGTTGGATGCAATTCCAAGGGGAGTTCATCAATATCTGGGGCCCACTTTTTTTGGGGGGGCCACTTTTTAAAATATGGGCCTTCAGGATTGAATCCTGTCTTCCCAGCATGGTAGCTGCTCAAAGCCTTTCATAATCTGATCCTGACCTGCCTCTCCAGCCCCACCTGACTCCTTTCCCTTTGCAACATTCACACAGCGGGCCCCAGACCCCAATCCTGAGAATTCTTAAATCTTCAAGAATGAATTCAGATATTTCTCAGTCCTTCAAACATTCAATAACACTTGCAAGAAACTTCCATCTGTGAGCCAGGCCCTGTGCTGGGTCTTCTGCACCTTTAGCCTGGTATGATAATGGATATGGCAGCCACTCCAGCTTTAATAAAACTGAGGTCCATAAACATGGAACCACTTGCCCAAGGCCACATAAATATTAATTAGTATAGACTGGAGGTAGGATTCAAGCCCGCTTTGCACTGCATTGCAGCACACCTCAAATAAATGCTATAGACCCTGCCAGCGAGAAAGCCCAGGACTTTCTCTATGAAAAAGGCACGATTTCTGCCCAGTCTCCCATGCTTACAGTTGAATTTGAGGTTACACCCTCTTCTCTGCTGTGGCAGAGTCATCCCAGAGTTAAGGCACAGGCATCTGGGATCTCACAGGCCTGGGGGTGAAAACTAAAAGGGAACAAGAGCTCAGACACAGGCCCACACTGACTCACCCCACTCCATGAGGCCCTTCCCCTTCCTCACTGCTCTCGGGTGGGGCTGAGCCCTGTCTCCCTGTGAGCTCTTCCAGGCCCAGCCCAGGTCCCTCAGACTTGTCCTGCCCATCTAGACTCGGGGTCTTGGGTCCCACGAGACCTGAACAAGTTCTGAGTACCTCCTGATTCAGTGTATTTTCCATCTCTCCGCCTGTTTGCTCCCGTGTGAAATGAAGATACCTGGGTTGCATGTGATAGTGCAGGAAAGGGCAGGCCACCGAGTGGGGAGGGGTGTGGGTGCTGATTTGTGACTCAAGGCCCTCAGCATTCAGACTTCTCCCCTCTGGGCCTGACCACCCTGGCCCGCCCATCTCTGATTCCCATAACCTTAACAAAGACACACAGGAGGCCAGGTAGGGCGGGCTGCAGTGATGAACACAAGGTCATGCCCACTTAGCTTCTAAGGCAACGCCTCCTCTTGCTGCCCTTGAGTGAGGAGGCAGGGCCAGGATGATGTCACTCATCTCCCCTTCCCACCCCCACCCTTCCAGGCTGCCCAAATGAGCCTAAGACAAGGCTCCCTGACTGGCTTGAAATGGAAAAATTCTGCCCTGAGGGCCCACTGCAGTGGAGATACTGTCTGGCCCCCAGTACTGATCGCCTTTCCTTTCCTGGGGCCAGGAGTCAGAAAAGACTCGGAAGCCGCAGCAAGTCAGATTAGCCCAAACAGAATGACTTGCTACGAGCACCTTGAGGCACTTGTTCTGGAAGATTTTGAGAATCATCATAGTCTTGCCTGGGTGGTCCCTGGAGGGACACTCAAGCTTCAGACAAAAAGAGGCCCCAGAGAAAACAAAACAAAACGAAAAAATGGAGCCTGACCTGCCTGCCAGGCGAGACTCACCTACGCGCGTGGGAAAGACATCCTCGTCGTTGATGAGGCTTTCGATCCAGTCCATGAGCAGCGCCATGTAGCGCGGCGCCGAGAGCTTGGCCGGCCGCCGGTACTGGCGCTCATCCTGCCAGCGGTACTCGTAGCGAGGCCCACCGGCCATGACCGGGCAGCTGGTCTCGCTGCAGCGCTCGGCCATGGTGCCGTAGATGAGGTTTATGCGGTTGAAGAAGTCTACCACGTGCACGGCGATCCAGTCATCTATGTTCTCGCCGGGCGGCAGCCTCACCACGCTGCGCAGGTCCAGGCCAGACTTGAGGGACGCCTGCGCCTTCTTATACAGCTCAAAGCGCTGCGTGCCCGGCTCAAAGCGCTTCCGCGGCCTGAACGTCTTGTCCTTGGAGAACACCTGCTTCAGGCACAGCGCCATGGCCAGGCTGGGCCAAGAGTCCAAGGGCAGGACCTGCGGATTCCCTGCCAGGGCCAAGGGCAGAGGGGAGCACGGTGGTCAGGTCCTTACCAAATAAATGGACTTGATTTCAGCCACATCATTGCCCTCTCACCTCTTGACTTTTGGCCTGGAGTTCTCAGCCTGGAATCTAAATCCTCCTCTTCCCCTCAATCCAGTATCCTGCCCTATTGCTAGCTCCCCTGGTTCCCCCTGCCAAGCTTTCCACAGCCCTCCCACCTTTTTTCTTTCTTTTCCACTTTCATTGTGTCTCAGAGAGGGCTGGGCCTAGGCTCCAAACAGGTGCTCCTCAGACTTGCTGTGGACTATTAGAGTTGGCAGAGGCTCCTGCAGGAGGCAGGGGCCTGGGTGAAATGATCTCTGGGGATCTCACGGGCCAGTTGGTACAGCGTGGGAGAGCCTGCCGGCATTGTGCTGAGGGTAGAGGGGGGAGCCCCCACCCTTGGCTTCCTCTGGGATATCCCGTAGTCCATCCGGCCACCGGGGATTCCCAGGGAGCAGAAGGGACTTTTCTACCAAAAATGTCCTTTCCTTTTACTACCCTGAAAGGAAAGAGCTCTCAGATGGTCAGCTGGGTGGCCTCTGAATGTGACTGCAGGCATTGGAGGAGAGGGGGAGGGTGGCAGGTCTAGAAGGGCACCACTTCCTGCAACAGTGGCTGGAGGTCTTTCCTCCCAAGCCTGCCTCTCCAGCCTGAAACCCAAACCAGAACAAGCCACTGCCCCTCCCACTGCACCTGACATTTGGTAGACCTTTCTAGAGTTCCTACTATGCGCCTGGCACTGGGAGGCGGCAAATGCAGTCACATTATCCAGTTGGGACCATCCAGAATTCAGAATTTGCTTTGCTTCTTAGAATTGAAGGATCTCAGACTCACAACAGCCTTTGAGGACGATGATAAGAGCTCTAGGCTTTAAGGCAGGAGGCCTGGGTTCTAGTGTCGTCCATCATTGCTGGGTGACCCCTGCAGCAGGGAGGGATTTGGCCCATGCAGTTTCCCAGGTCACTCATAGGCCAAGTTCCTGGGACTTCCAGGGTAATCACCTCATTTTCCCTGTGAGTTCTTTTACTCTTGGGAAATGCAGGGCCCCAGGTACACACTGGAATTTAGCCACATGAACCATGATCCTGACCCCAGACCAAGCACTAAGGCTGAGAGCAGGCTAAGCACTCAGCTTTGGCTCCAGGCTGAACTCTGACCTGGCCTTGACCCTGGTCAATTTGAGTCCTGAACTCTAACCCTAGACTAAGGCTTGAAAACAGCCACAAAGCCTGGCCTTGACCTCAGAGCTGACACTGGAGTACTTTCCTTTCTCATATCTCGAGTAACACAGGGTCAGGTTTGGGGAAAGGAGGGTGGGAACAAGGTGACAACTGGGTGTAACCAAAGGCACAAGTGGGTTGTCACGTCAGACAACAAGTCAAGCTAGTGGAGAAGTTTGAAACAAGGATTCCTCTCTGTGCACATAACACACAGGCCAGGAGGGGAGAAGTCAAGTAAAATGAGAGGAGTTTGGAGAGTAGGGGCAGGTCTCCCCACAGGATCTTGTCGTCTTGAAAAAATCCTCTAAGATGTGGCAAGTCATCCATCTGCTACCCCTCAACTTCTCACCCAAAGAAGTGCTCAGTGTGGGACCCAAGCTTCCTGACCGTAGAGGAGATTTCCATACTTCACATGACCCTGCATCTAAATTCTGCTTGGGGAACTTCCCTGGCCATCCAGTGGTTAGGACTCTGTGCTTTCAATGCAAAGGGGGTGGGTTCGATCCCTGGTCAGGGAACTAAGATCTTACACATTACGTGGCATGGCCAAGAACATTTTTTTAAAAAGAAAAAAAAAAGAAAGAAAGAAAGAAACTCACCTTATTCTTAGGGCAGGAGCTTCCAAAATTACACTACAATTAGTTGGGTCCCTGGGCTCTCCACCTTTGCACAGCCCCCCTCACTGACAGCTACCAACAACCTACCCTGGCATTCAACATCTCATCCTAGCTTTCTTGCCCCACTTCCCTAGAGCCACCACTCTGGGCTTCTTCCTGATCCATGAACAGCCCCTCAACTCCTGCTTCTGTATGTTTTCTTACACTGGTCCCTGGGCTTGACTCCTGCCCTCAAGTTGAACACTACCTCCTCCCATAGCCTCCTCTACTGCACCCAGATCTCTTTGTCCTTGGGTGGAGACTACTCTTTGGTCATTTTGTCCTCCACCAGCTTCACCTCCCAGCCTAGGTCAGGCCTGGTACGTACTGGATGCTCAGGCTTTGTGGAAAGCTCAAAAGCAAGAATCATCGAGTTGAAATAGCCCTGAGAAATCAACTGGCCCAACTCACTTCTTGAATGGATGAGGAAACTGAGGCCCCATAAGAGGACTTTAGGAGCCTGGGTTCACACAGCAAGTCACAAGCAGGGGATCTCCAGTGGCACAATGGGACACTGGGATAAGATGGGGCATGACAACTGGTCAAGGGCCATTTTCTTGCCCTAGCTGCTTGCCACTGGTCTGGTGGAGATAAGGAGAAAGGAGGGGAGTGAAGGAAAAGGGGAAGCATCTTCCCATCCACTAGACCCAACTTAATTCCTGTTCCCCCAACACACTGTGCCTCCCCCACACTCCACAGCAACTTGGGTGTCTTAACCAGTGAGCTAGGGTCCCACCTTCTTGCTGCAGAATGTCAATGCCTGGGTCTTTCCCTGGGGAAATGAAAGCTTGTGAGGGAGGGAACATGGACAGATGCCCTTGTATCCAGGCCACTTGTCTGTTTTCACTTGCCACTCTCATCCCTTTAGTGAGTCTCTTATCTCACAGAATCTCTGTCCCCTCCCTGGAACCATGGCTATTCCCCCTCTTGGCCCCCGTTTCCTAACTCTGGATGTCCTTTCATTCCTAAAGTGGCCAGTGATGGCTCGCTCCCTGGGTGGGCATCTGGGTTTCCCAAATAAAAGTCACAGAGGAGCCCTGTCTGCTTCTGACACTCAGCCCCCTGCCAGGGCCACACCTGCCACTCCTCCAGTCCTGACCCAGGATCTTGGCCCCAGTCGGAAACCAGAATCCAGCCTAGAGTAGAGCGATGTGTATTAGCGGGGTAGGGGTGGGCGGGAGCGCTGAGAGCAGAAATCCAAGAGGACTCCCAGCTCCTCCCCGTGGCGCTCGGCCACCCACGACCACTCCTCGACGTCTCCCATAACACCTGACGCCCCCATCTCCCCAGCCCAGCCGCCAGGACAGATGGGTCGTAGGACCCAGAGGAGCAGGCCTGAAATTTCCGCCTGCGAAGACACGCCCTCTTCAACCGACGCGCCCCCACCCCACCCTGACTTTCCAGCTCCGAGTCCCGGACCCCGGAACCAGGGTTGTGGGCACCCTGCTCCGGGCGCAGGTCGCCTGGGGACGGTGCCAGGCCGAGACAGCCGAAGAAATTAAAGTAGAAGAGAGGCTGGGCTGTGTGCGCGGCGGGGCGGGGGAACTCACTCACGGGGTCCGCCGGGTGGGTTAGCGCGAGTCCTCTCTGGTCGCGGAGTCACATCCCCAGCGCGTGGTCCTCTCCTCCTGCCGGTTCCCGGCCGTGCCGGTCTTCTCGCTTGTCCTCCTGCCTGCCCTGCCGAACCCGCTGTCGCCCTCCGCCCCCAAGCCGACGCCAGCTCCGCCCAGGCCCTCCCGGCCCCGCCACGCCGCGGCCAAGGGGCGGGGAAGGGGCGTGGAGACAGGACCCCCCTCCCAATACCTTCGCCTTTCCGGAAAGTCCGTATCGCTTCCTCAGCTTCCCAGGGCCAAAGGACTAAGAGCTGGTTCTCTTAAGAGGGTCAAGGAGGAAGCCTCAGTTTCCTTGACTGTAAAATGGGGACAAACCCATTTTATCTAGCTCTGTCTGGAGCTGGATAATGGTGGTTTCCTTGCCCTCCTGTAATCTTCTGTGTTTCCCTTGTCGCTGAGCTCAGAGATCAGATCTGCCATCCACTCCCATACCCTCAGCTCCTGGCAGAGTGCCTGGCACACAGCAGGCACTTAATACCCATTTGCTGATTGAATGAACGAACGCCTTCATTCAATTCTGAACCATTACTTCAGCACTCAAAGGACTAGCTCCCGAGAGTGCTCAAATCAGACTTTCACCTCACCCACCAGGGCTGGGGTTTTGGCTCAGGTTGGGCAGATTCTCCTCACTCCTGGGCCAAGTCATCCCATTCCCACCCTTTCCCCCCAACCATCCACATTTTTGTTCCAGCTATTCCCACTTTGGAACATCTTTTTTCCTTCCTTTCTTCTAATCAGATCCAAACCCTTCAAGAGCTGTTTTGCACTCCCTACTTTTCTACCTGGGTTCTTTCCCCTTGAGGGCAAACACATACCCTGCAGAAGCACAGAATGCACTCTGTGGGTCCCAGGCCCAGGGACCAGTTGGCAGGCTCTGCCCTGGGAGGGAGGGAAGGGTGGGGGCCTCCTACAGTAGGAAGGCCAAGGCAGACAGATGGGCTGCAGAAACTACTCTGGAGGGGTGCTGGAGGTGAGCAAGTGGGAAGAGGGGCAGGAGGCATTTACATGGCACAGATACCCCACTGGGTTCCTCTTGTGTCTGGAACGTCTGCTTGCTGGATGGCATGAGAACACACTGGATTCTTAAAAATAAACTAAAGATTCATTTTTTTGGTTTGATACCTATTTTTGCCCCAGTCTAAAGCTGCCACTCTCTTTCTTTTTTCCCCAACATCTGAGTCTTAACTCTGCCCCAGATCCTCTATAAGCAAACATTTGCATGTTCTAGTGTATGCAGAAGGAATTCAAACCTAGTCCTTCATTTGTTTGATATCATGATTAATACCCTTTACTGAATGTGACTTTGTGCACTGAGAATGGGGAGATCAGGTGATGGAGCTGACCCAGTGGTGACCTTAGGTGCTGATGGGTCAGTCCGGGGTGGGGTGGGAGACCAACACACAGAGATAATACAAGGTCAGAGCTCAGCCATCCAGATGTGAGAACTTGGTTATGGACTGACAGTGAGCACTTGGTAAGCGTGGCGTTACCAGCAGGAAACACATGGAATACCCAAAGAAGTGGGTGCTCTGAGGAGAGTTTAAAGAAGGCAATATTTAGAGCCATAGTCAGGGTGTAGGAAAACCACAAGGATTGCGTATCACAAAAGGACTAGCAGCCATTTGCTATCTGTCCAAGGCTGGAGGGGTGCTGGGAGGGAGAGGTAAAAGTGGGAGCCCTGAGGATGGTACTACTGACCAGATTTGTGGCCTGAGCTCCACCTGCATATCCTGCCTACAGCAAATCATACCTCGAAGGACTGGGAGTGAAAAGGGGCCTCACTTCCCTCCATCTGATTTCTGGGAAGGTTTCCCCATTGGCCAAATCCTACCAGAAGCCAAGGACAAGGGAACCAGTTGATGTAGCCCATAGAGGTCAGCCTCCTGGGACCCAGAGCTGGGAGGAGGAGGGTGGGGAATGCAGAAGATTCTTGGCATGTGGGCCCAGGGACTTTGACTTTACAAAGGAAATAGAAACTGCTTGTGCTTTCCTTTATCATTCAGTTCTAAATATTTCATAATTTCATTGTCATTTCCTGTTTAATCCATGGATGATTTAGAAGTGTGTTTTTTAGCTTCTTAACCTATGGGAGGTTTGTATTTTTCTTGTTGACTTCTAATTATATTTCACCGTGGTCAGAGATCATGGTCTGTAAGATTCTTTGGAATGTGATGTGACTCCCTCTGTGGCTTTATACATGGTCATTTGCTGTACCTCTGAGCTGGGTTTTATGAGATAGGCAGGAGTTTGCTGGTAAAGAGTGAAAAGCACAGAATCTTAAATTGTGGGAAATTTAGATGATGCATTTTGAAGAAACTTCAGAGGCTCCTAGCTTATCCACAGAGCCCCTGGGTGTCTGCCTCAATACAAACCAACAGGCTGGCATGTGGGATGGGAGGCACGTGGAAGGATTGGGAGAAGCCAGAGACAGCCCAGATCCTGCAAACACCTGTACACCCTTCCTGTTGCTCTCAGTCTGGGCTCAAGACACTCTGTTCTTCTAGGAGACCCTGTTGGGGCTGAGAAAACTCAGACCTTGGAGAACAAAGTCATGGCTTTACCGTGTATTAGCTGTGTGTCCTTGGGGTGCTCCAGCCCTCTTTGATGGCATGCTAAAACACCACAGCACTGCATATTGACACAGGACAGGCACGGTTTCCTGACACTGTGTCCTGAGTATGACAAGTCCTCACGTAAGGCCATCTCTGAAGCTTGGCAGGAGTCGGCAAGGACCTAGTTGAGGAAATATCCTCTTCCACTGCACAGCCCAGGCTTCTCAAAGAGAGAGTCAAGTGGCAGTGGAGTGGTATTCAGACCTGGACTCCTGCCCTGCTGTGTCTCTCTGGGAAAGCCTCTGCCTCTTTCTGGGCGTCAGCTCTCCCCTATCTTCCAGCCATACCTTTCCTTATCAAGACCAAGCCTTATCAAGACCAGCTTCCCGTTCCTGCCTCTGTAGGCCTGTACCCACTGACTCTGTTGATACGGAGTGACCTCTTCATGGGAATCCCCAGCCTGTCCTATGCCAGGAAATGGTCACCCCCTCCAACACCACACTCCTCCAATAATGAGCAATAGTATCCCCAGTTCACCCCACCAGGCATCTGGCTGTTTCTATAGCTGCCGGGAACAGGAGCTCCGCCCATGTCAAAGGTCATGAGGAAGGAGGCTCGGCATACGCAAAGGCGGGATCGAGCCTCAGGAGTCCCCCTGGAAATTCTCGAGCATCTACCCCCAAACCAGAGTCTGCCTACTTTCTGCTTTGTGCTCTCACCTACACCTCTGACTTTACGGGGGGCTGTCCCCCACTACCTCTCTCTGAAAAAAGAGTTAACTTACAGCTCCAGTTAATAATTCCTGGGTGTGACAGTGTTTCAACCTACAAACTCCTTTGGAAGTCCTCTAGCCTGCCTGAATAGGTTTTTCCAGCCACATGTGATTGCTCAGAGCCTCCCAACTGTGAGAGGCATGAGATGTTCTAAACTGCCTAAATACAGATTCCTTTGAGGAGTTAAAAGATTGATTAGAAATTGTATTGGTGAAGGGTTTTTCACTTGTTGGGCCAGTGTTTGCTGCTAAGTCTCCATATCCCTTACCTGCTGTGTCCCTGGCAGTGTATTGATTAATATAATTGGTGTAAGTAGTAGCTTTAACGTTTGTAACCTGGGACCCTTGAGTTAATTCTTTTTCTTTTTGTAGCCCACCACACCTTTGCCCTTTAGGAATGCAACTTTAATGCTTTTGGAGGGTGGCGCCTGACTAGTCACCTTTAGAGAAAAATAAGTTTTCTGAAGAAAGGGTCTTAAAATGTTAACAGGCCTCCGGGCCAGAAGATGATGCAAATCACCTAAACTTTTGCATATGATAAGTTTGCAGGGAGAAAGCCTGGCTTGCTGCATGACTCTACCCCTTCCCCCATTATCCTCTATGCATAACTTAAGGTATAAAAACTACTTTGGAAAATAAAGTGTGGGCCTTGTTCACCGAAACTTGGTCTCCCCATGTCGTTCTTTCTCTCACCTTCTGGCTGAATTATTCAGCCTCTTTTCTCCACTGAATTTCCTCACTGAGCTATCCTTATTTCAGCCTCTTTTCTTCACTGAATTTTCCTACTGAGCTATCATTCTATTACTCTTTATATCCTTAATTAAAGTTTAATTAAGCAGTTGTTTCCTGATCCTCGCCGACACCGTCCCCGCTTCGAATTCCCTGGATCCACCGGGGCTGGACCCCAGCATATAGCCTGATGGAGCTCACCTTCTCCTCACTGCTGCTGCTGCTGCTAAGTCGCTTCAGTCATGTCCAACTCTGTACGACCCCATAGACGGCAGCCCACCAGGCTCCCCCGTCCCTGGGATTCTCCAGGCAAGAACACTGGAGTGGGTTGCCATTTCCTTCTCCAACACATAAAAGTGAAAGTAAAGTCGCTCAGTCCTGCCCGACTCTTTGCTACCCCATGGACTGTAGCCTACCAGTCTCCTCTGTCCATGGGATTTTCCAGGCAAGAGTACTGGAGTGGGTTGCCATTTCCTTCTCCTCACTAGCCCAAGAAAATGTTTCTATTTCAGTTTAAGTCCCTCTCTGCCCAGAAGGCAGAATCTCCCATCCTGGGTCTTTCCTCCTGACACATTGAGGGAAAAGCAAAGGACATTCTTACGGTGTGTGTGCATGCTAAGTCGCTACAGTTGTGTCCGACTTTTTGTGAACCTATGGACCTATGGTCTTCCAGGCTCCTCTATCCATGGGATTCTCCAGCTAAAAATAATGGAGTGGATTACCATGCCCTCCTCCAGGGGATCTTCCCAACCCAGGGATCGAACCCACGTCTCTTATGTCTACCTGCACTGGAAGGCAGGTTCTTTACCACCAGTGCCCCTTGGGAAGCCCACCTCTCATGGCAGTAAGAGGAATTATGGTTGGACTTCCTTTAGTTTGAGAAAGACAGGGTTCAAGGGAATGTGACAGGGAAGACAAGGTTGAGAAGCATGTACATCAAAATTCTGTGTGACCTCTCTAAGCCTATTTCTGCTTCCCTGGTGGCTCCGTGGTAAAGAATCTGCCTGCAGTGCAGGAGATGTGGGTTCAGTCCCTGGGTTGGAGAAGGAAATGGGAAACCAGTCCAGAATTCTTGCCTGGGAAATCCCATGGACAGAGGAGCCTGGTGAGGTACAAGTCCATGGGGTTGCAAAAGAGTTGGACATGACTTAGTGACTTACAACAACAGTAATAAAAATATACCTCCCACAGAAGAGCTGTGAGGATCAGACGTGCTAGTCCTTATAAACAGCAGCACACTTTAGCCAGTCTTTCTGGGAGTGCTGTCTTCAAGTACCCTGCAGGCCTTTGTGCAGAAGGGATTGCACTCGTTTCTGTGATCCTGGAAGGCGGGGCAGCGGCCAGGACAATAGAGAGACATTTGGCACATCAGAGCGGTCCAACCATGCTGCCTAGATGGCTGCACTGACTTCTCTGGAGGGACGTGTGTAAGCAAAAGTGGCATAGCACACCCACCACCCCCACCATGTGACACGGGCTTCAGAGGGCTCCAGTCCCTTAGAAGAGCAGGAGGGCCTTCTTGAGTCTTGAGAACCTTCTTCTGTGCTCAAAGGTCCTCCTCCTTCCCAGCTTTCCACCCACCTCTTGAGTTGGAGGCATTGCCCTCGCCTCTCTGGATTTCAGGTCTTTCATCTTGGGAAGGAGACCTCTAGAGGCTGTGGCAGAAGCCTAGGGTGCATAAGGGCCTTAGGACAATTTTACAGCTCCCTCCCTGGCCCCCTGAACCTGACTCCCAACATGGCCCTACTAGGCATTGCCCCATCCTCCGACTCACACCCTCCAGTCACTTGGGTTAGTTCTCAGCTCAGGAGTGTTTCAGGAGTGAAGGTGACAGTTGGGGGTTGGGGGGAGGTTCACCAGTATTCCAGGCTCAGTCTTCCATAGAGCCCACCATGAAGCCAGCACAGGAAGTTCTGTCTAACCTGATCCGATCCTCTGCCACAGTGGAGCCTCACATTGAGCCTCCAAGGCTGCCTTCCTGGAATACGATACCAGTTCAAGGCCCTTCTTCTACAGGAAAGCCTCCTCTGTCTGCCCCAGTCCCCATGGCACTTTCTTCCTTCCTCTGCAGCATCCTTTCTCCAAGTGTGTTCAATAACACCTACCTCAGAGTTGCCAGTGGGGATGGGGGTTCCTTACAAAAAACCCATCTGATTCTGACTAGGAATCTAACTGTCAGTTATAGGAAGGACTGGGAATAGAAGAACAAGTGAAATGACACTGGGGGGGGGGGGCAGGGAATGAAATCAGCAAAATCCAGAATGAGGAAAATTCTGTAAGACAGATTCTCAATAAATAAGTGGTAAGAGAACAAGAGATGAGTGGGGAACCTCTTAGTTAAAAGTGACACTATGGAGTACTACTCAGCAGTAAAAATAAATCAACTACTGATTCTTGTGACAACTTGGATGTTTTCAAGGGCATTATGCTGAGTGAAAGATTCAATCTTAGGGAATTCTCTTGTGGTACAATGGTTAGGACTTGGCACTTTCACTGCCACCTGGGTTCAATCCTTGGTCCGGGAACTAAAATCCCCAAAGCTGCACAGCACTGCCCACTCCCCCTAAAAGCATTCTAAAAAAAAACTTCACTCTTTAAAGGTAACATACTATATTATTTAATTTATATGTATTCTCGAAATAACAAAATTATAGTGGTGGAGATCAGATCAGCGGTTGCCAGGAATTAGAGTTGGGGAGAAGCATGTGATTATAAAGACATAGCATATAGACCATATGAAAAACAATATGAAAAAGAAAGTGTGTGTGTGTGTGTGTGTGTGTATGTGTGTATATATATATATATATATATATATATATATATATGACTGAATCACTTTGCTGTGCAGTAGAAATTAACACAACACTGCATTGTAAATCACTATACTTTAATAAAGTAAATTAAAAAAAAGATGTAGCATGAAGAACTTTCTCTGGGTGACAGTTCTGTATCCAGACAATGGTTCCACAAACCTATGCATGTAATAAAATTTCACAGACCTATATACACAAAAGGAAACAAATGAAAAATCAGTGCATATGAAAACTGATAAAATCCAAATAAAGTCTATAGTTTTAATGCAGCTGCTGCTAAGTCACTTAATAGTATTGTTCTAATGCTAATTTCCTGGTTTTGATCATTCTACTATGGTTATGTAACATGTTATCATTAAAGGAAGCTGGGCAAAGGTACACAGGAATTTTGTATCAGTTTTGCAACTTCTATGTGTGTCTAAAATTATTAAAAAATAAAAGGTTAAATAAAACAGACTTAAAAGACATATCCAGTTACAAGGTATGGATCTTATTTGGAGCCTGATTTGAACAAGTCAACTATAAATAGAAAAGTTATAGGATTAACAGATACAAACTATTATACATAAAATAGATAAACATCAAGGACCTACTGTATAGCACAGGGAACTGTATTCAATATCTTTGAATAACCTATAATGCAAAAGAAGCCAGAAAAAAAAAAAAATATATATATATATATCTGAATCACTTTGCTATATGCCTGAAACTGGCACAACATGGTAAATTAACTGTACTTAAATTTTTTAAAAACCACCAAAAAGTAGGAAATGTATAATAAAATTTATCATTAATGGATCTAGGGTGAAAATCAAATTATCATCTCCATAGATGTTAGAAAAACATTTGATAAAATCAACACTCTTGATTTTTAAAAGTAACTCTATAAGATAGAAGTCAAGTTCACTTTTCCTAATGTGAAAAAATATATCTTTTTCAGATCCAAATGGAATAGTTAGGGAACTAATATTTATTTTTTTCAACACTGCTAATTGTGAAGTGGGAATTCAGGCATTATTTCTACTAAAGTCACAAACAAGACAAGGATGCCCATGTCATCACTGTTATTTAACATTATATTGGAGGTAATAGCCAATGCAATTAGGTAAGAGAAAGGCATTAGAAGTTTAAAAGTTGACAAGGAAGAAGGGAAACATCTATTATTTGCAGACAATATGGTTGTCTCTCTAGAAAACCCAAGAAGTCAACTAAAATTTTTGCTATAAACAGTAGGAGAAGTCAGTAAGGCAGAAGAGTACAAAAACATACATAAATTAATAGCTTTTTTATATTAAAAAGATAGCTAGCTAGAATAATGGAAAAAGAAAAGTCCCACTTACAATGTCAACAAAAATGATAAAATAACTAGTAATAATTCTAACAAGAGATGCAAACCTATATGAAAAAACTTTAAGACAACACTGATGTTCAGCAGTTAAGAATCTGCCTGCCAAAGCAGGAGACTCAGGAAACACGGGTTTGAATTGAGAAGATGCCCTGGAGGAGGAAATGGCAACCAGCTCCACTGTTCTTGCATGAAAAATCCCATGGACAGAGCAACATGGTGGGCTACAGTCTATGGGGTCACAAAGAGTCAGACGAGATTGAGTGACTGAGCACACTTGCATGATGGATACAAAATAAGATGAGTAAATGGAAAGATATGCATTTTCAGATAGAAATATTTGTCTTTATTAAAGATGCTGATTTCCCCTATGTTAATCACTGCAGATGGTGATTGCAGCCATGAAATTAAAAGACACTTACTCCTTGGAAGGAAAGTTATGACCAACCTAGATAGCATATTCAAAAGCAGAGACATTACTTTGCCAACAAAGGTCCGTCTAGTCAAGGCTATGGTTTTTCCAGTGGTCATGTATGGATGTGAGAGTTGGACTGTGAAGAAAGCTGAGTGCCGAAGAATTGATGCTTTTGAACTGTGGTGCTGGAGAAGACTCTTGCAAGTCCCTTGGACTGCAAGGAGATCCAACCAGTCCATCCTAAAGGCAACCAGTTCTGGGTGTTCATTGGAAGGACTGATGCTGAGGCTGAAACTCCAATACTTTGGTCACCTCATGTGAAGAGTTGACTCTTCGGAAAAGACCTTGATGCTGGGAGGGATTGGGGGCAGGAGGAGAAGGGGACGAGGATGAGATGGCTGGATGACATCACTGACTCAATGTATATGAGTTTGGGTGAACTCCAGGAGCTGGTGTTGGACAGGGAGGTCTGATGTGCTGCGATTCATGGGGTTGCAAAAAGTCAGACATGACTGAGTGACTGAACTGAACTGAACTGAATGAATAAATTTAATCTGATTTCAATAAATATTCCTATAGTGTTAAAAAATGTTATGAGACAATTGGGGAAATTTGAATATAATTGCACTTTTGATAATATTAAGGAATTATTGTTATTTTAGGAATTTTAAAAAGTACTTACATTTTAGAAATATAAACATAAGCAGTATGGATGAAACAGTATGATGTCCAGGATTTAGAGGGAAAATGGGTGGGGATATAAACAAAACCAGATGCCATGTGTTGAAATTTTTTAATGTTGGGTCACAGGAACTTGGGTTCATGATACTATTGGCTGGCTCAGTGTTTGACATTTCAACAATAAAATGTTTAAAAATGAACCACACTAGATTTCTTGACAGAAACTCAGCAGGCCAGGAGAGAGTGGGATGATAGAAGAAAAACTTCCAACCAAGAATCTTTACTCAGAAAAGTTGTTTCTCTGAAATGAAGTGAACAAACAAAAGCCAAGGGTGCTCATTGCCACTAAACCAGCCTTACGAGACATTCTAAAAGGAGATCTTCAAGCTGAAAAGGACACTAATTAGTGTCCTTTTCATGAAAACATATGAAAATATAAAACACAATGGTAAAATTCTGCAGTCAACTCAAGTTTGTTGAGTTGAGCACCAGAAGTTAGAGAGACTGAAGAAAGAGTGTGTCTGACCAGCCCAACCTCAAGACTTTCAAAGCTAAATTGCAAAGGAATGCAATACATTCCGAGTCTACAAAACCAGAGATGATGAGGAAACTAACATTGTAAGAGATCGGACAATCATTTCTATCATCACTTCGAGGCAAAACATCATCAGATTAAGGAAATGAGAGTTGAAATGTATTTGTTTCATCACTGTTTGAATGACATCATCTCATTAGCTACTGCTGGTTAAGTTTGCTGGCCCTGTCAGGTTGGTGAGTTTCCGCCTGTTTATTCTTAAGAAAATCACAGCTTTTCTGTTTCTTCAGACATCCTGCAGTCTGACTGGGATGCTCATAAAACCTCATATAAATCTAAGAGATAAATTTATAAAATCCTTAGAATAAAAAAAGGCAAAAGAACATGTTCCTGGGTAGGTCTGACACTTTCTGTTCCATGTCCTGGGTAAAATACAGGGTGGTTTCTCTTCACATGAGCATGCATGTGTCTTTGTGCATAAACCACAGAGAGCAATATAATCCATTAAATTAAAAAAAAGATGAACCACACTAAAAGTAAATATCTGGGTCCTTCTCCTAGAGATTTTGTTTAAGTGTCTCTGGGATGGGCCCATGAATCTGAGGTTTAGCAAGCTCCCTATTGATATTTATATTGAAGACTAAGGTTTGAGTCTGCCTGCCTCTTGAAAAACCTGTATGCAGGTCAGGAAGCAACAGTTAGAACTGAACATGGAACAACAGACTGGTTCCAAATAGGAAAAGAAGTATGTCAATGCGTATATTGTCACCCTGCTTATTTAACTTATGCAGAGCACATCATGAGAAACACTGGGCTGGAGGAAGCACAAGCTGGAATCAAGATTGCTGGGAGAAATATGAACAACCTCAGATATACAGATGACACCAGCCTTATGGCAGACAGTGAAGAGGAACTAAAAAACCTCTTGATGAAAGTGAAAGAGGAGAGTGAAAAAGTTGACTTAAACCTCAACATTCAGAAAACTAAGATCATGGCCTCTGGTCCCATCACTTCATGGGAAATAGATGGGGAAACAGTGGAAACAGTGTCAGACTTTATTTCTGGGGGGCTCCAAAATCACTGCAGATGGTGACTGCAGCCATGAAATTAAAAGATGCTTACTCCTTGGAAAGAAAGTTATGACCAACCTAGATAGCATATTCAAAAGCAGAGACATTACTTTGCCGACAAAGGTCCATCTAGTCAAAACTATGGTTTTTCCAGTAGTCATGTGTGGATGTGAGAGTTGGACTATGAAGAAAGCTGAGTGCTGAAGAATTGATGCTTTTGAACTGTGGTGTTGGAGAAGACTCTTGAGAGTCCCTTGGACTACAAGGAGATCCAACCAGTCCATCCTAAAGGAGATCAGTCCTGGGTGTTCATTGGAGGGACTGATTTTGAAGCTGAAACTCCAATCCTTTGGCCGCCTGATGCGAAGAGCTGACTCATTGGAAAAGACCCTGATGCTGGGAAAGACTGAGGGCAGGAGGAGATGGGGACAACAGAGGATGAGATGGTTGGATGGCATCACCGAATCAATACACATGAGTTTGAGTGGGCTCTGGGAGTTGGTGTTGGATAAGGAGGCCTGGTGTGCTGCAGCTCATGGGGTCACAAAGAGTTGGACACGACTGAGCGACTCAACTGAACTGAAGGTTTGAGAACCTCTGCTATGGACTGAATGCTTGTGTCCCCTCAAATTCATGTGTTGACAGACCTAACCCACAATGCGATGATATTTGGAGATGAGGCCTTTGTGAAGTGATGAGGCCATAAGGTTGGAGCCCTCATGAATGGGATTAGCACCCATATAAGAGACTCCAGAGAATTCCCTTGTCCCTTCCACCGTGTGAGGACATAGTGAGATGACAACTGTTTATGAACCGGGAAGCAGGTCCTCACCAGACGCTGAATCTGTGGATGCCTTTCTTTTGGACTTCCCTCCAGAACTATGAAAAATAAATTTCTGTTGCTTATAAGCCACCCAGCAGTCTGCCTGCAATGTGGGAGACCTAGGTTCGATCCTTGGGTTGGGAAGATCCTCTGAAGAAGGGAACAGCTACCCATTCCAATATTCTGGCTTAGAGAATTCCATGGACTGTATAGTCCATGGAGTGGCAATAAGTCAGACATGTCTGAGCAACTTTCACTTTCAAATAAACCACTCAGTCTATGGTATTCTATTCTATTAGCCTGATGGGCTAAGACAACCTCTTCCTGTTTCTCATACTACTTGTGGGGTGGGGTAAAAATGGGGGACCTTCAAGACAGCTGAGGCAATGACTTCTAGTAATAACAGTGGTAAATTAGTATAGTTTTAACATCTTATAGAGACAGCATGAAGGGGTGGAGATAGTACATCTGTTTCATTTATTCATTCTTTCCATAAATATTTACTGGGGGTGCATTAGATGGCAGGCACTGTACTGGGGTCAGGTGCAGATCTTGCTCTTGATTTGTGGGTGATGCCGAAGCCTCAGTCTCCTGAGGAACTTCCACAAAGCCCAGGGGTCCTACTTCATAGCTCATAAGACTGAGGCTGCCGAAGATGCTCAGCAAGCAGCAGGTCACAGAGAGGGTGGCTCTTAAAGGGGGAGGGGCCTTGGCTATCAGTCTAATCTCCACAGAGTGCATGAGAAAACTGAGATGCAGGGAGCAAAAGGGACCGGCTGAGGATGTGAACATTCATGAACCTTCTCTATACCTGTTCTGGAGATGCTTTTTCTCATTTCCTCTCATCAACTCTGGGAAGGAGGAAGATTTGTCTTTTTGTAGCGGTTTTGTCCTTCCCTCCAGAGGGAGGGAGGGGCATGAAATAGAAAGACACAATTCCCCTAAATGGGGAAGAAAGCAATGGACGTGTTAGGGTGACACCCCAAACTCTGCCCTGGGGCTCTGGGAGAACCCCTTGGTGAAACATCCTGGTTTCATTTCCTGGAAGTGGTAAAATTGTGTCCTCCCACTTCCAGGAAGCTGAAATTCAGGCAGTGAGCAGCAACTACTTCTTGGTGGAGACCCACACCGCACCCTATGGAGTCTGGATTCCATGCCAAGTACCGCTCGTGACTTTCCAAAGTTGTTTTCCAGCTGGTCATGGCTACATTTGGGCCTTTTTCAGAAGCAGCTCTAAGAGTGCAGAATTGCCCAAGGCTAAGGGAACCAAGGGTGTGTGCTCTCTACTTCCAGAAAGTCTGCCAGTCTTACGCAGCTGCCTGGAACCAACCTTCCTCAGGGGGGAGCCCTTGGCACAGAAAGTTCTTCGTGATTTGCAGATACACTTGGTAGTTCAGATGGTAAAGAATCTGCTTGCAGTGTGGGAGATCCTTGGGTCAGGAAGATCCCCTGGAGAAGGGAATGGCAACCCACTACAGTATTCTTGCCAGGAGAATTCCACGGACAGAGGAGCCTAGTGGGCTACAGTCTGCGGAGGTCACAAAGAGTCGGATATGACTGAATGACTAACACTTTTCATTTCAACTTTGCTTGTTTAAGCTGTGAGATTCTGCCTTCTGCTTGGATCACAAACCCTGGATAGTGGGTTCTTATTTTACCTTCTCCCATGGAACCCTGTAGCAACAACTGACATTTATAAGGATTTTTCTAACTGACAAAGTGCTTTCACCATGCCAGACATTTTTGAGTCCTGCAACAACTCTGGGAGGTGAGTATTGATAGCAAAGAGTGAAATGACTTGGCCAAGGGGCACAGCCTGAAAGTGGCAGAGTCAGGACTCAAACCCAGGCCTCCCAACTCCATTCGTGCACCAGCTCCCTGCCCCACACAGCCTAAGGCCTTAGCAGGTGTACTCACATGACCTGTCCAGTAAGTTAGGAGAACTTATTTGAAAGGGGCTAGACACTTTTCTGAAGATGTTCTCCTGGGAAAGTAGATGAACATAGACATTTATACCTGGATCCGTATTAATGCAATTAATATCATTAAGATCCTCAACCATCCTCAGTAACCTTGACACCACCTTAGATTTTTTGCTTACTTTTTTGATACCCCTGCAAAATCTGCTTAGACAGGTCATATCCCACACATATGGGGATAAGACCTGTGTCTGGTACCCAAGAAAAGATATCATTTAGTGTGAGCCAAAGGTAGAAAAGCAGAAGGAGATAGGAAGGGGACCAAGTACAGACCGAAGGGGTTCAGGAAACAAGGCTACTGGAGAGTCACTTGTTTTTTTTTTTCTGGGTCTTCCTGTGTGAGGGCTTTCTCTAGTTGCAGAGAGTGGGGGCTACTTTTTTTTCTTTTTGCTACTACTATTTGTGATGTGTGGGCTTCTCACTGTGGTGACTTCTCTTGTTGTGAAGCATAGGCTCTAAGCATGTGGGTTTCAATAGTTGTGATGCACAGGCTTACTTGCCCTGAGGTATGTGGGATCTTCCCGGACCAGGGATCAAACTCATGTCCCCAGCATTGGCTGGCGAATTCTTAACCACTGGACCATTAGGGAAGTCCTCACTTGGTTTCTAGAGTGGAGAATCACCTGCCTCTGGGAATAAGGTATATGGCAGAACATCTCTGAGATAGCCAGAGCTTTCCCGACCTTGACAGCAATTCCTTTTCCCAGAGGACACAATGCAGGCTGCTGTCTCTGAGACAAACTGAGAAGGGTGAGAAAGTTCCAGCCAATCAATCCCAGCTTCAATGGGGTAAGAGTTCCCCAGCTGAGCTTTGTGCCTGAGTTCCAGACCATTCTCCATCCTTGCTGCCTGCCCAGCTGTCTATACATCATCTCCGTCTGCTCCCTCATCACAGGCAAGAGCGAATGCACACACGATGGATGGAGAGCTTCAGTCTACACAAGCAACACACAATTCTCCGTGCAGTTGCAGGGGCCAGGCACAGTAACCCAGTGCAACAGATCATCCAGCACTGGGCTCCAGGGGCCATGGGCCTGCAGAATTCTCAGCTGTCAACAATCAAATGAGGAAGCCATCTGGACTTAAAGAGTCTCGGGGGCCTCTGGTTTCCTCAGCTGTCCCTCGAGGTGCTCAACTAAGACATGCTAGGAACAGCTAGCGTTTTCCCAGAAATCTTCCCTAGAAGCAGACAATAATCAAATACGTATTTTTCAGATGTTTTCCAGTTGTGTTGCCTGGCACGAAAGTGCAGAGAAAAATTACAACAAAGGGATGGAAGGAACGTTGCCACCAAAACAATGTATGATGTAGGGGCAGTCATCTTGCCTGGTTTGGGGCCTTTTTCCTCAGATATAAAATCACTAATTTATCATAGGGGTTCCCAAACTAGGCTGAGCCTCAGAATTACCTGGAGATTTTTTTTTTTTTAAATAAAGTTTCCCAGACCTCGTCCAGACCAAAATAATCCATATTTCAGTGATGGGCCCTAAGAATCAACATCTTTGACGAGTTCTTTTGGAGTTTCTGATGTCCAGCCAGAGGGTTAAATTACAGGCTTTGGTCTCTTTACACTGTAAACTGTTATGTGTAGTGAGTTGTCAAAGAATTAAATCAGTAGCAGTCTGCAATCAGAAGTAACTTGGTCTGATAAGTCATCCCCAAATAATTAGGTAGGCCCTGCACCTTGGCCTGGAACTTCAAGTGCCACCTGGCTCCTGACCCAGAGGTCAGCTCCCAGGCTCTGGGTCCTGCCTTCACACCTCCCTTCCTTTGCCCACTTGCGGGCACTGCGTCTAGCCACCTGGTGGTTAAGGAGAGGGAAACAGTGATCTCTCCAACCTGTATGCTCTGTTTGGGGTTAGCCCAGCCTTCCCATCTTTGCTCCTACCTGCCAATTTCTGAATCCAGCCTTGAGATTCCCCAGTTCCCAATGTCATGCTTTCTGGTATGCTTAATATTGCTCAAGTCTCTTTAAAACGTTGGAAGAGAATGTCTAAAAATGGAAACATAGTGCAGGAAAAATAGCACAATAGAAACTTATAACTAACACAATATTGTAAAGCAATTAACCTCTGATTAAAAAAAAAAACCCAACAACTTGTGTTCCAGAAGTAGATCTATGTTCCAGAAGCAGAGTTTCCCACCTCTTCTATATAGGAGACGTGAGCCTTGAAAAGGTCAAGTAACTTAATCTAACAGCCACTACTCTGCACTTATTTTGTGTGTGAACTATAGTGCTATGTACTCTCTCTATATCATTTAATCCTTTTGAGATACGATCATTATTTTTTAATTTACAGATGAGAATACAAAGGCTCAGAGAGATTAACTTGTCCAAAGGCAGAGCTGAGAGTCTAATTTAGTCCTTACTCTTAACATCTACAATGCTATCTCCCCAGTGTCATCATTTGTAAGATGGGAGTAATGTTATCCTTATAGCACTGTTGAAAAAGATCAAATGGAAGAAACAGATAGCGGAAGCAAATGTCTCAGAGTCTGTTGGGAATTGTGGACCTTTCCAAGAAATACTGAAAAAAATAAAAAGAACTTGGTCTAGTTTAACCTCCTACCCACCACAGCAGCCCTGCCTACAGCATTCCCAAGTCATTGGGCAACTGTTTGAAAATTTCCAGAGACTGGGAACTCTCCACCTGCCAGCTGACCTGACCCCTGCAGGGCTCAGGAAAACTCCTCCATGCTTCCTTTCTTCCCTGCAAAATCAGTGTCAAAATGCAAGATCTGTCAGCTACTTCCCTCCTGACCAGAGGCAAGGCCAAAAGGGGAGAATACATGTAGACTGAAGAAATAAGAATGCAAGGTGGAGATTCATCCCAAATCATGGATGTTAGAACAATAACAACAAAAGTGATCTGGGGAATCACAGTGAACCAAAAGTTAAGTGTGACTCAGTAGTGATATTTCAACCAAGGCAAGAATTTGTATGTGTGTGTGGGTGGGGTGGAGGGGGGAGGTAAGTGAAATGCTCGAGGGGACATCACTTACCTCTGATTACTGCCAGGGCAGATGTAGAAGAGCACCAAGGAAAAGCGAGTATCACATCTGTAGAGAGGGACATGGGCTCTGGGCATCAGGCAAAATTCAAGTCAAGATGTGATGGAATGCTGGGCTGAAACCAGCCAGATGAAATGAAATAGGAGTAAATGCAAAGAGTTCTCGGTAGGAAAAGCCATGTTTGACAGATCATGGGAAGACAGCTGAAAGTGGCAGTGAGGATGAGGATGAGGGAAGACAAGGTGGGTGAGTCAGCAAGGTGACCTAAGTGAGAGGTGATGTGGAGAGGTTACTGCCAAGTGAGCCAGGCCAACTACCAAAGGACTTCCATCTGAAATCCACTCTGGTCATCCCACAAGGCTATCTTTGGCTTAACTCCAGTCCCCAACCGTGAGGCAGACACTGGTAAGTTTGTCCAGAAGCAGAGGCTGGGGTTTTGGTTCATATAAGGAAAGACAGAGTTTGTTTCCTCTGCCGAAAAGCCTCCAAAGTAATGTGAGCGCTATCTTCACACATCAGCAGGAGATGCTATGAGGATAGAAAAGCCAAGAGACTTCTCTAGGAGGCTGTAGCTATGGTGGGCAGAGCAAAGTCCAGTGAGGGTGGAGAGCAGTGGTGATATTTCAGCGTAGGGTGGGGACAAACTTGCAATCACTCAGAGCTGTCCCTGCAGGGGCCAGGTCAGCTGGCAGGTAGAGAGTTTCCAGTCCCTGGAAGTTTGCAAACAGTTGCCCAATGACTTGGAGATGGTGTAGGTAGGGCTGCTGTGGTGGGTAGGAGGTTAAACTAGACCAGCTTCTTTTTTTTTTTTTTTCAGTATTTCTTGGAAACTGTTTCTTCAAATGACAGCTTAGGGAAAGCCCAGTAAATAAAGTGTGCTTCTCTCTGGTTGACTTAGGGATAAGGACCAGGCTCCCACCCCTAGGAACTGTTGGGATTTCTTTGTTTCTTTTTTAAATATTTATTTGGCTGTCTGGGTCTTAGTAGCAGCACATGGGATCTCCAATCTTCATTGAGGCAAGCGGGATATTTAGTTGCTGCATGTAGGATCTAGTTCCCTGACCAGGGATTGAACCCAGGCCCCCTGCACTGGGAGTGCAGTCTTAGCCTGGACCACCAGGGAAGTCCATGTTGGGATTTCTTTTTTTAAAAAAATATTTAAAAAATTTTTTTGGCTGCATCAGATGTTCGTTGCTGCTCAAGAGATCATTGTATCACAGGGGATGTCGTTTGCAGAGCATGGGCTCAGTAGTCGTGGCATGTGGGTTTAGTTGCTCTGCAGCATGTGAGATCTTAGCTTCCTGAACAGGGATCAAACCCACATCCCCTGTGTCGCAAGGTGGATTCTCAACCACTGGACCACCGGGGAAGTCCCCCTGTAAGGATTTCTTGAAGCACAGTTGAAAACTAGTGACTGGACAGTGTCTGAGATCTTTTTAGTGCTGAGGCTTGGTAAGCCAAGATGGGAACTTGAAATGTGTCCAGCTGGTAAAAATAATCGTGCTGTTCCCCAAGTTTGTTCACTGTCTCAGTTCCTTCTGCTTACAAACCTTGGACCAGCTGCCTCCTCTGATGGCCCCTGGCTTTGTTTTCACATTGCAGCCTCTGTAGGAAGGGCAAACAAAGTGGCCACTGCCTCAGGCTGAGACCCAGTCACAGTGTTTGCCAGGGCTGGGTCTCACTATGCAAGGGATGCTTGTAGACACAGGTAGTCTGAGGTGAGCAGTCATCCAAGAGGAATTTATACGAGTCATTGGTACCTTCTCTGTCTGTGCTGAGCTTCTTGCTGGACACTGGGAACACGATGTCCAGTAAGACATGATGTGTGTCTCCGAGGAGTGTCCAGTCTATGGGAAAGAGAGCCTTGAAAAGGCAGAGCACAAAATGCTGGGGAAGCATAAAGGAGCACACAAGTGGGCAGGGACAGCTGGAGCGGGTGAGGCCAGGGAAGGCTCTGGGAGAGATGCTTCAGCGGACCTTTGAGAGACGAATCAGAATTAACTTGATGAAGGGGGAACAGGCATTCAAAGCTTGCAAATCCTATGCAAAGATCAGAGTAGAGGGAAGAAGAACAGTATATTCAGGAAACTGCCAGTCATCCAGACTGATGGGGGCTAAGGGAGTGGGTGGGGCCTACCAAGAGATGAGCCTGGAGAAGTCACCGGAGACTAGTTCTGAAAGCTCTTGTGAGCTGATCCAAAGGGACTTTGTTCTGAAAGCTCTGGACAGCTTGGGAGGATTCATAAGTGATATGAAGTGATTTTTCTTGTGGCTCTTCCAGTACCTGAGGCCCAGAGAGCTCAGAAGTAGCCTTGTGAATGTGAGGGATGAGACCGCTCAATGGACGTTACAAATGATATCATTAAGTCTGAGCATGGCCTTCTATTCCTGGCTTGGTTCCTGATGCAGCGACCTTCAAGTCATCTCTTTCCTTTTCGTGCACCAAGTCTCCTTTATCAGAATAGGGATAAAAATGCTGCCATCAACCTGCCACATTAAGAGAACTGCCAAGACCAAAATGCTCCATACAGGATGAAACAGCACAAAAAGTCCTCTTTTACGTAGAATATGATGTCTTTAGAAATAAAGTTTGGATGAATCAGAAATACATAACAAGTGCATTTTGTTCTTAAGGTGTTGGTAGGAAAATTGGCACATCTGTTTCTCAGAGCAAAGGCTGGTTCAAGACACCCATGGCTTCTAAAGGTTTGAGTTGGTTACTGAAGTTAGGGTTAAGGGTGACTGGGAGGCTGCCCTGTTTTCTGAGCTGGAGGTGAGGGAAGGCAGCGAGCACAAGGGGAACAGTGGCACATCCCACCAATCAGCAGGTTCCTGTGACCTCACTGGGTTGTAGGAAGGACTGATACAATCTACGTAAAGGGCTCAGCATCGTGCCTGGCACATGGTTGGTAAACCACCAATAATAGATGTTAGTGGTATTGTTAACATGTATATATTTTGAGACCAGCTGTGAACTCATAGCACCTCCTGTCTCTTGCATGGAACACACATTCTTTGAGACTCTTAATAGTCTTTCATTCCTTATTAAGTCATAGGTGCTTCAGGGCAAGATCTGCATTCCCCACAGGATCTGACGGTAACCCTCCCTGCCCCTCTTGTAAGACAGCACTGGTCTTGCAATTAGTATTCACGTCAGCATCTTGCCTTGCTGAACTCTGAGCTCCTCAGTGGTTGAACTGAGCCTTTAAGCATGCTTAGCTTGGCCCCTGGAGAAGGCAATGGCACCCCACTCCAGTACTTTTGCCTGGAAAATCCTCCCATGGAGGAGCCTGGTGGGCTGCAGTCCATGGGGTTGCTAGAGTCGGATATGACTGAGCGACTTCACTTTCACTTTTCACTTTCATGCATTGGAGAAGGAAATGGCAACCCACTCCAGTGTTCTTGCCTGGAGAATCCCAAGGACAGGGGAGCCTGGTGGGCTGCTGTCTACGGGGTCGCAGAGAGTCAGACATGACTGAAGCGACTTAGCAGCAGCAGCAGCAGCAGCAGCAGCAGCAGCAGCAGCAGCAGCTTGGCCCCACTTCCAGGCCTCAGCAGTTGGTGATCTCTACCTGGTACTTTCCACAGGCCAAGCAGCAGCTGTCACCTCTGCAGAGATGGTATTCCTGACCATTACATCATTGCCTCCACTCTTATGTTTTATCACATTTTAAAAATTTCTCAGCACTAACAGTATTTGAAATAATCTTATTGCTTTATTCATTTGTCTTCTCCACAATATTCTAAGCTCCATGAGAACAGAGGCCTTATTTGTCCCCTTCATTGCTGTATTCCCAAGTTTCCTATAACTGTGTTTGGGACATAATAGGTGTTCCGTAACTATTAATGAATGCTGAATCAATTCTAAGTCAAATGACAGGCGGACTGTGCATTTGTACCTCTTCTTCAAGACTGAACAGCAGGTCAGTGTTGCCGAGACTACAGAAAACAGAGTCTGTGGCTCCAGCTTCCCAACTGCTTGAGGAAGAAAGCACCCACGCTAAGAATAAGACAAGGCAAACTCTGACCAGGCGCTAGATTGAGGCAGAGTCAAAGGCAGGACGCAGCTGGTGGCTGGAACACAGCTTGAGTGCAGGGATCACCGTGCTCACCCTCCTGTGTCAGCACCTAAGTAGGAGGTTGTAGAGGATGTCCTCTGAAATGACTTCGAATTGCACTGAGCAGACAGCCCACCACAGAAGTGCAGGAGATTTAGCTGAGATACAGAGAATGTTTGTTTACCTTGCTGTCTTGATTAGCAAATATTCCTACTCAGTAAATTTTTCACTTATGTGTGTCAAGAGAATCTCTTAAGTGCAAACTATTTAAATATAAGGCACATACACGCAGAAGATAATGTTTTGGCTAAAATCCATGTCATGTATTTATTTAACAAAAATCTGAGTATCTTCAATGTTCCAAGCCATCAAGCCATGTCCTTGGTGCTGGAAATGGAGATTAAACCCCTAGCCCTCAAGGAGCTCACAGTCTAGAGGGGAAAAGACACATACATAAATAAATATAACGTAGAGTATGCCAAGGGGACCATTATAGGAGGCAAAGAGCCAAGGAAGCTGATTTTATGGTTAACGTCCACAGCAAAGAGAGACCTGGCTAATGTGGATTTTTTGTGAAGAATAGATAAGGCAGTGGTTCTCAAAGTGTGACTGGCTAATTATCTTTGTCAGAATCATCTGGAGCACATATTAAAATGGAGATTCCCAGCACTTCAGCAGGTTGGAGTTTGGGACCTGGGAGTCTACATTCTAAAGTGCTCTAGGTAATTCCACTGCAACTTAAAGTTTGAGAACCTGTGAGATAAGGCTGGAATAAAGAATGATCTGCACATCGGATATACTAATTTGTGGGTCTTTAGCGAGAGGTGAAGTAGGGAAGAAGGGAGTTGACATTAAGCTCTACTACAATCTTTATATAAGTTAATGTAATTCTCAAAATGATCCCATGAGGTAGATGCAGAAACAGAATTAGAGAGTTTAAATAATTTGTTCAACATTTAGAGCTAACGAATCCCAATACTGAACCCAGATTCACTTAACTATAAAGCCTGTCCACGTTTATACCACCACACTATACCAGGGGATTGATTAATTTGACAATTTTCTTGTCATTCTTTGCCAGATCTTGCTAGGTAAATATAAAGAACAACCAGATGGTACTTTGATCACATCTGATGTAACTGGCCATGGACCAGCTCTTCTCTGGCAACCAGGGATTTAGGGCAAAGCTGGGAGCAATGTAAAATGAGAAGTCAGTTCCAACTTATTTCATCGTCATTTTCTTATCCTCTGGTAGAGACGTTATGAAAGGTACTAAGGCTAAAGACTGGGGCCATCTGGAGGGGAAAAGGAAACATATCTATGAAAGTAATTCCACTGAACAGCAAACATTCTTGGGACTCAAAACAACCAGACTCGTTTCTCAAAAAAAAAAAAGAACAAAGAAATGTCAGGACAAGAGGCCTGAATCTGCATTAGGAAATAGCTCAACCTTTAGAGAAATTGTGAAAGACCAGTAATTTTTCCAGGTTAAACAAACGCTCTCTCTTTCTACAGACAGATTCAGAAGTACAGCAAAAGAAACACAGCTCAGAAAATAATGGGAAGTCCAATCCCATTTAAAGGACTTGGGGACGAGCTCAACCTATAAAAAGTCTCCAGTAATAAATGAAACACACAAACTGCAAATCCTGGTTATATTCCCACACACCATGCTCAGCATTGTTCACCAGACCATAGGCAGGAGCAGCCAAGTGGAACATGTTAGATGAAGAAAAGGAAAGACGTTATAATACAGGTGGCTGACGACAATGCTGGGGCAGGGGGTGCTCTGAGGCCTCGTGTTCAGAAGCCCGGTGTGTTACTGCCACCCTCTTCTATCACTGAGCTTGGAGCCACACAGGGACACTATAAGCCAAACCTGAGTTTCCAGTGCTGGAGAGCTTCTTTCTTTTTTTTTCCTGTTATTTTAAGCAACTGCTGAGTCCAAGGTGAGTTTTGATGACATCAGCCCACAGTACAGACACAATGGACAGCACACAGCTTAGACTTCATTATTTAGTGTAACAAAGATTATAAGCCAGACTTTATTTTATTGCTACATTTTCCCACACACATAATAGGGTACATTTGCTTCCACTTACCTTTTCTATTAATATAATACTGGCATGGTTTAGAGTTGTTTAAAAAACAAAAAGCAAATCTGGATTGATCCTTTGTTTACAAAATAGTTGATTTATTTATACTGCACCAATTCGGCCCCTCCAAATACACAGCTTCCAAAAGGCAGAATAGTTAGAGACGCAGGTGTCACAAATTATAGTTTAAAAATATGCAGGCAGCAGGCACTGTACCTGTACTTTTAATATACCTGAAATCTGCTGATACTCCAAACCAGCTACACTAACAGCAATTCTGGGAGCATCTAGACAGACTCTTAATCCTGATGGCAATATGTGGTTGTTCGAGGGTCTAACTGGGTTATGCCTTTGGCTAGCCAAGTGGGAAGAGTACGCAAAGACCATGTCTAACTACAGGAGGTCTTCAAGCTTATTATCCCGTCACAGTTTATAAAGGTGAGGAATTAATTATTAGGAGCTGTGCAGTCAAAATGGCCAGAGAACAAATATACTCTTACAGTGCATATAATTAAGTCAACCATCTTGTGGATCCCTGATTGTCTCTGGATGTGACCTCAAACACTTGAAAAGGAAACTTCAAGTACGCTGGGAGACAGTTACCAGAATGTCTGGGTATCTTTCTTCCTGAATATCAAGTAACAGGGCTCACCTCCACGTTACTTCTTGCAACAAGCACACAGGACGACTCCTTAGAGACAGCTCATTATAGATACCAAGCCTCCAAGAGTTCAAGGGGTGGGTAGGCTCAGTACTATCCAGGGCTGAGCAGAAAACTCTGTAAGCCAACCTGACATCCCTAAGTCTTATTCTGGTTCTGAGAACATTTCAGTTCGGCTCCAAGTCCGCTTTGCTCCAACTCAGCGATGACAGACATATACTTGAACTCATTCGGTCTGAAGTTAAAGGTCTCCACTAACCCGTAGGTCTCTTTTCGATCAGTGGCATAGAAGAGCTGCACTTGGTTGGCCATGCACTGTGCCTCAGCAACACTCTGAAAGGTAGAAAGAACAGTGAGGTCCCTTCCAGCACAGGGCCACACAGCTCTGTGTCTAATGCCTGCGGCAGGTGGGGCCCTCGCCCAGGAGTCACTGCTTCCAGAAAGCTTCCTGACTCCCTGACATCCCAAGTCTTGGTGAGGTGCCCCTTTTCTGTGTACCCAAATTCGTCTCCTCTTCCTCTAGCATTGTATGCATCATACTATATTTAATCTTACCTTCGTCTCCTCTTTTTCTGTCTACCCTTATGTGAATTCCTCATAGTATGAGCCTGTTTTACATCCCTGCATATAGTGAAATCTGGTGAATGCTTGCTGATAAATTAATGCAGATGTTAAAAATTTCCCTCTTAAAAAAAAAAGATTCCGTCTTCATTCAGTTCCTTAGTAACTGTTAAGTATACCTCAAGGGGGAAAAAAAGAGCAATAGTTAACCAGCTCTCCAGCTCTAAGAACTAAATTTGTGAGTTGGTATTAAGGTTTTGACTAACTACACATACTCTTGAATAAAACCTATTCCTCATACCACCTCAGTTAAATAAGTGGTGCCAAAGCCAGCTGCAGTTTAACAAATTGTCCACAAAGTCTATGACATCCTTTTTTTTCTCTTGGGCCACACAACTTGTGGGATTAGTTCCCCAAGCAGGGAATGAATCCAAGCCATCAGCAGTGACAGCATGGAGTCTTAACCACTGGACCGCCAAGGAATTCACCATGACACTTTTTCTTCCCTGTGATAGAGCCTTGTTTCTCTTTCCTTGAGTGATGGCTACACTTAATGACTTGCTTTCTAACAAATGGACTAAAGTGGAATGATGAAAAATGACTTCCGGTATTCAGTCACAGAAGACACCATGGTTTCTGTCTTGCTATCTCAAACCACTTGCTTTGCAGAAAATCAGTTTCCATGTCATGAGGACATTCAAGTAGCCTACGGAGAAGTCAATGTGGCAAGGAAATGAGGTCTCCTGCCAACTGCCATGCAAGTGGGGTGAGGTGGATCGTCAAGCCCAATCAACCTTCAAATGCCAGTAGCCCCTTCCAGTATCTTGACAGCAACTTCATGAGACTCTGAGCCAGAACCACTCAGCTATGCTGCTCCTGAACTCCTGATATAAAGAAACCGTGAGGTAATAGATATTTATTGTTTTATGTCACATAGTTTTGGAGTAGTAATTTGCTATGCAGTCTTTTCTAACTAATCCCCAGCAAAGCCTCAGGAAAGGAGAGGCCACCTTCTCTAAAGCTCAGGAGCAGGAAAAATGGTGACCTGACCACTCTGTAACAGAAGTGGGATCAAGATACAGGCTACACTCTTGAAATCTTACAAAAGAATTACCTCAAAAACTCTTACTTTGCTTCCTATGCATTCTCTAGTGCTAGCTGATCAGAGGCATTTATTTAATATTATAATGTTCACACAGCCAGAATCCAACCCCAAATAACAATGGAAAATTCCTACTAAAACTGTCAAAAGTGTGCTATGTCTAGCTACAGAGTGATGAAAATGGGTTTATAAATACCACAGGCTGCTTCACCTCCATTCCCTCCCATGGGTTGCAGGTCATTTCTCATAAGCAGGCACTCATCTCTGAGACTGGATCTTCAATCAAAAGCCACTTTCCAAATCTCTGGCTATTTCAAATTAATAGAATTTTAGACCAGGAAGGGGCCTTAGAGATCATCCAGTCCTCATTTAATGGACCAGGAAACCAGAGCAGATGAGGGTCAAGGATGGACTCAAGGTTACGTGGCACGTAAGTGGCAGAGCAAGGACTAGATCTCTGGACTCCCAGGCTGGTACTCCCTCCACGTCACCCTGATACTATTTCTGGTGGGGCAAAATAATTAAGGTCGATAACTCTACCTCATCATTTTTACGTTTTAAATTCAAACATGTCTCAAGGACAAACCATTTCTTAAGTAAGTGCATAATCTGAGGCAGATGTCACCACTCTGAGGCTCTGAACTGTAGGGACTGTGACAGGTAACTTTTATTTGAGGCTTAGGACGGTGGAGGTAAGGGTAATTTCAGTTGTGTTCACCCTAGAACAGTGCTGTTCAAGCTGCAGAGTCCTAGGGCTCTGTGGAGGCGCCTCAGTCCCTTCACTCTCTTTCAGCTGTTATATCCTGGTATTTTACATAAGATTTTGTGTGGATAAAGGACTCTGACCACTTGTTTGAAGACCACTAGAATGAGGGGAAGAGAGTTAAGACATGGAGAAATGTCTCTCATGGAGGATTATGGAAAGCTCTCCTGCACCCCAGCCGCTGCCGACTCATTCGCCCCTTGTCTTTTATTCCCTTAATTCTCGACATGAAACAGTAGTCTCTTGCCCTTCCAAGACCCAAGAAGATAAACATATTAATTCCCTATGCTGCTCAACAAGGAGGTATATTAACAGACCTGATTCCTTCCTCTCTTTCAATCTTAATGGCTACAATCAAAGTACCAAGTCTTGCCCATTTTATTCACTATATGTTTCCGAGGTCATTCTCTCTCCTCCTTCCCTACTCTGCTCTGGGTAAGGTCTTTATCACCTCTTGCCCAGACTACTGCAACTGCATTTTCAATGATCACACTGACCAGACTAGAACTAAAAAATGTTTAGGAAGCAAATACTTAAGGTTAATGGTCTCAAAATCCAACTCGCTATGGGTCAACTCCTCATCTTTCTGTGCTCACAGGATAAAGTCAATCTTCTGAACATAATCCACCAAATTCCCTTTTTTAATATATCAGTGACAGCAAACTGTAATATCCCAAGTCATTTTGTGCTTCCTAGCTTTTCTGTATTCCATTCCCACTGTCTGGAACATTCCCCTCCCCCTTTGCCCTCCCCACTTTATACTGCTAAACTCCTGCTAATCTTTGAGGTTCAGTTCAGGGATCATTTCTTCCTTCTTCTGGGTCAGGGACACTCCCCCGATCCCTCCAAAGCTGTGCATGTCTTTATCCTAGCACTTACTACATTCCAATGAAATCATCTGCTGACACACATGTGGAACCAAATAAGGTTTTTAAATACTATACTAAATTTTCATCATTAAAATGAATCAGTTTAGAAGAAACCTATAGGTTCCATGTATTTCTATCTATTTGCTTTACTGTATTTGGAAACACAATGCCCAAAATATAAATGTATGCATGAGTATGTAGGGGATCATATATTTATATTACATTTCTAGGTTTCCCATCTTTGAATCATGTATCTCTACACTAAATTTTAACATGTCTAATTCTGTACTACACTGGAAACTCACAGGTTGATTTATACAAGGCAAATGTATGTTATCTAGTATGCTGTTGAATGTTATAAGACTAGGAAGCAAATTTAATAATTATGGGAACCATGTTTGAGACCACTAGAGGTGGTATAAATGCTAAAGCAAAAAACAGTCTCTCCTCTGACCTCTAGAGTCCACATCTAATATGGTTAGATGTTATGGTTTGTTGAAGATCAGAAAATACAAAACCATCTCTGTGTCACTCACTTCTGTCTGTGGTCAAGTTTTACATTTTATCATTATTGGTAACTACATCCTCTTCAAGTCTCAATTTCAAAATTCACACTTTGTCTACTATTTCCTATATTTAACACTCACTCCCAACTTCAAAAATCCTTCAACTACACAACACTGTAAAATACCTATACTTCAATACATTAAAAAAAGAGAACAGATCACAATTAAATTCAGCAATAAAAATTTTGCAAGTAAAAAAACAAACAAAATAAAAAACACCTTTTACCTCAAGCAGGACTCACAGTTCTTACTGTCTCTTTATCTTTCTTATGTTTCCACTTCTCTCTTTACCCAACTTGCATCCATTGTCAATAATTACAGTCATTTCTTTGTATTCACCTTTAACTTCCCGGTCCCTGTCTTACTTCATTACATCACTTGGCTAAACCATAACCCTAGGTAAATCCAACTCTCAGTCCTTTATCTCTGCACTTGTCATTCCCACACAGACATTCTCTCTTCCTTTTCCCTAGATCACACGTCAGCAAACACCTTCTGGAAAGGGAGAGACCATTAATGTTTTGGGTTTTACGGCCCTACAGTCTCTTGTTGCAGCTACTCAGCTCTCTGTTATAGATGTAACGCAGCCATAGATAACATGTAAAGATAAGCATGGCTGTGTTCCAATAAAATTGTATTTATACACATTGAAATTTGAACTCATATAATTTTCACAGGCCATGAAATATTACTTTTTTAGTTTTTGTTTCTTCAACTACTTAAAGATATAGAACACATTCTCACTTCATGTTCTAGACAAAAATTTCATACTTCCTCTTTTCTACTCAAATGTCCAACATCTATTCTTCCATCCCCACTCTCAGCTAATGATTTTTCTTTTCACTAAGCAATCTGGAGAGAACATCTTACAAGCTACCATTACCTCTATCCACTTAGCTGAATGTGTCTTTATTTATTTATTTTTTTTTCTGAGCTCAGATCAAGTGTAGAAACCTTCATAGTTATATAAAGTTCTGCAGTAAAATCTTTTCATCATTGCTCAGAATTGATCAGCCTTTCATACAAGCACACCCACAACCAACTCTCACTTACCCACCAATAAGCCCCTTAATTATCCAGTCACCTACACACACACACACACGCACGCACCCACCCCTTCATACCCCTTATTTTAAATTATTCTTTTGCTTCTCAGAACTACAGAGATCATGCATCAGATACACTGGGTGGTCTTCTGATGCTCAGATTTGGCTACTTTCATCACTGATCCACTTCAGTAAGAGCAGATCTCAGAGAATGAATGTGTCTTTATATCCTGGCTTCTCTCTTGCTACATTTCTAGCAAAGATTAACCCCTCATTCCCAAGATTTACCCATTCGAAACACCAAACAACTCTCTTTCTCCTGCATTTTCAATATTTTCCTCGTTACCCGACCTTTCCATCAGCATATACACACAAGGCTCTCATTTAAAACAAAACAAAAAACCCACTCTCATCCCCACTTCTTACACCCCATTCTTTCCTTTTTTTCTCAGAAACACTCCTTCAATATGCTTACTTTTTCTAATTTCTCTCCCCAACCTTTCCTAAATGTACTCCAAATATGCTGTCGTCCTATCCCTTTGAAACTGCCCCCATAGAGGTCCCCAGTGACTTCTAATAAATTCTCAGTCCTCATCTCACTTGCCCTACCAGTATGTGAGCTGCTGGCTCAGCACCCCTATTCCCTGAAACATTTTATCTTAGCCTCCAGGGGATTCTACCATCTTAGTTTTCCTCCTACCTCACTGACTCTTCTTTTTCATCTTCTTTGCTGATGCTTCCTCATGCTCCAGGGCTCAGTTCTAAGACTTCTTCTCTTTTCTACCTTCATTAACTTCCTTGGTGATTTCAGTCTCATGGTTGTAAATAGCAATCTGTATGCTGACAACTCCCATCTTCATCTCTCCAGCTTGGACCTCTCCTCTGAACTTCAGACTCATACGCCTAACTGCCTTTTACTTGGATTATCTAAAAGGCACCTCAAACTTAATGTGTCCAAAATTCAGGTCCTGATCTTCCTCCCAAACCTGTTCTGCCCGCAGTCTTATCTGTCTTATTAATGGCAACTCCGTTCTTCTGGATAGGATTTTGGGTGACTTCCAGGTGAGTGTGATGAGTAGAAGGAAGAATGGGAGAAATGAGACTGATAATAGACAGGACTAACAGACAGTGAAGGAGACTCTCAGTTACGCCCTAGACTTGGGGCTTACTATTGCTATGTGATACTAGCTGAGTGCCATCACTTTTCCCTTCCTTGTATGCAGCTGGTAAAAGAGAGAGGAAAAATCAGTGGGTGTTATAATAAAGAATCTCAGGAGGAAAAGGCACTAAAGGGCCCACTATCTTGAGGACATCCTGAACTTAAACACTGCTGGATAAATGAGACTGAAACGAGCAAGGACTAGACAAACAGGCTGAACAGCAATCATAAAACTGCTCGTGGTCCTGGATATACAGAGAACACACACAACAGACATCACTACCTACAGGCGCATGGTCAATGCTCTATCCCGGGAAATGGGAAAAGAGGAAGGAAAAACACTATGCATGATGAAAGCTGTACATGTAAATAGTGTGGAGAAAGAGAAAAGATTAAGAACTGTTCTCAACTTTGAACTCTTTTGTACACTTAAGAAGCCATTTATTTGTCCAGAGCCTCTTACCTGAAACTCCATGGGCCAGCTGTGTTTTAGAGTTAGAATTATTGGATTTTAGAAAGATAACAAATGCAGATACCATATAACTGTATTACATAACACTCATAATCCATTAATATTTCCCTTGTAAAACGCATGAATATTCCACACTTAGTAGGATTAATAAGGACTATCAGTGGCCTCACATCAAAGTGAAGTTACAATGAAGATACAGCTATCAGGTAAGTTCAAATCAGATAAGGTTTGGTGACCAAAGGAGTTATGAAAAAATTTTGTGGTCAGAGCTTTTGGACTTTCAAATTGTGAATAAATGAATGAGAATCTGTACTAACTGCAATTTGGAAGAGCTTGAGTAAGACAAAATTACTGTCAATTTAAGTAAGAAACAAGTATGTTTCTTATGTTTGTCTTTGGACAAACTTCTCATGAGGTTTGGCAGAAGAATATCTTCAGGGCCACCAGATACATGCAAAAAGGTAAAAGTTGATTCTTACCAGAAATGTGGAATCCATTTCTGCTGTCATCAGCACTATGCCCTTTTCTTCCTTAAGTTCAGGGTAGTGATATAAAATCAGCTGGCTGGCCGCAGCTTCCCCTCGGGTCTGTAAGGAGGAACACTTATCAAGACTCAGTAAGGTACCACCACAACAAAACTGCAATTTCACCGCAATAGACAGTCTGGAGGAAATTCTGGCTCTTAACAGTCCCTTGGGTGGCTAGTGAGTTGGAGGACTGGTACGTGGGGATGGTCAGGTTTGCCAAGTCACAGCAAAACTGACAGTTTGCACAGTGTTATTTGTGTCTTCAATTGAAAAAGGTTTGGCTTTTTTCCCAGAAAATGTTTACAGCAGGCAGTGAATCCTTCATCATGGCCATATATTTAAAAACAAAACGACACGAGCAGCTACCAAATCAAGTTCTAAAGAAAGCAATATGCCTGTGTAATTGCCACTTTTATGGACTAGTGCATTTCACAGTTGAAATCTACTCCCCTTGGCTGGCTCTGAAGACTGAGCTCTTTTAAGCTGTAGCAAACAGCTGGAGAGTTTGCACATGGGCCAGATTTGTAATGTGCAGTTTTAAAATATAATCTGGGTGGGAGAAAGGGGGGGAAAGAAGAATTGGAACATCGTAATTTCATGAAGAATGGACAGGGCAGTGGTTACCAGACCTCAGTTCAGACTAAGAAGAGAGGCTAGATTCAAAGCCTAAGCCCTCATATAGTGTAGGAGGAAACAACCATACATTCAAAAGATCTCTGGGTTTCATCTTTAAGATTTCAGAAAAAGTCCTTTTAATTATCAATACCTAATTACTGCTAGGGCTCTCTTAGTAATACTGTAGCCTCTCAATTCTCCCGAACATATTTCTATAGATACACTATCATTTTGATCATAATTATGTTTCTGGATCTTTTTCCTATACCTGTATATGAGCTTCAGGAGGGTAGTCCTAGCATAGTTTCCAACACAACAGCCTAATGGGTAAGTTCACAGACTTTGGAATCAATAACATGGAGTCAAGCAAACCTAGCTCTACGACTTATTAGCAGTGTGAACTGCTCTAAGCTTGCTATTCTTTTTTTTTCTCCTTTTCTTTCTTTTAAAAAAAAATAAACATGATACAGTTTTTTGATACAATCACAAGGGATAAAGTCATAAGAAAATCCTCATTCTGTTGTGTGCTCCCTTCATCCCAACTGCAAAGCTGTTGTAATCCATTCTTGTTTTTGCCAGATCTGGCCTACAAATAAAGACTGACAATCCTAGTCATTATCTCATTTAAAATACTTTTATTTTAAAAGCTTCAAATGCTTTGGATCAGACTTCTTAATCTAGCATTTGGGAATAAAACGAAGAAAAAAGAAGGAAGGATGGAAGCAAACAAAATAACATCTATGAAATGAAAAATATGCATCTAGCACCTTAGACAGTGCTGAGCTGGCTAATAAAACACATGTTAAGACACAGAACCGGGCTTCTCTGGTAGCTCAGAGGGTAAAGCATCTGCCTGCAATGTGGGAGACCTGGGTTCAATCCCTGGGTCAGAAAGATCCCCTGGAGACGGGAATGGCGACCCACTCTAGTATTCTTGCCTGGAGAATCCCATGTACGGAGGGGCCTGGTAGGCTACAGTCCACATGGTCTCAAAGAGTCTGACACGACGGAGCGACTTTACTTTAAAAAAAAAAAAAAAAAAGACACAGAACCTCCCTTAAGGTTATAACTCAAAGGTATTGGGTGGGGCCTAAAAAGCTAACCCAAAGAAGTATGACAATTCATCAATGCTACAGCAAATGATGCTGGAAGTTAGTATATATTCTGTGTCTTAAAGCCTTAGCAAGGGCTCGTAGTCCCACAGAGGAGGCTTCTTTCACCAAAGAGATGAACACAGGACACCTACCTGAATATTTATAAGTGCAGTGAAGTGGAGTTCAGTACCTGTCCATTGCCCGACAAAAAACTCATAACCTTCCCTTCTTGGTAGTGCACAGAGAAACTGTGGGAAATGAATACACAAGGAGACAGGTGGATAAATAAAACCGCTTGCTCTATGTCCAACCACCTGTGTCATTCACTCCATTTCTCCAACATTTGGTTTTTAAAACTTCTGTTGTATTTTGAAATTCATATGTGATAATATAACACTCTTAAACTTCCCAATCCACCTAAGAAAGTATGAGAGATTCACTGAAGCTCTCTATGTAAACCCATTCTAATTCCATTCTACAATGACAGCTAACCCGCATTTGCTAACCTGTCATTCCCTTCCAGGTTTTTATACTTTTAGTGTGTAAGTATACACCCATTAACAAGAGTACTGTTCGCATGTTTAAAAACTTAAATCTTACCAAACTATATGTATACTTTTGCTACTTGCTTTTTTTACTTCATATCATACTTCTGAGATTTACTGATGTTGATAAATATTACTAATTCATTATTTTCACTATTATATGGAAATTGACAATAGATATTTACCACAATTTTACCCATCCTTCTTTTGGTGAACTTTTTGGTCCTTTTCAATTTCTAAACTTCCTCATGTTGCTGAATTAATTTTTGCTACAATTATAATAATCACTTCATATTCTACTATCTGAGGCTGATACTGAAGTATGGTTCTAATCATTGAAATGATTAATTTCATGCTCAAGATGAACTGGGGAGGAGTGGTAGACACTGATGCCAGAACAAAACAAAGTATAATCAGCCTCATACACATTAGTCATGGAATTGTCTCCTTACTGCCAACCACTAAGGCTCCATTTTGTTATTACTAATATTAGATGAGATAACCATAGTGCCTACCTACTGGAGAAAAAAATGTTTTAAAGCTTTCTTGAGGTATATTTGAGGTGTAAGTTGCACATATTTAAAGTGTACAATTAAGATAGTTTTGACATATGTATACTGTGAAACCATAGTTAACAGGATTACCACAATCAACATAATGAAGGTATCTATCATGCCCCCAAATCCCTTTGTAATTCATCCCTCCCTCTCTCCAACTGTTCCTAAGCAGCCACTGACTTGGTTTCTTTCACTACTGGTCAGGCTTTCCAGAATTTCACATAAATGGAACCACAGAATCTATACTTCTTTGTACACACAGTTTCTTTACTCTTTTACCTGTGGTAGATTTGGGTATCTTCAGCCTCTGTTATTACAAATAAAGTTGCCATGAACAGCCTGTACATGTGTGTAAGTCACTGAATGGAGGTATGCTTTCAGTTCCTTTGGGAAAATATGTAGGAGTAGAATGGCTGGGTAGTGTGGCAGGTCATGCTTAACTCACAAAGAAACTGCCAGACTGCTTTCTAAAGTGGTTGCACCATTTTATACTATTACCAGCAATATATTAGAGTTCTAGTTGTTTCATATCCTAGTTGTTTCATATCCTGACAACACTTGGTATTGTCAGTCTTTTTAATTTTAGTCATCTTAGTGGTATCTCACTGTGGTTTTTTAATTAACTAATTTATTTTTGGCTGTGCTGGGTCTTCCCTGCTGCGTAGGCTTTCTCAAGTTGCAGGGAGTGGGGGCTACTCTCTAGCCGCGATTTGCATGCTTCTCTTGTTGCCGAGCATGGGCTCTAGGGCACACAGCTTTCAGCAGTTGTGGCAGGTGGGCTCAGTAGTTGTGGCTCCCAGGCTCCAGAGCACAAGCTCAGTAGTTGTGGCGCAGGGGTTTAGTTATCCTGTAGCCCAGGGATCTTCCTGGACCAAGGATCAAACCTGTGTCCCCTGCATTGGCAGACTGACTCTTCGTCACTGAGCCAGCAGGGAAGCCCTCATTGTGGTTTTAATTTGCATTGTATCTCAGGTACCTCACATAAGTGGAATCATACAGTATTTGTCCTTTTGTGACTGGCTTATTTCACTTCACATTACGTCTTTAAGGTTCATGAATGCTGTGGCATTTGTCAGAATTTCCTTCCTTTACAAGGCTGAATACTGTTCTGCTACATGTATATACCACATTTTATTTATCCATTCATCTATCAATGGACTCTTGGGTTACTTGTACCCTTTGGCTACTGTGACTAATACTCAACCTAAGATTTTTTCCTAGATCTTGAGTTAATTTTTGGATACTGTGTGAGGTAAGGGTTCATTTTTTGTGTGTGTATGGATACTCAAATTTTTTTGCACAATTTGTTGGGCATGTGTTGAAAAGATCATTGTTTTCCCAATTACCTTGGCACCTTTGCTGAAAAACAACTGACCATGCATATATTGGTTTATTTCTGAATTGTCTACTCTGCTCCACTCATCTATGTGTCTGTTTTTATGTTATTACTCCACTGTCTTCATTACTGTAGTTTTATGAAATCACAGTCTTGAAATCAGGTAATGTAAGTTCTCTAACTTTGCTCTTTTTCTTCAAAACTGTTTTGCTACTCTAGATCCTTTGGATATCCAAACAACTTTTTTAAATCAACTTGTCAATTGTGTGTGTGTGTGTGTGTGTGTGTGAATTTCTTAAAAAAAAAAAAAAAAGCTTATAAAGATTTTAATTTGGATTGTAGTTTATCTAGAGATCAATTTGGAGAGAAATGCCAACAATACTGAGTCATCAAACACAGTATATCTCTCCATTTACTTAGATGTCTTTTATTTTCTCTCAGCAATGTTTAGAAGCATTTTTTGAGAATCTGAAAAATCAGTACAGACACCAAGTCAGCTGACCCACCTCACCTATTCCCTTTCTCTTGTCTTCTGGCAGCTCACTACTCCAGCAACAATTTCATAATTCCTTTCACACATATATAATCAAAACAGCATGGCCAAAACTGAAAAGAAACTGCCAAGAGAAGAGAAACTTAGAGGAGGTTGAAAAGATTAACATCTCAGGTGTTGCTTCCAACATTCACTTATATTCTTTTTTTCCACTTATATTAATAGATTAAGATCCAAATCAGAAAGGGCTGAGATGTTTCAGAGAGCTAAACAGCCACAGACTTATTGGGCAAATCCTCAAGGTTAGTTAGGGTTAAGGTTAAGACTCTCATTTATCAGTACAATCAACATGTAAGCACCTCTGTTAAATGACTATAAAATGTATGACAGCGTGGCGCATGACGAGAATGGTCAGAAAACATCCTTGTCTGGCAGCACTGAGAAGCAATCCTCATATGGTCATGGGAAACTTACTGTTGGGCAGGACTGAGCCCGGTTCCAAATCAAATCAAACTTTTCTTTCTGTAGGGTTAGAAAAGAATAAAATTCAAAGACAAGAAAATAAAAAAGGCCATAAGCACATTTAAAGTCACCAAGACTGAACTCCAGAACTAAAATACAACTAAAACAATCTCAAGTTGCATTATTTACAAACCCCTCTTACAACAGAGAGGAAAAACCAGATGTACACTTTCTTATTCAGTATCAAAATTATGTGTGAGGAGCGGATACTCCAAATCCTCTAAACTCTTCACGGGACTCTGCCAAGTGTCAGAGACAATAAGTCACCGAGTCTGTATGAGGGAGAGTTAAGAAGGCCTGCTCAAACAAGGAGTCAGTATTAGATTTAAAAGAACATGAAAAGCACAGATTCTTTTGGCTGTTGAACTCATGAAAGGAAAGGGTATATATGTAAAAGAGGAAGAGAAAAAAAGATAGCAATACTCTCAACAACAACCAAAAGGCCTGGTTTTATTTTTCCATCTGTATATTTTCCTTCTTAAACTTAACACATGTAAGCTAGGTATATATCTGTGTACTTGATACAAACTTAATCTAAAGCTACTTCCTCTTCAGAGAAGAACAATTAATGAACTAGCTGATAACCTAGAACATTAAATGCTTTCTTCTGGTAGAAGGCGGCAGGACACTAAACCAGAAGTCAGCAGCCTTCCTTCCAAGTCACAGATCTTCAACAGTCAAGCAGTGGCCTGTGACTATCTCCAAGGCAGCAATTTTGAGGAGGGAGATGCCTCAAAAGCTTGGGAAGCTCCAAGTCAGCTCAGGGATAGGCCACTTATAGACAGGAAGGGAAGGAAGGTATGCTTGAGGACCTGTCCTAAATTCCAACAGCTTGATTGGAAAACACGAAAAAGAAATAAAAGACACTTGGAAATTGCTCAGCAACGTAAACTTATACTATGCTCCCTTGTCAGAGACTTGACTCAAAGAGACATTTCTAAACCAGAAAGAGGAAAAACAAGAGCCATAAATATACCATATGGAGCTCCCAATCTTTGGTGCTCAGGGCATAATAAAAACCCTCAGAGCTATAAATGTAGGTTCTCAAGAGGCAATAAACCCAGGAACAGTAAAAGCAACTGCCTACTAAGGTTAGAGCCCTGACCCTCGTGCTGTAACACTTTCATTTTCCCTTCCAAACTACTTACAGGAATAACTGCGTAGACTGTATCTTTTGCTGCAAAATACTGCTGCCAAATCTGTACAAAAAAGAGAGTGTCTGTGACCCGTCAGTCATCTTTTCAACCTGCACCAAGAAGCAGTGACAGCTTTCATTGCTCACAGTAATATGTTATTTGATAACAGGGAAGAAAATCCAACGTAATACTTTTATTACTTGTACATGATTACAAAAAAGATTTAATAGCATCTACTCTTCTAGATGATTAAACTGTAACTCTCAGTAGCAAATTCCTGTCAGAGAAACAGATTCTATGACCTTGTTAATCATTTCTTCTAAGACGTGCTTTGTGTATAACAGACACATTCTTTTTTCCATATTTTCTCTCCCCAAACCCTCAACGCCCAGCCAACTGTGTGCCCTCTCAGAGAACCCAAAGTCTCAAGGTTAGACAGATATGGGTGCAAATCCCAGCTCCTGTCATTTGTTGGCTATGCTACTTTGGGCAAACTACTGAAAATAACTAAATAACAGCAAATATAATCATTGATAAAATACCAATAACACGAACCTCATGGGATTATTGTGAATTTGAAATAATTATTTGAAATAATAATTTCAATATTATTGAAAAAATAATTTGAAACATTATTTGAAATAATGTTTGTACTTAGCACAACAGAATTACAATGCAAACCATAGCCAATGTGCTCTGAAGGCAACAAAGAGGCACTTAACCCGATTTAGGGTACAAGTACCAAAGGAAGGGACACTTGAACTATGTCCTGAAGAATGATCGGGAGTTAGCCAGATGAACGGGGAGTCTGGGAAGATAGACAGGTAGGAGAGATGATAAGAGATATTCTAAGCAGAGAATGACAAGCATTAGCAAAGGTACAGAAGTTAGGGAAGGCATCAGAGTCAATGTGATACCTAAGTGAGCTGGTGCTAAAGAATGGGTCGCCTTCCTTTAGAGCTGCTCTGCTTTGTCAACATCCCCAAGAACATGGGATGGGGGCAACAGAAGACACTAATCATAAAGTGAGATCTCACCGTCACAGAGCACAGAAGGAATATTACCTCCTAGGACCTGGGCAAATCACCTTATCAATGCAGCCTAAGATTGCTATGCCTTTCTTTTTTTATGTCAAAATACTGCCTCCTCATTTTAAGGACAGCATGTCCTGCTTGTTTTTTTTTAATTTATATTAGCAGACAGTTTATGAATCAACACTGAATTTATGAGACTGATAGATATTTCCTAACATAGTTGAGCTTGGCCACTCAAAATTATTTTAATGAACACAAATTTGTATCTAAAAATATAGGTCAGAATGATATTTGTCATGTAATGGTCAGGCTTCCTGGGCCTGGCTTCTCTCTCTCCTAAAGGACATACTTGGTGTCCACTTTCTATTGGCACTTCTTCCCAAAGGCAGGTTGAAGTTTCCTGGAGACTTTGTATTAAGCCTAAATTAGCAGAAGCTAGAACCCTGTGCTGTTCTCTTTTTATTTTTGTGTCTGTCTTTTCACTAGGCTGAAATTCCTTGAGAGGAGAGGTCCCTCATTTATTTCTACATCTGGCACAGAGGCTGATATTTAATAAATGCTTGCTGAAATGAATGATACAGTACCAAAGGACACCCATAGCAACTGGCACAACTTCTTGTAAGGGAATAAGATGCAGACTCAAACAGACATGGGTTTGAATCCTAGTTCTATCACTAAGTAAGTTACTTTATCTCTTTAAGTTAATTTCCTCAGTTGTAAATTGGGAATAATAGTACCTATTTTACTTTTTTAGCTTTTAAAAAAATTTTATGGATTTTTTCTTTTCTTAGCTTATTTATATTGCAGTATAGCTGATTAGCAATGCTGTGTTAGTTTCAGGTGTACAGCAAAGTGATTCAGTTACACATATAAATATACTTACTCTTTTTCAAGTTATTTTCCCATTTAGGTTGTTACATAACATTGAGCAGAGTTCCCTGCTTACTCACTTTATAAGGGGGTTATAGGAATATAATGAAACAGTGCATATAAAGCACTAGGTGCAGCACCTGACACACAGTATACTACTCTTATCACTGATTCTCTCAATCTACCTAAAATACAATTATGGAACTGTAAGGAATGCCAATAGCTTGTTATATTCTGATTATAGAAAAGAGAATCAGACATGCAAATGTAAGTAGCAATGCAAATCAAGGTATATGGAATGACCAGACACGTGAACGGATCACGAGTGCTTTGATGGGAGGTGTCCAGAAGGCTTCCTGCAGAAGGTCCTAAAATAATGGAGGACTCTGAATGGCAAACAAAGGAACATGGGAAGTCACTGAGTTTTTGAGAGCGGGTTACTTCATAAGATTTATTTTTATTCTTTTATTTAAAGGCACAAATATAGCATTTATTCTGTGTCAGGCACTGTTGCAAGTACTTTGTAAATATTAACTCGTTTGACTCCATGAAGTAAGTACTATTATTATGTCCATTTTACAGATAGGGAATCTGAGACTCAGAAAGGTTAACTAACTTATCAAAGTCAATGTGCTAGTAAGTGGCAGAGCCTGGACTTAAAACTGGCAGCCTGGTTCTAGAGTCTGTTTTTCAGCAATACACTATGAGCAGAACTCCAGGGGGATTGAATGAGGGAGGATATGACAGGGGAAGGGGAAGAAGAGAAATAAGAATAGGGAAACCTATTTAGAAAGGCAATACAGTCACCCGGGGAGAGAGCAAGGATAGTTTTAAATAAGATGTGGACAACAGGAATGAAAAAGAAAGGGGAAATGTGAGTTGATTAAACATATAGGAGACCAAGTTTTCTTATGCACTATTTTTCATATAATTCATCACTTTTGCTTTCAATGATTGCCTTTCATTTTGGCTAGGAAGAGGTATCAGGAAATGTACGTTCATTTCTACTTTCGGATTTGGTTCACAAAGTACATATTTTCATAAAGTATGCCAATTCATTTTCATTCATTACCTGTTTTATTTCTTCTGCAGTTTTGTCTTTCACCATCTCAATGTTGAAGATTGAACTGAGAGTCTGAAAGGAAAAAAATAAAAGGCAATTAACACCTACAATTGAAAAAATAAAACAACTTAACTGCATGTGTAAGCCTTATAGGAAGCATCATGTTAGGATAGTAAAGCAGATCTTCAGTAAGTGGAGAATGAGTATTAAAAACCCACAAGCTCAGAGAAGGCAGCCACCAGAGTCAGGCAGGTTTCACAGTTCTATTTTCAGGGAGTATATGCAGGGATTTCCCAAAAGTTTCACTCACTCATGAGCACTGCAGCTTGCAGCTGGTAAGAAGAAAGTTCAGTTGTTACCTTTAACTGCTATTCTATCAGAAATGGTTCCTTATTTGCAAGTTAAATGACAGAGTAAACATGTATTTATTTGATTTTTTTTAACTATTTCCTATAGACAGGAAAGGTATCACTACACTTCCTCTAGCACTCCAGGACCCACACTATGTAGTAGTCATAATAAAACCGTAACAAAGTCATAACAAAAATTCATAAAAATATTTCTAATCTCCACAGTTAGAAAAGCACAAAAACACTAAGCCACAGTACATACGTTCAAATATGCAGTCTCTTGTTATAGGCGCGTTCCACATGACTTCAGACTTGGCTATTTAATTAGAAACCTACCTTGTCCTTAGTGAATCCTCTGCTCACAGGCTGTTTCCCCAGTGTCTGAAATACAGGAGGGGACAGGATATTGCTCTAAAAGACCACCCTCTCTAGGTGAGCTGCCAATACCTCATTTAGTAATGTTGCACCTAAGAACTCACTTCTCTCCACTCTATATAGTAAGTGTTCTAAGAGTTATTGTTTGTGAGACAACTTTTGAATGATTCTGAGATTCAGAGATGAGAAACCTCTTTGTTAGTAAACACCACCTACTGGAACTGAGAATCCATTCAATCCCTGGATGAGGGACTCCTTCCCAGAACAAGCCTGCTTAGGTTTCCTGTGCTCCACTTCCCAGTGAGCCACAGAGGAGATGAGAAATGGAATGATGTCTTTTCCAAGCTGCTTCTTATCTGTAACAGCACTTCTGAAGGCAGGCATCCTCAGCAGGCTATCGAGTCTTTTCCAGTAATCCATATTATAATGTATTCCCACCCTCAAATTAGACTCCCACTCACAAAAAGCCAAGAAGAACTGAAAGTGATTATTTTCTCTCCTAACTCACTCTCAGATAAAGGCCACAGCAGGATATCCTATCTGGAGTTGTTTCCAATAGTAGGGATGGGTTATTCTGAGTCTTCCATTCAATTTCTCAGTTCATGACTATCTTTCAGAGAGCATAATCCACACCTGGAAATCTGAAACTGAAACATACTTTCTGCATTAAACTGTGCTTTTCATTACTCTGTGCTTTAATGAATTCAAATATTTCATAAACAATGTTTGTAGAACCAGTACCTACAAACTAGACAAAAGCCTGGTATAGAAAAACCTACCGGATACACCCTATGGGCCAAAGTTTCAAGAGCAATTAAAGAAACATTTAAAGCATCTCTACTTCAGATGGGGAGTAGATATGAGTACAAATAGAGTACATATTGTACATAAAGTACAAATCTATGGGGACTTGTTTTTTGTTGTTATCACAATAATTGACTGGATGGTTACACCTGCATTTATATTGGAGGGGCAGCAGTGACAGATGAACCGCAATTTTGCAGGTGAGTTCTACATAATGAAGAATTTTTTCCCTCATCTCATATAACTTTTCAATGTCTAGCCAGACCTACCTTTCTCCTTTTCTTCCTCCATCCATCCCTTCCTCTTCCTTTTTTTAAACAGTTTTAATATTGAATTTTTCAGAAATGCAGCTATATGTAACTTAAGAGAAGACTGTACCAATACATTGTGGAATCTCATGAGTCACTGATAACAATACTGTTATTGTTTGGGAGTTTTTATAATTACCAGCATAACAGCTTGTACCAGTTGGCATTTGCTGCATTAAGTATTTATGGCGATTTTACATAGAGGTAAAAGTACCTGATGACTGCATTAGGTCTCATAGCACAGTTGTGCCTAAGAACTTACATACTATTACCTGTATTAAAAAAAAAAAAAAAAACTTTATTAAAATTAAGGCATTATTTTTTTTCCCCTTGACATTATATGGGTAGGTAGGTTCTACTGTCTACATTTCATTTCAGGGTAGAATAGAGAGAATAGAATAATAAATTAAATACAATTTATTACAAAAAGGGGATGTTTGGTGTTATGTAGTAGGGAACCAATGACTCAAAGAAAAGGCTTTAGAAATAGAGCCATTAGTTATTAACCTTCCTCCAGCAAGATAAGAAAGGCAGTAAGTGAATATTTACTTAAGAATTGCCATAATTTAAATTAAATCTTTATTCTGCTCTTGTCATCATAAAGGTGAATTTCTAAGTCTTATTTCAAAAGGGGGCAAAAAGCTTTCCCATATAATATTGAAAGTTTATAACACAGTAATATTTCCAATAGCTATTAACTTGTAATCTTGACACTATAGGTGTTTCAGGAAATTACATTAGACAAAATATTTGTAGTAGAGTTGTTTGTTCAAAGTTGTAAACTAGATTTGTCATAAGAGGTTGAATTTGCTCCTCAACCTTGTAATGATTAATCCATTAACTATTCTGATTCTAATTAACTCAACCAACCATTAAGACTGAATGAACTCTTAAAATCTGGGATACCAAGGCAAAAAAGGGTGCTTCACAAGTGGCGCTGGTGGTAAAGAATCCACCTGCCAATGTAGGAGATGCAAGAGTTACAAGGGTTCGAACTCTGGGTCAGGAAGATCTCTTGGAATAGGAAACGGCAACCCACTCCAGTATTCTTGCCTGGAAAATTCCATGGACAGAGGAGCCTGGCAGGCTGTAGTCTATGGGGCCTCAAAGATTCATTCACAACTGAGCAAGTAAGGCAAAAAGTTATCTTCCAAGTAAAAGAAACACCTATCCTTTTACAATGTAGAACCCCAATTTTCCATTGTAACTACCTTATTTCAGGCCCATGCAGCCCACATTTAGATATATTCTCCCTGGCTTTGGTCTCTCCCACTTGGATTTGTTCTGTGCACCAGCCTAGATTAGTATTTTTCAAATTGTAGGTTGTGAAATAAATTTAGTAGACTGTGGCCAAGGGTTTTTTAAAAGATGAAAATAATATTAAGAGTGCATTGCATGCAATAAAAGTAAGTATTGTTTTGTAAAAATTTTGTTTCAGTTATAATCATATACAAATATGTATAAAGAACTGCAATGTAAAATTTTTTTACTGTGGGTCATGGTCAAAAAGTGTGGAAGCACTGCATTAGATTAATTTTCCTATACAAGTGTCCTTTAGTATCAGTCAGGGATTGGTTCCAGGACCCCCAAAGACACCAGAATATGTAGGTGCTCAATTCTCTTGTATAAAATAGTATAGTATTTGCTTATAAGCTATGTACATCTTCCCATACATTTTAAATCATCTCTAGAATACTTGTATGGAGAAGGCGATGGCACCCCACTCCAGTACTCTTGCCTGGAAAATCCCATGGACAGAGGAGCCTGGAAGGCTGCAGTCCATGGGGTCGCTGAGGGTTGGACACAACTGAGCGACTTCACTTTCACTTTTCACTTTCATGCATTGGAGAAGGAAATGGCAACCTACTCCAGTGTTCTTGCCTGGAGAATCCCAGGGACGGAGGAGCCTGATGGGCTTCCGTCTGTGGGGTCACACAGAGTTGGACAAGACTGACATGACTTAGCAGCAGCAGCAGATTTCTTATAATACCTACTACGATGTAAACTCTATATAAATAGTTATAAATACAATAAACACTAAGTAAAGAGCTGCCTGCAAGTGGCAAACTGGAGTTCTGCTTTCTGGAACTTTCTAGAATTCCCCACCCTGCCCTTGAATATTTTTTATCCTCTGTTGGTTGAATCTATCCTCTGTTGGTTGAAATCTGTGGATGCAGAACCTGAAAACAGGTAGTGTTGCTTGTACACAGCTTTCAAGATGCTTTTCCCCAGCTCTAATTCTTGTTTAAGGACAATAAAAGCTAAGATGCATTAAGCACCTTTTCCTCCCTAATTCCCACAGCTGCTGTCATGTGTATCTTGCCTTGACCACTCGACTATACCCCTTGGAAGCAGAGATTATCTTTTGCATCTCCTTATATCTCCACCAGGACTCTAACACCTTGCCAAAAAGAGCAGAATACCATTTACAGATGGAGACTGAGCTGAGTAAAGATAGAGTTCAGTTTATCCAGCTGACCCCTCAGTGAGTCCATTCCCAGGATAAGGGTCAGGCATGGTGGTGCAGAGTATTGGTGCACCAATAGCACCCAAAGGGGCAGGTCTTACCTTCTGTTCCACACATTTAATAAAGTCACCTTGCCTGGAGTGCCCCACTGGCTGCTTCCTCAACTCACTGCGCTTCTCCAGTCTGGACTCAAAAGCAGCTGGGTCAGTCCTGATCAAAGGTAAACAAAAGGTTAAACCACCTGGGCCTTTCTGGATTTTGAAATAACAAAACACCATGTTTCACTTTCAGAGATAGGGCACAGATATCATTTGTCTTAATTTAATTACCCTGAGCCCAGACCTACAAATCAAGCAAGTGGACAAAGAAATCCATTTATTCAACTATTTTTAATCCTCATGGAGCCTGTGTAATATTTTTCTCCTGCAGGATATTCCCTAGGTTGCCACAGGGCTTGGTCTCTCAGGTACTTGGAATTTGAATCTTCAAGATGGGAAAGGTACTTCGTGGGCATCTTTCTCAGTCACCTCCTCAGACAGGAATCCCACTGTCAAGCTTTTACTAGAACACAGCTAATTCTCAGCCATCTTCCTTCCCTCCCCCACTAGGGCAAATCTCCATTCAGAGCTCTGTGATACAGAGGCTTCAGGCAGCCTGTTTTGCAGATTTAGCACCCGAGTTTCCCCTGATCCTCTCCAAAGAACATGTTGATGGAACATCAGAATTTGTCCTCTGTGTCAAAATGGGGCTGGTCTTCAGGCCTGAAGTTCAGGTTGGGGCTGCCATTTGTTAAGAATTCTTCAGGCTGTGTACACTCTGGTGAAAATGTCATACAGGGGCTCCAGCTCCTGGGCCATGAGGCCTATAGTGTCATGGGTGAAGTCTGCAGGATCTAAAGACAACCTGGTCACCCCTGTGGTGGAGTTCTTCTTGGTCAAGACACTGCTGAGTGCTCCTCCTCCATACAACTACTTTCTGGAGGTGACATCGAACACCACTGCCTTCACTGCCATGTATTCTGGCAGATCGTCCTCCCGTCCAGGGCGGGCCAACTCCTCCTCGATGAAGAGTTGCATCAGGGGCCCCAGCTGGTAGGGTGTGGCATCTGCCTGACCAGGGCCTAGGTCAGTGTTGCCAGTGAGTGCTGGAGAGGATGAGGGGTGGCCTAGGCAGCAGAGCCCTGTCATGTACTCCACCCTGGGCATCTTTTATGACGAAAACATTCCGGGTCTTCGTCTACCCCTCTGTATCTTTCACCAGGAATCTAGTTTTTTTATGAGTACATGAAAATTGCTCTTATGTCACCTCTTAAGTTTTTCTTCTCTAGGTTAAAATTCTTCGCTTTTTTTCAGCCCCTCTTCACATACGTGATTTGTAAATCTTTCCCTTCTGTGGACCTGCTTTCTGGACATGCTTGTTTGTGCATGTCCTACCTACCTTGGGCCTAAAGCTAGATGAAATCCTGTAGCTCACCAGTGTGCTACTGCTAAGTTGCTTCAGTCGTGTCTGACTCTGTGCGACCCCATAGACGGCAGCCCACCAGGCCTCCCCGTCCCTGGGATTCTCCAGGCAAGAACACTGGAGTGGGTTGCCATTTCCTTCTCCAATGCATGAAAGGGAAAAGTGAAAGTGAAGTTGCTCAGTCGTGTCCAACTCTTCGCAATCCCATGGACTGCAGCCTACTAGGCTCCTCCGTCCATGGGATTTTCTAGGCAAAAGTACTGGAGTGGGGTGCCATTGCCTTCTCCGAGCTCACCAGTGTAGTGTGATGCAAAAACCCAGGGGCTAGACTGGAGTGGGGTCAGCAGGGCACACAGGCTTGTCCTGCCCTTGGCTCACAATGAACTTGTGGCTGGTGCTGCAAGAACCTGGGTTTAGTGAGCGTGCTCCAGCACTAGCCAATCAGGACTATAATCCCTTCTAAAATGTCTCAGGAGAGACACTACCTGTTTGGTCCTGGGCCTCATGGCTATGCTCTATCTTGCCCGTTTCCTTAGTCTGGCACGGGTTCTACTGACTCTTTTTTTTGGTCCTGCTTTCATTTCATACCTCCCTTTCCCTCTACTTCAAGCTTTCTTTTTCTTTTTGTAGGCACACAGGTTTCCCTCCCCTCTCACTCAACTTCTTTTAGGACTTATCCCTTCCTGTCTCCCTTTCACTCATTCAACAAACTTGACTTGCTGTCTCTTGCCTGTTGGTTAACTTGCTGGGTTGGTTCTAGAGATACAGAAATACATAAGAAAGAGTACCTACGTCAAGGACTGTACTACCTAGTAGGGCAGAAAGACAAGTAAATATGTACATTAGAGTGCTACAGGTATTATGATGAAAATCTGCTCAAATATTCCCAAATGGTTGAAGTGGTGTTATGCCGCTGTTCCTTTGTTTATGCTGCTGCTCCCCTTACCTGGAACATCTGCCCCCAAACACCAGTCCTTTATTCCTTTCTGCTAGGCCACAGAGCTCAAAGGAAGGTTTGGCAAGAGATAAAGCTAGGAAGACTGGCAGGTACTAGAGCACGAAGGCCTTGTATGGAACACTAAGGATATGGACATTATCCAAAAGTCTGGGGTGCCTTGGAAAGTCACTCTTCAGGAGATAACAGTAGTGTGAATACTGACAGAAACAATTGAGTGAGGAAGGAAAGTAAAACCAGTCATTCATTTGTTCATGAATAAGAATGAACAGGACCTGTGAAGCACTCGAGAGTATATGTAGACCACTCTTTTGAGATGCTTGTCTGTGAAAGCGATCAGTGAGAAAAGACTGAAGGGGAATGAAGCTCAAGGAGAGATTTTGAAAAAGACAAACACTTGAGTATATCTAAATGCTGTTGAAGGAAAGCAAAAATATTCATTTATTCTGTTATTCTTTCAAAGAAAGATCACTATAGTAGTGACATGGACTGGGGGTAGACAGGTCCAAGACTGGAAGAGGGGAAGACTACTCAGAGGATGACTGCAGTACTCTACGTGAAGATGATGCAGTACATTAAGGCTGTGGAAGCAGAAATGATAGAATTCAGAGAAATTATCGGAGCAGTCTTAGGTTTTCCCTCCTAAGACAACTGCCTGCCCACCCTGCCGGGTTCTCTCCCAAGTCCCTTCAGTTTTCACTTTTGATCTCCTTCAGCTCTTCCAGTTGAACTCTTTGGCTCCACTATGCCCCCTTATATCTACCTCTAATGTCCAGGACCTTCTCTCTAGAAGGTGGAGGGTAGTTTTAGGAACCTGGGATTCCAAGTCAGACAAATCCCAACCAGCTGCGTGACCTCTGGCAGGCCTCTAACTCTCTGATCCTCAGTTTCTCATCCTAATGAGGGTCCAACTGAGAACTAACTGCCACAGTATTACTTTTTGATGTCCTTCTCCCTTCCCAATCTCCTTTCCTTGTAGTTAGGGTCCTTAGTTAGAAGCCTGGGACCCCGAGTTCTAGGTCAAGCTTCAGCTGACTCAGTATTTGATCTTGAGCAAGTCAAGTCCCTTCTCTGCAGAGCTCTATTTTCCCATTTCCATAATGAGGACAGGTCTCCCGGGGTGCTTGCCCCTTAAGGGCTGTCCTAAGAGTCGACCTTAGCGTTTTGAGAACTAAAGCAGAAAAAAAAAAAAAAAAAAAAGACACCTGGAATAGAGACTCCCGGCTCTCACACTAGCTGTGTGATCTTACAGTGGGGACAGAAACAGAGGTCCTCTGGCAGGGCTGCTGGAAGGACTGAGAGCGCCAGATACAGATACACCAGAAGAGCGGGCCGCGCGCCGCCCCTCCTCCCCGCCCGCCGCCGGCCGGGCCCGCACCTGCGCAACTGCTGGATCTTGTCGCGGTAGCGGTCGTAGAAGGGGTTGGCCTCGAGCTCGTCCCCGACCCCGCTGCCGTCGGCTCCCCCGGCGGGCCGGCCCGAGCTGCGGCGCACCGGGAACACGCGCAGCTGCGCGGCTGACACGAGCCCCAGGCCCAGGGCACGGCTGCGCACTGCGCATAGGCCGCGGTAGAGGCCGGCCACCTGCAAGACGGCCGGGCCCGCGCCACCCGCCGCCGCCACCACGGCAGCCATGGCCGTTCCCACCTCCTCCTCCTCCTCCTCCCCAGGCGCGTGGGCCTCGGCCCGCGGCCCGCGCGCCCTCTCCATCGTCCTCCGGGTCCGCCGCGCCCGCGCTTCGGCAACGAGGTTCCGCGCTCTCAATGTTCCGGGTGCCGGGGAAAGGCCGGGTAGAGGGCAGAGGATTCGCTGCTCCTGCCTGGGCCCCCGCCCCCGCCTTGCGTATTCTGCAGCTTTAGCGCCCGCCTTCTCCAGGAGCCCGCGACCAGCATCCCTTGCACGCCGTCTCCTCTTGAAAGCTGCTCAGACCTGCTGGTCCCCACCGTGCTTGTTGCCTTTTAAATTCTTTAGGCACACGCTGGAGTCGTCGTCCTTCAGCATCGAAGGCCCTTTCATCAGCTGTTAATCACAGCAGCAGCGTGTCTTCACTGAGCGTTTCTATATGCAGGACGCTATCTGATTCATAGCACATGAGGCAGGTTTCGTCCCCATTTTACAGACGAAGAAACTGAAGCTGAGGATCATTAAGAGATTTGCCCAAAAGCTGAATTCTTTTCAAGATGCCAGCTGTTTCTGAGGTCTTGTTTTCTTCTGCTTCCTGACACCTACCGTGAACTCCAGCCAAACTCAACTACTCTTCTCCCCAGAGACACACCTGGGATTGTCCTTGACAAGTCCTTATACCTGGAACGCTGTCTCTCCACCCAATGCCATCATCTTCTTCATCCCCTGGACTTGGACAGTGACATCAATACCTGTGTCTCACCTGGAGCAGGCCCCCTGTGATGGCACCAGTCTGTCCTCAAGAAATTCCTCCCTTCTGGGACTTACCTGATAGAAACCCCTTTTGAATGGTGGACCTCTCAGGGGCAGGGACAGAACTTTCAACTCTGCTCAGCCCAACCTGCACTTTTGGAGATGGGCCCCAGGCCCTGGCCTGTGCTGGGAGTAGTGTGGTGAACTCAGAGATGAGCAGTCCTTTAAGTGTGCCGGCCTGTACCTGCCTTAGCATCTTTGCACTGGCTGCTCCCTTTGCACATGGCTGTCTTTTCATCATTTAGGGCTCAGTTCACAAGAGAGCACCTCAAAGGGACTTTTCTTGATGCACCCGCATCACTTTATGTTCTTTATTCCACTATCTTATTTTCAGAGTAGTTGACTGCCTGAAATTCTTAGGTGTTTGTTTACAGTAATTCATGGAACTTACATCTTAGTAGGGTGAGGCGCAATATAAATAAATAATGTTAGGTGATAATAACACATTATGCAAAAAACAACAGGCTAAGAGAGACAGAGATAAAGCGACATGTGAGCAGAGACCTGAAGGAAATGAGGCATGGTCTGTATGGATATCTGGGGGAAGAGCCTTCCAGATGGAACAGCAAGTGGAAAGGCCCTGATGCAGGAGCATGCTTGCCCTGCTTGTGGAACAGCAAGGAAGTGACTGTGTGAAGGAGGCATGGGGACAGGCAGTTTGATTTTTCAGGGCTTTGTAGGCTTTGGTTGAGGACTTTGGTTTTAAATCTGAGTGAGATGGGGAGTCACTATGGGTTCTGAGTATAGAAAGTGAAAGTAGTTCAGTCGTTTCTGATCTTTGCAACTCCAGGGACTGTATAGTCCATGGAATTCTCTAGGCCAGAATACTGGAGTGGGTAACCTTTCCCTTCTCCAGGGGATCTTACCAACCCAGGGATGGAACCCAGGACTCCTGCATTACAGGTGGGCTCTTTACCAGCTGAGCCACAAAGGAAGCCCAAGAATACTGGGGTGGGTAGTTTATAAGCGCCACTTTTTAAAAGGATCATTCTGACTGCTGGTGGAATATAGGCCGTGGGGGACAAGGATGGAAGCTCTGCTAAGGGTGACTAATTTGTCCTAGTTTACCTGGCATTTCCCTGATTTTAGCATCAAAAGTCCTATGTCCTGGAAACTCCCTCAATCCCAGGCAATCAAGGACAGCTGGTTGTCTATAGGGAGACCAGGTGAGAGAGGATGGTCCTTGCACTAAAGTGATGGTGATGGCACAGTGGTCAGATTCTGGGCATGTCTTGAAAGCAAAGCCTAAAGATTTTGCTACTGGAGTGAATGTGGGTGTGAGAGAATCAAGAGCATCGAGGATGACTGTCAGGTTTTTGGCCTGAACGACTGGAAGAAGTTGCCATTTACACACAGGAGGAAGGCTGGCGTAGATATTGGCCATCAGGAGTTTTGTTTTGGACGAGGTAGTTTGAGATAACTTAATAGACTGGCTAGGAGAGATGTCAGTCAGGCTTTTGGGTATATGAGTCTAAAATTCTGAGAAGTGATCTGGGCTGGAGGTATAACAGTGAGAGTTGACAGTGTAGCTATGATATTTAAAGCCATGAGTCTGGGGGAGATCACTGAGGGAATGAATGTGGATAGAGGGCTAAGGACTGAGTCCTAGGGCACCTGACATTTAGAGATCAGAGAAAAGAAGAGAAACTAGCAAAGGAGACTGAAAAGCAGGAGCCAGTAAGGAGAGCCCAGATTAAGTGGAACCAGGAGAGAAATCTATGCTCATTATCCCTAGATGCCATGCTGAAGGCTTAAACAGGGAAGTAATCAGATGGTGCCAAGAAGCCAATCTAAGCTTAGTTGTGCAACCTACATGGAGGCTGACTTGGGCTTAGTTAGCTTTCTGAGCTGCCCGTATCCTCAGGAGGTGTGAGCAAGTCCCTGACCCAAGCAGTTCCTAGGGATTACTCGTGCATAGAGGAGATCTGCTTCTAGGACTCAAGCATCTGCTGGGAGTTGGACTAGACAACTCTCAAAGTGCCTTCAAACTGGATGTGGTGAAATTCTGGGAGCTGATGGAAACAACTGTCTGTCACAGAGTATGGGGTGTTGGGCTGAGCCTTGAAGGATAAGCAGGTGTTTGAGGATGGGGTGAGGGGGGAAGTGGGGAGGGGCACTCCTAGGTGGAGCAGCAGTGTAAGCAAAGCTCCAGAGATGGGAATGAGCAGGGTCTGTTGAAGAGTCACCTGGTCAGAAGGGAAACGTGTATGAAGGATGGGGAGGAAGGTGAGGCTGGAAAGAGATGTAGGGACAGATGGTGGGAAGCTCCCATAGGGCCAGATGCCCCAGAAACACTTGCCAACACTTGGCTGAAGGAAGGTAATTAAACAAAAGAGATTGTAAGAGCCAAGGAAAGTGAAAGTGAAAGTGAAGTCGCTCAGTCCTGTCTGACTCTTTGTAACCCCATAGACTGTAGCCTACCATAGACTCTAGCCTACAGGCTTCTCCATCCATGGGATTTTCCAGGCAAGAGTACCAGAGTGGGTTGTCATTTCCTTCTCCAGGGGATCTTCCCAACCCAGGGATCCAACCAGGGTCTCCCGCATTGCAGGCAGATGCTTTACCCTCTGAGCCACCAGGGAAGCCAGAAGACCTGAGGTCAGGGCTGCCCACTGCTCTGGGTGTACCCTGTCCCAGGCCCCATTCGGGACAGGTATCCATCAACTTTTCCTTAAAGCCTAGGGATACAACAAACCGCTGAAGGACCTAGGGCCCTGTCCTGGAGGCTGCTCTGTGGGTCAGGGGTACAGGACCAATAATTCAGAGTGTGGGTCAGACCCTGGTAGAAGCAGTAGAGGTGCACAATGTCCAGGAAACACCCCTGCTGGAGTCCCTTCCTTCCATTAGACTTTACAAATGCTAGCCCTGGATGCTCAGTGTTCAGAACTCAGTGACCCGCCTTTAAGGAACAATGGGGTCTGGGCATTCTGGGGACTCCTATTGGCTAAACAGATGAGTAGGTGAGCTCCCTCTCCCCAGAGGCACCAGTAAGGTACCAAGATTTGACTGTATGGATTCCCAAAGGGAGGACCTCAGCCTCCCTGGTGGTAAATGTGGTTCCTCCCCAAACCCCTGCCACTTGCTTTGTGCCCTTAGGCTTGGGGGCACTCAGGGAAGACCTTTTGCCTGGATGGGAGTGATGACTGCCTGCATGGAAGAGTATTAAAGAGTTAGGACAGGGTTTACTCTAGAAAACTACGGATTTCTTGAGGGCAGAGGCCATGTATCTCTGCCCACCCAGAGAATATCCCAGGACCATCTCAATTGAATGATTAGGGTTTGGTGAAATGGGATGGGATACTGGTGTCCCATCCACTGGTAAACTGCTATTTTCTTGATGGTCTTTGCCTGTAGTGAGGCTTCTTATTCTGATGTTTTGGATGGGCCAGGGTTGGGATCCAGAGGCTTGAGTAAGCCTGGGCAGTCATGCTTCTCCAGACCTTACTTTCCTTATCTGTGAAGGGCTAAAGGTGGCCTCTTAAGCTCTCTGAAAATTCTGCTTTGAATAAAAGAATGATGAGGCAAGTCAATGAGAAGGAAAGGAAGGAATTGAGAGAGTGGTTAAATGGAGAAGTTGTGTTCAGTCATCCGACTTTGTGACCCCATGGATTGCAGCACACCAGACTTTCCTGTCCTTCACTGTCTCCCAGAGTTTGCGCAAACTCATGTCCATTGAGTCAATGATGCCATCCAACCATCTCATCCTCAGTCATCCCCTTCTCCTGCTTTCTATTTTTCCCAGCATCAGAGTCTTTTCCAATGTGTGGTCTCTTCGCATCAAGTGGCCAAAGTATTGGAGCTTCAGCTTTAGCATCAGCCCTTCCATTGAGTATTCAGAATTGATTTCCTTTAGGATTGATTGGTTTGATAAGTGGAGGGGACGAATGGTGAAAGGGCTAAGGAGAGGAATGAGAAACAGCCGAGACTCCCCAAACTACACCTTTCAGCCAGCTTATTCTTTTTTCTTATTGCCTTTAGTGTGGGTGTCACTGTACTTTGGATTCCTGGGGCTGTGTTCTGTGGTAACTGGCAGCTGCATTCTCTTTCTGCACTGGAGGAAGAACGTGCGGCGGGAAGAGCGTGCCCAGGAGTGGGTGGAGGTGATGAGAGCAGCCACATTCACCTACAGCCCGCTGTTGTACTGGATTAACAAGCGACGGCACTATGGCATGAATGCAGCCATCAATACTGGCCCTCCCCCTGCTGCCACCAAGACTGCGACTGACACCCAGAATTCAGATCGCCCCTCGGAGCTGGATGTCCCTGAGAGCAGGAGCTATGCTGCTCAAGATAGCAGCCCCAAGGTGGAGGCCCCCGGCCCCCTGCATCCTGCAGTGCAGCTGGCACCACAGCAGCCCCTACCTTCTTCCCCAGTGCTGCGGCCCCAGGCCAGCTCCCCACTCCCAATTCCCATCTTTCAGGAGGTGCCCTTTGCCCTCTCCCTGTGTAACCTACCCCCGATGCTGAACCACTCGGTTTCCTACCCTTTGGCCACCTGTCCTCAAAGGAATGTCCACTTCAATTCCCTCCCCACAATGGCCCAGGGGGACCACTGCTTGAATGCCAAGCCCTTTGCTTCAGAACTGTAGCCTGCGCTCACTGAGGATGGGAGCTGGAGGTATCCTGGGCAGAACAGGAAATAGAGCTGACCTCAGGGAGGTGGTATTGACACGAGGCCAGGGCCCAAGTGGATGTCACCTAATGAAAGATTTAAAAAGTCCAAAGGCTCCATGTGTCTCATTTGTCGTTAGGAGGGCAGTGTCTGATGGAGGGCATTTTGCAAACTAAGCTAAAGGTCAGAGTCTCACCAACACCAGTGGGAATGACTGTGGGGAGACACACTGAGCCAGTACTTGTGATGGGCTCAACATCCCTCTGTTATTTCAGAATAAAACCATGTGCCAGACCCTGGGTTAGGTGCCCAAAGGCACTGCTGTTCTGTGGGACACTGAGCACAGCCACAGAGTGACAGTCACGGAGGATGCATGAGCAATGGTGATTCGTAATGGCCAAAACAAGTCAGTGTGAAATCTATGAACCACACTGCACTGCTGCTTGAATCGAATTCTTTGTTAACATCTATGATGTATTGTCTCTACATTATTTCTAATACAGGAACACTGTCAAACAGATATCACAATCTTTCTCTTACAGATTAAGAGTTTCCAAGGGCATTTTGCATATCATTTAAAAAAATATTTGTTTTGGCTACGCTGGGTCTTGGTTGCGGCACACCGGATCTTTATTTGAGGCATGTGAACTCTTAGTAGTGGTATGTGGTATCTAGTTCCCTGACCAGGGATCGAACCCAGACCCTCTGCATTGGGAGCACAGAGTCTTAAGCCATTGGACCACCAGGGAAGTCCATCATATCATGTTGCAAAGTCTCAAATTTGTCTGCCTGGCATCAAAGTTCCTGATCTTTCCACCATTCACCATGGTCCCCATTCCCTAATGTCTTTTTTGAAAACTCTTGGAAAATGATTTGTGTGTGTAGGGCATGATTAACTTGGTTTACAGATTGACTTGGCAGAGGGCTGGCCAATGAACCTCCTAAAAGTACCCAATTTTTTAAATCTTAAAGGGACTCATGGCTTCTCCCAAAGTTAAGATCCTGCTGCTACTGCTGCTAAGTTGCTTCAGTCGTGTCCAAGTCTACGCGACCCCATAGACGGCAGCCCACCAGGGTCCCCTGTCCCTGGGATTCTCCAGGCAAGAATACTGGAGTGGGTTGCCATTTCCTTCTCCAATGCATGAAAGTGAAAAGTGAAAGTGAAGTCGCTCAGTCGTGTCCGACTCTTAGAGACCCCATGGACTGCGGCCTACCAGGCTCCTCGTCATGTGAATATTATTTTTTGCATCTTCTGGAAACTATTCTAAAAGGAGAGACAAAGATAATACTGGCTATTTGATCCCAGTTCAAGTCTAAGAAAACCTAGTTGTGCTCCAAGATATGCTCCAGGATATAAAATTTTCCTTCACTTTGGAAATGAGAAAATCCCCTTACCGTACTTATGAGCTAGTCTTTATGTATGCTTTTTCCTGAGAGGAAAGGCCTCCCAGATTGTGTGTGTGTGTAATCCCAGAATCTAGCAACCATGTAGAGCTAATTAAAAAAATTTTGTGTGTGAAAAAAGCCCCAGCCTCTTCCTCTATGACCCTTATATTGCAATGGATTTCAAGCCTTCTTCCTTCATTTTTCCTGAAGACATGGAATATTTCCTGTAAACATGCTCCTATAGTGAACCTCAAAATAAAAAGCAGGTCTAAGTGGAACTTCCCTGGTTGATGCAGAGTCAGGGGCTTTACTCTTCCCTCACCCTGCCCACATCGCCACAGATGCCAAAACGCCTTCATTTCTTCAGGCCAAATTGGGCAAATCTGCAGATTCTTCAATGTTACTTTCTGTCCACCATCTGTTAGGCTTTGCATCCAAAAGGAGGAAGGAGTCCATAAAAATAAGGATCAAAGTAGATTTTTCTTCTTAGTAATGGGGGGGGGGGGCACATGAGCCTTTAATCATAGACACAGTGGAAGAAAAAAGCAATGTTTAATTTATATAAATTAAAATGGTTTTATTACTGACATGAAATTAGCAAAGCCCAAATCAAGTGATGGAAATCTTGAATTCACTCCCTAAACAGAATCAAAACTGCTTAAACATTACCAAAATAGCTCCACTAAAGCAAAGTAGGTTTACATTTCTTAATATGAGAAAAGAACAAGATAGGTTAGGTTCGTATAACAAACGATATACGCTCTATAAAGTCTCAGGAATACCCAAATGTGTTCTGGTTTGGATATGAGAGGACCCACATCTTACTGGTGTTGTGTTGGTAAGCAAGCCAATGAGGTGTGTAGCAAACAAAAGCTGTCACTAAAAACAACTCAACAACAGGCCATTATGAGTATGAGCCCATCTCAGTCAAAATCTTCAACTGTGACCGCCAAGACCAGAGCGAGAAGGGGGGCAGATGGGGCTCTGTCCAGCAACAAAGTGAGGGAATGCCGAGGGCAGGGAAAGCAGCTAGCAGCAGGTGGAGGGTGTCCACTCTTCAGCTGGGCTGTAACAGACACAACCCTAAGAGCCAGGCCCTTCTCTGCTTGTAAGACAACACTACTATTTAGGGATCCAAGCCAGTTTCTCTCTTTGAGTCTTCTCTTCCTTTAATATATTGCCCCTCGATTTATGAGGGAGTCTCTCTAGGTAAACATTATACCAGATAGACGGCAAAAGAAAAACAGGACCAAGAAGTCATGCCTTGGGTAACTTAGGAAAGCAGTAGGAGCTGCCAGAATGAAGAGATAAAAAAGCATTTGAAATGAAAACTGAAACCAAAACTACTAATTCTACTCAGTCTTCCTCTCAGGATTGAGGTGTGGCAGGTTAGGCTTGATTACAGATCAACATACGCTGGGTAAGTTAAGACAACTTTCAAAAAAAATCCCAAATTAATACTGAAAGATACTGATTTATGTTGATGTATGGTAAAAACAAACACAATATTGTAAAGCAATTATCCTCCAATTAAAAATAAAAAATAATGAACAATATAGGCTTATGGGAATTCTTTTAAGCCGACAAATATGCTTAACTTAGAACAAAGGCATTCAAGATGTCCTAGTTCTACCTGGGAGATACAGCATTTTCCCAGGTGGTGTGACAGGGTATTCACAGGTCCGAGAGTGTAGAGGAACACCTCTGCCAAATTTGGTAGGGGAGAGGATGGCACCATCCACCTTGAGGTGGGAAGCACAGAGGATAAACTGAAAAGCACAGGTGATGCAAAAGAGAAGCACATACAAAGAGTAAAAGTGTCCTCAAAGTGTTTGCCTATGAATAAGAATTTGAAACTAAAAAGGACAAGCTACATTACCCTCAAGTATGTTTCTTATAAATCAAATCTCAAAAAAAAATACCTTCCAGGTACAGACATACTATTTATGGTACAATATATACAAATATAGCAGTATAATTTATTGCTAGAATTTTATTTGGTTGTTACAAAATTTGCAAGGGTATATATATTTAAAAAAGTGGGGGGGGGGGGGCATGAAAGGCAGCCAGAAGAGTAAGTATCTTCAAGTTACCTAAAGTGCCAGACTAATTTTATACTATACTTAAACCTTTCCAAGAACATAAAATAGCACAGATAGGCAAAGGAATTAGAAGCATGAGCCATAATGAGGTAAGCAGACACATTCATAGGAAAAGACTTCATCCTGCCTTAACTCTAAATTTTAATATCTCTAGGGAAAAAGAAAGGTTAGCCAACACCAAGCTGAACATCATATGAAGAAAAAAACAGCCCTTAAACATTTAAAGGTGCTCAACTGTATCCATGGCTAACAGGGAAACTTGGACAAAGTGAAAATGGAAACAAACCCTACCAAAGAAGTCTCAAGGCTTCTCTAGTTTCTCCCTGACTTGGCCGGACAGCACAGTTAAATTTTTCAGTTTCCCTTTTGTGTAGCCTGAAGATTGCTTCGAAGATCAACATAGCACAAATGTAGGTGACATGGAGAAACAATTCCTTCTAGTCCAGGGACCTTTAGTACCAGGGCTACAGAAGTATTTAACGGGAGGATTATACTTGCTTGTATCAGATTTGAAAAAACTTGCTGCCATCATGTGAAGCCCCTACTCCAGGCCTGCCTGCCATGTTCTCTGGACAGAATCCTCTGGACAGAAAGCCTCTAGTTATTTCTGAGCTGCAATTGTAAGGAAACGTAATATGATTTCAGGTGTTTCATTTTACAACATTTTTGGCCTTAGTCAGCCCACAGAGGAACACATTAGGTTCTTGGTTAGCCCCCAGGTAAAAATCTCAAGAAGGTTCCTGGATCAGAATTAGAGGCAGCGCTTTCCTCTATAGTTCCTGAGTAGCCAGGCTGAGACAGTGGCCAAGGGACTGCAGCCCTGCCATTCAGAATGGAGACAGTATCAGAGGTGAAAGTCAATTAGAGCTTAAAGGTAGACTTGAGTGGATGGGTGGGGGAAGATAATCTAGTTCACTCAGGGGGGAAAACTACTGGCTCCTACTGGATTAACTTTTTATGCATATAAACCCTGAAACAGGATTAAAATGAGAAAATCCCCAACAAGACTTCTGGTTCACAGGATGGGAGGACAGAACAAATAGCCAGATCTTACGTTCCTGAGTCTAGAGGCAGCCCTGTTCCCTCAGTGTCCACTCCCTTAATCAATTCCCCCAGCACCAGGCCACACCCCATGGCAGCACCTAAAGATGTCTTAAGGAGACGGGGACATAGCTTCAAGCTGCTACCAGGTAAGATTAGCAATTTTTAATAACAAGTCATTTGTTCACATCCTGTTTCAAACCATTTTCCCCACTTCTCACAAAATATGCACAACTCCTTCACTTTAAATATTTACAAACAGAAAAGGTCTATCTGTTAAAGGAAAGACATTTTCTGAGTCTGTATAAAGTGCAGCTAATTTAAGGCAAATTTATGTGAAATATAAAAGGTGGCTTAGTCTCTCTATATACACATTTTCCAGTTTTAAAAGATAAGGTCTCCTCCCCTCAGAAAAAGGAAAGAGAAAAAAAGAGGGCTTGACTTTTTTTCTGGCAATTTTAAAATTAAGATCTTACTGGTTTCAGGAAATCATAGATTTCTGAATAAGTAAAATGGTCTTTTTTAAAAAAATAACTTTTATATAGCTTTTTCAAACAAGTTAAAAGGTGACAATGTGTCTGCTACTGTAGTTTGGAGGACTGGAGGATTGATCGGTAGGTAGAAGGGTTGTTTTTGTTAGCTGAGCAGATAATAGGTAGTCCACAGCATACATCCACTTCTGAAATGAGCCTGATGAGGCTAGACACCTAAAGCTGCTCTCAGCTCCAGGAATGAGTATCTTCCATCTCCATCAGAATCAAACTCTCTTAAACGCTCTGGTTCTGGCCCAACAGACTCTAAGGTGTCCTCGATTTGCTGGTAGGTCAGCTTCCCATCCACATCCTGGCCAGTCTTATGGAATAAGCCCTGAAGATCTGTTAAAAAGGAATCACAAAAACATGTATGTACCTATATGCATAGCTAAATTTAGTTAACAGTTTAAAAAGTAGTCTCAACTGAATTTAAAGCACTAAAAGAAAAGCTACTTTGCAGACTTTGTTCCCCAAAGGTAAAGTTTAAGGTCTCACTAAATCTCAAAGAGGAATTGTTTTTGCTTTTTAAATGTATATGTATTTATTTTTGGCTGTGCTGGGTCTTTGTTGCCTTGTGCAGACTTTTCCACTTGCGGCAAGTGGAGGCTACTCTTTGCTGGGGTGTGTGGGCTTCTCACTGAGGGGCTTCTCTTGTGGAGTGCAGGTTTCAGTACTTGCAGTAGCTGTGACACATGGGGATTAGTTGCTCCGAGGCATGTGGAATCTTCCTGGACCAGGGATCAAACCTGTGCCCCAGCACTGCAGGTGGATTCCTATCTGCTGAGTCACCAGGGAAGTCCCTGAAAGACTAATTCTTGATCCTTTAAGGATGAGAGAATACTGAAGGGCACCATCCTCCCAAAATAGAAGCAGTGACAGATAATCACAAGAGAAGTGAATGGACTAGCTTTCTCTCTATGCAGGGTCTTTCTTTAAGATTTTCCAGATTTTATTCTTATGTTGAAGGGGTAGAAGGGACTGCAGAAGCCTTAAGAGTTAACTGACAGGAGCTCTGATGGCCTATAGAACAGACTATGGCATATTGTCAATTCAATAGTTATTATATAATCCAGTAGTTCCATTCCTAGGGTATAAACTCAAGAGAAATAAAAATGTGTGTCTACACAAAAAGCTGTAAATGAGTGTTCATAGCTTCATTGTTACTAATAGTCAAAATGTAGTATATCCATAGGATGGAATATTATTCAGTCAAAAAAGGAATGCAGTATTGTTGCATGCCACAAAATAGATAAACCTTGAAAACATTGTGCTAAGTGAAAGAAGCATATTGAAAGAAAGAAGCACACATAAGACCATGTATTACATGATTCCACTTACATGAAACACCCAGAATTGGCAAATCCAAAGAGAAAGTGGTTGAGAGATTAGTAGTTGCCAGGGGTTAGGGGAAGGGGGATAATAGGATGTGACTATTCTCTTTCTGAGACTGACCTTCCCCACTCTCCCACCCTGCCCAAGAGTGGGCTCTATAATGAACACCTAGGAGGGCCAACTGTTTATATAATGTTTAACAAGGGATTGACTGTGTCCCCACTGAATGACTTAGTATTAATGATTCAGTCTCTAGAACAGACTTATGGACATGGGGGAGTGGGGAAAGAGAGGGTGACAAATGGAGATAGTTGCATGGAAACATGTAGATGGCCAGTGGGAATTTGCTGTATGACTCAGGAAACTCCAACCAGGGCTCTATGACAACCTAGAGGGGTGGGAAGGGGTGAGAGGCAGAAGGGAGGTTCAAGAGGGAGGGGACATATGTATACCTATGGGTGAGTCATGTTGATGTATGGCAGAAATCAACACAATAGTGTAAAGAAGTTCTCCTTCAATTAAACATAAACAATAAAAAAAAATAGATTTAGTCTCTAATACCAGAGGACGGTACTGTCAAGCAATTTTGTAGACAACCTCTTGTGTAAGTCCCTACTTTCAGTCCTAAGAGCCCCAGCAAAGCAGCTATATAAAGCTCTCTGAAAACCAGGAAAGCAATGAGACACCTGTTCCCAATTCCTGCCACCAAGTGGTCAACTGGAAAATGTTTTGTGTGTGTGCGTGTGTGTACACACGGGGCATGAGTTTATAGAATGTGCTGCACACTCTGCAAGAGAATTCTAATAAAAATCAGATTGTTGCCTCAGGTCATTTAAAAAATGTAGTCATTCAAAAGTGTGCACCACCTATATTAGGGATTAAAGTATAAATGTTAAGATGGCTATTTCTTAATCTGCTCTAACAGTCTTTCCTCCTTTTATTTCATCAATTCTTGATGTAAAAATGAAGACCAGGAGGAGGCAACTTGTGTTGCCAACAAACACAACTTAACATGCTCCTGTCTCCCCAGAAAACAGAAAGAAAAAAAATGAGGATAGGGAAGAAAGTATTTAAATGGCAATACATATTTTTTAAAACAATTTTTAATTGAATGATAATTGCTTTACAGAATTAGGTTGTTTCCTGTCACATATCAACATGAATCAGCTGTAGGTATACATATGTCCCCTCCCTCTGAACCTCCCTCCCGCCTCTCACCTCTTCCCACCCCTCTAGGTTGTCACAGAGCACTGGTTTGAGTTTCCTGAGTCATAGAGCAAATTCCCACTGGCTATCTATTTTACATATGGTAATGTAAGTTTCCATGTTACTTTCTCCATCCTGTCACCCTCTCCTTCCTCCCCCCGCCATGTCTTTAAGTCTGTTCTCTGTGTCTGCTTCTCCATTGCTGCCCTGCAAATAAATTCATCAATACCATCTTTCTAGATTCCATATATATGCGTTAGTATACAATACTTATCTTTCTCTTTCTGACTTACTTCACTCTGTACAATAGGCTCTAGGTTCATCCACCTCATTAGAACTCAAATTAAATGGCAATGTAAATGCCATTGTAAATTGCCATTTAATGGCAATGTAGGTTTCCTATGCTTTAAGAATTAATTGTAACCTATAGATAACTTATTCACTTAACAAATATTCACATGTCCCAGGCACGAGGATAGGGGCTGGGAGTGAAGTTAAATGTTATAGCTCCCTAGGAAATTACAACCGTGTGACATGTGCAAACATAAGATACTGTGAGTACACACACAGGAGGAGCCTAGTCCAGTCCTGAGAGGTAAGAAAATGTTTCCTGGTGGAAAGGTTTCTAAAGTGAGGTGAAGAGTCAGGCAGAGAGGGTGATAGGAATGGGTGATTTTCCAGGCAGTTAGCAAGTGCAAAATCAGGAAACCAAACATCACAAAGAGGGATGGAATACACTGCTGGAAGCAAGACAAATACATTTCTCTGTGAATCAGATCCTTCCTACTAACATTTATCTTGCCGATTTTCAGCCAAAGACCCCTCATTTCTGAAGGACTTCTGACAAACAGGGTCGACTTTTACTTTACTCTGCTAGTCTCACAGTATTATGTTTGCTTGTCTTCTTCACTGGACTGTTATATCCGTGGGGAAAGTGAGACTGTATCTTCTTATACTGTATTCTTACTGCTTACACTGGGTCTAACTAGGTACTCACTGAATGACTGAAGACTCTAAAAAACATTCACAGAGACATAACATAGTGTAGTGTGGTTAATGGCACCCCACTCTAGTACTCTTGCCTGAAAAATCCCATGGATGGAGGAGCCTGGTGGGCTGCAGTCCATGGGGTCGCTAAGAGTCGAACGCGACTGAGCGACTTCCCTTTCACTTTTCACTTTCATGCATTGGAGAAGGAAATGGCAACCCACTCCAGTGTTCTTGCCTGGAGAATCCCAGGGACGCGGGAGCCTGGTGGGCTGCCGTCTCTGGGGTCGCACAGAGCCGGACACGACTGCAGTAGCAGCAGTGTGGTTAAGAGTAAAAGTTTCGTTGTCAAACTGCCTTGGTGTGAATTTTGCCTCATCAGTTATGGCTGTGTGGACTTTAGGCAATTCCCTATCAGTAAAATGGGTATAATACACGACTACTGATGGTCCCAGGATTTTACTAGGATTATATAATATAATGCATATCAAGTATCTGGCCCACAGGAAGTGCTCAACAGTGTTAGATATCAATCTTTATCTTACAAGTTAAAACAGTTAGAAAGTTACAACTTTGAGCTATTTCCTCTATCATTCCATAATATAAAAATTTTACCTTCGATGCTAGAAATTCCTGGAAGGGAAACAGGTCTTAGCTGGACAGCTTTCTCAATCTGGTCTCCAAGAGACTGTGGGAATTTTGGCAATGTTGATGGCTGTGATGTGAAATTCTGTACTTGCTCTGTAACAAACAATATACAGTTTTAGTATTACCAGTCTGACATAAAATTAAACCAATATTGAAGGTCACTTTCAAACTTTAATATTTAAGTTTGAAGCTGTGGTCCCAACTGGATGCTCTTACAGTTCAAGTTAGCTTTACACATGTTTAGAAGTTGAGAGTTCAGCTGCAATGAGAGAAGCATTGGGGATTTGACATCGTAGGAACGCTGCTAAGAGCCTAATTTGAGGGTACGTGTCACCAGACCAGCTGTGCTGAAAGAACGCTACCATACAATTACGTAGCACAATGTCAGGGCAAGGCCTCCCACTGTACTTTTGTCTCCCATGTAAAAGAGTAACGGAAGTTGCATTGCTTTCCCCAAAATGAAAAATACTTGTGGGTGGGTAGAGGTCAAAATGAACATAATCTAGTGCCTTGGTTACATTATGAAGCAGCACCAGCAGAGGTTGATGCAACGGCTAATATCGATTAGGTTATGTCCCTGCCTAAAGTCAAAGGCCCTTCCAACCCAATGATCCCATGTTATTACTTGTTAATGGCTTTTCAGGAGGACTAATATTTATTTTTAAGTAAATTTTATGCACTTACAGAAATGAAGACTCCCGTAAACAACATTTAGGGCTGGTTTAATACATACTATGACAGTAATGTTTCTGCCTATAATTGGATGCAGACAGCATGGAGAAGTCTATTTCCAGCTAAACATTACCCATTCTTCCCTTAATAGACTGGAGTACAAATCATGTGCAAAATGGGCTTTTTCTAAATGAAAGCAAAGTGTAGCAGCTTCAACTCGGTGCGCTCAGGCATCATTCACTCCATGCCATCAGTCCTGCCAGAACACCTTTCCCCATTCCCTGTGTGGGAGGCGAGCTGCCCAAGCCTGCGTGAAATATTCAGAAGCCAATCCTGAATATCTTACCTTCACTGGCAGTCTTCGGAGGCCTGCTGCTCTCAGGTTTGTTTGTGAGAGCACTTATCAGCTGCAGCTTCTCTCTAAGCTTAGATACCTGAGAATCTGAACTATCTTCTTTCTGTCCAAAACAAAGATCATAGAAGATTTAAGGCAGGAGGAGGACCTCATCTGATTCTTCATGATATTCCCAAAGCCTAGTTAGCCTGTAGCTCTTGACCCCAAATAGGCTCCCTCTGAAGGCAACGAAGGAATGAATCAATAATTACTAGAGACATCTTTAGTACTCAGTGTTGATGAGGGCTGGGCTGGATTTGAGCCTACACCATTCAGGGAACATTATGCCACAGATGATCTGATTCGCCGTGTGCACTTGGCAGCTGGGGAAGGCATGCATATGCCAGCAGTAAAGGAATGCACACTTGCTCAGGTGCCTTCATGATACCCATTTCCGAAATGGGCAGGATCCTGTTGTCTAGGAACTATTTCATACTAACTAAATAATTTTTCTGAGTAGCTTACTTCACCTTGTGACTATACCACTTTAGGCAGAGTTTCATGCTCTTATCACCTTAAAAAAAAAAGAAAAAAGCAACCAGACCACAAGTATTCCCTTGATCTGCCTTCTCGTCCCCCATGATAACTATTAACTGGTGGCAGGAATTGTTAGGAACATGAAAGAATTATAGTATTTCTAATTCAAGGCCTTACTTGTATCTTTAAAAAAAATCCCCCCCCCACCTCTGTCTCATTCCTAGATGATACAGTGGCATATAAAAAATACAATTAATTATAAAAAGAGAGAAGTCTGGTTTCTGTGAGGTCAGTTTCTAACGGCATAGGCTAGTTTGAAAGGTCCTGATCCTATGTCTAATTACAATATTGACCACTATATGTTTCTTTCATTCAACATAGACTTACTTATTCCTCTCTTATCCTTATTCTACACTAACAGTTACTGTATAGTAGAAGGAAATGGTTACTGTATAGTAGAAGTAATCTTGCCTGGGAAATCCCATGGACAGAGGAGCCTGGCAGGCTACAGTCCATGGGGTCACAAGAGTCACACACAACTTAGCGACGAAACCACCATCATGGATCACTCTTAGTTTATTTAGGGAGTCAAAATATGGATATATATAGCTAAAACTAGGTACTAAATGCTTGAATAATTTATGGCAAGGAGAAATTGCATTTTGCTAGGATGCTTAGATGAGGCAGCACTAAGACACTGGGGTAACAGTTAAAAATCACAAAGTGTTGGAAAGTAAAGCCAAAAAATTCAGGCAAAAATGTGTACTAGCTCTATTTTATTCTGATATTTACTATTAAAATCTGAATTGTTGTTGAAATCACTACTATTTTCCAATAGTAACCATCTGTTACTTTTTTTGTGCTCAACATTTTTATGTGGATCTTAAATTTCTCTTGTTATTCTCTAGGTGAAGTTCAATTTTTTTTTTGGTAGTAGCAGTTAGAAAACTCAACAAAAACCTAGCTTTTAAAGCACTAAAATCTTAATATATGTGATTTTTATCTAGATAATACACAAAACTGTTAAGAACAAGTATAGATGGAAAGCATTACACTGAAAACTGTCTGACATATGGTTCATTTCCTGTGAACTCACATCCTTGAGCTTATCAAATGTAATGTGCATATGAAATGATATTTCAGTCACTCAGTCATGATCTTCCTGGCTTTTCCTTTATCTTAACCCAGGTCTTATAATACTAATAATATTACACAATACTCTAATCACAGAGAATGCTGAAAACACCCTTTCCTTCTGGGGATATCAAAACATATCAGATTGTTGTCTTATCTAGACAATATATCTGGGAGAAAGGAAAAATGGGAAGGTACAAGGTGAAGAGAACTGACTGAAGCTTAAAGGGACTTTGTATGCACTGAGACTACAATCTTTTCTCCCCTTTCCATTCCCCCAAAGACTGTAATCTTAACAACAAGGAATAGTTTTTGGTTTAGATACCATTTTTAGATAACTTATGCCTCTGTTCCCCATCAACAGTACAGAGAACTTACTGTCTTAGCTTAAAACTCCCTTCCTTAGGGAAGTCTTCCTGTTCTGTTAACACTCTGTGATATCCTATACTTTTCCTCTGTAGCACTTATATTTCACTCAATTATGTGTTGATCTTTGGATTGATGGACTTTATGAGTTCCACCACAAGAACGGTCACATGTCTATCCTGCTCACTGTGGTCACCCCAGCTTCTAGCAGAGAGCTGGGCATGGGGCAGGTGCCTGATAAAGTATTTACTTATTTACTAATATACTAATTACTGTGTCTTGAAGTTTCAGCAAAAAAGACTGAAGTGCTCCCTTTGAGAAAGAAGCAGATGCCTATGCATTTACTCTTACTTCAGAGAAAGCCTCTTATTATTTACCTTTATGCCCTGGGATTTTACTGACTTTATTCTGTTGGTCACTTGATGCAAAGACTCTCTCTTCAGAGTGGCAGCTCTATCATTCACCTTAAAGGGTGAAAGGAACAAAACGAGAGAAGATTAAAGGAAAACATGAAAACTTAAGCAACGTTTAGGACTTTTTAAACAAACTTGCCAAACTTATTTAAAGGGTCTCAGAACATTCAACAGAAATACCAGCAGGAGAATAAGAGGAGAGGGAGAAAGGTTTTAGAGAGACAAAGCTGAAACTCGTGTTTCTAGTTGTTTCCATCACAAACTTCAAAAAGTGAGAGCACTTTAACCCAAAACCATGCTGGGTATGATTCAGTTGGAAAAAACAGTAGGACAGATGGTACTACTGGCAATTTCCTCTTCTAGAGAAAAATAGAGTGGGGAGGGGAGGCACCGTATGGGGAGCTTTAGGGCCGGTGAGTTTTCACAATAAGCCTTGAAAACCAACCTTCAAGGCCTAATACTTATCAAATCACCCCAAATTCCTAGCCTCTACCATCCTTAGTTTGCTGCTGCTGCTGCTAAGTCGTTTCAGTTGTGTCCGACTCTGTGCGACCCGAGATGGCAGCCCACCAGGCTCCCCCATCCCTGGGATTCTCCAGGCAAGAACACTGGAGTGGGTTGCCATTTCCTTCTCTAATGCAGGAAAGTGAAAAGTGAAAGTGAAGTCGCTCAGTCGCTCAGTCGTGTCCAACTCTTAGCGACCCCATGGACTGCAGCCTACCAGGCTCCTCCGTCCATGGGATTTTCCAGGCAAGAGTACTGGAGTGGGGTGCCATTGCCTTCTCCCGTCCTTAGTTTAGCTAAGTTCAAAAGGGCTTTTTGAAAGAAGGCTCCTTTAATCTTCGCAGCTTTGTAGTAAATTACATACCCCTGGAAAGGAGGAGGAGGAATGGGTTCTCCTCCTCTAATCTCAAAGCCAAGGCCAGGCAACTTGCCAAGGCTGCACCATGGCAGAGCCAGTTCAAAGGTTGTTTGCTATGTGCCAGAGCTTGACGTTACTTGTGGGCTTGCTTCCAGCTTTGGCGGTTACTTGATTTACAGTACAATGTCCTGTATTTGGTTTCTATTTCTACATATGCCTATGTCTTTGCTGTATGAAATTTTTAAGGGTGGGACTTGCAGCTATTAAAAGATAATCCACATGGATTTCAAACAGTGCATATGTGAAAGGTGGTTTTTTAAAAAAGGAAAAAAAAAAAAAAAAAAACTCACCACATCTTATTTACAATAACATAAAAACCAGTAAACCATACAATCTGTCAGCATCAGTGACTCAGTACATCATTTGGGCTCCTCTTGTGTAAAATGAGAGGATGGACTCAACGATCTCTTTAGGGGAGGAGGTGGTCTGACCTGATGTGTCTTAAACAGCTTTCCTGACATTTTCTGTAATGTCAGATGAAGACTGAAACAGGACAAGTCTGAAAGCCTAGTCTGGGCTTAAAAAAACAAGATTCTCTAGTTATTGTCACTGTCATTGTTCCCACCCTTAATAACTTTTTCTTTAAGTCCTGATTTTTTTTTTTTTTTTTTAATTTGGCTGTGCCGAGTCTTACTTGTGGCACGTGGGATCTAGTTCCCTGACCAGGGATTGAACTGGGGCCCCCTGCATTGGTAACATGGCATCTTAGCCACCAGGGAAGTCCCAAACTGAAGTATAGTTGATTTACAGTGTTGTATTAGTTTTCAATGTACAACAAAGTGATTCCATTTCATGTACATATTTTTTTTTTCAGACTTTTTCCATCTTAGTAACTTAAAAATGAAAAGATCAAGAAGACTTTCCTTGGAAATATGTGCTGGAGCTTCCCTATCAGATGAGTCACTGGCAACACAAAAGGAGGCTTGTCATCTTTGCCAATAATTTGTGGGGAGGCCTTGGCAAGCAACTGGACCTCTCCACATCTCCCTTCCAAATCAGGACTAACACTGTCTGTACCATTCACATCACAGAGCTAGTATAAGGATTAGAGGAGACAGGATTAAGCACAACACAAACGTGGAGCCTCTCAAGTATGCCAGAGGTTGGTGTCTGAAAAGGTGGTGGACTGTCATCCATGTACAGACAAAACACATTGCAACAGAGAACACGTCAAAAAGAGGGGAAGAGGCTTACCATGCTGGAGGACAGGTTCGCCTGCTTTTCTACTTTGCTCATAGCAACCAGATCTCTTTCTATCAAGTTGACTCTCTCGGTAAGATTACTGATGGTCTCATTCATCCCCTCAAGTTTAAGATCATTCTGTCTCTGGTACCCCACTCGGGCACTGTTTACTTCCTCTAAAAAGCTGTGAAGGTACAGGATATCCTAGAGTGGAAATAAATCAAGTTATGGAATCCGGCTAAAGACATGTACTAAACAAGCAGGGAAGCAGCAGTGAACAACCCTTATTTTGTCCAAGTTACTGAAGTAAACTCCTTTCCCTGCTCTAGACCATTGATCATCTGTCTCTGCTTTGTCCCTCCACTCAGAATTGCTCCCAGTTGACTCCCTCTGGAATTATCTGACCTCAGTTAGACAGGAGGGGGAAAGAGGGAAGAGACTACCTACATGCTTCACTCTCTGGTCCTAGAAAGCTGAGAGCTTGAGAATTGATTTCCCAATGTTTACCTCACCTACTGGTGAGAAAGCTTGCTGGGTTATTAACTGAAATGCTCATTAACCTAATTTGTCAGAATGAAACCACCATCGGAACAATACCAATTACTGAATTGGCTCATGTAGCAAAACCATAACAGGTAGTGCATTATTTAGTATAAGATTCAATTATTTTTATTGACATTCTCCAGTACTGATTGCTATTTAAAAAGGAATGATGACTACAGGCTTTACAGGGCATTAAACTCAGTACAGGAATTCTTCTTAAGGAAGATTTCTTTTATTCTCTTTAATGTGATTCTGAACTCAATATCCTTTTCCCTCCTCTGGTCTTCAGTCTTTAGAAACTCTTCATTTTCAAGGATATGCTTTCTACTGTTCTGAATTGTGACTCAAAACAGCTATCATTTTAATCTACTATTCACCCATCTTTAATTTGTCCAGACTGCTATTTTTCAAAAACAGTTTCAGGATAATCTGATCACTCTATGACTTTCAAGATGTAAAAAGGAATTTACTCCACTGATGGACATGTAGGGGAAAAAAATGCAGTGTGCCAAGGAGGAGACAGGCAGCATGTTGGATCCCTGACAGAGTCACACGTATCCTCTCTCTGCTTAGCTCTCAGGCAGGCAAATGTGTGCAAGAGATGCCTGCTGAGGGACCACAACATGGAGCCCACACTACGCAGGTCACCTTCAGATTATAGTGTGGTCACAAGGGAGTTAAACAGAATCAAAAGTACCTGTTTCAAATTCTCACTGTGGGTTTTATTGTCAAGTTCAGATATAGCAGAAGGTGATGGAATGATCTGGTTGCTTCCATTGCTCTCCTTCAAGGTGTGCTGATTCTGTTAACAGGAACAGAAGTTGGTATAGGCAATGAGTACTAATAATAACTACATCTACTTATTCATCAGGGATGGCCCTGCAACATTCCAGCTTCTCACAGGGGCATTCAGAGATTAATCAACAATTATTTCCTGAAAGCCTCAGTGTGACCAGTCCTGTGCTAGGCCTGAGGGCACCTGGTACTTCTGGGGAGGCCTGGCCTAAAGCCTGGACTGGACCAGCAGCACCCAGACTACGTCAGGGAACTAAGGTCCTGTTTCTTAGCCTCAGAATGAGAAACTAAGAATGAACTCCCTAACAACTAGGTCTTCTCTCCCAGTTCCCTTTATTCTCAGAGAAACTATAGAACCACTATATCTCCCAGGACCAACTTGGTCTGAACCTGGTTAGTGTCACCATTTTCCCAGGACTAAAGAGATCTGTATATTCAAAGAACAGCCAGTCATGGAACCACTGGCTTTGGGCACTGAGCAACATAATCAAGCATGCACATCATTAACTTTTCAGTTTGTACAGCACATGCCAAGAGTTATGTTTGAAGGTTACCCTTTCTTTCTCATCCCATTCCCAGTGCTCAAGACTCTTTCTGAAGAGACTGAACTATGACATGTTTATCTATACTTTTCCCTCTAACAGAAAATGTCTGTATGGCTTATTCAGTAGTAGGATTACCACTGTCAACCATGGAAGTTTAAAAGATGCAAATTTAATGATAAGAGTATGCAACTGGCCAAAATAAATTGTTTTCCTTGAAATCTGAAATCCTAGACATTGTCAACTCTGCTTCTATAATAATCAAATGGTAAAATAAAGAAAAGGAGAGGAGGAGAAAAAAAAATCCCATGGTTCTATAAAGTATGAATTTTTGAGTTAGGAAAAAGTATTTTAGAAAATAATTACTCTGAGAAAATGCTCAAGCTATTAAAATAATGATAATAATAATAATAATAAAGCTGTTGGGCTAGAGAAGTCTTTATTATTATGGATCACACAGTTACAGGGTAGAGCTAGAATTAGAATCCAGGGTGTGTGGACACCCAGATCAAGGCTTCTTCTTCTGGGTCAGCCCCACTAAATGAAAATGACGAGTACTTGTTCCAAAGAAAATGAAAAACCCTCCTTTATAGAGCTCTAATATAGTCCAGGTCTCCTTGGTACAAACTGCTCAGTTTAAACTTGAAACTCCAAAGCTTGAAAACAACATGCAGGGGAGATCTAGAAATTGGTGGAGAAGCTAGGGAATTTTTGTGTGCCTTGAACCATCCTGATTTCACGTATGGATAACTCTTCTCTCTGGCAGGACAGTGAGGGCTGTGCCATCCTTTTTCATCCTTCATAAACCTTTTGTGGAGCTGAGTATCCATTAGGAGATAAATTAAAGCTTCTGAAGGACTGAGACAGCTTACATTGGTACAGCATTAAGAGAAATTTGAAAGCAATTCCTGAACACTGCAGGGGTTTTGCCTTTGTCTCGGTTATCTGTTGCTGCATAAAAAATCATCTCCAAACTTGGTGGCTTAAAACAGTAGTTTACTATTTCTCATGATTCTGTGGGTTGACTGGGCTCAGACGGGGTGGGGCAGCATCCTGCTTCACATGCTGTAGGCTGAGGTCATCCATGCAGCTGTAATCTGACTGGGAGACTGGCTAAAGCTGGAACACCCAAGCTGGCCTTTCACCCTCTGGAGCTCCTCTTTGCTTGACCTCTAATCATTCCACAGTCTAAGAGCCCAGCCCCAACTCCTGATCCACAGAAGAGTGAGAAATAATCCAGTGTTGTTTTAAGCCACCAAGTTTTAGGGTGATTTGCTAATGTAGCGATAAATAAGACACTTCCTCACCCTCTTTCCTTCTTTTCCATTTTATTTCTGACACATTCCACTCTGAGAATGGTATCTTAGTGCTGTACCTCCTTCACCACATTTGCAAAAAACGCGGCTTTTCCTATCTAACTTAGTTTACAGATTGTAGAAAAATCAATAAACACTGTCTATTGTCTATCTTAAAAAGGTGCCTAGTGTGGTCTGTTTAGGTAAGTGGAAAGTTGGTATCACATGATAATACAGAAAAGGGCAGGCGGGAGTGTGCTGACTTTCCGTAGCATTTGTAGATTTCCTTACCATGTCACTCTGTAGCAGCTCCACGGTTTTCTTGTGTTCATCCACAGTCTTCTGTATTGCTTCCACAGCAAGATGGACACTATTTAAAGTGTTGCCAATGGAAGCTACACTCTGAATAGAAACATGGAGTAGGGTCGCGTTTTTCCCTTTTTGAAATTTTTAATAGCTTTATTAAGACACAACCGATAAACAATAAATTGAACATATTTAAAATGTATAACTTGCTAACATTTTGACACACATGCACACACACATCTGTGAAACCATTACTGCAATCAAGATAATAAACATCAATCACCACCAAGTTTCCTCACACCCCTTTGTAATTCACTCCTCCCCACTGCCAGGCAACCACTGATCCACTTTCTATCACTACCTATCTATTTATCTATATATGTCAGTTTGCATTTGCTAGAATTTTATATAAATAGAACAGTGAGTGAGCATGTAGTTTTTTTGTTGTTGTTCTGGTATGGCTTCTTTCACACAGTATAATTATTCTGGGATTTATATACGCTGTAGCTACTCAGCATGTTGTTGAGTAGCATTCCACTGTATGGATACATCACAGTTTATCTCCTGACCTGTTGATGGCCACTTAGGTTGTTTTCAACATTTGATTATTACAAATAAAGCTGCTATGAACATACACATACAAGTCTTCATGTGGGCATATGTTTTCATTTCCCTTCATCATATGCCTTCTTGTTATCACAATACTCAGGAGTGAATGTCTGATCATATGGTATGTATTCTTAACTTGTTTATTCCATCTCCTCATCAATACTACTATCCTCAGTCTGTTCTTTGTTAGCCACTCTAGTGGGAGTGCAGTGGTGTACCATTGTGATTTTACATTAAACACTGACCTAATGGAGGATTATTTCAAATATCTTCCAACTATGAATTCCATGTAGCTTGTGCTGACACAATTAACCAGAAACTACACACACACACACACACACAATTTTCATAGAGGAAAGCCAGAGCTTTCCTAAAAAAAAAAAAAAAAAGAGCACTAGTTTATAAACCTGGGACTCGTAGGTAAAGTTCTCCCACAAACTGTCTCTATCAAGCCCTGCAGGCAGATGACCAGAGGTAACACGGTAGATTGCCACTCTCAGGAGAAAATGATGACTTCTGAGTAAAAATAGGTGGAGCTATTTCTGGCTTTGGGAAACCCAACATCGCAGAGATGAAGGGAAAATTTCATTTGACAGCATGTTTTCTTCTGCTTTAGAATCCCATCAGTAACTACTGAGTAGAGTTTGATATGGGTAGTAGCTTATTTGCTTTCATTATGTGTAAGGAGCCCAAGTGGATTGGGGACTTAGGAATGTAATTCAGAAACTGTCTTTTTAAAAACAGCTTGTTCTAAGGGATCATACCAAAGAGTGTTACTAATTTGGTAGGTTTTGGCCTTTCATTAAGATATACTGACAATTTTATAGTGTCCCATTAGTATTTTTAACCAAGGGTATTTTTATTATACCGATAGCCAGTCAGGAATCCAAGAGAAAAAGAAATGTCATTTTCAACATTAAAAAAAAAAAAAAATTACAGGAGATACATTGAAGTTATGTTTTTGAGAAGACCTACCACTTCAAAACTGAGCCACTTGTAATAAAAGTAGTGCCTGACATTATAAATGCACAGGATTGCAAGGAGACAACATGCTGGGCAGAAGTCTCTAAGCAGGGATGTTATCTATACAAGCTCTGTTGTTACAGAAGCTACAAGCATTCAAAGACATCCACTGTTAGAGAATCCTCACTGACTGGATGTATGAGCCCATCAGGATGCAAAAAGATAGTAAGCTCTTGTTTAAGATTTTTTTTTTAAGGAAGCAGCTGACAGCACCATGTGAACTCCACAGTAAAACCCTGAACCTAGTATTCTCACCAACTGCAAAGTGCCTGGCACATACTGGAGGAAGCCCCACAAATATTTATTGAATTAATGAATGTGAGAATAAATCAATTTCCTCTTCGAATGCGAGACTGCCAGAATTGCTTCTGTATTGAAGGCTACAGAGGCTTACTTTTTCCCCACTTGGCCTTTGGAACAATGGCAAAAAGAATCTGGTCTCATCTGGTCCCTAATTTTTTTTTTTAAGTTGTAAGCAGATGACCATATTGGACAAATAGCAGACTATAGAGACTGTGCACACACAGTGTTGTGGCTGTAAAAGTTTCGTTTCTGGCTTAGGAATTTCTCATTCCTTGCTGCAAACGATTTATACATTTATAGAGGGTGGTGTGGGGCTCCCCTGGTGGCTCAGGGGTAAAGAATCCACCTGCCAACGCAGGAGACACAGGTTCGATCCCTGGGTCGGAAAGATCCCCTAGAGAAGAAAATGGCAACTCATTCCAGTATTCTTGCCTGGGAAATCCCATGGACAGAGCAGCCTGGTGGGCTACAGTCCATGGGGTTGCAAAAGAGTCAGATATAACTTAGAGACTAAACAGTATCAACAGCAACAAAAACAGGAGCCTGGTACATAATTAAATCAAACTCATCACATGTTGACTTTTAAAAGTCAAAGATTCTAGATTTGATACCATTGTCTGGGGTTCTCTGCTCCAGAATCTCTTCTTTCATTTCCTGCCCTAGGGCCTCATTTCGCTTGTGTGCCCTCTTTTCCTTCCATTCCCAACCCATTCTCCCCACCCAGGTCTAGAGATCCTCACATATTCTTCATTTGGTTGGTCACTGCCTCTTGCTCTCGGCCTGAATCCTAGGGATCAAGTAAACAGAAATTCTAAAGTACTGTTTGCCTAGGGCCTAGAGTCTAGCATACATACTGAAGAGTGACTTGCTTAGAGGGTGTGCCCCTTCACCTTTATAAAATAAAATATACTGTTTTCTAAAATGTTTTTTTACCAATTTATACTCTCAGCAGGAGTGTTCGAAAGTTTTCTTTGCACCACATCTTTGTCAACATTTATCATATCCCGGAATTTTATTTGTACTTCTCTAAATCTTTTTTTTTAAACCAAAACCAATAAAAACACAGACACCAAAAACACCTCTCTTTCTCAATTATGGAAAATAAGAGCAATTTAGGGCAACTCTCATGTACAACTGCTCTACTTTCATAAAGACACTGTGGCTGATGAACTGAAAAGGCAAGTAATGAAAAGCAAACCCACACACGTTAACATTAAGAGTCCCAGCAAAGCACTCCTGGGATTTGGAAAGCCAAATAAAATGGTGTGAATACATATAAACCATAGTTAAAGTCACCTGTTGCAAATCAAAAGCCCAACTAACCACACCAAAATAGAGATGTCTTGAACTCTTCTTCGAGTAGCTGATTTCAAATACCAGCCTTTCAAAGGAAATTTGCAAGAAGGTAGAATTACAGTTGGTTAATTTCAGTATCTATACACAGCACTTACCTTCTGAAGTCCCTCTACAGTGGCAGGCAGGCTAATTAAGTCTGCAGCTGACTTGACATTGGCTTTGAGGTGGTTTACTGCAGAAGTCAGCAGAGAAATCTGAAAGGAAGTGAGTAATAAACAGTGAAAACAGAATCTGTAGAACAAATGATCGCTTCACACACACTGCAGTTGATGAGGATTGTCAAGGCACCTTTGGACGCCACGTGATTCTGCAATCCAGACATTCCGCCCCGTCAGCTCACAGGAACAGAGGAACTCTGTGGAGTACCTTGGACAGACCTGAGGTGTGGAAGGCAGCAATAATACCCCTTTTCTCCTGGCCAGGCCAAAGAGGGAAAGGCAGGTATTATTCTTTACCCGACTCTTGGCAGCTACAAGATCCAAAAATCTTAAATTACCCAAAAGATGCAGTGATTATAATACAACCCTTAAACAACTGTACAGGAAGAAAGCTAATGATCAAGGACCTCTGAAAGATTTCATTTTGATAAAAAATACCACCTCAGTTACTTACTGAACTTTTGTTCCTACCCAAGTGGGAACATAAAGTAAAAACCCATCATCACAAAATATAGTCGACAGGAACTGAACCTGACAACTTGAATGGCACTTTCAACTACTTGGGGATTTAGTTTTGGTTTAACAATGTGATTAATATTTCAGACTCAATTGCTCAACCAAAGCACTACTTTGGACCCTGAAGGGGCTCAATAAATACCCACTAACTTGCTGGCTGACTGATAAGACTGAATGTATTAAAATAGGAATTGAATCAAAATAAAATGTATCTTCCCTTCTGTGATTTAGGGATAAAATTCTAAATAGCTGGACTCCTCTCTTGAATGAGAACTGGGGGAACCTGTGTAATATGCCATTTCAGGTTGCAGAGATCATACTCCAACAACTGCAATGTAGCTGAAGATGCAGTTCCACACTGCTTTCCTGTCCCAAATTCGAGGATGAGGACACAGACCTACCAATAGCAATTATATTCAGAGTGGCCTCACAGAGTAATCAAGGAAGGTTCTGGGCACTTGTGACATGCCTAACCCTGTGGTAGGCGTAAACCTGACCCCTTATTCTTTTCTTCAACACATATCTGGCACATTCTCTGTGCCCAACACTGCGGAGAAAGTAGCAAACAAGACCATGAGGTTTTGCTCTCATGGAGCTTACATCCTGGTAGAAAGGTGATAGAAGAACAAAGAAAAAAAGTATTAGATAATAACAACTACTATGTAAAGTATTTAAAGAGAGCTCCTGCAGTGAGCAGCAGCATGTTCTGAACAAGGGAGTGCAGTGGGGAGCCCTGGAACTTTTCTCCCTCTTTCCTTTTAGGAGGGATATGTTCAGGGGTGTCAGACCATTTTGCTTTCATTCATTCTCTCATTCATTCATGCGTCCTGAGTTACAGTCATGTCCAACTATTTGTGACCCCATGGACTGCAGCCTGCCAGGCTCCTCCATCCATGGGATTTTTCCAGGCAAGAATACTGGAGTAGGTTGCCATTTCCTACTCCAGGGGATCTTCCTGACCCAGGGATCAAACCTGGATCTCCTGTGCTTTCTGCATTAGCAGGTGGATTCTTCACCACTGAGTCACCAGGGAAGCCTTCTCATTCATTCATTCCTGCAACAAATATTTATTGAGCCCTATTTTATTCCAGTGGTGAACAACACAGATGTCAGTGATCATTGGTGTTTACATTTTAGTGCAAAGAGACACAGAATTTCATATAAGAAAAATATTTAGATAGTGGGATGCATTAGAGGAAAATTAAAATAAGGTGACTTGATGAATGACTGGGTAGCTACTTCAGACTGGACTATCAGAGAAGGCCTCTATTAGAAGATGAAATATAAGATGAGATACAAATAATAAGGAATTAACCAGCCAGATCAAAAGTACATTTCAGCCAGAGGGAACTGCTAGGTCCCGGTGTGGGGAAGAGCTTGGCATATTTGGAGGATAGAAAGAAGGCCTAGGGGCAGGAGCGAAAAATGAGTGAGAAAAGGAGAGGGAGAGGGGAGGGGAAGACAGGGGAGGATGGAGAGGCAGAGGTAGGGGAGAGGGATGGAGATGAAGGTACCATTAAAGAAACAAGTACTAAATGTGATACCAAATAAAGTCTGAGAAAAGACTATCACTGTGGGCTGAAAGGGACAAGCTTCACTGAAGCAGGACTCAATCAGACTCTGCCAGAGAAGTAAGAGTTTTATATATAGAATTAATCAGCTTTCCTTTCTAGGTTAGAAGGGTGAGTGTGGCATCAGTGAGTAAGTAGGAAGCAACAACAAGAATACTCTTCCTTCACAGCATTTCTCAAAGTAACAATGATTTCTTTACGTGTGTGATTTTAAATTAAGATTTCTCTCCTCCACTAGACTGTAAGCTCCATGTCATCAAGGACCACCTCTTTTTTATTTTCCATAACACACCTGGCACAAAGATAGGCCTTCAATAAGTATCTACCAAATGAATGAATGGCTAAGAATGAACACTCTGTGGCTGAGATGGACACTGAGAAGGCGAGTCTGAGCAGAGCAGAGGGAGGAGGATAGGAAGCAGAGATAAAATTACATAAGTGTGAACTAATTTTCCTCACTGGGAGTATGGTATAACAACAACCATCTCATAGGGATGTGTGATGGTTTTAAAATAAGTCCAAAAATTCTTTGATGGTCCTCCCTCCAAGAGGTGGACAATAATTCCCTTCCCCTTGAGTGTGGCCTGCACTCGTGACTCATTTTTGGTCCACGGAATAAAGTGCACGTGACAATGGGCAACTTTGGAAACTAGGTCATAAGAAAGCAGTAAGTCTTTCTTTTTGTTCTCTCTTAGACCACTTGCTCTGGACAAGCCAGCTGCCATGTTGTAAGAGCACCCAAACAGCCCCATGGAGAAGGCATGATGGGACAAACTGAGAACTCTTGCCAACAGCCCTGTGACTGAGGATCCTTCAGTCCCAGTCAAGCCTTCAGATGATGCAGCCTTGATACTATATTTTAGCTGCAACCTTAGATCCTTGCCAGAGCAACTCAACTAAGCTGCTTCCAAATTTCTGACCCAGAAAAACTGTGAGATGATAAATGTGCGTTGTTTTAAGTCATCAAGTTTTGAGACAAATGTAACACAGCAACAGATAACTAATACAGGCTATGAGGATTAAATGAGATAACTAGAACTCTTAGCATAGTAACTGATACAAACAAAATACCAAATAAATGTTAGCTCTTTAATAATGAAATTTAATAAGCACTTAAACATGGAATTCTCTGTAAGTGTTTCAAAATATTCAGACAAATCATCAACATTCCAACTTTATCCATTTAAAAATAAAATGAGTGAGAAACCTCAGCCCCAGAGAGATACTTGCAGCAAACCACAAACTCTTAAGAGCAGCAATTACATCAAGGAGGTTTTAACCATGCCTTTAAAAAGGTATGAATAATATTGACGTCTGAAAAGCAATAAGGAAACAGGTATTCTCATGCATTGTTAATGGAAATGTGAATTGGAGACACTTGTTAGATGGTTATCTAGCAGTATCCGTTACAACTTGAAATGTTTATACCCTTTAATCCAGCAACTTCATTTCTAGAAATATCTATCCTAGAGGTTACTTGCTTAATCAAAAAGAAGAAAATACCTAGGAATAAATCTAAGGAGGTAAAGGACCTGTACTTGGAAAACTATCAGACACTAATAAAAGAAACAGAAAATGACATAAACAGATGGAAACATATATTGTGTTCATGGATTGGGAAAAAAATCAATCATTGTTAAAATGACCATACTACCCAAGGCAATCTATAGATTCAATCCAATCTGTATCAAAATACCAATGGCATTTTTCACAGAATTAGAACAAATAATTTTATATGGAAACACAAAAGACCTCAGAAAGTCAAAACATTCTTGGGAAAGAACAAAACTATAGGCATCATGTTCCCTAATTTCAAACTATACTATAAAGCTACAGTAATCAAACAGTATGGGACTACTGGTACAAAAACAGACACATAAATTAGTGGAACAGACCAGAGAGCCTAGAAATGAACCCACACTTATCGGGGCAATTAATCTACAGAAAAATACTGCAAGACTATACAGTGGGGAAAAGATAGCCTCTTTGACAAATGGTGTTGGGAAAACTAGACAGCTACATGCAAAAGAATTGAACTGGACTACTCTCTCACACCATGCACAAAAAAGATCTGAAACCGTAAAACTTCTACAAGAAAACACAGGCAGTAAGCTCTTTGACACTGGTCTTAGTAATATTTTTTTGAATCTATCTCCTTAGGCAAGAGAAACAAAAGCAAAAACAAACGGGACTTCATCAAACTAAAATGCTTTTACACAGTGAGGGAAACTACCAACCAAATGAAAAGGGATTCTACTGAATGGGAGAAGTTATCCGCAAACAATATATCTGACAAGGAATCAATACCCAAAATATACAAAGAGCTCGTACAATTCAACACCTAAAAAAAACCCGATTAAAAAATGGGCAGAAGATCTGAACAGATTTTTTTCCAATGAAGACAGGCACATGAAAAGATGTAACATCACTGATCATCAGGGAAAAAGCAAATGAAAACTACATGATATATTGCCTCACACCTGTCAGAACGGCTACTGTCAAAAAAAACAACAGATAACAAGTTTTGGAGAAGATGTGGAGAAAAGGGAACCTTCCTGTAGTGCTAATGGGAATGTAAACTGGTGCAGTATGGAGATTCCTCAAAAAATAAAAAACAGAACTACCATTATCATCCAGCAGTTTCATTCCTGGGTACTTATCTGATGAAAATGAAAACATTAGAAAAGATGTATGTTTCAAATACTCCCTGAAACAGTTCTTAAGCAAACATAAAGTTGAGACGCACTATCAAAAATAAAAGTGATAAAAACAGCCAGAGTACCCTAATAAGTTTCAAATCACTGTATAAAATGATAAAAAAATGACTATGCGTGAAATGGCTTTAGCTTAAATAAAAGTTCCTGCTTTAAGTCAGGAAATTAATTTTTGAAAAAATTAAATCAGTCCGCACCAAAAAGAGAAAAAAAAAAAAAAAAGAATATGCACCTCTATGTTCACTGTAGCATTATTTACAACAGAAAAGATATACAAGCAACCTAAGCACCCATCACAGATGAATGGGTTAAGAAGTTGTGGTGTGTACTATATGCACACACACATATACATACAAAGGAATATTACTCAGCCATAGAAAAGAATAAAATCTTCTCATTTGTGACAATACAGATGAACCCAAAGGACATTATGCTATGTGAAATACATCAGAGAAGACATTGTAGGAAATCACTTATATGTGGAATCTAAAGAACAAATAAACAAACATAACAAAACAGAAACAGATACAGAGGACAAATAGGTGTCTGCCAGAGGGGAGGGGTGTGGGGGAAGGAAAGAACTAAGTGAGGGAGATAAAGAGGTACAAACTTCTAGTTGCACAATAAATGAGTTACAGGCATGAAATGGGCAGCCTGGGGAAGGCAGTCAATAACTATGTAATATCTTTGTATGGTGACATAAGTAACACTGGTGATCACTTTGAAATGAAAATAAATATCACATCATTTGTTGTGTAACAGAAACTAACAGTGTTACAGGTCAATTATACTTCAAAAACAAAGTCACAAAAAGAGACCAAATTTGTGGTTGGTTACCATAAGGCGGGGGGGTGGAGATGGTGGTGGTAGTGGGGAGGGGAGGGAAATTCGGAGGAAGATCGTCAAAAGATAAAAACCTCTTGTCATAAGATAAATAAGTACTAGAGATGTCATGTACAACATAATGAAGATAATTAACACTGCTGTATGTTATACATGAAAGTTGTTAAAATGGTAAATCCTAAGAGTTCTCATCACAAGGAGAAATATTTTTTCCTACTCCTTTAATTTTGTATCTGTATGAGATGATGGATGCTCAGTAAATGTACTGTGATAATTATTTTATGATGTAAATCAAATCATTATGCGGTACACCTTCAACTTATACAGTGCTTAGTGTTAATTATAGCTCAATAAAACTGGAAGAAAACGTAAATTTAAAAAAAGATTATGCTCACAAGCATAAAGATGTATGCTTAAGACTTTTCACTGGTTTCTTATTTGTAACAGCAAAACACTAGAAGACAATCTAAATGTCTATTACTAAGGATATAGATATATTGAGTAAAGAGAGAAAGCTGTAGAACATATACCTAATGACTCCATTTATAAAGTCACATATACGTGTGCACATGTATACAAAAACCTATAAGCTAATTCATATTAAAAGCTATTGCTGCTGCTGCCACTAAGTCACTTCAGTCATGTCTGACTCTGTGTGACCCCACAGATGGCAGCCCACCAGGCTCCCCCGTCCCTGGGATTCTCCAGGCAAGAACACTGGAGTGGGTTGCCATTTCCTTCTCCAATGCATGAAAGGGAAAAGTGAAAGTGAAGTCGCTCAGTAAGTGTCCGACTCTTTGTGACCCCATGGACTGTAGCCTACCAGGCTCCTCCATCCATGGGATTTTCCAGGCAAGCGTACTGGAGTGCAGTGCCATTGCCGTCTCCAATTAAAAGTTATTACGATTTTGTAAATGCATATAAAGTGAACTGTAAAAATGTAGCCCAGACTATTGACAACAACTATGGGGACAGGGAATGTGTGTATCTGTGTATGATGGGGGCACATACAGAGATGGCAGTGAAGAATTTTCTTAAGAGTTTTATGTGTATCTTACTATTAAATTTTATATAAGAATATGTTCACATATTACTTGTGAAATTTTAAAGACAAAAGATGGGAAGGAAATAGATACATAGGAAAAACACATCACAAAGCTTTGGGAGGTGCGTGACAGATTTCCTTGGCTAGCCCTTTCCCCATGCCCTCCACTGGGCCTTCCAAGACTATCTTAACATGCTCAACCCTGAAGCACTGGGAAGGGGTCTCTTCCACGTCTGTTTTATTCAATGCCCCAGAGCACATACGAAACTGGCTCTATACTGTCTTGACGAGCAAGGATATGATTATTCCAAATACCATACCAATTGTGTGGTTACCTTTTTCCCACCTGAGGGAACAACTCCTTTCATTGACAACTGGCCAGATTTTAAACAGACAACAAGCTGTGTTCTGGGTGAAGTGATCTGGGTAGAGCTACTCTCCCAGGTACTGAACTATCCTGATCACAAGTATCTGGACAATGGTCACGGCCTCACAAATGGCCAGTGTGGCTAACTGGCAGCTACCATTTCACCAAAACTAGAGGAACAGCTGAAAGCCAAGGCAATGAAAGATGAGGTGCTATCCACTTCTCCCCATGCCCCAAGTGCTCTAGGCCTGGGCTATCAGCTGACTCACAGAAAGAATATGCTCTGGAGACCTGACCATTCATTTTCCTCTAAGTGTTCTCTTAGAGGACCATTCAACTCCTCTAAGTGTTAGAGGACTTAGAGGACTTCATACTCACTTATATGACCTGGATCACACACTGGTCACCAGGATTCAACTACAGTCCCAAAAACCGCAAAGCTGGATTCTGTTTTTCAGTACTCCTCTCTTGGGTGGACTAATGCTCACATCTGTGGAAAACTACTGCAAAGCTGTATGTGTAACTAGAATGAAAGGCAAGGGACACTCTCCCATTACTGACATCAGAGGCTGCTTAGGTCTCTGATAGACCTAAGAATTCTAGAATGTTAGGTTGGATTTGAGCATTATAAAACTTATCTCTAACATCACACAATGCAATTCAAAGAGTCTAAAAAGTTGAATTAAATACAAACCACTAAGAAAAAAAGCCTCTACATTCCAGCCAAAAGATGAGTCATGACTTTCATGGATATTACATGACTTTTCATTAGCGAAATTAAAAATAGCTACTGTAGACCATTTGCTTATTAGACCATTTTATACTATAAAGTCTGAAATGTTGCTTTTCTGCTTTGGGGTTAAAATTAAGTGCTCTTTAAATAGTAAATAAAAAAGTTACTAAAACAGATCATCATTGATTATAAGCCCTGATATGGACTTGACTTCACATTCTTTCACCTTTATCTACTAAGCACAACTGCATCCTTTAGAGGCTATAAAGATGGAAGGTAGAATAGAAAATTGGAAAGAAAATAGGTTTCTACAGCTTGAATATTTTGTTAGCACTGCTACACAGCAGTTGACCTTGGGTAAACCTCTTAACCTCAGTGAGCCTTGGTATTCTTATCTGTAAAATGGAGACAGCACCTCCTACTTCATAGAGCTACAGAAGCAAAACAGGGTATCTCATAAGTGCATCTAATATAGACCTGCATAAAGAAGGAATTTAATGGGTGGCAGTTACTATCTTACGTGCCATCATCATTATTTCTGTGCTCAAAGCTCAGACGGAGACGGCAATGGCACCCCACTCCAGTACTCTTGCCTGGAGAGTCCCATGGACGGAGGAGCCTGGTGGGGGGCAGTCCATGGGGTCGCAAAGAGTCGGATATGACTGAGTGACTTCCCTTTCACTTTTCACTTTCCTGCATTGGAGAAGGAAATGGCAACTGACTCCAGTGTGCTTGCCTGGAGAATCCCAGGGACGGCGGAGCCTGGTGGGCTGCCGTCTATGGGGTTGCACAGAGTCAGACACGACTGAAGCGACTTAGCAGCAGGAGCAGCAAAGCTCAGAACACAATGGACAACCTTCTGGTATAATTAGATGCCTCAGAACTGCCAAAGAACCCACAGTTTGCCCCAGAGAGAGACGCTAATTATTTCTCAGTGCTTCATGGTGGTTTACTTTCACTTGTACTCTCCGGCCAAACTGCTCATTTGTTCTGTGAATACAAGCAAGGCCAGAGTCTATCCTATATTTCTTGTAAAAAAGGAGTGAATCCCTGCTTTTTCCTTATTACTAAGAGTCCAAGGCTAAATGATAGTCAATAGTAGGTGCTCTAACCCATCAATTATTTCATGATATTTATAAAAATGAAAGACAACTAAATAAAAAATAAAATATCATAAGGCAGCATTATATTAAGACAAGTGATTGTTTTCAGAAACTTTTATTTCAGTCACGCCCAGGTGGCGCTAGTGGTAAAGAATCCAAGTGCCAGTGCAGGAGATATAGGAGACAAGGTTTCAATCTCTGGGTAAGGAAGATCCCCTGGAGAAGGAAATGGCAACCCATTCAGTATTCTTGCCAGGGAAATCCCATTTTCAGAGGAGCCTGGTGGGCCACAGTCCATGGGGTCACAAAGAGTTGGATGTGACCAAGTGTGTGAATGTGTGTGTGCACACACACGTATGTGTTTACTGCATAATTATGGAAAATATATCTTACTGTAGGTTCCAGGCAAAAGTCTAAAAGCCAATGCCCTAGGCCATTGATCTCCGGTCACAAGTGCTGGCCTGTGCTACTCCCAAACTACTGCTGAAAGGAGCGGGTAGCTTCAAAAACATTGGCAAGCACTTTATTCTAGCACAGTGCTCTCTGCCCTGACTGATTCTGAACTTTGTGACTCCACTCTGAAGAACAGAACATCCTCTTAGCCACAACAGGAATGACAAAGCTATTTTTAAGGACTTTGTGCAGGGACCATTCACTTGGCACTTGAGTTTTCTTTTCAGTCAATGCTTGTCTTTCTTAACTAAAGCACACAAACTGAGAACAAGGGCTAGAGCCACCAAGTTGCAGCTGCCATACCTTATTCACATAAGATGCTCCATCAACATCCTCTGAATACCCTCTTTTCCTCTGGCAGTCCCTCTTTTGGCATCAATGTGAGATCTGGCCAATTTAGGGACTAGAAAAGTTTTGGCTCTAAGCCTACTTGCCTGGTCAAGGTATTTAACCTAGAATAATAATTATCATTAGCTGCTGATAAGTTTCCAGTGTGGCAAACAGCACTACACCCCAAGGCTGTCTGTAAGTTCTTAAGAGTTAGACTTGAATTGCAACTCAGTATCTTACTGTGATCTTGAGCAAATTACTCAAATTCTATTAAGCAAAATAAGCTCTCATGATCTAATAAAAACCATTTATCCAATTTTCCTGGGGGGGTGGTTAGACAATACATTGTTAAATTTAATATCTACTCTGCTCCTTAGGAAAAACTGATTCATGAATTTCTAACTCCTTCTAAGCTGCTCTACTTGGTAAATCTCTGCTCCTCTGTAGAAAGGGTTAACATTTTAACCATTTGGTAAATGCATAACTATTATCTATTTTAACTGACTTTAAGGTGTTGGGATCACAGTATGCAAAGCACCATTTCAAAAAGTAAAACAATCTGAAGTGAGTTCCCTACACTTACTAATACATACTAGACAGACAAAATGAAATATTCACAGCTTATACAGAAAGACAATCACACTTTTGCTACCTGCTTATTCATTTCTGTGATGTTTATCCAGACATTGTTCAACCCGAGCTGTCCAGATTCAATCTTCTCAAGTTGTTTTTGTTTGCTGAGTAGTTCTTCATTAAGTTTGGGAATTTCTTGGAATGAGCTTTTCTGATTAGATTCCACTAAAAGCAAACATAAGAACAATCATAAATAGCCATAAATTTCCCTCATGGCTCCAAGATGAAAAAATGATCATACAGCAGGAAAGAAGCCAGATTAATGAAAGTTAATTCTGGGAGGATAATGACAAATCTTATTTATCAACTCCACTGTTCTTTTTATTTCTGTAAATGTGTATCTTTAACACTAAAGCTTATTTAACTGGGGCTATCTCACTACTGGCAGTACAACTTTTTTAAAGCCAGGTGGCTAAAAATGATAACAAACAACATCAGCAGAAACAGTTAGACTTGAATTGCAACTTGGATCTTGAGCAAATTATTCAAATTCTTTGAGCTCACTTTCTTCATGTGTAATACAGTGATAATTCTAACCATCCTGTGAAAATATTTTAAGTGAAAGAAGGCTGTAAAGCACTAAACACAGCTGGCCAGGCGTACAATAAGTGATAAATAAATGTTAAGTATTGACCTGCTCAGTTAAGAAACTTTCTAATTGGTCAACAAAGATTTATAAGCTTTACTCCATTAATGCTCAAGGTGACAGCCTAAGTTATATCTCTAAATGATTAAATTTATTTTTTCTACCTCAAATTGGTCAAATGCAAGGTAGGTTCTTATTACCTTTCAAGTGCTGCTTTGACAACTAAGATTTTAAATCTTTTTCATAAACCGCAAACAGTGCTTTCTTAAATCTTAAATCAACCCAAAAGCTCAAAGTGAGATAGAAGACAAAGAAAAATGTTAGGTGAATTTGGCCTTTCTTTTGAGAAACAGCGTCTTCTGGATGGTTTAGAGATTTGCCAGCCTGAAGGCAGAGGCCTGAAAGAGTGCTTTCTCTTCATTCTTTAGAGTATTCTTTATTTTCATGGAAAATAAAATATTGATAACGGCTGGTCCTCCAGAATAAAACCTATGTCTTTCTTTCAAAGCCACAGACTGCTTGATTAGTTATCATGTGCTCTTTTTAAAATAAAAAACTGGCATAAAGGGACAGATATAAAACTATTTACTAAAATCTTAAGTTCGCAAATTTTTTTTGTTTCTGTAGGTTGGCATTGAGAATACACCCGGCACACTTCAGGCACTCAGGAAGTATTAATGACTGGATAAATCTGGCCTTTGCTTACCTCTCAACCATATTTCTCATCACCTTAGCTACACTTTGGTCTACTTTCCAGCTAAGTTGATTTTCCTGACACACCAACCTCTTTAAGCCTCAGCGACTGCACACCCTAGCCTCTCTGCCTAGCTGACTTTTGCCCCTTCATTTCCTCCACCTTAGCCTAGTTGATTCCTTTCAAGATTCAGCACAGATAGCTGGCCCCCACCTGAGGCCACTGGTACTTCTTTACAACTCCCAACTCTACTGAGCACTGAACATGCTGTGCTGTAATTATTTACTTATCTGTCTCCTCCATCAGACTGAAAAGAGCTGCCTGAGGGCAGGGATCAGGTCTTATTTAGTCACGTATTCCCAGGGACCAGCACAGTCCCAGGTCCATGGAAGCATTTAAATGCTTGTCCAGTGAAATGATTATAGGGTATAAAATGGAGTTAATATTATCCTAATTAAGTTAAACAAGGAAAACTCAACAAATAAAAGTCCCCACAAAAATCAGGGGGTGGTGGTGGTATCCTCACTGTAAACAAACCCACTATCTGAAAATTTAGAATTATTAAAAGAAATTAGACATTTTTATTCACTTTTCAAAAATATGTGAAGGAGTTCTTTATAAATAGTAGCCTTGGCTAAGTGCTTTTAATGTAACATTTGATTTACACAGTTTCTAGGAATACATTCATCTCATTTAGTAGGAATATTTTACCAGTCAGTCTAAATTAACGTAGCACTTAGCACCCAACTGAATTTTGAATTCAGTTAGGTTATAAAGAAAAGCTTATCCCACACATATCTGCCATTGTCACACGGTAAAACACTCTAAGGCTGGGAAAGTCTCTCTTTCCTGCAATCTATATGCATTAAGTAGAAAAGGAAGTAAGACAAACAAGTAAGTAACTTGGATTAAAATTATTAACTAATAAACATATAAATCTGACAAGCTCTGCAAACGGTTTAAATCCTGAGGACTGTGTGAGCCAAGAAGGGATTATATTCATTATCTGATTTGGGGATTTTTAGGAGAGAAAAGACAAATAAAGGCACTCTGATTACATACACGGAATGAAATATAGTAAACAAACTTACGATTAATAATAAAAAAACTTATGATTACTAACTCATGTTCTTTCAACATAGAAGCAACTCATTTAAAATTTAGTATAATCCGACTCAAAAGAACTTAGTTAACTCTTTTCCTGATCTTTAAGAAGAGGAAATGAAGATTTCTGCACATTTAGATACAACACATAATGCCAATAGTAATATTTTATATTTGTGCATCTTTACAGTTTACAAGATACTTTTATGTAATTACTCATCTTGTAATTGAGCCCCTACTATGTGCCCAGACATGTACCTGGCACTGGTACATACAAAAGAACCTGAAATTCTCAGTCTGGTGGGGAACAAGGCATCAGCCCAGAATTACTATAGAGTGTGACAGATGTTATAACACAGGAATGCCCAAGGTGCTTTTGTAGCACAAATTTATCTTTATGTTTTATGGATAGGAAAATGTAGGCTCAGAAAGAATAAGTGACTTGTCTGTGTTTCGTAGCTTGTAATAAGTAAGTCAGGATTCAACAGTCAAACTTTCTGATTCTAGAAAGTTTGGAAAGGAAAGTGCTAGAAAGGACCAGCACTCTTCCTAGAACACTTCAGCTGTCACAGATGCTTACACCCTAGCACCCTTATTAGCATAAGACCATTTTTAAGTTCTGCATGAAATGACCAAACTGCTACTCTGTATGACCAGAAACAGACATGTTTGACTTATCAATACTGTCCTTCTCTTCCAAATTCTTTCCCCTCCGTCTAGCTTTGAGTGATAAGAGTGGAATGGCTGGGAATAGAATCTTCCTTAAAATAACTGAGGAGGTCTTCTGGAGTACCTGGTTCTAGAAAAAGAAAACTGAGTGAAGAGTTTCAAGGCCAGACAGCACTTTTAGCTTAAGGATCAAATTACTCGTTGGCCTCAAGGAAAAAATACCTAGCCTATCTGCTCTGCTTTCTGCTCCAGATATCTCAGCAATCCTGCCTCCTTTTCTCACAAGTGTCTTGGAAGATAATGAAATAAATGACAAGGTGCTCTGAATTTTTTAAAAAGATATTTAAGCCAGACCAGCAGGTAGTCTTATTTCTACTATCCTCTTGAAAAACAAGAAATAAACTTATTGAAATATATTTAAAGTAGCAACATAATTCAAAGAAAGATTATGTCAGTTTAACAAGACTAACGTCATTTAGCTAAGAGAATGGTTTCCCCAAAAAGCCTCTTACCAAGTAGTCCACTAAGGTTCAGCCTACAGACTGACTTATAGAGCCCCAGGCCGCACGTCTATTCTGAGAAGTTCTGCTTTAGATAGTATAGGTGCTAGCACATCTATTGCAGCAAACCAAAGCCCACAGAGCAGCTGGACTGACAATTCCAAATCTGCTTCATTCAGCTGGCTGGCAAGTATAGCCAGGGTCCCAGGGGAATGCTGCTCAGTGGTAGAAAGCAGGTTTCACAGTCCAGGGCACAACTCCTGGCATCTCCTGAACAGAGTATTTCCAGGAATTGGTATTAACAAGTGCTCAAAACATATTCGTTGCCTGATAGATTGTTAGGTCTATTTCACTTTCATGCACTGGAGAAGGAAATGGCAACCCACTCCAGTGTTCTTGCCTGGAGAATCCCAGGGACAGGGGAGCCTGGTGGGCTGCCTTCTATGGGGTCGCACAGAGTTGGACACGACTGAAGTGACTTAGCAGCAGCAGCAGGTTAAGTTTGGAACTTAACTAACGGCAGGCAACAAAGAGAAACTGGGGTGAAGGAAAGCTAGGGTGTTGTGATCACCTAGGGCTTACTTCTAGGAAGTAAGGAAACAACTCTAATTCTAGTTCTAGGGACAGATTTCTTTATTGAGAAAGCCTAGTGGTCAGTTTGCTGGAATGTTAAAACTGCTAAAGTTAGGGTATTTGTGATTTTGTAATTAACCTGAAACTGGTTCCTTAGCTTAGAAATTAAAAAAAGCAAACAAACTGATTTTATTACTTTTAATAAAATTCAGGTTGTAATTATAGCTATGCATTATTTGTTAGTTAAAACAAAGACTGACTAAAGTATCTTTTGGGTATAACTTTCTTTCCTTTTTTTGTAATTTGCTGTTGTTGTTTTAAGATTTTTATTAGCTTAGAAAATTAACCCTTGTAACCTAGAACCAAAGATCTCAGTGTTGCTAAAGATCTTTAGGCTAAAATAGGTTGAAGCTGCCATGTAAGCACATCTCTCAGAAAAAGGACGTTGGATACAAAATACAAGTTTAACAATTTAGAATATATAAAACTCTTCAACTTCAAAAGTTTCTTAAGAGACACTGACTCATGAGACAAATATTTATTTGTGACTCAGCACACAGTAAGCACGCCATACACGCTGGGTATTATTATTACTGCTCAGTACTATGCTTCTCTAGGTCTTTCTTAAGGAGGATATTGTCTGATAGACACGCCCACATTCTTTTTCAAATGGCCCTGTGAAGAGGAAGGAAACAGCCTAGTGTTGCTACTGCCACTTTACAGTTGGGAAACATGAAGTGGCAACAGGTGGAAATTAACCAAGGTTCTAGAATCCTGGATCTCGGCCCTTCCCTTCTATGCTATAAACACCGACTGCAATGCCATTATTTCAGATGCTATTTGTCTCCATGATGCATAAGCGCTGTGTTTTGTTTGTGCATTTAAAAATAAACATTGCATTCAAGCCGATAGCTAAGAAAGAATTTAAAAAATGCTGAAAGGAACATGTAATTGCTTCATCAGAGTGAGCAAAAATCTTAATTCAGTGTGGTTCACTTTGTCCTAGAACCTGGCAAAGAGTCCAAAATTATATTTTGAAAAGGTGACCACTTACTAGTTCGGAACTTTTCCTTGAGGGAATCCAGATCCTCCTTCAGAGCGACTTGCATCCACACCAGGCCAACGCAGGCCACGACACAGGCGGCAAGGATGACAAACGCACAGAGGGGATAACAGATCCTGCAGCATCGTAAATAGTCTCCCCTGATCATAAGAACAAATTCAACCAGGAGTATGAAAGGGATTATGAATACGGTTTGATTTCAAATAGCACATGTGTGGGCATGCAATTAGCATCTCTAATGAATAACCAACCCATTTACCAGGGAACATAGGGTAACACACTTAAATCTGAACAGCAGGTTGAATATGTCAAGATAATATGATCCAGGAAGAGTTCATCTATTGGGGACAAACTTCTCATGAAATGAGGGAGTTTCTGAGTTACAGGAAGCACCTGTGGGCACTGCAGCTCACTGCCATCATCATCAATTCAGGTCTTTGGAAACTGACTCAGGTTAGGGAAGTGTAAAGATCAGAGTTTTCTCTGCCATTTATTACTGTACTGAATTCACTTATCTATCTAGTTCTCTCTCTCAAATATATAGTCATTCAAGAGGACCTTGTTTCACTTTATTGAAACTTTATAAACTTTTGAGTAAGCTTTATTGAAAATGGAATGAAAAAAACTAGAACAGTAGGTTAAAGTGGACACCTCATACACTCCAGTTGATTGGTTCAGAAGGAAACATAGGAAGGAGTTAGATTTCACATGAAATGTCAACCAGCACTCAAGGTCTAAACTAAACCAACAGGGTAACTGTTCCAGTTAACTATTCCACTTCATCAGATCTTCATAGCTGAAGCCCAGGATTGCCCTGAATTACTTCACCTGGCAAAGCTCATTAGAAACCAATCTCTCCCTTTAATATAAAAGGACAAAGACATTCCAAACAAACAAATCTCAAAGGATTTGATCTCTTTTAGCATCCTAAGCTTCAGCCTAGATCTTGCTTTCACATCCTCAGCAGCATACTCTTTTAATGTGCTCCTTAAGAGAGTCCAAGGGCACTTTAAAGATTCCCTTCACCCCCTTCCTACTGTAACCCTCAATTCCCAACGTCTTTGTGTTTACTAGAGGAGGGCATGGCAATCTGCTCCAATATTCTTCCCTGGAGAATCCTATGGACAGAGGAGCCTGGCACGCTACAGTAGATGGAGTTACAAAGAGTCGGACACCACTGAGTGAATAACACTTTTACTTGTGCTCAGTACTGGAGGGTGTTACCAACTAAAAGTGGTTTGAAAAAAGCTGCCTTTTCTTTCTGTCTCCCACCCTCCATTTCTCTCAAGGTTCATAGTTTTTACAGAATGTCCTTCATCATATCCCCCATTACCAGATTCAGACCCATCAACAGTGGTGGGGGGGGGAACCCAAACAAACAAATAAAAAACCCTGCAGTCTTAAGGTCCCTGTGTCTCCTAAATTTAACAAGACCTTGTCTCTCAAATTTCTCTCTCCCTATGTCCCTATTCTTAGCCTCTTTGCTACTCTCACCGGGCTCTTGGCACAATCCCCAAGTCCACATTTCCACCCTAGATTCAGAGCTCTTTGTACACTTAGAGACAGATCTCTAACTTATACTTCATTCAGAACCTGAACACATCTTCTCCCTAACATTTTTCCCTCCTTGTGCCTTCCGGGGACTATACACTTTTTTCTTCCTAAGAACTCCCCTCTCCTCTCCTTTCCTTCACCCCCTTGGTGGTGCAAGGAGATGCCTTTTCCCATCCCAGCCTCAGCACTTTACTCACTTGACAAAGCGAGAGCGATTTCCAGCTACACCAAATTCCTCTTCCTCTTCTGAGCTGGACTCGGAGTCTGAGTCAGGAGGCTCCGTGCGAAGCAGGCGGTGGCCTGAGCCTTTCTTGGGTTTCTTTCTACGGCTGTCCCCAGCCAAGCCGATCAATGCATTGAGCTCTTTGCGCTTTTTCATCTTCTTGTGTGGGGTAAGTGGAGCACCCACTCCTGAGCTGCCAGGTTCGTACCCGACACCCAATTCTCTCCCTGCTTTGGAGCTGCCTTCCAGGGTGAGGAAGCCTGGGCCAGAGCCCTCTGGTCACTCCCACCCAGGGGTGGGACTGACCAGATACGCTAGGGGCTGGAGATTGGACTCCAGAGGAAACTGGAACTCAGATGAATGGGGCAAGTCACATAGAGACGGCCAGGGAGTTGGTGATCCAAATGGGTAAAGGCCTATGCATGGAGTGCCAGTTACTTAAGAGGGTACTGGGGAGCGGAGCAACTTTTGTCTCTCAGGATAAAAAGTCAAGTCAAGAATAAGAGATTCTGAACCCTGGTAAGCAGACAATATTTCTAAAGGTACTCCAGGAGCTGGAAAGGACACACAGATAGGTGTTTTGGACTTCCGGGGCAGGATTTCCAATGAAGAGAAAAACAAGAAACTTGGTTCTTGAATGGGAACACACAGGGGGATGCAAAGCAAGACGGTGGGAACGCGCTGGTCTCTCCCTAGATGGCAGCAGGAGGGGGCTCCCAGCCACTACAAACCTGACAGAGAAAATACCCGAGTCGGAGAAGATCACCGTCCTCCGGCCTCCGTCCCAAGTTTTAAGGGAGTCAGAGGCCAAGGAAGACCCAGAGCCCAGCCTGGAGGATTCGGCCTGAGAGGAGCCAGTCCCGCGCCTGGGAAGACCCCAGCCCTGCTGTCTGGGCCTGGGGGCGCGGTGAGGAGGGGTGACCGCGGCTCAGCCCACCTGAAGCGCTCCCGCCGAGTTTGAGGTGTTCCGGTACGGCGACTCTCGGCAACTCACACGCGCCGCCTCCACTCCAGCCGTGACTCCGGCCCCCGCTCCGGCTGCGGCCGCAGCTGCTCCCAAGTCGCTGGTGGCGGCGGCGGCTGTGGCCGCAGGCTCCAGACCCGGGCCATCGCTTCAGCCCCAGCTCACTTCCCCTTTGGCAGCGGCCGCCGGCATCGCCTGCCAGTAAGGCGCACTCCCATTGGCCGGATGTTCCCTGACGTCACGCAAGGGTAGGGGAGGCGGGGCGTTAAAAGGCGCAGGCTCCGGCGCGGGCAGACTCCCCTGTCGAGGAGGCTCCGCCCCCAGGAGGGTGCCAGGGGACCTGTCTCTCACCTGTTCTGGGCCGTGTGTTGTTTCCAGAGGAGCAGGGATGAGCCAGGCAAAGCACCCAGCTGGATAAATTTGCTTGGGAAGTTCATCACCGCATGGGCCCCTAGTTGTGACTAACCCAGTTTAGAGGTGCCAACCCTCTGACTTTCCAGCTGTTTATTAAAGGTTTAGGCGTGTTACAGGTTAATGACCGGGTTGAACACATTCATTCATTCATTCTGTAAATATTTATTGATTATCATGTGTCAGAAACAGTTCTACCGCTGAGGATACAGCAATAAACAAAGTAACCACTGTCCTTGCCTTCCAGGGTAGGGTTGCCCGATTTAGGGAATAAAAATACAGGACGCTTAGGAAAGTTTAAATTTCAGATAAACAACGATTTTTTTAAAAAAATGTAAGTTTATCTCATGTAACGTCTGGGACATCTTCATACTTAAAAGTTATTTTATTTGAAGTTCAATTTTAACTGGACGTCCTGTGTTTTATCTGCCAACCCTGTTCCTGCAGTTTATACTTGAGTGGAAGGAGGTGATAAATATTATGGGGGAAACGGAAACATGATAAAGGGACGGGGAGTGCCTCTGCGATAAGGGAACCTTTGGTTAGAGATTGGGAGGCAGTGAGGGAACGAGTTGTGCAATGACCCCAAGGAAGGAGTGACATGGAAAACGTGGTGTGGCTGGACCTGAAGAGCCAGCTGCTGCTGCTGCTAAGTTGCTTCAGTCGTGTCCAATTCTGTGCGACCCCATAGACGGCAGCCCACCAGGCTCCTCTGTCCACAGGATTCTCCAGGCAAGAAGACTGAAGTGGGTTGCCATTTCCTTCTCCACTGAAGAGCCAGAGGAGAGCTATAAGAAATGAGGTCAGACAAGCATCAGGAGCAGATCTTGTAGGGCTTGAGGGACTACTGTGAGGACTTTGGGAAACCATTGGTGCTTTAAGCTCTGGCTTAGATTTATTTTTAAAGATCACTCTAGCTACTGTGTGGAAAAGAGAATTAGGAGAGAAAAGGACAAGTAAATATGATGGCAATAGTGGAGATGGTGAGCATTCTGGATGCTTCTTGACCATAGAGCTAACAATATTTGCTGATGGTTTACAGAGCAGGTGTGTGCAAAACAAGGAGTCATAGATGACTCCAGAGTCAGGTTGGAACAGCTGGAACAAAGGAATTGCTGTTTACTGAGATAGGAAAGAACAGATTTGCGGCAAACTTGAGAAGCCAATTCAGTACTCAGATGGACTGTTTGGTACATCTATTTGGAATTCTGGGTAGAGGTTGGGTCCTGAAATATAAATCTGAGAGTCTCCCATGTAGATAGTATTTAAAGCAAAGTGCTTTGAACTACTCGGAAAAAAGTCATTTAAAGTAATTTTTTAAATACAGTTTTAAAATTTATTTTGGCTGTACTGGGTTTTTTGTTGCTATGCAGGCTTTTCTCTAGGTGTGGTAAGCGGGAGCTACTCTCTCGTTGTGTTACGCAGGCTTCTCTTGTTGCAAGTTCTGTAGCTGTGGCACGTGGACTTACTAGTTGCGGCTCCCGGGCTCTAGAGCACAGGCTCAATAGTTGTTGCACAGGGCTTAGTTGCTCCGTGGCATGTGGGATCTTCCTGGATCCGGGGTTGAACCCATGTTTTCTGTACTGGCAGGCAGATTCTTTACCACTGAGCCACCAGGAAGCCCTAAAGTAATTTTTATATCCTAAAGTATAGCCCTAAAGTAATTTTTTATATATTGACACTTCTTACTGTGTCAATCACACTGCCTTTGTCTAGGGATACCCACCCAAAGTCTGGGCCTGTTTCTTATTTATCTTTATCTGTCAAGTCCAGAGGTAGAAGATCCGATATATATGTGACATCTATGTAGGTGGGCAGAGTTATATAGAGGTATGAGTGGAGGTTTGGAATCAAGAGATCTGGGATGAAATCATTTAGAATATTTACTAGCTCTGTCAACATGGAAGCCATTTAAATCTGAGCTTCAGTTTTCCCCTCTGCAAAGTGAGGATTAACGTCTATTTCACAGGACAGACACGTGAGAAGATACTTGTGAAAGTGCTTTTGATGTCCCCCAAACGTGATGCAGTTATTTTGGTTTTTCGTTTCCTTTTGTTTCTAGAGCTGTGCTACCCAATATGGTAGTCAGTAGTCACTAGCCACCTATGACAATTTAAATTTACATTTTGCTTAATTAAAATTAAAAGTTTAAATTAGTTCCCCAGTCTCACTGGCCACTGTGCTCCATAATCATATGTGGTTATTGGCTATTGGGCAGCAACAGAACAGTACATTTCCATCGTTACAGAAAGTTTTGTTGGACAGCTCTGCACTAGCATCTCCTTGAAGGTGTGGTACTGCACAGGAAAAGGTCTCGACTTCTAGAACCATTTCCCAAACACGTGCTGTGGTCATGAGAAGCCCAGGCATAAGGAGTGACTCAGAGAAGGCAATGGCACCCCACTCCAGTACTCTTGTCTGGAAAATCTCATGGACGGAGGAGCCTGGTAGGCTGCAGTCCATGGGGTCGCACAGACTCGGACACAACTGAATCGACTTAGCAGCAGTAGCAGCAGCAAGGAGTGACTGGCTCAGGATGGCCCTTCCCATGGCCCTCCTGTGTTGTAGATGTTACATATATACCAAGGGAACCTGGGGCTGAGGAACCCAAGGGAGTGAGGTGGGGCCAAAGCTGTTTCACCCAGCTGCAATGACATCTGGTCAGCCAGGCCCTGCCCTCTCATGCAGTGGACCAGTCATGGGTGGGGAGGTTGGAGGAGGATCTGTGATTCAGTCCCACTGTCCGCCTTTTTGTCTATTGCTCTTTAGATAACACGACTTTCGGTGTTGGGCAAACATCCCATGAAATACTGAGACTTTGAAAACTACTGGCCAGGTGTCTATCTTCTCTCAGAAGCTCTTGGTACTCTTTATCTTTCTCCCTCAAACCTGGACCCTCAAGGCCAGAAATTAAGCCAACCCTTTCAGAGCAAGGGCTCCTGCACTAAGGAGCCATGTGCCTTCCCACACCAGGACCTCTCAAGGTTGTGACCCATCTGTTCATTTGGGGATGTTCACATTATGATTCTGTGTCTGTGCAGCCCTGTTACCCATTCAAAACTTGTTTGGAATGCACTAAGATCTTGGGTAAGTAACTTTCCCAAGCGACCCTTATTTAACTTATTAACTTATATGCAGAGTACATCATGAGAAATGCTGGGCTGGATGAAGTGCAAGCTGGAATCAAGATTGCCGAGAGAAATATCAATAACCCCAGACCTGCAGATGACACCACCCTTATGGCAGAAAGTGAAGAAGAACTAAAGAGCTTCTTGATGAAAGTGAAAGAGGAGGGTGAAAAAGTTGGCTTAAAACTCAGCTTTCAGAAAACTAAGATCATGGCATCTGGCCCCATCACTTTATGGCAAATAGATGGGGAAACAGTGGAAACAGTGACAGGCTTTTTTTGGGGGGGGGGGGGGCTTCAAAATCACTGCAGATGGTGACTGCAGCCATGAAATTAAAAGACACTTGCTCCTTGGAAAAAAAGTTACGAACAACCTAGACAGCATATTAAAAAGCAGAGACATTACTTTGCTGACAAAGATCCATCTAGTCAAAGCTATGGTTTTTCCAGTAGTCATGGATGGATGTGAGAGTTGGACTATAAAGAAAGCTGAGTGTGGAAGAATTGATGCTTTTGAACTGTGGTGTTGGAGAAGACTCTTGAGAGTCCCTTGGACTGCATGGAGATCAAACCAGTCCATCCTAAAGGAGATCACTCCTGAATATTCAGTGGAAGGACTGATGCTGAAGCTGAAACAATCCTTTGGCCACCTAATGAGAAGAACTGACACATTGGAAGACACTGATGCTGGAAAAGATTGAGGACAGGAGGAGAAGGGGACAATAGAGGATGAGATTGTTGGATGGCATCACTGACTCAATGGACATGAGTTTGAGTAAACTCTGGGAGTTGGTGATGGACAGGGAGGCCTGGCATGCTGCAGTCCATGGGTCACAAAGAGTCAGACACGACTGAGTGACTGAACTGAACTGAACTGAACTGGAGTCACTTTCCAGTTCTGGTATTCTAGCTTTTCTGTGTGTACAATGGGAATAAGCATATTCCCTGCCCAGTTTTTTGCTCCATGCTTTTTTGGGAAGGGAGCAACATCATAGTGTTTATATAGGGCGAATGATACCCGCTGAATTCTCCTACAACAATGTGCGGAGGGTAAGCAAAGTTGAGTTCCCAGAACACAAAATCCCATTTTGTGTGAGTGGCGAAGTCACATCTTGAGATGCTTTGCTACCTGAGAAGACTCTACAGAATGCTTTCACTTGGGAAAACTGAGGCAGAGAGTGGGACAAACTGGCGCAGGGACAATGAGCAGAAATGTGATCCAGGACTTCTGATTCCTAGGCTGAAGCGCTTTAAGATCTCATAATCTTCTCTTCTTTGGGGTCTAAGTCCACATCTGAGCTCTGCCAGTTGGCAGCTGTATGACCTTGGGCAAATGATTGAGCCTCTCTGAGTCTCCACTTTTGTGAAGTGGTGGTAATAATAGTACCTAGCACTAGTCATGTAATTTGTGGGGGTCAGTGCAAATGGAAATGCAAGATCCCTTGTTCAAAAATCAGGAAAAAAGCTTTTTTTCCCCTTTCTCTCATGATTTCTTACCTAGCTTGTCACGCTGTTCATTGCTCACTAGTTAGCCCTGTGCTTCCTTGGACATGGGGACACTCACAGGGGTGAGGGGCCCTTCCTCAGGCACCCCAACCCAGCCCTCCCTGTGTCTGTACCCAGGCCAAGGATGAGATGGCACAGGGGAACAGGCAGCTGAGAACCTCTCCTGGGGAAGGGGAGAGGAAGGTGGGGCGAGGCAGGACTATGTGTGAACAGAGCCTCCAAGTCCCCAGTGTAGGCTCCATTGCTCCATCAGACTTCACTTTCAAAACACAAATTCAAAAATAAAATGATTAAGAATTTCAAGATGGTAACCACAGAGCCTTAAGCCCCAGTTGTGGCACACCCTTCTGAGTCGGGGGTTCTGTGTCACATACTTGTGAAACTGACCCTGATAATATGTAACTCACAGAGTAGCTGTGTGAAGAAGCAATGTGCCTGACTCACAGTAAATGCTCAATAAATGTACCTGTTCCATTAATGTGATTATTAATTATTCAATGTGATTTATTATAGATTTATTAAGTATAATTTTCATGGTGACCCATTGGGTAATTAATCTTCATTTACCTAATAGAAAATGCTGCTTCCATCTGCTACAAGAATTCCCTTTGCCATCATTTTTCTTGTTGGTTAAAGTTGGAGGGAAGGAACAGGAATGAACATTTAAAAATACTCAGGTAAGAATCTGCTCTGCCATCATTTTTCTTGGTGTATTTCTATGGTTAAAGTTGTAGGGAAGGAAGAGAAATGAACATTTAAAAATACTCATATATTAGGCATTTTTGGTGTTAATCATCACTGTGATAAATTAGTCCTCCCAAGGTAAGCATCTTATCCTTGCTCTAACTGAGAAGAAAATGGATGTCCAGGGATTGCAAGAGGCTTGCCCAGGGACACAGCACATTAGTGGCAGAAACTGGGACTTGAATCTGGATCTGAGCCTTGGAAGCCTGAGTTCTGCACCCGGTGCCCGGCGCCATGGGGGCGGACCTGTTGCCTGGGCCTTTGTCTGCAGCTCATCTGGAAAGGGACCACCAGCTGAAGCATCTTACCTCTCCTGGGATGGTTTCATCTGCTTTCCCAGCCCCTTCCCCATTCTTTTCGCTGCTGTGCCGGCAGCTGCATCCGGCACCTGAAAGACAATGGGAAGAGGAAGGACTGGTGGTAAGAGAGGGGCCAAGCTTTCTTGCTAAACAATGATTTTCCCCCAGTGGGTCCCCAGCAGCAGGAAGCAGCACTGGTTCCCAGCATCACTGTGGGCAGGGATAAGGGCTGCCCCCACTGGGATCCTTCTATTCTAGGCACAGTCTCCTCTGAGTTGCTGCAACCTTTGTTCCCTTGGCTGTGTAGTAGCCTCAGTTTCCCCATCTACTGATTATCCTAGCACCCAGAACAGCGTCCAGTGCTGGAAGGATCTTGGGCAGTGTTTGCTGAATTAAATTATTGGAAGAGCAGAAGAGAGCTATTGGAAGAATTTCTAGGCATTGTTCTTCATTTTGGTGATCCCACCCATTCATTCCATCCATCTACTCATCCATCCAACAATCCTGCCCTAAGGAAGCTACTTCCACATGCCAAGTCCTGTGTGTGGTCCTGGAATACACCAGTAATATCCAGGTTCTGAACTGCCAGAGTTCCCAGGAAGCAGGCAGTGGTCCCCAGGGTTTATATTGGGGGACAAAAAGAAAGCCTGGAATGATTGAGTTTATTTTAGGATGAGAACAATAATCCTGGGAGGAAAGAATGGACAATGGCCTTCAGACCACCAGCTCTTGCCCGCCTTTCCAGGGGCTTGAACTGGAAATGGACTTGCAGCTGGACCAGGAGGGAGCCCTGAGTCTGGGTACAGTATTGTACGGGTTTGAGTCTCAGCCTCTTCACCTACTGAGTGTGTGATCTTAGATGAGTTCCTTTTCCTCTCTGAGTCTGTTTTTTCGTCTGTAAACTGGAACTAACTATGTGCACCTCCTGGCAGTGCCTGAGGATTAAATTTAAATGGTGGGCATTAGAGGGCTTCAAGGGAACTGTTAAATGCATTGAGTGGACAGGGAGACTGGGAAACAGACCTCTGAGATACCTATTTGGAGCAGGGGACTTAGTGCAGGCTGGGAAAGAAGGTGATGGGATCGTGAAGGGAAGGCTCTTCTAACTGAGAAAGGGCTGTGTGTGTGTGTGTATGTGTGTATGTGTGTGTGTGTATGCGTATGTGTGTGTGTGTGTGTGTGTGTGTGTGTGTGTGCTCCCTCCAATGCTGGCGGTGGATGAAGGAGTAAATGACAGGTGATGCTGAATCAGCAAGGTGTGGGAGTGGGGGACAACATGGAGAGGCTGTCTGGACCATCCTGAGTTCTTTTGTAAGGGAATAGCACTGGCTTTGTGTGTCTAAATCAGCCTGAGACTACAGTTCAGCTCCATCTGAGACCAGTTTTACCGAGAAGACTGGCACTAGGAGACAATAGACATATATTGCCTCATGCTGCCCTCTGCAGGTTTCCTGCAGAACTGCACCTCTTCAGTTCAGTTCAGTTCAATTCAGTTCAGTTCAGTCGCTCAGTCGTGTCCGACTCTTTGCGACCCGATGGACTACAGCATGCCAGGCCTCCCAGTCCATCACCAACTCCCGGAGTTCACTCAAACTCACGTCCATCGAGTCAGTGATGCCATCCAGCCATCTCATCCTCTGTCGTCCCCTTCTCTTCCTGCCTTCAATCCCTCCCAGCATCAGAGTCTTTTCCAATGAGTCAACTCTTCTCATGAGGTGGCCAAAGTACTGGAGTTTTAGCTTTAGCATCAGTCCTTCCAATGAACACCCAGGACTGATCTCCTTTAGGATGGACTGGTTGGATCTCCTTGACTGCACCTTTTAAATGGGGACAATTTCTCTTGTTACCACAAATGGTAACTCTCCTGTGTCAGGAGATGGGGAAACACAAGATAGACAAGATCATACTCCTGCTGTGTAAGACCGTCTGGTGTGTGAGTGTGTGTGTGTGTGTGAGAGAGACAGATCAACAGACAGAGACAGAGAACAATAAAGATGAACAGTAAAGATGTGATCAGCAGAATGATACAAGATGCAGAAAGGGTAGGGATGGCATTAGGGAAAGGTTTTGAAATGAAGTAAGCTTTCATCCATTCAATCATCCATCCATCCATCCAGCATATATTTATTGAACACTTAATGTATTCTAAGCCCTATTCTTTGTGCTGGAGTTATAACAAGGAATAAAACACACAGAAATCCATGCCTGCATGGAACTTACATTCTAATGAAGGGAAAAAATTCACAAATAAGGTGATAAATATACATTGTGTTGGATAATGAGTACTAAGGAGAAAGATGAAGCAGTAAAGGAGGAGTACTGTTGTAGTGATTACAGCTTTTGAAGTGAAAATTGAATAAAAAGATCCAAGGGAGAGGAATTTTAGCTTCTGTACGTGATTAAAATTGTGCTGGACTTTCTGTCCTGCATATCTAACTAGTGCATGTACGGGTGTGCACACTCAGTCATGTCCAGTTTTTTGTGACCCCACAAACTGTAGCTCACCAGGCTTCTCTGTCCTGGAGAGAATTTTTCAGGCAAGAATACTGGAGTGGGATGCCATTTCCTCCTCCAGCGGATATTCCCTGCCCAGGGATCACACCTGTATCTCCTGAGTCTCCTGAATTACAGATGGATTCTTTACTGCTGCCTCATGGGGGGAAGCCCATAAATAACTAGAAAACTGTACAAATATATGGAAGAACTTTTTAGGCATTGGACAACAATTAGCGCAGAACTATTATCCTTGAGAGAAGGAAAACAAGACAGTACAAAGAAAATTAACTGTCTTTCTCTTATGAAAATAGATATAAAAACATTTAACAAATGTTACCAAATAATAACCAACTCCAAATAAAAAGCGTATATCATGACCAAGTGGGGTTCATCTTAGAAATGCAGGATTAGTTTAACGTTTGAAAATCACCATCTTGTAAAATAAAGGAGAAAAACATAATTTATCACAATATATACAAAAAAGAGCATTGATAACATTCACCATCTATTTATGAGAAAAGCTCTATTAAAATTAAGAGTAAAATGTGGTAAAGAGCATCTATGAAAGTTCTACAGCTAATATCATACTTAATGCTGAAAGAGAATACTTTCACATTGAGAACAGGACAGGGATGTCTGCTGTCATTATTTCTGTTCAACACTGTACTGAGGTCCTAATCACTGCCACAGTAAAAAAGAAAAAGAGGTCACATATTTAGATATGAAGAAGTAAAATGTCTTTATATACAGATCAGATAATATAATCATATAAGTAAAAAGTCCTAAAGAATCTATAAAAGAGCTATTAGAACTAATATATTAATTTAGCAAAATCACAAGGTAAAAGGTCAGTGTACAAAAGTTATTTGTATTTTTGTATCCTAGAACTGAGCAACTGGAAAATAAAAACTTAGAACCATTTACAATGACCTAAAAACATGGAATATTTATGGATAAGTTCAGCAAATTATGTGTAAAATCGGTACACTAAAACTACAAAATACTGCTGAGACCAAAGTAAGATCTAAATAAATAAATGTATCATGTTCATGGATTGAACGACAACATTGTTAAGATGTCAGTTATTCCTAAGTTTGTCTATAGATTCAATGCAGCCATAAGCAAAAATACCAGCAGCCTTTTTTTTTTTGGATAAAAATTGACAAGCTGATCCTAAAATATATATAAAAATGCAAAAACCTATAATAGTAAAAATTTTTTTTGAGGAAGAACAAAGTTGTAAGATTTACAATATTTGATTCTAAAACTTTCCCCAAGGTGGGAGCATGTTTGCACATTTGAGGAGCAGTGAGGATACTTGTATGGCTGTAGAAGAATGTTTGATGCAAAGAGATTATGGATTTCATTCTAAGTCAGTTAGGGAGCTATTAGAAGATTTTGATAAGGGAGTTTATATGATCCCACTTAATGTTTTAATAATGTCACTCTGGCTTGCATATTCAGAACAGAATAAAAGGGGAAAGGGCAGAAGCAGAAAAGCAGTTTAGAGGCTACTGCTGTAATACAGAGATGATGGTGATCTGGACCAAGTGGTAAGAAGTGGTTGGTTTATGGACACATTTTAAAGGTAGAGCTGACTGAATTTCCTGATGAACTGGATATAGGGCATGGAAGAAATAAGTTAAGGTCTAGGCAACTGGATAACAGGGCTGCTGGTTACTATGGTGGGGAAGCTGGTAGGAGGATGAGACGAAGTGTTTTGTGTGGCTGAACCACACTGACTCCATCTTATCAGCTTCATCTTAGGCCTGAAGTCTACCCCCTCCTCTTTCTGCATGACTGAGATTTAACCTACTCATAAGGAATTGCACAAGCCATATATATTCTCTGTCAACTTTTACCCTTGCCTTCGTCTCATATGAAAACTGGAAGAATGCCTTTTGCTGATGCAGATGGTTAATGGTCATGAAATCCCTGGGGGAGATGAAAAATGCCCAGTTTCCCTTGGTGCTGACATGCTTCCCACTTGATAGTCAGATTCTATTTTTAGCTTTGGCTCTTTTAAATCTTCCTGTACTCCCTCCACAGTATGGTGTGGAGCATAGCTATCAATGTCTGGACTGTGGTCCACACCGTCCTGCCTGTATGTAAGTTACCCACAATAGACTTCATTGTTGCACCTTTTGGAGTTGCTTGCTGCATTTTTCAGCCTTAAACTTCCTTCTCAATTCAGAGGATGTTATTCAACATCCTTCTTCCCAGCAATTTTGTTAGAGACGTGATAAGTTTGAGATGTCTATTGGATACCCAAGTGGGGTTATCAAGTAGGTAGGTCCATGAATATGAAGTCTAGGTTAGAGATGTATTTAAAGCCACGAGATTGGATGAGATGACTAATGGGATGAGTGGAAATAGAAGAAAAGTTCCAAAGACTGAACCCTGTGGATCCTCCAATATTTAGCACTTGTGGGAATTAGGGGGTTCATCTGAGAAATAGGAGGGAAAATTGTGTTAGGAGCAAATGTGTTAGAAAAGAGAGGAGACCAATAATGTCAGACATATGGGCAGGGGAAGTATTGAAGGGTCTTGAATGCCAGGATGGGGATATCAATCTTAAAAGACAGAGTCACAATCAGATTCAAGTCATAGAGAGATTCCTCTGGTAGCACTATGGGATTGAAACAGAGGTTAGGAAGAGGTCAGACTTTAGGTAGGAAGACCAGGGTGTGCATTCATGCTTAGTCACTCAGTCGTGTCGCATGCTTTTGAGATCCCATAGTCTACCAGGCTCCTCTGTCCATGGGATTCTCCAGACAAGAAGACTGGAATGGGTAGCCATTCTCTTCTCTAGGGGATCTTCCCAACCCAGGGACTGAACTGAGAGTCTCCTGCATTGCAGATGGATTTTTTCTGCCTGAGCCACCAGGGAAGGTCAGGGAGGAGGCAAAAGCAATCATGAGGTCATCCAGTCAGGCTAGATCAGGACTGATGGTCTCCTGATCTGGGATTTCTCTATCCTTGGGCTCTTGGAGCTCAAAGATTTGTCTGCCAAAGTTTCCAACAGGGGGCTTCTCTGGTGGTTCAGTGGTAAGGAATCTGCCTGCCAGTGCAGGAGACATGGGTTTGATACCTGGTCTGGGAAGATTCCACATGCCACAGAGCAACTAAGCCCATGTGCAACAACTACTGAGCCTGTGTTCTAGAGCTGGGGAGCTGCAACTACTGAAGCCTATGTGCCCTAAAGCCTGTGTTTCATGAGAGAAGCCACTGCAGTGAGAAATTCAGGCACGGCAAGGAGCGAGTAACCCGCACTCTCTGCAAGTGGGGAAAAGCCTGCACAGCAAGAAAGACCTCGAACAGCCAAAACAAAACAAAACAAAAGATTCCAGCTAGGTTCCCCTGGCTTGCCCTGAACCTTGAGAAGACAGGAATGGCTGAGTCTTCTGTCCATGGTGCTGATTTGTAAGTTCCTCTCTCCACCTCTTAAAGGCACATTTGTGCTCCCATCTTAGCTTTCAGGACTGGTACAGAATCAACTAGCCCTGAATCAATCATCACAGAATCAATCATCACCCTGCATATGGCCAGAGACTCAGAGCTTTAAGATCTGATAAAAGATTTTTTGGGTTGTGTGCCTGGCTATACCTTTATTCAGATCTCCAAGGTTACTGTTGCTGTGATAGTCTTGCTGGTCAGACAGATTGAGAAAGGCTCTGTACCTAGAGAATGGAGTGCCCTGACCCAGTCAGTTTCCTAGGTCCTACCCCGTCCATATGGTTGAAGTTGTTGGACCTACATAGTTCCCTAGTCTTGTTTCTTACACTCACAGTTCCTTAGCATTTCCCATTCTGCTCAGCAATTATCCTTAGCAACCTGTAAGCTGCTAAGTCATGTCCAGCTCTTTGTGACCCCATGAACTGCAGCACTGCAGGCCTCCCTGTCCTTCACTATCTCCCAGAGTTTGCTCAAACTCATGTCTATTAAGTCAGCGATGCCATCCACCCATCTCATCCTCTGTCACCCACTTCTTCTCCTGACTTCAATCTTTCTCAGCATCAGGGAACCTGAAGAATCAGCAACCTGTAGCCCAACTCTCTGGCCTTTTATCATTGCATGTTAACTTTCCTTGAAAAGCCTCTTCATGCCTCCTTCATCTGAATAAATCCTAGATGCTCTTCAGTGCTCCACTTAGGGGTACCTTATTCTAGAAAGCCTTCCCTGATGCCAAGGTTGCTTAGGTGTCTCTTTCTTCTCCTCCTCCTCCTCTTCTTCTTAACTGCACACAAGTTGAACAAATTTCAGTTCAGTTCAGTCACTCAGTCATGTCCGACTCTTTGTGACCCCATGAATCGCAGCACGCCAGGCCTCCCTGTTCATCACCAACTCCCAGAGTTCACTCAGACTCACGTCCATCAAGTCAGTGATGCCATCCAGCCATCTCATCCTCTGTCGTCCCCTTCTCCTCCTGCCCCCAATCCCTCCCAGCATCAGGGTCTTATCCAATGAGTCAACTCTTCGCATCAGGTGGCCAAAGTAATGGAGTTTCAGCTTTAACATCATTCCTTCCAAAGAAATCCCAGGGCTGATCTCCTTCAGAATGGACTGGTTGGATCTCCTTGCAGTCCAAGGGACTCTCAAGAGTCTTCTCCAACACCACAGTTCAAAAGCATCAATTCTTTGGCACTCAGCCTTCTTCACAGTCCAACTCTCACATCCATACATGACCACTGGAAAAACCATAGCCTTGACTGGACAGACCTTTATTGGCAAAGCAATGTCTCTGCTTTTGAATATGCTATCTAGGTTGGTCATAACTTTCCTTCCAAGGAGTAAGTGTCTTTTAATTTCATGGCTGCAATCACCATCTGCAGTGATTTTGGATCCCCCAAAAATAAAGTCTGACATTGTTTCCACTGTTTCCCCATCTGTTTCCCATGAGGTGATGGGACCAGATGACATGATCTTCATCTTCTGAATGTTGAGCTTTAAGCCAACTTTTTCACTCTCCACTTTCACTTTCACCAAGAGGCTTTTTAGTTCCTCTTCACTTTCTGCCATAGGGGTGGTGTCATCTGCATATCTGAGGTTATTGATATTTCTCCCGGCAATCTTGATTCCAGCTTGTGCTTCTTCCAGCCCAGTGTTTCTCATGATGTACTCTGCATAGAAGTTAAATAAGCAGGGTGACAATATACAGCCTTGACAATATAAAGCCCATCTTTACATCTTTATATGGGCTCAATAAAGGACAGAAATGGTATGGGCCTAACAGAAGCAGAAGATATTAAGAAGAGGTGGCAGAAATACACAGAAAAACTGTACAAAAAATATCTTGCACAAATTTAATCTATAATCTTGACTCATAACACTGTCATCATTAGTCTATGAACTGACCTCTTTTCCTTCCCTCCTTCCTTCCTCTTTCCTTTTTTCCCCTCCCTCTCCCTGCCTCCCTTCCTTTTTCTCTCACACACAAACTCGCAAACCAGCTCAGCAAGTAACATCAACAATAATTACATGTAAGTGTCCATTTGTTTCTTCAAAGAGGCAAAGGAGAAAGGGAAATATATACCCCCTGCAGAGTTCCAAAGAATAGTAAGGAGAGATAAGCGAGTCTTCCTAAGTGATCAATGCAAAGAAATAGAAGAAAACAATAGAATGGGAAAGACTAGAGATCTCTTCAGAAAAATTAGAAATACCAAGGGAATATTTCATGCAAAGATAGGCACAATAAAGGACAGAAATGGTATGGACCTAACAGAAGCAGAAGATATTAAGAAGAGGTGGCAAGAATACACAGAAGAATTATACAAAAAAGATGTTCATGACACAGATAACCATGATAGTGTGATCACTAACCTAGAGCCAGACATCCTGGAGTATGAAGTCAAGTGGGCCGTAGGAAGCATCACTGTGAACAAAACTATTGGAGGTGATGGAATTCCAGCTGAGGTATTTCAAATCCTAAAAGATGATGCTGTAAAAGTGCTACACTCAATATGCCAGCAAATTTGGAAAACTCAGCAGTGGCCACAGGACTGGAAAGGTCAGTTTTCATTCCAATCCCAAAGAAAGGCAATGCCAAAGAATGCTCAAACTACTGCTGCACAACTGCACTCATCTCACACACTAGCAAAATAATGCTCAAAATTCTCCAAGAGAGGCTTCAATAGTATGTGAACTGAGAAATTCCAGATGCTCAAGCTGGATTTAGAAAAGGCAGAGGAACCAGAGATCAAATTGTCAACATCCGTTGGATCATCGAAAAAGCAAGAGAGTTCCAGAAAAACATCCACTTCTGCTTTATTGTCTACTCCAAAGCCTTTGACAGTGTGGATTACAACAAACTGTGGAAAATTCTTCAGGAGATGGGAATGGCTGACCACTTTACCTGCCTCCTGAGAAATCTGTATGCAGGTTAAGAAGCAACAGTTAAAACTGGACATGGAACAATGGACTAGTTCCAAATTGGGAAAGATGTACATCAAGCCTGTGTATTATCACCCTGATTATTTAACTTATATGCAGAGTACATCATATGAAATTATGTACATCCAGCCAGGCTGGATGAAGTATAACTTGGAATCAAGATTTCCAGGAGAAATATCAATAACTTCAGATGTGCCAATGACACCACCCTTATGGCAGAAAGTGAAGAAGAACTAAAGAGCTTCTTGATGAAAGTGAAAGAGGAGAGTGAAAAGTTGGCTTAAAACCCAACATTCAAAAAGCTAGTATCATGGCATCCAGTTTCATCATGTCATGGCAAATAGATGGGGAAACAATGGAAATCATGACAGACTTTATTTTCTTCAGCTCCAAAATCACTGCAGATGGTGACTGCAGCCATGAAATTAAAAGATGCTTCCTCCTTGGAAGAAAAGCTATGACTAACCTAGACAGCATATTAAAAAGCAGAGACATTACTTTGCCAACAAAGATCCATCTTGTCAAAGCTATGTTTCTTCCAGTAGTCATGTATGAATGTGAAAGTTGGATCATAAAGAAAGCTGAGCGCCGAATAATTGATGCTTTTGAACTGTGGTGTGGAAGACTCTTGAGAGCCTCCTGGACTGCAAGGAGATTAAATCAGTCCATCCTAAAGGAAATCAGTCTTGAATATTCATTGGAAAGACTGATGCTGAAGCTGAAACTCCAATCCTTTGGCCACCTGATGTGAAGAACTGACTCATTGGAAAAGACCCTGATTCTGGGAAGATTGAAGGCAGGAGGAGAATGGGACGACAGAGGATGAGATGGTTGGATGGCATCACTGACTAAATGGACATGAGTTTGAGCGAAAGCCTGGCGTGCTGGAGTCCATGGGGTCTCAAAGAATTGGACACGAATGAACAACTGAACTGAACTGAACCTCTTTCCTCATCTCCATGTAAATACCATCCTGAAATTTGCATTTGTCATTTCCTTGATTTTCAAAACATACACACACACATTTTTTTTTGTTTTAGTTATTGTTTTTTTATATTTACAAAAAGAATATCATGCTGTATACAATCTTTTGAGACTAGCTATTTTCTTTTGGTGTAAATATCATCAATATTCAACCAAATTGTAATATGGGCTGTAGTTCACCCAAATTTGCTGCTGTATATGAAATACTCTTTTGTGCAAATATATCACAATTTATTGATTGATCTTCCTGTCAATGGATAATAATGGTATTGTTTATATTATTTTGCTATTTCAAACAGTACTGCTAAAAATATTATTGTACTTATATACTGGAGCATCTCTCCTTGTGTATACTTACACTTACTTACACACCTGTACATATCTTAAAGTGGAATTACTAAGTTGTAGAGTATCTGGAAATTCATATTTATAAGCTAATACTAAATTGCTTATCAAGGTGGTTGTGTAAATTTACACTCCCAGTCACAGTGTATAGTAACTAGTTGACCAACATTTTCTCTAACATTTGCTATTGTCAGACTTCTTTATTTTTTAACCATTTTTAATTGAAGTATAGTTAATTTACAATGTTGTATTAGCTTCAGGTTAGCAAAGTGATTTAGTTATACATATATATATGTTTTCAGTTATATATGTATATATATATTCTTTTTCAGATTCTTTTCCCTTATAAGTTATTACAAGATATTGAATATAGTTTCCTGTGCTATACTGTCAGACTTTTTAATCTTTGTAAATTGAATGGAGTAATTGTGATTTCATCGAGGTCTTTATTTTTATTTATTGGATTACTAATGAGGTTTAGCAAATGTTTATTAGTAATTTGGTTCCCTTTTCTGTGAAATGCCTAATTGTGACTTTTGTTCATTTTTTAATTGTTTTCCCCTCTGTGAATGATTTGAGGTATTTTCTATATTCATTTATATAAATAAAATTATAAATGAATATATAAATATAAAAATATAAAATGAATATATAAATTTAAAATATAAAATTATAAAATGAATATATAAATATTCATTTATATATTCATTTTATATGTTCATTTGTTGGTATGTGTTAACAACTATGTTTTTCCCAGTTTGTAAATAATTGCTTATCTTTTCTTAAAATGTCTTTTAATGGATAGAACTATTTTAATATAGTTCAAGTTATTCTTTTTCTTTTATGATTAACTATTTTTTTTTTAAATAAGGTCTTCCCTGGTGGCTCAGTGGTAAAGAAACCACCTGCCAATGCAGGAGATGTGGATTTGATCCCTGGGTCCGGAAGATCCCCTGAAGAAGGAAATGGAACCTACCTCGGTATTCTTACCTGGAAAATCACATGGACAGAAGAGCCTGGCAGGCCACAGTCCATGGAGTCGCAAAAGAGTTGGCCGTGACTTAGGAGCAAAGACAACTTTTTTGTAAATTATTTAAGAAATTATCTCCCAGGTCGAAGTTATAAACATATTAAAGTATATACTAAATGCTTTACATTTTAGAGTTTCCATTTTGATCTTTAGTTCACCTTGAATGGAGATTTTGTGTATGGGGCAAAATATGGAGGGCTTCCCTTGTGGTTCAGCTGGTAAAGAATCTGCCTGCAGTGCGGGAGACCTGGGTTTGATCCCTGGGTTGGGAAGATCCCCTGGAGAAGGGAAAGGCTACCCACTCCAGTATTTTGGCCTAGAGAATTCCACAGACTGTATGGTCCATGGGGTCACAAAAAGTTGGACACAACTGAGCACATTCACTTTCACTCAAAATACAGATCCAATTTCACATTTTTCAAACCCATATGGGCCAGTTTGTACCATGAATTCAGTTCAGTCACTCAGTCATGTCCAACTCTTTGTGACCCCTTGGACTGTAGCAAGCCAGTCTTCCTTGTTCATCACCAACTCACAGAGCTTGCTCAAACTCATGTCCATCAATTCAGTGATGCCATCCAACCATCTCACCTCTGTTGTCCCCTTCTCCTCCTGCCTTCAATCTTTCCCAGCATCAGGGTCTTTTCCAGTGAATCAATTCTTCACATCAGGTGGCCAAAGGATTGGAGTTTCAGCTTCAGCATCTGTACTTCCAATGAATATTCAGAACTGATTTCCTTTAGGATGGACTGATTGGATCTCCTTGCAGTCCAAGGGACTCTCAAGAGTCTTCTCCAACACCACAGTTCAAAAGCATCAATTCTTCGGTGCTCAGCTTTCTTTGTAGTCCAACTCTCACATCCATACATGACTACTGGAAAAGCCATAGCTTTGACTAAACAGACCTTTGTTGGCAATGTAATGTCTCTGGCTTTTTAATATGCTGTCTAGGTTTGTACCATCACACTGTCTTAATTTTGTAGTAAGTGATTTCATAATATATTCTAAAAACTGGTAGAGCTAGCCTTTCCTCCCTCTTCTTCAGAAATACCTAGGATATATTTGCAAAACAGAAATAGATACACAGACATAGGACACAAATGTATGGAGGCAGGGAAGGGGGCATGGAATGGCTTGGGAGATTGGGACTGACATATATATGCTGCTGCTGCTGCTAAGTTGCTTCAGTCGTGTCCGACTCTGTGCAACCCCATAGATGGCAGCCCACCAGGCTCCGCCATCCCTGGGATTCTCCAGGCAAGAACACTGGAGTGGGTTGCCATTTCCTTCTCCAATGCACGAAAGTGAGAAGTGAAAGTGAAGTCGCTCAGTCATGTCCAACTCTTAGCGACCCCATGGACTGCAGCCCACTAGGCTCCTCCATCCATGGGATTTTCCAGGCAAGAGTGCTGGAGTGGGGTGCCATTGCCTTCTCCCATATATATGCTAGTGTGTATAAAATAGATAACAGATGAGAACTGACTGTATAGTACAGGGAACTCTACTCAATACTCTGTGGTGACCTAAATATATATATGTGTGTGTGCATATGTACACACATGTGTATATGTATACACATATGTGTATACACATGTATGTGTGTATATCTATATACACACATACATGTAGCTGATTCACTTTGCTGTACAGCAGAAACTAACACAATATTGTAAAGTAACTATACTCCAATAAAAAAGAAATATTTAGGGTATCTTTCCTTTTCCATATTAATATACAATCAGTTTGTTAGGCTTAATTTTTAAAAAGCTCTATGGTGATTTTGATCGAGGTTGCATTGAATCTAAAATTGACCGTAATAAATATTTCTCTTTGGAGACCTGGGATAGATATTATCTCCATTACAAAAATGTTTATATATTTGGCTGTGCCGAGTCCTAGTTGTGGCACGTAGGATCTTTAGTTTCAGCATGTAAACTCTTAGCTGTGGCATGTGGGATCTAGTTCCCTGGACCAGGGATCAAACCCTGGACTCCTTGCACTGGGAGCTTGGAGTCTTAGCCACGGGACCACCAGGGAAGTCCCAATATTGTCTCTGTTTATTTTCCCCCAATTTTTATCTTGGAACAGTAATCAGGACTCTATAGAATATCCACAAAAACAGTAAAGCAACACCCACATACCCTTGCAACATTTGTTTTAGGTCTCTATATTTATATAAATACTAGTATGTTCTTTTGTTCTGAATCACTTGAGAGTAACTCTCAAATTATGAAATCGTATTCCCAAATATTTCTGCATATAACTTCCAAGTACTGAGATGTTCTTCTGCATGAGCACAATGTAATGATCATATTCAGGAAATCTGACATTGTTGCATTATTATTTTCTAATAAAGTTCTTATTAAAAATTCTTCAATTTTCCCCTTAATGTCCTCCATACTGATTTAAAAAGGTGGGATCAAAGAGCTTACATCATATTTAATTGCTTTGTCTTTTTTTCTTCTTTATTTATTTATTTTTGTATAATAAAGTTTTATTAAAGTATAAAGGAGATAGAGAAAGCTTCTGACATAGGCATCAGAAGGGGGTAGAAAGAGTACCCACTTGCTAGTGTTAACAATGAAGTTATATACTCTTCAGTGAATCCAAAGAATGTCTGGAGGTTGTAAAGACCTCATCAGACCTACTCCCATAATTTACATTTTAAGATAACACTGTCCTCAGGCAAGATACATCCTTGTAAAGACCAGGTCTACTCCCATAATTAACATTTTAAGATAACAGAAGGTTGAATCCAAAGACTGTCCTTAGGCAGGATGCATTATTGTTATATAATCCTAAGGAATGTGGAGAAAGAAAAAATGTTTGTCCTTTCTTCCTCCTTGAGAATTCCAGACCCCTCTCTCTTTGGGGACCCCTAGACTTCCTATCAACCTGCCTAGGAACTGACTCTCTCATTCCCCCCTTTTCTTTTAGGAGAATTATGTTGCCTAGGGAAAAGGGGCGTCGTTCTCGTTCCATAACTGCTTCTGAGCTGACAAGGGGTGTTGTCCCTAAATTGGTGAAGCAACATATTATCCTAATCCTCATATTGAGGATATCTGATCCAGGGGCCCCAAATAGTAGTTGGAGGAAGCTACAGCAGTAGCAGGAGTTTGAGCAATCAGTTTCCAGCCTGTCACTGACCTATGATTTTGTTGTCTTTTATGAAATTTTTGAAAGTACAGGCCAAATCTTTTGCAAAAATGTCCTTCAATTTAGATTCAAAATGGTTATGTAAATATACACTCCCACCAGTAATTGTCATGATTTTTTTCCCTCAAGATTAGATTCAGGTTATAAGTGTTTGTGGGAGGAATACTTTATCACTGATTTGTCTATCTCAGTGTATCACACGTGAGGGTAAAATGTCAGTAGTGTATTTATTGTCAACATTAGATTTTATCATTTGTTGAGGAAGTATCTCTCGGTAATATATTATATTTAATTACATGTAAATCTTACATAACTTTAGTTATAATTGTTGGAGATGAGATATGTCTCCGGGACTTGGAAACAGCAAACCTGAAAGAACAACACTTGGACAGTCTCTGCAAGGACTGAAAAGTTTATTTCTGCAGTCAAGCCTTTTTATAGGAGCAAGGAACAAAGAGCTTAGAGCATAAGGCCAGCAGAACATGTACAAGGCTAGGATATAATCAGTAAAAGATACTTCAAGGAACAGCGCAAACTTAACGACCCATGTATTTATCCATGACCCATTTTCTCAAGCAACGTCTTTAATGTTTAATTGTTAAATCTAGGTGCCAAGCATAGCCAAAGGCAGGAAATGTTCTTCAGCAATCAGTACACAATGCCGGGGTACTTCTGGCCCTTGCCATTTTCCATAGACCTTCTCCTTCAAGGCTATTTTGTACTGTGCCTCCCAACAATAATTATGCCTAACTACTTTGTAATATTGTTGCTATTATAGTTCAGTTCAGTTCAGTTCAGTTGCTCAGTCGTGTCCGACTCTTTGCGACCCCATGAATTGCAGCATGCCAAGCCTCCCTGTCCATCACCAACTCCCGGAGTTCACTCAGACTCACGTCCATCGAGTCAGTGATGTTATCCAGCCATCTCATCCTCTGCCGTCCCCTTCTCCTCCTGCCCCCAATCCCTCCCAGCATCAGAGTCTTTTCCAATGAGTCAACTCTTTGCATGAAGTGGCCAAAGTACTGGAGTTTCAGCTTTAGCATCATTCTTTCCAAAGAAATCCCAGAAATCTCCTTCAGAATAGACTGGTTGGATCTCCTTGCAGTCCAAGGGACTCTCAAGAGTCTTCTCCAACACCACGCTTCAAAAGCATCAATTCTTCGGTGCTCAGCCTTCTTCACAGTCCAACTCTCACATCCATACATGACCACTGGAAAAACCATAGCCTTGACTAGACGGACCTTTATTGGCAAAGTAATGTCTCTGCTTTTCAATATGCTATCTAGGTTGGTCATAACTTACCTTCCAAGGAGTAAGCGTCTTTTAATTTCATGGCTGCAGTCACCATCTGCAGTGATTTTGGAGCCCAGAAAAATAAAGTCTGACACTGTTTCCACTGTTTCCCCATCTATTTCTCATGAAGTGATGGGACCAGATGCTATTATAGTTGGAATCTTTTAAATATTGTTCTCTATGGCAAATGTTTGCTGCTGGTGTATAGAAATGCAATCTTGCAAACGTTTGTCCAATTGCCTTGCTCTGTTAATCTAATAATTTGTGAACTTTTTATTTCATCTTATGTGGACAATCATATTATCTGTACTTGATGACAACTATATTTCTCCTTTTCCAGTTAGTTATACCTGAATGTCTTTGTCACCTATTAGGACTGAAGTTTCTCCTTTGGACTCTCTCAGCCCCTGTTCTTCCTTGTCATACAAAATTTTTTCTCTTCTGAAACTAAATTCTAAGGAAGGGCCAAGTATGTATGTTTCCCTCAAGCCAGGCTTCAGCAATATGTGAACCGTGAACTTCCTGATGTTCAAGCTGGTTTTAGAAAAGGCAGAGGAACCAGAGATCAAATTGCCGACATCCACTGGATCATCGAAAAAGCAAGAGAATTCCAGAAAAACATCCACTTCTGCTTTATTGACTATGCCAAAGCCTTTGACTGTGTGGATCACAATAAACTGTGGAAAATTCTGAAAGAGATGGGAATACCAGACCACCTGACCTGCCTCTTGAGAAACCTATATGCAGGTCAGGAAGCAACAGTTAGAACTGGACATGGAACAACAGACTGGTTCCAAATAGGAAAAGGAGTACATCAAGGCTGTATACTGTCACCCTGTTTATTTAACTTAATGCAGAGTACATCATGAGAAATGCTGGACTGGAAGAAACACAAGCTGGAATTAAGATTGCCAGGAGAAATATCAATAACCTCAGATATTCAGATGACACCACCCTTATGGCAGAAAGTGAAGAGGAACTAAAAAGCCTCTTGATGAAAGTGAAAGTAGAGAGTGAAAAAATTGGCTTAAAGCTCAACATTCAGGAAACAAAGATCATGGCATCCGGTCCCACCACTTCATGGGAAATAGATGGGGAAACAGTGGAAACAGTGTCAGACTTTATTTTTCTGGGCTCCAAAATCACTGCAGATGGTGACTGCAGCCATGAAATTAAAAGACGCTTACTCCTTGGAAGCAAAGTTATGACCAACCTAGATAGCATATTGAAAAGCAGAGACATTACTTTGCCAACAAAGGTTCGCCTAGTCAAGGCTATGGTTTTTCCAGTGGTCATGTATGGATGTGAGAGTTGGACTGTGAAGAAGGCTGAGCACCGAAGAATTGATGCTTTTGAAGTGTGGTGTTGGAGAAGACTCTTGAGAGTCCCTTGGACTGCAAGGAGATCCAACCAGTGCATTCTGAAGGAGATCAGCCCTGGGATTTCTTTGGAAGGAATGATGCTAAAGCTGAAACTCCAGTACCTTGGCCACCTCATGCGAAGAGTTGACTCATTGGAAAAGACCCTGATGCTGGGAGGGATTGGGGGCAGGAGGAGAAGGGGACGGCAGAGGATGAGATGGCTAGATGGCATCACTGACTCGATGGATGTGAGTCTCATTGAACTCTGGGAGTTGGTGATGGACAGGGAGGCCTGGCGTGCTACGATTCATGGGGTCGCAAAGAGTTGAACACTACTGAGCGACTGATCTGATCTGATCTACCAGTTTGTCCCTTTCTGTTGTCTTAACTTCTTTCTGTCCCTGTGATTCTTTGTCAATATCCATGTCCTCAGAAATTTCTATAGGTTGTGGGAACCTGGATAAACTTGTCTGGTCAAAACTCATCTGTGGAGATTTAGCAAGATTAGTGAGGTGGAGTCAAAATAAAGCTTTAAAGATGAAAGCAACTCCCTCGGGAGTTGGTCCACGAATTCCAGTGAGAAAGTATTACCAAGTGAGGCAAGGTCTTGAGAGCCTTACCTGAATACAAGGTGGGTTTATACCCAGAGACAGCTGTGGCTTTGTCTGTCTGACTCTGTTGACCTTCTACCACATTTCATGGCTTTGAGGGAGAGGGGATTGAAGAGCAGAAAGGATTATGCCAAGAGATGCAGTGATTGGAGTACGTCATCCTGAGCTTGGCTTTATCCTCTGCCATTTCAGGGCTGAAAATCTGGGTCCTAGGAACAGGTGGACATAACAGCAGGTCTTTCTTTGATTCCCCCAGGCAGGCATAGTCCCCACTCCATCAGCACCTGCCTGAAACATGGCTGTCTCTCCCACCAGACTGGCACTTTTCAAGGGCAGGGCCAACTTCTTATATCTTCCTGGGGTCCCTAGCACCCAGTATGGTGGGGAAGGGACATCAGAAAGTGCTTGATCATTAACATTTGTGTGGTAGCTCAGAGCATGTCTGTTCACAGAGATCATCCAGGCATAATCTATTCTCCTGAAAGTCACAATTCTGTGAAACATGATAGAGATCAGCATGCATTTTATAGCCAATAGGTGCAGACAGGTGAGCTATGAATTCAATTTCAAACTGCTGTTAAGTGTCTGTCTGTCTGTATGCTGCTTCACGTGTGCTGTCTCTGGAGGGATCCATATCTGGAGTGAGGCTGGTATCCTCCCACTAAAGAGCGTTTGGTGTATGGGGAATCTCTTCCGGGTGGAGTGATAGGGAGCTCTGTCTGGTGTCAGCATCCTGTGATTCTCTCCCCAGCAGAGTCTGCCTCCTTTGTTCAGCAGAGGGAAGCAGTGAAACAGAACTTTCTGAAGCCCAGGGCTGGGTTCACCCTGCTTTGTGTGTTCAGAGCCTCTGCAGAGTTCTAGGCAAGTAATAGTGACTGCCATTTACCGAACACCTACTATGTGCCACAATTATTATAATATATATTATTTCTAATCTTTAAAACAGCTGCACATAGAGAGGATGACCATCTTCATTTTCTAGATGGGGAAACGGACTCAGACATGAAGTCACTTGCCTGTGGCCATGGAGCTGGTGAATGGTATACCTGGCATGTGAACCAGGTGTGCTGGTTCCAAAAAGTTTGTGTGTCTCCGTTAGCAAGCCCAGGACAAATGTCTGTTGAACAAACTTTTTGAATGAAGTCAAGACAGGGTCCTCCTCCCTCTCAGACACCCTGCTCCTCCCAGCCATCCTACTTCTTGGGGTGAACACCACAAGCCCTCAACAGGGCTGAGAGCAGATCTTCAGCTTGAGGAGGAGATATTTCTGCTCCCTGCCTTCCCTCTTCTAATTCTGTCACCGCCCAAAGTCTTCCATAATGTCTTTTTTCCTTTCTTTTATTAATTTAATTTTTTTGGTTGTGCTGGGTCTTTGTTGCTGTGCACAGGCTTTCTCTAGTTGTGGTGAGCAGAGGCTGCTCTTCATTGCAGTGCATGGCTTCTTATTGTGGTGTAGTCTCTTGTCGGGGAGCATAGGCTCAGTAGTTGCAGCACATAGGCTTTAGAGGGCAGGCTCGGTAGTTGAGGCACATGGGCTTAGTTTCTCCATGGCGTGTGGAATATTCCTGGACCAGCGACTGAACTTATGCACCTTGCATTGACAGGTGGATTATCTACTGTTATCACCAGGGAAGGCCTGCTCTTTTCTTTCCGAATCTATCTCCAATATTTTCCATCCAAAGCTGGGACAGGAAACAGAAGCTTGAGGCTAGAATCTGGTACACTGGAATGGACAGTACTGGACTGCTGACCTCTGCTGCTAGTCTTACATCCAAGTGATCCCCAATGGCCATTGCCCTAGGATAAGTCTCCACCCTCTCTTGTCAGCCCTCCTCACTGCTCTCCTACCCTCCAAGTCTTTCCACATCCCCATATTAATCTCCACGTTAGCTAGAGTGACTAATGCCTCAGGTCCCTTTATGGCCTTCAGTCCTCCCCACGGGCTCTGGGTCAAGCTCCAGGTCCTCAGCCTGGCGTAAAAGGCTGGGCATGCTCTGGTTTGGCCTGCCTCTCCTCTCAGTCTGAACCATACTCACGCCCTGTGCCCCTGGAATTATCCGACAGCTGGCTGACTGTGCCTTGCCTCTTTGGTCTTGGTTATCCATGTCACTTTCTCTGCTAGGGAATGCTTGTTTATCTTTCCAGATGCAGTTCTAATGACCCCTCTTCTGGGAATGCTTCCATGACCTTTCTTTCTATCCCAGCTGTAACAAATTCCTCGCCATGGTTCCAGCAACAGGAAACACTTGACTGCCCTGATTTGTTCTGTACTTTTCTCTCCCGCTCTGGGAGTTCCTCCATGTCTGAGATAGCTCTTTGTCTCCAGCCATCAGCACTAGTATTAGTAGCTCAGGATAGTAGTAGCTTACTGGGTATCTGTTGAATGCATGAACTTGGCCTCAGATGGCTTCCCTGCTCAGGCCTGTGGCTTCAGGCTACTGCTGCTCTGATTGCCTTTGAAGTTGTGCAAAGTGGTATGAAGAAAGAACCGGCTTCAGTATCCCTGCTGGTCAGGCTCCCCCTTCCTCTGGACACCCTTCCACAATGAGGGAGCGTTCTCCACCACATCCCACCAGGCCCAGAGGTATACCCTACTTTGGAGCATAAGCTTTGAGACACATACCCTCCTTCCTTCTCTCCCCACCACTTCTCTCTCCAAAAGTCTGCCAAGAGCCTAGTAAATCTCTGTGCAGCAGCTGACACCCGCTGTTGCCTCTGGCATTACTCACCCCCTGTTATCATTTGTCAGGAGAAAGGGAGAAGGAGCAGGTGTGGTTGGAGATAGTAAGACGTGAAGGTAGAGCGGGTGAGTCATACCTTGATGTTCTAGGGCTTCCATCTCCGTGAAAGGGCAAATGCTGATTCAGCAGAAGTAGCTTCTTCTCTTTGGCCCTCTTTTCAGGGATGGGATGAATGATTTAGTGTCAGAAACCCCAGGGTCTCCCCTGAGGGAAGGTCCTCAGAGCTATCTGAGCCAGCCTGCTGCCTTTTAGCAGAACCTGTTTCACACTTTCTGCCCTTGTCCTCTCCTTCTCACAGACATGTTTGTGATACTTATCGTCTGATTTGCTTTTTCACTTTCACTTTCAGACACTAACCATGCTGCAGAGGGGCTCAGGGTTCAATCCGTCTATGCTGATTTTAACTGTCTGCTTTAGTCGAGTTTTGATCATGGGAAGAACCATCACCCATCTCTGGGTATGTCCAGCACAGTCCTGGTCAGTCCCGAAGTCAATTCCAGATACTTATTCCCGAGTCTGCAAATTGCTGTACTCTCTTGTAGCAGTGCTTGTAGTGAGCACCACAAATTTTACACATTTGCCAAATTTTAAGCAAACAGGTTCACGATATGGAAGCAAGCCCGAATGGTTTCAGTTGTACCAGGTGTACACCAGTGTAGTTCAGTGCCCCGGGCAGAGAGTAGTGAGCTTACTACCTTCTGGGCGTGGGGGTGTCAGGCAACTAGCAGCATTGCCCTGGGTTTCCCAAAGTCCTCTAGCCTGTGCAGTCACACTACCCTTGATACTCAAATAGAAACATCTGAGATACATTTCCACACATGGTGGAAAACTAGAATGACCCTCACAATATTTTCAGAAGCTTCTGTTTCTCTTGGTGATTTCCTGGTTGTTGTAGTGATCTTAAACTTGTCTACAAATTCTTCCTATCAGAAGAGTGTAGTCTAATTCCTTCCCTTTGATGATGGACAGGCTTCAGTGATTTATTGCTCATAAACAAAAAGAGGCGGGGGACTTCTCTGGCAGTCCAGTGGTTAGGACTCCATGCTTCCACCACAGGGGGCATGGGTTCAATCCCTGGTTGGGAGCTAAGATCCCACATGCCATGCAGCATGGCCAAAAAAGCAAAAGCAAAAACCAAAAAGCTGGAAAGAGGCAAAGGTGATGCTGTTTGATGCCTGAGGCTAGATGGTACCAGATGATAGAATTTCTATCAGGCTCTGTTTTTGCATACTTGCTTTTGGAACCCACTGCCACGCTGTGAGGAAGCCCAGGCCACACGGAGAGGCCATGTGCAGGTGTTCTGGCCAACAGCCTTACCTAGGGCCCAGGTGACAAACCTGAGTGTTAGGTTTGCCACGTTTGAACGAGGAAGCCTTTGAGAGGACTGCAGCCCTAGGGAAGGTGATGGCACCCCACTCCAGTACTCTTGCCTGGAAAATCCCATGGACAGAGGAGCCTGGTAGGCTGCAGTCCATGGGGTCTCGAAGAGTTGGATACGACTGAGTGACTTCACTTTCACTTTTCACTTCATGCATTGGAGAAGGAAATGGCAACCCACCCCAGTGTTCTTGCCTGGAGAATCCCAGGGATGGCGGAGCCTGGTGGACTGCCGTCTCTGGGGTCGCACAGAGTCGGACACGACTGAAGCGACTTAGCAGCAGCAGCAGCAGCCCTAGGAGGTCTGCTGCCACCGTGCTGCGTCCTAGTAGCACCATCCTCTTTCTGTGCCGCTTGGGCCCACATGCACCATTGTGCCTCCTCCTTCATCCCCACAAAGCCCACTCACGCAAGGTTAGTACATGTGCGATGTGGGGCTGCAGAGGGGAGCTGCAGCAAAGACCAGGACAAATGAGAACTTGAATTTGAATATTAGACTCCCATTAGGGAAGATTCACAGGCACTCCACAGGGGATTTTCGCTGGTTCTACAAGCGAGGCCTTCTGCCCTCATTGTGGGGCTCTCTTTCCACTCTCAGTCCTCCTCTCCCTCTTCAGCTGCATTGATTCTTGTTTTCATAGGCAGTCATCCAACCATCACAGTGTTAGTCCATAAATGTAAGGCTGCAGGAAATGAAAGATCATTTCTTTTCATGTAAACTTATTTCCTTTCCTCAGTGCCCTTCCTACAGGTGGTGGAAATGTATCTCAGTCAACTCTGGGTCTCCTCACTCCTTCTTCCAGGTGTGTGTCGAGTTCTGGGAGTCACTGCAATACTGTTGAGGCTGGGCTGTGGGGTGCCTGACTCTCCTGAGTGTACACTGTTCTGCCTCACCCTCACTCTTAACTGTTAGCAAAGGTGGCCACTGTGTCTTCCTTCGTGTCCAACCACAAGGTCCTTCTGGGTCAAACTCCCTCCCAGTTGTCCCTGAACGCCCCCTGGGGGAACAGAGCATGCGTCTGCTCCCGTGATGTGAGGCTGTGAAGACCCATCAGCCTAGAAGCACCATGCAGCCCCTTCCTCAGCACCTTTTCAGAGCCACCTGGGCCATGCTGCTTTCCTAGGCTTCACCCTGGAAGGATGTGTGTCCCTTTTCCCTGAGTTCCCACACAGGTAACACAAGGACTTCTCAGGGACTTGCCAGAGTCACACCTTGTCTTCACTCTTCACTGGCTCTTTCTCTGTCCCTGTGTTGTAGAATCTGGAGTCACAAAACACCCCTCGGACACTCAAGACAGTGGAGTAGTTTATTATGCCAGTTTATATTGGTACACCAGTACCAGTTCTAAGGGGAATTGGTTTACAATAAGGACCCTGATGATTTTGGAGGACTTGGTTTTATGCCCTCTGCTACATGACTGGCCACGTTAGTAATTAGTTTTACAACATGCAGGTGCTGAAAAATTAACAATTACATGTAGGTACAGGCACTATAATCAATATAACTGAGACAACCTGACCTTTACTTCTAGTCTTTGTTTGCCATCTGTGAGGAGGGGGTTCCTGCTTTTTCTTTAATGATGGTTAACAGGGTTCATGCCCAGTTCACATCCTGCCTTAAGATGGCTGACAGTCTTCAAGATGGAATCCCTCTTGCCCTCCTCCCAGTAATCCCAACATTCCCTCCTCCTGATGCTCATCTTATCTTTAATGGTGGGCATCAGTCATGGGTAAGTATTGTACATGGGGACTGTGTACCTGTAGCAAGGCTGTCAGTCTAGAGGTTATACACAGAGTTATACATTGGAGAATTCAAGGCCTAAAAATAATACAACGATTACAAAAAGATTTTTCCACCAATCACCTTTGATCCAAGAAAATATCGATGACCAAAAAAGGAGTATTATCATTAGACATAGCTTTTACCTCAAATGTCACGCATGGGCTTGATCAATTTGGTTAGAGTTTGGATTACATCAAGAAAGAATCAACAGGTTGTGAGTTACTAAAGAAAGAAATGTTTCTCATTGTTGTTTCAAGAACGAGCAGAGGGGACTAAATTCCTCTCTGTGTAAGGGAGACACCCACCAAGGAAGTCCACCCCTCACCGACAAAGGCATGACCCCACAAACCCAACAGTTAAAGTTTGCATATGAGCGGGTCCAGGACAGAACACATTATCCTGAGTTTGCAGTCCTGGCAGGGTCGTCATGCTGATCAGGAACAGCAGGAATCATCTGACACAGCTCCATCCTGGATCTGGTTGTTGATGGAAGACGAGTCGGGTCAGTGGTTCTTCCGGGTTAGGATGGGCAGTCCAGTGTCCCTTGTCCTCCACTGCTGTCTTGAGCCGAGTGTGGTGAATCCAGGGAGTGATACCTGGAACTTTAACTGCAATGGGAGTGGTTAGTACAATTGTGAATGGCCCTTTCCAGGTCGGGGCAACGTCTGCTGCTTCCAGTCCTTTACCCATACTAAATCTCCTGGTGAGTATGGGTGTACTGTAGTGCCTAGAGAAAATGGAATTCTCTCCTGAACATAGCGGGTGATGTCATGAATCACCTTCCCCAACTGTTTCAGTTGCCACAACACCTCCATCCTTCCTGTTTGTAAATTTCCCTTTACTTCCCAAATAAGGGAGGCCTCCCAAACATTATCTCACAGGGAGAATATCCATGCAACTGGGCGGGGGGAGTGGTCATTCTGATTCTCATTAACACTAATGGCATTATATTCATCCAGGGGACGCCAGTTTCTTGCACCCATTTTGCCAAAGTCATCTTGATAGTCCAGTTCATTCTCTCAACCATTTTGAGCATTGTTATGTATGTAGTTTGTACGTATATATGTATATGTACAGACTTATACATTGTATGTAGTTGTACAGCCAGCAGTATAGGATATTGTTTTATCCTTATGGACTGAGCCCCCACCTTTAGCTCTATTATCACAGAAGGGTGGTTTTTCACAAGTCCTGGGGGGTTACTTTCAGCCCATACTTCAGGAAACAGCTTTGTTAGGGCTTTCAGTGTGTGCAACACACCCCCACCCCCTTCCCCGGATGACTGAGACAGCTTCCATTCATCTTCCCTTGGTAACATCACAGACAGGAGGAAAGTCTCTGTTCCCACTTGCAATTTCAGCAGTGATTTCTATCATCTGGGGGCTGGTAAGAGCAGAGAACCCCTCCATCTTTTGGTGTTTCCTTCTAATATCTGGATATGACTGGGCCATGAAAGCAGCATGTAGGAGCCTTTGGTTTTCAGGGGTCTCTGGATCAAAGTGGGTGTATTGTCAAAAAGCCTCACACAGTATCTCATAAAACTCTGTGGGAGTCTTGTCTGCCTTTTGAATTACGGGGTTAGTTTTGGCCATGTTAGTAGGCTTGTGAGCCCCTCTCTTGAGGCCTTGAATAATGGCTGTCTTACACCGTTCCAAGGATTGCTTACCTTGGTCAGTATTGAATTCCCAGTCTGCTCTTGTGTCTGGAGTGGCTTCTCGGGTCCAACTTTCAGGGTCCAGTTGGCCCTCTGGTGCATTTTCTCAGAGCCACTTATGTGCCTCTGTGAGGATCTGGTGTCTTTCCTCCGTACTGAAGAGGGTGAGGAGAAGCTGGGCTATGTCATTCCACATCAGTTGGTGGGTCCTGAAAATAGTCTCCATTAGGTGAGTCATACCCTGTGCCTTCTCAGAATAGGGAGGGGGTGTGCCTTTGCCAGTTCAAGTGATCCATGGTAGAGAATGGCTGATAGTAAAGAGCAGTGGGGCCAGGATGGATGTGCCTGTCTGGCCCCCCTGCGGTACTGCTTGGACCTCCGTAAGAGGCATTTGCAAAACTTCTCTCTTGAGGTTCCTTTGTAGACCTCAGCTATCTCTAAACACTTGACTGTCCCTTTTCTCCCTCTTCTAAACTGGGGAGGGGTGGGTATAATGTTGGTGCAGTAGCTCCCATTGCACTTGGTGGTGCAGTAGGAGGTAGAGAAACCTGCGGCACTGAGGGAGGCAGAGGAGGAAAGCCTTTCTCTTCTCTTGATCTTACCTCTTGTTCAGGGGGTCCCTTTCATGTTCCCCAGTATGGAGGGTGAGGTGGGAGTTCCTCCTCCTCTGGATCATAATATAATTCCTTTAATTTTTCTCACTTGGATTTTGCCTGCGCCAGAAAAATCTTGCTTTCTCTTTTTCCAAGATAACATACCTGTGCCCAAGGGGGTGTATTCTGTACAATTAGTAGCCATGAGTACGGGAACTGGTCTGGGTGGCCTAGCTGCCTGGTTACCACAGAGTACACAGCTTGAACTTTGTCCAATTCTAGGGTTCCCTCTGAGGGCCATCCGACCCTAAAGGATGGCCAGTCTATCTCACAAAAGGTTCTAAGCTTGTCTGGGGTTAACTTTATACCATAGTCTCCTCTAAAGCCCTTTTTGAAGTTTTTAATCATGTATTCAAGAACGGTTGGCTTGGATTCTCCACTACCCATCCTGCTTTTCACGTTTCTTCAATCACTTACAGGAAGTCCAACTTCTATTTCATCGCTCCTTTGCAGGGTCGTGTACCCCAGCCACTGCTGATGTCTCCACTCAAAGCACAACTGCCACTTTATCTCGGCTATGACCAGGGTGGAAAAGCTTTACTTACCAAGTGTTTCAGTGGTAATACCCCTCATGTTTTTCTCTCAGAAGCCAGCCAAATCCAAGCAATTAAGCCTTCCACGTACTCCTCCTTGCATAAGTCTGATCCTAGAGAGATCCAAGTCTGTCTTATCATGGGTCAGCACAGACAAACATGCATCCAGAGCCACAGTTCCCAGTCTGGTCCTAAACAACGTTTCGGAGTTCCCTGAATCCCTACGGAGAACTGGAGGGTGTTGCGGCAAAGGGGACAGTCCCTTGGAAGCCAGAAAATACATGGACAAACAACCAGCACAGATTCAGTTAACAGTCTTTCTTACTTCAGTAAACAATTCCCCACTGAGCCTACGAGGACACAGCTGCTGCAGACTCATCCAGCCCCAAGGGGTTGATCAGGCCCCTTCTTCCATTATTACAGTGGGACATACCTGTGTGCGCTTCCCTTCTGTTGTCTACAGTTCTGTGAAATCCACCTAGAAAGAAGATTCGATTAAACAAGAGCTGATTCAGGGGAGGAGGCGCCTTCCCCTTCCGGATGCTCTCATCCCAGCGAGCCACAGGAGGAGGCTTAGTGTGCCTGTCTCTCTGAGGGTTTCGCAGCCAATGCACCGGAAATGTTGTAGAATCTGGAGTCACAAAACACACCTCGGAGGACACTCAAGACAGTGGAGTACTGTTTATTATGCCAGAGGGTCCAAAGGGAATTGGTTCACAACAAAGACCCTGATGATTTCGGAGGACTTGGTTTTATACCCTCTGCTACATGACTCTACACATTAGTAGTTAGGTTTACAACATGCAGGCACTGAAGAATTAACAATTATAACATGCAGGTGCAGACACTATCATTAATTTAACTGAGACAATCTGACCTTTACTTCCAATCTTTGTTTGCCATCTGTGAGGAGGGGGTTTCCTGGTTTTTCTTTAACGATGGTTAACAGGGTTCAGGCCCAGTTCACATCCTGCCTTAAGATGGCTGACAGTCTTCAAGATGGAAGCCCTCTTGCCCTCCTCCCAGTGGCCCCAACACCTGCCGTACCCATTCATTTGGTCTCAGCTATGGGACGGTGGTACCAATTGTTCATGTTCAGTTCAGTTCAGTTCAGTCGTTCAGTCATGTCCGACTCTTTGTGACCCCATGAACCGCAGCACGCCAGGCCTCCCTGTCCATCACCAACTCCCAGAGTCCACCCAAACCCATGTCCACTGAGTTGGTGATGCCATCCAACCATCTCATCCTTTGTCATCCCCTTCTCCTCCTGCCCTCAATCTTTCCCAGCATCAGGGTCTTTTCAAATGAGTCAGCTCTTCGCATCAAGTGGCCAAAGTATTGGGATTTCAGCTTCAGCATCAGTCCTTCCAATGAACACCCAGAACTGATCTCCTTTAGGATGGACTGGTTGGATCTCCTTGCAGTCCAAGGGACTCGCAAGAGTCTTCTTCAACACCACAGTTCAAAAGCATCAATTCTTTGGTGCTCAGCTTTCTTCACAGTCCAACTCTCACATCCATTCATGACCACTGGAAAACCCATAGACTTGACTAGATGGATCTTTGTTGGCACAGTAATGTCTCTGCTTTTTAATATGCTATCTAGGTTGGTCATAACTTTCCTTCCATGGAGTAAGCATCTTTTAATTTCAGGGCTGCAAGCACCATCTGCAGTGATTTTGGAGCCCAGAAAAATAAAGTCAGCTACTGTTTCCACTGTTTCCCCATCTATTTGCCATAAAGGGATGGGACCGGATCCCATGATCTTAGTTTTCTGAATGTTGAGCTTTAAGCCAACTTTTTCACTTTTATCAAGAGGCTTTTTAGCTCCTCTTCACTTTCTGCCATAAGGGTGGTGTCATCTGAATATCTGAGGTTATTGACATTTCTCCCAGCAATCTTGACTCCAGCTTGTGCTTTTTCCAGCCCAGCGTTTCTCAGTATGTACTCTACATAAAAGTTAAATAAGCAGGGTGACAAGATAGAGCCTTGACACACTCCTTTTCCTATTTGGAACCAGTCTGTTGTTCCATGTCCAGTTCTAACTGTTGCTTCCTGACCTGCATACAGGTTTCTCAAGAGACAGATTAGGTGGTCTGGTATTCCCATCTCTTTCAGAATTTTCCACAGTTTATTGTGATCCACACACTCAAAGGCTTTGGCATAGTCAATAAAGCAGAAATAGATGTTTTTCTGGAACTCTCTTGCTCTTTGGCAATTTGATCTCTGGTTCCTCTGCCTTTTCTAAAACCAGCTTGAACATCTGGAAGTTCATGGTTCATGTACTGCTGAAGCCTGGCTTGGAGAATTTTGAGCATTATTTTACTAGCGTGTGAGATGAGTGCAATTGTGTGGTAGTTTGAGCATTCTTTGGCATTGCCTTTCTTTGGGATTGGAAAGAAACCTGACCTTTTCCAGTCCTGTGGCCCCTGCTGAGTTTTCCAAATTTGCTGGCATATTGAGTGCCGCACTTTGTTCATGTGCTATTCCTTTAAATTTCCTGTTCATGTTACAGAGCTTGTGCTCCAAATCTTTCCGGGCTTAGGTTTTTGAAATCTGAAAGCCTGGTTTTTGCAACTCCAGGTCTTGCCTTTTGAATCTGCAAGTCAAGAATGCTACTCTGAATGCTTATCTAGTACCTAGAGGGTACTAGGAAGGGAATGGGGAGAAAAGTGCAGAGAGATTACAGAGTACTGGGAAGTAAACATCTTACACAGTGTTCTGAAGTCTCTTTGTCCATTCAGCTCACATCTAACCTGTGGCCAGGGGCTGTGCTGTTCTTAGCTGCTCAGTCATGTCCAACTCTTTGCAACCCTATGGACTGTAGCCCTCCAGGCTTTCCTGTCTATGGGGATTCTCCAGGCAAGAATACTGGAGTGGGTTGCCACACCCTCCTCCAGGGGATCGTCCCAACCCAGGGATAAAACCCATGTCTCCAGCACTGCAGGCAGATTCTTTACTGTCTGAGCCACAAGGCACTTCATTTAATTTATCTCCAAACCAAAAGAACATTCTTTGCCTAAGAGCAATTCTACCTTCTTCCTAAGCCAGTTGGCTCAGATGGCAGGTGACTTTTAAAAAGAACACTTTGTCCTTACTGTTACATAATTTAAAAACTGTCACCAGAGCTATAATGGACACCAGCACTGGGGACCTTGAGACAGAAAGTAGTGACCAATGAGTTGCAAGGGTCAGGTTGATTTCCTGGAAGAAGTGACATTTGAGCTGGGCGCACATTCCAGGCAGAGGGGAAAGCAGGAGAAGAGCTACAGAGGTTGTCCTGGGATCCAGGAGCAGGAGAGGAAGGAGGGAACTGCAGGGTGCCAATGGGGAGAGGACACCAGAGTGACCTGCAGGAATCAGCTGTGCCAGGCCTGGGTGGCAAAGTGTTTGAATTCCATCTCAAGGGTAACAAGTGTGATCCCTTTAGTAGATTCTAGACAGGGAAGTTGTTATTCAGTTGTCCAACTCTATGTGGCCCCATGGATGGTAGCATACCAGGCGTCCCTATCCTTCACCATCTCCTGGAACTTGCTCAAACTCATGTCTATTGAATCAGTGATGACATCCAACCATCTCATTCTCTGTTGTCCCCTTCTCCCCCCACCCTCAATCCTTCCCAGCATCAGGATCTTTTCCAATTTGTTGGTTCTTTGCGTCAGGTGGCCAAAGTATTGGAGCTTCAGATCCAGCATCAGTCCTTCCAATGAATACTTAGAGTTGATTTCCTTTAGGATTGACTGGTTTGATCACCTTGCTGTCCAAGGTACTCTTGGGAGTCTTCTCCAACACCACAGTTCAAAAGCATTAATTCTACTGTGCTCACCCTTCTTTGGAGAAGGCAATGGCACCCCATTCCAGTACTCTTGCCTGGAGAATCCCATGGACGGAGGAGCCTGGTGGGCTGCAGTCCGTTGGGTCGCTAAGAGTCGGACATGACTGAGTGACTTCACTTTCACTTTTCACTTTCATGCATCGGGGAAGGAAATGGCTACCCACTCCAGTGTTCTTGCCTGGAGAATCCCAGGGACGGGGGAGCCTGGTGGGCTGCCGTCTATGGGGTTGCATGGAGTCGGACACGACTGAAGCGACTTAGCAGTAGCAGCAGCAGCCGTCTTTATAGTCCAACTTTCACATCTATACATGACTACTGGAAAAAGCATAGCTTTGACTAGACAGATCTTTGTCAGCAAAGTGATGTCTCTGCTTTTTAATATGCTGTCAGATTTGTCATAGCTTTTCTTCCAAGGAGCAAGCATCTTTTAATTTCATGGCTGTAGTCACCATCTGCAGTGATTTTGGAACCCAGGAAAATAAAGTCTGTCGCTGTCTCATAGTAGAAACAGACAAGCAAGTGCCATGGTTCAGGCAGTTTCCTCTCTGACCCTTTCCTGGTGTTTCCTCATTCCACTACCCCTACTTGAAATGCCAGTGCCATTCTCTTCCTTTTATGGGAAAGATATCTGGCCTGGCCTGCCCTGCACTCTATTTCCTTTCTCTCGACTGAAACTTGCATCTCATGGCACCTTCATTACAGTGACCCTGAATGCACAGGGTCATGTGAAACTTGTGACTATCCCCGTTACTCTTCTACCCCTAGGCCTTTGTTCTTGCTGTTCTCTCCACCTTCCCATACTTCTCTCTGTCTGCCTCCCTCTAACTCATCCTTTAAGTCTTGGTTCTGTAGCTGTCTCCCCAGATCATATCTAAGTCCCTCTCCACAAGTGTTTCTGATCTGTGTCTCCCCTACTTTCCAAAGCGGTCCCAGCCTAACTCCCTGGCCAGAAGCCCCAGCCCTGGGCCTGGAGCTATCTAGGCAGTGAAACTGAGTTGCTTCCTGGTTTTCTTTGGCAGCAGTGTTCCCAGGAGGTGGGATTGGCAGTGTTTCCAGGCCCTGGACATTGATTCTGATGTAAGCTTCAGGGCCACATAGTATAAAATAGGATTAATGGGCAGATCATTAGGCAGCAACAAGTGAGGCTGTGGCACCAGAGAAAGGAACCAGACTTCGTGCTGGGTTTCATGGGCCTTGCTCTAGTTTCAGAATCGGAACACATGTGTCCTAACCCAGTGCCAAAATTACTTTGCCAACAAAGGTCCGACTAGTCAAGGCTATGGTTTTTCCAGTAGTGAGAGTTGGACAATAAAGAAAGCTGAGCACCAAAGAATTGATGGTTTTGAACTGCAGTGTTGGAGAAGACTCTTGAGAGTCCCTTGGACTGCAAGGAGATCAAACCAGTCAATTCTAAGGGAAATTAGTCCTGAATATTCATTGGAAGGACTGATGTTGAAGCTCCAATCCTTTGGCTACCTGATGCGAAGAACTGGCTCATTTGAAAAGACCCTATTGCTGGGAAAGATTGAAGGTGGGAGGAGAAGGGGACAACAGAGGATGAGATGTTTTAATGGCATCACCCACTCAACGGACATGAGTTTGAGTAAACTCCGGGAGTTGATGATGGACGAGGAGGCCTGGCGTGCTGCAGTCCATGGGGTTGCAAAGAGTCCGACATGACTGAGTGACTGAACTGAACTGAACTGAACCCAGTGCCAATGACAATTTGCTATGTGACCCTGCTGAATCTTTTGTCTCCTGAGCCTCAGTTTGCTCATCTATAAAATGAAAGGATCAGACGAAATGATCTGCCTCTGGGGTCTTCTCAATAAGTATTCTTGAGTACCGCACGGGCTCTGCTGGTGATAAAAGGATGAAGCAGACCCTGTTCCTGCCCTCATGGGGAGTATTGTCAGTGCGGGGCAGACCCATGCTCAGCTGGTTCTAATGCAGTGGCAAAGTGGAATAGGTGGGTTTTGTGCTCAGACTGAACTGGGCAAGATTAGGCTGAGTTATCTTGGGCAAATGTCTTTATACCTCTGAGCCTCAGAGCCCCTTCAGTAAAATGAGGCTGATCATGCCTGCATATGGAGGTTTGTGATGAGGGTTAAATGGAAAAAAAAAAAAAAAAAAATCAACGTGCCTAAAGAACTTGACACTCCAGGCATTATTTCAGAGATGACAATTCTCCAGAGGGGCCTTGTGGGGGGTCCCAGGAGGGCGGGTTCTCTCTGCTTGGGGTGGAGGTGTACTGGGGAAGCTCACCAAGCTGGGCCTTGAGGGTAAAGAGCAGCCCCGGGGGAGGAGCCAGCTGGGCAGGTCCTTAGTGCCCACCCATCCCTGGTCAGAGCACCATCCTCACGGGCTCTGCCCAATCTGCACCAGGCAGGGCCTTTTCTCCCTCAGTTCCCCTCAGCTTCCTGGGCCCCAGCTCGTGCTCTGCCTGTGTCCTTTCTCTGTGGCTGTTCCCGAGCTTCTCCAGCTGGCCATCATCTCCTACTCATCCTTTTCACTCAGGGCAGCCTCCCTTCTGCCTGAAACCTTCTCCTCTGGCTCTGTGAAGGACCTTGTGTCCTTCTAGGTTCCCTCAGAACCCCACCTTCACCCCACCACACTGTTCTCATGCTCATTTGTCCCCTGGGTGCTGTTTATCCTGCCCCGTGGTTCTTGTGTCTCCTGCCTGCTTGGGACCTGGATCTGTCTTTTATTCCCCAACTCTGTCCTGCATTCTCAACTGTGTTCTCTTCCAGTGTCTTCCCTTCAGCATTAAACAATTCTCAGGTATCTTATCTTAGGGCTTCTTGATGGCTCACAGTAAAGAATCTGTCTGTCAATGCAGGAGATTCAGATTTGATCCCTGGGCCAGAAAGATCCCCTGGAGAAAGAAATGGCAATCCACTCCAGTATTCTTGCCTGGGAAATCCCATGGACAGAGGAGCCTGGCAGGCTACAGTCCATGAGGTCACAAAGAGTTGAACATGACTTAGCAAGTAAACAACCATGAATCCCCTGACGGATTATCAACACCCCACACCCCTTCCTTCACTGCTCCATCCACAGGACCTTTCTCTGAACACCACACCTTTTTAAAACCTGTTCAGCTTCTATCAGCAGGGGTGAGGGCCAGGCAGTGTTTGCTGATAACAGAAAAGAGAGCTGTTCCCAGGGCAGGGCTGGAGACAAGTGTACTTAATATATTCTCTCCGAGGTTTTGGAAGCCGTCCTAAACCCAAGCCTTGTTTAATTGCCCGAGCTGCTGCAGGGCAGATGCAGGACCCACAGTATTACTGAAATCTGAGCCAGGTAATTTGGTAACTTGGTCTCTTGACTGCCCTGCCCCAGCTATCCTTGATAGTTCTTGCTAGAGATAGGTCCACCATCCCACCTCTTTTGGTGAAATAGAGCCCTATTTTATGAGAGGGAAAGGAGTTCCTGAAGGCACTATTCTTTCTCTTTCGTACCCACTAAACCTCAGCCTTGCTTGCCCACTTCCAGTGATGAGGAGGTCACCACTCAGAGGTACCTGCCTGGCAGGCTGATTGTGTAATGGATCTGGCATGGTAAGAGTTTTATAACTGAGTTCTTGTTCTCGTGCCCTTTTTCTATCTCCAGGCAGTGCTACATGTTGAAGAGTTTTTGCCCCATTCTGTCTGATTTGCTATTGTTTGGTTAAAGCATCTGCCTGCAATGTGGGAGACCTGGGTTCAATCCCTGGGTTGGGAAGATCCCCTGGAGAAGGAAATGGCAACCCACTCCAGTATTCTTGCCTGGAAAATCCCATGGACAGAGGAGCCTGGTGGGCTACAGTCCACAGGGTAGCAAAGAGTCGGACATGGCTGAGCGACTTCACTTTCACTTTCAGTTGCTAAGAAGTGATTCTTTGTGACCTCATGTACTGCAGCGCTCTAGGCTCCCTTGTCCTTCACTATCTCCTGGACTTTGCTGAGACTCGTGTCCTTTGAGTCAGTGGTGTTATCTAATGATCTCATCTTCAGCCCCCTTCTCCTTTTGCCTTAAATATTGCCCAGCATCAAAGTCTTTTCAAATGAGTTGGCTTTTCACATCAGGTGGCCAAAGTATTGGAGCTTCAACTTCAGCATCAGTCCTTCCAATGAATACTCAGGATTGATTTCTTTCAGGATTGACTGGTTTGATCTCTTTGCAGTATAAGGGACTCTAAAGAATCTTCTCCACCATCACAATTCAAAAGCATGAATTCTTTGGTGCTCAGCTTTCTTTATGGTCCAACTCTCACATCTGTACAATGACTACTGCAAAAACCATAGCTTTGACTATAGAAAATTTTGTTGGCAAAGTGATGTCTTTGCTTTTGAATACGCTGTCTAGATTTGTTATAGCTTTTCTTCCAAGGAGCAATTTTAATTTCATGGCTGCAGTCACCATCCACAGTGAGTTTGGAGCCCAAGAAAATAAAATCTGTCATTGCTTCCACTTTTCCCCTTTCTATTTGCCAGGAAGTGATGGGACCAGATGGAATGATATTAGCATTTTGAATATTGAGTTTTAAGCCAGATTTTTCACTCTCCCCTTTCACCTTCATCAGGAAGCTCTTTAGTTCCTCTTCATTTTCTGTTATTAGAGTGGTATCATCTGCATATCTGAGGTTATAGATATTTCTCCTAGCCATCTTGATTCCACCTTGTGATTCATCTTAGCAAAGAGAAGGGAAAGAGGATTCCTAGCTTAGGGAAGAGCATGCATGAAGGCAAGATGGAGCAGAGTGCCTTGGCAGACCCAGAGGAAGATAGGTGACAGTTGCAAGGGAGAGGGCGTGGACAGAGGATGAAGCTCAGTCGTGGGAATAGGAGCTGGGTTGGGAGTTCGATGAGGGCTGCATTCCAGACTTTATCTTTTAGCTTAAGGGCAATGGAAAGAAACCATAGAAGAGTTCTGTCTGGAGAACCGTGACTAATACAGGCAGCACCTCTGCCATCACATCAAGGCAACAAGATAGTGCTGGAGAAAAAGATAAAGCCAAGGAGTGACCAGCCGTGGTGGCCATCCCCGTCAGACTCTCTGTTGTGACTCAGCCTCATATCAGCCTGTGGAGTTGGCCATGTGAACTCTTGTTGGTTCAGACCCTGTGCTGGCACCACCTCTTCTTCACGCACCACTGTTCTTGCCTCCCCATTGCTTTGCAGAAGCTGGAGGCTTGCTTTTCCCCTTTGGCCTCAGGTTGCACCTTCTGGGCAGATTAGAGATTTAGAGAAGGTCCTGGAGTTTGTCCCTAGGACCCTTGCCCTCTGGGCCACAGATTTCAGGATCCTCTGGCTTTTCTCAGCTGCCAGGAACTCTGCCCATTGCACTGTGTCCTGACTCTGGGCTCCATTCCTGACTAGCTCCAGCTTTTCTCCTCCCTTCCCTGGGCATTGACCCTGGGCCTCCAGCTCTGCCAGAGACTTTCTGTATCAGAGATCACACAAATATAGAGATGGAAGTTCTCCTCCCAGGTCTTTCAGTGACTTGCTGGTCAAGTTCTTCTCTTGTCCAGAACTTATCTAGAAACTGAAAGACTTATTGCTAAAGTTCCCAGCTCTGAAGTCTGTAGTTCTGATGACAGGAAACTGATAAATTGACCAATGACCAACAAGCTGGGAGTTAGGATGGGGATGTTCTCTTGTGTTTTCCTGGGGACAGAACAAATTTGAGGGAAGTATCTCAGATTCTCAAGGAACTTTAGAGGCTTCATAGCAGAGGGAATGGTTTTCATTTCTCAACACTGTCTCTGGTAACTCTAGGCAACAATCCCACCTCACTGCCAAATTGGAAACTTCTATGATGCTGGGGGCTGTGGGATGCTGGGAATTTGCTCAGCTGGCAGCTGGGAGCTAGGTCAGCTGGGAACCAGGACTCTGGGCTCTACTTCCAGGACTCTCTGGGTCATCTCAGTAAGAGAAAGTACTCAGCCTGTGGCCCCGAAGAGAGAATGGAATCTTCTATCACCTTCCATTCAAAAAGCATGGAAGTGGACTACTTTCTTTATTCCTTTTTAATATTCCAGTGAAATGGCTGGATTGCCCATCTCCCCAGTCTCTGAGAATGCCTTTTGCTTCTCCCTGATGTTCCTGTTACTATGACCATCTCAGGAAATCCCCAGGAGTTTTCTGGGGTCAAATGACTACTTCTGGTTTGTATTTAGCACAGAGGGGTCTCCTTGAAGTCAGGAGGACATCATAGCTACCACCAGAAACTCAGAGCATCATAGCTACCACTGCCTCACTGCCCTGCCATGGCTGCTGCTGACACCTGTCACAGCATCAGGTCCCATCTGAGGCTGTGCCCCACACAACTCTAATTCCCACAATAGATCTAGGGTACACATGCCTGTACCAAGGTGATGTCTCAAATTGAACTTTTACATTATGAGACAAGATTCCAAACACACTGAAAATATAAAAATATTCTAATAGAAGCCTATAAACCTACCTCCAAGATCAAACAGATGTGAATATTTGCCATATTTGTTTCAGATGCTCTTTCTTCTTTAAAAGCAATTAAATGCTCAGTTCAGTTCAGCTTGGTTCAGTGGCTGTCGTGTCCTACTCTTTGTGACCCCATGAACTGCAGCACGCTAGGCCTCCCTGTCCATCACCAACTCCCAGAGTTCACCCAAACTCATGTGCATTGAGTCGGTGATGCCATCCAGCCATCTCATCCTCTGTCGTTCCCTTCTCCTCCTGCCCCCAATCCCTGCCAGCATCAGGGTGTTGTCCAATGAGTCAACTCTTCTCATGACGTGGCCAAAGTACTGGAGTTTCAGCCTCAGCATCAGTCCTTCCAGTGAACACCCAGGACTGGTCTCCTTTAGAATGGACTGGTTGGATCTCCTTGCAGTCCAAGGGACTCTCAGGAGTCTTCTCCAACACCACAGTTCAAAAGCATCAATTCTTCGGTGCTCAGCTTTCTTCACAGTCCAACTCTCACATCCATACATGACCACTGGAAAAACCATAGCCTTGACTACACGGACCTTTGTTGGCAGAGTAATTGCTTTTTAATATGCTATCTAGGTTGGTCATAACTTTCCTCCCAAGGAGTAAGCGTCTTTTAATTTCATGACTGCAATCACCATCCGCAGTGATTTTGGAGCCCAGAAAAATAAAGTGTGATACTGTTTCCCCATCTATTTCCCATGAAGTGATGGGACCAGATGCCATGATCTTAGTTGTCTGAATGTTGAACTTCAAGCCAACTTTTTCACTCTCCTCTTTCACTTTCATCAAGAGGCTCTTTAGTTCTTCTTCACTTTCTGCCATAAGGGTGGTGTCATCTGCATATCTGAGGTTATTGGTATTTCTCTTGGCAATCTTAATTCCAGCTTGTGCTTCTTCCAGCCCAGCATTTCTCATGATGTACTCTGCATAGAAGTTAAATAAGCAGGGTGACAATATACAGCCTTGACGTACTCCTTTTCCTATTTGGAACCAGTCTGCTGTTCCATGTCCAGTTCTAACTATTGTTTCCTGACCTGCATATAGGTTTCTTAAGAGGAAGATCAGGTGGTCTGGTATTTCCATCTCTTTCAGAATTTTCCGCAATTTATTGTGATCCACACAGTCAAAGGCTTTGGCATAGTTCTTAAATTCTACCCTGATCATTCCTCTTCCTTTGCTTTCTCCACAAAGTCTAACCTTAAATCAACATGTTTCCATATGTATTATACTTAAAAACTGTATGTGTGTAACAGCGATCAATGCAAAGAAATAGAGGAAAACAACAGAATGGGAAAGACTAGAGATCTCCTCAAGAAAATTAGAGACACCAAGGGAACATTTCATGCAAAGATGGGCTCGATAAAGGACAAAAATGGTATGGACCTAACAGATGCAGAAGATATTAAGAAGAGGTGGCAAGAATATACAGAAGAACTGTACAAAAAAGATCTTCACAACCAAGATAATCACGATGGTGGTGTCACTCACCTAGAGCCAGACATTCTGGAATGTGAAGTCAAGTGGGCCTTAGAAACCATCACTACAAACAAAGCTAGAGGAGGTGATGGAATTCCAGTTGAGCTATTTCAAATCCTGAAAGATGATGCTGTGAAAGTGCTGCACTCAATATGCCAGCAAATTTGGAAAACTCAGCAGTGGCCACAGGACTGGAAAAGGTCAGTTTTCATTCCAGTCCCAAAGAAAGGCAATGCCAAAGAATGCTCAAACTACCACACAATTGCACTCATCTCACACGCTAGTAAAGTAATGCTCAAAATTCTCCAAGCCAGGCTTCAGCAATATGGGAACTGTGAAGTTCCAGATGTTCAAGCTGGATTTAGAAAAGGCAGAGGAACCAGAGATCAAATTGCCAACACCCTCTGGATTATCGAAAGAGCAAGAGTGTTCCAGAAAAACATCTATTTCTGCTTTATTGACTATGCCAAAGCCTTTGACTGTGTGGATCACAATAAACTGTGGAAAATTCTGAAAGAGATGGGAATACCAGACCACCTAATCAGTCTCTTGAGAAACCTGTATGCAGGTCAGGAAGCAACAGTTAGAACTGGACATGGAACAACAGACTGGTTCCAAATAGGAAAAGGAGTGTGTCAAGGCTCTATCTTGTCACCCTGCTTTTTAACTTCTATGCAGAGTACATCATGAGAAACGCTGGGCTGGAAGAAGCACAAGCTGGAATCAAGATTTCCAGGAGAAATATCAATAACCTCACATATACAGATGACACCACCCTTCTGGCAGAAAGTGAAGAGGAACTAAAAAGCCTCTTGATGAAAGTGAAAGAGGAGAGTGAAAAAGTTGGCCTGAAGCTCAAGAAAACTAAGATCATGGCATCTGGTCCCATCACTTCATGGGAAATAGATGGGGAAACAGTATCACACTTTATTTTTCTGGGCTCCAAAATCACTGCAGATGGTGACTGCAGCCATGAAATTAAAAGACGCTTACTCCTTGGAAGGGAAGTTATGACCAACCTAGATAGCATATTAAAAAGCAATGACACTACTCTGCCAACAAAGGTCCGTGTAGTCAAGGTTATGGTTTTTCCAGTGGTCATGAATGGATGTGAGAGTTGGACTGTGAAGAAAGCTGAGCACCGAAGAATTGATGCTTTTGAACTGTGGTGTTGGAGAAGGCTCTTGAGAGTCCCTTGGACTGCAAGGAGATCCAACCAGTCCATTCTAAAGGAGATCAGTCCTGGGTGTTCATTGGAAGGACTGATGCTAAAGATGGAACTCCAATACTTTGGCCACCTCATGCGAAGAGTTGACCAATTGGAAAAGACTATGATGCTGAGATTGATTGGGGGCAGGAGGAGAAGGGGATGACAGAAGATGAGATGGCTGGGTGGAATCACCGGCTCAGTGGACATGAGTTTGAGTGAACTCTGGGAGTTGGTGATGGACAGAGAGTCCTCGTGTGCTGTGATTCATGGGGTCGCAAAGAGTCGGACATGACTGAGCGACTGAAGTGAACTGAACTAAACTGAATACATAGTATGGATTTTTGCATTAAAATTTTACATAAGTGTTTACTTGCTTTTTCAACTTCTCCACCCCCTTCCAGCTTTGTTTTTGAGATTCATTCATATTGATATATGTAGACCTGGCTTACTCAGTTGTATGGTTATTCATGGTATGAATTATTCAGTTTAGGTATCCATTTTCTTACCAAGGGAAAGTTGGAATGTTTCTACTTTTTTACCACTCTAAACTTGCTTTCCTGGTCTCCAAGCATGAGTGTGGAAATTGGTTATATGCCCAAAGAATTGCCTGGTGGTGAGGTTTGCACTTCTGCAACTTTACCAAGCACTGTCACATTGCTCTCATACTTACTTTCTTGCTAGAAATATATGAGGGTTTCCGTTTCCTTACATGCCTGGTACTATCAAACTTGAAAATTTTTGCTAATTTGTTTCATATGAACTAAAATCTAATTGTAGATTAAATTTTCATTTCCCTGATTTCTAATGAGTTTGAACATTTCCCCATGCTTTTGGCCACTGAGGTTTCTTTTATGAATTGCCTGTTTGTATCTTTTGTCAATTACCCTTAGGTTGTTTGTGTTTCATTTATTATTTGTAGATCTTTATGTATTTGGAAAACTAATTTGTTGCTAGTACATGCTTTGTAAATATGTGATTCAGTCTGTAATCATTTAATTTTGCTCTTTATATCTTTTCTATGCACAAACTTCAAATTTTAATGTTTAATTTCCCACTTTTTAATGTGGTGAAATGTATTACTTATCAAGACTTTATAATTTGATAATCTTTTAAAAGTTTTGACATATTTTTAAAGACTTAAGTTTCATGTCTTTGAACCACTTGGAATTTTTGTATATGATATAGGATAGAGACCTAATTTCCCTGTTTCTTTGTGGACAGTCAGTAGTAACAGAACCATCTACTGAGTGTTTCATTTACCTTTACTGACTTGTAATGCTACTTTGTCATTTATGATATTTTGATATAATTCTTAGTTTTTCTGTTCCATTGTATGAGTACATTTAAAAAATATTACTAGACCCATAAAATGTCTTGATATCTTATGGGGGTAAATCTACTCTTATTCTTTTTCAAATTCCTCTGGCTATACTTGGCTCTCTATTTTTCTGTAAAAATTTTAGGATCAATTCATTAAGTGCTATGGAAATTCCTGTTGAGATTTGTTTGGAATAGCATTAGAGTTATAGATTGCTTTAAGAAGTGCCATTTTGAAATATTAAGCCTTCCCTTCTTGGATTTGGTTTATTTTTCCATGTATTACCTCTCTATCTCAGTGGCTACTGAGACAAATATTAGGTTTCCTTCTTTAATGAGCTCACAAGGTTTTGTGAGAATCAGTAGAGATTATACTCAGGAAAATCTTTCCAAAGTCTGTAGTTCTGAACATATTTGTTGCAGCCTTGGCATTTTATTAAGACCAAAAAATTTCTGGCCCCATATCTCACTGAGATTAAAATTCATAGAAATTGGGGGCAGAAAGGGAAGCTCCACATTTACAGGCCTGCAAAGAGTAGCACAGGGCTCAGTTGCTCCACCACATGGGGAATCTTCCCAGACCAGGGATCAAGCCTGTGCCCCCTGCATTGGCAGGTAAATTCTTATCCATTGTTCTACCAGAGAATTTCTGTGCTACTCACTTAATCCTTCACAAACCTTATGAGGCGGCTACTATTATAACCACTGTTTCACAGGTTAGCAACCTGAGATTTAAAGAGGTCAAGGAACTTGTTTAGGGTTGGATGTGTACCTAAGAACAATCAGAAACCCAAGACGATGCTCTTAACTGGTGCTCTTGTTTGTTCCAGACAGCTATTATGTTTGATGAGGAATTAGAGAGGGCCAGGCAAAGCTTAGCCAGAATATGGTTTGAACACCAGGGTCGGGGTTTGGCTGCCCCAGACAGATCTCTAAGGGCAGAAGTTGCTGGAAACTTATATCTGGGAGATATCACATGGGGTGGAGCTGGACAGGGCCTGAGGGGAGAGCTGTAAGACTCACCCTCATGGGGAAACATGCCCTCCTTCCTGGGTTCCTCTAGAGGGGAACAGAAACCCTGTTTGCCAATAGCTCTAGCTGTCCCCAGAGGAAAAGTGCTGAGTCATCATCCCTGGTGGGAGAGAGAAAGGAAAAGGAGGAAAGAAGAGAAGGAAGGAGGGGGGATGAGAGACAAGGAAATAGGTCTTTTTGAAATGTCAGATGAAATTTTCTCTGATGTGCCAAATACACCCTTTCCCCTACACATTCTGAAGCAATTGAGAAACCCCTATATCCCCTTTCTTTATACCTGGGAAACTGGGCATTTACAGAGGGTTTCCAAGTTTCTGACTCTCCAGGACCGGGCTGGTAGAGCTGACCATTGACTCAGGGTCCATTTGACCTAATCAGGGCAATAAAATAGCATTAATGTGTAGGCCCCACCCCCTGCCTTCTGACATCTGTCACCTCAGCTCTTCCCATGCACTTAATCATATAACCGTGAGTCACATAGCTCTATGTCTTAATTTGGGTCTCCCTCAAAGGGAAAGCAGATCATTCATCCCAGAAAATAGGAGGGGTGGGTGGCTGGGAAGAGTGACCAGGAGAGAAGGCAAAGCCAGTCTGAGGTGTGTTATTGAGCTGTTTACCACTGGAGGCAAGAGGGCTCAGTCCTGCTGGGGGACCCTCTGAGGACCTGTTTAGAATATACCTCAGTACTGCTTACCTGGGGCATGGGAGGGGAGAGTACTCATTTATCCACTACCCCTCATTCTTCATTGGTTATGTTAGGGTTCAGGGAAGGCCCCCCCACCCCCAGAATATGCCTCAATTGCATATTGATTATTTTAAATTAAAGCTATTTAAGAAACAGTCTGTATGCAAGGAGGACATTTTGGCTCTCTCTGTATCCCTGAAAGTAGGGAATAAAACTATCATGTGGAAGGAAATAAATCTCTTTCTTATCCCCAGAGATATGAAATTCAGGGTTGAGAGTTCATTTCTTTACTAATTTGCCATCTGTGGGGTCGCACAGAATTGGACACTACTGAAGCAACTTCGCAGCAGCAGCAGCAGTACAAGTTCATGTGTGCAATGCACAGTGACCCAAACAAACTGAAACTCAAAGTTTGGAGCAGAGAAAGGTTTATTGCAGGGCCATGCAAGGAGACATGCCCTAAAAAGCCTCAAGCTCCCTGAAGGGTTTCAGCACACCATTTTTAAAAGCCAGGTGAGGGAGGGGGTCGCAGAGTATGTGATCAGCTCATGCACAATTCTCTGATTGGCTGATGGTGAGGGAATAGGGTGGAGTCACAGAGGTTAACCTTGTCAGTCCTTAGGCTCTGGGAGGCCTGGGCCTATATTCTCATGGTCATCAAGTAGTTAATACCTTCCATTTGATGTGTGTGCATGTGGGGTGGGTTCCATATCTGTAAAACAACCCAGGAAATGTGTTTCTAATACTGTTATCTAGGTTCTTCAGAGAGGAGGTAAAGCAGAGGATGTGGAGGAAAGGCCTGTCCCAGTCCTGCTTAGTTAGAATTCCAGCAGATGCTGCTTTGAGGTAGGCTAGACCAAGGAGCCTGGTGGGCTGCAGTCCATGGGGTTGTGGAGTTGGACACGACTAAGCGACTTCACTTTCACGCATTGGAGAAGGAAATGGCAACCCACTCCAGTGTTCTTGCCTGGAGAATCCCAGGGACGGGGGAGCCTGGTGGGCTGCCATCTATGGGGTCGCACAGAGTCGAACACGACTGAAGCAACTTAGCAGCAGCAGCAGCAGTGACATCTGAATCTGACATAGCTATTACATTTTTACTTCCCAATGTATTGCTCTCCTCAGTGGCTAACACAGGTGTCACCATTAGTGGTTTTAGTGCTTTTCTAGATATGAGAAGATGCAAGAATTTGGGCTCATAAAATCTGAAAATATGTATCTGAAGACCTGTTCTGCTACCTTTTCCCAGAGTATAGAGTGCCTCCTTCCTGATCTCCAACCTGAACTCCTTTTAGGGGGTGTTAAAGGCCAGCAGCTACAGTGGAGAGGTAGATGGAAAAATGCTAATTTTTAGTCAGCAGGACCCCTTCATGATCATAAATTTGACCATGGCTTTGAGAGCATTTCATGACCACTTCATCCCATGGTACTAGGAATGCTCATTCCCAAGTCTGGCAAAGATTTCACTGAGGCCACTCAATGTGCTCTCACTGAACTAAGCCTTGTTAAGTGAAGTGAAGTGAAGTCACTCAGTCGTGTCCAACTCTTTGGGACCCTGTGTACTGTAGCCTGCCAGTCTCCTCTGTCCATGGGATTCTCCAAGGCAAGAACACTGGAGTGGGTTACCATTTCCTTCTCCAGGGGATCTTCCCGACCCAGGGATTGAACTTGGGTCTCCCACATTGGAGGCAGACGCTTTAACCTCTGAGCCACCAGGGAAAACAATAGCCTGAAGTCTCTGGACCACCTGTCTTACTAGTCTCTTATGGTCCAGGAAAATATTCCCTCTTGTTGCTTCTTCCCATATCTAGAGTTACACTGTCATTAATCTCATATGGAACGATGTATCATCATTTTATCAGAGGCTCAGTTATACGTTTGTTAATGCAAGAAACAACAAATTTGTAAAACAGGCAATATCAGTCATTCTTCTTCTAAGTCACTTCAGTCGTATCCGACTCTGTGACCCCACAGATGGCAGCCCATCAGGCTCCCCCATCCCTGGGATTCTCCAGGCAAGAACACTGAAGTGGGTTGCCATTTCCTTCTCCAATGCATGAAAGTGAAAAGTGAAAGTGAAGTCACTCAGTCGTGTCTGACTCTTTGCGAGCCAATGGACCACAGCCCACCAAGCTAAGTTATTGCAAATATCTCCTGGTTTGGGGGATATATTAATTTCTTCTTTCCTGCAAACGTTCACAAGTGGGATAGGTCAGGATGTTTCCTGTGGGCTGAAAAAAGTGTTTTAGTTTAACATTCAAGCATGGGGGCAGGGGTCCCTGAGACAGGCCAATATGTATAGTTTAAAGGATAGGCAACATCATTTGAGTGATTAATTTGTAGCAAAAGCAACAGAATGCAAAGGTTAAAATAAAAGAAACAGAACTAGTATGGAGTCAGATTTGTTATTCCCTATTGCAATTCCCCACTGTCAATGTCCACTCCACAATCTTGTGGGAAAGGGGCAAAAACCACTCTTGTCTACTTCCTACCAAACAGGGAAGATGAAGGGTGGTTGTGGAACAGAACTGATCAGCCTTGGACAAGGAATATTAGAATCTTTAGAAAATAGCACAGTTCTCTTCTTTATCTACAATTATTTGAACTTGATGAACTCCTTTAACCTTGTTGTTTTCTAATTTGTAATTAGACTTAGGCTTTTAGCTCCAGTTCTGATCCTCATCTATTAATTTAACTTTCTGACTATGCCCTAACTGTATTTAGGGGGAAAGATTTCCTTATATCTGGAAAAGCACAGATTCAGTTCAGTTTAGTTCAGTCGCTCAGTCGTGTCTGACTCTTGGTGACCCCATGGACTGCAGCACGCCAGGCTTCCCTGTCCACCACCAACTCGCAGAGTTTACTCAAACTCATGTCCATTGAGTCGGTGATGTCATTCAACCATCTCATCCTTTGTCGTTCCCTTCTCTTCCCACCTTCAATCTTTCCCAGCATCAGGGTCTTTTCCAATGAGTCAGTTCTACACATCTGGTGGCCAAAGGATTGGAGTTTCCACTTCAACATCAGTCCTTTCAATGAACACTTGGAACTGATCTCCTTTAGGATGGACTGGTTGGATCTCTTTGCAGTCCAAGGGACTCTCAAGAGTCTTCTCCAACACCACAGTTCAAAAGCATCAATTCTTTGGCATTCAGCTTTCTTTATAGTCCAACTCTCACATCCATACATGACTACTGGAAAAACCATAGCCTTGACTAGACGGACCTTTGTTGGCAAAGTAATGTCTCTGCTTTTTAATATGCTGTCTAGCTATAACTAAGTCGCTTCAGTCATGTCCGACTCTGTGTGACCCCATAGATGGCAGCCCACCAGGCTCCTCCATCCCTGGAATTCTCCAGGCAAAAATACTGGAGTGCGTTGCCATTTCCTTCTCCAACATATGCATGCATGCTAAGTCGCTTCAGTCGTGTCTGACTCTATGCGACCCCATGGACAGCAGCCCACCAGGCTCCTCTGTGCACAGGATTCTCCAGGCAAGAATACTGGAGTGGGTTGCCATTTCCTCCTCCGAATATGCTGTCTAGGGTAGATTAAAAGCCAGTAATATTTCAGGCAAAACCAAAAAATTATAGCTGTATTCATCAGTTGGCTCAGTTCTGTATAATTAATTCTTTTTACTAACATTTTTATGAAATCAGAGTTTCCATTAGACTTATTTTAACATCTTACCTAGTTTAGCAGTAAGTTATCAGAAATCTGTTTTTGTCAAAATGTCCTTTTCATGACTCTTTTTGAAGATGTGGCAGTTTTGCAAATTGTCAGCTTATCTGTTTATGAATGATAAAGGTCTTAAAAAGATGTGGTTAAAGATCTAATTACAATGTGTCTTGACAAAGAAGCTTATCCAAGTTGTGACATACAACATTGTACAATAACAACTAAAATTAAAACATCATACCAGGGCATGTGTAGTTTCTAGAATGTCTGTATTAATAAAATTTATTCATAACATATAATCTGAGGAGGCTGATCATTCACTGACTTCTGTGTAATTTAACATATCAACCAATTCTAGCCAGTTTAATATGAATATATGTAGTTTTAAATTATATTAAATTTTTTTCTGAAGGGCCCTCTGAAGCATCTCCAAGCTAGCTGAAGTCAAAAGAACTTTAATTAGAATTTGATAGGAAGTGCATAAAAAATATCAAAAAGTTTTAAAAATATTTGGTCAGATAGAATCATAGGTCACTGTGACTATTTAAAAACAAATACAGATCACTTAAAGGCAAGTTCATACAATCTTATCAAAAGCAGCATTCTAAGTAAACATGTTCTCTTAGAATAGAGGAACCAAATCTAGTCCTGCACCAGTCTACTTTTAATAACAAAATCCATTTACCTGAATAAGTTTAACCTAATCTCAGCCCAGCCATGCATAAAAATCCTTTTTTACTCAAAACATGTATCCTACTTTCCTACTGTCACGCGAGTGTATGTTCCTCGGTTCTTTGTCTTGTCACAACAAAGATTTGGAGCGACAGACATTAAAGCCCTTGGCACGTCACAGCTCTTGGGTCTTGGACAAACCATGCTACAGCTCTTAAGTAAATCAGTGTTACAGCTGTATTTTATTTAGAAGATAGCAGGAGAGAGAGAGAGAAAGAGAGGAAGAGCGCACACACGCAGGAGAGAGAGTCCATGAGAAAGCACTTTGGCTCTTCCTTTTAATATGTTTTTTTCCTCCACCTGGGCCTGCCCTATGCAAATTGGGCTTAGCCAGGAGTGCTGTTTGTTCTACCTGAAGTCTTCACTCTGGTCCTTGGACCTTCCTTGTCTTTTAGCCACCGCCATTTTGGACTCCTTTTCCCTATTCTACCTACCTAATATTCCCCCCTCAAGAGATGGGAGGCCCAATTCTTTGGGAATAGGGGCATCGAGGTCTTTCTGGCTACTTTCTGCTGAACTGGGATGGCGAGGGGTATTGGGCCTCCCCTTCTTGCTAGTCTCAATCCTCAGAGTCCTTATAGCAGTGTCCAAGGGTGTGTGATATTTTCCGTGGTCAGTTGTAGTTTTGTATCTTTGTTGAACTGGCACTGCATGTTGTAGCTGGTTGACCTGGGCAGAGACAAAACAGGTTAGACAATTGACAGTACATGGAATAATCATAAGCATCATCAATATAGCATAACAAGGACTAGTAGGGACATTGGTCAATTTTAAATTCACATGGCCAGGATGGCTCAAGTCCCTCCTTGTTCAGGGATCAGAAGATCTATCTCCTCTCTGTTTTGGAGTACAGTATCTGTCAAGCTGTGTTGGCTCTTTAGGGTTATCCTGAGAAATTTTATACCCAGAAACCAGATTTTGGGGGTGTTCATTAGAAGGCACTCACTGGTAGTTCTGAATAGGTGTCTGAGATCTCCCAGGGGCTCACAGGTGTATTGAGTGTCCTCTTCTGTTTTCTTCTATGGCTTGACTCATGAGTAGTGAATCCAGGAGTCATGTCCTGGTACCTTGACTGCTGTGGGGGTAGAAGGTATTACAGGGTAGGGGCCCTTCCATGTGGGCTAGGACTTGAGTCCCTGGAGCATATAGTGGTGACTCTTTAGAATCTTTTGGGTCCTGGTTCATACCCCACAAGTGTATATCCTGTTGGAATTGCCCAATGGCCATGGTATAAGACTGGAGGGTCTGAACCTCTGGATCTAGGAAGAGGTCATTGACATAAACAAAAGGTCTCCCATATAGCATATCATAAGGACTAAGACCAACCTGTTCCTCAGAGGCAATGCGGGTGCAGAGGAGAGCTATTGGTAAAGCCTCCTTCCATCCCAGGGAGGTCTCCTGGGTTATCTTTTTTATCGCTGATTTTAAGAATTGATTGGCTCTTTCTACTTTTCTTGAAGATTGAGGCCTCCAGGCACAATGGAGATAATAAGTAATGCCCGATACTTTCGAGACTCCTTGGGTGACCTTAGAAGTAAATGATGTCCCATTGTCACTTTGTAATGACCTAGGCAGACCAAATCTTGGAATGATTTCATGGAGCAGTTTTTTTACCACCTCCTTAGCCTTCTCAGTCTGGGTGGGAAAGCCTTCAATCCATCCTGTGAATGTATATGTCATAACTAATAGGTATTTATACCCTTGAGAAACTGGCATCTGGGTGAAGTCCATCTGCCAGTCCTCTCCTGGGTAGGCCCCATGTCGTTGGACGGGCTGGGCCAGCTGGGGTCTTCGAGCTCCTTGGGGGTTGTTTAATTGGCAAATGGGACAAGAGGAGACCACCTGTCTTATAGTTGTTTGGACGCCTGTTCCTCTGAAGGACCTTTCTAGTAATATTTGGAAGGTCTTTTCTCCTAAATGAGTAGTGGCATGTAAGGAGTTAACCAACTTCCATTGGAGGTTTCCAGGCAGAAAAAGGAGTCCCTCCTTTTGGAACCACCCGATATGATCTTCTTGAAAGCCCTCGCTCTTAGCTTTAAGAGTCTCACCTTCAGTATATGAAGGAGTTTCTGGCAAATTAGTCTGTGGAACTAAGGTGGCAATCCCTATTAGGTCATGGTCTCTTAATGCTGCTCTCCTAGCTGCCTGATCAGCTGCTTGGTTCCCTCGTGTCACTTCCCTGCTCCCTTTTTGGTGTCTTTTGCAGTGGGAGACTGAAATCTCAGTGGGCAGATGGACTGCCTCCAAGAGTTGAAGAATCTGATCACCATATTTGATTGGGGACCCTCGGGTGGTCAAGTGGCCCCTTTCTTTCCAAACAGCCGCATGTGCATGTAGCACCAGAAAGGCATACTTGGAGTCAGTGTAAATGGATATTCTTTTTCCTTTTCCCAGCTCTAAAGCTCGAGTCAGGGCTATGAGTTCAGCTAATTGGGCTGAAGTACCTGGTGGCAGAGGCCTAGCCTCTGTGGTCTCAAAATTGGAGACTACTGCATACCTGGCTCTTCTTTTTCCATCCAAGACAAAGCTGCTTCCATCAGTGTACCAGATTTCCTCAGGATTGGTCAGAGGATCTTCTGACAATCCCTCTCAGGGTTTTGTCCAGTGGTCCAAGGTTTCTAGACAAGAGTGAAAGGGGAGAGAGCCCTCGGGGGTAGGCAGGAGGGTGGCTGGGTTAAGAACCTCACAAGGGGATATAGTGAGGCCTGGATTTTCCATCAGCATTACTTGATATCTGAGAATTCTTTGATCAGACATCCATAAATGGCCTCTCCAATTTAGGAGTTGTTTTACTTGGTGGCTGGTAAAAATAGTTAGTTTGCCCCCAAAGGAGAGTTTTAAAGCATCTTCTATCATGATTGCAATAGCTGCAAGATTTCGAAGGCAGGGGGGCCAACCTTGGGAAGTTGGATCGAGCCTCTTGAATAAGTAAGCTACAGACTGGGGCTCAGATCCCAACCTTTGAGTTAACACTCCCAAGGCTATTCCCTCTCTTTCATGGACAAAGTTGGAATGCTTTTTCTGGGTCTGGCAACCTCAAGGCAGGTGCCTGAGTTAAGGCCTGTTTTAGTGTAGCCTCTGCCTCCTTTTGAGGAGTTCCCCACATCAGTGGGATTGAATCATCTCATCCCTTTAAGCTTTCATATAAAGGCTGGGCAATTAGACCATAGTTGGGTATCCAGATTCTACAATAACCAGTTAGCCCCAGGAAAGCTCGCAATTGTTTTTGAGTCGTGGGGGAGGGCAACTGGAGGATTCCTTGTACCCGATCAGAGGACAGCCTCCTGGACCCGTGTGTAATCTGAACTCCCAGGTAAGTGACCTTTGTCTCGACCATCTGTACCTTAGCACGGGAGACTTTATATCCCCTTTCTGCCAAGAAGTTTAGAACCTGAATTGCATGTTGTTGGGCACTTTTCTCATCTGGAGAGCAGATTAGTAGGTCATCTACATATTGTAATATTTTCCCATTAGGTCCCAGGTCCAGATCTAGGAGATCCTGGCTAAGGGCCTTTCCAAACAGGTGGGGGCTATCTCTGAACCCCTGAAGTAATACCGTCCAAGTCATCTGTTGGTGTTTTTCTCCTGGGGCTTCCCACTCAAAGGCAAAACGATATTGGGATTCTTTAGCCAGTAGTATGCAAAAAAATGCATCTTTGAGATCCAAGACTGTAAACCACTTGGCACTGGGTGGGATTTCTCCCAAGATTACGTAGGGATTGGGTACTGTGGGATAGAGGGGGACTACAGCTTCATTTATGATCCAGAGATCTTGAACCATTCGCCAGGTTCTGTCTGTTTTCTTTACTGAGAGGATTGGGGTGTTACATGGCGAACTGGTGGGGACCAATAGCCCACAAACAAGGAATTTATTTATTAAAGGCTGTAGTCCCTCCTGAGCCTCTCTTTTGAGAGGATATTGTTTCCGGTTAGGAAACCGAGTAGGGTCTCGGAGGATAATGATGACTGGTTCAGCTTGGTGGGCTCGTCCAGGAATCCCCTGATCCCACACCTGGGGGTTAATTTTGTCTTCCCATAGTTTTTGGCCCCTCTCTATTGAAGGTGTAATGGATTCTTCAGTAGTAACCAGGAGCTGTAGAGCTCTAGGGGCTGAAAAACTTCCCATCACAAGGGTGGTCCCCAGTTTAGTGAGTATATCTCTTCCCAGTAAGGGAGTAGGACACTCAGGGACCACCAGAAACTGATGGGAAAATTTGTCCATCCCAGCAACAAAGAAGTGCTCGGGTCAACCTTTTAGTAGTTGCTTTTCCTGGAGCACCCAAAATGGTACAGGTTTGGGAGGAGAAGGCTCCGGAGTAGGAGATCAAGACAGAGTAGGTAGCCCCTGTGTCAACCAAGAAATTCTCGGACCTACCTGCCACATCTAGGTGCACTCTTGGCTCCAGCCCCGTGATGGTTATCTGTGACTGGCGGGCTGGCTGGAGCAGGCCACTTCAGTCCTCTTGAACCATCGTGAGGGTAGGCTTGGCTCTTGACCTTGAGGCTCTTGGGTCCCCAGGGCAGAGTGCTGCCCAATGTCCCAGTTGATGGCATTTGTGGCAAGCTGTTCTAGGAGACTTGTCACGGTTTGGACACTCTTTGGCCCAATGCCCTGCCTGTCTATAGATTAGGCATTTGTCTTGTGCCTTGTCCTTCAAGGACTCTGGGTTTGCCATAGGGCTTTTCTGGAGGGCGGCCAGCATCTGGGCATGCCTTGTCTCTTTTTCTCCTTCTCCTGGGCCTTGGCCTCCTTCTCCTGTTGTCTGTTATAAAAGGTATTGGTGGCTGTCTGGACCATCTCATCTAAAGAGGCAGCAGGGTCCTGCTGTTGTAGCTGCTGTAACTTAATTCTGATATCTGATGCACATTGGGACAGGAATTTATCCTTTAAAATCACCCGTCCCTCATAAGAGTCTAAGTCCAGGTTGGTAAACTTTTGGAGTGCCTCTTTTAACCTCTCCAGAAAGGCAATGGGTTCTCATTGGGCTCCTGAGTTATTGCTGAGACTGGGCACAGTCCCACGAGTAATAGGTTTCTTTATGTTTCCATGGGTGGACTTCCTTAGGGGTGAATCTTTTGAAGCTTATCCTACCCAGAACTGTTGCAACCTGAGAGCCAGGCGTCCCTGGGTCAGGGTGTAGATCCCCAGGCAGGCTGAGGCGTGACAGCCTCCTAGAGATCAAATCCCCGGGCAGGTCGAGGCGTGATGGCCTCCCGAGAATTGGGTCCCTGGGCAGGTCGAGGCGTGACGACCTCATGGGACCCCTCGGACTAGAGGATCCCCAACAGGTTAAGGTGTGACAACCTTTCGAAGACTGATCTCTAGGCAGGTCAAGGTGTGATGACCTCCTGGGACCCCCCCGGACTGGAGTTTGGGCATCCCCAAGATCTCCAGTGTGACCAGTATTGGGTAGGATTAGGGGGTTGGATATTATAGAGTATTTCCCTCCCAAGGCCAGCTATTTTCTGGTTGTCTCTCCAGAAGATTGTAGAGGCAGGCTTGTGGGTCTGGATGGGGATCAGGAAAAGAGCATGAAACAGGAGGGAAGAGGGCAGAGCACAACCTTTGAAAGAATGACATAGCACAAGGGTATAATGTAAACCAATTAAAATCAATTGGGTCCAAGATGACAAGTCAAATTCAAGTAAACCTTAATCCCCAATCTATAAGCCAACAGACACACCTAGAGGTGGCAGGACAGCTCCAAGGCACAAGGTCAAAAGAGGGATGAGTGGGTGGTTCCCCAATGGCTGGGATGGTCCTCTCACTCATTAGCATATGAATTCCATCCCCTCACAAAACCTAGCCCGGCCTAATTCCATGGCCCCAGCCCTTGACCTTGCCAACAGTTCACACCCTGAAGGGTGGCTTCTCTCTGGATCCTAACAAATTTACCTCTTATCGCTTTGTCTCTCAATGAATTTTTGCAATGAGACATCAGAGCCTGAGTTTCATTAGTTTTAGCCAGGCTTGAGTCCTGGGAGAGAGCTGAAGGACAGGAGGAAAAAGCAGTGGGAAAAACGTGCCAAGGAATCCCCTTCATAGCCCACTGGAAGATTTGCTAAATATCTGACCGGTCCTCATAATTTTATTGGTCTGATCCTTGGCACAGGATAAAGGACAGAAGAACCCCCACCGGCTTGTGTAACAGCTACTGGGGCTCAGCAGATAGCGCCTTTGGGACATGCTGAGGAGTAGCCTCTCCAGAGTCCCTCAATTGTTCCCCTGCTGCCTGCCTGTTTGTGGGAGGTTTGAGGAAACAAGAAATGAGAGATTGTAAAGGTCCCTCCAGCCATAGGAGCAAGGACCTCTTACCTTAACCGGAGGTCTTCTGGAATCTGAGACTGGGCCACGTGAGCTTTCTGCTGAGTTCTATTTTCACTGTCCCAGTTTCCAGCACGATGGGCCTTCCCCTGCGCTGGGTTTCTTCGCTTTCCACTTCTAGTGCGGGAGTTTTGCTGAGTTGGGCTCCTGCTGTGCTTGGCCTCTTCTGCGCAAAGGTTGTTTCAGCCAGGTTAAACCCGAGTCACGGCACCATAGATGTCACACGAGTGTATGTTCCTCGGTTCTTTGTCTCGTCACAACAAAGATTTGGAGCGACAGACATTAAAGCCCTCAGCGCATCACAGCTCTTGGGTCTTGGAACCATGCTACAGCTCTTAAGCAAATCAGTGTTACAGCTCTATTTTATTTAGAAGATAGCAGGAGAGAGAGAGAGAAAGAGCGCATGAACGCAGGAGAGAGAGTCCATGAGAGCGCTTTGGCTCTTCCTTTTATGTGTTTTTTCCTCCACCTGGGCCTGCCCTATGCAAATTGGGCTTAGCCAGGAGTGCTGTTTGTTCTGCCTAAAGTCTTCACTCTGGTCCTCGGATCTTCCTTGTCTTTTAGCCACCGCCATTTTGGACTCCTTTTCCCTATTCTACCTACCTAACACTACTGTGTAGTGAAATGTTGTATTATTTTTAGTAGCACTCATTGCATATTTAAATTAGAATCCCCGAGTCTTAAACATCTTAATTTCTAGTGAAAACCAAGAGGCAAGCAATTGTTACTAAAATTTGGAGAGACTGTTTTAGAGAATTTTCAGAATGCAACTATTCCTGTAGTTTACTGAAAAACTCTTATGTCATTTGTATTTAATTCACCCAGAAAAGTTTCATATCAAGTTATTTTCCTTTCTGACAAATTTACAACAGATATAACAAGATTTCATTTAATTTCCATTAAACTTAGGTGCTTGTACATCTGGAAGTTCTCAGTTCACGTACTGTTGAAGCCTAACTTGAAGGATTTTGAGCATTACCTTGCTAGCATGTGAAATAAGCTCAATTGTGTGGTAATTTGAACATTCTTTGGCATTGCCCTTCTTTGAGATTGGAATGAAAACTTAACTTTTCCAGTCCTGTGACCAGATGTACAAGCTGGATTTAGAAAAAGCAGAGGAACCACAGATCAAATTGCCAACATCCACTGGATCATAGAAAAAGCTAGGGAATTAAAAAAAAATAAAAATAAAAAATCATCTACTTCTGCTTCATTGACTATGCCAAAGCCTTTGACTGTGTGGATCACAGCTATTTGTAAGGCCACCTCAGACAGCCATTTTGCTTTTTTGCACTTCTTTTTCTTGGGGATGGTCTTGATCCCTGTCTCCTGTACAATGTCACGAACCTCCGACCATAGTTCATCAGGCACTCTGTCTATCAGATCTAGTCCCTTATATCTATTTCTCACTTCCACTGTATAATCATAAGGGATTTGATTTAGGTCATACCTGAATAGTCTAGTGGTTTCCCCTACTTTCTTCAATTTCAGTCTGAATTTGGCAATAAGGAGTTCATGATCTGAGCCACAGTCAGCTCCCGGTCTTGTTTTTGCTGACTGTATAGAGTTTCTCCATCTTTGGCTGAAAAGAATATAATCAATCTGATTTTGGTGTTGACCATCTGGTGATGTCCATGTGTAGAGTCTTCTCTTGTGTTGTTGGAAGAGGGTGTTTGCTATGACCAGTGCATTCTCTTGGCAAAACTCTATTAGCCTTTGCCCTGCTTCATTCTGTACTCCAAGGCCAAATTTTCCTGTTACTTCAGGTGTTTCTTGACTTCCTACTTTTGCATTCCAGTCCCCTATAATGAAAAGGACATCTTTTTTGCGTGTTAGTTCTAAAAGGTCATGTAGGTCTTCATGGAACTGTTTAATTTCAGCTTCTTCAGCATGACTGGTTGGGGCATAGGCTTGGATTACCGTGATAGTGAATGGTTTGCCTTGGAAATGAACAGAGATCATCTGTAGTTTTTGAGATTGCATACAAGTACTGCATTTTGGACTCTCTTGTTGACCATGATGTCTGCGGAGGCCTTACAAATAGCTGTGAAAAGCAAAGGAGAAAAGGATAGATATAAGCATCTGAATGCAGAGTTCCAAGGAACAGCAAGGAAAGATCATAAAGCCTTCCTCAGTGATCAATGCAAAGAAATAGAGGAAAACAACAGAATGGGAAAGACTAGAGATCTCTTCAAGAAAATTAGAGATACCAAGGGAACATTTCATGCAAAGATGGGCTCCATAAAGGACAGAAATGGTATGGACCTAACAGAAGCAGAAGATGTTAAGAAGAGGTGGCAAGAATACACAGAAGAACTGTACAAAAAAGAGCTTCACCACCCAGATAATCATGATGGGGTGATCACTCACCTAGAGCCAGACATCCTGGAATGTGAAGTCAAGTGGGCCTTAGAAAGCATCACTACGAACAAAGCTAGAGGAGGTGATGGAATTCCAGTTGAGCTATTTCAAATCCTGAAAGATGATGCTGTGAAAGTGCTGCACTCAATATGCCAGCAAATTTGGAAAACTCAGCAGTGGCCACAGGACTGGAAAAGGTCAGTTTTCATCCCAATCCCAAAGAAAGGAAATGCCAAAGAATGTTCAAACTACTGCACAACTGCACTCATCTCACATGCTAGTAAAGTAATGCTCAAAATTCTCCAAGCCAGGGTTCAGCAATATGGGAACTGTGAACTTCCGGATGTTCCAGATGGTTTTAGAAAAGGCAGAGGAACCAGAGATCAAATTGCCAACATCTGCTGGATCATTGAAAGAGCAAGAGAGTTCCAGAAAAACATCTATTTCTGCTTTATTGACTATGCCAAAGCCTTTGAGTGTGTGGATCACAATAAACTGTGGAAAATTCTGAAAGAGATGGGAATACCAGACCACCTAATCAGTCTCTTGAGAAACCTGTATGCAGGTCAGGAAGCAACAGTTAGAACTGGACATGGAACAACAGACTGGTTCCAAATAGGAAAAGGAGTGTGTCAAGGCTCTATCTTGTCACCCTGCTTATTTAACTTCTATGCAGAGTACATCATGAGAAACGCTGGGCTGGAAGAAGCACAAGCTGGAATCAAGATTTCCAGGAGAACTATCAATAACCTCACATATACAGATGACACCACCCTTCTGGCAGAAAGTGAAGAGGAACTAAAAAGCCTCTTGATGAAAGTGAAAGAGGAGAGTGAAAAAGTTGGCTTAAAGCTCAACATTCAGAAAACGAAGATCATGGCATCTGGTCCCATCACTTCATGGGAAATAGATGGGGAAACAGTGGAAACAGTGTTAGACTTTATTTTTCTGGGCTCCAAAATCACTGCAGATGGTGACTGCAGCCATGAAATTAAAAGACGCTTACTCCTTGGAAGGGAAGTTATGACCAACCTAGATAGCGTATTGAAAAGCAGAGACATTCCTTTGCCAACAAAGGTCCGTCTAGTCAAGGCTATGGTTTTTCCAGTGGTCATGTATGGATGTGAGAGTTGGACTGTGAAGAAAGCTGAGCACCGAAGAATTGATGCTTTTGAAGTGTGGTGTTGGAGAAGACTCTTGCAAGTCCCTTGGACTGCAAGGAGATCCAACCAGTCCATTCTAAAGGAGATCAGTCCTGGGTGTTCATTGGAAGGACTGATGCTAAAGCTGAAACTCCAATACTTTGGGCACCTCATGCGAAGAGTTGACTCATTGGACAAGACCCTGATGCTGGGAGGGATTGTGGGCAGGAGGAGAAGGGGACGACAGAGGATTAGATGGCTGGATGCCATCACCAACTCGATGGACATGAGTTTGAGTAAACTCTGGGAGTTGGTGATGGACAGGGAGGCCTGGCTTGCTGCAACTCATGGGGTCGCAAAGAGTTGGACACGACTGAGAGACTGAATTGACTGACTGTGTGGATCACAATAAACTGCAAAATTCTTAAAGAGATGGTAATACCAGACCATTTTACCTACCTCCATAGAAACCTGTAAGCAGGTCAAGAAGCAAAGTTAAAACCAGACATGGAACATCGGATAGGTTCCAAATTGGGAAAGGAGTATGCTGAGGCTGTATACTGTCATCCTGCTTATTTAACTTATATACAGAGTACATTATGAGAAACGCTGTGCTGGAAGAGCATAAGCTGGAATCAAGATTTCCAGGGGAAATATCAGTAACCTCAGATATGCAGATGATACTACCCTAATGGCAGAAAGTGAAGAGGAATTAAAGAGCCTCTTGATGAAGGTGAAAGAAGAGAGTGAAAAAGATGGTTTAAAACTCAACATTCAAAAAAGAAAGATCATGGCATCTGGTCCCATCACTTCATGGCAAATAGATGGGGAAAAAATGGAAACAATGACAGACTTTATTTTCTTAGGCTCCAAAATCACTGCAGATGGTGACTGCAGCCATGAAATTAAAATACACTCCTTTGAAGAAAAGCTGTGACAAACCCAGATAGCATATTACAAAGCAGAGACATCATTTTATCCACAAAGGTCCGTATAGTTAAAGCTATGATTTTTCCAGTAATCATGTATGGATGTGAGAGTTGGACCATAAAGAAGGCTGAATGCCAAAGAATTGATGCTTTCGAACTGTGGTGCTGGAGAAGACTCTTGAGAGTCCCTTGGACTGCAAGGAGATCCAACCAGTCCACCCTAAAGGAAATGAACCCTGAATATTCACTGGAAGGACTGATGCTGAAACTGCAGTACCTGGCCACCTGATGTGAAGAGCCAACTCACTGCAAAAGACCCTGGTGCTAGGAAAGATTGAGGGCAGGAGGAGAAGTGGGCAACAGAGGATGAGGTGGTTGGATGGCATCACTGACTCAATGGACATGAGTATGAGCACATTCCAGGAGATAGTGAAGGACAGGGAACCCAGATGTGCTGAAGTCAATGGGGTCACAAAGAGTTGGACTGAGCAACTGAAAAACAACAACAACACCACCACCTAGATGCACTAAAAGTATTATACTCAATGTTGATGGCTCTAAAGACAGATCTATATTAATTAAATTGTTCCAGGCGAATTCAAGGTTCTCTCTTCATCTCAAGGGAGAAGGCAATGGCATCCCACTCCAGTACTGTTGCCTGGAAAATCCCATGGATGGAGGAGCCTGGTAGGCTGCAGTCCATGGGGTCGCTAAGAGTCGGATACAACTGAGTGACTTCACTTTCACTTTCCACTTTCATGCATTGGAGAAAGAAATGGCAACCCACTCCAGTGTTCTTGCCTGGAGAATCCCATGGATGGAGAAGCCTGGTAGGCTGCAGTCCATGGGGTCGCACAGAGTAAGACATGACTGAAGCAACTTAGCAGCAGCAGCAGCTTCATCTCAAAAGAATTTGGAGACAAGCAAGGAGGTCAAAGAAAGGAAAGTGAGACTTTAAGCAAGAATACTTCCTTAGGGGAAGAACAGTCAGACAGGTGAGGAGCTGCTGCACTGGGTTTCTTTGCAGGCCAGTCATGAGGGGTATACAAATGAAGGGGTGGAATATTTACTGGGGAAGGAGGAACTTGGGGGTCTGATTTTCATTCCAACTGCATTTCCCCAAGGGGAGGAGGGATTTTTGTACTTATTTAGCTTAGATCAGAAGTGACATGGCATTGGTGCCTGCCAGGTACTTCTTATCTGCAAGGCTAATTTTACTATAATGAGAGCATAATGAGCAACAGGTTACACTGGGAAGCAGGAGATTCCTGCCTTTCCCCACCTATCTCTGTCTGCTTCTAAGACACTTACCACCCAAAAGATGTGGTCTCCTGTCAATCTGTAGGTTCCTTCCTTTGTCTGCCCGTGTACCACCCCCCACGTTTGTTTACAAGATGCGTGATTTCCTGCCATCTGGGCCCTGCCCCCCTAGCTACCTGCCTGCTGTAACAAGATCAACAAACAAACCTTAATATCAGGTATTAACTTAGAATATTTCCCTGTTCATGTGAACTTGAAACTCTTTGTGTAGCTTCTTTTATATCTAATTTATAAATGCTCAAAGTCATTTTATTTCCAGTTCCCAAATACTCAATTCAGATTAAACAAACAAATAACAGTAATATACAGTAATACACATCATCTGCTCACACTCACATGCCTTTCTGCCAGCAAAACCAGGAGAAAAAGCGATTTGGACTCAGCTACTGAGACAATCAATCACAGACACACACCCCCTCAAGATAAAAGCAATGACAAAAGACCCACTTTGATTAAGAAATCAAGCTGTTAGGGACCTTTGCTCTCCAGATCTTGGGGAGTATTGAGGCATTTTCTTTTGTTTAGGGGGCATAGCTAAAGAGCTCTTGTGTGTGTGTGTTAGTTGCTCAGTCGTGTCCGACTCTTTGCAACCCCATGGACAGTATCCCGCCAGGCTCCTCTGTCCGTGGAACTCTCCAGGCAAGAATACTGGATTGCCATTTCCTTCTCCAGAGGGTCTTCCTGACCCAGAGATCAAACCTGGGTTCCCTGTATTGGCAGGCAGATTCTTTACCATCTGAGCCACCTGAGAAGCCCATAAAGAGCTCCTAATTTTGCAGACACCCCAGGGGACTATAAGAGGGAACAGAGTTCTGATCACTGACATTATTCACAGCCACTGTTGTCAAATATCAAGTAAATGGCAATCAAATTTGCCTCTTGGGGTCACAGTTTCCTAGCCCCCAAAAGGAAGATTCCCAACCAGTGCCCCATCAATCCAAAAGAGAAGAATCCCAACCAATGCCCCCGTTGGAGATGAAGCTGAATGAATGACCAAGGCTAGTTCAAAAGGGAAAAAAATCCCAACCAATGCTCCTCCAGAGGCAAAATCAATGCAATGGAGAAGATACTCTGGCTTCATCACTCACAAGCCCCTTATTCACCAAAGATGTCCCAACTGGTCAATGCAAGTACTAACACACATACAAACAACAAACATAAAGTCCCAAAACAAAGGATCAGATGAGGCCGAGTCCAGAATTTCCATTTTCATTCCCAGACGGAGGCTCCAGAGTGGCTTGGCTCCTGAAAGAGAATGGACAACAAGTGGCTCACCTCAAAATGATACACACAAGAACACAAACAACAACTAAGCTACAGGCACACAGACAGAAAATCAGAGGTGGTGTAGTCTGAAATGCCACTCCTACTCCCAGACAGAGGCCTCCAAACATACTGGGCGGGCTCTTGAAAGAGAACAGACCAAGTGGCTCAATTCCTGAAAGGGAAGCAGCCCAGATGGAGTGGAGAGAATTCCCAGCCTGAGCAAGCTGGAGCAACTCACCCAATGACACCTAATATGGACCACAGCTCTGGATATTTCTCAGCTCCAAATTGCCTCATGTCCTGGATGTCTGGCGCCTGTTGGGGATAGTTCTTCTGAGATCCGTGGAGTGAAATGAGCCCGGGCAGCTGCTGGAGCCTCAGGGAAGGAGCTGCCCTTAGCTAGGGTTGATTCCTAGGCTGGCTTGCCAAAATTGTTAGCCCAAGTTCATGTGCCTGACATGCAGTGAGGCCAAGCAAAGTGAAACTCTGAGTTTGGAGCAGAGAAAGGTTTATTGCAGGGGCAGGCAAGGAGATGGGTGGCTCAGGTTCTCACAAGCCCCAAGCTCCCCGAAGGGTTTCAGCAAAGCAATTTTAAAAGCCAGGTGAAAAGCAGAGGGTTGCAGGATATGGGATAAGCTTGCACAGCTCTCTGATTGGCTGATGGTGAGGGGACTGGGTAGTGTCACAGAGGTTAACCTTACCAGTCCTTAGGCGTCAAGAAGTTAATATCTTCCATTTGGTGTTTTTTTTTTGTTGTTGTTTTTTAAATATTAATTAATTTTTGGCTGTGTTGAGTCTCCATTACTTCAAGGGCTTTTCTACAGTTGCTGTGAGTGGGTGCCACTCTCCAATTGTGGTGCACGGGCTCCTTCTTGCTGTGCCTTCTCTTGTTGCAGAACTCATGTTCCAGGGCCTACAGTCTCAGCAGTTGTGGCATGTGGACTCAGTAATTGTGGTTCCCAGACTCTGGAGAACAGGCTCAATAGTTATGGCACAAGGGCTTAGTTGCTCCGTGGCATGAGGGATCTTCTTGGATCAGGGATTGAACCCATGTCTCCTGCATTAGCAGATGGATTCTTAATCACTGAGCCATCTGGGAAGCCCCTGGTGGGGGCTTTTCACATCTGTAAAACAACTTAGGAAATGTGCATCAAATACTGCTATCCAGGTAGTTCAGAGAGGAGCTAAAGCAGAGGATATGGGGGAAAGGCCTGTCCCAGGAAGGCCCCATAGGGTCCTGCTCAGCTTCATACCCAAGCCCAAACTTTGGCAAAATTCCTTGCTAGTTAAGCACCCAAGCCTAAGTTTCTTTCCTGCAAATTCCTCTTAAATCTATTGTTTCTACATCTAAAAATCAGAAAAGCTGCCTGCTTTGGTCACTTCTCAGGTCCTATTTCTATGAGACCTCTGAACACAGAAATCAAGTTGGTTTCTTTTTTCCCTGTTAATCTGTCTTGCATCAATTTTATTATTAGTCTAGCTACAAGAACTCAAGATGGGTGTGTATCTGGGGGGAAGGTTCTTTCCCCCACAGTCAAGGGTTGCCTCAGCGTTAACTGTCTGGTCCAAATAGGTGTGTGCACCTACGCTGGCACGATTGCACAGAACCCCATCAGGTGTCTCATTTGGCAGACGCAGGAACAGAAAATGAGAGTTATGAGAAAGAGGTGAGGTGCCAGCGGGTTACATATGTGTGCAACTGGCTGCTGTAGAAATGCCAGAGCATAAAGGCAGGCAGAGAGGCAGTGAGATGGCTTATAAACACTGCTGGAGCAGAGGTGCCATCACTTGTCCTCTGGAGAGCACCCAACATTGCCATTATCTTAGGATCTTCACCACAGCCCGTGAACCCCCAGACACCATCTGATGCACTGACAGGGGGCAACGGAGGCACCAAGGGCAGTGGGGTTTCATTTGAGGCCACTCAGTGACCCACAGACAGAATTAAAATCAGAACTCATATTTCCTGACTCTCTCTCAAGAATCTTAAGTCTACTGGGCTTCCTAGAAGCCATCTTCCCAGGAACAGGGTCACCTGGCAGACAGGGGATTTGAGTTCTGGACCCAGGCTTTTGGGAATATTGGGAGAGGTCTTTTTTTTTTTTGGCAGAACAATGTTAGAATGTGAGCTCCTTGTCTGTCTTGTTTATCATTTGAGTACCTAGTGCAATATCTGCATATAGAAGTTATTCAATACATACATGTTGGTAAACAAATGAATCAGTTTGATGACTGGAGAGAATTGCGCCATTCTTGGCTCCTCTTGTCTGCTGGTCTTCTTTTTGATGTTAATCTTCTCAGGCACCAACAGGTTAATTTGCTGTGTGTAACTTGGATCTGCTGGGTTTTATCTGTTCTACTCCCCCACCTCTCTTTCTCCTCCTATTTTCCAAGAATGTATCCATCCTTCCCAGGGTTGAGGCGTCTCTTACTCATTTGTTTCATAACATTACACAGCTCTCTGTTTTATCCAGAACTGAAATTACCTTACGGTTCCAGGTGAAAGGGCTGGGGGCTGGTGTCCTTGGAAGATCAGGGGTTCTAAGCCAAGTCTTCCTCCATTATGCTGCATCCTTATATGTCTTTGTGACAAAGCCATCTTAGGGTGGATCAGAACACCTTGGAAGAACTCTACTTCTCTCTAGACAGAGCCTGCAGAATAACCAGCTTTGATCCAGCCCAACCCTGTCACATTCCTCTTGCCCTCCCCATCCACATGCTTCACACTTGCCTCCCCTATATCTCATACTTTCAGGACCAAGATACTTGGCCAGAGCTGGTTGGGGTTGCTCATGAGCAAACACAGCACAAGCGGAAGGAGCTGGGCTGACCACACAGATCTGGGAGTCCCAGATACCAGGTTGAGGAGCCATCCCTCCCCCCCCCCCCCAACTCACTTCGGGCTCTGACTGTAGTAGAGAAAACCAGCAACGAGCACAGACCATTGTCATGCTCTCAGGATCCTCCGCACAACCCCACGAAGAAGGCCATGTGAGCAGAAGACAGATGTGGATGAGCTCAGAGGTGGGGGTGCATCGAGGACATCAGATGTTTCTGAAACTCTCTAGGTGATTCCAGTGTGAATCAGGATGGAGGACTATTGTTCTAGACACAACTTTTCTTTCCTTGGATGTAATCTGATCCCTCCTCACTCCTATCAATAATTCACACTTACCACTCATTCTATATGTCTGACATCCCTAGGAAATTGAAGCAAGCGTAGTAAGTGTCAGGTTGAGGACAGTCGTGAGCTCTGGGCTCCTCACTAGGCAGTGATCCCTGGGACCCAGCCACAAGAGGGGTCAAATTCACTGTCCAGAGTGGTACCAGTACAGCAGTTCCAGTATATTTTGGATTGGTCAATCAACCTTTTCTCACTTTCTCTTCCCCTTATTTCCCACTATAATAGCCAATCCCTTCAAATTTCATTCAACAACAATTATTTATTAAGTGTCTACTGTGCTAGGTGCTGGGGAAGAGGAGAGAACCCTGATACAAAGCCTCCCTTGAAGATTTACTGAGCTATGGGTAAAAGTGGGGCAGTGCAGTGGGTGCATGCTGCCAATATTCTCCTAACTCCAGTAAAACCCAGGGCCTGCAGAACCCTCCAGGGTGTCCATCCTTTCACTCATCCACCTGATCACAGGTTTTGCTGAATGCTTGTATTCTGTCTGTCCTGGCTCAGCCATGTAAACAAAGGAAAAGACCAGCTCAGTCTCTGACACAGCAGAATGGGGAGGTTTGAGACCAAGACAAGCATTCTAGATAAGACAATTGCTGCAAGGCAAAATATGAACAAACCCAAGAAAAGTTGCAGATGGTTAGAAGACTGGCTCTAGTTTGTGTTTCTGAAATGGAGGAAGGGTGTGTAGGAAGGCTTTCTGGAGGAGAAGAGCTTTTGGAAAGCATTTGGAGAAAGGCAGAGGCTCAATGTCTCCATCTCCTTAACCCAGGTAACTACTGGATTGGAGGTTATCTCTAAGTTTTTCTTTGCAGTTGACATTTTCTACTGGGTCCTTAAGGGCATAGCCAGTGAGAGCTCCAGGAAGGCACATTTTGGTTTCAAGAATCACACTGCCAAGGTAGTGCAAGGGGCAGCTGGTAGGATCAGGGGCTAGGAATTGAATGCTGGCGAGTCTCTGATTCTGGCAATGTGGTGACCTCTCTCTGGCGCTAGAAGTGAGGATGGTTGCCAAATTTCAGCCACCGTGTGAACAGCAGGGTGTGTGACGAGTTGTGTAGCCATCGGCATAATAATGACCACCTTTTCACACAAGTTACCTTGAATGTTACACATTATCTCATTTAACTTAAACAAGAAGGTCATCAGTACTTGCTTTTTAAACTCATTTTCCAGATAATGAAACTGAGGCTCAGCTTGCCTGTGCCTTCTTGCTAGAGAGCTTCCATTGTTCCCTCTGGACACGGACTGCTGGGAGAACTTGCATTTATGTCAGGCTAAGACAGGACAGAAGTGACTTAGCAGCAGCAGCAGCAGCAGCATGATGCTTTAAGTCCTTTTTTTGTTTTGTTTTGTTGAGTCATCTTCAGGAGCAAGGTTCAAGCCCTAGAAGGGAGAACCTGGGTCAGAGAAAGGCCAACTCCACTCCCAAGACCATAATACAAACTTGTGTGTACAAACTTTTCTGACCTTGTTTGGGTTAAATGAGATAGTGTGTGTCAAGTACCTGAAGCAGCCAAGGTAGCTTACATGAAAAGGTAGTCATTATTACGCCAGTGATCATACCAAGAATTGCCTTCTGTTTGTTCCTCTAAGGAACCCATTGCCTCGTTTCTTTGAAGCCCACTATCTAGTTTTCTTCATTTGAGTTTTGGTAGAAATCAGCCAGGCTGTCTCCTCTCTGTGAATTTGGGGACTGTTGTCTCTGCCCCGTGGAGCTCAGCCCAGCCTGGGACTGTGGCTGACTGCAGGGTGTGGCTGGACTGGGAGCTGGCAGGGTGCCTGGGCTCATAGTATAAGGGAACTTGAGGGCAGTAGGAGGCAGACAGAAACCCGGGCAACTGCGACTCCAGCCATGGTGCCTGTTTTGCTCTCCCTGAGTCTCTCCCACCTGAGCCTGTGGGCTTTTGGACTGGTCTCAGTCTTGGTCTTCCTTAAGCTCACTCGCCTGCTGCTGCGGAGGCAGATGCTAGCCAGAGCTATGGACAGATTCTCAGGGCCCCCCACCCACTGGCTTTTTGGGCATGCCCTGGAGGTAAGTGACTGAGAGGAGGATAGAGAAAGAAGCCAGCCTCCTTTCCCTCTGGGAGTCTGGCCTAACCTGCTGGGGGCCATGGAAGGAGACCCTATGCTTGGGCAGAGGAATGGGGTTCTGTGAGCCGTGATTCCTGTTCATCTTTCCCACTGGGTCTCCCCCTCACTCTCACTTTCCAAGCTGGCCTCAGGTGGGGGTGGGGAATGGGGGTAGAATTTAAAAGCTGGGACTCAGAAGGGCCACAGATTCCTCCCCATTATTCTGAGGCCCAAGGTTCAGACAGAGCTCTGCTAAGGACTCAAGGATAACCTGGGGAAAAAAATTTCCTAGATAGTCTGATCCTACTAGGCAATCTCATTTAGAACTTAACCAGTATCCTCTTGTTCTGTGCACTGTAAAAATTTCCCTTTTTAGGGCAGAAAATGGAAGTGAAGGCAGGGACAAGTGCTCTCACCTAAGAGACCTCCTGAACCACTTAAATACTGGTGCTCCCAGATGTGGAGTTCTCCCTGCCATGCCTATGAACCGGGTCAGGGGCTAGGCATCTTCCTGGGTTCAGATTCTGATTCATCCTTCCCAGTTATCTCAGGGCGGTGGGGACCCTTAGCACCCATTGTCAGGAAGAGCTCTTAGTTCCTACCTCCATGAGGATCTAGAGTAGAGGTTTCTGAACACACAGAAAGGGACAGCTGCATTGGAATCAACTGGGAGAAGCAGATTCCTTGGCCCTTGAGCCCTGAAAACTCTAACATTTTGGAGCTAGGGGGTCTGAGTTAAAAAATGTCCCCAAGTGTTTTGATCTGCAGCCAGGCTTGGGACAGTAGGTATAGCTGCCAGAGGTTAAGGTTTTGAGGGAGGAATTTAGATTTCTACTACGTCTTGAGTAAACTTTTCCCAGAAGGAGTCTAGGGAATTGCCTTTCCTTCATGATTGACACTCAGGATAAGCTTACCTCTGGGTGGGATCAAGAATGTGATTAGTCACTCAGTTGTGTCTGACTCTTTGTGACCCTATGGACTGTAGCCCACCAGGCTCCTCTGTCCATGGGATTTTGCAGGCAAGAATACTAGAGTGGGTTGCCATGCCCTCCTCCAGGGGATCTTTCCAATCCAGGGATCGAACCTGCGTCTCCTGCACTGGCAGGCAGCTTCTTTACTGCTGAACCAGTGGGGAAGCCTAGGCAAGAATAAGTCTCTACAAATAACTGTCTTCTTAGGATGGCCTGGGCTTCCCTGGTGGCTCAGACAGTAAAGTGTCTGCCTGCAATGCAGGAGACCCGGGTTCGATTCCTGGGTTGGGAAGATCCCCTGGAGAAGGAAATGGCAATCCACTCCAGCGCTCTTGCCTGGAAAATCCCATGGACAGAGGAGCCTGATAGGCTACAGTCCATAGGGTCACAAAGAGTCGGACACGACTGAGTGACTTCACTTTCACTTTAGGATGGCCTAGTAACATACCTGCATCCTAGACACACCCAGAAAAGGACAGAAAGTTCTGGAAGATGAATCAGACCCAGGCTCTGCTCCCAAAGAGCTTACTCTCTAGGGAGAAAATAGATACCAGAGCCTTCGCTGCCACCAGGCTACTAGGGGCTGGGGTGCCTCACCAGTGTTTTGCATCAACCCCAGGTTTGGTATCTCAGTGCTTGTCCTGTATGGTTGTCATCTTCTGTTTGCTTGTTCATCATTCCCACTTGACCATGGAGATCTGGTCTGATTTTTCCCTGTCCCCTCAGGGTACAGTACAAACCTCCCCAGAGTAGGTATCACTGGATGAACAGACAGTGAGTGTAGGAGAGTAGGGCAGGGTATCAAGAGAGGAGACAATGATGGAGAAGACAAGTGGAGGGACCAGGATTTATCTGGGGGGCTGTATTAAGTACAGGGATGTTCTCTTCATGGGAAGGTTGAGGTATGACCCTAATGTGGGAAAGAGAGGCATTTAGAGAGACCTTCAATCCCTTTCCTCTCGTGTCTCCTCCTCTTCTCCTTGCCTCCATCAAAGCTGGATTTGCCATCAGCCTGTGGGCTTTCCTAGGACAGAGACCTTGCTCTGTGACCCCCATATCAGTGCTGTCTGCCCTCTTTCCCCCGGGTGCTCCTGCCTTCACCATGAGAATGTATTAAGGACCTGGAACACAACTTAGCTTTGGCTTCCTGGCTCTCACACAAGTATCTGAAGGGCCTTGGCACCAGGAAGGGTGGGCAAGGCCCAGAGGGGTGGTTTCTCTCAGACACAACAAATGTTTCCTGGGGAACCATGGCAGGCCCAACACCCCTGCATTCCTCCAGGGCTTGGCACCTCTGCTCTCAGCTGAATGGACTTGTGCCTTTTCATCCAGGACATGATCACATACAGAGTAACTGCATGTTTGAGTCTCGGGCCTCGTGGTGATGGAAGTAGGAAAGGAAGGAGGAAGACTGGTGGTAAAAGGAAGGGCCCCAGGGGCTGGGAAGAGATGTCCATCAGGATTCACTTCTCCCTTCTTGGCCTCCAGTTATAGTCTGTCCTCTACCCATCAGCCCCCTCAATTCTTAGAATGTATCACCTTGAGGCAGGGGCCCAGAGAGGACCCAGCACATAATAGGTGCTCAGCCACATTGTTGACTGAAAGTTGGGGCCCCTGGGAGGGGCCCGAGGCTCTAATCTGTGTTGGAAGGAGAGAAAGGAGAATGTCAACTCCAAGCCCAGGACAGGTGATCTCCTGGGACTGTAAAAGCCCTCTTCCCTGGTCCTGCTCATTGCTGGGATGGTTCCCTTGACCATGTGCAGGTTAGTGAAGAGTGCTGGCCTGGGGATGTGGCTTATTTTCACTCAGTAGACATTGATCATGGGCCTTCACCATGCTTCCTCTCTGTACTTCCATTTCCTTTTCTCCACATTTAGAAAAGCCCCTTTACCTTGCTGTGTTGGAAGGGGATCAACAGAGATAAAGTAGAGATACACTGCAAACTGCTGGGCAGATAGACATCGTGTATCAGTCATTATAGGCAGACTCTTGCTGCAGAACACAAGGAAGCACCTGCTTTCTTCATCTTCTTCCTTCCTCCTAAATCAACCCAGTCTTCAGGAGCCAGATAAGGTTCCCTTTGTTCCCAAGCAGCTAGCATTATCTGACCAATTACTCTGGGTCTGGCCCTATGTTGAGGCCAGCGGAGGAAGAAACAAGACTAGAGCCAGGCCCTAGGGTAACCCGGTCTGCAAGAGAGAGATAACACAGCATAGTGTTCCAGATCCTAGGGCCCAGGGAGGGGTCGATGCGCCAATTCTGAGAAGAATGTGGACATAGCAGTCTGTGAAAGTGCGGAAGGGAGGAAGATGATACCTATGATGATACCAAAGGGAGAGGCCAGAAAGAGCACTGTGTGTTTAAGAAATTAATTTGTTCAACAGATGTTTGTTTCTCAAGGTCTTACATGTGCCTGCATAGGTAGTTCTGAGCTTCTGGAGGGGTGAGAGTGAGGGCAAAGAGGAGAAAATAAAACTGGAGTGGGGTTGGAGACAGATCACATGGGACCTCACAGGCCAGGTCAAAAGGCTTTATTGTGAGCACAACAGGGAAGCAGGGAGTAGATTCATGCAAAGGAGTGAAGAGCTCAGATTTGGGTGGAAGAAAGATAAACTTTAGCTTCTGGGTGAAGACTAGATTGGCAGAGACTCAATAGGAGGCAGGGAGAGCAGGGTGGAGGCTGAGGCAGTGTTGATGGTGTGAGCCAGCTGGATGAGGGAAATGAGAGGCAGAGCAGGCTCTCTTGGTGTTGTGGGCATGGGGGGAGAGGAGGCATTGATGCCTTCACTGCGGCCAGATATGAGATGTGTCAGGGAGACTCCCTTCATGTACCAGGAGAAGGGGGACATAGGATTGCTCTGGGAGCTTTGTTAGACTGTGGCATCAACACAGCTGACTCAGAGAAGAATTTGGCAAAATCACCTAAAGAGAGAAAGAACCCCTGAGCCACAAGACTGCTATGTAACCTGGAGGAATCAATTTCTGTGTCTGTCTATGTGTAGAAATGTGGGGATCTGAGACCCAGGAAGTGGGGGCTCAGGGGTTGGCAGCACCTGTCAGTGTCTGGGTATGGGAACCTTAGGTTCTGGATTTGGGGTGTTTCATGGCAGGACCTCTCTCCTCCCCACACCAGCCCCCAACCCCAGAATAGCTACATTTGGTTCTCTGAATTCTGGTTAGCTGATTCCAATGTAAAAGTCTCTTGGTGGATCTGCAGGGGAGAGGGGCAGCCACCACAGGGCGTCTCCCTCAGTATTAACATAAATCTCAGAGAAAACATCATTCCTCGTTTCTGGTTAGTATCAGCATGGATGGTGTTTCCATCCCTAGGTACGGGAGGAGGGGCAGATTTTGGGGGCAAACACGCTGTGTTCACATTTGGAAATGCTGAGTTTGAGGGGCCTGGAGGATGTTATGCAGAAATGTCCACGGGGTAACTGGTCATGTTTCTGGAGCTCAAGAGAAAGGCAAGCTGGGATGAGAGGTCCATTTAAGAACTAGTCAGGTAGATGGCAAAGGAAGCAATGGGAGGAGGTGAGCACCTTCAGGGAGAAGGTGCAGCTTGGGAGCAGACTAGAGGCTAGATTTTGGGGAGCCTCAGTCTTTGATTAGCAAATGATAGGTGAGGAGCTGCTGAGATGGGGCATCAGGAGAGGCAGGAGGACAACCAGGAGAGAGCTTAAGAGAGAGAGGGGAGCTGACCATGTCCCATCACTGCTGGAGAGGTGGGGGCCGAGGCAGGAGCAAGTGGAAACAAGGAGGCAGCTCATTTGAGAAATTGGGTTATGAAGGGAGGAGGGCAATGGGGTGTTAGCTGGAGGAGGAAGCAGAACAAAAGGAGGGTTTGTTTGGTCAAGGGCAAGAGACTTGAACATGTTTAAAATACCAGTTGGCAAGGAGTGGTAGAGAGGGTGTGTGTTAGGCAAGAGAGGGGGGACTGATGGATGAGGTACCCGAGGGGAGGGTTGAAATCTAAAGGGAGTGGCCTTGGACAAGCCCTGGATACCTCCTCTACTGGAATAGGAGGGAAGGTTAGGAGCAGGCAGTGGTTCTTCAGGTCTGGTAGCTGACTTTAAGGGATCTCTTTTCTGATAGGTTGTACTTTGTGAAGCAGAGCAAGACTGCATTACCAGGAGCAAGGAACAGAGGGGTGGAGGGATAGTTGAGGAAAAAGAATTTTTAGAGGGACAGATTCTGGCCAATAATATGAGGCTTTCTAGAAGGTATTTCTGCCGATCTCTGCTCAACTGTCACCTGAGAGAGGGCTTCCTTGATCCTTTAATCCCCTGTCTACTATAGCACCCCTGCTCCCCTTTCTCTTCATTTTTCTTCCAAGAGTTGCCACTACCTGAAATTGTATGCCTGATGTATTTGATTCTTGTTGATTTCCTTTCTCCCCACTTGGCAAGTAAGTTTAGGGAGGGCAGGGCTTTGTCCTATTCACACTATGTCCCCAGGAACTAGCACCATGCCTGGCATTGAGAGTGGGTGCTCCATGCCCATTTGTTGAATATGTGAGTGTATCCCTGGGAGACCCAACTCTGGGCAGCAAAGTCACTCACACAGGGTGAGGGCCAAAGTTTGCACTCCCCTGGACTCCCGGGTGCCTCTTGGATATCTGCCTTTCTGTCTTCTTAGGTGTTGGATTGCTTCCTGTGTTCTGCTCCAACCTGGTTATTCCTGGTGCTGGAGTTCATCTTTGGTGCTGAAGACAGAGACAGGTGTTACAGGCAGAACATATGCAGGGTATGGGACTGGAAAACCTAGACTTGAGAGTTGTGTGCCATTGGGCAAGGCCCATCATACCTCCCAGCCCATATGTGGTGCTAGAAGAGTCACAGAGACCTGTGTCAACCTCATCCAAAGCCTCCCAAGCTCCTTCTGTTGAGCCAGGGGTTGCTTCCATGCGTTATGTATTCACATACATCCACAGATACATGTGCAGTATTCTACTTGTCTCTGAAACAGAAGATAGAGGATAAAGTCACTTACTTGTCTCTAGAGTTGGGGGGGAACCATTTCTCTGCTCCTTGGAGCATCACGCATAGATCCCTTCCTCCAAGTTCCCCATGGCTCCCTGCTCATCCTCATAGTTGAATCTCCAAAGAGTTTGTGTAAATTGAGTATTTTTTTTTTCTCACTGATTTTCATGTTTTTTTCAAGGACACTGCCTCATCCCAATTTTTGTTGCTGCTTCTTGGCAGGCAGTCCCAACCCCTCTGGCTTTGACTACACAGATTTGCTGTCCTTGACACTACTGGGGCTCACAAACATCCCGAGTGCTCATGAATCTGGTGTGTGTGGGGGGCGGGGCAGGGCCCATGGTGTGGGGAAGACTATAGCACCCAAGGGCATCTAGGAATGTCCATACTGGAGGAGCACAGACCCAGGAGGATCTGGCCCCCAACTCCCAAGGGACAGTAGCAGCCCCAGAGAGCAGACTGCAAACTCATGGGGAAGGCCACAATCTGGCAGCTTTTAGTTCAGTGACTAAGGAGTCTTTTTTAATTTTTATTTTATTTAACTTCTTAATCTTTTTTTTTTTGCCACACTGTGTGGCATGGGGGATCCTAGATCCCTGGCCAGGGATTGAAGCCGTGCCCTCTGCACTGGGAGCGGTATGTCTTAAGTGCTGGACTGCCAGGGAAGTAAGAATTAAGATGATCCAGAGATGGTTGGGACTACTACATTTTGAAAGCAGTAAGTTCTTGGTTGCTTGAGATGTTTGAGCTCTGGGGGCAGAAGTTCCCACATGGTGAAGGAGCTGGGTCAGGCAATTCTGGGTCCTGGGAACCGGAGATCCGCATGACCTGCCTCAGGGGAGCCCCGCAGGCTGAGGAAGAGGAAAGCCCATCCCCTCCCCTCCTTAACAATTTGTTTTTCTGAACTGCTACCCCATTTTGTGAACAGATTTGTTTGTTCCCCGTGGGAGAGCTATGGCTGCAGCAGACTGGCTAAGCGGGTATCTTGTTTCCTGATTTGGCTCAACTGACTGATGACTTGGGCAGGCTCATTAACAGGAGGGGCAGTAGGAAGTGCCTCTGCAGAATCCCAGTCGGCCCCACTCCTGTGGAATGGTTCTCTTTGTCTTTGGAATGTACCATTCCCACCTATAAAGAAGGACGATGGTTTGGCAATATTAATATCTCTTTCAGATCTACTCCTCAGGGCAAAACTTCCTCCAGTTCTGAGGAGGCAGAGAAGAGAGTGGTGCCCATGCTTGCTCTTTCCATCCCCTCCTGTTTATTCTTGGTGATGTCTACAATGGGTGCAAATGTGAGGATGAGTGGCATGTGGCTCTGGAGCCAGGGTCAGGGAATTATCTCCACAACTTGTTCTTTTCCTGATTCCTTCCTTTTGGAGAAAAACAAGCTGGCCTAGACCTCGGAGTCCTGTAGGCGTCCCAACTTGGGTCATCTGAGGACTGGTCTGAGATGTCCAGTTATGCAACCCAGAGAAGCTAGCCAGGCAGCCATGACCCCTCGAGAGAGGATATCCCAGCCCTTTTGATGGGGCTGCCCTCCACTAGTGGGGCCAGGTGCCAAGAGCTATCCTCACTCCTGCCAGGATCCAGGGGTGATCAAGGGCATGCAGAAGAAATCTGGGCATGGGGAGGCAGGGCTTGCTCAGGCTGTGTATGTGCTGTGGGTGTGCTATGTGTCAGCATGAGGTCAAATCTCCAATCCTGGGTGGGGATGCTCCCGTCCTCAGGCCAGGGGGACACTCACAGCTAATAAGGAGAAAAACAAGGCACAGATGAACCAGATCAGCCAAGGGTTCCTTCCAACCCTGAGATTCTGTGAGTCTGGCTTTGTGATTTAAGCCTCTCCTTGTCCCCTGTCAACTGAACTTGAGAGGGATGGAGAGAAAGGGCACAGTCATGGTGTTCAAAAAGTCAGCAAGGAAAACCCAGGAGCGCAGATGGAAAAATAAGAGGGACACAGGAGGAAGGGATTATTTCCAGGGATACCAAACAAGAAGGAAGCAAGAAAGAGATCAGGGACACCAGAAGGAAGGTTCCCTTTTACTAATCGGCAGAGATTATGTTGCTCACTTGTAACCTTTTGGACACTGTGTTCACAAGGGCAATGAAATTCTTACAACCCATTATTCTGGGTTGAACTCAGAATAAAGAGTTCAGAGGCAGAGGGGGAAAGGCTCTATGGGGAGATTACACTGGACCCTACAGAGGGCCTGGAAGGAGAGGAACCCCAGAAAAACCACAGATGATTGGCTGGAGGCCCAAGTAGCCAAGCCCAGTCCCTCTTTGGGATCTTGGTCTAGACAAGGATTCCTGGGGCTAAATTTTCAAATGTCCTGTGTTCTTCTTCAAGGTTGTTTCCTGGAAGATACAACATGGATTAATTGAGTGGGTGAGGACTGTGAAAAGAAACTTTACAAGGAGGAAAAGCTGGGCCAGTCCTTGCACGGCCTTGTCGTGAACAGCACGCCCTAGGATTGTGCAGTATACAGTTTATACAGCTGAACACAACAACCCTGACAGATTTCAGTACAGGGAAGAGAATGTGGGGCTCTAACCCAAGTTAGAGCACTACTAAGCTACAAGCAAAGTGCAAGTCAGTTCACACCTCTGAGCCTCAGTTTTCTCATCTGTAAGATGGGAATAATTGTTCTGCATTAGGTACCTGAAGTGATCTATGAATTCACTCCCGTAGCTCCTGATTTACGGGAGATACACAATAATATCTGTACCCTCCCATCCCCTATGTTGTAAGAAAGAATGTGGAAATGAGCAGTGAATCTGAACTTTAGCCAGAGCAGGCAGGATAGGGTCATCTGGGAAAACAAAAAGAAATCTGTGGTACTGTTTACCACACAGGAAGTGCTGATGGTGGCCTTTCTTCTTTCACTTCCAAGATTGAGTGAGACTTGAACTGGTTCTTCATGAGATGGCCTATCTCTGGCCAATGTTTAGACTAGCCAGATGCTTTGTATGCTTTCTCCCTCCTTTCTAGTCTTCTCTGTCAGCTCCTTTTTCATTCTGTTCATCTGGCACACTGTTTATCAAGGATACTCTGTATCTGGTGAGCTCCATAGTGACCTGGGGACGCCCCACACATGATCTGTGCTTCTGGGAAACTCACGGCCCACAGGTGGGGTCAGGTCAGGGGTCCTGGGTGTGAATCCCAGGTCTATCGCTAACAAGCTGTGTGACTAAGCTTCTCATAGTTGACTTGCCCTTAACTCCGAAGTAGGAATTATGATAGTGCCTATCTTATAGAATTTTCTGAGAGTTAAATAAAAGAATTTGCATGTAGTATTAGCTCAGTATCTGAACGCATCAAATGTTCAGTGAATGTCAAATATTTTATTAAATTTTGGGGGTCTTGGATAAAAGCAATTATAGCACAAGGCAGAATACGGGTAAGGCCCTGGTAGGGCTAGAGAGGTCCAGAGGAGGCAGAGATGTCAGCTGGTGGAAGGTTAGAGAGGTCCCCAGAGAGGTCATTCAGGCTGGATGCCAAGGTACAGACAGAACATCAATGGGCTCTCTTGGGTAGAGGGTATATGAAGAGTGAGGAATGGTATATAACAAATGCACAGAGATGATGCCACACCCCAAGAGGTCAACGTAGTTTCAAGCACTCAGACTCACAAGGCTACCAGAGGCACAGTTAGCACTTGTTTCCTCCAAGGATATGGGCAACCAGCCAGCAAGGCAGCATCAGGCATTCCTCACAACCTCCACATAGCCATTAGCCACTGTTTGCTCCTCAGGGGACGGCCAAAGGCAGGGAGATAAGCTCCCCATCCGGGATGTGGGTCAAGCTTGTTTTCGAATCTCCAAGTCCCACCGAATCCCTGTGTCCACTAGCAGTCCCAAGGGTCCTGCAAGGTCATGCACATTACCAGAGTCACCACACTCAGAGAAGCCCAAAGCATGGTGCTCTCATCAGGTGTGCATGGTTCTTTCCAGTCCAGATATTATTTACCTCCCAGGGTTCATTTGGCCATAGCTATGTTGCCTAGCAACACAGTTGATGTTCTACAGTTGTCAAGTTTCCAGGGGAATGGGTTGGAGAGTGTAACGCAAGGGTCAATTTACCTTGTAACAGGAGATAATGTTTGGTGAATGCTTTACCTGCAGTTGGAAGTATCTCAGGGCATGTCCAGACCACACTCTTTATTGCATTTTAGGGGCATTGAGGAGGAAGATGTGTGCAGGAGATGCAGGGATGAGGCTTGGAAGAAGATATTGGGAATGGGAGGGAAGGTTTGAAGGAGAGGAAACTTTTAGTCAGTCGAGGGCTTCCCTTGCCCAGGATCCACATGACCTCAAATAATGACATACCTGCCTTGTGTGTTCATTAATGTCACAGTGACTTGCCCGAGTTCACACATCTGAAAAATAGGGGAAATCAACATTCAAACCCAGATCTGTCAGGCTCCAAAGACTGCTGTGAGTTCTTGGGAAGCAACCTCAGATCTCTGTACTTAGGCTCCTCTTACTTCCCTTGTGGCTCAGATGACCTTGGTTCAATCCCTGGGTTGGGAAGAGCCCCTGGAGAAGAAAATGGCAACCCACCCCAGTATTCTTGCCTGGAAAATCCCATGGACAGAGTATCCTGGTGGGATATGGTCCATGGGGTCACAAAGAGTTGGACACGACTGAACGACTTCACTTTTCCCTGAAATGGGAAGAATGGTTTTGAAGATGCGATGAATCAAGATATAAGGTGCTTAGAAGAAGGCCTGGCACACAGCAGGTGCTTAATGAAGATTGGTTGTTACTATACTGTCTCCCAAACTATGGTGCTAACCCATGGGCAGGCAACTGGAAAGTTTAAAGTGTACTTCTAAAAGGCTCCTTCAAAATAGGGGGAAATGGATAAATGCATAATGGTATACCCCTGAAGTGGAATACTAGGCAGTTGTTGGAAACACTCTGAAAAAAGTGAAGTCGTTCAGTTGTGTCTGACTCTTTGCGACCCCAAGGACTGTAGCCTATCATGCTCCTCCATCCATGGGATTTTCCAGGCAAGAGTACTGGAGTGGGGTGCCATTTCCTTCTCCAAAGGATCTTTCCGACCCAAGGATCGAACCCAGGTGTCCCGCATTGTTGGCAGACACTTTGCTGTCTGAGCCATCAAATATCTTAAATAAAAAAGCCATGTCTTGGAAAGGTATTTATCATATACATAAGGCATATACAGTATATGTATATGTATCATATACATATACCACTTACATAAGGCAGCTCTAGGTGAGTAGATGTGGCTAGAAAAACCTCCGAAGTTGGTCTCTGCAGCCTCGTCTCCAGCCACTGCCCCACCTAGTGGCAGCTCCTGGGAGACACCATACTTTTTCCTACTCCAGACACTGCTTGCTGCTCCCTCTGCCTTAGAGTGCTCTTCCCTTACTTTTCACACGGTCAGCTCCAGTATCATCTTTCAGTTTGACCTTGAATGTCCTCGCCAACAAGAGTCCATCCTGGGTCACTCTATCTCAGCAGGGTCTCCCTGTTAAGTCTCTCTCCCAGCGCTGTGCTTATTTCCTTGTGAGTACTTCCTACTGTCTGCAGTCATTTGACTTTGTTGTTTACTTGTTTATTAACACTTCCCCACCTAGAGTGAATTGGAAGGACTGTGTTTATCTCATTCCCCTGAAACATCTAGACAGTGCTCTGCACATAGTACATCCTCAATTAAAAAAAAAAGTGCCCCATGATTTAGGGGTGGAATCGAGGTGATTTTGAGGTGTATTGAACAACAAGCTGGAATTCTCTAATGAAAACTTTGATGCTGAAAGAAACCTCTTTTTGGCTGCAGTGGAGATAGGTTGGTGACAGGTACCAGATGGAAGTAAGTTGGCCAGTTTGGGTTGCTGTGCTCACCCAGGGGCAATAAAGCGTGGCCTGGACTTAGAGCAGTGGCTCTGGGGCTGGAGAGAGGACTGAGCCCAGAGATGTGCAGGACTGTAACTGGCTGGGAGGGAAGGGCCGCAGGAGGAGGGAGGGGTGCTCCCTGCACCTTCCCGGGCAACCTCCTCTCTTCCCTGCTGGCCTGGCTGGTGATGCTGGGGTCCTGAGTGGCCTGGCCTTCTGTTGCTATTTCAGATCCAGCAGACTGGGAGTTTGGACAAGGTGGTGTCCTGGACTCACGAGTTCCCTTACGCCCACCAACTCTGGGTTGGACAATTTCTTGGCTTCCTGAACATCTATGATCCTGACTATGCCAAAGCTGTGTACAGTCGAGGAGGTGAGGACTCCTGGAAGAAGTTGGAGCTTCCTGAGAGCAGAGGGCTCAGGGTGCCATGTGGGGAGGGGTCCTGGGCCTGCACCCTAAGTCTGGGCAGGTGAAGTCCTCACCTTATTCATCACCAAACATCCTCCAGGAATCCCCCAGTCCCTGTTTGACCAAGCTTCTCTTTCTCTTATAGACCCTAAGGCCCCAGATTTCTATGACTTCTTCCTCCAGTGGATAGGTGAGTAGGCACTTGCCCTCCCTGTCCTTGGTGCTGGGTGACCAGGAGCCTTCCCTGTCTGATCCCTCCTTGCCCAGTGTCCACTCTTATGGTTACTCCATCCACCGGACCACCTGGCCCCAAGTTGCCACCCTAAGCTCAGCTTCTCAGTAGGAAATAGTGGAGGAGGCAGGAGAACTCTGGGCTGCCTGAGAGGTGGGGTTCAGGCAACTTGTCCTGCCAGGGTGTCCTCTTCCCTGGGCAGGCAGGGCAAAGGCTCTGGGCAATGTTCCTCCCCGCATTATCGAGGAACAGCTTCCTGGAGGAGGTGGCACTACAGGAGATCTGAGGAGATTATATTGGTGGTGCTGGCTGGGGCAAGGGCCTGTGGAAAGGAATGTGGAAAGACAGGATCCAGGCTGTCTTTCCAGGCTGCGAGGCTGGGTGCCTGAAAGGCAGACCTGGGTTTGGATGCCAGGCTGATCAGGAGGATGGGAGTGGGGTTAGGTGGGGTGGTGTGTGCTTGATCCCAGGCTGCCAGGGGTGGGGGCAGGATTGTGTGAACTGACCAGCCATCCCTCTCCCATGCCTCCCCCAGGGAAAGGCTTGCTGGTTCTCCAAGGGCCTAAGTGGTTCCAGCATCGCAAGCTGCTCACACCTGGCTTCCACTATGATGTGCTGAAGCCCTACGTGGCCCTGTTTGCTGAGTCCACGCGTGTCATGCTGGTGAGCTCCCTGTGCCAGGCTCCTGGAGGCTGTGCTGTGGGGCCAGCCCCCCGCCCCCCAGTTTTTCCTGGGAGAGGGCAGTGAGGAGAGTTGCTGAGGCCCGAGGCCCTGTTCTGCCTGCAGCAGCAGTGTGAGCCTTGCTCTGCCTGATACTTACTGCTGGCTGTGTGCTGACAACGTGCTGAGGCTCCAAGCCGCCCAACAGCCCCAGCTTTTGTCTCCACCGGGAGACCAGCACTCCCTCTTCCTACATCAAAGGGCCCCTGCGAGACCCCAGGAAAGCTCCTACTGTAGCAGACTGGAGGGCTGCCTGTATCTGAGAATATTAGGAAGACCTTTCATATCTAAAAAGTGTCTCCTCATCCTTGGCCTAGCACAACTGCCTGAACTAATGTCGAGAGTAACTCTAAAATGGATGCTGGGAGTCAGGGGTCAAGAACTAGGCTCAGAGGCTTATAGCCGGATAATCCCTGAGGTTACCTGGGCTAGCCTGTCTTCTTGCAGGAGACTACCCCCTCCCCACCCGCCAGCATCACTGCAGGCCTGACGCACACAGACTGAGCTGGGGAGCTTACCACCTTTGGCCCTCCTCTTCCCTCATACACAGCTGCCCTGGCTGTGTGTGCTGGGTGAGGTTCTGTGGGTTCTGAGGGTTCTGAGGTTCTGTGGGTTCTGCCCTCTGAGCCTGAACCACCCCCCACCCCCACCCATAACAGCAGGATGAGGCCAGGCCAGGGACCCGGAGTGCGTGTGGGGAGGACAGTGGTGGGTCCTGCAGGCACGGTGGGGCACCCAGCCTGGTGGGCCCCCTCCCCTACATCACCTCCCATCTCTGGGCTCTAGGACAAGTGGGAGAAAAAGGCTCGTGAGCAAAAGAGCTTTGACATCTACAGCGATGTGGGCCACATGGCGCTGGACTCGCTCATGAAGTGCACCTTTGGCAAAGGAACCAGCGGCCTGAATGACAGGTCAGGGGCCCTCGGGGCTGACCACGGTCTCCACCCAGGTCGGCTCAGAGGGCATGTGAGGTGGCAGGAATCCTGGGCCCTGGTCTGAGAAGAGAGGGGCGTCCTGCTCTACGGAGCCCCAGCTCAGGTGGAGCTGGGCCTTTCCCATGGCTCTCATGGGAAGCTTGATGGTGGGCCGAGGACGGGCAGAGAGTGCAGTACTTGGAACTGGATTCCACTCACTCGGGGGCTCTGCTGCGGGTCAGGGTCTCAGCATCTCCCCTTCCCTCTACTGTGCAGGGACAATAACTACTACCTGTCGGTCAAAGAACTCACACTGCTGATGCAGCAGCGCATCGATTCCTTCCAGTACCACAATGACTTCATCTACTTTCTCACCCCACATGGCCGCCGCTTCCTGCGGGCCTGCCAGGTGGCCCATGACCACACAGGTGGGCCTTTCCTGCGCCGCCCGCCCACAGGAGGCCTAGGTTCTGGTCTAGCTCCTCCTGGCCCCTGGGGGACCCCTCCCATTGCAGGACCTCTGTTCCCCTTTTGGGCAGAGGGTGGGTCCGCAGGCAGTGACACCCTGTGCTCCCGGCCCAGACCAGGTCATCAGGGAACGGAAAGCAGCCCTCCAGGATGAGAAAGAGCGGGAGAGGATACAGAGCAAGAGGCACCTGGACTTCCTGGACATTCTCCTGGGGGCTCGGGTGAGTGCGCAGTCACCCACCCTTGCCTAGAACATGTCCCTGACGGGTCTTCAGACTGTCCTCCTGAGACAGGGCTCCCTGGACAGCAGCAGGGGCTGTTAAGCATCTTTTCCCTCTTTCTCCAGCAAATATGACCTGTTTCTTGTCCTGTGGTGCTGTGCTGTGCTCTGTCGCTCAGCTGTGTCCAACTCTGCAACCCCGTGAACTGTAGCCCGCCAGGCTCCTCTGTCAGTGGGGGATTCTCCAGGCAACAATACTAGAGTGGGTTGCCATGCCCTCCTCCAGGGGATCTTCCCAACCCAGGGCTTGAACCCAAATCTCCAGCATTGCAGGTGGATTATTTATCGTCTGAGCCACCAGGGAAGCCCAAGAATACTGGAGTGGGTAGCCTTTCCTTTCTCCAGGGGATCTTCCTGACCCAGGAATCGAACTGGAGTGTCCTGCATTGCAGGCAGATTCTTTACCAGCTGAGCTACCTGGGAAGCCCTTGTCCAATGGTATATATCAGCAAAGGCTCAGAGGTGGGAGGGTGACTGGTGTGGTGCTGGGGAGAGATGTAGTGGCAGGGAGGCTGGGTCTACATGAAACAGAAGACCAATTCCAGCCTTTGAAGACTCTGAAGAATCTTAGCAACCTAGAACCTTAGACTTTATACATTACTCATTCATTCATTCAAGGAGGTCATGGCAACCCATTACAGTACCCTTGCCTGGAGAATCTCATGGACAGAGGAGCCTGGGTGGGGCTAGAGTCCATAGGGTCACACAGAGTTGGACATGACTGAAGTGACTGAACACCCGCAGCAACATTCATTTATTCACTCATTCAACTGGTCCTTCCACTCCACAAACTCACTGAGCCCTACTCTTGGTTAGTTCTCACGCTAGGGATGCAGATGCTGAGAAAGCCCTAGCCCTGGTCTCCTGACTCTCACAGTCAGGTGGCAGGGACAGGAGGTAGATGTTGACAAAGACTTCTTCCTCCTCCAGAAGGCATTGTGTGTGTCAGGTGAGCCCAATTGATAGGACTGGGTAAAATCACAAGTCATTTGGCCAGAGGGATCAAAGAAGACTTCCTGGAGTAGGAGTCATCCAAGCTGGCCTTGGGAGAACAGATAGGAATCAAAGAGACGCTCCGAACCCCTAGTCTGAAAAGGAATTTCCCTCCCTCTCCCAGACCTTCATTTGACAGCTACTCTTGTGAGGCCTTGTTGGAACCTACCTCACATGCCTTGGGCTGTCCCATTGTGCTTTCCTGACCCAGGATGAAGAAGGCATCAAGCTATCAGATGAAGACCTCCGGGCCGAGGTGGACACATTCATGTTCGAAGGCCATGACACCACCACCAGCGCCATCTCATGGGTTCTCTACTGCATGTCCCTGTACCCCGAGCACCAGCGTCGTTGTCGGGAAGAGATTCAGGAGATTCTTGGGGACCGGGACACTTTGAAGTGGTGAGTGAGGCTGCGGGTGAGCCCAGTCTGTCCCAAGGAACAGCTGCGCCTACAGGGCCATCCTGGAAACCAGGCGACGGCAGTTAGCCCTTGTCATTTTCCCCTCCAGAGTTGTGGCTTTTGGGGGGAAGCTATGTGTGGACACAGCCCCGAGCCCTTTCTCTCACCGTGGACCATTTTCAGATGTGTCTTGTAAAGGTGGTCAAGAGGCTGACTTTTATGTTGGCTCCCTCTGGTGGCAGAACGTGACTACCCTTCTGGGTTCCCAGATAGATCAGGGAGCATTGGAAAGGATTTGAACACTGAGGATGAACAGAGCTGGGGTAGCAGGAAGAGCTGATTCCCTCCCACCTGCTTTTGGATGGCCAATGTGCAGCCTCTAGACTCCTCTGATGAAGGAGAAAAGGCTGTTGCCCAAACATCATCACTTAGAAACTTACAACTATTTTGTTTCTTCATTCAAGCTTGAGCTCATATCACGACACTGATTGACGCTGACCTCTCTCTGGAGAATGATCTTTGGCAGTTTTGACTGGCCCCCCTCCTGCATGTGCCCTCTGCCCCGCCTCTCCCTGCCTCTTCCCCTTGGGCTTTCGAGTCCTGTCACCTTTCTCTCTAGACTCCTGTGTTACCTCCAGCCCAGGGATAGGACACAGCAGGGGCCACAGAAAATGCTCAGTCGAGGGAAGAAACTTTAGACTCGCTGAGGGAGACTGACTTAGAATTCCAGAATCTGGGATTTGAAGGATGTGGTTTTACTGGTCAGAGGTTGGAAACCTCCTAGGGTGTCCAGCCAGGTGCCAGATGCTGTTAGGAGTGTGGGGGATGAGAGTGAGTGGCCAATACTGCCTTGGGGGAGTTTTTAGAAAGACAAACTCTTGCAGAACCAAAAAGCTAGAGAAAACCACAGAGTGGGGTAAGATTGAGCGGCCCCATGTTCAGAAGAGAGGAATCAAAAGGGGTGGGCCCAAGTTGGCTTTCTAAAGAGATGTGTGAGGCTCAGAAAGGCCAAGGGGGAGAACTGGGTGCTCTGGGTTGGGGAACAGTGTGAACACAGCCTGGAGGCAGGGAGTTGAAACATTTATTTAATTTTCATTTTATTCCATCTCAATCTTGAAGCAACTTAAAGGACACATTCAATTAAATGTAGAACACAAGTGAAAAATGAGGACCGAGGGAATAAACCCTAGAGTTTGGGGCTCTGTAGTTAGCTGTTGCACAGTCATTATAGCTGGAGCACATTTGAGGTCTGAACTTCCTAGTGGCAAAATGGAAATATCTATCCATCTGTCTATCTATCTATCCATCTGTCTATCTATCTATCCATCTGTCTATCTATCTATCCATCTGTCTATCTATATGTAGTTACTCACCCCCTCCAAGCTCGTTATTGTTTGACATTTATTCATTCAGCCACTGTATGTCAGCCCCTACCCCTTGCCATTCCAGCTCCATGGGGAATGAAGCAGAACCTAAAGAACTGTTCCTCGTGGGGTTTCTGGGGGACACTGAAAGAGTGACCTTGCCTTTGATGGCCAGGAGCACATACACCCCTAGGATCCTGTGCTTTCCCTTCCTAGCTGTGAAAATGAGGGAGGGATGGAGAAAAGTGGAGCCAGGCCCCTGAGTCTGTGTGTCCACTCCACGTCTGGCCTGGACACTTGGAGCACTTGCGTCCCTCTGACTCCCTTATGTGTGATGGTGGTGAAGTGGGGATTCTGGCTGGGCCTGCCTTCCTGCAGGACTGTGCTGCCCCCCAGTCCACAAAGGCCTGCTTGTGTTGCTGGCAGGGACGATCTGGCAGAGATGACCTACCTGACCATGTGCATCAAGGAGAGCTTCCGCCTGTACCCGCCTGTGCCCCAAGTGTACCGCCAGCTCAGCCAGCCTGTCAACTTTGTGGATGGTCGCTCTCTACCTGAAGGTGGGATGCGGTAGATTTCGAGGTGGAGCCAGAGTCCCTGTGGGTGCTCTCTCTACCCCTGTACCAGAGGGGAAGAGACCAGGCTTTGTGTTCGGCCAGCATCAAAGTCCTAGCTCCATAATGTGTGGGTAAATCCACCAACATCTACACCTCTGGTCTGTCTCCTATGAACTGGGGGTGAGAAGGGTCCCTGCCATACAGGGCTGTTTTCAGAATTAAAGAGGCAGTATTCATCAGGGATGTCATGTACCACCAAGCAGATTGTGCCCTGAACAGCTTCAGGTGGCGTCATTCACTTAGACTATGATGTGGTGCAATGGACAAGCTGTACAACTGTGTGTGGTGGCTTTGTAAGGAGCATTTGACTCTGGATCTGACACATAGTAAGCGCCCAATGAATGGTAGTTGTTACTACTGATGGCATACTACTTCTCTTGAGAGTCAGTTAATGGAAAGTGGGAAGTGGGTAATAATCCTTGCCTGTCCTTCCTCGTGGTGCGGTGGGTTTGGTCCTCTTTAACTTTTCCGTTCTACAAATGTCTGTGTCAGGTGCTACACCTGGTGCTGGGGCTATGGGAAGTAGGTGTGCTGTTGATCAACACACTTTGATGTGTTGAGGGTGGGTATGAACTTTCCGTCACTGGTAGTGCTCAGGGACGGACTGGTGCTCAGTTAGGGGCACCAGTTAGGGGATTCTGACCCTGTGAAGAGGTGGGCCTGGCTGTCCCAGGACTGTCTGGTCACCAGTTTTCTGCTCTGCTCTGCCCACAGGCAGCCTGATTTCTCTGCACATCTATGCCCTCCATAGGAATAGTACAGTGTGGCCTGACCCTGAGGTATGCCATCCCTGGGCTCGGAGTTCAGAGGAGGTGGGCTTCTGTGGGGTCAGCCTGCCCTGGGACCTGGCAGATATTCAAGCAAGCCCTGTCCCCTCAGGTCTTCGACCCCTTGCGCTTTTCTCCCGAGAACGTGGCCGGACGTCACAGCTTTGCCTTCATTCCCTTCTCTGCTGGGCCCAGGTAAGGAGAGCCCAACGTCCCTGTCCAGAGGTGAGGATGGAGGATGTCATGGAACATCCTTTGGGGGAACTCTGCGATGAGGAGGGCCATGCTGGGTGTGCGGTGACCCTGATGTGAGGGAAGTTCCAGGGACCCTCTTCCTGCCATTAGCATACTCTTGTCTTTGGCAGGTGGGGTGGGTGAGTCATTCCAAGAGAGACCCCTAAGTCACAACCCACAGTATGAACCTACCTAGTCTGGGACCCTCACTATGCCCCCAAGATCTGTTTCTGAAGACCAGGCCAATCAATCGGTCAGTCAATGATTCATCCATACACAGTGACTGATTTCTGTTGGACACTTAGAGCGCTAGTTTTCATCACTCTGGATGTCTCATAGCCTGATGTCATTTTGTGCTGTTCATTGCAGGAACTGCATTGGCCAGCAGTTTGCTATGGCCGAGGTAAAGGTGGTCACAGCCCTCTGCTTGCTCCGTTTTGAGTTTGCCCCGGATCCCTCGAGGCTACCCATCAAGATGCCCCAACTGGTCCTACGCTCCAAGAATGGCATCCACCTCCATCTGAAGCCGCTGGGGCCAGGCTCTGAGAAGTAGCTCTGCTGAGATGAGAGCTCCAGACAGCCCAACCTGTGGCCTCTTCCTGGACGCTGCCCTCTCCAAGCTGGGTTGTAGAGTAGCTGTGCTCCCCTGTCTTCTGTAGGCTTATGGACTAGAATCAGAATAGGCATCTGATAGACAATCACCTCAAAGGCAATGCCATGTAAACATGTGTGTCTATAAATGCTTACTGCACATGTGTTCCCGAGCTCACTCATTCATTTAACAAACATGCTGAATAACTACTTGCTTCTAGATTCTTTATTGATCTCCCATAATTGTCCATCTTTCTAAAATTTACACGGCATTCACATGGAATCTGTGCCTTGGGACTGGTGGTTATGATCAGACACTCATCCACTCCACACAATAGACAGATGGCTTTCGGAGCTTGCCCCTTTCACCAAGATCTGTTTCTTTGTTTAACTTTGTATGTATGTGTCTGGAATATAACAGACATAAGGAAAAACTGCTTAAATCAAAGATACATAAGAAGGAATTTTTAGAGAAAACTCCCTGATAACCACTGTTGAGGTTGAGAAATATGGACTATGGTTTCATGGGTATAAATTCTGCCCCTTCTGAGATGGTCTCTGGGGTACTCCTGCCATCATCAGCATCTGTATCACTGTTACCTGGTGCCCTGGGCATGTGAGTTTTGGCTGGGGAAGGTAGCAGAGTGACATTAAAGGGTGGCTTCCTGGAAGAGATGGTGCTTGAATCAGGGTTTAAGGCAGGGTGAGGTATGAGGGTGCAAAGAGGGACTTTTGGAGAAGGACTCAGGCTGGGGCCATGTGGGGAATTAGTGCTCTTCCCAAAGTAGTCCCTGCCTGATGGCTGGGAGCATATACACCTCTAGGGTTCAAGTCTAAAGCCATTAGTGGGCTTCAATCCAGGAACTGGACAGGTGTGGAAGGAAGGGAACTGGGCTCTAGGGGAGAGGCAAGAGAGGGAGAATTCTGGCTTTGGGACTTGGGGATGTCTTTATATTGCCCTGGGGATAGACCACCTGGAGACACATCCTTCCTGCTGCTGATGCGTGGCCTCTGAGAAGAAGGTCACAGCCTTGGGAGTCGGGCCATGGGCCTCATGCTCACTCCTACAAAGCCTTGTCAAGACTCAGATCTCCTTGCTCACCTGAGGCTGGGATGCTGAGGCCTCACCAGAGTGTCTCCCATGCCACCCACTTTCCCCTCTGTCCTGGCCCTGGACAGAACTTTCTCTGCACAAGTGAAAAAATGGTTTCCATAGGCATTCCTGGGGAGAAGAGCTCAGCGTACCATCCATCTCTGACCCATGGGTGGAACTCAAGTCTAGGATGCATCTACTCCTCTGATCCCTGGATTGTCAGGAGGCCAGTGAGGCAGGACTGGAAGAAGATGTTATCCCACTTAAACACTAAGGGAAGGAACCTGACTCTGCCCTCTTCTGGCTAAGACTCCATGGGTAGAATTGCATCTCTCTCTGAGGGCACATGCCCTTGAGACCTCTGGAGTCAGAAGGAATGGGGAAGGTCCCTGTGAGAGGGGAGCTGGGGGACCAATGGGCACCAAAGCTGAATTCCATTTAATCCTACCAGCTCTCCAAAGAGATCCTGCTGCCTCATAGGATCCAGGATTTGTGCACATGTGTGTGAGCAGAGTGTGGAGTGCGTAAGGGGCACATATAGCTTGAGGTTGCACAGGGATTGTCTATGTACAACCCCAGCTGCTACATGTATATGATATGTACAACCCCAGTTGTATCCTGGCAGATGCACGTAGGAGTATGGATGCAGCTGGGGTCTTTCCTACTGCCTGGAACAAGCCGGGTCTCTTCTTGGTCATTCTCTTCAGCTCCTGTAAAATCCTGTGATTACAACTCATGTTCATGGCTGGCCACACAGAAGAAAAAGTTCCCATCTCCCCATGCTCTGAGAGTGACTAGACTGACCCTTTCGGTGCCACTTCACTCCAGGGGACTCGTCAAACTTCCTGCCTAGGACACACCCAGCTAACTCTACTGCTCCATTCCTGGTCAAACACAGTGTCTACCTGGCCACTTTTTTTTTTTTTCCATCCAACAAGAAGCATTAACTTTATTAATGTTAGAAACAGTACAAACTTCAAAGTCAGCTGCAGTTACTCTTTTGAAGCACCAAAAAAGGTCCTTTTTTCAGATAGGTATTGTTAATGCCGTAATAGCACTTACAATATCATTACTGTTGTTCTTCAGGGCTCGGACTGCCTTTGTTCTTGACACATTTGCTTGTGACATGACCAATTCTAACCCCTTAACTTCCACACCTGTTTCATCAACCTCTTCCTCTTCACTCTCCTCTTGTACAGTTGGAATCTGTGTTTTCCTGAATTTTGGAAACAGCTTCACTTTGAACGTTGAATTTCTCAGCAGCTGCTAATTGTACTTGCTGAGATAAGTCCTTGATCTTGGCTTCCCTCAAAACTATCTAGGTATTTGAAGCTGGGCTCTTGTACACATCTGGTTTCTTGATGACAAAAAGGATATTCTTAGATGTCTGGATAGCCACTCTAGTAACCCCTGTAACCTGGTGAAGACCTAGTTTGGACATAGCCTTCCACACCTTCCTTTCACTCCAGCTCTGTTTTGCTTTCCTAACTGGTTCTTCATCAGTTTCAGCTGCTGCTGCCAGCTGGGCTTGTGTGGTTGCTTGCACAGAATCCTGTTCCTCAAGTTCTGGTTTCTGTTCTAGACCTTGTCTCAGCCTGCGACTGTGGCAACTCCTGCTCTAGGGCAGGGATTTTTCTGTGGCTTCACCGGGTGTTTTGTAGGGGGAGTGCAGAACTAAGATGGCCATAGAAAGAGAGCAAGTGAGAGTGTGACCCACCTGTTGCAGAAGAAAGCCTTCCCCTGGTCACTTCTAGAAGCAGAATGAACTAGCCTGGTGACCTAGGAACCTGGAGATGGGGAGAGGATTACTGGTCTGAAGGTCCCGGCCACAGGCACTGGCTGGGGAGAGGTCCCATTAGGAGGCACATGGCAACAGCACAGCACAGCGCTGCTGGGAGGTCTACTCTGGCACCAGGACACTGGTCTAGGAAGGGCAGGGGTGGAAGGGAGGAGGACCTGTGTGCAGAACCAGAAGAGAGCAGGGCTGGGTGCAGAGAGGCTGGAGGAGGAGTGCAAAGGGTCTGGTTCTGGTCAGTGCCCAGGGTCAGGAGGACAGGCCCCAACATGGTCTCCAGGAATGGCAGGGTTGAAGAAGCCTGTCCTCACTCAGAGTGGCCAGGCTGCATGCCAGGGACTCCAAGGTGCTATCCTGTGGGGGAGGTGCCACCAGCTGTCCTGGATTTGGGTCTGACACCTGTTACCAGTAGTCAAGCCTTGTGCCCAGTTGGCTCCTCCTATACCCTCCAGCACAGCTGCCCACTCTAGGCTTCTGAGGAGCCTGAGGCCATGCCTGAGAGGAAGGGCTGCCAAGGGACTGGAGAGAAGGCCAGCCTGGACTCTGCTCAAATCTCATTTGGGGTGAAGAAGCCCCTTGTGTCTGGCCAAGTCTGTAATGTCTTCCCTGCTAGCACAGGGTGGGTGCTGGCTGGGCCCCTCTACAGATGGGGTGAGGAAGCCACCACGGAAGAGCAGGAGGCTCCTTCCCTGACAGGTGCTGGTGTGAGCATCTTCCCTCTGAGCCTTTGGAGACAAGCCCTTTCTCCTGACTCAGCTGTCATGGGAGCTTCAGGTGCCAGGCAGCATGTGGGGCATGAGGGACCTCAGAGTGTGAGGCTGCAGTGGGGCCAGACACTTTCCCTGCTGGGGTTCCAGCCCCACAGAGCAGATGTCATCTCCCCTCCTCCTCTCTACTGTCTTCCCTCCACTTCTTTCTCTTTTGTTTCATCCAGATCCTTTCAGAGAAGACAAGTACACTCCATATGACATGCGAACTTTATTAAGGGAGAGCAAGAGAGGGGAAGCCACATGACTGACACATGGGTAGGCATTGGAGAGAGCCGGAGACAGGCTGATGGTGGTCACACAAGACTTAACATGTCCAGCAATGGCTGCCCAGGTGTCCTCATCCTAATCACCAGACAGGAGAACAAGTCTGTCTTATCTGAGTTGTTCATCTAATCACAAAAGTCCTGGTGAAAGAGAAAGTGATGTGAAGACAGAAGCAGAGGGACGTTTGAGATGCTGCTCAATTCACATAGGGAGGAGGGCCCAGGAGCCAAGGAATGCAAGGATTGCAGAGCTAGATGCAGAACAGGCAAAGAGTGGGACCCTGTCCTAGATCTTTGGAGGTGGAGCCCACCAACATCTTCCTTTTCCCAGGGAAACCCACTTCAGATTTCTCACTCCAGAGTCTTCAGAGAATAACTTTGTATTTTTCTAAGTCTCTAAGATATTCTGCCCTGTGCTTAGTCAAGTCCAACTCTTTGCCATCCTGTGAACTGCAATCCACCAGGCTCCTCTGTTCATGGGATTTCCCAGGCAAGAATACTGGAGTGGGTTGCCATTTCCTTCTCCAAGGGATCTTCCTGACCCAGATATTGAATTTCTCTCTGGTGGCTCCTGCATACCAGGTGGGTTCTTTATCCCATAAGCCATCAGAGAAGCCCCAAGTCCCTAAGCCAATGGCAAATTATTTTAGAAGCAAATATACGTGAATTCAGGGTCAGATAGGCAGGCAGAAGGGGAGAAACAGAGGAGAGAACAGACAGACTGGAGGGTATCAGGTGATCAGGATTCCAGTGGACAGTGAGAGATACAGGGGGTCAGAGACAGATGGAGAGACAGCAGATAGAGAGCCTGGAGAAAGGTGAGAGGAGAAGGGCAAAAAGTCAGCTGCTGGGCAGGAGGCAGGAGATAAGGCAAGCTGGTAGGGGGTAGACAGAAGCAGGAAATGGGCAAAGGGGCAAGGACAGGGAGAGTGACAGCAAGACAGGATGGCGGGCAGGGGCCCTCAGAGCTTGTCCTTGTCTCCACCTGGATCAGACAGTTTCCTGAGCTGCAAGTGGATCCCATTTTTGGATCTCAGCACCATGATTGGAGTGGGCACAGGGACCCTGGAGGGATCTGGTGACAGCTCAAAGCGAAGCAAGGTCAGGGCCACGGCCACCTTCAACTCATTCATGGCAAACTGCTTCCCGATGCAGTTCCTGGGTTGGGAGATAAAAAGGAAGAGAGCAGAGGTTTCTAACCCCTGCTGATCACAGGGATTCAGGGCTGCCCTCCACATGGCCCAGCCCTGATCCCTTCCTTACTCATTGCATTGAACTTGACAGCCAAGCCTTGGGCCAAACTCTTCCCCTGACCTATGACAAAGCCCACCTCTCCAAGGACTATCTCCTACCTTCTACTTCTGCTCTCAGCAGGAAAACCTGGGGAGCGTCAGTGCTCTAAGCTACAGAGTCAAGTCAACTGGATCCAGACTGTGAACTAGTATTCACTCATCCACTGGCAATTCCCGGTTTCAGGTCAGCCCAGGGCACTGTAGGGGCAGGGTGGACAGCCTCTCAGGACCTTACCACCTATGGTAGACAAACAGGCTGCCCAGTTCCCAGAGATGACAAGACAGGGTTGTGTAAGGAGTCAGAATGGCAACAGGGAGGCTTCCTGGTGGGACATGGGTTAACAACCCTAACCAGCTGACCATTTGCCTCTGAATTAATGGTCTGGCTTCCTGTCCCCCTCAGCCCCTCAGTCAATCTACCTTTGGAATGCTCCATTCTAATCCAGAAATGACCTTCCTAACCATCCCTTGGGCTCCTCATCTGGCCTTTTCAGCCTCCATTCCTCCCCTCCCTCTAAAGCCCCAGTAGCTCCAGGCCTGCTATCTTCCACATCACAGGGAGCACACGTCCCAGTGCCTCAGCGGCATCACAGCCCTCTCTGGATTCTTCCTCACTCACCTGGGATCTGTCCAGCTCCTCTTTCTGACTCAGCAACTGTTGAGGTCCCCTCCCCTCCTCACCTCTGCCATCCTCATGCTCAAGGCTCCATCCAGTGACCACCACCCTCACCCCCTCTGCTGGCTGCACCTCTTCCCACTCTGGACCCTGAAGGTACCATGGGTGTAACTCAAGGACACAGCACATCCAGTGCCCAGCACAGTGCCGGATCATGGATCCTCCACAGTCTTTTCAAGGAATGAATGAGTGAAAGAGTGGATGTGTGAATGATGTCTGTCTTGAGGAGACATGTTGTTGACAGTGAGCCCTGGGGGAGGACAGCGTTATCATCCCTGTGTTCCCATCTCCTAGCACAGGTCTTGGCACATGGACATGCTTAATACATACTTTCACATTTGAACAATATTAATTGAATTGAAAACAACTCAAGTGGACTGAGAGTATAACAAATATTCATTCTGACCTAAAATCAAGCTGCCTAGTTTCCCCTTTCCTCTAGTGGCAGCTGCATGATGTGCAGCCATGTCTACAAGGAAGGACTGGACCCTGGTGTAAACCAAATTCTAGAAGCAATTCAGGAAGACAATTTGCTTCAAAGCTGTTCTGTGAATGTTGATTCACAGTTGAAAATTTCCTAGAACTGTAGAGTCAGAAAAAACTTGTTTCTACTAAGTTACAAAGCCACTGAAGTTACTATTTTAGGGGAGGTTCTGTAGCCCATGGACGGAGGAACCTGGTAGGCTGCAGGCCATGGGGTCGCGAAGAGTCGGACACGACTGAGTGACTTCCATTTCACTTTCATGCATTGGAGAAGGCAGTGGCAACTCACTCCAGTGTTCTTGCCTGGAGAATCCCAGGGACAGCGGAGCCTGGTGGGCTGCCGTCCATGGGGTCGCACAGAGTCGGACACGACTGAAGTGACTTAGCAGCAGCAGCAGCTGTAGCCTTTAAGATCTTCAGTCATTTAGGAATGTATCATCCAGGTTAATAGCTATTTCAAAGGTGCTTTATACTTTACATGCAAGGGACTTTACAAATGCTTGTCAAATAAAAAATAGTTTTCTCCCCAAAGCTGACTTGATTGTCCTCCACTTTACTCTTTATCTTGCTAACATTAGACTCTGTAGACTCTGAGACTATGATATATAACTTCTGCTATTATATAAAGAATTTTGGCAACAGGAAAATATGTCATGGTTATATTAATATGAAGCCAAAATTATGTCAGATGTACTGTAGAACTAGAGAACACACTCATGACTGTGAAACTTATTCAAACAACAACTGACTAATCACAGACATGACTCAAAGCCTCAGGACATGGAAGGCAACCGATATTCCAAACCCATGCAAACACAATAGATACAGTGAGAGGTGGACTGGTGGATTAAGTAGAAAGGCAGTAGGCTGGCTAGCAATGTGGGAACAGAAGAAACCGTCTTTTAAGGTGACTGAAATTGTCCAAACCAAACATGTGTAGCTTAACTTTCAAGAAGACTTCTAATGTTAAGATGTCATACTCCTAAAGTGAGGAAAACCCTGGATACTTTGGATCAGTCACTGACATGGAAATGATGTCCATCCTTGTGGACATCAGGAGGTCAACGTCATTGTGGCGGGCCCTAAAGACCTTCTTGTACATGGAGACCCATGCCTCCTTCTCACCACATCAGCACACAAGGACAGAACTGCATGCACCACATACTAATGTAGACAGTCACACATATCAGGGAGCAACCAGTGACACCTGCTTCCCCCAGTACAGAGGCCTCACCTGGATCCTCCTGAGAAGGGCAGGAAGGCATAGCTGTGTTGAGTAGAACCTGGTGAGAACCGGGTTGGGTCAAACACCTGCAGAGAGAACAATGGGGCTAGGACAGTGGTGGTCAAACTCCTCACATCAATCCACAGAGCAGGAGCAGCAGCGGCTGGTGTGGAGCGAGCATCCCATCCCCTCCTCACACCATCAACTTGCCTCTGGATTCGGCCACACGTTTGGGTTGTGATGAAGTCCATAAAAGGAGAGGGAGACTAAGATTCCTGTGGGGCAGAGGAGAGAGAGAAGCCTGATGGTCCCCATGAAGCAGGGGGAGTATGTCTTCACAAAAGTCCTGGGAACCACCATGGGAGCACCCTCCATCACTCTGAATGAAATGATGTTCTTGCAAGACAGGTGGGCTGGGCATGAAAAAGCACATGAGCTCCATTAGGAGTAGGTGACCAGGAAATAGGACTGAGAAGTAAAAGAATTGGAGGCTTACATTTAGGAGCAACTCAGGTGACAACTCACATTTATCAAGTGCCATCATGACCCTGGGGAATGTGCAATAACTCATTTAATCCTCACACAGCCCTCAAGGAAGGCAGTTCTATCCCCATGAACCGATGAAGCACCTGAGCCTCAGAAAGATTAAGGGATTTGTCTATGATCACACAGCTAAGATGGGGAAGGGCTGGGATTCAGACCCACTGTGAGGTGAATCAGTGGGTGGCCTCCAGCCATGGCAGGGCTCTCAGACTTCATCATCAGCTGCTCTCTGCCACCCACCAGAGAAATCCTCAGAGACTGGACTCTCCGACCCATGACAGTGGAGTCCCTAAGCTCCCTCCTTTACTTGGATCCATGTGGAAGAAGCATGCTTCCCCCTGCTTCTGTCTGCTTTTCTCTTAAGTCTTCAGGTTTCAAGGAATTATAGTTTTAGTTTCCATTATAAGACCACATTCAAGGGTTAACATTTGTTTATTGAGCTTTTGTTGCATTCAAGTTCCGTGTCAATCATGTTTTTATTGGATGTTACTAGCTGTACAATGTTGTGTGTGTACATTGAGAGAGAGAGAGAGAGAGATGGAAATAGCAACCCACTCATTGTTTTACTTGGATGTTACTAGGACTAGATCTGATAGACAGAGTACCTGATGAACTATGGACTGAGGTTCGTGACATTGTACAGGAGACAGGGATCAAAACCATCCCTATGGAAAAGAAATGCAAAAAAAAAAAAAAAAAAATGGCTGACTGAGGAGGCTTTAAAAATAGTTGTGAAAAGAAGAGAAGTGAAAAGCAAAGGAGAAAAAGAAAGATATTCCCATTTGAACGCAGAGTTCCAAAGAATAGCAAGGAGAGATAAAAAGAAAGCCTTCCTCAGTGATCAATGCAAAGAAATAGAGGAAAACAACAGAATGGGAAAGACTAGAGATCTCTTCAAGAAAATTAGAGATACCAAGGGAACATTTCATATAAAGATGGCCTCAATAAAGGACAGAGATGGTAAGGGGTATGGACATAAAAGAAGCAGAAGATATTAAGACGAGGTGGCAAGGATACACAGAGGAACTGTACAAGAAAGATCTTCACGACCCAGATAATCACGATGGTGTGAGACATTCTGGGATGTGAAGTCAAGTGGGCCTTAGGAAGCATCACGATGAACAAAGCTAGTGGAGGTGATGGAATTCCAGTTGAGCTATTTCAAATCCTGAAAGATGATGTTGTGAAAGTGCTGCACTCAATATGCCAGCAAATTTGGAAAACTCAGCAGTTTTCTGAGGACTGGAAAAGGTCAGGTTTCATTCCAATCCCAAAGAAAGGCAATGCCAAAGAATGCTCAAACTACCACACAATTGCACTCATCTCACACGCTAGTAAAGTAATGCTCAAAATTCTCCAAGCCAGGCTTCAGCAATACGTGAACTGTGAACTTCCAGATGTTCAAGCTGGTTTTAGAAAAGGCAGAGGAACCAGAGATCAAATTGCCAACATCTGCTGGATCATGGAAAAAGCAAGAGAGTTCCAGAAAAATATCTATTTCTGCTTTATTGACTGTGCCAAAGCCTTTGACTGTGTGGATCACAGTAAACTGTGGAAAATTCTGAAAGAGATAGGAAGACCAGACCACCTGACCTGCCTCTTGAGAAACCTGTATGCAGGTCAGGAAGCAACAGTTAGAACTGGACATGGAACAACAGACTGGTTCCAAATAGGAAAAGGAGTATGTCAAGGCTGTACATTGTCACCCTGCTTATTCAACTTCTATGCAGAGTACATCATGAGAAACGCTGGGCTGAAAGAAGCACAAGCTGGAATTAAGATTGCCAGGAGAAATATCAATAACCTCAGATATGCAGATGACACCCTTACGGCAGAAAACAAAGAGGAACTGAAGAGCTTCGTGATGAAAGCGAAAGAGGAGAGTGAAAAAGTGGCTTAAAACTCAACATTCAGAAAAATAAGATCATGGGATCTGGCCCGATCACTTCATGGCAAATAGATGGGGAAACAATAGAAACAGTGACAGACTTTATTTTCTTGGACTCCAAAATCACTGCAGATGGTGATTGCAGTGATGAAATTAAAAGACGCTTGCTCTTTGGAAGAAAAGCTAATACCAACCAAGACAGCATATTAAAAAGCCAAGAAATCACTTTGAGATGAAGGTCCATATAGTCAAAGCTATGGTTTTTCCGGTAGTCATGTATGGATGTGAAGGTTGGACCATAAGGAAAGCTGAGCACCGAAGAATTGATGCTTTTGAACTGTGGTGTTGGAGAAGAGTCTTGAGAGTCCCTTGGACTGCAAGGAGATCCAACCAGTCCATTCTAAAGGAAATCAGTCCTGAATATTCATTGGAAGGACTGATGCTGAAGCTGAAGCTGAAGCTCTAGTACTTTGGCCACCTCATGCAAAGATCTGATTCATTGGAAAAGACCCTTTTGCTGGGAAAGACAGACAGCTGGAGGAAAGGGGGATGAAGTTTGGATGGCATCACCGACTTGATGGACATGAGTTTAAGTAATCTCTTGGAGTTGGTGATGGACAGGGAAGCCTGGCGTATTGCAGTCCATGGGGTTGCAGTCAGACACGACTGAGTGACTGAACCGAACTGATGTCTACATCTCCATTCCTTCTCTGCAAATGGTTCATCAGTACTATTTTTCTGGATTCTATATATATGTGTTAATATATGATATTTGTTTTTCTGTTTCTGAGTTATTTCACTCTGTATAACAGGCTGCAGGTTCATCCACCTCACTGCAACAGACTCAGTTTCATACTGTTTTATGACAGTAATATTCCCTTGAGTTTATGGACCACATCTTCATAATCCATTCATTTGTTGATGGACATGTAGTTTGCTTCCATGTCCTGGCTATTGTAAATAATGCTGCAATGAACACTGTGGTACACATTCTTTTTTATTTCCAGGGTCTCAGGTTAAATTCCCAGTAGTGGGATTGTTGTATATATGGTAGTATTATTCCTAGGTTTTTAAAGGAAAACATTTTTCAAAACTCATTCAAACTAGTGGGTAAGTATTAACTTCTGGCAGAAAAAAATCAGAGCATACTGCAACTGGGAAAGCATATGTGGATTTCTGGTCTACCACATGGTCCTACAGAGTGCTTAGGTGAGTGGTGAGGTGAAGTTCATACCTGCAGGTAAGGAGCGTCCATCAGGGAAGGTGATGGGCTTTCTCAGCTCTCTGCCAATGAATGGTACTGGTGGATAAAGTCTCATTGCCTCCTTGATGCACATGGTCGTGTAGCGCATCTGGTCCAGGTGATCCCTGCAAGGAAGCCCATCTGAGAGCAGGCAGGACAGGACAAGCAGGGATTCTCTCTAGCTAGGTGGGACAGGGCTCTTCCATCTCCTGGACGCTCACCAGGTGATGGAGGCGCCATCCCCCAGGAGGCTCTGGATCTCTTCCCGACACCTCTGCTGATGCTCAGGATGGGAGGCTAGAGCATAGAGGATCCAGGAGATGCCACTGGCTGTGGTGTCATGACCCTCGAACATGAACGTGTCCACTTCAGCACGGAGGTCCTCGTCAGACAAGCTGCTCCCATTCTCCATCTGTGGAGGCAGGGCCAGAGTGCAGGGTCTGCCCTTCCTGTGTGCTTCTGCCCAAAAGCTCAGGCTTCTCTTGGCTACACTTACTCTGGCAAGGAGGAGGATGTCCAGGAAATCCAAGTGCCTCCTGCTCCTCACCTTCTCCAGCTCTCCCTCCTTCTGCAGGTGAGCCTTCCTCTCCTTGATCACTGCATCTGTCCCAGAAAAGAGGTTCCCAGCCAGAGCTGAGGACTCTGGGGGCCCATATGCAGCCCCACCATAGCCCCATCTGCCCCTCAGGCCCAGTCTGGGTGCCAGGTGGATGAGGTGGGTGGCACTGGGTGAGCATGTCAGGACTGAGAGCTCCAGCGACATCTACTCCAGGCAGCAATCCCTAAAGTAACACAGCCCATGAAGGCTCTGCCTGAATGCTGCTGGGAAGGGGGGTCTCACTCAGTCATCACCAACCTGGTGACTCCTGTAACTCCCTACACAACACCTGAAACCCCGACCTCTGGGTTCCCAGTCCCTGCAGCAGGTGGGCGTGTGCCATCTCCTGAAGAGGAAACAGGAGTCTGGCCTCTGCCTGAAGAATCAAGGCCAGGCCCTCCCATATGTGCCTGATGAAGGTGGGGGAGCAGCCCAGGAGGGAGGGGAACCTGTGTGTTGATGGGTGAGCTGGCAGGCCCGGTGGTTCCAGCGGCCTTCAGGAGTCAGCCTGTAGATGAGGTCGTTCTGGTGGAAAGCATTCCGGAGTCGGGAAACAATCAGATGACTGAGGTCCCTGATGGCCTGGATGTAGGACTGGGAGCTCCTGAAGGGAGAGGATGCAGAAGAGGCTGGAGTTGAGGGAGGCGCTGACTTAGAGAGGGACTGGGGCTCTGGGTCAAGGATTCCTCATCAGTGGGGACAGGGAGCACTGAGGTATTGCCATTTCTGTCTTAGCCTGTGGAGCCTCTCAGTATTTACAAGTGGCCTGAGGATCCAGGCTTCTCCCTGTGTAGGAAACTGGAACTAGTGATTGAGTCAAGAATAGTCTGGGTAGAATTTGACTTTGGTCCATGTCTCTCGCAGAACTTACTTTTTGTGCTGAGAAGCATTAACACTGCCCTTATTGCCTCTCAGGTAAGTCATTCCCAGCTGGTGAGAAAAGGACCCTGCTGTTGAAGAGCTGTCACTGACCTGTCCATCTGGACGCTGCCCTGGTGGCTGAAGGCGCACTTCATGATGGTGTCCAGGGTCATCAAGGAGACATGTCCAAAGATCTCCAGATGTGAGTCCTGGCTGACAAGCTCTTCCCACTTGTCCTGTGGAGGTATGGGGATTGACCCTACTCTGCTTCCCCAGAAGGCCTGGCTTTCTCTCTGTCTCTACATCTTCAGATGAAATTTCCTAATTTTCTAAGCAGACTTGTTTTAGCAACTTAGGGCTGTAACACACATGTATAATGCAATGACTATTTCTTTGAACTGTTACTATATAATAGTTGTATTCTCTTCTAATATCCTAATTAATTATGAATTTTAGGAATAATTTATGATATTAACCAGCTTGTGGCTGAGCAGAAAGCATAGTCAGGGGAGAATATTTTGTGTCCTGAGGTCAGATCTGGAAAAGTGTTATCAACACTACAAAGCAAATATTTCAAGGCAAGGAAAAGCTAAAGTGACTCTAATGGGGCTCTTAGAAGGGGCATGAACTACTCAATTCCTTTCATTCATTTAATGTTACCTAAGACCAGGTGATGCCCAGTCCAGATCAGAGGTGATGTTTGTGAAGACCCAGCTCTGTGATGTAGACCTGGACTCATTTCCTCCCATGAGTGGCTCAGTGATGTGCAGAAGCCATGGAACCCAGGCCAGAGCCCACCTGTGTGACATCCTGGGATGTCCACTCTGCCACCGAAGCTGCCATTGCCCAGGCCAGCCAGGGCCAGTTTGCACTGACCTCCTTGATCTAACCCCCTGTGTTCAAACATGGAGATGGGAGAAGAGTGGACCCTGAATACACCAAGACCCTGATTTCTCTTGGTGAGGAGAAAAGTATGCATCCAAGCTGGTGCCTAGATGTTCCTCTGTCCCACCTAGCTTTAATGAACACTGTCTCATACTAAGTTGAGAATGCATCATTCCGTGGGGCTCTATTCAATGGATGTCTGAGGGACATAAATGTCTGATAGTGGACTATGTCAGCTGTCCTGGATTCTAGTGCATATGGTGACAAGGGATGGACTCACCAGCATCACTCGGACAGAGTCGGCCATGATTCCCACGTAGGCCTTCAGGATGTCATAGCGGAAGGCTGGGGTCAGCATCCGCCGGTGCTGGAACCACTTCTGCCCCTCCAATAGCAGCAAACCTGTCCCTGAACCATGGATGGGTGTGTATGGGCATTGGGGAGAGTGGGGCCAACTTGAGAGGAACCAAGGGTGTCAGGAGAAGGCTCATCATGGGCAGGGGTGGGAAAAGCCAGTACATTTCAGGGATGTGAATTTACAGTATGTCTGTCCATAGGATGTGATTACGAGAGCAGTGAGATCGAGGTTGAAAAAGAGTAGGTGGACAGGTGATCAAAGGACTTATCGAAAAGTTAGACTGGGAACATTAGTAAAGACTGAGAAATTATGAAGAAGAAGCTTAGGTAAAAGGAGGGCTACAGCACCATTATAAAGGCTGAGGGTTTTATTAGCAGAAGAGAAATGAGGTTTGATTCAGAGATGAGGGTGCCTGGCACCTGTTGTTCTCCATTTACGCAAAGAGACTGCTCTTGTTTAACCTAAATGGTGGGTGGTCTGCAGTTGTATTTAAATGTACTTACCAATCCAGGGAGCCAAGTATTTGTAGGTTCTATGAGGCTTTGGGTCTGAAAGGTATAGAAGGAATGTGGATGGCAACAGACTTGGCAAGGAGCCTCCAGAGCAGCTGAGGTCTAGACCATAGACTCCCTTCCTTTCTTGGTTCTTATCAGATGACAATCTTTCTGAAGCCACAGCACTCTTGCTTCCCATCCCTGACTCTTTCTGTCCTGATAGTCATTGTGGTCCCAGGAAGGGAGGCTTGGTGCTCCAGAGCAGAACACCCACAGGACTAAGATGGTGAATTGCCCTGAAACATAAACTCAGTTCACTGCCAGAGAATAAGAAAGAACCTGTGGTTTTTCTACAGCATGTGGTCATCTGGCCATCTCATGACCCAGAAGAGGCAACAATGAGAGGTGCCCAACCTGTATCAGTGTGGACAGGGAATCATATTCCAGTTCTGGGATCATCTCAATTCGTTTGTAAAAAGTAAGACAAAAGAGAAATCCTAGTCTTGCTTTTGGTTGGGAGGGTGTTTGGAGGAGCTCAGGCCTTGATGTCTGAAGTGTCAGTCTCTTCTGGAATTTCACATCCAGGGACATGTACTCAAATGAAAGATTGTCTCCAGCTGAGGGTTTCCTTCTTACCTGATCTCCCCAGGAACACCTTCATGTAGTCAGGGTCGTAGACCAATACTAAGGCCTTTGTGCCCCACAGCCAGCGAACACAGGCCTTTGGGTATTTCTCTACCCTTTCCAGTAGTGGTGGCAGCTCACTCTCCTTTTGGAACTGTCATCAAGGGAAAGACAAGTCAATAATGCCTTTCTTTTAGTTCTGGAGCTGATGTCAGGGTGAAGGTCTGGAAGGGTACCAGATTATCATTCTGGATCCATCAGCAGAACTAAGAGTTTAGAACTATTTCTTCTGACCTGGAATCTAATCCAACCTTGCAGGCTGTCCATCACTGTCCTAAGATCGGATTCTGTCCCATGTCAGGTAGAGGTATGGGCCAACACTACAAACTGCCTACAGAAACTTACATCAAAGATAATTACTTGGTTTATGACAATTTTGGAAATCATTTGTTGCTTGAGCAACTGATGATAATTTCTATCACTTGGTAAGCAGTATTGTCATATGATTCAGTTCAGTCTAGTTCAGTCGCTCAGTCATGTCTGACTCTGTGACCCCATGAACCGCAGCATGCCAGGCCTCCCTGTCCATCCCCAACTCCCGGAGTCTACCCAAACCCATGTCCATTGAGTTGATGATGCCATCCAACCATCTTATTCTCTGTCGTCCCCTTCTCCTCCTGCCCTCAATCTTTCCTAGCATCAGGGTCTTTTCAAGTGAGTCAACTCTTTGCATCAGGTGGCCAACGTATTGGAGTTTCAGCTTCAGCATCAGTCCTTCCAATGAACACCCAGGACTGATCTCCTTTAGGATGGACTGGTTGGATCTCCTTGCAGTCCAAGGGACTCTCAAGAGTCTTCTCCAGCACCACACTTCAAAAGCATCAGTTCTTCGGCGCTCAGCTTTCTTCACAGTCCAACTCTCACATCCATACATAACCACTGGAAAAACCATAGCCTTTAATAGAAGGACCTTTGTTGGCAAAGTAATGTCTCTGCTTTCTAATATGCTGTCTATGTTGGTCATAACTTTACTTCTAAGGAGTAAGCATCTTTTAATTTCATGGCTGCAGTCACCATCTGCAGTGATTTTGGAGCACAGAAATATAAAGTCAGCCACTGTTTCCACTGTTTCCCCATCTATTTGCCATGAAGTGATGGGACCAGATGCCATATGATTAGATTTATTTAAAGAATGAACAGATTATATCTTAAGAATTAAATTTATATGTTAATTTAATTTTGCCATACCAATCACTACACACGTTTAATATTATCCCAGCATACATGTTAATGTTTCTTAGTAAGAAAGATTGTTTGGAATGTATATGGCTAAGTGGAAAAAATTAAATACCACATTGTGTGTATATATTATTATTTTTCATACCGAGTGTGTGCACAGTTGTAGGACAGATTCTGAGTGTACACATATGAGAATGGTATTGAAATAAGATTTTGATATGTGGATTTTTCATCTCATTTTCATTGACTAACTGTCAGAAACTTTTGTACACTTACCACTACTTAGAGGAATCTTTGTAAACTCCTGATTATGGACCACCAAGGCGTTTCCTTTCTGTCTCTACCGTCTCTACTCTTGCCCTGATGAGGTGGCGATTCCACAGGATGCATTGCCTCTGCCTTCAAGATGCTGCTTCCAGTGCTTCTTGCACTGGCTCCACCTGTTCATCTTCCAGGTCTTTGCCCACCTTCTTCCCTCTACCTGGTGGCCTTTTTTCTGTGCCACAGAGCAACTGCCTTTCCTCAACTTTGGAGACTCAGTTTGTTTTGTCACCTCCGGATTTCTCATCAACAATTGGTCCCAGGTGTGTTTCATGTAGTCAAACTGTCTTCACCTCAATGACTCTGTGTAACTCAGAGCAACCCTCTGCCCCTTTGGTATCTGATCTCGGCCTACATTTTTCTGCCATCAGAGTTCCCCAGCTTTGAGGCAACTTGTACTGTGGGTCACGTTCCTTCACTAAGCCTGTGTTTACTGAGCATTTACTTTGTGCCAGGCATGGATTTAAGGTACTAAATTAGGATGCGGCTCTAGATGCTCATCTGTTTGGACCCTGCAGGCTAGTGGAGGAGACTCAGATATTAAGTGGCCAAAACAGGAGTGGGTCATGAAAGTGTGATGGAGAAAAGACAAAGCCTATGGGGACGCTTTGGGGAATAGGGTCTAACTCAGAGCTGGATGTTAGAAAAGTCTTCTTCCTGCACTTGCTATTATTTGATTCATAATTTACCAAGATGATTTCAAGATAGAAAAATGAACCAGAGGCAGGCTTTCCAGAAGAAGCTCATAGCTATGATCTTGAAGAGAGAAATAGCTGAATCCAGTTACCACTGAGTTGTGAGAAGGACATCCAAGAGAAAAAGAGTTGTCCTCTCCACTCCTGGGAGACCCAGAATGAAAATGAATTGGGCCTGGGGCTTGTGAGAAAGTCATGTGAGGGATGAGATCATTCCAGGGAGAGAGCACATGGGGAGCCAAGTCCCAGAGGCTGGAATGCACAGGCAGGTGGAGAGGACCTTGAGACACCCAAGGTGCAGGAGATTAGGAAGGAGAGGGGAGAGAGGTACTGGGCCAGCCTGCATGGGGCTTGGGCTACTTCTAGTTCTTCTCTTTGTCTCCACTCTGCTCTAATCGTGCTGCAGAGAAAGAGAGGCCTCAGATCTGTTCAACCTGTGATTGTCTCCTAACAATTGTTTAAGCCACAAACCCTTGGTGAGCCATTTCCACGTGGCCCCTGACTTTGCTCTGAGCTCCCCGTACCTCTAGGCAAGTGCTGCCCCTCCAAGCCTGCAAGCTGCTCTTTTCTCTCCTGCCTGTCCCTCCACACAATGGACTGACACCTCTCTGTGCAGGCTCTGGGCTGGGTGCTGAGGGTGAGGGGGATTACAGGCTCAGTTCCAAGAGCTCATAGTTCAGAGAGAGGACACCAAACAGGCAGTTCTCCTCACCTAACCCCATCCTGGGAAACCGTTCCTGCGTGACAGCAACTTGTCAGGAATTAAGCACTGTAATTACATACCAGGAAAAATCCCTCAGTCCTAAGAAACGAAGCCAGTTTTTTCTAATACCTGACATAACACGACCCAGGAAGTGAGCCTCTTTTCCTGTGACCCGCACCGTCTTAGATTCCTGTGTGTTGTCTCCACACACAGTGAACCCACAGGGCTGATCCATCAGACTGATGTCTGTGCTCCCAAGCAAGCTCGGGGCCAGGCAGGGAGCATACAATTGAGTAATGAGCAGGGAAACATCTAGAAGCCTGTTTTGTAAGGACAGTTAAAGCTGCTCTGCCTGGAGAGCAGGGAGAGTCAGTAAGGAACAGCCATTGTCTTCAAAGGGCAGGGTTTCCAGGACAGCCTGAGATGTCTCTGAGGAAGGGGTGTCTGACAGACTCGAGGACACCAGCACAGGGCCTGGGAGGAGTGAGCCCCCAGGACTGGATGAGGAGCCTAGATCTAAGAGATAAGCTGTGTTACTTCGTGGGGCCATGTGCTGGTCACACAAAAAGGCTTTGTCCCATGGACTAACTGACCGTGACCATCCCTTACCCCAGCCTTCCCTGCCCTCCCACTCCCCCATCCTGCTCCATCCTACCTCTTTCTTGTGTCCATAGAACCAGTGGGAAGGAGGAGACGGGAATTGATGAAGGGCTTTGAGCAGCCACTGTCTGCGCAGGTAGAGCTGTGCCGCCTTGAGCAGAAGCAGAACCAGGCCGAGCAGGGAGACCACCTGCAGGAGCCCAGAGACCCCACCCAGGGCTCTGGTGGGACTCAGCACAGAGACACTCATGGTGCAGTGGCTTCTGGATCACTGACTGTCCCTGACTGTGGCTGACCTTCCTGGACACCTAGCTTGGTCTGGGAGGATCTCCCCGCCCACATGGGGGAGGGTGAAGGTGAAGGCAGATCTCACACCTGGGCCTCCAGAGTTTTTTTGTGTGTTAGCATTTGGTTTTATTAAATGTAATCTCTCTTATGTTACAAAATGTAAAGAATAAAAAAGAGAAGATAGTATTTATAACTTGAAGGGGGAGTTTGGGTTGTTCTAGGATCCTGCAAACTATCAAACTATCATATGCATATATATTTTTTGAAATAATTAGACAATTTGAAATAAAACAGGAAAGTAAATGTTTTTTGAAGTTTCCGATGGCTGAGTTCCCTCAATGTTCCCCTGAAACTATCAAACATTGTTAACTGACTATGCTCCAGTACAAAATTGGGCTGGTAGTTCAAATGGTAAAGAATCTGCCTGCAATGCAGGAGACCTAGGGTTCGATCCATGGGTAGGGAAGATTCCCTGAAGAAGGGAATGGCAACTCACTCCACTACTCTTGACTGGAGAGTTCCATGGACAGAGGAGCCTGACAGCCTATCTATAGATATCTATACATAGATGTCTAAGAGGATAGGCTGTCAGAGGAGCCTGATATCTAGACATCTATCAATGTCTAAAGACATCTATCTTCTTAAAATTTTAAGTGTGTAATACAGTACTATTTTCTATCCCAAAATATATTTGCAATTTGGGGTTGCAAACAGTTGGACACAACGAGCAACTAATACTTCCTTTTCAATATAAAATCAGTTCAGTTCAGTTCAGTTGCTCAGTCGTGGCCGACTCTTTGTGACCCCATGAATCACAGCATGCCAGGACTCCCTGTCCATCACCATCTCCCGGAGTTCACTCAGACTCACGTCCATCGAGTCAGTGATGCCATCCAGCCATCTCATCCTCTGTCGTCCCCTTCTCCTCCTGCCCCCAATCCCTCCCAGAATCAGAGTCTTTTCCAATGAGTCAACTCTTCGCATGAGGTGGTCAAAGTACTGGAGTTTCAGCTTTAGCATCATTCCTTCCAAAGAAATCCCAGGGCTGATCTCCTTTAGAATGGACTGGTTGGATCTCCTTGCAGTCCAAGGGATTCTCAAGAGTCTTCTCCAACACCACACTTCAAAAACATCAATTCTTCGGTGCTCAGCTTTCTTCACAGTCCAACTCTCACATCCATACATGACCACTGGAAAAACCAAAGCCTTGACTAGACGGACCTTTGTTGGCAAAGTAATGTCTCTGCTTTTCAATATGCTATCTAGGTTGGTCATAACTTCCCTTCCAAGGAGTAAGCGTCTTTTAATTTCATGGCTGCAATCACCATCTGCAGTGATTTTGGAGCCCAGAAAAATAAAGTCTGACACTGTTTCCACTGTTTCCCCATCTATTTCCCATGAAGTGATGGGACTGGATGCCATGATCTTCGTGTTCTGAATGTTGAGCTTTAAGCCAACTTTTTCACTCTCCACTTTCACTTTCATCAAGAGGCTTTTGAGTTCCTCTTCACTTTCTGCCATAAGGGTGGTGTCATCTGCATATCTGAGGTTATTGATATTTCTCCTGGCAATCTTGATTCCAGCTTGTGCTTCCTCCAGCCCAGTGTTTCTCATGATGTACTCTGCATAGAAGTTAAATAAGCAGGGTGACAATATACAGCCTTGATGTACTCCTTTTCCTATTTGGAACCAGTCTGTTGTTGCATGTCCAGATCTAACTGTTGCTTCCTGCCCTGCATACGTGTTTCTCAAGAGGCAGGTCAGGTGGTCTGGTATTCCTATCTCTTTCAGAATTTTCCACACTTTATTGTGACCCACACAGTCAAAGGCTTTGACATAGTCAATAAAGCAGAAATAGATGTTTTTCTGGAACTCTCTTGCTTTTTCCATGATCCAGTGGATGTTGGCTATTTGATCTCTGGTTCCTCTACCTTTTCTAAAACCAGCTTGAACATCAGGAAGTTCATGGTTCACATATTGCTGAAGCCTGCCTTGGAGAATTTTGAGCATTACTTTACTAGTGTGTGAGATGAGTGCAATTGTGTGGTAGTTTGAGCATTCTTTGGCATTGCCTTTCTTTGGGATTGGAATGAAAACTGACCTTTTCCAGTCCTCTGGCCACTGCTGAGTTTTCCAAATTTGCTGGCGTATTGAGTGCAGCACTTTCACAGCATCATCTTTCAGGATTTGAAATAGCTCAACTGGAACTCCATCACCTCCACTAGCTTTGTTCGTAGTGATGCTTTCAAGGCCCACTTGACTTCACATTCCAGGATGTTTGGCTCTAGGTGAGTGAGACCTCAATATAAAATAAAAAGGTTTTAAAAAACACAGATAAAAAATGCTCAGATATTTCTTTTTTTTCTAGAGCTCCAGATATGTTTCTAATGAGCAGTCATGTTTAAAAACAACTGGACTATATGATGATCTTTTACTTTTATCTCATTTGTTTCACTTTTTCTATTTCATATTCAGTGCTCCCATTTCATTTTGTTTATGTTCTCCAATTTCTCCATCTCTTCTTTTTTTTTTTTAATGCTCTTTCTCAAGCCTTTATCAAGTGTGGTAGAAAAGATTTTGTATACATGCATATACAAATATGTATAATATATATATTTTAGAAAACATGAAATTTTGCCTAACTAAAAATGTATGACATTTTTATTCCACTTATTTGACTTAGTATGAATAGAAGGCTATATTTCTAATTTAATAATAGATATACAACAAGTAACAAAGGTTTACTGTATAACATAGGGAACTGTAGTCAATACCTTGTACTAAGCTATGATGGAAAATATTTTCAAATATATATATATGTATTTGTATAACTAAATCACCTTGCTGTGCACCTGAAACACTGTAATCAACTATACTTCAATAAAATGTATATATTTATTTAAATTAAACCTTTCTCGAATATCTGATGCCTGTGTTATCTTATTTAACGTTGTGATGTTGCACAGAACTGGAGTTGAAGTCTGTAGGAACATCTAGCTGTGGAGTACCTTACAAGACAACATGGCTCATTTTCATTTGTCCAATGCAACTGAAAATTCTACCTTTTCTTTTATTTAAACCCTCCAATAGGTTAATACACGCTGAGGCTATGGATGCTTATGTATTTTCTTAAGTTTGCAGTGACTTGTCTGTGTGAATATCCCTATCTTCCATCTTAAGAGATGAGAGAATATAAATTTGAAATACAGTGAAAGATAACAACTACTGAAATATGAGAGTCTTAGTTTTTTGTTTTGATTTTTAAAATTGGGATCCTGTAATTAAGGTTTTGGAAATTTTATTAAAATCTCTTGCTTTAGTTGCCTTTTATAGCCGTCAGTTTCTTAAAGCAAGTTTCCTTTCTGAGTTATTGTTTTCATCCTGTTGCTTATTAATCATCTGCTTCATCTAGATGGGGAAACAGTGGAAACACTCTCAGACTTTATTTTTCTGGGCTCCAAAATCACTGCAGATGGTGACTGCAGCCATGAAATTAAAAGACGCTTACTCCTTGGAAGGAAAGTTATGACCAACCTAGATAGCATATTGAAAAGCAGAGACATTACTTTGCCAACAAAGGTCCATCTAGTCAAGGCTATAGTTTTTCCTGTGGTCATGTATGGATGTGAGAGTTGGACTGTGAAGAAGGCTGAGCGCCAAAGAATTGATGCTTTTAAAGTGTGGTGTTGGAGAAGACTCTTGAGAGTCCCTTGGACTGCAAGGAGATCCAACCAGTCCATTCTGAAGGAGATCAGCCCTGGGATTTCTTTGGAGGGAATGATGCTGAAGCTGAAACTCCAGTACTTTGGCCACCTCATGCGAAGAGTTGACTCATTGGAAAAGACCCTGATACTGGGAGGGATTGGGGGCAGGAGGAGAAGGGGACGACAGAGGATGAGATGGCTGGATGGCATCACTGACTCGATGGACGTGAGTCTGAGTGAACTCCGGGAGATAGTGATGGACAGGGAGTCCTGGCATGCTGCGATTCATGGGGTTGTGAAGAGTCGGACATGACTGAGCAACTGAACTGAACTGAACTGAATGGATGTATATGTATATGTGTATACCCCATTATTTTAATTATTGTTTGCCTGATTTTGTAACTGCCATTTGTCTGGCAGTCATCTTTGGTTTCTCATTTTTGGATATTTGTTTTAATCTCACTTAATGTCATAACAAACCACTTGTGGAATCTTTGTTCCTCACTAGAGATCAAGCCCTGAGCCTTTGAAGAAGGAACACTGACTCCAAGACACTAGACTACCAGTGAACTGAACCTAGTGGGTATCAAACAGTGAGAACTCACACAAAGGAAACCACTTGAGTACAAGACTTGGCATCAGCTAACCACCAATAGCACCCTGTGCAGGATGCCTCATCTAAACAACAAACAAATAGGCCAATATCACTGATGAACATAGATGCAAAAATCCTTAACAAAATTCTAGCAAACAGAATCCAACAACATATTAACAAGATCATACATCATGACCAAGTGGGCTTTATCTCAGGAATGCAAGGATTCTTTAATATTTGCAAATCAATCAATGTAATACATCACATTAACAAATTGAAAGATAAAAACCATATGATTATTTCAATAGATACAGAGAAAGCTTTTGACAAAATTCAACATCAATTTATGATAAAAACCCTCCAGAAAGCAGGCAGAGAAGGAACATACCTCAACATAATAAAAGCTATATACTACAAACCCACAGCAAACATTATCCTCAATGGTGAAAACTTAAAGCATTTCCCCTAAAGAAAGGAACAAGGCAAGGGTGCCCACTCTCACCACTACTATTCAACATAGTTTTGGAAGTTTTGGCTACAGCAGTCAGAGCAAAAAAAGAAATAAAAGGAATCCAGATTGGAAAAGAAGTAAAACTCTCACTGTTTGCACATGACATGATCCTCTACACAGAAAACCCTAATGCCAACATCTGCTGGATCATGGAAAAAAGCAAGAGAGTTCCAGAAAAACATCTATTTCTGCTTTATTGACTATGTCAAAGCCTTTGACTGTGTGGATCACAATAAACTGTGGAAAATTCTGAAAGAGATAGGAATACCAGACCACCTGATCTGCCTCTTGAGAAACCTATATGCGGGCCAGGAAGCAACAGTTAGAACTGGACATTGAACAACAGACTGGTTCCAAATAGGAAAAGGAGTACATCAAGGCTGTATATTGTCACCCTGCTTATTTAACTTCTATGCAGAGTACATCAAGAGAGATGCTGGGCTGGAAGAAGCACAAGCTGGAATCAAGACTGCTGGGAGAAATATCAATAACCTCAGACATGCAGATGACACCACCCTTATGGCAAAAAGTGAAGAGGAACTCAAAAGCCTCTTGATGAAAGTGAAAGTGGAGAGTGAAAAAGTTGGCTTAAAGCTCAACATTCAGAAAACGAAGATCATGGCATCCGGTCCCATCACTTCCTGGGAAATAGATGGGGAAACAGTGGAAACAGTGTCAGACTTTATTATTCTGGGCTCCAAAATCACTGCAGATGGTGACTGCAGCCATGAAAGTAAAAGACACTTACTCCTTGGAAGTAAAGTTATGACCAACCTAGATAGCATATTGAAAAGCAGAGACATTACTTTGCCAACAAAGGTCCGTCTAGTCAAGGCTATGGTTTTTCCAGTGGTCATGTATGGATGTGAGAGTTGGCCTGTGAAGAAAGCTGAGCGCCAAAGAATTGATGCTTTTGAACTGTGATGTTGGAGAAGACTCTTGAGAGTCCCTTGGGCTGCAAGGAGATCCAACCAGTCCATCCTAAAGGAGATCAGCCCTGGGTGTTCTTTGGAAGGAATGATGCTAAAGCTGAAACTCCAGTACTTTGGCCACCTCATGCGAAGAGTTGACTCATTGGAAAAGACTCTGATGCTGGGAGGGATTGGGGGCAGGAGGAAAAAGAGACGACTGAAGATGAGATGGCTGCATGGCATCACCAACTCGATAGACATGAGTTTGAGTTAACTCCAGGAGATAGTGATGGACAGGGAGGCCTGGCGTGCTGCGATTCAATGGGTCGCAAAGAGTTGGACAAGACTGAGTGACTGAACTGAACTGAACCGAAAGACTCTACCAGAAAATTACTAGAGCTAATCAATGAATATAGTAAAGTTGCAGGATATAAAATTAAAGTACAGAAATCCCTTGCATTCCTATACACTAACAATGAGAAAACAGAAAGAGAAATTAAGCAAACAATTCCATTCACCATTGCAATGAAAAGAATAAAATACTTAGGAATATATCTACCTAAAGAAACAAAAGACCTATATATAGAAAACTATAAAACACTGGTGAAAAAAAATCAAAGACACAAATAGATAGAGCAATGTACCATGTTCATGGATTGGAAGAAACAATATAGTGAAAATGAGTTTACTACCCAAAGCAATCTATAGATTCAATGTAATCCCTCTCAAGCTACCAACGGTATTTTTCAGAGAAATAGAACAAATAATTTCACAATTTGTATAGAAATACAAAAAAACCTTGAATAGCCAAAGCAATCTTGAGAAAGAAGAATGGAACTGGAGGAATCAATCTGCCTGACTTCAGATTATACTACAAATCTACAGTCATCAAGAGAGTATGGTATTGGCACAAAGACAGAAATATAGATCAATGGAACAAAATAGAAAGCCCAGAGATAAACCCACGCACCTGTGGACACCTTATCTTTGACAAAGGAGGCAAGAATATACAATGGAGAAAAGACAATCTCTTTAACAAGTGGTGCTGGGAAAACTGGTCAACCACTTGTAAAAGAATGAAACTAGAACACTTTCTAACACCATACACAAAAATAAACTCAAAATGGATTAAAGATCTAAATGTAAGACCAGAAACTATAAAACTCTTAGAGGAGAACATAGGCAAAACACTCTCTGACATAAATCACAGCAGGATCCTTTATGACCCACCTCCGAGGGTAATAGAAACAAAAGCAAAAATAAACAAATGGGACCTAATTAAACTTAAAAGCTTGTTCACAATGAAGGAAACTATAAACAAGGTGAAAAGACAGCCTTCAGAATGGAAGAAAATAATAGTAAACGGAACAACTGACAAAGAATTAATCTCAAAAATATACAAGCAGTGCCTGCAGCTCAATTCCAGAAAAATAAAGGACCCAATCAAAAAATGGGCCAAAGAACTAAACAGACATTTCTCCAAAGAAGACATACAGATGGCTAACAAACACAAGAAAAGATGCTCAACATCACTCATTATCAGAGAAATCAAAACCACATTGAGGTACCATCTCACACCAATCAGAATGGCTGCTATCCAAAAGTCTACAAACAGTAAATGCTGGAGAGGGTGTGGAGAAAAGGGCATCCTCTTACACTGTTGGTGGGAATGCAAACTAGTACAGCCACTATGGAGAACAATGTAGAGAGTCCTTGAAAAATTAGAAGAAGAACTGCCATCAGTTCAGTTCAGTCGCTCAGTCATGTCCGACTCTTCACAACCCCATGAATCGCAGCATGCCAGGCCTCCCTGTTCATCACCATCTCCCGGAGTTCACTCAGACTCAGGTCCATCGAGTCAATGATGCCATCCAGCCATCTCATCCTCTGTCGTCCCCTTCTCCTCCTGCCCGCAGTCCTTCCCAGCATCAGAGTCTTTTCCAATGAGTCAACTCTTCGCATGAGGTGGTCAAAGTACTGGAGTTTCAGCCTTAGCATCATTCCTTCCAAAGAAATCCTAGGGCTGATCTCCTTTAGGATGGACTGGTTGGATCTCCTTGCAGTCCAAGGGACTCTCAAGAGTCTTCTCCAACATCACAGTTCAAAAGCATCAATACTTTGGCACTCAGCTTTCTTCACAGGCCAACTCTCACATCCATACATGACCACTGGAAAAACCATAGCCTTGACTAGACGGACCTTTGTTGGCAAAGTAATGTCTCTGCTTTTGAATATGCTATCTAGGTTGGTCATAACTTTACTTCCAAGGAGTAAGTGTCTTTTACTTTCATGGCTGCAGTCACCATCTGCAGTGATTTTGGAGCCCAGAATAATAAAGTCTGACACTCTTTCCCCATCTATTTCCCAGGAAGTGATGGGACCAGATGCCATGACCTTCATTTTCTGAATGTTGAGCTTTAAGCCAACTTTTTCACTCTCCACTTTCACTTTCATCAAGAGGCTTTTTAGTTCCTCTTTACCTTCTGCCATAAGGGTGGTGTCATCTGCATATCTGAGGTTATTGATACTTCTCTCAGCAATCTTGATTCCAGCTTGTGCTTCTTCCAGTCCAGTGTTTCTCATGATGTACTCTGCATAGAAGTTAAATAAGCAGAACTGCCATATGACCCAGGAATTCCACTGCTGGGCATACACACCAAGGAAACCAGAATTGAGAGAGATGCATGTACCCCAATGTTCATCACAGCACTGTTTATAATAGTCAGGACATGGAAGCAACCTAGATGTCCATCAGACGAACGGATAAGTAAGCTATGGTACATATACACAATGGAATATTACTCAGCCATTAAAAAGAATACATTTGAATCAGTTCTAATGAGGTGGATGAAACTGGAGCCTATTATACAGAGTGAAGTAAGCCAGAAAGAAAAACAACAATACACTTTGCTAACTCATATATATGGAATTTAGAAAGATGGTAACGATAACCCTATATGTGAGAAAGCAAAAGAGACACAGATGTATAGAAGTCTTTTGGACTCTGTGGGAGAAGGCAAGGATAGGATGATCTGAGAGAATAGCATTGAAACATGTATGTTATCATATGTGAAACATATCGCCTGTCCAGGTTCAATGCATGAGACAGGGTGCTCAGGGCTGGTGCACTGGGATGACCCAGAGGGATGGGATGGGGAGGGAGCGGGGAGGAGGGTTCCGGATGGGGAATACATGTAAACCCATGGCTGATTCATGTCAATGTATGGCAAAAACCACTACAATATTGTAAAGTAATTAGCCTCCAATTAGAATAAATTAATTAAAAAATAAACAACAAACAAAACAAAAATACAAACCCAATCATCAGCAGACATTACCACCTCACTCAGCCTTGCCCATCAGAGGAAAAACAAACTAGTAAACAAACAAACAAAAACTCAGCACAAATCTCACCCTATAAGAAGCTTACACAAACCATTGGACCAACCTTAGAGGGCAGAAACCAAAAGGAAGAACAAATTCAACCTTGAAGCCTGGGAAAAGGAGACCTCAAACATAATAAGTTAAAAAAATAATGAAAAGGCAGAGAAATACTACACAAATGAAGGGATGAACTAGAAACACAGAAGTCCAAATAAATCAAGAGGAAATAGGCAAACTACCTGAAAACAAATTCAGAATAATGATAGTAAAGATGATCAAAAACCTTGAAGGCAAAATGGAGGAAATGCAAGAATCAATTAACAAAGACCTAGAAGAATTAAAGAATAAACATGCAGAGACAAACAACACAATTACTGAAATTTAAAGTACTCTAGAAGGAATCAATAGTAGAATATCTGAAGCTGAAGAATGAATCAGTGGGCTGGAAGATAAAATGGTGGAAATAACTTCTGAAGAGCAGAATACAGTAAAAAGAATGAAAATAACTGAGGATAGTCTCAGAGACCTCTGGGGCAATATCAAATGAACCAATATTCAAATAATTGGGGTCCCAGAACAAGAAGAGAAAAAGAAAGGATATGAGAAAATTTTTGAAGAGATTATCATTGAAAATTTCCCCAACATGGAAAAGGAAATAGTCAATCAAGTCCATGAGGCACAAAGAGTCCCATACAGGATAAACCTAAGGAGAAACATGTCAAGGCACATACTAATCAAACTAACAAAGACAAAACACAAAGAATACTAAAAGCAGCAAGGGAGAAGGAACAAGTAACATACAAGGGAAACCCCACATGCTTAACAGCTGATCTTTCAGCAGAAACTCTGCAGGCCAGAAGGGGATGGCAGGATATATTTAAAGTACTGAAAGGGGAAAATCTACAACCAAGACTACTGTACCTGGCAAGGCTCTCATTCAAAATTGATGGAGAAATCAAAAGCTTTTCAGACAATCAAAAGTTAAGAGAATTCAGTACCACCAAACCGGCTTAACAACAAATGTTAAATGGACTTATATAGTCAAGAAATACAAGAAAAGAAAAAAGATCTACAAAATCAACCCCCCCAAAATTAAGAAAATGGCAATAGGAACATATATATAAATAATTACTTTAAATGTAAATGGATTAAATGCTCCAATGAAAAGACACAGACTGGCTGAATGGATACAAAAACACGACCCATTTATATGCTGTCTACAAGAAACCCACTTTAGACCTCAAGACACATATAGACTGAAAGAGAGAAGATGGAAAAATATATTCCATGCAAATGGGAAGCAAAAGAAAGCTGGAATAGCAGTCTTCATATCAGACAAAATAGAGCTTAAAATAAAGAAAATTACAAGAGATAAGGAAGAACATTACATAATGATATAGGGATCAGTCCAAGAGGAAGACATAACAATTGTAAATATCTATATACCCAATATAGGAGCACCTCAGTACATAAGACAAACACTAACAGACATACAAGGAGAAATTGACAGTAACACAATAATAGTAGGAGACTTTAACACCCCACTCACATCAATGGGCAGATCATCAAAAAAGAAAATTAATAAGGAAACACAAGTCTTAAATGATACATTAGATGAGATGGATCTCATTGATATCTTCAGGACATTCCATCCAAATGCCAAAGAATACACCTTCTTCTCAAGTGCCCATGGAACATTCTCCAGGATAGACCACATCTTGGGTCACAAATCAAACCTCATTAAATTTAAGAAAATTGAAATCATATCAGGCATCTTCTCCAACAACAACCCTATGAGACTAGATATCAATTACAAGAAAAAAAATCTGTAAGAAACACAAACACATGGAGATTAAACAATACATTTCTAAATAACCAACAGGTTACTAAAGAAATCAAAAGGGAAATCAAAACATTTCTGGAAACCAATGACAATGAAAACACTACAACTCAAAACGTATGGGATGCAGCAAAAGCAGTCCTAAGAGGGAAGTTTATAGCAATACAATCCTACCTCAATAAACAAGAAAAGCATCGAATAGATAGCCTAACTTCACACCTAAAACAACTGGAAAAAGAAGAACAAAAAATCCCCAAAATTAGTAAAAGGAAAGAAACCATAAAGGTCTGAGCAGAAATAAATGAAAAATAAATGAAAGAAATAATAGTAAAGATTAATAAAACTAAAAGCTGGAACTTTGAGAAGATAAACAAAATTGACAAATGTTTAGCCAGACTCATCAAGAAAAAAAGAGAGAAGAATCAAGTCAACAAAGTTAGAAATGAAAAAAGAGAAGTTACAACAGACAATGCAAAAATATAAAGGATTATAAGAGAATATTATGAAAAACTATATGGCAATAAAATGGACAACCTGGAAGAAATGGACAGATTCTTAGAAAAGTTAAATCTTCCAAGCCTGAACCAGGAAGAAATAGAAATTATGAACAACCCAATTACAAGCACTGAAATTGAAGTTGTGATCAAAATCTCTCAAAAAACAAAAGCCTAGGACCAGATGGCTTCACAGGAGAATTCTATCAAACATTTCAGTTCAGGTCAGTCGCTCAGTCATGTCCAACTCTTTGTGATCCCATGAACCACAGGATGCCAGGCCTCCCTGTCCATCACCAACCCCTGGAGTCCACCCAAACCCATGTCCATTGAGTCACTAATGCCATCCAGCCATCTCATCCTCTGTCATCCCCTTCTCCTTCTGCCCCCAATCCCTCACAGCATCAGGGACTTTTCCAATGACTCAACTCTTTGCATGAGGTGGCCAGAGTATTGGAGTTTCAGCCTCAGCATCAGTCCTTCCAATAAACACCCAGGACTGGTCTCCTTTAGGATGGACTGGTTGGATCTCCTTGCAGTCCAAGGGACTTGCAAGAGTCTTCTCCAACACCACAGTTCAAAAGCATTAATTCTTCGGCACTCAGCTTTCTTTACAGTCCAACTCTCACATCCATACATGACCACAGGAAAAACCATAGCCTTGACTAGATGGACCTTTGTTGGCAAAGTAATATCTCTGCTTCTTAATATGCTGTCTAGGTTGGTCATAACTTTCCTTCCAAGGAGTAAGCGTCTTTTAATGTCATGGCTACAATCACCATCTGCAGTGATTTTGGAGCCCAGAAAAATAAAGTCATCCACTGTTTCCACTGTTTCCCCATCTATTTGCCATGAAGTGATAGGAACCAACATTTAGAGAAGAGCTAATGCTTATTCTAAAACTCTTTCAAAAAATTACAGAGGAAGGAACACTTTCAAACTCATTCTGTGAGGCCACCATCACCGTGATACCAAAACCAGACAAAGACAACACACACACACACACAAACTACAGGCCAATATCACTGAAAAACATAGATGCAAAAATCCTCAACAAAATTTTAGCAAACAGAATTCAGCAACACATCAAAAAGCTCATACAGTATGATCAAGTTGGGTTTATTCCAGGAATGCAAGGATTCTTCAATATATACAAATCAATCAATGTGATACACCATGTTAATAAATTGAAAGATAAAAGCCATGATAATCTCAATATATGCAGCAAAAGCCTTTGACAAAATTCAGCACCCATTTATGATTAAAACTCTTTAAGAAATGGGTACAGAAGGAACCTACCTCAACATAGTAAAGGCCATATATGATAAGCCTATGGCAAACATTATTCTTAATGGTGAGAAACTGAAAGCATTCCCTCTAAGATCAGGAACAAGACAAAGGTGTCCACTCTCACCACTATTATTCAATATAGTTCTGAAAGTCCTAGCTACAGCAATCAGAGAAGAAAAATAAAAAAGGAATCCAGATTGAAGAAGAAGAAGTAAAGCTCACACTGTTTGCAGATGACATGATACTGTACATAGAAAACCCTAAAGATAGTATCAGGAAATTACTAGGGCTAATCAATGAATTTAGCAAAGTTGCAGGATACGAAATCAATACACAGAAATCACTTGCATTTCTATATACTAACAATGAAAAATCAGAAAGTGAAATTAAGGAATCAATCCCATTCACCACTGCAACAAAAAGAATTAAATATCTTGGAATAAACTTACCTAGGGAGACAAAAGAACTGTACACAGAAAATTATAAGACACTAATGAAAGAAATCAAAGATGACATAAACAGATGGAGAGATATTCTATGTTCCTGAGTAGGAAGAATCAATATTGTGAGAATGACTATATTACCAAATGCAATCTACAGATTCAATGCAATCCCTATCAAATTACCAATGGCATTTTTCACAGAACTAGAACAAAAATTTCACAATGTATATGGAAACACAAAAGACCCCGAATGGCCAAAGCAGTCTTGAGAAAGAAGGATGGAGCTGGAGGAATCAACCTTCCTGACTTCAGATTATACTACAAAGCTACAGTTATCAAGACAGTATGGTACTGACACAAAAACAGAAATATAGACCAATGGAACAAGATAGAAAGCCCAGAAATAAACCCATACACCTAGGGGTACCTTATTCTTGACAAAGGAGGCAAGAATATACAATGGGGAAAAGACAGCCTCTTCAATAAATGGTGCTTGGAAAACTGGATAGCTACATGTAAAAGAATGAAATTAGAAGACTTCCTAACACCATACACAAAGATAAACTCAAAATGTAAATGTAAGACCAGAAACTATAAAACTATAAAGCTCTTAGAGGAAAACTTAAGCAGAACACTCAATGACATAAATCAAAGCAAGATCCTCTATGACCCACCTCCTAGAGTAACAGAAATAAAAACAAAAATAAACAAGTGGGACCTGATTAAGCTTAAAACATTTTGCATAGCAAAGGAAACTATAAGCAAGGTGAAAAGACAGCCCTTAGAATGGTAGAAAATAACAGCAAGTGAAACAACTGACAAAGGATTAATTTCCAAAATATACAAGCAGCTCATACAACTCAATACCAGGAAAACAAACAACCCAATCAAAAAGTGGGAAAAGAACTAAACAGACATTTCTCCAAAGAAGCCATACCGATAGCTAATAAACACACGAAAAGATGCTCAACATAGTTCATTATTCAGTTCTGTTCAGTTCAGTTCAGTCGCTCAGTCGTGTCTGACTCTTAGCAACCCCATGAATCGTAGCACGCCAGGCCTCCCTGTCCATTACCATCTCCCAGAGTTCACTCAAACCCACGTCCGTTGAGTCAGTGATGCCATCCAGCCATCTCATCCTCTGTTGTCCCCTTTTCCTCCTGCCCTGAATCCCTCCCAGCATCAGAGGCTTTTCCAATGAATCAACTTTTCGCATCAGGTGGCCAAAGTATCAGGAGTTTCAGTTTTAGCGTCATTCCTTCCAAAGAACACACAGGGCTGATCTCCTTTAGAATGGACTGGTTGGATCTCCTTGCAGTCCAAGGGACTCTCAAGAGTCTTCTCCAACACCACAGTTCAAAAGCATCAATTCTTCGGTGCTCAGCTTTCTTCACAGTCCAACTCTTGCATCCATACATGACCACTGGAAAAACCATAGCCTTGACTAGATGGACCTTTGTTGGCAAAGTAATGTCTCTGCTTTTCATTATTAGAGAAATGCAAATCAAAACTACAATGAAATATCACCTGACACCAGTCAGAGTGGCCATCATCAAAGAGTACAAACAATAAATTCTGGAGAGGATGTGGAGATAAGGGTACTCTCTTGCACTGTTGGTGGGAATGTAAGTTGATATAGCCATTATGGAAGATGGTATGGAGATTCCTTAAAAAATTGAGAATAAAACCATCATATGACCCAGCAATCCTACTCCTAGGCATATACCCTGAGGAAACCACAGTTGAAAAAGACACATGTATCCCATTGTTCATTGCAGCACTATTAAAATAGCTAGAACATTGGAAGCAACTTAGATACCCATCGACAGATGAATAGATAAAGAAGTTGTGGTACATATACTTGACAGAACATTACTCAGCCATAAGAAAGAACACATTTGAGTCAGTTCTGATGAGGTGGATGAACCTGGAACCTATTATACAGAGTGAAATGAGTCAGAATGAGAAAGATAAATATCATATTCTAACGCACATATACGGAATCTAGAAAAATGGTTCTGAAGAATTTATTTACAGGGCAGCAATGGAGAAACAGACATAGAGAATAGACTTATAGACATGGGGAGAGGGGAGAAGAAGATGAGATGTATGGAAAGAGTAACATGGAAACTTACATTACCATATGTAAAACAGATAGCCAACGGGAATTTGCTGTATGACTCAGGAAACTCAAATAGGGACTCTGTATCAACCTAGAGGGGTGGGATGGGGAGGGAGATGGGGAGGTTCAAAAAGGAGGAGATATATGTATACCTATGGCTGATTCATGTTGAGGTTTGACAGAAAACAACAAAATTCTGTAAAGCAATTATCCTTCAATAAAAAATAAATTTAAAAAATTGTGAGACAGGCTTTTTAGTCTCCTATTGTTCTCAAATAAAACTTGAAAGAAAAAAAATACCTGACACAGAAATTTCATTCAGTATATTGCATTTGAACCATGCTTGGGCAACATTTTCCTTTCTAGTAAGTTTGTTATGCTTTAGTGTTCAGTGAAATCTACTACCCATCTGTTCTTTAACCTTCTTGTAAAAGCTTCTACATTATTTTGTCTTCAAGCGTCAAGGGAGATTTCTGTATGTGGCTTACAGTTTAAGAGAAGGACTAATTGTGAGATGAGTCTTTCTGAAGTGCCAGACCAAAATAATACATATGTATGATGTGCTCTTCTGGGCTGCAAATAAATATTTAATGAGGCACTGCAGCAAGTATGGTTAATTTTAATACCAATAAGTGCAGTCATCTTATGTTTTTAACATATGTCAGTTCTCTGTGAAATTTTCTCTGTAATGTTCTGGATTTCAATTGATGTTTCATGGTGTTTAGCTGCAATTTTTTGTTGCTGTTTTAAACTAAAATTTTAATTTATATTGGTATCTAGTTGATTTGCAATGTGTTAGGTGTACAGCCAAGAAATTAGTTATACATGTACATATATGCATTTTTCAGGTTCTTTTTCCATATAGTTATTACAGAATACTGAGTAGATTTCCCTGCTATGCAGTAGGTCCTTGCTAACTATCTCTTAAAATATAGTAGTGTGGATATGTTAACACCAAGCCTCTAATTTACCTTGCCCCTAATTTTTCCATTTGGTAACCATAGGTTGGTTTTCCAACTCTGAGTCTTTCCTCCAAACTGCTCCCTTACCAGCTTAACTGGGATCCCAACACCATCTTCCTTTGTCTGAACTCATGATGGAGGGTAGTTCACACACAACAGATCGGGCCACATGTTGGACATTTGTCCAAACTAAAGGTCAAGGGTGGGTAAGCACCTACACTCAACCAACTCCCAGCCCAACCTACAACCCTTTTGGGTTCCTCTCAGATCTCTGCCTTCCCTTCCCCTAAGACCCTGAACAATGAAACTTTCCTTTATTGGTTCAGCAATGTGGTTCAGTGCTATGTGAAGAGAGTGAGGGACCATAATCTCATCCTCTCAGAGTGACCAGTCTGTGCCTTTCTGACTCCCTGACACTGGGGAACCTGCCAAGTTTCCTGCCCAGGATACTCCAAACTAACTTTCCTCCCCACCTCCAGTCAAACACAGAGTGTCCATCTGGCCCCTTCTTGGAGCATAATGAACTAACCTAGTGACCTAGGAACCAGTTGCAGGAGAACTGGTCTCAAGGCCCTAGCTTCAGGCACTGGCTGGGGAGATGTCCCTTCAGGAGGCATATGGCGCAATCACAGCACAGCACAGCACAGGGCTGAAGGGACGTCTCCTCTGGCACCAGGGCCCTGGGCTAGGAAGGGCAGGGGTGGGAGGAAGAGGACTTGTGTGCAGAGCCATAAGGTAGCAGGGCTGGGTGCAGAAAGGCTAGAGGTGGAGTACAAGGGGCCTGTTTCTGGTCAGTGCCCAGGGTCAGGAGGACAGGCCCCAACATGGTCTCCAGGAATGGCAGGGCTGAAGAAGCCTGTCCTCACACAGAGTGGCCAGTCCACATGTCAGGGATTCCAAGGTGCTGTCCTGTGGGAGAGGTGACACCAGCTGTCCTGGATTCGAGTCTGACATACCCCCGCAACAGCCAAGGCTTGTGCCCAGCTAATTCCTCTCAGGTCCTCCAGGACAGGCGTCCACTCTTGGCCTCTGAAGAGCCTGAGGCCTTGCCTGTGAGGAAGGGCTGCCAGGAGGCTGCCTGACATGGCCAGGCTGGGCTCTGCTTAAATCTCTTCTGGAGTGGAGACCCTTGTGCCTGGACAAGTCTATAAAGTCTTCCCTGCTAGCACAGGGTGGGTGCTGGCTGGGCCCCTCTACAGATGTGGTGAGGAAGCTACCAGAGAAGGGCAGGAGGCTCCTTCCCCGACAGGTGCTGGTGTGAGCATCTTCCCTCTGAGCCTTTGGAGACAAGCCCTTTCTCCTGACTCAGCTGTCACGGGGGCCTCAGATGCCAGGCAGGGTGTGGGGCATGAGGGACCCCAGAGTGTGAGGCTGCAAGGGGGCTGGACATGCTCTCCCTGCTGGGGTTCCAGCCCCACAGAGCAGGTATCATTTTCCCTCCTCCTCTCCGCTGTCTTCCCTCCACTTATCTCTCTTCTGTTTCATCCAATTCCTTTCAGAGCAGACATACACACTCCATATGATATTGTGAACTTTATGCAGAGATGGGGAAAGAGGATGCCATGTGAGTGAAACAAGGGTAGGCCCATCTCACACATGGGAGAGAGCTGAGCACAGGGCAAAGAAGTCACACAGGATTTAGCAGGTCCTGTGATGGCTCCCCAGGTGTCCTTGTCCTAGTTCCCAAAACCCCAGAACAAGCCTGTTTTATCTGAATTACCCAGGTAAATCACAAGTCCTGATAAAAGAGAAGATTATGTGAAGACAGAAGCAGAGGGACATTTGTAGATGCCTCAGGACTTGAATGTGGAGGAGGGCCCAGGAGCCAAGGAATGCAAGGATTGCAGCTCCAGATGTGAAAACAGCAAAAAGTGCAATCCTAACCTAGGTCTCTGGATAGGGGACCTTCCAACATCTTGGTTGTGTCCAGGGAAACCCATTTCTGACTTCTCACTCCAGAACCATCAGAGGATAACTTTGTGTTGTTCTAAGTCCCTAAGGCAGAGGCAAATTATTGTAGCATCAAAATAGAAGTGAATACAGGTATACAGGCAGGCAGAAGGGAAAAAACACAGGAGAGAATAGACATGCTGGAGGAGAGCAGGCAATCAGGATTAGGTGGACAGTGAGAGATACAGGGGGTCAGAGACAGATGGAGAGACAGCAGATAGAGAGCCTGGAGAAAGGTGAGAGGAGAAGGGCAGAAAGTGTGCTGCTGGGCAGGAGGCAGGAGATGAGGCAAGCTGGCAGGCAGGCAGATCAAAGCTGGAAGTGGGCAAAGGGGCAAGGACAGGGAGAGTGACAGCAAGACAGGATGGCGGGCAGGGGCCCTCAGGGCTTGTCCTTGTCCCCACCTGGATCAGAGAGCTTCCTGAGTTGAAAGTGGATCCCATTTTTGGATCTCTGCACCATGACTGGAGCAGGCACAAGGACCCTGAAGGGATCCGATGACAGCTCAAAGCGAAGCAAGGTCAGGGCCACGGCCACCTTGCATCATTCATGGCAGACTGCTTCCTGATGCAGTTCCTGGGTAAGGAGGGGAAAAGGAAGACAGCGGAGGCTTCTAACCCCTGCTGAGCACAGGGATTCAGGGCTGTCCCCTACATGGCCCAGCCCTGATCCCTTCCTTACTCATCACAATGAACTTGCCAGTGAAGCTTTGGGCCAAACTCTCCCCCTGACCTAAGACAAAGCCCACCTCTCCAAGGACTATCTCCAACTTCCTACTCCTGCTCTCAGCAGGAAACCTGTAGGGAGGCATCAGTGCTCTAAGCCACAGAGTCAAGTCAAGTGGATCAAAATGTGAACTAGTACTTTATTCACTCGTCCATGGGCAATTCCTGGTTTCAGGTCAGCCCAGGGCACTGTAGGGGGCAGGGGTCCTGAGACACCCTCTCGGGACCTTACCACCTATGGTGGAAAAACAGGCTGTTCAGTCCCAAGAGATGATAAGACAGGGTTGTGCAAGGAATCAGAATGGCAACAGGGAGCCTTCCTAGAGAGGACAAGGGTTAATGACCCTGAACCTGCTGATCATTTGCCTCCCAATTAATGATCTGACTTCTTGTCTCCCTTCACCTCCTTGGTCAATCTACCTTTGGAACCTTCCCATTCTAATTCAGAAATGACCCTCCTAACCATCCCTTGGGCTCCTCATCTGGCCTTTTCAGCCTCCATTCCTCCCCTCCCTCTAAACCCACAGTAGCTCCAGGCCTGCTATCTTCCGCATCACAGGGAGCACACGTCCCAGTACCTCAGTGGCATCACAGCCCTCTCTGGATTCTTCCTCACTCACCTGGGATCTGTCCCTCTCGTCTTCCTGACTCAGAGACGGTTGAGGTCCCCGCCCCTCGCCTCTGCCATCCTCATGCTCAAGGCTCCATCCAGTGACCACCACCCTCACCCCCTCTGCTGGCTGCACCTCTTCCCACTCTGGACCCTGAAGGCACCATGGGTGTAACTCAAGGACACAGCACATCCAGTGTCCAGCACAGTGCTGGATCGTGGATCCTCCACAGTCTGCCCAAGGAATGAATGAGTGAAAGAGTGGATGTGTGAATGATGTCTGTCTTGAGGAGACCTGTTGTTGACAGTGAGCCCTGGAGGAGGACAGCATTATCATCCGTGTGTTCCCATCTCCTAGCACAGGTCTTGGCACACGGAGACACGCTTAATACATACTTTCACATTTGAACAATATTAATTGAATTGAAAACAACTCAAATGGACTGAGAGCATAACAAATATTCATTCTGACCTAAAATCAAGCTGCCTAGTGCCTTTCCTCTAGTGGCAGCTGCATGACGTGCAGCCATGTCTACAAGGAAGGACTGGACCGTGGTGTAAACCAAATTCTAGAAGCAATTCAGGAAGACAATTTGCTTCAAAGCTGTTCTGTGAATGTTGATTCACAGTTGAAAATTTCCTAGAACTGTAGAGTCAGAAAAAACTTGTTTCTACTAAGTTACAAAGTCACTGAAATTACGATGCCATGGACTGTATGTAGCCCATGGGATTCCCACCAGTCCTTGGGATTCTTCAGGCAAGAATACTGGAGTGGGTTCCATTTCCTTCTCCAGCGGATGTTCCCAACCCAGGGATCAAACACAGGTCTCCTGCATTGCAGGCAGACTCTTTACCAACTGACCTACCAGGGAAGCCAAACTTTTTGTAGCCTTTACGATTTCACAGCAATCATTTAGGAGTGTATCATCCAGGTTAACAGCTATTTCAAGGGTGCTTTATACTTTACATGCAAGGGATTTTTCAAATGCTTCTGTCAAATACAAGGAAGCTTTCCACCTGTAGGGAAAGAGCAAATTAACCAAGATGACATGGTCAGGCTCTCTTGCCCTGTGGCCTCTTGCTCTTGCCCCACAGTTTGTAAACAATGATTATGTAACAGATGAGATCACTGTATGGCACTGCATTCACACTTCACATGGTACTCGCTTGGACTGGGGCTACTTTTGTTATATAAGCTCCACCTGAAAAGGCCCTGGGGGCAGTGTGTGGTACACCTTAATTAGTTTCACCAAGAAAACCCTGGCTCCTGCTGCATTGGGGCTATATTGGAGCAACATCATGGTTATGTTATACGAGGTTATGTTCTGACTGTGTTCTGGCTGCCTTATGGTTATGTTATGACTGCTGCTACAGCTGCTGCATCAGCAAGGAGACAGGCAGTGTTATGGCAGCCTTGCCAGCCAGGAGAGAATAAATGTGTCTGCAGTTCCTATGGCTCCTCCAGTCTTCTTCCAGCCTCTTAGCCCATGCCTTGACTACCCTGGGCTCAGCAAACAGTGTGCACAGTGTGAACAGCAAGATAGTTGGCACCATGAGCAGGATCAGCAATACACTCCCCAAAGCAGACTTGATTGTCCTCCACTTTACGCCTTTTCTTACTAACATTAGACTCTGTAGAATCTGGGATTATGGTATATAACCTCTGCTATTATATATAGAATTTTGGCAACAGGAAAATATGTCACGGTTATATTAATACACAGTCAAAACTATCGGAGTTACTGCAGAAATAGAGAACATGCTCATGACCGTGAAACCTTCTTCAAACTACAACTGTAGCTGATCCTATACATGGAAGGAAGCTGAAGTTCCAAACCCATGCAAACATGACAGATACTGTGAGGGGAAATTGGTGAATTAAACAGAAAGGCAGTGTACCAACTAGGAATGCGGGAACAGAGAAAATCACCTTTTAAGGTGACTGAAATTGTGCTAACCAAATGTGTAGTTTAACGTTCATGAAAACTTCTAGTGCTAAAAAGTCATACTCCTAAAGTGAGGAAAACTCTGGATACTTTGGATTGGCCACTGACATGGAAATGAGGTCAATCCTTGTGGACATCAGGAGGTCAACGCCATTATGGAGGGCCCTGAAGGCTTTCTTGTACATGGAGACCCAGGCCTCCTTCTCAGCACATCAACATACAAAAACAGAACTTCATGCTCCACATATGAATGTAGACAGTCACATACAGCAGGTAGCAACCAGTGACATCTGCTTCCCCCAGTACAGAGGCCTCACCTGGATCCTCCTGAGAAGGGCAGGAAGGCATGGCTGTGTCGAGTAGAACCTAATGTGAACCAAGATGGGTCAAACACCTGCAGAAAGTACACCAGGGCCAGGACATGTGGGGTCAAACTCCTAGCATCAATCTACCAGGGGACAAGAATCTCAGAGCAGGAGCAGGAGGACAGGTTGTTGTGGAGAGAGCATCCCATCTCCTCCTCCCACCACCATTGTACCTCTGGGTTTGGCCACACCTTTGGGTTGTGATGAAGCCCATAAAAGGAGAGGGGAGGATGATTCCTGTGGGGCAGAGAGGAGAGAGAGAAGCCTGATGGTCCCATAGTGCAGGGCATGAGTGTCTTCACAAACGTCCTGGGAGCCACCATGGGAGCACCCTCCATCACTCTGAATGAAATGATGCTCTTGAAGACAGGTGGGTGGGGAATGACAAAGCACATGAGCACTGATTAGGAGAAGGTGATCAGGGCTCAGGATTAAGAAGTAAAAGAACTTCAAGGTTACACTTAGGAGCAGTTGAGTGACAATTCACATTTATCAAGTGTCATTATGACTCTGAGGAATATGTAGTAACTCACTTAATCCTCACACAGCCCTCAAGGCAAGCACTCCTATATCTATGAGCAGATGAAGCACTTGAGCCTCAGGGGGGTTAAGGGTTGGGTCTATGATTCCACAGCTAGGAGGGAGTAGGGCTGGGATTCAGACTCACTGGGAGGTGAGTTAGTGGGTGGCCACCAACCATGGCAGGGCTCTCAGATACATGATCAGCTGCTCTCTGCCATCTACTAGGGGGCACCTCAGAGAACAGACCAACTGACCCATAACAGTGCAGTCCTTGAGCTCCCTTCTTTACTTAGACCCCATATGAAAGAACCATGCCTCCCCCTTTGTCTGCTTTTCTCTTAAGCCTTCATGTTTCAAGGAATTAGAATTTTAGGCTACATCATACGACTATATAGAAGGGTCAACATTTGTTTCCTGAGCTTTTGCTGCATTCAAGCTCTGTGTCAATCATTTTTTTTCAATTGGAGGTTAATTTATTTACAGTGTTATGTTGATTTCTCCTATACAACAATGAAAATAATGCACAATTACACACACACTTCATGGCAAATAGATGGAGAAACAGTGACAGACTTTATTTTGGGGGGCTCCAAAATCACTGCAGATGGTGACTGCAGCCATGAAATTAAAATACGCTTACTCCTGGGAAGAAAAGTTATGACCAACCTAGACAGCATATTAAAACCAGAGACATTACTTTGCCAACAAAGGTCTGAAAGGTTGTTGAATCATGTGAAGACACTGGGATTCTTGGCCCCCGGAGGAGAAGAATTCAATCCGGGGCCAGAGACGAGGCTTGATCGCTCAGAGCTTTTGTGTAATAAAGTTTTATTAAAGTATAAAGGAGATAGAGAAAGCTTCTGACATAGGCATCAGAAGGGGGCAGAAAGAGTACCCCCTTGCTAGTGTTGGCAATGAAGTTATATACTCTCCAGTGAATCCAGTTGAACTATTCCAAATCCTGAAAGATGATGCTGTGAAAGTGCTGCACTCAATATGCCAGCAAATTTGGAAAACTCAGCAGTGGCCACAGGACTGGAAAAGGTCAGTTTTCTTTTTTTTTTTATTTTATTTTTAAACTTTACATAATTGTATTAGTTTTGCCAAATATCAAAATGAATCCACCACAGGTATACATGTGTTCCCCATCCCGAACCCTCCTCCCTCCTCCCTCCCCATACCATCCCTCTGGGCCGTCCTAGTGCACCAGCCCCAAGCATCCAGCATCGTGCATCGAACCTGGACTGGCAACTCGTTTCCTACCTTATATTTTACATGTTTCATTGCCATTCTCCCAAATCTTCCCACCCTCTCCCTCTCCCACAGAGTCCATAAGACTGTTCTATACATCAGTGTCTCTTTTGCTGTCTCGTTTTCATTCCAATCCCAAAGAAAGGCAATGCCAAAGAATGCTCAAACTACCGCACAATTGCACTCATCTCACACGCTAGTAAAGTAATGCTCAAAATTCTCCAAGCCAGGCTTCAGCAATATGTGAACCATGAACTTCCTGATGTTCAAGCTGGTTTTAGAAAAGGCAGAGGAACCAGAGATCAAATTGCCAACATCTGCTGGATCATGGAAAAAGCAAGAGAGTTCCAGAAAAACATCTATTTCTGCTTTATTGACTATGCCAAAGCCTTTGACTGTGTGGATCACAATAAACTGTGGAAAATTCTGAAAGAGATGGGAATACCAGACCACCTGACCTGCCTCTTGAGAAACTTGTATGCAGGTCAGGAAGCAACAGTTAGAACTGGACATGGAACAACAGACTGGTTCCAAATAGGAAAAGGAGTTCGTCAAGGCTGTATATTGTCACCCTGCTTATTTAACTTCTATGAAGAGTACATCATGAGAAACGCTGGACTGGAAGAAACACAAGCTGGAATCAAGATTGCCGGGAGAAATATCAATAACCTCAGACATGCAGATGACACCACCCTTATGGCAGAAAGTGAAGAGGAACTAAAAAGCCTCTTGATGAAAGTGAAAGTAGAGAGTGAAAAAGTTGGCTTAAAGCTCAACATCCAGAAAACGAAGATCATGGCATCCGGTCCCACCACTTCATGGGAAATAGATGGGGAAACAGTGTCAGAGTTTATTTTTCTGGGCTCCAAAATCACTGCAGATGGTGACTGCAGCCATGAAATTAAAAGATGCTTACTCCTTGGAAGGAAAGTTATGACCAACCTAGATAGCATATTGAAAAGCAGAGACATTACTTTGCCAACAGAGGTTCGTCTAGTCAAGGCTATGGTTTTTCCAGTGGTCATGTATGGATGTGAGAGTTGGACTGTGAAGAAGGCTGAGCACCGAAGAATTGATGCTTTTGAACTGTGGTGTTGGAGAAGACTCTTGAGAGTCCCTTGGACTGCAAGGAGATCCAACCAGTCCATTCTGAAGGAGATCAGCCCTGGGATTTCATTGGAAGGACTGATGCTGAGGCTGAAACTCCAGTACTTTGGCCACCTCATGAGAAGAGTTGACTCATTGGAAAAGACTCTGATGCTGGGAGGTATTGTGGGCAGGAGGAGAAGGGGACGACAGAGGATGAGATGGCTGGATGGCATCGCTGACTCAATGGATGTGAGTCTGAGTGAACTCCGGGAGTTGGTGATGGACAGGGAGGCCTGGCGTGCTGTGATTCATGGGGTCGCAAAGAGTCGGACACGACTGAGCAACTGATCTAATCTGATCTGATCTCAATGAATCCAAAGAATGTCTGGAGGTTGTAAAGACCTCACCAGACCTACTCCCATAATTTACATTTTAAGATAACAGAATTAGCCAGAAGGTTTAATCCAGAGACTGTCCTCAGGCAGGATACATCCTTGTAAAAACCAGGTCTACTCCAATAATTTACATTTTAAGATAACAGAATTAGCCAGAAAGTTTAATCCAGAGACTGTCCTCAGGCAGGATACATTATTGTTATATAATCCAAAGGAAGGTAGAGAAGGAAAAAAAGTTTGTCCTTTCTTCCTCTTTGAGAATTCCAGATCCCTATCTCCTTGGGGACCCCTAGACTCCCTATCAACCTGCCTAGGAATGACTCTCTCAGGTCCATCTAGTCAAAGCTATGGTTTTTCCGGTAGTCATATATGGATGTGAGAGTTGGACTATAAAGAAAGCTGGGCACTGAAGAATTGATGCTTTTGAACTGTGGTGTTAGAGAAGACTCTTGAAAGTCCCTAGGACTGCAAGGAGATCCAATCAGTCCATCCTAAAGGAGATCAGTCCTGGGTGTTCATTGGAAGGACTGATGCTGAGGCTGAAACTCCAGTACTTTGGCCACCTCATGAGAAGAGTTGACTCATTGGAAAAGACCCTGATGCTGGGAGGGATTGGGGGCAGGAGGAGAAGGCGACGACAGAGGGTGAGATGGCTGGAAGGCATCACTGACTCGATGCACATGAGTTTGAGTGAACTCTGGGAGTTGGTGATGGACAGGGAGGCCTGATGTGCTGCGATTCATGGGGTCACAAAGAATCAGACACGACTGAGCGACTGAACTGAACTGAACACAAAAAGAATTTTAGCAGCTGGGAGAAGTGTAATGCTTATAGGAATATACAGCCAAAATTTTGTTGGGATGGACTACAGAAATAGAGAACACACACATGACTGTGTAACTTTCTTCAAATGGCAACTGTAACTGATCACAGACCTGACTTGAAACCTCAGGGCATGGAGGGCAGCTGGAAATCCAAGCTCATGCAAACAGGACAGATATAGAGAGGGGCTAGTTGGTGAATTAAGCAGAAAAGGCAGTGCGCTGGACTAGGAATGTGGTAAGAGAGAAAACCACTTTTAAAGATGACTGATAATTGTTAAAACAAACATCTGAAGTTCAACTTTCATGAAAACTTCTAAAATTAAAAATCATACTCTTAAAGTGACCAAAATCCAAGAATAATTTGGACAGGCCACTGACATGGAAATGTGGCCAATCATTGTGGATGTCAGGAGGTCAATATCTCCATGGCAGGCCCTGATGCAATTCTTATACATGGAGACCCATGCCTTCTTAACAAACACATCAGCATACAAGAACATAACTGTGTGTACTTCATATGAATGTAGACAGTCACACACATGGGGTAGCAACCAGTCACACCTCTTCCCCAAGTACAAAGGCCTCACCCGATCCTCCTGAGAAGGGGAGGAAGGCATGGTTGTGTCCAGCAGGACCTGGTGCAGACTAGGATGAGTCAAACACCTGAAGAGAGAGTACCAGGGCCAGGACAAGTGAGGTCAAACTCCTCCCACCAATCCACCAGGGGACAAGTATCCCAGAGCAGGAGCAGGCGAAGGAGTTGGTATGGAGAGAGCATCCAATCCCCTTCTCCCTTGGCCATCATACTGAAGAGGAAAATTTAAAACCTTGCACCCAGCTGGAAATAACCTCATGCTCTTTCTGCTTCTGCAACTCAGCTAGCTCCTGCAAAGTCATGTAAGTTACATAGTTTCAGAAAGACAGAAACTTACAATGCTAGCAGCTGAAACTTACTTCCATCACCCATGTCAATTACCCAGCCCCTGTAATCATGCTTAACCATGTTTATGGAAAGGTCAGGCATCTCCCCTGCTGTGTCCTAACTGCTGCTTCTGCCTGCAGGACACCCCTAGTTTGAACTAGCCTATAAAGAGTTAGAGATGCCCACTAAAGTCTGGTGTCATGCCCTGTCTATAAAAGCTCTGTAACTCGGTTTTTCAAGCCTCAGAACTGGAAGTGTTAACTCCTCTGGGCTCACCAGCGTAGTAAACCTGAAATTTCCGACTTTCCGAATGCGGTGCTTGGTTTCTTGACAGACCAACTTCTGCAACAGTATTTCCATCACTCTAAAAGAAATGGTGGTCTTGCAAGACAGGCAGTCTGGGCATGACAAAGCACATGAGCACAGATTAGGACTAGCTAACCATGGCCCCAAATTGAGAAGTAAAATAATTCACAGGTTACTTTTAGGAGCAACTCAGGTGACAACCTATATTTATCAAGTGCCATCATGGCCCTTGGGGAATGTGCAATAACTCATTTAATCCTCACACAGCCCTCAAGGAAGGTAGTCCTGTCCCTGTGATGAGATGAAGCCCCTGAGCCTCCAAGAGGTAAGGGATGTGTCTATGATCACAGAACTAGGAGTGGCAGGGCTGGAATTCAGACCCACTTGGAGGTGAGCCAATGGGTAGCCTCCAGCCATGGCAGGGCTCTCAGACCTCATCATTGACTGTTCTCTGCCATCCATCAGAGGGCTCCTCAGAGACTGGGCCATCTGACCCATAACAGTGGAGTTCCTGAGCTCCTTCCTATATTTAGACCCCATATGGAAGAATCACACCTCTGGCTTCTGTCTGCTCTTCTCTGAAGCCTTCACATCTCAAGGAATTAGAATTTTAGGGCCTATTACAAGATGACATTCAGGAGCAAACATTTGTTTGTTGAGCTTTTGCTGTGTTCATGTTCTGTGTCATGCATTTCACACACCTTATCCTAGCTCAGTTCAGCTGCTCAGTGCTCAGTAGTGTCTGACTCTTTGTGACCCCATGGACTGCAGCACGCCAGGCTTACCTGTCCATCACCAACTCCCAGAGCTTGCTCAGACTCGTGTTGTCCCCTTCTCCTCCTGCCTTCAATCTTTCCCAGCATCAGGGTCTTTTCTAATGAGTCATTTCTTCGCATCAGGTGGCCAAAGTATTGGAGTTTCAGCTTCAACATCAGTCCTTCCAATAAATATTCAGGACTGATTTCCTTTAGGATTGACAGGTTTGGTCTCCTTGCAGTTCAAGGGACTCTGAAGAGTCTTCTCCAACACCACAGTTCAGTGCTCAGCTTTCTTTATGGTCCCTCTCACATCCATACATGACTACTGGAAAACCATAGCTTTGACTAGACAGATGTTTGTTGGCAAAGTAATGGCTCTGCTTTATAATACGCTGTCTAGGTTACTCATAGCTTTTCTTCCAATGAGCAAGTGACTTTACAGAGTAAATAATTACCTTAAGTTGGGTACAATAGTCATGTCATCACACAACTAGAAAAGCACACGTGGATTTCTGATCTACCACGTGGTCCTACAGAGTGATTAGCTGAGTGGTGAGATGAAGTTTATACATACAGGTAAGGAGTGTCCAACAGGGAAGGTGATGGGCTTGCTGAGCTCTCTGCCAATAACTGGTACTGGTGGGTAGAATCTCAGTGCCTCCTGATACACATGTGGTATAAGGCATCTGGTCCAGATGGTCCCTGAAAGGAAGCCCACCTGAGGGCAGGCAGGACTCGACAACCAGGATTCTCTCTACCTAGGTGGGACAGGATTCTTCCATCTCCAGGACACTCACCATGTGATGGAGGCACCATCCCCCAGGAGCCTCTGGATCTCTTCTGTCACCTCTGCTGATGCACAGGGTGGGAGACCAGAGAATAGAGGATCCAGGAGATGCCACTGGTTGTTGTCTCCTGACCCTTGAACATGACCTTGTCCACTTCGGCATGGAGGTCCTTGTCAGACAAGCTGCTCCCAGTCTTCATCTGTGGAGGCAGGGCCAGTGTGCAGGGTCTGCCCTTCCTGTGTGCTTCTGCCCAAAGGCTCAGGCCTCTCCTGCCCACACTCACTCTGGCAAAGAGGAGGATGTCCAGGAAGTCCAAGGGCCTCCATTTCCTCTCCTTCTCCAGCTCTCCCTCCTTCTGCAGGTGAGACTTTCTCCCCTTGATAATTGAATCTGTCCCAGAACAGTGGTTCCCAGCCAGAGCTGAGGACTCTGGGGGCCCAGATGCAGCCCCATCATAGCTGCAAATCTTACCTCTATATGGCAGTAGCATATGTGTGTTGAAGTGTGTGCCACATAAGATGGGTAATAATGTGTCCATGTGTCTGCAAGAGGGAACAGGCTTGGCTGTAGAAGAGAGTTTCAGCATTTGACAATGTGTTTGTGCACTTCCAGTGTGTGACGTGTGTGTCTCTGGGATTGACCGCATTATTCTGGGGGGCTGTGTCTGATGGATGTTTGACAGATATATCTGTTTGAGAGTGAACTATGGATTGAGCTTGGTGTGATATGTGCAGATGAAAGAGAGGTGGACTCACCACCATCAGTTGGACAGAGTAGGCCATGTGCCCCATGGAGGGCCTCAGGATGTCATGGTGGAAGGCTGAGGTCAGCATCCCCCAGTACTGGCACCACATCTGCCCCTCCAACAGGAAAGTACCATTCCCTGGACCACAGATGGATGTGTGTGGGGGTCGGGGAGACTGGATCAGAGGAGTGACTGGGGACTGCATAGGAGGAACCCAGATTGTCAGAAGGAGGTATGTGACAGGAAAAGTCAGGAAGGCCAGTACATTTCCAGCAAGTGAATTTCCAAAATTGCTGTACCATTTAGATGTGACAGTTTGAGATAAAGGTTAAAAAAGAGTAGGAGAAACAAGAACCTACAGTATAAAACGAGGAACTACGCTCAATATTTTGTAGTAAGCTGTAAGGGAAAGGAATCTGAATCCCTGTGCTGTACACCTAACACTGCAGAACAAGGTAAATCAACTGCATGGGAATAAAAGTTTTTTAAAATGAGTTATAAAAACTCATATATGTTTGAAGTATGATCACATTCTGAAAACATTTAAAAATCTGTTTCCTTTGATAGTCGTTATTACTTATTTATTGTACAGAAAAAATTAAGAAAACTGAGACATCTCAGAAGTTTTATCCATAGTGATACATCATGAAAGAATCCCCTCCTTTCTAGTATATAAAGAATAAAATTGTGCAGCTTATAGGGTTATTTTTTTAATCAAAAATTTTTAAAATTAATTTAGTCTGTTGTGCTAAACACAGGTTGTGCTGGGTCTTCGTTGCTACCTGCAGCCTTTTTCTATTTGTGGTGAATGGGGAACACATCTGGTGCTTAATAAGAGTTCATGTTAATAGTACTTGTTATCTCTTATTCTTTAGATCTGAGAAAACACTACAGAGAGTTGTTGCTACTATCATGACTATTTTTAATAATAATAATACTATGAACGGCCTTCCCTTCCTGATGATTCTCAGCTATCGACCTGTCTCACCCACTATGAACTTACCTCCCATCCCTGACTCTCTCAGGCTTCAAGGATGGCTGGTAGAGAGTCGCATACTGATGATGAAGGGCCAGTCTCTGTTGGAATTTCACAGACCCAGGGCATGTACTCCAGAGGGAATATTTGCTCCTGCTGGCATGTGGGTTTCATTCTACCTGTCCTTGGCAGGACCACCTTCATGCCGTTAGGGTCAGAGGTCACAGGGCTAACCTTGCTCACCCATGGAAATTGAGGACAAATACATGGGAATTTCTCTGTCCTTTTCAGAAGTTGTTGCTGACTCTGTTCCTTTGGAACTATAACAAGAGCAAAAAATAAAAAATAGCAGCAACTCTGTTTCAAGGTCAAGTGCTTGAGGTAAGGCTGAATGTTTGCACAGGCATGGCGAGATGGTTCTGAGGGTATCCACAGAGATCAAAGACTAGAACTGCTGAGTCAGACTCTGATCCAGACTTCTACTATCTCTCCAGAACTTGGCCTAAGATCTGATTTAGTTTCCTTGTTTGTTTCTCACTCAGAACTGCCATTAGAACTTTAAACACAGTGAATGCTTGATAAATGTTCAGGGATTAACTCCATGGAGTACAAAACATTTTCATAGGCTTATGTAAAATTAAGGCAAACCTGTATGAGGGGGGAATATTACTTGATCTTGTTTCACTGAAGAATGAGGAAACCCATGTAAAGGATATATACCCAGGTGAGATCATTTAAGCCCAAAGCTGCTGACCCCAAGGTGTCCCTTCCTAGGATTCTCAAGACTCCCTGGGTGCCTCTCTTATCATGTTTCCATTCAGTGTTCTAAACGCTTGGCATCATGTTGACAGGCTTGTCTTTCATATCTATCATCCCTGTTTTTAGAGCGAGTGTAGAGCATGTTCATAGAGATTAAGCCTCACTTTTCAAAGAAGCAATAAGTTCATGAAGAAGGAATGAGTACATGTAAGAGTGATGAGTGAGTTTTAATACAAAATTCTGTTTGTAAGTGTCAGATAGAATCATAGCTAATGTAGGAAAGAAGGAAGCACAAAAATAAAGCTGGGGCTCAGGGACATCTCACAGAGAATGAGGGCAGGGGCAGCCAGGGTGTGGAAGGGGAGAACCAGGGACTGGAGGGCTGCCAGGACTGTGTCTCCCATTCCTTCTCTCGGTACATCCACACAGTCATCCCTCTGCAAGTGTCTAAGGAGGCTCTACCTTAAACAGACAGTTTTCTAGGAGTTGGTGATACAGTCATGAATCAACAGACACAGTCCCTGTCCTTGGGCAGAGTCTGGGCAGTGGAGGACGGAATGTTTACTCTTCTGGGGTTGGCACGTTTCCCCATTCTGCCACCCTTAAGCCTGAGGGGACCTGTTGAATCCTGTTCTAACACTCTGATTCTAATATCATGGCCAAGTGGTCCATCTGTTACAATCAACTGTGGCTGGGGTGAATAGGCCTTCCAAAGACCCACCTTTTTTGAGGGAAGAGATCTCAGAGCAAATGAGCTGGGCAGACATCCCATAATGTTTCCACCACAGTGGATGCCAAGTACATGAAAGAGTAGGTGGGTAGATGAGCTCAGTTATTCATTTATTTGATACCTATATGTTGAGGACTTACTTTGGATGAATTGCCATCCTAGGAGCAAGAGATTCAGCAGTAAGCAACAGAATCCTTGCCTTTATGGAGCTCCTCTTCTAGTGCGGGCTGACAATCCCACCCTGACCTGAGACATGTCCTGCTTGAGTGCATTCTGGGGGCTGCTCTGTGCTCCAAAGTCACGACCATCATTTGATCTGTCTTGTTCTACTGATCCAGTGCAGGAACTGACCTTTAGGAGCCTCCTAACACTCCAGCTATGTTACCTAGTTTTCTTGGATCTCCTCTGGTGGACCCAAAGGACCTGGTCTTTTTTTCTGATTGCTTGGTGTCCAAGAAAGCCAGATGCCTGCAAATCCTTCTTCCTGGGCATGTCATTTGTTCAACCCAATTAAGTTGGCATTCTAATTTCTAACTGAGCCAATAACAAAGGTATTGAAAAAAATCTATTATAAGAGCTAGAAGTATTTGGTTGCAATTGCTATATTAGACCAGCAGATATTGACAAATGATTAAGTACCATGTGTTTGTGTTAGTAGCTCAGTCATGTCCTGCTCTTTGCCACTTCATGGACTGCAGCCTGCCAAGCTCCTCTGTCCTTAGAATTCGTCTACGTATTGCAATTCTCCAATATACTCCAAAGTATAATGGAGTGGTAGCTGTACCCTTCTCCAGGGGATCCTCCCGTTTCAGGGATCAGACCCAGGTCTCCTGCATTGCAGGCAGATTCTTTACCATCTGAGCCATTATCAAAGCACCATGAGTAATACAATCAACATAAGAGAAATTGTCTACTTACAGAGTCTATTTATTACGTAATGGCCATCGGTGAAATGGGAACATCAGTGAAAATGTTTTATTGGTTCCATGTGTCAACCCTTAGCTCAGAAAATTGACATTTGCACCCAAAAAAAGACCACAAGTTCTGAAAATCAAAATACTCTGGAAATCTAATACAACAACATCCATGAACAAACTGGGCTTTGGCATCTCTCTGTGGCTGATTCTAACAGTCCCCGTCTTACCTCCGTTCTGCTGATAATGACTGAGACTCCTTCTCTTGAAAAGACTGGCCCCACGGTGAGCCCTCACCCTCTCTACCCCCCAGCCCCGACCCGCCGCAGGGCTGAGTGCTGCCTCCTTCAGGGGGGGTAGATGCTGCACTTGCCCAGCCTGCAAGTGGCTCATTTCTCTCTTTCTCTCTCCACACACCTGGGCTGAGCATCCCTCCAGGTCAGTCTCTCTGCTGAGTTCAGGGGTACAGGGAGGAGATGATACCTCAGCCCCAGGAAACTCACAGCACACTGTATGAGGGAAGAACGCCCAGAGATAACCAGACCCAATTTAAGGGCACAAGTCAAATATCAGCACCCTTTGCTAGATGCCATCCTTGAGGCTGGTCATTCTGTCTGGGAATGTCAGTTTAAACAAAGTCCTGTGTTTCACAAAATCAAGCCAGTTGGCCTACTCTTCCTGACGTAACGCCCCACACAGCAGGTGAGCCTCTTTTCCTTGACATGACACCATCTTAGATTCCTGTCTGTTGTCTCCACACACAGTGGACCCACAGGGCTGACTCATCAGACTGACGTCTGTGTCCAAGGCAAGCTCAGGTCCAGGCAGGGAGGATGGGATTGAAGAATGGGCAGGGAAGCATGGGGAAGCCTGTGAGAACAGCTGAAGGTGCTCAGCCTGGAGAACAGGGAGACTCAGGAAGGAACAGCTGTTGTCTTCTAAGGGCAGGGCTGCCAGGACAGCCTGAGATCTCCTTAAGGAAGGGGTGTCTGACAGACCCGAGGTTACCAGCACAGGGCCTGAAGAGGAGTGAGCTCCCTGGACTGGGTGAGGGGTCAAGACCTGAGAGGTTAGCTGGCTTTTCCCCAGGAACCATGTGATTATTACACAACAAGACTTTGTCCTGTGGGCTTGCTGACCATTACCATACTTTAAGAACCTGAGCCATTCCGGCCCTCCCAGTCCCTTGTCTTATCCTCTCCTACCTACCTCCTGGTTGTGACTGAGGCTAATTAACAACCCTTAGGCACATTTTCATAATCACATTGCAATGACCGGTTAGTCACTGAGGGCTTTTCTGGGTCTTGTGACCCCATGGACTCTCTGTCCATAGAAATTTCCAGGCAAGAATGCTGGAGTGCGTTGCTATGCCCTCCTCCAGATGATCTTCCTGACCCAGGGGTCAAACCTGGGTCTCCTGCATTGCAGGTAGATTCTTCACTGTCTCAGCCTCCAGGGAAGCCCTATGATCACACTGGAATGATTGGTTTTGCAATATCAATACATAATTACTTCTCCATTCAAATACATGAGAATATCAATCAAGTTTTATCCTAGATCTTAATTATACTATTTCCCTACCAATAGGTTTACTTTGAGCTGCAACCAGAAAATGTGCTCACTTTGGACAATACCCCTCACTTTCCATCAGCCATAGAGGATCCAACACCAGTTTCAGTCCTACTTCACTGAAGTACTACAGTTGTAGCAGGAGTAGTTCTAGAAATTCCCTTTTATACTATGTTAGAACACAATTATATAATCAACAATTTTACACTCTGCTTGGGAGCCTTTAATACACTGTTTGTTGCAACCTGTTCTTAAAGAAAAAAAAAACTTGTATTTTTTAAAACTTGTGTTAAAACTTGTTGCTTTTTTCTGAGGAAACTTTACCTAGACTCACTAAGAAAAAAAAAAAAAAAAAGATGTTACAAGTGATACCACAGAAATACAATGTACATAAGAGAATACTATGAATAACTACATGCCAACAAATTTTATGACCTAGAAGAAATGGAAAAATTTCTAAAAGCGTACAACCTACCAAGTCTGAAACATGAAGAAAAGAGAAAACCTAAACTTACTGATTAGTAGTAAGGAGATCGAATCAGTAATGAAAAACTTTCAATAAACAAATTGTCTAGGACCAGACAGCTTCACTGGTGAGTTCTACCAAACCTTTTGAAAGGTTGTTGTTGAATCATGTGAAGACACCGGGATTCTTGGCCCCCGGAGGAGAAGAATTCAATCCGGGGCCAGAGACAAGGCTTGATCTCTCAGAGCTTTTGTGTAATAAAGTTTTATTAAAGTATAAAGGAGATAGAGAAAGCTTCTGACATAGGCATCAGAAGGGGGCAGAAAGAGTACCTGCTTGCTAGTGTTAACAATGAAGTTATATAATCCAAAGAATGTCTGGAGGTTGTAAAGACCTCATCAGACCTACTCCCATGATTTACATTTTAAGATAACACTGCCCTCAAGCAGGATACATCCTTGTAAAGACCAGGTCTACTCACATAATTTACATTTTAAGATAACAGAAGGTTTAATCCAAAGACTGTCCTTAGGCAGGATACATTATTGTTATATAATCCTAAGGAATGTGGAGAAAGAAAAAAAAGTTTGTCCTTTCTTCCTCCTTGAGAATTCCAGACCCCTCTCTCCTTGGGGACCCCTAGACTCCCTATCAACCTGCCTAGGAAATGACTCTCATTCCCCCCTTTTCTTTTAGAGGAATTATGTTGCCTAGGGAAAAGGGGTGTTGTTCTTGTTCCATAACTGCTTCTGAGCTGACAAGGGGCGTTGTCCCTAAATTGGTGAGGCAACATATTCTCCTAATCCTCATATTGAGGATATCTGATCCAGGGGCCCCAAATACTGGCTGGAGGAAGCTACAGCAGTAGCAGGAGTTTGAGCAACCATTTGTAACTTAAAAGCTTTCATGCAGCTAGAAACAAATCCAGTTATACAATTACAGATGCAGGCAACATAGTCATTAAAACAAGTTAAAATCAAAATTAAAAGTCACATTATGTCCATAGTTAAAGTGCAACGTGTTGCACCAGTCCATTTTAGGGTTGGTAGATGTCATCAGATGAAGAAGAGGCATCGCATGTGATTGTTGTTGAAGGTATTCACAGACTTGGAGAAAGTCTTTTCCTTGAAGTGGGGATGTCCACCACAGGAAGCCTTCCACTGATGAAGAGGGGAGCGCTCTGCAGACCAGCAGTTATACCGATTGTGGAATGCAGCATAGGAGTGAGCCCAGGACAGGAAGACATTGTCTTGAGGATCAAATGGCAGACTCAGGATTTTTGGAGTCAGCAGAAGTAGACTCACATAGATTATCAGGCCCATCCGCTGCCTTTTGCTTAATTCTAGAGCTCAGGTCAGAGCCACAAGCTCCGCTAACTGAGCACTGGTTCCCTGGGGGAGAGATTTTGCTTCCAAAACCTGTTTAGCAGTCACCACGGCGTAACCTGCTTTACGCTTTCCATCCTGAACAAAAGAACTGCCATCTGTAAATATTTCCATGTCAGGAGCTTTCCATCCTGAACAAAAGAACTGCCATCTGTAAATATTTCCATGTCAGGATCGTCTAATGGGGTATCCTTTAGATCCTCCCGAGCTGCATAGTTTAAAGTTAGGAATTGAGAACAATCGTGATCAGGTGTTTCATTTTCCTTCTCAGGAAGGAAAGTGGCAGAATTTAAATTTCCACAAACTTTAAGCTTAGTTACTGGTCCTTCTAACAACAATGACTGATACTTAAGAAGCCTACTGTCTGTCATCCAAATATTAACCTTAGAAGTTAAGATTCCACTCACATCATGAGAAGTCAGTACAGTAAGGTTTCATCCATTAATTACTTTTAAAGCTTCAGGTGCTAATAAAGCCGCTGCCCCAATTACTCTTAGGCAGTGGGGCCACCCACGTGAAACTACATCTAATTCTCTGCTTAGATAAGCAATAGGTTGCTGGTGAGGCCCTCGGGGTTGTGTCAAAACTCCCAATGCCACATCTTTTCTTTCAGTGACAAACAAATTCTGACCCTGTGGGCAAGCTCAGAGCTGGAGCTTGCAGGAGTGCAGTCTGAAGAACCTTAAAAGCCTTTTGAGTTTCTGGAGACCAAACCAGTTTGTCGGTTTGGGCCTGCTGAGTTTCAGCTATAAGTTTATATAAAGGCCGGGCAAGTTCCCCGTAACCCGGAATCCAAATGCGACAGTAACCTGTGGTTCCCCAAAATCCTCTCAATCGTCTTAAAGTCATAGGTAGGGGATGATTTAGTATAGGTTTAATTCTCTCAGGGCCTATGGCCCTAGTCCCTTCTGATATGATTAGGCCCAGATATCTAACCAATTGTTGACAAAGCTGAGCCTTTTCTCTTGATGCCTTGTAACCACAGTCTGCCAGAAAGTTTCAGAAATCTTCTTAGGCTCGCAAACAAGCTTCCTCTGTCTCAGCACAGAGCAAAATATCATCTACATATTGTAACACCACTGCTTCAGAGCTATTAAAGTTTTGTAGATCCCGTGACAAACTTTGTCCGAATAAGTGAGGACTGTCACGAAATCCCTGAGGCAAAACTGTCCAGGTTAACTGAGAAGCTGGCTATGTAGGGTCTTCAAAGGCAAAAAGAAATTGACTTTCTTCCGCCAAAGGCACTGAATAGAAGACATCCTTTAAATCAATTACTGAGAAATATTTGGCCCGTTCAGGAATTTCAGACAATAGGGTATAAGGATTAGGCACCACGGGGTGTAAAGGAACTACAGCCTCATTTATTATTCATAAATCTTGAACTAGTCTCCATTTACCATTTGATTTCTTTATACCCAAAATAGGAGTGTTGCAAGGACTGGTACAGGGAATTAATAGTCTCTGCTCCTTTAAATTTTTGATGATGGGTTTTAACCCTTCCTTAACTTCAGGTTTCAGTGGATACTGCTTCTTATGTGGAAATACGTGTGGGTCTCTGAGCTTAACAACTACAGGAATAGCATTTTGTGCTCGACCCACAGATTTTCCATCAGCCCATACTCTAGGATTTACATTTTGTTCAACTAAAGGGAGAGAAAGGAAGGGCTCCATATTCATGAAAACAGAGGCATGGACCTTGCTCAGTATATCCCTTCCCCAAAGGGGTGAGGGAGAGTCTGGCACGATCAGAAACTCATGTGAAAACAGCACAGAATCCCAGTTGCAAGATAAAGAATAACTGAAATAATACCTTTTGGCTCGTCCAGACAGTCCCATTACGGAAGCGGATTGGGAAGAAAGTGGGCCAGGGGCTTCAGTAAGCACAGAATAAGTTGCCCCAGTATCTAAAAGGAAATCGACAGATTGGCCCCCCACAACTATTAATACCTGGGGTTCCTCAGGTGTAATTAGGATGGGAGCCTGTGTGGGGACCCCCGGGCACCTTCAGTCCTGATTGTCTTGAGAGTCCGACCCGGGAGACCTACGCCTCTGGGGGCAGTCTCTCTTCCAGTGTGGTCCTTTGCAGCAGACCGGACATGAAGCCGGGGGCGGCTTAGATGCCTGAGGGCAATCCCGCTTGAGGTGCCCCTCCTTCCCACAGTAATAGCAAGCCCATCCCTTTTCACCTGGGCCCCTCTGGGCATTTTTCTCAGGCTGTTCATAGCCATGGCGAAGGCTTCCGCCTTTTCCTTTGTCTTTTTTTGCTTTTCTTTCTTTTCCTCATATTCCCTACCATAATAGACTGTCTGAGCCAATTGTAATAGAGTATCTAAAGACTGATTTGGTTCATACGCCCGTTTTAATAGCTTACGGCGGATATCTGGAGCCGACTGAGTGAGAAATCTATCCTTTAAGATCACTTTTCCCTCTTCACTTTTGGGATCAATCTCAGTGAATCTGCGAAGGCCTTCTCTCAGTCTATCTAGGAATTTACCAGGAGCTTCCTTCTCCTCCTATTCTATGTCTGCCAACTTGCGATAGTTTAAGGCTTAGAACGTGCCTGCCTAAGTCCTTCAAGAATACATCTAACAAAATAACTCTGATCTCATCTTCCTTTAGCTGTATTGTAGTCCCAGTCTGATTCTATAGTTGGGACTGCCTGATTCCCAGTGGGGAGGGCCACTATCTCGTTCTCCCTCTTCCCTACTGATTCATTACCAAGCCATTCATCTCCATAAGCAACCACTTTTCCCAAAACTCGAGTCTTTGACTTGGGAGTCAGCGTTTGTCCCAAGATATACATCACATCCTTCCAAGTGAGGTCATAAAGCAGAGTAACACCTTTAAAGGCTCTAATATATTTTTCTGGGTCCTCTAAATAGTCTCCCAGATCTTCCTTGATTCTTTGTATTTCTTGATAAAAGAAAGGCTTATTAACTCTCACAGACTGATTATTTCTCCCGGTGGGTGTTTCATAAAGAGGCAACAGCTTGTGTGGCTGTTCCTCAGTCTCTCTGGCTGCTCTGCGCATATGATCCCAGGGATAGATTGGAGAAACCTGTTTTTCTTTTTCTTTTTGTCTCCTGTCCTCCATCTCATCTCTTACTTCGATGGTCTGAGTTTCTACTGAAACCAGAGTAGTCTGAGGTCGTACTGAGACAGGAGATGTAAAGGAGGGAGCTGAAGGTTTCAAGCCCAAATCTATACCCTTAGGACATAAGTCTGGCATATTTCGCAGAGAGAAAAAGGGCAACACATATGCTACTTCTACCCATTTCCCTTGTTCCTTACAGACCAGGTCTAATTGTAGAACAGTATTATACTTAAAAGACCCTCCAAGTGGCCACCGTTCACCGTCCTCCGATGGATACCGTGGCCATGCAGTATCACATAGGAAGACCAGGTGTGTCTTCTTTAAGCCCTGGGGATCAAATCTATCCCAATTTTTCAGGATACAGTTCAAAGGAATGAGGCTGGAATTGTTGTCTCCCATCTGTAAGAGAGAAAAAAAACGACCCATGCCATTTTTTCTACCGGAGGCATCCCTCCCTGCTCTAGATGGGGGTGTAGACAGACGTTACACCAAAAGCTTTTCCTTTCTGGTGGGACTTAGTCTGTCCCTTACCGACCCAGGTGCAGTCCGCATCCCTCCTGGTTCTACCACTGAGATGGGGTGGGGATGTACCAGGGGTAGACTTGATAGCATCCCTACTTGACGTCCAGCTCTTCACCTTTAACCTTGCTTGCCTCTGAAGCCACCCGGGGTACAATCAGAGTAACCTTCCGGAATGCCTCCCAAGCTAAGACCACGAAAACATTCATCACCTGAGTGCCTGTGCACGACCCTGAGTATTTCCTGACCACAATAAGACCGACATGAACATAAAACTGAGATGTTCTTTCCAAGCATCATCACACCAGTATAACAGCCTCCTCTGATCCACTAAGAGCCGGCGTTACCAAAGAAACAAAAACCCATTGCAGTCCCAATCTGAGTAACCTTTAACCTCAGAAATGTTCTTGGAGCTAGAGCTCCATCTAGCTTCTGAACTTTCGATTCCTAGCGAGGCTAGGCGCTTTCTTGACTACCAATCCAAGTTTGGGAGCTAAGCCACAGTACACAATAACAGTATAGATCACAAGTCCCTTGAAAGTCTATGATCCGATAGATTAGGTTAGTACTTCTAATTCCCAAGGAGTTATGAAATGGTCAAAGAGGCCGAAAAGTTTGACTGAGTAAGGAGAGTTCGGTCCACACACTTTGCTCACTTCTGGTCGGTTCCCGAAGGAGACATTGGGTGCCTCTTGGCATTGGCAGGTCAGTATAATGCCCCAACAGGTTTCTGCCATAAGCCGTATGAGATCACTGTGGAACCGCAGAGCAGGGCTCCTTACTTGCTTCACGCAGGGCATGCCATTCATTCACACAAGCACACCGTAGAGTTAGTAAAGCACAGCAGAAAACGTGTTTGCTAAGAGAACAAAGAACTAAAGCTCCAAGCATCCTTACCTTGTCCTGAAGGATCCTGGACGAGCCCCCAAGATGAAAGGTTGTTGTTGAATCATGCGAAGACACTAGGATTCTTGGTCCCCGGAGGAGAAGAATTCAATCCGGGGCCAGAGACAAGGCTTGATCTCTCAGAGCTTTTGTGTAATAAAGTTTTATTAAAGTATAAAGGAGATAGAGAAAGCTTCTGACATAGGCATCAGAAGGGGGCAGAAAGAGTACCTGCTTGCTAGTGTTAACAATGAAGTTATATAATCCAAAGAATGTCTGGAGGTTGTAAAGACCTCATCAGACCTACTCCCATGATTTACATTTTAAGATAACACTGTCCTCAAGCAGGATACATCCTTGTAAAGACCAGGTCTACTCACATAATTTACATTTTAAGATAACAGAAGGTTTAATCCAAAGACTGTCCTTAGGCAGGATACATTATTGTTATATAATCCTAAGGAATGTGGAGAAAGAAAAAAAAAGTCTGTCCTTTCTTCCTCCTTGAGAATTCCAGACCCCTCTTTCCTTGGAGACCCCTAGACTCCCTATCAACCTGCCTAGGAAATGACTCTCTCACTTTGAAGAAGAATTCATACCTATTCTTTTGAAACTCTTCTCAAAATAGAATAGGTGAACATACTTCCAAACCCTTTGTACGAGGCCAGTATTACCCTGGTAACAAAACCAAATAAGGATATCTCAAGAAAAGAAACTTTCAGGCTAATATCTCATGGAAATCTATACAAGCATCTTCAACAAAATATTAACAAACTTAATTTGGGAAAACTGGTCAACCACTTGTAAAAAAATGAAACTAGAACACTTTCTAACACCATACACAAAAATAAACTCAAAATGAATTAAAGATCTAAACATAAGACCAGAAATTATAAAACTCCTAGAGGAAAACATAGGCAAAACACTCTCCGACATACATCACAGCAGGATCCTCTATGACCCATCTCCCAGAATATTGGAAATAAAAGCAAAAATAAACAAATGGGACCTAATTAAAATTAAAAGCTTCTGAACAACAAAGGAAACTACAAGCAAAGTGAAAAGACAGCCTTCATAATGGGAGAAAATAATAGCAAATGAAGCAACTGACAAACAACTAATCTCAAAAATATGCAAACAACTCCTGCAGCTCAATTCTAGAAAAATAAATGACCCAATCAAAAAATGGGTCAAAGAACTAAACAGACATTTCTCCAAAGAAGACATACAGATGGCTAACAAACACATCAAAAGATGCTCAACATCACCCATTGTCAGAGAAATGCAAATCAAAACCACAATGAGGTACCATTTCACGCCAGTCAGAATGGCTGCTATCCAAAAGTCTAGAAGCAATAAATGCTGGAGAGCATGGGGAGAAAAGGGCACCCTCTTACACTGTTGCTGGGAATGCAAACTAGTACAGCCACTATGGAGAACAGTGTGGAGATTCCTTAAAAAACTGGAAATAGAACTGCCATACGATCCAACAATCCCATTGCTGGGGATACACACTGAGGAAACCAGAATTGAAAGAGACACGTGTACCCCAATGTTTATCACAGCGCTGTTTATAATAGCCAGGACATGGAAGCAACCTAGATGTCCATCAGCAGATGAATGGATAAGAAGGCAGTGGTACATATACACAATGGAGTATTACTTAGCCATTAAAAAGAATACATTTGAATCAGTTCTAATGAGGTGGATGAAACTGAAGCCTATTATACAGAGTGAAGTAAGTCAGAAAGAAAAACACCAGTACAGTATACTAACACATATATATGGAATTTAGAAAGATGGTAATGATAACCCTGTATGTGAGACAGCAAAAAAGACACAGATGTATAGAACAGTCTTTTGGACCCTGTGGGAGAGGGAGAGGGTGGGATGATTTGGGAGAATGGCCTTGAAACATGTATAATATCATATATGAAACGAATCACCAGTCCAGGTTTGATGCAGGATGCTTGAGGCTGGTGTGCTGGGATGACCCAGAGGGATGGTACAGGCAGGGAGGTGGGAGGAGGGTTCAGGATGGGGAACACATGTACACCCATGGCGGATTCATGTTGATGTATGGCAAAACCAATACAATATTGTAAAGTAATTAGCCTCCAATTAAAATAAATGAATTTATATTTAAAAATAAATAAATAAGTAAAAGGTGGAAGCATGAAAGTCCCCACATACCCAAAGCAATCTTGAGAAAATGAACAAATCCGGAGGTATCATGCTCCCAGACTTCAGCCTAGACTACAAAGCTGTAGTAATCAAAACAACACAGTATTGTCATAAAAATGGACACATAGATCTTTGACATAGAACAGAGATTCCAGAAATAATCCCACACATATGTGGTCGGTTAATTCATGACAAAGGAGTCAAGAATATACAATGGGAAAAACACAATCTCTTTAATACGTGGTGTTGGGAAAACTGGACAGTAACATGCAAAACAATGATGCTGGACCACTATCTTACACTTAACTGAAAATAGATTAGAGACGTGAACATTAGCTCAAAAGATCCTATTAGAAGAAAACATAGTTGATAAACTTATTGACATCAGTCTTGGCAATAACTTTTTGAATTTGACACCAAAAGCAAAGATAACCAAGTGGGATATAACATACAGATTAAACTGAAAAGCTTCTGCACAGCAAAGAAAGTGATCAACAAAATGAAGAAGCAACCTGCCAGATGGGAGAAAATATTTGCCATTCATGTATCTGGTAAAGGGTTGGTATACAAAAATGCATAAAGAATTCATAAAAATAATAGCAGACTTATATATCTGATTAGAAATGAGGAGAAGATATGGATAGGCATTTTTTAAAAGAAAACATATAGATGGCCCACAGGCACATGAAAAGGTGCTCAATATCAATAATCATTAGGGAAATGCAAGTCAAAGCACAATGAATGATCACCTCACAACTGTTAAAATTCTTATAACCAAAAAGACAAGAAATGTGTTATCAAGGATGTTAAGAAAAGGAAATGAAAGAAAGTTACATGGCTCAAAATAGCCTGGAGTTAAAACTCCCCTCCTGGTCCTCCCCATCATTCTATGCAAATCAAAGAACTCTCTCACCTGAAGAAAAAAATGGATATTAAGGTTGATTACGCTCAGCTCCCAGCTGGTCCAGCCTCTGGCCGATCTCCAAAATTCCTTGCCCCAGCCGTTTAAGAGAAAACTACTCCAAACAACCTTGGAGAAGAACAGGCCCCCTTAAGACAGTGGAGTTCCACATGTATGCCTATATATACTTACTCTTTTCTTGGGTTAGTGCAACAGCTCACTAATTTGACTGCTGCCCCTTCTCACCTCATTAGAGGTGATCTGTTCCTGTAAAGTGCCGGTCTCGTTCTTTTTCCAAACCTGGCCTTCTCTAACTCCCTTACCCAACACTTTTTGGTGCCAGAACCCGGGAGGTTGAGATTCCTTCTTGTTCTCCATGGCCAGCTCTTTGGAGCATGGAAGCCTGCTGAGCTCACCTTCCTGCCTGGGCTTTCAAGACCTCCTTGAGAGGACACCCCATGCCTTCGTGAGCAGTACAAGTCCTGTGTAAGGGCTTTATTGGTTTTCCACATAACCTGAAGAATATTGGTCTCTCTCTCTCTTGCTTTTTTCTCTACACTTTCTTTTCCATGAGACCGAACAACTCCAGGACAGAGGCCTTTTGCCATTCTACCTCCCTCCATCCACCATGAATTCTCGCCTGACCCCGTAGCCCAGGTAAGCTCGGACAGTACTCTAGACTATTGCCATAGACTATTGTCCTTTCTGGGTTCCCAGAGAACCCTCTGGCCAAAAGGCCCTTTGGGGAGGTACTTGGGGGACGCCCCTCCCTCCTTCAGAGTCTCTCTCTCTCTCTCTGCCCAGTCAAAGATTAGGTGACCACCTTTTCTTGACCAGACAGTCGCTAGCCATTTGATATGGGGTCAAGCCAATCTGTCCCACAGGACTCTCCCTTGGCCTGTGTAAAACAAAACCTCAAACCTCTACTCTTGACCGATCTCAAGGTTCATAAACTCGAGTCACTTTGCACTCAAATTTGGCCTCAATACAAACTGGATAACCAAAACCTGAGTTTTGGGACTTTCAATTTCAACATTTTATCAGATCTCACTAACTTCCTCAAACGGAATGGCAAATGGTCAGAGGTCCCCTATATTCAAGCCTTCTGGGACCTTAGAATCTGTCCTTCTCTCTGCAAGGACTGTTCTACCTTTCAAATCCTCCTCTGCTCTCTCTCCCCCTCCATTACAAAAGAATCTAAATCTAAAGCCCATAAAAGGCCCCCTAAACTCTCAGCCCCCCATTTCGACCCGGCAGATGAGCCTCCTCCCTACCATCCCAGAAAGAAAGCTTTCTGGGACGAGACCCCATTCTTTAGCCCTTCCTCTTCCAAAACAGGAAGTGATGACTCTGACACCCCAAAAGAGATTTCCACCCTCCCTCCATTGGCCAGGACCCGAAGCAAACACATGTTTCCTTTCAGAGAGGTAGCGGGACCGGAGGGCCCTACACGGGTTCATGTGCCTTTCTCAATTTCTGATATGAGCCAAATTGAAGGAAGATTAGGATCCTTTTCAGAAAATCCTACTAGATACAGAAAAGAATTCCTCTGCCTTACAGAAGCATATCATTTAACCTGAAATGATCTTTATTACATCTTAAATGCCACTTTAATGCCTGATGTAAAGGAACAGATATGGCAGGCTGCCTGGACTCATGGTGATCAGCTCCATAACCAAGATAGGACTAATCTGATGGCTGATGATGCAGTGTTCCTTTAACTCAGCCACGATGGACATATCAAACCAGCGAGGCTGGCATCCGGTACCCCCCACCATATGATCACCTGTTTACTAGAAGGAATGCTAAAAGGCTATCACATTCATGTTAACTATGATAAGATTCAGTATGAACAAAGCAAGTGGAGGTGATGGAATTCCAGTTGAGCTATTTCAAATCCTGAAAGATGATGCTGTGAAAGTGCTGCACTCCATATGCCAGCAAATTTGGAAAACCCAGCAGTGGCCACAGGACTGGAAAAGGTCAGTCTTCATTCCAATCCCAAAGAAAGGCAATACCAAAGAGTGCTCAAACTACTGCACAATTGCACTCATCTCACATGCTAGTAAAGTAATGCTCAAAATTCTGCAAGCCAGGCTTCAGCAATATGTAAACCGTGAACTTCCAGATGTTCAAGCTGGTTTTAGGAAAGGCAGAGGAACCAGAGATCAAGTTGCCAACATCCACTGGATCATCAAAAAAGCAAGAGAGTTCCAGAAAAACATCTATTTCTGCTTTATTGACTATGCCAAAGCCTTTGACTGTGTGGATCACAATAAACTGTGGAAAATTCTGAAAGAGATGGGAATACCAGACCACCTGACCTGCCTCTTGAGAAACATGTATGCAGGTCAGGAAGCAACAGTTAGAACTGGACATGGAACAACAGACAGGTTCCAAATAGGAAAAGGAGTATGTCAAGACTGTATATTGTCACCCTGCTTATTTAACTTCTATGCAGAGTACATCATGAGAAACGCGGGGCTGGATGAAGCACCAGGTGGAATCAAGATTGCTGGGAGAAGTATCAGTAACCTCAGATATGCAGATGACACCACCCTTATGGTAGAAAGTGAAGAGGAACTAAAAAGCCTCTTGATGAAAGTGAAAGAGGAGAGTGAAAAAGTTGGCTTAAAGCTCAACATTCAGAAAACGAAAATCATGGCATCTGGTCCCTTCACTTCCTAGGAAATAGATGGGGAAACAGTGGAAGCAGTGTCAGACTTTATTTTGGGGGGCTCCAAAATCACTGCAGATGGTGACTGCAGCCATGAAATTAAAAGACACTTACTCCTTGGAAGGAAAGTTATGACCAACCTAGATAGCATATTAAAAAGCAGAGATACCTGCAACTTTACTATATTCATTAATTAGCTCTAGTAATTTTCTGGTGGTCTTTGGACTCTGTGGGGGGGGGATGATTTGGGAGAATGGCATTGAAACATGTATAATATCATATAAGAAATGAATAGCCAGTCCAGGTTCGATGCAGGATATAGGAAGCTTGGGGCTGGTGCACTGGGATGGGATGACCCACAGGGATGGTATGGGGAGGGAGGTAGAAAGGGGGTCCAGGATTGGGAACTCATGTACACCTGTGGCAGATTCATGTTGATGTTGGCAAAACCAATACAATATTTAAACTAATTAGCCTCTAATTAAAATAAATAAATTTAATTTAAAAAATAAAATAAAACTGAAAACAGAAAAACAAAACAAAACAAAAAAAAAGCAGAGATATTACTTTGCCAACAAAGGTCTGTCTAGTCAAGGCTATGGTTTTTCCAGTTGTCATGTATGGATGTGAGAGTTGGACTATAAAGAAAGCTGAGCACCAAAGAATTGATGCTTTTGAACTGTGTTGTTGGAGAAGACTCTTGCAAGTCCCTTGGACTGCAAGGAGATCCAACGAGTCCATCCTAAAGGAGACCAGTCCTGGGTGTTCATTGGAAGGACTGATGCTGAAGCTGAAGCTCCAATATTTTGGTCACCTCATGTGAAGAGTTGACTCATTGGAAAAGACCCTGATGCTGGGAGGGATTGGGGGCAGGAGGAGAAGGGGACGACAGAGGATGAGATGGCTGGATGGCATCACTGACTCAAAGCACATGAGTTTGGGTGAACTCCGGGAGTTGGTGATGGACAGGGAGGCCTGGTGTGCTGTGATTCATGGGGTCGCAAAGAGTTGGACACGATTGAGCAACTGAACTGAACTGAACTGAATGATAAGATTAGGGAGGTGACTCAAGAAAAAGATGAAAATCCTGTCCTTTTTCTTTCAGGGCTTACTAAGGCAGTCCAAAAATACACTAATCTAGATATTTCCACCCCTGCCAGACTTCTGTACCTACATGTCCAGTTCATAAGGCAGTCAGCCCCTGATATTTGCCAAAAACTATGCCAGTTAGACAAGGGCCCCGAGATCTCCTAGAAATAGCCTTTAAAGTTTTCAACAATAGGGAAGAAGAAGCCAAAAAAGAAAAAGAAAAGGAAAGAAAGGCCAAATATGCTTTATTTGCTGCAGCTATCCAAGAAAAAAATTCAACCCCTTTGGCCCATCAACCTTGGCCCACCCGTATGGGACCTCACCCTCCAGGCCCCTGCTTCAGATGTAACCAAACAGGAGACTGGCCTAGGTCCTGCCCAAACCCTCGGCCACCCACCAAACCCTGCCCCACCTGCAAACAATGGGGCCACTGGAAAGTGGATTGTCCTCAGACACTACACACCAAATCTCGGGGTCCACCCCAGGCCCAACAACAATGGGCCGGGAACCAGACTTGGGGGGCCCTGGCACCCCAGACCATGATTCCTCAGATGAGGTGAGAGATGATCCAATTGTGGCTGAGTTATTCCAGTGACAGAGCCCAAGCTCCAGACCCCAACTCCGCCCATACAGATGGACTCGGAGCTTCAGGTAATTGGCACAGTGGCTAGACACAAAATCTCGTTCCTAATAGACACTGGAGCGGCCTTTTCACTTTTAACCTCCTTTAAGGGTCCTCTCCAACCTTCAGAAGTGGGCATTGAAGGGGTCTCAGGCATCCCTTTTTATCCCAAAATAACCCCTCCTCTGCTTTGTTCCTTAAGGCAACGCTAACACATTGTTTTACAGTAGTTCCTCAATGCCTAATGTCATTGATGAGATGTGTTATTCTGGCTAAGCTACAAACTTCTATGAACCTCCCATTCTCAGATCCCATATCAATTCTTTGCGTACAATGGCACCCAAACCCCTGGCCAGCCCTCACTCCCAAAACCTGCCCCCTGACCTTCCCCTGATAGATTCTCAGGTCTGGGACACCGAAGCCTCATTGGTAGCCCGACACCATTCCCCATACAGATCTTTCTTTAAAATCCCTCTCAAGTAATAACACAAACTCAACATACCCTGACCACAGAATCCCAACAAGGACTTAAAGCAGTAATCTCCCGACTGCTCAGAGCCAGCCTTTTGAGGTCTATCTGTTCTCTTAATACTCCTATACTGGCAGTCAAATGGGGACTCCATTCCTGGCATCTAGTCCAAGATCTTCACAAGATCAATGAAGCCATAATACCTGTATATCCCATGGTCACTAATCCCTACACCCTTCTCTCACATATTCCCCCTGACACACTCTATTTCACAGTATTAGACCTCAAAGATGCTTTCTTTACTATTTCTACACCACTCCTCACAGCCCCTATTTGCCTTCACCTGGACGGATCCAGACACATATCAATCTCAACAATTAACTTGGACCGTTTTACCACAAGAGTTTGAGATACCCCTCATTTTTTCAGCCCAGCCCTCCAAAGAGACCTACAAACTTTAGACCTAGGCTCTACTACCTTACAATATGTAGATCAATATAGATGATTTACTGTTCTGTAGTTCCTCTAGCCACAACTGCCTCGTCCACACTGCAATGGTATTAAATGCCCTAGGCAACTGGGGCTACAGAGTCTCACTCTCCAAAACACAAATAGCTTCCACCACTGTCAATTACATGGGATTACTTCTCACTCCTGCATCTAAAATAATCCCAGCTCAGAGACTTCAAGCCTTGACACAGACCCGCAGGCCCCAAACCAAGAGGGAACTTCTTTCTCTATTAGGTCTATTAAACTTCTTCCGAATATGGGTCCCAAATTTTGCCTTCCATGCAAAACCTCTCTACCAAGCTGCTCGAGGAAACTTGGATGAATCCTTTTGGCCCCCACCTCTCTCCCCACCCCAGTACAGACTCTTATCAAACATTTACTACAGGCCCTTTCTCTTTACTTACCTGATTACACCAAGCCTTTTTTCCTTTTTGTACATTCTCGACAAAGACATGCCTTAGGGATTCTGTGCCAAAAAGGGGGGGCGGACATATGGGGTCTCTAGCTTACTTATATAAACAACTTGATCTCATCATGCTCAGATGGCCACCTTGTCTCCAGGCCTTAGCTGCAACCACCCTCTTAATACCTGAAGGCCAAAAACTAACCCGAAATGCTCCTCTAAATGTATGCTCACCTCATTCCTTCAAAGATTTACTCTCTCATCGGGCTTTCCTTTCTCAGCCCCCTGCTCGACTACACATCCTCCACGCTCGCCTCCTCAATCCATCCCTTTCTTTTATGCCTTGTAAACATCTTAATTCTGCTAGCTTACTCCCCACACCAGATCCAGTAGAACACCTATCTCATGACTGTGTTCAGACCTTAGATATGACATTTAACCCCTTTGAACATATAACTGATCAGCCCCTTACTGACCCCAAAGTCCCATCCTGGTTCATAGATGGCAGTGCCCAGAAGCAAGCCCTATTTGGGGCTGGATATGCTACAGTTAAGAGACAGCCTGACAAAATTATCCCCCCTTACCTCATCAAGTCAGCCACACTCCCAGCTCACACATCCTCACAACAGGCTGAACTGATAGCTCTTACACAAGCTTTGACCCTAGCCAAAGGCCAAAAGGTAAACATTTTTACACTGACTCCAAATATGTCTATAACATATTACATTCTAACATTATAATCTGGAGGGAGAGGGGATTTCTCTCAGAAGGGCACACTTATTCTCAGTGCTTCTTTTATTTCTGAACTCCTCCATGAGGCTCAGTTCCCAAAACAAGCTGCTGTAATACATTGCTAGGGACATCAGCAACTTAGTCCTATCTCCTTTTATAACAATACAGCAGATCAAGAAACAAAGCAGCAGGCCGCCTCTGTTAGTCCTGTCTTTACTATAGCCCAAATTGACAAGCCTAACATCCGCACATTACTTTCATATCTACATTCCCTTTTCCACCCCTCTGCAAAAGTACTTAAGACTTTCCTTCAGAACTTTAGAGTTAACTAAGGACAATGTGACTTACTAAAATAATCTGACCCAAAAGTGCACCATTTGTCAGCGGACAAATCCTAATTCTAACATTCGCCCCCCTCCTTTCCCCATCCACCAAATTCATGGACATCTTCCTGCACAAGACTGGCAGGTAGATTTCACCCACATGCCACCCGTAAAAAGGGTTAAATTTCTCCTAGTCTTCATAGATACATTTTCTGGATGGATTGAAGCTTTCCTGACCACTGAGAAATGAGCCCCTACTGTGGCTCAGCTTATTCTTACTGAAATCCTCCCAAGGTTTGGAATGCCTTCCTCCCTCCAGTCTGACAACAGGCCCGAGTTCACATCCCAAATCACCCAAAATATTGCACAAGCCCTTCAAGTTCCTTGGAGGTTTCACATTCCTTATCATCCCCGGTCTTCCGGTAAGGTTGAGAGAGCCAACCGAGTCCTAAAAGAAACTCTGACCAAATTAATGATCAAACTTCATCAAGATTGGACTAAACTCCTCCCTTTAGCCCTCTTGAAGGTCTGGGCCTTACCAAAAAAACCCTTAAATATCAGTCTATTCGAGGCCATATATGGGAGGCCCATAATACCTTTGGGTCTTCCCCCCTCCCAGGATGGTCCCAAACTGCCGTCCCACCTTCCTTTTCCTTTACTTGCCCAGATATGAGATGCCCTTTGGCAACATATGGATGACTTACTCCCTTGACCACACCCCAATCTTCCATACCCATCCCTTCAAATAGGAGACAAAGTTTATATGACAACTCAGTCCCACTCAGATCTACCCCCAAAATGGCAAGGGCCCTAAATGGTAATTCTGCTGACCCCTACCACTGCAAAATTTAAAGAAATCACCCCTTGGGTACACATCACTCGGTTAAAAAAGTTTATGCAGCCCAATGATGAAAATGCTTGCCAGACTAATACTTATCAAGTTTCTCACACTGGCCCCAACTGGCAACGGATGAGCCTGTTGGTTTCACAGCTGCAATTATTCCTGGAACAACTTCTGGCAGATATCTGGGTCTCGAGTCCTCAAGGATCCACGTTTGAACATGTTGAAGATTACATCTCCACCCCGTGGCTACAGAGAACCTTTTATAACTTTTACCCCTTTGAAATCCAATTCTTTTCCATAGTGATCTGTCTTATACTCACTTCCCCAAATGTTGTTTAACATCTTCTTCTTATCCTCTCTTCTTCCTCTGACCCACGAACTCCTTCAAAATTCTAACCTCAACTATCTATTCCAGACCCTTAATTTAACCCATACCCTTCTCAGTGCCTCTAACCCACAATTGGCTAAAGACTGCTAGATATGTTTATCTGTAACTCCTCTGGGAGATTCAGCTCCCCCCCCCCAACCCCACATCCATCCTTGACTGGGCCACAGGTAACATGTCCCTACACCACTCATAATGTGGACAGCCTTTATTCATCTCATATCTTAAATACCTTCACACTAGTGACCAAATTCGAAATTCAGACATACTCTTAAAATCTTTACCCACTGAACTTCCCTCCTTCAATGAAAAACCTCCAATAGGAGGCCCTATTTCCCAGAGAGTAACACTGTTACAAGCAGTTCCTTTTTGCATATCCAGAAATTCCCAAAACATTTCGTATGACCAACCCGTGGGCACAATCCCTAACTCCATGTACAACCATCAGATCAGATCAGTCGCTCAGTCGTGTCTGACTCTTTGCGACCCCATAAATCGTGCCTCCACCTTATTCTTTGCCACTGGAAAGGCTATATATAATGTTTCTGGTCCTACAGGACACTCTTTAACCTTTACAAGATGGTTTCCCTCAGCATATTCCTCCACTTCTCCTATCGTAGGGGCCACCTTAGTGGGGTCTCTGAACATTCTTGAACAAATGATCAAAACGCCCCCTTGACTCCTCTTTGCCATTGACTTCAGCTGTTCTATTATGACACCTGGCCTATTTTTCCTGTGTGGGACGTCTACAAACCTCTGTTTACCTACTAATTGGACTGGAACCTGCACCCTAGTATACTCCAGTCCAAACATTTTAATAGCCCCCAATGATCAACCCTTGCCCATTCCTCTCATCCACAAGCCAATAAAACGAGCCATTCATTTCATTCCCCTTTTAGTAGGACTAGGAATAGTGGCTGGAACTGGAACAGGAACTGCGGGCTTAACCACCTCCATCCGAAACTACCAGACACTGTCTAAAGACTTATCAGACAGCCTCCATGAAATAGCTCAAGGCCTAATAACTATCCAAAATTAACTTGATTCCTTGGCGGCCGTAGTATTACAAAATAGAAGGGGATTAGATCTACTCATTGCAGAGAAGGGAGGTCTGTGCCTTTTTCTAGATGAATCCTGCTGTTTCTATGCCAACCAGTCCAATAATGTCCAAGCAGCTGCAAAAAACCTTACAGATCGAGCCTCATGAGTCCCCCAGGGATTAAGCAGCTCCTGGCAGTCATGGTTAACAGATTGGAACTGGATGCCTTGGGTTTTACCCCTTCTCAGACCATTCATTTTTATCATCCTCCTACTCACCTTTGGGCCTTGTTTGTTTAATCTTTTCCAGGGATTCCTCCAAGACCGAATGTGAGCCAATTCCTGAGACCAAGTCAAGACTGTTCTTTTGCTTGAGACCCTGATGGCTAGAATAGAAAATCAACACTAAGGGCCTTAGACTTCCTTCCTCCCAGACCACAAACCCCTGACTCTGATTTATCAGCACGAAGAAGCCCTGAACATTAACAGCACCCACCACTCTTTCTCTTTTTGTGTATATTCCTTAGGGTCTGGAAAGAAGGAAAGTTACATGGCTCAAAATAGCCTGGAGTTAAAACTCCCCACCATTCTATGCAAAACAAAGAACTCTCACACCCAAAGAAAAAAAATGGACATTAAGGTTGATTACGCTCAGCTCGCAGCAGGTCCAGCCTCTGGCTGATGTCCAGAATTCCTTGCCCCAGCAGTTTAAGCGATAACTACTCCGAACAACCTTGAAGAAGAACAGGCCCCCTTAAGACAGTAGAGTTCCACATGTATGCCTATATAGACCTACTCTTTTCTTGGGTTAGTGCAGCAGCTCACTAATCTGACTGCTGCTCCTTCTTGCCTCATTAAAGGTGATCTGTTCCTGTAAAGTGCCAGTTACATTCTTTTTCTGAACCTCACCTTCTCTAACTCCATACCCTACAGGGAACACTAGTGCACCATGTGTGGCAATGTAACTTGGTGAAACCACTATGGAAAACAGTATGTTGTTTATAACAGTCAAGATACAGAAACAATCTAAGTGTTAGTTAATGGATGAATGAATAAACAAAATGTTTATAAATGGATAAAACATTATACACACACACACACACACACAGAGAGAGAGAGGGAGACAGAGAGAGGGGCTTCCCCAGTGTCTCAGTGGTAAAGAATCCACCTGCAATGAGGAGCCACAGGAGATGCAGGTTTGATCCCTGAGTTGGGAAGATCCCAGAAAGGAGGGCACGGTAACCCACTCCAGTATTCTTGCCTGGAGAATCCCCATGGACAGAGGAGCCTGGGAGGCTACAGTCTATAGTGTCACAAGGAGTCAAACACGACTGAAGTGACTGAGCACATATATACATATATATAACTGGAATGTAATTCAGACATAAGAAAGGAAGGGAATCTGGCTATTTGTGACAACATGGATGAAACTTGAGGGCAATATGATAACTAAAATAAGTCAGACCAAGAAAGATCATCTCACTTAAATGTCTAATCCAAAATAAAATAAAACAACTGGACTTACAGAGAAAAAATTGGAGGTTGCCAGAAGTAAGGGATAGGGGTTAGGCAAAATGAATTGAGTCAAAAGCTTCCAACTGTTATTTATAAAATAAATAAATCCTGGGGTGTAGGAGATGCAGGAGATTCTGGCTCGATCCCTGGGTTGAGAAGATCCACTGGAGGAGCTAATGGCGACCCACTCCAGTGGGTTAGTCTTATGCTTTGTATCCATTATTTGTAATTTATGTGATGAGCAAGATCTGCAAAAAATAGGACGATCATTTAAAACTCTGCTTATATCTTTGCTAAATATTAGAAATCTAGCACGAACAGACAAACCATTCCTGACAGGCTACTATATATTAAAAAGGGAAACAGAAGTAAAGCCAATCTTTTGAAAGTTTTTTATATTAAATAAGTGACATCATCTTAACCAAAACAATAAACATTAGCTCTACTCCAAAATGGGTTTGTTAAAGTAGCAAAGCCTGATAATTGTGTAACACTTAAACCTTTCTATTCAGAGGGGCAATTCTTCTTAACAATATGTTCATTAGTAATGACCTGTTTTTAGCTGTTTGCGTGCTCCAGTGTGCCAAGTCGCTCAGTTGTGACCACCTCTTTGCGACCCCATGGACTATAACTCTCCAGGTTCTTCTGTCCATGGGATTTTCCAGGCAGGAATACTGGAGTGGGTTGCCACTTCCTCCTCCAGGGATCTTCCCGACTCATGGATCAAACCCGTCTCCTGCCGTCTCCTGCACTGGCAGGCAGATTCTTTACCACTATACCACCTAGGAAGCCCTGTGACTAGCTATTCCTGTTTAATTACCATAGCATTCCTAACATTAATGGTACAAAAAGTTTTAGGGTGTGCAGAACTTCAAAAAGATCATTTTTTCTCTTCTGTGGAATATCAATACTAATTGATGAAGCTGTAAAATTATTAAAGAATCATTATACCCATGAGCTTCCTTTGTATTAATATTTATCATTGCATCAGTTTATTGCTTGCCTATATATTAACAAGTTGAATTCCTCTACCTATACCACATCCATTAATTAATATAAAATTAAGGATACGATTTATTCTACCAAAAACAAGTTAGCTCTGTACTCCATCCTAAGGTCAGGATTGGCTTCAAATTCAAAATATGCTTACAATAGGTACCTTAGGAGCAGCTGCGAGGGCAGGGCAGAGAATGAATTCACCCTAGAGATTCTACGGAGAGTATGGCCCTGCCAATATCTTGATTTTGACCCAGTGATATTGATTTCATACTATGACCCCAAGAATTATAGCAAAATAAATTTATATTGTTTAAGTCACCAAGTTTCTGGTAAATTGCTACAGTTCTCCTGCAAAACTAATATAGATAGGATGGTAATCCTTTCTCTGAATACCTCACACAATTATTCATTCATTCATAGTCATTCAATCACTCAAAAATTAATATCTTTTGAGTTCATGGTTTAGTGCCTTAAGACAGAAAATGAATTAGTTCAATGAAATATGATAAAGGATGCACTGAAGGAATGAATATTAGGCTTGGGCCACCTAGGGAAGGTGAAAATTAAAAACTGAAGATGTCTGGAGGATGGATAGTAGAACACAAGTTGGCAAACGCTAGGAAAATTTTCCATGTATTGGCAAATCAATGGATGTCATACATGAAAAAGCAAGGGGTGAGGACATCACCTTCAACTCAACACACCTCTCACTTTTCCCATGATTATCTCCTTCAAGGTCATATCAGAGGCCCATAACACAGAAAGTAAAACACCATACATTTCAGGAAGGATTTTTTGGAAAGCTTTCCCAATGGGCCCCCATTTCCTATGGACGTGCTCTTTGAACTATTTAACCTCTTACTCCCAACACCCTCCTCCTTTGCCCATCCTCATGACAGGGGATTTATTACACAACCCGTGAGGCCAGAGTTTTCTTTTTCCCCTAAATCCTGAGCTCTGTCCAAACTCCAGGGCATGTAACCGCTTACACTCATTCTTCTCCACTTTCACCTTGTTCTTTGGTTGCCTTCCATACCCCTCTGTGCCCCCACACAAGGACTCTTGGACCCTGACTTTTCCCCTTCACTTGGCTCAGCACTAGCTTTTCTGCCACAGCATAGGGGCAGTAAGGGAAAGAATTTTGAAGTGGGAGAAGCTGGGATTTGAATTCTGGTTGTTACCTTTTCCCTCCCCCAGTCCTTGGCTTCTTCTATGTAGCTGGGCTCAAAATGCTTGGTAATAGCTACTGTTGGTGAGCACCTCCTATGTTCTAGGCACTAAGGATAGAACATTATATATTTTATCTTACAAGGATCCTACAAGACAGATTTTAAAAATCCCCATAGTCTAGACAAGAAAATAAAGGCACTAAGAGGCTAGTTGCTTGCCCAGGGTCACTCTGGTGGTGAGAGGTAGAACCAGGATTCAAACCCAGGCAGTCTGGCTCCAGAGACTCTGCTGTTAACCATGAGCATAAAAAGATAATGAGTGTGTTGAGCTGCTGTCCATACATGAAAACAGCCTAATTTTCCAAGGGCATTTCATGTTTGATCTGTTTTCCAGTGATCCAAGTAGTAGGTTATCAACTCCATGAACTGGTATAAATGCAGTAGTGAGGCTTCACTACTCAGGGCTGCCTTGGTGAGAAAGTGTTGGGTAATCTCTGTGGTTAGATGTAGCAATCACTGAAAATGATATTTATGGAGAATTTTCAATGAGCTTATTACAAAGTGAGACTATTCAACTGTAGAGTATGCGCTAAACTCTTTAAAAATTCTATGTCAATTGTAGTTACTATTTATTAACCAGTAAATATTTTTCCCTTTCATTTGGTACCCACCTAACCCAATCAAGGACTCCTTTAAAGTTGTCACTAAGCATTCAATGTCCTTATAATTTCCATAACCTGGACCAGAAGACAGTACTTACTGATGATCCTCAATAAATACTTCAGTTCAGTTCAGTCGCTCAGTTGTGTCCGACTCTTTGTGACCTCATGAATCGCAGCACGCCTGGCCTCCCTGTCCATCACCAACTCCCAGAGTTCACCCAAACTCATGTGCATTGAGTCAGTGATGCCATCCAGCCATCTCATCCTCTGTCGTCCCCTTCTCCTCCTGCCCACAATCCCTCCCAGCATCAGGGTCTTTTCCAATGAGTCAACTCTTTGCATGAGGTGGTCAAAGTACTAGAGTTTCAGCTTTAGCATCATTCCTTCCAAAGAACACCCAGGACTGGTCTCCTTTAGGATGGACTGGTTGGATCTCCTTGCAGTCCAAGGGACTCGCAAGAGTCTTCTCCAAAACCATAGTTCAAAAGCATCAACCCTTCAGCGATCAGCTTTCTTCACATTCCAACTCTCACATCCATACATGACCACTGGAAAAACAATAGCCTTGACTAGACGGACCTTTGTTGGCAAAGTAGTATCTCTGCTTTTGAATATGCTACCTAGGTTGGTCATAACTTTCTTTCCAAGGAGTAAGCTTCTTTTAATTTCATGGCTGCAACCACCATCTGCAGAGATTTTGGAGCCCCCCAAAATAAAGTCTGACTGTTTCCACTGTCTCCCCATCTATTTCCCATGAAGGGATGGGACCAGATGCCATGATCTTAGTTTTCTGAATGTTGAGCTTTAAGCCAGCTTTTTCACTCTCCTCTTTCATTTTCATCAAGAGGCTTTTTAGTTCCTCTTCACTTTCTGCCATAAGGGTGGTGTCATCTGCATATCTGAGGTTATTGATATTTCTCCTGGCAATCTTGATTCCACCTTGTGCTTCTTCCAGCCCAGCGTTTCTCATGATGTACTCTGCATATAAGTCAAATAAGCAGGGTGACAATATACAGCCTTGACATACTCCTTTTCCTATTTGGAACCAGTCTGTTGTTCCATGTCCAGTTCTAATTGTTGCTTCCTGACCTGCATACAGATTTCTCAAGAGGCAGGTCAGGTGGTCTGGTATTCCCATCTCTTTCAGAATTTTCCACAGTTTATTGTGATCCACACAGTCAAAGGCTTTGGCATAGTCAATAAAGCAGAAGTAGATGTTTTTCTGGAACTCTCTTGCTTTTTCCATGATCCAGCGGATGTTGGCAATTTGATCTCTGGTTCCTCTGCCTTTCCTAAAACCAGCTTGAACATCTGGAAGTTCATAGTTCACGTATTGCTGAAGCCTGGCTTGGAGAATTCTGAGTATTACTTTACTAGAGTGTGATATGAGTGCAATTGTGTGGTAGTTTGAGCACTCTTTGGCATTGCCTTTCTTTGGGATTGGAATGAAAACTGACCTTTTCCAGTCCTGTGGCCACTGCTGAGTTTTCCAAATTTGCTGGCATATTGAGTGCAACACTTTCACAACATCGTCTTTCAGGATTTGAAATAAATACTTACTGATTTGGTAAATGAGTGAAAGAGGGAGGAAGTGTAACTTGGACTAGTTAAATCATTTTCTTCAATAGACTAGGGTCAGTGTTTAGTGCCATATTTTAACAAATAAATTAATATTTTTATTTCAGAATTCTTCCTGGCTCAGGTTATAGGCAACAGAAAGGCAGAAGAAAGAATGTAGTCAATTCCCAAGGCAGCAGCTTATAGTGATTACTGCTGTGGGGAGGTAACAGGCACTTCTTGTTCTCTGCATTTGAGAACGTTGGGTTTGATGCTGATGTGAGTTATCATATCTTGCTTACTTTTACGCTCATATAAAGACAGCAATTTCCAGGAAAAGTCTTTCAAGCCTAAATATTTGCTTGCTTTTCCCATGCAGTGGAAGTCACAGAACAATTCTGTTTGTTTTAGCCTGGGTCAATATATATCACTCCAGTTGAAGCTGGCTTAAAACTCAACATTCAAAAAACTAACATCATGGCATCCAGTCCCATCACTTCATGGCAATTATATGGAGAAGCAGTGGAAATAGTGACGGACTTTAGTTTCTTGGGCTCCAAAATCACTGAGGATGTTGACTGTGGCCATGAAATTAGAAGATGCTTGCTCCTTCGAAGAAAACCCATGACAAGCCTAGACAACATATGAAAAAATAGAGACATTACTTTACCGACATGGGTATGTAAAGTCAAAGCTATGGTTTTCCCAGTAGTCATGTATGGATGTGAGAACTGGACCATAAAGACAGCTAAGTGTTGAAGAATTGATGCTTTTCAACTGTGGTGTTGGAGAAGACTCTAGAGAGTACCGTGGACTGCAAGGAGTTCGAACCAGTCAATCCTAAAGGAAATCAATCCTGAATATTCATTGGAAGGACTGATGCTGAAGCTGGAGTTCCAATACTTTGGCTACCTTATGGGAAGAGCTGACTCATTAACAAAGACTGTGATGCTGGGAAGGATTGAAGGCAGGTGGAGAAGGGGATGACAGAGGACAAGATGATTGGATGGCATCACTGACTCAGTGGTCAGGAGATGGTGAAGGATAAGGAAGCCTGGTGTGCTGCAGTCCATGGAGTCACAAAGAGCCAAACATGACTGAGGGACTGAACAAGAACAAATCCATATCACCTCTTTCTGCCTGGAATTAGATACAGTAATGAATCTGAGAAAGCGCAGTATCCTTTTCCTGTACTCTGCACGATGCTGGCAGTAAAAGCTGTAAAGGTTTTAAAGTGTCTCTTCAATGCTTACATAGAGCTTATACTTTCTAAAACACAATCACAACTACTCCCCAATTTACCATGTGTTATTAAGCTTGTTTTACGGATAAGAAAACAGGGATAGTGGACTTTTCAAGACACAAAACAAGTCATTGTCAGAATTAAGACCATCGCCCTAAATTTATAACTCCAGCTTTGCTAATTCCTGACTCTCATTCATTTTGTATCAGCTTGCTATGTGGTGCCATGGTGCCAGCTGCTTTCTCTATATCATCCTTTCTATACTCTCTGTCCTAGAACATACACCACCCTCTAGACAATCTCTCCAACCAAGTGTCTCAAATTTCATGGCTGCAGTCACCATCCACAGTGATTTTGGAGCCCAAGAAAATAAAATCTGTCACTGTTTCCAATTTTTCGCTTCTGTTTGCCATGAAATGTTGCAATCAGATGCCACGATCTTAGTATTTTGAACCCTGAGTTTCAAGCCAGTTTTTTCACTCCCTTCAGTTTAGTTCAGTTCAGTCACTCAGTCGTGTCCGACTCTCCCTTATTTCACTCTTATTAAGAGGCTTTTAGTTCCTCTTCAGTTCAGTTCAGTTGCTCAGTCGTGTCTGAATCTTGGTGACCCCATGAATCACAGCATGCCAGGTCTCCCTGTCCATCACCAACTCCCGGAGTTCACTCAAACTCACGTCCATTGAGTCAGTGATGCCATCCAGCCATCTCATCCTCTGTTGTCCCCTTCTCCTCCTGCCCACAATCCCTCCCAGCATCAGAGTCTTTTCCAATGAGTCAACTCTTTGCATGAGGTGGCCAAAGTACTAGAGTTTCAGCTTTAGCATCATTTCTTCCAAAGAACACCCAGGACCAATCTCCTTTAGAATGGACTGGTTGGATCTCCTTGCAGTCCAAGGGACTCGCAAGAGTCTTCTCCAACACCACAGTTCAAAAGCATCAATTCTTTGGCGCTCAGCTTTCTTCACAGTCCAACTCTCACATCCATGCATGACCACTGGAAAAACAATAGCCTTGACTAGACGACCTCTGTTGGCAAAGTAATGTCTCTGCTTTTGAATATGCTATCTAGGTTGGTCATAACTTTTCTTCCAAGGAGTAAGCTTCTTTTAATTTCATGGCTGCAATCACCATCTGCAGAGATTTTGGAGCCCAAAATAAAGTCTGACACTGTTTCCACTGTCTCCCCATCTATTTCCCATGAAGGGATGGGACCAGATGCCATGATCTTAGTTTTCTGAATGTCGAGCTTTAAACCAGCTTTTTCACTCTCCTCTTTCATTTTCATCAAGAGGCTTTTTAGTTCCTCTTCACTTTCTGCCATAAGGGTGGTGTCATCTGCATAACTGAGGTTATTGATATTTCTCCCGGCAATCTTGATTCCAGCTTGTGCTTCTTCCAGCCCAGCGTTTCTCATGATGTACTCTACATATAAGTCAAATAAGCAGGGTGACAATATACAGCCTTGACATACTCCTTTTCCTATTTGGAACCAGTCTGTTGTTCCATGTCCAATTCTAACTGTTGCTTCCTGATCTACATATAGGTTTCTCAAGAGGCAGGTCAGGTGGTCTGGTATTCCCATCTCTTTCAGAATTTTCCACAGTTTATTGTGATCCACATAGTCAAAGGCTTTAGTATAGCCAATGAAGCAGAAGTAGATGTTTTTCTGGAATTCCCTTGCTTTCTCAATGACCCAGCTAATGTTGATAATTTGATCTCTGGTCCCTCTATGTTTTTTAAACCCAGCTTGCACATCTGGAAATTCTTGATTCACATACTGCTGAGTCCTAGCTTGAAGGATTTTGAGCATACTCTTGCTAGCATGTAAAGTTAGCACAATGGTATGTGGTCTGAACATTCTTTAGCGTTGCCCTTATTGGGGATTGGAATGAAAACTGACCTTTGCCCATCTTATGGCCATTGCTGAGCTTTCCAAATTTGCTGAAATATTGAGTGCAGTCCTTTAAGAGCATCATATTTGAGGATTTTAAATAAAGATACATAAAACATCATCACTGAATGTTACTAACCATATTTTTATAAAAAGGAAGATTCTGATGACCATATATTCAATATCTTAGAACTTTTCAGGCAAATTTAAGAGTTTAGTAAGACCAGCTGGTTGGTCCTAGCTGTACTGGTGAAAGCACTGAAGGAAATGGATGAGGTTGGGGATTCAAATTCCCAGGCCAAACTACACACAACTGACTGGAAGGCTTCAATATCTGACCTGAAAGAAACCTTTGTTTCCTGTAGCCACAGGGCCTCAGCCAGGGCTGAGATTTGTGAAAACAAAATCCAGAGTCTCATCCTGTCAGTGTCTGAATTACATGCAAATTGATTTCCCAATCTTCTGCCAAAGTGTGCGCGTTTATTGGGAAGTAATGGGAACCTGACATTGGAATGGGGACATATGGGAAGATCCCAGTGAAGCTGGAAACATTAAACCCCTAAATTTAGCTACTTCTTTACCAACTGATGAATATATGTGTTCTAGTTATGCATTCCAGAACCAGAAAAATAACTTTAGGAGGGATGGGTATACAGCACCTCTAGGTGGCAATAACTGGCATGTGTGAGGTAAGGTTCTCCAGGAAAGGGTAAATGCTCTAAATTAAAGGCCAATGTATGGTGCTTTTTCTTTGTTTTTTTTTTTTTTTTTTTTACTTTATTGACTTTTAGTTGATTTGCAATACTGTGTTACTTTCAGGTGTACAGCAAAGAGATTCAGATGTATGCACTATATGCATACATTCTCTTTTTCAGATTCTCCTCCATTATAGGTTATCAAAATATGTTGAATAAGATTCCCAGTCCTAAACAGTAAAATCTTGATATTTATCTATTTTATATACAGTAGTGTTTATCGAATAATCCCATACTCCTAGTTTATTCCTTTCTCCCTTTTTCCTTGGTAAGCTAATGCATGTTTCTATGTCTGTGAGTCTGTTTCTGTTTTGTAAACAAGTTCACTCATTTTATTTTATAATTTTTCTACACTACCTCTATTCCTGTTACTTATTTGTTTTAAGTGGAGGCTAATTACTATACAATGTTGTGGTGGTTTTTGCCATATGTCGACCCAGCCACAGGTGTACATGCGTCCCCTTTTCCTGAACCCCCCCACCCCATCTCGCTGGGTTATCCCAGAGCACCAGCTTTGAGTGCCCTGCTTCATATATTGAACTTGCACTGGTCATCTGTTTTACATATGGTAATATACATGTTTCAGTGCTATTCTCTCATATCACCCCATTCTTGCTTCTACCACATAGTCCAAAACTCTGTTCTTTACATCTGTGTCTCTTTTGCTGTCTTCCATGTAGGGTCGTCATTACCGTCTTTCTAAATTCTAAATATATGCATTAATGTACCGTACTGGTCTTTCTGACTTTGCTTCACTCTGTATAATAGGCTCCAGTTTCGTCCACCTCATTAGAATGGACTCAAAGGCGTTCTTTTTTACAGCTGAGTAATACTGCATTGTGTATATGTACCACAAATTCCTCATCCATTCGTCTGCCAATGGACATCTAGGTTGCTCCATATCCTGGCTATGGTAAACTGTGCTGCAATGAACATTGGGCTACACATGTCTCTTTCAATTCTGGTTTCCTCAGTGTGTATACCCTGAAGTGGGATGGCTGGGTCATACGGCAGTTCTATTTCCAGCTTTTTAGGAATCTCCACACTGTTCTCCACAGTGGCTATACTAGTTTGCATTCCCAACTGGGGCATTGTCATTTCTGCCTTACCCTCTGGAGAAGCTCAGTATTTACAAGTGTCCTGAGGGGCCTGGCTTCTCCCTGCTTGGCACCCAAAACTTGTGCCCAGCTGGTTCCTCCCAGGCCTCCTGCACACACACGGACCCACCCCTTGTGGCATCTGAGGAGCCTGCAGGTCCTATCCATGGGGAAGGGCTGCCAGGGGGCTAGTGACACGGCCAGTCTGGGCTCTTCTCAAATCTCTTCTTGGGTGAAGGAGACCCATGTGCCTGACCAAGTCTGCAAGTCTTCCCTGCTCAGCACAGGGTGGGCGCTGGCTGGGCCCCTCTATAGATGTGGTGAGAAAGCTACCACAGAAGAAGAGGCAGGCTCCTTCTCTGACAGGTGTTGGTGTGAGCTTTTTCCCTCTGAGCCTTAGGTGACAAGGCCTTTCTTCTGACTCAGCTGTCATGGGAGCCTCAGGCGCCAGGCAGGGTGTGGGGCTTGAGTGACTCCAGAGTGTGAAGATGCAGGGGGGCTGGACACACTGTCCTTGCTAGGGTCTCGGCCCCATAGAGCAGGTGTTATTCCCCTCTTCCTCCCCGCTGTTATTCCCTCCCCTTCTCTCTCTTCTGCTTCATCCAACTCCTTTCAGGCAAGACACACACATTCCATATGATATTGTGCACTTTATCCAGGGACGGGGAAAGAGGAAACCATGTGAGTGAAATGGAGGTAGACCCATCTCACACAGGAGAGAGCAGTGGCCCAGGTCGAAGGAGTCACACAGGATTTAACAGGTCCAGTGATGGCTCCCCAGGTGTTTTTGATCTAGTTCCCAGAAACCCAGAATAAGCCTGTTTGATCTGAGTTGCCCAGGTAAGCACAAAGTCTTGATGAAAGAGAAGGTTATATGAAGATAGAAGCAGAGGGACATTTGAAGATGCTGCTGGATTTGAATGTGGAGGAGGGCCCAGGAGCCAAGGAATGCAAGGATTGCAGCTCTAGATGCAAAAATGGCAAAAAGCAGGATCCTGTACCAGGTCCCTGGATGAGGGGCATGTCAACATCTTGGTTATGTCCAGGGAAACCCTTTTCTGACTTCTCACTCCAGAGCCATCAGAGGATAACTGTGTGTTGTTCTAAGTCCCTAAGGCAGAGACAATTCATTTTACCATCAAAACAGAAGTGAATACAGGGACAGACAGGCAGGCAGAAGGGGAGAAACACAGGTGAGAACAGACAGACTCGAGGGTGTTGGGTGATGAGGATTCCAGTGGACAGTGAGAGATACAGGGGGTCAGAGACAGATGGAGAGACAAGCAGATAGGGAGCCTGGAGAAAGGTGAGAGAAGGGCAGCAAGTCAGCTGAGCAGGAGGCAGGAGATGAGGCAAGCTGGCAGGTGGGCAGATCAAAGCTGGAAGTGGGCAAAGGGGCAAGGACAGGGAGAGTGACAGCAAGACAGGATGGCGGGCAGGGGCCCTCAGGGCTTGTCCTTGTCCCCACCTGGATCAGAGAGCTTCCTGAGCTGCAAGTGGATCCCATTTTTGGATCTCAGCACAATGACTGGCATGGGCACAGGGACCCTGGAGGAATCCGGTGACAGCTCAAAGCGAAGCAAGGTCAGGGCCACGGCCACCTTCAACTCATTCATGGCAAACTGCTTCCCGATGCAGTTCCTACGTTCGGAGATAAAAAGGAAGTAAGCAGAGGCTTCTAACCCCTGCTGAGCACAGGGAATCAGGGCTCTCCTAGAGGTGGCCCAGCCCTAATCCCTTCCTTACTCAACACACTGAACTTGCCAGCAAAGCTCTCCCCCTGACAGATGACAAAGCCCACCTCTCTAAGGACTAGCTCCTAACTCATACTCCTGCTCTCAGCAGGAAAACCTGGGGAGCATCAGTGCTCTAAACCACAGAGTCAAGTCAAGTGGATCAAGACTGTGAACTAGTACTTTATTCACTCGTTCACTGGCAATTCCCGGTTTCAGGTCAGCCCAGGGCACTGTAGGGGCAGGGCAGACAGCCTCTCAGAACCTTACCACCTACGGTGGACAGACAGGCTGCCTAGTCCCCAGAGATGACAAGACAGGGCTGTGCAAGGAATCAGAATGGCAACAGGGAGGCTTCCTGGAGAGGACAAGGGTTAATGACCCTGAACCTACTGGACCCATTCCTTCCCAGTTAATGGTCTTGCTTCCTGTCTCCCTCAGTCCCTCAGTCAATCTACCTTTGGCATGTTCCATTCTAATCCAAAAATGACCCTCCTAACAATCACTTGGGCTCCTCATCTGGCCTTTTCAGCCTCCATTCCTCCCTTCCCTCTAAAGCCCCAGTAGCTCCAGGCCTGCTCTGTTCCGCATCACAGGGAGCACATGTCCCAGTGACTCAGCGGCATCACAGCCCTCTCTGGATTCTTCCTCACTCATCTGGAATCTGTCCCTCTCGTCTTCCTGACTCAGGGACGGTTGAGGTCCCCTCCCCTTGCCTCTGCCATCCTCATGCTCAAGGCTCCATCCAGTGACCACCACCCTCACCCCCTCTGCTGGCTGCACCTCTTCCCACTCTGGACCCTGAAGGCACCATGGGTGTAACTCAAGGACACAGCACATCCAGTGCCCAGCAGAGCGCCGGATCATGGATCCTCCACAGTCTTTTCAAGGAATGAATGAGTGAAAGAGTGGATGTGTGAATGATGTCTGTCTTGAGGAGACATGTTGTTGACAGTGAGCCCTGGGGGAGGACAGCGTTATCATCCCTGTGTTCCCATCTCCTAGCACAGGTCTTTGCACATGGAGACACGCTTAATACATACTTTCATATTTAAACAATATTAATTGAATTGAAAACAACTCAAGTGGAATCAGAATATAAGAAATATTCAGTCTGATCTAGGAATCAAGCTGCCAAGTCCCTTGTGCCCTCTAGTAGCAGCTGAATGACCTGCAGCCATGTCTACAAGGAAGGACTGGACCCTTGTGTAAATCAAATCCTAGAATCAATAAGACAGTTTACTTGAACACTGTTCTGTAAAGGTTGATTCATCAACTGAAAGTTTCCTAGATCTGTACAGTCAGAAAAATGTTGCTTCTACTAAGTTACAAAGTCACTGTAGTTACTATTTCAGGGGAGGTTCTGTGCCCTTTAAGATTTTCACAGCAACCATTTAGGAGTGTATCAGTCAGGCTAACAGCTATTTCAAGGGTGCTTTATGTTTTACATGCAATAGATTTTTCAAATGCACGTGTCAAACACAAAATACTCTCCCCCATGTAGGGAAAGAGCAAATTAGCCAAGATGGCATTGTCAGGCGCTCTCTCCCTGCGGTCTCTCGCTGTCGCCTCAAGGTTTGTAACTAATGATTATGGAACAGCTAGACCACGTATAGCACTGCGTATGTGTGTCACATGGTACTCGCTTGGACTCTGGCTACTTTTGTTATATAAGCTCCACCTGCAAAAGGTCAGGGGGCGGTGTGTGGTATGCCTTTATGAGTTTGACTATGAAAGCCCTGGTTACTGCTGCATTGGGGCTACGTTGGAACGACATCATGGTTATATTATATGAGGTTATGTTCTAGCTATGTTACGGTTTTTACGGCTGCTGCTACGGCGGCTGCGTCAGGCCAGACAGAGCTGTGTTATGGAGGCCATAACACAGCCAGGAGAGAATAAACGTGTCTGCAGTTCCTACAGCTCCTCCAGTCCTCCTCCAGCCACTATCCTGGGTTCAGCAAACAGTGTGAACAGTATGAACAGTGAGAAACTGGCATCATGAGCAGGATCAGCAATAGACTTCCCAAAGCAGGCTTGATTGTCCTCCACTTTAAAGTTTTTCTTACTAACATTACTCTGTATAATCTGGGACTATGTTATCTAAATTCTGTTTTTTAATAAAGAATTTTAGCAACAGAAAATATATGCCATGGTTATGTTAATACACAGTCAAATCTATGTCGGATATACTGCAGGAATTGAGAACACACTCATGACTGTGAAACTTTCTTCAAACTACAACTGTAACTGATCACATACATGACTTGAAGCCTCAGGACATGGAATTCCCAATCCAGACAAGCACGCCGAATACAGTGAGGGTGGACAGGTGAATTAAGCAGAAAGACAGTGGGCTGACTAGGAAGGTGGGAACAGAGAAAATCATCTTTTAAGGTGACTGAAATTGTGCTAACCAAACATGTGTAGTTTAAATTTCATGAAGACCTGTAATGCTCAAATGTCATACTCCTAAAGTGAGGAAAACACTGGATACTTTGGATTGGCCACTGACATGGAAATGAGGTCAATCCTTGTGGACAGTAGGAGGTCAGTGTCAGAGTGGAGGGCCCTGAAGACCTTCTTGTACATGGAGACCCACGCCTCCTTCTCAGCACATCAACATACAAGGACAGAACTTCATGCTCCTCATATGAAGGTAGACAGTCACACACATCGGGTAGCAACCAGTGACACTTGCCTCCCCCAGTACAGAGGCCTCACCTGGATCCTCCTGAGAAGGGCAGGAAGGCATGGCTGTGTCGAGTAGAACCTGGCGCAAACCGAGTTGGGTCAAACACCTGCAGAGAGAGCACCAGGGTCAGGACATTTGGGGTCAAACCCCTCACATGAATGCACTGGGGGATAAGAATCCCAGAGAGGGAGCAGGGGAAGGGTTTGGTGTCGAGAGAGCATCCCATCTCCTCCTCCCACGTCCATCGTACCTCTGGGTTCGGCCACACCTTCGGGTTGTGATGAAGCCCATAAATGGAGAGGGAGACTAAGATTCCTGTGGGGCAGAGGAGAGAGAGAAGCCTGATGGTCCCATAGTGCAGGGGATGAGCGGCTTCACAAAAGTCCTGGGAGCCATCATGGGAGCACCCCCGGTCACTCTGAAAGAAATGATGCTCTTGCAAGACAGGTGGGCGGGGCATGACAAAGCACATGATCACAGATTAGGGGTAGGTGACCACAGCCCAGGATTGAGAATTAAAAGAATTGCAAGGTCACACTTAGGAGCAGCTCAGGTGACAACTCACATTTATCAAGTGCCATCATGAAGCTGGGGAATGTGCAAGAATCATTTAATCCTCACACAAGCACTCTTTTGTCCCCACAAGCCCATGAAGCACCTGAGCCTCAGAGAGGTTAAGGGTTGGGTCTATGATCCCACAGTTAGGAGGGAACAGGGCTGGGATTCAGACCCACTGGGTGCTGAGTCAGTGGGTGGCCTCCAGCCATGGCAGGGCTCAGACCTCATCATCACCTGCTCTCTGCCACCCAGCAGAGGGCACCTCAGAGACTAGAGCCTCTGACCCATGACGGTGGAGTCTTTTGAGCTCCCTCTCTTATTTACACCCCATATGGAAGCACCATGCCTCCCTCTGTTTCTGCCATCATGATTCAAGAATCAGAATTTTAGGCTGTATTATAAGACTGCACAGAAGGGTCAACATTTATTTGTTGAGCTTTGTTGCATTCAAGTTTTGTGTCAAACATTTTTTCTTTCAGTAGAAGTTAATTACTTTTCAACAGTGTGTTAGTTTCTGCCATACTACAGTGCAAATAAGGCAGTTATGTATCTATATATATGGAGAAGGAAATGGCAACTCACTTCAGTATTCTTGCCTGAGAAATCTCATGGACAGTGGATTCTGGTAGGCTATACTCTATGGGGTCACAAAAAAGCCAGACATGACTTAGCAACTAAACAACAGCTATATCCCCTCCATCTTGCACCTCTCTCTCCTTCCCATTCCACCCCTCTAGGTCATTTCAGATAATCAGGCTGGGCTTCCTTTTATATAGCAGCTTTCCACTAGATACATACTAGTATTTTACACATGATAGTCTAACTGTGTCGATGTTACTTTCTCAATTTGTCCTACCCTCTCCTTCCCCTCCTGCGTCCAAAAGTCCATTCCTTATGTCTGCATCTACATTCCTGCTCTGCAAATACATTCATCAGCATTATTTTCCTAGATTCTATATATACGTGTGTGTGTTAATATACGATATTTGTTTTTCTCTTTCTGAGTGCTTCCCTCTGTATAACAGGCTGTAGATTCTTCCACCTCACTGCAACTGACTCATATTTGTTCCATTTTATACTGAGTAATATTCCATTGTGTATACGGACCACAGCTTCATATCCATTCATCTATCAGTGGACACCTTGGTTGCTTCCATGACCTGGCTATTGTAAACGATGCTGCAATGAACACTGTGGCACATGTGCTTTTTGGATTCTGGTTTTCCCAAGGTATATTCCTAGGAGTAGGATTGTTGAGTATATGGTAGTATTAATCCTAGGATTTATGGAAAAGCATTTTTTAAAACTCATTCAAACTACAGAATAAATATTATCTTCAGGCAGACAAGAGCCAGAGCATCCTGGAACTGGAAATGCACAGGTGGATTACTGGTCTAGCATGTGGTCCTACAGAGTGCTTAGCTGAGTGGTGAGGTGAAGTTCATACCTGCAGGTAAGGAGCGTCCATCAGGGAAGGTGATGGGCTTGCTCAGCTCTCTGCTGATGACTGGTACTGGTGGATAAAGTCTCATGGCCTCCTTGATGCACATGGTCGTGTAGGGCATCTGGTCCAGATGGTCCCTGAAAGGAAGCCCATCTGAGGGCAGGCAGGACTGGACAAACACGGATTCTCTCTAGTTCAGGTAGGACAGGGCTCTTCCATCTCCAGGATGCTCACCAGGTGATGGAAGCACCATCGGCGAGGAGGCTCTGGATCTCTTCCCGACACCTCTGCTGATGTTCTGGGTGGGAGGCTAGAGCATAGAGGATCCAGGAGATGCCACTGGCTGTGGTGTCGTGACCCTCAAACATGAACGTGTCCACCTCAGCACGGAGGTCCTCGTCAGACAAGCTGCTCCCATTCTCCATCTGTGGAGGCAGGACCAGAGTGCAGGGTCTGCCCTTCCTGTGTGCTTCCACCCAAAGGCTCAGGCCTCTCCTGCCCACACTCACTCTGGCAAAGAGGAGGATGTCCAGGAAGTCCAAGTGCCTCCTGCTCCTCACCTTCTCCAGCTCTCCCTCCTTCTGCAGACGAGCCTTCCTCTCCTTGATCACTGCATCTGTCCCAGATGATTTCCAGCCAGAACTGAGCACTCTGGGCAGTTCAGATTCTGCACCCACCATAACCCCATTTGCCCCTCAGGCCCAGTTTGGTGCCAGGTGGATGAGGGTGAGGGTGAGTGTGGGACTGGGTGAGCATGTCAGGAATTAGAGTTCCAACACATTCTACTCTAGATGGGAATCCCAACACTAGCACAGCCCTTGGGCCTCTGGCTGAATGCTGCTTGGATAGGGTCTCACTCAGTCATCACCAACATGGGGACTCCTGTAACTCCCTGTTCAACACCCTACTCCCTGACCTCTGGGTTCCCAGTCCCTGCAGCAGGTGGGTCTGTGCCAGCTCCTGAAGAGGAAGCAGAAGTCTGGGATCTGCCTAAGGGGTCAAGGCCAGGCCATGTGAGCCTGATGAAGGTGGGGGAGCAGCCCAGGAAGGAGGGGAACCTGTGTGTTGATGGGCGAGCTGGCAGGCCCGGTGGTTCCAGTGGCCTTCAGGGGTCAGCCTGTAGATGAGGTCGTTCTGGTGGAAAGCATTCCGGAGTCGGGAAACAATCAGATGACTGAGGTCCCTGATGGCCTGGATGTAGGACTGGGAGTTCCTGAAGGGAGAGGACGCAGAAGAGGCTGGAGGCGAGGGAGGCGCTGACCTGGAGAGGGTCAGATTCCTCAGGTAACACCGAGGCATTGTGATTTCTGCCTCATTTCCCTGGAGCCCTCCCCCTGGAGTCCTTTACAGGTGTCCTGAGAGGCCAGGCTTCTCCCTGAGCAGGAGTCAGGGGCCTCTGACTGAGTCAAGGGTAGTCTGGGTGGAATTTGACCGTGGTGCATGTCTCTCTGTAGAATGTTACTTCTTGTGTTGATAAACATCCACACTGCCCTTACTGCCTCTCAGGTAAGTCCTTCCCATTCGGGAAAACAGGACCCTGCCCTTGAAGAGCTGTCACTGACCTGTCCGTCTGGACGCTGCCCTGTTGGCTGAAGGCACACTTCATGATGGTGTCCAGGGTCATCAAGGAGACATGTCCAAAGATCTCCAGATGTGAGTCCTGGCTGACGAGCTCCTCCCACTTGTCCTGTGGAGGGAGGAGGCACTGGCCCTGCTCTGCTCCCCTAGAAGACCTGTGCTGCCAGGTCCAGGCTTTCTCTCTGTCTCTACATCTTCAGACGAGATTTCTCCATTTTCTAAGTAGACATGTTTTAGCAACTTAGGCCTGTAACACCCGTGTGTAATGTGATGCCTATTTTTTCTGAATCTTTCTTATATATGCAGTTATATTCTCCTCTAATATCCTAAGTAATTCTGAATATTTGGAATAATTTATGAAAATAACCACTTTTGGCAGAGCAGAAAGCATAGTTTCTCAGGCGACAAAGGGAGAACTTCTGTGTCCTGATGTCAGATCTGGACAGGTGATTTCCAACACAAGGAAGCAAATATTTCAAGGCAAGGAAAAGCTAAAATGGCTCTAATGGGGCATGAGCTACTCAATTGCTTTCGTTCATCTAATGTTAGCTAAGAACAGGTGCTACCTGGTCTGGATCAGAGGTGATGTTTGTGAAGACCCAGCTCTGTGAGTGTAGACCCAGACTCATTTCCTCTTATGGATGGCTCAGTGACATGCAAAAGCCATGGAACCCAGGCCAGATCCCACTTGTGTGACATCCTGGGATATCCACTCTGCCTCTGCAACTGTCATTGTCCAGGCCAGCCAGGGCCACTGTGAGCTGACCTCCTTGATCTACTCCCCTGTGTTCAAACATGGAGATGGGAGAAGAGTGGACCCTGAATACACCGTGGCCCTATTTCTCTTGGTGAGGAGAAAAGTATGGATCCAGGTTGGTGCCTAGATGTTCCTCTGTCCCACCTAGCTTTAATGAGTGCTGTCTCCTACTAAGTCATGAGTGCATCATTCTGGGCGGCTCTATTCAATAGGTGTCTGAGGGACGTAAGTGTCTGATAGTGGACTTTGTCAGCTGTCCTGGATTCTAGTGTGTATGGTGACAAGCGATGGACTCACCAGCATCACTCGGACAGAGTCGGCCATGATTCCCACGTAGGGCTTCAGGATGTCATAGTGGAAGGCTGGGGTCAGCATCCGCCGGTGCTGGAACCACGTCTGCCCCTCCAACAGCAGCAAACCTGTCCCTGGACCACAGATGGGTGTGTATGGGAATCGGAGAGACTAGGGCCCTCTTGGGAGGAACCAGGGGTGTCAGGAGAAGTCTCCTCATGGGCAGGGGTCAGCAAGGCCAGTACACTTCAGGGATGTGAATTTCCAGTATGTGTGTCCATAGCATGTGATTATGATGAAAAAGTGTAAGAGGGCAGGTCATAAAAGAACTTATTGAAAAGTCAGGGAACATTAGAAAAGACTGAGAATTGATGAAGAAACAGCTAGGCTTCAGGAGGGCTACAGTGCCATTACAAAGACTGGTGGAATTTTAGAAAAATGAGGGTTGATTCAGAGCTGAGGGTTCCTGACTCCTGTTCTTCTCCATTTACACAAAGAGACTGCTCTTGGTTAACCTAACGGGTGGGTGGTTGGCAGTTGTATTTAAATGCACTTACCAATCCAGGGCTTCAGGCATCTGTAGGTAACGTGAGCCTTTGGGTCTGAAAAGTAAGGAGGGAAGATGGATGGGACCAAACACGGAGACAGCCTCTAGAGCAGCTGAGGTCTAGACCTTGGCTCCCTTACCTTCCTGGTGCTTGCCAAACGGCACTCACTCTGAAGCCACCACCCACTTGCCTCCCATCCCTGACTCTCTGTCCTGATAGTCACTGTGGTCCCAGGAAAGTAGACTCAGTGTTGCAGAGCAGAACACCCACAGGACTAAGATGGTGAATTGCCCTGAAACATAAACTCTGTTCAGTGCCATAGAATGAGACAGAATCTGTGATTTTTCTATAGTCAGTGGTGGTCTGGCCATCTCAAGAACCAGGACAGGCAACAGTGAAAGGTGCCCAACCTAAGACAGTGTGGACAAGGAATTGGCTCCAGTCTGGGATCATTTCAGTTTGTTTTAAAAAGAAAAAAAGACGTAAAAGAGAAACCAGCCCTCACCAGGAGTAAAGCATTTATTAATAGTAAATAATGTTGTCCTATCTGGCTTTGGTTGGGAGGGTGTTTGGAGGAATTCAGGCCTTGGCATCTGATGTGCCTGTGTCTTCTGGAATTTCACACCCAGGGGCATGTACTCAAATGGAAGATTGTCTCCGGCTGAGGGTTTCCCTCTCACCTGATCTCCCCAGGACCATCTTCATGTAGTCAGGGTCGTAGACCAATAACAAGGCCCTCGTGCCCCACATCCAGCGAACACAGGCCCTTGGGTATTTCTCTACCCTTTTCAGTAGGTGTGGCAGCTCGCCCTCCTCTTGGTACTGTCACCAAGGGAAAGACAAGTCAGTGACTTCTTTCTTTTAGTTCCAGAGCAGGAGTGGAGGTGAAGGCCTGCGAGGGTACCAGGTGGTCACTCTGCAGCCATCAGCAGAACTAAGAGTTTAGAACGATTTCTTCTGACCTGGAATCTCATCCAACCGTGCAGGCTGTCCACCATTCTCCTAAGATCGGATTCTGTCCCATGTCAAGTAGAGTTATGGGCCAACACTACAAACTGCCTACAGAATCTTACATCAAAGATAATTCCATGGCTTGTGAAACATTTGGAAATAATTTGCACACAGTGACATAATTTCTTGAGCAATTTATGATAATTTGTATCACTTGGTAGGCTTCCCTGGCACCTCAGGTATTATGAATTTATCTACAAAGTGGGAGACCTGGGCCGATGCCTGTGTTGGGAAGATTCCCTGGAGAAAGTAAGCAAGTTTTCATATTATTTGGTTTATTTATAGAAGAGATAAATATTTTAAGAATTTAATTTATACATTAGTTTCATTTGCCATCCTGATCATATATATGTTTGATGTTATCCCAGCATACATTTAATGTATATGAGTATGAAAGAATGTTTGGAATGTGTTTGGCTAAGTGAAAAAAATTAAATATTACATTGTGTGTGATATAATTTTCCATCTTGAGTGTGTGCACAGTTGTAGGTCAGATTTGGCATGTACACATATGAGAATGGTATTGAAATAAGATTTTGATATGTGGAGTTTTGATCTCATTTTCGTTGACTAATTGTCAGAAACTTTTGTGCACTTCCCGTCTTGTGGTGGAATCTTTGTACACCCCTGAGTGTGGACCACAAAGGCCTTTCCTTTCTGAATTTGCCCTCTCTCTTCTTGCCCTGACAGGCTGGCGATTCCACAGGACCCATTGCTCTGCCCCCAGGATGCTGCTGCCAGCGCTTCCTGCACTGGGTCCACCTGCTCATCTTCCGTGTCTTTGCTCAAGTTCTTCCCTCTACCTGGTGGCCTGTCATCTTTACCACAGAGCAACTGCCTCTCCTCTACTTTGGAGACTCAGTTTGTTTTGTTACCTCTGGATTTCTGGTCAACAGTTGATCCCAGGCAAGTTCCAAATAGTCACATCATCTTTATTTCAATGGCTTCTGTGTAACTCAGATCAAACCCTCTACACTTTGGTATCTGACCTCTACCAGCATCTTTCTACCATCAAGACTCACCAGCTCTGAGGCAAATTGGCTACTCTGGGTCACGTTCCTTCACTGAGCTTGTGTTTACTGAGCAGCAACTCTGTGCCAGACACAGATTGAAGGCACTAAATTAGGCAGCGGCTCAAGATGCTTGTCTGTTTGTGGCCTGAAGGCTCGTGAAATAGACTGAGAGAGCAAGTGGCCATAAGCGGAAGGCATCATGAATGTGTGATGGACAGAAGACAAAGCCTATGAGGAAGCTTTGGGGAAGGGGGCCTAACTCAGACCTGGATGTTAGGAAGTCTTCCTGCACTTGCTTTTTCTTTGGCTCCCATTTACCAAGATGCTTTCAGGATAGAAACATGAACCAGAGGCAAGGTTTCCCAGAAGAAGCTCATCGCTATATCTTGCAGAGAGAAATAACTAGTTAGCACTGACTTGTGGGAAGGACATCCAAGGGAAAAAGAGTGTCCTCTCCACTCCTGGGAGATTCAGGATGAAAATGACTTGGGCATGGGACTTGTGAGACACTCATTGGAGGGATGAGATCATTCCGGGGAGAGGGCACATGGGAGCTGAGTCCCAGAGGCTGGAATGCACAGGCAGGGGGGAAGGACCTTGAGTGACCTGGGGTGCAGGAGATTAGGAAGGAGAGGAGAGAGAGGTACTGGGCCAGGCTGCATGGGGCTTGGGCTGCTTCTAGTTCTTGTCTTTGGCTCCACTCTGCTCTAATCGTGCTGCTGAGAAAGAGAGACCTCAGCTCTCTGCAACCTGTGATTATCTCCTAAAACTTGTTTAAGTCACAGACCCTTGGTGACCCATTTCCATGTGGTCCCTGACTTTGCTCTGAGCTCCCCCACCCCCAGGCTTTGGTGCCGGTGCTGGGTGGGCTGGTGCTGCCCCTCCCAGCCTGCAAGCTGCTCCTTTCCCTCCTGCCTGTCCCTCCACACAATGGACTGACACCGCTCTGTGCAGGCTCTGTTTTGGGCATTGAGGGTGAGGAGGATTACAGGCTCAGTTCCCAGAGCTCATAGTTCAGAAAGACGACACCAAACAGGCAGTTCTCCTCACTTGGCCTCATCATGGGAACTTCGCTCCTGTGTGTGGCCTCTGGTGTGGGTTTCTGGCACTGACCTTACCGGACTAGAAAATCCCTTAGTCTGAATGAACCAAGCCACTCTGTCTCCACACCTGACATAACCCAACCCCGCAGGTAAGCCTCTTTTCCTGTGACTTGACACATTCTTAGATTCCTGTCTGTTGTCTCCACACACAGTGAACCCACGGGGCTGATCCATCAGACTGGACATTTGTGCTGTCAGGAAAGCACAGGGCCAGGTATGAACTTGCTGAGTGTGACCATGCTCTAGATCTCCGGCCCTCCCGACCCTCCCACTCCCCCATCCAGCTCCATCTTACCTCCCACTTGTGTCCACAGAACCAGTGGGAAGGAGGAGATGGGAAGTGATGAAGGGCTTTGAGCAGCCACTGTCTGCGCAGGTAGAGCTGTGCCGCCTTGATCAGAAGCAGAACCAGGCCGAGCAGGGAGACCACCTGCAGGAGTCCGGAGACACCACCCAGGGCTCTGGAGGGGCTCAGTGCAGAGACACTCATGGTGCAGTGGCTTCTGGATCGCTGACTGTCCCTGACTGTGGCTGACCTCCCCTGAGCAGCCAGCCTGATCTGGGAGGATGTCCCCGCCCACCTGGGGGAGGGTGAAGGTGAAGGCAGAGCTCAGACCTGGGCCTCCAGATTTGCTGTTCTTTTTTTTTGTTTGTTTTTCTTAAACCAATCTCTCTTTTGTTACAAAATGTAGGTATTATGAAGAGAAGATAATATTTATAAATTGATTTGGGATCTGGGTTGTTCTAGGATACTGCAAACTATCACATTCTTACATTTTTGAAACCTTTAGACAGTTTGAAATAAAAGAGAAAAGTAAATATTTTTAAAAGCTTCCTGACAACTGAGTCCCTTCAGAGTTCTCCTGAAACTATCACACATTGATAATTGGCTGTACCCCAATAAAAATTGGGCTGGTGGCACAGAGGGTAAAGAATCTGCCTGCAATGCAGGAGACCCAGGTTGAATCTTAGCCAGGAAGATCCCCTGGAGAAAGCAATGACTACCCATTACAGTATTCTTTCCTGCAGAATTCCACAGAGGAGCCTGGCACGTTACAGTCTTTAGGGTTGCAAAGAGTTCGAACCTACTGAGCAACTAACTTTCTTTTCAGTAAAAAATATAAAAGGTTAAAGAACAAACAAACATTCAGATTACAGAAAAAGCTCCTTGAATAACTTATCCCTGTGGTGTCTTATTTAACAGTGTGATATTGTTCAGAATCAGGTTTAATTCTCTAGTATAAATAGCCTTGAAATACCCTGCTTGACAACATGAATCATTTTCATTTGTCCAAGGCAACTGAAACTTCTACAGGTTCTCATAAGACAAGCTGCTCCTATTCTCCATCTACAGAGGCAGGACCAGAGTGCAGGTATCCCTTCCTGTTTGCTTCTGCCCAAAGGCTCAGGCCTCTCCTGCCCACACTCACTCTGGCAAAGAGGGGGATGTCTAGGAAGTCCAAGTGCCTCCTGGTCTTCTTCTTCAGCTGTCCCTCCATCTGCACATTAGTCTTTCTCCCCATGATCACTGTGTCAGTCCCAGAACACTAGTTCCCAGCCAGAGCTGAGGACTCTGGGGGCCCAGATGCAGCCCCACCATAGTCCCAAATTCTTATCTCTATATGGCTGTAGTACATGTATGTTGAGGTGTGTGTCACATAAGATGGGTAATAATATGTCCATGTTTCTGCAAGAGGGAACAGGCTTGGCTGTAGAAGGGAGTTTCAGCACTTGACAATGTGTTGTGTACTCTCGTGTGTGATGTGCCTGTCTCTGGGATTGAACACATTATTCTAGGGAGCTGTGTCTGATGGATGTTTGATAGATATATCTGCTTGAGAGTGAACCGTGGATTAAGCCTGGTGTGAGAATGAGCAGATGAAACAGAGGTGGACTCACCACCATCATTTGGACAGAGTAGGCCATGTGCCCCATGGAGGGCTTCAGGATGTCATGGTGGAAGGCTGGGGTCAGCATCCACTGGTACTGGAACCACATCTGCCCCTCCAACAGGAGAGAACCATTCCCTGGGCCACAGATGGGTGTGTGTGGGGGTCAGAGAGACTGGATCAGAGGGAATAGGAGGAACCAAGATTTTCAGAAGGAGGTATGTGGCAGGAAAACTCAGGAAGGCCAGTGCATTTCCAGCAAGTGAATTTTCAAAATTGCTGTACCATTAAGATGTGACAGTTTGAGATAAAGGTTAAAAAAGAGTAGGAGAAACAAGAACCTACAGTATAAAACGAGGAACTACGCTCAATATTTTGTAGTAAGCTATAAGGGAAAAGAAGCTGAATCCCTGTGCTGTACACCTAACACTGCAGAACAGGGTAAATCAATGACATGGCAATAAAAGTATTTTAAAATGAATTATTAAAAAATCATATATATTTGAAATATAATCACACTCTGAAAACATTTAATAATCTCTTTCCTTTGTTATTTGTTATTAATTATTCATTGTTCAGAAAAAAGTAAGAAAACCGATCATCTCACAAGTTTTATCCATCGTGATAGGCATGAAACAATCTCCTCCTTTCTAGTATATGAAGAATAATATTGGGCAGCGTATAGGGCCATCTTTTTTAATTAAAATTATTTATTTATTTTATTATGTTTGGTTGTGCTGGATCCTCGTTGCTACATGCAGGCTTTCACTATTTGTGGCAGGTGGGGGAACTCATCTGGCACTTAATAAGAAGAGTTCGTGTTACTAAGAGCGCTTGTTATCTCTTATTCTTTAGATCCGAGAAAATACTTCAGAGGGTTGTTGCTTCTATCATGACTATTTTTAATAAGAATAATACAATGAACTGCCTTCCCTTCCTGATGACTCTCAGCTATCAATCTGTCTCAGTCACCACAGACTTGCTTCCCATCCCTGACTCTCTCAGGCTTCACATATGGCTGCTGGAGAGTCACGTACTGATGCTGAAGGGCCAGTCTGTAGGAATTTCTCAACCCAGGGCATGTACCCAAGAGGGAAGATTTGCTCCTGCTGGCATGTGGGTTTCACTCCACCTGTAATTGCAGGACCACTTTCATGTCGTCAGGGTCAGAGTCACAGGGCTAACCTTGCTCACCCACAGTAGTGAACACGAATACATGGGAATTTCTCTGTCCTTTTCAGCAGTTGTTGCTGTTTCTGTTTCTTTGGAACTATAACAAGAGCAAAAAATAAAAAACAGCAGCAACTCTGTTTTAAGGTCAAGTGCTTGAGGTAAGGCTGAATGTTTGCACAGGCATGGTGAGATGGTTCTGAAGGTATCCACAGAGATCAAAGACTAGAACTGCTGAGTCAGACTCTGATCCAGACTTCTAATATCTCTCCAGAACTTGGCCTGCAGATCTGAGTTAGATCTAATTTAGTTTCCTTTTTGTTTCTAATTTAGTTTCCTAAGATCTGATTTAGTTTCCTTGTTTGTTTCTCACTCAGAACTGCCATTAGAACCTTATACACAGTGAATGCTTGACAAATGTTCAGGGATTAACTCCACGGAGTACAAAACATTTTCATAGGCTTATGTAAAACACAAGGCAAACTTGTATGAAGGGGGAATATTACTTGATCTTGTTTCACTGAAGAATGAGAAAACCCATGTAAAGAATATATACCCAGGTGAGAGCATTTAAACCCAAAGCTGCTGACCCCAAGGTGTCCCTTCCCAGGATTCCCAAGACTCTCTGTGTGCCTTTCTTATCACATTTCCATTCAATGTTCTAATTGCTTGGCATCGTGTTCACAGGCTTGCCTTTCATAACTATCATCCCTGTTTTTAGAGCGAGTGTAGAGCATGTTCATAGGGATTAAGCCTCACTTTTCAAAGAAGCAATAATTTCATGAAGAAGGAATGAGTACATATAGGAGTGGTGAGTGAGTTTAATACAAAATTCTGTTCACAAGTATCAGATAGAGTCAGAATTAATGTAGGAAAGAAAGAAGCACCAAAATAAAGCTGGGGCTCAGGGGCATCTCACAGAGCCTGAGGGCAGGGGCAGCCAGGGTGTGGAAGGGGAGAACCAGGGACTGGAGGGCTGCCAGGACTGTGTCTCCCATTCCTTCTCTCGGTACATCCACGCAGTCATCCCTCTGCAAGTGTCTAAGGAGGCTCTATCTTGAACAGATAGTTTTCTAGGAGTTGGTGATACAGTCATGAATCAACAGACACAGTCCCTGTCCTTGGGTGGGGTCTGGAGGAGGGAATGTCTACCCTTCTGGGGTTGGCACGTTTCCCCATTCTGCCACCCTTAAGCCTGAGGGGCCCTATTAAATCCTATTCTAAGACTCTGATTCTAATATCATGGCCAAGGTGTCCACCTATTACAATCAACTGTGGCTGGGGTGAATAGACCTTAAAAAGGTCCACCCTCTGTGAGGGAATAAATCTCTGACAAGTCAGCTGGGCAGGCATCCCATAATGTTTCTACCACAGTGAATGTCAAATACATGAAAGAGTAGGTGGGTAGATGAGCTCAGTTATTCATTTATTTGATACCTATATGTTGAGGACATACTTTGGATCAATTGCCAACCTAGGAGAAAGCAATGGCACCCCACTCCAGTACTCTTGCCTGGAAAATCCCATGGACAGAGGAGCCTAATAGGCTGCAGTCCATGAGGTCAATAAGAGTCAGACACGACTGAACGACTTCACTTTCACTTTACACTTTCATGCATTGGAGAGGAAATGGCAATCCACCTCAGTATTCTTGCCTGGAGAATCCCAGGGACTGGGGAGCCTGGTGGGCTGCTGTCTATGGGGTCGCACAGAGTCAGACATCATTGAAGCAACTTAGCAGCAGCAGCAGCAGGAGAAATATATTCAGCAGTAAACAAAATCTCTGCCGTCATGGAGCTCCTGTTCTAGTGGGGTCTGACAATCCTGCCCTGAACTGAGACATGTACTGCTTGAGTGCATTCTGGGGGCTGTTCTGTGCTCCAAAGTCATGACCATCATTTAGTCTGCCCTGTTCTTCTGATCCAGTGCAGGGACTGACCTTTAGGAGCCTCTTAACCACTCTAGCTATGTTACCTAGTTTTCTCCTCTAGTGGGTCCAGAAGTCCTGGTCGTCTTTTCTGATTGTTTGGTGCCTAAGAAAGCCAGATGCCTGCAAGTCCTTCTTTCTGGGCATGTCCTTTGTTCTACCCAATTAAATTGGCATTCTAATTCCTAACCGTGCCAATAACAGAGGTCTTGAAAAAAATCTCTGTATTATATAAGCTAGAAATATTTGGTTGCAATTGCTATATTAGACCAGCAGAAATAGAGAGATGATTAAGCACCGTGTGTGTGTGTGTGTGTGTGTGTTAGTTGCTCAGTTGTGTCCTACTCTTTGTTACTTCATGGACTGCAGGCTGCCAGGCTCCTGTGTCCCTGGAATTCTCATAAGTATTGCGATTCTCCAATATACTCCAAAGTATAATGGAGTGGTAGCTATTCCTTTCTTCTGGGGATCCTCCCATTTCAGGGATCAGACCCAGGTCTCCTGCATTGCAGGCAGATTCTTTACCATCTGGGCCATTATTGAAGCACCATGAGTAATACAATCGACATAAGAGAAATTATCTATGTACAGAGTCTACCTATTACGTAATGGCAAACAGTGAAATGGGAACATCAGTGAAAGTGTTTTAATGGTTCCATGTGTCAACCCTTAGCTCAGAAAATGGACATTTGCACCCAAAAAAAGACCACAAGTTCTGAAAATCAAAATAATCTGGAAATCTAACACAACAACTTCTGTGAACAAACTGGGCTTTGGCGTCTCTCTGTGGCTGATTCTAACAGTCCCCATCTTGCCTCCACTCTGCTGATAATGACTGAGACTCCTTCTCTTGAAAAGGCTGGCCCCACGGTGAGCCCTCACCCCCTCTACCCCCCAGCCCGGCCCCACCACAGGGCTGGGTGCTGGCTCCTTCAGTGGGTAGATGCTGCACTTCCCCAACCTGCAAGCGGCTCATTTCTCTCTTCCTCTCTCTCTCCACACACCTGGGCTGAGCAGCCCTCCAGGTCGGTCTCTGTGCTGAGTTCAGGGGTACCTGGAGGGGATGATACCTCAGCCCCAGGAAACTCACAGCACACTGTATGAGGGAAGAACACCCAGAGATAACCAGACCCAGTTTAAGGGCACAAGTCAAATATCAGCACCCCTTGCTAGACACCATCCTTGAGGCTCATCAGTCTGTCTGGGAATGTCAGTTTTAAGCAAAGTGCTGTGTTCCACAAAATCAAGCCAGGATAGGGTGAGATTGAGGAATGGGCAGGGAAGCATCTGGAAGCCTCTGAGAACAGCTGAAGGTGCTCAGCCTGGAGAACAGGGAGACTCAGGAAGGAACAGCTGTTGTTTTCTAAGGGCAGGGCTACCAGGACAGTCTGATATCTCCTTAAGGAAGGGGTGTCTGACAGAACTGAGGTTACCAGCACAGGGCCTGAAGAGAAGTGAGCTCCCAGGACTGGGTGAGGGGTCAAGACCTGAGAGGTTAGCTGGCTTTTCCCCAGGAACCATGTGATTGTTACACAACAAGACTTTGTCCTGTGGACTCATTGACCATAACCATACTCTAAGAACCTGAGCCCTCCAGTCCGGCCCTCCCAGTCCGCTGTCTTACCTTCTCCTACCTACCTCCTGGTTGTGACTGTGGATAATTAACAACCCTTAAGCACATTTTTATAATCACATTGCAATGACCAGTCAGTCATGCAAGGCTTTTCTGGGTCTTTGTGACCCCATGGACTGTAGTCCACTAGGCCTCTCTGTCCATAGAATTTTCCAGGCCAGGCAAGAATGCTGGAGTGGGTTGCTATGCCCTCCTCCAGATGATCTTCCTGACCCAGGGATCAAACCTGGGTCTCCTGCATTGCAGGTAGATTCTTCACTGTCTCAGCCTCCAGGGAAGCCCTATGATCACATTGGAATGATTGGTTTTGCAATATCAATGCATAATTACTTCTCCATTCAAACACTTGAGAATTTCAACAAGGTTTTATCCTTGATCTTAATTATGGTATTTTCCTACTAATAGGTTTACTTTGAGCTGTGACCAGAAAATGTGCTCACCTTGGACGACACCCCTCACTTTCCATCAGACGTAGAGGATCCAACACCAGTTTCAGTCCTACTTCACTGAAGTACTACACTTGTAGCAGGACTAGTTTTAGTAATTCCCTTTTATACTATGTTAGAAAACAATTATATAATTAACGATTTTACACGCTGCTTGGGAGCTTTTAATGCACTGTTTGTTGCAATCTGTTCTTTTTTTAAATTTTTTTACTTTACAATATTGTATTGGTTTTGCCATACATCAACATGCATCCGCCACGGGCGTACATGAACCCCCCTCCCACCTCCATCCCCATACCATCCCTCTGGGTCATCCCAGTGCACCAGCCCCAAGCTTCCTGTATCCTGCATTGAACCTGGACTGGCGATTCGTTTCTTATATGATACTATACATGTTTTAATGCCATTCTCCCAAATCATTCCCCCTCACCCCCACAGAGTCCAAAAGACTGTTCTATGCATCTGTGTCTCTTTTGCTGTCTCGCATACAGGGTTATCATTACCATCTTTCTAAATTCCATATATATGTGTTAGTATACTGTATTGGTGTTTTTCTTTCCGGCTCACTTCACTCTGTATAATAGTCTCCAGTTTCATCTACCTCATTAGAACTGATTCAAATGTATTCTTTTTAATGGCTGAGTAATACTCCATTGTGTATATGTACCACTGCTTTCTTATCCATTCATCTGCTGATGGACAGTTAGGTTGCTTCCATGTCCTGGCTATTATAAACAGCGCTGCAATGAACATTGGGGTACACGTGTCTCTTTCAATTCTGGTTTCCTTGGTGTGTATGCCCAGCAGTGGGATTGCTGGGTCATAAGGCAGTTCTATTTCCAGTTTTTTAAGGAATCTCCACACTGTTCTCCATAGTGGCTGTACTAGTTTGCATTCCCACCAACAGTGTAAGAGGGTTCCCTTTTCTCCACATCCTCTCCAGCATTTATTACTTGTAGACTTTTGGATCACAGCCATTCTGACTGGCGTGAAATGGTATCTCATTGTGGTTTTGATTTGCATCTCTCTGATAATGAGTGATGTTGAGCATCTTTTCATGTGTTTGTTAGCCATCTGTATGTCTTCTTTGGAGAAATGTCTATTTAGTTCTTTGACCCATTTTTTGATTGGGTCGTTTATTTTTCTGGAGTTGAGCTGTAGGAGTTGCTTGTATATTTTTGAGATTAGTTGTTTGTCTGTTGCTTCATTTGCTATTATTTTCTCCCATTCTGAAGGCTGTCTTTTCATCTTGCTTAGAATTTCCTTTGTTGTGCAGAAGCTTTTAATTTTAATTAGATCCCATTAGTTTATTTTTGCTTTTATTTCCAATATTCTGGGAGGTGGGTCATAGAGGAACCTGCTGTGATTTATGTCAGAGAGTGTTTTGCCTATGTTCTCCTCTAAGAGTTTTATAGTTTCTGGTCTTACATTTAGATCTTTAATCCATTTTGAGTTTATTTTTGGTGTTAGAAAGTGTTCTAGTTTCATTCTTTTACAAGTGGTTGACCAGTTTTCCCAGCACCACTTGTTAAAGAGATTGTCTTTTCTCTATTGTATATTCTTGCCTCCTTTGTCAAAGATAAGGTGTCCATAGGTGTGTGGGTTTATCTGTGGGCTTTCTATTTTGTTCCATTGATCTATATTTCTGTCTTTGTGTCAGTACCATACTGTCTTGATGACTGTGGCTTTGTAGTAGAGCCTGAAGTCAGGCAGGTTGATTCCTCCAGTTCCATTCTTCTTTCTCAAGATTGCTTTGGCTATTTGAGGTTTTTTGTATTTCCATACAAATTGTGAAATTATTTGTTCTAGCTCTGTGAAAAATACTGCTGGTAGCTTGATAGGGATTGCATTGAATCTATAGATTGCTTTGGGTAGTATACTCATTTTCACTATATTGATTCTTCCGATCCATGAACATGGTATATTTCTCCATCTATTAGTGTCCTCTTTGATTTCTTTCACCAGTGTTTTATAGTTTTCTATATATAGGTCTTTAGTTTCTTTAGGTAGATATATTCCTAAGTATTTTGTTCTTTTTGTTGCAATGGTGAATGGGATTGTTTCCTTAATTTCTCTTTCTATTTTCTCATTATTAGTGTATAGAAATGCAAATCCCTTGCAATCTGTTCTTAAACAAACAAACAAAAAATGGTATTTTAAAACTTGTTGCTTTCTTCTGAGAAAACTTTAGCTAGACTCACCAAGAAAAAGAAAAGATGTTACAACCAATACCACAGAAATACAAGGTACATAAGAGAATACTGTGAACAATTACATGCCAACAAATTTGATGACCTAGAAGAAATGGTAAATTTCTATAATTGTTCAACCGACCAAGTCTGAAACATGAAGAAAAGAGAAAATCTAAACTTAGGATTAGTAGTAAGGAGATTGAATCAGTAATCAAAAACCTTCAATAAACAAATTGTGTAGGACCAGACAGTTTCACTGGTGAGTTCTACCAAACCTTTGAAGAAGAATTCATACTGATCCTTTTGAAACTCTTCTCAAAATAGAATAGGTGAGAACACTTCCAAACCCTTTGTATGAGGCCAGTATTACCCTGGTAACAAAACCAAATAAGGATATCTCAAGAAAAGAAACTTTCAGGCCAATATCTGATGGATATAGGCACAAGCATCTTCAACAAAATATTAGCAAACTGAATTAAATAATAATTTAAAAGTTGGAAGCATGTAAGTCCCCACATACCCAAAGCAATCTTGAGAAAATGAACAAATCTGCTCCCAGACTTCAGCCTAGAATACAAAGCTGTAGTAATCAAAACAATATAGTATTGTCATAGAAATGGACACACAGACCATTGACATAGAACAGAGATCCCAGAAATAAACCCACATGTATATGGTTGGTTAATTCATGACCAAAGAGTCAAGAATATACGATGGGAAAAAGACAATCTCTTTAATAAGTGGTGTTGGGAAAACTGGACCATAACATGCAAAATAATGATACTGAACCACTATCTTACACTTAACTGAAAATAGATTAGAGACGTGGACATAAGCTCAAAATATCCTAAAACTCCTTAGAAGAAAACATAGGTGATAACCTCCTTGACATCGGTCTTGGCAATGATTTTTTGAATTTGACACCAAAAGCAAAATAACCAAGTGGGATATAACATCTAAGTCAAACTGAAAAGCTTCTGCACAGCAAAGAAAGTGATCAACAAAATGAAGAGGCAACCTACCAGATGGGAGAAAATATTTGAAATTCATAAATCTGATAAAGGGTTGGTATACAAAATGGATAAAGAACTCATAAAATTAATAGCAGACTTATATATCTGATTAGAAACTGGTAGAAGATCTGGATAGGCATTTTTCAAAAGAAAACATAGATGGCCCACAGACACATGAAAAAGTGCTCAGTATCAGTAATCATCAGGGAAATGCAAGTTAAATCACAATGAGTTATCACCTCAGAACTCTTAAAATGCTTATTACCAAAAAGACAAGAAATGTGTTAGCAAGAATATTGAGAGAAGGGAACACTAGTGCACCATGTGTGGCAATGTAACTTGGTGAAACCACTACGGAAAACAGTATGTTATTAATAACAGCCAAGAAACACCGAAACAATCTAAGTGTTAATTGATGGATGAATGAATAAGAAAATGTTTATAAATGGATAAAACATGTTTTATACACACACACACACACACACACACACACACACATATAGAGAGAGAGAGACTTCCCCAGTGTCTCAGTTGGAAAGAATCCGCCTGCAATGCAGGAGCCGCAGGGGACATGGGTTTGATCCCTGAGTTGGGAAGATCCCCCGGAGGAGGGCATAGCAATCCACTCCAGTATTCTTGCCTGGAGAATCCCCATGGACAGAAGAGCCTGGTAGGTTACAGTCTACAGTGTCACAAGGAGTCAAACATGACTGAATCGACTGAGCACATATATACATATATATAACTGGAATGTAATTCAGACATAAAAAAGGAAGGAAATCTGGCTATTTGTGACAACATGGATGAAACTTAAGGGCATTATGCCAACATTTCACTTAGTTATGTCTTATTAAGTGAGACATCATCTCACTTAAATGTCTAATCCAAAATAAAATAAAACAGTTGGACTTACACAGAAAAAATTGGAGGTTGCCAGAGGTGGGGGGTGGGGGTTAGGCAAAATGGGTTGAGTCAAAAGGTTCAAACTGTCAGTTATAAAATAAATAAATCCTGGGGTGCAGGAGATGCAGGAAAGTCTGGCTAAATCCCTGGGTCGAGAAGATGCTGTGAAAGAGGAATCAGCGACCCACTCCAGTGGGTTAGTCTTATGCTTTGTATCCATTACTCGTAATTTAAATGATGAGCCAGGTTTGCAAAAAATAGGATGATCACTTAAAACTCTGCCTATATCTTTGGTAAATATTGGAAATCTAGCCCTGACAGACTGGAGAAGGCAATGGCACCCCACTCCAGTACTCTTGCCTGGAAAATCCCATGGATGGAGGAGCCTGGTAGGCTGCAGTCCATGGGGTCGCTAGGAGTCAGACACGACTGAGAGACTTCACTTTCACTTTTCACTTTCATGCATTGGAAAAGGAAATGGCAACCCACTCCAATGTTCTTGCCTGGAGAATCCCAGGGACGGGGGAGCCTGGTGGGCTGCCGTCTCTGGGGTCGCACAGAGTCGGACACGACTGAAGTGACTTAGCAGCAGCAGCAACAGCAGCAGCCCTAACAGACAAACAGCTCCTGACAGGCTTCTGTATTTTAAGGTGGGCAACAGATGTAAGGCCGATCTTTTGAAAGTTTTTTCTATTATTATAGATGAAATCATCTTAATCAAAACCAAAAATATTAGCTTTACTCCAAGATGGGTTTCTTAAGGTAGCCAAGCCTGGTAATTTTATAACACTTAAACCTTTCTACTCAGAGGGGCAATTCCTCTTAACAATATGTTCATTACTAATGACGTGTTGTTAGCTGTCTGCGTGCTCCAGTGTGCCAAGTCGCTCAGTCGTGACCACCTCTTTGTGACCCCATGGACTATAGCCCTCTAGGCTCCTCTGTCCATGGGATTTTCCAGGCAAGAATACTGGAGTGGGTTGCCATTTCCTCCTTCAGGGATTTTCCCAACCCATGGATCAAACCCGTCTCCTGCCGTCTCCTGCACTGGGAGGCAGATTCTTTACCACTGCATCACCTGGGAAGCCCTGTGACTGCTATTCCTGTCTAATTACCATACATTCCTAACATTAATGGTACAAAAGGTTTTAGGGTGTGCAGAACTTCACAAAGGATCTAGTGTATTGTCTTCTATGGAATACCAATACTAATTGCCAAAGCTGTAAAATTATTAAAGAATCATTATACCCATGAGCTTCTTCTGTATTAATATTTATCATTGCATCAGTTCTATTGCTTTCCTTAATATTAACAAATTGAATTGTTCTACCCATACCACATCCACTAATTAATATAAGATTAATGCTAATATTTATTCTACAAATAACAAGTTAGCTCTGTACTCCATCTTAAGGTGAGGATGAGCTTCAAATTCAAAATATTCCTACAACCGGTACATTAGGAGCAGCTGTGGGGACAGGGAAGAGAATGAATTCACCCTAGAGATTCCAGGGAGAGTATGGCCCTGCCAATATCTTGATTTTGGCCCAGTGATATTGATTTCATACTACGACCCCAAGAATTATGGCACAACAAATTTATATTGTTTTAAGTCACCAAGTTTCTGGTCAATTGGTACAGTTCTCCTGCAAAACTAATAAAGGTAGGATGGTAATCCTTTCTCTAAATACCTCAGACAATTATTCAATCATTCACTCAAAAATTAATATCTTTTGAGTTCACGGTTTGGTGCCTTAAGACAGAAGAATGAATTAGTTCAATAAAATATGATAAAGGATGCACTGAAGGAATGAATAGTAGGCTTGGGCCACCTAGGGAAGGTGAAAATTAAAAGATAAAGAAGTTTTGGAAGATGGATTGGAGAACACAAGTTGGCAAACGCTAGGAAAATTTTCCAAGTATTGGCACATTGATGGATGTCATACATGAAAAAGCAAGGGGTGAGGACATCACCTTCAACTCAACATGCCTCTCACTTTTCCCACGATTATCTCCTTCAAGGCCATATCCAAGACCCATAACACAGAAAGTAAAACACCATACATTTCAGGAAGGATTTTTTGGAAAGCTTTCCCAATGGGGCCCCATTTCCTATGGACGTGCTCTTTGAACTATTTAACCTCTTACTCCCAACACCCTCCTCCTTTACCCATCCTCATGACAGGGGATTTATTACACAACCCGTGAGGCCAGAGTTCTTTTCTTTTTCCCCTAAATCCTGAGTCTGTCCAAACTCCAGGGCATGTAACCGCTTACACTCATTCTTCTCCACTTTCACCTTGTTCTTTGGTTGCCTTCCATCCCCCTCTGTGCCCCCACACAAGGACTCTTGGACCCTGACTCTTTCCCTCACTTGGCTCAGCACTAGCTTTTCTCCCACAGCATAGGGGAAGTAAGGGAAAGAACTTTGAAGTGGGAGAAGCTGGATTTGAATTCTCATTGTTACCCTTTCCCTTCCTCAGTCCTTGGCCTCTTCTATGTAGCTGAGCTCAAAATGCTTGGCAATAGCTAATGTTAGTGAGCACCTCCTTCATTAAAGGAACTAAACAAAGAACATTATATGTTTTATCCCACAAGGATCCTACAAGACAAATTAAAATAATCCCAATAGTCTAGGCAAGAAAACAAAGGCACTAAGAGGCTGGCTGCTTGCCCAGGGTCACTCTGTTGGTGAGAGGTAGAACCAGGATTCAAACCAGGCAGTCTGGATCCAGAGACTTTGCTGTTAACCATGAGCATAAAAAGATAATGAGTGGGTTGAACTGCCATCCATATGTGAATGCAGCCTAATTTTCCAAGAGCGTTTCGTGTTTGATCTGTTTTCCAGTGATCCAAGTAGCAGGAGAGTCTTTCAGGTTATCAGCTCCATGTACTGGTATAAATGCAGCCTCACTACTCAGGGCTGCCTTTGTGAGAAAGTGTTGGCAAACTCTGTGGTTAGATGTAGCAATCACTGAAAATGATGTTTACAGAGAATTTTCAACGAGCTTTTTACAAAGTGAAACTATTTAACTAAAGTATGAGCTAAACTCTTTAAAAATACTATGTCAGCTATGGTTAACATTTATTAACCAGTAAATATTTTTCCCATTCATTTGGTACTCACCTAACCCAACCAAGGATTCCTCGAAAGTTGTCACTAAGCATTCTATGTCCTTATAATTTCCATAACCTGGACCAGAAGACAGTACCTACTGATGAGCCTCAGTAAATACCTACTGATTTGATAAATGAATGAAAGAGGGAGGAAGTGTAACTTTGGACTAGTTAAATCATAATCTTCAACAGGCTAGGGTCAGTTTTTAGTGCCATATTTTAACAAGGAAATTAATATTTTTATTTCAGGATGCTTCCTGGCTCAGGTTATAGGCAACAGAAAGGTGGAAGAGGGAAATTAGTCAACTCCCAAGTTAGCAGCTTGAAGGGATTACTGCTGTGGGGAGGTCACAGGCACTTCTTCTTCTCTGCACTTGAAAAAGTTGGGTTTCATGCTGATGCAACTTATCATATCTTGTTTACCTTTACCCTCATATAAAGACAGAAACTTCCAGGAAAAGTCTTTCAAGCCTAAATATTTGCTTGCTTTCCCCATGCAGTGGAAGCCGCAGAATAATTCTGTTTATTTTAGCCTTGGACAATATGTACCACCCCTGTTGAAGCTGGCTTAAAACTCAACATTCAAAAAACTAAAATATGGTATCCAGTCCCATCACTTCAGGGCAATTATATGGAGAAACAATGGAAACAGTGACAGACTTTTTTTTCTTGGGTTCCAAAATTACTGAAGATGGTGACTGCAGCCATGAAATTTAAAGACACTTGCTCCTGGGAAGGAAAACCACGAGAAGACTAGACAACATATGACAAAGTAGAGACATTACTTTACTGACAAGGGTATGTAAAGTTAAAGCTAAGGTTTTTCTAGTAGTCATTTATGGATGTGAGAGCTGGACCATGAAGATAGCTGAGTGTTGAAGAAGTGACGTTTTTGAACTGTGGTGTTAAAGAAGACTCTTGAGAGTCCCTTGGACTGCCAGGAGTTCAAACCAGTCTCTCCTAGAGGAGGTCAATCCTAAAGGAAATCAATCCTGAATATTCATTGGAAGGATAGATGTTAAAGCTGAAGCTCCAATACTTTGGCTACCTGATGGGAAGTGCTGACTCATTAACAAAGACCATGATACTGGGAAAGATTGAAGGCAGGAGGAGAAGGTGATGACAGAGGACAAGATGGTCGGATGGCATCACCGACTCAAAGGACATGAGTTTGAACAAGCTCCAGGAGATGGTGAGGATAAGGAAGCCTGGCATGCTTCAGTCCATGAGGTCAAAAAGACTCAAACACGATTGAGGGACTGAACAAGAACAAATCTGTATCACATCTCTCTGCCTGGAATCAGATACAGAAATGATTCTGAGTTGAAGCTTCGTGAGGAGAGGGCTCAAGGTGCCATGTGGGGAGGGGTCCTGGGCCTGCACCCAAAGTCTGGCCAGGTGGGGACCCACCTTATTTATTCCTGGCTTCCTCTGGGAATCCCTCAGTCTCTGCCTGACTCAGTCTTCTCTGTCTCTTAAAGATCCTAAGGCCCAGATATACATGACTTCTTCTTCCAGCGGATTGGTGAGTGAACACCTGCCTTCCCTGCCCTTCCTACTCCCCTTTGGTGCTGTGTGAGAAGGATCTTTGCCTGGCCTGGCTCTCCCTGCCCTGTTCCCACTCAGTCAGTCATCTGATCCACCGGACTGCCTGGTCCCCATGGTCCCTTCTTAAGCTCAGCTGCTCAGCTTCCTAGTGGGATGACAGAGAAGGAGGTAGGAGAGCTCGTGGCTGGGCAGAGAAGCAGCACGCAGGCACCTTCTCCTGCTGCATTTGTCTTTTTTCCTGTGTGGACGTCTATTCTGCTCGTTCTGTTTCTCTGTTAGAACTCAGACTATCTCAGATTTTGCTACCCATAATGGTGGTGGGGGAGCAAAATCTTAGGGATGAGTTTCCTGAATTGGCTTCTGGATGGAACTGGTTCTCTAATACAAGTAGTTGGAAAGACACTAATGACTATGTGGTCAATGGTAAAGAGGACCCAGGTAGTCTAGGGCATGAGGTAGCAATATTGTTGTTGATCCATTGCTAAGTTGAGTCTGACTCTTTGCGACCCATGGACTACAGCATGCCAGGCTTCTCTGTCCTTCACTTTCTCCTGGAGTTTGCTCAAATTCATGTCCATTGAATTGGTGATGGTATCCAAAAATCACATCCTCCACCACCCCCTTCTCTTCCTGCACTCAAGATTTCCCAGGATCAGGGCCTTTTCCAACGAGTCTGTTCTTCATATCAGGTAGCCAAAAGTACAGGAGCCTCAGCTTCACTATCAGTCCTTCCAATGAATATTCAAAGTTGATTTCCTTTAGGAATGACTGGTTTGATCTCCTTTCAGTCCAAGGGACTCTCAGGAGTCTTCTCCAGCAGCATAAATCGAAAGCAATAATTCTTCGGTGCTCAGCCTTGTTTATGGTCCAATTCTCACAACTGTACACGACCACTGAAAAAAATCTTAGCTTTGACAATACGGATCGTTGTCAGCCAAATAATGTCTCTGCTTTTGAATGTGCTATATGGTTTTAGCAACGTTTTCCATCCAAGGAGCAAGTGTCTCAAATTTCATGGCTGCAGTCACCATCCACAGTGATTTTGGAGCCCAGGAAAATAAAATCTGTCACTGCTTCCACTTTTTCTGCCTTTTTTGCCATAAATTGTTGGAATCAGATGCCATGATCTTAGTATTTTGAATACTGAGTTTCAAGCCAGCTTTTTCACTCCCTTCTTTCACTCTTATTAAGAGGCTTTTAGTTCCTCTTCATTTTCTGCTATTAAGAGTGGTATCATCTGCATATCTGAAGTTGTCAGTATTTCTCCAGCAATTTCGATTCCAGTTTGTGACTCAGCCAGCCCAACATTTCACATGATATATGCTGCATATAAACTCAATAAACAGGGTGACAATATACAGCCTTGATGTACTCCTTTCTCAGTTTGGAACCAGTCTGTTGTTTCATGCCCAGTTCTAACTGTTGCTTCTTGACCTGCATCATTCAGGTTTCTCAGGAGGCAGGTAAGGTGATCTGGTACTCCCATCTCAAAGAATTTTCCACAGTTTGTTGTGGTCCACATACTCAAAGGCTTTAGGATAGTCAATGAAGCAGAAGTAGATGTTTTTCTGGAATTCCCTTGCTTTCTCAATGATCCAGCGAATGTTCATAATTTGATCTCTGGTTCCTCTGTTTTTTAAACCCAGATTGCACATCTGGAAATTCTTGATTCACATACTGCTGAATCCTAGCTTGAAGGATTTTGAGCATAATCTTGCTAGCATGTAATGTGAGCACAAGGATATGTAGTTTGAACATACTTTAGCATTGCCCTTCTTGGGGATTGGAATGAAAACTGACCTTTGTCAGTCCTGTGGCCACTGCTGAGTTTTCCAAATTAGCTGACATATTGAGGGCAGTCCTTTAAGAGCATCATCTTTGAGGATTTTAAATAAAGATACATAAAACATCATCACTGGATGTTACTAACCATATTTTCATAAAAAGGAAAATTCTGATGACCATATATTCAATATCTTAGAACTTTTCAGGCAAATTTAAGACTTTAGTGAGACCAGCTGATTGGTCCTAGCTGTACTGGTGAAAGCACTGAAGGAAATGGATGAGGTTGGGGATTCAAATTCCCAGGCCAAACTACATGTAATTGACCAGAAAGCTTCAATATCTGACCTGAAAGAAACCTTTGTTTCCTGTAGTCACAGGGCCTCAGCCAGGGCTGAGATTTGTGAAAACAAAATCCAGAGTCTCATCCTGTCAGTATCTGAATTACATGCAAATTGATTCCTCAATCTTCTGCCAAAGTGTGAGCATTTATTGGGAAGTAATGGGAACCTGACATTGGAATGGGGACATATGGGAAGATCCCAGGGAAGCTCAAAACATTAAAACCCTAAATTTAGCTACTTCTTCTTTACCAACTGATGAATATATGTGTTCTAGTTATGCATTCCAGAACCAGAAAAATAACTTTAGGAGGGGTGGGTATACAGCACCTCTAGGTGGCAATAACTGGCATGTCTGAGGTAAGGTTCTCCAGGAGAGGGTAAATGCTCTAAATTAAAGGCCAATGTATGGTGCTATTTGTTTGTTTGTTTTTTTTTTTTTTTACTTTATTGACTTCTAGTTGATTTGCAATACTGTGTTACTTTCAGGTGTACAGCAAAATGATTCAGATATATGCAGTATATGCATACATATTCTTTTTTAGATTCTTCTCCATTATAGGCTATCAAAATATATTGAATAAGATTCCTGTGCTATACAGTAAAATCTTGATATTTATCTACTTTATACACAGTAGTGTGTATTGATTAATCCCATGCTGCTGCTGCTACTTCTAAGTCACTTCAGTCGTGTCCGACTCTGTGTGACCCCATAGACGGCAGCCCACCAGGCTCCCCCGTCCCTGGGATTCTCCAGGCAAGAACACTGGAGTGGGTTGCCATTTCCTTTTCCAATGCATGAAAGTGAAAAGTGAAAGTGAAGTCTCTCAGTCGTGTCTGACTTTTAGCAACCCCATGGACTGCAGCCTACCAGGCTCCTCCGTCCATGGGAGTTTCCAGGCAAGAGTACTGGAGTGGGGTGCCATTGCCTTCTCAGGATTAATCCCATACTCCTAATTTATTCCTTTCTCCCTTACTCCTTGGTAAGCAAATGCATGTTTCAATGACTGTGAGTCCATTTCTGTTTTGTAAACAAGTTCATTCATATTATTTTGTAATTATTACACACCACCTCCATTCCTTTTATTTATTTATTTATTTTCATTGGAGGCTAATTACCTTACAATATTGTGGTGGTTGTTCCTATACGTCGACTGTGAATTGGTGTGTGTGAGTCCCCGATCCTGAACCCCCCACCCCATCTCGCTGGGTTGTCCCAGAGCACAAGCTCTGAGTGCCCTGCTTCATGTATTGAACTTGCACTGGTCATCTGTTTTACATATGGTAATATACATGTTTCAATGCTATTCTCTCATATCACCCCACTATTGCTTCTACCACATAGTCCAGAAGTCTGTTCTTTACATCTGTGTCACTTTTGCTGTCTTCCATATAGGGTTGCCGTTACCATCTTTCTAAATTCTAAATATATGCGTTAATGTACTGTATTGGTCTTTCTGTTTCTGACTTACTTCACTCTGTATAATAGGCTCCAGTTTCATCCACCTCATTAGAATGGACTCAAATGCATTCTTTTTTACAGCTGAGTAATACTGCATTGTGTATATGTACCACAAATTCCTCATCCATTCGTCTGCCAATGGACATCTAGGTTGCTCCATGTCCTGGCTATGGTAAACTGTGCTGCAATGAACATTGGGCTACACATGTCTCTTTCAATTCTGGTTTCCTCAGTGTGTATACCCTGAAGTGGGATGGCTGGGTCATACGGCAGTTCTATTTCCAGCTTTTTAAGGAATCTCCACACTGTTCTCCACAGTGGCTATACTAGCTTGCATTCCCAACTGGGGCATTGTCATTTCTGCCTTACCCTCTGGAGAAGCTCAGTATTTACAAGTGTCCTGAGGGGCCTGGCTTCTCCCTGCATGGCAGCCAAGACTTGTGCCCAGCTGGTTCCTCCCAGGCCCTCCTGCACACACACGCCCCCACCCCTTGTGGCATCTGAGGAGCCTGCAGGTCCTGTCCATGAGGAAGGGCTGCCAGGGGGCTGGTGACATGGCCAGTCTGGGCTCTTCTCAAATCTCTTCTGGGGTGAAGGAGACCCTTGTGCCTGACCAAGTCTGTAAGTCTCCCCTGCTCAGCACAGGGTGGGCACTGGCTGGGCCCCTCTACAGATGTGGTGAGAAAGCTACCACAGAAGAAGAGGCAGGCTCCTTCTTTGACAGGTGTTGGAGTGAGCGTCTTCCCTCTGAGCCTTAGGCGACAAGGCCTTTCTCCTGACTCAGCTGTCATTGGGAGCCTCAGGCGCCAGGCAGGATGTGGGGCTTGATTGACTCCAGAGTGTGAAGCTGCAGAGGGGCTGGACATGCTCTCCCTGCTAGGGTCTTGGCCCCATAGAGCAGGTGCTGTCTCCCCTCCTCCTCCCCACTGTTATTCCCTCCCCTTCTCTCTCTTCTGCTTCATCCAACTCCTTTCAGACAAGACGCACACATTCCATATGAATTTGCACACTTTATCCAGGGATGGGGAAAGAGGAAACCATGTGAGTGAAACGGGGGTAGACCCATCTCACACAGGAGAGAGCAGTGGCCCAGGGTGAAGGAATCACACAGGATTTAACAGGTCCAGTGATGGCTCCCCAGGTGTTCTTATCCTAGTTCCCAGAAACCCAGAATAAGCCTGTTTGATCTGAGTTGCCCAGGTAAGCACAAAGTCTTGATGAAAGAGAAGGTTATATGAAGACAGAAGCAGAGGGACATTTGAAGATGCTGCTGGATTTGAATGTGGAGGAGGGCCCAGGAGCCAAGGAATGCAAGGATTGCAGCTCTAGATACAAAAATGGCAAAAAGCAGGATCCTGTACCAGGTCCCTGGATGAGGGCCGAGTCAACATCTTGGTTGTGTCCAGGGAAACCCTTTTCAGACTTCTCACTCCAGAGCCATCAGAGGATAACTTTGTGTTGTTCTAAGTCCCTAAGGCAGAGACAATTCATTTTACCATCAAAACAGAAGTAAATACAGGGACAGACAGGCAGGCAGAAAGGGAGAAACACAGGTGAGAACAGACAGACTCGAGGGTGTTGGGTGATGAGGATTCCGGTGGACAGTGAGAGATACAGGGGGTCAGAGACAGATGGAGAGACAAGCAGATAGGGAGCCTGGAGAAAGGTGAGAGAAGGGCAGCAAGTCAGCTGAGCAGGAGGCAGGAGATGAGGCAAGCTGGCAGGTGGGCAGATCAAAGCTGGAAGTGGGCAAAGGGGCAAGGACAGGGAGAGTGACAGCAAGACAGGATGGCGGGCAGGGGCCCTCAGGGCTTGTCCTTGTCCCCACCTGGATCAGAGAGCTTCCTGAGCTGCAAGTGGATCCCATTTTTGGATCTCAGCACAATGACTGGCATGGGCACAGGGACCCTGGAGGAATCCGGTGACAGCTCAAAGCGAAGCAAGGTCAGGGCCACAGCCACCTTCAACTCATTCATGGCAAACTGCTTCCCGATGCAGTTCCTACGTTCGGAGATAAAAAGGAAGTAAGCAGAGGCTTCTAACCCCTGCTGAGCACAGGGAATCAGGGCTCTCCTAGAGGTGGCCCAGCCCTAATCCCTTCCTTACTCAACACACTGAACTTGCCAGCAAAGCTCTCCCCCTGACAGATGACAAAGCCCACCTCTCTAAGGACTAGCTCCTAACTCATACTCCTGCTCTCAGCAGGAAAACCTGGGGAGCATCAGTGCTCTAAACCACAGAGTCAAGTCTAGTGGATCAAGACTGTGAACTAGTACTTTATTCACTCGTTCACTGGCAATTCCCGGTTTCAGGTCAGCCCAGGGCACTGTAGGGGCAGGGCAGACAGCCTCTCAGAACCTTACCACCTACGGTGGACAGACAGGCTGCCCAGTCCCCAGAGATGACAAGACAGGGCTGTGCAAGGAATCAGAATGGCAACAGGGAGGCTTCCTGGAGAGGACAAGGGTTAATGACCCTGAACCTACTGGACCCATTCCTTTCCAGTTAATGGTCTTGCTTCCTGTCCCCCTCAGTCCCTCAGTCAATCTACCTTTGGAATGTTCCATTCTAATCCAGAAATGACCCTCCTTACCATCACTTGGTCTCCTCATCAGGCCTTTTCAGCCTCCATTCCTCCCCTTCCTCTAAACCCACAGTAGCTCCAGGCCTGCTGTGTTTTGCACCACAGGGAGCACACGTCTCAGTGCCTCAGTGGCATCACAGCCCTCTCTGGATTCTTCCTCACTCACCTGGGGCCTGTCCCTCTTGTCTTCCCAACTCAGTGAAGGTTAAGGTCCCCTCCCCTCCCCTCATCCTCATGCTCAAGGCTCCATCCAGTGACCACCACCCTCACCCCCTCTGCTGGCTGCACCTCTTCCCACTCTGGACCCTCAAGGCACCATGGGTGTAACTCAAGGACACAGCACATCCAGTGCCCAGCATAACACCGGATTCTGGATCCTCCACAGTCTGCTCAAGGAATGAATGAGTGAAAGAGTGGATGTGTGAATGATGTCTGTCTTGAGGAGACATGTTGTTGACAGTGAGCCCTGGGGGAGGACAGCGTTATCATCCCCGTGTTCCCATCTCCTAGCACAGGTCTTGGCACACGAAGACACGCATAATACATACTTTCATATTTAAACAATAGTAATTGAATTGAAAACAACTCAAGTGGAATGAGAATATAAGAAATATTCAGTTTGAAGTAGGAATCAAGCTGCTGAGTCCCTCCTGCCCTCTAGTAGCAACTGAATGACCTGCAGCCATGTCTACAAGGAAGGACTGGACCCTGGTGTAAACCAAATCCTAGAATCAATTCAGGAAGACAGTTTACTTCAACACTCTTCTGTTAAGGTTGATTCACCAACTGAAAGTTTCCTAGATCTGTACAGTCAGAAAAAACTTGTTTCTACTAAGTTACAAGTCACTGTAGTTACTATTTCAGGGGAGGTTCTGTGCCCTTTAAGATCTTCACAGCAATCATTAGGAGTGTATCAGTCAGGCTAACAGCTATTTCAAGGGTGCTTTATGTTTTACATGCAATAGATTTTTCAAATGCACGTGTCAAACACAAAATACTCTCCCCCATGTAGGGAAAGAGCAAATTAGCCAAGATGGCATTGTCAGGCGCTCTCTCCCTGCGGTCTCTCACTGTCGCCTCAAGGTTTGTAACTAATGATTATGGAACAGCTAGACCAGGTATAGCACTGCGTATGTGTGTCACATGGTACTCGCTTGGACTCTGGCTACTTTTGTTATATAAGCTCCACCTGCAAAAGCTCTGAGGGAGGTGTGTGGTATGCCTTTATGAGTTTGACTATGAAAGCCCTGGTTACTGCTGCATTGGGGCCATGTTGGAGCAACATTATGGTTATATTATATGAGGTTATGTTCTAGCTATGTTATGGTTTTTATGGCTGCTGCTACAGTGGCTGCGTCAGGCAGGACAGAGCTGTGTTATGGCGGCCATAACACAGCCAGGAGAGAATAAATGTGTCTGCAGTTCCTATGGCTCCTCCAGTCCTCCTCCAGCCTCTTAGCTGACGCTTTGCATCTATCCTGGGTTCAGCAAACAGTGTGCACAGTATGAACAGTGAGAAACTGGCATCACGAGCAGGATCAGCAATAGACTTCCCAAAGCAGGCTTGATTGTCCTCCACTTTAAAGTTTTTCTTACTAACATTACTCTGTATAATCTGGGACCACGCGGTCTAAACTCTGCTTTTTAATAAATAATTTTGGCAACAGAAAATATATGTCACAGTTATATTAATACACAGTCAAATCTATGTCGGATATACTGCAGGAATTGAGAACACACTCATGACTGTGAAACTTTCTTCAAACTACAACTGTAACTGATCACATACATGACTTGAAGCCTCAGGACATGGAATTCCCAATCCAGACAAGCACGATGAATACAGTGACAAGTGAATTAAGCAGAAAGACAGTGGGCTGACTAGGAAGGCGGGAACAGAGAAAACCATCTTTTAAGGTGACTGAAATTGTGCTAACCAAACATGTGTAGTTTAAATTTCATGAAGACCTGTAATGCTCAAATGTCATACTCCTAAAGTGAGGAAAACCCTGATACTTTGGATTGGCCACTGACATGGAAATGAGGTCAATCCTTGTGGACAGTAGGAGGTCAGTGTCAGAGTGGAGGGCCCTGAAGACCTTCTTGTACATGGAGACCCACGCCTCCTTCTCAGCACATCAACAGACAAGGACAGAACTGCATGCTCCTCATATGAAGGTAGACAGTCACACACATCGGGTAGCAACCAGTGACACTTGCCTCCCCCAGTACAGAGGCCTCACCTGGATCCTCCTGAGAAGGGCAGGAAGGCATGGCTGTGTCGAGTAGAACCTGGCGCAAACCGAGTTGGGTCAAACACCTGTAGAGAGAGCATCAGGGCCAGGACATTTAGGGTCAAACCCCTCACATGAATGCACCGGGGGATAAGAATCCCAGAGAGGGAGCAGGGGAAGGGTTTGGTGTCGAGAGAGCATCCCATCTCCTCCTCCCACGTCCATCGTACCTCTGGGTTCGGCCACACCTTCGGGTTGTGATGAAGCCCATAAATGGAGAGGGAGACTAAGATTCCTGTGGGGCAGAGGAGAGAGAGAAGCCTGATGGTCCCATAGTGCAGGGGATGAGCGGCTTCACAAAAGTCCTGGGAGCCATCATGGGAGCACCCCCGGTCACTCTGAAAGAAATGATGCTCTTGCAAGACAGGTGGGCGGGGCATGACAAAGCACATGATCACAGATTAGGGGTAGGTGACCACAGCCCAGGATTGAGAATTAAAAGAACTGCAAGGTTACACTTAGGAGCAGCTCAGGTGACAACTCACATTTATCAAGTGCCATCATGAAGCTGGGATTGAATCCTCACACAAGCACTCCTGTCCCCACAAGCCCATGAAGCACCTGAGCCTCAGAGAGGTTAAGGGTTGGGTCTACGATCCCACAGTTAGGAGGGAACAGGGCTGGGATTCAGACCCACTGGGTGCTGAGTCAGTGGGTAGCCTCCAGCCATGGCAGGGCTCAGACCTCATCATCACCTGCTCTCTGCCACCCAGCAGAGGGCACCTCAGAGACTAGAGCCTCTGACCCATGACAGTGGAGTCTTTTGAGCTCCCTCCCTTATTTACACCCCATATGGAAGCACCATGCCTCCCTCTGCTTCTGCCGTCATGATTCAAGAATCAGAATTTTAGTTCTGATCGCACAGAAGGGCCAACATTTATTTGTTGAGCTTTGTTGCATTCAAGTTTTGTGTCAAACATTTTTTCTTTCAGTAGAGGTTAATTACTTTTCAACAGTGTGTTAGTTTCTGCCATACTACAGTGCAAATAAGGCACAGTTATGTATCTATATATATGGAGAAGGAAATGGTAACTCACTTCAGTATTCTTGCCTGAGAAATGTCATGGACAGTGGAGCCTGGTGGGCTACGCTCTATCGGGTTGCAAAAGATCCAGACATGATTTAGCAACTAAACAACAGCTATATCCCCTCCATCTTGCACCTCTCTCCCCCTTCCCATTCCACCCCTCTAGGTCATTTCAGAGAATTAGGCTGGGCTTCCTTTTATAGGACTTCCCTGGTGGCTCAGACGGTAAAGCTTCTGCCCGCAATGCAGGAGACCCGGGTTTGATCCCTGGGTTGGGAAGATCCCCTGGAGAAGGAAATGGCAACCCACTCCAGTAGTCTTGCCTGGAAAATCCCATGGACGGAGAAACGTGGTAGGCTACAGTCCATGGGGTTGCAAAGAGTCGGACACAATGAGCCACTTCGCTTTCCTTTCCTTTCCTTTTTTCCTTTTATATGACTTCCCTGGTGGCTCAGACGGTAAAGCGTCTGTCTACAATGTGGGAGACCTGGGTTTGATCCCTGGGTCGGGAAGTTCCCTGGATAAGGAAATGGTAACCCACTCAAGTACTCTTGCCTAGAAAATCCCATGGACGGAGGAGCCTGGTGTCCATGGGGTCGCAAAGAGTTGGACACGACTGAGGACTTCACTCTATTTCTTTCTTACTTTCCTTTTATATAGCAGCTTTCCACTAGATACATACTAGTATTTAACACATGATAGTCTATCTATGTCGATGTTACTTTCTCAAATCATCCTACCCTCTCCTTCCCCTCCTGCATCCACAAGTCCATTCCCTATGTCTGCATCTACATTCTTGCTCTGCAAATACATTCATCAGCATTATTTTCCTAGATTCTATATATACATGTGTGTGTTATTATGCAATATTTGTTTTTCTCTTTCTGAGTGCTTCCCTCTGTATAACAGGCTGTAGATTCTTCCACCTCACTGCAACTGACTCATATTTGTTCCATTTTATACTGAGTAATATTCCATTGTGTATACGGACCACAGCTTCATATCCATTCATCTATCAGTGGACACCTTGGTTGCTTCCACGACCTGGCTATTGTAAACGATGCTGCAATGAACACTGTGGCACATGTGCTTTTTGGATTCTGGTTTTCCCAAGGTATATTCCTAGGAGTAGGATTGTTGAGTATATGGTAGTATTAATCCTAGGATTTATGGAAAAGCATTTTTTAAAACTCATTCAAACTACAGAATAAATATTATCTTCAGGCAGACAAGAGCCAGAGCATCCTGGAACTGGAAATGCACAGGTGGATTACTGGTCTAGCATGTGGTCCTACAGAGTGCTTAGCTGAGTGGTGAGGTGAAGTTCATACCTGCAGGTAAGGAGCGTCCATCAGGGAAGGTGATGGGCTTGCTCAGCTCTCTGCTGATGACTGGTACTGGTGGATAAAGTCTCATGGCCTCCTTGATGCACATGGTCGTGTAGGGCATCTGGTCCAGATGGTCCCTGAAAGGAAGCCCATCTGAGGGCAGGCAGGACTGGACAAACACGGATTCTCTCTAGTTCAGGTAGGACAGGGCTCTTCCATCTCCAGGATGCTCACCAGGTGATGGAAGCACCATCGGCGAGGAGGCTCTGGATCTCTTCCCGACACCTCTGCTGATGTTCTGGGTGGGAGGCTAGAGCATAGAGGATCCAGGAGATGCCACTGGCTGTGGTGTCGTGACCCTCAAACATGAACGTGTCCACCTCAGCACGGAGGTCCTCGTCAGACAAGCTGCTCCCATTCTCCATCTGTGGAGGCAGGACCAGAGTGCAGGGTCTGCCCTTCCTGTGTGCTTCCGCCCAAAGGCTCAGGCCTCTCCTGCCCACACTCACTCTGGCAAAGAGGAGGATGTCCAGGAAGTCCAAGTGCCTCCTGCTCCTCACCTTCTCCAGCTCTCCCTCCTTCTGCAGACGAGCCTTCCTCTCCTTGATCACTGCATCTGTCCCAGATGATTTCCAGCCAGAACTGAGCACTCTGGGCAGTTCAGATTCTGCACCCACCATAACCCCATTTGCCCCTCAGGCCCAGTTTGGTGCCAGGTGGATGAGGGTGAGGGTGGGACTGGGTGAGCATGTCAGGAATTAGGGCGCCAACACATTCTACTCTAGATGGGAATCCCAACACTAGCACAGCCCTTGGGCCTCTGGCTGAATGCTGCTTGGATAGGGTCTCACTCAGTCATCACCAACATGGGGACTCCTGTAACTCCCTGTTCAACACCCGACTCCCTGACCTCTGGGTTCCCAGTCCCTGCAGCAGGTGGGTCTGTGCCAGCTCCTGAAGAGGAAGCAGAAGTCTGGGATCTGCCTAAGGGGTCAAGGCCAGGCCATGTGAGCCTGATGAAGGTGGGGGAGCAGCCCAGGAAGGAGGGGAACCTGTGTGTTGATGGGCGAGCTGGCAGGCCCGGTGATTCCAGTGGCCTTCAGGGGTCAGCCTGTAGATGAGGTCGTTCTGGTGGAAAGCATTCCGCAGTCGGGAAATAATCAGATGACTGACGTCCTTGATGGCCTGGATGTAGGACTGGGAGTTCCTGAAGGGAGAGGACGCAGAAGAGGCTGGAGGTGAGGGAGGCACTGACCTGGAGAGGGTCAGATTCCTCAGGTAACACTGAGGCATTGTGATTTCTGCCTCATTTCCCTGGAGCCCTCCCCCTGGAGTCCTTTACAGGTGTCCTGAGAGGCCAGGCTTCTCCCTGAGCAGAAGTCAGGGACCTCTGACTGAGTCAAGGGTGGTCTGGGTGGAATTTGACCGTGGTGCATGTTTCTCTGTAGAATGTTACTTTTTGTGTTGATAAACATCCACACTGCCCTTACTGCCTCTCAGGTAAGTCCTTCCCATTCGGGAAAACAGGACCCTGCCCTTGAAGAGCTGTCACTGACCTGTCCGTCTGGACGCTGCCCTGTTGGCTGAAGGCACACTTCATGATGGTGTCCAGGGTCATCAAGGAGACATGTCCAAAGATCTCCAGATGTGAGTCCTGGCTGACGAGCTCCTCCCACTTGTCCTGTGGAGGGAGGAGGCACTGGCCCTGCTCTGCTCCCCTAGAAGACCTGTGCTGCCAGGTCCAGGCTTTCTCTCTGTCTCTACATCTTCAGATGAGATTTCCCCTTTTCTAAGTAGACATGTTTTAGCAACTTAGGCCTGTAACACCCATGTGTAATGTGATGCCTATTTTTTCTGAATCTTTCTTATATATGCAGTTATATTCTCCTCTAATATCCTAAGTAATTTTGAATATGTGGAATAATTTATGAAAATAACCACCTTTGGCAGAGCAGAAAGCATAGTTTCTCAGGGGACAAAGCCAGAACCTTTGTGTCCTGATGTCAGATCTGGACAGGTGATATCCAGTACTGCTGGTGATGGTGCTGCTGAGTCGCTTCAGTCGTGTCCAACTCTGTGCGACCCCATAGATAGCAGCCCACCAGGCTCCCCCGTCCCCAGGTTTCTCCAGGCAAGAACACTGGAGTGGGTTGACATTTCCTTCTCCAATGCATGAAAGTGAAAGTGAAAGTGATAGCGAAGTCGCTCAGTCTCAGTCGTGTCCGACTCTTAGTGACCCCACGGACCGCAGCCTACCAGGCTCCTCCATCCATGGGATCTTCCAGGCAAGAGTACTGGAGTGGGTTGTCATTGCTTTCTCTGATATCCAACACTAGGAAGCAAATATTTCAAGGCAAGGAAAAGCTAAAATGGCTCTAATGGGGCATGAGCTACTCAATTGCTTTCGTTCATCTAATGTTAGCTAAGAACAGGTGGTACCTGGTCTGGATCAGAGGTGATGTTTGTGAAGACCCAGCTCTGTGAATGTATACCTGGCCTCATTTCCTCCCATGAGTGGCTCAGTGATGTGCAGAAGCCATGGAACCCAGGCCAGAGCCCACCTGTGTGACATCCTGGGATATCCACTCTGCCTCTGCAACTGTCATTGTCCAGGCCAGCCAGGGCCACTGTGAGCTGACCTCCTTGATCTACTCCCCTGTGTTCAAACATGGAGATGGGAGAAGAGTGGACCCTGAATACACCGTGGCCCTATTTCTCTTGGTGAGGAGAAAAGTATGGATCCAGGTTGGTGCCTAGATGTTCCTCTGTCCCACCTAGCTTTAATGAGTGCTGTCTCCTACTAAGTCATGAGTGCATCATTCTGGGTGGCTCTATTCAATAGGTGTCTGAGGGACGTAAGTGTCTGATAGTGGACTTTGTCAGCTGTCCTGGATTCTAGTGCGTATGGTGACAAGCGATGGACTCACCAGCATCACTCGGACAGAGTCGGCCATGATTCCCACGTAGGGCTTCAGGATGTCATAGTGGAAGGCTGGGGTCAGCATCCGCCGGTGCTGGAACCACGTCTGCCCCTCCAACAGCAGCAAACCTGTCCCTGGACCACAGATGGGTGTGTATGGGTGTCGTGGAGGCCAAGGCCCTCTTGGGAGGAACCAAGGGTGTCAGGAGAAGTTTCCTCATGGGCAAGGGTCGGCAAGGCCAGTACACTTCAGGGATGTGAATTTCCAGTATGTCTGTCCATAGCATGTGATTATGACAGCAATGAGGTCAAAAAAGTGTAAGAGGGCAGGTGATAAAAGAACTTATCAAAAAGTCAGGGAACATTAGAAAAGACTGAGAAGTGATGAAGAAGCAGCTAGGCTTCAGGAGGGCTACAGCGCCATTACAAAGACTGATGGTATTTTAGAAAAATGAGGTTTGATTCAGAGATGAGGGTGCCTGACACCTGTTCTCCATTTACACAAAACGACCACTCTTGGTTAACCTAACGGGTGGGTGGCTTGCAGTTTTATTTAAATGTACTTACCAATCCAGGGCTTTATGAATCTGTGGATAATTTGAGCCTTTGGGTCTGAAAAGTAAGGAGGGAAGATGGATGGGACCAAACACGGAGACAGCCTCTAGAGCAGCTGAGGTCTAGACTTTGGCTTCCTTCCCTTCCTGGTGCCTGCCAAATGGCACTCACTCTGAAGCCACCACCCACTTGCCTCCCATCCCTGATTCTCTCTGTCCTGATAGTCACTGTGGTCCCAGGAAAGTAGACTCAGTGTTGCAGAGCAGAACACCCACAGGACTAAGATGGTGAATTGCCCTGAAACATAAACTCTGTTCAGTGCCATAGAATGAGACAGAATCTGTGATTTTTCTATAGTCAGTGGTGGTCTGGCCATCTCAAGACCCAGCAATCCCACTGCTGGGCATACACACCAAGGAAACCAGACTTGAAAGAGACACGTGTACCCCAATGTTTATCGCAGCACTGTTTATAATAGCCAGGACATGGAAGCAACCTAGCTGTCCATCAGCAGATGAATGGATAAGAAAGCTGTGGTACATATACACAATGGAGTATTACTCAGCCATTAAAAAGAATACATTTGAATCAGTTCTAATGAGGTGGATGAAACTGGAGCCTATTATACAGAGTGAAGTAAGCCAGAAAGAAAAACACCAATACAGTATACTAACGCATATATATGGAATTTAGAAAGATGGTAATGATAACCCAGTATGCGAGACAGCAAAAGAGACACAGATGTATAGAACAGTCTTTTAGACCCTGTGGGAGAGGGAGAGGGTGGGATGATTTGGGAGAATGGCATTGAAACATGTATAATATCATATACGAAACGAATTGCCAGTCCAGGTTCGATGCAGGATACAGGACGCTTGGGGCTGGTGCACTGGGATGACCCAGAGGGATGGTATGGGAGGGAGGTGGGAGGGGGTTCAGGATGGGGAGCACGTGTACACCCGTGGCAGATTCATGTTGATTTATGGCAAAACCAATACAATATTATAAAGTAATTAACCTCCAATTAAAATAAATAAATTTAATAAAAAAAAAAAGACCCAGGACAGGCAACAGTGAAAGGTGCCCAACCTAAGACAGTGTGGACAAGGAATTGGCTCCAGTCTGGGATCATTTCAGTTTGTTTGTAAAAAGAAAAAAAGACGTAAAAGAGAAACCAGCCCCACCAGGAGTAAGGCATTTAATAATAGTAAATAATGTTGTCCTATCTGGTTTTGATTGGGAGGGTGTTTGGAGGAATTCAGGCCTTGGCATCTGATGTGCCTGTGTCTTCTGGAATTTCACACCCAGGGGCATGTACTCAAATGGAAGATTGTCTCCGGCTGAGGGTTTCCCTCTCACCTGATCTCCCCAGGACCATCTTCATGTAGTCAGGGTCGTAGACCAATAACAAGGCCCTCGTGCCCCACATCCAGCGAACACAGGCCCTTGGGTATTTCTCTACCCTTTTCAGTAGGTGTGGCAGCTCGCCCTCCTCTTGGAACTGTCACCAAGGGAAAGACAAATCAGTGACTTCTTTCTTTTAGTTCCAGAGCAGGAGTGGAGGTGGAGGCCTGCGAGGGTACCAGGTGGTCACTCTGCAGCCATCAGCAGAACTAAGAGTTTAGAACGATTTCTTCTGACCTGGAATCTCATCCAACCTTGCAGGCTGTCCACCATTCTCCTAAGATCGGATTCTGTCCCATGTCAAGTAGAGTTATGGGCCAACACTACAAACTGCCTACAGAATCTTAGGTAACTCCATGGCTTGTGAAACATTTGGAAATAATTTGCACACAGTCAGAAAACTACTTGAGCAATTTATGATAATTTGTATCACTTGGTAGGCTTCCCTGGCACCTCAGGTATTATGAATTTATCTACAAAGTGGGAGACCTGGGTCAATGCCTGTGTTGGGAAGATTCCCTGGAGAAAGTAAGCAAGTTTTCATATTATTTGGTTTATTTATAGAAGAGATAAATATTTTAAGAATTTAATTTATATATTAGTTTCATTTGCCATCCTGATCATATATATGTTTGATGTTATCCCAGCATACATTTAATGTATATGAGTATGAAAGAATGTTTGGAATGTGTTTGGCTAAGTGAAAAAAATTAAATATTACATTGTGTGTGATATAATTTTTCATCTTGAGTGTGTGCACAGTTGTAGGTCAGATTTGGCATGTACACATATGAGAATGGTATTGAAATAAGATTTTGATATGTGGAGTTTTGATCTCATTTTCGTTGACTAATTGTCAGACACTTTTGTGCACTTCCCGTCTTGTGGTGGAATCTTTGTACACCCCTGAGTGTGGACCACAGAGGCCTTTCCTTTCTGAATTTGCCCTCTCTCTTCTTGCCCTGACAGGCTGGCGATTCCACAGGACCCATTGCTCTGCCCCCAGGATGCTGCTGCCAGCGCTTCCTGCACTGGGTCCACCTGCTCATCTTCCGTGTCTTTGCTCAAGTTCTTCCCTCTACCTGGTGGCCTGTTATCTTTACCACAGAGCAACTGCCTCTCCTCTACTTTGGAGACTCAGTTTGTTTTGTTACCTCTGGATTTCTGGTCAACAGTTGATCCCAGGCAAGTTCCAAATAGTCACATCATCTTTATTTCAATGGCTTCTGTGTAACTCAGATCAAACCCTCTACACTTTGGTATCTGACCTCTACCAGCATCTTTCTACCATCAAGACTCACCAGCTCTGAGGCAAATTGGCTACTCTGGGTCACATTCCTTCACTGAGCTTGTGTTTACTGAGCAGCAACTCTGTGCCAGACACAGATTGAAGGCACTAAATTAGGCAGCGGCTCGAGATGCTTGTCTGTTTGTGGCCTGAAGGCTCGTGAAATAGACTGAGAGAGCAAGTGGCCATAAGTGGAGGGCGTCATGAACATGTGATGGACAGAAGACAAAGCCTATGAGGAAGCTTTGGGGAAGGGGGCCTAACTCAGACCTGGATGTTAGGAAGTCTTCCTGCACTTGCTTTTTCTTTGGCTCCTAATTTACCAAGATGCTTTCAGGATAGAAACATGAACCAGAGGCAAGGTTTCCCAGAAGAAGCTCATCGCTATGATCTGCAGAGAGAAATAGCTGCATCTAGTTAGCACTGACTTGAGGGAAGGACATCCAAGGGAAAAAGAGTATCCTCTCCACTCCTGGGAGATTCAGGATGAAAATGACTTGGGCATGGGACTTGTGAGACACTCATTGGAGGGATGAGATCATTCCGGGGAGAGGGCACATGGGAGCTGAGTCCCAGAGGCTGGAATGCACAGGCAGGGGGGAAGGACCTTGAATGACCTGGGGTGCAGGAGATTAGGAAGGAGAGGGGAGAGAGGTACTGGGCCAGCCTGCATGGGGCATGGGCTGCTTCTAGTTCTTGTCTTTGGCTCCACTCTGCTCTAATCGTGCTGCTGAGAAAGAGAGACCTCAGCTCTCTGCAACCTGTGATTATCTCCTCAAACTTGTTTAAGCCACAGACCCTTGGTGACCCATTTCCATGTGGCCCCTGACTTTGCTCTGAGCTCCCCCACCCCCAGGCTTTGGTGCCGGTGCTGGGTGGGCTGGTGCTGCCCCTCCCAGCCTGCAAGCTGCTCCTTTCCCTCCTGCCTGTCCCTCCACACAATGGACTGACACCGCTCTGTGCAGGCTCTGTTTTGGGCGCTGAGGGTGAGGAGGATTACAGGCTCAGTTCCCAGAGCTCATAGTTCAGAAAGACGACACCAAACAGGCAGTTCTCCTCACTTGGCCTCATCATGGGAACTTCGCTCCTGTGTGTGGCCTCTGGTGTGGGTTTCTGGCACTGACCTTACCGGACTAGAAAATCCCTTAGTCTGAATGAACCAAGCCGCTCTGTCTCCACACCTGACATAACCCAACCCCGCAGGTAAGCCTCTTTTCCTGTGACTTGACACCTTCTTAGATTCCTGTCTGTTGTCTCCACACACAGTGAACCCACGGGGCTGATCCATCAGACTGGACATCTGTGCTCTCAGGAAAACACAGGGCCAGGTATGAACTTGCTGAGTGTGACCATGCTCTAGATCTCCGGCCCTCCCGACCCTCCCACTCCCCCATCCAGCTCCATCCTACCTCCCGCTTGTGTCCATAGAACCAGTGGGAAGGAGGAGATGGGAAGTGATGAAGGGCTTTGAGCAGCCACTGTCTGCGCAGGTAGAGCTGTGCCGCCTTGATCAGAAGCAGAACCAGGCCGAGCAGGGAGACCACCTGCAGGAGCCCGGAGACACCACCCAGGGCTCTGGAGGGGCTCAGTGCAGAGACACTCATGGTGCAGTGGCTTCTGGATTGTTGACTGTCCCTGACTGTGGCTGACCTCCCCTGAGCACCCAGCCTGATCTGGGAGGATGTTCCCGCCCACCTGGGGGAGGGGGAGGGTGAAGGCAGAGCTCAGACCTGGGCCTCCAGATTTGCTGTTCTTTTTTTCTGTTTTTCTTAAACCAATCTCTCTTTTGTTACAAAATGTAAGTATTATAAAGAGAAGATAATGTTTGTAACCTGATCTGGGAGTTTGAGTTTTTCTAGGATACTGGAAACTATCATATGCTTACATTTTTGAAACCTTTAGACAGTTTGAAATAAAACAGAAAAGTAAATATTTTTAAAAGCTTCCTGATGACTGAGTCCCTTCAGAGTTCTCCTGAAACTATCACACATTGATAATTGACTGTACCCCAATAAAAATTGGGCTGGTGGCACAGAGGGTAAAGAATCTGCCTGCAATGCAGGAGACCCAGGTTGATCCTTGGTCAGGAAGATGCCCTGGAGAAAGCAATGGCTACCCATTCCAGTATTCTTGCCTGCAGAATTCCACAGACAGAGGAGCCTGGCACGTTACAGTCCATAGGGTTGCAAAGAGTTGTACCCTACTGAGCGACTTTCATTTTAGTAAAAAATACAAAATGTTAAATAACAAACAAACAAACTGATTTAAAAAAAAGAAAAAAGCTTTCTTGAATAGCATATCCCTGTGATGTCTTATATAACAGTGTTATATTGTTCAGAATCAGGTTTAATTCTCTAGTATAAATAGCCTTGAAATACCCTGCTTGACAACATGAATCATTTTCATTTATCCAAGGCAACTGAAACTTCCACAGATTCTCGTAAGACAAACTGCTCCTATTCTCCATCTATGGAGGCAGGGCCAGAGTGCAGGTATCCCTTCCTGTGTGCTTCTGCCCAAAGGCTCAGGCCTCTCCTGCCCACACTCACTCTTGCAAAGAGGAAGACATCCAGGAAGTTCACTTTCCTCCTAGTCTTCTCCTTCTCTAGCTGTCCCTCCTTCTGCAGGTGAGCCTTCCTCTCCTTGATCACTGCATCTGTCCCAGAACAGTGGTTCCTAGCTAGGGATGAGGACTCTGGGGGCCCAGATGCAGCCCCACCATAGCCCCAAATTCTTATCTCCATGTGGCAGTAGCACACATATGTTGAGGTGTGTGCCACGTAAGATGGGTAATAATATGTCCATGTTTCTGAAAGAGGGAACAGGCTTGGCTGTAGAAGGGAGTTTCAGCACTTGACAATGTGTTTATGCACTATAGTGTCTAATGTGCCTGTCTCTGGGATTGAGCATATTATTCTAGGGGGCTGTGTCTGATGGATGTTTGATAGATATATCTGCTTGAGAGTGAACTGTGGGTTGAGCCTGGTGTGAGAATGAGCAGATGAAACAGAGGTGGACTCACCACCATCATTTGGACAGAGTAGGCCGTGTGCCCCATGGAGGGCTTCAGGATGTCATGGTAGAAGGCTGGGGTCAGCATCCACTGGTACTGGAACCACATCTGCCCCTTCAACAGGAGAGAACCATTCCCTGGGCCACAGATGGGTATGTGTTGGGGAGACTGGATCAGAGAGGTGACTGGGGACTATATAGGAGGAACCAAGATTGTCAGAAGGCCGTATGGCACGAGAAAATTCAGCATGGCCAGTACATTTCTGGAAAGTGAATTTCCAAAATGGCTGTTCCATTAAGATGTGACAGTTTCAGATAAAGGTTAAAAAAGAGTAGGAGAGACAAGGACCTACAGTAAAAAATGAGGAACTACACTCAGTATTTTGTAGTAACCTATAGGGAAAAGAATCTGAATCCCTGTGCTGTACACCTAACACTGCAGAACAGGGTAAATCAATGACATGGCAATAAAAGGTTTTAACAATAAGTTATAAAAACTCGTATATATTTGAAATATAGTCACACTCTGAAAACATTTAATAATCTCTTTCCTTTGTTATTTGTTATTAATTATTCATTGTTCAGAAAAAAGTAAGAAAACCGATCATCTCACAAGTTTTATCCATCGTGATAGGCATGAAACAATCTCCTCCTTTCTAGTATATGAAGAATAATATTGGGCAGCATATAGGGCCATTTTATTTAATTAAAAATTATTTATTTATTTTATTATGTTTGGTTGTGCTGGATCCTCGTTGCTACATGCAGGCTTTCACTATTTGTGGCAGGTGGGGGAACTCATCTGGCACTTAATAAGAAGAGTTCGTGTTACTAAGAGCGCTTGTTATCTCTTCTTCTTTAGATCCTAGAAAATACTTCAGAGGGTTGTTGCTACTATCATGACTATTTTTAATAAGAATAATACAATGAACTGCCTTCCCTTCCTGATGACTCTCAGCTATCAATCTGTCTCAGTCACCACAAACTTGCTTCCCATCCCTGACTCTCTCAGGCTTCAAGGATGGCTGGTAGAGAGTCACATACTGATGCTGAAGGGCCAGTCTCTGTAGGAATTTCTCAGACCCAGGGCATGTACCCAAGAGGGAAGATTTGCTCCTGCTGGCATGTGGGTTTCACTCCACCTGTCCTTCACAGGACCACCTTCATGTTGTCAGGGTCAGAGTCACAGGGCTAAATTGCTCACCCACAGAAACTGAACAGGAATACATGGGAATTTCTCTGTCCTTTTCAGAAGTTGTTGCTGTTTCTATCCTTTGGATCTATAAAAAGAGCAAAAAATAAAAAACAGCAGCAACTCTATTTTAAGGTCAAGTGCTTGAGGTAAGGCTGAATGTTTGCACAGGCATGGTGGGATGGTTCTGAAGGTATCCACAGAGATCAAAGACTAGAACTGCTGAGTCAGACTCTGATCCAGACTTCTAATATCTCTCCAGAACTTGGCCTGCAGATCTGATTTAGATCTAATTTAGTTTCCTTTTTGTTTCTAATTTAGTTTCCTAAGATCTGATTTAGTTTCCTTGTTTGTTTCTCACTCAGAACTGCCATTAGAACTTTAAACACAGTGAATGCTTGATAAATGTTCAGGGATTAACTCCACGGAGTACAAAACATTTTCATAGGCTTATGTAAAACTCAAGGCAAACCTGTATGAGGGGAGATTATTACTCAATCATGTTTCACTGAAGAATGAGGAAACCCATGTAAAGGATATATACCCAGGTGAGATCATTTAAACCCAAAGCTGCTGACCCCAAGGTGTCCCTTCCCAGGATTCCCAAGACTCCCTGGGTGCCTCTCTTATCACGTTTCCATTCAATATTCTAATTGCTTAGCATTGTGTTCATAGGCTTGCCTTTCATATCTGTTTTTAGAGTGAGTGTAGAGCATGTTCATATGGATTAAGCCTCACTTTTCAAAGAAGCAATAAGTTCATGAAGAAGAAATGAGTACATATAGGAGTGATGAGTGAGTTTAATACAAAATTCTGTTTGCAAGTGTCAGATAGAATCAGAGCTAATGTAGGAAAGAAGGAAGCACAAAAATAAAGCTGGGGCTTAGGGGCATCTCATAGAGCACAAGGGGAGAGGCAGCCAGGGTGTGGAAGGGGAGAACCAGGGACTGGAGGGCTGCCAGGACTGTGTCTCCCATTCTTTCTCTCTGTACATCCACGCAGTCATCCCTCTGCAAGTGTCTACGGAGGCTCTACTTTGAACAGACACTGTTCTAGGAGTTGATGATACAGTCATGAATCAACAGAAACAGTTCCTATCCTTGCACAGGTGGGTCTGGGCGGTGGAGGAGAGAATGTCTACCTTTCTGGGGTTGGCACGTTTCCCCATTCTGCCACCCTTAAGCCTGAGGGGACCTGTTGAATATTATTCTAAGACTCTGATTCTTATATCATGGCCAAGGTGTCCACCTGTTACAATCAACTGTGGCTGGGGTGAAGGCCTTCCAAAGGCCCACCCTCTTGAGGGAAGAGATCTCAGAGCAAGTGAGCTGGGCAGACATCCCATAATGTTTCCACCATAGTGAATGTCAAGTACATGAAAGACTGGGTGGGTAGAGGAGCTGAGTTATTCATTTATTTGATACCTATATCTTGAGTACATGCTTTGGATCAATTGCCATCCTAGGAGCTAGAGATTCAGCAGTGAGCAACAGAATCCTTGCCTTCATGGAGCTCCTGTTCTAGTGGGGGCTGACAATCCTGCCCTGAACTGAGACATGTTCTGCTTGAGTGCATTCTGAGGGCAGCTCTGTGCTCCAAAGTCATGACCATTATTTATTCTGTCCTGTTCTTCTCATCCAGTGCAGGGACTGACCTTTAGGAGCTTCTTAAAATTCCAGCTATGTTACCTAGTTTTCTTGGATCTCCTCTGGAGGACCCAGAGGTCCTGGACATTTTTTCTGATTGCTTGGTGCCCAAGAAAGCCAGATGCCTGCAAATTCTTCTTCCTGGTCATGTCCTTTGTTCTACCCAATTAAATTGGCATTCTAATTCCTAACTGTGCCAATAACAGAAGTATTGAAAAAATCTGTGTATTATAACAGCTAGAAATATTTGGTTGCAATTGCTATACTAGACCAGCAGAAATTGAGAGATGATTAAGCACCGTGTGTGTGTGTGTGTGTGTTAGTTGCTCATTTGTGTCCTACTCTTTGCCACTTCATGGACTGCAGCCTGCCAGGCTCCTGTATCCCTGGAATTCTCGTAAGTATTGCAATTCTCCAATATATCCAAAGTATAAGGGAGTGGTAGCTATTCCTTTCTTCTGGGGATCCTCCCATTTTAGGGATCAGACCCAGGTCTCCTGCATTGCAGGCAGATTCTTCACCATCTGAGCCATTATGGAAGCCCCATGAATAGTACAATTGACAAAGGAGAAATTATCTACTTACAGAGTCTAAATATTATGTAATGGCAAACAGTGAAATGGGAACAGCAATGGAAGTGTTTTAGTGGTTTCATGTGTCAACCCTTAGTTCAGAAATGTGACAGTTGCACCAAGAAAAGACCACAGTTTCTCAAAATCAAAATACTCTGGAAATCTAATACAACAACTTCTGTGAACAAACTGGGATTTGGCATCTCCCTGTGGCTGATTCTAACAGTCCCCGTCTTGCCTCCACTCTGCTGATAATGACTGAGACTCCTTCTCTTGAAAAGACTGGCCCCACAGTGTGCCCTCACCCCCTCTACCCCCCAGCCCCGACCCGCCACAGGGCTGAGTGCTGCCTCCTTCAGGGGGTCGATGCTGCGCTTCCCCAGCCTGCAAGCAGCTCATTTCTCTCTTCCTCTCTCTCTCCACACACCTGGGCTGAGCATCCCTCCAGGTCAGTCTCTGTGCTGAGTTCAGGGGTACAGGGAGGGGATGATACCTCAGCCCCAGGAAACTCACAGCACACTGTATGAGGGAAGAACACCCAGAGATAACCAGACCCAGTTTAAGGGCACAAGTCAAATATCAGCACCCTTTGCTAGACGCCATCCTTGAGGCTGGTCATTCTGTCTGGGAATGTCAGTTTTAAGCAAAGTCCTGTGTTCCACAAAATCAAGCCAGTTGGCCCGCTCTACCTGACAAAACGCCCACACAGCAGGTGAGCCTCTTTTCCTTGACATGACACCATCTTAGATTCCTGTCTGTTGTCTCCACACACAGTGGACCCGCAGGGCTGGCCCATCAGACTGACGTCTGTGTCCAAGGCAAGCTCAGGTCCAGGCAGGGACGGTGGGATTGAAGAATGGGCAGGGAAGCATCCAGATGCCTGTGAGAACAGCTGAAGGTGCTCAGCCTGGAGAACAGGGAGACTCAGGAAGGAACAGCTGTTGTCTTCAAAGGGCCGGGCTGTCAGGATAGCCTGAGATTTCCCTAAGGAAGGGGTGTCTAACAGACCCGAGGTTGTCAGCACAGGGCCTGAAGAGGAGTGAGCTCCCAGCACTGGGTGAGGGGCTAAGACCTGAGAGGTTAGCTGGCTTTTCCCCAGGAACCATGTGATTGTTACACAACAAGACTTTGTCCTGTGGGCTTGCTGACCATCAATCAGTTTGGTTCAGTTCAGTCACTCAGTCGTGTCCGACTCTTTGCGACCCCATGAATCGCAGCACGCCAGGCCTCCCTGTCCATCACCAACTCCCGGAGTTTACCCAAACTCATGGCCATCGAGTCAGTGATGCCATCCAGCCATCTCATCCTCTGTCATCCCCTTCTCCTCCTGCCCCCAATCCCTCCCAGCATCAGAGTCTTTTCCAATGAGTCAACTCTTCACATGAGGTGGCCAAAGTACTGGAGTTTCAGCTTTAGCATCATTCCTTCCAAAGAAATCCCAGGGCTGATCTCCTTCAGAATGGACTGGTTGGATCTCCTTGCAGTCCAAGGGACTCTCAAGAGCCTTCTCCAACACCACAGTTCAAAAGCATCAATTCTTTGGCGCTCAGCCTTCTTCACAGTCCAACTCTCACATCCATACGTGACCACAGGAAAAACCATAGCCTTGACTAGACGGACCTTTGTTGGCAAAGTGATGTTTCTGCTTTACTTTAAGCACCTAGCCATTTGGCCCCTCTCAGTCCCCTGTTCTTCCCCTGCTACCTACCTGCTGGTTGTGACTGAGGCTAAATAACAACCTCTAAGCACATTTTTATAATCACATTGCAATGACCGCTTAGGCATGCAAGGCTTTTCTGGGTCTTTGTGACCTCATGGACTGTAGCCACTAGGCCTCTCTGTCCATAGAAATTTCCAGGCAAGAATGCTGGAGTGGGTTGCTATGCCCTCCTCCAGATGATCTTCCTGACCCAAAGATCAAATCTGGGTCTCCTGCATTGCAGATAAATCTTCACTGTCTGAGGCATCAGGGAAGCCCTATGATCACATTGGAATGATTGGTTTTCCAATATCAATACATAATTACTTCTCCATTCAGATACTTGAGAATTTCAACAAAGTTTTATCCTTGATCTTAATTATGGTATTTTCCTACTAATAGGTTTATTTTGAGCTGCGACCAGAAAATGTGCTCACCTTGGACGACACCCTTCACTTTCCATCAACCCTGGAGGATCCAAAACCAGTTTCAGTCCTACTTCACTGAAGTACTACACTTGTAGCAGGAGTAGTTCTAGTAATTCCCTTTTATACTATGAAAGAAAACAGTTATTTAATTAAGGATTTTACACTCCTTGGAACCTTTAATACAGTTTGTTGCAATCTGTTCTTAAACAACAAAAAAAATTATATCTTAAAACTTGTTGCTTTCTTCTGAGAAAATTTAGCTAGACTCTCCAAAAAAAAAAAAGATGTTAGAACGATACTACAGAAATACAAGCTACATAAGAGAATACTATGAACAATTACATGCCAACAAATTTGATGACCAGAGGAAATTGATAAATTTCTAAAATTGTTCAACCTACCAAGTCTGAAACATGAAGAAAAGAGAAAATCTAAACTTACTGATTAGTAGTAAGGAGATTGAATCAGTAATCAAAAACCTTCAATAAACAAATTGTCTAGGACCAGACAGCTTCACTGGTGAGTTCTACCAAACCTTTGAAGAAGAATTCATACCGATCCTTTTGAAACTCTTCTCAAAACAGAATAGGTGAGAACACTTCCAAACCCTTTGTACGAGGCCAGTATTACCCTGGTAACAAAACCAAATAAGGATATCTCAAGAAAAGAAACTTTCAGGCCAATATCTGATGGACATAGACACAAGCATCTTCAACAAAATATTAGCAAACTGAATTCAATAATAATTTAAAAGGTGGAAGCATGAAAGTCCCCACATACCCAAAGCAATCTTGAGAAAATGAACAAATCTGGAGGTATCATGCTCCCAGACTTCAGCCTAGAATACAAAGCTGTAGTAATCAAAACAATACAGTATTGTCATAGAAATGGACACATAGACCATTGACATAGAACAGAGAGGCCAGGAATAAACCCACATGTATATGGTTGATTAATTCATGACAAAGGAGTCAAGAATATACGATGGGAAAAAGACAATCTCTTTAATAAGTGGTGTTGGGAAAACTGGACCATAACATGCAAAATAATGATACTGAACCACTATCTTACAGTTAACTGAAAATAGATTAGAGACGTGAACATAAGCTCAAAAGATCCTAAAACTCCTTAGAAGAAAACATAGGTGATAACCTCCTTAACATTGGTCTTGGAAATGATTTTTTGGATTTGACACCAAAAGCAAAATAACCAAGTGGGATATAACATATAAGTCAAACTGAAAAGCTTCTGCACAGCAAAGAAAGTGATCAACAAAATGAAGAGGCAGCCTACCAGATGGGGAAAATATTTGCAATTCATAAATCTGATAAAGGGTTGGTATACAAAATGGATAAAGAATTCATAAAATTAATAGCAGAATTATATATCTGATTAGAAATTGGTAGAGGACCTGGATAGGCATTTTTCAAAAGAAAACATAAATGGCCCACAGACACATGAAAAGGTGCTCAATATCAGTCATCATCAGGGAAATGCAAGTCAAACCACAATGAATGATCGCCTCAAATTGTTAAAATACTTATTACCAAAAAGACAAGAAATGTGTTAGCAAGGATATTGAGAGAAGGGAACACTAGTGCACTATGTGTGGCAATGTAACTTGTTGAAACCACTATGGAAAACAGTATGTTATTTATAACGATCAAGTTTCAGAAACAATCAAGTGTTAATGGATGGATGGATGAATACAGAAAATGTTTATAAATGGATAAAAGACGTTTTATATATATATATATATATATATGAAGAGGGGGGTGCGGCTTCCCTAGTGTCTCAGCAGTAAAGAATCTGCCTGTAATTCAGGAGCCACAGGAGACATGGGTTCGATCCCTGAGTTGGGAAGATCCCCCAGAGGAGGGCATGGAAACACACTCCAGTATTCTTGCCTAGAGAATCCCCATGGACAAAGGAGCCTAGTAGGCTACCATCTATAGTGTCACAAGGAGTCAAACGTGACTGAAGTGACTATATGTATATACATACATATATATATATATGTATAACTGAAATGTTATTCAGACATAAAAGAGATTGGAAATCTGGCTATTTGTGACAACATGGATGAAACCTGAGGGCATTATGCTAACAAAAATAAGTCAGACCAAGTAAGACATCATCTCACTTAAATGTCTAATCCAAAATAAAGTAAAACAACTGGACTTACAGAGAAAAAACTGGAGGTTGCCAGAGGTGGGAATGGGAGTTAGGCAAAATCGGTTGAGTCAAAAGGTTCAAACTGTCGGTTATAAAATAAGTAAATCCTAAGGTGTAGGAGGTGCAGTAGATTCTGGCTCAATCCCTGGGTTGAGAAGATCCTTGGAGGAAGAAATGGCGACCCACTCCAGTGGATTAAATTATGCTTTGTATGCATTATTCGTAATTTAAATGATGAGAAAGATCTGCAAAAAATAGGATGATCATTTAAAACTCTGCCTATATGTTTGCTAAATATTGGAAATCTAGCACTAACAGACATACCATTCCTGACAGGCTTCTATATTTAAAAAGGGCAACAGAAGTAAGGCCTATCTTTTGAAAGTTTTTTATTAAATAGGTGAAATCATATTAATAGAAACAATACATTAGCTATACTCCAAAATGAATTTGTTAGGGTAGCAAAGCCTGGTAATTGTATATCACTTAAACCTTTCTATTCAGAGGGGCAATTCCTCTTAACAATATGTTCATTAGTAATGACGTGTTGTTAGCTGTCTGCGTGCTCCAGTGTGCCAAGTCGCTCAGTCGTGACCACCTCTTTGTGACCCCATGGACTATAGCCCTCCAGGCTCCTCTGTCCATGGGATTTTCCAGGCAAGAATACTGGAGTGGGTTGCCATCTCCTCCTTCAGGGATCTTCCCAACCCATGGATCAAACCTGTCTCCTGCCGTCTCCTGCACTGGGAGGCAGATTCTTTACCACTGCACCACCTGGGAAGCCCTGTGACTGCTATTCCTGTCTAATTACCATAGACTCCTAACATTCATGGTACACAAGGTTTAGGGTGTGCAGAACTTCACAAAGGATCTAGTGTATTGTCTTCTATGGAATACCAATACTAATTGATGAGGCTATAAAATTATTAAATAATTATTATACCCATGAGCTTCCTCTGTATTAATATTTATCATTGCATCAGTTCATTGCTTGTCATAATATTAACACACTGAATTCTTCTACCCATACCACATCCATTAATTAATATAAAATTTAGGATGTGATTTATTCTACCAATAACAAATTAGCTCTGTACTCCATCCTAAGGTCAGACTGAGCTTCAGACTCAAAATATGCCTATAACTGGTACATTAGGAGCAGCTACGGGGGTGGTGCTGGGAAGGGAATGAATTCACCCTAGAGATTCCACAGAGCATATGGCCCTGCCAATATTTTGATTTTGGCCCAGTGATATTGATTTCATACTATGACCCCAGGAATTATAGCAAAATAAATTTATACTGTTTGAAGTCACCAAGTTTCTGGTAAATTGCTACAGTTCTCCTGCAAAACTAATAAAGGTAGGATGGTAATCCTTTCTCTGAATACCTCACACAATTATTCATTCATTCAGAGTCATTCATTCACTCAAAAATTAGTATCTTTTGAGTTCACAGTTTGGTGCCTTAAGACAGAAAAATGAATTAGTTCAATGAAATATGATAAAGGATGCACTGAAGGAATGAATAGTAGGCTTGAGCCACTGGGGAAGGAGAAAATTAAAAAATAAAGATGTCTGGAGGATGGATAGGAGAACACAAGTTGGCAAACGCTAGGAAAATTTTCCAAGTATTGGCAAATCCATGCTTGTCATACATGAAAAAGCAAGGGGTGAGGACATCACCTTCAACTCAACACGCCTCTCACTTTTCCCACGATTATCTCCTTCTAGGTCATATGTAAGGCCCATAACACAGAAAGTAAAACACCACATGTTTCAGGAAGGATTCTTTGGAAAGCTTTCCCAAAGGGGCCCCATTTCCTACAGACGTGCTCTTTGAACTATTTAACCTCTTACTCCCAACACCCTCCTCCTTTGCCCATCTTGAAGACAGGGGATTTATTACACAACCCATGAGGCCAGAGTTCTTTTCCCTAAATCCTGAGCTCTGTCCAAACTCCAGGGCATGTAACCGCTTACACTCATTCCTCTCCACTTTCACCTAGTTCTTTGGTTGCCTTCCATCCCCCTGTGACCCCACACAAGGACTCTTGGACTATGACTCTTTCCCTCACTTGGCTCAGCACTGAGCTTTTCTGCCACAGCATAGGGGCAGTAAGGAAATGAACTCTGAAGTGGGAGAAGCTGGATTTGAATTCTGGTTATTACCCTTTCCCTCCCTCAGTCCTTGGCTTCTTCTATATAGCTGGGCTCAAAATGCTTGATAGTAGCTAACATTAGTGAGCACCTCCTACATTCTGGGCACTAAGCAAAGAACATTATATGTTTTATGCCACAAGGATCCTACAAGACACATTTTTATTTTATTTTTCATTTAATGTTTATTGCTTAATTCCTTTTTCCTCACACAATTTGGTAATCTCTATCTTTCTAAGAAATTATATTTCAGATCTGTTGACAATCTTTAATGTCCCTCAGGTTTGTTTCATTTTTCATTCTTTTTTTTTTTAAACTTTACAATATTGTATTAGTTTTGCCAAATATCAAAATGAATCCGCCACAGGTATACCCGCGTTCCCCATCCTGAACCCACCTCCCTCCTCCCTCCCCTACCCTCCCTCTGGGTCGTCCCAGTGCACCAGCCCCAAGCATCCAGTACCGTGCATCGAACCTGGACTGGCGACTCGTTTCATACATGATATTATACATGTTTCAATGCTGTTCTCCCAAATCTCCCCACCCTCTCCCTCTCCCACAGAGTCCATAAGACTGATCTATACATCCATGTCTCTTTTGCTGTCTCGTACACAGGGTTATTGTTACCATCTTTCTAAATTCCATATATATGCGTTAGTATACTGTATTGGTGTTTTTCTTTCTGGCTTACTTCACTCTGTATAATAGGTTCCAGTTTTATCCATCTCATTAGAACTGATTCAAATGTATTCTTTTTAATGGCTGAGTAATACTCCATTGTGTATATGTACCACTGCTTTCTTATCCATTCATCTGCTGATGGGCATCTAGGTTGCTTCCATGTCCTGGCTATTATAAACAGTGCTGCGATGAACATGGGGTACACGTGTCTCTTTCCCTTCTGGTTTCCTCAGAGTGTATGCCCAGCAGTGGGATTGCTGGATCATAAGGCAGTTCTATTTCCAGTTTTTTAAGGAATCTCCACACTGTTCTCGATAGTGGCTGTACTAGTTTGCATTCCCACCAACAGTGTAAGAGAGTTCCCTTTTCTCCACACCCTCTCCAGCATTTATTGCTTGTAGACTTATGGATCACAGCCATTCTGACTGGCGTGAAATGGTACCTCATAGTGGTTTTGATTTGCATTTCTCTGATAATGAGTGATGTTGAGCATCTTTTCATGTGTTTGTTAGCCATCTGTATGTCTTCTTTGGAGAAATGTCTATTTAGTTCTTTGGCCCATTTTTTGATTGGGTCATTTATTTTTCTGGAGTTGAGCTGTAGGAGTTGCTTGTATATTTTTGAGATTAGTTGTTTGTCTGTTGCTTCATTTGCTATTATTTTCTCCCATTCTGAAGGCTGCCTTTTCACCTTGCTAATAGTTTCCTTTGTTGTGCAGAAGCTTTTAAGTTTAATTAGGTCCCATTTGTTTATTTTTGCTTTTATTCCCAATATTCTGGGAGGTGGGTCATAGAGGATCCTGCTGTGATGTATGCCAGAGAGTGTTTTGCCTATGTTCTCCTCTAGGAGTTTTATAGTTTCTGGTCTTACGTTGAGATCTTTAATCCATTTTGAGTTTATTTTTGTGTATGGTGTTAGAAAGTGTTCTAGTTTCATTCTTTTACAAGTGGTTGACCAGTTTTCCCAGCACCACTTGTTAAAGAGATTGTCTTTAATCCATTGTATATTCTTGCCTCCTTTGTCAAAGATAAGGTGTCCATATGTGCGTGGATTTATCTCTGGGCTTTCTATTTTGTTCCATTGATCTATATTTCTGTCTTTGTGCCAGTACCATACTGTCTTGATAACTGTGGCTTTGTAATAGAGTCTGAAGTCAGGTAGGTTGATTCCTCCAGTTCCATTCTTCTTTCTCAAGATAGCTTTGGCTATTCGAGGTTTTTTGTATTTCCATACAAATTGTGAAATTATTTGTTCTAGCTCTGTGAAGAATACCGTTGGTAGCTTGATAGGGATTGCATTGAATCTATAAATTGCTTTGGGTAGTATACTCATTTTCACTATATTGATTCTTCCAATCCATGAACATGGTATATATCTCCATCTATTAGTGTCCTCTTTGATTTCTTTCACCAGTGTTTTATAGTTTTCTATATATAGGTCTTTAGTTTCTTTAGGTAGATATATTCCTAAGTATTTTATTCTTTCTGTTGCAATGGTGAATGGAATTGTTTCCTTAATTTCTCTTTCTGTTTTCTCATTATTAGTGTATAGGAATGCAAGGGATTTCTGTGTGTTGATTTTATATCCTGCAACTTTACATAATCCTTGATTAGTTCTAGTAATTTTCTGGTGGAGTCTTTAGGGTTTTCTATGTAAAGGATCATGTCATCTGCAAACAGTGAGAGTTTTACTTCTTCTTTTCCAATTTGGATTCCTTTTATTTCTTTTTCTGCTCTGATTGCTGTGGCCAAAACTTCCAAAACTATGTTGAATAGTAATGGTGAAAGTGGGCACCCTTGTCTTGTTCCTGACTTTAGGGGAAATGCTTTCAATTTTTCACCATTGAGGATAATGTTTGCTATGGGTTTGTCATATATAGCTTTTATTATGTTGAGGTATGTTCCTTCTATTCCTGCTTTCTGGAGAGTTCTTATCATAAATGGATGTTGAATTTTGTCAAAGGCTTTCTCCACATCTATTGAAATAATCATATGGTTTTTGTTTTTCAATTTGTTAATGTGGTGTATAACATTGATTGATTTGCAGATATTGAAGAATCCTTGCATCCCTGGGATAAAGCCCACTTGGTCATGGTGTATGATCTTTTTAATGTATTGTTGGATTCTGATTGCTAGAATTTTGTTAAGGATTTTTGCATCTATGTTCATCAGTGATATTGGCCTGTAGTTTTCTTTTTTTGTGGCATCTTTGTCAGGTTTTGGTATTAGGGTGATGGTGGCCTCATAGAATGAGTTTGGAAGTTTACCTTCCTCTGCAATTTTCTGGAAGAGTTTGAGCAGGATAGGTGTGAGCTCTTCTCTAAATTTTTGGTAGAATTCAGCTGTGAAGCCGTCTGGACCTGGGCTTTTGTTTGCTGGAAGATTTTTGATTACAGTTTCAATTTCTGTGCTTGTGATGGGTCTGTTAAGATTTTCTATTTCTTCCTGTTCCAGTTTTGGAAAGTTGTACTTTTCTAATAATTTGTCCATTTCTTCCACGTTGTCCATTTTATTGGCATATAATTGTTGATAGTAGTCTCTTATGATCCTTTGTATTTGTGTGTTGTCTGCTGTGATCTCTCCATTTTCATTTCTAATTTTATTGATTTGATTTTTCTCCCTTTGTTTCTTGATGAGTCTGGCTAATGGTTTGTCAATTTTATTTATCCTTTCAAAGAACCAGCTTTTGGCTTTGTTGATTTTTGCTATGGTCTCTTTTGTTTCTTTTGCATTTATTTCTGCCCTAATTTTTAAGATTTCTTCCCTTCTACTAACCCTGGGGTTCTTCATTTCTTCCTTTTCTAGTTGCTTTAGGTGTAGGGTTAGGTTATTTATTTGACTTTTTTCTTGTTTCTTTAGGTATGCCTGTATTGCTATGAACTTTCCCCTTAGGACTGCTTTTAAAGTGTCCCACAGGTTTTGAGTTGTTGTGTTTTCATTTTCATTAGTTTCTATGCAAATTTTGATTTTTTTTTTGATTTCTTCTGTGATTTGTTGGTTATTCAGCAGCGTGTTGTTCAGCCTCCATATGTTGGAATTTTTAATAGTTTTTCTCCTGTAATTGAGATCTAATCTTACTGCATTGTGGTCAGAAAAGATGCTTGGAATGATTTCTATTTTTTAGAATTTATCAAGGCTAGATTTATGGCCCAGGATGTGATCTATCCTGGAGAAGGTTCCATGTGCACTTGAGAAAAAGGTGAAATTCATTGTTTTGGGATGAAATGTCCTATAGATATCAATTAGGTCTAACTGGTCTATTGTATCGTTTAAAGTTTGTGTTTCCTTGTTAATTTTCTGTTTAGTTGATCTATCCATAGGTGTGAATGAAGAGACAGAGGAATACCCAGCAGACAAAGGAACAGGATAAAAGCCCACCAAACCAAACAAAAGAGGAAGAGATAGGGAATCTACCTGATAAAGAATTCCGAATAATGATAGTGAAATTGATCCTAAATCTTGAAATCAAAATGGAATCATAGATAAATAGCTTGGAGACAAAGATTGAGAAGATGGAAGAACGGTTTAACAAGGACCTAGAAGAAATAAAAGAGAGTCAATATAAAATGAATAATGCAATAAATGAAATTAAAAACACTCTGGAGGCAACAAGTAGTAGAATAACAGAGGCAGAAGATAGGATTAGTGAATTAGAAGATAGAATGGTAGAAATAAATGAATCAGAGAGGACAAAAGAAAAATGAATTAAAAGAAATGAGGACAATCTCAGAGACCTCCAGGACAATATTAAACGCTACAACATTCGAATCATAGGGGTCCCAGAAGAAGAAGACAAAAAGAAATACCATGAGAAAATACTTGAGGAGATAATAGTTGAAAATTTCCCTAAAATGGGGAAGGAAATAATCACCCAAGTCCAAGAAACCCAGAGAGTCCCAAACAGGATAAACCCAAGGCGAAACACCCCAAGACACATATTAATCAAATTAACAAAGATCAAGCGCAAAGAACAAATATTAAAAGCAGCAAGGGAAAAACAACAAATAACACACAAGGGAATTCCCATTAGGATAACAGCTGATCTTTCAATAGAAACTCTTCAAGCCGGAGGGAATGGCAAGACATACTTAAAGTGATGAAAGAAAATAACCTACAGCCCAGATTACTGTAGCCAGCAAGGATGTCATTCAAATATGAAGGAGAAATTAAAAGCTTTACAGACAAGCAAAAGCTGAGAGAATTCAGCACCACCAAACCAGCTCTCCAACAAATACTAAAGGATATTCTCTAGACAGGAAACACAAAAACAGTGTATAAACTCGAACCCAAAACAATAAAGTAAATGGCAACAGGATCATACTTATCAGTAATTACCTTAAATGTAAATGGGTTGAATGCCCCGACCAAAAGACAAAGACTGGCTGAATGGATACAAAAACAAGACCCCTACATATGTTGTCTACAAGAGACCCACCTCAAAACAGGGGACACATACAGACTGAAAGTGAAGGGCTGGAAAAAGATTTTCCATGCAAATAGGGACCAAAAGAAAGCAGGAGTAGCAATACTTATATCAGATAAAATAGACTTTAAAACAAAGGCTGTAAAAAGAGACAAAGATGGTCACTACCTAATGATCAAAGGATCAATCCAAGAAGAAGATATAACAATTATAAATATATATGCACCCAACACGGGAGCGCCGCAATATGTAAGACAAATGCTAACAAGTATGAAAGGAGAAATTAACAATAACACAATAATAGTGGGAGATTTTAATACCCCACTCACACCTATGGATAGATAAGACACATTTTTAAAATCCCCATAGTCTAGACAAGAAAATGAAGGCACTAAGAGGCTGGCTGCTTACCCAGGGTCACTCTGTTGGTGAGAGGTAGAACCAGGATTCAGACTCAGGCAGTCTGGCTCCAGAGACTTTGCTGTTAGCCATGAGCATGAAAAGATAATGAGTGGGTTGAACTACTGTCCATATATGAATGCAGCCTAATTTTCCAAGAGTGTTTCATGCTTGATCTGTTTTCCAGTGATCCGAGTAGCAGGAGAGTCTTTCAGGTTATCAGCTCCATGTACTGGTATAAATTCAGCCTCACTACTCAGGGCTGCCTTTGTGAGAAAGTGTTGGCAAACTCTGTGGTTAGATGTAGCAATCACTGAAAATGATGTTTGTGGAGAATTTTCAATGAGCTTATTACAAAGTGAGACTATTCAACTGTAGAGCATGAGCTAAATTCTTTAAAAAAAGTATGTCAGCTGTGGTTAATATTTATTAACCAGTGAATATTTTTCCCATTCATTTGGTACTCACCTAACCCAACCAAGGACTCCTTGAAAGCTGTCACTAAGCATTCTATGTCCTTATAATTTCTATAACCTGGACCAGAAGACAGTACTTACTGATGATCCTCAATAAATACTTACTTGCGGAGTCCAGCTCCAGCAGCCAGGGAATCAACCTGAAGGGATGGGCGGTGTTGGCTAGTAATGATGCAGCCTCTCAGTTTTCTTGGACTGCATGTTTATTTCAAGCTTTAGATTCTCTTTTATACTTTGACAAAAGCATTAGGTCAGAGGTTTGACATTTTCAATTTCCCCTCACCCAGATTTATTGTCTCCATAAATCATTGCTGTCCTTCAAGCAGAGTTTCTGCTTCAGCGGTTCTCTCAGAATTGTGTTTACTTTAACTTGTGATTACATTGTAACTCGTGCTTATATCTGGGCTGCATACCGCAAACCTCAGTTTATTTCTTATCTTTCTAAATCCTGTTTGCCCCTAGTATCCTGAACTCACTATCTCTTAAAAAGGCTTCTAGCTATTAATATCTCTAAGGTTCCTAATCTCTATAAGCTATAGTAAAATATGCTAACATTACAACATTCCTTAAATCTTTAGCTTCTATTTTTAATTATTCCTAAGCCCTAAATTCAGCAATCTCCTTTGCCATAAACATTTCCCTCACAAATAAGTTTCAGATAACAATCTTTCCCATGGCCTCAAGCTGCAGCGTATGTGCTCATCCTGGAACACTCTTTTGTAAAGATCCTTGAACAAATGTCAATGATTAACTTTATGAATTATTCTCTGAGCACAACTGCAGCAGGCTTTGTGCCTTCTCATGCTCCTCTCAAGAACAATAGGCACCTTAATATTCTTTTCAGTCAACTCAGCCAAGGAAAGGAAAAAACAAATCAGAATCACAAGACCTAGCTCCTTCATCCTGGGTCCATGCCTGCAGGACAAGGAGAGGGAGTTGGGGCCATGCCTCCATTTTGTCAGTAATGCCTAACACGGCTCCCAACACTTACTGATTTGATAAATGAATGAAAGAGGGAGGAAGTGTAACTTTGGACTTGTTAAATCATCATCTTCAGCAGACGGGTCAGTTTTAGTGCCATATTTTAACAAGGAACTTAATATTTTTATTTCAGGATGCTTCCTGGTTCAGGTTATAGGCAGTAGAAAGGTGAAGAGGGAATGTAGTCGATTCTCAAGACAGCCACTTGAAGTGATTACTGCTATGTGGAGATCACAAGCACTTCTTGTTCTCTGCATTTGAGAAAGTTGGGTTTGATGCTGATTCGAGTTATCATATCTTGTTTATTTTTGTGCTCATATAAAGACAGCAACTTCCAGGAGAAGTATTTCAAGCCTATATATTTGTTTGCTTTCACCATGCAGTGGAAGTCACAGAACAATTCTATTTAGCCTGTGGTCATATATACCACCCCCATTGAAGCTGGCTTAAAACTCAGCATTCAAAAATAAAGATCATGGCATCTGGTCCCATCTCTTCATGGCAAATATATTGGGAAACAAAGGAAACAGTGACAGACTTGATTTGGGGGGGCTCCAAAATCACTCTGGATGATGACTGCAGCCATGAAATTAAAAGACGCTTGCTCCTTGGAAGAAAAACTATGACAAGCCTAGACAGTATGTTAAAAAGTAGAGACAGTACTTTGCCAACAACTGTCTGTAAAGTCAAAGCTATGGTTTTTCCAGTAGTCATTTTTGGATGTGAGAGTTGGACCATAAAGAAAGCTGAGCATCAAAGAATTGATATTTTGAACTGTGGTGTTAGAGAAGACACTTGAGGGTCCCTTGAACTACAAGGAGATCAAACCAGTCAATCGTAAAGGAAATCAGTCATTGGAAGGACTGATGCTGAAGCTGAAGCTGAAGCTCCAGTACTTTGGCCACCTGATATGAAGGACTGGCTCATTGGAAAAGACCCTGATGTTGGGAAAGATTGAAGGCAGGAGGAGAAAGGGATGTCAGAGGATGAGAAGGTTGAATGGCATCACTGATTCAATGGGCATAAGTTTGAGCAAGCTCCAGGAGATGCTGAAGGGCAAGGAAGCCTGACATGCTGCAATCCATGGGGTCTCAAAGAGTCAGACACTGAACAATGACAAATCTATATCACCACTGTCTGCCTGGAATTAAATACAGAAATGATTCTGAGAAAGCGAGTTATCCTTACTCCTACACGGTGTAATCCTGTACCCTGCACGATTCTGGGAGTAAAAGCAGTAAAGGTTTCAAAGCTCTCTGTTCAATATTTGCATAGTGCTTATACTTTCCAAAGCACAATCACAACTACTCCTCAATTTACCAGGTGTTATTAACCTTGTTTTACAGACAAGAAAACAGGGATACTGCACTTTTCAAGATGCAAATGAAGTGTCAGAATTAAGACCAACACCTTAAATTTCTAACTCCAACTTTGCTAATATTTGACTCTCATTCATTTTGTATCTACTTGCTATGTGCTGGCACGATGCCAGCTTCTTTCTCTATATCATCCTTTCTATACTCTCTGTCCTAGAACATACACCACCCTCTGGACAGTCTCTCCAAACTTATCTCAGGCCACTGCCCCATCTAGTGGCAGCTCCTGGGAGACACCACATTTTTTCCTATTCCAGACATTGCTTGGGGCTCCCTTTACCTGGAACGCTCTTCTCTTACTCTTCACAGGGTCAGCTCCATTAACATCCTTCAGTTTGACCATGAATGTCCTCGCCAATAAGACCCCATCCTGGGTCACCCTATCCAGCAGGGCCTCCGTGTTAGTCTCTCTCCCAGCACTGTGCTTATTTCCTTCTTAGTACTCACTTTAGTCTGTAGTCATTTTACTTCATTGTTTGCTTATTTGTTATCAGTCTTCCCCTCACAGAATGAAAGGGAAGGACCATGTTTATCTTATTCCCCAAGACATCTAGACAGTACTCTGCATATAGTAGGTCCTCAATAAAAATGTGTCCCATGACCTAACAGAATTGAGATCAAGGTGGTTTCTGTATTGAACAATAATCTGGAATTTTCTTTCTAATGAAAAACTTTGATGCTGAAAAAAAAAAATCTTTCTGACTGCAGTGGAGATGGGGGATGGTGGCAGGTACCAGGTGGAAGTAGGTTGGCTAGTTTGGGGTCTCTAAGCTCACCCAGGTGAGGGTGACTTGGATTTAGAGCAGTGGCTATGGGCTGGGTGGGGGACTGAGCCCAAAGATGTGTAGGACTGTGACTGGCTGGGAGGGGCATGAAGGAGGAAGAAGGGGTGCTCCTTGCATCTTCCCAGGCAGCCTTCCTCTTTTCCCTGCTGACTTCACTGGCGACACTGTGTTCCTGAGTGGCCAGGTTTTCTGTTGCTATTTCAGATCCAGCATACCAGGAGGCTGAACAAGATGTTGTTCTGGGATCACCAGTTCCCCTACCTCCACCCACTCTGGTTTGGAGAGTTCCTTGGTTTCCTGAACATCTATGACACTAACTATGCCAAAGCTGTATACACTCGAGGAGGTAAGGGTTCCTGGGAGAAGTTGAAGCTTCGTGAGAGCAAAGGGCTCAGGGTGCCATGTGGGGAGGGATCCTGGGCCTGCACCTTAAGTCTAGGCAGGGGATGTCCCCATCCTATTTATCACCTGGCTTCCTCTGGGAATCCCTCAGTCTCTGCCTGACTCAGTCTTCTCAGTCTCTTGAAGATCCTAAGGCCCAGATATACATGACTTCTTCTTCCAGCGGATTGGTGAGTGAGCACTTGCCTTCCTTGCCCTTCCCACTCGCCTTTGGTGCTGTGTGAGGAGGATCTTTGCCTGGCCTGTCTCTCCCTGCCCTGCCCTTCCCACTCAGTCAGTCATCTGATCCACCGGACTGCCTGGTCCCCATGGTCCCTTCTTAAGCTCAGCTGCTCAGCTTCCTAGTGGGATGACAGAGAAGGAGGTAGGAGAGCTCATGGCTGGGCAGAGAAGCAGTATTCAGGCACCTTTTCCTGCTGCATTTGTCTTTTTCCCTGTGTAGACGTCTATTCTGCTGGTTCTGTTTCTCTGTTAGAACTCAGAATAACTCAGATTTTGCTACCCATAATGGTTGTAGAGGAGCAAAATCTTAAGGATAAGTTTCCTGAATTGGCTTCTGGATGGAACTGGTTATCTAATAGAAGCAGTTGGAAAGACACTAACGACTATGTGGTCAATGGTAAAGAGGACACAGGCAGTCTAGGGCATGAGGTAGCAATGTTGTTGTTGTTCTGTTGCTAAGTTGAGTCTGACTCTTTGCGACCCATGGACTACAGCATGCCAGGCTTCTCTGTCCTTCACTTTCTCCTGGAGTTTGCTCAAATTCATGTCCATTGAATTGGTGGTGGTATCCAAAAATCACATCCTCTGCCACCCCCTTCTCTTCCTGCACTCAGTATTTCCCAGCATCAGGGTCTTTTCCAATGAGTCTGTTCTTCACATTAGGTAGTGATACTACAGGAGCTTCAGCTTCAGCATCAGTCCTTCCAATGAATATTCAGGCTTGATTTCTTTAAGGATTGACTGGTTTGATCTCCTTGCCATCCAAGGGACTCACAGGAGTCTTCTCCAGCACCACAATTTGAAAGCAACAATTCTTCGGTGCTCAGCCTTCTTTAAAGTCCAACTCTCACATTTGCACATGGCTACTGGAAAAACCATAGCTTTGACAATATGGATATTTGTTGGCAAAATAATGTCTCTGCTTTTTAATATACTATCTAGGTTTATCATTGCTTTCCTTTCAAGGAGCAAGCATCTTCTAATTTCATGGCTGTGGTCACCATCCACAGTGATTTTGGAGCCCAGAAAAATAAAATCTGTCACTGCTTCCACTTTTTCCACTTCTATTTGCCATGAGGTGATGGCACCAAATGCCATGATCTTAGTATTTTGAACACGGAGTTTCAGGCCAGTGTTTTCACTCTTTTTTTTCACTCTTATCAAGAGGTTTTTTAGTTCCTCTTCTGGCACCCCACTCCAGTACTCTTGCCTGGAAAATCCCATGGACAGAGGAGCCTGGTAGGCTGCAGTCCATGGGGTCGCTAAGAGTCGGACACGACTGAGTGACTTCACTTTCACTCTTCATTTTCACGCATTGGAGAAGGAAATGGCAACCCACTCCAGTGTTCTTGCCTGGAGAATCCCAGGGATGGGGGAGCCTGGTGGGCTGACGTCTCTGGGGTTGCACAGAGTCAGACACGACTGAAGCGACTTAGCAGCAGCAGCACTTTCTGCCATTAGAGTGGTATCATCTGCATATCTGAAGTTGTTATTTCTCCTGGTAATCTTGTTTCCAATTTGTGAGTCATCCAGCCCAACATTTTGCATGATATACTCTGCATATAAACTAAATAAACGGGGTGACAATATACAGCCTTGACGTACTCCTTTCCCAACTTGGAACCAGTCCATTGTTTCATGTCCAGTTCTAACTGTTGTTTCTTGACCAGCACACAGGTTTCTCAGGAGACAGGTAAGGTAGTCTGGTACTCTCATCTCTTGAAGGATTTTCCACAGTTTTTTGTGATCCACACAATCAAACACTTTAGCGTAGTCAATGAAGCAGAAGTAGATGTTTTTCTGAAATTCCCTTGCTTTCTTTATGACCCAGCAAATGTTGATAATTTGATTTCTGATTCCTCTTCCTTTTCTAAACCCAGCTTGAACATCTGGAAATTCTCAATTCACATACTGCTGAATCCTAACTTGAAGGATTTTGAGCATAATCTTAAAATAAGCATGATGGTATGTAGTTAGAGCATTCTTTAGCATTGCGCTTCTTTGGGATTGGAATGAAAACCAACCTTTTCCAGTCCTGTGGCCACTGCTGAGTTTTCCAAATTTGCTGATATATTGAGTGCAGTCCTTTTTACATTTTTTTATTTATTTATTTTATTTGGAGGCTAATTACTTTACAATATTGTGGTGGTTTTTGCCATACATTGATATGAATTAGCCATGGGTGTACATGTGTTCCCCATCCTGAAATCCCCTCCCACATCCCTCCCCATCCCATCCCTCAGGGTCATCCCAGTGCACCAGCCCTGAGCACCCTGTTTCATGCATCAAACCTGGACTGGCAATCTATTTCACATATGATAATATACGTATTTCAATGCTATTCTCTCAAGTCACCCCACCCTCGTCTTCTCGCATAGAGTCCAAAAGTTTGTTCTTTACACCTGTGTCTCTTTTGCTGTCTTGCATATAGGGTCATTGTTGCCATCCTTCTAAATTCCATATATATGCATTAATATACTGTATTGGTGTTTTTCTTTCTGACGTACGTCACTCTGTATAATAGGCTCCAGTTTCATCCACCCCATTAGAAGTGATTCAAATGCATTCTTTTTAATAGCTGAGTAATATCCCATTATGTATATGTACCACAACTTTCTTATCGATTCATCTGCAGATGGACTTAGAGGTTGCTTCCATGTCCTGGCTATTGTAAACAGTGCTGCGATGAACATTAGGGTACACATGTCTCTTTAAATTCTGGTGTCTTTGGTGTATATGCCCAGCAGTGGGATTGCTGGGTGGTATGGCAGTTCTATTTCCAGTTTTTTAAGGAATCTCCACACTGTTCTCCATAGTGGCTATACTAGTTTGCATTCCCACCAACAGTGTAAGAGGGTTCCCTTTTCTCTGCATCCTCTCCAGCATTTATTGTTTGCAGACTTTTTGATAGCAGCCATTCTGACCAGCATGAGATGGTACCTCCTTGTGGTTTTGATTTGCATTTCTCTGATAATGAGTGATGTTTTGTCAGAGTGTAGCTCTAGCAGCCAGGGAATCAGCCTGAAGGGATGAGTGATGTCTGCGGGAAATGATGTAGTCTCTGACTTGAGATACTGGACTACATGTTTATTTTAAGCATCAGGTCTTTTTTTATTTTTTCAAAAGTATTAGGTCAGAGGTCTTACATTTTTAGCTTCCCCTCACCCAGATTTATTATCTCTTTGTTGTCTTTCAGAGTTCCTGTTTCAGCGATTCTCTCAGAATCGTGTTTACTTGTGATTACATTGTAACTCATGTTTATGTCTGGGCCACATACCACATTTTTCAGTTTATTTTTTTAAATCTTGTTTGCTCCTAGTATCTTAAGCTCACTATCTCCTAAAAAGGCTTTTAAATTATTTTAAAATTATTTTAAATTATTTTTAAACCCTAAACTCAGCAAACTTCCTTTGCCATAAACACTTTCCTCACCAACAGGTCTCAGATAACAATCTTTCCCATGGCCTCAAGCTGTGGCCTACCTGTTCATCTTGGGACATTTTTTGTAAAAATCTTTGAACAAATGTCAATGGTTACTTTACAGATTATTTTCTGGGCACAACTGCAGAAGGCTTTGTGTTTTCTCATGTTTTTTTTTCAAGAACAAGAAGCACCTTAACATTCTTTCTAGCCAACTCAACTGAAGAAAGGAAAGAACAAGTCAAGATCACAAAACTTAACTCTTTTATTCCGGGACCGTGCCTGCGGAATGAGGAGAGAGGGCTGGGGCCGTGCCTCCATTTTGTCAGTAATGTCTAACGTGGCTCCCAACATCTCCCCCTTTTTTATTTTTTAGAGCATAAGTATGAAACTCAGTAGATAAAGCAGAAACACTTTGGTTGAGTATTCTGAAAAAGCACGGGGCTATTACACAAATCAGAACCAACAGGCATAAGCACACGGCCACATTAATCATTATTGTAAAAAAGGATCTATGGGAAAGATACCCCTCTAGATTTTTAAAAAGGAAATTAGAAAGCCATTGAGAGGAAAAGTCAGACTCTGCCTGTTTCATACTTTGAATATCTTGATGTAACTTAGAAATATCAATACTAAAATCTGAATGATTTTAGACGCCTAAAATATGATTTTTAATGTGTTTTTAAGAATGTATGGAATTATTTACTTGTAGAGGGGTAACGCACATCTATTTAAATTCAGCATGGAACCTTAAAGACAACTTAATTTTTAAATTTGTAATTTTTTGCCCTATAAGCAGGACTGTTTTTTTCTAAAGCATTGACCTTACTTCTTATTTTTTTATCCATAATTTTTTGTGTAGTAAGAGCTACGGAGACATTTTTGGACAGCTGATCAACAAATGAGGCAGTATGTACTTTTTTTGACAGAGCAATAGCAGAAACTGTAACTGAAGCAATTATGGCAATCAAGGCAGTTATTTCCACAATTAGAGCTGTAATAATCTCTTAGATCAAGAAATTAAGCCATTAAGTTCATACAAAATTTTTAATGCATAATTATCAAACCATTGTCCCTCTAATTTTACAGGAACCATCAAATATGGTGGTTGTTTTACAATCATCACAGTCTTATAATTACTATAATCATTTCTATCAACACAACTTGATATAAAACAATTTACACATTTGACATTATAAACAGTTTTTCTTTTAAAAACTCCCAAATCACTCTGATTTTTGGCCAACAAAAAGGTGTAGGGAGAATGTACACAGGCCCGTACAATATATCTTTGTTCATTTAAAGGTCTATGTAAAATCACAGGTGTCATAGCAGCCAATGTTTTCCATAATTTAGGTTGTATGGGACCTGTTTCATCGAAACTCACTAAAGGAGGAAACCATCCATTAACATGTCACCTAGTAATTGCTAAAGGATAAGGGATGAATGAATCATTTTACATGGATCTATAAGGTTTTTTTAAAAATCAAGTTTAATTGTTGATCCAAAAGATAGGGACACCCCCATTTGATCAGATAATGTCTGGTGGCAACAATGGGAATAGATAACTTTAGGGTATACATGTATTTTTTTTTAACAAGGAAAGCCAGAAATTTTGTTCATGTTTTTTTAGGCCTGTAGTCTTCGTTTATCAGAATCTGGAGGGGGCAGTGTACCACTTGGAAAGTCTTTTAAATGAGGGGCTGTCTGTTTTATGGCATCATATTGGTTTTTTGTGTGTGTGTCCCTGGCATCAGCAGCTGTAAGGACCAAAAGTCTTTTGCCATTGTCTCTCTCAGAGAATCAGTAAGCATGCCTTTTAAGGAAGTGCTAACACATCCATTCAAAACCAGAGCTGATCCTTGTAAGGAGGAAGGCATGGCAAAGCAAATAGGTGGATAAATGGACATGACTGAAAAATTGAAGGGAGCGCTGACCACTGTTTTAGCATTATTAGGATAGATGGAAGCCCTGCCCAAAAGATGAGTATCATTAAAAAAAACACGAATGGGCTCATTTATCCAATCAACAGGCTGGAAAGAAGGTGGATTAGGCAAATAGGCCCAATGAAATTTTTCTGTGCTGGAGGGCCTCAGCTGACACGCCCACACAGCAAGCATAGCCACAAACATTACCATAGGAGTGGCCTCATGTGTCTCCCTTTGTATTAATTTTTCAGCCTGTTGAGCGGGATGTTTTAGCTGGCCCCAAGTTGGCACCGTGTTGGAGGTAGTTGTTTGAGTACGATGATGGCAACGAGATGGAGCAGAATACAGTTCGACTCGATCAGCATGTCTCTCCTGAAGCACCAGGTATCTGAAGTGACATATTAGTGGTGAAGCCTCAGGTGAAGGGTCACTCGCCCTTCGGCCTTTTTTTTTTTTTGGCTCTCTCAGGTCTGGACTCGATGAGCTTTTGATCTCCACATCTTTTTTTGGTCTTGGACTCTAGGACTCCAGGGATCTCAGTGACCTCAGGGGTCTTTGTGATCTTGGAGATCTCATGGGACTGGACATGTCAAATCAGTCTGTCAGGAATCCAGACAGGAGAAGTGGAATTTTGTGGAAACACACAAGCATACCCTCTCTCGCAAGTTAACAGCACATATGGCCTTTTTCACTTTTTGGTAAGGAGGTCTTTTTACTTGACCAGGGGCCAAGTCGTAGTCCCTTCAGGAATCTAGTGTCTCATCATTATAGTCTGTCCCTATGTGTCTACATTTAAATGATTAATTACAAACAAAGCATGGTGTAGAACATGATGTGGAGAAGAATACTTAAATTTTCCCTGCCTTAATTTAGTTATTTGATTTTTTAAAGTCTGGTGTGTCCTTTTTACTATGGCTTGGCCTTGGGAATTATAAGGTATTCTTGTTGAATGCACTATAGAAAATTGTTGACAAAATCTCTTAAAAGAAGCAGAAGTATAAGTTGGGGCATTATTTGTTTTTATCTGTTTAGGGAGTCTTATTTGGGAAAAGCATTGAAACAAGTGTTGAATTACATCTTTTGTTGTTTTACCTGATCTAGCAGAGGCTGTAATAACATGAGAAAAGGTATCTACGGTAACATGTACAAATGACAGTTTTTTAAAGACCAGGGAATGAGTTACGTCTATTTGTCAGAGAGCATTAGGCCTAAGGCCTTGGGGATTTACTCCTAATGGTAGAGATGGATTAGATGTTGGGCAATTTGACATAACTATTTGTCTAGCTGTCTTCTTAGGGATATGAAATTTATACCTTAAACCAACTGTATTTTGATGGTGAATTTTGTGAGAATTTTTGGCCTTGTCAATCTTTTTATGTAAGTTTAAAGCAATTACCTTAGTTAATGTATTTGTCAAAGCATTTTTTTAATGTAAAGGGCTGGGCAAGCTGGAATGGGCTCTAATATGTCCCACAAAATATTTTTTATCTCTATGTTTAATCTCTTTTTGTAAATTAAACAACAAGGAGAAGATGGTAGTCTTATTTTTGGGGATATTAGCAGTCTCAATATGAGGAAACAACCCTACAGTATATCGGGAGTCAGTCAAAAGATTGAAGGTATGGTCTCTCAAATGTTGAAAAGCGCAAATAATTGTTCTTAACTCAGCTCTTTGGGCAGATGTCTCTTTAGTTATCTGAACATGGGATTTTTTTTTATTAATAATTGTAACTGCTTTACCATTAGAGGAGCCATCTGTGAAAACTAAAATTGCCCCATCCAAAGGTTGAATAGAAAATTTTTTTGGAAAAATCACAGAATGTGTTTTTAAAAAATGTAAAAATGGGGCTTGAGGGTAAATGAAACAAAATTTGACCCCTGAAATCTATCAGGGCAACTTGTCAATCATCACTATTTTGTAAAAGAAATTGTAGTTGATCATTATTAAATGGAATCACTATATTTGTTACTTAAAAAAAAAAAGTTTTACTTTTTTTTTTTTACCTTTTATAATTGTGTCACCAAGCTAGGATAAGACAAAACTATTTGGGGGGGGGGGGTCACTGGTAGATGGAACCATTTTAATGGGCCTTTTTGTCACAAGCATCTTGTAAGTGTATGTTCTGTGGTGAGAATAATTAAATCTCATCTTTTGGTAATATTAATCTTAATTAACTGATCATTTAAAGTCTCATCTACTTTAACAAGAGCTGACTCTGCCTCACTAGTCAATTTTTTTTTTAGAACTGGGAACAAGATCACCCTTTAAGCAATCAAACAAAGACTTTAAATCTGTAGTAGTCAGTCTTAAATGTGGGTGTATCTAATGAATATCTCCTAATAATTTTTGGAAATCAGTTAAAGTTAGTAAACAATCTCTCTGCAGCTATATGGGTATTTAACACCCTCCCTAAATAAGAAAAAGGAGGATTTATTTGTATCTTATCTGGAGCTATTTTTAAACCCCAGTTTTTTTAAGGCCTCAATCAATTTAGATAAGATTTGTTGTAATAAGGCTCTATCTTTATGGGCAGCCAAAATATTATCTATATAGTGTATCAAATATAGATCTTTATACTTTTTTTTTTTAACATTTTGTACAGCTTGATCTACAAATTTTTGACACAAGGTGGAGCTATTTTTTATTTTTTGAGGCAAAACCTTCCATTGAAACCGTTTATAGGGCTGTTTAAAATTAGCTGAAGGGAGACTGAAAGCAAACCTTTTACAATTTTGAACAGCCAGGGGCATGGTAAAGAAACAATCTTGTAGATCTATAACTATCACATTATATTGAAAGGCACAGTTACTGGGGAAGGGAGACCCATAATCATGACAAGCTTGTTTAGGCTCTTTTAGTAGCTTATATGGGACCAGTTCCTATTTTTCCTCTTTTTTGTCTTTCCTTTCTGCTTTGGTAAAAACTACTGGAAAGGCCATAGAGAATTTCAAGTTTCCCTGTTGTTTTCTTTTAGCCTGGGTGAGGCCCCCCTGAGGGGGCTTTTTCTAAGGAGGGTGCTCTGTATATTGTGTATGTGTCTGTTTCAAGAGTTTTTTTGTTTTAGAAAACTCTATTTTTTTCAGCCTCAGGCAGTCTGTTTCAAGAGCTCCTTTGTTTCAGAAAACTCTTTATCTTTTTCAGCCTCAGGCAATGTTTTGGGAGGCTTTGGGGGCAAAGTGGGGAACTCTTGGGCCCTGAGAGGCACAAACAGAGGCTGTGGCAATGGCCTTAAATCAGAAAGTGATGGATACATTTTTAAAGGTTTCTGTAGAGGAGGGGGGGGCCTCGCTAGGGGGCCTGGCCGCAGCGTCCTGTAAATCCTCTAATTCTTCAGGAGGTTGAGCACAGTCTCCCTCCTTTTCTTTCATCAGTGGCAGAAAACATGATCTGTGTAGAAGGTGGAGGCCCACCATCTACCACTGTAGCCTCTCCCATAGGCTGTCTAACAGCCTCATGCCGGGGGTCCAGGATGTCACTAATCATATTTTACAGACTAAAAGCATCTACAGGAACCTTTTCTGGCCCATGTAAAGTATAAAACAAATGTAACTGATCTCCAACCTTAGTCCAGGTTTTTAGATTTACGGTGTCCTCCTCAGGAAACCATGAGCATTGCTCTTGGACAAAAATTAGAAATTTAGACAGTCTCCCTTTGTTTATCTTAACACTTCTATGGGCTAACATGTGAAGTAATATTTCAATAAACATTTGTCTATTCTTGGATGCAGAGAGACCCATTTTCCTAGAGAATATTCTTATTTCTTTTGTACCCTCCTCACCCTGCCTAAACTGCAGAGAGGTGCCGGCCACCCACAGGTACAATCCTAACCGCTCTGCATTGCAGTCATGAAGTTACTTACCCTTTAGATGTCCCTGTTCAGGCGCCACTTGTCAGTCTAGCTCTAGCAGCCAGGGAATCAGCCTGAAGGGATGAGCAGTGTCGGCGGGAAATGATGTGGCCTCTGACTCGAGGTACCCGACTACATGTTTATTTTAGCATCAGGTCTTTTTTATATTTTTTCGAAAGCATTAGGTCAGAGGTTTTACATTTTTAGCTCCCCCTCACCCAGATTTATTATCTCTTTGTTGTCCTTCAACAGAGTTCCTGCTTCAGCAGTTCTCTCAGAATTGTGTTTACTTGTGATTACATTGTAACTCATGTTTATGTCTGGGCCACATACCACATTTTTCAGTTTATTTTTTATCTTTAAAAATCCTGTTTGCCCCTAGTATCCTAAGCTCACTATCTCCTAAAAAGACTTTTAACTATTTTTAATTATTTTTAAACCCTAAACTCAGCAAACTTCCTTTGCCATAAACACTTTCCTCACAAACAGGTCTCAGATAACAATCTTTCCCATGGCCTCAAGCTGTGGCCTACGTGTTCATCTTGGGACATTTTTTGTAAAAATCTTTGAACAAATGTCAATGGTTATTTTATAGATTATTTTCTGGACACAACTGCAGAAGGCTTTGTGTTTTCTCATGTTTTTTTCAAGAACAAGAAGCACCTTAACATTCTTTCTAGCCAACTCAACCGAAGAAAGGAAAGAACAAGTCAGGATCACAAAACTTAACTTTTTTATCCCAGGACCATGCCTGCGGAATGAGGAGAGGGGGCTGGGGCCGTGCCTTCATTTTGTCAGTAATGTCTAATGTGGCTCCCAACAATGTTGAGCATCTTTTCACGTGTTTGTTAACTACCTGTATGTCTTCTTTGGAGAAATGTCTGTTTAGGTCTTTGGCCCATTTTTGATTGGGTCATTTATTTTTCTGGAATTGAGCTGCAGGTGCTGCTTGTATATTTTTGAGATTAATTCTTTGTCAGTTGCTTCGTTTGCTATTATTTCCCCCTATTCCCCCTATTATTGAAGGCTGTCTTTCCACCTTGCTTAGAGTTTCCTTCATTGTGAACAAGCTTTTAAGTTTAATTAAGTCCCATTTGTTTATTTTTGCTTTTATTTCCATTACTCTGAGAGACAGGTCATGGAGGATCCTGCTGTGATTTATGTCAGAGAGTGTTTTTTTCCCCTACGTTTTCCTCTAGGAGTTTTATAGTTTCTGGTCTTGCGTTTAGATCTTTAATCCATTTTGAGTTTATTTTTGTGTATGGTGTTAGAAAGTGTTCTAGTTTCATTCTTTTATAAGTGGTTGACCAGTTTTCCCAACACCACTTGTTACAGAGATTGTCTTTTCTACATTGTATATTCTTCCCTCCTTTGTCAAAGATAAGGTGTCCATAGACGCGTCAGTTTATCTGTGGGCTTTCTATTTTGTTCCATTGGTCTATATTTCTGTCTTTGTGCCAGTACCATACTGTCTTGATGACTGTGGCTTTGTAGTAGAGCCTGAAGTCAGGCAGGTTGATTCCTCCAGTTCCATTCTTCTTTCTCAAGATTGCTTTGGCTATTCGAGGTTTTTTGTATTTCCATACAAATTATGAAGCTATTTGTTCTAGTTCTCTGAAAAATACCGTTGGTAGTTTGATAGGGATTGCATTGATCTATAGATTGCTTTGGGTAGTATACTCATTTTCACTATATTGATTCTTCCAATCCATGAACATGGTATATATCTCCATCTATTTGTGTCATCTTTGATTTCTTTCATCAGTGTTTTATAGTTTTCTATATATAGGTCTTTTGTTTCTTTAGGTAGATTTATTCCTAAGTATTTTATTTTTTTCATTGCAATGGTGAATGGAATTGTTTCCTTAATTTTTCTGTTTCTCATTGTTAGTGTGTAGGAATGCAAGGGATTTCTCTGTGTTACTTTTATATCCTGCAACTTTACTATATTCATTGATTAGCTCTAGTAATTTTCTGGTGGAGTCTTTAGGGTTTTCTATGTGAGGATCATGTCATCTGCAAAGAGTGAGGGTTTTACTTCTTTTCCAATTTGGATTCCTTTTATTTCTTTTTCTTCTCTGATTACTGGGACTAAAACTTCCAAAACTATGTTGAATAGTAGTGGTGAGAGTGGGCACCCTTGTCTTGTTCCTAACTTTATGGGAAATGCTTTTAATTTTTCTCCATTAAGGATAATGTTTGTTGTGGGTTTATTATGTATGGCTTTTATTATGTTGACGTATGTTCCTTCTATTCCTGCTTTATGGACGGTTTTTATCATAAATGGATGTTGAGTTTTGTCAAAGGCTTTCTCTGCATCTATTGAGATAATCATATGGCTTTTAACTTTCAATTTGTTAATGTGGTGTGTCACATTGATTGATTTGCTAATGTTGAAGAATCCTTGCATCCCTGGGATAAAGCGCACTTGGTCATGATGTATGATCTTTTTAATATGTTGTTGGATTCTGTTTGCTAGGATTTTGTTAAGGATTTTTGCATCTATGTTCATCCATGATATTGGCCTGTAGTTTTCTTTTTTTGTGATATCTTTGTCAGGTTTTGGTATTAGGGTGATGGTGGCCTCATAGAATGAGTTTTGAAGTTTACCTTCCTCTGTAATTTTCTGGAAGAGTTTGAGTAGGATAGGTGTTAGCTCTTCTCTAAATTTTTGGTAGAATTCAGCTGTGAAGCCGTCTGGTCCTGGGCTTTTGTTTCCTGGAAGATTTCTGATTACATTTTCAATTTCCATGCTTGTGATGGGTCTGTTAAGATTTTATATTTCTTCCTGGTTCAGTTTTGGAAAGTTGTACTTTTCTAAGAATTTGTCCATTTCTTCCAAGTTGACCATTTTATTGGTATATAGTTGCTGATAGTAGTCTCTTATGATCCTTTGTATTTCTGTGTTGCCTGCTGTGATTTCTCCACTTTCATTTCTAATTTTGTGGATTTGATTCTTCTCCCTTTGTTTCTCAATGAGTCTGACTAAGGTTTGTCTATTTTATTTATCTTCTCAAAGAACCAGCTTTTGGTTTTGTTGATTTTTGCTATGGTCTACTTTGTTTCCTTTTCATTTATTTCTGCCCAAATTTTTATGATTTCTTTCCTTCTACTAACCCTGGGGTTCTTCATATCTTCTTTTTCTAGTTGCTTTAGGTGTAAAGTTAGGGTATTTATTTGATTTTTCTCTTCTTTCTTGAGGTAAGCTTGTATTGCTATGAACCTTCCCCTTAGCACTGCTTTTACTGAATCCCGTAGGTTTGGGGTTGTTGTGTTTTCATTTTCATTCACTTCTATGCATATTTTGATTTCTTTTTTTATTTCTTCTGTGATTTGTTGGTTATTCAGAAGCATGTTGTTTAGCCTACATATGTTTGTATTTTAAATAGTTTTTTCCCCCGTAGTTGACATCTAATCTTACTGCATTCTGATCAGAAAAGATGCTTGGAATGATTTCAATTTTTTTGAATTTACCAAGGCTAGATTTATGGCCCAGGATGTGATCTATCCAGGAGAAATTTCCATATGCACTTGAGAAAAAGGTGAAATTCATTGTTTTGAGGTGAAATGTCCTGTAGATATCAATTAGGTCTAACTGGTCCATTGTATCATTTAAAGTTTGTGTTTCTTTGCTAATTTTCTGTTTAGTTGATCTATCCATAGGTGTGAATGGGGTATGAAAGTCTCTCACTATTATTGTGTTACTGTTAGTTTCCCTTTTCATACTTGCTAGCATTTGCCTTATATATTGCAGTGCTCCTAAGTTGAGTGCATATTTAATTGCTATATCTTCTTCTTGGATTGATCCTTTGATCATTATGTAGTGTCCTTCTTTGTCTCTTTTCATGGCCTTTATTTCGAAGTCTATTTTATCTGATATGAGTATTGCTACTCCTGCTTTCTTTTGATCTCCATTTGCGTAAAATATATTTTTTCAAGCCCTTCACTTTCGGTCTGTTTGTGCTCCTTATTTTGAGGTGGGTCTCTTGTAGACAGCATATATAGGGGTCTTGTTTTGGTGTCCATTCAGCCAGTCTTTGTCTTTTGGTTGGGGCATTCAACCCATTTACCTTTAGGGTAATTATTGATAAGTATGATCCCATTGTGGAGAAGGCAATGGCACCCCACTCCAGTACTCTTGCCTGGAGAATCCCAGGGATGGGGGAGCCTGGTGGGCTGCCGTCTATGGGGTCACACAGAGTCGGACACGACTGAAGCGACTTAGCAGCAGCAGCAGCAGCAGCATGATCCCATTGCCATTTACTTTGTTCTTTTGGATTCGAGTTTATAAACCTTTTCTTTGTTTCCTGTCTAGAAAAGATCCTTTAGCATTTGTTGAAGAGCTCATTTGATGGTGCTGAATTTTCTCAGCTTTTGCTTGTCTGTAAGGCTTTTGATTTCTCCTTCATATTTGAATGAGATCCTTCCTGGGTGCAGTAATCTGGGTTGTGGGTTTTTCTCTTTCATCACTTTAAGGATGTCCTGCCATTTCATTGTGGCCTTAAGAGTTTTTATTGAAAGATCAGCTGTTATCCTTGTGGGAATCCCCTTGTGTGTTATTTTCTGTTTTTCCCTTGCTGCTTTTAATATTTTTTCTTTGTGTTTGATCTTAGTTAATTTGATTAATATGTGCCTTGGGGTGTTTTGCCTTGGGCTTATCCTGTTTGGGACTCTCTGGGTTTCTTGCACTTGGGTGGCTATTTCCTTCCCCATTTTAGGGAAGTTTTCAACTATTATCTCTTCAAGTATTTTCTCATGGTCTTTCTTTCTGTCTTCTTCTTCTGGGACTCCTATGATTCAAATGTTGGGGTGTTTGACATTGTCCCAGAGGTCTCTGAGGTTGTCCTCATTTCTTTTAATTCTTTTTTTCTTTTTTCCTCTCTGCTTCATTTATTCCCACCATTCTATCTTCCACCTCACTTATCCTATCTTCTGCCTCAGTTATTCTACTGTTGGTTCCCTTCAGATTGTTTTTTTTTATCTCAGTTATTGCATTATTCATTATTGATTGACTCTTTTTTATTTCTTCTAGGTCCTTGTTAAACATTTCTTACATCTTCTCAATCCTTGTCTCCAGACTATTTATCTGTAACTCCATTTTGTTTTCAAGATTTTGGATCATTTTTACTATCATTATTCTGAATTCTTTTTCAGGTAGACTCCCTATCTCCTCCTCTTTTGTTTGGTTTCATGGGCATTTATCCTGTTCCTTTATGTGCTGTATATTTATCTGCCTTTTCATCTTGTTTAGATTGCTGTGTTTGGGGTGGCCTTTCTGTATGATGGAAGTTTGTGGCTCCTCTTTATTGTGGAAGTTCCTCCCTGTGGATGGGGTTGGATGAGTGGCTTGTCATGGTTTCCTGGTTAGGGAAGCTTGTGTTAGTGTTCTGGTAGGTGGAGCTGTATCTCCTCTCTCTAGAGTGCAATGAAGTGTCCAGTAGTGAGTTTTGAGGTGTCTATGGGTTTGGTGTGACTTTTGGCCGCCTGTATTTTAATGCTCAGGGTTATGTTCCTGCATTGTTAGAGAATTAGCTTGGTATGTCTTGCTCTGAAACTTGTTGGCTCTTGGGTGGAGCTTGGTTTCAGTGTAGGTATGGAGACTTTTGGATGAGTTCTTGTCAATTAATGTTCCCTGGAGACAGGAATTCTCTGGTGTTCCCAAGTTTTGGAGTTAAGCCTCCTGCCTCTGGCTTTCAGTCTTATTCTTACAGTAGCCTCAAGACTTCTCCATCTATACAGCACTGATGAGAAAACATCTAGGTTAATAGTGAAAAGATTCTCCACAGTGAGGGACACCCAGAGAGGTTCACTGAGTTACATGGAGAAGAGAAGAGGGAGGAAGGAGATAGAGGTGACCAGGAGGAGAAGAGAGGGAATCAAAAGGAGAGAGACAGATCTAGCCAGTAATCAGTTCCCTAAGTGTTCTCCACAGCCTGGAACACCCAAAGAGACTCCCAGAGTTGGGTACAGAAGAGAAGGGGGAGGGAGGAGATAGAGGTGACCTGGAGGAGAAAAAGGAGAGGCAAAAGGGGGAGAGAGCAATCAAGCCAGTAGTCACACTCCTAAGTAAAAATGGATACTGAAGATTGGATGCTTAAAGGTACAAAATTGATAACAAATACCAAAAAGCAAAGATTAAAAATCTAGAATAGAGGTTAGACTCTCAAAAATACAATATTAAAGAAACAAAGCAAAACCATAAAAAATTATAAATATATATATATATGAAATTTGCTTTAAAAATATGGTCTTTTTTGCAAGATAATAGTAGGTTACAAAAATGAAAATCAAAGGAGTAATAAAGAGCTTAAAAATTAAAAAAAAAATTAATAATAATAGTAAAGTATATCTAGAAATTTCTCTGAAGCTGTTGAGGGCAGTGTGGGGTCAGTTCAGTTTCAGACAGTTCCTTGTTCCAGCTTATACTTCTTTTCAAGGTCTATAGGCCCTTTCCATTTTAGTCAGTGCTAACTACAGGGTTTTAATCTGTTGCACCTGTCACTTCCAAATTGGTTCCCTCTTCTTGTTTATTTTGGCTTCCTCTGTTTGCAAGTCTCTTCAGTGTCTAATTTCCACCCTGACACAAGGGGGTGAAGGCAGTCACTTATTTAGGCTAACTTGTTCAGTTGTGCTGTGGGGAGGGAGGATCACTGCAAACAAATATCACTGGCGTGTGTGGGGAGTGCTCACAGTGTCTGGGCCACACTGGGTTTGCCCCACCTCAAGATGTGTGTGCTTTCCTGGTCTACACTGCTCAGGCTCCAGGTTGCTCTGCAGGGAAATTGTTTAAAGCGGGCCCCTGGTTGTGTGCACTTCCCAGGTCTAAGCCACTCAGGTTCAGGTTCTCAGGTACTCCACAAAGGCACAGACTCAGTTAGGACTTCCCAAGTCTGAGCAGCTCAGGTGACCGGATGCTTGACGAGCGCACTCTCCCAGCTGGGCAGTGCATCTTATCCTCTCCCGGTCCCAGTCGCTCAGTTTCCTGGCTGCGCAGCAGGAGTGCCATCTCAAGTGTGCCATGTGTCTCCTCTGGGGAGCTGATCTCTGACTGCGACTCTTCTGGCAGATGTCAACTGTCCAGGATCCCAGGAAGACTTGGTTAGTAATTGGGAGCCTGCTCACAGTTTGGTAGAGGATGCCATCTCTGGGGGCAGAGATTGCCCCTCGCCTTCAGGCTCTGGCTGTTGCCCACCTGCCTCTCTGCCTCCAGCAGGTGGAGAGGCTGGTTCACAGCCAGCTAGCTCTCCTCTGGTATTCGCTCAGTCCTTTGTTCTGTGAGCAGGCCCAGCAGCGCCTTAGGTTAGAGTTTTTCATGGAAAAGTTCTCTTTTTCTCTTTTTGATTTTTTCTCTCTCTGGCTACCCCACAGTTTGGGTTTCTATCTCATGTTAGCTCCCACCCGCACCTCCCTGTTCAGCCCCAACTCGCTGCTGGCAGATGTGAGTGTCTGGGCTACTTCTCCGCTGGGAGTTGTGGTTAGGCACATAATTTGTGGGGTTTTTTACCCCCTCCCAGTTCTGTTGCCCTCTGAGATTCCAAAACTCCCCACAGACCCATCAGTGAGAGGGTTTCCTGATGTTTGGAAACTTATCCTTCTTCATGACTCCCTCCCCAGGACAGGTCTCCATCTGTAACACTTTTGTCTCTCTTTTTATCTTTTATATTTTGTCCTACCTCCTATTGAAGAGAATGGGCTGCCTTTCTGGGTGCCTGGTGTCCTCCACCAGCATTCAGAAGTTGTTTTGTGGAATTTGCTCAGCTTCAAATGATCTTTTGATGAATTTGTGGGGGAGAAAGTGGTCTTCCCGGCCTATTCCTCTGCCATCTTAGGACTGCCCCCATGAAAAACTGAGTGCCATCCTTTAAGAGCATCATCTTTGAGGATTTTAAATAAAGATACACAAAACATCATCATTGGATAGTACTAACCAAATTTTTATAAAAAGCAAGATTCTGATGACCATATATTCGATATCTTAGAACTTTTTAGTCAAATTAAAGAGTATAGTAAGATAGGCTGGTTGTTCCTAGCTGTACTGGAGAAAGTACCGAAGGAAATGGATGAGGTTGGGGATTCAAATTCCCAGGCCAAACTGTACACAAATGGCCAGAAAGATTCTCAGCCTGACCTGAAAGAAACCTTTGTTTCCTGTTACCACGGGCCTCAACCAGCACTGAGATTTGTGAAAACTAAATCCAGAGTCTCATCCTGTCAGTGTCTGAATTAAATATAAATTGATTTCCCAATCTTCTGCCAAAGTGCGAGCATTCATTGGGAAGTAATGGGCACCTGAAATTGGAATGGGGACATATGGGAAGGTCTCAATGAAGTTGGAAACTTTAATGTTTAACTAACATTTAGCTAAGTTTAGCTGTGATTAAGTTTAGCTACATGTAAGTTTAGCTGCATCTTCTTTACCACTTATGCATTCCAGAACCAAAAAAATAACCTTAGAATGGGTTTGGGTATACAGCACCAGCTAGGTGGCAATAGCTTGCATATATCTGAGGTAAGGTTCTCCAGGATATTGTATGTGCTATAAATTAATGGCCAATATGTGGTGCTATTTGTTATTTTGTATTGACTTTTAGTTGATTTGCAATATTTTGTTAGTTTCAGGTGTACAGCAAAGTGATTCAGATATATGTGTGTGTATGTGTATATATATGTATATATGTGTGTGTGTGTGTGTATATATATATATATATATATATTCTTTTTCAGATTCTTCTCCATTATTATCAGAAGATATAGAATAAAGTTCCCTGTGCTATACAGTAAATTATTGTTATTTATCTACTTTATTTGCCTTGATTCATGGACTTAACATTCCAGGTTCTTATGCAATATTGCTCTTTACAGCATCAGATCTTGCTTCTATCACCAGTAACATCCACAACTGGGTATTGTTTTTGCTTTGGCGCCATCACTTCATTCTTTCTGGAGTTATTTCTCCACTGATCTCCAGTAGCATATTGGGCACCTTCCAACCTGGGGAGTTCCTCTTTCAGTATCTTATCATTTTGCCTTTTCATACTGTTCATGGGATTCTCAAGGCAAGAATACTGAAGTGGTTTGCCATTCCCTTCTCCAGTGGACCACATTCTGTCAGACCTCTCCACCATGACCCGCCCATCTTGGGTGGCCCCACACGGCATGGCTTAGTTTCACTGAGTTAGACAAGGCTGTGGTCTGTGTGATGAGAATGACTAGTTTTCTGTGATTATGGTCTCAATGTGTCTGCCCTCTGATGCCCTCTCACAACACCTACCGTCAAATTGGAAATGGTCAAACAGGAGATTGGAAGAGTGAACATAGACATTCCGGGAATCAGCGAACTGAATTGGACTGGAATGGGTGAAATTAACTCTGATGACCATTATATCTAAAACTGTGGGCAGGAATCCCTTAGAAGAAATGGAGTAGCCATCATGGTCAACAAGAGTCTGAAATGCAGTACTTGGATGCAATCTCAAAAACGACAGAATGATCTCTGTTCGTTTCCAAGGCAAACCATTCAATATCACAGTAATCCAAGTCTATGCCCCAACCAGTAACGCTGAAGAAGCTGAAATTGAATGGTTCTATGAAGGCCTACAAGACCTTTTAGAACTAACACCCAAAAAAGATGTCCTTTTCATTATAAGGGACTAGAATGCAAAAGTAGGAAGTCAAGAAACACGTGGAATAACAGGCAAATTTGGCCTTGGAATACGGAATGAAGCAGGGCAAAGGCTAATAGAGTTTTGCCAAGAGAATGCACTGGTCATAGCAAACATCCTCTTTCAATAACACAAGAGAAGACTCTACACATGGACATCACTAGATGGTCAACACTGATATCAGATTGATTATATTCTTTGCAGCCAAAGATGGAGAAGCTCTATACAGTCAGCAAAAACAAGACTGGGAGCTGACTGTGGCTCACATCATGAAATCCTTATTGCCAAATTCAGACTTAAATTGAAGAAAGTAGGGAAAGCTACTAGACCTTTCAGGTATGACCTAAATCAAATCCCTTATGATTATACAATGGAAGTGAGAAATAGATTTAAGGGACTAGATCTGATAGATAGAGTGCCTGATGAACTATGGATGGAGGTTCGTTACACTGTACAGGAGACAGGGATCAAGACCATCCCCATGGAAAAGAAATGCAAAAAAAGCAAAATGGGGAGGTGGGCTGTCTGGGGAGGCCTTACAAATAGCTGTGAAAAGAAGAGAAGCAAAAAGCAATGGAGAAAAGAAAAGATATAAGCATCTGAATGCAGAGTTCCAAAGAATAGCGAGAAGAGATAAGAAAGCCTTCCTCAGTGGTCAATGCAAAGAAATAGAGGAAAACAACAGAATGGGAAAGACTAGGGATCACTTCAAGAAATTTAGAGATACCAAGGGAATATTTCATGCAAAGATGGGCTCAATAAAGGACAGAAATGGTATGGACCTAACAGAAGCAGAAGATATTAAGAAGAGGTGGCAAGAATACACACAAGAACTATACAAAAAAGACCTTCACGACCAAGATAATCACGATGGTGTGATCACTGACCTAGAGCCAGACATCCTGGAATGTGAAGTCAAGTGAGCCTTAGAAACCATCACTACAAACAAAGCTGGTGGAGGTGATGGAATTCCAGTTGAGCTATTTCAAGTCCTGGAAGATGATGCTGTGAAAGTGCTGCACTCAATATGCCAGCAAATTTGGAAAACTCAGCAGTGGCCACAGGACTGGAAAAGGTTAGTTTTCATTCCAATCCCAAAGAATGGCAATGCCAAAGAATGTTCAAACTACTGCACAATTGCACTCATCTCACATGCTAGTAAAGTAATGCTCAAAATTCTCCAAGCCAGGCTTCAGCAATACATGAACCACGAACTTTCAGATGTTCAAGCTGGTTTTAGAAAAGGCAGAGGAACCAGAGATCAAATTGCCAACATCTGCTGGATCATGGAAAAAGCAAGAGAGTCCCAGAAAAACATCTATTTCTGCTTTATTGACTATGCCAAAGCCTTTGACTGTGTGGATTACAACAAACTGTGGAAAATTCTGAAAGAGATGGGAATACCAGACCACCTGATCTGCCTCTTGAGAAACCCGTATGCAGGTCAGGATGCAGCAGTTAGAACTGGGCATGGAACAACAGACTGGTTCCAAATAGGAAAAGGAGTACATCAAGCCTGTATATTGTCACCCTGCTTATTTAACTTATATGCAGAGTACATCATGAGAAACGCTGGGCTGGAAGAAGCACAAGCTGGTATCAAGATTGCTGGGAGAAATATCAATAACCTCAGATATGTAGATGACACCACCCTTATGGCAGAAGAGGAACTGAAAAGCCGCTTGATGCAAGTGAAAGAGGAGAGTGAAAAAGTTGGCTTAAAGCTCAACATTCAGAACACTAAGATCATGGCATCCAGTCCCATCACTTCATGGGAAATAGATGGGGAAACAGTGGAAACAGTGTCAGACTTTGTTTTTCTGGGCTCCAAAATCACTGCAGATGGTGATTGCAGCCATGAAATTAAAAGACACTTACTCCTTGGAAGGAAAGTTATGACCAACCTAGATAGCATATTGAAAAGCAGAGACATTACTTTGCCAACAAAGGTCCATCTAGTCAAGGCTATGGTTTTTCCAGTAGTCATGTATGGATGTGAGAGTTGGACTGTGAAGAAAGCTGAGCGCTGAAGAATTGATGCTTTTGAACTGTGGTGTTGGAGAAGACTCTTGCGAGTCCCTTGGACTGCAAGGAGATCCAACCAGTCCATACTAAAGGAAATCAGTCCTGGGTGTTCATTGGAAGGACTGATGATGAAGATGAAACTGAAACTCCAATCCTTTGGCCACCTCATACGAAGAGTTGACTCATTGGAAAAGACTCTGATGCTGGGAGAGATTGGGGGCAGGAGGAAAAGGGGACTACAGAGGATGAGATGGCTGGATGGCATCACCGACTCGATGGACATGAGTTTGAGTGAACTCTGGGAGTTGGTATGGACAATGTGCTTGGCGTAGTGTGATTCATGAGTTAGCAAGGAGTCAGACACAACTGAGCGACTGAATGAACTATCTACTTTATATATAGTGGTGTGTATCTATTAATCCCATATTCCTAATTTATTCCTTTCTCGCTTTATCTTTGGTAACCATATGTTTATTTCTATGTCTGTGAGTCCATTTCTGTTTTGTAAACAAGTTCATTTGTATTGGGTTTTTTGATTCCACATATAAGTTATATCATATAATATTTGCTTTCTCTGTCTGACTTCCTTCACTTACTATGTTTATCTATAGGTCTATCCATGTTACTACAAATGGTGTTCTTTCATTCTTTTCATGTCTGAGTAATATTTCTGAGTAATATGTATATACAGATCATCTTTATCCATTCATCTGTAATGGAACATATGTTGCTTCCACGTCTTAGCAACTGTGAGTAGTGCTGTTACGAACATAATGCTGTTTCTTCCACTGCCAAGATTCACATGTCCAGGAATTAAGAGATGGAAATAGAAGTGGTACCTTTCATTATTATTATAGTGTGAAGTGATTGTATTAGCAAGATGTTTGCTCCTTGTCCCTGCAACCCAATTTTCTGTTAGCCTAGATGTCTTAGTTCTAAAGGGAGAGAGGCTTCCACTCACAAACACAACAATGGTAACACTGAACTGAAATTAAGACTGTCATCTGTCCACTTTAGGTTCTTCATGCCTTTGTATCAAAGACAGTTTCTGTACTGGATTGATACTGAATACTGAAGTGAAATTGGTCGGTTCCTTACTAATGAAGGTAAAGAGGAGTATGTCCAGAATAGAGGTGATACTTTGGGTGACCCTTTAAAACTATTGGGTTGCCCAAAAAGTTCATTAGGGTTTTTCCATTCCATTTTATGGAAAAATCTGAATGAACTTATTGGCCAACCCAATATCATGCCTGCTCATTAATGTAAACAGAAAAATGCCACAATGCAATTCAGGCAGGCTAGTTAAGGCTCAGCTCTTTAAAGAATAAAGCTTTAAGTCATCTCACCAGGTGAAGAACCATGACCAGCTGAAGTGCTTTCTGAGGGCAAAAACAACATGGAGAGGATGGTGGAAGAAGGTAGTAATAGACAGTTATGACAACATGTAAAGAATCTGCTTGCAACACAGGAGACCTGGGTTCAATCCCTGGGTCAGGAAGATTTCCTGGAGAAGGGAATGGCTACCCACTCCAGTATTCTTGCCTGGAGAATTCCATGGACAGGGGAGCCTGGTGGGCTACAGTCCATCACAAGCAGTTGAACATGACTGAGCAACAAACATTTTCACTTCCTTGGCCACATGACCAGTTGCAGAAATGAGGGCAGTAATTATTATGAGTATTTCTTCCTTATTCTGTTATAAATATGATTGTGGGTATACATTTGTATCAGATTTTTTCCTTCCTTCTCTCATTCCCTTCACATATAACATGAGTTATATTAATAACAGTTAATCACACAGCATTAAATTCCAGGATATCAGGGAGAAGAGTGACCATCAACTAAAGACTTTCCATTGTCTTGAGTGGAAAGAGTGATCAGATCAGATCAGTCGCTCAGTCATGTCCGACTCTTTGCGACCCCATGAATCGCAGCACGCCAGGCCTCCCTGTCCATCACCAACTCCCGGAGTTCACCCAGACTCACGTCCATGGAGTCAGTGATGCCATCCAGCCATCTCATCCTCTGTCGTTCCCTTCTCCTCCTGCCCCCAATCCCTCCCAGCATCAGAGTCTTTTCCAATGAGTCAACTCTTCGCATGAGGTGGCCAAAGTACTGGAGTTTCAGCTTTAGCATCATTCCTTCCAAAGAAATCCCAGGGCTGATCTCCTTCAGAATGGACTGGTTGGATCTGCTTACAGTCCAAGGGATTCTCAAGAGTCTTCTCCAACACCACAGTTCAAAAGCATCAATTCTTTGGCGCTCAGCCTTCTTCACAGTCCATCTCTCACATCCATACATGACCACTGGAAAAACCATAGCCTTGACTAGATGGACCTTTGTTGGCAAAGTAATGTCTCTGCTTTTCAATATGCTATCTAGGTTGGTCATAACTTTCCTTCCAAGGAGTAAGCGTCTTTTAATTTCATGGCTGCAGTCACCATCTGCAGTGATTTTGGAGCCCAGAAAAACAAAGTCTGACACTGTTTCCACTGTTTCCCCATCTATTTCCCATGAAGTGGTGGGACCGGATGCCATGATCTTAGTGTTCTGAATGTTGAGCTTTAAGCCAACTTTTTCACTCTCCACTTTCACTTTCATCAAGAGGCTTTTGAGTTCCTCTTCACTTTCTGCCATAAGGGTGGTATCATCTGCATATCTGAGGGTATTGATATTTCTCCCAGCAATCTTGATTCCAGCTTGTGTTTCTTCCGGCCCAGTGTTTCTCATGATATACTCTGCATATAAGTTAAATAAACAGGGTGACAATATACAGGCTTGATGTACTCCTTTTCCTATTTGGAACCAGTCTGTTGTTCCATGCCCAGTTCTAACTGTTGCTTCCTGACCTGCATACAAATTTCTCAAGAGGCAGATCAGGTGGTCTGGTATTCCCATCTCTTTCAGAATTTTCCACAGTTTGTTGTGATCCACACAGTCAAAGGCTTTGGCATAGTCAATAAAGCAGAAACAGATGTTTTTCTGGAATTCTCTTGCTTTTTCTATGATCCAGCGGATGTTGGCAATTTGATCTCTGGTTCCTCTGCCTTTTCTAAAACCAGCTTGAACATCAGGAAGTTCACAGTTCACATATTGCTGAAGCCTGGCTTGGAGAATTTTGAGCATTACTTTACTAGCATGTGAGATGAGTGCAATTGTGCGGTAGTTTGAGCATTCTTTGGCATTGCCTTTCTTTGGGATGGGAATGAAAACTGACCTTTTCCAGTCCTGTGGCCACTGCTGAGTTTTCCAAATTTGCTGGCATATTGAGTGCAGCACTTTCACAGCATCATCTTCCAGGACTTGAAATAGCTCAACTGGAATTCCATCACCTCCACTAGCTTTGTTCATAGTGATGCTTTCTAAGGCCCACTTGACCTCACATTCCAGGATGTCTGGCTCTAGGTCAGTGATCACACCATCGTGATTATCTGGGTCGTGAAGATCTTTTTTGTACAGTTCTTCTGTGTATTCTTGCCATCTCTTCTTAATATCTTCTGCTTCTGTTAGGTCCATACCATTTCTGTCCTTTATCAAGCTCATCTTTGCATGAAATGTTCCTTTGGTATCTCTGATTTTCTTGAAGTGATCCCTAGTCTTTCCCATTCTGTTGTTTTCCTCTATTTCTTTGCATTGATCACTGAAGAAGGCTTTCTTATCTCTTCTCGCTATTCTTTGGAACTCTGCATTCAGATGTTTATATCTTTCCTTTTCTCCTTTGCTTTTTGCTTCTCTTCTTTTCACAGCTATTTGTAAGACCTCCCTAGACAGCCATTTTGCTTTTTTGCATTTCTTTTCTATTGGAATGGTTTTGATCCCTGTCTCCTGTACAATGTCAAAGCATCTTTCAATTATACACAGGATCGTTGGCAGAAGTACAACTTTATTTGCAGATTAAGTATGGTTTAAAGGGATACATAGGAATGCCAGGTGGAAGGGGAGGGATGTATTGTCTGCTTTTATGTGTCAATTCGAATAGGCTGTAGATCCAGGTAATCAATTAAACCAAAGTCTAGCTGTTGTTGTGAAGATTTTGAAGATATAGTTAACATTTACAATCAATTGAATGTAAGAAAAGGAGATTCCCTTCATAATCTTGGGGAGCTTAATCCACTCAATGAAGAGCCAAAGAGCAAAGTTCTAGAAGCTGAGGATACACAAAGACAGATTCTCCCTTGAGTTCCTCAACACCTTGGTTGTGGCTGAGTTAAATCAATTTCAGATTTGTGATCTCCTAAACTATAAGATTACAATTTTGTGTTGTTATATGTCACCACATTCATGGTAAATTCTTATAGCAGGTAGAAGAAACTAATACAGGGCAGACAGGCAGAAAGGAAACAAAGACAGGGAGAAGGCATACAGGCTGGAGCAGGGCAGGTGATGAAGAGTTAGGTGGACAGTCAGAGATACAGGTGAGTAGGAGAAGGGAACAAAAAAGAAGAAGCCTGAGAATGGGTGAGACAGTCTGATGAGCAGGAGACAGATGAGATCAACTGGCGGCCAAGCAGGTGGAAAGACGGAAGTCGGCAGAAAGGCAGGCAGAGGAGAGCAATACAAAGATAAGATGGCAGGAAAAAGTCCCTCAGAACTTGTCCTTGTCCTTGCAGATCTTAAGTGAGACTCCTGAGATGCAGGTGGATCCCGTTCTTGGACCTCAACACAATTTCTGGTGTGAGGCAGGGAACCCTTGAGGGATCCGGTGACAGCTCAAAATGAAGCAAGGTCAGGGCCATGGCCACCTTCATCTCATTCATGACAAACTGCTTCCCGATGCACTTCCTGGGCCCAGGAGGGAAAATGAAATGAGAAGTGGTCTCAAATCCTGTTCTGAGCTGGGTAGGCATTGGCCACTGACCAGAAACAGGATATTCAGAGCTGTCTTCCAGGTGACCAAGCCCTGATCCTTTTCTTACGAGTCACACTAAACTTGCCACCCAAGCCTTGGTCCACCCTCTCCCTGTGACCTTTGACAAAGCCCACCTCTCTAAGGACTCCTAACTTCTACTTCTTCTCTCACCAGAAAATCCTGTTGGTGAGGGTCAGCACTCCTAAGTCACAGAGTCAAGTCAAGTGAATCAGGAAATGTGAATTAGAACTTTGTTCACTGGCCCACAGGCAGTTTCTGGTTTCAGGTAGGGCAGGGCAGTGTAAGGGGTGGGTTAGGCCATACTCTCAGGTCCTTGTCATACATGGGTAAACACAGGGACCTGAATCTCCAGACAGGACAAGACAGGATTGTCTAAGGAAGTCTAAATGGCAACAGGGAGGTTTCCTGGAGAGGTCACAGGTTAGTGACCCTGAACCTGCTGGACCATTTGCCTCCCAGTTGATGAACTGGCCTCCTGTGTCCCCTCAGCTCCTCAGTCAATGTGCCTCTGAAACCTTCTCATTCTAATCCAGAAATGACCCCCTAACCATCCCTTGGGCGCCTCAGCTGTCCTTTTTGGTCTCCCTACTTCTTCTTCTTCTAAAGCCACAGCATCTCCAGGCCTGCTATGTTCCCCATCACAGGCAGGACAATTCCCAGTGCTTCAGATGCATCATAACCCTCTCTGGATTGTTCCTCACTCATCTGGGGTCTGTCCATCTTCTCTTCCTCACTCAGCTCCTCTTAAGATCCCTTTCCCACACCTCTTTCAGCCACAGGCTCAAGGCTCAATCCAGTGAACACCTGTCCTCACCCCTCTGCTGACAACACTCTTCTTCCTTGGACCCCAAGTACCATTAGTGTTAACCCAAGGACACATCACTTGTGTCCTGTCCCAGGACGGTGCCAGGAACATGGAACCTTCCACAGTCTGCTCAATGAATGAATGAGTGAGTGAGTGAAAAGAAAGAAAGAAGGAATGACATCTGTCTTGAATAGAGGTTTTTTTTTGGTTTGTTTTTGTTTGTTTGTTTGACCATGCCATGTGGCTCATGGGGTTTTAGTTCCCCAACCAAGGATTGAATCTGGGCCCTCTGCAGTGAAAACAGAATTCTAACCATGAGACTACCAGGGAATTGCCAGAGTATTTGTTTCTTGACGGTGAGCTCTTAAAGTCAGGGACAAAGTCTTTTGTTTCAGTGTTCGCACCTCCTAGCCCAGGATTCAACACACAGAGACAGGCTCAATAGTTTGGTATTTAAATAAAGTTAATTGAATTTTTAAAAGATGGAGTAAAAGTAAATATTAATTCTGACCTAGGAATCGAGCTGCCTAGTTCTTCTTATCCTTGAATGGCAGCCACAGGACATGTAGACATGTCTACAAGGAAGGACTGGATCCTGGCACAAACCAAATCCTAGAGCAAATTCTGGAAGACAGTTTGACTCAAACCTGTTCTGGGAAGGTTGATTCACTAACTGAAAATTTTACAGAATTGTAGATTCAGAAAAAAACTTGTTTCTACTAAGAAGCTCAAAGTTTATGGAAGCTAGTATGTCAGGGCAGGATTCTAGCATCCTGGGAGGATTTTCCCAGCAGCTGATAAAGAGTGCTTTTGCCCAGCTCACAGCTCTTTCAAGAATGCTCTATATTTTACATGCCAGTAACTTTTAAAATGCATGTGTCCTATTCAAATTAGTGGATTTTTCTCTCAAAAGCACTTGACTGTCTCCTTTCTATACTTTTGTCAGCTTGGACTATTGGATTCAAAGTATAGAATCATGAAAAAAAATTCCAGATCACAGGAAAAGTTTTGACAACCAGAGAAACTGTCATGTGTTTCAGACATTAGTATGCTGTCAAGATGTCTTTTGGACAGATCACAAGACAAAGTGACACACACTGGTATCAAACTTTCTTGAAAGGCTGCCATAACTTTTCCAGTGTATGGCTTCAATAGTTGAGACAGGTAGGGCGTCTGAAAATGGAAACATGCTAACTACTCAAGATTCAACTGGATGGAGAATGAGGATGTAAGTAGAAAACTTGTAACTGAGAAGATGTAGAATTAAAAAAAAATCCACCCTTTAAATTTTGACAATTGAAATGGATGACCTGAAATTTAGTATTTAATTAGTTAATTCTCATTTTGTAGCATCATCATCTTACAGTGAGGAAAACATTACAATACACTAAACTTTTAAACAACACTAAAATGTTGCCAGCCATTGAGAAAGAGCTGTGGGTAGTCTGTGGTCTGCCCTAATAGCCATTTGTCTTTTGGACAAAAGACACACACATCTATCCCAACTCACCAACATAAAAGGCATAACTACATGCATCACATGTAAATGTAGACAGTCACACACATAGAGTGGCACCCAATGACACCCGCTGTTCCAAGTACAGAGGCTTCACCTGGATCCTCCTGAGAAGGGCAGGAAAGCATGGCTGTGTTGATTAGAGCCCAGTGCAAACCGAGATGGTTCAAACACCTGCAGAGAGAGCACCAGGGCCAGGACAGGTGGGTTCAAACTTCTTGACCAATCCACCAGGGGACAAGACTCTCAGAGCAGGAGCAGGAGGAGGGGTTGGTGTGGACAGAGCATCCCATCCCCTCCTTCCATGGCCATTGTACCTCTGGATTCAGTCACACCTTTGGGTTGTGGTGAAGTCCATAAAAGGAGAGGGCGACTTCGATTCCTGCGGGGAAGGGAGGAGAGAGAAAAGCCTGATGGTCCCCATGGAGCAGGGGGCAGGTGTCAGCACAAAAATCCTGGGAGCTGAGGAGGCGGTCCTAAGATGGTGGAGGAATAGGAAGGGGAGACCACTTTCTCCCCCACAAATTCATCAAAAGAACATTTAAACGCTGAGTAAATTCCACAAAACAACTTCTGAATGCCGGCAGAGGACATCAGGCACCCAGAAAAGCAGCCCATTGTCTTCAAAAGGAGATGTTTTGTCAACGGTGCTGTATAGAAGGAGAAGTCTTGAGACTACTATAAAAATAAGACTGAAAACCAGAAGCAGGAGGCTTAAGTCCAAATCCTGAGAACATAAGAGAACTCGTGACTTCAGGGAACATTAATCGATAGGAGCTCATCAAACGCCTCCATTCCTACACTGAAACCAAGCACCACCCAAGGGCAAACAAGTTCCAGAGCAAGACATACCACGCAAATTCTCCAGCAACACAGGAACACAGCCCTGAGCTTCAATATACAGGCTGCCCAAACTTACTCCAAAACCATTGACATCTCATAACTCATTACTAGACACTTCATTGCACTCCAGAAAGAAGAAATCCAGCTCCGCCCACCAGAACACGGACACAAGCTTCCCTAACCAAGAAACCTTGACAAGCCACCCATACAACCCCACCCACAGCGAGGAAACTCCATAATAAAGAGAACTCCACAAACTGCCAGAATACAGAAAGGCCACCCCAAACTCAGCAATATAAACAAGATGAAGAGACAGAGGAATACCCAGCAGGTAAAGGAACAGGATAAATGCCCACCAAACCAAACCAAAGAGGAAGAGATAGGGAATCTACCTGATAAAGAATTTGGAATAATGATAGTGAAAATGATCCTAAATCTTGAAATAAAAATGCAATCACAGATAAATAGCCTGGAGACAAGGATTGAGAAAATGCAAGAAAGGTTTAACAAGGACCTAGAAGAAATAAAAACGAGTCAATATATAACGAATAATGCAATAAATGAGATAAAAAACACTCTGGAGGCAACAAATAGTACAATAACAGAGGCAGAAGATACGATTAGTGAAGTAGAAGTAGAAGGTAGAAATAAATGAATCAGAGAGGAAAAAAGAAAGACAAATTAAAAGAAATGAAGACAATCTCAGAGACCTCCAGGACAATATTAAACGCTCCAACATTCGAATCATAGGAGTCCCAGAAGAAGAAGACAAAAAGAAAGACCATGAGAAAATACTTGGGATAATAGTTGAAAACTTCCCTAAAATGGGGAAGGAAATAATCACCCAAGTCCAAGAAACCCAGAGAGTCCCAAACAGGATAAACCCAAGGCAAAACACCACAAGACACATATTAATCAAATTAACAAAGATCAAGCACAAAGAACAAATATTAAAAGCAGCAAGGGAAAAACAACAAATAACACACAAGGGGATTCCCATAAGGATAACAGCTGATCTTTCAATAGAAACTCTTGAGGCCAGGAAGGACTGGCAAGACATACTTAAAGTAATGGAAGAAAATAACCTACAGCCCAGATTACTGTAGCCAGCAAGGATCTCATTCAAATATGAAGGAGAAATTAAAAGCTTTACAGACAAGCAAAAGCTGAGAGAATTCAGCACCACCAAACCAGCTCTCCAACAAATGCTAAAAGATATTCTCTAGACAGGAAATACAAAAAGGGTGTATAAACTCGAACCCAAAACAATAAAGTAAATGGTAATGGGATCATACTTATCAATAATTACCTTAAACGTAAATGGGTTGAATGCCCCAACCAAAAGACAAAGACTGGCTGAATGGATACAAAAACAAGACTGCTATATATGCTGTCTACAAGAGACCAACCTCAAAACAGGGGACACATACAGACTGAAAGTGAAGGGCTGGAAAAAGATATTCCATGCAAATATAGGTCAAAAGAAAGCAGGAGTAGCAATACTCATATCAGATAAAATAGACTTTAAAACAAAGGCTGTGAAAAGAAACAAAGAAGGACATTACATAATGATCAAAGGATCAATCCAAGAAGAAGATATAACAATTATAAATATATATGCACCCAACATAGGAGCACTGCAATATGTAAAACAAATGCTAACAAGTATGAAAGGGGAAATTAACAATAACACAATAATAGTGGGAGACTTTAATACCCCACTCACACCTATAGATAGATCAACTAAACAGAAAATTAACAAAGAAACACAAACTTTAAGTGATACAATAGACCAGTTAGACCTAATTAATATCTATAGGACATTTCACCCCAGAACAATGAATTTCACCTTTTTCTCAAGCACACACAGAACCTTCTCCAGGATAGATCACATCCTGGGCCATAAATCTAGCCTTGGTAAATTCAAAAAAATTGAAATCATTCCAAGCATCTTTTCTGACTACAATGCAGTAAGATTAGATCTCAATTACAGGAGAAAAACTATTAAAAATTCCAACATATGGAGGCTGAAAAACACACTGCTGAATAACCAACAAATCACAGAAGAAATAAAAAAAGAAATCAAAATATGCATAGAAACGAATGAAAATGAAAACACAACAACCCAAAACCTGTGGGACACTGTAAAAGCAGTGCTAAGGAGAAAGTTCATAGCAATACAGGCATACCTTAAGAAACAAGAAAAAAGTCAAATAAATAACCTAATCCTATACCTAAAGCAACTAGAAAAGGAAGAAATGAAGAACCCCAGGGTTAGTAGAAGGAAAGAAATCTTAAAAATTAGGGCAGAAATAAATGCAAGAGAAACAAAAGAGACCATAGCAAAAATCAACAAAACCAAAAGCTTGTTCTTTGAAAGGATAAATAAAATTGACAAACCATTAGCCAGACTCATCAAGAAACAAAGGGAGAAAAATCAAATCAATAAAATTAGAAATGAAAATGGAGAGATCACAACAGACAACACACAAATACAAAGGATCATAAGAGACTACTATCAGTAATTATATGCCAATAAAATGGACAACTTGGAAGAAATGGACAAATTCTTAGAAAAGTACAACTTTCCAAAACTGAACCAGGAAGAAATATAAAATCTTAACAGACCCATCACAAGCACGGAAGTTGAAACGGTAATCAAAAATCTTCCAGCAAACAAAAGCCCAGGACCAGACGGCTTCACAGCTGAATTCTACCAAAAATTTAGAGAAGAGCTAACACCTATCCTACTCAAACTCTTCCAGAAAATTACAGAGGAAGGTAAACTTCAAAACTCATTCTATGAGGCCACCATCACCCTAATACCAAAACCTGACAAAGATGCCACAAAAAAAGAAAACTACAGGCCAATATCATGGATGAACATAGATGCAAAAATCCTTAACAAAATTCTAGCAATCAGAATCCAACAACACATTAAAAAGATCATACACCATGACCAAGTGGGCTTTATCCCAGGGATGCAAGTATTCTTCAATACCTGCGAATAAATCAATGTAATAAACCACATTAACAAATTGAAAAATAAAAGCCATATGATTATCTCAATAGATGCAGAGAAAGCCTTTGACAAAATTCAACATCCATTTATGATAAAAACTCTCCAGAAAGCAGGAATAGAAGGAACATACGTCAACATAATAAAAGCTATATACGACAAACCCTCAGCAAACATTATCCTCAATGGTGAAAAATTGAAAGCATTTCCCTTAAAGTCAGGAACAAGACAAGGGTGCCCACTCTCACCACTACTATTCAACATAGATTTGGAAGTTTTGGCCACAGCAATCAGAGCAGAAAAAGAAATAAAAGGAATCCAAATTGGAGAGGAAGAAGTAAAACACTCACTGTTTGCAGATGACATGATCCTCTACATAGAAAACCCTAAAGACTCCACCAGAAAATTACTAGAGCTAATCAATGAATATAGTAAAGTTGCAGGATATAAAATCAACACACATAAATCCCTTGCATTCCTATACACTAATAATGAGAAAATAGAAAGAGAGATTAAGGAAACAATCCCATTCACCATTGCAACGAAAAGAATAAAATACTTAGGAATATATCTACCTAAAGAAACTAAAGACCTATATATAGAAAACTATAAAACACTGGTGAAAGAAATCAAAGAAGACACTAATAGATGGAGAAATATACCATGTTCATGGATTGGAAGAATCAATATAGTGAAAATGAGTATACTACCCAAAGCAATCTATGGATTCAATGCAATCCCTATCAAGCTACCAACGGTATTTTTCACAGAGCTAGAACAAATAATTTCACAATTTGTATGGAAATACAAAAAACCTCAAATAGCCAAAGCAATCTTGAGAAAGAAGAATGGAACTGGAGGAATCAACCTGCCTGACTTCAGGCTCTACTACAAAGCCACAGTCATCAAGACAGTATGGTAAAGGCACAAAGACAGAAATATAGATCAATGGAACAAAATAGAAAGCCCGCAGATAAACCCACGCACATATGGACACCTTATCTTTGACAAAGGAGGCAAGAATATACAATGTAGAAAAGACAATCTCTGTAACAAGTGGTGTTGGGAAAACTGGTCAACCACTTGTAAAAGAATGAAACTAGAGCACTTTCTAACACCATACACAAAAATAAATTCAAAATGGATTAAAGATCTCAACGTAAGACCAGAAACTATAAAACTCTTAGAGGAGAACATAGGCAAAACACTCTCCGACATAAATCACAGCAGGATCCTCTATGACCCATCTCCCAGAATATTGGAAATAAAAGCAAAAATAAACTAATGGGATCTAATTAAAATTAAAAGCTTCTGCACAACAAAAGAAACTCTAAGCAAGGTGAAAAGGCAGCCTTCAGAATGAGAGAAAATAATAGCAAATGAAGCAACTGACAAATAAGTAATCTCAAAAACATACAAGCAACTCCTGCAGCTCAATTCCAGAAAAATAAATGACCCAATCAAAAAATGGGCCAAAGAACTAAATAGACATTTCTCCAAAGAAGACATACAGATGGCTAACAAACACATGAAAAGATGCTCAACATCACTCATTATCAGAGAAATGCAAATCAAAACCACAATGAGGTACAATTTCATGCCAGTCAGAATGACTGCGATGCAAAAGTCTACAAGCAATAAATGCTGGAGAGGATGTGGAGCAAAGGGAACCCTCTTACACTGTTGGTGGGAATGCAAACTAGTACAGCCACTATGGAGAACAGTGTGGAGATTCCTTAAAAAACTGAAAATAGAACTGCCATACAACCCAGCAATCCCACTGCTGGGCATACACACCAAGGAAACCAGAATCAAAGAGACACGTGTACCCCATGGTCATCGCAGCACTGTTTATAATAGCCAGGACATGGAAGCAACCTAGATGTCCATCAGCAGACGAATGGATAAAAAAGCTGTGGTACATATACACAATGGAGTATTACTCAGCCATTAAAAAGAATACATTTGAATCAGTTCTAATGAGGTGGATGAAATTGGAGCCTATTATACAGAGTGAAGTAAGCCAGAAAGAAAAACACCAATACAGTATACTAATGCATATATATGAAATTTAGAAAGATGGTAATGATAACCCAGTATGCGAGACAGCAAAAGAGACACAGATGTATAGAACAGTCTTTTGGACTCTGTGGGAGAGGACGAGGGTGGGATGATTTAGGAGAATGGCACTGAAACATGTATAATATCATATATGAAACAAATCACCAGTCCAGTTTCGATGCATGGTACTGGATGCTTGGGGCTCGTGCACTGAGATGACCCAGAGGAATGGTATGGGGATGGAGGTGGGAGGGGGGTTCAGGATTGGGAACACGTGTACACCCGTGGCGGATTCATGTTGATGTATGGCAAAACCAATATAATACTGTAAAGTAATTAGCCTCCAATTAAAATAAATAAAAAAAATAAAATTAAAAAAATAATAAAAATAAGTTCAGGTGTATGAGACGGAAAGAAAAAGTAGCAATAGCTTAAACAATGGGAAGTTTATCTTATTTTCATCTTAATGATGTTGAGAGATAGAAATTCTAGGGCTGGTTTAGCAGCTCCACTGGAAAAAAAAAAAAAATCCTGGAAGCCACCATGAGAACCACCCTCCATCACTCTGAATGAAATGATGCTCTTACAAGACAGGTGGGCTGGGCATGACAAAGCACATGAGCACAGATTAGGAGTAGGTAACCATGTAAAAGAAGGCTTATACAGGGAACTCTGTTCAATGATACATGGCAGCCTTGGTGGGATGGGAGTTTGGGGGAGAATGGATACATATATATGTATGACTGAGTCTATTCGCTATCAGCCTGAAACTATCACACTGTCAATCAGCTATACTCCAATATAAAATAAAAAGTTAAAAATAAAAAAGAATTAGAGACTTACCTTTGGGACCAAATCATATGACAACTCACATTTATCAAGTGCCATCCTGACCCTTGGGGAGTGTGAATTAACTCAACCCTCACACAGCCCTCAAGGAAGGTGCTCATAACCTCAGGTACAGATGAAGTGCCTGAGCCTCAGAGAGGTTAAGGGTTGGGTCTATGATCCCACAACTAGGAGGAAACAGTGCTGGGATTCAGGCCCACTGTGAAGTGAGCCAGTGGGTGGCCTCCAGCCACGGCAGGGCTCTCAGACCTCATCATCAGCTGTTCTCTGCCATCCATCAGAGGGCTCCTCAGAGACTGAGCCATCTGACCCATGACAGTGGAGTCCCTGAGCTCCCTCCTTCACTTAGAAACCATATGGAAGAACCATGCCTCCCCCCTGCTTCTGTCTGCTTTTCTCTGAAGCCTTCACTTCTCAAGGAATTAGAATTTTAAGCTCCATTACAAGACCACATTCAGGAGCGAGCATTTGCCCATTGAGCTTTTGCTGTGTTCAAGTTCTGTGTCCAGCATTTCACATACCTTATCCTAACTACAGAGTAAATAATTACCTTAAGGTAGATACAATGTCATGTCATCCCACAACTGAGAAAGCACATGTGGATTTCTGGTCTACTATGTGGTCCTACAGAGTGCCTAGGTGAGTGGTGAGGTAAAGTTCGTAACTGCAGGTAAGGAGCGTCCATCAGGGAAGGTGATGGGCTTGCTAAGATTTCTGCTAGTGATTGGCACTGGCAGATAGTCTCATGGCCTCCTTGATGCACATGGTGGTGTAGGGCATCTGGTCCAGGTCGCCCCTGAAAGGAAGCCCATCTGAGGGCAGGCAGGACAGGACAAGCAGGGATTCTCTCTAGCTCAGGGGGGACAGGGCTCTTCCATCTCCTGGACACTCACCAGGTGATGGAGGCACCATCACCCAGGAGGCTCTGGATCTCTTCCCGACACCTCTGCTGATGCTCAGGGTGGGAGGCTAGAGCATAGAGGATCCAGGAGATGCCACTGGCTGTGGTGTCATGGCCCCCAAATATGAACGTGTCCACTTCAGCACGGAGGTCCTCGTCAGACAAGCTGCTTCCATCTGTGGAGGCAGGGCCAGAGTGCAGGGTCCGCCCTTCCTGTGTGCTTCTGCCCAAAGGCTCAGGCCTTTCCTGCCCACACTCACTCTGGAAAAGAGGAGGATGTCCAGGAAGTCCAAGTGCCTCCTGCTCCTCACCTTCTCCAGCTCTCCCTCCTTCCGCAGGCAAGTCTTCCTCTCCTCAATCACTGCATCTGTCCCAGAACAGTGGTTCCCAGCCAGAGCTGTGGACTCTGGGGGCCCATATGCAGCCCCACCATAGCTCCATCTGCCCCTCAGGCCCAGTCTCGGTGCCAGGTGGATGAGGTGGGCGGGACTGGGTGAGCAAGTCCGGACTGAGAGCTCCAGCATCATCTACTCTAGGCAACAATTCCCACAGTAACACAGCCCAAGGAGGCTCTGCCTGAATGCTGCTGGGAAGGGGGTCTCACTCAGTCATCACCAACCTGGTGACTCCTGTAACTCCCTGTTCAACACCTGACACCCCGACCTCTGGGTTCCCAGTCCCTGCAGCAGGTGCATGTGTGCCAGCTCCTGAAGAGGAAGCAGGAGTCTGGGCTCTGCCTGAAAGGTCAAGGTCAGGCCCTTTCACATGAGCCTAATGAAGGTGGGGGAGCAGCCCTTGAGGAGGAGAAGCTGTGTGTTGATGGGTGAGCTGGCAGGCCTTGTGGTTCTAGCGGCCTTCAGGGGTCAGCCTATAGATGAGGTCGTTCTGGTAGAAAACATTCCTCACTTGGGAAAAAACATATTGTTAAGGTTCCTAATAGCCTGGATGTAGGTCTGGGAGTTCCTGAAGGGAGAGGGTACAGAAGAGACTGGAGTTGAGGGAACCTCTGACCTGGAGAGGGAGTGGATCTCTGGGTGGAGGATTCCTCAGTCAGTGGGGACAGGCAGCACTGAAGCATTGCCATTTCTGCCTTAGCCTCTGAAACCCTCAGTATTTACAAGTATCCTGAGGGCCCGGGCTTCTCCCTTTGTTGTGATCAGGGACTTGACAGTGGTCCATGTCTCTCTGCAGAATGTTACTTTTTGTGCTGATAAGCATCCCTGCTGCTCTTACTGCCTCTCAGGTAAGTCCTCCCCAGCTGGTGAGAACAGGACCCTGCTCTTGAAAGGCTGTCACTGACCTGTCATTCCTGATGCTGCCCTAATGGCTGAAGACACACTTCATGATGGTGTCCAGGGTCATTAAGGAGATGTCTCCAAGGATCTCCAGATGTGAGTCTTGGCTGACGAGCTCCTCCCACTTGTCCTGTGGAGGGACGGTGACATGGACCTTGCTCTGCTCCCCCAGAAGCCCTGTGCTGCCAAGGCCAGGCTTTCTTTCTGTCTCTACACCATCAGATGAGATTTCCTCAGTTTCTAAGTGGTTATGTCTTAGCAGCTGGGGGCTGTAACACACAGGTGTGTGTGAAGTGATGCTTATTTTCTCAGAATCTTTACTATATAATTATTCATATTCTCTCATAATATTCTGAATTAGTTCTGAATTTTATAAGCAATTTATGATGATAAACAACTTTTTGAAGGCCAAAATGCATAGTTTCTCAGGAGACATAGGGGGAATATTTTGTGTTCTGATATTGGACCTGATCAGGTGATGTCCAAGACTGGTAAGCAAATTTCTCAAGGCAAGATAGAGCATAAGAGTATAGTACCTGTCCCCTCAAGAAAGGGACATCAGAGACGTCCTTTCCTTTCATTCATTAAGCATTAGCTGAGACCAGTTGGTGAGAAATCAAAATCCTAATTGGTGGTCATGCAACAGGACTCAGCTCTGTGAATGTAGACTTTGTCCCATTTTCTCCCATGAAGAGCTCAACTCCATGCAGAACTCCTGGGCCCCATACCAGAGCCTACCTGAGTGGCATCCTGGGATGTCTACCTTACCCCTGAAGCTGTCATTGCCCAGGCCAGCCAGGGGCAGCTTGGGCTGCTTTCGAGGGGCATGACCCCTGCTCTATTCCACTGTGTTGAAGATGTGGAGATGGGAGAAGAGTAGACCCTGAATACACCAAGGCTCTGTTTTCTCTTGTTGGGGAGCAAATTGTGTGTCCAAGCTGATGCCTGCATGCTCCTCTGTCCAACCCAGGTTTGGAGAGGGCTGTCTCATATTAAGTTCTGAATGTGTCATTCTGGGAGGCTGTGTCTGATTGATGTGTGATGGACACAAGTATCTGAGAGTGGACTTTGCCAGCTGTGCTGGATGTGAGCAGGTACAAGTGACCAGGGATGAACTCACCAGCATCCCTTGGACAGAGTCAGCCATGAGACCCAGGTAGGGCTTCAGGATGTCATAGTGGAAGGCTGGGGTCAGCATCTGCCGGTGCTGGAACCATGTCTGCTCCTCCAACAGCAGCAAAACTGTCCATGAACCACATATGGGTGTGTATGGGGGTTGGGGAGCCTGGATCAGAGGGGCAACTGGGTACAACTTGGGAACCGAGGGTGTCAGGAGAAGGCACATCATGGACGAAGGTAGAAAAGGCCATATTTTCTATTTGTATATATATAATTTGTATATATATAATATATATATATTTAGTGTATTTCAGGAATGTGAATTTCCAATATGTCTGTCCATAGGATTTGATTACGACAGTAGTGAGATAGAGGTCAATAAAGGTAGGGGGGCAGGCCATAAAGGACTTATCTAGAAGTCACGCTGCAAACATTGGAAAGGACTGAGAAGCGATGTGGAAGAGGCTGAACTTCAGGTGGGCTCTCCGCACCATTATGAAGGATGCGGGTTTTATTGGAAGAAAAGAAATGAGGCTTGATTCAGAAATGAGGATTATGACAGGGTGCTTGGCACCTGTTGTTCTCTGTGAGTCAGAAAGTCAACTCTTGGTAAACCTAACTGGGAATATAACAGAGTACTAGTTTAGATGTACTTACCAATCCAGGGGGCCAAGAATCTGTAGATATCTTCAGACTTAGGATCTGAAAGGTAAGGAAAGCATAACAGGAGAGTTATGGACCAAGCAAGGCAAGCAGCCCCCAGAGTAACTGTGTTCCAGACCATTGGTTGCCTTCTCTTCCTGGTGCTTGTCAGATGGCAGTCTGTCTCGAGCCACCTTCCACTTGCCTCCCATCCCTGACTCTCTAGATCCTGATCATCACTGTTGATCTAGGAAGGCAGACTCAGTGTTCCAGCAGCAGAACACCCGCCAGACTAACACAGTGAATGGGCAACAAATATAGGCTCTGTTTAGTGCCATGAGGTAAGACAGAAACCTGTGATTTTCCTGCAAAAATGGTGGTATAGCTATGCTATGACCCAGGATAGGCAAATGTAAGTCAGAGTAGATAAAAAAAAAATTGTCTTTTAGATCTGGGGCTATTTACATAAACATTATCTAAATAGGGTTAAAGAGGAAATAAGGAAAATACACAGCCTCAACCAGCTGTTTCCAGTTTAGGGTAAGTGAACAATGTTGTTCTTGTACTGGAATCTGGGCTGGATGTTTGGATGGTAGTGAGTTCGGGTATTGATGATTGAACTGCCAGTCTCTTCTGGAATTTCAGACCCAGGAGGATGTACACAGATAGAAAAGAGACTCCAGCTGGGATCATGTTTTGTACTCACTAGATCTCCTCAGGACCACCTTCATGTAGTCAGGGTCATAGACAACAAGGTGAACATTGTCCCCCCCACATCCAGCAAGGATAGGCATAGGGGAATTCCTCTACCCTTTTCAGTAGCTCTTCTAGCTCCTTTTCCTTTGAGTTCTGTAACAGAGAGCAAGATCAATCAGTAAAGTGTCCCATTTAGAATCAGTGATGGGAGTGATGCTGGCGACAGGAGAGCAACATGGAGATAGTTCTGGATCTATCAGCAGCTATTTAGGACTTTGGAATTGCTTCTGAGAAGCTGGGATCTGATCACAATTCTTTCTCTCTTGCAGAGACTTGGTCTAAGGCCCAATCCTGGCTTCCAGATGGATCCTTTCTAGGCCCTCACCCAGAACTGGCTTTAGAATCTTACACATAGTAGATGCTTGATAAATGTTTAATAATGGACTCCATGGTGTACCAATGTTTTTCACAGACTTATATTGGAATTACTGGTTAAACTGTGCTGGAGAAGACTGTTGAGGTTCCCTTGGACAGCAAGGAGATCAAACCAGTCAATCCTAATGGAAATCAACCTTGAATATTCATTGGAAGGACTGATGCTGAAGATGAAGCTCTAATATTTTGGCCACTTGATGTGAAGAATTGATCCATTGAAAAAGACCCTGATCCCAGGAAAGATTGAGGGCAGGAGGAGAAGAGGAAAACAGAGGATAAGATGGTTGGATGGCATCACTGAGTCAATGGACATGAGTCTGAGCAAACTCCAGGAGATAGTGAAGGACAGGGAAGCCTGGCATACTGCAGTCTGTGGGATCACAAAGAGTTGGACATGACTAAGTGACTGAATAACAACAATAAATTAAGTTTAAGTGAGGTCATTCAGTTCAGTTCAGTTCAGTTCAGTCGCTCAGTCGTGTCCGACTCTTTTTGACCCCATGAATTGCAGCACATCAGGCCTCCCTGTCCATCAACAACTCCCGGAGTTCACTCAGACTCACATCCATCGAGTCAGTGATGCCATCCAGCCACCTCATCCTCTGTCGTCCCCTTCTCTTCCTGCCCCCAATCCCTCCCAGCATCAGAGTCTTTTCCAATGAGTCAACTCTTCACATGAGGTGGCCAAAATACTGGAGTTTCAGCTTCAGCATCATTCCCTCCAAAGAAATCCCAGGGCTGATCTCCTTCAGAATGGACTGGTTGGATCTCCTTACAGTCCAAGGGACTCTCAAGAGTCTTCTCCAACACCACAGTTCAAAAGCATCCGGCACTCAGCTTTCTTCACAGTCCAACTCTCACATCCATATATGACCACTGGAAAAACCATAGCCTTGACTAGACAGACCTTTGGTGGCAAAGTAATGTCTTTGCTTTTCAATATGCTATCTAGGTTGGTCATAACTTTTCTTCCAAGGAGTAAGCATCTTTTAATTTCATGGCTACAATCACCATCTGCAGTGATTTTGGAGCCCAGAAAAATAAAGTCTGACACTGTTTCCCCATCTATTTCCCATGAAGTGATGGGACCAGATGCCATGATCTTCATTTTCTGAATGTTGAGCTTTAAGCCAACTTTTTCACTCTCCACTTTCACTTTCATCAAGAGGCTTTTTAGTTCCTCTTCACTTTCTGCCATAAGGGTGGTGTCATCTACATATCTGAGGTTATTGATATTTCTCTCGACAGTCTTGATTCCAGCTTGTGTTTCTTCCAGTCCAGCGTTTCTCATGATGTACTCTGCATAGAAGTTAAATAAGCAGGGTGACAATATACAGTCTTGACATACTCCTTTTCCTATTTGGAACCAGTCTGTTGTTCCATGTCCAGTTCTAACTGTTGCTTCCTGACCTGCATATAGGTTTCTCAAGAGGCAGGTCAGGTATACCCAAATCCAATTATAACAGGGAAAATGCAGACACAGAGACAGACATTCAGAGAAAGAAGATGAAGTAAAGAGACATATGGAAAAGATATGATTTACTATCTTTACCAGGAGAGAGTCCTGAAACAGGTGCTTCCTGCACACCTGCTGAAGAAATAAGCCAACCTGATTTTCAGCTCCTGTCTCTAAAACTGTGAGATGCTAAATTGTTTTGTTTCAGCCATCCAGTTAGTGGTACTTTGTGGCTGGCCTTATACACTATTGGGTCTTCCCAGGTGGCACTAGTGGTAAAGAATCTACCAGTGAATGCAAGAGATGCTAGGGATGTGGGTTCCATCCCTGGGTTGGGAAGATCCCCTGGAGAAGGAAATGGCAACCTACTTCAGAATTCTTGCCTGGAGAATTCCATGGACAGAGGAGCCTGGTGGGCTACAGTCCAAAGAGTCAGACACAACTAACCAACTGAGGACTTACACATTATTACAAGTATGCGTGTATGTGTGCTAAGTTGCTTCAGTCATGCCCGACTCTTTGTGACTTTATGGACTGGAGTCTGCCGGCTTCTCTGTCAACAGGATTCGCCAGGCAAGAATACTGAAGTGGGCTGTCATGCCCTCCTCCAGGGGATCTTCCTGACCCAGGAACTGAACCCACATCTCTTCCATCTATTGCATTGGCAGGCAGGTTCTTTACCACTAGCACCACCTATAAAGCCCTATTACAAGTATAGGATTGGCTGAAAAGTTCGTTCGAGTTTTCCATAAGATGGTAGAAAAAACCCCAAAGGAACTTTTTGGCCAACCCAATAGGTAATATTCAAGGCAAACCTGTATAAGGGAGAGATTATTACTTGATTCTGTCTCACTGAAGAATGAGGAAACCCATGTAAAGGATATATACCCAGGTGAAGGATATATACCCAGGTGAGCGCCATTTAAACAGAAACCTGTTGACTCCAAGATGTCCCTCTCCAGGGTTCCCAAGGCTCCTTAGGTGCCTATATTGTCACATTTCAACTCAATGTCCTCCCATCCAAGTACTAATCAGGCCTGACTCTGCTTAGCTTCTGAGGTCAGATGAGATCAGTCATGTTCAGGGTGGTATGGCCATAGACTCAATTCAATGAGTAACGTTGACAAACTTCCCTTTAATCTCTCTCATCCCTGTGTTTTCAGAGCCAGCATAGAGCATCTTCATAGGGATTATGCCTCACTTTTCAAAGTTTCAATGGACAATAACTTCATGAAGAAGGAATGAGTACATGTAGGAGTGATGAGTGAGTTTAATACAAAATTCTGGTTGCAAGTGTCAGATAGAATCAGAACAAATGTAAAAAAGAGGGAAGCAATATCTGTTAGACCAGCAGAAGTTGAGAGATGATTCAACACCCTGAGGAATATTAGTTAAACCATCTGCTACTGAAACTATGTATCATCAAGTGACCATTAGTATGACGAGAAAGTCACCAGAGGAAATTTCAGTTGTTCCTTACATCAAATCCTAGCTCAGAAAGGTGACAACTACATCAAACAAAACCTAACAATGTCCCTGAATCAAGAAATAAGTGGGAAGTCTTTAGTACAACAACTTGCATGAACAAACTGAGTTTTGGTTATCTCTCTGGTATTCTTTCCTGAAAAATCTCATGGACAGAGGAGCCTGGAAATCTACAGTCCATGGGGTTGCAAAAGAGTTGGACACACTGAGAGACTGAATTTTTGCATGAGCCAAGAGGAGTTACTCCACGTCCAAGGTCAGGGGCAGCGGCCGAGAGTACCAGACTGTGAAGGCACAGGAACGGCCTAGGAGAGCTACCCTGTGTCCGAGGTCAGAGGGGGAGGCCGAGAGGAGTTACCCCGCATCCGAGGTTGGGGCAGCAGCCAAGAGGAGCTACCCCACGCCCCTAAGCCTGAGGCCAGGGGCGGCGGCCGGGAGGAGCAACCCCACGTCTGAGGCCAGGGGCGGTGGCCGGGAAGACCAACCCCACATCCAAGGAGCCCTGGCTGCTCGGGCGCAGAAGGGTCTAGAGGAGCTATCCCACATTGAAGATCAGGAAGGGCAGCGGTGAGGAGATACCCCTCGTCCAAGGTAAGGAGCAATGGCTGCGCTTTGCTGGAGCAGCTGTGAAGAGATACCCCACGCCCAAGGTAAGAGAAACCCAAGTAAGACGGTAGGTGTTGCAAGAGGGCATCAGAGGGCAGACACACTGAAACCATACTCACAGAAAACTAGTCAATCTAATCACACGAGGACCACAGCCTCGTCTAACTCAATGAAACTAAGCCATGCCCGTGGGGCAACCCAAGATGGGCGGGTCATGGTGGAGAGATCTGACAGAATGTGGTCCACTGGAGAAGGGAATGGCAAACCACTTCAGTATTCTTGCCTTGAGAATCCCATGAACAGTATGAAAAGGCAAAATGATAGGATACTGAAAGAGAAACTCCCAAGGTCAGTAGGTGCCCAATATGCTACTGGAGATCAGTGGAGAAATAACTCCAGAAAGAATGAAGGGATGGAGCCAAAGCAAAAAGAATACCCAGCTGTGGATGTGACTAGTGATAGAAGCAAGGTCCGAGGCTGTAAAGAGCAATATTGCATAGGAACTTGGAATGTTAGGTCCATGAATCAAGGCAAACTAGAAGTGGTCAAGCAGGAGATGGCAAGAGTGAACGTTGACATTCTAGGAATCAGAGAACTGAAATGGACTGGAATGGGTGAATTTAACTCAGATGACCATTATATCTACTACTGCGGACAGGAATCCCTCAGAAGAAATGGAGTAGCCATTATGATCAACAAAAGAGTCTGAAATGCAGTACTTGGATGCAATCTCAAAAAAGACAGAATGATCTCTGTTCGTTTCCAAGGCAAACCATTCAATATCACAGTAATCCAAGCCTATGCCCCAACCAGTAATGCTGAAGAAGCTGAAGTTGAACGGTTCTATGAAGACCTACAAGACCTTTTAGAACTAACACCAAAAAAAGATGTCCTTTTCATTATAGGGGACTGGAAGGCAAAAGTAGGAAGTCAAGAAACACCTGGAGTAACAGGCAAATTTGGCCTTGGAATACAGAATGAAGCAGGGCAAAGACTAATAGAGTTTTGCCAAGAGAATGCACTGGTCATAACAAACACCCTCTTCCAACAACACAAGAGAAGACTCTACACATGGACATCCCCAGATGGTCAACATCGAAATCAGATTGATTATATTCTTTACAGCCAAAGATGGAGAAGCTCTATACAGTCAGCAAAAACAAGACCAGGAGCTGACTGTGGCTCAGATCATGAGCTCCTAATTGCCAAATTCAGACTGAAATTGAAGAAAGTAGGGAAAACCACTAGACCATTCAGATATGACCTAAATCAAATCCCTTATGATTATACAGTGGAAGTGAGAAATAGATTTAAGGGCCTAGATCTGATAGATAGAATGCCTGATGAGCTATGGAATGAGGTTCGTGACATTGTACAGGAGACAGGGATCAAGACCATCCCCATGGAAAAGAAATGCACAAAAGCAAACTGGCTGTCTGGGGAGGCCTTACAAATAGCTGTGAAAAGAAGAGAAGCAAAAAGCAAAGGAGAAAAGGAAAGATATAAACATCTGAATGCAGAGTTCCAAAGAATAGCAAGAAGAGATAAGAAAGCCTTCTTCAGCGATCAATGCAAAAAAATAGAGGAAAACAACAGAATGGGAAAGACTAGAGATCTCTTCAAGAAAATCAGAGATACCAAAGGAACATTTCTTGCAAAGATGAGCTCAATAAAGGACAGAAATGGTATGGACCTAACAGAAGCAGAAGATGTTAAGAAGAGATGGCAAGAATACACAGAAGAACTGTACAAAAAAGATCTTCACGACCCAGATAATCACGATGGTGTGATCACTGACCTAGAGCCAGACATCCTGGAATGTGAAGTCAAGTGGGCCTTAGAAAGCATCACTATGAACAAAGCTAGTGGAGGTGATGGAAGTCCAGTTGAGCTATTTCAAGTCCTGGAAGATGATGCTGTGAAAGTGCTGCACTCAATATGCCAGCAAATTTGGAAAACTCAGCAGTGGCCACAGGACTGGAAAAGGTCAGGTTTCATTCCAATCCCAAAGAAAGGATAACAAATGCCAAAAAGCAAAGATTAAAAATCTAGAGTAGAGGTTGGATTTTCAAAAATACGATATTAAAGAGAAGAAGAAGAAAAGAAAAAACAGTCACAAAAATTATAAAAATATATATATATATATATGAAGTTTGCTTTAAAAAGTAGGGTCTTTTTTTTGCAAAGTAATAGTAGGTTACAAAAATGAAAATTAAAGGAATAATAGAGGACTTCAATTTTTTTTAATTAAAAAAAAAAAGAATGATTGTAAAAATATATCTAGGACTTTCTCTGGTGTTGTTGTGGGCAGTGTGGGGTCAGTTCATTTTTGGTTAGTTCCTTGGTCCAGCTTATATTTCTCAAGATCTAAAAGCCCCTTCCTATGTAGTCAGTACTAACTACAGGGTTTTAATCTATTACATCTGTCACTTCCAAAGCAGTTCCCTCGGTTTTAGCTTCTTCTGTTTGCTGGTCTCTTCACTGTTTGATTTCCGCCCTGACACTAGAGAGTGGTGGTGGACATATTTTAGGCTCACTTGTTCAGTCACGCTGTGGGGAGGGAGGGACGCTGCAAACAACACTGGCGTGTGCTCACAGTGCCTCAGCCACACTGGGCCTGCCCCGCTGACAGCGCGTGTACCCTCCCTGCCCACACTGCTCAGGCTCTAGGTTGCTCTGCCAGGAACCATCGGAGGCTGTCCCTGGGCTGCCTGCACCTCCCAGGTCTAAGCTGCTCAGGTTCAGGCGCTCGGGTAGTCCTCAGAGGTGCAGACTCAGTCGGGCCTGCATTTTGTGCCCTTCCCAGGTCCGAGCAGCTCCGGTGATGAGGTGTTTGGCGAGCGCCACTTCGACTTATCGCCTCCCCTGTCCCTGCTGCTCGGTTTTCTGGGTGTACAACCGGCGCACCTTCGCAGGCGGATGTCCAGAACCCCAAGAAGTCTTAGCAAAGAAGCCTGCTTGCAGTTTGGTAGATGTCTTTCTGGGGCTGCGATTGCCCCCTTCCGGCTTTGACTGCCTGTCACCGAAGGGGGATGGTCTGCAGCCGGCTAGTTCTGTTCAGTCCTTTGTTCTGTGTGCGGGCCTGGTGGTGTCTTAGGTTAGGGCTTTGCGAGTGGTAGCTATCCCGCAGTCTGGTTTGCTAGCCCAAGTTAGTTCCTCAGATTGCCCTCGGGGCATTCAGGCTGGGTCCTTACTCTAAGCAATGCAGCCCGCGCCTCCCTGCCCAGCCCCCGATTGCTAGTGGCGGGTGCAGGCGTCTGCGCTGCTTCTCCGCTGGGGGAGTTACCGTTGGGTTCGTAATCTGTGGGTTTTAATTATTTATTTATTTTTCCTCCCTGTTATGCCCTCTGTGCTTCCAAGGCTCGCCACAGACTCGGCAGTGAGAGTGTTTCCTGATGTTTGGAAACTTCTCTCTTTTTAAGACTCCCTTCCTGGGACGGAGCTCCGTCCCTACCTCTTTTGTCTCTTTTTTTGTCTTTTATATTTTTTCCTACCTCCTTTCGAAGACAATGGGCTGCTTTTCTGGGTGCCTGATGTCCTCTGCCGGCATTCAGTTGTTTTGTGGAATTTACTCAGCGTTTAAATGTTCTTTTGATGACTTTGTGGGGGAGAGAGTGGTCTCCCTATCCTATTCCTCCACCATCTTAGGACTGCCTCCTGCAGCAGTGATTTCTACCATTCTGTCCTCCAGGTCATTTATCTGTTCTTCTGCCTCAGTTTTTATGCTATTGATTCCTTCTAATATATTATTCATCTCTGTTTCTTTGTTCTTCTAAGTCTTTGGTAAACATTTATTACATCTTTTCAACCTTTGCCTCTGTTCTTTTTCCAAGATCCTGGATCATCTTCACTATCACTATTCTGAATTCTTTTTCTGGAAGGTTATCTATCTCCACTTCACTTAGGTGTTTTACTGGGGTTTTATCTTGTCCCTTCATCTGGGATATAACTTTCTGATTTTTCATGCTGATTAACTTTCTGAAATGGCATTTTTGTTTTAGTCGCTGTGGGACTGTGGTTCTTCTTGCTTCTTCTGTCTGCCCTTTGATGGAGGAGGCTAACAGGCTTCTGTAAGCTTCCTGATGGGAGGGACTGATGGTGGGAAAAACTGTGTCTTGCTCTGGTGGGCAGGTCCTTGCTCAGTTCAGTTCAGTTGCGCTGTCATGTCCAACTCTGTGACTCCACGGACTGCAGCACACTAGGCTTTCCCATCCATCACCAACTCCCAGAGCTTGCTCAAACTCATGTCCATCGAGTTGGTGATACCATCCAACCATCTCTGTCGTCCCTTTCTCTTCCTGCGAAGGAGATCTTTCCCAGCATCAGGGTCCTTTCCAATGAGACAGATCTTCACATCAGGTGGCCAAAGTATTGGAGTTTCAGCTTCAGTATCAGTCCTTCCAATGAATATTCAGGACTGATTTCCTTTAGGATTGACTGGTTGGATCGCCTTGCAGTCCAAAGGACTCTCAAGAATCTTCTCCAACACTACAGTTCAAAAGCATCAATTCTTCAGTGCTCAGCTTTCTTTATGGTCCAACTCTCACATCCATACATGACTACTGGAAAAACCACAGCTTTGACTAGGTGAACCTTCATCAGCAAAGTAATGTGTCTGCTTTTTAATATGCTATCTCAGTTCAGTTCAGTTCAGTCGCTCAGTCGTGTCCTACTCTTTGCGACCCCATGAATCGCAGCACACCAGGCCTCCTTGTCCATCACCAACTCCTGGAGTTCACTCAAACTCACGTCCATCGAGTCAGTGATGCCATCCAGCCATCTCATCCTCTGTCGTCCCCTTTTCCTCCTGCCCCCAATCCCTCTCAGCATCAGTCTTTTCCAATGAGTCAACTCTTTGCATGAGGTGGCCAAAGTACTGGAGTTTCAGCTTTAGCATCACTCCTTCCAAAGAACACCCAGGGCTGATCTCCTTTAGAATGGGCTGGTTAGATCTCCTTGCAGTCCAAGGGACTCTCAAGAGTCTTCTCCAACACCACAGTTCAAAAACATCAATTCTTCTGTGCTCAGCTTTCTTCACAGTCCAACTCTCACATCCATACATGACCACTGGAAAAACCATAGCCTTAACTAGATGGACCTTTGTGGCAAAGTAATGTCTCTGCTTTTCAGTATGCTATCTAAGTTGGTCATAACTTTCCTTCCAAGGAGTAAGCGTCTTTTAATTTCATAGCTGCAGTCACCATCTGCAGTGATTTTGGAGCCCCCCAAAATATGCTGTCTAGGTAAAGCTTTAATCCAATTATATGCTGATGGATGGGGTTGTATGCCCCCCCGCCCCGGGACTTTTTTGGCCTGAAGCAACACAGCCTTCAGGTCTACAGGCTCTATGGTTGGGTTAATGGTAAGCTCCAAGGAGGTTTACACCAAGGGGGATCTTCCCAGTCTGCAGCTGACAATGTCCCTATCCCTGTGGCGAGCCCCTGCTGACACATCTCCACAGGAGATCCTCCCACACTAGCAGGTAGTTTTGATTTGATCTCCTGTGGGTACACTGCTCCTTTTGTCTGAGTCTTGGTGCATGAAAAGTTTTGTTTGTGCTCTCTAAGACTGGAGTCTCTGTTTGCCCCAGTTGTTTGGAAGTCTTATAATCAAATCCCGCTGGTTTTCAAGGTCAGATTCCCTGGGGATTCCCAGTCCCTTTGTCAGATCCCCAGGCTGGGAAGCCTGATGTGGAGTTCAGAACCTTCACAACAGTAGGAGAACTTCTTTGGTGTCATTGTTCTCCATTTCATGGGTCACCCACTCAGTGGTTATATGCAGAGTACATCATGAGAAACCCTGGGCTGGAAGATGCACAAGCTGGAATCAAGATTGCCGGGAGAAATATCAAGAACCTCAGATATGCAGATGACACCACCCTTATGGCAGAAAGTGAAGAGGAACTAAAAAGCCTCTTGATGAAAGTGAAAGAGGAGAGTGAAAAAGTTGGCTTAAAGCTCAACATTCAGAAAACGAAGATCATGGCATCTGGTCCCATAACTTCATGGGAAATAATTGGGAAACAGTGGAAACAGTGTCAGACTTTAATTTTTTGGGCTCCAAAATCACTGCAGATGGTGATTGCAGCCATGAAATTAAAAGACGGTTACTCCTTGGAAAGAAAGTTATGAGCAACCTAGATGCTAAAGCTGAAATCCAGTACTTTGGCCACCTCATGTGAAGAGTTGACTCATTGGAAAAGACTCTGATGCTGGGAGGGATTAGGGGCAGGAGGAGAAGGGGACGACAGAGGATGAGATGGCTGGATGGCATCACTGACTCGATGGACATGAGTCTGAGTGAACTCTGGGAGTTGTTGATGGACAGGGAGGCCTAGCGTGCTGTGATTCATGGGGTCACAAAGAGTTGGACACGACTGAGCGACTAATCTGATCTGAGATAGCATATTCAAAAGCATAGATATTACTTTGCCAACAAAGGTCCATCTAGTCAAGGCTATGGTTTTTCCAGTGGTCATGTATAGATATGAGAGTTGGATTGTGAGGAAAGCTGAGCACCGAAGAATTGATGCTTTTGAACTGTGGTATTGGAGAAGACTCTTGAGAGTCCCTTGGACTGCAAGGAGATCCAACCAGTCCATTCTAAAGGAGATCAGCCCTGGGTGTTCTTTGGAAGGAATGATGCTAAAGCTGAAACTCCAGTACTTTGACCACCTCATGTGAAGAGTTGACTCATTGGAAAAGACTCTGATGCTGGGAGGGATTGGGCAAAGGAGGAGAAGGGGACAACAGAGGATGAGATGGCTGGATGGCATCACCGACTCGATGGACATGAGTTTGAGTGAACTCCGGGAGTTGGTGATGGACAGGGAGGCCTGGCGTGCTGCTGTTCATGGGATCGCAAAGAGTCAGACATGACTGAGCGACTGAATTGAACTGAACTGAACCCAGTAGTTATGGAATTTTATTTTATTGTGATTGCGCCCCTCGCTGCAGTTTCTTCTTTGTCTTTGGACATAGGGTATCTTTTTTGGTAGGTTCCCGCATCCTCCTTTCGATGATTGTTGAACAACCAGTTGTGATTTTGGTGCTTTCGCAGGAGGAGATGACCACGTGTCCACTCTGCCATATTGAACCAGAAAAAAGAAGCTATCACTTTAAATTCTCTCTTATCTGTGAAGCCATTTCAACCTGTGGGAGCCAGAACAATTTGTGTTGGCCCCTTAATGATGAAAAGCAACAAATCAGCAACTGAAATACTCAACTCCAGCCTTGGGAGGACAATGCCTTATTTCCTAACTAGCTCTAGCAAGTTGCCCTGGAAACACATGCCACTGTCCCCACAGCTGCCTGTCCTGGAGATAGTAGTCTCTAATGCAAGAAAGCTGAAACTGACTGAAATTTACCAGCCCCTTCATCAAGCTTTCCCTTAGATGCTTCAATTATTCTACCAGACTCAGAGTTCCAAAACAGTTTCTTAAGACAGCTCCTGCTAGTTGAAGTGTTTCAGTGTAGATATGAATTCCTGAGGTTTCCTACATTGCCATCTTTCCTATGTCATTCTGGAATAGGGCCTTCTAATATTCCTTTCCAAAGCAAAGCATGGAACTTTCAAGTTTGTCTTCAACTGAGAATGTTATCACCAGTTTCTGCCTGGAATGAGAGTCAGAGGCAAATTCTAAGTTAGTGAGATTTTCTTTCCTCATTACCTAATATAGTGCTGGCACATAGTAGAGCAGGAAATTTTTAAAAATCTACTCCTCTTTTACCTAGTCCTTAAGCTTTCTGAAGGCATAGTTGCGTCTACTCCTCAATTTATCAGGTATTATTAACCTGATTTTACAGATAAGAAAACTCAAGCCAAGAGATATCAATTGACTTTCTCAAGGTTGCAAAGCAAGTTTGTGTAGGAGTCAGGACCCACATTTGAGAAAACCCTGGGACAGAGTGGAGAACAGAGGAGCCTTGAGGGCTGTAGAGCATAGGGTTGACACCCTAAGAGTTGGACACAACTTAGCGACTAAACAACAACAGGACCCACACCTCAGATTTCTAACTCCAGTTTTGCTACTACCTGCGTATCATTTCTTTTGCACAATACTATATTCTCAGCATTGTACTAAACTAGGTTCCTTAATACTTATATTATCCTGTAAGGTGGTTTTGGGGAAGTTCTCCATGGAACAACACCTATGAGGAAGCAAGGGCAGCAGGGATTGTCAGGGAGAGAATATGAACTGTGATGCACTTGAAATAGTTGTCTCAGGCAATCTCATGGTAAGCACCGAGTCTAGGGTGTCCTTTAGAGTTGTTCTGAAAGGAGGTGAGGGGAATAACCATTGTACTTTCATACCATCCAGTCATTGGTTGCAGACTACCCCTAAAGGAGGAAGCTTGCCTTGAGCAAGCAGAATCATGTGGCCCAGGAAATGCCCAGAGAGGAACACAGGTGTGAGCCATCAGTAGCTAATGCTTCTAGCAGCTGGGGTAATATGTACCTCATTCCTAAAAGGGGAACTCTATAGAGTGCCATAATCTGCTTTATAATCTACACTGTTCACTTCCTGGATCCACTTGCTTCATGTAGTGACTTCCTTGGGAAACTTAGAAGGCTAATGATATGACCATTTGCGGCCTCAAAGTCACAAATGATATTCACCATCTTCCTCCTCTACTCCTAAATTTTCCTCTTTTCAGCTGGTATCTCTCCTGGTCTAGATGGGGTGATCCAGCTCCTTATCCCTGAGGGACTGAGCCCTTGATCACCATGATCATCTCAGGATGCATTGTCTATGGTCATAATTGTGTAGGGGAATGCCCAGGTACCAAAGTAATTACCCTGCTTCCATTGGGAATAGAAGCTATACTTCCTGCTAGTGATCAGGGTCAATTACCCTTTACAGAGATGGGATTCTTTTTCTTGCCTGCTTGTCTGTTGGTAAAAAGGAACGTGAAGTAACTGGGTGGAAGCCATAGCTTAGTGTTTAATGGGACTTTTGTTGTGCCTCTGGTAGAAATATCTCCCCCTTGGAAAACAAGTCTTTAGCTTCACAGAGCCTATTGTTGTGCATAAGGGGAGCACTAATTCCCAAAACTGAACCACTGAGAGTAATAGTGAGCAGAGTCAATTTTTCTTCCACCCTTTGGTTTCTAGATTCAAGTAGATTCATGAAAATACAGAACCATTAGGACTTAGCACATACAGGTCTGTATCAGGTCTGAGTAGATTGTGTATAACATCCATGGAGCCCCATCTTCCCAAGATATTGTCTCCAAGTTGGAGACTTAGCTCTGCTTTCAAAAGGCCATTTCATTGCCTGTTCAGGACAAGCCTTTTGACTGGCAGTTTATGGTGGATCCTGTGGTTCTATGAACACTACCATACTTCCTTTCCTGTAAAGGGGGGTTGGGGAGCACCTCAGAGTTCAAGGTGATGTTGTGTGAGATCTTGTATTAGTGGGTCAAACCCTGTGTAAGCCTTTGGACAGTGGTATTGTTATTCAATCATTCAGTCATGTCCGACTGTTTACTACCCTATGGACTGCAGCATGCCAGGCTTCCCTGTCCTTCACCATCTCCTGGAGTTTGCTCAAACTCAATTCCTTTGAGTCAATGCCATCCAACCATTTCATCCTCTGTTGTCCCCTTCTCCTCCTGCCTTTAATCTTTCCAGCAGGCAAGAATGGTAAACCAATAAGTGGAACTTGGCCAAATCCTGTTAAGTTCAATTGTGTCTCTTTCAGGATGCAAGACATCCAATGCGTTTGTCTTCTCAGAGGATGACCTGAGGGGCTTAGCATTGATCTCTTTTGTTGTCAGGTTGAATGTTTACCTGCCAGCTATAAAGCTATAAATGTTTCACCTGCTCAGCCATAAAGAAAAATGAGTGCCAAAGAATTGATGCTTTTGAACTATGTTGTTGAAGACTCTTGAGAGTCCCTTGGACTGCAAGGAGATCCAACCAGTCCATCCTAAAGGAAATCAGTCCTGACTATTCATTGGAAGGGCTGATGCTGAAGCTGAAACTCCAATACTTTGGCCACCTGATGCAAAGGGCTGTCTCATTTGAAAAGACCCTGATGCTGGAAAAGGTTGAAGGTGGGAGGAGAAGGGGATGACAGAGGATGAGATGGTTGGATGGCAACACTGACTCAATGGACATGAGTTTGAGTAAACTCTGGGAGTGGGTGATGGACAGAGAAGCCTGGTGTGCTGCAGTCCATGGGGTTGCAAAGAGTCAGACATGAGTGAGTGACTGAACTGAACTGAATGTTTCACAGTGGCAGTAGCTAGGTCAAACTTCATGAGTAGGAGGGAGTCCATGTTACTGGGCCCATTCATAGCTTCCTTCCCTGTTACTATGGCTACCCTGCTCATGTACCCTTTGTGCCAGTACTAGAACACATGATGCAGGAGGCTGGCTGATGTCAACTGATTGAGTCACTTTGTCTACCAGTTTTCCCATGCCTCATTTGTGATAGAAACTCTTGGGTGGATATTAGGGTGCAATACAAAGGTCTTCACACCTCATGCCCACTGCCACTTTTCCATCCACATGTCTGTTTCCCAGACTTTCTTGTCTCCTATTTTCTAATCTTTCTCCTTCTAGGTCCCAGTCAAACCACCAAGCCATTCGCCACTGTTCATGACTCTATAAACTTTTATCCTATTTCTCATCAAAAGGATGATCAGATGCACTTCCTAAATCTCTGTCCATTGGAAAGATTTCTTCTCACTACTGCACTTCAGAACTTGCTCCTGAAAGGGGCTGGAGAGCAGCAGCAGTCCATTATCAATTAGCACTCACAGATTGAACCAATCCATACGTGCTCCACACTCAGCCTTTTTTCTCTTCCTTCAGTGAGTCATAAAGGACCAGACCTGCAGCCTTGGTATGAACTGATGGAAGGTTTCCTAGGTGACATAGGTGGACAACGTGAAGGTCTTTTTCTTTCATTTCTTGTTTACTCATTTGACCATGCTGGGTCTTCATTGCACACAGACTTTCTCTAGTTGTGGTGAGCAGGGGTTACTCTCTACCTGCGGTGCTCAAGCTTCAAACTGTGGTGGCTTCTCTTGTTGTGGAGCACATGCTGTAGTGTGGGCACAGCAGTTGTGACAGATGGGATTGATTTGTCCCATGGCATGTGGAATCCTCCTGCACCAGGGATCAAACCCATGTCCCTTGCATTGGCCTTACCACCAGAACACCAGGGAGGTCTGACAACATGAAGGTTTGAGCCACTTGGTGATGATATTCAGTCACTCATTTGTGTCCAACTTTTTGCAACCCCATGGGCTGCAGCATACCAGGCTTCCCTGTCCTTTACCATCTTCCGGAGTTTGCCCAAACTCATGTCCATTGACTTAGCTCATGCATAAAATAAAGCTCATATAACTTATTTGTTTTCTCTGGTCCTAGTTGCACCTGATCCTGGGTGTACCACTTCCATCTTGTGATCTATTGCTGCTGCGCCTGCCCAAACTTATGACTTAATAGGTCTGACAAAACCGACTCAAACAAATGTTTGTGACTACAAGGTCACTCATGCTCCATGATTAGGTACCCTATCTCCACTTGGGCACAGTAGTATGACAAGAATTGATTTTCAAATGGCTGGAATCATTCAAGGGAGGTTGGGGACTCAGATTGTTAAGTGTGTTGACTCAGATGTTCTATCTCATGTATTAGGGTTCCATTCTTCCCAATTGCTACCCTGACTTTGTTGTGGCAATCCTGTTGAAGTTGAAAGTTTAATCTCCTCTGAAGTTTGCTCTTCTTAGAATTAAGTCCTAGAGCTGATCTGCAGTCCTTTCTGTTCTTTGGCTGCCGCAGGGCAATCACTAGAAAATGATGCATCTTTTCTAAAATTTATTTTTAATTGAAATAACTGCTTTACAATGTTGTGTTGGTTTCTTATGTACAACAATGTAATTCAGCCATAAGTATACATGTATCCCCTCCCTCTTGAACCTCCCTCCGACCTACCCCTAGTCCCACCCCTCTAAGTCATCACAGAGTTCCAGGCTGGGCTCCCTGAGTTATACTTCCCACTGGCTATTATTTTACACATGGTAATGTATATGTTTCAATGCTACTCTCTCAATTCATTTCAGGCTCTTTTTCCCTCACTGTGTCCACGAGTCCATTCTGTTACATCCATGTCTCTATTCTGCCCTGCAGATAGATTCATTAGTATCTTTTTTCTAGATTCCATATATCTGTGTTAATATATTTGTTTTTTTTTTTCTCCTTTTGACTTACTTCATTCTGTTTAACAGGCTCTGGGTTCACTCACCTCAGTTCAACTGACAGTATGAAGATTCCTTTAAAAACTAGGACTAAAATTACCACATGAACCAGCAATCCTGCTATTGGGTGTATACCCTGAGAAAACATAATTCAAACAAACACAAGTACCGCAATGTTCATTGCCACACTACTTACAATAATAACCAGGACATGGAAACAACCTAGGTGTCCATCAACAGATAAATGGACAAAGAAGTTGTGATACGTATACACAATGAAATATTACTCAGCCATAAAAAGGATGCATCTTTGATCCCTTAGCAGCCAACACACCAAGGAACTAGAGGAATGAGTGCCTTGATTCTGCAGGGGGATCTTCAAGGTGAACCAGGGCTTTTGCGGCAAGCCCTATAAATAAATACTGGAAAAATGCCCATTTTATGATAGTCTCCAAAGCAGTAAAATAACTTGCTCAAGGCAACAGAGATAGCAAATAGTGACCCAATATTCAAAACTGGTTTGTTCTGAATATTGTGCCAGAAGTCTTAAGCAACATGTTGCATTATATTTCATGAGTGTGTTTGCCAAATATCTCAGTTTCAAAAACCTGCTTAGTCCCTTGGACAAAGCCCCTAGTTAACTTTTGGATTATTTTCTGTGATAGGCAGAATAACTACCCCTCCAAGTATGCCCATGTTCTTATCCTCAGAACTAGTACATAAAACTACAAAGTGCCATTTTTAGTGAGAATCTTATACATTAATTGGGAGTTTTATTGTTGTTGTTTGTTTATGTTTTAGTGAAAAGTAGTAGAAACCTAACTTGAGACTTTACTGATTAATATAACCAAGATATGAGATGCCATAGGCCTGGAGTTAGAGATTCCAAGTAGGCCACTTTCTCTCCACCTCTCATCTTGGCTTTTCTTTTATTTAATTAATTAATTTTTACTGAGGTACAGCTGATCCACAATATTACATGTTTCAGATGTACAACATAGTAATTGACAATATGCAGAGTACATCATGAGAAATGCTGGGCTGGAAGAAGCACAAGCTGGAATCAAGATTGTCGGGAGAAATATCAATAACCTCAGATATGCAGATGACACCACCCTTATGGCAGAAAGTGAAGAGGAACTCAAAAGCCTCTTGATGAAAGTGAAAGAGGAGAGTCAAAAAGTTGGCTTAAAGCTCAACATTCAGAAAACGAAGATCATGGCATCTGGTCCCATCTCTTCATGGGAAATAGATGGGGAAACAGTGGAAACAGTGTCAAACTTTATTCTTTTGGGCTCCAAAATCACTGCAGATGGTGATTGCAGCCATGAAATTAAAAGACGGTTACTCCTTGGAAGGAAAGTTATGACCAACCTAGATAACGTATTCAAAAGCAGAGACATTACTTTGCCACCAAAGGTCCGTCTAGTCAAGGCTATGGTTTTTCCAGTGGTCATGTATGGATGTGAGAGTCGGACTGTGAAGAAAACTGAGCGCCGAAGAACTGATGCTTCTGAACTGTGGTGTTGGAGAAGACTCTTGAGAGTCCCTTGGACTTCAAGGAGATCCAACCAGTCCATTCTGAAGGAGATCAGTCCTGGGTGTTCTTTGGAAGGAATGATGCTAAAGCTGAAACTCCAGTACTTTGGCCACCTCATGCAAAGAGTTGACTCACTGGAAAAGACTCTGATGCTGGGAGGGATTAGGGGCAGGCGGAGAAGGGGATGAAAGAGGATGAGATGACTGGATGGCATCACTGACTCGATGGATGTGAGTCTCGATGAACCCCGGAAGTTGGTGATGGACAGGGAGGCCCGGCGTGCTGGGATTCATGGGGTCGAAAAGAGTCGGACACGACTGAGTGACTGAACTGAACTGAAAGACTATACTCCATTTATATTTGTTATAAAATATTGGCTACATTCCTTGTAGTTTATTTTATTCATAGCAGTTTGTACCTCTTAAACTTCTACCCCAATCTTGTCCTCCCCCACTCCACTCTCCCCACTGCTAACAGCTAGTTTCTTCTCTATATCTGTGAGGTAGGTGTTTGTGGGTCCTTTCTTTTATGGGATTTGACAAGAACTGTGTCTCTGAGTCAAAGTTGTTTACACAGACAGGTACAGAAGTGACAAACACTCCTTCCTTGGCTGCATAATGGCAAGCGAGGGAGATTTGGGAGGATCAACATGATCCTGGCAATCTCAGTGGCAGCGGATGACAGTGAGTCCATTAAAATTAAACTACCTTATGCAAAGGGATGTTCTAGACTAGGCACTACATTCAACATGAGGCCCTAGGATTTTTTTAAGGGAAGGAATGATTTTTGCCTTGGTTTGTGGCTGGTTCTAATAGCTTTCCCTGGTGTAGTGCTTTGAGGCACAGTGGTTGAAATGTGAGGCAGTGTCGACTAAAAGGGCTTCCCAGGTGGCTTAGTGGTAAAGAATCTGCCTGCATATTTATTTATTGATGGGATATGTTTGTTTAGTATACATATTATTTGTTTAACATACGTGTGTTTAATGGCTGAATGACATACTCCTTCCTTCACTTCCTTAGGTCTCTGCCGGGGTCCTGCCCCAGCTGATCCAGGGAGTTCGAAGTGGGGACGGCGTTGGCGAGGATCAGGATACAATAGCTTCAATTAGATATTAATTAGAGATATAAGAGTAATAGAATGAGGATAGCTCAGTAGGAAAATTCAGTGGAGAAAAGAGGCTGAGTAGCTTGGTTTACGTGCGAAACCAATAAAACTTCAAGACAAGAAGCTTGCACCACTTACGTAGGCCTCAGGCATCCTTCCATTCTCCCGAAGGAGAGGAGACACTGAGGCCTCCCTGGTCGGATCTTAGAAGCCCAGGCATAATTAGTAAGCATGGCAGGCTCCGTGCTCCAGATGGAGAATCAGCCAGAATTTGAGAGAGAGAGAGACATGGGGAGACCAGTCTTTTGAGGAACTGATCCCAATTCTTTATTTTCCAGGGTCTGTTTTTATACACTGAGATGTTATACAAAAGTCATGCGGGGACAGCAGTCCTGACTTTTATTAAAGTCAGGTGCTTCATACAAATGTATACAGAGGTCTTAGGGGTGTTACATCATCTTCTGGCCAGGGGGGCCTGCTGACAATTTATGACCCTCTCCTTGTGACAGCGGTCAGTCAACACTTATTTCTCCAGGGGTGATTATTCTTAAAACAGACGCCACCCAAATAAAGTTACATTCCTATAGGATGAGGGTGTAGTGGGTTTTAGTTAAGGAAAGAATTTACTTGGCCTAAGGTCTAATGTGATTTATATCAAAGGTTAATACTTATTTCTTCTATATATTCATTAATGTGTATAAGGGCAGGGGATGTGGAGACTTACCAACAAACATTGGCTCAACAAATGAAAAACCCTTCACCAACACAATTTCTAATCAGCCCACTATACTTATACTAATGGTTTTCTAACTTTTCTAAAGAACCTGTTTTTAGAAGGTTTAAAGTATCTTGTGCCTCTCACGGTTGGGAGGCTGTGAGCAATCACATGTGGCCGGACAAGCCTGTCAGGCAGGCTAGAGAACCTTCAGAGGAGTTTGTAGGTTGAAACACTCCTATCATGCCCAGGAATTATTATTAACTGGAGCTCTAAGTTAACTCCTTCTCCGAAAGAGGTGGTGGGGGACAGCCCCCCGTAAAGTCAGAGGTGTAGGTGAGAGCACAAAGTAGTGAAGTAGGCAGGCTCTGGTTATGGGGGTAGATGCTCAAGGATTTCCAGGGGGACTCCTGAGGCTCGATCCCACCTTTGCGTATGTTGAGCCTCCTTCCTCATGACCTTTGCCACGGGCGGAGTGCCTCACGCTGGCCCCCAACACTCCCTAGCTAGAGCCCTGGTTTCTCTGATAGTCATAGTATTTAAAAACACATGTGTAACCCACTGCTCCAGTGCAGTGCTCCATGCTGTGCGTTTAATTCTTACAGTAACTGACAGCAGTAGGTGCTATCATCACTGCCATGTTTTACAGTTGGGGAAACTGAGGCTTAGAGAAGTTGCTACTGGTTTAAGTACCATGTGAGTCCAGGAGTTATGTTTCATCCATAGAACAGTGCTTTGCAGGAAGTGGGTCAGAATTTGATCTGTAAATAGACCGACACAAAGCAGGGTAATTTTTGGAGACGTGAATCCTCCTATCCCTTTTTCCTGCTCCCATTTGCTGCCTCGGTTATTTCTTGTCCTGGGGAAGGTTTAATGCAAGGCAGGCAGGCTGATTTCTTCTCTTGCTTTGTTTTCCACTGTGTGAGAGCCAGATGCCATGTTTCTAACTCTGAGCAGACTGTTAGGCAACAGGATTATAAAGCATCATTTTTGTTACACAATTGATGCAATGATTGCTCAGCAATTTTAATATTTCAAGAACTAACCTACTGATGCTAACATACTTACATTTCTTCCTCCAACCCAATTATTTCAAGTGGAGGAAAATCTATTGTAAAAAATATAAAGATTGTAAAAAAAAAAAAAAAAATCAAGTGACCCATCACAAGTTTTGCCAATATAATGAAGGCTTTGAATAAAATCATTAAAAATGAAATTGGAAAAAAATATTTCTGCAGATCTGCTGAGATCATTATCATTAATACATGTGCAAGTTTTACAGAATAGGTTCTTAATTAATTTTATTTTGACAATTTCTATCTTTGTCTCTACAGTAGAATGTCTTTCTCCATCTTAAAAATTAAAAGCCATTTAAGTAACACAATGGGATAGCCATGATTAATAGAGCTACTGCTATTAACCATGGAAACTAAAGCAATTGAAAAATGGAAGCAGTAACATGTTTATAATTTTGCTAATGTCAGATTACAAGGTAGAATATTTTAAGCTTATTAAAAATTTTAAATTTTCTTGTAAAAACAAAATCTTCAGCCTTCATCAAGTTTTTCCTTAAAGTTTTAAGATTCTATATTTGCTTATATAGTGGTTTTGTTTATCAAAATGGATACCATTTTATGAATAAAGTTATATGATGTTTACTTATAGAAAAATAAGCTCTCTTTACTGACTATGCCAAAGCTTTTGATTGTGTGGATCACAATAAACTGTGGAAAATTCTGAAAGAGATGGGAATACCAGACCACCTGACCTGTCTCTTGAGAAACCTATATGCACGTCAGGAAGAAACAGTTAGAACTGGACGTGGAACAACAGACTGGTTCCAAATAGGAAAAGGAGTACGTCAAGGCTGTATATTGTCACCCTGCTTATTTAACTTATATGCAGAGTACATCATGAGAAATGGTGGGCTGGAAGAAGCACAAGCTGGAATCAAGATTGCCAGGAGAAATATCAAGAACCTCAGATATGCAGATGACACCACCCCTATGGCAGAAAGTGAAGAGGAATTAAAAAGCCTGTTGATGAAAGTGAAAGAGGAGAGTCAAAAAGTTGGCTTAAAGCTCAACATTCAGAAAACGAAGATCATGGCATCTGTTCCCATCACTTCATGGGAAATAGATGGGGAAACAGTGGAAACAGTGTCAGACTTTATATTTGGGGGCTCCAAAATCACTGCAGATGGTGATTGCAGCCATGAAATTAAAAGACGGTTACTCCTTGGAAGGAAAGTTATGACCAACTAGATAGCATATTGAAAAGCAGAGACATTACTTTGCCAACAAAAGTCCGTCTAGTCAATGCTATGGTTTTTCCAGTGGTCATGTACGGATGTGAGAGTTGGACTGTGAAGAAAGCTGAGCGCAGAAGAATTAATGCTTTTGAAGTGTGGTGTTGGAGAAGACTCTTGAGAGTCCCTTGGACTGCAAGGAGATCCAACCAGTCCATTCTGAAGATCAGCCCTGGGATTTCTTTGGAAGGAATGATGCTAAAGCTGAAACTCCAGTACTTTGGCCACCTCATGTGAAGAGTTGACTCATTGGAAAAGACTCTGATGCTGGGAGGGATTGAGGGCAGGAGGAGAAGGGAACGACAGAGGATGAGATGGCTGGATGGCATCACTGACTCAATGGACGTGAGTCTGAATGAAGTCTGGGAGTTGTTGATGGACAGGGAGGCCTGGCGTGCTGTGATTCATGGGGTCGCAAAAAGTCGGCCACGACTGAGCGACTGAACTGAACTGAACTGAACTGAAAGTAGGGATGGTAAGTCAGACCTGCTTGGGAGAATGGAGAGTGCATATAAAATATCTGGCAAGAAGTATAGTTCAATATTATTTTATATTATTATTATTCCAGGTGAGAGTCTATCCTGGCATAGGCTGTTATGCCCTATAGTTATGTTACTCATATAATTGCACAAATAAAATTAATATTTTTGAAGTGTACCCAGTTTAAACAAATATGAAGGATTGCTGAAGGCATTTGTTTAACTTACTGTTGACAGCAGCAGCTTATTTATGCAAGTGTACTTGCTAAGTATATTATGCAAGTATACTTTTGATCAGATGACTTCAATATACTCTGAAATTCAAGTATTTTGAATTTAAAATAGTTTTGAAATTATGTCAACATTTATGTTTTTTTTTTAAAAGGAGATAGAGACTGGATCTTGAAATTGTAAAATTTAGTGATATGGATATAATTCAAAACTATCCATGATCTGGAGATCTGGGGATCTGATATGGGATTTTTATGAGATTTACATTTTGTGCTGCTCTCTGTTGCGGTTTGAAACAACACAAAATGTGAAACTTTGCATCTACCCTAACCTTTCCTTCTTTCTAGTTCAAGGCTACTGATTGCACCAAGGATCCCAACCCCTCTCTCTTCTAGGAACCGGGGTAGTGGGGAGACCTTAACTTCCTGTCTCAAATCCCCATGTGGCTGAGTGTGTGCTCAGTCATGTCTTACTCTTTGTCACACTATGGACTGTAACCCGCCAGACTCCTCTTCCCATGGGATTCTCTGTCCCCCCCAACCTCCAGATTGTGAGCTCTGCCAGGGCAAGGCCTCGCCTTGATCCATCTTTGTATCCTGGCATCGCTCAGCACTGGCTGGTATACAGGAGTGGGTTGCCATTTCCTCCTCCAGGGGATCTTCCCAATCCAGGGATCGAACCCATGTCTCTGGTGTCTCCTGCATTGCAGGCAGATTCTTTACCACTGAATCACCTGGGAAGCCCCCCACCCCTACTCATGGGTAACATCTTAATTTTTTCCCTCTCAGAGCCAGACTTTTCAGGGTGGTTAATGCTTTCTCCCCTGTCTCAATGAATTGCCATCATATTCACTTCTTGACCCACATTATTTTGGCTTCTATAATTTCAATATCTCTTCTTACAGTTAATACTGACTTCCATGATGCTAACCCCAAGACCCACATTTTATGTTTGGTCCTCATTGTCTCATGTGCCCAGCATCCATCTTTCATTTCTTGTGTTGTGAAACTCTCTCCTTGTGGAGAGTGCTCCTAATTTCCCTCATACTTCTCTGTGGCTCCTTTTCCTCCTCTGGAGCCTCACACTTCTTACCCAGTTTTTGAAATATTGGTATTAGTCACAGTAACAGAGTAACATGATTAGACATATTCAAAGGTCTCCCCTTATGGCAGAAAGTGAAGAAGAACTAGAGAGCCTCTTGATGAAAGTGAAAGAGGAGAGTCAAAAAGTTGGCTTAAAGCTCAACATTCAGAAAACTAAGATCATGGCATCCGGTCCCACCACTTCATGGCAAATAGATGGGAAAACAGTGGAAACAGTGGCTGACTTTATTTTTCTGGGCTTCAAAATCACTGCAGATGGTGATTGTAGCCATGAAATTAAAAGACACTTACTCCTTGGAAGGAAAGTTATGACCAACCTAGACAGCATATTAAAAAGCAGAGACATTACTTTGTCAACAAAGGTCTGTCTAGTCAAGGTTATGGTTTTTCCAGTGGTCATGTATGGATGTGAAAGTTGGACTATAAAGAAAGCTGAGCACCAAAGAATTGATGCTTTTGAACTGTGGTGTTGGAGAAGACTCTTGAGAGTCCCTTGGACTGCAAGGAGATCCAACCAGGATCAGTCCTGGGTGTTCATTGGAAGGACTGTTGTTGAAGCTGAAACTCCAATACTTTGGCCACCTGATGCGAAGAGCTGACTCATTTGAAAAGACCCTGCTGCTGGGAAAGATTGAGGGCAGGAGGAGAAGGGGACGATGGAGGATGAGATGGTTGGATGGCATCACCGACACAATGGACATGGGTTTGGGTGGACTCCAGGAGTTGATGGTGGACAAGGAGGCCTGGCATGCTGTGGTTCATGGGGTTGCAGAGTTGGACATGACTGACCAACTGAACTGAACTGGGCTGAAAGGTCTCCCCAGTTCACTGGTTGTATCATTCAAAGGGACTGGGGAGACCAGTGCAACTGCTGTGTCACACAGGAGACAAAAAGAAAAGGAGAAAGGACCTTAAAATTCTCAGTCTGGTGATAAGGGGCTGAGGGCAAGCCCCTTCCCCTTTTTTGGATTTAATTTCCTTATTCCAAAGACAGGACAAGGTGTAGACAATCCATATGGATCCTTCCAATTGTGGCATTTACCCACTGTACTATATCTCTTTGCTTATCAATCTGTCCCCCCCACCACCAGATTGTGAACTTTGCCAGGGCAAGGCCTCCCCTTGATCCATCTTTGTATCCTGGCATCGCTCAGCATTGGCTGGTGTACAGGAGGCAACAATGCCTGTGGGGAATGGGTCTATGTTTCCAACCTGAACATTTCCATTCTCTTACCTCCAGGCTCTTGTGGAAGGAAGTAATGGAACTCTGTGTCCTTGGCCCTCTACATGGAACTTGCTATGTAAATTCCACTGGTTCCTGTCTTTTCACATCTTATGTGCCTATGTCCTCACATTAACCATGGTGGCTGTTCCAAATCACCACTCTGCTCAGGCACTCAATCCTCCCTGTCCTTGCCAGGGCAAACAATGCCTCAGACTCCTTTAAGAAAATTGAGGTTATTTGGCATCAGAAATCTAATCTAGCCACTCCCTCCCTGTTTCTCACCTCTCACACGTCTCACATTTCTTCCCAGTAGCACCCCTTCAAAAACTCTAACTTCTGTGTTAAATTAAGAGCAGAACGCAGTGATTTCTACCCAGCCTCAATATTTTCATGAAAATATCCATCTACGAAGTTTCTGAGCCACATCCCACCAGCTCATTCATTCTATTCAATGCCCCATTCATCCCCTGGACCTATTTTTTCTCTTATTACCCCTCTCTTAGCACTTTGCAACGCCATGTCCGTTATGAACAAGCACCAGGCTCCCTGTCATGAAAATAACTGTCATTTTAACTTATTCTTCCTCTTCTTAACTCCCTTCCCTACTCCCTATGTTATGCTTATTCTCTTAGTATACAAACTATTTGACCTGGGAAGTCTCCAGTTCTTTGTCTTCCATTTGTTTTGGAGATCATTATTCTATATTCCTCATTCTGCTCTTTCCTAAATCTCCCCCCCACCACATGTCTCCTTAGTTCAAGTGAATTAAAGAACTATTTTGAAAACATCTACTGTGTGTCTAGCCCAAAGTCGGGCTCTAAGAGAATCCAAGAGATGAAAAAAACAATATTTGAACCACTATAGAGTTTCAAAACCTAATTAGGAAAGCAAGTTGCATATATAAAGAGGTACATAATGAGACATACATAATGAGGCTGCATAAGATTGGTGATTGTGATATGAATAATAAATGAAAGCATGAGCAAAGTGTCAAATGAGAGCTATAAAAATGTGTTGGGATGTCCCTGGTGGTACAGTGGACGGGAATCCACTTGCCAATGAAGGGGACATGGGTTCAATCCCTGGTCCAGGAAGATTCCACATGGTGTGGAGCTGTGGGGTTGTGCACCACAACTACTGAGCCCACACTCTAGAGCCTGAGAGACACAACTACTGAGCCCATGTGCTACAACTACTGAAGCCCATGTACCTAGAGCCTGTCCTCCACAACAAGCCACTGCAATGAAAAGCCTATGAAAAGCCTGAAGAGTAGACCTCGCTCACTGCAACTAGAGAAAGTCTGCATGCAGCAATGAAGACAAATAAAAAAATAAATAAAAATAAAATTGAATGTGTTGATTATTCACAGGATAGATTCCCATGGGCTGGGGCTGGTTAGAGAAGCATTTATAGAGGCAGTGAATCTTGAAGACGAGTTTGAGAAGAGCACAAGACACACGGGACAAGGATTGGGGGGTGTCCAGGAAGAGGGATGTTACGGAATATTAATTCTTCTTGATTTGTCTATCTCAAGAACAGAAACATAAGGATCATCCTAGATTTCTTCCCTACTGTGCCCACATCCAGTCAGTTACCAATTCCCACAAAAAATACATCAGTATTTCTCCTACTCATTCTGCCTCTCTGTCCCATGATACTGGCAGTTCAGGCCATTTTCACATCTTACCTGAACACAACAATAGCATTTGAACCATTCTCCTAGTTCAGGTCCTATATCCCTCTATTTTAGTGGTTTAGCCCCTAAGTTGTGTCCAACTCTCACAGCCTCATGGACTAGAGCCCACCAGGCTCCTGTCCATGGGACTTACCAGGCAAGGGCATTGGAGTGGGTTGCCATTTCCTTCTCCAGAGCATCTTCTTGACCCAGGGATTGAACCTGCATCTCTTGTGTCTCTTGCATTGGCAGGAGGATTCTTTACCACTGAGCCACCTGGGAAACCCATATCCTTCATATACACATATAATTTGCCCCCATAAATGTTAAGATCCTGAGACCTGAATTCTTGAGATTGCCTCCTTACCCTCTAGTGTCCTTGGGCAAATTGCATAATCTGTGTGTGTCCCAGTTTCTGTATACATAAAATGAGGATATGTAAAATGCTAATACCAATCTCAAATTTTTAATTTGATAATTAAATAAGCTACTACTTCTAAATCACTTTAGAATAGTACCTGGCACTTAGTAAGCACACAATAAATATTTACCTATTTTCATCCAAACAGTCATCAGAGAGCTCTACTACCTAATCCATGTAACTTTCCATCTTAAATCCCTTCAGTGGACTCTTATGTCCTAGGTAAAGCCTGAAGTCCTTACTTACTTGGACCTGCCAAGCATCATTATCTGTGTTGCTGGGGCTTTTTCAATGACCTCTGTCCCGTGTAGTGCAGCTGAGGAAATTTAATTCAGTGGCTATTTGCATAAGAATGCCAAGAGAAGGAAGGGACTGCTCCCCCCAAATGGGATTTTTGAGTGGCAGTAAGTATGGAAAGCCAGTCTTTAGCCAGAATAAATTTCTAAATTTCTCTATTTCCCCACTTTTGGAGTGAATGGTAGATCTTCACTCTCAATTGGAGGTAGACAGAACACAGGCAATATCATAAGGAAAGTTGTTCCTACATGAAATGGAGGTTGTGGAGAAGCCACCTCTTCCAACCTACTGGGCTGGGGAAAGAATGAGCAGAGGTCAGGAAGCCAGTGGTCAGGAGAGTAACTGATTTCTCCCATCTAGGCTAAAATCAAGGGAAGGCAAGTTTTGGATAGATGACAGAAAAGTTGATAGCACAAGAGTTCCTTTTTGGGAGGAAGCAGAATGAAAATGGCAGTGAAGGAGAAAGAAGGCCTGAGCTAGCACCCTCATGCCTCTTAGGGTATATTGGTAAAAAGCCCAAAGTTCCTTTGTTCTGCAAGGAAGGACATGGAATGCAGAAAATAGGCTGGCCAGGTCTCAGAGAGCTAACACTTCCAGCAAGAGCCTGGGTGGGACTGGGTCAGCTAAGGTGTCCTCAGGCGCTGACCCTGCTGAGAGAACTAACTAGAAGTTCACCAACCCAAGGACCAGACTAGATCTCACAAAGCTGAGACCACCCAGGACCTAGGTGTGAATCTGAGGTCTTCAGCCAGACCACTGTGATGCAGTCTTATGAAGGCCACCGTACACTTACCATGATCTAGGGAAAGAGCAGGACACAGAGAAAGAATCGGAAAAATAAAAATGCCATGAATCTCCCAGGAGAGACTGTAAACCAGAAGATTCTGATACACTGTTAAATAGCAGTCTCTAGTTGAGAGACAGAGATAGGCGGGAGGTGGTAAGGTCTGAGAAGAGGCAACTGAAACACTTCATGTGTGGTGCACAATGGATCTGAGGGGCCGGCACTCGGTCCAGGTGAAATTGCCTTCACTGGAGTCTGTCCTAACCCTTACCTTGCCAAGTAAAACCTGGCTCCAGAGACGGGTGGGAGCCTGAGGAGTGGGCGGTACTGAGGAGAGGGGAGTAGGGAGTTGCAGCGGAGACTGGGTTTATTATTCTGGGCTGTGAATCCAACACCTTACATTTATTTATGTTTTAGCATAAATAAATGAATGTTTATTTATTCATTATTATGCTAAACATAAATAAATGTATGTATAAAAGAAGGCTAGATGTGAGGAACAGCAGCTTGAGAAATTAGGCCTCTTGAATCCAAGTTCACCACCTGATGGTTTTGCTGTCGTCATTGTGTTAGTCGCCCAGTTGTGTTTGACTCTTTGCAACCCCATGGATTGTAGCCCACCAGGCACTTCTATCCATGGCATTTCCCAAGCAAGAATACTGGAGAGGATTGCCGTTTCCTTCTCCAGGGCATCTTCCCAACCCAGGGATCAAACCTGCCTCTCCTACATTGGCAGGTGGATTTTGAACCACCAATGAAGCCCATATCTGATGATTAATATGTATTTAAAATGCATACTTTTAAAATTTTACTATACTATTGTCTATGCTTTTGAGATTATTAATAATTATGTCTCTTGAAAGTGAAAAAAGAGAGTCAAAAAGTTGGCTTAAAGCTCAACATTCAGAAAACTAAGATCATGGCATCTGGTACTATCACTTCATGGCAAATAGATGGGGAAACAATGGAAACAGTGACAGACTATTTTGGGGGGCTCCAAAATCACTGCAGCCATGAAATTAAAAGATGCTTGTTCCTTGGAAGAAAAGTTATGACCAACCTAGACAGCATATTATAAAGCAAAGACATTACTTTGCCAACAAAGGTCTGTCTAGTCAAAGCTATGGTTTTTCCAGTGGTCATGTATGGATGTGAGAGTTGGACTAAAAAGAAAGCTGAGCACCGAAGAATTGATGCTTTTGAACTGTGGTGTTGGAGAAGACTCCTGAGAGTCCCTTGGACTGCAAGGAGATCCAACCAGTCCATCCTAAAGGAGATCAGTCCTGGGTGTTCATTGGAAGGACTGATGCTGAAGCTGAAACTCCAATCCTTTGGCCACCTCATGCGAAGAGTTGACTCATTTGAAAAGACCCTGAGGCTGGGAATGATTGAAGGCAGGAGGAGAAGGGGACAACAGAGGATGACATGGTTGGATGGCATCACTGACTCAATGGACATGAGTTTGAGTAAGCTCTGGGAGTTGGTGATGGACAGGGAAGCCTGGCGTCCTGCAGTCCATTGGGTCACAAAGAGTCAGACGCGACTGAACTGAACTGATGTCTCTTGTATCCAGGGCTGGCTTCATGGGCCTGAGATCTAAGCCCTGCACTCAAAAGGGTGTGTGCTTGGTTTAATGCTCTGCTGTCATCATCTTGAAATTTTTAATAAAGTTTTAACAAGAAACCCCATATTTTCATCTTGCACCTGGATCCACAAATCCTGTAACTGGCCCCATCTGAATCTGTGTGGTGGAAATACTATATGATGGTAGCAACTTTGCATCTCTTCCCAACTCAGTGTTCAGGGTCCTCTGCTGGCAGACTTGAAATAGGACTTGCTGGACACTGGCAAGCACCAGTAATCAGAGTGAGAACCAGCTGTAAGACATTACTAGCACACCACTGGATAGGGTACCTATATAAGGTTAATAATCCTACTCACGCATTACCAGCCCCCAGACTCTTGTGGGTTTTGATAGCATTTCAGTGGGGAACAAGTTCTCTTTTTCAGCGCAGTTTATAAATGCTTTGTGGCAAAGAGGAAAACCAACGACGTTAGCTTTGGCATTATTTCAAAACCTAAAATTCAGATCTTCTGTGACTGAAAGCTGTCACACATGAACTATGACACTCCATGAGAAGTCGTCCTGAATGCAGGTTTGCATCCATTGATAAAGGGCAAGAAATCCGGGAACTCGTGCCTGCTTCCTCCCCCTAAGCGGTAACTTCCCCTCCCACGGCTCTTCCTTAGCACCCTTGGCGATCGGAGAGGGAAGCAGGGTGAGGGAGCGGGGATCTTGCGGGAGGGCACAGAGAAACAGTGGGCGGGCTTTGCCCTGGAGTGAGTGGGTGGATCCTCCCGCAAGAGCGGCTACACAAAGCTCCCCGCCGGTAAGTCACTCCTCGTAGCGCAAAGCGATGGAGTCCTCCTGGATGGAGTCCTCCTGGATGGAGTCCTCCTGGCTTGAGACGCACTGGGCAAGGCCCTTTTACCTGACGTTGGTGTTCTGCTTGGCCCTAGGGCTGCTGCAGGCCATCAAGCTCTACCTGCAGAGGCAGAGGCTGCTCCGAGACCTGCGCCTTTTCCCCTCGCCCCCCACTCACTGGCTCTACGGGCATAGCAAGGTAGACACATCGGAGGGAGGGGTGAAGGAGGATGCTGGAAATCCGATCGCGCAGAGAAGCGGCTGCTTCCTTCTTTTCCTCCCATCCCTCAGTCCTGCACCGACCTCTCCTGCCAGCCTGTGGCTCCCGCATTTACATTACTCCATGAAACACCCTAGAGCCACTGCTGCTGCTGCTGCTACTAAGTCGCTTCAGTCGTGTCCGACTCTGTGCGACCCCATAGACGGCAGCCCATCAGGCTCCACCTTCCCTGGGATTCTCCAGGCAAGAACACTGGAGCGGGTTGCCATTTCCTTCTCCAATGCATGCCACTAGAAGGGATATTTAGGTGGGGTGGGAGTTGGAGGGGGGATATGTAAAGAGACAATATGGAAAAAGAAAGCTGTGGTGTAATTCAGGTCTGTCTAAATTGCTTCGCTCATCTCTTGGATTTATGTACACGTTTTTAAAAGCCTTCCACATACATTGCTAAAAAATAGTCTAAAGAACATGTTTTTTTACTTAAATTTTTTTAAATTTATTATTTCTTTATTTTTGGCTGTGCTGGGTCTTCACTGATGTACATAGGCTTTTTCTATTTGCAGTGAGCAGGGGCTGCTCTCTAGTTGTACCCTGCACAGACTTCTGATTGCGGTGGCTTTTCTTGTCACAAACCAAGAGCTCTAGGGCCTGGGGGCTTCCGTAGTTGCTGCGCCTAGGCTCAGTAGTTGTGGCACGGGGGTTTAGCTGCCCCGCAGCAAGTGAAATCTTCCCAGACCAGGGATCAAACCGTTGTCCCCTGCATTGGCACACAAATTCCCAATCATATCACATCATCCATATCATAGCATATGTCAGAATTTCCTTCCTTTTTAAGGCTGAATAATATCCTATTGTATTTATATACCACATTTTCTTTATCCATTCATTCGCTGGCGGATGCTTGGGTTGTTTCCACATTTTAGCAGTTGTGAACACGAGTGTACAAATATCTCTTTGAGACCTTGCTTTCAATTCTTTTGGGTAAATGTGAAGAAATGGAATTGCTGGATCATATGGTAATTCTATTTTTAGTTTTTTGAGGAACCACTGTACTGTTTTCCACAGTGGCAATACCATTTTACATTTTCACCAGAAGTGCACAGGAGTTCCAGTTTCTCAACATTCTTGCCAAAACTTGTTATTTTCTGTTCTTTTTTTGAATGGCAGCCATCCTAGTGGATGTGAGGTAGTATCTCATAATTTTGATTTGCATTTCCCTAATGATCGCATTGGAGGAGGAAATGGCAACCCACTCCAGTGTTCTTGCCTGGAGAATCCCAGGGACGGCAGGGCCTGGTAGGCTGCTGTCTATGGGGTCGCACAGAGTCGGACACGACTGAAGCAACTTAGCAGCAGCAGCAGCAATGATCCCTAATGCATCGCTGAACATCTTTTCATGTGCTTATTTCCATTTGTATATCTTACTTGGAGAAATGTCTATTTAAGTCTTTTGTTCTTTTTTTTTAACTTAAAAAGTTTTACTGAAAGAAAGATTCTTTAAATTCTATAGTGCTTTACAATTTTCAGAAGTTACATACATATGATTTCATATAATCCATTGTTGTTGTTCAGTTACCCAGTCGTGTCTGACTCTTTGCAACCCCATGGACTGCAACACACCAGGCCTCTCTGTCCGTCACTCTCTCCAAAGTTTGCCCAAGTTCATGTCCATTGCATTGGTGATGCCATCCAGCCATCTCACCCTCTGACGCCATCTTCTCCTGCCCTCAATCTTTCACAACATCAGGGACTTTTCCAATGAGTCAGCTGTTCACATTAAATGAGCAAAATACTAGAGTTTCAGCTTCAGCATCCTTCCAATGAGTATTCAGGGTTGATTTCCCTTAAGATTGACTGGTTTGATCTCCTTGCTGTCCAAGGGACTCTTAGGAGTCTTCTCCAGCACCATAGTTCAAAGGCTTTAATTCTTTGGCGCTCCGTCTTCTTTACAGTCCAGCTCTCACAACTGTACATGACCACTGGGAAGACCATAGCCTTGACTAAAAGGACCTTTCTCAGCAGAGTAATGTCTCTGCTTTTCAACACACCGTCTAGGTTTGTCATAGCTTTCTTGCCAAGATGCAAACATCTGATTTCATGGCTGCAGTCACTATCCTCAGTGATTTTAGAGCCCAAGAAGAGGAAATCTGTCACTACTTCCACCTTTTCCCCTTCTATTTGCCATGAGTTAATGGGGCCAGATGTCATGATCTTAGGAGTTTTTTTTAACATTTAGTTTTAAGCTGGCTCTTTTTCACTCTCATCCTTCACACTCATCAAGAGGTTCTTTAGTTCCTCTTCACTTTCTACCATTAGAGTGGTATCATCCGCATATCTGAAGTTGTTGATATTTCTCCTGCCTATCTTGATTCCAGCTCGTAACTCATCCAGCCTGACATTTTTCATGATGTGCTCAGCATGTAGATTAAACCAACAGGTGACAGCAGACAGCCCTGCTGTATTCCTTTCTCAATCCTGAACCAATCAGTTGTTTCATACAAGGTTTGCTTTTGCATACAGGTTGCTTCTTGACCTGCATATAGGTTTCTCAGGAAATAGGTAAGATGGTCTGGTATTCCCATTTCTTTAAGAGCTTTCCACAGTTTATTATGATCCACACAGTCAAAGGTTTTGGCATAGTCAATGACACAGAGGTAGATTTTTTTTTTTTTGGAATTCCCTAGCGTTCTCTATGATCCAGCAAATGCTGGCAATTTGATCTCTGGTTCCTCTTCCTTTTCTAAATCCACCTCAGACATCTGGAAGTTCTTGGTTTGCATAATGCTGAAGCCTAGCATACAAGATTTTAAACATGACTTTACTAGCATAGGAGATGAGTGTAATTGTCTGATGGTTAGCACATTCTTTAGTACTACCCTTCTTGGGAATTGGAATGAGGATTGAACTTTTCCAGTCCTGTGGCCACTGCTGGGTCTTCCAGATTTGCTGACATATTGAATGCAACACCTTAATGGCATCATCCTTTAGGATTTTGAATAGTTCTGCTGAAATTCCATCACATCTACTAGCTTTATTAACAGCAGAGCTTCCTAAGGCCCACTTGACTTTTACTCTCCAGAATGTCTGGCTCTGGGTGGCTGACTATACCATCATAGTCACCCAGTCCATCTGTATCTTTTTTATACAGCTCTTCTGTGTATTCTTTCCACTTATTCTTGATCTCTTCATTGTCTATAAGGTCTCTTCCGTCTCTGTCCTTTATTGTGCCCATCTTTGGGCAAAATGTCCCCTTGATATCTCCAATTTCCCTGAATAGATGTCTAGTCTTCCCCTTCTGTTGTTTTTTGCTAGTTTTATACACTGTTCACTGAAGAAGGCCTTCTTGTCCCTCCATGCTGTTCTTTGGAAATCTGCATTTAATTGGGTATACCTTTCCCTTTCTCCCTCGCGTTCCACGTCTCTTCTTTTTTTAGCTATTTGTAAGGCCTCCTAAGATAACCACTTTGCCTTCTTGCTTTTCTTTATCTTTGAGATGGTTTTGTTCACTGCTTCCTGTACAATATTATGGACCTTCATCCATAATTCTTCAAGCACACTGTTTACAAGTTCTAATCCCTTGAATCTATTCATTACCTCCACTGCATGTTCATAGGGGATTTGATTTAAATCATACCTGGCTCTCCTGGTGGTTTTCCCCATGTTTTTTCGTTTAAGCCTGAATTTTGCTATGAGAAGCTGATGATCTGAGCTACAGTCAGCTCCAAGTTTTGTTTTTGCTGACTGTATACAGCTTCTCCATCTTCAGCTACAAAGAGTGTAATCAATTTGATTTTCATATTAGCCATTTGGTGATGTTCATGTATAAAGTTGTCTCTTGTGTCATTGAAAAAGGACATTTGCTATGACCAATGCATTCTCTTGACAGAATTCAGTTACCCTTTGCCTTGCTTCATTTTGTTCTCCAAGGCCAAACTTGCCTGTTATTCCAGTTATCTCTTGACTTCCTACTTTTGCATTCCAATTGCCAATGATGAATAGAACATCTTATTTTGGTGTTAGTTCTAGGAGGTCTTCTAGGTCATCATAGAACTGATGATCTTCAGCTTCTTCAGCATCGTTGGTAGGGGCATAGACTTGGGTTACTGTGATGTTGATTGGTTTGCCTTGGAAATGAACCCAGATCATTCTGTCATGTTTGAAGTTGCACCCAACTACTGCATTGGACTCTTTTGTTGATTTGAGAGCTATTCCATTTCTTCTACAGGATTCCTGCCCACAGTAATAGATATAATGGTCTGAATTAAATTCACCCATTCCCATCCATTTTAGTTCACTGATTCCTAAGATGTTGATGTTTATTCTTACCATCTCCTGCTTGATCATGTCCAATTTACCTTGATCCATGGTAATTTACCTAACATTCCAGGTTCCTATGCAATACTTTCATCACCAGACAAATCCACAACTGAGCGTTGTTTCCATTTTGGCCCAGCCACTTCATTCTTTTTGGTGCTAATAGTAGTTCTCCTCCACTCTTCCCCAGTAGCATATTGGACACCTTCGGACCTGGGAACATTCATCTTTTGGGGTTATATCTTTTTGTCCTTTATATACAATTTATGAAGTTCTCAATGGCAAGTAAATTGAGGTGGTTTGTCATATCCACCTCCGGTGAATCGTGTTTTGTTAGAACCTTCTGCTATGACCCTTCCACCTTGGGTGGCCTTACATGGCATGGCTCATAGTTTCATTGAGTTACATGAGCCCCTTCGCCACAACAAGGCAATGATCCATGAAGGGGTGCTTTACAATTTTAAAATTCTGTAGTGCTTTACAATTTTCAAAAGTTTCATACATATAATTTCATATAATCCATAATAACCCTTTTTTCCTCCTACCCCTATATTTCCCATCCCCCTCTTTTTTTCTCCCCTCTGGTAAACACTAGTTTCTTCTCTATATCTGTGAATCTGCTTCTTTTTTGTTTTATTCACTAGTTTGTTGTATTCTTTAGAGTCCACATTTAAATGGTATTGTACAATAGTTGTCTTTCTCTGACCGACTTATTTCACTTTGCTTAATGCCCTCCAAGTCCATTTGTGCTGTTGCAAATGGCAAAAGTTCATCTTTTTATGGCTGAGTAGTATTTCATTATATATATGCACACCACATCTTTATCCATTCTTCTGTTGATGGACACAAGTTGCTTCCATACCCTGCTGCTGCTGCTGCTAAGTCACTTCAGTTGTGTCCGACTCTGTGCGACCCCATAGACGGCAGCCGGCCAGGCCCCGCTGTCCCTGGGATTCTCCAGGCAAGAACACTGGAGTGGGTTGCCATTTCCTCCTCCAATGCATGAAAGTGAAAAGTGAAAGTGAAGGTGCTCAGTCGTGTCTGACTCATAGCAACCCCATGGACTGCAGCCTACCAGGCTCCTCCGTCCATGGGATTTTCCAGGCAGGAGTACTGGAGTGGGGTGCCATTGCTTCTCCATACCCTAGCTGTTGTAAATAATGTTACTATGAACATCAGAGTGCATGTATCTTTTTGAATTAGTGTTTTTGGGTTTTTTTGGCTATATACCCAGGAGTGGAAAAGTCATACAGTAGTTGTATTTTTAGTTTTTTGAGAAGCTTCCATACCGTTTTTCACAATTGCTACACTAATTTACAGTTCCCACCAACAGTATGTGAGGGTACACTGTTTGCTGTGCTGTGGTGTTCTTAGTTGCTCAGTCATGACAGACGCGTTGTGACCCCATGGACTGTAGCCCACCAGACTCCTCTTGCCATGAGGACTCTCTGGGTTTCTCCATATCCTTGCCAACATTTGTTATTTGTTCTTTTTGATGATAGCTATTCTGGTAGGCATGTGGTGCTTGATCTCTCACTGTGGTTTTGATTTGCATTTCTCTGATGATTAGTCATGTTGAGCATCCATGTACCTGTTGGCCATCTTCATTTCCTCTTTGGAAAAATGTCTATTTAGTCCTTTGTTGATTTTGAATCAGGTTGTTTTTTTATTGTTGAGTTTTAGGGGTTCTCTATATATTCTATTAATCCCATATGTATGATTGCTAATATTGCCTCTCAATCTTTGGGTTGCCTTTTTACTCTGTTGATACTGTCTCTTCATGTACAAAAATTTTTTAATTTCATTAAGTTCCATTTATTTTTTTTTGTTGTTGCTTATGCCTTTGATGTCATATCCAAGATTATTATTGCCAGATCCAAAATTGTGAAGCTTTCGTCCTATGTTTCCTTTTAAGAATTTTATAGTTTTAAGTCTTCTCTCAGAGAAGACTCTTGAGACTCTCTTGGACAGCAAGGAGATCCAACCAGTCCTTAATATTCATTGGAAGGACTGATGTTGAAGCTGAAACTCCAATCCTTTGGCTACCTGATGTGAAGAGCTGACTCTTTTGAAAAAACCCTGATGCTGGGAAAGATTGAGGGCAGGAGGAGAAGGGGATGACAGAGGATTCGATGGTTGGATGGCATCATCGACTCAATGGACATGAGTTTGGGTAAACTCCAGGAGTTGGTGATGGACAGGGAGGCCTGGCGTGCTACGGTTCATGGGGTTGCAAAGAGTAGGACATGACTGAGTGACTGAACTGAACTAAACTGAAGTCTTTGATCTATTTTGGGTTATCTTTTGTATTTTAGGTAAGGGTACAACTTCATTCTGTTGCATGTGAATATCTAATTTTTCCAGCACATTTTCCCATGTAATGGTCCTGGCACCTTTGTCATAAATCATTTAACCATATTTTGAAGGGTTTATTTCTGGTCTTTCTATCCTTTTCTGTTTGTCTATATGTCTGTTTTTAAAGCAGAACCATACTGTTTTGATTAGTATACTTTTGTAGTGAATTTTGAAATCAAAAAACATTGAGTCATCCAGCTTTGTTCCTATTGAAGACTGTTTGGGCTATTCACAATCCTTTGTTATCCCACATGAGTTTTAGAATGAATTTTCTAGAATTTTTCTATTTCTGCAAAAACATCATTGGGATTTTGATAGAGATTGCATTGAATCTGTAGATTGCTTTGGGTAGTATTCACATCTTAAATCTTCCAATCCATAAACATGGGATATGTTTCCACCTCAGTAAATTCAGTTGCTCAGTCATGTCCTACTCTTTGCGATCCCATGGACTGCAGCACGCCAGGCTTTCCTGTCCATCACCAACTCCCAGAGCTTGCTCAAGCTCATGTCCATCAACTCAGTGATGCCATCAAACTATCTCATCCTCTGTCATCCCCTTCTCCTCCCACCTTCATTCTTTCCCAACATCAGGGTCTTTTCAAATGAGTCATCTCTTTGCATCAGGTGGCCAAAGTATTGAAGTTTCAGCTTCAGCGTCAGTCCTTCCAATGAATATTCAGGACTGACTGACTGATTGACAGGTTGGATCTCCTTGAAGTCCAAAGGACTCTCAAGAGTCTTCTCCAACACCACAGTTAAAAAGCATCAATTCTTCAGCACTCAGCTTTCTTTATAGTCCAACTCTCATATCCATACATGACTAGTGGAAAAACCATAGCTTTGACTAGATGGACCTTTGTTGGCAAAGTAATGTCTCTGCTTTTTAATATGCTGTCTAGGTGGGTCATAACTTTTCTTCCAAGGAGCAAGCATCTTTTAATTTCATGGCTCCAGTCACCACCTGCAGTGATTTTGGAGCCCAAGAAAATTGGGTTTCTCACTGTTTCCATTGTTTCCCCATCTATTTGGGGATGGGACCAGATACCGTGATCTCAGTTTTCTGAATGTTGAGTTTTAAGCCAACTTTTTCACTCTCCTCTTTCACTTTCATCAGGAGGCTCTTTATGCCTTTTGAAATTTCTTTCAACATGATTTATAATTTTCACTGAATAAGTCTTCCACTTTTGTTTGGAAATACATAATTCCAATACTTGGAAAGGAGGAGGTTTCACTTCCTAAGTTATTAATTTTTCTCTGATAGTCAAGCATCAAAGCAGGATCAAATGCCCAGGGGAAAAACCCTTAGGTTAATAAATGCAGGTGCTAATTATGGTATATATTAAGGTGGTAAGGATGATGAATTAGGAACAGGAGATTTACAGTGAATACTACAATTTCTTCAACACATCCCCCACCTCTCTCCATTTCTCTTTTCTCTCTTTCTGGAACTCCTATTGGTTGGATATAAACCTTCTAGATGTATTTTTTTTTAATCTTTTCTTCTTGATTTTATCTTCCTAGAATTTCTACTAAAATGTTGAAAAATTTTGACTGTCATGATTTTTATTTCCAAGAGCTCTGTCTTTTTTTTTTTTTTAAACTTTACATAATTGTATTAGTTTTGCCAAACACCAAGAGCTCTGTCTTATTCTTCATCCATTATTGCATCAATTACCTTATGATGCATTAAAAAAAAAAAAAACCTCCCTAAGGAGCGTCTCTGGGTGGCCCAGAGGTTGGGAATCTGCCTGCCAATGCAGGGGACATGGGTTCTATCCCTGATCCAGGAAGAATACTCATGCTGTGGGGCAACTAACCACGTGTTTCACAACTACTGAGCGTGCACTCTAGAGCCCACGAGCCACAACTACTGAAGCCTGTGTATCCTAGAGCCTGTGCTCTGCAACACAGAAGCCACAGTAATGAGAAGCCTGTGACCCGCAACAGAGTAGCCCCTGCTTGCTGCAACTAGAGAAAAGCCACACACAGTGATGAAGACCCATCACAGCCAAAAATAAATTAACTTAAAAAACACTCTAAAGCTGAAGCTTAGTGGCTTAAGATGACAGCCAGCTATTTAGTTCATGATTCTGTGGGTCAGCAATTTGAGCTAAACTAGGCTATGAGGTTCTACTCTTATAGCCAGTCTCAACTGACTTCAGTTTGGCTCACTGATGCAACTACAGTCAGCTACTGGGGCAGATAAAGGCTGACTGTCCTCTTGGGTGCCTTCATTCTCTTCCATCTGGTTTATTATCCTTCAGCTGGTTAGGCTAGCTTTGCCCACGTGGTATCAGGGTCTCAAGAATAGCAAGAGAGCAAGTCTCAATGTGCAGGTGCTTTTTAAGTCTCTGAGTCATGCTTGCTACTCTCCCAAAGCAAGACACATGGCCAAATCAGTGTGAGAGAACTGACAATCAAAGTGTTGAGTGCAGGGAGGCTTTAACAAATTGAGGCCATTCCTATAGTCAATTTAACACATTCTGCTTTGTTACAGAATCCTGGTCTTGAAATACTATACATATCTTTTTTGGAAGTACTAACTTTTTCAGTTTTTTTTTCTTCTGTTGTGTATTAGTTATCTATTAAAGCCCAGCAAATTACCTTCAAGCTTAGCAACTTAAAACAACATATGGTTTTATCTCACACAATCTGTGAAGTTTTTGAGAATCTCTCTGTGAGAGACTCAGGATCTCCTCCAAGGTTGCATGGGATTGGCTGGGGCGATAGTCATCTCAAGGCTCCACTGGGGCTAGGGAATCCACTCTTAAGCTCACTTACACAGTTGTTTACAGGCCACAGTTTCTCATTGGCTATTAACCAGAGGCATCAGTTCTTTCCCCCATGGACCTTTCCATAAGGTTGCTCACAAGTAGGGTGACCAACTCATTCCAGGTTTCCTGGTTGACCCCTGATTTTAGTTCTGAAGGTTTTGCATCTGGCAACCCATTCAGTCAGGCAAGCTGGAAAGATTAGTCACCCTACTCTCAACATGGCCGTTTGTTTCCCTCAGAGTAAGATATGAGAGAGCAAGAGTGAGAATTAGAGAATCTAAGATGGAAACTGCAGTCTTTCATAACCTAATCTTGAAACTTTTATTCCATCATTTCTACTGTAAGCAATCAGTCACATTGTCAAATGTGTGTACAATGTAGGAAGGGACAATATAAAAAGGTGGGGGATGATTGGAGACCATTTTGGAGGCTGGCTACCACAGTTTGTTAGTTTTGCTTTATGCCTTTCTTGGAGGCTGTCTCCAAAACTGAGAGATGGTCTTTGGCTGTCTTTTCATTTTCTAGAGTGAGGCTCTAAAGATGTTTGAAGTCTTGTGTACACAGCAAGAACTTTCCATGAGAGCAAACCTGTTGGAGGACTCAACCTGTCAGTATCTATTTGTTCATTTTTCAGTTTCTTGGAGATGAATCTACCTTTCTGTTACTTAGATTGCCAGGTGACTCCTGGCATTCTAGGAGCAGAAAAAGGAAGGGAGCTGGGGATCTAATCATTTGTTATGCAGTCTTTCACTGAATCCCTCTATTTTTAGTCCACTGATTCATCCCTGCCCTCCACAGTGTCTGGTTTCTTCAAGTCTTGGAGTCTCTCTGGTTTAGTTTTTCTAGAAAACAAAAGCTCTGATCTGTTGTGGGACCTAAGGGGGTGTGACATGGAGAGAGAGCAGAGATTTGGGGTTGAACCAGCCTTTAAGTTATTGCTCTATATCTAGATTTTTTTTTTTCATTTAACCTGTTTAACTTTTTTTAAACTGTTCATCCTCAACTTCCATTTCCTTTGTTTCTCGTTAGAGTTTAATTTTCACCTCTACACCGTCCACAAACCAAAATTGAGAAGGCACTGTCAATCAGAAATTGGGAAAACTAAAAATGGCCCAAGACATCTGTTCTACCAGCTATTAAGAATGATATATTAACATAGTGCTTCTCAAAGCATTTGTGGTGAAAAGCCATTTTTTTTCCTGATCTGTTGTAGACAATTGTTTTCATTTTTTTAAAAAAGTAAGAAATTTCAGCAATGTGAAATTGTTATAAAAATCTGAAGGGCTGTGCTCAGTTTCTATAAGTATCTCATCATGGACTGGTTTATGGATCATACTTTGAGTAGCATTGTGGTAAAGTCTTCCAGTCTTATTGTGGACTTCTTTATTTCTCATTTTAGTTCTAATGTCCTTTTCTGTTTTATCAATTTTCAAGCTTTTGAGATTTTGAATTATTATATCTTCTGGTAGACTAATCCTTTTTATACAAGAATTGTCCCTTTTTATATCTAGTAAGACTTCTTGTCTTAAATTTTACTGTATCTGATACTAGTGTAACTATGCAAACTTTTTTGCTAGTATTGAAATGGTACATTTTTAATCCTTTGTTTTTAAGTTTTTGAACTTTTTGTCTCGTGTCTTTTGTCAGTAGTATAGTTAGGCTTTTAAAAAATATAATCTTATACCTTTCGTCTTTTACTTGAAATAATTAGGTTATTTACATATAATATAATTACTAATATTTTTATTGACTTTTTCAGAAGATAAACTTATTAGATATTTGAAAAGAACTGAGACCATGTCTGGCACTTTGTAAGTGCTATGTAAGTGTTAAATGAAATATAAGTTCCATGTGTTTAATTTATTGGACTTTATGAGGACTTCAAGCCACATAGCTCTGAGCTGCTGCTGCTAAGTCGCTTCAGTCGTGTCCGACTCTGTGCATCCCCATAGATGGCAGCCCACCAGGCTCCCCCATCCCTGGGATTCTCCAGGCAAAAACACTGGAGTGGGTTGCCATTTCCTTCTCCAATTCGTGAAAGTGAAAAGTGAAAGTGAAGTCGCTCAGTTGTGTCCAACTCTTAGCGACCCCATGGACTGCAGCCTACCAGGCTCCTCCATCCATGAGATTTTCCAGACAAGCGTACTGGAATGGGGTGCCATTGCCTTGAGACTGCTCCAAAAAGGTAAGCAAGGAGCAAGGGTATGAAGGGGTTCTGCAGTAAAAATCACATAGTTGGAACATCAAAAGATTACTATTAATTAAAGAAAACCAGGGGAATTCCCTGGCAATCCAGTGATTAGAACTTTGCATTTCCACTGCAAGGGGCATGGGTTCCATCCCTGGTCAGAGAACTAAGATCTTACAAGCTGTGTGATGTGGCCAAAATAATAATAATAATAAAATGAAGAAAACTAAGTATCTCAACATAAGGAGTTTAGCGCTTTTCTGTGTATGGGAAAATGCAAGAGTTTGGATTCATTGAAATTATTCCTTTGATGTGCACCTTAGCTATCTACAGCTGATATCATGTTCTTCCCCATCCTGAGTTCCCAATAGTCAGGCTCACGGTTTGGGGGGAGGTGGGTGGGGCAGCAGTAGTGACTGATGGCTTGATGGCTGCAACATTGTTTGTTGATACGGCAGGCAACATTTTTCATCCATATTCCCTTTCTCCCCACTAGAATATAGGATCTGTGAGAGGAGAGTCTTTGCTCACCACTATAAACCCAGTTCTTGACTGATAGTAGGTGTTCAATAGCTACTTTGTTGCTGAAGAGGGTATAGAGAAAAGGGAACCCACCTATACTGTTGGTGAGAACATGAGTTGCTGCAGCCACTATGGTAAACAGTATTGGGGTGTGGGGGTGGGGGTGGGCAGGGGAAGATTCCACATGCCCCAGAGAAACTGAGCCTGTGCTCTAGAGCCCAGGAACTGCAACTGCTGAGCCCCTGTGCCACAACCACTGGAGCCCACATGCCTAGAACCCATGCTGCACAGCAAGGGAAGCCAGGGTAACGAGAAGCCCACACAGCAACAAAGACCCAACAATGCCAAAATTAAATAAATAAATAATTTTTAAAAAGCAGTATGGGGGTTCTCCAAAAACTAAAAATAGAATTACTCTAGGTTTGAGCAATCCCACTCCTGGGTGTACATCCGAGCAAAAGTATAATCCCAAATGATAATGCACACCTGTGTTCATAGCTGCAGTATTCACAATAGTCAAGAATGGAAACAATCTAATTGTTCATCAACAGATGAATGGATAAAGAATATGTGGTGTATTATATAATAGCATGTTCAGTTCAGCTCAGTCATTCAGTCGTGTCCGACTCCTTGCGACCCCATGAATTGCAGCACGCTAGGCCCCCCTGTCCATCACCAACTCCCAGAGTTCACCCAAACTCGTGTCCATCAAGTCGGTGATGCCATCCAGCCATCTCATCCTCTGTCGTTCCCTTCTCCTCCTGCCCCCAATCCCTCCCAGCATCAGAGTCTTTTCCAGTGAGTCAGCTCTTCGCATGAGGTGGCCAAAGTATTGGAGTTTCAGCTTTAACATCAGTCCTTCCAAAGAACACCCAGGACTGATCTCCTTTAGAATGGACTGGTTGGATGTCCTTGCAGTCCAAGGGACTCTCAAGAGTCTTCTCCAACACCACAGTTCAAAAACATCAATTCTTCGGCGCTCAGCTTTCTTCACAGTCCAACTGTCACATCCATACATGACCACTGGAAAAACCATAGCCTTGACTAGACGGACCTTTGTTGGCAAAGCAATGTCTCTGCTTTTGAATATGCTATCTAGGTTGGTCATAACTTTCCTTCCAAGGAGTAAAGCCACAAAAAAAGAATGAAATAAAGCCATTTGCAGCAACACGGATGGAATAAGATATTATCATACTGTTACCGAGTCCTAGTTCAGTCTGCTCGCCACACACAGGCCAATAAATCAGGAGGCAAGGCACTGAGGCAAGGAGTAGTAGAAAAACTGTGTGTCCAAGAAGGTGGCAGACTAGAGTTCTAGAGTCCCATCTTATAGAGGTCTGGATACTTATCTCTTTTATAGAACAGAGATGGGGAGGAGGTGAAGAAGTAAAGTAAAATGGCCACAAGTCTTGCAAAATATCTCCTAGTTTGGCCAGCCTCAGGAGGGGATGTGTAAATTTCTTCTTTCCTGCAGCTGTTCACAGGTGTGCAGGGTCAGGTTGTTTCCCTGTGAGCTCAACAAAGGCACTTTAGTTTAGCATTCAGGCAGAAGGGCAGGGTTCCTGAGGCAGGTGTTATGTATGCTCATAGCTATGGATATCATCCTTTTAGTGATTATAGTAACAAAAGCAATGGAAAGCAAAGGTTAAAGTAAAAGAAACAGATCCAATATGGAGCCAGATTTTGTTCTTCCTTGTTATAATACTAAGAGAAGTAAGTCAGAAAGAGAAAGACAATAAAATATGAAATCACTTGTATGTAGAAGCTAAAAAATGACACAAACGAACCTATCTATGGAACAGAAACAGACTCAGACACAGAGAATATACTTGTGTTTGCTGTGGGGGAGGGATGGACTGGGAGTTTGGGTTTAGTGCATGCAAACTATTACATACAGAATGGATAAGCAACAGGGTACTACTGTATAGCACAAGGAACTATATTCAGTATCCTAAGGTAAACTACAATGGAAAAGAACAGAAAAAAGAAAGTATATATATATATATATATATATATATCTGAGTCACTTGGCTAAAGAGCAGAAATTAACACACCATTGTAAATCAACTATACTTTAATTTTAAAAAACTACTTTGTTGAATGCACACATGTATTAGATGCTAAATAAATTGATTCATTCAAAGATCTGTTGACTATAAAGAACCGACTAGGTAGACTGACATTTATTCAGTAGACCAGTGTATCCCAGTCAGTGTGGAGGACCTAGTGTTTATGTGGTAAACACCCCTAGTTTATGTGGGTGTGTGTGTGTGTATCCTTATACATAATTCAGGGAAAGTCTGTGTAACTAAGTAGTTATTGGGCTCCATAGTTCAATGCAAGTTTGAATCCTTACTACTAGTGGCTGGCTATACAATGTGAGAAACACACTCAACCAGCCCAAAACCAAGGGATGGACTCAGAGACACGAAGCACAGTGAAAGCAAGACTTATAATGACAGTCTTGCAAGATTGGGTGTCCGGTGGGCAGGCACACCCAGGACAGTTACAGCAAACACTTATTCTGGCTCGAAGATCCCTCCCTGGTTCCTCATTAGGTGAGACTGTGCGACTGAACTGAACTGATGCGGTTACAGTCTTCCTGGAATTGCCCAAGTCTCATAGGGTATTCTTTCTTCTCCCTTCGCATCCTAAGTCCACAGTTCTCAACAAAGATTTTTGTTTATCCCTTCCCAGACATCCTGTTAGCTTAGGGACTCTTCAGGTGTAAGCTGTTAGACAAGACTGCTGCTGCTGCTGCTAAGTCGCTTCAGTTGTGTCTGACTCTGTGCAACCCATAGCCTGAAGCCCACCAGGCTCCCCCGTCCCTGGGGTTCTCCAGGCAGGAACACTGGAGTGGGCTGCCATTTCCTTCTCCAATGCATGAAAGTAAAAAGTGAAAGGGAAGTCACTCAGTCGTGTCCGACTCTTAGCGACCCCATGGACTGCAGCCTACCAGGCTCCGCTGTCCGTGGGATTTTCCAGGCAAGAGTACTGGAGTGGGGTGCCATTGCCTTCTCCGGTTAGGTAAGACTAGCTTGCCAGTAATTTTCAAGACAAAACTAGCTAGCTCTGAGTGGGAAACCGTTTGTTAATAATTTTCCACCCAAGGCCAGCTACTTGGTTCTGAAAATGGACCACTTCAAGTTCCATTTCTTACACAATCTGGAAGAGATTACTTAACTTCTCTAAGGCTCAATTTCCTCATCTGTAAAATGGGATTGCAACTGTATCTGCTTTATAGGGTTCGTGATGTAAAGAGTAAGGAATATAAAGCATAGAAAAGCACTAAATTCCTTCTGGTTTTATTTAATTAACAGTAATCTTTTGAAGTTTCGACTACCTGGTCTTTGTTGCAAAAACTCCTATATATCCTGACTTCTCCTTCACCTCTTCAGAGCAGTCTCTCAGAGCTATCTGAGAGGCTGCATCCTGGGCTTAAGTCCTCAGTTTTGTCCACCATATAAAACATAATTCTCAACTTTCAGGCTGTGCTTTTTTTTTTTTTTTTTTTCTGTAGACAGCAGCACCTAGCTCATCACAGTGCTTAGTAAATGTTAGCTATTACTATATCTCAGGGGACTAAGCTCTTTTTTAAATATTTCTGAGCATCTTTCCTAAATACATATGATACATAAACTCAAATGTGTTTAGATTTGTGGATGAAAAAATATAAATTCATATATTACAGAATTCACAATAGCTTTCTTTCCTTTTTTCCCAGACTAGAGTTACTAAAAGTACAACCAGAAAGCTTATGGCTGAGGATGTTCATGACAATTTCAAATATAAAAAAATAATCCTCATATTAAGTTGCAATTTCCACCAGGGCAAAGAACTTGCCTGTTTTATATTTCTCTGCATCTCTATGACCTGGCACATATAATAGGCACTTAATAAATACTTATCTGTTTATTGTTTGCAAATGAATAAATATTTACATTGTTAGGAAACACCATTTGCACTGTCAGTGGGCTCTTATCACTGGCTGGATTGTGGGAATGTTAGCAAAATAGAGTCTGCAATATTTCAGGAACTAGATTTCAGGAGTCTCAAATGTTTTCTCAAATGTTTTCCCTGTAAAGTATCCAGGGAACATTTCATGGGTTAGAGCTACTAGCTGGTACCAGGAAATTGGGAGCTGAAGTTTTCCACCTTTTCACAATCACACAGCAAATTCTGATTGGTCACACAAGAAAGAACTTGCCAGCTTTAAGATTTCTTTACAGGACTTCCCTGGTGGTACGATGGTTAAGAGTCTACCTGTCAATGCAGGGGACACAATGCAGAGGAAGGACTCAGTCCCTAGTCCCTCCTCTAGGATGATTCCACATACTGAGGGCTAACTAAGCCTGTGTACCACAACTACTGAAGCCCGCACACCCTAGAGCCCATGCTCTGAAGCAAGTGCACCATAATGAGAAGCCTGCACGATGCAACGAAGAGTAGCCCCTGCTCTCCGCAACTAGAGAAATCTTGGATGTAGCCATGAAGACCCAGCACAGCCAAAAACTTAGATAAATAAATAAAAAATTTTTTAAAAATTTTAAAGATTTCTTTGCAAGTCAGGCCCCTCACAATTGTGCTCAAATGCATAGCTAGGCGCATCCAGACACACACAGAGGTGCCTCTCTACCCTCACACTTTATACAACAAGCAGATGTAAATGAATCTTATTGTCAGTGATTTAGAAGTGATCTGGGGGGCTCTGGGGTGCAGTAGCTTGAAGCAGGATCCTAGATCCTTGGCCAGGAATCGAATCTGGGTCATGGTGGTTAGAGTGTTGAATCCTTAACCACTAGACCCTGAGGGCCAATGGGCTTAAAATGGGACCTCAGTCCTTGTCTTCTTTGAAGAAAGAATTCGTCAAAGAGCAAAAGATAGTACGGTGGGTAAAGCGTTTATTAGAAGCAGAGTACATGTGAAAAGAACACATGGATGGGCTCAGAGAGTCGTGCTTTGGGGGTGACTTAAATTGCTTATATGAGGGCATGGATTTTCCAGGTTTCCTCTGGCCAATCATCTTGCTTGTTGCTCATATCTGGTCTGATTCAGGGTCCTTCAGATGTGCATGCGTATCTTTTAGCCAAGATGGATTCACGCAAAAGTCTCTGCGAGGTTGGCAGGATTGGTGCCTCCTCCCTTCCCTGACCCCTGAGGATCTTTTCTGCACATGTGTGGTCTAGAAGATCTTCTTGATTCCAAAAATATGTTGTCATCTTATCTTTTTGTTCTAGCAGAGCTCAGCTCCTCTCTGCCCCTGTCTTTTCTCTGAAATGTCAGCAAGAGACAAGCTCCAGTGGCTCAGCCCGAGGCCCACCTACCTTCCTACCTCAGAAATGAAGTGAAGTGAAGTGAAGTGAAATGGCTCAGTCGTGCCCGACTCTTTGCGACCCCATGGACAGTAGCCTGCCCCAAGCTCCTCCGTCCATGGGAGTTTCTAGGCAAGAGTACTGGAGTGGGTTGCCGTTTCCTTCTCCAGGGAATCTTCCTGACCCAGGGATCGAACCCAGGTCTCCCACACTGTAGACAGACGCTTTACCGTCTGAGCCACCAGGAAAGTATTTAAACGAGCCATAGTAATCTGCTTATCAAGGCAAAAAGTTCATCTCTGATGGCAGTATTTGTACACTAATGTATAAATGTTGGAAGCTGAGAGTTTTGTTTATGAGCTTGCTTCAAGATTTAGGCTGGCCGGGACTCTAATCGCGAGCGCGGGACACTGCTGGCTGTGGGTGGCATGCGCCTTCCCCAACCCCGCACCACCTCAGGCTGGGCCAGCCAGCGCCTTCTTCCGCGCCATGGCGTACAAGCAGGAGCCGCAGCCGCCGTGCCCGCCGCTCCGCGCTGGTGCCGAGATCTCGGACGACTACCTGGTGATCTAGAGGTGGCTCGGGAGGGCTGGCCAGCGCGCGCCAGGCGGCGGAGCTGGGCGCCCGGGCGGCCGTGGTAGAGAGACACAAGCTGGGCGGCACATGTGTGAATGTCGGATGTGTACCCAAAAAGGTAATGTGGAACACTGCTGTCCACTCTGAATTCATGCATGACCACGTTGATTATGGCTTTCAAAGTTGTGAAAGTAAATTCAATTGGCAGATTATAAAGGAAAAGCGGGATGCCTATGTGAGCCGTCTGAACACCATCTATCAAAATAATCTAACCAAATCCCACATAGACATCATCCATGGCCATGCAGCATTCACGTGCGATCCCCAGCCCACAGTGGAGGTCAACAGGAGAAAATACACCGCTCCTCACATCCTGATCGCCACAGGCGGCGTGCCCTCGGTTCCTCAGGAGAGCCAGATCCCCGGTGCCAGCCTAGGAATAACCAGTGATGGGTTTTTTCAGCTGGAAGAGTTGCCTCGCTGCAGTGTCATTGTTGGTGCTGGTTACATCGCTGTGGAGATAGCTGGCATCCTGTCTGCCCTGGGTTCTAAGACATCAATAATGATTCGGCATGATAAGGTGCTTAGAACTCTTGATTCAATAATCAGTTCCAACTGTACCGATGAGCTGGAGAACGCTGGCATTGAGGTGCTGAAGTACTCCCAGGTCAGGGAAGTTAAAAAAACTTCTTCGGGCCTGGAACTCCGCATGGTTACTTCCATTCCTGGTAGGGAACCCACCTTCACCACTATTGCAGATGTTGACTGCCTGCTCTGGGCCATTGGGTGGGATCCAAACTCCTGGGGCCTGAATTTAAACAAACTGGGGGTTCAAACTGATGACAAAGGTCATATCATAGAAGATGAATTCCAGAATACTAACGTAAAAGGTGTCTATGCAGTTGGGGATGTGTGTGGACATGCTCTTCTTACTCCAGTTGCAATTGCTGCTGGCCGAAAACTTGCCCATAGACTTTTTGAGTGCAAAGAAGATTCCAAATTAGACTATGACAACATCCCCACAGTGGTCTTCAGCCACCCCCCCCCCCCCCACTATTGGGACAGTGGGACTCACAGAAGATGAAGCCATTTATAAATATGGAAAAGAAAATCTGAAGACATTCAACCACCTTTACCCCAATGTATCATGCAGTTACCAAAAGGAAAACAAAATGTGTGATGCAAATGGTTTGTGCCAACCAAGAGGAAAAGGTGGTTGGAATTCATATGCAGGGAATTGGATGTGATGAAATGCTGCAGGGCTTTGCAGTTGCATTGAAAATGGGAGCAACAACATCCGACTTTGGTAACACGGTTGCTATTCATCCTACCTCTTCAGAAGAACTGGTCACACTTCGCTGAGAACCCAGAGACTTGTATGGCTGGCAGCTGGACCAGTAGACCTTCAGGAAGGAACCAAATCATCACGTTTACTTACTGTTCCAACTTTACGTATTTCTTTATCATAATCAGAATCTTCCAAGTGTGGAAATTTTCAGTCAGCTTATTTCTGTAATTAGAAATTTGTTTTGTTATTCAGGATTGATTTTTCACTTGGTCACATCTCTCAGTAATTACTATTTGTTTTATTAGAGCTCTAGGCTGGCTGGTTTTTGTGTTTTTGTTTTAGCCTCATCCCAAGTATAAAACTATATGAAGTACAGTTAAATGAATGTACCTGAATGAATATTGCTTGCTAATTTTTATAGAGGAAGATGACAGCTGCTCTTCACATTTAAAGAATGCAAGTACAGAGTCATTTTGTTTTTTTATGAAGCCAGTACCTTGCTCTGCATATTGCAAAGCTATTTCAAGGATGTGAGTTTTCCTTAAAAACATATAACTTAAGAGGCATACCTCCTGTATTTTATTCTTTCTTTTGTTCTAAATGATTTTAAATGATTCCTGTTAACTTTTAAGAGATGAAGTTCATCAAATTTGGGAAAGATTTGAGGAGGCTGGTTGCATGAGGGACATTTGAGAAGTGATCCTGGCTTTCAGAAGGAGAGGAACTCAAATACTTCAAAAGTCCTTTCCTCTGCTAAGAGCTCATAGTTCAATGAATGGTTGCAATTTTTGTATGTGTTCTTGTCATTTTATTTTTTTGAAAACTATTTCCAAAAATCTGAAACTAAAATCACAGTCTTTTCTTCTTAAAAAAAAAAAAAAAAAAAGATTTATACCTGAGAAAGCAATGGCACCCCACTCCAGTACTCTTGCTGGAAAATCCCATGGACGGAGGAGCCTGGTAGGCTGCAGTCCATGGGGTCGCTAGGAGTTGGACATGACTGAGCACCTTCATTTTCACTTTTCACTTTCATGCATTGGAGAAAGAAATGGCAACCCACTCCAGTGTTCTTGCCTGGAGAATCCCAGGGATGGGGGAGCCTGGTGGGCTGCCATCTGTGGGGTCGCACAGAGTTGGACACGACTGAAGCGACTTAGCAGCAGCAGCAGCAGCAAGATTTACACACCTATATATATGCGCCTTCTACTATTACAAGGGATTGGCAGATTTTTAGAGAGCATTTACTATTAAGTCATGAGAAAAAATCAGTCATCAGTATTTATAGAAACAGAATGGTGAGCTGGATGGTGGGTCATGTTCAATCTACTAACGTTTTTTCCTTCCCACCTAAAAACACTTTTTTCAGCTTCCGGACTCCACTCCTAATCTAAGTGTGTGACACTGGCAGGTGAGGCAGAGTGCATGACTCTATTCACTGCACCTTCTCACTTGGGGAAACAGTTCGCAATATATATCATTCAACAGGAACACTGTCTGGTGATACAACATATTATATTGAAAAGATGAATATACTGTTTGGTTAGAAAATTATACTTTAGGTTTAGAAATCCCAAGGAAAGTGTGTTCACTCACTTCCAGAAAAATGGTCAAACCCCTCTACCTGTGGGACCTCATCCAGGACCTGAGCTCAACTTATGTCTATGGAGGGGGATGAGTCCAGACTGGCTGACTTCTCTCATTTCTTTCACTTATTCATTGCAGTTATTTAAAGATGGTAAAATGGAGATCCTTGAGAAGATTGTAGAAAAATACCCTTGTGCCTTTCCTCGCTGGATTGGGCCCTTTCAGGCATTTTTATATATCTATGATCCAGACTATGCAAAGACATTTCTGAGCAGAACAGGTAAGAAAAGACATGACTCTCAGGGTCCTAATCCTCCTAGGAGTGATATGACACAACCCACAGGCAGGCTTCTAAAGGAATTCTGAAGCAAAGATTGGTATTGGGCCTTTAAGAGACACTGGCGGAAGTGTGGAGAGGTTTCCCACCAATCCTGAAGGGGATTCCCACGTCCCCCTAGTCCCTTGTCTTGTTCAGACTTCCCTGGACTGTTTTAGAGCAGTGTATCTTAAAGCCTAGAAGGTACCATTGGATCTCCAGGGCCTTCCTTTCCTATCTTGGTTTTGTGACTTCAGCATCAGTAATACTCCCCACCTCAGCCCATTTCTTGAGTATAAAGTCTTCAGGAGAAATGTTCCCAGGGTAGATTATCTCATACCACAAAATTCAAATGTCCAGTTTTTGCTCTCCCAACTTTGTAAAGCTAATGATAGGCTCAACTTCTTTGTGCTATTACCTCCCTCGCATGCATGCATGTGCTAAGTCGCTTCAGTCGTGTCCGACTCTTTGTGACCCCATGGACTGTAGCCTGCCAGGCTCCTCTGTCCACAGGATTCTCCAGGAAAGAATACTAGAGTGGGTTGCCATGTTCTTCTCCAGGGGATCTTCCCGACCCAGGGATTGAATCCACGTCTCTTAAGTCTCCTGCATTGCCAAGTGTGTTCTTTACCACTAGCACCACCTGGGAAGCCCCATCACCTCCCTTACTCTTAGTAAAACCTTATAAAGGCAGCCTTTCCCTGAAAGCCCCTGTGTCTCCCAGTCCCAGAGCTCTGATTTGTCTCATATTCATCTTGTAAAGGACAAGAGCTGTGAAACACCCTCATGCTAGAATTCCTGAAAGGGTTCTGCAGGTCCCGGCTCTAATAGTTAATTTGCTTTCCAAAGAAGATGTGATATATTGTCCCAACTCCTGTCCTGGACACTTTGCAACCTTTGGGCAATCTGTTTCTGCTGGAGGAAGTGGAAACAAGGAAAGAATCTGGATTTGTGTACCTGTCTGCCTCCTGGAGCTGCTGTTGTCAGCTTCCTGAGCCAAGACAGCCAAGGGCTGTAGGGAGTGAGCCCCGGGCTCCCTTTTGCTCACTGTTTGTGTTTAGTTTCGGCAAATGAAGAGAACCTTCCCCAACTTTGGTGATTTTCCTCTAATGTTGTCTTTTGTTTCCTCTGCTTGACTCTGCAGATCCCAAGTCCAACTTCCTGTATAAGTTCATGACTGCAAGCATTGGTATGTATATGCAAATGAAGGAGGTGATCCACTCTTTCTTGAAGCCCCATTTGTATAGTAGAGCTTGCCAAGAAAACTCAAATTAGACTTCAAAAGCATTGAGAATATGGTAGATCTATACTAGGAGTTTTCTAGGGGGAAGGTCAAGAGGAAGTCCTAAGGTCAGCACAGTGCAACTTCCTAGGAACCCTTCTTGTCAATTTCTCTGCCAAAGTCTCATTTGCAAGACAGCCTGTCTGTAAATCTGTCCCATCTCTTGTCTTTAAAACTGCAGCCTTACCATCCACATTCTTTATTTTATTCTTTCTTCTCTCTTGTTTTCTCGGATCTTTCCTTTTCTTTTTGGAGTTTCTGTATTTCCATATGCAAATCAGTAAAGTTTTGCTTCAAACTGCAGTTTGAAAATATTCCATGCTTAATTACAAATTCCAAGCTTAATTACAAATTAAGCTTTTTAGTTATATAACTGGCATTTATGTTAGACAAGAAAGTACTTAAATGAAAGAATATAGGTTTTGGATTCAGAGCTACTTGAATTTGAATTCTGCCCTTCCCCTATCCCCACTAACTAGTTGAGTGATCTTGGAGAAGTCATCTAATTTCTCTAAGCCTCTGTTTCCTCATCTTTGAAAATAAAGATGAGAATAACATCTCTGAGCTATTGTGGATTGAATGAAACACATATTTTCATTTTAGCCATTTTAGTGTAATGGCTGGCATTTTATCAGCGTTGGAGCATGCATCTATTGCAAGTCTGGCATGTTATAAGCACTCAATGAATGATGGCAATTATATATTTATAAACTTTAAGGTTCTTTTAAAGCCAAATCTTTACTTTTCTGGTAACAGAAGATTATGAGGCCTTAGGGTTGACGAGTCTTTTCGCTTTGTATCACTTACAGGTGTGAAGCACAGACTAACACTGAAGGAGAAGGTAGCCGAAGACAGACTTAAACCTCTTATCTAGTTGTTTGTGAATTTTGTGTCAGCAAAATTTCAGACAGCAGTTTATGGATTGGTTTTGAATAGATAGGAGATAAATATTTGTTGTGCCTTTACTGGGACCAAGCTAGTCACCTTATGTATATGCCTTCATTTAATCTGCACAGTGACCCAGTAAAGTAGGTATTTATTATCACAGTTTCGCATTGAGAAAACCAAATTCCAGGGAGGTTACATAACTTAATTACTACCAGGTAGTAACTGGTGATTTCAGGATTAGCATGCTTATCCAGCTTCAGAACTCAGGGTCTTTCTTACAGTGCTAAATACATCCATCCCAGGTGTAAGCATCAAAACTCACTTCATCCTTAATGTACGAGCACTGCTTTGACATTCCACTGTGTCACCACTGTCTGTGCACCAACAGTCGCTCCATGATGTCTATGTTCCTCAGCTGTCCTTCCCCATCTCACCTAATAAAATGGCATGTGGTTTTGTGCCTTTAATTTCTCAAGGAAAAGGACTAGTGAATTTGAGTGGACCCAAATGGTCTCAGCACCGTCGTCTACTAACTCCTGGATTCCATTTTAATACCTTGAAATCGTTTGTCGAGGTGATGGCTCAATCTGTGAACATCATGCTGGTAAGTGAAGGGATGAAAGTGCTCTGGCGTGTTGCAAAACGCTACAGCGAATGTATCAGATATCTGTTTAGTGGGTAGTGAAAGTCAAATGAGGATGATTTCTAGAAATTACCCAATGTACAAGTACCCACCAAGCAATGAGAATCCATGTAAGCCTTTGCTATCGTTCTTTGGATGATAAAAGAGGATAAAGATCTGGTCATCCATCTTAGGTATATTTTGAGATCTTATGGCAATAAACCAAGTACCAAGTGGTAAGACTCAGATGATAAGTGCTGTGGTGACAAGTAAGGAAACTAGAAGCAGCTATAATAGCTTCAGATTCAGAGGAGACTCAAATTTACTATGACATATGAGCTGGACTTGAATATGTGGATAATATGGATGAGGGCATTTTAGGCACAATGAGTTAGCAGGAGTAAAAGTTTGAAGGTTGGAATAGACTTGCCTGAAGGCCATAAAGGACCTAGAAAGAATCCTCTTGGAGGTAGTTGAGTATCATTAGGAGCTGACCTATGCTCAGCCAAAGGGGCAGAAGGATGTTGCAGAATATACCTGTGGGTGGTCCCTGATTTATAAATGAGTTCTAGTCCAAAATTCCACTTGTACATGGCATATTTTTGATTTTTAAGTTGTACACACTTGAAAATAAGACAAGTAATTCATTAATACAGTTTCATTATAATGCTTCAAACCCCACAAACAGAGCCAAAGTTGCCCTCCACCTACAACTGCAAACCCATCCCTTTCCCAAGAGAGAACCACTGTTACTACCTGGTTGGCTGGGCCCTCAGCCAAGCTCACAAAAGTGGATTTAACCTGAAATTGACTGGGATTGTGACTAAAATGTTCATTGTGCTTTCTCAAGGCAGAAACCTAGAAGTACAGGCTAGAGAGGGCATGCTTTCCAAGTCTGGTGCTGTGCAGTTTTATGCACAATTGCAAATCAGCCTGTGGTGATATTTGAGTTTATCAACAGTTTGATGAACCATTTCTATCTTTCTTGCTTCTCAGTTGCATATTTTCCCAAGACTCCTCTTATAGCTCCTCCCCTGCTTTGTTGCAAAGTGTCTCTGGAGAGCCTCTTTTGTTCTCATTTCTTCTAGATCCCCCTTTTTTTGGTATTCCTGTAGGTTTCATTTTATTTTATTTATTTTTATAGAATTCTCATTGAAATATAATTGATTAACAATATTGTATTAGCAAACTCACTTTTTGTACTCAGTAAAACTTACGTAATCCTCAGCCATGTCCGACTCTTTGCAGCCGCCTGGACTATAGCCCACCAGGCTTCTCTGTCCATGGACTTTTCCAGGTAAGAATCCTGGAAAGGGTTGCCATTTCCTACTCCAGTGAATCTTCCCACCCCAGGGATCAAACCCGTGTCTCTTGCATCTCCTGCATTGGCAGGCGGATTCTTTACCACTAGTGCCACCTGGGAAGCCCTCAGGATGAAAGCAACTGACTAAACAATTCACACTTGGGTAAAAGATTTTTTCAATTTCTTTGCCTTTTTTTCTGTGGCCTCCAAATCTTTAGCACCCAGCTGTAGGCAGGGGTGCTCAACAAATATAGCTTGATCTAAACTTAAAACATGTAGATTTATTTGTATTTTTTACACAAAGAATGCTTATTATGATGAATACATTTTCAGCAGGGAACTTTGTGACAGTTTAAGGCACAAAACGTCCTGGGTAGTGGAAGTGGGTCATTTGGGGGCAGAAGGAGAGTGGACACAGACAGTGCTTGGCTGAGAGCCACCTCCCAGCAGCTGCTCCTATTCACTGCTTATCTCTGTTCCCCACTTCTAAATCAAAAAAAAATTATTTTTTAATTCCAAATTTATTTTTAAGGGTAGCTATAGTGGTTGAGAGTAGTGATAGGTGGGGTATCTAGCAATCTGGGGACTGAAGAAGGAGGAAGCCCTGGGGAGAACCCTTGTAATTATGGGTTTGTGTGAGATTATCTGTTTTACTGGAACCCTGATCTGTTCTAAAACAAGAGTTGTGATAATAATTGGAAGGCCAAAAATACTTACCTCAGCCATTTACCAGATACCTGGTTTGTTCCATGCTTTTTCTCATTTAGTTGGGTGCGTTTTTCCCTTCCTTATGCCAAGTAAGCACTTGGCTTATTTATGTGAAAATTAGTAAACAGAAATCTCATTTAAAATGGAATCAGGAAGCCAGAAGGGGAGCTCTCACGTCCTACCGCTAGAGGTCAACTGCAGATCCAATCGGAAGAAACCTACCTTTGCATGTCCAACAGGAAGAAGGTTACTACTTTACTATCCAGCAAAAGAAAAGAAGAATTTCTCCTTACCCACAACAGCCCGGTTAATGAGACTAACACAACTTGGACAATGAAAAACCACTGCACTCTAATCTCCCAGTTTCCTTCAATGGACTCTTTGTTTATAACAGCTCCCCCAACTCCTCCTTCTCCTTATAACTGTTCCTGTCCTTTGTTCTCCTCACTTGCCCAGGTGACTCACTGGTAAAGAATCCACCTACAGTGCAAGAGATGCAGGAGACGAGGGTTTGATCCCTGAAGTCAGGAAGATCCCCTGGAGGAGGAAATGGCAACCCACTCCAGTATTCTTGCCTGGGAAGTCTCATGGACAGAGGAGCCTGGTGGGCTACAGTCCATGGGGTCACAAAGAGTTGGACCCAACTGAGCAGACACGCACCATGATTGCATGTCCTGAACTTCAATTCTTTGCTGTGCCTAAATAAACCCATTTTACTGGTGAAATAAGGGGCAGCTATTTCAGGTTAACATTTACTTATATGACCTTTGACCCCTACTAAGTCAGAATTGTCTCTGTCACATGGTAAGAGAAGTGTCAGGGAGGAACTTTCAGATAAAAGCATTTTGATGATGATGATGATGTTGATCTTGACCTCCTGTGCCAGAATAAGTGGGAGAAGATTTGTGGCTCTCAGAATACACTTCTGGATATCTATGAGCACATCAACTTGATGACCCTGGACGTACTCATGAAATGTATTTTCAGCTGGGAAACCAACTGCCAAACAGACAGGTCAGTTACAGGAGGGGTAAACAAAAAACTTCATTTGCATTATCTAAGCCGTTTATTGACATATTATCTCCACTCCCTCTTCTAGCTCCCATGATAATTATGTAAAAGCAACAAGTGAAGGCAGCAATATCCTTATGCAACGCCTGTTCAATTACTTTTATCACTATGACCTAATTTTCAAATTAAGTCCTCTGGGCCACCGCCTGCGGGAGATAAACAAGATATTGCATCATCATACAGGTATTTCTTGAGTTCGGATTGTCCAAGTCCATACGCTGTCTCAGTTGTATTCTGTCTCTCTAGAGGAAAAGGTCTCAGTGTGAAAAGAGAAAGAATTCTTGTTCTTAATGGAGCTTTTATAGGAACACGGCTCAAATGAAACAATTCCTATAGAAGAGTTTGCTATATCCACAGTAATAGTCTTATCTGAATTTTTCTATATAGGTGAAAGTGAAAGTCACTCAGTTGTGTCTGACTCTTTGCGACCTCATGGACTATACAGTCCATGGAATTCTCCAGGCCAGAATACTAGAGTGGGTGGCCTTTCCCTTCTCCAGGGGATCTTTCCAACTCAGGGATTGAACCCAGGTCTCCCACATTGCGGGCGGATTCTTTACCAGCTGAGCCACAAGAGAAGCCCTTTCTATATATTACACCATTTTTATTATATGCAGTTTTTATTAATACAAATATAACATAGCAAGTGGGCACTTAACATTTTATAGCATACCTGGCATGGCTTTTTGCATAGTGATTGTCATAGTAATGACAAGCTAAAAATATTCAGGCAACATAGGAATAAATGGAGGAACAGAGTAAACATGGACATACATTAAAAAAAAAAGGACCCCCTGGGGGACTGTTCAATGGGTATAAAGTAGTTATGCAAGATGAATAAGTTCTAAAGATCTGCTGCACAACACAGTACCTATAGTGAACGACATTGTGCTTTAGGTAGATCTTGTTAAGTATTCTTACCCCAATAAAAAAATAAAAGAAGCTTCATTCGAAAATAAATAGTTTTAGCAAAACATAAACAAAAGTTGAAATCGATTAAGTTTTTAAGCAATTCAACACTACTTTTCATGAACATCAAAACAGAGAATATTTATCAGGCCATGAATTAATCCTTCCTCAGCTCCACCACTGAGTAGCAGTATGACTTTGGGCAAGTTACTGTTCTGTCTCAGGGTTATCTGTAAAATGAAGATTAAAAAAAAAACCTATCTCATTGTTTTGTGATGATGATTAAATATGTTAATATATGTAAAGCACTTAAGACAGGCCCTGGAACTGAATAAATGTTAAATATAAAATACATTTGTTCCAAGAAACTTGCAAGATACACCTACACATGCATACGTATGGAGACACATAAATATAGATATTATAAGGACATACAGATAAGCAGATTAGAAATCATCTAAGATACAAATGAGCTTTCGGTATAACAGTAGTTATCAAACCTGTTTGTATCATGGCCCACACCAAAAATATTAATATTTAAATATTAGAGGAAACAGGAGTGGATTTGTAGGCATCTACACAGAACTTAGTGAAAACAATTATTCACATTCTCTTGCTATTGCCTATTTATGATGAAAAAACAAAATGCAGAACATTAGGGGGAAATTAAATGTTTAATTTCTTATCTGTCCTTGCTATTCTTTGGAACTCTGCATTCAGATGCTTATATCTTTCCTTTTCTCCCCTGCTTTTCACTTCTCTTCTTTTCACAGCTATTTGTAAGGCCTCCTCAGACAGCCATTTTGCTTTTTGCATTTCTTTTCCATGGGGATGGTCTTGATCCCTGTCTCCTGTACAATGTCACGAACCTCATTCCATAGCTCATCAGGCACTCTGTCTATCAGATCTAGTCCCTTAAATCTATTTCTCACTTCCACTGTATAATCATAAGGGATTTGATTTAGGTCATACCTGAATGGTCTAGTGGTTTTCCTACTTTCTTCAATTTAAGTCTGAATTTGGCAATTAGGAGCTCATGATCTGAGCCACAGTCAGCTCCCAGTCTTGTTTTTGCTGACTGTATAGAGCTTCTCCATCTTTGGCTGCAAAGAATATAATCAATCTGATTTCAGTGTTGACCATCTGGTGATGTCCATGTGTAGAGTTTTCTCTTGTGTTGTTGGAAGAGGGTGTTTGTTATGACCAGTGCATTCTCTTGGCAAAACTCTATTAGTCTTTGCCCTGCTTCATTCTGTATTCCAAGGCCAAATTTGCCTGTTATTCCAGGTGTTTCTTGACTTCCTACTTTTGCATTCCAGTCCCCTATAATGAAAAGGACATCTTTTTTGGGTGTTAGTTCTAAAAGGTCTTGTAGGTCTTCATAGAACCGTTCAACTTCAGCTTCTTCAGCATTACTGGTTGGGGCATAGACTTGGATTACTGTGATATTGAATGGTTTGCCTTAGAAACGAACAAAGATCATTCTGTCTTTTTTGAGATTGTATCCAAGTACTGCATTTCGGACTCTTTTGTTGACCATGATGGCTACTCCATTTCTTTTGAGAGATTCCTGCCCACAGTAGTAGATGTAATGGTCATCAGAGTTAAATTCACCCATTCCAGTCCATTTTAGTTCGCTGATTCCTAGAATGTCGATGTTCACTCTTGCCATCTCCTGTTTGACCACTTCCATTTTGCCTTGATTCATGGACCTAACATTCCAGGTTCCTATGCAATATTGCTCTTTACAGCATCGGACCTTGCTTCTATCACCAGTCACATCCACAACTGGGTATTGTTTTTGCTTTGGCTCCATCCCTTCATTCTTTCTGGAGTTATTTCTCCACTGATCTCCAGTAGCATGTTGGGCACCTACCGACCTGGGGAGTTCCTCTTTCAGTGTCCTATCTTTTTGCCTTTTCATACTGTTCATGGGATTCTCAAGGCAAGAATACTGAAGTGGTTTGCCATTCCCTTCTCCAGTGGACCACATTCTGTCAGACCTCTCCACCATGACCCGTCTTGGGTGGCCCCACATGGCATGGCTTAGTTTCATTGAGTTAGACAAGGCTGTGGTCCATATGATCAGATTGACTAGCTTTCTGTGATTATAGTTTCAGTGTGTCTGCCCTCTGATGCCCTCTCGCAACACCTACCATCTTACTTGGGTTTCTCTTACCTTGGACGTGGGGTATCTCTTCACGGCTGCTCCAGCAAAGTGCAGCCGCTGCTCCTTACCTTTGACGAGCTCGCCCCTCCTGACCAAGAATGTGGAGTAGCCCCTCTTGGCCCCCCGGGGCCCATGCAGCCACTGCTCCTTGGATGAGGGGTTGCTCCTCTCGGCCACAGCCTCTGACCTTGGGCATGGGGTAGCTCCTCTTGGCCGCCGCCCCTGACTTCGGACATGGGGTAGCTCCTCTTGGCTGCTCCTGCCCCGTCGCAGCCTGGCGCTCTTGGTCGCCGCCCCTGACCTTGGGCTTGGGGTAGCTCCTCTCCGCACGCTTCTGCACGGTCCATCACAGCCGCGGCACCCCATGGAAAAGAAATGCAAAAAAAGCAAAATGGCTGTCTGCGGAGGCCTTACGAATAGCTGTGAAAAGAAGAGAAGCAGAAAGCAAAGGAGAAAAGGCAAGATATAAGCATCTGAATGCAGAGTTCCAAAGAATAGCAAGGAGAGATCAGAAAGCCTTCCTCAGTGATCAATGCAAAGAAATACAGGAAAACAACAGAATGGGAAAGACTAGAGATCTCTTCAAGAAAATTAGAGATACTAAGGGAACATTTCATGCAAAGATGGGCTCAATAAAGGACAGAAATGGTATGGGCCTAAAGAAGCAGAAGATATTAAGAAGAGGTGGCAAGAATATACAGAAGAACTGTACAAAAAAAAAATCTTCACAACCCAGATAATCATGATGGTGTGATCACTGACCTAGAGCAAGACATCCTGGAATGTGATGTCAAGTGGGCCTTAGAGAGCATCACTACGAACAAAGCTAGTGGAGGTGATGGAATTCCAGTGGAGCTATTTCAAATCCTGAAAGATGATGCTGTGAAAGTGCTGCACTCAATATGCCAGCAAATTTGGAAAACTCAGCAGTGGCCACAGGACTGGAAAAGGTCAGTTTTCATTCTAATCCCAAAGAAAGGCAATGCCAAAGAATGCTCAAACTACCACACACTTGCACTCATCTCACACGCTAGTAAAGTAATGCTTAAAATTCTCCAAGCCAGGCTTCAGCAATATGTGAACCATGAACTTCCTGATGTTCAAGCTGGTTTTAGAAAAGGCAGAGGAACCAGAGATCAAATTGCCAACATCCGCTGGATCAGTGAAAAAGCAAGAGAGTTACAGAAAAACATCTATTTCTGCTTTATTGACTATGCCAAAGCATTTGACTGTGTGGATCACAATAAACTGTGGAAAATTCTGAAAGAGATGGGAATACCAGACCACCTGACCTGCCTCTTGAGAAACCTGTATGCAGGTCAGGAAGCAATAGTTAGAACTGGACATGGAACAACAGACTGGCTCCAAATAGGAAAAGGAATACGTCAAGGCCATATATTGTCACCCTGTTTATTTAACTTATATGCAGAGTACATCACGAGAAACGCTGGGCTGGATGATGCACAAGCTGGAATCAAGATTGCCGGGAGAAATATCAATAACCTCAGATATACAGATGATACCACCCTTATGGCAGAAAGTGAAGAGGAACTAAAAAGCCTCTTGATGAAAGTGAAAGAGGAGAGTGAAAAAGTTGGCTTAAACCTCAACATTCAGAAAACGAAGATCATGGCATCTGGTCCCATCCTTTCATGGGAAATAGATGGGGAAACAGTGAAAACAGTGTCAGACTTTATTTTTTTGGGCTCCAAAATCACTGTAGATTGTACTTGCAGCCATGAAGTTAAAAGATGCTTATGCCTTGGAAAGAAAGTTATGACCAACCTAGATAGCATATTCAAAAACAGAGACATTACTGTGCCAACAAAGGTCCATCTAGTCAAGGCTATAGTTTTTCCAGTGGTCATGTATGGATGTGAGAGTTGGACTGTGAAGAAAGCTGAGCGCCGAAGAATTGATGCTTTTGAACTGTGGTGTTGGAGAAGACTCTTGAGAGTCCCTTGGACTGCAAGGACATCCAACCAGTCCATTCTAAAGGAGATCAGCCCTAGGTGTTCTTTGGAGGGAATGATGCTAAAGCTGAAACTCCAGTACTTTGGCCACCTCATGTGAAGAGTTGACTCATTGGAAAAGACTCTGATGCTGGGAGGGATTAGGGGCAGGAGGAGAAGGGGACAACAGAGGATGAGATGGCTGGATGGCATCACCGACTCGATGGACATGAGTTTGGGTAAACTCCGGGAGTTGGTGATGGACAAGGAGGCCTGGCGTGCTGCGATTCATGGGGTCGCAAAGAATTGGACATGACTGAGTGACTGAACTGAACTGAACTGAAATGTTAAATTGGTCAAAAATAAAAACTTTTCAAAATTTTCCATTAGTCAAATTTATTTATATTTTCTTTTACTGCATCTAGATTTTGAGCAATAGTTTAAAACCTTCCCTATTCCAGAATACCTCAATTATGGCACTAATGACATTTGCTGCTGCTGTTGCTGCTAAGTCGCTTCAGTCGTGTCTGACTCTGTGCAACCCCATAGATGGCAGCCCACCAGGCTCCCCCGTCCCTGGGATTCTCCAGGCAAGAACACTGGAGTGGGTTGCCATTTCCTTCTCCAATGCATGAAAGTGAAAAAATAAAGTGAAGTCGCTCAGTCGTGTCTGACTCCTAGCGACCCCATGGACTGCAGCCCTCCAGGCCCCTCCGTCCATGGGATTTTCCAGGCAAGAGTACTGGAGAGTGGGGTGCCCTTGCCTTCTCCATGGGGCTAGCTAAATCTTTGTTATCCAGACAGTGAGGAGCTGTCCAGTGCATTGTAGGATGTTTAGCTGTTTCCCTGACATAAACCCACTTGATGATAGTAGGACTCTTGACAGAGTTGCTTTAATATTTCCAAATGATTATCAATTGTCCTATCACCATTTATTAAAAAGTTCCATCTTTTCCAGTCAGTTTGAGGTAACCACTTTTATCATATTCTAATGTACTTGGACCTATTATTTCTTCACTTTCTTTTCTATCCTTGGTCTATCTATTTGTGTGCTAAATCACACTGAATCAATTGAAGAGACTTTGTAGTATTTTTTTTTAATTAATAAGGTATTTTTCAGGGGGTTTTAGGCTTATAGAAAAATTGAGCAGAAAACACAGAGTTCCCATATATTGCTACTTCTTCACCACCCCCTATATACATACTTTCCCTTATTAACATCTTGTATAACTATGGTGTATTTCTTATAATGGGTGAGCCATTATTATTTTACATACTGCTGCTGCTAAGTCACTTCAGTCGTGTCCGACTCTGTGTGACCCCATAGATGGTAGCCCACCAGGCTCCCCCGTCCCTGGGATTCTCCAGGCAAGAACACTGGAGTGGATTGCCATTTCCTTCTCCAACGCATGAAAGTGAAAAGTGAAAGTGAAGTCGCTCAGTCGTGTACAACCCTTAGCATGGACTGCAGCCTACCAGGCTCCTCCATCCATGGGATTTTCCAGGCAAGAGTACTGGAGCGGTGTGCCATTGCCCTCTCCAAATCATTTTACATACATATTTATTTATTGTATTTATTTATTTTTGGCTGCACTGAGTCTTCACTGTTGCACATGGGCTTTCTCTAGTTGTGGCCAGCAGGGGCTACTCTCTACTTGTGCTTCGTGGGCTTCTCATTGCAGTGGCTTCTCTTGTTGAGAAACACAAGATCTAAGCACATGGGCTTCAGTAATTGTGGCTGGTGGTCTCCAGAGCACAGGGTCAGTGGTTGTGCCACATGGCTTAGTTGGCCTCTGGCATGTGGGATTTTTCTGGACCAGTGGTGTCCCCTGTGTTGCAAGGCAGATTCTTAACCACTGGGCCACCAGGGAAGCCCTCTTGAGCCATTATTATTAACTAAAGTCCATAGTGTAGGGTTCACTCTTCATGGGTACACTCTCTGGATTTTGACAAATATGTAATGATATGTTTCCACCATCACAGTCTCATACAGCATAGTTTCACTGCCCTTAAAACTCCCCTGTGCTTCACCTACTTAGCCCTCCTTCCTTTGTGCCACACCCCTGGCAACCACTAATTTTTTTACTGTCTCTATAGTTTGGCCTCTTCCATGTCATTAACTGGAATCATACTATATGTAACCTTTTTAGATTGGTTTTTTTCACTTAGCAATATGCATTTAAAGTTCTTCCATGTATTTTCATGGCTTGATAGTGCATTTATTTTTATTGTTCAATTCTATTTTATTGTATAAGAGCTTCTCTTTTGGCTCAGCTGATAAAGAATCCACCTCTAATGCGGGAGACCTGAGTTCGATCCCTGGGTTAGGAAGATCCCTGGAGAAGGGAAAGGCTACCCACTCCAGTATTCTGCCCTGGAGAATTCCATGGACTGTGAAGTCCATGGGGTTTCAAAGAGTCAGACACAACTGAGCGACTTTCACTTTCACTTATGTGTAAGTGAAACACATACACTTAACAAACTGTTAAGTGTATCACAGTTTGTTTACCAATTGAAGGCAAACAATAGTTTGCTTAGTTGCTTTCAAAAAGCAAAGTTTCGACAATTTTGAATAAAGTCTCTATAAACATTTGTGCACAGGTTTTTGTATGAACTTAAGTTTTCAGCTCCTTTGGGTAAAAACCAAGGAGGATGATTAGAGATGGCATGGTAAGGATAAGTTTAGTTTTGTAAGAATCCACCAAATTATCCTCCAAAATGTTCCCTTTATTGTAATGTCTCTATTTGGTTTTGATACCCACCGGGGTTCTTGGTCTTCCCCAGTCAATAGAAATTGACTGGAAGCCAGACAAGAAATTCAGTCAAGCCTTCATTGGGGCTCCAGGAGGGAGCAGAAACAAGTGACAAGCTCCCTGGTTTGGGCCCCAAGGCGGGTGGCTGAGCTTGCTTCTTACGTGGGGTGACGATAGGAGTGTGTCCAGGGGTCTGGCTGGAAGGGCGGTTTAGGTGGTTTGCCCATCCTTTGTGTTGTTGAGTGCAGGGAGCCCTGCGGAACACCCTGCTTTTGCTCCTGACACCCAGTTTTTGCTCCAGGTCCTTCAGAAACAGCAGATGGGTTTTGGTTTTGGTTTGTCTATTTTATGTCTTTTGGTCTAGAGTTTGCCCTAACTGCACATGCACACAATAATTTTTAGTCCCATATAGTTTCTTTGTATACTGTAGCTTGAGAAGAGATGTGTCCAGGTACAAGCTTTTCAGCACTGCAACAAAGGGTCCCAGATTCCAGGCCTGTCTCAGTTCAGGAGTGAGAATAATGGCTGGTCTCATAAAATAAGTCAGGAAGTACTCCCTTTGTGTCTATTTTTCTGGAAGAGATTGTAGAGAATTGGCAGGATTTCTTTCCTAAGTGTTTGGTAGAAATCACCAAGGAAATCAACCAAGTCTGGTCCATTCTGGTTTGGAAGGTTATTAATTATTGACTCAAACTGTTTTATAAATAGAGGTCTATTCAGATTAGCTACTTCTCTTTTGACTTTTGGTAGGTTGTGTCTTTCAGGAAATTGACCCATTTCAACTAGGTTATCAAATTGTAAGCATGGAGTTGTTCATAATATTTCCTTATTCTCTTTTTAATATCCATAGGATCAGAAGTGATGGTTCCTCTTATACCTAATAATAGCAAGTTTGTCTTTTCTCTTTTTTCCTTAGTTAACCTGGCTAGAGATTTATCAACTTTATTGATCTTTTCTAAGAACCAACTTTTGGTTTCATTGATTTTGTCTCTTTATTTCTTATTTCAGGTTTATTGCTTTCTGCTCAGATTTTTATTATTTCTTTTCCTTTAGTTAATTTGGACTTAATTTTTTTCTTCTTTTCCTGTTTCCCAAGGGAGAAGCTTAGATTATTGATTTTAGATCTTTCTTCTTTTCTGATAATTCTTTTAATGCTATAAATTTCCCTTTAAGCACTGCTTTCACTGTATCTCACAATTTTGATTAATTGTATTTGAATTTTCATTAATTCAAAATATTTTTTAAGTTGAGACTACTTCTATGACTCATGTGTTATTTAGAAGTGTGTAGTTTACTTGCCAAATAATTTGGAGTTTTCCAATTATCTTTCTATTACTGATTTCTATTTCACTGTGGTTTGAAAGCATACATCCTATGAGTTCTATTTTTTAAAGTCTAGATTATGGTTTATGGCCCTAAGTATGGTCTGTGTTGGTCAGTGTTCTCATGTTGAATGAGATATTTTATAGTTGTCAAATAGATCCAGTTGATTGATGATATTGTTCAGTTCAACTATATCCTTGCTTGTTTTCTGCTTGCTGGATCTGTCCATTATGATAGAGGGATATTGAAGTCTCTAACTATGATAGTAGATTTATTTATTTCTTCTTGAGTCCCATTACTTTTTGGCTCATGCATTTTGAGACTCCTTTGTTAGGCACATGCACATTAAAGATCATTGTCTTCTTGGATAATTGACCCCTTTGTCATTATGTAATGCTCTTCTTTACCCCTAATATTTTCTTTTCTCTGAAATCTCTTCTGTTTGAAACTAATATTGCTTCTCCAGCTTTCTTTTGATTAGTTAGCATGGTATATCTTTCTCTGTCCCTTTACTTATAATCTATGTATATCTTTATATATTTAAGGAGGGCTTGTAGACAACATACAGTTGGATCTTGTTTTTTAGGTGCATTCTGACCTTCTTTGTCTTTTAATTGGTGTAGTAAACCATTGATGTTTAAAGTGATTGTTGATATTTGTTGTTCAGTCACTCAGTCGTGCCCGACTCTTTGCACATGGACTCCATGGACTCCAGCACGCCAGGCTTCCCTGTCCTTCACCATCTCCCTGAGCTTGCTCAAATTCATGTGCATTGAGTCGGTGATGCCATCCAACTATCTTGTCCTCTGTCATCCCTTCTCCTCTTGCCTTCAGTCTTTCCCAGCATCGGGGTCTTTTCTAATGAGTTGGCTCTTCGCATTAGGTGGCCAAAGTATTGGAGCTTCGACTTCAGCATCAGTCCTTCCAGTGAATATTCAGGATTGATTTCATTTAGGATTGCCTAGTTTGATCTCCTTGCAGTCCAAGGGACTCTCAATAGTCTTCTCCAACACCACAGTTCAAAAACACAAATTCTTTGGCACTCAACCTTCTTTATGGTCCAATTCTCACATCCATACATGACTACTGGAAAAAACATAGCTTTGACTATACGGGTCTTTGTTGGCAAAGTAATGTCTCTGCTTTTTAACATGCTGTCTAGGTTTGTCATAGCTTTTCTTCCAAGGAGCAAGTGTCTTTCAATTTCATGGCTGCAGTCACCATCTGCATTGATTTTGGAGCTCAAGAAAATAAAGTCTGTCACTGTTTCCATTATTTCCCCATCTGTTTGCCATGAAGTGATGGGACTGGATGCCATAATCTTAGTTTTTTGAATGTTGAATTTTAAGCCAGGTTTTTCCCTCCCTACTCCTCCTATTTTTAGTAGCATTATTTTCACTTTTAATGCTTATGTGTTACTATTCTGTCCACATCTTTATCCTTATTTTATTCTGTTATCTAGAATTAAGTCTTTGAAAGGCACACCTCAGTTATTTTAATGAAGTTTTTCCAGTAATTTCTTGGTTGGATGAAACTCATCCACTATAGATTCCTCAGTATGGGCTTCATGAGCAAAGCATTTTCTGAGTTCATATAAGTTTATAACAGTTTTTTGGTAGGCTTGATACATGAAGGACAGTTTTGCTGGATAAAAATTTTGCCTCACACTTTGTTTCCTTGAGTTTTCCTAATACTCTAACCTTGCCTTGATTTTTTTTTATTGTTCTCGAGAAGTATGATGCTAGCTTAATTCATCATCATTAAAAGTCATTTGATATTTTTGTCTAGAATCTCTGAGAATTTCCTTTTCTCTGCCTTTAATGTCAAGTAGTTTTATTAGGATATATATATATATATAGGAATTGGTTATTCTGTTGCAATTTTTCCAGACATAGTATGAGCCCTTTAATATGTAGATTTAATTTTTCTCTTATTTCCAGACAGTTTTCTTGGATTATAATTTTAAACATTCTATCCAATATTTTTTTCCTTTCAGCCCCTTCAGTTATATATAGGTTGGCATTTATTTGCTGGTCTTTTTCTTTTCATTCCATTTCATGTGATAATTTTTCCATGAAAATGAGACATTAGACTGAGAAAGAAAAGAATGATTGGTTACTTGCACCTACATTTTTAATTTTTTAATTATATTGCCTACTTAGTTATATAAAGTATATTTTCATCTGTTGTGTTTGCCTTTGGAACTTTGAACAAAAGTTGTCATTTGATGGGAAAATACACATCTGCATAAATTAAGTGTTAGTCATGTCCGACTCTTTGTGACCCCATGGACTGTAGCCCACCAGGCTCCTCTGTCTATGGGATTCACCAGGCAAGAATACTGGAGTGGGTAGCCGTTCCCTTCTCCAGCGGGGGGATATTCCTGACCCAGTGATTGAACCTGGGTCTCCTGCATTGCAGATGGATTCTTTACCATCTGAGTCACCAGGGAAGCCCCTCTGCATAAGTTAAATCTATTTAAATGTAATGAAGTCACTCTAACTTCAGGAAATTAGACAAGATTTGAAACTATCCGGGGGGTCATGGCTTTTTCTGTGATTTATTTTACTTTGATTGACTTTTCTGTCACTTTGGTAATGGGGAATATTTATTCTACCCTAGACAAGATAGTCAAGAATAGAAGGAATTCCCTCAAGGATGAGAATAAGCAGACTAACACTCAGAAGAGGAAATACCGGGACTTCCTGGATATTGTCCTTTCTGCTCAGGTAAGTCTTTCAAATTCTGAGCCTACTCATGTATCTAATTAATTGCGTGGGTAGTTAGAAGAGAGGGAGGAGGGAAGACAAGAAACAAAATCTTTCAAATTCTGAGCCTGCTTATGTATCTAGTTAATTGTGTGGGTAGTTAGATGAGTGGGAGGAGGGAAGACAAAAGCAAAACTGATCAACTAAATTTAACAGTACTTTTGAATTGATGGTTGGTGCTGCAGTTTGAGATTAAAAACTGAATTCTACAATTCTGTCACTAGAGGGAGTCAGATAAGACTAAATTTTTTACAAATTCAGCAGGATTTGGTGATTATCATAAAGATACATGGTAGTTCAGGGAAACACGGGAAAGTGAATCAGATTGAGCTGATAAACCAATGAGGAAGAGATGCTGAAAAGTCTGGATAAATCTGACAAAATGATTGCAGGAAGTTATTGCAGGGGCCTGCTTTTCTTATCTGTCTTTGGTTCTCCTTTATGCCCTGGGCAAAGCATGACTCAAACTATATATTTGTTAAACTGCATAAAAATGAAAACTCTTATTTGATAGCTAGTTTTTCCCCCTAAAACCATTGTTTTGACTGGGGCTTCAAACATCTGTAAACTGACACTGCATAAAAGTATCTCTACTATTCTTTCTAGGCTGAAAATGATAGCTTCACAGATGCAGACCTGTGGTCCGAGGTGAACACATTCATGGTGGCAGGGCATGACTCTGTATCAGCAGGCATTTCCTGGCTCCTCTACCACCTAGCTCTGTACCCTGAGCATCAGGAGAAATGCCGGGAGGAGATCAGAGCCATCCTGGGGGATGGGTCTTCCATTACCTGGTAAGATCTGCATCTATAAACATTTCCTCCTTCTTTTCCTCCTGGGATTTTGCTTTATTCTTTCCTCTTGGTGATCATAGTGTTTCATATGCATACACACACACACATACACATATATATATATATATATGAGTAGAAGAGGCAGGCTACTATTGTTCTCTTTTTCTACAAGGCCCAAAATTATCCCTTTCTCTTTTACACTCACTTATCCGTAAGTTTTCTATTTCATTGTTTTTTTAGTCAGTGTGTGTGTAAAAGGTCCTATTTCTTTCTTTCACTCAGGCCCTGGCGCTTTGGAAATGGGGATATGATCTCCCTAGATTTGCATCCACAGCTTGAATGGTAGGACTCCAGTGAGGCTGTGCTTCTGAAAGACCTGAGTGAACATCTGTTTCTAAGCCTCATGGAGACGTTCTCTCCCATCCCCTTGTTCACTTCTCAGGATGGACTTTGGACTTAGAACAAAATAATAAACATACTCAGTCCACATGTGTTCAACTCAAGTACAGTATGTACCACTGAAGTGCTGAAAGTGAAAATGAAAGTCGCTCAGTCCAGCTCTTTGCGACCCCATGGACTATACAGTCTATAGAATTCTCCAGCCCAGAATACTGGAGTGGGTAGCTGTTCTCTTCTCCAGGGGTTCTTCCCAGCCCAGGGATTGAACTCAAGTCTCCCACATTGCAGGCAGATTCTTTACCAGCTGAGCTACTAGGGAAGCTTTAAGTACTGAGCCACTATAAAAAGGTGCCAGATTTGATGTGGGTTCTGCCCTCAATGAGCTCATACTCTAGTACGGAAGACTGGTCCCCATATATATATATATATATATATATTTTTTTTTTTTTTGGCTACGCTAGGTCTTCGGTATTCATGGACTTTCTGCAGAAGCAGGCAAGGGCTACTCTTCATTGTGCTGTGCTGACCCGGAAATTGCTGCTCCCAGGCTCTAGAGTACTGGCTCAGTCATTGTGACGCACATGGGCTTATGAAAACTTCCATATCCATGGCATATGGAATCTTCCTGAACCAGGGATCAAACCCGTGTCCCCTGCACTGGCAGGCAGATGCTCATCCACAGCACCACCAGGGAGGTCTGATCCCCATAGAGTTGATTGCAATATAACATAGTGAGGGTAAAAAGAGAGATACACATTAGTGGCCACAGAGATTTAGCATGGGAGGCCCAGGAAGACTTATTGGGAGATCTGACACGTAAGCTGCCTCTTACAGAATGGGTAGGAGTTAGTCAGGTGGAAAACTTCGACTCCATTTGGCTAGACTTTGAGCACATCTTTCTGTTCGTGAAGCCCAGGTTATAGATGTGCTCCTCAGATACACTGTTTGCAAGGAAAATGCAGCCATTGTATTTGTTTTGTTGATCAAAGAAAGAGATGCTAACAACCCAGCCCAGTGACTAGAGGGAAAATACCATGTTTCAAATGCAAAAGTCAGCTCAATTAGAACATTTGTAAAGGAAAATATGAATTTATATAGATATAGCAGAGCCGAAGAATTGATGCTTTTGAACTGTGGTGTTGGAGAAGACTCTTGAGAGTCCCTTGGGCTGCAAGCAGATCCAACCAGTCCATCCTAAAGGAGATCAGTCCTGGGTGTTCATTGGAAGGACTGATGTTGAAGCTGAAACTCCAATACTTTGGCCACCTGATGCGAAGAGCTGACTCATTTGAAAAGACACTGATGCGGGAAAAGATTGAGGGAAGGAGGAGAAGGGGATGACAGAGGATGAGATGGTTGGATGGCATCACCGACTCGATGGACATGGGTTTGGGTGGACTCCGGGAGTTGGTGATGGACAGGGAGGCCTGGTGTGCTGCAGTTCATGGGGTCACAGAGTCAGACACGACTGAGCAACTGAACTGAACTGAAGCAGAGATCTTACTTTTTATAACAAAACACTAGTCATTTCCTACGATAAGTCAAAGGTCTAATCTATATAGCACTAGATGCAGTGTTGACTAGTAAGTTTTTATTCATTCACTGAATTTAGAGACAGTGTATATCACCTCCCACACCAATATTAATCAGATATTTTAACTTCAATTAGGGTACATGTATATACACAATTCAAATATTGACTTTTCTTATTCCTGTTTGGCCCATGTGAAATGTCAAAACGATAAGGAAATCTTTGCCAGGTGATAAAACACGCTCTAGAGGATCTCTTCGCTACCATTTATGTTAATGAGAGAAATGGCAACCATATTATAGAGAATAAAAAATGGCCTTTCATTACATTTAATGAAATTTGTACAGAACAGTCCCCAAATTTATAATTCTAATAAAACCACACCGCAAAGAGCAAATTTCTGAAAAAGTTAGAAAGTTGTTCAACATCTCCATTTGCTTCCTTGTCAATCTATTTCTGCATTGGGTTAAAAGGCCTCTCATCTTTTCGCACCAGGGCTGAAATAGACAGCATTATTTTTCTTAAGTATGTAAAGTGTTAGGCTAAGCAGAATTCCTCTTCTTATTATGAGCTTGAGGAGGAAAGAGTTCAAAATTAAAATTTCACATTAACGAATGGCCAAAGCTTGCTAAACAATCAGAAAGACAAATAAAAATACCTGAGGCAAAAAGACCAAATGTATGCTGTCATTTTACTGAACCAACCTGACAATCTATGATCAAATAAAAACTTTACTCTTCTCCCGCTGATACTTCAAACTTGTGTGGGCAAGTACTTTTCATCACTGGGGTGAAGCTCTGAGTGAATCTCATAGTGTTCCCATCCATTTAAATCACAAGAGCAGTCTCATTTCAATAATTAAGCTGTCTGGTCCAGTGTAATAATAAAAACTTCAAATTGTTATCCACTTGGAGCATCTCCATCTATTCCAATTCAGTACTTCTCTGGGTCTGGAAGCCAGAGGTGGGTGAAGCAGTTGTCAGTTCAGTTCAGTTCAGTTGCTCAGTCATGTCTGACTCTTTGTGACCCCGTGGACTGCAGCACACCAGGCCTCCCTGTCCGTCACCAATTCCCAGAACTTGCTCAAACTCATGTCCACTGAGTAAATGATGCCATCCAACCATCTGTCATCCACTTCTCCTCCTGCCTTCCATCTTTCCCAGCATCAGGGTCTTTTCCAATGAGTCAGTTCTTCGCATCAGGTGGCCAGAATAAAGGAGTTTCAGCTTCAGCATCAGTCCTTCCAATGAATATTCAGGACTGATTTTCTTTAGGATGGGCTGGTTGAATCTGCTTGCAGTCCAAGGGACTCTTAAGAGTCTTCTCCAATATCATAGTTCAAAAGCGTCAATTCTTCAGCATTCAGCTTTGTTTATAGTCCAACTCTCACATCCATACATGACTACTAGAAAAACCATAGCTTTGACTAGACGGACCTTTGTTGGCAAAGTAATGTCTCTGCTTTTGAATATGCTGTCTCGGTTGATCATAACTTTTCTTCCAAGAAGCAAGCATCTTTTAATTTCATGGCTGCAGTCACCCTCTACAGTCATTTTGGAGCCCAAGAAAATAAAGAGGGGGTTGTTGTTGGCTTCTGCTTACCAACCCTTCCAGAAATGGTCCCAGGAGGGAGAGAGGATGAGGAGAGGCAGCTGGTACTGTTGCCGTCCTGCCCTTTAAACTTGGTGCTTCCTTTTACTCTCAGTGAGGTTTCTGGAGATTCTCTCACTGGGACTTTATGATGATGATTCATGGGGCAAAGAAATTCCTGTCCTTAGAGTGTCCTTCAAGCTGGTTCAGAAGCTGTCCTTCTTGCTGGTTCACTGGCCCATAGGACTCACTGTAGGCTTCTTGCTTTGTCCCTGCTCCTTTCCCTGCCTCTCTGTCTATTGTGAATCATGGCCTTTCCTACTAGTTCTGTTCTTCCCAGCCTCTAAGGAGCACATGTCAGAACATCTTCTTTAATCCCCTCTTTGCTAAATATGAAGGGAACCCCCTCTCCAGCATTCTCCACAGCACTCCAGCATTCCAGCAGTTCTTTGGAAGGATCTTTTTTCCCTCTCAAAACTTGGAGGCCTCCTCTCTTCATTCCTTAGCCGTTCCTTGATTTATATGATGAGCTAAATGTTGCAAAATGTTTTCAGGAATCTTCTCAGCAAATCCTTTACCAGTAGTTTAGTGCTTCACTTTATTATGAGGATATTTGGGGTTTTTTTCAAGTAGAGTTAATTTATAATGTTGTGTTAGTTTCTGGTGTACAACAAAGTGACTGTACTTTTTAATATTCTTCCCCTCACCTAACCCCTGTGGTAACCATAACTTTGTTTTCTTTGATGGTGCTAGTGGTAAAGAACCCACCTGCAGTGCAGGAGAGGTAAAGAGACGCGGGTTTGATCCCTGTGTCAGGAAGATGCCCTGGAGGTGGGCACAGCAAGAAACTCCAGTGTTCTTGCCTGGAGAATCCCTTGGACAGAGGAGCCTGTTGGGTCACAGTCCATAGGGTCACAAAGAATGGGACACGACTGAAGCGACTTAGCATGCACAATCATAAATTTGTTTTCTTTGACTGTGAGTCTGTCTCTGCTTTGCAAATAAGTTCATTTATATCATATTTTAAATATCACATGTAAGTGATATCATATAATATTTGTCTTTCTCTTTCTGACTTATTTCACTTAGCATGATGATCTCTAGATCCATCCATGTTGCTGCAAATGACATTGTTTCATTCTTTTTATGACTAAGTAGTATTCCATTGTGTATATATAGCACATCTTCTTTATCCACTCATCTGTTGATGGATATTTAGGTTGCTTGCATTTCTTGGCTCTTGTAAATAATGCTTCTATGAACATTGGGGTGCACGTATCTTTTCAAATAAGAGTTCTCCAGATATATACCCAGGAATGAGATTGCAAGAGTGTATGGTAGCTTTGTTTTCAGTTCTTTGAGGAACCTCCATACTGTTTGCCACAGTGGCTACGCCAGTTTGCATTCCCACCAAAGCATAGGAGGTTCCCTCCCTTTTCTCCACATTCAAGGTGAGGATGTGTGGCTCCTATATGGTCCCTTGTCCTCTGGGACCTCAGCTGATCCTGAGGCAGAAAGTGTTCCTTTTTAACATTCTGTTACATAAACCAATGGGTAAAAGGACTTTGACCAGGAGCAAAGGTTGAATAGAAAAATACGTCAGTATTTACAAACTGAATATGGAGTCTGAGTTCCCTGTGCTCCCTCTCTTGTACTCACAGGGACCAACTGAGCGAGATGTCATACACCACAATGTGCATTAAGGAGTCACTCCGCTTGGCACCTCCAGCCATGTCCATTTCCAGACAACTCAGCAAGCCCATTACCTTTCCAGATGGACGGTCTTTGCCTGCAGGTCTTTGCATTCTTTTCCTAAGCAGTTTCTAAAGATCACTGAATCCTGGGGACCACAGTGAAAAAGACCAGAGGGATTCTCAACTCTTGGAAGAGTCAAAAGACAAACTTCGGGATAGCTGGCTTAGGGTTGGGCACCTGCTAAGTTCTCAGTGGGTAATGCCTTGACCAGATGTGGGTTTCTGAGACTTTCCCAAAGGTATATAGTCATTTGAAGCAAAGCTATGAACAGAACCTATATCACCAGAATCCCAACTCAGGGTTTCTTCCATTATGGGATGTTGTTTCTAAGATAATCCTGGCTTGGCTGCATTTGACACCCAGCAAGACTTCATGGGAGATGAACACTTTTATCTTTATCTAGAAGATCCAAAGAGGGTCTTTGTCTTCATCATCATAGTAATATTACCCTAGTAAGTATGCAGCACTTAAAAGTTTACATAGAGCCTTCAAATAGATTATCTCATCTTTTTCATCTTGGAACACGCTCTTAGCAGATGCTTATATGTGTTTTGCAGTTTACAGAGCGCTTTCAGATAATTTTGGTGTAGCCAAAAACCCACTGGGGGATCCCAAAGTGCATTGAGCAGAGCTAGAACTTGCTCAGAGGTTCCATGTCTGGAGCCCAGTGCTTTTCAGAACAGCACAAGTACCTGAGCAGGGCAAGTGGGAGGCAGAGAGATCACATGAGATACGCTCCACTTAATCTGCTTCAGTGTTCAATTAACTCTTGCCCTTAGGAACAAGCCAACAGGATTGCTTGTATCAGTACCAACAGCCTGTCACTTACTGTCCCTTTGTTGACAGATCTAGAATTACTTTACCAAAATTATTTCTGATAACCCAATAATCCTCAAATTATCTCACCTCTTTCTTTCCTTTTTTGTTTTTTAAATTTTATTTATTTTTCTTCTGTCTTTTTTAAAATCCTCATACTACATGAACATTTGCCAAAATTCCCTACTTCCATGTATGACCTGCACCAACAGAAACTTGTCATTGGATCTGCAGAGTAGAAGTACAATTCTGTTCCTAAATGTTCCTAAGCTGTTGTGTCTGGATACTTTATAGTCCATGAATAGATGCATAAACAATTTCTAGAGATAGTGGAAAACATAAACATAGGCTATCATTTTGACATGATACCAAGAGTGCCTTAAGATAGAATCAGGTATTAAATAGATCATTGATTTGAAAACTGAGGTGCCACCAGACCCCATCTTTTTATGGGTCCTTCACTGCTGGCATCAGCTACAGCCCACAGAACTCTGCCAGGAACTAAGTCTTTCCCTTCAAAAAGAAAAGTGTTACTGAAGAGCAGTATAAAAGGAGCTCACAACTTGCTCTTTTTTCTGCAATCTCTTTTATTTCCTTCCTTTCTCAGGAATGACTGTGGTTCTCAGTATCTGGGGTCTCCACCACAACCCCGCCGTCTGGGAAAACCCAGAGGTATGACTGTCCCACTCTCCAGATTTCCTTTCAATGCCTTTTATTGGTCAAACCCAACAGGAAACCCCGTGGGTCAGTTTGGAGCCCAGAGCAAGGTGGGAAAGGGAGGAGAAAGGATTTGAAGAGGCAAAAAGAAGGTTTGGAGCATACCTGAGTCTCTTGAAACTCTAAACACGTGTGCAGATACTTCCCTTTTTATACGCTGCTAGTTTCAAACCCGTTATGTGTAACGGCAAGTTGGACAACTGATCACGTAGGTCATCTTGGCTTGACTTCTAAGTAGATGCACTTGTACCTTCAAAGTGCAAATACTACCACCAGCCACGGTATTTCTGCTTTCCTCTTTCCTAGTCTGGGTAGCAGACTAATCACCTGGGAGACCAGACAAGGTCACCAGGTCTACAGTTGTGCTGTCCAGGGTGGTAGCCATTAACCACATGTGGTGTGGAGCACTTGAAATGTGGCTGGTTAGAACTGAGATGTGCTGGGAAAGTAAAATTTTGCAGCTGTAGTACAAAAAATAGGAAATATTTTCTTGAAGTAATTATGTATATGAATTCATGTTGGAATGATCATATTTTCTGTTAAATAAATTATATTAGAAAATTCATTACCCCTTGTAAAAATGTGGATACCAGAACATTTGAAATTACATATGTGGTGCATGGATATTTCTGTTGATCAGTGCTAATCAGTAGCTTCAGAAATGTGTTAATGGTGTTTTGGGGATGGTCGTGGGGTTACCCTCTCATTTCAGGTCTTTGACCCCTTGAGGTTCTCCCAGGAATGTAATAAAAGACACTCCCATGCTTACTTACCATTCTCATCTGGACCAAGGTGAGGACTATTTGAAGTTTTTAAAAACACATAAAAATGTTTACCTGGAAACAGCCTTCTCGCTTCAGCCCCCCAGCTCTATAAGTTCTTCTATGGAAACTTATCTTCTCACCTGACCATGAGGTAGATCTTAGTGCCTGTTTGAGCCACTGAAAGTGTCAATTAGTTTCACGAAGGACAACACCGTTTGCTACGGCATCCTATACAGCCATGGCTCAGACGGCTAAACAGCAAGGCAAGCTGTTGCTCATGGGTTCAATGCAGGTTCACTCCCAATAAAGATGAGATGATTCTTTTTCAGAAAAACAATTTATTTCATCTTTTATTTCATCTTTATATTAGAATCTTAAATTGTAAGACACTTGATATATGCATCATGATGAGTCGATATACACTGTGAGAAGATTCCTTCCCATGTAGTTCATTAACATATTCTTCAGCTTACATACCTGTCCTTTTTTGTGTGTGAGAGGACATTTAAGTTCTTCTTTCTTAGCAAATTTCAGTTCTACAATACAGTGTATTACCAACTATGGTCATCATGTTTTATTATACATTAGAACTTCATGGCGGGTTGGGAGGGGGTGGAGGGAGGAACAATTCTGTGAGCAGCTCCAAGTGCCACCCTGTTTTGGAAGGGCATCAATTTGAACCTTCCAGCTCACATTCTTACAGGGAACAAGGTAAGTCCAAAGTCCAAAAGTTGGTATGGAATTTCATGTGCAAATGTATTGTTAACATCAGACTTGTTTTTCTAGTATCTTATTAAAGCATCAGAAGAAGTATCAGTTCTTCCAGTCTCTTTTTTCTTGGTGTCTGCAGGAACTGCATCGGGCAGAATTTTGCCATAGCTGAGATAAAGGTGATTGTTGCCTTGATTCTGCTCCGCTTCCAGATGAGAGTAGAGCCCACCAAGCCTGTTGTCTTCATGCCCTACATTTTCATCAAACCCAAGAAGGGGATCTACTTGCACCTGAAGAAACTCCCCTAATGTTAGAGCCTAGGACATGATGATTTTATACATTTTGTTTTAAAGTTAAATTTCAGCTCAAGGTCCAGGAAAATAGAGAGTAATCAAAGTATGGTGACATAGGGTGTCACCTTGATATGTTTCTGTATGATTCAGAGATTTTCTCATCTTTTCTGTTTGATTCTGGTTATTACTAATGCCAAATATCAAGAATTTTCTAAGTGGCTTCCATATATTTTCTGCTGTTTTAAAATCTCTTTCAGAATTGCACTCATAATAGATGAATGTATGCTCACGGTAAAAGATTTACAACACTAGAAAAGCTATGGAGTAAGAAGTAAAAATCCCATTTCACATAGCCACACCTCCCTGCCCGATCCTACTGCTTTTCCTAAAAACAGAATAGCTTGGGATGCATTCTTTCAGACTTTTTCCTGTACATTTCATATATGCATATGTATGTACGTATTCTTGTCTATGGGATCATATCCATATTGTTCTTCCTTTTTTCACTCAATAAAAATACATCTCATTTCTAATCATGACTTCATGAAATTCTGTAATGTGAATATACTATAATTTTTTTAGCTCTTTTCCTATTATTGGAGACATTACTTTTAGTTTTCAAAACATGCTTATTGGCCATTTATGTTTATCTTTGTTTTGTTCTCTGTAATGCATATGTCATCTATGTTTATTTTTCCATGAAGTTATCTTTTTCTTATTGATTCATGTAAGCTCTTTACATATTGTGGATAATAATCCTTGATTATAACTTTTCTTTGTAATTTCCCCCCATTCTTTTACTTTTTGAAAACTGTATTTATGGTGTCTTTTATCATACAGGACTTCTAAATTTTCACAAAGTAAGGTATGTAAACTTGTCTTTGTGGTCTGTGGGGTTTGAGTCTGGGATAAGAAGGCTTTTGTTTGGAATATTTTCAAGACATTCTATATAGTTTCCTGATGCTAACAACTCTTGTGAAGCCTGAACAGGAATTTCTTAATGATTTCAAGATTCACCACTTACTTGATGTGTAAGTGCCAAATATTTGATACATATTAGATACTCAGTGGATTAATATACATGGTCCCTGCCTTCATGGAGCTTCTAAAGTGGAAAATGGATACCAAATAGATAAATACAAATTGTATTAATACTGAGTGCCATGAAAGAAATGAGTGGTTGAGCTAGACAGTAATCCAGTGGAACTTACTTTTTTTCACTTAAGTATAGTTGATTTACAATGTGCCAATCTCTGCTATATCAGCTTTACACATATATACATTATTTTTAAAATTCTTTTCCCAGGTTTATCCCAGGAAAATGAAATGAAAGTCGCTCAGGCATGTCCAACTCTTTGTGACCCCGTGGACTTCTCCAGTCCATGGAATTCTTCAGGCAAGAATACTGGAGTGGGCAGCCTTTCCCTTCTCCAGGGGATCTTCCCAACCCAGGGGTTGAACCCAGGTCTCCTGCATTGCAAGCGGCTTCTTTAGCAGCCGAGCCACCATGGAAGACCAAGAATACTGGAGTGGGTAGCCTATCCCTTCTCCAGTGGATTTTTCCAACCCAGGAATTGAACCAGGGTCTCCCGCATCTTAGATGAATTCTTTACCAGCTGAGCTACCAGGGACGCCCCTTCAAGCTGTGTAGGGGTGTCATTAAGGGATGGCAGTTAGGTTATCCCAGGAGATTGGATATAATTCCCTGTGCTATACAGCAGGACCTTGTTGATCCATTCTAAATGTAGTAGCTTGCATCTACCCAACCCAAACTCTCAGTCCATCTCTCTCCCCCTCCCTTCCCCTTGGCAACCACAAGTCTGGTTTCTCTGTCTGTGAGTCTGTTTCTGTGTAGTAGACAGGTTCATTTGTGCCATATATTAGTTTCCACAGTAAGTGATGTCATATGGTATTTGCTTTTAAGGGGAATTTACTTTAGATGGGGTTGTCTAGAACATCTTCTTTGAGAAGGTGACAAACAAGTTGAAACCTGAAGGATGGTAATGGAAGTTAGCCCTCCTTTTCCTCAAGTGCCTCATAGCAGCAAAATTATGGCAAGTAGATGGACAGTTTAAATAGCCCTTAAACATGATCCCTGCCAAGTAAAAGCAAACTAGTATTCTTGACAATATGGGTAGACAGTAAATGGAAAGAAAGCACTGATCACATCAGTAATAACCCACTCTAACAAGAAGGTCCCCAAATAGAGGGACCTAAACCAGATAGAAATTTCTTTCTTTCTCACATTAAAATCTCAGGGAGGCAAGTGGTCAGAGTTGGTAGCATGGTTTGCTTTACAAGACCATCAAGGCATCCAGGCTCCTTCAGTCTTTTGTTCTCCATCTTCAACACGTGGCTTTCAGTTAATGATCTGAGATAGTTACCAGCTCCCACCACCGCATCTGCCTTTGAGCAAGTGAGAGAACATAAGAGGGAATGGGAAGGTATGCACCTTTCTTTATGAAAACATTAGCTGGAAATTGTATACATCCCTTCTGCTCACAGCTCTGCCTATAACCGACTTCCTCCTTTAGCTGAAAAGGAGACTAGGAAATGTGGTCTTTCACTGGGACCATGTTCTCAGCTAAAACTATTGATATTTCTGTAAGAGTGGAGAAAAGATGTTGAAGGGACACTGAGTCATCTCGTCCACAAATAACCTACTGATGTTTTTAAAATAGAAACTGTATCAGGGATAGTGCTGAGACCGTGAAGGGTGTCATAGCATTTAGAGTCTAGTAATTAAAGGTCACCATTCAGCAGGCCATACTGGTAAATCTATAAGTATTCAGTCTCAAGTCAGGAGTAGGTGATGTGGGCAAGTATCTTGAAGGAGTCACATAAACCTGACCAAAATGCCATCACTCTCTCTTTTGTCCCCCCAACTGGGAGATGGCACACAAGCAAAAAACAATGTTCAACTTCTTAAACACTAATCTTAAAGTTTTTCTGTAAAGGACAGTACACCCAACAGAGTTAGTTGTAAATCATATCAAGTGTCATGTTTTTATTCTTTACCTTTTGTGCATCACTGATCATTTTACAAATTTGAAGAAAACAGCAAATCTTCCCCCAGAAATACAGACATTTTCTAAGCGCCAGTAAAAGAGCTTGTCTATGATCTTGTGACACTAGTGGGCTCCCTGAGCCCGTTTCTGGAACCTATTGAGAGCCATTCCTTTGCCCTAATATCTTGATGAACCTTAGCAGATGGATATGTCTAGTAGTGGAGGTACCCCATGTTCAGGAGGCAAGTCATTTCATCCTTAGGCAGTTTGAGAATACTGAACAAAAAAACAACTTCCGCCTTTGTAAAACTCACCCATTGGTACAACTCAAAATTTCTTTAACAATATATAGATTTGATGGATAGCTACATGTAAAAGGATGAAACTAGATAACTTTTCTCACACCATATACTCAAAAAAATAAAATGAATTAAACACTTAAAAGGAAGACTAGAAGCCATAAAATTCCTAGAAGAACACTATAGGCAGTGAGCTTTTTGTCATGGGTCTTAGCAATAATTTTCTGGATCTGTCTCTTTATGTAAAGGAAAAAGGAGCCAAATAAATAAATGAGACTGCATCAAACTAAAAAGCTTTTGCACAGGGAAGGAAACTATCAACAAAATGAAAAGCATACTGAATGAAGATTCAGATATGTCTGCTGCTGCTGCTGCTGCTAAGTCGCTTCAGTCGTGTCCGACTCTGTGCGACCCCATAGACAGCAGCCCACCAGGCTCCTCTATCCATGGGATTTTCCAGACAAGAGTACTAGAGTGGGGTGCCATTGCCTTCTTCGAATGATATGTCTACTAAGGGGTTAATATCCACAATCTATAAAGAACTCATCAGTTCAGTTCTGTTCAGTCGCTCAGTCGTGTCCGACTCTTTGCAACCCCATGAATCACAGCATGCCAGGCCTGCCTGTCCATCACCAACTCCCAGAGTTCACCCAGACTCACATCCATTGAGTCAGTGATGCCATCCAGCCATCTCACCCTTTGTCATCCCCTTCTCCTCCTGCCCCATATATTAAAAAATCCAATTTAAAAATGGGCCAAGGACCTGAATAGGCATTCTTCCAAAGAAGACATACAGAGGACCTACAGACAGATGAAAAGATGCTCAATGTCACAAATCATTGTTGTTCGGTCACTCAGTTATGTCCGACTGTTTGGAGCCCCATGGACTGCGCACGCCAGGCTTCTCTGTCCTTTACTATCTCCCAAAGTTTGCTCAGATTCATGTCCATTGAGTTGGTGATGCCATCCAATCATCTCGTCCTCTGTCATCCCCTTCTCCTCCTGTCTTCAATCTTTCCCAACATCAGGGTCTTTTCCAACGAGTCGGCTCTTGAAGTCAGAATCTTAGCTCACCTACTTTTCCTCCTGTTTACTCAGGAATGCCTTTGTTTCTCAATATTTGGTCTCTTCACCACAACCCTGCTGAATGGGAAGACCCTCAGGTATGACAGTCCCAAACTCCACCCAGTGGCATCTGAGATAGTCAACAAGGATAGGAGGGAACAGAAGATATTCACAGTAGAGGGCGTGGTTAGAACAATCATCCATAGATTAGGAAAGAGAAAACAGAACAAAATTCCTGTGTTTTTAAAAGAAAAATACTTTGGGACTTCCCTGGTGGTCCAATGGCTAAGACTCTGCACTCTCAAGGCAGGGCCCCCAGGTTCCATCCCTGGTCAGGAAACTAGATCCCACATGCCACAATTAAGAGTTCATATGAATGAACTCCCGGAGTTGGTGATGGACAGGGAGGCATGGCGTGCTGCGATTCATGGGGTCGCAAAGAGTCGGACACGACTGAGCGACTGAACTGAACTGAACTGATGCCTCAATTAAAGATTCTGCATGCTGCAAACAAAGACAGAAGATGCCATGTACCATAGCTAAGACTCAGGGCAGCCAAGTAGATAAATAAATATTTAAAAATAAAACAAAGAAAAGAAAAATATTTCCCATTTGTAAAGTTTCCAGTGTTCCATGACGATTCCTCATCAACAGAAACACATCACATCCTTTTGGGAAGTAAAAGGTATGTGATTAGTTGACTGACACAATGTCGTTTAACCACCTTGCACCCCACTTTCATTTATTCATAAAGTCAAGCTAGTCATTGAGTTGTGATATAGACCACAAACAATTTGTTACTGGAAATCATTAAAGTAGCAAAATTATAAAGTCTTTGCCTTGTAAAACATTAGCGCATATTTGAGTTTAGACCTTCAAAAATCCCACTCTCATTTACATTTAAAGTTAACCTGAATGAGGGTGAGAAGGAAAGGAGAGACCTACAGGGTCTGGGAGAGAAAGAGCATGATCCTTGGCTGTGAACCAGTGTTCAGAGCCATCACACAGTCTAAATCCAGGCCGTGCTCATCCACACCTCCCACAGAGATGGGGAGGTGGAGGGGCCAGGATCTGAATGACTTGAGTATTTGAATTGCCACCTCTTGACCTTTGCACAGGGATTCCCAGATGGCTCAGTGGTTAGGAAGCCACCTGCCAATGCAGGAGACACGGGTTCAATCCCTGGGTCGGGAAAATCCCCTGGCGGAGGGCATGGCAACTCACTCCAGTATTCTTGCTGGGAAAATCCCATGGACAGAGGAGTCTGACAGGCTACAGTCTGTGACAGTCAGTCACAGAGAGTCTGACACAACTGAGCACACACACACGAACTTTATACAAGTCACTAGCTCAGTCTATTGGGAACCAAGACAAAAGAAAAGAGTAATAAATAATTTGATTCCTTGTCAATTTGTATATGACAAAGGCAGTTATTTACTGTGAAGGGATAATCAGTTCAGTTCAGTCACTCAATCATGTCCGGCTTTTTGCAACCCCATGGACTGAGCACACCAGGCCTCCCTGTCTATCACCAACTCCCGGAGTTTGCTCAAAATCATGTCCATCGAGTCAGTGATGCCATCCAACCCTCTCATCCTCTGTCGGCCCCTTCTCCTCCTGCCTTCAATCTTTCCCAGCATCAGGAGGCTTTTTTAATGAGTCAGTTCTTCGCATCAGGTGGCCAAAGTATTGGAATTTCAGCTTCAGCATCAGTCCTTCCAGTGAATATTCAGGACTGATCTCCTTTAGGATGGACTGGTTGGATCTCTTTGCAGTCCAAGGGACTCTCAAGAGTCACCGTTCAAAAGCATCAATTCTTCAGTGCTCAGCTTTCTTGATAGTCCAACTCTTACATCCATATATGACTACTAGAAAAACCATGTGTTGTACTCAGTCACTCAGTCGTGTGACCCCATGGACTGTAGCCTGCCAGGCTCCTCTGTTCATGGGGATTCTCCAGGCAAGAAAACTGGAGTGGATTGCCAATTCTTCTCCAGGGAATCTTCCCAACCCAGGGATAGAACCCAGGTCTCCCAAATTGCAGGCAGATTCTTTACCAGCTGAGCAACCAGGGAAAAACCATAGCCTTGACTAGACGGACCTTTGCTGGCAAAATAATGTCTCTGCATATATGCTGTCCAGGTTGGTCATAGGTTTTCTTCCAAGGAGCAAGCATCTTTTAATTTCATGGCTGCAGTCACCATCTGCAGTGATTTTGGAGCCCAAAAGAATAAAGTCAGCCACTATTTCCCCATCTATTTGCCATGAAGTGATGGGAACAGATGCCATGATCTTAGTGTTCTGAATGTTGAGCTTTAAGCCAACTTTTTCACTCTCCTCTTTCACTTTCATCAAGAGGCTCTTTAGTTCCTCTTTGCTTTCTGCCATAAGGGTGGTGTCATCTGCATATCTGAGGCTATTGATATTTCTCCCTGCAATCTTGATTCCAGCTTGTGCTTCCTCCAGCCCAGTGTTTCTCATGATGTACTCCGTATATTAGTTAAATAAGCACGGTGACAATATACAGCCTTGATGTACTCCTTTCCTGATTTGGAACCAATCTGTTGTTCCATATCCAGCAAGGATCAAACCAGGATCTCCCACATTGCAGGCAGACAGTTTACTGTCTGAGCCACCAGGGAAGCCCTGAAGGGAAAATTAGTATTAGTATTAGTCGCTCAGTCATGCCTGACTCTTTATGACCCCATGGACTGCAGCCCACCAGGCTCCACTGTCCATGAGATTTTCCAGGCAAGGATACTGGAGTGGGTTGCCATTTCCTTCTCCAGGGGATCTTCCCAACCCAGGGTTTGAACCCGGGTCTCCTCACTGCAGGCAGATCCTTTACTGACTGAGCTACAAGGTAGTCCTTGAAGGGAAAATAGTGAAGTCAATAGATTTGGCTAAGTCGGATTGTATTTTAATTGTCCTAATGATTCATAAAGGAGATCAGTCCTGGGATTTCTTTGGAAGGAATGATGCTAAAGCTGAAACTCCAGTACTTTGGCCACCTCATGCGAAGAGTTGACTCATTGGAAAAGACTCTGATGGTGGGAGGGATTGGGGGCAGGAGGAGAAGGGGGCGACAGAGGATGAGATGGCTAGATGGCATCACTGACTCGGTGGACCTGAGTCTGGGTGAACTCTGGGAGTTGGTGATGGACAGGGAGGCCTGGCGTGCTGCAATTCATGGAGTCACGAAGAGTCGGACATGACTGAGCAACTGAACTGAATTGAACTGAATGATTCATGGTTGCTTTTTATCCTAGGGACATATTAGATCTGCTCCTAGATTGTACAGTCTCTGCTTGCTCCAGATGTGTTTTCAATGGCAGGCCTTTAGGAGCATCAGGTCAGTTCAGTTCAGTCACTCAGTCGTGTCTGACTCTTTGTGACCCCATGAATCACAGCACTCCAGGCCTCCTTGTCCATTACCAACTCCTGGAGTTCACCCAAACTCATGTCTATCTAGTCAGTGATGCCATCCAGTCATCTCATCCTCTCTTGTCCCCTTATCCTCCTGCCCCCAATCCCTCCCAGCATCAGAGTCTTTTCCAATGAGTCAACTCTTCGCATGAGGTGGCCAAGGACTGGAGTTTCAGCTTTAGCATCATTCCTTCCAAAGAATACCCAGGACTGATCTCCTTTAGAATGGACTGGTTGGATCTCCTTGCAGTCCAAGGGACTCTCAAGAGTCTTCTCCAACACCACAGTTCAAGAGCGTTAATTCTTCTGCGCTCAGCTTTCTTCACAGTCCAACTCTCACATCCATACATGACCACAGGAAAAACCATAGCCTTGACTAGACGGACCTTTGTTGGCAAAGTAATGTCTCTGCTTTTTAATATGCTGTCTAGGTTGGTCATAACTTTCCTTCCAAGGAGTAAGCGTCTTTTAATTTCATGGCTGCAGTCACCATCTGCAGTGATTTTGGAGCCCAAAAAAATAAAGTCTGACACTGTTTTCAATGTTTCCCCATCTATTTCCCATGAAAGGATGGGACCAGATGCCATGATCTTCGTTTTCTGAATGTTGAGCTTTAAGCCAACTTTTTCACTCTGCTCTTTCACTTTCATCAAGAGGCTCTTTAGTTCCTCTTTGCTTTCTGCCATAAGGGTGGTATCATCTGCATATCTGAGGTTATTGTTATCTCTCCCTGCAATCTTGATTCCAGCTTGTGCTTCCTCCAGCCCAGCATTTCTTATGATGTACTCTGCATGTAAGTTAAATAAGCAGGGTGACAATATACAGCCTTGATGTACTCCTTTTCCTATTTGGAACCAGTCTGTTGTTCCATGTCCAGTTCTAACTGTTGCTTCCTGACCTACATATAGGTTTCTCAAGAGGCAGGTCAGGTGGCCTGGTATTCCCATCTCTTTCAGAATTTTCCACAGTTTATTGTGATCCACAGGCTAGGCTTGTAGTACCCAGCCTTTGTCAGTTCCTAGCGTTAGCTTTAGGAATTGCATTCATGATATGTGTAGAGTTTGTGCGTGAGGGGAGTGGAGGACCTTCATTCTCATTACAGATCTTTACCCCTTGAGATTCTCCAAGGAAAATTGTGAAAAAAAGACCCCCCTATGCCTTCCTACCATTCTCAGCTGGATCAAGGTAAAGACTCAAGCTGGTAAACAGGATGAAAGTGTACTATAGTGCTTGCTTGACAAAATTCACTCACTGTAGGCCCACAGCTCACTGGCACTGCATGAGTGCCACGTCCCTACCACGTACCTGGCTTGTCTTCTTTTATGGCCAGGGAGTTCAGACGAGCCCCCAAAGAGATCAGTTAATTTCATGAAAGACAGCTCTGTTCCTTGGCAAGTGGGCATGTCCTGATGCCAGCCATCTCCACCCCAGACAAGGCAACATTGGCAGCACCCAGGCACAATCTAAATTCCTGTTCTAAGTTCCTAATGTCCCTTTCCCATAGTAGCTGCTCAGTCATGTCCGAATCTTTGTGACCCCATGGACTGTAGCTCATCAGGCTCTTTAGTCCGTGGAATTCTCCAGGCAAGAATACTGGAATGGGTTGCCATGCCCTTGTCCAGGGGATCTTCCTGACTCGGGATTGAACTTGGGTCTCCTGCATTGCGGGCAGATTCTTTACCATCTGAGCCACCAGGGAAGCTCCAATATGGTATAAGAAAAACCTGCTTTACCAAACACAGTATAATCCATGGAGTATACCAGGTTTAATATTCTCATGCTCTTTACTGCAAATTCAAGGCTAGGGTAAATTGTCATGGCAACAAAGAGCAGAATTGTGAATGTAAAACATTACATGTTCCATATTTTACTTATTAAAAACCTTCTTGTGTCTCTGTCAAAAAAAAAAGAATTCTCATGCTCAACTGCACAGATTTCTAAATGAATAATAGTAAAACTAGTGTTTCTTCTCCATAATTTGGAAAAATTTTCTAGTTCTATGGATCCTGCAGAATCAATTGTTGATACAATTCACTATCACTTAGTCTTGACACAAAGGAACTCTATGGTCCCATTATATTTAAAACCTTTTCTGAATTCTATCACAAACTTGGTTTGGTTTAGAATATGGATTTTGTTTCCCTGGAAAAGGTGTCATATATAAAAAGATTGTCTCATGTTTCTAATAATATACAGATTTATCAGGTATTACTTTTCCTCCCTGGTGTCCCCAGGAACTGCATTAGGCAGCATTTTGCCATGGCTAAATGCAAAATGACCCTGGCCCTGACTCTGCTCCACTTCGAGCTAACTCTAGACTGCTACAAGCCTCCCATACTCATGTGCCAAATTATCCTAAAATCTAAGGATGGAATCCATGTGTTCCTAAAGAAAGTTTGCTAATTTTAAGTCTCCTCATATAATGATTAATGAAGGAATTTTATTACCAGAGGAAGAATATGAAGATAAATATAATGCCAAAATATATCTATATGGTTTGGGGATAAATTATGTAATTTAGGATACTTCTGATTGGTTTTAACAACTATTAGAAATAATTCTGATATCTTCCTGGATCATATAGGTTTCCTTTTGGTGTAACCCACAAAAAAATACATCAAAAACTCAAACTGACTTCAACTGCAAAAAAAAATTATTGGCTCATGTAACTAATCGTAGTGTGGCTTTCAAGCACAGTTTGATCTAGGGTCCAATTCAACCTCTAGATTACTTTCATCTCTGCATATCTCTGCATGACAGCTTTGTCCTCAGCTATCTTCCCTTATGATTAACAGAAAGTAACTGCATCATCTTATAGTCTCTTATTACACTGTCTAGGGAATGGGTAAATTGATAAGGGTATATAAAAACCTTAGATATTTACAAGGAATTCTGAATATAGATAACCCTGTATCTGAGTTTCCATTTGGAATATTATAGGATACCATACCCTGTAGAACTCTTGCTTAACATGGAGTGAGGCAGTTATTGGATATTTAGGCAGAGATAGGGTCTACAGAGAACAACCTAATCCCCATGCCTGAGGGTGCCATCGCAGATACGGAAATTCCAGCATATCTTCAGTGGGATACATACAATTTTTAAGACAGCCAGTGTACAGGAAAAGGAATTGTAAATATGGACACAAATCCTGGTGACGGATGCTCCTGATGTGATGGTTGGATAAAATGTAGCCCAGGCAGTCCTCAGGAAATAAATGGTAGCTAAACTTATTAAAGGCAGGACAGGATGAGTTCTAGAATCCCAGGCACTTGACTTCCAACCAGTGATCTCTCCATTTGAGCCACCCGCACATCTCTCAGGGATCCTATCAGTGGTCACTACGCTCGGACCTCGGCCTGGGCAGATTCCCCTCTACACACAGGAAAAGGGATTGCTGGTGGCATTAAGCATCCCAAGGATTGTGTGTGAGTGCTGCCATTTGGTGGCTTTTCAAGATATTGCCAGCAATAAGGAGAAAGGATAAAGGACAGAACAGACATTTGGCAAAAAACAAAGTATTATACTTTCTTTTCGAACAATTTTTAAGTGTTTGGCACCAAGGCAAACTGGAATCTTCCCCCACCCACGCTGCTTACAGTGAACTGATTAAGTATAAATGGCTTCAACTGTTAAAGAAATCACTGGTGAGCATGTACTTTACAAGAGCCTCAAAAATGCTTATATTCTTTCATGGAGTCATCCCATCCTGGGAGTTTGTCCTAAGGAAGGACCATTGTTTTCAGGGTTTTTATGGGAGAGGCACAATGACTAAGGTCATCCAAACAGAGGCAGTGTCCCACCCCAGCCAGAGCTGGGACATCAGGAACCAGAGTGAAGAAGACAAGGCCCAGGAGGGCCTCATTCAGGAGGATAGTGGGGCTTTCAGGGACAGGGAGGCTGAACCTGTGCTTTCCAGGCAAATGGGAGCCCACTGGACTCAGCTGAACCATCAACTAAGCCTCGGCCCACCCAGCCCAGCCAGCTTGCAGACTAACTCCAGACCATACTTGATAAAAAAGGACCTTTAGGAAGAGGTAAACTCATTTCTAATACCCTCAACTGGGATGGGGGACAGGAGTAAGCACAAGTGGGTAATAGCTGGTGGGCAATGACAATGCTCCATGGTTGGCAGGCAGGTGTCTGGGCAAGGTGGCCCTGGGTCTACACCATGTCAGATCTTACTAAGGCTTTGCACTGGGCTGTCTCCACATGTATGTTGTTGAGCCTCTTTGATGTCCATTTAAGGAAAAAAAAAAAAAACTTGAGAAGTAAATTGATTTGCCCAAGATCATGCAAATTATTTAAGTGGCTGAGCTGGGACTGGCTGACACGTATTCATTCATCTGACAAACACAGCTCTTCTTCTATGCAGGGACTCTGCCCAGAGACCTGGAGATGTCATGCCCTCCAGGAGCTCGCAGACAGAAAACAATCCACTTGGTGAGTTTGGAGTGGGAAAGATGTATCAGAAAGCGTTCCTGAAGTTGCTGAGGCTGGCAGAAGGGAAAACATAAGCCCAGAACATAAACAAATAGGCACTGAGATGTGAAGCACTGTGGTAGGGAAGGAAGGAAAGCTTGGAGCAGTTAAGTAGCAGAGCGCCTGCAGTGTGCCATCTCGTGGCTAATTAAGACGTTGCAGGCAAAAGAGGAAAAGAAAGACGTCTGTTGCTAACACTAAGTATTTATTTACTCTACGCTTCCTGTACATACATTAACACATTTACTCTTCACTGCAACCCAATAAGATGGGCATCATTTTACCCTTAATTTTCATATTCAGAGGCTGACGCACCTATGTTACTAATTTGCCCAACATCATGCTAATATAAAATTGGCAGGGCAGGATTTGCCCAGGGAAGTCTGGCTTCAAGTCCAGGGCCCCTCCTGGAGGAGGGAGGCTCACCTCACAGATGTAAAGGGCTGGGTCCCGCTTGACTCTGTGTTTGGGAAAGGTCTCTCGAGTGACCATGTGTGGAGGATAGTTTGAGCATGAAGCAAGAATGAGAATAAGGAGGACAGAGGGTTGCTGCAAACATCCATGCAAGCTGCAGACCTGAAGCAGGGGAGGTAGGGTGGGGTGAGGGAGGGGGATTTGGGGCCATCCACCTCTGGCCTGGGTGGATGACTGGTGGTGCCCCTAGCAGCACAGGGGGCTCAGATGAGTCAGAGATCCAGAATTCCATCTTGGTCTGAGGTTCCTGCAGAGTTGTGCAGGGGGTAACTGGGTCCTAGAGGGGATGGAGCTGAAGATGCTGATTCAGAAGCTGATACTTCATGGGAAGGAATGTAAATAAACGGAGGGGATAAGATCCTTATGACATTCATTCAACCACCATTGACCGGGGACCTCCCATTATTCCGGACCTATGCTGGACACTCGGACATCATGACAAACAAGGCAGCTGTGGTCTCTGCCTCACAGAGATCAGCTGTCTTGTTCAGAGAGCACCACCATGACCAACGTGAGGCTGTGAGTCCATGGGCCTGTGTGAGCCTGGGGTGCTGAGGGTTCACCAGGGTGGTCAGAAAGAACTCCCCAGAGAAAACGGCCATCATCCTATTGTGCTGAGAGCAGAAGCATCAGACAGGCCACTGTATCTTGCAACAAGAAGACAGGATTCTGGTGCTCCTAGTGAGAGCAGATTCGGCAGAGGACTGGAGGTGGAAGATGTGGAGGTGCGAGCAGGCAGGATGAAGGCAGAAGTAGCCACTACCAAGCATCCGCTTAGTTACTAAGGGGACCGCTCTCCAGTTCCCAGATGCCTCTTTCTAAAGGACTGCGAATGCTACAGTGACAAACACTTTATTTTCCTCTTCATCTTCCTATTTCTCTCTCTCTCTCACACACACACACACACACATACAAGCACACACGGAACTCTACATTGAGGTAGAATTAACAATAGATTTAAAGTCAAAAGAGCAGGGTCCAGTGCCACTTCCAGACTGCGTGACCTTAAGCAATTTACCTCCCTTTCTGAGTCTGCATTTTTTCCTCAAGAAAATAGGATCAGAAAAAAATCTCCAATCAGAAATCATCCTACACACCACAAAACAGCTGTTAGCTTCAGCGTGCGAACCATCACCACCACCATCACTGCCTTTGGGTTGGAGGGAAGGCCCTTCCCAGTCTTTTGTTGCAACTTGTTAGCTCTTGGCACCTGGAAGATTCTTCCATCAGCTTCTTCCCATCCCTCTCTCTCCTTTTCCTCCCTGCTCGCTGGAGCTCACTCTCCTCCTCCACCCGTCCTCCACTTCACCAGCACCCATCCTCATCACCACCCCCATCCCACACCCCAAGCTCACAGCCTGAACTGGTCAGGAGCCCAGTTACTCATTTGCAAAGTCCACATACAGAACAGTACCAGCCTCAGCAATGCAGAACAAACCAGCCCCATTATGCTGGCTCCTCCAGAGGTCCAGGGGGACAGCTGGGCCCAGCACATTCTGTTCCAACCAGCCATGCAGAGCCTCTAGCTTGCCTCTCAACCTGACTTGTCACATGACACTGGGCAGGGGCCATCCCTTCCTTGGGCTGCAGATTCCACCGTGCAATATTATTAATACTAAACTGAACTAAATGACTTGAAGGATTTTGCTAGCTCTGACACAGAGTGGTCCTGCATCCAACCGAGTTCATCCTGTAATAATAATAATAATAAGACAAAAGCTAACATTTGTTGTGTGCACTAACTGTACACTTGACACTATTCTGTGTATTATGTACACCACTTTTTTGAGTCTTCACAACACCTCTTATTAAATGGACACCACGTACTCCCCCCAGTTTACAGATGAGTAACCTGGAGCTTTGTTGACTGATTTGTCCAACACAGTATTAGTGTCATATCGGTTTTGTGTCCAGGCTGCCTGGCCCAGACCTGTCCTCTTAACCTCCCAGTGGGCATCCAACTGGAAAGCAAAAGCTCTGATTGAACTAGAAATTGCTCAACTGCACTTCAGACCTGCCCTATACACCCAAATGCCCCCTAGTCCTCTCCCTGTAGACATCCCACCAGCTCCCAACCACTTGTCCAAATGCATCCTCATCCCACACACTCCTTCTTGTCCCCTGGCACCTGTCACTCTCGGGGCCACCCACTACCCAGTGCCTTCGTGAGAAGCAGGAAAAGGCGCCCAGGTTGCAGGTAGAGGCACAGTTCACACAACCCCATCAGTGTTCCCCAAGAGGTTCCACCATCTTCCAGCCTGCTCAGGATGATACTGAGACTCGTCCCTGAACTTTCTTTCTCTCTCTCTCATCAAGCTCTCTATTCTTCTTCCCCACTGGGCCAGGGTCTCTAGGGAGCAGGGCACCACCAACATTATCATTCCTTAATCTCTGGAATAATGACTCAAGACAGAGGCCATGGGGCTCTTGGACCGTTTCTGAGAGAAAGGGAGGTGTGTCATGAGGACCGGATGCTAAGTCCCCCAGAGCCTGGCCCTACCAGTAGTACTCAGAACCTGAAGTTTTCACGGAGCTGGCCTCTAGGGACACAAAGAGGGGGCGCTGGAGGCCCGGCTGCCCTGGAAACCTGCAGTGCAAGGTGCTGCACAACCTATGAGGTCCCCCGGGCCCAGCCTTAGGAAGGTCTTTGGTCCCAGTGCTTAAGGGGGAAGAGCCCCCTGCAGGTACAGTTCAAAGGCTCTACTGAATCCACCCTTCTCATTGAGTGTGCAGCCACCAGGGGGCAGCTGAGGCTGCAGGCAGACGTGGGCGGGGAGGGGGAGAACAACCCCTCCCCACCAACTGAAGACCAGATGGAGCATCGGTGATCACTGACCCCAGGACCTTCAGCCAGAGAGAGCTTGAGAGAGGGTGTGCAGGTCCTGTGTATGTCTGTACCTATGTGGGGTGGATGATATGGACTAGGATTTAGTCTCTCCCTCTGGGTCTCTTCACCACCCCCTGGGGCTTCCCTTTCCTGGGCCCAACTGTGGGTGCTGGTGACTCAGAGAGGAAAGTCACCCCCTGCCTGCCCTTGAGGAGCTCCCAGACCTGACGCTGGAGCTGCACACAGACAAGGGAACAGGCAACACAGGGCAGTGAGCGCAGAGATGCTGGTGTGGCCCAGAGGAAGCCCTTAGCCCAGGGGTCAGGATGAGCTTCCCAGAAGTGACTGCTAAGCCGAGCTTAGGGGGTCTTCTGGCGAGTTTCAGGTACAATGATAACACATACATTATCTCTGCTTCCTCCCAGTAACCCCTCCGGGAAGTCATGACAGAAGCAGTTTTACTGGCAAGTGAAAAGAACGTCCAGAAGCCCAGGTGGTTCCACAAGCAGTGAGGAGAAGAGCTGGACTTTCAACTAGAGTCTGCATGGTTCTTAAGCCCCAGTCTCGGCCACTGTGTGGACTGCTGGGGTCTGAAAACTGAAAGGAGACCCAAGCTCGGGGCTCCAGGCCCGTGGACCAGATCTGAAGGGGAGCCAAATGTCTCCCATCTTCATCCCAGAGCAAGTTCCACCGGTTCCAGGCACCTGACTCACCTGGGAGCTTGGCCTAAGGAGATAGGGTAGGATAAGGAGAAAGACAGCCCATCACAGACACTGGACACCTCCCATCTCCCCTGCTCCTCTACCCTGGGCTGGGGGAGGAGACTCTGCCTGGCAGACGTTCCCCTGTGATATTAGGCTCCCTGAAATACAATAAGAGTGCAGTGTTTCTGCTCATGTCACTCTGAGCATGAGGGAAGTCATCTGGAAAATTATTCCAAGCCCCTGCCACTCTATCTTAATAACACTCAAGCTAGGACTCTGCACCCTTTTTTCAAAACCAACTCCAGGCTGGAAGTTCTTCTTCAAGTCTAACTGAAGTAAACTGTGCTGCAACCTACTTTCAACTCTGCAGTTGCTGGGTGGGGCTTTTAGCGTAATTCGGGTGTAGCCTACAATGTAACCCTGTGAAATCCACACGTTGTAGGTAGAGGAAGAATAGGAAAGGTGCCAGCCGTGTTCCAGAAAGCTGGAGGAGCAAGAATGTCTTCTGGGAGTAATAGAGCCTCTGGGTCCTGGAGCCAGGGCCTGGGCAGCCTTCGCCTTCTGCCCAGAGAGCAGGCGGAGAGATCCGCAGGAGGTGAAGCAGCACAAAAAGTGAGACTTGGGTGAGGGCACCGGACTTCGCCCTGCCTCGAGGGGCATCAGGGCAGCGCAGGCACGTGGGAGAGCTGGAGAGAAGGCAGGGGGAGAGCCAGCTGGAGAAAGAGGGCGGATGAGAGGTGAGAGAGAAGGCGTGAACAGTGAGTTCAGGTGGAGGAAGGAGAAGGAAGACACGCGACCGATACAAGAAGATGGAAGTAAAAACTGCACTCCGAAAGAGACTAGCGCACACACACGGAGATGAGTAAAGGCTGGGAGAGCCAAAGAGAAAACGGGCTTGGGACGGGGAGGTCCGGCCTGGGGAGAAGCGGGTGGGGAGGGAGCAGGAAGGCGTTGAAGGAGCATCCTCCCCTTTGTCTGTCAATCAAGGCAGAATCCCCTTCCCGCAGGGCCGGAGGGGCGGAGAGCTTCCCCCACGTCCCCTGACGCCCTGCGCCAGCCCAGAGGCTCCCTCTCCCAGGCCCCCCGAGCGATGCCCCCTGGGGACTGGCTGTGCAGCCCCGATAGATGGTGGGGGGCCCAGCTGGTGCGTTATCAGCCTCCTCCAGGAGCCAGCCTGAGCCACTCAGCGGCTGCCAGGCTGCGATTAGGCCCCCGGAGGGTCATTAAGCACCGCCCTGGCCCGGACCCAGCCTCCTTTCCCTCCTTCCTCTGGCCAGACTGGCAGGTGGGAACTAGCGATAAGGACTGGGGGCTCCGGCAGTTCTGGGGCCGGCATCTCCATGCCCTCTGCCCCCTGTCAGGACAGGAACATGGGGTTGTGGGGAAGGTCAACGCCAGCTCAGCCCCACAAGGACCCCGGGATGGCGTTCCCACCATCTTGGCCCGGCTGGTGGGGAGGGAGCTAAGGAGGCTCCTGGAAAGGCCTGGGGGTGTGGGGGCTAGGGGGAATCTGACCCCCTACTCACCCACCGGGCCACCCCAGCCCAGCCCACCACGGCCCCCACCTTCAGCACCAGGACAGGACGGCAGCTGCCACAGCCCCTGCTGGTAAACTGTGAGGGGCTGGAGGGGAAACAGGGGGATGGCATCTCTGCCTTCAGACCTGGCAGGCCAGTGAGGAGTCAGACTGGGAACTGCCTCCCCCCAACCCTGACACCACGGGCCTGAGGTGAGACAACAGGGGGCTGAGGTGGGAGAGGACGTAGCTTCATACAAGGAGGATCAGACCCAAGCAGCCAAAGGCTGGGCTAGCTGGTCCCTTGACTCTATCCTCTGGTCTAATCAAGGAAGACTTCCTGGAGGAAGAGGTACCTAGGCAGGGTCAAGGAGAAGGAATGTGCAGAGTTTACATAGGCCGAGTGGGGTGAAAAGGCATCCTCCCATGTGTGCAAAAGCTGAGAGTGGGAATCACGGGCGCTCCAGCCACAAGTCACTGAGTTGAAGCCCGGAGAGGGGAGGCGAGTCACACAACAGGGCAGAGACCCAGCCAGCCCTCAGCTGGGGGATCTTCTCTCTGCTGCAGGCTGCAGACTAGCCCCCAGTGAGGTTCGAGGGATGGTCTGGATTTCAGGTGGAACTCCCCAGGGGTATTTGGGTGAAGCCCTGGAGCAGCACAGGGTGTAATGGAGGAACGAGAGGCCGTGACAGGTGAGACAGGTGGCAGAAGAAGATCTTAGGGACAAGGTGGGCTGCTTCCTGCCCTCCAGCCTCTCTCCTCTGGATCTTGGAGTGCTCCCGGGAGAGCCCGCCTCCAGTTGCCACCCTAGACAGAGACAGAGGCTGTTCTCATGAGAATGACAGTCCTAGAGGTGAGGGGTCTCCACGGTCAGCCAGCCTGGTAGGGTCGTGTCCCCTCCCTCCTGCTTCATTCTCCCAGGGGGCCCAGTTCCTTTGCCCCACCCCCACCTGGGACTGGGAGTCAGTGGCTTAGGAAGGATAATTCCCACTCAAACTTTGTGGTTAGCCTGGCTAAATCCTCCACAGAGGGTCAGCAGAGCTCAGAGAGGACACTGACTCTCCAAAGTCACACAGCAAGTCAGGAGGGGACTTGCTCAGACTCCAATCTGAGCTTCCTGAGTCCTAGACCAAGACTTTCCCTAGTGCTTCCAATGCCCCAAGCCTAGCCCAGAGGGGCCATGGGGATGAGGACAGAGCTGGATGAAAGAGCAATGAGTGAACCCACTGCAATGTCTGGCAACATGGAGGCAGGGTCGGGTGGTCAGGGTTGGTGCTACATGAAGAGCCCAGAATCAACCAGATTTGCAGCTGTGAAGGGCAGGTCAAGAGAGGAAGACTTGGGACTTCCTTGGTGGTGCAATGGTTAAGAATTCTCCTTGAAGTGCAGGGGACCCAGGTTCAATCCCTGGTCAGGGAACTAAGATCCCACACACCGCAGAGCACCTAAGCCAGTGCACCACAACTAGAGAAGTCTGTGCACCGCAAAGAAAGATCCTGCTTGATGCAACAAAGATCCAGCGTGCTGCAACTCAATGCAGTCAAATAAATACCTGTTTCCTTTCAAAAGGGGTGGGGTGGGGTATGCTTTTTAAGAGGGTCTTTGCCTGGAGTAAGAAGTGTGCTCCCTGGCCCCAGGGGTTCTCCCAGAGAGGCCTTCCTGGAAATTCTCCAGAATCACCATGACAGTGGCCTTGGAAGATGATTTGGAAAGCAAGATTGGGCCTCTCTGGAAGCCTGAGGAGCTATTACTGAGCTATTTAGAGCCTCATACCCAGAAGTACAAAATGTCTTTATTTCACAGAAATAAGGGCTGTTCCCACAGTCTGGGGAGGGAGATGTGAGGCAGGATGGGAGGTGCTGAGCTGATTGTCCTTTTCAGAAGAGTCTTCTGAAATGAATTGGGCAGGAGACCCCCTAGAACCTCAAGGCCACAGCTGAGCCCCAACCTGGACACAGTCTGAGCGTGGACCTTGGCAGGAGGGTGGGGCAGACATGGAGGTTGGAGAAGGCAGGCCCCTTCCTGCCGATCCCTGTACAGAGAGGGAGGGGGCTGGGCATGGACACAGGCAAGCAGGGGTCACATTGGGGTGCTGCAGACCTTGCCCTCCTCCTCTGGGATGTTCTCATAGGCATTCTCGTGCTCACTGGACCTGAAAGAGGATGATAGGGGTCATTGCTCCTTCTATCCCATCCCCTTCTCCCTGCCCGATCCTGCACTTGTGAGGGCTGTGTCTTCCAGAATAAATGTTTGAGTCCCAGAGGGGTTCCCTTGACCATATCTGGTCTTCTGCACCTGGGTCCAGAGGCCTCCTACCACCACCACCTGAATCCCATCTCTCTCTGCCGTCTAGCCTCTCCCCTGGGAGCCCCACTAAGAAACCCCCCATTGAGCCCACTTCCTCACTGAGCTTCCTCCCCTACAGATTCTCCTCCCCACAGAGTCCTACTCATCCCTTCAGAGTCCCTTTCTTCCACTGAGCCTCTTTTCCTCACTCCATCCCTCCCTATGAATCCAATCTACCCGCTGAGCCCCTCCCCGCACCTAGTCCCCATCCCCTTACTGAGCCCTCTCTGCAAACTGAGGCTGCATGTAGCCTTGCAGTCCTCCCAAACACCTCTTCACTCACCATCCTCCCACACTGAACCCTTTCTCTTCACTGAGCCCTTCCCCACATGAGCCACCATCCTCCCCACCCTCTCCTCATCAAAAGCTCCTGGTCCTGAGGTCCCCGGGAGCCCCTGGAGCACAGGGCACTCTGCCCTCTACCAGTGCCTCACCTGAAGCTTGCTGCCATTGAGGAGTACTTGCCATCTGTTCCCACCAGGATCCCGTCTGCTTTGTTTCCAATGGTCATGACCATGTTTATAGGCGCCCTAGGGACAGAGTTCATCAATAGGGCTCTCTGGGTCCCCTCTCCCTCTGTTATCCCTCCTCCCTCTAGTCCAGTCAGACCCTGTTCTATAGGCTCTAAGGGAAGCCCCTCTCTTCAGCAGGGCCCAGCAGCCTGGTTCTGGCCACACTCTAAGGGGTCTCACACCCTTCTCCCTGATTCACAGTGGGGCCCTCAGGTTCCAGCCTGAGGTCTACTAAAGACGTACCCCAGACCTTGTACCAGCCACCTCCCAGTCTCCCTCTGCTGTTTTCCTCTGGCCTCAGCTCAGCTCCAGAGCAGACTCGGCAGCACTCAGTGTCTGCCCCAGATTCCCCACAAGATTTTCCTAGAAATAGGAATGGCCACTGAAGGCAGAGCTGGGGCCAATGGAGAAAAGAATCATTTCCAACAACAATCTCCTTGCCTCTTACTCAAGGGTGGCCTTTGCCCCAACATCCCTGGACATCACTGTCATGAGGGTCACCATGACCCTAAGCACTGCTCGTCTTTCCTTGGATATCCTATGGGCACCGCAGACATAACATATCCAAGTTGGCCCAGACCTGCGTCTTCTCTCTTGGTCTATGTCTCGGTGGGCGCTCCCATCAGAAGCCTGGATGTTTTCTCTGTCCTTCCTCCCTCCGGTCTCTGTGTCCCCCTCCCTTCCTTTCTCGACAGCTCTTAGACCTGTCCCCTATCTCCATCTCCTCTGCCGCCTCCACAGTCCAGACTGTCTCCTGACCTCATCCTCATCCCTTTTTCTCATCTGCAGACATCTCATCCCGAGACTGGCTTACACACTTGCACTGGATCCCTACTGCACTAAGGACAAAGCCTGAAGTCGGGGGCCTTAGTACACAAGCATCTGCCTGGCCTGGGCTCTGCTGACCTCGCCAGCCTATCTCAGGCCTCCCCATCCCTCTCTCCATCTGGGAGCTGCTCCTGTTCATTCAGTGTGTCCTGCAGGGCTGCTGCTGGCACCCAGGACCGGGCCACCAGTATGAGAACTGGGGGCAGATGCATACTTGCCCCAGAGTTGACAGGTGCAGAAAGAACTAGATTTCAGCCCAGCCCCCTCTACCTTTGTACTCTGCCCTGAACTTAGGACCCCTCAACTGTCGTGCTCTCCCACCCTGCACTGTGCTGGGACTGGCTCCTGCCTGGGCTTCAGGATAAACATACAGTAGGAAACCTTCTCTGATCGCCCTCCTTTCCCCCCAGGTCAGGCCCACACGGCACTCTGCAGGCTCCTTTAGCATCAGCCTCAAGCTGCGATGGCTCCCACCATGTTTGCCTTCCCTTCCCATCTGGGAGTCTGTGAGCACAAGAGCAGTATCTGTCCCATTGCCCCCTGTACCTCCCGAATGTGACATGCCAGCAGACCCTGGAGAAGGGCAGAACATTCCTGTCCAGGGGTTTTCACAGCCCCCATCACAGACGGGCCGCTGTCCCAACTATACAGGTAGAAACACTGAGAATCCGAGAAGAGACGACTGCCCCCACTGAGTGCACTCAGCTCTAGGCACCAGCAAACCTCAGCTCTGCTCCCTGAGACCTCAGGCCTCCGTGTCCCTTCCACACAGTGAGAGGATTTCATCAACCCTTCTCCCTGCTATGAGAGCAGTGGCCGGGGTCCTGGTCCCACCCTGCCTGCGCCGGCCCAGACCCCAGGGCCGCCCAGGTAGCACTCACGGCTTTTCCTGGCACCAGAAGTGGTTGACAGCAAAGGCGATTGCGACAAGGACCAGGAACACAGCCACGGCGATAAGGCCTTGCATCCAGGGCTGCAGGTTCCCCCGGCCTGGAAAGGGAGGAGTGTGCTGTGTTTTGGTGGGGGGGTGGGGGGCTGGGGGTGTCCTGCAGCAAGCTGGGCGCAGTGGGGCTGCCAGTGCAGGGGGCCCTCCTGCCTCTGGGCAGGAGCCTGTGCTGGAGGCTCCCAGCCTGCTGCCTGGACCAGAGGAAACCTTCTGGGGAACGAGGACCTCGTCTGACCACTGGGCTTATAAAGGGGACGGTGGTTCAGAGGAAGACAGGATTTGGAAGAAAGAAAGGAGCCAAGGAGGGAGGAAGCCTCAGAGAGCAGCGTCTGAGGTCCAGGCAGCCCAGAATGTCCCTTCCCCCAGCCCTCTCCCGCTGCAGTGGGTAACAAGTAGGGGCCCCCAGGGAGAGCCTCGGCCCAGGGACCAAAGGGCAGCCCCCTGAATAGCCAGCTTGGCCCTGCCAGGGAGGGTGGCTCCCCTCCTCCCCTGCTCCCAGGCTGGGGAGGCCCAGAGCTAATAGGACTGGGCTGGCATCTGGAAGATCCTGTTTTGTAGCAAATGGGGTTGGATAGACGTGGGAGCAAGGACAGGCAGGGCCGTGCAGCTGGGGGTGCCAGGGACGCCCAGAGGAAGGCTGGGACAGAACACCTTTGGAAAGGCAGGACAGAGGGCCAAGCTCTCTCTGGGTCTTGGCAGGAGGGGAGCTTCCAACCTGATCCCCTTTCGGCTCCTCTGGCTGGGTGCCCAAGGGACTGAGGCCCCATCCAAGTACCTTCTCTGCTTTTTGACCCTTGACCCTTGACACCACCTCTAACCCTCAAGATTTCCCAGAAGTCTCTGCCCTCAGCCACTGGCAGCCCCAAAGGGCTCTCCTCTCCCTGGACATCACCGTGCTCTGTGAGCCCGAGAGAGTCTGGCCACACTGAGGACAGACACATAGTAGCAGTTAGATGTCTCAGGAAGGGACAGAGGCCAACAGGAGACTTGTGAAAGGTCCTGCTTCCAGGCCAGAATACCTGCACCCCTAGTGCCATCCTGTACTTAAAGGGCCCAGGCTGAGCATCAGAAACTTCATTCTGCCTCATTCCTTCTCAAAGGTCCTTCCTTGAATCTACCCGAAAGCTCTCCTGCTGCCCAGAGGCACTGCCTCCTCTCTGAGCAGTCCCTGATCCTGGCAGGTGTTGGGAATGAGGGAGGGCCCTGGAAACTCTGTCCTGTGGTCAGACCTTGCTCATCTCCTTGGGTGACGGGAGATACACAGTGTGGTTACTGTATGTTCCATACTTGGCAAAACGCTGTGTTTTGGACTCATTGTTTCCCCAAAAAACAATGGTTCAGGCCCTTTGTTTCCTCAGGTCAGTGGCTACTCAAGGATTGGGAGTCAGGGCTCAGGCCCTGGGAGGCCTATCTCTGCAGCCAGTTCCCTCCAGACACACCAGGGACACTGCTCCTCCTTCCAGGTGGCTCTGGGGTGGACATACAGCACAAGGAGCAGGGCCTGGGGCAGGAGAGAGGAGATCTAGCCCTGTCCCTTCTTGCTCTGGTGTGTGACCTACACAAGTTACTCAGCCTCTCTGATCTTCAGTTCCCAAAGACCTGAGAGACAGAGTTGAAGCAGACATGCATGAGAGCTCAGGGCAGCTGCAAAGGAGGGGTGCTCTGGAAGTCAACCCCCTCTGGGCCCAAATCCCACCTGCAGAGTCCCCAGACTCTGGCTGCAAACACAGCCTCACAGCACAGGGCAGACACCAGTTGCTGGGTGTGGAGCTTTACCCATACAAAGCCCTACCCCACCCCTGCAGGGTGGGTGCCCTGGGAGGTGAGTGGGCAGGTTTATCGTCTTCATTTTATGGATGAGAAAACTGAGTCTCAGAGAAGGGCAGTGATTCGCTCATCTCCTTGGGTGACGGAAGATACACAGCACACAGCAACACCGAGGCGAAGCTGGACAGAGAGCCCAGGAAGGTGGTGGGAACCACACTGGGACTTTGGGTAGGAAACAAAGGGGGTTTAGGCCAAAACCATGACAGCACCGCCCCAGAAACAAGCCTGCCATTGAGGGGTGGCTCAGCCCCTACTCCCACCCTCCTGGAAGCCCCCAACTCTCAGAACCCAGCCATCTCTAGGGCAATTCCTGCTCCTGGAGCGTGGGTCTCAACTCCCCTCCTCAACCCTAGATCCAGCGTTTCCCTACTGCCCTCATTTCTCACTTGGGGGAAGCATGTCCCAGCCAGAAGTCTGTGTCTGCCTTTGGAGGTTCCTCTGGCTAGCCCAGTGCCTCTTCCCCCTCCAACCTGCAGGTGCCAAGGGCGATGAGGACAGAAGACCACCCCTTCCACCCCTGGGCTCCCAGCACCCAGCCCGACCCTCTCCTCCCCACAGCCCCGGGGCTGGTCCAGGCCCATGCTACCTTGTTGACAGCTGGCAGGTGGCACTGCCATGAGCAGGCTCAGGACGACCAGGCTGAGCACTGACATGGCTGCAGGCACCTGCTCGGGCGGCTGGAACCTGGGCCCCTGGAGCTGCTGTGGGTCCTGTGGGCCTCCGCTGAGATCAGCTCAGCCTGGTTTGACCCTGGAGGAGAGAAGCTAGTGAGGAAGGAGGCAAGGGAGGAAGGAGGAGGGGAGGGAGAGGGAACCTGCCCTCCCTCGCACGGTAATGAGCTGCCAGGCCTGGCCTTCCCTGGCCAGAGCCCAGCCCACTCGGGCTGGCATTTGAGGTCATCTTCCAGAGACCGCGGGGCCAAGCCTTGGGAGGTGAAGGGAGTCAGGCCTCACCTCCAAGCCCCAGGCCTCTGGAATCTTGTGCCAGCTCCCCCTTCCTGGCAGTGGGGCTGAGTTCTGGGGAAAGGTGTGACACATTCTTGCTCCTGCCAGGGGGCGGGGCCTCTGGGCAGGGCGACAGTGGGATTAAGAAATTTGCTGGTTGGTTCCAGACAAGGGGAAAACCCCAGAGGCTAGGAAAGTTCAAAGCTGCCCTCTCCCTGAGAGCCTGGCCTATTTCCTGTTCTTCTCACCTGTTCCCACTCAGCCAAGCCAGACCCCAGGGCCCCAGTCCTGCACACAGCCCTGGCTTCTGTCCCTGCACTCCCTGCCCAGTTCACTAGCTCTCTAAATCTGCCCTTTTCCATGGGGATCACGACAGAGAGCCTGAGGTCCTAGTTCCCAGCCGTCCCCACCCAGCCAAGCTGACCTGACTCAGTTCAGCTCCACCGCTTTGCCCCAGAGTTGGTCCCTGGAAGCTGGGACAGGATCTGAGCTTGGTCAGAGGCCTCTGCACACACCTTCTGATCCCTCTCCACCCATCCCAATGAGAGAAGTAGGTGTCCTGCTCTGGAGGACAAATGAAGGACATTCCTAGGTTGGAAGGTCCAGTCTGAGGCCCTGAACGCCTGGGTCCTCAAATCTCAAGATCCCATGGAGGTCATCAGGCCCTCCAGCTCAGGATCTGAGAATGACCTGTTGAGGCCTGGGGGCCAAGGATCTTACTGGGTCTCCTTCCTCCATGCCCCCCTACATTCCTCCAGGAGTACAGGAAGCCACAGATGCTGGAGTCTGGCTCCACAGAGGCCAAGAAAGAAGGAACCAGTAGACTGGGCAAAGTCTCAGAGATGGAGGGTCCCCAGAAGCTAGGGTGTGAATTGGAAGCCCCTGCCCAGCCCCCCTGCCCAGATGCCACCAGACTGGTGCTCACAGGACCTCCTGGTCAGCCCTTGATATCACCAGTGGCACACCCGCCTCATCCCTGCTTCCTAGGTGTGTGTGGTTGTGTGTGCCCACTGCCATGGGGGATACACACATTCATGCAAAATGGGGTCTCAAGGTGGTCTCTGGGAACTTGGCTTGGAGGTGAGAGATGCCGTCTGTGTGTGCCTGACCTACCCCAGCTCTGTGTCTTCAGTGTGTTCTGGCGCCATGTGTGACTAGAGTAGGCACCGGTGTGTTAATGAACAGCCAGGGCATCACTGATTAGAATGCAAGGAACGGAGTTGAATTTAGCAAACAAACACTGATAACCTTCTTCTAAGCAGGGGAGTTAGAGGATCAGATTTGCATTCAAGAAAATACCTCTGGACACAGAGTGGAGAATGAATGGGGCACCCACAGACCAGAGAAAGGAAAGCCATGGGGAAACTTACAGTAGCCACGCAGGGGCTGCAGGGTGAGGCAGAGGGAATGGGATTGAGCCCTCCTATTTAGGAGGGCTGAATGGACAGGACATGGCACGAGAACACCGACTAGCTGGGAGTGGGGAGTGAGAGGCAGCGAGGAGCTGAGGCTCACTTCCGTCTGTGGCTTGGTGGCCCCTCACAAGGGGCCGGGGCAAGTTTCAGGAGGTGGGGAGGGGTGATGAGCTACAGGTTTAGATGTATTGTACTTGTGGACGCTCCATAGGGAAACATCCAGAAGGCAGGGGGATCCCCAGGTCTAAGGTTGCTGCTAAGTCGCTTCAGTCGTGTCCAACTCTGTGTGACTCCATAGACGGCAGCCCACCAGGCTCCCGTCCCTGGGATTCTCCAGGAAAGAACACTGGAGTGGGTTGCCATTTCCTTCTCCAATGCATGAAAGTGAAAGTGAAATCGCTCAGTCATGTCCGACTCGAAGCAACCCCATGGACTGCAGCCTACCAGGCTCCTCCATCCATGGGATTTTCCAGGCAAGAATACTGGAGTGGGGTGCCATTGCCTTCTCCGAGACCAGGACACAGCCAAACACAAAGGGTCTTTCAAAGGAAGAGGAGCCAGGGTGGAGCAGGAGGAGAAACTCCAGGAGAATTGGGTGTCCCAGAAACCGAGGAAGGCAAGATCCAAGAAGAGATAGGGAAGTCACTGCTGGGACCCCCTCTCCAGCCAGTGCGCCCCAGGGGCAGCTCAGCCTCTGCCATCATCCCCAAGTCTCAGGTCCCACCTCTCACATCCAAGCATCCCCCCTTCCCTACAGAGTCCTGGGAAAGACAAGGACTCCCTGGGCCATGCTTTGGGGGCCGTGGGGGAGGGGGGCGAGCAGGAAGGACAGCAGGTAACCACCAGGAGGAAAACACACCTCCCAGGTCAAAGTCCCAAGCTTTAGAGCAAAACAAATTGTTCCGGAAAAGGGGGGGCAGGGTGTGGGTGGACACTTGGCTTTGAGGCTGGTCACTGCACTGTAGGTGTCCTCATCCAACTGAGGGGGGGTCATCTCTCCAGCTGTCTGGACACAGCCCTGGGTCCCCACAGTAACAAGTTGGATCCCCTGCTGGTCTGGCTTGGGTCCAAGATCTGGACTCAGGCCTCAGCAGCCCCACAGGGCTGGGCCCTGTATCCTCATCTCTGAGCCACTATTCCATCAACACTCAGCTCCTCCCTCCTGTTCCCAGCAGAGCTCTGTCACTCTGTGTCATCAGGCCCCCTTAGGTCCTCCACCCAGTTAGATCTTTTGCAATTACCCTTCAGAAAAACCAAACTGGTTCTTGTTGCTTCTCATTGTTATTCAGTCACCACTTCGTGTCTAACTCTCTGCGACCCCATGGACTGCAGCCTGCCAGGCTTCCCTGTCCTTCACTATCTCTTGGAGCTTGCTCAGACTCATGTCTATTGTGGAGAAGGCAACGGCACCCCACTCCAGTATTCTTGCCTGGAAAATCCCATGGATGGAGGAGCCTGGTGGGCTGCAGTCCATGGGGTTGCTAAGAGTTGGACACGAGTGAGCGAATTCACTTTCACTTTTCACTTTCACTTTTCACTTTCATGCATTGGAGAAGGAAATGGCAACCCACTCCAGTGTTCTTGCCTGGAGAATCCCAGGGATGGGGGAACCTGGTGGGCTGCCATCTATGGGGTCAGACAGAGTTGGACACGACTGAAGCAACTTAGCAGCAGCAGCATGTCTATTGAGTCAGTGATGCCATCCAACCATTTCATCATCTGTCGCCCTCTTCTCCTGCCCTCAATATTTTCTATCATCAGGGTCTTTTCTAATGACGCAGCGCTTTGCACCAGGTGGTCAAATTATTGGAGCTTCAACTTCAGCATCAGTCTTTCCAATGAATATTCTGGGTTGATTTCCTTTAGGATTGACTGGTTTGATCTCCTTGCTGTCCGTGGGACTCTCAAGAATCTTTTCCAGCACCACACTTCAAAAGCACCAATCCTTTTGTGCTCAGCATATCTCTCACATGTTCTCACATCTGTACATGACTACTGGAAAAACCATAGCTTTGACTATACCTATCTTTGTCAGCAAAGTAATGTCTCTGCTATGTAATACGCTGTTTAGGTTTGTCATAGCTTTTCTTCCAAGGAGCAAGCATCTTTTAATTTCAAGGCTGCAGTCACTGTCCACAATCTTTGGAGCCCAAGAAAATAAAATCTGCCACTGTTTCCACTTTTTCCCCATCTATTTGCCATGAAGTGATCAGACTGGATACCATGATCCTAGTTTTTTGAATGTTGAGTCTTAAGCCAGCTTTTTCACTCTCTTCTTTCACCTTCATCAAGAGGCTATTTAGTTCCTTTTCACTTTCTGCCATTAGAGCGGTATCATTTGCATATCTGAGGTTATTGATATTTCTCCTGGCAAACTTGATTTCAGCTTTTGATTCAACCAGCCCAGCGTTTCACATGATGTACTCTCAGTTCATTTCAGTTCAGTTCAGTCACTCAGTCGTGTCCAACTCTTTGCGACACCATGGACTGCAGCATGTCAGGCCTCCCTGTCCATCACCAACTCCTGGAGTTTACCCAAACTCATGTCCACTGAGTCGATGATGCCATCCAACCATCTCATCCTCTGTCGTTCCCTTCTCCTCCTGCCTTCAATCTTTCCCAGCATCAGGGTCTTTTCAAATGAGTCAGCTCTTTGCATCAGGTGTCCAAAGTATGGGAGCTTCAGCTTCAACATCAGTCCTTCCAATGAACACTCAGGACTGATCTCCTTTAGGATGGACTGGTTGGATCTCCTTGCAGTTCAAGGGACTCTCAAGAGTCTTCTCCAACACCACAGTTCAAAAGCATTAATTCTTTGGTGCTCAGCTTTCTTTATAGTCCAACTCTCACATCCATACATGACCACTGGAAAAACCATAGCTTTGACTAGATGGACCTTTGTTGGCAAAGTAATGTCTTTGCTTTTTAATATGCTGTCTAGGTTGGTCATAACTTTCCTTCCAAGGAGTAAGCATCTTTTAATTTCATGGCTGCAGGTACCATCTGCAGTGATTTTGGAGCCCCCCAAAATAGTCAGCCACTGTTTCCACTGTTTCCACTGTTTCCCTATCTATTTCCCATGAAGTGATGGGACCAGATGCCATGATCTTAGTTTTCTGAATGTTGAGCTTTAAGCCAACTTTTTCACTCTCCTCTTTCACTTTCATCAAGAGGCTCTTTAGCTCTTCTTCACTTTCTGCCATAAAGGTGGTGTCATCTACGTATCTGAGGTTACTGATATTTCTCCCGGCAATCTTGATTCCAGCTTGTGCTTCATCCAGCCCAGCGTTTCTCATGATGCACTCTGAATATAAGTTAAATAAGCAGGGTGACAATATACAGCCTTGACATACTCCTTTCCCAATTTGGAATCAGACCATTGTTCCATGTCCAGTTCTAACTTTCGCTTACAGATTTCTCAGAAGGTAGGTAAGGCGGTCTGGTATTCCCATCTCTTTAAGAACTTTCCACACAGTGATGGAAAAGAATTTTCCACACTGTGATCCACATAGTCAAAGGCTTTAGCGTAGTCAATGAAGCAGAAGTAGATTTTTTTTGGAACTCTCTCGCTTTTTTGGTGATCCAACAGATGTTGGCAATTTGATCTCTGATTCCTCTGCCTCTTCTAAATACAGCTTGTACATCTGAAAGTTCTCAGTTCATGTACTATTGAAGCCCAACTTGAAGGATTTTAAGCATTACCTGGCTAGCATTATCTTATACAATTATATGGTAGTTTGAACATTCTCTGGCATTGCCTTTCTTTTGGGATTGGAATGAAAATTAACCTTTTCCAGTCCTGTGGCCACTGCTGAGTTTTCTAGATTTGCTGGCACTTAAACAGCATCATGTTTTAGGATTTTAAATAACTCAGCTGGAATTCTATCACCTCCACTACCTTTGTTTGTAGTAATGCTTCCTAAGGCCCACTTGACTTCACACTCCAGGATGTCTGGTTCTAGGTGAGTGACCACACCATCGTGGTTATCTGGGTCATTATGACCTTTTCTGTATAATTCCCCTGTGTATTCTTGCCACCTCTTCTTAATCTCTTCTGCTTCTGTTAGGTCCTTGCCATTTCTGTCCTTTATTGTGCCCATCTTTGCATGAAATGTTCCCTTGTATCTCCAATTTTCTTGAAGAGATCTCTCCCATTCTATTGTTTTCCTCTATTTCTTTGTATTGTTTATTCAAGAAGGCTTTCATATGTCTTCTTGCTATTCTCTGGAACTCTGCATTTAGTTGGGTATATCTCTCCCTTTCTCTTTTGCTTTTCACTTCTCTTCTTTTTGTAAGGCCTCCTCAGGCAACCATTTTGCCTTCTTGCATTTCTTTTTCTTTGGGATGGTTTTGGTCACCGCCTCCCATAAAATGCTGTGAGTCTCCATCCATAGTTTTTCAGGTGCTTGTCTATCGGATCTAATCCCTCGAAGCTTCTAGTAGTAATAGTGTAGTGTTAGTCGCTCAGTCACATTCCACTCTTTGTGAACCCGTGAACTAGGGCACGCCAGGCCTTCCTGTTCAAGGGATTCTCCAGGCAAGAACACTGGAGCTTCTTGGAGTCTCCTATCTCCCCACCCTCTTTAGCCTGCCATTCCCCTTGATGCCAGCAGGTGGCAGAGTCTAGCTCTGATCCCAGACTAGCTGGGGAGGGCAGAGAGGGGCCTGTTTGCAGCTGAAGGTTCTGCAATTTCCTCTCTCCAGCCCCCTTCTTCCGACCACTTCCAGGGGTAGTTTGGAAGAAGGGAGGGTGGACGCTGACAAGTAAACAGTCAGTGATGCTGTGAACAGCACACATGGCATGCTCAAGGCTGTGCCCCAGGGAAGCACCGACAGCTACCTCATTAAAGATGGTATCCTGGAGGAGGGGCATGCTGGAAAGCTAGCTGACTTGTTGGATCTAGCAGAGTGACAGCTTGGGGAAAGCTTCCAGGCAGAGGGAGCTCAGCCTGAGGAAAAGCAAGGAGACACATTCAAGTAGGGTGCTTTAGAGCAAAAAAGTAAAAGGCTTTTTAACCCATTCTTATATTTCATGTTGCTAAAGTCTTTGCTGCAAACCTGAGAGCTCCTGGGGACCTTATTTTATTCATTCAAACAGATCCTGCTTAACCCCCTTTAGGGCTTTCAGTGACTCCTCAGATAATATCCAAACTTCTTAGCTGGGCTTGAAGACCCCACCACGGCCCTTATCCTTCTCTCCAGCTTCATCTGGCCCCAGGGCCTTTGTCTCTTCTACATCAGGGCCTCCTCCACACTCTCTCTTCACTCTGTTTGCCGGGCAGACTCTAACCAATCCTCCAAGTCTTGCTTCAGGTATCACTTTCTCCAAAGGGCTTTCTTTGATCTCCCTTCTCCCCCATCTGAAGCCAGTCCTTCTGTGAATCCCCTACTTGTCTCTTTATAGCCAGTATCACAGGTTGCAATGACAAGTTGATATGTGTGTTTACTCACTTAATGTCTGTCTCCCTGGAGAGAAGGCACCCCAGCACATTATTACTGAGCACACACCCAACAAACGTTGAGTCTCAGCAAATCCAGTGTCTCCCTCTGGCCTGGCAGAGAGCAGCTCAGAGAATGATTGTTGAATGAATAAGGTATTTTAGCTCTCAGTTCAGTTCAGTCGCTCAGTCGTGTCCGACTCTCTAAGACCCCATGGACTGCAGCACACCAGGACTCCCTGTCCATCACCAACTCCCAGAGCTTACTCAGACTCATGTCCATTGAGTCAGTGGTGCCATCCAATCATCTCATCCTCTGTCATCCTTTTCTCCTCCTGCCTTCTGTCTTCCCCAGCATCAGGGGCTTTTTTAATGAGTCAGTTCTTTGCATCAGGTGGCCAAAGTATTAGGGCTTCAGCATCAGCTCTAGTTGGGACCTTACGTTCCTCTGTCTGTTAGCTGCGGCCGCAGAGCATGGATCTACTTCATCTCTGGGTGAAATGAGACAGGGTTCTGGCTGTTTGGAGAAGCTGGAGCTGGCTAGCCTGGGATAAGCATGAGTTTCCATCCTTAGAGGTGCACAAGGCAAGGCCAGGAACCAGGTCACCCAGTAGGGGCAGTTGTAGAAGGGGTTCTGACCCTGCCCACTCGGGAAACCTGTGATTCTGTGACTCTGTTAACAGATAATGATAGATTTTTGTATTTTAATCAGGTTCTGAGGAAGTGGGCTGGTTAGGACTGTGGTGAGTCTCTCTCCTCTCACACTCAGCATCTGGTTCACTGGGCTCCCTTCACTAAGCACTCCCTCAACAGGGTTCATGGGGAAAGCATTGTATCCGTATTTTCACAAACCTCTAACTGAAATTCACCATTTTCTTCCATCAGGAATGAAGGTATCAAACCACAGTCCCTCTGTGATGTTTTCATGTTACCACACAATTGTTGCAGATATCTGGATGTATTGTTTCTGCTCATCACTATGGAAATACATAGTAGTTATTGGACCTAGACTTCCACTAGATCTTGTCATAAAATACACATAATAGCTGTTGTTGTGCAATCACTAAGTCATGTCCAATTCTTTGCAACCCCATGAACTGCAGCATGCCAGGCTTCCCTGTCCTTCACTATCTCCCTGAGTTTACTCAAACTCTCATCCATTGAATTGGTGATGCCGTCCAACCATCTCACCCTCTGTTGCCCCTTCTCCTCCTGCCCTCAATCTTTCCCAGCATCAGAGTCTTTTCCAATGAGCCAGCTCTTCGCATCAGGTGGCCAAAGTATTGGAGCTTCAGCTTCAGCATCGGTCTTTCCAATGAATATTCAGGATTGATTACCTTTATTTTTAATATCTTAATAACTGCATTTCAATGTAATAGGTTTCCTTTGCAATGCCCCACATTTTATTTGATGCATTTAAAAACATTATTCTGAGAAGGGGTCCATAGACTGCCCGAGGTGTCCACAGTGCAAAGAGTTAAGAAGTCCTAACTTACAGGGAGCCTAGGGCAGGTCTGCTCAAAGCAAAGCCACGTGATCTCAAGGTCAGACCTGGAGAAAGATCAGCACTGTCTGGACAGAGGCTTTCTGAGGCTCAAAGTTGGGGGGCTGTGTTCAGATTGCCCATAGAGGGCCCCAGTGCCCGGGAGCTGGAAAGAGCAGAAGGCACCCCTGGGAGCCAGCCAAGCCAAGGAATGTACTGGCTGTGATTTCTGGGTCCTAGGCGACCCCACTGGGCTGGTGAGATTTATGGCCAGGACCCCCCAGTGGAGGAAGATCAATCACCTTCTGCTGCCCACTCACTCTGCCAAGAAACTAAAGGGCTGGCCCTGTGACAAGAGTCCATCTTGCCAGCACAGTCCCAAGGCCCAATCTTTGCCCAGTGGTTCCCACACAGCCCTGCTCCCCTGCCCTGGTCGGCAGTGGAATCACAGGGTCAGGGCTGGCTTTTGGAATCACAGTCTCTCCTGGCCTAAAGGCTCATTCTGAGTAGTGTGATCTTCCTTCTCATTTTTCAGCGGGGAAACTGTGACCCAGAAAGAGACAATCACTAACAGGAGGTCACACTGTGAGTTAGTAGGTGAGATGGGACTAAACCCCAGGCATGCCTGTGTCTAGCCCAGAACTCAGTCCTTCTGTGAAGCACCTGCTTTTTGGTCAGTTTCCCAAAGAGCAGTCTGATTTGCTTTCATTCATTCACTCAGCACTCAATTTAGTGTCTCCCATGGGACTGGAGACACAGTAGTGAACAAGACAGAGCTTACATTATACCTAATTACCTAATATTACCTAATTACCATCGCACCAGATGTTTTAAAGGAGGTGGAAGAGTATATAAGTGGGCACGCCCTCTAGATTACAAAATCAAGAAAAGGTACAATAGTATTAAGTCTAAAATTCATGTCTTCACTCATTCTACGGATGTTTACTGAAAGCTGCCTGTAGCCCAGGCACTCTTACAGACGCCCAGGATACAGCAGGGAACAAAACAAAGTCCCTGCCCTCACAGAGCTTATATCTTAGAGGGGTTAGCCAGGAAGCAAACAAATAAACAGATAAAATAGGTCACATGGCTGTAGGGGAAAGTCAAGACAGGAACAGGAGGATGGAGTCCTGGCAGGGAGGGATGTGCTGTTCTATATAAACTCATCAAGGAAGGCTCCTCTAAGAGGTGACGGTTGAGGAAAGCTGAAAGTGAGGAAATAAGGTGCTCAGCTTTCAGAGGAGCGGGGATTGCAGACAAGGAGAGGGAAGAGCACTTGCAAAGGCCCTGGGAAAGGAACATGGAGGGAGGTGCCATGTGGCCAAGGGACGCGAGTGCTGGGAGAGGGCAGCAGAGGAGGTTGAAGAGCTACCTAAGGCCACTCTTCTGGGGCTTGTGAACCACATAAGGACTTGGGCTTTTAGTCAGATTGAGCCAAGAAGCTCTTTGAGGACTCTGAGCACAGGAGATGTGGTCTATTGAGAAGAGACCACCAGGAGCAAGAGGAACAGGAGCAGGGGGTCCTGAACACTCCAGGCAAGAGATGACAGTGGCTTGGGTCAAAGTAGCAGCCATGGAACTGGGGGTACATGATCTAAATCTAGTTGTCTTTCAGGGGTAAAGTGACATGACTTGAAATGCAAGGGAAAGAGAAGCGGAAATGGCATCAGGATTTTGAGTCAGTGCGCACAGGGCTGAAATGGGGAAGGTTCAAGAGTGCTATGCTATCCTTGCTCAGAAGGGGCAGGTTTTACAAGTTTGGTTTGGAGCTGGGTATGTGAGTCTGGGGGCTTCCCCAGTGGCTCAGTGGTAAAGAATCCACCTGCAATGCAGGAGATGCAGGAGACGCAGGTTAGATCCTTGGGTTGTGAAGATGCCCTGGAGGAGGGCATGGCAACCCACTCCAGAATCCCATGGACAGAGGAGCCTGGTGGGCTACAGTCCATAGGGTCGCACATAGATGGAAACAACTGAAGTGACTTAGCACACGCACATGCGTGCATGCATGTGAGTCTGGAATTAAGAGGCGAGGTCCAGGCTGGAGAAGGACATTTGGGAGATGTGGGCAGCAATGCAGGGCTCCTTTGTACCTTCAGAAGATCTGAAGTCCTGGGCTTGGGCAGTGGTAGGAAGGAGCTGGTTCAGGCTGGGCAAGAGCTGATGGGAAGGAGCCCAGGCAGGAGGAGCTGATGGGAGATGGGCCTGGCCAGAGAGCAGAGGGTGGTTGGGAAAGGGGTCTTAGGTCCTTGCAGGACCTGTTAGGAGGTTTGGTCTTTGCCTTACAGAGAATACTAAGCCATTACGGGGTTTTAGGCAAGGAAGTGACATAGGCAGTCTTTGCATTTTAGCAAGATCTCTCTAACCACAGCTTGAAGAATGGGTTAGATAAGGCAGGAAGCTGTGAGTAGGCTGGGTGTGGGGTTGGTGGTGATGGTGGTTGGAGTGGGGGGAATCCAAGAGAGAGACAGTGTGGCAAAACAGCGCATGGAGAGAAGTGGGAGGACCGAAGAGCAATTTAAGGAGACAACTGGCAGGCTGCAGTGACCGCATGCGTACAGGGCGGAAGGGCCTCAGAAGAGAAGCAGCAAGGTGGCGCCCGGTTCCCCGTTTTGGACAATGCTTGGATGTTGGTGCTGTTTTTTTTAAAACCAGAGAATACTAGAAGAGCAGAAGGTTAGGAGAGAGCATGTATTCATTCATTTAACAGAACTTTCAAAGGGTCGGTTCTTTGCGAAGCACTGTTCTAGACACTACAGCTACACAGCTCTGCCCTGGGGGAACTCACATGTTAGGGGTGAGACAAGCAGTGAGCAATGAAACATATCCTGGCTTCTAGTGCAGACAGGCTGCATTCACGGGGCTTGGGGGACATCTCAGGGTGCAGCTAGGGGTGTTGATCTGGCATTCCTGAGAGAGTTCTGAGCTGGAAATAGAGGGTTAGAATTTAGCACTCATGGATGGTGACTGAGACTTTAGGCAGGGTCAACATGGCCAAGACGGGGAAGGATGAGAGGTCAGACTGGGACCCAGCCCTAAGAAATGCCCTAGTTGAATGGATGGGGAGTGTATCCATCCCCCCTGGAACTGAAGGGAAGATAAAGAAGCAGCACATATAGCCTTTATACCCTTATGATCAAACTACAAGCAGCAGGCAGGCTCACATTTCAGGGCTTTTGAAGTCACGTTGCAGATTTTATTTCATCCTAACTAAAACTCTTTTCTTCCCTTGTTACAAGTTTTGCCATTAGTCTATTAAATATTTGCAAAAGCTGAGCGTTTAGCCTGAAAAGGAGCAGACTCGGAGGCTCTGTCTCCAGATCAGAGAGAGAAATTGTGCTGTGTGCCCTCCGCCTGCAGAGCCGGGCCTGATGAGGAGTCACCCAGAAGCTGGATGTGGCTGAGAGAGAGGCTCATCTCAAAGTGAGATGCAGTCTAGTGAGAGCAGAGATGACTCTGAAAGGTGGTGAGCTCCACACCACTACAGGTGAGCAAGCAGCAGCTGTGAGCTTGCAGAGCGGGGAGGCAGAGCACAGCAAGGGGCAGGGGAGGGATGATTAGCCTCAATGCTGGTCCCTGAGGACCAGGAAGTGTGAACTGACAGTCAAGATTATCACCCCACTAGTAGCTTTGTGATCTGAGCAACTCTCTTCATTTCTCTGAGCCTCTATATCCCAGTAATGCTGCACTGGGTTGTTTGGCGGATAATGCATTTGAAAGCTGTCTAGCTTTATATACTTGATAAATGTTAGGAGCAAGTACCTAGATCCAAACAGGGTGTCAAGTGTTTGTGCTGTCCTGCCCTGTCCCAAACCAGTTCTTTTTTAGAACAGAAGCTCCAGCAGGGTGGAGAGGGGTACTGTTCTGCTGGCCACATGTTCATCACTTCTAACTCGGACTACAAGTAGCCACACCCAAACCACTGGGCCTTTTCACACTTGAAACTTCTATCTGAAAGGTCAGACTTTGACCTTCAAAATGAAAAAGACTTCCAAAGGCAGGAGCTGCATGCAAAAGTTAAACAAAATGCAATTGCAATTTCACGGTTGAGGAAAGAAAAACATGGGTTTTTTTTTTTTTTTTTTTTTTTTTTTTTGGAGGTGGGGGTTGTTTTGTTTTTTTAAGGGAGGAAATACATCAAAACCTTCATTGGTGACCTGGGCTGTAATTTTTTTTTTCTTCTTCTCTTTCTGTTCTTTCGAGATTTTCTATAACAAAGAATGTTTTTTATTTGAGGACTGGGGGGTGGGGGAGTGAGCAGTGGGGAGAAACCTTGCAGTTTAAAAATAAATATGCACTAAAAAGGCAAAATCAAATTACTTTTTCAAATTTTTACTGATGCCCTTAGATAGCCCAAAAGTTAACCCAGAGTCTCTCTTTGCCAAAGAATCCATCCCTGGCCAGGCAGGGCCACTGGGGCTCTGGGGGAGAGCCCAGTCTGTCTATTTTCTGGCTAATTGGAGGCTTTTCCCCACCATACTCTTCTAGAGAGGACTCCCAGTTGCCAGGACACACACAGGAAGCACCTGGTCCTGCCCTCCAGCTCAGTCCAGGTGACAGTGAGGCTCATCACTTGGGTGATGCTGCCACTTCTGGGAGGAATGCTTACCGTGGGCCAGGCATGGTACCAGGAGCCTCAGAGCCATTGCTCTTCTAAGCCTCACAACAAATGAGGTAAGTGCTATATCCCCATTGTACTAACAAGAACACTGAGGTTCAGAGCAGTTAAACTCAGAAAGTGGATCCACATCTCTTTGATCTTAAAGCTCTTAAGTATACAATTTCTCCTCACATGAACAAAACAAAGTGAAACAGAACAATATTAAAAAGCAATGACTTCTGTGAGGGAGGTATACAATTAGAACCCCAAAGAAGGCACCATTAAACTCCCCTGGAGAAAGGAAAGATCAGGGAAGACTTCCAAGAAGAGGTGACATTTAGGTTGGGCTTTGAAAGATGAATAGGAATTTACCAGAATGTTGCCTATGACCAGATACAGAGTGAATGTTTGGTAGACATTTTAATCATCTAATAAAGATTTTAACTGAATTCACAGATGAAATAACATGATGTTTGGGATTTGCTTTGTATTAATCCATTTCAAGGACAAGGAGTGTGGGAAAGGATGAAGGTATAAATAAGACAAGATCAACTGTGTGGACCATTGTTGAAGTTGGTGCCATTTATTATATGATCCTCTCTATATTCATGTATATTCGAAAAGGCCCATAATAAAATGACGGTAATGATGCATGTGTTCTCTGATGGATCTGATGAAGTAACTCAGTAACTATTTACTGAGCAGCTATGTACCTTCCGCACACACTGGGCCTGACAGAGGCACCAATGACATACTATCCCAGCAACGATCGGCTCACAAATAGGGAGGTGAGGCCAGGACTCAAACACAGGCAGACAGCAGATGCAGGCACACATAGGCAGCACCCTGATATGGTTCAAGGGGCTGTGTGAGTTCAGAAACAGGAGAGACCCCAGTCCAGGGTGGGGTGAGTGGTGGACCAGCAGGTGCAGCCGCAGATAAAGCTTAACCCAGAGAACTGTTAGCGGTGGCGGGAGTCTACAGGGCGGGCATCTCAGGGTTTCTACAAAGGCTTAGAGGAGGGAATGTAAGGGTGGATGTGGAAGACTCTGGGCACTCAACAGGCTCTTAAGAGAGGATGGAGGAGAGAGAATGAGGCCGCATTTTTCACTCGGATCAGAAACTAGCCGACTTTTTAGGACACTCCCTGGAAAACACTGGGAGGGGCACAGGACCATGTTTCCTCCCCTTTCCCTCCCAGGAAACTGTCCACACCCCCAGAGCACGGGGAGCCATCGAAGTGAGTGACAGCAGGCTAATCACAGCCACTCAGGTCTGAGGAGGGCCCCTTGTCTCTCTCTGAGGACCCTCCAGCTAGGACAAGTGCAAGACAAAAGCAGCGCCTCCCCCTCCGCGCCTGCCACTGCCTTCATTAGCATCATACAGAAAGCCTGCCAGCCAGGCTCCCCTCAGCCGCAGCCAGGCAACTGGACCAGCAGCCCAGCTTTGGCTGAACCCCAACCGAGCAGATGCGAACCCTGAAGGGGGCTGTGGCCAACCCTGGCCCCTCTCCTCAAAAAATAACCAAGCCAGGCAGCCCCCACCCAGTTCCACCCACCCCATAAGCCTCTCCCTGCTTCTTGGAATCTGCTGTAGCTGCCAAAAAAAAAAAAAAAAAAAGTGTCCAAGAAGCACGTGATCTCTGAATGATGATTGATTCTTAGGGTGATAGAATCTGAGGATTGTAGAGACATCAACTACTACCTGTCATTAGACTCACAGACTCAGATCTTAGCTCAGTCCAGGGCATCACAGAGTGTCACCCCATGTTTGGACCGCTGCTCTAGAATCGCTCAACAAGGGAATCGCAGCCTCGGGACCTAAGAGTCTTGAGCCTGGAAGGCAGGTAGCAGGCATCAGAGCTGTGAGTTCCCAGGAGATCCTGAGAGAGATTGCCTAGGGGCTTGGGGCTGGGAGTGCCTGTGTCTGTCTGGATCCCACCTATTCAGGGGTAGTGGGGAGGGGGCGTGAGAGTGATGAGAAAGCCTGATTGCCCATTGAAAGCGGTAGCTCCCAGGGGGAGCTACTGGAGAAGGGGCGGAATGGCGGAGAGAGGGAAAGGGGACTTCAGTGTGGGAACAGCCAGAGGGCAGAAGGCCCAGCCCCCTGAGATCCCGCAGAGCCTGGGACCCAGGAGCACCACAGGTCCCAGGCTGCTGGGGGTGGGCTGGGGAGGGCTGAGGACCCTGGGCTCCTGGGCCTCAGCTGGCTGAGCTGTCACCGGGCATGGAGTGGGAAAGGGTTTTCTACCCTGGTCCCGTAGCTCCACTGGGTCTCAGAAATGCAGGGTCTTGTTGGGAGCAGGTGGGGGGCAGTTATAGGATAAGGGGAGGGATGTTATCTTCAGATCACCATCTGCAGAACTGAGACTGAGCCAGGAGAGATTGTGTCTCCCCCATCACAGGGGCTCACAAAATAACATATAACCAAACCTTCCTCCCATGATGTATGCAGGGCAGGGGCGCCAGGGACTCTCTCCAGGGCGCCGCTCAGTGATCCCTGCAGTATTCAGAGTCTCACCTGCACTAAGGTGAGGGAACTGGCTCCCCAAACAACCCAGGTCAGAATCCCAGCTGGGCTTCTCTTTCAGCCACTTGACCTTGGCCAAATTGCTTAACCTCTCTGACCTCAGAGTTTCCTCATCTGGGAAACGGGAATGCCTGTCCCCTCACACTGGGTTCTTACGAGGAGTCAATGAGACAGCAGAACTGAAAGCACAGCCCTTCAGTATAAACTGCAGACACTGTGCCCAGGTGAGGCGAACCTTAGTGACCAAGATCTTCTTCCCAAACTTCCCAGATCTGAGGCTGGGGCACCCTTGCCCCGCTCTACCAAAACCAGCTCTTCTCTGCTGCTGCTGCTACTAAGTTGCTTCAGTCGTGTCCGACTCTGTGCGACCCCATAGACGGCAGCCCACCAGGCTCCCCCATCCCTGGGATTCTCCAGGCAAGAACACTGGAGTGTGTTGCCATTTCCTTCTCCAATGCATGAAAGTGAAAAGTGAAAGTGAAGTCGTTGAGTCTTGTCCGACTCTTAGCGACCCCATGGACTACAGCCCACCAAGCTCCTCCGTCCATGGGATTTTCCAGGCAAGAGTGCTGGAGTGGGGTGCCATTGCCTTCTCCAAGCTCTTCTCTGAGGCGATGGCATTTTAATAGGTCTACTTAAAGTTCATTCAAATTAAACAAAACTAAAAACTCAGTTACGTAGTTGAAGGAGCCACAGTTCAAGTACTCCATAGCTGATCAAGCAGCTTCCATACTGGACAGGGCAGATCAAACATGCCCATCACATGGATTCTGTTGGACAGCCCTGGTCTGAAAGGGTGAGAGAGCTCCAGGATGGGAGTCAGGACAGCTGGGTTCTACTCCAGCTTAGCTCCTAGGTCATGCTGAGCTTAGACAACTCCTTTGCCTCTCGAAGCCTCAGTTTCCGTGTTTGGCAACCTATCTCACCCTCTATGCAAGACAGAGCACAGTCAGTGCTTGACGAGGACCTCTTGGTTGACTCTATTGGCTTGGCTTAGGACCACGTGGAAACAGGCCGTGGGTGGAGCCCTGCCCACGTGGAGGCGGAGGGACCCACCTGCCCTTCCCATGCTCTGGCAGAAAACACCCTGGAGCCACAAGCTGGTAGGGCCAGCCTCTCCAAGTCTCAGGGTCTCAGATGGTTGTCTCCAGGCCAGGCTAGAGCCAGGAGGCAGGCCATGCAGAGGGCCAGGGTTTCTCTCTCCATAGGCTTCCACAGGCCTGAAGGCCCCCAAAACTCACCCCTCCCAAACTCAGAGAGAGGCCCAGGCAGCCAGGGCCCTGGCCAGGAGGCAGCCGCAGAGGCTGGTCCAAAGGAGAGGGGAGGGGAGGCGCGGAGAGTGGAGAGTCAGAGCCCCGCTATCAGCACTGCCCGTCCTCCCCACTTCCTCTCTTCGAACGGATCACATCCTGTTATTGTGTGGACAGCGAAGGCCAGGAGCTGGGGAGGGAGGCAGGGCTTGGACCAACCAGTGGGGAGAGAAAGGAGGAGCCAGAGGAAATGTCCTGGTGGCCATGGGTAGCTCAGCTGCCCAGCCCTGCCCCAGGTGGCCTGGACAGGGAGTAGGCCCTCCCTCCTCCCCCGGCCTGGATGAAGGAGCAGCTTGCATCTGCCACTGAGAGAAGATGCTGGGGTTCAGGACAGGCTGTGCCGACCTGCAAAGGTACCTAGAAGAATAGAAATGACACCTCCTCCAGGAAGCCTTCCCCAGCCTCCTCCTCTGGCTCCTTCAATTCAGCAGACATTTACTCTGGGCCTCCTCTGCCAAAGCCACGTCTCCCACACCTACTGGGCCTCTCTCACACAGCACTTGTCTCCAGAGTTATCATATTCTGGATCTATTCCCCTCCATCCCACTTCCACCCAGCCGAAGATCCCTGGCCAGCTCCCCAGCACTGCCCAGCATGGAGTAGGTCCAGAAGAATTCCTGCTACTGTGGATGATGAAGGTCGCCACTTCCCCTCTGCTTTCTTCCCCTGACCTGTCATTCCAAATACAGCCCTGTCCCAACCCCATTTTCAGCAATAGTAATGGTTCTTTCTACAAAGCATAAGCACTTTACATATATTGCTTTGAAATCCCATGACAGCCCTGTAAGATAGGTGTGAATATCTTCATTGAACAGATGAGTAAACTGAGACTCAGAGAGGTTAAGTGATTTACCCAAAGTCACACAGCAGGTGCAAACAGTGGCAATCCTGGAACTTAACCCAGATAAGTCTGACCCCAAAGGCAAGGTTCTGTCTGTGGCCCAGCTGCCTTTCCTGCTTAACCCCACCCATGTCCTGGCCTCTCCCTCCCTGAGCTGCTATCACATCAACTGTCCTCACTGCCCACGAGCCTGTCCTTGAGCCATGCCTGTTGCTATGGGCAAGCTCTCCAGCGCCGTCATGATTGCTCACGGTCCTGGGTAGATTACTGGACAAGCCAAGCTGCTAACTGCTCCCAGCATAGCGCAAGCCCATCTGCTGTAAGAGTACCAACTACCTCGTGGCTGTTTTGTCTTCCTCTCCTGAGGGGCCATGAGCACTGGATCCAGATCAGACTTGAATTCAAATCCCGTGTGACCTTGGTGAAGTCCGTGTCCTCTCTAGGCCTCATTCCCTCCTCTGGACGACAGAGAGGGTGCCTGGTGATCTTGACTGACTCCTCTCCTTACTCTGAGTCATGACAGCTGAGCCTCTACTGCTGGACACTGTACCCAGCACCACCGCCTGTCCCCAGTGGACTGGTCACATGGGCCATAAAGCCAGAGGTAGAGAGCTGGCTCCTGGGGAGCAATCAATTGTTTTGCAAGCTTGGAAGAGGGGAATGGGCAGCAAGATGGAGGGTGGGTAAGGCTGCTCTGAGTGAACCAGATTATCAGCTTCCTCATCTTCATTACCCCAACCATACTCCAACCCAGGTCCAGCCATGGGGACCCAGCCTGAGAAAGCTCATACCCCACCTCGCTATTTACCAACCAAAGCAGCCCAAGGCCCTCTGCCAGCCCAAGGGGCAAAGTCGTCCGTCTACCTCTGACCAGCCCAGGACTGTGGTTTTAGGCGGAGGGCATTTTTTTTTTTTTTTTTTCTGCAGGAATGACCCAGCCTCCCACTCATCCACCCCTCTACCCTTTTATTCCACACTGGCCTCAACACCAAGCTGGGAGATTCCATGCAGGAGAACTTCTTCATTCAATAAATATTGAAAGGGCCCCATGCCAGGTCTGACGCAGGGCACCGGAGGTGAACAGACAAATCAGACATGACCTCAACCTCAAGGAGCTTGTGTTTTAGTGGGAAAGCGGACAGCAGAGTGGAGGAAGGCCTGTGGGATCACAAAGTGGGCAGCTGACCCCAGAGAGTCGGGACCATCTCCTGATGCTGAGGACAAATTAACAGGATGAAAGGAGGGTGGGAACCGAGGGCGGATAGAAACCCAAAGTGGAGAAACTGGACTTTTTTTTTTTTAATTGCAGCCAGAACAGAAAGGCTAGTGCAATAAGGGCAGAGAGAACGAAGGGTGGGGTGGTGAGAAACAAGCCTGGAGAGACCATTTGGGCGAGCTTCCGCGACCGTCCTTCCCCTTCACGGGCTCAGCCCTATCCTGCCTGCCAGTGTTCAGTGAGACATGTAGCCCTGGGAAGATTCGTCTCTGGCCTCAGTCTCCCCATCTGGAGATGGGGCACCAGGCTAGCTGATCCCCAAGGGCCTGGCCAGCCTGGGCAGTCGCTAGCCTCGTCATCTCTGCCTGGTGGCCACAGAGCTGATGGGCTGTTCCTGAGCTCTCTGGATGTGGACTGCCTTGCCCTCTCCTGGGAAAGGTCTGTCCGGAAGTGGGTGCTCCTCCCTTCCGCTTCTGTATCCATGACAGTCACACTGCGGCCTCCGCCCCTCCCCTGCGGCTGTTCTCACCAAGTCCACTTGCCAAATCCAGTCAACACTCTCAGACCTTTTCTTACTTGCCCTCTCGTTTGCCTTGGGCTTGGCTAACCACTTCCTCTACCCCCCACCCCAACACCCTTTGGCCTCAGCCTCTTGAAACACCGTACTCACCCTCTGCTGGTGGTTCTCCTCCTACTCTGAGCACCCTGCCCTGTCTGTCTGCCTCTCATGTCCCCTTCACTGTGCTGTTCCTCAGGTGGTGAATGGCCGCACCCACCCTCACCAGTCACCCCATCCTATGACAGAGTCTCACCGTATCTCTGCCCAGAGACCTCCTTGCTCTGGGCCGAAAAGAGGCACAATTGGCGTCTTTCAAAAGCCAAGGAGCTTCCCTGCAGACTAGAGCAGTATCCCCAAACCCTGCATGCCTTTGCCCGCCTAGCAACAGTTGGAAGCACCCCAAGACAGGGGACACCAAGATCAGAGCCTGGCGGGATGGGCAACGCTCACCTCCAAAGGCCAAACTGTGGGTCCTTTGAGTTCCCCTCTTGGCATATCTTTTTCCCTTAATACTAACCACCTTCTAACTTTCTATACAATCCACATAGTTGTTAGGGTAAACATTGACTGAAACCATCCACCCTGGTGGAGCACCATTGTAACCATTCTTGTGAGTTTCACGACAGGAGGTCCTGGTAAGGACAGGGACCTAACAAGCCACCACCAACCAGAATTCGGTAGAGGTTAAAAGGAGATGCCACTGGTCCTACCACATCCCAGAATCCTTCTCGCTGGCACCCATCTTGGCCGAACAATGTGTGTGCTACCAGGAAGGACCCTGAGTCAGACTAATTGGCCAGAGACAACCTGGAAATCAATCCCATCACCATAAAAGCCAAGCCATGTGGCAGAGCAGTCCTCCTGGGTCCCCTGATCCTCCTGCTCTCTGCCCGGGCGCCCCACCACAATAACGTCTCTTGCTTTGTCAGCACACGTGTCTCCTCCAACGATCCATTTCCAAGTGTTAGACAAGTACCCCCTTTCCTGCCCTGGAAGGGGTACCCCTTCCTGGAATATATTCATTATGGTTGTGTGTGTCTGTGGGGTTACCACGGGAATTTAAGCAACAGGGATCTCCGTTTTCTTCACTGCTAGCTCTCCAACACCTAGAACAATACCTGGCCTATGATAGGGTCTCAATAAATATTTGTTAAATGAACAAAGGAAAAAAGGGTAAGTACTTTGTTGGAAATACCTACCAGACTGCTGAGGTTCCTGAAGATCCAGCAGTCTACACGCAGAGGCCTCCCCAGAACCCAGAGTCCCTGCCTCTGTATGGCAGTCTTATCCTGAGCCTTCACTCACTGCTCCCTCAGCCTCAACCTCTGTCCCTGAGCCCCCCATAAGACTTGCACCCCCAGTCAATCTTGAGGGCAATCAAGAGCAAGTATACAAGCGTCAGCCTCCTTTGAGTCACTGGGGAACCTGGGACCCTTCTCTGGTGGGACCTTAATCTGTCCTGAACCTACGAAAAAACCACTGCCCCAGCCATGGAGCTGAACCCAACACACCGAGGGAATTCTCCACCCCAAGGCCTGGTGCCCAAAGCATAGGTACACAGTGCTGAGAAGAGCCCCCCACCTCCGTGGGGCCTGGCAGAAGGAAAAGATCAGAAACCCTAAGTGGGGACCCCCGGGATAGAAGGTGGGATCGCACCCTGGGAGGACAGCTGAGTCCTGGAACCTTCATTCCAAGGGAGACAGGTTCATGCCATGGCTTTACTTTAATGTCCCAACTCTCATCCTGGGGATGCAACACGCAAGCATGGAGTCCAGAGCCCTCTGTAAAACTTTTATTTAGAAATCTTCCCAATATATCCTTATATATATACACACATCATCACCACATGGGTTTTGTCGCTAAGAGTCACACGCCCACAGTGTTGGCCTCTGGGCTGTACAAAGGTCAAGGTACCTGGAGCGGTTACTCCTCTTCTGCAGAAAAATGCAGAGACCAACGCAACGCATCACGTACAGTACAACATTGACGGAAAGTGCTGGGCCCGCCCACGGGAATGATGCGCTATGTACATGGGCCGGGGACAAGCCTTCGGTGGGGGCCACGTACCATTGAAATCACAAGTACGACGAGACCACCCCCAAAGGCCAGGACAGTCGTGGGCTGACTACAGATGCTGTGCCCTTTGTTTTGCTTTCAGAAAAGGATAAAGGTTGTACCATCTTGTCGTTTGCCACTACAAATAAAATATGAATGTTTCTTAAAAGACATGATTCCCTCCGGTCATTTAAAATCATCTTTATCCTCCTCGTGTTTTTTACCATTTTTCCTTCTTTGACAAATATTATTCTTGGATGGGGAATATTCATGGGTGAAAAGGAGGCAGAGGAAGAAGAGCATGGTGGGGAGAGATGCTGGAAATGAAGGTGAAAATGATGGATCTTCTCTGGTTCTTAACAAAGTCACAAAGCTTTGCCTATCTCTCCCTAGGCCTGTTTTGTACTACATTTTACACATTCTGCCCACAATCCCGTATTTCTCTTGTAGACTCCCTTCTATGCCTTGCTTTGGGATGAGACTGAAATGAGGTCAATCTGGAAAGATGAGGATAATGTAGAAAATCCTGAAGTGGGCTAAAGTGGTTTAGAAGCTAAATTATCCAAATACTGCACAGAGAAGCAGTCTGGCCCACTGTCTAGGTCCTGGTCTCTGGGTGAGAAATCTCACTGCAGGAATGATACCGAGAGCAACAGAGTTCCTTATGGTCTCAAAATGCTTCTACTTCCATGATTCCATTCAGTCCATACCACAGCGATAGGAGACAGGCCAAGCCAGGGTATTTATGAGAAAGACATCCAGAGAGAGAACTTTACCAGGTCACACTGCAAGTCTGAGAGAAGAGGGAACCAGAAGCTCAAGCTCCTGTTAGAATGTATAATCCATCTCCTAAAACCCATCCACCACGCTCACTGTGGCCACTTTTCACTCCCAGGTAAATTAATCCACTGGAAGCAGACACAGCCTTAAGACCTAGAAGAGGTGTTCCATCTTTGGACAGATGGGATTCCTACAGGAGCTTCCAAGTATTGGAAAAGAACCCATCCAAATGTTTGTCAAAATATAATGGGGGTTGGTGCTGAAATGGGAGAGAGTGCTACAAGGGTTAACCATGCGGCTTCCATTCCCACGAACTGGACCTCACAACTTAAAAGGAAGAGGGGGAGTGCAGGGATCATCTCTGTGTGCACGTGACTGTCCCCGAGGCCCTGCCACAGTAAGGGCAAACCACCAAGCTGGAGCCCACAAGGCGTGAGGACCTTTCCCGACAGCTGCAGCGATGGTTCTTCCACGTCGCTATGGACAGGGTAAAGCCGGAGCGTCAGAGCCGGCCGGGGTGACTTGAGGACACAGTGACAGGTATACAGGACTCGTGTGCAGCTTGCTCCATGGGCCTGGGATGTGGGTCACAGGCAGGCCTCACCTGAAGAAAATCACATCCCACCATCTGGATTGACACAGGAGATCAATGAGGGGGCAGAGGTCCACTCTACAAAAGGATTCTCCACATTACCAAGGGACTTGCAGTAGAATTTCTTTAAAAGATGAAGGATAAGGATTTGATTTACAAAAATGTCATGTACAACTTCTGGCGGGGAGCACTCCTCATGTGTTACGCCAGCCTCCCATACACACTCGTGATGCCTGAAATTTGCAGACTCAGGGATGTTGAAGGTTCTGCTAAGTGAAAGTGAATGTGCGTGGGTCTCAACTGGTCTCTCACTGGGCTCCTCAGGGCCTAGAGGTGGGGCTGGATCCTGGCTCATATCAAGACCCTGAGGTCCCAAAGTAACTGAAGTCAAGCAAAATCCCAATACCAGGAATTCATAGGACAGAATTTGTCATCGATTTGGTTTCAGAACACAGCCCAGACCATTGGACAACAGACATCCTGCAACAGGGAGGTCCCTCTGCACAGCCAGAACACCAGACGGGGCTGCACATCTCCTGTCAAGACCAGCACAGAGCCCATCAGCACACTGACATCCATGCCCCCAACAAACAGCAACGTGTCACTGGGAATACAGGCAGGTAGCTCTGAGACACCGCCACGATTTGAAGCCCATGTGCCCCAAACAGCTTTTGCTCTATTTCACTATTTCTCCTTTGTCTGCCTTCAAACGAAACCTACAGGGCACTCTCACAGCTTCAGCCTCGGTCCCCACAGCCACAAGCATGAGGAAGGCAAATCTCAGTGGGAAGAAAGCAGAGCTTAGATCCCCAGGGCAAGAAGTAAGGGCTACTGGGTTTTCTGACCCTCTGGCCCAGCTAGGTGAGAGCAGGCTGTCCACTGGCCATCTTCTTCAGCCAGGCCCTGAAGAAGGCACCTCAGGGCTTGTGACTCTCTGCAGCAGCTGGCAAGCTGGATGGACCAATGTGGGCCTGGGTGAAGATGAGGCTCAAGAAATGGGGAGCTATTGGGTACCTATATATTTGGACAGTGTGGCCACAAAAGCCACCCCAGCCAGCTTGGGAGGGGCTAAAGGCAAGGCAGAGGCTGCCGGACGCCTCGGAGAGAGCTGACAAGCCCAGGTCTCAGCGAAGACAGGGCTCCTGTGCTCCAGGCCAAAAGCAATGCCCCTTGAGCCTCTTACTTGAAAAGTCTTAGGGATTTGGAAAAAGGGGAAGACTGTGCCGTCTTCATAAAAAGTACCTACCACTTTGCTCCATTTTACTGGTCTCCTACTGAGGCAGGAAACAGGAAAACCAGCCCCAGAGGGGCTGGGACTCCCCAGAGTTCAGACATCAAGGAAAGCTCATCAAGTCCATGTCCTACTTCAGAGCTGCCCAACACTCACCCCACCTGCCCTAAAGCCCATGGTCCCAGCAGCCTGAGGGCACCTGCCCGGCTGATCCCGCGTGGCCCCAGACCCATCACCGAGGACCGGCTCCATCCGCAGCAGGCAGCATGGCAGGATGGAGGCTGCGGGCTGTGTGCTTGGGCGCTGGCTCTTCTGTGTAGCTGTCCGGGCTGGCTGCCCCGTCCAGGGAGCTGCCACAGCTGGAGTTCGGGGAGAGCACATCCTGCAGGAGATCCTCAGGAGGCGCGCTGCCCCCTCCTCCCCCACCCCCTCCGCCAGCCCCCACTACAGGGTCCTTGCCAGGCTTGGCCCGCTGGGTGCCTTCCTCCTCCTGGTCATTGAGCAGCTTGGCCAGGAAGTTGATGTACTTCATGGCCAGGCGGAGGATCTCATTCTTGCTGAGCTTCTTGTCTGGGGGATGTGTGGGGATCAGCTTGCGGAGCTCAGCGAAGGCCCCGTTCACATTCTGCTGCCGCCATCGCTCCCGGCTGTTGGTGAAGATGCGCCGCACAACTTTGGTGTGGGGACCTGGGGGCAGGAGGACAGGTTAGGAGAGTGGGTTGGAGATCCCCCAGGGCATATTCTTCTGTGGGGAAGAAGAGAAACCATCCATTGGAAAGCTTGGTAAACCCTGAATGCCTTCTATCCTTTTGCTCAGAAAACTCTTACTCATCCTTCAAAGCCCTCAGCTGTCTTCTCCCTCTCTGGGAATTTTCCCTAACCCCTCAGACAAGTCCAACCAACCACCATGGCCCTATAATCCCGAATCTCCATCACCCTTGATCATGACTGTATGTTTCCAAACTTGACTTCCCTGGTGGCTCAGATGGTAAAGCGTCTGCCTATAATGCCGGAGACCCAGGTTCAATCCCTGGGTTGGGAAGATCTCCTGGAGAAGGAAATGGCAACCCACTCCAGTATTCTTGCCTGGAAAATCCCATGGACGGAGGAGCCTGTAGGCTACAGTCCATGGGGTTGCAAAGAGTTGGATACAACTCAGTGACTTCACTTCTTCTTTCCTCTGTGAGCTGTGAGACATTTTAGGACAGGAACCTTTTATCACTAATTCATTCATTCATTCACTTGAGCCAAAAGGCCATATAGCACTAGTCAGATAAACTCTGGAGACAGACTTTCTAGGTTCAATTTCTAACTATTACTCCCTAGACCGTAACTCTGGGCAAATTACCTAAACTCTCTGTGCTTTACCTTCATCACCTGCAAAATGGAGAGAGTACCAGAGAACCAAGTTATAAGATTGTCATGTGTATCTAACAACTAACACAGGCAAAGTACTTAAGATGATACTTGCCTCCAGTTAAACCTTCACTAAATGTTAGTTTTATCCATTCATCAGTTATTTACTGACAACCAGGCACTGTGCATCAAAACTCAACATTCAGAAAACTAAGATTATGGCACCTGGTCCCATAACTTCATGGCAAATACATGGGGAAACAATGGAAACAGTGACAGACTTTATTTTGGGGGGCTCCAAAATCACTGCAGATGGTGATTGCAGCCATGAAATTAAAAGACACTTGCTCCTGGGAAGAAAAGCTATGATCAACCTAGACAACCAATTAAAAAGCAGAGATATTACTTTGCCAACAAAGGTCCATATAGTCAAAGCTATGGTTTTTCCAGTAGTCATGTATGGATATGAGAGTTGGACCATAAAGAAAGCTGAGTGCCAAAGAATTGATGATTTTGAACTGTGGTGTTGTTGAAGACTCTTGAGAGTTCCTTGGACAGCAAGGAGATCTAACCAGTCAATCCTAAAGGAAATCAGTCCTGAATATTTTGGAAGGGCTGGGGCTGAAGCTGAAGCTCCAATACTTTGGCCACCTGATGTGAAGAACTGACTCATTGGAAAAGACCCTGATGCTGGGAAAGATTGAGGGCAGGAGGAGATGGGGACGACAGAGGATGAGATGGCTGGATGGCATCACTGGCTCAATGGATGTGAGTTTGGATAAACTCTGGGAGTTGGTGAGGGACAGGGAGGCCTGGCGTGCTGCAGTCCATGGGGTCGCAAAGTCGGACATGACTGAGCGACTGAACTGAGAGGCACTGTGCTAGGCATTAAGAAATAAAGGTGAAGAGGAGACAGTCCCTCCCCTCATGGAGCTCACACGTTAATGAGGATGACAGATAATAAACAAGCAGCAAACAAATAACAAACAGGCAGGAAGCTGAATGTAAATGAAAAGATGGAAAGGAGCTGCATGTTTTAGCTGAGGTGGCTGGAGACAGCCTTTTGGAAGAGGTGATGTCTGTAAGTGAAGTGAAAGTTGTTCAGTCGTGTCTGACTCTTGGTGGTCTCATGGACTGTAGCCCACCAGGCTCCTCTGTCCATGGAGGAGGAATTCTCCAGGCAAGAATTCTGGAGTGGATTGTCATTTCCTTCTCCAAGGGATCTTCCCGACCCAGGGAGGGAACCCAGGTCTTCTGCATTGCAGGCAGATTCTTTAGCGTCTGAGCCACCCTATAACGGAAGAACTTAAAGTCAAAGAAGAGCCAGCCAGACACAGGAAGGGAAGCTGGAAGTGCAAAGGCCCTGAGTTGAAAAACAGTGAAAGCTAGCCTGGCTAGATTAGTGTGGGTGAGATCAGAGTAGTCTAGGTCCAGATTCCACAGGGCCCTGCAGTAAGATACAGGGATTTTCTTCTAAGGGTGCAGAAAAGCACAGAATAAGAGCTTACTAAATATGTGCTGACTAACTGATCATGCTGACAGGTGGGGAATGGAGGAGACAGCAGTGGGAAAATGACTTCACTGGGGGCTCTCTCCCCCCTAGGACAGGAGTGGAGAGACAGCCATGCCCAGGCTAGGCCTGAGGCTCTGGGCAGGTGTCTGAGGGCTGCCTCCGTCTCCCATGTCTAGAGTGCACTGAATACACACTGGACCAGTATTCACTAGTGCTCGTGTACTAAGACTTGCAGAGCAGGTGCAGACACGAGTGTGCATGTATCGAGCACCTATGGTATACAAAGTACTGCACTAAGTGTCCCAGCCTGACCAGGGTGGACTTTCAGGGATCCCCAAATCCAAGAATGGCAGAGGATGGCCCCACTAGCTCCCAGGTCCCAGGGCTGAGGCAGCAACTGCCCTCCCAAACACTGAGGCACAGTGCTAGCTCCTGGCAGTCCTCAGGATGCTCTGTGCCCTGAAGGAACTGCCAGTCCTGGGATAGTTGTTTGCTTTCCTCTGATGACCCTGGAACCAGACCTCAGAACATGGAAAGTTAGGTAGAGAGAATGGGTCACCTAAGACCCATTACTCATTTCACAGCTAGGGAGACTGCGGCCAGAACAGAGGCAGACCTTGCCCCTGCAAACGAACTCATCAGTGCCAACACTTCCTGCTTGATCATCTCTTTCCTACAATCACACACACACACATACATGCACACACACACACACACACACGCACGCACGCACACCATGTGCCCAATCATTCATCTCTGCCTGCAGTGTCTTAGAAGCTGTCTTTCCAAACCCTAGCAGGCCCCCGCCCAGCTGAAAGTGTTCGTCACTCTTTTGTGACCCCGTGGACTATAGCCTGCCAGGCTCCTCTCTCCATGGGATTCACCAGGCAAGAACACGGGAGTGCGTTGCCATTTCCTTCTCCAGGGGAACTTCCTGACCCAGGGATCGAATGCACATCTCTTATGTCTCCTGCAATGGCAGGCGGGTTCTTTACCAAAAGCACCACCTGGGAAGCTGATTCTTCACCAAAGGTCAGACCCAGGCTGGGAAAAATACAACACTCCTGCTGGGCAATCCTACCCTGGCCTCCAGGCCAGACAGAGGGGAGTCCCTCAGCTGCGCTGTCAGAAGGATTGGTCCCTGCCCGTAGCTGACGACGAGGCGGGGAGAGGAGCGTTATGGCTGCCATCACAGCTAGAGCTACACAGACTCCAGAGGCAGCACCCTTCCCAAGGCAGGTCCTAAAAGCACTTTACCCCACTGGCTCAACAACCTGTGAGGAAGCTCTTATTCTCCCTAGTTTACAAATGAGAAAACCAAGGCCCAGAAAATTTCAGCAACAGGAATCCACATAAAGTCCTGACTTTAGACCTTATGTTATTAACAGCTCCACTTTTATGGACTCCTTTTGGTTAAGTCTCTGATTTCAAAATCCTGTGGACATATCTTACACCCTCATCCTTCCCTTCACCTCCATCTCTGTCTGTTCCTCTCAGGTCTTTTTCAGAGAACTACCAACCTCTCCACAGCTTCCTCTTGCCTGAGTCTATCCCTTGCTCCATGTCTTCTATCTCATTCTCTCTGGGCACAGAGTAGGTGCTTGGTAAACCCTGGGCATCCAGAGTGTGCTGGCAACTCCAGAAAATCCTTGGGCTTTGAAGAGCCTGCTCTCCTGCCTCCTGGTGCTGGGGCCCCTCTACTACATCTGGTCAACCCTGGGAAGAGGGAGGGGGGGGTCCTTCAAATGTCCCCCTCCTCCAGCTGCTTCTTGAAAGTTTGGGGCCAAAGACTACTCAGGTAGTTCACATTAAAAGTGCTGAAGCCCCTGGGATGGGGGAAGGGAGGGAGTAGGGTAGAATCTATGGTATCAGGAAGGGAACAGGGACAAGAGGGCCCCACTTTGCATGGACCTGGGACAAGACCTTTAAAGGTACAATTCCAGGCAAGGAGGAGACTCCCGACTCCAGACTCTTCTCCCAAGAGGACTTTGGAGAAGGTGCAGATAATCCCCGGAGGTTGGTGCTTAGAGTCAGGGGCACCATGTGTTTCTGCCCTCCCCAGGGATCCTTGGTGTTGGAGAAGACTCTTGAGAGTCCCTTGGACTGCAAGGAGATCCAACCAGTCCATTCTAAAGGAGATCAGCCCTGGGTGTTCTTTGGAAGGAATGGTGCTAAAGCTGAAACTCCAGTACTTTGGCCACCTCATGTGAAGAGTTGACTCGTTGGAAAAAACTCTGATGGTGGGAGGGATTGGGGGCAGGAGGAGAAGGGGACAACAGAGGATGAGTTGGCTGGATGGCATCACCGACTCAATGGACGTGAGTCTGAGTGAACTCCGGGAGTTGGTGATGGACAGGGAGGCCTGGCGTGCTGCGATTCATGGGGTTGCAAAGACTGAGCGACTGAACTGAACTGAACTGAGGGATCCTTGCCGAGTGGAGGATTGGAGCTAGAATGGAGACAACAACTAACAGTGGAGGTTTGAGCTAAGCACCACAGTGTGTCCCTCACTCCCATGGCCTCTCTTCCCAGGACTGTGTGGCAACCCCCAGCTCCACCCATGACCTCCCCTAGTCCCAGGCCAACAGGGCAAGGACTTTGACAGTTAGGGGCTCCAAGACAGCTCGCCCATCCCTGTGAGACACCTAGGAGTTGTCCCTGATGGTCCCGCCTTCAGGGGCTCTAGCAGCTTGAGGGACTGAGTGCACAAGTTGGGGGTGGGAGTAAACTCACCATCAGTAATCTCCATTTCATAAGGGGAGGGCCTCCTCTTCACTCGGTTGTTGGTGGCGAACATAGGGAAGGCATCTGGCTCCCCAAAGAAGCCACTGTAAGAGGGAGCAGGCAGACCACCAGATCACAGACCCTCCCCACCTGTTCTTGAGCCCCCCAACCCCCGGAAAAACAAGGGCAATCCTGGTCCCTTCACACCAGAATGGGGGCTACAAGGAACATAAAACAAGCACACACACACCCCTCATCCAGCTTTTCTCTATGGTTAGACAAGCAAGGGGAGAGGGGCCACATACCTGCACACCCTAAATACACACACACACACACACACACACACACTCAATGGCGAACACAGGGAGCAAACACGAAAATGAACACACATCCTGCACAGACATACTCCCCTCCCCCATACAAGTGCACGATCCATAGACACCTCTGCTCCCAAACAGGTGCTCACACAGACAGCCTTCACAGCTGGGACTGTGCAATTCCTGCGTCTCATAACAGCACCCTGTTCCCTACCCTCAGCCTCCCCTCACGTTCACCCCAGCCCCATGGGGCACATGGAGAGACAACAGACAGGAAACCCTGAGCAGTCCTGCTGACATGCTCCCCCATCACCCACTCTACTGGACTCTGCCTAGCTTCTTTCTCTGGCATCCGGCAGACTCCCACTGCCCTGCACTGTCTCTCCCCTCATCTTCCCGTCTCCACCCCAACCCTGCCTCGGGCTCTCCACCACCTCAGTGGTCCCACCAGGGAAACGGACACCTTCACACCAAAGGAAGCACAGGGTCCAGGCCAGAGATGGCAGCTAGGAGAGGAGGGGCTCAGGAGAGGAGGGAGGGATCCATTCCCCAGGTGGAGGGGAGATTAGCGGGAGGGATCCCTCTCCAGCCACTCTCAGATGCTCGTCTCTCACCTGTCCACTGAGGACTGCAGAATCCAGAAGAATTTCACACCGGAGCGCACTGAGACACACTCCTGCCCGGTACTCACACTCACAAGACTCCTCCAGTCCACCCCGCCACCACCACCACGCAGAACCCCGCACTTCTGCTCACACCCAGCCGCATGCCTGCACTCCCCCTCCTCAGCTTCTGCGCTCCCTGCATGCCGCAGACACAAACCATCCGCACACTCCCCCCTGCGTGCACACCCACGCACACACATACACAAACACATTTGCTGAGGGCTCCTTCCTCACTTGCACGGGGTCTCCAGCCTAGGCTTTTCCGTCTCCGGGTGTAAACCCCCTCTCCCCCTCTCTCCACGAGCTCAGCCACTCGCTGGCCGGGAGGGGATGGCTGGCTCCCCACGTGCGGAAGGGGAGTCCCAGGGCCCGCGCCGCCTGCCCACCCGCCCTTTCCCGCGGCCCTGACCTGCCGAGCGAGGCCAACGGCTGGCTGAGGCTGTAGAGCAGCGCGCGGCCGGGGGCGGCGGGGGCCGCCAGCGCGGGCGGGCTCAGCTGCACCATGCGGCCGTCGCCGGGCAGTTCCGCGGGGGCCGAGGCGGGCGCGGGCCCGGGTGGTCTGCACAGCTCTGTGGTGGGCACCCGATGGCGCGCTTCGGCCGCCGCAGCCTCGCGGCCCTTTAAGTCCCGCGCGGCGCCGCCCCCACCGGCGGGGCCGTCCCCCGGGCCGCCGCCGCGCGTGCCCAGCTCGATGACCGGGGGCTCCGCCGGGGTCGCGCGGCTCGTCTCCTTGGCGACGCCGTTCAGCAGGACCAGGTGCGGGGGCGCCATGCGGGCCTCGGCCGCGTCCCGTCCCTCTAGCGGGGGGTCACTGTGTGCCGCCTCGCTCGGCGGCTGCTCCGTCATCCTGCGGGTAGACAGACAGACAGACAAGCGGACGCCCGCTCAGACCATTGCCCCCGGCCCACCCACGCTGGGGGGCGGGATGGGGCGGGGGTGGGGAGCTGAGGGAGGGGGTGAAGAGCGGAGGGAAACTCACGCATGGAGACGTGAGAAAACGCGGACCAACTTAACGCCACGTGGACACACACGAGCCCGGGGTGCTGGGGCTGAAGAGAAAGGGGGGTCTCCGGTTTGGGAGAAGAGAGGAGGATACCTGGGAGACGGAGACTGAGGGCCGAAGGGACAGAGGTGGATAAGAACCACAGAGACATTGGAAGAAAAGGAATACAAATACAGCCAGCGCAAGAAAAACAGAGTTGGGGGGCGGGGGGAGGAGGAAGGAAATGCAGAAAGAGGCGAGAAAGAAATATCACCCGTGCCCCTTCTCGGGCCGCACGGGAAGAGGAGGGAACAAATCCCCGACCGACTGTGCTCTTCCCGCCCCCCCTTTTGGTTTTGGCGGGGAACCTGTCGCGCGGAGGTGGGGTGCTTTTTGCAATCCCCCTCTTCTTTCAACAATACGTGCCCCCAGCCTACCGCCACGTACGTACACCTGTAAATCTGGTGGGGGTGGGGGTGCGGGAGTGATCAGAGCTGGCAGAGAATTATCCAAAGGAACTCACCTCTCCCTTTCAACACACATTCACCCCGCTGCAGGGGTGTCGGTCTACACCCAGCAAATCCACCTGTGTTCTGTGGAGCCGCTGGAATACCCAGTGACCCTTTACTGCCACCAGGACTGGAGATGGGTCATCAGGGAAGGAAGAAGATGATCCAGGCCCTACCTCCGGGCACACTGTGTTCTTCCTTTTGCTCAGATGGACTCAGAAGTGAGGTGGGGTCTAGAAGGGAGGCCTGGCTGAGGCGGTGTGGAGCCCGGACATTCGAAGAGTAGTGTTCTTAAGGCCACTGGGCTCTGGGCTCCCATCCACGAATGTGAGGAAGGGGTGTAAAGATGGCTGGGGAACTCCTCCAGCACTCACCCATCTCCCTTTCACACTTTGGTGTTGTCTTCTGGGGAACAAGAGGAATACCTCATATATGCATTTAAAAGCCCTGTGCAAATGCTCAAGTAAACATTATTATAGACAGAGAGACTGGGCCAGAAAGGAGACTGCCTTGCCCAAGGTCTTGTGACTCTTTGTAGAGTGGGACTAGAACTCCAGTCTCTTTGCAATCCTCCCGTGCATGCATGCATGCTAAGTCGCTTATCCTCGCATACACATATATCCATATATCCCCTATATCCCCCATACATATCCCTCCCATATATCCCCCCATCTCCAACCAAGGACATTGCTCTCCTCCTCAACCATACTCCAGGGTGATTGCAGGCAGGGTGACTCCCCACTTCCATTCTCTCCCAGTTCTTCCATAACATGTGACAAACACACCCCCCCTACACACACACACACACAAACCAAAAACAGAAAAACTATGAGACTCTGGGTCCGGAATGTGAAAATACTTGTCACTTTTAATAAAACAACAAAAACATAATCAACTCGACAGGCTTTGTAAGATGTTCAAAATAAAGTTTCTGCTATCGGAATTATATAAGTAGGGTATTTTATAACATAAAACAAATACACAAAAGTCCAACTCAGCCTCAAGCAGAGAATTCATTCCTGGCAGCCATTCTGCCCCTGCACCACTCTGGACTAGATGGCCTGGGAGCCATCCTCCCACCCCAGAGCAAAGACAGGACCTTCTGAAACTTCCAGAGCTCACTCAGCTTAGTTGCCACCAGACACAGCTGACGAAGAATCACCATTCCGATTATGCTCCTGCCCTAAGTCTGCCAGCCCCATGGGCAGGACCCCGAAACGACAAAATTCCCCTAGACTTGGTATACCCTGGCTGCAAAGGCAGTAGGTTCGCAACACTTCATTGGAAGTGAGTTTATGATTATGGTGGAAACAATAGGTCTATATCCACAGAATGGGACTGCCAAGACATTTCAGTCACTAGAAATGCACCAGAGGTATACCACTAGAGACTTCCTGGCTCCCCTCAACAGTGAAATGCATTGGAAATATACAGTCCTCTGGCAAAACATACAAGCCCCAAGAGGCTGGCTCCCTACCTCACTATCCCCAGGCAGTGCACCCAGTGACACGTGCTTCAGTCTCAGCTTCTAAATGAGTGACGAACAATTCACTCTGCAATCGCCAAAATGAGCCCAAGCTCTCCTATTTATGCCTTCTGATTAATTCTGAGGCTCTGAGTATGATCAGATATCAGGGGGTGGGGGTGGTGGGAACAAGTATTTCAGATGAGTTGACTCTGGCCCCGAATGCTCTCTCCAGATGCCTATAAATATCTGTATCTCTCAGACTCCCCCTGAGAAACCTATAATTGGTCCCCTGGGCTTTGTGGCCAACCTCTCCCGGGCCCTCCTGGGACCTCAGGAAAACCCTGCTTGCTCTCTGCAACCAGGATCACCCAAGGCCAGGGATCCCGACTCTTTTAAGGAAGCCACCGGAGAATTCACTTTCTTTTTAGTGATCGGTGACTAAACCCGATCACTTGGCTTCGGTTAAGATTATCAAAATGAAAGCCTAGTGATTTTTACTTGTTTTTATTAGGGAAAATGAAGAAGGGGAGTGCGAAGATTGCAGATTTTGAACTGAACAGCACTGGACTATTCGACCGTTACAACTCCTCTTTGTGCGACCAAATCCCAGCTCCAAGTCCCCTACCTCGGCTCATCTCCTGTTGCCAGGCTGGCAGCTGGATCATGTCCATATGTGTCTGAACAAGACCGGGGAACCTGAGAGATCTAGGGGCAGACACCTGGTCTCTGGCAGTTCCCCATCCCCAGCAGGGAAAATTTTTTGTGTAAAAGCAGCCTCCGCCATGCCCTGGGCTAGAGCCTTAGACTCATGCCTTAGACTCGGCCTCCAGTCCCTCATACTGCATCCACACACACCCCACCCCGGCATGACCCCCTGGGGGAGCCCCAAGCCTGCACACAAACCACAATCACCCCAGAACAGAACCACTTTCCCGCTGCTACTGGTATGGAGGGGTGTTCAAATGTAGCCCCACCCTAGGCCTGAGGCCCCTGCCTGGGCCCACCCAAGTTAGGACTGCATTAGCCAGGATGGCTGCGGCCTTCTTCCTGCCGGAGCCCCCCCACTCCCCACTGCACGCAACCTGACCTATCCGAATACAGCCGTCCCAAAGTTATGAGCCTTGTGAAACATCTACGGAACCATGGAGCATTAGGGGGACTACAGTCCAACTAACTGTTCTTACTCGGGGAAGGGCCCTCTGGAAGCCACAGTAGCAGAGGCCGAAGTCAGTGGCAGAGTCAGATCTCAGGATTCCCAGCTCTGGGTTCGTCCTCCTCCCCCTCTCCCCAATCTGAAACTGGACTGTCCTCTGTCCCCAGCTTTCCCCACCTCAGGCCAGATCCCAAGGCCTTCCTGGTGACTGTTTCCATCAGCCCTGTCATCCCCGCAAAAAACTCACCTGGGGCATATTTAGAGAGACGGGCCCCTCTGAATAGGATCTCCACTCCTCCGGCCAGAGAGAGGTGGGAGTCGAGGTCCAGGTTGTGGACGGGGGTCTTTGCTTTCCCCCTCTCTCACCGAGAGCCCGGCAGTTAGGCCGCGGTGTGGTCCTGGGCGGTCTGCCGCGCCCAAAGCGAGTTTCCAGGAAAGATGGGGGTGGAGAGAAAGGGAGGGCAAGAGGGAGGGAGAGAGAGAAATGGGGGTCAATGGCTGGGAATTACCTCATGTCCTCCTCAACCAACCCTGGGGATCGCCAGCAGCTTTCCACCCCCGACCTGCAGGTGTTTGAAGCCTCCCCCGCACCCCCAGAAAAAAGAACCCTACACCTGACCAATCAGGAATAACTACATAGTCCAACAACAACAGCTTGCCGCAGACTGCCCTGAACATTATCGGACCCTCCAACCGGGAGGGTTCAGTGTGGCCCGTTTGTTTTCTAAGCACTGACTGGTCTACAGCGGTTGGTTCGGTTGGCTCTGGAACCGAAGTCAGGCGGATCAGAGCTGCGGCCACAGCACCGGAGTCGTCCGCAGCCTGGCGTGGATGGGTAGGGGGATGTGTGTACCAAAAGGGGGATCCAGTCTTTAGACCGTGGAAGGTGGGACAGAACCTCTGAGAAGCCCCATTCTCTCTCTGACTCTCACCGCCCCACCTCCAGGCTAAACCGAAACCAGAACCCAATTCCAAAGACTACTTTCCCGAAGGGATACAACACAGTCTGAACCGCAAAAATCCAAGAGAATAGGGGGAAGGGGGCAGAGAATCCGATGTATCCAGGTCCCCCCCCTTTTTTTTTCCTACCGATTAAGGGAAACAAACAGACAAACAAACAAAAAAGGCTGAGGAAGGGGAAAATAAGGAAAGCAATCAAAAAAAAAAGAGAGAAGGAAGGTCCTTGCCTCTCCCTCCAACCATCCCTACACAAGATTTTCGATTCTTCCGTATTCAGGTCGGCAGAGTACAAGAGAATTCTAGTAATTCTTTGCAGCAATAAACAAGGAAAGGGGAAAGGAGAGAGGGTAAAAATAAACCAAATATTGCTTCCCAGGGTGTAGTGGCAGGGAAATTTAGTTCGCCTTTTCTTTTCTTTTTTCCCTCCCTCTGGAAGGTTTTATTTAATTCGTTTTGCTGAAATCGTTCAGTTTATGGCCACACATCGAAGTCTTGGATTAATAGCTAAGGCCACCTCTTTTTTTGCCCTGGCTTTAGTGGAAATACAGTAATAATTGTTCCCTGTAGTTTCAATCCAATGCAGGAGATTTTCTTTCTCCTCTTCTAATTCAAAAGGGGGGAGGGGTGAGAACAAGGGGAAATCCAGTTGTGCCCGGTGTCTTAGGTCGGGGTTAATTTTTGCTTTAGGATGGAGTCTCTGTGCTCCTCCCTCTCTCCATTTCTCTCCTAGTCACAAACCCAGCAACTTAAAAAACAGAGCGCTGGTGGGAGGAAACCCCCGCTGCTTTGTTATCGCCCCAAAGAAGCTAAAAGGGACTAGTAGCTCCTACATGATTATTTTAATTAAAATATGATGGTGATGACGATGACTGTGATGGTGATGATGACATTAGCAACCACAACCATTGGCAAAACAAAATCCTTTCTTTCGGAGCTAGGGCAGCACTGACCCCGTCCCTCCATGAAGCCCGGCCCTGGTCATCGATGTGACGGGCTACCTGACCCACGCGGGAATGTCGCTCACCCGGGGAAGGGGTGGGAAAATGTTCCTTGGAGATGATCCCGAAGTCCCCACCCGAGGCGCGAGGCCTGGAGAATGCGCCCATTGTCTTTTCCGGGCCTCTCCCGCAGACCCCGGCGGCCGTACCCGTGAAACTGACCAGAAATGGACGAAGCCTGAGTGCCGCGGGAACCGAAGCTGGCGGCTACCGGCTTGCAGGCGCGGGCCTCCGCGAACGCTGCTCAGCTTCCAGCCTGGAAGAGGCTCCCACTCACTAACAAACCCCTCCAACACTGAGGCACAGACTGGCCTCCGGACAGAGCAGCCGCTGATCCAGCTGCTCATCCAAGCCAACACTGGCTTCCGAATACATCATAAATTGGAATAAAATGTGAAATCCCTCACCCCGCCCCCATGCCGCCTCCTCAACTTGCGCATCCATCCCTCGCTCGTTCGCCCTCCCCTCCACCCCCCAGCGATTTACAAATGCACTTCCAAAGGACACTAGCACACAGCCACACAACCCAGGGTGGACAAGGCCACTCGCGGACCAGCCGCATAGAAGGGAAGCAAAGTAAGCACAGCCCAACACTGCCCCACAAGCCGACTCGGTCAGGCCCAAACATTGTCCAGCAGGACACAACGAAACCGATCAAATGCAATCGCTCCTAGGCGCACGACCCAAGGTAGTCAGGATCACGCACGACCGACACAACAACAAGACCATCCAAACACAATCGAGAAGATCAAGCAACCCAACATACATGTCGAGAAGGCAAACGAGCATAATTGTATATACAACGATGAAAACGTAGAAGGGCCTCGGAGAATCCAAATCTATACACCGAACAGCACAAGCACCATCACACACAACCTGTCGCCTAGAAGACCACACTCAGAAGAAGTCAACACTGTCCATAGCTCACACACGCACTCTCAACAATTCCACTGCATGCCCACAACCACCAAGAAGAAACGAAAACCAACCACCGCCTCGCGCATTTCTGTATATTGCGTAAGAAAAAAGGGAAGGAAGGAAGAGAGTCTCCGAGACGGGAGGGGCGGCGACGGCGGCGGCGAGCGCAAGGGCGTCCCTGGAAAATGCCCCCCTATCGAAAGAAACCGAGGGAAAAGGAGCGAAACCTTGTTTTTGCGAGCGGGCAAAAAGAGGGAAGAAATTGACGGGGAATTCCGTGAGAGGCTGCAGGTTGCCTTCCCCTAGAAAAAGGCCAGAATGCTCACGTTTTGCCGCTACTGGGGGACGCGTGTGGCCATTTTGAGGCCTGGTCCTTAGTGCCGAGCCCTCCCCTCCCCCCGGCCCCGTCCCCGTTCCCCCGCCCGCCCGCGCCGCGCCGCGCCGCGCCCGGCTCCTCCACCGCCGTGCTCTAATCCCGCTCACGTTCTAGGCCTCGTTAGCATGGGCCGAGGCGCGCGGGGGCCGTGTGCGCCGCGGAGATAAGGCACTGCCGCGGGTCCGCTCGCCCCCGATAAGCGCCTCGGCCATTATGGGCCAAATGATTCATTTTAATTTGGCAATTTCACCGGAGGGGAGTGGGGACTGGTTGCACGGCTTTGGGACCGGCCCCGGAATGCGCCACGGAGAGAACTGGGCGCTCTGTGTAGGACGCGGCTGGTGCAGCCTCATTACAGATCCCGAGGCCTCCCGGGATCCCCGGCTCCCCACAACCTCAGTCCCTCCTCCTTCCAGACACATTTCTCCAACGACTCGCATCCCAGCCAGACCACAGCACCCAAACGGTCACATCTAACCCTTCCTTCCCTGACATCCATTCATTCTAGTGTCCTAGATACCCGAATTTCAAGGGACAGTTCCTCGTATCCCAGAAAGCTCCCCAGCTCCCACCCCTCCCACTCCCATCCCCCCTCAACCTTGTCTCTTTTCTGCTCTAAAATGGAGCCTGCTTGCCTGAATGTCTGGACTGAGGTCTCTCCAACGGGCTCTAGGGAGGAGGAACTGGTGTCAACGAAGAGTTTAAAATATCCATTCTACTGAGTTTCAGGCTGAGCCCAGAGCTCGGGAACATTTAACATTTTAATCTCACTACTGAAGCACTGTGGGCTTCCCTGGTGGTTCAATTGGTAAAGAACTAGAGACCCTGGATTGCAGGGTTCAGGTTGAGACCCTGGTTCAATCCCTGGGTCTGGAGGATCTCCTGGAGCCCGAAATGGCAACCCACTCCAGTATTCTTGCCTGGAGAATTTCTTGGACAGAGGAGCCTAGCGGACTACAGTCCGTGGGGTCGCAAAGAGTCAGACAGGACTGAGCGACTAACACACACGGAAGCACTGTAGAAATACTAACTTATTTAGTTCTCACAAACAATTCTAAGAGGTTGATGCGATGATCTTCACCTAACAGATAGGGAAACTGAAGCACAGAGAGTAAAAGTAATTTCCCCAGTGTTACAGATTTATTGAGTGGTGAAACCTGAGTTTGAAGCAAATTTGACATCGGAGTCCTCCAGAGCCCATCCAGAGCCTAGGCTTGGAGGACAGATCTGGGCTCAACTCATTGCAAGAACCCAAATCTGTACTGTGGCCTAGAAATCTGGGTTCTGTGAGAGGGTAGGCAGTGAAAAATCTGGCTTAAAACTCAACATTCAAAGAAACGAAGATGATGGCATCTAGTCCGATCACTTCATGGCAAACGGGGAAAGAATGGAAACAGTGACATGTTTTATTTTCTTGGGCTCCAAAATCACTGTGGATGGTGACTGTAGCCATGAAATTAAAAGACTCTTGCCCCTTGGAAGAAAAGCTGTGACAAACCTAGACAGCATGTTAAAAAGCAGAGACATTACTTTGCTGACAAAGGTCCGTATAGTCAAAGCTATGATTTTTCAATAGTCATGTACGGATGAGAGTTGGACCATAAAGAAAGCTGAGTGACGAAGAATTGATGCTTTTGAACTGTGGTGTTGGAGAAGACTCTTGAGAGTCCCTTGGACTGCAAGATCAAACCAGTCAATCTTAAAGGAAATCAACCTTGAATATTCATTGGAAGGACTGAGGCCAAAGCTGAACTGCCAGTCCTTTGGCCACCTGCTGGGAAGAACTGACTCATTAGAAAATACCCTGATTCTGGGAAAGATTGAAAGCAAGAGGAGACAGGGACAACAGAGGATGAGATGGTTGGATGGCATCACTGACATCCAGCTTGCTCAAGCTCTGTGAGATGGTGAAGAACAGGAAAGCCTGGCATGCTGCAGTCCATGGATTCGCAAAGAGTCGGACACGACTGAGCGACTGAACAACCACAAGGCAGTGGGCTCAGCCTATGGAAGGTATATGGATTCATTGTTTTACTGTGGAAGCTCAAATACTACAAGTCATGTAAATCTGAACCTCAGCTTTCTTACCTGTAAAATGGGAGGATAACAACCCCAGAGAACCGTTATGAGGATTATATAAGATGATTTTTAAAAGGTGGTGAGGGCAATAATTTATGGAACCTTGCCTAGGCTGACATCCTACGCACTTGCACGTAGGAGTTCTGATTATCATTATAGAGACGGAAATTAGGTCGTGAGGAGATACGACTTTATCAAAGCTTTCAGGGACCTAGAGGAAAAGCCAAGACCCAAACTCAGTTACCCAGTTCCCAGTCCTCAACTCTACCCACCAGGCCAGGCTTCTTTGTCCTTGTAGCATCTTGGTTGTGAGCTCCTTTTGGAACCTGAGAATTCACAGAACAAGTCCCATTCAAAGACTGAGTCCAGAGTGTGTCCAAAGCCTGAGTCCAGCTCCTCCTTGGCTATCAGGTAACTCTCTATGAAGATACAGTTAATTCAGTGCAGCCTGTTCCCTCTGTTCCTCTTGTGCTCTCTGGTGGAAGTCAGGATACCATGTGGACATGGGTAACTTTACAGAATCCTATGGAAGAGAGGCTACCCATGTCCTGGGGAAAACTCTTAATTCCTGGACTTGCCACAAGGGCTCTTCTGGCCCAGCCACACCAACTGCTGGGCAAGGGACTCAGGGGAGAGGTCTCTGTGGTTCACTCAGCCCCAACTCCCCAGGGCTCTAGCCCCGCCTCACCCATTGTTAGTTACCAAATTCTACCCCTTTATTCTTCTTCTCCTTCTTTTAAATATTTATTTACTTGACTACACTAGGTATTAGTTGTGGCATTGCAAGATCTAGTTCCCTGACCAGGGATTGAACCCGGGGCTCCCTGCTTTGGGAGCAAGGAGTCTTAGCCACTGGACCACCAGGGAAGTCCCTGCCCTTTTCTTCTTGAAGCCTCTCTGCAATGGGGGTGAGCTATCGTCTCTCCCTTCTCTGGTTCCTGTTGCCTTTGCTTGGCTGCACCACTAAATAGAAAGGGTGGGATTCAAGTAATTCTGAATTTAAAGCCCAGCGCTACCACCCTTGGGCTGTGGCACCATTGGGCAAATCATTTCACATCCCTGAGCAACTGCAAAAAGGGAGAGCCCAGCCAGGGAATGCTTTCTGAGAATTGATGCCTGGACTAAGATGGGAGAGTGGGCTGAGGGGTAGCTTAGAGGACTAAGCATTGAGAGCCTTCCAGGTAAACCAAGGGCTGGAGGAGAAGAACTTGAGGTTCATAAAAGAAACAGAAAATAGTCCAGTAATGGCTGGAGCAAGGCTATGGACAATTCAAAGAATTGAGGAGGGGACCATTTTGTTTATTTGGTTGGGTGCAGGAGCGTAATGTCCTATACAGGATCAGATTTGCATTTCTGGAAAGCTGTTTGGCTGCAAGGTGGAGAAAGGGTGTGCAGGGGTGGGAAGGACGTAGGGAGGTCAGTTCTGAAGACAATGCAGTGATCCAAGGAAGGGGGATTGGAGAGGGGACTAGGGTGTTGCCCGGAAAATGGCAAGAGGCAGATGTAAATGACATGTATTTAGAACACAAATCAGGTCTGTAAGAATTGGGTTGGCAGGGTGAGCGGCAAGGAGAGATCCGAGTTTCTGGCTGTATTTGCCTCGATGGGTGTGTTATTCCTGGTGATGGAGGTTTGGAAGCCAAAGGGAACGGGAAGGGATTCTGCATTTGGTTTTAAATGTCTCCAGTTTAGGTGTCTTGGAGGAACCGCCAGGCTGTTGGATTATTTTACCGGGCATTATACGACCCCGTCTGGCACCCCAAGGGCTGTGAGCAAGGAACAGGAACAGGTACGGCTTTTGTCAGCTCTGCTGCGCGGGGAGAGAGACGCGTGGTGAGGTGACGTTTCCCCATCCCCCTCTATTCGCGAAGCTCCAGATTCTGACCGTCTGGCAGCCATCGCCACCCGGCCCCCAGCCCCTCGCCTGGGGCTGGGGGCTCGTGACGTCTACACTCTCCCCCCTTCCCGGTTTCCGACGGTCGATGGAAAAACGGAAACGGCGCGCTGAACGGAGCGCCGCCCGAAATAGCATCTGGTGCCTGTCGGTCAGCGCACTGTCCGAGTGTCCGGGAGCGAGTGACGCTACCCGCGGCCCCGCCAGGAAATGCCACCCCTCCTCCGCCCGCCCCGAGCAGGGGCCTCGCGCGGGCGGGCAGGAAACCCGGAGCTCCTGGGCTGGGGATGTCGAGGTGGAGGGGACGTAAGGACCCAGACTTCTGCGTCTGGAGTCTGGTCCTGAGAAAAGGCCTGGAGTGAACAGCGAGCCCGGCCTTGGGCCTCAGGGCGTCGTCGTCGCCACTCTCTGACCTGTCCCCCACCCCCACCAAAGGCCGGGTTCCCCAAACTTGAGGCTTTAAATTTTTTGGAAGTGTTTCTGCCTACCCCTGTCTCTGGGTACAAGAGGCAGTCTCTGAGCTTTCTCCCCAGAGCTCGTTCCTTGGAGGGATGTGGTGTGTGTGTGTGCACTGTGGTGAGCAGCCAGTTTATTTTCAACACATGCACATGGGGTACTGTGTGTCAGGTGCCGGCCTTAGCACTTCAGAACTATTAATTCAGTTGATCCTTAAAACAGCCCAGTGAGGTAGGGCCTACCAGGACCTCCATTATTGTAGGTAGCCAACTGAGGCCCAGAGAGGTTTGAGCAACTTGCAGAAAACACCCATCTGCCAAGTGGTGGAGCCAGATTTCACACTTAGGACCATCTGCCTTCAGGCTCTGCTGCTTCCAAGGGCAGCAGAGCAAGTTCAAGAGTAAGGCAGTCTTGAGTTCCTGCCCTGCTCCCTCACTGGTCAGCTGTATGTTTCCAGGTAAATTACCTACTCTCTGAGTTTCACTTTTTCACTTCTTCTGTGGAATGGAGATGATAATTGTCTATACATCATCATACTGTTCTTCAATTCAGTTCAGTTCAGTTGGTCAGTCGTGACCCCATGGACTGCAGCACTCCAGGCCTCCCTGTCCATCACCAACTCCCGGAGTTTACCCAAACTCATGTCCATTGAGTCGGTGATGACATCCAACCATCTCATCCTCTGTCGTCCTCTTCTCCTGCCTTAAATCTTTCCCAGCATCAGGGTCTTTTCCAATGAGTCAGTTCTTCACACTGTTCTTAGGGGTTTACTTTTAACAGTGAAAAATCCAATTTGAGATGTCACTGTTTTCCTCTTTCACTTCCATATGACTATTGTCTCTATTTTGGTCCCCACTCCTTGCCTTGGAAGAACCCTGGCCTCTGCCCCCCAGTAAGCACATCTGAGCCCAGAATTCCAAGCTTGAGATGTGGGGAGAGTCATCTCTGTGCTTCCAAACCCAGTGCTGCCATCAGAATGCAAATGGAAAAGACCTCACTCATTCATTCAGTAGTTCTCAAAGTGGACCATCACCACAACCTGGGAACTTGTTAGAAGAGCAAATTCTCAGGCCTACCCTCATGCCTACTAAAGCAGAAACTCTGAGAGTGAGGCCCAGAAATCCGTGTTCTAACAGAATGTCCAGGGGATTTCTGATGAGCACCAAAATGTGAGGACCCTTGCTCTGGTTTATAAGCTTCATCTATCTCAAAGGCCGATGTGAAAGAACTGAATGTATCAAGAGAGCACTGTGTTTCCTGATGTTTTGAAGCCATTTCCCTTTCCCTGAACCCATGCTTCTTATGGGAGCATCCAGAAGACCAGAAGTGCTCCCCAAAATTATAGAGCCAGTAGTGCCTGAGTGGTGTCTGTCCTCATGAGGAGAGAATCCCACAGAGCTTTGTTAAGTGGTTTTGCTCCCAGAACTGTCAGAAAAGGACAGAACAAGTGTGTGGCCACCAGCTCTCTGACCAGCAAACAGTTGTTCTTGGTCACCCAGACAGGGCCCCAGCCTTCGTGTAACATAAATACTTATGGGTGGGACCCTTGGACAGATGAGAAGGACTTTAGGTGTTGAGCACCTGCTGTGTGTGCCTGTACAGCTCCTTGCTTCTGCTTCCCTTCTATTACTTCATCCTCCACAATAACCCTGGTGGGCCGCTAGCGTGACCCAACTTTAGAGATGGGAAAAACAGGCTCATCTTATCCAAGATGATTCAGCTAGGCATTTCAGCTTGGGTCCCATGTCAGCTTGGACCCAACATCCTTTCCATTCCTGCTGACTATAAGGAAATATTTGCTACATTGGGAGAACTACTTCAAAATCTTGTGATATGTCCTAGTTTAAATCCTTTGTGACACTAAAGAAGATAAACAAATAGCCAAAAATGTCATGGAAAGACGCTCAGGGCCAGCATATGAGGCACTGGTACATATCCGGGGACACAAGAGAAACTAAATTGATGGTGTTTAGGAAGTGGCAGACACATCTGCCAGGAAGTAGGGTCATTTCCTCTGACCCTCAGTTTCTCCATCTGTAATGGGAATGTAATGGGGTGAGGAAACCACAGAATTCCTCTCTCCATTTATCTCATCATTTCTGTCACTCTGCCTCTCATCCCTGCCACCTCTGTCTCAAGCTTGTTCTCTCTCTGTCCCTGTATCTCTCCCTGGGGCTGCTCTTTTTTTTTTCTGCCCCGATCCTTACTCCCCTATCACTTCATGGCACATAGACGGGGAAACAGTGGAAACGGTGGCTGACTTTATTTTTCTGGGCTCCAAAATCACTGCAGATGGTGACTGCAGCCATGAAATTAAAAGATGCTTACTCATTGGAAGGAAAGTTATGACCAACCTAGACAGCATATTAAAAAGCAGAGACATTACTTTGTCAATAAAGGTCCATGTAGTCAAGACTATGGTTTTTCCAGTGGTCATGTATGGATGTGAGAGTTGGACTGTAAAGAAAGCTGAGCACCGAAGAATTGATGCTTTCGAACTGTGGTGTTGGAGAAGACTCTTGAGAGTCCCTTGGACTGAAAGGAGATCCAACCAGTCCATCCTAAAGGAGATCAGTCCCGGGTGTTCATTGGAAGGACTGATGTTGAAGCTGAAACTCCCATATTTTGGCCACCTGACGCAAAGAGCTGACTCATCTGAAAAGACCGTGATGCTGGGAAAGATTGAGGGCAGGAGGAGAAGGGGACGACAGAGGATGAGATGGTTGGATGGCATCACCAACTCAATGGACATGGGTTTGGGTGGACTCCGGGAGTTGGTGATGGACAGGGAGGCCTGGCGTGCTGTGGTTCATGCGGTCACAAAGAGTCGAACACAACTGAGCAGCTTAACTGAACTGATCCTTACTCTCTGTCTCTGTGCTTCTCATCTTTGCCTCCTTCCTCTTTTTCAGTCTCTGCTCCAGCTCCCGATGAGAACTCCAGTTTCCCACAGGTACCTATACGAGCAGAGCATCCTGGGTCCCTTGTCATGTTTCTAACAAGTCAGCCCTGACAGTTATAAGCAGGTCTGTGAGCTCTCCAGGGCCAGGGTGATGGGGTGATGGAAAGGAGGATAGAAAGTGAAGGGGAAAGTTTGTAAACCCACCATTTAAAGACACACATGGTCCTACTAGACTCTGTCACCAGCTCCTGAGTCACCAGGAAACACCATGGCAGGAGCCCTCTGTCCACATGGGCTGGGTCCTGTATGTCAGCTCAGAATGCCTCCCACACACAGGACAGAGCCTGATGGTGTGGTTAATTATGTGACTGATTGTTAGACCACCCTAAGCTAGACTTACTCCTCTGCTCCTCAGTAGGTGTTACTATGAAAGTTACATTACTTTTCTGTAACTCAGTTTCCTCATGTCTAAAGTGGAGGCAAAAATAACACATGATTCACAGGATTGTTGGAAAAATTATGAGATGTATATAAAAAGCTTTGCAAAGAGCTTACCACCATTTAATAAATAGAAGCTATTATTTTTTATGAGGAGTCTCTAGTCCACATCAGCTCTGTATTCATGCCTAGAGATCTTAAGATAGAGGCAAAGAATTACAGTGCAGTTTAATCGGTGCACTACTAGGGTGGGGTGTGCAAAGTGTGCTGGGAGCAGACTGTGTGTGTGTGTTGATTCAGCCTGGAAGGATCAGACTGCACATCTAGTTTGTGCCAAGCAATGTCTTAGGTATACTAATACTTTGACCACCTGTTGTAAAGAACTGACTCATTGGAAAAGACCCTGATGCTGGGAAAGTTTGAAGGCAGGAGGAGAAGGGGACGACAGACGATGAGATAGTTGGATGGTATCATCGATTAGATGGACAGGAGTTTGAGCAAGCTCCAGGAGTTGGTGATGGACAGGGAAGCCTGGTGTGCTACAGTCCATGGGGTCGCAAAGAGTCAGACACGACTGAGCAACTAAACTGAATGTCTTCGGTGTCTGGGTGACAAAAAGACATGCTCCCCTTTCTTGGACAGCAAGTCCCTGTACTAGGTTAAGAAACCTGGGTTCTTTCTCATTCTGTTATTAAAAGCTATGGTGGCGGAGCAAGTACCTTCCTTGTCTGGAACTCAGTTTTCTCATCTGCACAGTGGGCATAGCCTCTGCTCGTTTGTCCATCTTAAGTGAACACTTGTGGAGCAGTAGTCCTGGGTCCTGTGCTGGCTGCCAGGGATGGGAGAGGAGGCATACCCCACCTGGGCTACCCTCAAGGAGCCAAGGCTCACTCTTCAGAGAATGGAGAGGCATTGAATGAAATCACACCCATGACCGAGGGCCTTTGGTGGCATACAGCTGGGTGCTTTGCTTCTCCTGGATTTGTGCCTCCGCTGTCTTCTTTTCCCGGGACTGGGCCCTGGGGCCCTGCTGCACGGAGTGGCAGGGGGAGAGGAGACGTGGGTAAATTTACTTGGTGGGTAAAAACACCAAGTAAATTTCCCCGAGGGAGACAGGGAGAGCCAGGGACCCTGGTTGGCCTGGGATTTCCAGCAGACCAGGGGTTCCTGCCTCAGCTCTTTCTCCTATGGTCCTTAAACATCCCTTCATTGTGGTTCTGACCACACATGTCTGGGTTTCTGTGTTTCCTACTGAGGCCCCCAAAGACAGGGACCTTGTCTGGCTTGTCCACGTCCCAGCTTATCATGGAGACAGAGCAGGAGGCACACAAATGTATGCTGAAGAAACAAGAGCAACAGAAATGGAGCTGGAGGAAGAAATTGAGGGAGGGGGCGATGAGCTTAGAGCAGGGAGAACTGACCAGTCCTCCTGGTTCTAGAAACCAATGCCAGAAAACGTGCAAGTGAGTCCTATACGGCCCTTGTAGGAGAGAGAAATTGTTCCGTGATTACGCAAGCTGTGGCTCGCAGCCCCTTCCTGGGTGGCCCAGGGAATGCTGGCCTTGATGGGGGTGGGGTGCTGGACTCTCCCTGGCTCCAAGGTACTGTCCATGCTGGGGAAGGGGAGGGGAGGGAAGAGTCACAGCACACCCAACCCCTGGGGTGATTCTGGGGGTTTGGAGCAAGCCACTTATCGGGAGTGACTCAGCTGTGGTCCATGGACCTGATCCCCTCCCAGCCAGCATCCATCAGCTAGTATCACCATATCAAGGTAGGAACTAGAGCTTTAGGGAAAGGAAACACAGGCTTCCTTCAATCAACCCTCTGCTCTTAGGGAGAAGGAGGAGAAAAAGGAGAGAAGGCAACATGTGCTCTGAAGCCAGACAGGCCCAAGTTTAAACCCTGGCTTCACCTGTGTGCCCTCAGCCACAGCACTTTAGCACCAAGTCTAGTCCCACATAATGCTTGCGTGAAGAGCGATTGTCAGGCTTCGAATCCTGGTTCTTCACATTGGCCGTGTGACCTCGGGGGAAATTTCTTAACCTCCCTGTTCTTATTTCCCACTCCCTAAAATGGGGGATACTAGGAGTATCTACCTCACACTGTTGTTGTTGTGAGGAAGAAGTAAGCTAACAATGTAAAAGGGCTTAGAACACAGCAGATGTAGTCAGTAAATGTTAACTATTGTTCTTCAGTCTCTGAGTCATTATGGTGATTAGATGAGAAAACAAATATAATTGTGCTTTCGTCTGTGACCTGAAGGATCGGCCAGGCAGCAGGCGAACTGTACTGACTCTGCAACAAGCAGTCTCTGATTTTCAGAAGGATCTCTAAGGATAATCCTGTCATCCTTTCCCCCTTCCCACAGCCCTGAAGCAGGATCTTGTCACTCGGGGCAGTCTTTTCCTCTGCTTTGATCCCACTTTTCTGTGATCCCGAGAACCTCTGTGAGTGTTTGTGTGTGAAGCTGCGGCCTTGGCCGCTGTTACCTTGCAGGGCTGGGTGAGGCCTGATGAGACTCTGAGTAGGACGAAGATAAATGTTTGATGAGTGTGATGCGGCACGCGCAGAGGCATGTTTACCATGGCGGGGTCTGCCAGAACTTTCTCTTTTTTTCCTTTTGTTTCCAGTAGTCCAGCACAAGGCCCCAGACAGAGCGGGGACATTCAGCAGACCTGGATAAGGCTAGCATACGTGGTCCTGGCCCTTAAGAACCTCCCAGCCCTGGGTACTCACAACCAGCGTTCAAGCTGGCTGTCATCATTTGCAAGAGGACAAAAGGAAGACTAGAGAAAGGGGAATGGGAAGTCAAAAGGGGGAAAAAAACTCACTTTCCTGCAGGGTGGGGAGGAGTTGTGGGGCAGGGGTGCCTCTAAGCTGCGTTTTATGAGTTCATAGGGCTTTAAGCTCCTGGAGGGTGTAGCGGCAAAGGGAGCAGTTGGAGTGTGTGTGTTTGTGCACGTGCCCATGTGCACACATAGCCTTTTCCTTCCTTTATGGTATAAAGGGTAATGGGGCGGGGGAGGGGAAGCTAGGTTTGATTGTCTGGCACCTGATTTACTGACTCAAATACCACAGCATATGATGTGAACTCAGGCCGGAGTCCCGTGTTCCAGCCCAAGCACTGTGCTTCCTAAGCTGTGTGAACTCGAGCGAGTCCCTTTTCTTGGAGCCCCTGTGTCCTCATTTGTACAGTGAGGACCAAGTGATTTCTGAGGGCCCCAGCAGCTCTGAAAACCTGACATTGCCGTTTCCATTGTGTTTTTAATTAGTTCCTCCTGTCCTCCTGGTCCCAGACCTCCCGTGAAGAGGCAGGACACAGGGCTCTTCCCCAAATCCATCCTTTTCCTGGAGCTCAGCCTCTTACCAGGAGGTGGGAAAGCAGGATTTCCTGTGAGGATGTTTTTTGTGATCCAAACAGTTCCGGTTTGGGGAGCAGAGAGGAGACAGGGAACATCTCCCAGGCTTCCAAACCCTTAAACCCCTTTCCCTGGGTTTGATGTTTTCACACTGGAATTTGAGCTCCTTAAAGGCAAGGAATGTGTTAATTCAGAACTGGAGGAAGACACATCAGTACCTCTTCAAACAGATATTATTACTCAACATTTTGTTGGTGAAAACAGGATTCTTTTTCTTTTTAAATTGTTAAATAGTAGGTATTATTAATAGTAAGGAAATCTTTTCCTCATCGACGATTGTAGAAACCCTTTGAAATACTTCAAGGCCTGGTTCTAACACTCTGTCTTTCCCTCCTTTCCCTCCTCTAGACTTCTATTTCTTTTTCTGCATCAACGCTTATAATTACAGCATGTTAGAGAAACACAGCTAACCCCTTCACCTCAATAATTCTCGGAAACTAAAGCCTAGTGATGTGAGGTGACTTGCCCATGTCATGGAATTTGGAGCAGAGGGACAAGAGGAACCCAATTGTTGCTGACTTCTAATTCAGTGTTCTTTTTACACGTATATTTTTTTCCTTTCCTATCTTTGGTTTCCTGCCTCAGCCCCCTCTTCCAATGCCATACCTATTCAGATCTCCATGCTTTCCAACAAGCTGTTCCCTCTTTCAGAAACAGCACATCTTCCCCTACTCTTCCATATTGCTCCTGCAAGATTCTGGAAAAACCTGGAGCATTCTCAAGATAACCATCCCCCCAGCTTCTCTTAATAAATCCTCACACATCATATAGTTTTATTATAAACTCTATGTCTCTGTATGGCTAATGGTTGCATGTGTCTCCCCATTAGATCAAGATCTTACAGGACAAGCTGTCTTGTTCATCACATTAGACTTGGCATCCAGCTCAGAGCCCAGCAGAATCAACATTAAACACCTGCTGAATGATGAAGGGTAAAAGAAGTGCAGGTGAGGAGAGGAAGAACAGATGGAAAGGCTGATGCTGGACTGGATACTATGGAAGGACCAGGTTAACTCTCAAGGTGTGATCTTGGCCCAGTTATACCTCATTTGTGTTTTGTCTCATCATGTGTACAAAGAGGTAAATGATGTCAGCCACACATACTCCCGTTGGGTTTTGGTTGTGAGGATTATATGAGGAAATGTGTGGGAAAGCACTTTGAAGAGTGTGAAGCAGTCTGCAAACCTAAGACATTACCATTAAATTTATTTTGCGAGCATAAAGGTCTCTCGGTTAAACTAGGTTATGCTCACAAGAGTAACGTCTAGAAAACAAGGGCACAGAAAAGTCTTGCTCCTCTAACTTCCTGGGGCCCTGATAGTAGTACCATGATGTAAAATCATCGAACTCCTTATAACATTAACAGTGCTGGGGTTGCCTACTTCAGGACTTTGTCTATAAAAGTAGTGGTTTCTGGTCTTGGCCAAAGGGCAGGGGGACTTTTGGGGGCGGGGGGTGGGAAAATAAGGCCAGTAGCTTGGAGGTCAGCACATATCTGAAATAGCACTGGCTGTAGTATTCAAAAGCATTCATTCAAGATCTGGGTCTCGTAGGAAGCTCTTCCTGCAGTCCTCAGGCCTCAGATAAGTTGCATTTCTCAGTGGCTTAATAGGAGTTTGAGCTTGAATCTGATTACAGTTTACTTGTGTAATTTACTTCCCTAAGGTCAGTCCCTCAAGTATTGAGGGTTACCAGCTGGGGTCAGCCAGAAGGCTTAAATGCACTAAGGTGTGAAGTGCTCTGCACAGTGCCCTGTGAGCACGTGGTTAAGTCTTAAAAGATGGAAGCTATCGCGATCGCTCCACTGTGTCTCCTCAGTCTGGGTCACTGGTTATGGCATTTCATCATACGCTGTCTCATACTGTTGTGCCACTGTTTCCAGTGTGTATCTATTTTCTCTGAAGCCTTTACAGCTGGCAAAGGCAAGGCTTATGTCTCATATGTCTACATCCACTTCTGTGGAGCTTATTTAGCACGGGCAGGGCAGGTAGAGGACAAGAGAGCATGAAGCGTAGAGGGGGCTCAGAGATTGAGTGAAGGGACATTGGATGAAGAGGGGTGGAGGTGCCAGTCGGCTAGGACCTAGACTAATAGGTTCCTTTCCCAGGTAATAGAAACTCCATTGTTTCCTTATTCCATTTGACGTAACACCCATATATCTATACACAGTGTTGTGTGGGACTGAATCAAAGAAATTCAGACAAATGTCACTTGAGAGGCAATCATCTCGTCCTTAATCCAATTTTTCCAGTACTAATACTTCTTCCAAAGATGCCAAAAAGCTATCATAGATACTAATTTGTCAAATAGCTTGCGAAGTGAAACATCTTCTTAGAGAACTTCTAGAGAGGCTTCAGTAATGGTCCCTTTTCTCTAGATGTGTTTTTAGTTTTTATTGTTGTTTAGGCGCTAAGTCATGTCCAACTCTTTTTGCAGCCCATGGACTGTAGCCCACCAGACTCCTCTATCCATGGGATTTCCCAGTCAAGAATACTGGAGTGGGTTGCCATTTCCTTCTCCAGGGGATCTTCCCAACCCAGGGATAGAAGTCACATCTCCTGCATTGGTAAGCAATTCTTTACCACTGAGCTACCTGGGAAGCCCATTTAGTTAGTATTTTGAATTAATCTTCAGTCTAAATTCAATCTCCAAAACTGCTAAAGTGTCTTATCAGAAATCCTAAATTAAATGTGGTAACAGAAGTGATAGAATTAGATTTTGCCTAAAAAGTCTCAGCTTCAGGACTTCCCTGCTGGTGCAGTGGTTAGGAATCCACTTGCCAATGCAGGGACACAGATTTGATCCCTGGTCCAGAAAGATTCTACATGCCGTGGAGCAACTAAACCCACGTGCCACAACTACGGAGCCTGAGCTCTAGAGCCCGTGAGCTGCAACTACTGAAGCCGGCCTGGAAGCCAACAGCCTGTGCTGCAAAACAAGAGGCACCACCTCAACGAGAAGCTCGAGCACCACAATGAAGAGTAGACCCCGCTCACTGCGACTAGAGAAAGCCCACACAAAGCAGTGAAACCTGGTTCAGCCAAAAATAAATTATTTTAAAAATAAAGTCTCAGCTTCAGTTTTCATTGTTCGGATAGTTTCTTGTTTCATGTGACAATTACAGGATTCCCAGTGATAATGGTAGAGTTAATGAGGCTGTCATAAATTAGCATTCTCTCAGATTTTAAAAAATAATATGCAATATAAATTGTACTTACACTCACTTCTTAGGTGAAACACTGATGGCTAAAATGAAACAATGCACTTGAAGTGGTGATCACAATTCCATTACTTAAAATTTTACTCTAGTGAAACCTATAAGTGGATTTTGAAAATATTTATTAAAATAACCGAAGTCCCAAATGATGACCAATGGGGACAAAACACTGAGAATCACGTGACATTTCTACATCTGAATTTTAACCTCAAAGAGCAATGCAACAGGAAAATGTGCACTAACTGGTCCCTGGCTCCTGTTGAGAGCAGCAGACAGCTGTCATGCTACCACACTTCTGCTGGCTAGCTAAACTGGCTCATCAGATTATCATCTCAGAGGGCCCAAGCTGGGTATTTAGAGACCGAAAGTCCGTTTCTTTGCAGTTAACATCTCAAATTTTTATACAAGGCTATGATGTCTTAATTTAACTTTAGCAGAAGAATTTTCTCACTCAAGTGAATGAGGACATTTTTCATTTATATTCAGAAATAATTTAAAATTTATTTTGAAAGAAGGTGGGGGAAGGAAGCAACTATTGATGTACTCAAAAAGTTGGATGGATCTCAAGGACATTATGCTAAGTGAAAACCACCTTCAAGAAATTACATACTCTGATTCCATTTTTATTAGCATTCTCCAAATGACACAGCTCCGGTGATGGAGAACAGATCATTGGTTGTCAGGAGTTAGAGTTGGAGGCAGGCTGTATTTTAAGGGTAGAACTAAGGAATTTCTTTGTGATGATGGGATGGTTCTATATGTTGATTGTGGTGGTGGTTATGTAAATCTATGTGATAAAATTTCATAGTTATACACCAAAATGTAAATAAATGAGTGCAACAACTTGTGAAACCTGAAAGGTCTGTGGTTTAGTTACTGATATTGCACCAAATGTCAATTTCTTGGTTTTGATCATTTACTATGGTTGTGTAAGATAGCATTATTGGGCGTTGCTAGATGAAGGATACACCTGAATTCTGTGTATCATGTTTGGAATTTTAGGGGAGTCTACAAAGTTTTTGGTTTTTTTTTTAAGTGGACAAGGATATGCTATAACGGAGGACGAAGGAAAGCAGTCAATCTAGACATTTTTATTAAGTTCCATTAAAAAAATAGTAAAACATTTGAAAAACTCACAAAGTTTATAAAACACACTCATACTCATAATTTTCTTATTCTGTGACAGCTAGTGCTACATGTTGAAATGTTACATTAACATCAACCCACAAGAGTGCAAAAGTTTACTTCCACAGTATTTAACAAATGTGCATCTGAAGAGAATATATATATATACACCTTGTATAAAAGATTGCAAGTTATTTAAAAAAAACAAAACTTTTCCCCCCTTAAATTCAATAAGGGTTGTTTAGCTAATTTAGTCAGGGTCATGATAACTTTATGTTCTTTTAGGTGGTACTGGGTAGATGCAAAATGCTAGGAAAACACTTTTCAAAATGTACAGTATAAAAGGGCAACTCCGATTCATAGCTGGATAGCATCTGCTTATCTAAATTTCTTGAAATAACTGATCTCAGGATTTTTTTTTAAAGATCCAGTGATGCTTAACAACTCTATCTGAACAAAGAACACTTAGGCCTCCTACCAGTTAGCCATCTCAGTCAGGCCACTTGTTCAGCTCTTTGCCATAAGCTGCTATCAACAGAGTGATCCCTAGAGTGATTAGGAATTCCAAAACTGTCAAAAGGCTCTGACTTCCGTAAGTATCTTCAGATGTCCCATCCTCTTATCAGGAGGGTGGGGAGTTAAAAGTTTAAAATAATTTTGGCAACTGCCTAAGACGCTTTACATCTAAGAAGGTGCCTACTGAATTCATACTATTCATTTGCTTTAAGGTTTCAGAAGGTTTCAAACTTTCAGGAAAAATTGGAGTGTCCCTTACATTTTCTTTCTCAGGATGCTGGGTAAATTCTGCTTTTCCAATTCGGAGATTCATTGCAGGGCTTGGTTTAAGGTTCTTTAATAAGAAAGTGGGGTTTTCATTCAACTGCTGTGTTGCTTTTGGCTGAACAGCTTCATTTGTGATGTTTCTCAATACTGGCGTACCTGTGTGGGTGCCCATGGAGTCACAGTTAGAGCAATCAGTTATCTCACCAGCATTCCTGGAAGGCTCTTTCTGACAATCAAGTTGTTCAGCTATGTATGTGAGGTTTTGACTCACTAAATGTTCACTCTTGCCATCTGTATTGTTTGGAGGCTCCTCTTCATCTTCACTATTGTCGCTGCTTTGTATGAGTCCGTATCTCTTCATGTATTTTTTGGTTGCAAATGACATGTTGTTTGGTGAAATTAAACTAAGCCCCACTGTGCTTCTGTCTGTATTAATATGTAGAAGGCTAAAAGGTGAATCACCATTATTTTGGCTTGATCGTGTGAGAGACAGTTGTGACAGCTGATTTTCATTTAAATATTTCAGAGCTATAGCATTTGCTTCCATGCTCAAGTCCACACCACTGGGGCTTAAGCCACTCATGCCAACATTAGCAAATGACATGTAGTTTAATCCAGAGATCACTGCTTCAGGGCTGATGCATGCCAACACACTGAAAGACAGAACAGGGCAGGCCATCATTTATCTTATTCCGAGTACTAAACAGTATTATTGTAAATATGTTTCACTTTATGAAAGTAACAAAAGGTCTTCAGCTTTAAGCTGGATGGTGCTTTTTTATCTGAGTGCTCGACATCTAAGTCTTGATGATACAGATACATTCAAGGGATAAATACAATAATCTAGAAGGTAATCTATGATTCAAAGACTAAAAGTGGAACACAAATTAATTTTCCTAAATTAACATGTTACGGTTTTAAGACCATATATAAGACCTTACAATGTAAAGCTTTTTAATATTGGTAAAGTAAAACAAAAATAAAATCAAACAGAAAACACAATTGACAATGTAACATTACAAGATTTGATGTAGCTCAGAATATTACATTTTCATAGAAGAGATTCCATTTGTAATGAATGAAAAATATTAACCAGTCTCTGGATATGAAGGTGTATGCACGCGTGCGTGCATGCGTGTATGTGTGTACACGCTAATTTTCTTTCGTTAGATATAATCCTCACTCTCTTTGGTTGGTGTTATTTTATTAACAGTAATTAACTGACTTGCCTTTTCCTTCATATCATTTATACTATAATAGCTGCTAGTTTTTTATTGGTGCCTTATGTGCCAGGCACTCTGCTAAACATTTAGTGCCTCATTTAGTCCTCTGGGAGGTTAATCATGTATTTCAACCTTATTCACCATTACAACAATTCACATTCCCCTTCCTCAACTTCTCTGTTTTCTCCTGGGCCCTTATGGCTATCTATATATTTAACTCACATTTTTTGTTTATTGTCTAGCTCCCTCATGAAACCCCATGAGGACAAGGGATTTCTGTTTCTCCTGCCATTGCAGCATCTGTGGTGCCTGGCACAAGGCAGGCATTCAATAAATATTTACTGAATGAGTAAATAGGTATTATTATTATCATCTTTATTTTACAGTTGAGAAAACTAAGCAATAGAGACTTTAACAAATTTCCCTAAGTTGAACAGTTAGTAACTGGCAAGCTGAGACCAGGTCTGCCTTATTCTCTTGGCCTCTATGACCACTGGTTCACTGTACTGTATTCAGCAACTTGTATTTTGCTATCAGAGTTTTTCTATTCCCTTGAGTCTTCTGTGCACTATTATATGTTATTATATACTATATTATTATCATACCCTAGTCAGTGAATACACTATGACTTTCCATAGCACCCAACGAAGCAGTTCGGCTGTTTTACATAAGTCAGAGACTGCCTGCATCTCTCCTTTTGTTGTTGTTTCGTTCCTCAGTCACGTCTGACTCTGTGACCCCAAGGACTGTGCCCCACCAGGCTCCTCTGTCCATGCATGGGATTTCCCAGGCAAGCACAATGGAGCGGATTGCCATTTCCTTCTCCAGGGGAATCTTCCTGACCCAGGGATTGAACCTGCATTTCCCACCTTGGAAGCATGGAGTATTAACCACTGGACAGCTAGGGAAGTCTGGAGACTGTCTTACTAAGATGGAAGAGGTACTACCAATCTATCTAGACATGTTCTTTTATGATACATTCATAGCATTAATATGAATATAAAGTCTTTTTTCTACTTTCTTTGCCCATTTCCTTTAAATTATAAGCTATTTGCAATATTAAATCAGATTTGTACATATTAAAAATATCTAAGTATAATATCTATAGATATCATTAATGTAAATACATGAAAAGGCAAATAAAAAGTTCTAATTCAGGCTTCCCTGCTGGCTCAGTGGTAAAGAACCTGCCTGCCAAGTCTGCAGGAGACACAGATTCAGTCCCTGGTCCAGGAAGACCCCACATGCCGTGGAGTAACTAAGTCTCTGTGCCGTAACTACTGAGCCTGGGAGCCGCGGTACTGAGCCCACGTGTCACAGCTGCTGAAGCCTGTGCGCCTACAGTCTGTGCTCCACAACAAAGGAAGCCACTGCAATAAGCCCGCACACCACACTAGAGAGCAGCCCCCGCCTGACACAGCTGAAGGAAAGCCTGAGCAGCAGGGAAGGCCCAGTGCCGCCAAAAATAAACACATCAAATTAAAACAAATTTCTAATTCAAAATGTTAATTATTGAGAGATTTCTCTGGTGGTCCAGCAGTTGGGCCTCCACACTTTCACTGTGGGGGGAATGGTTTGATCCGTGGTTGGGGAACTAGTCTCGCATGCTGCATGGCACGGCCAAAAAAAAAAAAAAGTTAAATACTGAGAAATAGTAGATCTAATTTGAATGAAATCTTTTTTAAAAAATCATTTTCAAACTCAAGTATAGTTAATTTACAATGTTGTGCTAGTTTCAGGTGTACAGCAAAGTGATTCAGTTTTTACATATTTATATTCTTTTTCAGATTCTTTTCTATTATAGGTTATCACAAGATACTGAATATAGTTCCCTGTGCTGTACAGTAGATCCTTGTTGTTTATCTGCTTTATATATAGTAATGTGTATACATCAATGCCAAACTCCTAAATTCCAATCTCCTTCCCCCATCCCCTTTGGTAATCATAAGTTTATTTCCTATGTCTGTGAGTCTGTTACACAAATAAGTTCCTTTCTCCTATTTTTTTAGATCCCACATATAAATGATACCATATGATGCCCGTCTTCCTCTGTCTGACCTTCCTTAATATGATAATCCCTTGGTCCATCCATGCTGCTACAAATGGCGGTATTTCACTCTTTTTTTAAAAAAACATTTATTTGGCTGTCAGGTTTTAGTTGCAGCCTGTGGGGTCTTCACTGTGTCACGCAGGACCTTTTGGGGTGACGCACAGACTTTATTTGCAGCATGAGAGCTCAGTAGTTGCGGCATAAGAGCTTAGTTGCCCCACGTGGAATGTGGGATCTTAGTTCCGCAATCAGGGATCGAACCTGTGCCCCCTGCATTGCAAGGCACATTCTTAACCATTGGACCGCCAGGGAAGTTTCTTCATTGCTTTTTTATGGCTGAGTAATAACAGATCTTCTTTTATAGAATGGTTAAAAGATCTATATAAATCCATGAAAACAATTGATATCAGTTTACAAGTTTCTTCAAGCTTCACTAACACAGCCAGCTAGTTTCAATTTGGGGGCTGGAGGAAACACCTTGACTTTGAAAACAAATCAATAATATGTGGAACCAACGCATAGAAATGCTAGGGTAATTAAGACGAAAAGCAAAAGTAAGACACTCCACTGATAAGTCCTAAAAGCCCTGATCACAGATATACTATATTAAGAATCTCAATAGATGTGCAGTTACAAAAGGATAAAGTCCATTTATGTTTGAGTATGAGAGTCACATGCCAACAATTAAGGGAATTATTCCAACTTACTTAAGGATGAAAACCAACCCTGACTTATTGTCCTATCTGAATCCCGATTAGTTATCTCCTACTTACCCTGTGTAGGGTATTCCACTAGAGAACACATATGGTTTCCAAGTAGAGAGCAAAGAAGTAACTACAGAGACTGCTTAAGATCTATTTTGAATTCAAAACGTCACTCCGGTTGGGAATATGCCCATAGAGGCTGCTGCTGGTCCTCCATCTTCCCTACAGTTTCTAGGTGGGTCTGGGACCCTCTTTTGTTTCCCTGCTTTTGGACCTTCTTAATCTGCAGTGTTCTGGATCTGGAAAGCGGAAAGGAAATCTTGCTTCCCCTGTCTCAGCTACTCTTGTGGCTGGAGGGTAATGCTCCTGGGGTCCAGAACTGGAACGTGAAGTAAGTTTTCACATAGGTACAATGACAAAGGCTAGCTGGTTTACGGAATCAGAAAAACAATGGGCATACAAGGATTCTAAGATTACTTTCCTGGAATACTAAACTACAAATTATACACGATTTCATAGGAAAAATCTATTGAACAACTGCCTTTTGAACTTTTCGCACATCAGCTATAGTACACCAATATGTGTTAAAAGATAACACAAGAAAAAAAAAAAAGAAAAGATAACACAAGGCCGTAAATGCTGACAATAAGTATTACAGAGGTATTAAGAGTAAAGCATTCATTGTAAACTTCAGTGATGACCCCAGTAGGTGGATTTCATTCCTTTGGCAATCCACGAAGGCCCACCAAGTGTGACAGAGGCCATGAGGATTCACAGATAGATAAAAACCTCACCATCTCGCTGGAAAGGCGATCACAAGAACAGGCTGTATAATCTATTAGAAACTAGGTATTCTGAGATACAAACCATCAATAATCTGGTGAGAGGTCCTGGATACATTGACAAAGAAGGTGACATCTGAGTTCCACTTTAGTTTTTATTTTTTTTTGAGTTCCACTTTAAAGGATAAGGAGGACTGTGGCAAGCAGTAAGATGAAAAAGAACATCCCAGGTGAAAGTAATAGCAAGGAATTTTGCAGATGCTAAAGGTGGGTAAACTGGAATGTGGTAGGAGATTACACTAAAAAACTAAGCTCAAGACAGACCGTGAAACAGGAATTAATTAGGCGGGTTTTAGACAGTCTTACACCTGGAGTCTCCTCTCAGCCCAAGACTATCGACAATAAAAATATATGACGTATGTGTTAGAGACATAGTTTCAGTGCAGTTTATTTTTAATCACAATAATATATAGAACCCACTTATAATCAATAAAATATAAATTAAAGATAATTTAACAATTATTGGTCTAAATTAGCACAAATCTTTAAAAATCATCAATTTTAATACAGGATAATTATAAAACAGTATGAAAATATGCTAGGTACCTCTCCTATCAGAGTATGTTATAATTGACTATTTACCTATGCATCTTCTCTACTGAACTTTAAGGTCTATGAGGGGAAAGACAGTTTTCCTAGGTTATCTTATATACTATGATATTTCTTATAGCTGGCTCACAGTACAAGCTATATATATATTTATATATATATATACACACACATATATATACACATATATATATATATTTACTGAAGTAAAATGAGTAAAATATAAAATATATTTACTAAAGTAAAATGAGTGAAAGTACTGCTGAACTGCTGCTGCTACTAAGTCGCTTCAGTCGTGTCCGACTCTGTGCGACCCCACAGACGGCAGCCCACCAGGCTCCCCCGTCCCTGGGATTCTCCAGGCAAGAACACTGGAGTGGGTTGCCATTTCCTTCTCCAATGCAGGAAAGTGAAAAGTGAAAGGGAAGTCGCTCAGTCGTGTCCAACTCTTAGCAACCCCATGGACTGCAGCCCACCAGGCTCCTCCATCCATGGGATTTTCCAGGCAAGAGTACTGGAGTGGGGTGCCATTGCCTTCTCCAATTGCTGAACTACTAATACATATATAGCTGATAGGACTGTAAATCTTACTCTTTCAGAATGCAGTATAGTGACAGCCTTAAAATTTTCCTACTATTTGGCTTAATCTTTCCATTTCTGAGATTCTATTCTGAAAAAATAATACTAAACCTAAAAAATGCAATCTTTACAAAAAGATGTTTATCATAGCAATATTTAATACAGTAAGACACTGAAAACACTTTGACTCAGTTCTGACAAGAGGGAAAGGGTGAAGTAAACAAATACTATGTTCCACTTACTGGTTTATTAAATCCCCATTAAAGATGATGCTTAGAAAACATTATAACAACTTTGAAAACATGCTTATTTTCCAATATAAGACCAATTTTTTTGGGGGGGTGGTATATACAGTATGGTCAAAACACAAAGCAGTAAAATGTACATACTGTAAGATCCTACCAAAGACTTAAACAAGCAGTAAGCATAGAGCAAAACAGTAAAAAAACAAAAACAAAACTATGGACTTTGGAGTTAGAAGAGGAGGTTTAAAATTACAGGTGTTGGGCGTTGAATAAATTGGTGCTTAATTTTTTCATTGATGTCTGTGTGTATGTGTGTTAGTTGGTCAGTCGTGTCCGACTCTTTGCGACCCCATGGGCTGTAGCCCACCAGGCTCCTCTCTCCATGGAATTCTCCAGCCAAGAATACTGGAGTGAGTTGCCATTGCCTACTCCTGATCGAGGAATCCAATTCGGGTCTCCCACATTGCAGGCAGATTCTTTACCATCTGAGCCACCAGGGAAGGCCCTCTTCATTCATAAAACATGTATAATAAGAGTATCTATCATATAGATTATTGCAAGGATCAACTGAAATAATGCTGCATAAACCTTTAGCACAGTTCCTCACACTTTATGTGCACTCAATAAATGACTGCTGTTAAAATAATTTTAGAAAAATAAAAAGAAATACAAGAACAAATTCTTTAATAATAAATTACGTTGGTTGGTATGAATATGTTTTTTTGTTTGTTTTTTTTTTAGCCTCGAGGCTTGTGGGATCTTAGTTCCGCCATCAGGGAAGGAACCCAGGCCCTCAGCAGTGAAAGCAGAGTCCTAACCACTGGACTGCCAAGGACTTTCTCTGAATATGGTTTGTTTATTTGTTTTGGTCTACTTTTCTAAATTTTCTAAGGTGTCCAAAATAAACTTACATTACTTTGGTAATGGAAACAAAACAAATATCAAACTCTATTCCCGAAGCTCTATAATATTTTACCCAATTTATATAATAAAATAAATTTTTGGAAAAAAAGTTTTCATGTGAAGATATAGCTATGTTATTCTAACATTTAGCCAGCTTACCCCTCTATGGAAATAATTAATTTAACATATTGCTTTTGAAAACAATTTTTTTTCACCTTAGCTTTCATTTCCTTGAGAAAATCATCTTACATGAAACTAAAATCCTATCTATGGGTGTATATGGATTCTTCAAATCATATAGATAAATGAATTTCAAAAATGGGGATAGCCCACAATACTAAATGAAAATGTCTATTTTATAATGGTAAGTAAAGAAAAATAAACAAAATTATATATACAGTAAAACTTCAACTATGTTTCCTAATTTCCTTTGGGTGTTATTAGTTCAAATGACATTTTCTTCATTTTCTAAAATTCCAACCCTGAGTTTGTATCATTTTTATAGTATAAATTTATAATATGAATTTTCATTTAAGTAAAGGACAGAAGAATTGATTAAAACAATCTGACCACCCCATACTGATACAGCAAATGGCTTTACTTTCCATTTCATTCTAGGCATGTAAAAACTGTATCAAGTTTATTGTATACTGAAAATTCATTAATTTCAATGTTTGACACTTAAGACATTAAAATAGGGTGGCCACTATGAAGAAATACATTACTTAAAAACTATTCCTCACAAGCAGCCATACCAAATGTTAAGGGTTCCACAAAGATAGCAGGTTGATTTAAGCATTCTAATAGATGTCATAAAGCCTCTATCCTAAGAGTACTGAAATAAGACCTTCAAAAATGCTAGCCTCACTTCACTGGTGGCAGGAATATAAACTAGTACAGCTATTTTGGGGGGCAATGGCAACATCTGCCAGACTTTCAGATGCACACCTCCTTTGATCCCACCACTTATAGGAATTCACCCTACAAAAACACTTGTACAAGTGCCCATAGAATGATGTTCACTTAGCACTGTTTGAGATAAGGAATAAGAGATTCGGCCTAAAAACCCATTAGTAGAGAACTGGGGTTCACTGTATCATAGTACATGGGCACAACAGAATATTGTAGTCGTTTAAATGCCTGAGGAAGAATTGCATATACCCAGAAAGTATCTATGTTATGCAAAAAAACCCCATAAATTGCAACACATCACACAGATACATACTTGAACATGCCTAGAGCATTTCTAGAAGAATACCAAAGAAATAGTTAAGAGAAATAACTTAGAAGGAGTCAGACTGAGGAGTTTGGGAAGTGGGTTTTTTTGCATTTTATTTGATATTCATGCATTTTATTTGATTTTTTAAAATCATGCTGCTGCTGCTGCTGAGACTGTATTAAAAAACACCAAAAATAATTAATAGAAAACATACTAGCCTTATTTTGGGTTCCCTGGTGGCTCAGATGGTAAAGAATCCTCCTGCAATCCAGGAAACCTGGGATCAATCCTTGGGTTGGGAAGATCCCCTGGAGGAGGGTGTGGCAACCCACTCCAGTATTCTTGTCTGGAGAATCCCCATGGACAGAGGAGCCTGGTGGGCTACAGTCCATGGGGTCGCAAAGAATTGGACATGACTGAGTGACTAAGCACAGCACTAGCCCTAATTACTGGAGAAGGCAATGGCACCCCACTCCGGTACTCTTGCCTGGAAAATCCCATGGATAGAGGAGCCTGGTGGGCTGAAGTCCATGGGGTCACAAAGAGTCGGACACAACTGAGCGACTTCACTTTCACTTTTCACTTTCCTGCATTGGAGAAGGAAATGGCAACCCACTCCAGTGTTCTTGCCTGGAGAATCCCAGGGATGGGGGAGCCTGGTGGGCTGCCGTCTGTGGGGTCGCACAAAGTTGGACATGACTGAAGCGACTTAGCAGCAGCAGCAGCAGGCTTAATTACAGAATTTCCAGATTTTATGTTCTTTAAAAGCAAGTGTATATTGAGCTGATCTTTGATGAAGAGAAATCTGAACAGAAGAACATGGCCAGTTGGAACTGGTGAGAAATAAGTAAGGTTCACATAACTATAGTCTTCAAAACACAGTCCTACAAAAAGGAAGGGTTTTGCCTTCTAGATGACAACTGCATTAACTGTACGTCCAGTAGTTGACACAGACCCCGTCACTCCAGGAAAACTTTTCTAGACACCAAAAGTAACTAACAGCTCATTTCTCTTTCTCTAAGACTCCTAGAGCATTTTGTTGGCATCTTTACTCAGGAGCTATCCCTATGTCTCTCAAATTACTTAAGTATATAACCTACTCTTCTACTAAAATGGAACCTCTATAGGGTAGATATGATTTCTTCTTATTCACTACATACATATTAATATAGACCCTGAATAAATCATAAGCCAGTTGAATTGAATGGCAAGCTTATACCTTTTCTCAAGAGGAAGCTGCAATGCATTTACATTTTTTTTTAAATCTTTTAAAACAAATTTTAAACTTACCTTGCATGATCCACTTTATGTGCATTTTTCTTCACTTTAGTTGGAGAATCAATTTTTACTCCAAAGCTTCTAAGTTGCTTAAGAGTTGCATTAAGAACACATTCTTTGTCCACTGATCCTGGATCATGTTTTTTTTTCTTAGTATGGTAAACATTCTGGTTTTTGGTGCACTCATCACTGATAATTACTGCTTTGGTAGATGGCTCCTCAGTTACTTTGGGGGAGTTATTCAGTAGGTGGTTCCCTTGACTCTGATGAAAGAAGAAAAAGGACGTATTTGAAAATCACTATTAGGAAACAAAAATAGAAATAATACTGTTAAGTAATGCCAGAGTAAAAAACTATCGTGCTAAATTCTACAAAGTATCAAGTACATTTCCCAAGTTTTATGGAATTTTTATAAAAGAAGTCCATTCTAATGAATGAAGATCCTAGAGAAAACTTAGAATGTTTGTTCAGAACTTGTTCATTTTAAAGCCAACAGATTTAAAACCATTTGAGTAATATTTCAAGTATTTTCAAGGATTTATTGTGAAATCTTTATAAACAAAAGTTTAAAATCATGCTTTCATTTGAAAAAGGATAATGTTTTAGAGTTATAAGTGTAACCTTTATGTTACTTTCAGAATTTGACTCCGCTTTTCTCACTCTGAATGAGAATGACCTGTAATTCTGCCTTCCTGACATTAAAGCATATTTCATTCCCTTGAGCACATGGCTGCCAGCACCAGTGTAGGACCTAGCAGGCAAACAACAAATCTGAGTTAACTGATGAATACTTAGGGGCCTAAGTATGTTTAATTAGTCTTCAATTATAAATGGAAAAATCAAGTGTTCTAAAATCTACAATTTGATTGTAAGTGACAGCCACAGTCATTTGACCTCCAAGTCCCAGTCTACATTTTACAATATTGTGCGGGTTTCTGCCACACATCAACTCCTTTTTACTGTGTGCTGCTTTTGCTTACAGTACTATTCACTTTAGTCGTTTGTTACTGGTATGCATGTGTTATCTCCCTTAAGTTTTCAAAGGCAGAGACTGTCATGTTCATCTTTATATTACCCACTTTACTCAGTTCATTTTCTTAGACTAAGCTAAGTATTCCATAAAAATCTGCTTATATGAGCTGAAATCAGCAAAAATTATCATAAATATTCTATTACTTTCCAATTTTCAAACCTCCTGCAAGCTCTTGCTTATTTTTTCTAGTACTAACTTCGAACTTGAGTTAGGGGAAAATCTTTTCCTAGCAAGGTCCCCATCAGTTTAAAGATGGGAAAGGCTTAACTAGTGTACCTTAGACTAAATCACCATCTCACAAAAGACAGAATGCTTTACATTTTCTTACCAACACGTCCTGGAATAGTTGCTGGTTATCTGATGGTTGATGAGGCAAGGGTTGCATTACTTGCTCGGTTTGGGGTTCCCCTGATGCTCCAGAGCTATTAGTGGCACCCTCTGTTGGTCCACTCTGGAAGCACATGCTTCCACACTCCGCTTGCAGGGGATTTGGAAAGAATACGGGTACATCAGGTTCTTTTCTCTCAAGTGGAGAAGAGCTGCTTGAAAGGACATAAAGTAACTGTTAGTTAATTCTGTTATTTTGTTTTACAACAACAAAACAAACAAATCGTAAATGGTTTATTAAAACAAAAACAATTCCTTATTATGCCAGTCAAAGCTCTCTGAAATTTGATAGTCAACCTGGCTTTTCAGCCAGTCCCTTTCGATCAGTGCTCCCTGTTTTATCTTCTGAACAAACTGGATTACGAACAATACTCTGAGTTCTTCTGCCCATAAATTTTGTCTACTATGCGCTAGTTCTCAATCTTAATTACACCATCAATATTACTTGTAAAGTTTTTAAAAACACAACTGTTTGGACTTCTCCCCACACAGATTCTCAACTGGTGGAGTGCCCCAATTTATTGTATTTTCAAATGCCCTGGAGCCAAGAGTTACTGTTCTAATGCTTTTAAATTGACATACTCTTATCAAAATCCTATCCACTGTTCAAGGGACATTTTAAAAGTTTACTTCCTCTACGATGTTCTAAAACGTTAATTGGATATGTCCTCTTGCTTCTTTCAACCTCCATTAGCACTTTCTTTTATCTCTTAAAGTGAAAGTGAAAGTGAAGTTGCTTAGTCGTGCCTGACTCTTTGCGACCCATGGACTGTAGCCCACCAAGCTCCTCTGTCCATGGGATTCTCCAGGCAAGAATACTGGAGTGGGTTGCCATTTCCTTCTCCAGGGGATCTTCCCGACCCAGGGATCAAACCCAGGTCTCCCACATTGCAGACGCTTTAACCTCTGCGCCACCAGGGAAGCCTATAAACATACAAAAACGTGAAGTCGCTCAGTCATGTCCGACTCTTTGCGACCCCATGGACTGTAGTCCACCAAGCTCCTCTGTCCATGGGGATCCTCCAGACAAGAATATTGGAGTGGGTTGCCATTTCCTTCTCCAGGGGATCTTCCCAACTCAAGGATTGAACTTGGGTCTCCCACGTTGCAGGCAGACTCTTTATCCTCTGCACCACCAGGGAAGATATACTCTCATTTATAATAAAGGTATCTGTGTGTTCATTATATCTTGGGCAAATATCTTAATCTCTCTTGGCCTCAGCTTCCTCATTCATAAAATGGGAAAAACAGCATCTACCGCCCTGGGTTGAAAAACATGAGACAGGACTAAAGGAGATACAAAGTGCCTAGCACGGTACCAGATAAACCTAGTGGGGGTCTGTAATTGCTAGTTTTCTTCATCTCCTGCTGCTATCCCCTTACTTCCTAAACAGCACATTGAACCTTTATCTTCAATCATGTTAACTGATTGCACTTTAATGAAGACATCAAAACTCAAATGTAGAAGCAGAAAGCCAGGCTTCAGAGATTGTATGGCTTCTGGGGAAAGTACTTGTACCGAGCAGGATTTTTATCATGCAAACATCTGCAAAGCTCTTTATTTTTTAAAGAGAGTTCACGTCAGTCACTGAGTTAGACTTATTCTACCTTTAGCTAAATGATGACAATTAATTTTTAAGGTACTAATCTGGTACTATTCTATGTGTTTTACATATATTAACTCATCTAATCTTTACAACAATCCTGAGATAGGTACTTTCACTGTCTCCATATATAGAAAACAGAAGCATTCAGAAATTATGAGACCTGCCCATGGTCACACAGTTGTGATTTGAATCCAGGCAGTTTGGCTCCATGCTCTTAATCACTCTGCTATATTGCCTTTTCAAGAATTTAAAAATACCTGTTTTGGTGTCTAACCTACCAAACAAAAATAAAAGCTAAAAATTCCAGAAGAAAAAACTAAAACATTAACAATTTCAAATTTTAAAAATTGTTTAAAGATGATTCTAATATGGCAAGTATTAGCAGGCATGTCCAAAGCCTGACTTCGTAAAAAAAGGGAAAAAGTATTGTGTCAAAAGAAAATCTATGGATATCACACATGGTTCTTCCCTGGGAAAAAGCAACCGATTACCATATATGCTGCAAGTCAAATCTACCTTTCACAAACTGCTTTAACATTAGACTAACCCAGCAACACATCCAAAGGGGACAGGGGACTCAGGTGGCCAGGTGCCATGTATGAATACTCAGCAGCACGAACCACAGCAGGAATCAGACCAGATGTTTGGGAAGAATCCTAGAAAAGCACTGAAACCACCGTACACAACACTGGAGATACTATTTAATCCGAATCATAATCTATGCAGAACAAAGATCAGATCTTTGTTATAGTTATATGTTGGAATCCACAGAGTTGGTTAATCACCCTGAAAAAGCAATTAATTGCATTCTATCAGTTAACTCAGATCTGTTTCTGAAGTTAAGAACCACAATGGATCGGAGATTTTTAAAGTTCTACTTTCAGAGGGAAAAACTAATCCTTGAAAGTAGTCTACAATTTACAAAAGGAAATACAGATAGAATAAATGTGGATAACCACAGGGAGAACAAGTAAGGATAACCACGGTTCATGTCTCTTTGTTCTCATTTTCTGTAACTATTCCAAGTGAAATGTGAACTTATCTTGGGGGCTTACCCCAAACTGCTCTTCCTATCACCAAACATCTGTGAAGTAGCTGATGTGGGGAACTAGACACTTGTTCAAGTCCTAAAGGTACAGAAATGAGTATGATCCACAACCAGAAGGAATTCAGTCTAGTGGGGGTTGAGACAGGTATACAGATCTTTTTAATATACTGTGGTACATATTATGAATACTTAATTGAATTTTAAGGTTAAAACATACTCTCTACTGAGCAAAGCAGATAAATATTTCTGGTTTTCTAGATGGGTGTGTTTCTTGTTCTAATCATTATTGTAATCAGATAATTTAAAATATCAAATATTACCAAAAGGCTTAAAATTTTAAAAAGTAATCAACTGCCTGCCCATGCCACCCCTACCACTGAATTCACCTCTTTTAAAACTATTTCATGTGATACTACACTGTGGTATTTTAACCCACCTTACTCCTTTACATTCAAAATTTATCCTATACCTGATCCCTGCCACCACTTCTAATTCCCAGGCACCTTCATCTCACTTGGTCTTCAGTCTACTAACCAGTCTCCTTACTTCTAATCTTAACCCCCTCAGTTCACTTGCCACAAAACAGCTGGAATGGCCTTTAAGAAACAAAAATGATCATACCACTATGTCATTTAAAAATCCTCCCTGATGTTAATGAATGCAGAATATATTCAGAACTTCTACATCCTCCAAAGCCCTACGTAATCTGAAGGCTTCTTTCACCCTCTTACTTAATATACCCACTTCACTCCCATGCCACTCTCCTAGTTACACTCCACTTGGTCACCCTGGTTTATTTTCTTCAGGCAGTGGTCTTTATATGAAATTATGTTTCCTGCTGATGCGGTTATTGTCTCCAGAACTCATGGAAATTCCATGAAGTTAGGAGCTTTGTCTGACCTACTGCTCAATTTCTAGGGCTTAGTTTTTTGGCAGCATATACCAGAAGCTCAAAGAATATTTGCTGAATTTGTTTACAAATTTGCAAATGATCTGAATTACTTCAGAATCCTTATTTTTTTAATAGAAAATTTCAGAATGAAAAATTTCAAACACAAGAGAGTTTAACAAACCACTATGTACAATCAGTTTTAAAAATTATCTACTCAGAGCCTATCTTATTTCAGCTCTACCCTTTACCATTTCATCCCCATTAGCTTACCGAGTATATCTTGAATAACAGGTTACATCTCTCAGAAATAAAGACTCTGTTATTATACACATATAATTGCAGTATGTATCTTTATAAAAATTAAAAAAATTCAGGACCCTGGCTCCATCTGGGACCTAGTGTCAGACTCTCCAGTGAGGCCTGACATACATATTTCTGATCTTCAACTGTTCTGATTCAGTCAGACTGTTTCATACATCCAATGACTGACATCTGGGAATGGTCACAGAAGGCTCAGAATTGTCTTTTACAGGGAATTCCCTGGCATTTCAGTGGTTAGAAGTCTAGTAGTTAGGACTCCATGGTTGCACTGCAGGGGGCATAGGTTAGATCCCTGGTCGGGGAAACTAAGATCCCGTATGACGAGTGGTGCAGCCAAAGAACTGTCTGTTACATAGGAATCGCATTAGGAAAGACACCATGAAATACTTTTACAAAACAAACTTGTTTCTGAGTTAGAATACCAGAGGAATATTAGAATTTAAAAAGAAAAAAAGAAGATGAATACTGAATTGAAGAGATCTTACTTGGATATACAAAGTTGCTGATTAAATTCTTCTTCCACAGCAACGTTACTCTCTTCAAAACTGGGAATATCAACAGCTTTTAGCGAAGATGCACTACCTGGCGTACTTGTGACTTCATTATTAATATCGACAGAAAAATTCATGTCCTCACTGGAAATCTTGGTGTCATCTTGCCTCAGCTGAGATTCAGGCTCTTGATGGTCACCTGCCGCATTCCAAAACAAGCTGGCACCTGGAGAACAGATGATTTAAAAGATGCAGAAACAGACACTCAATTATAGAAAATAATTCTCTGACAAACTTTTGTAAGTAACATTAGCTATATTATTTTAACACAATTACCTAGAACTGTTTTCAGATTGTATTTTCTCAGAAATGCCATGAAGAAATAAATGACAAGTAAAGAGAGGAAACTGAGTACAAAGGGAAAGAGGACTTCTCAGGCCCTGACTCTCCAAGAGGTGTGGCTCTCAGGATGGGTTTTACCTGTCAAGGTTCTGAATATGATTTGGAGTATATGTGTGTTTTGAAAACTGCTGTTCTGAAAAACAGGAGAAAATATATAAAATGCAAATCCCTGGGCTCTTTGATTTTGATTCTTAAACACAATATGTATGAGACTATATCAGGGTTATATCAGATATATGTAATATAAGGCAAGTAAAAACCAAATATTTCCCAAATTTTATAGATCATTTGCACAATTATTTGCATGTATTATTATTTGCTTACTGATTTTCTTTAAATCAACTCACTGTTTTACTGAGCTGCATCATTTCTGTGAAATCATAGATTTTTATGTGCTGCTACTGCTGCTAAGTCACTTAGGTCGTGTCCAACTCTGTGTGATCCCATAGACGGCAGCCCACCAGGCTCCCCCGTCCCTGGGATTCTCCAGGCAAGAACACTGGAGTGGGTTGCCATTCCCCTCTCCAATGCATGAAAGTGAAAAGTGAAAGTGAAGTCGCTCAGTCGTGTCTGACCTTCAGCAACCCCATGGACTGCAGCCTTCCAGGCTCCTCCATCAATGGGACTTTCCAGGCAAGAGTACTGGAGTGGGGTGCCATTGCCTTCTCCATTTTATGTGCTAGTTATATTTTTTTCTAATACTTATAGGAACAAATAAATCTACACAGTATAAAATAGTAATCTGTATACTACACCAAATCATCTTTTGAATCTGAGCAATATGCATTCTACATTTTGAGAAATATTGCAATACATACATGATTTAAAGAAATAAAGTTAAAACCAAAGACTAAATTCAAGTCAAAATTGTTTCCACTTTGAGCATCAACTCGGGTGATTTTATAAACATAAATTAATAAAAGGATGATTTATTTTTGTATTCATTAAGCATTTAAAAAAATCCCTGGTCAGGGATCCAAGATCCTGCAAGCCACACAGCACAGCCCACCCAAAAATAAAAGGACAATTTAGAAAACTTATGTGAGTGCTGCCACTCTTCCTGAATACCCACCAGTGTACACCCTTAGGAATTAAGTATTATCATAGAGAGCCTCTTAATTCAAATGACTAATAATTCATTTTTCTGCATATAAGTCAAAGCTCTAAATATGACTCTATGAGGTTTCAAAATATTTGAAATATACATCATGCTTGAAAACTTGTTTCAAATAATTTCAGGATATCAGTTTGATTTAGGCATCAGGTTAGGTAATGAGATACAACAGTCAATAAAAGTTTACAGTCCAGTGACAGATACAGATGATGAACAACTGGAATATAGTAAGTACAGCACTTCACAAGAGGACATAGAAGGAAACTGCACTTTTTGGTTTGTTTATCTCCTAATACTCCTTTACCACCACCCTCTACAACACACATATGCAGGAAATTGTCATCCTTGCAATTAACAAAGACGGGACTCCAACAGATATGCCCCTATTACATGCTTCTCAATCCCCTTATCCCTGAACCAGGGATTAAAATCTAATCCAAACTAGACCATTCAGGTTCTCTGCATTTTGAAGTTGAGACTGAAGGATCATAATGTGTTTGTGTACATGGGTAGAACTGCGTAACAGAAACTCTGAGGCTCTGGGTGAGCTGTATTTTAAAATGTAAAGCAGTGAAGACTCCAGATAGAGTTGATAAAACAGCCACGTGTAATAACTGGATACTCCAGTGATTTTCTAGTTTCTACGTCTAGTTTTTCTCTGAAGTCCAGCCCAATTCTTGGCCTTGGTTTTCATGAAACATCCCCATATCCTTCCAGTAAATTCCCCCTCCTTGCTTAGTTCAAAGTTGCTTATGTTACTTGCTGCTAAAAAATTCTTAATATTGAGTAACACCTGAATTTAATAAACGTACATGAGGTTCCCACTACCCTCCCTCATTGCTGCCCTCTTCATGAAGTTTAGATAACATCTGGGTACAGATAAAGAATACAGCAATCTGTCTTCCTTGTTAATGCTCTCTCTCAAATTTGTATTCTCCAGGTTCAAACCTTCATCTGTTACTTTCACAACTCTTATGTCATCAATCCACTCCACTCTCCTAACATTTGAGTATTACTATCTACATTTCCAAAAGTAGCTCAATCTGAACAGATATTTAGACTGAACTCATCTCCTCTCCTCTGCTTCTCTAACTTGCCTCCCTCTGTCATCCAAGCTCAAAATCATGAAGTAACTTTTATTTTCACCTTTAATAAATGTTTAATTTTGGAATAATTCTAGATTCACAGAGAAGATAAAACAGAGAGTTACTGTGTATTCCTCACCTAGTTCTCCCTGTTGTTAACATCTTACATTATCATGGTACATTTTTCAAAATCAAGAAAACAGTGTTGGTACATTACTATTAACTAAAACTCCAGACTTTGTTTGGATTTCACCAATTTTTCCACTAATATCCTTTTTCTGTTTCAGGATCCAATCCAGGATAATAACACGGCATTTAACTAAAGTAACTTGAATCTTCCCTCTTCCAACTGCCATATCCAATTAGTTTTCAAATTTTATCAACACTGTACATGACTCTTCCTCTTCAGTCTTATAACCACCACACTATATTCTAAACATCTTGTTAGATACTAAACACATGAAAATGTTCTTAAAGATCTCATAGTCTGATTGTGAGGAAATATGTAAACACATAGATGTCATTTATATTATTGATTTTTTTAAAAAGGCCTTCTATTTTGCTTACAAGATGAAACAGACACAGCTTTGTGAAAGATGTAGTAATGGCTCTCTGTGACATAGTAATGGGTAGAGTACTAGACAACTCAGAACTCTGTGTTGTTTCTCTGAGCCTGTATTTTCTCTACTTAATCTGTTCTGCCATCTCTCAATTCCACCAAGATCCTACATTCCCTTCAAGGCCCAGAATCAGTAACACTGCATGGATGAAATCTTCCCTGATCCCCTAAACCACAGATGACTTCTCTCATTAGAACTGGGTCCAGCTTGGAAAAGCAGCAAAAACAAACAACACATTACGTTATGTGGTTTCCAATCTGTTTACAGGTAGAGTTTTATTTCATAAAGAGTAAAATCACACAAAGAGTTAAGTTACATACTCATCACCTTGGTTTAAATTCTATGTGTACTATGTACAAATTAAGAAAAATGAAATTACCTGTGCTCACAGCAATGCTTACACTTTTTCTCATGTGCAAAGCAGGGGAAGACTGTGCTTCCATGGAAACCAACTCCATTTGTCTTGCAGCTTGCGTTGTGTCTTCAACAGTGGTTGTCTTAGGGGAACAGGGCTGCAGAGACTGTGCTTCTAACAAACGCTGAATCTGTATCAATTAAAAACACTTTTTTATGTATGTTTATGACAGTGAAGTAAACAACCAAACTGACAGAAGAGTTTAAAAATGAATTACAGAGTGCCCCAGTTATAAGTAACTGACTTTTAACTGCATTTTCTCACATTTCAACTAGATTAAATCATAAAACTTATTCAATGCTGAAAATCATTGTCATTAGTTATTAAGAAGCATTTAAATGGGCTACCTATTCAAAGTAAAAACACAGGTGCTTAGATCAACATTCATAAATTGACACTCATGTAGAAAAGCCTTGTTAACACTCTGACATTTTATTTCTATTTCACTTATCAATCAAAAGTAAGATAGAGGAGATTCTCTAATTCTACATATCAAATGTGAACAATTTTTTTACACAAGATTCATTTTATAAAGGTCACCCAGAATTGTCCATGTTTGGTCATGCTGAAACTGGAAATATTAATAACAATCTCTAACACTGAGTGTTTCCTGTTTACAAGACATTACAATAAGAGCTTTTATGTATGATTTTTACAACAACCCCGTGAATATGTACTACTAGTAAGCACAGTTTACAGAGAAAAAACCTGAGGCAATATAAAGTTACTTGCCCAGGTCACATAATTAACAAGTAGCAAAGCTGAAGTTCAAGCACTAAAAGCTTCCCTTCCTACCATAAAACTTATCCCTTTATAGGGGGTGGGAGGGATGCTCAAGAGGAAAGGAATATATAGCTATGACCGATTCATGATGTTGTATGGCAGAAACCAACACAACATTGTAAAGCAATTAGCCTCCAATTTAAAAGAAAAAAAAAAAAAACCAACTTATTCCTGTATACAATTCCATAGTTTTTAGTATATTCTCAAAGTCTGCATCCATCACCACCATCTAACTCTACAAAATTTTCATTAACCTTTGCAAAATCTTTGGACCAACTAGCTGTCACTCTCCATGGCTCCACAATTTAGCCTCTGGCAACCACTAATCTACTTTCTATCTCTATACGTGTGTGTGTGTGTGTGTGTGTGTGTGTGTGCTAAGTCACCTCAGTCATGTCCAACTCTTTACAACCCTATGGACTGTAGCCTACCAGTCTCCTCTGTCCAAGGGATTCTCCAGAGAATACTGGAGTTTTCCATGCTCTCCTCCGGGGGATCTTCCCAACCAAGGGATCGAACTCACATCTCTTATGTCTCCTGCTTTGACAAGGCAGGTTCTTTACCACTAGTGCCACCTGAGAAGCCACTGTATCTCTACAGATGTGCCTATTCTGGACATTTGATAGAAATGAAACCAAACAACACGTGGCCTTATATCTTGCTTTTTTCATTTAGCATAACATTTTCAAAGTTCATCTGTACCTATCAGTACCTATAAGTACTTCACTCCTTTTGATGATTGAAATATTCCATTGTATATATAATGTCACATTTGTGTTCATCTATTCATCAGTTGATGGACTCTGGATTGTTCTCACCCTTGGCTATTGTAAACAATGTTGCTACAAACACGTGTGTAAAAGCTTTTGTGTGATCATATTTTTTCATTTCTCTTGCATATACACCTAGGAGTGGAAAAGCCTCCTTTTTTAAACACTGTAATCTTGTTTCCCTATAAGTTACACTTTGTATTCAACTCATCTCATTAATTTTAGCAGATTAATTTCCTTCTCCAGGGGATCTTCCCAACCCAGGGATCGAACCTCGTTCTCCTGCATTGCAGGCAGATGTTTTACCATCTGAGCCACTAGGGAAGCCCATAAGTTACACTGCTGAATTCAACTCATCTCATTAATTTTACCAGATTAACTTTATTAATATAGGAAAATAAGTATTATCAATAAATTATTGACATCAGTAGAAATACAACCTGCATTAATAATACAAAAAGGAATATGTACTTATAGTGGTTTAGAGCATGGACTTTAGTGTCATGAGGACATAACTTAACTCCTACTCTGTTACCTTTTGGAAAAGCTATTTAGCCACTGTGAGATTCAATATTACCTAAAACTAAGGTAGTTGTAAGGACTAAGAGACAAATAAGATAATTGTAATTTGCTGACTGTTTACTAAAGCTTCATCCTACACTATGCACTTTAGATAGATAGACAGATGTGTGTGTGTGTGTGTGTGTATATACACATATAAATTCATTTAACTATCAAAGCTACATATATTAATAACACCAATCATTATTCCCAATTTCAGAGAAGGCAATGGCACCCCACTCCAGTACTCTTGCCTGGAAAATCCCATGGATGGAGGAGTCTGGTAGGCTACAATCCATGGGGTCGAGAAGAGTTGAACACGACTGAGTGACTTCACTTTCCCTTTTCACTTTCATGCATTGGAGAAGGAAATGGCAACCCACTCCAGTGTTCTTGCCTGGAGAATCCCAGGGACGGGGGAGCCTGGTGGGCTGCCGTCTATGGGATCGCAGAGAGTCAGACACGACTGACGCGACTTAGCAGCAACAGCAGCATTCCCAATTTACAGCTGAGAAAAGTGAGGTTTAGAGAAATTGCATATGAAATACTTGATAAGACATTTACTACAAAGTTATAGAGATTAAACTAAATGGTAGTAGTGCTGGAATAGATAGGCAGATCAATGGAGAGTGCAGTATAGAAATAGATACAAACACATGATACTTTCATTATAAAATAAAAAATACATGTTTAAATCATTAACAAAAAGATACATTATTCAGTAAATATATGGAGTCAGTCATCTAAGGATAAAAAGAAAAAAATATTTTATCTGGTATAACAAAATAAAATAAAGCAACAAATAAAACCCTGATTGTTGTTGTTCAGTCGCTAAGTCGTGTCTGACTCTTTTGCAACTCCATGGACTGTAGCCTGACAGGCTCCTTCCATCCATGGGGTTTCCCAGGCAAGAGTAATGGAGTAGGTTGCCATTTCCTTATTCAAATCCTCATTTCCCTAATGTGTAAAACATCAGGGACTAGAATCCAGTTTCCAGGGTCTCTTCTAATTCTGACATTCTGCAATTCCACTTCATAAACTATAGTTACTGAAGAGTTGCCAGTTACTTTTTAAAAATTCAAGAATTTAACAGAAGAAAGCTAGCAAACCTGTGCTTGAAGTAGTCGCAGCTGTCTGTCTTGCTCTGTGATGAACCTATACGCATCTGGAGACAGTCCCATCATCCCATCATCTGACCCAGTCTTGGGTGTGTGCATACATACTGCACAAGGCCATGGGCTACAGAAGTCCACGTGTGGAGGCAGTCTTGCCGCAGGTGATGGTTCTACGTTGCTGTCGGAAGAACAACCCCTCATGTTTCCCTGAGGTCTCAAGGCTATAGGACTACTTGAAGAAAAGAATGCATTATGGTACTGAGCTGGACATCCACTTGGATGAAATAATGAATGTTTGTGAAGGGTTTCAGACTTGAGGTCTTGAACAGATCCTACTGTATTCATTCCCTGCCAAGAATTTATTGGACTATACTGAATATGGCCATGATGCTGGCAACAACTGCAAACATTTGTGGAATAGTAAGAGGGTGGCTGGGGAGTAGGTATTTGAAATTCCATCGGTCTTCCTGAATTATGGAGTGAAAAAACAAAATTGTGTGGGTGGGACTGTGGGGCAAGAGAAGACTGCTTGGAATTAAACGTGGAGGATCTTACAGGATACTCTTCTTTGTGTACATTTGCAGCAGAAACTGTTTGAAGCTTTTCAGATGTATCTGAAGACAGTCCATTAAAAGAGGGCTTACTACTGTTCCTGATATGAGAGTTCCCTTTCTTACAGGTAGACAGCTGTCTTACTTTGCAGTGTCTCAAAGGAGCAGTGTCTTGGTTTAATGGATTTGGTAGCCCTCTGAAGGAAGGCTCTCCAGCTTCTGCTTCTGGTCTGTGTTTCTCATCACAAAGCTGGGGTTGTGACTGCTCAAGGTGCTCAGCATGGTTAATCAACAAAGGAGGATTTTCATTATTCACCATTTCCAATGGGTTAGGCACAGGGGTTGGTTCTATGAAGTTTTCATCCAACACAAGTGAAAGTTCAGGAACTGATGGCTGGATCTTAGAAACCTATAAGTGGGAAAGAAATGAAAGAAGAAAAAGTGCCTTTCAGGAGAATGATATATGCTTCATTTTCCTTTAAGCTAGTATTTTCCAAATTGTATCCAGTTATTAATTAAAAAGTATTGATTATTTAGACAATTGACAAATATTTGCTGGGCATCTTCTATGTGCTAGTACCAGGAACACAACTGTGAACAAAATAAATAAGGTCCTTGCCCTCACAAACTTGTTTACCAATGAAACTCTTTTCACTGGAACACCGATTGACGTTGCTTAGGTTACAGAACTCGACATGGGAAACAGACTTTTTTTACCCTCTCTGCAAAAACAAAAAATCATCAGGCCAGATGCTTCAATACATCTAGCAAAGAATAGTGTTTTTTCATCTTAATAAGAAAGGGTCTTCCAGTAAGTATTTAAAAATATCATACTAAGTGAAATTATTCACTGCTATTCTTTTTATTGATATCTAGTAAAAGAGCTGGAGGAGAGCCAAATAGAGTAAGTAAAGTATCGCTGTGGTGAATTTGGTTATAATATTAATTTAAGAAAACTTTCCCATTCCTTTTTCTTGTAATAAGTAATTAGTCCAATTAAAACAGAAAAATTCTAAAATAACCCACTAGTTCACCTCAATAAAAAAAATAATGATGGGTTGCTAGCAATCTCCAAAAGCAAGTAGAATGTTTTCTCAAAATATGGTGATAAGAACAATGTCAAGTGCTGGTGATAGTATAGAATGTTGATTCTACATGGGTTAAAAGCACCAGATTCTGAAACTAAACCTCTTAAACTACTAGTCTACCAAATCCTAAACTTCCTGAATTCCAGCTTTACTACTTCCTAGTTATATAATCCTAGGGAGCTAACTTAACCTCTTTTCCTTGGTTTTCTCTGGAAATACTATACTTACTTATTACAATATGTGTACATATTAATATTATTACATATAATAATTAAATGTACCTGTGAGGAATATATGATATTTATCTTTATATATTATTGAGTGCTTTAACATGAAGAGACTTTTAGGTTTCTAATTACAAAGGTGAGTTCTAAGACCAGTGATACCTTCTGACTCACTGGATGAGGACTAGGAATTGGTCTTGGAGAAACATCTTCATCTTCAACACCAGAGTCATGATCATTCGTTGGCATTTTCCCTGGAGGTAACTTCTGGGAAGAGCTAAAGAACAGATGGGAGAAAAAGTAAGTCTTCAGTAATCAGTATTCGTTTGTTCTTTCTATTTTTTAAAAAAATCTGGAACACTTCATGAATTTGCATGTCACAATTGTGCAGAGGCCATGCTAATCTTCTCTGTATCATTCCAATTTTAGTATATGTGCTGCTGAAGTGAGCACTCTTCTTTCATTTTGAAGCTGAATAAGGCATCCGGTCCCATCACTTCATGGGAAATAGATGGGGAAACAGTGGAAACAGTGTCAGACTTTATTTTTCTGGGCTCCAAAATCACTGCAGATGGTGACTGCAGCCATGAAATTAAAAGACACTTACTCCTTGGAAGGAAAGTTATGACCAACCTAGATAGCATATTCAAAAGCAGAGACATTGCCAACAAAGGTCCGTCTAGTCAAGGCTATGGTTTTTCCAGTGGTCATGTATGGATGTGAGAGTTGGACTGTGAAGAAGGCTGAGCGCTGAAGAATTGATGCTTTTGAACTGTGGTGTTGGAGAAGACTCTTGAGAGTCCCTTGGACTGCAAGGAGATCCAACCAGTCCATTCTAAAGGAGATCAGCCCTGGGATTTCTTTGGAAGGAATGATGCTAAAGCTGAAACTCCAGTACTTTGGCCACCTCATGCGAAGAGTTGACTCATTGGAAAAGACTCTGATGCTGGGAGGGATTGGGGGCAGGAGGAGAAGGGGACGACAGAGGATGAGATGGCTGGATGGCATCACTGACTCGATGGACATGAATCTGAGTGAACTCCAGGAGTTGGTAATGGACAGGGAGGCCTGGCGTGCTACAATTCATGGGGTCGCAAAGAGTCAGACACGACTGAGCGACTGATCTGATCTGATCTGATCCGAAGGTACTTTATCACTTAATTTAGTATCTGACAACCACAAATTATTTTATTTTTCAAGCCAGGGTCAGATGATCAGGAAAGTTGAGCCAGTCAGACTCATGCTTAATAATGTATCCCCTTCTCCTGACCATGGCAAGTTTAACCCACTTATTCTTTTTTTTAACTTATTTTTTTATTAAAGTGTAGTTGAATTACAATGTTGTGTTAATTACTGCTGTACAGCAGAGTGACTCAGTTATACATACATATATACATAGACATACATACACATTCTTTTCCATATTCTTTTTCACTATAGTTTAATCACAGGATATTGAATATATTTCCCAGTGCTATACAGTAGGACTGTGTTGTTTACCCATTCTGTATATACCTGTTTGCTCCTGCTAATCCCAAACTCCCAATTCAGCCCTCTCCAACCCACCTGCGCCTTGGCGAGCACCAGTCTATTCTCTATGTCCCTGATTCTGTTTCTGTTTCACAGACAGATTCATCTATTTCATATTTTAGATTCCACATATATCATACGGTATGTGCCTTTCTCTTTTTGATTTACTTCACTTAGTATGATCATCTCTAGTTGCATCCATAACCCAGTTATTCTTAAGCAAATTACTGAGCATTTTCTGATTAACCACTTTAAGGAGCATAGAAATACATAAGATACAGAATTTACCATAAAAAAAAATCTATCATCTGATGAAAGAGATGTATACTCACTATATTAAACATATTACATTAAACACTCACTGTGTTATAAAGAAAAATCAAGTAAGGAATTACCTTTTCCTATGTACTTATATCTGTGATGGTAATCTACTCTGAGACTAACTGAAGTACCTCCTCCATTTAGTCAGTTGTAGTTACTGCGTCACAAGTATCATGCCTCAATAGAACACAGAAAAAGTTTTGAGTGTTGGTACTGAATTTCAAATGCTGAAATTAGAGTTTAAGACTACGATTTGAAAGACTATATACATCAAGCTTTTGTGCATCTTAAACTAAATAAAATCTCAATAGGATGAGGTAGGGAAGATGACAGAAAAGCTAGAAGGAAGCTAAGAGAGCTTAGACATTAATGGAATTTTGAAGAAAGGGTCCTGTCTCTGTAGTAGGCTGAACAACAGAAACCCTTAGGCAGATGTGGAAGATCTGACAGCGAACAGACCTTTGTCCCAAACCCTGGCAGTCTGGAGAGGCAAACACAGAGTTCTTTCTGTGCCAAGGGGCTGCAGTGAAACAATCCCACAAAGCTCTCCTGCCATACCCGAGAAGGACATGGAGAATACAGAATGATATTCCATATGCCTCCGCACAGCATGGACAAGACACAGAGAACCAGTGACCTGAACAGGTTAAAGAGGCTGCGGCAGGAACCTGCACAAACCAACTGCCAAAGACCAGATGCAAAAGAAAACATCTCAGCAGGTGGCCGAGTGGTGTGGGTGGATGAGAATCACGTCACCCCACACCACCAGTAGTGGCACAGGGTTGGTGAAAATGTTAGTTACTCATTCATGTCCGACTCTGTGACCACACAGAAGGTAGTCTGCCTATAGGGGAGCCTAGTGGGCTACAGTCCATGGAATTCTCTAGGCAAGAATATTGGAGTGGGTTGCCATTCCCTTCTCCAGGGGATCTTCCCAACCCAGGGATTGAACCCAGGTCTTCTGCACTGGCAGGCGGATTCTTTATCATCTGAGCCACCAGAGAAGCATAGGGCAGAGCATTGAAAGTGAAAGTGAAGTTGCTCAGTCCTGTCTGACTCTTTGCGACCCCATGGACTGTAGCCCACCAGGCTCCTCCCTCCATGGGATTCTCCAGGCAAGAGTACTGGAGTGGGTTGCCATTTCCTTCTCCAGGGAATCTTCCCAACCCAGGGATCGAACCCAGGTCTCCCGCATTCCAGGCAGACGCTTTAACCTCTGAGCCACCAGGGAAGCCAGGGCATAGCATTAGTCCCCTCTAAATTACATGAAACCTCAGAGGAAACAGGATAAACAGACCTTGAATTGATTGAAATTTGGCTTCCATAACTGCGCATAATGAAGAGGGGCTCAAAATGGAAATTAAGTACATTACTTTTTTAATTTTGGCCATGCCATATGGCTTGTGGATCTTAGTTCCCTGATCAGGGATCAAACCCAGGCCTCAGCGGTGAAAGTGCTGAGTCCTAACCACTGGAACACCAGGGAATTCCCCCAATTACTTTTAAAAAGAAAACAAGTGGGCACAGTTTCGGTCCCTGGTTGGGGAACTAAGATCCCATATCCTGTGTGGTGCAGCCAAAAATAAAAAAAGATTCACTGTGAGCTTTTTTTAGCACTCAAACAAAAAATAAAAAAACTTAATGTATAATTTCAACAAAAGTTATCTAGGGATAAACATTTCACTAACATTCAAATCTAAAAATGACTGATCCTTATCAAAGCTTTGGTCAGAGCTGAAAACAGACATTGTTTTTCAACAATGTTAAAGAAATTACCAAGCGTCCCCTTAACTTGTCTTTTTCTTTCACAAATATTCAATAAAATCTTGAAAAAAGCCTTAAACCTTCAGTCAATGGTGGTGTTCCTGCAAGTCTATAAGAATATAGTTTTCTGGTGACCTAGCCTGTTTCAAGGATAACTTAAATGCCCAAAGATAGAGTTTACTTCAGACATCTTTCTAATCCCCAGAATCTGTGAATATGTTAGTGAACAAGGAAAAAGGGAGTTTACAGATGTCCTTAAGGTAAGAATCTTGAGATGTGGAAATTATCCTAGACGATCAGATAAGCTCAATGTAAACACAATTGAGTCCTTATAAGATGGAGTCAAGATAAGAGTCAGGGAAGGAGATGTGAGGAAAGAAACAGAAGTCAGAGAGAGATGTGAAGATGCTATGCTTCTAGCTTTGAAGGTGCAGTAAGGGACCACCAGACAACAAGGAATGCAGGCGGCCTCTAGAAGCTGGAAGAAGGAACATGGATTTACCACTAAAACTTCCAAAGAGAATGCAGCCCTACCATCACTTTTTTTTTTTTTTTTTACTAAGCAGGCCCAACCCTGCTTAGCTTCCAAGATCAGATGAGATCGGGCGCCTTCAGGCTGATATGGCCAGAGCCCCTACCATCACTTTTAATTTTAGCAGCAAAGGCCCATTGTGGACTCCTGACTCCTAGAACTAGAAGGTAATAAATCCGTATTGTTTGTCGTCACTAGGTGTGTGGTAATCTGTTAGAATAGCAACAGACTCCAATAACCAATCTCTCTATGCACTAGTTAGTTCTATTTCTTTGGAGAACCCTAATACAAAGGGAATATTTAGTTTATCACAAAAGTAGATATTGGACCCAAAAAGTCACAAGCCATTATTTAATATTCTCCTAGTACATTTGCTTTAAAAGTTTTCTGTTTTAGGTAGAAGAGTTATTTTTATAGTAGGAGTTATTTTTATAGTAGTTTATCTGATAGCCCTAGGTTTAATACTACAAGGAAGGGAAGACAGAAGGCAAACTAAACAAAAACAGGATGTTTCTTCTTAAGTAAGATAATTTCTTGACAAATACTTTTGTTCCCCTATGTAATAAATCAAGTCAAATGAGAACCACATTAGAGTTGTCACTTCATTAAAATTATCATCCAACTTACAAATATGAAGGAATGCATTTATAGTAAGGACACCTGTGGTATAAGATTTACCAACAGTTCCCTCAGAAATAACTGGGGACTTACTTTATTATTAAAAACTAATGAAAGTAATAAAAAAAGTATGATAATAAAAATATCTTTTACCTCTTAATTGAAAGATTCTTAGAAACTTTTTTAAAAAACTCTCTTTCTGCATTCTGGTCTTCAGCGCTCAGTTCAAAACAGACTGGATTTTTGTCAGAAGGTTCAACATTCTGAAATAAAGTAGGTCATACTTTGAGATGTGACTTAAATAAACACCAGAGAACACTATATAGATGAAAAGTAGCTCTGAAACACTGGGTGGAAAGGGGAATTATGATTTCTGTAACTGTAATCTTTCTTTAAAAAAATATTTTTTAATTGAGATATAATTGACATACCATTATAATACTTTGAGGTATACAACATGATTTGATATTTGAATATATTGTTAAACATCCACCACAATTAAGTCTAGTTAACATTCACCACCATACAGATGATAAATTTTTTCTTATGATAAGAATTTTCAAAATATAATATAGTATTGTTAACTATATTCACCATGCTGTATATTACATCTCCATGACTCACTACTTTAAAACTGCAAGTCTGTGTCTTTGGACCACCTTTGGCCATTCTGGCCGCCCTCAAACCTTCCCTAACCCTTGTCACTCTCTTGCAAATCACCGATTTGTTCTCTGTCCGTGAGTTCAATAAAATGTTTTAATTTTTTTTAAATATTCCACATACAAGTGACATACGGTGTTTGTCTATGTTTTACTAATTTCACTTAGCATAATGCCCTCAAAGTCCATCTATGTTGTCACAAATGGCAAGATTTCCTTTCTTTTTTATGGTTGAATAGTTTTCCATTATATAAACGTGATATAATATAAATCATATTTTCTTTATCCATCCATCCATGGACACTTAGGTTATTTGAAGCCTTGGCTATTGTAAATACTGTTGCAATTAACATGGTGGTGTGGGTATCTTTTTGAGTTAGTGTTTTTGTTTCCTTTGGATAAACACCCAGAAGTGGAATTACTGAATCATATGGTAATTCTATTTTTATTCAACCTTTTAAAAAACTATCTGCTTACTATACAAATGAAAGTGAAAACTTAATTTTGCTATATAACTTACAACTTAATAACCAGGATTCAGTTAAATAGTAACTTTAAACTGAGGATACAATCTGAAGAATAAAATGAGTGAATGATATATGTCTCTAAAATGGAAATAAGTAATTATACCTCAAAGATGATTATGCTTATAATTAAAATACAAAAACTTAATTCATGAATCAATACAACCTATAAATGAAATTAAAGGCACAAAATAAGATCTGAGTGGAAACACACTGTTATTTAGGGATTGTCAATATTTTTGTAAAAAGATACATAATTTTTTTTTAGAATTATTTTTTATTGGCCTTAGAATGTTTTTCTTAAAAGAATATATTTCATTTAAAAAAACATTATATTTTTATTTATTCATTTATTTGGCTATACTGTGTCTTAGCTGTGGCATGTGGGATCTAGTTCCCTGACCAGGAAGGAGCACAGAGTCTTAGCCAATGGACCACGAGGCAATTCCCAGCCTTAGAATGCTTTTACATAATGATACTTATGGTTTCAAAGACCTACTTTTTCTGGGACTGTCACCTAAATGTATTTTTATGTATGTTATTGGATACAGCAACAATCCACTCTGAATCCAAGGATTACATATTATAGATGCTGATTTTTAACTATGAGAAATCATTTTTTATACCCATAATTAAAAAAGTAACTTTCAGGACAAAGGAAACACTAAGATCACAAATTAACTCTCAACATCATAAAATGAAACAATACATAAATTCTTGATATAGCCTTAAAAGGTTTTAGAAAAACAGGGAAAAGTTACTCTGTGGATAACATTTGATCCTGTATTAGAATTTGGTTCTGGAGGTATGTCCTAAAATTTACAAAATGAAATTAACCATAAATGAATAAAATTAATATTAAGTAAGACTGATCAAAAATAAAGAAAGCCTAACACTTTGAGTTACTATTTTAAAGGGTAGAGACCACTGGGTTTAAAAGGCCAATATACAGTAACATATAACTAAGTAGTCATTAGTGTGCTAGGTGGTCCAATCACACTTACTTTGAAAAGGCGTAATGTTTCCTTGCTGGTTAGTAGCTGGAATCGAAGGTCAGGTAACCTGCCATCACAAGGGAGGCATTCATAAAATTCAGGGTCCTTATGTGTCACAGAATAGAGAACTATGATGAAATTTCCAGATTCTGAAAAAACCCTGGACAAAAAAAAAATGCCATTTACTTAAAATTTATTGAAAATAACAAAAGCACATCAAAGAATTCTATTTGAGTCTCTCAACTTAGTTAACAGACTAAACAGTCCAATTTTTGGAAAAAACTGAAGAGCACACCTATGCTTACTTTTCTCTGACCAGGTATTGAATCCACACCCCCTGCAATTAATTTTTACTGGAGTATAGTTGATTTACAATGTTGTGTTAGTTTCTGCTGTACAGCAAATTGCATCAGTTACACAACATACAACCCCTCATTTTCAGATTTCCTCCCATTTAGGCCACCACAAGCATTAAGTAGAGTTCCATGTGCTCTGCAGTAGATTCTCATTAGTTATCTATTTTATACATAGTAGTATATATATGTCAATCCCAATCTCCCAATCCATCCTACCCACCACTCCCCTTGATATCCAGAGGTTTGTTCTCCACATCTGTCTATTTCTGCTTTGCAAATAAATTAATCTGTATCATTTTCCTAAATTCCACATATAAGTAATATTATTTGATATCTGCTTTTCTCTTTCTGACTTACTTCACTCAGTATGACAATCTCTAGGTCTATCCACATCTCTGCAAATGGCCCAATTCTGTTCCTTTTAATGGCTGAGTAATATTCCATTATATTATATATATGTACCATGTCTTCTTTATCCATTCCTCTATTGATGGACATTTAGGTTGCTTCCATGTCCTGGCTATTGTAAATAGGGCTACACTGAACATTGGGGTGCATAAATCTTTGGGAATTACAATTTTTTTCCAGGTATATGCCCAGGAGTGGGATTGCTGGGTAATATGGTAGTTCTAATTTTAATTTTTTAAGGAACCTCCATACTGTTCTCCACAGTGGCTGTACCAATTTATAATACATCCGCACCAACAGTGTGGAGTTCCCTTTGCTCCACATCTTCTCCATCATCTATTGTTTGTAGGTTTTTTGATGATGACCATTCTGACCTGTGTGAGGTAATACCTCATTGTAGCTTTGATTTGCATTTCTTTAATAAGTGATGCTGAGCATCTTTTCAAGTGTTTGTTGGTCTGTATGTTTTCTTTGGAGAAATGTCTATATAGGTCTTCTGCCCATTTTTCCACTGGGTTACTTGGTCAATCCTAAAGGAAATCAGTCCTGAATATTCATTGGAAGGACTGATACTGAAGCTCCAATACTTTGGCCACCTGACGAGAACTGACTCATTGGAAAAAACCCCTCATTTTGGGAAAGACTGAAGGCAGGAGAAGGGGACGACAGAGGATGAGATGGTTGGATGGCATCACCGACTCCATGGATGTGAGTCTGGGCAAGCTCCAGGAGTTGGTGATGGACAGGGAAACCTGGCGTGCTGCAGTCCACAGGGTTGCAAAGAGTCAGACACAACTAGAGACTAACTGATACTGACTGCTTGGTTCCGATATTGAGCTGCATGAACTGTTTATATATTTTGGGGATTAATCCCTTGTCAGTCACTTCATTTGCAAATATTTTCTTCCATTCTAGGGGTTGTCTTTTTGTTTGGTCTATGGTTTCCTTTGCTGTGCAAGAGCTTTTGAGTTTAATTTGGTCCCACCTATTTATTTTTGTTTTTATTTTCATAACTCTAAGAGGTGGGTCAGAAAAGATCTTGCTACAATATATGTCAGTGAGTGGTCTGCCTATATTTTCTTCTAAGTTTTACAGTGTCCGCCCTTACATTTAGGTCTTTATTTTGAGTTTATTTTTGTGTATGCTGTTAGTTGTTGTTGTTTACTCAATCAGTCATGTCTGACTCTTTGCGACTCCATGGACTGTAGCTAGCCAGGCTCCTCTGTTCATGGGATTTCCCAGGCAAGAATATTGGAGTAGGTTGCCATTTCCTTCTCCAGGTATGGTGTTAGGGAGCATTCTAATTTCAGTCTTTTACATGTAGCTGTTCAGTTGTCCCAGCACCACTTATTAAAGAAGGTTGTCCTTTCTCCACTGTATACTCTTCTCTTTGTCATAGATTAGATGACTATAGGTGTATGGGTTCATCTCTGGGCTTTCTATCCTATTCCACTGGCTGATATTTCCGTTTCTGTGCCAGTACCATATTTTTTCACACTGTCTTGATTAATGTAGCTTTGTAGCACAGTCTGAAGACAAGGGACCTGATTCCCCCAGATCAGTTTTTCTTTTTCAAGATTGCTTTGGCTATTTGGGGTCTTCTGTGTTTCCATAAAATTTGTATAATTTTTTGGCTCTATAATTTTTTGGTTCTAATTCTGTGAAAAATGCCACTGGTAATCTGAGAGGGATTACACTGAATCTGTAGATTGCTTTGGGTAGTACAGCCATTTTACCAATACTGATTTTTCCTGTCTAAGAACATAGCACATCTCTCTGTTTGCATCATATTCAATTTCTTTCACCAGTATCTTATAATTTTCTGAGTACAGGTCAGGTTAGACAGGTTTATTCCTAGGTATTTTGTTCTTTTTGCTGCAATGGTAAATGGAACTGTTTCCTTAATTGCATTTGCTAGTTCTTATTTGACAATCTTGGATTTCTTTCCATGTCACTATATTCTATACTATTCTATACTATACAGTATATTCTATACTATACCTTTGATATTCTGATTCTTTGCTAGTTACTATCCAGTAATATAACATATAGATGTGCTATTACTGATTCATGTAGACTTCTAAAAGTGGATATTTAAATTATTTATAGTATTTCACTATTGTAAACAATGATAAAATGAATATTCATTTTGTTCACTACATGACTCAACAAATATTTGTAAAGTAATCAAGAGTCCTTAAAACACACACCAAAACCCAGCATTTAAAAATACTTTTAGTAATTCTCTACTCTGTAAAATGTTGAATGAAAATGATTTGGGGATATATTATACTATTAACAAAATAAGGCAGTGGGGATTCAGGAGGCAGAATGCCCATTCTGTTCAATTCCTCGCTTGAGAGTCAGATAAGACCACTGATCAGAATGCTGTTAAGTATCAACCTAAGCTATGTCAAGCAATACTGATGCCTCTTTGGTTAAAGGGTGGCATTACAGTCCAGGTATCAAAGAAATTGCCTAATGCTTCAGACTAACAGAGAGAGCTTCAAAACTAACTTTACCGAGCATTTACTATCAGTAAGTAATTAAAGCAAGACCAGTCACTGATAATAAAACTTAATTGTACTAATATGCCAAAATGAAAATTTACTTTCCATTTTATTGCAAGGAAAACTAATTTTATTTTACAATTAAAATAAAATGTAAAAAGTAGAATTGTAAAAGCTTCTAAGGAGATTTTTAATAAAAATCCTTTCTAACCAAAGCAGAAAAAGGAAGGATAAATCTGACTTTAAAAAAACATCTATTTGGGAAAAAATATTAACCAAAGTCAAATAAAATGACATTCTGGGGGAAATAAACTTGTGCCTATGTATCTATAGAGAGCTCAGTCATATCTAACTCTTTGTGACTCCCACAGACTGGACTGTTGCCCACCAGGCTCCTCTGTCCATGGGATTTCCCAGGCAAGAATACTTGAGTGGGTTCTATTTCCTTCTCCAGAGGATATTCCCAACCCAGGGATTGAACCTGTGTCTCCTGCACTGGAGGCAGCTTCTTTACCACTAAGTCACCTGAGAATCCCACCAATACATATATACATATGCACTTTTTTGTAACACATTTATATGCATATATAAAATCTTTGTAGCATATAACACATATATTTTAATAAATACATAGATCTCTGTGTGTGCATGTGTGGTTAGTTGCTTCACTAGTGTCTGACTCTTTGCAACCCTAGGGACTCTAGCCCGCCAGGCTCTTCTGTCCATGGGACTTTCCAGGCAAGAATACTGGAGTAGGTTACATGCCCTCCTCCAGGGGATCTCCCCAAGCCAGGGATCGAACCCATGTCTCCTGCACTGCAGGCGGATTCTTTACTGCTGAGCCACCAGAGAAGCCCATTTTCTCTGTATACTTTACATATTGTATAAATGCATACATACAGAGAATAAGAAAAAGAGCTGTTGTAAAGCAATGTGAAAAAGATGTACAATCCAATAGAATAAAGGCAAGAGACATGATTAGGAAGTTCCAAGAAGCTGATGTGATAAAACATCAGAAAAGGCCATTTTTCCCCTGTCAGTTCTGCAAAGATCAAAGTCCAATGACGGCCCTCCAGTTACCTCTCTGAGGTCTTATTGTTTTTCCCTTTCCTCACTCCTCTCCAGCCACACTACCTCCTTTCTGTGCCTTAAAGATGCAAGGTGATCTTTCACGCACAGCCTTTGCACCCATCTGTCTGGGACGCTGCCCCCGACAGCCACACGGCTTACTCCCTCATTTCAGGTCTTCGCCTGCCTGACTGCCTGTTTAAAACTGCAACCCTACCTGCCAGTGTATCAACACAACATCTGCCTCCCCTGCTTGTTTTTCTTCACAGCACTTATCACCTTGTAAACTACTATTTATTTTACTTTTCCTATTTAATGCTTTTCTCTATAGGGTCTTTATTTTGTGTACTGCTTACTGCCAATATCACAAATAGTGCTTGATACATAGTAGGCGCTCAACAAATACTTGTTCCACAGTGTTAGTGAGGGGATGGAGAAAACAGGCACTCTCAAACCCGGTCAGAAAGATTATAAATTGGTAGCCTTTGAAGGGCAAATTGGCAATATCTACCAAAGCTTCCCAGGTGGCGCTAGTGGTAAAGAATCTGCCTGCCAACGCAGGAGATGCAAGAGACATAGGTTCCGTCACTGGGTTGGGAAGATTCCTTGGATAAGGGCATGATAACTCACTCCAGTATTCTTCCCTGGAGAATCCCATGGACAGAGAAGCCTGGAAGGGTCTCACACAGTGGGACATGACTGAAGCGACTTAGCATGCACCAAAACTTAAAATTATATGCTATTTCACCCAGAAAAAAAAAAACACGTTTAGGTATTTATTCTACAAATATACTAGTATCTGCACACAAAGATGTATAACACAAAGTTATCTGCAAGCAAAAGGAGCAGTTTTAAAAATGTAGTATCTATTATTTACTATTCAGTTGTAAAACATACGTGTTAAATCTATATGTGCCAAGATTTAGTAATGATCTCTAAGTTGTAATGACATAAAGAAAAAAGCAACAGAGAAAAGGGTAAACAGTGTGATCTCATTTTTGATTTAACTTTTATAGGTCAGGAAGGGTGATATTTGTCTATGCTTCAAGAAGGAAGCAATCCTTGAACTGTGGTTGTCTCTGGGGATGGGGTATCTGGGGAAATGGGGTGGAAGAGACATTTTTATTATGCATCTTTATGTATGTCTGATTTATTGTCATGTACTTGCACTGGCTTTCCATTAAATTTTCTTTTAAGTGCATTATAGCCACCAAAGCAGACAGAAAGAGAATATGGGATTTTCATTTAATAGACGAAGAAAGTAAGAGGCAAACAGTGGTATCATGTACAAAATAAAATGAGGAAGTGAGGTCAGAAAGTTTATTACTTCCAAAGCTTATACTTTAGTTCTAAGAACATTAAACTTCAAGTGTTTCTTAGGGTACTATCAGTAGCACTGAGTAAATAAAACACTTGTAAGGTAAAAAAATTCTAACTTATTTTCAGTCACATCAATGAAAATTAATCTTTTTTATAAAATAGAATGCTAGAGTAGATGATCCCAAGGGTTTTTTTCCCTCCACTCATTAAAAATGTATCTTTTGTGTTACAGTACTGTTGTTAGGCAAGTGAATTTCTTGATATTTCCAAGTTTAGCACAACATCATCTTTTTTGTCTGGTTTTATTCCTACTTAATGTAAGGCTTCTTTTCCTTGGTGTGTTTGTTCTTCTGGTTTGTAAATAATATAAAAGGTTAAGGCATTGCATGAATCTTAAATGATACCAATAAAACATGAGTAGAGGAAAAGATCTAAATAAAACCCTATCAAAATAAAAACATCACTTACCTTTCTTGAATAGAAGAACTGAACATGTATCGCAAGCAGCAGGCCCATACCTGAGGACTATAGATATGTATAATTCCAGACAGCCAGCTAAAACAAAAAATAGAAATTAAGAACTATAGTCATTTACAAATTAGCATTTAACATCCTTTAGATTATGTTCTTCTCAAGGTAATGTGGCAGAGATTCTTGGCATTCACCAGGAATAAATTAAAGGGCTCATAATTAAGAAATCTATGAACATTAAACCATGGTGATAATTAAGGGGAAGACTATAGATATAGCTGTAACTATAGATGGATACTTATAGAGAGAGCACTACTTTCTGTCCTTTTCCACCTGACATGGTAGTCAAATGGTGAGAGAGAAAATGGTTAACAACAGAGGTGAAAATAAGAATTAATCAATTAGCCTGCACTAGAAAGAATATTCTAAAATAAGGGAGGATGAAGTTAGCAGCCTAAAACCATAGTTATTGAAAGGACTGAATTCTATAAATATACAGGGTAGCCTGAAACACAGAAAATTCTTAACAGATACTCACTTAGCAGGACCAACACACAGCCACTGCCAAGACCAGAGTGAACAGACAGTAAACAGATTTCATAGTCCACAAAACATTTGTGCACTCTTATTTTTTAACTCTGCACATACCATTCCCACACATGGGTTCCTTACCCCATCAGTCCTTCCTTCTATTGGCCACACACGTAAGGTCCAGCTCAAGTTTGCCTTTCCCCATCATCTCTCTTAAAAACAGCAATAGTGCTCACTCTAAACTGTTTATTTCATAGTAAATTATAAATTCCTTGAGCTTTAAATCCCAACACAGTATGAAACACAAGACTATGTATAGGGTAAGCACTCAATAAATACTGAATTAAGATAAATTTCTGACTGAATAATCTGCCGAAATGTCATTAACCACTAACTTGAAAGAGACAGCCATAAATACTGAGAATTTCTGGAAAATTGTCTGACATTTTAAACAAGGTTATATTCTGAGTCCTGGATTCTTCAAATTGCCTTAAGGACTGGAATAGTGAGTAAGGTTAAAGAAACAGGGCTCTAGGGCTTCAGCTTCAACCAGAAGAATTCAGCTTTTCTTTATATACTAGAATTCTTCCTAAGATTGGACAAAAATCTTGCTTTAATTGGTTCAGCTATTAAAATAAGAAAGCTTAAGCATCATTGGCATTCACAATTTTATAAGGTAAAAGTGAAAGTCGCTCAGTCGTGTCCGATCCTTTGCGACCCCATGGACTGTCCATGGAATTCTCCAGGCCAGAATACTGGAGTGGGTAGCCTTTCCCTTGATCCAAGTATTAATGACATATTTATAGTACAAATGATTCACATGTTTATCATATATATTTAAATACATATATGGCTGAAAAGGTTTTTATAAATAATGCAATACTTACATTCCCACTAATGGTAGAGAATAGACCTTGGGATCAGATTCCAGCAAAAGTAACAGCTTGCGTGTCTCATCCATGGTGAGATATCTAAACAAGAGACATTCATATAAAAACAATTGGAACTATGTACTTTACCTAAAAGAGAATCATCTGAATGCTAAAGAAGTATATTTCAGGCAGAGAAAAGGATTCAAATGAATAATTTCTCTCACGTACACACAAAGAAAAGAGTTCAAAGTGTAGAAAAAGACTCCAGCAATTCCAAGGACAAAATAGAACAGATTTAATATCTTAAAATTTCTATCTATTAAAATGGTCAATGAAGATTACACATCTTTTGAAAAAGCTTGCTCTGAAAGTGTCAACTTTTTAAAAATCAAAAGTATTAAAATCAAGGCTGACAATTTCAGAACCAAATAGATTTCCTTGAGAGAAATGAACTTCCTGTTGCTGGAAGTGATCAAGCATCCAGGTGACTTGACAAGATTACAACAAATGTGACTTGTCAACGAAGGACACTGAATTAGGTGAGCGGTATTCAATCTTCCTTGTACTATATTCCTCCAACTGCTATCAAAGAATTTTGCAAATCATGATAGAACCCCAAAGCTCACTTTTCCCTAAAAGGACATTATACTACATTTATACTTCATTATTGTACTTATTTACTGACAATAAGTTTGAAGAATATGATAACTACAGTACAACTGTCAAGAGTTAACTTTATCAGGTACCATTTCACGCCAGTCAGAATGGCTGCGATCCAAAAGTCTACACGCAATAAATGCTGGAGAGGGTGTGGAGAAAAGGGAACCCTCTTACACTGTTGGTGGGAATGCGAACTAGTACAGCCACTATGGAGAACAGTGTGGAGATTCCTTAAAAAACTGGAAATAGAACTGCCTTATGATCCAGCAATCCCACTGCTGGGCATACACACTGAGGAAACCAGAAGGGAAAGAGACACGTGTACCCCATGTTCATCGCAGCACTGTTTATAATAGCCAGGACATGGAAGCACCCTAGATGCCCATCAGCAGATGAATGGATAAGAAAGCTGTGGTACATATACACAATGGAGTATTACTCAGCCATTAAAAAGAATACATTTGAATCAGTTCTAATGAGGTGGATGAAACTGGAGCCTATTATACAGAGTGAAGTAAGCCAGAAAGAAAAACACCAATACAGTATACTAACGCATATATATGGAATTTAGAAAGATGCTAACAATAACCCTGTGTACGAGATAGCAAAAGAGACACTGATGTATGGACCAGTCTTATGGACTCTGTGGGAGAGGGAGAGGGTGGGGAGATTTGGGAGAATGGCATTGAAACATGTATAATATCACGTATGAAACGAGTCACCAGTCCAGGTTCGATGCATGATACTGGATGCTTGGGGCTGGTGCACTGGGACAACCCGGAGGGAGGGTATGGGGAGGGAGGAGGGAAGAGGGTTCAGGATGGGGAACACAGGTATACCTGTGGCGGATTCATTTCGATATTTGGCAAAACTAATACAATATTGTAAAGTTTAAAAAAAAAAAAAAAAGTTAACTTTACTGTTATGGCTTTAAAACACCAAAGTAAAAACAATTCCATTTGTGATGTAAAGTCTTGACAATACCACAGAAGATACATTTTATTGCTATGCTGCTAAGTCACTTCAGTCGTATCTGACTCTGTGCAACCCCACAGACGGCAGCCCACCAGGCTCCCCCTGTCCCTGGGGTTCTCCAGGCAAGAATACTGGAGTGGGTTTTATTGCTATAATAACCTTAAAACACAAAGATGATGAATGTATCAAACCATGATGATTAAGCCAGAGTTGGCAAGAGTTTTACATTAGTAAAATGACACTTACACCTGCTTTGAGAGCTCTTCTGCCTTGACAACCTGATAAATTTCTGCTTCACTACTAGATGGACACAGATATTAAAGAAAATAAACTAATTTTTTGGTTAATTTTAACACACATTTCTGTGTCCCCATTGAGAAGTACTTTATTCCTCCAAGAGAATTTAAATGTTCAATTTAGTTCAAACACTTAAAAATCACTTTGTCTTTTGACCATTCCATCATTTTGGAACACTTTTTCCTTTGTGCCACTACAACCAGAAAGGTGCTCTGATCAGTATGTAGGCATTTTCTTGCTATTTCAGGGACACTCAGAGAAGAAAAACCTTTTTCTTATCTTTTTTTGAAGAGGCATTTTGGTAGACAAGACTTGGAGTTGAGTTTACCTTGCCGAACAGTTTCAGCTCTGGAGACCTAACAGGAACTAGGGTGGAGTCAGTGGGAAAGGAAGCCAGAAAGGAATTGCTTAGACTTTAAAGCAGTGGGTGCTTACATTGTCTGACCTAGGTCAGCAGACAATGGTTAAAGAAAGTGGATGAGGATTCAGGGAAGCAGCCCTGCTGAGGACCAGAAAGCAAGCAATTTGGCATGCATTTCCTAAGAAACCAAGAGTGGCGGATAGGAGGCTGGAGAGGATGCTGCTGCAGCAATGTGAGGAAACTCCACCCTCAAGTGGTTGACAATTTAGGAGGCAAGAGTATGTAACATTTTAATTTAATTATCTCCTTTATCTGCTGTGCTCATTATCCACAAGTAAAACTGCATATTACAAATAATTCTCTAGCCTCCGTTAGGCTCATTATCAGAAAAATAATTAATTCAGCAAAAATTAACAATTTTAGGGACTTCCCTGGTGGTCTAGAAGCTAAGACTCTAAACTTCCAATGCAGGGAGCCTGGGTTTGATCCCTCCTCAGGGAACTAGATCCCACAAACTGCAACTAAGAGTTCGCATGACTCAACTAAAGATCCTTCCTCCCGCAACAAAGATCGGAGGTCCCATATGCCAAAACTACCACCCGGTGTAGCCAAATAAACAAGCAAAAAAAATTAGCAATTTTTAAAAAAATAACCACTTTATCACCTTCCTTGGTTATTTCTCTAGCCATCACATATCAGGCATGTAAAGTGACTGAACAATTATTTCATATTACATGAATAACATGAAAATATACTAATGTGACCAATATTTAAAATTCTGGATGAATATGTCTTTTACTTACCCATATTTATAGGTACCTTGAATTTGAGAAATATTCAGATTACTGCTCAAATTTCTTGCTAGAGCTGTTGGAATGATGGAGATGGGTTTCACAGGTGTGCACTTAAAGGTGTTTGCTAGAGTTACTGCTGCCCAATCCAAGTCGAAATCCACAGTGTCCAAACTCTCCTTGGAAGTGATATGAGCTCTCAGGGCAAGTAGTTTTCCACAGTCCAAGGGCTCTTTGCTACACACATGATGCTGCAGAGCCTGAGGAATCAACATCACACGATTATTCTAAAATTTTGAAATCTGTACACATCTCTAAAGTATTTGTTTCATATATCTTGCATTAACAAAAAAATTTCTGATTTGCAATATTTCAATTCTCTTATTTCTTCCATGTGACCAGAAGGTTACATGAAAAATGATGTTAAATCAAATAAGATTTACTATACTGTACAAGATTTTCTATACTCCATCTATATAAAGAAGTCCCATTCCTCTTTGATTATGTTCTTATTACCCCATATGGTCAAGTTAGTTCTTCCTCTGTAGTTGCTCATGTACACTGTCCTTTCTGGTCTCACTGCCACCACTCTACTATTGGCAAATACATCCCTGACTATTGCAAGGCCTAACTATTCTGACTCTATTCAGCCTGCCCTATCACATTAATCATCCTTGATTTAACAGTATCTCCTTTTCAGAAATTGTCAATGAAAAACACAGCCCATTAGACAAAGTTAAAATTCCTTAGCTTGGCAGACAGGGCTCTCTCTGATCTAGACACACTAGTTCTGAAGTCTGACTGCCCACAAATCCAGCAAAAATCTCCACCCTCAATGTTACCCTTGTACTTTGCTATCTTAGTCATGTTGCTTCCTCTTCCAGAATGCTACCCATGTTATCCACCTACAATTTCCATCCTCAGAAACTACAGTTAATTGCACTTTAGGTCAACAATCATTTAGTCAGAAATTTTTATGAATATCTATTAAATATGGGTTTATTAAAATACAACATAGTACACATAATTTGATTCTTTGCTGAATTAGGAATAATCACATTATCAACAAATCTTACCTTGAAAGATGAATTAAAGTCATCTGCATTGTGAGTTATTATTTCTCTTGAACAAAGTCCTTGAGTATGAATTTTGCATGGGATTACAAAGTCCCCAGGAAGAGAAGCAGTAGGGATTCTTTCCAATAATTCAGGTACCTCTCGACCAGGATCAAAACGATCTACTGTCAATGTCATACTTTCTTCATCTGTAGAACAAAACAGCAGTTATTATGTGTGCATGCATGCTCAGTCACTAAGTCGCGTCTGACTCTTTGTGACCCCATGAACTGTAGCCTGCTAGAGTTCATGGGATTTCCCAGGCAAGAATACTGGCGTGGGTTGCCATTTCCTCCTCCAGGGCATTTTCCTGACCCAAGGACTGAACCCACGTCTCCTGCATTGGCAGGTGGGTTCTTTACCACTGAGCCACTAGGGAAGCCCAGCAGTTATTATTTAGAACGCCAATTATGAAATGTGAAATCAACCAAGCAAGCCCAGATTATAGGAAAGCATTTTGTTCATACTAACAGTACATTAAACTCTCATTTTAAATTAAAAAAAAAAACTTTTTTTTAACTTTTTATTTTGTATTGTGGTATAGCCGATTAACAAGTAATATGATAGTTTCAGGTGAATAGCATAGGGACTCAGCCATACATATATATATATGTAAACTTGCATTTAAAAAAAATAACTTGCATATATATTCATCAACATGACCAGACTGCAACGTCTATGATAAGCAGTGTCAACTTTAACTCATCTTCCTAACATTGGTATACAGCAAAAAAAGAAAAAATGGTCAAAGTGTATTACAATAATTGGCTGAAGCAGTAAACACAGAGTCTATTATAGTCATAAAAATAATTTTTCAAAGTATGTTACCTTCATCTACTGTGAGAGAACCAAGTAAAAAGCATGGCAAGTTGTTTTTATTCTGTTTAGCATGACGACAAGCAAGTCGAATGGTCTTTTCAGTTACCACAAGCCTTGGATTTCTGAAAAATAACAAGCCTTTTATGAATGTGATGGATCTGATACCTAAAAAATCCTTCTGTAGTGAAATGTTGCCTAAGGTACTATATATATCTTTTAAAATGTACAGAAAGATCACTGCTGGGAAATCCTAGGGTCAAAGGCAAGGTGTAAGGAGGGCTGCCTGGAAAGCAAAACTGCAATAAGCAGACACTGAGGTTACAGTTATTCTTGAGGCATTTGCTTAATTTTATGAACCACAGCAGAGATCAAGAAACTATGAGGTCTCCTATTTTTGTAAATAAACTTTGATTGAAATAGTCACATCCATTTGTTTACATATTATCTATGAACTTCAGTTACCAGCATTGCTGAATACAAAATGTAAATACAATTCACATGCTTAAATATCAAAAGGACTCTAAAATATGAACAAGGAACAAGATGCTATTAAAAAAGACCAAATTTATTATTCTATAAACTTCTATATAAAAATTCTATACATTATTCTATAAAAAAAGTATATAAATGTATATACATATATAATGTATATACAAGTATATACATTAAAAACAAGATGCTATTAAAAAAGACCAAATTTATTATTCTATAAACTATATATGTGTATATATAAACTATATGTGTTATATATGTATATAACTATATGTTATATACATGTTATATACACGTTATATACATACACATATATATGTTATATACATGTTATATATGTATATAAACTATATATATGTATATATATTATATATTACCTTTGGCATGTATAGTATATACATTTAAAAACCTAAATGAACAGGTTAGACGGCAACTAATAAGTAGCACATCTAAAGAGTAAATTAGGAGAGCTGAAGAACAAAAGAAATACCCAAAATGTAGCACAGAAAGATAGCAATAGAAAACATAGGTTAAGAGACATGTAGAAAAGAATCAACAGGTCTAACAAATATTTAACGGAACTTCCACAAGATATTGTTTAAAAAATTATTTATAGTAATCATTGCCTTACATATTCAATGATATCACCCTTCTCTGCCAACTAGTTTAAAACTTAAAAACTTTTTGACATGTAATTTCCTTTAGTTCCTCTATTCAGTTGATCACCAAATGCTATAAAACATTTCTTCAAAACACCTTGTTTCATCCTTTCCTCTTGGTCTCAATGCTGCTACACTGCTCTAAACCCTTATAATACCTAACATTTATTGACTACCTCTTATGCCCAAGCATTGTGCCAACTGCTGCTTTAAAACCTGTCTCATTTAATACTTATAAGAGTACTGTGAAACAAGTGTCACAGTCCCATTTTATTTTAGTTTAGTTTTGGCTGCAATGGTTTTTGTTGTTTTTTGCACTGGCTTTCTCTAGTTGTGGTGAGCAGAGACCACTCTGCTTGGAGTACCTGGGCTTCTCGCTGCGGCAGCTTCTCTTTGTCGCAGAGCACAGGCTCCAGGCATGCAGGCTGCAGTTGCTGCAGCACACAGACTTGCGGGCCCTAGAGCCTGGGTTCAGTGGTTGCAGCGCACAGGCTTAGTTGTTCCATGGCATACCGAATCTTCCCGGATCAGGGATCGAACCCTGTCCCCTGCATTGGCAGGCAGATGCCTATCCACTGAGCTACCAGGGAAGCCCCCCATTTTATAAATAAGGAAACTGATCCTTGGCTACTTTACTGAGGTCACTTAATAAGAAAGGGTAAATCAGGATCTGACCCTCCAGAAGTCTGGCTCTAGTTTAACACCTTAAATCACTATGGTATAAATCTATCACTTAGATTACAGAAAAGCATCTCCCGCTTAGGGCTGACTCTAAGCTCTCCCCACTATGATCTATCCTTCTTAGAACTCTGCTTTTAACAAGTAACTCTCTTATATACAATATTTCAATGGATCTCTATTTTCTATTACTTGAAGCCTAAGCTTCTATGTCTTTCTTTCACAATCCTGGTCATAACTCTAATATTTTACATTCCTTTTAAATGGTCTATCCACTCAAAATCAGTTCAATTTTCTCAATGTTATTCAAATACCATGCTGAAGTATGATGAAAAACTCAGTTTTTATTATATTTTGCTTCTTGAAGTCCTATAATACTTAGTACCTTAGATTTACAGAATATTTTAACTGTGAAATTAGGACTACTTCTCAAAATCATAAGGAACAGGTTTAAGAAGAAGTAGAAAGAATATTTTGCCTCAGGGGAGCCTAGATGGAAACGTTAAAAAAATAATTATTCATAGTAACCACTGCCTTACATATTCTTTAGATTCCTGTTTATACTGGTTTAATTTGAAAATAGAAGCATCTTATACCTGTAGTAACGGAGATGTAAGTAGATGAAATCTCCAATTGGCACTGGGTTCCAAAGTGCACATTTTGATGGAGGAAAATAGAAAGGCACCATCCTGCTTGAAGAAAACCTTAAAAAAAACCAAAGCACAATGAGAAACAGACAAATCTTACAAGAAACAGTTTAAATAACAGGGCTTTTCTGATTACTTTTTTAACTTTAGAAGATTTGAAAAACATTTTTAAAAAGTAAAAGAAAAATCTCTTCTAACTCTACTATCAAGTGAATAAACACTCAAAAGTTATGTCCTTTTTTTCCTATTCACATATACATTTATATACACATGAGCCTTTTAAAAAAGAACTGAGTATAAATTCTATAAAATCTTCTTTAAGTAACAGAAAATGAATATAAACCGTGAATTTAAATTTTAAATTAATATCTGTCTTTCTGAACTAATTTCAGGGTAACACTTAAAAAATTATGAAAAACACAAAACCTTTTCAGGGCTTTCAAACTTGGTATTTTAGGCCCTGTCACATGAGGTCTTTTCTTTTTGCAGCATCACATGGCATGCGTGATCTTAGTTCCCTGACCAGTGATTGAACCTGTGCCTCCTACAGTGGAGTCTCAACCACTGGACTTCCAGGGAAGTCCCACACATATGTTTAATTACCGAAGCATCAGAAAAACATCAATAATTCCTCAACAAAGATCATGCAAGCAACATAAAGCAATGTTAAATCATATGGAGTACCATCACAGAGTTTTTATTTTGTATAAGTGAGTAATTTGAGAAAACTACAATAAGAAAAATAATGCAAAGAAAGCACTAGGAGAAAATATCAGCTAAAGTCACATGTAATTAAAGCAAGAAAGCTCTGACAGTGAGCTACGTACAAAAGTGCATTTGCATGGTGGTAGACTATTAAATAGTTGAATTGAAAAACTATTTATCATATCACACACTAAGAATATCTTGTTCTAGATCTTACTTTCAGGTATCACCTGATAAAACTCACCAACTAAAATACTGGCCCCAGTCATCTACTATGATGATCCATAGATCATCACAGATCCACAGATCATCTGCTATGTACCAGGCATCCTACTAGGCACTTTACATGTACAATATTTCTCACTAAAACTTTCTCAGACACTTTATTGTCCACTTTAGAGATAACAAACTCCAACTTCTACAACTTGATACAACAACTAAGTAGCAGAGCTGGAATGTGTATCTAAGTGTGGCTGATTTCAAAGCTTGTACTACTAGAAACTGAATGATGTAATGCTTTAGACCATGGTTCAGTCTAGCTCTACCACGATCTTAGCTGCTGCTAAGTCACTTTAGTCGTGTCCAACTCTGTGCGACCCCATAGACGGCAGCCCACCAGGCTCCCCCGTCCCTGGGATTCTCCAGGCAAAAACACTGGAGTGGGTTGCCATTTCCTTCTGCAATGCATGAAAGTGAAAAGTCAAAGAGAAGTCGCTCAGTCGTGTCTGACTCTTAGTGATCTCATGGACTGCAGCCTATCAGGCTCCTCCGTCTATGGGATTTTCCAGGCAAGAGTACTGGAGTGGGATGCCATCGATCTTAGCTATGTGCTTGCAAATCTTTATAAGGATTTTTAATCTCTCTTTATTTGAAATAAAGACACAATCTGAAATTAAGAAATTTGTTTAGGGACTTCCCTGCTGGTCCAGTGGTTAAGACTCTCAGCTCCCAATGCAGGAGGCCCAGGTTCAATCCCTGGTCAGGGAACTAGATCCCATATGCTGCAACTAAGACCTGGTGCAGCCAAATAAATGAATAAATATTTAAAAAAAAAAAAAAAAAAAGAAATTTGTTCAAAGTCACAAAGGTAGTTAAGTGACAAACTGTCAATTTATCTATGTCTCTACATCTAATATATTTATTATTTACCAGTTGGAGAGAGGAAGAATGATTTAAGGGTTAAAAGCAAAGCCTGGCTATCAGCTGCTTAGGTCTTTGATTTTCGAACCTGGCTTCAAAATTTGCTGGCTCTGTGACCATGATCCAATCAATGTCTCTGTGCCTGAGTTTCTTCAACTGTTAAACAAAATAATATCAGTATCTCCTGGGAGAGTTATAGTGAATACTTATTAAATGAGTCAATATATATAAAATGCTCAGAAAAAATCCTGGCTTACAGTAAGTGCTCAAGGTTAGCTATTTCTTTTTGTTGTAAGTAGTCCATTTCTTTTCACTGTAAGCAGTAGTGCAGGTTTAAAATCCAACCTGCACTACTTCAGGTTTACTTCTTTATAGTGCACAGTAGAAATCATTTCAGCTGTAAATACTGGCTATACCAGTTACCAACTGTATAACTTTGGGTTGGTTAAGATCTCTATGCTAGTTTCTTCATTGAAAAAAAAAAAAAAGAGGGGGATAATAATAGTACCCATTCCTCATGGGTTTGTTGTGAGGATTAAATAAAAATAATGTATGCAAAGTGCCTATTAGCACAGAACCTGGTTGTTATTAATTTTTTCCTTAATCTAAAGTATACAGGGAGACAGACTTGAGAGGCAAGAAAGATAAAAACACCTTGAAATTGGGTGCAAAGTTCTGCATGTATGTATAAAAGTACTTTTCCTTAGGGAATGAAATTCATGGCTATTAGACATTCAAAGGGGTTTGTAAACAAAAATAATTCAAAACTGCTGCCCTAAAAGCCCACAGATTACTGAAAACCAGAGTTCAATAAATGAATTATTTTCCCTAGAATGTAAGGAATGGATTTGACCCAATAATAAAATTAAAGAGAAGAACAAAGGCTGATAAAGTTTCAAAGAGTAAGAGGTAGCAACAGGAGAGAACAGAAGGGCCAAAATTAAGCAAAAGAATATGATAGCCTCTTTGGGTCATGTTTCCCATTGTCTTCATCAAGAACATCTGGCACAAAGAAAAATAACACAGAGAATAAAGGTAACTCATGGATGCAATTCTAGTTTAGAAGAAAAGAAATTTACATGTCAGCAATAATTGTTCTTCTCAAGGGGGAAAAAAGAACAATAAATGATCCAAAGAGCCAAATAACTCAAGCCATTTTGTCTGCTCCTCAAAGTAGTGACAGACTGAGAAAATTAGGAGACAGGTGGCAAGCTCCTCCTCCTCACACCACACTGAGTGGGAAAAGGCTTAGGTACATTCAGTGTGAAATTTTTCCGATCAAATAATTAGAGTTTATAAGAGGGAAGGAACTCAACCGTTTTCCCATTTGTCTAGGATGTAAATAAATATGTATGTGATCTTTAGCCTCAAAAGTTCAGGTATTATTTTTCATCAATACAAAGACCCTCTGTGAAACTAAAATAAGGAAAGGAGGAAATGAGACTAAGATTTACTGAATGTCTACAATGTCCCAGACCCTTTAGTTTAGTAGTCTTATTTAACCCTTCACAATAACCTTCTGATAGAGATTACTGTCCCCAATTTACAGATGAGGAAATTGAAGCTTAGAGAAGTTAAATAACTTAATCATGGTCACCCACCTAATAAATGGTAAAGCTGGGATATGGACCCAGATTTTCCTGATTCTAAAGATTATTTTTTTCTCCTCTCTTCCAACCCAAATTATGTGAGTAACTATGAAAAGCACATTCTGTAAAAATATTTCTATACCTGGTATTTATCTGGGGCCCTGCAAGAGGATATGTAGACTCCATGATAGTTGGTGAATGATTTATTCAATTTCACATGCTCAGGAACCTAAAGAAATAAAGAGAATATTACTAATGAGTGACAAAAAATAAAAAGAAACATGATTTAACCACATATTAGCAAAATAACAGACAAAATTAGGTTACTTATATGAAGTGTCTTCATCCATAGATGAATAAGATAAAGTGCTTATGAATTCGGATCACTACTTTGTAGTATTTGGCCTATAAATTAATGTTAATATTTATTCTAGGCAGCAAATCCCACCAACTATCTATTTATTAAGATTCTGCACCAAGATCCTTGTATTAATTTAGTGAGCTGGGTAGGGCAGGTAGTATTTAATACATGAGACTTTAACCAAAAGCTTCATAATAGTCAGAAAACCACAAAACAGCAAATAGGAACAATTTGGGCTAGATATTTATTTGGTCTATAATAAAGTCAACAAATTTTCAAGTTTGTGGAGATAGGAGACAAATACTGCATACCCACAAACTAACCTGTATTAGTGCCAAGTCAGTGGTCTTTTCTTGGCTCCTCATACATTCTCTGGGCAATCTCATCCACTCCCATTGCTTCCGAAGCAAACATACCAAACTCTGTCTGCCTCTCTTCCAAGTTTCACATCTGTATTTCTAATTGCCTACTGGATTCTTATTGCTGTTTAGTCACTAAGTCAAGTCTGACTCTGCAACCCTGTAGACTCTAGCCCACAAGCCTCCTCTGTCCATGAGATTTCCCAGGCAAGAACACTGGAGTGGGTCCCCATTTCCTTCTCCAGGGGATCTTCCCCACTCAGGAATCAGACCCTAGGTCTCCTGCATTGCAGGCAGATTCTTTACCACTGAGCCGCTGGGAAGTCCTACCCATTGGATATCGACATCTAAATATTATAAAAGCAAAACACAGACCCCAAAGTCCTTTCTTCACAGCTCATTATTTGCTATGTTTTTTTATCAAATCTTAGAGTTAGAATCTTTAGGCCCTGTGTATTCTACTTCAATCCTAACAAGAATTGTTTAAAAGCAAGGTAAGGAAGGAGAGAGTTATTCATTCTGGTGCAGAAGTCATTCAGAAAATTTTTTAAGTTAAAGTCAGAATCTGGAAATATTTACAAAAACCAAATCCTATTTAAAGTGCCCTTGTAAGGTTGATAAAATGTCCCTCTTAGAGGTATCTGGACTTCATGCAGCTTCTATGGAATGCATGTTTTAAACTTTAAAGTCCTTCTATGCTACTTGGTTGTCATGGACAACAATATTCAGATTGATAGTTGTAACTTTCAGAAGTAATAAAGTGCCGTTTTTCTTTATTAAACAAGAGTCTTAAAACTCCTTATCTGTCTCTTCTTCCTTTATGCATTAAGATAAATAAAAAATGTTGACCTATTATTTCTCATTTCAAAAAAAAACCCATAGGAGACAGTTAATTGATAGTAACACACAAGCAATTAAAGCTAATGTAGTGAAAGTAATATCATGTAACACTTATACCTAGCAAAACATATTCTCCCTGGATAATGGCATAGTTGTGTATCAAATGGAAACCATCAAGTCATCCTTATCTCTCCTTTCCCCCTCTTCCCCAATATAAACTGTCCATCTCCACTGCCTCAGTTCCTGACTTTATTAGCTCTCACCAGATTTACTGAAAAGTCTCCACAGTGCTACCAGAAGGGCTGCCTTTGTGCTCAGTCAAAAAGGGTTGAAAAGCATTAGTTGCTTAGTCGTGTCCAACTCTTTGTGACCCTAAGGACTGTAGCCAGCCAGGCTCCTCTGTCTATGGAATTCTCCGGGCAAGAAAACTGGAGTGGGTAGCCATTCCCGACCCAGGGATGGAACCTGGATCTCCTGCACTGCTGGCAGATTCTTTACCATTTGAGCCACCGGGGAATTATTGCTATATAAATCTGACCAAGTTATTCTCTGGCTTAAAGAGTTGATGGCTCTTCTTTCAATTCAGTTCAGTTCAATCATTCAGTCTGTCCAACTCTGTGCAACCCCATGAACTGCAGCACGCCAGGCCTCCCTGTCCATCACCAACTCCCGGAGTTCACCCAAACCCATGTCCATTGAGTCAGTGATGCCATCCAACCATCTCATCCCCTGTCTTCCCCTTCTCCTCCTGCCCTCAATCTTTCTCAGCATCAGGGTTTTTTCAAATGAGTCAGCTCTTCACATCAGGTGGCCAAAATATTGGAGTTTCAGCTTCAACATCAGTCCTTCCAATGAATATTCAGGACTGATTTCCTTTAGGATGGACTGGCTGGATCTCCTTACAGTCCAAGGGACTCTCAAAGAGTTTTCTCCAACACCACAATTCAAAAGCATCAATTCTTCAGCATTCAGCTTTCTTTACGTCTTCTTTCAATGTCCATCCAATTACTCAGTCGTGTCCGACTCTGTGACCCCCATGGACTAGCCCGCCAGGCTCTTTTGTCCATGGAATTCTTCAGGCAAGAACACTGGAGTGGGTTGCCATTCCCTTCTCCAGGGGATCCTCCTTGACCCTGAGGTTGAACCAGGTCTCCTGATTTGCAGGCAGACTTTTTACAGTCTGAGCCACCAGGGAAGCTCCGGCTCTTCTGCAGAATAAAGGACTTTCAGAACCTGGCCCCATCCTATTATCCCACACATCCCTTCACTCCTACATCACATTCAGTGGATACTGGCAGTATCCACGCACACCTACTGTCCCTTTTATTGGGAAAGCCCTGGTAAACTCTCATCATCCTTCACAATCCAATCCGAATATCAACTCCTCTGTGAAACCGTCTCCTAGATACCATGGTGGTGTTACTACCGACTGTGTTCACACCCACAGCATTTTCACGCTTTGTTATTTATAAATCACTTCCAGCCGACCACGAACTTTAAACGTTAACCGATCCCTTACTATGTAGCTGGAGAAGGAAATGGCAACCCACTCCAGCAATCTTGCTTGGAGAATTCCACGGACAGAGGAGCCTGGCAGGCTACAGTCAATGGGGTTGCAAAGAGTCAGGCAAGATTGAGCAACTATCACTCATTACTATGTAGCTGTCCGAGCATACTGGGCTTCCGTCCAGACATTTTTACAGTAAAAAATTAATATGATAGCATGTTATCGATTGAAAACTTTGTTCACATACCTAAGTACAAATGATTCCCAAGGAATTCATCGTCCCGATTCCCTTTGCGTCATTAGTCCAGGCTCCTAGTCCGCTGAACCCAAAACAGGCAGCAGAGGGTTGCCCACCCTCGTCCCCCAGGCTCGCAGAGGCCCCCGGGGGAACTGAAGCACAAAAATACTCACCGCAATCTCCGCCGAGTTGAGGTTTGTTTGCTGGGCCGGAACAGAGTCCAAGGAGAACCTCTGCCAACTCGCCCCGCCTCTGGGACGTTGAGGGTCGCGGGAACCGGGGCGGCAAATACAAGCTCGCGAAACCGAAGCCCGCGCCACGCCTGCTGACTGGTCGGAAGCCCAACCCATCAGGGAGAAGGGGCGGTGCCGGACTTGACACTCCCGGTCTCCGCGACGCTATGGTGCAACAGCCAATCAGCGCCCTGCACCGGTCCGACGCCGACCAATCCTAAACCTCCGTGGAGAAAGAAGGGCGCCACCCGCGCTCCTGGATCAGATTCCGGAGGATTTAAACACTTCAATTTCGTCAACGGTTAAGTTCCGGGGTGGGGCGGGACTTGCGCACGCGCAATGAAAAAGCCCCGCCGGGCGGATGAGATGGCAGAGGAAGCCGGAAGTACTGGCTTCTCTGGTTCACTCTCGGCGGCTAGAAGCGAACCAAACGCCTTGATTAAATGCACAAAAAGAGGGGAAGTTCCGACTTCTTCCAATTTCTTTCCTAAGAATCATACTCGCCTCTCAACATAAAAGATTTTAATTCCTTCCTGTTTGAACCGAAAAGAACGTGGCCATTTGTAAGCTATTTATACTTACCTTCACAATGAATGGGCTTCTCTGATGGCTCGGTTGGTAAGGAATGTGTCAGCAATGCAGGAGTCCCTGGGTTGGGAAGATCCCCTGAAGAAGGAAATGGCCACTTACTCCAGTAGTCTTGCCTGGGAAATCCCATGGACAGAGGAGCCTGGCAGTCCACAGTCCATAGGGTTGCAAGAGTTGGACACAAGTGACTAAACCACCACCCTCCATAATGAATATTGGTATTAGGTATGGTATTGGTATTGTATATATGACATATGATATTAGTATTAGTGTGATGATTTATAGTTATCTTCACAAGTGTTGATAATCGCGCCTTCACCGCCATTATCTTAATCGATTGTCTGAATAGCAGAAGTAGGTATTATTGTCCCTATTTAACAAGGGAGGACATGTAGAAGATCACACAGGTAGATAGTGCAGAGTCCAGATTTGAAATGTCACTTACATTTCTCTAGACTTTTGTTAGTTTCCTGAGCAATGTGGGAGTGTCTTAATGTCTGAACTGCACTTGTAGGCTGTTTTGTATGACTGTGCATCCACCCTTTTGAGAGAGTGAAAACACTATCTTGAAAAATGTATCAAACAAGCCAAGAAATATGTGCTCCAGTGTCAATCTCTGCTTTCCTGGAAAAATTCCTAGAATCTAGGGAACACATTTTAAGAGAAATGCTGGTGAGTTCCTCAGATCTGGTGTATGAGCAGGAAGAGCCTCAGACAGTGATGCATGTCTGACAAAGCCTTGGATGACCCAGTGGAGAACTCTACAGCAAAGATTGCCCATGAGAGGAATCCCACATTAGGCAGAAATGACCAGAACCCTTGCTGTGCCCAGTCATTGCCTGGAACTTACCATAAAGAGCAAGCACCATCGTTAAGGCAGATCTGGAAGACCACAACAAGAGGCTGCCAGCCAAGTGTATTGTTTGCTGCTAATTGTCACGTTCTTTCTAGAGATAGATCCAAGTGACACACTTTGATGGCTGCCATGGTTTACATTAAGTGCAAAGGCCCTGGGGTGAGCATTTTCTGACATCTTCAAGGAAGGGTAGGAGACCAGTCTGTGCTGAGCAAAATGGGTTAGAAGACTGTCAACAGTTGAAGGACAGGAGGTGTTGGTAGATCATGGGGCATTTCAAGGACTTAGCTACAGTCTTGAGTTCTACAGGAAGCCAAAGGAAGATTTGAAATAGGGGACTGTCAAGATCTGATTTTAGGTTTTAAAAGCATCACTATGGAAGGGGACGAAAGAGGATGAAATGGCTGGATGGCATCACTGACTCGATGGATGTGAGTCTGGGTGAACTCCGGGAGTTGGTGATGGACAGGGAGGCCTGGCGCGCTGGGATTCATGGGGTCGCAAAGAGTCGGACACGACTGAGCGACTGAACTGAACTGAACTGATGGTTGCCACATAGAGAATAAACTGTAGGGGGCAAAGGCAGAAGCAAGGAGACTAGTTAGCTGCTGCAATGACATAAAGGAGAGATTGACAGCTTGAACTGGAATGGTGGCAATGGAGGTGGTGAGAGGTTACTGGATTCTGCATATATTTTGAAGGCAGATTCAAAATTTGATTAGAGATTGAACTTAGGATGTAAAAAATAACTTTGTGTGGGCTCCTTATGATTTATGGTTTTTTTTTTAAGAACTACTTTAAAATATCTGAAAGAGAAACGTAAGATGATATGAATTAAACAAAAAGGAAGGGGCAAGCATAACACACAACTCCCTATTCCTTAGGTGTAGGCTGGACATAGTGACATCTTTCCAAAGTGGACAGTATGTTAAGGAGTGGAGGAAAGAGTAACTTAACAGTGGAGAAACCTGACCATTAGTATTTAAGCCATGTGATCAAGGTCAATATTAATAGTCATGCTGATATTGTATATACTTGATATGGTATGATGAAAATGGCACTTTACCTGTGTGGTCTTCCTTCCAATAACCTATAAATCCAAACTTATCTTGAGAAAAACATCATACAAATTTCAACAGTGAGGAACCCTAATAAATGTCTGACCTGTACTTCTCAAAACTCAAGGTTATCAAAACAAGGAAAGTCTGAGAAACTAACTAAGAGGAGCCTAAAGAGATAACTAAATGTAATGCGGTATCAAGACTGGAATCATGAAAGAGAAAAAGCAGACCAGGTTGAAAACTAAGAAAATGTAAATAAATTCTGGACCTTAAGTAATAATAGTGACCAATACTGGATAGGTAACTATAACACATGTACCATATTAAATATGACCTGTTAATAACAGGGGACTCTCAGGGTGGGTAATGAGAATCTGTACTATATTCTCAAGTTTCCTGTTAATCTAAAACTGTTCTTAGAAATAAAGTCTGTTTAAAAAGAAGAAAGGGGCCGCCACACTCGCCCTTTGTGATGGCTTACATTCTGTGGAGTGTGTTTCTCTCTAAACAAATCCACTTCTTACCTATCAAAAAAAAAAAAAAAAACTAAGAAAGGAATGGGCAAGAGGAGAATTGAAGTATATGCTAATTTTTTGAACAACAGCAATAAATAAATGCCTTCTTATATGCTTAATAATAACTCAGTTCAGTTCAGTCACTCAGTCGTGTCCAACTCTTTGCGACCCCATGAATTGCAGCACGCCAGGCCTCCCTGTCTATCACCAACTCCTGGAGTTCACCCAGACTCACATCCATCGAGTCAGTGATGCCATCCAGACATCTCATCCTCTGTTGTCCTCTTCTCCTCCTGCCCCTAATCCCTTCCAGCATCAGAGTCTTTTCCAATGAGTCAACTCTTCGCATGAGGTGGTCAAAGTACTGGAGTTTCAGCTTTAGCATCATTCCTTCCAAAGAAATCCCAGGGCTGATCTCCTTCAGAATGGACTGATTGGATCTCCTTGCAGTCCAAGGGACTCTCAAGAGTCTTCTCCAACACCACAGTTCAAAAGCATCAATTCTTCAGTGCTCAGCCTTCTTCACAGTCCAACTCACATCCATACGTGACCACTGGAAAAACCATAGCCTTGACTAGACGGACTTTTGTTGGCAAAGTAATGTCTCTGCTTTTCAATATGCTATCTAGGTTGGTCATAACTTTCCTTCCAAGGACTAAGCGTCTTTTAATTTCATGGCTGCAGTCACCATCTGCAGTGATTTTGGAGCCCAAAAAAACAAAGTCTGACACTGTTTCCACTGTTTCCCTATCTATTTCCCATGAAGTGATGGGACCAGATGCCATGATCTTTGTTTTCTGAATGTTGAGTTTTAAGCCAACTTTTTCACTCTCCTCTTTCACTTTCATCAAGAGGCTTTTTAGTTCCTCTTCACTTTCTGCCTCTTCATCTGCGTATCTGAGGTTATTGATATTTCTCCTGGCAATCTTGATTCCAGCTTGTGCTTCTTCCAGCCCAGCATTTCTCATGATATAATAACTCAGACTTCAATTAAACATTTTATTACCACTGGACTTCTAAGCAGGATATACATTCAATGCTATGGATTAAAAAAAATGCTATGGCTAGAGTGCTGCTGCTGCTGCTGCTGCTGCTGCTGCTAAGTTGCTTCAGTCGTGTCCGACTCTGTGTGACCCCATAGACGGCAGCCCACCAGGCTCCCCTGTCCCTGGGATTCTCCAGGCAAGAACACTGGAGTGGGTTGCCATTTCCTTCTCCAATGCATGAAAGTGAAAAGTGAAAGTGAAGTCGCTCAGTCATGTCCAACTCTTCGAGACCCCATGGACTGCAGCCTACCAGGCTCCTCTGTCCATGGGAGTTTCCAGGCAAGAGTACTGAAGTGGAGTGCCATTGCCTTCTCTGATGGATAGAGTAGATATTCTTAAAACTGAATTACAAGTAATTACTGACTTCATTTTTGAATTGGAATGATTCAGCTTCCTATTTAGGACAAGCTGGAGGAATCCAAAGGGCTTATTCCTTAGGTATTAAAAATTTTTTAGAATATGATACAATGTAACAAGCATTGACCCTGGGCATCTGGCCCCAGTTCTGTCATTTAAACTCTTTAAGATTGATTTTCCTTTTTTGCATATTGTACATCATCATAAAAAAGAGTTAAATCATAATAGTGTGAAAATTAATTAAAAGACTACCTATATATATTAAGTGTACCAGCTGTACTAACAACTGACAGTGTTAATAAATAAGCAACACATTGCTGTACATACATAAAGATGAAAGGAGTAATTTGTTAAATTAGAGAATAAGCTTAGTGAACTCAAATCTACAGATGCTCTACCAAGGATCTACTACAAATTAAGCTTTGTGCTAAATGGCATGGGGGATTGGAAGGATGTGTTCTTAAGCAAAGAACAAGGAAAGCCCAATTTTATAGGGGCGTGTAATAAGAGGTAATTATCCAAAGCAAATATGAATTATTGTTAGATTGCAGCCTATTAGATAGACTGAATACATACCGTGGTATTCTTTGATCCTTGTTTATATAGGCTGCTGCTGCTGTTTAGTGGCTAAGTCACGTCCAAGTCTTTGCAACTCCATGGACTGTAGCCTGCCAGGCTCCTCTGTCCAAGGGATTCCCCAGGCAAGAATGCTGGAGTAGGCTGCCATTTCCTTCTCCCAGGGATCTTCCTGACCGAGGGATCAAACAAGTATCTCCTACTTGGCAGGCAGATTCTTTACCACTGATCCACCTGTTTTATGTCATTTCAGGACACCATGGAATTGCTACGGTTACTGGCCCCTACACAGAAAAGCTATCAGTCTTATTTTTCAAATTTTAAGAGCTTTAATTTGCTTCACAGAGAATCATTTCCAGTATGTCATGCTTTTTTAAAAATGTGTTTTTTAAAGTTGTTGCACAAACAACACTATAAATTTAAAAAAAAATGTAAAGGGAAAAATTAATCCAAAGTTCTACATTCTAACATAACAATTGTTTTCATTTTTCCTATTCCCTTACAGTCCCTGAACATATGACATGGTCTTTAAGATTAGACCTGGTAAATGTTCAGTGTTATAAACCCTGATGTGCCTGCTAACAGGCTCGTCATGGGAATTAAAGAGCTATTGTTATCACCAGGAACAGGGAAGCTGGAATCAGTTACCAGTTCTGCCCTTATTTACAAAACACCCAACTTTCCCTGTCTCTATTTACACTTCTAAGCTAAGCTGGACTGGTGCTTTTAGAAAATGACTACAGCTTTGCTTTTAAGGAACATCATATTTTTAAGGAGGATTGTTAATCTGTCAATTTATGTAGAATTTCTTTGAGACTCAAACCTCTTGGGAGAGGTAATAATAACAATGTGTCAAGTCATGTTGACTCATTTTACTTATTTTTTGAAAGCTTGAAGTGTTTTGGAATAAAGACAAGAAAGATCAAATAACATATTGGCAAATTCTCTGTAAATAATGGCTCAGCTGATTTTTTTTTTAACCATCATCCTGATTTTGCAGGCAAAGAAACTGTGGGTATAAGCAAACTACCTAGGCTTGCAAAGTTGTAATAGGCAAAAAACGCTGGAAGACCTGCTGAAGACCATCATTTCCCTTCACTGGTTAGCCTGCCATTCTGCAGTATGCAGACTGAGCTCAGCTGACAGCATCACTCCCAGGAGGGTAGGTGAATTGTCTGTTGCCACATTTGGCACATCAGCTTTTAAAAAATCATGTTTCTTTTAACCAGTGCTCTCAGAATCTTTGATAAAAGGTACTTTGATAAAACATTACAGCAATAAGTGCAAATCTGAATAACACCGAGTCTTCCTTTTAGAACCTCCATTAAGCATCAGGTTATGTAATGGGCTAAGCATCCCTCCAGGAAATAGATCACAATGTAATAGATGGCTATGAAGGCCTCAGGGCAAAGCATATGGCCTGCCACCTACCCACCTGTGCCACCCACACACCTGCCCTGTCTTTGCTCCATCACCCAAACTGATCCTAGAAACCAGTTCCTAGCTATACTCAAGAAAGGAATTACAGGGCAGCAGTTGTCAAAGACCATTGTAGATAGAACTTGAGTGGCAGGAGCCAAGTTACATACTCTAAATCTTCCAAGAACCTTGGAGTTTCCTTAAGAGAGTAAATCACGTTGTAACAGTAACACATTTGTTATGTTGTATAGAATCATCAGACATAGTCTCTGCCTTCAAGGAGCTCTAAACCAAGTGTGTGGATACACAGTACACCACAGTGCTACAACAGAAGTAAACATGGGATGGAGTAAGTGTGGGCCGGGTGGTGGTAGTGGGTGTAGAAACACAAAAGAGGGGCACCTAACCCAGTCTTGGGAATTTAGACAGCGCTTCCCAAAGGAGGTAAAATCTGAGCTGAATCCTGAAAAATGAATAGCACGTCAAACAGATGTTGTCAAAAATGGAAAAATCAAAGTATGGAACAGATATTTAAAGTGCAAGTATGATAAATAGGACATAAGTGGTGAAAAGGCCCTACTTCTTAAGACCCTTGAGAGTTCCCTATGAACACAGCTATACTCTGGTAATAGTATGCACATACTGAATATATGTTCCAAAGACTTAATGTACTTGATAAATAAACACATATGGGTAGGAGTGAGTTTTGAGGATAGCTCTTATTTTTACATCTTTCGAGATCAGTCTTCACATCTGTTACAGAACTGACTTTGAATGGATTTTGTGCCTATGGAACTTTTTACCTCCTAAAGGTTCAGTACTGTATAGGATGAATGCATATTTTGAAGCTGTACATTCTAAGTTTGAATTTGACTTTGCTAGCTAACTGCCTCTGTGTCTTTAAATAAAGTACTTCCACTTCCTGGCTCTTTTTCCATCTGCAAAATGACAGCACTAACTTCATTATGTGTATTTTATAAGGCAAGGCCAATATTCAGCCAACACACAACTGGTAATATTGTGTTGGTGGTTAAAAGTGAATTATTTCCATGTGAGTTGGATATAGCTACTTCCCTGAGAACTTGGGACACCTAGGACTTCCTCATGATCCCACAACTAGAGGACTGATGCCGGCATAGCAAATCCTGGCACAGAAATCGCAACAAATATTCTGATTGTATTAATTATTGAAAAGTTTGAATGTCATCCCAAAACTAAGTAATAGAGTGAAATGCTTGGCACATAGTGGATATTCAATAGATATTAATCGAATGTATTTAATCTATGGATTCAATCTATGGATTTAGGTAGAGAATAGCTCCTATTAGGTGATAGCCATTTATTCAATATATACTCATTGGCACATTCCTATTGGGGGTCTGATTGTTTGCATCGAGGGGGAACTCACTGAATCTCTGCCACCTCCACAGATTAAGAGCACTGATATAAGGCTAAAGCAAAATGAATTCTTTGGGGACAAATTCAGGACTAAGGTGCCAAGAATTAGACCTTTCACTGTGGACAAGCAGACAGGTTAAATGTTCGAGCATCAGAGTAGCACAGTGTCTTTTATGAATGCTTGCCTCCTTGGCTTGGCTCCATGGGACCACCTGGTGTAATAAACAGGTGTTTTGGAAAACCTCTTCCATGTGTCTCCTCTCTACCCACAGCACTACTCACACTGAACACTCTGGTCACCAAAAGTGTGTGATATTTGGGCTGGGGGCAGGGTTCCCATACCAAACATTCCTTGTAATCCATTAAGGTTTGTTATATAGCAAAAGATAACCAGAGTAGGCCCAAAGAGACAACAAATAATACGTTGTTTTCTGCTTAGCCCTGATCTTTCTGGAAAACCCTTGGTAGAGATGGGTATCTAGGTTTCATTTTTTTAATATCTTTCTTCTTTAGTTAATTTTCCTTAGTTGCCTAACATGGTTGGCAGGAGATGGGCACAGTGCAAGATACTAAGTACTGAGCCCTTGTAGTCAAATTCTCCAGGGAGTCAAAGAAAAGTTACTACAAATTGCTATAAGTATACAATGAAGTTTTGCACCCAGACTCCTTCCTATGTGGAATCCTTAGTTCTGGTGGTCTCTATCATGGGAGCTAGAATGATTATCTTTTTGTCTCTTTCCTAATTTATGTAAAAAGGGCACAAGGCCTTCATCAAAAACCAAAGAATAGCCTCCTAGACCCTTTTCCACAGATCCCATCCCTGTAACATCTTTCAGCTCTGGCAATTATACCAGATGAGATAGAGAAAAGTCATGCCCAAAAGAAAAGAGGCACATTTGCTTCAATATGGCCTTTTTTTGTACTCCTACCACCTCATAATAATATGACCAGTCATTCTCATTTCCAGCTGACATATATCCTACATCCTCCTCCCTGGCAGGTGGAAGATTGGGAGACTTCCTCTGAGCTTGAATTGGACTTTTACCACCAGGCATTCTGCCAGGCCAGAGGGCAGCAACTATAGCCTGTGGGCACCTGTTTTGGTATAGACTTACACCCTAGCAGTGGTTTTTACATTTTTAAGTGGATTTAAAAAATGAGAGAATAACATTTTGAGGCAGGTGCAAATTCAAATTTCAGTATCCATAAAAAAAGTTTTTTGGAACATTATCACGTTCATTTGTTTATGTATGATCTGAGGCTGCTTTTTACTATAATGGCAAAGTTGTGTAGCTGAATGGAGATGCTAAGCCACCCAAGACCTAAAATATTTATTGTCTGGCTTTTTACAGAAAAAGTTCGCAGATCCCTATGCTAAGTACCAGGACGTACCTTCAAGAGGCACAGTAGCAGCAATTGGATAACTGTCCTTCTTCTCATCAAAAAACTAAACACAGTAGGATGGTGTGAGGTCATCTATACCAATGCTTTCATTTCACCCTTCTCTCCATTTCCTAGTTGGAAGATGAAAAACTGAAGTTCCAAGATTAGCAGGAGTTTCCTAAGGTTACAGTGATTTATTGGTAGCAAAGAGACTAAAACTTAGGTCTCCCTATTCTAAGTCAGATGTCCTTGCCTATTAATCCTCCTTGAGTCCTAATATTTACTGTACTAAGTGGGAAAAGATCTTGGACCAGGAATGTACTTTGTTACCTGGCACCATATGGTAACATGAAGACTTTGGACTTAACAACTCTACCATTCCTTTCAGCCTTGATGTTCTCTGCTTTTAAAGGAGATAATGCTGACTCTATAGCAACAACAATGAAAACATCCAGCTGAATTCCAGCTCCTGCTGCTTACTGGCCAGCTGTCTTCAGACAACTTTTGGCTTTGGTTTCATTTGCAAAATGAGTATAATAGTAACATCTATGTCATTAAATCAATACAATAGTAACTATGATAGGGCTCAATAAACAAGGGAAAAACAAGGGACTGAAGGGAGAAGGGATTAGAGAGGCAAAGAAAGAGGGTGGAGAGAAGAAATGGAAAAGAGAAGTAGATAGGGAGAAGGAAGGGAAGTCAGAAATGGGAAAAGAAGGGGAGGAGGATTGGAAATAAGTAAAAAAAAAAAAAGTGGACAAGATGGGGGAAAAGATGAAAAGAGGCCGAAAATAGTGTGTGAGGGAAGAGGAAAAGGGTTGTACAGGGAGAAAGAGAGTGGTGGTAGCCAGATAAGGCTGTGCCACCATCCTCCCCTCCTGTCTGTATCCCTTCCTGGCACTCTGCCCTCAAGAACTTAATTTCACTCTTGTAGTCCCTCTCTTCAAGCCAGTACTATCTCACTTAAACTTCTACCTGGATGATAAATTGAACACCCTGGCCTCTCAATTCTAATAACAGGGTGTGTATCTGCTTCAGTCTTCCACTCCCATGGGCTCATCCCAGATATCATCAGCAGCAGAAACTCACAACCTTTGATACTTCAGTTCCAAACATTCCACTCAGATCACCAGCTCATGTGCTCAAGTACTCCACTGCCACCATTCTTTGACATCAGTACTTCTAATATCTTCCCTGGTTCCTGTCCACTTCTCCATTGTTAGCCCTCACATGCCACCATTTGCTTTTCTGCCTGATTTTGATTCTGCATGTGCTGTGCTGGCTCAGTCGCTCAGTCGTATCCAACTCTTTACAACCCCATGGACTGTAGCCTGCCAGGCTCCTGGGTCCATGGGGATTCTCCAGGTAAGAATTACTGGAGTGGGTAGCCTATCACTTCTCCAGGGGAATTTCGAGACCCAGGAATTGATTAGGGGTCTCCTGCATTGTAGGTGGATTCTTCACCATCTGAGCTACCAGGAAGGTCCTTGATTCTGCATAAACCATCATAAACATTCTTTTGCAAACATTCCCTTAGTCTTCTCTCTTTCTGTTTTACTTGCCTAGCAAAACCCCAATCCTGGATTAGCCCAACTGTTTGCCTGCCCTTCTCTCTGCCTGTGCCTGAATAGTCTAATGTCTTTAATGATTTTAAATCCATGATCTCAAAAACCAAATGAGCTTTTAATACTTCCCAGAAGTCCTACTGATTAGTTTTCTTTAGAAAAACACACTTTATACTATCAAAGATGTCTATTTCATACCTTTTCTCTCCTCAGATATCCTAGTCCCTTCCCCTTCCCCTCAGGTAATATTGCCCTTTCATTACAAGAAAAAGAAAGTTATCAGACAGGAACCCTTCCTACCTTCAAATCTTCCTGAACTCTACTCTTCTTGTTATTCCTGTTACAAATGAACATCTTCCTATCTAGGACTTTCAAGTCATCTAAGGTCCTCCAGGTGTCTTAGATGTGTCCAAGTCCTTTGGACTTGCTCATCTGATTTTTCTCCTCAAGGGGTTACCTCTCTTTCTTTCAAATCATTCCTAACCCCTTAAGCATGAGCTTGAGTATAGCATTAACCAGCAGAACTTTTTGTGATGACAGGGTTGGTATGTATGCTGTTCAATACAATTTCCACTAAACAAACACATGTGATTACTGAGCTGTTAAAATGTTGTTATTACAACTGAAGAACTGAATTTTTAATTATTTTTAATGTAATTAATTTAAATACCCATATGTGGGTAAGGGCTACCATATTAGACAGCATGGCTGCTATAACCCATCCTAAATAAACTTTGTCTTGACCCTTATTTTCTCTATTATTTTCATTTACTCATCTCCTATCCACTCCATTTTCAATCAGGCTTCAAATTAGATATAATGTATGACTTGCTTCGGGCAGAACTCTTTGTAAGTCCCCCTGTTGCCAAATGCTGTTTTATCTGTACTCATTTGTGTTTAACACAGTGTTGACTACTACACCACCACAATCCCACCCCATACACTCTCTTTGCTGGAACAACCTATTCTGGTTTTCTTCTTACCTTTCTGGCTCTGCCTTCTTGGGTTCCTCCTCCTCTCTCCAACATTTAAAGGTCTATTCACTAAGACTCATTCACTGAACTCTTTTTCTTCTCGAAAATGTTTCCTAATGCAAGGGGCAGGGAAATGGAGTTATAGTTAGAAGGACTTCCCACTGCAATTAGCATATAATTCAAACTCCTTTCCTTAACCAAAGGGCCTGACTGACCGGTCATCAGCCAAACTCTACCACCTTTCATTCCCTCCCTCGTTTCACAGAGCACTGATCGTATGGGCCTTTCAAGTGCTCTCAGTTTCAAGTCTTAGGGGTTTTGCAAAAACTAGCCTTTTTTCTCTTTGTGGGACCCTCTGTCTCAGTGTTTGCCTAGCTTTGCTCTTTCCTATCCTTACGTCTTGGCTTATATATCATCTCTTCAGAAGTCTGACTACCATAGCCAAATTACATTCATCTCTTGTTATTCCTCCGTTTGGTTCCTTCAAAGCCAATATTGCTATTTGCATTTATTTATTCGTGTTGATTTGTTCAGGTCGGCTGCCTACCCTCTGGAATTTAAACTTGAGAGCAGATACAATGGATCGTGCTCTCCCGTAGGCCATGTGCCAGGCGCCAGCACAGGCCCTACACTAGCTGGCTCAACACCCGCGGACAGAACGAATGAATGAGCCCTCAGAGGGGCGGGGAGGACTCGGGCGCGGCCAACGAAAGAGCAGCGGAAGCCCCGCCCCTTCCGTCTGCAGGGCGGACGCCTCGGCAGCTAAGGCGGCGGGGCCGCGGCAGGAGCCGGCTCGGCCCGCCCCCTTCTCCGCGCCCCGCCCCGCGCCAACGCCGGCCCGGCTGCTGTCAGCTCTCTCAGCGTCCAACACAGCCGCGGTGCATGCTTAACCGCTGCGGCCGCCGGCTGCTGCACGTCCTAGGCCTTAGCTTTCCGCTGCTGACCGGCCGGCCACTTTTCCTCTTCCCGCATCGCTTCATGAAGCCGCAGGTCGTGTTCGTTCTTGGCGGTCCCGGCGCCGGCAAGGGGACCCAGTGCGCCCGCATCGTTGAGGTGAGGCCCGGGCAGCCAGCAGGCTCCCTGGGCTTGACCGGACACCGGGCTGGCCCGTCCCGCCGCGCGTGGCTGGCCGCGCCACCCCCCACCCCACCCCCGAACCGCAGACTACGAGTCCCGGCGGCCGATGCACCGCGGACTTGGCGGTGGTCGAGGGTCCGCTGGCGCGCTGCATGTCGGGACTGGTAGTCCACGTCCGCCCGCCCCGGGGGCGCCCAGAAAGGAAGGGGATCGCTTGGGGTTGCTTTGTTCCTGCACCCCTCTTCCCTTACATTTTGGGGGCCAAGTTCGTCTCGAGAGTGGGCTGGGAGAGGGATCCCAGGAGGGTCCGCTTCCATGGACCCCGAGCGCGTAGAAGGTCGGAGTACCACTGGTTGTGGGGCGGGTGGAGGCGGCAGCTGTGTCGATTTGGGTTAGAGGTCGGGGTGTGCCCACAGCTGCCTCAGGAGAGACCGGTTTTTTCAGCCCTCCCCTTCCCACAGGCCCTCTGAACTCTAAACAGGTAACTATACTGGTCTTTACTCTAGAAAGGAGCCCGGGCGACAGGGCTTTAGGTGTTCTGGGATCTGCTGATTGCTTTTTCTAAACCCGTCATGGCTAGTACCCAGCCCTAAAGCCCAACCCGCTTTCGTGAGGTTGGAAAAGCGTGGAGTATGAGATGAAACTTCAACCTCTGGCCCAGCTGCCAACTCACGCCTAGTCTGTGGCCAGGTCACTTCCTCTCTCCGAGTCTCCGTTGTCCCCACTAGAATAGTAGAGGCTGTGCACGCAGATTTAAACTCAATGTGAAATGCCTCCCAACTCTAAAATGGTGTTATTCTCCCCCTCCCCCCCAAAGTGTGATAAGGTTACCGGTTCAATTCCGTTAACAATTTTCGAATAGATATGTGGTTAGCTGCAGTGTGGGTGAAAGACTTACTGGAGAATCCGGGGAATGTTTGGGAGAGGAGGAAGACAAGAGATATCTAGAAACAGAAGAGGGGACCAGTCGTGCTGTAAAACACCAGAGAATTCTTGTGAAACTCAGACCAAAAGATTTTGACCCAGAACTTCTAAAATTATTCCCTCCTCTGTTCCAGGAAATGGCTTTTATTCAATTCGGTTCAGTTGCTCAGTCGTATCCATGGACTGCAGCACGCGGGGCTTCCCTGTCCATCACCAACTGCCCGAGCTTGCTCAAACTCATGGCTTTTATTAGCTTTGGGATTTTACTCCTCTCTCAGGTTCATACAACCCACTCCTGTACTATATTTTATTCTCTAAAGAGCATCCAGAAATAGTCAGATGGTAACATAAATATCTTCATTGTGTGTTTTATAGCTGTATTGATAATTGTTGATCAGTTGTAGAAATATAAGTGGAACTAAATCAACCAAGAAATAGATAAAAAAAAGTTTCTCCTTATTTTTGTTGGTTCTTTTCACTTTTTAAAAGACATGACAATTTATTTCAAGTTTTTGTTGTATGTATGAAATAACTCACATGTAAATGGCATGATAGGGGAAGGAGAAAAGACTTTATTTTTGTTTGTTTTTGTTTTAATTTTTCCTGGAGTATAGTTGATTTACAGTGTTGTGACAGTTTCAGGTATAGAGCAATGTGAGTCAGTTTTACATGAAGGACTGATCCTGAAGCTGAAACTCCAATATTTGGCCACCTGATGTGAAGAACTGACTCACTGGAAAAGACCCTGATGCTGGGAAAGATTGAAGGCAGGAGAAGGGGACGACAGAGGATGAGATGGTTGGATGGCATCACCGACACGATGGTCATGAGTTTGAGGAGGCTTCGGGAGTTGGTGATGGACACGGAGGCCTGGTATGCTGCAGTCCATGGAGTCACAAAGAGTCAGACACGACTGAGCAACTGAACTGATACATATATCCACCTATTTAAAGATTCTTTTCCCATACAGATCATCACAGAGTATTGAGTAGAGTTTCCTATAGTATACAGTATGTCCCTTTCGGTTATCTGTTCTATATACGTTAGTGTCTAGCTTAGTTGCTCAGTCCTGTCTGACTCTTTGGGACCCCATGGACCATAGCCCACCAGGCTCCTCTGTCCATGGGGATTCTCCAGGCAAGAATACTGGAGTGGGTTGCCATGCTCTCCTCCAGGGGATCTTCCCAACCCAGGTCTCCCACATTGCAGGCTGATTCTTTACTGTCTGAGCCACCAGGGAAGCCCAAGAATACTGGAGTGGGTAGCCTATCCCTCCCTTCTCTAGGGTATCTTCCTGATCCAGGAATCGAACCAGGGTCTTCTGCATTGTAAGTGGATTCTTTACCAGCTGAGCTACCAGGGAAGCATTCTATACACAGTAGTGTGTGTATGTCAATCCTAATATCTCAATTTATCCCTCCCTCATTTCCTTCCCCATTGGTAAGTTTGTTTTCTATATCTGTGACTCTCTGTTTTGTACCAAATTTTTTGGATTCCACATGTAAGTGATATTATATGATTCTCATTTTTCTCTGACTTCCTTCACTCAGTGTGACAGTTTTTAGGTCCATTCATGTTGTGGCAAATGACACTGTTTCCTTCTTTATTATGGTGGATTAATACTGCATTGTATATATGTATCACATCTTTTTCATCCATTCCTCTGTGAATGGTTAGTTTATTTCCATATCCTGGTGATTGTAAATAGTGCTGCAGTAAACGTTGAGGTGCATGTGTTTCTGAATGATGGTTCTCTCCAGATATGCCCAGGAGTGGGATTGCTGGATCATATGGTAGCTTTATTTTTAGTTTTTTAAGGAGCTTCCGTGCTGTTCTCCATAGTGGCTGTGCCAGATTACATTTCACCAACAATGAAGGAGGATTCCCTTTTCTCCACACCGTCTCCAGCATTTATTGTTTGTAGATTTATTGATGGCCATTCTGACTGGTGTGAGGCGACACCTCATAGTAGCTTTGATTTCCATTTCTCTAACAGTTTGTGATGATGTAGTGATGCCTTTCAGCCATCTGATGTTTTCTTTGGAGAAATGTCTGTTTAGATCTTCTACCCATTTTTTGATTGGAATTTTTGTTGTTTTTTTTTTTATATTGAGCTGCATGAGCTATTTGTATATTTAGGAGATTAATCCCTTGTTACTTTGTTTGCAAATATTTTCTTGAATTCTGATGAGCCATTTACTAGAATTAAAACAAATGTAGGTTCAGACTATAACCCTAACTATTCCATTTGCTATCGCTTTAGTCCCAGAGAAATTGTTACTTTTAGCTTGGTTCCTCTGTAAAAGGGAGAAATAATACCTATCTGGTATGGCATTTGTGAATATAAAATGAGATAAAATATCTGGTATAAGTAGATACAAATAATTTTTTACCTCTATTTTAGAGTTCCTGTTCTGAATTTATGAGATTGGTTATTTTTACTTCAAAGTACACTGTAGTATTACTTTTAAAAATTGGTTTATGATTGATGTATTTGAAAGCATTTAAATATTTTGTTTCTGACTCATGATGTGACTTTTAAGTGTCCACACCCAAGCTAATGATACCCATATTACTCCACTGGATTAAACATTATCTCTACATTCTGTAACTAGTATTTATTCTTTACTCTGTTTGATAATGGCTGGCAAGATTTTAAACCTTAATTAGAAGAATTAGAAGATTTCCGTGATGAAATATGTTCTATACTATATTATCCTATTCTTTAAAATTTCAACAATTATATGAACTTAAACTCTTTTAAACTGTTACTTTTTATTCCAAATAGTTTATAATTTAGTAATTGCTGTCTTCTAGCAGATTAAACAGTGGAATGTCTATGGTCAGTCAAGTCAGAGGTTTTTTGTTTTTGTTTTTTCTTTTATGAGTCTATTGCATTTTGACTCAATGCTTTATTATACAGGCAAATGTAAGCTGAATCCCAAACAATATAATTTTTGGAACTAATTATTTTTCTGTAGGGAAAAAGTTATATAATAAAGGTTGAAGTCCCCAACTATCATGCCATTGCTAATTCAGCTCACAGGGTACCTGAAATGTGGCTGAAATAGAATTATTCCTTTGGGAAAATTAAATTGATTTCCGACTCAGGCCACCAGAAGTACTTCTTTGGGCCCTGGCCACAGAACCTGAGACTGTCTGGCTCTCTAATGTCCTGGGACTTTGGGATTGTGGTTGTGTCACAGGGGGAAGCTGTTGCTTGTTAGTTGTTTTGTTTTTCTGGCTGTGAATTCTACCTCTGCTTCTTGCTCTCCCAGACCTTGAGGAAGAAAAGGCAAATCTGATACAGTATCTTCTGAAAGTGTTGTGAACTGGGAAGGAAAGATTGGAAGGAGGCTTTGAGGTTAAATTTTGCCCATTTATTTGAACTGATCTTTTTCAGTTTCCGGAGAAGGCAATGGCACCCCACTCCAGTACTCTTGCCTGGAAAATCAGTTTCATTTTATAACTAATTGTTTTAAGTCTGTTTTCTCATCCTCATTTTGTTTATGAAGATTAACCATTTCCTAAATCAGTGCAATCAAGACTCAAGTTCTCAGAGTGGAGTTATTATTATTGTGACTAAAGGGGACAAGAGAGGATGAGATACTTGGATAGCATCACTGACTCAATGGACATGAGTTTGAGCAAACTCTGGAAGATGGTGAAGCACAGGGAAGCCTGGTGTGTGGCAGTCCATGGGGTCACAAAGAGTGGGACATGACTTAAAGACTGAACAACAACAACAACAAAAATCTGATGTTAGGATACCATGTCAGTTTTTAATTTTTTAAATTAAGCTTTGTTTGTATTGTTTTGGCCCAAGAAAAATCATGATGCCATAACCTAAACTTGTCCAAAAACAATAACCACAATTTTGCATCTGTTATCTGAGATGTTTAAATCTACTGTCTTTTAAAGATGGTGAACATTTTGGTTAAATGAACAAATTATGCTAAAGCTTATATTCATGCCAAATTCCTTTTTGAAGCACCCCAACAGCATTTTTATCATCTTCTGTGTTATAATTTCCTCCAGGACCTCTATGAGTAGTTTATATTTTGTATTCTACATGCTGATCAGTTCAGTCGCTCAGTTGTGTCTGACTCTGCAACCCCACGGACTGCAGCACGCCAGGCCTCCCTGTCCATCACCAGCTCCCAGAGTTTACTCAAACTCATGTTCATCTAGTCGGCAATGCCATCCAACCATATCATCCTCTGTCGTCCACTTCTCCTCCTGCCTTCAATCCTTCTCAGCATCAGGGTCTTTTCCAGTGAGTCAGTTCTTTACATCAGGTGGCCAAAGTATTGGAGCTTCAGCTTCAACATCAGTCCTCCCAATGAACATTCAAGGTTGATTTCCAGGATTGACTGGCTTAATCTCCTTGCTTTCCAGGGGACTCTCAAGAGTCTTTTTCCAACACCACAGTTCAAAAGCATCAGTTCTTCGGCGCTCAGCTTTCCTTATGGTCCAACGTCTCACATTCATATGTGACTACTGGAAAAACCATAGCTTTGACTATATGGACTTTTGTTGGGAAAGTAACGTGTCTGCTTTTTAATATGCTGTCTAGGTTTGTCATAGCTTTTCTTCCAAGGAGCAAGTGTCTTTTAATTTAATGGCTACAGTCACCATCTGCAGTGATTTTGGAGCCCAAGAAAATAAAGTCTGACACTGTTTCCATTGTTTCCTGCTGTACTTAGAAAGTTTTGGGTGATACTTTAAGTATGCATTATAGAAATCAGAAACTCTATTTTATTTATCTTTTTGTCTCTAGTGTTGAACATTGTGCCTGGTACATAATAGGTGCTTAGTAAGTGTTCTTTGAACGAAGTTATATAGCACACCAGTTTGTCTTGAGGATGTAAAAAAATTTAAAACTCAGTCCCCAGGGGGCGCCCAAGTAGCAGTGCTTCCAGTTTCAGGATCGTGTTTGAAACCTCCTCTGATTTCTCATGTTAACACTTCAGTTTACTCTCAGTGAGTAAATGGTATAGTTGTAAAAATCTGATGAGCATTCTAAAATTATCAAACTCCTGATTACAAATCCCCAAAGCAAACTATCACTCATTAAAGAAACTAGGAAGATCCACTGGACAACTAGATTTTAAGTTTATTTAAAGAAAAGTTTAAATCGTCTCTAAAAAGAGAGTCCATAGAATCCTCAACTCTCCCAGATCACTGTCATCTCATTAAAGGTAACTGTATTGTGGAGTTTTTGTTGTCCTTAAGAATTTGGAGGAGGGAGAGTATATTCAGATTATTTACTGTTCTTACTTTTGAAAACTCTTTTTTTTTTTTCTTTCCGTTTTAAGTTACAATTGTAATACATAGTTGTTACAATTGTAATACTTAGTTGTTGTTGGCTCTAACCTGAGGTCACCAGTATTAACTGTCTGGTATTAACTCTTTCTCAGTACTTCTACAAATAAAAGTGCATATGTTTACCTTTTTTACTTCCAAGTGGGATTATTCTGTTTTTTATGGAATGTACCATGGCTCTCCTCTTAACTCATTTTTATCAGTAGCTACAGAACAGTCCATAATATGGATGTTACCGTAGCATAGTTGTACCATTCCCCCACTATTGCTAGGCATTTAGCATACTTTTCAGGAATTATTTTGCTGTTGCAAACAGTGCTTCAGTAAACTTCCTTGTAAATATAATATTGCATATGGATGCTTTTATTTTTGCAAGCAAGATTCCTAAAAATAGGATTGCTAAGTCAGAAGATAAATGCATTTTTAATTTTAATTGATAATAGTTTGATTACTTTTCAAAAACATTGTACTTAATTACATTTCTACAGCGGTGTATGATTTTTTTTTTTGCTAGCACTGGATAGTTATCAGTCATTTTAATTTTTGCATATTTGTTAATCTCCTCCTCAGAGTTTTCCTGAATAACTCATTTTTTCCCCAAGAAGTCCATTAAGGTGAAAGGCATAATTAGACTTAAAAAAAATTTCCCTGTACTTGTCATTTATTCAGAAAACAGTCTTTGAGAGCTGGGCACTTATGATAGTTGCTAAGGTGAATAAGGCATGGACCCTGCTGTCAAAAGTTTACAATGAGCTGGGACATATGAAAGTTAAACAGTGACTACTACAGGAAAAGAGTGGTAAATCCTATGATGGTAAGAAACCAAATAGACCGTTTAGATAAGGGACATTTAAATTATAGTTCATTTGGTCAGGGAAAGCTTCCTGGGGGGCAGTGAATATGTATGAGCTGACTTTTGAAGGACAGTAGGAAAGAAGCAGCCAGGAGATGTGTTGTAGTGGAGAACACTTGAAGCAGAGTTACCCTTGCACAGAGGAGTTGGAGCTTTCAATTCTGAGAAAAGCCTAAGGAGAGTAAACTGATGCAAGTGAGACTGACCCAGAAAACACTTCCTAAACGCAAACTATTTTGCTCTGTGTTGGGAAATACTAACCTCTCAGTTCAGTTCAGTTCAGTCGCTCAGTCATGTCCGACTTTTTGCAACCCCATGAATCACAGCTCTCCAGGCCTCCGTGTCCATCAACTCCCGGAATTCATTCAGACTCAAGTCCGTCGAGTCAATGATGCCATCCAGCCATCTCATCCTCTGTCGTCCCCTTCTCCTCCTGCCCCCAATCCCTCCCAGCATCAGAGTCTTTTCCAATAAGTCAACTCTTTGCATGAGGTGGCCAAAGTATTGGAGCTTCAGCTTCAGCATCAGTCCTTCCAATGAACACCCAGGACTGATCTCCTTTAGGATGGACTGGTTGGATCTCCTTGCAGTCCAAGGGACTCTCAAGAGTCTTCTCCAACACCACAGTTCAAAAGCATCAATTCTTCGATGCTCGGCTTTCTTCACAGTCCAACTCTCACATCCATACATGACCATTGGAAAAACCATAGCCTTGACTAGACGGACCTTTGTTGGCAAAGTAATGTCTCTGCTTTTTAATATGCTATCTAGGTTGGTCATAACTTTCCTTCCAAGGAGTAAGGGGCTCTTAATTTACAGTGAAGATAGACACGTACTTAATATAATTTCATGAGAAAGGATATGAAAGATTTTTGCAAATATTAAAGTTTAACAAATTGTTTTAAAATTGTTTATTGGGGGTTCCCTGGTGACCTAGTGGTTAGGATTCTGGACTTTTCACTGCTGTAGCCTGGGTTCAGTCTCTGGCCAGGGAACTGAGATCCCTCAAGCCATGCAGTGTGGCCAAAAACAAAACAAACGAAAAATTATTTATCTTTTAGTTCTGCCTCCCAAACTAGATTGTAATGTCTTCAGGGATAGGGACCCTGTCTTTTGCCGTTGCTCATTCTACTGCATGGTGTTTGAAAACCCTACTTATTCTTCAGTTCTTAGCGTAATACGAAGATTCCCAAACATTCACAGTTCATAGTGTCCTTCGTGTCTCTGTACTTTTTTTCACAAACAGCTTAGTTCAAAATAAATATATTTATTAAGTAATTATATTTATTTATTAATTATATTTATCCAGTAATTAGATCCAAACAATGCTTAAGTATTTTCTAACAATCTAGTAGCTGTTTAAAGAAAAAGTACATATAAGCTAAAAGAAAAATAAAGCAGCTAAATAAATTTTAGCTAAATAAGCTAAATAAAGCAGCTTTATTTCATTCTCGATCACTTACTAATATATGCCTGTTAGGCACTGTCCAGTTTCTCATACCTTGGAATCAGATTGGCCACTTCCATCCTCATTTCCTTTTCCACTTTAATTTTCATGTGGTACTTATTTTTATTACAGCAACTGCCCACCGAAAAGTTAGCATCACAAAGATGTGTCTTCAAAAAGAATGTGCATGATCTAAAGTTGAAATTGTGAGCTACCCTGAGCTAATAGTTCACATGATATCTAATAGATGTTCAGTGTTGCTCTATTTCCCTTAAAAATGTAAATCCAGGGCACTCTTGTGAATTCGCTGCAGTGCTCCAGGGTACTGTGGCATACAGTTTGGGAACCATGAGCTAAAAATGACTTCCTCAGTGAAACTAGCCCTCAATTTTTAGACTAGGTCAGATTTCTCAATTATGGGCTCTATCAGTTGTAATTATTTTGTCCTTTATGATAGTTACCAGTTTTTAATTATGTTGTCCTTTATAACATATATCAGTTTGCAGACCACCTTTAACTTTATAATTATTGGATTGTCTCCTCCATTAGACCATAAGCTCCATAAGGGTGAGAGCCTTAAGATTTCTAAATTTACTCTCACATCTTTAGTGTATAGTACAATGTCTGGCATAAGTTGATGCTCAATAAACATTTGTTAAGTAGATTTTAAAGCCAGTCATAAAAGATTTTTGCCATTTTGTGAGTTATTTAAATTTTTGGCTCTTTGGTTTTCTCCTCTGGACATTTGTGATACTAATCTACTCTTAGGGTGATTATGAGGATTAACCAAGAGAATCCATGTAGTAAAATGTCTGGCACAGTGCCTGCTTTGTATTAGTCACTTCTCATAACGTGGGCATCTCTCTCCTTTCCTGTTCTGTGCTTGCTTGTCCATAGTCAGTGAAGGAAGTGTCTTGAGCAATGTAAGTAGCTACACTTTGGTTGGCATTCTTAGTTGTTAGACTGAAGAAAAATGGATTTGAAAGGACATAAACAAACGTCAAACTGTCACACTAGTGTATTGTCTACTAGGCAGTATGTAGAGTTGAGACTCGAGAGTTAGACTGTCCAGGTATGAATCTTGATCATAACACATGCTGTGTGTGAGATCTTAGCAAAGGTTTAGTTTCTGTGCCTCAATTTCCTCACTTGTAAAATGGGAGTATTAATAATATATACTGTCTACCTCGGAATGGTTTGTGAGGAGTATATGAGCTAATGTACATATAGTACTTAGAGCAGTGCCTGGTACATGGTAAGTCCTTTATAAATATGTTTATTATTATCATCATCATTTTACTTTTCCTGTGTTAGTTTTACCTGCTCTTCTGCCACCCCTACTTCCTCAACCTTCTTTTGAGTTGCTTAAGATTTTTTTTCCTCGTGATTTATTCCTTCCTACTTTGGAAGCTATACAGTCTCTTTTTAGTGGTTACACTAGAAATTTTAAGCACACATATTATTTAACTTGAGTCTAGTATTAATATTTTTACTCTTCTCGAAACAATAGACCTTAGGACACTTGACTCTATTTTCTATCTTATTCTGTTTTCTCCTTTTTTTAGGATTTTAATTCTATATTGACTTTTTTTTTTTAATCCCTACAAATGACCTGTTAATGTTTTATACAAATGTTTGTTTGGAATAATATGCATGCTGCTGCTGCTGCTGCTAAGTCACTTCAGTCATGTCTGACTCTGTACGACCCCATAAATGGCAGCCCACCAGGCTCCCCCGTCCCTGGGATTCTCCAGGCAAGAACACTGGAGTGAGTTGCCATGTCCTTCTCCAATGCGTGAAAGTGAAACGTGAAAGTGAAGTCGCTCAGTTGTGTCCGACCCTTCACGACCCCATGGACTGCAGCCTACCAGGCTCCTCCGTCCATGGGATTTTCCAGGCAAGAGTATTGGAGGGGGTACCATCGCCTTCTCCGGGAATAATATGCATAATTATAATAATAATAAATTGTTATAATAATAAAAATACATACCACTTTCTTTATTAACAATTTATTTTTGCACCTCAGACCTTCTCACTGAGATCATTTTCTTTCTTGAAGTATATCCTTTAGAAGTTTCTTTAATCAGTATAGGCTTGTGGTTAGGAAATTTTGCTGTTTTCTCTGCATGGTAGGTTCTCTTTTCCTAGGTCAAGCACCTGACTTTATGTGGAACTCATTGATCTGAACTCCAATCCTACTTAGGCCTCAGTCTTTGTCTCTTCTCCCTTCTTTGTGGCCTATTAAATCCTAGGCTCCAGCCACTTGTGATTTGGGGATGGGGACATCCCCAGGGCAGCCACAAATCCAGCACTCTCTGATTCCTCTGGACTTGTGCTTTCTTATTTATATGAAGTTGAATTAGTCTTTTTTGGCCAGCTCAGTCATGCTTTGAAAGGTAATAATAATAACATTATATGTTAATAACTACATGAGTGTGCTGTGCTCGGAGGGATTTTGAATGAATATTCCAGCCCCATCAAAATTAGACACCTCTACCTAAGTCTGCCCTAGCTCAGAACACCTCTTTAGTTCTGGTTCTTCCCCGTATCCTTATTCCCACTGAAATCTACTTCATTGACATCCTTCGGGTTAATGTTTTTAGTGATGGTAGTCAAGTAAACACCACATTCTAGTTAAGATGCTAATTGGAGAGGACTGCAATCTGAAAGCTCTCTGAAAGTCACAACGGAGTACAGTATTTTTTTTTTTTTTTTTTTTAGGATTATAGTATTTGTAACCGTGTCCTTCTGAATTGAAATTCAGAGCATTTCAGAGAAACTTCTCTTGTCGTGAGACTTTTAGACCAGATAAGGGAAAAAGGGTGGAAGCAGGGGTTATTGTTCAGTCTTTAGGTCATGTCCTACACTTTGCAACCCTGCAGCACCAGGCTTCCCTGTCCTTCACTATCTCCCTGAGTTTGCTCAAACTCACATCCATTGAGTCAGTGACATCATCCAGCCATCTCATCCTCTGTCACCCCCTTCTCCTCTTGCTCTCCGTCTTTCCCAGCATCAGGGTCTTTTCCAATGAGTTGGCCCTTTGCATCAGGTGGCCAGAATATTAGAGGTTCAGCTTCGGCATCAGTCCCTCCAATGAATATGCAGGGTTGATTTCCTTTAAGATTCACTGATTTGATCTTCTTGCAGTCCCAACAGACTCTAAAGAGTCTTCTCCAACACTGCAGTTCAAAAGCATCATTTCTTCAGCGTTCAGCCTTCCTTATGGTCCAACTCCTACATCCTTACATGACTACTGGAAAAACCATAGCAGGGGGCAGGAGATAACTGTCTTATTCTTTGTGTCATATTAACTTGATCACACTGACTCTTCTTAGCTTTAAAGCTAGTACTTTTAGCCCAGTTACCATATGAAAATGTATTGACTCTAACATTTCAGTTAAATTAAGAACATATTTACAGACTAAACATGTGATAAGAGCGTTTAGAATTTAATAGAGAACAGGTGTGACTGGACATACTGTTTGCTGACAGGTTGTTGCTGCTTGTTGAACTTTGGTAAAGGAAGAACTCCCAGTTACTATGTTCCATTCTCAGAAACTTTGAGGGACTGGGTCCCCAAAAAATACAGGGTTCCATGCTTGGTTTCCATCAGCCATCTCCAGAAGACCAGTAAGTTGGTTCTATTCATCATTAGGGTGTATTCTATACCAACAAGCAATTAAATATGCTCAGTTTGGGACTTCACAAAAAGGCTCCTTCCTTGCTCACTTTTTGTTTGGAACTTCCATGATGTAAGTAGTAGTCATTGGTGTTTGTCACTGGAAAGTTCTGTGTATTTAATTTGGCCTATAGGACTTACCTTTATAATTAAGTATAGTTTAGGTAGATATTGATAATAACATGAATTTTTTCCTCTTGGTGTCTACTGGGAGTAAAGAGACAGCCCAGATAATATGTAATTGGGAATTGACTTGATGGCTAATTTAGTTTTTTATTTTAAAAATAATTTTCATTTATTTATTTTTGGCTATTCAGGGTCTTCATTGCTTTGCATGTACTTCCTCTAGTTGTGGTGAGCCGGGACTACTCTTCGTTGCGGAGCACAGGCTCTAGGCATGGATTTCAATAATTACAGCTCCCAGGCTCTAGAGCTCAATAGTTGTGGCACATAGGCTCCATTGCTCCAAAGCATGTGAAATCTTCCTGGACCAGGGATCCAACCCATGTCCCCTGCCTTGGTAGGTAGGTTCTTATCCACTGTGTTACTAGGGAAGTCCTAATTTAGGTTTTTAAATTGGAAATTTTTATTTGCTACTTATTGAATGATTATTGGATGAGGCAAGTGGAAATGGTGTCAAGAGTGGGAAAAGGCAAGAATGAAGCAAATGAAACAATGATGGTCAGAATCTGGCTGAGTGGTGGGTCAGATGTGCCTGACTCTGTATGTGGATAAAGTTCCTGATCTCATCTCCTTGCTAGGATACAACAAAATGATAAAGTCCATCAACTTGAAGTCTCCGTTTTAGTTTCCACTAGCAGATTCTGTGGAGAAGGCAATGGCAACCCACTCCAGTACTCTTGCCTGGAAAATCCCATGGGCGGAGGAGCCTCGTATGCTGCAGTCCGTGGGGTCATGAAGAGTCGGACACAACTGAGTGACTTCACTTTCACTTTTCACTTTCACACATTGGAGAAGGAAATGGCAACCCACTCCAGTGTTCTTGCCTGGAGAATCCCAGGGACGAGGGAGCCTGGTGGGCTGCCGTCTCTGGGGTCCCACAGAGTCGGACACAACTGAAGCGACTTAGTAGCAGCAGCAGCAGCAGATTCTGCATGCAAAGACTACAGTAGCTTGATGGCAAGATTCTGTCTCCTTGTCTGTCACCTAGGAATTACCTCAGAGGTCCACTGTGGAGTAATAGTCACTGAAAGTCACAAGACCTGGGTTCAAGTGCCAGTTTCCGCTAATTAGCAAGTCAGCTTATCTCAGTTTCCCCTTTTGTAAAATGAGGAGTTTGAAAGTAAATGGTCTGGAAAGCCCCAAAACAGATCTCTATACCGAGACTTCAATGTTAGATAGTAATCCTGTAATCCTATGTAGTCACATTCAGGAAGTATATTATTCAGTCACGATGAATAGGTATATATTCTTTGCCATTGTATGCTATATGAATGGGAGCACCAAGGAATTGTACTTAATAAATTCCCACTGAATTTCATATTTACATAGAACTTCAGAGTGGTAACAAAGTATGTGTAAAGGCGGGAAAAGGAATAGCTTTTTGAAATGGAACAATTGTGTGTATGAATTTTTTTAATTAAAAATATTTAAGAAATGGGATGTTGAGCCAACTTTGTTACAATATAGTATAGTATTAGAAAGAATGTAGACTTTGAAATCAGATGTTGGCTCAAATCTCAGTCTGCCACTTATGGCCATATTGCTTAACTTTTCTGATTCTGTGTCTTCATTTGTAAAGTGATGATAATAATGCCAGCTTCATGGGTTGTTATAAAGATGAAATGCCATAATGCATCTACTGTGTTCAGCACAGTACATGGCCCTCAGTAAAATGTGTAAAGAGTAACATTATTTTAGAAAAGGTCTGTGGTAAAGAGATCAAAGAGTAATTTAGATTAAAGTAGTTTAAGGAAGCATTGTATTCCCATTGTTTACTATGGCATAAGGAAATGATTACCCACACTAGTCAGTTTACAGATTTTTAAAAACTCGGTGGTATTTTAGAGTCTACCAAATATGAAAGGTCTTTCTACTTAGAGAAAATATTTGGAGTTAGCTTAGATTAAAAATCCTAGAATGGGCAACTAGATTTAGGGAAAAGCTTATAGTATAAATGCTCTTTATATTCAAAATAGGTTACTCGATGCCAAATGGAGCAAATGACCTAATGATTGGGTGTCTAAGCTAAGCCTGGATATATACCTTAACTGTCTTCTTATTAACTATGCAAGTGCTTTTACTTTTGGTTACTTTTTAATTATACAAATAGTACACATACATTATAGAAAAATTAGAAAATACAGATGAGTAAAACAACAGTGTAAAAATCACCAGGAATCTTACCACCCAGAAAATACCACCATTAATGAATATTTGGGGACATATATTTCCAGAGATTTTTTTTTTAGTAGGTTCATTCTCTGGAAACCTGCTTTTTACTTATAATATCACAAGTATATTATCATGTTAGTAAATGTACTTTTACCACATAATCTATATGATGATATCATATTCTATAGATTACATACATTAATTAATTGGTTCTTTTAGACATTTTGTTTCTGACTTTTCAGAAATCATATTCTGTGTTTTTAAAAAAAATAACTTGGAAATATAATTTACATACCACACAACTCATCCACTTGAAGTGTACAATTCAAAGGTTTTGATATGTTATTATGTTACTAATTTTTTTTAAATTGTGATAAAATATATCAACGGTTTCCCTGATGGCTCAGATGGTTAAGAATCTGCCTGAAATACCGAAGATCTGGGTTCAGTCTCTGGGTTGGGAAGATTGGCCTGGAGAAGGGCATGGCAACCCACTCCAGTATCCGTGCCTGGAGAATCCCCATGGACAGCGGAGCCTGGCTGGGCTATAGTCTATGGGTTCGCAAAGAGTCAGACACCACTGAGCAACTAAGCACACACACAAAATATATCATGAAATTTGCTATTTCAACCACTTTAAGTGTGTAATTCAGTGGTATAAATTGCATTTATAATGTTGTGCAACCATCACCACGATTTCTAAAACTTTCTCTTCACACCAAAGACTCTACCTTTAGGCAATAATTTCCCATTCATCCCTTCCCCTAGCCGCTAGTAACTTCTAGTCTAATTTTTCCTCTGAATTTGCCTGTTTTTGGTACGTTGTGTGAGTAGAATCATACAGTATTTGTTCCCCCCTGTTTGTTTTTTTTTTTTTAATACAGCTTATTTCACTTAGCATAATGTTTTTAAGTTTCATCCATTCCTTTTTATGGCTGTATGATGGTTCACTGTATATGTATATTACGTATTGTTTATCCATTCATCTGTCGTTGGATGAGCGCTTGCACCTTTGCACTATTTTGAGTCGTGCTGCAGTGAACACTGACATGCAAGCGTCTGTTTCAGTCGTTTGGTTATATAGCTAGGAGTGGAATTGTCGGATCATATAATTCTGTTTAACTTGTTTGAGGAACTGCCAAACTATTTTCCCCAGCAGCTGTGCCGTTTTTCCTTCCTACCAATGATGTGTGGTTTCTTTATCTTCACCAACACTTATCATGTTATATTTGTTTGATTGATTATCACCACTCCAGTAGGTGTACAGTGGTATCTTATTGTGGTTTGGACTTGCATTTCCCTAATGCCTTAATGCTGTGAGCATCTTTCATGTCTCACATGGCCTTTTTTTTTTTAAATAGCCATCCGAAATGAAATTTCTACAGTGACCACATAGGGAGAGGAAATTCACATGAATAAATTGCTTGAATCAAGGCATAAGGAAAATAAATAAATAGCCATCCTAATGGGTGTGAATTGGTGTCTCATTATGGTTTTGATTTGCATTTCCCTGATGACTGATGATGTTGAGCAACTTTCCCATACTTATTGGCCATTTCTTTATCTTCTTTGGAGAAATGTCTGTTTGGATCATTTGTCCTTTTTCTTCCCTGCAGAATATTGCATTTTAAAAACTGTCTTTTGTAACTTTTAAAGCTGGGTGGTTTTTATTACTAAATTGTAAAGTTTTAAAAATATATTTTTGGTATAAGTCCCTTATCCAGATATATTATTTATAAATGTTTTTTTCTATCCTGTGGGTCATATTTTCATTTTCGTGGTAGTGCCCTTGAAAGCACAGAAATTTTAACTTTGATGAAGTCTGATATCTTGCACTTTAGAACATACAGTATGCTTTCTATTGCCTATGGAGCAGAGATTAAAAGATTGATAGTGAGGCCAAAACTGTAAAAGAGGTATAATTGGTGAGTGTCTGTATTGTGCCTGAGACTGAGAGTTGAGGGTGGAAGAGAGAGGGGATAGTGTAGGCGGAAAGGAAGAGTGGGAGTAATAGATTTGTGTTACTTCCTTGACTGATTCCAGGGCATAATTGGGTCTAACCTCAGTTGGTAAAAAATCTGCCTGCAATGCCAGAGACCCCTGCATTCAATTCCTGGGTTGGGAAGATCCGCTGGAGAAGGGATAGGCTACCCACTCCAGTATTCTTGGGCTTCCCTTGTGGCTCAGCTGCAGAAGAATCCGCCTGCATTGTGGGAGACCTGGTTCCATCCCTGGGTTGGGAAGATGCTCTGGAGAAGGGAAAGGCAGGCTATGGCTCATGGGGTCATAAGAGTCGGACATGACTTAGCGACTAAACCACTACCCACTCCAGTGTTCTGGCCTGAGAATTCCATGGACTGTATAGTCCATGGGGTCTCAAAGAGTCGGGCACAACTGAGCAACTTTCACCAAGTCAGACTAGAGAGATGGGAGAGGTTGTCCATTTTTCACAGTGGTTTCCAGCATTCTTCCTGTTGTGTAGTTACATCAGGGAAGAAAGTTTTCCATAAAAATTACCCATAAGCTTATCACTTACTAGGACATTTCCTGCATGTGAGAAAGTCAGATTCTCATCAAGAAACAAGAATCCCTTATATTCTGGTCTACATTATATAAATGGGTATAGTTGTCTGTTTAGTTCAGTTCAGTCACTCAGTCGTGTCCAACTCTTTGCGACCCCATGAACTGCAGCACGCCAGGCTTCCCTGTCCATCACCAACTCCCGGAGTTTACTCAAACTCAGGTCCATCGAGGCGGTGATGCCATCCAGCCATCTCATCCTCTGTCATCCCCTTCTCCTCCTGCCCCCAATCCCTCCCAGCATCAGAGTCTTTTCCAATAAGTCAACTCTTCGCATGAGGTGGCCAAAGTATTGGAGTTTCAGCTTTAGCATCACTCCTTCCAAAGAACACCCAGGGCTGATCTCCTTTAGAATGGGCTGGTTAGATCTCCTTGCAGTCCAAGGGACTCTCAAGAGTCTTCTCCAACACCACAGTTCAAAAGCATCAATTCTTCTGCACTCAGCTTTCTTCACAGTGCAACTCTCACATCCATACATGACCACTGGAAAAACCATAGCCTTGACTAGACGGACCTTTGTTGGCAAAGTAATGTCTCTGCTTTTTAATATGCTATCTAGGTTGGTCGTAACTCTCCTTCCAAGGAGTAAGCGTCTTTTAATTTGTCTGTAGTCAATGTTAAATCCCAGGCCGGGCTAGAATTTGATAGCTATACCATCAAAAATATGTATTCGTAGACTGACTTTAATTTTCGATTAAGAAAAATGTAATCATAAAGGTAAATTTTATACCAAAGTTTTTTTAAAAACGTACTACTTTTTGAAGCTAAATATTGATTTTCTTCACACCTCCTATTAGCACAGGTTGATGAACTAAAAATGAAGATGATTCTTTGTTGTCTAAGCTAGATTAATTTTCTCTTTCTTAAAAAAAAAAGAAAAAACAGTTGAGAGAGGTTGGCACAGTAAAGTTCTGAAAATGTGCCAAGGGGTCATTTTGGAGACTAGAAGTAGTGTGGTTACATTGTCTGCCATGGCGGTGTCATTTCCAGAACATCCTGCTTATAATTTTGAACTCAAGTGCCTAGTGTAAGGCTTCACTGAAATATGTTTCCTTTTAAAATTCTGCTGCTGTGCCTTTTGGATCCTCAACTCAGTGTGTCTCTAAATTTCCATCTGTTTCTAGGCTATAAAACTGGACTGTTTTCTGTCTCCTTCTATAACTCTTGACTTCATGCCCATGCAGTGTGTTTCTGTGTTGCTATATTATACTTTGTTTCTCCTTTGTTTGAGGAATGGATCACTTTCCAAGGAAATTTTTATCCAAACATTTGAATTGATTTTTGCTGCTATTCTCAACAGTGATTTAGTTTTAAATTCTAAATAAGTTTGTGATTGTGCAGGTACTGTTTTTCTTTTTTCATGGAATTGGATAACTTTTTATGTAGAAATATTTATTCCTAATGTTAGGCTATTTATTTTGCTGTTCTCTTAGGATCTGGTATTAATAAAACACTTAAATCATCAGTCTTACTTTGTGATATTTGCCCTTTAGAGACGTGTAGATAGAATATAACCTTTTTTAAATTAAAAAATTTTAAAGTTTATATGTATACATGTACTTTGAGATTCAAACAGTTTGAAAGTACATAAAGTAAAAACTGAAAGTTCTGTAATTAACCTTAGCTTCCTTATTCTCCTTATGTAATCACCTATCAGCATTTTTATGTGTGGCTTTCTGGTCCTTTTTTGATATATTTATACACAGATAAAAATGCATGCACAAATATTGCCTTTTGTTCCGTGCCATGCATTTCTTGGCTTAACAGTATATCTTGGATAGCTTTCCATATCAGCACATGTAGATAGCTCTACTCTATTCATAATATATACAATAATCTATTTAACTATTCATATATTTGTGGGCATTTAGATTTTCTGTTTACAAATGATGCTAACATAAACTGCCATGTACATGTGTCTTTATGCACATGCACAACTGTTTCAGTAGCTCAACTCCTAGAAATGGCATCACTGAGCCAAAGGGTATACAGACTTAAATTTTGTTTCACTACCGAATTGCCCTCTAAAATTGCTTAGGCAGTTTATACCCTGGTCCTTGCCATAGCCAGATACATCTTTTTATTTTAACCAATCTGATGTGTGAAAAATGAAATTGCTTTAATTTGCATTTTCGTGATTACCGGTAAGGTTGAGCATCTATTCTCTCCTTTTCTTTGAATTGTTTGTTCTTATCCTTTGCCCACTTTTGTATTGAGCATTTTTCTTTGTTAGTAGGACGTCTTTATATACAGTGTATATTACCCTGTCACCTTTGTATGGTGAAAGTATTTTCTCCCAGTCTGTTGCTTGTCATTTAGTTATATCTATGTTGTCTTTCTTTGTTCAGAAGTTTTTATTATTTATATGGTCAAACATGCCGTTTTGATTCTTATTTTGGAGTGTCTTTCTCACAATCTTATTTCCCCCTGGTACTGTCCTGTGATTGGGTTTTGTTGTTGTTTTGTTTTGCTTGTATTGTGTTGTTTTAGAACTTTAATTTACCTGAAATTTAGTTTTGCGTATGATGTGCAAGAATCTAATTTTTTTTTCAGATGGTAGCCAGTTGCATAGTATCATTTATTAAATAGTTCATCTTTTCTCTGTTGATCTTTAGATAATAACTATCATTTATTGAATTCCCATTTATACTTAGGTCTGTTTTTGGACTCTGTTGAGTTTCATTGTTATGTTTGTCTATTTTTAGACCAGTATCATACTGTTTTATTTATTTATTTTAAATTCATGTCCATTTAAAATTAAAAAAATTTTTTTTCATACTGCTTTAATTACTATAGCTTTATAATATTTTATGTCACCTGGTAGGACAAGTTCACATTTGTGTTTGTTAATATTTTTGAATTTGGTCATGATCTCACATTTACCCCTTCTATTAAACTTGAGAATCAACTCATCAAGTTTCATTAAAAAATAAATAATCCCAGTTGAATTTTGATTGAGGTTGCTATCAATTTATAGATTAATTTGTGGAAAATTTATATATCTACTGTATTGAATCTTTCTATCCATTATCTATGCCTTCTTTTTATGATACTGATTTTAAGTGTTTCTAGTTTCTCCATATAATTCTTACATATTAGTATCCCTAAATTTAAGTTTTTAGTACTGTTTAGTACTGTGTAGGATTTTTTAAACTGAGGTAAGTTGACTTGAATAGGATCTTTTAAAATGTACATCTTCTAATTAGCCATCGCTAGTTGATTGGAAGGCTATTGACCTGTTTGTTTATAAGAAGAAAGTAAACAAGATAAACACATTGTTGTAGGTTCTCATAAGTTTTTAGTGTACTTAAATACATCTATGATGCCAGTTTTTGGAGTCTGTGTGTTTGAGGATATTTGCATAGTGAATTGGATTCATGTATCATACTTTTCTTATTCTGTAGTTACTCTTTGACTTTGCACCTTTATTGGTATGTAATTTGTAGTTTAGCCACTGGTTATTGGTTATCTTGGAGTTTGCTCCAAGAATAGCCTATACAAATTACTATAACTCTTCCCTGATCTGAGTACTCTCATGGTAGGTCTTGAATCTAGTAGTGTAGACCACATTTTTAGGAGTGTGTTCTTCAGGAGACGCTTCTGATTTTAACAGCTGACAATGATGTTTGGCTGTGGCTGATTGTGTAGTACAGTATAGGTATGATTTCTGGTAGTATAGATATTATTTCTATTTTAGAAATGAAGAAACTGAGATCTAAGAAAAGTTAAATAAATTTCCTGAATTCTAGGCTCTTAGACCACCTGCAACAATATTTGTGTTGTGCTGATGTGAGTGTGTTGTTTGTAGGCTCTGCAGTGACTTTAAGAATTGATCATTTAGTTAATAAGATAAATGGTTAAGATTAATAAGACCTCTGTGCCTATCCATTAATGTTGGAAATTTTCAAAATATTACCCCTAATCTCCTGGAACCACTGGAGGTTTCTGGGCCTCACCTTCCTTCATCTTCGACTGTTTTCCATCCCTTTCTGATATAGGGACTGTGGATTAAGCCATTAATTAATTAATGGCTGAAATGACTTAAATAAAAATACTGGAAATGACCAACTAGAATGAAATTGGAATGTGAAAATTCCAATTCACAGTTGCTGTAGGGGCCGTTTGGTATGTAAATCAGATGCCAAAGTCCTCAGTGTTCTGAGAAGCTGCCTGCAAAATGTTAGAGGAGTATTGAGGCCTACACAAATGAAAGAGCAGTCTGTTCCATAGCTTCTAAATCAACCATTCTTTAAGTTTTCTTTATTGTTCTGTTAGATTGGTACAAAAGTAATTGTGGTTTTTGCATTTTTGAAGTTTGCTTTTTGATACTGAAATACATTCTTAAATGTGGTTATGTTATACATCATTTAAATGCATATTTCTTTGCTAATGACTTATTACTTGTTTTATATTTATTTTAGACTAGGGAAATGATGTTAAACAAAAAGCAAATTTGAATGATTTTCTTATTTGAGTTCAAAGTGGGTCGTAAAGCAGTGGAGACAACTCACAACATCAACAACGCATTTGGCGCAGGAACTGATAATGAACATATAGTACAGTGGTGGTTCAAGAAGTTTCACAAAGAGACGAGAGCCTTGAAGATGAGGAGCACAGTGGCTGGCCATCAAAAGTTGACAGCGACCAATTGAGAGCCATCATTGAAGCTGATCCTCTTAAAACTACACAAGAAATTACTGAAGAACTCAACGTCGACCATTCTACAATCATTTGGTATTTGAAACAGATTGGAAAGGTGAAAAAACCTGGTAAGTGGGTGCCTCATGAGCTGACTGCAAATCAAAAAAATCGTCATTTTGAAGTGTTCTTTGAAGTCTTCTCTTACTCTGTGCAGCAACAATGAACCATTTCTCAATCGGGTTGTGCTGTGCAATGAAAAGTGGATTTTATTCAACAACCAGCGATGACCAGCTCAGTGGTTGGACTGGCAAACAGCTCCAAAGCACTTCTCACAGCCAAACTTGCACCAAAAAAGGGTCATAGTCACTGTTTGATGGTCTGCTGCCTGACTGATCTACTACGGGTTTCTGAATCCTGGCAAAACCATTACATATGAGAAGTATGCTCAGCAAATCGATGACATGCACCGAAAACTGCAGTGCCTGCAGCTGGCATTAGTCAACAGAAAGGGCCCAGTTCTTCTCCACAACAGTGCCTGAGTGCACGTTGCACAGCCAACGCTTCAGAAGTTGAATGAATTGCACTACGAAGTTTTGCATCATCCACCGTATTCCCCTGACCTCTTGCCAACTGACTACTGCTACATCAAGCATTTCAACAACATTTTGCAGGGAAAATGCTTCCACAACCAGCAGGAGACAGAAAATGCTTTCCAAGAGTTCTTCGAATCCCTAAGCATGGATTTTTATGCTACAGGAATAAACATTTCTCATTGGCAAGATTGTGTTGATTGTAATGGTTCCTATTTTGATTAATAAAGATATTTAAGCCTAGTTATAATGATTTAAAAGTCACAGTTCAAAGTCGCAATTACATTTGCACCAACCTACTAACCTTCTTATCATTCCCCAAGCAGACAGTGCTGGTAGAGACTGAATTCCTTGGGGAAAGTTAATGCAAATATGAAAAATTGACTCTATTAATTAATAGTAGAGTTCAACTCACTTTAAACATGTAAATCACTATTACATCCTTTGTGAGTATAACCTAAATATCTCCCCAAATTAGCGTTTTTGCCTGGCACTTTGTAGAGACTCAGTAAATACTTGTGGATTTAAAATAAGTTCCACGTATTGCCTGAATTAAGGTTTTCTTACATGAGTAGCAAACATTGAGGAAAATGAAATAGTGCTTTAATTGTCTACAGTTGAATGGGTTATATCCCTCCTCTTTTCTCTTTTGCAGGATGTAAGCTTTTAAAATATCACTCTTTAATTAGAGAAAGAAATATGCTTCATGTTAATTTGGAGTCTGTCTGCTAAAGATTTTGCCTAAGAAAAGATTTAGCTTGGTTTATAACTTTCATAGTTTGTAGTTAATATGCCGATTTGTAATTAAATAGGCATTGTCAAATGTGATGTACATATTTGGAAATACAGTGAGGGCGAACTAAAAATGAGATTGGAAATCCACTGGCAATTTGAATCAGATATTCTTTTTAGCCTTTCTCCCACTGGATAGTCGCTCTGTCTTCTTTCCTTCCTTTCATCCCTCCTTCCTTCCTCTTTTCTACCCCTTCCCTTTCTCTCTCTCTATCCACACCTCTTTTTCTCTTTCCTAACCTCCATATAATGGTGATGATAAGAAAAATACTTTTTTTAACCCTCTCTGGGTAAAACTGGAAGGAGCCCTAAACAGTTGACCAGTTTTAAGCATCTGGGCACTGTATAGCAGTTCTTACAGTCAAAAGAAAGTTCTCCAAGACTGGCAGATAAAGTTACTGAAAACTGCTAGTCATACATTTCAGCAATTGGAAGAAGTTCTATTGGAAAAGCCTTTGAAGTAAATGACAGCCTTACATGAAATGTTGCTGGGATGCCCTAAGCTCTAAAGCTATTGTTTGCAACAAGTGCCAAACCGATGAGTCTGAATGGCCCCAGGTAGCATTTCTAGGCGTTATGCTGAAGGTGCATTGTTGACAGTACAGAATCAGAACTAGATTTTGAAAGTTCAGGAATCTTACAGGGAGTGCAAAGTAAACTTAGATGCTTCATACATGTGTCAGCTGTTTAAAGGACACCAACAGTTTTAACTCACTTGGTTGCTTTAAAAATATATCTGTATCTGCTATCTCTGCTGCGTTCCTTCTACTTTCTAATTGCCATACTCACAAGAGGAATTGCCTGGCATCTGGATTTCTTCCTGCCCCAAGGACTTGCCATTTATGCATCATTTGTACCTTGAACTTGTTTTTTTTCCCTTTGGTTTTGGTCTTGATTGTTTTTCTTGTTATTTCTATTCACGTAGAATGACATTACCTGAATTTAGAAAGATGGAAAGAGAAGTTATTGAGATAATTTGAAATTTGATACTATGAAGTTGTCAACATTTGTCTAGTTGTAGTAACATAGGGCGCTATTCTGTACTTGTTGAGTAGTGCTTTTTTCCTCTCTCCTAATCTTAGTGCCTGATTTGTAGAAGTCATTGAGTTGTTTCTCAACATCTTAAAGGAGAAAACGAAAGTAAAAATTTTGATGATTACTCTAATAAATGAATTGTTTATACATTTGTCACTAGAAAACTATTTTTAGCTGAACGGTAGCTTGTAATTGCAGTTATTATAGTTTATAGTATTTATAACCTGCTGTGGTTTGAATGTTGCTTTTAAGGCTATAATTAGTAACCTACTAGATTTTAATTACTAGGAAATTTCAGAGAATGTGAAAACGTTTTGATTAAACTTGAGAAACAGCCATTCTTGCTTTCCTCAAAATTGGCATCAGTGACTACTTAATGACAGCAGAATGCTTTGAAAACATGCTGTTTAAAGTCTACCTATTATTAGATACCATAATAACTAGTGTGTAAGTGATAGTTGCTTTTTTGTTGTAGAAACTCTGTGGTAAGAGGAAAGCTTCAGCAAAATCCTTAAGAAAAATATAGTATAAAAAAGTAACTGGTAGATAGAATAGTTTTTATAAATGAATGTAGATGAGAAATAGAAAGATATATATACAGATTTGACATGATTATATTTATTTAAATTCCTTGTCTCCTTGAACTTTGCCAATAAGGTTGTTCTTTATGTAATTTTTAAAAAAACATTATTTGTACACTTATACAATGTACAGCTAGTCTCTCTTTTTAAAAAGTGACATGCCAAAACCCATTGTAATGTAATATAAGCTTGCAAATTTGAGCTCTTCAGTGTTAGGAAACAAAAAGTGTGTATACTAATTTCTAAACTACTAGCTGGGTTTCTAAATGTATGTGGTGTTCCTCCATCCAAGCAGTCTGTACAGAGCAGTCTGTATCGGTGGTGTTTCACTGAGTGTTTGCCATCGGGTAGTCCTGTTTGTCTCTGCATTTATTCAATATAACCATATGCTATAATCTCTAGACCAGATGAAAGCATCCGGCAAGCAGAGACTTCCAAGTAGGAGCCAAAGTAAGCAGTGGGAAATGAAGCTGCTATAAAGTTTTGTGGACAGTAGTTGCAAAATGCTTTCTGAAATTTGTACATAGTAAATGGCAAAGTAGGTCACATCTCATTTTTCTCAATAGTCTTTTCCATACTCGTTTTTCAAAAGTATACTTGGTATAGCTTATACTTGGTGATAAAAAATCGGCATTTTAAAATGGTGTGGTGTGAAGATAATTTTAAAATAACAGTTTAAATAATTAGGTACTTTTGTATTTCCATTTTCTGTAAATGATGGGAGTGTTTTTAAAAGCCTGTTACAACAACTGAATACACTTTGGATCATTTCTTCTATTGCAACGAGCTATATGCCTAAGAGAGACATGAGCAATGCTGTGGTTTTATTTACTCTCATCAAACTTTATATCCAATTTTAGTCAGCAAATAAACTATTTAGAGTTTGTTTTCCTTTGCTGACTACCTTATTGTTAGCTTACTTTTAGTAAACAAGAGCAAGTTTAGCCAGCAATTTTTGGAAATGGAAAAGGGGTAAAGAATGTTTGGCTTCTGCAGTCCAAAAAAAGAGAAAAACACAGAGAGAAAACTCACTATAGCATGAATAATTGAGAGAGTTATTTTTTTTGTAAAATGTATGATTGAGACATTCTATTTTGGAAGGAGAATGGTGGGAGTGTGAACTGTCTCAAATCTTAACATTGAAATTAAAGATAAAATTTATCAAATGTTTACTGTACATTTAATATGGATGAGATAAAAACTCATTTAGGGAGTTCTAAGAGTTTGGGATGTGATGACTGTTGTAACTGAACATTGAATATAGATCTCAATATCCTGATATTTGAGAGTAAAAATAGATTTTAAAAATAGATTTTATAGCTCTTTTGATTTAATAAAAGAAAACATGCAAGTTCATGTGGGGGAAGAAGCTTTTCAGTAATTGTCTCTCAGATCTGTATTGGTTTCACTTTCTAACCATGCAGAAGTGGCAGAATAACACTATATCGTTTTATGTAATAGTTCAACTATTAACCTATACCCTGACCTAATACATCATTTGTAAACCTCAGTAATACAGTCATCACAGTCATACTACTAGCCATACTACTAATGTACTACTGACCTTTTGCAATATATTCATATCTATTATCACTCTTAAGTCCTTTTATTGGTCTTTCTATCTGAACCTCTAAAGTGAATACATATACATGCATACAAACATATATATAATAATATAAGATGGTGTGTATATACAGTACAAAAATGTTTCCAAATTATTTAAGTATCTTCATGATGGCAAGGAGATAATTGTTGGCTTTTATCTCCTACTATATATCAGGCTCTTTGGTAGGCATTTTACATACATTATCTTATTTAATCATCACTACTAAATTGTAAAATAGGTATCTGTATTCCCATTTTACAGATGAGACCTCTCTAGTCACACCTAGAGAGGTAGGAAATGGACTTTGAGAATGATAAGGAAAATACTGATCTAGATGGAGAGACAGTGATATTCTAAGACTATTTAATTGTGTGTCCACTCTCCAGAGTGGTCAGGAAAGCTAATTTTGTGGCGGGGGTAGGACTTGCACTATTTACTGAGAAAGGGAACAAAGCAGAAGAATGGGGTTTGTGTAAGTGCTGACAAGTTCAATTTAGATGTGTTGAATTTAAGGAAGGAAAGGAAAGATTTTACAGAAGGTGGGTACAGCCAACTGGCGTAAGATTTGGGTGGGGGGGGGGCTTTGCCTTGAATTATATAGATTTTTTTAGGCCTTTCTTTGAATATTCTTGATTACATTTAAACTTTGTATTTGTGAAGGTATATAATGAGTATTAATCCTTAAATAGTTATATAAATTTTGGGATGATTGCATGATTTTGAACATTATAGCTACCATGCCCTATGTAGGTTAAGGATATTTTTTAAGCAAATGGGATTGTATGAAATCTCTCTAAAATTTTTCCTTATTATTTATTTTATTATATAAGCAAAGCTTGTTCGTTGTAGAAAAATTAGAATATAGACATTTCCCTGAAGGGAAAAAAGCAATAGTCCTATCACTGGGTTGAATGTATTTTTATTTTTTTCTATGTGTTTTTTCTTTCAGAAATATGGCTACACACACCTTTCTGCAGGAGAACTTCTCCGTGATGAAAGGAAAAACCCAGATTCACAGTATGGTGAACTCATTGAAAAGTACATTAAAGATGGAAAGATTGTGCCAGTTGAGATAACCATCAGTTTGTTAAGGAGGGTAAGAAGTGTGAATGCCAACCAATTTAAACCAACAAGGAAATGAGAAATTAAATCTTCCCTTTCTTTGAGTAATGGAAAAATTAGAGTATTGAATTTCTTGCTTGTGGAGGGTGGTCATGGTATTCAAGAATGGCAGAACTGGAAATTCCACTTTCGCCTGGGAAGCAGTTGGACAGAAGGAAGCATTCTCTGCCTTGGTCTAGGATCAGCTACAACTCAACATTCATTTGTGTGCACTTGACCCTTCCCAGTGTGCAGACAGTCCATCCTCCTGTTTCTGTTTCTTCTTCCTTTTCTCCTCCTCTTCTCCCCCTCCTCCTTTCTCTTTTCTGTTTCCTTCCTTCCTTTCTTCCTTCCCCCTGTCCCTCCCTCCCACTATTGCCATTCTCTCAGTCATGATGTTTCCTTTTCTGGTATATTCATCCCCATCTTCAGTGCGAAATGCTGAGACTAACAGCTATCAGACTAAAATAGGTCCCATCTGAAAACCAGATACCTTGGGTCTACATGACTCTCCACTAAAGATTCTCAAGATTATAATCATTAATAGGCATTTTCACGTACAAGAAATGTGAAGGAGAAATGGATAAGTGGGAACAGCAAGAAATAGTTGAAAGTTGATGGAAAAGAGATGTATGAGCTTCTGACTGGAACCAGAGAAACTTGAAGAGTGGCTCATTCACACACATTCTTACCTCTTGTCTCAGAGATTAGAGTAACCTGCTACCATTCAGACTAACAAAATCCTCTCTCCTTATCCTCTGAATGTAATGCCCTTTCTCCACTTTTATACCTAGTTGTGAAAGAGTAATCTATATTTTTTACTTTTTCCGTTTCTGCTCTTCAGCTCTTGGCACCAAGATTCTATTTCCCTTTTCACCTAAACTATTCTGATGTTACCAGTGATCTTCTCTTATCAAATCTAGGGGATATTTTCAGTCATTTTTCTTTTAACTTACTGTCTTTTTGAAACTTGTTCCTCCTTGTTCTCTGTGACACAATGTCTCTTGATTCTCTTCCTCCTTCAGTGACTGCTATTTCTTAAGTCTCCTTTAATAAGTCTTCTGCAAACCATGATGCTTCTCAGGTTTCATCCTGCGTGCGCCTCTTATTTTATACATTTCTTGCTGGATGGTGTTATCCATGCCCAAGGTTTTCACTGTGCTAATGATGCCAAAATCTGTAACTCTAGCACATATCTTTTTTTTCTGAACCAGACCTATGTTTCTAACTATTAGGCATCCATCTGACTGTCTCAACAAGTGTCTCAAAATCATCATGCCAAAGGCTGACTGTATCATCTAAAATGTGATCACCCTTTATTTCGTATCCTGGTTAATACCATCTACCCAGCTGCGCAGGCCAGCAATCTGGGATCCATCCTTTATTTCTACCTTTTCCTCACTTTCCCAAATCTGTTCAGTGAGTAGATCCTTTCAATTATCTTTCTCTTTACCCTCTTCTATTTAGCATTTTTTCTTTATTGCTACTATCATCTTAATTCAAATCTTCTCTTTTTCTTACTTGGACTATCACTAGAGCCTTATCATTAGTCTTTTGCCCTTGATCCATCTTTGTCCCTTTATTCATCCTTTATGGTGTGGTCAGAGGTTTTTTTTTTTAAAGGTGATGGGAACATGTTCTCCTACTGCTTAAAATCTCTCAGTGGTCCTGTATTGTTTGCAGAATAAAAACCAAAAGCTTAGTGTGGTACAAGTTCTTCATTAATTTTGGCCCTACCCACTTTCTAGTCTAGCTTGCTTCTTGGAAGGAAGGCTATGACAAATCTAGACACCGTATTAAAAAGCAAAGACATCACTTTGCCAACATAGGTCCATATAGTCAAAGCTATGGTTTTTCCAGTAATCATATATGGATGTGAGAGTTGGACCATAAAGAAGGCTGAACACGAAAGAATTGATGCTTTCAAATTGTGATGCTGGAGAAGACTCTTTGAGAGTCCCTTGGACTGCAAGGAGATCAAACCAGTCAATCCTAAGGGAAATCAACTCTGAATACTCATTGTAAGAACTGATGCTGAAGCTGAAACTCCAATAGTCTGGCCACATGATGCAAACAGTCGACTCGTTGGAAAAGACCCTGATGCTGGAAAAGATTGAAGGCAAAAGGAGAAGAGGGCAGCAGAGGAAGAGATGGTTGGATGGCATCACCAGTTCAGTGGACATGAACTTGGGAAAACTTGAAATAGTGAGGGAGAGGGAGGCCTGGTGTGCTACAGGCCATGGGGTCTCATGGAGTCGACATGATTTAGTGACTGAAAAAACAACTTTCTAGTCATATCTCCTGCCACTCTCTACATGCATCCTAAGGTTCACCTCTACCAGCTTATTTCAGATTCATCAAAGCTGTTATGCTTCCTCATTTCTGAGCCTTTAACATCCAGTTGACACATTCTGGAGTACCTTGATCCCTGCCTGCCTGCCATTTTACTATTCAGAATTCAGCTTCACTGCCATCACTTCAGTAAAACTCTTTCTGGTGGTTCCACAGGTAGTTTGTGCTGGCTTCTTGGTTTTATCACAGCATCCTTGCATACCTCAGTATAGAACTTAGCACACTGAGTTACACATATTTGTTAACCACTGGACTATAAGCCTTCCAGAGGCCATGACCTTGCTCTTCATGTTCCGTGATGGTTAGACCTTGAATGAGTGTATGTTGAGTGAGTAGAGTATCAGTGTGCCTCTTCAGATATCTTCTACTACCATAATTGGGATAGAAATGCTATAGCAGGGACACAAAAGCATTCTGTGAAAGTTTTGTGAATATTGGAGATGCTAGATACTAGGATAAAGCCAACCCCCAGATAAAGGAATTTACGTCCTGACAGCCATTGTTCTTCTTGAGGAACCAGGATTGTTTGAGCACTGAGGGAACTGGTTGTTGGTTTGCTTTAGAATAGAAACTCCTCTGGAGTTTGCCAAAGTCATACATCTGTGCTTATCCCATGGTGGTTGATAGTGAAAAGAATTAGAGACTCAAGATCTGTATCTCCCATTCACAGATTTCCACATTCTACCTGAATTCAGACTTGGGAAGAGGATGGTGAAATAATTCTTGCTATCTTTCTGAATGTATTGTTTCTCTTGCTACCTGTGTTTTGGGGTAGCCAGTGGCATTTAGGTTTATTTATTTATTTTTTAATATTTCTTTATTTTACTGCACTAGGTCTTAGTTGCAGCATGTGGGATCTAGTTCCCTGACCAGGGATCAAACCAGGGCCCCCTGCATTGGGAGCTCGGAGTCCTTAGCCCCTGGATCACCAGGGAAGTCCGGCATTTAGGTTTAAATTAGCTTCAGTTATGAAAAAAAAAGTATTTACTCCTACACTAATAGCATTGCTAACAGTTTATATGTCCAAAGTTTTTTGCAGTTGTACTTGAATTACTGCAGAGAATCTGAGTACCTATAGAAGCAGTGTACTCCCTACCATAGCTAAATGACTTGGGAAGAGGAAAAGGAAAGTAAGATATGGGTCTCTAGTAGCTGGAGCAAGAATATTGATTAATGCTTATTTTTCTTTTCTTGCTGTTAATAATTTTATGAAAATAAAAATGCTTACTATAGAAAATTTTTAAACTATAGAAAAAAAATTGTGTGTGTATGTGTATAAAATGGGAGAGGGATACATATCCATAACTCTTGTCGGCTGGAGGCAAACATGTTATTTCCTTTAAATTTTTTTTTCCTGTGTACTCTCCACATTTACGATATAAAGAATAATAATAAAACATACTCTGCTTAAGAAATTGCATTTTGTTAATGTAGCATTGAATTCAAATCTTCCTTTTTTTTTAGGAAATGGATCAGACAATGGCAGCCAATGCTCAGAAGAATAAATTCTTGATTGATGGGTTTCCAAGAAATCAGGACAACCTTCAAGGCTGGAATAAGACCATGGATGGGAAAGCTGATGTATCTTTTGTTTTATTTTTTGACTGTAATAATGAGGTAATGAAAATCTTCATCTGCCAACATGGGCATTTAAACAGCTGATGGTCAACTATTAGAGAAAAAGAAAGTGATTTATTTTACTTACATTTACATTTTATATTGGCAACAGTATTTTTTGAACTGGTAAGTTGGATGGACAGAACAGCATTGTCTTACTGTTGAATTATTGAAAGCTGTTTGGCATCAGCAACCTTGTGGGCCTAAAATTTGCCTTATTTTCAAAATAACAAGAGCTTGTTTTGTTTTGAATTAAGAATTGACTCATAATAATATTAGGTAATGAAGCTGCACTGTTACTTCTTGAGTAGACACTATTTTCAGAGAGTATCTTGCCTTAGAGTGTTGCTTAGTGGAAAAGAAACACATTTTGGGGAAGTTGGGAAATCTTTCTTTTTTAAAGAAACATCTAAGATAGCCTGATTTGTCTTTTAAGAGTGAAATGATATTGAAAAAAGCAGGAAAGAAGACTTTCTTTCTGGCACTTCTAATAACGTACTCAGACGTACTTTTGAATAGCTGAATGAATTTCTTGGAATCCTTTTTTGGGGCGGGGGGAATCATTTAATTAAAAGACCTGACTCTGTTTGACAGCTGTAATATAAACTTTATTAAATTAATGCCAACAGCCTGAAAGAATAAGAATCAGCAGTAGTGCCTTGAAGGAAGTTGACTCTTCTTAGGTTGAATTGCAAATGTGCTTGTGGTGGAGGGACTTGCTGCAGCTTTTGAGTTGTTTTAAAACGTAACTCTCTTCTTCCAACCCCCAAAAATATGTTTTCACTTATTCTTCAAAGTTACTTTTAGAATGTTACCACAGCTTTATAACTAAGGAATGTTTATTCACGATGAACAAGGGATACTTTATTCAAATGCAAATATGTTGACTCAAGTATTTAGATATTTATGGAATTATTGAAAATAAGCAAAAATGGAACAAAGTTTGAGGCATGTAATTCATACCTAATAAGTTAATAATATATCCTAGATGGAACCATACACATAGAGATCATCTTTTTATTGCGGTTTGAAAAAAAAGTACACAGGAAAAACTGAGTCATGAATGAATTCTTATTATGCTCTGTACTTATTTAACCTAGTTTATATAAATTGAACCACATGTTTCAACTTTGCATGTTGATTAATGAATTAGACACATTGGGTTTAAAGCAGGGTTTTGTTGGTAATCTCTTCAAACTTTCTTCTCTTTTCAGGTTTAAAAGATTGCCAGAAGACTGCCAAATTAATATCTTTTAAAAAATAACTTTTATACATTTCTGTTTTTAGATCTGTATTGAACGATGTCTTGAGAGGGGAAAGAGTAGTGGTAGAAGTGATGACAACAGAGAGAGCTTGGAAAAGAGGTACTTTGCAGTTTTTACCCACACCCACTGTGCCTCAGTTTGAAACTTGAGTAACAGATTCAACACTTAACGCATTTTGGTCCAGAAATAGAAAATGTCACGCTTAAATAGAGAATGGCTTGTCTAAAAAGATGATAAGGGAGGGTGTCATTTGGGTTTTATTCTGTATTGTCCCCTGATCTATAGCCAGGGAGAGAAGTATACTTAGGACCTTGCAATATTTGCTTCTTTTGCAGAATTCAAACCTATCTTCAGTCAACAAAGCCAATTATTGACTTGTATGAAGAAATGGGGAAAGTCAGGAAAATAGATGCTTCTAAATCTGTTGATGAAGTGAGTACCCCTAACCTGCCTAAAAGTAAAGTAAAATGTGATTTTGGGAGGGGAGGGAAGCAGTATGCAGGAGAAAAAGAAATACACTGTTATGACAGATTATTTTGCTTTTCAGAACACTGGAGACTGAAGGAAATGCTAAGCTTTTTCTTTTTTTTCTAATTGATATATGTATGTTTTATTGATTTACAATATTGTGTTAGTTTCAGGTATATTTTTGAATAGAATCTAAAGTCGGTTTTACAATTTCAGACTTGTTCTTTGTAAGAAGTAGGTGGTTTATTATTTCTAACCTCTTTTTTTGAGCACTGGAAAATTGGCATCTTCAGAGCTGTGATTTGGACCATGATCATTTTTGAAAAATCTGTAACATGAAATCATCTAGCTGAATCGCCCCAACTGTTTTCACCACTTCCATCCTAGAGTATGTAGCTCCAGAGGTGCAGGGTTTCCACAACTCAACACTTGTCTCTTCCTTCGTGAATCAGTGGTCTCTGAACTGTGGTTTGTAAGCCCTCAGTGTTCAGTCACTATTTCTAGTTTCTCTTAAGTCCTAGTGTCTCTGATTCCCTGAATCATCTTCCTCCGGACTTTTTTTTTTTTAATTTGCTTATTTTAACTGTGTTGGGTCTTGGTTACTGTGCACAGGATCTTTCACTGGGCATGCAGCGTCTCTAGTTGTGGTACATGGCCTCTCTAGATGGAGCTCATGGGCTCAGTAGCTGCAGCGCACGGCTTAGTTGCCCCGTGGCATGTGGGATCTTAGTTCCCCAACCAGGGATCAAACTTATGTCACCTACATTGAAAGGTGGACTCTTAACCCCTGGACCACCAGGGAAGTCCCTGGACCTTTTTTTTTTCTTTACATCATATAGTCATTTCTGACTTATTATCCATGTCCGCTTCCTATAGAGGTGAGGTAATAAAAGCAGAGATATTACTTTGCCAACAAAGGTCCGTCTAGTCAAGGCTATGGTTTTTCCAATGGTTATGTATGGATGTGACAGTTGGACTGTAAAGAAAGCTGAGCGCTGAAGAATTGATGCTTTTGAACTGTGGTGTTGGAGAAGACTCTTGAGAGTCCCTTGGACTGCAAGGAGATCCAACCAGTCCATCCTAAAGGAGATCGGTCCTGGGTGTTCATTGGAAGGACTGATGCTGAAGCTGAAGCTCCAATACTTTGGCCACCTCATGTGAAGAGTTGACTCATTGGAAAAGACCCTGATGCTGGGAGGAATTGGGGACAGGAGGAGAAGGGGACGACAGAGGATGAGATGGCTGGATGGCATCACCGACTTGATGCACATGAGTTTGAGTGAACTCTGGGAATTGGTGATGGACAGGGAGGCCTGGCATGCTGTGATTCATGGGGTTGCAAAGAGTCGGACACGACTGAGCGACTGAACTGAACTGAATACATTAGAAGACATAGTGTTTTAGAATCAGAACTAGGAAGATAAGCCACTTTACTTTCTATCATGTTATTGGTAGCCTGTTAAGAAGTTTGTTTTGTCCTAAAGCACTAATAAAATTGAAACATCATGTTCATAATTTTATATGTATTGTTTATGATATTGTACTACTGTCTAAAGTAAAGCAGATGAAACTAAGAAATTATGTGTTTTTTAATGATCCATTTTGAAAATTAATATAAAATTTACTGTTTTAACAGAAACTTAGCCATATGATGTTTTAACAATATCTGCTTTTTTAAATTATTATCTTTTTTCCATTTTAGGTTTTTGATGAAGTTGTGAAGATTTTTGACAAAGAAGGCTAACTCTGAACCCGAAAGCATCCTTGAAATCATGCTTGAATATTGCTTTGATAGCTGCTGTCACAACCCCCTTTTAAGGCAATTTTAATGTTTCATAATTATATCTCAGTTAATGGCTGGAAAGTATGTAGTAAGACAAATTAAATTTTTTATCTTCAATTTAAAAAGAATTTTTTTTTGGTCACGGGAGTAGACAGTGAATTTGAGTCTAACTTCATCTTAGCTATGGTGCTCACAAAACAAAGAAGGGTATTAAGTAGTTCTTTGTTTTTATTCAGAAAGAATATCCCTTATATAGTTTGTGCCTTTTGTGAGCAAAACTTTTTAGTATGTGTGAATATCCCTGTAGTAATTGCAATATGTTTGAATTAGGGATTCCCCATGTCTTCTTTCCCTTGCAGGTTTTAAATTTCCAACCTGCGTAAGTGAATTTGTGGACCAAATTCCAAAGGAACTTTTTGTGTAGTCAGTTCTTGCACAATGTGTTTGGTAAACAAACTCATAAAATTAAGTCTTAGAAGTGTTTTAGTATTTATCAAATAACTGACTGTTTCCTATAGAAAGGTAAGAAAATTTAGACTTTGTTTTACTACAGCTTGTACAAAGTTGTGTGACAGGGCATAGTCTTTGCTTCCAGGATTGGGATAGGGGCACTAGGGGTTCAAAGCCTGGTGGAATTGTCAGCTTTATTCTGATATAAATTTGAGGGTATTGGTCAGGGATCACATCTAACAACATGTGTTCCTTTTGCTCTATTATATAATGTTATTAATGATTAAACTGATCTTAACAAAATCCGTAGCAGTGGAACCTTGAAATGCATGTACTTAGATTTATAAAAGTGATTCGGTTAGTGTTTTAGTAATACTTCAAAATGTTTTTGTTTATTTTCTAGATTAAGTATAGGGTTTAGTACAAAGCAGAAGAAATTTAATGGTTAAATTTTCCATTTGTATTTTATTGTCTTGAATACTTTTTTTCATAGTTGTTTAAGAAGATTTAAAAATCATTGCACTTTGGCCAGAAAAATAATAAATTTATCTTATAAATGTTTGATTCCCTTCCTGGCTACTTTTATTCAGTAAATTCTTTTTTTTTTTTTTGGCATCATGTTGAAGAAAAAGGTAGAGAATTTTTAAAGAGCTATACAATCCAAAGGAATTTTCTCTTAAGTTTATTCTTCCTTTAAAAATCTCTGAAAATTTTGTTTTCTCCTTATCTTTTTCTGCCATCACTAATGCAGAGTGGTATCCAAAGTTCTTAATATGAAATTTATTAAAATATTTCTCATTTTCAGCACTTAACACTATTTGGTATATGGGGTTAAATTGGGCAAGGAATGTAGACTCTGTGTAATTAGATTTTATATTTAAAGTCATTGGGAATAGTGAGGACAGTTTATGAATGTTATATTGGAATAGGTTTATTATTTCTATTATGAAATTTATTAATGATGAATTTGCAACATACCACAGAAAACAAAGTATCCATAAGTACTGTAACATATTGACCACTAAAATCTGTGTTAAGATTACCTTGGTTTCTTGGAAGAGATTGTAAAGAATTCTTATCTAGTGATTCAGTCTAGCCAATACTGAGGATTTTATTGGTAGTTCAGACATCTGTAGTCTGAAGCAAGAGTAAAGACTTAAGATTTTTGAGACCATTCCTACTCACATAAGTGAAGAAATCCCCATCTGATGGGAATCTAAATATTTACATTGATATTGTGAAAGCAAACTAAGGTTTTTAAGAAGACTGCTGAGACTAGGTGCTTTGCTTCCCTTCATTAAATATCTTTCTGTGGCATTTAAGAACAAAAACCTAGAAACATGGTAATTAAATTACTGAGTTATGAAGCTTTGCTTTTCAAGTAGGAAAACATGTTAGCAATATTGAGTTTAGGAGTTGATTGAGATACATCTGACTTCACTAGTTTGGTCGTTCCATTTATTAAAGATAGTTATCAAGAACCTTTTGACTTTAAGGATCCCAAAGAAATCCTTGCTGTTTTTGAAAAAAATTAGCCAACATTATTTTCATTCAGTGATACTGAATGTGTATGAATTATTTAGTGAGTAATCCCAGTAAATTTTGTGCTATGGCCTTTGCCTTTTGCTGGTTCAGATTTCTATTCTCTCAAGCATATTGAAGGTCAAGAAGTATCATATTTAGCATGTGAGTCCTCAAAGGAAAAGCAGAGTTCAGAATCCAAGAGAATTTTCTGCTCTGTGTGTTATGTTTATATGTCTTGAATTAAGCAGAAAGCATGACTTTATCCCGTTCTTTCAAGACGTAATCAAGATTGAGGCACAAGTAGCCTAATTCATTACTGGCCTGCAATATCAATTGCTGTCTCTTTGAGGGGGAAATTGGCAGCAAGCAACATGTATCAGGATGCAGGTTTTTTTGTGGGCCTATAGCTTTGTCCATGTAATTTAAGTGGTTGCCTGACATTCCAGTGGTCCCTGGAGATAATAGTGGCTGACAGTATTGGCCAGACAAGGTCAGCGTCTTGAAGGTTTGGTGCTTCGTCTACAGATATTTACTAATTGCACAGGCCATAGTGCTACAACTTATACTCTGTCTTCCAAGAGTTTTCTGTATGAAACTAAGACTCTGATACGGATAGACCTTCAGATGTTTTCTGTTGGCTAACTTGTCATTCTTATGTAGCTTATTGCAGTTTTCCATAGCCTGCTTTCATACTTCAGCTTAATTAAGTACTTCTTAATTCTGAACACTTTTTTAAATGAAAGAAAGGAAGTTAATTCATTGTACACCAAAGGAAAAGGCAAAAATCGTCTTAATCACTTATCCCTTTATTTCTTCATCTCTGATTTCATACTCTCTTGGATTTAAGTCTACTTTCCTTTGAAAAGGTGTGGCTATTTTGATTGTGATTTTAATTCTGAACCCTAGCTAAGTTCTGCAGGTCACCATCTTTCCTCTTCTGGGGAGAGCTGAAGGAGTAAGTTGAATTTCTGGCTACTATACTATGCTCTATGTCAGCCATGTCAGCTGCAGGCTATCACCAGGACTCAAACTTTTATGGGATCCCTGCCATCTCATTCATTCTTTAAGAGGCTTTTATGACTTTGCCTAAGACCCAGGCATAAGAGAAGAGTGCTCAATTATTTTGTACTATTGAGGGAGACAAGGGTAATAAATCAGCATTTCTCTAGGTGGTGAGGTTCTTGCAGTCACAGGAAATTGTGTTTTTTTGTGTGATACATTTTGAGGTAACTTCATGCAACTTCCTAACACTGGCTTTTGACACCAACCAGAGGAATAGCAGATTACTATATCCTAACACTAATGGGAGATAACCCTAAGAAACTTTAAGAGCTGTCTTCTCCACAGTGAAATCAAGCAGTTAAGCAGCATACTGTGGAAATAGTAGATATATTCTCATTTGGTTGATTAACCACATTTAAATTGAGAAAGTAAAATTCAAAAAAAGCCATGTATGGGACTTTTCTGGTGGTCCAGAGGTTAAAGACTGTGTTCCCACTGCAGCGGGTGAGGATTCAACCCCTGGTCAGGAAATAAAACCCTACATGTCGCACCAACCAAAAAAAAAAAGCCATGTATGTGAGCTTTGGGAAGACTCATACAGTTAGTTTTAAAAGGCTCCCTGGAAGAAATATACTTTCAGTAGCAGCGTCTATGAAATTAAGGGGGGAAAATTGCTACAGTGGACTCAGGATGGACTTCCAAGAAAACTCCTGAATTGGATAAGTTTCCTTAGTAGTTGGTAAATCCTCGCAACCCTTTGAGGACTACGGGTAGAACTGGCCATCCCACAGCCAGCTGGCTCCAAGGGCTTCCTGAGCCAGAAGAAAAAGACATTGAATCGGTCCAGCAATTAGTGCTGAAAAGCACAAAGCTGTTGTGCATGGCTCACCCTACGTTGTTTATTAGTTTAAGTGGCTCCAAAGCAGTTGCCAGAACTTGGCCAGAGTACCTATGAGCATTACAGAGCTGCATCAAAATGGCTTTGTCAAAATATGCAGAAAAGCACAACCATCATCCTGTCCTCATCTGGGATGGTGGTCAAGATGAACACATTATTTACATTATTTGAGGGGGAATATGCTAAAGTTTCATGGCTAACTTTTAGATTGAGTCAATATTCCCACATCAAGATGACTAAGTTAAAACAACGGTATCAAAAAACCCCTGGCGTCAAATGCTGTGTCAGAATGTCTTTGTCATATTCAATATCAAACATGGTTGAGCAGAGACTGTATCTGGATTCCTTCCTCTGTTCAGGGCCTTTTAGAGAAGGAGCTGACTTGAGGCTGTCGTTGTTACTGTGTGCTAATGGAGGATTCACAAATTTATAGGATGGGCTAGGGTAGGGAGGGTAGGGAGAATAAAACCATTTGTATAGAGAAGTGGAGTTGATTGAGCCCTGTGCTGGGAGAAATATCAATAACCTCAGATATGCAGATGACACCACCCTTATGGCAAAAAGTGAAGAAGAACTAAAGAGCCTCTTGATGAAAGTGAAAGAGGAGAGTGAAAAAGTTGGCTTAAAGCTCAACATTCAGAAAACTAAGATCATGGCATTTGGTCCCATCACTTCATGGCAAATAGATGGGGAAACAGTGGAAACAGTGGCTGACTTGATTTTTCTGGGCTCCAAAATCACTGCAGATGGTGATTGCAGCCATGAAATTAAAAGATGCTTACTCCTTATGACCAACCTAGACAGCATATTGAAAAGCAGAGACATTACTTTGTCAACAAAGGTCAATCTAGTCAAAGCTATGGTTTTTCCAGTGGTCATGTATGGATGTGAGTGTTGGACTGTGAAGAAAGCTGAGCACCGAAGAATTGATGCTTTTGAACTGTGGTGTTGGAGAAGACTCTTGAGAGTCACTTGAACTGCAAGGAGATCCAACCAGTCCATCGTAAAGGAGATCAATCCTGGGTGTTCATTGGAAGGACTGATGCTGAAGCTGAAACTCCAATACTTTGGCCACCTGATGCAACGAGCTGACTCATTGGAAAAGACCCTGATGCTGGGAAAGATTGAGGGCGGGAGGAAAGGGGAACGACAGAGGATGAGATGGTTGGATGGCATCACCGACTCGATGGACGTGGGTTTGGGTAGACTCCGGGAGTTGGTGATGGACAGGGAGGCCTGGCATGCTGCAGTTCATGGGGTCACAGAGAGTCAGACACAACTGAGCAACTGAACTGAACTGAACTACTTCATACATGTTGGCTTTTGTAGGAACTTACTTATTCCACCCATAATCACTCCTACCAACCACCAATTCTTAATCTGTCAAGAAGTCTTCCTGATCATAAATCTCATTCCCACTCCTCTCCATGAGTGTTTTGTTAATGAAAATGGGTTTCAGCTGTTAAGGTGATGCCCTTAACACCATCTGTCTATTTACTTTTAACTTTTAGTAATTTCATGATGTTTCTGAGTTTAGATTGTGTCTTTGACTTAAGAAAGCAGCCATTTTATAGTCATCAGCTAAATCATTCTTTTATATGATAATACACAAATTATGGCCAGTTGCTAAAATAATAGATGCAACAGGAGGCATTATTACAGTGTGTGATTACATTCATGCAAGGATCTGCCATCTTCATTGAGTTAATTGATCACATAGCAAGCCAAATGTCAGAGATGCTAACCCTGTGACTGAGATCAGAGAGTCAGTTAAAAATCTGGTCATCCGTTCCTTCAAAACATCTTTGAGGCAGACTTGTTAGGAATACAGTATACAGCCCCTGGTTTCTAAACTGTCTTCTGTTTCTGTAGAGTGCTTTTAATTATGGAGAACCTTTTTACCGCTGATCTAATTTTGTTTTCCCAACAAGGCAGGTTGCGATGATTCACTTACCAACCTGTTTCATGGGTGATTAAACTGAGGTCCAAGGAGCCCAAGTCAGCTGCCCCATGATCTTTACAGCTTGATAGTTGTGAGTCTGGAGCTGGAGCCCAGACCTCTGGACCTGGTCACATCTGCTCCTGTCTCTCTAGTAGTCCCTGCTGCCCTGTTCTTAAGCCCAGTTTTGAAGTGTGACTCTAATAGCTTACCAGACTTCCTCTGTCACTAGCCCATTACCCTCATTTATCTTCTCTATTGCACATATGCACAATTTATGAAGTTTTCTCAGTGTACTTCCTGTTGATCTGTGCTAGATTACAAGTGCCAGGAGAGCAGAAAAGTTGTCTGTCTTGTCATCTCTCTTTTCTTTTCCAGGACCTGCACATTGTTGTCACTCAGTAATTATCATTATATAATAGTTCTTGATAAATGGAGTCTTAGGGAAAGAAGTCTCTAAAAGGTCTTAGTTGTATTTCTTTATTCTCTTAACTAACTTGGCACAGAGTATATTCTTAATAGATTTTATTATTAATACATTTTATTGGTATTGAAAGAAGGAAGGTGTCTTCCTCAATGCCCCCTGCCCCCAGTTACTTAGAAGCAGAATTAGGCCCAGAACCAGCTCCCATTGCTTAACACCAGTATGCTATTATCCCCGTCATTACTGTCAAGGACTTGGGAAAGCAAGCAATTCATCTTGTGATGCACCAGAACCTATAGTTTTTAATAGATTTTATTCATGTGCTTCAATTTTAGTCAATGTCTTTTAAACCATTTTTTTTTTAAACCAATGCTGGACTTCCCTGATGGCTCAGTGCCAATACAGGGGATATGGGTTCAATCCCTGGTCTGGGAAGATCCCACATGCCATGGAGGAACAAAGCCCATGTGCCACAGCTACTGAGCCTGTGCTCTAAAGTCCAGGAACCACAACTACTGAGCCCTTGTGCTGCAACTCCTGGAGCCCGCATATCCTAGAGCCTGTGCTTAGCAACAAGAGAAGCCACCACAATGAGAAGCTCACTCATCGCAACTAGAGAGTAGCCCCTGCTTGCCACAGCTAGAGAAAAGCCTGTGCAGCAATGAAGACCTAGAACAGCCAATAAATAAATAAAATTATCAATAAAACTCTTGAAAAATAGAAAAAAAAAATGCCTCAGACTCCAGAAATTCTGATTTAAGGGTTCCCCAGGTGAATCTAAACCAGTGGTTCTCAAACTTTCAAATGTATCAGAAGCATTTGGAAAGCTTATTAAACCCAGATTGCTGGCCCATACCCAGAATTTCTGTGGTTCAGTCTATTTGAGGTATGGTCCAAGAATTTGTATTTCTTTTAAAGTTCCAGGTGATGCTGGTATAGGTACTCTGAGAACCAGTGTGCTAAACAGAGTGGCCAGAGGCAGTACTGGAAATCCCCAGCCTTGCTTCTCTACAGGCAAGGGACTACGTGTTCTTGGTATTTGTTTCCGTAATGCCTAGCATGGCGCTCAATGTGTGATGAATTGACAAACTGATAACAACCTTAATGGAAGCTTACAGATCAAACATTTGCCTAGCCTGCCATCTGAAGCTCATGGGTTTAGGGGAGAGAAATACTTTGAGAAAATCACAAATGGTCCCCCACTAAAGAAGCTGTCAAATGAATGCCAGCTTGACATAGTGGAGCTGCCTTCATCTCACTTAGCAGCTGTCACTGTCTTGAAAGTTAAGGTGAAAAAACAAAAACAAAAGGTGAGCCCAGGAGGCCTCTGTCACTTTCTTTAGCCTAAAGAAAAATGGAGTAGCTATGTTTAGTGTGGGCTTACAGGCAGAGCAAGGGCACCAGAAGCAACATAAGGAAGACTTTTGAAAGTCAGAGCCACCCAGCAGTTAACTGATCTGCTTGAGAATTTGATGAGTTTCCCATCACTGGAGGAAGCAGAGCCTAGGAGCCTGCTCTGCAGGATGCTTTAGATTCTTCTAGCCCAGCAATGTATTCACAGACCATCCTGTTCAAGTTGTAATCTCAGTCTGAAGTCCACCTGAACCCCAACCACATTCTCTGATCTCTCCTGAAACCCAGGACACAGAACAGCTCTCTGTCCATAGAAGTGGAGAGGAGAAACTGAGAAATGAGACTCCGCCTTCACATAAGAACTCAAAGCAAAGTTTCCCTAAACTTCTATTTCTGTCTCCCAGGGCCCCTTCTCAGCACCTGGGATAGGTATTCAATGACGTTTGCTAATGGTAATACTGCTGGTGGTCAGGAGGTGCCTGGTTTGCATTGGAGGAGAGAAGTGTGTTCCAAGAGAGGGAAAGAAACAGCACTAGCAAAAGGATGGCAGTGAGACTGCTCGAGGGGCAGGGGAGACCGTGTTCCAAACAACAGGAGACGGGAATATGCAAGGAGAAGGCGGGGAAATAACAATGAACAAGCCATAAAAAAACTAAAAGAATATAGATTTGTCCTGTGTCTGTTCTGCTGCATCCAGACCAGAACCTGGATAGCTGCTAGGCTGGACGAGCTGGTGTGACAAACGCTTCTCAGATTTTGGAGGCTGTACTTTTCCTCCCCTCAGCCCTCCTCTTTATTCTTCTCTTTCTCCTCCTCACTGTAAGCTGTCCCTTGAGTTCTATTCTGAACTCTTAATGGTTTTTCCATCTCGCTGGGGACAGTGTGCAAACCCTCCTTGGCTTGGCCTGGGTTGGGGCTGGGCCCAATGCCGATTCAGGCAAGCCGGAGAGAGGAGGTGGCTCCCAGCAATAAGCAGCCCACAGAATTGTGTCTGTTATTTAAGAAAAAGTTTCTGGGTTTTCGGCTAATTGCAAAAATACATAATGGATGCTTTTTGCATCTGCTAGTTATTCTCAAACAGGCCTGCATCCAAGAGCAAACTTTAAACAAACAATAAGATTATGGAGCTTAACTATTTCAATGTGTGACAGAAAAGAAAGCCAAGGCCCCCAAATTTGCGTTAACACACATGCTCTCAGACGCGAGCAATGGGACAACAGATACATATACAAATATACAGATGCACACCCTGGCATCAGCACACACAAATGCCTGCTTGGGTACTAGTACATACACGCATGCAAAAATAAAAACGTGCCCAATCACAGGCATCAGCACACATACTCAGACACAGACAAATGCACTTGCATGTACTCATATGGCCTTCCTTGGTGACTCAGATGCAATGCAGGAGACCCAGGTTCGATCCCTGGGGTCGGGAATATCCCCTGGAGAAGAGCATGGCTACCCACTCTAGTATTCTTCCCTGGAGAATTCCATGGACAGAGGAGCCTGGCGGATTCTATGGTCCATGGGTTGCAAAGAGTCATGTATATACCTACAGAGTTGGGCAACACAAGCACACAGACACACAACCCCAGATACTAATGCAACAGGTGGCTTTCCAAGGTGGGTGAGTGGGTCCTCCCTGTCCAGAGGTAAGTGAAATACTCTGCTGGGCACCGGCTATGCCTGGCTGTTATCAGGTGTAGTTATTCAGTGTGGCCACCAAGGGGCACCCAGGATCCATACTGCATCCACTTTTTTTGCTGGTAGTGTTCCCAGTCAGTTTTTTTTATACCTACAAGCCTGCACCTTCCTGTATTCATTCTCACCTTGTCCCTGTCTCGAACCATGGAAACAAGCACATGTCTCCTTCCCTCCTCCCTCCTAGCTGAAAGCATACTTCAGAACCCCCTGCGCAGTCCTCAGAGTGCTCTTTGGAGAATTGGATCTGTCAGGTCTTGATCATAATGTGACCTCTATCAAAACTTCTCTCCCAGGGGCACCTGTCAAAATCCCACCTACTTTTCAAAGTCTACTTCAGCATCTGCCTGCGTAGGACAGCCAGAGTTAACCATGTGTGTTAAAATAATTGAACGGATGAGTTGATGCCCCGCTCACACCTGACTCTGCCTCTTCCACTGACTTCAGCTGGAGAGGTCGCTCACCAGCTAGCACCTGCCTCCAGGCTTTTTGTGTGCTTTTATGGAACAGATCCCAGCATCAAAACGCGGTGAAGGCAGAAAGAACCCAGATGTCATGAAGTCAACCCTTTCCAGCACCCCCTGACAGGTAGCTACCCTAGTAATAGAACTTACCCTTCCCTAAGCAGCCCCTGTCACTGGTTCTAGAAAGTTCCTCTGTTCTTCTTCAATAAACATTCTCAGGACTCTTTCTTCATGACAGGGGCTATGGCAGGCTCCAGACAGACCGGGATTTTGCCCTTCAATGAATTAGCAGTCTCAGTTCAATTCAGCCACTCAGCTGTGTCTGACTCTTTCCAACCCCATGGACTGCAGCATGCCAGGCTTCCCTGTCCATCACCAACTCCCAGAGCTTACTCAAACTCATGTCCATCGAGTTGGTGATGCCATCCAACCATCTCATCCTCTGTCGTCTCCTTCTCCTCATGCTTTCAATCTTTCCCAGCATCAGGGTCTTTTCCAATGAGTCAGTTCTTTGCACATGGCCAAAGTACTGGAGTTTCAGCTTCAACATCAGTCCTTCCAATGAATATTCAGGACTGATTTCCTTTAGGGTGGACTGGTTGGATCTCCTTGCAGTTCAAGCGACTCTCAAGAGTCTTCTCCAACACCACAGTTCAAAAGCATCAGTTCTTTGGCGCTCAGCTTGCTTTATAGTCCAACTCTCACATCCATTCATAACTACCGGAAAAACCATAGCTTTGACTAGACAGACTTTTGTTGGCAAAGTAATGTCTCTGCTTTTTAATATGCTGTCTAGGTTTGTCATAGCTTTTCTTCCAAGGAATAAGCATCTTTTAATTTCATGGCTGCAGTTACCATCTGCAGTGATTTCGGAGCCCCCCCCCCCAAAATAAAGTCTGTCACTGTTTCCATTGTTTCCCCATCTATTTGCCATGAATTGATGGGACCGGATACCATGATCTTAGTTTTCTGAATGTTGAGTTTTAAGCCAACTTTTTCACTCTCCTCTTTCACTTTCAGCCAGAGGCTCTTTAGTTCTTCACTTTTTGCCATAAGGGTGGTGTCATCTGCATATCTGAGGTTATTGATATTTCTCCTGGCAATCTTGATTCCAGCTTGTGCCTCATCCAGCCCAGTGTTTCTTATGATGTACTCTGCATATAAGTTAAATAAGCAGGGTGACAATATACAGCCTTGACGTATTCCTTTCCCAAATTGGAACCAGTGTGTTGTTCCATGTCCAGTTCTAGTAACGGCTTTAATCAGTACAGTATGCGGCATGCAATAGTACAGTAAGTACAAAGTACAGGAGAGGATGTAATAAACTTTCCAGAGGCATGAGCTGGGGAGTCAGGGAAATATTTACAGAGGGGAGTGACAGCTGAACTGAGACTCACAGAATGAATAAGAACAATCATCATAGTTCTGTTTATTGATTGTTTACTGTGTTCATGACTGCTCATCTTCACAGAGGTGAAATTCTAATTCTAGCCCAGGTCTGCCTAGCTGCAGTCTGAGAGCCTGTGGGCTAAAACACTTCTTAGAACATAAATAAACTAAGAGTTTGGGGGAGGCAGGGAAGGGAAAGGCATGCCAGAGGTCTTCGTTTTGTATTGCTGCCTAATAAATCATTGCAAACTTGGTGAATTTAAATGTCACCCACTTGTTACCTCACAGTTGTATAGGTAAGAAATTTGGGTTCTCAGCTCACAGTATCACAAAGCTGAAATCAAGGTTTCATGTAGAAAATCAGGAAATAATCCACTTCCAGGCTTCCACACAAAGAAGTGTGGCCAAAGTCAATTCCTTGCAGTTGTAGGACTGAGATACCTGTTTTCTTGATGACCATTAGTCACGGGACACACATAGTGCGAGGCTATGCTCAGGTCCTTCCCACGTGCCCCTCCATTTTCCAGTCAGAAAAGACATACTCTTCCTCATGCTTCAAACTCCTGACTTCCTCTTCTGTCAGCTGCTGGTCTGTCGTCTTTAATGCTTTGTTTATAGATGCATCCCCAGACTCAGAAACTAATAAACTGCTGTGCACGTAGTTGTGCTACCATCATTCATGGAAGAGGTGGTGATTCCTGGAATGCGTATTCTTTCTTATGCCACTTTTTCCCTTCAGATTCCTAACTGCCTCTTAGCTCTCCCCCATACTTATCCGGTCTCTCTTTCACCCAGTCTCCTCTCTCCCCAGACTTCCTTCCAAGGCCTTCTAGTCTCGTGCTCTGTCGTGCTCTGCTAGTGTCCAAGCCTGCTGGATATCTGTCACTTCCCTTCACATATCCCTGCTGGATATCTGTCACTTCCCTTCTAAGTAACCCTGAGGAAGGGTGCATAGGACATAAAAATTCTGAATCCTGGCATCTCTCTCTCTGTCTTTACTATATCTGTATACTTGATGGTTCATACGACTCTATTCCTTCAGCACTTGGAGGTATTTCTCCACTAACTTCTACTATCCTGTGTTGCTGCTGAGAATTCTGAAGTCACTCTGATTACTATTCCTTTGTGATCTTTTTCCCTGTTTTTATTTTTCTCCCCTCTGAAAGGTTTTAGATCTCCTCTTTAAACCTGTGTTTTAAAGTTTCAGGATATGCTATCCGAGTGCAGACTGCTTTTTCACTCATTTTGGGGGCACATGTTGTGCTCTTTTAATATGGAGGCTTGGGGTTTCCTTGGTGGCTCAGTGGTAAAAAAAAAAAAATCCACCTGCCAAAGCAGGAGACATGGGTTAGATCCCGTGGAAGATCCCATATACTGTGGGAAAGTAAGCCCGTGTGCCACAACTACTGAGCCTGTGGTCTAGAGCCTGGGAGCCACAAGACTGAGCCCACATGTCACAGCTACTGAAACCCACGTGCCCTAGAGCCCATGTCTGCAACAAGAGAAGCCACTGCGATGAGAAGCCCACCCACTGCAACTTGAGAGTAGCCTTCACTCGCTGCAAGCACAGAAAAGCCTGTGCAGCAATGAAGACCCAGCACAGCGAAAAATAAATAAATAAAATTATAAAAAATATGGAGGTTTTGTGAACTTTGTTTATGGGAAATTTTCTTAGGTAACTTTTAAATAATTTCTCCATTTTTATCTGTTTTTGCTAGAATTCCTATCTGTTGGATTTTTAACTTCTTGTATTGGTCCTTTGTGTCTCATCTTTTCTCTCATATTTACTACCTCCTTATCTTTTTATTTCACTCTCTGAGAAGTTTCAACTTGAAAACATTGACACCTATTAAAATTTAAAATATATATTTAAGTTTTCAAGAGCTCTCTCTTGTACTCTGGTTGTTTCTTTTTTCTTCATACCATCTAGTTTTTATTTTATGGATATACTATCTCCTTGAATCTCCATGAGGATGCTATTAAGAGTGTGAAACTTTTTTTTTTTTTTTTAGTTCTTTTCTGCTCCCTGCATTACTTTCATTTCCTCTGGACTCGTGTTTGTCTTACTCTCAGTTTGGTGGCTTTCCTCAAATGTGTGGCAATCTTTGGCTATCCATTCACATTTACAATTGAAGTACTAAAGAGCTGCTGATTAGTCTGTATGTCTCAAGTTGATTGGGCAGTCGGTCAGTCTATAGCAGTGGACTTCCTCCACTCCCAACCCTGATGCTAGAACATGGGAACGTTAGATTGTTCCAGAAGCCCCCTGGTCTCCCCCTGGAGAGTAGACCCTGTTCTCTTGGTGCTGGGTGCCCAAGGTTGGGGAGATACCGTTCAATGTAGACTTTTAATTAATCTGCAGGTCAAACTGCCTCATTCCTTTACCGTATCTTCCCCTCTGTGCACTCTGTCCTAAGGCTTTCTCTGCTCACTGCATCAGTTCCCCCTCCATCTGCTTTCTATTGTCCTGAAATTTGTTGTAATATCTGTCTACTAAGGTTACCTCACCCATTACCTTTATTGTTGTGGGTTTACATCCTTTGTATTCCTTAATAGTCACTTTAAAAGTCTCTCAAGAAAAAGGGGGATAAAACAAGCAAGCAATTTTATCATCCTCGGGGATATGTCAGCCCAAAGCTCTTTCTCACTATCCAGCGGATGATAGCACTGACCCAGTTGTGAGGTCCTCCAAGTGTGTCTCCTGTGCTCTCTCTCCCCTTCCCTGGCCCCAAGCACCTCTTTCTTACCTTTCCGGGCTCCTCCTCAGGAAAGGACTGTAAACTACTCTGAGGTTGCGTGTCAGATTAGAACTTCAGAGAACACAGTCCCATTGGCTTGAACCCAATGGTGGGGGACTTCCCTAGCAGTCCAGTGGTTAGGGTTTCATGCTTGTGTTGCAAGGGGCAACGGGTTCACTTCCTGGTTGGAGAACTAAAATCCCACATGCCTTGTGGTGATGCTAAAGCTGAAACTCCAGTACTTTGGCCACCTCATGCGAAGAGTTGACTCATTGGAAAAGACTCTGATGCTGGGAGAGATTGGGGGCAGGAGGAGAAGGGGACGACAGAGGATGAGATGGCTGGATGGCATCACTGACTCGATGGACGTGAGTTTGAGTGAACTCTGGGAGTTGGTGATGGACAGGGAGGCCTGGCGTGCTGCAATTCATGGGGTCGCAAAGAGTTGGACACGACTGAGCGACTGAACTGAACTGAACTGTGGTGTGGCCAGAAAAAGCAAGTGATGGTGGGATCTCGGTTCTAGGACTTAGCTTAGGGAAGCTCTATCTCAGGCATAAGTGTGTATCTTCCATGCCTTGAGGTGCTAAAATGATCCTACTGGTAATAATAGCACAGATTTATCTCTCCCGGAAAACTGAGGGCTTCCCACCATTGGTAAAGAATCTGCCTGTTGATGCAGGAAACATAAGAGATGTGGTTTGATCATAAGTCGGGAAAATTCCCTGGAGGAAGAAATGGCAACCCACTCTAGTGTTCTTGCCTGGGGAATCCCACGACAGAAAAATGTGGTGGGCTACAGTCCATTGGTTTGCAAAGTCGGACACGCCTGAGTCGGACAGAGGACTAAGACCGGCCAACTATGGCTGGAGAGCGCCTGCTACTTCTCTGCACTACACCCGCTACCCCCGGGCCTGGAAGTGCAGCCTGTGATGGCCGAGGGACTGTTGTTGTCCCTGACTTAGAGACTGTAAAACCAGGTTGCCCTGGAGGTGGCTTTGCATCCCAGGCCTCCCGGAGGAGGACTCCCTAAGTCCTGGTGTGCTCCATCCAGGGGACCCTCTGCAGAATGGTGTGCTCCAGCCGGAGGACCCCCGGCAAAAAGAGCTGACCAGCCAGCCTGGTTTGCCCTGTACTGGGCAGCTCCCCAGATGATGTGGAATTTTCAGTGCTAGGACGGGAAGGACACATGCAAACTGGAACAAATTGGTCACCACACCTGCAGAGGACAGCTCCCTGTCCCAACTTGGGCTGGTTTCCATAGAGGAAGGCCTCACCAACAACTCTAAAGCTGATTGCCCAGGGTCCCACCCAGGCCCCTCCCATCAGGTCCTCTTCCTCCTTACTGAGCTCTAAGGGGCAGTCCATCTTCTCCCAAGGCAGAAGCCCTTCTGCAGCCTCCCTCACGGGGCCCCTGAGCTCTGCCTGTGCCCCCAAAGGTGGAAGCTGGGCACTCCCAGAGGCAGCTAAGTCCCTCACAAAGTGCTTTCCTGACACGTCCCCTCAATAACATCAGCAATGATGTCAGGAACCACACATAGCAAGCTGGGTTTCTCTTCCTCATCTCAATAACATGATAAAATAACAATGATAAATAACATTTACAGACCACTTTGTGTCGGGTCTCATGCTAAGCTCTTATTAGGTATCATCTCATTTAATTCTCAGAATGAACTTAGAGCCAAGTTTTATTATTCCTAGTTTTCAAATGAGGGAATTGAAACTCACAGAGGCAAACTTGCTCAGAATCATATAGCTAGTAGTAAATCCAGAACCTGAACTCAGACCTAGGAGTATCTGGTACCAAAGTCTAAGAGTTTGAAATGATTTTGAAATGTCCAGTTTAAGCTCCACCTTCTCCAGAAAGTCTTTGCTGATCATGTTTGCTTCTTGCTTCGGACTTTGACAGAAAATCCAACTTACTATGGCTTAAGCCTTTAGAACATTAGGTATTTACTTAAGTCTAAAGACTGTGAGGTAGCTCAGAGGTAACAAGGACCATGACTCTTTCCCTCTTCCGTATAATCATCCTCAGGGTGTGGGTATGGCAGATTACATTTTCCAAAGATGGAAGCAATAATATTTTCCATGCCCCTTGCTCTTCTGTGGTGTGACCCTGCCCTGCTTTCATCAAGAGCTGAAAATGGAATATTACTCAGCCATAAAAAGGACATAATGCCATCTGCAACAACATGAATGGACCTAGAAATTATCACACTAAGCAAAGTAAGTCAGAAAGATAAAGACAAATATATATCACTTCTTTGTGGAATCTAAAATGCACCACAAATGAACCTATTTATGAAACAGAAACAGACTGACAGACAGAGAGAACAGACTTCTGGTTGCCAAGGGGGAGTGGGGCGAGGAGAGGGAAGGCCTGAAAATGTGGGATTAGCAGGTGTAATATATATAGGACCTGGCTCCTATATAAACTATTATATATGGGATGGATAAACAGTAAGGTCCTACTGTTTAGTTCCCTACAGGAAACTATATTCAATATCCTGTGGTAAACCTTAATAGAAAAGAATATATATATATTATAGTCACTTTACTGTACAGCAAAAATTAATAATACAAAATTGTGTATCAACTATACTTCAATAAAGTTTACATAAAGAGATGGAGTCTAATTCTCTTCCACTTGAATCTGGGCTGGCCTTAGTGACTAGCTTAACCCATAAAATGTAGTGGAAATGACATTTTGAACTTTGAAGTTTAGGTCATAATCCTTGTGGCATCTGTCTGGGCCTCTTAAATGCTTAGCTAGTGCGTGAAACGCTCTCGGACATCCACACTGGGAGCCACCCAGGCTCCACGAAGAGGCCCTGTGCAGGCGTCCTGGTCAGGAGTCCTGGCTGAGCTCTCACTGGACATCTGGCAGGAACCGCCAGCTATGTGAGGGAGCCACCCAGGATGTCCGGGCCAGGTGGGCCTGTAGATGCCTCCTGGCCTAGCCTCTACCAGAGGAGACCTCAAGTGAGAACCATCTATTTGAGCCCAGCCAATGTACCAAATGGCGAAGGATAATATGAAACTGTTGTTTTAAGACTCTGAATTTGGGGAGGTAATTTGTTACATAGCAAAAGATGACTGGAACAGTTGGCTTTCTTTCTCCAGCCTGTTGCCTCAAGTTATAAGATGGCTGCCTCAACTATGAGCATCATTATAAACAACCACATCTAAAAGCAGACATGACAGAGTGAGTATGGAGCAAATTTCTCCTTGAGTGACTTTGACCTTTGTCTACCCAGAAGTCCCCCAGCAGAATCCCCCATATTCTCAGTCGGCCAGAACTGGATCACACAGCATCTCCTAACCACAAGGCAGTCTGGGTATAGCCTCTTTAGCGGGAGGCCAGCAAAAGAATAGGAGGCCGGGAATCATTATTGTGTGGGCAGCCAACGGTGTCTGCTCTACTTGTTGATGCGATGGTTGTTCTAGGAGAAAGAAGAAGCAGGTGGGGAGATGACCCTATGCTAAAGAAGGAGTCCTCACTGTTCCTTCCAGAAGTTGCCTCAGTGGGTATAAGCTTATCGAAAAATCCTTCTTTAGATGGAAGCATGGTGTACCGCCTGAAGACCTACTCTGGGAGGCAGGACCTGGCTCTAGAGCTTGCTGCTGCTGCTGCTAAGTCGCTTCAGTCATGTCCGACTCTGTGCGACCCCATAGATGGCAGCCCATCAGGCTCCCCCGTCCCTGGGATTCTCCCTGGATTGTCCCTGGCAAGAACACTGGAGTGGGGTGCCATTGCCTTCTCTGCTAGAGCTTGCTAGTGGTGCAATATTAGTGGATGAGTCCCCCATCCTGCGCTTGAGTTTCCTCATCTGCACAATGGAAGGATTCCTTCCAATTCCTTCACGCCAGGAGAAGCCAGGGCAAAAAGGAAGTGCTGGACGCTTACCGTGTGTGGAGGCCGTATGCTGTCCAAGTCAAGTTCAGCAGAGCCTGCCTCTAGCCACAGATGTTGGGATTTGCCAAACAAACCCTAATCACTTAATGAGAAATGAAAATGGTGCCTGGTTCCTCCACTTAATTGCCCCTTTGAAAACAACACACGGGAGATTTACAGTAATCACCATAATCGCCTTGTAAAAACCCAAGAATTTGAGGACTGACACGCCTCATTTCTGGGAGGAATTAGAGGCAAAAAATTAAGGCAAGGAATTCTTGGCCTGCCTTGGCCTTGGCTCCCTGGAATCCAGGACCGTGCCCACAGAGAGCCTGCCACCCTCAACAGCCTCCTGGCCCAACCGAACATCACTCCAAACGCCTCACCACAGTGTTTCCTTGAAAGCCTGCTCCCTGGGCCTCTTTGTCACTGGTGCTGCCTAAGGAAGGCAGACAAGTGCCCGAGGGCCCAACATCCCTGAGGCTCGGCTGGAGGACCTCAAGGAGGAGAGAGGAATCTTGCTGTGCCCACTGGCAACATCTGAGCTAAAGGACGGGAGGGGAGGGGAGACCCCAAGGGGGGAACACAGGTGGGCCCTAGCTCATGGAAAGCCACTTCTAGACCCGCTAAAGGCAACAAGACTCCTTGACAAGTGGGCAGCCGTCCGCAAACTGGGTTCAAGTGCCCACTTTGTCTCTTCACGACCACTCACCCTGGGGCAGGTCACCTCAGGGCCAGAGCCCTACGTTCTGTTGAGTGAATGAACAATGGGGAGACAGCGGTGGAAAAGATACAGCCCCTCCCCTCATGGGACTCAGAGTCTGGTGGCAGAGGCAGACATTAGGCAAATGGTCACCTATAGGACGGGCTTCTCAGTGGCTCAGTCGTAAAGAATTTTCCTGCCAATGCAGGAGATACAGGAGATGTGGGTTTGATCCCTGGGTTGGGAAGATCCTCTAGATGAAAAAATCGCCAACTCACTCCAGTATTGTTGCCTGGAAAATCCCATGGACAGGGGAGCCTGGTGGGCTACAGTCCATGGTGTCACAGAGTCGGACATGACTGAGCACGCAGGCACACACCTGTAGGACCAAGTGACACAACTGCAGTAAATGCTGGTGAGCACATGGCAGGTAGAATGAGGGTGACTTGACAGAGGGCCAGGCAGGCCAACTGGCAGAAAGCTGGCATAAAAATTCTGCTTGTGAGAGTATTGGACGTGTAGCGTCATGAGGATTTGGGGCATGAAGTTTTGGGAAGAAAAGATGCTGGAGAAGCTTGGGGTGCCACTTCTAGAGCCTCTAAAGACAACAGGATTCCATGACAAGAGGGCAGCCATTGACAGACTGGGTTCAGGTCTCCGCTCTGCCTCTTCACAGCCACTCACCCTAGGGCAAACCACCTCAGGGCCAGAGCACTAGGATCCATGTCTGTGTGCTGGCAAAGGGACAGCTAGGCCTGTTGGGAGGAAGGGAAGAAGTGCTGGTCAGAGCTGGAATCTGTAGGTGCTCAGCAAGGCCAGCTCATCTCTGGCCCCTTTCCTCTTTGTCCAAACTTTCAGCATCCAGTCTCTTTTTCATGCGGCTGCTCCACCGCCTCTCCAGGCCGCTCACAAGCCTTGGGGAGCAGTGTGAGGAAGGGAAACATCTGATTAATCTGACTGTCAACTGCAGGTTAACAGAGATGAACAGGATCTTTGGGGGCATCATGTGACAGAAGATTAGATTGATTTCTGCTGAGCCCCAGCCCCTCCTGGGCTCTGAGCCAAATGGGGTTGGCTCTGGAGCTATTGATTATGTCTTCCATCAGCCTCCAGGCCTGATGCCTGCTAGCCCAACAGAAGACATGTGACTAGAATGACGCTTGGGGCCAGGGGTGGCCACCATAGCTAGTGACACAGCTAGTGCTGCCAACTGCCCAGCTCTGGGGGGAGCCCTCCTTGACTGACAACCTAGAGAGAGCTCCCAGCAGAGACCCGTGCACACATACACATGTGCACACACACGCACGCACACATAGCCCCATACAGCTCCCAACTCCACAGCGCTCCATGGGAGGACGAACTCCCTGCTCCCTCACATCTTGCTCTCTCTCTCGATTGGTAAGTGGGAGCGGGAGGTTAAGGAGGCAGCAAACATACCACTTCTTCCCATGGTTAGCGTGGACAATGGCTACCCTCGGGTATGTAGCAAACTTTCCCGTACTGGGGGCCAACTCCACTTGTGGGCAATAGATAAGCAATGAATTAGATCTGAATCCTGGCCTCAGGGCTCACATTCTAGTGGGGGCAACAGATACTTACACAGATAATTACTATGTAAACTACACAGTAGAGGGTCCAAGTGGGAACCACATAAAGAAAGCCTGGATTACACTTTGGGGGTTGAGGTGGTGGCAGGAAAGGCTTTGGGTTAAGGTGGCTTTGAGCTGGGCTGAGATTGGATGGAAGGGCTGCTAGGCTGGTGTGTGTGTGTGTTCTCAGTTGTTTAGTCGTGTCAGACTCTTTTGCAACCCCATGTAGCCTACCAGGCTCCTCTGTCCATGGGATTTTCCTGGCAAGAATACTGGAGTGGGTTGTCATTTCCTCTTCCAGGGGATCTTCCAACCCAGGGACTGAACATATGTCTCCAATGTCTCCTGGATTGGCAGGTGGAGTCTTTACCACTGAGTCCCCTGGCTGGTAGAACTGCACAAAGTCACAGAGGTTGGAGAGTGAGGGGCTGGAGAGTGAGAGGCTGGCAGGAAATGGCAAAATGCCTGATGTCAGCCTAGAGCACAGGTGGGATGTAATTGCTTTCACCACAGTGATTCAGTTTGTAACCAACTTTGGCCACCTCATGCGAAGAGTTGACTCATTGGAAAAGACTCTGATGCTGGGAGGGATTGGGGGCAGGAAGAGAAGGGAATGACAGAGGATGAGATGGCTGGATGGCATCACCGACTCAATGGACATGAGTTTGAGTGAACTCCGGGAGTTGGTGATGGACAGGGAGGCCTGGCGTGCTTCAGTCCATGGGATCGCAAAGAGTCGGACACGACTAAGCAACTGGACTGAACTGAACCCTGAGAAACCCTCCCAGGGGCTAATTCCTCCCAATCCTTCCCCGTATCCACTAGACATCCACTGGAGCTCTCCATGGCTCCCAGGGGACCAGAAGAGCACCATCCTTCTTGTTTGCTCCTTCACTGCTCTGCTTAGCCCTACATTTGACTCCTTCAAATTAGCCTCTCTTGCATCATCTCAAGTGTCCCCTGGAAGTGCTCCTGCCTCTTGCCCTGCTTACATGCATCCTATCCTTCAAGGACGGACAGAGGAGTCCTGCTTGCTCCAGTAAAGCCCTTCTGACCACTCCAGCCTACACAGGCCTCTTCACCAGACCGCCTGAAATACCTGAAGTAACCATGTGACTTCACTCAGTGACCACCCCCCGCCTTTGAGTAAAGGCACTTTGCCACATACTGTAGAAGGATGCCACTTTCCACTAGTCTGTTTAATATATGTATATGTATAATGGATTAACTTTGCTGCATAGCAGAAACCAACACAGCATTGTAAATCAACTATACTCCAAGAAAATTAATTTAAGAAAAGAAATCCACCAGCGTCTGTTTAAACACAGGAAATGGGGGTTGATTACAAGGTACTTAGAGTCTCAAGTGACCTAACATGGTAAAGGACTTTACCCAGCTCATGACCACAGGGGTGGGGACTCTCCCCGCCTCTGTCTCTGCCTCTCTGTTCTTTTCTCTTCCCGAACTGGCCTCCTTTGCCCCTCTGATCAGATGGGGGAAACGTGGCTGCTCACAGCACCTGTCATGTCCAGCCACGTGAAAAGAATTTCCGCATTCCCAAGAGAGGATGACTGAACCAACAAGAGCTGGTGTCCCACTCTTGGCCCAACCGGCTTTGGGAGGAGAACAGGGCCACATTTTGCTAACATGACTGCCAGACTACCCTCTGGCGTCATTCCTCGTAGCCCTGGGGATTGGTGGGTGGGCTGTTTTGAGAGAAGGGAGTTATCATGAGCAGAGCAGATACCCAGAAGAGGCCTGTTACGTATATAAAACTGTGATGTGACCACGTGCTCATGAATTCCAGTTCCAAACTATGCTACTGACCTACTCTGTGACTTCAAGCAAGTCCCTACCCTCGCGGGTGGCTGAAGGCTCTTCATTTATACTCAGCGGAGGGTGGGACTAAGTGTCTTACTGGGTTCCTTAACTCTCTTAGACTTTGGGCCAATTGTCCTCTTCAAATCTAGGTTTTCTCATTTGTGAAATGGGAGTAAATATATCCACCTCACAGAATTATTGTAAGAGAGTGGGCGGGAAAATATCTAACGTGGGTGGGGTACAGAGATGCTCAACAAATGCTAGTGACTCTAGTAGATATAAACGGTGGTGGCTGCCCAGTCCATATTGATATCCCTCAAGGGTCATGGCTGGGATGCCCTCGTGTATTTGGGAGAATTGCTCCTCCCTCAGTTCGGAGCTGCCACCCTCTGACAGTGATTTGCAAGGCGTGAGCATGGGTCCCAAATTGGATCATTCAAGGTGCCTCTTGGGGGATTTTTTTCAAGTGCAGCTCTTTTGTCTCTGTTTGTAGAACTGTGAGAGATTGGGGCTTGCCAACAGCCAGGTCTCAACCTTGTGGAGAAAGTGGTCTGGCACAGTGATGCTGACATAAAGGGATGTTTGACTACTTGGTCCTGATGTCCCTAAATCCAGTTTCATCCTTGCCATGATTAATGCACCAGTACACCCGCCTTGTTTTTCTTAAGTTAGTTTGACTTGGTATTCTGTCGTCTGCAACCAGTGGCTCCTGATCATGCCTTCTCCCTTCCCTTTCTAAGCCTCACTCTCCTTATCTGTAAAATGATGGGGCTGATGCCCCCTTGATCTCTGATGCTCTATTACTATGTTCATTAATTTATTCTATCAATTAATCAGTCAGTATCACTTGTGCATCTGTTCTGTCCCTGACCCCATGTTCGACACAGACTATTGGTAAAGGAATAATTCCCATCGCCTGTTCTCAAGACTCACAGAGTTAGGCAGGGGAGGAGTTAGGCAAGCATTTGAGTACTGAGTGAGGTAATGGCTTTGGGAAAGGGAAGCACAAACACTGTGGGGAAGTCAGAGGAGACGTATCCCCATTTAGAAGGCTTCCTGGAGGAGGTGGCATGAGCTGAGTTTTTCAGAGAGGGGTGGATGTGGAGAGAGGAGGACAGGCCCTCCAGGCAGAAGAACCTGGCTTGTAAGGGCCTAAAGGAGAATGGGAGAAAGTGGCTGCCTAAGGCCAGAGGGGAGGGGACATAGGAGTTGACCTTTTATTTGTATTTCCCACCCATTTAACTTCTGCGAGAACAAGAAAAACTCCTTTTGTTTTTTTTTAAAGCTTGTAAAATCCCCAGGGTGAAGTCTTTGAACACGGATAAAAAGAAGTGACTATAGACCACAGAAAAGCACTGGAATGAAGGATGCTTCCCCTAGTAAGCTGCTCCACTGATCCTTGGTACCATCATGAAAGCCACGCTCACAGCTGCATTCGGCCACTGGTCCCAGCGCTGTTGGATCCATATAAAAATAGGGAGGCCTGGAACCTACGGCCAAGCAGATGACAGAAGAGCAGCCCAGGCAGGCCTGGGAGGAGTGTAAACATCCCTACCTCGTAGGAAACATACTCATTACATTCTGAGCAACAGTGGTTCACAACGCACCCTGGAGAAAATATGCAGTTATTGTCTTAAACATGCCAAAGCCGTACTAATGACTGCGCGCTTGCTCCAAAGCAGAAACTGTTCCAGATGCTGCTTCTTGCTTCTTGCCTCTAGGAGAGCCCTTCCTTCTTCCCACCCAAGATTCTGGACTCCTCCTTGGATTCTAGTCCTTAGGGAGACATAGGGTGGCCTGGGGTGGGCAAAGTGATTGCCCTTCTGGGTCTCATAAAAGCAGTCTAGGGGAATCTCTACAGACTGCTGTGGACATGGCCCCTGCCCACCGGGGGTAGAGTCGGGGGAGAAGGGCGCCCAGTGGGACGCTGGGCACCAGCACTCCAGGTGACAGTGGGGTGGAGGTGTGCATGCTCAGTCAGTCACGTCTGATTCTGTGTGGCCCCGTGGACTGTAGCCCTCCAGGCTCCTCTGTCCGTGGGATTCTCCAGGCAAGAATAGTGAAGTGGATTGCCATTTTCTCCTCCAGGGGATCTTCCTGACTCAGGGATCAAACCCACATCTCTTGCATTTCCTGTTTTATCGGGTGGATTCTTTACCACGGCACCACCTGAGAAGCAGTGGGGTGAGGGAGGTGGACGCTAAACTTAAGTATCTTCAGCTTCTGCATCTATAATGAGTAACGAGCCTATAGGGAAGCAGTAATTTGTACACTCAAAGCCCCAGACACACCCAGCGACAGCTGCCCCTGGGGCCCTGGGCTTGGAACTGTCTCCTGGCTGGGTGACTCTGGGCAGTACCCCAACCTCTGCTAGTCTCCACTCCTTCATCTGTAAACAGGATGCTTTTGGAAATTAATATTTTTCCTCTTGTTAATGAACTCACGCATGCTTATTATGTTTTTTTTTTTTAATTTAATCAATCCATCTTCGAATAGGTGATACACTCATATGATCTCAAGTTCAAAGAATACAAATGGAAAAGGGATAAAGTCTCCCTCTCTCACTCCTGTTTTATAACCACACTGTTTTTCTTCTGCCTGTGGCAACTGCTATTGGTTTCTGGTGTATCAAATGTGTAGAAATTTAAAAAAATTTTTACTGAATCATTAGCACATGTAAACACAGCAAAATGTATATGTCTTAAGAGCACAACTTGGCAAATAATGTTTATAGTTTTAATTTCTAAAAAATTAGAAAAAAAATCACCCCAATCTATTGTCTAGAGATAAAGCTTTTGATATTGTTGTGCATTTTCTTCCCATTCTTTTTCCATGTATATACACATACACAAACATTGGTATTGTACTATGTAACTTTTACATGCTGTTTTTTATATTTAACATTATATCATAAATGTTTCCTCATGTCCTTAGAAAGTCCTCAAAAATGTTCTTCTTCCACTACTTGCCGAATGTTTGCAGGAATAGACCCAACCTACTGCAAGACAGTAGGTTCAAATTTTCCCCTATTATAAATAATACAGTGAATGACCATCCTTGAATAAACCTGACTTGTTGAGCACATCCCTTATGGTGAATTCCTAGCCAGGGGAATTACTGAATCAAATAGTGTGAACTGAGTATTGGAACTCAGGATAGAATGATGGCGATGGTCAGGCCTGGTTCACAGACCACTGTGTTAGGGATGTCCTGTAAGACTCTTGGCTTAGTGCTGGACACAGGCACAGAGTTCCAGAAGTGTGAGATAACGGCTTCTAGAGAGACCACAGGTCAATGCCTGATCCTCACCCCCTCCCAGGCCCTGCCCTCGAGGCCCTCCCTCCTGGAGCCCCCTGAGAGCCACAAAGAAGAGTCTCAGCCTTATCTGAGCTTTATTATTTTAATCACTGGAACTTTGCCAAGTGGTGGGCTGCTGAATGTTTAACAGCTGGATTTGGGGCATGGGGGGGGGGGCACAAAATAGAGGGGAGTAGGTTCTGATTTGTAGCGTTTGCCAATTTCTGGTGCAAAACCTCCCACCGTGGCCAATTTCAAACTACCAATAAGTCACTGAGGGCAGTGCTGGGAGGAGATTGGCTAACCTCACCGGCTGGCCGACCGGCTCCAGCACTCCAGTTCTAGTCTTTTCACCTGCCGTCTCCCTCTACTCCCTTTTGCTTAACCCCTTCTCACTCATCCCCCACCCACTGGCTCATCCATGGTGATAGAGATGGAAGACTGTGGGAGCTGAGTGTGGTTAAAGAGCAAGAACATCCTCTCCCAGGTCTCTAAAGGAGAAACTGTGGCTCAGGGAGGCCAAGATGATGGCCCCAGCTCACCCAGCCGGGTGATGGTCCACAGGGTTATCTTCCCTGGTCCGTGCTTGGGGCCCTTCTCAGATGGGAGCCCGTGCTTTCTGCTAGTGGAATACATTGGCTTTTATAACCACTCCTCTTCCTCTCTGGTGATTCCAGTGCCTGGATCCACAAGAGGTTGAATTCCAGGCCTTGCCTTCAAGGAACTGAGAGCCTGGTGGGTAAGCAGACATCTGTGAGTGTCTTGTATGATGCAATGAGGCGAGTGCTGTATGGAAGCTGGTCTTTTCAGTGGACTCGAGGCTGGGCTTCCAGCCTTCTTGCTTGTCTCTTTGTATCAGTCTTTGTCCTTCCCTCTTTCCTAAGGGAATCTGTTTGTTTTCAGTATCCACTTTCTTCCCCACAGCAACCCTGCTGATAGGAAAGTGACTCATTCCCAGTTCTGCGGGTGGGTAGGTTCTGATTGCATGCATGCAGGCATGCTAAGTAGCCTCAGTCAAGTCCGACTCTTTGTGACTCTATGGACTGTAGCCCACTGGGCTCCTCTGTCCATGGGATTCTCCAGGCAAGAATACTGGAGTGGGTTGCCATGCCCTCCTCCAGGGGATATTCCCAATTCAGGGATCAAACCCACGTCTCTTATATCTTCTACATTGGCAGGCGGGTTCTTTACCACTAGCACCACCTAGGTACTGATTCAGTTCAGTTCAGTTCAGTTCAGTCGCTCAGTCATGTTCCTCAACTCTTTGCGACCCCATGAATTGCAGCACACCAGGCCTCCGTGTCCATCACCAACTTCCAGAGTTCACTCAGACTCACGTCCATCGAGTCAGTGATGCCATCCAGCCATCTCATCCTCTGTCGTCCCCTTCTCCTCCTGCCCCCAATCCCTCCCAGCATCAGAGTCTTTTCCAATGAGTCAACTCTCCGCATGAGGTGGCCAAAGTACTGGAGTTTCAGCTTTAGCATCATTCCTTCCAAAGAAATCCCAGGGCTGATCTCCTTTAGAATGGACTGGTTGGATCTCCTTGCAGGCCAAGGGACTCTCAAGAGTCTTCTCCAACACCACAGTTCAAAAGCATCAATTCTTCGGTGCTCAGCCTTCTTCACAGTCCAACTCTCACATCCATACATGACCACAGGAAAAACCATAGCCTTGACTAGACGGACCTTTTTTGGCAAAGTAATGTCTCTGCTTTTGAATATGCTATCTAGGTTGGACATAACTTTCCTTCCAAGGAGTAAGCGTCTTTTAATTTCACGGCTGCAGTCACCATCTGCAGTGATTTGGGAGCCCAAAAAAATAAAGTCTGACACTGTTTCCACTGTTTCCCCATCTATTTCCCATGACGGTGAACTTCCTGATGTTCAAGCTGGTTTTAGAAAAGGCAGAGGAACCAGAGATCAAATTGCCAACATCTGCTGGATCATGGAAAAAGCAAGAGAGTTCCAGAAAAACATCTATTTCTGCTTTATTGACTATGCCAAAGCCTTTGACTGTGTGGATCACAATAAACTGTGGAAAATTCTGAAAGAGATGGGAATACCAGACCACCTGACCTCCCTCTTGAGAAATCTGTATGCAGGTCAGGAAGCAACAGTTAGAACTGGACATGGAACAACAGACTGGTTCCAAATAGGAAAAGGAGTACGTCAAGGCTGTATATTGTCACCCTGCTTATTTAACTTATATGCAGAGTACATCATGAGATACGCTGGACTGGAAGAAACACAAGCTGGAATCAAGATTGCCGGGAGAAATATCAATAACCTCAGATATGCAGATGACACCACCTTTATGGCAGAAAGTGAAGAGGAACTCAAAAGCCTCTTGATGAAAGTGAAAGTGGAGAGTGAAAAAGTTGGCTTAAAGCTCAACATTCAGAAAACGAAGATCATGGCATCCAGTCCCATCACTTCATGGGAAATAGGTACTGATTAGTCCTAGTCAAACCTAGCATTCCCCTCTCCCGGTAATTGTTTTAGGAGTGGGGAAGTGATCCAGTTCTGGCCAATGAGAGCTGAGGAGACACTGGGGTATGGGGAGGGGAGCTTTCCTCTCCTAAGAAAGAGGCATAGGATACTTGCAAATCACTGCTGTAGTTCTGGGTGCTATAATTATCCAATCACCAGCCTGATAATGAAGCCAACCCATGAGGGACAGCAGAGCCAAGAGAATCACAGAGGAGAGCCAGAGCCCTCACTGCATCCTATCTCTGACCTTGTCAGGGATAAAACATATTTCCCTACAGCCTAGATCACTCTGAGTTGAGTTTTTCTGTACCTGTAGTCCAAAACATCCTAAATAATATCCTAAATGATAAAACCCTTCCGGTCTATCATCCACATTGCAAATGCAGTGGTTATTAGACAACAGGAATCTTACCACATCACTTCCTGATTCCAGTCCTCCCAGGCTCCTTTGGGGAGTTAGGATAAAGTCTTTGGTCAGTGTCACCTCTCCCGGACAGAATGTCAGTGCCTGAGGCTAGGATGGCGGGTCTCCATCACTGGCTCCCTGGTGCCCAGGGTAGGGTCCCGCACAGGCAAGTGCTAATAAATACTGTTGAATAAATGCAGAGAAGGAGGAGTTGGGGGTCAGAGACCTAGGCTCCATTTCTGGCTTTGCACTGACTGGCTTTGAGACTTTAGGCAAACCTCTTTCTTTCCTGGACCTCAATATACAAAACTGTGAAGAAGGCATATTGGACTAAAGCGGTAGTTTAAGAATGGGGATTAACAAATACCTCTCTGCTGCCCCATATGATAGCAGTTGTGCTTCTAATATCCACTGATGGATTAAAAATTAAAACGACTACAAAGCTTTGCCCTGTGGGTTTTTCTCAGTCACAGCAGCTTCCACATCCATTTGCAAAACATACATACTTGTGTGTGAGACACACTGTGCATCCTCTTTACAGACAGCACAGGGTGCCACGTGGTTTCCAGATGCCTTGTTTTGGCTAAAGGGCCTCTAGATTGGGAATCATTGGCCCAGATCCTCTTCAGGCCCTGCGGGTTTATGTGTCTAACATGGGCCACGGGAGTTGTGCAACTTGCTCAGGCTCACATAGCAAATGAGCGGTGGAGTCTAACTTGCTCTTTTCCAGCCCAGGCTCCCTTGGCTCATCAGCTGGCCTGGCTGACAGTACTGCTCCCCATCAGCTACCCTGGAAATGAGAAGCAGGGAGGCATGAGAACCCTGAAACTGCCTAGGTTGAGGGTGAGGAGGATGGCAGAACACTGACAGCCACAAATGATACGGAACATGCTTCAGATGCCAGGTGTGTGGTTTAGTAGTGGCTGGAATTACACCCTCAGGGCTGAGCCTGAATCAAGTCTGGACCCAGCCGAGGCAAGGATCGCATGGGGGGTCTCAGCCCAGAGCCATGAAGCTGAGCAGAGAGGCTGCAAGGGCAGGAGGCAGGTTCCCAGCTGGAAATCAGGTGCCCGGATCTGTTGCCATTCCAGACACTTGTGGTGGTTTGTTCATTCATTCAGTGAGGTAGTCAGTCAGTCACTCAGCAAAGCTCCGTGAGCTGGGCAGCTCTGTGGCCTGGCACAGGGTCCAAGGATGAATTGGGCACAGAGGAACACAGACGCAGAGCATGTCTGAAGGCTCAGTTGAGTCAGGGGCGCGGGCAGAAGGAGAAAGGAAGGGGAAACTGGGGAAGGTTTTCCGGAGGATAAAATGGTTATCTTCTGTGTGCTAGTGCTTAATCGTTCAGTCGTGTCTGACTCTTTGCGACCCCATGGACTGTAGCCTGCCAGGCTCCTCTCGGCATGGGGATTCTCCAGGGAAGAATACTGGAGTGGGTTGCCATGCCCTACTCCTGGGGATCTTCCCAACCCAGGGACTGAACCCAGGTCTCATGCATTGCAGGCGAATTCTTTACCAACTGAACCACCAGGAAAGCCCCCAAGAATACTAGAGGGGGTAGCCTATCCCTTCTCCAGGAGAACTTCCTGACTCAGGAATCGAACCAGGGTCTCCTGCACTGCAGGCAGATTCTTTACAAGCTGAGCTACCAGGGAAGCCCTATCTTCTGTGAACGGTTCTCAGAGGACAAGGAGGGGTCCACTGGGCAGGCTGGGTGGAATCTTTCAGAGAGAAAGATGGACTTTCCTGTTAGTTAGGATCTTAGGAGATCAAGGGGCTGACTGGAGAAGTAAATGAGACTGCCTTTGTAGCCAAGCTGGCAAAGTGGTTTGCTCAATTTGGCCAACAAAGGCTCAGGGTGGGAGAGGACCTGGCAGTCTGCTGACAGTGGGTCTGTAAAGAACACGTGTGTGCTCAGGGGGAAGCAGAGCACGGGGAGACAGGGGAGACATAGGCAGTGGGGCCTCAGGGGAGTCAGGTGGTGTGGCTGCCGCCAGCCGGGTTAGGGACTCGGTCTGATTCTTGAGCTGGTGGGGAGACGCCTACCATGTTCAACCGATGAGGCCCTTCTCTAGTGGCTGAGGATAGAAGGGGTCTGAGTGGAAGGTAGGGAGCCCAGCCAGGAGGCCACTGCAGTCGGCAGTGTGGGAGCTCATGTCGGCCTTAATGAGGACTAAGACAGAGGGACAAGAGAAGAAAGTGCTTGAGACAAACCTCAGAGAACTAATGGATCTTGGTGAATGGAGGTGGTCAGAGAGGGAGAGAAAGGCGTAGAGGGGGATGGCCAGTTCCTGGATGTGTGACACAGCTGGGGTTTAAGGCGCTCTCTGAGATGGGCACTGGAGGCCCCCTCTGCCCTGGCGAGGAGTAAATGGCTATGAAGAGTCTGCTGCTTCCCCAGAACTGGAGCCTTGATTCACACAGCATCACATGCTGGGCCTTAGCTGCCTGGTCTCTTAGCGGCCGGCCCCTTCCCGCTTTAGTCCATCTGCTGTCACACTGATCTAAACAACGGATCCGACCTTGTCACTCCCCTGCTGGAAAATACTCCAAGCCTTCCTGTTGTCTCTAGAAAGATGTAATCTCTGAAACCTGGCAAATAAAGTCATCTATAATCTGACTCCACCTACCTTCTCTGTCTCAGTACCCCGATGTCCTACACTAGCCACAGTAAACAATAATAGTAACAACAAAAAACAGTTCATAGTGTTTTTAGATAACAAACTTTTACTAAAAGACCAAGTGATTTTTTTCATCACATTTTTGCTCTGCTTATTTTGATATGCTTTACAATATTTATTATTATTTGGTTCACAACTTTTGTCTTTTTCACAAAATTTTGTCAGAAAAATACATATTCTTCATCTTAGAAAAGCTGTTAGAGTCATAGGTACCACTTACCAAGACCTATGTTCTATTAATAAATGTATTCAAAAGTTCAATGTTTTCACTAAAATAAGCAAATAATTTAAAGCTTTATTGAAAATAATAATTTAAAAAAGTTAAAATAGCCAACAAGCAGTATTGATGTGTCAGGCAGTGTCCTAAGAATTTTATAGGTATTCAGCTCATCCAATTTTTTTAGCTTTTTACTTTATATTGGAGCACACAGTTGATTAACAATATTGTGTTAGTTTCAGGTATACAACAAACTGATTCAGTTATACACATACATGTATCTATTCTTTTGCAAATTCTTTGCCCAATTAGGTTGTCATGGATATTGAGCTCATCTCATTTTTCGTAGAAAAATACTGAAAGTCTTGCACTTCCCAGAAGGGACTATATGCTCTCGTCTTTGCACCCTCGATTTTCTTGTCCCAGTACTTAGCCATCCTTCTGACCATTTGATTCACATTTATCCACTATCAACTTGTACCAGGCACTATACTAAGTGCCAGGGATTCCAATATGAGTGAGACACAGTACCCGTAATGCAGGAGACAGACGCATGGAATTCAGTAAGTGCAGTGATGAGATGAGGTGGGGGCACAGAGAATGAGCCCTCATCCAGCCTGGGCCTGCCCCCCTGCAGCTGGACTTCCACCCTCTCCAGGAAGCCCTCTGGCTTTGCCAGGCTGGGTGGGCTCCCTTTTCTGTGCCCCTACCATCCCTTCTCTGCCTGTATCACACACTGACCACCCTGTATGGGCAGTGGCTGCATGGCTGCCCTCTCCAGGGCATAGTGAAGGCAGAGGACAGTCTGGCTCATCACTGACCCAGCACCTAGGACAGTCTAGACACAGGTGCTTGGGATTTGCTGAATGAGAGTGCTTGAGGAATGAAGACGCAAAACGAGGGGCAGCCTCCTCCTGGGTTCTTCTCTAATGCTCTCTCTCCAGAGTCAGGCCTGCTGCCCCTGTTCCGTTCTCCAAGGCTGGTGCAGGCCACTCAGCCCAGAAAGTGTTGCAGAGTTCAGGCTCTGTGGGTAAGGGTGGGGCTGCTCCTTTCATCCCTGGTTCAGGAGCAGCCTGGTTAGAAAAGGCATCCCAGACTGGGCACCCAACATGCCCCCTCACCAGGCTGCAACTCTCTGCCCCTGACTTCTGAGGAAGGAGCAGTATCTTGGGCAGCTCTGGTGTTAGAGGTAAGAGGGAAGAGGCCCTGAAGCAGCCCTTGGGATCCCTGGGTGTCAGGGCTGGGGTGGGGGTGTCTCCAAGAATTCCTTGAGTTCCTAAGCCCCTTTTCAGCCTCTGGGCTATGGGTTCTGTGGCAGCTGTGATGGAGGGCTTTAGGAATAAATGACTAAAGTGGTCTCAAACTAGGGTGCTGCTGCTGCTGCTAAGTCACTTCAGTCGTGTCCAACTCTGTGCAACCCCATAGATGGCAGCCCACCAGGCTCCCCCGTCCCTGGGATTCTCCAGGCAAGAACACTGGAGTGGGTTGCCATTTCCTTCTCTAATGCATGAAAGTGAAAAGTGAAAGTGAAGTCATTCAGTTGTGTCTGACTCTTAGCGACCGCAGCCTACCAGGCTCCTCCATCCGTGGGATTTGCCAGGCAAGAGCACTGGAGTGGGTTGCCAGTGACTTCTCCGTCAAACTAGGGTATTTGAAGAATATCCTAGGAAGCCTTTCAGGGCCTAGTGACAGCTCAGGCTGGTCCTTTGGACCCTCACTGGGTTAACATAGCTCTTTTTCTCCAGAGCTCTGGAGAGGAAGTTGGGGGCCCTCTTAGGGTGGCTGTGAATCTTGGAGCAAGGACCCAAGATAACTTTCAGCCTCAGCCCTCTCTCCCAGGCAGAGTGGCTGGGAAGCTCTGGCCCCCACCCTCTGCTCCTTGCCTCGAAGCCCCTCTTGGCTCATGGTGCCTCTGCAGAGGTGGGGCTGGGGGCAGGGAGCCTTGGGGGCTGACGCTAACAGCTTTGGACAGGGTGGGAATTTCCACTCCTATCTAGTGAGCCATCAACACTGTGTGCCCTGACCTGGGCCTTTGGCCTCTAAAGGGCAGTGGGAAGGCCGGCCCCAGGGCCAATCCCTGGCCATTAATCCCTCCTGCCAGCCTGAATATCCACCCAGCATGGTCAGACAAAGGCCTGCCCAGCCCAGCCACTGTGTTCCTCCCGCCCCAGGGGCTCCACTCAGACGCTGGGCCGCCTGGAATCCAGGCCCATGAGAAAGGGGCTGCCTTCACTGGCCATCTTATGCCCGGATGCTCAGCCGCATCCCGTCCGGCCCAGGGCCTGTGAAAAGAGGGCCCAGCCACGCTGAAAACAAGGATTAGCCCTTGGGCCACCCCCTGACACCGGCCTGCTTGGCTCCGGGAAGCAGGCCCAAAGGAGGGGGCCAGGCAGACACAGAGAACTGGAAAAGTCTGGGTTCTCACCCCTTTGGCCCAGCTCCCTGCCCCCACTCTCCCCAAGAGTGGCACAGCCAACCATACATTCAGTATCACTTACCCAACATACACTATATGTCCCAGACTTTACACATGGACTGGAAAATTGATAATACAAGAAAATTTCAGTCTGCCAAGGGAGGTAGTAAGAGTCATTCTCCCACAACCTACTCCCGACCCCGGGAGGCTATGGTAGGGGTCTTTGGAGGGGGGCTTCAGCCCTAAGGGAAGGGGAGACAATGGCTCTGGTTTCCTGCCTGAGAATAGCTGCAGCATTCTGCTGCACCTGGCTGAATACACGCAGGTGCTAAAACCATTTCTGTGGCTCTGCCTCTCTCCTGCCCTTCCTGGTTTAATACCAGAAATGCCAGGTGTGTAGTAGAAAATAAATCTCTTATTTAAAAAGTCTATTACCAGGTGCCAGTGTGGGCCAGGCACTTTCATACATGATCTCATTTGAATCTCATAACAACACCGAGCGGGTCTATTATGGTCCCTCTTTGGCAGGTGAGGAAACTGAGGCTCAAACGAGCAATTGGCCCTGGACTCGGCTCTTGAAGCCAGGCTCCCTGCTGCTGCAGCTGCCCGTCTTGCCTTCCTCTTTGGTGAGCTGTTCACTGTGGCTGCACCATCTTATGCTCCCAAGGCCTGTGCCAGGCAGCAGGCTGCAAGGTGGAGAGGGGACCGAGGTGGGGTCTTTTCGTGTGAAAACCAGGCTGATTCTTCACTTGTGGTGGGAGGGTGGTTGTCTCTAGATCTCTCTTGTGTCATCTTCTCCTTCCTCTCTGCTTCTCGGTCCTCTCTGCCTGTCTCTCTCAAAGTGGTTGGTAGTTGTCTGGGTGTCCATCTCTTCACTCTGTCTCCCCTGAGCACTGGCAAAGGACATGGCACAGAAGTGCTCGATCAATGATGTGGGTGAAACGGAGGCCACGAGAACTGAAGGAAGGACGGATTTGGATCCATGTGGAATCGACAGGACTTGCGGATTGCTCAGATATGGGGAGTGATGGGGGAGGGAGGAGCCTGAGATGATGCCCAATATTTCTGATCTGGGTGGTAAGGGGCAAAGGGTCCATTGGCTGAGATTTGGACTGCAGGATGGGGAGGAAGATGGATTTGGGGGTGCCCTGGGTTGAGGGTTATGTTAAATGGACACTTGGATATGCTGACTTAGAGGTCAGGAGAGAGAGGCTAGGCACCAATTTTGTAGATGAAGTTGTGAGAGCTGGAAGGACTCTAGAGTTAATTATTTCAATAGTCTCAGCTTTAAAATATCATGGTATGATGGTGTGCTGGTGCACTGAACTCTTGGTTTAATCCCACCTGCCACTTACTAGCTTTGTGAAGTCAGGCAAGTCTTTTAACCTCTCAAAACCTTAGTTTCCTTATCTGCAAAACAGGGATAATTACAGTGCGACCTCACAAGGTATTCACATTTAAGTGAGCTAATGTATGTGTTTACCACATACACAATGCTCAGTAATGGTGGCTGTTATATTATCTGCTGAGATTGGAGCTGGGAGAGTGGGCTGTTGAGCTTTGAGTTTGGAATTTGAAGCCCTAGGCCCTCTGGCTGATGTAGCTAGCTTTGATCATCTGTACCCAGGGGCCCTCCACAGCAGCCGAAACTGGGGAGAGACACCTAGGGCTCCAAATTTAAGGAGGCACTGGCTCTTAAATGCTGACCCTGCACTTGTATCACCCTGAGAGTGAGCACTCCCTTAAATTTGGGCCACTTCCATAGTCTTACCTAGTCTCAGCCCTGATCCCTTGAACTTGCCTAGCTCTAAGACAGACAAGCCTCTTTAAGACAAGGCTCTTTTATCCCTTAGTTCCCTCCAAGCCATGTCTGGCTTTCCTGTCACTTTGGAAAAGTTTCCTGAAATAGGCTCAGGGTTACATCTCTTTTGAACAGTGTGGTAGGTGGTGGTATTTCCTACAAATAGATTTTAATAAAGAATAAGGGACCTCCTCATCACCACCTTCCCCAATGAGCTGTGAGTCTGGCATTTCTGGAGCTTTCCAGATGGCACTAGTGGTAAAGAACTCACCTGCCAATGCAGGACACACAAGAGACCTGGGTTCAATCACTGGGTCCGGAAGATCCTCTGGAGAAGGGCACGGCAACCAACTCCAGAATTCTTGCCTGGAGAATCCTATGGACAGAGGAGCCTGGTGGGCTACAATCCAAAGGGTCCCAAAGAGTCGGACACAACTGAAGAGACAGCATGCGCACACCCCGCCAGAACATTCCCCAGTGAGACGTGAGTCTGGCATTTTTGGGCCAGTAAGCAGCTCTCTCAGATTTCCAGTCTGTGGAAGCACTTGGGGGGTCTCTCTTTGAACCAGTAACCGCTTCTTGGAACTTTGGGCTGTGCGTCTGTGTTTTGTGGATCTTCCCAGGGTGCATGACATGAGGGTGTGAAAAAGGGAGACTTTTTTCCTAGAACAGAAGATGCATGGAGAAGAGGCAGCCAGAAGGCAATTCCAAATTACAGATTTTCTAGGGGGCTCTTGATTTAAAGTAATCAGTTCTCCGGTTCCCAAATCTGCTGGCTGGATCGCTTTTCACAATTTTTTTTTTTCAAAGGTTACTGGCCTGGATGGGGCAAGGTTGTGGGGGAGAGAGCAGAGAGAGGAGACGCTAACCCTGGAGCCAGGAAATATCCTCCCCTGACAAAGCCTGCCTCCTGCTCTTCCCTTCCCCCCAGCCTACCTTTCTCCATTGTCTAATGTCCTGGGGTGGGTCTGACACCTCTTTGACCAGCACAGCATTAGGATGCTGAGGGTTGGCAAGTTGGCTCTGGGCGGCTCTCATCTCTGCCCCAGCTGGGATTGGAAGGACGAGGAGGAGTACCAGGAGAGACGGACAGAGGGGACAGGACTTAGCTGAGAGAAGTAGGATGGGCAGGGGGCCCAGAGAGTGCTCTGAATGGATGGATTTGTGATTGGCATTGACCCAAAGCGGTGGAGGTTGAGGCAAGAGTGGAAAGGGAAGGGGGCTGACTGAGTCTGGTGTGATGGGCCTGGACCAGGGGCTGACCCAAGGGAGATGGAGAGGGATGAGGCTGGGTCTGGGAAAGACTGACCCAATGGAGATGGAGAGGGATGAGGCTGGGTCTGGGAAAGACTGACCCAAAGGGACGGAGCCAAGGGATGGGTGAACGGTTGGGGATGGGGGAGAGAACCGTCAACCTTGTAAGAGGATTGGGAAGGCAAATTAGAGGGGGAGGCGCTGGCCAGCGGAGAACATCCGAGCCCTCGCCCCTGGCTGGGGGCACAGAGGGAGGGGGCCGTGTCCATATAAGGCAGGTCAGCGGCCCGGGTATCTCCGAGAACGCGGGCAGCCCGCCGCATTCCCATGACTGGGCGCAGCGACATGGAGCCGCCCGCAGCTTTCTCGGGCTTTCCGGCCCCGCCCTCGGTCGCGCCGTCGGGGCCGCCGCCGTCGCCGCTCCCCGGAGCCGAGCCCGGGCCGGAGCCCGAGGAGGCGGCGGCGGGCCGCGGGGAGCCGGAGCCCGCGCCGGCGCCCGGGCCGGGCCGGCGGCGGCGGCGGCCCCTGCAGCGCGGGAAGCCGCCCTACTCATACATCGCGCTCATCGCCATGGCGCTGGCGCACGCCCCGGGCCGCCGCCTCACGCTGGCCGCCATCTACCGCTTCATCACCGAGCGCTTCGCCTTCTACCGCGACAGCCCGCGCAAGTGGCAGAACAGCATCCGCCACAACCTCACGCTCAACGACTGCTTCGTCAAGGTGCCCCGCGAGCCGGGCAACCCGGGCAAGGGCAACTACTGGACGCTCGACCCGGCGGCCGCCGACATGTTCGACAACGGCAGCTTCCTGCGGCGCCGCAAGCGCTTCAAACGCGCTGAGCTGCCCGTGCTCCCGGCCCCGCCGCCAGCCGCCGGCCCGCCGCCCTTCCCCTACGCGCCCTACGCGCCCGGCCCCGGGCCCGCGCTGCTCGCGCCGCCGCCCCCAGCCGGCCCCGGCTCCGCGCCTCCCGCGCGCCTCTTCAGCGTCGACAGCCTGGTGAGCCTGCCGCCCGAGCTGACGGGGCTGGGCACCCCCGAGCCGCCCTGCTGCGCGGCCCCCGACGCCGCCTTCTCGCCCTGCACCGCCTCCCCGCCGCTCTACTCACCGCCGCCCGACCGCCTGGGGCTGCCCGCGACGCGCCCCGGCCCCGGGCCGCTGCCAGCCGAGCCGCTGCTGGCCTTGGCAGGGCCGGGAACAGCGCTCGGCCCCCTCGGCCCGGGGGAGGCTTACCTGCGGCCGCCGGGCTACGCGCCAGGGTTGGAGCGCTACCTGTGAGCCCCCTTCCCATCGGCGGGGGGCGGCCCGGGCCCCTCTTCCCCAGGAAGGGGCGCTGCCTGGGAGCCCCAGTCTCTGTCCCCGTGCCTTAGAGCGCACCTCGGAGCTCCCCAGCTCTGCCTCGTGGACTTGAGCACACCTGTTTCACCCGCCGCTGTCCCTCATCCCTGGGGAACCTCGCACCATCTCTCCACTGGACTTAACTCCCCATCCCCCATTCAGAATTGTAAGGCCCGCATTTCTTCTCCCTCCACTGTGAGCCCTCATCTGGGCACGCCCCCGACCTCTGCACTGTTTTGGGTCCCATGTCTGAGGATCTGGAGAACCACCTGTGAGGCCCCACCTCGAATTTCTAGTGAATTTCAAGCCTTTGGAAGTCAGACCTTCGATCTCAAACCACCTCCCAACTGGTCTTTAACCTCCCCTGGGTGTTTTGTTTTGTTTTGTTTTAATAACACATTAGAGGCCAGACTCCTAGGTCTGTGACTCCCTGGCTGTTGTCCCTTCATTCCCCCCACAAGCTTATCCCCCACTCCCACTTACTTGTCCGCTCTATTTCCTACTGAGAGAGCACACCCCTTTGACACAGACTGGAACCTGGCTGAGCTCCTCCAGACCCCAGGACAGCTCTTCATTTCTGAGACAAGTAACACCTTGACTTCAGGAGGAGTTAGTGGGCTGCCCCATCATCTGAAAAACTTGAGACTTACTAGATTATTATTATTTTTAATTAAAACTAGTTTAATTAAAAAGAAGAAACTTTCCTCTGGGCTTGGTGTGCTGGCTGGTGACTTGGGGGAGTGGTCTGGGGAGACAGTAGGGGAATTCTGTTCAGGATCTTGGGTTGCCGCATAGGGTGAGCCCCTTGTGAGTTACCAGGCAAAAGTTCATGAAGTAGGATTAGGATGTGATTCAGCCATAGCTGTGCTCATAGTAGGCCTGATGAAATGCCATCCATCACCTGCTGCAGAAGCTGGTAGAGATGGGGCATGCAGGTGAGTATATTTGACCAGTGGGTTTGTCTGCTGTGTGGGATTAGTCCTAGCTCCCATAAATAAGGGAGCAACGACTACTCCTCCAAAAAGCACTCACAGAATGTGCCAAGCACTGGGAATATAATCACTAAACTAATGGGCAAGATCCATGCTTTGAGCTTATGAATTAGTGAGGAAGAGACATTATCAATCAGTTCTCGGAGAAATGAGACAAGTACCATACAGCCTTCCACTCAAACTGTGGTCCAGGTACCTAAGAGCTTGGTAGAAATGCAGAATCTTAACTCAGACCCACTGAATCATCGGTTTCCACAATTTAACAAAATTCCAGGGTGATTAGCATGCACAGTATTCTGGAGTAAAGGAACCCTGCCAAGGCTGGGGCTCAGTTTAAAAGGCTACTCCCTACTTTAAGGAGTGGGACCAGGCTGCAGAACCATACATGCCCTGCTGAACTTCTGGAGCTGCATTCTGCACCCTATCTTAACTCCCCTGCTGAAATGGGAGCTGGAACAGCAGGGACTTGAGCTGATTCATGAGTGTCCCCAGCACCAAGGACAGGGCAGCACTGAGCATTCAGAAGTTGCAGGAGAGAGAGGGAGTTGGCCTTTGACCCTACCCTGCTTCCCGGTGCTGATCCAAACTCTAAGCATCAGGCTTTTCCCAGCTCCTTTGCCCCAGGGCTCTCAGTCTACTGGGGCCTGAATTAGGTGTGGGGAAGGGCGGGGGAGGGGATCAGTGTGTCTGAGCCCAGGGTGAACGTGATTTGCATGTTGGACGTGCCTGATACAAGAGTTTAAAGCTCTTGGGGCAGCGATGGAGGGTGAGCACAGAGTAAGCAGCTCATAGAGGAGAAAGGTTCAAGAAATCCGAGAAGGCAGGGAAGGCCCTCTTTGGGGATAGGGCAGTAGGTATGCAGAGTCTGGTATGAAACGCTCTGGACAGACCCTGCTCCCTCAGCTATTAACCCCTTTGGGCAAGTCAGATTTAATTTGCCTGATGCATAACAGCCCTTCACTTAATATTTGATGACTGACTGAATGAATGAATCCCTAGCGTCTAATATTGTGCCTGACTTACTGAATAATGATTGGGTTGACAGTACTTTGGCACCTTCTTACCCATTCTCACTTGCCGTCCTCGCACTAATCTGCAGTAGAGCTGAAAGACGTGGAGGTGGAGACTAAGTCCCCATTGGTCCAATGAGAAAATCGCCCCTCCCTGCAGCCAAACAGGTAGGGAAGATCCCGCCCTCAGTTCTCTAAGGAGTAGAGCACCGCGGAGATCAAAATGCATACTTGCTTCTGCTCCAAATGGTGTTACAGTCCTCCTGCCTCACAGAACTTCATGATAAAGTCCTTCCAAATCCAAGAAATTTCCACAGACAGGAAGAAGAGGATCCTTCTTACTTGGCTGAAGTCGGGAAGTGCTTCTTGAATTCTGAATTCAAATCTTGTTTGCCATACAAGTCTCTGTCCCTGGGATCTTGAAATAGTGGGGACGAGATGAGAAATGTCTGAATGGAAACACCAGAAAGGTAAATACTGAATTAGAAAGTCAGAAAGATTTTATTTTAAAAATGCTTCTTTAATTTTCCTTTTTCAACATCAGGGAGGGCTGTGTGCCAGACCTTACGCTGGGCTCTGAGACCAGTAAGGATACAAACATGAGAGTGTTTATGCCCTTACAGAGTTCATTGTCTGGAAAGAGTTCGTGTCATAGAGCACCCTAAGAATTTTGACACTTTGGGAGGTGTTGAAAAAACAAAGCAAAAGCCCTAATTCAATTCTGTCTTTATAGCACCAAACACTATTTTTTCTAGAAGTGAGATTTCAATATTATTTCCTCTACCCTCTTTTTAGAGCAAATAATTTGAATAATCTTCAGAAATGTTAAGCAAATACTTATTCCTTCATTCTTATAGAAAACTTGATATCATCTTTACTCTGAAGATACATTTTTAACACTTGAGTTTTGTTTTTATTAAATTGAAACAATCATATAACCTAGCAAGTCAAATAGCAATCAAAGACCTTAGGACCTGTGCTTTGTTTCTTAGAAGCATCTATTTTCAGTTCATATTTGTCTCTTTTGGATCTGCTTTCCTATTTCCATGCTTATACTATTCTCTCTTAAAACAGAAATGATTAACTTCCTATTATGATAGATGATCATTTACCTCTAAATCTCTATCTCTTCCCAACTCCACCTGAAATTACCAACGTTTGGTTAAATTAGCTTCTAGGATTTACATTACTTCTTCTTGTCTAGTCACTAAGTTGTGTCATAGCCTATCAGGTTCCACTGTCCATGAGATTCTCCAGGCAAGAATACTGGATTGGGTTGTCATTTCCTTCTTCAGGGTATCTTCCCAACCCAGGGACTGAACCCGCATCTCCTGCATTAGCAGGCAAATCCTTTACCACTGAGTCAACAAGGAAGCCCTTTTACACGACTATTGCCATATAAATTTTGTTCTCCAATAAGTTGCTAGTGTACCATGACTACTCTTCCTTTTTTTTTTTTCTTTTGGTGCAACTTTGAATTTTCCTGGAGTTATTGCCTCATTTTTGTTTTCATTTGCTTAGCTTTATACCTGTGGCTAAATCTTCCCATATCTTCCAATAGCATAGTTTTTCATGAATCAAACTTATCAGGAAATCTGTCATCGCTTTTGGTCGTGTTTTTCCTTTCCCGGGGGCCTCTCTCCCAGAGCCTTCTGTCCTCCAGCTTCAGACTGGGCTGATTGTGCTCCATGCCTGCTGCCCAGATGAGGCCCTGAAATCTCCCTTTACTGTTTGCCTTGGAATTCCCTCCATCTCTATCCTCTGTTGGATCCTGTGCTCCTGGGATTCCAATGTTCCCTTTTGGTTTATTTCTTTGTTTCAGTCGAGGTCAATTTGGGGGAAAATTTTGCATTATCTGAAATTAAGATGATTATTTTAGCATGAGAAGCTAAGTGTGCCCTTTGACAATTAAATGATTGTGTCAAAGCTGTGTTCTGTAGACTTTATTTACGGGTGGTTGAGAACAAGGGGAATGGGAGACTGTTTCTTGGGTTCAGTACACACTTCCCGCCTACCCTACCTATCTACTGGGAAACTTGGGAGGCTCAGTGTTATAGAAATGAAGGATGCTTGTTTGGGTAGGAGAGTTAAGCTAGGGGAACGGTTCTGAGTTCCTTATAGGAATAAGGAGTTACTCATAGGTGAGCTGAGAGGGGTTGCTTCCTGACTTAGGGGGATTTGGAGCCCCCGGAAAGAATGACTTTGGGCCCTCAATGGTGCCGAGCTGCTTAGAGAGCCTGTGGGATTCAGCTCAAGAAAGTGGCCACTGTCACCCTGGCAGATAGAAAATTGAGTACCTAGGAAAGTGACATCTTTGGCAAGGACACTGGCCAGCATGTCAGTAGAGAAGCTCCTTCAGGTAATCTTCAGGGTTGTGCTTCACCTGGGAAGGCAGAGGGAAAAATGGGCCACATGAGAACCCTCTACTTCTAGGGACTGGCTTGGCTGGTTTTAAGCCCATGGGAAATACCTAGAAGTATGAGGTAGGGGCGGAGAAGGCAATGGCACCCCACTCCAGGACTCTTGCCTGGAAAATCCCATGGACGGAGGAGCCTGGTGGGCTGCAGTCCATGGGGTTGCTAAGAGTCGGACACGACCGAGCGACTTCACTTTCACTTTTCACTTTCATGCATTGGAGAAGGAAATGGCAACCCACTCCAGTGTTCTTGCCTGGAGAATCCCAGGGATGGGGGAGCCTGGTGGGCTGCCGTCTGTGGGGTTGCACAGAGTCGGACATGACTGAAGCGACGTAGCAGCAGCAGCAGCATGAGGTAGGGGGAGGATTTTGCAGGATATAGGAGGCTAAAGTGGTCTCCTCCTAAAGGAATAAAGCTCTGTGGGCCCCCAGAATTGATTTTAATGTTTTATTATAATGTCATTTAGTACAAGCAGGTGTAAATTCCTCAGGTTTGTATCTCTTATATAACTGTAAAACAAAGTATTTTAATAAATGAAATTCAAACAGAGCTACAAAATAAAAATTCAAATTCATTACATTAATCAAATGTAAAAAAAGACATTGTTTTGTTGAAATGAAACACTTGTAGCGTGAATGTGACTGTGACGGCCCACTGTAGGTCTCTGGGTTTGGTGTGCCTTGAGCCGTGTGATGGCTAAATCCATCCATTATTTTTTTTTCTTCTGAATGAAGTGCAAGCATTCCTTCATGTAGCAGGCCATGTCACCAACAGGCCCAAACACTGCATTTATTTATCAAGCCTATATCATTTTTTACCTTATCTCAAGATTAAAGAACTCCTTGATAATAAATGCAAATGAAGACTCTAAATACCAAGTTTCGGATACCAATGATATCAGGAGGTCATTTAAGTAATCCACAATATGCTTAAATGAATGTGTTTAAGATTACTGTTGAAACAAAAACATAATATTAAAAAATGTTCATAAATTTGTGATTGTATAAGAATATGTTCTTGGACCAGATTTTGAAACAAGCACTTGAAGATTTAAGTCGTTTATCTAAGTAACTCTAAAATTAGAGGAAAACTATAGTTACAGACTATAAAATCATAAAGGTGAGAATAGTACATATTAAAATCCATACAATGCAGTCAAAGGAAAAGTCTGAAAGGAAATTTCATAGCCCGAAATATGCTGTTAAAGGGGAACTGGGGTGGGGTGGGGAGACCAATTAAAAGGCTACTGCAGTATCCAGGCAAGAAAGGACGGTGGCTTGGTGGCAGTAATGGCGGTGGTAGAGAAAAGTAGTACAAAGGTACAGAAACAAGCAGCCATTGGCTAGAACCATCCTATTCCATGGAGGTTACACACTTTCCCATTTAATCACAGCCTCATGCCCATTCCCTGATAGCTCAGCTGGTAAAGAATCTGCCTGCCCCATAGGGGACCCTGTTCGATTCCTGGGTTGGGAAGATCCCCTGGAGAAGGGAAAGGCTACCCACTCCAGTATTCTAGCCTGGAGAATTCCATGGACTGTACAGTCCATGGGGTCACAAAGAGTTGGACACAACTGAGTGACTTTCACTTCACATGCCCACTCTGAAACTTTGAGGGTCAAGGGCATTTGACTAGTAGACAATCTGGTTTCATTTGACTAATTTAAGGAGTAACTAATCTTAATAGGGGCTTCCCTGGTGGCTCTGTGGTTAAAAAAAAATCCACCTGCCTAGCAGGAGATGTGGGTTTGACCTGTGGGTTGGGATGATCTCCTGAAGAAGGAAATAGCAACCTACTCCAGTATTCTTGCCTGGGAAAGGACAAGGGAGCCTGGCAGGCTCAAAAAAAGTTGGACACAGCTTAGTGACTAAAACAAACAACAGACGTATTAGTACAGGAGAAAGCAGAAAACATTGCCAGAGACCATTCCCCCACTGCTCCCACCAGAAAACACTCAGGCTAGCCAGTACTACCAGTGAGTTCTTCCAAATCATTAAGGAACCTACTTTTCTAGTTATATAAATTGTTCCAGAACACAAGAAGAATGGAAGTCATCCGATTCTATCTACTTAATGATGTTATCAAAGACTGATAAGCAGTGAACATGCAAACTATAGCCATTCTCACATACAAAAGAAGCAGCAGAGTTCCTTAGTGAAGTATCACCAAATTAAAGCCAGTAGTGTATTATAAAAATGCACGATCAAGCAAATACAGTTTATTCCAGGAATGCAGGATGGCATTATTAGAATTCTTTACCATCTGAGCCACCAGGGAAGCCTGTTGGAATTCTTAGCTCCACTTAATAGATGATGAAATTGAGGCTCATAAAGGTTAAGTGACTTACCCAGGTCAAGCTGCAAAGTGACAGACTCAGAACTGGACTCCAGGTCCCCCTGACTCCAAAGTCATTCTCTTCCTCTGAGAGAGGCCAGTGGAGATGGAAACTTGGATGGAAAGCCCCAGACACCAGTAAAATTCCTCAGCTCATCCCAATATCTGTGTCCCCTCAACTCACACCCACAGTGCTGATATTGAAAGCTACTTTCCCAAGCCAAGTGACAGGTTCCGGTTTCCTTTTTCTTTCAGTTTGCCCCTTCCTCCCTCTTGGACGCTTCCTTCTCTCCCCTGGTCTCGCTCATTAACTTTGTGGAGACAAAAGCGCCACCTATTGGCCACCTTGTATGCACCTGATTTGAGCAGCTAATCTGTAGAAGAAAGCTAGGATCCATTTGGATGCCAACTGGGGCTGAGGGTGGCTTCAGATCTCTGAAAGGCACTTGCTCATGAGCAGCCCACGGATTTGTTTTAGAAGAGAAAAACGGGCTGCAGTTTCCACCTCCCCCAGGAAGTCCTCCCAGATCTTCCATTCTCCCCTATTCTTGGCAGCTGCCCTTTTCTATTTAACAAAAGGACTTTTAGTGACTGTGGTCAGAATTTCACCTACTCAGACCTCACTGCCCTCCTCCCCAGTGGCCTTCCCAAAGATGTTCTGGTCTCTAGATTTGGGAAGGCTGGGCACTTGCCACCTCCACCCTGGGTGGGTCTATGTCCTGGGCATCAATCTGTGCAGGGTGATCACTCCTTCTCCCTTCCAGCCCCCAAACCCTGGGCATCACTGGCAGGTGTAGGGACCTCCAGGCCTCCTGCCAGACACTGCCATCTGCCCTTCCGGCCCTCCCCGTTCAGACCCCAATCATGACTCTCTTCTTCTGATCATAAATCACGTTTTAAGATCTGCTCCTCTCTGGCCTTTGATTTCTCATTTCCTTGCCTCTACTCATCCAAATCTGAGTAGCCCCAGCCTTGTGGGAGGAAGTGGACAAGGGAAGATCAAGCAGAGCCCTTTGTGAGAGGCAAGCATGTGATGATGAGAGCCGAACTCCTGGGTGAAACCAAGTCCCTCCACAGCCGGGGAACCTCAGGTCATCCCAGACTCATGACATCAGCTCATGCGGCAGACGGCACCATGCCAGACTGACCTGGGCTGGGAAGAGCAAGAACCTGGGTAAGGTCAGGCTCTACAGAAACATGATAATTATTATTGCTGTGAATGTCAATTGCTCACATTTGGAGTTATAGACAGGGCACAATACTGTAGTTAAGAGCCCTGATTCTGGAATCAGACTGCCCAGAAGATGCACTTCTCACATGTCGGATAAGGAAACTGAGGATGGGAGTTCAGAGGTGTATCTGAGGTGACACAGAAAGGGAGGGGAAGGTCTGGGAGTAGATCCCAGGCCTCAGGTACAACTGCTCCTCTCCAGTCTCATGAACAACCAGGGGAGGTACATTCTCTTGGCAGGTTGGAGCAGGCATGCTCAAAAATGTCAAGGTTGAAGAGGAGAGCAGGAAGCCTCACCAAGACCTCTTGACTCCTGCTGCTGCTGCTGCTGCTGCGTCTTGACTCCTAGTTGGCTCTAACTGGAGTACTAAGTTTCATAAATCCCTGAGAGGTAGTGCCAGGAAATTTCCTTGGTCTCTGTGTCCAACCTAGCTACCTGGATACTTTACAAATGAGAAAACTGAGGCTTAGAGTGATTATTTGTCTGAGACCAGTAAGTGGTGACAGCATAATTAAAACTCAGCTCTAAGAACTGTACTCTTTCTGCTGTACCTGGATGGCTTTAAGATTCCTGCCCAGTGATTATCCAGCCTCTACTTATGCATTTCCAGTGATGGGGAGCTCACTACCATCAAAGTAGCAGATCGAATCTCTGAAGGACAGCCATGATGGAATTTCTCCCTTCTATGGAGTCACGGAAATTGAGTCTCTTTATAACCTTCAGATCCCCTTTTGCCTTGGTCTTTGTGTTCCAGGTCAGCCCTTCAGAGATCTGGAGATGGCGGCTATGTTAACCCTGAGTCTTTTATTCTCCAGGTTAACACCTCCCAAACCAGGTTTCATGTCTTTGAGACATTCCCCCATCCCTCCCTGTATTAATTAGGGTTAAGTTCAACTGTGAGCAACTGATTCCCTCCTCCCCAACCTTACATACCAAAGAAAATTCCACAACAGTGGCTTAACCAAGATTGAAGTTTATTTCTTTTTCACGTAAAAGTCTGTGCAGGCAGTTCAGAATGGCATGGCACCTCAATGGTCTCAGGAACCCAGGATCCTTCTCTGCTGTGGTGCTGCTGCTTGTGAAAAATTTGACTCAACCTACTAAGCAGAAAGGGGAATATCTTTAGAATATCTGTGAAGTCTAAGGGTTCTAGTTTCAGGCAGAGGAGGAGGACTCAACATTGTCACTAAGCTCTGGCTCCTTGGGGTGTTTTCATCTGTGGATGGACTTTGATATTAAACAGCACTCTCCACACGACAGGAAGGATGGTTGCTGGCAGCTAGACCTGCGTGCTCATCTTCTGATCCAAAAGGAGAACCCCCAAGAGTTCCATGTCCATGTATCCCAGAGCCCAGAGTCTTTATATCCTGGCATCTCAGAGTTCATGTATTGAATCTCGTAGAAGGAGTGATTAGCTTGACTTAGGTCCCACCTAGGCCTATCACCTTGGGCTTGCAATGCTGTGTTTGATCCAGCCAGGTTGCCTGTCTGCTCCTGGAGGCAAGTGTGAGGAGGAAAGAGACTGAACAGCCCCATCAGGAGCACCACATGGAATACAGGAGATCTTACCCAACAGAGAGGTGGGACATCTCAAAACTGAACACATTCAGCTCACCATGCTAAGAAGATTGAATTTTGTCTCATAGGCAATGGAGAGTCCCTAGGAGATTCTGGCAAAGTGTGGCTGGTTTGATTGATCAGAACCATTTTAAAGGAAAGAAACTGAGGTAGACAGCATGAGAGAGAAATCCAGTGGCTTCAGGGACCGGGGAAAAACTCCCCCTGATGGGGATACACATTCTTCTTCCTTCAGGGAAGGGGACTGATGGGGGAGAAACAATGTCGTAAGAGAACACATATCTCTAGTGATGGTGTAAGCTAGATACAACTTTGTCTAGAGTCCCAGAGTGAGAAGTGTGTCATATGATTCATTCATTTATTCATTCATATATCCACATATCTAACATTATCTGAGTATCTGTGTTGGATTTTATGCCTGGCAGGAGGTAGTGTTTAATAATGATGATGATGGTGATAAGAAATAGTTGTTGAGCTTCTCTGAAAGTTTCAGGCACTGGGCTAAGTGCCTTATTTCATTTAATTCCCACAACTATTCAATGAGGTAGGTACAATTATTATCGCTATTTTGTAGAGGAGGAAAGATGAGGATGAAGACAATGTAATTTCTGTTCTCAAGGAGTACACAGTCTAGCGAGGGCAACAGACTAGAAAACAAATTGTGACGAGAGGGAATTAGCATTTTGGAAACAGAGGCAGGAGCTCTGCACAGCCTGGCCAGCGTGGGGTGTTATGGGGAGGGGAAGCAACTCAGAAATCTTGACATTTGAAATGGATGGATTAGGAGGAGTGAGCTGTGTGCAAGGTGAAGATGTGAGAAAGGGCAAATCAGTGCCAAAGCTAGAGATGAGGCTGGACAAGCAGGCAGGGACCAGGCTGCCTGGTAGCCTTTGCAGAGAAGCACATGACGCCCAGAAGGAGAGCATCCCTGAGGAGGCCTCAGGCTGCCAGGCAGGTATCACAAGAGCCTCCTACAAATTACATGCCAATCACCCTCCCAGCTTCTCCCTTAACCTTCTAACTGCAAGCACCAGAAGGCCTTCTCTGGCTGACCTCAGATCTCAGCAGCACCCTCTGGGTATTTATTACCAGCCCCTTTCTCCCTTTCCAGGTTAGAGGAGAGGGTGGTATTTGCCTGAATTGAAGTGTTTTCAGCCTCCAACAGACCTGCCTGCTGATGTAAGGACGCTTGGCCAACCCCTGAAATTTGGAGCCCTTCAAAGTAGCTTGATCTGGGTTGGAGTCAGGGGAAAGAAGAGTTTGATCTTCCAGGGCAACTTTGCCCTCCCTGCCCTCCTTACTGCCCCATCCTGGAACAGGCCTGGAACAGCCCCCCGCCCCAACCCCCATCTCTACACACATACACACAAGTTCCTTCTGGCATTTCCTGTTCCTATTCAGGTGAAGTGGAGAGGGCTCTGGGCTGGGACCTGGGATCTAGTTCCACTTTTGCTGTGTGACCTTGGGCAAGTCAGCCCTCTTTCTGACTTGGAAATGGGTCTCAATTTCCTCATCTAAGAAACGAACTTTGAAATCGACAGTCCAATTTTGGGATACATGATTTCATTCTTTATTTACTGATGGTGAAGGGGGAGGAAGGAAAACAGCACATCCAGCATGGAATGCAAAGGGTGGGTGGAGTGGATGGACTAATGACCCTTTCTTTGGAGAAAGATTAGTTGCCTAGTGCGGTAGAGCGCTAGAGTCGAGGGTTTCAGGCTTTAGGTTCTTGGGAGCTCGGAGCAGGAAGAGGGAAAGATGAGTTGGGCTCTCAAGAAGGCAGGATTTGAGCCAGGATGTGAAGCTTGGGTACAAGCTGTGAAAGGAAACAAGCATGTGCAAAGAGGAGTCCAGAGGTTATAAGCTTCTGAATGATTTTGCCAACAGGGGTGGGGAAGGGGCGCTTTGATCCCAGACCTGGTCGTCCAGTCCCTGCCTCGTTGTGTGTCTGCGCGGCTCCTCCAGAGGTCGCTGTTTCCCTGAAATCCGTCCCCAGCTCCAGCGCAGCAGAGCCGGGACTCTGGCTGGTCCCCTATAGCTTGGCTTCCGCGGCTCCACAGCAGCTCCAAAGGACTCAGGTCCAGCAATATTTACTCGCCCCGGCTAGGACTTACGGCATGATCAGTGACCCTGCCTGGGGCTCCGAAAGGCTAAACGTGACGGCGCGTGTGCGCGTCCGTGCGTATAGGGTAGGGGATCTCATTCAGACGGCTCCGCACCCGCCCCTCCCTCTCCACCCGTTTGGGGCTGCGGAAAGCCGTCCGGTTCCCGCGGCACTGCGGTCCTCGCCAGCCGCGAGGACTTCATAGGACGGAGGTGGCCGCTGCAATCCTCCTGGCTCTCCGCGCGAGGCCGCTGGCCCCTCCTCTCCTCGCCACGGTGCAAGCCCCCTGCCCAGGCTCGCACCCTCACATCCTCTTTCCCTGGAGGGTCACGCCGAGGCCCGGAGTGGGTCTGCAGCTCGAGACCAGGTCGCACCCCTTCGGGCCCCGAGGTGGAGCTGTGGACCTGGCTGGCGATCGTTCCAGGGCTGTCCCCGGCCCAGATGTGCGGTCGGGAAGGGGAGAACTCGGCACCGGCGCCGGCCTCTCAGAGACGTACTTGAGCACACAAAGCCACCGTCGCCCGGAGGAGCAGACACACGCACGCGGACCCAGGACGCACTCCGCAAGGCACTCTGACCTGATGCCCAGGCCTCCACACACCTGGAAGCGTCTCCAACTCCCCAGGCCCTGCGGCATATCTCCCAAGTGTGTGCGGCTGGTCCTCCCTGGTCGCTGCGAAGCCGGCTTTTCTAATCCGGCGGCTGGTCTGGGACCCGCGCTGTTTTTTCACCCTCTCCAGAGCCCGCAACCCTCTTCCCGCGAACGAACCGGAGTGCACAGGCTCCGCGGCGCCCAGGGCTGGGTCCAGAGGGTGCTCCCGCGAGCCCCCATCACGCAGCCGGGGGACGGTGGCCGTGCACAATGGAAGGAGCGAAAGTCGTTTCCTCCAAGAGGCGGAGGATTCCCAAGGTGTGGGGGACCGCAGAGGCACCGACCCCTGAGCCGGTGCAGAGCTAGCTAGCCTGGGAGTGAAAGAGCTCACGCCGCCCGAGGCCCGGCCACTTCTGGGCTTGCAGAGAGGCCGGGCTCTCCCTGAACTCCTGTGTGTGTGGAGCCCCGCCGCCTGCAGCTCGCCCCTGCAGGTCACACGATCTGGAGTCTCCCGCCTCTCACTAAGGGCCAAGACAGCCGACCGCCTTTGAGCAGGCGATGATCTGGAGGAGAAAGGGGAGATGGACCCGCTGCAGCCCAACCGCCGTCTTGCTCCAGAGCTGCGGCCCCAGGGAGGGACCAAAAGAGCGGGTGGCTGCGCGGTAGCTTGGCTAGGTTTGTGAGTAAAATCAGAGAAGCGTGCAAGCGTGGGGTCCCCTGCCTGGCTCAGGCGGCGCTTTGCAGCGGGTCTGCATGGAGGGGCGGACCTCCGTGCTCACAGCACGCCAACCGTGGGAAGGCCGCGGGAGAGCTCTGCGCCGCTCCTGGCCGGTTTCGTGATGACAATTATATTCTCACAATCATCCGAATCTCTCCTTCCCCTCTAGCCGAGAAGAGCACGTCTACAGGGGCCAGAAGAAGGGCAGGGAGGAGCCATAAGGGGAGGGACGCTATTGATAGCTACACAGCGCAACAAACAAGCAACAACCTCCTGTCGGTGCTCCGAACATTTCCGAGTGGAAAATTCCCTGGATTAGCGCCCGCCACCCCCGCCCCGACGCTTTCTCTCAATCCTTTCTGGGCTGCTCGAGAAAGGTGGCTAAATAATGAGATGGAGGAAAGAGGCTGAGAACTACCAGTGACACTGTAACCAAGACCCACACAATCTGTCGCCTCCTGCTTCTTGGAGGCTGCAGGCATGGGTGCTGAAAGCCTAGACTTTTGTCAGCACCCAGGTTTTCGAGGCGAGGAGTGACAGACACACCCAAGGACGCACACACGACCCACAGACGTCGAAGAGGCAGAGCCTGCAGGCAGGAAAAGCTGGAGAGAAGGGCAGGAAACGAAACGAATCCCGAATATTGGGTCGCCATTCTCCCAGCCCCAGGGCACCTATTCCTGGCATTGTTCAAAACAAATTTGGCCAGAGCTTTGGGAGGAGTGAGAAGCTCCCAGAAACACCTCCCCAGGCAAGCGTGGAGCTTGGGTCAGGTGTTAAGAAGCGTTATTTGAATAAATAGAGGAGTTCTAGTCTGGGAGCCTGGGCACCTGGGCCCAACCCAACGGAGGGGCCCTTCAAAAAGCCTAGCAAGTTACATGATCTCCTTGCACTGTTTCCACTCTTATAACTGTGTGTTCTGAAGAATCTGGAGGATTTTTTAAGAATCACCTTGCAAAACAGAGTTGGGGGGGGGGGGCATGTCTTCTTTCCTTGACCTGAATCTCAGCAGAATGGAGGGTGAAACAGGGCCAGGCAGAGGTGTGGGCTGATGGCTGCAGCTGCTCTGTAGAGAGGTAAAGTCTTGACTGGAGCCTGAAACGCCTCAGTCAGTTTTACCCTGAACTTGGGCAGGGGGCTGGAGTGAGGGGAACCAGGAGAGAGTTCTGGCAAAGAAAGAAGCTGCTGATTCATATTTGCCATTTTAGAAATAAGGACATTTAGAAAGTGAGATGGAGAAGGATGTTGCAGCTGTTGTTTTTCCATTTACTTAGACATTACCAGAGCTCAGCTGGGTTGGAGCTGCTGTGTATGTGGTGGATGGTATGGGGTGTCTGTGAGTGTCAGTGAGAGGTCCCTGTAGTAATGAGCAAGCTTGAAGATTGCATAGGTTTGCCAGATAAAATAAACCTGGTAAATCTAGCAACCCTGGGTATGTGAGTTCATCTGGACTCATGCAAATACTTGTCCCCAAGGCCTTTATTTGCTTCCTGGGGGGCCACAACACCTATGAAATTCTGATTCCAGGGCCACTAGTCTCTGTCCAATTTCTTGATTATGGTTTGAGGACTGGAGCACTTCTCTTTTCCCAAGGACAGTCTTTGTTGCGGACCCAGCACACTAGGTGGTTCCCCTTGGTCTGAAGTCCCAGATGGGGGTGACTGGCAGACTTGCTCTCACAGGATATGAGCAGCCAGAGCTGCCTTCCACTCTCTTCTGCTCTTAGCTGAATCACTGGGGAGGATGGAGAACTCTTATCATGAGGATTCCATGACAAGGGTTGCACCCAGCCATGCTTTTTCACGTTGTAGGAGACTGAGTCCCACTGAACCCAGGGTGTCTGTTGTCCCACCTGTGGAATACACTAGAACGGAGACTGCTGTTGGGTGAAAGATTTCATCCACTCTCACATGACCCTGCTGAGATATAGCCTGCAGGGTGGATAAATCCCTTCTACTCTGCCCCCAGTACTATCTACAGAAAACCTAGTTCAGTAGGGTCACTGGAAAGGACTATTAATAGATAGCAGCCGTGTAACCCAGCCCAGGGCTAGAAGCGGGTATGGGATCCAGATGGGAGACTACACTGCTCCAAACCCCTTTCTCCCCAGGAGTCTGCAAAGTGCCTTCAAGATCCTCCTTTGTATCTAGCCTAGAGTGATGTGGCTTTTACATATTAGTCAGGAGGTGGATGTTTTTAACCTCATTTTTACAGAGGAAGAAACACAAAATACAAAGAGCAGGTAAGGAGTGAAGCCAGCACTGGGATCCCAGCAGGCTGGCTCCAGGGTCTTTGCTCTTAACTACTGTTTAGAGCAGGAAACTGAGGCGGCGGTAGGAGTGGAGAATCACTAGCTGACAGTCCTACAGTCTGAGACAGCTGAGCGCAGCTGGGCTCGCGGCCTGCATGCCTGAGCTTTGACCACTGTGGGGCGCTGTCGGGGCAGCAGCCGGTCCACGGCTCTGTACTTGGTCACGTCCAGTGCCCATCTCCCCTGTCACCCCCAGAGGCTGAGACGGCCCCAGTCTGAATTGGGAGTTACTGGTTGCTGGAGGGAGGCCAGGAGAAAAGTCCTTACGGTATGGCCAGGAACCCAGCTGATGAGAAAAAGAGCACGGAACCAACACTGTGTGCATAGGATTGTGAAAGCTGAAAGCAACACTGGCTTGCGGTTGAGGTCAGGGTTCATTGACAGAGGTCTCTGTGCTGCCTGTCGGTAGAGCCTCCAATTCCGGCGAGAGAAGGGGGAAGGGAGAAGGAACGTAGGTGGCTCTGTAGTGAGACTGGGTGTGGGAGAAACAGGGAAATTGAGTAAAAGATTCTCAGACCGACGAAGAGAAATCCAGATAAATGCAGGGTTTCCACAGAAAACAGAGGCAGAGATTCACCGAGAGCTAGAGAAACACAGTCACGGAGCTTGAGTGAGACAAACGGGTACCAACACAGAAAAAGATCGGATACAGGCAAACTCAGCGATGGGCCGGTCCGCGCTCTCGAAAGACGAACGAAGCGCCCCAGAAAAGCTTTCGGAAAGCGGGCAACCAGCACGCGACGCGCTCCCTGGGGAGCTACACTGCCCGCACACAGTCCCCCATTTGGAGTCCCGCGGTGTGGCAAGGGGTCCCTTGTGGCGGGGTCCAGGCCTTGGAGGGGAAGACAGGGGTGCAGCCAGAATCGCTCACCTCTCCGAGGCCCGAGGCTCAGAACGCCAGCTTTGCTCCTTGCGATCACTTAAGTGCGTCTCGCCTTGGGCCGGAAGCCGCTCGGGTTCCTTCGGGTCCCGCTCCGGCGGCGTTGGTCCCGGCGTCTCAGGCTCCGCTGGTGCGGCTCCAACTGCGCGTCGGCCTCGGTGGCCCGAGCGCTGCTTTGGGGAGATGACGGATGGGGGACTATCGCTGCTGCTCCCAGCTCCAGCTGGCACCCGCGTGAACCCTTACCATCCAGGGCTGAGCGCACTGAAGGCAGCGGCTCCAGAGAGCGAGCGTTTGCGGGATCTGCGGGCAAGAGGAGGATCTGCCTCCGGCCACCCGAGCAGCGCTCCCGCGGCGGCGGCTGTTTGTTCCCGCCGGGCCCCTCCGCCGAGGCACTCTGCCCGCCCCCGCCAGCCCCACCCCGCTCGGGGAGCTCCGCCCCGGACTCGGCGCTCTTCCGCCTTAAGCTGCCGCCAAGCGGGAGGGACTAATCCCCCGACCTCTCCAGCCCGGGGCGGGGGAGGGGGGGCTGGGGGCCAAGACCGGCAGAGTAAGGGGGGGCGCCTCAGCGCCTTCCGCCCGCGCCCTGGGCGCTGCCCCTGGCTCGGGCTCCCGGGGCAGCGGAGAGACCCGTCGCCAGTAGGATACTCAACGAGAGATGAGAGCGGCAGAGTGAACCACGAGGGGGCGCTGCAGAGCTGGGGGACACCCCTCCCCGCCAGTCCTCAGTCCCCCGCCCCCTCCCCGCCCGCGCGCAAAACACACTCGCCCCAGAGGCAGCGCGGCGGAGCCCGAGCCGCGGCCGGAGCGGAGCCGGAGAGCGGCGGTGGCGGCGGCGGCACCATGACCCTGGGCAGCTGCTGCTGCGAGATCATGTCCTCCGAGAGCTCCCCGGCCGCGCTGTCCGAGGCCGACGCAGATATAGACGTGGTGGGCGGCGGCGGCGGCAGCAGCGGTGGGGGGGAGCTCCCTGCCCGCTCTGGGCCCCGCGCCCCCCGGGACGTGCTCCCCCACGGCCCCGAGCTTCCCCGGAGGAAGCCGCGGGGGAAGCCGTGGAGGACGAGGAGGAGTCCGGTGGCTGCTCGGACGGCGAGCCCCGCGCTCTAGCGCCCCGAGGGGCGGCGGCCGCAGCGGGAAGCCCCGGGCCAGTCTCGGCGGCGGCCCGGGGCGCGGCGGGGCCCGGGCCAGGACCGCCGTCGGGGGGCGCGGCAACTCGGAGCCCCCTGGTGAAGCCGCCCTACTCGTACATCGCGCTCATCACCATGGCCATCCTGCAGAGCCCCAAGAAGCGCCTAACGCTGAGCGAGATCTGCGAGTTCATCAGCGGCCGCTTCCCTTACTACCGGGAGAAGTTCCCCGCCTGGCAGAACAGCATCCGCCACAACCTCTCGCTCAACGACTGCTTCGTCAAGATCCCCCGCGAGCCGGGCAACCCGGGCAAAGGCAACTACTGGACGCTCGACCCGGAGTCGGCCGACATGTTCGACAACGGCAGCTTCCTGCGGCGCCGCAAGCGCTTCAAGCGGCAGCCGCTGCCGCCGCCGCATCCACACACGCACCCGCACCCCGAGCTGCTGTTGCGCGGCGGGGCTGCAGCGGCGGGGGACCCCGGCGCCTTCCTGCCCGGCTTCGCGGCTTACGGCGCCTATGGCTACGGCTACGGGCTGGCGCTCCCGGCCTACAGCGCACCCCCGCCGGGCCCAGCCCCGCACCCGCATCCACACCCGCACGCCTTTGCTTTCGCCGCCGCCGCCGCCCCTTGCCAGCTGTCGGTACCCCCGGGCCGTGCCGCGGCGCCTCCACCCGGACCTCCGACGGCCTCGGTGTTCGCGAGCGCAGCCTCGGGTCCGGCCCCTGCGCCTGCTCCGAGCGCAGGGTCGGGCCCGGGCCCCTCGGGCCTGCCAGGCTTCCTGGGCGCGGAGCTTGGCTGTGCCAAAGCCTTCTACCCCGCGTCCCTGAGCCCTCCCGCAGCAGGCACCGCACTCCTGCGCCCAGGCCTCAAGACGGACGCGGGCGGAGGGGGCGCGGGGGCTGGGCAGAGGCCTTCCTTCTCTATAGACCACATTATGGGCCACGGTGGCGGCGGGGCAGCACCCCCGGGCGCCGGCGAGGGCTCCCCGGGGTCGCCGTTCTCGGCGGCGGCGGGTCCTGGGGGTCAGGCCCAGGTCTTGGCCATGCTGACTGCCCCGGCCCTGGCTCCAGTGGCCGGCCACGTTCGCCTCTCGCACCACGGGGACGCTCTCCTGTCCTCAGGGCCCTCGTTTGCCGGCAAAGTCGCAGGCCTCAGTGGCTGCCACTTCTGACCGTGTCGGGATCCGGGCCACTTTGAGCCCGCACTCCTCAGTCTCTCCTGGAGCTCCTGCGGTCCCAGCGGAACTCAGGGAGTCTATTTATGAAGAGTCTCCAGACCTTGGGCCGGCGCCCGTGGTTCCACGCTCGGAATCTCTCCGACAGTTGGGACGAAGCGGGCTTCATCGCTCAGGAAGAGGCCCGGGTCTACGCGACGAGGTCGCTAGCCGTGATCCCATTTCACTTTGAGCAGTAAAAGGGGGAGGGGATGTCTTCGCTTTTCCCCAGTCTCTGCGTCTCTCGGCAGCCCCGGAAGAATGTTTTCCCGGAGAGGTGCCTGCCCAGGCCCGGGCAGATCCCGCCAGAAACACCAACTGCGCAGAGGGGTCTCCCCTTCTGCTTCTCCCTCACTCCTTCCCCAGCTTTGAGGCCCTGATTGTTCAATATTATAATTTAAAGACATTTATTATCTACTTTGTGCTTAAAAGGAAAATGCAACTCCCCCCCCCGCCCCCCCGCTATTTTCCAAAGCAGTTCGTTCTCTCTCGGAAGCCTACTGCAGTGTCTACACAGGCGAAGGTGAACGGAGAGGTGAAGCGAGGGTCTCCACAATGCCTGGGCAATCCCGAGATCCCACTCCATTGAGGAAAATCCTCCCTCTTTTGCGTCGGGGGCGCTTTGGAAGGAACTTTACCCCTTTCCCTTGGCCGGCTGGGTCCAGCCATCCAGGGCCAGCAGCCCTCTCCGCGGTCTGCTTTGTCCCAGGCCCTGGGATATTTATTGTAGCTAAAGGCAATGAGGTTGGGGTGGGAGAGGAGGGTCTGGGTCAGGGACCGGAGAGGTGGGGGTGGGGTGGGCCAGGGCACATCCTGTGGCAGGGGTCCTGTAACCATGTGTAAATATCTGTATCGCAGGCTGCTATCTGCGTTCTCTGTCCACTGGGTGTGCATTGATTTAGACTTCTGCAATTGGGGAGACTCTGTGAAATCGTCTGATGGTTTGTGTGGAAGAAAAGAAAACCTGTCTCCCCCCACTCCCCATCAGTGTCAATTGAATAAATGTACGTGAACTCCAGCAGTCACCAGCTCTGTCTGCTTGCCTGCACTCCCCATTCCCAGTCCGGGGTCTCACAGACTCCTAGGCAGAGTGAAGTGAGGAAGGGCCCTGATCAGGCCAGGCCGGCAGAGGAGGGCTTGGGTTTGTCAGATACAGGGGACACTGGCCTTGGCCTTCGGCTGTTAATAAGGCCAGGATTCTGGGGTGCCTGTGACCCCTCCAGCACTTTCATTTTCGCTCCGGTCCTCGAAGGTTTCTGCCTGGGGTGTCTGCAGAGAGGTTTTATTTCAAATGTACCTGGGGGATTCTCATCTCTTTTTAGTTCAGACTTAGCATGGCCTGGGCAGATCTGGGTGCCTCAGGCTCATGGACAAATATACCCATTAAGTACAGTGTGAGTGAAAGTGTTTACTGATGCATATTCTGTAAGCCTTTCTGTGCTTCTGGACATGGGGGCTTTTATGGAGCTTGTGTCCATGTTTGTCTGGGTTGTCATGTAGCCTTGCTTTTTGTCCTTTATTGGGGGGAGGGTGTCAGTTGTATTTCAGGACATCTGTGTTTTTATTTCCGTGTGTATCTGTGATCATGTCTCTGTGTTTTCGATTCTCTGTCACCATCTCTTTCTGTGTCCCTAAGAGGGGAGAGGTCTCTCTCTGGCCATTGTAGGGCATTCTTTGCGTCCCCCCTTGGACACCCCCCCCACACACACACACATGGAATAATCATAGTGAAAGGCCTGAATTGGAAACTGTGAAACCCCTCTCTCCTCCAGCCAGAGAAACTTGGGGCAGGGCAGTATGAACTAAGGGAGAGGATCGGTGAGGCCTCATTCTACTAAGGTAAACTTCCCCAGTCCTTGAGCCTTGCTCAGAACCTACTGCCTGAATGCAAAGCCATTGGGCTGGCTGGAGTCTTCCATGAGCCCTGAGTCTGGACTCCCAGAGGCCAGACTTGCAAGTGTGTTGGATGAGAGGTGCTTGGGGTGAAACAAAGATGGTTACTTAGCTCTTTTCTCTGAACATTCAACTAAGGTCATAGGAGAAAAAAGAGAAATATGGAGGTGCAGTAAGAAGCAGTTCAGCCTTTAGAGAAAATAGACACATGCTGGGGGTGACACGTCTCTTGGGAGACAAGTGACAGAGAAGGAAGAAGGAAAGGTCAGAAATCAAATGTAGTGAGCTTGAGAGGGGCAGACAAGGAAAAGCCTTACAGGCTGCTTTAGGCAAATCTTGGGCGTTAGAAGCAGTAGGAAAGAAGGAAGAAGTAGAGGAGACAGTACCCTGTATGAAGAGGATCAGAATCACGATCAGGGTGAGAACACACCAGGGTCCAGGAAGAGTGGCTGGGACTCCTAAGTCTCTTAACACCTTCCTCTCAGTTAAGGAGAGGGGAGGTTCCAGGCATAGATGTTAAATGCAACCCCTCTGCCAGAGGTGAGGCATCCTCTCCTCCATCTTGTTGAGAGTCTGCGGGAATGGAGTGAGACTGAAGCACGGAGCTCCCTTCCAGTGATTTTATCAAATAGTTCAGGAGAAGGAAGGTTAGATTCAGTGGTAGATAGAGGGAAATGTCTGCTGATTCTGGGATAATGGTCTCTTGCTGGCTGCTTCGTTGACTTCTGTTGCTGAATTTGATTTCATTTCTTTTCACTTGAAGGTTGAGCGTTTGAACATGATCGTGTGTTTGCCCTCTGTAAAACACTTGGTAGCTTAGATGATCTTATTTACCATGAATATGCCACCCCCAGATATTAGGTTGGAGTGTTAAGTAAAAGATACCAATTTGTTTCTCCTCTAGAAGAGAGAAAATTAAGTCAGCCAGAATTCATATCTGATGATGTAGATAGATATTTCCACAACTGCTACTTCCAGGAGAAGCAGTGGGTCTTTTGGGATTGTTCAGTGTGTCTTTGTGAAGAGTGTGTGTGTGTGCATGAATTTACACATATTGCTTGGTTTATACGCATGAGAGGGTCTGTATGAGGAAAAGGTAGAAATAAAGAGGATTGGAGAAGAGTGAGATGCATCCTTTCAGGGGATTCTAGGGAGCTTGGCGTCTCAGACCAATTCAGACCCCAGTTTTGTCCTGGGTCAAGAAGGCCAGATCTGGGGCCAGATATAATTACTGGCCTTGAAAAATACCAGACAAGAACTGTTGAGATATGTGCACCGTTGAAGTCAGGGGAGAAGGGAGGATATTTTGAATTCAGGACTCCTTCAGGTTGTGTGGGCTGGGAACCTGTTAATTAAGAGCTGGCAAGGACCCACCTGGGACCTGGATTGTAGGGAGGGGCAAGGAGAAGGCTGCAGTAATCCCAGGTTTGTATGGTAGAGGCCTGGGACTTCTTTTTCCCCCTTCCCCTGACAAGAGAGGTTCTGTAAGTGGCCCCCTCTCACCCTCTGGGTGCATAAGGGTGGTGGTTCAGCGTAAGTCCGCTTACCTAGGAGGGAAGCCAGCCTTCTGGGAGGAGAAATAGGCCATTCCATCTGGAGTCCCTCCTGTGGGTTCCCTGGCCGTCTGGGTGGATACAGCTGAGTCTCTGACCCCTCAAGCTCCAACGATCGGTGACAATAATAAGAAAATATCCAGGGCACACCTTCATCTCTCGAGGTGAGAAAAAAAAATGCCCAAAAATCGGCTTGGGGTTCAGTAAGTGCTGCTGAGAGCGGGCAGTTTAAAGGAGAAGAAAATTGGCGAATTTCACTGGTCAATTTCACTTCATTTCGTTCAATTTCGTTCAATTTCATTCCTTTTCATCCGGCGCCGGGAGGCCCGAGGCCACAAAGAGGGGGAGGGGGTCTTTCCGGGCAGAATTTCCCCATCTTGCAGATTTACTCTCTATGGCTGAGAACAGCCTTGATTCTCAAACTTTGACATACGTCTTTCAGCCAAGGCTAAAGGCAGACATTTTATTTCATTTTTATTTTATTTTACTTTACTGAAGGGTGTTTGGTTTCGGTGATCGGGGCACATCGGTGAGCCTCTCCCCATTTCTCTCTTGAAGCCCAATTAAATTGGTTAATTCTTTTCACCGCCGATTCCTCCCCATCTTTCTTTCTCCTGGGGCTCCCCAGACCACCCAGGAGCGGGAGTTGAGGTGGGGGCGGACACTTCCCCCTCCATATCCAATTTGTTCTCGCCACAGCGGGCGCGTCTTCGTGGTTACAAAGCGCTTTTCCCCTGATGACTTTTTTCCCCTTTTCAAAAACACTTCTCTCTCTCCCGTTCAACTAGCAACCCACCCCTCCTCCCTCTCCGCTCCGGTTTATTTAAACTTCGCCTCCTCCAGCGCCGCCGTAGCGCACACTTAATGAAGTTGAAGGCTCGGTGAGCCCGGGTGAAGAGGGTTTGGAATCTGTTGAAAGGGGCGTTTTGTGACACTGATTGGGGCGGGGGTGGGGCCGACCGCGGACCAGACAATGACGGATCAGGCGGGTTTTCCTCCGCTTAGGGTCAGGCGAATAAAGGCGCCGACGCAGTTTAAACGAGGGACCCGGCAAGAAAAAAGGGGGAAAAGATTTGAGTGTGGAGCGTGCCTCTTAAGATTTCAACCTTAGCGGGGCGGTGTGAGGAGGCGGGTCGCCTGAGGTCTTTATGGATCGGAATCGGAATTTAACTGAAACGCTGCGCATCCCGCCAAAGAGAAGCGAGGCGAGTTTGGGTTTGCTCCCAAATTATTCCGATACGTGGTTCAAAAGGTTGGCAGGGTTGGGGCCTGGCGAGGTATCCAAGAGGACCCACCCGCACGCTGAGACCCAGCTCACATTTGACCTTGCGGCTGGCGTTCTGAAATTTCCGGAGAAACGGTGAAAGAGAACTAAAGGTGGCAGAGGTCGTACAGGATAACTCAGCCTCCTAAGCTTTTCGTCTATCGGGGCATTTGAGAGCAAGACAAATGTTAGAGTTTTGGAGCGGAATTATTCTGTTCCTTAAGGTCGGCATAGACACGTACCAACACAGAAAGCTGTAGGGAGGACAGAGATTCCCAGCTCTGGTTTAGGAAAAGAATCTTTTCGCGAGCTGGTGGGCGCGGCGCGGGGCGGAGCGGGCACCGCCTCCTTTCGTAGCGGAGAAGCAGTGCGGCCCGAGGCTGTGGCCGCTTCGGAGCCCTAGAGGCTTCGGACTGTTGGTGAAGGAAAGCGTTCTCCTCCGGTACCTGCGCCCCAGGGCTGGACTGGGCGCGGAAACACCATCGGGGTTGTTTCCGACCCTCGCACAGCTCCCAGCTCTGAGTCCTGGGTGTCTGCGGAGCTCTGCCTTTTCGCTCCACGCGGACTCAGAGCGGAAGACGCTCGTCGTCCGAGTCTTTGCTTTTTTCCACGCGGCAGGGGTCTGCGCCTGCTGTCCTACCCCCGGCCATGCCAGCCTCCTGGCCGCAATCTTGTCCTCCTGAAGGGGGTCGACAGTATTCGGGTCCTCAGCCGGTATCCGCCTCCTTCCCGCCCAGCTATTCGGGGATGCGCTGCTCCCAAGGGCTACGCATCAGCGCCCGCACGCTCCGGCGGCTGGGAAGATGCTCACAGCAGCTGCTACAGGGGGCCCTGAGCGTTTCGCCCCGGGAAGCCGGGATCTTGAAGGTCTGTGCTCATTTCCCCTGATGTTGGAAAAACGTCTTAGGATAGTGTCACCTTCGGGGCATTTCTGTCCACGAAGGCAGAATTATCCTTGGAATTGCGGTTGCATGGATCTTAGGACTGGAAAGGACGAATTACTGGCAGAACAAGATATTTAAATCAGTCCCTACGTTTCCAAAGAATCGCCGCAGCTCTGAAAAGCGTATTTCAAATTATGTGTGGACACTGCCAAACGGTGTGTGTGTGTATGGCGGGGTGGAGGGAGATGAGGGTATAGGAGTGCGGCTTATTGTCCAAATTAATTCGTCGCCCCTTCCAGAGTGCCCTCGCTTTGTGTCCCCCTCCCCAGCAGGTGTCGGTGTTGTTTGGACTCCTAGACTAGCGGCCCATTCCATTCAGATGCAGATGTGCGGGTCCCAGTAGGGAGACCACCACCCCCACACAGGCTCTAGTCCTCGCAGTGCCTCCGGTCTGCGCCTTTGGGGCCCAGGGGGCTCGAGTCACAACTGCGAGTTCCATGCAAATGTCCAATCTTTGGGGGCTAGTTCTCCCTTCCCGACGTGTCACTCCAGTCCAGAGAGCGCAGCTGGTGAGGTTATCACTTAAACTAGCCTCGGACCCAGATGGCAGGAGCCTAGAGGGTTCTGAGGACGGTATGGCTCCACTTTCTGCTTTGGAATGGAAGAGACCAGACAGGTATTACACAGCGGAACAGTTGTAGATCGGGCCAGCGGATCCAAGAACTTGGGCTCCCAGTATGGAGTGGAGGAGTCGGATCGCAGGGCTGGAGACGCTGGTGGGCTGGCCTTGCATTGGTACCATCCGACAGCCCCAGGCAGACTGGAGGATCGGAGGACTGTTCTGAGGATCTTTTTGCAAACTATGAGTCTTTGATATAGCATTAAGGGGGCAGATGGACTTCGAGGCAGCTTCCGGGTTCTGATGGGCCCCAGGCAGCAGGTCTGTCCTCTGATCTGTTTACCCCCTCCCTCCTCCCTCTGTTGACCATCTGAAGAGTGTGAGGCCAGTGTCAGGGCTCAGTTTGTGTAAAGAACAGTTTTCCTGTTCAAGGAGGTACCTGTAAGGATCAAACGCTGGCGAGTTAATTTGCCTTAGGCCCTGGACATCTCTTAACTCTTTGGCTCCTTCTTTCCACAAATATTTATTGAACACCTACTGTGTGCTGGGCATTGTACCAGAGGTACAAGCAGCAAACATCTGCCTATCATCATAAGATGCCGTCTAATTCTGATAGTGGAGAACAGAAGAGAAACAAAAGAAGTGATTATTACCATATTTGAGGTTTAAAAAAAAGTGGTATGTTAAGGGTTAAGGATGGTAGATTTCCACTTTATGATGATGGTTCCAGGTATCACAGTCTATGTGTATGTGATTTTTGAGTATTTGGGGGTCTGTGACTGTGTATATGTTTGTGTGTGAGAGGAAATATGTGTCTGTGTGGGTGATGGCTTGGGGCTGAACACTTGCGTGTGCTAGCATGTATATTTGTGACTGTATCACTGTGTGAGAGTGTGGTCCCCCGTTCCTGGAGCAGAGGCAGAAGCTGGGGGGATGTGGGTGTGGAGGACTGGGGTGGAAGGGTTAGAAATAGGTTTCTTCAGGGGTGGGTAGGAGTCCTGAGTTCTGAGCCTCATCCCTTATTCTTCTAGCAAAGACTGAGACCCATCCACCTTCTTCCTACTTCCTTCCCCACTGCAGGCAAAGCTGGGATTTGGGGGCAGCCAGTGAAGGTACTGAGGGGCACAGTGACCAACCCGTAGTGGAGCAGATTAGCCTTCCCCTCAAAGCCTCCACTTCCTCCCTATCCCACTGGTGTCCAGTCCCTTTAGCCTGCCTTAGATGGGTGGCTCCAGGCTCTTCCAGAGCAGTGAAGAGGCTCCACAGTCTGGCCTCTGACCTGCTCTTCTGCCTGGTGCCATGAGACGCCACCCCCCCACCTCCCGCTTCCACTCTTCCATCCCACACTTGGTCAGCAGCCCCGAGGGCTTTGGAGTCTTCATTCCTAGGAAACTAATCTCACAGCAAGAGGACAGTGCCGTTTGTTGAGCTGGTAACACTGGAGCTTGCAAGGTTTCCAAGGCTAACATTGAATGGATGGAGAAACAGGTCTAGAGGAGGGGTGAGGATGGGTTCGCTCAAAGTTGCTCAGCAGGATGCCAGATATAATGCTGGAATCTACAGGCTCTATGAACCAACATCAATAGTTAAAGTATTTGCTTAGGCATTTTGAGGGAAATAAAAACCCAGCATCTCCCCTGGTACTCTAGGGAAGTCTTAAGTGTAGTCTGGGTTATGGATGCTTCTGAATCCTTGCTTCCCAGAGGCAGGACTGGAGGAATGTTGAGATCCAGGTGTGAGAAAGCAGACTATGATTCAGATAAGTTAGGGTATGAGGTTGGTTGCCCTTGGGTGAATGAGGTGCAGTAAGGAGGAGTGTGAGTGAGCAAGAACCTCTTGTGTTCCACTCTATGCCAGGTTCCTGGGCTGGGGCAGACAGCTGAATCCTTCCGTGAGCCCCAGACCTGGCGAATTTGGGGCAGCAGCTTGGCAGTGAGGAAGGAGCGGTGGAGAGGCAGGAGAATAGTCAGGGTTTGCCAATAAATTGTCTCTTTCCCTTCAGTCTTCCCAGCGAGTAACATTCCTCCTTCCCGGTTTCTAGTCCACCCACCTGGCTACCCCGAGTCTTGCTTCCTATGCCCCATCAGACTTTAGACCTTTCAGACAGTGGAGGATAAATGAAGAAAATCTGAATCAGGTAGGCCTGAGGTTCCCCTGGCTGGAGCCATTCCTTCCTGAACCAGGATGGATGGAATGGCCCAGTTTTAAGGCTTTGAAGAATGTTGGTGGGCGGTAGGCCAGTGTATGTGTGCGCCTGTGTGTGTGACCCCACCTGCGTGCATGCACAGGAGTGCATAGAAATTCTGAGTTACACTGACCCCCGAATGGTACCAGACTTTGATGCCTCTTTCCCTTCCTTCGCAGTTTTCATTTTAGCACCTTCCTGAAGATGATTAATACTAGGGGCAGAGACGGGGAGGAGGGGAGAGGATTGCTGCCTCTGTGGCCTGGGGCCAGTCCTTCCCGCCCTCATTGAGCCTCAGTTTCTCTGTCAGAGAAATGAGCTGGGTTCCCTTAGCCTGGACTCACCTTCCAGGTCTGGGGTCAGTGACTTCGTCCAGCTCCTCCCTCTGGTCCGCCAAGGAGTTCTCGCTCCTCCCTCCACTCTCCTGCCAGGGTGCAGGAAGGGACAGAGCTGGCCTGCCACAGGTTGTGCTGGGACTCCAGAGACGCAGCCCAGGGGGCCACCTCAGGGTGTCCATTGTGTTGAGGGGTAGGAGAGTGGGGGCTTGACTTGCTCCTTTCTGGACGCAGGAGACTTCTAGCCTAGACTGTGTGATCTCTCCTCCCCTGGCAGAGCTGAGGGCCTGAGTCTCCAAGGACTTCTTGGTTCCCTGCTTCTGCATAAACCTGCCTCCTTTGTGGATCATGGGGAATACATGCTACTGTGAAGGTGAGTCACCACCTGGCAGCATGCTGAATTCCCTGCCCTTTGTGGCATTGGGATAGGTGCCAGGGAGTGGGAGGCCGGTCCCCAAAGTGACCGGGAGCCTCTTCCCCAGCTCCCTTTACTCCTGCCTCTATTCGTCCAGAGACACCGCACCCCCCTTTCTGGGAAGCGCTATGGGGAGTGTCCGCATGTTGAGGAGGAGGGAGAGGGGCTGGAAAGACTGGAACCAGGATAGGTGGCCCGCGGCGTGGGAAGGACAGTTCCAAAGCCCGGCTGGGGAGCGGGCTGTGTTCTGCTTCTTCCCTTGGTGTCCCGTCTGAGGGTAAACTTGAGAACTTCAGATTGTGTAGGGTTGTAGCGGCAAGTACACAGAGCCTGGGGGTAGGGGGTGGACCGCGCTCTCAGAGACAAATCCCCAGCAAGCCTGTCCGCAGACCGAGACCCAAGGCAGAGGGGAGAGGCGGGAGGGGGAGGGTCGGGCTCCGTGGTCGCTCGTCTGCTCTCTGCCTGCATCTAGAATTCTCGCTTTCAGATGCACTCACGCACCCAGTTGCATGCTGTGAGCAGAAAGAGCCACAAAGATGCGTGTAAAGACTATTGGGAAGCAAAACACTTCCTGGAGGGCGAGGCCCGGGACCTCCAGTCTCCCCACCTCCACCAGGCTCCCCATCTGAAAGTGAGAGGAACGGAGTTCCTGAAACTCTCCCAGACCCGGATCCGAGCGCCGACGGGGCCCTGCCACCTGGGGGCGCCGCTGGCCCCGAAGTACCCGGAGCTTTCCCGCCGCTACCGAGGAGGTGACCCCGCCCCGCCCGCTCTGACCCTCCGTTAGAGGCTGATCTGCAAACAGGGAAGCTCTTGCTTTAAAGCGAGCCGACCTAGCGCTATAAGGGATGACCAACTCTGAGCCCGCCTGACCCTGCGCTAACAGGCGTGACCCTGCACTGACCCGGGCCGATCCACGCTAACGTGCTAAGGGGACGTGCTTGGGCTAACCCGTCTGGCTCTGTGTTCTCGCTCGCAAGGTTTTTCCGCACAGATTAAATGCTGAGGCTGTCCGGTCCTTGTCGTAGGTCCCCAAGCTCTGGCACCGAAACTGGACCCCTCATCCTCACCCCCACCTTCACACCGGTCGCTGCTCCATCCTTTCTCCCTCTGGCACATCATTTGAAGAGAAGGCTGGGCTTGCCATAAAGGTGGTGGAGTGTGGGAAGGAGAACTTCCTTAAGAAACTGATTCTGTAGAGGCTGCGGCATCTTGGGGGCCAGGGCTATGTGTGTCTTCCTGTGTCTGTGCTCCCACCCTGCCCCCACCTCTCTGTCTACACTTGCAGCTCTAGCTTGGGGCAACTCCATCCTCTGTGGGCCCAGTGTTGCTCTCTGTGAAATGAAACGAGCTTACCACCAGGCCATCCCTCATTTGCTGAAATGTTCTTCCATATCCACTCATCAGTCTCAATTCATTTCAGCAAGTCTCTTATTACCTGCTTTGTGCTTGAGGATACAGTGGTGAGCAAAACAGATGTTGTTCCTGGCCTTAAGGTGATGATGATCTAGGGAGGAGAGGAAGAAACAGACACGTGCATATCTAATTAAAACTGTAACATGGGCTCTGAAGGCAGGAGACAGGGGGCTTTGAGAGAGACTAGCTGGAGGATATAATTTAAGAGGTGAATCACTTCCCCCCTCTGGCAGGCGGCAACCTGTTGCGGAGACCGACCACCACCCAAAACTCCATCCTGTTTGACTCTGATGCCTATCAACAGAGCTCTGACCATTGGGTTACCAGTCACTGCATTAGCAGGGAGCCAGGGTCCCCTTCTGCTGTGCCATTGTCCATCTCAGAGAATTACTTTCATTCCACCAAGAGGGATTCACCCTTCTTTCTTATATTCAGGGAATCTTCAAACTCGTTTTCCTCTCCCCTGGTCCTTGGAGTTGGAAGAGGCAGTCTACCCTTCAAGAGCCGCTATGGAAACCAGGCCAACTTTGAGATACAAGATCCCTTTGATTCTGAGATCTTTTTACCCATCATGGTCATCTTGTATTGGTCATACCCAACAATACATTGTTGTTCATTAGAAGAATAATTCTAGATGTCTATGATTCTACCCTTTGATAAGTCCAAGAGTCAGTGATTCTAAGGTTCATGCATTTGATTGTCTCTTCTCCCCCTTTCTATTAATACCTGGTTCACTCCCAGCTCAGGTGTCACTTCTTCCAGGAAGCCTTCCATCCCTATCCCTCAAGGCTGGTGTTAGATCCTGTCCCCAGTACTTCCACAACCCCTGGTGCTTTTAAATAACTATTGTAGAGTGTTTTCTACTCATTGTTCTACCTCCCTTTACCAGACTGAGAGTTCCCCGAGGGCAGGAGCTGAGTCCAGTGCATCTCTGTGTTCTCAGACATGACACAGGCCTGGCACCTGAGTGAATGAATCAACCACCTGCGTGTGGAAGTGCCCCCAAAATGCATCACATTGCTCAAAGTCAAGTGGAGTTAATGTTACTCAGAAGCTTGACCCTTAATAGAGCAGTGATGGTGTTTGGTGCCCTGTGTGGTGGGGGAGAGGGAGTGGGCACAGCAGTATCCAGAGCAGGGCCTGGGGGCCCGTGAGCCCCACGGTAGCAAGATAACCCGAAGAGAGAAAGGCAGCAGGGACTTCAGCCCAGCTCCATCTCCATTCTCTTCTCCCTTCTGAAGGGAGCTTGAGCTGGCAGGAGCCCTCTGAAAGAGGGGACCAGAGACTTCTCCACTGTTTCCACTCTCCCATGGTGCAGCAGCTGTCAGGGGGCAGGTCTGAGCTTCTAGAGCTACACGGAGAAGAGAAGTGCTCCCAGTCCAAGGGCAGAGGCTTCACTTGCCTGGTGTGAGTGAGGGTGAGGGAGGGGTGGGAGAGAGGGGAGTGAGCAGAGGGAGTGGCTTTCAAGGGTATGGGACAAAGAGGCTGACTCAGCTGGGACCCACAGAAGGCATCTTTCATCGGACTCATCTTGTTTTGAACTCCTTCTCGTCTCATCTGGCTACCCAGACGATAGAGACCTAGAGGACAAATGTATTGATTGGAAATCCAGGCTGAACAGAAATAATCTCAAGAGGAGGGGACTTGAGGCCCCGGTGTGGGAACGCACCTAGTGCCCCCTCACCCTCGCCCGCTCCATTTTCCCTAAGTGTGCACACACTGTGAGGACCTGGACCAGGTTACAAGGGAGTAGAGCTGAATCAAACAGACAGTTCCCTGGCCACGCACCTGCCTCCCATGCAGCAAACACTAGCCCTACCATGGCTGATCATTCCTGAAGTGGGCCCACTCTAGGGGTGGGTGTAGGCTGGGGGACAGGAAGGGAATTTATCCAATGTCCTATGCCTGAGGAAGCTCACAGTCTAATGTTGGTATCGCCTGGTGCTTCAATTCAAGGGCAAGGGGGTTCTGGGATGGGGAGGAGACCTAGGAAGACTTCCTGTAAAAGGTGGCATTTTAGCTGGGACTTCAAGGTTTGGGAGAATTTGGATAGCAGAAGTTTGAGGGGAGGGCATCCAGGGCATTCCATCCTTCATGAGCAATGGCATATAGGAGAACTAAGACTGAGTCTAGAGTTAACTCAAGCCAAGAGGGCCACCCTGTACTCTTCCTGGATCTACAAAGACTACTCTCTGTATATAAAAGGTCTTCAAAGTCTTAGTAGTTTAACAAATGAAGATTGTTTTTATTCATCTCATAATCCAAATGTTGGATCAGTGGTGGTGGTAGTAGGGCAGGGGACGTCATCCAGAGACCCTGGGCCTTCCCTCTAGGGGCTCTATTACTCTCTAGAGGAGGTGTTCTTATTTTTTTGTGTGTCATGGATCCTGTTGGCAGGCTGCTTAAGCCAATGGGCCCCTAAGAATAAAAATGTTCAATACATAAAATCCAATTCATGGGACTGTAAAATAAATCAATTATATTGAAATTCAAGTATCAAAGTGTTAAGAGTTTTTATATAATAGGATGGAATATAACAAGCAGAAGACAGCAAAAGGATTGATAGTACAATTTCAACATGTTTTCAGTGTAAATGATCTTTTGATATTTCGACAGCCACTTAACATCATATAGAAAAATATATGGGTGGCCTAGTGACAGGTATGGGGAATACCACTGGGATTTGTTGCCTCTCTTTGCAGTTAAATATAATATTGAATCTCAGTTTGGAGGTTCTGTAAAAATAAAGATAAAAATTTTTTCATCTGAATATATGAAGCTCCCACATAGCAAATTCTATCATCGACCCTCTGGGGATTATGTACCCCAGTTCTAGTGGCTTGGCATCCTCCACTGGAACTTCTAAACTCATCAGAGGAGGAAAGAGAGCTGAGGATTTGGGGTGGGGGTGGGGTGGGGGCGTGTGTGAGTTTTTAAAAGGCCAGGTCTGCAGGCAGCAAATATCACTCTGATCACTTTCCTTGGTCAGAACCCAGTCACACGGCTCCAGCTGATTAGCTGGGAAATAGTATCTGGTCTTGAGCACAGGGGTCTTTCTAGGTGGTAAAAGAATCCGCTTGCCAGTTCAGGAAGTGCAGGAGACCTAGGTTCGCTCCCTGGGTCAGGAAGATAACCTGAAGAAGGAAATGGCAGCCCACTCCAGTTTTCTTGCCTGGGGAATTCCATGGACAGAGGAGCCTGGTGGGCTACCGTCCGTGGGGTCGCAAAAGAGTCAGACATGCCCGAGCACATATGCTTGTGTGCAGGAGGAGAAGGAGTAGGGAGAGGAGTAGACTGACCTTGCCACACTTCTGTCAGGGGAAAGTCATCTGAAACCAAACACAGAAGATGCTTGAGAAGGAAAGGCTGAATTGAATATTGGAAGAAATGACCTTTGCCCTAAACGTCTCTTGCCTTCCTGTTGCCTCTGTCTTTATTCCTCTCTCCACCCATTTGCCCTTCGGTCAGTCTGTCTGATTTTCCCCTCTTGGCCAACTCAAATCCTTTGTGGGATGAGGAGGGACGTAGAAGCACACGTAAGTATTGAGAGTAAAATGTCCCTGTTGGCAGATAATTGCTCACGGTCATGTCTACGCTGTCTCATGGCTTCTCCCCCGCTGGCAACCTCCATCAATGAAGAGGTGCACAGACCTCGCTAGAAAGTAGTTCCATCCCCATCGTCTCATTTGGTCCACCTGGGGACTTGAGGTGAGCATCTGTATTTTCCAGATGAGACTTGTAGATGTTAAGGGGCTCCTGCAAGGTTGCACCGGAAATAGCAGCATCAGGACTTGAACTCTGATCTGATTCCAAGGGTCCCTTCGCTCCTTTGTCCCCACTGAAAGGTTTTCTTTTTCTTGCCTCCCACCAGCTTCCTGCTCCTCCATGGGCCTCCAGGCAGGCTCTGAAGAGGGAGGGATGCTCACCCCTCCCCCTGCCCCCCTCACAGTGTGGTCCAGGTCCCAGGGAGGTTTCCTTGAGGATTCTTGGACAGGTAGGGCAGGACCCACTCTTTGTCAATGACTTGCTAAGGCTGCCAGAGAGACCCTGGTCCTGAGTCCTTACGTCCCTTCCTGCTGCAAGAGTTTCTGTCCTTTATTTCAGCACTGCCCAGGGTCCCCCATTGGCCTCAGTCTTCTTATCCATCCTACTCAGACATTTCTTCTCTTCTCGCTGCCCCCTGTTCTTTCCGCTCTTTCTCTCCTCATTCATCTTTCCGCCACCTCTGCATCCAATCTGAATCTCCTTTGTCCGAAGGCCGCTCTGCAGGGTGTCTTCTGCAGGCTCACTCCGGAGCCTTTGTCTCCTGGAGTCCTCTAGGCACCCTAGCCTCAGCAGCTCCAGGAAGGGGGCTGAGGCTCACCCCCATCCTCTCAGATCTGGTGACCTCAGAGGACCCCCGAGGGGCTGGAAACCCAAGTCCTCCTCAGACCCTCAACCAGTCAGTGTCCACGGCTCTGGACCATCTCCTTGGTGATAACAGAACAGCACATGTTCCTGAATCTAATTCTCCTCTGGACCGGCAGGTCCCAGTTTCTTCCTCTGCCCTCCCTCATCCCCTGCCCCCTGTCTCTTTCAGAACACCCCTCCCCCACTGCTACATTGACGGGGGCTGCAAGGGGATCTGGTTTCTGATGTGTTTGCTCTTGGATAGTTATGCAGAGGGCAGCCCTACCCTGCAAAGACTCCCCGGGGAGAGGGGCCGCCAAAGAGTCACAGTCCGGGGTCTGCTCTGTACAAACACACACGCACACAGAGGCAGCCGTGCTGGAGTGTGAGCACATGCACACCTCTCACCTTACCTTACCCTGCAACACACACAGGCACCCACACACAGATATAGAGTCAGGGCTTTAGGTGTACCCAGCAGGATGAACCTTTTCAAACACTGGCAGAAGCGGAGAGAATGGTAAAATGAATTCCTTACACACCCACCACTTAGATAAAACAATGATTAGGTACAGGCACATCCAAGTGACAGCTGCATTTAGCACAAGTAAGTGAAAAAGTCTATTTAGCGTTTTGCTGGTTACACTAATGCAGAGTTGAGTGTGTTCATTATTTTCCCATGAATAATTACGTGGGGAGGGTGTATTTAATGGAAGTGGGTATGGGATGGGCATTACTAGCAGTCATGGAATATCCTCAGCCGTTATCCTTGTAGTGTCTTGTGTGTCGATGACAACAGGGGTGTGAACTGGGTGCGTTGGGAATCTGTGACATGTGTCATGCCTGGGTGGGTGTGTCCTGAACAGTGAACTCAGATCATTTTGTGATGATAACTGTGCCTGTGAGGAAGTGTCTGTGTGTGATAGGGTATTTGGCATGTGTGTGTGTGTGTGTGTGTGTGTGCGCGCGCGCGTGCATGCGCATGCCTAGGGCCCACAGGAGAGGTGTGCAAGTGTCAGGAGAAGCTGAGAGGCAGCCAGCCTGGCTCTTGGGAGAGACACTCATTGTGAAGAGCTCAGCGCTCGAAAGCGGCTGTTTAACAGCTTGAGCATCAAATTATAGCCCACGTGGACAGAGGTGTCAGCGGTCGCTGGTTGCTGTAAATACTTCACTGCAATTGACAACAGCTTGTGGAGGGCTAAGTGAGACGGGGAGTGGGGGGCCTCCTGCAGGGACCCTAGCCCTATAGTCCTGTCACTGCTGGATGGAGTGCCTTTGGGGAGAGGGTACCTGGCACAGAGCAGTGGGTCTGCAATGGGGTAGACTTCAGAGATAGACTGGTTCCAATAATCCATCATTTATAGCTGGGTAATCTTGGGCAAATGATTTACCTACTCTGTGCCTCTGTTTTTCTATCTGGGAAAAAAAGAAAACAACCAACAGAGATCTTCGTGAGGAAGTATAAGAACTTTCTCATCTGAAAGCACTTGTAGTTATACAGACATTATCTTTTATCACTTTGTGTAGGAAATTGCACGGGAATTAACACAGAGCCTCTCCCACAAGAAGCTCTCAATAAATGTTAACCAGTGCTGTTAGCTTAGTGCTATTGTCTTCATAAGCCTGGATCCATAGCTGGAGGTACCATAGTGCTTCCAAATATGCATGGGAAAAAGGCTTCCCAGAGGGCAGCCAGTGGGTCTTTGTGGGTTTTCAGAGAAGATGTTTTTTAGTTTCCTGTCTTTCAGAGAATCCTGCTGGACAGGATCTGAGAGATTCTGCCCAGGGACTCTCTCTGTAGATCTTCTTGCCTTCATTAGTGCCTTGGCTGCTGCGTTCTTGAAAAGTCCTGGGTAAATGGGTTTCTGCAAACTCAATCCCATTTAAAATGCACTAGCAGGGCTAGGAGCTTAAAGGGACCCTGGGGTGAATTCTTTTATAAAGCATAGCATCTCCTGAATGTATCTATTTTATAAAGCACAAAGAATTATAAAGTAGTAATAGTCAGGGTTTCTTGAGTGCCTACTATGTGCGGAATATTTAACATCTATTATTTAATTATGGGCTCCCCTGATAGCTCGGTTGGTAAAGAATCCGCCTACAATGCAGGAGACCCCCAGTTTGATTCCTGGGTTGGGAAGATCCCCTGGAGAAGGGATTGGCTACCCACTTCAGTATTCTTGGGCTTCCCTTGTGGCTCAGCTGGTAAAGAATTCGCCTGCATTGTGGGAGACATGGGTTCAATTCCTGGGTTGGGAAGATCCCCTGGAAAAGGGAAAGGCTACCCACTCCAGTATTCTGGCTTGGAGAATTCCATGGACTGTATAGTCCATGGGATCACAAAGAGTTGGACATGACTGAGCGACTTTCACTTTACATTTAAGTATAGCTTCAGAACAAGCCTATGGAGGACAATATCCTAATCTTCAGAAAGAAGGAATAGATGTACAGAGAATACCACAAACCTACCCATGGTCACACATGGGAAGGTATGATGGGAACTCTGTCCTGTTCCTGTGGAAGCTCAGTTCTTTCAGCTGTGCCCTCCCCTGCTTCATCCTGCCTTTCCCATCCCTCCTCCCCTCTTCTTCCCTTTCCACAGCCTCTCTTCTTTTTTTTTTTCCTGCAATTACACAAGAATCTTTATTTCATATGTACTACAAAGAGGGTAGTTCTAAGAATCAACAGTCACCTGAACCACAGAGACTTCAACAGTGTTTAAGCAGTAGGACCAGTAGTTGTTACACGTCCCCGAGTTTTTGACAGTTCTTGTTAAAAAAAAATTTTTAATGCACATTTTCAGAGAGAAAAGTACAATGAACCTCCTATATACCCACCATTTAGATTCAATTAGATTCAATTAGATTCATTAGATTCAATTCAATCAAAATTTTGTTTCCTCTGTCCTCTACTTCTTTGAGATCCTGTTTTAATTTTCAGACAGAGGAATTATTGCATCAGTTGTACTAGTTTCTGAGCATGCACTGAACTATATATACAGTTGGAGAGTTTTGCTTTTATTCAGAACAACTTGATGTAATTATCATATCCCGTAAGCAATAGTGTCTTTCCTGCATTTCTGTGTTATCACAAGATCCTTTTAGATCTTGTGACTGGGTAGCTTTTTTTGTTGGCTTTATCCTGCACCCTGTTAGCTGTTTTCTGATGGAACCCCTCGAGGAAGGAAGTTCCCAGTGTGATGGAAGGGACAAGGCTCTCCAGCAGCCCGTTCTCCATGGCTCAAGACAGTTGATGGTCATCATCTTCGCTTTCTTTTGTAAGGATGCAATGAAGCTCTCTCCTTCACCTCCTCCTCAAGTTAATAATTATGATAATAGTTAAAATAATAACCGTAATTTTCTACAGCTTTCCGTTTTCCAGGACTGCTTTCTTTTTTAACTTTTTTTGGGGAGGAGGGCATGCTGTGTAGCTTTGGGGATTTTTTGTTCCCCTGCCAGGAATTGAACCTGGGCTCTGAGAGCGAAAGCGCTGAGAAGGACTACTTTCTTAATGCCCTTGTGAGTGGTCCTGCTTCTCTTCCAGTTGATTGGCTTTTGTGTGTTGAATTCACCCATGAGAGGTCCTATCTGTGGTGATGGGGTCTTGGGCAGGCGTTTGACTGGGAGCGGCAGGAAAGAGTTCTTCCACCTTAGAGGAAGCCGTGGCTTCCCTGTGTGTTCTACTCCACAGCATCTGGACGGTCAGTCATAGGTCTGTTGGATGAGTCTTGAACACTCTCTGCATGTGGATGTGTGTGTGGAGTGTTCCAAGGATGAGCTACTGAGAGAAGCGAGTCCTTGGACCACGAGACCTGCCCTTCTGATGTGGGATGCAGGTTTGCCCCCTGGGACGGTGGCTTCTAAAGCAGTTGGCCGAGTAGAGCAGATCGTTCCTAACGTGGCAGATGGCTGCCCGTGCACAGCCGCCCCACGGCTGCCTGGGTGGTCATCTTGTGAGATCATCATAGGAGAGTGTGGTGGGCTGGCAGCAACACTTACACCACTTCACTCAGCAGCCAGGCCTCCCTGCTTCCCACCAGCTCACATTCCCATCCATCCTGTTTAACATAGGGCAGGGCGCTTACGACCCCTGAGGAGCCAACACCCCAGGAAAGTGGAACAGTTTCTCCAAGAATTTTGAGACATGACTGCATCTCGGACTGGATTTTCATCACCTTTGTGAGATACTGTTACCCCTTCCCTGCTTGTCATAATTACAGAATTTGATTTAGTTTTCATCTCCTTTTACTTCACTATGAACACAGCCTTACCCTGATAAGGCCTCTTCCTCACTGAGTCTACCTTGTCCTACCAAATTATCTTTGGACAAGTCATTCATAAAAAATTTTCATTGTTCCAATTCTGGAAAAATCTGGGGGACTGTCAATGGCAAGATGATTTTTGCTGGTTGATGCTGCATCTGTTCATCATATGGTGTTTCGTCTGTCAAGAGCCCCCTTACAAACTATTGAAAAGATTTCAGAAAAACTACCCAAGATGATAATTTTGAGAAAAAATTAAAAAGACCATTAAATGATCTGACTTTAACCATAAGAATGGCACTGCTCGACACAGACTTCAGTCTGGGCAGCCAGCAAGGAAATGTTGCAGGCTTGCACATTAGAGCATGAGACGGGCCTTAAGAACATCCTGGCTTCACCGGATGCTTCCACGCCTTGCCATGACATGGCACCCAGAGACTGTCCTAGTCTCTGTATGGCACTCTGGTGTAAGTGGAAGGGGACTGTATTTGGTCAGAAGCCCCAGAGTATACAGTTCAGAGTTACACTCACTGTGTAAGTGCAGCTGTGAGATTCAACACAGGGCTGCCCACAGAGGGGGGTCCCCTGAAACCAACAAGGGGGTATGTTCTGAGGAGGAGTGATTGCATCGACAGTGGGGTTTTCTGGAAGATTCCCTGGAGGCAGTGGGCTTTGGTCAAAGGCCTAAAAGATTTAAGAGAATCTTTGTTAATTGCGATGGTGGTGGAAGGAGAGACTGATGTTATTTTTAAGCACTGCCAGGTGATGCTGGCAACACCCAGGGTGGAGGGGCTGTGAGCACAGGTGTAGCAGTGAAGGCTTTTTACCATTTGCAATTAAATTATACAGTCACTTTTTAATAACTGTCTTGAGAGCAGGGACCCTTGCTCCATTATTCATCTCTGTATCCCCAGCACAGCCTGGAAGGATGGTGGGTTTGGATATAGGGCAGGGAGAAGGGAGGGCATTCCTGGAGGGGAAGTAGTGTGGGCAAAGGCACAGAGGTAGGAAAGCATGAAACATGGGTTGAGATCAATGAGAAGTCTGGATCATCTGGAAAAAAAAAATAGCGTGTGCTGGGGAGTTGTGGGCGATGAGGTTGGAAGGTGGGCAGGAATGCTACATTTTCCAGGTTGGGTCTGAGGCCACAGCAGTGATTCCCTGTGGAAGAGCAAGGGAAAGGATTGGGCAGCAGCAGGGTTTGCTGTGTGGCCTATGGTGGGCTGGGGTGGGTGGCAAGAGGCTGCAACCGCCTCCTTGAGTTTCTGTCCAGCCCCTCGTCTCTTCCGGTGTTATGCAACTAGAAGTTGAGGGAAGGGCCAAAAATGTCATTTTTCCTCTGTGGGCAGACACACAGACACACACACACATCAATCCTGAGAATGATTTTTTTTTCCGTTTGTCAAGAGCCAGAAAAAGGCTGAAGGTATAAAGTTCAGAACTGGCAGGGCCAGAGGGCCGACAGGAGGGCTGAGGATCTTCGAGCTTCATAAGCTGCAGCAACTTTTGGGAACTGGAGAGAAGAAAGGGATTTCCACGAAGCTTTGCGGTGGCCTGTGGGAGACCTTATGGAATGTCTGGAGAGGACGTGCGCTCTCTCCTGAGCCTGGGCTATGCTGGGGGTTGGCACCCATGCCCATCAAACACTTCTTTGGGCGTAGAGGGTAAGGCTTTACAGGCCAGGGCTGGAAGCACCGGTCTCACTGCCAGAGCCATGCTGCCAGGATCCATGTCCTGAGTCCCCAGCCTGCCAGCTCTGTGACCTTGAGGAAGTTACTCAACCTCTCAGTGCCTCCCTTTCTTTGTCTATAAAACAGACGCCACAGCATCCACCTTCTAGGGTTTGGACAATTATGTCAGTTCATATTTACTTAGAATGGTGTATGCGGTAAGTGCCCGATAAATGTTAGTTGTTGAGCTGTTGTTGTTGTTATTGAGAACATGGAGGTCAGAGAAGGGACGTGATGAAGTTATTTATACTCGAGTCCCAGCTGGGATTAGAATGGCTACCTTTAGGCTTTAAGAAAGGTTACATTACTTTCTGTATATGCTGATTAAGAAGTCAGGGAAAGAGTACATATTTTTAGAGAACAGTTTCTAGAAATGATTAAAATTAAAAAACAAAGTTGATGTTTAAATCTCTAGCTGTCTGAAAGCTCCAGTATCTGGAAAAATGCATTAATCAAAGGTTCTAGATAGCTGAATGTCACCGTATGTGTGTTTATTTATTTTAATTCTATTTTTGTTTTCATATGTGAATTTAGATTTGTGGCAGCTAGACACACATGATAATTAAAAACTGAATGTAAGCATTGCCAACATTGGGAAGAGGTCATGCAAAAATGTTTTGTTTTGTATTGTAAGGATCATTAGACGTGGAGACCAAAGATCTGGGTGTTGGCTCAGCCAGTAACTGGCTATGTGTCTGGGCAACTAGTCTAGCCTTCCTGAGACTCTATTTCCTCATCTGCAAGATGAGCATAAAAATTCATTATTCATTCATTCATCAGTGATGATGATGGTAACAATGACTATACCTATAAACAAGAACTGTCACAAAAAACAGCAAAACGGGAAATGTCCCTGAATAATTTCAAAATGCTAAACTTTCCTCCACTTCTAGGTAGAATTTATTTTTTTTCAAACTTTAGTTTTCCCAAGTTATTAAATAAGTAATTTTTATTTACTGTAACAACATTAAAAACTATCATGAGCAAAGAGAAGAAAATTAAAAATCAGCTTAATATAATTATGTATTTGGTTTCTACTGAAATATTGAAAACCTGTGTATCTTTAACAGATGTTCAGTAGGTGACCATTTGCATTTCATTTCATTCTCGTAAGAGACCTGGGGGAGGCAGGCAAGGCTGGGAATTATTAATTTTGTTTTATAGGCAAGAAATTGAGGCCCAGAGAGGTTTGTGATTGGATTAAAGTCACACAGCTAACCATGTTTCTTCTGGATGGAGGAGACAGGAATCCTTTCCAACTAAGCCAGAAGGGCTGGGCAATGTGGGCAGCTGGGCTTATTCACAGGGAAAGAGAAAGAGGGGAAGGCAGCTGAACTGTCCCAGACGTGCAGGAAGACATGTGAGCAGCCAGCAGCCATGATGTGGGTGGAGATTACCCTCTCCAGCTGTGGGTTTGCTTTTCCAGGGCATCATTCCTGGTCACCCACTTACCAGGCCATCCTTACCCTTGGAATGCTCCAAGACTGGGAAGATTTTTAGGAAGATGGAGGACTTGGAAAAATGAAGACAGGGGTGGGGCTGTGAGGTCGTAAGATCTGTGCAAGAGAAAGCATAGAGAGAAAGACTTCAGGTCTCTAAATGAATTTATAATTTCCCAACTTTGTGTCCCTTTTCCCATGCACTAAACTGCTCCTCTTCTGGTAACCCTGTCCCAGCAGAAGCCACTATCTGTACCTTAGCTTAGGTGTTACCTCCTCCAGGAAGACTCCCCAGCTTGCTCTGCCCACCTCCAGTCGTGTCAGACTTACCTGGACTGTCAGCTCTGAGTGGCCTTGATCTAGGGTGTGTGTGTGCTCCCATTTGCCCTTTCGTGTACCCTCATCACTCACTACCCTCCTTCCTTCTACCACTTCCAGACCTGGAGAGTGCCTGTGGGTAGACCTTTGCTGTCATTGACCAGCTGTGAACTGGAACCACACTGACAGCCTCCACTACTCCCAGAGTCCCCAGGATGATACCTATGTCATACATTCTATTCTGTGGTCGCCCTGTTCCTTAGAGGCTGGAGTTGGCCAGGTGTGCTGAATTTCAGTTCCGAAAATTCTGTCTCTATGGTTGTACAATGTCATGAACCTCCATCCATAGTTCTTCAGGCACTCTGTCTATCAGATCTATTCCCTTGAATCTATTTCTCACTTCCACTGTATAATCGTAAGGGGTTTGATTTAGGTCATACCTGAATGGTCCAGTGGTTTTCCCTACTTTCTTCAATTTCAGTCTGAATTTGGCAATAACGAGCTCATGATCTGAGCCACAGTCAGTTCCTAGTCTTGTTTTTGCTAACTATATAGAGCTTCTCCATCTTTGGCTGCAAAGAATATAATCAATCTGATTTCGGTATTGACCATGGGGTCACAAAGAGTTGGACAAGACTGAGCGACTGAACTGAACTGATAGTTGTATGACCTCAGCTGACGGAGTCCTAAGGTATCAAACCTGAGCTTCATAGCTTTGAAAATTTTCAGTGAGACAAAAATATGTAGGCATTCTTTTGCAAAATGAAGTATTGTCTTCAAAGGTAAACTTTCATAATCATTATTCAGCAGAGACATCACTTTGCCAACAAAGGTCCATATAGTCAAAGCTGTGGTTTTTTCTGTAGTCATGTGTGGATGTGAGAGTTGGACCATAAAGAAGTCTGAGCACTGAAAAATTGATGATTTTGAACTGTTTTGCTGGAGAAGACTCTTGAGAGTCGCTTGGACAGCAAGGAGATCAAGCCAGTCAATCCTAAAGGAAAGGAAACCAACCCTGAATATTCATTGGAAATACTGATGCTGAAGCTCCAGTACTTTGGGCACCTGATGCAAAGAGTTAACTCATTGGAAAAGACCCTGATGCTGGGAAAGATTGAGGGCAGGAGAAGAGGGCAACAGAGCATGAGATGGTTGGATGGCATCACTGACTCAATGGACATGAGTTTGAGCAAACTCTGGGAGATAGTGAAGGACAGGGGAGCCTGGAGTGCTGCAGTTCATGGGGTCTCAAAGAGTTGGATGTGACTTATTGACTGAACAAATTACTAATAAGGTCTCTATATCTCTCTCAAGGGAGAAATCACCTTCTCTACCACAGTTATCCATTTATCCACTCATTGATGAGCACTTAGAGTGTTTTCATATCATGGTTATTATAAATGTTGCTACAATGAACATGGGGATGCAGATTAGTTAGTGTTGTCGTTTTCTTTGGGTAAATACCCAGAAGTGAAATTCAGATCTTCTGCCTAGGTTTTTTTTTGTTTGTTTTCTGCCCAGTTTTTAGTCAGACTGTTTTTTTTTTTTTTTGCTGTTGAGTTGTATGAGTCCTTTATATATTTTGGATATTAATGACTTATCAGATACATGGTTTGCAAATATTTTCTCCTGTTTTGTAGGGTATGTTGCCTTTTCATTTTGTTGATAGTTTCCTTTACTATGCAGAAGCTTTTAGTTTGGTGTAGTCCCACTTGTTTATTTTGCTTTTGGTGTTGGATTAAAATAATCATCTCCAAGACCTCTTAATTCATCCATTGTTATAAAGACGGTATGGTAGATAATGAATTTAATTTTCCATCCATCCGTCCATCCTTCACCATTTTACTTATGTATCTTGTTTCTTCATCTCAACTCCCTCGGTTCTCTGAGCAGCCTCCCCAGTATCTCAGCCTTCTAATTTAGAAATATCCCTTTGAAATTGTAGATACCCTCTACAGAGTATCCATAACCACTTTTTCCAGCTCAAAGGGATTTTTCTGGACTCTTCCTCTGTCCTTCCCCCAGGGACCTCCTTGGCCTGGTTTGTTTTCCAGAATTTCAGCCTTATTGTCTCCTTCTTGAATTCTCCTCCTTTGCCTGGTCTTTTTGTGCTTTATCCAGACTCTCATGCCTTGTCTCTGATGGTTTCCTCTGCCTGAAACACTCTTCCCTACATTGTCTCCTGTTGATGACTTTCTACTTATCTTCCGAACACTTAGTTCAAATGTCACTCTTTTGTGACAGTGTCTCTTTCACATCTTTCGACATTACCTTTTCCAGCTGAATTAACAGTCCCCTCCCCTGTGCTCCCTCAACAATTTATATATCTCGCTAGCACAGCATTCACCACTCTGAATTTTAATTAGTTGCTTGCTTCTCTGTCTCACTGCCTGGAGGGAGCATGCTTAACCCATCCCTGCGCTTCTGGTACCTGGCTCAGAGCTGGGCTAGTAGTAGCATCTGTCTGTCTATCTATTTATAGATCTATCATGATCATCATCACCATCATCAACATCTATCCATCACTTATCATCTATGTATCTACTATCTGTCAATCATTTATCATCAATCAGTCATTTACTTATTTTTGTATCAATCATTTATCACCTATGTATTATCTATAGAAGAAGTTAGATGTGTTAGTCGCTTAGTTGTATCTGATGCTTTGTGACCCCAGGGACTGGTCAGACTCCTCTGTCCATGGGATTCTCCAGGCATGAATACTAGAGTGGGTTGCCATTCCCTTCTCCAGGGGATCTTCCTGACCCAGGGATCAAAACTGGGTCTCCCACACTGCAGTCAGATTCTTTACCATTTGAACCACCAGGGAAGCCCATATCTGTTCATCTATCACCTACCTATTTATCTATGTATGGAGTGAGTAACTCACTCTGTGGATAAATGGAGTGACTCACTCCATTTATAAATGGGTAAATGAAGGACTCACTCTGTCCTTCACCACTGTGGTCTCCATTCACCTAGTCACACTCTACTCTTACTTGAAAGCTTTGCTCATGTACTTGCTTCATGAAATCATCCTTGATTTCACTGCCCCATCAGAATTTCCACTCCCTATTCTAATTGTCCCAGCGCTTTGCTGAAGGGGAGATGGAGCGGGGAGTGGGAAGAGGTATCCTGTGGAAACTGATGGCACCTCTCCTCCCCTCCCGCTCCTCCTCTGTTTTAGCTGTGCGTCGTTATACAGGCCCCTGGCCAGCCTGGCATTCTTGATCCTTGAGACTCCAGCTTCCCCTCACCTCTACCCCATGTCCCAGGTGACTTAGGCAGGCTAAGAGAGGAGCCTTCAGAGGTGCTAAGACAAAGCCGGCTCTTTCCAGGACGGGAGGGACATGTTCACCAAGAGAACTGTCTAAGAGGATGGGCCCATGCTAGGGGACTTATGTAAATCAGAAGCAAATTGAATGCAAATATTATGCAAATATACATGTGGTTCTCCTGATTGCTTCTTTCAGTGGGAGGGGGTCCTTGGCAAGCCTCTTGCCTGGGTCACTGGGAACAGGATGAGCAGGGACCCTACCCCCATCCATTTGTTCTCCTTCCCTTTTCCCACAAGGCCCATCATCTCTATCTGACACCATAGCTACAGCCCATGCTTCTGTCAGGAGTGTGTGGGGCTAGGGTTTCCTATCACCCTCTCCTTAGGGGTGGGCTGGTTTGTATCTCCCTTGTCAGACTGGGGAGTCCTGGAGGGAATGTGGTGGCAGGAATGCTAAGGTCGGCTTATCTCAAGCATGCCTACATTCTGAGAGGATGAATATGGGGAAAGGTCCTTCTCCATGACTGTGTCAGCTTTGCCTGAGTAATTCTGCCCCTCTGTCCCCACTGTCCCCACAGACTAGCGAAACCCAGCGGGGGAGGCTGGAATGAGACTTGAATTTCTTGGTTTGGAGTAAGGCAGAGTCCTGTTTTGTTTACTCCACCAAAAAAGAAGAAAAAAAAAAAGTTGTTTTTCCTGAGGGGAGAAAAGCTCCAGTCATTTCCATAAACAGGTCCACCTCCTCTCCTGTGCCGGAGAGTAGGCTTCTTAGTTGAGCCTGGCTCTTGGTCTGAGTGTGAATGAGTCAGTCCCCACAGGCTGCGCCATGATCCAGGGCATGTCTTTAATTAAGGGGACAATTGCTTGGCTCAAGGATGGAGACTTCTAGCCAACAGCCCGATCTACTCCGTCCTGTGAATCTTCTCTCAGCTTGTCTCAGAGTCAAGCCTCTTTTTTTCTTACTGAGGAGACGAGATGTGGGCAAATTGGAATGAGAGATGGGGGAGCGGCCACCTTCTGTGATTATGTCTGGACTCTAGTGAGGGCTCCTCCAAGAATCTGGAGCTGGTAAGAGCAGAGACATGCTGGACCAGAGCCCTTGACATCTGTATCCTTTGGTATAGGAAGGTGAGAGACCAGTCCCTCATTTTACAGGGGCCCAGGGGTGGGAGACCTTTTTTAAGGTTATATATAAAAAGGCAGTGACAGAATTTGGATGCTAGAATGCTGAACTTGTGCTGAGTTTAGTTCACTGACTTCTTTATCCAATGGGTATTAATCTGAGCAAGAAGTGGACAAACGAGATGATGGAGGCCTGAGCTGCTGGGTTCAGCACAAGTAGCTTAGTAGGCTATTTTCTCAGCAGTGATGTTTACAACTGCAGATTAGCTTTTTTTGTTTCTGTTTTTCCCTTCTTTTTTTCAAACTGCTCCTCTGTCTGTTGTTTGTTTCCTTCAATTAGTCAAGTTCCTGAAAGAGTCCTAGAAATTCTTTGTCATTTACGAAGGTTGCTAGTACTGGAGCTGCTGTGTTGGGGTTCCTGGGTGACCCCCTGAGCCTGGGAGGAGCCTGGGTCCTGGGATGCTGAGGATGGAGGGGAATGCTCTGAGGTATGGATGCTGGAAGGATGGTGTCCTGCGCATTCCCTGGGCCTGTTGGGTTCTCAGATTGTCCCTGGGAAAAAGGAACAGGGCCCAGACACTCAGAATCCATGGGGAAAGGTGCAGGCTGAGAGGTTTGCAGTGCTTTTCTTTCCTCAAAGACAGCTGAAATCTGGAGATGTGTGCAGGGAGAGTTGTGGCTTCTCCAGCAACTCAGCCGGGACCGCCAAGTCCCCTCTAAAGGGTAACAGATGGACCACAGCTAGGGCTCCAGAAAGCAGCGCCAAGTCCTCGTATCGGAGCCCAGTCGGAGGCCCGTGGTATTTCACTAGTAGCGAGGCCTACAGGGAAGTGGGGCCCTGAGAGGATGGCTCCTTCCTCAGTGGGCCTTGGGAACCTGGTCTTGGAACTGGGGCATGTACCTCTGCCCACATATTCTTTATTTTTTTTTGTCCACATATGCTTATCTAGAGCATCCCCAATACAAGGAAGTGGAAGGAGGGCTGGGCCATAGGAAGTATAGTGGCCTGGATCACTGGGAATGCTGTTTGTGTGTGTATGTGTGTGTGTGTGTGTGTGTGTGTCTGTGTGTCTGTGTGCATATGTGTATATGGGAACATGTCTCACCTCCCAGAATCTCCAGTATTGTGTGTAGAGGTTAAGGTTAAGGGCACAACGTCTGGAACCAGGTTCAAATACTGACTCTTGTCACTTACCAGTTGTATGATCTTGGGCAAGTCACTCCACCTCTCTGTGCCTCAGTTTTCCCATCAAGAAAATGGGGATAACCTACCATGTAGGATTGCTGTGAGATTCACTTCGTGAACACTAGCATCTAGTAAGAGTTATTTGTATTATTTTGCACAACACTTCCTGTCAGTCTCTCTTATGAGTCTTAGGACTAGGTTTGGAAGTAGCTCCACAGATGTTCACTGCTTTCTCTGTGTTTCAGAGGAGATCTGGGACTGGAGGGCAGCATGATTGATTAGAGCAAGTCCGGAGTTATACAGCCAGGTAGACCTGAGTTCAAAGCCATTTACAAGGTATGTGACCTTGGTTAGGAGACCTTGCGTTTTTGTACGTCAGTTTTCCCATCCATGAAATGGGGAAATCCTTATCTCATAGAGAAACTGTGAGAATTAGATGAGAGGACATATGAAATCTCTTAGCTCACTGCCTGCCAAATTGTAGACTGTCAGTGGTTAATGTGGTTTGTTCCTTTTTGCCCTTTAGAATGCCTACAACAGAACTGAATTTTTTTTTTTTAACCAAAAGCTTTATTTTTCCTCCATATACATTTAGGAAACTGGTCTGAGAAGAAGGTTCGTGAGATAGACCAGAGGACTATATACAAACTGAGGAATTCCAGATCAGCAAGACAAAGTGCACAGACAACACAGTCTTCCCCAGCGCCCTGGGGCCTAGGACTGTCCCAGCCGAGAGGAGGCAAGCTCCTGGGTGGCTGATGAGTTCAGCTGAGGAATCGTGCTGATCTTCAGGAGTTTGCTACTTGCATGCTTATTCCTGACAGCGGTGAACTTGGTCATGTTCTCGACTCGCATGGCGTTTTTGGCCATGTGCTGCATGCCCGCTGGCACCTCACTCTCTGGGTAGCTGGTGTGATACTGCTGCTTTAGCAGAACGGAACTTTTTAAAAAAGTTTATTTATTTTTGGCTATGCTGGGTCTTCATTGCTGCACAAGTTTTTCTTCTTTTTAGCGTGTGGGAGCTACTCTTTAGTTGCGGTGCGCGGGCTTCTCCTTGCGGAGGCTTCTCTTGCTGTGGAGCATGGGCTCCAGGGCATGTGGGCTCCAGTGCCTGTGGCGTGTGGACTCACTAGTTGTGTCTCCCAGGCTCTAGAACATAGGCTCAGTAGTTGTGGTGCATGGGCCTTGCTGGTCCCCAGTATGTGGGTTCTTTCCAGATCAGGGATGGAACCCATTTCTCCTGCATTGGCAAGGGGATTCTTTACCACTGAGCCACCTGGGAAGCCCAGAACTGAACTTTTATGTATTTCTCTTTAATTGCAACAATTATTTGAATGGCAGTGATAATAACATTCATAATAGTAATAACTCCCCTCCTCCTATATAGCTGTTTATTGATTTACACATTGTTCACATATATCATCACAGGTAATCATAACAATAGCCCAGTGAAGCATGTGGTATCATTATCCCCACTTAAAGATGAGGAAACTGAGGCCCCTTGAGAAGGCAAGTAGCTTCCAACAAGGCACTGGCCAGGTTTTGCAGAGGGATCCCCTTTCCAGCTGTGCAGAGGCCATGGCTCGCTTGGGTCTAGGGAACCCCTGTGCTTATGCAAATGGATGAGTGCTAATCGCTTTCCTAATGGGAAACACACGGGGAGATAGGATCTGCAGCAAAGCGGAAAGGCCTTCCAGGAGAGCAGAGTTGCAAGAAATCCCAGAGAAATCTGGGAAGATAAGGCGCTGCCATGGAAACTCGAGGGTGGGAGCCTGGCAGTGACTCCAAGGTAGGCTGGGATGTGTGTAGTTAACCGACTGCCTTGGGCCCGGAGCAGCTTGGAGAGCAGGGTCCCTCTCCCTGAGCCAGGTCCACTTGTAGGGCAGCTGAGCACAGAATTCCTGGGCACCTTCTCCTCTTTACTTTGCTCTGTGATGGGTTCTAGTGTCATCCAGACACATCTAAACCCTGCCTTTTAAGAGAAGACTTCAGCAGATTGAGCATCTGGACTCTAAAGCCAGATCCTCTGGATTCAAATCTAATTTCTGCAAACTTACTAGCTGTGTGACCTTGGACGAGTTACTCAACCTCTCTGTGCTATAGTTTCCTCATCTGTGTATTGGGATACTATATGTTAGTGATGATCCTATACTGAGGATTAAGTGAATTAATCCATGTAGAATGATTAGAAGAGTGACTGAGACATAAGGAGTACTAGATAAATGATAGATACTGTTGTTGTTGTCATTATTACTTTAGAAAGACAATAAAAATTTGGCCAAGTCCTTTGTTTGCTTGGAATACTTCCAGAATGTCTCACTGCCCTCAGGCTCCAGTGCATTCTCAGTGCTGCCGTCTGCATGTAGCCCCTGCTCATGTTCCAGCTTTATCACATTTCCTGACCCACTGCCCTGCAGCCACCCTGAGTGACGTGTGTTTTCCTGAACGTTCCATACTTTTGCCTCTGGGCCTTTGCATACGCAGTTTCCTTGGCCTGGAGTTTCCCCTTCAAAGGATGTGCTGTCCTCCCATCCCCTGTGTTCGGCTGTTGCCAAGGAAGCTTTATTTCTGATGCCCAGCAGATTTAAAAATATATTTATTTATTTATTTATTTGGCTGCTCTGGGTCTTAGTTGTGGCATGTGGGCTCTTTAGTTGTGGCATGTGGGATCTAGTTCCCTGCCCAGGGATCAAACCCGAGCCCCTTGCTTTGGGAGCACGGAGTGTAGCCACTGGACCACCAGGCAAGTCCCTGTCCGTCAGATTTTGACGTCCATGCCCGCGGCCTCATGGCCTCTCGAGTCCCACTAACCCAGCACTTACCACCATGTCATGACTGCTCAAGATCTGTCCCCCACACTGGGCTGGGTGGCCTCTCTGTGCCCAGTGCACAGAGCAAGTCCTGACCCGGAGGAGTTTCAACAAGTGCTTGTTGAACAAATCTAGAAAGGAACTCAGACAAGTCCACCAAGATAACTGCCCTGAGGTCCCACTCGGCTTCCGTAGACAACACAACCTGAGAAACGGCAGCTTGAAGGGAGGTGAGGCTGGTGGTTATAGAACAGGCTTTTGAGACAGATTGAGGTTTGAGTCTTGACCCTGCTTCTTGTGAGCTGTGTGACTGTGGGTGAATTGTGTAACCTGTCTGACCTTCAGTTTCTACCTTGGTAAATGGGAATAATAATAGACACTGAGCATGAAGTGAAATCATGATGTAAAGTGCTTTACCCCATGTCTGGAACATAGTAAAGGCTGTTAAGTGGTGAGTGTATACTTCACCATCACCATGATCCATCCTAAAGCTGCCTATCCCACAGGCTGCCTTTACAGCTACTGCCTTTAACCTGGGCAGCAGCCAGGTGTGTGAAACTGTCTCTCACATTGTCAGCAAGGAGGAACCACCTGGGAATCTAAGTGGAAAGAGGACTGGTTCGGTGTTCAGACATCTACCTGACGGCCCTGCCTGACCCAGCCATTTCGAGATCTCTTCTGGCATTTGGATTCTAAGGTTTGGTCCCCTGGACTCTAGAATTTAAAATTGCCTATCTCTAGCTGGGGTTCTACTATATGAATAAAGCCACACTGTGTATGGGTTGATGCTAACATGCATTCATTTTTTACTCATTCCACATTTACTGAGTACTTGCTCTGTGGTTGGAGTTGGCGATACCTAAGACTAGTATGGTACAGTGAACCTGCTCTCAAACTGCTCACAGCCTGGAGGGGCAAAGGTGTAAACGAACAGTTAAAGACCAAGCTGTCAGGACTTCCCTGGCAGCCCAGTGGTTAAGACTCTCCCCTTCCAAAGCAGGGGGTGCAGGTTCGATCCCTGGTTGGGAACTAAGATCCCACATGCCTTATGGTCTGTCCAAAAAATAGAAAAAGGGAAAAAACAAGCTGTCAGGGGCTGTGAAGGGATCAGGGGGCTATGGGAGCCCTAGCTTGGACACCTGACACTCCTGAGCCTGTTCTCTGTCCCAGGTGCTTGCTAAGGGGTCTCCATGTGGACTGCTATTTGGTCTTTCAAGAGCCCGAAGCTGAAGTTCCAATGCTTTGGCCACCTGATGCGAAGAACTGACTCACTGGAAAAGACCCTGATGCTGGGAAAGACTGAAGGCAGGAGGAGAAGGGGACAACAGAGGACAAAATGGTTGGATGGCATCACTGACTTAGTGGACATGAGTTTGAGCAAGCTCCGAGGGATAGTGAAGGATAGGGAAGCCTGGTATGCTGCAGTCCATGGGGTTGCAGACATGACTTAGTGACTGAACAACAACAGAGCCCAGCAGTTAGGCATGAATATTGTATTCGCCTGAATGTGTTTTCTGTTTCTGCTGTAACAAATTCCCATGAAACTGAGTGGTTTAAAACAACACAAAACTACAATCTTATAATTCTGGAGACAGAAATCAGGAACCACTTTCACTGGACTAAAGTCAAGGTTTTGGCAGAGCTGTTTTCTGCAGGCTATGAGGGCAAAATCCATTTCCCTGCCTTGTCAGGTTTTGGAGACTGCCTGTGTCCCTCAGCTTCCAGAGGCTGCCTGTGTCCCTCAGCTCAAGGCTCTTGCATCACTCCAATCTCTGCTTCTGTCACCAAATTCCCTCCTCTTACTCCGACCCTCTGCCTCCCTAGGGTGGCAGGGACTCATGATTACACTGGATCTGCCCAGATAATCCAGGATAATCTCCCCATTCTAAAAGCCTTAACATAATCACACCTGCAAAGCTCCTTTTACTACACACGGTAACACATTCACAGGTTGCAGGGATTAGGATGTGGACACCTTCGGGAGGGGGTGCTATTTAGCTCACCCCACCATCTTCCAGATGAGAAAACTAGGGCGTCTGAATGTTAAGGAATTTCCGGAGTCATTTAGCCCAATCCTGGGCTCCCTGGTCTTAGGCCTTGAGCTCTTGTCCTTGAAACAAGAAGACTGCTAGTGGAGGTGAACCTTGAACCAGGTTTTGAAGAATGAATTGGAGTGAACAAAAGGTGTGGCAGGTAGAGGAGTGGTGTGGGCCAAAGCACATTGGTGAATGTAAGCTTAGCTCCCGATGTGTTTTGGGGCCATAAATTGCTCAGAATGGCTGGAGTGTGACGTGAGTGATGGGGAGCAGGTGGACAGGGTCTGGATGGTGGAGATGCCTGCCATTCAGCCTGAGAGATGTGAAGATCCCTGGAGTGGGGTTGGGCTTCCCTGTACGTCCTGGATCAAATCCCATTCTCTCTCTGAGCTCTGATTTCCAGTCATGGGAAATGATGGGCCGTGACTGGGTGAACCCACCGGCCTGCCCCCTCGTTGCCTGTCCTGGTCCCATCCATCTCTGGGCAGAAAGGAGGGCTTGATGAACTGCCCCCTCCCCCAATACCAGGACAGTGACGGTTTCCAAATATCTGTCTGTTGAAATAATGTTCTCTGGGCGCTGGGCCTCCCTCCCGCCCTCACATTCCTGGGCGAGCCTGCCTGTTTGGCTTGCTCGGACAAATATTGACTTTCTCTGTCCTTCTCACTCTGGGTCTGTTTAAAAGGCATCAATCTTTGCCGGGGTGTGAGCTCCCTCTCCGTAACCTGTGGCCTCTGCGGTCCTGTCCGGGCAGGGAGTGGTGGGGAGGGGCTAGCAGGCCCCGGGGGACACCCCTTGGGCTGCCATAGAGAGGCTTTCATGAGATCGTCAAGTGCCTTCCATCCGGTCCCTGCAGCGTGGCATTCACGTGGAGACTCTCCGGTTACCTTCCTCCCAGCTTCACCACACCAAGCAGGGTAGCTCTGTGATCCTCTGTTAGAAAACCCTGCTGACTCTACCTTCCAAGTCCTACCCATAAGCCAACCACTTCTCAGCTTCCCCAACTACTGCCTGTGTCCAAGAACCATCATCTTGCTCTTGGGTTATTAAATTAGCCTCCTAACTGGTCTCTCTGCTCCTGCTCCCGTCAGGCTGTTCTCAGTGTTGGAGCCAGACTGCAAATGGTCGTCAGATCCTGCCACTCCTGTGCCCCCAGCCCTCCAGTGATCTCTCGGTCACTCAGAGGAAAAGTTCTTACCAGTGGCTTCAAATCCTCCATGGTCTGTCCCCGCCTTCCTTCCTTGACCTCCCTTCTCACTCACTCCTGGCTGCTCTGCTCCAGTCTCATTGGCCTCAGCCTGAGAAACTTGGCACTGACGGTTCCCTCTGCTGGCCTGGGGGGGCTCCTGTTCCCCCACATCTGTATTGTTTTTGCTCAGATGTCACCTTTTCAGTGAGCCCTTTCCTGGACAGCACTCTCCTACCCTTCCCCCCCCAGCACTCTGTCCCCTCCTGCTTTATAGCGCTTCCTACATCTAACAGGCTGTGTATTTAATCACTGATTTTATCAGCTGTCTCTCCTGAGGGCAGGGATTTCTGTCTGTTTCATTTCGCAGCTGCAGTGTCTGCACCTAGGATGGTGCTGTCCCACAGCAAAGAGCCTGACTGTCCGTGGAGTAAACATGCAGCTTCCTGCTTTGTAGATGAGAGTTCGTGGGTTGTTAGTGTAGTAGCCAACATTTATTATGTGCCTTCTGGGCACATCACATACACAAGCTCACCAGATGCTCACAACAAGCAATCTGTAAGCTGGGCACAGCTATTGCCCCCTTTCGTGGATGAAGGAAAAGAGGCGTCAAGTAGCGTAGGGGTGGGGCCTGGCTGCCTCCCCAGGCTGTGTCCAACCCTTGGTGCGTGCATGTGTGCGTGTGCCGCAAAAGGCCAGCTGCGGGGCGAGCCGGTGTCCAAGCCTGTGATCCTCCATTCACCCCCTGCTTCCTTGGCCCTCCCACCTGTCACCAGGACACGAGTTCACAGATTCATCTCAGTCCATCTTGCCCCATGGCACTTGGCCAGGCCCCTTCATTCAGCTCTGGGCTTCCAGCCTCTCCCTCTGTATCCGTGTCTGCCTCTCTCTTTCATGTGCCACCCAGCTTGCTGCCTACGCGCTGCCCTTAGACCTCATTTCCCTCCTCTCTTTGCCCTGAGCTCCAGGGGGACCAGTACTAACCCCCCTCCTGGATTTCTAAGCCCCATGGTCTCTGGCTCAGGAAGCCCACCCCCACTCCCTCCCTTCTCTCATAATGAAGATCAGCCCCATGGTTTTCCCCGCCAACCCTGCACACCTCTGCTTTTGGGATGCCTTCTCCTGTTTTCTCAGTCTAGCCAATACCCCTTTTTATTTTGAAAAAAAAAATTGAAGAGCAGAGAAGTTGTAAGAATCATTCTAACAACATTGTACATCTCAAGTTACCTGTCTGAATACATTCTCCGCTTCCTCCCTCTGTCCTACTCACCTCTTTCCTCTCTGCCTCCCTCTCTTTCTCTCCCCCACCATCTGTCCCTCAGCATTTGTAAGTAAATAACAGCCCTCAGCCCTCAAACTTCAGTACATATCTTTCAAACAAGGATGTTTTCGTACATAACCACAATAGGATTATTGCCCTGAGTTTAATTTGGATACTTTATTATTATCTAATACATTGTACCCATTCAAATTTCCCCAATTTTCTAAATAATGCCCTGTAGAACATTTATTTTAGTTGTCATGTCTCTTTAATCTCCTTTAATCTAGAGTAGTTTCCAAGTCTTTTTTGGTCATCTTTCATGACACTGACATTTTTGAAGGGCCTAGATTGGTCGGTCGTTCAGGGAGTTATCTCCTGACTTGGATTTGTCTCAGCGGTTCCTCACGATTAGGTTCAGGTTAAGCATTTTTGGCAGGAGTACTCCCCTCCCTGCCCCCAGCCTCTCCCTCTCTCTCTGGATCTTCCCACCCACACTGCTGCCTCAGGCCTTGCCCTTGACCTCACCACATCTTGCCAGTGCTTCTCCACCCATGCCCAGCCCCATTCCCAGCCCCAGCTGCCGGGTCAGCAAGAAGACCCGGCACCCAGGGACTGGAGTGGGAGGAGCAGAAAAGCCGCCCTGCCCTGCTCACTCCGAAGACATGAGGGAATCAGGGACCCTTCCCCTGGAGAGGCTCAGGAGGTGAGGGTTTGCTCCTGAGATGGTTTCCAGCAGCCCAGTCTTCGATTCAGATCCATCGTACACGGGAAGCGATGGAGACTGGCCCCGCTTCTATTGGAGGAGGTGTGTGCCGGTGCATGTGTGTGTGTACATCTGTGTGTGCATATCTGTGTGCACACACAACTGTGTTCTTGGGCTTGGGTTCTGAAGCTCCAGCTCCAGGCCATCCTTCTCTGCCCCAGGGTGCCCCCAGGAAATTTTCATAGAGTCTTGGGGGTCCCACTGATCCAAGGAAGCCGAACCACACAAACATCCATGAGATGTACTGTGCTGAGTCTGGTGCTAGGCCTGTTGAAGGTGGTGTGGCCCACTGGCTTTGGAATCACATAGACCTGGCTTCCAAAGCCCACCCTGTTTTATTTTGGTTCTGCAGTCCTGAGCAAGCTACTTAACCTCTTTAAGGTTTGGTTTCCTAATCTATAACATGGGATGGTAATAGTATCTACCTCTGTGTGACCCTGTGAAGTTGAAATACAGTAATGGCCTTGCAGGCCTGGCACATAATAGATGGATGTCCCCAAGTGGAGTGAGGAGAGCAGGGAGGGGTCCACAGGCTGGGATACTGAACCCCCTACCCGGCAGGCTGAGGCTCAGGAACTGATTGTCAGAACAGTTGTTTCTGATCCACAGAAGGCTCCTGACTTTCCGCTCTAAGACTGTCATTCGGCAGTGGGTAATCAAGTGGGGCTTTGATGGTGGATGCAGTGGATTAGGGCTGGGAGGAGTTTCCAGGCCCAGCCCTTGGCAGTGACTGTGGGGAGGAGAGACTTTCAGAGCTGAGGGCAGGAGTGGGGGGGCGGGGAGCCCTAATTCACATCAGCCTCTGCTTGGCGCTTACCCCACCCTGTGCTTGGAGACCACTCCAGCTTGTCCAGATGTGGGAGAGGAATTGGTCCCCTGGCTCAACAGTTGGGGTGTCTGAGTTCTAGTCCTGACTCAACTGCCTATTCTCTGTGGACCAGGGTGTCACTCCCTGGCTCTCAGACTACTTTCTTCATCTGTAAATTGTGCATGATCATGCATGTGTGTGTGTGTGTGTGTGTGTGTGTGTGTGTGTGTGTATTGGATTCATCCACTAATTCATCAAGATTAGTTGAGTACTTACTGTGTACGAGATGTAAGGATATAGTGGTGAGCAATAAAGAACTGTGGGAAATGCTCAAGGAGAAGAGCAGAGTGCTCTAAGGCTGATAGTGATGGTGGGGGCCGTCAGGGAAGGCATTCCTGAGATGGTGACATCTAAGTCGGCATAGGGCAAGAGACCTCTAGGCAGAGGAAACAGTATTTGCCAAGGTCCTGGGGTACAGAGAGCACAGTGCTCTACAAGGACTGTTTCAGCTCTGCCACCTGAGGGTGCTTGACACGCACCTTCCTTCTCATTTGATGCTTGCCTCTCACAGTATATGGGATTTTCAGAACTGGCCTTCCTTCCCTCTGTTCTCTGTGGCCCCAAAGACTGGAGAAAACAGGGATAAAACCAGAAAAGGGATATTCTATTCCCTTGTCAAGCCTCATCAAAACATTCCTTGTACCTTGGGCCTTCTCTCCCATTTCCTCAATCTTGAAATGACGTATGATGCTTGGGATTTTCTTGTTTGCTCTCCTCTCCTTCTGGTTTTTTCTCCACGCTTCCTGTCAGTGTCTGCTAGGAGGAGAAAAACATGGAATTTTTGGTTTTGTTGTCAAAGTGACTCATTCTCCATGTAGGTGACCCAGATGAAGTATGAGTGTGAGTGTGTGTGTGTGCGTGCACACGTGTGTGTGAGGCAGTGAAAAGAGTGGGTGGTGGCAGTTGCTGTCAGGAGGCTCGGGGTTGGAGAACCCAGGCTTCAGCCCTGCTCTGGCTTTGGGACTAATTAGTATGTGGGCAGCAGGAGAGGCAGGGTAAGAAGAGACTGTGGGAACCTCAAAGTCCCCTTGAGCAGATGTGGCTATGCTTTGGCTCAGGGAGAGCAGCAGGTTGTTATCTTGGGCAGCTGCTTACAAGGTGCTGCTGCTGGTGCCCTGGAGTCACTGAGGACAAACTGCTCTAGCAGGACCCTGATGGCACTGAGGGCCTGGGGGCTGCTGCCTGGAGCCCTCCTGTGTGCCTTGCATGGCCGAGAGGGCTGAGTGCATCCTGCGGCCCAGCCTCTCGAAGGCTCACGGCTGCAATCAAACAGTCCTCATGGAGCTCCAGGGGAGGCTGAAGGGTAGGGAGGCATCTCTACTGTCTGCTAGCCTGCAAAAAGAGGATCCGGGTAGTGGAGGGTCCATGGATCTGTGGCTCAGATTTAAAAGTCCCTCAACTTTTAAAAGACTTTTTATTTTGTATTGGAGTATAGCCAATTAACAATGTTTTGATACTTTCAGGGGCATGGCAGAGTGACTCAGCATGTCAACATGCTGCAACATGTATCCATTCTCCCCCAAAGACACTTTCAACTTAACTCAGCTCACTCCTTCTCCCCTCAGCTCAGTCCAGCTTGTATCAATACAACTCAACCTAATGCAGTGCAACAAAGCTGAGTTTACCGTAGGGCAGGTTTATCCAGCCCAGTACAAGTCAGCTGGGCCAAGACTAGCTGTGCACTGACCCATTATCCCAATCCAGTTTAAAACAACTTGGTCCAACTTGAATCGACCCAGTCTGACTCAAGTTCAACTAAAGTTTCCTTTCCTAGATTTGAGCTAATTGATCTCAACCCTTTAGTAACTCCTTTAGTAACTCAGACTATTAACTCTGAGGGCAGAGATTTTGTATGTTTTAGTCATCCAGGTATCCCAAAGAAATAAAATAGATACAGAGTAGATGCTTGATAAATCTTTGTAAAATGAATTGTTGAATGAACCTTTTCTGGCCCAACTTAAATTGACTCCATTTCATTCCACTTTTAGTCTTAGTTTGAACTAGATTCTATGACCTCTTATATCAAACATCCAACTTATAAAAATTTTGTATATTTATTCAATTACATACTGGGAAGGGTTCCAGTGCTCTGAGTATCACAGTGAAAAGGCTGGCGAAGTCTTTCCTTGAGCTTACATTAGCAGAGATGACAAGAATAAAATAAAAATATATAAACACACACGAATGTGTGTGTGTATGTTGTAATGCCACATAGTGAAAAGTCCAGTGAGAATAAACACAGCTGAGTAAAGGGGTAGAGGATGATGGGGGTGGAGCAGTGGTCTTCATGCTGTGAAGAAATACGCTGGTCATAGAAAGCCTCTCTCAGATGATATTTGATCAGGGACCTGAACAAAAGAGCAAGCCCTTTGGTTATCTGGGGCATTTTCCAGGAATGGGATACAGCAAGTGTATCCTGAGGCAGAAATGAAGTAGGTTTGTTCAAGGGACAGGAAGGCCAGGGCAACTAGAGCAGTGTGAGATCCAAGAGACTTCTCTCCTGCTAGTCTCTTGCCTTCGAGTGTTGGGACTGTGTTGTGTGTGGCTGCATGCCCTGCTTCTGGCATGTGCTGACACACAGGAGCCACTTAGAAACACATTTTTGAGTGAATGGATTCAACTGAGCGTAATGCCAACTGATTTAACCCTAATTAGTATATTTAACACAAGACACTTTATTTCAGTTGGACTTTGACTTTTTTGGACCTTGACAGTCTTTGGAAAAGTGGGCTGCAATTCTAAGATTTGAAGAGTGTAAGATTCTCTTAATTTTCCTAAGCCTCCATGAACTCATTTATTAAAGAGGAACAGTAACGTCTGCCTTGCCTCTTTGGTGGGTGTTTTGAGGATTAGTGAGATTGTAAGCGTGAAGGTGCTTTGCAGACAATCAAGTGCTCACGTGATCTTTCTGACCTTGGAGGTGTATGAGTAAGGGGAGGGAGGGCAGACCATGTCATCTGTCTGGTCCCTTCTCTTTATAACATCCCACAAATCCCTTTTTCTATTAGAGTATCTAAGAAGACCCAGATTTGAGCAAATCCCTTCACAGTTTAAAACCCTCCCAGGGAACTTCCCTAGTGGTCCAGTGCTTAAGAATCCACCTGCCAATGCAGGGGACATGCGTGTGATCCCCGGTCTGGACCGATCCCACATACCTCGCGGCAGCTAAGCCCGTGTGCCACAACTACTGAGCCCGTGCTCTAGGGCCCTTGAGCCACTACTTCTGAAGCCCTCACACCTGGAGTCCTGGGCTCTGCAACGAGAGAAGTCACTGCAATGAGAAGCCTGTGAGCCGCCACAAATGGAGAAAGCCAGTGATCAGCAACAAAGAACCAGCACAGCCAAAAATAAACAAAGGCAACAATAATACCAACAAAAATCTCCCCTAGGGATGCCTGGTGGATGTGAGAGGAAGTTCAAAGTCCTCACCATGGACCCACCACCTATCACAGCCTGCCCTGACCTGCCGGGCCTCTGTTTGAACGATTGCTCTCCTGTGTGTCCCATCCCAGGCCTCTCTTCTTTCTCTGGGTCTCTGTACCTGTGGCTCTCTCTGCCTAACTCCAATTCCTTCCTGCCTTTTCTTTTTCTATTTAAATCTCAGGTAGGCATAGAAAGTTTAGTTGATGACCCTTCTCCACGTGGTAAAGCATCATTCTCATATATCCTGCAAGGCCCTGCTCTTGTTTTATTCGGTTTATGATTTTCCTACCCCTCCATCCCCAATTCCTCCTCCCATTTCACTCTTCCCAATAGGTCCCCACTCTAATGTGTTTGGTGTATGAGCTTGGAAATGCACATTTCTTAGAAAAAAATACGTGGTGTTGTTTTCTTCGTGTATGTTTTTAATTTGTATAAATGGCATTTTACTTTTGAGCACCTTCTGTTTCTTATTTTTGTACCCTTAACGATGTTCCTCAGATCTGTCCGTATCACTGTACGCTCCCCTGGAGTCTTGTTCCTTGTGTCTAACTGCCTACAGGCTGTGTGATTTCACTGCATTTTTCTTACCTGCTCCCCTGCCACTCCTTGCTCCTCAGACCACTAACAGTGCTCTCATGAACATTCTTGTACCTTCGTGATCATGGACAGGGCGAGCATTTATTTGTGGTGAATACCCAGGAGGAGCACTGCTGAGTGGGGGTGGGGGTGGGCGCTCAGACCTGGATTTAATTTTCCTGAGTCTTGCCTGATAGTACCCTGCAGTGGTTCAGGGGTCAGTTTTCCCTAAGTCTTTGCCATAATTTCGTATTACTCAACTTTCACATTTACAATCTGATGGGTGTAAAATGGCCCCTCACCGTTTTGATTTGCATACTTCTGGTTAGGGTGAGGCTGGGTGTCACTCCCACACCTGTTGCCTTTGGCTTTCCGCTTCCTCCTCACCTGCGCTGAGTCCTGCTGGCCCTCCCGGCTTCAGTGCAGGCGTCCTCCCTTGGGAAGCCTTCCCTGACTGCGCCTCTCTCACTGCATTTCCTGTCTCTCCTTTGTTTCCTTAACCCCCTGTGCTCTCCTATCCAAGTACTAACCAGGCCCGACCCTGCTTTGCTTCCCAGATCAGATGAGATTGGGCACATCCAGGGTAGTATGGCCGTAGGCACCCCCGTGCTCTCCATTGCAATAAAACTTGTCCTCATCTGTGATAATTGTCTCTGTCACTAGACTGTGGGGTCCTTGAGGGTCCCCTCCAGGTCTAACTCATCTCCTTGACTCTGGTGCTTGGTATGGGGCCTGGTCTGATAACAGTGCCAGGGAATGTTTGATGACTGACTGACTGATGGAGAGAATCAAGGTGGTGGTTTTGAAATGTTGAGAGGTCATGCTGGCAGGGGGCAGCGTGTGCCAGGCAGAAGGGCTGGGAGGCTTATAACTGGAAAGACAAGGGAGAATCAGAGAAGGAGACTGTAAAACTAGATCAGACTTCACAGACTGAGCCACAGGCTCAAGATCCTGCCAGAAAGTACCCCCACACTTAGGGGGCTTTCGTTCGCCTCTTGTTGGAGGGGCAGTCCTAGGGTGGTCAGCCTGAGTATGGGGCCATGGCTGGGAGCAGGGAGAGAGCAGAAAGAGCCTCCCACACTTGGTAGTTACTCCTCTGCTCATCATCTTGACACGTTGTCAGTGTCCACCTAGAAGGCAGTGGCATCCCACTCCAGCACCCTTGCCTGGAAAATCCCATGGACGGAGGAGCCTGGTGGGCCGCAGTCCATGGGGTCGCTAAGAGTCGGACATGACTGAGCGACTTCAATTTTAGTTTTTACTTTCATGCACTGAAGAAGGAAATGGCAACCCACTCCAGTGTTCTTGCCTGGAGAATCCCAGGGACAGGGGAGCCTGGTGGTCTGCCGTCTATGGGGTCGCACAGAGTCAGACATAACTGAAGCGACTTAGCAGCAGCAGCAGCAGCAGCAGCAGCAGCAATGTAATCCTGGTTCTTTTATGCCCCTGCCGACATTAGTTCAAGATGCATCTTCTTACTAGCTTTTAGTCTTTGTCTTGCAGCCACAGCTGCCAAGGGGGCTGCTGGCAGGGCCGTGGGCTTTGGCCAGCCTCGCATTAGAAGCCCCTGCAGTGATGTGCAGCTGCAATCATGGCTGTCCCAGCTGAAGGATTCTCTCCGCAGAGCCCACTGCCCTGTCCTGCAGCTGAGGTAATTCCCCGCCAGAGCTTGCTCCCTTCTCCTCAATGCCCTTCTTTTCTTTCCACATGGTTTGGCAGAGGCTTAAAGGCAGAAGATTATAAGCATGCAGCATAGCCCCGCAAACCAGCGTGAAACCCCACAGTTGTCTTTTTCCACCCTCTGCCTCTACTTAGTTTTTCCTTTCTCTGAGGAGCTGGGTTCCCAACATCTCCTTTCCCAGGATCAATCAGTTGGCAGGGTGTTGTGGGAAATAAATTTGCATTCAATCATGCCCATGGCAACCATCATAAGCAGGGCCCATGTTCCTGTCCTGGAGCCCAGACTCCTTTCTGTTTTAAAAGGCTTGGGGTTTACAAAACTAAGTGGACTAGAACATAACTTTTAATAGCACATTTGAACAGAATTTAATGAGGTTTTAAGACAGAACTATAAAGTGGTTTTTCTGCAAGGACTATTATTAATCATAAGAATAATCATAGCAGTCTATTACATTTGCCCAGCATGTTCCAATATTCAAGAGATTTTCACATTAGTCATCCCATCTGACACTCTTAACTCTCCTGGGAGGGCTGATATTATCTCCTTTAGCTTAGAACTGTGTTTCTCAAATGTGAATGTGCACAGGGATCAACCAGGGATTTGTTGAACTATAGCCCCTAATTCAATAGGCCTAGGGTTGCCCTGAGATTTGGCATTTCTAACAAGATCCCAGGTGATGCCCCTGCTGTAGAGCCATGGACCACCCTTGATTATTGAGAATGAGTGACTCGAAGTTTGTATAGATAAATGGTGTGAGAGCCAGAATCAATCGCCTTCTTTTCTCCTTCAACAAATACCAGCAAGTGCTTACTATGTGCTAGATGTGGTTCTAGGTGCAGGAATGAGTGACATTTAAAATACCTGACAATGGGAACTTCCCTGGTGGTCCAGTGGTTAACAATCTGCCTTGCAATGCAGGGGACACAGGTTCAATCCCTGGTTAGGGAACCAAGATCCCACATGCCAATGGGCAACTAGGGCCACAGGCTGCAATAACTGAGCCCGTGCTCTGCAACTAGACACAAAGCAGCCAAAATTAAATAAGTATTTTAAATACCTGACCATGGTATTTAAGCATTGGTCACAAGCACTGACCAATCAGATCAGATCAGATCACCGGCTATGTCATTGGGCATTGACCCTTCAGTGACGGATGGAGGCAGGTCCAGAGGATCTCAGAGGGAAGTGTGAGTGGCCAAGGGAGTTCAGGGCGGGTATTTGGGGAGGGGCGCTGACAGAAGCCTCTCAATATTCAGTACCAGTTACATAAGAGCTTTGGGCGATTATACAGAGAAGCATCAGGAAGAGCTTCTGGCCTTGCTGAGCACCCAGTGCAGCGGGAGAGCAGACATGGCTCCATGAGGCTTGGAGAGCATTGTGTCCGTAAGCTCCCTGAGGGCAGACCACTGTGTTCCTCTGTCCCCTTCTCTGTTACAGCCCCAGTCCTTGGGCAATGGATGTCCTGGTACATAGTAGACACTCCATAAATATATATTTTTTCTGGAAATGAAGACTGAATAGAACACAGGGGGTGCAGATAAGGGAGCGGTCAGTTCTACTTGGGGTGCACTGAGGTGCGGGGGAGCTATCAAGGAAGGCTTCCCAGAGGAGGTGATATTGGAGCCGTCATAAAAATCCGTGGGTATTTGCCAGGCAGATGGTGAAGGGGATCAGGCAGGTCTGGAGCAGGGGCTCCTGTTTAACCTCATAGCTACCTTAGTACAGGGAGCTGGCGTGTCTGTCTTGCAATCAGGATGCTGGAGCACTAAAACTAGCACATAGCACTAAAACTCCCCTCCTCCAAGGTGTCTGGGCATTAGGATGTGGTATCAGGGTTCCCCCAGCTCCCTAGGAAGTCTTCTCTTCACAAGGTGAAGGGGCTCCTCCTGGAGGACGATTCAGGCGTGCTTGAGCATACTGTGTTCCGAGTAGGCCCAGCCAGTGGAAGGGACCTCCCCTGTGCCAGATGCTGGGGCCTCTGGGATGAATCAAGTGGCCTTCCATCAATTCCCGGCAAGTCTTCCCTAGTTTAGCCTCAGGCTGGTTGACTTTCCTGGCTGAAAATGCTGGCCACCAAGCGCTCCTCACCTCTATCCTCTGATCCCACGGCCTCGGGCCACAGCTTTTGCCACCTTCTCTCACTCTCTGTTCCACCTTTACATGTTTGATATTATTTAAATAATAACATAATAATAATATATTAAAGAATTGAATAAATCTTTTGATATGGGAATCAGAGCAGGCAACATAACCCCCATTTCATGGATGTGGAAACTAAGACTAAAGCTTTTTGTGTATGTGTGTAGCAGAGTTTTATTGAAGTGAAAAAGGGACAGAGAAAGTGTCTGACACAGACACAAGGAGAGTGCCCCTAATGAAATGTTTGACCAGTAATTCTTCCATAAGGGAGAATTAGACTCAAATTCTGTATTTTCCTCCTGGGTCTGATGACTTGCCTAAGCGGCAGCGTTTTAATCAGTCAGTCAGTCAACAAATACTTCTTGATGGTCTACCGTTTGACGGTCCACTGTGCGCCAGTCTCTGGTCTAGGTTTTGCCCTCATGGAGCTGTCTCTTTAGTGCAGGGACACAGATAGTAACAAATATAACATACAGTATAGCAGGTAATGTTCTTATGGACAAAAATGAAGCTGGGAAGGAGGACAGAGAGCACAGAGGGGCTGTGTCTGCCTGTAAAAGTGGGGGTAGTTAGGGACTACTTTCCTGAGAAGATGAGTTCTGAATAAAGACTTCAAGGAGATGATGGAGCCAGCTCTGCAGGTATCTGGAGGAAGGACGTTCCAGACAGAGAAACAGCACAGGCCCAGAGGGGGAAGTGAGGGAGTCCCTGCTTCCCTTTTGATGTGAGTCTGGTCTTCTCAACCCCACAGGGGCAGGATTCTTTGTTCATCTGCTCTTTCCATCTCCCCTTGGGGCTCCCAGCATGTAGCTTTAATAAGCCAAGGCACCTGGGAGCCACTGCAGCTGCTGGGAGGGTGGTAACAAGCCAAGAGAGGCTTCGAGAGCCCACGAGGTTGGGGTGCCCACTCTCCCGCTGCCCTGGGATGTGTCTCTCGAGCAGCAGTGGTAGTATTGAAAGGTTGATCTCCCCATTAGGAGGGATTTGTCAGTACGAGCTGGGGGCTTAGCGGCCTAAGCCATGGGTCTGAAGGCTCAGACAGGTTCAGGGCCTGGAAGAGCTGACTCAGGCCTGGCTCCCCGGGGAACCAGGGAAGGCCAACAGAAGAGACAGCCCGGGTCAGAGTCAGAAGGAGTGACTTGGTGTCTCCAGTAGCACTGCCAAAGCCACCGTCACTCCCAATATTCTTCCTGGGATTCAGGAGCAGCCTGATGCTGTACCTGGCATGCAGAGCTGAACAGAGTCTCAGGGCTCAGCTGGGCACTGTGGGGCTCACTTTTCTCTCTTTCCCGAGGACAGTGCCTCCTTATCCAAGGCTTTGGATACACCTGTGCTGCAGTAATTCCCTGACTCCCTCAGGCCACACTCCTGATGTGCAGCAGTCTACCTGACATCCCCACCGGGATGTCCCATAAACCCCTCTGCCTGAATGCGACCAAAACTAGACCCCCAATCTTCTCCAAGATCTGCCTGTCAATCAGGCTACTTTTTACTGTCCCACGTACTTCATGGTGTATCAACTCACCTGTGTAATTTCAACAGTCTTATGAGTAAGGTCCTGTTGTGCCGAGTTGCTTTAGTCGTGTCCGACGCTTTGCGACCCTGTGGACTGTAGTCCGCCAGGCTCTTCTGTCTGTGGGATTCTCTAGGCAAGAATGCTAGAGTGAGTTGCAGCACCCTTCTCCAGGAGATCTTCCAAACTCAGGGACGGAACCCACGTCTCTTATGTCTCCTGTAATGGCAGGGGGGTTCTTTACCACTAGCGCCACCACAGCCCCATTTTCAGATGAGAGAACCGAGGTAGGGGGAGATTACATCACATAACTCTTGTGCTAAACTGTTTTGCTGAGTCAGTTTTACATCCGGAATCTACTTGGAAGCTTCACATCCCTCCATCTCCCCTGCCATGACCCCATCCAGTTCCAATTATTCTAGTAGTTTGCTAACTGGTCTCCATTCGCCTTCACCCTGGAGCAGCCTGAGTGATTGTCAAGAAAATACAGAGAGTTTCCCTGGTGGCTCAGTGATAGAGAATCTGCCTGCCAATGCTGGAGACACGGGTTTGACCCCCTGTTCTGGGAAGATCCCACATACCTTGGAGCCACTAAGCCTGTGCACCACAACTATTGAGCCTGTGCTCTAGAGGCAGAGAGCCACAACTACTGAAGCGCTGGTGCCCTGGAGTCCATGCTCTGCAACGAGAAGCCACCACAGTGAGAAGCCTGCACACCACAACTAGAGAGCAGCCCTTGCTTACTGCAACTAGAGAAAAGCATCAGTGAAGACCCAGCACAGCCAAAAAGAAATAAATAGGAAAGAATTAAAAAACAAAATGCAGAGCTGATGACGTCACTTTCCATGGCTCTTGGATAAAATCCAAACTCCTTACCATGACCTACCAGGCTGTGTCCAGCATGGCTCCTGGTCACCCCTCCTGACATTTCCCCCGGCCCTTGCACAGCTCACACCAACACCATGACTTGCTCTTGGGTCCTTAAACATGACAAACCCCTTCCTACTCAAGGCCCTGCCACTTTGCTGCTTCCTCTGCTGGGAGTGCTCGGCTTTGTGAACACTTTCTTCAGGTTTCAGTTTAAATGTCATGTCCTCAGGAAGCCTCATTGACTTCTTTCTCAGGTCTCATCACCCTGTTAGATGCTCATGGCTCCCTGAACTTCACATTGGCCGTCTCTACATCAACTGCAATTACCTAATGGTCTGGGTCCTTCTTGGTTGAGCATGTGGCTTCCCTGAGGATCAGAAGACCTGTGGGGCAGGCCTGGGCCTGCATGGTTCCCAACACGCACCTGATGTGCTGCGGGCGCCTGGTGAATACTGGAGAATGAGCCAATGACATTCTCAACCTTTCCTTCCAAGTTGTCCCTTGTTCCCCTTCACATGCGTCATGTTTCACCTAAGCTGCTTCACACTCGGTGCAGCCGCTGTGCCTATGTTCTTTCTGGTGCTCCAGTCCAACGCCTGCCACTTCTTCCTGCCCCTCCATGACCTATCAGTCACTCTAGGCTCTGCTCTGGCCTCCACTGGCCAAGAAGCCTCCCTTCTGCACGCTAAGAGTTGCATAGTCCTTGTTTTTTCTTGCCGTCCTGTTCTATTTCTCCTCCAATACTGGCCATGCAAGAATCCTTGACCTCAGCTCCATGCAGGCAGGGGCCAAGTCCTTTTTTTCCAGGACTCTCCCCAGAACTGATCAGCTCAGGGCTGGGCACGAGAGATGCGCATGAAGGTGTATTGAGTCAGCTGAAGCCCCATTCTGCTGTCTCCATCTCTCCTGGTCTTTTAGGTTCTCCTGGGAAGCACCCCAACCCCTACCCCATTCCTCACCACCTCTGTTTATACCACCCGAGAGCAACTTCTCACTCACTAGAACCTATGAGTGAGTTTGCTTATGAGAAAGCACAGGAAGTGGAAATAGCTTTGGAGTCAGACAAATCTGGACTAAAATCCTGTTTCTGTCAGGTTGACCCTCATGAAATTGCCATGTCTCGACCCCAAACTATTGAAAACAACAGACTCGTGGGTTCAACAAGATCGTTCAGGCAGCTGGTCTGAGCTTTTTGAGACTTAGTTTCTTCATCTGTGAAAAGGGAATGGAACCATAGTTACAGAGTAGGGGATGGGGGTGAGGAGAAAACGGAGTGTGGCATTGTGGGTAAGAGCTTGAGTTCTGCAGCTAGGTTTGAACCCTGGATCCCACTGTCTTATTGGGGTTTCTAATTGCAAACAACAAAGGTCATTATAGATGGTTTAAGCAGAGAGGAATTTATTACAGGGTGCCAGCCGACTTGCAGAACCTCTGGAGGGGCCCAGGAATGAGGCCTGACAAAACCATGAGCGCACGTTTAGTGAAAACATCGCTACCCCGTCACTCAGTCCCCATGGCCTTCTGGGCTGGATGCCAGGGGCCCCGTCAGTTCTGCCCCTTGTGTCCTAGTGCCTCTGCCACTGCCCTGGCCACATGACCGATCCTCTCTGAATCCAGGTTTCATATCAGTGTGCGCCTGGGTCACATGTCTCCTTAGAGCCACAAAGCAGTCTGAGGATGAGGCTCTTCTGGCTTCTCCCTGGAGAATGTTGTGTTCAAAATGCAGGAAACAGCCAAGACGCAGGGAGGGTCTTCAGCAATGACAGCTATTTGCTACTGTGTTTTGTTTTGTTTTGTTTTTTAACTGGGGCTTTCTTGGTGGCTCAGGTGGTAAAGGATCCACCTGTGATGCAGGAGACCTGGGTTGGGAAGATCTCCTGGAGGAGGGCATGGCTACCCACTCCAGTATTCTTGCCTGGAGAATTCCATGGACAGAGGAGCCTGATGGGCTGCAGTCCATGGGGTCACAAAGAGTTGGACCAGACTGAGCAACTAACACACACACACACAGCTGCTTTACAATGTTGTGTTAGTTTCCGCTGTACAATGAAGTGAATCAGCAATACGTATACATATATGCCCTCTCTCCCTACCTCCCACCATCGCATCCATCTAGGTCACCACAGAGCACTGACCTGGGCTCCCTCCACTATATAGCAGATTCCCGTAGCTATCTGCGTTACACAGGGCTGTGGACATACTGCAATTCCAACTCATCCCATCCCTCTTCCCCACCCCATGTCCACACATCCATTCCTCACGTCTGCATCTCTATTCCTGCCCTGCAAATAGGTTCATCTATACCATTTTTCTGGATTCCATATAAGTGCATTAATATATGATATTTGTTTTTTTTTTCTGACTTCACTCTGTATGACACGCTCTAGGTCTATCCATGTTTCTACAAATGACCCAATTTCGTTCCTTTTTATGGCTGAGTAAAATTCCATTGTTTATATGCACCACATCGTCTTGATCCATTCACCTGTCAGTGGGCATTTAGGTGCTTCCGTGCCTTGCTATTGTAAATGCGTGCTAAGTCGCTTCGGTTGTGTCTGACTCTTTGTGACCCAAAGGACTGCAACCCGCCAGGCTCCTCTGTCCATGGGATTCTCCAGACAGGAATATTGGAGTGGGTTGCCATTTCCTCCTCCAGGGGATCTTCCTGACTCAGAGACTGAACCCCAGTCTCTTATGTCTTCTGCACTGGCAAGCAGATTCTTTCCCACTAGTGCCACCCGGGAAGCCTGCTGTTGTAAATAGCCACACTAAACGTTGGGGTGCCTGTATCTTTTTGAATTGTGATTTTCTCAGAGTATATGTCCAGGAATGGGATTGCTGGGTCATATGGTTGTTGTTGTTCAGTCGCTAAGTCGTATGGACTGCAGCACGCCAGGCTTCCCTGTCCTTCACTATTTTCCAGAGTTTGCTCAAACTCATGTCCGTTGATTCGGTGATGCCTTCCAACCATCTAATTCTCTGTCGCCCACTTCTCCTCCTGCCCTCAATCTTTCCCAGCATCAGGGTCTTTTCCAGTGAGTCTCAGGTCATATGGCAGCTCTATTTTTATTTTTTTAGGGAACCTCCACACTGTTTTCCATAGTGGCTGCATCTGCTACTGCTTGTTACTGGCTATGTGATCTCAGGCAGGTAACTCGTTCTCTCTGAGCCTCAGGCTTTTTCTTCTGCAAGGTGGTGATGATAGTAATATGTACTTCATAGGGTTGTTGCGAGGACTGATTTCTAAAAAACTTCTTAAATGAAAACCTGGCATATAGTATACTCCTAGTAGATGAGAGCTAGGATTATTATTTTATTATTATTAATGGCTTGAGACTCTCGGCATGGCCTAGTGTGGAAAAGGTACTCTTTAAATGTCTTTTCAGTGCAAAGCCTGGGCGGAGGTGCTGGTGTTCAGAATTCCTCTTGGCCAGCCCAAGCACTGCAGACATGTAGGATCAATGGTGTGTTGCAACTGATCTGTACTAGCTGACTGTTAACTTTTTAGGAATTTTACAAGCTGGTTAATGATAGTACTGGTAGCTAGAAATTCACCACTGTGGGAGAATTTACATCATAGAAATTGGTAAAAAGTCTACAAATTGCGGCTCTCTTTTGCCTAGACATGGCAATTTCATATTCACATGGTTAGCATTCATCAGCAGAGCACAGGCTAGAACAGAGGGCAGGAGGTATACAGAGTGCCTAGTACTGTGGCATCTCTACTTGTCCTTCTACATGATGTTCTTCTCCCTAGTGAGCAGATTCTTAGCATCAGCTTTATTTTCCAGATACCAGGACATGTATTTGAATGGAGTCCCTGGATTTGTGTCTCTTTCAGGTCCCTGGCAGACAGTGAGTCCTTTGAGGAAGGCCCCAGCACCCAGCACTAGCATGTGGTAGCGCAGGAGACACTTGTGGAAGGGCTAAACGGATGCAATTCCCTTCCCCTCACTGCTTAACAACATTCTTTCTTGCTTCCTGATGCTCTTAGAAATGCGTCATCACTCCTGTTTTCCTTCTTGGTGCCCTTCTGTCAAGTGGATCACGGAAGAAGGACAAGTGGTGAGGTTTGGGGAGGCGGGAGGGCCACTCAGAATGTTGGTGAACCTCCTAAAGAGGGGAAGGTGGGGGGCTGCCTCCCACTTTGGAAACATTTCCCTGATTGCTCTGCACAGCTCAGCAGGCAGCACTGGCTTAGTAGGAAAAGGAGGGTGAGGCAAACACCCTTTATTTTAATTAAAGCCAACTTTACATTGTTATTCCATTTGCCTGTGTTATTGCACGAGCTTACAATAAAGTTATATGGCGCCCTCAGGGCGCCTTGAGCTGCGTGATAGAATGTATCCAAGTTCAGCACTCCAGGACTGTGCTTGGCTTCTCTGCAGGGTGAACCGGAGCCAGCCCCTGGTCCTCTCTGGGGCTCCAAGCCATTGTTCGAGCTCAGATCTGTCAGCAGTGCTTGTATTTATATTTCATTCATTTGAAAAACATTTATTGAGTACTTTCCATGCACCCAGCAATTGACTAGGTGCCAAATCCACTGCTGGCATATTGCTGCATGCCCCCTGCCCCCACCCTCCCCAAGAGTATACATACTCAGTCTCCAGGACCTGGCCTGATCCATCCCTCTCCAGCATCCTGGAGCTCCATGTGGTCACCCCCACCCTCACCTGTGAATGCTTATTCTGGTCTTTCTTCTTTTGCTCAGAGGAAGCATCAGTGATTGAGTTGAACAATCCTTCATATTTAGCAGTTCCCTAAGTTCCTTCATGGAGAAGGCAATGGCACCCCACTCCAGTACTCTTGCCTGGAAAATCCCATGGACGTAGGAGCCTGGTGGGCTGTAGTCCGTAGGGTCACTACAAGTCGGACACGACTGAGTGACTTCACTTTCACTTTTCACTTTCATGCATTGGAGGAAGAAATGGCAACCCACTCCAGTGTTCTTGCCTAGAGAATCCCAGGGACGGGGGAGCCTGGTGGGCTGCCATCTATGGGGTCGCACAGAGTCGGACATGACTGAAGCGAATTAGCAGCAGCAGCAGCAAGTTCCTTCATATCTGGCATCTTGTCTGGTTCTCACAATACTCCTATTCAGATTCTTTAAGCCACAGTGCAAATGCCACCTCCTCCCTGAAGCCTCCCCTCCTCACACCTTTCCCTAGACATTTTTGGTGCTCTCTTTGCCCTGCTTTCATGGATCTCATCACAAGTTTTTCAACTTTTAAAATTAAAGCTGATTTTAGATAGAGTGAGATGTATAAATCTTAAGTGTGATTGGATGAGTATGTATATACCCAAGTAAACACCACCTGAATCAAGACATAGAACATTCCCATCATTCCCAGAAAGTTCCCTCAGGACTCTTCCCAATCAATTCCACCCTCCAGAGGCAACCGGTTTTCTGAATTTTAACACTATTGATGAGTTTTTGCCTGAACGTCGTATAAATTGCGTTTAACAGTATGTATTCTTTTATGTCTGTTTTCTCTTGCTCAGCATAATGTTTTTGAGCTTCTTCCACGTTGTTGGTGGATTAGTCATTTGTTCTTTGTGCTTGCTGAGTTGTATTCCATTTTACGGAGGTACCACTTTCTTGTTTATTCATTTACTTGGATTGGCTATGGTTTGAAGCCATTATGAATACAACTGCTATAAACATCTCTTGTATAAGAAAAATGGGCACATGTCTTCATTTCTCTGGGATAAATATCTAAGGCTGGAATTGCCAGGTCATAGAGTGGATATGTTTTTAACCTTTTATGAAGCTATCAAAGAGTTTTTCTACATGGTTGTACCATTTTACAGTCCCTCCAGCAACGTAGGAACATTTTAGTTGCTCCACATTCTTGCCAACATTTGCTCTTGTCAGCCTTTTTTCATTTTAGCTATTCTATGAGGTGTGTAGTTGTAGCACTTTGTAATTTTTAACTTGTGTTTACACATGCTTAAGATATTGAGTACTTTTTAATGCATTTATTGATTATTTGTATATCTTTCTTTATGAAGTGACTATTTAGCATATGCCAGTTTTTATTGGTTGGGCTTCCCTGGTGGCTCAGAGGGTAAAGCGTCTGTCCGCAATGTGGGAGACCTCAGTTTGATCCCTGAATCAGGAAGATCCCCTGGAGAAGGAAATGGCAACCCACTCCAATATTCTTGCCTGGAGAATCCCATGGATGGAGGAGCCTGGTAGGCTACAGTCCACGGGGTCACAAAGAGTCGGACACGACTGAGTGACTTGACTTTCTTTCTTTCTTTATTGGTTTGTCATTTTATTATTAAGAATTTCTTATATATACTGAATACAAGTAATAGGCAAGCTATATTGAGTTTCATAATATCTTTGATGAATAAAAGTCCAATTTGTCAATTTTTAATTTTATGGTTAATGCTTTTTGTGTCTTGAGAAATTTTTTCCTAGTCCAAAGTCACAAATATATTCCATGTTTTCTTCTAAAAGTTTTGTAGTTTTAGCTTTTAAATTTAGGTCTATAGTCAATTTTGAACTTTCCTTTTTTTTTTTTTTTTGGTAGAAGTGAGGTAGTGGTTGAAGTTTGATTTTTCCCCTGTGGATATACAATTGTTCCTTTCCCTATTGGATTGACTTGGTCAAAAGTCAACTGATATGTGTATGGATCTATTCTGGATTCTATGCCGGTCCCAATCTATTTGTCTACTTATGCCAGTTCCAACTTTTCTTGATTACTGTAGTTTTTTGGTAACCTTTAAAATCAAGTAGTCTTAAGTTGTCTCTGTTCTTCTTTTACAAGGTTGTTTTGGCTGTTCTACGTCATTGTTTTTCCTAAAAATTCTTCAAATAAGCTATTGTTATTTTGATTGGCATTGTATTGAATATATCAATTTATTTGGGGGACAGCTCAACAATATTAAGCCAACCAATCCATAAAAATGGTGTACCTCTCCATTTCTTTAGGACTTCTTAAATTTCTTTCAGCAACATTTTTTAGTTTTCTGTGTAGAGGTCTTACACATATTTTGCTAAATTTACCTGTTTTGTTTTTGATGCTATTTTAAATGAAATTAAAATTTTTTTATTTTCTTATTGTTCATCACATATATTATATATGATTGGTTTTTAACATTTACCTTGTATCTTGCATTCTTGCTAAAGTCATTTATTAGTTCTAATACATTTTAATAGTCTTTATTATTTTTTATAATCAAAATTATGTCATCTGTGAATAAAGACAGCTGTACTTTTGCTTTTGAAATATTTATGCCTTCTATTTCTTTTTCTTCCCTACTGCACTAAGATTACAGTGCAGTGTTGAAGAGAAATGCTGACAGTGGCATCCTTACCTTATTCTTTTTTTTAAATTTAATTTAATGTATTTAAATTTTTAATTTTATATTGGAGTACAGTCGATTTACAGTGTTGTGTTAATTTCAGGAGTACAGCACAGTGATTCATTATACACATACAGGTATCTATTCTTTTTCAGATTTTTTTCCCTTTTAGATTATTACAGAATATTGAATAGAGTTCCTTGTGCTATATACAATAGGTTCCTATTGATTATCTATTTTATATATAGTATATGTTACTCCCAAACTCTTAATTTATCCCTCTCTCCCAGGTTCCCCCTCTGGTAACATAGGTTTGTTTTCAAAGTCTGTGAGTCTATTTCTGTTTTGTAAATAAATTCATTTATATCTTTTTCTTCTTTTTTTTTTTTTAGATTCCACATATAAGTGATATGATACAATATTTGTCTCTTTCTATCTGCCTTTCAGGACTTCCCAGGTGGCGCTAATCGTGAAGAACCTGCCTGCCAATGCAGGAGACACAAGAGATGAGGGTTCGATCCCTGGGTTGGAAAGATCCCTTGGAGAAGGGAAAGACTACTCACTCCAGTGTTCTTGCCTGGAGAATCTCATGGACAGAGGAGCCTGGTGGGCTACAGTCCATTGTGTGGCAAAGAGTTGGACACAACTGAAGCAACTTAGCATGCATGCATGCATCTGACTTACTTAACATTGTATGATAATCTTTTGGCCTATTCATGTTTCTGAAATAATCTTTGCCTTATTCTTGATCTCAGTGGGAAAAGGATTTAATATTTCATTATTAAGTATGATGTTAGTTGTTGATTTTTCACAGATGTCTTTTTATTAGATTGAGAAAGTTTTCTTCTATTTCTAGATTTCTGAGTTTTTATTACAAATGAGTATTGAATTTCATCAAATGGCTTTTCAGCGTTTATTGAGATGATTTTCTGCTTTGTTGTGTTAATGTGGAGAACTGCCTCTGCCAACTTGGTGTATATATATATATACATATATGCATGAATTTGGTTGTTTGATTTGATTTGTTAAAGATTTTTGTGGGTGATATTGGTCTGTAATAATGTCCTTGTCTAAAACAAGGTATCAGGATTACGCTAATCTTATATAATGAGTTCCTCCTACATTTTCAGGAATAGTTTTGTTGTTCAGTCACTCAGTCATGTCCAACTCTTTGCGACCCCATCAACTGCAGCACACCAGGCTTCTATCCGTCACCATGTCCCAGAGTTTGCTCAAACTCATGTCCATTGAGTTGGTGATGCTTTCCAGCCATCTCATCCTCTGTTGTCTCCTTCTCCTCCTGCGTTCAATCTTTCCCAGCATCATGGTCTTTTCTAATGAGTTGGTTCTTCGCATCAGGTGGCCGAAGTACTGGAGCTTCAGCTTCAGCATCAGTCCTTCCAAAGAACACCCAGGACTGATCTCCTTTAGAATGGACTAGCTGGATCTCCTTGCAGTCCAAGGGACTCTCAAGAGTCTTCTCCAACACCACAGTTCAAAAGCATCAGATTTTTTATTTATTCAGTGTTTGGGAGAATTCGCTATTGGAAACATCTGAAGCCATTTGTGAGAATTTTAAAAAATTATGAGTTCAACTTCTTTAAACATATAAGGCTATCAAGATTTTCTATTTCTTCTCATGTCAGCATTGGCAATTTGTGTCTTTTAAGGAATTTGTTTGTTTCATCTAAGTTGTTGGATTAATCAGCATTAAGTTGTTCATAATATTCCCTTATAGCATTTTAATGTCTGTAGGATCTCTAGTGATATCTTTTATTTCTGATATTGGCAGTTTATGACTTATATTCTTCTTGGTCAGTCTAGCTAGGGGCTCATCAATTTTATTAATCACTTCAAAGAGCAAGATTTTTATTTCAATGGTTTTATTTATTGTTTGTTTTATGGTTCAGTGTATTCCATTCTTATCTATACTATTTCTTTCCTCTACTTACTTTGCTCTTTTTCTGGATTCTCAAGATGGAAACTTAGATCATTGATTTTATTTTTCTATTTTGGCTGCACTGGGTCTTTGTTTTAGCACACAGGCTTCCTCTAGCTCCAGAGCCGGCTCAGTACTTGAGAAGAGGGGGCTCTCTAGTTGTGGTGCCCAGCCTTAGTTGCCCTGCGGCATGTGGAGTCTTAGCTCTGCAACCAGGGATCGAATCTGCATCCCTTGCACTGGAAGGCAGATTCTCAATCACTGGACCACCAGGGATGTCCCAGATTATTGATTTTAAATCATTCTTCTTTTAAAATGACATTTAAAAGGTTAGAATTTTCTCTAAGCACTGATTTGGCTTCCTTCTACAAATTTTATGTTGTATTTTCATTATCATTCAAGGTTCATGCTTTCTTTCCACTCAAGTCTGTGCTTAACTGTCAGTTTCTCAGAGTCTTTCACGATCAATTCATATAATCCATTTCACCTCTACCAGTCTTTATCCATGCCTTAAATTATTTTTTTTCATAACATGATATACTACAATATGTTAACATATTATATTACACATATCTATAATATATATGATATAATTTTATGTGACAGTTTATTCACTTTTTTATTATCTATCTTCTCTACTAAGCTCCTTCAAAGCAGGGGCTATTTATTTTCTCCCCTGATGTAGCCCAAGACTTTAAAAGAGATTCAAAAATATTTGTTGAATGAAGGAATAAATACATTGTTTAAAACCCTGTACAAATATCCCTATCACAGAAGGCCTACTTGATAGCCTTTTCCAGTTCTCAGGCAAGTTCACCTCACTTGTATATAATGTTTTTATCCTTGCTTATACTTTGTCCCTGGTTATAAGTGTAGCATTATTGTCTGTCTCTTCCACCAAACACCTGCTCAAGAGCCAGGATTATGTCTCTATTCACCACTGCCCAATGTAGGGCCTGAGACAGAAGAGATTAGCAAATGTTAAGAAATAAATAATGAAGTTTCATCAATCATTCCTGCCTTGCAAATCAGCACTGAGCTAGACTTGTTTGTTAGAGCAAAAACCTCCTCGTGAATCTGGGGGATTTGAACTAGGAAAAGCTTTCAGTCTGTAGGGTGATGTTGCTTGTCTGTGATCTGGGCAATGAAGCAAGTCTGAATAGGTTGTAATAAAAGTATGTCCATGCAATATTTGGCATATATCTATACAGAAAGCTATTTATTTATCTGAAATTCAAGTTTAACTGCATAGTCTATTTTATCTGGCAACCTTAATCCACGAGTTTGTAAGTATACAATAGCTTTGAAGCCTTCTGGGAAAGGTGGTGCTTTTGTTATGGCTTAGACTGGGCAAGTGCCTAGGGGCCTGGAAATGGAATTGGCCTGAGAGCCCACTAGTCGAGGGCCCCCACTTTATAGACTGCGGCCCAGAGATTGGAAGGATGTGGCCAAGTTCACACAGCGGGAGGCTGAGGGGGCGCCAAAGGGGAGGCTGGAACTTGGGCCCCCAGCTCCAACCACGGCTCCCTCCTGGGCCAGCAGCTCTGTGCTCTGGGCTGATGGGGAGGCTCAGGTTCCCACTCCCCTGCCCCTGACCTGCCCTTGGCCAGCTTCAGAGGGGGGTCTGAGGACGAAATGTGATCCTGCCATAAAATCTATACCAAACCAACTCTTCTCACAGCCCACCCGCCCGCCTCAAAGGGGGGCACCTAATCCCCATTTATGGGGCCGAGCAGCTGGGCCTGGCCCAAGTCTTTGAACGTGAGCATGGGGTGCCCTGGGTCAGCCCAGCCTTGGCCAGGGGAACCTGAGAGTGAGGGCATCTAGGGAGGCCACGCAAGTTGAGGGGCCAGCCTGTCAAGTATGGGTGAGAATATAAAATCAGAGGACTGAAAATGGAGGGTCAGTGTGGACACATCTTTCCAAGGGTGTATGAGAAGCCTGGGCTTTGGTCCAGCAGCCGAGAAGGTATTAGGGGGTTTAAAGCAGAGAGCAATAAGATCCTAATAGCAAGATGGCTTGGAGACCCCTTAGTTACAGATTCTGGAGGTTAATTCAGACGGAATGATGACAGTTCTGACTCTGAGAGTGGTGGCCACTGGAGAGATTGAAAGGAAACCATTTAGATGTCAGGAGTTTGTAATGGGACAACTGGGCCATGGTGTCTGTGGGGGGTTCCTGAATGATGCCAGTTTTCTGGTTTGGGTGATGTGGTAGGTGGAGGTTCTGGCACAAAAGAGGAGCCTTAGAGAAGGTGCAGAAAGAAGCTGGGTTCCCTTGGGTGTGCTGAGTAGGAGGGGCCTGTGTAGACCCCAGCAAAGATGCCAGAAGGTAGATGTGAGCCTGGGGCCTGGAAACAGACCTGGGATGTGGAGATCAGGTTAGGCATCATCAGCCTTGAGACTATTACTGAGGGGAGAGTGAAAAGAGAAGAAAGAGACCCTAGGAATGCCAACAGGAAGACCTGGGTAGAAGCAGAGAAACCCACAGAGGAGATGGTAGGCCCCACCATCTGGAAGAAGGAAAACCAGAGAAGGGAAGGCTGTGGGAGCCAAGGAGACAGTCAGTGCTCTGAGAGTCCTGCAGGCAGAACCTTCGTTGGATTGAGCAGCGAGCTCGTGTTGGTTCTGAGGGGTGTGCTGATTTGCCAAGGAATGGGAGGCAAGGGCTTGTAAACACAGTGTAGACAACTCTCCAAAGATGACTGGTTGTGAAGAGATCTGGGAGGTGTTTGGGCAGAAGGGTGTAGTCATGGGAGGAGAATGTGGGCTTGAAGGAGAGGTTGTTTCTGAGATTCTCAAGGATGTTCAACTGCTAAAGGGAAGGAAGAAGTGGAAAAAGAGGCGGAAGGATGCCTTTCATTCTTGCCCAAATGTCAGACCTACATTATCTTCCAGACCTGGGAGGCCTACACACAGATACACACCAGAAACAAAGTTTCATGTCATATACTCAGCTTTACTGGATGAGACACTCTGCTATTTCCTCTTCTATTTTATCTTTTAAAATTGCTGGTCCCAGCACCCCAAATTGAATTTGTGATCCTTGAATGATTCACTGTGGTCAGTTTGAGAAATCCCAAAGTAGAAGTCATGGGCAGAGAAGAGAGAATGGGGAGGGGTGATCTCTCTAGTGGTGAGGGCTAGGATCCAGAGGGGCCGCTGGGCTTCCCCTGGGGAGACATCCCATCTGTTATCCTGGTAGGGGAAGAGGAGATGAGTGGGAGGAGGCACAGGTAAATATCCAGGTTTTGTGGCTGAAAGTTGATGGCTTTTGTTTTCTCCTTGAAGGTCACCTGTTGAAAGGTCAGGGGAAGGAAGAGAAAGGTTGGAGGTTCTGAGGAGAGGGAAAAGATTTGAACAGCTACTGGGGGGAGCAGAAGGAGCAGGGCAACAGCTTTGAGGTTTGATGGAGGTGGGCAGCCAGGGGTTTAAAGTGGTACTGATTTTCTGGGAATCTTAGTGAAGCCGATGCAAGAGAGTTCCTTCTTTGGTTGCGGTCAGGTAAGTCCTGCCATGGAACAAGGGTGGAGATTTCTTAGCTGAGTGAATGAACGAGCAAATAGCTCATTGAACACATTTGTCAATTCAACAAATATGTGGTGAGCACCATCTATGTGTCAGGTGTGTGCCAGTATGTCCCACTATGTTCTAGGAGGGGGATACAGAGGTGACAAGGCAGAATTCTTGCTCCATTGGAAGCAAAGTGTGCAGTGGACCCTTCAGACTTCATGAGGCTTTCTTGAGGGTTTCCTCCTTTCCTTCCTTCCCTCTTTTCCTCTCTCTTTCTTAAGGTGGCAAGCCCAGTCCAGTGAAAAATGCGGAGAGATGGCCATCATCTTTCCACGTCCCTGTTTGTGTTCATTTCAGCCCAAGATGAAGGAGTCAGGAAACCTGGTCCTCATTTTAAGCAGCTCAGAAATGCAAAGCCACTTGTTCCAGGTCACACAGCACATCAGCAGAGCAGCTGAGAAGGTGAGGGGCTGAATTTCCCACTCCCGGTGCTGATCTACTCCTACTGTCTACACGGCGCTGTCTCTACAAACCTTGACGTAGGTAGGATGGTGGGGTGGGAGGTGGCAGCTTGGATTTCAGTTTTCTGGAGGGAAACCTTAACAAGCTTTTCTTTTCTTGTTTCCCTGAAGTAGAGCAAACAGGGATTACCTCAAAATGAAGTAGGTCCAGCAGGCCTGTGCGTATCAGTTGGAAGCGTGGCCTTTCACCGGGAATGTCTGCCCTCAGTGGAAGGTATCCGTGTGTGTGTGTTCAGGATCCAGACCCCCCACCCCAATACAGACATCAGAGAAGGTATGGGAAGTGGCAAATCAGTATTCGTTAAAGACATACATTAAGAGGTACAGATGCTTGTGCAAACACGAATTTACAAGTTTTTATCCAGACTCACAAGTATGGACATATAGTTAACTGTATAGGTATACTTTCAAATACACTCATATTCACATTTAAGTGCTTACCCATTCATTTATACATATATACACACTTCCAAGAAGACATACCCATTTTAAACAAGCACACATATGGTGTATATTTGGGGGTGTATTCAAATGCACATACCTTAGGTGTATATTCTCATGTGTATATGTGTGTATGCATGTGAATGCACACACACACACACACACACTCACACAACAAAGAATCAAATCTAAAAGTGCTCGCTGAAGGTTGTATGCTGTGAATTTACACTCCCGAGTTGGTGATGGACAGGGAGGCCTGGAGTGCTGTGATTCATCGGATCGCAAAGAGTCGGACACGACTGAGCGACTGAACTGAACTGAACTGAACCCCTCTCCAGTCTCATTTCCATCTGGGCCTTCACCAGGGATCACATGTTCTGTCTTGCCTCCGCGCCTTTGCAGGGGCTGTTTCTTCTCCTAGAATATCTCTCACTGCTGCCTCCGCCACTCCTCACCTTTCAGCTAAGTGTATCTATCCCTTCCTCTGGGACCCCTGCCTGGGCGCCCACTTGGCATTTTCTATGCCTCCTTTCATAACACTCAGCCTCTTGTTCTAACTGCTCACACTGTCCAATGTTTAGTTCATGACTGTACATAGGAAGGCCTTAACAAATGTAGGTTGCCTGAATAATAACCACTGTGTACGGAGTGCTTGGCTATGCCAGGAACTGCAGTAGGTGGGTACAGGTATTAACTTTCTATTATTGATGGCATTTTATAGGGGAGAAAAGGGAGGCATCCTAAGTGTCAGAGCTGGGATTTGAACCCAGGGTGGACTCTTTCTACTCCCAAGTGTTTCTCTGATTCCCCTTTTCCCCAGAAGTCTGCGCTTAGAGACCCACCCACTAGTTCATCCTTATCCTGCTCTTCTTCCCAGGGACTTCCCACCTCCCTGGCCGAGGGCCTTGAGGTCCCTATATTCATATCTCAGGGGTGCCAGCCCTGGTGTAGCATGGGGCTGGGGCGGAGCAAAATCTTCCGGGAAAGGAGCAAAAGGGAACCCCTGGGAACAGGTTTGAGGGGATGTGGAGGTGGGGGTGCAGCTGGGGGCGGAGTTATTTAGCCGATCCAAAGCGAACTCCCGTGGGGAGAAAGCTCTTTTCGAGCCCACGCCCGGCGGAAGCGCCTGGGGTCAGCGCTGTCCCCTGAGCTGGAAGCGGGGCATGGGGTCCTCATGGGCAGCGTGCTCAGCTGGGTCGGGGGCGCCGGGAGATGAGCGGAACGGGCGGCGGGCCGAGCTCGGGCTCCCGGAGTGGGGCGGGCGGCTGGCCGGCCGACCGGGTGGCGAAATGTCTTTTCCAGATTAGGGGCCCAGCCCGCGCTGTTGACACAGTCGTAAGTTTTAATGAGAAATTTTGAGTATTTGCGTGGGAGACGCTGCCTCTGTGTGCACAGATGCCGCGGGCTGGCGGCGCGGGGGGCCGGGCCTCCCGGGGGCGCCGCTGCCACAGGCCCGGCACGGATTCCTTTCAGGCAAAGGGGAAACATTTAAACTCGCTCACCTTTGAACTGCCAGGGACTCTGTTTACCTTGGCTGCCCGACTGGCAGTTTTACAGATATTAAATACCGTCCTTAGGGTGATCTGGGGCCTCCCTCCATCCCTACGCCCCGCCTGGGGCTGGCCCGGGCGCCCATCCTCACGGGGGTCACTGGGGTGGCTTCCCAGGCACACGGCTTCCCGAGGGGTCGCGAGCCCCTCCCCTGCAGATGGCTTTCTGTATTTTGTGCTGGAGAGACGCCCCGGGGCTCTCCCTTCTCATCCACTCCCTAGCCCATTCATCTCTTAATTCGATTTTCTGTGTCAGGGCCAGAGCGATGTGGAGGAGATGCAAGGCTGTCTGGGGCTGGCTCACACTTTCTTGATCTCTGTGTCTAGAAAGGGGATGTCTCAAGTGTAGGCGCCTCCCAGGCAGGACCCAGGTTGCCTGGCTCTCATCTTCTCAGGGGATAGTGGAGACTCCTCTGCCTAAAGAGCCCTGCGGGACGGAGGAGGGCTCTGCTTGAGCCCCACGCTTCAGCCCTGGCGGTCAGAGGGCTCCCTGCAGAGGAGCAAGCCATGTTGATTTTACGGAGAAGGCTGCTATGCACATTTCACTGCTGATTTATTGGTTTTTAACTAGATCCTTATGCTGGGCTAAAAAAGCCATCTTGCACTTTGCAAGGCTCTGCTGACTGCTGCCGAAAATGACACACACAGGCTCCTCCTGCCCCCACCCACTCCACCAAAAGGGCTGTGGTGGAGGTGTGAGCCTGGAGTCCTGTTCTGGGCAGGGAGCTTCAGCCCCCAGCCCCTGACCACCTGCGGTGTACACTCGGGTGGGTGTGTTTGTGTGTAGAAGAATTTATGGACTTGAAGGGAGGGGCTGGGAGAGGCGGAGGTCCCAGATTGAGCCCTGGAACATACTGCCCATCTCTTCTCCCCCAGGGCTCACAGAACACTTGTCATACGTTTTGGTGAACTCCGGAGTCAGGTGAACCTAGGCTGACAGCTTGGTTATTGTCCCAGCTGTGTGATTTGGGAAAGTTAACTAACCTCTCTGACTCCTGATTCATCATCTTTGGAGTGTGTATAACTCTGATCTAGGATGTGGGGATCACGTGAAATATTAACCCAGCGTCCAGCACACAGAGGGGGCTTACTGACTAGATTTCCTTTTAAATTCTTCCTTTCAGCCCTGGCTGGTCACTCCCAGTAAAGGGGAAACTCTTTAACACATGGGTGGGTGAGCCATACTGCCTCCCAGTACTGTGTGCAGTTCTTCATGAGTCACACGGAAAATTATATACTAATATAGACCACCAGTTTATAAATCATAAAGCACTTTTAACATATTAGCTCATCAAATCCTCATAAACGTTCTATGAAAGAAGAGATGGGATAAAAGGAAGTAGCAAAGTCATTTGACCCAGACAGATAAAGGGATTTTATCGTAGAACCATAATTTGAACCCAGGGCAGACAATTTCTAGCCTAGAGCACTTTCCTTGACAGCAGCTGTCTCTCCTGTTATTCAACATTGCTTCTCTTCTTAGGGAGAATGGCTTCATGGAAAAGGAGGCTTTTCTTAGGGAGAGGGATCTTAGATACACAGATGGGATACTTACAGACATGGAAGCAAAGGAGACCCACATGACACCCGCCTGTTGGAGAAGCCAGCCTTGGAAGAACAACGAAAGCAGGGTGGGCACAGTGAAGACAGGTCTGATTGAGACCCCCAGAACTCAAGGAGCTGGAGGAGGACGCTGGCCGCATCTGCAGAATCCATCAGGCGGCTTGATGGGTCGCCGTTAAACAAAGATGGGATAAGGTTACATGTGTTTTCCGTGGGAGTCGGCTCCAATTTCAGCCTGATGATTTAGTCAGGTGTAAGCATGAAGTTTCCAATTTAGAGAAATAAATCTCCAGTGATTTTATTATCCCCTGTTTTACCCTGACACCCAACTTCACCCCGGCCCCCTGTCAAAGCCCTCATGATGTGTTTATATAGGGCGCACTGTAATTGATTGGCATGCAATAGAACATGACACAGAAAATGTGGCCTTCCCCACCAGGCCCAACTCTGGGAGCTTCCATATTTCATCATCCCTCGGGCCCAGTCTCAGGCCCCCACTCACAGTGGCCGCAAATTCCTGGGATTCTAAGTTGTCTGGGAATAGGAGGACAGGGCTAAGGAGTCCAGTCAGGCACCCCAAGGCGGGCTCAGAAGGAGTTTTGATTTGGAGATGTGGGGTGAAGAACGCCAGAAAGGGACATCTGCCCTGGATAGAGGCTCTTTTGGAATGGCCTGTCTCCTGACCTCAGAGGTCCTGCCTTTTCTGAGAGCTGCTGAAATGAATCATCTGTGTCTCCGAGGCTTGGTAATTCTACAGTTCTACGCTTCTGAGATGGTCAGATTCAGATAATTTTTTATTTCAGTCTATGACTCTGTGGTCCTAGATTTATGAGTCTATGACAATAATAAGTAATACAGGTAAATACTATTGTATACTATGATAATATTTCCCATAAATATGAATATAAACGTAGGTGTGGATTTGAATACTGGTATTAGTGCTAAACTAATAATTCCAGTGTTGTTTATCATAGGCTTTCAATATGCCCAGCATATTAGGTACGTTATGCATTAGGTACCTTATGAAATTCTTTCATTTACTTTTCCCAGCAACTCTGTAGGAAGACATTGTAATCTCTGTCTTATACATGATACCACTGAAGATCAGACAAGTTAAAAAGTTGTTCAAGTCTATACTGTTGGTCTCTATGTTTTAAGATTCTGGGATTTTAGTATTCTTGCCTACAAAGCAGTCAAGATAAGAGGGAAAGCAAACAGATATGGGTTGAGAAGCAATTCCAACTTCATGGGTTGTTGTTAGATATGTGCCTTATAAGTGCCCAGCGTTAGCACAGCTGTCACTGATGCTGTCTTCAGTCCTTGGAGAAGTATCAAGGTAGAGAATCCCCAAGATTCAGGATAGAGAATGAGGGCTCAACCTTCACCTAATCCAGATGATGGAGGAGTGCACTTCTGATTTCTTTAGAATCATATCATTTCTGCATCTGAAGGAAAGAGTCATTAGCCCAGCCTCTCAACTAGGATCTAGGTTCTTCCCCTGATGGAGGTGGGGTGCCTATTTTCTATTTGTGCATCTTTAGAACGGGAAGCTTCTACCTCTGAATGAGCTGAAACATGTTTTCCCGTAGCTTTGATTTAGGGATACTAACTCTTACCTGCAGTTCAGTTCAGCTCAGTTGCTCAGTTGTGTCCAACTCTTTGTGACCCCATGGACCACAGCATGCCAGGCCTCCCTGTCCATCACCAACTCCTGGAGTTCACTCAAACTCATGCCTATTGAGTCGGTGATGCCATCCAACCAGCTCATCCTCTGTCGTCCCCTTTTCTTCCCGCTTTCAATCTTTCCCAGCATCAGGGTCTTTTCAAATGAGTCGGTTCTTCACATCAGGTGGCCAAAGTTCTGGAGTTTCAGCTTCAACATCAGTCCTTCCAATGAATATTCAGGACTGATTTCCTTTAGGATGGACTGGTTGGATCTCCTTGCAGTCCAAGAGACTCTAAAGAGTCTTCTCCAACACCACAGTTCAAAAGCATCAATTCTTCAGTGCTCAGCTTTCTTTATAGTCCAACTCTCACATCCATACATGACTACTGGGGAAACCATAGCCTTGACTAGATGGACCTTTGTTGGCAAAGTAATGTCTCTGCTTTTTAATATGCTGTCTAGGTTGGTCATAACTTTACTTCTAAGGAGTAAGTGTCTTTTACTTTCACGGCTGCATTCACCATCTGCAGTGGTTTTGGAGCCCAAAAAAATAAAGTTTGCCACTGTTTCCCCATCTTTTGCCATGAAGTGATGGGACTGGATGCCATGGTCTTAGTTTTCTGAATGTTGAGCTTTAAGCCAATTTTTTCACTCTCTTCTTTCACTTTCATCAAGAGGCTCTTTTAGTTCTTCTTCAATTTGGTGTCATCTGCATATCTGAGGTTATTGATGTTTCTCCCAGCAATCTTGATTCCAGCTTATGTGTGTAGGGCCACAAGTAAATCTGCTTCCTCTACTCGATGACTTTGGAGATTTTGAACCATAGTACGTGAAATCTGTCTACTGACTTATCCACTCATCCATCCATCCATCCCCCCATCATCTATTAATCACACACCTGAGTGTCTATCCATTTCATCATTCACCTATTCGCTCATCCATTTTCCACTCATCATCCATCCATCCATCCATCCATCAACACATTAATTCTTCCCTCCTTTTGTCTATTTCTTCATCTCTCCATCCATCCACCACTACTGTAATAGCCATCCCTCATTCATCTATTCATCTCTCCATTTACTTGACTCATTGAGAGACAGTCACTCAAATGGCACTTGTCAGGCACTCTGGGGAGGAAACAAAGATGAATATACTCTCAGTAACCTTGCAAGAGAGACTAGGCTCTCATCTACAGGGTTTGCTCATTTCAAGGTATCAACAGTGTAGATGTTGACCAATAGTTTTAGCAGTTTGTACATCAGCACTGGGTGAGGGGTTCAGGCTCTAAGCACAACTAGGGGTCAGAGAGGGACCAAAGTGAATGTGCTATTCAGATTGGGCTTCCTGCATATTATTTTCTTGACTTTATATGCTGGTTTCTCAGACATGATCCCTCCACTGGACCAACCCTGAAGTTTTGTAGTGATTCCATTCATTCATTCATTGGTTCAAGAAATAGTTTTTGAGCATTATTGTCTATCTCTTCAGATATTGTGGTGAGTAACAGATTTATCATTTAGTATAGGAAGCAGATGATAAACAAGTAAACAAATAAGTGCCCAATATAATTCCAAATAGTAATAAGTGCCATTAAAAAAAAGAGCAGGAAAGGACAGAGCAGGAAGGAAGATGCTATTTTAGATAGGAAGACTGGGAAGACTTCTCTGAGAAGATGACATTTGGGCAAGGATAGGAATTGTTGGGGATTCCTAGGGATGGAGGCCCCAGTTCTTGGCTTCCCGTTTCCACTGGAGAAAGGGAAAGATATGCACCAGGACTGAAATCATGGGAGCCTTGGGCCCTTAGCTGGAAAAAGAAAGATGGTTCATCAAGAAGCAGAGCTGGGACCTCCTTGGTGGTCCAGTGGTTAAGAATCCACCTGCAAGCACAGGGGACATAGGTTTGATCTCTGGTCCAGGAAAATCCCACCAGCCTTGGGGCAACTAACCCTGTGTGCCAGCTACTGAGCCAGTGCTCTAGTTCACAAAGCCACAACTACTGAAGCTCTCATACATAGATCCTATGTTTCACAATAAGAGAAGCCGCTGCAGAGAGAAGCCTGTGCGCTGCAACAAAGAGTAGCCCCTACTCACCACAACCAAAGAAAGACCCAGTGCAGCCAAAAATAAACAAATAAATAAATCTCCCCCCACCCCAAAAAAGATGAGTCTTAGAATCCCCAAGGGGCCAGGAGAGGTAGAGGGCCAAGGTGAAATCAGTGCCTTTCCTTTGGGGCGAGAAGAGAGAATGATGTACTCAGCCTAAAATGAGAGATGAATGGAGACAGTTGTAGGCTTGGAGTCCAGATACCTGGTCTCTAACCCTAGTCTCTGGTTTACTGTGGTACCTAGGAAAATCCCTTCCTCTCTTGAGATCCTTACTATAAATTGAGGGGTTTAAACCAGATGATGCTTGTGAATCCTTCTAGTTAGAACATGCTTGATTTGCACTGATATAAAATAGGCTGGAATTTCAGCAAGAGGGTAGCAGGTAAGATATCAAATGCAACTTCCACTAAAACAGTTTACCTACCGTGGGATACACTTTGCCTTCTAGAAACCTGGTAGCCAGACACACGGATCTGTTCTGGGCCCAGATTGGATCTAGGCCTCAGGGAATTGATTGTATATATCACTTGATGTGAACAGCCAACTCATTGGAAAAGACCCTGATGCTGGGAAGTTTGAAGGTAGGAGAAGAGGGCAACAGAGGATGAGATGGCTGGATGGTATCACTGATGCAATGGACATGAACTTGGGCAAACTCGGGGAAATGGTGAGGGACAGGGAGGTCTGGCGTGCTGCATTCCATGGGGTTGTAAAGAGTCGGACACAACTGGGCAACCAAACAACAACATGATCATTTATATCCAAAGATGTCCCCAGGTGAACCATGCTTCCTGGTATTCCCGTCCTGTGCATTCCACTCACAATTACCTGGGCTGATCCTGTGACTCTTCTGACCAATAGAGTGTGGTGGAAGTGATGATGCACCAGTTCTGGTTGGAAGATACCTGATGCATACATAACAAATTACCACAAACTTGGAGGCTTAAGACAACACTCATTTATTAGGTCACAGTTCTGTAGGTCTACGCATGGCACAGATGGGTCCTCTGCTCATGACATCACCAGGGTGAAATTAAAGGTGTTGGCTGGGGCTGTGACCTCATCTGAGGGTTGGGGTTAATCTTCTTTCTGAATTCTCTCGGCAGCACTGAAGTCTTTGTGGCTGTAGGACTGGGGTCCTCATTGTCTTTCTGGCTCTCAGCCAAGGGCCTGTCTAAGGTCCTAGAGGTTGTTTTCATATACTAGCAGCATGGCCCTCTCTCAGCATGGCAGTTCTGTTCTTCCAAGCCAGCAGAAGAATTTCTCTCTCCAGTTTGCTGTGATGGCATCTTACATAGTATAACATAATCTATGCCATTGCCTTTGCCATATAATGTAACATAATCAACAGAGTCACTTTCCCACCATATTTTCAGGTCCTGTGCACACTTAAGGGGAAGGGATTATACAAAGTGTGTACACCTGTGGGTGGAAATCTTGAGAGTCATCTTAGGATTCTCCCTATCTCACTGACCCAAGATTTAGGAAGACCTGGCAACTTCCACTCAAGTCCGCTTGAGATCCCTGAGCTGTGATCTAAGAAGTCAGGCTGCCCTGATAGAGAGACCAAATGGAGAAGCCACCTGGGGAGGGGATAGGTCTTGAAACTACATGGAATGAGAGAGGCCTAGGTGCCCAAGTGTCCCAGCTGAGCCCAGCCTTCTAGCCATCCCTGCTGAAATGAGCTTTCTTTGTGAGATGCACAGATGAGCTCTCTTAGATATTCCAGCCCAGTTATGCCCCCTGAAGTCTGCAGCCCTAGAGGACATCATGTGGGGTAGAAGAACCATCCAGCTGAACCCAGTCAACCCAATGAGAGTAGTAAATGATTCCACCTGCCAAATGCTCCTTGTCCTAGGAGGAAATATGGTTCTTCCCATTGTATTTTTGGGGTCATGGCAAACCTGTCTCTTGTGTGGAATTTCTCCACAGCAGAGTCTCTGTTGTGGAGGGTGGTGCCATCATTGAGGGATGTGACTGGTCACAAGGCTGGTTCCTTCCTAATTATCTTCAGAGGCAATGTGGCTGAGTGGGGAAACTTCTAGAAGAGAAGGCTAGGGATCTGGACAGTAGCACCAACTGTTACCCTACAGCGTGATCTTAGAACTATAGGCATCAATTCTATGGTGTTCATACACATTAACATACGACATAATAACATTAATTCAACACAATAACCCTGGGAATAGATACAGTTATTACTCCATTTTATAGATGAGGAAATGCAGGTACAGAGGTGTTAAGTAACTTGCCCAAAGTCACACAGCTAGAAAGCGGTGGAAGCTGTCTCTTCCCTGAACAGAATAATTCTGACTCTCAGATTCTGGAATTTCATGGTTCTAGGATGTCTAAGATTCTACAGCTCTTAAGGTCCTGGTAGTCCCAAATTCCATTAGTTTGAAGATCTTAAAATGCTCAGATTCCAGGTTGAAAAAGCAAATGCCTGGCATTTGTGGGAGTGGGGGCCCAGGCTGTGAGGGGGAATGACACAGCTTGAACCTTCAGCCCCCCTCAGCCCTCCGCTCCAGCAGTTAAAGACACCACTGCCCCTGTAGGCACTGCTTTCATTTCTCTGAAACTTGAAACCTCTCTTGGAGCCTTTGGTGGTAAGAGAGCAGGAGGGAGACCTCCTTGCCCCATAACGCCTGCAGCATCCACGGAGAGGGGCCAGAATAAGCAGTGAGAACGGGACTCGGAGTTCCCTGAGAATGATAACATTCTCCACATCCCGCAGACCCCAAATAAACCCACGTCGTCCTCAGGCACTGCCGAGGCCTGAGGAGGGGAGGGAGGTGAGTGTTTGCATAGGGCCCACCACCCTGGGTGTTGTGTTTCTGTTGGAGTGGGGGCCATAGGACTGGCGGCCCTAGAATAGCTATCCGCTTCTCGACCGCGGGGAGGCCGTCCAAGGCCCGGAAGCAGGGCTGGCTGGCTGCGTTCTGCAGGCAGAGATAAGAGCCAGGTCAGGGTTGACATGTGGAAGTGTTTAAGAGTCCGGGAGACTGGACACTGCAGAATGAGATGTCCTCGAGGGCCTGGGGGCCCAGGGGTGACTGACTCCAGTGGCCTCATTCTACAGATGGCGAAACTGAGGGGAAGAGAGTGGCTACCACACAACATTCAGTGTGGAGTACAGAAAAACCTCTGGAAAGGACCCTGCACTTCAGTTCCACCAGCCTAGTTAGTGCCCTTAACTCAAATACTGTCTCATCTCCAGGCCTCTGTTCATGCTGTGCACTCTACTTGGAGGGCCTCCCACCTCTTCTTTTCCTGTCGAAATACTTAGCATTCAAGGCACAGCTCTGAATCTTCCTCCTCCAGGAAGCCTTCCTTCATCCTTCCCCTGTCTCTGATATCCTTTCACCCCCTTGTCTGAGTACTGCCTCTCTCTTTTGTTACATGTCACTGTCCCCTTTCAAGTAATAATAATAGTGAACTGACTGATAGGCCAGGCAATTCACATGCATCCTCTTAAAAAAAAATCCTCAATACAAATGGGCAAACTGAGGAGCAGAGAAGTTAAGCAACTTACCCAAGGCTGCACAGCTCATGGCTAGCAGAGCCTGGGTATTGATTCAAACTTGGTATGGCAGTATAGTCCACACTCCTGTATTTCGTTTTCATTTTAGGACCTAGCATAGTGTCTTACACCTAGTAAGTGTGTTGTTCAATAAATATTTGTTTACTAAATGAGGGAGGTGCTTTAATAAGAAAATAAAATTTACTTGTTATCCTGCCACATAGAGAGTCTGGGAAGTCATCCTTTAGATTTTTTTTATAATGCAGGGATACACTTTCTGTTTGTTTGTATTTTGTCTGAGCCATGCAGCATGTGGGATCTTAGTTTGCTGATCAGGGATTGAGCCCGTACCCACTACAGTGGAAGTGCAGAGCCCTAACCACTGGACAACATTTTATCATCATTTGAAGATGATAGATCAGGCATCAGTGTACAATGTTTGACATTTTGTTGTGTTTTTTTTTAATATCTAATAAGTATTCATTGGATGAAAATACACAAGCTGCTGCTGCTAAGTTGCTTCAGTCGTGTCCAACTCTGTGCGATCCCACAGATGGCAGCCCACCAGGCTCCCCCGTCCCTGGGATTCTCCAGGCAAGAACACTGAAGTGGGTTGCCATTTCCTTCTCCAGTGCACGAAAGTGAAAAGTGAAAGTGAAGTCGCTCAGTCGTGTCCAACTCTTAGCGACCCCATGGACTGCAGCCTACCAGGCTCCTCCATCCATGGGATTTTCCAGGCAAGAGTACTGGAGTGGGGTGCCATTGCCTTCTCCGACATAAGCAATAGTCTGTGCATATTAAAGAGATTTGAGGAGTGTTGCAAGGCTTGCCAAAAACACCTCCTCTGCCTTGTGACAGTAGTCCTAGAAATTCCTATTGTTAGACTCACTCCTCTGGATTAAGTTACTGCTTCCAAGGGGTTCTGGAAAATTAAATATTGTATATCAGTTACCTGAGAAAGACTAAGCCAATTAGCACTTGGAATAGATCTGTTCCCAGTCTTGATAGAATGACACGACATCTTTTTCAGGTTAAGGAAGTTCTTTTTTATTTCTAATTTGCTAAGAAGTTTTTCCCTTTTCAATTATGTATGGATGTTAAATTTCATCAAATATCGTTTCTGCATCTGAGATGAACATACCATTTTTCTCCTTCAATCTGTTTATATGGAAAATTTGTTAAACATTTTTGTATGTCAGATCATCTTTGAATGATGAAGATAAACCAGCTTGCTCATTATGGGTTATCTTTTTTATATTTCTGCATTCAGCTTTTTAATATTGTTTAGAATTTTTGCCTCTGTGTTAAATTGGCCTATACTTATCCTTTCTCATACTTTTCAGGTTTTGATATTGTGTTTATGATAGCTTCTTATGATAAGTAGGGAATATTCCCTCTTTTTATCTATTTTGAAACAGCTGTGTAAGACTGAAATTATTTGTTCCTTCAGTAAAAACCTTGGGTCTGGATTCTCTTTTAGCAAAAGAGAATTTTTCAACTACATGTTTAAAATATTTCGTGACTATAGGGCAATCTAGACGTTTTAACTTTTTGGGTCAGTTTTGGCAAATTGTAATTTGCTTTTTTCATCCACAGTTTTATATTTATGTACAAAAATTTGTCATAATATCCTTTTTTAATATTTGCAGCATATATTTAGTTATAACTCCATTCACTGCTAACTTTTTCCCCTTTCTTGTTGAGATATAATTGACACATAACATTATATTAATTTCACGTGTGCAATATAATGATTTTGTATATGTAAATATTGAGAAGTGATCACCATCAACTGATCAGCACCCAGTTACAAATTTTCTTCATCTTCTGAGAGAGCTTTTAAGATCTCTCGTAGTCACTTTCAAATATACAATACAGTATTATTATTATTATTATAGTCGCTTTACACTACTGTGTCATTTTCTGCTGTGACAGTGAACTAGCCATATGTATACATGTATCCCCTCTTTTTCGAATTTCCTTCCCATTTAAGTTACCACAGAGCACTGAATAGAGGTGCTATACAGTAGGTTCTCATTAGTTATCTATTTTATACATAGTCGTGTATATATGTCAATCCCAATCTCCCAATTCATCCCACCCCTTTTCCCCCTTGGTATCTATACATTTGTTCTTTATGTTTGTGTCTCTATTTCTGCTTTGCAAATAAGGTCATCTATACCATTTTTCTAGTTTCCACATATATGCATCAATATACAGTAGTTGTTTCTCTCTTTCTGACTTACTTTATGCTGTATGAGTCTCTGGGTCCATCCACATCTCTGCAAGTGACACAATTTCATTCCTTTTCATGGCTGAGTAATATTCCATTGTTTATATGTACCACATCTTCTTTATCCATTCCTCTGTTGATGGATATTTAGGTTGCTTCCATGTCCTGGCTATTGTAAACAGTGTTGCTATTAACATTGAGGTTCATGTATCCTTTTGAATTATGGTTTTCTCTGGGCATATGCACAGGAGTGGGATTGCTGAGTAATAATGGTAGTTCTATTTTTAGTTTTTTTTTTTTTAAGGAAACTCCATTCTATTCTCCCTAGTGGCTGTATTAATTGACATTCCCACCAGCAATGTAACAGGGTTCCCTATTCTCCACACCCTCTCCAGAATTTATTGTTTGTAGATTTTTTTAATGATGGTCATTCTGACCAATGTGAAGTGATGTCATTGTAGTTTTGATTTGCATTTCTCCAGTGGTCATGTATGGATGTGAGAGTTGGACTGTGAAGAAAGCTGAGCGCCGAAGAATTGATGCTTTTGAACTATGGTGTTGGAGAAGACTCTTGAGAGTCCCTTGGACTGCAAGGAGATCCAACCAGTCCATCCTAAAGGAGATCAGTCCTGGGTGTTCATTGGAAGGACTGATGCTAAAGCTGAAACTCCAATACTTTGGCCACCTCATGCGAAGAGTTGACTCATTGGAAAAGACTCTGATGCTGGGAGGGATTGGGGGCAGGAGGAGAAGGGGACGACAGAGGATGAGATGGCTGGATGGCATCACCGCCTCAATCAATGTACATGAGTCTGAGTGAACTCCGGGAGTTGGTGATGGACAGGGAGGCCTGGTGTGCTGTGATTCATGGGGTCGCAAAGAGTCGGATACGACTGAGCAACTGAACTGAACTGAATCGTCCTGTTGAGTATCCTTTCATGTGCCTGTTGGCTATCAGTATGTCCTTTTTGGAGAAATATCTACTTAGGTCTTCTGCCCATTTTTTGATTGGGTTGTTTGTTTTTCAAATATGCAATACAGTGTTATTAAATATAGTCACCATGCTGTACACTAGCAACCTCTTATTTAATCCTCACACTATCCGTCTTGATAGATAAGGAAATCGAAACCCTGAGAGGTAAAGTTATCTGCCTGAGGTCACACACCCAGGAAATTCCAGAGAAGAGGCATACACCTGGGTCTGACTGGCTTCACCATGCACACCCAAGCCACGGGATTCTCAATTTCCTAGATGTCACTCATCTTCAAGGACATGGCTCTTGGTCATGCTGCCTTTTCATTTTTCATCTACACCTGACCCCACTCTGTCAGCTGTTCAGGGGCAGAACTCCTGCTAGCTTCACTGAACGATTCCCCAAAAAAAGTGCCCACTGAAAGTTGGGTTAATTTAGGGACTATGAGACCATTAAGGTGGAATAATTTAGGACCCAGGGAAGGGCCCAGATGATGAGCGTCCAGGGTGTTTCTGGTCTGTGTTGTCCCTAAACCATCAGGATAGTTTCTTGGAAGATGGTGTTGAGCTCTCCCTTGAAAAATGGTATAAGAGGCGGAATCAGAGGAAGCATTGAGGTGGGAAGAGGGAACCTACAGGAGCCAGAGAGAGGCTCATTCAGCTGGAGTTGGAGCCCCTTGATGCTGAAAATTGGAAGCCTTAAGCCACAGAGGGAAAAGCACTGAGACTTGGTGAGAGAGGCAGTGGGGATCCGAGGTGGGTTCTTGGGTGGCAGAATGATGGAGATTCCCAGGGCAGCCCAGGAAGGAACTCACCAGGTGTGTCTCCAAGCTTCTCCCACTTGCCTTGCCTTCAGTGACGAGCCCTGGCCACCTCACTGGAGGATGATCCTGTGGTGTTTCCTGGAACGATTCCTCAGGTAGAGGCACCTGGAGATGATGGAGAAAAGGACATAAGTTGCAAGAAGACCAGGGAATCCATCAGGTGGCCATTTAGTCCCTCAGGGCAGACCGACTGGGGCACCATGTGCAAGGAGCATGATGCTGAGCCCAGGTCTCCAGTTGCCCTGTCTTCTGACCAATAGTGGACCACTGGGTTTCCAAGCTCATCCAGACGTGCACAGTGTGTACGTAAGGGCCCAAGCTTTGGGATCCGGCAGGCTGAGGCTATCTCCCAGCCTTACCACCTTACCAGCCAGGTGCCTTGACACAAATGGCTTAGTTCCTCCAAACCTCAGTTTCTGGTTTCCTCATGTGTAAAATAGGCACAAAACCCTGTATTTCTCAGGGATGTAAAATAATTGGCCCACAGGAATGCTTGGAAGATGATGGCCATCCCTGCAATGCTATTTCATCTACATCCCATCCTTGTGCCTCTGTCTGTCCAGTGGGATTGTAGGGCCTCTAATAGTTCCAGTTAGAGTCCATGTGCCTCTAGATCTTTCTGGAGCTGCAGACAGCTGTCATCTGCTTTTTGGTCAGTGGCTCCTGGATTTGGGATCAGGAGCCTGGGCCAGCTCTCAAAGTTGTTTGATTCTCTGGGTTTCTGATTCCAAGGTTCTCGGGACCCCTGCTTTCACCCCCAGTCTCTCTGTGAACACCCTCCCTGCCTCCTCCTCCCATCTCTGTCCCCTCAGTGTGACTCTGCTTGCTCACCTGCCTCCAAACCTTTGCTCACACCTTCACCCTGGAGCACCTTCCCCTTCACTCTCCATGCAGCTTTCTCTAACTTCTCCTTTTAGACTCTAGTGGGCTGGGTCCTTTGGCTTTTTCCCAAGACTACAGGGTGGGTATTGGGTGAATGTCTTTAGGTGGCCTGGGATAGAAGAGACATTTCCAAATGTCAGGATCATAGGCAACTGTCCATCCATTCATTCAATCATCCATCCATCCATTTATTCATGAAGCTCATGCTCTGGCCAGGCCCTTTGCTGGTGCTGGAACACTGAGGGAAATGGCACAGCGAAGTCTTAAGGAGCGGCAATTTTGGTGTTTGCCTGACCAAAGTATCAGTATCGATTCTGCCACTTTCTAACTGTAGCCTTTGCAACTGATCTACCTTCTCTGAAATTTACATTCAACATTTGTAAAAGGGATTGTTGTGAAGATGAATGGGGATAATCCACTTATTGGTGTCTCAATGGTAAAGAATCTGCCTGCATTGCAGGAGACAAGGATTTGATCCATGGGTCAAGAAGATCCCCTGGAGAAGGATATGGCAACCCATTTCAGGACTCTTGCCTAGGAAATCCCAAGGACAGAGGAGCCTGGCAGGCTATAGTTCATAGGGTCACAATAGTTGGTCACGACTTAGTGACTAAATCACCACCACCAGTCTTCTTGGGCTGCAGTAACAAAATGCCACATACCAGGTGGCTCAAACGACAGAAATGTATTTTCTCTGTTCCAGAGGCTGGAGGTCTGAGATCAAGGTGCTAACAGTGTTGGTTTCTGGTGAGGCCTCCTTCCTTGGTTTGTAGATAACTCTGCTCTTGTTGTGTCCTCACATGGCCTTTCTTTGTGCATCAGTTTTTATCAGATTAGAGATCTGCCATTCTAACCTCATCTAAAAGTCCTGTCTCCAAATATAGTCACGTTGGGGATTAGGGCTTTAACATAAGATTTGGTGGGGACACAGTTTAGTCCACAGTATCATGTTAAGTGTTTAGCTGAGCTTGGACGGTGCTTAGTGACTGCTCCTATGGAGTCTCAGCTTAACGGCTGAAGGATATGATGGCGATGATGAAGACTCAGTCGCTGTGTCCTTCAGAGTTTCTGGATCTGGTCGCAGAAACTGGCCTGTACATAGGAAAGGATGAAAAGGGGCTAGGGATATTTAGAAAGATTATCCAAGGGTAGAGTCAGGATGCTGTTCTAGGTATTTGTCTACAGCATTGTGCTGCTTAGAGTTGTGATCTCAAAATTAAAGTGTGTGTTTCCGTGGACTGGGAGCTCCCTGAGGGCCACAGCCTGCTGGCCCAACGCTGGGGGCCGAGCACACGATCAGGTACCTGAGAGTGTGATGATAACTGATAGCCATATAGACCACAACTGGCTTTGAGGATTTATTGAGTTACTAAAATGATTTAGCTGGAGTAAAGCTCATTAGATAATGAGCATAGCTTTTAGGCGCAGAAGTAGGATAAGCCCTGGATGGAGCTGAGGCTGCTGACCATGGCAGACCAGGCATCACCTGCTCAAGTCTCACATCTCTCCCTCCATCCTCCGAGGGGCCAGGGTCAGTGTCTGGGGGAGTCAGGACTGTCTGTCCAGCTGTGCCAGGAGCTACAGGAGCAAACAGAGTTGTCCACTGGTGACACTGCTTAACTGATTTCCCACTTCAGCTTCCTTATAAGCCTTGGGAGGTAAAACAGGATTTTTACAATCATTTGTCAGCAGATGAAGCCGAGACCCAGGGAGTGGGAGTGACTTGCTAAGGTCAGGAGTATGAGCAAGCCCGGGGCAGATGTGGGACCAGGCCTCTCTTGTCCTGACTCACCCAGGCCTCTGTGACCTGCCTCTGTGGGAGGGGTCTTCATGGCTAAGCAGACACATGTGGTCATCTCCAGCTCCCTGGAGAGCCCCATGGCATCGGGCACACTGGATTCAGTGCCCTTTAGGTTGATCCTCCACTCCTCCAAGGTCATCTTCCACTTTGAGGGTTTTCTCTGCTTCTCACATCAGCAGAGACCCAGGAAGGGGTTTGAAGGTGAGGTTTTGTGCAAGGAGAGCTGGGCTAAGTGGGGACTGCAATGTCTCCTGCACACAGGATAGAAATGAGAGATGGGTTGGGGGTTGAGGGAGGCTTGAAGGGGTTCTCTTTGCACAGAGGCCTCCTTGGGAGCACCAAGGAGGGGAAGACCTGTCCCGCCCCCTCACGGAGGCCACATGTTGTCCTGGTTCAGGCAGGCATTCTGGAGCCAAGCACATGAGCACCCACTCCTCCACCCTGCTCTGCAAGCAACTTACACCTCTGAACCTCAGTTTTCTCAGTTTGACATGGGCACACTCATAAGGATACTTAGCTCATTGTGTGGTTGAGAGGGTCAGATGAGGTAATGCACTCTGACACCCGGGAAGCATTAGATAAGACCATGATTTGCTTTCTCCTGGCCAGGAGTGAGGGAGACACATGGTTTATATAGGGCTTTCCCTCTCCTGGGGGAGGTCCACAGCACAGGGGTCCACAGCTCAGGAGGAAGGGGGGCCAAGCCCATCATCTCCCCACATGCCTGAGCCGAGGAGAGAGGACAGGCTCCAAGGAGGCCCCTGCCTGGCCAATCCCCAGTGATAAATCATGAACATGTTTTTAATGATTATTTAAAGCTCTTGGCTGAATGCCCATCCTGGAAGGGCCATCTTAGCCTTTGTCAGGCTGTGGTCGATTGGAGGGAAGCCTGCACATCCCTTATTGAGGGTGGCTTCTTTTATTCCTTTATTTTTATAATAGACTCACTGACACAATATTATTCTTGGCCCCAGCTCAGACCCTCTGAATATGTTCAGAGGCAATAGGCTGGCCTGGCCAGGGTACTGCAAGCTTCCCATCAAGGGGGTGGCAGGAACAAAAGCTCAGCGATTTCTTATCCAAGTTTCTGATAGAGTGAGGAAAGAGAGAGTACGTCTTGCAGAGTTTGCAGGCCTGGGTCTGGGCTTCCTCTACTCAGGGTGAGGGGAGAGAGCTGAGGCAAAGGGGGAGAGGTAAGGGGGTGGATGTCCTTCTCAGTTATCTTTCCATTCATTTAGCAGTCCTCACCATGCACAGGAACAGAGGACCAGCTAGAACAATGGTTGTCAAACTGAGCGTCAAGGAACCCTAGGGTTCCTGAGACACTCAGAAGGAGCGATGGCTTCTCACGGCTCCTCAGCCCAAACAGCCCTGATTTTATTTTGCTTTGGGCTCCTTTGTAAGGTTTTACTTGAAGAAAGAATTCTGAGAGTTAAAAGAAAAATCTGAATATCACTGGCTTATACCCTTATTGTATAGAAGGGGAAACTGAGCCCCAGAGAGGGGACAGACTTGCCTAAGGTCACACAGACATTTGCCAAGTGAGGATCCATCTCTTGGCCCCTCGTTGTGTGAGGAGCCCGAGCCAGTATGTGAAACAATCAGGGAACAATCAGCTCCACTGGTCTGGATGCAAGTGTGCAGGTGGCGTCCTGTGTCAGCATATGGCCAGGCGTGCGGGGGACCCCAGATGCTGGCACCCTCAGTTTCTTCCTGGTTTCCAACGGCATCCAATGAGAGCTTAACAAGCTCCCCTGTACAACTTCGAGGGTCAGCTTCCAGAAACCTCCATAGGAGGACAAGTCCACAGTCAAGAACTTTGGAAGAAAACTGGGTAGGGGGAAGTATCTATCAGACAGGGTCCCTGGAGGAAACACAGCCACCCTCTGGGTGGTTAATGGAGGTAAGGATTGCTTTTTTTTTAATTGTGCATATATATATATATATATAAAACATAAAATTTTCCATCTTAGCCATATTTTGATGGTAATTAAAAATTTTTGTATTGAAGTACAATTGATTGCAGTACAAAATGAAGCAGATCAAAGGCTAACAGAGTTTTGCCAAAAGAATGCTCTGGTCATAGCAAATACCCTCTTCCCACAACACAAGAGAAGACTCTACACATGGACATCACCAGGTGGTCAATACCAAAATCAGATTGATTATATTCGTTGCAGCCAAAGATGGAGAAGCTCTATACAGTCAGCAAAAACAAGACCGGGAGCTGACTGTGGCTCAGATCATGAACTCCTTCTTGCCAAATTCAGACGTAAATTGAAGAAAGTAGGGAAAACCACTACACCATGCAGGTACGACCTAAATCAAATCCCTTACAATCATACAGTGGAAGTGACAAGTGGATTCAAGGGATAAGAACTGATAGAGTGCCTGAAGAACTATGGATGGAGGTTCGTGACATTGTATAGGAGGCAGTGATCGAGACCATCCCCAAGAAAAAGAAATGCAAAAAGACAAAATGGTTGTCTGAGGAGGCCTTACAAATAGCTAAGAAAAAAGATGCAAAAGGCAAAGGAGAAAAGGAAAGATATACCCATCTGAATGCAGAGTTCCAAAGAATAGCAAAGAGAGGTAAGAAAGCCTTCCTCAGTGATCAATGCAAGGAAATAGAGGAAACCAATAGGTCTAGAAAGACTAGAGATCTCTTCAAGAAAGTTAGAGACACCAAGGGAATATTTCATGCCAAGATGGGCACAATAAAGGACAGAAATCGTATGGACCTAACGGAAGCAGAAGATATTAGGAAGAGGTGGCAAGAATACACAGAAGAACTATACAAAAAAGATCTTCATGACCCAGATAATCATGATGGTGTGATCACTCATCTAGAGTCAGACATCCTGGAATGTGAAGGCAAGTGGGCCTTAGGAAGCATCACTCTGAACAAAGCGAGTGGAGGCGATGGAATTCCAGTTGAGCTATTTCAAATCCTAAAAGATGATTCTGTGAAAGTGCTGCACTCAATACGCCAGCAAATTTGGAAAACTCAGCAGGGGCCGCAGGACTGGAAAAGGTCAGTTTTCATTCCAATCCCAAAGAAAGGCAATGTCAAAGAATGTTCAAATTACCACACAATTGCACTCATCTCATATGCTAGCAAGATCAGATCAGTCACTCAGTCGTGTCCGACTCTTTGCGACCCCATGAATCGCAGCACGCCAGGCCTCCCTGTCCATCACCAACTCCCGGAGTTCACTCAGACTCATGTCCATCGAGTCAGTGATGCCATCCAGCCATGTCATCCTCTGTCTTCCCCTTCTCCTCCTGCCCCCAACCCCTCCCAGCATCAAGGTCTTTTCCAATGTGTCAACTCTTCGCATGAGGTAGCCAAAGTACTGGAGTTTCAGCTTTAGCATCATTCCTTCCAAAGAAATCCCAGGGCTGATCTCCTTCAGAATGGACTGGTTGGATCTCCTTGCAGTCCAAGGGACTCTCAAGAGTCTTCTCCAACACCACAGTTCAAAAGCATCAACTCTTCGGTGCTCAGCCTTCTTCACAGTCCAACTCTCACATCCATACATGACCACAGGAAAAACCATAGCCTTGACTAGCCAAACCTTTGTTGGCAAAGTAATGTCTCTGCTTTTGAATATGCTATCTAGGTTGGTCATAACTTTCCTTCCAAGGAGTAAGCATCTTTTAATTTTGTGGCTGCAGTCACCATCTGCAGTGATTTTGGAGCCCAGAAAAATAAAGTCTGACACTGTTTCCACTGTTTCCCCATCTATTTCCCATGAAGTGGTGGGACCGGATGCCATGATCTTCATTTTCTGAATGTTGAGCTTTAAGTCAACTTTTTCACTCTCCTCTTTCACTTTCATCAAGAGGCTTTTGAGTTCCTCTTCACTTTCTGCCATAAGGGTGGTGTCATCTGCATATCTGAAGTTATTGATATTTCTCCCAGCAATCTTGATTCCAGCTTGTGTTTCTTCCAGTCCAGCGTTTCTCATGATAAGTTAAATAAATGGGGTGACAATATACAGCCTTGACAAACTCCTTTTCCTATTTGGAACCAGTCTGTTGTTCCCTGTCCAGTTCTAACTGTTGCTTCCTGACCTGCAAACAAATTTCTCAAGAGGCCGATCAGGTGGTCTGGTATTCCCATCTCTTTCAGAATTTTCCACAGTTTATTGTGATCCACACAGTCAAAGGCTTTGGCATAGTCAATAAAGCAGAAATAGATGTTTTTCTGGAACTCTCTTGCTTTTTCCATGATCCAGCGGATGTTGGCAATTTGATCTCTGGTTCCTCTGCCTTTTCTAAAACCAGCTTGAACGTCAGGAAGTTCACGGTTCACGTATTGCTGAAGCCTGGCTTGGAGAATTTTGAGCATTACTTTACTAGCGTGTGAGATGAGTGCAATTGTGCGGTAGTTTGAGCATTCTTTGGCATTGCCTTTCTTTGGGATTGGAATGAAAACTGACCTTTTCCAGTCCTGTGGCCACTGCTGAGTTTTCCAAATTTACTGGCATATTGAGTGCAGCACTTTCACAGCATCATCTTTCAGGATTTGGAATAGCTCAACTGGAATTCCATCACCTCCACTAGCTTTGTTCGTAGTGATGCTTTCTAAGGCCCACTTGACTTCACATTCCAGGATGTCTGGCTCTAGGTCAGTGATCACACCATCGTGATTATCTGGGTCATGAAGATCTTTTTTGTACAGTTCTTCTGTATATTCTTGCCATCTCTTCTTAATATCTTCTGCTTCTGTTAGGTCCATACCATTTCTGTCCTTTATCGAACCCATCTTGGCATGAAATGTTCCTTTGGTATCTCTGATTTTCTTGAAGAGATCCCTAGTCTTTCCCATTCTGTTGTTTTCCTCTATTTCTTTGCATTGATCGCTGAAGAAGGCTTTCTTATCTCTTCTTGCAATTCTTTGGAACTCTGCATTCAGATGTTTATATCTTTCCATTTCTCCTTTGCTTTTCACTTCTCTTCTTTTCACAGCTATTTGTAAGGCCTCCCTAGACAGCCATTTTGCTTTTTTGCATTTCTTTTCTATGGGAATGGTCTTGATCCCTGTCTCCTGTACAATGTCATGAACCTCATTCCATAGTTCATCAGGCACTCTATCTATCAGATCTAGGCCCTTAAATCTATTTCTCACTTCCACTGTATAATCATAAGGGATTTGATTTAGGTCATACCTGAATGGTCCAGTGGTTTTCCCTACTTTCTTCAATTTGAGTCTGAATTTGGCAATAAGGAGTTCATGGTCTGAGCCACAGTCAGCTCCTGGTCTTGTTTTTGCTGACTGTATAGAGCTTCTCCATCTTTGGCTGCAAAGAATATAATCAATCTGATTTCAGTGTTGACCATCTGGTGATGTCCATGTATAGAGTCTTCTCTTGTGTTGTTGGAAGAGGGTGTTTGTTATGACCAGTGCATTTTCTTGGCAAAACTCTATTAATCTTTGCTCTGCTTCATTCCATATTCCAAGGCCAAATTTGCCTGTTACTCCAGGTGTTTCTTGACTTCCTACTTTTGCATTCCAGTCCCCTATAATGAAAAGGACATCTTTTTTGGGTGTTAGTTCTAAAAGGTCTTGTAGGTCTTCATAGAACCATTCAACTTCAGCTTCTTCAGCGTAACTGGTTGGGGCATAGACTTGGATTACTGTGATATTGAATGGTTTGCCTTGGAAATGAACAAAGTAATGCTCAAAATCCTCCAAGCCAGGCTTCAACAGTATGTGAACCGTGAACTTCCAGATGTTCAAGCTGGTTTTAGAAAAGGCAGAGGAACCAGAGATCAAATTGCCAACATCCATTGGGTCATTGAAAAAGCAAGAGAATTTCAGAAAAATGTCTACTTCTGCTTTACTGACTACGCCAAAGCCTTTGACTGTGGAAAAACTCCTTCACAACAAACTGTGGAAAATTCTGAAAGAGATGGGAATACCAGACCACCTGACCTGTCTCCTGAGAAATCTGTATGCAGGTCAAGAAGCAACACTTAGAATCAGACATGGAACAACAGACTGGTTCCAAATAGGAAAAGGAGTATGTCAAGGCTGTGCATTGTCACCTGCTTATTTAACTTACATGCAGAGTACATCATGAGAAATGCTGGGCTGGATGAAGCACAAGCTGGAATCAAGATTGCTGGGAGAAATATCAATAACTTCAGATATGCAGATGATACCACCCTTATGGCAGAAAGTGAAGAGGAACTCAAAAGCCTCTTGATGAAAGTGAAAGAGGAGAGTGAAAAAGTTGGCTTAAAGCTCAACATTCAGAAAACTAAGATCATGGCATCTGGTCCCATCACTTCATGGGAAATAGATGGGGAAACAGTGGAAACAGTGTCAGACTTTATTTTTGGGGGCTCCAAAATCACTGTAGATAGTGACTGCAGCCATGAAAGTAAAAGATGCTTGCTTCTTGGAAGAAAAGTTATGACCAACCTAGATAGCATATTAAAAAGCAGAGACATTACTTTGTTGACAAAGGTCCATCTAGTCAAAGCTATGGTTTTTCCAGTAATCACCTATGGATGTAAGAGTCGGGCTATAAAGAAAGCTGAGGGCCAAAGAACGGATGCTTTTGAACGTGGTGTTGGAGAAGACTCTTGAGAGTCTCTTGGACCGCAAGGAGATCCAACTAGTTCATCCTAAAGGAAATCAGTCCTGAATATTCATTAGAAGGACTGATGCTGAAGCTGAAGCTCCAATACTTTGGCCAGCTGATTAGAAGAACTGACTCACTTGGAAAGACCCTGATGCTGGGAAAGATTGAAGGTGGGAGGAGAAGGGGATGACAGAGGATGAGATAGTTGGATGGCACCACTGACTCGATGGACATGAGTTTGAGTAAGCTCCAGGACCTGGTGATGGACAGGGAGGCCTGGAGTGCTGTAGTCCATGGGGTTGGAAAGAGCTGGACATGACTGAGCAACTGAACTGAACTGACAGTTCATTTACAATGTTGTTAATTCCTATTGTACAGCAAAGTGATTCGGTTATACACATATATACATTCCTTTTTTAAAAATATTGTTTTTCATAATGGTTTATTGTAGAATTTTTTTAAATTGGAGGATAATTTGCTCTATCACTGCAGATGGTGACTGCAGTCACAAAATTAAATGACGCTTGCTCCTTGGAAGAAAAGCTTTCACAAACCTAGACAACATATTAAAAAGCAGAGACATCACTTTGCTGACAAAGTCCATGTAGTCAAAGCTATGGTTTTTCCAGTAGTAATGTATGGATGTGAGAGTTGGACCATAAAGAAAGCTGAGCACTGAAGAATTGATGCTTTTGAACTGTGGTGTTGGAGAAGACTCTTGAGAATCCCTTGGACTGCAAGGAAATCAAGCCAGTCAGTCCTAACGGAAATCAGATCAGATCAGATCAGTTGCTCAGTCGTGTCCGACTCTTTGCGACCCCATGATTCGCAGCACGCCAGGTCTCTCTGTCCATCACCAACTCCCGGAGTTCACTCAGACTCATGTCCATCGAGTCAGTGATGCCATCAAGCCATCTCATCCTCTGTCGTCCCCTTCTCCTCTTGTCCCCAATCCCTCCCAGCATCAGAGTCTTTTCCAATGAGTCAACTCTTCGAATGAGGTGGCCAAAGTACTGGAGTTTCAGCTTTAGCATCATTCCTTCCAAAGAAATCCCAGGGCTGGTCTCCTTCAGAATGGACTGATTGGATCTCCTTGCAGTCCAAGGGACTCTCAAGAGTCTTCTCCAACACCACAGTTCAAAAGCATCAATTCTTCGGTGCTCAGCCTTCTTCACAGTCCAACTCTCACATCCATACATGACCACAGGAAAAACCATAGCCTTGACTAGCCAAACCTTTGTTGGCAAAGTAATGTCTCTGCTTTTGAATATGCTATCTAGGTTGGTCATAACTTTCCTTCCAAGGAGTAAGCGTCTTTTAATTTCATGGCTGCAGTCACCATCTGCCCTGATTTTGGAGCCCAGAAAAATAAAGTCTGACACTGTTTCCACTGTTTCCCCATCTATTTCCCATGAAATGATGGGACCGGATGCCATGATCTTCGTTTTCTGAATGTTGAGCTTTAAGCCAACTTTTTCACTCTCCACTTTCACTTTCATCAAGAGGCTTTTGAGTTCCTCTTCACTTTCTGCCATAAGGGTGGTGTCATCTGCATATCTGAAGTTATTGATATTTCTCCCGGCAATCTTGATTCCAGCTTGTGTTTCTTCCAGTCCAGCGTTTCTCATGATGTACTCTGCATGTAAGTTAAATAAGCAGGGTGACAATATACAGCCTTGATGAACTCCTTTTCCTATTTGGAACCAGTCTGTTGTTCCCTGTCCAGTTCTAACTGTTGCTTCCTGACCTGCAAACAAATTTCTCAAGAGGCAGATCAGGTGGTCTGGTATTCCCATCTCTTTCAGAATTTTCCACAGTTTGTTGTGATCCACACAGTCAAAGGCTTTGGCATAGTCAATAAAGCAGAAATAGATGTTTTTCTGGAACTCTCTTGCTTTTTCCATGATCCAGTGGATGTTGGCAATTTGATCTCTGGTTCCTCTGCCTTTTCTAAAACCAGCTTGAATATCAGGAAGTTCATGGTTCACGTATTGCTGAAGCCTGGCTTGGAGAATTTTGAGCATTACTTTACTAGCGTGTGAGATGAGTGCAATTGTGTGGTAGTTTGAGCATTCTTTGGCATTGCCTTTCTTTGGGATTGAAATGAAAATTGACCTTTTCCAGTCCTGTGGCCACTGCTGAGTTTTCCAGAAAGAATGAAGGGATGGAGCCAAAGCAAAAAGAATACCCAGCTATGGATGTGTCTGGTGATAGAAGCAAGGTCCGATGTTGTAAAGAGCAATATTGCATAGGAACCTGGAATGTCAGATCCATGAATCAAGGCAAATTGGAAGTGGTCAAACAAGAGTTGGCAAGAGTGAATGTCAACATTCTAGGAATCAGCGAACTGAAATGGACTGGAATGGGTGAATTTAACTCAGATGACCATTATATCTACTACTGTGGGCAGGAATCCCTCAGAAGAACTGGAGTAGCCATCATGGTCAACAAAAGAGTCCTAAATGCAGTACTTGGATGCAATCTCAAAAACGACAGAATGATCTCTGTTCGTTTCCAAGGCAAACCATTCAGTATCACAGTAATCCAAGTCTATGCCCCAGCCAGTAACGGAAATCAGTCCTGAATATTCATTGGAAGGACTGATGCTGAGGCTGAAGCACCAATATTTTGGCCAGCTGATTGGAAGAACTGACTCACTTGGAAAGACCCTGATGCTCGGAAAGATTGAAGGCAGGAGGAGAAGGGGGTAACAGAGGATGAGATGGTTGGATGGCATCACCAACTCTATGGGCATGAGTTTGAGTAAGCTCCAGGACCTGGTGATGGACAGGGAAGCCTGGGATGCTGTAGTCCATGGAGTCACAGAGTTGGACACGACTGAGCGACTAAACTGAACTGAATTTGCTTTATAAAGTTGTGTTAGTTTCTGCTGTACAACAATGTGAATCAGCATCATTTTAGGCATTTTAAATATACAGTTCAGTGACATCAGGCTTCCTTGGTGGTTCAGGTAATAAAGAATCTACCTGCGATGCAGAAGACCTGGGTTGAGAAGATCCCCTGGGGAAGGAAATAGCAACCAACTCCAGTATTCTTGCCTGAAGAATTCCATGGACAGAGGAGCCTGGAGGGCTACAGTCCATGGGGTCACAAAGAGTCAGACACAACTGAGTGACCAACACATTGCACATCAGTGACAGTAAATATATTCACATTGTTGTACTTAATGTTGTGCTTAATTGTTGTACTATCACCACCATCCATCTCCAGAGCTAAACAACAACTCCTTAAACACTAATGCCTCCTCCTGGCAACCCCCATTCTACTTTTTGTCTCTATGCAGGTCAATCCTTTGTAATTCTACTTTTTGTCTCTATGCAGGTTTATCCTACGTAAGAAAGTGAATGGTTTTTTTTTAAGAGACTCTTTACAAGGTGTGGATAGGATTTAGAAGCAGTGAGGCATGGGCCATGGCCTGGGGCTGGTAAATCAAATACTGTTTTCTCTTTGAGAGGTGATGGCTGGAACTACCCTTGGCTCAAGGAAAGGGTGGAGGGTGGAGGTAGAGGATCTATGCAAGATGCTGAGCTCAAAGCCTGGGGAAAGCCTCCAAGCTGTTCATAAAGACACAAAAATAAATCACAGAGGCAGTTTGTATATTGTTGGAGAATGACAATGGGAAGGTGTAATGAGTTCCCATTTCCTGCCCAATGCCCCCTACCCATTTCTCTCACTCAGTGATTTGCTGGCAAATTTGTTTTGCTTTGTGGCAGTTGATTTGCAGGATGAGAGGTGCTCCCCTGCCCCCCAGTGTCGGATACTTCACTCCAATCGCCAGTGCCTCTCTCAATTCACAGCAGCAACTTTGCCAACTTCAGCCTGCCCGGTCCTTCACCCTCCCAGAGAAGCAGAGACACTGGGATATTGGTGAAGAACAAGCAGAGTAGAGGAGGTGTTTCCTAATTACCCTCACTTGGGCTGTGGAGTCTTAGCTCTGCCCACATGACTGACTCCTCACTAAAACCTCTGCGCCACCTCTGTATGTGTGTATGTGTATGTGTGTATGTGTTTCTCTCTGCGCCACCTCTGTATGTGTGTATGTGTATGTGTGTATGTGTTTCTCTCTGCGCCACCTCTGTATGTGTGTATGTGTATGTGTGTATGTGTATGTGTGTATGTGTATGTGTGTATGTGTTTCTCTCTGCGCCACCTCTGTATGTGTGTATGTGTATGTGTGTATGTGTTTCTCTCTGCGCAACCTCTGTATGTGTGTATGTGTATGTGTGTATGTGTTTCTCTCTGCGCCACCTCTGTATGTGTGTATGTGTATGTGTGTATGTGTTTCTCTCTGCGCAACCTCTGTATGTGTGTATGTGTATGTGTGTATGTGTTTCTCTCTGCGCCACCTCTGTATGTGTGTATGTGTATGTGTGTATGTGTTTCTCTCTGCGCCACCTCTGTATGTGTGTATGTGTATGTGTGTATGTGTTTCTCTCTGCGCCACCTCTGTATGTGTGTATGTGTATGTGTGTATGTGTTTCTCTCTGCGCCACCTCTGTATGTGTGTATGTGTATGTGTGTATGTGTTTCTCTCTGCGCAACCTCTGTATGTGTGTATGTGTATGTGTGTATGTGTTTCTCTCTGAGCCACCTCTGTATGTGTGTATGTGTATGTGTGTATGTGTTTCTCTCTGCGCCACCTCTGTATGTGTGTATGTGTATGTGTGTATGTGTTTCTCTCTGCGCCACCTCTGTATGTGTGTATGTGTATGTGTGTATGTGTTTCTCTCTGCACCACCTCTGTATGTGTATGTATATATGTGTGTCTCCATCACCTCTGAATGTGCGTGTGTATGTATATATGCATTTTTCTCTCCTCCTCTCTTTCTCCTCTCATTTTCTTCTTCCATCCTTCCATATTCTAGGCTCAGCATATCCATCAGTGAACTCTCCTCCCCCTCGGACACTGTGTTGCCCAGTGCCTTCCTGCATCCACCCCTGAGCTGATGGGTGAACTCTGACTTCTTATGTCTGGGGAGAAACCTCAAGAAATCCCAATCCCTTACACCCCTAACTGGGACATGGGAATGGGGGATGCTTAGGAGGGAAGCAGTCAGTGTCAGAGGCAGGAATTCCTGTGTTCCACCCGGTTTTCACTACTGCTTATGTTAAAAAAAAACAAAACAAAACTGTCATTGTGTTGATTACTCTCTGGGAATTTTGCACATATTTATAAACTCACTTAATTATCACAACAACCCTGCCCGGAGGCTTTATTCCCATTTTTCAGAGGAGAACTTTGAGGATTAGAGGTCAAATGACTTCTCAAAGGTTGCACAGTTGTCTGTCACAGAGACTTGAATGTAGGTAGATCTGTCTCCAAAATGCTTTTCAACCAGTTCAGGAGGTAGTGAGTTCCTGGTCTCTGGAAGCATGTAAGAAGTGTTGGAATTGCCCCCTGTCATGGAGAGAGCACATCCAGGAGGGTTTTCCTTCCTGTCCTGAGACGCTGACACTGTGACTAGATTTAGGTTCTGACTTGGATTTCCTCTAATTGACACGTGTCTCTTGGGAAGCAGTGTTGGGCCAGGCACCTCAGTGGGGTCTGGTCACACAGGGAGACAGGCATCCTGGGTAAAGGGGCAGGGAGAAGGGGCGGGAGGGCAGAGTGCTTGCGAGCAGTAATTGCGGAAATAAGTTCTCTCTCCTTCCTGTCCTTGTTTGTTGCCCTGGGCTGATTTTGGAGTCCAAGAAGGGCAAAATTTAAAAATCTATTTAGTTTTGAACCAAAGTGTCACCAGGATTGCGATGTGCTCTTTATGTGTTGGAAAGAAACAAGCCCAGGGCAGGGAGCAGAAGTGCTGGCTTTGATCCTGCTGCTGCTGCAGGTTTGTGGTGTGATTTTGGGCAAGCTTCGCCATGTATTTAACGAGGACTTGGGGAGGCAGATGGCTGAGGACCCTCTGGAGTCTGATGCTCAGTCCCTGGGAGGGAAGCAGCCTTGCAGGTGTGCCGAGCGGGGGCTGTACTGAGGGGCTCCATAGCATGCAGAGTGTGGTCAGTGTTGACTCAGTTTCCCCTGCTCTTGCCAGCCCCCAGATTCCCATTCCAGCTAAGATCCTCAAAAACTGAGATGATAAATGTGGTTTTAAGCTTTTTTGGGGGTAACTTGTTATGCAGCAATAAACAACTGAAACACTCACACATCTGTGATCATATGGCAAAGATGGTCTTACTTACATGCCTGGTGGGTGGCTGGCTGGCTGGCTGATGGCCTGGGATTCTTCACGAGGGGCAGTCCCAGGCTTCCCAGAGCAGTGAGAGAGGCCAAGTCACAATATGTAAGTGCTTTTTAAGCCTCTGCTTGCATCACATTTGCTAACAGCCACTGGCCAAAGCAGATCACTTGGTCAACTCATGTTCAGAGGGTGAGGAAAACAGTCTCCATCTCCTGCAGGTTGGGGAGGAACTTGTGGCCATTTTGTGAAACTGCAGAACATGAAGCTCCTGTACTAAATATCCCTTCCTTCTCCACTTGCTCACTTTTGAACAGACTGTGTTTTGTAAGACTGAGTCTAAATCAACTCTTACTGAGCATCCGTGATGTGGCAGGTGTTTTCACCATCATGGCCTTAATTAATCCCAGACAATAGCCCTTAAAAGGTAACCCACTGTGTGGGTGAGGAACGCAGGTTCAGAAAGGCAAGGTGGTGGCCTGCAAAAAGCTGGTTAACTGGCAGAGCCAGGATCCAGTCCACATCTAGGAAGTCCAAGTTTGGCATTAGTTTTACTTTCTCTGTCAAGATGCCCAGAACTTTCCATTTAACTTGGTCTTTTCAGGTATACACAGGCAAAATATGTGGAGACTTGTCCTGGTTGGGTTCTCCCCAGGAATCCCTGTTCTGTGATGACTGGTCAGGGCTGAAGGTGAAAAGTCTGTCTGGGGCAGGAAGTTTGGGCAAAATGAACAGACTCTAGGGGGCGACAAAGGCCAAGTCGCCTTCTCATTGCTACCCTATGCTCCATTCCTTGGAGGAGAGAGATGCTGGCAGTTAGGAGAGAAAACTGTCATCTTTAGGCTTTAAGAAACCATGAGAGGGATGGGAGGAAGGAGGAAAGGAGAGAAAAGAGGAGGAGGAAGAAAGAGGAGGGAGTAGAGAGAGGTATAAGAAGGTAAAAATGGAGGGAAAATAATAAAAACACATAAAGAGAATGAGGAATAAGACAGGGACCTGGTGAAAAAGAGCAAAAAGAGAGGGGCAGATAGAAAAACTCCTAAGATGGGGATGGAGAGAAACAGAGACAGGGAGACAGAGATGCATGGAGAGATAAGGGAAATAGAGAAAGGGCAAAGGGAGAGAGAAAGGAAGTTGGCAGGGTGGTGGAAGAGGGAGGAGGCGGGAGAGGGGAGGAGAAGGCTTTAGTCATGCCGTGTGACCTTGGCTAGGTCAGGTCAGCTCTCTGCGTCTGATAAAAAAGGACTGACTGCAGAAGTAGTGGCGCGAATGACCTGAGCAAATACTCATGAAGACTTCAGAAACTCTAAAGTGCTAACAAACCTACACTGCTCCTACTGGAGTATTATCATTCTCATGCTATGGTGGGAGATGCTAGAAAAGAGTCAAAACAGGGGACATGTTTCCCGCCTCTTCTCTAATGAGAGGCTTGGTGTCAAGGGAACACTGGAGCTTCTTGATACTAAACACTACTGCATGTAAGATGTTATGGTGGGAGAATGCAATGCTAGAAAAGAGTGTCAAAACAGGGGACATGTTTCCCGTCTCTTCTGTAATGAAAAGCTCGGTGTCAAGGGAAAACTGGAGCTTCCTGATACTAAGACACTACTGCATATAGGACGCCAGATCGATTTAAGTCCAATTTAGGGTGGTGGGAGAGTTGTCGCATTATAGGTACATAATTAAGAAAAATAACTGAGAGCACATAGTTGTTCCTACAACTGCTCGCTTTTGTTTTTCAGGATCATAGTTGACATTTGAGTGGACACTAGAACTTCTATATGATACACTGTAGATCCCCTTTAGGTCATCAATAATTACACAGAATGTCATGGTGATGATGCTGCCTTTTTGCTCATGTAAATAGACTTAATTTTCTTTTTAAAAGATTAGCAGTATAGGGACTTCCTTGGTGGTCCAGTGGTTAAGATTTTGCCCAAGCAGAGGGTGCAGGTTAGATCCCTGGCTGGGGAGCTAAGATCCTGCATGCTTTGTGGCCAAAAAGCCAAAACATAAAACAGAGGCAATATTGTAACAAATTCAATAAAGACTTAAAAATGGTCCATATTAAAAAAATCTTTTAAAAAATGATTAACAGTATAATGTCAGGACATATTGAAGACCACTGGTGTTTCACATGAATTTCTGCTTTGGATAAATACACAATGTCCCTCCCCTCTCCATGAGCTGCGCCGCATGTTGCTGGAGGTAAAACAGCTTTTTTTGAGATTTAACTGGAAGCTTTTGACAGGTAGGTGTTTAGTGTCTACGTTATAGGACTTGATGGATCAATTTGTCAGACCCACCTCACACCACTCAGAAAATGCTCTGATTTATTTGGGAAGACTGGGCAATTTTTATTGCCGGTAACTGCACTGACTGGGGGGTGGCAGGCCATTTCTTGCATAAACAGTAACTTTAAAAAAAAATCACCATGAAATCTTTTTGAGGACATTTAAAGCAGTATTTAGGGATCCAAATTTAAGTTAATAACCAACTCTTTCATTGAAAATTACACATCTGAAGTAACACTGCATAAACATGTCAACTACCTGACTACTTATTCCTCCTCTTGAAGGTTGACCCATTATTATAACACACATTCTGATTTCAGAAATTCTAAAGTGTAAAGAAGAACAAATGTAGGAAATGCTAGTGGTTAAGAACAATGGAAATGACCTAATATAGCTTATTGATAAGAGAGAACCAAATGTGTTGACAATGTCCTGATTATATCTAATGTATTAATTCAAAATGGCATACTTCTGCCTCTTTTGAGTGAATGAGATACTATGCCTGCAATACTCAATGCTGCCACTAGGTAGTGGTATTGTCTTCAATGGCCTTAAGTATCTGAACTTCCTCCATGCAGTCTAAGTGTCAGAGACTTCTGGCACTCATCTAGCCAATCACCTCCCCGCCCCCACCCCCCAGCCCCCATCCCCCAACCTAAAATAAGTCTGGTTTGAGTTATGGTTCTGGCACTAACTAGCCATTAGGCCTTAGGTAAGTCAGCTTTATCACTGGAGAGGAGGGGGATAAAGTAGTGCCATCCAGGCCTTCAGCATTTTATATCTGTAGAGCACTTCTCATCTTGCCAAGAACCCTCAGACCATGTCCCTCTAGGTGCCTAGACAACCTGGCATGAGGTTGATGGTTACAGCTGTGAGCTGTGTAGGGCAGGGAGCATAATTTATAACTGGACTAAGCCCTTACCTTGGTACATGTATCAATTCATACTTACACAATAGCAGTGTCATGTACTGAGTGCCCATCTCGATACCAGTTCTTTTAATCCTCACAGCAACCCTATGAGGTCAGTATCATTGTTATGCCCATTTCATGGAGGAGGAAATCCCCAGGGTTGTAGGAAGATTAAATGACTTAATGCATGAAACTTGCTAGCATAGTTCCAGGACACAGTGCTTAGGATTTACAGGGATTACTATTAGCAGATGAGGGGATCAGGCTCATAAACTGGGGCATATAAAGCAACAGTGTACAAGGGGCTGTAGAAGCAGAGAGGAGGGGACAATTGATTCTTCTTGGGAAGGGATCCAGGAAGGTTTTGCTGAGGAGGCAACATGCAAGCTGGATGGTAAAGGACAAGGAGGGATGGCAGAGTATGTTACTTGTTTTCCCAGTTCTGTTTATCTCCTCTTCCTTTTGGTAATAGAAATACCCTTCCTAGTGAAGTTGCTTCCCATGGCTGGAATGAGGATGTGGTGTAGATAGATGAGTTGGGCCATGAAGGGATGGCAGAGCAATACAATAGAAGGAACCTGGGTCCCTAAAGCACAGCTGCCTCATTCACCTTGGATCACACACCTATCTCCAAACCACTGCGAGAGAGAGACATGAACTTCTATCTTGTTTGGACCACTGTATTGTTGGTTCTTTTATCTAAAGCCTATTACTTTGTCTGAAGCCTAAATTGTGCAGGTAAAAACAGAGGAATATTTACAAGGCAGAAGGAATAGCATGTGCCAAGACATGAAATATGAAAGAAGTTAGAAAGCTTTAGGAAACCATCTCAGAGTATTTCTGTGGCTCAAGTAAGATAAATGTATATAAAGTACTTTGTATAGTACATTCTAATTGCTCACTAAGTGAAAGCTGCATAATGATGTAAATGTACATCTGATGTAAATGACTTCTCAGGGCTTCAGCTGTAAAATAGGAGTAATGCCACCTGTAGGATGAAAACAGAGGTCTGGACCTTTCTGTTCTAAGAGGGTATGAATAACATGGAGAAACTGTATTGGGAATAAGATTTAAAAGAAAAACAATTACTAAAGGGTAATGAGTACCCTGCGTTCCCACTGGTTTAAATAATTTACTAAACAAAACCTCTGATGCTGTCTCATCATTCCAGTTAACACCTGTCCTGCTCAGTCAGTCAGTCAGTTCAGTGGCTCAGTCGTGTCTGACTCTTTGTGACCCCATGAATCGCAGCACGCCAGGCCTCCCTGTCCATCACCATCTCCCGGAGTTCACTCAGACTCATGTCCATCGAGTCAGTGATGCCATCCAGCCATCTCATCCTCTGTCATCCCCTTCTCCTCCTGCCCCCAATCCCTCCCAGCATCAGAGTCTTTTCCAATGAGTCAACTCTTCACATCAGGTGGCCAAAGTACTGGAGTTTCAGCTTTAGCATCATTCCTTCCAAATAACACCCAGGGCTGATCTCCTTCAGAATGGACTGGTTGGATCTCCTTGCAGTCCAAGGGACCCTCAAGAGTCTTCTCCAACACCACAGTTCAAAAGCATCAGTTCTTCGGTGCTCGGCTTTCTTCACAGTCCAACTCTCACATCCATACATGACCACTGGAAAAACCATAGTCTTGACTAGATGGACAGTGGGCCCTAAAAAGTATAAGCAGCTCCTTGAAGGGGTTCTGGATGGCCAGTGCTCCATACTTTTCACAGGCAGGTTTCTCAGTTCTTTCTCCTCCCAGGTAACTCCTTTACTTTACTTCAGAAGACTCTGTACCAACATTACATCTATTGAGACCTACCTTGACCTTCCCTTCTGGGAAGATCTGCTTGATTCTCTGCCTCAACATAATAAGCATCTCTATCGTGGTTTTATTCCTTTATTATTGGTTCAGCTGCCACTTTCCCCTGCTGGGTTGTGAGCTCTCCCAGGGCAGAGAACCTGAGTGTTTCACTTTTGTTTCTTCAACACCCAGCCAGAGTAGAAGCTCCATTTACATTCACTGAATGAATGAGGTGTTCTTGGGTAGATATGCAGGGTCAGTTGAGGGGGTGGATTTAAGGGATGTTAGAAAGTCAGATGTGAAAAACAGAACAGGTTTCTCATCTACACAATAACATATGAGCATTGCTGTTTAGGCATTGCTATTGCTTTCGTGGTATTCTTAAAATGCTGTTTACAGGTGGTGAGAAGTCTGCTGTCTAAGAGGTGGTTTGGAAGAGTGAGGGAACATTGACTTGGCCGTCAGATCTAGGTTCTAACTATGGCTCTGCACTGACCTGCTGAATAAACTTGGGCAAGGGCCTTTACCTCCGGGATTCAGCTTCCTCAGCTGTAAAATGAAGCAATGAAACCTTTCACAAGAGTGTTGAGAGAAGTAAATAAATGTGTAATAGCAGCTCATAGGTTTTTGTAGGCATATTAGTGCTATTAATCACATCCCTTAAGTTGCCTTCATCCTTGCCTTCTCCCTGTGAACTCCAGATTGTATGGTGATCATCAGTACTGTGGAGTTTTGAACCAAACTGCGTAGGTTACCTATCACTTCCTAGCCACTGACTTCAACAAATCAGTTCACTTCTCTGGGGTCGTTTCCTCATCTAAAAAATGATAAGCACGGACCTTAAAGAGTTCCTATAAAGATTATATGTAGCTTCCTGGATGGTACAGTGGTGAAGAATCTGCCCTCCAATGCAGGAGGTGCAAGAGACATGGGTTCACACTCTGGGTTGGGAAGATCCCCTGGAAGAGGAAATGGCAACCCACTCCAGTATTCTGGCCTGGAGAATTCCATAGACAGAGGAGCCAGGCGGGCTACAATCCTTGGGGCTGCAAAGAGTTGGACATGACTGAGCAACTGAGTGCACACATACACACACCCAAAGATCAAATAAGCATTATTTTATTTGTATTTCAAATAGTTCATTATCTATTAACATAGTTCATTATTATCTATTAATAGTGAGTGTATATTAATAGTTCATTATTATCTATTAATATAATATCTCAGAAGGCAATGGCAACCTACTCCAGTACTCTTGCCTGGAAAATCCCATGGACGGAGGAGCCTGGTAGGCTGCAGTCCATGGGGTCACACAGAGTCGGACACAACTGAAGCAACTTAGCAGCATAAATGTATGTGTATATATATATATATATATAATATATATATAACATACTAGTGCCTGGCATGAGGGAACCACTGCCTAAGTGTGTGTCAGTATTTTCTCTCCTTGTAGAAGGTAGGAAGCTCCAGGCAGCTGAGAAGATGGGGGGAGGGGTTCAGCAGAGAGGGAGGCTAAATGGGAGTTGGGGTCACTGAGGGCAAACTCCCTCCAACAGATCTTACTTCGGAATCTGCATGTTGGACTCACATGCAATCTGCTGCTAAAAACCAATGAAAGAACCAAAGTTCACAATTTTCCTTTTTCTTTTAAGAAACCCAGAGGAATTCCAGGTCACCTCTCTGAAATAATGCTCTGCAACTCCCCCCAACCCCTCCCCCCGGCCGCCGTGTACAGTGCTTGCTTGAGCCTCGGGAACAGGCCTGGGGCCCTGTACACACTAGCCATGCAGCCCGGGGTTACCTGCTACAGCGCCTCACTCCGGACCCTCCTGAAGCAGTCAACCATTGCTTTGTTTGTGCTGAGGGAGAAAAATGGCTGAGAACTCCTTGAATGGATAATGCAAATCCCCAGATAATCCCAAATTCCATATTAGCCAGTAATTTTCACTTCCTTCTCTGCAGCTGAACCTTTACCAGAGCTTCCTGAAGGGGGTCGGGTTACCTTGCCTGCCTTTTCCTGGCAAGGACATCAGCCTGCACGTTCCCTGGCACCAGGTGGGTACTCGGGAACCATTTGCTGAATGACTGACAGGACAAGTTGATGCAGCACTGAATCCTGCAGGTGTCATTGCAGATAGGACTACACCCTCTCTCTCACGTTCTCATTTCATCTGTACCATAATCCAAGGAGATGGAGATTGTTCTCCCGGTTATACAGATAAGGAAACTGATTCTCAGAGAGGCCAGCAGCCTAGTCATGGCAATGGCAGGCTCAGAAAACTGCAAAGCTTGGAAAGTACTGGGCCAATTAGGGCAGAGGACTTCAGGGATGTCAGAGTGTCAGATGTAAAAAAAGAAGCTTTTCACCCACAAAATTATGCCGGGACTGCCATTTAGGCATCATTAGAGGGACAAGAAAAGGCAGTTTGGTAGAATGTAAACTACCCAGTTTGGAGAAGGCAATGGCAACCCAGTCCAGTACTCTTGCCTGGAAAATCTCATGGATGGAGGAGCCTGGTGGGCTGCAGTCCATGAGGTCGCTAAGAGTCGGACACGACTGAGCGATTTCACTTTCTCTTTTCACCTTCATGCATTGGAGAAGGAAATGGCAACCCGCTCCAGTGTTCTTGCCTGGAGAATCCCAGGGACGGGGGAGCCTGGTGGGCTGCCATCTATAGGGTCGCACAGAGTCGGACACGACTGAAGCGATTTAGCAGCAGCAGCAGCAGCAAACTACCCAGTTTAGGAAACAGGAGGCCTGGCCTCCCACCAATCTTGCCCAGGATGCATCTGTGTGACCCTCTTAAGTGTCTTTACCTCTCTGAGCCTTAGTTTTGGCCATTCCCTTTCCTGTCTTTTATGAACCTGAGTCTTCTAAGTCACTAAGACTAAGTGACTAAGTCTTCTAAGTCTCACGTCTAAGATTCCTAGAGCCCGCAGTGGGAAAAATAGGCTTGGCTCTCTCAGGGGCCCAAAGGATGACTTGCTACCTTCCGTTAGCCCGAGATAGCGCTGCCCACCGACCACTGTCCCTCCCCTTCCTCTGTATTCCTCGTCTTCCTCCTACTCCTTCCTCGCCACCCTCCCCTCTCCTTCCCCCGCCGACCTCCCCTTCTTCCGTACCTCTTCCCTCTTCCTCCCCTGGCTCCTCCTTCCCTCCTTCCCCGATCCGCGGCCGGGGCGCGGGCCGGGCGCGCGCTGGGTGGTCCGGCGGCCGGGGGCGGGCGGTAGCCTGCAGGCGTAATTGGCATGCACGCCGTTGTAGCTGAGACCGCTTAATAAAGCATTACATATCTCACCGCTTCCATATTTCATTACCTCACGCGGAGCCTGTGAGAGGGCCCTAATGGGAGTCAGCTGTGTTTTTACTTTCTGTTGTCGGCCGGGGGACGGGTTTCTCTGCGGATTCTTTGAAATGAAATAATGTGATGCACGCCGCGATAAGGGCCGGCCCTGTAATGAGGCCCAGGCCGCGGGGCGGCTGCTATTGCTCCAGGTGTCGCGTATTTGGGCTCCGAGGACAAGGAGGAGGAGGGGGCGGCGCCGAGGAGGAAGGGGAGGGGAAAACGGGGGGCGGGTGGGGAGGGGAAAACGGCGGGGGGAGGTGGGGAGAGGGGGAGGAGAGGGGAGGGGGTTGAGGGCGGTGGGGCTGGGGCCCCCACTGGCGGAAGCCAGTGAAGGCGGAGACAGCAGCGGGATGTGGGCCAACGGACTGATTCTGGGAGAGAGAGCGTGCTGGGGGCCCGGGTTCAAATCCTGATTAGCTTTTGGCCGTCAGTGCGAGCCAGTCTTTTGCCCCATAATGCTCATCTCATAGTGTTGTGCTGACAAATATGAAAGGGATTTGTAAATTGCAAAGGGAAGTCTCACGTGGAAGAAGTGGAATCGTTTATTGAGAAAGGATCTGATGCCCTTTGAGCAGTTCCTCTGGGCATGGCACCTGCCAACAATTTCAGCAGCCTTGCTCCCCTTCACGGAGGAGACTGAGGTTCAGAGAGGTTAGGGACTGGCTCCAAGGCACCTCATAAGAGGCTGGGGGCAGCCCTGGGCATGGAGCCAGAGGAGACAGCAAGAAAGGAGGAAGGAGATAAAGCTGGAAGAAAGCTGGGCAACTGCCCTATGATTTGTCTAAGCCCCTCCCCACCCAGGGAGCAGGGCTTTCTCCTCCAGCCTGTCCTGTGGGTCTCCTTGCTGGGCCTGAGACTTTTGCTTTCCTCACTGGGAGGGAGAGGAGGATGGGCAGGCTTATGGGAAGGGGACCTGGGTGGAGAGCTTTATAGTTGGGGCAGCAGCTGGGTGTGATGGGTGGGACCTCAGGAAGCCCCTCTGTTCTGAGTTCTCTCCTCTGTTGAAAATCCCATAACTACAGTCCTTTGAGTTAAAGATGGCTCTTTGTGCTTTGGTCATCCAGGTTTAAAGTCATCAAAACTGTCTAGTTCTTCCAGGTCCACTCTCTTCATCTCCGTTTTCTCCTCTAAAAAGTGAAGGCTCTTTGAAGAGTCTCCTTGGTGTCTCTCACACCCACCCACTTCTCCCTGTCCCTCCTGGCATGGGGCTCAGTTTACTTGCGCCTGGGTTAAGCCCACAGCCTGGCCTCTTGCCCTGTAGGACTCTTCCTAAGATGCTGATCCAATGCTGCTGCTGCCCTGCGGGGCTCCCTGCTAGTCAAGAGCTTCCCTGACACGCCCCATACATCCTCCCCTCCCTGATCTTGAAGACCTGCCTCCACCTCCCAGCTCCCAGTCTGCCACACTCCAGCACAGACCCTGACAGACCAGGTGACTTGTCTTCTTCTACGTTCATCAGTGACATCTGGGCACTTGCTCATGCTGTCCCTCTGCTGGATATGCCCTTCCCATCCAGACCCATCTTCGCAGTCCTGCTCAGTCTCCAAGCAAGGCTCAGCACAATGGCTGGGCATTCCAGGAAGGCTTCTCTCCAAGAACTCTCTCTGCCCTCTGCTTCCAAGCTGGTCGTGATCTCTTCCTTCCTGAGCCTGCATTTCCCCGTATGTACAATGATGGGCTAGGGGCCTGATCCCTGGGCCTCATGGTCTCATGAATTGACCCTTATTGGGTGGTGAAAAGAAAGTGAAAGTGACTCAGTTATGTCCAACTCTTTGAGACCCCATGAACTGTAGCCTGCCAGGGTCCTCTGTCCATGAGATGCTCCAGGCAAGAGTACTGGAGTGGGCATCATTCCCTTCTCCAGGGGATCTTCCCAACCCAGGGATCGAACCCAGGTCTCTTGCATTGCAGGCAGATTCCTTAGCAGCTGAGCTACCAGGGAAGCCCCTATTGGGTGGTAGTTTCTTCTTAAAGACAGCTTGAGTGTGTTGATGTGTTGGATGATGATAACCGTATTTTGTGTGTCTACTACATGCCGGGCACTTTGTATGCAATAGGTACCTGCTTTGCTCAGGCTCCTGCAACAGCAAATGGAAAAGCTGGGGTCTGAAGCCAAATCTCTCCGATCCCTGAACATGTGCACACTTGCACATATGGATGTGTCTGTGTACATGTAAAACAATGGCATACAGTATTGGTGGAGCACTTTAACTTTCTCAAAAGTTTCTTACCTCCAAGAGGGAGCCCTTGGAGGCAGCTAGGGAAGGGACAAGAGGGATATATAGACACACAGAGATGGGGCAATTGCCTGAGTTACACAGCTGTTGGGAGGAGACCCAGGGAGCAGGAGACCTGCCCTGGCCCCGGGAACTGAGCGGGACCCTCTCGGGACAGGATTCTTCAAGCTTTGACTTCAACTTGACTTTGCCAGTATTGTTTCCCAAATGTTTCTGTACATCCCACCTTTCTGCATACAGGGCTTGCTTTGCTTGAGCTGGTCTCTCCATCTGGAAAGCTTTTCCCTGGTGCCTGCCTGTGGACATTTTATTCATCCTTCAAAACCTGGATTATATCTCTCCTCTCCACAGAACCCGCTAGAATCTCTAGGCAGGACCATCTCTCTCTCTGTGTGTCTGTTCCAGGCGGTGTACACACTTCTCTGGCCCAGCTTATGGTCTCTCAGCTCAGAGCTTCTTCGTTTCAGGACCCTGAGTTCCTAGGTCAAGGGTTGAGCCCCACTCTTGATCAAGAGAGAAGTAGCTGGGAATGAGCACAGAGGATAGGCTGTGAATGCCTGGCTAAGCAGGGTGTGCTTTGAGGATGGCTGAGAATGTCTGCAAGTCTCCACTCATAGAAAACCCTTGATAAATGGCAGCTCGTGATATTGTCATGATTTATCCCTGGGCTCTTGCTTTGGGTCAGGTTTTATGTCACAATCTGTATTTTATTTAAATCTCACAGCATCTTGATGAGACTGCTGTTATTACCCCATTTTACCAATGAGAAAACCGAGGCTCAGTCAAGCTAAATAAGTTACCCAAGACTATAGAGCTAACCAGGGGCAGAGCCAGGGCTCACGTCCAGTTCTGAGAGCCTCCCATTCCGTCCTTTCTGCATGCCTCACACACATCGTATTGTGAGCTGCTTGAGTTCTCTGTGCCTGTCAGACAGGCTGCTCTCCTGATTAACATGCAAATGGTTTTTGGAGAGAGGGCTTAAGTGTAGTTGGTCCCAGCCAGCCACAACTGAGCTTTGCAACCCAAGCTCCAGTCCTCACCAAGGGCTCTGCTATCAGGTTTTCATCTCTAGAGTGATTGACGGGTATTTTTTTCCTTCCATGACCCAGAACGCCAGGCCTCCAATACTACTGAAATGTTTGCACAATCTTGAAGCATTTATTTAAAAGTTGCTTTTCCCCAAAGGGCCCGGCCTCAGCCAGATCCTGAGCCAGATCCAAAAAAACAAACAAATCCTATCTTTACAAGCTCCTCAGCTGGGCTGCGTGGGGAGGGTGGGGGCGGGGGTCCCCTGGGTCCTACCTTTCCCTTGGCTGGCTGACAGACCCGCCTCGGGGGCAAGGAGCCCGCTCTGGCCTGTTTATAGCCCTTTCCAATTCACAGGCCAAACAGGAAAGGGTGGGGACTTGGGGGGAGGGCGAATGTCAGAAATTACAAATAACACAGTTGCTCCTCAAAGCAACAGGAGGTAGAGATGTGATGGGAACGTGACTGGGTGGCTTTTTTGAATGTTCATAGGGCCAGAATGAGATCCTGTCCACACTTTGTAGGTCCCAGCTCCAAGTGCTCAGCTCCCCACCCCCACCCTGTCCCAGCATCATGATCAGGGCAGGGGTCCTGAGTGGGTGTCAGAGAACCTCGGTGGTCTGCCTGGCTGGGTCTGCATCACACTCTGCGGGCTTGGAAGAGCCCCCTTTTCTCTGGCTTCCACCATCCTAGGACCACATCTGGGATCAGAGGTGGCTGATCTGCAGCCCCGAACTCTCTGCTGCTGAATACTACCCGTTTGAGACTTTTCTCGTGGGCAGAGCAAGGGGAAGAGGACAAAACCCCCATTTACAGAGGGCATTTTATGTGCCTGGCACTAGCCTTGGCACTTTTTGGAGATGGTCTCATTTACTTGTCACAGCTACCCTGAGGTTTTTGCTGTTAACCCTTTCTGCAGGTGAGAACTCCAGGCCAGGACTGGAAAGCCAGGTCTGTCTCTGACTCCCTCCTTTCAGCTCCTGGTACCTCCCGGCAGAGCACTGGAGCCAGGCTGGGTGGCAGGTGTTGTCTGTGTAGAGTGTGGTGGGGCGGCCTTTGTGTGTCCTGTGATGGGACCAAGGGGGCGGTAGTACTCTGCAGAAGGGCGCGCTGAGGTCTGGGGGAGTGGCATCTCTCACCCAACTTCTCATCATCATAGAGGGGCCCTCTGGCCACAGATGGTTGCACTGAGGCCTGTGACTGGGAGGGCTCAAGTCAATCCGCTGAGGTTCTGTCAAAGAAGTGGGGCTCAAACATTTTGGTTGTTTTTTCCAAAGCCCCCCTAATGTGTAGTCCTCAGGGTGCCCAGTGGGTATTAGCCACACCTGAGGTTGGCTCTGTGCTGCTGACTGGAAAAAAACAAGTCTTTAATGGCCTCCATGCACACCTCCTTGCTATAGCCAAGGCCCACTACTTAAGCTTTGGGCCATTTCTCACGTAGACTGGGCATTCGTATATTTCTGGTTCTGCTTTCTAGAATATTTCATGTCTCATCCTGGTCAAGTGACTTCAGTTTTCTCATCTTCAAAAGGGGGATCTTATGCAGGAGTAGATATCACAGTGCTTTGTGACCACGAGTCCAGGCTAATGTCTGAGGGCTCGCGGTCACTAATGCTGTTTTCAGTATGCTGTTCTAAGTCTGACCAGGAACTGCTGTTGAATGACTGCTGAATTGATTGGCTTCTTCTCACTCCAGCCAGCTGCTTTATGAGCAGTTTGTGCCTGAGTTCAGTCCTTAAAGATGCTCTGGAACAATTATGGGCACAGACTGGGTACTCTGGGAAGAGGAAAAACAAAAATATTTTGCTATCGTTTCCCTATAGCTGGTCCCCAAACTGTGAACATGTGCCATGGGAGCATTCTGGAGGAGTGGAATGAGCAGATCAGGCTCCACCTCTCCCCAGATGGGAACCCTGAAGGGGGACCATTCTGATTTCTCCTTGTATCTGCAGACTCCAGGACAGAGCCTGAGACTGAACAGGCATCCACTAGATACGTGTTTACAAATGAACAGAAACTCGGGCTAGTTAGCTCAGAGCCTCAGTTTCCACATCTGTAAAGTGGGGATAATATTCTGACTTAACTCATAGGTTCATTGTAAGGATTAAGAATAACAATCCATAAAACGTGCTTAGGATATTGACTTGTGATCATAAGGATCTGATGTGCATGGAGAAGGCAATTGCTTTGCTCAGTATTACACAGCTAGAAAGCACAGATCTAGGAATGGAACTCAGGGTTGTCTGATTCCAGAATTGGAGATATTGGCCACTGTTGTGTATCACCTGAGGTAGAGATTACTGGTTGACCCACAGCACCCTTTCTTTCCCTATTTCCAATGAATAGAACATCCAAGTTTTAGTTGAGCACGTGGCCAGCTAGCATAGACTACATTTTCCAGTCTCCCTTTCAGAGACTGGGTCGTGTGATCAAGTTCTGGTCAGTTAACTGCAGTTACATGTGGAAGTTACCAAGAAGTGTCCTGAAAAGGGGGGGGGGTGCATGTGCATCCCCTGCCCTTCCTCTTCTCTGATGCTTGGGATTGTGACCTAACAGCTGTAGCACCCGCCGTCAGGCATCTCAGATTATGAAATGACAGAGAACAAAGCCATACGTGGTGGAAGGAAGGAACCTGGATCCCTGACAATATAGGAGTCATCACAGCAGCCTGTTCTGTAAGTCAGAGAGAAACATTAATCTGTTTCAGCCACCATTATTTTGGGTATGAAGATAATCCTAACTAATGCTTCTCCATGGTAGACCATCAATAACTGTGCCTTACCATCACATCGCTCAGACTGTGGCATTTAAAAATTTTTCTGTCTGTCTTTGTCAGAAGATTAAACTCTGTGATGACAGGGACCCTGGTTTCTCTCTGCTGGATCTCTACTGACTGGTTCCCTGCCAGGCACCCAGCAGATTTGGTGGTTTCTATCATGTCAGCTCAGCTAAGCTGGAACCCTATTTCCCAGAATGCCTTTCCCTCCATAATTCTAGGTTAGCAAGGGTTGCTTGCAGAAGTCTTTTGCTTGAGATCTGGAACGTGGCAGGGAAGCAGCAGCCATGTTCCTTTCATGCTGGAAGATCAGGGATGGGCCTGAGGTCATGTTCTTTGTAATGTCTCTGCTGGCTCACCTGTTGACGTGCGGCCACAGCCAGGGCCCTGGGCTCTTACTGCATCTCTTCCTTCACCTTCCCTGAGTTCTGGCCCCAGTATGTATGCAGCTCCATAACAAAGGGACCAGATTCTCCTGGAGAACATCCAGTCATCAAAGTTAGAGGCTTAGAGTAGGGAGAAGCCTTGTGGTTCCAGTTTGTCCTTCCTTCTGTACATTATCTTCTCTTCCTCAATGCCTGGCCTATGGACTTTTAAGACCAGACACGGAAGCCTGCAGAATATCTCATTCCCACTATTGCATAAGATCAAATCCCTATAATAAACCCATCATTCTACATATCACCTGGTGGTTCCACTTCTCTGATCAAATCCTGATTGACCCAGAGATATTCTATGAATACTTAGAAAGGGCTTATACAATTGGCCCTCTGGTAAGTGGTAACTGCCAATGGGCATCTAGTTCTACCTGCTTGGAGGCTGGAACAGGTGGGAGAAGGACTTGGGGTCTATCTCTAAGACCACAAGTTTCCCAGTCCTTGTGGACACAGCATGTCCAAGTGGAGTTAGAGGGGGCAGAGAACTGTTGAGAGCTGGCAGAGAATGTAAGAGGGGATTTGGGGTAATTTCTTGGGAGGCCTGGATGCTGGTCCCAGTCACCAGACAATACTTACCTCTGTCCCGGAATGGGGACCTAAGGTCTCGGGAACCTTTCGTTTTTCTGATCAGCCTTTTCACAATAGACAGGGAGGAATACCTAAGGTCAATACCCAAACTCTTCCATCTCCTTTTCACTTAGAGCACTCAAGATGTTGGTGGCTCCTTTTGATGCCAGAGAACCCTCTACCCGCTCTTTGTCAGGCTCACGATAAAGGTCAAACCTCTTAAATCTGTGCAAGACTCTCTGTGACCTGATTATTGCCAACTGGAGTTCTTCTAGAGCCCAGCCTGTATAATAATGTCCCTCATCTGGGCTTTACCTCAGTGAAATTGAAAGAGTCAAGATTTTCAGGTCTGTGCACCTATAATTTATTGTCTGGGTCGTCAAGAGCCTCAGTTTTTTAAAACTGATTTTTTTTTTTTCCAGGTCAGAAGATTCTTCCTAGAGGTGGGTTCCAAAATTTATTTTCCTTAAAGGAGAGATACTGTTTGTCCATTCATTCATCATCCATCCATTCATGTAACTACTTACCATCTATCCGTCCATCCAACCACTTATCTATCTTTCCAGAATGCTCTGATTCTACTCTGGACCAGGTCCTGTGCTGAGAGCTAAGGATCCAGAGATGAATTAGATATATTCCCTGCTCTCCCAACAGCCCACAAGAGGATAGACAGAGATGATGCAAATAGACCATAAAACAATAAACATCTGAGTGCCATCTTGAGAACACTCAGGAGCTGTAGGAGCACAGAGGAGGCCTTCTGAGTCCCGAGCCATGGGATTCAGAGAAGGCTTCCTGGAAGAGAGGACACCAAAATTGGCCTTCGAGGACAAGATGGCCTTAGCTGGTCAGAAAAAGAATGGAAGTCATGCAGAAGGAAGAGCATGTGCAAAGGTCAACTGTGTGTAGTAGGGATGGTGGAGGAGGGTAGGAGAGACGTCAGAGCTACAACCAATCCACATCTCTGAATCTGTTCCAGATTCTTCTGGAAAAAGTGGGCAGCTGACAGGGAGGAAGGTAGGAGAGAGGTCAGAGCTACAACTAGTCCAGATCTCTGAATCTGTTCCAGGTTCCTCTGGAAAAAGTGGGCAGCTGACAGGGAGGAGATGCAGATGGAGGCCCCACAGAGCTAGTGTGGCCAATACTTGGCAACTGAAACCAGATGTGAGTGAGTGCTCACAAAGGCTGGGGTCCTTGGGCAAGAGGGCTGAGGAGGCTCAGTTTCAGGCCATCCCACCAGTCAGATGTGCACGAGGCATAAATTGTAGAGACAGGCAGAAGGGGCCAACTCTTGACTCTTTGCAGACAAGTAACCTTGGACAGATGTCTTTTCTGAGCCTCATTTTCCCATAACTTGCTAGGGTTTTATCCTTAACCCATAGGGCTGCTGACACTCAATAAACATTGCTTTTCTTCCTTTGCTTTTCCTTTCAAGATGACTCCACATTATAGTTTTCTAGTTGAGCACCAGGCAGATCCCCTTCAGTACCCAGACTTATTTTCAATAACCAGTTCATCTTGGTAAGAATGCTTTTTTAAAATACAGCTTTGAATGTGTCATCTGCTCCTCAAGGGCATTTCGGAGCTCCTCAGTCACACTGCTTGTGGAATAAAACATAAATTTAGTAGGTCAGTTCAGAAATCCCAGACTTCTTGATAATCTGTCTCCTCTCCATCCATCCATCCATCCGTCTGTCTGTCCATCCATCTCTCCATCTAGCCACTTGTTCACTCGGTAAACACCCACTTCTTGCCTTGCCCTCCTCTATTCATTTTTTCTCCTTATGCTCAGTTTCTGAAAATGGTCAGCTTCTTTTGTATCATGCCTGTGTGGACAGGTTCTTGCCCCTGTTCAAGGGGTGGGGGCTGTTGATCCCTTTCTTTGCCTCTCACTTCATACTTTTTCTTCAAGGCCAAACTCAAAGGTAACTTCCTCCATGAAGTCTCCTAGCCTGCCAATGGTCCTCTCTCTGGGCTTGCACTTCCAATAGCTTGTCTTTTTATGGGACGTGTATTCATATCACTGTTTCTGGGTGTCTGTTACCCACTGGCTTGCACCCCTACCTCAACCCTCTATGTACAGTTGTTTAGGTTGCACACTGCACAAGAACACCAGGGAGCTGCCTCTGCCCAGAGAAAAGAGTGCTTTTTTTCCCTTTCTAATTCATACCAAGGCACCAACTCCAAGTGATAGGGTCAAGTGGCTGAACCCACCTGGAGGGGACACATTTTTTCCATTTTCAACACAGGAGTTATTAGAGCTAGTGGTGGCCCTGTCCTGATTCTAAGTTCTTGGAGGTCAGAACCATGTTGGGTTCATCCCTGTCCCCTCAGCTCCTAGCACAGCAGCACCAGAGACCTCTGTCAATGCTCTTGAGAAGAAAGAAGGAGAGAAGGAAGGAGAAAGGAGAAGGCTATCAGTAGCAAATTTTATTTCTTTGGCCTCAGAGGGACAGGACTCATGCTTACCTCGCTGAGAGAGGAGGCTTCTGGGCTGACACAGTGGAGGCGGCAGGTTTGTTTGGAAATTCCCCAGTAAGTGGAGTTCTTGGGCCCGTCACCCAGGGACACAAGAGCTTGTTGGAGGACCTGCAGACCAGGGCTCCTCCAAATATTGTTTTAAACTGATTGATACCATGCCAGGCAGGGAAGGGGCGGGCATTTTTCATACATGAAAAACAATACATTCTAGGGCCAAAGTGAAATTATTTTACATTTATACAATCACAGGCAGGGAGACAAAGACGATGTGTGAGGACGTTTAAACCCTCAAAATCATTAGTCACTGTCCCGGCGGGCTACACAAATGAATGATCAATGCACAGAAAAACAAGACCCTCCGAGGTGTTTGCCCAAGACCACTTATGTGTCAAACAGACTTATTAGATGTGAAGGGAATGATTATTTGTACAAAGTGAAATGAACATGTGCAATAATATTGTAAAATGTTTATTAGTCTAGAGTGTGCTGAATGTTCCTAAAATATATCAGGTTCTCAGCTTGCATTTAATGTACTGTTATAAATGATATCACATCCTTCCAAGCCGATTTTCCGCTTAACGCTAAGCTTCTTTGCTGGGGAAATCGTGTTTTCAGATCTCAAGTATGAAAACACTGTGGGGTTAAACTCTTCCAACTACTCCCCACCCCCAACCCAATCAGTTCCCTCCCTGTGAAACTTGTCCTGGGTCTGGCTGGGAGGGATGGGACAGTTGGTCAGGCCAGATGTCAGCTGAAAAAGGGTGAGTGAGCTGTCATGGCTGGAACAATGCCAGAGACTCAGATTTCAGGATCTGCTCACTGAGCCCCTGCTGTATGACCTTGGGAAAGTCCCTTTCCATCTCCCATCATCTCAATCAGAAAATGAGAATAATATCTAAAGAGACTTCCAGAACTAAACATTTGCATGTTCTAAATCCCCTGCTTGTTGAGTTATGAGTCTAGAAGGCCAAACGAAACATGGAAGTGAATAAATAAAGAGCTATAGAAAAATTGTTAGTTTTTCCCTGATGTTGGCAAACTTCTACTCATCCTTCAAGGCCCTGCCCAAATGTCCCTCCTCTGACCCCTAAGAAGTCTATCAGTGTGTCTTTTTTGCTCTTAACAGCACCTAATCCTTGTGTTCTCTACTGATTTCTCACCTCATCAGCCTGGGGTGTCTCCATATCTCTGCCACCCAGGCCAGGCATAGAGTCAGTGCTCAGGGAATGGTTAGTGGATGCCAGACAAGGGGGAGCAGAGCTGGGGTGGCCTTTAGAGGTGATCCATCACCCGCCCTGCACTTTCAAGTAGGAGTTTCAGCCCTGAGTAGGGGGGGTACTGGCCCAGTTTGTCCCTCAGCACTGTCAGAATCCTAGGGAGGGAGAGGGGCTGAACAGCCTTTCTGGAGAAGAATCAGGTGGAACATTTCCTACAACTGTTACACCCCACCTGTTGTGGACTGCATGTCTGTGTTCCCCAGATCATGTGTTGAAATGCTAATGCCCAGGGGGATGGTATTAAAGGTGGGGCCTTTGGGATGTGATGAGGTCATGAGAGTGGAGCCCTCATGTTGGGATTAGTGCCCTTCTAAGACACACCAGAGAGCTGGTTTCCCCACCCCATCCCCACCAGGTGAGGACACAGGAAGAAGGTCCTGCCTGTAAGTCAGGAAGAGGGTACTCGCAGAATCTGGTCAGGCAGGCACCCTGATCTTGGACTTCCCAGTCTCCAGGACTGTGAAAGATCTGTTTCTGTTGTTTCACCTCCCCAGTCTGTGGCAGTTTGGTATAGCAGCCCAAGCTGACAAGAGACCCCAAGAATAGGGGGGCACAGAGGAGCCCCCACAAGGAACTGGAGTCCTTTGTACTTGACTGGCTGATGGGGGCAGAGGTATAGGGGAGAGTGTGAGGTGAGTTTCCTGGCACAGGCCTATGGGTGCAAGAGGCAAATTAGCACCCTTATTTTGAAGGCTCAGAAAGGCTGCCCTCCTTGCCTGGGGTCACGCAGCAAGTGGGTAGCCCAAAACCTGTGTTTTGGCTTAGAGCCTGTGCCTCCCATCAGGAAGCAGCCCAGCAGTATCAGCCTTACCCTCCATCCCTTCCCAGCCCAGGATTCCTTCAGACCCTTCCAGTCTCCACCTGGTGTTAGAGGTCACCAGGGACCTGCTTGTTGCTGTCAGATGGTGGTGCCTGGAGGGTGAAGCCAGGTCTCTGCATCTCTGCATCTGCCTCAGTGGACAGGTGGGGCATGGTCTGGGCCTGGCACAGGGGACTGAGCAGGGCCAGGTTTGTTGAACCCATGAAGGCTGAGAGAAGGGGAGCGGAGGACAGAAGGAGTAAGTGAGTGAGTGCATGACTGAATGTGGGCATCTCCTGAATGAAAGGATGAACTTCCCATGCCATTGCGAACTGAGCTCCTGAAAGAGTAGCCAGCCCCCACCATGCTCCTGATGATTCCCTCCAGTGGCCTCCCACTGCAGGCAGAATAAATCCCAGTTTGTTACCTCAGTCCAGACACACTGGCTGACTCTGACCGCTGTGCTGACCTGTGTACCCCTCCAGATGCTCTCTGCCCCTGAGACTCACTGACCTGTGTGCAGTCTGTCAGTGCTTCCCTTATAGTCTGGTCTCCAGCTGGCTTGGTCCCTGGGAGGCACCTGCAGGAGATCAGATGGGGTGAGCAGAGTGGGGTCTGGGTGTTTATTCCCACGGCTCTCTCCCTGCGAGTGTCCTGGGCTGGTTGTGTCCCTGACTGGAGGCCATCCCTTGTCCCAGGGACCTGCCTCTAAGTTCCTGCAGCACTGCCCCTTCTTCCTCGTAGGATGGTAACATCTTTGCTGTTCCTGGCCCCGGCTTCTGCTCTGCTCTGCTCCTGTGTTTCCCTATATCCTCTCCTTTCATGGTAACTTCTCTGCAAAGAAAATCTCCTTGAATCCTGCTTCCCCCCTTTTATGAATATTTATTTACTTGGTTGCGCAGGGTCTTAGTCGCGACCCTCGGGTTCTTTTAGTTGCAGCATGTGGGATCTAGTTCCCTGACCAGGCCCCCTGCATTGAGACCGTGGAGTCGTAGCCACTGGGCCACCAGAGAAGTCCCTGAATCGCCCTGTTTTGTATGTGCTCCCTGTTTCCTGTTGGGATGCTAACGGATGCAGCACCCGTCTCAGGACCTCCGTTCTTGCTGTTCCCACTGCCTTGTATGTTCTTCCCCCATGTTTCTACACGAGCAACTACAGTACTTTTCTGACTGGTACCTTCTCAGAGAAGCTTTCCTGGAGAGGGGTCTCTTCCAGCTGAAGGGGCCTCCTCACCCTGGTCAACTTCAATCCCTTTACCCGGAATACTTTTCTCCATTGAACTCACAGTGCTTGAAATGTTTGTCTGGCCTCCTCCTCTGGAATGGAAGCTCAGAGAGCAGAGGCTTTAGCTGCTTTGTCTCCTTCTGTGTCCCCTGAGCCTCAGACAGTGCCTAGGACATAGTAGGTGCTTATTACAAATGTTTACTGAGTTTATAAGTGAAATGGATTTAATGTTCAAACCAGTGAGTAGCATGAATGAATGAATGCATGGATTGGCAAGTAAATAATCTGAATTTGAAGATGAATGAATTGGGCAAATGTGTGACGAATGAATGGATTGTGCAGACATGTGAGGGAAGGAAGGAGTCAGTGAATGATACAAGAATGAGTGAGTGGATTTGTCTGGGAAGTCAGTGAGGAACCCAGTGTTTCTGTCCCCTTGGCAGCAGGACAGTGGCATTTCGGAACCCAGGAGGTGAGGTAGAGTCCTTGATATGTATGTGTGTGGGGTGGAGCTCTGTGGGGGATAGACCCCATATTTCCTGATGAAGGTCAGCGTGGATGACCTCCTGTGCCCTGTGAGCGGTGCCTGCCAGTTTTAATTTCGGGCCCTTGCTTCCCTGCCTCAAAGTGGCTCCTTTTCCCATGTCAGACCTTCTCATGGAGATAGGGTCTTTAAAAAAATTCTATTATTTTATTTTTAAAATATTCATTTATTTTTGCCATACTGCACAGCGTACAGGGTCTTAGATCCCCAACCAGGGGTCATACTTGTGCCCCTTGCAGTGAAAGCACAACTCTTAACCACTGTGCTATCGGGGAAGTCCTGGAGATAGGGTCTCTATAGATGTAACTCAGTGAAAATGAAGTCTTTAGTGAAAAAAAAGTGAAGTTGCTCAGTCGTGTCTGACTCTTTGCAACCCCATGGACTGTAGCCTACCAGGCTCCTCCATCCATGGGATTCTCCAGGCAAGAATACTGGAGTAGGGTGCCATTTCCTTCTCCAGGGGATCTTCCCGACCCAGGGATTGAACCTGGATCTCCTGCATAGTGAGCAGACGCTTTAACCTCTGAGCCACCAGGGAAGCCCAAGTCTTTAGAGTGGGTCCTAATTCAACATGACTGACATCCTTGTAAGAGGGAAACTTGGAGATAGGTACACACACACATACACACTGATTGTCACTTCAAGGGGAAGGTGGAAATGGAGGGTTGGCTTCTAAAAGCCAAGGAATGTCCAAGGTTACCAGTAAACCCCCAGAAGCCAGGAGAGAGGTGTGGAACACATTCTTACTCAGCCTTTGGAAGAACCAATCCTGTGACGTCTTGACCTTGGACTTGCAGCCTCCACAAACTGTGAGACGATAAAGTTCTGTAGTTTAAGCTCCCCCCTGCCCTCAGTTAATGGTATGCTATTACGGCAGCCCGAGACAACTAATGAAGCATCTCTGGGCTGCAAGGTTCTATTTAGAGGTGATGACCTACTACGTGTAGGCTTGGAGAGGCAGCACCGTGTGGTGGAAAGAGTGAGTCGAGGCTGGGGACAGGGACTAAGCCCACATCTGCCATTGATTGTTGGGCTCAGTCTTCCTGCCTATGAATCAATGACATTAGGGCCCCAAGATTTGTGGGGTCCCTCCTAGCCTTGACTTTCCCTCCTTGAGGAGTGGTCAAGAGGAGGCCCGGTGAGATCAGGGGCCCAACTGGGGTCTCCCAGTGTGTTAGCAGGGAGTGGGCCCAGGCACTCAGTCTCCGCCTCTTGCATGGTGATGGGTCCTTTGACCTCAATGCCTCTTAGCAGAGTCCCTGGTGAGCTGAACCTTCTCCCTGGACATCTCTTCTGAGACCCTGGGTGGCCTTCATGATGTGTGTGTGTGGTGAGGCCCTGGCTGTTTGGAAAGGCAGCCTCCTGCAGGAGGGGGTAGTGTGTGCCCTGCTGGTGCCCTGAGTTCCAGCACTGCATGCCCATGCTGCCTGGATGCAAGGCCTGGGTAGGCTGCAACCCTTGAACTCACTGTGCAGAAGCATAATATGTCTTTGTCTGGCCAGGGCTTCTGAGGACCATGGAGTCTGATCACATGCCCCACCAATATTTTCTTGGGGTCCCTAGTGGGAAGCTTGATGCCCTGACTGTCTTTCTGACTTCCCTTCCTGTCTGCCTCCAGTGTCTTCTGAGAGCTAGCCTTGGGACTCAAGCCACTCAGTGCCAAAGGGACAGCAGCATTCTAAAGCCAGCAATTTGCAGTTGTAGATCATTACACAGTGGTTCTCTGCCTCTTTGTCATTCAGGGCTTGAAAGGCTATAACCAAGAAAGGTCTCCAGTGAGGTCCTGCACGTCTCTGCCCTTATCCAGGGCTGCTTAGTATACTCTCAGCTGGTAATGTTAATTTCATGGAGCTGGAAAGGAGAGTGGAGATGCTGGCTGGCAGAACGAGAATTTACAAGGTTCAGTGTTTGAAAACATCGGTTTGAAAAGTGACAGCCTGAGTGTAGGGTAATGGGGTTTGTTTCAGAGTTCTTTGTATGAAAAGAGTCTGGAGGTCACAGTGGTACCCAAGTTCAGTATAAGTTGACAATGCCAGGCAAGGGAACACACTTGAGGCTATATTCATGAAGGTATGGCTTCCTGAGCAAGGCGGTAACAAGTCTGTTGTTTCTGACTCATCTGACTCCCTGTTTCTTAAACATGGGAATTCTGCCTAGAAACCTCCAATGACAAGTTGTCTCTCTCTCTTGAGGTGGCTCTGTCTTTTAGGAAGTTTTTTTTTTCCCTGTATTCTATCTTTTGTAATTTTATTCAGTAATATTTGTCAAGTACCTATTGGGTGCCATACTATTTTTTTTCTCTGTTCTCTGACACTCATTTAGTTTATCTGCTCTCTTATCCTCTGAAGGTCTTCTGCATTTTCCAGACATTAACCCCATCTTTCATGTCTTCTCTTCTCTGGGGAGAACAGTCCTTCTTCCTTCATCAGTTTTTCCCAGGACATGGCTCTGAGAACCTTTTCTTCTTGATTGTGACCCACTTTATCATTTGCCCCTTAACCTTGATCTTGAACTCCTTGTGGAGCCTAGTGAGACCATCACTCCCTTGTTCTGATGATAATACTCCTACTGATGCAGCCAGGGATGGGAGGCCCTGTACTGCTCAGACTCAGTGACCAGAGCTTGTGACCCTGAATGTTTCTTCAGCAATGATTCACTCATCCTCTCCTGAAGGGACCTGCGTTAAGTCACACAGTGAGTTCAAGAGCTGTTTCAGATGCATCCTGGCTGCAGCCTTTCCTTTCCCTCCTCCCCTTACTATCGCACCAGAATGGACATCTTCCCTAAACTCCCTGATCAGGCTTTCCAATTTCAACCTGTCTACACTGAGAAGGGTTAATTACTTGGCATGCCTTATGGCCCAGCTCATAAAGTCCTTGTCTCTCTCTAGAACTCAGTTTACCCTCTATGAAATGAGATCAGTCCAGCTCCCTTCTAGAGGCCCCCCTCCCCTGCCCCCCCAGCAACCCGGCCCTGATATCCAGTGTGCTGAGTACATAATATGGGCACTTCCGCTCCCATGACCCGCCAGCAAGATCAAGGCTTTGTTGGCGCCACTCACATCACACATGGTGTAGGCGGTTCAGCTGAAGCCTCCTTCAGGAAGCCAACGGGGAGAAAAGTCCTCCCTCAGTCATCCATGGATTTTAGGGAGAAGCCCCCACCCACTGGGAGAATAGACATTAGTATCCGTGTGGTCACTAGTTGGAGGTACACAGATTAGGGCTAATCAAAGGCAGGGAGATGTGTGCTTTTGTCAGTGAATCCCCGTGGTCTGGGAGCAAATCTCCATCTTGGCAGGAGGGACTCTTACTTGATGGGGCTGAGTTCTACGAGCGACTGTAAATTCTCAGTAAAACAGCTCCATTGGGCCTAATTTCAACCACTTAACCCAGAGGTTGCATTCTTGAAGTGTTCTGCCAAATGCATTCATCTCCTGGCTCGGGAGAGCACAGCTCCTGAGCACTCTCGCACGCAGCAGCTGCACTGCCACCAGCCTTTCTGTTCTCACCTGTCTGAGCCCAAGCTCGAGACTCAGGGTCCCCCAGGGTCCCTTTTCCACATGAGGGAGTCTTCCAGAGTGGCTCCTCTGAAAATGCAGGTCTGTGTTGCCCACTGCTGCTCCTGTCTGTTTGAGACCAAACAGCTGGGCAGCTCAGTGAAAACCTGGTCAGCTTAAGAGACCCTGTCTGAATGCCTATTTCAGTGAGCCACAGAGTCACGTTGGTCAAATGACAGCTGAAACGATCAAGAAGAGCCCAAATGCCTGGTCAACTCAGTTAAATCAGTCACTGGCCCCAGTAGTGCCAAACAAGCCACCATCGTGGCCCAGGAAATGGGTATTTTCAAAATAACTGGGTTAAACCTTGACAACACATTGCCTCAGTTTGAATAACGACTCAACTTGTTCAAATAATACAAAAGCAATTGTTCAACTTAGCCAAACAAGCAATCAGCTTGATCAAACAATTCACAAACAACCTGTCTTTAGAGTTAAACAAAGCGAAAACACCGAACCAACTCAACAACTAGCCATTAGGTCAGACAATGCCAGAACGACGGGTCAGCCGGGTCAGATGATAGCAACACACCCAGTCTGTTGTAAACAGCCAATCGACTGCCTCAAACAATGTCAAAATATTTGGATTAATTCACTCAAACATCCAGTCAGTTCAATCAAACCCAGCCCGCCTGGTTAATGAATGCCAAAACACCCACCCAACTTAAACAGCCAGTCAAATGGGTCTAACTGTGATGGAACAACTGGTCAACCTGGTGAAACCACCAATCACCGCAGCCAAACAAGCAGTCAGCCGGATCAAACTAAGCAAAAGCCACAGGTCACCCTGGTCACCAAGCCGTAACAAAACACCCACTCCGTTCTGTCAAACAACCTCTCAAGCAGGAGAGGCTGTGTCTAAACATTCAGTCACTTCTATGAAGAGCCAGTTGCCTCGATAACCGTGAAACCAAAACAACCACTTAACTTGGTTGAATTAATGACAGGGCCAAGTACTTAGAGAGCACCTCTGCTCTGTCCAGCCTTCCTAGGCAAGCGACGCCAGAAGAGGTGGTCGACACAGCCCAGAGAACTGTTCGCCTCTTTATACTTCACCAAATGCCCATCAGTTCAGTCTCAAATACCCAGAAAGAAATCAGACCTGCCACTCGACTGGATAAATAAACTCTCCAACTTGGAGATTGGGTTTCTTGGAGAGCATGGTTGAGGGTGGAGGGGGAGAAGATTTGTGAGAGCTGTTTCTGTCCCTTCCCCCAGCCTGAGGTTGAGCGGGAGGAAGACCCCTCCAGTGTCCCTCATTGCAGAGTATTTGGGATGGAGATCCTTTACTCCAGAGGCCAGACTGTGAGGGGTGAGGCTGCTCATTGCCTGCAATGACCTGGTGGTTAGCCTACTGAACCGTGTGTTGGGTCAGTTAATTCTTAGAGCAAGGCACTAGCCCCACAGCACAAGCCTGATATCCGAGGCCTGAGGCCCTCACTGGAACTAGAACTCTCCTCAAGTGCAGGAGCTCTGGTTGTCATCATAGCACCATTGTTCAGAGCTTGATAATGACAGTGACCTTACTGAGCTTTTACTGTGTACTAAGGACTGGGCTAAGAAGCCCTTTTCGTACTTCATCACGTTATCTTTCAAAACTCGACGAGGTCAGCACTATTATTATCTCCATTTAATAGGTGAGGTTTATGGGGGCTCACAGAGGTGAAGAGAGTTATCTAATATCACAGGAGTATTAAGTAAGAGGCAGGGCCAGGGTTCGAAACCAGCTCTAACCTTAGGAGCCAACTGTGTCTTCAAAATACTTATTGATAGAAAGGATGAAGTAACGAACTGGCCTGAGCCGCAGTGCACTGGGTGCAATGGTGCGTAAGGAGCCTCTGTGTGTGTCTGCTTTGTGGTGGCTCTGAGAGAAGAGGCACTTCATTCTGGTGGAAACTCAGGTGTAGACAGGTTGGAAGCCTAAATTTCAGTAAAGCACACTCTCAACTTAGATTTCACCTTGGTGCTAAGCCTTCTTGCCCAGGAATGCCAAACAGGCGTTACTCATTCCCCCAGAGGCCAGTGGGCTCTGGGGTACCTGGACCGACAGGCCACCTCGAGGTCTGGCTTACAGGACAAAGGGACAGGAGACTTCCTGAGCTCTGCCCAATCCTCCCCACTAAAAGCCCCCTAGGCGCCTACCTCCTGGACCAGCAGTGGGTCTGAGCCACCATTGACCACAGTCGACACCCTCCCTTCATTCAAGGAACGGTTGGCGTGGACTCACTCCCGACGTTCGGCACAGACCATTTTATTGAACGCTAACGCAAATCACCGGGGCAGGAAATGTCGTAAAGAGAAAAGTAATCTTCTGACGGAAAAATAAATTATCAGCCGTGTTCCGAAGGAAAAGAAACATTCTTAAATAATTTCTCTTGCTGTTGGTATTGGCTGGCAGTGTGGGCCAGCCAAGCAAATGGTAATTTCCAAATTAGATTATACATTATGTCATATTAGTTTTATGTTAGAAAAACAAACGGGATCAGAGGAGAAGTGCCAAGGTTGGCGGGCCATGCTTGCCACGTGACCGGCTGCGTTTCCACTGCAGAATGTTTAATGATTCCGGGGGAGGTTGGGAGAACAAACATTTGGACCAGAATGGGGCGGGCGCGATTGGCTGCAAGGAGGGAAGGGACCTCTGTGAGTGTGGGTAGCCGCTGGGATGGGAGGCAGGGAGTACGTTCAGAGCACATCCCCTACTCTCTGGGGATCTGGTCCCTCCCCAAGGGGCACTGTGGGCAGTAAATGTTCATGGGAGCGGTAGGTGGAGGTGCCAGTGTGGGGTCCCAAGAGGGGACGACCTGGTGGGGCCCTGTTGCTGTCCCCACTTTCCTATAGAGCTGTCCTTGGGCCAGAGGACAGATATGTCTGTGTCTCCCAGAGCACAAAGCCAAGGTAACCTGAGGCGGTGGACTTTGGCTTGGAGTCATCCTGCAGTTCACCTTCATGGGGGCCTACTATGTACGGGGTGATTTACCTGTACTCACTTTACTCCTCACGTACAGGTAGAAATGGAGAGCTGTAGAGGTTAAATTGCCTGGGATTACATGACTGGGAAGTGGCAGAGCCTGCAGGGCCTGAAGCCTTAACCACCAACCACTGGGTGATACTTTTGCCAACAAGAAACATGATGCCTCCCTGATGGGAATGCCTGTGAGGGGTGGGGAGGGGGGATAACGATCGGTCAAGGGTCCCCACAGGTGTTGAAGCACCACACCCCTGACCTCTGAAGCCCCCTTTGTTTCTAAGACTGTAGCTGAGACTTCTCCCATTGTTTGCCTGGGAATTTGGGCAAGCAGCTTTCACCAAACTGTGAGCTTCTTGAGGGCAAGGATCTTGTTTGATTATCTAATGATACTTTGTACACAGCACAGAGCTTTGTACTGCTGTCAGTGTTCACAGAGGAGGCAGGAAAAACAGGAAACTTAGATGGCTAGAACCGGAAAGGAGTCAGGGGCTGTAGGAGCCTGGGTCCAGGTCTCTGACCTCTGCTGTCCCCCAGGTTGCCTCCCGGCCCGTGACAAGCATCACTTATCAGTTATAGGTCTCCCGCCCTTATAGTTCTTCTCAAGCAGTCACTACCAGGTCATCAATGTTGGCACTGAGAGGAAGCCTGTTTGCCCTCTTGAAATAGCCCACCTTCTAGTCTGCAGTTGAGAACACTGACAGCATAGGAAGGGAGAGATAACACAGCCAGTCATGGACAGGGCAAGATCCGAGGCCACCGTCCAGAGCATGCAACGAAGACTTAGAATGGATTAATTGGCAAGTATCCGACAAGTAAGAGCACATGGAGTCTGGGTGAAGAGATAAGACAGAATGTGGGGAACCAATCAGGCAGCAATGCAGTTCATCAGTTTGGACCCTCTCATTCTCAAAATATTTTCCATCTTCCTCAGGGCATCTGGGTTCTGCTTCCAGCTCTTTCCTTTGGCAGAGCTGGAAGGAAGCCTACGTCTTGTCTCTGAACCTCAATTTTTCCATCTGTTAAATAAGGGCAGGCATGGTGCTCAAGCTCCCTAAGATGTAAAATCTTTCTGGCTGTAACTTGCCAGGATTCTGTACTCCCAAATTCATCTCAGATTCTCCCATGACTTACTTGAGGTGAATCAGGGCCACAGGAAGCTGCAGTAACTTGCTCAGACCACGGAGGGGAGAAGGAGGGTTCTGCATGATTTCTGCTTAACTTTGGTACTGACCCCCTGGTGGCCTGGAGGTTAACTGCAATTCCTGACTTGCTCCCTGTGTCTTCCTGGAGTTCTCAGCTCCTGAGGATCATCTGATGTAAAAACATGTGTATTTACTCATCAAATAGCATTCGAGTCTCTCCTCTGGACTGGGCTCCTTCTTACTGAGTGCTGGGGATCCCATCTCTGCCCTTGGAAGAGCTCACAGTCCAGTGGTGGAGCAGTGGTGGAAATGCATGGAGACCACCCCAAAGCACCATGTGCTGTGACTAGGGTATGTATGTCCCGTGGGAGTACAAAGGCACCTTCCTGGTAAGTCTTCATGGAAGGAGGGGTGTCTAAGCCAAATTATGAGGGATGAGGCAGACTTTGGCAAGAAGGGTGGGGGTGGGGGGAGGAGGAGTGGAGGCGGGGGGCTGTGCTCCCAGTATAAGGAACAGCACAAGGGAAGGTCAAATTAGAGGAGAAAGAGTGAGTCACAGGTAGAGAATGGGGTGGTGCTGTGGACTGGAGGCCAGACTGTGAGTGTGAGCTGCAGGCGAGGTGAGCAGGGACAAGCATTCTTTTGCTCAAAAGCATTTATTGACTATCTACTGAACACCAGGTTAAATTGTGAAAGGCCTTGAATGACATTTCCCAATCCCAAATTTCCCTTCCTTGTCCCTGACCTGTGTGCCCACAACATTTATGATAAGAATTTGTTTCTAAATTTACTTACTTATGTTTGGCTTCCTCTGTCTCCCCTTGGGGATAGATAGCTGCGCTAGAGGGAGTTGGGACAGGAAACTGGCCTCGAGACTGGGACCAGCACAGGGACAGTGCAGTCCAGGACAGGTGAGATAACAAGGGCAGGAGCCAAGGTCACACCCTGGCCAGCTGGCCTCTCTACCTAGCCTTCTCTCTTTCCTTGGCTTCCCATGTCTCCCTAAGGGCACGAGATCCAGGAACCTCACTCTGCTCAGAGCTGCCCTCTTCATCAGTCTCTGAGGTTGGTCCCACATCTGGACATATTTGTTCCTGAGGCAACACTGTTCAGAGGTTTGGAGCCAGGGTCGTTCTCAGGAGTGCATGGGGTGGAGAGCAGGGGTTGGCTGAGTGCAGAGGCTGGAGGGGAGTGGCTGGAGGAGCTGGAGGGCAGAGAGGACCCCTGGGGCAAGAACTTTGTGAAGGAAAGTCCTACAAGAGGAGGGAGGTGGTGTTTCAGCCAGGAGGCAGCCCCAGAAGTGCAGGGCCCAGACTCTGGGAGAAGCAGCCCTGGTGGAAGGGAAACAGGAGGGAGTCCTCATTAATAGCAAGATTCCAGTGGGCTGGGAGCTTTGCTCACATTCTCTCATAAGATGTTCCAGTTACCTTGTGAGGGAGGGTCATGTCCGCATAGCAGGGTTGGATTTGATAGAAATGGCATAAGCACAGAGAGGTTAACCAAATTGCCCAAGGTCACACCGTCAGAAAGTGGTGCCACTGGGATCAGAACTCAGTCTGCCTGGGTCCTGGATCACTTCTTTTGGTGGTGCACACTGTGATCTGCATTTCTTCTTTCCTCTTTCTGCCTCTCTCCTTTCCTAGATTCAGTGAATCTCATCCCTCCCTATCTTCACATGCTGTTCTCCTGTCTGGAACACCATCTCTTTTGTTCATCTATCTTACCTGGTGATATTCTCATATTTTTTAGGTCTGGTTCTTTTGTCCTTTGTAAAAGTTCCTTGATACTTCCAGACAGATTTTTATTTTTTTATTCTTTTTTTTTTTTTTTCCTCACCATGTGGCTTGTGAGATCTTAGTTCCCTGACCAGGGAACTAACCTGGGTCACCGCAGAGAACGTGCTGAGTCCTAACCATTGGGCTGCCAGGGAATTCCTAGATTTAATCATATTTTATCCACCTATCTACCATTCATCCATCACTTTATCTCGTCACTTGTTGCAGAAGGATTTATGGCCTTCTGGATAGAGTCAGTGGCTGCCTCCTCTTGTGATTCCACAGCACTTTATCGAACAGGTGAGCACCACCATACTTGACTGCGTATGTTTGTTCACGTGTCTGTCTTTCCACCAGCCTGGGAGCTCCCTGGGGGCAAGAGTGGTCTGACTCTGCTCTTAGCATTGCCCAGCAGACTCTGCTTCCTGTCCACCTCACCCTGACTCTTCTTTTGCACAAAGGCTTTCTCAAATTTGGTCTGTTCCTCAAAGAGAGAACAATGTCTGCAGTGACTTTGGGTTGAAATGGAGAGTTTTTGTTGTTGTTTTTGTTTTTCTGATGTCAAGAGAGATTCTTTCAAAGCACTGCTGTGAGATGGGAGAACTGAATGGGAGGTGCTACTGAGAAATGGTTTCCTTTGCTTTTTCGTAGAACCATGGGATGACACGAGAATTGTAGAGAATTTTGGACATTTTAGGGACCCTACGCTTCCCTAAGCAGCCTGGGTTGGGCAAATCTTTGCTCAGAAGTGGGGGAGGCCTGGTGGCTCCGTGAGTCCCTGGGGGCTCAAGGCGGGATGCTGGGGTATGAGCCAGTTCTGGATGGGGATGGACTGAACATTAGTCAGTTTTTTCTTGGTTATGTTGTGGTAACAGACACACCATAGCAGGCCCCAAATAGGGGCTTTACAATAACAAGTTTACTTTTCGCCTACATTATACTTTGTCTGTGGTGGCTGTGGGTTGACTGTGGCTCTGCTCCATGCATCCTCTTTATCCCAGGATCCTTGCAAAGGAGCTGTGACATACTCAGGACAGAGAGCAAAAAGAGAAAGGGCTGAGCCACACACTAGCTCTTCACTCATATCTCAGGACAACGGCTGAGTGCAGTGAAAACTCTTCCTGCAGGAGGTGCTGGAAGCTGCTTGGCAGTGGGTAGGTACATAGAAGCCTCTTACAGGGAAGGGGAGTGAATAATCAGGACCAATAGCACAATCCATCAGAGCAGAACCATCTGGGGACTCAAGCCAGATCCCATGCAGAGAGCTTTCTCATTTCAGAGTGCAGTTCTAAAAGTCACCTCCTCTAAGAAGCCCTCTGGGACTGACCCTCTGAGTCAGGATTGGTGCTTTTCCTCTGTGCCCACATGCCGCTTTGTGTTTCTCACTCCACACCAGTCACTTTGTGCGTGATGTCTGTTACTGTGTATGAACCTCCAGGCAACAGTGGATGCTGGAACTGGCTCTTGAAAGTTGATGGCATGCGTCTCTTCCCAGAGGCATGGTCAGAGGCATCATGTGAGCAACTCGAAATTGGCCAGGTTAGAGTATTTACATCACAAAAAGTAGCTGCTGCTGCTGCTGCTAAGTCACTTCAGTTGTGTCCGACTCTGTGCGACCCCATAGACAGCAGCCCACCAGGCAAGAACACTGGAGTGGGTTGCCATTTCCTTCTCCAATGCATGAAAGTGAAAAGTGAAAGTGAAGTCGCTCAGTCGAGTCCGACTCCTAGCGACCCCATGGACTGCAGTCCACCAGGCTCCTCTGTCCGTGGGATTTTCCAGGCAGGAGTACTGGAGTGGGGTGCCATTGCCTTCTCCACAGAAAGTAGCAAGTGCTACAAATAAGAACTGTTTTTCTTCTGCAGAGGTAGCTAAACACTGGCCATTGGCCACTGTCCTGGAGCACGGACAGACGGAGGGCCAGGTGTGCCATACTCACCTCTACCTTCTGATAGGGCCTGGCGGGGCGTCAGCTGTTCCACAAATGATGACCGACAGCCTGAGTGGAGGAATGAGTGGGCTCACGTTTGGGTAGTGAGACAGAGCAGTGAGTGAATGCATGTCTGTCTGCACCGGAGTTCCTGTCTGTGTCTCTCTGCTCTTCCCTGGATCTCCTTCTCCTCCCAGTGCTCATTGCCCCAGGGAAGGTATGCAACAGGCAGAACACCAAAAGCCTGCAAACCTTCCTGGTCTTTGTTCTCCAAGTCTCTGAGCTTGTGGAATTGAGAGTTTACAGAAGAAGTAAAGGGATCAACTGAGTGTCTTGAAGAAAGATAAAGAGGAGAAGTGCAGCCTGGCCTGTATGTCGTAAATGACTTTGCTGGGAGGTGATAAGAGTCTCAAGAGGAAGGGCTGTGGGGTGCAGCCAGGACACAGTGCCATGCAGGGGGTAGAGGGTGGCCAGACATGCAGTGTCACGTCAGGGGTCTCAGATGCAATCAGTGCGGGCCAGTGCCCTGTCCTTACCCCACACCTTGATACCATGTAAGATCCCCAAATTGCGGAATGACCCCAGAAATGTGGGATAAGAAATTAAGTTATAGGAAACAAAGAAAGTGACATTTCTTGCCCCCTTACTCCCATGCTCATTCCCAAGATTGAGACCTGAGGGTTATACTTGCTGCTCACGAATGATGTAGATCAGAGGTTGGCAAGCATTTTGTTTTAGAGGACCATATAGTAAATAATCTCAGCTCTGCGGGCCCCACAATCTCCATCACAGCTGTTTAACTCCGCCCTCGCAGTGAGAACACAACTATAGGCATATATAAATGAACAATGTGGCTGTGTTCCAGTAAAACTTCATTTATGGATGCAAATTTGAATTTCATATAATTCTCATGTGTCTTAAAATATTCTTCTGACATTTTTTCCCCAACCATTTAAAAATGCAAAAGACAGGGGACTTCCCTGGCAGTCCAGTGGTTAAGACCTCGCCTTCCAATGCAGGGGGTGCAGGGTCGATCCCTGGTCAGGAATTTAATATCCCACATGATGTGCAGGTGAAAAATCAAAACATTGAAAAAAAAAAGCAATATTGTAACTAATTCAATAAAGACTTTAAAAGTGGTCCACATCCAAAAAGATCTTGAGGAAAAAAAAATGTAAAAGTCAATGTTCATTTATAGGCGGTGCCTGGATTTGGCCTGTGAACCATAGTGGACTCTGATCCAGACTGACTAAGTGCTGTGAGGAGTCAGTTGTCCATCATAAGTCGGTAGGGTGGACACACCTGGGCAGAGGGGGTGGAAAGCAGACTTGTTTGGAGGTCATAGCATGAACCTGTTTGGAGGCAGGACACCCCGTCTTCTCTTTCTCTGCACCCCACCTCCCCTCAGCCCTGCTCTGGGTCATTCTGCAGCCTTCCATGGCGCCTGCCTGCAAGAAGCTGGGCCCTCCTTGGGCGGGTAGCCTGACAGCTGGACTCAGCAAGGCGGGCGGGCCGGCCGTGTTCAGTCTCTGGGAAATGAGTGTGGACACGGCTTGGGCCCCATGGGGCAGCCCACCCTGATCTACCCAGATCAGGTTCCCGGCGGCGTCTGAACGCTGTAAACACAGCGGCTGGACAGGCCACCTCTCCAGAGGCCCACTGAAGGCGGCCCTGCCCAGGAGGAAAGGATTGGGGCTGACAATTTGACATAAACCACGGGGCAGTGTCCGGCGGCTGGGGAAGCTGGGCGACTCCCTCCCCAATGCTCCCACGCTCGCTCTAGTGGCAGCTGCTCCCAATTACCATCTCCTGTGGAGCAAGGGGTCTGTAGAGTGGGGTGGCCCTTGAGAGATCCCGCTAGCTACCCCTTCTGGCAGAGGTAGGGAAACTGAGGCCCACAGACACTTGCTTAAGGCCAGGCAGTCATTGACAGACAGAGGCTAGAAACTTGGTCCTCCCAAGACAGGGCTCTGGATCTCTCCCAGGGTGATCTAGAGAAGAAAGAAAGTCTCTTGAGGGGCACCTGGGACCCTGTCCCTTAGCTTTCAGCTGCCCCCTGGTGGGGAGGGTGGTTTCCTTTGGACCCATCCAGAACACTGGAGTAGGAGTCGGGGACCTGACCATCACGCCCAGCACTGACCCTAGAGGTTTAGAGTGCTCATTTCCAGCTGAGGAAACAGCCTAGGAGTGTTGAAGTGACTTGCCCAAGGTCACCCATCTAGTCAAAGGGAGAGCTGTGATTTGAACCCGGGCTGTCAGATTTCTAAGTCTGTGCTCTTTGTCAAGATGCCTTGCTCCATCCCCAGCCCTCAACTTGTGGGGCCATGCAGGCAGGTCTCTGCCTCTTCGGATGCTGTGGGTGGTCTTCAAGGGCTCTCCAAACTCGGGATGCTGAGTTTGCTTCCCATCTGAGGGTACCTCTGCAGCGGCTGAGCCGGTTATCCAGATGCCCTTAAACAGACTCCCACCCCTCTCCTAGTCCGTCTGACATCGTGGGAATCTCATGTCTTGGGCCCCAACCTTCCGCCCAGGACCAAGTGGACTCAAACAGGGCAAGGCTTAGTTCCCTTTCCTGTCCTGCCCCAGGTCCAGCGACTGTCATGGTACCTCAGTCAGACACAGTCAAAGCAGACACATGGGCAAGTATAGTCCATCCATTGACACCTACAGGGGAGTGTATGTGGGAAGTACAGGTGATGGGCACCTACTGTGTGTCAGGCTGGTAAATGCTTAACCCATGCCATCTCTCAAGCATCTTATAGCTGGGCAGCTGTTCCCATGGAACCCATCCATGGTAGATGGAGGCATGTGCATGCTGACCTGAGTGTGCCGTCACGTGCATGGAGACACAGGCACGTGTCAACGCTCCTGACCGCTAGACATGCACACCAGCTCTTGGGTCCAGGTATGAGGATACACAGCACCACATTGTGCTCTTTCTCATCCCTTTCCACAGGCAACTCTGGCAGGCACGGCTCCACTCAGACCTGGGATTCACAGTCTTCTCTGGGGTCCCTCACCATCTTGTTCTTGACATGTTTCAAAGTTCTATTCAGAGTTAGTTCTGAGGGCGAGGGGGCTGGGAGCCCTGAGAGTGGAAAAACAGGCGATTTGGAAAATTCCTGTCATTTTTGAGCTCTGTCCAAAAACACCCGTGGGAGCCACAGTGGAGTCTGCCGACATCCAGCCTTGGGTGGGCCCAGTGCCCCAGGGCAGGCCTCCTGCCTCCCCCAGCCCAGCCCAGCCTGTTTGCTGACACCAAGCCTACCAGACTGTAGTTGCTCACCTTCGTCAAGGGTTCCTGCTGGAGAGCCCTGTGCATGCCCTCCTTGGACCAGGTCTCCCTATCCATGCACGCCCTCCTGTAGGCTGACAGTAACAGCAAGTGACTCCTGGTGCCAGCTGACTATGCACTTTATTTTTATAACAAATCTATACAGTATGAACTATGGCTATGTCCATTTTATCAACAAAAAATACCGGAGGCACAGAGAGGTTAGGCGGTAAAGCAGCTGGCCGTTAGTCACACAGCAGGAAGTGGAAGAGCTAGGCTCTACATCCCAGTGAGCTGGCTCCAGCATTAGCATCTTGTCCGCTCTACTCCATGGTGCTGCCTCTTGAGACACAAGGTAGGTTCACCTGGAGAAGTGCCAGGACCTCAGAAGCTCAGGGAGGACCAGAAGGAGAGGACTCACACCTCTTGTGGGCTCACTGTGTGCCAGGCCTGTGCTGGGAGTGCCCACTGGCCTCCCTGCCCCCAGACTCCCCCCACAAGCTGTCCTGGACACAGCAGTTGGAGGATCTTTCTTAAAGCCCAGGTTGGGCCCGGCTGGCCCAGCCCCTCTGGACGCTGTGGTCTCCTTCAGGGTCCCGGGCTCCCCATTACAAGTTTCCATGGGCAGGGCTGTGAGTGAGAAGGCAGTGCTGACAGTCAGTCCTCTCAGGTCCTTCAGCAGCATAGCAGCAGCCCCAGGAGCAGGCGCATCTTTGTCTCCGACCCTGCCTGCCTGCCCTCCCGCCTGCCATCCACATGGTGGAAACGCCAAGGAACAAGGGCCTTCCTGTCTTCCTCTCGATCCCCCTTTTCTAAAAATAAGCTGGAACCTTCCCTTCATCTGCCCCCAATTTTCTCCTGCTTGACCCTCATGACCCTACACCCTCAGAAGAGGCCACATGTGTGCCCACTGCTGGACAGATAGGCCAACACTGCAGTGCAGATGGTGGGAGCGGGGAGCCCGCCCTGGCCTCTGCCCCAGTCCAGTTAGCCCCTCCAGCTATGCCCAGAACAAAGCACTGAGCCAGCCCCTGATCTGCAGGGTGGGGTAAGGGAGACCTTGTTTATAACAGGAAGTTCCACCAGGGTTTTATGAGCTGTCATGATAATAATAATCATCGCCCACATTTGTATACACTAAGCACTTTCACATCTGTTATCTCCTTTAGTGCGTGCGGCGAGTCCTTGAGATTGGTATTATTGTTACTAAGGTGGAACAGATGAAGAGACCAGAGAGGCTAACTGACTTCCCTAAGGTGGCACAGCTGGGAAAGAGCAGGGCCAGGATTCAAATCTAGATCCTCAGATTTGAAACTCTGCCCCTTGATACTTCCCTCCTGCTTGCTGACATCTGTACCAGGCAGCAGCTTTGGTGCTTTGTGCCCAAGGATCTTCACACTTCCCTTTTAGCTGTCACTTATGAGGGTCTTTGTGTGTGCTGGCCATTGCATTCGGAACTCCACCACAACTAGGGAGGAAGGAATTGTGGAACCTCATTCTGAGGAGGAGGAGGAGGCTGAGACTCAGAGACGTAACTCAGCTTGCCAAGGCCCTTCTGCAGTAAGAGCTGGCATCAGAGTTAGGATTGAAGGCTGCCTGACCCCGAAGTTTTTCCTCTGCAAAATAGTTCACAGTAGCTGGTACCATGTCTTTCATTTTAATTAATTAATTCAATAGAACATCTTCCAGGTGTCTGCTCTATGCTAAGCCTAGGGACACAAGGGTGAACACAAGACACACAGGTCCTACCCTCGTTGGCTTCGTGATCTAGTGGGAGATGGACGTGAAAACGGCAATTATGGCGCAGGGCGATAAACCATTATTAGCCATAATAGCTAGCTTTGCACAGTGTTTATAGCTCACTGAGGGCCCCAAATGGAAATATGGTCATTTCCATGTCTGCTAAAAATGGCCTAAAGGCTTCCCTGCTGCTGTAGCATCACATCTGAGCCTCCTGGCCTGGGACTCAAGGTCCCTGTGATGGGGTGGAACCCACCTCCACACCCCGGTCCCTGGAGAGCCCCCTGCCCCACTTCGTGTTCCAGCACCAGCAACTGCTAGAAGTTCCTCCCACATGAGGGTGTTTCTCACCTCCACGGCTTTGTCACTCAGAATCTCTGCATTCTTCCCTACTCCCAACCTTCTCCTGGTTAACTCCTATCCTGCAAAACTCAGCTCAGATGGTACCGCCTCCTCAGGCTGGGTGGAAGGGAGTTTCTTGTTATTGGAGATGTCTGAGCCAAGGATGGAAGATCAGGGCAGGGAGGCAAATCACTTAACCTCTATGGGCCTCAGTTTTTTTCTGGAAAATGGGCCCCAAAATAAGCCTAACTATAGGAGGATAAAGGCCTTGTTAGAGGGGGAAGCACACAGCCTGTGGGGGCTAAGAGAAGGAATAAAAACAGCCTGTGGGGTCAGAAAAGCTTCCTGGAGGACTCAAACAAGGGGAAGACTCAGATGGGGATATTTTTATTTGTAGCGAATACGCACGTGGTGTGTTTTTATGCAGAGAGCTGCTCTAGGCCCTTCCTATGTGTAACGTCATTGAATCCTTGTGATGGCAATATGAGGTGGCCACTGTCATTATCCCCATTCTACACGTTAAGAAACTGAGGCACTGGGAGATTAGGCAAAATGTTTGGGGGCATCCAGCTAAGAGGGGCAAAGCCTGAATTCTAATCCAAGCATGTGGCTCCAGTGTTCACTCTCAAATCACCTTGTCATTACAAGGAGAGCAACAGGAGTGGAGGATGGGGGTCCACTTAAACTCTGGGGCAAGCATCACTGTACTTGGTAACACAGAGTAGCGTGAATGTCTTTGTCCTCCAGGAAACAGGCGTGCCCTCTGGACCCTCACAGGCCAGGGAACTCTTGCTTTGACTCCACTCACCCAAGGGAAGGGAAGGCCTCTCAGTAAGGTGTTCACCCAGGTGTCTCCTGCTCTGCCTGGATAATGAGGCTTCATCTGGGGAGCAGTGGCTGGACTGGCACTGCCTCCTGGTAATAACCACCCAACACAGGCAGAAGAAACATTTTTCTCCTCATTTCACAGGTGAAGAAACTGAGGCCCAGCGAGACAGGAAAGGATGGGGAAGTCTCTAAAAAGGCAACTCGAAGCTGAGATTCTGGCCTCGGAGGCCAGAGGATCTCCTTAGCAACGGTGGTACCCAACATAGCAATCTGGGGGATTGCTACGTGGTGTGCATCAGATGGGAAAACCTTTGTCAGACGTCTAGTGCTAGACCTGCCCATGACGCCTGCTCAGTCCCTGGACATTCCCCTTCCTTCCCTCAGGAAATGAGTGAATAGATGAGTGAATGATTGTAGAAGTCACCTAGAAACTGGCAGGAGGTGGGGGAAGCTTTCTTGCTTCTGTGAACTCTTCTGGCTTCTGCCCCACTTGCTGACCTGGGCAGCTAGAGCTGGTGGCATCTGCTTAGCTCTGCCCACTCTCCTTGCTGCCTCAGAGGCAAGCCCTGCATGTTTATTATTCATCTCACACTCCATCCCCCTCCCCTCAATGTGGCAGCTCGAGCTGATGTGGGCATCCAGGAGTCAATGGGGATCGTTCTTCTGATCTGACTGAAGACCAGTTCTTCATTTCTGGCTGGAAGCTAGGGGGCAATGCTCAATCTGTGCAGATCCGTGAAAAAGCTGACTCCCCATCCCCCTCCTCCCATTTGTAGGGGCTTTTCCTACTTTCTCATCACTTTTCCTACCTGTGACCTAGGGATATTTTCACAGCCCATTTTATCAGAGAAAAAGGCCAAGGAAAAGGAAATGATTTGATCAAGATCACAGGCCATAACTCGGGATCTTTGCCGCAAAATCACGATGGTTCCCTGTCTCCCTGTCATTCTCCCTCCCCCTCCTCTGTCTCCTTTCTTTTCTTCTTAACACAAACACTTATGTGGAGGAGGAAGGGAAAGAGGAGAAGAGAATAGGTGGGCATGCTGGAGTGGAAAGCGGACTGGATAGGAGTCAGGGGCCTTCAATTCTGGTCCTGGATCTGCCACTAATTTACTCTGTCACCTGAATAAGCCGCTTTCTCTCTCTCAGCCTCAGGTGTTTATATTAATCATCTGGGGCAATGTCACTTCCATCCTTATCCTTGGGAGAATTGTTGTAAGAATAGATTCAATGAAGCAATATTTTGTTCTCACATCTGCTCACCCACCTGACTAACCAACATCCATTCATCCATCTATCCTTCCACTCACTAATCCACTTATCCATCCATCCACTCCCCCATTTACCACCCATCCACCCATCCATTCATCCTTTGTGTCCCTACTGTGTGGCACGTACAATAAGAGAAAGACCATGCTCTTTATGGCCTGGCACAACCGCCATCTCCTCCAGGTGATTTCCCACCTGTGAAAACTGACTGCCCATCCCTTTTTCATCCTGGACGGTGCCTGTCTGTTTGTCACAGTGAGTCCTTAACCAGACAGGGAGGCCTCTCCAGAGTCACCAGACCTGGCTGACTGGGCTGGCGCATTCTTTCCTGGTTCTGGCCTGCTGCGGCAGTCCCCAGCGCCACTCTGAGTCAAGCATCCCCTCAGTGCCTGCAACATGTCACTGGTACCTGTGAGCCCCGCCCCTGCCCCCCACTCCTCAACCAGCCTCTCTGCACCCAGGGTGGGTTCCTGCAGGGAAAGTGGGCTTGCTGGGTGGGCTGTCAGCAGAGGTGGTCTCACTTTTCCCCGCTCCCTCCCTAAGAGTCTCTCCCAAGCTGTCAGCCACATTGGAAGAATTAGGGGCCTCTGGCAGAGGGAGGTGGCTGGTCCCCGTGGTGGGGACAGTACATAAGTCCTGACACATTGGCACTGTGTGTGCACTGGCTGTGGGCAGTGAGCTCTATCCATGTGGACGCTGTCTCACGAACTGTGTGCAGGGCCTGCCCAGAAAGTCTTTCTCCCTGATTGGCCCTATGACTTTTTTGGACCAGGAAAGGGCCTCCAGTATTTTTTTATTTTTGCGTTTGTTGTAGATTCTGCTCATCACGCATGGAAGGCTCTCCTCTGGGACCTCATTGTTGGGTCCCGGGTTAATGATTCTCTGTGTGACTTTGCGGGTGCCCGTTCCTCTTTGGGTGTCCATTTGCTTCTGGGGCTGCTGTGCTCCTAAAAGCCATTGAGTGGACTGCCCGGGACTCAGATCTTCATGTTTATGAGGGTCTGCTGTATACCTGATCCTGTGGGGCTGTGGGATTAAGTGGGGCCCATGGTTCTTGCCCTCATTGAACAGGGTCCAACGAGTAGTGAGTGCCGCCAGATGGGGTCTCCTGTGCCTACAGGAGTGATCTGGGCAGCTTGGACCTGGGGAATGGGCACAGCCTGAATCCCTAAGGACTGCACTGCCAGGGATGGGGGCTCCAGACAAGGACAAGACAAGGGACAGTGCTGAGGGTGACCGTGATCATGTTGATGCCCCTCTGCCTGCAAAACTCCAGGAACAGACTTGCTGCCCCCCTCCCCTTTTGTGATAACTAAACAAGACATCTGTCCCTCTCTTTATATCATTAAGAAGTAATAGTAACTAAAAATGTCCAGCATGCCAGGTCCTTGCTGTGTCCTGTGCAAAGCCTTTTATACACATGTTGTTGTTGAAACCTCACAACCAACTATTATTAGTGGTTATGACAACTGACAACGAAATCCTATTATTATCTATAATATAGAGAGGAGGGGATGGACTGCGTGGGGTGGAGGCCCTGGCTTGAGGTCTTAGAGCTAGAAGTGGCCAAACAGGGATTTGATCCTGTCTGTGGGGCTGTGTTACTTTCTCAGCACCAGGCCACTTCCTGGGGGAAGCAGGAAGAGCAGAACCGGTTTGTCCCAGCTCAGCTCAGGCAGGAAGCAATCAGATGGGCCTTGTGGGGCCTGGGAGAACCTGGGCCAGGACATCAGGCATGCCCGCACTTCTCTCGGGTTCTCAGTCAGGGTTCTTAGTCGGGTTCTCAGTTCTCTAGTCCAGTAGGCTAATTTCTAGTGCTTCCTGGGAGGCATGGAAGGGCTCTGAGGCATCTAGAGTCTGGCTCACGAGAGAGTGAGGCAGGCAATTATGGGTCCAGCCCATCAGGAGAGGCAGGACCGCTCCAGTCTGGGCGGGGTCTGCATCCTTTGGTGGCATCAGGGCATCCAGCGTTCACCTCACAAAGCGCCAGGCCCGGAACTGGCGACATATGGATTTGATTGTTTGGGAAATCTGCTTGGGGGGCCTAGGGTAGGGGAGCAGGGGTGGAACAGCTGATCGGCCTAAAAATAGCACAGCCTGGAATGCTGAGGGGCTTGAGGGTGCCCCATTCCAAATTTGGAAGTGGCCCAGAGTGTTCTTGGTCGCCGGCACCCTACGTGGGTGGCTCGTCAGCGCTTCAGCAGCAAGCACTGGGGAAGGGACATCAGAGGTCGGTCCTGGCATGGCCTCTCGCTGGCTGAGCAACCTGGGCAGAGAAACCCCTACTGCGCCTCGACTTTGGCTACCTGATAATCCCTGCCTGGCCACCTGGCAAGCTGGTTAGGAGGGTGTATTTGGACAACTGTAAAATGGTTGAGTGTTGTATATGTGTCCGCTCTCACTGTGAAAGGGGAGGGAACCCTGGGGGAGGGCTGATTTCACAACAGTCTCTGGGTGTTGACAAGTCTAAGCTCTCTCTGATGAGGTTCACAGCTTCCAGAGCTTTCCCATGGCTCCCAGCCTCTTCTCATAGATGTGTCTTGTTGCTTCTTCATAGAAAATGCTTCCTTTGCATGAGCTAAAATTTGGAGCATTCCAACCATCCGATGAGCTGTATTGATAGGAGGTGAGCTTTCTGTCACAGGAGGTATTCAAGACAAAGCCAGACAACACCTGGCAGGGAAATCATCTATGACTTAGACGAGATGCTGCTGAACTCCTCTGACCCTCAGAGTGCAGCCATTTGTCCACAGGGACTACACTCCACCCTCAGCCACAGAAGTGCCTCGTCCAGATCCGAGGCAGACACTGTACCCCTGGCCCTTCTGCACTGTGTCACCCTAAACTCAGCACCCTCACTGACTCTCACTGCTCAGCGTCCAGTCCTTGCCACGCCTGAGCCTCCTTATCTGGGCATGTTCTAGTTCTCTGGTCATGTTATCCCCAGGGCCGCAGTCTCCCCATTTGCAAAATGGAGATGCTGATGTTTGGCACTTCTGCTTTGCAGGGCTGAGCAGGGACAAGATGACATCAATTCACAGGCACCTCAGATACCACACAATCCGATTCCCCTTCAGGGAGTCTCCTCATCTCTAGAGGACAGACCAGGGCCTTGGGAGAAGGGACTGCTTGAGGTCACAGGTGAGACAGCCCTTGAATCTGGTTTCTCAGTGTCTAGCACTGTCCTCGGAGCTCACTTGAGCAAGAACGGGTCTGATGTCACCACTGTGAACCCGAGTTTGAGTCCTGCCACTTGCTGGCTGTGAGGCTTGGGGTAAACGACACCCCTCTGTGCTTTAGTTTCCTGTCAGTACATTATCGTGACACCTTGCACAGTTGCTGAGGGGATTGGATGTGATCACATGGGGGAGGAGGCCAGACTCTAAGGCAGGGGCTGAGGGAGGTAGCGCAGCACGGCTGGCTGGGAGTTCCTGAGTGCTCGGACACGGGAGTAGAGGAGGGTGGGGTGTCAGCAAGGCTTCTTGGACGGAGAGGGAACAATGTCTTCAGCACGCCTCCTTGTCCATTTCCTACTCATCCCGCAGGTCTCAGCTCAAAGGGGCCTCTTCCAGAAGTCCTCCTTGAGCCATGAGCAGAGCTGGCGCCCAGGCTCCCTCGCACTTTGTGATTCCAGTTGACAGTTTCTTGACATTGTGTGGGAGACAAACGAACTTGGATTGGAATGCCTTATTAGCCGAATGAACTTGAGCCTTGTTTTCTCAGCTGTGAAATGGGCACCGACAGTCAGCCTCATAGATGTGCTGTGCATATGAAGTGTTTGGTTTAATATTGAGGGTGTGCTTTTGCACAAAGATGATGATGATGGTCTTTGTTCATTTATTAATTCACTCATTCATGTGTTCAAAAGCCTTGGATACATCCTTCTCTGAGCTCCAGCTGGGCATTAGAGACACAGCAGGTGATCAAATAGTCCCTGACTCCTGGTGGCTCAGAATCTAGGTGAACAAGCTGCACACTCACCATTCTAAACCTAGTACAGTGACAGTTGCCGTAGGTCCTCTAAGACCCAGAAGAAACACAGAAGGAGCCTGCCTCCCCTGCAGGCTACTAGCAGGAGTCAGGGAAAGCGTCACAGGGAAGGAAGCACTTGAGCTGAGATTGAAGGGTGAGTTGAATTTGGTCAGGTAGGCAAGCTGGGGAAAGGCTGCCCAGGCCTAGGGCACAGCATATGCAGCAACCCAGAGGTGGGAGAGGTGATGGGGACCCCTAGGCAGACCATGGTATCCAGAGCATCAAGTGAAACCCTGGGCCCAAGATGGATCCGAAGTCGTGGGACCATCTCCTCACTCAGTCATCCATAGAGAGTAATGACCACAAGGACCCTTAGGAGAGGCAGGTTTTGACTGATGATACTGATGGGGAAGAGGACAGCATCTTCATCACTGATGAAGTGATTGATCATTAATGAAGTGACAGTGATTGATGTTGTGGCTGGCACTGTTCAGGCCCTGTTCCCCACAGACTGCTGCTTGTCAAGGGCTGGCACACACTCCCTCCGGTCAGGGTGTACAGGCACTGGGAAGTGATGACACTCAAGGCTCCAGGTAAGTGGGAAGAAGCTCTACAGGCAATGACGCTCCCTCCCCGCATTCCAGCCTGGAAAGGCCCCGAGTTTGCTGACTTCTCCACTGTGGGGCTGTGTCCACCTCTGCATCCCCTGTGCCTAGCACAAGGTGGCCCCAAGCAGTATTCACAGGTGTCAAAGAATTGCGTCCCCGCATGGCCATTCAGATGGAGACTGGGAGGGTCACAGCGAGACAAAGGGTCTCCTGTTGGCCTGCACCTACTGGCCTTCTCCATTCCATCCACTCGATCAGTCCTGTTCCCCTCCAGTCTGATGCTCGGAGTCCATCCTGGGAAGAGCCTGGACAGGCTGGGCTGGCAGTCAGTCACTCTGCCCTTCCCAGGATCTGAGCCCTGACCCCGGGCACCGCCCGTGGGCAGGCGGCAACCTTCCGAGGGCTCCTCGAAGCCATCCTGTCTTCTTGACGAAAGGCATCTGGGGCCTGCCAGCCCCTCCTCCGCCCAGGCGGGAAACACAATACGCCGATAATGATCTAATATTTATACAACGCCTTTCTACCAGATGCATCCCAACAAAGTTTACAAGCTGTCCCCGCTGACGGCACAATGTATTCCAGATCCTCCCCCGGGCCCCTGCCCGCCCCCAGCCTCCTGCCCCGCTCATCCGGGCGTCCCAAAGGCCAGCAGAGCTTCCTTCATCCACCTGAGGGATGGAGAATCCAGCTGGCTGGAGGGACCGCCACTCCCATACCCTCTCTGGGCACTGCCCTGCGGGGCGATGATCTGTGCTCATAACCGGGGGTGTGGAAATAAGCTGTCCGGAGGAAGGCAGGGCTACCCCAAGGGTTTTGAAGTTTGGCCAAAACTCACAGCACCCCTCGAGCCTCTCCCTAGCCCTCCACAGCCTCAGACCCGCGGGAGGGACAGGGGAGGGCCCGGCTGCCCGCGAGAATGTGCCTCCTCAGTCACTTCCTCCGCGGTGGCTCCATGAATGAGGACTTGTGTTCATTCCCTCCCATAAATTGCCCCTGGTCACCAGGGCCATGTACTGTGTCAGAGTCCCTGACCACCGGCCTCGGACAAAACCTGCTTTGTGAAGTCCGGGTGGAAGACAAACAAATGCTTATTACCTTCATGTATCCCCTCCCCCACCTTCTTTTCTTGGCGTGGAGTTAAGACCTTTTTTCTCTGTCAACAATCTTGACTTTGTTCCCTGAGAAGGAAACAGCTCCGGGAGGGACTTGCAGAGATGCTGCTTGCAAGAAAACCGTTTGGGAGGGAGGGTGAAAAAAGACAGAGGTTACAGGAAATGGCAGACATTTTTTGTTGAATTAAACCATTAGGAGTGACCCCCAAACCAGAGTGAGGCAGAGGGAACAACTGGATACATTTAGGTCAGGACAAGCAGCCAAGTGAGGAGCTGAAACCAATTACCATAAATGAATGTTTCTCTTTTATTCACGACCACCGTGCCTGTTCCCAGGATGCTCTTGGGCCTCTTATAAAAACAGATGAACTCTCTGGTTTTGTTCGGGGAGTTATTAGCTAATGCAACTGTTGGGCAATTTATCAAACATTAGCACATGCTACGATTAATGACCAAAAGAAGTCGTCACTGGCTGGTCCGAAGCCACTGGGGCTGCCCGGACTTCAGGGCAGAGAAGGGTCTTCTCCTTGGTGCGGCCATTTACTTAAGATGCTCGTAACATCTTAAAAAGTTAACAGTCATTCTCAAAACCTGCCCCTCCTGAGGGTCCTTGTGGCCATGACTTGCTATGGACAATTGGGTGAGGAGATGGTCCCTAGATTTTGGTTCCATTTTGGGCCCAGGCTTTCACTCGATGCTCTGGACACCACAGTCTGCCTAGCAGTCCACATCACCGCTCCCACCTCTGGGCTGCAGCATATGCTGTGCCCTGGGTCTGGGCAACCTTTCCCCAGCTTGGCCACCTGACCAAAGTCAACTCATCCTTCAGCTCAACTCAAGTGCTTCTTTCTCTTGTGAAGCCTCCCCTGACTCCTGCTGGCAGTCTGGGGGTGGTGGTGGGGTGCTCCTTCGATGTGTCCTCTGGGTCTTAGAGGACCTATTGCAGCTTGCACTGTACTGGGTTTAGAATAGTGGGTGTGTAGCTCGTTCACCTAGATTCTGAGCTGCTAGGAGTCAGGGACTGTTTGATCCTCTCCTGTGTCTCTAGTGCCCAGCCGGAGCTCAGAGCAGGGTGTGTCCAGGATTTGTGAGCAAATGAATGAACGATTCCATGTATAGCAGTGCCCTTCTGTGACTCCTGTGGTCTTAGGCTGTCTCTCTGTCCACTGAAGGAACAGGATCGTGATTCTCCCAGAGGTGGACTCTGGGAGAGCGCACCGTGGAGTGCAACTCCAGTGTGGAGTTGCAGGAAGCTGGCTTCTAGCTGAGAGCCACACAGAGGATCACATGGGGAGGGGGAAGACCTGGGCTGTGGCTTGGTCTTTCTCTCTGCAGGCCTCAGTATTCTCATCTGTGAAATGGGCTAATTAACTCATCTCTGAAGCTTCTGGAAAGAAAAGCTCCAGAGGATTACATGTCCTTGGGGGCATTTCCAATCCCAAAGGGGAGAGAAGGCAGCAAAGGGAATTGAACCTGCCCTCCCACTTCCCCTGAATAACTCTGACTTGAGGAAAGAAAGGGTTTAACTTCTTTACAGACTTTTGGCTAAAAAGACCTTCTGTGTGTGGAGGGAAAGAGCTCATCTTCAGAATCAGAAGGAGCTGGGTCCAGTCCTGCTCAACTGTGTCTTTGCTGTGTGACCTAGGGCAATTCACACCATCTCTTGGAACCTTGGTTTTGGTTCTGAAAAATGGGACAATAATGCTTGCCACCCTGGGGTGTGTCAGTGCCTGATAAGTACTGAGTCTGGCTCCTGGCCCAGAGCAGGGACTTACTACATAGTAGCTTCTCTTATTGTCATTAATTCCATTAACAAATGCCATCAGCAGGAGAGAGGCGTGGAGGAGCAGACCTCAGCCTGTTGTCTTCTCTGTTTTTTTTTTTTCTTGCCGGCAGTCTTAGTGTTGCAGAATTAACATTCTTCCTTTCTGCTAATTCCACTAAAATGTGTTTCCAACCTAGCAGCTACCTTGTCCCCCGCTGGCTGGGGCTGACATCTGCCAGAGAAGCAGACCACCTTCTCGGATTTTCCATTTGCAGCTGGGAGGGCGGGCTGGCAGAGCAAATTACAAAGCAGGCTCCGGCTCCAGCTCCTGCTTGGGCGGGGCTGGCCCCTCGTGTGGTGGGTGAGGCCTTGCCAGCAGCTGGCTCAAGATGGGCCTGGAGCAGCAGGCGCCCACACGTCTGGGCGAACAGGAGTCCCCATGTGTCCGTGGGCCAAAAAGGAGAGCAGGAAAGGATTCGGGCAAGGTGATGAGGGTCTTCCTGGCTGTAAGGAAGGATTCGGGTAGGAGTCCTCTCTCTGGGATTCATGCAGGTTGTTTTACCCTTTTCAGACTTAGTTTCCTAGATGGTGAAGGACAGGGAAGCCTGTTGTGCTGCAGTCCATGGGGTCATAAAGAGTCGGACACAACTGAGTGACTGAACAACAACCAGTAAAGTGGGAAAAAAGGGAGGTGCACCATCCCTTATCTGAGCTGCTTGGGTCCAGATCTGGTTTGGAGTTCAGAATTTTTCAGATTTTTAGAATGTGACGTTGTTTAATATTATACTTTATTAAGCTTTTCACTTTCATGCATTGGAGAAGGAAATGGCAACCCACTCCAGTGTTCTTGCCTGGAGAATCCCAGGGATGGGGGAGCCTGGTGGGCTGCCGTCTACGGGTTTCGCCCAGAGTCGGACATGACTGAAGTGACTTAGCAGCAAACACCCCCAGCAGGGTAAGCGGAGCTGCTTATAAGCAAACAGGTGATTTCTGGAGTGGAATGTGTGAATATTCATATTAAGTGGGAATAATAAAGACCATAAATTGTATCATGTAGGTTCAGCTTGAGTTTTTTGATGCCAAATGAATTTCTGCCAATTTATGGAAAAGCTCTCCTTTTTCAGAACTTCTTGGACTTCAGAGTTACGGATAAAAGACTGTTGCAACTGTCATATTCTGTGGGCTAGAGTTGTAAAAACGGTGCGAGGTAGTGAAAATAAGGTGGCTTGTGGATTTTCAGTAAGTGGGAGGTATTGGTTCTCCTGGACCAATACCTCCAGTGATTCTCAGCATTGGCTACATAAAGTCCCCACCTAGGGGACTTTAAAACTACTGATGCCCAGACCCCACCCCAGGCAGCTTTAAATCCAAACCTATGGGGCTGGAGCCCTGGCAGCTATGTTTCAGAATATACCTTGGGTGATTCCTTTTTGTTAATAGCTTTACTGAAATACAACTCATGCATCAAATAATTCATTCATTTACAGGATACCATCCAGTGGTTTTTAGTATATTCACAGAGTGATGTAACCATCACCACAATCAATTTCAGAACATTTCATTATCTCACTCAACCCTCCAGTCCTAAAAACCACAAATCTACTTTCTAGATCTGTGTATGTGGGTGTGAAATCACTTCAGTTGTGTCTGACTCTTTGTGACCCCATAAACCGTAGCCCACCAGGCTCCTCTGTCCATGGGATTCTCCAGGAGAATACTGGAGTGGGTTGCCATGCCCTTCTGCAGAGGATTGTCCTGACCTAGGGATTGAACCCAGGTCTCCTGCATTGCAGGCAGATTCTTTACCACTGAGCCACCAGGGAAGCAGCACTTTCTATCCCTATAGATTGCTTATTCTGGATATTGCATATATATGGAGTCATAGAATATGTTGTCCTTTGATTCTGGCTTCTTTCACTTTGCATAAAGCTTTCAAGGATCATCTTATGTTGTTGCGTGTACCAGTACTTCATTACTTTTTATGGCCAAATAATATTCCATTGAATAGGTATACCATATTTTGTTTATCTACTCACCTACTGATGTAAATTTGATGTAATACTGCTATGAACATTCATGTACAAGCTTTTGTGATGACATATGTTTTCATTTATCTTGGATCTATGCTTAGGAGTGGATTTATTGGGTCAAATGAGAATCCTATGTTTAACTTTGTGAAGAAATGCCATACTGCTTTCTATACTGGCTACACTATTTTATATTTCTACCTGTAGCAGATAAGGGTTCTGATTTCTCCACATCCTTTCCAACACTTGTTAGTATCTGACTTTTTGATGATGGGCCTGATATTGGGTAAGAAGTGGGTGGTATCTCATTATGGTTTTGATTTGCATTTCCCTGAAGACTAATGATGTTGAAAGTCTTTCTAAGTGCTCATTGGCCATTTGTATATGTTGTTTGGAGAAATGTCTTTTCAGATCCTTCACTGATTTTAAAATGAGTTATTTATTTATTTATTTAGAGTTTCAAGTGTCTTTATGTGTTCTAGATACAAGTGCCTTATCGGTTATATGATTTTCAAATATTTTCTCCCATTCTGTGGGTTGTCTTTTCACTTTTGATGGTGTCCTTTGAAGCACAAAAGTTTTAAATTTTGATGAAACCTAGCTTATTTATTTATTTATTGTTTATTGCTCGTGTTTTTGGTTTCATATCTGAGAAATCATTGCCAAATCCAAGGTCAGGAAGATTTGCCCTATGTTTCTTTCTAAGAGTTTTATAGTTTTGCCTTTTACATTTAGATCTTTTTGTATCCTATTTGAGTTAATTTTTATGTATGATGTGAAGTAAGGGTCCAACTACATTCTTTGTAGGTGGCTATTCAAATTGTCCATTCTTGAGTAATATGTGTAGAGTTTGAGAGTCACTTCTGTGGGATGTAAGCCCCAGAAAGGCTGAGTTCACACTTGCTATGTCCTTGGTATTGACCAAAGACATATCAGTTCAGTTCAGTTCAGTCGCTCAGTCGTGTCTGACTCTTTGCGACCCCATGAATCGCAGCACACCAGGCCTCCCTGTCCATCACCAACTCCCGGAGTTCACCCAGACTCACGTCCATCGAGTCAGTGATGCCATCCAGCCATCTCATCCTCTGTCGTCCCCTTCTCCTCCTGCCCCCAATCCCTCCCAGCATCAGAGTCTTTTCCAATAAGTCAACTCTTCGCATGAGGTGGCCAAAGTACTGGAGTTTCAGCTTCAGCATCATTCCTTCCAAAGAAATCCCAGGGCTGATCTCCTTCAGAATGGACTGGTTGGATCTCCTTGCAGTCCAAGGGACTCTCAAGAGTCTTCTCCAACACCACAGTTCAAAAGCATCAATTTTTCGGCACTCAGCCTTCTTCACAGTCCAACTCTCACATCCATACATGACCACAGGAAAAACCATAGCCTTGACTAGACAAACCTTTGTTGGCAAAGGAATGTCTGTGCTTTTGAATATGCTATCTAGGTTGGTCATAACTTTCCTTCCAAGGAGTAAGCGTCTTTTAATTTCATGGCTACAGTCACCATCTGCAGTGATTTTGAAGCCCCAAAAAATAAAGTCTGACACTATTTCCACTGTTTCCCCATCTATTTCCCATGAAGTGATGGGACCGGATGCCATGATCTTGGTTTTCTGAATGTTGAGCTTTAAGCCAACTTTTTCACTCTCCACTTTCACTTTCATCAAGAGGCTTTTGAGTTCCTCTTCACTTTCTGCCATAAGGGTGGTGTCATCTGCATATCTGAAGTTATTGATATTTCTCCCGGCAATCTTGATTCCAGCTTGTGTTTCTTCCAGTCTAGCGTTTCTCATGATGTACTCTGCATATAAGTTAAATAAGCAGGGTGACAATATACAGCCTTGATGTACTCCTTTTCCTATTTGGAACCAGTCTGTTGTTCCATGTCCAGTTCTAACTGTTGCTTCCTGACCTGCATACAAATTTCTCAAGAGGCAGATCAGGTGGCCTGGTATTTCCATCTCTTTTAGAATTTTCCACAGTTTGCTGTGATCCACACAGTCAAAGGCTTTGGTATAGTCAATAAAGCAGAAATAGATGTTTTTCTGGAACTCTCTTGCTTTTTCCATGATCCAGCGGATGTTGGCAATTTGATCTCTGGTTCCTCTGCCTTTTTTAAAACCAGCTTGAACATCAGGAAGTTCACGGTTCACATATTGCTGAAGCCTGGCTTGGAGAATTTTGAACATTACTTTACCAGCGTGTGAGATGAGTGCAATTGTGCGGTAGTTTGAGCATTCTTTGGCTTTGCCTTTCTTTCGGATTGGAATGAAAACTGACCTTTTCCAGTCCTGTGGCCCCTGCTGAGTTTTCCAAATTCGCTGGCATATTGAGTGCAGCATTTTCACAGCATCATCTTTCAGGATTTGGAATAGCTCAACTGGAATTCCATCACCTCCACTAGCTTTGTTTGTAGTGATGCTTTCTAAGGCCCACTTGACTTCACATTCCAGGATGTCTGGCTCTAGGTGAGTGATCACACCATCGTGATTATCTGGGTTGTGAAGATCTTTTTTGTACAGTTCTTCTGTGTATTCTTGCCATCTCTTCTTAATATCTTCTGCTTCTGTTAGGTCCATACCAAAGACATATAGGAGTGAATAAATGGATAAATTAATGAATGGATGGTTGGATGTGTAACGTCTATACCCTCAAGACTGCAATGACGGCTGATGTGTCATGACTCAGAGACTGTCAGGTCTGGCTAGGTATTGATGGAGACCAACCACTCTCCTGGGGAGAACCCCTTCTTGGAAAGGCATGGCTTATCTTGGCCTCTTTTGACATAGCTTTGGTGTTGGGAGCTCTTTCCTTACAGAGCTGGTTTCTGGGGAGAGATCTCTTTGGCCTGAAGGAAAGTTCTTCCTCATACAAGTGGAAACTTGCCTTCTCATAGCTTCCTCTTTGTCCCCAGCCCCAGATCTGCCTTCTGGGACTCACCTGGGGTTTCAGTCTCATCTGCTCTAGGCTAGCCCTGGGGATTGTGTGATGATGAGGATGGCTGCAGCTTCCTCTCCTGCTGACTGAGCAGCCCCTGCTCCCCACAGGAAAGGATCCCAGCCTCTCACATTCCAGCTGCCTCCTCTGTGTCCATCTCAGCTACCTCTGTTCTGCCAAGGAGCAGGCCAGGACTGGACATGGTCCACCAACTGGGGTCTAACCAACCAGCTCAAAGGAAAGCCGGTCCAGTTCCTCCCTTCTTTTGTACCCTTGACCTCTATTAATTCAATCTGGGCTCACATTAGCTCTTTTTAGTTAGACCCAACACATTGCTTACTCAGATAATTATTAACATAATATAGTATGTATTGCTATTTATTAATAATATATTAGTATTATCGATAACATATTGGAATATATTCATGATGATGAGTATCACCTACTGAAAGCTTGCTGTGCACCAGTATTATGCTCATGCTTTATAAACATTGTCTCGCTTGATCCTCTATTAGTCATCACTGGACCCATTTTAGAGAAAGCTGAAGTTTGGAGAGGTTAAGTAGTTCATTCAAAGCCGCGAAGCTTGAATTTGAACCTGTGTTTGTCTGACTTCAAAGCCCCCGATCATAAGCTCTGTTAGTCTGCCTCCAGGTGACTGTCCTCTCTGGGGGTGGGGGTGGGGGTGCGGCCCTGCTCTGCCCTCGTATGGCTGGTGCCGAGCCTGGGCTACACCGCATCCTAGTCCTTGCTCTGTCCTTGGATTCTGCCATCCCACATCCTTGCTGTCCTCTCTGTAACTCTGGGCCTCCCTCCACGTCTCCAGTCTGCCCTTTATGTTCTTATTGACAAAATTCTGACCAGGCACGGATGTGCAGAGGCAGAATCCTTCATACTCACTTGTGACCCTGCCCAGCTTAAGAAATAATCCCTCTGCTGTCAACTGGGAGCCCCGCTGATGTGCATCGTCACACCTCCCCTTGGGATGAAAGAAGCGATCCCTGCAGCGCTTTCCCTTTCCTGGAGTTTGGTGTATCTTAGAGCATGACCACCTGGTTGAGGGCATGTGGGGTTCACTTCTGCATTCTGAGGAGGAACAGGCTGGGAGTATTATAGACTCTGAGACCGGCTGGAGAAGGAGCTGGTCATGGCCCTGCAGGCTTGCCTTATGCTCTCCTCCAAGAAGGCACTCCCTGGTCCCACCCCGTCAGCCTGGCCAAGCCCCTGTGGCTGTGAGGGAGTTGAGTGCAACCTGCAGAACCCATGCTGCTGCTGCTGCTAAGTCGCTTCAGTCGTGTCCGACTCTGTGTGACCCCATAGACGTCAGCCCACCAGGCTCCCCCATCCCTGGGATTCTCCAGGAAAGAACCCTTAGGGACCTCTAAAAAGAAGGGAGGCCCTTGAAACCACTCCGCAAAGTTCATTAGACACATTTTCAAGCTACTAAATGGGCTCTAGGAAGTCATAGAAATAGCTGGTGGTTTCTTACCAGCCAGTATAGTTTGACCACTTCATTTCACTTCACCTCACTTTACTTCAATTCATTATAACAGATAAACTAGTCACAATCCTCATGTTCTTGTCCACTCATTCATTCATTCATTCAGTGATTCATCATTCATTAATTGCTGTATTCATTGAATTATGATTAATTATTATTCATGTGGTCTGATTGTGCCAAGCACCAGGAGAAGAAGTCATTTGGCTTCCTTATCCATCTCTGCTGTCTTACATCCTGGGTGTTTGTGAGATGTGGCTTCTTTGTGTGGATGTAGAAAAGGTGAAACAATGAAAGACCCACCCATGAGCCTTTTATTTATTTATTTATTTTGGCTATGGTTAGCATGGCTGTGGTTAGACCAGACTGAGAGATAAAGTATTAGTGTTTGACACTTGGGCCTGATTGCCTCCAAGTGAGTATCTGCCTTTTGAAAATTATAGATAAGCCTGCCCTGGAATTTTGAGCAAACTTCAATCACAGCATCAAAGCTTTGGATTTTATGCAAAATTATAGCCAGAAGAGGAGGAAGAGGGAGAGGAGCAGCTGGGAAGACTTCCTGGAGGAGGAGTCTTTGAAGGACCCTTCCCTGGTAGAGGGAGCAGGCCTACCCTGCAGGGCCCCAGTGGGAGAGAATAGGGAGGCTGTTCTAAAGCATGAGGAAGGACCCTCTTAGAGTCAGATTTTTCCAAGGATGGGATGGTTCGACTTGGAAAGTTGTGAGCTTCTTAATCCATGAGGTGTGTGAGCAGCTGCTGAACAGCCAACTAATAGGAAGGCTGCAGAGGGGCTTCCTGTTCTGGGTGGGTAGTTGGAGTGAACTTCACCTTTGAGGTGCTTCCATGATTTGTATCCTAAGCTACTAAAGAAATGTCGAGATTAAACATGTCACATCATTGCCCCTCCCTAATGCTGAGATGCTCATCCCCCAAGGACCCAAAGTCATGACTTTAAGGATGGAAATTATTCATAGGTCATAATAATAGTGTTCCAACTAATGAATTTACAATAAAAAGACAGAGTCTGGTATCACCCACCATTTTGTAATATCCAACACATGAATGGATCTCGGCATTGAGGATCAGTGGGTGCTGACCATCCCAGAAAGAAACGCAGCCAGACTTTATATATTTCTGGCAAAACAGGACAGCCCCGTCTGTCATCTTGTCAAAGGGGTTTGAGCCAGAGCCTGATCTACTCTCTGGATCCAGCCACCGATTTGAAGGAAGGGCAAAGAACAAACATACATGGTGAATGGTGCTGTGAATATTCAATCAGCAAAGTCCAGAGTGTGGATTCTCTGCAGGTCACGGAGCTGGGGTTCTTCAGCTGACAGATAAACTGTCCGGAAAAGTAAGAGATGGAGGTGGAAAGCTGGGGAGTAGGAGAGATCTAAAGGATGTACCAAATATAGAAAATGGGCACAACTATATGGCAGTGTCCAGAGATGTACATTTGAGTGATAAAATTATCAGGAAAAGCAAGAGGGCAATAATTATAAAAGTTAGGATTATGGTTAGTTTTAGGGAAGGGAGAGGACTGTGAGTGGGATGGGTTGCCCAGAGGGGCTCCTAGAGGGGGCTGGCCCTGCTCTACTTGATTTTGTTAATCTTACGGGCATGTTCACCTTACAATGATTCATTATGCTGTCTGTTTGCTTTGTGTGGTTTCCTGTTATTTTATAATAAAAAGGTTAAAAAAAGAATAAGTCACATATGTACTATTTTGGTAATCCTCCTTACATGCCAATATGTTGGCAGCATCTCTTCTGCTCTCAGTTAGGTGACCTTGATTGGTGGTGGGCCTCTTACTTCCAGCCTCCCAAATGTGCTGAAATGTAGAGAAAAAAAAGAATGAGAATGGAGAAAAATGGCTGAGATGGAGAAAAACCATTGCTTAAAAACACCAGTGACAGCCAGAACAAGAAAGAGGCCCATCTGCAGAGCTGTAGGTCTCCAGTTAAGCAGATGGGTCCCTTCCTAATTAATCCCTATTTGGTTGAGAACTGGTGTGGGTCCAGGTTGGGGAGGGGGGAGATGGTGGTGGGAGCTGGAGGCCTGTGAGAAACCTAAGGCTGTCTCGTCCTTTCCATCCCAGGGGACCCCCATGCTTTGAACAGTTGCCCTGGGAAGCTCGGCAGGTCCCCTGGGCCCCTCAGCCTCCTGGGACAGGTGCTAATCCATTTCCTGTGAGATAAGCCAGAGGAACATATTTAGATAAGAACAAAATCAAACTGAAACTTCCTTAGGGGGTGGTGTAGAAGGTTCTGGTTTACAGTCTGGTGAGCAGGGAGCCTGATCCTTGTCCTGTGCTGGAGGCAGCATCAGGCCACCAAAATAATGTGTGTGTGTGTGTGTGTGTGTGTGTGTGTGCATGCTTGTGTGTTAATGAGTGTGTGTGCCTGTACTGGGAGCCCTGGAAGAGATGGACCTGACTCCTGCCCCCAAGGGCTCAAATAAGGGTTCCCTGGGATGGGCCAGGCAGGGGGTGCCATGGAGAAACTCAACTCTGGAAGTTGGAAGGTCTAGCGCTGTCCTCAACACTGTCCTCAATACCACGGAAACTACACAATTCCTCCGGTCCTCTGATGTCTCACACGAAAAATAGGGGGTTGTAATAAGACGACCTAGTGGTCCCCCCTAGTTTTAACAGTGAGGGACTCTAAATTGGAGGATTTCTCAGGCTCATATTTCTTCGATCTTCATCCTGGGCACCAAAGAGCTTTCTTTCTATGAAAAGCCTCCAGCCTGTGCTTACACCTCCCTCCTGGGGGAGTGGCTGAGCTGCCTTGACACCCAACCTTCTCATTTCTTAGGATCTTTGAAAATAAGGCACATCTCAGCTTTCTTGACTTGTTCCCAAAGTCGGTGGTGCCCACACACCTTGTGAGAGTTAGAGAAGGTACCCTAGAGCGGGCACAGCCCAGGGTGCTCATCGTTCAGTTGATGGAGAGGGGGTAGTATAGCTATGCAAATTGGACAGGGGAGCTCTTTTTTCCCCTAGAAGATACAGCCTCATGGCAGCACACACAGCTTGGAGAACAGAGCAAGGGCTGAATTTCAGCCTCCACTCATCCCCTTGGCAGGGTGTCTTGGTCAGTGAATGACCTGTACAACTGTACATGGTAGACCGTTTTACTCTCTTGTATTCCTGAAGGGGCCAGACCTTCAATCTTACTCCCCAAAAAGAAAACAAACAAGCAGAGAGGAATCTCTAAAGAACTTCCCACGTGAGCTTCAGTGCTCAGCAGAAGGCTTGGGAGAGAGTAGAAAGCAAAGGGTTTCATGGAACCCTGGTTCAGTGACCCATTGGCAGGCTGAAGTCCTAGCAGCGGACTGCTCCTAACCTCCTATTCATGGAGAAACAGAGTCCAGCACATGGGGTCTCCCTCAGCTTCCTGCCCCCAGAGCTAGGAATCTAGTTACATCCCACCCCAACCACACTCCTCCATTCTCACCCTCTCCAGCTATGCAGCCCTTCTCTGCGTTTTCTGGATTTCTTCCCCTGCCCCATTTCTCCCTCAATCTAAGTCATCTATATTCACTTTCAAGTCTTCTTGAGCATATCTTCCAGGGCCAAGGGGAGGCTGAGACAGGACTTCCCTGACCCCCAACATGGGAAAGGTCTTCCTGTTACAAATTCCCATCACTTTCTGCACTTCTTCATGGCACTCCATGGATTGCTAATTTACTTCTTCAGTTTCTCTTCTTGCCTGATAGACCACAGGCTGTTATGGGCAGGGGTGGTGCCCACTGTGTTCATTTGCTGCAGCCTCAGTGCCTGGGCCCTAGCCTGCACGTGGACAGGGTGTGGGGGTGGGCAGTTGTGGTCTATGACTGAATGGATCAGTGTCCTTGCAAGGGAACAGAGGGATAACTGAATTTGTGAGTGAATACTTCAAGCTCCTGTGTCTTGCTTACCTGCAGCGTGGATCCCTGGATTCCTCAAAGGTGAGAAATGGGAGAAGATACAGCTCATCTAGGTTTATCCTGCTACTCTACAGCTTAGGAAACTGAGACCCCAAGAGCGTAAAGGAGGAGGAGCCTGCCTAAAGTCACTCAGCCAGGGAATGGCAGAGCCTGGGTTTCATCCTGGCTCAAGGCCTGTGGGAGAGACTGTCTAAGGGACAAGATCTTACCAGCAGCTCCCCCAACATGCACAGCACTTTACAGTTTTCAGAAAGCCATCACACCAGGTCTGTAAGGCAGGCAGGCCACGCACGCTGGGTTATCCTCAGTGTTCAAGTGGAGAGCCTGAGCTCAGTGTCTCCTGTGTGTGACTGGGGTTGCTTCTTCCCTCCCAGCTCCCTGGAGAAGAGCATCTCAGAGGACAGTGTGAGCGAGGGGCTGTGAGACCTAGGCATCACCAACCTTGTGCTAAATCTGCTTTTGAAAATGTGTGTGGTGTGGGTGCATGTGTGCCTGTGTGTGTGCATGTATGCGTTTGTGTGTGTGTGTGAGCGCATGTGAAATGGGGGCAGCGACCACCTCAGCTGAGGTGGAAGGGGGAGGTTGAGTCAGGCATGGTGGGACTTAGAATCCAGGAGAGGAGGCTGGGTTTCCCCAGCAACCGAAGGGAAGCCATGGATGGCGTTTGACCCAGGGGGTGACACGCTCAGAGTGGGTTTTAGGAGCAACATCCCACTGGTACAAGTGAGGATTGGTGGGTGTGAGTCTGAGGCAAGTGCTGGGGGAGATGTGAGGATGGTTTCTCTCTTTTGTTGGGTGGGCGCTGGCAGGTTGCCGGGCAGGACAGGAGGAGGGGTGGCATCTCCGAACACCACCAGCCTTTGGCTTGTGGAGGAACAGTGAGCTCCTATTTTGGAGCCGTGAAGCAGCAGGCCAGCATCTGGCCTGGGACGGGGCTGCGCAGCTGCACACTCTGCTCCCGCATCAGTGGCAGCCGTCTCCACCAGGGGCAGCCCCTGCGAAGAGAAGAAGGCCAGGCAGGGCCAGGGGCAGGGAGGGCACGGCTGGAACACATGTGGAGGCTGCGGAGAGGTCTCCAGGGTCACCCTTATCAGTGCTGGCCATGGGCACCCACGGAAAGTGAGACAGAGGGGTGCCCAGAAGAGGTGTGTGAACAAGAGGATGTGTGTGACACTGAGTGTAGCTGAGTGGGAGATTATGAGACCACACATGCACAAGCATGAAACTGTGTAGTGATTGTGTGTGTGTGTGTGTGGTGAATGTGAGCACGTGTGTGACACCCTGTGTGGGCAGCTGTGAGACTCTGTGTTGTGTGTGTACACCCAGGAGCAATGCAGGGGCTGGGCGGGCTGGAGGTGAGGGGCCAGCTCTGAGCCCAGAGGCCCCTCTTAGGGGTCAGAAAGTGTCAGTGCTGTCAAAGCCCTCAGAACTCCTTCCTCCTAGACTAACGCTGACCTCAGTCTGCAGCAGGACCATGGGGGTCCGAGTCAGCCCTGTGGCGCTGCCTCCCTGCCAGGACTCTGTCTTCTGCACAGGCTGCCAACCTATGCTGCTGCCACCAGCAGCTGGACCCAGGATGGGGGCAAAGGGACTCCAGAAAGCCTCGCCAAGCCAGCGACTTCAGGAGCTGGCGGCAGCTCTGGCTGTTGGCTTGGGCAGAGACTTCAATTCCAATTTGGCTCTCTGAGTGAAGGAGACAGCCCAGTGCTCATAGCAAAACAAAACAAAACAAAGCCTTGACTGGAGGGCAGGAGGCATGGTCCTAGAGGCCCAGCTCTGTCACAGACCTGCTGTGTGACCTTGAGGAGGCCCTTTGCCCTCTCTGGATGATGGATTAACATGAATGCCTCTCACTTTGAGCTCTGAATGAACAAAGGTTTATCTGATCCCCAAACTCCGGAGGAAAAATCCTGTGATCCAGTTGAACAAGATTATCTCTAAGCTCCTGAGGACAGAGGAGCCTGTCCAGGCTACAGTCCATGGGGTCGCAAAGAGTCGGACACGACTGAGCAACTAAGCACAGCACAGAGGGCAGGTACTGAGTGGGGCCGGCACACAACAGGGCCTCAAGAAGTGCCTGATGAGCTGGAGTGGTGAGTCCCGCCCTCTAGGGGAAGGCCGCTGGGTCTGCGCTCCAGGGGCAAGGGCTGGGGACAGACCTCCACCCCAGGCTGTGGGGAGTCAGGGAGACGGGGAGGCCACTCCCCTGCGAGCCCTAGGGTATCTTTGTGCCAGCTAGAAAAGACGCCCCCTAGGGTTGGCGCATCATAGCAACAAAGGGACCCGTGAAGGTTCTGCTAGCACCTGCCAGGTGTCAGGGAAGGCCCGGGGCGCTTTCCATTAAACCCCCACCACGGCCCTCTGATCCAAGCGTGAGGGGGCATGATCAGCCCCCCGGCGGAGGGATGAGGGAGTGGAGGCTCCTCCGGGAGGAGCGCGAAGGAGCCGGCCTCACACCGCACACCCCGGCGGCCGGCGAGCAGCCGCAGCCAGCGCCCTCCCGCCCCGCGTGCGGCCGCCAGCCCAGCGCTGAGCTGCCCGGGCAGGGTCGAGGATTTTCACAGCGCAGTTTCACGAGAGAGAGAGAGCGAGCGAGCGAGAGAGCGAGCGCGGGATTAAGAGGAACTCCTCGGGTGGGCCCTAGCCAGGGGCCAGGGGGAGGCCGGGCGGAAACCCAAAACCTCCGCAGCTGTTTCCAGTTTGCCGCGCGGCCGGGCGGAGTGGGGCGCAGGGAGGACGGCGCGCACCTCCGAGCCGCTCCCGACCGTCACTGAGGGTCCCTCTCTTGTCCTCCGTCTCCGTGACTCTCAGGCTGTCCCCCGTTTTCTCTCAGGTTTCTTTCCCTCGCGGAATCCAGGAAATCACTGAGGGCTCTGGTCCCTCCTTGCTCTCCCCCTCCTTGCTCCCGGCTCCTCCATGGTGCATGCCCGGCCTGCCCGAGCAGGCTCTGCTGCCAGGTACGAAGTGGCTGAGAAAGCCCAGGGCTCAGAGCCCAGCGTCAGGACGGTAGAGTGGTAGAGTGCCTGCACCGGAAGACATGCCAAGGGCTCTGGGGACATGCTTCACATCCTGGCCTCGCTCTGCTCCTCCATGCCCCACACCTTCCTTTCCCGGGCATCTCCACCACCTTCTTCCATCCTCCCCACCCCCCTACCTACCAGCCTCACAGCCTGGGAGTGTCCATGAGGGATGAGGTTCCAGCGCTGACTTCACACTCCAGGCAGAAGGCAGGAAACCTCTGCTTCCCAACGATCTCGAGGCCTGGTGTTCAAGAGCCCATCTGTGGAGACATGTCAGATAGTGATGAAGGCAGTAGGGGAGGAGTGAGAACCTGGGCTCTGGGGTGGGACAGAGCTGGGCATAAATGCAGCTTCGCTGCTTCCTAGCTGCTCTCCCTTGAGCAGGACACCCTGAGCCTCAGCTGTAAAATGAGTAGTCCTGGGCAGGGAGCAGGCACAGTGCCTGGTGCTGAATAGAATTTAGGTTATAGGATCTGGTGCTCCATCCCTCTCCAGCCCGGTACTCCATATGATCTCAGCACCACTCTCATGTTCTAACACTCTCTGTGGCTCCCCAGCACCTATAGAATCAACCCCACCCTCCTGCCCCACCTTTTGCAGTCTAAGCTTTCCATGATGACTGCCAAACCTACCTTTGAAGTCCTTATCTTGTAAGCACTTGCGAGAAGCTGAAACAACATATTCGCAGTCTCCCACTGCCTCCCCCCGACCCCCACCGCAGCCTTCCCTGGGAGCCCTTTCCACTGCCTCCCACTGTCCTCATATTTATGTCACTTAAGTTCTGTAACGCCTTCCATGATGTCTTCTGTTGCCATTCAGCCAGAAGAGGGGCATTTAGTCACTGCTTCACTTGACCTTCTTGGGGCTTCCCTGCTGGCTCAGACGGCAAAGAATCTTCCCACAATGCGGGAGACCTGGGTTGGATCGCTGAGTTGGGAAGATCCCCTGGAGAAGGGAATGGCTACCCATTCCAGCATTCTTGCCTGGAGAATCCCATGGGCAGAGGAGCCTGGTGGGCTACAGTCCACAGGGTCGCAAAAGGTCAGACATGACTGAGCGCCTAACACTTTTTCTTCACTTTTCACTTGACCATGCAGCTTCACAGAGAACCAACTTGGTGCCAGGCCCTGGGCACAGAGAAAAGAGCCAAAACAGCCATGCTCCAGTGTGGGGGCTGGGGATGAGCTTCACTCGTGGCATTTGAATGGGAGCAGGAGATGTGCCAGGAGAGGAGCACCAGGGAAGGTAGAGCTGAGGGCAGTTAACAGGGGCTCCCAGTGGGTCCACTTCTTTCCCCTGCAGGCCTGCCCACCCAGCCCTCATCACTTTTCAGCTAACTGACAGTGTACTTCCCTGGGTAAGCTTAGAGTTTAGATTCTAAGCTACAGGTCAGGTGCCGAGGCCTCCAGTCACCACTTAGAAGGAAGGCTTATCACAGGCAGGGGTCACCAGCTCTCACTTGCCAACCTCCAAGTCAAGGAACTCAACATTACCAAAGGAATAGGGAAGAGTCAGTTGCAGCTGTATTGGAGTGTTGCTTTTATCACTTCCTAGCTTTTAAACCTTAATCAGTTCTTCTTCTTCTTCTTTTTTTTTTTTTTTTTTTGCTGTACTAGGTCTTCACCTAGAGCCAGACATCCTGGAATGTGAAGTCAAGTGGGTCTTAGGAGGCATCACTACGAACAAAGCGAGTGGAGGCGATGGAATTCCAGTTGAACTATTTCAAATCCTAAAAGATGATGCTGTGAAAGTGCTGCATTCAGTATGCCAGCAAATTTGGAAAACTCAGCAGTGGCCACAGGACTGGAAAAGGTCAGTTTTCATTCCAATCCCTAAGAAAGGCAATGCCAAAGAATGCTTTTGAGCATTCACAATTGCACTCACCTCACACTCTAGTAAAGTAATGCTCAAAATTCTCCAAGCCAGGCTTCAGCAATACGTGAACCGTGAACTACCAGATGTTGAAGCTGGTTTTAGAAAAGGCAGAGGAACCAGAGATCAAATTGCCAACATCTATTGGATCATCGAAAAAGCAAGAGAGTTCCAGAAAAACATCTATTTCTGTTTTATTGACTATGCCAAAGCCTTTGACTGTGTGGATCACAGCAAACTGTGAAAAATTCTGAAGGAGATGGGAAGACCAGACTACCTGACCTGCCTCTTGAGAAACCTATATGCAGGTTAGGAAGCAACAGTTAGAACTGGACATGGAACAACAGACTGGTTCCAAATAGGAAAAGGAATACGTCAAGGCTGTATATTGTCACCCTGCTTATTTAACTTATACGCAGAGTATATCATGAGAAACACTGGGCTGGAAGAAGCACAAGCTGGAATCAAGATTGCCGGGAGAAATATCAATAACCTCAGATATGCAGATGACACCACCCTTATGGCAGAAAGTGAAGAACTAAAAAGCCTCTTGATGAAAGTGAAAGTGGAGAGTGAAAAAGTTGGCTTAAAGCTCAACATTCAGAAAACTAAGATCATGGCATCCAGTCCCATCACTTCATGGCAAATAGATGGAGAAACAGTGGAAACAGTGGCAGACTTTATTTTGGGGGGCTCCAAAATCACTGAAGATGGTGACTGCAGCCATGAAGTAAAAGGACGCTTACTCCTTGGAAGAAAAGTTATGACCAACCTAGACAGCATATTAAAAAGCAGAGACATTGCTTTGTCGACAAAGGTCCATCTAGTCAAGGCTATGGTTTTTCCAGTGGTCATGTATGGATGTGAGAGTTGGACTGTGAAGAAAGCTGAGCACCAAAGAATTGATGCTTTTGAACTGTGGTGTTGGAGAAGACTCTTGAGAGTCCCTTGGATTGCAAGGAGATCCAACCAGTCCATCCTAAAGGAGATCAGTCCTGGGTGTTCATTGGAAGGACTGATGTTGAAGCTGAAACTCCAATACTTTGGCCACCTCATGCGAAGAGCTGACTCCTTGGAAAAGACCCTGGTGCTGGGAAAGATTGAAGGTGGGAGAAGGGAACAATGGAGGATGAGATGGTTGTATAGCATCACTGACTCAGTGGACTAGAGTTTGAGTAAACTCTGGGAGTTGGTGATGGACAGGCAGGCCTGGTGTGCTGTGGTCCATGGGGTTGCAAAGAGTCAGACACGACTGAGCGACCGAACTGAACTGAGGTCTTCATTGCAGCCCAAGGGCTTTCTCTAGTTGGTGCTCTCAGGCTTTGTTGCCCTGAAGCATGTCAAATCTTTTTAGTTCCCTTGCCTGGGATTGAGCCCACGTCCCCTGCACTGGAAGGTGGATTCTTTACCATGGGGCCACCAGAGAAGTCCCCTTAATCTCTTTAAGTTGAAGTTTATTCTTTTTGGAAAATAGGGATAAAAGAGATAATAAAGAACAACAGTTCTGAAACTCTAGTGTGCATCCCCCTGGGTGGGAGGGGAGCATATTAAAACAAACTATTGGGCCCCAACCACACAAATCCTGATCTGGTCAGTTCAGTTCAGTCACTCAGTCATGTCCGACTCTTTGTAACCCCATGGACTGCAGTACACCAGGCTTCCCTGTCCATCACCACCTCCTGGAGCTTACTCAAACTCATGTCCATTGAGTTGGTGATGCCATCCAACTATCTCATCCTCTGTTGTCCCCTTCTCCTCCCGCCTTCAGTCTTTCCCAGCACCAGGGTCTTTTCCAAGGAGTCAGTTCTTCACATCAGCTGGCCAAAGTATTGGAGCTTCAGCTTCAGCATCAGTCCTTCCAATAAGTATTTAGGACTGATTTCCTTTAGGATGGACTGGTTTGATCTCCTTGCAATCCAAGGGACTCTCAAGAGTCTTCTCCAACACAACAGTTCAAAGCACCAATTTTTCAGCTCTCAGCTTTCTTTATAGTCCAACTCTCACATCCATACATGACTACTGGAAAAACCATAGTTTTGACTAAACAGATCTTTGTTGGCAAAGAAATGTCTCTGCTTTCTAATATGCTGTCTAGGTTGGTCATAACTTTTCTTCCAAGGAGTAAGTGTCTTTTAATTTCATGGCTGCAGTCACCATCTGCAGTGATTTTGGAGCCCTGATCTGGTAGGTCTAGGGTAAATCATTTGCTTTTCTAATACACTCTCAGGTGATGGCTGTTGCTGCCAGTCCACAGCCTGTGCAGCCCTGCCTGGCACTGATATGGAAAGCATGGGCCAGCACTGTCATAGTTGCTGTTTTAGTGTTACAGGTGTCTGGTGCTCTCACTCAGCTGCCCTCCTTGGGGCAACCCTGGTTTGTCTCTTTCATTCTGACTTGGCCCGTATTACCTGGCTGGGCTCTGGGCAGCAGACACTCTGCCAGCGCCAGAATAAAAAAAAAAATTATTTTATATGGCTACACTGTGCAGCATGTAGGATCTTAGTTCCCAGGCCAGGGATCAAACTCACACCCCCTGCACTGGAAGATGAAGTCTTAACCACTGGACCGCTAGGTGAGTCTGTTTTCAAGATTTTTTTTTAAAGCAAAATCTTTTGTCCATGAAGCACCTTTATTCTGTGAAGCTGTGAAAATTGCATGGGTGTTTATTTAAAATTTGGCAAAGGAAATACTGTACGTCCCCAGTATGTGAACGTTCAAGTTGCGAGCTTTGAGAGATGCGATCTTGTTTGCCCTCTGTCTCCTATTGCTGATGAGCCTTCAGCTCCACCATCTCTCACCTCCTCTGCCTCCTCCAGTTAGTAACTCTTCTTGCTGTTTTCTTGATGCCAGTCCCTGTTGCCACTTGTTGTACTGTACTTACTATTCAAGGTACTGCACTATAAAATTTAAAATGTTTCCATTTTTTGTGTTTATTAGTTTTATGTATTATTTGTGTGAAAAGTATTACAAAGCTATTACGGTACAGTACCATGTCATCAATTGTGTTAATTGGGCACCTAGGCTAACTTTGTTGGGTTTGCTAACAGATTGAACTTGCAAATGCCCTCTTGAAATGGAACTCGTTCATATGTAGGGGACTTAAAGAAGACTCCGTTTTTGTTCAGAAAAATATGACCCCAAAATGTCTACAACAAAAGACATTTCAGTTCAGTTCAGCTCAGTCGCTCAGTCAAGTCCGACTCTTTGCGACCCATGAACTGCAGCACGCCAGGCCTCCCTGTTTATCATCAACTCCTGGAGTTACTCAAACTCACATCCGTTGAGTTGGTGATGCCATCCAACCACCTCATCCTCTGTCATCCCCTTCTCCTGCCTTCAATCTTTCCCAGCATCAGGGTCTTTTCAAATGAGTCAGCTCTTCCATCAGGTGGCCAAAGTATTGGAGTTTCAGCTTCAGCATCAATCCTTCCAATGAACACCCAGGACTGATCTCCTTTAGGATGGACTGGTTGGACCTTCTTGCAGTAAGCATCAATTCTTCTGCACTCAGCTTTCTTCACAGTCCAACTCTCATATCCATACATGACTACTAAAGTCACTGTTAAGCTTATAAGTTTCCCTGTCTCAAAGGCCAGGCAGAAAAATGTGTCCTCAGGGCTCAGGGATGGGTGAAGACTACCTAGGTGCTCCCCTCCCAGGGAGTTTCTAGATTAGGGTTCAAGGCCTATGGCTCTTGTTCCTGTGTTTTTATTAATTGAGGGAAATGTGTATAAGAATGGTGTTGCCTTGTGTGTTTGTGAGTCAGAGTGTGAGTGGGTGTGTGCCATTGTGAGTATGCATGTGTTTGTGTGTGTGAGATACCTCGTGGGTGTATCTGACTTTATGCAGCATATGCAGGGTTGACGTGGGTCCTGAGAGCCTTTGGAAAGTCGTGAAGCCCTGTGTGGGTTACAGGCCTCTTTTGGGAGTTTGTTGTGGGTTTGTGGGAGGCTCTGTGAGTTGGGACTCTGTTGCAAAGCTGACTGGGTCCTGATTAGCACGCTAAACAAATATAAGAAACATCTGATCCTCTTATGACCCCAGAGTTGAGGTTTGGGTTGATTAAAAAGGCAACAGTTGGAAAACAGACCATCAAATGAGGCCATCTCTGACCACTTTTTCTTTAAAAAGAATCCAGGCCCAAACGACAGTGCAATTAATGGGAAAGTTCTAGCTTTCACAGGGGACATCTCTCTCCAGGGAGACAAGCACTCAGAGCTGGCCCCAGAGTCAGGCTCCGCTCTGGTCTCAGCCTAGCAGCCCCCATGGTCAGGCTTTGCTGTGATGCCCTCATGTGCTGGAAAGAGCATGGGCCCTCGTGCAACACAGATCCGGGTTCAAACCCCAGCTGTGTCGTTCACTTGCTATGCGACTTTGGGCAGGTATATTCCTCCTTGGCCTTAGTTTCCTACCTGCAGGCTGGGCAAGGATATCATCTTGCAGGGTTATTAAGGGAATGAAGGACCCAAAGTGTGTGCAGCACAGTTTCTGGAACATAGCAGGCATTTAATAAATAGATGCTCACTCACTGAGCTAGCTATTTTTCCCCCCACCCTCTCTATGACTCTTCCCAGTCCATCCTCTCCTTTGTTCTGTGCCCCAGGAGTTTGATGTTACCAACTGTATTACCTGAACTGCCTTGTCTCAGGACTTCCTGTTGTATTCAACCCATGGAAGACTCCAGCAAGAATTGGAGGGCTGGGGAGAGAAGGCCAAGGTATTCATTGCTTCCCTCCCTGTCAAGCAACCCCTCTCTCATGCCTGTATCTCTCACTGGTACCTCCTTTGAGGGAATAGAAATGGTAAAGTCTGGTCCCTGGAGACTTCACCATATCATATTGGTTCCTTGACACCTGCCCACACCTCTGTAAACAGACCTTCATTAAATCCCCAACAGTTAACCCTCTGGTTGAGCCATCTATTTCCTGCAGGGAACTTAATGGACACATTCACTCATCATTCATCCTGGTTTGGTCTGTACTTTATCCCTTAAGGAGCTGCAGAAGAGATAAAAATGAATTCAGTGGATTTGTGTGAGCTCAGATCATCATGATTGAAATCTGGCTTCTCATTTTGCCAGTGGGAGAAAAAGAGGCCCAAAGCAGGACAGGACAAAGTCATATCTCAGAGAAAGAGAGTGACCAAATGGAGTGAGAACTTAGGACTCTTATCTCCCTAACCCCACGGACCCACTGATAATAGCTTCAGTCTTTTATTAGAAGGCAATGGCACCCCACTCCAGTACTCTTGCCTGGAAAATCCCATGGACGGAGGAGCCTGCTAGGCTACAGTCCATGGGGCCACTAAGAGTTGGACACGACTGATCGACTTTACTTTCACTTTTCACTTTTATGCACTGGAGAAGGAAATGGCAACCCACTCCAGTGTTCTTGCCTGGAGAATCCCAGGGACGGGGGAGCCTGGTTGGCTACCGTCTATGGGGTCGCACAGAACTGGACACGACTGATGTGACTTAGCAGCAGTGGCAGCAGCAGCATATGTATTACTGCTTACTTGTGTCATGAGTTTAGTCTCTGACAATATTGCAACTCATTTAGGGCAGAAATATTGACATATATTCTAAATAAAACCAAAGCCTCACAGTGCTCCCTTCATGCAGTGACACTCAATGCATGTTTTGTTTAATTAACAAATACCTCTGAGTATTGTATTATAATAGCTATCATTTGTTGAGCACTTCCTATGGGTCAAATATTAAGTTAACTATTTTATGGAGAAGGCAATGGCACCCCACTCCAGTACTCTTGCCTGGAAAATCCCATGGACGGAGGAGCCTGGTGGGCTGCAGTCCATGGGGTCCCTAAGAGTCAGACACGACTGACTCTTTCACTCTTTGACTTCACTTTCACTTTTCACTTTCATGCGTTGGAGAAGGAAATGGCAACCCACTCCAGTGTTCTTGCCTGGAGAATCCCAGGGATGGGAGAGCCTGGAGAGCTGCCGTCTATGTGGTCTCACAGAGTCGGACACAACCGAAGTGACTTAGCAGCAGCAACTATTTTATATACATGTTCTCATCTAAGTCTCATTTTGTAGACAGGAATTCTGAAGCACAGAGAAGTAAACTAGAAGTAAACTAACTTCCTGAAGTCCTGGAGTTAGTAAGTGGCAGACACGGGGCTGTTCAAAGCACTTTCCTCCCCTATCTCCTTACGATATGTCAAAGTCTATGTCAGATGTGAGAATTCAAGGCCTTGTCAGACGTGGCCTCTGTTCTCAGGCAGTTCATGACTGAGTGGGGGAGGTGTTTGAGTAGATATCCTGGGAACAAACCAAACACACAAACCCAAACACACCTGATATCTGACAAGAGGACCAAATAAGGCCAGATGCTGCATCCTCCCCCAAACTGAGCCTTGAAAAGGCCACAGATTCATCGAGATATGGATAGTTTTCAGATGATAAAAACTGTGAGAACCCCCTGGGGATATATTAAGAGAAGGTGGTAGGTCTTGGAGGTGTGAGGGGTGGGTAGAATCCTGAAGCAGGGGAGTGCAGGGGCCATGGATGGGGGCAGGCTGGGGAGAAGATTACATAGCATCCTCGAGTCGCTCTCGCTGGGACCATGTCCCGGATGGTCACTGCCCATCCTGTTGCCACTGCAGAATAGAAAACACCAGTGACAGTGATAACAACACGTTTCAGGATTGGCCCCTGAACACTCCTTCTCCTTAGTCGCTGCCAGGCCTAACCCTGAGATGTAGATGATTGCACCAGAGGAAGACAGTAAATGGACCAGAAGGATCAAGACTTTAAAATAAACATGTAAGTGTCCCCAAAGAGATAAATTAGGATATAGGGGACATGGGGTAGGTTCAAGTAGTTGTTAGAGGAGAAACAAGGGGAGATCCTAGATATGAGGAAGTTTATCACCAAAAATCTTCTGCAACACCTTCTAAAGGAAATATTTGGGAAGAAAGATATTGAACCCAGAAGGAAGGAATGTGTTGGGGAAAAAAAAGCTGGAAAAAGAAAAGTAAATATGAATTTATACACTGTCAAATAATAATTGTATAAAGTTAAAATTATTACCAATTTATGGGTAAAATAAAGGTAGAACACAAATTCTATATAGTAATATCATTTAAGAAAGGAGAAAGACTGATTTAAGTTGAAGCAGTCTAAAGTCTTTGTAACTAGAGGGGAGGGAAAAAACTTCAATATAAAATTTTTAAAAATAATTTTAGCTTTTAAAAAGTATGCATATTAAAATTTTAAGAGTGACTACTAAAAAAAAAAAAAAAAGTTGGAGAAGGCAATGGCAAGCCACTCCAGTACTCTTGCCTAGAAAATCCCATGGATGGAGGAGCCTGGTAGGCTGCAGTCCATGGGGTCGCTACCAGTCGGATGCAACTGAGCGACTTCAATTTCACTTTTCACTTGCACGCAATGAAGAAGGAAATGGCAACCCATTCCAGTGTTCTTGCCTGGAGAATCCCAGGGACGGCAGAGCCAGATGGGCTGCTGTCTATGGGGTTGCACAGAGTCGGACACGACTGAAGCGACTTAGCAGCAGCAGCAGTAAAAAAAGTAAAAATAAAAAACCTATTAATCAGTAAAGAATAAAAACAAAGAAAAGCATTGATTAATTCTAAAGAAGAAAGAGAAAATTTTAAAAGAAGCAGAGGAGAAACAAGGAAAGCAGGAAGCAGAAAATAATGTTGTAGACATAAACCCAAATATAGCAGGAACCCCAGTAAATGAACTAAAATCTCCAATTAAAAGGTAAGGATTTCATGTTAGGCAAAAATGAAGAAAACAACTCCCTGGCCATACCCTGGCTGTGTGCTATTTATCCAAGATACCTTTAAAACATGCAGACTCAGAAATAGTGAGAATAAAAGGTATTAAAAAGATGTTGTGAAGATAGATAAGATTGATGAATGGTTCCTGAATTGCCAAATCCATCAATATTTATTAATGACACATTGTAATCAGTTGTGTCGACTTCATTAATGCAAAGATGGTATAGCATTTTTAAATCTACTAACTCAATCTCAAATATTAGGAAATTAAAAGTGAAAATAATGATCTTAATGGACTTAGAAAAAGCATTTGGTAAAATTTTGTACCTATTTATGATAAGAATCTCACTAAACTATTATAGGAAGGGGTATTTCTTAACAGATAAATGACTTCTACCAGGAATTAGGCAAGGATGTTTGCTCTACAACTTCTGTTCAACATTGTACTAGAAGTCCTAGGCAGAACATTAAGGCAAGACAAAGAACTATAAACCAGACCGTGAGTGATTACGGTAGAACATAATGATCTATATAGGAATCTAGAACATCTGCAGACAAACTATTAAAATGAATAGGAGCTCAGCAGATTTTCTGAATAAAAATAACACCAATATACAAAAATCAGTTGTGTCCTTATATGCCACAACAAACTATTAAAGATGAAATTTAAAAAGGTTGCATTTATGATGTGAACAAAAAACAAGGTACTTAGGAATAAATCTAACAAAAGATGTAAGAGATACTTTAGTAGATAATTATGAAATTGAATTTTGAGGTAATAAAATCCAACTAAATGGCTTCCCCGGTGGCTCAGTGGTAAAGAACCCACCTGCCAATGCAGGAGATGCAGGAGACATGGGTTCAATCCCTGGGTCAGAAAGATCCCCTTGGAGGAGGAAATGGCAACCCACTCCAGTATTCTTGTTGAGATAACCCATGGACAGAGGAGCCTGGTGGGCTATAGTCCATGGGGTTGCAAAGAGTTGGACACAACCGAGAGACTGAGCACACACACACACACACACAAATGGAGAGTTATGGAAACAACCCCAGGGTCCATCAATGGATGAATGGATAAATAAAAGGTAGTGTGATATGTGTGTGTGTGTGCTGCTGCTGCTAAGTCGCTTCAGTCGTGTCCGACTCTGTGCGACCCCATAGACAGCAGCCCATCAGGCTCCTCCGTCCCTGGGATTCTCCAGGCAAGAACACTGGAGTGGGTTGCCATTTCCTTCTCCAATGCATGAAAGTGAAAAGTGAAAGTGAAGTCGCTCAGTTGTGTCTGAATCTTAGGGACCCCATGGACTGCAGCCCACCAGGCTCCTCCATCCATGGGATTTTCCAGGCAAGAACACTGGAGTGGGTCGCCATTTCCTTCTGCAATGCATGCATGCATATGCTAAGTTGCTTCAGTCGTGTCCGACTCTGTGCGATGCTATGGACAGCAGCCCACCAGGCTCCTCTGTCCACAGGATTCTCTAGGCAAGAATATTGGAGGGGGTTGTTATTTCCTTCTCCAGTGTGTGTGTATACATACATTAAAAGAAAAAGTAATCTTGACATTTGTGACAGCATGGGTGGCATTATGCTAAGTGAAATAAGTCAGATAGAGAAAGACAAATACTGTATATGTGTAGTCCAAACAAAACACAAACAAACTCAGAGATACAGAGAACAGACTGGTGTTTGCCAGAGGTGGGGAGTTGGGGAGGAGTGCAGTGGGTGAAGAGGATCAAAGATACAAACTTCTGGCTATAAAATAAATGTTATGGGGATTTAATGTACTCCATGGTGTCTATAGTTAATAGTACTATATTACATGTAGTAATATATTACATTATATTACCAGAGCTTCCCTGGTGGCTCAGTGGTAAAGAATCTGCCTGCCAAGCAGAAGATGCCGGTTTTATCTCTGAGTCAGGAGGATCCCCTGGAGAAGGAAATGGCAACCCATTCCTGTATTCTTGCATAGGAAATCCCATGGGTAGAGGAGCCTGGTGGGCTATAGTATGTGGGGTCGCAAAAGAGCTGGACATGACTTGCTGACTAAACAGCAGCAGCAGCAGCACTATATTACATATTTGAAAGTTGCTAAGAAAATACATCTTAAAAGTTCTTCAGTTCAGTTCAGTCGCTCAGTCGTGTCCGACTCTTTGTGACCCCGTGAACTGCAGCACACCAGGCCTCCCTGTCTGACACCAACTCCCAGAGTTTACCCAAACTCATGTCCATCGAGTCAGTGATGCCATCCAACCATCTCATCCTCTGTCATCCCCTTCTCCTCCTGCCTTCAATCTTTCCCAACATCAGGGTCTTTTCAAATGAGTCAGCTCTTTGCATCAGGTGGCCAAAGTATTGGAGTTTCAGCTTCAGCATCAGTCCTTCCAATGAACACCCAGGACTGATCTCCTTTAGGATGGACTGGTTGGATCTCCTTGCAGTCCAAGGGACTCTCAAGAGTCTTCTCCAACACCACAGTTCAAAAGCATCAATTAAATTCTTCAGCTCTCAGCTTTCTTTATAGTCCAACTCTCACATCCATACATGACCACTGGAAAAACCATAGCCTTCACTAGATGGACCTTCGTTGGCAAAGTAACGTCTCTGCTTTTTAATATGCTGTCTAGGTTGGTCATAACTTTCCCTTCCAAGGAGTAAGCGTCTTTTAATTTCATGGCTGCAGTCACCATCTGCAGTGATTTTGGAGCCCAAAAGGATAAAGTCAGCCACTGTTTCCACTGTTTCCCCATTTTTTGCCCTGAAGTGATGTGACTGGATGCCATGATCTTAGTTTTCTGGATGTTGAGCTTTAAGCCAACTTTTTCACTCCCTCTTTCACTTTCATCAAGAGGCTCTTTAGTTCTTTTTTGTAACTATGTATGTGACTGATGTTAACTAGTCATATTGTAACTATTTCACAATGTACACAAATAACAAATCACTGGACCTAAAAATAATATAATGTCATGTGTCAATTATATTTCAATTTGAGAAACATAAGTTTGGAAGAACAATATATAAAACAGACAAACCACTTCCTAAAGCTGCCCAAATTTTATTTTAAGGTATTAAGATAAATAAATGAAAAGACATATCATATTAATGGATACGAAGAGTCAATGCTATAAAAATATCAGTTTTCTCTAAATTAATAATAAATTTGTTGAAATTAAACCCCAAAGCTCAACATCGTGTGTGCATGTGTGTATTAATTTTTTGGCTGTGCCACGTGGCATGTGGGATCTTAGTTCCCCGACTAGGGATTGAACCTGCTCCTCCTGTACTGAAAGTATGGAGTCTTAACCGCTGGACCACCAGGGAAGTCCCTGTGTGTGGAATTTTTTAAAAGCTTGCTCTAAAACACATATGGAAAGTTGAGATTTAGAAACAGTTAAGAAACAATTGAAGAAAATGAAAAGGCAGCTAAATTTTCCCTAGCAAAAAGTAAAACTTATTTTAAAACCTTTGTAATTAAGACATTGTGTCCATCTGGAATAGATATGGCTGTGTAAAGCAGCATTTTTTCTCCTTCTCCTAGAAACCATCCAAAATCAACAAAAAGAGTGAAAAAATAAACACTATTTTTGGCAAAACTTGAGGACAGGTATTATCCAAGACTCCAAAATATGTGTAAGAACAGTCCAAAGAAGCTGAGATTAGGAAGAAAATAAATAGGAGGAAATGAAGAGAAAGCAGCTCCGAGGAAGATTCCTTTGATGAGATAGCCAGGCAAACATATCCTTCTGAAAAGTAAGGGATATATCCAGAGAGGGAAAAACTGTATCTCCTGCTTTCAGGTGCAATGACAGGAGTAAAATGGGACGGGGGAAAGCCTTCTTGGACCTGAGTTAGTTTAGAAAAGCTAAGAAGCCAGAGCTACCCAAGAAGCATAAGGATGAACTCCTTTGTGGAAGCAATTTGGCTTTGTGGCAGCAGAGAAGAGACTGTTTCTTGTGAAAGCCAGCCATGCTGGGATTCTATCTTGCTACCTCCTTTCTTCCCCTGACCAAAGCATCTTTCTGTTCATGGAAAGTCCAAGCAAGCTGACTCCAACTCATCTAGTTCTAACAAGGATTTTTGGTGCTATAATAAGGAGGAATTAAAAAAAAAAAGTCTAACAAAGTATCACTAAAATGATATTATAGGAAAAGAAGAGAAAAAACTCAGAAAAGTTTATTAAATGGCAAAGACTTCTCCCTAGAGAAAGTTACTGCAGAGCAGATGAAAACTGGGAGCAAACATTTTATCATGAATTTTAAAATCGTGATAAAGCAATTATTTCTATGAAATATACCAGCAAAGCAAAGATGAAAGAACCCGGAGAAGAAAGGACAAAGTCATAGGAGAAAATAACACATGAACTGGCAAAATTCAAGAAAGGAATAGAAGAAAAAAAAAGTCATTCAGAAATGAAGACAGCTTAGAAAAAGCACAAAGGAGAATAGATGTTGAAAAAAATACAGTAAGTGACCTAGGGAATAAAGAAGAGAAAAAGTAAACAAAATTAAACAGAGATATATTTTTTAAAAAGGATTTAGAGAAAATGACTAATATAGAAAATAGACAATGAAGATCCAATTTATGTACTTTTGGAGTCCCCAGAGCTGAAGAATCTCTTGATGAGAGTAAAAGAAGAGAGTAAAAAAACTAGCTTGAAACTCAACATTAAAAAAACTAAGATCATGGAATCTGGTCCCATCACTTCATGGCAAATAAAAGGGGAAAAAAGTGGAAGCAGTGACAGATTTCATTTTCTTGGGCTCCAAAAATCACTGCAGATGGTGACTGAAGCCATGAAATTAAAAGACACTTGTTCCTTGGAAGGAAAGCTATGAGAAACATATGACAAACACAGCATGTTAAAAAGCAGAGACATCACTTTGCTGCCAAAGTCCATTTAGTCAAAGCTATGGTTTTTTTCAGTAGTCATGTATGGATGTGAGAGTTGGACCATAAAGAAAGCTGATGCTTTCGAATTGTGGTGCTGGAGAAGACTCTTGAGAGTCCCTTGGACTACAAGGAGATCCAACCAGTCCATCCTAAAGGAAATCAACTCTGAATATTCACTGGAAGGACTGATGCCGAAGCTCCAATACTTTGGCCACTTGTTGTGAAAAGCCGACTCATTGTAAAAGACCCGGATGCTGAGAAACATTGAGGGAAAGCGGAGAAGAGAGAAATAAAGGATGAAATGATAGGATGGCATCATCAACACAATGGACTTGAGTTTGAGCAAATTCCAGGAGATAGTGAAAGACAGGTAAGCTTGGCATGCTGCAGTCCATGGGGTCACAAAGAATCGGACACTTAGGAACTGAACAACAACAAAGCAAGCAACCAAATTAATTGCACCTAATAAATAATTAAAAGTTTAACTCAAGAAAATTTTTCATAAGATAAAGTCAATTTGATTCTATATTTTTATCGAGAATGAGAAAATCAGGGCATAGCTTAGTAAGTTTATTCTACTTATAAAGATAAAGAGGATTTGGTAACCCAGGTAAGTTTGGGTCATGTATAAGAGGAAAAAAGATCTGAATAGACTGAGACTTATTCAAGTTAACTTTTCATGGTGTCAGGCAGTGGAATGATATCTACAGAAAAGAAAATAACACCTTCAAAGAAAGAAAACGAGGCCCCAAAATTGTTTTATACATCCCAGCTAACCTTCAATTAATAGTTCTTTAATTTTAAAGGCTACACAAGCAATTTAAATGTGCATGATTTCAGGATGACCAACCAATGGTAAATTAAAACTATAAAACTAAAAACTGTGACGATTAGGCCAAAGAACAAAATACACTGCATTCTAAAATTATAGAAATGACACAACTTTACTGTTTGTAAACTGTGCAGAGAATAGGAGTAAAAGGATTGGAGGCAAAGTATTTGCTGTTTGTCTCTACTTTTATAAATGACAATAAAAAGCATATATTCTTTAGCTGAAAAATCAAATAATTGAAGTATATGCATATTTAACTGCACAGAAAATGATAATATTATTAACAAAAATTGAGGAGAAGAGAAGAGGAGGGAAGAGGGGAAAAAAGCAACACACAATTTTTTACCGTTGTTCATAGGAAACAGCTGGTAGATGCTGTATAAAGAGACAAAGAACCACAGGAGTTACGTAAGAAGAGGTGGCAAGAATACACAGAATAACTATACTAAAAAGATCTTCATGACCCAGATAACCACCACGGTGTGATCACCCACCTAGAGCCAGACATCCTGGAGTGCGGAGTCAAGTGGGCCTTAGGAAGCATCACTACGAACAAAGCTAGTGGAGGTGATGGAATTCCAGCTGAGCTATTTGAATCCTAAAAGATGAAGCCGTTAAATTGCTGCACTCAATATGCCAGCAAATTTGGAAAACTCAGCAGTGGCCACAGGACTGGAAAAGAAACACAATGCCAAAGAATGTTCAAACTACTGCACAACTGCACACATCTCAGTTCAGTTCAGTTCAGTTCAGTTGCTCAGTCATGTCCGACTCTTTCTGACCCCATGAACTGCAGCACGCCAGGCCTCTCAGTCCATCACCAACTCCCAGAGTTTTCACAAACTCATGTCCATTAGGTCGGTGATGTCTTCCAACCATCTCATCCTCTGTTGTCCTCTTCTCCTCCTGCTCTCAATCTTTCCCAGCATCAGGGTCTTTTCAAATGAGTCAGCTCTTTGCATCAGGTGACCAAAGTATTGGAGTTTCAGCTTCAATATCAGTCCTTCCAATGAACACCCAGGACTGACCTTCTTTAGGATGGATTGGATCTCCCTGGTTGGATCTCCCTGCAGTCCAAGGGACTCTCAAGAGTCTTCTCCAACACCACAGTTCAAAAGCATCAATTCTTCAGCGCTCAGCTTTCTTTATAGTCCAACTCTCACATTCATCCATGACCACTGGAAAAACCATAGCCTTCACTAGACGGACCTTTGTTGACAAAGTAATGTCTCTGCTTTTTAATATGCTATCTAGGTTGTCCATAACTTTCCTTCCAAGGAGTAAGCATCTTTTAATTTCATGGCTGCAATCACCATCTGCCCTGATTTTGGAGCCCAAAAGGATAAAGTCAGCCACTGTTTCCACAGTTTCCCCATCTATTTGCCATGAAGTGATGGGACCAGATGCCATGATCTTTTTTCTGAATGTTGAGCGTTAAGCCAACTTTTTCACTCTCCTCTTTCACTTTCATCAAGAGGCTTTTTAGTTCTTCTTCACTTTCTGCCATAAGGGTGGTGTCATCTGCTTATCTGAGGTTATTGATCTTTCTCCCGGCAATCTTGATTCCACATTGTGCTTCATCCATCCCAGCGTTTCTCATGATGTACTCTGCATATAACTTGAATAAGCAGGGTGACAGTATACAGCCTTGACGTACTCCTTTTCCTATTTGGAACCAGTCTGTTGTTCCGTGACCAGTTCTAACTGATGCTTCCTGACCTACATTCAGGCTTCTCAAGAGGCAGGTCAGGTGGTCTGGTCTTCCCATCTCTTTCAGAATTTTCCACAGCTTGTTGTGATCCACACAGTCAAAAGCTTTGGTATAGTCAATAAAGCAGAAATAGATGTTTTTCTGGAACTCTCTTGCTTTTTTGATGATCCAGCGGATGTTGGCAATTTGATCTCTGGTTCCTCTGCCTTTTCTAAAACCAGCTTGAACATCTGGAAGTTCGTAGTTCACGTATTGTTGAAACCTGGCTTGGAGAATTTTGAGCATTACTTTACTAGCATGTAAGATGAGTGCAATTGTGCGATAGTTTGAACATTCTTTGGCATTGCCTTTCTTTGGGATTGGAATGAAAACTGACCTTTTCCAGTCCTGTGGCCACTGCTGAGTTTTCCAAATTTGCTGACATATTGAGTGCAGCACTTTCACAGCATCATCTTTTAGGATTTGAAATAGCTCAACTGGAATTCCATCACCTCCACTCACTTTGTTCGTAGTGATGCTTCCTAAGGCCCACTTGACTTCACATGCCAGGATGTCTCGCTCTAGGTGAGTGATCACACCATCATGATTATCTGGGTCATGAAGATCTTTTTTTGTATAGTTCTTCTGTGTATTCTTGTCACCTCTTCTTAATATTTTCTGCTTCTGTTAGCTCCATACCATTTCTGTCCTTTATCGAGCCCATCTTTGCATGAAATATTCCCTTGGTATCTCTAATTTTCTTGAAGAGATCGCTAGTCTTTTCCATTCTATTGTTTCCCTCTATTTCTTTGCATTGATCACTGAGGAAGGCTTTTTTATCTCTCCTTGCTATTCTTTGGAACTCTGCATTCAAATGGGTATATCTTTCTTTTCTCCTTTGCTTTTTGCTTTTCTTCTTTTCACAGCTATTTGTGAGGCCTCCTCAAACAGCCATTTTGCTTTTTTACATTTCTTTTTCTTGAGGATGGTCTTGCTCCCTGTCTCCTGTACAATGTCACAAACCTCCGTCCATAGTTCATCAGGCACTCTGTCTATCAGATCTAGTCCCTTAAATCTATTTCTCACTTCCACTGTATAATCATAAGGGATTCAATTTAGGTCATGCCTGAATGTTCTAGTGGTTTTCCCCATTTTCTTCAATTTAAGTCTGAAATTGGCAATAAGGAGTTCATGATCTGAACCACAGTCAACTCCTGGTCTTGTTTTTGCTGACTGTATAGAGCTTCTCCATCTTTGGCTGCAAAGAATATAATCAATCTGATTTTGGTGTTGGCCATCTGGTGATGGCCATGTGTAGAGTCTTCTCTTGTGTTGTTGGAAAAGGGTGTTTTCTATAAGTGCTTTCTCTTGGCAAAGCTCTATTAGTCTTTGTCCTGCTTCATTCTGTACTCCAAGGCCAAATTTGCCCATTACTCCAGGTGTTTCTTGACCTCCTACTTTTGCATTCCAGTCCCCTATAATGAAAAGGACATCTTTTTTTGGATTTTAGTTCTAAAAGGTCTTGTAGGTCTTCATAGAACCATTCAACGTCCGCTTCTTCAGCATTAGTGGTCGGGATATAGACTTGGATTACTGTGATATTGAATGGTTTGCCTTGGAAATGAACAGAGATCATTCTGTGATTTCAGAGACTGCATCCAAGTACTGCATTTCAGAGTCTTTTGTTGACTATTATGGCTACTCCATTTCTTCTAAGGGATTCCTGCCCACAGTAGTAGATATAATGGTCATCTGAGTTAAATTCACCCATTCTAGTCCATTTTAGTTCACTGATTCCTTCTTTCTTGCCATCTCCTGTTTGACCACTTCCAATTTGCCTTGATTCATGGACCTAACATTCCAGGTTCCTATGAGATAATGCTCTTTACAGCATCGGACCTTGCTTTTATCACCAGTCACATCCACAACTGGGTGTTTTTTCTTTGGCTCCATCCCTTCATTCTTTCTGGAGTTATTTCTCCACTGATCTCCAGTAGCATATTGGGCACCTACTGACCTGGGGAGTTCATCTTTCAGTGTCCTATCTTTTTGCCTTTTCATACTGTTCATGGGGTTCTCAACGCAAGAACACTGAAGTGGTTTGCCATTCCCTTCTCCAGTGGACCACATTCTGTCAGACCTCTCAACCATGACCAGTCCGTCTTGGGTGGCCCCACAGGCATGGCTGAGTTTCATTGGCTTAGTTTCATTGGCACTCATCTCACACGCTAGCAAAATAATGCTGAAAATTCTCCAAGCTAGGCTTCAACAGTACATGAACCGAGAATTTCCATATGTTCAAGCTGGATTTAGAAAACGCAGAGGAACCAGAGATCAAAATGCCAACATCTGTTGGATCATATAAAAAGCAAGAGAATTCCAGGAAAACATCCACTTCTGCTTCATTGAAGCTTTGACTAAAGCCTTTGACTGTGTGGATCACAACAAACTGTGGAAAATTCTTAAAGAGATGGGAATACCAGACCACCTTACCTGCCTCCAGGGCTTCCCTGATAGCTCAGTTGGTAAAGAATCCACCTACAATGCAGAAGACCCCAGTTTGATTCCTGGATCAGGAAGATCCACTGGAGAAGGGATAGGCTACCCACTCTAGTAATCTTAGGCTTCACTTGTGGCTCAGCTGGTAAAGAATCCGCCTGCAATGTGGGAGACCTGAGTTCGATCCCTGGGTTGTGAAGATCCCCTGGAGAAGGGAAAGGCTATCCACTCCAGTATTCTGGCTTGGAGAATTTCATGACCAAGTGACTTTCACTTTACCTGCCTCCTGAGAAATCTGTATGCAGGTCAAGAAGCAACAGTTAGAACTGGACATGGAACAACAGACTGGTTCCAAATTGGGAAAGGGGTACATCAAGGCCGTATATTGTCACCCTGCTTGTTTAACTTATATGCAGAGTACATCTTGCAAAATGCTGGGCTGGATGAAGCACAAGCTGGAAGCAAGATTGCAGGAAGAAATATCAATAACCCCAGATATGCAGATGATACCACTCATGGCAGTAAGTGAAGAGGAACTAAAGAGCCTCTTGATGAAAGTGAAAGAGGAGAGTGAAAAAGCTGGCTTAAGGCTCAACATTCAGAAAATTAAGACCATGGCATCTGGTTCCATCACTTCATGGCAAATAGATGGAGAAACAATGGAAACAGTGACAGACTGTTTTCTTGGGCTCCCAAATCACTGCAGATGGTGACTGCAGCCATGAAAGTAAAAGACACTTGCTCCTTGGAAGAAAAGCTATGACCAAACTAGACAGCATATTAAAAAGAGACATTACTTTGTTGACAAAGGTCCATCTAGTCAAAGCTATGGTTTTTCCAGTAGTCATGGATGTGAAAGTTGTACCATAAAGCCAGCTGAGTGCCAAAGAATTGATGCTTTTGAACTGTGGTATTGGAGAAGACTCTTGGAGAGTCCCTTGGACAGCAAGGGGATCCAACCAGTCAATCCTAAGGAAATCAGTTCTGAATATTCATTGGAAGGACTCATGCTGAAGCTGAAGCTCATCAATATTTTGGCCAGCTGATTAGAAGAACTGACTCATTTGCAAAGACCCTGATGCTGGTAAAGATTGAAGATGGGAGGAGAGGGGGACGACAGAGGATGATATGGTTGGATGGCCTCACTGTTTCGATGGACGTGAGTTTGAGCAAGCTCCAGAAGTTGGTGATGGACAGGGAAGCCTGGTGTGCTGCAGTCCATGTGGTTGCAAAGAATCGGACACAACTGAGCAACTGGAATGAATGGAACTGAACTGGTGAGTGTAATCACAAATACAAAAATAAATCTTTTTTTTCTAGCTATCAGAATAACTTTACTCACAGAAAATAAAGCAAAGAGATCACATAGTAAAGAACTTTAGAATAACTTCAATATGGAAAAATGTGCAGAAACCAAGACTAAACGTATCGCTCATATCAACTAATGTGAATAGGCTAAAATCACCTATTAAAGGAAAAAGATTTTGGGGGGACTTCCCTGGTGGTTCAGGGGCTAAGATTTCTCACTCCCAATGCAGGGGGCCCAGGTTTGATACATGGTCAGGGAAGTAGATCCCACAAATCACAACTAAAACGTCACACGCAGAAACAAAAAAGCTTCACCATTCTGCAGTGAAGACTGAAGATTCCACTTGATACAACTAAGACTAGGCACAACCAAATAAATAAATAAAGAATACTTTAAAAAATTAAAGAAAAAGATTTTCAGACTGGATCACAAAGAAAAAAAGTTCTACACAGTGTAAAAGAGATATGCCTAAAGCAAAGCAATTCAGGAAGGCTAAAAATAAAAGTTTTGGCAAAAATACATCAGGCACAGAAAAAGTAGACATAATCAGACAAGAAGGACTTCAGGCCAAAAAGCATTAAATGAGTTAAATATTATATAAGCACATGATCATGTAAAGTTTGCAATGTACAAAGAATACATTTATTAGTTATCTATGGGTGCATATCAAATTACCCTAAAGCTCAAGAAGTTTAAAACAAACAGCATTTATTACCACATAGAATTTCCAAAGATCAGGAAATCTGGAGCAGCTTAGCTGAGTGGTTTTGGTGGAGAGTCTCTGAAGAAGCTGCAGTCAAATGGTTGGCCCAGGGCTGCAGGCAGCTGAAGGCTTCCCTGGTACTGGCAGATTCACATCCAAGCTCATTCACCTGACTGCTGGCAGGAAGCTTCAACTCCTCATCACATGGGCCTGTTCAAACATGCAGTTGGTTTCCCCATAGCAAATACAGGGTGATGAGGGGTGGGTGGAGAGAGTGGGTAGGGGTGGCGTGGGGAGGGAGAGAGAGAGAGGAAGGGATCAAGATGAAAGTCATGAGATCTTTCATAACCTATTCTGAGAAGTGATGTGTATCATCATTTCTGTCCTATTCTGTTGGTTCTGTTGGTCATGAAGACCATCAACCTTGGGTATACAGTGGGAGGGACTACACAAGCGTGTGAACACCTGGAAGCACTGTCCATAACAGTTATGAAGATCTATCTATGCACAAAATAATATAGCATCAACATTCATGAAACTGAAGCTACAGGAAACATGAGGACAAATAACTTTGAATATACCAGTAATGAGAGATTTAATGTAGCAATCTTAGCACATGATGAGGCAAGTGAATAAGGAATAATTAAGGATGGAGAAGACTAAATATTATTTAAAATGCATACTATAATATAGATAATTCACCAATTTTATTCAATTGCTTATAAAGTATTCATTAAAATTAATACTAAGTCCCAAAGAAAACCTTGAAAAACTACAAAAAGTAAAAAATTGTTTGAACAATATTGTTCAGTTACAATAAGTCTAAATTAGAAATTTAATTGTAAAATCAGCAAAGAGTCACTCTACTTGGAAATTAAAATAAAACAACAATAATGAAAACCTTGGGTCAAAGAGAAAAAAACCCTAAAATTGTAGAATATTTAGAAAATTAATTCTGATAATGCTGCATATCAGAGCCCATGACATACAGCTGGTGATGCTGCAAGGCCAGTGCTGCTTATAAATGAGTGGTAAGTCAGACAGAAGCCACATTTTCTAATATCTAAATTTTATCAGCAATAAAGTGTATTTGGCCTCTTTCTGTGTTATTTTCAACTGGTCCAGAATTTGGGCAAGGAAAGGTATTATTTGCTCGGCTTTCCCAAGACCTCAATACCACTAGATGAGGCAATGGGACAAAGTTAAAAAAAAGAGTTGTAAAAGCTGGAAGAGACGTCAAGCTATCACTATTTGCAGATGATTGTAGTCCTGGAAAACCTAAAGAACCTACTGAAAAGCTATTCCCAGGAGCAAGAGGATTTAGTAACATGGCTCTGTAAAGTTAATAAGTAATCAATTACTTTCTTGTATAAATATAACCATTGGGAAGATACACTGAATGAAAAGATGCCATTAACAAGAACAATGACAATAACAACAACAAAAACAATGAAATCAACTACTTTGCAATGAAGTTAACAGGTAGGAGCAAGACCAATACAAAAAAAGCTGAGACACTTTCAAGGAAACAACGAAAACTTTGTAAACGCAAATCCTGAAAGATGATGCTGTGAAAGTGCTGCACTCAATATGCCAGCAAATTTGGAAAACTCAGCAGTGGCCACAGGACTGGAAAAGGTCAGTTTTCATTCCAATCCCAAAGAAAGGCAATGCCAAAGAATGCTCAAACTACCGCACAATTGCACTCATCTCACATGACAGTAAAGTAATGCTCAAAATTCTCCAAGCCAGGCTTCAGCAACACGTGAACTGTGAACTTCCAGATGTTCAACCTGGTTTTAGAAAAGGCAGAGGAACCAGAGATCAAATTGCCAACATCCATTGGATCATCGAAAAAGCAAGAGAGTTCCAGAAAAACATCTATTTCTGTTTTATTGACTATGCCAAAGCCTTTGACTGTGTCGATCACAATAAACTGTGGAAAATTCTGAAAGAGATGGGAAGACCAGACCACCTGACCTGCCTCTTGAGAAACCTATATGCAGGTCAGGAAGCAATAGTTAGAACTGGACATGGAACAACAGACTGGTTCCAAATAGGAAAAGGAGTACGTCAAGGCTGTATATTGTCACCCTGCTTATTCAAGTTATATACAGAGTACATCATGAGAAACGCTGGGCTGGAAGAAGCACAAGCTGGAATCAAGATTGCCGGGAGAAAGATCAATAACCTCAGATATGCAGATGACACCACCCTTATGGCAGAAAGTGAAGAGGAACTCAAAAGCCTCTTGATGAAAGTGAAAGTGGAGAGTGAAAAAGTTGGCTTAAAGCTCAACGTTCAGAAAACGAAGATCATGGCATCTGGTCCCATCACTTCATGGCAAATAGATGGGGAAACAGTGTCAGACTTTATTTTTTGGGGCTCCAAAATCAGGGCAGATGGTGATTGCAGTCATGAAATTAAAAGACACTTACTCCTTGGAAGGAAAGTTATGACCAACCTAGATAGCATATTCAAAAGCAGAGACACTATTTTGCCAACAAAGGTCCGTCTAGTCAAGGCTATGGTTTTTCCTGTGGTCATGTATGGATGTGAGAGTTGGACTGTGAAGAAATCTGAGTGCCGAAGAATTGATGCTTTTGAACTGTGGTGTTGGAGAAGACTCTTGAGAGTCCCTTGGACTTCAAGGAGATCCAACCAGTCCATTCGAAAGGAGATCAGTGTTCATTGGAAGGACTGATGCTAAAGCTGAAACTCCAGTACTTTGGCCACCTGATGTGAAGAGTTGACTTATTGGAAAAGACTCTGATGCTGGGAGGGACTGGGGGCAGGAGGTGAAGGGACGACAGAGGATGAAATGGCTGAATGGTATCACTGACTCGATGGACATGAGTTTGAGTGAAATCCAGGAATTGGTGATGGACAGGGAGGCCTGGTGTGCTGTGATTCATGGGGTTGCAAAGAGTCAGACACGACTGAGGGACTGAACAGAACTGAACTGAAAGACCATGCTTTTGGCTAAGAAGCCTCATCATCATAAAGATGTCAATCCTCTCTAAGTTAACTTCTAAATTTAATGCCATCCCAATAAAATACCAACAGTTTTTTTTTTAAACCCAGATAAGCTGATTCTAAAGTTCATGTGAAAAATAAAGAAACTAAATATTCAGGGATACTCTGAAAAGGGAAGTAATATCAAGGAACTAACTCTACCAGATATTATATAGAAAGTCCAGGAATAGAAGTGAATACACATATGGGAGCTTGGTACATAAAAAAACGGGCCTTTAAATCAGTGAAGGAAATGATTAACTATTCAACATGTATAGTTAGGGTCCTGGTTGGCCATGTGGGAAAAAGATAAAAGTTTGGTTCATGTATCCCATGCTTTGCACCACATACCAGAATAAATTCTAAGTGGATCAAAGATTGAAGAGTAAAATAATGCCACAAATATGCTAGAAGTAAACATGAGTGAATCCTTTTATAATCTTGAAATAGAGAAGATGTTTCAAATAGTGACTCAAAATAGAGATGACGTTAGAGCAAAGATAGAAAAATTAAGGTGCATTAAGGAAATCTTTATGCCAAAAGGCAAACAGAGTCGAAAGATAACTAAATGGAAAATATTATCTGATACTCTTATTTTATCAAAGGGTTCATTTCCCCCAGGTTATAAGGTGGGCCTAGAAATCAGTGAGAAAGTACTAGATGCTCAGTGGAAAACTAGGCAAAGACTATGAACAAATGAGTCACAGAAAAAGTTCTGCCTCATGCACAATAATAGAAAGACAGATTAAAACTATACCAAGGTATCATTTTCTTTTAACCTGTCAGAATGATAAATATGCTGGAATCTGAAAACCTGCCCTGTTGACAAGGCAGAGGAAGCCACATTTGTAGGTGTGAATTAGTACAGTCCTTGTGGAAGGCAATCTGGCGAAAACCTATCCAAATTACAAATGTGAATGTTTTCTGTATTAGGGTTCTCCGGAGAAGCAGAACCAACACAATATGTTGTTGTTCAGTCTCTATGTCTTATGTATATCACTAGACTCTTGAGAGTCCCTTGGACTGCAAGGAGATCAAACCAGTCAATCCTAAAGGAAATCAGTCCTGAATATTCATTGGAAGGACTGATACTGAAGCTGAAATTCCAATCCTTTGGCCAGTAGATGCGAAAAACTGACTCACTGGAAAGATCCTGATGCTGACAAAGACTGAAGGCAGGAGGAGAACAACAGAGGACAAGAGGTTTGGATGGCATCACTGACTCGACGGACATGAGTTTGAGCAAGCTCCGGGGGCTGGTGATGGACAGGGAAGCCTGGTGTGCTGCAGTCCCTGGGGTCGCAAAGAGTCAGACACAACTGGGCGACTAAGCACACACGACAGCACACGTAAGTCTCTAAGTGATATATAATATATATATATATATATATATGGTGGTTTGGTCATTGAGTCGTGTCCGACGCTTGTGACCCCAGGGACTGTAGCCTGCCAGGCTCCTCTGTCCATGGGGTTCTCCTGGCAAGGATAATGGAGTGAGTTGCCGTCTCCTTCTCCAGGGCATCTTTCTTAGCTAGGAATCGAACCCGGGTCTCCTGCACTGCAGGCAGAGTCTTTACTGACTGAGCTACAGGGGGATTCCATCCATATATATATATATTTATTATAGCAATTGACTTGTGTGGTTATGGAAGCCAAAAAGCCCCATAGTCTTGGCCTTCTGCAAGCCGGAGAACCAGGAAAGCCAGTGGTATAATTCAGTTGGAGTCCAAAGGCCTGAGAACCAGAGGAGCTGATGGTGTAACTCCTAGTTTCAGGCTGAAGGCCTATGGACCAGGGGTCTACTAGCTTAACTCTCAGTGTCCAAAGGCCCAAGAACCAGGAACAGGAAAAGACAGACACCTCAGCTCAAGAAGAGAGAGAGGGGACTTGCCCTTCTTTCATCTTTTTATTCTATTGGGCCCTCAATGGATTGGGTTTTGCCCACCTGCATGTGATCACCTGAGGGTCATCATCTTTATTCAGTCCACTGAATCCAATGCTAACCTCCAGTATTCTGGAAAGGTTCTCACAAACCACCCAGGAATAACGTTTTACCGGATATCTGGGCATCCTTCAGCCCAGTCAAGCTGACACATAAAATTAACCATCACATTCTCTGACCCAGCAATTCCATTTCTAAGAATCTACTCTAAAAATAGATCTGTACATAAAGGAAATGACATATGCTGAGTTATTTGTAATAGAAGATGGAAGCAATCCAAATGTCCATCAATAGGTGAATGACTTTTAAAAACTTTGTCACACACGTTATTTCTACACAAGGGAACTCATAAAACTGTACAAAAGAGTGAGGAAACTCTCAATGTACTGACATGGAATGGTCTCTAGAACCTAGCGTCCAGTGAAAAATCTTGTGTATTTGGTACATTGGCATTTGTATAAAAAGATGGACAGCGGAATATATGTTTATATTTGCTTGAATATACATAAAAAGCCTGTGTCTATCTGTTCAGAAGTGGGATGGGGATAGATGTGGGATGGAGACATTTTGTCCTATATCAGTGTGTTAATTATTTAAATAATTAAATACTTTAGTGAAATTTTAAATTTTTCCTAAGTGAAAAAAATGTAGTACTCAGCACAAATTTAGATAATGGAACAATGGATCAGAATAGAGAGACTAGAAACAGACCCCCAATTATATGGAAAGTAACATGGTAGAGGGAGCATTCCAAAGAAGTAGAAAAATGATGGTTAGTTCTATCCATTGTGTTGGGAAAATTGTTATCTACCTAGAAAAGTTAAAATTGGACTGCTTCCTCTCACTCTGTACAAAAATTAATTTTAGAATCAATATGGGAAAACATGCAAACAAAAACTTAACATTTTTAGAAGAAAATATAGAAGAATATCTTTATGACCTCAGGGTATAAAAGGATTTCTTTTTTTTTTTTTTTTTAATTTTATTTTTCCCCATCCTAAACCCTCCTCTAAAAGGATTTCTTAAACAATTCACATAAAAACACAAACAGGATGGGAAAAGATGGATAGATTTGACTACATTAAAATTTAAACATTTATGTGCTTTCAAAGACAAAATAAACAAAGTGAAAAAGAGAAGTCACAGATTGGGAAGAGATATTTGCAACCCATATAACCAAAAATGTAACAAGTACTCAGAATGTACAGAAGGACCTACAAATCAGTTAGCAAATGTAAAGAACCCTACAGAAAAATAAAATACAGGAAGAGTCAGTTCACAGAAAAGGAAACCTGAAGAGCTAATACATTTTTGAAATGGTGCTCAAATGTACTACTAATTAGTGGAAAGCAAAATAAAATCATATGGTGAATATATTAGGTACACATTAGATTTGCAAAAACATGAAAGCTTGATAATTTCAAGTGCTGAAGGAATTATAGAGCAATGGGAGTGCTCATATGCTGCAGATGAGAAGGCGAATCAGTAAAACTACTTTGAGTGCAAGCTGGTATTACGTGATAAAGACACACACATTTCATATATATAATTCATGTTTCATATATATAATTCACAGTTCTTATATATGTATATACTGGGAAAGATAAGGTGGTCTGGTATTCCCATCTCTTTAGGAATTTTCCACAGTTTGTTGTGATCCACATAGTCAGACCACCTGACCTGCCTCCTGAGAAACCTGCATGCAGGTCAAGAAGCAACAGTTAGAACTGGACATGGAACAACAGACTGGTTCCAAATTGGGAAAGGGGCACATCAAGGCTGTATATTGTCATCCTGCTTGTTTAACTTATATGCAGAGTACATCATGAGAAACACTGGGCTGGAGGAAGCACAAGCTGGAATCAAGATTGCCGGGAGAAATAGCAATAACCTGAGATATGCAGATGGCACCACCCTTATGGCAGAAAGTGAAGAGCAACTAAAGAGGCTCTGGCTGAAAGAGGAGAGTGAAAAAGTTGGCTTAAAGCTCAACATTCAGAAAACTAAGATCATGGCATCCAGTCCCATCACTTCATGGCAAATAGATGGAGAAACAGTGGAAACAGTGGCAGACTTTATTTTGGGGGGCTCCAAAATCACTGCAGATGGTGACTGCAGCCATGAAATTAAAAGATGCTTGCTCCTTGGAAGAAAAGCTATGACCAAACTGCTGCTGCTGCTAAGTTACTTCAGTCGTGTCCGACTCTGTGCGACCCCATAGACGGCAGCCCACCAGGCTCCACCGTCCCTGGGATTCTCCAGGCAAGAACACTGGAGTGGGTTGCCATTTCCTGCTCCAATGCATGAAAGTGAAAAGTGAAAGTGAAGTCGCTCAGTCATGTCTGACTCTTCACGACCCCATGGACTGCAGCCTACCAGGTTCCTCCATCCATGGGATTTTCCAGGCAAGAGTACTGGACTAGACAGCATATTAAAAAGAGATATTACATTGCTGACAAAGGTCCATCTAGCTATGGTTTTTCCAGTAGTCATGTATGGATGTGACAGTTGGACCATAAAGCAAGCTGAGTGCTGAAGAATTGATGCTTTTGAACTGTGGTGTTGGAGAAGACTCTTGGAGAGTTCCTTGGACAGCAAGGAAATCAAACCAGTCAACCCAAAAGGAAATCAGTCCTGAATATTCATTGGAAGGACTCGTGCTGAAGCTGAAGCTCCAATTCTTTGGCCAGCTGATGTGAAGAACTGATTCATTTGAAAAGACCCCAATGCTGGGAAAGATTGAAGGTGGGAGGAGAAAGGGATTACAGAGGATGAGATGGTTGGAAGGCATCACCAATTCGATGGACATGAGTTTGAGCAAGCTCCAGGAGTTGGTGATGGGCAGGGAAGCCTGTCTTGCTGCGGTCCACGGGGTCACAAAGATTCGGAAACAACTGAGCATTTGAACTGAACTGGGAAAGATCAAGGGCAAAAGGAGAAGGGGGCGGCAGAGGAAGAGATGGTTAGATAGCATCACTGACTCAATGGACATGAGTTTGAGCAAACCCTGGGAGACAGTGGAGGACAGAGGAGCCTGGCATGCTGCAGTCCATGGAGTCACAAAGAGTTGGACACGACTTAGCAACTAAACAACAACGTAGTTCTCACAAGAGGAGGCATGCCCAGAAATACGTCTTACAACATTGTTTAAAAGAGTAAGAAACACGTGGATACAACTTTAAATGTTTATCAAGAGCAGAAATGGTGAGTCAATTGTGTTATAACTTAAACTGGAAAGCACTATGTGTCAGTAAAGATAAAAGAGCCAGAGCTACATAAATCAATGTAAGTAAACCTCCCAAACATAGTATTGAACAAAACCAAAGCAATCCAGAAAAAGCAAATTGCAGGATAGATAGTATGATAGCATTTGTATAAAGTTTAAAGGCAGGCAAAATAAAACTATATAATGTTTATGCTCATATGAACTTGACATGTGTGCAGGGGTATAGTAAGAGTGTAAGCACATTCATAATAATGTACACAGTAGGCATTTATCATATTGGTGACCTCTGTAGGGCGGGAGAGGAATGGGAGTTGGCAGAGGTCCCTAGAGATCTTCAACTGTATGTTTATTATTTCCAATCTGGATGGTGAGTATGTAGGGGTTTGTTTTCTTATTTTCTGAACCGTTTGATGTCAGCTTCATGTTATAATTGCAAAAGATTAAGTGTTCCTTAACAACAATAGTAATTAACTAGAAAATATCATAGTGTATATGATACCTTTAGGTTTTTTTTAACGATAGCAGCAAAAGCTATTATATGTCTGGGAATTAACTTGTCAAGAATGTATAAGATCTTTATGAAGAAAAAAATTAAGTTTTACTAGAAGACCAGAAAAGAAGCCCTTAATGAAAGAATAGATACACCACATTGATGGATTGCATAGCTCTTATTTCTCTCCAAGTTTATTTATAAACTCAGTGTAGCACTGAATAAAATTTCCTTCTCCCCGCACCCTCACCCCATTCTTTGATGATAACAACTATGTTTTCTCAGTTTTACGAGTTGACATGTGAAACAATGGGCACAGTGTCCCTCACAGAGCAAATGTGGGTTAAATAGGATCAGTTAGGATGGTTCAGTCCACCACCCCACCATAGGGTCTCTGGAACTTTGGTTTGTTGGGGGTTTGTAAAAGGTTAGGATACCATGCATGTCAATGGATAAACCATTTATTTGGCAAGTCTGTGTGTGTGTGTGTGTGTATGTTTATTTACAATTTACAAAAAGAGAAAATTAGGCCTTGTCTCATCCGTGTGCATTCAGGTCAGCGGCTGGGGCTGGGCTGAGAAAGAGAAGGAGGGAAGGACTGAGAGGAATGGGGAGAAAGAAAGGGAGGAAGGGAGAGGAGAAGAGAGGAATGAAGGAGAAGAGAGGAACGAAGGAGAAGAGAGGAACAAAGGAGAAGAGAGGAACGAAGGCGCAGCGCGGCACAGAGAGGGAGGCTCCATCGGGATAGGTCTGCTGGCTCGCTGGTGATGGGAACAGAAAGTCTCTTCTTCCTCACTCAGGGGAGGACACCTCCACCCCCTCTTCTGGGGGAGCTGACTTGTCCATCTTCATGGTGCTCTTTCATTTTCCCAACCCAGTGATGTCTTTGTCTCTTTGGTTGAGCACTTTCAACCCTGATCTCATTTCTCTTCATTCTCATGGAAAACCATGAGGTCCTAAGTGGTCCCCAGTACAATCTTGGCCCTCTGGGAGTTTCCAGGAGGAGAATCTTGCAAGTGTGGTGAGGGGTGAGTGCAGGGGCCTTTCCCAAGCCTCACGTGATCCCCTGCAGAACAGTGTCATTGGCGGGGGGTGTGGGGGGCAGAGTGGGGTCCCCAATCTGGAGAGGGTCAACAAGAATTCTCAGGGCTCATGGGAGGGCTCTCTGCCCTGTGGTCCATTTCACCTCCCCCATCGGTTAGAGAACAGCTTCTTCTGCACTCACAAGAAGTAAGGAACAGTGACTGGGGATAAGGTTGGAGACTTCTTGATGGAAAATACCACATCCCTATGGAGAGAACAGAATCATAGATGTGAAGCAGACACATTAGCTCTAGGATGCTGAGGACTGCCTCTCACCAGGAGAGATGGGGGCTGACCAGAAAGTAGGAGAGGGTATTAGTTTTCTTTCTAAGTTCTGGATTCTATAGTGGGTAATCTTCACACCAACTCTACCAGGTGGATTTTACTAATTCCAGATCACAGAAGTGAGAAGAAGATCTCGGAGTGAGGCTCCGAGAGGTAAAGTAACCTAGCAAAGAAACACAGTGGGTCTTTGGGGCTGATGGTGACAGAGACAGGACTTGAACACAGGGATAGCTGGTTGCACAAGTAGCTCTTTCTGCTCATATGCCATGATGCCTCATGCTGAAATCACAGGGGAGAGAATGGCATTAGAATTATTGTCTGAAAAAGGGACGTGCAGAATCTGGGGGAGAAGGCTAGGCTCCAGGAGCAATGAGGGAGTCCTGCAGCAGGATCCTGGAGACTGCTTAGGAAGGACTGGAGGAGCTGCCTGCTCCAGGTCCAAGTCAACAGGCTGTGGACTGTCTCAGAACCTGGGGTCGTCTGGTCTTGTCTCCAAGTTCTTCCTCCAGGTTGTGAGCACTCATGGCCATGAGTCCCTGGAAAATCATTTCCTTATATCTCTGCTGGTGTCTCAACCATCCCGACCATCTTCGCCCTCTGGGAGGGGACCTTGGCCTGTGCCATGGCTGCTGACCCCGCCTCAGGCATGGGCATCCTTGGTCCCCACACTGAACTCCTATGAGGCAGTGGCCAACTTCCTCAGCAGACAGGGATGGAAATACTCAAGTGGAATGCTGGCGAGGGGCCAGGCCTCCAGGTCCAGATGGAGGGGATCCTGCTCAGGGGAGCCCAATCTAGGATCTGTTAAAAGTCATCATCTCTAGTCCATGATTTTCACACCTGTGTTCCTGCCTCTGGTGCCACATGGGTGTGTGTATTCGTGTGTGTGTGTCTAGCATGTGTGCATGCATGTATGGTTGATGTGTTTGTGTTCACAGTGGGTTTGTGTATGTGATTTTTCGCTGTGTACAGTGACCTCATTCTTCCTTATCCTCTTGCAGTCGTTCTCTAAGTCATACAATCTGACAGTGAGAGCCACAGGCTCTTCCATGGACCCCACATGTGTGGGGGACAAAGTCTGATCCTCTGTAGAGTATACTGGCCCTCCCCAAGCTGGCCTCGGTAGCGCTTAACCTCTTCTCTTGCCATTCACAAGCACGGTCCCTGCTACCTCTTTCCCTGGGTGTTTGCCATTCTCAGTGTGTGCTATGCTTACTTATTTCTATGCTTTTGTACATACTGTCCCTCTGCTTTAATGTCCTTTCCCCATCCCATATCTGGCCAATACAGTCAAGGACCACTTTCTCCAAGAAGTCTTCCCTGACCTGACCAAGATGGCTTGGCTGTGTGAACCTCTGCCACAGAAATTTCCCACACTCAGCCATGTCCTTGTCTTGCCATAATTACATATTGCTGTGTCTGTAATTCTTTCACTAGGCTGTGACCTCATTGGAAGACCTGGGTCTAATCCATCAGTGCATTTCTAGAGTTCCTCCCAGGGCCAGACACAATGTAGGTGTTCAAGGAGTGATGAATGAATGAATGTGGGACACAGTGTCAGGATTGTGAGTGCTGGCCCTGGGCTCCTGCTGCTTGGATTGGAATTCCAGTTACTGCACTTAACTGTGTGCAGCTGTGGACAAGTTACTAATCTGTGTGTGCTTTATCCCCATCTGCAAAATGGGGCTAAATAGGAGTTCCTACTTCATCAAATTACTGTGAGTCAATATGTGAAAAGCATTTCAAATGGTGCCTGGCACATGGTTAAGTGGTATAGTAAATATTAGTTATAATTCTTATTGTTGCAACTAAATTATTTGTTCATTTATTCAGTCTTCACTCATTTATTTTCCATAAAATATTTCATCTAATGCCTTTCCTATGTTAGGCATTAGACTGACCGCTGGAGTCTCGGATACAAATCAAATAGCTTTAGTCTTCAACACGGGCAGGGATCAAGGGGAGATGAACCTAGGTACTGGTAATTATATCCCTGGGGAGGGGTGCCCAGTGCTCAGTGGGGCATGGCTCAGGGTTAGCAGACAGAGGCTCCTGGCCTGTGCCAGACAAACCCCTCTCCTCTTGGGGCTCACCAAAGATTCAGTGGCTCTAGGGAGAAACACCATGTAAATGAAAGCTTGACCTGGGAACCTCTGCTCAGCCTTCATGGATAGCCAGGCCCTAAAATCCAGGACCTTTGATATGTCATTGATTAATGCTGCATTTCATTGACAGAAGCTTCCTGTTAAAACAGATGAAATTTTAAAAATAATTCTAATTGATGCCATCCCTAGAGTTCAGATCAGTAGCTCTTGCACCCAGCCAAGATCAGAGTAGGGTGTGTGTGAGCGTGTGCAGCTGAGGGTAGGCATGGACAGATGGCGGCAGCAGCCACCCTTCAAACACCTCCCATGCACTTGTACCAGTGCTAGGCATCTCGCTAGCACTTGATTTCATTTGGTCCTCACATCACTAGGCATAGGACTTTCGTTAGCATCATTTTAAAATAAAGAGACTGGAGGTCAGAGAGGTCAAGACACCTGCCCAAGATCATAAAGCTGTAAGTGGTAGAGTCAGGGCTTGATCTTGGTTCTTTCTAATTTCAAAGCAACACACGGTGAGGGATGACAAGAGGAGTGAGAAGACGTGAGAGTCATTGGGCTTATTTGACGAGGCAAGGGATCCAAGAGGTATGTGATAAGAACAAAAATAATAGTGACAGATGCCCTCTGGTGAACCCACCCACTGAAGGCACTGGCATCAACAATTTGCAACACTAAATCCTCGCATTCTTTCAGTAAGTGCTATTAGTCCCATTTTCAGATAAGGAATTTGAGGTTCAGAAGAATTACGAGGTCTTCCAAAGTCATGTCATTAGTAAATGTTTCTGACATGCAAGCCTTCCTTTTTTTGTGGCTATTGCATACATTATGTGCACATGTGTGTGTGGCAGGGAGGTATGAATCGTGACTATTCCTTCAAAACTGTGCATTGAGTTCTCACACTGGAATTGCGAGCTGCTGCATTCATTCATCAATTTGGTCATTCAGTGCCTGCCCTGGCCCAGCCCTGCCGCTGAGAACACCTGAGCACAGGAAGTCAGAGTGGAGAAGAAGATGGGCAACATGCCTGCTGGCCAGGAGCTGTAACAGAGACAGACACCAAGCCTCTGAAACAAGGAGAACTCCAATTGACTGGGGGTGGCTATTTTGGTAGGTCCATTTAGCAATGATGAAGCATTTATGAAAAGAGCCAATGGGATGTTCTTGGGGAGGAGCATTCTAACAGACCAGGTGGCTACTACAAAGGTCCTGGTACTAGAACAGGTTTGGTGTGTCTGAGTACCAGAAGGAAGGGGGCTGGGGGCAAGCAAGGAGATAAGGACAGGGGGCAGGTGCTTGGATTAAACAGGGCCTGGGAGACCAGCACAAGAAGGTTGGATTATGTTTTAATTGCCAATAGAGAGTTTTTGGCAAGGGTGTGACTTGAGCTCATCTACACTTGTGAGGACTGCTCTGCTATGGGGTATGGGGTGGAACACGATGGGGGAAGAGGCGTGGCAACACAGCAGCAGGGAGTCCATCCAGAAGCTACTTCAGGGTCCTGGAGACAGAGGGTGGTGACTTGACTGAGAAGTTAGGTGAAGAGATGTGGGCAGGTGGGGAATATGTTTCTGAAGAGCAAAGCTTTCTGATGAATTGGATGAGGGATGTGAGGGGCAGAGGAATCAAAGAAGATCTTCAGATGAGCAACCAGGCAGATGGTGGATCCTTTGCCTGAGATGCAGGAAGACAGGGAGGAGCAGAATTTGGAGGAGTCAATCAAGACCAGGAGAGGGAAGTAGGCGATGCCAATTAGATACCTAAGGCAACACACCTAGAGTTCATAGCTTTGGAGTTAGATCTGGTTGTCCTCAGCATAGAGACACTTAAAGGTAAGAGACTGGCTGAGATCAACTAAGGGAGTCGTTGTTCAGTCACTAAGTCATGTCCAACTCTTTTTGACTCCATGGACTGCAACACGCCAGGCTTCTCTGTCCTTCACCATCTCCTGGAGTTTGTTCAAACTCATGTCCATTGAGTCAGTGATGCCATCCAACCAACCCATCCTCTGTCACCCCCTTCTCCTCCTGCCCTCAATCTTGCCCAATGTCTGGGTCTTTTCCAATGAGAGGGCCGTTCACATCAGGTGGCCAAAGTACTGGAGCTTCAGCTTCCAGAACATCAGTCCTTCCAATGAGTATTCAGGGTTGATTTCCCTTAGGATTGACTGGTTTGATCTTGATATCTAAGGGACTCTCAAGAGTCTACTCCAGCACCACAGTGTGAAAGCATCAATTCTTTGGCACTCAGTCTTCTTTATAGTCCAACTCTCACATCCACACATGACTGCTGGAAAAACCATAGCTTTGACTATAATATGGTCCTTTGTCAGCAAAGTAATGTCTCTGCTTTTTAATATGTTGTCTAGGTTTTTCATAGCTTTTCTTTCAAGAGCTAGTGTCTTTTAATATCGTGGCTGTGGTTAGACCATCCACAGTAATTTTGAAGGCCAAGAAAACAAAATCTGCCACTGTTTTCATTGTTTCCTCATCAATTTGCCATGAAGTGATGGGACCAGATGTCATGATCTTAGTTTTTTGAACGTTGAGTTTTCAGCCCTTCCATGTACAGAGGAGCCTGGTGGGCTACAGTCCACAGGGTCACAAAGAGTCAGACATGACTGAGTGACTAACACTTTCACTTTCACCTAAGGGAGAGTGGAGGGCAAATTTCCAAAGAGCCAAGGGAAACCAGATGCATATCCATGAGTTGTCCAGGGTTCTCTCTCAAATCAGCAAGTCCCAAGTTCAGCCTCATGTTGATCTTCCAGAGCAATCATGGGGAAAGAAGATGGGCTTCCAGGGAGATCGGATTTTGATCTCAACTCTGTTATTTCTATCATTTCCTAACTACAGTGACTGCTGTTCACTGAACCTCAGTTCATTTATCTATACAATGGAACAATAATGTCCACCAGAGAATGGATTGAGTTAGTGGTTGTGAAAATGATACAAGCATGAGAGACTCAACAGTTGCTTTAGAATGTCCTGTGAAGGAAGCAAGATGGTAGAGTACAGTTACACTGATGTTCAAAACTGGTTTCTCTCAAGATTTCGATAAATCAGGCTTACTGTAGATTCTAACCAACTTCAAATCCATCCTTCAGTGACCTTCTTTTGAGGCTTTCTCTAATCTCCTAAGGATGCTTCTTCTCCTGGATGCTCTCTGTTGAGTAGGGGCAGGGAAGGAGGGACATATCTGATTGTGGAGTTGGGGAGGAGAAACTGGGCTTGAGCAGCTCAACTCCCCCTGCTCCTCAGAGATCAGTCGGCTTGCAGAGCAGCTGTCCAGGTGACCCAGCCTCTGATCTTCCTCATCCATTGCAGGCTTCCGAGAAGGCTCAGTGGTAAAGAATCTGCCTGCCAATGCAGGAGATGCAGGAGACTCAGGTTTGATCCCTGGGGCAGGAAGATCCCCTGGAGGAGGAAATGGCAACCCACTCCAGCATTCTCGCTATGAGGGCAGGGAAGGTGCCATAGCCATAGCCATGTGTGTTTCATTGGCTCTGGGTACAGAACTCGATAGGGAGCTGGTCTGCAGATGAGGGACTGAATGAGGCAGCATCCCTGTAGCGGGAGGGGGTATCTCAGTGGGATACAGGAAGTAGCTGCCTGGGACCCAGTCCTGATGGCATGGCCATTACGAATGGCTCTAGGGCTTTCTGAGAACTGTGGGAAGGCTGCATGCCTGGTTACCCCGAATTCTAGGCCTGGAGTTTGAGACACAGGGGACCCACAGAGTTGCCCATTTACGTGGGGAAATTGTAAATGGGAAAGATAAACGTTGGAAAATTAGGCACTGACCCATGGGCTCACCACTGGGATGGGGAAACCTGAGCCGAGCTCATGGAAAAACTATAACTGGAGCAGGCTGAGCCGCACCGTCCCAGAAAAGCAGATGGGGGCAGCCATAAAACCTGACCCCTTTGAGTCAGCCAGGCCAGGCCCAACTCTATTTTTAGATGTCATATTATTTTAAGCATTCCTCCTTTAAACGCCAGCCTCTGCCCCCCAGTGCGGTGCTATGAGGGGCAAGTGGCCTGACTTCCCTGGGCCTCCTCCTCTCTGTCCTCAGACTGGGGTTATCTCTCTCCTATCCTGTCCCCAACATGGGTCTACTTGGGTTGAGAGAGAACTTTTTGCTGGAACATTCTAAAACTCTGAGATTTTGATCCCCATCTTCATGTTTTATTCTGTATTGGAGGAGAAAGAATAAGGGTTTTGGAGGAGGCTTGTCAGTCCTCGAATTTTCCTCCTTGTGTGTTATTTACTTCAGGTGTCTAGAAAGGGAGGATTTGGTGGGAGTGGAGGGCCTTCTCCAGCCTCATCTTAATCTACCTTTCTACCCACCTTGTCACTCTCCCCAGACATCCTGTCTTTGTGGGACACCTTGTCTGGAATCCTTCCCCACCCACATTTGCTCCTGCACTCACACTCCATCTGCCGTGGGCCGAGAGATAAGTGTTGGGCTGTGGGGCTCAGCCTGGGGACCCCGAGTGCTTCCCACAGATGGTAGTGCCTGAATGGGGGCTGAGAAGGGAACTGACTCACAGGAGGGCCAACGGAGATGGGCAGGAATTCCAGACCACGGGGTCAGTGTGAGCAAGAGTGCAGAGCAAAGCCTGCGATGAAATCAAAATAAGCACTTTGGTGTTTCAGGATCATCAAGCGCAAGGTGAGGTGTGGATGGAGGGTGCTGGAGAGGTACTTTATGGCCAGAATGAAGGCTCTGCACTTCTGCCTAAGAGTGATGGGGAGGTTTTCAGGTAAGGGAGTGATAGCTAGTGGGCCACCTTCTCTTTCCTCCTGTTGGCCGCAAACTGACTCAGGGCCACATGGACTTTTTCCCTGGCTGTTTCACAGGTAATCCAGTGCCCAGCATGGGTCTTGTTCATTTCCATTCAAGTCCTGGTCCTAACCCCTAGACACCATGTCGTCCTTAAAGGTCATCTGATCCAAACCCCTATTCTGTAGATAGAGAAACTGAGATCCAGAGACGGGCAGATTCAGGAGTGGGTCTGGGTCTTCTGATGCCCATATAGGGACTCTGTCCACCCTATGCCTTTCCTCTCAGAGCCCGAAGCGTTCTGGGCATGATGGGAGGGAGAGAGAACAGGGCTGTGCCTGGTGGGCCACGCGCACTGGGTCACTTCTGAGGATTCAGTCGGTCTCAGAAGAGACCCCTTTGCATCCCATCTCCTTCCATCCATTTTAAGGGCAGGTTGCTTGTAAAACAGTCAAGATTAGGTCATTTATAGCAGAGGAGTTTGGGGCGGGTTATAAAAATGTGTGTCTGGGTGGGTAGGGAAATTGTTTTTCTTTTCCATTTCTTTTTGGACTTTCTCTTTGAGACCTAAGCTGGAATTGTCTGGAGCCTTGTAAACTCCTGAGAAATGCAAGCCAGGAAGGGGCCAGTTGTGGAAAACTGTGGAGAGTGGGCATCACCAAAAAGGCTGGGTATGGCACCCACAGAGGAGGCGGCTGGAAGTCCTGACCCTGGGGTGCCAGGTCTGCGGTCCCAGGAACATCTCTGAGAAGTTTCTCAAGAAGAAAGAGGAGAAGACATGAAAGAAGTCAAGGAGACAGTCAGTGGGGAAGATTCAAACTGGAACCAGAGTAAGAGAAAGAGAGAGCCCCACAGGGCAGGGGTGGGCAGAGGTGAAGGCAGCATGGTGGGGGAAAGCGCTTCCGGCTGGTTGTTGAAAGACTGGTCCAGCCCCCGCTGCATCCTCTGCAGGACTGTCAGAGTCTCCCAGCATCAGTGTTCCCATTCTTCCAAAGCAGAGGCTGCTCCCTGACCAGCCCCACTGGTGACGAGAGTCCAAGGAGATTATGGGGTGAGTAGCATCCTGTTAAGTTCTCCGGAAGAAAGGGAAGCATTCTGAGCATCACTGTTACTGTTCCCAAAGAACGATCGAGCTTGGTCTTGGGCTCTGGGGGAGTCTCTGCAGGGAGCTGGGCTTGAGCCCACTACAAAGCTTTGAGTGGGGCATTCTGCCCCGCTGTCCCGTCCTACACATTCACCATCTGGACGGGTCACTGACCCACTCACGTGGAAATATGTAGAACTGTCAGAGGCACAGCATTTCTCCATGCACGGTCTCCACCCATCCACTGTCTCACTGGGTCCTTGCCCTAAGCCTAGGAACTGGTGGCCAGAGATCCTTTATACCCTTGGAAGGCAACTTGTCCCCAAACCATGCCATTGCTAAGTGGATGAGGCAGGTCTGGAGGCCTGACTACAAAGGCCAGTCTTCCGGCCACTGGGCCTCTTGTTTTCCTAAGGAATGAAGATAGCCTGGACCCACAAACAGCACTGGCATCATTCATGGGCCAGGCTGACATTTCTGAACGCCTGCTCTGTGCCAGGTGCTCTCCTAAGCATTTTAGGAGCAAAGCATCACACCGCCTGGTTTGCATGTCAACCCTAAGAAGAGGGTGGTGTTATTGCATAGGTTATGGTGCTGCAATGGAAGCACATAACTTCCATTATGAGCTTACATAACTTCCATTATGAAGTTACATAACTTGCCTGGGGTCAGATGGCCAAGAAATGGCAGGGCTGGTATTTGAACCCAGGCAATCTGGCTCCAAACTCTATGTTCTTAGACACTGCTGCTGCTGCTGCTAAGTCGCTTCAGTCGTGTCCGACTCTGTGCGACCCCATAGACAGCAGCCTACCAGGCTCCCCCGTCCCTGGGATTCTCCAGGCAAGAGCACTGGAGTGGGTTGCCATTTCCTTTCCAGTGCGTGAAAGTGAAAAGTGAAAGGGAAGTCTTAGACACTAGCCATATGCAAATTTGTTGGGGGAAAGGTCCTGAGGATATTTCCTGGAAGGAAGTGGCAAGCGATGACTACCTGATTCTTTCCTGAGATTAGGGGGACTGGAAAGCAGGGGACCTGTGGTGGAAAAGCCAGAGGCAAAGTCCCGGCACGAGGCTTGTTGGAATCTCTTGGTCCTGGGGGGCCTCACGTGTCACATGCAGTTGACCAGAGCAGGGCGCCCCCAGCCTCTCCGTTTCCCCAGTTCTGTAAGGGGCACCGTCATCCACCCAGTTTGGAGAGCCAGAAACCTCAGCAGAGTCCTCGATTCCCCTTTGCTCTCCTCCTCCACAGCCCATCTGTCTGCGGGTCCAGTCGGTGTTACTGAATTTGTCCACCTCTCTCTGCCTCCCCTGCCACCATCCTCATGGATTAATAGCCTTCCAGTAGGTCTCTGTGCATTCCCTCTCACCCTTCTACCATCCATTCTCCACACAGCTGCTGGAGGGATTTCCTTAAAATATAAATCAAATCACATCACTCTACAGCTTGAGAACTCTTCACTGTACTTAAATAAAATCCAGATTTTTGGCCATGACCTAGAAGTTCCTGCATGGCCCAGTCCCTGTGAACCTCCTAAACTTCCTTCGTGTCACTTTACCCCTCAATCCCCGTGCACCAGACAGACTGCTTCAGTTCCTGCAGCATACCACGTGGTTTTCCTCCCCAGGGCCTTTGCACATGCTGTTGTCTCTGCCTAGAACGGTTGTCTTTCATTCTTCCCTAAGTTAAGTCCTTCACATAAATATCACCTCTTTAGAAGGGACTTCTCTGGTCACCCTCTTATCAGTTTCCTTTATACCACTTGTTGGGCTTCCCAGGTGGCTCAGTGGCAAAGAATCTGATTGCCAAGCAGGAGACTGGGGTTTGATCCCTGGGTCGTGAAAATGCCCTGGAGAAGGAAATGGCAACCCACTCCAGTATTACTGCCTGGGAGATCCCATGGACAGAGGAAACTGGCAGGCTACAGTCCAGGGGGTCTCAAAGAGTTGGATTCGACTTAGGGACTAAACTACCACCATCACATACCACTTATTATGACTTGGAGTTATTTCAGTTATTTGTCCATGTTTGACATTTCCCTCCAGATTATAAACTCTCCAGGGAGAAGGATTGTGTCTCTCTAGTTCCTGTTTGTATTCCTGGCACCCAGCATCAAGTGGTACATGGTAGAGATGCAATAAATGTTGTTGGATGAATGAGTGAATGAATAAAATCTGAATAATCAAAGGGAGTCTGTGGACGTCCAAGGCAAATTAGTGATGCTTCTGCTCTGCCAGCCCCCAGAGCCTACCCCTCCACTCGCAGACATCACTCGCCTCTGCCGTGGCTGTCTGTCCTTTCTCAGATTACTTGGATGGCGCATCTGCTCTTATTTCCTGCAACAGCTTCATCATTACTGTCCTGAGCGGGCTCTCACGTGACCAGCCTTTAAGGTAGGTGCTGAGATTACTCCCCTTTTACAGGTAGGAAATGAAGAAAGGCAAGGGCCAGTGCTGGAAAGTGGAGGAGCCAGGACTCAAACCTGGACAACTTGAGGACGAAGCACCTTTGGGTGTGCTGTTCCCACGTGTGGTGCTATTCAGTGACTCAGCGTCTCACCCAGTGGTGTTTCCCAAACTTGCTTGATTTGTAAGGATCATCCAGGTCCCTTCATATAAATGCAGGTTCCCAGGTTCCTTGCCTAGAGGCTCTCTCTTAAAAAAAATCTTTATTTTTTGTTGTTGTTCATATTAGTGCCATTAAAAAAATTGGAGTATAGTTGATTTACAATGTTGTCTTTGTTTCTGGTGTACAGCAAAGTGATTCAGTTTTTTATATGTATATCCATTTTCAGATTCTTTTCCATTAGAGTTTATTGTAAGATATGAATACAGTTCCCCGTGCTCTACAGTAGGACTTTGCTGTTTATCTATTTTATATGTAGTAGTGTGTCTCTGCTATTCCCTGGTGTACAAAAGTTTTAAGGGAATGTTATTCAACCCAGTATACACTGTTTCTTTCTCTATGTGCTATGCCTTCTTTGCTCTTTTTAAATATAATATTTTTTTCTTTGATCTGCCAATTCCAAACTCCTTCCTCTTTCCCCTTTGTTAACCAGAAGTTTGTTTTCTATGTCTGTGCATCTATTTCTGTTTTGCAACTAAGTTCATTTGTATCATTTTTTTTTTAGAGAGAATCTGCGATTTTAACAATGGCCACAGATGATCCCCAGGAGCCAGCAAGTTTTAAATACACTGGTCTACAAAATACAGCCACAACTACTCAGTCTAACCTGCAAAGCCTTTGATGACACAGCCCTTGTGCCCCTCTCTCGTCTTATCTGTCTTCCTGGGCCAGCCTTCCATGCGGCCTAAACGGGCTCCTCACTGTTGCCTGAAGAATACACCTGGGCTCCAGCCTCTGTGCCTTTGCTGCTGACGCACCCTCCCCGCTTCCTGTTACTGCCTCCTCCTCCTCCCCTGATGGCCCTGACCAGCACTGACCCCTTTGGCTGACATGTCCGGTTTCCCAACTAGCTTGTGGCCCTAATGGGCAAGGTCATGCCTGGGGCTTAGAATTCCAGAACCTCAGAGCCGGAAGGAACTTGGAAACCTCACCATCCGACTTTTTTATTTGACAGATGAGGAAATTGAGTCCCAGAAAGAGGCACAGACTCACAGAAGGCCACAGGGTCTTGTGACAGAAGCAGGATGAGGTGGATCTGGGGACTCCCACCGAGTCCAGTGAATTTGTCAGACTTGCTTCTCCATTCAATATTTCTAGAAAAATCCTTTCTCTGGTCGTGAAAATGCAGGGCAAACAGCGGGCTTCTTAGTCACTCACCCAATCGACACTGTGCTTAGTCGCTCAGTTGTGTCCGACTCTTTGCGGCCCCAGGACTGCAGCCCGTCAGGCTCCTCTCTCCATGGGGATTCTGCAGGCAAGAATACTGGAGTGGGCTGCCATGCCCTCCTGCAGGGGATCTTCCCAACTCAGGGAACTAACCCAGGTCTTCCGAATGGCAGGCGGATTCTTTACTGATTGAGTCCCCAGGGAAGCCTAATCAACACTCAGTTCCTGTTAAGGGCAGAGGGTGGTGTCAGGTCTGCCCCTGGGAGCTCACAGTCCAGGGCAGAGATGGGACACAGGGTTCAGGAAGCACAGTCATCTTTGCCACCATCATCGTCATCACCTAGTCATAGTATGTATAATGGCTTTCATTGAGTGACTATTATATGCCAGATTCTGAATGAATGTTTTTGCCCCTCACTATAGTCCAGTTGTAGCTTCCCTGGTAGCTCAGATGGTAAAGTGTCTGCCTGCAATGCGGGAGACCCAGTTCAAGCCCTGGTTGGGAAGATCCTTGGAGAAGGAAATGGCAACCCACTCCAGTACTCTTGCCTGGAAAATTCCATGGATGGAGGAGCCTGGTCAGCTACAGCCCATGAGACCGCAAAGAGTCGGACACGACTGAGCGACTTCACTTTGTACTTGGTACTTATAGTCCCATGAGGCGGGCCGTGTTACCATCCACATGTCAAGGCAGCGCCTGCTCTGAGCCTTGAGTCAGGGCCCATGTGTGGGGAACCAGGGAGGAGGGGGAGAGAGGAAAAGGAGGCTGGGGTAGCAGGGGGTGGTGGTAGGGGAAGAGGAGAAGAGGGGGAGCAGCCTTCTTTCTGCTGGCTGGAGTAGGAGAGCTTCCTGAAGAGGGGCGGGGAGCTTGCCTTGAAGTAAGTAACTTGATCTCGAGGATGGAAAGTGGGGAGGCTGTTCCTGGCGGAGAGAATAGCACGGAGAAAAAGGAGGAGGGAGGGATGTGTTTGCAGACAAGACGCGATGGGAGTGGAAGCCGTGTGTGGAGGGCAGGGCCAGGTATGAAGCGCACCTCACTTTTCCTGAGGGCAGGACCCCTGGCCAGTGTCACAACCATGGCCATTATTAACAGTACCTGCAGGGGGGCCGGAGTGTGTCTGAACTTAGAAATTGGCGTTGGGGCGCCTGGGGAGGCCTGGCAACAGTGACTTTCGGGGGCACGATCAGGGACAGCGTCCTGCTGCTACCCCTTCCTGGGACCACCCTACAGGGGTCTCCTAGCAGGTGAGCGTGAGAAGGAGACAAGCAGGCCTGCCTCCTGGTGTGGCAGCCGTGAGGGTATGTGAGGGCACGTGTGAGCCTGGTATGGGGCGGGGTGTGGATGCGTGTGTGTATATGTTCATGCGTGTTCGCTAAGGGTTCTGCAGTCTGCCTGTCCCTGTGGACAGATGCCTGTGTCTGTGAGTCCAGCCGGTGGGCCGAGTGTGTGTGGCACGCGTGTGGGCTGTGCGTGTGGGGCTGTCCTGTGCACACGCGCTCCCCTCAGCCGGTGTTAAACACTCTTTGGACAGCTCACTGGGTAAACATTCAATAATGTAATTTGGAAACCTGTCCCCAGGGCCCCGCTGTGTGGCCGGGCAGCTGGCGGGTGGTGGTCGGATTAAGATATTAGCGCATTAATGCCATATCAAAGCGCAGCACCCTGGGCCACGGGAGTGTCTGCTGACAGCCGCGCTGTGCCTGGGCTTCGCGGGCTGGGCAGCCCCCGCCGCATCCCTCTCAGAATCACAAGGAGGCCTTGTGCTCGGAGCCCACTCTGAGAGCCTCGGGGCTCCGCAGACATGAGCTCATGCCTGCCCGTCCCTCCGGGAGGCGGTGGGTGGCCTGCCGAGCCACCAGGCCTCAGACCTGCAGCAGGGGCCAGGCCACGGGAGGGGTGGGAGCTCGGCTTTGGGGTGGGGCTGGTCTTTTGACCTGAAAAAGTAGGTGCTTATGTGTTTGTTGGATGAATAAATGAATGATTCTCTTTCCAGGAGCTCTTTTGAAATTCCACAATAGCAGGTACCAAGTTCCTCTCACCTTAGTGTTCGCAGTGCCTAGCAGCGCTTGGTGTACAGCTGGTGCTGTATTATTGCATATTGGATGGATGGACTGCTGGCAGAGAGAAGAGGATTGGGCTGGAAGCCAAGAGCCTAGGGTGTGAGGCCTGATTTTTGCCTTTGATCTGCTTGGGGATAGCTGGTTACCATAAACAGTGATGCTAAATCTAGCCTTTCGTGCTGGCCTCTGTGGCCTGGGGGTGGTGGCTGAGTCTAACTCCTTTTCCCTGGGAGCCAAATATGTGGAGGGTTCAGAATAGTGATGCCAGTCCTCTCCAGAGGAGGTCCTCAGGACTGACCAGGAAAGGAAGGGGCCAACGCAAAGAGTTCTATGCAGCTGACCGGAGGGAGCAGGGAGGAGCACTGGGCTCAGATATGTGCTTGAGGGTGTCTGAGCAGGGTCCATCTCCAAGACTATTTAGCCTGATCCTCTACTTTGAAAACTGAGGCCCAGAGAAGAGAAGTGAAGTAAGCAAGGTCCTCTAGTAAAGCAGTGTCCAAGCCAGGACTAGGACCAGTCCCTGAACAGGGGAGGTTGGCCCTCTGAGTGCTGGCAACCAGGTCAAAGGAAGGGGAGAGGTGTCCTAGGGGCAGACTTTAACTTTCCATCCACTTACCCAGGGTCTACCTGGCTCAGATGGAGAAGGACATGACAACCCACTCCAGTATTCTTGCCTGGAAAATCCCATGAACAGAGGAGCCTGGTGGGCTACAGTCCATAGCGTCACAAAGAGTTGGACACGACTGAGCAAATGAGCACACATCCCGGCTCAGACGTGAAGAAGCATTTTCTGACAATTAAGCTGCTGAACAATGGCCACTGTTGTCCATTGTCCAATAATAGGAATAGTCAGGGAAATGGGACTGATGATGTCAATAGAAGCCACCTTTCCTCAGGTCTCATTGAGTGCCAGATTTTGTGTTAAGTGGTCTGCATATTTTGTCTTATTCATCCCCATAAAACCCTCTCCCCACAAAAATCTCAGAACGGGAAAGTTATCTGCCCCAGGTTACAGTACTGGTGAGCAAACCAGACTCTGACTTCTTTCCCACAAGCTGACACTGTGCCCATGAGATGACACAGTGACCCTTTGAGGGGGTGGGTGTCCTGCCTCTGGCACCTGAGCAGAGGCTGGTGGCTCCTTCAGGGGAGCTGTGGGCGGGGGGTCTGGACCTTGGGGCAGTGAGGATGAGGGAGAAGATCAGACTTGATGACTTGTGATTCTATTTTCCTCTTGTTGAGAGTCTCGGGTTCCTGTGAATCTCTACTCCTGAGAGTCAACTTCTACCAGACATAACAATCGATCATTTGCTCTTCCAACCTTGAAGGGAGCCACTGATAAAAATAAGGAAATAGTCCCCCAGAGGCCCATGTCCACTTTCCTGCCCAAAGAAGGGTCATGTTCAACAGCAAATGAGGGACAGAATGGAAAGCTCAAGGTCTCTGCTTTGAGGGAACTCTTGATTCTTGGAATTCTATTTTTTCAGAGTTGGAGGGTTCCTTGGTGGTCACTAGCTTGAGGCTTGCCTACATCGCTTCTGTAATTCCTTTTACCCCACTCAGCCCAATTTACTTTTGTTCTATTCAGCTTAACTCAATGCCATGGAACTCATCTTGAGTGAAGTCACTCAGTTGTGTCCAACTCTTTGAGACCCCATGGACAGTGACTCTTTGAGCCCACCAGGGTCCTCCGTCCATGGAATTTTCCAGGCAAGAGTACTGGAGTGGGTTGCCATTTTCTTCTCCAGAGGATCTTCCTGACCCAGGTATTGAACCCAGGTCTCCCGTATTGCAGGCAGACACTTTACCGTCTGAGTTACCAGAGAAGCCCCATAACATGCCACAAATCCAACTCAACCAACACAATCCAACCCAACCCAAACCAAACCAAGTGAATAAAAAAGAACTCAACTCAGACCAGTGAATCCCTCCAGTCAGCTCACTTCAACTCCTTGCAATTCAACTCACAAACAAAGTAGGACAAAGAGCATAAGCAAAGATAAGGAGGCCAGAATGCTTGCCTGGGGGATGGTGGGAAGGTGAGCACAGTAAGCTCGGTCAGTGCAAGGGAACAGGAAATACCAAGATGGCACAGACTGAGAGGGAACTGGGGACCCTCGTGGCTGCAGCTGTCATGCTGGGCTGGGGAGTAGCTTTGCCCACCTTCTCTGGCTGATGTCACGAATTCCTTGGAAGAACTCAGCTCTCTGGAGAGAGACATCCTCAGCGCTCTACTTGGGCATCCTGAGAAGTAGCCACTTCCCGAGGAGGACCTTGTGAAGGAAGTCCAGACCCATCCGTTTTCCCCCTGCCTCCACCACAAGGCTCTCCTGGGGGAATCAGAGCTGGGCAGAATCTGGAAGCTGAGGTTGACTTCCTTTTCCAGGCCCTTCAGAAATGAAGGAAGGAAGTGCTCTGGAGCAGGCTGGGGATGAGCATGCCACCATGCATGGAATCCATCCTGGCTCTGCTACTGGTTAGCACTGTGAGTGGCTCTTCCTGGGTCACACTACTTCCATGGACCTCAGTCTCCACATCTGTCAAATGGAGCTCCTTCACGGTATTGTTTATATCCGTCGAGGTGGCTTGAACTTGGACCCATGCACAGTGTCTGGCACCCAGCAGCCAATGACCAAATAACAGAGCCCCTACCTAACTTCCTAACACACAGCCAGACACCTGTGGAGTATGACTACCTTGGTGAGCATCCCAACTCTGCTGCTTGTACCAACTCTGTGATCTTGGAAAAATTACACACTTTCTCCTAAGCTTCAGTCTTCTCAAGTGAAGACAATGCAGCATTTATCTCAGAGCATTGATGGGGCAGTTGAGAATGCTTAGCACAGACCCTGGCACTTACTAAACGCTCAATAAGTGCTTTTATTATTACCAGCCTCCTCCTAGCCTCGATGTAAGTTGCAATGAGGAAAAAGGTTGTTTTTCTCTGTTCTGAGCCTCTACTTCCCCATCTGTCAAGTGGGCTTGCCAAGTTCCCTTTCCTCTGATAGTCTAGGTTTTCCAGGTTATGGTGACTCTTGAGTCTCAGGGTCAGATAAAGGCAGAGGACATGTGGTTGGGAGCAGTTCGCAGTCTACTGGGGTGGGGCCCCTCGCTCCTGTGCCCGTCCCCAGCGCTGCCATGGGAACCGTGCAGGCTGGAGTACGGCAGCTTGTGATAAATATTCATGAATGGGCTTCGGTCTTGCCCCTCCTCAGGTCCATTTGGGGCACCTCAGTGAGCTAATTGAGGGCGGCCATTGTCCCTGCACTCCCATCGCCTGGGCCCCGTTTTCACATTCAAGTGCCTGGCCTTGGTTTAAAGTGGCCGAGTGGCGGGTGCTATTTTATTCAACAAAAGCCCCTTGAGAGGATGGACGGAGAACTCTGTGGGCCAGCCCATCGCCTGAGCCCATTCCTGTCCTGGGCCAGGGGAGGGTGTCACATCAGACCACCTGATCACCATTGAGGCCGAGGCGGCAGGGGGGCACAATGGATGTTCAAGAGGCCTGTTCACCTGCTGGGATGAATAGAGAGGACGCTGTCCATCAGCCTCCCACTAGAACCTGGTATAATTTCCCCCGGGCCAGGGGGAGGGTGAGCTCTCTGGGATGAGAAGAGGCAGGGGAGAGGACAGACAGTAATAAAGCCAGAGGCACTTTGAAACCCACCCCAATGCCCCACTTCTCTGCCCCCATCCCCTGCCAGGAAGACCTCCACTTCGTCTGCAGTTGGCACAGTGGCTTTCCTGAAGGGCAGGAGATCCCCGGGGAACACAGGAGAGGGAGAGTGCAGTCAAGATGTAGGGTGTCTCAGCTCCTTCACCCTCAGCTCCCACCGTGAAGGGGCCTTTAGGTGACATGCAAAGAAGAGGAGAAGCTTTCCTTCCTCCTTGGGTGACACTCCCCCACCCTCTTCAGTGGTGGCCACCTTCAAACACACGGGCTAAATGCTGCAGTGGGCCATGGAAGTCAACCCTGTGTTCTGGCTGTAAAACAAGTGTTGCTGACTGGGAGGAAAGCAGAGGGGGTGGGTGGGTGGGAGATGGGGTCGGGGGCAGGTAGGGGTAGGTGGGGGGAAATGGAGTGGGTAGGGGAGCGTGGGGTGGAGATGGGGTGGGAGGGGAGGGTGGGGGGAGATGGGGTGGGTAGGGGAGGGTGGGGTGGAAATGGGGTGGGAGGGGAGGGTGGGGGGAGATGGGGTGGGTAGGAGGGAGATGGGGTGAGTAGGGGTGGGTAGGAGTGGGTAGCGGGGAGATGACTCCATTTCCTCCCACAACAGGGAGCACAAAAGCTGCTGGCAAGGCTAGGTCCTGAGTACTTCTGTCCCAGCATCCTGAAATCTCACCAGCCCACAGGAGATTAGCTCCCCAGCTTAATGATGAAGAGAATGAGCTCAGAGAGTTGAAAGCTCACCCAAGAGCAAGCACGAGAAGGCAACAGAGCCCTGTAGAGAAGAGCGTGGCTTTGGAAGTGCCGGCTCCGGCTGTGAACCCCCGGGCTCAGCCACCAGGTGGGTGGTCAGAGCCAAGGATGGAACCTTGGGGAACTGAATAAGCTTAGAAGTCAGAAGAGGAAGTGGCCTATGAAAAACACTGGAGTAAGCAGTGTCCCAGAAACCGAGAGGAAGGAAAATATCAAGAAAGAGGGAATGGCTAGCAGTGTTCAATTTGTCCCCGCAGGAGCAGACAGGCCATCCCCACCAGGTTTTCTTGGGAACAGCCCTAGCTGTGGCTCTGCCTTTTTATTTCACCCCTGGCTCCTGCTGTTTTTATGAGCTTAGTTCTTCAGTCTTCCCCTTAATTCTGTGGCTCATTCAAAAAAAAAAAAACAAAACAAGATGGAGATCCTTCCCCCTTCCCCATCTTCTTCTTTCTTTAAGACAGCCAGACTCAGCTTGTGTTACCTGCAACCAACATCCATGACTGGTTCATTTGGAGACACTGCTAGACCTATGCTGAGGTACTAATTCATACTAAGAGGTGGGTGGTTGATAGAGCTGGGAGGGCCTTTAGAGATTACTAAGTACAGCTTTCTTATTGTGAGGAGTTGGGGAGTCTAAGGTCCTAAGAAGAGAAGGAATGAACCTACACAAAATTAATGTAAAGGCTGTAGCTTGAATGCCATCCAAGGTTTTCATGAATGGTAATCTTTCTGGAGAAATTTTTTGAGGCCTTCTCAACTTTTCCTAAAGAACAATCATTATCATCTTGCACAAGAGTCCTTCATGGGTGGATTTGAGTTGATGGTGGGTATTTTCGGTGCAGGAAGAGATCATGGGGGCACATTTGTGTTGGGCTCTATCTTGTAGAACTCTGCCTACTGGGCCATGGACACAAGGAAGGCCAGCCCATTGTTTTGAGACCAAATTTGGACTGGACTGGACTTCCCTGGTGGCTCAAATGGTAAAGAATCTGCCTGCAATGCAGGAGACTTGGGTTTGAACCCTGGTTTGAGAAGATTCCCTGGACAAGGGAATGGCTACCCACTCCAGTATTCTTGCCTGGAGAATCCCATGGACAGAGGAGCCTGGCAGGCTACAGCCCATGGGGTCACAAACAGTTAGACATGACTGAGTGACTAAGCATACGCGCACACACACACACACACACACACTTTGGACTGCACCAATTGTAAATTTTGACAAAAATCCCACAAATGGGAAATTCAGGGAGTCTTATAAAATCTCAGAGATAAAAAAAGATCCAAAGAAAAGATGAAATTAAGAATGTTTTCGAGAAGAAGGTAAGGGAGTCAGGGTGATTGAAAAGAAGAGAGTTGTCACAGATCAGAGAAACTGGCTGTAATCTGTGTGGTGCCTGTGCCCTGTGGGGTAGGATGAGCTGACAGACACACAGATGTCATACATTAGGAAGAGCTGAGCAGCCAGAACTCCCCCACAGCGGAGCTAAAACTCTTTAGGTAATGAGGCTCCCATCAAGGGAGGTGTGCAAGCAGGGCCTGGTGCCTCTTGGAGTTGTTTACCAGATGGAGATTGGACTAGATGCCTCCATGTTCCTTTGTCAGGATCTAGAATTTTCTGAGACACTGAGAGTGGTTTGGGTTTGCTGAGTGAAGTGAAACCACCTGGAATAGCTTGGCAAATCACCACCAGGGGAAAGGCCGCCCGCTGTGCCAGGCCAGGAGGAACATCCACAAGGGAGCCATAGCGGACGGGCCAGACCACAGCCTTGGCAAGACCAGTTTATTCCATCACAACTCACAGGCGTTGCTAGGATGGAAGAACTCTCGGGGCTGTTCAAAAGAAACTGGGCCACTGGGATTTATGGCCGGGCAGAAGGGTGGTTCTGGGCATGTCTGGATGCCTGTCACCCACAGGTGGGGACCTGGCCAAGCAGGTGGGATGGTTGTGTGTGTGTTTAGCAGGGTCTCAGCCTCACCATAATCAATAAGTCAACAAACATTTTATTGAACAACTGTTAGGTGCAGGGCACTATGCCAGGAGCTGGAGGTAGATACCACAGTGCGTGTGTAAAGGCTGGGCGTTGCTCTCAGAGTCCAGCAGACAAACACATAAGCATGATAATAATAGGTGAGCTTACAGAGTGCTTACTCTCTGCCATGGCCTGTTCCAGATGCTTCTATCAGTCAGAATAGGACAGGTATGCTGCAGAAACAAACAGCCCCTTAATCCCAGTGGCTTGAAATGACAAAAGGTTGTTTTTGTTCACATCACATTGTTTATTATGAGTCAGCAGGAGGTACACAGCACATCTCCCCTCATTCAGGGTCCCAGGCTGAGGGAGAGGCAGGACAAGGGGACGTGACAAACCGCATAGTGTCTCTTAAGACTTCTGGGAAGTGGCACTCTTAACTTGGCTCACATTTCATTGGCCAAAGCAAATGGCACTTCAGAGGTGAGTTTGGTCCTGCCATACACCCAGAGGAGGGGAAAACAGCCCCAAGGACTGCTGTTCACTACAAATTTACACTTCACCTCTACCACTGGGAGGAGGTGACTTTCCTATATCCACTTTACTGATGAGGAAACTGAGGTGCAGAGAGATCAAGGGACCATCCCGAGTTGATAAGTGGCAGAGCTGGGATGTGAACCAGGCAATCTGGCTCCAGGGTCCACAGGCTCTTAACTGCTGTGCCTCATTGCATCAGTGCCATACAGCAAAACAGGAATGATAGGGAAATATGGCTACAAAGGCCCAGGGAAAGGTCAGGGAGTTAAGGGGACCTCGGTGCAGTAAGGGGTGAGTGACATCAAGGATGGCCTCTGAGAAAGGGACCTTTGTCCTGAGTCAGGAGGAATGAGCTTATGCAGCTTGGATGAGGTGAGAAGGGTGGGCCTTTGGGGCTGAGGGAAGAGCACCCATGGCAGCCGAGGGAGGGAGAGAACATGGCACATTGAAGAGCTGTGAAGCAGGAACACAGCAGGTGCAGTGCCAAGACTTGGTGAATAAGGCAGTCATAGGTGATCATCACAGAGATTTAGTAGAGCTAGAAGTGGGGGCTATAAGAGAACAAAGGTGATTCCAGCCTGGGGGCATCAGGGAAGACTTCCTGAAGGAGGTTACATGTAAGCTGGATAAAAGGGTAGAGGAAGATGAGCATGTTCCAGAAATAAGGAACGGCATGAACAAAAGCCAGAAGGGAGGAGGAGGCACAGAAACCTCAGGAAAGTGTGGTGAGTTCCACCTGCATGGAGCTGATGGAGGGAGGTGAGGCATGGGGGAACAGAAAGCGACACAGCAGAGAGGGTGTCTCTGCTTCTCTTCATCCTGGTTGCTGGCAGGTTGGGCCTCAAGAGGCGGAGAAAGAACTGTCTAATCTGAGACAATGGTTGAGAACCTACTGTGTGCCTGCCTTGGACTTGGACTTCTTCAAGCCCTTATCTCCTAACCTTTAGGGCTAGCCGGAGTAGCTGTGTCTTGCAGTCAGTATGCTCTGTTCTTATCTGACTTCCTTGCAGAGCAGCTGCCAAGCAGCTCTGGGACTCAGCCTGGTCTCCATGTCTGACTTCAGGACACCAGGAATGCCCTCTCTGCCCTTCCTGTTCTCTATCTGCAAGGGCCACCAGACTCTTTTACTTGGCAGGCAAATAGAACACATCGAATATTCCATCAGCGAATGAAGCCTGGGCCCTGGAGAGGGCAGCTGGTCCACTGCGTGTCTTTGCACAGGGCTCCCGGATCCTGCATACTCTGGGTGGACCCCTGCAGGCCTTTGATTAGGCTGCTCCTCCTCTCAGCTTGGGCTTCCCTGGTGGCTCAGTCAGTGGTAAAGAACCAGCCTGCCAATGCAGTTCAGTCCCTGGGTCGGGAAGATCCCCTGGAGAAGGAAATGGCAACTCACTCCAGTATTCTTGCCTGGAGAATCCCATGGACAGAGGAGCCTGGTGGGCTACAGTCTATGGAGTCACAAAAGAGTCGGACAAAACTTATCGACTAAACAGCATCAACTTCCCAGCACAGCCTCCAGTCCCATTTCGCGCCTCAGGAGAAGGACCAACTGGGGCTTCAGGAGTGGTGGGACACGTCTGCTCTATCAGGATAAAGAGACACATCACTTCCTTTCACGTGACCGCACAACCACCATGTGCTCTGGCCCCTCCTGAGCACTCGGGAGAAGCAATTGCTTCCTGACTATTCCCCACTCTGTCCCACCTGAAGCTTCAACGTATAATGTGTGCAGAGAAAAACAAATCCTCTCTGGCGCGTACTGGTTACCAGGTTGGAAAGTTCAGAGGAATTTTTAACTCCATTCTCCCCTCCCACATCCAGTCAGCTGCGAAGTCCTGTCAATTCTCCCGCCTAAGCAGGTCCCCAGCCCATCCTTTGATCTTAGCCCATCTATCTGAGTGCAGGCCAGCATTCTCCTGCAGAGTCTGGGTTAGCCTCCTAACTGGTCTCTGCACACCACACTGCAGCTGGGAGACCCTTCAAACATGGAGATTTAATCACGGTTTAATGATAAGTATCCCCTTATAATCTGCTTGAAATCCTTTAACAGTTCCCTGTTGACCTCAGGATAAAGTCCAAACTCATTAGATTGGTATTTGAAACCTTGTCTCAATGCCCAGACTGTCCCTTTCTCCCATGGGAAATTGGCCCAGCACTTATCTTCACTCAACTAAGCCATTCTTGTCATTCTGGGCTCTATTCCAGTCCTCTTCCAGGAAGTCTTCTCAGATCTTCCAGGACTCAGGGATTTCTCCCATCTCCACTAGCCTTCGTGTCCATCCTACTCAGCTCTGTTCCAGATAGCTGTAGCTATTTACCCCTTCCTCCCTCTCATTTGTCTTAAACAGATGTATCTGGTTAGTTAGATACTAGATGCTGGTGAATGAATGAATGGAAATATAGAATGATAATAAGTGTTACAAAAGAAGGAAACTGGGAGGCTGTAGAAACAGAAAGGAGATGTATCTGACTCGTATACAGCAATGCATGTGTGTATAGTCGTGAAGTCATGTCTGACTCTTTGCAACCCTTTGGACTATAGACCACAAGGCTCCTCAATCCATGGGATTCTCTGGGCAAAAATACTGGAGTGGGTTGCCATGCCCTCCTCCAGGGATCTTCTCGACCCAAGGATGGAACCTGCATCTCCTGTGTCTCCTGTATTGCAGGCAGATTCTTTACCCACTGAGCCATCTTATCCAACCAGGGTTCAAGCAGATCTTCCAGAGAAGGTGAAGACTGAACCAAGTTTTAAAAAGGGGTAGATGTTTTCTAGGAGGGAAGAGTTCCACCTAGAAGGAACAGCGTGTGCAAGGCTGGAAGGTGCAGTAAACAGCACACACTTGTAAGTGCATCTGGCTAGATTGGAGAGGGTGACGGCAGAGGTAGCAAGAGATGAGACTGGAGGGTAGGGGGCAGTTAAGCCAAGGCCAGAAGATGGAGATCTTATAGGCCTTAGTCTTGACTCCAGAGGGGGAGATTTTAAGGAGGGGCATGACCTAAACTTTTCTGGGCTTTAGAAAGATGACTCCAGCTGCAGTGTAGAGGGAAGGTTGGGGCAGGGCCATGGGCAGAGGCTGCTCTGGTGATTCAGGTGAGTGAACAGATTCCAGAGAGCTTGAGGAGGCAGACATGGGCAACTAATCAGATGGGAGTGGGGATGCAGGGGAGAAGGGTAAGTGAATATCATCACTGTGGAAATCCCAGGCCCCCGGGCTCTGACCACAGACCAGAGTAGGCCCTATCAAGTGCCCGGATACTGTCCCTGAGGCTCGCCCCTAATGTGTGAGACTCGCCCCTTTACACTCAGCAGACCCCCGTGTCTTGTCTGGCCCTGGAGGGTGGCCCCAGGGCTTCATACATTGGAGTGTCTTGGCTGAGATGTATGGAGTTTGAGGAGTGACATCTGGGCACACCATGGACATATCCCTGTCTGCTCCTAGGGACGTCAGAGTGGGCGGGATGGAATGGGGGAAGCTACGGAGGCCAGTGTCTTGTCAACCAGAGAGATAGAAGATACCAGGCAGGCTGACTTCTCCTGAGGGCTTGGAGAAAAAGGCTTATATCAAGGTCAGATTGACAAGCATAAACTGAGTTGTTACTATGTGCCAAGTGCTGTGCTTCATCCAGCCCGGCATTTCGCATGATGTACTCTGCATATTAGTTAAATAAGCAGGGTGATGACATACAGCCTTGAAAAGCAGATCAAACCAGTCCATCCTAAAGGAAATCAACCCTGAATATTCATTGGAAAGACTGATGCTGAAGCTGAAGCTCCAATACTTTGGCCAGCTGATGCGAAGAACTGACTTATTGGAAAAGACCCTGATGCTGGGAAAGATTGAAGGCCGGAGGAGAAGGGGACCACAGAGGATGAGATGTTTGGACGGCATCACTTACTCGATGGACGTGAGTTTGAATAAGCTCCTGGAGTTGGTGATGGACAGGGAAGCCTGGCGTGCTGCAGTCCATGGGGTCGCAAAGAGTCAGACACCACTGAGCGACTGAACTGAACGGAACTGAAGTGCTGTGCTAATTGCTGGGGAGTCAGACAGACACACAGCTCTGCCCTTGGGGAGCACTCAGATTCAAGAAATAAAATGCACTGAAGAGTTTCTGCCTTTTAGCAGCCCTGGAGCTGGCAAAGGCGGCCAGAGGAGGGAGAGAGGGCTCAGGAAAACCGGGGGGCAGCCCTTGCTCTGGCTGTGCAGTCACTCTGCTTCTATCGGCTGAGTCCTGGCTTGCACCCCTCCGCCTCCTCCCCCTTGATTCCCGCCCACTCTGGGACTGACTGCTAACTGCCGGGGGGTTAGCCGCAGGTTGACATTCTCCATGGGGCGCATCCTTCCTCATAGGGCACTACAGAGACCTTCTCTTCCTCTGTCCCACCAGCCCGTGGAAGCCTACCTTCTGGAACTCACTCAGCATGATTGTTGGTTTTATTCTCAGACTTCAGTCTCCCTGCCACTCCTAAGAGCTCTGCCACTGGGCTCTTGCTGATTTCTTTCTCTCATTCATATATTCTTTCATTTGTTCTTTCATTCATTCAACAATCCTGATTATCTTTCCATATGGGCACTTGAGCAGACACTGGGGATACAGTAATAAACAAAGCATTCAAACGCCTGTTTTCATAGAGCTCAGTCCAAGAACGAGCAGACAGTAGATAATAAAATGGAGTGTGAACAAAGCCTTGAGAGCCCAGAGGAGAGATTTGCTCGTGAGTGGGGAATTCAGAGTCTGCCTCTTGGGCCAGGGTTGTCTAAGTGGAGACACCAGGATGGGTTCCTTACATGAAGTGTGAGGATGAGGGTTCCAGACAGAGGAACGAGCCTTTGAAAAGGCACAGAGGCAAGAGAGAATACAGGTATTCAAACACTGAAGGACATTCATAACTGGGGTATTATCAGTGACCCTCTGGGCACGTGGGAGGGTTGCCCTTCCTGGGCCCCTTGTGGCTAAGGGGTTCCATATGGCTAGTCAAGGCCAGTGGTAAAAAAAGTGACCCGAGTCACCTCCAGGCTCGGGCATTTAACTGTCAGTGTGAGACCTTCCACGGCAGTCTTACATACACAGTGAGAGACAACATTCAAGATGACAGCTGTTCCAGGAGCCCAGGGCCTAAGGGACTATGATGAGCAGAGTCCCCTGCTAACCCTCAGTGGTCATGTACTAGGATTGAGAAGTACTGATATTTTCAGCTGCTGAGATTTCTGAGATGTTAGTTTCTGCAGCCTCGCCTAGCCCATTTGGACTAGTACAGAATAGGGACTATTTCTCACAGATAATTAAAAGATTTTAAGCAGAGAGAAGGGCTTCCCTGGTGGCTCAGAGAGTAAAGAAGCTGCTTGCAATACAGAAGACCTGGGTTCAATCCCTGAGTCAGGAAGATCCCCTGGAGAAAGGAATGGCAACCCACTCCAGTATTCTTGCATGGAGAATTCCATGGACAGAGAAGCCTGGTGGGCTATAGTTTATGGGATCACAAAGAGTCGGACATGACTGAGTGATGAACACGTTCACTTTCAACCAGAGAGAAACTGGTGAGATTTGTAGTGTAGAATGATGGCCCAAGCTGCTAGGTAGGGGATCTGGACATTAGTGTGAAGCCAGGTACAGGAGGTGTGGAAGTGAGGCATGGTAGTGGGGTGGAGAGAGGTGAATGTTTTGAGGAGTCTGGGGGAGGAAGAAGGGCCAGGGCTCCAGGTCTCAGGAATGTGGAGGAGAGGGCAGGAGAGATGTCGGATGACTCCCTGGTTTCAGGGTGGGGTGCCTTGTGGGTGTCAGTACCTCCCCTGAGGTGGGAATGCTCTAAGGGGGTGAAGAATGGGAACCGGCTGGGTCTCAGGGGCTGTGAGACATCAAGGAGGGCATTTCCAGCAGACAGCAGGATACATGGGTCTCAACCCAAGAAAGAGGGAGAGCTGGGTTGGGTGTAGAATTCTCCTGGTCAGGAGCATGGAGGTGGTAGCCAAAGCCACCACCAGGAAGCTTGATCTCAGCATGAGCAGAGCAGGGCCCTGGGACAGCTGCCAGGGCAGAGAACAAAGGTCGTGGAGAGGCAGTAAGGACCCAAGGGAAGCACCCACTCCTGTGGCCAGGCAGCATGCTGAGGCAGGAATGCTTGCCCAGAGGCACCCTTGTCTGGGGTAGAGGGCCTCTCTAGTGTCCCAGGGCTCTCTCACGTGCCATCTAAGGGCCCTGTGTGGGTCTCAGTCCCCCAAGTCTCACGGAGCCTGCAGTCCCATCATCACCTCTTCAGCAAATCAGTCCGTCCAAGGCTGTGAGTTCAGCATTCAAGTTTCAGACATTTCCCTCTGTCTCATTGGGAAAGCCCCTGATGCTGGGAAAGATTGAAGGCAAAAAGAGAAGAGGACAGCAAAGGACAAGATGACAGCATCACTGACTCAATGGACATGAGTTTGAGCAAACTCCAGGAAATGGTGAGGGGCAGGGAAAGCTGCGATGCTGTAGTCCATGGGGTTGCAAAGAGTTGGACACAACTTAGTGACTGAACAACAATATGGAGGAGGAAGGCGGGAGAAGACCAAAGTTTCTAGGAGCTAAGATTCCAGACCTCTGCTAAGGTCAGACCCTCAGATCTTCAGATCCTGTTATTCTGAGACCCCGAGACTCTGGTCCATGCTCATGCCTTGGAGTTCTGGTGGTCCAGCAGATGGAGTCAGCGGGTTCGGATGGGCTCTGTCTTGACCACACATGGCCCACATGCGTGAGCTCATCTCTCGCCAGGTTTCCCGGGTGTGGCAGATGCTGCCTTTGCCGACTGTCACCACTGAAGATGCGTGAGCCCCCTGGGGAATATGCGGACTTGGAGAGTCAGGCGTGTCGCGTCCACTCTGTGGCACTGGCTTCAGCATCTTTTGAGCCCCTGAACCCAGAAGGAACCAAGGACCGAAAGGATCTTTGCAAACCATTGTTTTGCAAGCAACTTCCTCTCCAGGGCAGCAAGTGGCAGGCTCGGAGAAAAGCCTAGAATTTGACCTGAGTCTGTTTTCTGGGAGGAGGTGGCCGGGGCGTCCAAGAAAGAATAGTGTTGGTCAGGACTCCGACCTGGGGGGCCCCTGGTCTGTCCCTCCTGTCCCTTGACTCTCTGTCTCTGGGGCTCAGGCCATAGTAATGATTTAAAGAACAATTATTATAAAGCTAGGTTTCTTTTTACGAAGGCCAGTGTTCCCTCCTGCAATGAGTTCCAGATGGCGGGAGCTCTCAGTGAGGGAACTGGCTCCTCTGAGGATGGCCTTCTCCCTGCAGAGTGACAGCAGCTCTGGACCAGCCAGCAGTCTCCCGACGTGCGGGCCTTTATAGTTACCCGACCCCTTTCCAGTTTGTTTAAAACCTTTTTCTTTTTCCGTGCAGATGTTCCTCTGGGTGAGCGATCTTTATAGTTTTGAAAAGATTATATCAGTTTTCCATGAGATTGTGTTACTGTATTTCTTGGGCTCCCCCCTTTTTAATAGCACTGGAAAGCCCAACTCCTGCATCAGGCGTCACTAGTGGAATGTAGAGAGCGAGGCTGAGAAGCCAGGCGAGCTGGGAGCACTAAAGCCCAGGGCTCAGAGTAACGCAGAAGGAAAACAGACTCCCAACGACGCCTTCCAGAGGCGGCTGTTATGGTCAGAAAGCTGAGAAACTGCTTGGGCCGCGCATTTTTCGATGATTATCAAAGGTGTTAAAATAGAGACAAAGGCACATGTTTGGCTCGAGGGCGGGAGAGGCCGCCACATAGTTTTGCAGGCTTCAGCTGTCTTGAATCAAAACTATCACTTTGATACTGGAAAATTATTATGAAAATGTTAGTTTTGGGCCTTGCAGCACAAAGCAAAGATTGCTTGGAAGGCTGAGGGCTCTTCATTTAGCATTTGTATCAGGTCCAAAAATAATCTCTCCCAACTGTTGGATTTCACCTTTATCCAGGCTTAGCGATGGCTCCGTCCTGCCCTGCAGCTTTCCAGGGCGCATGAGCGAGTCGGAGGCCACCTAGATTTCAGGCTCAGCAGAGATAGGAGGGGGCCAGGTCAGGAAAGGCTTCCTGGGTGAGGCACATTAGCTCCAGGCTTTGGAGGGAAAACAACTTACATGGGGTGGGGGAGGCACGAAAGGGGCAACTGACATTTTCCAAGGGCCTAGGCTGCAGCCAGCTGCTTTATAGGTGAGGTTTAGAGTTGTTATGTCACACCCTGGGGAACCTGGTGGAATGAGAGGAGGTTCAACCTGCCCTTGCCTAATCTCGGTGGGCCAAGAAGGCAAAGAGGAGGGGGAGGCCAGAAGTGTGCGGGCCTGGGGGAGTGGGGTGATCAGTCTTTAATTGTCTGGGTTGCAGTGTGAGCATGGGAGGGGCAGCAGTGACCCTGGTGAGAGCACTGAATGCCACACCAGGAGAGAAGACTTCATCCTATTAGACACTGGAAGACTTAATTGCTCTTCAAATTCTGAATTATTATTTTTTTTTTTTAATTAGAGGATAATTACTTAATAATATTGTGATTTTTTTTTTTTGCCATACATCAACATGAATCGGCATTAGGTACACACATCTCCTCCCTCTAGAACCCCCTCTCCCACCTCCCTCCCCATCCTACCCCCCAAGTTGTCACAGAGTGCTGGTTTTGGATTCTCTGCATCATACATTGAACTCCCACTGGCTATCTATTTTATATCTAGTAATACATATGTTTCAGGGCTCTTATCTCGTATCATCCCGCCCTCTCCTTCCCCCACTGTGAACAAAATGTCTGTGTCTCCCTTGCTGCCCTGCAAGTAGGATCATCAATACTATCCTTCTAGATTTCAAGCTCGCTGTCGCTTCAGTCGTGCCTGACTCTGTGCGACCCTATTGACTCTAGCCCCCCAGGCTCCTCAGTCCATGGTTGGACAAAGGGGTTGCCATGCCCTCTTCTAGGGAATCTTCCCGACCCGGGGACTGAACCCACGTCTCTTATGTCTCCTGCGTGGGCAGGCGGGTTCCTTACCACTAGCACTGCCTGGGCAGCCCTTCTAGATTCCACATATGTGGATTAATATACAATGCTTGTCTTTCTCTTTCCGACTTACTTCACTCTGTGTAATAGGCTCTAGATTCATCCTAATTTTTTCTTTTTCTCATGCTCCAAAGCCGTTTGCTGGACTCTATTCCCAGAAAGGGAAGTGGAAGAGATAATAGACATTTATTGCTTCCCACTGTGTGCTAGGCTCCAGGAAACGGAAACAAGGGAAGCACAGATGCTGCCTTTAGGAGGCTCACGGTGCCCTTGGAAAAAGCAAGAGGAGTGCAGGGGCTACAGGAGCTCCGAGGAGAGGCTGCTCACTCCTCGTGAATCAGAGGAGGCTTCCTGGAGGAGGGCTGGGTGCCTGCCCTGAACTTTGGAGTATGGGAGGATATGGCTGAGCTGAGCCTTCAGGTATGGTAGGTGTGCACCGAGGGAGGAGGCTGATGCGGGCAGGGAGCTGTATCGCTGGGAGGCCAAGACTCTTGGAACTTCAAGGACATGGAGAGAGGGGCCCCCAGTGTGACAGAGCTCTCGAGGGAGCTGAGCCCAGGCTGTCCCAACAGAGACATCATAAGAGAAGTCCACAGGTCAGTGGCCTGTGGACTCTGAGCTGCTCAGATACACTGAGGGTTCTGTGGCCCCTGCTGGGACGAGCCTCTCAGAGGTAGTGGAGGAACTGGGGCTCTTCCTAGAACGATGTTCACAGGCTTGATGGTTGCACCAGAAGACGCACAGGCTCAGGGCAGAGCTCCTGGCCTTTTGATCTCATCAGGCATGTTTGGGGCAGAAGGAGCAGATGTGCTGTTGGAATGTGGCCCCCAGGGATGGCCTGGGACAGGCTGGGATGGTCATTGTCCTTGGGGTGGTTTACCAGGTGCCCAGGCAGTGGTCTGGTGCTCCCACATGTGCCATCCCATGTCATTCTGCATCTTGCCCAGGCCTTCTGCCTGAGACCCTCTGTTTAGCACCTTGAGCGTCCTTCCTGTCCTGGTCTGATATGACTTTGGTTTCTGAAATCTCCGTAATCCCACATTTGATCTCCATCTTGGAGGCTGCCCATTGCTTTTTGGGCAGAAGTCTCCATAGAGTGCTCACTCTTGAGAATGATCTGATCTAATCTCAGGTCAGAGGACTTGGGGTCAAGTCCACTAACCTGCTACATGACTCATGAACACACTCACTTCTCTGGACCTTGGCTTCCTTAACTGGGTCAGGAAACTGAGGATCCCTGTTTTATCTGCCTCCCTCTCCCAGAGCTGGAAGGATCAAATGAGGTCAAGGATGGTACAAGCACATGGTAACTATCAGAGGCAGCCCAGGGACAGGGGTGGAGCTGAGAATGTCCTGGTACCTGGCACCTGTTGTCCATGGCTAATCCCTTCTCTTCCTGACCCTCAGATCCTGGCAGTTCTTTCAGATCAGAGGTGATGAAGTCTCATCCATGATCTCAACTGGCCACCAAAGTCATCTTGTAAAGCTGGAAATGTAGACTGGTGTGGAGGTTCTGTTGAAAATACTGTGGGGGCTTCTATTGTCCCCAGACTCACATCTCATGTGGTTGCCTCCCGAGGCCCTGCCTCATCTGTTCTCTGCTACTTTGCCTCATTCCTCTCCTTCTTCCCTCTCTGCTTGCTGCTCACAAAGAGGAAACAAGTTGACTGCTCCTCTGCCTCAGGGCCTTGTCACGTGCTGGGCTTTTTTTTGTTTTTTTGCATGAAGGCCTCTACCCAAACCCTTCCTCTGACTTACTCATCATTCAGGCCTCAGCTTAAGAATTATTTCTCCAGGGACTTCCCTGGTGGTCCAGTGGTTAAGAATCCACCTCCCAATGTAGGGGCATGGGTTCGATCCTCGGTTGGGGAACTAAGAATCCATATGCCTTGGGGCTACAAAGCCAGTGCACAACTACTGAGATAGCATGCTGCAACTAAGACCCAACACGGCCAAAAAATTAATATTAAAAAAGAGAATTATTCCTTCAGAGAGGCCTCATTCAGCCCCTATCCCATTGTAAGCTCTGTGCATCTAGCATATCCTTTTCCAAACATTCGCTTAATTTTTAAAATTGGATATCTACTTGTGTGGAGATTTGTTTTGCCAGTCTATTCTGTAGACTTAAAGCTCTATGAATTCAAGGATAATGTCCATTTTTCTTCACCACTAAATTCCCAGTGCCTAGTCCAGTGCTTGAGCAACAGTAAATGCCCAATAAATTTTTGTTCAACTGAATGAATGACCTATCCTGTCATCTTGGAGGTCATTATTAATGTGCCCATGTTGCTTATAGGAAAACTGAGACTCAGAGAGGACAGGCAACTCAGCCAACTTCTCCTAGCTAGGGAGTATAGTTGGGGCATTAATAAATCCTGAGGGCCTGTACTGGGAACTGGGAGAAAGGGAAGACAAATCTGAAGGGGGCAATGGCCCAGGAGAGGCCTGCCACCTTCCCCTTCAGTGCCTCCACGCTGGGCAGATCAGTAGGGGCTGAACTTGGTAGACAGTCTGGAGCTCTCCTGAGTTCCTGTCGCCTACAGGTGCAGCCCACATGAGCAGGTGAAAATGCAGAGGTGCTGACAGCTCTCAACCCTGCACGCCCTGGGGCATCTGGTTTGGATTTGGTCAGGGTTTTTACTAGTTGTTTTAGAGACACTTAAGCCTGCACATTACACCTTGAGCCCACCGCATGGCTCCTCCAGGGCCTCATCAAGCCACCCAGGGGCAAGGAAAGGGCATACCACAGACCTGACATAGGGAGAAGAAGATGTCCCTGCCAGTGCCCCATCATGGACCAGGCAATCAGCAATTGCTCCTGGCCTCTGGCCATACGTGGGCCATACCCCCCAGACATGGGGGAGATATGTGCAGAGTACAGCCGCTGAGCCTCTGGGACCTCCATCGTCAGAGCTCAATGTCCCATTCCAGCATCTTCTCTCTCAGTGTCCCTCCATGCCCTTGACACTGGAGACGTTCCCCTCCTTTGAACACACCCTATACCTGCAGCCTCTTTGCCTTTACTGACGTGCTTGTCCCTGCCGGAACTGCTCTTGTTCACTGGGAACAAAGAATTATACATCTTCTATTCGTCTGGCATTTGCAGAGGGCAGAACCAGGACAGGATGTGGAATTCACTCCAGCTCCATCCCGGCAAGACTTTCCTTGGAGCCATCCAGCCATGGCCCACCTGCCTCCTCAGGTTCACCTGGGTTTGGGAAGTCTTCCATTCATAGGGAATGGGGTTGATCAAGAAGGTCTGTGGGCCTTTCTTATCCCCATCAGGAGTCTTCTGCCCTTGATCTTCATATTAGAGGCAGCTTCATACCTCAGCATGGCTCCTGCTATTTGCTCCCATTCTCATTCTTCAGGCCAGTTTCCTCTCCCTAGCACACATCCTGGTTGCTGCCCTGCCCCTTACATAGTACTGGCAACTTCTTTCCTTCCCTAAGATTTGCCTGCCATGGGCTGGTTAACCAGGGCATGAGATTTAGGGACCTCAACAACCCCTGTTGATTCTATGGCACCAAATTTCTAGGTTGGCAAGGTCCTGCAATTTTAGATTCTGTTTGTCTAAACATCTTTTAATTCTATTATGTGATACTTTAAAGGATTCCAACATCCTCAAAGTCCATGACACTAAGTTTGTACGATCATCTGACTCTAGACTGGCCTGTATTTGTAAATCTGCAGGGTCTGACACTTCATACACATTCAATACATGTTTGATGTAAGATTCTTTGATTGTGTTACTCTGAAATTCTGTGCATTTCCAAATTTTCCAAACTCCTTACTCTACACTTGCCTGTTTCACTTAACAGTGACAGAAACTGCATTTTCCACTTTCCAATTGATTGGTACAGAGACAGCTTAGAAGAGGTAGTGATGAGTCACTGTTCTGGGGGCAGGAGGTAGAGAGCTTGGCACACCACATGAATGGACCCGTTTCCTTTTTAACCCATTTCCTCTACTTAGATGTGGACGGTCGGATGGAATCTCTGGGCTCAGCTTTCACTGGGGCGGGCCCGTGTACTTGACGGGGTGTGGCGGGAGTCAGTGTTTATGGCCTGACACCACAAACGCACCATCCTGTGCAGGCTGCATCTCAGGCGGGTACAGCTCGAATGGGCTACTTGCCAGCTCAGGCCTTGGGCGAGCTCCTCGGGCCTCTCTGCATCCCTTGGGACTCTCATAAAAGGAGATGGGAGGCTTCAGGGTCTCTAGCTCCTCAAGGGTGAATCCCTGGGTATTTGAGGACAAAAGGGACACTTCAGTGCTTTCCCCAGGGAGGAAACATGAGTGGTTTCTATGTTGCCTTTTCATTCTCATGCTCCAGAGGTGAACTCTGCCCCTGACAGATGAAATTCCCTCTTAAGTTTCAAGGTGCTTTTGATTTTGATTCAAAGCTGAGCATTTGTGAGTGATAGTAAGGCCCATCTCTGGGGTGTAATCCCTTAGGGCAAGTGCGATGGAGTCAGTATTCTGAGAATCATAGAAGGACCCTGCCCAATAGTCATGGAAGTCCTTGGGAGGAGGCCAGCCTGAAAATCAGAGCTCTCCAATTGTGCCACACACAGGGAGTATGCAGGGGGCTGCTGGAGCCCCAGTCCCGTTGCTGGGAAAGGGAGCTTGGCCACAGGACTTCAAAGGTCCCTCCTTGTTGAATGAGTCTATGATGGAATTCAGGATGTTAGAGCAAGAGGGGCCTTCAAGATAATTTCGGGCCACCTTCCTGATTGTGTACAGGAAATATAGGCCCCAGAGAGGAGACGACTCACTGTGTGAGTTGATTGCGGAGCTGAGACTAAATACCCATGAGTTTGTCCCTAGTTACTGTGAGCTTTTCATTATCAGCAACACAGTGAGGTCCAGATATGTGACTCTCATGGTCCCTGGAACAGAATAACTGTAAGTAACAAAACTTTACAGCAAAGAGGATCTGTGTTTGAGGACCAGCTAGACCCTTTAGATGGATGGACTTGGGAAAATTAATCCTCCAGGCCTCAATTTCTCATATACAAAATGATAATTATAAGAGCAAATTCAGAAGCTTCCATGCCCCATATCTCAAACTGTTTGTGGTGAAATGCTACTTTTTATTCTCAGTCTTTTGCTGACCAGTAATGCTTTTGTGAAATACAATACATTTTGTATGACAACGCCAATGATCTATAAACTTTTCTGACTGCTTTCTTTTGATTTCTGCAAATCAGTTGCAAAGTGGTAAGCAAGCAGTCAGGGACTGGCTGGTGCCAGGCCCTGAAAAGCACTTGGAGTAGGGCTGATTCAGACTCTGTGTATGCTGGTGTTTCTTGAGTAAGTTCAAGGCAGAGGGACGAATCGGTGTAAATCACAGAATTCCCATATATTAAGGACCTGCTCAGGGCCTGGTGTCTACACACATTATTCTGTGCTAAGTCCCTCTTGCCAGCCTGGGTGGCATGATGACCTGATGCTGTAGCTTCTTTTGGTTTCTTGTCCCTTCCTCTGAGAGGAACACCCTGGAAGATGATCACATCGTAGTCTTCTGTATTCTCTGCAGTGCTCTGGAATTGGCCCTGCTGGGGTTATTCAGGTTGACAAAATGAACATTTCCTGTTGCTGTTGGGGAACATGTCTCCCTGGCCCTGGTGAGAAGCCCTGGTCTCCAACCGGAGCAGATGGCAGGGCCCAGGGACCTCCCCCAGCTCGAGTGGCAGACCTGACCCACAAGGGGGCTCCCAGGCACTCAGCCCCTGGGAGGCTGGGCACAGGACTCTTTGTGCTGGCAGGAGAAATGAATCTATGCCTTGCTCTGCCATTCTGAGTGCACACTGGAAAGGAGATTTATGGTGGCAATCTGGGGGAAGGGATAGTTTATCTTCTAAATGAAAACTTTGGGAAGCCTCTGCTTGGGACCCAGACCTCACAAGGATCTAATTAAAGGCCTATTAGTCAAACTAATTCCCGACATGACATCGGTTTGCATTAGACAAACATCTTTGACTTTTCAAACACTCTCTTGGGAGCCAGGACTTGATTGTGTGACATCTATTGATACATAATCAGGGAATGGCTGACAAGAAATCGGGCTGTCTGATGCCACGGGGGTTGAGTGCTGGAAAAGCATGAGGGCTGGTTTTATTTGGTTGGCAGGTGTTCAGCTCATAAACCCCACGGGGCACCATTTCTCTGCAAGGTGATCCCTCTTGTTGGTTTGTTGATTAAATAAATGATTAAAGATCTGATTGAGCTCTTGTGGCATCTGTGACAGGCCATCGCCTGTTTGTCTCTGCATTCCTGCGACCAGACCAGGACCCAGCACACAGTAGGTGTTCAGGAGTGGGGCAGAAAAGGAAGGCTTGGTGACAGCAGCCTGGCCTGCAAGCAAACAGTCTTCTGTCCTCAAGGAGAGAGGAGGCCATTGAGGGAAGTGTGCACACGCGCAGAAATAAAGTGACAGAGTGCCAATGATGGGACAAGCCTGGGCTGTTAAGGGCTTGTGGAGGCGGTGTCTACCTACGCTTCCAGAGGCAGAAGCTGTGCCTAAAATACGTCTGGCTCTCTCATGTCGAGGATCTGTACATCGCTCCAGGCACCCTGAGACAATGACACATGCCCATTTGGCATCTCCCTTATCCCACAATGATAGACATCTGCTTGTGAGGCCATGGGTCAGGGTCAAGGCCAGTGGTGTCCAGGATCAAGGCTCAGTCTATCAAAGAATTAGGATTCAGACTGCATCTTGGTCTCATCTAGTTGGACCTAGAGCTTAGTCTATCGCTAGGTTCAGGACTCAGTTGGCCTTCCAAGATCAGAGGTGAGTCTCTAAGAGGATGGGGACTCTGACTGGATCTGGGCTCAGTCAATAGCCGGAGTCAAGGCTTATGTTCAGGATCAGGGTACAGCCTGTTTTTTCCTTCTGAAAGTTCTTGGAGGCAGAAACCAGTCCGTAACCATCTCTTGTCTCACAATCTTGTCACACGCTGAGTTCTTAGACTGTATTTATTACACTGAAGTCTGCTGATTGGAATCAAGAATGACTGAAGCTTTTGCAAGATTGTTTTGTGGTAAAGGAAACAAAGGGTATTTTCTGAGTGACCATCTGTAGAGTGCTGCCCCATAGCCCTTAAAGGTAGTGAGCTTCTTGTCACTGGAGGTGTGCAAGTACAATCATCCCACAGGAAGCTGAGAGAACAAGGTGTTTTTGTTCCAGGACGGGATGAGCTACAGTTCAAGACGTGGATCATGGACCTCCTACTCTGGGACACCAACCAGATAACCAAGAATGTGCACAAACTGCAGCTGCCCAATCCATAGCCAGGGGCCAGTCCCGGGCTTCCAATTGTTCCCGTGCCTTCAGCTTGCCAGGGTCAGCTCCATCCATCAGCAACTCTGCTTGTCATCGGCTCTCTGACAGGCCTCTGGCCGCCAGGGTCTGCCGGTTGGTGAAAGCTCTTATTAAAATTAATCTCATTTTTACGACGGCTTCATCTATCTTCTGTCCATTGGGAACTCGAGGGTCACTGTATTTTTGTTTACTGTCAGCCTACTTCCTTTGGCCATAAATTGCCTTCCTTCCCAGCTGAGCTGGAGCCCTAGAGACCAACCCAGTTTTTTTTTTTTAAGTCAGCTCTGCTTGGGTTGCCTCACTTCTCTGGCCTCTGCTGCTGCCCTCCATCTGCTCTCTATCTGGGGAGTCAAATGATTTCAGTCTTTCCCGTCTCTAGGTGGCAGCCACCCACACTGTTTTCTGTTTCTCTCTTCTTGAGAGTACAGTTTTTCCTGCAAGTTCAAGAGATGTGGGCTGAGCATCTGCCATGGGCAGAGCTTTGTGCTGAGGGCCCTAGGGAGCATAATCCAGCAGGAAAGACTGAGAAAGTACACACGTGCTGCTGCCATTCCTTCTGCCTGGAGTACTCTTTCTCCTGGAGAACTCCTACTCATCCTTCAAAACCCAACTCCAAATATGCCTGCTCTGGAAAGCCTGTCCTGAATGCTCTCCAAGGTTGAATTACTTGCCATGTCCTCTTTGTTTGCACAGAGGATTTCCTTTTACTGAAGTATTCTCATGCTGTTCTGTAATTGTTTATGTATTGTTCCTTGAAAGTGGAGAACATTTTGGCGTTAGTTTTTAGAGTTGCCAAACGCTCTGCTTATTTAACTTATATGTAGAGTACATCATGAGAAATGCCAGGTTGGATGAGTCACGAACTGGAATCAGGATTGCTGGGGAAAATATCAACAACCTCAGATATGCAGATTATATTACTCTAATGGCAGAAAGTGAAGGAGAACTAAAGAGCCTCTTGATGATGGTGAAAGAGGAGAGTGAAAAAGCTGGCTTAAAAAAAACTCAGCATTCAAAAAACTGAGATCACGGCACCTGGTCCCATCACTTCATGGCAAATAGAAGGAGAAAAAGTAGAAACAGTGACAGATTTTATTTTCTTGGGCTCCAAAATCACTGTGGATGGTGACTGCAGCCATGAAATTAAGAGACACTTGCTCCTTGAAAGGAAAGCTGACAAACCTAGATAGCATATTCAAACACAGAGACACCACCTGGCAGACAAATGTCCATATAGTCAAAGCTATGGTTTTTCCAGTAGTCATGTATGGATGTGAGAGTTGGACCATAAAGAAGGCTGAACGCTGAAGAACTGATGCTTTGAAATTGTGGTGCTGGAGAAGACTCTTTGAGAGTCCCTTGGACTGCAAGGAGATCAAACCAGTCCATCCTGAAGGAAATCAGTCCTGAATATTCATTGGAAGGACCGATGCTGAAGCTTGAGTACTCTTCAATACTCTGGCTGCCTGATGCAAAGGGCCAACTTATTGGAAAAGACCCTGATGCTGGGAAAGATTGAAGGCAAAAGGAGAAGGGGGCAGCAGAGGATGAAATGGTTAGATAGCATCACCAAATCAATGGACATGAGTCTGAGCAAACTCTGGGAGATGTGGAGGATAGAGGAGCCTGGCGTGCCGCAGTCCATGAGGTTGCAAAGAGTCAGACACGACTCAGTGACTAAACAACGACAACAATAATGAAGTACCACAAATTAGGTGACTTGAAACAACAGAGATTTATCTGTCAACAGTTCTGGAGGCCGAGATATCCAAAATGAAGGTTTTGGCAGTGCTATGTTCTCCCTGAGGCTTCTAGGAAAAATTCTTTCCTTGTCTCTTTCAGCTTTTAATATCCCCAGGCACTCCTTGACTTGTGGCAGCATAACTCCAATCTCTGCCTCTGTTATCAGATGAGGTTCTCCGGGTGTGTCTGTATCTCTTCTCTTCTTGTAAGGACAACAGACATTGAATTAAGGGCCCATCCAATTCCTCTATGACCTCATCTGAACTGTTTACATCTACAATGACTCTATATTCACATGAGGGCATGTTTTGAGGTACCGGGGGTTACAACTTCAACTAATCTTTTGGGGAACTAATTCAGCCCATAGCCACCTCTTATTTGTTGTAATCCCAGCATCCAGCACATCCTTGGCATGTGGCAGGTGCTCGGGATATTATGTTAAACAAATTAATACTTTCTTAAATGACTAAACAAATATACAAAATACAGCTGTAGCAAAGTATGTAAGCCTCAGTGAGGGGGATAAATGAGTGTTCCATGCACTAAGTGGAAGAGAGATTAATTCCACCTGAGGGCTTCTGGAAGGGCATTTCCATGGGGCTTTGAGGAATAAGTAGAAGTTCAATGAATGGAAAACTTGGGGCAAGACAATAAAGTTGCAAAGACATGGACACACTATAAAGACTCTTGCCTGGAAGGTAGACTGTGTATTGTGGTTACATGCTAGGAATTGGCAAAAACAGCACTGAAACCCACATCGTTCCATTTCTAGTAAGATTTCCTCCAGTATTGTCTTTCTCTCTTGCATTAAAAATTGAGCTCCTTTTGTGGCCCCTGGAGAAAAGGGAGAAGGAAATGGCAACCCACTCCAAGCCTGGTGGGCTACAGTCCATGGGGTCGCAAAAGAGTCGGACACAACTGAGCGACTTCACTTCACCTCACTTGTAGCCCCTGAGAGACCTGTGGCTCCTTTGTTGAGAAGTTCTGACTTGTCTCAAATCAAAGTTCTGGTTTGCTCAAATAAGCGAATCACTGATGTTTCTCTTTGAGATTTATGTTCTTACTGTGGGTCTATGGGTCCATGTGAGTCTTCATTTTGAAAGCCCACTTTCCAGATTGGCATGTGGAGGCAGAGAGTGCTTTAGTGTCTGGTCCCTTCAGGTCACTACGGAGTATAGGGGGACAGAACAGGTTGTTACTTAATCTACTCCCCAAAGTGCCCCACATTCAACAACTCCTCCAGCATCCTAATGAAAATGTGTATTCCTAGGACCATGCATGGCAGGATGGAAATAATACCCATTAACCTCTTTCTTGGGCAAGCCCCGCCAGTAATCAACTTCACTGACTCACATCAGCGAGAGTGTGCGAAGAACAGAGCTGGGTCTGTGACAGGCAGTCAGGAGGAGGGTTAGGAGCATAGACTCCAAAGCTGAACATCTGGGGCTTGTATCTTGGCTTCTCCATTTCCCAGCCAAGGCCTGGGCCTCAGTTTCACTATCTGTGAGAACTGTGGTCATATCCATCCTACAGGGAGGGACTTCTGTGCACATCGGACGGGCTCATAGAAGTAAAGTGTTCAGAGCAGTCGCAGGGCAGGCACTGACAGAAGTGGCCACTGGTATTAATATTACTGAACTGAGGCGAGTTTCACACACAGAATGAGGAGAGACTGAAGTTGGGAGGTTCGGGTCTGTAATTTGTTGTTTATGAGACTGATACCTTTTGGCTGTAGACCTTCAAAAAATTCCGGCCTCGTGTCAGCATCACTGACCTTGCTGGGAAAGGCTGCCTCACGATGAAAGGGGCTGCTGAGAAAGAGTGAGGAGACAGAGTTTCAAAGCAGAGTCTTCCTGAACAAAGGCCGTGAGGCAGCAGGGTGATGGCGCTTAAGGTCTGGGAGAAAACCAGAGATTTAGAAAGTAATCGCTGAACACCAACGAGACTAAGGAAAAATCACCAGTGTGTGCCTATCCTGTGTTTTTATTCCAGTTTTGCTCATCTTTTTAAAATTGCTCTTTATATCTTCCTGTAACTGAGTTTAACTTAATCTTTTAAAATCTGCTGTTATTTGAATATGAAAAATGGCCAATAACTCAAGCTGGGGAAAATCAAGAGGATTCTTTGAGGTCGGCTTCATCTTCACCATCCTCCATGGGAAATCACTTGCCAGATGCCTGATTCTCCTTCCCAGCCTCACATCTGTCCCCTCTCTCCATCCGCCTTGCTCCAGCCTTGTCTGCCTCAGCCCCCCTCACCAGCATCCTCCCCTCATGGTGGCCGGGTGCTGGAGAGGGCGGGTGTTGGGTCCCTTTCCCCTCCCCATCTCCTTCCCACGGGGAGCAGCTCTGCTGCTTCAGAGCTGGGTGCGTGGAGACTGGCATTCAAGGCCCCCCAGGAACTGGCCCCAAACTTTCTTTCCAAACCTTTTTCCCACTCGGCCTCAAACATCCCCTTCCCTCTCGCCACACTGGACAGCTCATATGAGAAAAGAAAGGAAAAACCATTAGGCCTCGAGTGCAAAACCACATTAAAAAAAATTCATGTCTCTATAAAGTTGGTGATTCTTTTTTTTTTTTTCTCACCACGGTTTCCTGAAATGACTTCCCAGCTCTCTCCTCATTCTACCTACCTAACCTCTTTCCTCCACCCCCACCAGTCATCTCAACTTGACTTAGCTGGCCGTTCCACCTTGCCAGGCGGGCCAGAGACATTTACATCTACTCAGAGCCTCTGCAGCTCCTAATTTTTCCATTTATTTTGACTCTTATCATTTTCTGCCTTGTATTCGACTCTTTTATTTATCTATATTTTTGCTCTGAATTCCTTGAAGGAAAAAGTTAATTCTCATCCCTTACCTCATTCATTCATTCATTCCATTGAATGTTCAACATGCCACATCTTTTCCTAGGTTGTGATGATACCAAGACAAAGAAGATAGGTCTTTGCCTCAGAAGAGTTCAATGCTCATTAAAAAATTAAATTAAAAAGCCTGTGGTTCTCAGCTTTTTGAAGTCTTTGATCCCTAAGATATTTAATGAATGCTTTCGCTCACCAGCAAGAGTGTACATGCAGAATATTGTCTAGCACTCATGGTGCTTCCGGACCTATTGAAGTCATGGGACAGGCTCAGGAGCACTGGATCTAAGGGAACAGAGATGAACAGAGCACCCACCAGGTACCAGTTCCTGTAGAAGATGCTTTACCTGTGTCATCTCTTAATCAACATGCCCACTGGTCTCCCCAGCACAGGCTGGCACTGCTGGAGGAAGCTTGGGTTGAACAAGCATGTACTGTCTGAGGGGCATGGCTCAGCCAGAGCCCTTGGCCGCTGCTTGGGTCACTCAGGCCTTCTCTTCCCTCCATGAAGGGGTGGAGCGGAGGCCGTGCTCAAAGGCAAAAGGCTTTGTGTTTCTCTGAGAAACAGCTTCCTATTTTAGGACTTGTCACTGGAACAGGATGGCCTCTGGCCAGCCAGCCTTGCTGTGGGGAGGTGACTGTATTTGGGAGTTAAAATGTCATAGGCCCATCCATCGCAGGGGAGCCTGTGTCTGGGCCTCCCTGACATTTACGCCTGTGTCTGCTCATTCCAGCCCTGGAGCAACAGGAGTGGGTGAGAGAAGTCGCTCGGACTCACTCTTCCGGAGCCGTGGAAGAAAGGACAAGGGTCAGCTTGGAGGGTGGGACTCAAGTCTCTAAAGGGCCACAGCACAGACACGGGACCCTGGTCCTTGGATGTGGCCATCTTAGAGCATGTTTGCATGGAAGAACAATCTAGAAGTCTCTTCTTGGGCTCTTTTCCTTTTTTCTCCCTCCAGCAGAAGATTTGTGGTATCTGGGAAAAAAAGAAAGGAAAAACTATTAGGTCTGAATGTAAAACCACAGGACTTTTAAAAAAAGTGTTTATTTTTCTGCAAAGTTTGTTTTTCTTCCAATGGGAGCCAAGACGCTCTCTAATGCCGGCCTCTGCTGGCAGCTGGGAGCAGTGGAAAAGATTGCTCTATATGGAAGAAGTTCGCTGATTGGGAAAGAGCAGGCCCAAGTGGAATGGGGGTCTGACTCACCTCTTCCGGCGAGTGGCTTATGTGTGGCAACAGGAGGTCGTGACTGAGTAGAAAGGGGACAAGGAAGACCAGGGGGCCCGTCTTCACCAGAGAGACAGCTTTCTGGACTTGTGGGCAGAAAGAATGCCTGCCAGCTGCCGAGTGCCTGCTAGGTGCCAGCTGCCGAGTGCCCTGAGCTAGGTGCTTTCCATTTGCTCTTCATCTCTAAACTGAGATGGTGTCACGATTATCCCCATTTCATAACAGGAAGACGGAGGCTAAGTAATGATCTCGCAGCAGCTAAGTAGTACAATGGGATTTTGAACCTAGGCCTACTCTTATTCGCATGCCTTTGCTCTGAAGTTCTATGTCATGCAGTGTCTCTTAAGTGACCTGAGTAAGAGACTGAACCTTTCTGTGCCTCAGTTTTCAGATCTGTAAAATGGGTATAATGGAGTTTTTTGAGGCTTCAGTGAGAGGACAAACGTAGTGCACTTGGAGCAGAGCCTTGTGCACAGGAAGTACATAAGTGTTCACACTCCTGGCAATGAGTATTTTTACATTGTTCACAGGCTTGTGCTTGGCAACTTGGTGTAGAGGGATGGGAAGTGGAAGGAGGTTGGCCCCTGGCCTCAAGGGGTGCACTGTGTGATTGCAGGAACAAGCCCCCCATACCCACCCGACCCTCACCCCACCCCGCCTCCTGGAGCTGCCCTCACCATGATGAGGTCCTGAGTGCCAAGGCCTCTGTGATGGAGATGTTTGGTCCTTAGCTCTTCATTCACAGATATGTGCTGTCTGCCCAGTGTGGGCCAGAGCTTCTGTCACTAGGGGCTCACAGGAGGGGCTTGGATGTAGTCACTGCCCTGGGGAAGTACATGGCTCACTGTGGAAAACAGAAGGGTCAGCTGGTGATGACAACTCAGGGTGCTTGGTGCCATGATGCAGGGACATGCTCTGACCATGTCTGCCCCAACCTCATGCTGTTGGCTCTGGCCTGGGTGTTTCCTCTTCCTACAATGCCTCTCTGCTTCTCTGTGCTCAGCGAATCCCTCCTTCTCGCAGGATGGACTCAGCTACCATTTCCTCTGAGAAACTTTCCTGACACTCACCTCCCCTTTTCAGGGTTGGGGACCCCCTTCTGTTCTCTCCTCCTTGTGCCCATCCCTGCCAGTTAGAATATCTGTCACAGCCTTGTCTTCATCTCCTCCTGGGTCATGCCCAGGTAGGGACTTAAATGCCTGACATCTTACCTAGCATGTGCTCAGGGAGTCTTTATTTTTTAAATAATTTTTGCTGAAATATAGGGGGTTTCCCAGGAGGCACAATGGTAAAGAATCCGCCTGCCAGTGCAGGAGATGCAGGAGACACGGGTTTGGTTCTTGAGTCAGGAAGATCCCCTGCAGGAGGAAATGGCAACCCACTCCAGTATTCTTGCCTGGAAAATTCCATGGACCGAAGAGCCTGGCGGGCTACAGCCCATGGGTCGGAAGGAGCTGGACACGACTGAGCACGCATGAACACACACACTGGCGTATAGCTGATTTACAGCGTTGTGTTAGTTTCGTGTGTACAGCAAAGTGAATCAACTATATATATCTCCACTCTTCTTTAGATACTTGGATGAATTTCTATGACTCTAAATTTCCCCCCTCAAAAGTCTGTTTGCCTTTTTTCCCGATCACGCCAAAGGAACCAGAGAATTGTGTGACTGGTCAGGGGAAAAGGCTTTTTGACCAGGACCTGGAGCATGCTCCTTGGAGGGGACAAACATAGATCAGAGACCAAGCTCATCACACTTCCACTGATGTCCTTGATGACTTGTTTAATGTTAGTTTCCGCATCTGTAAAAGGGGTAACAATAGTTACTTCTCAGGCTAGTCAGAAACATAAATGAGATCATAAATATAAAGCACTTAGCACACGGTACTTGGCACATGGTCAGAGCCAAACAAATGTTAGTTGTTGTCATTGCCATTACCAAGGCAATGGTGACAATGGCCACCAATGCCAGCTGGGTTGGGCGTGGCAGCAGTCAACTCGTTTATCTCTTTAAGACTGATTTCCCCCAGACATGCTGATAGAGCCATTGAGGCATCATGCTCCTTGCTGGAGGAAAGAGAAATGCATGTCTCTCTGTAATTGTCATATTTTAAACGCACAGCCCCTGAGTGGGCTCCTCCTCCAAGAAGCTTTCCCTGATCATACCTGCTTGGCTATTCTCTCCTGTTTGTGCTCTCTTGGCACGTAGCATTGAGCTGCCCATTTAGCACTTGATTACAGACTGTCTGGTTTGCTCTCTAATTGCTTTCTCTGTTTATGGGCCTGTCTGCCCAGCGAAATCACAAGATCTGTAAGAATAATGATTGCATCTCATTTATGTCTCTCAAAACACAAAGCTCTGTGGTTTCTAGGTGCCTAGTAGGAATTTAATAAGTGATATGCTGATGGGTGCTTTACTTGTCATAGGAGAAACACTAAGAGTCGAATTATAGAAACAGAGATGTAAATGGCCTAGGAATATGAAAAAATGTTTAATCTGGCTTATTAAAAATCAAAGCAAATAAATGAAGTCGAGGTCGCATTTTCCTTATTCATAGGCATCTCACTTAAAAATTATAAAACTGCTGGGGATGGCAGTGAGTGAGGCGAGATCTCTCAAATGTTGCTGGTGGGACAGTAATGTAATTCTATGACAATTTTCAGTATGCAGCAAGAGTCTAAAACAATCCCTACCCTCTGACTCAGTAATTCCACTTCTAGCAATCTTTCCCAGGAAACAGAAAGAGATACAGATAAAGACTTACATGCAAAGACTGTGATCACACTGTTATTTTTACTTGGGAGTTTTAAAAGATGTGCTAAATAAACTATGGCAGGGGGTTGCAGTAAGGCACACTAAGATAAGTGTTTTTAAAAATTTGAAGATGTCAACTTCTCTGTCATAATAAGAAAAATGAAAATTAAAACAAGGCATTATTTAAACTACAAAGATAGAAAGAATAAAAAGTTCCAGTAAAACATCATGCAGGAAGATAGACATTTTAACCTACTGTTGGAATAGTCATTATCAATGACAGTTTTGCAAAAGTAAAATTTAACAAATGTTGTGCAAATTTTAAAAGTGAACATACATTTAGAAGTTATACCTCCAGGAATCTAATTTATAGATATACCCACATATATATGCACAGATACAGCACAAGATCATTTATTTTGACTCTCTTTGTAATAGGAAAAAAATTTTAAACTGAAATGCAAATCAGTAGAAGGCTGAAGAATGAGGCAGAACTCAGTTGTGCATAAGTAAAGCATGTCAAGGTACATTAAGTGGGAAAACAGTATAGGGGGAGATCTGTAAGCTATATTGTTAAGTGAACAGTCATTATTGATATATATAACATGCCTTAATTTGTGTAAAACCAACAGAGAGTATCTAGACAAAGATATAAATATAAATATTAATGGAGAGATTTTGGAGAGGCACTATAGTAGAGTCTAAGCAAAGAGCTGACTCATTTGAAAAGACCCTGATGCTGAGAAAGATTGAGGGCAGGAGGAGAAGGGGACGACAGAGGATGAGATGGTTGGATAGCATCACCGACTCAATGGACATGGGTTTGGGCGGACTCTGGGAGTTTTTGATGGACAGGCAGGCCTGGAGTGCTGTGGTTCATGGGGTTGCAAAGAGTCAGACATAACTGAGAGACTGAACTGAACTGAACTGAAGAGCAGAGATTCTGAAGCAGACTACTTGGATTTAATGCCCATCTATATCACTTATGAGAGGGCTTCTCTGATAGCTTGGTTGGTAAAGAATCCACCTGTAATGCAGGAGACCCTGGTTCAATTCCTGGGTCGGGAAGATCCACTGGAGAAGGGATAGGCTACCCACTCCAGTATTCTTTGGCTTCCCTTGTGGCTTAACTGGTAAAGAATCTGCCAGTAATGCAGGAGACCTGGGTCCAAACTCTGGGTTGGAAAAATTCCTTGGAGAAGGGAAAGGCTACCCACTTCAGTATTCTGGCCTGGAGAATTCCATGGACTGTATAATCTATGAGGTTGCAAAAAGTCGGACACGACGGAGCGAATTTGACTCACCACTTATGAGCTGTGTGACCATGGATGAGTTACTTAACCTCTCTGTACTTCAGTTTTCTCACCTACAAAATACTATATGTGTGAGTTATTATTATTTTAAACAAAGCAATAAACTTTCGAGGGTGGTCACCTTGGGCGGTGGACCTGGAATCTTAATTTTTGTTGTATAACTTTTGGAACTTCTCATTATTACTGCTACTGCTGCTGCTGCTAAGTTCCTTCAGTCGTGTCCAGCTCTATTTTATCCATTCAAGTGTTGCATCAGTCAGGGTCCCAGCAGGAAACAGTTGCCATGATTAGCCTGGGTAACTCAACAAGAGGTTAACAGGAAGATGTCTTATGGGAGTGTAAGCAGAGAGGAAGGGCAGCACTCCGAGTCTAGCAACCGCAGGTAGCTGTAGCACCCAGCGGCCTGAGGGCTGGGGGAGGGCCTGGTTAGCCAAAGTGGGAGAGGTTGCTGTGTGCAGAGGGTTTCTGATGGGGGCTGTGGCTGTGGGGAGTGGAGGGTAGCCGACCAACAGCAGCCCCAGCAAGGAGGGAGCCCAGGGGACAAAAACCCATCTCCTGCCATGTCTCCCATTGGAGGGACCCAGACATATGCCAGAGGGCAAATAAGAGAGAGGAAACAGTATCTACCCACCAGCCCGGTGAGCCTGGGGCAGGAGGAAGAGGGAAGAGGAGCAGATCCGGAGCCATCCCAGTACCTAGTGCTAAGTCGTGTCCAACCCTGTGTGACCCCGTGGACTGTAGCCCGCTAGGCTCCTCTGCCCAAGGGATTCTCCAGGCAAGAATATTGAAGCTGTTTGCCATTTCTTACTCCGGGGAATCTTCCCAACCCAGGGATGGAACCACATCTCCTGTGTCTCCTGCATTGGCAGGCAGGTTCTTTACCACTAGAGCCACCTGGAAGGCCATCCCAGCACCTGGGGTTATACAAATGACCTCTCCCCACAGAGGATGTGAGAATGAAATGAGTTAACACCTATAAACTCCTGGAACATAGTAATTGTTCAGTGGATGTTAATAACCACAAGTACTGGGTATCAAAGCCAAAGGAAGACATCTCACAGTGTCTCAGAGTGTTCCATAACAGTTAAAAAAATTATGTTTTGAAGAATTTTTAATGACACAAGAGAATTCCTATGGTATGAGATTAAGAGAAAAAAATATAAAATTGTATATTGAGAATGATCTTAAATTTGTCAGAACAAACCACAGGGCAAGCAGACTATACTTGCACAGGATAAAGAGACTGGGAAAACATCTGAAAGTGTCTTTTGTTTCTGAGAGGTGAGGTTTTAAATGGTCTTCTTCATACTTTTCCACAAGGAGCATGCATTTTCCGCAAGGGTCATATTTGCTATTACAAAGAAAAAGGAACATTTAAAAAAGAATTCACGAGATAGCTGACACCTTCAGTGGCTCATCATAGATAAAAAATATTCATGTTGTAACTCTCACAACCAGCTTGTATTAGGTTCTATTGTTACTCACCCTATTTGAATGTGAGGCAACTGAGGCACAAACAGGTAAATGGCTTGCAAAGTTTACCCCAGGTAAGAAATATTGGAGCTGGGATTTGACTGAGGAGAGGGGTTCCTGAGGCTGCATCCTGCACGAACTTGCCACAGTCCTGCCTCCTTAGTGGCTAAAGCCCAAACATTGCCTGAAGCCCTTCACCATTTGAGCCTCACTTCTGGCTACTCTGCCTCTTCCCCTTTTGCCATCCCCAGGATGCCAGCGTGGTCCCACTAGCCCTCAGGAAGGCTGTTCTCTCTCAGGACCACTTTTATTACCTTATTATCAGACTTGCATGCCTGTATGCTCAGTCGATTCGGTTGTGTCCAGCTCTTTGTTATCCTATGGACTGTAGCCCTCCAGTTTCCTCTGTCCATGGGATTCCCCAGGCAAGAATACTGTAGTGGGTTGCCATGCCCCTTCTCCAGGGGATCTTCCCAACCCAGGGATCGAACACATGTCTTCTGCATTGCAGGCAGATTCTTTACCAACTGAGCCACCAGGGAAGGCCAGTACCTGGCTTACCTGGCTTCATTCTTCAAGACCCCAGCCGAGTGTCACCTGCTGTGAGGGGTGCTTCCCTGAGTTAGGTGTCTCTCCTAAGCTCCTAGATCCCCTGTGCTTAACCTTCCCTGCCCTTACTTCCCTTTTAAAAACTCATGGTGATGATGATTGCTGGGGTTTTTTGTTGTTTTCCTTGAAGTATTCCTTTTCTTCCATCAAACTAGAAGTTACAAGTTAAAAGCCTATGCAGATGCTTAAGCTACATAGTATGAAAGGGAACTAAACTGTCAACATTTAAACATTGGGAGATCTTCCATAAATATCCTGATTTTTGGCTTCCCTTTAAATCTGGGAAAGGCTGGGAACACAGCCTTCAAAGGCAGCAGTTAAAAGGAGCTGATAGAGGCTACTTCCTTTCAGGCAAGGACAGTTTGCCATCATCTTCATGACTCCCTATTGTCTTCCACCAAGCCAGTTTCACTTCTTTACTTACTGACCTGTCTTCTAAGATAGAGGACTCTGTATTGAGCAGTGCCTTAGTTTTGTGTGTGTGTGTGTGTGTTTTCTGCTGAATTTGTTGTTGTTCAGTTGCTAAGTTATGTCTGACTCTGCGACCCCATGGACTGCAGCACACCAGGCTTCCCTGTCCTCCACTGTCTCCCAGAGTTTGCTCAAATTCATGTCCAATTGAGTCAGTGATGATATCTAATCATTTTTTCCTCTGCTGCCCTCTTCTTCTGCCTCAATCTTTCCCAGCAACAGAGTGTTTTCCAATGAGTTGGCTCTTTGCATAAAGTGGCCAAGGATTGGAGCCTCAGTGTCAGTCTTTCCAATGAATATTCAGGGTTGATTTCCTTTAGGATTGACTGGTTTGATGTCCTTGCTGTCCAAGGGACTCTCAAGAGTCTTCTCCAGCACCACAATTTGAAAGCATCAGTTCTTCAGCACTAAGCCTTCTTTATGGTAAGCTAAGCTAAGTCACTTCAGTCGTGTCTGATTCTATGCAACCCCATAGACGGCAGCCCACCAGGCTCCCCCGTCCCTGGGATTCTCCAGGCAAAAACACTAGAGTGGTTGCCATTTCCTTCTCTAATGCATGAAAGCGAAGAGTGAAAGTGAAGTCGCTCAGTCGTGTCCGACCCTCAGAGACCCCATGGACTGCAGCCCACCAGGCTCCTCCATCCATGGGATTTTCCAGGCAAGAGTACTGGAGTGGGTGCCATTGCCTTCTCCGAAGCCTTCTTTATGGCCCAACCATAAAGAAAACAAAAAAACAAAAACAAAAACCATAGCTTTGACTATTATTCAACTTTGCTGAAAATACCACCCAAACCTCCCCCTTCATGAATCATAGCCTTGTTGTGGTGTAGGGGCTCACATAACTCAATGAAGCTATGAGCCATGCCATGCAGGGCCACCCAAGATGGATGAGTCATAGTAGTGTTCTGACAAAACATGGTCAACTGGAGGAGGGAATGGTACACCACTTCAGTGTTCTTGCTGCAAGAATGCCATAAACATTATGAAAAGGCAAAAAGATGTGACATCCAAAGATGAGCCCCCTAGGTTGGAAGGTGTCCAATATGCTACTGGGGAAGACCAGAGGGCAATTACAAATAGCCCCAGAAAGAATGAAGTGACTGAGCCAAAGCAGAAACAATGCTCAGTTGTGGAAGTGTCTGGTGGTGAAAGGAATGATGCTGTAAAAAACAATATTGCATAGGAACCTGCAATGTTAGGTCCATGCATCAAGGTAAATTGGATGTGGTAAAGCAAGAGATGGCAAGAGTGAACATCAACATTTTAGAAATCAGAGAACTAAAATCTATGGGAACGGGCAAATTTAATTTCAGTTCAGTCCAGTTCAGTCCCTCAGTCGTTTCCGACTTTGCAACCCCATGAACCGCAGCATGCCACGCTTCCCTGTCCATCACCAACTCCCAGAGTTTACCCAAACTCATGTCCATTGAGTGGGTGATGCCATCCAACCATCTCATCCTCTGTCGTCCCTTTCTCCTCCTGCCCTCAATCTTTCCCAACATCAGGGTCTTTTCAAACAAGTCAACTCTTTGCATCAGGTGGCCAAAGTATTGGAGTTTCAGCCTCAGCATCAGTCCTTTAAAGGAACACCCAGGACTGATCTCCTTTAGGATGGACTGGTTGGATCTCCTTGCAGTCCAAGGGACTCTCAAGAGTCTTCTCCAACACCACAGTTCAAAAGCATCAATTCTTCGGCGCTCAGCCTTCTTCACAGTCCAACTTTCACATCCATACGTGACTACTGGAAAAACCATAGCCTTGACTAGACAGACCTTTGTTGACAAAGTAATGTCTTTGCTTTTCAATATGCTATCTAGGTTGGTCATAACTTTTCTCCCAAGGAGTAAGTGTCTTTTAATTTCATGGCTACAATCACCATATGAAGTGATTTTGGAGCCCAGAAAAATAAAATCTGACACTGTTTCCACTGTTTCCCCATCTATTTGCCATGAAGTGTTGGGACTGGATGCCATGATTTTAGTTTTCTGAACATTGAGCTTTAAGCCAACTTTTTCACTCTCCTCTTTCACTTTCATCAAGAGGCTCTTTAGTTCTTATTCGCTATCATAAGGGTGGTGTCATCTGCATATCTGAGGTTATTGATATTTCTCTCGGCAATCTTGATTCCAGCTTGTGTTTCCTCCAGCCCAGAGTTTCTCATGATGTACTCTGCATATAAGTTAAATAAACAGGGTGACAATATACAGCCTTGACATACTCCTTTTCCTATTTGGAACCAGTCTGTTGTTCCATGTCCAGTTCTAACTGATGCTTCCTGACCTGCATACAGGTTTCTCAAGAGGCAGGTCAGGTGGTCTGGTCTTCCCATCTCTTTCAGAATTTTCCAGTTTATTGTGATCCACGCAGTCAAAGGCTTTGGCATAGTCAATAAAGCAAAAAAAGATGTTTTTCCGGAACTCTCTTGCTTTTTCCATGATCCAGCAGATGTTGGCAATTTGATCTCTGGTTCCTCTGCCTTTTCTAAAACCAGCTTGAACATCTGGAAGTTCACAGTTCATACATTGCTGAAGCCTGGCTTGGAGAATTTTGAGCATTACTTTACTAGCGTGTGAGATGAGTGCAATTGTGCAGTAGTTTGAGCATTCTTTGGCATTGCCTTTCTTTGGGATTGGAATGAAAACTGACCTTTTTTAGTCCTGTGGCCACTGCTGTGAGTTTTCTGAATTTGCTGACATATTGAGTGCAGCACTTTCACAGCATCATCTTTTAGAATTTGAAATAGCTCAACTGGAATTCCATCACCTCCACTAGCTTCGTTCGTAGTGATGCTTCCTAAGGCCCACTTGACTTCACATTCCAGGATGTCTGGCTCTAGGTCAGTGATCACATCATTGTGATTATCTGGGTTGTGAAGATCTTTTTTGCATAGTTCTTCTGTGTATTCTTGCCACCTCTTCTTAATATCTTCTGCTTAGATGATCATTATATTTCCTACTGTGGGCAAGAATCCCTTATAAGAGATGGAGTAGCCCTCATAGTCAACAAGAGTCTGAAATGTAGTACTTGGGTGAATCTCAAAAGCAACAGAATGATCTTGGTTAATTTTCAAGGCAAACCCTTCAACATCACGATAATCCAAGTCTATGCCCCAACTACTGATTCTGAAGAAGCTGAAGTTGGCCAGTTCTATGAAGACCTATAAGAGCTTCTAGAACTAACACCAAAAAAAGACATACGGTCAAAGCTATGGTTTTTCTAGCAGTCATGGACAGATGTGAGAGTTAAACCATAAATAAGGCAGAGTGCCTCAGAATTGATGCTTTTGAATTGTGGTGCTGGAGAAGACTCTTGAGACTCCCTTGGACTGTAAGGAGATCAAACTAATCAATCCTAAAGAAAATGAACCTTGAATGTTGGTTGGAAGGACTGATGCTGAAGCTGAAGTTCCAATACTTTCACCACCTGATTCAAAGAGCCAACTCGTTGGAAAAGACTTTGATGCTGGGAAAGATTGAAGGCAAAAGGAGAAGAGGGCAGAAGAGGATGAGATGGTTGGATAATATCACTGACTCAATAGACATGAATTTGAGCAAACTCCAGGAGATAGTGAAGGACAGAGAAACTCAGCATGGTGCAGTGCATGGGGTCACAAAGAGTCAGACAGGACTTACCGACTAAACAACAGCAACAACCCAAACCTTAGAGTTTTAAACAACAACCACTTATCTAGCTCATGAGTCTGTCAGTCAGAAATTTGGTCTGGGCTCATCTGAGAGATTCCTCTGCAGGTATCAGCCATCTATGGTTGGCTGGCTGTTGGATGGAGTCATTCAGTTCAGTAGCTTAGTTGTGTCTGACTCTCTGTGACCCCATGGACTGTAGCACACCAGGCTTCTCTGTCCATCACCAACTCCCAGAGCTTATTCAAACTCATACCCATTGAGTCAGTGATGCCATCCAACCATTTCATCCTCTGTCATCCCCTTCTCTTCCTGCCTTCAATCATTCCAAGCATCAGGGTCTCTTTTTTCTAGAGAGTCAGTTCTTGGCATCAGCTAGCCAAAGTATTGGAGTTTCAGCTTCAGCATCAGTCCTTCCGATGAATATTCAGGACTTATCTCCTTTAGGATGGACTGGTTGGATCTCCTTGCTGTCCAAGGGACTCTCAAGAGTCTTCTCCAACACCACAGTTCAAAAGCATCAATTCTTCGGCGCTCAGCTTTCTTTATAGTCCAACTCTCACATTCATACATGACTACTGGAAAAACCATAGCTTTGACTAAACGGACCTTTGTTGACAAAATAATGTCTCTGCTTTTTAATATGCTGTCTAGGTTGGTCATAACTTTTCTTCCAAGGAGCAAATGTCTTTTAATTTCATGGCTGCAGTCACTATCTGCAGTGATTTTGGAGCCCAAAAAAATAAAGTCTCTCACTGTTTCCCCATCTATTTGCCATGAAGTGATGGGACCAGATGCCATGATTTTAGTTTTCTGAATATTGAGCTTAAGCCAACTTTTGCACTCTCTTCTTTCACTTTCATCAAGAGGCTCTTCAAGTCTTCCTCACTTTCTGCCATAAGGGTCGTGTCATCTGTATATCTGAAGTTATTGATATTTCTCTCAGCACTGCTGAGTTTTCCAAATTTGCTGGCATACTGTACTTTCACAGCATCATCTTTTAGGATTTGAAATAGCTCAACTGGGATTCCATTACCTCCACTAACTTTGTTCGTGGTGATGTTTCCTAAGGCCCATGTGACTTCGCATTCCAGGATGTCTGGCTCTAGGTGGGTGGTCACACCATCGTAGTTATCAGGGTCACGAAGATCTTTTTTGTATAGTTCTTCTGTGTATCGAGGATGGAGTCATTAGGCAACATGATTCTCATCATCCAGGAGGCTAGCCTGGGCTTCTTTATATGGTGGTGGTAGCAGGGCTCCTAAGAGGAGAAAAGGGGCAGATCTCATTGCCCTCTTGCTTTTCAGACCAGGTGCTTTCAAGTCATGTGTATTGGCCCAAGGAAGTACCTGGGGGCAATCCAGAATCAAGGGATAGAGGAATGGACTCCATTCTTTGATTGAAAGAGCAGCAAAGTGACATTGCAAACATGCTGGCATCCAGTTGTGAGAAGAATGTGTCATTTATGCAATCCACCACAGGCAAGGACCTTTGCTTATTTATCCATCACTCATGGCAAAATGCAGGGCCTGACCTGTGGGAGGATAATCAGTAAATGTTTGTTTAATTAAATGGAAATGAATGCAGATGAACCTATTTACCTCTGGCATTGAAATCGCTTCTCAACAGACTCTTCTTCTATGCCTTCATTAACTTTGCTTGTGTCTTCAGAGACCCTTTGTGCTAAGGAGGAGGGCAAGTGAGACCTCTCAGGACCCCAGAGTCAAAGGCCCTTGTTAGTGCTTGCTTTGGGTTAAGGCCCACCCTAGCTGAGTTGTCTGGAGCAAGAAGCAGTTGGATTGGCGGCCACTCTAAGCAAATGCGAATGAAGCCACAGCAGAGGTTCTAGCTTATTAGACTTGCCCCCTGTGATTTTGAAGTCGTGGTGAGAACATTTATCAATGGTCTTAGTTCTGGGTGGGGACGTGAGAGAATCCTCTTGCTAATGGGATTGAACCTGCCATTCAGTCTAGCACTTGCCCCCAGCATGGCCCATTTCCCACAGCTCAGGCCACTGCCACTTACCACCCACCCAGTCTAAACTGTAGACAGAGGCATGAGTGATGATTAAGTAGCCCCGCCCTGGTGAGAGAGCCAGCTGTGAGCCCTGGTCCAGCGAATTCTCATTTCAGGCCAGCCACCACCTTGTTCCCCCTCTGACCAGACTTTGGCGGTAAAGCAGGAGCGGGGATGGCTGCAATGCTCCCTAAGCTCTTTCCAGCACTGAGAGTTGAAGAGCTTGTTCACATGCACATTTGCATGTTTCCTTCCAGAACACTCACAGACCCCAATCAAAATCCCCACCCCTTCCAGCTTTCTCATCTGCTCCCCTGGCTACAGTTACCCACCTCCTCTGAGTCTCTGCTCATATTTCACCTTCTTAGTGAGACCTACACTGACCCTCCTGCTGCTGCTGTTGCTAAGTCACTTCAGTCGTGTCCAACTCTGTGCGACCCCATAGACAGCAGCCCACCAGGCTCCCCCGTCCCTGGGATTCTCCAGGCAAGAACACTGGAGTGGGGTGCCATTGCCTTCTCCAACACTGACCATCCTATTTAACACTGTAGTTCACTCCCCTTCACCACTTACCCAGGTAGACTTATGTTTTTGTATTGTCCTTGTAATACTCTAATATATCATAAAATTCACTTTGCACTATTTGTTGTTTAGTGTGTGTAGAAGGCAATTGCCATTGAGCAGAGAGCCCAATATTCCTGATTTGCTGAAATATCAGTGTTTAGTATTGATTTGCTCGGCGCATCAATAAATAGCATCAGTAAATATGATAAATGAGTCTCTCTATGATGGGAACTCCCCCAGTCCACTTCTGTGGTGTGAGGACTTTCTGTTGGATTTATTGAGCATTTTTATCATATCATTTATCCCCTCAATTAGCTTAATTGTTGTACTTTCTTTTAATGATTTATCTAGAGGTATAAAAATATATTCCTGACTTACCAAACATTGTATAATAGATACATTTATACTTTTACTTCTTTCTGAAAATACAAGGATCTTCAGTTCAGTTCAGTTAAGTCGCTCAGTTGTGTCTGACTCTTTGTGACCCCATGAACCGCAGCACGCCAGGACGCCCTGTCCATCACCAACTCCTGGAGTCCACCCAAACCCATGTCCATTGAGTCGGTGATGCCATCTAACCTTCTCATCCTCTGACATCCCCTTCTCCTCCTGCCCTCAATCTTTCCCAGCATCAGGGTCTTTTCAAATGAGTCAGCTCTTCACATCAGGTGGCCAAAGTATTGGAGTTTCAGCTTCAGCATCAGTCCTTCCAGTGAACATTCAGGACTGATACAAGGATCTTAGAACACTTTTATTGAATTTATCCCTTTTTCAAATTTAATGCTATTGGTTTTATTATATTTTAATAATCTGTATTTTTTAACCATATAAGACATTACTGTCATCATTTTATTCTATCAGTTTTCCTTTATACTTACTCATATAGTCATGCTTTTTGTTGCTCTTCATTTCTTCCTGACTTTGCAAACTTCTCTCTGGAATCATTTCCCTTCAAGAACTCCCTGAATATTTTTTGTAGTTCAAGTTTCCTGGTGATAAACTCTTTTACTTTAAAAAATTTGTCTAAAAATGTCTTTATTTTATCTCTGTTTTTGAAGACCGTGTTAATTGGAATTGAATTCTAGATTAGACCTTTTTTTTCTCAGCTATTTGATGTTATCATTTCACTGTTTTATGTTTCCACTGTTTCTATTGAGAAGTAAACTTTTAGTCTAATTGTTGCTCCTTAGAAGCTAATATGTCTTTTTTATCTGGTTGCTTTAGGGTTTTCTTTCTGTTTTTATTTTTTCAGCAGCTTAACTCTAAGATGGTGTTGTTCACTTTCAGCTAGTCCTGCTATGGTTTTGCAAAGTTTATTGATTCTGTGGCTTGTTCCTGTCCTATTATCTCTCTTCTCTCTATCTGGGACTGTGATTGAGCTGTATAAGGCTTGTCTTGCATTCTTTTTGTTTTTTATACCCTTTCATCTCTCTGTATGTCATTCTGTGTATTTCCTTCTAACTTGTCTTCTAGATCATTAATGCTATCTTCAGCTACATCTAATGTGCCATGAAGCTGAGCCACATCTGAAGTTTCTTAATTTCAGATATTTTAATTTTCAGTTCTTCAATTTCCAATTAATTCTTTTCCATTGCTTTATCCTCCCTTTTGAAATTCTCCATCCTGATTTTTAGTTCCTTAGACACATTAATCTTAACTATTTTGAAGTGCATGTCCAATTAACTGAAATTTCTGGCTCCCCTGTCAATATATTTCTATTGCCTCATTTCTTTTAATTCACATATTCTTGTATGCGTAGTTATTTTATATTGTGTTCTGAACATTTTATGTGAAAAGTTGTAGAGAAAAGCTGTGGCTTGGGCTGATATCATTTTGGAACACAGAGGATTCACATTTGCTTAATACAGGTAGTCATGGCTGTGGCTGAGGCTATAGCACTATCTATCCTGGATCACATTCATCTAGTCAGCAATTAAGTTGATTTAAAACTGGGCTTCAATCCCTGTTGGGGCAATGAATTTCCTGTTCACTCTTTCTCCTAGGGTATAGCCTATTAGGAGCTCAACCAAAAGCCTTCTTGGCAGGCCCAGGACTCCTAGTTCTGTCCCTATAATCTTGTGAGCCTGTTGAAAGCTCAGGTCAGTTTCCCAAGCTCTCAAGTGCCTCTTGTAGAATTGGCAGATCCGCCTATGGAGAAAGCAACATCAAATACTAAACTAAGCTGTCTGAGATCCCTTCTTAAGTCAGCTTTGTTCCCATAATTCTTCATTGTCTTGTTAACTCCCCAGGGCCTTCAAACATATGTGCTTTGCTGTTCCTGTTCAACTTTTCTAGTTATTCTTATCAGGAGGGTTTGGTCTGAATTAACAAGTCTGCCAATACCAGAAGCCATGTTGAATTATCTATAGTAACAGTGATAATACAATTAGGATGACTTGACCACCGTGGTGTGCTGGTAAATGTTTAAAATTATTTCTAAAAAAATGTATGTATATACCAATGTGCTTATTACAAATTTTACTGATCTAAAGAATCTGCAGCACACAATTTACAAATAAAACACACAATCTTTTTATTGTTGATTCCACATAGCCTATTCATCTGCCTAGAATGCTATTGTTGATGTTTATTCAAACTAGGGTTGCAGTGGATGAATGAGCACAGTTCTGACATAGATATTATTGATAATTTTGTTTCTATCAACAAGTGAGATACAAGAAAAACAACAAAGATGCATGTTGTAACTTCAGTCATTCATTATCAATGTGAACAAATATTTTGATAAACCATGTCATAGTTTTTGAATATTGGAGTAGTGTTTCTTCAACTTTTTGTATCACAACCATGAAATACTTTTAAGTTTAATTTGCATTATTAACATTTTCTCTAACACTTTCTTAAATCTAGATGATCAAGGGAACAATAAATCCAGCCCTTATTGGAAGCTTTTGCCAATTTCTAATGTGTAAATCGGGCTTCCCTGGTGGCTTAGCAGTAAAGAATCCACTTGCAAGGCAGGAGTTGCAAGAGATGTAGGTTCGATCTCTGGGTTGGGAAGATACCCTGGAGGAGGGCATGTGACCCACTCTGGTATTCTTGCCTGGAGAATTCCAGGGAAAGAGGTGCCTGGCAGGCTACAGTCCATAGGGTCACAAAGAGTTGGACAAGCTGAAGTGACTTAGCATGCATGCAAATCAACCATGGTTGATTCTGAACTACGAACATGAGATCATCACACAAGAATTATGTGTGAAGGGATGTACAGTAGCACGTCATTAGATAGTATTTCCCTCATGCAGAAACAATAGATGTAAATAACCTCAGAGCATGGATAATAGTAAAATGTAAGTAATTAGGAAATGGTGGGTTTTGAGTATTACAGTTATTTTAAATATAATTTCTTTAATTGAAATTTGTATACTTTAATTTTTAATAGCAGTTCTTTTTAAAAATTGGCTCATACAATCCCTGAAAATTTAACATTTAGCTCACAAGATGGTATAGGCTGACTCCAACATACCACTTGACTATCAGTTGTTGTACTACCTCTGTGTCAGGCACCCTGCCAAATTCTACACATTTTATCTCATTTAATCATAACTATATAAAGTTCAGATATGCCCTCTTTTTGAAGGTGACGTTTCTGAGACTCAGAGAAATTGAATACTTTTTCCAAAGATACACAACTTGAATCCAAGTCCATCTGATTCTTGATTGATTAGAAGAATGATAATGATGATAGGTAGATAGATAGACAGACAACATGTACTGAGCACTAGCTTTGTGGACTATAAGGAAGGCTGATTGCCAAAGAATTGATGCTTTTGAATTGTGGGGCTGGAAAAGAGTCTTGAGAGTCCTTTGGACAGTTCAGTTCAGTTGCTCAGTCGTGTCTGACTCTTTGTGACCCCATGGACGCTAGGCCTACAGCACACTAGGCCTCCCTGTCCATCACCAACTCCTGGAGTTTACTCAAACTCATGTCCAATGAGTTGGTGATGCCTTTCAAACATCTCATCCTCTGTCATCCCCTTCTCCTCCTCCCTTCAATCTTTCCCAACATCAGGGTCTTTTCAAACAAGTCAGTTCTTCGCATCAGGTGGCCAAAGTATCGGAGCTTCAGCTTCAGCATCAGTCCTTCCAATGAATATTCTGGACTGATTTCCTTTAGGATTGACTGGTTGGATCTCCTTGCAGTCCAAGGGACTCTCAAGAGTTCTCCAACACCACAGTTCAAAAGTATCAATTCTTCAGCACTCAGTTTTCTTTACAGTCCAACTCTCACCTCCATACATGACTACTGGAAAAACCATAGCTTTCACTAGATGGACCTTTGTTGGCAAAGTAATGTCTCTGCTTTTTAATATGCTTTCTAGGTTGGTCATAACTTTTCTTCCAAGGAGCAAATGTCTTTTAATTTAATGGCTGTAGTCACCATCTGCAGTGATTTTGGAGTCCCCCCAAAATAAAGTCTCTTACGGTTTCCATTGTTTCCGCATCTATTTGCCATGAAGTGATTGGACCAGATGCCATGATCTTAGTTTTCTGAATGTTGAGTTTTAAGCCAACTTTTTAACCTTCCTCTTCCAATTTCATCAAGAGGCTCTTTAGTTCTTCTTCCCTTTCTGCCATAAGGGTAGTATCATCTGCATATCTGAGGTTATTGATATTTCTCCCTGCAATCTTGAATCCAGCTTGTGCTTCATCCACCCCAGCATTTCTCATGATGTACTCTGCATATAAGTTAAATAAGCAGGGTGACAATATACAGCCTTGATATACTCCTTTTCCTATTTGGAACCAGTGAGTTTTTGCATGTCCAGTTCTAACTGTTGCTTCTTGACCTGCAAACAGATTTCTTAGGAGGCAGGTCAGATGGTCTGGTATTTCCATCTCTTTAATAATTTTCCACAGTTTGTTGTGGTCCAGTTGTGAAATAGTCAAAGGCTTTGGCATAGTCAATAGAGCAGTAATGGATGTTTTTCTGGCTTTTTTGACGATCCAACGGATGCTGGCAATTTTTTCTCTGGTTTCTCTGCCTTTTCCAAATCTAGCTTGAACATCTGGAAATTCATGGTTCACATACTGTTGAAGCCTGGCTTGGGGAATTTTGAGCATTACTTTGTTAGTGTGTGAAATGAGTGCAGTTGTGTGGTAGTTTGAGCATTCTTTAGCATTGCCTTTCTTTGGGATTGGAATGAAAACTTAAATTGAAGAAAGTAGGGAAAACCACGAGACCATTCAGGTATGACCTAAATTAAATCCCTTTGGATAGCAAGGAGATCAAACCAGTCAATCCTAGCAGAAATCAACCTTGAATAGTCATTAGAAGAACTGATGCTGAAGCTGAAGCTCCAATACTTTGGCCATCTGATGTGAAGAGCTGACTCATTGGAAGAGACCCTGATGCTGGGCAAGATTGAGGGCAGGGGGAGAAGGGGGGCAAAAGAGGAAGAGATGGTTGAATGGCATCATTGACTCACTGCACATGAGTTTGATCAAGTTCCAAGAGATGGTGAAGGACAGGGAAGCCTGGCAGAAGCTCCAATACTTTGGCCACCTGATGCGAAGAGCTGACACCTTGGAAAAGACCCTGATACTGGGGAAGATTGAGGGCAGGAGGAGAAGGGGGCAACAGAGAAAGAGATGGTTGAATGGCATCATTGACTCAATGAACATGAGTTTGAGCAAGTTCCAGGAGATGGTGAAGGACAGGGAAGCCTGGCATGCTGCTGTCCATGGGGTCACAAAGAGTTGGGCATGACTGAATAACTGAAAAACAACTTTGTGTTGGAGCTCAATCTAGGTTAATTCTTGTAACTCTATTGTTTTTTAACCATCTCCTGTGTTCTTCTCTGCAGTTAATACAACCAATATTTTAGGGAAATAGGAAATTCTCCTGCAAGAGGCAGTACCCAGAGGATGGGAGGGGGACCAGGAGCCAGTGACAGTCAGATGGCAGGACAGGGTCATTCTCCCTTGCATAGTCGTGGCTCGTTAGTCCTCTCAGTATGGTGTTCAGGGAATTTCTGAGGCTGTCTTTGTCATTATCATCCCATCTGCCTGCCCAGTGGGCCCGTCTGGTTGGCAGGTCTAAGCACCACTCAGAGGAAGCATGGTCCCTCAGACAGGGCAGTCCAAAGAGGAGTGACACCCAAGATAGTTAAATGCTCTGCCCTGGAAGGTGAGAGCAGAGGCAAGGAGCCCTTGCAGGGAGGTGAAATGTGCCCCGTCCTTCTCCTTGTCCCATACACATATCAGAATCACTTGCAAATTCTATTAGTTCTTCCTCCAGGGGTCTACAACCTGACTGTTTATCACTATTTCCACTGCTACTGCCTTGGTCCAAGTGTCTCCTATCTCTTGCTGAGACCACGGCAGATGGTCACCACCTAAATAAGGTCAGTCATTTCCCATCACTCCTCTGCTCAAACCCTCCACTGACTGCCATTCCACTAGAAGCAGAACCAGCCACCCTCAGGTCTGTGGGGCTGGCACAGCCTGGTTCCTTCCTACCCTGCTTCACCCCGCCCCTCCCCTGAATCCCTTCCCTCAGGTCTCACTGCAGGCATTTCCTCTGGGCTTTCTCACAGCTCACTCCTTCACCTCATCAGGACTTCTTCATGGGGTCTTCTCCGACCACTTCATTTCAATCACAAGCCTCCTCTCATGCCTCTTCTTTCCTGCTCTGATTTATTCACAGCACAAACCTCTATCTGAGAAGCAGCAGTTCATGTCACTATGAGCACCAGTACTTTGCTTATCCTTTCTCCTCCCACTAGAAAGTAAGCTCCACAAGGGAATGCATTCTGTTGCCTTGTTTCTGTGGTCCCCCAGCAGCCAGAAGAGAGTCTGGTATCAACTAGCTAAGCAGTTACTGAGCGAGTGAGTTCTTTTCCTACATGGAGGCTGCACTGCCTGGCTGGCAAAATCAAGTCTGATTCTATGAAAAATGCAGTGGCCTCAGAGAAAGTGGGGGCGCATTTCTCCTTCTCTTCCTCCTAGAGCTCCTGACGCCCCCCTCTCCTTGTGGTCCCCCCATCGCCACACCCACTGCAGCCCCCTCCCCAAGGGCTCTTGTCTCCTCCAGCCGAGGACCCAGGTCAGGCCCACCCCACCCCCAGGCTTTCCGTAACGCCTGGTCCTAGGGGGACCCCATTAACCTGCACCCCCACACCCAGCAGAGGTTCTGGGATCCTCTGCGGTCTAGGAAGCAAGAGAAGAGGTTAGTTTACATGACAGGCTCTGGGATTTGAACAGTCTGTACATTTGCTGTAAATGAGCATGGAGCCAACCACATCTTTAGATGTGAACTTTGGCAAACTCCAGGAGACAGTAAGCCACAGGGAGGCCTGACGTGCTATACAGTCCGTGGAGTCATACAGAGTCGGATACGACTTAGTGACTGAACAACAACAACCATGTCTTTCATTCTGAGTCACGGCCATTTGGTTTTCTCTCCACAGTATTCCTGCCTGGATGTCATGGGCTTCCGCCTATCTTGAACTCTCTGGCGCCTGGGTCTCTGTCCTTCACTTCTCAGGCCGTTCTTCTCTCCAGCCTCTCTCATCACCTTCCCACTCCCTGTGTGTTTCCAGCTCTCTCTTGTTTTCTCCCTGACTTTCTGCCTTCGCTGCTGGCTGGCTTTCTTTTCTCCTCTCTCGGCCTTGCTCTCTCTGCCTTGCCTTCCTTGACCCTGTGTTTTCTCCCTGAGGGTTTTCTTGAGCCCCTTTATGCCTCAGTCTCTGTCTGTGGTCTTTCTCAGCTTTCCTGCCTGACTCTTGGTTTCTCCTGCCTCTGTGTCCACGTATCTCTGCCTCTCTCCATGTGTCTCTGTGTCTCTGTCTCCGTGGCCCATTCCCTGTCTCTGCACCTCCTCAGCCCCTGAACTGAGAGGGCCAGGAGGAGGGGAGCCAGGAGAGACTTCCCTTTCATCGCCCCCTGGGAACCGGCAGGGCTTCCGCTGGCCCCAATGTGCTGAGGCTGAGGCCTGGAGCTGAGGAAATGCATCTGTCATCTCTGATGGAAAGGGCCCCTCCCAGGAGGCCTCTGCCCTGCCCCGGCTCCCCCTTACCTGCCCATGAACTCTGGGAGCACCTGAGGGAGAGCCGCTTGCGGGAAGAGGGTTCCACACGGGAGGAGCCTTCCAAGGAAAACACGGCCTTGATAGATCGTGTGTTGGGAGGGAACTGGCTCCTCACACTGTAAATTGCCAGCCTGACCTCCTCCACACAGCTCCTGCAGCAGGGGGAGGCGGAGCCCCCAGGTTGAGTTTCTCCTCTTGGCCAAACTAGGAGGATGGGAGTCAGGGAATTGGAGCCCACCTAAGAGCTTCCTGGGGCTTGTAGTTACAAAACATTTTCATTGCCAGCACCTCTATGTTCTCAAGTCAGGGGATACTTCTTGTGTGAGTGTGTGTTTAGTCGTGTCCAATTCTTTGCGACCCCGTGGACTGTAGACTGCCAGGCTCCTCTGTCCATGGAATTTTCCAGGCAAGGATACTGGAGTGGGTTGCCATTTCCTTCTCCAGGGGATCTTCTCAACCCTTTTAGGGAAAGAGGCATTAAGATTTAGAGGGGTGATAACTGTGAAAGGGCCATAGTGAATTAGGGGCAGAACTGAGAATATTTGACTTGAAATCCAGTCCCTCCTTTCCTTTCCTCCTCTCCCCAATTTATTGTCAGAGGAGACACCTAGGGAGTTAGCTTAGCCTGAATCACACAAACAAAGGTGTAACTGTCCAACTAACAGTCTGTATGGAACACAGCAGTGTGACTTCCCTGGTGGCAAAGTGGATGAAAATCTGCCTGCTCATGCAGGGGACTCCAGTTCTATCCCTGATCCAGGAAGATCCCACATGCCTCGGAGCAACTAAGCCCATGCACCACAACTATTGAGCCTGTGCTCTAGAGCCCGCGAGCTCTAGACGGGCAACTACTGAGCCCACGTGCTGCAACTGCTGAAGCCCATGTGCCTAAAACCTGTGCTGTATAACAAGAGAAGCCACTGCAATGAGAAGTCCTGCACTGCCACAAAGAGTGGTCCCTGCTCGCTGCAACTAGAGAGAGTCTGCACTCGACAACCAAGACCCAGTGCAGCCATAAAAAAAAAAAAAAAAGAACAAGAACAGAGTAGTAGGATGGGGAAGCAAGCCATTTTGGGGGAAGGCAACAGGGACAGGTCCAAAGGAGAGCTTCTGCCGGCTCTGCTTTTCCTCTCTCTACCCTGGCTTGGCCTGTGCTGGCTGGGTTGGCAGTGCCCACCCTGCTCCCACCCCTTCAAGAAGCTCTTCCCCTGAAAGAATCCACCTCATAGGGAACCAGTAGCTAAGACTTCTCCCCAGTCCTCTGCCCAGGCACAGACCTGTCACTGCTCCAGCCCTGGGACCCTTCCTGAGAAGACACGTGTGCATGCGGGACCACTCAGAGACTCACTGCTCCAGACTTGGGTCCACAGACAGGCACAGCTGGTGTTCGTGTGTGTGTGGAGACACTCCATGCCCTCATAAGAACCATGCCCCTGTTCACAAACATTTGAACACAAGTCACTGACAGTCTGCCTACAAATACATTCATAAACACACCTTCACACAGAACTACAGAGGCAAAAGTCAATGTGCGCTCACGTGGACACACAGGCTTGAGCTCATCCCTACACAGACATGTGTACCCACAGATCCTTGTGTGTACTGACATATGTATCACATCACACGCATACTCATATACATACTTGCTAAGTCGCTTTAGTCAAGTCCGACTCTTTGTGACCCTATGGACTGTAGTCCACCAGGCTCCTTTGTCCATGGGATTCTCCAGGCAAGAATGCTGGAGCGGGTTGCCATGCCCTCCTCCAGGGGGTCTTCCCAACCCAGGGATCAAACTCGTCTCCTACATTAGCAGGCAGTTTCTTTGCCATTAGCGCCACCTGGGAAGTAAGAACACATACTTAATCGATAACATATTTACTGAGAGCCTGGTCATGGGTGACATATGATGATGCTAAGCTTTAGGGAATGAGGCAGAGTATGCTTTAGGTAATATAATTAGTCGGCTTGGGCAACTCTAACAAAGTACTACAGATAAGGGGCTTAAACAACAGATGTTCATTGCCTCAGCATCCCAGAGGTGGCTAATCCAAAGTCAAGGTGGTGGTCGTGCTGGTTTCCTCGAGGCCGCTCACCCTGGCCGTCTTCTCCTGTCACGTCACATGCTCTTTCCTCCATGCATGTCTGTGTCCCAGCCTCTTCTTCTTCATAAGGACACCAGTCATATTAGGGTCCACCCCAGTGACCTCATTTTCACATAGTTATCTCCTTAAAGGGAGTTCCATCTACAAATACAGTTACATTCTGAGATACGATGGAGTCAGGGCTTCAACATGTGAGTTTGAGGGGACAAAACTCAACCCATACCTTGGAGCTGACCTCTTAGAGGGAAGATAGACCCAAGAAACAGAAAATGACGCAACTCTGATAAAAGCCATGAACAAGCACACAGGGGCTGAGGGAGAGACCACGGAGGAGAGGGCTGGGGGGTGCCTTAGACATGGCAGTTGGGTGGGAGTCTACAGAGGAGGGGCCACCTGTCTTGTCCTGGGCTGAGGGCACTCAGCAAGGGCCAAGTCTTTTCACCTCTGCCTTGCAGGCCTGGTCTGGACTGTGGCTCAATAAGTGTGCTGGAGGTGGACAGATAGGTGTGCAGACCCCAAATGGGGTGTTCCCTGAAGAGACCCCACTGTTGTGCAGGAAAACCCTGAAGGAAGGGCAGGCGAGAAGACACCCAGTGCCTGAGTGCCTGGGTGGTCAGACAGGGTGTGCACGGCCTGGCAGGGAGCCTGAGCCTGAGAAGAAAGCAGGAGGGAAGGATGGACAGAGATGTTGAAGGCTGGCTGGAAGGCCAGTTCTGGATCTGCTGTGTGACTTTGGGCGAGTTACCTAACCTTTCTGAACCAGTTTCCTCATCCTTAAAATGGGGGATAAAAGAGTAGCTACCTCACAGAATTGCTGTGAGGATTAAATGAGGTCATGTGTGTAAAATGCTTAGCACATTGGCTAGCACATAATTAGTAGGTAATAAATGCTAGCTAGTATTGCCATGATTATTGGTACTTTTTCTGGAAAGCAAACACACCACATACCCGAGTCATTCTTGGCTCCACCTCTCTCTTACCACACACAGCCACCAACCACCCAGTGCTTGCTAATTCTGCCTCCTATACAAGCCTCCAGTCTGACATACCTTCTCCATCTTTTTGGAGACAGCCCCATCAGCTCTCATCCGGACATCCCACCAGCCTCCCCCTTGATTCCCAACCTCTAGCCTCTCACTCTCCAGTCTAGCCTCCACATTGGCCTCCAGAGAAACTCTCTAAACTGCAAATCTGGTCATATGACTTCCAGGCTTAAAAATCCTCCAGAGCTCAATACCACCCACATGATAAAGGGCATTCAAGGCCTTTCCAGCTCTGGCCTTAAATTCCAGCCATGGTCAACATACGCCATACCCACTGGCATACTTCCCAGATTCCAAAGAGTTCGGGTTTGCTCAGACTTTTGGGCCTTTGCACATACGGTTCCCTCAACTTGGCAGACACTTCCCATCTCCTCTACCCTGACAGGTCTTAACTAATCTCCCTTCATGATTGAGCTCAAGGGTCAGGAAGTCCTGCCCTGGCCAGAGTCAACTAGCCCCCTGTGGAGCTCCTGGGAGTCGGACTGCTCTGCCGCACTGTTGCTGTCTCAAGTTCATTAAGAGCAGGAATTGGCTCCGCTCCCTCAGATGTCCCTGGCACCTGCACTGTGCCTGGCTTAGTAGGCTCTCAGGACATTCTTTGAATCACTGAATGAAGGCCTGATCCCGTGAGATGGAGATGGTTGTCTTAGATTTACAGACAAGTAAACTGAAGTTCAAAAACGCTAAGCCACCTGCCCAAGCTTAGGTAACCAGGCAAAACCATGTGCACATCCTGTTCTTACAGTTTTCTCTGCCTGGATTTCTCTCCTTTCCCTCTCTTTTCCGTCATTCTTTAGACCCAGCTTAGATATCACTGCCTATAAGAAGCTCTCCAGTCTCTTTCTTCTGGGCTCACCTAGCACTTCTTTTCTCACAATATTGTAGAGTAAACTGTTTCTTCCATGCAGATTGTGAACACAGGATCCAGGGCTCCCTCTAAGGTGTTCAGAGTCCCTGTCTATAGAACCAGTCATTCAAAATCAGCATGTTAGCACCATTCTGGAGATGTAAGTTTGTGGGCACCTACAAGAAAAATATCACATTGGCAAGTGTAAGTGATCCATCTTCCAGGCTGCTCTGCTAGCAGAGGGCCTGGCTGTGGAATCCCAGGTCCAAACCATAGAAATGAATCCTGGAGCTCCTCAGGTCATCTGGTTGACCTCATATATGAAGCAAAGGGTGGAAAAAACCCTGAGTGGGAGAAATGGACTAGAGCCCATGCAAGTTTCAGTCCAGGCCCAGGGCCCCACCTATATAGCATTGCTAGCCCTGGACAGTCTCAGGCATTGGAAAGGGACTTGGACAATTTTGAGGAAGACACTCCAAAGTGTGGGGCTGCCTGAAGAGTGGGGCAGGAGCAGGAGTTTTGCTCACATCAAAAAGCAGTTCTGGTAGGGACCACATCCATCCTATTTGCTGGTGGGACAACTTAGCCCTCAGTTCAGTTCAGTTCAGTCACTCAGTCATGTCCGACTCTTTGTGACCCCGTAGACTGCAGCTCTCCAGGCTTCCCTGTCCATCACCAACTTAGCCATGGGACCATGCATATGGCCAAACCTGGTGTGAGACTATGGAGTCATGGAGTTGCTTAAAGTGTGGGTGGCATTAACAGAAACATATTCTCTAGATCAAGGGAGGGATGTACCTGCTATTTTCTGCGGACCAGCCTGCATTTAAACCTTAGTGTTCAGTGATGAATTCACTGTTTGAAGAGGAACAGGAAGGAATTAGATTGTTTAGCTATTAGAATTAGCTATTGGGCTTTCCTGGTGGCTCAGATGGTAAAGAATCTGCCTGTGATGTGGAAGACCTGGGTTCGATCCCTGGGTCGGGAAGATCCCCTGGAGGAGGGCATGGCAAGCCATTCCAGTATTCCTGGAGAATCCCCATGGACAGAGGAGCCTAGCAGGCTACAGTCCATGGGGTTGCACAGAGCTGGACATGACTGAAGCAAGCAAGCAGCAGCAGCAGCTATTAGAAGGGTCTTTGCGTAGAAAGAAAAACAAAATACAGTGAGAGCCAGAGGACAGAGCCAGGGTAGAGGATGCAAGTGGGGAGGTTTCAGCTAGATTTTAGAAAGTATATTCTTATAATCCCAACTTTTCAGAACTGGACTAGGCTGCCTGGGTAAATAGTGAGGTCTCTGGGCCTAGAGGCGTGTAAACTGGGTGGATGGGCCACCCTCTGAAAGGCTTCAGGGCAGATTCCTGCCCTGGGAGTGGTTCAGTTAAACTTCCTGTAAGGCCTTTCCAACCCTCAGCTTGTGAGACGAACCCTTCATCAGGAATCCATCTCGTAAAGTACTGGATATCATGGAGGTGAAAAGAAAAGAGTTGGAGCTATAGCCCCCAAGGTGCATGAGTCATTTTAGGGAATGAGAGTAATGGAAGATCTCAGGCTTACGGAAGCCCAGAGAGAGGAACCGTTTTGCATCATGACCATGATGATGGCTTTGAAGGCCAACCATGCTGACATCTGAGAACACTGCTATGCAATTGAACTTTCTACCATGACAGAAATGTTTTATAACCATGTGGTCCAGTATGATAGCCCTTGAAACGAGGCTAGAAGGCTGAATTTTTTATTTAATCTAATTTAAATAGCCGTCTGTGGTGATTGCCTACTCTGTGTGCATGCTCGGTTGCTTCAGCTGTGTCTGACTCTTTGTGATGCTAGGGACTATAGCCTGCCGGGCTCTTCTGTCCACGGGATTCTGGAGGCAAGAATACTGAAGTGGGTTGCCATGCCCTCCTCCAGGGGAACTTCCCGACCTGGGGATCAAATTTTCTTCTCCTGCATCTCCTGCATTTCCAGTGGATTCTTTATCCCCTTAGCCACCAGGGAAGCCCAGTTGCCTGCTGTATTGGGCAACAAAGATATAGAACATCTCTGTCACTGCAGAAAGTTCTGGACAGTGCTGCTCCAGAGAATTTCAACAGACAGCTCCATGACTCCGAGGCCCAGAAAATGTTCTGCCCTGAAGACCCTTCCTTTCCTTCCCTCATCATATCAGTAACACAGAGAGGGGAGGCTCTAGACTGGGAGACTGAGCACCTGCTTCAGCATTAGATAGGCCGGCTTGCTGTGTGAGTTTGGATAAATGCCTTACCTCTCTGGGCTACAGTTTTATTCAATAAAATGAGGGGTCAAACTCTAACAGGGTTTTTAAATTTTTATTTTTTCAAATAAAGACTTAGTGAGGCTGAGGTTTGGGGAGTCCTCTCCTCTCCTCTCAGGAAAGGAAAGAAAGCCTTCACTCCTGACCACCCCTCCCCTCCCCCTTTTCCCTCCATTGCCCCAACCTTCTGCCACCCAGACCTCAGCTCCCAGCGACCCGGAGAACTTTTGTATTTACCGCTTAGCACTTGCTGTACGGGTCTATGACCTTCTTTAGAAACTTTTTCTTTATGAGTTTATTTTGGCTTGTGCCGAGCATTCATAAAATTCCTAGGGAACTGGGGGTTTAAAAAGTCGGGCTTGTAAAAGGAGTAGGTGGGAGGGGGTGGGAACCGGGCAGAGAGGGGGAGCGGGCAACAGTCAGCCCTGGGAAGGCGAAGGAAAAGGAGAAGTCTTCCATTCTCCACTCTAGGCCTCCCCACCTGTGAGCTCTGAGTTGGGTCATAAAAGCAGAGAAAAAGTGGAGGAGAGAGGAGAGGGTGGGTGGGGGGAGTTGGGAGGAAGAAATTGGAGGCACAGAGGCTGAGTATTCCCACTGGATGAGCAGAACTGGGCCCCGTCCTGATAAGGGGTCCCTCTGGCTTGTCTTGGGTTTTTCTTGTCATTCATTTCTCCTTTGGCCTGGCAGCTCCTCAGCAGGTTGGAGACACCGGTGAATGGCTCAGAGATCACGGGGCATATGAAACAAATTAGGTCTCCATTACAGCCACCCAGAGGCGGGTGATGGATGGGGGCCTGCGTTCACGGCAAAGCTAATTGGCAACACACAGAGACATCCAAGAAAGTATATTATTTTGCCAGACTTTGGAGTCATTGGGCTTTTTTTTTTTATAATTGTAGAACATTATACAGCCGGAGATAAAAAGCACGGTAAAAGTTTTAAATCTAATAAAAGCATTTGACTGCAGAGTAAAAATAACATACACAGAGAAGTTTGATTTGGATTCAGGTTTTATTAATGTGCTTTCATTGCAAAATGTTTCCAATTAAAAAACAATTCCGAGAGCACCACATTAATAAACTGCTTGTCTTTCGGAAGGGCCAGAGATTTTGAAACGCAGGGTGGACAAATATACACACAAACACATACAGTGCTACCAGGAGGTTATTACAACAACACCTAATACGTTCCAAATTGGAGTTTGTTCAACTCAGACCTGGAGAGAGGTGAAAAACCTCATGGCTGAGCTTGGAGAAAAAGCACCTGAAATTTATTCAACATCCCCCTGATCTGAGGACCCCCAAACCAAACACAACCCTGGCCCACATGTCATCAGCAGGGATTAGCAAAGACTGGAACATTCTCAGCCTCAGTTCCCCCACTTGTAAAACGAGGCTGTTGGGTTCAGCGGTCTGTGAGGGTTTTAGGAGTCCTCCAGGGGGATCCTTATTGATTGTCCCCAAACATTTTTAATCCTCGATCTAGAAAAAGTTGACTAAATCTGAAATTGATTAGCAATAAGGACACCAAACCATGACGGAAACCTGTCAAACCAGGGGGCGGTGCTTGTACCTAGTTGTTAGTGAAGAGTAACGAGGAGTTTGAATGATGCCAACTGGAAGCGTGCAGAATAACCAGTCATCTGAATAATACGGTATCTGGTTCCATCACTTCATGACAAATAGATGGGGAAAGAATAGAAACAGCAAGAGACTTAATTTCCTTGGGCTCCAAAATTACTGCAGATGGTGTCTGCAGCCATGAAATTAAAAGATGCTTGCTCCTTGGAAGAAAAGCTATGACCAACCTAGAAAGCATATTAAAAAGCAGAGACATTACTTTGCCAACAAAGGTCCATCTAGTCAAAGCTATGGTTTTTCCAGTAGTCATGTATGGATGTGAGAGTTGTACTATAAAGAACGCTGACTGCTAAAGAATTGATGCTTTTGAACTGTGGTGTTGAAGATTCTTGAGAGTCCTTGGGACTGCAAGGAGATCCAACCAGTCCATCTTAAAGGAAACCAGTCCTGAATATTCATTGGAACGACTGATGCTGAAACTCCAATACTTTGGCCACCTGATATGAAGAAATGACTCACTGGAAAAGACCCTGATGCTGGCAAAGATTGAAGGTGAGAGGAGAAGGGGATGACAGAGGATGAGATGGTTGGATGGCATCACCAACTTGATGGACAAGTTTGAGTAAGCTCTGGGAGTTGGTGATGGACAGAGAAGCCTGGCGTGCTGCAGTCCACGGGGTTGCAAAGAGTCAGACACCACTGAGCAACTAAACTGAACTGAATAATAAGGCGGGGGTGGGCATGTGGGTGTTGGGGTGGAATGTCAGGTTATTTTAAGGGGGTGGTTTTCAAAGGGACTTCCTGTTTGCAAAGTGAATGGTAAATTAATCAGTTCCTTGACTAATTCCCTACTAATTGTTTTCAGAATAACTGGTCATTTTCCATTCAAGCACATATTTAACTATTTAACATATTTAACTTTTGTTTTCTGCCCCCATACAAGTGCAGTTTTAATGCTGATGAGGAAATGCAAATCTAACTTGGTGCTTTTTAGGTGATGAGCTGTTTGCACCCCGCTCCCCGCCGTCCCCCGCCCCCTCCCCGCTCTGCGCCCCGCCCCTTCCCGCCCCAGGCCTGGCCTACCTGAGTCAGTTTGGGGAGTTGATATCTCCTTAGCGGACCTCTCACACACTGCTTCATCCCTGGGGTGGGGGTGGGGCTGCAGGAATGCTGGTCATAAACCTAAAAATAAGCGCCTTTTCCGCCTAATGTAAGAAATCAGTTCTTTGTTCTGGTAGGGTGTCAGAGAGGGCTGGGCTCAGCTTTCTGGCTGTTTGCAGAATTGGCGCTGAATCCTCATTCCAGTCCCTTAGCCCCCTGCCGTCATCTCTCCCATTCAACCTCGGCCCCAGGGCCCTGATCTAGAGCTCCCTGGAGAAGAGCAAAGACAGTCTTGAAACGCACAGGGTCACTTGGTCAAGACAGACACCCACATCCAGGGCTCTCACCATCTAGGACCCCGGGCAGCCAGCACAGCATCAGCTTAAAAACTCTTCATGGGTCTATTTTTCAAACAGAAGAGAGAAAGGGAATAAACTCATTTTTCCTTGGGTGACCCCTGATTCCACTCTGACTTGCTCTTCCCACACCTTCCGTGTCCCACGAGGACTTCCGGGGTCCTGGCAAAAGGCCACAAAGCGCAGAGCTGGGTCTGAGGAGGGTCAGCCCACCTCTCAGCCCACCGCATGACCTCACGACCCCTCCCGACCCCTGGCTCGGCCCCCACACCCCCAACGCCTCAGCAGGCAGGCTTGGTCCGGTGGTGACCACCGCCCGGGGCTCTCTCCTGTCCACCTTCCCAGGGCCTGGATGGCCTTTGAGTAAACAGATAGCCCAGCGAGGTATGTGATCAATTAGCTTTGCTGAAAATACAATCATTTTGTTATTCCAAGCTGATGAGAAGGCCTCTTCGGCCTGCTCTCCCAGCCTCCACGTGCCAATCAGCCCGTGTCACCGATATAATTTTCCACATAAACACAACCTTTGTGCAACATCTACTCTTGTAAATAGATGTAATTCCCAAACCAAATAACGCACTTGAAGGGGAAATGGATATTATGCATGCAAAAAGAGAAGCCGGCGATTTTTACACTTTCCAGGCAACAAAAGATTACCCCTAATTGCACTGGGGGAGGGGGTGGGGGAGCGGTTGGGTGAGGGAGGCGGCGGCAGCAGCAGGGGATTCTGGGAAGCGGGGAGGCCAGCTTCCAGGCGGGGTTTTTTACCTCCTTCAGCACATGTGTGAGAGCAGACCACCAGGAACTGCTTAACCTGGGATTTGTCCTGTTTAGGCATTGGGGAGAACGTGGTTGTTATTGTTGATATCTTAAAGGAAGTGGCAAGTTACTTAATTATACGGTTCGGTCTCCCTTGCCAGGAGGGACCCCCTCTCCAAACCCCAAACTGTACACATCCTGTTTCAGAAATGTCCCCCCGACATTCCTGGACGGGAATGGCCCCGGTAGGCCCGGGGAGTGTGTGAGTCCCTCTGAACTGCCCTAGTGAGCCTTTCTCAATGTTCTGCTCCCTTGATTCCTGAATTAGACTTTGAAAACAGCGGAAGTTCCCAGGCAGCCGGAGGGAGAATCCCCAAAGAACCCACTGTGTAATCCCGGCCAGGTTCTGGGCACGGGCTGCCTCCTGGGTCTCCCTGTGTCATGGAAACGAAAGCTGGGATGCCCCCTCCCATGCCTCTGGTTTCCCCATGTCTCCTGGTGTTGAAGGGGAAAAGCCCTTTGGGGTCACAATCAGCCCCCGGTGCTGATCCCAGGCCAGCCATGGAGGGGGTGAGCAAGGGTGATCCAAAAGGGGTCAGCAGTTTACAGGAGGAAGCTGCAGGCTTGCGTCTCCCAGGACTTCCAGCCAGCCCCACTCTGGGCCAGGCAGTGTGATGCAGCTTAGAGCTTTACCCGGAGGTGACATCTGGACAGTGACAGAGTCCCAGTAGATGTTGCTTACGAGGATCATGTCTGTCTTTTGCAAAGTTGCTTCTATCAGCATGTGAGTGATGCCATCTTGGTAGTGATGTTTTATTTCACCTAAGTTCAAAACAGTGAGTGAGGAGTCAGGGAAGGGGATAGTATGGGCGAGCAGAGAGGAATAGGCAGAGTGACCACGGGGCTCCCTTCCAGAGGGGTGGGCAGGCCCAGTAACACTTCAGCTACAAAAGATTTTTCTTTCTGACCCCCAGCTCCCACCCCTCCCCTCCCCCTGCCCATGAAACTCGGCCTAAGAACCCTTATCCCCCAGCTTCCATCCGTCCCGGGCTCCTGAAGGCCATCTGAAACTCATTAGCTGCTTGAAATGATTGTCATGGGAGCCCTTGATGGAGAACAAGAAAGGGAGAGGGGTACTTTTAAAGGACAGCAATCGGGACCCAAACGCTGGCAGATGTTTGAAAACGGGGCTGTTGAAGAGGGGCCACCTGGAGGCATGGGGGCCACTGCCGGGCCTGACACTGGGCCTGGCCCCACCTCCACGCGCCTTTGTCTTGCAGCAGCTCCAGGAGCCCAGGCTCTTTTGCTGAGGAGGAAAGACCAGCGGCCCTGGCACACTACAAGCCGAAACGGGACGTCTGTGCTGGTCACTTGATTCAGTTTCAACTTAATTCATGTACTTTGTAGATGAAGTGACTTTATAATAATGAAATCATCAGTTCAGTTCAGTTGCTCAGTAATGTCCGACTCTTTGCTACCCCATGAAAAATATTGGAATTATGAGTATACAATATTAAAATCATGGAACTAAGAATCGTGTAATTATAGATTCTTAAACTATAGAATTTGGAATTAAAAATATCTTTGCATTGTAGGATCTTAGAAACCTAGACTATTAGAGTATATTCAGAAATATAGACTGTTAGAGTTCTTTTTTTTAGAATTCTTAAAGTAATTTATAGAGTTGCAGAAATGATTTAGATCCTTAGTAGCATAAAGCTTTAGAATTATGCAATTTTAGGATTATGGACACAGCATTCTACAATACTAGAGCACTGTAGAGATTGGAAATATGGAAGATAAATTTATGGAAAGCTAGAATCATGGTCTTTTAGAATCATAGAAGGCAGGAATGGTGGAATGTTAGAATATTAAATTAAGGAAACACTGAATGATAAGATCTTAGAATCACAGAATATTGACATCATAGAATGGTGAAATTAGAAAGCCATAGACTTTTACAGTCATAGCAGTTTATAATTACAGACTTATTGGATTATAGACTCTTAGAATCACAGAGAATTAGACTCAGAGTGTCTGTTTTGTTAGAGAAGTATAGGATCTGTGAATTACAGAATTTTGGAATTAGACATAGCCTTTTAGACATAGCCTTGATGAATTTTAGAGGCAAAAAGGGATTTAAAGGTCATTTAGCCCTACTCATGGCCCTGCCCAAATCTTCACCTAAGTCTACAACACATACACACACACTCCTGTACTTATCTCTAGACAATGCAGTCTAATTTTTTCGTTCCTTGCATCTCCCTGAGCTGCCAACCCCCTTTCCTTCCTCCCCTCTCTGCTTTCTCTCATCATTACAAATTCCTTTTACCCTCTGTTTTTTTCTGGGACAGTTTGCTTTGGTCTCTGCAAATCATCCAGTGTCTTAACTCATCATACTGGTGCCTTGCTGTTTCAATGATTAACGTATTGGTGAAATGAAGCTTTGGCCCCTTTGGGGTGGGGAGCAAGAGGGAGGGGCAGACTTGTGTGTCTGTATTTCTGTGGCCTCTGTCCCAGAAACAGCAGCGGACAGGTCCAGATTTGAAGCTCGGCTGCCCATTCCTTCTGACATGAGAGCCACAGCCGAGGCTGAGACTGGGAGTGTGGCCTATCTAGGTGAGAGGAGATTGGAAACTATAAACCATTTCATGCTTATTTGTTTTATGATCCTCATGGGCTGAGGTTTACACAAATCAGACAACATGTGGATTAGATAATTTGCTGGGAATTAACAGCCTCTGATGGTTATCAGTCTTGGGGGGTGACGGAAGCTGAGTGGATGAGGATGGTTCAGTGATGAGCTGATGATATGATGATATTATCATGTCCTCACTGGGGTTTGGAGAGATATGGGATCTTGTCACCGCCATAAATCCCCAGAGGGGGACAGTATATGTATGGCAGGGGGTGAATGGTAATACTCAGGATTTCATTACATTGTCAGGAATACTCTCAAAGCAGAGCTGCCAGCCTGAGTCACCCTGGTACTTAGAAAACATTCATTTCCTAGAGAATTTATCCCAAAACTCTGTAAAAGGACTAGGCAGAGACCATTTAAATATGGAACCTCATGCTTTTTATTCAAGCCCCGTAAAGAGAGACTCTGCCTAGTGGCTGCTTAAGTGGAGGCTACCTTCCTCGAAAAACCTTTTCTCTGGCTCAGCTCACGCACAGAATCCCCGTTTCAGGTTCATCTGCAGCGCCCCAAGGCTCCTTAGGGAAGAACAGCTCGGGGTAGAAATGCTGAGAGATCTTGTGATTTTCCCCATAGCTGAAACTTCGTAAACAACCCCTTTTACCAATGTAAAATTTTTTCTTAAAATCAATTTAGTTTAGAAACTCCAAAGCCCCAAAAACAAACCGCAGTGTCCAGCTGGTTCTAGAAATACCGTTTCAAAGTAGCCAAAAATTTTTGCAAACTGAAACACTTGCCTGAGAGACTCCAGGGACATTGCAGGAGCACTAGCCCAGGCTTGCTGTGTGCCTTTAGGCAAGTAGACCTCCTCTCTGGGCCTTCTTAGGCCCACCTAGAGATAGGAAGTTGGATTAAATAATCTAAATGTGGGAGCAAAAATATTAGAAACAGGAAAAGAACAATTTGGCTTTGTTTCCTTCTAGTGAGTTGAATTTCAAATTAGTCAGGCCACTGTTTCTATTTATTTTTGAGGCAGTTCATCCAAGAATTACTGTTTTCATGGCTCTAGCTTTTGATTTCTGATGCTAAACAACGAAACCACGACCCCAAACTTCCTCAACTACTGACGGCAGCTTTTGTACACATTTTCAATGGTGCGGCATATTGGGTTAGCACAAATGGCGAACACTGTAGCCTTCTCAATAAGAAAGAAACAGAGTGGAAATGAGCTAATGGGAGGGCCAGCTGGGTGCCAAGAGGTCTTGCTATGTGACTCTCAGTTTCCCCACCTATAAAATGGGGAGGGGAAGCAGGCAGGAGGATAGCAAAATATCATCTTCCTGCCCCAAAGCCAAGTCTGAGTTTCTGAGGCTTCAGCCCTGCTTCTAAGCCAGAGTGTGGGTGTATTGTGTCCTGTTACATCCACAGCTCCTCTGGGGCCACCCCTGCTGATCCTGGGGATGGGCGGGGTGGGGCGCAGAGAAATGGAGGGCCTTTACAAAAGGGACAATGGCAAATCCCCAATTTGTGGACAAGTCCCTTTCACCGGGAGTCTGAAAGGCCGAGGAGGGGTGGGCAGGGTGAATGGGGCAAAGAGGGTAAGGACTCTCTTGTCAGGGCCCCATTGAAAGTCCCTGGACCTGTCAGCAATGAAAGGAAGTGAGTTAAAGAGGCAAATGAGGGGGCTGTGCTGGGGGCCCAGTGATCCCCCTAACACGGATGAGGAATAAGACTGGAAGGCTCGGGCCACATGGACAGCCAGGCAGGCAGGGCTGCCCTTGTAAGGCTGCAGGACAGACCGCGGGCTGATTTGCCAGCTCCTTAATCAGGTTTTCCACTTTCTTGATGTGAAGGCCAATTTTCAACAATATTGTGTGTGCTCTCGGGGCAGTCACTGTGGGGTTTATGGCTGGAACATTTAAGACTGGATCTCTTTGGAAAGGCCAGTGTCGGCAGGAAGGTTGAGGGGTGGGTTTGGTATCAGCTGGTTTGACCACAGATCCCGGACCTGTCCATTTAGCCAAAATATCCTGTCTGGACAGCCCCCAGCCAGCTGCTTTAGCCCCCCAATGCTCATGACAGACAACAGCTCAGCTCCTCCAACAAAGGGTCAGTTTAGACAAACAACAGGTCAGTACAACCAAAACAGTCAATCTAGTTATAAAAATGATGGGGGAATAGAGGCTACAGAAAAACGACAACATCAGTTCAGTTTTTTAAAAGCAACCATGCAGCTTCCTTGACTACTACATAAGGAAACATCCAGTCAGTTCATGGACACAATTGCTCTGTCTTATTCAAACAGTCAACAACTTGGCCCCTCTAGAGGTGGAAACATTAAGAAATGACCCTTTGGTTGTTTGTTTGGAAACATTAAGAAATGACCCAGCCAGACATTCTCCAGCAGGGGGAATATTCCAGAGTCTTCTAAGTGTCACCTGAGGGGACTTGGAGCCCCCTGGGTATTTCCCCATGGCCCCACTACCTTCCTGGGCCCACTTGTATTAATTGCACTAAACAAAAACCAAAACTGAATTCAAACAAAACAAGGAGAGACTCTCCATCTATAAACATTTCTCAGTTAGCAGGTTAGGGAGAGAAAAGGACATAGTAACTTTCCTGCTTGTGAGAAGTAAGAGAGAGAGGAAGAATCAAAAGAGGCGTGAATGGGAGAAAAAAGGAGGAAGCAACAGGGAATGAATAGTGGAAATAGTGGAAATAATCTATCTAGTTTCTCGCATAGAGCACTTCACAGAACATACTGGACAGCGTACTTTGTATCCATTAACTTGGACCTACTCTATGATAATTATGCCCGTTTTAAAGATGGGGAGACTGAAGTCTAGAGCAGCACAGTAACTTTGCCCATGTTCCCACAGTCAGTTGATGGTAGAGCTGGGTTTCCAGCCCCTTGTCTCATGCTGTGACTCTCAGAATTACAATGGTGTTAGAACTTGGAATCAAGCAGTCTCACCCCTCATTGTAGGGGTGAGGAAAGGAAGCTCAAGCAGAGGAACCCAGAGTCCTTACCAAGAGAGCACAGTACTCAGGACATTTCCTGTCTCTGAGCTGAATGTCCCTCAGTGGCAGAAAGTTCTTCCTCGTGTCTAACCAGACTCTCTCTTGCTGCAGGGCCAGCCTGGAAGCTCCTTCTCGTGGCCAGTCTCTGGAGGTGTGCGTGCCAGGTACGCTGAGCCTGGGAGTGGGCTGAAAACCCTTTCTTCCCCTGAGGTAGCAGAGGGTCTGGATGGTGGAAGAGAGCCCAGAGGGCCGGCTCTATGTTTGGTGAGTAAACATCGGAGTCGAGTTTCTGGCCTGTCACTCCGCAGCCTTTCAGCGAGTGAGAGGCCAGGTGGGCCAGAGGGAGTTCCCACTGGGGGCGCATGAAGAGGCCGGGTCTGCGGGGCTGGAGCCTGGGGAGGGCCGGCTCTGGATAGCCAGCAGAGTCAGCCTCTGCAGGCCATGGAACTTCACACCTTTGAAAGGCTCTGGAGCGGCCTGCAGGAAAAATAAACTGTTCCTCCCATCCGTGGCCAGCCGGCCATCCTTGGGGGCTCCCCATCGTGCACACGGAAACCCTGTAAAAGGGCCCAGTGTTTCCTTTTCCACTCCCCAAAAGGATGCGTGTTGGGCCTCGCGAGGACGGCTGGGCTGGGCGAGAGCTCTCTGTCCACGGCCAGCAGGCCTGGTTCCAGCCTGACTCCTGTGGGATAAGCCACCCGGCTCTTCGAGCCTTGGTTTACACATCTGGAAAACAGGAAAAAAAAAAAAAAGCCTCCCTTAGAGTTTGACTCTGTGTGTGCTTCATGATGAAGCAAGTCCAGTTTCCTCTTAGAGCCTTAAGCTCCGGCTTTGTAGAGTGGGATGGCCACCTCTATGGTCAGGGTTCAGTGAGGCAAGGCGTGAACACGATGCCTGGCACGCAGAAGGTTCTTCCTCTCATCCTCCTTCCCGTTTAGCCTCGCTCTGCGTCTCAGGTGCCTCATCTTACAAATGGGAATGATAATGACCTACAGGTCGAGAATGCTATGAGGATAAAGGTGATGCCACAAGCATCTGATGAGCATTGCAGTGCCACAGAGCTGTAGGAAAGTTGGAAAGCAAGCAGAAAGAATACAAGGGTCACAGGGCCCCAGGGTTAACACAGTAAGTCTCATACTAGGGCATGGTTCTGGTCTCGTCCGGCGATGGCTCAGGCAGGGGTGTTGGGAGCCTTGAGGGGAAAGGGAGGTCCTTGCTGCTTGTCGGCACCAAGGAGGACTTCCTGGAAGAGTGTTCTATCCAAAGGAGCTTAGTCTTTCCACTCAGGTCTAGTTTGCTGTAGATGCTTGGCTTCCTTGATGCCTCAGACAGCAAAGAGTCTGCCTACAATGCAGGAGGCCCAGGTTCTATCCCTGGGTTGGGAAGATCCCTTGGCAAAGGGAATAGCAACCCTCTCCAGTATTCTTGCCTGGAGAATCCCAAGGACAGAGGAGCCTGGCAGGCTACAGTCCATGGGGTCGCAAAGAGTGGGACACTTTAACTTTGCAGCACAGACTACTGCTTGCTCCTAGCAAGTTGGGAGATGCCCCGGAAGTGGCCTCATTCTCCCACCAGGGCTTTTCAGAGCCTGGAGCGGACAGTCACAACTAAGACCAAGAGGTGGACAGAACAAGAGCAGATTCCAGCGGGATCTCTCCAGAGATAGTGAGTGCCCTGTCAGCGTGTGTCAGCAGGGGCTGGGGGACCCCGTGACAGGTACGGAAGAGGGACCATGGCCCTGGGTGAGAGGTGGGAATATCTGGGAGCTGGCTTTGAAATCAGGCACACCTGGACTCACGTTCCCACATTGCAATTCACCCTGGGTGACCTTTGGTTAGCCTCCTAACCTTTGTAAAGTCTCAATTTCCTCATAGGTAAATTGGCAGTAATTCCTACTTCAAAGAGTTGTTTTGGAGATTAAATGAGATAATGCATGTAAAGCATTTAGCGGAGTGTCAGAAAAATGCAGGCTTTCCCTGTTGCCACGGAGAGGAAGGTCTAGCAGGCGGATTAGGGGGTTAGAATTCTCTACTCTTGAGGATTCTGAAATCGGAGACTGTTTCCATTTATTTAACAGCACACTTACATAATGCTTGTGCCAAACGGTTTTCTAGGGGTTTTACAAATATTTGCTCACTTAATCTTCACAACAACTCCATGAGATCAGGACTGCTATTACCCCCAATTTTTTTTTTTTAAAGAAATTTATTGGGGTTGTTGATTTACAATGTTGTATTCGTTTCTGCTATACAGCAAAGTGAATCAACCATACATATACATATCTCCACTCTCTTGTAGATTCTTTCCCCATGTAGGTACCTCTAATTTATAGATAAAGAAGCTGAGGCAGAGAAAGACAAGTTACCTGCACACAGTCCTGCAGCTGAGGAAGAGGCAGAGCTGAGGCTGGACACTGGTTCCAGAGTCTGTGCGCAGAGAAGTCTCAGACCACCTGATTCTAAAACTGCTCCATGTTCCTGGGATTCCAGAGAGCTCAATAGTATGGGACTTTTATTAATAAAAAATGGATGAGAAGTTTTGAGAGCAGGAGTGGGCACACTTTTTCTGTGAATGGCCAGACAGGGGCTTCCCAGGTGGCGCAAGTGGTAAAGAACCTGCCTGCCAATGCAGGAGACATGAGACACGGGTTTGATCCTTGGGTTGGGAAGATCCCCAGGAGGAGGGCATGGCAACCCACTCCAGTATTCTTGCCTGGAGAATCCTGTGGACAGAGGAGCCTGGTGGGCTACAGTCCATGGGGTTGCAAAGAGTTGGACACGACTGAAGCAACTTAGTATACCATGCAAACCATAAGCTCACTGTTACAATTCCCCAGCTCTGCTGTCGTAGACAATAGCTAAGTGAGTAGGTGTACCTGTGTTCTAATAAAACTTCCTTCACACACATACACACAAAAAAAAACAGGTGGCAGGAGGCTCTGGCCTTTGTGCCACAATTTGCTGGCCGCTGTTTTCGAGACAGAGCTCAGGGGCCTTCTGCTCACTGAGCACTCCGATGGGGACTCCCAGCAGAGCTGAGTCTTTGGAGAGGCAGAGGGGTGGCTCCCCGTGTGTGGGTGCCTCTGAGTGTGGCTCGCTCTCTCTGTCCTGGAGAGGCTGTTAAAAGGCTCCTCTTTCCAGCAGCGGAGCCTCATTACTCATGGGCTGGAAAGCGATGTTAATTTCCCCCAAGCGGGAAGCAGCTGCACTTGTGAGCCGGGGCTCATTTTGCTGCATGAATATTTATGGCATGTCCCTTAATTAAGCCCAGAAATCAAATTTACCCTGTTCACGGGGGCCACAGAGGACTATAAGGCCATATCAGGAACCAGCCTCTTGCACTTGTGAAGTAAGGTTGCTAACGAAACATTTATGTCCAGAGGCGTGTGGTGGCCAGGGCCAGTGTCCACAGGCCTGGCGCAATTGGGCGCTCTCTGGCAGGTCAGGCACCCTTGCTATGGTCACATGCAGGGGTAGAGGGATACCTCAGCCACCTTGCTGAGCCCTGCTGCGTGCCTACTGTCCCCAGTCTTTGTGGGTGACATAGAGGTGGCCCCAGGCCAGAGCCCCCAAAATGCTTTTTGTTTTCTGACTCCAGGATTTACGATTGGCCTCAAAGGTCACTCTAGTGGCAACAGCTCGGGGAGGGAGAGCCCCTGGCTGGGAGCTGGGTGTGCTTTTCCCCTGACACTTGATCCTGTACAACGTGGGCAGGCTCATCAGCAATCTAGCCTCAGTTGCCCCATCGTCACAATGATGAAGGAAATCATGGGATCACCAGCATCGTGGAGTCTTCACTGAGCCTCAAGGCAGGCAATGGAAGAGAAAATATTTAGGGGAATGGTTCCCCAAAATTCTGGGGTTTCCTTTGCCTCCGCCCCCCCCCCCCCGCCCCCCCTTAAACCCCTTAAACCCAAGGGCTGAGGAAAGCCCACTCTCTGCGCAGCTCAGTAACCTTGAGAGTTTCCGGAAACCATAAATCTTGGCTTTTTTTCGAGGGGTTCTGTCTCCAGAGACCTGCTTGGGCCCTCATATCCTCTTCTGAGGAGCCAATAAACCAAGCAAATATCATAAAGCTCCTCCCCCAGCCTGAGCCCTGATGGAATCAGAGGTGGCATCAGGAAGGCCGAGTTTCAGAGCACGACCATCAATCAAGTTGAACCTGAAACCTCCCTCTTTTCATTCCAGAAAAATGGAACTTGCCTTTGGTTTCTCTCTGCTGTTGTCTTTTTCATTGTTTTCCTCTTTGAACTTTCCACAGCACCTGAGAGATCCCACCCTGTGCTCCTGCCCCACCTCCAGGCTGCTGGTGGGGACCAGGCCAAGAAGGATGATTTCCTAAGGTGGGTCCAGGTGTGCAATCATCCCTGGGCCTTGGCAATCAGCACACCTTGTAAATTCGAAAGTCAACAAGATGTGAAAGCAGTGAGGACCTCCAGGCTGGAGAGAAGGAAGTTGGGGGGTGAGGGTGGGTCAGTTAAGGATGGCTTTAGTGCCCTCTGTCTTTCCTGACGAGCCTGCCCCACCCCTGGAGCCCTGGGATTTCCTGCTCTCACTGTCCACTTTCACATGCTGAGCTCGGACCTGGTCACAACAACAGCCCAGACCCTGAGAGCACCCTGAGAGGCCTCTCTCTCACGACCTCTCACTACAGACAGGGAGGCTGCAAATATAGGGTGGGCTTGGCAAGGTCAGTGTCAGGGCAGGTGTAGTGGCGATAACACTGGGTTGGGGTCAGGAGGCCTGGACTCTGGTTGTTGCTTTGGCTGAACCCAGACCAGGCCACACACAGAGCCCTGATCCCCCTCACTGTTGAGCCCTAACTGCAGGTTGCTGCCTTGCCTTCCAACCACAGATCACTAGGAGGTAGGAGCAAAGATCACAGCCTCCAGTGGCCCATCTCAATCACAGGAACCACTTACTGCTCTTTCTACCCAGGACACCGTCTTCACTGAACAAGGATGCCATGCTCTTACTGCTTTGGAGGTTTGATGCAATGGGCCCTTCAGAGGAGTGACTTTGGGAAAAGTCTCTGTACTTCAGTTTCCTCACCTGTAAGTAAATGGGAATTATAATTTGCTCCCCACCACCTCCCATTCTCTTGGTTTCTTATGAGGATCAAATGAGATACTGATTATGAAGGCACTTTATTAGCTGAATGTTATTACAGATGAGAGAATGTTTTGAAATGATCCCATTGTTTTTGTCATTATTGGATGTCTCATCTCCTTCCTGGCTAGCCAGAGGATCTGATCCCCTGTAGAGACCTAGACCCAGGAGAAAGTTCAGTCCAAGCCAAGATGAGGCCAAGAGTTCTGCCAGGGCCCTACAGGGCCCAGAAAACTCGAGGACCTGCAGAGTCAGATGGCTGAGCATCCTTTGTCCTTGTTAAGAACCAAGTCTATGGGTTGGAACAGTGGCACCACATAGCTGGCACCCACTTAGTTCGTCGGTTGGTGCTAATATGGGCCCACAGGTGATCTCAAAGGATTTGGGTGCCTAGGCTTGGGCTCTGCCTCCCCACAATCCCACAGAAACCCCCAGTCTCTGCCTGAGAGACCGGGGAGGCTCTACTGGGTCCTGGACACACAGGTTCCTCCTACACCTAAACACTCTCCTGATTTCCACTAGCTTATGTGTTTTGGGGAGGAAATGTAATTCACAAGCTTCTGATTCATTTGCATTAGAGCCATCACAAAGCTTTGTAAAAGCCATTTGGATCCTGTTGGAGAATCTTGGGGCTTCCTAGGTGGCGCTAGTGGTAAAGAACCTGCCTGCTGATGCAGGAGATGTAAGAGATGTGGGTTCACTCCCTGGGTTGGGAAGATCCCCTGGAGGAGGGCATGACAACCCACTCCAGTATTCTTGCCTGGCAAATCGTATGGACAGAGGAACCTGGTGGGCTACAGTCCACAGAGTTGCAAAGAGTCAGATATGACTGAAGCGACTTAGCATAGGAAACCTAAGCCATTTTTGAAGGCCCTTTCCTTCTCTCAGGGAAAAAAGGAAGTCATACTGCTCCAGGGACACCCAGCGGAAAACATTCAGTACTTGTTGCCCCACTGGGCTCTGCACAACTGGAAATGAAAGACTCAAGTCATTCTCCCTTGGAGCACAACAAACCCTAATTCTTTAATTGTTTTGGCTGTACTCTGTGGCATGCGGGATCTTAGTTCCCTGACCAGAGATCAAATTCAGGCCCTCCACTGAAGCGTGGAGTCTTAACCACTGGGCCTCCAGGTAAGTCCCCAGCAAGCTCTTATGCCCAGCAAGCAGAACCCTCCATGATTTGACCTAAGCGATCTGTATAGCAGACAGCTCTTAGCAACCTACCAGGAAGGGACTATTTGCAGTCGGAATCCTGTGATGTTCATTGCAGCCTCTGTCATGCTGTTCCTTCACTGTGACTACATTTCTTTCCTGCTATTCCTAAAATTTTATCCGTTCTTTGAGGCCCAACTCCAACCCAGCCTCAACTTTCCCTTGATCATTTTGAGTAAAGCAATATGCAGCTCAGATTTGGTACTAAGTGACAGCAGTAAGTGTTTATTGAAGAATCAGAGAGTGAACAGACAGATGGAATGGATAGATGACAGGGCCTCAGATGATGTTTCTCTATATTTTCTTCTTTCCTGTTTTTCTTTTAAAACGTGCCAGGGCCAGAGTTTGGCACGTGCAGAGGTTTGTCAAATACCTGAAGGAATGAATAAGCATTAGTAAATGAATGGATACAGGAGTTTATTTATAGAGTATGATTTTTTTTTTTTTTAAACTGCACAGCATGGAAGATCTTAAGTTCCTGATCTGGGATTGAACCTGCACCTCCTGCATTGGAAATGTGAGTCTTAACCACCGGACTGTCAGGGAAGTCCCTAGGGCATGTTCTATGGGCCAGATGCTGGTGTGACAGCTGGGAATAAGTCATGCATTCAGCCCTCATGCCCTTACATTTCAGCTGAGAAGTCAGGCTGACACAGAGAGTTGCATAATTCATTTCTTATTTAGTTTCTTTTGTGATAAATGCCACAAGGGAGGAAAACTAGTGAGTAAATAACTGAGTGAGGGAGGGATGAGTGAAGACAGGACTAAGCAAACAGACTGAGGGAGGGAATGAATATATAAATGAATATCAAGGAGGACAAATGAAGGAATGAAGGAATGATGAGTAAAGACTCATCAGCGACAAGGGAAAGTATCCATATCACATGATCCAGGGTTATGGTCACGAGGACAAGACCAAGAAGCCAGAGTTGCCAGAAGTCAACCCCTTCGACTCCCCTGGGGGCAGAGGCAGCAGGCTAGGTGGGAGGGGCTCCCAGGCCAGTGAGCTGGGTCCTCTGCAACCTGAGGTCAGCATCACTACCTCAGCACCTCCAAAACTGCAAGTTGGACTTAGAAAGGTCTGAAGACTTTAACATGGAGAATCTCTGGGCATTGCAAGGTCTGATTGTTTGCTTAGCACATGGAGTAAACCTCAAAGCTTTTACAATCACGTGCAGCATTACTCATAGCCTCTATAGTGACGAATCAGAGTGAGAATAGGAAAGGGGCCTGCCCAAGGCATATCACCAAACCCCTGACTTCAAGGTGCCTTAAGGAGTCTTTGCTGGGATGCACAAGGTCTCTTATAATCCAGCCCTCTTTTCATCTCTGACCTCTTCTCCTAATCCTCTCCCCAGGCACATGCTTGCCCCGAGCCTTTGCACTCCTGTTTCCCTCTGCGTGGAGGGTATCCCAGATATCTGCAGAGCTGGCCCTCTCAGGGCTTTGCTCAAAAGCTACCCTAAGGCTTTCTGTGGCTCTGCATCTATAATTTTGTCACTGACCTCTTCCTTCTATATCTCCTTAACCTGCTTTGATTTTTCTCCATAGCACTTATCCTGGAAAATGTCAGTTTTCATTCCAATCCCAAAGAAAGGCAATGCCAAAGAATGTTCAAACTACTGCACAATTGCACTCATCTCACATGCTAGCAAAGGAATGCTCAAAATTCTCCAAGCCAGGCTTCAACAGTACGTGAACCGTGAACTTCCAGATGTTCAAGCTGGATTTAGAAAAGGCAGAGGAACCAGAGATCAAATTGCCAACATTCATTGGATCATCGAAAAAGCAAGGGAGTTCCAGAAAAACATCTACTTCTGCTTTATTGACTATGCCAAAGCCTTTGATTGTGTAGATCCCAACAAACTGTGATTCTTCAAGAGATGGGAATACCAGACCACCTTACCTGACTCCTGAGAAATTTGTATGCAGGTCAAGAAGCGACAGTTAGAACTGGACTTGAAACAACAGACTGGTTCCAAATTGGGAAAGGAGTATGTTAAGGCTGTATACTGTCACCCTGCTTATTTTACTTATATGCAGAGTACATCATGCGAAATATCAGGCTGGATGAAGCACAAGCTGGAATCAAGATTGCTGGGAGAGATAACAATAACCTCAGATATGCAGATGATACCACCCTTATGGCAGAAAGCAAAGAGGAACTAAAGAGCCTCTTGATGAAAGTGAAAGAGCAGAGTGAAAAAACTGGCTTAAAACTCAACATTCAAAAAACAAAAATCATGGCATCTGGTCCCATCACTTCATGGCAAATAGATGGGGAAACAATGGAAACAGTGAGAGACTTTATTCTTCTGGGCTCCAAAATCACTGCAGATAGTGACTGCAGCCATGAAATTAAAAGATGCTTGCTCCTTGGAAGAAAAGCTATGACTAACCTAGACAGCGTATTAAAAAGCAGAGATATTACTTTGCTGACAAATGTCCATCTAGTCAAAGCTATGGTTTTTCCAGTAGTCATGTATGGATGTGAGAGTTGGACTATAAAGAAAGCTGAGTGCTAAAGAATTGATGATTTTAAACTGTGGTGTTGGAGAAGACTCTTGAGAGTCCCTTGGACTGCAAGGAGATCCAACCTGTCCATTCTAAAGGAGATCAGTCCTGAATGTCCATTGGAGCAACTGATGCTAAAGCTGAAACTCCAATACTTTGGCCAGCTGATGCAAATAACTGACTCATTGGAAAAGACCTTCATGCTGGGAAAGATTGAAGGCAGGAGGAGAAGGGGCCAACAGAGGATGAGATGGTTGGATGGCATCTCTGACTCTATGGACATGAGTTTGAGCAAGCTCCAGGAGCTGGTAATGGACAGGGAAGCCAGGTGTGCTGCAGTCCATGGGGTCACAAAGAGTCAGATGCAACTGAGCAACTCAGTTCATGCATCTGACTCTTTGTGACCCCATGGACTGCAGCATGCCAGGCTCCTCTGTCTAATGCTCTGTAGATTTTTCTTATTTTGTTGATCCTGTTTTTTCTTCTAGGATGCCGACTCAAGGAGGGCAGGGGTTTTGTATTGCTTTGTTCCCTGCTATATCCCCGCAGCTGGCATATAGCCTGCCCACTAAATATGTAATGAATAGATAGGTGCCCACTGCATATGTATGTACTGAATGGATAAATGGAGTGAAGTCTCCAATCCAGCCTCTTCTAAAAGCTGCTATCGCTATTTTGTCTTGCTTGGACATTGCAACAACCTCCTTGACCCTTAGCCTCTTTCTCACCCTAGCCTTCTCCCTGAGCTCTCAGGCTTGTCTTGACCCCCAGATGCCTCTTTGATCCAGGGTGCTTTCTTCTATGATAACTATGACCACATCATTCCTCCTCTGGAAACTCTTTCCTCTCCCCATTTTCTTTTCTCTGGATTCTGTCTTTCCTGATCCTGTAAAATGACACACAAGATTGACATACCACAAAATGACATACCACACACAGAAAGTGGTAGGTACTGTTATCCCTGACGCGAAGGCATCGGTTTAAAGTTGTGGTGAGGAGGGAGGGGACTGTTTCAGGGTATGGGGGGTGTGCAAACAGCATGGCAAGCACGTGGGGATGGCAGCTGGGTGGCACGAGCAGAGCGACTGTGGTAGACTGGGCTTGCCGGTGGGCTGACTTCAGTAGGAGAATCCTGACCACTAGGTGAGAGAAGCAGTTGGATCGGATCCCAGAAGGTATTGACTACAAAAGCAAGGAGCTCTGCCCCGTTCTCTAGGCACAGGAAACCTCTAAGTGCTCCTTCACCGACTTCGAACAGTTTGCAAACCTGCTGAGGAGCCAAGTGCTGCGGTTGTGACTTTCATACAGAGGGTTCAGGAGAACCCTTATAACAGTCCTTTGAGATCTGTGTTACTGGCTCCCTTTTATGTATGTGGAAACCAACACTCCAGAAAGGTCGAGTAACTTTCCCCAGACAACCAGATACAGCAGAAATTTGAAACCACGTGACCTGAGATCTTTGTGTCTTTTTGTCCCCTAGGAGCGTTTGTTATTTTTTGTTATTTAGTCACTCAGTCATGTCTGACTCTTTATGACCCCATGGACTGCAGCCTGCCAGCCTCCTCTGTCCATGGGGTTTCCCAGGCAAGAATGCTGGCATGAGTTGCCATTAACTTCTCCAGGGGATCTTCCTGATCCAGGGATTGAACCCACGTCTCCTGTGAGTCTACTGCTTTGCAGGTGGATTCTTTACCACTGAGCCACCGGGGAAACCCTCCCCCAGAGGCCTGCATGCACACACGCTAAGTCACTTCAGTCCTGTCCGACTCTGTGCGACCCTATGGACAGCAGCCCTCCAGGCTCCTCTGTCCATGGGATGCTCCAGGCAAGAATCCTGGAGTGGGTTGCCATTTCCTTCTCCATCCCCAGAGGCCTAGTGCTCATCAAATGCTTGTTGACTGAATTCCAGTTTTGCCACAGAGCTATCCCCAACACCCAGGAGGGTGATGATGCTTCACCCTAACAGCGGCGCCTTCCTTCTTCCCAAAGCAGCCTCCAAAGCTTCAAGCTGCGAACTGCGCCTTCACACCACCTTCTGTGGCTTTGGGAGTCAAGGGGAGAATTCACAGTACTTTGGAAAACACATTTTCTTTTAAGGAAGAATTTTTTGTTTTCATTTCAAACAGCCCTGGCTGGTGACGAGTGGTGAGGAAAGGTGCCCTGTTTTCCATCCTCACACCTATTTTCAGGTGGGGGCAGGGAAGGCTCCGGCCCAAAATGTTATTTCAAAATCTTTCCGGGCCTTGCAGCTCCATTTCCAGGCCACATGCCTCAAAGAAAAGCACAGTTTCCCATGACGTCGTGTTTTGCCCTTTCTGGTCTGAGCACCTTTCAAAGGGGGACAACCCAGCGTGTTCCAACATTCCCTCCTGCCCCATAAATAGAGCTGCATCGTGTGATGTAGGGCGCCCAATGGCCCTGCTCCCGATAGGCATGCTTGCCAAGAGCCGCAAACTCAGGCTGCTCCTCCCAGGCCCTCAAGAGATAGAAGACAACATGTGTGACATGAATGCTCCCTGCCCGCTCTCTGCCATCTGAGGCACATTCCTGAAAGGAGCAAGGCCAGCAAAGTCTTGTCATATGTCGGGGGTGTGAACAGAGGTAGATGACATGCTCCCTGCCAGGGACGGCCACGTTTAGACACTCCCGGATAGCCAGCTGCCACTTTATTAACAGAAAGTATCCCCATCTGAACCAGGCTGGGAAAGAAAATATTTATGCTTGCCTGTCAGGAGGACCTTCATTTTTCTTCCAAGGGAGCCAGCCAAGGTGCTGGCCCAGGGATGAAGGAATGTGACATGTCTGTGGGGCTGCTCCAAGCTCTTCTCTGGCCTGGGGTTGATGGAAACTCCAGAATATCCACAGGAGAGCTCTAGACAAGTACGAGGGGCTTCAGGAGGACTGGATGTTGGAGCCCAAGCGAGGCAGGGCCAGGGCAAACAGAACACACCCTGGACCCTGTTAAACTGTGAATGAGATATCTGGGTGTGGATGTGGAGGCTGCAATTAGAGATCCTGTCCAAATGCACCTTGAAATGATTCCAGTATTGACTAAAACCATGGAGTTACATTAATCTGAGGAGTGACTGTATGGAGAATAAAATAATCTTGCCTCCTTAGAAACTGTCAACACAGCAGCTAAACTCGTCACTTAAGCTGGGCACATATTAAAACCACTTTGTGTTATTGTTTTGATCATGGTCATTATTTTATACAAAAGTCACAACCAATTCTTTAACGATTTCAGGGATACATGTGGATCTGAGCCTGGGAAACCGTACTCCTGGAGACAACTACACATACCGATGATGGTGATTGAGTAATAAGGCTCAGAGCTGCACAAGCCACGTGGCCCTGGGGAATGGAGGCTTTGGCCTCATGGGCATAGCAGGATGGAGAGGCTCACCTCCCCTAACTCCCAGTGCTAGATGGCTTATTCCCAACAGAACATGCATATTGGAGTTAGAAGTATGTTACTTGCTCAGTCATGTCTGACTCTTTGCGACCCCATGGACTGTAGCCCTTTAGGCTCCTTTGTCCATGGGATTTTCCAGGCAAGAATACTGGAGTGGGTTACCATTCCCTTCTCCACGGGATCTTCCCTACCCAGGGACTGAACTCTGGTCTCCTGCATTGTAGGCAGATTCTTTACTGTCTGAGCCACCAGGGAGTCAGGAGACCTGGGTCCAAATCCCAACTCTACCTTGTAGAGTTGTGCAACTAACTCTGAGCACCTTATTTAAGATTTAATCTCCCTGATACGATGGAGCTAATAAATGTCTCCCTCAGGGGGAAGGGGGCTATCTTGAGAATAATGTGTGCCAACTACCTCTGTAAAACACTCAGCACAGTGAGAGCTCAGTAAGTGATTCCAGAAGCAGTGGTGGGAGTAACACCCATTACTCCCCATCTAGAAGTGTGTCAGTAATTTTTGCTGATACGTGAATTAATATTTGCAAATGTGTGCAACTGTAATTCCTAGTTCATACCTGTATTAGTCTACTTGGGCTGCTATAACAAAAAACCACAGATTGAGAGGTTTAAACAAAAGACATTTATTTTCTCATGGTTCTGGAGGCTGAAAAGTCTAGGAGCAAGTTGCTGGCAGATTTCTTTCTGACTTGCACTTGGCCACCTTCTCACTGTGCCCTCACACGGTACAGAGAGCAGCTCTCATCTCTCTTCCTCTTCTTATAAGAACACCAATCCCCTCATAGGGGCCCCACCCTCATGATTTCATCTAACTTAATTGCCTCCCAGAGGCCCTACCTCCTAATACCATCACATTGGGGGTTGGGATTTCAACATATAAATTTGGGGGGAGGACACAAATATTCAGTCCATAACAATATCTGTATGTGACATGTTAATTCATATCTGTATCTGCTTATGAACTGGTGTATTGTCTTAATGTCCACTTATGTCTTGTAAGCTAAAACATAGAACAATGGTGGAACAGAGGCTTATATACTTATGTACACATGTGTAGACCTATGTGTACATGAGAGCCTGGCACAGGTTGAAGTCATGGGCTTAGGCCGCCTGTGCAAGTGATCCATGTGTGATATGTGTACACATGTGTATATAAGCCTGGGAAGGGCATGACTCAGACTGCTGTAGGTAGCTGCCCTTTAGCCCAGCCTGGCAGGGCTCCTGCTCCTTCCAGCCCTTAGCAGCTGCTGAAAGGAAGTGGACAGAGGGGCTTGGAGGCTCTCTGGGACCAGGGATCTGTCAAGCCTGAGATCCTCAGCTGCAGGTCTGCCTGGTCTACGCTGCAGAGGAACCCCAGCCTGAGGGCACAGTGTGCCTGGAGAGGGGACATGGAGCCTCTCTTTGACGTGGGGAACTTTATCTGCTCATCTTCATCCAGCAGGAGACCCATCTTCACCTATTCAAATGAATCATTTATCTCATTTAGAGCCTTCCAAGCTTCAGCCCAAATGACATTTGCTTAGCAATTGGCCTGTTTGAAAAGCCGCTGTATTAGAGCCAAACACTGCACCATCTTTCTGAGCTGGGGGCATGGGGAGACAGGCCCGTGGGATACAGCAGGAGGGAGGTGGGGGTGTTCAGTCGGTCAAGGATCCTACGGAAACAGGCAAACACATTATCCACTCCAATACAGGCAATCCCCACCCCCCCTCCCCCAGGGTGGCTAATTAGCTGGTGGCTGCCCCGGCTCTGTACTTGACTTGCAGAATTAGAATGCTCAGCACAGAGATCCATGTTTATGCTCAAAATCATTGTCCCTCTTCCCCAATCAGGAGAGGAGCTCTGACTGTGAGTTCTGGGTCCTGGAGACTGCTCAAGTGGCATTTCAGGGGCCTGGATGGAGCTCCTCCTCCATAGAAACTCCTGCTCTGTTGGAGGCCTCAGAAAATGGCAGGCTCACCAATGCAGGCACACAGAACATATCCACACACGAGCATAAAGTCTCCTCGTGTATGTAAACATGATGCTGAGGCACCGCCACAACGAATTCACCCAGAGGCATAGGTACCCGCCCTCGGAGACACGCATATGCTCCCAGCACATCTGTTCACAGACACCCAGAGACACACAAGGAAACACGCCTGCACCTGTGCATGCAGACACATGCCTAGACTTACAGGTACGTGGTACATACACCTTCACAGGCTCCCTGGAATAGGACACACGTGGAGACGGGGAAGCTGCTTAAATCTGTAGAAACGAAAATTCTTAGAACCTAACCTCAGTGATTCTCATCAGCATCAGGTATGAGAATCAGGTATGGGATTATATGTGAATGATACACCAGAGGAGATAGCTGGTATCAGATTCAGAAATCAAGCAAATCAGAATTCTATCACAATCACCAGGGAGTTTTATATAAATCCTCATACCGGGCTCCCCCAGAATCTGATAAGCCACTGGCTTAGGCTTGTGATATAGGGGTAATGTGGTGAATTTTAAAATGTTCCCTTGTATAATGAGCAAAGAACAGTTTTATCATTAAAAATAAAATTAAATGGTGCCTTGCTGACTCTTAGGAGAAAGACCAGTTTGATTGAGAACTGTTAGGACTTTTTAAGGGATGGCTTTTTCATTTTGTTGTTTCAAGAACGCAGAACAATTCTGAACTTTTTCCTAGTTGGCTTCCTTATATCTTTATTGAACAGATAGGAATAGTGATGACAGATACACCTTGTCTAGATTTTGATTCAACTACAGACGTTTCAGATTCACTGTCTAGCCTGGAGATCCCACCCCTGCCTTCTACAGAGAAGGAAACTGAGGCCCAGGCAGGGCAAGCTACTGCTCAAGCTCATCCAGCTATTAGTGGTTTCTGTGCGCTAATGTATGGCATGCACACAGTAGGAGCTCAGCAAGTGTTAGCTGCTATATTATGATGATTATTGTTAATATTATCGCTATTCTAATCATAAGTCATCGTCACCAGCAGAGCAGGACTAAGAATCCAGATCTTCCTCCCGTCCGGTTTATGGTCTTAGGATGTCCTTGCCAGCTGAGAAGACACTGAGGGGGCGGCAGAATCTGGGCACCCTGCCCAGGCCCCTCTTCTCTAGTTACGCTCCTGTTTGAGGTTCTCCAATCCTTCCAACTCCCAGGCAGAGGGGCAGAGGATGGTTGCCAGGAGTGGTAAGGGTGGCAGGATGAACTTTCCCTTCTGACAGCTCCCGCTGTCAGTCAGGGCTTCAAAGGACAGCGCTGACTTCTGCTGTGTTGGGAGAACTACGCTGCCTTCAGATATACAACTTTTGCTGTGCTCTGGGAGAACAGAGAGGCTGCAGGTATCAGGACTGGGAGCTCCCTTTCTCTGCGCGGCTCCCTGGAGAGTTTCTTCAGGCCAAGGAAAGCTTTGTTCTAACCACTTCTCCCCGAGCCAGCGCTGCTGGGTGGTCTAGGGGCAGAAGGGCAGAATGGGGGTGGGCAGGGCAGGCCCTGGGTGCGGAAGTATGGGGTCCAAGGCTAGGGCTGGGGTGGGGTGGGGTGGGGGAGGAAGGGGGTGGGATCTGTGTGTGGGGGCTTGTGAGGGCTGGTGCAAAGGGAGAGCGGAGGTCCGCATAGGAAGGTTTGGAGGCATCGAGAGTGGGAGGGGCCAGCAGATGACAGAATCATGGGAGGGACCAGAAATTTAGGCGGGGCGGGGGGGGGTCTGCCAGGGTGAGCGCACAGACGAAGTCCCCCTCCCTAGATTCTGCTGTCCCAGGTGGCTAGCGGGAAGGGTCCACCGCGTGGCGCTGAGCCCCCTGTATTTTGTGTCTGAGGCTCCAGAACATATGGCCGACCCGTCCCCCCTTCTCCCCCCACCCCCGCCGAAGGGCTGCCATTTGGAACGCATTTGCAGACACATGGATTGTTTTTAAGTTAATGCTTTTTAATTCACTCTGTTTCCCAGTTGTCGTTTTTTATTGAAAAGGCGGATTCTGCCGGTGTGTGTTCCTTTGCGGGGGCGGGGTGGGGGGTGCTTCACCAACAGAGATCCGAGGAGAGGCAGAGACAGAGACAAAGGCGGTGCGAGACACCGGGCAAGGAGTCAATAGGGTCAGAGAGCGAGAAAGAAAAGAGACTGGAAACGGGAGCCGGGACAGGGGGACACACAGAGACCCCAAGAAAGGGGAAGGGAGGGAAGAGCAAGTGTGCTGAGAAATCCTGCTCCGGGGGATCCAGGGCGGACCCTGCCACCTCCAGCTCCTGGGGCTTTCTCCGGCTCTCTGGTTCCCTTCCGCGTAGACTAGGCGAGTTGGGCGCCGGGAGTGGACTGGAAGTCGCCACGGACCGAGTACGCAGGACCAGGGTCTTCGAGGGCTAGGGATCCGCGATCCGACAAAGAGGACCCGGGAGTCGGAAGCGTTCCGCTCCTGCCTCCGCAGTTCCGTTTTAGAGCCGACCCCAATCCTGCGCTGCGGTTCCCCTGGCCTGCTGCGCCGCCTGGAACAAGCGCCCCGACCTCTCTGAGCCCTGGCTCTGCCACCTGTGGACAGAGAGGCCTGCTGCTGGCCGAGGGGCTAAACGGCTCGAGGGCGTGGGGAGCAGAGCTGCGTCAACACCGCGGCTCCGCGGTTAGGGCAGAAATCCTGGGATTTTCGGTCTGGGCCGCTGCCCCGGGGTGGTGGTGGGGGCTCATGTTTATGCAGGACTGGCGGGGACGGGAGACAGCGGGGCCCGGGCGCTTCCTTCCTTCGCAGCTGAGAACCATTTGGTTCTCCTCCCACCGCGCCACCGCCCCTCTCCCTTTCCGCGCCAGGTTCGTGCTCAGACGCGTGAGTGTGAACACACACCCGCGGACACACAAAGACGCTCACAGCCCAGCACGTGGCGGAGGTGTAGACGCTGGGTGGTGGCGTGGGCACACAGGCGACGCGAGGTCCTGGGGACTGGGATAGAGCCGGTTCCCTGGGCGGAGAGGGTGCGTTCAACCGGCGCGGCTCTCAGGCCTGGAGCCTAAGAACTGAAAAAGCCCGGGATAATTAGAGCTAATTACACGTGTGCACACAGCTGCAGCCTCGGGCGCAGGCGAGGGGGCCGTACGGGCCACCCCTCCCGCGGCCTGACCCCCGCGATCCTGCCCAGCGTGGGGAGGGGGTGGAGTGGCGCATCTGGGTGCGGGTCGGAAGAGGCAGGGTGGGATCCCGCGGGCGGAGAGGCCCCGGCGTCCGGAGTCGGGGTGAGCCCTCTGCCTCCAAAGAGAGGCCCTCATCACACCCGGGTGCAGCCAGGGACGCCCAGGGATGGCAGTGTGGCCGAGCTAGAAGCTAGGACCAGAATTGGGGTCCGAGTACCCTTGGCCTTATGCTGAGCGGGCCCAAGCGGGAGGTCCGGAGCTTATGGGCTTCGATAGTTTCAGACTCCTGAGCACTCCGGTCTCTGCAGAAGGCTCATGCGTACCCAGTCGGCAGAGGTCAGTGCTGCCAGGGACCTGAGGCCGCTGGACCAGGAAGGGACAGTCCGGTGCTGGTGTCAGGAGACCATTACGTGTATGCCCGAATGAGCCACAAGACCCCCGAAAGGGCGACCTCTCTGAGCCTTCGTTTGCGCTTCTGTAAAATGGGAATGCGGAGATCCCTGCGTGCTGACTCCGAGGGGCTTCGGATGCAGAGTCCAAAAAGAGTGAGAAAAGGAGCGAATTTCTACGTGTGGATGAGGGTTTAGAGTTTGCACTGCTAGTCTGAATCAGCGTTCTCATTTTGTGGTTTCAGGAGCCTTTGGCGGACTGGGTTAGAGCAGCATCGGTGGAGGGAGTTATATTTTTGTATTTTATAACTGACGCTCAGAGAGGTCGAACGTCTCAGGGCAGGTCACACAGCGGGAAGAGGCAGCTGACTTTCCGGACTTCACATTTCAAATTCAGACTCGGCGCAACTCTCCTCCACCCGTCCTGGTCGCCCCTGGAACCCGGGCACCCGCCGGCGCTCTGCGGAGCCTGGTTGCTGTAAGAGTACGGAACGCGATCTCTCGCGGTGGGTTCCGCCGCCCCAGCTCGCTGTGAGCCCATGGCGCCCCCTTGCGCTCGTGGCCGGAGGCGCACCCGGCTCCTGGCCTGGCCCCTGCCGTCTAGCATCTGACTCCTCCGCCTCAGTTTGCGATGATGCTGGAGAGGGTTGATGAGCTTCAGACAGGGTGACTGGAGGTCACACAGGGATGCGCTTCGTATACCGTGTACTTCGTAAACTGTAAAGCATGGTACGCACTCGGTTCCAGCGTTTGGACACCGCCACAGTTTTCCATGCGCTTCCACCTCTGTTCTTGAATCCAGTGAGGTTGGCAGGGCAGGAATTATTCCCAGTATACAAATGGGGCAGCTGAGATAGACCCACAGCCATTCACTGGCAAGGAGTGGGGCCAGCAGCCAGGCTGCCTCTGCTTTCCCGCCTCTCATTGCTCCTTGCTCCAGTGGTGGCCTTCTTGTTCTCTTGGAGGTTAAGGAAGAGTTAGATCTGGGTTGGAATTTCATTCTTGTACTGGCTGTGAGATTGCAGTCAAACCACAGAACTTCTCTGGGCATCAGTTCTGAACCTGTACACTGGGATGAGGGTGCGCCTCAGACTGTTGGGGGAGGGGTGAATTAATGAGACAGGGGTCAAAGCTTGCAGAGCATGGAGTCAGGCAGCTGGTTCTGGAACAGTAGGTGCTTTCATCAGGGAAGATGGCAGCTGCTGTGACTACCCCACTGGGAAGGAGGAGGGGTGGAGGACTGTGCCCCTCCTGGGGTGGACGGTAAGCCTGGCACCTCAGGGGTCTGACCACTTGCTGGGACTTGAGGAGCAGTGTTCATGGCCTACTGCCCACTGCCTTGCAATCCACTGACCTTGTCCAGGACCTTAGGCAGGTTCTGGGAGGGCTTCTCCTCCTTATGAGAGGGCACACACAAGCCCTGAGAAGGAAGAAGCCACTTCCCTAGAGCCACACAAGGAAAGATTTAGGGCTTGCCCCAGACACATGGAGGGTGAGGAGGCCAGGTGAATGAGGGCTGGGTCTTGGTGGGGAAGTGAGCAAAGGAAGAGGTGGCAGGTAGGGTCCCTGCTCTATAGAAGACCCAAGAGGCTTCCAGGGGGGCAGTCTCAAGGGCATCAAGGGGTGACACAGTAGAAAGGCAGGAGACATATTTGAGGCAGGTGATAGGACCTGAAAGGGCGGTAGAGCTGTTAGCCCCGCCCTCTCTGGGGAGATACTGAGTCTTGGGGGCAGGAACCCTCCTCAGGGTGAACCAAAGCCAGTGTGGGGAATGTGGGGCTTCCTGAGCTTGCTGGGGGACAGGTGTCTGAGTGTGGATGCGAGGAACTAGCATCGTTGAGCCCAGTGGTTCATGATCTTCTGAAGCATCAGGATCACAAGAGGATTGCTCCCGCTCCTCCAGAGTGTCTCATGCAGGTCTGGTGTTAGAGTTGACATTTCTAACAAGTTCCTGGGTGATGCTGCTGGTCTGGGGACCAATTCTGAGACTCAGAGAACTTACCCTGAGGCTCCAAGGCTCACCAGCTCCGCAGTCACAGCACATGAGTAACTCTTACTCTGATTGGTTTCAGAGAGCACATCCTGGTATGGGGTCTCACAGAGTCGGACACGACTGAAGCGACTTAGCAGCAGCAGCAGCAGCAGCAGCAGAGGTACAATGTGGCTGGGCCTCCAAGCCCCTTCCTTCTCCCAGTTCCAACGCTGCAATGGCTCAACAAAGAATAACTTCTTCATCTGCCAGATAGGGCAGTCTGGCAGGCTTCCTGGAAGAAGTGGATTGAACTTGCAGGACTAATAGAGGGGAATTAGGGCAACAGCTGGCTAGAGGCTGAAAGGTGGAGACTGAGACAGAGGAAGACCCTCCAGTGATTATGGGTGGTATGGCAGGGACTTGGGGGTCCTGCTCCAGTCTGCCCCTGAAACACACACAGCCCAGGACTGGAAATGGGGACCAGGGGGACTACAATAAACATTAAAATGAATGAGTCATTGCCAGCTGGTCTGACTGGGACAGGCCAGGCTGGCTGTAGGGTCCTTCTGATGGTACTTCCAACAGAGTCCAGGCAGGACTGGCTTCAGCAGCTGCCCTTCCTGCCTTGGTTTCTCCATCTGAGGAATAAGAGTCATGTGTTTGCTGTTTCCCTGACCTTCCCAAGCTGCCAGCAGGATAATATATGGAAATTGCTTTGACCTCCTGAGAAAAGAGGGTCTCCAGGAATAGAAAGTTCAGCCACTAATCCTGTCCCCCCAGACTTCCCACTAATTCCTGCTTCCGATGTCAGCCTGGCAGGTTGAGTTTAGCAAAAGAAAGAACAACTTAGAGGGCTGATGGTTTTTCTAATGGCCCCAGTTCTCCAAGCACATCCACACGCAATCAACGTGCACACATAGCCTGGTCACAGGCCCACCCTCACCACATCCTTCCCCCATGCTCACTCACACACAGGCCTCCCTCGGAGCAGTCATAATTGTGGAGAATAATTAGAACTAACATTTGCACAGTGCCCTGCCGTTGACAGAGCAGTTCCACCCTGTACTTTTGTTTAATCCTCACAACAACCGGAGAGGCAGGGATTATTGCTATTATTAACTGAGGCTCAGAGAGGTTAAGTGACTTGCCCAAGGTTGCTCAGCTAGTAAATGATAGGCACGGCTCCAACTTGGGTCTGCTGACTCTAAACGCTCTCCTCTTTCCGCTGCGCCATGCTCCTTGCTCCATGCTTTCATGCACTTTCCCTTTGTTTGCTCATGGATTCACTCATTCACTCCACAAATATTTATCATCAGTCATGCACCAGACTCTGTACTGCATGCTATCTGCTTTCCTACATCTTCTCACTTAATCCCACAACAGACTACTCAGCTGGGCACTTTTGCCGTCCTGGGTTTACGGTAGAGGAAATGAGTACAGAGAGACTGAGCAAGGAGCAGAGTTGGGATCTGAGCCCACAGTGTGACTCGAGAGCTTGGGCCCCTGTGCCCTGCTCCTGTGCTCCTGCTCACGCACACTCACACCCGGAACCACACACACCCACATACCCAGTCCCTATTCTCCTAGGCAGGGGCTGGGGCAGCAAGCGATCTGTCCAGCCCCACATAGCAGAGCCTCCAGCCTGTCCCTGTCACCCAGACATTTCAACTAAACTGGCCCAGAAAATCAAGGATGGGATTTTCTCCAAAATGCCAGTGGCATCTCTGGGGACACAGTCACATTTTCCTACTGATTACACAACACCGTAGCATTTACAATAGTCACTTGGTCCATCAATACCAGTCGGAGGCAGCAAGAAATGTCCCCCCACCCCCCTACTCTGTGCTGACCCAGGCTGAGTGCAGAGGCAGGATGCAGGGAAGAGGGGACATGGCCCCTCTGCCCTTCACAGGCCCTGGGATGAAGGAGAGATGTACCCCCTCAGGGGGGGCCTGGGGTTACTGTCACTAATGCCTATGGATTTCAGAGTGACACAGACTTCGATTCTGATCTAGACCCTGCACTCTCTCGTCAGTGACCTTGGAAAGTTCAGTTACTTTCTTTCTAGGAGCCTCAGTTTCTTTGTGTGCAAAATGGGGACGAGGACACATCCATCCCAAGATGGTCTGTGCAAACTGGATGGGGACCCAGTTCTGAGCACTGGGTGAGCGGGCAGACTTGCAGGCTGGTCCAACTGAGCTGAGACAAAGTCTGAGACCTCTATCCTGTCCTCTCTTGGAAGGGCAAGGCGAACTGCCAAATGGAACTGCCCGGTGTCTCCTCTGCTCTGTACCAAAGAGAGTCTCAGTGAAGGCTGGTGATAAAGGAGGGGGTGACATGTGTCCATGCACTGGTCATGCCAGATCACGTGGGGCATTTTGGAGTTCTGAGTCCAGATGTTTCTCTTCCTGATCCAGTGGGTCAGGAAGTGCATGAATTTGTGACCTGATCCAGGCAACATCAGTGAGCAAAGATGGGATAAGACTTTAAAAACATGGGACAAAGGGCCCATGTCACAAAGACCATATGTGTGCATACCCAGGCGTGTGTGTGTTTGTCACTATGAAAACAACATGGGTTTCCGAGCCTTGAGTTTCTCATTTATTTAGTAATGTATGTGTATGCTGAGTAAGTATATATTGAACACCTACTATGTGCTAGGACTGTTCTAGATGCTGGGATTACAACCATGAGCAAGATGGGCAAAACTTCAAACCTCTTGGAGGCTGGAGTCTAGTCCAGGAGATAGACAATGTTCACATAAACACAAACGCATGAATCCTCACTTTGCTGTGTGTCTTTGAGCAGTCCGCTTAGGCTCTCTGAGCATGAATGTCTCCATCTGGGATATGACATAAGACTCCTGCCTCACAGAGCAATTCTGAGAGAAGGTACAGATACTGAAAGTGTGTTGCAAACCAGAAAGCCCTGTGCTCACACGCATGACTCTGGGTGTGTGTAACTGTGTGTGCTTGCCAGCACCCGTTTTCCTTGGCTCCGTGAACAGAGCACCTGTGGGACTCCGGAAATAGTCCCAGATTCCATAAAATCCACAACCCCTCCCCCCAGAAACGTAGGGAGGAAACCATATGGCTCTGATATCCTGATTTGGGGTTTGGTTTTGCCCCAAGACAACACATCCTGCAGGTTTCTCTGTTTGAAACTCATTCCTCAAGCCTCTTGCTCTAACTGGCTTCATTTTAAGGAGGGCAAAGGAGGTTGAACTGAACACTGGACATGTCTTAATTTGCATGAAGTGGGGATAAGCCTGGTCCCAGGTAGTGGAGCGGATGCCCAGTGAGGATGCACTGATAGAGGTGTTATTCTCAGCAACACAGCCATCCTCCAAGTCCTTCTTTCCTACCTCCCAGTGAGCATAACTCTCACTCCACTGGATGCAAAGAGCTCGACACCAGTGTTCAAGTGTCAACCCCAGAGCTGCTCCCAGACCAAACCACCCATCACAATCCAACCGCTCCAATACCTCCCAGCCCAGTTCCATTCAGCTCAGCCACACACATCGCACACCTTCCAATTCAACTCAGTCCAACTTGCCCCAATCAGGCAACCTGGTCCGTCCCCACTTATTCCAACCACTCCCCACTTAGCTCGGTGGTGGTAGATAGTACGGAGTAACTCATTCAGTCTCTATTCCTCTCTCCTTAGACTGTGCCTTTTTATCCTGCAGAAGCTGAAAATCTAGAAACTACATTTTCCAGACTGCCCTAAAATTAGAGTTTAAGATGTGATGTAGTTTTCACCAGGTGTCATGAACTCCTGCAAGGCAGTTCATTCAGAAGTGTATCAAATGGACAGACAGGCAGGGCATGAGATACCCATCCATATTTGCAATAATACTAGCAGTTTTCAAAAACATACAAAATTAGAAAAAGCAGTATGGTGTACAATTATGAACATTTCTTCTACTTTTGTGTTTTCTAGCCAAAGAATTTCCTTATCATACTTCTTTTTCCTCTGAGGATAGACCTTGTCCTGCTTTCATACTGAGCTGTACATTTCTGCTGGTGTAGACATACAGAGGAGCATGTTTCTGGAGCCAGAAGCTTGACTAGTGGCTTCCTGATTTGGCAGATGTCTTCCTGATGGTTGCAAAAGAAGCAACTGCCTTGGTGGTCCAAGCCTGCAGGGCAGTTTTGGGAGTTGGTCTTGAAGATACAGCCTAGAATCTGCGTCTTCAGCTCTTCAACCATTACTGTAAGCCATTAAAAACCCATTCACACATTTATTTTGGCTTAAGCAATCCAGGGCTTCCCTGGTGGCTCAGATAGCAAAGGATCCGCCTGCAATGTGGGAGACCTGGGTTTGATCCCTGGGTTACAAAGATCCCCTGGAGGAGGGCATGGCAACCTACTCCAGTATTCTTGCCTGGCGAATCCTCGTGGACAGAGGAGCCTGGCAGGCTACAGTCCATGGGGTCACAATGAGTTGGACATGACTGAGTGACTAAGCATACCACACAAGCTATCCAGAGTGGATTCTGTCTCTGCAACTAAATACCAATCCCCAGCTAACCCAACCCATAAGTAGGTCTGCTGCTGCTGCTAAGTCGCTTCAGTCGTGTCCAACTCTGTGCGACCCCATAGACAGCAGCCCACCAGGCTCCCCCGTCCCTGGGATTCTCCAGGCAAGAACACTGGAGTGGGTTGCCATTTCCTTCTCCAGTGCATGAAAGTGAAAAGTGAGTGAAGTCGCTCAGTCATGTCTGACTCTTAGCAACCCCATGGACTGCAGCCTACCAGGCTCCTCCATCCATGGGATTTTCCAGGCAAGAGTACTGGAGTGGGTTGCCATTGCCTTCTCCCAAGTGGATCTAACCTGCTCCAAACCTTTCCAATCCATCCAAGCCTGTTTAGTCCAGCCTGACCCTAATCAATGTAGCCCAGCAAAACCCAGCCCCAACCAAGCTACCCCCTGCTCACGTTTTTCTATCTCAGTCGATCTAAACTCCATGCAACTCATCCCAATCTAGCCCACACCAACACTCTGTCTAAATAAGCTGCTTATTTCCAATTCGACCTGTATGATCCCATCCAACTCATTCCAACTCAGCTCTAATCCCAATCTACCCAATGACTCTCAACCCAGCCCATTCCATGTGAACTGAGCAGCACAGTCTGTTCACTACCACATATTTTATTTATCCGGAGAAGGTAATGGCACCCCACTCCAATACTCTGGCCTGGAAGATCCCATGGACAGAAGAGCCTGGTAGGCTGCAGTCCATGGGGTTGCTAAGAGTCGGACATGACTGAGCGACTTCACTTGGCAACCCACTCCAGTGTTCTTGCCTGGAGAATCCCAGGGAAGAGATTCTTGGACAGGGGAGCCTGGTGGGCTGCCGTCTATGGGGTTGCACAGAGTTGGACACGACCAGAACAATTTAGCAGCAGCAGGAGAAGCATTTTGTTTATTGGGCATCTTTTAGGAACCCTCACAAGGAAGCAGAGCCAACTTGAACTTCTCTATAGATGTAAAGCCTATTCATTTGTTAACATTTCTTTCTACCTCTCTCTTTCTTGTCATCCCTACCCTCACCCTAGAAACCCTGCCTCCTTGCCCAGGACCATTCCTGTTAGCCCCCACAGTAATTTCTTGGTGTTCAAGGCCCCCGGGGGAAGCCCATCTCCATCACAGTCTGACCTTCCTAGAAGTTCCCCTTAGAACCTCCATTCTACAAAGCCTACCCATTGCAGTGGGCAGAACCTCTAAAACAGCTTCCCAGAGATGTCCTGTCTTAATCCTGGAACTTGTGAATGTAAGGCATCACTCCTGTGATTACACTATATTTTATGGTCCAGGTGACTTTAAGATAGGGGCATACCTATCATTAGCCTACCCAATCACTACCCAGATTAGCTGGGTAGCCCCACTGTAATCACATGAGCACTTAAAAGCAGTGGACTTTCTCCAGCAGGGGAAAAAGGGGGAGTTAGAGGTACTGGAAGCACAAGAAGGACTTGCCTCGCTGTTGCTGGCTTAGGAGATGGGGGTGACCACGTGAAAAAGAATGTGTGTGACCTTGAGAAGCTGAATTATTCCAGAGCCTCCCCTGCAAGACCTTCACTGGCTGACACCTTGATTTCAGCCTTATGAGACACTGAGCAGAGGACTCAGGTGAGCCCACCTGGATTCCTGGTTTACAGACTGTGAGATACTGAATGAGAGTTGCCTTTTTTTTTTTTTTTTAATTTATTTGGCTGCATTGGGTCTTACCTGTGGCATTACCACATGCAGCATTTTCACTGTGGCATGTGAACTCCTAGTTGCAGCATGCGGAATCTAGTTCCTGACCAGACAACAAACCTGGGCCCCCTGCATTGGGAATACGGAGTCTTAGCCACTGGATCACCAGGGAAGTCCCGGATGTTGCTTTCGGTTGCTAAATTTGTGATGATTTGTTACAAAGGAATAGGAAAGTAGTATGCCCACCCTAGGTCCACTCTCTCAGAATTATCTTGATTTTTATCGTAATCAAGAGGAGCAATTAAATATTATAGAATATTGAACACAGATACACCTGGGTTCCAATCCTGGCTCAGTCACCCACTAGCCATGTCGCTTCACCCAGCTTATGCCGCCTTTCTAAGCAGAACTCCATTCATCAGTAAATATGCAGACAATAACTTTTCTGGTCACTTTGCTTGGAAGATTATATATAATACACATTATTACATTCCTGACACACAGCAGGGTCTTAACTATTTCTTTTGTCTGGGATAGCACTGAGCTAATACTAAGTAATCTGTTCATAGATATTAGAGTAAATGAAACTCTTGTTTTTCACTACCATTGCTAACGGTAGGGTAATTTTAATAGAAGGCCCCCAGTTTAAGCCAGAGGAAGAGCTAACTGTGGAAGGTAGGGCCCTGATGGGGAGGGGCTCTGCAGGGATCGCCGGCTCCGCCTGTGTTTGAGTCCAGGTCTTGGACTGGTGAGCTGAGAGCACTAGGGGACTAGGCCACGGGGGGAAGGAAACAAGCCATGAAAAGGAACCAGTGTTAGATATATAAATGAATAAATGCAGTGCTTACGAAATGAACCCACCTGGTGGTCTTGTCTGGATCAAGGGAGTAGGCGAGCCCAGCCAAGGCCATTTGTCCTTCAGTCCCTCAGAAATGCAAAGGAAGCAGATATTGTAGTATCTTACTGATCACCCAGGAGGCTCCCATCCCGCCTCCCGCCCCCCCAAGTCTGACCTTTACAAGTCATGGGACAGTACACAGAATGAGCAACTTGGGCTCCCAGAGAAGGATAGGTAGGCCGACGCCCAAGCCATGCTGTGCTGGAAAAAACTGTGATGACCTGAGCATGTGGAGCAGAAAGGCCTTTTTAACCTCAGAGGTCTCCGGGGTTCCACATTGTCTGGCCCTTGTTCCTTCCTGTGCCTCTGGGGCAGGGACCAGCTGGAGGTCTCCAGGCTGTCATGGCTGTGCTGTAGTTGGCCATGTCCTAGAGCTGTCCATCACATCTCTGTCTAGCTCTGCTCTTCCGTGACCTGCCTGTAGTAGCTTGAAGTTGGCCATGAGGGGTCTTTACTCCACAAAAGGTGGCAAAGGCTACAGTCCAGGCTTTATCCCCTCTGGCAGCTGGTGTTAGACAATCAACAACACCGAAGCTTCCTACTTGGGTGGACTGCGGGGAGGAGCTTCCTGCTCTTTTCTGGGCCTCACTTTCCTCCTTAGTCAAAGTGTGTGGGCTCTTTGGCTACTTCTAAAGGATTTTTTCTCTCATCCCGCCTCGCTGGTTTTGTTTCTCTTTTTTTAGTTCATTAGATACCAAGGAAAAGAGAGGGGGTACTAATAACAAAATGACTATCTTCCTGGTCATACTTAAACAATAAAATTAGTGCTCATAATACTCCTCTTTGAATTTTCTCTTTGCCTAGCCCCATGCTATGTGCTTCATCTCAGTCTTCTGTCTTATTCTGACCATGCTGCTGCTAAGTCGCTTCAGTTGTGTCCGACTCTGTGCGACCCCATAGATGGCAGCCCACCAGGCTCCCCCATCCCTGGGATTCTCCAGGCAAGAACACTGGAGTGGGTTGCCATTTCCTTCTCCAATGCATGAAAGTGAAAAGTGAAAGTGAAGTCGCTCAGTTGTGTCTGACTCTTAGCGACCCCATGGACTGCAGCCTACCAGGCTCCTCCATCCATGGGATTTTCCAGGCAAGAGTACTGGATTCTGACCATGCACACCCCTTATTCAATCATTCAGTGAGTTCCTTGGTGCAAAACACACGTTCCCTCTTGGCTCTGAAATTTGTGCATTTGGTTATAAATCTGGGCGTTACCTGTTTCTAAGTTACTTTGACTAAGGAATTTAATTTCTATCTCTGTTTCCTGACCTTTAAAATGGGAATGATAATAACAGCTTCTACTTCTTGGAGCTATGTTAAGTGAGAAAATCATGTCAAATGCTTAGGATAGTGCTAGTCACATAGTAGCGCTCATTCAATATCACCATCCTTGCACCTGTCCGTGGTAGGCACCCAATAGATGTTTGTATAGGAAAAGAAGGAAGGACTGTAGATAAAAGATGATCAAGAGCATATTAATTATCTATGATTAATTACATTAATTGCTTATACTAATAACTAAATGAATCCTTCACATTTACTTTCCTCAGTCTTCCTGTTTATTTTTACTTATTTATCTTGCTATCTTGCACCCTTAGAGATGGATGTTTTAGAAAGAGTTGGGAATTCATTCATTTAGTCACTCAACAAACCTTCTGGTGCCAGGCTCTGGCTAGGAGCTTGGGAATGAGTTCTGGGTTCTGCTTGTGAGTCACTGAGCCCTCTGGACTTTCAGTGAGGCCAGGAGCTTTGCTGGTAGAAGGACTAGTGCCAGGGTGCCCAACTTCTGGAATAGGGCTATGTTCCCACTGGAACCTGCCACTGTGAACCCAAGGTCAGGTGGCCCTTGGTTTGAACCCTGGCTCTGCTACCTTTGAAGCCATGGTTTCCTCACAGGTAAAATGGGAGTAAAAATCTGCCATGCTGTGCTTAAAGTCTGAGTCTCTCTGTGGGAGGAAGCAAGGGTGCTGCAGGCTTCTGCAGGCGGGTGCAGCCAGTGCCCACTTTTCCTGCCCCTAGTATGAGGACAGGGAAGGAAGCTGACACTTGTTAAGTTGTTAAGCACCTTCTATGAGCTATGTATTTTAATTACAGGCTTCCCTGATAGCTCAGTTGGTAAAGAATCTGCCTGCAATGCAGGAGACCCTGGTTCGATTCCTGGGTCGGGAAGATCCCCTGGAGAAGGGATAGGCTAACCAGTCCAGTGTTCTCAGGCTTCCCTTGTGGCTCAGCTGGTAAAGAATCCAACTGCAATGTGGGAGACCTGGGTTTGATCCCTGGGTTGGGAAGATCCCCTGGAGAGGGCAAAGGCTACCCACTCCAGTATGCTGGCCTGGAGAATTCCATGGACTGTATAGTCCATGGGGTCGCAAAGAGTCGGACACCACTAAGCGACTTTCACTTTCACTTTAATTACATGAGAATTTAATTCTTACAATGACCTACCTGATACGCCCCCCATTTTGTAGATAAAGCGAGACCCAGAGAGTGGAGAAACTTCCCAAGTTTCCCACACTTCCCCACTGTGTGTAGTGGGGAGCAACATTCCTACCCAGCTCTGGAGTCCAAGTTCTGCCCACAGTGCGGGGGCCCCTGCCCAGGCTGGAAGAGAAGCCTCCAGGGACCCGGGGCTGGAGGAAGCCACCAGCTCTGCTTGGCCCAGGCAGGCAAGGGGCAGGGAGGCCAGGCCTGGGGGCGGGGTCGGGCCTGGGGTTCACTGGGAACTGCTTTGAGGCAAGTCTTGAGTTTCACTTTTCGCCAACTCAGTCCCAGGGTTGGGGCTGCCTGAAATTCAGAGAGAATATGTGACTCAGAGGTCGAAATTCAGCTGAGAAGTTATCCCCAGGCCCCTCGGCTGGGAGAAACGTGTTCAAGCTGTTGCCTCCTCCCTGGGGCTCTCCCCCTCTCCCATCCCCTGGTCTTCCCACTGCATTGCTTTATAGTGGGGGGGGGGCGGGGGGGGCTGGCTTCAGCCCCTCCTCCTGTAGGAAGTCTACCCTGAACACTTCTGTTCCCACCAAACGCCCTTCACTCTGATTACAATGAGCACATGGTACATGCCAGGCTCTGGGCCAGACACTGGGGATGCTGAGATGGATACAACTCTATCAGGTAAAGAGAGCTTGTGGGCTGAGCTGGAGAAGAGACAAAAGCAGATGTCTGTACTACACGTGATAAGAACTAAGAAAACTGCAGCTTCTACTTACTGAGTCTTGTTAGGAAGTATAGGTTTTCTATACTTTCTATCATTTGATCTTCAGGATAAATAGAATCCCCGCAGAGCAGTAATTCCATTTGACAGTTGAGGAGACCGAGACGTCTGGAGAGCAGCTTGTCCAGCTCCAAAGCTCTGCTGTCTCCACCACCTGCTTCTGCCCAGGGGGTGTGGGAAGCCCAAGAACCTCATCTGGCTCCGGGGAGGTAGCAGTGCTGAGGAATGTCTCCTGGAGGACATTGGACCTGTGCTGTGCTTTGAAAGATCAGGAGTGGGCTGGTTGGAAAAGGATGGATTTCAGACAGAAAGAGGAGTTTGTGCAAAGGCCTGGAGAGTTAGCGCTCATCGCCTCTTGGAGTCAGGCTCTGTTGCTCTCAGCTGATTTATCTTGGGTCTTTTGCTGGCTTGTCCTCTTGTCCTGGGCCTTTACCTTTGTCCTGCTTCTCATCTCACCCCATCCTCCTTCCCTACACGACCTCATCACGCCCTTGACTTCAGCTCTCTTTGTGAATGACATGTCTCTCTCCTCTCAGCTAAGAACCACACAGGCTACTGCCTACTCGAGCTCTTCCCTTCTTAAAGGGACTTGAAACACAAACAGACCCCAAACAGAACACCCATGCCAGGGTCCTGTTGGTCTCTGTGCCTGGCACCACAGCCAGCAGTCCATCCTCAGCTCAGTCAGCCTGATACTTCCTGCTCCCTCACCTCCCCAGTGGGACCATCACCAGGGTCTGTCCGCTCACCCTCCATCCATGCCACCCATGCATACCTCTGCCACATCTGAGCTGTCATCTGCGCTTGGATTGTACCATCAACCCCCCTCACTGGGCACCCCTTGTTACTCTCGCCTAACTGTGTTGCCAACGGGATCCTTTGAAAATACAGACCTTCTTGCTGCTTATGTCCACGGCTTGCTAATGATTTTTGGATAAGACTGCAACTCCTCCGTGGCTCCCAGGGGCTGCTGACTTGTCCAGGTTTGCCTTTTGCTGTAGTACCATCAGGCTTCCCTGGTGGCACTAGTGGTAAGCTCTGGGTTGGGAAGATCCCCCCTCCCCAGGAGGGCATAGCAACCCACCCACTCCAGTATTCTTGCCTGGAGGATCCCAAGGACATAGGGTCGAAAGAGTTGGACCCGACTGAAGTGACTTAGCACACACACAGGTAGTACCACCACACCACCCATAGTGGAAGCTTCCTAGTTCTCTGAATGTTCCAGGCTGCCTCCCACCCAAGGGCCTCCCAATGCAGATTCCACCCCTAGGAATGCCACTCTCACCCTCAGGCCAGCCCCAGTCTAGTTAATTCCTCTGTTGATGCTAGTTACCTCCTTAGGAAGCTTCCTGGGCCCTCAGAATAACCACCCTCGCCGGGGAGCTGGGGGCTGGGGAGAGTGGAAGGAAGGCATCCCACCCCCAAAGGCCACCCATTTCCCTGGCTCCTCAAAACCTCTGCTCAGGTCCTCCTGGGCTCAGCTGGCATTTCGGTAACAGCACCTAAGGGCCACCCACTGTGACAAAATGTCCCCACACATTCCCTAATGGCCCTGGGGGTAGATGCCAATCCCTCTGGCCCACTCCATTACCTCTTCTGCTGGGAGCCCACGAGTCCAACTGCTTTGGTGTGCTGACTGGGGGTGGGGCCATGAGAGGGCCAGAGTCTTGTCCCAGGAGAGAACAAGGCACACATATCCCAGTGGGGAGACTGCCTGGGTTTCCCCTCCAAACCCTCACGTGGGTCACATTCACGTTCTGATGGTTGCCATCCACAACCAGAGCCCCTCCCTCAGCAGAGTCACAGCAGGCAGCCAGGACCTAGGCAAGCAGCACACTAGCGGGGCCCAGCCACCAGGGGTCTCGTCCCTGCTCCGATGCTGAACAAGCTTAGGCAACGGCCTTTCCCCCTCTGAGCCTGTTTGCTCAGCTAAACGTGGGAGATAAACCGATCTCGAAAGAGACCAGAGAACACTACCTAAGCACCCAAGTGGGTGCACACAGCGTTTTGCTTACATCCTTCCTGCTGAGGACACCTGTCCCTGGGGTTGCCAGCAGAAGCAGCAGGGTGTGGAGGGAGAACACAGTTTGCATCCCTGCTCCTCCAGTTCCTGGCTTTGGTGGTTCTGGGAAAGTTGTTCTTTCCCCACTCTGTGCCTCAGTTTCCTTATTTGTGAAAAGTGGAGAAAAGAATAGGTGTGAGAATTGAAGGCACTGCCGTGCTGGGCCCTTCTGGGCATCAGTAGACATGAGCTCGGACAAGTGTCCTCATGCTCACAGGTGGAGCTGACAGATGAAATAGCCAGGAGGTGCGGGTCTGCTGGGGGAGGGGGGAGGTGCGAGGCTGCCGCCCTGATGCAGAGCAACAGGCCCCAGTGGATTCCCAGCAAAGTAGGACAACCCTGACCTGCTCAGATCTGCTGCCGCCCCTGGTCCAGCATTGTAGTCACAGCAGGGGCACAGCCCCACCCATGTTCATGCACACAGCCCACCTGTGTCCATACACTGCCCAGCTCCCCTCAAACGCAACGTGAACACTTCCCTGGGGCTTCGGGAACAGGCTCCCCCGTCCCAGCTGTTTCTGGGTTGAGTCTGAGGCTGAGAAGGGAAAAGGCCTGGCCCAGGAAACAAGGTGATGGCAGACTCGGAACTGCACCAGGCTCCTGCTCCCCACACTGGCCGGCTCCTGGCTTACAGGAGTGAGTGAGGCAGTATCCAGGCACTCTGGCGCCCTCGCCAGCAGATCAAGCATTCAAGCGGGGACCCCGACATCACACACACACCACACCACCGGGCTCGGAGCACCTAGAAGCCTGGCAGGGGACACGGACCCAGACCAGGGCACTCAGGGGCCCAAAGACACCTCCCCCGCCCCCCCCCACACACACCTCCAGGGCCGCCCTACTTCTCCCCCGCGCGCCAGTGCGTCGGCCTCCGCTTAACCTGGGCACACCCGGCAGGCTGGGCCGGGGCCATTATGCGAGCGCATGGCCGGCCGCGCCGGGGCGCAGAGCAAACTTAACCTTCATTTGGGAGCGCCCAGCGGCCGGAGCGCGCGGCGCGGCCATCGATCGCCGCTAATGGCCTCGTCTAAATGCGGAGCCGCTGCCTCCGCCCCCCGGGTCAGCGCGCCCCCGCCCTCGCCTCGCGCTCTGTGCAAAATGGTGTTTACCAAAGTCAATATTGGCCGCCCGCACCACCCAGGGCCCCCGGCAGGCAGCCCCCGCTGGCCTCCCCGAGCCCGGGCCGCATCCGGGCTGCCCAGGCCTCGTCCTTGCTGTCGCAACGGACCCCGCCCCGAGGAGATGCCTGCGAGCCTGACCCTTGGGCCTCACCCAAGGTCGCCCAGGGCCCCGAGTCTCTGGACCCTCCAGGCAGCGCCCACTGTGGAAAGAGGGAGCAGGTGGTTTGGCCCTGGGAGACTTCGGGTTGACTCCTGGCTGGTATGTCTGTATAATTTGGGCAGGTCCCTTCACCTCGAGCACTCAGGGCTGGCATTTTTAAACGCCTCCCCCAAAGGGTTAGTGAAAGGATCACATTAGAGATAGTGCAGGGCAGGTGCCCAGACAGAATCCGACAGGCGGGGTGGGGGCGGGGCGGGGGTGGGGGGGGGGGTTGGGGTTGGGGTGGAGTGCGGGGGATGGGGTGTGTTTTGGCGAGTGGCGGCTGTAACTTCTGAAGTAAGGAGATGTCCGCATTCATTTGTGTCCTTGTCTCCACTCCCCCACCACACACCCCCCACTCCCCACCTACGCCCCACGCCCTACCCCACACCCTAAGCCACACCCCGTGTCACACACCAGTGCCGGCCTCAGCTCGTGGACAGAGCACACTCTAGAAGGTTCTCTGTCTGACTCCTGGCCTCACCACGGAAGAATCTGAGGCAAAACCTTGACCCCTTAGACCCTCTGCTTTCTAATCTGTAAACATGGTGATGATTCCAGCCCTCCCAGAGGAATGGGTGTCTGAGCTGGGGGTGGGGGTGGGGCACAGAGGACCACGCGGCTCCCAGACAACGGGGCAAGCAGCAGATAACCTTCGTGAGAATCTCTGAGCCTGCTGAAGCCCTGGGGTATGGCTCCCCGCTCCAGTTACCTTTCCAGGCCGAGCCATGAAGTGTTTACGTGGCATCATGTTAAGCTCATTTGACAATAAAACCACCTCCCAGCTCGGGTCCCCTTTAATTCCTGCATTGTTGATCTTTGGATTGATAAGAAAAACATAGTAATTGCAGTTTCCCTCCCGCCTCCTTTACTCTGTTCCCATCAGAGAAAGGAACTTTTCAATGAGAGACCCAGAGAAGACTTGGGGGCTGGCTCCATAACTGAGTTAGGGAAGGACCTGTAACCCGAGCCCGCCATCTGGTGGCCACAGCTATGCTGACATTCCTGCAGCTAGCATGGGATCGAGGCGTCCTGTGCTGCGCTGTTCAGTTGCTCAGTGGTCTCCGACGCTTTGCGGCCCCATGGACTGTAGCCCGTCAGGCATCTCTGTGCATGGGGATTCTCCAGGCAAGAATACTGGAGTGCATTGCCATGCCCCACTCCAGGGGATCTTCCCAAGGCAGGGATTGAACCCAGGTCTCCTGCATTGCAGGCAGATTCTTTACCGACTGAGCCACCAGACTCATGGGTGACATCGGAAGAGTCACAGATTCTTAGAATCACAAGGAAGTTTGCTCTTAAAATCGGGGAATTTTAGATGCTTGAGACACTGTGGGTATGGAACTCTAGAAGAGTAAAAATTACCAGAGGATGAGATGGCTGGATGGCTCACCGACTCCATGGACATAAGTTTGAGCAAACTCTGGGAGATGGTGAAGGACTGGGAAGCCTGGAGTGCTGCAGTTCATGGGGTTGCAAAGAGTTGGACATGACTTAGTGACTGAACAACAACAATAATAACTACCAGAGAGGTTTCTCAGTGCCAGGAACTATAGTAAGTATTTTGTAAAGGCAGTTTCTTTTCATCCTCTTCACATCATCAGTTTTAGCTCTATTGTATAGGTGAGAAAGCTGAGATTCTTGTTAAGCAATTCGTCCAGAATTGCACTCTGATAAGCAGGGAGATTGAAATGTTAACCCCAAATCTCAGGACTCCAGACTTGTGCTATGAGCCACAATACCTTGCTATAGAATCTTAGGAGAGTACAATCTAAGACTTCAAAATGTTGGTATTATAGAATCGTAGAGTATTAGAATCTTAGAATCAGAGAATCTAAAGATTTTTAGAATCATGAAATACCAGAAAGAGAGTATCTTAGACCTGCAGCCTCAAGAACCCCACATGGTTAGGGCTGGGAGGCTCCTTGGGGGTCCCTGGTTTTGCACATGAGGTCAGACAGGACAAGCACCTGCCTAGATGGTGTGGGACAGGGTGGGAAGTCTGGGCTTCCTGTCTCCTGACCCAGAGTTCTTTCCGCTGTGGGTTTCTCAATCAAGGCTTTTCCAATCATGTTCTTTTATAGCCACTGCAATAAAGCTGTGGACTTTTGCTCCAGAGCAGCACATAAAATATCCCATTATTTGCCTCTTAACCTGAGCTTCTGTTTTACATCTTAAGTCTAAAGTGTAAGCCTCATAAAAGGTAATCATCTAAGGCCTGTTCAAAGCGAAGTCATAAATTGGCCATTTAGCCCAATCAGTCTTTATTGCGCTCCTACAGGCACCCAACCAGTAGAAGCCTGTACCCGTGGAGAGGACGGGGGAGTGTACACCCCGAGGACTATGAGCTGCTTAACCCCGCTTTGGGAAGGACCACAGAGATGCTGAGTCATTCCAAGGAGCATAAATGACAGGGCATGTCACTCCATGGTTACATACAAAGACGGGAGAGGCCAGTGTGTGCTGGGAAAGAGTAAAAGCAGACGTGGGAATTTTTGTTTGTTTATTTTCCTTGCTACTAAATGGTAAGTAATTACTGTGCACTAGACATGGTGCCAAGTATGTGATATACATTATCACAGAGTCCTCACAATAATTGTATGAGGTGGATATATGGGCAAATCAAGGCTCAGAGAGGTTAAGTGGTTCACCCGAATTCACTGGGCTTCCCTGGTGGCTCAGTGGTAAAGAATCCATCTGTTAAGCAGAAGGTGTGGGTTCCATCCCTGGGTCAGGAAGATCCCCTGGAGAAGGAAATGGCAGCCCACTCCAGTATTCTTGCCTGGGAAATCCTATGGACAGAGGAGACTGGTGGGCTGCAGTCTACAGGGTCACAAAGAGTCAGATACAACTTAGCGACTAAACAGCAACAACAATAATGACTTCTGGATTTAAGATTTGGACCTGGGTCTATCTGATTTCAAAGCCTTTGCTTTTTGTCACATTGTCACACTGCTTTGGAGTTGAGCCTTGAATGACCACAGTGGTCATTTGAAGAATGGAGGTCACATGGGATCTGTGGATGAGTGAGGCTGGTCAGTGGGATGAAGGCTGGCTTTTCTAGAAAACACCTCCTCCACACCAGCTGGCCCTGCTCACTCCAGTCTCATTCCTTGCTTCATTGCCTCTGAGTTGATCAAGAAAATAAGTCTTCTCCTAGGCCTGGGAACTCAGAATCCATTCTATCCTGAGGCTGTCTTGGCAGGGCGTGGGCAGCCAGGCTCCCATGGGCCATCGCTCAGGGAGTACTCCAGTCCCTGTTCCAAACCCCCTCAGTAGAGGGGCCTCCTCGGCTGCCTCCTGTCACTCCCCTCAACCCCCAGCTCTCTCCCTAAGGCTTGTGACTGGGGGGACTCTGGCCCCTGAGGCCGCCCCTGTCTCCACTCTCTCCCTCACACCCAAAGGGCACCAGATCCTGCCCACCTTCCTCCTGAGTTGCATGCCAGTCCTCTTCCCCCTTACCTATTCCCCTAAGTCTCAGCCTTGATTCAGGCCCCATCATTTCACACCTAGAATAGCGCAGGCATCTTCACTGTCACCTGTTTTATTGTCTGCACACAAATGTGCCTCCCCCATGGAGAGCCCTCCCACTGCCCTCAGGATGTCCTCCAGCTCCTCTGGGGTTCAGAGTCTTGTCACCATCTACATCTGTTGATCTCTGTATGCTTTCCTCTCTTTTGGCTCTTTTGTGTACAGGGTGTAGCCCTGGATTCGAATCTTAGCCTCACTAATAAGGGCAGAATGATGTGGATCAAGTTACCCAACCTGTAAGTTTATAAACTGGGGATAATAATAGAACCTTCTTCATAGGGTTGCTGCAAAGATTCAATAATACAAGAAAATGTAAAGTGCGTATAATGTTGCCTGGCACCTAGCAAGCACTCAATAATACTCAGGGTTATCCATCATCATGGACATCATCCTGATCAACTTACACTGTCGTCCTTCTATATCAAACTACCTGCTATTCTCTTAGCCCACTCAGCTATTTCACACTCTCCTGGCTATTTTATGGTCGAGGCAGATTCAGAATGGGCTCCTTGATCCTGTTTCCTTAAAGAGATGGAGTCTGTATCCTCTCTTCTTAAATGTGGTCTGGCATGTGACTGCTTGGCCGATAGAATATGGCACAAGTAACACTATTCCAGTGCTGAGCCTGACTTTCAAAGGACAGACAAGTACTGCTTTGGTCTCTAGGAACCTCGACCTGCCATGTAATAAGTCTGACTTACCCTATAGGAGAAATCATGTAGAGAGAGACTCTGAGACTTCATAGACAGGGTCCAGTTAAGTCCAGCTCTCCAGCCACCCCCACTTAAGACACCAAGCATCTGAGTGGATGTGTCTTGAATCCTCCATCACAGCCTAGTCAGTAGGGGAAAACTGCATGACCCCAGTTGACCCACTGTGGAGCAAAGGAATTGCCCTGTTTCTGACATCTGAAATCAAAAGATATAATAAAATGTTGGTTTAAACCACTAAGCTTTGGGATAATCTGTACACTGTAGTAGGTAACCAAATCCATAACCAAGGGGCTTTCAAAGGAAGTCCCACCACTATTGGTATTAATGTTTTAAAAAAATATATCATTAAATACCTAATAATAAGATGTTAAAACAAAATTTTATTGAACATTTAAATATGTGATAAACTAAGCATATTTCTTAGTTAAGAACGTGCTTTTAGTTAACTAACTATATATCTTTTCTTAAACTGTAATTACAAATTTTGTAATATATTTTTGAATCCTCCAAACTCATGAAACAGATAAAATATACACAAAACAGAATTATTAAAACTTAATGACTATGTTGATATTTATCCTTATCCTAAAGCTTCTGTTCCATGGGTTAATATATTTCTTCATGATTTCTATACTCAATTTTATACCTTCCTAGTTTCTAAGATAATTTATTTTGACAGGTAGTGAGGGTTACAATAACTTTATAAATTGAAAAGTAATACTGACTCAGACCAGAATCTGGGTTTCCAAACATTTTGGTTCCTGACTGGGCATGGAGTATGAGTACTTCTCCCAAAGGCTTTGAACAAGAGTCGCCAGTCAGCAGATTGGGCTGTTTCTTTCCTTTTGATTTAATCTTCACTTGTCATATCAGGAGGATTTGTACAATCAGGCCTTTCACATAGCCTTCAGTTTTCTTGTGATTCGGTGTCTCTCCTCTAATGTGTACATTGCAAAACTTACTTGGTCAGCATCACATAACTCATTGTCCTGTTAATTGTGACCTGTGGCTCTGATCCATGAACGTTATTTAGGAATTCTTTATTATCTTATAGTTAGTGGGGTCATACAGAGATTTCACAGGCGGTGAGGGATTGGGTCTGCATGTTTTTTTCTCCTCTATAAAAGGTTTAACTAATCCATCGCCGTGGACACCTGGCAGAATGCTCCCACTGCTCTGTTATGGGGTTCGCATGCTGGGGGGCCAGCTCAGCTTGCAGTGTCTTCTATCTGGTTGTTAGTGAGGCCACTGTCTGGGTTCTCAACACAGTTCATACCTTTTCCATGGCTTCTTAACTTACTCATGACTCCCTGTGATTTTTCTATCTTGTTTGTGTAGAGCTAGAAATGGATACATGAGAAAGCTTTAAAAAGACATATGTTTACTAGAAAAATAAAATAGGTAAATATTCTCCAACTTATTCAAATAATAAAAATCTTATCACATTTGAATTACAGCCACCTTTTTATATTGCTTTTATATTGACTTTTTAAAAAGTGTCATGAATTCACAGGCTTTCATTAACTTACCTTGCTCTCTCTCTCTCTCTCTCTCTCTCTCTCTATATATATATATATATATATATATATATGTTAGTCGCTTAGTTGTGTCCAACTCTTTGCTACCCCATGGTCTGTAGCCTGCCAGGCTTCTCTGTCCATGGAATTCTCCAGTCAAGAATACTGGAGTGGGTTGCCATTTCCTTCTCCAGGGGATCTTCTCAACTCAGGGACTGAACCCAGGTCTCCCACATTGCAGGCAGATTCTTTACCATCTGAGCCAACAGAGAAGTCCCTTACCTTGCTCTAATAAACTCTTTTTCTTCCTCTCCTCTTCCTGGTCTCCCTTGTCTTTGATGTTCAGATGATCAGTTTTGCCAGTGGAAGGATCTTGAAGCTGACCCCTTATCTTTTTAATACTCCACGGATATCCTTTAAGGCAATCCTGCTTTCTGGCAACAGCAGGATGCTGCATATCCATCCGTACTGTTCCTCTTTTTCTCCAGGATATAGAACTATCTGTCCTCTAAAACACACTGATTCTTTCTAGTGGGCAGTAGTGTTAGCGACCAGGATGTGGGCACCACATGGACAGATGTAGTCTTGGTGCTGCTGTGACCCCAGCTCTTCTGTTTGGGACTCATGGGATGCTACCACATGGAGACCAGAGGCAATCATGCCTCAGACCCACAGTTCTCTGTTAGGATGTCCTGTTGGCTCTGGGAAGTGATGGACATGCTCTTCCCTTTACCATGTTGTCTTAACCTTCCCTAATCTCTTATGGAAATCCAAGATTGTCTATAACTTTTGATTGAAGGCTCAGGAGGGGCAGTCACTGGAGAATTATATAATCTCTACTACTTGTGGCTTCTCTTAGCGCCCTAAGACCTGTATCCATTCTAAGATCATTTTCAAAGCGTCCCTGCCTTGTCCCAGTCTGTCTCTGCAGAGGAGAGGCTCGCTCACACCCTGCCAGTCCCTGCTTCTAAGCAGGAATCCACTGACATGTCTTCGTTAGAATTTTGGACCAAGCATCAAAAGGCCTGATGAGTATAGGATGCCAGTATCAGATTCGATGGCTGCCTAGATGATTGGCAATAGGAATGTCCACTTCCTAGCCTTATTCACAAGGGTGAGTTCTGGTCCTAAGTGCTGCAAAGACAATCACAGGAGAAAGCAACAACTGAACAGCAATCAGTACGTTTCTCAGATTCTGGATCATTTAGCTTAAGTAGCCTGTGGAGGAAGTTTCCCGGGTGGCTCAGATGGTAAAGAATCTGCCTGCAGTGCAGGAGACCCAGGTTCGATCCCTGGGTTGGGAAGATGCCCTGGAGGAGAATGGCTACCCACTCCAGTATTCTTGCCTGGAAAACTAGGTGGCGCTAGAGGTAAAGAACCCACCAGCCAATGAAGGAGACAGAAGAGACAGGGCTTGACCCACGGCTTGATCCCTGGGTCAAGAAGATCCCCTGAAGGGGGCAGGGGAACCTGCTCTAGTATTCTTGCCTGGAGAATCCCACGAACAGAGGATGGCAGGTTATGATTCATAGTGTTGCAAAGAGTCAGACACTACCGAAGCGACTTAGCATGTATGCAGCCTGTGGAGAAATCTGTAATTAGTTCAGTTTGAGCTCTAAGTCAGCCTGGCTAATTGTTACCACTGGTCCTGCAAATACCACATCTGGACATGTCTGTTTTCAGCTTAGACTGTCTGGTGAATTATTAAATAAGATTACACACACACACACACATACAGGCACAATGAAGTCTAATTCATAGAAAGCAAATAAATATTTATTTTTTCGATCTTTTTGTTTTGATAAAAGAACAATAAAATCTACAGAAACACAGCACTTACCATACCGCTTGTGACAACTGACATGACTACCTACTTCAAGCTAATTAATTAGACATTCCCTATGAAAGGATTTCAGGCAGATTCTTTACCGTCTGAGTCACCAGGGAAGCCCACAGAAGGCATTGGGATTATTTGCTTTATAAGATGCTACTAAATGGCCAGTTCTTGTGTTTTCCCCAAATAATTGAATATTTTGCCCCAGAATGATATAGAGAATTTAAAAATGTAATGCATGCCCATGATGCCAACTTCAGAAGTTACAAAGGATACACAGTGAAACATTTCCATCCCATCTGTGTCTCCAGCCACTCAGCCACCTCCACCCAGAGAATGTCACCAGTTTCTTGTCCCTTTTCCCAGAGATATTTTATGCATTTTCGAACGTATAATTTTGCAACACACAAAAGTTCTACACTATCTTCTGCATCTCACCCTTTTCACCTAACAATGTATCTTGCAGATGATTCCACGGTATCTCCTAACGAACATTCTTTATTCTTTTCCACGTCAAAGTGTAGCATTGATGAATATACCTCAGTGTATTTAATTATCTCCTGCTGCTGCTAAGCTGCTAAGTTACTTCAGTCGTGTCCTATTGATTAACATTTAGGGCTTCCCTGGTGGCTCAGTGGTAAAGAATCCACCTGCAATACAGGAGACTAGAGATGTGGGTTCAATCCCTGGGTTAGGAAGATCCCCTGGAGAAGGAAATGGCAACCCACTCCAGTATTCTTGCCTGGGAAGTCCCATGGACAGAGGAGCCTGGGGGGCTACAGTCCATGGGGTTGCAAAGAGTTGGACATGACTTAGTGACGGAGTCCAGGACACACAATACTATTCCAGTCAAAGCTACAATGAATAATTTCTGTGCACACACACTTGTATATGATCTTTCTGCAGAATAAACCCTAGAGGTGGAGTTGCTGGGACATAGGATATATGCAGATGTACCTTGATGTTGCCAAACAGCCATCTAAGGGAACTGAATGAGTTAGCATTCCTTGCCACCCCGGCCCCAGCCCCCAGCAATGTGGGCTGTTGGGTTACCTATATCTTTGCCAACAGTGTATCTATCAAACTGTTTAATCATGACCGGTCTGATAGGTGAAAAAAATCTTAGAGAAGTCTCAGTTAGTATTAATTTAATTATTATCATGAATATCTTTTTACATGTTTAAAAGAAATCTATGTAGTATTTCCTTTTCTAGGAATTATTTGGTTTATCCTTTGCTCATTTTGGGGGTGGGGTGAGGTGTTGATCTCTATCATTGATTTTCTGTGCTTATATTTTAAAGGAAATTTCCTTTTGCCTAAGATCTGAGTTGAAAGTGTGTCCCCTAGCTCATTATTTGCCCTTCAATATTATATTATGAATATTTTTGCATACTTACTTTTCCACATGAACTTTAGAATTTGTGGAGTTAAAAAATATCCTATTGATATTTCTAGGGAGTCTTTTGGCCATGAATAAAATTTATATTTTTGTGAAGTCAAATTTATCAACCATCTTCATTGTGGCTTCTCAGTTTTATCGTATTTAGAAAAGTCATCCCTGTTCTGAGACTATAATAAAATCATTCTCCTTCTGTGCTTCTTATAGTACTTTTAGGTTTTACATTCAAGCTTTTGATCCTTCTGGAATTTTTCCTGGGGTAACAGCTTCCACACTATTGTCTCCTGGGTCTGCCTTGCTCCTCTCAGGCACCATGGCTGAGATATGATGTCTGTTGCTAAGAGCCAACCATATTGCTAAGCACCCAGGAGATGCTGGCTGAGTCCATGGCAGGAGGCAGATTGACCCAGGTTTCTTGACCTTAAATCTGGTAGATCTTAGAGAGTTCGGAGCCCTGTCTATTGAGAAGAAATAGTTCAGAGACTCCCAATCTCTGAAGAGAGCTTTTGTAAACTATTCAGAGACTATTTTAACCCACATTTATTCTTTTTTCCCACTTTTCTTTAAGATTATTCTGGTAGATTGGGGGTGGGGGGGGTTGTTCCAAATAGTAAGTAAATAAATAATAAACCAAACTCTTTACAAAAGTTTTAGGAAAGAAAAGGGGGAAAGGAATCTCCCAGAACAACCCACTAGGAATATTTCAGTCTTCTCTCATAATCTTTCCCCATATATATCTTTATTTTATATAATTCAGTAATACTTCCTATACATCTCATCTGTTTTTTCTACCACAAAATGGCTTATAAGTATGTCCTCACATTATCCTAAAGCATTGATCTGCATTATTTTTCCTGCTGCATGCTATTCAGACAAAGGAATGTGCCATGGCTTACGTATCCAGTTTCCTATTGTTGGGGAGGTAGGGTGTTTTTACCTATTTGTCATTACACATAATGATGCGCAAAGAATCTTTGTGCCTAAAGTTCTGTACACATGATGAGATGTTGGAATGCTTTTTAAAGGACTTGGTCCAAACTTCCAAAACAAAGCTAGTATTTTTAGAGACAGAGAAATGGCAACTGAGTCAAGTGAAAGACTTGCTTCCATTCACATCATTTCCCCAGTAGCTCTACAAGTTCCCCTGGAGGAGGAACCCTGCATTGGTTCCTAAATATTGTTGCTCATGAACTATTTACTGTATTTTAAACTGAAATTATAATGTTAAGTAGAGAGGACTAGAGCTAGAGAGGGGAAAGAAAAGATAGACCGAAGTTTAGAGGAAGATATCGCTTTGAACCACATCCCCTGCCCTCCTATTTGCTGTGATTTTCTATCTTAAAGTCCCCACTTGGCACTTAGGGGGTTGGACAGATGACATTGTCTCAAAGCAAGGAAAATGATGTGTGAGAACTCAAAATGTCCCAGAATACTTGGGGAGCTGGCGGTGGCAGTACTGGGCTGGGCTGGACAGCGGTCAGCTCCCCTAGAATTGGCCCGTCTCACAGATGGACTCTAGGTGGTGCTGTGGCTGCAAAAGTTTGGGGTGGAGGAATTTTTGGCAAAGCTGTTAGGACTCTGAGAGGAAGGCAAAGGAGAGAAGCAAAGGAAGAGGAACAGTGGACTAGAGAGAAGGAGGGTGAGGGAGGGATAGAGAGAGAGAATAATAGAGAGAGACACAGATGAACAGAGACAGAGAGAAGAGAACCAGTAGAGAACCAAAGAGACAGAGAAACCGGACAAAGATGTTCCAGCATGTGCTTGGTCTAGAAGAAATGAAATAAGCTGAGGGTACATTCCATTCATTCACTCAACAAGCATTCACCAAGGCTCGCCCTCTGCCTGTCACTGTGGTAGCCAACTGGGATAAAATGCTGGGCTGAGAGGCTCATCTCCGGGGTCACGTTGCATAGGAAAAGTGAGAGTGACCAACATTAATCAGCCCACACTAAAGCGAGTAGTGGACACCGTTGAGATGGGCTGTGAAGGAACGAATGAGGACCTATGAATGCCATGACTAAGGAGATGAGCTGGTATGGGAGGAAGGGAAGGATTGTCAGAGGTGATAGCCCAGTGGAAAGTTCTCGAGGTGAGATCTGAAGGCAGTCAAGAGTGAAGGAGTGGGGAGGGGAAGAGGGCCATCCAGACAGGACAACAACGTGTGCAGAGCTGGTGGTGAGAGGTGACAGCAGTGAGAGGAGACGGGGTGTATCTGAGGAAGTGAAAGGAGATCTTGGCCGAACCAGAGACAGGGAAGGAGGAGAGAAGGCTGCAGGAAGGGTGAGTCCAGTCCTTACGGCAAGCACCTCATTCACACCAGAGGCTTTGATCTCTGTCCTAAGAGCATGGAAAGGGGTGGAGGGTGACATGTTCAGAGTTGCTTTTAGAGGTCACTCTGGTTAAAGTATGGAGACAGAGTGCAGGACTTGACTAGGCACAGGGAGACTGGTTGGGAGGCAATGCAGTAACCAAATGAGTTGCTTCAGCTAAACAGTGACTGTGGAAATAAAGGAGACTTGATGCGCCTGAAATACTGAGGGGTAAAGTTGGAAAAACACAGTCAGCAAATAAGACGATCCCACTGCTGACTCCTGGCATGGGCACCTGGAGGGTTACCTACGCCATGACTGATAGTGGATCTTGGAAAGATGGCCATATTTGGGGAAAAGATCATGAGTTGGACTATGGACACATTTGTAGGGACAACCAACCTCTCTTCCCAGTGTTCCTACATCATGGAGTGGGTGCCTCCATGCTTTTGGAAGAACCAGGAAGAAAATCTTCCTCCTTTTCTGCCTCCTCCTTCAGAAGGAAGTAAAAGTGAAAGTCGCTCAGTCATGTCTGACTCTTTGTGACCCCATGGACCAACTATACACTTCATGGAATTCTCCAGGCCAGAATACAAGAGTGGGTAGCCTTTCCCTTCTCCAGGGGATCTTCCCAACCCAGGGATTGAACCCAGGTCTCCGGCACTGCCAGGTCTCCCGCATTGCAGGCAGATTCTTTACCAGCTGAGCCACCAGGAAAGCCCAAGAATACTGGAGTGGGTAGCCTATCCCTTCTAGGGATCCTGCATTGCAGGGAGATTCTTTACCAGCTGAGCCACCAGGAAAGCCCAAGAATACTGGAATGGGTAGCCTATCCCTTCTCTAGCGGATCTTCCCAATCCAGGAATTGAACCAGGGTCTCCTGCATTGCAGGCAGATTCTTTACCTACTGAGCTATCAGGGAAGCCCTTCAGAAGGCAGTAGATAGGGACTTACCTGTTGGTGAGATGACAACAGTCAGGCGTGACCCTGCCACCTCTCTTTCTCGTCAGGCTCCGCCTGCAGGATGGTTGAGCTCTGCTCTGCTCCCTCTTTCATGTGTACAGCACATGGGACAGAGGCCCACATGCTTCTAGAGGTTATCTGGAGGCCAGACCCACTTTGGCTCCATTTTCCTGGCTCAGTGTAAAGATGTGATTCTGCAGAATTGTGTTTGCTCAGCTGGTCCAAATTCCCCCCAGGTGGGTCACCCTAAGGACTGGAGTTGAGGTAAGTTTTAGGGAGCAGGGTTGTGGCTACGTATTCGAGCATCACGTCCCATCCAGATTCACCAGCACTAGAGCTGCCATGTTTATCATCACCTCCATGATTCTGGTGTCTTTTTCTCAGTTGATTCAGAATGGAAGAGACGGTGTGCCTTATTGCCTGTGAGACATCCAAGTGCAGATGTCAAACAGGTCTGAAGCTCGGAGAAGAGGTCTGGGCCAGAGAGATAAATGTGAATCATCAGCGACAAGGTCAGAATGGAGGAGGGAAGAGGCCTTTAGGCTGAGTCTTGAGGAGCTCCAGCATTTCAAGTTTGGATAGAGGCGGGTGATCTTACAAAGCAGACAATACAGGAGCAGTAGAAGGAGAGTCAGGTGGCACTGAGGAGGGAGCCTTGTCCCTCCCAAAAGGAGGGAGTGGCCAACAAGGGATGTGTCTGTTAGATTGTGACAGGGTGGCCACCAGTGACCTTTGTAATCCATGTTTGGAGAATGATGGGGACCAAAAGGGGGTGGGAGGCTGGTGTAGTCCACTCTTTGGAGAAGATTGTATGAGCTGTAAATGTCGACACCTGTCAATCCTCTTGGTTGCCCAGTAGCCGTCTCACCTCCCATTATTTGGAGAATTCCCTACTTATGAATCTTGCTGAGAAACAGGGCCTTCCTCCCATTGGAGATTAGGAAGGTGCCATATACTTGTCTTTCCAGCTGGCTTTGAGCTGGGTTGAGCCAAGGACTGGACTTCCAAAGGCCTTGCCAACCAGAAGCATAACTTGGAATCAGGAGTTAGTGAAACACAAGGGCAAAGACACAGAGGAGTGTTTTCTGAGAGCAGTGGTGGTTATGAAAGGAAGAGCTCCTGAGCTAGTGGACCAGCAGGGCTGGTTGGTGACAAAGGAGTGAGTGCGGCTAGCCGTGGCACCAAAAGAAGGGGCTATGGTGGTGACGGTGGTTATAGAAGCAGACCCGAGCAAGTCTATCTTCCCTGCAATTCTGTAAGCTTCAACCAAATATCTACCTGCCTATTATCTATCTATTATCATCCAGCTATGTATCCGTGGTAAAGAATCCGCCTGCCACTGCCACAGGTGCGACCCCTGGGTGGGGAAGATCCCCTGGAGAAGGAAATGGCAACCCACTCCAGTATTCTTTCCTGGAGAATCACCATGGACAGAGGAACCTGGCAGGCTACAGTCCATGGGTTCGCAAAGAGTGGACATGACTGAGTATACACGTACCTCAACGTGTATCTATAACTTTTAAAATCAACTTTAGTTATGGCAGTTTATGTACTCAAAATCAACTTGAGGCATAGTTCAATGAGTTTTTAAAAATGTATATGCCTGTGTAACCACTACACTAATCAAGATTTAGAATGCTTCCATTAGCCCCCGAAAGTTTTCTGTGGCCCTTTATGGTCAACTGCTTCCCCCACCTCTGGTCCCAGAGATGTTTCTATATCTATATAGCTTTACCTGTGTTAGAATTGTACACAAATTCAATCAGTGTTTTGTGTCTGGATTATTTTCTTAACCTTAATGTTTTTAAATATTTTTCTGTGTTGCTGTATGTTTGCCAGTAGTTCATTTCTTTTTGTTGCTACGTAGTATGCTACTCATTAACACACCACACTCACATATTTGTGCACTCACCTGTTGGTGACTATTGAAGTTGTACCCAGTTTTTGACTACTATCAATAAGGCTGCTGTGAACATTTGTGTACTAGTCTTTTTGTGGACATGTGTTTCAATATCCATTTAATCAGTTCCATTTTTTTTTGTTTGTTTAAATCAGCAACAGTTGGCTTCTGTTACTTGTAGCCAAGAAATATGACTGCAACAGAAGGAGAGATGAGAAATGAGCTGGTAGCTAGAAGGGGATGTTGAGTCAAGGAGAGGCTTTTATTTTCAAGATGCAAAAGACTTAAACATACTTAAACATTAACCCTCATGATCTGCTTGAGAGGAAACTATTGAGACAAAAGAAATTGGTCACATGAATCTATGAAGGTGGGAAGGGAGCAGCTCTGAAGTCCAGTAGCTGGAATGGCTTGGATAGGGGGGAATAGAGCCTCAAATGGAGCAAGGGGTATACCCAGAAAATGGGGTAGGTGGGTTTGTAGGTAAGGTAGTTGGGAATTCAGGGAAGTTTCATCTGAGAGCTTCAACTTTTACCATAAACTAGGAGTCAAGGTTACATACCAAGAATAAGGGAAGAGTTAGGCTGTCAGAGGTTAGAGGATGGGGGCGATATGAAATGATCATTGTAAGGAGAATAAGAGGGTGGTGATCAGAGAAATGAAGGGACATACTGGACAGCACTGAGAGCCTGGTTAAGACTAGTGATGATGACCTCAGAGCAACACCAACCAGTCCCACTGATGACTCCCCCAGCCACCTCTACACAGGAGCCCAGAGGCAAGCCTATAGGGAAGGGGCTGAGTGCAAGGAAGACTTTTCAAGAAGTTAGGAGGCTGTGTTGAACATCCTGACCCTACGCCCAGGATCTAACATGGCACCCTGCATGTGGCAAGTTAAATATTTGTTGAATGGATGGACGAGTTTAGAGGGCAGGAGAAATTGGAGCTTGGCACCGGTCTGGCCCAACTTCCTCACTGTATAGAGGAAAAACCTGAAGTACAGAGAAAGGAAGGGACTTGACCAAGGTCAAACAGCAAGCCTGTGGCAGAGATAGGAGTTTTCCCTCGGGTCTGTCTGATCTCAAGTCCAGTGTTCTTTCCACTAGTCTTTAGTCACTGTGATTGAATGGACAAAGGTCTGCTTTCAGTTCATGTCTCTGGCACTGGCTCGCTGTGTGACTTTTATAAGACACTAACAATAGGATTAAATAGCCATTCTCTTTGCCATGTACTTTTAAATTTTATTTATTTTTCTAATTGTGGTGAAATATACATAACATAAAATTAACCATCTTAACCACTGTTAAGTGTCCAATTCAGTGGCACAGTGTGCATTCACATCGTTATGTAGGTATTGTCACCCCCCCCACCCCGAGAACTCTTTTCATCTTGCAAAATAAAAACTCTGTAATCATTAAATAATGACTCCCTATCTGCACCCGCCCCCCCCCCCCACCCCGACGCTTCCCTAGCTCCTGGTAACTATCATTCTGTTTTCTAAGAACGTGACTACTCTAGGTAACATAAAAATGAAACCATATAATCTTTGTCCCTTTATGACTCATGTATTTCACTTAACATATTGGCCTCAAGCGTTATCCACGATGTCTTCTGTGTCGGGATTTTCTTCCTTGTTAATGCCGAGTAATATCCCACTGTATGTATGTACTGCGTTTGCTTATCCCTTCATCTGTTGATGCCCATGATGAACATTTGTGATGCTACCAGCTTTGGACTACTGTGAATATGTTACTATGAACATAGGTGTGCAAATATCCGTTTGAGTTCCTGTTTTCAATTCTTTTGGGCCCATACCCAGAAGTAGAATTGCTGGATCACGTGGTAGTTCTTAGTGTATAGAAATGCAACTAATTTTTGCATATTGTTTTATATTCTACAACTTCATTTAGTTTATTAGTTCTAACAGTTGTTGTTTTTTGTTTTTCATTTTGGTTGAGTCTTCAGGATTTTCTATGTGTTGAGTGCTTTATCACAAATGGTGTTGATTTTTGTAAAATGTTTTTCTGCATCAATCAACATGATGTGTTTTTCTCCTTTTATTCTGTTAATGTGGCATATTACCTTGATTAATTTTCTTATGTTGAGCCATCCTTGCATTCCAGGAACATCCCATTTGGTCATGGCATGTAATCTGTTTGATATGCTGTTGATTCTGTTTGCTAGTATTTTTTTTGAGGATTTTTGCATCAACATTCCTCAAAGATATTGGTCTGTAATTTTTTTCAGTGTCTTTGTCTGGTTTTGGTATTGGAGTAGAATGAGTTTTGAAGGATTTCCTCCTCTTCAATTTTTGGGAAGAACTTTAGGGGGATTGGTGTTAATTTTTATTTATGCCATGTACTTTTGCAGTGAGGAGCACATACTTCTTTTCATTGACACTGGGTGTGGCTGTGTGACTTGATTTGGCCAATGGAAAGCTGGTGAATTGACATAGGCCAAAGACTTAAAGGAGCTTGGCTTCTGGTGATTGCCATGAGAAGAGCAGCTGTAGAAAGCCCTGTACCTTCAGCCTACCACACATAGATCAGACCTGAACCCAAGCTGCAGCCTGAAACTCACCCAGATGACCTTCATCTTGAGCAGATCTACCCAGACTAAACAGTCAATCTGGAGTTCACCTGCAGTCTCATTAGCAGGGGAATAAATGCCTGCTATTTTAAACCACAAAATTTTGGGCAGTTTGTTTATATTATTATTGTGGTAATTACTAATTGATACAAGACCAGATCCTTTGCTAAGTGCAGACTTGGGTTCCAGAAATGAATCAGCTATCAGTTCTCTGGAGCTCACAATTTAGTGAAGATGAGGATGGGATAACTCAAAATAATTTTTAATATAATTCTAATTTCTAAAATTCATCTTTAAATCAAAGAAGCCTATACAAATTTTCTTAATACTTCTTTTATGGACAGCCTTTGAATATACTTGGAAGATACAGTCAACAAATTGTAAAAATACTATCCCGTGCACAAATGGCAGAATCTGGTTTGTGATCACAAGAGGCATCCAAGCTGGCAAGTACCTTTCTTGAATAGCACATTGAATAGCACGTTTAATGAGCCTGAAGGCAAACACCTGATTTAATGATTATGGTTAACTTGACTTTCACCCTTGAGTTGTATGAAAACATAGATGCTAATTGTTTGGCCATTTTTATTTGTTTTTGTTGTTTTATTTTTACTCAATGTTTAATGATGATGTATGTGAAATCATGTTAGTTTGCAAAATGCTTGTAGCAATTTCCAACAAAACATGAGTTTTTGGGTGAAGTTGAGTCCACTGGGTGAATACATGGCTATATGTGAGCAGGGATAGGTGGGGAGGGAGGGCTTGCATTTAGGCCACTGCATGTGCTCATTTGCTGAGGATACCTTACCTCTGTGGGTCTGCCTCCCAGTGTTAATGGTATCTTGCAAAGGAGCCCAAAGGATGGGATTTATTAAAATATGCGAGTAGTGATTTTAATGTTTATCTCTTAGAGTAAATTTTAATAAGATTAGAATTGATTCTGAAAGCACAGATGCTCTTTGGAAAACCTCATAAGAAGATGCTTGTTGATGTCTTTCATCTTAAGGTCAAGTTGTTCTATTTGTCATTCCCTTGATGGTTTGAAGAAGTGATGTGCTAAGATGGAAGGCACTTGAGACCAATTTTACACAAAAGAGAGGAGTTGAAGAAGAGGGAGAGGCTGAGGATGGAGGAGAGGGAGAGATTGACAGGTCAAGGCCCTGAAGGAGATGAGGTGAGAGTGTTCAAGAGAAGGGACCAGCCTTGAAAAGGAAGATTGATTCCCCCATTAGTTGAGACTGAGGCTAACGACATGGAAGTAGTTAGTTTGACATATCTGGGTTGGGTTGGAGCAGGGCAGAAAGTTGAAGAATTCCAAACCAAAGGCCTCAGAGAATTAGGAGGCAAAGATCTCCCCTTGTGAGTGAAGGCCGTGGGAGAAGGGGAAAAAGTAAAGGAAGTGGTAGCAGAATGAGAGGATTGTCTAGGGACCAGGGGCTGACAGAGGTGCAGCGGGGGTGGTGGGTATCCTGATGAGGCTGCCTGAGTTTCTACCTTCTTGTCTGCTCAGCTGTGTAAATTTGTTTTTTTTCAGAAGTGCTTATTCTTCATGATTCAGGTCCTGCAGTGCCTCCTCCAGGAAGCCTTCCATAATGTCATTCCTGTGTATACACACACACACACACACACACACACACAAACGCACACACACACTGGGTAGGCTCCCTCTGGGATGCCCTGGAAGCCCCAAGGATTTCTTTCTATTAGTATCCTTCCCAAAGTTTGCAGGCTCCCTTCAGCTTTTTGTTCCAGCCTGTGGAGGACACAGATGTGAGCCAGTGCTGGATGCTGCTAAGTCGCTTCAGTCGTGTCCGACTCTGTGGGACCCCATGGACGGCAGCCTACCAGGCTCCACTGTCCCTGGGATTCTCCAGGCAAGAACACTGAAGTGGGTTGCCATTTCCTTCTCCAGTGCATGAGAGTGAAAAGTGAAAGTGAAGTTGCTCAGTCGTGTCGGACACTCAGTGACCCCATGGACTGCAGCGCATCAGGCTCCTCCATCCATGGGATTTTCCGGCAAGAGTACTGGAGTGGGGTGCCATTGCCTTCTCCTGCTAGGCTGGAAGGGGAGGCCAATGCAGCACAATCCTGCCTTCCCTCAGTCAGACCCAGGCTGAATGGCTGATGCAGGGCGAGCCTGCTTTTCCTATCCTTCCCCACCACCTTTCCCACCTCACCTGGGCCTCCTGCTTTCTCTTCTTACTTTGACTCTCCCCTTAGCCCTCGTATGAGGTGAGTCCCATCATTCCTGTGAGGAGCCCACATGCTTGTCCTCAGGGACTTAGTTTTCCCATCTATAAAATGGGGGGGTAATAAATGCATCCTGTTTGGGGTTGTGGGGAGATGAAAATGAGACTTCAAATGAAGCACAGAGCCTGGCCCAGTGAAAGGGGGTCCCACTCCCCTCAGCTGCCCCTCACCCCCCTACCCCTTCTCTCTGGTACCGTCACTAACTTGCATGACCTTTCCCTTTCTGGGCCTCAGATTTTACTGTGATGATGATCTGTAATCTGTAAATCACCACTCTCGATATATTTATTTTTTTTTTAGAAGGAAATTTTTTTTGAATTTCAAATTATTTTAAAAATTATTTTTGGCTGTCCTGGGTCTTCATCGCTGCACACGGGCTTTTCTCCAGTTGTGGTGAGTGGGGGCTACTCTCCGGTTGCGATGCACAGGCTTCCCATTGCGGTGGCTTCTCTTGCTGTGGAGCACGGGCTCTAGACACGCTGGTTCAGTAGCTGTTGCACAAGAGCTTAGTTACCTTTCAGAAGGTGGCATCTTCCTAGACCAGGGATCGAACCTGCATTGGCAGGTGGATTCTCAACCACTGGACCACGAGGGAAGTCCAACATATTTATTTATGCTTCAGTAGACTGGGAACCCCTTGAGGGCAGAAGAAACCCTGCTGTTAACTGGTGATCTCCTCACATGGGCCAGAAGGAAAGTTCTTTACTTCAGAGTCCAGTCATCCTGTGGCACGTGTATGGTTTACCTGTGGGTCCTCAGGGTCTGGCCAAGGACTGATACAGGGCATGCATCTGAGAGCTGCCCAATGGGTCAGTTCCTGAATTAGGGCCTGGGAGCCAGGCCTTTGAATAGCCTATAATGACACACATCTCTTTAAAAACGTAGCCCTAGTTTTACTATAAACAGAACTTTCAAAACTCATACCATAAACACTTTTTGAGAGTGGGCTTTGAGCCAGACAGTGGACATAGAGCAGAGAATGTGCAGGGAAGGTGTGAAACCCGGGGGCTGACATTCTAGTTCTCATGGGGCTGGTGTGTGGGGGCATTGGGCTCAGGAAGAAGTCTGTCATGTAAGGTCAGGGAATGAATGTGATATGAAGAAACACACATGGAGTTGGGCTGGGAGGCCAAGAGAGTGGCTCTGGGCAGGGCAGAATTCTGGGCTCCAAAAGGCAGGGACTGGGGTTGGGCCAGGCTCTGACTTAGGGTAGTTGAAAAGGCATGGATTAGCATCTTAGGGACCTTAATTCTGGTTTTTGCAGCCACTTCCTATCTGTGAGGGCTTCCCAGATATCTCAGTTGGTAAACAATCTGCCTGCAATGCAGGAGACCCCGGTTCGATTCCTGGGTCAGGAAGATCCCCTGGAGAAGGGATAGGCTACCCAGTATTCTTGGGCTTCCCTTGTGGCTCAGCTGGTAAAGAATCCTCCTGCAATGCGAGAGACCTGGGTTTGATTCCTGGGTTGAGGCCCCCCTCAAAGTCCCTCATCTTTCCAAACCTCGGTGTCTGTGGTTATACAACAGGGCAGGTGGTGCTGATTCCTCAGGGCTGTTGGCAATGTGGGTGAGAGGATGACACCCAATGCCCTGCCTGAGAACTCCAGGAGAGCAAGGGCACTGGGAGTGGGTGTCGACTGGCAGTTGATATGGGTCTCTTTAATGCAAGACTTGAACTTGGGTGCTAAGTTTGTGATTCAAGGTCTTACTTTAAGACCAAGAAAGCCATTTTCAAGGGTTTCATATGTAGAGTCCTTTGATTAAATGTTTTACCATGCCGGCTAGACGATGACTCTGTTCTCTCTGGACTCCAGAATCTGGACTTCTAATGGTTACCCCAGTTCAGATGTATCCACACAACAAAACTGCAGGTGTTTTTTGTTTTGGGGTTTTTTTTTTTAAACTTGGACTTTCATTTTGGGAATGAAAATCATACACAGCTTACTACATAGCACAATGCTAATTGGATTTAATGGTTCTGAAGTGCTACATCAGTGACTTTTGAGATGGGACTTCTGTGTGTCCTTACTAATGAACTGGTAAGAATAATTATCAGAGCAGCCAAAGGCAGAACCCCCGCCATGGTCTGGTTTGGTTTCTTTTTCACCTTGTCCTGCCTGACGCTGCTTGTGTGGCTGACTCCACTGGCCTGATTTCCTAATGTAAACTTCTGATTTATCTGGTTGGACCCAGTGGGGTGCAAAGAGGAAACAAATTTATTATTTTTCCCCAACCATTCCCTGCAACTGGCTCTGTGCTCCCTCTTCATCCTTGAATGAGTTTTTATGTAATGTTTTTTTTGATGGGGGCCATTTTTTTTTTAAGTTTTTATTGAATTTGTTCCAATATTGTTTCTGTTTTATGTTTTGCTTTTTGGCTATGAGGCATAGGGGATCTAAGCTCCCTGACCAGGGGTTGAACCCCCACTCCCTGCATTGGAAGGTGAAATCTTAACTGCTGGACAGCCAAGGAAGTCCCACCCCTGGATGACCTTTTGTGCAGACCCGTTCAATAACTTTCCTGTCACTATCAGCTATTAGAAGAGTCTTCTTTTCACATATTGAAGACTCCAACCTGATGAAAATCAATCTAAATTTCCCATCAAATTCATAGTGTTCATTTTTCCCCACTCCCCTGTCAGCACAGAGTAAGCCCCATAACGTCTTCCCTTCAGTGGAGGCTGCAATGGCTCCTGCGAGGCTGGACACAGAGGCGAGATGAAGGGAGGAGAGACACTCGTGCTCTCTGTGCGGCAGATGGCCAAGTGCTGGCTCTTTCTCTGGTTGGGGGCATATGAGTGCATTTCTTCAGAACCACGGAGCTCCTCCCTGATGTGGGCCAAGCCCTCCCTGGCTAGCATCTTCCAGTTCCTCTGAGGTTTCTGCTCTGAAAGTGCAGCTCACTGCCTCCATATCTCCCATCCCTGCTCCGAGGGTCCTCTGGCCTCAACGCTACCCATGAATAGGTTGGTGGGGCAGGGGTGGTCTATGAGTGCTGGGCTAGTTTTGTTTTCCCTCAGCAAGTCCTGCAGGAGCGGTCTGGCTTCCTTTTTCTGAATTGGAACACATCAGTCTTTAGCTTTGAGGCCTCAGCTTTGAGGCCTCAAACTTTTCCTAGGCACCAGGATAAGTTACAAGTAACAGTGTATTATATTTTAGTTTCTTTGTCTCAGATGCTCAACTTTTAAGTGTAGAAGAGTGGTTAACTGTGTGGGTTTTGGAGTCTGACATTGGCTAGGTGACCATGAGTAAATCATCTAACTTCTTGGAACCTCAGTTTCCTTATCTATAAAGCAGGGACAATGGCCTTTACTCTCCGGGACAGTGTGAAGATTGAAGTGTACTTTGCCTGTTGGATGGACCATAGCAAGCCCTCAATGTGTGCTGTGCTTAGTCACTCCAGTCGTGTCCAACTCTTTTTGACCCCATGGATCGCAGCCCTTCAGGCTCCTCTGTCCATGGGATTCTCCTGGCAAGAATACTGGAGTGGGTTCCACGCCCTCCTCTAGGGGAGTCTTTCTGACCTGGGGATCAAACCTGCATCTCCTACATTGCAGGTAGATTCTTTACCACTGAGCCACTGGGGAAGCCCCATAAGCCCTCAATAAATAGAAGCAAGTATCTTTGCATTTCTGAGGTGTTCTCACTTCATCCAACCCAGACTGGATGTCAGTTCTTCTTGCTAATGCAGAGGTGGCTCCCTCCTGCCATCTGCCTGGTCTGCAGATCTCTCTTTGATAAAAACACTTAGCATATCTTGAGCATCATTATCTCCTTTACATCTCATAGTAAAACTGCAGGATAGATATTACTATCATTCCCATTGACAAGTAACAAAACTCAGGCTCAGAGAGATCGAATCCCTTGCACAAAGTCAAATAGCTTGCAAATAGCAGAACTGGGATTCTGATTCTAAACCCTTCATGTGGTCTGCTATTTATTTAACTTTCCTAACCTCCTCGTTCTTCATCTTGTCTTCTCATTCCCTCTGCCAAGAGCTCTCTTTTGCTGTATGGCAAATAGATGGGGAAAAATGGAAACAGTGACAGACCTGATTTTCTTGGGCTCCAAAATCACTGTGGACGGTGACTGCAGTTATGAAATTAAAAGGCACTTGGAAGAAAAGCTATGACAAACCTAGACAGCATATTAAAAAACAGAAACATTACTTTGCCGACAAAGTTCCATCTAGTCAAAGCTATGGTTGTTCCAGTAGTCGTGTATGGATATGAGAGTTGGATCATAAATAAGGCTGAATGCTGAAAATTTGATGCTTTTGAACTGTGGTGTTGGAGAAGACTCTTGAGAGTCCCTTGGACTGCAAGGAGACCAATCCAGTCCATCCTAAAGGAAATCAGTCCTGAATATTATTGTAAGGACTGATGCTGAAGCTCTAATACTTTGGCCACCTGAGGAAAAGAGTTGACTCATTGGAAAAGACCCTGATGCTGAGAAAGATTGAGGGCAGGAGGAGAAGGGGACGACAGAGGATGAGATGGTTGGATGGCATCATTGACTCAATGGACATAAGTTTGAGCAAACTCTGGGAGATGGTGAACACGGAAGCTTGGCATGCTGCAGTCCATGGGGTTGCAAAGAGTCGGACACAACTGAGCAACTGAAAAACAACAACAACAATGTAACAAGTCATCTTTCTCAGTGAGGACACTTCCTGCCTGGAGTGTACCCTGGAAATGGGTCCCTCACTGCTCAGTACAATGACACTTCCTGTGTTGCATCATAACAAATCCCTGTGGCAGCTGCTTAGAGGTGATATTGACATCATCCACTTCCTGTCCACTATTACTGAAGTTTTATAAAGTTGCTTTTTCATGAAAAGCATCTATGTAGCATTGATTGTGAGAAGGCAATGGCACCCCACTCCAGTACTTTTGGCTGGAAAATCCCATGGACGGAGGAGCCTGGTGGGCTGCAGTCCATGGGGTTGCTAGAGTCAGACACGACTGAGCGACTTCACTTTCACGCATTGGAGAAGGAAATGGCAACCCACTCCAGTGTTCTTGCCTGGAGAATCCCAAGGACAGGGGAGCCTGGTAGGCTGCTGTCTATGGGGTCGCACAGAGTCGGACACGACTGAAGCGACTTAGCAGCAGCAGCAGCAGCACTGATTCAGCATCAATCTCTTGTCCAACACTGGATTAATCACAAAGGGGAAGGTGTTTTTGGATATTATGCCTAGAATATATTTTGAAAGATTATTTAATGTAAAAAAGCTGCCAGCCATGTATGTGGTAGATCTCTGTGAAGGGGTGTGGGAAGTCATAACCCCAGGAGCTCAAAGGTAGAGTAGTCTGGTAGCCACGTGGGTGGGGAGGTATAAGGTCTGGGAAAGGAAGTCACAGAAGGCTGCCTGGGAACTCTGGGGCTGGTCTGAGCCTTGAAAACAAGTAGGATTTGGATGGGTGAGAAGGAGGCATGGTTGGTCTGTTTGCAGCAAAGAATGAGCAGGGGCTCACAGAGGCAGGAACCCAGCATGGGCGCTGGTATCATACTTCCAAAGGAGCCTTCTTTTATAACCACGAGCCTCTTTGCTCCCTGCTTGGGGGATTTTTATGACCCCATCCATCTGTTTGCAGTCAGCCTCAGGTTTACTTTGAAATTCAAAAGCTGAAAGCGAAGAGCTGTGTCGAAGCCAGAGCAGTGGGCCGGGCAGCTGTCCTCTGAGAAGGGAGCGGCCTCATGGAGCATAAACCACAGCAGGCAAAGCACCTCTTCTGGTTGGCCTGAGTCCCCGGGAAGCTTGGGACCAAGTGCTTGGAGGAACGCTGGAAAATTCGTCCCCTGGAGGGACTTCTAACATGGGCCCGAGCTGGCAGCCCGTGTGCCCACCCATGAGGGTACTGAGGCCAAGTGTGGACACTGGTCAGGACTTTGCGTCTGACGGGGATCTGCCAGCCTGTGTTTGTTCCTCTGGCCAGCACAGGCAGATGGGCCCGGGCCCACTGTGAGAGTTGGCTCAGCTCTCTGTGCCTCCTGAATTCCCTGGCCCACTGCACCCTCTGCATTCCTCAGGAGCCTCAGTATCCCAGAGAGACACGACTTATTTTCCCATCTTCTCAAATAAAAGACTTTTAATTGCAGTCAGTGATCAAATCCAAAATCCACAGCAGGGACTTCCAAGTCATGCTCCAGACCCCTTACTTCCCTGAGCCCCACATCCCCTAAGACCACCTCCTAGCTCAAATCCTTTGCCTGGGACCCCACACCCCCAAACCATGTCTCTCTGTGCCCTCATTCCCTGTTATTTACACAGCCAACCACTGGGAGTTCATGCTCAGCTCTTGGGGAAAAATCCTTCTGAGTGGCTTCTCTTACCAGTCCAGTCCACATCCCACACTCCCATGGCTGCTCTGCCTGTCTCCCGTTCCAAAGGCTCCCTGAGCCTCCTCTCCACACCACAACCAACCATGGTTGCTGGATGTGCCTTTGGGCCTGTTTAAAGATGGGCTCTGCTGGCATGTGGTTGGAGCGCTTCTAACATGGAGCTCGAGCTTTTCACCAAGCTCTAAAGAAGTGCAACATCCCTTTAAAAGCCAGTCAAGCTGCTGGACTTGGAAATGCTAAAGGTGGCAGCAAGTTGGTGAACTTTAGCATTTGATGCAAACCAATGTTTTAGAGGGGGTGCTTCCAAAGCCTGGGAGCTGAGCTGAGAGGTTGGAGCTGAGCTGAGAAAGCTCCTGCCATAGCTAGAAGGCTTTCTAAGGCTCATCTGCTCTAATTCCTGCCGTCTTCAAGTAGGAAAACTGAACTTCAGAAAGGGGATGCCGCTGGCCTGGTGTTGTTTATGAAATCAGTGGCAAGGCAGGCCCGGAACCCAGTCTGGGGCTTGAGTTAACCATCATCTCCCACTTACACAGCTTGGGGTTCCTGATTGGAGGTTGGAGGGATGGTGAAAATTCAGCACACCTATTTCTTTTCTCTTCTGACAACTGTAATAAACCGCATTGATGTGGGCTTTACATATGAAGCAGTTCTCATCTGTTGTCTCAGTCACAATTCCAAGCTATAAAGTAAGTTATCTTTGTCCCCATTTCCCAGATGAGGCAAATAAGTCGAGGATTAAGTCACACTCTCAAGGCAAGATAACCAGTAACTAGCAGAAGAGTCTTCAGCCCAGGCCTGTTGCTCTTTGCCATAGATCATACCAGCTCCCTATCCTTTGAAAGGCACTAATGTCTTGGCAAATCATTCAGAAAAGTCTAGTGTAATTTAGGATAAAAGATCAGTAGCTTCAGATTCTAGGGACTAGTCCAACATCACAGTTCTTTTCACTTCTTAGACTTGAAAGACACATGTAGAACAGGGGTTTTCAACCAATGTCCTCTTTTATTACAAGTACTTTATAATGCTCCTTTCTATGCTAAAATCAAATATCTGGATAATACAAAACACCTACACATACAATTTTAAAATTTAATATGATGCCCTAACTATAGGGAAAAAGAGAAATAAAAGGAAAGTAGTTGATAATAAAACAATATGTAATTTGGTCTGTTAATGTTGGGCATAAGAATGCTAGCAGACATAATGCAGTGGTCAAAGTCTTGCACCTGTCGACTGGGAAAAAAAAAGCTGCACAACCTAAAAACTGAGAATTACACTTTATTTGGTAAACTAAGGACTTAAACCCAGAGACAGGCATCCAACAGTGTTGCTCTGATGCCTCAAATGCGCTAGCAGTGATGTCCTAAGGTGACCTTCAGGAGGTCTGAGGGACTGTTCTGAAGAGGGAAGTGGAGAGCCAGGATATATAGGAGTCTTTCAATTAAAAAAAGGTAGTTGGAACATCAAGAGATTACTGTTAATTAAAGAAAAACTAGACATCACAAGTTAATGAATTTAGCACTTCTCTCTGTATGGGAAGATACAAGAGTCTGGACACATTCCTTTGATGGGCACCTTAACATGATTTTGAGCAAGCTCTGGGAGTTAGTGATGGACAGCTTGGCATGCTGCAGTCCGTGGGGTCTCAAAGAGTTGGACACGACTGAGCGACTGAACTGAACTGAACCATCTAGGGCTGGTATCCTGTTTTTCTCCAACCTGAATCCCCACAGGGTGCACTGTCGGATGGCTACAGTGACTGATGGCTTGAGGGCTGAAATATCCTGTTTACTGATATGGCACATTCATTACTGATATGCCGTATCAGTAATGAATGTGACTGCTAAAATACAGCGGGATTCAGGTGTGTTGTTCTGATGCTTCAAATGCACAAGCAGGGCTGTCCTTAAGGTGGCCTTCAGAAGTGGTGAGTAGCTCTTGGTTAGGTTTGGAACAAAACAATGTACATTTGTCTTTCAGTGTGCAGGGCAATTGCATTCCTGTAAGATGCAGTATATATATATATATATGAAAACTTTGCGAAAACCCCCACAATTTTGTGTTTACGTAGAATGGTTTTAGGCTCAGATAATACAAATGGCTTTTTCTCTCCTGACGAATGTCTGGCAAGATGTGCAAACATTGTGCAGGATAGGGAATAATTCACTTTGTGGAACTCCTTACAGGACACCAGGCATCCCTGACCCATGATCACAAAGCCCCTCCCAACAAATACATGAAAGCCCAAATCCCTCTGCAGAGTTTCAAAACACCCTGTGGGTGGTGATATCATCCCTATTGCTAAACACTGACTTGACTTGAAGGATTTCTCTTAGAAATCATGCATACAAGAGGGAAGACACACCTGTGTGGTACCCAGAGGTTTGCATTGCTTTCTATTTTGCTTCTTATAAAATAAATTCAGTACTAATCTTGAATGGTACTTAATCTTCAGCTATAAAGTTAATGAACTAGTTATCAGTCACATATCCTCTATTTTAAAGACTTCACTCAGGGAATACAAGGATGAGTAAGGTCTCTGTACCATGGGCTTTGCCTTTTTTTTTTTTTTTTTTAAGAGCAATAAGACATAAGAAAACCATAATCTAAGCTTGCTCATATGAAGCCCATGCTTCAGAAGAGGTGTAAATTGTGAGGCTGGTAGGCCAGGGAAATGTCTATGAGGAGGCAGAATGAAATGAGGTCTTGGAGAACAAGAGGGAAATTTTAGGTAAACATAGGGAGACTGGGAAATTATCTATGCAAGGGACAGTGGGGGCTGGTAACTGGAGCTCTGTTCAGGGAACCTTGAGGAGTTCTATGTGGCGGGAGTGTGGATTTGTTGCGGGAGTGTGGATTTGTTGGGGGAGGGAAGGGGACATGTGGCTGGAGAGATTGGGTGGGAGAACTGGGAAGCAGGATTAATGGGGATGGAGAGGGGAAGGAGGCTTGAGGAGGAGGTCAGTGTGCTTCCAGATCAACTCTAAGTCCTGAGGCTGGCCCTGCCCTCCGGGTAACCATCACCTGTTGTAGTGTTACTCCTGGCGCCTGCACAACCCGAAGCCGTGGACTCTGGGAGACAGGGAGGACCAGTTCTCTAGCTGGGAGCTCAATGCACAGCATAGTGCAGTCGCTCAATAATGCTTCACTGAGAGTGTTAGTTGCCCAGTCGTGTCCAACTCTTTAGGACCCCATGGGCTGTAGCCTGTCAGCCTCCTCTGTCCGTGGAATTCTCCAGGCAAGAATGCTGGGGTGGGTTGCCATTTCCTCCTTCAGGGGATCTTCCCGACCCAAGGTTTGAACCCAGGTCTCCTGTGTTTTAGGCAGATTCTTTACTGTCTGAGCCACCATGGAAGCCCATTGCGTGCATGAATATTTCTGAACAAGTTCCAAACATAGGGCCTGCCCTCCCTGCAGATTCAAGCTCACTGGGGGGAAGGTGTTGGAAGCTGAGGTGAACCGGATGCTGGCCCACTGCCCTACATCGAGGTGAGGCACAGTGTGCTGAGGCCGGGAGGGCACCTGGGAGTCTGGAAATCTAGACTCAGCTTCCACCTTGAATGTGCCAACAGGACTTGGGCAAGTCTGGTGGTCTTGGGCGAGTCTGCTCTTGGTGGTCTTCTTATCTGTTCCCCAAACCAAAGGCAAGCCTGATCCTTTCCAGTTCCCAAGCTGAAGCCTTGCTCTTCCAGGTCACCTGTTTGGAGCCCGAGGTCACAGCCCAGGCAACACTGCCTCCTGGTGGCAGTCACCAGACGGCAGGCGAGCCTTCACCAACCAGCACGATCCAAGTTCAAATCCCAGCTGAGGTTGCCCTGGGAGGCTTCTGGTTCTGCACTTTTGGGTCTGGCCCAGGGGGCTTGCTCCTCAGAGAGTGGGGAAAGAGAGCTTCACAGTCAGTCGTTGTCAGGGTTCTTCCAATATAGAGCGGCCCATGCCCTCCCACCCTGCTCCGCCGTCGTGGAGGAGAGTCCCTGGGACCATGAGACTTCCTATGTCATTGTGTCCCTGCGAGCTGTCATGGCCTGGGGGGAGGCGGGGCTCAGTAAATGCCCTCCTCCTTTGTCATCTTCACTACCTTCTTTCATCACCACCACAAAGCACTCAGAGCACTTGGGTTCTATAAGCACAGGCACATCCGCTTGACCCTGAGTCCTCATGGGAGCTCTTCTAGTTTGCTGATGGGAACAGAGACTCAGAGGGAGGAGAGATAGGGCCCAGGCCATCAGGCTTTTACACGACATTGCACTGCCTTGTTCTAAAGCTGCCCGTGGCTTCTGCTGCCCACAGGGCAAAGTCCCAGAGCCTTGCAGGTTGCAGCTGCTCACACCAGACCCCAGGCCCCACCCAAGCCCAGCCTCCTGCTGCAAGCTTTCCTGCATCCTCCAGGTCCAAAGCAGTCAGGTGTCCTCAGCCCCACAAGGGCACAGGTCCCTGTGACAGTGGGCACATCTCACTCACCCTACATCCGAGAGGGTGGGGTCAGAACCAGGCTCAGGCACAGATTCCTCGGGGGTGAAAATAAGGGCCAGGCTTATCCCTCCTCCAAACTCCCCCTTCCTGCCCTAAGCCAGGGTCCACCCACCCTAAGGCTCCTCCACAGGACAGAAGCTTAGTCGTTTTTAGTCGCTAAGTCATGTCTGACTCTTTGTGACCCCATAGACTACAGCACCCTAGCCCTCCCTGTCCTTCACTATCTCCTGGAGTTTGCTCAGACTCATGTCCACCGAATCACTGATGCCATCCAACCATCTCATCCTCTGTCGTCCCCTTCTCATCCTGCCTTCAATCTTTCCCAGCATCATGGTCTTCTCCACTGAGTCAGTTCTTCGCATCAGGTGGCCAAAGTATTGGAGTTTCAGCTTTAGCATCAGTCCTTCCAAAGATTATTCAGGGTTGACTTCCTTTAAGATTGACTGGTTTGATCTCCTTGCAGTCCAAGGGACTCTCAAGAGTCTTCTCCAACATCACAGTTCAAAAGCATCAATTCTTCAGCATGCAGCCTTCTTTATGGTCCAACTCTCATATCCATACATGACTACTGGAAAAACCATAGCTTTGACTAGACGGACCTTTGTTGGCAAAATAATGTCTCTGCTTTATAATATGCTGTCTAGGTTTGTTATAGCTTTTCTTCCAAGAAGCCTTTTAATTTCATGGCTGCAATCACCATCTGCAGTGATTTTGGAGCCAGGGTGATTACAGAATCAAATACCATAATGCCAGGGGAATAGAAAACTTGGATGACGTGCTCTGGCCACACAACTGACCCGTTGGCTCCAGTTACCTACCTGATAAAGCACCAGCTTCTAAATGTGTGCAGTGAAGTAGTCCAGGTCTGCACCTGCTCACCACTCAGGCCACTGCCCTTGGCTGTGCCTGGACCTCACCCTCCAGGGCTGAAACACTTGCGGGCCTCCAGGGGCAGCGGCCGCTTCCCGACCCTGCACCTGGCTGCTGGTCTCTGCAGCCTGCAGGGACAGCAATAACAACTAACCATGTATTGGGGCTTGGTTTCCATCCACTATCTCATTGCAACCTTATTGTAACCTGTACCAGAACTATGTTTATTATGCCCACTATAGAGATGAGGGAAATGAGGCTGAGAGAGGGACTCCTTGGGAGTGGGGGCAAGGTCAGGGCCAGGCCCCAGGACCCCTGAAGACCAACCCGTGACTGGTGCTGAGCCTGAAGATTCTTTGTTGGAGGATGAAGGGTGAGGGGGCTGCTCTACTGAACTGGGGGACTCAAGCAGGGAACTTGTGTTTTTCCAGTTTCCCTGTAGGGAGGAGGCTGCTTGCTCCCAGGAGTGTCTCTAGAGGCCTGTGTGTCTTGGCCCCTCATCCTAGGCCGCAGTCTGTGCTGGCAACCCGTGCTGTGGCTACCTTGCTTTCACCGAGACCCTGCTGTGTTCCAACTCTAGATGGTCTGGTCCCTCCCCCTGGATTCTCCCTCATCCGCGTTTTTCTTTCTCTCCACCCGAGCCTCTTCTGACTGTGTTTTCCTTCTCCTCTTCCTCTCTCTGCAGCATGGTCTGTCTGTCTCCCCCTCTTCTGTCTCTGTCTCTCTTCTGCTGACCCCTCACTCCTGGATCCTCACTCCATCTTCTGTCAGTTTTCTCTCTTGTCCGCCTGTCTCCTGTGTTCCTCTCCTCTCTCCCTATTACCATCCTGCTCCGTCCTCTTTCCATGCTTCCTGAGTCTCGGGGAATAGGAGGCAGGTGAAAACTAGGGAGGGATCATCTGGGAAGCCTGTGACTCTCCAATCCTTGTCTGGGGACTTGTGTCTCCAGGCTGGAAATTTTATCATTCTTTTTTTGTGACTGATCAGGGAGGAAGAAATGGAAACTACAAAGAGAGAAAGCATAGGAACTGGTTTGCAAGCCCAGAACTGACATAAAACAGGGTTTTATGAATATTTTCTGAAAAATAATTTCTTTTTATGGTGCCATTTAACAGTGGCTGGCCTGCCTTGCCTGGCTTCCTGGCTGCAGTGAGTTGCAGATGGAGGCCCCCAACTCTTCTCACACTTCCCAGCCCCACCCTGCCAGGAATCGGCCAGGCCAGGGTGCTGCCTCTGCTGCAGCAGTCCGGTGGGTGATGATGAGGTAGGGAGAGGGGAGACTAATTCCTGGACCATTCAGTGAGCCCTGGAGGTCCCCAAACCCTCAACTCATGGGAGCCCAAGGTGGGCAGATCTAAGCTTGTGATTTGTGTCCACTCATAACCCAGACATGGCCAGAACATTCTGGCTCCAACCTCCCTGATTAAGATCATCCTGGACACCAGCTCCATGGCTGACATTGAGACCCTCCCAGAGTCAGTGGATTCCCTGGGGCTTATACTCAGGGAAGTGGCCCTCCTGGCTTCCAGTTCCCTGTTGTTTGACCGCACCACCTCTGCTTCACTCCATGCCAACTGGCAGCGAAAAGCCCCTCCCATGGTCCCCTCATCCCAAATCTCAAGCCATGGAGACTATACTTAGGATCGGCAGAGCAGATGGAGTTGGGGTTCTTGCTGCATCCAGGAAATGACTGTTACCTGCACGTTTTCTCTCTGCCTAGGAGATGCTGTGCCTACTTCCCTCAGTTTCTCTGTCTTCCCAGCTCCTCATTCCTCTTCCCTCCTCTTGCCTCCCTTTCAGAAGCACCATGACAGGATTGCTCCCCTGGTCATAAAGATCATTTTCCCCTTTGCCTCCTTTGAGGTGGGGGATGGTGGTAGTTTTCCTTCCTACCTCAGGCACCCACAGAGGAATATCTCCACATGAAAATGGAGGTTGCTGTTTCTCAAAGGAATTTTATTGACTACAGTCGGCTCCACCTCCTTTCGTGTAAATAAGGAGACAGGTCCAGAGAGGGGCGGAGCTTGCCCGCGGCCACAGTGCTGGCCGCAGCAGAGATTGCAGCAGCGCAGGGCCTGCGGTCCCCAGTACAGGTTCCACTGCAGTGGACGCCGTGCCGCTGCAGGGTTGGCTACAGGGTCCCAGATGCTCAGGGCCAGGAAGGAAGGGCCTCGGGGGACACAGAAAGATGGAGGCGGAGCAAGGGCCCAGAGGGGAAGAGATCAAAAAGAAGAGTCAGAGTCAGAGGGAGCTAGAGATGGCCAACTAGCCCGCCTTTATCCTGGGGTAGGGATCACTTCTCCATGGAGACTTCCCGGCCCCTCGCACACACCTCCCAGAGTCAGAGAGCCCTCCTCTACCTCCTCAGCGTTGTGTCCTGGTTCTGAAGCTCTTCCCCACCCTCTGTAGTTTCCTCCCTGGACCCAGCTCTGATCTTTGTAGCTGAATGGAGAAAGCCTCATATCTGGGGCCACTCTACAGAGAGGTGGGGCTGAGATGGGGTTCTCCCGAATCTAATGATCTGTTATCAGGAGAATCTGGTTTCTCCCAGGAAAAGCATGTCAACAGGAGCCTGCCCAGAGCTCAGGGCAGGAGAGGTGGGCAAGGCTCCCAGGAAAGGAGGTGCAAACACGTGAGTGTACCAGGTATAAACACTGGGTCTCCCCTCTTGCCACCTGCTGCCATATGGAGAGCAAGGTGTCAGGGGCTCTGATGAGTCCCTGGTCCCCTTGGTCACTCAGTCCATAGTGTCTGAGACCCCATTCCTAGGCCATAGCTTCTTGAACTGAGGACTACATCCCCCAAGGAGGGACAAGGGCTCACTTTCCCACTGAGTGTCTAGGCAGGTAGATGATGGCTTCCTTTCCTGAGTACAACCAGAGCTTGAGGGGTAGAGAACACGGGGTCACAGGCTACAGCTGTGATATTTACACTATTGATACCAACTCTAAAGACCATCACAGTGGGGCAGGGGGTGGGTGGGGAGCAGGAGGCTTCCTATCCGGAACTCTGTCCAGAGTCAGTGGGTGGGAGAGAGGTCTGGGCTGGCTCCAGGACACAGAAGAGGCATTGGGCCTTGGATGGGACCTAACCTCACCCACTGCCCTGTGAAATGGGGGAGGCAGAGGCCTCCTTGCTCACCTCACAGGCTGTAGCCAACACACCAGAGCTTGAGTAAAGGTTAAGAAAGCAGTCCGGGAGCTTAACTACTTGGGTTGCAATCCTGGCTGTAGCATTTATAAGCTGTGTGATTGTGAACAAGTTACTTAATCTCTCTCTCAGTTATTTCATCTATAAAATAGAGATAAGAGTTGTGAGAATAAAATAAGACAGAAATGCTTGGAACACTGTCTGATGCATAATAGATGTTCAATAAGCATTTGCTCACCGTTGCATTGTCAGCTTTGTCTCGCAGACGGGCCGCCCAAGTGCAGTCCACATTATTCTTCATAGGAGCCAGCAAGTACTCATTAACATGGTCAATGAATTGGCTCTGGTGAAGGCTCTGGGATTTCAAAACTAGAAACTTTGCCCACTCCAAACCTCTTGGTGACCTGCCCCCTTCTGCCACCGAGTCCCAGGGGCCACGCTTCTTTCCTGGTGGACCCTTACAGCATGGTCACCGTGTGCAGATCCTAGCCAGCTAACACTGTGATATCTGATATAAAAGCTCTATCATTTACCTGAAGTCTTGCCTCCCGTTCTTCTTCCTCCCCTCCTTCACTGACTGTGTCTTTCTTCCATGAGCACTCACTAGATGTCAAATCCTGGGCCTTGACAATATAGAGATGACCAACCACAGTGCCGGCCTCAGGAAGTCAAGGGGAAGGACAGCCACATGCAGGTCGTTTCTGCACAACCCAGGTGCACGGCAAATGGGGTGCTGTGGGGCCAGAGGGACAGAAGGGCTGATGTGGCTTGAGGATTAAGGGAAGCCTTGTGGAGCAGATCTTGCTGGAGGTGGGCTGTGCAGGATGTATAAGAGCAATGAATGAGGGGGAGAGATGCAGAAAGACAAGGAGCACCAGGGGAAAGTGTGTGCAAAGGCAGAGGATGGAGACAATTAGGGTGAGTTGAAAAAACACAGAGACAACCAGCAACCCTGCAGTGCTAGAAACCAGGAGGGGAATGGGTAAGATGTGAAGTTCATGCTGGGGACACGGGCAGGTTGAGGTTATCAGAGGCCTTGTGTGACCTTGACTTGTGTACTGGGAACAGTAAAGCCATGGATGAATTTGAAAAAGCCAGGGAGGTTTGTGGTCGTTGTTGTGGTTTATAGAGCTCAGTTGGGCTGCCGGGGTTGTAGGGGGTGGTGGGTGGAGAATGGGCCAGAGAGCACACAACCCTAGTTGGCAGGGGAGAGTGAGGACACCTGGGCTAGGCTGGTGCCGGGGAAGGGAGAGAGGTGAGAGCGTGAATAAAGTTGAGTCAGTAGGTGCTGATGAGTGAGAAGTGAGCGAGGGGGCCCCACGGGTGAAGCCAGGTTCCAGGTTGATTGTTCAGATGAACAAAGCTGGAGAGGGCTCCGAGGACCCCACTTGGTGTGAAGTCTCTCAAGCCGCTGGGCCCCTGCCCAAACACCCTCCCAGAACCTGCCTGCACTTTTACATGGAAAATGGGCCCATGCCAGGCCCTCTGCACCACCGCCTCAGGTCCTGGCCCTCTGAGGAAAGGTGACTCCCCACACAGCCCCCCGCAGGAGGAGGGGGAGCCGTCGGCATGCAGAGACACCGTCACGTGGAAGTCATGATATCTTTTATTAATATATTATGCTACAAAAATATTCTTGGCAAAATAACATTAATAGCATCTTTCTTTGTCTTCTATTATATTCTTAAAGAACTCTTCAGGATAATTCACAGAGGTGAGAGGAAGAGGTGATTAAAAGCACAACATCAGGAATACCTTTCCAATACATTAAGATCTGAAGCTGTGTCACACAGTGAGAGTCGGGCCGGGATGTCCTGCAATCTCTCTGAGGCCCAGGAATGGGACAGGGGCTCTGGCTTCCCTTGCTCTGGGCTAGAACATCCCTTGACCAAGAGTCAGCCCCTGCCGCCCCAGCCACTGGGGGCCCAAGATGGCTGACAGCCCCGCCAGAAACTTCTTAGACTGAGAGTCTTATTCAAAAGTCCACTTTCCCGCAGTGGGACTTGGGATGGAGCGGCCCTTCAAGGCGCGCTACTCTGTCACCTTCCTTGCCTGCCACGTGCTCCTGATCCCATGGCAGCCCTCAGGTGCTGGGAGGAAAGCTGAGTACAGGGCTGGGGAGCGGGGAATGCCTCACCTTTGTGGAGCCCCAAGATTGCACATGGCATCTCCCAAGCAGGAAACAAAGTCTCCATTTGACAGATAAGGAGATGGAGGCTCAGAGAGGGGCGGGGACTTGCCCAAGGTCACTCAGCAAAGTGAAGGAGTATCTAGGCTATCTCTGGCAAGGAAAAGCCTACACTTGGAGAAAGAGCAGGGAGAGTTGAGAGGCTTCCTCAGTGGCTCATCAGTAAAGAGTCTGCCAGTAATGCAGGAGACGCAGGGGACATGGGTTCGATCTCTGGGTCAGGAAGAGCCCCTGGAGGAGGAAATGGCAACCCACTCCAGTATTCCTGCCTGGAAAATCTCAGGGACAGACGAACCTGGCGGGCCACAGTCCAAAGGGTTGCAGAGAGCCAGACACGACTGAACACACACACGAGGGAGAGCTTGGGGTGTGCTGATGCTCCTGGGAAAGGGCCAGGCAAGGCTCAGGAGGTTCTCAGGACTCCCCTTTTCTCTCCCCCAGTGTTGGGGGTGGGGGGCAGGGAGGGAAGGAGTTCTGGGCTGGGAGCAGGGGCCTGGGTTCTGGTTCAGCCTTGCCCTACTGCCCAGAAGTCCCCGTGCCCCAGGGCAGCAGGCGAGCGTGCCAATTCGCGTCAGGCCTGGCTGGGCTGTTGAAGAATGGGGGTGGAGGGTTGGGGGGAGTGAGGCTGGATTGATTTCTGAAACTTACTGGTTTAGAGAGCCAGCCCGGGTGATTGTTTTGGCTGCTTAGATGAATTTTTGGAAAAATAACAATGTTCAAAGAACCTGAGTATTAAAGAGCCAGGAGGCACCCTACCCCACTGCCTTGCCAAGACTTCCACTCTCCTACCACATCTCCAGCCAGTGGGCCCACTGCCCCTGCGCACACACCGCTCCTGACGGGACACTCACCGCTTCTAGGGACACCTGCCATCTCACAACAGCTTTGGCTTTGCGGAGACCCTTCCACCAGCAGAACTCAGGTCTGCCTCTCTCCTTCCCTTCCTTCATTCACTCCTTTCTTCCTCCGTCCTTCTCTACACATCTCTTGGGTGGCATTTTTGTGTCCAGTGAGGACACAGGGATGAATTCACAAGACCTTGCCATTGAGGAGCTCACAGTATGATAGGGGAGCAGAGACACAGTCAGTGCAGAGGGCTTCCTGGAGGACGTGCTATCTGAGTTGCTCCTCAAAGGATGAGCAGTTAGGGGTAAAAGAAAGGCATTTCCAGGCCTGGGAAACAGCATGTGTGAAACAGCCTGTCCTGGGAAGGACAAATATGCTTCAGTCTGGCTACGCTTCATGGACTCCAGATCTTTGACTCTCAGAGCTGGTGGGGCCCTTGGTGGCCCTTTGCAGCTTCCTGCAGCTTCACTTGTATACCTTCATGGTCCCTGCCTTCACAGGATTGCTGGTGCTCAGAACAGCCTGGAGGGAGATCAGGAGACAGGGCCATGCTGACCTGACTTAGAAAGCCCCTTGGTCATTCAGTCAGCTGTTCTGGCGGACAGGACCCAGGGCCACCAGGAACATGCTGGCTCTCAGTCCTTGATCTCCTCCACCTGCCTAAAAGTCAAAGTGAGAGTCCTAAGCCAAGGATTTAGGATCTTAACAATGCTCTCAGAGAAACAGGGGCATTTTGTGAGGAGAGGCACATATCATATGCCGGAAAAAAATGTCAGCAGTGGTGGGTGGATTATTCTAAATCATGTGAGTGACTGCGGACGGAATGATGGTTCCCTGGCCTGGGAAGAGAGAATTCAAACGCCCCAGCTGTGCAGATTTCTGTCCATATGGCTCTGGTCTTTGGGGGTATAAGTCAGCAAGTTCTCTACTGCTTGCGGGGACTTGAGGGATGTAAGTTTCAAATCCTGGCCAGTGGGTGGTTCCTCAGGGACCAGTGGATGTGGGCTGCAGATGTCTAACTCACACTGGCTCCGGCTGTCCTGTCAGCATGTGTCTACCTGATCAGGCGGCCCATCCGTCTGCTGCCCATGTGGCTTTCTTTAAACACTTGAGTACTTGGTGGAGGGAGAGCTTGGGATCTCCCAACCTGCTCAGAGGAGGGATCTGGGGAACCTGCCTGTGGTCAGGGGCCTGGACAGAATGACCTGTAAAGTTCCTTCTAAGAACCTGGGATTGGGCTGCTTGTTGCCTCTTGACGATGAACTACTCTAGGCCAAGAAAGGCAGCTAGATTTGGCCCCGGCGCAGAGCCTGGCACTGTGCGTGTTTGATAATCACACACTGCGTTAATTTACCTCTTTGGCCCCACGCCTGGCACAGATCTGGGCATGCGGTCAGGTGCTTGGACTATTTACCAAATGCTTCATCTTTAATTAACCTCGGGCTCCATCTCAATACATCTCATGCCACACTCTGCCCTGAACAGAGGGAAATCTGGCCTCTGTGTTTCTAATTCCTTTACACTTATCTCATCCAAATAGCACTCCGCGCCATCTATTTGATGTCCTACAGGCCTTCTGAGCCTGCTTAAAAGTCAGCTAAGCCCCTTCCGGCTCAGAAATAGGAAGTCACATTTCTGCCAAGGATAAATGGACTCCAGCCTTGGCCGGGGTCAAGTTCAGTTTACAGTGTGGTACCCACGGGGCTGGCTGGACCCTGTGAAGCAGAGCTCAGGGCTCCTGCCAGATCTCAAGTTCAAACATATTCATTTGGGTCAGAACTGAAAAGAATTCAGCTGTCTGCCAAGACGCCCCTGGGACTTCTGACCATCCAATGAGTTGCCCAGAATTCTACTGTTTCAGACAGGAGGCAGCTGCCAAGCTGGGCACAATGGCACTGATGCTAATCAGGCCTGCTAGGGAAGCCCATGGTGTGGCGTTGCTGAGGAGCACTGAGCCAGCTGGGGGTCAGCAGACCTGCCCAGTTGTGCAGCCTTGGGAAAGTACCTCACCTCTCTGGGCCTATCTTCTCACTGTTCTTTTCTGTCAAATGAGGGCCCTTTCCGCTCTTGCATTCCAGGACTCTGTAACTAATGAGCTGCCAGCCCAGTGAGGGTTCAGGGCTGGGATGCAGCCAACCTGGGCCCTCTGTCTTCTTGGCTGTCACCCTGGGGACAGAGGAGCTGGTCAGTTTCTCTGAGTCTCGGCGACCTGCCTTCCCCCGTTTGGCTGCTCTGTCTCTTCAGGCCTATCACAACTATCCTCCAGCCTCTCTGATTTGGCAGGAAAGCCTCTCATTGGCTCCAGGATAAGACAAGCTGGGGCATGGGACATGTGGCAGAGCCTGCTGCCAGAGCCCTTTGGCTGGAGGGGACCAATGATGACTGTAGCCAAGTGGTCTCTTTGGCTGCAGTAAGAAGCGTGTGCTGGCCCATTTGGGTGAGATCTGCCTCCCTTGGAACTTTCCTCTGCACAGAGAACCTGACAGACATGGTCTGAGAGACAAGCGTTGCTTTTGAGTCACCCTGATCTAGGGCCAGGTGCTGGCTGGGGCACACTGAACAAGTCTCTTTATCTCGAACAGGGGCTCAGTTTCCTCATCTGTGAAATGGCGACAATCACATCTCACAGAACTGGCGTGAGGATCCGTGATAAAGTGAGTGTGCAAAATGCCTGCCAGACTTTGAACTAATGGCAGCTCTCATTACGAGTATCATTACCATGGAATTCCTAGAGGCCCCGTCTCTAAAACTGCCCTTCTGTGCTCCTGTCCTTTGGCTCAGCTCACTCCATTTGGTCATGACTTCAGCAGCCTCTCCTGTAAGCCGAGATGGATTAATGATACCAGCCAGAACAGGGGGGTCTAGACTGACACCCCGGATCTCCCACTTGCTTTGTGACCTTGGGCAACCACCTTCTTCTCTTTGGTGAGTTTAACCATCTCAGTTTAACCATCTGTCACTTGGAGCTGGGGGGACCACCTCCCTCAGCACCAACAGCCCTTCCCCCACCCCAGTGCTTTGGTCGGAACACTTAACAAGAGTTCTGGAGGGCCAGTTCACAGACACTCAGGGTTTTCAAAATAGCAGCATTCTCTTTCCTAAAGTACCTTCCCAGCCCCAGGATGCATCCAGGGGAAGGAAGGACCGTCAGCATTCACATCTCTGGCTCCCAAGTCCAGTTTCACAAAAGCTAAGCCTGTCTGCCTGCCTCTCCCTCTGAGGACCCCACGGCGGGAGAAGCCAAACCAGCATGCTGGAGGACTCCACTGATCCAGAAGCTAGCCAGTTCAAAGCCACGGTCCCTGCAAGGTCGCAGTTGTCCTGGCAACCTGGGTTCACCTCCTGGGTTGGCGATGGGGCTAGTTATTAACATCGGCCACATAAAAATAGTTTTATCAGTAGAATAAATACATTTTTCTTTTTTAATATGGACACATATTTTACAAAAGAGCCCCATAGCACTATGGGAAATTAAGATCCTTCTACAAAAAAGAAGATGTAAGTCAGGTACAATAAAGCTCTAGTGTTTTAACGGATCCCATCTGGACTGCCCGAGAGGTGTTGAGCACCCCTGGAGGGTGGCAGGGGCAGTGGGTGCGGCTGCAGACCTTCCCGTCGGTTTCTCTGGCTTCTTTTTCTGCTCCGGGCAGGCATGCGGCCGAGGTCAGGAGGGTCCGAGGGTGTGCAGCAGGAAGGAGGCTACTATGCTGGCAGCAATGGTGAGGAGTAGGCCCAGGGCAGCGGGGGAGCAGCTGGGCGCTGAGCTACTGGCGGGTGCTGGCTCTTCCTGCTGCTGGAGTGGGTCGGAGAGCTGGAAGAGGGGCTTGGCGGTCCCGGAGCTGTGCATGGTCTGGAAGGGCTGTGGGGGTGGCGAGGCCGTGGTGCTGGAGGGAGAGAGATACATGGAATGTGGCACGGCCACTCAGTAGTCTTGTCCTGGGCTGTGATCTTAGAGTGCAGATCCAACATTTTGTTGAATCTGGGTTTTCTTCCCTCGTAAAATGGAGAAGGAAACAGAGGGCTCAGACGCGGAAAGTGAGCAGCCCAGAGCCACACAGCTAGCCTCCAGTATGACCACTCAAGAGAACTGAGTCCCGGGCAGAAAGCAGTGAAGTGTTTTGGGGGAGATCCATCTGGAGTCACACTGTGGCAGCCAGTCCTCACACCTACGTACGCAGGGGGCCCCAGCTTCCTGCTGCCCTCCCCTCCCCAGTCTGAAGTAAACAGAAAAGAAATACACAAACAGCCGCCACGTACCACAGCCACTGCTAACTGAGCATCTACCGGGAGTCTGCACTTTACTACCAGCAGTATCTCTGGTCCTCAAAACAAATGTTCATCAGGTCTCACCAGCCCCCTTTCACCAGATGAGAAAACTGAGGCTCCACAAGGCCAGCTCAGAGGGAGTGGGGCGGCGCCTCTGGGGGCAGGAGCCCTGGTGACCTCACTCTGCATAGGTGATCCCTCATAAACTGATCAAAATAGAAGCCAGTTTGGGAGGTCACAGGTGAGGTTCCAGGCTCAAGAGAGCCCATGTGAAAGAGACATGGAAGGACAGAGACAAGAGAGTGAGACAGAGAAATAAAAAGAGGTGAAGTACAGAAGGAATTGGCGGGCCAAGGCCAGCACTTGGTGGAATTGGGAAGTGGAGCGGAGGGCGGGGGGCCAGGACCAGGTTACTGGCTCAGGTCCTGGGGAGATAGGAAATTATGAAGAAAGAGAGGGGCAGAGAGCAAGGCAGGGACTTGGGAGGACACAGGACAAAGATGGAGGCATAACAAAGAGAGACCAAGAGGGAGAGGGCTCCGGATAAAGGAAAGGACTGGACCCCACAGGTGAGGGACCTACCCCTGCCCTGTGCAGCCCCAGGCAGCGGAAGGCAGATGGAGATGCAGGGGGAGGATCTGACAAGCTCCATCACCCCAGAAGGTCAAGGCTGGGAGGGAAAGGCCAGGGACATGCAGAGAGGCCCCAGCCTAGTGTGGAGCCAGGATGGCCTCGCAGAAGAGGTGACTCTGTGAAGGCAGCGAGACCAGCTTGCTTATGGCTGAGGGCATCTCCAGTGGTGAGAAGAGTACTTACAAACTAAGGGCCCTGCTACAGTTGTGCCAGCATGCTGTTGTTATTCAGTCACCGAGTCGCATCCAGCTCTTTGCCACCCCATGGACTGTAGCACACCAGGCCTCCCTGTCCCTCACTATCTCCCAAAGTTTGCCCAAGTTCATGTCCATTGCATCAGTGATGCCATCCAGCCATCTCATCCTCTGATGCCCTCTTTTCCTTCTGCCCTCAATCTTTCCCAGCATCATTAGGACACTGCTAATCCTCAAGACAGCACTACGAAGCAGGCAAGACCATTATCCCGTTTTACTTGTGAAGAAACAGAGTCACAAAGAGGGTAAGCATTAATAACTCATTCCAGGACACACAGCAGGGATGGGATCTGAACTGGGCACCCAGTGGGTGCTCACTAGCAGCTGACAGCTCGGCAGGGAGCCTGCCCCTCTCTGGCTGTCTGCAGAACAGGAAGCCTCCTCCCTGTAGAACACTGCCCACTCTCCAGTGCTTACCTGCTCTCCCTGATGGGCTGCTCATGCCCCAGATAAGCCAGGAGTCCCTGTGCCATCTTGGCTGTGTTCTCACATGCTGGGCATGAGACCCCAGCCACTGGCCACATCACTGTGGTGAGCCCTGTAACCATTACTGCTGCAGCCCAGCCTCATCTCTGTCCCAGCCTGACCCTCTCACCCACGCTGGCTTAGCCTCATTGGGGAGTGGGGGATGGGCAGAGGAGCCCAGGGGTTATAAGCACATCCTTGTCTGTACATGGATCGGGACTTCTGATCAGTGTGTGTACTCGGCAGTGAAGGGGCTTGTCACTCTCTGCCCTAACCCTCCGTCTCAGCTCTACTCCCAGTCATGCTGTGGCTGCAGGAACCCACCGCATCTTCTCACCCTGGACTCTACAGTTGTTACCTGTGTGCTCCTGTCTTTAGAAATTCCCAGAGACCTAATCAGGAGAGGAGGGTGCAAATGCTTGTTATGCACCATGGATGGCAGGAAGGTGTTTCTAGACAGAGACTCTGTGGGTGGCACAAGAAAGGGGGGGCAGATGGCTTCGAATGCCCTTTATGACCACCCCCCAAATCTGGCCTGTCCTGCCTCCCACCCCGTGCCAGCCTTCAGAGCACCTGAGACCTTTCACATGATTTGGTGTGGGCTGACCTCACCTTCCCGGGCTCTCTCAGGAGTACTACCCTCCCCAGTCACATCTAACGTCACTGCCATTTTCTGACTCACCTTTGAAGGCCTGAGTCAATGTCCCCTCACCTGGAGACCTCTTTGATCTGTCCTCCAAGCCCCAAGACCCCTGGAAGAGTTGAAGCTCCTACGAAGCCTTTCATATTTCTCACTATTCACTGCCATTGGCACCTATTTCTGCACATGAGGCTTGAGTGGGTTTTGTACATGAGGCATTATGTACAAAGCAATGCCTGGTACACTGGGACTGCCATATGGCATTGGCCGTTTTTAGCATGATTATGACGTTTGTGTCTTCATCTCTCTCACTGATAGCGTCCTCCACATATGGAGCACTTCCTGTATGCTGGCTGACCCTGTGCTCAATGCTGTACATGAATCATCTCATTATCCCCATTTCCAAGATGGGGAAACTGAGCCTGAAGATGTGCAATGGACTGTCTGCCTCCCCAGCCTCAGGTGGGCTGAGGTGCCATCCCTAAATGTGGAGATGGAGAGCCTGGGAGTAAGCATGGTGCTTCCTGTCGAGACCTCACATACCTGCGGATGGAGGCTTGCCAGGGTCAGAGAGGACGCCCCTGTGGTCTCAGCCCTGGGAGGGGATCTTGCCCATACCCAGGAGGGCCACTACCACAGCCCCTTCCCTCCCTTTCTTTTCTAGGGAAAAGTCCCTCCCAGCTGCTGCCCTATCTTTTCAGCTCAAGCAGCCAGGAAGGCTGGCCTCAGAAGGGAGGCTGAGCTGCTACCTGGGATGCCCAGAATGGGAACCAAGGCTGGCTGCAGCCAGCCCCAATGTAAGAAGGGAGACAAATAGAGATCTTGAAAACTATGTCTCACAAGGTGCCCAAAGGCATTTGCTTTCACACTTTGAAAACCAAAGATGCAAGCTCCCGCTTTGAGCCTGAGTAGGGGTTTTATATGTTTGGAAGGAGTCCCAGGGAAATGGAGTGAGGTTGCTGCGGGGGTCGCGGTAGACAGAAATCCTCTCCAGATGCCCCCACATCTTGGGCCCCCTCTAGAAAGCCCAGGCCCCAGTCCAGATCCCAGCCCTGCCCCAGGCTCATGCTGGGGAAAATCGTCTCATGGCAAAGCGGCCTCAAAGCCAAACCAAACACCCCGAGTGTTCCCAGGCTCTACAGACGGCTGGCTCCAAGGCCTGGGTGTGCTCAGAGCTGACAGGGACCCCAGTGTGGGCAAGGACCCTCTGTCTGGGTGAAGAGCCCGAGGTCCCTGTCCCCTGCATGACTTTGGGCAAGTCCTGCCCTCGAGGCCTCAGTTTCCCTGTGTACAATGAAGGAGCAGAAACAGACCCTTGGCTTTAAAGTGTTTTCGAGCTGCAGAAGCCAGAAGTGGGATCACAGGCAGAAGCTGAAGGTATAATGCACAGGAACGCAGGGCTGGTGGCTGAGATGCGGCAGCTGGCTTCCCTGAGGCCCCACTGCGGGGTTTCCTGGAGTAGGGCCCCCATCCTGGCACTAGACGGTCCCTAAGAACCACCCAGGACTGGGTCTGGGGAGTCCTGGGGCTGTGGCTTTCTTGTAGTACAAGCAGATGGGCTCCTCAGAGGGCTCCAAGGAGACAAAATGGAGATGGAACTGGAGGCATGAGGGCCTGGCTGATGGGTGGCCCTGCTGGCTGGTGTGGCCCTCTCGATGTGGTCAGGCTGGAACCATCTGGGCAGACCGGGCAAATGCAGGCAGAGATCTAAAGTGACCGGTATGACCACAGCTCCCTGTCCTGATATCTAAGGCCCCTGCCAGCCTCCAGGCCCTTGGCCACAGGGCCTTCTCTGTCAGGACTGCCTCACCTTCCTCTCAGCTTCCCTGGGTCACTTCACCCCTCAGGGTCCCCGACCTTCCTCCCCTCACTGACTGGATTCCCTGCCAGGCACAGGCAGGCTGGCTGTGGCTGCAGGGCTCTTTCAGCTGCACCATAGCTGGGAGCAGCCCCTGCCTGGCCATGATCCAAGGCTCTTCCTGCTCTAGTCCCCACCAGCACTGGACGTGGGCTGGGCACCCTGCATGTGGCCATCACATTCTTGTTTAATTGTGTGCTGCTCACCCAGGGGCTCATTTAAGCCTGAGGTGCGCTGACGGCCCAGGAGCCATTTCCCACTGGGGGACAGGGCGGGTGGTGCCCTAGACCTGACTCTGAGAGTCAGCCACCAACCGGGGGACAGATGTTCCTGAGTGTCACCAGTGGCCTGATGCCAGCTCACCACTGTATAAGCACCATCTTTTTACTCTAAGCCTCAGAGCAAGGACGAGGAGGGTCTGGGGATGCTGCCCAAATTTATCTGTGCTCCCATCCACTGAGTGATCTTGTTCTCTGATCAGATGGGGTCCTGGCATCATGAAGAGACGCTGAGCACCCCGTCTAGTCCCGGGAGACAGCCTGGCTATACTGTGAGAAAGCTGAGCTGGAGAACCTCAGGGCAGGCCGGCAGGCCAGTGGGAAGTGTGCAGAGCCCTCCCAGGGGCCCAGGGCAAGAGGACATAGTTCTCTCCTCCTCTGCGGGGCCTTGGGCCATCTGCTCAAACCTCGGGGGGAAACCGAGGCCGACGAGGCCAATGACCCCCTGCTTATGCGTGTCCTGCACCCCCACTCCTGTGTGGAGGCACCTGCAGGGCTCTGCATCCACCACATACAGACGCCCACCTCTGTGCTTGGCTTCCGGCCATGCGCAGAGCTCGGGAAACGCTCTCTCCCCTGCACCTGCTCCCTCATGACTGTCCCAGCACCCTGCTCCCTCATTTATCCAACTCCCTGCCTCCCCCAACGCCCAAGCACACACACACACACCTGCGGCCCAGCGGTGGACTGGGGAACAGCAGAGCTGGTGTGGCCTACAGAGGACAGCCAAGGCACTAACTGTGCAAAAGGACAGACCTAGCACTGTCCCAGATCTGACCGACTGGGGCAGTGGCCTGCACAGAGCCTGCGTGGGAATCGACTCCGCCCTGACCTGCCCCCTGCTGGTCATGCCACTGCCCTGCTGCCCCCCGATCCGGCTGACAGACGCGGGGGGGTTCCCTGACAGCGCTCCACCATGGCTGCTCAACCATCTGCGGACATATGCCCCACCCCTTCCTCGGGTCCCCATAAATCATCCTGCCACGAGCCGCTGCTTCTCTAAACTTCCTTCATCGTGTTTACATCTGGGGTAATGAGGGGCGAGGGGAGGCCAGCCTGCTCCAGGTGGCGTCCTGGTCGGGCTCTTCAGCCCCCTCCTCACTCTTTCCCTGCTTCTCTGACTCATGCATGCGGTCAACAAACACTCCACGAGGCCTCTGGTGACCCGGATAAGTCCAACCCAGCTCTGATCCCCAGGGCCTCCCAGCCTAGACGCAAGTGAGGAACTGCTGTCTGTGTGAGAGCATGCCAGGACAGGGGCACCCGAGGCACCCACGGTCGGTGCGGGTGGGGTGAGGAAGGGGGCTGTGGGAGCCAGGGCAGGGGGAAGCACAGGGAACACGATGTGGGGAGGAAGGGGAGGAAGAGGGAGACGCTTGCCAGGCAAGGACACAGGGGCGTCTGCATGGTGCTGGACGACTGTGACTCTCAGCATCTGACAGACCTGGCTGCAGCTTCTGACTCCCTACCTGACTTGAATCTTGAATATTCATTGGAAGGACTGAAGCTAAAACTCCAATACTTTGGCCACTTGATGTGAAGAGCCGACTTCATTAGAAAAGACCCTGATGCTGGGAAAGATTGAGGGCAGGAGGAGAAGGGGACGACAGAGGACGAGATGGTTGGATGGCATCACTGACCCAGTGGACATGAGTTTGAGCAAGCTCCGGGAGATGGTGAAGCACAGGGAAGCCTGGTGTTCTGCAGTCCACGGGATCACAAAGAGTCGGACATGATTGACCGACTTAACAACAACAACAGCAACGAAAACCTGATTTGACACACGGTCTTGGGCAAGTTACCTGAGCTCACTGAGTCTCAGTTTCCTCCTTAGTCAAGTGAAGCTGACTTCTGGGACTCTTGACAGGACTGGGGGTCATGATGGATGTAAGCAGCTGGCACAGCAGGAGCTCAGCTCCACCTCAGAGGTCCACTCACACCCATCCCCCCTCAGAGAGCAAAGCAGGGACAAAGGTGGGGGTGGGCCATGCACAGTCTGCTGGGGGGCAGCACACAGCTCAGCCAGGACCGGGCCTCTGGGGTCCCACAGGACGAGGGCAAAAGCTCTGCATCCAAGTGTACCCGGTGAGGGGTGGGGCGGCAAGGGAAAGCTCTGAGAATCTCAGACTGAGGAGGGCGCTGTGCTGGGGCGTGACTGGGGGCCAGAGACTCGGGAGGACCTCACTTCAGGATCATGGGTGGAAGATGAGGTCAGGGAGAGGGAACGGAGAGCAGAGGATGGAGCCAGTGGGGGTGACAACTGTTTTGTGCTCAGTCGTGTCTGACTGTGAGACCCCATGGACTGTAGCCCACCAGGCTCCTCTATCCGTGGAATTCTCCAGGCAAGACTGGAGTGGGTTGCCATGCCCTCCTCCAGGGGATCTTCCCGACCCAGGAATTGAACCTGGGCCTCCTGCATTGCAGGCAGAGGGGGAAGCAAACTGAGAAAACCCTGAATGGAATGAACGCTCCAAGGAAGACAGTACTGTCAGAAGGGCTGCAATGGACTCCAGATCCCCTCCAGAAAGGTCTCCTCTGCTTCCTCCTGGAGAGCGGGAAACTTGGAAGCTCTACGAGGATGGGTAGGGTGAGACCTGGGCGTGGCGGGAGCTGGGCCCTTGCATCTAGGTCCTCGGGGACCTCAGCGCTGGCTTCCCTGTGATGCAGAGAAACTTGCAACACACAGGCTGCCGGTTGGTGGAACCCTCCTTCTCTAATCCAACCAGATGGAAGAAAGTTATCCAACCACAGTTTATCTATTGGGACTGAGAAGGGATCCCTCTAGTCAAAGAAAAGCTGTTTTCTTCTCCTGAAACCAGGCTCTGTATTCCAGAGAGACATTTTGTGAAAAGGAAACCGTTTGGAGTCATTTGCTGAATTTTACCTTTCAGACGTGTTTAGGAGCTGGGGGTCTGTGGCTGGAGTTGACAGCCCAGCCTCCCTGCTGTCACCCCAAGGGCCAGACCCACTGCTGGCCATGTCTGGTCACCTGGCAGGTTGATCGGGGCCCAGGGTGAATGGCCTGACTGGGGGGTTTCATGGGCTGCCAGCAGCTCCCTGGTGGCTCGCGAGCCCTCTCCAGGGCTGAGGAGCAGCTCTTGGTAACGCTGTGCTCTTGTTCCTGGTTTGAAGGAGGCAGGCCATGGCAGCACAGGAGCCAAATCTGTCGAGGCCAATATAGCTACAGCAGTGACCCCGCCTTGGGCAGGGCGGGCCTGTGGGACCCCTGAAGAAGCATGTTTCCCAGTAACCCAAGGCAGGCGCTCGGAAACCAATGTAGGCCCAAATGAGCAATGGACTCGACTCTTACTGGCTGGAAGGCTCTTTAAGACATTGCACACGCTGCACATTAAGGCTGTAGACTGGACTATGTCAGCTTTTTGTCTATGACTCAGAGACCTGGCTGAGGGAGGACCTTGAAGGGAATTCCTGTGCAACCCTGGACAAGCCCCCGCCCCAGGCCTTGGTTCACCATCGGTAAACTCAGAGTTGGATCCATGTTTCCCAAAGCTGCTCAGAAGACTCTGGTACGTGTTCAACAAGCAGCTTTCCCGGTCCCTGTGCAGCATGTCCCCATAGATCAATCAGGTCCACAGTGGGGCCTGGGATATCATTTAACAAGTACCCAAGGAGATTCTATCTAGGGATACTGAGGAAAACCCCAGGTAATGATCTTTAGGGTCTGGGTGGAGACTCTGAGTCTCCAAGGGCCTGGTGCTGGGCACAACGTCCAGCGCTGGGCTACCACGGTGGGCAGGACTCTGCCCTCCCTGGCGGTCACTCCCTGGGACGTCCTGGCTGCTCTGGTGACACTGTTCACCAGATGTGGAGATTTCTGCCCCCAAGTGGAATCTAGGGAGATCACTCAGTGCTGGGCCTGCTGGTGGAGGTTGGAAGGCAGTGCCTTGGTTACAGCAGGAGCTGTGAGCACAGACAGGCCAAGGGAGTGCTGCAGGGAGACACGGGCAGAGGACAGAGAAGGACGATTGCAGCACCCGCCAGCCCTGAACAAGGATATCACAAATCCCTCAGCCCCTCCTCAGAAGGAGCCTACGGCCATCACCTGCCATCTCTCTGACCTGCTGCAGAGGTGTTGGCTGCTCAGACCATTCAGAAGGCTCACAGCCTTCTGATGTACCCAGCCTGTTCCATTTTCTCCTACTTTCACCTTCTGGCCCCTGGGACAAATGGAGTCTGCTGTGCACCCCAGGTGCCTCCAGGAAAGCTAAGGGCAAAGCAGAGTTTTGTCCACTGCACCTGAAGGGAGCTTCTATTCACTCACCTTTAACTGTGGGAAACTGACAAGTCAGGTGTGAGCATGCTCCACAAACCCTGCAGGATGAACAGGGGACGACCCTATTCCGATCGAGCACCCACCCGCCACGCTTCCTCAGAGCCTGCCTTGTGGATGACAGAGCGCGTCCGACCCTGGGTGGCTCTGAGGTAGGCTGGCCAGAGAGAGGCCCAGCTCCCGGCAGCCCCGCCCTCGCAGCTCACCTGTCCTCGATGCGCACCCAGAGGTCACTAAACTGCCGCGGCCGCTGGTGTTTGTTCTGCCGCTTGAGCCACTTTTTCTGCCGCCCAAACTCCTCCAGCTGGCTGAGGCTGTCGGGGAGCAGCAGGTGTGGGGACAGCGCTGGGTCCTCCTCCTCCGGTGGGGCGGTGGGGGGCGCCGAGGGGGCCGCGGGCACTGCAGCAACTGGGGTCGCTGGGGCGGGGCTCGCCGAGGTCCCCGCGGGTGGAGGTGCAGGGCTCCCGGCGACAGGGCTGGAAAGGGGCAATGGCAGGTGAGGCATGCGCGTTGGAGCCTGTCACTCACGTGTGACAGGGCACACAACTCAGTGGGCGGGTTGTCATGGCAGGAGAAGGTGCCAGGGTGCCCCGCTGAGAGGCACCCAGAAAACCATTGCCTGGTGTGAAGACAGAGAGCTTTGATTCCTTCTTTCATTTATTGACTCAATGTGTGAAAGTGAAAATTGCTCAGTCGTGTCCAACTCTTTGTGACCCCATGGACTATACAGTCCATGGAATTCTCCAGGCCAGAATCCTGGAGCGGGGTAGCTTTTTCCTTCTCCAGGGGATCTTCCCAACCTAGGGATCGAAGCCAGGTCTCCTGCATTGCAGGCAGATTCTTTACCAGCTGAGCCACAAGGGAAGCCCAATATTGATTCAATGAATGTTTATTAAGCATCTACCCTGCACCAGGAGCTTTCTAGGCAGTGTCAGTCTATTTACCAAAATAGGCAAAGGCTTTGCCTTCTTCGCGCTAATATTCCAAAGCAGGAGACAGAGAGGAAAACGTGCATGATGTCAGACAGTGACAATTGCTGAGGAGACAAATAAAGCAGTCACGAGGGACCGAGTGGGCCATGGGGAGGGGGCTGGCAGGGAGGACAGTTTGGTCCCCGTTGGTGACATTTGAGCCCAGACTAGTAGGAGTGAGCCCTGAGTGGGTATCTGGTTCCGTATCTGATCTTGGTCAAGGTCTTGTTCATTCAGCAGCTCTGGCTGAGGGGCCTGAGGCGAGCTGCCTAAATGTAATGTGCTGCACCTCAGTCTCCTGCTCTGAAAAATGGGGATATTACAGCCAGTGCCTCATAGCTGCATCACGATGATTTTGTGAGTTAATAAAGGCAAAGCACTCAGAAATGGTGCCTGGCAAATAGCGGCTGAAACATTCTAGTAATTAACATCCTTAAATATGAAATATTCACATTGCTGCTGTGTCATTTGTCTAACACGCGTCTCCTGAGCACCTTTTCAGGGTAGGCAGGACAGCTTGGAGCAGGTTAGAGCTCAAGCTGTCCTGGGCTCTAACGTGGGTTCACTCCCCGGCTCTGCACTGTCCAGACTCTGTGGCTAAGGGCAGGGACACAAGAGTCCAAGCAGCTGCTGGCTATAAGCAGAAGTTAGTACTACTCACTTCATAGGGTTGTCATGAGGATGAGAGAGATGAGGTCTTAACACAGTGCCCGGCACAGATCTGGCCTCTCTTTAATGTCACCCACAAGTGAATGGAGCTGGCTGCCGCAGGCACTGACGTGCAATTAAGCGTGTGGTGTGGAATCTATATTCCATACAGTGGAGCACAGACACCCTTTAGCCTGGAAACACCCTCCACTCCGCTCCCTTTTACTCTTTTCTCCCTGTGGTCTACATGGAATTCCTGCTGGGGACATCTGACCGTGGGGGATGTTGGGCATGGTCCCAAGAATTGTAAAGGCGAGGTGGTGCCCAAGGGAGTCTGTCCCCCAACTCCATTCCCGCATGCATGAAAGGGGTGAGGGATTTCTCTCTCCTTGAAGGACAGAAGGCCATCAGCTCAGCCTGTCCTACCCCAGCCCCCACAGCAACCCCAGATTCCCAGGGTCCAGGAGATGCCGCAGCTGCTGGGGAGATAATTCAAAACAGGCAGACAAAAAGATGGATCCAGGAAGCACCTGTGGTCGATGATGGCTTTTATTGTTGGGGCCTCCTCGGCATCCCTGCCCCCTCACCCCACCCGCAGGATTTCAGCAGAGATTCAGGCTGAGAGCGGGCCAGGGTCCATGGGGGCATCCCCCCACTACTGCCTGGGCTCTGAGATGAATAAGAGCCGAGGCAGCATTGCTCAGCTGCCCTCACCCCTGCCCTGTTGGGACAGACACAATGAGCTTTGAGGTGAAGGTCCTTGGGGCCTGTGGGGAGGGGGAGCTTGAGGAGGGCCTTGTCCCTGAGGCTACCTTGGGTCCCTTACCCTTCAAGCACACGCCTACCCTTGACCCAGTACAGACTGATTTGTACTGGGCTCAAATAATCAGGAAGAGCAATCTGGTCAGGCTGACTCAGAAGATAGAAAGGGGAGGAGTCCAAGGTTTGTAAGTTCCTCCAGAAGTGTCATGGAGACAGGAGGGCATTGGCCTGGAGCTGGGAGACCAGATGTTCCAGGCTCCAGGCCCATCTTTGCAGAGTGAAGAGCAAGGCTACAGTCATTTCCGAGCACCTCCCACCCCTGAGCCTCACCCCCAGCCCTTGAGGGAATACAGGTTGTGGTGAAGACCTCAGGAAGTCCCTAGAGCCAGACTCCCATTGAAAGGAGCTCTGTGTCCTTCTGTAAGCGGCTTCACCTCTCTGGGCCTCAGGTGCCTCAATTTTAAGGTGGGGATGCTCATCATTCCTGCCTCACGGGGTTGTCGTTAGGATTTGATAAGCTAAAAGCACTTAGAACCCAGTACACAGTGGGTAGTCAATAAACATTAGCAATGATTATTCAGGGCTTCCCAGATGGCACTAGTGGTAAAGAGCTGACCTGCCAATGCAGGAGACATAAGAGATGCGGGTTCTATCCCTGGGTCGGGAAGCTCCCCTGGAGGAGGGCATGGCAACCCACTCCAGTATTCTTGCCTGGAGAATCCCATGGACAGAGGAGCCTGGTTACAGTCCATTGGGTCTCAGAGAATCGGACACAACTGAAGCGACTTGGCACACACGCACACATGATTATTCAAGCTTCTTTTGGACTCTGGGTTCATCAGGGACAAGGGCCTAAATTGCTTGGTGAGGTGAGGAAGGCTCCTGCTCAGGTTGGCCTGGTTTGGGATTCTGTCATTGTCTTCCAGGGCCGCCCAGCATGTGCTGACGCCTCTCCATGCCCAGCCTGTTGCTGGCACTGGGGACCACAGGTAAACCCAGCTGGCCTCTTCCCTTCGTTGGCTTCCAGCTTAGAGGGAGAAAGGAAACCCCACAGGAGGAGAGGATGGCCTCTATCTGGCTCTTTGGGCTGAGTGAGTGTGCCCTGGCAGGAAAGTCAGGGGTGAGAGACCTGGCCAAGAGACAGCAACAAGCAGGTATGTCAGAGGAGGTGATGAAGACAAGGTTTGGGTGGGGCTGAGACTCAGGGAAGAGGCCTGGCCACTGCCTGTTGTCACTATGGCCCCATCTCGATTCAAGGCCTGGGCATGCACCAGGTCTTCTAGGCAGCAACCCAGAAGTCCTACAGGGTCCCTGCACCCCACCGATCACCAGTCTCTAAGTCTTGAACATCTCTCAAGACTTAGTGCTCTGCCCATTCCCACCTCCACTCTTCCCCGCCATCCTGACCTCCTGCCAGGATTACACACCAGCCTCCTCCCGGTCTCCCCACCTCCAGCCTAGCCCCTACTCTTGGGTGCCTGGTGAAGGCTGGTCCCTAGGAGGCCCCAGAGGGAGACTCTGCCCTCCAGGCCTGAGCAGGAAGGCAGGGTATGGCCCTCCGTGCAGCACGTGGTCAGGCATGGCCTTCTGGACCAGCAGCAGTGGGCCAGCCAGTCCCCCGCCCCCAGAGGCCCTGGCTGCTTACCTATGGATGGTCTGCCCTGCGGGCGTGTGCTCCACCTCCAGCCCTGCCTGCCGAAGGACATCGATGACTGTGTTGTTCCCCAGAAAGTGACCTGGAACACAAGAGACAAAGTGGGCTCAGCCACATACCAGGTCACTGGTGATTGGAGAGAGCCCCAGGCCGACGGCCTAGGCCAAAGCCAAGGGCCAGACTCCCTGAAAGGCAGTGTGGTGTAGCTGGAAGATGGGCCAGTGCCACCCTGCCTGGATCCAAACCCCGGCTCTGTTGCTCATCCGTTGTACCGCCCTGTGCCTCAGTTTTCCCATCTGTAAAGTGGTAACGATTGTACTAGCAGCCTCGAGTGTTGTTGTAAGGACTCCAGGAACACTGGTTGGCATGCAGTAAAGGCTCACTGTGTTTCCTGTTTCATCACTGTCCCCCACACCATCGAGCTGACCCCAGCTGTGGACTGTCCAGGCAGGGACAGCTTCCAGGAGTCACACAGGGACCAGCTCTGAGAAAACATCCTCCAATAGGCCTCAAGGGCCAACAGGTTTACGGCTCATCTTTGTCAGTTCCACCAGCAACTCAAGTCTCCCTCCCTAGCAGGGAGATGGAGGCGGGGTTCTGTGTGTGCATGTCTGTCTCCTCACTAGACTCCAAGAGGCAAGGACCACGTGGCCACTGCCCCACACATGCTCAGCATGCGTTGTCTGGATCTAAGACTTTGAAGATTCGTTTGTTCACCATCTATCCAATATTTATGGATCACACACTGTGACCCAGGCCCTGGGGTGGTCCCTGAAGACTCACTGAGGTGTAAGATTCTGGGGAAGGAGAAAGTAGTAGGATTCTGTGTGTTGGGAGACAGGCTTCCCAGGTGGCAATAGTGGAAAGGAACCCACCTCCCGGTGCAGGAGACGGCAGAGAGACGGGTTCAATCCCTGGGTCAGGAAGACTCCCTTAAGGAGGGCATGGCAACCCACTCCAGTATTCTTGCCTGGAGAATTCCATGGACAGAGGAGCCTGGTGGGCTACGGTCCATAAGGTCTCAAAGAGTTGGACATGACTGAGGCGACTTAGCACTCACTCGTGTGTTGGAAGGGGAGGGGGCTGGTCTCCATCTCACCTGCACCCCCTAACCATTCATCCGACAGACTTTTATGACACCCTTGCTATGACCAGCCCCGGAGCAGACCCTGAGAACACAGAAGTGAATCATTTGACCCACCGCCCCAGATGAGACCAGGTTTGGCCCTCGGGCGGGATGCAGGTTTGAGATCCGGGAATACGGTGGAGGCTCTCCCAGGTTCCAGTTAGGGAGGCCCCTCGAGAGGCCAGTCCCTGCTGGGAGTTGGCCCCTCCTCCGAGCTGGTCCTCAGTCTCCCCACTGTTCAATGTAGGCAGAGAGGTGGTGGCCCTGCAGCCTCCCAGCCCGAGTCCTGCCTGCAGCCCCTCACCCGTGGGCACTTCGCTCCTCTCCTGCTCATCATTCACCCCAGAACCTGAGGGGAAATTCTTGCACTCTCACTCTAATTGCCTGTGATGGATGGTGACAGGTGGGAAGCTGGGAGGTCAGCATGTTGACAGCCCCAGGGAGATCCAGGGAGCAAGCACAGGAGGTGGACAGGCTGCTGGGAAACGGAGGGAGGGAGGTTGGGACTGCATAGTAGCTGGATGGGGAAGTGGGGCGGTGAACCCAGAAGCACCCCCACCAGCCAGGCCTATATACCTCTGGGCTGGCTTCAAGATGCCCCAGCAAGCCCCCCACCTGACAGTCTCCCTCTCTGTGACCTGCCACAGTCCCTGACATCCCACCTCTGGGTCACTGTGAACCACAGGTCTGGAAATGACCTGTGTCTTTGATGGAACCCCCCACACTCACTCTGGGGCCCTGGGCAAGCCCCTTACACCTGGACACTCTCAGGGTCTCTGTGGACAGGGAGGGACTGGGCTGCACCACATGCTCCCCTGGCTGCCACGCTCACGGGGACTCCAGAGACCCTTATGAAATTGTGCTCTCCCTCCCTCCTCCTCTCCCTCCTCTTCTCTACTTATTCATTGCATTTATCTGACAAACACCGAGTGAGTGCATATCCAGAGCTGGATGGTGGTGAACAGGTAGGGACCTGTTCGAGGCACTCATGGTCTTGAGAATCAAGGTCTTTTGATCCAGGGTATGCATGATGCTAAGGGAAGCACAGGAGGTGGTGCGGGCACTCAGGAGGCCTCTAATTCAACCTGGGGGCAGGGCAGACTTCCTGGAGGAGGCATCGCTAGCTGAGGGATGGGATCAGAGTTAGCTAGGTGAGGATGAGAGTGGGGCAGCGGCAGGCAGGGGTAAGGGCATGTGCAAAGGCTAGGAGGTCAGTGAGGCTCATCTGACCCAGTGAGCCCTGACCCAGTGTTAGGGTGGAACACAGAGGATTCTGCCAAGGCTGTGAGTCTCCCCTATGTGATCCCAGGCAATCGGCTGCCACCTGCCTCAGTTTCCCTGTATGTCAGATGGGCCTGGGTCCCTGTGGCTGCCTTCTAAGGGAGGCTATAATAAAGTCCTAAGAGGCAGGAGGAGTGAACATCCTTTGGAAAAGCCCAGCGTGCACCTTTGAGCAAGGGACTGAGCCAGTCCTGGGCTGGGGCCACTGAGTTGACACCACCCTTGCCTGCCCCCACGCGTGATTGGGCTGGAGGGGCACCCGGTGCGGCAGCCTCCAGCGCATAGGCTGTAGGAACTCCCTACCCGCAGCTCTCAGAATCCACTCTTGGCAGCAAAGGCCATTCCTTCCCTGCGTCCATGGAGACCCATTAAAGACAGGGGCCTTTGGGCCCCGCAGTGGTCCACACAGAAGACGCCAAGAGCCACAGGGAAAACAGGGCACCCCAGGCTGCATCGGAGCAGGTGGCCGTGTGGCCGCTCTGAAAGGAGCATTCCTGGAGCTGATGGAGGGGGCATTCAGAGGGGCCCAAGCCTTGTGGGACACTGGCTGGGTCCTGAGCACTGCCTGGCAACATTTCAGTGTCTGGTCTGTGTCCTGTCTGCTCCCTCAGCCTCAGTAGCTCCAGACCCTTACTGTGCATGGTAAGACCCCAAACAGAAGACTTCAGATACTTTGAGAAGTAGGAAGCGATCAGCAATTTTTTTTTCGAATTCCTATAAGCCTTACGGGCCTTCATCTCCTTCCCTCCAGGGCGGGGGGTGTCTGCCCCCTGCAAGGGGCAGCTCCTGCAGGAGGCCCCCTCCTATGGGGTTCCTGCCCCAGGACTGTCCAGCGGAAGCCCTCACTTCTGACCCCGGGTTCCCATCGCCACTCCCTTCCTCGCCCTCTTTGAGGCTTGGTGTCGCAGGACACCACAGCACTGTTCTGTCCTGTTTTCTTCATAGCTCTCACTGCTTCCTCTCTGTCCCCTTAGTGGGTTCCTCTTTCCCTTGCCTGATAAACGTGGGTGCCCCTGTGAACGCCGTCCACGGCCTTCTTTTCTTCTCACTCTATTCACAATCCAGGGAACGTGAATCCATCCATTCATATGGTTTCAGTGACCACAGTGCTGTCACTGAGATGTCCCTGACCACAGCTGCTATTCAGGACCCGCTGTCCTAGCCCGGACCCATTTGTCCAGTGGCCTCCTGAGCATCTCCCACCCAACTTCCCCAGAGCCTCACCCTCCCCTCCTGGGTGTGTCTCAGCTGAGCTCTGCTACCCTTGTCAGATGGATGCATCTTTGCTCTTCCTTCTCTCTCCTCATCCTCATACCATCAGTCACCAGAGTTCCCCAAATCCCTCTGAACCATGCTCAACCCTGGCCCAGGTCACCACCAAATTCTGCCAGAATCACTGCATGTAGCATCCTCCCCACTCTCTCCAGTTCACTCTCTTCACCGCGGCTGGAATGAGCTCCCCACACCTCAGAGCTGCCTCTGTCAGAACGAGTTCCCAACAAGCCCCTGGAGTGGAGACCAAGAGCTTTGAGAAGGCGAGGGACCGTGCCTGATCTATCTCTGTCCCCAAGGCTAAGATCAAATCTGGCACATGGTGGTGGCTTCATGAATGTCTGCTGAATGAACGAATAACAGGATCTGTTAGTCCATATCCTTTCCATGATCTCATCTTATCTCCAGGAGACCTGAGCTCGAGGATCCCCTCCCCTTGTAACCCTGCCCCGACCCCTTGGTGATGCTCCCCACAGAGCCTGGGAGCTTGGCTCAGAACAGCCCCAGCCAGGTCCTGGGGCATGATGTCCCAGGGGTTGGCAGACAGGGTTTGGGCTTGCCTCCAAGGTCACAAATCCTGAAAAAGGCACCACACCCATTCTGGAACCTGCAGGGAAGGTGTGGAAAGTTTCCAAAGGGGCCCCTCGGTGTCGGAACTTAGCCTGCTCAGCTTGCCCAGGCTCCCGGGGTCTCCTGGCCACCGCTCAGCAGCTCCTTCCAGCACTGACAGCTGCTCTCTGGCCAGCTCTCTGCAGGAAGGCACATCCCATTTCATTTACTGAGGCTGCGTGAACCAGAAGAGGAGGGCGGAGAGGGAGTGGGACACACAGAGTCACTGAGGCAGAGTGAGGGAGAGGGACACACGGAGAGAGGCAGAGAAAGGAGAAACACTCAAGACAGACAGGGGAGGGGGAGAGCTCCAGAACACAAGGAGACAGAGAGGAGAAGAGATGAGGTGACAGGGGCTGGGATGCAGGCTACACCTGAGACCCAGAGACAACAGTAGGGAGAGAAGGAAAAGCAGAGATGCCATGACAGCAAGAAAGATATACAAAGAGGGAGAGAAGGGAGAAAGAGATGAGAAGCAAAGGAGAATCCAGCAATGAAAACAAAGGGCATGAAGGAGAGACTGACACTGAGGGCATCAGGGAAGGCTTCCTGGAGGAAGAGCCCTGGAAGGGGAGGATTCAAACAGATATACGGGCTTGGGCAGGAGGGACAGGCAAGAGAAGGAACAAGGGCCTAGAGGAGGATTATAGGTTTGACAAACGGTGGGCTGGCTTGGTGCGTATGTCCCCTGACCCCACAAGCCAGAGCATCACTTAAAAGACATCATATACAGTCAGGGAAGGAGTTTGGCTCTGAATAGGCAGAGCTCCACAACATTTTAGTGCAGAGACAGTTTCCCCTTCTTCCAGGCATAAGCAGGCCTACGCCAGGGCACAAAGCTCAGTGAACGGAGCATAGGCTGGGCTGAGTCCCTATCCCGGGTTTCCCTGGTGGCTCAGTGGCAAAGAACCCTCCTGCCAATGAGGGGGAGACTCGGGTTTGATCCCTGGGTCAAGAAGATCCCCTGGAGAAGGAACTGGCAACTCACTCTAGCATTCTTGCCTGGAAGAGTCCCAGGGACAGAGGAGCCTGGTAGGCTACAGTCCATGGGGTTGCAAAGAGTGGGACAAGACTTAGTGACTAAACAACAAGTCCCTACCCATCAGCTGGGCAGTCTGACAGCTCCCATTAGTCCTCTGAGACGAAAGAAAGGGTAGGACAGAGCTAATAATCCTGTCCGGAGGTTAGGACAGACCACCTGGCTCAACAGTCAACCAGCTCTGTGATCTCAGACAGTTGCCTTCCCTTCTCTAAGTCTGTTTTCCTGCAAAGGAATCTCCCATGATAGAATCTTCATGATTCTATCTTGTGATTACTTGAACATAACCTCCTCCTCAGTGAGTCTCTTGGGCCACAATAATTTTCAAACATTAATTCATTTCACCTTTGCAGCAGCCTTTCCAGGTACCCCCAGTTTACAGATGAGGGAACTGGACCTCAGCGAGTAGACAAGGCCTGCTCAAGATCACACAGCCAGCAAAGGCAAAGCTTGGACTTCCATCCAGAGATGTCCTAGCTCGCTGCATGGGCTGTACACCCACTCTGAAGTGCCGGTGGCTACAAGGGATCCCGAGCTCATGTTTTGGGGGCAGGGCCTCATCAGAAACATGTGTCCCTTGCTGGGATCACCAGATCGGAGAGGAAAGTGTGTGAGTGTTCAGTGCAAAGAATATTCCAATTAACAGGGTAATTTTAAGACACTGTTGGGGGGCCCGGCGGAGGGGAGGAGGGGGAACCAGATGTTCCCACAAAGGCTCCAGAGTAACATGGGCTCCCCTCGGCCAGCACACGTTTTCTCTCCAGTGAGTCCAACGGGTTTCCAATTTTCTCTTCCTAGAAGAGGGAGTCCAAGCCCATATTTATGTTCTGTCTGAAATTAATGCAAGGGGAACTTTTAAGTGCTAATCTCGCTGCCAGGATCAGTTGCTGGGTATCAAGCAATGGCAGTGTTTGTTTTCCTGAGGAAGTGTGGCAGGAGGGCTAGACGGATGAACCTGGGGGTGGACGGACGATGAGGGATACCCTGGGGCTTCGAATCTCCGAAGGAGGGTCCACCTGAGAAACTGGCAGCGCTGAGCTTTCCTTCTCCAGCTCTACTGGCCAGGAAGGGCTGGACTGGGGCCTTGTCAGTTCTGTGAGGAAGGAGATGATGTCTCCCTGCACCCAGTTTTGTGCCAGGAGCTGAGGCACACGGTCCCCACCCTGGAGGGCATCACAGTGCAGAGGGGAGACGGGCGCACAAACAATTGCAGGACAGAGTGAGCCAGGCGGCGGCGGAGGGGTGCCAGGGGCTACGGGGCTGAAGAGGAAGGGACAGGATGCAGCCTGGGGGAGGGGCCGGCCTCCTCCTTGGGCCCCCCTCTTGTCCCATGGTGAGGATGCAAGCCTGGGGTTTTCTGACGAACCTGTACCCTAAGGGCCTGAAGCCTCAGGGGTACCTCAAGGAAACCCTGTTCTCCTAGAATGCACCCCAGGAGAGCACCCTGTTGGCCAACACGTGGGCAGGGACACTTCCTGAGCTTCACTGTCTCTTGGAGCTGAGACTGGCCATGGGGGTCTCTCTCCAGGGTCCCTGCTGGGTCCTCAGGTGCCACCAAGCACTTCTGCCCTTGGATAGCCCTGCACTCCCCTGGAGGGAGTCCTGTTCCTGGGGGCTCTGGGCTTTGAAATAATACTGATGAGGCAAGAGCTCATGTGTGCTGAGTGATGGCACTGCACCATGTTTTGAGACACACACGTGCTGCCCAGTGATGCCAGGCTCCTCTTAGATGGACTCTGAGGGTCAAGAGAAGCCAAGTACCTGGTCTATCCAGGCTCCTTCCTGTAAGGAGAGGCACTGGGCTCCTCATGCAGGCAGTCTGAGTCTGAAGCCCAGACACTCTCTTCTCTTCCTGCCTTCCCCACATGTCCAGCAGGAGTGCTGAGCCCGAAGCTGACATTTGGGCCCCCTGGCTCACAGACAGAGCTCCAGCCTAGTCCAGAGTACAGGGTTGGCTCCAGTTAGGGACGAGCTAGCAGATGGGATGTTCGAACTGGCTGGATGCTCTGGGCTGAAACAGGAAGGGTGACTCTGGCCAAGGACTGCAGCCCAAAGCAAGCGTGCCAGCTGCCAGATGTGTATATGGTGGGGCGGCAGGGCCCTTTGAAACACCGTTGGAAATTCTGAAACACTTCTGGATGCTGTGTGGCCTCACGTTCCAAGGTGGAGTATGGCAGGTGATCGGCGTTTGCCCGGGAGAGGAGAAAAGTGGCTGGGTGTGTGCTGTTTGCTGGGCCCCTTGTTTCCAAGGTCTCCAGGGCCCTGCGTGAGCTGTGTGTGCTCTTCTGTGCTTGGCTATGAGCGCTGAGGGGTTTTGTTCTGGAGGCACCCAAGTGGACAACCAGTGGGGGAAGGAGGTGGGTATGGGCCTTGTCCTGAGGACTGTGGGGATGAACTGGAAGAGGAACTGGAAGGCAGCTGAACCTGCATCAGGGAAATTTCAACCAGCCAGTTCTCACCTCCTCCAGGAAGCCTTCTCTGACTTACCTTCCCTCCTAGAAGAGTAGATGACAAATGTGCTAAGCATGAACAGAGTTGTATTAGGAAATCCTGTGGGACTGGGGGAATCCCAAAGAGGAGGTCCAGGCAGGAGAAGGGAAGGGCATTCTCAGGTGAACAGAGTAGCAGCTAAATGACTTTTTGGTGGAGACTGCCTGTCAGGAAGAACGGCCTAGTCATTGTTGACCACTGTTTCACTCAGTTCTAAGATTCTTGCTCTACTTATCTGTACCTCGATTTATCCACCCACCAAAGGGAATAATCAATATCATTTTGTCTCCCTCCAAGAGGCACTGAGGACATGAGAGCCACATGAACTGATGGATATGGGTGTTCTTCAAGCAGGATGGTGCCCACTCTCCAAGGAGCAATGGCTGCTGTTATTAATTTTTAAATGTTACTGGTGTTCAGTGTGTTTGGTTTCTGTCTCTCCCTTCCTCAAGCCCAAGTCTTCATCATGAATCAACTTCTGTGTCTTGGCCCCATCGGTGTGTTTCTGGTTATGGGTCTGCTTCAGCTGGGGTGTGAGAGAGGCTGGCCTGGTGCTCGGGGTAACAGGTACAGCACCTCTGTCTCTGGTGCTCCCACAACCTGGCTTTAGACTCTTCAAACCCTGCTTTAGATTTGAAGAAGCAGATTAGGTTTGAAGAACAGAAGCTTGGACTTCCGCTTCCTTGGTAGGGGGCAGGTGGCAACAGTCCCACGTGGAGGGATTTCCAGGCCCTGGAGGGCTCTTAGCTCCATCCTCCTTCCAAAGAATTCAAGAGTGATTGACGAAAACTCTGTGAGAGGGTTAGAATGCTACGATGATGGAAGGCTGGGATATCAGAACCACATAATCTTGGAACAACAGGCTGTTAGGGTCCAAGGAATTTGGAAAGTCAGAAGTTAGAATTATATTCAGATTGTTGCATGCTAGGGTTACAGGATATATGATAACCACCGGCTGTCAGAATTCAAAATGAACAGGCCCTGCAGGTTAACTGGTCTACCCTTGACTTTGGCTCCTGTCTCCAGCCCAGCTCTGCCAGCCAGCCCCTACATTATGCACTCTGTTCCAGATTCTATCTTAAGAAATGGTGGGTGAGGGGGAAACAATACAGTTACCAACTTTCCACTTTCCCGAGGGCCTTTGAAAGCCCCATTTGTCTCATATCACCATCATTTTTTTTTTTTTAAAGCAAAAGATGTTTATCTTCAAACACAGTAGAAAGAAGATGATTTCAGAATATAAGATAAGCTTATAAACTGAATGTTTCATTAATAAAAAATTCACCACCTTGTACTTATTTTTCTCAGTTATGTGGAGACCAGAGGAAATCCAGGGACACACTTGGCTCTTTGAGGACCCTCAGGCTCACTTGCCAAACTGCATGGGCCCGGCATTTGGGAATCAGCCCTTCTTTCTCCCAACCCCAGGCCAATATACCCTTCCAAGGCAGGGGCCTGGATCCTTTCAGAACATCTGAGGTTGCACCCTGGCCACAGCCACCTCACAGGGAGGCGGGACTTCCATCTGGGCCTGTTTAGAGTTGTCACACATGTGCACACCCTTACTGCCCCTGAACCTGCTGAATAACCTCCAGAAGAGGTCAAACAGCGCCTGGATACAGAAACATCACAGACACCAAGGACAGTACTCTTCTATGGGATGTGCCAGATAGGAAGACACTTTCCCACAATATTGTCAACCTTTCTGGAAGTACACAGCAAGGGCACCATGTCTGGAAGGTGGGGAATGGCCTGGAAGAAGACCCAAGATGCCAGGATTCAGGTTGAAGGTCTGCCTGCCTGTGGCCTTGAGGAAGCCATTCATCCTCCCTGGGCCTTATTTCTACCTACAAAATGAGTATAATAGCTCCCATCTCCTAGGATTATTGCACAGAGCAGGGGTGATGCCATCTAAGAGCCTGTAATGGTGGGGCTGGCCCTCAGTAGAGCCTTTCGGATAAGGGTCCATCCACCACAGTAGAGAGTTTAATGCCGCTACCTAAAGCACGTCTGGCACAGTCCAATGAGGCAGGTGTGTTATCCCCATTTTACAGATGAGAGACTGAGGTCTTGGAGGTGAAATGGCTTATAATTATGTTTCTGTATCCTAAGCTAGTTCCTAGGGACATCCATGAAACTGGATTGAGAAAACTTTGCATGAGCAGACGCCTGTTGGGGGATAGAGAATCATATTTCCAGGGGTACAGACCCTCTCTCCCACAGCCACAGGGGCCCTGTACCTCCTTTGAGGGCTGGACAGGGCATGGGCCCTGAGTGAGGCTGACTCAGGTCCCCAGTGCCTGGGGGTTGGGGAAGGCCTGAAATGGAACAGGCACCCGGGGGGTGCCGTGGAGCGGGGGAACCTGTAGTTTGCAGACCATCGACAAGCGCTTAGCCTGTCCCTGCATATACATTCTCAGCCTGCCAAAGGACATGGGACTCAGGAGCTACATGGACATAAGGACACAGCGAGGCAGGCATGGATTTTTGTCACCACGAGTTACATAGGATGGGTCCCATGCCATCACACTGACTGTCACAGGTCCACTCAGCTGGCTCCCTGCCTGCCTGTGAGAGCAGAGCCCCTGACCACAGCTCCAGAACCAGACACTCGTCCTGGCTCTACCCCCAACTCGCCATGAGCTTCACCCATGTCCTGGCCTCTGTGGAACTCAGCCTGCCCATGGCTGCGATGAGGTGGGCAAGCTTGAGCTGGAGGCTGAGTCCAGCTTTGAAATTCTTAGGATAAGGGTAAAAGTGCAGCACTGAACAGGCCTTCTGCTCCAGGTATGGCTGAGCCAGAACTGGCAAGATTGGCCCACAACCTGGGCCTGCTGCTACAAGGCAGAGGGTCTCTGAGAGCCAGGGTGGGGCTCCCACTGCCCTGGCTTTACTGCTGGCCTAGCCCAGGAGACCAGGACTGGAGGATCTGGTCAACATTCGTCCATCTATTCCTCCCTTCACTCATACATTCCTCCATATGTTCATCGAGCTTAAAACTGTTAGGTGCTACTAAAAACACAGGGATGATTAAGTGGAGTCTGCCTTCCCGGAGTTCAGGGCACGGGTGGGAGACAGACCCAGCACCGCTCACCCACTCCACTGTGGGAAGCAGACTGGAAGCAGGGAGAGGACCAGGAGTCTGGAGCTGATGGAACTGACTGGGCCAGGACAGTGGTCGGGAGGATGGACACAGTAGACAGGTGTGAGGTCTTTTGGGTGGTCTGTCAAAAGAACTGATCATGAATCAGCGAGATTTCAGAGACAGGGAAGAACCTGAAGGCCGGCAGGAGGCGTGCATGCTGGCCTGTGCCTGAGTGGACACTTGTGCCCTTTGGGCTCGGGGTTTCAGTGTCAGGGGCTGCCCAGGCCATTGTGATTTTTCAGCTCTAGGCTCTCCTATTTCTACACTCACAGAAAGGAGCTGCTGTTAGCCACCTCCAGCCCATGGGTGCCTGGTCCTGAGCCTGGGAGAAGGTGGGGCAGCATTCGTGCAGAATGCTGGTCCCTAACTGGCTTCCCTCAATGACTGGGATCTCTAGGGGCTTCTCTTAGGCCAGGGGAGGAGCCTGGGGGCTAGCTGAGTTCCGAGTGGTTCCTCTTTCATGGTCAGCTGTGGGCCTTTCCAGCCCAGGGACTCTGCCTATATGCCCATGGGGGGAGGGCTGGGATGGTGAGTGAGGGAGGGGTGAGCTAGGGAGCTGGGCCAGGTCCCCAGCAGGTGTCCTGCAGTCAAAGTCCTGCTTCTCCTGCTTCCTTCAGGAAGCCTCTCCCACTGCTACAGGAATCCCTCCCGATCCTCAGAAGTCTGTTTTATAGCTCCTGGAATCACAGATGGCCCAAGTGAATCCTGGCTCTCTGTACTTAGATGAGTAAACTGTGGTTGCCCAAGTGGGGGGCAGAGGCCACATCAGGCCATGGAACAGCCTCAATGCGAGCCCAGAAGTCTCTGTCCAGTTGCAGGTGTGGCCCTAAAGAGGCCATCACAGAAGTCCTGTGTTTCTGAGGCCCTCCCGTGTGCCTCTCCTGTGCTGGGGGCTGCAGGGAGGGGACACCAGTGGAGATGCACGAACCCTGGCTCTTGCCCTTTAGCTATTCGGAGTTGAATGAGTGAGGATGGGGAAGACTTCCAGTAATGAATCAGGATGTCCATAAAAGCCCTTCTGTGTTAGATAGACTGCTTGGCTTGATCCAACTCAGCCTGATGTAGGCAGGCAGCGTGTGGGTATTCAGCCAGGGTAGGGAGGAGAGAGAGGGCAGCCAACCACCTTGTTTAATTCTCACAAAACAGGAGGTGAATTCATTCAGCCCAAACTGCCAGTAACATGAATAAGAAGAAATAACGTTTGTCTTGCAGCTCTGGAGCAAAAGCTGACAAGGAGGTAAATGCGGTATCCTGGTCCCAATGTGGACAGCGCTGTCCTCAGCAGACAGCCATGGAGAAGAAGGAAAGAAAGAGTGAGAGAAAAGAAGCAGGAGACAGAGAAGAGAGGAACAGGGAGAGCGAGGCTGAGCAGGTCCCGCAGCTGAGAATCCGGTGATGATAAAACTTGTATTTATCGTCATCATCATAATGATGCCGACAACTGTGGCTGCCCCTGAGTTACTCCGCCATGGTACTGATCTTTATGACTCTTCTACAAGGTGTGTGTGGGTGCTATGTTGCTTCAGTCACGTCTGAGTCTTTGTGATTCTAGGGACTGTAGCCCATCAGGCTACTCTGTTCATGGGATTTTCCAGGCAAGAATACTGCAGTGGGTTGCCATTCCCTTCTCCAGGGGGTCTTCCTGACCCAGGGATTGAACCTCTGTCTCCCTGTGTCTCCTGCATTGGCAGGCAGGTTCTTTACCACTAGAGTCATCTGGGAAGGTAGGTCTTTTCAACTCATCACATAATTATTGCCATCACTGCCCACTCATAGAAGAGAGACTTGAGCCTCTGAGAAGTCCTAGAGCCTGCTGAGGCCATGCCACCCAGAGGGGGCTGGGATCTGAAGCCAGGGCTGTGGGATGCCAGAGCTGCCCTCTCCCCGACTGGGCCACGTGGCCCTCACCATCTTGGCCTTTGCTCCGCAGGGTGGGCCCAAGGCTGGGCTGGACACTGGGAGCTGGCATCAGTTCTGGCCTCTCAACATGGCCTCCGGGGCATAAAGCTGCCACAGAAGTTGCCCTGCTCTTGGCAGCAGTCACTGCCCTTGCCCATGGGGACTGTTAGAACAGAACCCTAGACCAGAGTTAGAGGACTTGCTTTGGATCCCAGCTCTGCTGAACACTAGGTGGCTTTTCCTGCTCTTTCTAGGCCTCAACTTTTCCCTTTATAAAGTAGACAGCCCAGCAAATTTCTCAGCCCTGAAGGATTTTGCAGACAATCCCTTCCCCACTCCGGCCCAAACCTGCTCCGAAGGCAAAGAAGCAGATCTTGTCTTCATTCTCCTGCAGGAGCGTCATGACCCTCTTCCCCATGCGCTCATTCCTCTTGTAGATGAGCTCCTGGCGGAAGTAGCTGTCAATCTCCTGGGCTGTGACCTGCTCGTGCGGCGGGAGGGTGGTGTTGATAAAGTTGGGCAGCTGTAAAGGCAAGACAGAGGCTGCCTTCAGTTCTTTCTGGAGCAAGGAGGGCTTCTAATAAGCACACACAGCCCAGTGTGGGGCCAGGTTGAAGTGAAAAGCAAAGTATTAGTCTCTTTAACTCGTGTCCGACTCTTTGAGACCCCATGGACTGTAGCCCGCCAGGCTCCTCTGTCCATGGAATTCTCCAAGCAAGAATACTGGAGTGGGTTGCCAAGCCCTTCTCCAGGAGATCTTCCTGACCCAGGGATCGAACCTGGGTCTCCTGCTTTGCAGGCAGATTCTTGACTGTCTGGGCTACTTACCTTTATTAAGGTAACTGATGTTTTTCATCAATTCCAAGTTGCTTTGAGATGACTGTTGTTATCCCAGTTTTATGAATAAAGGAAGAAGAGCACAAAGTCCAGAGACAGGTGGAGAGTCACACAGCTAACGGAATAGCAGAGCCAGGCTGGGAGCCCCGGATGCCGCCCTCACTCAGCGTATCACTCCTGCCTTGTTGAACTTCAGCCTCTAGACACTGAGGTCATGAGGCTCTCCCTGTGGCACTGAGCCTGTCACTGGCATGAACAGCGAATCTGGTTCAGCAGATTTTCAGGTGTAGCGGGTCAGCTGAGCTGCCTGCCTGGTATAACAGAAAGGCTGACCTGGGCTTTGGCCCTGTTCTGATGCTGTGGGACTTTGGCCAAGTTACTAAACTTTTCTGAGTCCCAGTTTCCTCATTTACAAGGTGGGACTGACGATACTGCAGCAGATTGCATGACATGATGGGTGCTGTCATGGACACCTTTTAGCCCATCCCCCTCCAAAGAGGTTAGAGGAGGGGTCATAGCCTTTGGTTTTCCCAGTGTATGAGCACTAGCTGACTACTTTCCGTTGCCACCACTATCTTCCCATCCCCAGCTCTGCCACTTCCCAGGGTGTAACCCAAACCCTCCATCCCTCCTTGAAAACTTCAGCTCCAGGACTAAGGCCTCCTCCCATAATGATGGCTTGTTCAACACTCTGGCTTGGAACTATCCATATTTCCTGGCTCTCAGTCCCATGTCCACACCCAGCCACGTGGTCCAAGGCCAGCATCTCTGACATGTTGTTGAACGAGGCACAGAGCTCCTTGAGTTCAGGGACAGCACGTGTGTCATTCCTAGGCCCTCAATGCCCAGCACAAAGTCGGTGACCAGCACAGGTTTCTGGAGCCTTGAATATAAAGATGTGCCGTCCTTCCCCACTCCCACTGTGTTGCCTCTCTAACCTGGATGGTGGATCCAGTGCTCCAGGACTGTGTCCTTCAGCGTGTGGGTGGTAGGAGAGGAAGCCATGGACCGAGGAACCTGAGGCCATGAATCAGAATGAACCCTCTTTCCCCGCAACCCACTGTGCCACTCTAACCTTCAAGCCCTTGCTCACAGAATGTCTTCTGTGTACCTGGAGTCCCCCCTTTCATCACTCTGTCTCCACCAACCCAGGCCCAAAGCACAGACCCAAGGCCTAGATGACTGGTGGACCAGCAGATGGAGCGTGTGGCATGAGAAGACTAATTTCCTGCAGGTTTCAGCCCAGTCACATGGCTTCTAGAGTCGCTGATGAGTTTTCAACCCTTTTTCTGAGGAAAATGGTGGTATCCATGGAGGCTGAACCCAGAAGGACTCAGGGGAGGCTGGGACCTCTGCCTCTGCTGTCTGCTGGCCAAGGATGAGTACATTCCCCAAGAGAGAGGGGAGGGTCTTCTCTGCCAGAAAGGCCTGGTATGCTGATCTAGGAGGAACAAGACAATGATGTGACGGGTGTTCCCTACACTTGAGCAGTGCACAACCTGGTGAGCAGTGTGCAACCTGGTGAGCTGTATGCAGCAGCTCTCCGAGCGCCCATCAGGGCCAGCAAAGAGTCGGTGCTTGCAGACTGTTTGGTAAATGGATACATGAAGGAACAGAGTTCTTACTCCCTCCCCTAATCATGGAAGAGATGCTTGGCAGCCCTGACAAACTGGGCCACGCCTGGACTTCATGCCACTATAGGAAACAGACTTCTGAGTGGGGCTGGAGCACAAGAGAGACTGACTCAGAGGGGTTATTCCTGGAAACATGGCTCTCACAGGCTCCTCTCCATTCCCTGTGTATGGAAGAGAATGTGGGACAATGTTGTACCAAACGATAACTATTTTTCAATGGGTGAATGTGTGGATGAATGACTAGGCTTGCAGGCAACGGCTCTGGAGATAGTGAATGCAAGTCCTGAGGTCAGACAGCCCGGTCAGCTCGGGCTGGAACCCCTCTTTTGCCATTTACCAGTTGGGTGGCTACCGTAACTTATAAGTTACTTGGCCTCTCTGAGACTCAGTTTCCAAACTGGTCACATGAGCGCTATTTACATTGTCATGGTAGAAAGGAAATCTGACTAAACATCAGTACAACTAACTCAGGATGGAGCTGGCTCCCTCATCTTTCCCCTCTGATGGCAGAGGCTACAGCAAAGGGCGGCCTTGCACAGAGATGGAGATGACAGAAAGATGGCCTTCAGAATCATTGGAGAGCATGAAGGCAGCGTTCTGCTTCCCTTCCCTTCTTCCAAGGGTCCAGGCATATGCCTTCTTCCTGGGACCTGCGATGTGTCCAGCCCTCTCTCCTTGGCTCCCTAAACATGAGTGTGCATCTGTGAAAGCTGAATCTCCATCCATTCCTTATGGAGATTTACTTTTTAAAAAAGAACAAGAACCAGAAAGTCCAATGTCAAAGTTGTGAAAAGGCTGGGTTAGCCATTTGGTTCCCTGGCTGCCCAGCAGCTGGCTGATATTCTCTGCGTGTTTCATGCTGATGGGCCCTGGCTCCATGCCAAGGATGAGGCCTGGCTGGATGGAAGCAAATTAATGATGTCATTAGGTTTGTTGGGAGCCTTAAATCTCTTGCAACAAGTTCAAGTGCAGGACGTACGAAAAAATTTTAAAGAGGATGTGCCAGGTCCCCAGGGCCCTAGAATGATGGATCCAAGGTGGAGTGATGAGTAGATGGGCCTGGCAGAACTGGAACAGGGTTGTGAGACTCCCCTGACTCTCAGCTAGGACTGGGTGGTTTAGAGGTAAGTGCTCAGGTCTGCTAATGTCACAACCTCATCCCTTCTCTTTATCTTGTCCATCCATAGACACCTTCTAAGAACTTCCATGGGTCCAGTTCTTGGTCCACTTAGGAGGCCAGAGAAACCTCGGTCCAGAGAAACCTCAGACTGGGTCTGCTGCCCTGGATGAGTCTCATGGCCAGTGGGGGGATCAGAAGATTGGGGAATGTGTGCTTTCAGAGGACAGTGAGTGATGTGGGAGCATGGACGAGGCCCCTAATAGGGTGGCCATGTGTCTTGGTTTGCCCAGGACAGTCCTGGTTAATGGCGAGGGTAGATTGCTGCATGCTAATTAATTATTCTGACTCAATTATATTTGACCTTTCACTCTCAAAAGTATTTGAATATGAATTATATATATATATATATATATATATATATATATATATATATAGTCTATACCTAATGCAAGCTAGGGGGCTCAGAGAAGGCTTCCCAGTGGATTGCCCTGCTGATCTGGGACACTGACAATGCTAGTGATCAGAGAGCGGCAGGAGGCCAGGGCCTCAGCCATTTCTGAAGGTGGGATGTGGGGTTAGGGGGATGAGGTGAAGCAGATCAAGAAGCAGACCAAGCGTGAGGTGTGCCTGGTCCCTGTCTGCCAGAGTTACCATCCTGGGCCCTGCATCAGTCCAGCCCCAGCCTCCAGAGGCTGCTCCAGCAACCTCAGCACTGCAGCCAGAGGCAACTTTCTGACCACATTTCTGTCTGGCTTAAACACCCCAGGAAGTTGGCCCCTCAGTGAGCATTCTCACCCCTACATGGTCTGCCCTCTGCTTTCTGGTCATTCCTCAGGACCTCCCACCATCCTGAGCACTGGCCACGCAGCTGGCTCTGCTTGCCAGTCCCTGCCTTCATCTGCATCTGGCAGACTCTACTCTCAAGCCTGGTACTCAAGACTCTACTCTCACATCACCTTCTCCCTGAAGCCCTGCCCAACTGCAGGTGATGACCGCTCCCCTCCAGCCCCTGGGTCCTGCAAGGCCTCCATCTGCAGAGCCCTTCTCTGTTAGCACATGGGCCCTGGATTTAGTGTGGATACCCTGACGTCAGGCTTGTCTGTGTCTGGGGGCAGGGCTGCCTAGTCCCTTCCGTGAGGGCTAGACTCTGTCTGTGCACCCTGGGTTGCTGTTCTAATCTGGGTGGGCGAATCTACCTGTGCCCTCTCACCCACTTCAAGTATAGGCACTGCGAAGAGACCCTCCAAGGCAGTTCACCTGCCAGAGATGTGTCAGTGGTTCTGGGCACAGGTGCAAAGAAAATCTGAGCTTGTCAGGCCTGGGGGTCACCCCACTCTTCCCTGTCTCAGTTGAGTGTTATGCTGTCTGTGGCCACAGATCTGTCTTGCACATCCCTTGCCCCAGGTTCCCCTCAAGCATACAGCTCCCTGGCTGCCCAGGGCTCATCAGCCTCTGCCCAGCAGAGAATGCAGGGTCAGGCTCTATCATGGGGTGAGTGGCTGGTGATGCAACTGTGAGCCTTGTGCTGCCAAGGTTCTCCTCCTCTCCTCCAGGAGTGAGAGTCAGAGCACCCGGAATCCCAGCCTCCTGTGCAGGGCCTCCGGATCCTCCCTCCTGCACTCTGCACCAAGCACAGCACACACCTGCGTTTGCCCTTGTGGCATTGCTCACTAATATTTGCTCTGTGCCACACCCTGTGCAGGGCAGCCTGACGAGAGTGGGCCAGACGCCCTTGCTCTAGTGGGGTCCCTGGTTATGCCTCTAGCCTAAACTCTCACCTCTCCTCCCACTCTCTCTTGCCTCCAGCTCACCAGGATGGTTTCCTCCACTGGCACATTCTTCTGCCTCCTGTCTGTGGCCAAGGCAGGTTTCTTCTCTGACCTTTCATCTTGCAAGAATGTTTCCATCTCTGCCCAGCCCTGCTCCACCCCTACCTCCAAGCCCACCTAAATCCCTGCTCCTGCTATGGGCTCTAAGGTCATCCTCCACTCTCCCCTGTAGCAAGGGTCATGCTTTGTGCCATTGCTTGTTGAATCTCCCCTTTTCTCTTAAGAGACTCCCAGCCCTCTGAAGGCAGCTGTCTCTGGCTCCCTGCCACATCCCTTTCCATATCCCTGTGACTGGCATTTATAAATTATTTCTTTCATTCATCCAATATTTACTGAGTACTGTTCTGTGCCAGGCTTATTATCAGTGAATAAAACAGACCCCAATTCTTGCTCTCAGGGAGTTTATGCTGTAGTGGGAATGGACAGACAACAAATAATCACTGATCAATGAATCGAGATATGTAAGTGTGCGAGAAGATGATAAAAAGCCATGAAGGAAAAGTGGAGCAGGAGAAAGGCGACAGGTGGGGAGGTGGGAGGTAGGCTGCAATTCTAGACCAGGAAGTTGGGCTTCCTCACTGAGACGACAACATGTGAGTTTCTATCTTGAAGGTAGAGAGGTGGTGAGCCATGGTGATAGCTGGGGAAAGGCCTTTCCAGCACAGCAAATAGCCAGTACAAAGACGAAGTGTGCAAGTGGGCTCATGGGTCAGCGGGGAGGCCCGTGTAGATGGGGGAGGCGGAGGACATGGGGTGAGAGACACCTGGTCCATCACGTGAAAGGTCACGGAGCCGTGCAGGTCCTCACAGAGATTCTAGCTTTACCCTGAGAAAAATGGGGAGCAATTGCAGTGTCCTGAGCAAAGAGATGGCCTGTTCTGACTACTACAGCTGCCTCTTGAATGAATAGATTACTGAGCACCAGATGCAGAAAGCACAGGGGACCTCGAGTTGCCCAGGAGAATATCTAAATCCTTCTGGGGCATCAGAGTGGTTTGGAAGAGATGACCCTAGACCACGGCCACGCGGGAGGAAACCCAGAGGGAGGAGGCTGAACAAAGGCAGAGCAGTGGCCAAGGGCAAGGTGCGGGGAGGGCTACAAGTGGCAGAGACCCTCAGAATGAGGCCTGTGTGGCAGGGTCCTGGGCTGTGATGAGGTCCATGGCGGGTAGGGTACGGACGGGGGCCCTGACTGCCTACGAAGTATCTCAGAATTATCCCAAGGGAACAGACCTGGTGGAGCCATGCTCCGCTCCTTGACTCCCTCCTACCGTCTGGCCAGCCTGGGGTTAATCTTTGCTCTAGGACTCGAATCGAGGCAGAGCACCCTGGACTGGACTCAAGCCCAAGCTCTGAGCACCTGTGAGCTTTCCCTTCCCTGGACTTTAATCTCCCCATGTGCTGCATGGAGCCTGGATGAGGGTTCCCTATCCTTAGGTAAGCTTCCAGGGTCTAGGTCCCAGAGCCACACACACCAGGCTCAAGTGGGGCTCTTGACAACATGACAACTAAGCGGTGTGGCCTTGAGCAAGTCTCTTCCCCTCCCTGAGCCTCAGTTTCCCCATCTGTAGCAGGGATGCCAACAGCTCCTGCTTACCAGCTGCATCTGGCACACAGTAGGTGTCTAATAAACGCCTTCCTAGAAGCCTTGGTTATACTGGCGCCCTGGAAGCTGCCTGGGCCCGGGGAGAGGAGCCTCACCTGGGAGGTGTCGTGGTTGAAGATGACGGCGTTGAGGTCCCCGCAGTTGTAGTGCTTGATGAGGTCTTCGGTGGTGTAGGGCGCCTGCAGGCTCCCAGCCCGCACGCTCTCGTGCTGCAGCAGAGTCTGGTTCAGGGCGAACAGCACCTGAGCAGAGGAGGACAGGAGTCAGGGCTGCACTCACGGCCCCTGGCTGAGTCCCCAACCCCTCAAGGGAGGGCCCTCCACCCGCTGGACTTTGGGGCCACAGGCCTGCAACAGGGTGTGTGAGAATGAGGGGAGCCTGACGTGAGCTGGTGCTGCTCGAATGCTCCACGGCCTTCGCTTTTCACTCCCTGGCCTCTCACCACACTCGGCCTGCTCCCGTCCCCAGCCCTTTGCCCTCACTGGTCCCCACTCCTGCTCTGGGCATCAACTTAGCGAAGAAGGTGGCAAAGGGAATCCTAGTTGCATCAGGGTTTTGGAGTGATGGGTGAATTTTTTCCTGACTCTTTTCTTCTGTGCTTAGAAAAGTTCTAGAAGAAGCACAAACTCATTTTGGAATCAAAAAGCACCCCAAACACAGCAAAACAAACAAATGAACCAGAAACCAGAAAGCCCATTAGATATCAAGGCCCAACCCAAATGCTACCTCCTTCAGGAGCCATCCTTAAACCGGGCAGAGGGCTTAGGAGCCGGGACCTGAGTCAGATCCATGTTGCCACTCAGCACGTGTTTCCTCCAGCCGCTCTGTGCTCTGGGCCACCATGCCAGGCCCTGGGGCACAGCTGTGCCCAGCCAGACCGGATGGCATCAGGATCACTTGGAGGTATAGCTAGGCTGTGGATTTCTAACAGGCTTCCTGGGAACTTCTTTAGCAGTCTTATGGCTTCTGGCATTTGAGCCCCATGGCTCTAAAAGAACATGGTCTGCCCAAGGCGTAAGGCCCTGAGACATGATCTAAAATGTCTCATTTTAGGTGGGGAAATTGAGGCTCAGGAGGGGAAGGGGCATGCCCAGTTCTGTATGTCTGGGACTAGAGCCAGCTCCACATATCTGTGCACCCAGACTCCTTTGGTCAAAAAAGGGAGGAGCTTGACCATAAAGCGGGTTATTTAATACAATGAGAGGGAAAAACAAATGGCAAATCCTGTGTAAAGCATCAGGAGGTAATCTCAGGCTTCCTGTCTTTGTTGTTTTTCCAGCTCCAGTCTACCTGGCAGGGCTCAGGCCCAGCTCATCCTGTCTGGAAACAGGGTCCACCCCAGCCTCTTGGTCCACGTTGATTCAGGCCCAGGCATCTCTCACTGCAACCCATGCTTTTTTGCAGAACCCCCTCCCTTCCCATTGATACCATATTCTTCTGCCACAGCTATCTTTTAAAAACAAATCTGATTGACTTTAGTTTTCTCTTTTTTTGCTCAAAGTTTTCATGGATGCCTCCTGCCCTGAAGATAAAAGCCTAGCTCTTCACTGGAGCATGCACGGCAGTGACTTGGCCCCGCTGTGGTCAATGACCTTATTTCCAGCCCTTGTGTCTCCCAATGCTCAGCTACTTAGCAATCTTCTGACTCTGTGCTTCGTACATGCTGTTCCCTGAGTATGAGAAACCTCCCACCTCTACTCTCTACTACTGACAGATCCAGACTTGATCTTTCAGGCTCTGCTTAGATGTCTCCTCCATGAAGATTCTCTGACCACCTGGGGGCTGGGTGAAGGCCTCCCCCTAAAGCTCTCATAGTCTCCCTGCGTGGTAGAATGACACAGTCATGGCCTCAAATCTTAACCTCTCCCTATATACATATAGTGGGCACGTTTGGTTGTGAGAGCTGGACTGTAAAGAAGGCAGAATGCCAAAGAATTGATGCCTTCCAACTGTGGGGCTGGAGAAGACTCCTGAAAGTCCCCTGGACAGCAAGGAGATCAAACCAGTCAATCTTAAGGGAAGTCAACCCTGAGTATTCACTGGAAGGACTGATGCTGAAGCTGAAGCTCTAGTATTTGGTCATCTGATGTGAACAGATGACTCATTGTTAAAGTACATGATGCTGGGAAAGATTGAGGGTGTCAAGAAGGAGAAGAGGGTGTCAGAGGATGAGATGGCTGGATGGCATCACTGATGCAATGAACATGAAGTTGGGCAAACTCCAGGAGATGGTGAGGGACAGGGAAGCCTGGCGTGCTGCCGTCCATGGGGTCGCAGAGTCAGACACGACCAGGTGACTGAATAACAACAATATACATACACCTGGCCAGCGACCTCGGTAGCTCGCTCACATTCTGACTCTGGACTTGCTACGTGACAGGTGGAGGCCAGCATCACAAGCCTCCAGAGACGAATGGAGAAAACATTACGCACGCCCTGCTGCCGCTGCCTCACACATGCCCACATTGTTTTGAGAACAGTCCACACTGGCCTGCTGGAGGGTGAGAGGCGTGCAGGGCAGAGCCCAACTGCTTCCATCATTGTCCCATCAAGGTCGTCTTGGTCTGGCCAGCCAGCTCCCAGGCAAGCAAGTGAGCCCAGCTGAGCCCACATGCCTGCAGCTGGGCCCAGACATCTGAGCGAAGGCTTCATAGCACAGCTGTGCTGAGAGATGAGCGACCCACCCTGCTTCCTCCAGCAGGGTGTGAACATCGGATTGTAACTACTATTTCACTACCTCTCTCCCCACTGAGGTTATGAGCCGCTTGAAGATAGGAATTACATCTTATGTATTTTTGCATCGGCAGCACTCAGCACTGTGTCTGGTAAAGGGAGGGTGTCACCCATCCTTTCTTTAGCACTTTGACACCTGCTGTGGTCAATTCATCATTCAAGGTTGCTCCGTAAATCCTTCACACTAGCCCCTAGAACTCTGGCATTCCATCAGCACGGGGCACGCTGCCACCACGTGGTTCCAGAACACCTAATCTGAACAGAAAACTCAGGCCATAAGTACACAAAGTCTGGGGAAAATACTGTCTTGGGCAACGGGACCAAGCTTGTGCTTGTGAGATCACCTCCGCCCATCCCCTCCGGCTTTTGTTTCCAGCGGGGCAGGGGAGCTGGAGTGCATGGAGCTTGACAGCACAGGCTACTCCCTCTAATAAGCCAGCTGGAGATGAGGTCAGGTCCCACCAGCCTACCTCTGGGCCTTCTCCGGGCCGCCAGGTTCTGGCTGTTCCCCTTGAAATCTGATCTGCAGCCACCTGGTGTGGGGTGTCGATGGCGGCTGGGTGGCTGGGGATGGATCACAGGAGGCAGTGGCCCTGTTGGCCCGGACATCGCTAAAGCAACAGGCACTTCCTCCCGCCCAGCACATGCCTGGGACGAAAGCGTCCATGTCGTGCTGGAGCGCGCTGCTCCTCTGTGGGGCTGGGACACACAGACTTCCTGTGGCCACACCCTGTGCTGCGCACACCTGCCCCTGATTCTCAGTGCCGGCACCTCCTGGCCTGTGCTGAGGTCATCGGCTCAGGCGCTCAGAAGACCTGGCTGGGGGGCAAATGGTCTCCCTGGACCCTCTTCGACACACAGAGTCACTTCTGCAGACATGTGGCCTTCGTGGAGCTGGGAGGCGTTCTAGTGAATGAAGCACATCACAGTCTGTAGGGTACTGAGAACAGTCCTGGCATGCAGTAAGTGTGGAATAAATGCTTGTCAAATACAACTTGGAATAAAACAGTTAGGCCTAAATATTCTTGGATTGGAGCCGGAAGGTCCCTTAGGGTCCAGTGGTTTCTCAAACCTTTTGTAGCCATGGAATCCTTTCCTATAGTTCTTGTTTTCCAAAGAAACCTTGCCTGGAACTCAAAATGTGCAGTGGATAGGAATGAAAACTTCCCTGATTGATGTAAAGGAAGCAGACTAGTGGCTGCTTGAAGTCTCACTGGCTCAGTGACCCCTGTGACAAGCACCTAGTACTTCTCTGTGGAACCCGCAGGTACCCTGGAGCCTCGTTTGAGAACCACTGATCTCTTCCTATGCCCTCTTCATATGGAAGAGGAGAAAGGACAGGGGTGCAGAGCAAGCAGGGTGAAGCTTGCCCAAGGCCACACGGTGAGCTGGGGGTACAGTGGGCTCGCTATTCCTCAACCCCCAACGGAGGACCCTTTGCTGTGCCCCAGACCATGTCTGGGGCTGGATTTCCAGCTGGCTACTGGCACAGTCCACATTCATCCCATGCACCTTGCCAGATCCATTTTCTTTCAGAGCCTTGAAAAATTACCAGAAACAGGCAGGGAGTGTTTGTTATTAACATATTAGAGATAAATCACTGCAATCAGACCATTCAAGAAGCACCCCTAGGGTGGCACAGTTGAGGAGTGATGAGACTGGGGCTGAAACCCAAGCCTGTCATCCCAGACTCCCCTCAACCCCCACCACAGACCCCCGAGCTCCCCTTGGTCTTGGCACTTATCCCACTGAAGTGTCCATTTCAGGTAATTCCCTGTTCCCTGTCTAGACTGAGAGCTTGGGGTGGGTGGGGACCCTGCCTCTTTGGTCACAGCTGAAGAGCAGACAGTCAAGAACTACTTCAGAGAGTAGGATGCTGACCCGAATCCCACACATGACCTTCCCCACCATTCCCTGTCTTGTACCCATCCTCTGCAGTTTGAAACTCGGTCCTCATCTATTTATCACGGGATAAGTACATGTATTGAGCACTTATCATGTGTCAGGAACCCTCTAAGCCCATATTAACTTATCTAACCTTTACAACAACTCTGAGACAGGTCTAGTATTAACTCCATTTAATAGATTGGAAAAAAAAAATGAAGCAAAGAGATAGCGAGTAACTCAGTGAAGGTGACAAAGCTGGAGAAGGCATGGCAGATGCACTGGGGCCCAGCCCTGGAGCCCGTCACCTCAATGCACCACTGCCCTTGGGGCTTCCCCCTGCTCTCCCTGGGAAAGAGCTAGCAGGGGCAGTCCTTAATCACAGATGGGAAACCAAAGAAGCAGAGGGGAAGGGGACACAAGGCCACTTGTCTTGTAAAGGACAGATGTGGGCTATGAAATTTACTTTTGTCTGGCTCCCACAGGTTCCCACAACCAGGGCTTCAAAGTAATACGTGCTTCTTCATGAACAATCCTGGCACTTCCAACAGACATAGGGAAGCTACACTCATTCGGTCATTCAACAAGCATTTACTTTCTGATTTTCTGCAGGCATCTGGGATGGTTGGATTAATTGGACTTGGTTACCACCCACAGGGAGCTCCTTTTAGAGGCAGATAACACCCACTGGCCATTACCATGGAGCATAGCTGGTAAGTGGGGCCTACAAGGCCCAGCGCACGGGCATGAATCAGTGCCCTGCCCTGCTTCCTGCTTCCTTGTCATTCATCCCAAATCCCCAAGCCTGGCCCAGCTCAGACTCCCAGGCTTCGATGCCTTCTGCTCCTGGCCACTTTAGAATAACAAACCCTCCTCGCCTGTAGCCCTGGTGGCCAACTCTAGGATAATGTTTATGATAAGCCTTTGACATGAAATAACAAACATGGGGTGAAGGCAAGAGCCACCTCACTCCCTTGGATTGCTGGGTGTGGAGGCCTGGCCACCAAGAGCCCCGAGGGTCCCAGCACCCCCCTCAGTGGTGCCTGCAGGCCACGAGCTGGTCCACAGCGTCTGCTGAGTGTAGGCCTGGAATTTAAACACATCTTCAAACACGGGCTTCAGATGGAGGGAGGGAGGCAGGCGCCAGGAGGGTGGGGACAGGTTTATTGTTGCAGATTAGTCTAGTAAACAGTCCTAGAGGGGCTGGAAGGGTGAACACCACCACCTGTGTTCGCTTGTTGGCCCTGCAGCGTCATGGTGAAGAGAAGGAAGGACCCGCTTTGTTAGGAAGGTGTTTGAGACAGGCCTGGCTCTCAGGCTGCGGCTGCCACTTCTCACCCACCCCGAAGCACAGGGAAATCACAGCCAAGGCCCCAACCCGCTCAGTGGTGCTGACGGAGCAGCCAGCATGGGCCACACACTGTTCTAGGTCGGGGGATTTAGTCAGGGACAAAACAGACCTAAATCCTGCTCTCTCTGCTGGGGAGGAAAAGGAGAAAAATAAAATAACTGGCAAAATGTTAATATTTAGTGAGTTAAAGACACAACAATGGTTCCATTTAACTGAAAGTTCAGACCCATTGCCCCGTCATTTTGGGCTCCTCGTGTGTCTTAATCAACAGGCAAAGAAGGGAGTTACTGTGTGGGCTGGGGGACTGGTCCTGACGACCGGGGGAATCGGACTGCTTTTCCACAAGAGAGGTGAGGATGAGCATGTCCCCAGGGCAGGAGATCCCTTAGGGCATCCAGGCCCTGTGGGTAACTAATGTTGATGGGAAACGACAATGACCCAATGCAGGCAGGACGTCTAATGGCCCAGACCCTCCACGAATGAAGGTTTGGGTTATCCCACCAGGTAAAGAACCACGACCAGCTGAGAAGCTTGCAGAAGGCAAAGGGAATGGGTAGTGGTGGTGCTAACAGATGAAGGCAGTTATGAATGCCAGCTTCGACCACATGACCAGTTACAGAAACAAGGACTGTCCTGGAGTATTTCATTAATTTGTTAAGAATGTGTGTGTGTGTATAAAATCTTTGTTTTCTTCTCTCTCTTCTTTTTCTTTTCTTCTCTCCCATCATGGTAACAGAAGACATTGACTTTGTGGTTAAATATTGTTAACTCAAGTACTTTAAGTATCAACTCAAGTTATGGTACATCAAGAAGAGTAAATAACTTCCACGCAAAGATTTTGCATCCTCTTTGGGGGAAGGCATGAGTGTGCTTTGGTTGTATGTAGAATTGTTGTATCATATTAGGATAAATGAGGCTTCGTTATTATTTATTTGGAGATTAGGAACCCTTTTAAGGAGATACTGTATGAATGCCAACTTGACAAGGGGGTACTTGTGATGGTTAATTTTGCCAACTTGATTTAAACTGATTGGCATGACGGGTTCCACGGGCCGTGATAAGGATGTTGAGAAACTATCCTACACCATAATCCTTCCAGAGAATGGATTGTTATTCCCATATGACACTTGAAGAAGCCAAGGCCTTGAGGCTGGTGAAAGCACTAGCCTGAGGTCTTGCACTGAAGAACTGGAGCTGGTATTCAAACTCAGCTCCGGCTGACAAGTCCTGGGCCTGACTCCCAGGCTGCTTCCAGCTAACCAGACAGACGAGTAGGGACCAGCCTGTGAAGCCCAAATTCTGAGCAGTCAGCTGGGAAGGAAGAGGTCTGCTAGGACCTCAGCCATGGGGCCCGCTCAGAGCTGGCACATGAGGAGAGGAAAGAGGTCACCTGGCCCAGGAACCCCACCTGGAACGTGGCCTCCTGTTCTGTTTCTGCTCTTTGCCCCGCCTGATGGAAACTTACTCGACTCCTCTCTCATACTGAACTCTTCTTCTCAGCCTCAGGGCCTGCCCCTTGCTCCCGCTTCTGCCTGGAACCCTCTTTCACCCAGCAGCTCCCAGTCCCCTTTCACTTGGTTGCAGAGGCTCCTGTCTCAGGAGGACTATCCTGGGCAGGGCCAGGTGAGTTCCCTGCTTAGTGCCCCCGAAGCACTGGCACTTTCTGAACCATTGCACTCCCCCTGCTTCATTGCTTTGTTTTTTTAGTTTGTTTATTAATTTTTGGCTGCACTGGGTCTTCATTGCTGTGTGCGGGCTTTCTCTAGATGCAGAGAGTGGGGGCTACTCACTAGTTGCAGCGCATGGACTTCTCAGTGCAGGGTCTCTGTGTAGAGAGCAGGCTCTAGGTACATGGGCTTCAGTATGCAGCATGGGCTCAGTAGTTGTGGCCTGCTCACTCTAGGGGGCACGGGTTTTAGTAGTTGCAGCGCAGGGGATCATTAGCTGTGGTTCGCAGGCCTTAGAGCGTGCAGGCTTCAGTAGTTGTGGCTCTTGGGCTCTAGAGCACAGGCTCAGCAGTTGTGCACACAGGCTCGGTGTGCACAGGCCTTGTGCAGTGTGCTCTGCGGCCTGTGGAATCTTTCCAGACCAGGGATTGAACCTGTGTCCCCTGCATTGGCAGGCGGATTCTTTGTGCTACCACGGAAGTCCTGTCATTGCTATTTAATGCTCGTTCTTCCTGCTCGGTGGTGAATGCTCCAAGGGCAGGCAAATCGCCTTTCTTGGTCTTGGCTATTTCCCCAGCAAAGCGCACAGAGCCTGACGCTTACATAGTAGATGCTTGAGAAATACTTGTAGAAAGAGTGAATGGATGCGTGCATGAAAAGCTGGACCACTCATCCCAGGACCCCACCCTGAGCAGCTCCCTGCTGGGACCCCACACCCTCAGGGCACAGAGGTGGCACCGAGCCCCTGGACCCTGGGCCACGTGTCTGTCAGCACCGATGTGGGTTGGGGTGAAGGGCAGCTCTGCCTTGCAGGAAGGTTTCTCCAGCCTGGGGGAGATTTCCTCAAAGGTTAGAGCTTGCCCGACTCTGACTGAGATTTATTTATTTATTCTCCTTGCTCCATCGGCAGGACCAAAGCAGCGCTGACAACTTCCCTGCTTCCTTCTCAGTACACTGAGTCCCCTGGCCCCCGGCACAGAATCCTGTCTCCTGACACTGTGCCACTGAGCAGCAGGCCTCCAAATAAACACAGGGCTTTCTGGAGCCGGGGACTGGCTCTGGGCTGCCAGGTAGGACCAGAGCTCCCATCGTCATCTGAATCTCCACTATAAAGCCCTGAGTAAGTCATTTTCCTTCCCTGGGCCTTGGTTTACCCACCTGCAAAAAGGACCCATTCACACATTCACTGAATAAATATTTATTGCGCACTTAAGTACCAGATGCTGTTCCACACCCTGGAGGGAAAACAGTAAACAGCAAATAGAGATCCTTGTCCTAATGGAACTTTCATTCCAGTAGCAGGAAGCTGACAATATACAAAAACAACTAGTAAATATCTATGTTAGGGAGTGAATGTAGCTAACAAGAAAATAAGGCAAGGAAGATAGTGTGTGTGTATGTGTTTGTGTGTTGGGGGATGACATTTTACATGAGATGCCCAGGAAAGGCACAATGAGAAGTGACATTTGAGAAGAGGTCTGAAGGAGAGGAGGGGACTATCAGGTCATGGGAGTATCTGAGAGATGGAAGGGTTTTCTGGGCAGAGGGAAGAACAAGGACAAAGGCCCTGAGGCAGAAATGAGACTGATGGGTGTGAGGAACAGGAAGAGGCCAGCACGGCTGGACAGGAGGGGGCAAGGGGGAGCTAGTCGATGAGATCTGTCTCAGGCAGAGACCCCACAGAAAACAGATGGTGCACTGCCAGTGAAGTGAGCTCCAATGAAGTAAGTTCAACTGATTGGGTAACTGAAGAGCATTGCATGATGGGAATATCCACAGAGGTATGAATGGGGATGGTGGAGCACTGAGGAGCAGCAGCAATGGGAAGTTTTCCTGCCCTTGAGCCCTAATGGGAAAGGGGGGGCGGTCAGAGACCTGAAACCAGCCAGAGCCACAGCTGTCAAAGGGGACGACAGCTGTTGTTCCATAGTCTGGACCATGGTGGCTGGTAGGAAGGAGGAAGTGGGTGGCGGCAAGAAATATCCCAACTTTCTTCCCCTCCTGCTAGTTCATCCTCTGCCTATGCTTCTTATTGAAACCAGGATAAGACAGGCCCAGTGTCAGCTCCGGGCTCAGAGCATGCAGAGCAGAGGGTTGATCTGGAGAGGCAAGGGGATTCCCAGCACATGGGCAGAAAGGTGGGGAGCACATCCTGTGGGGTCTGTGGGCCCTGAAGGCCTCTGGCTTTCCCCAAGGGGAATGGAAAGTCCCGGAGAGGCCGAGCAGAGGTAGCTGCATGGAATCTGGGGAGACGGCGTGAAGCAAGGAGATGAGGCTGAAGATGAAGGCGGAAGTGCTGAGCACGCTCCTTCCTCCCCTCCCCACACATACCCTGTCCCCAACCCCAGCCACAGCCCAAGAACTTGGACTTGTCTTCTAGTGCAGGCGTTCTCCGCTCTGTGGACGCCCACCGGTTAGACCTCGGTGGAGCGGCCACATCCTCTGTCTGCCCTGCAGTGTGGGCTGGCGGGCTCTCTGCGCTTTCCTGGGCCGGCCGCGGAGGCTGACTCACCCTCGCGTTCTTTCCTTCTTTTCTCTGAATGCCTCATTTCTCCACCCAAAGACCACCCTTCAAGATCCCAGCATTCCTCTTCTGTCCTTCAAGTCATGCCAGGAAATGCTCATAAATCCGGAGCCACCCACAGGAGGAGATTAGCATTCTGCTGGTAGGGAGGCTGATAGCTAGGCTGTGGATCAGGCTGAGGTGGGCGGTGGGGACAGGCCCGGAGGCTTGGGGTCTTCAGGAAGGGAGTTTGCATGGGAGTCTGCTCTGATGGACGGCAGAGGGGTCCCTTGGTTTCTGGTTTTAGGCACAAGTAAGCCCAAGGGAAGCTGAAGACCTAGATTCTGTTGCTGCAGGCTCTGAACCCAGAGTAGGTGTTGGCCCACTTTCTGGTCACAGGGTTTCCCTCTGAAACACGAGGGTGTGGGAGTATCCAGCTCTGCCTGCCATGTTCTATGAAGCCAACATTTTAGGACAGTGACACTCCACTATCTTATGACTTAAACTGTCTATGGTTCTAGGCACTTGGCATAAGAAAGTTCATTTATTCTTTGTAACAGTCCTGTGAGGCCAACATTATTGACTCCATTTTACAGACGGGGAAACCAAGGCGCAGAGAAATAAGTAACATCACAGGCAACCCCACTGTTAGGGTTACATGACCCCAGTGACCCCAGCCTCAGCTGTGCCTAGGCTCAGCACTCCCTGACCCCAGCATTGACTGTCTGTCATGAACTATTTTTGCTCCCCAGTAACTACTTCAGATCTCCTAAGTTGAATACACACCATGACTGGAGGGAAAAAATAAAAATGTATCAGGATCCTCTAGGCCTGCCTATTTTCAGTTATAAACTTTTGAGGAACTTCAAGGTGGTGGAGGAGGTGGACAGAGAAACAGGTAATTATAAAACACAGGGATAAGTTAGTGATAAAAAGAAAACAGGGACCTTTGGGTCTCAGAGAGGGTTTGTGATACACCCTGGGAGTTGGTGAAGGAATCAGGCTTTACGCTGGACTGTCCAGGATAAGTAGGGTTTGGAGAAAAGTGTATTCAAGGTAGAGGGGCTGGGAAATGCATGACATGTTTTAAGACGTGTCAAGAGTTAGGCCAGGAGGGGACACAGTGGTGAAAAGCCTTTAGTCTCAGGCCAAGGGCTCTGCGCTCCACCCAGCCCTTCCCTGCTGGATGTTCAGACAGTGGGCTGGTCACCTGTGGAGGAAAAAATGGGTGGGGAACCACAGACGGGAAGACTGAGACCCTTAGAGGGACAACGGCCTATGCGGCAGGCAATCAGTTTGCGGTGGCCATGGTTACCACCATCATCATTATTATTGTGAAGCAGCTGCATCCATTGGTTGGCAGCATGTCATTTTTATTTTTCCTGCTGTCTCAGACCTGCCTGCTGACACAGCTGCCTAGACTTCAAAAGGCAAGTCTCCATTTTCATTTGCAAAATCAGTATGAAATTCCTAGAGGGCTTGTCTAATTCCTTCTGGTCTGACCACACAGCAATTACCAATTTGCAAGGAGGAGGGGGGGAGCCTCCGGGGCCCGCCAGCAGGGAGGGGACCTCTGTTCTGCCTTGGGCCTGGGCAGCGGCCAGGGAGGACGGGTTAGGGGTGGGCAGTTCCAGGTGGCCTGGGGTGGGAGGTGGGGGGCTGGCTCCGTGAGCACTCGGTGCTGATGAGTGAAATCGTTTCTCTGCTAAGTCACAGGCTACAAGTGTTCAGAGACCAACCACACAGAGCAGCAGAAGGGGCAGGGCTCTGACACTGACTCAAATCTGGGTCCTGGTGCATTCAGGCTGTGTGAAGTTGCCATTCTTTGGGTGGTGTACTGCCGTAAGAACATGGGCCAGACCCTTTTCCTCTCCAGGTCTCAGCTGACCCATCTGCCAAGTGGGGAGAATAATATTTGTTCTCCCTGCCTAGGGAGCTAGCACCCTAAAAACCTTGGAAAACATTACTGTTCTTTAGGGCATTTTAAGAAGCTTCTGCTCCCTTAGGAGCAGTGGGGTGGCTCTGGGTGCAGGGGGAAGGGAGGAGCCAATGTACATGGATTGATTCCTATTCAACCCTCAATGATCACTATGGATTTGTACCAGGCCTGGTGTTGGGGCCATGGAACCATATCAGCACCATTTCTATCCTCAAGGAGCTCAGGGTCAAGGATGGGGTAGAGTAAGGCTGGAGGTACCCAAGGAAGGCTTGCAACCCTAATGTCACTCGTGAAGCTGGGCACAGGGATGGACACAGTGCTGTGGGAGCCCAGCTGGAAGGTGGGGTGGGGGTGCTCATCCAGCCAGGGGAGGACCGCAAACGGGACTCATAAAAGAGGTGCTTCGTGGTAGGAGCACACATCTGCCACACAGAGGAGAAAGAAGAGGAATTCCAGGCAGTGTCAATGTCCATGCAAAGGCTGGGTGAGGCTGGCAAGTGCAGGGGAGTGCCGATGATCTCCTGGGCTGAGTATAGCATGTGTGGCTGGTGAAGGGCATGAGCTGTGACCAGAGCAGGGAGACGGGATGAGATCTGAAACTCAGACTTTATCTGAAGGACCACAGGAAGCCCTGGAAGTTATAAAGCAGGGAACGACCACTCAGATTTTTAATTTAGAAGCTGCCCTCTGGCTGCTTCACTGAGAAAGGATCCGAGGAGCCCAGGCCACAGGCAGGAGACAGTCTTAGACCTCTTCAGGCTGGGAGAGGTGAGAAGGCCCCACCTGGACTAGGGGGCTTTGGGGATGAACTGAGGAAATGAAGGCAGGCTAGAATTCCAATGCTTTCCTGGCTTGGATGATCTAGAAGCCTACAACTTAGGGCCTGGAGTCTCTCCCCTTGCTTACCACTGGTACCTCTTCCCTGCCCCAAATTTGGGGCCGGGTCCTTACCTTCTCTTCCATTTCAGGAAGCCTTAGTCACACTTGGGGAAGCAGTTGGATGAAGAGGAGCAGGCTCAGAATGGCAAGAAGGAAAGAAGACAGCGTGGGACTGGCATGGGACCTGCAGCCTTGACGGCCCAGGGGATTAACAATCTTGCTAGGATACATCAAAGGTGACAGCTACATAGGACTTGGCCTCACAGACAAAACTGAAATACTGTCCCCAATTCTCCCGCTTTTCGCTGGTTTAGTCACAGGGGACACTTCTTGGCAGCAAGACAGTGGGGGACTCTGGCTCTACCAAGAGAATGGCAGGTGAGGGAGGATCCTTAGTTCCTCCATGGGATCTCATTGTTGAAAGAGGAAGTTGTGGCCCAGAGATGGCAGGAAGGTGCCCAAGGCCACACAGCAATCAGAAGGATGAAAACTAAGACAGGAATGAGGCTTTACTTGGGCAGCTCGGGTCTCCTAGGCCCCCTTATCCTTTTCGTCTCCCCACCACAGAAAAGGAAAATGTTTTTTAGACCCAGGCAAAAGAATGTGAAGCTGAAATCCGAGCCTTGGGTTTTGGGAAAAGAATACAGAGAAGTCAGACATATTCTAAAGGAGCAGAGATCTGCTTACCCTGCAGACAGGAAATACTCAGGGCTGTCCAAGGCCTCCTTCTGTGCAGGTCAGACTTGGGAGGGCCGGCTGAGTGTGAGCTGATGGGAACAGGAAAGTGCTGGGTAAAGGGCTAGTCCACCATGGGCAGTTAAGTTACTAACTTAACTAGTTAGTACTAGTTAAGCTAGTACACCTTAGCTGTAACCTTCTCTTGGGGCCTCAGGCCCAGGCTGGCATAGTCCACTGTCTAGCCTGGATCTGTTGCCAGGGCCCTGCCAGATCAGGGGCAGCGGTTCTTGCTGGCTCCCACCTGTCCACACTCACACCCTTCCTGCCCCATCTGGAAGCTTACCACCTTTAAGAAGGAATCCCTTCAACTCCAGTCTTTGTTTGTCTTCTGTTTTGGGTGCTTCTGCAATTGAGAAGGGCAGCAAAGGACCAGAGTTTCTTTCTGCCTTGCAGGGTCTGGGGCTCTAAGAGTCTGTGGGTTCTATAAGGATATGCGTGTGCACGTGTGTGTGAAAGAGATGGAGACAGAGATAGATAGACAGCTGAGAGATTCCGGACAGGAGCATGGACTGTCCTGTGTACTATCCACACCATTAAAAGCCTAACCACAGACTTACGTTCACCCATGTATCAAACAACAAACATCCCATCTAGGCCAGGTGCTGTGCAGGAGACCCAGAAAGACTCAAATAAATGTGATTTAGTTTTGCTCCTTGCTGACACCAAGGGGCCCCATCAACCATTCTCCGTGGCCAGCCTTAGGCTGGTGCGCCGAGGTTCTCTGTGGTCTGGCCCCTACCATGTTTGGGTCTGCGCCCTCATCCCCCTTCACTCTCTTCTTTTAGTTTTACCTCCATTTGCTGTCAGAGGGCACTGCACAGGAAGACCTTGGGCTCGAGCCTCAGGGTCTGGACTGTTCCTGGTACCCTGAGTATCCCTAACCTGATGCATGCCCACTGGGTCTAACAGGAAAGGGGATGCTATGTATGGTCATGATCTTTAAAAAACCTAAATGAGGCCAGGGCACTCCTGGGCTTAAATCCTCATGGCTCTCTTCTGCTCGAGGAATAACCATGGACTTATTCAACATGCCTCTCAGCTCTGCTTGGCAGGCCCTGCCTGCCTCCTCAGATTTACCACGCTTCCGGCCCTCCTTGCTCTGTGTTTTCAGCATGCTGCCTTGACAGGTTTTATTTGAATGTGTTCTTCTGTTCCCACCTCAGCCCCTTTGCACACGCTGGTCCTTCTGTCATGCGTGCCATTCCCATCTCTGCTCTCCTTTTTGCCCCATTAACTCCTATTTATATTTGTTAGTGGTTTAAGCATCACCTCCTGAAAACATCTTCCCTGATGCCCAGATCAGTTCAGGGTCCCCATTCAAGTCTTTGCTATACCCGGCATCTTTCTTCAGTATGCTCATAATAGTCTGCCTTCATATACTGACATATATAATCATTTAATGTCTGCTTGGAAGTGAACGTGTTAGTCACTCAGTCACATCCTACTCTGTTACCCCATGGACTGTAACCTCTGTCCATGAGATTCTCCAGGCAAGAGTATTTGAATGGGTGGCCAGTCCGTTCTCCAAGTGATCTTCCCAACCCAGGGATCAAACCCAGGTCTCCTGCATTACAAGCAGATTCTTTACCATCTGAGCCACCAGGGAAGCATAATTTTGACTTCCTTTGATTAACCATTTGTTCAATGCCTGACACTGTACAAAGTTCTTTCATTTAAGCTCCCAACAACCCTCTGAAGTAGTTACCATTTTTATCGCATTTTACGGATGATACAAAGGAGGCACAGAGTTGCTAAGCGATTTGCCTGAGGTCATACAACCAGAAAGCAGTGGATGAATCAAGACAATCTGGCCATTTTAGCCACGGGCCAATCCTCTGCCTATTGCTGTGGAGACACAACGGGGGTGGGGACCGTGTCTGCTACGCTCATCCTCACATCCTCATACCTAGTCTTGGGCCTACCGCTGGCAGCCACACCATTAAAGGGAAGGATGGAAGGACAGACTGGAATGCCCACCGTTGGAAAGATCTCCAGGAACAACCTTCAGAGGCCACATCTGCCCTGCCTCCTGGCTCCTGACTGGGGAGAGCAGTGTTCAAAACCAGTAAGTGTGAATGCTCTGTGGTGACTTAAATGGGAACAAGACCCAAGAGAGAGGGGATATATGTAAACATATAGCTGATTCACTTTGCTGTACAGCAGAAACTAAACCCAACATTGTAAAGCAACTATACGCCAATAAAAACTACTTAAAAAAAAAAAAAAGAAAATCCTATTGATTGTTCAAAAGTTGATATTTTACAGGTTTCTATGTCTAGTCACAATCCAATAAAATTAGGAATAGATAATAAAAGTTGATCTAGAAAAAAAAAAAAAAACATAGTAAGTATACTTTTGTAAAAAAGATGGAGCATGCAGAGAATGCAGACAGGGAGCCAGAGCTGGGCAAAAGCCCAAATGTGGACCAGAGCCTCAGGGTTTTCTGAGGGGCCTCAGAAATTGTGCAGTCTAGGGCTTCTCAGCTGCAGGGTTTCTTTTCAAAGTCGGTTCAGCCCAGGCGCCTGCCACATCTTCCCAGGGACACACTGCAGGTCCAGGCTTGTCTGTGTAGTGGCAGAGGCTTGTCTCTGCCTGCAGGCAAGGCTATTGCAGGGCTGAGATGTGGACCGTGGAAAGGGCACTCCTTCTGCAGTCCTGGTGTCTGCCTCCTGAAAGCTTTGCCTCCTGTTGGAGGAGCCAACCTGCTTCTGAGACTGGCATCTGTTCTGGAGATGAGGTTCCAATCCCTTTACTGGACACGAAGAGGGCCCCTCACCGCCCTCTCCCTCAGCCGCACCCAGGCTCCAACATCAGAAACAGGCCTGGGCGGTCAGTAAGCCTGGGAGGCTTCCCTTCAGCTCCCCGGCCCCCCTTTGAAGGGGATCAGGTTCCCCCACAAACATAATTGAACAAAAATATGAGAGAGAAAAGGTCTTTGTTCTCCCATTTACAGCGTCAGAAAATATGTAACAAATTAGCCGTTTATGAGGCAAGAGAACGGGGCCATGCGCTGCGGCCAGGAGGTGCGGCCGCCACACAAGGGGGCCTTTCAGCACGCCGAGCGCGGGGGGCAGCCAAACCAGGAAGGACGGCTCACTGGGTCTGGCACTGGAGGGGCAGATGGAGGCCCCACCTGACCCCTAGCTCGGACTGGGTGAAGCCTGGCGAGTGGACACAGGGCGCCAACCAGGCAATGAAGAATGGGGCCCTAGGAAGGACTGGGCAGTGGTGAGAGGAAGTGGGGACCTCAGGAAGCCTGGCTTCCTCACCCACCTCTGACTGGCTCCCCAGACTGACCCTGATGACCTCCTCCGTGCTGGGGACTTGCTTCTCCATCCCTAACAGGGGAGCCTGGGCTATGCTCTCGCGGCTCATGTCTACCTACAGAAAAGCCTGGTGATGGCTTCCCTGCTGGTTCCTCTGAACCTCAGAACTGGGGAGGTGGCTCTTGGCATTACGTAGGATTTTTCTCTCAACTATTTTTGATTTTTCTTTTAGGGTATGATCAAAAATTCCAGCTGAAACACCGACAGAGGATATCACTAAGGTCAAGAGGAACCAGTGAGGGGATGGTTGGCTGAGCAGGAAGCTGCCCCCTCAGAGGGAAGATGGGGAGAGCGTTTCTTCTTCTTTTTGAGTATTTATTTATTTTATTTGTCTGCTCTGGGTTTTAGTTGCGGCACGTGGGATATTTAAACTGTGGCACAAGAACTCACAGTTCTGGTGTGTGGGATCTAAGTTTCCTGACCAGGGATTGAACTTGGATTCCCTGCATTGGGAGCATGGAGTCTTAGCCACTGGAGCACCACAGAAATCTTAAGAGAGCACGTCTTTCTTCAACCTTGTCCTGGCCATTATTTGCTTTACCAGCATGTCCAGAGGAGCAAGGGGTGGGCTGAGAGCATTTGGAAGGGGCTCCTTGGGGCTATCCTGCTTGGTGATTCTCAGAGCTCAAGATTTCACACGGTCTACTTGTCCCTCTGTGGTCCCGAAGCCCTGCGACCTCAGCAGTTCACTTGTGTTCTATGGTGCTGGCAACTCATGGCTTGGTATTACTGATTCTGCAGTGACCGTGTGTTCCTGGGGCTTCTGTTTGCCCATGCCCTTCACGCTGCTGCAGGGCTAGCACGTGGCAGGCCAGTAAATGTCCTGCAGTCACTCAGGGCTGGGGTCTCCCCTGCGGCAGCCGGGTCATGGATTCATGGAGTCACGGTGTCTGTGCTCACACTGGCACGCACTTTCCTCTCGTCGCACAGGGGCAGGAGGCCCACGACAGCCCCAAGCCTCTGAGAGTACAAGCTAGTGAGATCATGGGTCCATGCCAGTCTGGGGTAAGGAATTCCCGCGGAAAGCAGGGTGCTGGGCTTCGGCATGAATATCCTGAGTGTTTCGTTTGCAGTCACAAACACATCGCTTTCCTGGACCTGATTTTATTTATTTTGATTGGATCTTAACAGTTCTTTACAAGGTTGAAACCGAAGCCGCCTGAGGTCCCTGGGAGACTTGCTAAAACTTCAACTGCACCCAGTTTAGCAGAGCAACTTGAAAGTCAATCAGCGGTGAGGGACAATTTGCCTCATTATTTCCAGCCCTGGAATTTGGCAGCAGACGGAATTCTAGGCCTGGCGTGGACGCGGCGCAGGGCGATGAACACAGCAGGGTCTGTCGCCCCTGGCTGTGTCTGAGTAGGGTCTGGGGCCAGTTGGGCTGATATTCCCTCTGAGGGTGGGTGGTGCCAGGAAGGATCTCCTACTTGGGGAAACAAGGGCAAGAAGCCCTTCAGACCCCAGGTTCAAGGTTGCTGCTCCAAACCTGTGTGGATCAGTCCTGTAGGTACAGGATTCTGAACACCCATGTGGGCTGAGCCCTGGCTGGGCTCTGAAGAAGCACAGATGGAACCGGACACAGTTGCTATTCTCCGTAAAGCAGCCAGGAGACACTGGGGCAAAATCTTACAGAAGAGAGCAAAGGGCCCTGGGAATTCCCAGGAAGGAACACCAGGGGCTGTTTCTCCATTAGGCCTCCCTTTCTCTGTGAGGTCCACGCTGACCCCAACCTCTGTGTGGTCCCCACCCCTCTCCCCACCCCTGCTTCGTAAGCACTATCATTTTCTTCATTCGCCACTTTCTAACACATGATGCTAGTCACTCACTTATCATATGTCCTCCCACTAGAAGGTAAAACTCTCAGTAAATGTTCGGCATGTGAATGAATGAGTAAACCTGGTGGCTTTTTAATACCAGTGACCATTCCCGGGGCCTCCATTGCAAGTCCAGTGCCCCAAGCCTCCATCCCTTCAGCAGCAGGGTGCCAGTGCCGGGGAGAAGGGAAAGTGGGGCTCACATACCATCACACCCAACTGCTCAGAGAGGAGCAGGGGTCTGTCCAGGGTCACACAGTGCAGGAGACCTCAGGATGTGCTGGTGGATCCTTCTGCTCCCTGGTCGACCAGGGAGGGCCTGGCCCACTACAAGCTCACCAGGAAAGAGCCTGTGTAAGAAAGGACCAGAAGCCCTTGGCAAGGCCAGCAGCAGTGGACCCCACCTTGCTTCCAGCCATCCTGCCCTCCCTCCTGGCATGAGAATAACAGCAGTCAATGGATACCATTTATCAGGTACTGAGAAATTTGTACATGTACACACTTTATAAAATCTCAAGTCTCTTGTCAATCCTAGAATAATGAATATTTCACTTTGAAAAAACAACAAAACTAAGGCTCAGGGAGGGCGAACACCTTGTCAAGGTCACACAGGGTATGCTCTTTCCTTGCTCTGGGTGCTTATGGTGCCTCGTCTGGCCTCTCTTCCCCATCTCTCCTCTTCTCCTGCAGGAGGTCCCCAGATGAGCCCAGGTTCTCCCCCTCCGCTGACAGGGGTCAGTGTGAGAAGATCCAGGACAACCCTTTCACACGACGGTGCTAATTGCTAATCGCAGGCAGTAAGGGAGTCGGGAGGCTCCCGGCAAGTGCCGTTCTGTGTAAGGCTGTGCTGCGGAGCCTCCAGAGGCTGGCAGGGGAGGAGGCTCTGGGTTTGAGTTACGGCAAATCAGGTCACCTCTCTGAGTCATCATCCCTGTCCTCCTCTGGAAAGGCGAAAGAAGAAAGCCCAGGGCTGTTGGAGGAGTCGTGGGGGACCCGTGGGAACCTGATTGTGCAGAGGACTCAGCTCTGGGAGCAGGAACCATGGCCCTGACTCTCAGAACTGGAAGGACCCCGCCTGTCTCCCCGGCTTGGGGATCCTTGCAGTGTCACTGTCTGGCAGGCACAAGGTGGGGTGGGTGGGGTGGGTACCATGCCTCTGCGTAAGACTGGGGGTTCTTGAGCAGCTGTACCCCATCCCAGGCCACTACAACTTCTAGAAAGTGCTTTTCCCACTGAACCAGACCCTGCCCACCATCTCAGTCCAGCCTGCCGGCCCCCAGAACCAGTCTGTGCTCTGTGACCTGGGGAAGGCCGCAGAGGTTTGAGGCAGCAAACACCCCACATGCATGCAACCCGCATTCTCCATGGAGACGCCCAGCTCGAGAGCCCGTCTCCTCTGGGCCAGCATGAACTCCAGACCCCCCAACCCAGGCACTTGCTCTGTACACCCTCCAGGCTGTCAGCATCTCATCCAGAAGCAGACATTTGAGGAAGAAGACATTCTACATAGGTTGGAACAGTGAGGTGCCTCGATTAACTCTCAGCCTACCAGAAAATGTCATTAACCTCACTGCCCAACCCCAGTGCGGGGCAATCTGGTCTCTCTCAGACCATCACACAGAGACGTGCTCAGGCGAGCACATACACACACATGTGCGTGTGTACATTCCCACTCACATACATACTCCACAACACACCAGGAAATCCTGCACAAATTCTCCCGTAGACACACACCTACATGTACACAGCTCCCCAGACATAGATACAGACACACACACAGTCACACTTAATTATACACACACTCACTGTCACAGTCTCACACACATGGTCACAACACACACCTACACACTTAAACACAATCATACACACATTCATACTCACTGTCTCACACATACACACAGTCAGACACATATTCATACTGTCTCTCACAGACACAGTCACACACACACACACACGGTCAGGCACACACACTCCTCAGGGGAGATCCTGCTTGACCCTAGGCCCGACTCACCTGCTATACTCTTCCTGCCCCCCACACACCTGTGGGCTTGCCCTGGGATAAAATCTCTCTGCTCTGGGGATCTATGATCCCAGAATAAGACCACTGCTCAGGCAAAGTGAAACATGTGGACCTCAGCTCAGCTATCTTCAGCTCTAATAGACCCCTTCCGGTACACCCCCCCACTGACATCCTCATCGCAGTCAAGGATGCAGGGAGGGAACATTCACCCTACTGTAGAAGTAGGACAAACTCCTACTCACTCAGTGACCTTGGGCAGGTGCCTGGATCTCTCCAGGGCATTTCCTCATCTGTAAAATGGGGACATCTTTCTTGCAGGGTTGCTGTGAAAGTTAGAGATAATGTACATACCACACTTTTTGTTTAATTCTTTTAATTTCCTTAACAACCTTATGAGATGGGTGCTATTATTACCCCCATTTTAAGATAAGGAAATTGAGGCACATGGAATTTAAATAGCAGGCATACTTGTGATCATTGGGCTTCCCAGGTGGCTCAGTGGTAAAGAATCCACCTGCAATGCAGGAGATGTGAGTTCCATCCCTGGTTTAGGAAGATCCCTTGAAGAAGGAAATGGCAACCCACTCCAGTATTCTTGCCCAGGAAATCCCATGGACAGAGGAGCTTGGCGGGTTACAGTCCATGGAGTTGCAAAAGAATCGGACACGACTCTCTCTTGGACTAAAGGCACTGAAAATCTCATCTCTGACTTCAATTCCAAGTGGGAATGTTTGCTGCCTCCGTAGGGTAAGGTCAGGGTCACTGCCTGGGGCAGGAGATTTTGGACTATAGGGAGAGGCCTCAGATGCCCTGCCTGACCGCCCTGACCCGGAGCGTGGGCCTCTGCTTGCATTCCCCTTGTGACAGGGGGCTCACTAAAGCCTAGGGCTTCAGGGAGGACGGGTCTCTGGTGGGCATGCTTGGTTCTCGGGTGTGTGTTTGCTGGTACAGGGGAGCAGGGGTGCTGCTGGTCTGGGAGGAGAGAACAGTGTGACAGGTGAGGCCTCCAGCCCAGCTGAAGCAGCATCAAAGCTGCAGAGACCAGTGAAGGTCTTCCCTCTAGCTGAATCCTCTGGGTTTTCACTGGGTTGAATGGAGGCCTAGAACCAAAGCCGCTGAGTTCCTGTTCAGAATTTCTTCTGGGAAGCCATGTAAAGGGTGAGATCGGAGGGGCTCCAGGAGTCACCCCACTTGCAGGAGGGCTCCCCAGAGCTGAATGAAACAGCACGCTGCTCCCTCTTGGGACAGTGGCTAGTGTCATGTGGGCAGCTCCCTGGGTGGCCCCCGGGTGGGTAAGTCCTGTCCTGGGGCCTGGTTCCTGCTGCTGGCCCCGGGAAGGTTACTGGCAACTCTCTCGTCCTTCCTGTGCCTGCATTTCCTCATCTGTAAAGTGGAGGCTGTTAAACTGACTCCCAGAGTCACTATGAGGGTCAGTGACACACAGGAAATCAGCCGGCACAGGGCTTAGGAGAGGACCCTGGTCAAGGACCGTGAGGAAGAGGCTTGCCCACAGGGTCTGCTGTAACTGGGAGAAACAGGGTTCCGGGACTGGTCTTGGTCCTCTTCCCTCGCTCCTTCTGTCCATCTGCCCAGGCAGGCAGCCTCCTTAGGCAACACAGATCTGTTAGGTCTAAATCCTGCCAACACCACAGAGGCAGGGCTGGTGGGGGGCCTCTAGTGATAAGGGTTATTAGCTCCCCCTCAACATTCTGCAAATTCAGTCCTAGACTGAACCTACTGACCATCCCCATTGGTGGGGGCTGGGGGGCGATGTGCTCTCTAGTCCATGATCTCAGTCATTACAGGGTCCTATGTGTGGACAGGGTTGTCTCCCCATTTCACAGGTGAGGAAACTGAGGCCCAAAGAAATGCAGCCACTCACCCAGGCATACAGCTCACCTAGTAGGTGGGGGAAGTGGCACTTAAACTCATATCCAAAACTCAAGTCCAAAGTCCATGTCCTATCTGCTCCACCCTCAAACTTGCTAGAAACAAGGATGACAACAAAGGGCTGTGTGGCAGAGGGGTCCTTGACGCTAAGAGGGCTGGAACAACATTTGAGGCTCCCGAACCTTTAATAATTTCTCCCCTTCTACTCTGTTCCATTGTCCCCAGGCCCCGGCGTTGCCTGCAGAGTGGCTAATCGTGGGCAGTTACCGCAACAGCACGTCATAAACAGTCTGTAAAAGGCCCGGTAGCTCAGCTCACACCACACAAATCCAGAGAGCACCCCACCCCCACACGCATACACATGGTTGCCCATGGGAGGGGGCCAGCCTGGCCAGCTCAGGCCCCGGACCTGCTGGGTACTCACCTCAGAACAAGGTGCCATGACGGAGACAGAGAGCCAGCCCAATTTTTCCAGCAGCGGGTCTAGGGCTCAGAGAAAAGGGCACCTTTTCCAAGGTCACAGAGTGGGCTATGGGCAGAGCAGGACTAGGCGTCTTGGTTTCAAAAACACATGAGCAAGAATAAAGGTTGACGCCACTGGTAATTTCCAAAGTACTTCCAAACCTGGGTTCTCACAAGTTCCCACAATAGCTGTCTTGGAAATGTAGAAAGTGAGTCTCAGAGAAGGAAAGCCATAGTCCATTCCTAGCCCAGGCCCTGGAGTGACCTTCCCACAGCACGAGTCCAACCACACCGCCTCACTCCCAAGCCCCTGTGGCTCCCCACGGCCCCTGATGCACATACCCGACATCGCCTTCCTTAGACACACCTCTCACTCACCCGAATTACGGTTCTGAAGAGGTGACTAACTACTCATGAGTCGCCCAGACACCAGTCTCTTTCAGTCCTCCACTCTTTTGCTTAAGTTCTGACCTTTGCAGGGACAGTTTTCCTGCCACGCCTCTACCTGGCTGACCCCACCTGGACTGAGCATCTATTCCTTATGGGTTTCCACTGAAGAATCCCAGGCTCTCTGGGGCTGGATGCTGAGCTGTACAAGGGCGGGAACACACAGCCTGGTATGGAGTAGGTGCCTAGGAAGGCTCTCATTTCTGGGAGCGCTGTCTCTCCTCCCAGGAAGCACCTAGCCCCTCAGCCACTACTAAAGGACTCCCTACGGGCTCAGGGAACCCTCTAGGGGAATGGAATGGGAAGAAGCTGCTGAGTTCCCGGCATGTAGTGCCACCCCTTCAAGGGAAGCCCACTCTCTGAAGTGGGCCCTTGGGCTGGGAGTCAGGAACCTAGTTCACGTTCTGCCTCCAGCGCTGACTTGCTGTGTGGCAATGGGCCTTGTTTTCTTGTCTGCTCCATGGGGAGAGGTCTGAGGCTCCAAGAGAACAGAGAGGATATCTGTGTGCCCCTTAGACTATGCTCAGTGCCCTGCAGGTGGCAGAACGCGGCGAACAACCTCATAACCCACCAGCTGGGATTCTCAGTGGGCTGACTGCAGTGTCGGACTCTTGCTGGGGGTTGGGTGAAAGCTCGCACATACTTAGAGAGTCACACAGCCCACCTGGCTACAGGTGGCCTCCAGTGGGCTCCGTCTCTCACACCTGGGTCAGGGTAGAAGGGTGGCTGGCGCTGAGTCCACAGACATAACTATGGTTGATGGAGAAATGTCTGTCTTCCCAGATGAAAAGCCATTCTTAATTTTACCACTGCTTTTGGTTTGTGGTTGAACTCATGATATATAATTTAAAATCTATTTAACTTATGATATAGAATGTATTTTACATCTGACATTTATTTCAAAAGATATACTTATCTTGAATAAGTAAAAGAGGGTCTGAGATGTTCATGTTGAGTGAGAAGGGACCATGTTGTTAAAACACAAAGAGTGGGGGGACACTGTCTTGGTTAAAGGGATGCTTCATGGGTCCAAGCTCCATGCAAAACCAGGCAGGATGGGTGGGTGACTGTTGGGTGGGGAGGAAGGGGGTGGGGCTGTCCAGGGTGCCATCCAGGCTTCTTATTCCCCTTTAACACCATGTATCGCAGCAGGCTCCCCAAAGTCAGCTGCTGACGTCTGAGAACTGGAAGGCATGTGATGCAGGGAGGTAGCCAGTGAATTCCTCAACCTACTAGCTAGGGACTCTGGAAATATGAACGGATCAGGGAAGTCTGCAAGCGGGTTGCCTGATTTCTCAAATCAGCAGGCGTAGTTAGACCATTCACACATGCTCTGCAGCGAAAGCCTTGGCTTCAAATGCCCATGTCACCTCCTCTGTGGCCTGTGGTGAGTCCCTTGGCCTCCCTGCTCTGCACACACCGCCCTTAAATTGTCGCAACAAGAAACACAGTGAGGTGGAAATGGCTGAGGGTACTCCTGGAGGGTTCGGAGCCCGGAAGAAGCATTTCCCTCTCCGCAGATTCCTGAGGCAGCAGACCTGCCTGTGATGGGGAGGTCAAGGCCTCTCAGGGCCCAGAGGAGACACAGGGTGGATGGAGAAGGGGCCTTTGAGGGAGGAATCATCCCAACAGCGCAGAACGGGAGCTGAGGCCCCAGTAGGTGGGCAGCCATCAGCACTTTGGCCCATAGAGTTGTCCCTCCTTTTTTAATAGGAGGAATTTAAATAAACAATTTACTCAAGCTGGGGCCATCGCTACCTTGGGTCAGCCACCTCAAAGGTGCCACTTCGGGGCTTGGTCAGGAGAGCTGGGGCACTTGGGCTTCAGGAGGTGGAGTCCCAGGAGCTCAGATAGGCTGGGACCTCAGGCCAGGGACTCGGCCAGGAGCCTCGGTTTTTGCGTGTTAACTCAGGGAGGGTGAGCCCTTCCTCACAGGCTTGTGTCTCACAGCAGGTGCCCCAAAGGGCAGATGCTCCCTCCGAGGCTCAGCTCCCATCCGCTGTGTTCCTACCCCAATGGGGTGGCACTTTCCCTCTTGCTGGCTGGTCCCCTGGAACTCTGAAGGCTTCCAAACTTTATCTGCCAAACAGGCCCCTGAGTTGAAAATCCCTCCCCCAGGCCAGATGGGGGTCTCTTATTCTCTGATTTGGCCCCCACAGCGAGGGAGGGAGGGGCCGGGCATACAGGAGGAGTTTGTCACGCCCCTTTCACCCAGCTTCTGTTCGGAAGAGGGTGGTTGTGAGTGGAAGGTGCACTCAGGCCACTTGGCCAGCAGCAGCTGCAGCCTTTGAGGGGACACACGGGCTCAATTCAGAGGAGCAACAAAGAAGAAAGAATAGTTGGCGAATGGTGCCCTTTAGTGGCTGAGCTCACAGAGGCTGGAGGCGTGAGCCTGCTTCACCAGGGCCTCTGTCTGAGCCGCTCCTTGCCAGGGTGTGGGCTTCCAGAGGAGCTCCCTGTGCTCAGGCTGCTCGCCAAAGCCGCCTGTGGTCTGTAGATGAATTGAATATAACCCAATGACAAAGTAAGCCCCAATGCCAAGAACCTACATTGAGAAAGGAGGGTCTTTGAAGGTCAGGGGGCTGCAGCCGCTCAGGGCACAGGTGCCCCCTATAGGGGCATGTCAACAAGTGAGGTGGGGCAGCAGAGGTGGGGTCAGAACCCAGCCCCTTTCCTCCCTGGGCCCTCAGTGACAAGAGGCTGCTCCTGTCCCACACCTGCCTGCCGAGGTCTTGTCAGGTGATAGGCATTAGGCAAGACAGCAGTCCTGGCGGGGACTGTGATGGGAATACCACGTTTTCATCTGATCCAACGCCACCCTGAGTCTGCGACATGGGCAGGGCAGGGAGGGTCATTACTGCCAAGGAAGCTGGGGCCTGGAGAGAGAATGACCAGCCCAATGTGACCCAGAGAGTCCCTGTGCCGGCCTGTTCCCTTTTGCTCAGACATCAGGACTGGCCTGGCCTCGATTTTCCAAATTCTTACAAGAAGCTAATTTTAAATATCCCCCCCGCCGGGTGACAGGACACAAGGAATGTGCTGGCTTCTCAGATCTCAAGGCTGCTTACAGCCCTCTTTGGCCTCAACAAGAAGTGTCCAGTTCCTGGGGGAGCCCTAGGCGTCACTCATGCCCTCCCCAGCAGAGGTGCTCAGCTTGGGCAGGGTGGGAGAAGAGTGGGAGGAACCTGGGTTGCAGCTCCAGGGACTGGGGGCTGCAGCTCAGCTCCTGCCCTGGCTCACAGGGGCATGCTGATGTGCAGCTCCCCTGTGCCCCAGTGTCTTCAGTGGGCATATGGGGCTCACAGCCCAAATCCACCTGCAGGGGTAGATGCCTGGCCTGGGGGTCACCCGGGTCACCATTCCCCGCTGGATCCTCAAGTCCACCTTCCAACTCTTCACCCCACCACTCCTGTTCGCCCCTGCTCCCACGTTCAGGCCACCTCTTGGGCCCTCCCTCCCTCATCCCTGTCCCCTCCACCTCTTTCTCCATCAGTTCTAAGATCCGAATCAGAACACAAACACAAGCATACAGTCAATGAACCTTGCATGAATGAATCCCTACAGGACACTTAAGATCCTCCTAAAACACACTGACAATTTTTTTGCTGTACCCCATTTTTCTTAGGACTGGAGAAGGAAATGACAACCCACTTCAGTATTCTTGCCTGAAAAACCCATGGAAGGGGAGCCTGGTGGGCCACAGTCCATGGATCGCAAGAGTCAGACACGACTTAGTGACTGAACCACCACCGTCCTTCTTAGCACAAGGTCAAGTCATCATCTACCATCAGGGACCCGGCCTCTCCCTCCTCCTCGCTCACTACTGCATACCCCACGTTACGCTTCACTGCTTTTTTAAAACCTCAGGCCTGCTCCAGCCTCTGGCTCATGAACCTGCTTTTCTCTTCTATGCCTTCTGCCAAACATCTGACCATCCTTAGAAAGCCCAGCTGAGGCCCTTTCTCAAGGCCCTTTCTCACCAGGTTGGAAGTCCTCCTACATGCTCAGCACTTCAGCTGATCTTTTCAGGGTCTCACTGCCCTGCCCCAGGCAGGACCTCTTCTTGGACTGGACCTCTTGAGAACAACCCAACATGACCCAGAGAGTCCCTGTGCTGGCCTGTTCCCTTATCCTCGGACATCAGGACTGGCCTCTGGCTTTGACTTTCCAAATTCTTACAAGAAGCTAATTTTAAATATCTACCCCCACCCGGGGGGGCAGGACTCATGCCTCCCTTATTCACCCCTGGTCTAGTTCCCAGACCCAGGGACAGACCTGGCCCACAGGATGCCCTCAGTGCATCTTAGAGGAACAAACGAAAGACCGATCTCTTGCAATGACATCAAATACAACAATCCTGATGGGCAGTCGGGCAAGGGAGTGCAGGGGTTCACACAAACCAGGCATTTGCTTTGCTACTGAGAAATGAAGTGACTTAATACACTCTTTCGGATGGGAAAACCCTCCAGGCTGGTGATCAGAAGGAACTGGGTTCAAGCCCCAGATCTGCCTCAAAGCCAAATTGCCTCCCTTCTCCAGGGCCTCAGTTTCCCCTCCTAACAAAAAGGACATGACCCCACTTTGCACTTTTTAAAGGATCAGACAAGATAATGGTGGTGAAAGGCGCTTTGACAAGTACAAAGCTCTAGTTAGACGTATAGGGTGACGGATATTATTCAGGCACAAAGAGAGGTTTCTCTAAAGCCTGTTATCTCGTCTTTATTTTCTTTCAAGGAAATCAGACCAGCCCGCCTGCATTATTGTTGGCACTGTGCACCAGGGGGAGAGGGAGGCAGAGAAGGAATCTTTAAGAGAGACTCTCTGGGGGACACTAATATTTTTAATAGTTTGTGGGTTATGAAGCAAATCTCTGTTCTCCGTATTATATATCTCGGCCGAGCCTGAAGAATGTTTCCAGAGTCTTTAATGAAACTGAAGCAGTAACCCAGCAGAGAGAGAGAAAGGAAGAAAGAGGAGATTTATTTGCAGAGATGTTTGCTCAGAGAGAGGAGAAAGCAGTCAGAAGCAGGGGTTCTGACTCGGCCACATTCCCCTGCCACCGAGAGCCCTGATCCTGGCTCTGGTCACTGCCAGACCACCTGTCCTCACCTTTGAAGAGCATAGGTGGTGGCCGAGTCCATGGCCTCTTCTCTCCAGGGCCGGGGTTGGTGTGTGTGGGGGGGTTGCTGCTTTCCCATCTAATGGTCTGGAGAGGAGGGTGAGCTCGCCAGCAGCGGGGAGACTGGCTTTTACGGCACGTAAGAGAGCCGGCTGCAGCCCAGGGCCTCGGTGGGAGAGCGGAATTATTAATAGATCCTACCGAGGCCTCGGGAAAAATGCAGGACTACGTGGAGTTTAAAAGGTCAGCGTGAATAACAAAAACAGACTTTCTGGGGAGTCAGAATGGGTTTAAAATACACTCAGAGGGGCCTGGGGCTCCTTTGCCATGGCGGGCGCAGCAGGACCGGCTTTGTGTGTTTGCGGGCGTGCGTACACACCTCTGGGTTCTGGAGACGTTTGTCAGCTCCCAGGGCGCCGGCTGGAGACTTCAGCCTCACAGGGTGTGTGCTCTGGGCAACTTTTGAGTGCCAAGAATGGCAGCTCAGGGGCTCAGCTGCTGTGCGCTGGGGGGACCACTCATCTCTCTCTCTCTATAAAGCGGGGAGAGTGGATTAGCTGGGCCTAAGAACATTCCCCACGTGGATAGTTGAAGCGCTGGAGGATGGGAAGACCTGGCCCTGGCACTGCACGGACCTGGGTTCATGTCCTCAGCCATCACTCAACTGGTGAGGGGACTCTGGGCAAGTTAGTTTTTTTGCTTTCAGCCTCTCTGTGTCCTTCCCACCCACAGGGTTACTGAAGGGATGAAGCAAGCAGAACGTTCAAGACACGTGGTTCTGTGGTTCTTTCTCCTCATGCCAGGCCTCTTCTTTCAGTCCATCATCTCCTCTCCTCTCTCTGCATTTTAGAAGGTTCATTCATTTGATTAGACCAATATTTACTGGACACCTACTATGCTCTTGGTGCTGTCTGAGGCCCTGGGATATGGTTAAAACCTCCTGTCCTCTGGAGCTCACATTTTATGCTCACTGGTATCCCCCTGTTCTGGGCTGACAGAATCAGACTTTTAAAGAGGGGGCTGGAGGTCAGAACAGAGACTGGGAGCCCTGGGGCTCTGGTCCAGTCAGATTTACATCACCATGATCCTAGGTTAGCAGGAAAAAGGATATATCACAAATGAGAAGATGGTGTCAGTCTTAAGATAAAGTCTCAGGTACTACCTGGCTGAGCAAGTCAAGAGATACAGCCTAAAAGAGAGACTGAAAATTTAAAGCTAAAAACAGCTTCCCCAGATGGAGTAGTGGCATTTGGTTGAGTTCAAATAGCCAAGACCCCAGCCAAAGGTCCAGCCAGTCAACGAGCATGGCAAAAGAGGTTGTCAGGTGACAGAAGATGCTGGGATGGGTTAAGATACCTTCCCTCTTGGTAGTTGTAACAACTTAGCATCCCAGCTCCTCTTGTAACATTTACTTGTAATTCATTCTACCTTGATCATACCTTTCTGAGGACTCCTATGACATTCATTATAACCATGCATTTTGGCACCTGGTAGACCTTGAGGACACCCCTTCATGCCCATGGATACTTCCTCCAGCAAACATGCAAGGAATTAGACGTCACCAAACTGTACAGTCGAGTACGGATATCTCAAAATTCTCTCCTCAATGAAAGCAACAAGAATATTGGGGAAAAAAGATCAGAATCAATTTTTAGAGAAGTATGGAAATTAGCCAAAGGATTGTAGGAATCCAGGGAGCATGTATTCAAGAAAAAGGAGGTTAATTTTGGTAAGTATAGCAAATTTTTTGGTATTTTAACTTTCCCTGTTCTCAACCCCTACACTCCTTTGAAACAACTGCAAATACAGTGAAAATTAGCAGTTTGGCCGTCACTGGAGAGTACAAAATAGTATTGAGGGAGCTCTTTTATAAGCCTCATTTCTAGAGAACTGCCATTGTACAACCTGCTGGTAATGACTTAGAAGTCCCAACTCTCAAGGTTGTCTGTATGTGATCTGACTTTGAGTGCCCCTCATGCTTACAGCCTTTTCCCCAGGGATGTTTACTGAAAAAAAAAAATCAGAGCAACTGTTTAATATCAATGCAGTCTGAGGTAGTGGCTAACAGTTGAGGCAGACAGGACTTCCCTGGTGGCTCAGTCGGTAAAGAATCTGCCTGCAATGCAGGAGACTCGGGTTTGATCCCTGGATCAGGAAGATCCCCTGGAGAAGGAAAGGGCAACCCACTCCAGTATTGCTGGGAAATCCCATGGACAGAGGAGCCTGGTGAGCAAATATATAGTCCATGGGGTCGCAAAGAGTTGGACACTACTAAACCACCACCACCACCACCACCACCAATAAGCTAATTTGAGCAAAGATTTCAGGTGACCACACATGACAAAGAATACACACTTAATACAACCGTCTCAGAAAAACCAGGAGGGAAATGGTGATAACAACAAACAGCCTGAGGAGAGGGACAGTCTGATTTCCAGACTTGTCATCTTGCATTATTTTAAATGCCTCATTTTCAACAAAATATATAAGAAATTCATAGAAACAATTTTTCCTATAAATAGGGGGAAAAAGTGATCAACAGAAAGTATCTCTGAGGAAGTGCAGTAGTTGTACTTACTAAAAAAAAAAAAAAAGACTTTAAATTATCTATTTTAAATATGTCTAAAGAATTTAAAATGTATAAAGAACTAAAGGAAAGTATGAAAATGATGTCTCACCAAACAGAAACTATCAATAAAGAGACAGAAATCATTTTTATAAAAGAAGCAAATAGATATTCACATATTGTATAGCTGAAAATCACAATAAGTGAAACGAAAAGTTCACTAGAGAGACTCAACAGTAAATGTGAGCAAGCAGAAAAAAATGTGCTACCTTGAAGATATGTCAATTGAGATTATTCAGCCTGAGGAACAGAAAGAAATAAGAATTAACAATGAACAGAGATCCATGGACACCATCACAGGACCAAGACAGGCATAATGGGGGAGTGTCCGAAGAAGAGGGGACAGAAAACAGAGGCAGAAAGAATATCAGAGAAGTAATAGCTGACAACTTCCTATATCTTATGGAAAACATTAATCTACACATTGAAGAAGCTCAAAGAACTTCAAGTAGTATAAATTCAAAAAGATTGACACTACACATATCATAATCAAATTGTTTAAAGCCAAAAATAGAGAACCTTGAAGGCAGCAAGAGAGAAATGTCATTACATATCTAAATAAAATTAATTGTTGGTTTATCATCAGAAATCGTGAAGGCCAGAAGGCAGCTGGATGATGTATTCAAAGTCCTGAAAGGTAAAGAATGTCAACGAAGAATTCTGTATCCAGCAAAACTATACTTCAAAAATGAAGGAGAAATTAAGATATTTGTAACAAGATAAAAACAAAGAATTTGTTGCCAGAATGGCCCTATAAGAAATCCTAAAAGGAGTCTTTCAGGCCGAAATGAAAAGACACTAGGCAGTAAGTTGAATCTACATGAAGAAATAGAGCAATGGTAGGGCTTCCCAGATGGTGCTAGTGGTCAAGAACGTGCCTGTCAGTTCAGGAGATGAAGGAGACTCAGGTTCGATCCCTGGGTTGGGAAGATCCCCTGGAGCCGGTAATGGCAACCCACTCCAGTATTCTTGCCTGGAGAATTCCATGGACAGAGAAGCCTAGTGGGCTACAGTCCATGGGGTCGCAATGAGTCGGATATGACTGAAGCGACTTAGCAGTAGCAGCAGGTAGCTTTAAAAGATGGTATGCATTAGTTTTTTGTAACTTTCCCCCTACCATCTCATTTAAAAGGCAAATGCATAAAACAATAATTATAAACCTATGTTGATGAGCTTTATTATACCTAAGGATATAATTGGTGAGACAAAAACAAAAGAGGGGAAGGAGGGAAAGAAGCTGTGTAAGAAAAAAGCTTAGTATACTATTGCAATATAAGATTATATTAATCTGAACTGGGTTGTTATAAATTAAGACGCTAATTATAATCCCCAGGGAAAACACTAAGAAACTAACATGTGAGTAGTCTTAGACCTAGGGTGTATACCAGGCCACCCAAGATGGCTGTTCTCTTGCTCTCTGTACATCCCTGCTCAACCAGCCCTGCTTCAGCTGCACCCTACTCACATGCCTGACCTTCCCTCTTAATGATAGAGCCTAATCAGTAAATGCCTATACACTTGCCCCAGGCCCCAGCTAGTGACTGTTCCAATTATGAGATCAGAACTATCTCCACTATAATACTTTATCAAAGGGGTCATTGAGTGATGGGCCCCTCTGCCATGGGTTCCGTGGTAACCAGTGAGCCAAACTAACATCAATTCCCTCTATAACTGGTAACCTCCCTCTCTTTCCCCAAACCTGCTTCCCTGGAAGTGAAGACTGCTATTGTGTTCTGCCTGCTCTTTGCTGCACAGGCTGAAGTATCATTCCAGGACCTCGCTTCTGATGTGTGAGATCCCTCATCTATTAAACACCAATGTCTATGTCATTGCCTCCAGGCTCTTTCTTTGGTCAGAGAAAGACCAAAGCTGTATTTGCCCAGCTCTTTGAGGCTTACAGGCCTGTGGGGTACAGTCCCACGTGGGCTCACTCTATAGGGCTGTCATTTCACTGCTAGATGACCTTTGGCAAGCTACTTCCCATTTTAGAGTCTTAGTTTCCTCATTGGCTGTCGTTAATCCACATGTTTATCCATTCCCCCAACAAGGCAATGGATATGCTATGAATATAGAAGAGAAGATCCCTTCCACTGGACTGTGGGGGCCACACTGGTAACCTGGTGAACTTGTTCATCATCCTTCTTAGTTGTATGACTTTGGACAAGTTATTCAACTTCTCAGAGTCTCAGTTTCTTCTGTGTACCGTGGGGACACAACAGTCTATATGGAGTTAACTGTGGCCACGTGTACTACCCTTGTCTGGCAGAGTGCCTGGCACGTAGTTGTTGTTGCTGGTTCAGTCGCTAAGTCGTGTCCGACGCTTTGTGACCCCGTGGACTGCAGCATGCCAGGCTCCCCTGTTGCTACTTCCCGGAGGTTATTCAAATTCATGTCCATTGAATTGGTGATGCTATCTAACTATCTCATCCTTATGTAGTAGATATCGAATAAATGTTGGTGATTACTCTGAACTGTGAGCGACCAAAGGGCAGAGATGTTCTTTAATCATCTCTGGGTCCCCAAAGCCTAGCACAGAGTAGCTGTCCAGTAGATGGAGTGTTCACTCAACTGAACTGAAATTCACTGTCCCTTTTGTCATTCAAACAGAAGCCTAAGATCCTGTGAAAGTTCACACCACAGGGAAGGGGCTTGGGGCTCACAAGGCCAGGGTTGGAATTAGGAGAGAAAAGTCATTGGTGGGATCCATTTCTGTTCCCTGCTGGGCTCTGAGAGTCCAGGGCCAGGCCCGGCAGGACCTTAGCAGGAAATGTCATAACCTTGGCATCAAGAAGGGGTGGATTCGCGTTTTTCCCACATTAGGACATCTTGCTAAGAATGGGTTCCTGGCTCTGAAAGATATTTGGGTTTCAAGGGTAACTAGGCCTCATTTAACATTTCTTAAAGGGACCACGTACTCCCTCCATCACAGCCACTCTTTCTGACAGTCTCCACCTGCCACCTCTCCCTGTCCTTCCCATGTCCTTCATCTCCCTTCCATGGTCTCCAAGAGCCTCCTCATGATTGATTCCAAGCTGAGCACCTTCGGCCCACCTCCTGCCCTACTGTGTCACCTGTACCATCAGGCCTCTGTAGGGCTTGGAGAGGGGCTAATCGGGCTTCTGGGGTAACTCGACTTCCATGAGTGGAAAGTCCTCTTGGGAGCTCCAAGAGTGATGAGTTGAAAAGCATCCCACAGGGCAACAGTGCCCAAGTCTCACGCAGTGGGCCAAGGAGCAGGAAAGCAGGAATCACACTGCTTGTTATGAGCCTCTTCCAGGCCCTTCCCATGGGTGTCCTCACTTAATACTCAGCAGCACTAGAAGGCTCAGCATCCCTTGAGGAAACTGAAGCCCAGAGAGGTTCAATACCATGCTCAAGTCATAGAGGGAGGGAGTGGATCCAGGACTGGCATCCACACTGTCTTAGGGCAGAGGTCACACTCTCAACCAGAACCCAGGTAGCATCTCAAGGTAGGACATCTGCCTGGGAGGCAAGGGAGGGCAGCAGGGCCCCCGCAGTGGCTTAATTTAGGGTTAATTCACAACTTGAGGGGTTGAGTTTCAGGAAAACAGCTTCAAAGAAAGCAGCAGCAAGAGAAGCAGAATGAGAGAGGAGGAGAGGGTGCAATTTGTTTGCAATCAGAACTGGCCTTGTTCTTTCCTTCCCTACTAGGGACACTGGCTTCCCTCCTGAGACACCCACAGCTGGGCCCTGGACCAGGCTCACTTTTCTGGGAGGCACTCGCCCAGGGATCTGGAGATGTCTTAGCAAGAAAGAATGTAAACTGTCCTGCTCAGACGATGGGGCATGAGCAGGGAAGGCTAAGGCCTGGGAGGGAATCACCCTGCATCTCTGAAGGGGGATCAGCAGCATCTGCACCCACAAGCAGTGAGACCACAGATCATCTCTGAGGCTCCCAGTGCCTGCAGCTTACTGGGTGTCCTCGGACACTTCATTCACCTCTCTGTATCTCCTGTTTCCTGCTTAGAAATAGGTGTTGAAAGATGCTTTCTGTAGTCAGTGACTGCTCACAGGGTTAGATATTCACACCCAAGTCATTCCTTGGAGAAGACTAGATCCCTTGGTAGCACTTTTAAAGAGAGGAGAAGGCAATGGCACCCCACTCCAGTACTCTTGCCTGGAAAATCCCATGGACAGAGGAGCCTGGTAGGCTGCAGTTCATGGGGTTGCGAAGAGTTGGACATGACTGAGCGACTTCACTTTCACTTTTCTGCATTGGAGAAGGAAATGGCAACCCACTCCAGTGTTCTTGCCTGGAGAATCCCAGGGACGGGGGAGCCTGGTGGGCTGCCATCTATGGGGTTGCACAGAGTCGGACACGACTGAAGCGACTTAGCAGCAGCAGCAGCAGCAGTGTAACACACAAGCCAGCAGCAGCAGAAGGGACTTGACTATCCCCTGGGGCAACCCCACCACCAACAGATGGCAACAAAGGCCCGGAGGAACAGGGACTAACAGAGGGCTACCTGGCACACTCAGCACACTGGGACGTTGATCAAGTGTGGAGGAAGTAGATGGAGGAATGAGCTGCTTAATCAGAGAGTCAAGGCTGACCCCCAAGTGCTTCCAAAAGGGATCATGAAGGAGAGCAAACAGGGGCTCCAATGGGAAGGGCACATGGCCTGTTGCCCAGGGTGGATCTCTGCCGGCCCTGGATACCCTCAGAGAACCTTGTGGCATGAGGGCACTGGCTAGGTGTGGTGACCATCTATCAGTCCTGCTTCATCCTCTACCTTGCGTGGGCCATGCCAGGCTTCAGGCTCTGGGAACAGGCTGGACGTCCACTCACAGCTGCGGGATCACAGATATGAAATGCTCTCGTGACAGGACGTGTCACAACGCGTGGTAGGTGTTACTCAAGAGGTCTCAACTCCACCAGAGTCTGTCCTCAAAGAAGAGCCCACTGAGCAAAGGGCCGGGCTCTGATAGGCACACCGTGCCAACTGCAGGGGCACCAGAGCCCACTGAGTAAAGGGCCAGGCTCTGACAGGCACACCGTGCCAACTGCAGGGGCACCAGAGCCCACTGAGCAAAGGGCCGGGCTCTGACAGGCACACCGTGCCAACTGCAGGGGCACCAGAGCCCACTGAGCAAAGGGCTGGGCTCTGACAGGCACACCGTGCCAACTGTAGGGGCACCAGAGCCCACTGAGTAAAGGGCTGGGCTCTGACAGGCACACCGTGCCAATTGCAGGGGCACCAGGGGACATGGGGCACCCCCATACTCAGACCATCCCCCACTTCACGTGCAAGGAGCCTTGAAGTTGAAGGTGTTAGTTGCTCAGTTGTGTCCAACTCTTCGAGACCCCATGGACTGTAGACTTTGTTCATAGAGTTCTCCAGGCAGGAATACTGGAATCCCCTGCCATTCTCCAGGGGATCTTCCCAACCCAGGGATCAAACTCAGGTCTCCTGCATCGCAGGCAGATTCTTTACCATCGGAGCCACCAGGTCTCTCCTTTAATCCTACCCCCCTCCAAACACACACACACACACACACACACACACACACACACACTACAGAGCACTGACATGCACATGCTCAGGCACTCACTCACACATGAATACACATGTGCACACACACTCACTCATCTAAGCAGTCTCCTAGTCAGGCTGAGCTGGCCTCTTAACTGTCTGGATGCTAAACGTCTTAAATGTCTGGACGCCACTGCCTCCAGACCGCCTCATTCTCCACCAGAAAAGCTGATCGACCTCCTCACCAGGTCCGGGCAGTCCGTGCTCCATCCAGCCTGCAGCCAGAGAGAACTTTAGGAAATGCAAATCACACCTCTGAGGGGAGGGGAACAGAAAGAAAGAACTAAGGACATTCAAACTCTGGAGCAAGCCCAGCTCCTGTGTGAAGTGCTGGGTGACTTGACGAGGCTGGCAGCGTTCCTCCACCCCCATGATCCCGACTGCTAGCAACTCAACTACTTACTGAGCACAGTCAAAGGGCCATGTGCTTAGCATCTGTGGCACTGCTGAACCTCTCCCAGACTCTACACAGCTGTGGAGAGGAGACCCTGTCCACCTGGTGGGATAAAGGGGAGGAAGATGAGCCAACAGGTGGACGGCGTGGAGTGAGGTATCTGGCCCTCTCTCCATGGCCAAGCCTATTGCTGTCACTACCATCACTCTTCCTGTAAATCTCGGTTGCTGTGGGTTTCCCCATGTGGACTGCAAGTCCCAGGCAGGGGGGGTTTACCTCCTTAGATTCAGTTCTGGGCCCTGGGCTGCAGATCGAGCCTGGCCACAGATCAAGTTTGCTGAATGAGTGAATCTTTGTCAGCTCATCAGAGCTCAAAGGGGCAGGAAGAGACCAGAATGCAAAGCTGGCAAGTTCATTTCACAGATGAGCAAAGTGAGGCTCAGAGATATTTCAGGATGGGCGTGTGCTTCCCCTAGCAGGTTATGCTTAATGGCGGGGTAGGCTTATCCTTTTACATATGGGTGCTCTCATGCTGGGAATAAGGAGGTTAGGCGGGCCTGTTCCAGGGCTGTCCTGTCATTCCCCATGGACATCCACTGCATGTTGAGCCCTTTCATGAACATTGTCTCGATTAGCCCTAAACACATCCTTTCCATTTTCAGAAGCAGAGACTCAGAAACTCTGAGGGTTTCAGGAACGTGTTCAAGATCACATCCATTAGGCTGGAAATGATAAGAGCCATGATTCAAACCCAGATCCCCCTGAGCCTAGCATTCTTTTCTTTGCTCACAGACCCTACAGCCCAGCTCCTTGGCCCTCATCGAAACAAGACAGGGTATAAAGCCAGCCCCAGACTTGGTCCTCAGCATCCCCCAGAGCACTCATGTTTGAAACAGAATTTGGCAGGCCCACTGGGATTAATTAATTACAGGCCTATCTCCCGGGTGGCCCTGTCGGCTATCGAGGCTGCTGCATACCTGTTGATTACATAATCCATAAATACATTTGACATCTTTAATTGGAATCAGGCCCCCCAGGCCCTGCCCACAGTTGAGTTACGAGCTCCAAACTCCCTGCTGGCAGCCTTGAGCTTCTGCCTGAACCAGGGCCCAGGGAGGAGGAATCAGTTAGGGGCTTGATGACATTTCTCCAGGATTAGGAAGCAGAGGGAAAAAAAGTAATTTCTCTAGTGTAAGGAAGGGGATCTTCCTCAAGCTCTGTGGCTGTGGGTCACCTCCAATCCCATCTCTCCACATGCAGAAAGCCTCCTGTGGCCTTCTGCATCCTGAGCTGCTGGGACCATGTGACAGCAGAACAACCATATTGGGTTTGACATGTGGGGATTTGGGGCTTTCTTGCTGGAATCCCACAGTGGTCTGCCTTACCCCTCTCATCTCCCAAGGTAAGCCCAGCACCTCCCCAGCCTAACAAGTAGATCCTGCAGGCATAAGGTAAGATGCTCAACTTGCCTGGACACTGCAGGGGTGCCTGGGCTTGTCTGATCCCAGAACTGTCGCCCACCAGGGGGGTAACTTTGCACAAGTGACACAACTCACCCGTGGGTTTCGTGCCCTCATTCACTGCCTCCTTCATTCAGTGTCCCTGAGTGCCTTCCACCCGCCAGGCTGTCTGAGGGGTGTGATGCAGGGGTGGAGGGGAGCTGTGCATGCTGAGCACAGTCCTGTCTGAAGGAGCCCACAGCCTAGAGGGCAGAATACGGGCACAGTATGGACAGAGGGGTGGGGTGATGCAGGGCTGGGGTCACACCTCAACTGGGGGAGGGCTGGGAGGAGGGAAGAGAGGTTCCCTAGAACTGAGCTGGTCTTTCTGGACAGATCCTGCAGGGCCCTACCCCACTGTCTCTTCTGCCTTGCTATCCTTTTTCTTTTTTTAACTTTTTTTTTTTTGCATGTGGACCGTATTTTTTAAAATCTTCATTGAATGTTTTATGTTTTAGTTTTTTTGACCGTGAGGCATGTGGGATCTTTGCTCCCTGACCAGGGATCCAGCCCCACACTCTCTGCACTGGATGGTGAAGCCTTAACCACTGGACCACCAGGGAAATCCCTGCCTTGCTATCTTGACAAAAAAAAAAAAAAAAAAGTTGCTGTGAAAATTTACACAAAAAGCTTGTGCAAAGTGCTTGGTATGATACAGTTGTATTGACACTAGGTTCTAATTGGAGAAGGAAATGGCAACCCACTCCAGTATTCTTGCCTGGAGAATCCCATGGTCGGAGGAGTATGGTAGGCTACAGTCCACAGGGTCACAAAGAATTGGACACAACTGAGCAACTTCACTTTCACTTTCTTTCTAGGTTCTAAACTTTTTTTCCATGTCACATGGAAAATGACAATATTGGGCACACTGGGATAAAAGCCGGGGACTCTAGTTACCCTAATCCTTGAAGGAACACCCAGAAGGCTCATCTTTTGGGAAGCTCTGCCTCACTGGGGGACTCACACCCCCCAGTCTGCCTCTAAGAGTTTACCACCCAAAGCATCGCCCAACCTCCTCCCTTGCTTTTTCACTCTACCTGGTCCCCCATCGGGGCTGGGATCTCTCAGAGGGAGCGGTCTGGTCCCACTGTCTCTTCTTCTCCCCCAGCACCAGATGCTGCAGAAGCTTCCATGGTGTGGAAGCCCAAACACCAGGAAAGAGAAGCCGTGTTCCATGACAGGGCATGGGAGCAGCCAGGGCTGAATTTAGCTCCCACCATGGCTGTGTGCTGGCTGTTTCCAACTGGGAAAGTGGTTTACTTCTCTGAGCCTCCTTTTCTCCTCACAATGCTTCCTAATTGGTTGACTGGGTGATTCATTCATAGGAATGTGTCTACTCCATTCAAAAATTGTTTTAGATCCCGGGGTTATGGCAGGGAACAAAACAAACCCTCTAACATGTTGAAATTACTTTCTAGTGGAAAGGCAGGAATTAACAAAACAAGTACAGAAAACCACTGGGGGAACACGAGGCAGGGGATGGGAGACCAGAGGGTGTGTGTGGGGCTAGTTTAATCAGTGTGGTCAGGGGAGGCTTCGCCAAGAAGGGGCTATATGGGTTTCGCGCCCTCATTCATTCCCTCTCTCACCCAGCGTCCCTGAGTGCCTTCCACCTGTCAGGTTGTCTGAGGGGTGTGACGCAGGGGTGGAGGGGAGCTGTATGTGCTGAGCACAGCCATGTCTGGAGCAGAGGTCTGAAGAGGGTGCGAGAGTGGAGGACACCTGAAGAACATTCTAGACAGAGGAAGTCTCCCAAACGTGAGGCTGGAGCACCGCAGGCCCGTCTGAGGAGCAGTAAGGAGGTGTCACTGAAGTGCAGTGACAGGGGTGGGGTGAGGACAGGCATTAGGTGGTAAGCGTGCAAACGTGGGGTGATCATAAGCAGGACCTTGGGCCATCATGAGGGCCTTGGCTCTTCCTCAGGGTGAGGCAGGAGGCACTGGATGGCTTTAAGTCAGGGGTGGTGAGACTTGCATTTTAGAAGCTGACGGACCACTGTGTGTGACTGGCTGCTGACCGACCCCTTGAACAAAATTCAAGGGGGCAAGGCAGAAGCAGAGAGCCCAGGAAAGTGGCTACTTCGGGGGGTAGGGGTGGGGTGGGTTCGGGGCCAGGGAGGTGGAGGAGAGATGGTGAGCAGTGGGGGGTCTGGACTCACCATGGAGGTAAAGGCAATGGGATGTGCTGACCAAATGGACATAGGATGTGAGGGGAAGGGGGGTGGAGAATGAGGCCAGCTGTGTGGGCCTGGGCACCCATTGGAAAAAGTGAAAGTGTTAGTCACTCAGTTGTCTCCGATTCTTGGTGACCCCCATGGACTGTCGCCCGCCAGAATTCTCTGACCATGGAATTCTCCAGGCAAGAATACCGGGAAGGGTAGCCATGGAGTTGGTAGCCATTCTCTTTTCCAGGGGATCTTCCCAACCCAGGGATTGAACTCAGGTCTCCTGCATTGCAGGAAGATTCTTTACCATCTGAGCCACCAGGGAAGCCCATTGGAAGTGTGACTCCATTTCCCAGGATAGAAGAGAATGTGGGAGAAGGTGTGCAAGGGAGGGGAAGACTGAGAGTTTGGTGTCCAGTGGCTAATTCTGGGGCAGCTGCCAGACAGCCAGATGCAGGGATCACAGAGCACAGTGCACACCAAGCTCTGGGGTTGAGGAGGGAAGTCTAGGACAGAGAGAGACGTTCGGGAGATGACTTCAAAAGCGAGTGGAGGTGGAAAGGAGCTTTGAGGATGGGCCTGGAGCCCTGGATGCGTGGATGTCAGAGCTGTGAGGAGCCAGGCCACTGCGAAGGAGCGCCAGGCAGGCAGGAGGCAAAGACAGGGGCAGCTCAAAATTCAAGTATTGTAGAAATAGCTTCAGAAAGAAGTTCTCCAGAGTCAAGGCTGCTGACAATCAGATGCCCTTGTAGGAGAAGATGGCTGAGGCAGGTGTGGAGCCTGAGGAGCAGAGGGACCCATACACCAGGTCATTCACCTCCCTCCTGGGATGCACACTCAGAATGGGTCTTTTGGGAAATGGAATGGCAGGGCCGTGGTATCTCTCTAGATGGGCTCCTGGCCCCAGGCCCACAGCCGTGGAAGAGAGCCCCAGCAGAGGCTGAGCGGAGCCCTAACTCTTGGAATGTCTTTGAACCCCACAAGGAAAAGTGGGAGCTTGGGAAGCAGGTAATTTTAGCCAAGTGCACAGTGTTTGCTTAGAGTTCGGGTGCAGCAACCAGTTAATTACACAAGTAAATCATGTCATGTCCCTGCAGCCGCTGTGCAATAACACCAAGCTGACCACACTTTTAAGGGTGATAGAAGCCTCTGAGTGCGAGCTAAGAGGTTTTATAGGCCACCCTTGAATGGGCCTCTTTCTCCCCGAGCCCACAGGAGTCATGTGTGTCTACGCCTGCTCAGCAGTGGGGCTGGAGGGTGCCTCTTGAGGGCCACCTTCTTAGACAAGGTCCGTACGACCTGGGGCCAGTCCAGGGCTTGCTGGTAGCCCAGTTGGGAGGTGGAGAAGTCCATCTTGTGTAACCTTGTACACGTCATCATCATCATGACATTGCTCAGACACCACCCGACTCTTCAACTCAAATTCAGTTCAAGTCAACAAACATCCATGGGGCCTGGCCCTGTGTGTTGCACTTAGAACCCAGGGGCTGATGTATGTCCTTCCCTCCAGGCAAATGCAAGAGATGGGCAGAGACTCTGTTCCTAGGGGATGGCAGAATGAAGTCAGTGCTTCATAAGAGGCAACAGTGTAATGCGATGTGAAAGCCCAGAGTGAGCAACGGATTCTGGGATGGCTGTTCCTACAAGGACAACTGGGATAAGATTGCAACATGGGATTTGGGGATAAAGGGCTTGCAGACAGGGAAGCAGCATGAACACAGGCCCAGGGTCAAGCTTAGAACTCTTGACTCAGACACTCGGAATCCAAGAGTCTCAGGCTGCTCCATGAGTCACAGACTAATGGGTCCATAGAAATGCAAGGATTTCAGCTCTTTAAGGAAGACAGAGGTTTCCCTGGTCAGATCTCTTCCCTCCCCCCAGAGCAGGAGATCCTTCCACCAGTCACCAACAGGTGACACCTTCCAAGACGGGTGGACACGTGGGTCAGGGTTCCATCCTGCATAGGCATTCAATCAGCATCTTTGTCACCATCCATCAATCTCTAGACACTGACCAGGTGTGTTCGTGTCACCAGCTTTGTCCCATGGTGTTCCAACATCTCTGCAGTGACCCTTCCTTCCAAATGTGAAGTTCCCCTTGCGACCAGGGCTGGTGTTTCTGTTGCGGGTCAGGAAAGGGGCTGAATCTATTAGCATGTTAATAACTGACAAGAGTCTAGGACCTCAGTTAGGAGCTTGGTCTCTGGTCTAACCGTACCTGGACATATTTGATCTCTCCTTCCTTAATATTAGGATAACACTGGGCACCACGATGGCATGTCACTTACCTAGAGTCAGACATCCTGGAATGTGAAGTGGGCCTTAAGAAGCATTACTATGAACAAAGCTAGTAGAGGTGATGGAATTCCAGCTGAGCTATTTCAAATCCTAAAAGATGATGCTGTTAAAGTGATGCACTCAGTATGCCTGCAAATTTGGAAAACTCAGCAGGGGCCATACGACTGGCAAAGGTCAGCTTTCATTCCAATCCCAAAGAAAGGCAATGCCAAAGGATGTTCAAACTGCTATACAATTGCAATTATTTCACATGCTAGCAAGGCAATGCTCAACATCCTTCAAGTTAGTCTTCAATAGTTCATGAACTGAGAACTTCCAGATACACAAGTTGGATTTAGAAAAGGCAGAGGAACCAGAGATCAAATTGCCAAGATCCATTGGATTATAGAAAAAGCAAGAGAACTCCAGAAAACGTCTACTTCTGCTTCATTGACTACGCTAAAGCCTTTGACTGTGTGAGTCACAACAAGCTGTGGAAAATTCGTAAAGAGATGGGAATACCAGACCACCTGACCTGCCTCCTGAGAAACCTGTATGCAGGTCAAGAAGCAACAGTTAGAACCAGACATGGAACAATGGACTGGTTCAAAATTGGGAAAGGTGTTTGTCAAGGCTGTATATTGCCACCCTGCTTATTTAACTTGTATGTAGAGCACATCATGCGAAATACTGGACTGGGTGAATCACAAGCTGGAATTAGGACTGCTGGGAGAAATACCAATAACCTCAGATATGAAGATGATACCACTCTAATAGCAGAAAGCAAAGAGGAACTAAAGAGCCTCTTGATGAAGGTGAAAGAGGAGAGTGAAAAAGCTGACTTGAAACTCAACATTCAAAAAAGTAAGATCATGCAACTGGTCCCATCACTTCATGGCAAATAGATGAGGAAAAAATGGAAATAGTGACAGACTTTATTTTCTTGGACTCCAAAATCACTGCAGACACTGACTGTATCCATGAAATTAAAAGACACTTGCTCCTTCAAGGAAAAGCTATGACAAACCTAGACTGCATATATTAAAAAGCAGAGGCATCTTTTTGCTGACAAAGGTCCATAGGGTCAAAACTATGGTTTTTCCAGTAGTCATGTATGGATATAAGAGCTGGGCCATAAAGACGGCCAAGGGCCAAATAATGGATGCTTTCGAATTGTGCTGGAGTAGATTCTTGAGAGTCCCATGGACTGCAAGGAGATCACATGAGTCAATCCTAAAGGAAATCAACCCTGAATATTCATTGGAAGGACTGATGCTGAAGTTGAAGCTCCAATACCTTGGCCACTTGATGCAAAGAGTCAACTCATTGGAAAAGGCCCTGATGCTGGGAAAGATTGAGGGCAGGAGGAGAAGGGGGCGACAGAAGATGAAACAGTTGGATGGTATCATTGATTCAATGGACATGAATTTGAGCCAACTCCAGGAGAGAAGGGAGGACAGGGAATCCTGGGGTGCTGCAGTCCATGGGGTTGCAAAGAGTCAGACATGACCAAGAGACTGAATGAAAACAATACCAGGCAATTATTTTGCTGTTACTAAGTGTTTGGTATTGGGTTAAGAGATTTAAAGGCATGATATCTTCTAGACAATCTGTGAGATGGGCACTATTACTCTCTTCTTTTATACTGAGAGACTGAGACAGAGAGGTAATGTAACTTGCCCATGGTCACCCAGCTAGTAAATGGTGGACGTGGGATATGGACATGGAAGTCTGACTCTAAATATGCTAGTAATGGCAATAATAATAATAACAACACATCCTTTTCCAGGAGTACATGCAGCAAATTCATTGAACAGATGGTGTTGAAATCTGTCTTTAGGACCTTTGGATATAAAGAATATGAGTATATGGCCCAAGGCAGTGTGACTGCTGAGAAATTGTTATTTTTTTGTAGTGAGAAATACATTTTTTATAATCTGAGTAATTTCCTTCTAATGTGTTTAGTCCCCATTAAACTGTGCACTTCTTTCGGGAAACAAACATGCTGTAGTCAACTTGAAATCTCCAGAACAAAGCCCAGCACACAGTAGGTGCTTAGTATGTGTATGTGTGCATGCCCAGTCACTAAGTCATGAAGTCTCTTTGTGACCCTAGGGACTATAGCCCACTAGGCTCCTCTGTCCTTGGGATTTCCCAGGCAAGAATACTAGAGTAGGTTCTTCTCTGGGGATATTTCTAACCCAGGGATCGAACCTGTGTCTCCTGCATTGGCAGACAGATTCTTTACCATTGAGCCCCCTAGGAAGCTCAGGTGTCTAGAAGATGCTTGCCAAATGAACTGGGCTTCCTCCCAGACTCACACAGTGGGTTTCTTTTCTCTGGGGTTGACACGCATGTTTGGCATGTCAAGGGCTGGAGGGAGTGCATCTGTTCTTACATATTTGCACTGCGGGTCTGGTGTGTGACCAGGCATATGAACCTCCCAAGTCTGGCTTTATGGCAATACTTTAACAGCTTCTGTGCAAAGACTTCTATGCCTCTCAATGCAAGGCTTAAAAAAAAAAAGACCCAATATAGTATATAGCTAAGATGTGGTTAATAACACTCAGCATGCCTCCCCCTCCAGTTAATTAGAAAACTTTATTACAGGAAAGTTGAAGTGGCTTTTTTCTTTTTCCCAAGGGAAATGTACCAACTTCTGAGAAGTGGGAAAGAGGGATGCCAAGGGCTGCTCCATCATCATTTCCATCCCATACTCCTCTGGGACTGCTGACACTCACCCAGCCACCCAGCCAGTCTGGCTCATCTGCAAAACGGTCGCAGCTCACACCTGGACCGTGAGATGGAGCAACCTGATAGAAATGGTGTGTGCCCATCCAGGAGTCAGAATCCTGTTTCTTCAATTTGCTGCATGGCCCCGGCAGGTGATGCAACTGTTCTGGGCTTGGTTTCCTCGCCTGTTGAAAGGACTGGCAGCTGCCCCTACCTTTGAGGAGCCTGGGTGGTTGGGTAAGATAGTCAGTGAGGTGCATGAAATATGGGGTCTGGATCTCTGGGAGGTCAGTACATCCAGTTATTTCGGGGAACAGAAGGAAAAAGTTCCTTGCAGGAGCTCGCTAGGACTACAGACTAAGCATCTGGGGGACTCTCTGGGTTTTTCCACTTCAGTCCACTGTTGAGCTGGTACACGGACAATGGGTGACCAAACGGAGCTGTAACACCCACCTAGACTGGGAGTGATTCCCATCCCATAAGACATTCCAGCTTAACATAACACAGGCTAGGTTAGGTTAAAGCACACACACTCACTCAAAAATGAAGGCTGGGTGCCCTCTGACCCTCAGTTCAATAGCTACCTCCCGGGCAGTGATGCTCGAGAGACAAGAGAGTCCACATCAAAGGAGGGAGATGGGAAGATTTATGGGTGTGCAGGGGCTTCTCGCAGGTGTTTCTGCTCCAAATCCCTCCCCACTGGGGCATCTGGAGGGGAGGTATTGGCCTTGGAACGGGAGGCCAAAAAGGGCTTTCCCTGGAGCCAGCTACTCCTCTGGGGTGTTGCAGGGGATCCTGAAGGGGGTCTTGCAATCATGGAAGCTGGGTCCACAGCCAAGGGGACATAACCCTAACTGACAAAGCCTGAAATGGGTCCTTTCTGGCCAGACAAAACGCTTCCCCTTCATGCTGGTCTTCGCAAGTGCCTCCCCCATGAAGCCCTCCGTGGTTCCCACAGGAAGGAAGGATCAATCACCTCTGTGTCCTCAGCGCATGTAACTCCTTTCATAGAGCTCCTCTTGGAGGGAGGCCTATATTTAATTCACCCTTGTGCCTGCAACACCCAGCACAGTGCCTGACTTGGGCAATTATGTACCAAGTAAATGTGGGTATGATGATTGCAAATGTCCTTGACGGAGTTATGGAGACTGATCTAAATAGCACGCTCTTCGCCGGAAAGGTGCGGAAATTAAGGCCCCGGGGTGGGGGTTGGTGGGTGGGAATCACTGCCCAGTGTGGCTGCCGGCAGTCAGCCACGGATGCATGACGGAGCTTAGGACTCCTTCACGCCGGCCATAGAGCTGGTGGGCAGCTCTGGCAGGATCTGGGCTTAAGAAGCGAGTTCTCCCACCTTACCCTGCCTGCATCCATTTGACTAGGCTGTGCATAGCCCAGCCAGGAGAGGGAAATGTCCACATTACAAAAATCATACGAAAGAAATTATGGATGGAAAAATCATTACCTTATAAATCGGCTGAGCTGTTCAGAACTTGTAGGAAACAGGGCATATAAAATTCATATGGCACATTGGGGCTTTGCTAGAGCCTCATTACAGCCCTCAGACTCCAGTGAAATGTGTCCTGACCCAGAGAGGCTAATTTTCCTTTATTAATGACATGGGGCGGGGCTGACACCATAAATTCCAGCTACCTGAGGGCCTTGGAGCTTGGGACAAACTCTTTTGAGCGATGAGTCTCTTAAGGCTATACTGGTCCCACCACACCCCTGGACTCTGTTGCACCCCCAGGAAGCAAGGCAGCCTCCCTCTGCCCCAGGTCCCCAGTCCGAGAACCACAAAATACAATGGAGAAGGCGGAGGTTGGGGGCTCTCTTTTCTCTGATGAGGGCCTGACCTGAAATGTTACATAAATTAGCCCCTTAATGGGAGATGGAGTCCTAAGAAGGGGATCCACACATTACTCCCAATTCTTGGTGTGATTCCTGTAACAGAAGTGTCATGAACAATGCCATCTGCATTCCTCAAGCCTGGTCTATGACCAGGGTAAGTCTCAGGCTGTGACCAGTCTCAGGGCTCAGGCTGTTCCAAGTGGGCAGAATGAGACTCTGGTCACAGGCTCATAGAGGATCCAAGAATACAGAGTCCTAGTCATAATATCAGAGAACAGTCAGCCAAACCTGGTCCCTGGAAGCACACTTGGCCCCTAGTCTGTGTTTTTGCCTTTGTTACAGCTGTGGTCAGCACCCAGGGTTACACAACTGAGTAATCTTCGAGGTTAAGTTATCTCCTTGCTCATGATACAAATGAGGAAATGAAGGGCTCACCAATATCCCTGGATGCAGGGAGAGTGAGCCCAAGCCACCTGCCCCCACCCATTGTGGTTTCTCCACCACCCACACTCCCTTTGCAACAGAGGATGAGGGTAAATGTGCAGTCACAGCCTGGCCCACGGTCCTGGCTCCGGCTCTTCTTGACCCTGTGTCCCTGGGACAGAAGGAAAGGGAGAGCTTGTCTGTCTTCCCGGATAATCCATCACACGTCCCCAAATGTCTCCCCTAGGGCCATGGCTTTCTGAAACGCCCCGGCTGCCTCTGTCCCTTTGGGTCCACAATCAGCAACCTTCACACACAGATGTGGTGCTCACAGGTTGCCTAGTCTTTGACCTGGGTTAGAGGCAGGAAGTCTGAGAAGCAGAGTAGTTGGGTGGCTGCTATGGGCTGAACTGTATCCCTGTTCCCAACTTCATGTTGAAGCTGACCCCAGGACCTCAGAAAGAGACTGTACTCGGAGATGGAGTACTGAAAAGTAAAGATATAAGTTCGCCAACAGAGATCCATATAGACAAAAATACGGTTTTTCCAGTAGTCGTGTACCGTTGTGAGAGTTGGACCATGAAGAAGGCTGAGTACCGAAGAACTGATGCTTTCAAATTATGGTGCTGGAGATCAAACCAGTCAGTTCTATAGGAAATCAACCCTGAATAGTTATTGGAAGAACTGGTACTGAAGTTGAAGCTTCAAAACTTTGGCTACCTGATGCGAAGAACTGACTCATTGGAAAAGGCCCTGATGATGGGAAAGAGTGAAGGAAGGAGGAGAAGGGAACAATAGAGGATGAGATGGTTGGATGGCATCACCAACTGGATGGACACGAGTTTGAGCAAGCTCCGGGAGTTGTTGATGGACAGGGAAGCCTGGTGTGCTGCAGTCCATGGGATCGCAAAGAGTCGGACATGACTGAGTAACTGAACAACAACAGTAGCTAGTTAAAATGGGGTCTTCAAGGTGGGTCCTAGTTCAGACTGACTAGTGCCCTAGTAAGAAGAGATGAGGACACATGAGAGGCTGCACACGTGCGTGCAACATGGCAAACACGTGTGTATCGAGGGATAGCCCTGTGCAGAGGCAGGAAGAGGGTGGCTGCCTGCAAGTGCAGGAGAGGGGCTTCAGAGGACGCCAACCCCGCCAGCACCCTGTGATCCCTGACTCCATGGGAAAGCAGCCATCTGCTGAAGTCCTCAGTCTGCGATATCTGTTACGGCAGCCCACACTGACTGAGAGAGGTTTACCTGAGATTTGCCTAGACCCGAACCCAAGTCTTCTGACTCTTAGTTCTGATTCTTCCCTACTGACCAAGCAGGCACCTCTTGATGCCCCATGCAGCTAGAACGTGAGTTCTTAGACAAGAGAAGATGCATCTTTGCTTCGCTATATCCATCATCTGGCAGACCATCACGAAGTGGGGGCTTCGTGAGTCTCTGCTGCTTTGTTGAACCGTGAGCCTGAAAGGTTTGTTTGCTGGATGAGGAGATGGATGGGGCTGCCCTTGGAACTGGAGGAGGGGAGGAAGGACAGGGCACACTTGGCCCCTCAAGGCTAACTTGGTCCCTGCCTGGTGTTTTGCCTTTGTTACAGTTGCGGTTGACACCCGGAGTTACACAACTGCCTTCTCACTCAGTCCCCATCCGCTTGCAGCTGAAAGTGGAATCCCCTGATGGGACATTTGGCACAATGTAGGGTTCATAGGCCTGTTCCTTCCAGAAGGAGATGCAGACCCGGCCAACGCTGGCCCACAGACTCACAGGAGAATTGCAAAACCCAGGCGTTCACCCCAGATCAAATTCCCTGGCCTTGGGTCTCTGAGCTACTTGTTTATACAGAAGAAAACCTACTTCCCACCCTCAGCAGGGAGGCGGCTGGACACACACACAAATGTGTCATTGGGCCATGGCAGAGGAGGGACGGCTTCTTAGGGAAACTTCTGCCATTGCAAGTCCTCAGAGGATGCTGCAAGCTTTGCTCCAGAGCTAGTCCAGGCCTTTTGCTGGGGCACAGAGCAAAGGCCTGGACACAGAGTCAGTGGACACAGAAGACAGTGATGAAGGACTGTCTTGCAATCTGAGCTATCTTATCACAGAGCAAGCTGCCCCTGGCCGTGCTGAGTTTGCCAAACATCACACAGTATGTTGGCAAATGACCCCAAAGACCTCTTCCGGCCTGGAGAGAGTAGGAGTCCAGGAATCTAGATTCATCCGTTCGATGAACATTCATCCAGTGCTGAAGCCATGCACTGTGACATATGAGACTCTGCCCTAAGGAGCTGGTGGGAGAGAGGGAAGTGGACGATTATAGTCCAGAATCATGTGTGCAGTGGCACACGTCCAAGACACTTCCGTGGGTTGGGTTCCCTGCCCACGTCCCACCATATCTCCACTCCTGGCCAACTTCCAACTTCCAGCCCCTGCGTGTTTTTGCCTGAGGCTTTCTCTGACCACTCAGGTCTACCCCACCCTGAGCCAGCCAGTGCAGGGGAAAGAATGCTATCCTCTGGACCAATGATGGACAAGAGCCAGGGTATTAATACCTCAACTCCCCTGCCTTGTGGGTGTATAATTGTGAGGTGCATTGCCATTGTGAAGTGTTAATGTGATTCTCAGGGTATCCCAGCAGATTGGGCTTCCTCTGCCAAGCTCACTTCCCCAACGCCCTGGGTCCAATCTCAAAAACATGACTTGTACTCAAATCCTTCACTCAGGGTCTGCTCAGACTTGAGAGTCACAGACTGGAGGGAAGGGACAGGAAGGGAAGTAAAGAGAGAGAAGGGGAGAAGTTGCTTTTTGACATTACACTCAGTAAGAAATGTAAGTCTTCTTTTGAGTGACATGTAAGCTGAAGAAATGCCAGATAGTTTTCTAGAGTCAGAGACTTCTGGTGGAGCCCTTCTCTGTGACTTGCCAGGTGCGTGACCTTAGGTGATCATGCTCAACCATAAGCAGAGTGATACTTCCAACTCCATAGGGACATGGAGAGAATTAAACGAGAAGAACATGTGTGTGTGGATCTCACAGACGCTGACTTACTAAGTATCAATACTGCTACTGCCGGTGTTAGTCTCTTGGTTGTGTCTGACTGTTTGCAACCCTATGGACTATGGCCTGCCAGGCTCCTCTGTCCATGGAATTCTCCAGGCAAGAATACTGGAGTGGGTTGCCATGACCTCCTCCAGAAGATCTTCCTGACTCAGGGATTGAACCCAGGTCTCCTGCATTGTAGGCAGATCCTTTACCATCTGAGCTACTAGGGAAGCCATGTATCAATACTAGATGTGAGCAAATTACTCCACAAGTATCACTCTCTTGACTCTTCCCATCAACCCTAAGAGGTGGGGACTATTACTATCATCATTTTATTGATGAGGAAACCGAGGCTCAGAGAAATAAGTGAACATCCCAAGATAACTCAGCTAATATGTGCTGGAGCTGGTGGCTCTAGAATCTGTGCTCTTAATCAACGTGATGAACACAGCAGGTCCTTGAAATAACAGTGGAGCAACCAGAAGCCCACCTGAGCCAACGCAGGGGAAGCTGTCAAGAGCTATTTCAGAGCTCTGTGCTAAGGGCTAAACTAAAAAAGCTAAACAGAAAAACAGAAACTGTCCAAAAAATAACCCTGAATCCAAACACCCACAAGCCACAATGGTGGTCCCTGGCACGGCTGGGCTCCCAGGGAACCTCATGGGCTCTGGAAGCAGAGCTGGGCCCAGACTGTGGCCCGAGGAAGGAGGGTGGGGCTCAGGGCACAGCTGCCCAAGGAAGCCTGAGGGGCTCTTTGACCCAAGGAGCCCATCTCATTAGGGCTGGAAGGCCACCTTTGCTGCTGTCGAAGACCAGGAATTCCAGGCCAAAGCAGTCTAACAGACTATGACTAGAAATGAGTTTGGGTCTCCCCGCACCAGCTCCCAACCCACCATGGGACCCATTTTCATGATCCCCTTGGAATGGTGTGAGCTGGAGAGAGCTAGAAAGGGGCCCCTTGGGGCATGTAGCACAAGGAATCGTAACTGTCCCTGCAGCCCCCGTGGGCCACTGCCGGACAAGACTGGCCAGACTCCCTGGGAACCTGGTCTCTTGGTGGAAGCAGCAAACCCTCCAAGTGTGCTGTGGCTGCCTGTGGCTCCCTGGTGCAATCCATTTCTGCTTAAAAGCGCCAGCTGTATTCTGGACACTTATTAAATGTTATTTCACTTAATCTCAGAGGAGGGGCTACTACTGCTGTCTCCACTTTGCAGATGAGGAGATGAGGTGGGAGGCGATGGTGTTAAAGTTGAGTAATTTATCCAATTTCACTTTCCAAAGTGTCTTTGACTCAAAGGCTCTTAACAGCCATAATAGTTGCCCCCAAGCCGAGTGACTCAAAGTGTACTGGCTGGTCATCTTTAAAGTGGGGGTGATGGGATGATGGTGCCTCTCAGCGGGCCCACCTGACTTGCCATATTCTCTTTGATGTTTTAGGGCTTTACTTCCATGACTTCGCAGAGGCAGCCAGAACCGGGTGGGATAGGTAAAGGGAGGGGTCGGGTGGGAAAGCCCCCCGCACATCCTGGAAACCCGCCAGACAGAGAAAAACCTTTTCTAATGAATACAGACTAAGCAGAGTGGCCCCTGTGCAAATATCCTGAACAGGGAACTGCTTGGTGATAGGGCCGAGGGCCACTCCCTGGGTGCTGTCACGCCAGGGATGTCAAGCTCTGGGAAATGAGCAAACAGATTCCTGCAGAGTCCACATTCCTCGGCCTGCAGCCTAGGGCCCAGACCCAACAATGCACCCTGGCATTGTCTGGCAGTGGTCCGGTTTGGGAAGAGAGGCAGGATCAATATTTGCTGGTATGTATTGGGCCATACTTTCAGCAGCATCTGTGTTTGGACAGCCCTGCCTCCCACTGCCCAGCATCTCTTTCTGTATATACTCTGGGCCCAGAAGGTTCCCACAGGAGGGTGGAGGGTAGGCGTTAGACTTGTTGGTTGTGGGTTGGGAAAACTCTGGTGGGATTTCCTATAGTATCTGACTTCTAAAATTTCACGTATTTCAGAACAAGGAAAGTCATGCAAGCAAGAGTCTAAAAAGATCTTGGGAAGCCTGCCTCAGGGCCTGCTTGAAGACCACGTTATTTAATATGACTTCTTCTCTTTCAAATCCTACAATCTGTCCATCCATTCATCCATCCATAAATCCATCCATCCATTTATCCATTTATCTATCCTTCCAATATTTATAATGCTCTAAATACCTTTGAAAGTTTATTTCTTCTCAACCATCACTGGTTCTGCCCAAGTCCAAGCCCTTCTTGCCTGGATAACTGTAACCATCTCTTACCTAGACTCCCTGCTTCTCGCCTCCCTCCCTGCAATTTAGTCTCCAGGTGCACCCAGAGAGGACTTCTGAATCACCAGAATGATCATGTCTCTCCCTGCCTAAACCTTGCAACAGCCCCCACGCCTGCAGGACCCAGCCCAGCTCCTCAGGTGGCTTACAGTGGCCTTCATGCTTTCATTACTGCATCTTTCTCCCTCTGGCCTCATTCTGGTCTCCTCTCCACAATAATATAATGTAACGGTTATGAGCAGGACTTTAGAATCACAAAGACGTGGCTTTCAACTCTACCACCTAGCCATGTCCCAGGTCACTTAAATTCCTGACCCCTGTAAAATGGGATGGGCTCTTGGTATTTCAAATTCTTAGCACAACGCCTACCACCTACAGAGCTGGCCGCCAGCCAGAGAACGGGGAAAGGGGCCACACGATGATGTTTGAGCACCTCACCTTCTCCACTCAGAGATTCTGGTTCGGTTTTGATCAGGAAGGAAATTATAGGAATGATGCTTGGGCGTCTGAACTAAGATTTCCTTCCTTTGAGGTTGTATAATCAATATGCAACCAGAGCAGAAATGTTTTATCTGGCCAGCAAAATGGAATCACTTTGCCAATTGTTTAGAATACGCCACAGTCCTCTACAAACTGATGGTGAGGGTCTCAGCTGTGAGTGGCAGGAACCACAGGCAAGTACTTTTATACATATTAACAACATGGACAAGGGCAGTTATCCTGTTAGGGAAGCCACCATGGTGCCATCTGCATTTTGCCCTGAGGGCACGTGAAGCTCCAGGGGATAGTAGTTCTCGAAGGTCAGAATCAGTATGGAACAGAGGCAAGGTTCGTGTCAGACTCTGAGTTGGTTTTCATTTTGTTTGGTGTTTGTTTGTTTCCATTGGTTATATTTCATCAAAGAAATGCAGCTTGTATATAGGTGGTGAGATGTGGAGGAGAGACCACAGCTTTGGGGGTTATATCATCAGAGTTCGAAGCTCAGATTTTCCATCTAAAGCTGTGTGACCCTGGGCAAGTTACTTGCCCGCTCTGAGCCTATTTCCTCATTTGTGAAATGAAGATAATAAGCCCCCTTCTTGGAATGCGGCAGATTAAATGTGAAAGGGTTTAAGAGAGCACCTTCCACAAGTCTGGTACTTCAGAGGCCCTTAGACTGCGGTTCATGTGGGTTTTTGAGTCAGACTGTCTGGGTTTTGTTTAAACATCTTATTTTTTTTAATGAAATATTTCAAACCAACAGAAAAGTACAGAGAACCTAGCAAATGCTTGTATTTACCACTGAGATTTAACACACATTGATCTTCTATCATCTTTGCTTCACATATGTTTTAAAATAAATACAATTATCGCATCAGAAGTCCCCTTGCCCCCTCCTTGATCCCATTCACCTCTCCCCCCACCCCCCACCCCAGAGGTAACCACTTCTGAGTTTGGGCTGTATCTTTTTTGTCTGTATTCTTATTCTTTTATTACATGCATATGTGTGCATAAACAATATGCAACATTGTTCCTTCTTTAGATTTGCATAAGTGGTAGAAGACTGCACGTATTGTTCTCTGATTTGCCTTTTTAACCCAATATTATGTAAGTGAGATTTACCCATGTTGACACATGTAGGTCATTCATTCTAACCGCCACGTCGTGCTCTATCACAGGGACAGAGTATGCTTTATTTATTTACTTGATGGACAGCTCCCAGGCCCCGGTCCATGCTGTTTTCACGAGACTATCACGAGGAAGAGAGACAGGAGAAGGGAAGCCACTTTCCCTGGAGAACAGACAAGCCACTTTCCAAGTGTGTGGCTGGACACAAAGAAAGTCCCCTTAAATGCTGATCAGCCTGGGTGAGGTTTACCAAGGCAGCCCAATATCTCCTTCCCCTGTTAACACAGGCTTGGTGTTCTCTGCTGGGGGGAGAGGGAAGAATGGAAAGGACCTCTGTCCCCTTCTGCTCATGCCCCCCTCACACAGTGCGCGTGCTCCCTGCCCCTGCTCTGAGGTCCTCCCCTGCTCCGATGGGCCCAGGTGCACCTTCTGCCGCCCTGCTGCAGGCTCTGTGCTGGGCACATAGTAGGTGCACAGTAAACATTAGTGACAGATGCAGAAGAGAGTGACACAAAAATGAGCGAGCACATGTGAATGATGAAGGGGCTAAGTGGATGAGTGTCATTAGTTCTCATATATAATTCTGGGCTCAGGGAGCTGTCTCCATTGACCTTGGGAACACAGACGGGAGCGGGGCTGAAATTCCATCCTCGGTTCTAGACCCAGTCCTGCCACTGATGGCCTGTGCTCCCCCACACAGCCAGGTGCCCAGCTATGAAGCCCAGGACTCTGAGCTGTGTCCCTGCTCCCACATACCCAACCCCATGCCCGGTTGCACTGTCCTGTCGGCAGTCTCTGCTTTCAAAGAGCACAGTCTGGGATGAATTCCGCCGATGGTAAAGGAGATTTATTGCCCCGCAAACTCTTTTTATGTTCCTCCCTCCCAGCGACTTTGATGGATTTCATCTTGATAAATGAGGAGGCCTGCACCCAGTGGGCGGGGACAGAGGTGGGCGGGGACCGGTGAGCCTGGAAAGGAGAAGGAAAAGTAAAAAGTACCAGAGGCTCTCTGCTGTTGCCGTGCAGGAGGGGCTGGCACTCAGAGCTCCTGCAGGGCTCAGAGATGGTGTCTGAATAGACTTTTGGACCACTTTGGCAAAGTTCCAGTTTTCTGGGCTTTGGATTTGAATGTCATAAAGGCACCCTCTGCATCTAAGTGGTCAGTCTTGGTGGAAGGCAAGGATTTTCTTCAAGTGCTCTCTCCTCTCACACCTGGGCCTAAGGAGGCACTCCCTTATCAGGGACCTATTTGAGTCCCGGGCCTGACCCCTTCTTGAAGCCCCAAGGCTGTTGCTTTTGTATTCAGACTTTGCTGGTACCTGACTCAGATACTGGAGCTGGAGGCCGGACCGCAGTTGGAGATTCGGCCTTGCCCACTGTGCATACCCGCCTGGCATCCTCCTACTCACGCTTGCGGGCATAGGGCCACAGACCCCTCCTCAGTACCTTCCTGGGTATCCCTCCAGCTCCCTCGTGACCCCTGTGCCTGAGGCCTGAAGGTACATCTGTCTCTCCAGGTGACCCCCTAGGGCATCTGGGCTGATCCCATGTCCAGGAGAGGCAAGGCACAGAGAAGGCCCCCGACAATGCACAAAAGAGCTGAGGACGCAGGCGAACTCTCCCTGGGTCCCTGTGCCTTCCTCTAGGGGGTTGGCTCCCCGGACGTGGGGACCGTCCTGTGCTTCTTTCAGCATCATTTATGTCACGTATTGCTGCTCAGCCAATGGTAACTGCTGCTACCAGTGTCTATGTGTGACACTGCGGCAAGAACTTTCTCATTGAACACTCTAACAGCCTGCAAATTAAGAACTCTCCTCCCCTGTGTCAGTCAACGTAGGTGAGCCCGAAATGGGGAAACAACTTCCAAAATTCACCCAGCTCTGAAATGCAGGGTCAGATTCTAACATGACCTCCCAGCCCCGAACCCCCGGGGTCTTCACTCTGCCTTATCCTGCACTGGTGGGCAGTGAGCGGCCACAGACCTTCCAGGAACCTGCCAGAAACCAAAGACTCGCCTTTGCCTTCCAGGAAGGGCTGAGCTTGCAGGTAGCCTGGGGAAGGGCCTCAGACTGGTGGCCAGGAAGGGACTGGAGAGGTAGGGACTGGAGGGCACAGCGGGGAGCCCCAGACTGGGATGGGGACCGAGGTGACTTGGTCAGGGCAGTGGCCTTGTCTGCTCCCTAAACCAAAAGCAGCCACAACTACCTCCCGCCCCCAATCCACACACATACACTGTCCCCTCAACCCCCAACACACAGGCTCCTCGAGCCTGCTAGGAGGTGGTCTCTGCAGCCAGGCAAGCTCAGTGAGGCGCCGTGGGGCTCCTGATGGGAGTTCATCATTTTCTCAGACACAAGGCTGTCCATCCCTTCATTCCAGCAGACCCAGCTTTGCGGGCCTGATCCTTCCTTTCTTTCTTCTCTTCCTGCCATTTGGTCTGCCCCCCACTCCACCTTAAGATGCCCTCCCACTGCCAGCGCTGTGGGCCTGGTGGTTACCCAGAGCCAGCCACACCTGACTGGGAAGTGAATATAGTGACCAAGGGCCCACCCAGCCTAGCTGGTCTAGGCGAGCTTGAGTTGGGCCCCAGGCCCTGCATCCAGAATCAGCCTCCCAACCCCATTTATAATACCTCCTCTCAACAACTGTGCCTGAGAATAGATTCATGGGCCCCCGGGCATTGCTGGCCTTGGTTTTGACTTGTAAAGCTCTGGCCGTGGAATTCAGCGGTCTTCCTGTAGCAGCCCCTTTCTGGCCTGGCCCTGGGGTCACGGAGGCTTCTGCATGCACCAGCAGGCACTCGGGCAGAGCCAGGCAGGGTGGGAGAGTGGTCCACATAGGTGGAGAAGGGGGGATCACGCTGCCTGGCCCAGGGTGGCTGGTTCCCCCCCACCCCAACCCGCCCAGATGGCAAGAGGCTTTGCCCGGCTGCTCCCTGGGGAGTCAAGTTCTCAGCCCCTTCCAGTCCTGACGCTTCTGTTTCAGTGCTGATCTCACCCCACTTGGTATGATAACCATCATTCCTCATGCTGGGCAACTTTTTGAGGTTAACCAAACTCTCAGGACTCCTGATCTCATTCAGCCCTCACACAACCCTGGGGGTGCCCTGCTGACAGGTGGAAACGCAGCTCAGGGAGGCACGGCCCAGCTGGGGATGCAGTGGGATGAAGACATGAATCGCCTGGTCAGACGGCCTTTCCAGGAGCCCTTGCAGCATCCTGGCTCAGGTGTTGGGGACGTGATGCTGCAGAAAGCAGGCCCTGGGGAGTCCCGTGGCTCCCACTCTCCTGGAGATTTGAGCTGACTCACATCACTGCCCTCCTCCTTCAACTCTCCTTCCTCTTTGCAAAGGTTCCTTTCTTTAAGAATTCTTTCCCAACACGACCTGCAGCCCCTCCAGCCCTGCACAGACAGCTGCACAAGCTCTTCTGGTCATGTGCAGCCAACCTGTGACCCGCACTGGGCGGAACTGTCTGGAGCAGTCCTGTCTCTTCCTCCCTCTGTCTCTTAACCTGCACCTCCTGGCACCTGGCATGGGGCTAGGCACCCCTGATAGGCTAGCCAGGGACTTGAGCTTGGAAGGAAACAGTTCCAGCCTCTGAGGCCTTGTTACAGGTGATGTGAAGAAGTGATGAGTTCCAGACTCCTGAGTGACAGCAGGCACCCTCCTCTCCTCTGGTCCCAGCATCTTCCTAGTAAACCGAGGGTCTCATAGACCGACGGAATGCTAGCTTTGGGGAGTACCTTTCAACCCTTCCATGCAACAGCTGGTCTGACCCAGGTGACCCCAATATTCCCTTTCAGGTTGAAATTCTTTGATTATCTACAACTATGATTCTCAATCTGGGGGCAATTTTCTCCCTCCAGCTCCGTAGGAAACATTGTCTGAGGGCATTTTTAGCTGTCATAAGTGCGGGGGAAATACTCCACTAAGAGTATCTCCTATACTTGGTAGAAGAATTGGGCAGCTTCTATTCCTGGCAGAGGCCAGGGATGCTGTACAATATCCTATAGGGCACGGGACAGTGTCCACAGTGAAGAATGAGTCCACCTAAAACACCGATAGTGCTGAAGAAGCTGGTCTAGGCTACGGAAAATGATATGATTTTCTCAAAATTTCCTTCCTCCTGTATCTGTGTTTTTTTCCCCAGAGTGGTTTGAAGCAATCTCTGTTTATTTGTTAGGAACAGATGGTGCCACACTGGATTTTTTTCCTCCTAGGAGCTGCATTCAAAATTCACATGGCAGCATCTCCTGGAGACATGGTGAGGTGGCTCAGACAGAGACCTGGCGGTGGGGAGAGGCCCCGCTTTCAGCTGAGAGGGGGCCAGGCTGGAGGTACTGATGGGGGTACCTCACGAAGGCAGTGAGCAGCCAGACCCGTGTTGAAATCTTAGCTTTCCCACTTGCAGCTGTGTGTTCTTGAGCAAATCATCAACCTCTCTGGGCCTCAGTTTCCTCATCTGCACGTTGGGCATGAAATCTTCCACTTGGGGTTATTGTAAAGGTCAAGCGTGATACCGCTGTGTGTGCTGGGGGTGGGGAGGCCTGTGCTAAGCACCAAGCTGGCACTCAGCAGCTGTTCGTGTGGTCACTCCATCTCCCGTCCTCACCCCGCTCAACACTCCCAGCTTAGTCCTGCCTGGGTTTCCACATTTCCTACCAAGTAAAGAATTTGCAAAAAGGTAGGAACCAAGGCATCACCTTCCCCCCTTCTCTCCCTTCTCCATCTCTGACCAGCTCACTGGCAAGTTCTGAGGGTTTGTTTTTTTCAGAAAGGCTTTACGGGACTGGTCTCTCCTCTCCTGTCCCATCACCACCATCCTGTGCAGGCTCGTGTCGCTCTGCTTCCGGCTGTGATTCCCTGACTCTCCCTCCCAATTAACTCGAAGGCCTCCCTCCTCACTTCCGCTGTCAGGCTGCCCTCTGAAGGCCCATTTGTCTTCCCTGAGAAGAGCTCCCATCTTGTTCAGGAGCCTCTGCTGGCCAGCCCCGAGGTGCGGGAGAAAGTCCAAGAGTTCCACTCAGACCGGAGGCTCTGCCCTTCCCCTTCAGGTCTCATCAGTCCAGTCCCAAGACTTACGTGAACGTGGCCTCCCTGTGTGTGCTAGCAACCACCCAACGCCTTTCCTATCTCCCAGGACTTTAAGCGGGCAGCACCCTGCCTGGCGTGCCCACCCCTACTGCCCATGGTCAGACTCCGGTTCACCCTGCAGCATCCACTTCAATGCCAAGGACGCCATCAGCCCCCAGTCCCCCAGGCCCACCAGGGACACCACTGTCACAATGACCACTGTATGTTCTGATGGGCCCAGAACGTGAGCTTTCCCAGGGTACAGGCTGTACCTTTGGGTGTGTCCAGGAACCGTGGAGAACATGGCACTGTGCAGGCTGGACAAATGCCTGCAAGTGGTGAGAGCTGAGGACATGAACCGTGAGTTACACACTCCACCATGTAGCAAAACCACCTTCCGTCCATTCTCTTTGACCCTCACGAGAGTCCAGAGCTGCGTGTTTACTACAGAAACGACGTACCAAGGGGAAGAATCAGAAACTTCCCAGTGATTGCAAGTGGCACTTCTTTTTTGTATCAAAAATAGCTCTCTAACAAAGCCGTCCAGGAGGCCGAGGTGGCACTAAAGCTTGGCGCCATCTGGCCAATCACAATAATAGCAGCTGGCAGAATCCTGCTTCCTGAACCAGGCATCCCACATCATGGCATTGACTGGCACGATGGCCGTAGCAGGTGGGTAGCGCTGTCTCCATTTCACAAATAAAGAACCTGAGACTCAGAGAGGGAAAGAGGCGTGCCTGGGGTAACACAGCAAGTGGAACTGAGGGTCAAGGGGAGCTGCCCTTCCCGCTTGGTACCTTGTTCCCGGAGGGGCAAGTCCGCCAACTCCAGGCAGAGGCTGGCACAGACCTGTCCCGAGTGACCTTTGCCAGAGTCAAGTGTGCTGCTGTGGAGGAACCTGTCCATGCCATCTGCCCAGAATGAAAGCCTGCCCTTCTCTTCCCTCTTCATGGATTGGGCACAGGTACCCCAGCGGCCTCTGGTCCTCCCCTTTCCTGTTCAACAGTCATTCCTGAATTTCACCCCCATGCCCCATGCACACCACCTGGGGCCAGATGCCTGGCCTTGGCCTTATTGCTCACAGATCATGGTGGGGCAGGCCAGATCTGCAGGAAGGCCTGACTGTTGTGGGAGAGGAGGCTACAGGGGTTCCTGGGCACAATGCCTAGCAATCTGCCCCTTTCCTGGGAAGCGCCTCTCTTTAAACAACACCCCTGTGACATGCCAGCCTCCTTCAGCATCACACTCTGTCCCAGCCCTCCCTTCTGACAGGCCATCCCCTTGGCTTGCAGCAGGAATCAGGAAACCAGGAGGTGTTTGAGAAAGGAGGCCTGACCTCTCCTCTCTGGTGGGCTTCCCACCACCGCCAGGCCTCCTTTCTTCACTCTCTCTCTTTCTGCAAACCAACCTCAGGGCCTCCCTCTCCAAAGTTCAGGTTTATGGAGACTGAAGTCCACCCCATCACCGGTACTCAGACCTGCTGGCGGACTCTTTATTCACTCACGTTCCCAACAAACTTCACCCAAGGTTTAATGATTAAATGGAATTTCGTTAGACATTTGACGGTTCACCTTTATGGGAAAGAATAAAATTTTATGGCCTGGGCAGTGTCCCAGAGTCCAGGAAACAGGCTTGTGGGAATTCAGAAGAGAAGTCAGGACGCTGGTTCCTGCTCTGGTCCCCACCCCCTCTCTGAGACTTATTTTCTCACTGGTCAACGAACAAGTTTGCACCAGTCGGTGTCTAATGGCCTTTCAGCATCCTGGGCCCCTGTCACTTCCTGCCCACGGCGGTGATAATTCTGGCCAGACCACGGCCAGAATAAACATGCAGACTAGTGAGAAAGGCAGATGCTCTTGGGAGGTGGAAGGCTGCTACTGTGCGCTGTGGGTTAGGAAGCTGTCAGGTCTGGGGCTCACATCTCAACTTTCCACATACTGATGGTTACTTTCACTCCTTCAGTCTCCTCAAATTTGATGGGAGATGCTAAGGACTGTGTAAGAACTAAAAGTGAAATGAGGTCTGGACCTAAACAGCCTGGCACACTGCATGACTTATGATCACTAAAGTGAATGCTTAGTTGTTCCGTCTTCTCTGGCTCTTTGCGACTCCCTGGACTGTAGCCCCCCAGGCTCCCTTGTCCATGGAGTTCTCTAGGCAAGAACACCAGAGTGGGTTGCCTCTCTTCTCCAAGGGATCTTCCCAACTCAGGGATGGAACTCAGGTCTCCTATATTACAGGCAGATTTCTTTACCGTTTGAGCTCCCTGGGAAGCTATGACAATTGTTAAGCCTCATCACAGCTCGAGGAACTCATTCACTTAACCCCTGTGAGTGGGAAGGTGAACCCTGCTTGCATGCTTGCAAGATTCTCATCTGGCAGGCGATCAGCCTTGACATAGAAAACATCAGACATCAGGCAGAACTGTGCAAACCCAAGTTCTAAATTCAGCATCTGAACTCATGCTCTGAGGGAGGCAGACACAGGCTAGTTAGCTCAGCTCAGGGCTAGCTAAGACTGTCAAGAGCAAAGAGAATGAATTACTATGTAAGCCTCAAAAGGGAGCATTACTTCCGGGAGATCAGAGAAGGCTCAAGAGACATAAATTGACTCTGGAAGTCTTGGCTGTTTTTCTACACCTTCCTTCCTCCAAGGATACTGTGAGGCAAGGGGGCCCATCATGCCTACTTCCCAGAGATGAGGCTCTTGCCCTGGGAGAGGGATGCTGGTCCCGTGAGGCTTCTGAGCCAGCAAGTGGCCCAGATGATCCCACTATCACCAGCACAGACCTCCCAACCCTGCCTAGTCCAGGAGAATCCTGGAAAATTCCCAAGGCACGTGCTGGGATGAGGGTGAAGGATACGCCAGAGGAGGCCCCTTGGCTGTGTTCCTCCTGTGCTTGAGAACTTGGCTAGGCCTGTGATGCAATTCAGTGGACCCCTCTCCACCCACCCTTCCCGTCCAAGCCTGTTATCCCCTGACTTTCTAACAAGCGCCCAAATGAAGGCAGGCTGAAAGGCCCTGGGGGCCTCAACGTCCAGGAATGGGCTATTAGTGAATTTCAAAGGCCCAGATCTGACTGCTAGGCTGCAGCCAGCTAGACCTTCACTCTCAGGCCCTGTCACAGCCAATCGGCCCCTCACCAGCTGGTAAGAGATTTCCCTACACTCAGTTCTACCGTCAGACTTCAGAGCCACCTGCCTGTCTCCTGCAAGAAAGTAGAATGTGTAATGACAACTGCATTTACAGAGCTGCCCTGGATCATGGACCCAGATGCTCTGAAATCATTCTTGGCTGTAATGTTTGCAGTGGCACATCCGCTTACAAATGAGAAAACATGGTCTTTAGCTGAGAGAGAAGGAGAAAACATTGGTCCTTTTCTGGCTTACATCAACATCCTTTTCTACAAAATAGAAAAAAAAAAAAATGGCGGGGCATCAGAGTGTAAACTATAAGTCACTGGTGGAGTAAGGGACCATGTAACTAAAGACGCAGCAAGATGAAGGCTGCATCTGGTGTTTCCTTGTGGACAACCTGGGTGAAGTTCATGAGCTTTTCTTAGCTTTGGGGTTGCTGTTGGGAGGATTAAATAAGATAACGTTTGCAAAGCACTTAGCATTACATATATTGGCTTCCTTCCATCTTTCTGAAAGGAAGAGGGAAGGATGGAGGGAGTGAAGAAAGAAAATGGTGATTCCTTCCAAGGACAGGCAAACATGCCCAGTGGACATCAGAAGTGTAAAATTGTGTTTTTGCAGGCTCCAGAATAACTTTCCTGTGACATTTTGGGTTTTAATGGATTCCAGAAACTTGAAATTTTCTTCACAGTCAGAACAGGATGTTTAACTTTCGTCCTTCAGGAAAAAAACCCGATGCACTCTCTAATCTCTTCATTCACTGGAAATATGTGGGAAATAACAAGAAATCAGGCTAAAAAAAAAAGCCAACATGAAATGTTCTGTTTTTAAATATGAGCAAACAAGAGTGTTGCAAAACATGGCTGGAATCAATAACAAAACTTTTGGAGATGAACCACTGAGAGTGATGCTTTATTAGGGGCAAAATGCTTGGGAGGTTCCAATTCTGGAGGCCTTAAATAGAGTTTGACTTCCCTTAGTACCTCAAGGGCAGAGAAAGGAAATGCTTTTATCAGAAGTAGATCAGAGGTGAACTAGCTCAACACGAAAACACCACCTCCTTGCTTCTTTTTCTTGAATTCTTTCCTCATGTGAAATGGGGAAAGGAAACTATTTCACAGAAAACACCAACATGGAGAAACTCAGCTGTCCCCAAGCACCATTGACATTTGGTACCTGGAGGCACAGTATCATTCTTTGGTTTTAAAGTGATGTGAATCCTGAATTAGACACTTTATGAAGCTGAGATCCTTTGACCTGGCCCATCACTGTTCCCAGAGTCTAACAGCACCAGACACAGGGCTCGTGCTAAGGAAACACTTTTGAATGAAGAGAGGAGGGACAGAGGGAAGAAGAACTCACTGAGATCACGAGTGGGACGCTGCTTTGTAAACTCGAAGAGAAGAACAGTGCGTGCGTGTTCAGTTGTGTCTGACTCACTGTGACCATATGGACTGTAGCCGGCCAGGCTCCTCTGTCCATGGCATTTTTCAGGCAAGAATACTGGAGTGGGTTGCCATTTTCTCCTCAGGGGATCTTCCCGCCCTAGAGATCGAACTCAAGTCTCCTGCATTGGCAAGTGGATTCTTCACCACTAAGCCAGAAAGCATGATCCTAATTGGGGGATATTACTGTGCTCAGCTGCAATCAGCCTGGAAACAGACGGGGATTTAGAACTGTGGGGCCTCACCTTTCCCAGCTTGGCTGATATCCTCGGTTACTTTTATAAAAATCCTAATGCTTGGTCTCATTCATTAGTAACCAGGTGATTCTTGGTCCCAATCGTTCCCTGTCCCCTGGGGTCTTACTCTGACTCTGCCTGTGTGCATCTCACAGTAGTCATGGACAGGTTCCATGCCTCTGGGAAGACTCCTGATTGGTCTCTCTTCCTCTTCCTTCATTCTCTCCTTCCCCCGAAGAAACCTCTATCTGTGCCTCCCCCAAAGAATTCTATGCATAGAATGGCCTCCTGAAGCATTTGTTTCTCCTGCCTTGAGGACAGGAGCTGTTTTATATAGACTCATATCTCCACTGCCCAGAATTTAGTTGGTTCTCAATAAAAGTTCACTAAATAGATAGATACTGCTATGTTCAGCAAGAGAAAGAAAAAGAAAACTCTTAAGACTTGTCAAACATGAAACACATCAAACTATTTTCTGATTTTGAGCTATAGAACCACCGAGCTCTGGAAAGTGAACTGAACCACCAGGATAGTCAGCCAAGGTAGGCAGGCGTGTCTCCAAGAGAAAGTGGTGTTGCCCTGGTGTCACTCTGGCCTCCATCCTGGATGTCCACAGTCTCCTAGGCTCAAAGATTCAGCTGGGGGCAGTTTTGCCAAGGGTTGGGACTGTGGAGACCAATTCTCGGCCAAGAGGACTGCTTCTGTCAAGGCAGGGAGAGGGGCAGGAAAAGAAGGCTGGGAGAACATATTTCTGAGGCTCAAAAGCCATCAGATATCGCTCCAGATCACACTGCCTTTGAGCACAGGGGAGCTGAATCAGAAACACATGCCACACGTTCCCTCCAAGTCACACACGGCTTGAGAAATCAAGGCAAGCAAAGAGCACTTTGAGGCCACGGAGGCAACTGGAGCCAGTCCCAGCGGCTGTTCTAGGGAAGCAGGGTAGGCTGGGGAGGTGGATGTTCTCTTTAGACCTGACCCATCGGACCAACGAGAAGTGGGGTCCCAGTATATAAGTTAGGATCCAACCCAGAGACAGATACCGTAGAGACTGAATGATTATGACCCTCACTCAAGTTCATACTTGAAAACCTAATCCCCAGTGTGGTGGTGTTTGGAGGTGGGGCTTTGGGTGGTTAAGTCATTAGGCAGAGCCTTCAGGAATGGGACTGGTCCCCAGAGAGCCCCCTTAGCCCTTTACTCATGTGAGGGCACAATGAGATGGCAGCTGTCTCCGAACCAGGGAGCAGGCCCTCACTAGATGCTGAATTTGCCGGCGCCTTACTCTTGGACTTCCAGAATTGTGAGAAATGCATTTTTCTTATTTGAAAGCCCCCTAGTCTATGGCAGTTTCTTGTAGCAGCCTGAACTGAACAAGAGAAACCACAAAGAAATATGATCAGGTGTAATGAGCACATGGATGAAAAGTCTGTACTAGTATCTGTAAAAAACTCACACCTTTAAAGCACTTTCGTAAATAGCTGACAGCCCACAACTTTACCTCATCTTCCCAATTTTCTACCTCCATCCTCCCCAACCTCAATCAGGATCCATCCCTCTCGTGAGTCCCCAGCTCTGTCCCTCACTCAGCTCATCGTCACCATGTGTTACAATCACCACTGCACATACACCCTCCTGTCCTCCAGTGAACACTTAAGAAAAGAAATAAACATTGCTCACATCCCCTGCTCCAGTGCTTGTGCTGTGTTAGAGACACAGAGGTAGATTAATCACTATGGAGACAGACAGGCGAGGGGGTAAAGTACCAGTCTGCTCGATAGACCCCCAGTGCCATCCAGGCACAGCAAGTGTTACAGTCAGGATGTAGTCAACTCGTCCACTAAGGACGTAGGAGAGGATGGACCAGACTGAGCTGAATCTTCAAGGATGAGTAGGGGTTTTCCAGACAAGGAAGGGCATTTAGGCAGAGAAAATAGCACATGAAAGGCAGACACGGAGTGACGGAATTTCACGAAATATCAGAACAGCAGGGGGATGGTCTCTGGGATTAGAGCACACTGCATATGATAAGCATAATCACAGTAGTAATGATAGCTACCCTCAGATATTTTGTATACTGTTTTCTATACACCAGCCAGGATTCTAAGTGCCTTACATTTGATAACTCTTAATCCTCACAAACAAGCCTAGGAGGTAGGCACTATTGTTTCCATTTTCCAGTTGAGGAGACTGAGGCAGAGCTACTCCTCTAAGGGTACACCAGTAGTAAGGGGCCAAAGTTACCAGGGTGGGAGCTAGAGAGGTGGGCAGGGACAGGGGCAGGTGGGGTGGGGGTGAAACTCGAAGGACCCAGGAAGCTCCCTCTGCACCTGCCAATCAGAGGGGCTGAAGAGAATGACCTGGATCCTGGAACAAACTTGCTGGCCCTTTCACCCAAGGTGGGCTGCTTCCTGCAAGCCTCATACAAGCTGCTCCCACACTGGGGCGGGGAGGTGGGCAGGGCAGCAGGGAAGATGCGTCAGGCGGGGCTGAGTGTGCACCCTTGTTGCTGGGCTTCACAGAGATGGGGAAGTGAGGTCTAGAGAAGGCGGCGGTCCCCATGTGCCCGAGAGGGTTCCTCGTAGAGTCTGCTCCAGGTGCCTGGTCCTCGGAGCTGCATTCCAGGCTCTGTCTTTACCTCATTTGTCCAATCCCTCCTGCTCGCTGGAAGTCAGCGCTCAGCACTGCTAATCCTGGCTCTTGGAACAAACAAAGGCAAAATGGCATCTGTAGTGGTCAGGGCTTCTCTTAGGAGGGGGAGGCTGGCAGGTGGTGGGGGGCAGGCAACAGATGCCAGTGTCTTGGGCACTACTTACAGGTACTACTTATCTGCCTATCTTACAGGTTTTTTATATGAAGTTCAATATGCTGATGAAATTTTAAAGAACTGAGACAGAGCCTGGCACCTGCGTCCGACGAGCACGCACTCTCATGATCAGCGAGGAAGCACAGAGCATCAGTGCTGAATCTCCGAGAGGCACCAGAGGGTGAGTATGGAGCTCTCGGCCCACACCTGTGATCCCCACGTGCTGAGCAGGTCCCACTGACACGCCAGGACCACTCTTGGAGGGCCACACTGGCTCTGGGACCATCCCCAGCATGCTTCCTCGAGACTGGGACAGGCTGCATGGATGCCAGGCCGCCCACTCCGTCTGTCCCCTGACATCACTGGTACCTGCACGTGTTCACACTTTTGCCTCCGCTGGCTTCCCAATGGCCTCGTGAGGTAGGCAGGCCACAGTGGTATTTACACAAGAAGAAAGTGAGGCTCCAGAAGGTCAGACAACTGGCTCAAGGGCAGCAGAGCTGTAAAAGTCCCGTGGAGAGTGGAGGAGTTTCAGTGCTGTTTTGAAGTACCAGGAAGGCACCATAGAAGAACTCTCATATGAACCGAGTCCTAGAAGTTATCTTCCTGACCTCAAAGGGAAAAAGAGGCTTGGAGAGAATCTGGCTCCCTCATGGGACAGAAATTCTTGACCAGCCTGAAGACTGGAGGAAGGAAGGTCAAGGGCAGTGTGTGTAAGGCTGAGGGGTGCTTAGGTCTCCTGTGCCTGCCAGACCACAGTGCTACTCATGTTTGAGTCCAGGCCCAAGACAAGAAGGGGCTTCCATGGTGGTTCAGATGGTAAAGAACCTGCCTGCAATGCAGGAGACCCGGGTTTGATCCCTGGGTCAGGAAGATCCCATGGAGAAGGGAATGGCTACCTATTCCAGTGTTCCTGCCTGGAGAATCCCACAGACAGAGGAGCCTGGTGGGCCACAGTCCATGGGGTCGCAAAGAGTTGGACACGACTAACTGACTAACGTTTCACTTCACTTCCAGGACAGGGAAGGGGGCAGCAGGCGGCTTGTCCAAACTCATGAAGGAAGCTTTCCAGATGCTGATGCCAGACACACAGTTCATGTGCCACTCTTCCCTGATCCACTGAGTGGAATTCATCCACTTCTGGCTCCCTGTCTAAAGAGCTCGAAACACACAGCCTTTACAACCCACAGGCGCAGGGGCAGCAGTAGGCACGTGGCCGGGGAGAGGGGACCGTGTTGCAGGAGCATACACACAGGGAAGTGGGATGTCAATTGTGATTCAAAACACAGCATCGTCTTCCAGATGTGTCTACACCGCCAGGTTTTCCTGTCTAGACCATGCGACTGCTTTCCCTCTCCCCACGGAAAACTACGAGAAGGTCTGAACACATTCTGAACAGCACAGGGCCTCCAGTGGCTCCTGAGAACGTCCCACACCAAACCCCGACTGTGTGCCAGGGCCCTGGAACTCGAAGGTTGCCGCGCACACGATATCACTAGGTCAGACCCTGCAGGAAGGAAGGCAAAGGCCAGAACCCTGGCGCTGTGTTTGGGAGCCATTCTGACACTAACTAAGGTTTGTCTTTGCTTTTCTTCCCTTTTTAAGATAAAAGCCTGGATTTCTACCTGAGAACGCGGGCTATGAGAGGATGCTGATGCCGGGGAAAGGGTGATGGGAGAACGTGTTGTCACATGTCTCAGAGCAGGCCATGGCCAGGCTGTGACCTTGTCTTAGAAAAAGAAGGCTGCCTGCCTAGCAGAGGTCAAGACGGAGGTCACAACTTGTGAAACTGGAAACTTGCCAGGACGGAGCCTTGTCTAGCACGGGGCAGGGGGTGAGGGGAGGGGAGAGAATTTGCAACAGGCAAAGTGGATAATGAGTGAGCAACTCAGCAAGTTACTGGGCAGAAGAGGTCAGAGGAAATGGACCTGTGAAATGGACTTTACAAGACAAAGCAATGTCTCAGCAGATAATGAGGTGGATGGAGGACTAGGCCATTTATAAATCAGAGTGCACTTGAACGAGAACCCTTACAGGTTTGATGCTTGGCTGGACTGAGACAAAACCACAGATTCTCTCAGCTGGGCTTTTGCCTTCTGGATGCTTCAGATGGGTACCCACGTAGTCTGGCAGAGTACGGAGGGTGGAGACAGTCAGGAGGCCTGGTGCCAAGCCTAGCTGCTGTTCAAGGAGCTGTGGGATCCAGAGCAGAACCTCAGTTTTCCCAACCACACAACGGGAACACAAGTTCTATGCTTCAAACCTCATCACCCCTATAGCATAAACACAGCTCATTAGGGTCTTCTGCAGAAAAAAATAAAAGGATAGATATAAACACCACAATGGGAGGTCTTTGTAACACACTTGCTATTCAGAGTCTAGGGAGACATGGAATAGTTGAAAGCCAGAGTTGAGAGGAGTCTCAGAGATAAAAGTGTTCAATCCTCCTTGCCCTTCCACTTCAGAGATGAGAAGACTGAGAACTGAGGTCCAGAGAGGTAGGTGGTTCCTCTTGTCTCATCGCTGCTTCTGAATCCAGGAGCTCCTCAGCTCTGTACCTGTTCACACAGCTGCTCACAGTGACTGTACCCAGGGGAGGTCAGTGCTGAGGGCTCAGGGCTCAGATGGAGAGGTTTGGAATGTGGCTCTAGGGTGGGCTGAGCCTTAGGTGTTAAAAGGAGATCAGTACCTCCCAGATAGGAAACAGTCTCTGCTCCAAGCTGCGAAAAGCCTGTTAGCACTCCACCGAGACCTCTTCCTGCGTCCAGGGACGCCTGACATTTTCCTACTACGAAAAGGCGAGTGCTCTTTACTTCTCTCTCTCTCTACACATGTGCGCATGCACACACACACACACACACACAACCCCTGAATACATTACCCATAGAGCCTAAAGCTTTCAGCTTAGATGCCACCAAGCTTTCTTTTCAGCCAGGAGCACAGTGTGACTGATGAGTCTGTCCCTGGGGAGGAACCCACACCTCCTCAAGGTCCCAAGCCCCTTGAAAGTTCTGATCCTGGCCCCCCAGCCAAGACATGCACCCAGTCAGAGACCAGCAGCAATGCTGGCCACCATCTTGGCCTTTACATACATTCACACCTATTCCTGTTTTTGCTTCCCACTGAACCTTCTACCATGCTATGCATCATGCGGGCACTCAATATATATATATATATTTACAAAATTACATGTTGAAAGAATAATGTTGCAAATCAAATCCAAGACAGTTGGACATGCTCTTCCACAGATGTATGGAACACGCAAAGGAAGTGGTGTTCCCTCCAGCCCAGGAGGACTGCAAGAACTGAGTTCATCCATTCACTGCCCCTACAGTAACAGTAACAGCCTGGATACCTGGGAGGCTGAGTGGTAAAGAATCCGCCTGTCAATGCAGGAGATGTGGGTTCGATCCCTGGATTGGGAAGATTCTCTGGGGAAGGAAATGGCAACCCACTCCAGTATTCTTGCCTGGAAAATCCCACGGACAGAGGAGCCTGGCAGGCTACAGTCCATGGGGTTACAAGGAGTAGGACATGACTGAGCAGTAACAGTAACAGTCATGAAGAGAAGAGCCATCGGACAAGCCATGTTTCGTCATAGCTGTGTAACCCTGAACGAGTCAGCCACCCTCTCTGAGGCTCAGGGTTCAAGAGGAGCCCTGAGATCTTGGGACTGCTGGAAAAACTCGAATAAAATGACCCACAGGGAGCCGTTGGAACCCTGACTTACAACAATGTAATGTTATTATTGCCATAGCATGAGCACACAAAGCAGAGAGCCAGCGAGGGGGACACCAGCCAGGCGACCTTGGAGCCACAAGCATTTCCTGTCCCTTGGAGACCTGGGGACGGAGGTTGATAACTGCGGATGGAGAGCCACAGGGAGGCACCCCTCCTCCAGGCTGAACTCTGCTCTTGAACTTCTTATCTTCTATTTCAGGTACTGGCTTCTGTTCCTTGTCCGACTGTCTCACACCTTTCACTCCCTTCAGCCTCTACAGAAAGGGAAGCTCCTTCAAGGTGTGAATAAAGAAATGAATAGATTCACCAACCCATCTGTCAATCACAATACTCCTTTGGGGAGAAAGCTTTTATTTTTAAATTGGGAAATAATACAGGCATGCCTCGTTTTACTGAATTTCATTTTACTGTTTTTCACAGATATTGCTTTTTAATTCTCTTTTACAAACTGAAGGTTTGCAGCAAGCTGGTGTTGAACAAATCTACCAGCACGACTTCTCCAACACCTCTGCTCATTGGATGTCTGTATGTCACATTCTGATAATTCTTACAAATACATTTGTTATGGTGATCTGTGATCAGTGGTCTTTGGTGTTACTACCGTAATTGTTTTGGGGCACCACCAGCTGTACCCATATAAGACAACGAACTAAACAATAAATGTCGTGAGTATTTTGACTGCTCCACTGACAACTGTTCCCCCATCGCTCTCTTTCTTCTTGGGCCTCCTTATTCCCTGAGACACCATAATACTGAAAGTTAGGCCAATTAATAATCCAATAACGGCCTCCAGGTGTTCAAGTGACAGGAATAGCTGCATGTCTCTCACTTTAAAACCAAAGCTAGAAATGATTAAACTTAGCAAGGAAACCATGGAGATAGCCAAGACAGGCCGAAATCAAGGTCTCTTGCACCTAACAATTAGCCAAATTGTGAACGCAAAGGAAAAGTTCCTGAAGGAAATTAAAAGTGCTGCTCCAGTGAACACATGAATGACAAGAAAGCAAAACTGCTTATTGCAGATATGGAGACAGTGGTAGTGGCCTGGATAGAAGATCAAATCTCCTACAACATTCCCTTAAGCCAAAGCCCGATCCAGAGCAAGGCCCTAACTCTTCCGCGAAGGCTGAGAGAGGTAAGAAAGCTGCAGAAGAAAAGTTTGAAATCATCAGATCGGTTTGTGAGATTTAGGCAATGAAGTTGTCTCCATAACACCAAGATGCAAGAGGAAGCAAGTGCTGATGCAGAAGCTGCAACAAGTAATCCAGAAGATCAAGCTGAGATAATTAATGAAAGCAGCTACACTAAACAACAGGGTCTCACGTAGATGAAACAGCTTTATACTGGAAGAAGATGCCATCTAGGACTTCCATAGTTAGAGAGCAGAGGTCAATGCCTGGCTTCTAAGCTTTGAAAGATAAGCCGACTCTCTTCTTAGGGGCTAAAGCAGTCAGCGATTTTAAGTTGAAGCCAGTGCTCATTTACCATTCTGAAAATCCTAGGGTCCTCAAGAATTCAGAATTAAACCAACTCTGTCTGTGCTCTATAAATGGAACAACAAAGCCTGGTTGACAGCACATCTGTTTACAACATGGTTTGCCGAATATTTTAAGCCCACTGTTGAGACCTACTGTTCAGAACAAAAATTCTTTTCAAAATATTACTACTCACTGACAATGCACCTGGTCATTCAAGAGCTCTAATGGAGAGGTACAATGAGATTAATGTTGTTTTCACGTCTGCTAACACAACATCCATTCTGCAGCCAGGGATCAAGGAGTCATTTCGACTTTCAAGCCTGAGTTTTTTAAGAAATATATTTCATAAGGCTACAGCTTGCACAGATAGTGATTCCTTGGATGGATCTGAGCGAAGTAAATTCAAAAACTTCTGTAAAGGATTCACTGTTCTAGATGCCATTAAGAGCATTCATGATTCATGGGAACGGGTCAAAATGCCAACATTAACAGGAGTTTGGAAGAAGCTGATTCTAATCCTCACGGATGACTTTGAGGGGTTCAAGACTTCAGTGGAGGAAGTAACTGCACATGTGGTGTAAACACCAAGAGAACTAGAATTAGAAGTAGAGCCTGAAGATGTGACTGAATTGCTGCAATCTCATGATAAAACTTGAACAGATGAAGAGCTGCTTCTTAGGGATGAACAAAGACAGTGGTTTCTGGAGACGGAATCTACTCCTGGCAAAGATGCAGTGAAGATTCTTGAAAGGTCAACAAAGGATCATTTAGAACATTACATAAACTTAATAAAGCAGCAGCAGATTATGAGAGGACTCTCAACCTTCTTTCCAATTTTGAAAGAAATTCTAATGTAGGTAAAATGCCATCAAACAGTATTGCATATTACAGAGAAATAGTTCACGAAAGGAAGAATCAATCAAATCAGCAAACTTTATAAGTGTCTTAAGAAACTGCCATAGCCACCCCAACCTTCAGCAACCATCACCTTGATCTCTCAGCAGCCATCAACCTGGAAATAAGTCCCTAAGTCAGCAAAAAGATTACAGCTTGCTGAAGGTCCAGCTGATGGTTAGCATTTTTTTTTTTTGAACAATAAAGTGTTTTTTTTTGTTTTTTTTTTTTTATTAAGGCATGTACATTATTTTTTCAGGCAAAATGCTATTTCACACTTAATACAGTGTAGTGTAAACTTAGCTTTTATAGGTACTGGGCAACCAAAAAATTTTATGTGACTATAAATTCATTTATTGCAATAGTTATTTTATTGTAATGGGTGTTTTAGAACTGAACGCACATCTCCAAGTTATGTCTGTACTGATATAGACACTGTGAGAGAATCAGTTTGGATTCCGTCGCTAAGTGTAGTACATGCCTAGGACACTGATGCAAGGTCAGAATTGAGGCCAAGAAAGGACAGAGCAGGAATGATGCACGGGGAAGGGTGTGGGCAAACAGTGTGTACAGAGGTTCTCTGCCTCTCCATGCCCTCCGCATGGGGTGCCTGTCCCCTCCAGAACTATAAATTCATTTATTGCAATAGTCGCTTTATTGTGATTTTTTGTCTAGAACTGTGTGGGATGGCCCACCCCATTCTGGGAATCAGTAGGAGGCTTCTTTGCCTTTCACAATAAGCTGTGCGCTTCAACTAACGGCAATCAAGAACTTTCTCAGCAATCAAGAGTCTATTCAGCCCCCATTTGCCATCCTTTCTCAGCTGTTCAGAAGTGGAGGGGCACTGCTCATCGGGAGCCCCCACGGGGCAGTACCGGGTTGTGATGCGAGGAGAGGGAGGCAGAGGCAGAGCATGGAAGTCTGTGAATTTCAGGCTCAGGAAGGGAGATTGGCTCTTGGCCAGAAGGTCATGGGGAGCCACAGAAGAGTCTGTGTTTTAGTGGCTGGAAACCACACCCGCAGCATGTGGCTCCTCAGCCAAGAAGGCCTTTGGTTGGCCTCAGCTCTGCATGGCGTGGCCATGTGCTGCCATCAGCCTGGGCTGGGCTGGTGGTGGGGGGAGAAGACAGCGGGTGTGAGCACAGGTCTGCACAGGTCAGGTCCAGGCAGACTTATTTGTGAGCCCCAGGGGATGCCTCTGTGGTCTTTCTGTGTTCTCATGTGTTACTTGGCCCATCTGTGTCTTTGTGTGTCTGAATGTCTACATGCCCACATTCCCATGTGAGCCCACGCCTGGGATAGGGTTAAGAGTGACTGCTTTTATCTAAGGTTCATGTGGGGCTTAGTGAGCACCAAGGGCTCTGCTAAGAGCGACTGTTCATTTTCTCATTTTTATCCTCATAATGACACCACGAGATTAGTATTGTTGTTATCCCATTTGATAATGGAGGAAACAGAGGCACAAACGGTTAAAAAACAAGCTTCAGGTCACGCTTCTAGCAAAAGGTAGATCTAGGAGCAGATTAAGGCTTTCTGATTTGGAAGCCACGCGCGCATCTCCATGACTGTGGGGGTAGGACCACGAGCTATGAGTTCCGAGTGGCACACGTGCCAGGTTTATCTGAACGTCTTTGCCAGGCTGTGCTTGCCTCACCGTGCACCCACGAGCAGCTACGGCTCTGTGTGTATTTAACTGGGTGAGGCTCGGTGGGCCGATGCTTCGTCCTGTGAATCAGCGTGTTTCTATGTGCCTCCGGCTGCTGGGATGTGCCCCTGTTCTGCACACATCTGGCTCCGACACGCTGCCTGTGGGGAGAGTGGCAGCGGCTCTAATCCTGCCGTGTGTGCCTGCAAAGCTGGGAGAAACCCGACAGACGCAGGCAGGCGGCGCACTGCTGGGGGCCTGGCTGGGTTTATTTTCAGCAACCGAGAAGGCCCCTCGGCATTTAATTAATTCCACTCTCTATGTAAACATCAGCAAACACAGGGTTCCAAAGGCAGAAGCAAGTCCCGCCTCACACCCCCTGCGGCTGCCACTGCTCAGGGACATCGCTGTGGGGCCCGCACGTGTGTGCCTGAGCGCCTGCCAAGAGGGGCTTGGAGGTCCTGCTGTAGCAGCTCCCCGGGATCTGCTCCCCAAGTCTGTCTCCTCACCCCATCTTCCCACCCTGGCTCCAGCCTCACAGTGCTGGCCCAGATCTCTACAAAGTCTAGGTTTGGTGATCTCTGTTCCCAGCTCCTTCTAGTGGTCTACCCTTCTCAAAGGATGCAAGAAAGGACCTTGCATCTTTTTAATGCACAGTTAATCTTTTTAAATGCACATTCATGGGACGTTTGGTTCGGATGGAACAGTTATTGACCTTAACATGCACGCGGGGTGTCTGCACATGTGATAGTCACCTTGTGTGTATGTAACACAGGGCACCTACAGCAGGAGAAGCAGAGAGGACCCCGCCACAGTCTCAAAGCCCCAGGGCCCAGTGCTGGCTTCACTAGGATAAGCTCTGTGAGCGCTGAAATACCGTGCAATGTAGGAGAGAGGGGTTGCACGGGTCTCTAAACCTTAAGGAAATAGCGATCAGTGAGTGGTTGTGGGGAAATTTTTCTTCTGAGGAATGAGGAAGGTGGGAGTGAAGAGGTACCCGGGAGCCAAAGCACGGATAGATATCAGAAGGAGGCAGGTAAGAGGTCTCTCGAGGGAATCGGGGACCAAGGGATGGAGAGGAGTCTAGGGAAGAAGCTGCTCCTTCTCAGAACACGTGGCAGATCCTACCCCACTGCAAACACTAACAGTACAACTTTGGGCAAATCACTTAGTAACCGGCATCTTTCCCCAAGTGCGACTGTGCCTTACAAACATAGATGACGTATGTTTGATGACATATACAAACCTCTAGTAGCGTTCACTTCCTAAGACACAGAACCAGTACTTTCAACATCTTATCTCACTCACTTTTTTGATGATCACAAAATATGTATCTGACACAGGTTTTATTTCTAAAATACATGAACTCCTACAAATCAGTAATAAAGAACAACCCAATAAAAAAGCTCTGACGTAAGTACTTGCCAGTGTTAGTGATTGGGTTAAAAAAGAAATCAGCAAATTAAAAAATGCACTGAGATACTTCAACAGTCACCAGAGTGCTTTTTCCCTCTTTACTCTTACTTTTTTTTTTTTGAAGTATAATTGCTTTAAAACATTGTGTTAGATTCTCGAGTCTGTCATAAAGATTGAAGTAAGTCACTCAGTCTTCACAGCACCCCTTCCTGGTCTCTGCCTCCATCCCTCAGGTTGCAGATGGGGACACAGAGGTTCAGGGATGTCAACTCTCTTATCCAAGGCCACACCCCAGTTAGGCAACAGAGCTAATCCCAAGCTAGGCTTCTCCCAGAGCTCCTGCTCTCACACTGCCTCGGTTTTCTTAGCTCAAAACATGAGTATTCTAGCTTGAGGTTCATGTTCGTGTTCAGTCACCTTGGGAGCTTTAACTCCACTGAAATGCAGACCTATTGGCAACAAGACAGAGACATGACTAGTGGGTAGGGAGGAGAGAAGGAAGACCAAAAGAGGACAGAGCTGGGAGCAAGCCTGGCCCAAGAAGGGGGTGTCTTGGAGCTGCTCCTCTGAGATCCTGGAGGGACCAGGAGCCTGAACCCATGAACTGTGTCACAAAGGCAGGACATCTGGTTGATCAGCCAGACCCAGAATAAATAAAATGCCCAGGGGCATGCATAGTATCTACACCAAAGCAAAACACTTCAACAGTCATTTTGTTCCAACTACAGGGAGGCCGAATGTTCCAACAGCTCTGACAGAGGAACGCAAACCAAAACCCATCCTATCTCCCCAGCGTCTCGCTTAGTGCCATGGGCTTACTCTTTATTTAGCACATTGCTTTTACTGCTCATTTTAGGCAAAGTAAAAAATATGCATGAAGCATTTGGGAGGTCCACACCCACCCCACCAACTGTCCCAGGAGCTCTGAAGTTCCCAAACCATTCATTCTCTCTCTGTGGGGACTTCTGGGAGCTGAGCCTGGTGGCTTGGAAGGGATGACTCTGTGTGCCTCCCAGGCCTGATGGGGGCAATGTGACCAGCTACAGGGAAATAAATTCTAGAAGCAGTGGACCAGTGCTTGTGATGGTTATATAAAGGGCAAGCTGCAGAGCCAGCAGCCTCATGGTGCTGGTCGTTAGGGCTACACCCGTAAATTGTCTGGTTTTCCGGTCTTCCCAGAGTGGGTAGCACTTCCCTACCTTCTTTGAAAACAGAAGCGGCCATTGCTTTGGCCAATGAAATGTGAGTGGATATGGTGTGTGTCACCCATGGGCGGCAGCTTCAAAACCAAGTGAAACCTGCCTGCTCTCGTTGTCTCTCCGCATTCTGCAGAGTGGCTGCCCTGAGGCCTCTGGTGGGTTTGTGACAGTCACGTGGTCACATGGGTGAGAGATAAGCATCTGCTGTTTGAAGCCACTCAGAGTTTCAGGGCTGCTCCTTGCCGTAGCAAAACCTAATTATCCTGACCCTGACCTCCCACAGCCCACACATCTGCTGGGGGTCCCCAAGTACAGCGCGAAAGGCATCCTGCTCACCCCAGTCCCTCTGATGGTGTCCATCTCAGTCCTACTATCTGTTAGCCACACGGCAGCCAGCGTCACCCTTACTCTCCAGCCCACTCAAAACCCCTCAACAGGATAAGGTTCCAGAGCTTCACGGCAGTAGCTCCAGTTCACCTTTCCAGCCTCAGCTCCTGCCACTGCTGGCTTCATACCCTCAGTCCCATCCAGCCCAGAGTTATCCCCGTCATCCAAAGGTGCCGCGCTTTCTCTCCCTTCCACAACTCTGCAGGTGCTACTCCCAACACCCAGAGTACTCTTGCCTTCACTTAACCAATTTCTATACATCCTTTGGGCCTCAACTTAACTCCCACCTCCTCCAAGAAGCCCTCTCTGACTTCCAAGCCAGACTAAAGGCCTCCTCGGTGTCTCCACTCTTATAGTGTCGGTCATTGCACACTGTCTACTTACTAGCAGTTCCCTATCTCAGGCTGTGGATTCAATGAAGGCAAGGACTGTATATGTTTTTTCCCCATGTTATCCCCAGCACCTGTCACAGCACTGGCCACTTCGTAACTATCAAGCAATATTAAATGTATGGATGATGAATTCCCCCTACCCCATGCGTAGGTCCTCTGACTGTGGGAGGGGGCAGCCGTCTAATGATGCAGGAGAAGCGTCCATGTGCACCCTGACTCCCCCACCACTCCTGCCAACTTGAAGGGGAAGGCAAGGAGTCCTTGTGATAAATGGAGGCCTTCTAAGTGGCTCAGTGGCTGGGACACAGGGAGGGCAGCAGCCTGTGGAGTAATAGTTTTAGGAGCAGTTTACCAAAGAGTCCCACAAACAGCCAAAACAAAACATAACCCCTGCAGACCCCCTCTGTCCCAAGTGCTCATCTCAGAGAGTGCTCAAAGGGGCTTAATGAATTATTGCGTCCACATTTCTTGCTGATAAATGACAGTCTCATGCTCCATTGCCAATTGCTGGTTGTAATATTTAATCAAAGTCTAGTTTCATGCATCAGTTGGTTTTGGAAATAATATTTATGGGTCTGGAATGCCTTCAACCTTCAGGCATATGGCCAAAAAGAGTCATTGTGTGGCAACTACTGGTCAAGAATATAAGAAGTGAGATAAAGAATTTCCAAAGGTCATTGTTGCCTGTTGAATGCCAGCTCCTCTACTGGATGTTGGAGATGACAGGATGGAGACAAACTGGTTCCTTCACACCCAGGACCCATCCTCAGATCCAAGCCTTAGCCCTTAGGTGCTTCCATCCTCTGCCAAACCCGATTCTTCATCTAACCCATTAGTTCAAGTCCCCCCTCCTCCAAAGAGCCCTCCATGACTGGCCTGCCCTCCAGAGAGCTCTTGTTCTCTGAGCTCTGCTTGCTCTCTGCTGGGCACACAGGCCTACTCACTGTTCTGCACCCTGGATGACCTTTACCCCTGGGAGTTCTGCCATCCCACTGGACTGCAGGCTCCCCTGGGGCAGGCAGGTTTGCTTCTTGTTTCACTTCTCCTCTCCCCACGCTAGACACCTACTGGTGTTAGTGAAAGTCCACTTGATTGGAATGAATGAATTTACAGCCTCTGGACCTTGTACACAAAGGAAGTTTAAAAGTTTTGATTATATTATAAATCACTCTCTACATTTTTCTCTTCTCCCTGTGCTCCCTATTTCGGTGACTATGCCCAGCCAGACACCTGGAAGTCATCTGGGAGTCATCCTTCCGCTGCTTTTAACCGTTCACTCATTCATTCATTCATCCATTCATCTGTTCACTCAGTCTTCTGTTCCTTCTGTAATTACAAAAGAAAAAATGTAATATCTGCTTACATGGCTGTTAGGCCATGTGGTAGGGGCTGGGCACCAGAAATGATGAATTAATCAGAAATGGTCTAGTGGGATTTTACCCTCTGAAGAGCTATTCACGTTGGTTTTTCTCCTCTACACCCCCAAGGCCACTGCCTTGGTCTTGTTCTCTTCATCCCTAATGGGCTTCTATCTGGTCCTCTGCCTCCTGCCTCCAGCCTTCTCCATTATCATACCCGATCAGAGTTTCCAGAATGGAGAGGGGGAAGTAGGGTAGGGGAAAGAGAGGACTGAATGAGGGCTCAGAGGGCTGGCTTCTAGCTCTCTATGTGAACCTGGGTAAGTCATTCTCTAAGCTTCAGTATTTTCAAGCGTAAAGTGAACCAATAATCTCCACTTTAGTGTGAATCTACCTTGGAGACAGACCTGGAATCAGAGGAACTCTGTGCTGAACAAGCCAAGCACTCAATCCCCCCAACAATCATGGGTGGGCAGCAATGCCTATTACCGTTTTGCAACACGGAAACTGAGGCTCAGAGAGGTGAAGTGGCTTACCCTGTGTCACACAGAACTGAGATTCCACACACAGGACTGAGCCAGAGCCCCAGATCTTAACCTGGACATTTTACTAGCTCTTTCAGACTGCGTGGGTGTACTTACTATGGCTAAAGGCTTTATATTGAGTAGAGTGTGGGATTTTGGAATCATGACTCAGTTTCCCCTAAATAGAGAACTAGAAATATTCTATCTTGGGGAGGTAATCACACTTAAATCTGTGACTTGTCAAAATATTTTCAGATTCTTCACCATTAAGTGAAAGGTAGGAAAGCCCCAGGGGGTGATTATGTGATAAAGCCAATAAGACAGCTTTAACCTGAAGAAAGCATGTGGATCTTACCAAGGTCACAAACTGCCCAATGGTATCACTGCAGATGGAGGCTGGAGAGCAGCGCAGAAAGGGTCAGTCTGGAGGGGGAGGGGGCCAGGTTCCCCTCTCCCAGAACTGCCTTTAGATTCCCCCCAGCAAACCAGTCCAGGGTGCTCCCCACCACCCCACCCGGCAGCTTCCTCTCTCATTAGGATTTCTCTGACAACCCCCAGGATTTACAACGTGAAATGTTTCCATTTCCCTGACATGACGTCTCCGCTTCAAAGCACCCGCGCCTGCCCTCTGGAGCCCAGGATGGAGGTGATTTTGAGAGGGAGACAAATGAATCAAGGGGTTGACACCCATCCCTTTCTTTTCCCCCCATAATACATCTGTTTATTATTGAACGGGGGCTTGCATGGTCCGTGATGAATCGTCTTCTCCTCCATAGCCGTGTCCCCAGACGGCTGGGCAGGCTGAAGTGTCTTCCAGGAGCATCTGCTTTTGATCTCTGGTCCTTTTAAATCTCGGGTTAAAATCTTTAGCTTGACGGGTCTGAAAGGCAGCTTCTAGCGGCAAAGGAGCCTTTAAAACCCTCAGAGAGGATGGTCTGTGTTCTCTCTGGAGAGAGCCCCTGCAGGATTCCCGCAGACAGGTTGAAAATAGAGTGAGGGGCCTTTCTGCTAGGAGGGACGCCCCCGCTTTGGTCTCGAAGATGCAGCTTTCATCTGCAGGCGCCGTGCCTCCTGGGGCCCCAGGAGGAGTGGAAGGGTTCAGACTGTTCTCCTACCCAGGTTGGGTGCTGCCTGGAGAGAGGCTGAGCCTGGTCCCCTGGACACCTCTGAAATTCCACCTCTTTAGGGAAATTACTCTTGACCACCTCCAACTGGCCACCTGCCCACCAAATCATGCCCCCTCTGCCGGGTGCCATTCCTGCCTCCCCTGCAGGTAGGTGGCGCCACACACCTGGCACTGGCCAATGGAACGCAGGCCACTTGCAGGCCAGACCCTAAAACATCCCTGTGTCATCCCATCCTTCCTTCCCACAAACACTGCCGGGGTGAACCCAGCCAGGGTAGAGCCTCTGCCCACCGGGGTCCCCTCACTGTTCCTTCAGTCCACTGCAGATACCCACAATAGGGCTGTGAAGGCACTGAAATTTGGGGCTTGTCATCACAATGGTTAGTGTCGCCCCAAGTTTGGTCCCTGCGGGAACCAGCACCCCGCCCACCACCCCCTCCACACAGCCTCTTGTCCTTCCTGGTTGTGCTGACATCCTTGAGACCATTTCATTCTCTGGAGGCGCCTCTGTGATATCTGCCTTTCTCACTAAATCGTCCTCTCCCAGGTGGAGACTGTCCCTCCCTCTCCGCTGCAGACGAGGGCCTATCGCAGCACGAGGCACACAGCAAGAACCCGAGGCTGCGGCAGGATGACAAGTGGCTGGGAGATGGTAATCCTTCTAAGACCCTCGATACTCGGCGTCGAAGTAGAGGTATTAGTGGGAGCTGCCTGGAAGATGAAACCAGGGGCCCTGGTTTAGACCCCAGCCTTGACTGGCAGGAGCGAGTTTCCTTTTTCATGTCACTTCCCTAAGCCTCAGTTTTCCTTTTCTGTTCACTGGAACAGGCAATATTCCCACCTCCCTAGGTTTGGGGTTTGGGGGAGAATAAAGAATGAGGAGCGTGTGCTTCAAGTCACATCAATGCAGGTACCTGAATCTTAGAAAGCCAAGGGTAGATGGGACCTTGGGGTGGCCTGGTGCAGTGTTCATTCTCCCATAACTAATAGTACAGAAGGCAAGGCAGGTGTTATCAAGAGACGGTCAGCTACTAGGTCAAAGGTCCACAGCTGCTGAGACTCAGTGACCAAGTTCAGTGGGAGAACTGCGATCGAGGTCTCTGGAATTCTGGACCAGGGCAAAGCCACCACATTAACACACCTTCCCTGAGCTCTGAGGCATAGGCTCTGGAGCCTGGCAGTGCCCTACCTCTGACCATCTGGGCAATCTCAGGCATGACCTCTATGCTCTCTGAGCCTCAGCTTCCCTGGGTTAGAAATAAGGGAGATTAAATCACCATCTTAAAGTCATCATGTAGATCAGATGAGTTAAAATTCATGAATGCACCCAGCACAGTATCTGATCTAGAGGAAGCACTCCGTAAATTTCAGTTATTCCTTCACTTTGATCTCTGAGTTTTTTATGGCCCGGATGGCGTTGTCTGAGTTGCTCAACATCTCTGCCTGAATCTCCTTTCTCTCTTCACTACAAGATGCCTTGCCTACCTCACCAACTTGCCGTGACTGTCAGAGCAAGCATGGTGTCACCCTGTGATGAATTGCACGGTATTCTACATGCATTAAAAGTTAAGATCATTAAGAACAATAACTACAAGTGGTAGTGATAATAATACCAGAGGCTGGGGCTAGAATGGCAGAAGGAATTGAACTGGAGTTGGGTTACAGCATCAGAGGTCAGGGTGGACCCAGCAGCGGCGGCTGTGATGGAAGGCACAGCACATGCTGGGGGCAGGAAAACCCTGGAAGGAAGTGGCAGTGGCAGTGGTGGGTGTGCTGTGGGCGGTGGAGGTGGAAATTCCAGTAGAAGTGGCAGCAGTGACAGACAGGCTGGTGGCAGAGGTGGTCACTCTGCTCAGACCACACTGTCCTGCTTCCTGTTAGCAAGCCCTGGCTGTCTGCTCTCCTGGGAGATGCCTGTGTCCCGGCAGCCCATCCCCAGTCATTGCTCTACAAGGTGACCAGGTGGGGAGAGAGCATTCCTTCAGGCTCCGGGTGCTGGGGAAGCCTAGGTGACCACAGACGACGGAGCACCGACAGGTGGGCCCACAGGTCCACAGACCTGATGTCTCAGGCCTCTGGTCTGCCAAATGCCTCCTCAAATGCTCAGCCACAGGGACCTCCTCCAGGAAGCTTTGAGAATCCCCAAAACAAATTTACACGTTTTCTTTTCCACTGTCCCTTGACACACACGGATTCATTCAATAATTATTCTCTGTGGACCCTGGAGAAGAACAAAATGGTGGCAGGCAGTTTTAAACAGGCCACAGTCTAGGCAGGATCTCCGGTGTCCTGGCAGCGGGCTGCTGCGTTTGGGATGCTTGCTGGGCTGTCCTCGATATTCATAGAGTCTGGTACACAGCAGCCACTCGGTGGCTGGATTTATATCACCCAACAGATACTTTTGGAGCAGCTACCACGAAAAGGCACAGGGTACAGTGGTTAAGAGCCAGGTCCCTATCTGGGCTCTGTATGACCTCAGGTAAGTTTTTCAATCTCTGCTTCAGTTCTTCAACTGCAGATATTGAGGACCTAGTCCACAGGTTTGCTGTGACGACTAAGTTATTCTTACAAGTAAAGTATTCAGAATAGTGCTCAATGCACATAGAGACATTGTAGGGAGTGTAAGCTGTAAAAAGGTGCCAGGGATCAGGCTGGGCACTGGTCATAGAGCAATGAGCAAAAACCCAGTCCAAGCTCTCATGGAGTTTACATTTTAGTGGGGGAACAGATGATATGTGCACGTATATACATATGTGTACTCAGGTGGTAAAAGGTGCTAGGAACAACACAGCAGGGTATAGAGATGGAAAGGAGTGGGGGCTACTGTGGAGGTAGGGACAGCTTCTCTGAGGGTGTGACATTTGAGCAGAGGCTTCGGTAAAAGGAGGTACAAGCCATGTGACCACCTGGGGAGAAAGGGTTCAGGGCAGAGGCCATGGCAAGTGCAAAGGTCCTGAGGTAGGAATGTGCTTTGTATGTTCAAGGAAGAGCAGGAACCAGTGTGGCTAGAGTGAGCGGGGAGGTAGGAGGTGAGATCACTGGGGTAGCTGGGGCCAGGTGAGGCAGAAGCTTTCAGGCCACACTAAGGACTTGGATTTTACTAGGAGTGAAGTTGGGAGCCAGTGGAGGATTTGAAACAAAGAAGTGAGAATTGATCAGACAAGTTTTTGAATGATTGCTTTAGCTGCTGTGTGAACTACAAACTCCCAGATGGGAGAAAGGCAATGCAGGGACCAGTTAGGGGACTGTAATCAGGCTTGGTGATTTGGCTGTGGGTCTACTAGAGCAGAGGATGAGACACTTAGGCGGCATCACTGACTCAATGGACATGAATCTGAGCAGACTCTGGGAGATAGTGGAGGACAGCGAAGCCTGGCGTGCTGCAGTCCATGGGGTCGCAAAGAGTCAGACACAACTTATCAACTGAACGACAGCTAGGCAGGAGAGGCTGTGGGAAGCGGTAGGATCCTGGACATATTTAGAACATGGAGACTACAGAACCTGCTGACTGATGTAGGATATGAAAGAAAGGGAACATTCAAGGATGACCCTAAGTCTTTCAGCCTGAACACCGGGCAGAAGGGAGCTGCCCTCTGCTGAGCTGAGAAGCCAGGACGAGAATCAGGCCTGGGATCTAGTGTCAGGGAGAACCCACTGGTTTTGAAGTTGTTAAGTCTGAGACATGCGTTCACCATCCAAATAGAGATTAAACCAGATATCTGAGATCAGGGAGTTCACATGAAGGGAGAATTCAGGCTGAAGATATAAAGGCAAACCTCCACCACACAGAAATAAGAACAGTAACATTCAGATAAAGAAAAGAAGATTTGGGACTTCCCTAGCGGTCCAGTGGCTAAGACTCCATGCTTCCACTGCTAGGAGCTTGGGTTTGATTCCTGGTCAGGGAACGAAGATCTCACATGCCAAGTGGCAGGAACAACAACAACAAAAAAATTTCTTGAATTGAGTAAAAATGAAAATGCAACATATAAAGAAAAAAAATAAGAGAGAAAAGGGCTGAGGATTAAGACTTGTGTGTGTGAGCATGCTCAATCGTGTCTGACTCTTTGCAACCCCCTGGACTGCAGCCCTCCAGGCTCCTCTGTCCAGGGAAATTTCCAGGCAAGGATACTGGATTAGGTTGCCATTTCTTCCTTCAAGGAGTCTTCCCAGCCTCTGCTGCTGCTAAGTTGCTTCAATCGTGTCCGACTCTATGCGACCCCATAGACTGGACTATGCAGCCCACCAGGCTCCCCCGTCCCTGAGATTCTCCAGGCAAGAACACTGGAGTGGGTTGCTATTTCCTTTTCCAATGCATGAAGGTGAAAAGTGAAATTGAAGTCGCTCAGTCGTGTCCAACTCTTAGCGACCCCATGGACTGCAATGCACCAGGCTCCTCTGTCCATGGATTTTCCAGACAAGAGTACTGGAGTGGGGTGCCATTGCCTGTCTGGGACCCTGCAAAATTCAGAGGTCAAGGAGAAGAGGAGGAAGTAGCAGAGGAGAAGAGATGGCGTGTCCAGTGAAGAAGGAGGAGGGCCAAAAGAGGGTGATGTTCTGGAAAGTAAGAGAAGGAAGTGTTTCCGGAAGGCAGGCGTGCTGATAGGTTGAGTAAGATAAGGACTGAAAAATGACCACCGAATCTATCAATGTGGATGAATGGCCAGGAGGTGATAACAGCTGGAGGGGGAATCACATAATCTGGAGGAAACTGAAGCCGAGATCTGAATACAGGCCATCTCCGGGGCTCCTGTAAGTTCACTGAAGCAGCAGGCATGAGCTGTGTGCCCTGGGAAGCACAGTCTGACGTGCAAAGCTCTTCAAAGTTTATGAGGGCTTCCAGAGGCATAGGGAGTGGGGAAGAGGTCAGCAGGTGGGGCCTGATTTACGCTTACTTCGGAACAATATAAAAAGTGCTGGGGTCATGAGCACCCTGCACAAGCCACCATGAGGTCAGCGGTGGAGGTCTGGTAGAGCCCATGAGGAATGGTTTCTGGCCAGATGGTTCCTTGGACAGAGGACGGTCTCATCTCCCCAGGGTTCCCAGGAGGAGGGGATAAATTTACTGATTTCTTTATTATTTTCTGTTTCATGATTTAATTCAGTTGATAGTATTACTGCTGATCTGACCAGTCCATCCTAAAGGAGATCAGTCCCGAGTGTTCATTGGAAGGACTGATGTTGAAGCTGAAACTAATACTGTAGCCACCGGATGTGAAGAGCTGACTCATTTGAAAAGACCCTGATGCTGGGAAAGATTGAAGGCAGGAGGAGAAGGGGACAACAGAGGATGAGATGGTTGGCTGGCATCACTGACTCAATGGAGATGACTTTGAGCAGACTGCGGGAGTTGGTTATGGACAGGGAGGCCTGGAGTGCTGTGGTCCATGGGGTCGTGAAGAGTCGGACATGACTGAGCGACTGAACTGAACTGATACTATTTTCAAATACCTAAGAAAACTTGTTTTCTAGGAACTGTCCTCCTCATGCCAGTTACTGGCTTTACACAGGACAGGGGTGCTTCCACATATCTGGCCAGAGGGAGCGGCCAGTGACAGATATTTTCTGAGCATCTGACAGATGCCAGGGCGGGTGGGGCATCAGAGGAGCAGGACAACAGGGGTCTCTGCTACGTCTCCAGCAGAGAAGGCAGGACTCGAGAGTCTTGAGTTTGAATCCCAGCTCCACCGCTTCCTCAGTGTGAGCCCCTGTGTGTGACATTTTCCTTCTTTGGGCCTCAGTGTTCCCATCTGGAAAATGGGAGCAATGATAATTCCTGCTGCGAGGCGTGGAGGGCTGACCAACAGTAATGATAAGAGTGACACTGCCTGTGTACATCCGCTGCAAATGTGACAGCCTTGTGTAAACTTTCCATGCCATCAGACCAGATGTGTATTACTGCATAAAATGACTCTGGGGACAGAGACCTCAGTTCCGGATCCAGTCCTAACCGTCTGCTAGCTGTGTGCTCTTGATTGGTCACATCTCATCTCTGAGTCTGAATTTTAGCATCTGTAATGCGGGCTCTTGGGGCTGCTGGAAAGACTGAGAACTGAGTAGGAAGTGCTTCTTCCTGAGTGGTGAAGAGCCTCCATGTCTTAGCAGCTACTATTACTGTAGTGGATCATTTGACACAATCGATAAGAGCAGGTAACAGGGCTGCTCCCTCTGTCAGGGGACGGATGCTGGCACTCCAAGGAGTCGCCAACACAGCACAGTGCCTGGGGGTGTAGGCACTCCCTTCATTTAAGAATTCGGCTCCAGGGTGGGAGGGCACCCGGCAGGAGGAGTATTCGAAGTTCTGTGTCATCCTGGTTTTGCACAAAACACGTGACCAATTCTGCCCCTGCAGAACAAGAAGCACCGAGGGCATGCTGAAGGAGATTCTGCAGAAAGGGAAGGTATGATGCAGAGAATTAGAAAAGAAAGTGTGTCTTTCTAGTCAGTCAATAGAAATTTCATGGTACCTGCTTGGAGGAGACCCTGTGAATAGTGTAGCCGGATGTCTAGTCTCCCTGACTCTGGGTTTCCCCAAAACTGACCCTGAGATAAGTACTCAAGGAGCTAAAATTTGCGACATGAAGCCAGGAAAGCTGGCGGAAAAGCAAAGAACTGAGACAGGGGAGGGAAGAGCCAAGAGAGGATCTGTAATGAAGCACTTTAGTCCTACTGGGAACTTGGGGAGCCCATGGAGAACGTGAACCTCCAAGTTATGCTCCTCCTGGGCCCAGGGAGCGGGAGTCCTCACTGGTCAATCCCCCGTAGTCACTTCATGAGGGCATTCCCGGGCCCCCTGCCCCTGGTATCCCCAGCCTGCAGCAGCATGTGGCAAAGTAGACTCCAGGGACAGAAAAAGTTCTTGAGGAAAGAAATGCAGGAGGAACGGCTGGACATCAGGTCGGAACGCACGGATGAGGTGAGGACAGGGCGGCTCCACTATCTTCAAGGCACGTACAGCTTTCAAAAATTACAGAATACAGTGACAGGAAGCCTTGACAGAAGACTGCAGGCAGTGACCACAGAATCAACGGTACCGCAGTAATCCCGCCTAGTTCCAGGCTAAGGGCAAACTCAGATGCTATGCATTTATTATTTGTGGTTTCTTTCTTAAATCTATCACTTTTAAAATCCTGTATTGACATAGAACGTACATGAGAAATATGCAGAAATCATCAATTATAGCTGGATGATGACACCAAACCAGTACCATGATCAAGAGGCAAAACATTAGATCCCCAGAAGCAAGTTTCCCAAAGCATAACCACTATCCTAACTTCTAAAGCCAGTGATTAATTTTTCCTGTCTTTAAACTTTATACGGTTAGAACTGAGAGTGCGTATTCTTCTGTACTGAGCTTCTTTTAAAAAAAATTCAATATTCTGTTTGTGATTCATTCACATTATTTCATGTAACTCTGGTTCACTTGCTCTTGCTGCTGCATCATATCCATTGTGAGAATCCACTCTACTGTGGATGGGTACTTGGGTAGCTTTAGCTATTAAGAACAGGGGTGTTAATAACATTGCTATACCATCTTTTGGTGAATATAAAAGTTTTTTTTTTTTTTTGCTCTGAAGAGTGGACATCCTTACCTTGCCTTTGATAAATCCTGCCAGCTTTCCAAAGTGGTTGTATAAATTTTGCACCCAGCTGCAGTATGTGAGAGTTCCGGTTGTAAAGGAGGACACCACCAGTAGGAGAAAGAACAAAATGGAAACAAGGTATGTGGATGTGGAAGTGAGCACCTAATATCACTCATTCAGCAAAGAGGTGGCACAGACGCGGTTCAGATGAGACTCTTGAGATCAGGGCGATGGCCAGACATGACCACAAAGAAGCAGAACAGCAGGTAGGGAGATCTCAGGGCAAAAGGCTGGGCCAAGGAAGGACAGGAATGAGTCTCTTGATCTCCTGCCTGATTATCCACCAGCCAGGTCTAGTCCAGGTTCTACTTGTCTTAGGAGTTCTCTAAAAGTGCACCTTAAAGAGGCTGGCAGAAACTCAAAGAGCCCTCGGGCAAAAATCAGCTCTTGTAACTCCTGCCCCATCCAAAGCTGACAATCTGACCTTCTCCAGGGAATTCCTAGGAGAAAAGAGAGATTTGAGTTTCAGTGGATAATCCTCATTACAGCTTGGGACCCCCGCTTGGACACAGAGGATGAGCCCAGGAGAGCAGACAGACTCATGTGGTCTGCCCAGCCCAACACCAGCTTCTTCCTGGAGTTACCATAAAGCCCCGCCTGCATCCGGTCACTCCACGTGAGCACTGCCGGGAGCTGTGGGTTGCCCTGTTGAGCTGAGGGAAGTGCATACACTTCCAAGTTCAACAACCTGGCTGCCTGGCAGTGGGTGCCTTGGGACTGCCCGGCCCTGGACCCCACTGGCCCCTCCCGCCACAGTCAGAGAAAGGATCCTTGTTGCAGAGAGGAGCTGTAAGGCTGCCTCCGTGTCTCACTCCCCGCCAAGGACCAGGTGTTTTGCTCGGCAGCAAACCAGACCTGTCCTGGAACCAACCTTGTCCAGACTTTGTCACCCCGTCCATCACCTTGGCTTGGCTGCAGGGCTCAAGTTGGCAGGAGATGAAATTCACTCCTCATTTATTTTCAGAATTCCCCTCTGGGGGTGGGGGGCACTGGAGTAAAAGTCTCTTGTGGTGACAGTGCCTGAAAGCCCTTGGGTAATCCTCTCTGCTGATGGGAATCTCTCAGAGATTCCCACAGGTCCTGTGACTGGGGAGGGGGCAAGGATGGAGCTGGAGAAGAATCCATGCTCTCCCTACCTGCCAGCCCTGACCCCTCGTACTCAGCTTTGCCTTTCTCCAGAGCCTGCCCAGATTTGCCATTGCCGGGCCTTGCCACACCAGTGGTGGGAGAATAGTTACCTGGTGCCTGGGCCCCAGGCGGCAGGACTTATTCCAGCCACGGCTCTTGGGGCACAGTGCCTGGCACAGGGCTGCAGAGGCCACACCGTGATCTCCAGCCCCAAACCGCAGGCCGTCCCTGCATCTGTCAAATGCGATCTCTCCCGGGCTGCCGCTGGCCCCTCCAAACAAGCTATCTTTATGAAATGAAATGACTGCCCTCCATATATTAAAATAACACCTCCCCAGGAAGGACCTCACGTCAGGGCTGCGCACAAAGGGACATTCACAGGCTGGCAGAGGGGAGCCAGGGGAGGCTTGGCTCGGGGCCCAGAGGGAAGAGAGGATGGGGAGCTCGGGGCTCTGGGGTTACAGACAGGAGGGCGGGTTGAGGAGAGGCAGGGCTGGGGACTGTGGAGACTCAAGGCTAACAAAGAAACTCTGGGTTCAGCCAGGCGGTGCAGCCCACTCTGGGCTGATGGGCATGCCAGGGCTCCCTCTGAGTGTGACCTCGGGTTTGGCCCTTTCCACGCTTGTCCATAAAGCTATGGTCTACACTGCCTACACTGCCCCCAGGAATGCATGCAGGGACCCTGGCAGAGAGATGGGGGTGGACAAGGTCTCAGAGGCCAGGACTTGCTTACCAAAGATGCTGTATCAAGAGTGGGCACAGAGGCCAGCCTGGGGGTCCACAGAACTCAGGAGGGTTTACCTGCATCCTGCCCACAGGCTGCACTGTGCCCTCTCTGAGGAGCCTCCACCTCTCAGCTTGGGAATGCAGCCCCAGATTCAGACTGACCTGGGTTTTGGTCCTGCTAATGCCATTTCTGGGGCAAGAAATTCCATCTTCCTTGACATCAGTTTCCTCATCTGAAAACTAGGGGTCATGGCAACTAATTGAAAAGATCCATCATGAAGGCTGAGTAAGAGAGTGCAGTCAGAGTACTGCACACAGTAGGCACTCAATACTGGTTTTCTTTTCTTACACTCCCCCATGGATCAGGATTTTTAAATAAGCTGAGATATTTAGTTCAGCTCCCAGAGTTCCCAGCCTAGAGTGAGTTAGCAAAGTTGGCAGGAAATTTGAAGACCTACACACATACACACAAAGCACTGAAAATGCAGAGGTTAGGCACTAAGTGAAATTTATGGGACATCGGAAGGGCATCACATATGAATTCAACAAATACTGAGTCCCTATCGAGCCCAACTCTAGTATTGGGATGTTCAATGTACAACAGACTCCAATCCTTGCTCTCCTGGATCTTACAGTCTATTGTGTGTCAGGGGTTGAGACAATGAACAAAAGACACGGCACAAGTTGAGGGCAGCTGAGTATTTTGGGCCTCCTAGACCCTAGAGTATTATGGGCTTCCTCAGTGGCTCAGTGGTAAAGAACCCGCTGCAATGCAGGAGACGCAGGAGACTCGGGTTCAATCCCTGGGTCTGGAAGGTCCATGGGAGGAGGGCATGGCAACCCTCTCCAGTATTTTTGCCAAGAGAATTCCACGGACAGAGGATACTGGAGGCTGAGGTCCACAAAGTCCAACACAACTGAAATGACGAAGCGCAGCACAGCACAGACGACTCTACAGCTTCTAACATCCCCGAAGGACACAGAATGGCCTTTGATGGCTGAGGAGGAGTTCACTGGGCCAGGAAGTAGGAAAGCTCAGAAGTGTATCCTGAGAATAGATAGAAGATAGATAGAAGACCCAGGAGGGAGGCTGGCAAGATGGAAGCCTCCACTTAATAAATGTCATTTTTTTAAAATAAATGTAATTTTGCATGTGAGGAAGAACAGCTTAGAGGCAGTGGCCCACCACTCTTAAGATGCTGCATTCACCACTTTGCTTCCCAAGAACTCCCCTGCCATCACCTCCTTCATGGTCTTGTTGGTAAGGATTAAAGTAACACTTGCAAAGCACAGCATCCTGTACAAAACAAAAGTATTATATTGACCTGATACAATAAATATATAACTGAAATTTACTTTTCTCTTAAAAGGGTTTTTCTTTAGTAGCTACACTGCCCCAGTTCACTGAATAATCACAACACTCAGTCATGTGGGTACATAGTAAGTGCTCAGACATTTTTGTTGAATAAATGAATGAGTAGATGAAGGAAGGAAAGAATCCTTGTACAGAATCACGTAGTCTCCTACCCTGGGCAGGTATTGGTGAGAGATGTGGAGGAGGCAATCTGCCCATCAGGGGCTATGATCATGCTGAACATGGTCTTCTTTGAGCCCTGACGATGGCTCAAAGACAGGCACGGTGGTCCCCAACCTCTGCACCCAGGCTGCTCTGGCTTGCCCTATGATAAAAGTCACTGCCCTCCCACTTAGCAGGTGCCATTAGAATGCTAATAATACGTGATTAGAAATGGTCTGAGACTCCCATTTCACTGACTCCAGGATGGCAGAGATCTGCCCTGAAGGAAGAGGAAAGACACAGAAAAAAGAAAGACACAAGGAACCGGGGCCCAGCTCAGGGTCTGAGGGGAGCCAGGGAGGCACAGGGCAGTACAGTCAGGGGTGAGGTTGGTGCTCTGCATCTTCAGGAGGACTTTTTGAAGCTAGGAAGAACCTGCTGGTCATATTACAGCCCTCACTCTCTTACTGGCATTTTAGAATCCAAGAAGCTCTGAAGAACCACAGGTGTTTGGTAACCTGGCCTGAATTTGCATGAGGCTTCCCTAATAGCTCAGTTGGTAAAGGATCTGCCTGCAATGCAGGAGACCCCAGTTCAATTCCTGGGTTGGGAAGATCCTCTGGAGAAGGGATAGGCGACCCACTCCAATATGTTTGGGCTTCTCTGGTGGCTCAGCTGGTAAAGAATCTGCCTGCAATGTGGGAGACCTGGGTTCGATCCCTGGGTTGGAAAGATCCCCTGGAGAAGGGAAAGGCTATCCACTCCAATATTCTGGCCTAGAGAAATCCACGGACTGTATAGTCTGGTCCATGGGCTCTTAAAGAGTTGGACACAACTGAGCAACTTTCACTTTACAGAGTCTTGATAGAACCCACTGTTCATGGATATTCATGTTTCACTGCACAACTATTGTGTTTGATCATGGGTGCTGTTTCAGACCCCAGTGAGGTATTAATTAATACATGGATGTTCACCTTTGTTTGCCCTCTAAAATCCAAAAAAAGTACGGACTTCCGAAACAAATGCAGCTTCTAGGGTTTTGGATAAGAGGTTGGGAATCTACTCAGTGGCTCTCCTTCTTTAATCGCTTGTCATTCATTCACTTAACCTATTCATTCTTACGTTCAGCACATCTTCACTGTCTTTACCATGTATGTCTATCCCTTTGCTGCTGGAGACAGAGGCCCTGGCCATCCACTCACTCAAGTGCACACTGAACCAGCTGGGGGTAAGCCCCTGAGACAGGCCCTGAGGGGTTCATCTCTCACTTCTCCCTGTTGTTGAACTTGCCCCACAGAGCTATGGTTCTTTTTCCATCTGGCCTCCACTCCAGGCCAGAGTTCTTATGCCCCCAGCACTGAATCTTCTGCTTTGCTCACTAGAGCGTGGCATGTACTTGGATTTCAGCAAATCAAGTGCCCACAAGGATCCTTGCATAGGAACAGAGAAGGCCCAGGCTCTGCTCTACTGTGAGGTTCATGCACAGCTGGGAAAGCAGGTGACCCAGAATGAGGCCTAGAGGAATCACAGACTAGCAGGGCAGGGAGGACCAGCCACGGTCACTTGGACACTGATTGCTAAGGCTCACTCCACTCCACACGAGGCCAATTACAAAATGCTCTGCTATTCAGTAGAAGGAAACCCACCTTCCTGGCATTCTCCCCATGAATCTTAGGAGTACTGAGAGAAGCAATTTGTTCCAATAGGTGGGTGAAGGAGAGAAACCAAGGAAGGCTTTCAGGAGGAGGTAATAATGGAGCATTTTCAAGACAGGGTTTTGAGAAGCCTAACATGTTTGTGTAATGGTGGTCCTGAGTGTGTGCTCATGTGCCGATATGTGCTGAGTAGACAGAGCATTCTAAGGGAAGCACTTGGGGACAACCACGAATCCTGGTCATGGAGGATGAGAGTGATGTGGACCCCACTTCGGTGAAGGACTTGCTTCCCAGCTGCTAGCACTGCCGCTGCAACTGTCAGCCCTTTCAGGGCTCGCCTCAGCTGCAAAGTCACCTCACTCAAGGTCCTGCCCTTCTAGCAGCACTCACATTCAATGATGGATCAAGACAGGTGTATAAAGCCCCAGGCAGTTATTTCAGATCCAAGCTTCCCCATGGAAAGGCTTTAACCTGCATCTCCTCTGCCGATGCTTCCTCCCCCACTCCTTTCCCAAAGGTTGATCCCAAGGGCTTCCTTCATAAACATGGGGCACACAAAACTGTCTCAGAGTCTGCTTCCTGGTGACCTCAACCTGTGACACTGAGGGGCTCAAAAGAGGGTGCATGAGAGGACTGTCAGAACCTAAGGCTGCAGAGGTGGGCAAAAGGCACCCTGCCCTTCCAATGACAGGACCCACTCATAATGCCCACATCTCCAAGCAAGTTTGGGGTTCTTAGCACAGAGCCAACCAGCTCTCACAGGAATTCAAGGGGCCCGTCTCACCCTGTGTATTGGCACTGGCTGAGCACATGCTCTTTGCACACTTGTTATTTAACAGGATCTTCACAATGGCTTGGCTAGTAGGTTTTATAACTCCTTATTCTTAATAGATAAAAGAACCTGAACACCAGACATATTCAGTAAATCAAACAGCTAGAAAGTGGCAGAGCCTGGATTTAAATGCAAGTCTGATTCCAAATCTGTGTATTCCTCCAAAGGTGGCCCCCACCCCTCTGCAGAGAAAAAGAACCGTGGTCTCTAAGGTCCAAACCTGATCTAACAGTTTGTGTTCTCTAAATGGAGGGAGTGAAAACCTAGCTTTTTTTCTGCTGGTTCCAAGAGTGCAGACTATGGCCAGGGTCAAGGCTGAGGCTGTGGCTGGTCAGGGCTCAGTGCCTGACTAAGGGCTGAGCCCAGGTATGTGGGGGAGTTCAGGTTCAGTCTGAGACCACAGGACAATGTTTGTGTCTGTAAAATTAACAAACCGTGACTTTACTGGAGCCATCCTTCCTTCTCATCCCAAACACCATCTTTTAAGCGTTAAAAAAAGGCAGAAAGGGGCGGGAGGGGACACCGAAGAGTAAGGAGACAGATTTGAAGGGGTTCCATTCAACCTTTTATCCATCATCAAAACCCTCCATCATTAGAATAGCTGTGCCCGTCTGTCCCATAACATTTACGGACAATCATAAAAGGGAGGGTAATGACTGCAATTACAACTGAAGGGTTGGCTTAATGAATATTAAACAGCTTTGAACATCAAAGTATTGACTGAAGTGGAAACCTAATCTCTCTCCTCGCAGCCCCTTCCGCCCTGCGAAAGGGCAAGGCAGATGGCCTGGCCTTCTGCGGGGCTGTCAGGAACAATTTGCGAGAGTCACCAAGTGGCACTTTGAACAAGGATTTCTACCTCAAGGCCGGCCCAAGAAATAAAGGAATCTACCATGATCTTCTCGGGCAGCAGTCAAGCAGTGGGGGAGGAGTGGGTCCATCTCACGGAGGAAACCTGGAGCCCGGGAAGCAGACAGGATGCCCCTCCCAACAGAGGCCACTCAGGTCGGAGCAGAGGGGCTCAGCAGCAGGAGGGGGGTGCTGTGCGGCTAGCCTGCCTCCTCTCACCTCCCCCTGCCCGCCTGGGCCCCTTTCTGGCTCCATCTGCCCACAGGTCCTCTGCTTCCAGGCAGGGTTGACACAGAACCACCCCCACCTCCTGCCTTCACTCAACCGTTCAGGCAATTAGGGAGCTGAACAAGACGGCCCCTGAGCTGAAAGGAGCTCATAGTCTAATGGTGGATCCAGAGATGATTGCTGCTGTTTAGTCGCTAAGTTGTGTCTGACTGACTCTGCGACCTCATGAACATGTAGCCTGCCTGGCTCCTCTGTCCATGGAATTCCCCAGGCGAGAATACTGGAGTGGGTTGCCATTTCCTTCTCCGGGGGATCTTCCCAACTCCTGCTTGGCCGGTAGATTCTTTACCGCTGAGCCAGCAGGGAAGCCCGGATACAGAGACACAAACAGGTAATTCTGATGCAGAGGGGGAGCAGTGGGGGCTGATTCATGGAGAAGCACAATCAGGCCAGGGAATGACCACAGTTAAGGCAGGTCTGGGTCCTCAAAGCATCCAAGGGTGAGTTAAGGAGAATGACATGGCAGCAGACAAGTGCCAAAATCCAGGAGACGGGCAGTTGGGGCTCTTCAACGAATCAGGGAAGGCTACTTAGAGGAGGTGATGTTGGAGCTGAGTGAGATAGAGGGAGAAACTTTTTTGTGGGGCAAGGAGGCATAGGGCAGCCCAGGAACAGACAGACACTTTCCCATGCTACGTCCTCCTCCTGATCACTTCCACCCACTCCCATTCCCCCAGCACACAGCGCACTTGACCGGCTCCCCAGGGCTGCTCTGTTCCCTGTGGCTCATGAATTGTCATGAACTTTGACCAACTTTCCCACAAGCTGCATCTTCTGGTGCTGGCCCTGCCCAGCCTCCGCCGAGAGCTTTCTGGCAGGGTGCTGTGAGGGACAGGTGCTGTGTTTGCTGCTTGCCCACAAACCCTGGCGATCTCAGAGCCCTGACATCTCTGAGGAAGCATCTGATCCTTCTCCAGAGGCCAGGCTCCTAGGCATATGCCTTTCTTGTAAACCAGAGACACAGGGCACAGAGCAAAACTTCATGCAAGGCTGTGGAATGTAGGAGCAACCTCTGTGCTCCAGCATATGGAGGTCCAGGGAAGAACTGACTCTTTCCCTCCCCTAGGAAGGAGCCCAGAGTCCTTCACAGATCACTCAAGGCTCCTTGCAGTCTGACCCCAGTGACCTTGTGGGCTCTTCTCTGGGGATCTGCGCTACTCTACACTCTAGTGCCAGTGCTGGACAATCCAGCTTCCTCTAATGATAGAAATTCTTTAATCCATCAGCACTACTAGCCACACCTGGCTGCTGAGCACTTGAAAGGTAGCTGGTGTGACTTGAAGATTGAATTTTAATTTTGTTTAATTTTAATGAATTTAAATGGCCACATGCTGCTAGTGGCTACTCTACTGAAAAGCACCACCCTAGCCACAAATCGGAGAAGGCAATGGCACCCCACTCCAGTACTCCTGCCTGGAAAATCCCAAGGACGGAGGAGCCTGGTGGGCTGCAGTCCATGGGATCGTGAATCGACTTTACGATCTGAGCGACTTCACTTTCACTTTTCACTTTCATGCACTGGAGAAGGAAATGGCAACCCACTCCAGTGTTCTTGCCTGGAGAATCCCAGGGATGGGGGAGCCTGGTGGGCTGCCATCTCTGGGGTCACACAGAATTGGACACGACTGAAGCGACTTAGCAGCCACAAATACATCATGGTCTCTCAGATTTTTTTCTGTGCCTCTGGGTCTTGGCATACATCATTCATTCTGCCTAAAATGTCAATTCCCTCTTCTCTGTCTGGTTTCACATTGCAGCTCAAGACTGCTTTCTTGGAGAAGCCTCCCCAGGCTGAGTGAGGTGACCCTTCCATTCCCCACAGCCCCTGGGCTTCCTCTGGTCATAGCACACACATACCCATCTCCTCTGTGTGTAGCATTTGTCCATTTCAGCTTCCAGCCTTGTGATGTCTGTGAAAGGGTGCCCTCTGACAGTGTGCAACAAATTTCTTGCAGGCTCTGCACTCCTAAACCTGGGGGCTTCTGCACCCCTACACCTGCAGAGTTCTGCACACCCCTATACCTGGGGACTTCTGCACACCTACACCTGGGGGATTCTAAACCCCTACACTTGGGGACTTTTGCACCCCTACACCTGCAGGGTTCTGCACACCCCTACACCTGGAGGGTTCTGCACCCCTATACCTGCAGGGTTCTGCACCCCTACACCTGGAGGGTTCTGCACACCCTTACACCTGGAGGATTCTGCACCCTCACACCTGCAGGGTTCTGCACCTCTACACCTGGAGGGTTCTGCACCCTCACACCTGGAGGGTTCTGCACCCTCACACCTGCAGGGTTCTGCACCTCTACACCTGGAGGGTTCTGCACCCTCACACCTGGAGGGTTCTGCACCCTCACACCTGCAGGGTTCTGCACCTCTACACCTGGAGGGTTCTGCACCCTCACACCTGGAGGGTTCTGCACCCCTACACCTGGAGGGTTCTGCACCCCTGAACCTGGAGGATTCTGCACCCCTACACCTGGAGGGTTCTGCACCCCTACACCTGGAGGGTTCTGCACCCCTACACCTGCAGGGTTCTATACCCCTACACCTGGATGGTTCTGCACACCCCTGTGCCCTGCCTTCTGCAAAGACCTGGCTGTGCCTTTCCTCCTCCCCAGCTGATTCCCCAGGGTTTTGATGACTAGTTGTGAAGTGCTGGGCAAGAACAAGGTCTGGGAATCATTTCTCAGGGAAGATATGAAAAATGAGGAGATTCCTTTGGAAGAAGAAGCTGCATCTGCTCAGGTGTACCCCCAGTGCCCAGCACAGAAGCAGGCACAGTGAGGGAGTGAGAATTTGGTGAGGAGGGAGTGGAGGGGGTGCTGGGAGCTGCCTGGGGTACAGGCTATACTGGAGAGCCCAGGAAAATCAATAGAAAGCCAAGCTCCACCTGCAGGAGGTTTCTGGGGCTTCCTGGTTGGGGCAGTTGAGTCTGGTGGGGGGTGGGGCTCTGAGGCAGGTGGAGTGAGCTCCGTCCCCTAATCCCCCAAGGGTAGCACATGCCTCCCATTACCATAAATGAGAATGGCTGCTAAATCCTGCATTAGGCTAAAAACTTAACACCCAGTAAATATTTATTAGTCACATGGACCCCTGATTAACCCCTGCTGCACCAGAGGCTGCAGCAGGCCAGGCTGCAGGTCGCCCACTTCCTGGGGCTGTTCTCCCTCCCCCACACTCACTGCGCACACTCTCTGGGCCAGGCCCGCCACAACGAACCCATGACTCAGAGCTCCCTCAAGGAGCTCACTCTGGGAAAGGAAGGAGATGAGTTCAATCCCCCCAAACCTAACTTAAGCATAAAGCAGCATGAGACACACAGAAGAAGCTACAATAGGGCACTGAAGGGGGTGGGGGGTCGGGGGGAGGATACTGGCCATGGAGAAATGAGAGAAGGCTTCCTGGAGGAGGAGGGATCTGAGTCTAACCTAGAAGGATGGGGTGAAAGGATATGGTAATGGGTCAGAGTCAGGGAGGCCACTGAAAGAGATGGGAATAGAGTGACTCAAGGCTGGGATGGGGGCAGTGGAACATGGGGGCAGGAGGAAACAAGGGTGCAGTGCTTGGCAGAGTGCAGGTCTGGGGACACAGGCTTCATTCTGTAGGCGAAGACATCATTAGGTTGAGTTTGTTCCCATTCAGGGCAAACTCACGGGGCAAATCCCCACCCCCCGCAGGAAGCCTTGTTACTGTGGTCACAGCAGTGGAGCAGGAAACTCCAGCTGCACAAAGTTCCCCAACCAAGTGCCTAGGATGCGTCATCACTTCTTCCTTCTCCAGGTCAGCCTGGCCCAGGGTGGAGGGTCCCAGAGCCATGTTGGTCCACTCACACCCTTGTGGACGATTCTCTTCCAACATGCATCCCTGTCCTTCCCTCCAACAAAATGCTCCCGGGCCATATCCCCATCACACCTGCCTCCTGCCAGAACCCTACCATTAGTGCCAATCTTCACACCCTTGTGGACGATTCTCTTCCAACATGCATCCCTGTCCTTCCCTCCAACAAAATGCTCCCGGGCCATATCCCCATCACACCTGCCTCCTGCCAGAACCCTACCATTAGTGCCAATCTTCCACTTGAGTAAGCACTGCCCTCCATATATTATATACTCTGCTTTCAAAATATAATTTCCTCCCTCCTCCCTCCCAACAGAGCTAACTCTTTAACTCTGCAAATCACATAAATTAAATTCAGTAAGCCTCCCTCCAGATTAATCAGATTTGACTCAATTTAATTCAACAGAAACCAGTCAACACACTGAGGCTGGAGCCTGGGGCTGCAAAGACATAAGGGGGACCAGGGGCTAAGCCTGTCCTCGAGCAGCTCACAGTCAGTGGGGAAGAAGGGCATGGGGCTCAAAGAACCATGGATGGGGGCTGAAATCGCGAGAACCAGATGAAGATCATGGGATAAGGCAGCTTAAAAGATCAAATTAAGTGAGACAAGCCATGTTGAAGTACCCAGCTCATGCCTGGAGAGTGTGAGGCTCTACGTAAATGGTTGCTAAGTTTAACATTTTCTTTCTTTTTTGTCCACACAGCATGCAGGATCTTAGCTGTCAGACCAGAGATTGAACCCCTGTCCCCTGCAGTGGAAGCTTGGAGTCTTAACCATTGAACTGCCAGGGAAGTTTCCGGTTGCTGTGTTGAAACTGTACTCTTTCATTTCTCAAAGAGTCCAAGGCTTGGGGGAATATGGTGGGAGGAGCAATGAGAACCAGCTTCCCAGAGGAGCAGGCCTGGCCAAGTAGCAGCTGGGCATGAAAAGCGGCACTAGCCCCACAAACCGGAAGATGTCTGAAGATCCCCCCAGCTCAGCCTCCCTCTTCGAGCCTGTTCCTGGTCAGAGTTTCCTGGGGAGTAAGTGCCATCACCTCCCCATTCCCGGCAGAAATGAATCAGTGCCCTGCATCTACATGGTTCCCCGGGCCTCCCGTGGCTCTCTCTGCTATGTGTGTGTGTGTGTGTGTGTGTGTGTGTGTGTGTGTGTTTGTGCGTGTGTGTGTGTGAGAGAGAGAGAGAAAGCATCAGACAGTCATACTGGGAGGCATACCTCACATGTCTTCAACACTGAGCCATTTTTAGGGGTCAAGAGCAGGTGTAAGGAAAAGCTTTAATTCTGAGGATGGCTTCCCTACTGGGAGGTCCAATCCTACCTGGAATTCTGCCAGCCCCAACCCCTGCACCTGCCATTCTTAGACCCAGGCACTCCCAGTTACTCCTGGGCCTAGAGGTCATCACAGCACTACCACCATCTCTCAATTTTCTATCACCAGGAGAAAGTTAACAAGGGCTCAGAAAGTGGCTTGGACTTGCCTGAGGTCATACCAGGGATGGTGGCAGAGCCAGGATCAGAAACCAGGTGTCCTGACTCCCAGCTCTGAGTACTCCTTCCCCCCAAGGGCCCCACCTACGGCACTAAGACCCCCATGAAGGAAACATCTGAGTGGAGTTCGGTTGCCATGGACCAGGCCCTGGACTCACTGCTTTGCATCAAAGAAGATTGTGACTCAGTTCATCTTGAAAATGACCCTAGGAGGTGGATACTGTATCAGTATCTCCCTCGTCTCACAGAGGATGAACCTCAGGCTCAGCAAGGTGAAGGAACTTGGTAAGGTCAACAGCAAGTACGTGGTGGGTGGTGGAGCTGGACCTAGCATGGGCCACCTAGCCCAAGCTCCATGTCCTTGGTCATGGTGTGCTAACACCTTTCTTTTTATAAAACAATATTTTTACTTATTTATTTGGCTGCATCAGGTCTTACTGCAGCATATGGGATCTTTGTTGCTTCATGTGAGATCTTTTGTTGTGGCCTATACACTCTCCAGTTGGGATGTGCGGGCTCAGTTACTCCACAGCATATGGGATCTTAGCTCCCCAATCAGGGATCGAACCTGTGTCTCCTGCTTTGCAAGGTGAATTCTTAACCACTAGACCACCAGGGCGGAGAAGGCAATGGCAACCCACTCCAGTGTTCTTGCCTGGAGAATCCCAGGGATGGGGGAGCCTGGTGGGCTGCCGTCTGTGGGATCGCACGGAGTTGGACGTGGCTGAAGCGACTTAGCAGCAGCAGCAGCAGCAGCAGCAGACCACCAGGGAAGTTCTTGCTAGTACCTCTCTGATCAAGGCCTTGTGCTGCCCTTCTCCTCCAGTTCTCAGCTCTACTGCCCCGTGATGGGGTCTGAGTGCGACAGGGCTCCATCCAACCTCCCTGTGGGGACAGGACCGATTGCCCAAGTCTGGACTCGCTTTGTTGCAACCCCACTTGGTAGCAGCCTGGCTGGGGGCTGTCAGCCAGCTGTCAACCACCCTGCAGGGAAAGCGGCATTTCTCCACAGCTGCTCTTGCAGTTCAAAGGAACGGGGGCCCAGAATCTTGGCGAGGATGGCCTGTATTATGACAGGTCCCAGAACCCTAAAAGCAAAAGACAGCTTAATAACGCAGCAAAGAAAACATGTCTCTTAGCCTGGCTCTCGCGGGCAGTCAGGAGCTTAGTAGGGGGGGTGGGGAGCTGCCAGTGCCAATCCCTTGCTCTGTCGGTCCCCCTCTGGCAACAGGCACAATCGCCCTAGAAACACAACACCTCGTGCCTGCCTCGTTTCAGCCCCTTCCACAGACAGTTAGGAACTGTCCCCTGGAACTGGCCTATGAATCTTGGGCATGCACAGGACAGGTAGCCCATGTGAGCACTGGCCGGCGCTGCTGTGGGGAGGAGATGGGCAGAGTCTGGCTCCAATAACACACAGGTTCCAGACACAAAAGTGGGGCTCTTCAGGCAGGAATACCATCACCTCCAGCAGCTGAGGCTGCCGTGGCAAACACGTTTTCGTGCTCATTGGAAACTCTTTCATGATGGGGAATTTGTTCATTAGTTGGCTGGGCTTCCCAGGTGGCTCCGTGGTAAAGAACCTGCCTGCCAAAGCAGAAGCCTCTGGTTTGATCCCTGGTCTGGGAAGATCCCCTGGAGAGGGAAAGGGCAATCCTTCCCAGTATTCTTGCTGGGAAATCCCATGAACAGAGGAGCCTGGAGACCTGGAGTCCATGGGGTTGCAAAGAGTCAGACATGACTAAGTAACTAAACAACAATGGGCTGGGCCACGAACACAGCTTCCTACGAGGGAGTCTATGGTCCCTGGGTTCTGACTTCCAAGCTCTCCTCAGCCACTGAATAGAGGGGACATTTAACCAAGAACAGGTGGGCCCACTTCTCTTAGAGAAAATTCTCTGAGGATAGAAACATGTATGTAATTTCAAAAGTTATCTGTTGAGTGTCATTCCATTTGGTGCCATAGGCTCACCAACCATCCTTCAGAGTCCCTGTTTCGCACCCACTTAACAGATGAGGAAACTGAGGCTCAGGCATGAATCAGGACCCTATGAATGAGGAGGGAAGGAATTTGAACCTGGTTCCTCTGACTCTGGGGCCATTGCACTATGTCAGGGTGGACAGTGGTTGGTTCCCCAGTGCACTCATGTTCGTTCTCCTTATCCATCTGAAGGGGGAAGATCACAGGCCCCAGAGGCCGTGAGAAAAGCAGAGGAAGGAGTCCTTATCACAGAAAGCAAGATAGTAGGAGAAAACTCACAATGTTTCATTTGAACTTGTTTGCCTTCTGTGCAATAACCGAATCAAAGAAATGAGCGGTGAGAGTCCTTCCAGCAATAAAGTTAAGTAATTGCAGGATTCACTGGAGACACACTGCCGGCTTAGAACTCAGCCGGTAAGCGAGGTCAGGTGAAAGGTAGCTGGGCGTGTGCAGGAAAAGGGAAGAGGGACTAGTTAGAGCTTCAGCCTCTTCTTCCACTTCAAATTTTCTTGATTTCTTTTCCTTTCTTACTAAAAAGTCACCTTGATAAGTGTTCTCCCCTAGGTGACTGTGGAAGCTTGGGAACAATCTAAATATGTCCTGTGGCCACTTTTTGACTGGAGTAGAAAGATGTTTTTAATATATGATGAGCTGAATACAGGAGGTTTCTGAACAGTATGCACAGTAATAATTCTGCTTTTATAGTTAAGTATTCATCTACATGCACATACATAGAGATGCAAATGGGCATGGGGAAAAGTCTGGAAGGATACTCATTAAATGTTAATAACAGATTGAAGGCAGGAGAAGGGGACGACAGAGGATGAGATGGTTGGATGGCATCACAGACTCGATGGACATGAGTTTGAGCAAGCTCCGGGAGATGGTGATGGACAAAGAATCCTGGCAGGCGGCAGGCAGTACATGGGGTCGCAAAGAGTCAGGCACAACTGAGCGACTGAACTAAACAGCGGTTATCTCACTAGATGGTAGAATTTTATAATTTTTTGGTTTTGCCTTTTATAAAGATTACATATTCTCTAGTAAAACATACTAATATCATTTTTTTAAGAGCAGAAAAACAAAAGCCTTTGGAATCACATCACTGATTGTGTGAACTTAGGCAAGTCACAGTCCCATGGCCTCAGCTCCCTCGTCTTTAGTGGGGCTCATACCCCCACCTTCACGGCTGCTCCATCCTGATGGTCTGAGGAGCGCTCACAGTGTCCCGTCCAGCTCCTGTTCTCGGGCCCCACCTCGTGTCTCTCTTCCGCTTCTGGTCTCTTCCTGCCTCGGCCCTGGTTTCCCGCTTCATGCAGTCTCCTCTCCTCCGAGCTGCTCTGGCCTTCACTCCAATTGCTGCCATCCTCCCTCTGAGACAGTCCTGGGGACGACAGTCCCCATATTCTGGAACTCTGCCCCTTGCTGCCCTTTTCCATGCCTGCTCTGCAAGGAGGCCATCCCCTGGCCAGTTCCACCCTAAACTGCAGCTTCCAGACAGGAGGAGCAGACTCACTCTACAAGGTTGAGGGCACAAGCAGAAGCTGGCAGAGAGGGGCTGGAAGTGTGGGAAGTCTTCCTGACCTCTCTGCCTCCTCAGCCCCATCTTCCAGTCCAGCCTCCTGAGGGGACAGTAGGTGGATCACTACTCTGGCTTTGCTCTAGCCATTTCTTCTGCTAAGCTAAGCTAAGCTAAGCTAAGTCACTTCAGTCATGTCCAACTCTGTGCGACCCCACAGACGGCAGCCTACCAGGCTTCCCCATCCCTGGGATTCTCCAGGCAAGAACACTGGAGTGGGTTGCCATTTCCTTCTCCAATGCATGAAAGTGAAAAGTGAAAGTGAAGTCGCTCAGTCATGTCGGACTCTAGTGACCCCATGGACTGGAGCCTACCAGGCTCCTCCATCCACGGGATTTTCTAGGCAAAAGTACTGGAGTGGGGTGCCATTGCCTTCTCCTTCTTCTGCTAGGTATGCTCTAAATAATAATTATTAAATACTTACAGATACTTGCTATAATCCTCACGTTAATGTGTGAGGTGGGTACTCTTAACAGCCCCATTTTACAGATGAGGAAACCGAGGTTGACACAAGTGAGCACACATGCACTGTTTCCATCTCCGGGTCACTTTAGGATAGAAGGGGGCAAATGTCTTATTTCCAGGTGGGAAAAAAGGCCGAAGAATCCTCTGGAATCACACAGGACAATAATACACCATCACTCCTCTATGACAAACATCCATTTGACAAACACCAGCCACACGTGGGCAAAGCCCTGGTCTTGGGTCCAACCTGGACCCTGCCTCAGAAAGAGATGAGGCGTTCTTGTGAGTGCCATGCGTCCCCAGCAAGGTCACACGCTCTCAGAGGGCAGGCCCTCACCTCCTCCATCCCTTGTCTCTCCTCCAGGACCAGCTGCCCCATGCGCAGCACCCACTGCAAAATGAACATATAGGGCCCCTTATTAATAAACTCTTAAGAATTTCAAAACAGTGACAGCAAAGCCCTGAAACAAGCATGCAGGGTGGGGGTGGTCTCGTGCCTGTGAAGCGGGCCTGCCCCACTCTGTGCCAGCCCCGTGCCCAGCACAGAGTAGGCAGACAGCAAGCAAACCACCATAAAAATGAATGGAATCTGTGTGGCTCATGCCAATGCAGAGCATTCTGGCCTCCTCAAGGCAGCTGGGCTGGAGGTGGTTTGGATTTTCTTTTTCCCAGTTGCAGTCCTTTCCATCTCTTGGAGGAGGGGGCTGACGGAGGCACAGGGTTCAGGGGCTACAGTTCACATAGAAAACACACTTGCCTGGACGAGCGAGGGGACAGCAGGGAGCAAGAGGCATTTCTGAGCCATTCTCCTTGTTTCTTGCCACAAGATATAAACTAATCTAGTTAGTTAGAAAAACATGGTTTATTGCAATCTAAGTAATTTGTATTTCTTTTTCTACCACAAGATGTAAACTAATCTAGTTAGCTACAGCAAGTTGGTTTAACTGAATTCAGAGTAATTACACTGCAAAGTAAAGCGATGTGTGTGTTTTTTTGGTTTGCCCGGGCTTTTTTTTTTTCCCCCTTGCCAGTATTCAAAGGTTGAGACATATATGCATTTATGATTAAATAAAACCCAGCCGTCTTTTGGTTTGCCGGGGCCTTGGCTTCTCTGGAGGGTCTCAGCCCCCATCACCACCACCTGGGATTTCCCGAAAATGTGCTGGAGGTGGCATGGAAAATCTAGTATGTGCTCTGGTGGAAAAACAATTTGTAACAACATTTCCTGGAGCAGTCCAGCTCCAACTCATTGGGAGGGTATTTACCAAATGCTAGGAGGGCTGAAGGGGCAGCTCAGGGCTGGGGAGAAGGGACACTGGGCTTCGTCCTGGTCACTTTGGGGAGGTAGCGGGGCTCCAAGGCAGCCTCTCTGTGTGCTGGGCCCTGAACTCCCTCTACCCAGGCCTGTCATGTCCTGGGGATGGCCAGGGCACATTACCCGCTCCCTAACCATTACCGCCCCACCACAGGTCAGGGAGAGGATGGATGGTCATGGCCAGGAAATGACCAGCCTGAGGCCACAAAGCAGGAATGAGCTCAGGACAACCAGGCAGCATGGCTAACCCCAGAACCCCCTGCCTTTCTACAGGGCCAGGCGACTGATGCCCACTGGCACGCCCTCTGTGGCAGGTTGATGATCAATGCTCCCAGGGGCTGGGCAGCTTGACCCTGAGAAGTTCTTCCTTGCTTCTACTCTGCTTTTCCACCAGGCCTGGCTCTGGCTTCTGTGACCTGGTCTTTCCCTTCTGCTGCAGGACAGCCCTGCAGATATCTGGAGAAAGTGACCTCGTCCTCCTCAAGCCTCTCTTCCCGGGTCTGACTCCAGGTTCTTGCACTTCCAGTAGCTCCCCTGCTCCACGCCCACTGCCTCCTCTAGACACAGACCCCCTCTCTCCTCACCACCCATGAGCACCAAGGAGCACACAGCCTTTTCTCCAAACTGCCCTGTGGGCTGGAAACAGGGTTTGGTCAGGCTAAGCCAATAAGGTATCCAATGGTGATCCCATGGAAATAGGGACACTTTGAAGGGACAAATAGGAAAAGGAGTACGTCAAGGCTGTATATTGTCCCCCTGCTTATTTAACTTCTATGCAGAGTACATCATGAGAAACACTGGGTTGGAGGAAGCACAAGCTGGAATCAAGATTGCCGGGAGAAATATCAATAACCTCAGATATGCAGATGACACCACCCTTATGGCAGAAAGTGAAGAAGAGCTAAAGAGCCTCTTGATGAAAGTGAAAGAGGAGAGTGAAAAAGTTGGCTTAAAGCTCAACATTCAGAAAATGAAGATCATGGCATCCGGTCGCATCACTTCATGGCAGATAGATGGGGAAACAGTGGAAACAGTGGCTGACTTTATTTTTCTGGGCTCCAAAATCACTGCAGATGGTGACTGCAGCCATGAAATTAAAAGACACTTACTCCTTGGAAGGAAAGTTATGATCAACCTAGGCAGCATATTAAAAAGCAGAGACATTCCTTTGTCAACAAAAGTCCGTCTAGTCAAGGCTATGGTTTTTCCAGTGGTCATGTATGGATCTGAGAGTTGGACTGTGAAGAAAGCTGAGCACCAAAGAATTGATGCTTTTGAACTGTGGTGTTGGAGAAGACTCTTGAGACTCCCTTGGACTGCAAGGAGATCCAACCAGTCCATCCTAAAGGAGATCAGTCCTGGGTGTTCATTGGAAGGACTGATGTTGAAGCTGAAACTCCAATACTTTGGCCACTTGATGCGAAGAGCTGACTCACTGGAAAAGACCCTGATGCTGGGAAAGATTGAGGGCAGGAGGAGAAGGGGGCGACAGAGGATAAGATGGTTGGATGGCATCATCAACTCGATGGACATGGATTTGGGTGGACTCCGGCAGTTGGTGATGGACAGGGAGGCCTGGCATGCTGTGGTTCATGGGGTTGCAAAAAGTCGGACACGACTGAGCGACTGAGCTGAACTGAACTGAAGTGACACTGTTAAAGGTAGAGAGACGCCTGATAGGATCCCTTTGGTCTGGCAGATCCAGCTGGTGGCTGACCTGGCATTACCATGCCCATCATATTCAGACCAGGTGTCCCCCTTTCCCTCTGACCTTAACGGATGAATTTTTTTTCTTTTTTGCCACACCCTGCAGCATGTGGGATATTTGTTCTCAACTAGAGATCGAACCCATGCCCTCTGCAGTGGGAATGTGCAGTCTTAACCACCGGACTGCCAGGGAAGTCTCGACAGGTGAAATTCTAAGTGGCTGCTTTTTTGTCCCTTGAGATCCCAGCGCAGACCCAGGTGGGAACACACAGGGTGGCCAGCACCCCATGGATGTGAGCTCCTATTAAAGCAAGAGACACACCGCAGAGTTACCACTTCCCTCTCCCTTTCTTCTCTCCCATCACGCTGCCCCACCACCTGGCTTCAGGAGCAGAGTGGACATGTCCTTTCTGGTTGAAAACATCTGGAGAATAGCAGAACAGAAGTAAAGAAACTCAGGGGGAGAAGGAGACAGAGCCTCCTCTGTGCCTACACAGCCAAATGTTACCTTTTAATCATCATATCATCCTCGCTGCCATTTTACAGACGAGGACACTGAGGCATAGTCTATCAATCTGCTCAAGTTCAGCAAATGACTGAATGGCAAGGCCAGGCTGGAACCCAGCCCTCCCTCCCTGTCTATCCTGTGTCACCTCCACCACCCCACATGGCCTCCTGCCTCAGCAAAGTGCTAAAATTCCTGTTTCCAGGCTTCTAGACTCTGTATATTTCCAACGTTCCCAACAAACCCTACCTATGGCAGGACCTGGATAACTGAAAATGGGGGGAAGTCACTCACTTTTGGAAAAACTTTGGGACCTGGCAGGTGAAGCTGGGAGCCCCGACCCCAGGCTGTGTCCCTGAAGCCAGCCAGTGACCACAAAAGCCTTCCTTCACGGTCACCTTACCAAAGTGACTCCTGGCCCAGGCCTCTGAAAGCCAGAACTAGCCCCAAGGATGCAGGCATAAGGCCAACACCAGAGAATCAGGAAGGGGAGGGATCTGACCCGAGACGGCTCACAATCAGAGAGGTGTTTCTTAGGGCATTTCCTGCTCTCAGCTCTTCTCTCTCGGGTTCCCGTCCTGGTGACCCGGACAGACTCTGCTGGGCCAGCCGTGGGAGAGGAGCAGGCCTCATCGCGGATGGCGAGGGTGCTGGGCGCTGTGTGATGGACGGTTGGAATTAATGAAGGAAGGGACTCGGAGCCAGCGTGCTTGCCCGGCGGCAATCTTAGCAGCAGTGTGCAATTGGATAATTGAAATCAGGGGTGAGCACCGGTATGCAAGGCACCAGCTTCCAATACAAATATCAACGACCACTCCGGCACCCACCCACCCTCTCTCCCTCCACAGCCAAATCTTCCAGGGTGTCTGGCTCGGCCCCCACTGTGGAGAGAAGGAGTGTTGGCGTTGATGCGGAGGCCGAGTCAGCAGAACCTCAAAGTGGCCCTGCAGGGAGGATGGAGATGGAGTTACCCCTTCCATAGGGGCCAGTGGGGAGCTGAGTCAGCTGGGAGTGTACCAAGCCCTCGGCTGGATGCTAGGGGGTCGGTGGTGAACAGACAGACGTGGCCCTCTCTGTACCATGCTGAGAGTACAGACCTGGTTAGATGTGGTCCCTGCCCCCCAGGGTCGTGGGGAGAACAGGCTCACGTGCAGCACCCCCAATACAGTCAGATAAACCACAGGGCAGGGGTGGCCAGAACAGGGGTGCCTGGGGCAGGCAGGGTCTGTGTGGCTGTGTACTCAGAGTCCTTGGAACATCCCCCGGTGCATAGCAGCTGCTCAGAAAGCACGTCTTGGGAGTGAAAGGAGTGAGATACAGGGAAAGGCTTCCAAGCTGAGGAGTATCGCACACAGAGGTTGGGAGGTGCCAGAGACCGACTGACCTGTGCAGGAGACCAGGCCTCAGGGGGTCAGGCAAGGGGTCAGAGGCTGTAAACTCTTCCTAAAGGCCCCAGAAAGTTGAAAATGCCTGCCTGAGTTCAGACAGTCCCTCAGGGATTGATTCAGAGCCAGAGGCATGGGGCGTCCTTTTAATAATCCCTGTGTTTTGTACTCCAGGCCCTGCGCTGGGTCACTTGCACAAGCACTCACACAAGCGGCTTCCCCCAGTCTCCTTCCATGACCCACTGAGAGACTCTTTACTGACCCATTTTACAGGTGAGTCAAATAAGACTCTAAAGGAAAAATTAGGTCCCTAGACCCACACAGCTTGGATTAAGCAATGATGAAGGCCAGGTGATTGGGACATCCACGCTTTCACTCCCTGGAGCAGAACTCCAGGTAAGGCAGGGCAGAGGGAACAAGGGCCAGGCCTGCATTCATGCTCAGCTGTCTCCTCAGGGCCGGATTATCTGGACCCAGAGCTCCCTGGCTCTGCTGGCTTGGGAGGGGGCGGTCCTGGGAGTCACAGCCTCCTGGGACAAGGGCATGAAGTGGCCGCTGCGCCCCGTGCCAGGCTCTGGGAGCCAAACACTCGGGGGAACACTGCAGTGCCACCGCCCCTCCCCTGCTCCACATCGGTGACCCTGAGCTGCAGCACAGCCACAGCTGACAGGTCTCTGGGAGACACCTGTTTTTCATTGCAAGCCCCTTTGGCTCTCTGGCAACGACTGTGTTTGTTTTGGGGGTGGGGGGGCGGTCAGGGTGGGAGCGGAGAGTTTCTGCGGGTCTGCAAGGCCCTGGGGTTGCTGGGGAGGCCACAGCCGGCCCTGAGGAAAATGAATGTTGGGAGGGCGGCCGGTGCAGCACAGATCCTGGCCTCGCTCCTGCCCTCACCAGCAGAGGGGCTGCAGACAGTGGGGAGCGGCCGTGAGCAGTCACAGGCAGGGTGGGAGGGAGACGAGACTGTGGAGGCCAGGCCCGTACAGCAGCCTCTCTTGACTCCCCGTCTCCCCTCAGAGTTATCTACTTGTCCACTCATTCAACACGGGAACATCCACTGAGCTGCCACAAGGACCCACTACTGTTCGGAGGTCTCAGTCACAGGCCCCTGGCCTCAAGGGGCTCACAGTCTGTCTGGCTGGGGGGACAGCTGAGCAAGCAGACTAGACATGTGATGAGTGCTGTGAAAAGGGCAGCAGCTCAGGGAGCTGGGAGAAGCATGCAGGGCGGAGGGGCTCAGGAACAAGGTCAGTCAAGGAGGACTTTCAGGAGGAGGGGGCATTGTACAGCCTCTGCAAAATGACATCTCAAACAGGGTGAGAAGCAACGGCTGAGGGAATGGCTGTGGAAGAAAACTGCATTCATGGCAACAAATTCCACACGGCTGGAGAAGAGCCAGGACTCAGGGCTGGAAGGAGAAAGGGGCAGGTTGGGGGGCTTTTTATCCCCTCCTTTAATGCCCTCACATTTGTCCCCTTCTCTCCCCCCAGTCAAACCCACTTCCCTTTCTTCTTTGCCCTCCTTTCCATTCTCTCTTTTCAATCCTCTCCTCTCCCCAGCCCAGTGGTGATAACGAGTCACATCTTGAGAGCACCCTCTGTGTCTCAGGTGCTGGCTACAGCTCTTGACACAGTTTAATGTTTGCATTAAAACTTTTACAGATGATGACACAGGCTGTAAGAGGCTAAGTCACTCGATCAAGATCACCCCAGAGCTTCTGCAGAGCAGAATCAGGATCACAGTCAGAAGCCCCAGCTTTGGTGTCACAGACTGAGTCCAGTCCCCAAAGGGCCAACCCCAAGACTCCCCTGGACGACTGTGGACCAAGATGTTGAGAAGAAACAGTTCCACAGGCCCTGGATCTGATCCCGTGATGAGCACACGGGCCACACAGGAGGTGATCCAGGGCCAAAGCTCCCTAAGTGCGGTCCTAGTAAGGAGCAGCGGCCCTGAAATGCTGCCTGGTTAGGGCGAGGCAGCCTGGGAGAAGCAGGCTGGGGTCTGAGCCTTCATGTAGGATCTCTAAGGAGGGCCTGGGGGAGGTCAGGAAGGGCTTCCGGGAGGCAGGGACATGGATGCTGGACTCCAGAGGGCACACACGGTGAGCCGGAGATGCTGAATGCCTACATCCAAGATGCCCCTCTGGGCCTATCTTTCCTGCCACAATCAGGATCCTTTCCCTCCCGTTGGAGAGTGGGAAGTTGTACAGCAAGGAGAGAAGCCATTGCCTCAGGGCTCATGAAATATTCTTCCCAAGCTCCAATGACTGAAAAACCAGTGTTACCGCTTCCCTGTGGCCTTTCCTGGGCAAATCCTCCTGAATTCCTGTTATGATCTATGACACGTGTGTTGGCATGTAGCGTGTGCTACGGGGAAGAACTTTAGGGTCAGGATGAGCAGGTTTGGTTTTGCTTATTTGTTTGTGATAAGTAGCTTTCCCACTACCGCCTATTAACATGCATTGTCCTGTCTTGTTCTCACGATAGTTATCCCCATTCAGTTGAGTCAGAATAAGATAATTTAGCAGTCTGAGGTGCTGTTTGGATGCAGAAAAAAGAAAACCTCCTACTTAACTCAGCTTTCAAGTTCAAGTTAGAATGTCACCTTCTCTCTAGAGCCTTCTAGGGACTTTAGACCCAGGCTCAATCACCCTGTATAGAAAGCACAGGGCCAGGTGTCTCCCAGTGGCTGGGCTGTGAAAGCTTTCTTTATCTGGACCCTGAGCACCTTTCAGGCAATGTAACACACAGGAAAGGCTCGACAATTATGTAGCAAGTGCATCTTAAGACATTAGCCACCGTATTTTGAGTACCTACAGTGAGTCAGAATGGACATACAAATACCTTCACCAATCCCGCAAGTTAGATGCTATTACATTTTACAGAGAAGGAAATGGGCTCAGAGGAACCCATCCGAGGTCACGTGATAAGTAAGTCCAGAAGAATTTGAATCCAGGTCTATCTGATGCCAAGCACAGTGGCCCAGTGGCCTTGACTGCCATCCTCCTGCATGCTACTGCTGCTGCTAAGTCGCTTCAGTCGTGTCTGACTCTGTGTGACCTCATAGACGTCAGCCCACCAGGCTCTCCGGCCCCTGGGATTCTCCAGGGAAGAACACTGGAGTGGGTTGCCATTTCCTTCTTCAATCCTCCTGCATGAGGACACTGCTATTGATTCTACTAATCCCCCTCTCTCTCCTTCTTCCTTTCCAGTAGTAGAGGAGGCTATGTGGAAGTATGTGCCCCAGGTAATCAGCTGGATGACAGGACATAATATCCAAGATGGGGCTGGAGAGAGAGAGGATTCAGCTCTTTACACTCAACCAGACTCACCACCTCCTGCATCCCCACAGCCCGGGGAGAACCAGTGACCATGGCCACAGAGTCGGGGCCAAAGGCGAGCAGATCCGGGAGCTCAAGTTCCATGTATTCAGGCTGCCTGGGACGGAGGGATTTGGGCAGCTCAAGATCTAAGTGGCTCCTCAGCAGGAGCTAAGGGACAGTCCTCCCTTCTCTCTCATCAACAGTTCTCCTGCTCACCCTCAGGGGCCACTTGGAGGCCCTCCACTGGGGGGTCTCCTTGAAGCCCACTTTCCCTGAGTCAGTTGCTCCCTCTGGGCTGCCCACTGTCTAAAACAATCATTTTGTGTTTGGTTACAGTTTTAGTATCAGTTTGATTATCAGTCTCTCCTTTGAGCACACGCTTAAATGCTCTGTGTTTGCTGGTTAAGGAATGAATGGGTCAGTAAGTGAATAAGTGGGCCGGTGAGTAAGTGGATGAATAAATGATTACATGAACAAGTGAAAAATAAAGTAAATAAGAGATGAATGAGAGATGAAAGGGGGATGAGGAGTAAGCGGCTGGCTGGGTAGTGAATGAATAGCCTGTGCTTAGCCTTACTGAGCGACTTCACTTTCACTTTTCACTTTCATGCACTAGAGAAGGAAATGGCAACCCACTCCAGTGTTCTTGCCTGGAGAATCCCAGGGATGGGGGAGCCTGGTGGGCTGCCGTCTATGGGGTCGCACAGAGTCGGACACGACTGAAGCAACTTAGCAGCAGCAGCAGCCTTACCCATGGTAAGCTCTCCAAGGTGATGAGAAAATCTCTCCATCGTAGGGAATCTATGTCAAGCCACACAGTAACGTCTTTCCTGAGGCTGTCTGAGTTTGCAGTCCTGTCCACGGGAGGCAGTGAGAGGGAGAGGTGCGTTCTAAAGACCCTTCCAGGGCAACTGGGGAAAGGAGCTCGAATGCTTGTCAGGGTCTGGTCTTCCCTGTCAGGTGACCTGGGGGAAATCAGTGCCTGTCTCTGGGTTTCAGACTCCCCACCTGTAAGATGAGAAGACTGGACTAGATGGTTCCTAAGGGCCTGTGCACATGGGAAAAACCCTAGGGAGGATGTCACCCACATCTTGATGTCAGCCCCTGTGCCCAAGCCATGTCACTGGTCCAATCGGCTCGTATAATCTGTCCTTCCAACATAGCATATTTAATGCACAGCCTGTGTTACCACGTACAACTGACTCAACAATTGGGGGAGCTCAGAAGGTGGGATATCAAGGAGGGCCTCCTGGAGGAGGGGGTGCCAGTGCTGGGCCAGGAAGATTGGGAGGAGTTAAATGGGTGGAGAGGTGTTGCAAAGGCTCTTAGGTATGGAGCACAAGCAATGCCTGAGGTCAAGGGAGATAGAAAGGGAGCTAAGAACAGACAAGACTCAGCCTCCTGAACAGCCCTTTCACAGAAAACTCAAGTACCTTTGAGACCCTGGTCTGCAACTTCCAGTTGTGTGTGTGTGTTAGTCGCTTCAGTCATGTTTGACTCTTGGAGACCTTATGGACTGTAGCCCACCAGTACCAGTACCATAGGATTCCCCAGGCAAGAATACTGGAGTGGATTGCCATTTCCTTCTCCAGGAGATCTTCCCAACCCAGGGATCAAACTCAGGTCTCCTAAATTGCAGGTGGGTTCTTTACCATCTAGGCCACCAGGGAAGCCCTAAGTTGTGTGTGAGACTTTGGTATTTTTATAGCAAAATGGGAATAATCATGATGCCAAATGTAAGGGTTTTCCTGAGGACTGGGTGAGGTTATGTGGACCTAGTAGCAGGCACAGTAAGAGCTCAGCCTCCCTGGAAGGCAGGGAAGGCAGTGTCACCACCTCTCTTGCACAGTGAGGGCAGTGAGATTCAGAGGGGAGGCAGTATCCCCAGGATCACACAACTACCCTAGGTCTCTGGATTTCCTGCCTTCAGACCTAATCCCCAGAAAACACAAAGGTCAAGGTGCCATAGGTTTAAGACCCTAGCCTTCCCTGTCAAAATGATGCATGACCTACACCTTATGACTCTGAGTCTGAGCATTTTCCTCCCCAAAGAGATCTGCCCATTCAAGGTGGCCCTGGGGGAAGCAAGGTACTTCTCTTAGGAGGCTGCCACCCACCTGCTGGGGGAGCTGTGGCCTCTTCGGAAGCCACTCTGGAAGCAGGAAAGCATCCTCAGGATGGCTCTGAACAGGGGTTTGGGCCTGAGTCTGGTGTCTGGAAGTAGCCGAGACTCTTGCAGTCAAAAGCTTAGAGAGAAATAGAACTCAGTCACACTGTGACCTGTGCGGAGTTCCCAGAAGCTCCCTTGTCCTGGGCTGTCATTCCCTGGGGAACAGGACCCTGTATTCTACAGTGCTCAGCACAGAGCTGTGCCTAATGGGCTTCGGGAATGAAAGAATTAATGAACAAATGACACAGGGGGAGGTCTGAAGGGGCTTGAGAGACACCACGAGGTCTACCTCTCTTATACGGATGGCCCAGGAAGGAGAAGGGGCTTCCCTTAGGGTTACAGAGTCAGTGCTGTATTCAGAACCCCAATCCACCCTCCCAGACTCCAAGAGCAGTGCTTCTCCCACCGTCCAACCTGCGCTGACCATGGACACTCCTGGTTTTATTTCAGAAATCTAGTGATGCCGCTGAGGTCTGCATCCCCAGCACCGCACATGGCCGGCCACATACTTGCTGAGTGCTTATTGAACTGGACCTCAGCATATCATCTGTGCTCGGAGCTTGTGAAACCCCTCCGTATCTCCCATCTCTGGACTCCCCAAGCATGAAAGATCAGCCAGGACCAATAGCTGGGTCAGTCTGACCTATGACGGACTTCAAGAAGTGGAGGCATTTCCAGGCTGCAGACGATGACCTCTAAAGATACGAAAACACAAGCTTCCTCTGCCTCCAGGGCTGGCGGTCCAGGAAGACAAACCCATGGGAGGGCTGGCAGGCCAAGAAGAAGCTTGCTAATTCCTTCCTGGACTCCTCTCAGCACACGCCAGCCTGACAGCACAGCGTTCATCACAAGAGAGAAAACACAGAGTCACTGTCTTCCTCCTGGTGTCCCAGATGGAGTCTGTGTGATGGGGGCTTTCTCCCCACTCACCCACACGGTGCTGTGTCCACTCCATTTTAAAGCTGATTGGATGTTACGTGTTGGCTATATCCCCTTGATGTTAAAGCTGATTGGATGATGTAAGCGGGACGGCGCAAAGATGCTTCTGACAACCTGACAGTGTGGCAGTCAGTGAAGCCGACCATCTCTGACACCTTCCCTGGCTCCATGACCTTCATCTGCAAAGCGCCAACTTTGTACAAGGGAGTGTGCTGGAAATACTGACTCAATGCCAGGAGATGCTGGCTGTCACCTCAAATATCCCCCAAATCTATTATAGTAAAGATATCATATCTATAGTGGGCTTTCCTGGTGGCTCAGCTGGTAAAGAATCTGCCTGCAATGCAGGAGACCCCAGTTTGATCCCTGGGTCGGGTAGATCCCCCTCTGGAGATGGGCCTGGCAACCCACTCCAGTATTCTTGCCTGGAGAATCCACGTGGACAGAGGAGTCTGATGGGCTACAGTCCATGGGGTCGTAGGGGGTCAGACATGACTGAGAATGCAACATACCCTATACAAACAATATTTCTAATCCACACCTCAATTAGAAAAGTATGGCCTGGGATTCCCAGTTGACAGTGAGGAAACATGTTCAGAGAGGCAAGGTAAGCTGCCAATGGCCACACAGCTAATAGGGCTGGGTTCAGATCCAGGGCAAAATCACGCCTTATCTGCTGTCTGTAGTGCAGCCACCAGCTCTCCATTTAGCCGGTAGGGTTGTTGGCATCTCCACTCTCTTCTAGCTCCCTGGATAGACAGCAGTGTGAACTGACCACAGGGCAGGGGCTGGAGGGTCACTAGCCCAATGCTGGGCACAGAGCAGCTGCTCGCTGTCTGTCTGGAGGATGACAGAATCAAGGGGTCCTGAGCAGGATTCCACCAGAGGCCAAGACCAGGACTGAGTGGGTGGCCAGGGTCAGGGCCTGCTCTGGAGCCAGATGGGGATTGCTTAGTCTATGACAGAGGCCACAGCTTAATCCCAGGGTTAGGGCTGAAGCCTGTGGTCAAGAACTTGGAATGGACAAGACGGATCACAAATGGAACCTAAGCCTCGGCTTTATTAGCACCAGGGAGAACTCAGCTGCATGGAGGAGAGCCAGCTAGAAGTGAGACAGAGGTGGAGCACAACAGGCCTGGGCTGCAGAGCTTCGAGGGTGCTGGTCCACAAGCTTGGGCAGATCGCTGGTCCCTGATCCTCAGTTGCCCTTTCATAAAATGGGGATCCGGGCATGCATCTTTGATCACTCCCTGCCCTTCCCAGATCTACAAAAACATGACGTTTTGTGGATTTGACCTCCTAAATGTTCCTCAAATCTGTCCTCTTCTGTCCATCTGCACAGTGCTTCTTTGGCTCAAGTCCCTACGGTCTCCCTGCTGGGAGTCTAGAGGCATTTCCCAGGGTCTCCCTGTGTCCACTCTGACCCCCCTCCAGTCTGTTCCCTGCAGTCTAGTGATGGTCACTTTTTCAAAAGGACCAATCTGCTCATGTGACTCCTTTGCTTCAAACATTTCAGGGGCTCCCTTGTGCCCTTCAGCTGAAGGTAGAGATCCTGGAAGGGCCTAGAAAGCTCAAGGTTCAGTCTCTGCCTTCCTCTGCAGCCTCAAACAGGACCTCCCTCCCTTGTACAACCTGTGCTCACTGACAGCTTCTCTCTGAGTCTCAAATGCTCCAAACCCTTTCATACCTCACTGGCTTCATACACGTGGCTCCTTGGCCTGATACCTTCTCCTCCACCATGGTCCCCGCCCATCCTTCAGGTCTCAGCTTGGACCTTGAAGTCCCCTCCTCAGAGAAGGCCCCTCTAATCCTGACCCTGGGCTGGGTCCTATGCCAACTGTCCCCATATGCTCTGTCTTACTTCCTTATGTGATTCACCACCTGGAAACACAATGATAGATTTGGGTAGCTATTCATTCAATGTCTGTATTCACCACTGAATTCTCAGGAGGGAAAGGATTACAGGTGACTTGTTAGACTAACCTAGGGCCTCGTGCAAAGTCAAAATTCAATGCAGCATGTTTGGAGGATGAAACAATGAATCCTGGCCATTCTGACTATTCCTCAAGGCTGCCAGAGAATCATGTTGACAGGACAGCTGAGAGAGGGGTTTTTCATTGTCACTGATTCTTCAGATGGGAAGCAATGTGATGCTAATTTGTTGTGTTACTTTTGGCTGGATACTCAGATTATTTGGTCAAACATTATTTTAGATATTACTGCGAAGGTAATAAGTTGAGAGGCTCTGACTCTCCCCGTGCCCTCTGAGATCTAACCTAAACCCAACCAGGCCCTGAGGCTCCAGCCTCATCTGCAGTGTGGACAGCAGGGGTAACTACGTCTCTGGACTGTGTTCAGTGACGACTAAATGAAAGAATTCCCAGAAGACAGAACTTAGGAGGCTATTAGCTCTCAGTAAGTGTTAGTCGCTGCTGCTGCTGCTGCTGCTACCGTGCAGGGATTTTCCCCTTTCACTCTGAGATCAGTGCTTGACTCTCATAAAGTGAAATAGTGACCAGGATTATACTCAATATAAAGTACAAAAAGTGCTCCTTCAAACCCCTGTTCTTTCTCATTCCTTTTTCAATTTATTAATAATTCCCTAATGCTTTTTCAATTCTTTTTAAAGAGGAAAGATGGCTCTGTGAAGTGCCGATATGGCTTTGAAGTCTGTTTTCATGCTGTTGTCATGGAATGTGTGAGAAAACCAGAAGACGGCACAGGGATGTTTTGAGGGAAAGTAAGAAGAAACTGGAGGTGGGGGCCAATAAAAACTGGAATCAAGAGAGGTTTCTGTCCTATTTTATGATGTAGGGAGGCTGACATTTCAAAAGGGCCAGGTTGGATTGCTGGAAATATTAAGGGAATAACTCAGTTACTTTTTGGGCTAGATGACTTCTCTGGAATCAAGGCCATCTGGGGTCACAACCTGACACTCGACCCTGGCCCCAGGCTGAGCCCGAGTCCTGCCTCTGTCGCAGGGAGAGCCTTGCCCTTTTTACCACCACAGGTTCTTAGTCACCAAAGGACCAGCACTAACAGTGGGGGACGGGGGGAGCGGGGGGGGGCTCCCCGCGCCCTTCCCACCTCCAGGCAGGGGAGCACCAGCCCTCTGCTGAGACCTAGAAGAACCTTCTTTCATTGAAAGAAACAGCTGTGCAAGTGGAAGAGTGGGAGGAGGCTTTGAGTTGACCTATTCTGTACTTGGTTACTTTTTTCCTCTTTCGGGAAAAGTGCAGGCAAATTACTGCTCTGAAGGCACCATTTGTCCGGCAGTTCATCTGGGGTTCCAAGACCACCCACCCCAGCTAGGGGTCAAGGAGGAGATGATGGGAACTGGACAGAGAATGGAAGGGCCCTGGGTGCCTATCTGGGTGGCATCAGATGCTGCTTCCCCAGGGTCCTCAGGACCTGGACGATACCCAGCCACTTAGCACCAAGAGGGCCTGAGCTCTCCTTCTCTGTGATTTTGCCCCATAGCCAAGGCACAGCCCCTTCCTTGGCTACAGGAGCCAGGAAGAGGTGTGCCCACCTCTGGAGAAGAGCACAGGGCGCCCCCGCTCGGCAGCACTGCGGCCAGAGCAGACCAAGGCCAGCCTGTCCTTCTGTGACCTCGCCCCTGCACACCACCCACGCCGCATCTGAGCCTGCCAGGGCACTGAGAAGCTGCCAGCTGCTCCCAGAGCAGGATGGCAGGTCCCTCCCAGTGGAGAGGTACAGCCATTGCTACCCCACAGCCCCGTGTACAGGGGGACTAGGAGCGTGAAGCGGGTGGAGGGTGGGCCACAGCTTCCAAGCATATTTATAGAGGAAGGAGGCCAAGGTGACTTCCCCGGGGCATGCTGCACCACAGGCTGCAGGCGCAGACCTCTCTGCCCTGTTCCCACCCTCCTCCAGCTCCTTGTGCTTCAGCGATCCCATCCTAACAGCCTTTTCTAAGTGATGATTGTATGCTCGGCTGAGAGAGGCAGAGGCAGTATGAACATGAGTCCCCAGGTTCAGGAAGTGGAAGGAAACCAAGATCCACCCACCAGCAAGTCCATGAAGTTCCTATACACACAAGGTACAACGGCAGGCAGACGCTGGACTGTTGGACGGAGGCCGAGTTCACAGAGAAGGCAGGCGGAGGTGGGAGCCCCCTGGAAGGATGTTGGAGAGCCTGGAAGGACAAAGGCTCTGGAAGGAACAGCTATCCAGGAAGGAGACTAGCTTGGGCTATGGTGGGGGCAGGGGCTGAGTTGGCCTTAGTGGAGGCCAGGCGCAGGTGAAAGGTGGCCCTGAGGCTGGGTGGGCTCAGACCACCAGAGGTGCCAGGTGCAGCCTTCCTGCCCTGGGTGACTCAGTCCTGCAACCCTGTCTCCCTGACAATGCAGGTAAATACGAGGCCTGCAAATCCATTCTCAAACATCCACTCTTCCGGTGCCTTCTACCTTCCAAGTCAACAAACTCGAAGCCAAGGCTGGGAGTGTGATCATGGCAGTGCCTGGCTGGCCTGAGAACAAGATTCCCAGCAGGGAGGCTTACTCTTCTCCATGAGCGCCTCCCTCCAGAGAGCCACACCCTTTTCAGGCCCCACAGGCAGCAGGGGAGGAGTAGGCTGAAGACCCAGCATGCATTTAGGGTGCTGCTTCTTCGTCAGGAGGGCCCTCCCCACGAGGGGAAACGTGGGGCCGTCCACATTGGGAGGTACCTAGAAGAAAAGGCTGCAGACGGGAGAAAGCCCCCCGAGAGTTAGAAAGTGTGGGGAAAAGCACTGGCCAGGCATTGCCAGGAGTGGACAAGCCCTGAGCCCTCTCTGAGTCTCTGGTTCTTCTAAAGCAGGAGATGTTCTACTTATCCTGACCTCTGCCCAGAAGCTGAATGGAATGGAAAGGATTTGCAGGAATGATCTGGGTTTGAGAAGCGCTTCTGCTCCTCTCCCCAGCAGGAGTCAGTCTTTGTGGATAGGTGGACCCTGGTGATGGTCCAGAGCTTGGCACTCCAGGGGTGGTCCATGGACCAGAAGCATTGGCAACGCCTGGGAGCCTGTCAGAAAGGCTGCCTCTTGGACCCCACCTCAGTTCTTCTGATGAGCATACAGATTTTACTGAAGTCCCCAGGGATTCCCATGCAGAGCGAAGTTTGAGAAGTCTTGTTCTTGTCCATCGAGTCTAGCCCCTTCATGCTACCAGTGAGGAAACTGAGGCTTACTCAGAAAAAGCCACTTGCAGAAGGTTATACAGTTACTAAGTGAAATTAAAAGACGCTTACTTCTTTGAAGGAAAGTTATGACCAACCTAGACAGCATATTAAAAAGCAGAGACATTCCTTTGTCAACAAAGGTCCATCTAGTCAAGGCTATGGTTTTTCCAGTAGTCATGTATGGATGTGAGAGTTGGACTGTGAAGAAAACTGATCGCCAAAGAATTGATGCTTTTGAACTGTGGTGTTGGAGAAGACTCTTGAGAGTCCCTTGGACTGCAAGGAGATCCAACCAGTCCATTCTAAAGGAGATCAGTCCTGGGTGTTCATTGGAAGGACTGATGTTGAAGCTGAAACTCCAATACTTTGGCCACCTGATGTGAAGAGCTGACTCATTTGAAAAGATTCTGATGCTGAGAAAGATTGAGGGAAGGAGGAGAAGGGGATGACAGAGGATGAGATGGTTGGATAGCATCACTGACTCAATGGACATGGGTTTGGGTAGACTCCGGGAGTTGGTGATGGACAGGGAAGCCTGACGTGCTGTGGTTCATGGGGTTGCAAAGAGTCAGACACGACTGAGCAACTGAACTGAACTCAACTGAAGTGTAGACATAGGCTCTGGCTGCAGTGTGGTGCGAGGGAAGGCTTATTGTAGCTGAAATCAGGACAACCTGAGTTCAAATCCTGCCTCTGCCATAATATGATCTATGCCCTGGGAGAAAGCTAGCAAATTTCTCTGAGCTTTAGTTTTCCCATCTTTAAAGTGGGTATGACAATGGCTACCTTTAATGAATACACTGAGGATTAAAATGAAATGACGTATCAGATACCTTACACCTGGCATCCGCAGTTTTGCCCTCCCTACCTCTGCTATCTCCAAATCCAATACCCTGTGACCATGAGTCTGTGAAAAGACTGCCTCTACCTCCAACAACACAGACACAGTTGCTGAACTAATAGGAGGGGGGAGAACAGGAGACAGGGTAAGCAAGGCTCTTAAAATTTAGATTCCTTTATCCTTTAAATTCCGGGATGTTCCCAATCAAATCCTCCAGCAAAAAGCCAATGTGAAGACAGGTGCCCACAGCTTGGTAAGAGCACCCAACACCCAGCTGGGTCAGTTTGATGACTCTGTGGCTGAGCGGTCCCTCAGGCCCTCACTCGGAGCTCAGTAAGGCTCACTTCTCCCACTCTCATCTGCCTGGGTTCTGCTCACCCAAACACCTTCAGCCTCAGGAACTTCATGCTGACTCCCTTATAATGTATAAGGACCCGGCTACCTCTCAGCCTCTCTTTCTGACCCTTTGGCTAGTAGACCAGATGACTGACGGGTCCCTTAGCAGGCATCTCTTGCCTCGGGTCTTTGCATAGAACTATTCCCCTTACCAATTATGCTCTTTCCATAAAACCTCCCCTTCATCGAATTCCTGCTCAACCTGATGTCTCAGCCTGCATGTTAGTTTAGACACAAATTTTCCCCTGCTGGGCCAGGACTAAGGTGAGGCAAATGAGGCACCGAGAGCACAAAATTTACAGAGGCCCCAGCTCTCAGGGGCGCAGCCCGCTCTTGCATGATCCTGAGAGAGTGAATCTCCTTACCCTGTGAGTCCCAGGTGTCCCCACACCCGACTCACTCTAGTCCCCTCACTGTTTCCCTGAATTCCTGGCTATTTCCACACCCCATTCTATGCTGTCCCCTCATCACACCCTTTCCCAAAGAGTACTGCAATTGCCTGGGTGTTTATCCGTCCCCGCACACCCCTATCCCCCACTGAACTGTAAGCTCAAGAGCCAAGACTCCTGCAACTTGCTCAGCTTTTTATTCCAAGTGCAGCACATGGAGCAGGCACTGACCCTGTGCTTGCTGAATGGACAGAAAACTCTAGTCTCCCTCCTGTCCTCTTGAACCCCTCCGAAGCACCAGTATCACAGCGTCTGGGACCACCACCTGCCTTCTGCTCCATAAAGCTGCCCTCGTCTCCCTGGATGCATGCCTGGGGGCCAGCCCTCACCTGCCCCTGCCGGGGCCCAGCACAGGGCCTGCCTCAGCAGGGGTGCTCATGAGTGGGCTGGACAGGGCTATGCCACACGAAGGATGCTTCAGTGCTGGCACTCTGGGTGTTGTGAGCAGCTGGAGCTGAGCAACACTAACAACAGCTTATCTATTTCCTCACCTCCAGCCTCTCCTTGTCCAGCTCCTTTTCAATTAGAGGAGCCCATTGGAAATACACATCTGTCTATAGCTCCCTATTGCTTAAATTTTTGCAACAAACTTCCAGGTCTTTGAGTAGAACTCAAGAGCGGCATGCCAGACTTTCCATGAGAACTACCTTCCCCACTGGCTTGCCAATCCCAAACTGCTGGCCTTTTCTGCTCCTACCCTGCCACACACACATGCTCACACACCTGTAGCATTTCACACACCTATGCCCTTGCCCACTTCAACCCTTCTACCTGGAATGCCCTCTCCCCAGGCCTCCCATTCAGACTCCAAGGGGGTACCTTCTCTTCCAGGGAGCCTTCCCTGGCTCTCCGCTTTTGCCTCTGGGTTTGGCACATGTTATTCCCTGGTACACTCTTCCTGCTGTTTTTCATCTGTCTAGATGCTTCTCGTCCTTCAGCTTCCTTGAGCCAAAATCCCATCTTACTGCACGAACTCCAGTATGAAAATAGCAGATTACTGTGCAGACCTCACTTCCCACTCCCTCGGTCTCCTCCCTTTCACATACTCACCGCCTCTACGGCAGTGCTCGGGGGTGATGGGGGACCAATCCTCCCCCATCTCTGATTCCCCAGGATCCAGCCAGGTGGGCACTCAGGTGTGGAGTGCAGGCTGTTTGAGCCACAGACCCTCCCAGTTCCTGGAGATCACACCACGACCTTCCCCTCCTCCCTCCCGGAAGGTGGATCCTGAGCCACGGTCAGCCGAGGTTGAGGGTCCAATTTCCTGAGTGCCTTTTGGTCTCTGACAGAAGACGCCAAAGAAGAAAAAGACCAGGAGGCCAGTGATTTATGAGGGAAGTGTTGGCTCTGACAATGTTTGAGCCCCTGAGATTAGGACAAGCAGGAGCAAAGTGCGCGGTCCCTTCCTGGGGGGCGGGGGTGGGATTTTTCTGGGTATCTGCACCTTGATCCCTCTGGATCAACGGTATGTTCTTCGCTGCCTCCAGCACCGCCCCAGCTCCACGTCCTGAGTCAGAACAAGGACCCTGGCCGTTTGGGAGGTTGGAGGGAAGGGAACTGCTGTCTCAGTGATGGTTAACCAGGCCTACTCTCCACCCCTCACCCCCCCATCCCCCACTCACCACTCTGCCCTCAGAGGTGGCTGGTGGACAAAGGAGACTCCCAGCTCACAGTGTGACGGGAGGGAGATGCACACGAATCTTTGTTCGAAAGCTGGTGACATACGGATGGAGGTTAATGTTTGTCCCCTGGTCCCCCAACTCCCCACAGCATCCCTTATGCTAAGAAAAAACACCTTGAGGCTTCAGTCCCAGGTCTTTCTCCTTCCTGGCAGCCCTCCTCCCCAAGGCCCAAGACACTTAGAATGGGATCTAGGGCCAAGTCTCTCACTTGACTAATAGGAGGACTGAGGCCCAGAGAGGGAAAGAAACTGACCCAGGGTCACACAGCAACTTGTGAGCACAGGTGGGACCAGATCCTACATCTGATGATTCCGGGGCTCCCACAGACCGCACCCCACAGGTCTTCTTGGCACACCTGTCCAGGTGGAGGAAAGGAGTGTGGCCACCGGTGAGGGGAAGAGAAAGGTCTGGCCTTGAGTAGGGCTGAGTTGGAGGCCCTCTAAAGTTTGCCCTGTTCTTGAACACTCCAGGACTCCACAAGAGAGGGCATCTCCATTTTTTCAAATAAGGAATTAAAACTTAAGTTGCTTGTTCTGCACGTAACTATCCTTCATTCATTCACTCCCTTATCCACTGTTCAGATCCCTTCTATGTACCAGGCACTGTTTTAAATGCTGGAGATAAAGCCGTGAGTAAAAGAGAAAAGGTCTCAGCCCTCATGAGGCCTGCCGTGTGGTGATGACACAGGACAGATAAGAGTAACAGTTGACATGCTGGGATGTCATGCAGCCAATCAAGGGTGGCCCCAAAGCCTTCGTCATCCCTCCCACTAACAGGCGGGTCTGCATCCCTGCTCCGTGGATCCTGGCGGGTCTGTGGCTTCCCTTTAGACCCAGTGTGGAAGTGCTGCTGTGCCCCTGCCGCTCCACCCAGAATGTCACTCTCCACCGTACGGCCCTGACCTGTCAGCTCAGGCCTTCTCTGGTGAACCGTCTCCCTTGAGGCCCGTTTAGACGCCCTTCCTCTGGCCCAGTCTCTTGGCATTTCTCACACTGCGCATCTCTGCTGGTGGAAGGTGTGCTTCTGGAGGGCCAGGGCAGAGTTTCTGTCATCTCTGTAACCCCAGAGCCGGGTCCAATGAGTGGCTCCTGGACAGGAGTAGATCGGGGGCAGGTAGTAGATCGGGGGCAGCCCTGGCCCACAGAACTTTCTGCAATGATGGGGATGCTCTGTACCCACGCTGTGGCCACTGCAGTGACCACTTGGCACATGTCGGCTTACTGAGCACTTGAAATGAGCTAGGACAATGGAGAAACGAAATGTTTTAATTCAACCGAGTTTAAATTTAAACAGTCACAGATGGCTAATGGCTGCTATATGGATTGCACAGAAAGAGGGCGGAAGGAAGGAGCTGGAGGAGGGCTGACATCATGAAGCACTTAGTATGTGTCAGGCTTTTGACTCTGTTTAACATGTTAATCTTCACTGTTATCCAGTTGAAGATGGGGAATACTATTATTCCCATTTTACAGACAAGGAAATCGAGCCTCACAGAAAAGGAGGTACTTGCCATGATCCCTCAGCAGGTCTTCTGATTCCCAAATCTCTAGTTCTTCCGACTCCTCACTTCCCCAGGCAGACCACACACCTCTCCAGGGCCTGACTCGGAAGGTGCTTTAGTGGGAGACCCCTCCCACCCTGCTGCCCCCACCCACCCCCGCACCCCCCGCCGCCATGGTCCCTGCAGCGGACACGTGTGAGGCACAACCACGGCACCCGCTCGCTAGCAGACGTCTGGGGACGCAGCCTGTGTGCGGTGGGGCAGGCGGCCCTGGGCCTGCCAGAATTCTGCTCCTTGGACTCCCACTCGCGGGAGCAGCGCTGGGGAGTTCTCTCGGTGCTGTTGTAATTTATTGTTTCTGCTCTAATGATTGCTCCATGTCTGATTATAAATGCCTTCTGGCCAGGGGCCCAGATTCAGAAAATTCCCATGATCTGCTTCCAGAGTTGATGGAGCCACAAACGGGACCCAAGTCTCCGTTTCGTCATCGGCCGCATTTCCAAGGTGGGTGGGGGTGGGGGGAGATCAGGGCCAGACACAGGGCTCAGAGTGGAGCTGCAAAACGGGGCCTCTGGTGGCCTGGAATTCCAGTAAGAGTCCCAACATGGTATCACCTGCATCCTAAAGAACCTTCGAGGTGGCTCTCAGATAAGCCCACTGTTCTCCTCTCAAAATAGAAGGCAGAGCTGAGTCAAAAGCAGAAATGACAGAGCTCATAGAGAAGGGGGCCACTGCCAACACCCTTCTCCTTAGCCAGCTGGCAAATCCCCACTGACCCTTCAGGAGGCAGCTTTGGTTTCGCCTCCCGTAAGAGGCCTCCTCGGACAGCCCTCCCCCTGCCCCTAAGCACGGCACACACACAGGCATCATCACACCTGCTATTTACTGAAGCTCTTCTCTTTGCCCAAGGCTGTGCTAAGTGCAGTATGTACCTTATCTCATCTAATCCTCACCCCATTCCTGTGCGAGGCATTCGCTTTACCCACACTTGATAGATGAGGGAACAAAAGCTCAGCGAGGTTAAGGGACTTGCCTAAGGTTCAAACAGCCGTCAATTAATGGAGTTGGACTTGAAGTCGGAAGAGTCCAGCTCAAAACTTTAAATTCACAGTGTTTGCTTCTGTACTTGTCATCACTACACTGCAATGAGCTATTTCATCTCCCTTTGCTGGAACAGAGCTTCTGGGGGTGGGGGGAAGGTCTAACCCCACACAAGGTGGGGCTCTGGAATTGACCGCTGAGTGTACTTCATGTGACTAGAGTCCTGCTGTACAAAGTAGGTAATAAAACTAGGGTAGGCATCTATTTTGGAGGGACATTTAAGTAGGCTTCAAAAGAAAGGGACCAGTGCTTAATGAGGATGCAGGACATGACTGCAGGGACAAATGCTCCATCTCAGTGGGGACTGAAGGGCCTGAGTGTTCTGGGTTAGTCCTTGTTTCAAATTTCGTATCCCATGAGCTGCTTATGTCACTGGTATGGCCTAGAAATCCCAATATCTAGGAATCTAAACTGTACTTTTTAAACACTTTCTCATGTCCAGAAGAGGCATCCCAAAGGGCCCACCACATCTTGTAATTTTCGATTTGGGACATAAAGCCACAGGAAGAAAGACACTGATGTTCAAGGCAGGCAGACTCACGCTCAAGCTCCACTCGTGCCACTTGTTAGCTACTGTGGACAAAGTACTTCCCTTCTCCGAGGCTCAAACGCAAAAATGGGGCTAAGAGCTGCTGCCTTGCAGGGCTGTTGGGAACAGAAACAGGAGAGCATATGGCAAAGCACTCAGCAGGGACTTGAGATTTACAAGGTCTCTCCCTCTCTCTCAGAGGAGGTCAGGGAAGAGTCATTCTCAGCAACAGACTTGGCTGAGCACAGAGGGTGCAATGCTTTTGTAGATCAAGCAGCACAGGGAGAAGACGGGCTCACCTGGGGCTGAGATTGTGAATCGGACGCTTTATCATTTATAGATGCACAAAGAATGTGGGTCAAATGACAGTCCACCTTAACACCAGCCCAAACCAGGGTAGAGGGAGAGAGAGATGGGCAAAATCCTGCCTCCCTCCCAGCTACGAGCTCACGTGCACTGGCGTGGAAAGGAGAACAGAGGAGCTGGCAGGTGTGAGGATAAAGGACAGACAGACAGTGTGGGGACCCAGATGCTGATATGGACTCTACCAGAGCTGGAGAAGTCAGGGGAGGCTCATGGAAGAGCTGAGTCTTAAAGAATGGGTGGAACTTACATGAAAGGATGTCTCCAGTTACAGAGGAACAACATATAGACAGAAGAGAAAACATGAAAAAGCATCAGAAATTTAAAAAATTAGATTGCCATTGTATTTTCAGACTTGGAAGGAAGTTTAAAAAATCCATTGCACTATCCTTGTTGTCAAAGGTATTCTGCTTTTCTCATGTAGGAGCTCCGTGATCTTGCCAAGTTAATCACCCAATGCCTCAGCTTTCTCATCTGGAGAAAGGGGGTATTAATGGTATTCACCACACTGGAATGCTGATCAATAAACAAGGATCGTCATCTTCATTATTATCACCACCATTCTTACTATCAGCATCATTTTCCTTACAGATGAAGAAACTGAGGCCCAGAATTTGTTCAGGGTGACTCAGAGGGTTAGAAGCAGGCCCCAACACTTTAATTCTTCTAGCAAGAACAGGAATTAAAAAAAAAAAAAAACAAGCTTCCTGTAACCAGTGGAAGCCCAGAGGTCTCTGACGAGGGAGCAGGCGTCATGGAGACTGGGCCAGCACTCGTGCAAAGGCACCTTCTCTCGAGGTCCATCTCTCTGCCTCCTGTCCTGCTGGTGCCAACTGTCCTTCAGCCAAGCTCTCGCCATCTCCAGTTGATGGCAAAGGGCGACATCCTAAACCCAGATGCCAGGGAGAGGAAGCACATGCCCCAGACCCAGGGAAAGGCTGTTGCGGGGGCGGGGCACATACATCTGTCGTGACTTCCTTGTTCCAAGAGGAAACAGGAAAAACCCCCGGCTCCTACCCCAATCCCACAGCGGTCTCCAACAATATCATCATTCTCCGCTTCTACCGCTCATTATATATTTTGCCAGCCGCAAATGGGGCCTAAATTACATACCATAGCCACCAAACCTCGGGTGCGGGCATGCAGAGCAAGGCTGGAGGGAAATTCGGGGAGGCCAAAGGGAACTCGGGCCTGGAAGAGGCCAGAAGCCCACAGAAAGGGATGAACAGTCCATTCCCAGAATCCTTCTCTCCTTGGGGTGTTACACATGTGATGGGGTTCTGGCTACAGGTGTGGAAGGAGCAGGGCAGGTGAGGGAGGAAGCAGAGGGGAGGACAAGAGAGGAAGAACTCAGAATTACACAGTCACAAAACCTCTGGGCTACCCACAGCTCTACCCCTCCTTGGAGTACGGCTTTCTGCAAACTTTTCCCCCTTCCCATTGTTTATCTGAAAACGATGGTCTCTTCTGTCCTGAATCCTGGGTAAACATAAACGGCAGGTGGGTGGGGAGCAGGGGGTGGTATGCATGAAGACACGCGGTTCAGTCTGTCTTTCTGGCACCACTGCTCTCTGGGACGGGGGAAAGGGAATGGCGGGGTCTCCCACCTTCCTTTCAGTGGAACCCTGGGTCCTTATCTGTAAAACAATGGAGTTGGGCCGGATTCAACTCAAGTCAAGCATGAAGCACACAGCACTGGGTGGAGACGATGTGCACAGCTGCAGAGAAGCTAGGCCACACAGCAGTCCCTGTAATAGACAAGCAGAGCTCTGTGAGAGTGCCCGGGGTGAGAGTCACTCCTGGGAGCAGAGATCTGAGAAGGCTACTTGGAAGAAACAGGGTAAGAGGCTGACACGGATGGAGTCAGAATCGCACAGAGAGAAAAGTCAGAGTGTGTACCTCTGTGTGTGCGCATGTGTGATAGAGACAGGGAACGAGGCAGACAGACACAGGGTGTTGGGGAAAACCACGCAGGGAAAGCTTGGGAGGCGGGAAGAGCTTCCCAACCCCAGTGTCCTCGGTGTCACTGAGGAAGAGAACCAGGACTGAGACCCAGGAGATTAAATAGTGAGCATCTTGAATTCCTAGTGCCCTGCCAAGATTCTCTAACAACTGTTAAGCATTTCTATTTTGAAATAATTGGGAAGACGGGACAGAAAGAGCAGGCAGAGACTTTTTTTTAAAGTTTTTCAAGTCCAACAAAAGCCAATATGACAATGAAGAGGAGATACTCCAGGAGCAGCTTAGAGCACAGGGGACGAGGATGGATATTGTGATCTAACTTAGAGAAGTTCTGTTTAAATGCTTGATTATCATGGAATGGAAGGAGAAGATTCTAAATTATAATCATAGTAATCAATAAATTAGCCATAAGCAACAATAATGAGAGTGGCCAGTTATGTAGGTTTGCTATCTGCCAGGCGCTAAGCTGTGTTTTGTCTGGATTCTCTTTTAATTTGCTCAACAACGCATTGAGACTGGTTCTACTCTTGACCTCTTTTGTGGATAAAAGTCACAGTGGCTTTGAGAAGTTAAGTAACTCACCTTGTAAGAAACCAGGCTGGGAGTCTAACTCTGATATTAATCACAAGACTATCTCAGTGGCTTTGCTTCAGATGGAAAAACTGAAGCCCCCAGAGGATGATTGACTTATTTAAGTGACCTATTAAGTCACTTATGATGAGTGACTTATTCAAGGTCACACACAGTCTGTCTCCTCTTTTCCAAGTCATTCATCCAAACCTCTCTTCAGAGGAGCTTATCTATCAAGGCCTGCCTAGCTCAGGCATCTGGGACCCCTCTTCTGGACTATTCCACAGCCTCCTCCCTGCCTCGAGCCTCTCCTTTCTGCTCCATCCTTCTATACTGTACCCAGAGTGGTCCTTCCAAGATCCAAGCACAGTTTAAAATCTTGCAGGGTTTATGCCCCAGGAAAAACTCTGTCATTGAAGGCCCATCACAACCTGGTCCTTGTTTTCCAGTCTGTTCTCCCACACCAGCCCTGATACTCCCTCCATCCTAGCAACATCACGCTTCCCCCCACCCCGCCCCAAGCACTCCCCCAGGTGACTGGGCTCATGCTCTCCGCGCCTCTGTTTACAATGTCCTCAGGTCTCTTCTCTGTTCCATCAACTCTGACTCTTCAAAGAGCAGCCCCAGAAAGGCTCCCTTGGCTCCCAGGAGGAATGAGTGTTGCTTGCCAGCCCCTGGTTCCCTACAGGACTCTGTACAGCAGGATTCCACTTGCTTTGTCGCACACCTAGCAGGGGGTTCCCTGCAGCACCATCAGGCTATGGGCATCTCAAAAACAATGAGCAGGCTGCTGGGCTATGCTTGGAGTTAGTGTGCACAGGTACTATTATCTCATTAGTATCTCATTGCTGTTCTCAGTATTACTTTCATTACTCTTATCATCTCACTTCTCGTTCATAAGAAAGGAGGCACAGAGAGGTAGAGGAGCCTGTCCATGTTTGTATACTTGGAAAGGAAGACGTGAGCTGAAGTTGATGGCGTCTCTCTGAAGCCCAGGCCACATGCCACCAGTGTGTCACTGCTGACCGTCACGACACGTTTCCTCTAGAGAACTGGGGAGCAGCAGTGCCAGCCCCGGAAGCCTCCTGGGCCCACTCGTGTACCCTGCCCCCATCTGCCACAGGCTGGCTCCCCGGGCCACTGCCCAGCTGTGAGTGGAGTCACATTGCCCTGGTCACGTGTCCCCAACACAGACAGACAGCAGCAAGACCTGAGCTGGCTCGTCCGTGTGCAGTCCAGGGATGGAGGTGGCATGCAGGAATAAAAATAGACTTCGTCAGAGAGAAATAAAGTGAGCAGTGTGGGAGGGGAGCTTCGGGGGGCATGGCGGTCCAGGAATTTGGAGGAGAAAAATGCCCATAATGGCATATTTTCCAGCAGTGAAAACCATTAAGACCCACTTTAAAAATGTAGTTCTCACCACAGCTATTCCTGGACTCCAGCCCAGGAGAGCAGTCGGGTGGATGAATGACACTCCCCGCCCACACTTCCCCATCCCGGCCAACTGTCTTGGTCCCAGGATCTTGTTCTTGGGGCACCTCCTCGGTGCAGCCTCCCTGGGCCCACCCGCTCCCTGTTTACTACAGCCTGTCAGCAGTGGAGAGTGCCACAGAAGGGCAGAACCTTTGAGACCCTCCTTGCCCATCACTCACCCTGACTGAGGCTGGGGAGAGGGGAAGGAAACGGGTACGGTCCCAGGACCCTGGTGGTGGAGCCAGGATGCATGCTGAGGTCTTCAGGTGAGACCCCACCCACCCTCAGGGCTACCAGCAGCCACCCACCCCCTCCTAACACACACACACACACCTGCATGCACATACACCCATGCATCCACATGCAAGCACAGACATGCACACAGAGAAACGTGTGTGCCTCTGAGCACACACAAACGTGCATGTGCACACCTACAGTCCCCTGTGATCACACACAACACCCAGGTATTAACACATGTACAGGCAGCCCAGTGCAAAAATAAATCACCTTAAGAGCCAGGAGATCTGAGTTCCAATTTAATCTGACTATGAACTAGATGTGTAAACCTGGCCACGTATGTCATTTCACAGCTCTGGTCCCCCTCATTTATAAGCTAGGCCAGTGAGCCTTGCCTGTATCTCAGGGCTATTGGGAGGCTGAAAAAGGGCATGAGAAGGGACGATGAACTGATCTGCTTTCATGTCCTGTGAGGCCGATGGCACAGCCGCTCTGAAGCCCAGATACTTGGACTTAAGTCCCTTCTCTGCCACCCAACATCTATGTGACCCTGAGTGAGTTATTTCACCTTTGTTTCCTCATCTGCAAAATAGAGATAATCCTAGAATTTACCCACTGGGTTTTAATGTGAGGATTAAATGAAATAACAATTAGGAAGTTTTTAGAACAGCGCCTGGAATGTTTTGTGTTCAACATTAGTCAATGGTATATAATTGTCAAAGTCATATTATGTATTAACTTTGTTTGGCCCAGTGCAAACCAGGAGTTCAGGAAATGTTTGTCCGAAGAATGAAGGAACACGATCAGGGGAGGGAGTGATGCAACCAGTCCCACCTGTGCTGCAGTTGTTGTTGTTGTTGCTGTGTAGTTGCTAAGTCATGCCCGACTCCCTGGGACCCCATGGACTGTAGAATGCCAGCTCCCCTGTCCTTCAGTACTTCCTGGAGTCTGCTCAAACTCATGTCCATTGAGTCAGTGCCCCCTTCTCCTCCTGCCCTCAATTTTCCCAAAACAGGGTCTTTTCCAATGAGTTGGCTCTTCACATCAGGTGACCAAAGTATTGGAAAAAGTACAGTGCCGGAGAACTGGTCTGAAATGATCTCTTCTGGCCCCTCTTGTCCTCAGACTTCCCGGTTCACTGGGGACGCCAAGATCTCCTGCTCTGCCGTTCACACGTCACCCTCTCCACCTCCGGCTGAGCAAAGCCCTTCCTCTCCTGGAGAATAAGCAGGGCACTTCCTGGGCTCAGCCGCACAGAGCACTTAAGCACTTAAGACAGAACAGGACCAGGGTTGGGAGGGGATGGATTGGGGTGAAGGGGCCAGAGCAGGGGAGGCAGTGTCTCCACAGCTGAGGTGTTTATACATTTTCAGGGTCCCGCTCCAGCAACCATCAAGCATTACTCCAGGAAAAGCTCTCAGGCCAAGCAGGACTCAGGCGCCTCGTTGCTCCTCTTCATGAGTCACATGAGTTGGACCGCAGCCTAGCAGCTATGATGACAGTTTCCAGAAGGACATCCCCTGCCACCCACCTAGTGCCCTCCAGAGCAGAGAGGCCAACAGAAACCCGCCAGATCCCAGGCTTGGATTGAAATAACTCTGACAACAACAATAACAATGATAATAATTCCCAATGCTTACTGCATATTTAACCAGGGTGCCAAGGAGACACTCCCATAAGATCTCTATGCAAATTAACTTATTTAATACTTAACAACAGCCTAGGAGGTAGTGACTACTGTTCTACCCATTTTACAGATGAAGAGATGGAAACCAAGGAGGCTGAGGAACTTGCCCAAGACAGGAAGGCTAGTAGGGAGCATTTAAACTAGACAGGCTATTCGAGAGTTCATGCTTCTTACTTTCTATGCCCAAGTATTCAGTGACTGATTGTTTCTAAGTATTTTAGACTTTTTATTGGGTTTTTGTTTTATTTTGAAAACCTCAAAAGAAGAGCACAATTGTTGGAGCCAGGAAGCAGTGGGTTCAAACACTCAATCACTTGGCTGTTCCAACTTTTGGAAAAGCTTCTTCCTCTTTCTTGGTCTTGCTTTCCAAGTCAAAAACATGACGATAACGCTGGCCACCCCAGAATGGGGTTCTAGAGGTTCGATGTGGACAGGCACACAAGGTCTCCACTGGGACACTGGCACACAGCCAGCAATTAATACATGCTTGTTTTCTTCCCCCACTTTTGGCAAGAAATTTCAAAAGTGGGTGAAACATACCTAAGTTCCACCACAGGTACATTGTAAAATGTAGTTAATATCAAGTTCTAAGGGATTTGTTGAACATCTGCTCTCTGTTATTATAAGTCAATCTGATGAACCCTCAGCTTTCCTAGAGAAAGGATGTAGGAAGTAGAAAAAGCAAAGATAATCTCAAAACAAAAAGCAAACCCAAGTTTATCTCTATTGGCTCTGGACCTTATTGCAAAAGCATAGCTCTATAAGGGTTGTGGAAACCAGAGTCTGAGTTTCTACTACAGATGGTGAAACTGAGGCCCAGAGAAGGCCAGGATCACACGTCATGCTATCGGCAGAGTCCCCGGCTGGCACCAAGGTCTCCTGACTCCAGACCCACATGTTACGAGGCAATGAGGCCAGGACATCTGTGTCCTGTGTCTTAGGAAAAACAACACAATGCAGTTTGCACTCTCTCTCTCTTTCCCAGCTATATGTGTGATGCATCAAGGGGAAACAAAAAGCCACAGAATACAACAGAAGGAAACATCAGCTGTAATTTGTAAGATGTGCCATCACATGGAATTTACTGGAAATCAACCATGTACATTTACCATGCACCTACTGCCTGCCGGGCCGCATGCTTATTGCTTTACACACATTACCACTTCTCATCAATCTTGACAAGTCATGTGAAAGTCACTCAGACACTCAACTAGTAATTTCTGCACCCCAGCATATGCTATGCGCTATCGTGAGCTGTCACCAGAGCCAGGTGCCATCAACATGAGACTTGTAGAAGTCCCACATGGAAGGAGCTACCTAAGGAATAAGAGGTGGCACTGCAAGACCCATTGCAAGACACGCAAATACAGGCATTGAGTGAACTGGGAATGGAGGGGTCACAGGATACGGAATGGCCATGCATGGTTGTCAGGGGGCATGGTGAAGGAAGACGCAGCTAGGTGCAGCATAAGGAGAGCAGCCCAGGCACTGAGCTGCGGATGCGGGGGGGCACTGTGGACTGGGGGCCTTGAGAAATATCTGTGGAATGAATGAATAAATGCATGAATTAAGAGCCAGTGGAGAAAGAAGGAAAGGCTAACAGGAGAAAAGGGAATAACCAAGGAGAGGTCCTCTAGGAAAGAGCAGCCGGGACAGAGGTAGACGTCCTGCTGGAGCACAAACACTGTGCTCTGCTGGCTGGCCTCCTGGGAAGAGTGCGGACTTGGTTCTGCAAGGTGGACAGACCCCCAAGGCCCTGCTGCCTCTGGAGGCCTTCAGGGCTCTGTGCTCACTGGCAGCAGGGACCCTACACTGTCAGAGAAATGATAAGGAGCACACTGAGGAGGAAGCGTGCAGCCCTATCTCAGGAGGGCTCCTCTGGACGGAGGTCTCAGGGGAACCTCGGAGGTTGAGAAGATAGAGAAAAAAGGGGGCTGGAATTCCTGGAACAGAGAACAGACCACCCCCCAAAGGCACCAAGGTGGAACCAGGTCTGACTTGGGCAGCGGATACAAAGTAGTTCAGTGTCCCTGGAGCTTAGGAAGGGCCGGGGGAGTGAGGGGTTGGGGGAGCCAGTCGTGAGGGCCCTTTGGGCCATGGGATGGATTCAGACCTCACAGCAAGGCCAAGGGGCGCCCTTGAAAGGAGGGGGTGTGTGTGCATTTCCATCTTAGATCCTGGGGCAGCACGTGCAACAGTGGAAGGCGAGGAGGATACAAAAGGAGGCTGCCACCCTGCTCCAGGGAGGTGATGCGACTCCACAGCAAATCCTGGATTGGACAGGGATGCAGTCTGAGAGAAAGACAGGTCACAGAAAAACCTGGGAAAGGCAGGATTTCCCAGGTCCAGCACATATTTGCATGCCATTCACCTACTCTGGAGATCTTAAAGCTTTACTAATCGGCTCTTGGGGCTTTAATTTTTTTCATTATTAAGACAGTTTACATACAGGAAAATAATTGTACAGTGTATATGTTTTAACAAACACATACAGCCTCATCAGCCCCTAAATGGAGATACAAAGAAGTTCCAACACTCTAAAGAATTCTTCTGCGTCATATGTAGTAAACCCACCCCACTCCCAACCCCATAGCAGCTGCTGTTTTCTGTCCCCCTGGTTTTTCGCTTCCTGGAATGTCAGAGAAATGCACCCCACGGTCTGCAGCCTTTCGAGTCTGACTTCCCTCACTCAGCCTAACACATCCGAGCTCACCTGTGCCACCTGCATCAGGAGTCCTCTCCTTTCATTACAGAGCAGTATTCCATTTACGGACATACCACAGTTTGAGTATCAGGTCCTCAATGTAGGGAGATCTGGGTTGTTTCCACCTTGGGGTTATTCTAGATAAAGCCACTATAAACATCTGTGTACAGATTCTGTGTGAACAGAGATTTTTTATTTCATTTGGATAAACGCTTAGCAGTGGGATTTTTCCGGTGTGGCAAGCATTTAACTGGATGGTGGTTTAGTCGCTAAATCATGTCCAACTCTTTCGACCCCATTGTCTGTAGCCCACCAGGCTCCTCTGTCAATGGGACTCTCCAGGCAAGAATACTGGAGTGGGTTGCCATTTCCTTCTCCAGGGGATCTTCCTGACCCAGAGATCGAACCTGGGTCTCCTGCATTGCAGGCAGATTCTTTACCAACTGAGCTACAAGGGAAATGCCCTCGAAATTTAACGGTATAAGAAACTGAAGAACTGTTTTGCAGAGTACCATTCTGCATTCCCAGCAGCAATGTATGAGGGTTATAGTTGCTCCACAAACTTGACAACATGTGGTATTGCCAGTTTTCATTTTAGCCATTCTAATCAGCATGTACTAGTACCTCATTGTAGTTTTAATTAGCATTTTCCTAATAAATACAGCCATTAAACATTTTCTTCATGTGCTTATTTGCCACCCATGTATCTTAGTATTCAAATATTTTGCTCATTACTAAACTGTATTTATTTTCCTATTATTGAGTTTTAAAAGTTCTTTTATATTCTGGATACAAGTCCTTTTTCAGATACATGATTTGACCAGTTCCTGATCTTAGGGAAAAGTATTCGGTTTTCACCATTATGTTTAATGTTAGTTATATGTGTTCTGCAGATGTCCTTTATCAGATCAAGAGAGCTCCCTTCTAATCCTAGTTTACTTAGAGTTTTTTTCATGAACAGTGCTGAATTTTGACAATGGCTTTTTCTGAATCCATTGAGATGATAAGAATTTTTGCATCTCTCCGCATTAACAACACAAGGAGGACTGCTCTATGCTTTTCTTATACTATCTTTGTCTGGAGTTGGTTATCAGCATAATGCTGGTCTCATAAGGTTAGGAAGTGAGTTAGGAAGAGGAGTCCTTCTTCCTCTCAAAGCTTTATCTTTTTCCTTTCATTTCTCTTTGTCATCTTTTCCATCTGAGTTATCAGTTTTGCTAATTTTATTCACTTCAGGGACTACACTGTGCTATACACAGCGGCCGAAGGGGTGCAGAAACAAATAAGACTAGGTTTCTTCCCTAGGGAGGTAAATGGAAGTAATAATAAAAGATACCATTTACTATGTGCCTGCTCTTTTCTGTGCATTTTCCTATATTAGCATGAGAAAATTGCTGTAATCCCATGATACCAGTTTGCAGGATTTTAAGGATGAAAAAGTTGAGACTCGGGAGAGTTAAGTAGCCTGCCTGAAATCACACAGCACTCAAGGGGTACAGCTGTGGTTTGAACCCACATTCAAAGTTTATGTTCCTCTCACCTTAACTTACTAACTCTCCTAGTATTTATGAGCACTTATCACTCAAAGCTACGGTTTTTCCAGTAGTCATGTATGGATGTGAGAGTTGGACTATAAAGAAAGCCGAGCATCGAAGAATTGATGCTTTTGAACTGTGATGTTGGAGAAGAGTCTTGAGAGTCCCTTGCACAGCAAGGAGATCCAACCAGTCCATCCTAAAGGAAACCAGTCCTGAATATTCACTGGAAGGACAGATGCTGAAGTTGAAACTCCAATACTTTGTTTGGCCACCTGATACAAAGAACTGACTCACTGGAAAAGACCCTGATGCTGGGAAAGATTGAAGGTGGGAGGAGAAGGGGATGACAGAGGATGAGAGAGTTGGATGTCATCACTGACGTGATGGACATGAGTTTGAGTAGGCTCGGGAGTTGGTGATGGACAGGGAAGCCTGGCGTGCTGCAGTCCATGGGGTCGCAAAGAGTCAGACACGACTGAGCAACTGAACTGAACAGAACTAAGCACCAGCTACTTTAAATGCTTTAAGCCTAGTATTTTGCTCATTGCTAATCACAGCAACTCTATGAGGTATGTGTTCCTTTCCCCATGTTCACAGTGAGGAATTAAGATTCAGAAAGGCCGGTACCCTGTTCAGAGGTCAGTCAATGCTATTAGACTCCACAGACTCATGAGTGACAGGGGACAGGAGGTATCAGCATAACACAGCTAACATGCAGATGTACAGAGCCACTGCGGCAAGTACTAGGGTAGAGGCATGAATGGAGGGGGAGAAACAGGGAGGGGTGATCCTGATTTGGGCTCTCATGAAAAACGCATTGGAAAGCAGGAAGACAGTGAAACCAGGCGAGAGGGGTGGAGGAATTGGAGAGTGGATTGAGTTAAAATTCTGAATAAACAGCAAGGGTAGACACGGCCCACGGAGTAAATGGAAGCCAAGACAAGCAGGGCACGTAGCTGGATTTTCCAATGTCACGATGCTGATGCTGAGCAGGGCTGACAGGCACTGAAACCGGAATAGCTCACATCTGCGAAGCACTTTCCATTCCAACACGTTATCTTCCAAGCCCTGGCCAGCGTCCTCTGAGGCTGTTTGTTCCTCAGATTTTGAAGGTGAGGAAACCGAGCCTTATCCAGGTGAACCGCTTGTTGGTGACGAAGCCCTGCTGACCATAAGCCCCGGGACCAGACCTGATCTTGGTCCAGGATTCTGTCAGGGCCAGGATGACAGGGACGGGGCAGACTAGACAATAGGGATGTGAAGTCAAGGAGGCACCTGAAAGGCTCCCAGACTAGTGATATGGGCCCTGAAAACCAAAGCACCCAAAGTTATGGAATTTGAGGGCTGTGGACTTTGGAATCTTGAGGTCAAAACTTCTGAAATTCTAATGAAACAGGCTCTAGGTCAAAGACGATGAATGTCGGGAGTGGGCTCTGAGATTGTGGGGACAAGGACGCAGGCACCTGTGTGCATGCTGAGTCGCTCAGTCCTGTCTGCCTCTTTTTAAACCTATGGACTATAGCCCACCAGCTTCCTCTGTCCATGGGATATTCCAGGCAAGAATACCGGAGTGGGTTGCTGTGCCCTCCTCCAGGGGATCTTCCTAACCCAGGGAGTTGAACCTGTGTCTTGAACCTGCACTGGCAGGTGGGTTCTATACCATTAGTGCCACCTGGGAAACCTGCAGACACGTGGGGCAAAGGTTATCCTAAAAGCCTTTCCTGTCCATGGTAAGCTGTCTTTCAGTGGGGAGCAGAGAGGCCGGCTAAAGACCTATAAGCAAATGGAGTCATGAAAAGTAAAAGGGGTTGAGTTCAACATTAAGCTTTCAAATCTGTCACCCCAGCCAACTTGCAGTCCCTGGAGCATCAAGCAGTGAATTCACTTCTTTCAGGTCATCACCCTTTCACTTCTTGATGTCCTGGACCAAAGGCGTAAGGGACAGCCTTCAGACTTGAACGCCAAGTGTGGAGACTTCCCTGCCTCTCTCTACTCCCTGGATTTGAAAACAAATGGAATCATATTTGGATTTTCAGGAGGGAAACAGAGAGGAAGCCCAGCTCAAAGACCTCACCCCAACTTCTTGGCACTTAGTTTGTTGGGAAGAGGAATATAAAATTCCTATCTCTCTATAAGGTTCCAAAAGCCCCACAAAGACAGAGAAGAAGACAGGCTCTCTCCCTTCCCCCTTTTCTGGCACCTTACTCTCTATTCTTTTCCTGAAATTTCATGATGCTCCCCTTCCTCCCGTTTCTCTGCCCCTGAATCACCCCCTCTTGTTGGCCCCACCCCACCTCTGGCCAAGCCTGCTCACCCTCTCATTCACCCCTTGAGTCTCCCTTCTTCTGGCCATTAAGGCTCCAACGCCCATGACCTTACTAAGCATTTGATGTGTGTTTTTTCATTATATCCTCATGACAAATCTATGAGGTTAATATTTTATCATTAACTTTATTTTGTAAGTAAGAAAATTGAGGCTTATGGAGGTTAGGTGACTAATATAAGGATACAAAGGTTGTAAACGTCAGAGCTGAATTCAAATAATAACTGTATTCTGCTAAGTCACTTCAGTCGTGTCCGACTCTGTGTGACCACATAGACGGCAGCCCACCAGGCTCCCCCGTCCCTGGGATTCTCCAGGCAAGAACACTGGAGTGGGTTGCCATTTCCTTCTCCAATGCATGAAAGTGAAAAGTGAAAGTGAAGTCGCTCAGTCGTGTCCGACTCTTAGCGACCCCATGGACTGCAACCTACCAGGCTCCTCTGCCCATGAGATTTTCCAGGCAAGAGTACTGGAGTGGGTTGCCATTGCCTTCTCCAATAACTGTATTACCACTAAGCATAGTAATAGTAGGGACATCTCTGGTGATCCAGTGGTTAATGCTGCGGGTGCGGGTTCAATCCCTGGTTGGGGAACTAAGATCCTACATACCGTGTGGCCAAAAAAAGAAAATAAAAAAATACTAAATGTCTTTAAAAAGTAATAGTAAGAATAGCTAATAAATAATAATAAGAGTAATAGTTTATAATACTTGCATAATGCTTGCTATGGCACCAGCATCGTTCCAAGTGTTTTTAATATATTGACCCATTTACTTCTCAAGACAGTCCTTGAGGGCAGTGCCATCGGGAGTCCTATTTTACAGATGAGGAAACGGAAGCAGAGAGCCTACAGTGCCACAGTCTATTTGACTCTGAAGCCTGGTTGCCTAACTGCTCTGCCTGCCTCTGCCACTTCTCCCAGCAATCTCTCTATACCTTCCCAGACCACAGTTCAGATCTGTGTTCCCAAGGACCCAGAAACACGCTAGAGGAAACAATAAAATATTCTGAGAAGTCCCTGAAAATCAAGACACAGCATTTTGGATTTCACTCATTCATTCAAAAAAGACATGTATTTACTAAGTTCCAGGAATGCACCAGGCATGGAGCTTACATCCTGGTGGGGGAGACAAAGCTCCAACAAGCACATCAACATTTGACTTCAGCAAGGGACAAATGATACAAAGGAGAGTAAGGTAAGGCTTTAAAGAGTGTGGGTGAGGGGAGACCGCAGAAACCCAGAGGCCCCCTTGCATGTCAAGTACCACCAGTCACCAGAGGAGAGAGCTGCAGGCAGAGGAGCCGCGAGTGCAAAGGCCCTGAGGCAGAAATGAGTCTGGGGGGCTGAAGACACAACAAACACAGAGTGAGACTGGAGAGGGGAAGGAGGGGAGCAGCATTCGGTGAAGCTGGGGAGGCAGACAGGAGCCAGTTACACAGGGGCCAGGCTGGACTCTGGTTTTGTTCTCGTGTGTGATGAGAGGCTTCACCCAGTTACAAGCAGAGTGAGAAGAGAAGACTGTAGACAAGCAGGCAGGGGCCTGAGGGCACCGGCGGAGGCTGCCTTGGTCACCCTCAGCCTCTACTGACCCACCCGGAGCAGCAGAAAGGCACCCCCTCCTCCAAATCTCAGTCAATAAGACCTCGACGTGTGCACTTGGCAGGTTGGCTACCCTCTTAGAGCCTCCATTTTCCCATCTGTGAACTGGCAGAGGTGCGGGGCCACCAGGGCTCATCCGAGACCTGAACCTTGGATCTCAATCCAGCAGGGAGAAGGGCTTCACTTCTGTGGGTACAGTGCCTGGCACAGAGCATGCCCTCAACACACACCAAGGGACTAGGGCTCCAGAGAGACCGGAGGACCACAGGGGCATGGTGGCCCCTGAGAGCCTGCTAGGCTGGGCTGGGCTGATCAGCTAGGGCCCCAGGCGTCTCCTTCCCTTCCTTCCCAGCAGCCAAGTCAAGCGGGCAGCAGCAGGCCCACTGGACCAAGGGCAGACAGGCGGGCGGGCAGGCGGGGGCGAGCTGTCGGGCACAGGGAGAAAGGAGGGCATTGTCTGCTGAAACCCAACTAAGGGGCCAGGGCCACAATGCGAGGGATTCTTTCAGGAGAAACAGACATGCCTTTCTTTCTACCAACTGCAGCTAAAACAGCCCGCTGGATTTGATTCTCTCCCATTTCGCCCCAAACAAATGATAAATAAATAAACCTCCGTGAGCTCAGAGCCAGGACCCTGGGCCCAGAGCAGGCTGGCCGCTGTCCTCCCAGGGCGAACATCTCTGGTGCCAGGTGGCCCGCCTGTGCTCCCGCTGCCAGGCACGTGGACCAGTCTGTAGGGGCAGGCTCCAGGCAGCGGCCTGAGGAAGTCCCTCCGGACGTACGGCGGGGCTGGCGGTCTGTGTGGTCCTCAAGCCCGAGGGGACCAGTGGTGGAGAGGGCGGGAAGCACATCACGGGCTGCGGGGCCCTGGTGGGAGGTTTGCTCGGGCATGGTTTCACCGGCGCTGTGTGCGCTGTCCTCCCAGATGCTCAGCGAGGTGACAGAGCCACGGTGCTCCACCCTCCGCAGTCGACAAACGTCCCCAGCCTGAATCCCAGAAGTGATGTGTCCTGCTCAAGGTCATGAGACAAGGTAATCACAGGATGCCAGCATCCTTGTTTCCCAGGTGGTCAGACTGCGGCGTGGAGTGGTCACCCTGACCCAAGCACTCAGCACGGCAGGAGCTTCTCTTGACCCTGGGATTCCTCCCCTGTACTCACTCCCGGGAGGAGTGGGCTCCAGCCCCTTCTGAAAGTGCCAGACACTGTGTCACGTGACGCCATGAGGCCCCTCCCTGTCTGAGGCCCTGCCACGTCATGCTCCTGTCCGGTCCTGGTTCTATGCTCCTATTAGCTGTCCTCTCGCTTTCCTTCCTACTTGTCCAGCTCTCTCCTCCACTGAAGCCTCAGGTATGCCGCCTCCTCCAGGAAGCCTCCCAGGTTACTCCCAGCTCCACACACCTCACCGTCCTTATAGCATCTGCTGCCTATCCTGACAGCTGGGCTCCACTGAGACCCCGGGCAAAGACAGGAGTCGGCCCTCAGGTTGGGTGTAGAGGGCAGCCACACCCATACCCTCCCCTCAGGCAGCTCCAGGTCTTGGTCCTGCCACTGACTGTTGTTTGTATTTAAGACATTTCCCCCTTCTTTTCCTTAAGTCAAATTCCTTCTCCTCCTCTGGAACTCCTTCCTGACACCCAAGACCTTTGGGCACACCCTCTACCTTTACACCCATCACCCGTGCCGGGACTCCTGAGCATGCCTGTCTCTCCCCTTACATTGTGAGCCCCTCCAGGGTAGGATGCCCAGTACAGAGCCATCCGGGGCTTCTACAACCCATACCTGGCTCTGCTCACCTAGGATTTGCTGAGACCCTGATGACTCGTTGTTTAGTTGCCAAGTTGTCTCCAACTCTTTTGCGACCCCATGGACTGTTGCCCACCAGGTTCCTCATCCATGGGATTTCCCAGGCAAGAATACTGGAGTGGGTTGCCATTCCCTTCTCCAGGGGATCTTCCTGACCTAGGGATCGAATCAGCATCTTTTGCACTGTAGGCAGATTCTTTACTGCTGAGCCACTGGGGAAGCCCAGAAGGACCCTTCTCTTATATTTATGTAATTGCTCTTCCATACGACCTGTCTCCTCCCCAGAGGACACTGTGACCTCCCCACTGCAGATCCACTTTTTGTTTTCTGGACCTTTTCTACTGTCAGCTCCAAGAGGGGAGGCCTGGGCATCCTCTACTTCCTCAGTGACAGCAAAGGGACGCTGGGTCCTCATTCCTTACCCCAGGTTCCTGCTCAATCCACAGGCCACCCGGCAATCCCCTGCTGTTGCTGAGGGTTGGGGGCAAGGTTTACTCTGCTCTCATCTTCTTAGCTCCTGACCATGCGTGATTCAAAAACACCCCTGAGGACAGCCCAAGCAGCCCAGAAAAATATGGGACAAAGGAGCTGGGCACGCAGGACTTGTCCCAGTGCAGTCAAAGCACAGAGGGGCCTGGACCAAGCCCAAGGAAGAACCAGCGGCTCTCTGAGAGAAATCAGGACAGCTGGAAATTGAACACATACGTACGTGCAAAAGCCTAATTCCTCCCTTGGAGTTTTGGAGAGACACTTTCATAGCTTTTCATGACATCATGTCAGATGTTTCCAGACACCCAAGACTGAGTCTGGCCCTAATACTCTGTGTTCAAGTCACACGGTCCTTTGCTGTTGGAATCCTAGGGCTCAACACGACATCCCTTCCCACTCCAGACTTTCCTGAAGGCTCACTCCTGCCTCTTCTCAGACAAAAGCAAACCTCTTCTATTTTCAGAGGCCTCCCGGGCTGTGGGATGGCTAGATATATAACATGCTTAGTGGAGAATCAGTGTCGGTGACATTTAAGAAATACACAATCAGGCAACCTGTGACCTACCAGCTTGAGCTAGTTACTTCACCCCTCTGAGTTCCCTGATATTATTAAATAAGATGAAGCTGATGAATCAGTGTATGAGTCAGTATCCCAAGGTTGCTCTGTGGATTGATGAAACAAGATGCTGTTTGTGAAGGTGCCAAGTCTTATGCTTGGCTTCAGAAGATACTCAGGAAACAAAGTTTCGACTGGGGTCGGTGGCTGAGTAGTGCTACAACCCTGACTCCAGCGCTCTTTCTAGTAAATGGTTCAGCCTCCTTTAGGCGTTCAAATGATTTCAGAGGCTCGAGCAATCTGAGTTCCCTTGGAAGGAGCTCTAAGCGGCAGTCAGTTTCTCCTCTTTCAACAGTCCTCGTTTGGCAAATGGTCACAATCCATTTAAACAAGCATTTTCTGAGGACCTAGCAGTTACAGGAGGCACTCAGGTCACAGCTTCAAAAGACTGCAGAAACTGAATTAGAAGGAAAGTCAGGTGAGGGGCACAGCCCAGGTACAGGTGGACAGTAGGTGATGGGCAATCTGGAGAGGCGGGGGTGGTTTCAGCAGCTGGAGTCATGGGGAGGTATCCTTCCATCACACTTCCTCTCCTTCCACTTCCCACACGGGCTGCAGCCTGCAAGGCCACAGCCGAACACTCGGATACCTGTTTAGGCCTCCATTTGCCCTAGCTCCCTTCTCACAGGAACGCTCCTCAACCAGCTGACACCAGTTCAGGGGCCCCGTGTGCTGTCCAAGGCTGTGGCCCCATGGAGGAAGCAGCCTGCAAAGCTCACATCTGGTGTGGAGATCCTCCATTAAGCAGGTCATTGCCACGTCATCTGATAGGTGCCTGGAGAGGTCGGGGAGGGGCTGTGGGGATGTAGAGGAGGAGGAACCGGTGCTTGGGGCAGGAAGCTGCCCAGAGTTTTCCAGAGGAGAAATTACCTGAGCCGGCACCTGATGAGTCTTGGGGATGAGCTATGGTGTGTGTCTATGTGTCTTGTGTGTCTATGAACAAACATGTGTGTGTGTGCAAACAAGCATGTGTGAGTGTGAACATGTGTGTGTGTGTGTGTATGTGTATGTGTTGGGGACAAGGACTATGGCAGAGGGTCCAGCCTGAGACTGGGCATGGGGGGAGCTGGGCTCTCCTGTTTGCCTCTGATGACATCTCTGGACACCAGGAACCCGCACTTTGAGGTCCTGCATCCCCTCTCTGCCCTCTTGGCCCTGAGGACAGCTGCTGTCCAACACTTCCGTCGCTAGTCTCCTCTCTTCCTCTCTGTGCTCCATCTCTTCCCCATCTGTAGCTCCAGCTCTGCTGAGGCCTCCGGAATTCTACTCTCCAGCCCAGGCCCCACTCCCTAGGGCCCCTTCCTGATGGCCTATCCACTGGGGCCTTTGATACTCACCTTGAGTCCTACGAGATGGAAACACAACTCACTTTGGTCCACAGCCGGCCTCCCCCACCCCTCTACTCCTTCCGTATCTCATAGCCACCAGGAGCTAGAGCTTGTTGCTTCACGGCATTTCTCCCATCTCTCCTTCCCTCACTGTTCCTGCTGCCTCCACCCAGGCCTCTGCACTGTCCAGGCTTTCCACCACAATGGCTCAGTTAAGAAAGCTCCTCTGTCAATCTCTTGCTCCTTCCACCACTTTATGATCAGTCACTAAGTCATGTCTGACTCTTTGCAACACCATGAACTACACAAAAGCATCAATTCTTCAGCACTCAGCCTTCTTTACAGTCCAACGTTCACATCCATACACGACTACTGGAAAAACCATAGCTCTGACTATAGGGATCATTGTCAGCAAGGTGATGTCTCTGCTTTCTAATATGCTGTCTAGGTTTGTCAATGATGCTTTCGAACTGTAGTGCTGGAGAAGACTCTTGAGAGTCCCTTGGACTACAAGGAGATCAAACCAGTCAATCCTAAAAGAAATCAACACTGAATATTCATTGGAAGCACTGAGGCTGAAGCTGAAGCTTCGATACTTCAGCCACCTGATGTGAAGAACTGACTCCTTGGAAAAGACCCTGATGCTGGGAAAGATTGAAGGCAGGAGAAGGGGATGACAGAGGATGAGATGGTTGGATGGCATCACCGACTTGATGGACATGAGTTTGAGCGAGCTCCGAGAGTTGGTGATGGACAGGGAAGCCTGGCGTGCTACAGGCCAAGGGGCCACAAAGATTGGACACAACTGAGACACTGAACAATAAAGGTTTGTCATAGCTTTTCTTCCAAGGAGCAAGCGTGTTTTAATTTCATGGCTGCACAGTCACTGTTGTCAGTGATTTTTGGACCCCAAGAAAATAAAATCTGCCACTGTTTCCACAGTATAGACATACAGAAACTCTAATTGCATCGGATGCACTGTGACAGTGCTCACAAAATGGCCAGTTGCTCTTCGTTACCAGCTCAGTTCCAGGGTTCCCCTCCCCTGGCCTTGGCTCCTGAGTCTTGTTCCGGGCGTCTCCCCTCCACACAGAGCCTTCACTCTGTTCCATCCTCACAAGTGTGCTCAGATTCCTGGACCTCATTATGCATCACCCCACCTGCATCTTCATTCCATTCTCCCCCTCTGCCCGGAATGCCTCAACTCTGGTCATCCAAGTCATCCTCCAGGGCCCCATCTTAACTCCAGGTCTTCATCAAGCCCCTCTTCACTTCTCTCCTTTCTGGGATGTGGGTCACTGCTGACTCTGCTCCCGTGGTTCTCAGACTAAGCCCTGCCAGGCCAGGAGTCTGCTGTTTAGCAATGCCAGTAGCAGAGGCTTATGGTCTGGCTGCCAGAGACCTGATTTCAGGTATGCCTGTCAGGAACTCTGCGAAATCTACTAGGCTTCTGCCTCAGTTTCCCCACTAAGCACTCAAATATATCCCTTAGCTCTGGCCTACCTAGCTGGCTCTGAACCACTCTACCTGAGCTTGCCTGTTGCCTGGATGTTATTTGCTAAACTCTTATCCATTCAGTAAGTGTGTGTGTGTGTGTGTGTGTGTGTGTGTGTGTGTTGGGAGGTAGATGTTAGTTGCTTAAAACCAGAACCAGGAGGAAGCTGCTGCTATCCGCTTTCACCTATGACCTCCTGCCTCCACTACTGTAGAAACCTGCCCACCAGACAGGGCCTGAGGGCTAGAGAGCCACGCTTCAGAAACTCACTCAAACTGACCACAGCCTCTGAACAATCTACTTCCCATTGCAGCAGTCTTCCCTCCCACCCTTCACCCCTCTAAAAACTGAGCTGCCTAGAGGTCCTGACACCCCCGCCTCTCCTCCAAATAATAACATTAGAAAGAGCTAAATAATCAGTACTTATTCTGTGCCAGGTCCGGTTCTAAACACTTCACATGTATTGATTCAGTGAGGCCTCATAGCAACCTTTGAAGCAGGTACTGTTCTTCCTCCACCTTATAGATGAGCAGACAAAGAGGACATTAGCACAGGAGCCTCAGCACTCCAGCTTCAGAGTGTGTGCTCTTAACTCTCTGTTTCCTATCTCACCCAGCAGGACCACTGCACATACTGGTACAATCTGACCTTTGCCCAAAATCTCCCAGCCAGAATGGGCCATGCATCCCACAAGGGGCCCCGTGCATGCAGGGAAAGGCTGTCTGCTTCTATGTCACATAGAGACATCGTGCAGGTGAGCCTGCTGCTTGGCCATGAAACAAGGTAAGTCTGGTTGCTGCTTTACCTCTGAGTTAGAAATGAACTTCTGTAATTCCAGAATCCATTCATTTGTTCATTCAGGAACTACTGATTATATGCCTGCCACTGCTTGGTACTAGCTGCACTGGTCTCAGTGAGCATAGACTGACTTAAACATCCGCTTGCATTTACCTGCTGGATTCTCTCCAAACAGGGATTGACAGGTTCCTGAGAGCAGGAGCCACCTCACAGACAGGTGCCTGGCTACATGCATTCACTGGGGTTCAAGATGTGTTTATTGAGGATCCTTCCAATAACAAACACATGGATGAGGCTTGGGTGGCCTCTACTGCCTCTGCCCCCACGTGACAGGTGGTAAACAGAGAGACCAGAAGCCTGGGGACCAGAACTCTCCTCCTGACTCCTCACTGCCTGGAGCTTCCCTTTGGGGAATAGAAAAGTTATCGCCCCACCAAAGCAAATCAGAGAAAAAGAGCAGGCTGGTCCTTTAAACAAGGGCCGGAAGAGCCGGGGCCCGAAGAGCCGTGAGAGCAACTTCAATTAATCCCGAATGTCGGAAGAATTGTGAAGGTCAGAGGAATGCAAAAGGTAAGTCGAGAAAAAAAGTTGGCATTTAGCAGTGGAGATAAACTGAGCTGATAAACGGCCTTTGAACACTCGGGTTATTTATTTATTTGCTTCCAGTTCTTATGCAGTTGTTAATTCCAGCGAAAATTCCCCAGCGCTCTGCTCACATGTGTGGTACATTATATACCCATCTGGCAGCAACACAGACACCTCCCCTGGCAGCTGCACTCTGAAGTTTAAAACACACTTACATGTTTGTGTCACAACAACGCAGGAAAGCACATCCTGGAGTTTACTGCACTGGTTCTCTGGCAGGGCTGCTAGTTCACCGTGTCTTGTCTACGGTAGGAGTTCAATAAATGGAAGCAAACTGCGGCCAGGCCCAAAGCTGGGCTCACCGAGACACTGTGTGAAGTGAAGGGTACAAGGCAGACTCAGCGAGAGATGTTGCCGGGGTACCCGTGAGGCTAGTGAGGCTGCCATCTGAGTTCCCCTTTGCAAGATGAAGGTAATGGGTTCTGGAGGGTTTTTTTTTTTTTTTCCTCTCTTTTTCTCACATTCCCTCTGCTTGAACAAACCCTGCTGAAAAGAACTCCTGCTCTGATTGTCCATGGAAGGGTTCCCTGGAATGTTGGACCAAGTCTCTGGAATGTATAGATTTAACGAGCCAATCTGGAAATTAACAGAAATGGAAAGGGAGCGTTCTGGTTACATTACACATGGAATTACTACCTGAGTGAGTGCGGGGGCGGAGGCAAAGGTACCTTGGAGCTTCCTGTGAGAGGGCTTAGCACTTTCCAGACCTGAATCTCGACGGTTCTAAAAATTTAGGCTTGGAAGAGTCCGCAAAGATCACACACATTGTTGCTGAGGGAAGGAACCAAACTTTATTAAGAATTCTGAAATGCTGGAAACATGGTTTCCAAACTTTTTACTAAGACGTCCCCTTTCCACTCATAGCCTGTTGAGTTTCGTGTTTTGAAATATTTTCCCTATTGAACACAGGACATCCCTGTCCCTAATGATGTTGTCAAAAATGCAAGTCCTATCTTCTGATCAGGAAAGAGATAACAGTTTAAGCCAAGGATACCCATGTACTTGGGGGTTAAAGACTTGCTGTTTGAGTAATCTCTGCAGTTGGCTTCCAATTACTATCATATTCCTATAGTTGTTTGTTTAACATTGAACAGCCTTGGAATTTCAACCAGCACCTTCTACACAGCTGGGGAATTCGGGGCTTGGTCACTTTATCAAGAATCTCTCATGTTGCAGATGAAGTGATGGAAGTCCTGGGAAGAAGACAACACACCCACTGGGTACGGCACAGGAGGGACCCCTCAGAAGCTCTGCCCAGGCTGGGGCAGGGTGCTGCCCCTGACTGCAGGCAGACACCACCTCTCCTCATCTCAGGGCTCTACCTAACTCTTTGGAGCTTTTCCCTTTAGAGCAAGCAGGGCACTGAGCCAACTGACTCAGTCTTCAAAGAATACGTCTCTTTGTGTAGAGATGTATTCAGGACTATAAGCACCTCACATGATTCTCCCTTCATAGCCTTTGATTTTTCTTCCAGGACTTGATCAAGTGGGTTCAACTCAAGCATCAAGGCCAGGTTGAGGTTTCAACCCAAAGTCCCTCTGGGAAGGATGCCCCTATCAGATGAGGCTGGGGGATGGTTAAAGGGGTTCCAGTGAGGACACAGTCTGACTTTCCTGAGGACTTGGGGGTTACACCTCTGCATTCCAAAGTGATGGGAAATATCTATCTGGCAGGGCCCACGACCAGGTTACAGATCCAGACTTGCAGTTAAGCATCCCCCTTCTTGCAAAAGATCGCCTTCCTGACCAGAAGGTCTAATGAATGGCTGTGCGGGATGTTGGGGCAGAGGGAGGCCGGCCTTGGTGGCATCTGACATCTGACGTCACCCTCCCTCCCATGTCCCGAGGATGGCTCTTCGACTGACACTGGTCCTTCCCCAACCCAGACCCAACAGACCTCTGGGGGAGTCTGTTTCAGCAGGGCTTCTGACAAGGTGCCTGAGACCTAAATGTGGCATCACACATCCTTTCTACTTCAGTACGTAGGAAAATGGGATCCCACCTTCTTTCTTGACACCATGTGATCTGGGGTTGGCTTGAGTCAGCCTGAATCCCTCCCACCTCTAAACACTCAGGACTCGAGGTTACCAAGAGCCGGGTTCTCCAAAACGGCTTTTGGAGACGTGGACCCCGAGCCACAAACAGAGCAGGGAAGGAAGAATTCTCCTCTCTCTACCCTTCCCATCCTGCCAAGAAGACAATTTTGCAGGCAGACACTCCTCTCTGTTTATAAAGAGGGGAAGAGCCCAAACAAATAAAAAGGGCCAAGCTGCACTCGGCACCATGGCCACGCAGAGCTCTGCGTGTCGCTAGAACGACTGTTTGGTGCTCTTTACAAATAGGCCTATTAAATCCTTTTGAACACCAGCACAGGGTCCTAGGGTCTGAGTCCTCCACGGTGACTTGGCCGTAAACAGTAGAGAGGTGGCAGGTCTGTCCATGTGACATCTGCAAGCGCTAGCCAGGCCATGGGAACCCAGGCGGCTGCTCCCAGCACAGACACATGAAGCCCAGCGCCGTGCACATGCCTTCTCGAAGGCACTGGGCTATACTCATCAGTATTTACAGCCTTACAGCTGGGCTCTTGACCTGCCCCGCTGTCATTCGACATCAAAGGAAGCATCACCCATCTCTAGTTATTTAAGACGAAGGTCTCACCTTGGGAGCCAAGGAGGGCGGGACACAAGGACACTCAGCTGTCAGTGTGAATGACAGAAGGCAGTGCTCCCCAGACTGGTTGATAAACTTCCTGGCAGAACCTCAATAATTCAGACCCACCTGGGACCAGAGCAGCTTTCCTAATCAGTTTGGGCTCCCACAACAAAACACCATAGACTGAGTAGTTCAGACAACAGAAATGTGTTTCCTCACAGTTTTAGAGACTGGAAGTCCAAGATCAAGGGGCCAGAATGGCCGAGTTCCAGAGAGGCCTCTCTCCCTGGGTTGCAGATGGCTACCTTCTGGCTGTGTCCTCACCGAGAGGAGAGAGAGCAAGCTCTCTAGTGTTTCTTCTTAAAACGACACTCATCCCATCACAAATGCTCTGTCGTCACAAACTCATCTAAACCTAATTACCCCCCAAACGCCCCATCTCCAAACACCATCACATTGGGGTTTAGGATTCAACATACAATTTTGGGGCTTCCCAGATGGGACTACGGGTAAAGAACCCGCCTGCCAATGCAGGAGACATAAGACACGTGGGTTCGATCCTTGGGTGGGGAAGGCCCCCTGGAGGAGGGCACGCAACCAACTCCAGTATCCTTGCCTGGAGAATCCCATGGACAGAGGAGCCTGGTGGGCTGCAATCCATAAAGCTGCAGAGTTGGACATGACTAAAGTGACTTAGCATGCATGCATATACATTTTGGGAGGATACATTTAGTTTGCAACAGTCGCTAAGCTGAACTGCAGATTCCAGTGATGTGTATACTTACATTTGGATAACATAGCTTTGTCTAATCTTAAAAACAGATTTTAAAAGTCAACTATGTCAACCCTTAAAATATATACATTCAGTATACATCGATTATACTTCAATAAAGTTGAAAAGAAATTCTAAATTTAAGAATCAGGTCAATCACTTGAGGGATGTTTAAATCCCCTCAACCATGTCCTTAGATGTGTAGTTACCTGGCCTTCATTAGAACAGTTCCACCAGCCCCCAAGGCAGGCATCCCACAACTGAACTTCTCTACTAGCCAATTCTTCCTTTTCTGAGCTGAAATCAGCTCCCTAAAAGCTTTCATCCAATAATCAGGGTCATAAAGAACATACTGGATCCCTGTATCGAAAGAGAGCCCTTCAGAAACTAAATTAACCACCCCACCCCACCCCATGGGTCTTGAGTATATGTGAATGAACACAAACGCACGCACACACCACAGAGTAATACTTCATGAATTTATAAGTTCCATATCTGGTAACTTCCCGCGTCTAGAACACGTGTTCAAACAACAGAATTGGCACCACATCGCATTTATGCACTTGACTCCTTGAAGAATAACTCAGCATCTTCATCTGAAATTAGTTTAGCTTTGGACTCATTTTTAATAAATCTGGTCCTCTGGCTTCCTAGCCCATGAAATATTTAAAGCAGCCAAAAAGTTGCAAAGGATATTGGCTCCAGGAAGCAAGTCAAAACCTTCAGTCTGACTCTAATGGGAGAGAGAGAGAAACGGTTAGCAGGACTCCCAGAAAATACAGAAAGACAGCAGCCGCCGGGGGTCATTCAGAGAAAAGGCAGCCACTGGCATGTACCGTCCAGGCCACCGGGGATGACCCTGAGTCTCCAAGCAAAAGGTAGACCGATGGAAGCGCCTGCCCTCATGTGTGACAAACATGCTTTTAAAGAGCTTCCCATCCCAAGTGGGTATGTCAGCTAACATCGTGAGATCCAAGGGTTATGATTCTATTATCTAGACAATTATCTACCTGAACTTAAGGACCTAGATAATTCAATTCTGGTGGAAGAGCTCACAAAACTGACGTTGCCTAAATGAAGTGTCATTGTATGTTATCTCACAGTACACAGTGTGGTTTTCAGAGACAACAGTACTGATGATTATAACCCAGCATCAGTGATGGGCACGTGGTGGGACCCACCCTGGTTGACTGATTCCCATGGTAACTTGAACTAAGCAAGAAAGCACTGCCTAATAGAGATGCTTACACTACCTGCTTTCACAGAGATAAGAACTGTTGAAATGTAGCTTATTAATATTTGATTCAAAACAAGTAACATTCCTGCCTTGTGATAACTGCATGTCATGACACCTATGCATATTTCCTCATGAATATCTATTTTTAATTCTAATGTGTTCAGTAAATCAAGCCAAAGAAGGTAAACTACAAGCTGCTCCTAGGACAAAAATTGTGATCTTACTTTGTCCTCAGGCCCCAATTCCTAGACCAACTGCCAGAGGCCAAGACTCTGGGCATGAATGGCCATGAAGGGACAGCAACTCTTAGTTGTCTGGGCAGCTGGAGGAAGTACAGCTGAGCAACTGAGGCAATTCCAATGGAGTCTGGTTGTCTTAATGTGTGTGTGTGGGTGTGTGCACACCTGGGCATGACCCCAGGATGTGATCCTGTGTACCTGACCTCAAGATGTATGACTTTGGATTAACCATTGTTTTGGCATTAGCTGGTCCTGTTTTCCTGGAGGAGGGCATGACAACCCACCCCAGTATTCTTGCCTGGAGAATCCCAAGGACAGAGAAGCCTGGTGGACTACAGTCCGTGGGGTCGCAAAGAGTCAGACACAACTGAAGCGCCTTAGCACGCATGCACACATGGTCCTATTTTCACAGCACACATTACTCTCCAGCTTACCAGTATATTTACTTAGGATATTTGCCATTTGCTGCCTTCCTGTCCCCTCTATAATGTAATGTGCACAGGGATCTTTCACGCTGCTTGGTTTTGGAGCCACAGCACCCAGGACACCCCCCAACACCAAGCAGGGGCTCAGTAAGAATCTGTCGAATGAATGATAAGCGAATGGGTGATCCTGCAGCCTGAGGAAAGAGCTCAGCCCTCATAAGCACTTGGCACGTGTGCCCCCCACAACTCCTAATTCATCAGAGCCCAGTGTCCTAGCAAGTCCAATGGAGCCTCAGAGTCATTCTCAGCCCAAGATTTCAGGAGACCACTACCATTAGCGCCTCTTTAACACCAGAAACAGGTTCTGGTACCCTTCCTGGCCCAGGCTGCTCTCACTGAAGCCTAGGGGTTCTGTGTGCTTACTTCTCTTTCTCTAGTGAATCCACCGGTAGGAGCTGATGTCTCCTGACTCAGAGCAGGTGAGTCTGCTCACACAAGCAAGGTGCAGCCCTGCATGGGGGCTGATCTTCATCTCAACCAGCATCAGGCACTTTTTAAAAAGCCCTGTTCTCCGAAAGTTCACCTCAGCTTCTCTACCACGTGCCACCCTGAGGGACCCTCCCATCTTGCAGGAAAGGAACGAGACCACCTTTCAGAGCCTTGGTCAAGTATCGACTCAGTTAAGACAACACAGCCAGAAAGGTGCAGACTTGGGATTTGAATCCAGGCCTCTCAGTGGCCATTTTACAGATGAGGAAACAGACCGGGAGAAGGCCAGGATGTGCCAAAAGTCACCTGTTAGAGATTTATGAACCACTGAACTTTGTGTTCCTCTAAGCAAGGGGCTTCCCCGGTGGTGCTAGTGGTAAAGAACTTGCCTGCCAATGCAGGAGATGTAAGAGACGCAGGTTCGATCCCTGGGTTGGGAAGATCCCCTGGAGGTGGAAATGACAACCCATTCCAATATTCTTGCCTGGAGAATTCCATAGATATAGGGTCCACAGGGTTCCAAAGAACTGGACACGAGTGAAGTGACTTAGCACTAGCAAGGGGCTGGCCCAGAGCAGATGAGTGAATGAAGTGTGGACACGAAGCCTTAAAAGAACAGGCAGCCTGGTGTAAAAAAAGAGGAAGTCCAACATCATGGAAATTCCCAAACCTAGTAACCCCTGCAGAACCAGTCCTGTGAGGTTTCAGCGAGTGGACAAGGGGACCTGTCCTGGTCCCAGGTAAAGCCAGAAGAGAGGACGCTTGAACCTGCTGTGTCCTTGTGACTAGGAGCCAGGCACACCCCCTCCCTCGAGGGCACCACCGCCCCGTTCCCACACCGGAATGCCGCAACCCCTAACCTCTTCACTCGCCTGTTCTAGCCCTGCCTCCTGGTTGGCTTGAACCCTTTTCCAAAAGCTATGGGAAGGGTCCCTCCCCAAATTTCACCCAGCTCTTCCCTGGATTCAAGTACTTATTCATTTCAAGGGCTCAGCAAACAAATGTGAACAAATAAATGGGTAAATAAGTGAATAATCAGGGACTTCTATTTAAGTCTTCATTATCAGTCCCCCTTAGGACAATATGTTATACATTTATTCATTCAACAAATATTTATTAAGTACCTTCTGTATACAGGGTACAGTCCTGGGCTCTGGGACAGAGTGGCGAGTAAGTAATAGCAGCTTTCCAAGTCCTCTGACCTTTACTTCCCCCCCTCTCCATTTTAACTATTCTGCACTTATTTTCAAGTGTACTTTCTTCAGTGGGTTTGGGTCTCACCCTTCTAAGCTCAACAACTTTCCACGTCTCCTACTGCCTATTGGAAAATGATCAAATTCCTTCCACTGACATTCAAGACCTGAGATTTAGCTGGATCCTCTACTCCCAGTCTCATCTCCTGCCTCTCACTCCCTCTTTCCCTCCACTACATATGCTGAGGGCCAGCCCTTGCCTGGGATGCCCTGCCTGGAATGTCAGCTACTACTGTGTTACAAACCACCCCAAGGCTCTGTGGTTGAAAGCAACAATCCCTTCTTTTCACTGTGGGCCAGCAAGCGGTTGACTGGTCTGGGTTAAAGCCAAGCCGTGTGTCCATCTGGGCTTGGTTCTTCACTGCAGGCTGGGTTTCAGGTCTACTGTGTTCATCGAGGCTGAGCAGCCAGCAGCCACACGGGGAATCTCTTTCCATGGCGGTGGCAGACACGTGAGAGTATGAGCCCAACTAAGCAAGCACCTCAAGGTTCTGCTTGCTTCAAGTCTGCTAATGTCAAAGCTAAGTCCCATGACAGAGCCTAAAATCAAGGAGCCAGTAAGTACACTCTGCCCAACAGGAAGCCAAGGCAAGGCGCGTGGCCAAACCTGGCATCACTGGAGAGCGGCAGAAGGGGGATGCTCTGAGTATTTCTGAACAATAGTCTAACACATCCCATGGACTGTAGCCTGTCAAGCCCACTAGGCTCCTCTGTTTATGGGATTTTTCAAGCAAGAATACTGGAGTGGGTTGCCATTTCCTTCTCCGGGGGATCTTCCCAACCCAGGGATCGAACCTGCAGGCAAATTCTTTACCACGTGAGCCACCAGGGAAGCCATCTAACACACTAACTCTGCCTAATGAAACTGGGCAGTATGGTGAAGGAAAGCAAGCTTTGGAAACAGGAGGCCTGGGTTTGTATCATGCACATATTACTTTCTGAAGCCCTCCAACACAGTGTGTTCCCAGAAGACTTCACTAATTCAATGCTGCCGCTGCCGCCAAGTCACTTCAGTCGTGTCCGACTCTGTGCGACCCCGTAAACGGCAGCCCACCAGGCTCCCCCGTCCCTGGGATTCTCCAGGCAAGAACACTGGAGTGGCTTGCCATTTCCTTCTCCAATGTGTGAAAGTGAAAAGTAAAAAAGAAGTCGCTCAGTCGTGTCTGACTCCTAGCGACCCCATGGACTGAAGCCTCCCAGGCTCCTCTGTCCATGGGATTTTCCAGGCAAGAGTACTGGAGTGGGGTGCCATTGCCTTCTCCGCTAATTCAATGCACATGCCCCCAAACCCTACTGTGTGTAAGCATACCACCTGGACCCTGAGCCAGGCTGGTGAGTAAAGAGGCCCGCCCCGATCTCCTGGTGATATGAACGAAGCTCTGAGCCCCCAGAGTGTTGCTCCCTCATCCACAAAGTGGAAAAAAACAACCTTGAAATACGTGAGAAAACTGGGAAGCTGGCTGGCTTTGAATGAAGTCACAAGTGGGCCAAGTCCTATATCAAACACCACTTTCTTCTGTGACACCCAGGCTAGCGAGTCCTGTTGGAAGCGATTGCTCATCAGTCTGAATCCTTAAAACAATTAACTACTGTGTGGTTGAAGGCTCATCCAATCAATGGGAATTTATTGAGGTCCACCAGCCAGTTAGGCCTGCCCAGTCAAAACCCCCTGCCCTCCCCACAGACACATCTCCTGATGGGAAGACAGGGGCCTTCTTCCTGCATTCTGACAGCCCCGTCCAGCACCAGGCCCAATTCGGTGTTCCATCCCTTTTGCTGTCCAAGACTCCAGAATCTTCTCAATTACTTTTCTCACTCCTTTCTGGAAATAGCCTCCAAGACTGAGATCTGCACCAAAGCCTTCCCATTCACCCAGAAAGAAAAATGCAGTTAATCAAAGCAATCTGGACTTCTCTTTCCATTCCCACCACCCCTCCACCCCTACTCCAGGACGAAACCTCCCTAAGTGATTAAATGTTATAAGAAGGATTTGGCATATTTACCTTGTCAAAGATTGTGCTTTTGTGGTGCCTCATGGAACACAGGCAGATTAAAGAGCCAACAGTGAGATGGACGATCAGCAGAGACCAATGAGGAAAGAAAACAGCAAAACCTCAAGATAAAAAGTCCGTCTTGGTCTCAGCCAATAAACTCTAATCACACACAGACAGGGCCAAGCATATAACTAACAGTTCCTTTCCGGCAAAAATAATGCTAATTAAGTAGTTATAAAAATTATTGTTATTATGAGCTATATCATTATTATTATTATAAAAAATTAAATACTGGCTAGAAATTCAAAAGTCTTTCTTCAGGATCTAGTTCCCTCCAGTTTTCTTAGGCAGTGGTCCCCTGTGGCCCTTAGGAGACAATGGACTCCTTCACTCCAGCATCAGAGGCCCTCCAGGCAGTGGTATCAACCTAGTGTCCAGTCACTCACCCATCCAACAGTTTTTAGTTTTTAGCACCTGTTCTGATCCATACGCTGGTGCATGGGTGCTTAGTCCCTTCAGTCGTGTCCAACTCTTTGCAACCCTATGGACTGTAGCCTGCCAGGCTCCTCTGTTCATGAGATTCTCCAGGCAAGAATACTGGAGTGGGGTGCCAGGCCCTCTTCCTGATCCAGGGATCAAACCTGCGTCTCCTGCACTGCAGGCAGATTCTTTACCCACTGAGCCATCTGCAAAGCCCCCGTATGCTGGTAGATGGGCCATAATTGTGCCCCTCCAACACTATCTACTTCCAATTCAATAACAAAGACCCTGGCCACATGGCCCAGTCCCCTCAATGCCCTTCCAATTCCTAGCTCTATTTCCATCTCCTCCAGGAAGCCTTCCCTGATACCTCCAGGCATCCCTGGAGACTTGTGCTTTCTTTCCCTCCCGTACATGGATGGCGGTACACTCTTTGCTAAATATGCTACTCACACTCAGTCCCTTCACCGTGCTTATGTCTTAATTTCCACAGAGGCAGGGACCATGACACCACACAGTAATCAGTGCTGAATTAACACTTGTTGACTGACTTTACTGTGGACATAATTCAGCACAAACTAACACGTGCTTACTTAATGGAAGCAGGGATAGGAAAAAACAACTTCCCATGGGCTAGGCATGGGGAGAGGCAGGAAGGCGTCCTGCTCAGTGCCTGGCACATACCCAGCAGGGCGTGGCAGGTGGCCAGGCCAGGTCCACCCTTCACATCCGGATCGCCTGCCAAGGACATCTGCCCTTTGCACTCACCCCTCAATTGTGTGGACTGCCGAGGAGAAAGGTGGCAACTGAGTCAGCAAACAATGCTGTCCCCGTCCCTCCAAATGTGTGGTGGAACCCAGAGGTGCCACTAACAGCAGTGTTAGCAAGTGGGATTCTGTGGGAGCCACTTTAATGCCCCGGAGTATTTGCATGTTAACCTCCTTAACACGCTCCTCTGCCTCCTCTACTTTCAGTTAATGGCACCACCAGGGGCCAAAGCACACAAGCATGTTTCAGTTTCCTGATCTCTCCACAAGCAACTCATCAGATGCACTGTTGACTCTCCCTCCAAAACGGAGCCAAACTGACCTCTACCTGCTTTCCCCAGGTCCAAACCACCATCATGCATACTGGTGTCCCAGTTTCCTTCTCTTTCAACTCCAGGAGGGCCCATTCTGCACACCACACCCAAAGCCATCACTTATGTATAAAAAAGAAAATCCGATCTCCCCTGCTCTGAACCAATGGCTTCAAAATCTAAATGCCTTCTTGTGATCTGTAGGTCTCATGAGATCTCACGCCACCTCCTTTCTGCTCCATCTCCGGACACTGTCCAGTACACAAAGGGATCATGACATCCTTTCCGTTCCCTAAGCAGGCCTCAGTGCTTGGCATCCGCTGCTCCTTCTGCCCAAAATGTGCTTCCCAGGTTCTCATGGCTGGCCCCTTCTCATCCCTCCAGACTCAGCTTGAAAAGCACCTTCTCCTGAAAACCCCAGAAAACCAGCAGCTGCTCCTCCCCTTCCTTTATCCCCCTAGCACCCAGGTCCCTCTCTGGCCCATTGCCGTTTCCTTATACAACTTACCATGCTCTAAAATGATCTCATTCATTGTTAAACCCTCACTTCCATGCAGGAAAACAATTTCTGTCTCATTCACAGCTATATTTTTAGCATCTGTGACAGTGCCCAGCCCAAAGCAAGTATTTGACAAACACAGAGCATGTGTCTGAGCAGTGCCCAAACACACTGACTGGATGCCTTAGGTACGGCCTGCTCATAGTGACTCCTTGCCAAAGTGGATAGTATGGACAGATGGGGTAAGACGAGTAACTTTCAGCCGAGGAACCTGACAAAGAGTGCCTGAGCCGGGTGATCAAGGTTAGTATCTGCAGTGATAAGTCAGGTTGGCAGTATGTGCCCTCAACAGAATGTGATAAACATGGCTCTTTATCTCTAGTCTTTTACTCCTCAGAGCATAATCCCAGACTAATCATAAGAAAAACAGCAAAACAAACCCCAATCGAGGGCCAAATATCTGGTTATTACTCAATGTCAAGGTCATCAAAAACAAGGCAAGTTTGAGAAACTGTCCCAGCCAGGAAGAATTGGAAGAGAGATGATAAGTAAATGTAATATGGGATCCTGGGACAGAAGAAGGACATTAGGGGAAAACTGAGGAAATCTGAGTGAAGAGTGGACTTCAGTTAATAGTAAGATGTCAGTATTGATGTGTTCATTGTCAGAAAGTACCATATACTAATGTGAGATGTCAACAATGAGGGGAAGTGGATACAGAACTCTGTACTATCTTCTCAATACTTCTGTAAATCAGAAACTGTTTTAAATTTAAATATTTATTTAAAAAACACATTTGTTATGTGAATGAATGCACGGCAATAAATATATTTTCATGTCTTTTGTAAGAATACACTGAGCACAGGCTCCCGTATGATGCCAGGAAAGAGACAAATTCTTGAGTCTGTGAAGCACCGGGGCTGCTCTGCTTACAGCACTGGTTTGTTAACAACATACTCAGGAACACTGTCAAGGAAGACTGCAGCCCTCTCCTAAGTGGACTTCCAGTGGTTCAAGATTAGAAGCACTTAGGTCAACAACAAAAATAACAAATCCTGCTCTCTTTGAAGATGAATCACATTTTTCCAGTGTTCTCAATTCCATCCAGCCACAAGCACTGCTGAGGGCCTGTTGTGCACCCAAGCCCAAGACCAGCTTAGTAGCCAGCTCCTGCACCAGAGGACCAAGTCCCACCTCCAGTGAAGCTGCTCCCCTCACTTTCAAAGGGTCAAATGGTGCGATACAGACTATAAATGGCACAGATGTTCAGAAATAACAGATCATGGGAACTACAGCAATCAAGGAAGCCTTCCTACAGGAAGGGCCAGAGTGGATCTGGAAAAGGAAATAGGATTTCGAGAGCAGAGTGAAGGAGAGAGGTAGCCAGGGATCACAGCACCAGTAGAGTCAGGGCATCCAAAACCAGCTGCAAGGAGTAGTCTGAATAGACTTGCCAGGTCTCCTAGGGAAGCCATGGAAGAGGAAGTTGGTTTGCTGAGTAGAGGCTGGAGATCCTCCCAGACTTTTCAGGCCAGGAATCAGCACCTCCTCCAGGGCACCTTTCCCAAGCACCAGGTGAGCCTTCCCTCTTCAGCCCCCTTGCCTAGCATTCTTTCACTGCTCACACCAGCTTCATCCTCCCTTGTCACATGCTGTGTGCATTCCCGTGCACTCTTTCCTGCCCACCTGTAGGCCTCCTAGGGGCAGGATCCTTCTCTGCCTCCTCTCAGCCTGCTCTAGAGAGCCCTGCACGTCGTAATGGCTCAGAGAGACATCTGGTAAATGAATAAAAAGAATAGTGAATTAATGTGTAGATCACAATCTAAGAAGCCAGGACTTTACCCCTCACACAACAGGGAAGCCTACAAAATTTGCAGGAAAAAAACACGATCAAAACAACATTTCCTTCCCCATCTCACCAGCCCCTTCTCTGCTTTCTTTGCCTTTAATACTTAGCCTATCCTGACTTGTTTCTTATCTGTCACCTCTCAGTCATTCAACAAACTTTAGCTCAGTGCCTACTACATGCATGGCCTGTTCTAGGTGCCAAGGATACAGATAACACGGACAATTCTCTACTCTCACAGAGCTGACATTCTAGTGAGAGACTGAAGGGCAATAAACAAAATAAGGAAGTAAATTATACAGAATGCCAATTGATGACACCTTCTATGGAGCAAAACAGCAGGAAAGGACAGAGAGTTCAAGGGAGTGATCTGCCATCTTAAACAGGTGTCACGGGGAGACAGACTACCTTTGAACAGAGACCTGAAGGATGTGGGAGAGAGGATTTTTTCCTTTCACATCCACTGACACATGCCTAGTACCTGCAGCAGTACCTGACTGGCAGCAGGCACAGAAGAATGTGTTGAAACAGTTAATTCATTTTTTTTTCATTAAACTTTTTATTTTCAGATAATTATAGATTGATAAGCAGTTGTTAGAAATAATACCCTTCACTCAGCTTCCCCCAATGGTAACATCTCATGTAGCTGGAATTCAATATCAAAACCAGGACTGCAACATTAACACAATCCTCTGATGTGATTCAGACTTCAGAGTTTTATGTGTTCTTGCTTGTGTATACATACGCAGTATACTCAGTGGTGTGCAATTTATGCTCCCTTGCTTGTGTATATGTGTACGGTATATTCAGTGGTATGCAATTTTAAGGCCCAATCTCTTTCTGATAATTAGGAGGCCAGTTGAAGAGTTGAAGGAAAGTGGGATGGAACAGGCTGGGCACTTCCACACATGAGAGTTCTGTTTAATCCTCACAGCTCTCCAAAAGAGTAGGTGTTCTTATCCCCATTCTACAGACGTGAAGACTGACAACTGCAGGGCTCAGAGAAAGGAACTTGTTGAAAGCCACACAGCTGACAGGTGGAGAAACCAGAACCCCCAACCTGTGACTGTCTGGTTCCTTCACTGGGGCACATTCCTGCACATAAGAATGGCCTGAATTTAAAGAAAAAAAAGAGAGAGAGAGAAGCAGGAGGGACCCAGAGGAAGGCCTGGCTCTAGGAAGGGAGAGGAAAGAAGGGAGGAGTTGATGAGGATGTCACTGGGATTCTGCGTGAGGGAGAACAGAAGTACCATTCATGAGAAAGGATGGAGAGCTGGAGAGTCCTCAGTGAGGGGCGAAGGGGCGTCCTGGCTCAGCCGGACCCGGTGTGCAATCTTGGGCAAGTGGATTTACATCTCCAGACTTTGTGTTCCTCAACGAGACCAGGCTGAGAATGGCCACCCAACCCATTTGCTCCAAGTCCAAGGAGAGTTGAAAAGGTAGCCCTCTGGCAAAGCCAAAGTGCCAGACCAACTGCCAAAGCCAGGAAGAAGGCGACCCAACCCGACAGCCCAGACTGCCTGTGGTCTCCCCACTAGAACGATTGGCTGATTTTCCCAAAGATGAAAATGCAGAATTTAGGTCAGCAGGCAGAGAGAAGCTCGCTTTGTTTACAAGAGACAGAGAGCGTGTGTTCCTATTAAATGCCTTTGAAACGCAGCGATGATGAGAGACCCAGGGCTGTTTACCACTGGGGATATTTACTTTTCTCATATACAAATCAGCTCGGGTGCCGTCAGAGCTGACGCCACCTCACACTGCGGCCCTCTGACGTCCCTGTGCTTCCCCGGTGCCCACACATGGTTTGAATTTATCGGTTTTAGCAGCTTTCATTTATATTGTGTGAGGATCATGGAATGACCAGCAAACAGAAGCTCTGATCCGTGTCCTGGAAAAAACACAGAAGCGTGAGGAAGGGGGGCAGGGGGAGGGCTGGGAAGACGCCTCCAATCCCACGAGAAGCACCGAGGGCCCCCGTGGGAATGAAGCATCAGCGGGAAAGCATCGCGGGTGAGAAGGGGCTCAGTGGGCAGAGATGCCAAAGCTGAACACCTGGGTGCCACAATGGGACACACGGGCGCCTCCCTAGATGTTTGACCTCCTAGAACTGAACATCTGGAAATCTGGGAACAGAGTGGGGGTAGCTGGGGACTTTCTGTTTCCATCCAGATACTCAGGCAGTGATGTGAGGGTACAGCTGGTAATTTTACAGCTGACCCCAGGATCCCTGGGTGTGTACTGGGAGCCAGGCCCCAGGCAAACTCAGGTCATCAGATGAGGATCCTGCCCTCAGAGAACTTCAGTCTACGGAGGAGACAGACATGTAAACACATCAAAGACAGTAAAATTAACAAATGTCCTTTGCCAGTGAGGTCAGAGACAGCAGAGATAGCAGCTTTGCAGCAGCGGGATGCCCTGTGTGTCTACCAAGTGCTCACATCCATGGAGCAGGCACAGCCAGGGAGGAACCTGCCCAGGCTCATGCTGCTGGACTCCTGATCCAGTGCTCCCACGATGGACAGGCAATTTACGAACTGCAGATCCTCCCATCCCCCAACCTCCCAGAACCACCTGCCTCATCCCACTTCCACACTGAACAGCTGGAATCCCTCCCTCCAGTTCTGCCATCAAATGGGCCATACGAAATGCAAGGCCATGTTATGCTATGGTAACTATTTTAGAAATGGTGATCAGGGTCTCAGGCTCCTCACAAAGAGCTGATCTTTACACACTAGTCTCACTCGGCAGCCAGACCACTTTTACGGTCCTGTTTCTAAGAGACAACACACCCATGTTCCTAGAAAGCTGAGAGTCCTTCTCCTCTGGCTCAGCACTGAGATCAACTTGGAATTATTGAGGGAAAAGACCTTCTCACGGGAGCTCCTCCCTCAAGCCAAGGGGCTTGGGAATTTCCAAGCAAGCCTGAGTGAGGTGCTCCAGTATGATGAAAGAGTGAATTACAGAACAGAGGAGTGCAGAACAGTGCCCCCCAGCGCACCTGGGATGGAGTCTAAGTTTCTTAATATGGCTTAAGAGCACCCCAACATGTGGCCCGTGAGCCTCCCTGGGCGGTCCCCTGAATCTCCTATTCCACCAGTAAGCACTCTCCATGAGTAAATAGGACAGGTAGTGAGTAAAGACAGTCCCTCAGTCTGAATCAATACCACCATCAGCTCCCAACCCCATACTGGTGCTCCTCCTGAACCCTGGGAACACCTGTTTTTCTATACTGATCTAAGGTGGCACTGTACTGCCAAGTATAGTATGAGCATAGGTGTTACGGGAAGCACACTGATTGAAACCGCCTACCCTGGCCAGGCACCATAATAACCATTTGCACGAGTTGTTTTATGACAGGAGATCCTGATAAGGAATACGGAACTAATAAGCCACCACCAACCGGAAGAGTTCGGGAAAGGTCTAAAGGAGACACCGCGTGTCCATCCACTTCCCAGAATCCCTCTTGCTAGCATCCATCTTGGCTGAGCGATGCGTGTGCCACCAGGAAAGACTCTGAATTAGAATGATTGGTCAAAGACGACCCGGAAACTAATCCCATCACCATAAAACCGGAGACCGCGAGCCACGTGGCAGAGCAGTTCTCCTGGGTTCCCTTATCCTACTGCTCTCCAGCCGGGTGCCCTTTCCCAATAAAATCTCTTGCTTTGTCAGCACAAGTGTCTCCTCAGACAATTCATTTCCGAGTGTTAGACAAGAGCCCAGTTTTGGGCCCTGGAAGGGGTCCGCCCTCCTGCAACATAGGTACGAGTTCCTAGCCCAGCCAGGTATTCATAAGGAGGGGAGGTCGTCTCTATCGTATACAATGAGCATCTTCACCGCAAAGAAAACTCCTGGATAGCAAGGATGCTGTCTCATTCATCCTGACAGCATCTGTAAGGCCTCCCACGGCCCTGCAAAGCCATAGTTGCAGGTGGGGCTGGGAGCTCAGGGTCAGCATTCAACCACGACAGGCAGATGGGAACTGTTACCCTACTCAGCTCGGGCTCCTGAGGCTGGGTTTTGGGAGTGGCCCTTTGTCACACTTCCTCGTCCTGCTCCCGCCCTAGAGAGCTACACAAAGAAGGATCTCAGTTGTCCAGCCTGTGCCATTATAAATTCACAGCCTCCACTCCCGTTGGGCCCTCAGTCTGCCCTACTATTCCTTCACCTGCCAAGGTCAGCTTCTGCTCTCAACCCCTGCCTCCCTCCTCACCTTAGGTCTTGGCCAACAGACCACCTCCCTCTTTCCTTCCCAATGTGGCACTCTTTCTTAGGAAGGAACATCAGTTGTCTACCAACTCCCTACTGCTCCTAATCTTTCTTACTTCTAGTCCCAGAAGAAGAGCTATGCCTCCCCCATCCACTCCTGACCCCTCCTACTGTCAGATTTCAGTCCCTTTTCATAGATGCAGAGAGTGTGAGTGCCCAGACTCTGCAGCCAGATCTCCTCAGTCTGAATTCTAGATCCTCCCCTCACCGACTGTGTGACCTCAGGTAAATGAAATCACCTATTGGTGTCTCAGTTTTCTCACCTGTAAAATGGGGTTGAATAATACTATGTCCCTGAGAGACTGTGGTGAGGATTCAGCAGGGCAGTGCATATATAAGACTCAGATGCATTCCTGGCACTCAGCTGTGAAGCACTTCTCTCTGGGGTCTCTTCAATCCCTCCCTTTCTCACCAGCCCCAGACTTGTGATCTCGAAGTAAGCCTGGCACAGTGTGGTTCCCAGCAGGGTTTGGTAAACAACTGAAGGAAGGAATAGATGGGTGAAGAGTTCCGCAGTAACTAATTCAAGCCACTGAGTAGATACAGGGTACTTCTCTTTGGGAGAAAGAGAAGGGGAGAAATACATACTGAGCAGCACAAAGCGCACAGCCCACTAAAGAGCTAATAAAGTTCGGCCCAGGCTTTAACCCCAGTTCTCCCTATCACTCTGAGTCACTGCTATTAACATACCAACCCCTGTGCAAAAGACAAAAAGGACCCTCAGAGAGGGAATGGCCTCAAGTCATGCATGAGGCGTGCAACCAGTGGCAGAGCTAGGCCCGTAGCAGTCTTCAGCCTAAACTTTTTTTCCTTTTTGACATGTCCACACCCCAGGGAGTGGTGGGAAATCATAGGCAAGCTGAACTAGAACAAGTATGGCTAGATGGTCAGAAAAAAATAACCATGCTCTGGGTGATCAGGTTGCACGGTCCCAATCAGACCAACCCCTCACCCTGCTCTGGATGACGCTCAGTATAGAGGAGACTGAAGGATTGAGAACCACCTTCTCTATGGGATGGGCTTCACCTCCAGACACAGTGTGAAAATGGGCCGGTAACAATAATTAAACTGACCATGACTTAAACCACCACAATTAACATCCATTACCTCTGAGTGTGTGCCAGGCGGTCAGCTCTGTGGTGGATATGCATTACCTCATTCACTCCTAAACACACCAGGAGGTGGATGCTATTATGAGCCCCAACTTTTCAGATATGGAAACAGGACCTCAGTCATCCAGTCTGAGTTGGTGGAGCTGGAATTCTAACTCCAGCTCAGTCCAGTCCCTTTCTTAAAGTATCAAAAGATCTAAATCCTGGCTCCATCATTCTGCACAAAGTACTTAGTCTCAGCTCCTAAAATGGGGGAAATGATACTTACCTTTCAGGAGTATTTTAGAAATTTACTGTAATAAACCCAAGGTCTAGCACATAATAGGCACTAAATAACAATGGCTGTCTTGGGAGCTGGAGAGGAAAAGCAGAGTACAGTCATTGGAAGGAGGGGTAGAAAGACCTTCCTTGCAAACCTTCTGCATTTCCTTCTGGCACTTCTGCCTAACAGTTTCTTTCCCCCAGGCAAGACCTCTCTCACTCCTATCTCCATGGGCCCTGGTCCTGTTGAAACTGCAAGTTCTCCATCAAAAATCCTGCATCCCTTTCTCATCACTCTCTCCATAAAACTACACTGATGGAAGCAGAATAATAGAAAAGTCACCCGCAAGACCAGCAGAAGGCCTTAGCATGGGGGCTATATAGTGCAGGGTCAACTAAACAATCAAGCTCAAACACAGAGACCATACCAATCATGCCACTGAGGTCCCAAAGTGACTCAGTTTACCCATCCATGGCCCATACATTCAGACTGCATCTCATCCCCAGCAGAGGGTCTGGAGCTCAAAAATATCCCATAATCCTGGAGAATTTATAGCCACCCAACTAGTTCTCCTGGGGAGCCCCTGGGAGTCAGAATAGGGGAGGTGGGGGGTTAGGGACAGGAAATTGGTCCAGCCCCCTTCAAGGTGTTTGTCTGGGGGGTCAGGAGGAATTGCCAGCTAGAGTTATTGCATGTGAAAGACTGTGGAAACTGCAAACCTCGATGCAAATGGTTGGAATTATCATTGCCAATTAGGCTTTTGTCTCTCCTCAAACTCAAAGCAGAGCAGTTCAAGGAAAGGAAACCGTGAGAACTAGGGCAAAAAGATGAGACAGGGAGGTATCCGAAAGGCTTTCTCTGCCCACATCTTCTTTTCTCAAAAGCGGTTTCAAATGGGGCTGGAGGCTTAAATTACAAACTGCCTAGAAGGCGCACTAAGTCGCCAGGAGGTAAAACTGGTTAGGAAACTTTACAGAACCATAACGGGGAGGAAGCAGGTAAGTCCTTTAAACAGAAGAGGAACTGGAAAAGGGCTGGCCTTTTATCTGTGCACTTTGGCTTCTGAGGGCAGGGCTGGCCAGAGGATGTGGGCGCAGCTTGCCGTGTCTCCTGTACAGTCGCTAGGGCTGACCGAGGGGCAGGCGGGGCCCTGTGCAGAGCTTCTAGGAAAAGTGCATCTTCTCGTCTGGGCAAAGCCGACTGCACTCTGACCTTGACTGGAGGTGGACAGGAGTGGGAAGCCGGCTCCCAGAGCACATCACGTTACCTGCCAAGACCAACCCCCCTCTCTTTGCCTACTGCTCCCCCCTCCACCATCCCCCACAGCGTAAGGTGCTTCTGCTCCCTTCCCTCCCCACCCTGGAAGGCATCACCAGGGAACAGCCTCGTCCTGCTTGCTCACTTTCGTATCTCAGCACAAATCCCAGTATCTGGCACACAGTGGGAACTAAAAAACATTTCTGGAAAAATTATATGATGATGCTAATTTAAAGATGCAATAACCATGGGTGTCTGGTACTTCATAATCAGTCAATCCTCATAGCAATCAGATGAAACTGAGAGATAGGAAACTAAGACCCAAGAAGGTTAGGTAACTAGCCTTAGGTGACCTATATTCCTGATGAGGGCAATGGTTCTGGGCCCTGCCTGAAAGAGCACTGGCCTGTCCTGGGCCCTGCCTGGAGGCATCCTAGGGGGCTTCTGAGCTGAGTCTGTGCTGTGCTGGGTGAATACCGACTAATTCTTGGTTCTGAAGGTTGAGTCAGGCCAGGATGTTCTGCGGAATGAGGAAGCTAGAGAGGAAGCTTTATGCAAAGAAACAGGCTCACAAGGTAAGAGCCATGGAGAAGTAAAATTGAGTGCTTTCCCCTGCTCTTCCTGACCTGATCGGGAGAAAAGGAATATATATATACACACACAGACACACATGGACATGCCCTATAAAGGGCATGGCAACCCACTCCAGTATTCTTGCCTGGAGAATTCCCACAGACAGGGGAGCCTGGTGGGCTAGAGTCCATGGGGTCCTAAAGAGACATGACTGAAGTGACTTGGCATGCACAGGGGAGGTGGATGGTGGTTAGGGACTGATCTGAAAAAAACCTGCAGGTCCCCGCCCCGCCCAGAGTCCCCACCCCTTGCCTAGTCAAGAGGGGAACACAGGCCAGCAGCAGGGGCCACTGAAGAGACTGGATAGGACCTAGGCCACCACCAGAGACAGCTCCAGGGCCGTGACTTGTGTGGGCCAAGTCTGATGACCTTCTGGCTTTTTTTAAGGGTAGTCAAGCATGCAGAGTGGCCCTGGTACAACTCACTCGCTATTAGGGACTGCAGATTTGTGCTACTCCATCCATATGCTAAAGCCCTAACCTCCACTATGATAGTATTTGAAGATGGAGACTTTACAAGGGAATTAGGTTTAGAAGAGGTCATGAGGGTGGGGTCCTCATGATGGGACAGGTGCCCATCACCAGAGCAGTAACTCTCGATCTCTAATATAAATGTCGTCAAACTGAAACTGAAGTCGCTCAGTTGTGTCCGACTCTGCGACCCCACGGACTGTAGCCTACCACGCTTTTCCATCTGGATATGGGATTTTCCAGGCAAGATATACTGGAGTGGGTTGCCATGTCATCAAATAAGCCTCAAAAAAAAAAAAAAAAAAAAAAGTCAGAAACGAAAAGGGGAAAAAAAAAAACTTACAACGCTGAAAGCCAATCACATCATTGCACCTAAACTCAGACTGCTTGAGTTATGATCAGGCAGTATCAGCCAAGAGGGGATAGTCCAGTCTGGTGACTTTCATCTTCTCGGATGAAAAGTCTGGCTAGAAGGAATCATTTGCTTGAAGGGTCCAGGCTTTTCAAATGACTGCCCTCAGGGACCTTTAAAGCCAGACCATAAAAACCAGCAAGGGCTCTCAGGTAGAGGAACAGCATAAGCAAAGGCATGGAGGCCTGATCAGGGACTGTGTGAGAGAGAGGAAAGGAGAGAGGCCTAGAACAGGTCGGCAGCACGGGAGACCAACCAAAGCAGCAAGTATGGGTGAAATTAAACATTTTTAAGTGACCCTGGAGAAGCTCACATGAACTCTGAGTAGAGAAAGGAAAAGAAAGAGGCCTTTGTTTGCAAGGAACAGACAAGGAAGAGAAGACACCAAAGCATTCCAGGATGGAGAGATAGAGAAATTCAACAGTGACCTGTGGTGTCATGGAGTCCTCACCAATGGACTAGCGATCGCACTGAACTGCTTCCGTGTCTCAGGTGGGCAGTCAGAGGCTTTCTATGAATCTAGAGGCCAAGATGCAGCATCCTGTTAGCATCCAGAGCTGCCAACACCTCAACCACAGGATACAACACAGGGCCCCAACTTCAGAACTGGAAAACATCCAGTCTCATTTTGTAATCAACTTTGAGCATATTTTGAGCTAGGTTTTGAAGCTGGGTTGATTAGGAAAGAAAAGACAGCCGCAGTAATAATTACAATAGAATGTAAAATATCTAAGCGGTGAAAGAATAGCATAAAATGCCATCACACATTTCACGGAGGGAAAGAATAGATGTGGCTGCATTATCAAAGAAAGGCTTGCACCAAGTCCTCCCAAGCAGATGAGATTTAGAAGCATTCTGGGAAGACTCCCTGGAGGAGGTACAGCATGGAGCTGAACCTTAGAGATCTCAGAGGATTCAGGAGTAGAAGAGAAAAGAAGGAAATTCCTGCAGAGGGAGGGGGCCCAGCACATGCAACAGCATTTCCAAGCTTGGGGCAACGTTCTGTGTTCCAGAGGATATTCTGCGCAGATTTAAAAGCCTGTGGATCCTGGAGGAGCTGCTAGGCCAGACAGCTTGGCAGCCGCTGAGCAGAGCTGAAGGCTGGGCCACCGGCTGCCTGTGGATTAAGTGGGCGGACAGAGAGCCAGTGATGGGAGATAAAAGGGAGTGAAGTGGATAATATTTAGAAGCAAACTCGAGGGGGAAGAAACACGGCCGCCTGGCTGGCTGGCTGCAGGCTCGTCCTATTCTTCAGCTTCCTCCCTCGGAAAGCTGCATTACCAGGCGACCTCTTCCTGGCTTTGAGAGATGTCCAAATGGGAACTATTAACAAAGGCACGCTCCCATTTTTATCTCCGTCACAAAGTCAGGCTTTTCTTTGGCCTGGGGAGGGCGGGAGGCTGAGTTGTGGGGAGGAGATCACTGTGTTTGAGGATGGGACGTCTTGGAATTCTTGAGAACTGGTCCCTTCCAACTCTAAGATGTTAGAAGTCTGTGTGTATGAGCTGAAAAGTCTTCAAAGCTAAGGGGCTAGGATTTCACGATGTGAAGATTCTTCGAGTCCAAAAATGCCTCTGAGGCTAATGTTCTAAGATTTCACCATTCTTAGATTCCCTGAGTCTCCAAGTCCCAGCTCAGAGATTCTGTAAATCAGGAAGACTTCATGCTGTGAACTTCTGATTCAGAGACAAGAATATTTCATGACATCTTGGTCACACCTCCGGCTTTATGGCCTCACTCTCCTTTGATGGAAGGACATGAGCCATCCTGTGAGTCTGCTTCTGAGCTTAATAACATTAAATGTTTAAGTCTGAAATTAACCAAGTCAGGGGAAAAAAGAAAAAAGGATGGAGCCTGCTGTGCTAGCAGGGGCTCTTTGCAAGCAGCTCTCTGGGCACACAAAGAAATTGAGAGTACACATGTCTAGGGGTCGGGCCTTGGGGGTCCTCCAGGTGACTTCCACACCATGTGACAGATATTTGCTGAACAGCTCCTGACCACAGGGCTGGCATGGGAGCCACAGCGGGTGCTGCAGGCTGCAGAAGCAGCCGGCTCCCAGGCCAGGATCTGGAGTTACAGGTGTGGACTAGGCCAGCCTGTGCTTGGAGCCAACACTGACCCCGAGGCTCTCACTCTGTAGGTGACACTGGGGAGAAGATGGCTCAGCATGGTTGCAGGTCCTTAGGGGTGCCCAGCTGGTCTTAAGAGAGGTGTCTTTTTTTGGGGAGGGCAGACAGATCTGATAGGAAGCCACAAATAGGGATGAGTGCTGTGGACGTGAGAGGCCAAAGGTCAGTGCTATAGCAATAGCTGCCATGGAGGCCCAGCAGGTCCGGGCGGGGGGTAGGAACAGCCATTCTTGGAGGATGGGAAGTGAGGGGTGGGTTCCATGAGATGGGAATGTATGAGAGCAAGAGAAAGGTGATGTGCAGGCAGGACGCAGGGGAGACTAACACACAGGCTTTTCATGCCTCGGTTTCCACGGCTGTTAAGAAGAAAGCACTGATAATGCCCCTGGCTTGGCAGTAAACTCCCCAGGGGAAAAATCCAGGCTGCTCCCCAGTGTCTGCTCCCCGTACTATCCTGGCTGACACTAAGATGCTCTGGCTGAATGAATGGGGAAGCCAGTGAGGGGGGAGTCCTGGGGAAGGGCAGGCTGCAAGGCTGGGCAGCTGTACACCAGACTGCGCCACGACGGGCTGGGGCTCCATCCTCTTGACAGGCTGGAAGCAAGAAGCAGCAGGTCACCCACTGGAACTAGCAGGCTTCAGGACGAGTACTTTAGGTATAGGCAGCAGCCCGCCATAGACAAGCTGGCCAGCCCCTCCCAACCGCGGAGAACTCAGCCTGGAAATCTCAGGGTACCTCCAAAGTACCAGGACTGCAGAAGAGCACACGGAAGTCAGAACTGGGTGGGTCCTGGCAACTGCGGGACAGAGCAGGCAATCCAGGCCCGGAGAGGGATAGGACAAGCCGAAAGTCATGGCCAAGGTAGAAACAGGCTAGGCCCAGAGCCTGTTTTGTACTCCACTGCCCGCTTTATTATTTCCACATTTTGTGTCCTTGTAGGATGGTGAGGAGCTATTAAAGTTCAAGGAGGGAGCTCTTCACTGTGGCTTGTGCCATCTTTCTTCATTCATTCATTCCATAGTGCTGGACGAAGGAAGGGAAGCAGGGATGGTCATATCATTGTTTCTGACCATTCATTCTCTCTCTAAATCCTAATTAAGCACCCTATAATATGTGCTGTTCCCTCAGATGTATTAATAGACCTAGGGCCTATGACTATAACCAAGGAGACCCTTTATTCAGTTGTGCTGCCGAGCCTGTGTTAGGGCGCTGTCTTCACCTTGGTCCCTTGGAAAGCTGGGCAAGCCTTCAGAAGAAAGAAAGTGCGCTAAATCGTGTCCAACTCTTGCGATCCCATGAACTGTAGCCTTCCAGGCTCCAGGCAAGAACTCCTATTTTAGAATCAGATCCAATTTCTAAGCCAGGGAGAAAACCAGTTTCAGCACTTTTCAATGATCTCTTTCAATACATTTTAAAAATATTTTTTTATTTTTTAGCAAGATACGATGATCTCCCTGCACTATAATACACACACACACACACACATCACCAGATCATGCCATCTGACTGTTCAAAACAAAATTATGTCAGCTCTCGGAATCTTGAAAAACATACTCTGGCATCAGACACACTTATGCTTGAATCCTGAGTCCACCTGATCTGGCTGTATAATCACAACCGAATGACTTAACCTATTAAGCCTTAATTTATTGTCTGTAAAAGAGATACAATGACAGGCCTTGTCACATCTCTGGGAGGATTACAGATGATGTAATTACGATGTCTAATAGAGTGCCCTGTATGGAGACACAGCTCAATAAATGATGACTTTGGGCTTTCTAACTCCTTTGAGAGGAGGCTGTAGAAGTTTACAAACGTCTTGGTCACCCTTGGCAGCCACGCCCAAGCCACACACACTGGATGAACAGCGTCGGCGTCTGAGTTAAATCACAGCCAAGTTCAGAATGGCAGCGTCCTCGTATTTTCATCTTGCCTCGGAGAACCACATAACTTAGAGGGCTCCTCATCCAGCGCCTCCACCGTACTGAGTGGGGGCCACTGAGGCCCCCTAGAGGGAGAAGGAGGTCCCCTAATCAGTCCACTGCGTTCGGGGCAGCTGGTACCAATCCCCAGAGGCAGTCAGCAGAGCTGATTGAAATGGGCAGGTCTCAAGATTGTCACAAGATCTAGACTCGAGACTCAGGCATCCCCAGGCCCCTGAGCACAGGGGCTGCCACCTCCTGTTACTCCAGCTTTACTTTGTTCAGCAAAGCACAGGCAGTGGACATGGCTGCTGGAAGAAGGTGCCAACAGGTGAAGGCGATGCTTCCCACGCAGCCTTCTTTCCTTGTCCTGAAGCCTCCCAGACTCTTTTCCAAGCACGGGCCCTACGGCTAGGTAGTCCTTTTACCCTCCTGACCACCCCCCACAGGTCACATCGGTTCACATCCTCACAAAACCAGCTCAGTTGTAAAAAAAAAAAAAAAAGTCTAGTCACTACTGCTCCATTCAATAGATAAACAAGAACGCCAGAGTTATACACGAGCCATTGGCTTTGGAGCCAGAGCTGGGAAAACCTAGAAGCTAGACTCCCATTCCTCAGCCCACTATCCTGAGCTGCCTATAAACACATCAGAGAAATCCTTAGAGGACCTGCCTTTACCATCCCTGCTCCAGCCACAGAGCCAAAGGAAATAATTTCTCTACAAGGATAAATTCTCCAGGAAGTAAACTGTTAAGCCCTTTGCTATGCTAATGCGCTAAGTCACTTCAGTCCGACTCTGTGCGACCCCATAGACGGCAGCCCACCAGGCTCCCCCGTCCCTGGGATTCTCCAGACAAGAACACTGGAGTGGGTTGCCATTTCCTTCTCCAGTGCATGAAAGTGAAAAATGAAAGTGAAGTTGCTCAGTCGGGTCCGACTCTTAGCGACCCCATGGATTGCAGCCTAACAGGCTCCTCCGTCCATGGGATTTTCCAAGCAAGAGTACTGGAGTGGGGTACCATTGCCTTACCCTAAAGGAAAGAAGGGTACAAAAGAAAGTACTGAAGGAAGAACTGCAAGACACGAACAACCTAGACGCAGGATGTCCAGGGACTCCACCTAGGGCAGCACGGGGATTGCGTCCTTCCTTTAAGTCAGGCAGACTGGCTCTGTTCCTTATTAGCCATGTGGCCTTGGCCAAGTCATCCAGGCTTTTGGAGTGCCCACCTAAGAAAGTCATAGGGTTGTGAGACTCCGACAGATGACAAAGCATGCAGAGCCTCCTGCGGGGTGCCTGGCACATGGAGTTGATTATAATCGTCCCATGGAATGTCGGGGTTGAGTGGCTTGAATGATGACCTAATCCCGGTATCTCATTTCACAGATGGGAAAAACAAGGGCCAGAGAGGGGAAGTGACTTGCTCAAGGTCACATAGCAAACACATGGTGATATTGGGTTCAGTGCGCTCAGTTCATATTAAAATTAGAGACCAGGGCCACGAAGCTTGATCTTTCATGCTGTGCAAAGATGGAAGAAACTTTTACATAAGTCCTACCTTTAGCCGGTATAGCTTTCTTTCTCCATTTAGCTAGGGAAAATGTGGTATATTCTGACTAGAAGAAAATATAAGACTTTTGAGAAATACTAAAATCAAAACTAAAATCCCAGATCTTAACAAAACGCACTCTCTTTTCAAGCTTTTTTTTTCCCTCACCATCTTCTCTCATTGCTCCCCCCTCCCCAAATATTTTGCAATAACAGTAATGCTGGGAGGAAAGAAAAAATAAAAATCTGATGCACTTAACAGATATTTCAGTACAATAATGCATCACAGATGTTCATATCAAACTGTGCACGCGTGCATACAATTTTACTGAGAAGGCTGTTGTTGCATTTCTGACTTTGGGGTTGGGGATCCCTAACAACTCCATCTGCCCAGGCTCTGGAATCGCTCCCTTCCCAGTTAGCCCATGTCTGCCCACGAGTATGGAGGAGAGATTTCATCACCTTGCTCCAAAATGATAACAGGACAAATTGGCGGGGTCAGGCACTCTGGCAGGTGGTGAAGGGTGTGCAGATTAGGGAACCGAGAGGAGTCCTGTTTTCTTTTGTTCAGGACTTGCTTCCTGCAGCCCTCTCAGGGAGCTGGACCCAAGAACAATTTTAAGAGAGGGCCCAGGCTGGTGATGGGGTGGGTGCATTTTTGAAACCAGAGATTTGAGTCTGTTTGATCTTCAAACATGGGCTTTGGAGACTGTCAGCGGGCTTCTTGCTGGCCGATGAATGGCTCTCAGGAACTTTTCCTAAAACATAACCTCGCATGCTTTCCAGCAAATGTTTTCAACCTACCAGAGCCATCTTTTGGTTGCACAGCAGTGTTTCCAGACCTCGAAGAAGGATAGTTTTGTTGTTTTAAGAGAGACAGATTAAAGCCAGGGGCTGTTTAACCAGAGTCTGTGTGCTCCCTTGGGCTTTGGTCGGATTCCTCTGTGGTTGGTACAAAGAGGGTGTTGAGAGGGACGGTGGGTCGCCCACCTTCACAGCCTAAAAAAAGACATCGAGGCCAGACATGAGGCCTCTGAACAGAGAGGCCTCCCACAAACCTGTCTCCAAAATGAGATGGGCGGTGAGCACTAGGGAGCCTAACACAGATAATATCAGCTCCTGAGGCTGGCAAGGGAAAAGTCACTTCAGAGGGAGCGAGCCGGTACGTTCAGAGGAATCAGTGCTGGGCCAGAGAATGCACAGGATTTTTCCCTGCGGAGAAGGAGTCAGGCGTAGTCAGAACCCTGCGGGGCGTGACTAACTGCCCCAATATTCCTGCCACCGGGCCCTCTGGGTAAGGACTCCACAATTATGGGAGAGCCAGCAGGAGAACCGACAAACCCGCCTTTCATTTGGCCGGCAAATCAATCTGGCTTCTTACCTCCCTGGGGACAATATTGCATTTCCCCTGGAAAAACAAAAGCCAGAGATCTCTGAAGGGGGATCAGTTTCTGCTCCTGTTTCCCTGGTGAAGAGCTTGCAGCATCTCAGGAGCACAAGCAGGTCTGGTTCCAGCAGTAGAGCTTCTAGTCCAGCCAATTTACCGGGCTGGCTCCTTTCTGGAAAAGCATGTCTTGGGGACCACGCCTCACTTGGGGCATGGGCCCATGCTCCTTGCAGGAGCCACCAACCCCTGACTCGGAGCGCCTGTTCTGGGATTGACAGCCTGTCTCAAGGCGCAGATGTGAACTCATTGTTCCCAGGGCCTCAGAGTTGAGTTTGGGGCCAGTGAGTTGTGAGTGACCTCTGCCCATGGAGACAAGGCTTTTAACAACACTTTGCTGGATAAGCTCCGCCCTCCTCCCTGCCCCCATGCCTGAGGTTCAGAAATCAGAACTGTCAACCTTGAAGCGAACACATCTCTCTGAAATTATGAACCCCCAAACTATACTTGCTGACTTTCTCTCAGCCTAGGGAGGCGGTCCAAGGGGCACATGGAGTTCTGTAGAGGCTCCGGGAAATTTGGCAGCTCTTAACCTCAACCTGCAAGCCAGGGCCACCAGACACCAGGTCTATTGCACCTCTCCTGCCTCCCAACCCCAGGAAGCATATCTCCCTCTGTGCGTCCTCCGTACAGGTACACACACACACTCACACACACACATACACACACAACGGCTACCCAGATGCATCCTCCCAATGGCCTCAGGACAGCCTCCTGCTCTTGAGACCCCGGGGCCTCAGGGAAAGTCAGACGCAAAGTGGCAACTCTCTCTGTTTCTCATCACTGTGATGCTCCGAGGGAAATTCTTTCTTCTCGGGCAGGCACAGCAGGTGGGGAGTGTATATATCCCCGCCAGGGAGCACACTGAGACAGAAGCACACCTGAACTCTCACCCCCAAGCCCAGCATACACTAGTCTGTCCTCATACCACCACAAAGGCAGCCCAAGAGCTGCCCCACAGCTCGAAAGATCCTCTCCCTTTAAGGCAAGGACAGGATCTGGCCACAGGAGGAAGACAGTCTGAGAAGAGGAGAAAGCCACATGGGAACGGCTGGGCTCTGGGACCCAGGCGCCCCGTGCTTACCTGGGAGAAGTTGAGCCCATTGAGCGGGTGGCATTGCTCCTCCACGCGCTCCACGGCCCCGGTGCTCTTCTTCATCTTCTCAGCCTGCTGGGCTAGGTAAAGGTCAAGCACTGGCACGCCACGGGAGCGAACGTCGGTCTCCGTCAGCGAGTTCACCATAAGCATCACCCACACCGGCCTCTTGCGCTCCCAGTTGCCCGCGATGGCATTGAATAGGTAGTCAGCGTAGAGCCCCTTGCCCCGTTGCGCGGGTGTCATCCATGACGGCATCATCAGTTTCACGTAGTCCAGGTGGCGCTTCAGACGCCAGTAGAGTTCGCGGGGCAGCACATCCTGCAGGTTCTCCCCGTGCGGCAGCAGCTGGCAGCTGGCCAGTGCAGAGATCGTGTAGGGGTCGGTCAGGTCCAGCTCGAAGTAGACGCGGGCGCTGGCCTGGAAGGCTGCCTTGGAGTTGTCCGGGATGAAGTCCCAGACGCGGGTGTAGGGGACATGGATGGTGCCAAACAGATAGGCTGGGGGGTCACGCCGAATAGTCCACAGGAAGGAGTTCAGGTCCCTCTGCTGCAGAAGGAGAGGTGAAGGAAGGCAGTCAGGCTGAAGCCAGCAGAAGGTTAGAACAGAGGGGGCAGGTGGCGGTGGGGATAGAAGACAGAGACCGACCGAGGGCCATGGGAAGGAGCAAGGGCTTTGGAAACTAAGACCCACATTCAAATCCTGGCTTTGGCCTGTCTTGGCTGTATGATCTTAAGCACACTTTTTCACTTTCCACAGACTCAGTTTCCCCATCTGTAAAATGGGAGCTGAGAGCAGCCACGTCAAAGATTGTTGGGAGAATGAAAAGACACAATCTATGTAAATAAGCCCGGAGAGCAGTGCCAGGCTCAGAGGGAGTGAAGGTAGTGAAGGAAGCTCTCGTTATGATTGGCTCTAGCTATGAGTGCCAAGGCCTGCCACACCACCTGAGAATATTTAATCTTGGCCAAGCCAAACCTTCACCGGCGGTGTTTCGTGTGGAGGGTGGGGAGAGGGGGACCAAGAGTCCTGCTCTGGCAAGAAGGGAGGAAGTCATATAACTTTTAAATCCAACCATTAGAAGATACACGCCAAGAGCACTTTGAAAGCAGAACACCTATTAAAAATAGCCTATTTAAACAGCTACTTCCCCATTCAGCAGGGCGGATGCAGTTTTCTTTTTGGAGGGCAGGTCTGGGGTGTCAGCTACTCTGCTTCACCAGCTGAAACCACAGATGAGAAAGTGCTTTAAAACCTGCAGGCTAAGTAAAGTCTCAGGCCCTGGTTTGGGACGGAAAGATTCCACAGAATTAGTCCCAAGAAATGTACAGGCTTTCCAGGCTCCTCCCCTTAAAAGGTGTCTTAAAAGGTGTACCTGGACTCCAAGTCCAATTGTCTGCCATCACCTAGGCTCTGAAGAGGAATGTGTGTGTGTGTGTGTGTGTGTGTGTGTAGAGATGAAGGAGGGTCGTGAAGACGTGGGTCATTTCTCCAATCCAGTTTAAGTCCAGGGGTCAAGGGACATGAGAAAGGGTCTCTGGTGTCCCTCAGGCAGTCATTTTCCACCCTGGAACACCCCCTGGACTGTCCACTGCCCGCCACCACCTGCAAGCTTTCCGTCAACTCATAACATTTTTCTGCCTGATTCTAGTACAAAAGAAAAGTATCTGTTGGGGTGGGAAAAGGGAATAGTACCTTACTTTACCAACAGCCAACAAATGTAAATCTCAGCATCCTGGTGAGAGGCTAGCACTGAGGACTCTGCCTGTCGCCAAGCTCCCTGTTTCCATACAAGTCAGGTCGCTGGAGGTGCACCTTGCCCAAGGTCAACTAACTGGGCTGCCAGTGAGGACCCTACAGACGGTTTCCTGCTCCCTGGTCTCCAATCCAGGGCTATTTTCAAGGCACTAATTTACACTTTGAGGGAGAAAGACTGAGGGAAATCAAGGGATTCCTTAGTTTGGAAGGAAAATTAGGAAACCTAGTAATTACTCAATCCCCAAAGAAATATTAGGCCAGCATGTCCTGGCACTTTCTTTTCCTCTCCTCTGGAATCTTCATCCTTTTTGTGAAACCAGGGGCACTTGGGAGCGTGGGTGCTGGGGTCTGGGCTAGAGATGCAGAAAGTTTGCCTGAGGTCACCGGTGGGGATCAAGAGAAAGAGGGGAGCTTGCGAGGAGTCTGGGCGTGTGTGAACGAGAGGAAGGCGCAGAGAAGAGAAAGGCAAGGAACTGCAGAAACAGTGTCAGAAGTGGGAAGAGAGGAACCAGAGGGTAAAGACGGATCAAAGTAAGACGGGAGTCCAAAAGGGCACAGAGAGGAAAGGTCCAAGCAGGACCGAAAGTCCGAGGAGAGCCCGAGAGCGTCAGCGGGTGGGGAAGGAGCTGGAGAGGGAGCGCCCCAACTCGGTTCCCCGCACGGGGCAGGAGCTCGGGAGGCAGAAGCCAGGGCAGGGCGCCCGAGGCACTGCCCGGAGCGCAGAGGTGGAACGGGTGGGCCGAAGTGGGTGCGGAAGGCAGGACCCCCAAACCATCGTCCCCGAGGGGCTGGAGTGGCCGGGCGGCCGGGAGAGTGGCCGGGCGGGCGCTCGCTCACCGATCCGGGCGGCCGGCACTGTCCTCCGTCCGGGGGCTGCGGGCGGGCGCGGGCGGTGGCCAGGAGGGCGGCGAGCAGCGGCCCTGCCAGGGCGGCGTGCATCCTGCCGGGCCTGCGGGGCGCGGGGGACCGTCCTGGGAGGCGCCCCCTCAGCGGGGCAGGCAGCCCCCGGCTGGGCACAGAGGTTCCTCCGCAGCGCGGGGCTCCGGACGCGGGATGCCGGGAGCCCTTTGGGGCGTGGCCGTATGTCCCTGCCGGACCCGGGGGTCCCTTTGGGGCGGGGCTCCGTCTGCGGTAAGAGGGGGATCCTCTGGGGCGGGGCCCCCTCACCGCGGCGCGCCGCCCGCTTGGACGAGCCCCGGGGCTGTGAGAGCGCGCCGGGGTCCCGGGACGCGCGGAGGTCCCGGAGCTGCGTCGCGGTCCAGGGGTGCGCGGTGTTCCGGAGCAGTACCGGGACGGCGGGCGCGCGAGGACCCGGGGTTATGCTGGGGACCCGGGGCGCGCAAGGGTCCCAGGGGTGCGCGGTGCTCCAGGGGGCGCGCGGTGGGACAAGTGCGGAGGCGGGCGCGGCGGGGGCGGGGGTCGGGTCTGGGGCGCCCGGTGGCCCCCGAGCGGGGCTCAGAGGGGCGGCGGGCGGCCGCGCGGCCGCTGCCCGGGCTCCGCCATGCTGCTCCGCGGCCGGGAGGGAAGGAGAGAGGAGGGCGGGAGAGCGGCGCGGAGCCGGGCCGGGCGGGGGGCTGGGGCCGCCGGGGCGGGGGGAGGGGAGGACCCGGCGCGGGGGGCGGGGGGCCGGGGCCGCGCCGGGCCGGGCCGGGCCGGGCCGGGCCGCAGGGAGTCCGGGCGAGCTCTGCGCCCGGGCGCGGCGAGGCGGGGTCTGATGGGCATGGCAGGCGCTCGCTCGCTCCTCTCCTGTTCCCTCGCTCGCTACCTCATACACACGCGCGGAGGGAGGCGAAGCCCGCAGCAGCCACTTCCCAACTTTCCAAACTTCCCAGCGCAACTTTTTCCTCTCCTCCCCTGCCCGCGCCTCCTCCTCGATCTCCCTCCCTCCTCCCTTCGCCAGCTCCCCTCCGGGCCGCAGCTTCCGCGCGCGGCCACCAGAGGGCGCCAGGGCCGATATCCGAAAGGCCAACTTCAATCCGCTCCGCTCTGGACTCCACTGGCCCGGGCAGAGGCAAACGTGGGGACATGGACCAGACAAGTCCTGGAGCCGTGAACAGCGAGAGAGGAGAGGGACAGGAGTGGGTCGGCGCTCCCAGACTGGCTGGAAGGCAGCACTCAAAGGAAATCCCCGGAAGCTGGTATCTACAACTTTGTATCAAACCCCTGTTCCCAATGCTGGCACGTGATTAGTAGGTGTTCTGCAGACACTAGCTGCGTTAAAACCGAACAACAAAATGATCTTCCTCAAAATTTCTTCATACTTAAACCATTTAAACAGCTTTATCCATCTATATCTTTGTACCACACAGGATCCTGGTGAGGGGTCCTGCAAGGGTGAGTATCAATATCCCAGTTCCTTAGACTTTAAAAGTTGAAAGAGCCCTTAAAACCAGCCTCCTTCAGTTCTGGAGAGGCAAATGAAACTTAGAGAAGGCCAAGAGGCAAGACCCAAGCCTCTGGATGGTTTCCAGCCAAGAGGGAAACTGAGTCATGGGCACTACTGCTTACTTATGTTGAGAAGAGTTCACTGACTCTTTCTAGCCTGAGGATAGAGACTGGAGGAAGAATGAGGTGAAGTTGTCAGAGCCCTCAGCCTACGCAGGAGGGTAGATAGGGACAAACATGCAAATAGGTAATTAAAATATGGACGGTAAGTACCGGAAGAGACAGAAGCACGGAGAAATGGGAACAGAGAGAAAAGTGTCCTCATTCAGCCCCAGGGCTCAGGGAAGACTCCTGGGAGTGGTCTTGAAGGAGAAGTCAGGGGTAGCTGAGTAAAGGAGCAGGGGCCAAGCTGAGTAAGGAGCAGGTGGGAGAGCACGGGTACCTGCAGGGGACTGCTAGCAGTTAGGCATGGCTGGAGCAAAAACCCAGTGGTAAGAATTTAAGTTGTGTCCTTTGGCCAGGCATTGTACTTGGTACGTACTAGGCGATGGGGAATCATTGCAAGACTTGAAGTAGAAGGTGGCTGGGACCAATATGCTTTTAGGAGGCCTGGAGTGGAGGGGTCAGACTGAAGGTAGACGGATCATCGAATAGACGGGCAGTGAGTGGAGAGGGCCCAGGACTCCTGGCTCTCCCATGCCTCCCACTGCTTCAGGCAGCAGGGAGAGCAGCTGGAGCATGGCCACTCTAGACGCTGAGCAGGATCACTGGGCTGCAGGGGCTGAAAAGTTTCTGGAGCTCAGGACCTAGATCTTTGGTGGGAAACCGAGAAGGTAAGGAGGGGCTGCCAGAGACTTCCAGGCTGACTCACCTGAGATCGTCATTTCTGAAGGTCAGAAATAATGTCTGTGGGCAGTTTCATCTGGTTCCACCTGCTGGGTGTCAAAGCCACGTCAACTCTTTGCTATGCACACATCTGGTGACAGATGCAGATCAGGCCAAAGGGTCCGGATGGTGTGAGAGAACAGCCTGGCTCCGTGCTTCCCACACACCGAGCTCTGAGAACTGCAGCTGCGACAAAAGAGTCCTTTAAAGAGCCTCCACTCCTCAAGGCTCCAAAACTCCCTGCAAAGTCAGCACTCCCTGTGGCGAGGATGAGGTGAAAAGCCTGGGGAGTGGGAGGAGGATTTAATTCCACTGAGAGTGCGTGTGATGGTCTTCACGGGGACCTAGAGCACAAGGCAAATCGTAGTAACAAAGGACATGATGAAACTAAACGGAACCCAGTAGTTAGAGTGATGGTGCACATGACTATGTGCACGAGTTTTTAAAACGTTCCAGGGCTTTTTCCCTAAAATTATAAACGTTTCATTGGGTAATTATCATGAGAGCCAGTTATGACTTTCTCCTCCATGGTCCTTTACTATGGCTGGGTGACCAGGTCAAAACAATTAACTTCTCTGTGCCTCTCTTGCTTCACCCCATTTCTTGCCCTCACTATTTGTCTGAGTCAGCGTGTACAATAACACTTTGGGATCCTCACTGGTATGTATGGTTACTGATACTATTACTGAGATGCAAGAACAAACAAGCTTTTCCACTCCTAGGTACATAGCCGAGAAAACTGAAAGCATCCGTTCTCACAAAAACTTGTACACAAATGTTGATAGTAGCACTGTTCAAAATAGCTAAAAGGGAGAACTAACCCAAATGTCCATTAACTGATGAGTGGCTATACCAAATGTGGTCGGGTCATTCAATGGAATACTATTTGGCCATAAAAAAGAATGAAGTGGTGATGCATGCTACAGTATGGCTCAATCTTGAAAAGATTATGCTAAATAAAAGAAGCCAGTCACAAAAAGGCATATATAATATGATTCCACTATATGAAATGTCCAGAATAGGCGCATATATAGAGGCAGAGAGTCTACTGGTGGTTGCTTCAGCCAAGGAGGAATGCAGAGATGGGGGTCGGTGGGGAGGAAGGACCGTGGTTAAAGGAAGCTGTATTTCTTTGGAAAATAATGAAACTATTCTAAAATTGACTGTTGTGATGGTTGCACAACTCTGTGACTATACTAAAAAACCCAGTATATTTTATAGTTTAAATGGGTGAATTGTATGGTATGTGAGTTTTATTTCCATAAACTTGTTACTCCCAAAGAAGAACAAACTACTTTGAGGCCCCAGGAGAGGGTGGTCCTCAAGAATAGGGGTTTCTGTGTTTTCAAACAATTTTTTCCCCCACCTGGTATATGGTGAGCAGCCCCAGATGAGCTATCTTAAAGTCCTAGAAATTCCACAGGCTTCTGCTAACCTCTCCCTGAGTGGCTTCAGGTGGTGGAGCTGTCCTGGCTAGACCTTAGTTGCCTGGTCATCAAGATGGACAGCGCAGGGAACAGAGACCATTAAAGGTCTTCTGTGCCCAACACTCGAGTCCAGAAGTCCATACCACTGCCTGCCCAGGGACCTGTAGGCAGGATGGGAAGGGGCACAGGGCTCAGGAGGCAGGCAGTGGACTCAGATGCCTGCCTTCTCTCCCCGGTCATATCCGGCCCACTTGCCTTTGATTGCATTTTAATTGAGTTGTTCAATCAGGTGGGTACCAGGAATCTGAAGGCTTTAACAGCCGAGGCAGAAACAGAAGCCTTGTAGCAGAACTAAACCAACAAAGTCTGCCTCTTGAGCAGATCCAGGAGCCCCCGTCCTGTCGAAGGGCGTCTCTCAGGCAGGGAGGTCAGGGGCTCCCCTGCTGGGCTGGACCAAAGGAGAAGCTTTGCTCTGAGCCCGAGGGCTGCCCTCTCGTCCAGCCATCGCCTTGGTCGTGGGCCACACTGGTATTTTCCAGTGGACCTGGTGTGGCCTAACTCCCAGTTCCAGCTCTATCTCAGATGTGCCCTACTTCTACCCACCCCCAAGCTCTGTCTTCCCCAGTCTTTTAAAAAATATTTTTATTTATTTGGGTCAACCAAGTCTTAGTTGCAGCATGTGCAGTATGTGGGATCTAGTTCCCCGACCAGGGGTAGAACCCGGGCCTCAGACACAGGGAGCACGGAGTCTTAGCCACTGGACCACCAGGGAAGTGCCCTTACCCTAGTCTTAGTGGGTTGGAAGTTAATCTTTGAAGGTTGAAGGTCATGATGTCCTTGGGAGATGGGAAAGACGGGAAGAGGATTCTGAGACCGTGCAGGGATCAGTAGTGCTTAATACACTAGAGTGGTAGAAAGAACCAGGAAAAAAGGCAGAGGCTGAGATGATTCCCAAAGGGTATCCATTCTCTCACAGGAGTGGGGAAATACACACCACAGAAGTGCAACCAAGGAGCAGACTTGCCAGATTAGATGGTGTTCGTTAAAAACAGAAAGTTCTACTAGATCTGGCCCAGTGGGGGAGCAGGACACAGAGGAATCAGCCCAGAGTTCTGTCCTCAGGGAGCTTGCCACCCAGGGAGGGAGACAGAGGTACCCACAAATAGCACTTTGGGAAACAGATGGGGGCTGAGGGAGAGCAGCAACCTTAGGAGAGAAGAAAGTCAGGCTTAGGAGAAAGGAGGCCAGCAAAGGTCTTGCTGAGAAGGTGATGTTTGAGTTGATCTCTAAGGATGAGCAGTATTTGGACAGGGGGTGTGAGGAATGGAAGGTCATTTCAGACAGTGGGAACAGTGTGTGCAAAGGCAGGGAGGTATAAGTGTTTGGCTTACTGGGAATGCCATAAGCTAGAACTTGAGAACCATTGAGGAGGATCAGAAATAAGACTGCGCCGGGAAGGGTCATGTATGACCTTGGAAAGCCGTTCATCTTGCCCTTCAGAGGATGCGATCGTCTTGGGTTATTCTCCATAAATTGTGCTAACTGAGGGTAGCGAACATGTCAGGTTCCTGAAGAGATGCATTCACAGCCCTGTGTGTGCAGCCATCAGTGATGGAAGAAAAATGATCTGCATTGACTCTGTTAACTTACAAATAGTTATGGGCCCTCATGTCTGCAGGCATGAAGGAACACAATCCTGACCTCTGGCTACCTGCAATTATTGAACAACACAAAAAGTATTCAGGTGACTAGTTACAATGCATCTCAGTGCCAAGTGAATCATGTAGTAATCGTAAAAGTTCAGGAAAAGCCAGTGAGAACTGGAAGGTCAGGGGCATTAAACCAGGAGGCATGGGATTTGTATTTGGCTATAGAGGAAAATGGGATTTAAAGAGGTGGAAAGAGCCTTGTTTGCAACCCAGTTAAACGGAATGATGAAAGCAAAGAGGCAGAGGAGGGTCAGGGCCTAGGACATTCTGCCTGAAGAAGAGGGGTGATGTTGAGAATGGGTTGTGGTGGGGATGGGGTGATATGGACCAGGTCTCTGCAAATGAAGGAGGAGTAAGAGCTGGGGATTATCATAGACCAGTTCTGTGCCGGATTCTTTATCTAAAGCAGGGGACCCCAGCCTCCAGGATCTGATAATCTGAGGTGGAGCTGAGTAATAGTAATAGAAGTAAAGTGCATAATGCATGTAGTGTGCTTGAATCATCTCAAAGCCATCCCTCTGACCCAGGTCCATGGAAAAATTGTCTTCCATGAAACTGGTCCCTGGTGCCAAAAAAGTTGGGGCCCACTGATCTAAAGGATCTCAGCAACACTGTGGGACAGGTATTTTTACCCCCATTTTAAAGACGATGAAACTGAGTCTCAGAGGGGACATATGACATATTCAAGTAACACAGCTGGTAATTTGAAGTTCTAGACTGCCTGGTTCTTTCTGCTGAACCACTCACTTCCTTTAAGACACCAGTGGGAAGGTAGTGAAAGGTGTTTGAGCCAGACTGGGTGCATCTGGTGAACACACACACACGGTCACTGGGGGACACATTCACACCACATGTGGCACATCCTGGGCTGTCTCCTGATCTCATTAGGACAGTGGGACATTTGTCATTTAGGAAACTTTTGCCTTTCTCTTTAGCCCGAGCCATCTGAGGCTCTAGTCCTCTATTTAGGCATTAGTAGAAGTATGGAAAGGGAAAAAAGAAATGTGATGCTTGAAACAAAATACCCCATCGAGCTGACCACTAAATAGCACTTAGACCCCAAGTATACACACAGCTGCTTTATGTAATGAAGGCTGTGGACCATGTTCCTGGATATAAAATAACAAACCACATATAACGTTTTACATAGCTGTGTAATTAGCACGGATCTGTGAGTGTGTGAGCTGACCGGGGTGAGGGAAGGGGGGCTCAAGCCTCTAGTGAAGTGAGCTGGAAGGAAGAGCATGTGCTGTTGGACCAAGAAGATGGGGGTTTGAATCCTTGCTGCCCACGTTGCAGTACTAAGACCTTGGGCAATTTATTTAAACTCTGCGAACTTCCAGTTTCATATCCGTCAATAGGTGTAAAAGTATATGCCTTATTGCAAATGGTTTGACCCTTCTTGCCCCTAGAGGAACGTTTGGCAATATCTGAAGATATTTTTGGTTATCATAATTGGGAAGGTGCCACTGGCATCTAGTAGGCAGAGCCTGGGGTGCTGTTAAACATCCTACAACGCACAGGATGGTCTTCCCAGGTGGCTCAGTGGTTAAGAACCCACCTGTCAATCCCTGAGTCGGGAATATCCCCTGTAGAAGGAAATGGCAACCCACACCAATATTCTTGCCTGGGAAATCCCATGGATAGAGGAGCCGGATGGGCTATAGTCCGTAGGGGGTTACAAAGAGCTGGACGCTACTAAGCAACTGCTGCTGCTACTGCTGCTGCTGCTGCTAAGTCGCTTCAGTTGTGTCCGACTCTGTGCAACCCCAGAGATGGCAGCCCACCAGGCTTCCCATCCCTGGGATTCTCCAGGCAAGAACACTGGAGTGGCTTGCCATTTCCTTCTCCAATGCATGAAAGTGAAAAGTGAAAGTGAAGTCGCTCAGGTTGTCTACTTGAAAGTTACACAGTCGTGTCCGACTCCTAGCGACCCCATGGACTGCAGCCTACCAGGCTCCTCCGTCCATGGGGTTTTCCAGGCAAGAGTACTGGAGTGGGGTGCCATTGCCTTCTCCGACTAAGTAACTAAACAACAACAAAAAATGATATCTAAATATTTCAATTAATAATTCCTGGCAAAGGCTGAATCACAACAGTTTGAGGAAATGCTGATTGTCTGAACCCTGATGATTCGATCAGTGTAACTCAGACATTAGCTCCTGAGTGTGTATTGCTGATTTGACCACGATTGCATTTTTTTATTGTGCTTAAATACATATAACATAAAATTTACCATCTTTAAGTACATGGTTCTATAGCAGTAAGTACAGATGACCCTTAAACAATGTAGAGGTTAGGGGTGCCACCCCTCTATGCAGTTGAAAATCTGAGTATAATATCGGTCCTTTATCCATGGCTCCACATTCAAGGATCCAGCCAGCCACAGATCATGTGGTATTGCAGTATTTGCTACAGAAAAAGTCCTGCATATAGGTGGATCTGAGCAGTTCAAATCCTCATTGTTCGGTGGTCAACTGTATATTCATAGTGTTATGCAACCAGTCTCCAGAACTCTTTTCCTCTTGGCAAAACAGAAACTCTGTATCCATTAAACAGCAACTCCAATCTTCCCTCCCTCCAGCCTTTGTCAGCTGTCATTCTAATTTGTCTCTCTGAATTTGATTATTCTAGATACCTAGGGCTTCCCTGGTTACTCAGCTTGTAAAGAATCCGCCTACAATGCAAGAGACTCCAGTTTGATTCCTGGGTCAGGAAGATCCCCTGGAGAAGGGATAGGCTACCTACTCCAGTATTCTTGGGCTTTCCTCGTGGCTCAGACAGTAAAGAATCCACCTGCAATGCAAGAGATCTAGGTTTGATCCCTGGGTTGGGAAGATCCCCTGGAGGAGGGCATGGGAACCACTCAAGTATTCTTGCCTGGAGAATCCCTCATGGACAGAGGTACCTGGTGGGCTACCAAGGTGTCCATGGGGTTGCAAAGAGTCCCACACGACTGAGCGACTAAGCACAGCAATAGAGATTGGGAAATTGGAGCCCCAAACTTGATCAAAATCCCCCAGCCAGTCCATGGCAGAGCCAGATTTGAACCATGGCAGGGTGACCCCAGAGGCTGACACAAGCTGAACAAAATTCATGTACCGGCTCCAGCATCTGGACCTTGGCAAGGATGACGACTTCTATAAAGAGGGAAAGAGGATTTCGTCATTCATTAATGCGACACATATGTGTTGAGAGTCGAATCAGTGCTAAGGCATTGGTGAACAAGATAGGCAGAGATCTACCCACAATGGCCTTACTTTCTAGGTCATGAAGAAAAACAAGAAAGGAGTAACCCAGACCAGTGGGAGAGAGTGTGACTGGTGGATGCTGAGGAGTCTGCTGTGAGAGGAGCTGAGGGAAGAGCATTCCCAGCAGAGGGACCAGCCTGCACAAAGCCCAGAGGGAGGGACCACTTCAGTGTGTTCAGGAAACATAAGATTCCAGCGAAGCTTGCCTGCAGGAGGGGGGAAATTCTAAGAGATCACATTAGAGAGATGGGAGGGGCCAGATGAAGTAAGGGTTTGAAGGTCAAAGTAAGGAGTTGGAATTCCAGCTTTACTAAGAAACTGTGTGTGTGTGTGTGTGTGATTGTGTGTGAATTGATCAGTCATGTCTGAGTGTGTCAGTTGCAACCCTGTGGACTGTAGCCCACGAGGCTCCTCCATCCATGGGTTTTTCCAGGTAAGAATACAAAAGTGGGTTGCCCTTCTCTTCACCAGGGGATCTTCCTGACCCAGGGGTTGAACCCAGGTCTTCTGCATTGCAGGCATTCCCACCAGGGAAGCCCAAGAAACCATAGGAGGCCTTTAAAGAAAGCAACACAATCTGATTCACATTTTTAAAAGCTGGTTTAGACTTTGGTGGCTCAGAGGGTAAAGCGTCTGCCTGCAGTGCAGGAGACCTGGGTTCGATCCTTGGGTCAGCAAGATCCCCTGGAGAAGGAAGTGGCAACCCACTCAAGTACTCTTGCCTGGAAAATCCCATGGATGGAGGATCCTGGTAGACTACAGTCCATGGGATCGCAAAGAGTTGGGGACACGACTGAGCGACTTCACTTTCATGGAGGTTGGTGAAGTGGCAAGTGAAGATTTCCAGGAGTCCAGTAAAAGCAGGAGGTGAGGTTGGTGGCGGTTCGGTCCAAGATGCGTGTAGTGAAACCGGAGGAAAGTGAGCAGGTTTGGGTTGAGGAAAGAGAGGGAAGTGAGGAGGTGGACATGGCCCATTCAGGCAGCTCTTGCTTAGACTGTTGTGGGAAAGAAATAGACTGGAGAAAGAACGCGGATCAGTGGAGAGACTTAAAATCACAACCCTATGGTGTTTGTGTGCCAGTGTGAAGAATCCAGCAGACAGGAAAGAGTTTGTGATCCCAGAGCGAGAAGGCCTCCGTGGAGGAGTCCTTGAGAAGCACTAGAGCAGGTAAGAGGCTTGAGATCCAGAGATAATGGAGGATCCCATCCTTGTTAAGATGTTTCGTCTGTTATTACCAGAGCGCAGGCAGCAAGCATGTGAATGTTGTAAGTAGTTCAGAAAGCTGTTCTGAAATACTTCTTCCTCAGAAATATCAGTGCCATGTCGTGGGCCACTGGTCAGCCCCTAGCCCTGAACACTGATCCAGACTGAGTTCTGGCCCCTAGACTGGATATCTAATCCTTTATTCATGAGGGAGACCCTGGGAATGACCACGGATGACTCAATGTAACCCATCTCTACAGCCAAAAAGACCACTTGAAGCAAAGTAGTTGATATTCCGCAACCAGGAAGGATCAATAAATGAAGCCTGCCTTAAGACAGTGTCCAGAAGTGGCATCCCCAGGACTTGAGAGGGTTAAGAGTAGAACTATTTTTGAGGAGTGTCTTAATAGGAAGATAGCTAAGAGACTGGGGCTTCGTAGGTGGTTCAGCAGTAAAGTGGTTCAGCCTGCAATGCAAGAGATGGAGGTTCTATCCCTGGGTGGGGAGGATCCCCTAGAGAAGGAAATGACAACTCACTCCAGGGTTCTTGCCTGGGAAATCCCATGGACAGAGGAGCCACAGTCCATGAGGTCGCAAAGAGTTGGATATGACTTAACAACTAAGCAACAAAAACAACAAGCCAAGAGGCCTTTCAAAATGGGTCAAAGGTTGGACTTCATTAGAATGAGAGGCCCAGACTGACATAAGATGTTACTGAGATTGTTAACAAGGACTCAAGCAGAGTGAAGAGTGGGGTAAGTGGGGTTACTGATGGTCAAGTAAATCTAGGAACGAGTGACTTGCAGCTTTTTCCTTTTTTGTGGGTCCTTGTAGGACTAATGTTGCTTGTGCAATTAGGCTTATACATTTATGTGGTAATTAAGAGTTTATAACTCTTAATTATATGCTGTATAAGAAGAGGCTTCACAACTCCTAGCCTAATCCCTGAGACCTCAATTTCCTCATCTGTGAAGTAAGAACAGTAGTAACACAGCACACAGGTGTGTTGTGGGGATCAAGCTGTTGGATGTGAAGGTGCTTTGTGTACTGTCAAGGGCATGAATGTTACTTTTATGATGATTATTAATTATATTGATAGCAAGAGGCTTCTAAAATATCTCCTCTCTTTTGATAAACACTTTCATGGTCTTCTAAGAAGTTACGAAAGAGCATGAGTCATCTGAGACACAGATGCCTTTTGGAAGAGGTCATGAGTGTCCACAGAAGAGTGGCACCCAGAGTCACTGCACCGAGCATTTGGGTGGGTGGTGCCTTGCACAAGGGCACTCTTAGTGGGCAGTGAAATCCAGGGCAAGGGGCTGCATCTATGTTTGATTCCAAAAGGCACAATTCAGGCTGGCAGTGGCTCTGATAACACCGGCCTGCAAACTTCCTCAAATATTTAATGCTTGCTTGACCTTTGTTGTTCAGTCGCTAAGTTGTATCCAGCTCTTTGCAAGCCCATGGACTTCAGCACACCAGGATCCCTGTCCTCCACTGTCTCCCAGAGTTTGCTCAAATCAATGTCCACTGAGTTGGTTATGCTATTTAACCGTTTCATCCTGTGCTGCCCCCTTCCCTTTATGCCCTTAGTCTTTCCCAGCATCAGGGTCTTTTCCAATGAATCAGCATCAGGTGACTTGCATCAGGTGGCTAAAGTGTTGGAGCTTTAGCTTGAGCATCATTCCTTCCAATGAATATTCAGGGTTGATTTCCTTTAGGATTGACTGGTTTGATCTCCTTGTAGTCCAAGGAGACTCTCACGAGTCTTCTCCAGCACCACGATTTAAAAGCATCAATTCTTTGGCTCTCAGCATTCTTTATGGTCCAACCCTCACATATGTACATGACTACTGGAAAAACCATAGCTTTGACTATATGGACCTTTGTCAGCAAAGTGAGGCCTCTGTTTTTTAATATGCTGTCTAGGTTGGTCATAGCTTTCCTTCCAAGGAGCAAGTGTCTTTTAATTTCATGGCTGCAGTCACCATCTGTAGTGATTTTGTGAAAGTGAAACTCTCTCAGTTGTGTCTGACTTTTTGCAACCCCATGGACTATACAGTCCACGGAATTCTCCAGGCCAGATTACTGGAGTGGCTAGCGGTTCCCTTTTCCAGGGGATCTTGCCAACTCAGGGGTAGAACCCAGGTCTCCTGCATTTCAGGTGGATTTTTTACCAGCTGAGCCACCAGGGAAACCCAAGAATACTGGAGTGGGTAGCTTATCCCTTCTCCAGTGAATCTTCCCGACCCAGGAATTGAACCAGGGTCTCCTGCATTACAGGTGGATTCTTTAGCAGCTGAGCTACTCGGGAAACCCACAGTGATTTTGGAGCCCAAGAAAATAAAGTCTGTCACTGTTTCTATTGTTTCCTCATCTATTTGCTATGAAGTGATAAGACCAGATGCCATGATCTTAGTTTTCTGAATGTTGAGTTTTAAGCCAGCTTTTTCACTCTCCTCTTTCAGTTTCATCAAGAGGCCCTTTAGTTCATCTTTGCTTTCTGCCATAAGGGTGGTGTCATCTGCATATCTGAGGTTATTGATATTTCTCCCAGCAATCTTGATTGCAGCTTGTGCTTCATCCAGCCTGGCATTTTGCATGATGTACTCTGCATATGAGTTAAATAAGTAGTGTGACAATATACAGCCTTGACGTACTCCTTTCCCAATTAGGAACTGGTCTGTTTTTCTAACTGTTAGAACTGTCTAACTGCCTGTTAGAACTGTCTGGTTCTAACTGTTGTTTCTTGATCTGCATATAGGTTTTGCAGGAGGCAGGTAAGGTGGCCTGGTATTACAATGTCTTGAAGAATTTTCCACAGCTTGTTGTGACCCACACAGTCAAAGGCTTTAGCATAGTCAATGAAGCAGAAGTAGATGTTTTTCTGAAATTCTCTTACTTTTTCTTTGATCCAACGGATGTTGGCAATTTGATCTCTGGTTCCTCTGCCTTTTCGAAATCCAACTTGAACATGAAGTCCTCGGTTCATGTACTATTGAAGCCTAGCTTGGAGGATTCTGAGCATTACTTTGCTAGTGTGTGAGATGAGTGCAATTGTGCGGTAGTTTGAACATTTTTTGGCATTGTCTTTCTTTGGGATTGGAATGAAAACTGACCTCTTCCAGTCCTGTGGCCACTGCTGAGTTTTCCAAATTTGTTGGCATATTGAGTACAGCACTTTCACAGCATCATCTTTTAGGATTTGAAATATCTCAGCTGTAATTCCATCACTTCCACTAGCTTTGTTCGTAGTGAGGATTCCTAAAGCCCACCTGACTTCACACTCCAAGATGTCTGGCTCTAGGTGAGTTATCATGCCATCATGGTTATCTGGGTCATGAAGATCTTTTCTGTATAGTTCTTATGTGTATTCTTGCCACCTCTTCTTAATATCTTTTACTTCTGTTAGGTCCATACCATTTCTGTCCTTTATTGTGCCCATCTTTGTATGAAATGTTCCCTTGGTATTTCTAATTTTCTTGAAGTGATTTCTAGTCTTTCCCATTCTATTGTTTTCCTCTATTTCTTTACATTGATCACTTAGGAAGAGTTTCTTATCTCTCCTTGCTATTCTATGGACCTCTACATTCAAATGGGTATCTTTCTTTTCTGCTTTGCCTTTAGCTTCTCTTCTTTTCTCAGCTATTTTTAAGGCCTCCTCAGATAACCGTTTTGCCTTTTTGCATTTCATTTTCTTGGGGATGGTTTTGACCACCGCCTCCTGTACAGTGTCACAAACCTTAATCCATAATTCTTCAGGCACTCTGTCTATCAAATCTAATCCCTTGAATCTATTTGTCACATCCACTATATAATCATAAGGGATTTGATTTAGGTCATACCTGAATGGTCTAGTGGTTTCCCCTACTTTCTTCAATTTAAGTCTGAATTTTGTGATAAGGAGTTCATGATCTGAGCTGCAGTCAGCTCCTGGTCTTATTTTTTCCCTGTCATTCTACCTCCTCACCGATTCTTGGTCTTGTCCATATTTGTAATTATAGTCATGCTAGTGGGTGTGAAGTGGTATCCCACTGTGGTTTCAGTCTGCATGACTAATGATGTTAAGCATATTTTCCTCTGTTTATTTGACATTGTTATACCTTCTTTAGTGAGTCACTTGTTGAAATGTTTTGCTCGTTTGTATCAGGCTGTTTGTTTGGCTTTTTACTGAGGTGTGTTAGTTCTTTTTTTTTTTAATTTTTTATTATTATGATTATTTTTTTTACTTTATAATATTGTATTGGTTTTGCCATACATCAACATGCATCCGCCACGGGTGTACACACGTGTTCCCCATCCTGAACCCCGCTCCCACCTCCCTCCCCATACCATCCCTCTGGGTCATCCCAGTGCACCAGCCCCAAGCTTCCTGTATCCTGCATCGAACCTGGACTGGCGATTCGTTTCTTATATGACATTATACACATTTTAATGCCATTCTCCTAAATCATACCCCCCCCCCCACCCCGGCCCCGACAGAGTCCAAAAGACTGTTCTATCTGGGTCTCTTTTGCTGTCTCTCATACAGGGTTGTCGTTACCATCTTTCTAAAAAAATATGGAACGCTTCACGAATTTGCGTGTCATCCTTGTGCAGGGGCCATGCTAATCTTCTCTGTATCGTTCCAATTTTAGTATATGTGCTGCTGAAGCGAGCACGATGCGTTAGTTCTTTAGGTATTCTGTTTGCAAGTCTTTTGTTAAACATAGTTTTGCAAATATTTTCTCCCAGTGCATGGCTTGTATTTTCATTTTCTTAATAGGGACTTATGAAGAGCAAATTTTGAAGAAATCTAAGCTATCAATTTTTTCATTTTATAATTTGTGTTTTGGGTATCTTATTTAAGAAATCTCGGCCTAACCCATGGTCGTTAAGATTTTCTCTCCTCTGTTTTCTTCTAGAAGCTTTATAGTTTTAGGTTTTATACTTAGGTCAGTGATCCATTTTTAGTTGAATTTGTATGAAGTGCGAAGGGCGAATCGAGGTCTTCTTTTTCTTCTTCTTTTTTCCTTCTTTTTGGAAATGGATATCCATTGTTCTAGCATCACTTGTTGAAAAGATCGTCCTTTCTATATTGAATCATCTTGGCACCCTTATCAAAAATCATTGGTTATTTATGCATGGCACATATTTGGACTCTTCTTTGAATTTAGATATCTGTATTTATAGGAACTCCACACTTTAAAAAAATTGCTATAGCCTTATACTTAGTCGGAGAAGGCAATGGCACCCCACTCCAGTACTTTTGCCTAGAAAATCCCATGGATGGAGGAGCCTGGTAGGCTGCAGTCCATGGGGTCGCTAGAGTCGGAAACGACTGAGCAACTTCACTTTCACTTTTCACTTTCATGCATTGGAGAAGGAAATGGCAAGCCACTCCAGTGTTCTTGCCTGGAGAATCCCAGGGATGGGAAGCCTGGTTGGCTGCCGTCTATGGGGTTGCACAGAGTCGGACATGACTAAAGCGACACAGCAGCAGCAATATACTTAGTCAAAAAACTGGGCAGTATAAATTTTCCAACCTTGTTCTTCATTTATGTATTTGTATGGCTACCTTGAATCATTTGAATTTTCATACAGATTTTTGAATCAGTTTGTCTATTTTTGGACACAAGCTTGCTGAGACTTTGATTTAAATTGCAATGATGATTGCAATGATTCTCCAGATTTACACCTTAAAAACACTGTCTTCTGATACATAAGTATGGCTAATCTCTCTGTAGTTTTTTTTTTTTTTTTTTTACTTCCCCTCAGTGATCTTTTGAGGTTTTTAGTGTATACAACCTGCCATCCTTTGTAAAACCATTCCGTAAGTATTTCATCATTTCTGATGCTCTTAAAAATAGCCTTTAAAAATCTTCAGTTTATGATTGTACTTTCCAAGTATATAAAATACAACTGTATTTCGTTTATTTTTCTTATCTCCCATAATATTGCATATTCTGAATCTATTGCAATGATCATGTGGATCTCTGATGATATCCCCTCTCCATGGCCAAACTTCTCTGGGAAAGGGGTATGGTTACTACCATGCAGAAAGGCCAGCCTCTCAGAGCAAGAGTAGAGTAGAGAACAGTGGAGAAGGGATTGGAGGGGAAAGTAGAATCTAGCACAACACATGTGTGTGAGAATGGCTGTGTCTGAGCTCTCTGTTCTGTACTAGCGGCGTATTTGCCCAAGTGTTCTTGTATCAGTACCACAGTGCGTTTATACTGTGGTTTTGTATCATGTCAGTATCTGGGAAGGTGAGTTTTCCTCCCTTCATTTTTCTTTTTTCAGTGTTTAAAGCGTTTAGCTTAAATCCATTTGTATTCCTCCCTGTATATTTTCGAATAAGTAGACTGAGTTCTCAAAAAAATCAATTGGAATTCTGATTGACCTTGTGTTAAATGTTTATACTGATTTCAGAGAAGAGACATGATTTTTTTTAATGCTAAGTCCGCCCTGTCCAAGAACAGGAATGTGTCTGCTTATTCAGATAATCTGTGTCCTATGCTAGTGTTACAGTCTTTTTCACAGTGGTATGCTGTATTCTGGGTTAAATGAATTCCTGGATACTTTCTATGTTGTTGCAACAACAAATGGTGCGAATATTTAGGAAGCACAGGTCCCGCGTTGGATGCTAGGAACATAGTAGTGAACATGACCTTGTCCCTGGTCTCATGGAGCTGACTCTGCAAAGACAGACATCGCCCATGTAAACAGACAAATGGACGGCCACACACTGTGAAGAGTGTGCTGAAGCGAAGGCCCAGCTTTCCACCCTGGCCCTCTGCCTCCTCAGTGTCATTTCTCAGGGCTCCGTGTCGCTGCTCTTACAAAGATCCCAGCCAGATGTCAGGGAAGCAGGGTTTCCAGTTCCAGATCTGATTCTATCTAGCCAGCTTTTTCGTCTTCAGAATGAAGAGTTGGACTACACACCCTTTGCAGACTCTTCCAGCTCCATCCACCATCTTTTGTTTCTTCCTTCTCTCTGTTTTTCTTCCTTCTTTTTTTGTCTCTCTCTCCTTCCCTTCTTCCCCCTCTTTCCTCCCCCACTTTCTTTCATGATTGAGTATGAAGCAAAGAATAGTATTACCTTGGGGACAGAAACTGCTTCATTTTCTTAAACCTGTCTAGTTTTAAGTGTTGTTGAATTGCTCAGACCAAATGCCTACAGTAAAACATGCAGGTGTGACTCGGGAGTAGAATTCATGCTGGAGATGGACAGATGAGAAGATACACTGAAACTCATTATGTGAGTAAGACCACTTAGAAAAAGTGTGTAAAATAAGAAAAGAGAGCGAAGGATTAAGAGTAGAAACCAAAGACTGAGTCATTTAAAGTAAAATTAGAGAGAGGAAAGGTCTTTCAGAGGAAAATTGCCATAGGTTTATTTTTATAAGGCTAAGTCGTAAAGAATCCTCTTGCCAATACTGGAGATGTGAGTTCGATCCCTGGGTCAGGAAGATCCCCTGGAGAAGGAAATGGCAAGCCACCCCATTATTCTTGCCTGGAGAATCCCCTGGACAGAGGAGCCTAGCAGGCTATAGTCCATGGGGTCACAAAAGAGTCAAACAAGACATAGCAACTAAATAATAAAGACACTTTGGAAGGAAGTTTTATGATTCATAATCTTTTAGAATTCTTTTTTACATCATCCTCACTCTGGAAGGAAACTGGTCAAATTGATGGCCTTCTATGATTCAAAAATATAGCACTGATTTTTAATCATTTTGTTAACAAGATGCTGGAGAAAGCCATCTCAGTCCTCACTGACTCAAGTTCCTTATCTGAAAAGTGGGCATGATAAGGCTTATTTGACAAGGCTGTGATGAATGTAAAATTTGAGTCTAGGAAAGTAAGAAATTTCTATGGAATGAGGAAATATTAGTATAATCATTTTGTATGATAACACCAAGAGTTAAATTTGTTTTCTGTCTTTGACCTTTTCTTTCCACATCCAGTGACTAACATTTTCATAAACTATTGTGCTTTCCATTCTCACATATCTTCTCCTTCTGTCTCAGCTCCTCTGGACTACCCACACCCAGTTGAGAGATCAGAAAGACACCATCTGCTGGTTAATAAACAGACATGTATTCGTTTATAAGCTGATTGGATCAGGGTGTCTTGATGTCCGTGATCTGAACCTTCATGCATTCCACCACTTATCTGAGGTCACACCCAGAGGCTGTGTGGCTGAAATGAATCACAGCTGAGCTGACCATCCTTCCTGGAATCCACGGACTGCAATGGACATGAGTTTAGCCAAAGTGGGCACCTGCCACCTACTCAAATCAGAACTAACCCCTGGTGATCACATCTTTACAGACTCCACTTGGGGCCCCAATCAGTTGAGGATCATGGATGGAGCTTCTATTGAGTGCCTTGTGCATGCTCAGCACCGGGGTGGAGGCTGTGTATGGGGTGGAATTAGAATAAATCAAGAGACCTGGAGCTCCTCAGAAGGCAAGAGGGTGGGAGGATGGCGACAGGTTTGGGACAGGAAACTTAAAGCATTTCACGGGCATCTTGTAGTTGATCTAGACCAGGTTGGGATCTAATAATACATAACTTCCCCCAAATGAATGAACACTCTGCCTAAAGATTCAAAAACCTCTCCCTCTGAGCTTATTGATGTCTGTTGGCTCCCCTCTTGCCCTGAAGCGTGTTTACTTCTCTGGGAGTTGCAGGCTCTCGTGTTCACAGGGCTTGGCGAGGGCCTTGGTCTGTCCTCCTCCAAGTGGAGACGAAGAGCTGCAGATTTATCTGGACTTCACAGCCATCTTCCTTGCATTCTTTATCCCCCATCTGGATATCCCAGAGACATTAACCGATGAAGTAGGGGTTGTTTGCTTTTATTTAAGGAAGAGATATCGGAGAAACAGAAAGAAGCACAAAGCACAGAGGAGTCAGTCAGTTCACCACCAGAGAGTTTATAAGACGAAAAAGATCCTACTGTGAGAAAGGCATCCACAGTCATCAGTTTGCCTGGTATTGCCGTTTTTCAGAAAGGTGCTCAGGCCCCCAAATATCTCTTATTTTTTGGTTAGTAGAAGTTAATTTTTAAAATTGGAGAATAATTGCTTTACAACATGGCATAAGTTTCTGCGGTAGAGCAAAGGGAATCAGATACACCTACACATATATCCCCTCCCTCTTGAGCCTCCCTCCCCCACACCCCCATCCCACCCCTCTAGGTCATCACAGAGCACCGGGCTGAGCTCCCTGTGTTATACGGCAGCTTCCTGCTAGCTGTCTATTTGACACATAATAGGGTATATATTGGAGAAGGAAATGGTAACCCACTCCAGTGTTCTTGCCTGGAGAATCCCAGGGACGGGGGAGCCTGGTGGGCTGCCGTCCATGGAGTCGCACAGAGTTGGACACGACTGAAGTGACTTAGCAGCAGCAGCAGCAGTGTATATATGCCAATGCTACTCTCCTAATTCATCCCACCCTCCCCTTCTCCCCTGCGAGTCTCTCCCAGACTTAAAAGTGCCTACCCAAAGTCTAATAAAAGTCAGTGGAAGAATTGAGATTAAAATCTAGGTGTCTCTTCCCTAGTCTGAGCTTCTATTGTGTACTGCAGGGAGGACCTAGGACAGTTGAAGAAGAAGGCTATAACAGGAGTGGCGTAGGCCAGGCATCCATGTGGGCAGTCCAGGACAGGGCTTGGAGCCCATGGTCATGGTGTCAGGGTTGGTGTGTCACTCACCGAGTGGTCAGGCCAGTCCTGCCTTGCTTTCTGGTTTAGTCTCTTTTCCTGGAAGGTTGGGCTTTTTAGAAGTGCTACCCTCAATAACAGGGCTAATCTGATGGATGGGGGGCACCCAGGGCTGTGTCTGTTGGGACTTTAGGCCTGTCCATGCCAGTTCCACCACCAAAAGTCAATCTGAAAGCCAGTGGGTGGGGCGTGAGTGGATATTGGCACCAGAGATGAAACACAGACTCACAGATTGAAATTCAGAACCCAGATCTAGCAATTCTCAGCTGTACCAACTTACAGAAGCTGTCGATACTTTCTGGGCCTCGGTATCTGAATCTGATTTTCATACCAACCCATGTCAAGAAGGCCTATTAGAAAACGAAACATCAGAGAGGTGAAACGGCGGCCCGGATGTAATACTAATCATACAAGGGGTTAAGTCCTGGCCAAGTTTTAGCCTTCATCCGTGTCAAGCACTACATAGCACTCCTCACTCCAGCTCTGGGAGGGAGGCACCACGCTTCTTCCATTTTATGGATGAGGAAACTGAGGCTTAACGACAACAGGCACTTTTTTGGCATCTGCTATGTTGCTCGTGTGTTTCCTGAGGCAGACCTAGAAGTCTTTCGCACTTTACAGAGGAGGAGCTGAGGCACAGTGTACCTGGGTCACCCAGGAAGCAGCTGGGGGAGGACCTTCGTTTGAGTCCAGCTCTCCTGCTTCCCAGCTCAGGGCTCTCCCATCACCCACCCTGACTGGGCCCCACCAAGCCCCAGGAAGGGCATCCCGCCCGGGCGCGTGCTCTCCCCGGCCAGCCTCGCCCCTCTCGCCTGGGAAGCATGGCCCTCATCCCCTGCCAGACAGCCTGGTTGCCCAACTCGTGGGCAGGAGCCAAGCCTGGCAGCCTTTGGTGGGCGTCCAAGTCGAGCTGCTCTTTCCTGCGCCGAGTTTAGCACACAGCATGGCTTCATCATCCAAGTATGTCCTGCCAGACAGGCCTCAGCTGCTGGCCGGCGGGGCCCTTGGCGGCCCGAAAGAGCTTGGTGCTAATTGGGCCCAGCCGACATAAATCAGGGCTCTCGTTAAGAGGAAGTCCAGCCGTTCTCTGGCAGGCGAGGGGCGAGAGATGGGAAGGATGGCAGGGTGAGAACCCCCCACAGAAAGGGGTTGAGTCCCACCAAGTCCCAGTGACCTTAGCAAGTATCCTGAACCATCTGGGGTCTTCATCTGTCTAAAGAGTTAGGAGGCTGTACACAGTGATCTCTGATAGTTCATGCCAAACTGTGGAGCTGTCCTGTTGCTTCAGAGCTTGTGATGTCTTTCCTTTCTGTTTGGAGCACCATCGGGGATAAATTTGGTTATATCCCGTAGTGCAGAGGGCTGAGTGCTTGTCATCTGACTTGGGGGAGCTAAGAGGAAGTCCTTCCCATGAACACAAGATCACCTGAGTGCTGTTTCCGTGTCTAGAACCTTTGTGGCAGAAGGCTTGGATTCCCCCTGGAAACAGAGCCAGGCACTCTAGGAAGGCAGGGGCGGGGTAGGGGGTGCTTACACTGACAGGGGGTATGAGATTGATGTCAGGATCTGTCCTAAGGGCAGGCTTGAACTGAAAGTAGTCCATGGTCAGCTGTGCTGAGATGAAGCTGGAAAACGATGGGACTGTTTGAAGACAAATTTTACCTACTCTACACCCTTTGCCAAGCATGCAAGTGCTTAAGCAGCTGTCCAGTCCCTAGGGCATCTACTCCCATGCTCCGTGTTTAGGAAGCACCCACTGTGTGCCAGGTACTCTGCCAGATAATGGGAATGTCGACAGATGAGATTCCATTGTGGCCTTCTTCAAAGTCATGGTCAACAGGGAAGGACGCACGTTGGAAAAATTGACAAGATGGTGTGATGAGTCCTTTACCAAAGATACATGCATGCTCCTCTGAGTGCAGAGGAGGGCGTAGGGACTCTTGGCAGGGGTAGGGTTGGTGGAGGGGATAACAGATTGCCCAAGAGTAGGTGGTATCAGCAGCTACTTAGAGAATGAGTTCAAAGCGCTGGAGAGGAAAGTTAAAGGAAGGGAGAGAGCATGAGAAAAGCTGAACAGAAATACCAAAGGGCTGCTATGATCAGAGACCGGTGGCGCTCCGTGTATTTGTGAGGGGGCATGGATGCTTGGTGGAGGGTAGGGGTGGAATGAAAACCAGAGTTGAGGCTGAGTCTTGGTCAACTCAAGCCATGTCCCAGCTGGGGACGGGGGATTTTAGTTTGTTCCAGTGTTCTGTGTTTTTGTTTTTACAGCTGTTCCCAACCCTGCATGTGCATCTGAAATACCTAGAGAAGAGATTTTGTACAGTACAAATGGTCCCCACCCTTGAGCTCCAGACTTAGCTGGCCTGGGAGTTTTGAGGTAGCCAGCTGAGCAGCCCAGCATTTCTTAAAAATGTAAGTCATTGATAAACACGATGGAAAAAAGAAAGTAGATGAGAGAGTCTCAGAATGCAGATGGCGGCACAAATTTGAATTGTGTTTTTAAAAGACCTGAAGGAGGAAGCCATGGGGGAATCTGGAGGAAGACCCCTCAGGCGGAGTCGCAAGTGCAAAGTCCCTGAAGCAGGGCTGACTGTTGTCTTGAAGGGAGAAATAGGAAGTCATTGTTGCTGGAATGTAGGAGATATGGTCAGAGGCAATGGGGTCGGGTGGGTTGTATAAGGCATATATCCTGGCCTTTTTGAACCATTTATTTAGTCCAACTCAATAGCATTTAGTGAGGAAACTGGCCTGGAGAAGGGACACTTGACTAGACACATCTATTTCCTCCCTCTTTTGCACAAGACTCTGAACCAGGCTGTGTGGTTGGCTGGTGTGGGGGAACATGTTGCTGAGAATACAGGCTCTGTTTCCCCAAAGATCTCAGTCTGGGGGAGAGGCCCAGGCTCACACAACCCTTTCCAGAAGAAGGCATGTTTCAACCCTTGCAGCTATCCCAACTCTGACTAGAGTGGAAATGGCATCACAGTGCCAGTGGTCGTGGAGAGACAGGGCACCTGACCAAGCCACTGTGACTGAGCAAGCAGCACCTTGAAGAGGGGTAGGACTTTAGCAGGCACAGCAGGAAGTACTTTCCCAATGAAACGGGACAAGTGAGTGGCCGGGATGGAGCCAGAAGTCTTTGGGGGAGACGGCAGTAGAGTGTGGGGGCATTAAGTCCTGGGTTTCTAGTCTGCCTCAGCCTTGAAATTTGGGACCAGCTGACTGTGCATGGTTTTACATCTTTGTGTCTCCCTAGTCTCAATTTCCCCATCTTTTCCATGGAGTTAATCCCACCTCTGAAGATTGGCAGTGAAAATTAGTGAAGTAATGTGTGCTCATGTGTCTACCGCCCAGGGCTTGGTGAGGAATGAGTCTCGGCAAGTGGGCCGTGCGTGGTCCCTGTTGGTAGTGAGCACCCACTCTTTGCTGCACCAGGCTGCTCCCCTCAATTGCAGGAGGAGGAAGAGAGCCAGGTGGGGAGGGCAAGGAAGCACGATTTGGTCTGTTTTCCTCTCCGCATTCAGCATCTCTTTCTGATTTTACGGAAGCCATTACGAGCAATGTGCCATCTAACAGTCCCCATAGCCATTCCCACCGGCTGTCCAGTGGTCATTGTGCTCCATATCCCAACCACACCCTGGAGCTGGCATCCTTATTGTTTCCCTGTTTTGTGGGGTGGGGGACATGTGGAGGGGGCAGCAACATCAGGGAAGGAGCCAGGGCTTCTTTGTGTGTTTTTTCCTCTCTGCTGTGCTAACCTCCATAGCTGGGCCACGGACCTACAGACCTCTGAGTACACCAAGGTAAGCCTGAGCTGCTGAGCAGCAGGGGGAGCTGGGGACACTCCCCCTAAGCCATCTCTGTGGAGGGGTCCTGAGTGACGGTGCTCGTGTGGCCCTGTCCCGCCCCCTCCACCCTGCCAGGGCTCTCAGCTTGGCCCTGCCCTAGCTCTACCCTCTGACCTAGGCCTCCTGCTAATTTGATTGAGGTTTCTGGGGAGGGGGGCTGAGCCAGGGAGGGGTAGGGTCATGCAAACAGGTTAACCCTCTTTCTGCCAAGAAAGGAATGTTTCTGAGGCGATTTGTTTAGATGCAAGTTCTTTGTTCTCTTGATCATTCATTAAAAAAAAAAATTATTTAATTGTTGGCTGCTCCGGGTCTTAGTTGCAGCATGTGGGATCTAGTTCCCTGACCAGGTATTGAACCAGGACCCCTGCACAAAGATGGGTTCCTGGGGAATTGCACTGATCACCTGCTGGGTATCCAGTTTTAGTTCTTGTTTAAACTACTTGGGTCTCATTTGAATGGAAATATCAACTTGGGGTTGGTTTTTTGTACTCATATTTATGTAATAATAGTTTCACTAAAGGCTATATCTGCTCACAGACTTTCTATGATTTGATTGCTTTCATCAAACTTTTCAGAGAAATAAAATCAATCAGATAAGACTAGGCCATTCTCAATATCACCTGTCTTGATTCTTGGTTCAGAAATATTGGCTCTGTGCTTACATCCACCAGCTGGGGTCTAGTCTGACTTCCTAACCCAACCACAAGGTGTTCTCAGGAAAAGTTCCGTCCTCAGTCATCTCCCCTGAAGTGGAGGGGGTGGTGGGGAGAAGGAGATGAGAGGATGAGGGGTCCCAGTTCCCCTCACCAGGTAGAAGGTGGGATAGCATCATTAGCATTCCCAGCTTGAAATGACTCTGAGCCCCAAGAAAGAAAGTTCAAGGGTAGAGAAGTTTTTTAATTTATTTTTTCTCTGTTCTGTAATTTTTTTTAAATTTAATTTTATTTTTAAACTTTACAATATTGTATTGGTTTTGCCAAATATTGAAATGAATCCGCCACAGGTATACATGTGTTCCCCATCCTGAACCCTCCTCCCTCCTCCCTCCCCATACCATCCCTCTGGGTCATCCCAGTGCATCAGCCCCAAGCATCCAGTATCGTGCATTGAACCTGGACTGGTGACTCGTTTCATACATGAAATTATACATGTTTCAATGTCATTCTCCCAGATCTTCCCACCCTCTCCCTCTCCCACAGAGTCCATAAGACTGTTCTATACATCAGTTCTCTTTTGCTGTCTCATGTACAGGGTTATTGTTACCATCTTTCTAAATTCCATATATATGCATTAGTATACTGTATTGGTGTTTTTCTTTCTGGCTTACTTCACTCTGTATAATAGGCTTCAGTTTCATCCACCTCATTAGAACTGATTCAAATGTAAGGGTAGAGAAGTTTTGGTTATCTTACTGGTTAGGAACAAGGGATTTTGAATCAGCTCTGTCTTCAGGCAAGTCACTTACCTAATGTACCTGTGCCTCCTGCATCTTTTGTAGGATCACTGAGGGCATCGTATGAGATCCTGTAAAACATTGTCAGCTTGTATCTGGCATTTAGTAAGGACTTGAGAAAAGGTGATTGATCAAATAGTCCTGGTTATAGCAGTGGAAGCTGATCATAGATACGACTTTTGGGACCAGAACCTTCACAGCCCCTGAGATTCTGTTATCACCGGGACTGTCACCTAGCCCTCCCTCACCACTTCCAATTCACACACACCTGAGCAGGTGCAATTAGAGACCAGAGGCTGAAATGCTCAAAAATCATAAAATAAAAGAATGAAGACAATGACAGGCTGGGTTGTCTCTGTGGGGAATCCGGGGTCCCCCAGATCCCCTAAAGCCAGCATTTTCTCTTTGGGCATGTACTTCAGAAGAGGGCTCAGGGGCTCTGTGCCTTTACAAGGCCCCTTCTTCTCCTCTGCATTCTGCTGGTTCTATCCATTACCCCTGAATGGAAATGGAAGCTTGATCTTCCTCGCTTGAAGCCATTAACACTCTGGGCTCTTGACAGGAAACACAGCTCAGCTTTAATTAGCTACAGCAAGCTCCCTGCATGAGCTTCTATCACAGCCTGGGGACTTCAAAGATATAGGCTTCTCCATTCCTTCTAATCACATCTATTAATGAGCCAATTAAGGCTTTCTCTGGGGCCAAGGCAACCAGCACTCTTACTACCTTAGATACGCAGCTCTGCTTGGCTGCTAAGAGGCTTGAAAATGCCTTGGACTGAGAGCCCCAGTCTGCAGTTTATCTGCTGTGGATCCTCAGATGGAACAAATGTCCTCTCTGAGCTGCTTTGCACAGCAAAGGAGAGTAACGCTGTTTTCCAGAGGAGTGATTCTTACAACAAGAATAATTGCAGGTCATCAGTTCTCAAAATTTAGAGTGCTTCAGCATCACCAGGAGGCCTTATCAGAACTCTTGACTGGGCTCCTTTCTGAGGTCCTGACTCAGTTGGTCTGGGAGGGGCGGTGTGCAAGAATTTGTATTTCTAACTTATTCCAAAGTGATGCCAATGCTGCTGGTTCGGGGACACATTTGGAGATGCTCTGCTCTAGACAGGTGTGAGGTGTTGCTTGAAGATTTGGGTTGCACTCCCATCTATAAATGAACTCCAACCTCTTTCCTTCACCTGTGCCTCACCTGATAGTTTCCAGGGGTCTCCCACATGGGCTATCCACACATGGACACACCCGTGTTTCTGGCTGTGCAGTGGTCAGCCAGTGGAGAGTACTCCAGGGGTGATCAGTCTGGGGCAGAATTCAGCAGACCACTTCTTTGCCTCATCTTCTAACCAAGATTTCAGGTCCTGCTGTTGATCAGAAGTCTCGGACGTCACCAGCGTCTCCTTTAGGAGCAGAAATGCATCAGGGCTTCCTGATGCCAGAGAAGGCAGAGAGCACGGCGTCTTCAAGGTCTTCTCGACAGATGCGCTGCCTGGTGGACGCTGGGAAGATGGAGCTGAACAGGAAGGAGGGCATCTCAGGGTGTGGAACAGGAGCAAGGTGCTGTGGCAGGACCATGCATGTGATTTTAGGAGACAAGTTAGATCTTCTACTGCTGACCTGACTGAAGTTTGACTGAAGCCCCTTGGGCTGCATTTTACCTGTAACCTTACACAGCAGAGACAGACTCTTACTCATTTCAACTGCTGCCCCCTGCCTGCAATGCCTGAGAGCGTGACTAGTGTCTCTCCATGCTTCTGGCTTTAAAGACAGACTTCTGTGGTCAAAGGTGTTAACAGTTTGGGTACTTAGGTTCTGGGTTTCGCCTGAAGCTGTGGCCTCCCCATCCAGACCCTCATGGTACTCACTCCCAGAAGCTTTGCCCTTCTTCTTCACCCCTCCTCCCTGCCCCAGTTCTAATTCAGGCTTCGAGTTCAGCTCAGAGAACTTGCTCCCGAGTTTGCCCACTTTGGTGGTCTTTGCTTTCTAGACAGCATGTCCCAAAGTGTGTGCCCGTGGGCCTCAAGGAATGTTAACAACTGTCATGGGACTGAGGTGTCCCTCAGGGGGTGTTGGACTAAGTAAAGTCAATCCGATATCTTCTCTGCAGGACTTCTCACAGCCTTGAACATACTATTGGGGGTGGGTTGGAAGATCCAAGAGGGATACTTCACAAAACATTTCCTAAACTCCTTTCTCCACAAAGTGCATACTTTTTCCAGAGGACCTTGCTTTTTTTTGGATATTAAAATTTGTATTACTATTTTAAAGAGTGGGTTGATACTGTGTTTTTTTTTCTTTTAGTACTGCTGCTTTACAATGTTGTGTTAATTTCTGCTGTACAATGAAATGAATCAGCTATACGTATACATATATCTCCTCTCACTTGGACTTCCCTCCCCCTTGCTCCCACCATCCCACCCAGAGTTAAATAAACTTCAGAGTCCAGTGGACTTGCATTTCCCATCTTCAGACTTTTTGAGCTTCAGTCTCTTCATTTATTGGAGAAGGCAATGGCAACCCATTCCAGTACTCTTGCCTGGAAAATCCCATGGATGGAGGAGCCAGGTAGGCTGCAGTCCATGGGGTCGCTAGGAGTCAGACATGACTGAGCAACTTCACTTTCATGCATTGGAGAAGGAAATGGCAACCCACTCCAGTGTTCTTGCCTGGAGAATCCCAGGGACGGGGGAGCCTAGTGGGCCACCATCTATGGGGTCATACAGAGTCGGACATGACTGAAGTGACTTAGCAGCTCTTCATACATAAAATGGAGAGTGATCCCTACCTTGAAAGGTGGTTGCAACATTTAAGTGAGGTGACATAAAAAAATGCACAGCCTAGGGTGAGATAGTCAGTAAGGGGCTTAATGAATGTGAATTTTCTCCTCTCTGTCTTTTGCTTTTCTGGTGGAAGCTTTCAATCTGAGTCAAAATATGCCTGGTTGTGCACCAAGTACTCGGCCTGTAAGGGTGAGTACTCAAAACCACACTCAAATCCACAAGGTCAGAAGAATGAGAGCCCAAAAGGGACTGGGCCATCCAAGAAGGCTTCCTGGAGGAAGTGATCTTTGCTGGGCCAGATTCTGAAGCTAGTTCTCCAGTAAAGACCTAGGGCAGCGGAGGCAGGAGGGGAACCTTTAGAACTCCCTGTTTGTACAAGCAAGCTCCAGCAGGAATCCTTTTCTTTATTTTTCTTTCCTACCCTGGAGGCCCATTTCCCCACCAAATCCAGCCGACACAGCACTTACCTTCCCCTCGCACTGCCTGAACTTGGCCAACAGCTCAAGTTCCAGAGGTGTGAGCCTCAGAGTGAGGCCCTCCTGACTTGTGGAAATTCACTGGGCCCGCAGAAGCCTGTTATACTGACACCCTCAGGGAGCTCAGGGCAAGAGGCCACCAGGACCTGGATACTGGCCCGGAGCCTACCTCCCCAACCTTGGTCACAGGGGTAGGTGGGAGGAGTCCATTTAAGCTGAGGAGGAAGCAGTACTGGAGGCTTTCTCCCCAGACTCTGTATTAACCCCTGAACCCTAACCTCTACCAACCAACCATTTCAGGAGACACCACTTTGAACCAGGCATATTTCCTCCCTAACTCATTTAATCTCCTAAATTGTCATAATAGTTTCCATTTTACTGATGAGAAAACAAAGGTTTAGAGAGTCAGCTTGAAACTAGATCCGTTTGGTTCAAAGTCCAAGTTTTTTCCACTAGCGCTCCGGAGCCATTATTTCTCTTTGGGCCTTACCTAGTTTATCTGGAAACTAGATGTCACCACCTCCAGAAGGCCCTCACCCAGGGCCATGCTTATCTGCCCTTCTGAGTGTCTACAGTTGAAACCACAAGGCACGTCTCCTGTTGGTCCATCTTTCCGGGCAGGGAAGGACTGGATGGATGCCCTGCCCTGTACCCCTAGTGCCTGGTACAGAACACGTAGTAATCTCTGTTGAGAGAAGAGATGAAGAAGTATAATTTTCGAGAGTACACAGATCTACCCAGTGCTTTACATCCCTGTCAAGTCCTGAGCTGCCAGCATCTTCTGACGGCACCACAACCCTCCACCCTTCCCTCCACCCCATGGGCTGGCCTCACAGATGCTACCTGACTCAGTTTTCCAAGGCATCATCCACTTCACCTCTTGCGGTTCAGCTTGCTTCCTGGACTTCTGCAGGACCCCCCGATATTCACGAGCAGATCCCTGTAGCTGGACACCCTCAGGAGGGCCCTGTAAGATCTCGGCTCCAGTTCTTCTCCTCCAAGTGAGCTGCAGTCCAGCACGTCCGCGTCAGACCTAGAGGTCACCCTCCACCTGCCAACACCCACTTCAATGATTAGCGAAGGTGCCAGGGAAATTATGAAAACCACGTGACAGGTAAATGGCTCTTCCTGAAACTTGCTTAGGTTTCAAAGGGAGGATGGCTTGCTCCAGTGTGTGGGTTGGGAATTCAGGCTTTGCAAACACTTTCCAGAAGGCATGGGCATGGCAGGCCTTACAGGGTTCTGATTTCCCTCCAATGAAATCCAACTGGGCCTCTTGGCCCCCGGGACTGAGACCAACCATGGACCAGGCTCCGTCCAAACACTGAGCCTTTGTTCCCTGCGTGAGGAGCAGACATGCCAGTGGGTTGGGAACAGGAAGGGAGAAAAGTAAACAGGGTTCCAAGGATGGAGAGCACGTGGGGTCACTAAGTCCATTCTTTTCACTTTCAGGACAGGGAAACTGAGGCCCAGAGCGAGGTGTTGGCCTAGCATCAAACAACTTCTTGGAGACTGAACTGTGGCTGCAAGGAATACATTGATGTCTCTCTAAAATCTTGGGCAAGCTGGAGTGATACATGAATGTCCCTGAGGAATTGTATCCAGAAGCTTCTCTTTGTACTGGCTGGTAGAAATGCCACAGGTACATGGATTGGGCTTGCCCTAATTTGGATAATGCTGGCCATGGGCTGCTGAGGTCCAGAAGGACAGTGAAGGCTAGTTGGGATGCATAGCTTGTCTTCCTGCCTCTAGCCACCTGGCTATGTCTCACAGGTATCTTTATGCCCAGAGAACTCAGAGGCAGACTGCATCCTGGAAAAGAGCCCAGTCTGGGCACAGGTTGCCTTTGGCAGGCAGAGACAAGAATCTACAGTTGCCAAACACCATACTGTTTCTACAGGGTCCCGTGAAATACCTGTGAAAGCATTTTCTGTACATCAATTCTGGGGCTCCTACATGTGGTTCTTATGTAAATGTATTTTGAGCAACTCTTATGTGCTAGCACCTTCAATAGCTCCCTATTACCTACAAGAAATGGAGCTTAAACCCTTCCCATGCTGAACACCCTTATGGATTTATCTGTCCTATTTCTTACATGTCATTTTTGAAAACTTAGTTCATACCATTCACAACCATCATTCCGAAAGCACCATCCACTCTTTTGCTTCTGAATCTTTAACAAATACTGCCTGGAATGTTCTCTTCTCTTTCTCTATCTGGAGAACTCCTCATCCTTCTCTCTAACCCCACAACCCAACAAAGAAGGTGACACTTCTCCGTCAGATTTTCCATCTCCCAATCCTGGGAAGTTGTATCTTCAAAACATATCTCAAACCTGACTCTTTATTGTCTGCACTGCCAACTCCCATCTCTAAGCCACCATCATCTCCTGCCTGGTCTACTCCGATAGGCTCTTAACTGGTCTGCCTGCTTCTAATCTTTCCTTACCACAAGCTGTTCTGTCTGCAGCAGCCAGGGTGATCTTTTATGCATCATAGATCAGACCTGATTCATGCTCAAGACCCTTGATGGCTGTCCACTGCGATCCGTACTGTGGTTGACATCGCCTCCCCTGCCTATCTCTCTACTGTCACATCATCCATTCCCCACCTTTCCCCCATGTTCCAGCCACAGCGACCGCCTTTTTGTTCCTGAACAAACCGGGGTTATTTAGGAATGCCTTCATCTGTCCCTGCCAGGCTCCCCAACCCCAGCCTCTCTCTCACAGTTGACTGTTTTCATAATTCAGGTCTTGGCTCAAATCACTTCCTAGAGAGATCTTCCCTGACTATTCTCTCCAGAGTAACCTCCCTATGTCAGCCGTTTATTGTCTTTGCAGCAATCATCCCTATATAAGTGACTTTTTGTATTTCCCTGTTTATTTTCTATGTCCCCTGCTGCAGCAGAAGCTCAGTGATAGCAGAGCTGTTCTTCTCTTTATTGATGTGTCCCCAGCATATGAAACACTCCAGGTGCCAAGTGGGTGCTTAATAATAAACTTATATCGAAGGACTGCCTTAAGCAGTATCCTGGCAAACAGAGCCTTACGGAAGAAGGAGACCTTTGTGAGCTTCCTATAGGAAAGGAAACCTGGATGAGCCAGAAAAACATGGTGGGATTTGTGTAGGTAGAGAGATTCAGAGATGGTGTTCCAGGAAGTAGGTCTAGCCAGGAGCACAAGTGGAATGGTTGGAAGGAGAGAAGAGCGCAGGGGAAAGCCAGGCCAGGGCAGGGAGGCGAATGCTGAGTAGAGAAGTAAGGTCAGCTCTGCGCCTAGGTAAGGGGCTGGCGGCAGGAGAGTGGGCTGAACAGGAAAGTTCGTGCCCCTTACTCCTCTTTGCACTGTTTCCCTGCAACCTTGCTTTGCATGCACACAGGACTATTTCTAATTGAAAAGGTAGACAGGAGCCACAGAAACTTAGAAGCTTAGGGTATCATATAGTATCCTCATCAGCAAATGGAAATGAAGCTCACCCTGGCTGGGACTGAGCAATGTCTGTGCCAGTTCGGGGGCCTCAGAGAGGCTGGGGCAGGACTCTCGGGATGGGCAGGAATAGCCAGTTACAGAGACTTTGCCTGCAAAGGGAATCCAGCCACAGACTTCTGAAATCGCAAATGTTCAGAACACACTGCTCTACAGGCTCCGGAGGCACTCGGCTGACCTCTAATGCCCTTCAGCCTCCTGTTCCAAAGGGCCTCCGTGGCTCCTTTCACACCTCCAAGGATGGAGTGCTCCCCACTCACATGCTGGAAAGCTCTGACACTCAGAAAGTCTTCCTCATATTAAGATGGATCTGGTCTGCCTGGAACACTCTGATTGGACTTCACCCTGACTCCGAGGCAGCCCCCTCTGCTCTCGGGCAGAATGGTGGGCACACAACAGTAGCCATCACACCTCCAGGATCTTCTCACCAGACCCCATGCTCTGGGCCCTTCCACCCCTTGTCTGTGGAGCTCCAGTTCCCTCCACGCCTGAAACACCTCCTCTGGGCTTGCCTCAGTTTTTACTGCACTGGTTCCACTGCTTGGAGGAAAGTCTCCACAAAGGCACCCTGGGAGACCATTGCACACCCCTTTCACCCGCTCCTTGAAGACCATATGGCGTCGCTGGTGGAAATGTAAAACGGGGCAGCTGCTGTGGAAAACAGAATGGCAGTTCCTTTAAATACTAAAAGTACAAGTAACTGTATGATCCAGCAAGTCCACTTGTCAGAATAGACCCCCAAAAATTGAAAGCAGGAACTGGAACACTTGTATACCAATGCTCATAGCAACACTATTCACAACAGCTAAAAGGCGGGAGCAACCCAAATGTCCGGGCTTCAAGAATCTGCCTGTCAATTCAGGAGACATAGGTCCGATCCTCGGGTCAGGAAGATCCCCTGGAGAAGGGAGTGGCAACCCACTTCAGTATTCTTATCTGAGAAATCCCATGAACAGAGGAGACTGGTGGGCTACAGGGCATGGGTTTGCAAGAGTCAGACACGACTTAACGACTAAACAACAACAAAACCAAATGTTCATCAACAGATGAATGGATAAGCAAAATGTGATATGTCTGTAAGATGGGATATATTTTTTTGTTGTTATTGTTGACAAGTTGCCAAGTCATTCCAATTCTTCACAACCCCATGGACTGCAGCATGCCAAGCTTCCCTATCACTCACCATCTCCCAGAGTTTGCCCAAGTTCATGTCCATTGAATTGGTGATGCTAAAATAGAATATTATTCATCCTTAAAAAGGAACAAAATTATGACATATGTTACAACATAATGAACCTGGAAAATAATGTGTGCGTGAGTGCTAAGTCACTTCAGTCATGTCTGACTCTTTGCGACCCCAGGACTATAGCCTGCCAGGTTCCTCTGTCTACAGGATTCACCAGGCAAGAATACTGGAGTGCGTTGCCAGGCCCTCCTCCAGAGGATCTTCTCGACCCATGGATTGAACCTTTGTCTCTTACGTGTCCTGCAATGGCAGGTGGGGTTCTTTACCACTGAGCCACCTGGGAAGCCCCTGGAAAACAATATGCTAAGTGAAATAAGTTAGTTACAAAAGGACAAATACCATATGATTCCACTTATATGAGATACCTAAACTAGGAGATTCATAGAAACAGAAAGTAGAATAAAGTCAACTATGGAGTTGAGGGGAGGAAAGAAAGGGGAAGTCATTGTTTAATGGTACAGTTTCCGCTGGGATGGTGAAAAAGTTCTCAAGATGGATACTTGTGATGGTTGCACAATGTAGTGAATGTACCTAATGCTGCTGAATTGTACACCTTAAAATAGTTACCATGGCAAATTTGGTTTTACGTATGTTTTACCACATTTTAAAAGGCCACTATACTCTCCATTCTCTGCCAAACAACAATCAAGCAGCAAGCGTTTGAAAAGCAAATGATGCCTGTGGGCCATTAGACTGGCAGTGGAGACACTAACAGCCAAGTGCTAGCTTAAGTAATTACCATCAGCTACTTTATTTAATCCACATAGCCTTCCCAAATAACTATTGTACAAATTTGACAAATAGAACTGAGATTCTAAGAGGCTAAATAGCTTGTTCAAGATTACATAGGTGCCGGACCCAAGGTTCCGATGCGACTGTCTGATTCCAGGGGTTAGTCATGCTACTTGAGGACTTCTTGAAAGAAACTTGGGAAGTACTTAAGAGCCAGAAAACACACACACACACACACACACACACACAGCCTCTGAGATGCTTTGCTGGGTGGAACATGTGCAAAGACTCCTTTCAGAAGGGAGCAACCTTAAACTCCTCGAGTTGTGAGTGGTCTCTCTGGCTCACCCTTCTATCCTCAATCAGTATCTGTTGAATGAGTGTCCATCAGTGTGTCCTGAGGGAATCAGAGGTGGCATTTCCGCCGGGCCCTGTGGTGTGGGCAGAAGCGAGGGAGGAGGACCTCAGCGTCCACTTTGTCCAGGAGCTTCTGCTGGCCTTGGGACTGGGTTCCAGCAGCCTGTGCTCTGCTGCCCTCCTCCCCCCATTCTATCCTCAGGCTTTCTTGTTGATGGTCCACTGTTCACCACTCGACCAGATGGGTGCTCCTGGTGGGCGGGGCCCCATCTCATCCTCTCTGTACCCGGTGCCCAGCCTCATGCTGGCCCAGAGCCGGTGCTCTGGGGTTTCTCACTGGAGAGATGAACAGGGGAGAACATTGGAGAAACCCGACAGAAGAGTTCAACCTTGAGGAGCTCTTGTTCAATTCTCCTTATTTCCCTATAATTAGAACAAATTCCCTGTTAGCTCAGTTTCCATTCCCGAAGGTGGAAGGAATTCAGGAAACTTCTCCCAAGATGCCGAGCCCCATTCTCAGTCTGACTGTCTAGACGTATGACCCGCAGGCTGCCCCCGGCCTGCTCTTGCAGAACTGGTGGGGGCCGCAGCGGCAGCTGGCGCACATTACCCTGGGGCTGGCAAGGCCTCCGTCCTGGGCCCAGGAGTGCTCACCCCAAAAGCAGCAGCCCCAGCTCAACGGCGGTGGAGGCTCACACCCTGGCTGCCAGGGCAGGTGAGGGCTGGGCTGCTGCTGCGTCACATAGCCTTGGGGGCAAACTTCACTCAGAAGATGAAGCAAATGGGCTTCCCTGGAAACATGCAGAGTGGCCACACTGGGCAGGGGTGAGGCTATGGGGGCACTTTGTCACTGGGCCACTTACCCAGCTGTGTGAATCTGCTCCTGTCAGAGCTGATTTGCATGGACCCTTCTGCGGGCTGGACCCCCTGCTGCCAGCACTGTGTATTACTGGGGCTTCACTTCTCTGACCTCTAACCAAGCAACTGGGAGTAGAGGAAAGGGTACAGGACAGACCTGAGTTCAGACTTAAAGTGATCACATTTTAATTGCTCTGTGATCCTGGAAAAGTTATTTTCATCTACGCTATTGGCGTTTCAGCCTTTTCATTTGTAAATTGCGGATAGTAAAACCTACCTTCAGGTTCTTAGGAGGATTAAATGAGATCATATTTTATAAGATGCTCAGAACAGTGACTGGCACATAGCTGGTTTCATGGAAGTGTTTGTTAAATGAGTACGAATGTATCTCAGCATTCCAAGTGTCCCGCTTTGAAATCTGGGGATGTGGGGTAAGTGAGTAGATGAATCCTGAGTACTAAGTACCTAAGTACCTGAGTCCTCACCTCACCACAGACTTTGGTAAGTGCCCTGCCCTCTCTGAGCCTCACTTTTCCTTTTGTACAATGGGGGTGCATGACATGTTATTCCGATGGCCTCTTTCAGTTTGAACATGCCAGGACCCAAAAACTTGTGACATCGGACCCCACCATCCATCTTCAACTGTCTCTAGTCTTGCCCTGCTTTATCCTCAGCTACCCTCTGATCCCTAGAGGGTCCTGGCTTTCTGAACTATAGAACTTGACCCCTTGGAAATGCCAGGGCCAGGGGTTGTCAGCATGGATTAGTTCTGGGAAAGGCGACAGCCAGCCGAATGTCCCCAGAGAGGGCGCTTATCCTGCCTAGCCCTGGAGGGGGTGAGCTAAACATTCCGATCAGCCAAGTGGCCTCAGGGGAGCATTAGAGAAAAGGGCAGTGGGAAGCTGGTGTTGGAGATCTCTTAATCCCAGGGAATTTAAAGTCACCGTAAAGTGGACTCCTAAATGAGTAGGGATTTGCCTCTTCTCCCAGCCTCAACAGACTGCCTCTGCCCAGGGAGAGGTTTTAAATAGCAAAGGTGACTTGACTTGATTTGGCCAAACTCACAGTCGGACACATTCCTCCTTTGGTTCCCAGGGTTCAGAAATAGTCTGGTGGAGGCGTGGAGGTGCCTTGGGAGAAAGGAGATGCTGTGTTCTCAGGTGTCCCTAACAGGGGCATAGGCTGTGCCAAATAAAGGTCGAGAGGGCGTCCTGAACTATCATGGGGCATTTTATGACTCAGTGGGTCTCAGAGTTGTGTGGTCTTCCTAGATGGAGACCCCAAGTCCCATGGAAGAGAAACAGACCTCCTCAAGGTCCCTCTTGAGCAAAAGAGTGCACGGCGGAGCCAAGGCTAAGATTGGGTCTTCCGACTCTGAGGTTGGCTGACTCCTTCTTAGATATACAGCCTCTGCATCAGCTATAACGAGCACACACCAGTGCAATGTTTTATTCAGTGTACATTTTTCGACTTTGCCATGTGCAGGTCCTGGGCAAGCCGCAGGGAGGGTTGGAGCTGAGGTGAGAAAGAGATGAGCCAGGCTCCACCCTTGCCCTCCAGCTCCTAAGGCAGGGACTTCAGCCTTAGTAGGATGAGTGTGCATCCAACCTGAGTACAGATGCTTTAGGAGGAGGTGCTAGAGGGAGGAAGGTGCTGGAAGCTGGAAAGCTGCTCCTGTTTCCTCATTTTCACTGGTCTTATCTCCCCTGTTAGTCTGAGAGAGGGATTAAGGCTCCCTCATTAGCTGGGGTGCTCCCTCTGGGCAGCCTGCTACGCCAGCCTTTTCTCTCCCAAAGCCCAGCATAATTGCCCTGGAGTCTCCTTTCCAGTGACAGCTTTGTGGGAAGCTGACACAGCCTCCAGCTCTCTCCAGGGCTGTCCTGGGACAGGTGCAGCCAGACAGGTTCTGGCAGCCACAGAGGTCAGTCAGGACCCGTGGGAGAAATGCAAGGGCAGGTTTCAGCTCTGAGGAAGGTGGCTCAGTCTGTTAGCCAGAGAACCCAATGTTCTAAAGGGCTGCTCTGCTGGCAGGAGGGGAAGAGGGAAGAGGAGGAAAAGATTTCTGCCACCTTGGGAGGTGTGTGGGCTGGAACTTGGGCCTCATTGCTTGCTCTGACATTGTAGAGGGTGTTTAAGCATCATATACAATTGCCACATTCCAGACCAGGACCTAGGATTATAAGCACTCCAGTGCACTGGAGTTCCATGTCTGTATCCCTTCATGGGCGGGGAGCATTTGAGAGCTGTGTGTTGGCAAAGAAGCGTATGGGTCTGATTCATCTCAGCCTCCTTAGCTTTTAGTATGGAGCCCAGCACTTGCTAGGGTCAGAACTGAATGAATGAATGAGTGAATGAATGATTTGTGAGAGCTGAGATCTCAGAATTTCTCCAGAATGGGCCCAACCTCTCCAGCTGAGGGATGGTGGGGACTGGAGTGTGGAGCAAAGGCTCCCCTCCGGCTGCCAGTCTCCGAGAGCTCCCATACTTCAAAGGACTTGTAGATAAGAAGGGCTTTCTGGGCTAAGTGAGATCCGGCCCTCCCCTAGTCTTCCCTCCCCCGCAACCCCACACCAAATGTGCACATGAAAATCTAGCTTCCTTATCTGCCTAGGCTCAGATTTGGCACCCTGGGGCTTGAAAGGCTGACCGAGCAACTGATGGTACATCCAGATGTTCTTAAAGACCTCCAGCTGTGGCCCATGGGACATTGTTCCTTCTGAGGTGCCAGCCTCAACTTTCACCTGCATGGAGGTGTGAGGACCTGTTTGGATAGGAATGAAAGAGGCTGCCCTAGGAAAGCAGAGGAGCCCAGTGAGGGTGATGGGCTTGGCTGGAAGGATCCCAGAGGAGGGAAGAATGCTAGAGGACAAAGAAATTGGAGGATGAAAGCCCCCAGTTTGAAGGGTGAATTCCCTACTTTAGACAGAGTCCTTAATCCACATTTGAAGAGGGGATATGATTGGATGGCTGGAGGATGGGTGGCTGAAATGGATGGTGGTCCGTTCAGAGATTTATAGGATGCTTCTTTAGACTCCATGCGATGAATCAGACCCAGGCTCTGTCCCCGAGGAAGGAGCTCACAATACACAGACGATGACACCACTGTTGTAATTCAACTTGGAGATGGGCCTTGAAACATGGAGAGGGTTGTGGCTACATGCTGAAGACAAGACTAAGCCGAATTCTCACTGAGGTTCAGGGGTCACTCCACTGGGATTTGAAATCCTTGCAACATGTCACGAGCCACTTTGAGGTGAAATTCAAAATGAGCAAATATATTGGTTGAAATTAATGCCTTTTTAATGTGGATTTCAGTATGGTTGAGATATTATGGGCATAGAACTTCATGAAAATCTTATAGAAAAAAATTAAAAATTGGAAAAACTGTACCTCCTCATGTAGTTTGTGTGAATTGAAAACTTGAAGGGAGGACTACTCTCTCTACAGTCTTTTGTTCAATACAATACAGATGAAGATGATCACATACAATCTCTTCAGATAAGAACACTTGGGTTCAGGGAGGTTAAGTAACTCATTTAAGATCGCACAGTGGCAAAGTGGCAGAGCAGGGATGTGGTGCCATAGCTGTAAGTTGAAAGCCAGCTAATTTCTCTTTTGTCGCTGGATCTCAAGCTTTCAACAGAAGTGCCACTGGTACAAGTCCTGGAATCAGAGTCAGCAGAAACGAGATGGAAAGTCTTAGGCCTGCACAAAGCCCTGGAAGCAGGAGAGTGGGGTCACCTCAGTGGAGAAGTGGTTATTGTTCTCTCGTGACTGAGGAGAGCCTTTGCTTAAGGGAGGAGAGGAGGATGGGTGAGGAAGGAACAGCCATTTCCTTTACTGCTGCTGCTGAGTCGCTTCAGTCGTGTCCACCTCTGTGCGACCCCATAGACGGCAGCCCACCAGGCTCCCCCGTCCCTGAGATTCTCCAGGCAAGAACACTGGAGTGGGTTGCCATTTCCTTCTCCAATGCATGAAAATGAAAAGCGAAAGTGAAGTTGCTCAGTCTTGTCCAACCCTCAGCGACCCCATGGACTGCAGCCTACCAGGCTCCTCCATCCATGGGATACTCCAGGCAAGAACACTGGAGTGGGTTGTCATTTCCTTCTCCAATAGTTCCTTTACACAGGGCTTTAAACACCAGACCTGGAGCTGCCCCTGTAGAGAAGTGATGCCCAGTAGCTGTTTGTTGGAAATTACTACAAACCAACAAAATGCAAAAGAACCTTGGTATGGTAGGGAGAAAAATAAGGCTTGAGTTACTTGAATCCTGTGTCTGCTGCTTTTTTGAAGAGAATTTATGGCAAGGGCTTCAGCTAGTAGTAACATTTATTAACTACTTGCTTTGTGCCAGGCATGTTTCTAAGAAAATTACATAAATTAACTCATTAATCCTCACAACACCCCCATGAGGGGGATACAGCTATGGACCCATTTTACATATGAGCAAGTAGAGGCAGTGGTTGTGTACCTTGAACAAGTGACACATTCTCTAGGTCCCAGATTTTACACTTATAGCATAGAGCAGGCATCCCCAACCCTTGAGCTGTGGACAGGTCCTGGCCCACGGCCGGTTAGGAATCAAGCCGCACAGCAAAAGGTAAGTGGCAGGACTAGGGCGTGAAGCTTCCTCTGCTGCTCCTCAGTGCGCCTCGTCACTCGCATTACTGCCAAACCACCCTCCACCCTGTCCATGGAAAAATTCTGAAAAACAGTTCTGTGGTGCAAAACATGTTGGGGACCACTGGTGTAGAGAACTGAGTTAAATGAGATAACTCATGTGAACGTGGTCCACACCCAATCGGTATGCGAGAAACATTTGTGGAACCATAGTCTGACATGAGTAATGAAGTGACAAGGCCAGTGTTTTGTGATGCCAAACTCTTTGATTCCTTTGCTGCTCCATCCCCCATCCCAGAGGTCTCGCATGTAGTAGGTGAGCATTCAATATGTGGTTGAACCAATTCAAAAGTGGGAGAATGGCATTGAAACATGTAAAATATCATGTAAGAAACGAGTTGCCAGTCCAGGTTCGATGCATGATACTGGATGCTTGGGGCTAGTGCACTGGGACGACCCAGAGGGATGGTATGGGGAGGGAGGAGGGAGGAGGGTTCAGGATGGGGAACACATGTATACCTGTGGCGGATTCATTTTGATATTTGGCAAAACTAATACAATTATGTAAAGTTTAAAAATAAAATTAGAAAAAAAAAAGTGGTTGATGAAATCTTTGTGAATTCCAGTGTCTGCCTGTGTCTGACTACGTCTCTGCATTCCACCCAGAGAAGGGATGGGGTGTGTTTTCTTGAGGTGGGAAGTCCCCCACCAGACACTGCTTCTCTGTCTCATGGGCCCCATCTCAAAGAGGAGAATCTGTGTGCAGCCTCAGGGCAGAGGTGGCGGAGATCCCCCGCTGAGGTTATGCTTTCCTTCCTGGTGGTACCAGCCCTTGGGCAGGGTGGATCCCCACTCTCTCTGGGTGGTACATGCAAGATGGGTCGGCTTGTCTGAGAGCCAAGGGTGGATGGGGAGCGCGTGTGCCTCCCCTGCTGGGTGTATGTGTGGCAGCGTGTGTTTGCCTTAGTGTGAAACAATCAATCTTCATGCCCGTTGCCTTCAAGAAGTGGATTATCTGGTTCTTCAGAAGAACATCACTCAACTAAGGAAACGAGTGGTGCGCAATGTCAGGCTGGAGGTTCTGACTGTGGGTGTCAGACAGTGGGTGTCCTGCCTGTGCTCTTTGCAGGGAGGTCTCACTGCCTGCCGGGGGCTTCCCAGGTGGCGCTAGTGGTAAAGAACCCGCCGGCAAATGGAGGAGACATAGAGGTTCGGGTTGGATCCCTGGGTCGGCAAGATCCCCGGAGGAGGGCGTGGCAACCCACTCCAGTATTCTTGCCTGGAGCATCCCATGGACAGAAGAGCCTGGAGAGCTACAGTCCATGGGGTTGCAAAGAGTCAGACACGACCGAAACAACTTAGTACCCATGCTAGGGTTGCTAAGAACTCGTAACAAGACCCTTAGGACAACAGCCGGTCTTGCAGGAGCCCTGGAGAGAGGAAAGTGGGAAATGAAGCTGAAGCGAAAGGTAAGACTATGGGGCAGACAGGCTGGAGAGAAAGGACTGCTGCGCAGGGAGAGCAGACGCATAGCGTCCCCAGCCTCCCTCCATCCTGCGGCTCTGGTGCAGTGGGAAGTGGGTGACCCCTGACGTCGCTTACACCTGGGGCTTGCTGCAAGCCACGGGGATTTGCCCGGAGCCCGGTCAGTGCAGAAGTGACCAGGGAGGGTCTATCCCCACTGCGCTCGGAGCAGGGAGGTGGGTGGAGTTATTTTTAGAGGCTGCCTTCGGGCTGAGATCACAGCACTTGGAGTCAGCCAGACCCAGCCGGGTGCACCCCTCCCTTGGGCCTGCTGAAGGATGCATTCTAGGCCACCTTGGCTTTTTCAGGAAAGCCCAGCTCACGCTGACCTGTCAGACCTGCCAGGCCCTCCCCCCAGGCTCCTTGGAACCTTCCAGCTGGAGTCTGTTTGCTCAGCTGGGGTGGGGGTAGAGGATGGGTGGGGAGGGGCTGCCCTCTGGGTCCTGAGGCTCTGGCCAAATATCCTTAGGCCACTTGGAAGAAGCCCAGAATGATGGAAAGGGGCCTGCAGACCCAAGAATAGGACGAGGAGTTCTGGGCTGCTGCATTCCAGCTGCCGGGTCTCTAGTGGGTCTCCTGGCCTCCATGAACCTGCATTCCCTTATCTGTAAAATGGAGAGGATAAAACACACCGCAGTCTTTTGGGAGGACAAAATCTGATGATACCCGAGAGTAAGCAGCCTAGCGCCTGACACATAGTGGGGACTAAACACGGTAGTTCCCTTCCGTTTCTTCCCTGTCCCTTTTCTCCTGATTTCTCACTCGGCAGACTCATTAATCATTTTTTAAAATTTTAATTCATTTATTTTATTGGAGGTGTAATTACTTTACAATGTTGTGTTCATTTCTGCTGTACAGTTAAGTGAATCAGCTATATATATTTACATATATGTGTATATATATCCCCTCCCTCTTTGACCTCCCTCCCTTACCCCCCATCCCACCGATTTAGGTCATCACAGAGCACCAAGCTGAGCTCCCTGAGCTATACAGTGGCTTCCTACTAGCTATCTATTTTGCACATGGTAGTATATTTATGTCAATCCTAATCTCCCAATCTGTCCCACCCTTCCCTTCCCCAGCTGAGTTCGAGTGTCTGTTCTCTACATCTGTGTCTCTATTCCTGCCCTGCAAATAGGTTCATCAGTACTATTTTTTTTTTTTAGATTCCAGATATATGTCCAGATATATATATTCCAGATATATATATATATATCCAAATAACACACGATATTTGTTTTTCTCTTCCTGACTTACTTCACTCTGTATAACAGGCTCTGTGCATACATGATAAGTCATTTCAGTTGTGTTCAACTCTTTGAGACCCCATGGACTATAGCCTGGCAGGCTCCTCTGTCCATGGGATTCTCAAGGCAAGAATACTGGAGTAGGTTGCCAGGCCCTCCTCCAGGGGATCTTCCCCACCCAGGGATGGAACCTGCGTCTCTTATGTCTCCTGCATTGGCAGGCAGGTTTTTACCACTAGCACCACCTGGGAAGGCCATGACAGACTTTAGAGTCATTCATTTTTATTCTGATAGATATTCACTGAGTGCCATTGCAGCAGGCACTACAGATGCTGTGGTGAATGAGGTGGGCCCTAGTCCTTGAACAACTTACGGCCTCAAGGCCAAGACAGAGAGACGAGGGCAATGCCACACAGCAAGTGGAAATAAGACCGCCTTCAAGAAGTGCTGCCTGAATGGATCTTAAGGTCTCCTCGGACCTTCCTGCGTGGTCAAATGCCCTCTGCTTCCCTTCATCCTTTCAGCACTGTCTCTTCCGTGAAGCCATCCAGGCTTTCCCCTGATCTCTCGCAAGGCACTGTACTAAATACTTTACCATCCAGTGCTTGGAATGATGCCGTGAGATGGGTAACACCATTGCCTGTTTATGGATAAATGGCTGGGACTTGGAGAAGTCAGGTACAGCAGCAGGATGTCATTTGAATTCAGCCCCTTGTTCAGGATCCCAGCTCTTTCCACAAAGCTAATTGCCCTCTGTCTCAGGCCTTCCTTCTACCTGGGGCCCTCTCAGAGAAGTTATCACTGGCTTTTTAATGATTTGTTGTCTGAGCTGTTGTCCCCACAGTCTAGATGCCCTTCAGGAACTGGGCCATATCTGATGCCACCTATGATCCAGGGCCCGGTGTCCATCTGGCACAGAGCAGCCATCAGTGCACGCTGGGTGAGCTGACACTGGGTCAGAAGCACATCGCGACTGTGTCCCCACTTCCACTGGGCAGAGTCTGTGCTTAGAACACTCTTCTCTCTGGATGCCCCCGGCAGCGTGACCCCATGCTGTTGGTCCAGGTCCCTTCCTCAGCCCCTTTCTTTGTCCTAGATGCTCTGGGGCCAGCAGGATGCAACAGGACTGGATGTGTGCAGGCCACACATGTCCAGCCAAGCTGGCCGACCCAGGAGGCGAGGCCAAGAACATACTGAGGTGGGGTGAAGGCCGGGGGCCGGAGACACGCCTGACAAGAAGTCACACCTCATCAACCCAGTAAACCTCAGCAAGGCCTTGCTAAGGAGCTTAAGGAATTGAGGGCTGGGACAAAGTGCTCTGAGAATGAGGCCCCCAAAGCAGGAAGAAGGTCTGGCCAGCTCCTCAGACATGGGTCCGTCCCTCTGTTGTTGATGTCCGAGTGGCTGCTTCTCCTCCCCTGTCAGAGCCCAGCTATGCTTGGCCTGTTAGTTTGGATCCTAGCAGGCCCTGAGGCTGAGGGAGCCTGGGAAGGAGCACCCCTCCACCCCGGGGTGGGGGTGGGGAGTAGTGACTGACAGGTTGTCAGGGGGCTGACTTTTGGATGGGAACTTGGGCAGATCAGACAGCAGCTGAGATCCCGGAGGGGACTGGCCCTGGTGATGGATGTGCTGAGTCCTGTCTATCTCTGCTCGGCCCTCCTTGCCCACCCCCGCAGCTCCCATCCCTCCTTCTTGTGCTCTCCTTGGTCACTGGCCAGTGGTGCTGGGGCTGGAAGAGCCAGCAGATCCATCAGGCACGGGATGCAGGGAGGCTGGCGTCATCAGTTCATGAATCGGCTCAGCTCTGGGGCTCCTGTCAGTGGGAGCCAGCACAGCAGCATCTGGAGTATGTACCCCAAGGGTATAATACATGCAAGGGAGAAAGGGGCCGCTGGGGCCAGACAGACCTGGCCTCAAACCCTGGCGCCACCACTTCACCAGCCCTGTGACCTGGGGCAAATCACTTGACTTCTCCAAGCCTCAGGGTCCTCCTTTGTAAAACAGGGATAATGGAACCTGCCTTACCTAACTCACAGGTTGTTGAGAGGATCAAACAAGCGAAAGGGTTTCCAGATTGCCTGCTGGTGAACTTCCCTGGTGGCTTACTGGTAAAGAATCCATGGAACCTGCCTTACCTAACTCACAGGTTGTTGAGAGGATCAAACAAGTGAAAGGGTTTCCAGATTGCCTACTGGTGAACTTCCCTGGTGGCTTACTGGTAAAGAATCCACCGCCAATGTAGGAGACGTGTGTTCAATCCCTGGGTCAGGAAGATCCCCTGGAGAAAGAAATGGCAAGCCGCTCCAATGTTCTTGCCTGGGAAATTCCACGGACAGAGGAACCTGGAGGGCTACAGTCCACGGGGCCACAAAAGAGTCGGACACAGCTTAGTGACTAAAACACACCACCATCACCAGTGGACATTCCCATTACCGCTGAGCACACAGTGGGCTTGGGGCAGAATCCAGCTCCCATCTGCCTCTCTGCCTCCCAGACTTGTTCTTCCTCTGTACTAGCCTAGGCTTCAGCCTGGTCTGGAGGCAGAAGAATAGACTTGATGACCTTGAGAGTTGAGCCCCTCTGGGTCTGCCTGATTCAGTTCCAGGGGTTGGGAGCACGTAAGAACTGGGAAAGTGCTTTGTTTGTTTAGCTGATTACATGACTGGTGAGTGAATGTGGCTGATGAACTTGTACCTTCCCATGAATTCTTAAGCTGATCACTAGAGGCTCATCTTGAAGTGTGTTTCGTGGAGGAGGAAGCAAGCAGAAGTTCCAGCCATTGAGTGACTTGCAAACTTTAGGGGGAGAGGCAACACTCATTAAGAGCTATTAGCTAAGAACCCAGGGCAGATAATATATTAATGCCATGTCTGATCTGTTAATAGCAGTATCCCCAGTGCTAATGCTCATCACAGCCTTCAGTCAATTTCTGTCAAGGGAAGGAATGCAGAACGACTGACACAGACTTTGTGTGTTACCCTAAGCCACGTGGCACTGCCATGCTCCTGGGAGATTTGGTGAAAACTTGCTCTGAACCCCAGGCTGCTCATCTGTCCCACAATTTGTCACACTTCTCATCCCCTGCTCAGGAGAGGGCAACTTCCTCCATGTTGTGTTAAATCACTAGACCCACACACAACATTTTGTCCTTCTCCTTTTTCTACAAAAATGTAATTGCCCTGAGAATTTTGCCACCATGTTACTGAAGATTTGAGGGTGTCACACGGGAGGGGCCACTGGTTTTACCAATTGAGAAAGTAGAACTCCCCACCTTCCAAACTCCAAGTTCTTGACCTGTGATCCCTCTCCCCAGGCTTCTGGGAAAGTCATTCAGGGGGTCTCCCTGCCTCTTCCTGCCCCAACCCACGGTTTTCTTGCAGGGAGGAGGGCTTTCAGTCTGCCTTCCCCAGGCCCCCAAATTCCAAAGGACACACTATTCTCATTTATTTTCTCTTCCATGTGAATCTCCCAGGCCTTGTGGACCCGAGGCAGGTTAGAACTCAGGGTAGAGAAGCCCTTTCTAAGGTTCTAAGTTGGAGAGTTCTCTAGAGTGCTGAGCTCCCTGTCAAGGGAGGTAAGTCAGCTCAGTGAGGCCGTAGAGGCTCCTCCAGGGTTAAGATGTCAATCCCAGCTCTTTATTCAGCTTGGGGGTTGAAAAGGTCATGAAGCTGGGAGGCACAGAACCCATGTTTTTGGCCCCAGCTCTATTACTGTCAACATGCTGCTGCTGCTGCTGCTAAGTTGCTTCAGTCGTGTCCGACTCTGTGCGACATGAACCTGCTCAAAATCCCGCTCCATCCCTGTGCTTCAGTTCCTTCATTTGCACAATGCAGTGAGGAGCAGAGAATGAGGAGGGCAGACTGCATGCTCTCTCAGGGTCCCTACAGCTCTGAATCACTGCAGTTTGCTGGTATCTCAAGAGTGGAAGGTGATTTGTTTTTCCTGCAGCAGAAACTGAGTGTCAAGTTTGTGGGGAATTGAGAAAGACTACATCTTAGTGCTCTGGCCCTGGGCCCAGCTGGGGCTCTGTCTGGCTGCTGTAGGGGGGATGGAGGACCCCGGACTGTCCTCTGGTCTGTGGAGAAAGTGAAGCTGGCCCTCGGTGTCCAGCATGGAGTGGGCCCAGCCACGCTGATGGGTTCTCCAGCCTGTGCAGAGAGAGGATGGCAGCAGCGCAGAGCTCGGCAGCCTCTGTCCAGGGGGCGGGGTGGGGAGCATCTCTCTGCATCCCCATGCTGCTGAGGTCACGGAGGTGAGCTCTGCTCTGTGGGTGGGACTGGGATATGGAGGTCGTTCCTGTCTGTTTTATTCTTGCAATGAGGGCTCCATGGGAGGATATGGGTACACAGGGCTCTCTCTGACTCTCATTGAGATTAGTCCAAAACTTTTCCTAAGTTCTCCAGAGATCTTTTCAATTATAGAAACAGTTAGCTGCTCAGTGGTATCCAACTCTTTGTAACCCCACAGACTGTAGTCAGCCACGTTTCCCTGTCCATGGAATTCTCCAGGCAAGAACACTGGAGTGGGTTGCCATACCCTTCTCCAGAGGATCTTCCTGACCCAGGGATCAAACCTGGGTCTCTTGCATTTCAGGCAGAGTCTTTACCATCTGCACCACCAGGAAAGCCCAAGAATGCTGGAAAGGGTCGCCATGTCCTCCTTCAGGGGATCTTCCCGACGCAGGGCTTGAACCCACATCTGTCTTTTACATCATTTGCATTGCCAAACAGGTTCTCCTAGTGTCACCTGGGAAGTCTCTTTTTAATTATCAGTAACATTAAAAACAAAAACAAAAAAACAAAACAGCTCCCACATGCCAGGTTCTGTGTTGGGCACTGAGGTATAGCAGTGAGTAAGAAATGGCTGTGGGACTTCTCTGGTGGACCTGTGGTTAAGACTGCATGCTTCCAGTGCGGCGGATGTGGGTTCAATCCCTGGTCAGGGAACTAAGATTCCATATGTCATGCAGCACAGCCAAAAATAAAGAGAAAGAAATAGCCTTTAGCTCCAGCCCTGTAGTGCACCCCACCATCCACTTCTGCTAGTTTCTGGGACCCCACCAATGTGCAGCACACCTTCCCTGCCATCCAGACAGGCGGGGAGAGACCTGAGAGTGTTTAGAGCCGGAGGGATTCTACCTCGTGGCCAGGAAGTTCCCTCAGGCCCCCGAGGAGCCTCTAAAGCAGCACAGCATTGACCTAAAAGACCACCCACTCTTCCTGGAGGTGAGAAGTGCTTGAACGCAGGGTCAGCTGTGGCCATGATCTGGAGGGACTGAACGTGGCAAAGGCAGAGTGACTGATGCCTGGGGAGACCAAACCAGTGGAATCCAAGTCAAGCACAATGCAAGGGGACTCTGCGTACAAGTCAGAAGGAACATCATTCAGAGCAGTGATGCAGTCAAAAGTGCTGAAAACTAAATCAGCCTATGGTTTAAGCCTGAAGAATTGGTGACTACAAGTTTTTTGCTTTTGACTGGATCTATGAATAACAGGGAAGCAAAGCAGCGGTCTCTTTCACGCCACTTAATGTGTCCTTGGGTACGGCTCTACGTTCCATGGATTTGGAAACGGTGGGATTAATCTGTCCTTCCTAAAATACTTGCCAATAAAAGACTTTGAAAACTGGGGAAAAGAAAGATAGAAAGAAAGAGAAAGAAAGAAAGGAGGGAAGGAGGGAAGAAAGAGACAAGGAAGGAGGGAAGGGAAGAAGGAAGGAAGGGAGGAAGGAAGAGACAAGCATTATGATACAAGGCAGTCTATTCTCTGACAGGAGCCCACAGAAGGCTTCGGGACAGAGGGAATTGGTACCCAGATGTGGCAGAGCCAGACAAAAATTCTGAAGTCTAAGCAAGAATTTGCTAGATTAAGGGAATGTAGGGATGAAACTGGCCTGTTCTGGGGAGAAGGAGCAATGCCTGCAGAAGCCTATCATAGGGAGAGGGCAGGGTTCATTCTGAGCCCTGCAGAGGCTGTTTCTTTCACTCGAAAGACTAGTGTAGAGCAAGAAATAGGAGTTGGGGAGGAGTGTTCAGGACATGGGAAGGAACTGAGGCTGGAAAGGAAGGGCCCAGAATCAGGCAGGGTCCGGAACCATGAAGGTGGAGGAGGCTGAATATTATCCTGCAGTGGGAGCCAGTGAGAGCTTTTGGCTGGAGTGACATGGTTGCATATGTAATTAGACATGTCAGCCATGCTGTGTGGAAGATGGACAAGAGGGAGAGGGGTCTGGGGACAAGTTGGGAGACTGGTTCAGTGAATCAGATGCAGGAGGAGGATGGATGGGCTGCAGTAGTAGAAACAGAACTGGAGATAAATAGTGAGACTGTGGAGGTGGAATCAACAGGACCTTCGTTCCCATGAACTCTGAATTCTGAATCCTTTAATTTTCCAAATTCACTGTATCTTTTAAGCCATTCAATCATTACATCCACCAACACAGTAACAGTAAAGGAACTAATATGGAATCATTTAGGTTTTATTTGTGCAGCTTTGGAAATTGGTCTTACCACCCCACCACCTATCATGACATTATAGGAAATCAGAACTTTGGATCATCAGAACCTGTATAACTTTGCCTCACTTAGTCAATATAGCCTAAAGCAGAGAAACCTGATATTTTAGTTATCTGAGTTGCAGCTGGTCACCAAGATCTGGTCTCTCTTATCTCTGGCATCACCCTGCACATGGTTGTCTGCATGACAGTCAGAAAGCTCTTTCTAAAATGAAAATTGGATCTTGCCTTAAAATTCCATGGTAGTGCCAGGGTTCCTCTGTCCTCTCTCAGCACCCTGTCCCTCAGTGGGCTTTGTCCACACCCAAGGATGCCACCTCTGTGCTATTTATTCTCAAATACATCTCATGGTCAGAATGCTATCCTGATTTTCAGCCTCCAGATTTTACCTGACAGCCTTAACTTGATCTTCCATCAGACCCCTGTCACCCAAACCCCACATCTCCTAAGGCTTCCCAGTGTTGTAAATGCTGCTACTAGCCGGGGGAAATCATCCCTGGTCATCATTTTTCCTCTCTCTTACCTCCATGCTAAAATCACTCTGATTTACCTGCTTCTCTCCAACTCTGCTTTCAAGGCCCCCACCCTCAAATCTAAACCCCCATGTTCTCTTGCTGGCATCCCTTCAGGAATCTTCTGTCTGGAATCCCTGCTCCTGTCTTGCTGTTCTCTATGCCAATCTTCACACAGCAGCCAAAAGGAAACTGTTTTTAAAAGATTTAAAAAAATATATGAATCATTTTTAAAGTCTTTATTGAATTTGGTACAGCGTTGCTTCTACCTTATGTTTTGACTTTTTAGCTGAGAGTTATGTGAGATCCTAGCTCCCTGTGTGCTGTGCTGTGCTCAGTCGCTCAGTCATGTCCAGCTCTTTGCAACCCAATGGGTTGTGGCCCGCAGGCTTTCTGTCCATGGGATTCTCCAGGTAAGCTCCTGGAGTGGGTTGCCATTTCCTCCCCCAGGGGATCTTCCCAACCCAGGGACTGACCCCGAGTCTCCTGTGTCTCCCACACTGGCAGAAGGATTTTTTTTTTTTTTACCACTGAGTCACCTGGGAAGACTTCTAGCTCTCTAACCGGTGTTCAAACCCACACCCCCTGCATTGGAGGGCGAAGTCCCAACCACTGGACCACCAGAGAAGCTCCCACAGGGACTTTTTAAAACATAAAATGGATCATGCCATTCTCCATCCCTCTGCTGAAAATCAAGTATCACTTCCCACTTCTCGTAAAATATCATCCAAAGTTGACAGGGCCCAGTATGATCTGGCCCTTGCATACCTGTGTTGCATTTGTAGCGTATCGTCAGCTATGCCAGAACTACATTTCCCAGAATTCCCTCTGCTGCATACCCCAGGTGTGCAAGGTACATGGAGAGGGTTTGCTGGAGGTTTAGAAGGAGGAAGTGAAACAGCAGTCTTCTACACTCCACGCGCAGGGTCCCAGACAGTGACTGGGCAGTCTACACTACCTTTTTTGTTTTCTTGAACATGTGACGTGCCTCCACTTCTTAGCCTTTATGTGTGCGCTCTCCCCTGGATGCTCTGCTTCAGTCTCTGCCTTAACACTCCTGTTCTTTCCACAGGTTTCAGGCCTGTTAAGTTTTCTCATGGCACTAAACACTTCTTTTTTTCATAGCTCTTAATGGTTTGTAGGGTCTTTTCCAATGAGTCATTTCTTCGCATCAGGTGGCCAAAGTATTGGAGTGTCAGCTTCAGCATCAGTCCTTCCAATGAGTATGCAGGGTTGATTTCCTTTAAGATCGTCTGGATTGATCTCCTTGCTGTCCAAGGGACTCTCAAGAGTCTTCTCCAACACCACAGTTCAAAACCATCAGTTCTTCAGTGCTCAGCCTTACTTATGGCCCAACTCTCACATCCGTACATGACTACTGGAAAACCCAATAAAAAGTCAGACACAACTGAGCTACTGAACAACAATGGTTTGTGGGATGTTTTGTATGTGCACGTATATATGCTGTGACCGTTTCTATCACGTGTCTCCCCAGCAGACCATGACTTTCTTGTGGGCAGAGGCCACATCTGATCACTTCACCTCATGTAGCCCCGCCTACGAGGAGTGGGTGTGCCATAGTTGCTCTTTCATGATGACTCATTTAATAATTGAATGAAACAAAGAATGAGTAAACAAAGGGAAAAAAGAAAGGAAGAAGGAAAAAAGTAAAGGATGAAGGAGGGAGAGAGAATGGAAGGAAGGGAGAGAGAGAAGAAAATAAAAACAGGTCTTATTTGTTGTGCAATTTTCAGCTAAATTACCACTTCCCCAGGAGGCTGGGTTAGGGGCCCCTCTGGGTTCCTCCGTGCCACATCCCTTCTCATACTGGATCCTGAGTATCTTTTGCTTTTTCCTCTCCCTCACCAGACTGTAAGCTCTCTGAGGTGGGGCCTAGGCAAGAGGAGTGCAATGAATGTGTGGTGAAGGAGCTGGACTCTTGGGAAGCCTAAGGTTCTCTGCCTGGCATTCCTTCCAGGTCTTTTTTACCATAAATACCCAACTCACCCCCAAGGCTCCGCTCTCCCTCTCCCCAGAGTCTTCGCTGTTATTTGAATAGCCATGCTTCCCTGGCCTCCCCTTCTCCATCCAGCAATGTCCAGATGCCCTTCCCACCAACCTTCCAGAACAGACCCCGCTCAGCCTGCCAGAGGACGGGCCTCTGGGGCAGTAAAGGCTCACTCAGGACATGGGTCAGACTGATTTTTTTTCCAAGGGTGTTCTTCCTTCCAAATGCTTCCCCAGTGATTGAAGGATTTGCCTGAAATAACAAAGGTCACTGGGCCAAAATAACCCAGCTGAACAGAAGGGAGGGCTCAGGCAAATCATGGGTTCTCTGGGTTCTGGGGAACACGACTCCCTCCATGGCCAGCACTCTCAGTTCTGCCCCTGCGGGGTGTCCTAGAGCATACCCTGCTCTCTGTCTCCTCCCAAGTCAGTGCTTTCCCCACCCCTGAACCCCCGCGAAGCCCTGGGGTTAACTTGCCTTCAGTAAAATGGCTGCCTGTGGTCCAGAGTTCCAATCTTTATGTTGTTTGGTTGCTAAGTTGTGTCTGACTCTTTTGCGACCCCATGAACTGTGGCCTGCTAGACTCCTCTATCTATGGGATTTCCCAGGCAAGAATACTGGAGTTGGTTGCCATTTCCTTCGCCAGGGGATCTTCCCCACCCAGGGATCGAACTCATATCTTCTGCATTATAGGCAGATTCTTTACCACTGAGCCACCTGCGGAGCCCCCCAAATATCCAGTCCTTATACTTCATTCATTCATCCATTTACTCACATACATTCCTTCCAGGCTGGGCACTAGGGGTACAAGATGAACAATCTCTGACTAGACGAGAGGCACGGAAACAATCAGAGCCTCGTATGACAGATGGGATCACAGGGGGCCAAAGAGGGACACAGGGGACAAGGGAGCATCTTCTGCAGAAGTGACATCTACGCGGACACCTGAAGGATTCTAGGCTTTGGCCAGGCAGAGGGGCAGGTGTTCCCAGCACTGAGAACAGCAAGTCAGGCTCACAAGCAGAAGTGAGCACTCGATGGGGACGACCTCACAAAGGGACTTAGAAGGCCACGATGAGAAACGAACTTCCTCAGGGGGCAGTGGAGAGCCACCTACAGGTCCATGTCTGTCTAACTGTGAACCGGAACTGACCGCCCTGCCCTTGGTCAGGTGTGGAGAGCAGCCTCTTAGTGCCTATCCTGCTCTTATCTCACTGTGGGTCCCAGGGCCTGTCCTTCCCACCCCAGATCTCAGCCTCCTCCACATCCATGCTGCTTCATTTAGATAATGAGGCCCTGGGATGAAAGTCTTCTCCAGCTCTGAGATGCTCCTGTCCTGGGACATTCTCTTTCATTAATTAGCTAATCGATTACATAACATTTTCCGAGCACAGATCTGACAGCTGGCAGGCATTTTATGAGGAGACGGGGATCCCAGTGCTGTCCTGCAGGAGCTCACAGTGTGCTGGGGGGCAGATCATTGGAGCTGGACCCACAGCACAAAGCAGAGTAAGTTCAGAGCTGTGGGAGCCGAGTGGAGCCAGTGATTCATTCTCCCTCAGGGGCCCGGGGGCGGCTTCAGAAAGGAGGCGCTGATGATCCGGTCCTTGAAGGCTACGCTGGGGAACGAAGATAGGGCCTGCTTTGTTCAGGGAGAATGAGTCACCTGGGGGCTGGAGGCAGGAAATGAGGCCTGGACACAGGTAGCTAGCAGGCCCCTGGGGGCCCTGAATGCCCCGAGAATGTGCTCTGGCCTCTACAGGGCAAGGGGAGGCCCAGGAACACTGAGGAGGGGGTTGAGCTCTTCCCTGTGTCTTTGGGATCCTGGAGCAGACTTTGCTTCAGTGACTGGAGTCAGTTCCTGTTGTGCAAACGAGAAAGGAGGGGTAATCTTAGGGACCCAGCTATTGGTCAGGCTGTGAGCCAGGTGGCTGAAATACATATCTTCGCTATTTTAACCCTGAGGAGAACTCTCTTAGATAGAAATGCTAATTCAGTTTTCAAGGGAGGAAACGGAAGCTCAGAGCTTAAAGCCCCCGGTGTGATGTGGCGCAGTGAGAAGGTGGTGAAGCCGGGACCACACCTATATCCCCTCAGCCTGACCCCAGAGCTCTGCCCCTCCCACCAGCCACCCCTGACTGCTCCGAACCAGCCTTGGGCTCCACCAGACCCAGCGCCTGCACCCAAGTGCTCTGTCCCAGATGTTTCCGGCCTTGGGTGATGCTGGGGTGTGGAGGGGAGTGAGTGTCGGCAGAGAAGGAGACCAAGTGCCCCCTTCTGTCCTGTCACTGGACACCCTCCAAGAATGGGCACCAGGCTCCCCACTGGCCCGGGGGGGAATAAACTCTTGAACTCGCCCCAGAGATAAAAAGTGCTATCTCCTCCTAGGCCTGAGTGTCGGCAGATGGGGACTCTCGGGCGCACCTCCGGCTGCCTCCATCCACAGCTGTGAGGAAAAGCTGTCTGAAGAGGGTGGGAAGGGGACCCCTCGGGCCCTGCCCTCCCCTGGAGATGCCCCATCGCTTGCTTCTATAGGGTCCACTGCACAGACCCCCAGTCCTGCAGAGCCTGGAGTGGGGGTGCAAGACTCGAGGGAGCTGTGAGGTCACATCCCGGCTCTGCTACTTCTGGGAGACGGGTTTATAAGCAGACTTCTTTGAGCCTCAGCTTCTTCATCTGTAAAATGGGGATGATGACCCCTCCCAGGGGCCAAGTGATACCAGTGCCTGGAACAGAGCGAGCTCTTTGCAAACAGAAGATCATTACAGAGCAGAGATAGAAGGGAGCCTGACTGCCTGGGTTCAAGTGCCCAGCTCTGCATCTTCAGCTGTGGGAACTTATGGAAATTTTTCTTCAACTCAGCCTTGGTTTCCTCTTCTAGAAAATGAGGATTGTGAGACTGACCCTGGCTAATTCAGGCAAGTATCTAGGACAATGCCTGGCACAGTGGTGGGTACTATGTGAGCACTGGTTGTTTATTTTTAGCGTTTCTCTCTACTTCACGCACTGATCCTCCTCGACCCTCTCTGCTCTGGGAAGCACCACTGTTTCTCAGTCTCCCTTTCTTCCCGGGGCAAAGCTCTCTCACACCCATGTTCTCTCTCCCTTCTCAGAGGATGGGAAGCTCGGTGATCCCTTTCCAGGGTTTGGGGAGGGACTGAGGCTGATGGGACACAGGCTTTGTGGCCCAGCTTGAGTGAGTGGGCTCCATTATTCCGTCTCCCACAGCGCCTGCCCTGTGCTGGAGAACAGATCGTGCTTTCCCTGATCCTACAGACAAAATGCCACAGTGGTGATTCATGGACTCGGGATCCCAGAAGGCCAGGGCTGAAAGGGGCCCCAGAGGCTACCCCGCCTGTTCCACATCCATGCCCCTTGCCCCTGGTCTCCTAATAGAGGGTATCAGACCTCCAATGTCATCTCAGGGTAGCAAGATTCAATCAGTCTCCCCTGCTGCTGGGACTAATGCCCAAGGACCACTAGGTCTGACTCTCCCAGGCCTGGGGTGAGCCTGTGTGTCCCTCTGCAGCCACAGCTGGGCAGACCGGCTCTGAGCCTTTGCTATTTGAGGGCTGTTTTGATAACCTCTTACCATTCCTCCCCCTCCTGCAAAGCCCCACCTGATCACCCCACACCCGGGGCCTCCTCTTATCTCCTCACTCTAAGCTCTCCATCCATTACTGTGCATGAGTTTTATCTGAGTCTCCATGGAATGGGATTGATTTTCTATGAATAATTGGAATAGCTGGCTGGTGACCCAGTGTTGCTGCCACCAGGGTGGCTGGGGCTTCAAAGCTCCCATCCAGCTCTTCCCCTCTCTCCATTCCCATGGCTGTTATCTGGTCCAGGCCACTCTGACCTTTGGCTTGGATCATGGTTACAGCTTTCTGACTGCTCTTTCTGCCTGGCTTACAGCTCCTTCCCTCCCACCCCCATCTTCCACTCCCAGCCATCTTCTTTAGAGCAGCCAGATCCATCTGTAAAAGCTCAAACCCTTCCCTTGGCTTGTCATTTAGGGCCTTTCTGATCAAATCCCAATTTAACTTTTTGGCCCATGGATAAATATTCATCCTTGTGTTCCCTAAGCACAATCAAGTCTTCTTTCAAGTTGCTCACTCTGGGGGTGTTCGTTCATTCTTCAATCACTTTTGAACACCTGTCTTATCCAGGCCCTCCGTGGGCCACCAAGAATGAAGACAGGAATAAGGCATAGACCTGTCTTTAGAGAGCACATGAGCTAGCCAAAGAGGCAGGTGTATAAACTGGTCATCTGTACTGGAGTGAAATAGGTAAGGTGTCTAGGGAAGCACAGGTTTGGAGGGGGTGAAGGAGTGGAGCTATGAGAGCCTAGAGAGTCCTATTCCAGCATGGAGTTAGTAGGGAAGACTTCCTGGAGGAGAGGGCATTGACTGAGGTCTTGAAGGATGAGAAAACTGGCCACATAGAGTAAAGGTAATTTTCCTGTTAAGCAAAGCTGACTTCTTGAACCAGACCAGTTCAAATACTGCATCCTTTAAGACTTCTTCCTTGTATAAGGGATGTCATCTGATATCTCCCCTTCTCTGTCTGACTTAACTTCACTCAGTATGACACTCTGTAGGTCAATCCGTGTTGCCGCAAATGGCATTTTCCATTCTTTTTAATGGCTGAGTAATATTCCATATGTATTCCTTATATGTGGAATCTAAAAATAAACTACACAAATGAACTTACAAAACAGAAGAGACTCACAGAGTTAGAAAATAAACTTCTGGTTACCAGAGGGAAAGGGATAGTTAGGGGGTTGGGCAAGTCATATACATACTGCTATATTCAAAACAGATAACCAACAAGGACCTACTGTATAGCATATGGAACTCTACTCAGTGTTATGTGCCAGCCTGGATGGGAAGGTGGTCTGGGGGAGAATGGATATACGTATATGTACAGCTGAGTCCCTTCACTGTTCAGCTGAAACGATCACAACATTGTTAATGAGCTATACCCCAATACAAAATAAAAAGTTCAAAGTTTGAAAAAAAAAAAGAAATCTTTCTTAATTGGAAATACCTACACTGCCCTCGATCCAGGGCTGGCCTCATGAGTATGCAGCTCACAGAGTCCCTTAGAAGAGCCCATATGCTTGGTTTAATCTTCTGCTGTTGCTGTCTGAAATTATTTAGAATTCCAGTAATTCACATCTTCAGTAAGTCCCTCCAAATTCTATAACTGATCCTGCCTCCTTCAACTCTTGTCACATTCAGCCTTGTGTTATGGTTGTACCCCCTCCCCAACCAAATGCCATATCCTTTCCCTGGGGACCATCTACAACTCCGGGTGTATCTGATTCATCCCTGATCTCAGGGTCTAGCACCGAGGTGGGCACCAAAGAGCCTCTGTGAAAATCTTGGTGAAGGCAATGAGACTCCACTGGAGCCTAGTCTTTTCATCAGTGCCATAACAGCATCCCATGGGAGAGAGCGTAGTACCCTTGCATACACTCCAGAAATTCAGACAAAAGGCATGGCTGTGGCTGCAGGCGGCAGGAAGTGCTCCCTCCAGGACCCACCACTGCTCTCCTGTCAAATGTCCCCTCTCAGTCCCCCCTGAGTTTTAGTCTCAATTCTTGGTGTACTGATACCCTCCCCTCTCTGGGCCTCTGGGCATAACAGAGAGAAGCTGGGAGGTAGAATGACAGCATCTTAATTTCCCTGCTAATTACAAGTGCTGGGAAGAGAGGTGCTAAATGCCAGATAATTACCGAGGAGGAGACACGGACACGTGCCAGACTCCTGGCTGCTCTCAGCCCCAGGAATTTCACTTTAATGGTTTTCTTTTCTTCTCCTTTTTTTTTTTTTTTTAAAGATAAAAAGAGTTAAGTCCTGGCTTTCTCTCTTTTTGGGCTTAGGAGTTAAAGAAAGCAGTCCCTTTCCTAAAGCCTGTCCTTATCAGGGACCTAGCCACAGACCCTCCACACTGGCTTTGGAAGAAGGTCTAAGGATCACAACTGTGTTTGTACTTGAGTCAGGCTGTGGGTGTGGAATGCGGTGGGTAGAAGGAGGAGCCCCAGGCTTCTCCTCCCTGCTTGCTACCTGGAGACACACACATCACCACCACCACCATCACCACTGTGGCTCCACCTTTGAGAATGGGAAGCCCAAGCTGCAGTCTTGTTCAGGGATGCAGGCAGGAGCAGGCAGGGAGGGTCCCCTGTGGTCTCCTGCTGGGACTCTGCCACTCATCCCGAGGGCAGGGGGCGGAGTGCGGTGTCACCCAGTTGCTTGGCCCCACTCCCATGCCCCGATGCCTGCCAGTTTCAGTCGTAACTTGAAAGGCTCCCAACAGGAAGCTATTAAGTTGATGAGCATTCTTGTGGTCCTGGATTGATACAGCGACGCTGTTTCGTAAAGCTGTTGTAATTTCCATAATAACATTTTCCTCTTCTTAAATAAACTTGGACCCCAGCCCAAAGAATGTGGCTGGCTTTGCCTGGGGAATTCAGGACCTGAGACTGTGGAGGGAACACTCCCTGGAAAGGTGGGAAAGGAAGGGACGCCCCAGGGGCTGGGACTCAGAGCGGCCAGTGGAGTCCAGCTGAGCAGAGGACCCATAACAGCCCTGGGCTGGGCCAGAGCCCCTCCATCCTTCGGGGTGTATTCCTCTTATAATACAGGAAGGCAGCCTAAGGCAGTGGCCGTGAATACGGACCCCAGGTTTTCATTATAGGACCACTGTATAGTACTTCTGTAGTCCTGGGTAAGTCACTTAACCTCTCTGTGCTTCAGTTTCCTCATCTGAAAAATAGGGATAATAAATGTACGTAACTTACAGGTACATTGTGAGGATTAAATAAGATAATATATGTAAAGTGCCTCCAAAGAGTACCTGGTGAAAAGCATGTACTCAACATATCTTTCAAAGAGAGCCACACAAATGACTGCATCTCATAGATAGCTTTATAATTCTAAGTTTCTCAGGTTCTGGAATTAGGGAATAATAAAACTTCAGCATTTTTAAGGCACTGAGTTTTAAAACTCTTAAGATCATATAGTAATGGAATCTAATAATAATGAGCAATGTGAAGTCTTAGATTGACAGAATCCTAGACCATGAAACAAAATGATATTCACATCTTCAGGTCTTCAAGGTCAGCCCGACACTGGGCATCCAGTGGCTGCTCCCACATCCTCATAACCATGAGTTTTCTACCTCCAAAAGTCGCCTCCCAGGAAGTTAATACTGAGTAAAGATCTGCCTAAATTGCCAGCCCGCATTGGTCCTATTTCTCTCTGGGCCACCAGAGTGTCTCTGCTTCCTCTTCCCACGAGAGCCCTGAGAGGTTGGGAGAGATGGAGACATCAGGTTTACCCAATGCCTGCTCTTCCCGGAGCTGCTTTCTCTTAGAACGAAGGCCTCCATCATGTCAGTGATGGGCTGCTTTGGTCTGACTAAGCCTTGCCACCTAATGTGTCAGAGTGAACACCAGGTGAACTTGACCATGGCAGGGCTCAGAGGGACTTCTGTCATCCTCCACTATCTTTTTTTTTGACATATATATATTTTTTTTTTCTAGTTTTATTGAGACATAGTTTTTCTAAGTTTTAAATATTAAACATTATTTCATTTAGTACATTTATATATTTCCTCCAACACTGCATTAAAAATTCCAAACTTAAAAGATGAAAGGACTATACAGTGATTCGGAGAAGGCAATGGCAACCCACTCCAGTACTCTTGCCTGGAAAATCCCATGGATGGAGGAGCCTGATAGGCTGCAGTCCATGGGGTCGCGAAGAGTCGGACATGACTGAAGCGACTTAGTAGCAGCAGCAGCATATAGTGATTACCCATACATTACCTCCTAGAAGCACAAATGTTAACATTTTGGTAGATTTGCTCTATCAAGCATTTGGCCATCCATCTATCCCTCTGTCCATCCATTAAGACTGCTTACTGTGTATATGTATCTAAAGTTTTTTAATGATACATACTCTTTCAAGTTATTTTAAAAATCTGCTTTCAACATTCTTTTTTTCATGTCTCTTTTTAAAAAAATAGAAGTATGGTTGATTTACAATATTATATTTGTTTCAGGTGTATAGCACAATGATTCAGTATTTTTTATAGATGGTACTCCATGAGATACAACTGACATATAGCAGTGTATTAGCTTCAGGTATACAGCATAATGACTTGACTTACAAACATCATGAAATGATGACCACAATAGGCTTAATATCCATCATCTCATGGAGATAAAACATTAAAGAAATTGACAAAAATATTTTTTCCTTGTGTTGAGTACTCTTAGATTTACTCTAACATATAAAACTCTATATATGTTTTATATATAAGATAGTGAAAATGAATGAAGTCGCTTAGTGGTGTCCGACTCTTTGCCACCCCATGGACTATATAGTCTACCAGGCTCCTCCATCCATGGCATTTTCTAGGCAAGAACACTGGAGTGGGTCACCATTTCCTTCTCCACGGTTTCTTCCCAACTCAGGGATTGAACCCGGCTCTCCCGCATTGTAGGCAAATGCTTTACCATCTGAGCCACCAGGGAAGTCTATATATGACATAGAGCAGTGCTAAATTAGCTTGATCATGTTGTACATTATATCCCTAGTGCTTATAACCGGGAGTTTGTATTTTTTGACTGCCTTCATCTAATTTCCCCCTCCCCTCCAATTCCCCCTCCCCTCCCTTCCCTCCAATTCCCACTCTGGTAGCCACAAATCTGATCTCTTTTTCTATGAGTTAGTATGTTTTTGAGGTATAATTGACCTACATTATGTTAGTTTTTGGTACAAAATGGTGATTTGATATTTCTACATATTTCTAAATAACCCTCCATCTTTTTTTGACTTGGTCTAAGATCATGTTCTTTCTGGCAAGTGGGCTTCTCTGGAGCATGACTCTCAGAGCCCATTTCAGTGAATAATTACAGGAGTGAGCATGTGTGTGTGGGTGTGTGCACATGCGTGCCTTTGTGGATGCAAATGTATAGAAGCTGGAAAGGGAGCTTTGACGTTGGATCTCAGAAGCTGAGAACACGAAGACTAAAGAGGGGAAAGAAAGGAAGTGACATGACTGAAAGTCCTTCCAATGGGACACTGGTCCAGCCCTTCCCAGGAGCAGCATCCACTCAAGTCGTGGCATGTGCTGTTGGTTGGACAGGTGCCTGTTTGACACACCTTCCAACCGGTGGGCAGAACATCTACAATTCCCATGATTGCTTCAAAATTTCCCCACAACCATTTCTTTTTAGACGAGGTAGTTTGCAGGTGGGAGGTCATTAGCCCTCTGATGTCAATGTAACTTTGAATTGAGAGTGGTCCCCCAAATATAACTGGATGAGCATCTTGGTGGGGTAGGGAATGATGCTTCTGACTGTCTGGGTGTGTCCTGCATGAAGATGCCGGAACCAGCAGCAACTGGGGCCCAGATGCAGCCAGGGCTCTGCTCACAAGACACACACTTTAGCAAGGAGTTGCATCCAACCAGAGGAAAGGGCACCTTTTTCTAACACACACACAAGTGTTCTAAGTTCTAGCAGCAGGCAAAGGGGTGGTGGAGAGGGTGATGAAATAATGAAAATGTAAACCCTGGGATAAAGGAACTGAGAAGGATGACAAACGTATTTTGTTGTGAGAGGCATGGGATTGAGTCAAACTCAACTCCTTATTGAAAATATGAAAAAGTGAAAGTGTTAGTCACTCTCAGTTGTGTCAAACTCTTTACAACCCCATGGGCTGTAGCCCACCAAGTTCCTCTGTCCATTGAATTCTCCAGGCAAGAGTACTGGAGTGGGTTGCTTCCCCAGTGGATCTTCCCAACCCAGGGATTGAACCCGTGTCTCCTGCGTTACAGGAGGATTCTTTCCCGTCTAAGCACCAAGGAAGCCCCTTCCTTGTTGAGCTCCAATCTAATCAGGAAGCATCCAAACAGACCATGATGAGAGCCTGTGGGAGCCTGGAGGAGGGTGTGGATGGAGGCTCCTGCCCTAGGTCTTAGAGAATAATCGAGTGAATGCAGGTAGGAGAGGTCGGGAGGGGCAGCCTAGGCAGCATGGGGATGTTGGAGAATGGGCAACATGCTGTTGTGATTTATAAGAAATAGATACTTGGACATTCAGATGACCAAAGTATAATTCCCACATAATTTAGGTCTTCATCCACAGCTTTTGCTCACAGCTCCCCAAACCCTTGGGATTTCCTGAAGGATAAGAGCAATGGGAGCATCTTTTATCATAATATATGGTTTCTTGTCCTGAAACCAAACATTTCAGAGCCATCAAGGTGAAATGGGTGTCCTGTTATTCAAGATGCCTTGTTCCATGATAACTGGGTTTATGTTAATGTGATGGATTTTGGAAAGCACCTCAGGACAGGGGCTAGTTGCCAGGGGAACCAATCGTGCAATTACAGGATTGCACGATTGGAATTTTCAGTCCCACCCCCTGATTTCTGGGGAGAGGGGAGGGCTGGAGGTTGAATTTATCTCCGGTGGCCAATGACTGAACCAATCCTGCCTAAAGAAGCCTCCATAAATACCCCAAAGAGCTGGATTCCTAGAGCTCCCAGGTTGGTGAACCAGTACACTTCCACGATTCACTGTGCTGGGTACCAAACTCTGCGGAGGCAGAGAAGCTCCTTTGTTCCAGACCTTACCCTATGGATCTCTTCATCTGGCTGTTGGTTCCTATTTAATATTCTTTGTAATAAATTGGTAATCCATTGAGTAAACAGGATCCCAGAGTTATGTGAGCCATCTAGCAAAGTAATTGAACCCAAGGAGGAGTCATGGAAACCTCTAATTTACAGGCAGACGGTTGGAGGCACAGTGAAACCTAGACTTGTGACTGGCCTCTGAAGTGGGGGGCAGTCTTGTGGGATTGAGCCCTTACCCTGTGGAATCTGCCACTGCCTCCAGACAGATGTTGTCAGAATGGAGTTTGATTGTAGGACACCCAGCTGATGGTGTTGGAGAATTGCTTGGTGCTGTGGGATGCCACCTGCCCCACCCCTGCCATGTTGGAATTGAGTGTTAGAATCATTTCAGGATTGATTCTCAGCAACCTGCATAGGCCTTAGCATGAAGAAGGTCTTCAACACATACTGGATGAATGAAGAAGTGGTTAAATGAAGGTGTATGGGTGGTAGTGAGGAGGCTAGATGGAGGTAAAATCGGAGAGCTGGGCAGTGCCTGGACCTGCCCCCAACAGCTATATGTGAAGATGCTCGAGTGCTTCTCTTGTCAGTGATGGGAAGCCACTGAGTGAGCAAATCAACTTGCTAGAACAATCCTTCTGGCAAAGGTGTGGAGGTGGCCCAGAGGGGTGAGATTGGAGCAGGGTCACCATCAGCCATGTGTTGTCACTCTGCTCTGAGCTGGGAGCTGGGTGAGTGGGACTGGGCAGGGCTGGTGCAGGTTCTGACTTCTGAAGGCTGAGGTAGGCAGAGCTAGGTGTGCAGCTGAGCTCCCTGTGCAGCAGGAGGAAGTGCGGGAGGTGGAGGCACCCCTGGGCGCTCCTCAAGCCTGGCCCTTGTGGGTGTGGGGCTCCTTTTCCACCAGCACAAGCATCGCCTGCCTGAGCCTGCAGGTCAGTCGGAAGCTGCACGTGGAGTCTCTCTCAGGACAGACACAAGACAGCCTCCCTCCCGGTTCCAGAGCCTGGAATCCAGTGACTGCCTGAGTTGTCAAGCCAGCAGTTCTGGACCCTCAGGAACTTCCTCTGGGAAAGCAATGTCATGGTGTTGGATTCCATGGACGAGGAGCCGGAGGTGATACTAGCATATAGAACAGGCTCAAATGGGCAAGCCAGGCAGTGGTGGGAAGCAAGGATGGGCAGTGGGGGTCTGAGAAACAAGCAAAGTCTGAGAAAAGAGGATGCTGTTGGAGTCTCAGCTCTACGAAGTGAACTTGTCTTGCCCTGCCCAAATTTAGAGAACTCATAGCGCGTGGGTCGCAGGAAGGGGCAGGGAGCTCTGTGGCCCTTCACTCCTCTGGTGGGGACATGAGGCCAAGGGCTTTCTAGCTGCTTTGGGAGAGGTAGGGGGACTGCAGGTGCGTTTGGAAAAGGAGAGAATCAGAAGCTCGCTGAGGGCTGTGAGGCCTCACAGCTAGCATTCCCGACTTCTCTGATCAGCCCTCACCTGGGTCTGTGGCCATGTCTCTAACTTAGACTCCAGCTCCCGCCCTTCTTGCTTCCCTGCTTCCTTGCCTGTTTGCTCACCCCTCCACTCTCTGTACCATTCCCTCCTGCACAACTGTCTTAACTTTCCCACCTGCTTTCTGAAAACCCAATTGCCCTCTGGCCCTCAGTTCACGTGTGCCCCCCAGCCCTTCCCCTTTGCTTCCCAACCTTCCCACTTCACCATCAAGCCTGGAGCCACCTCTCTCCCTCCTTCTCTTAGGAAACATTCTGTTTCACTTTGCATCTTATTTGTGCCCAGCGATTGCAGTCAGAGGGACTGGTTTGAGCCCCTGTCTCCGAGAAGGATGTAAATGTGGGCAAAGTCCCTATTGTCCTAAAGCCTTTAAAATAAAGATATACTGGGAATTCGCTGGTGGCCTAGTGGTTAGATTCTGGGCTTTCATTGCGGTGGCCCGGGTTCAATCCCTGGTTGGGGAACTGAGATCCTGTAAGCTGTGCAGAGTGACCAAAATGAATTTTTCTTAAAAAGGACATATACCTTGGAGACAGGGCATCCATCTATCCAGATGTGCCTAGGATGGCCCCAAATTTATGCCTATTGTCCCATATAGTTATTAATAGGGGCCCCCTCACTCTCAGAACTGTCTTAGTTTGTGTGATAAATTATATGTTAACCCTGCTCCTGAAGCTCTTATGAACACCAAATCAGATAATCCCATGAGGTAATCCATGTACAGTTTCTGAGCAGAGTGCCTGGCATAGAATAAGTATTTGTTAAGACCCCTTTTGGAATTTTGTTCCCCACAGACTGAGCTCTTTGAGGCAAAGGCTAGGTCTGATTCAGTTACCATTACCAAGTGAGAATGGCCAATTACCTGAGAATTTAGAGCACAATCAAGTTCAATAAATGCCAAAGTGATGCTGAGGGTGACCTTGTCTCTCTCTCACAACTTGCAAGCCTGTTGGCAATGCCATCACTCAGCTCCTTTGGGGACCATGCTGCGGCGTGGAGCAGGGGAGAATCCAGCTTCCTACGCACCTATTCGGTGCACGTTCTTTGTGATGTCATTGCATTCTCACATTCCTTGCAAAGGTGGGTCTGATGTTCCAGGACTGTGGGCATTAAAGAATGATAAGAAACAGGGCAGGGAAGGGGGAGAGCTAAAGTTGAGGAGTAAGCAGGGAAGAGATGGCTCAAGGCTTGTGAGCTCCAGGAAAGGCGCTTGTGCTGCAAAAGCCACTGTGGGATCTTAATCTGGCTAGCGATGAGGACACAGTCAAGCTTGTATTTTAGAAAAATCACTGGTACTTTTGTGGGGGATGAGCTGGAGGGGTGCAAGAGCAGATGGAAGATGATGGGGGCAGGGCCAACAAACTGGAGAAATGTCTAAGGATGTCTTGGGTAGTGATCTCATAGTGCTTAGCACAATGCTCAACACACACTCGCTGATATCATTTAGTAATAGTACATATATTATCAACGTAGTAATAGGAAGAATAATAATAGCCCCTCTATATTGAACACTATTTACTGTGATGTAAAGGACTTTACCCACATTATTTCATTTAATCCTCATAACTGTCCTATCTGGTAAGTGATATGGCTAGCCCCATTTTACAGATGAGGAAACTGAGGCCCAGGGAATTTAGGTATTTGGCTCAAGGTCACACACAATGGAAAAAAAAACAAATTCAGAATTTCAAGGCATAACTGTTCAACTCCAGAGCTTATGCTTTCTTAAGCCTCCACATCAACTGCCTTGGAGGAATTTCTCAGTTGTCCTGGGCACTGAGGAGACACCCAGCAGAAACCCATGTCTGCTGGCCCAGGAGAAGAGAAGGGGGTGGTTTATCACATAACAGGGTTGCTAAGTGAGACGAGCTCAGAGGGAAGTGCCCAAGCAGGCAGCCCCTGTCCCCGAAGTGGCCTTCCCCTGATATAAGCCAAAGCTGATCCAGAAAGAGATGCGGAGGGAGGGGTCCCCTGCCCCCAGGGCTTTGGTTCCCTGATGCTCCTAGGATCATCTGTCTTCCGGTCCCAGCTCTGTGCGGTGGACCCATCCAGCTTCCTCCAGGGACCACAGTCTCTCTTCTAATTGGTGGAAAATTGGTTGCTAACTGTCAGGAAATCGCCGATTTTCCATCCATTACTGGGGGACCGGGCCTGTGTAGCTGTAGGGGACTCTGGGTGGGAAGCACATGCTGATTAGGCCTTGCAGTTAACGATCAGGTTCGTGGACCTCCTCAGGCAGTCCTCCCAGACTGCTTATTAACTCCCTGCGAAGACCCATCGGGTAGGAGATATTGGTTAAATGGAACGCAGAGCCACAAAAGAGTCACTATTCATTAGGCTTTGGTTGTGGGGAGGGAGGAGATGGGGAAAAAACTGTGGCCTCAGTCCAGGAATGTTAAACAGCCCCATAAGTTGGCAGAGAACTTTATAATTGCTGCTATTAAAATATATGTATTTATATAGGTGATTTGTTGGAGGAAAGAATTTCGGCATTCAGAGGAGATCCTTGCTATGATCTCACCCAGGATTAAGTTGTTAGGGACAAGATATTAATTATGGCCAAGGGCCCCAATCCCTGCCTAATTAGCTCATGGAATATAATTTGCCTGCAAATGCTACTGTTAAAATCACCTTGAACGTGTCTGGAGCTTTCCTCCAGTCAGGTTGGGTGAGCTTTACCTCATCACGGGAGAAGAGGGGAGAGGAGGGGAAGGAGGGTTGGGTTACATTCCCATCCCTGTCCCTGACTTGTGAGGAAGGGGCTTCTTCTCCAGTTTCCTCACCTGCAGTTAAGGGGTAGAAAGGGGTACATTTGAGAAGCCCTTTTCGCTAGGGACGTTCTGAGCCTGACAGTCAGTAAAGACACAACACTGGCCTGGGGTTGAGAATACATCGATGCCCAGCTTCTGCAGTCTGCACAACCCAAGACATGCAAAGACCTTGCCTAAGGGAAGTCAGGAAGTTCTCTTAGGGGGCCAGACATCAGTTGTTGATAGGGCTTTTTTCTGAAGATCAGGGAGGATATTTGTCAATTTCAGTGACAGGCAGCACTGTACATCCAGTGGTTCTCACCAGGTGGATCACTCTGCTCTGACCACTGAACACAGTGCTCGTGTTCTCCCTGCTCCAGGCCCCCTTACCTTTGGCTCACCACCTTCTCTACTTGCCAAAATCCTGTTTATTATTTAGCACCGAATTCAAGTGTCCCTTCATCAAAACTTTCCTGATTGTCACAGGCACAGCTAGGTAGGCCCTCCCCTAAACTGTTTTTCTTGAATCCTCTAGACAAACCTTCAGCTAACCTTGACTTGCAAGATCATTATTTTGTGCCTTGATCTCACCTACCAGGCGATGAACTTCTTGAGGCTAGGACCACTCCATGTTTGACTTGACTTGAAATCTATGGAGCTCATCCCAGGTAGGTATCAAAATTAACTGAGCTTGATTTATATTTCTGTGTAGTCCTTGAGAAAGGTTTTCAAGTCCTTTGCCTCTGGTGTGAAGAGGAAAAGGGGCTTTGAGAGCAGGTGGGGCCCTGGTTCTTGGATGGGCTCTAGACCTGTGGCGTCTGGACCTTATTCTCAGCTCAAATATAGGCGCTTAAGAGGGAGTCCCGTGTTTCCACCCTATGGGGGATATGTAGTCTTATGGGGAATGATTTGAGAAGGCAAGGCCTCTTTCTTCCTCTCTGTCTTCCTAAGATCCTAACACAGATCTGGGCTTACAAATGGGGTTTGGGGGAGGAAATGAGGCTGTATTGCACTAAATTCAGTTGGTGGTGACAGAATCTCCAAGAGCCTGAGAAAAGCTGTTCAAACCCGAGCCTCTAGGCAGAAGACTTTGCCTGTGGCTCCCCGGGTTGGGGGCTGAGGATCAAAAGCAAGGAAGGTGCTGCCGACTAGAAATATAAACAGATTCAAGAAGGGCTTACAGAGATTCCTGGATGACAGATCCCTTGCAGGTAACAGGTCATTAATAACTGAGAAAGATGATGATGATGATGATGATAATAATAATAATTAATAATACCTCCAGGAGAGCTTTTATACTTTTAAAAGCTTTTTTTTTTTTTTTCTTGCCATTACCTCATTAGGTATTCACCACCTGCTTGGGGAAGGTTTTAGATGCTCAGAAGGGTGAGGGGACTTGCCTGAGCTCACATAGCTCATTCAGGGCAGAACTGGTACTGGATCTGAGGGGTGTTCCTGACTCCCTTCTTAGTTGGGGGCGACAATATTCAGAGGAGGTGTCAGGTGTGTCCTGGGACCATAGCCCTGTTTCTCTTCCTCCCTCCTCATTTCAACGGCTATCGTCTCCTATACTGCCAGGCTGCTTTGGTAAGCTTTCACTCCAGGGTGTGCGTAGGTTCCTGTCCTGCTTGGTTGGTGACCTAACACATGACATTGAATAGAAGTCTTCCACTCACTCGGTTTCCACATTTGTGCAAGTGATGGTTACCCTCTTGGATCCACTGTCTCCTCTTTGTAAAGTAGATGAAGGGGTACCCATCTTGAGGGGTAGATGGCACCGTGCTGGCAATGCTCTCAGCAACCTGCCAGGTACATAGAGAGCACTCAGTAAACAGGAGTTTGGGGCAATGCCTGGGGGCGAGACACTCCAGGCTGACTCAGAACAGACAGGGGCAGCTTGCTGTACTCTGTACTCTTCTGCTCAAGGGTGCTCCAGCTGGGTTCTGTGGATCCTGACACACTTCCGGGGAAAACCCTTGAGTTTCATGGACCCCTTGCAGTGGTAATTTAGACAGTTATTGGTGAGCTGGGGTATCCTGCTAGAATCCTGAGCGAGGCTTCGGGAATTTTGTGACTCTGATATGCTCACATCTTAAGTGGGCGAGGCTAATTACTGTGAAGCTAGTTCCTCTTACTGTATCCTTGTTCTACCCCATTCTACCCTGTTCTCAGGAGCACATGTTCTCAAGTGAAAATCATGGTCCCCCTTGGGGTGTGAAAGGGGCCAGTGCTGCCATCTACAGACAGAAGAGTGATTAGACTCACTTCTTGGAAAGCCTGGTGAAGAGCAACTGAAAAAAGAGGAAAGAAATTGGTTGCTAATCCCAACTGCCTCTATGTTTTAAAATCTGTCATTGTTTACCACTGTTGTCGTCAGATGTCTCACCTTAATGGACATTTCTGCTTGCAAACCAGGGTACGTGTGGTGTCACTTCCATTTGGGACTGCCACTGGAGCCCTGGCACCATCCTGGTGCCTTGTGTAGAATACAAAGGGTTTAGGAGTCTGCTTAATTATATATTGTGTCATTGCTTTGGTATTGGATCAACATTTGTGAAGGTCCTGTGCAAAGCTTTGGTTTTAGCAGGTCCCAATGGGATGGAGAAGTGAAGTAGCTCAGTCGTGTCTGACTCTTTGCGACCCCGTGGACTGTAGCCTACCAGGCTCTTCCCTCCATGGGATTCTCCAGGCAAGAATACTGGAGTGGGTTGTCATTTCCTTCTCCAGGGGATCTTCCCAACCCAGGGATAGAACCCGGGTCTCCCGCATTGCAGGCAGACGCTTTAACCTCTGAGCCACCAGGGAAGCCCAATGGGATAGGATGATCCAAAAGGAGATACCTGGAATTGGCCAAATGGGGAATTTTGGTTCTTGTGCATTACTGGGTTCCAAAGAACTCCCTCCAGATATAACTTGGCCAGTGCCTGGAGAGCAAAGAGGACATGTTCTGGGGTCAGAGATCTGCCTGGCTGGTGTGGGGAGCAAAGAAAAGAGTGTGAGTCTATGCACCCCAGGTCTCATGGTGGAGTTGTGATTTGCCACCAACTTTCCTTGGCTGTGTAGATGCGAACAGTTAAGACCCTGATGCTGGGAAAGATTGAAGGCAGGAGGATAAGGAGACGACAGAGGATGAGATGGTTGGATGGCATCACCAACTCGATGGACATGAGTTTGAGTAAGCTCTGGGAGTTGGTGATGGACAGGGAGGCCTGGCGTGCTGCAGCCCATGGGGTTGCAAAGAGTCAGACACGACTAAGCAACTGAAGTGAACTGAATTTCCATGGCCATGAAGATGTGAACAGTTAAGTGTACTTGCACTGGGAACCCTGAGGGTACAGAACTATTATAGATAGAGAAGAGCAAATACATATACACTATTCTTACGACAGTGTATACTAATGTGTCACAAGGAACCCAGTGGAATTTTCTCCATGTGTCAGAGGAGGACTTGGAAGCTCAGAAAGGGGAAGTGTCCTGTCCAAGGTCCCCTGGCAGGTCGACAGCAGAGCCAGAACTCGAACCCAGGACCCCTGCTGCTCACCACAGACTCTCTGGGAAGACTTCCACAGGAGGAGATCTCCTGACACAAGACCCTGCCCTCCACCTGAGCTCCCCTTCCCTGAGGGCTACAGAGAGGAAGCTTAATCGTTAATGAACTGGTTTTCAGTTTAACTTCCCCCTTGGCAATGATTAATACCCAGTGACCTAGCCTGGCATCTGGTGATCCTGACCAGGACTGACCCATGGGGGTGCCAGTGGCCTGCAGGCCCCCGTGTGGGTTCGGGTGCAGCTGGATGAAGCTGAGGGGTGCTGCAACAGCCGCCTTCTATCTAAAAGAATCTCTTCTGTCCTGTGCTGAGACTTCTATCATTAGATGTCACTTCTCAGAATGAGGACATCACAAATGCCCCTGGGCAGGGGAGCTAGGAATAGAAGTCATGTTTAAAGTTCTGGTGGTTCAGTGGTTAAGACACTGTTTTTAGATGGCAGGGGGCATGAGTTTGATCCCTGGTTGGGGAACTAAGATCCCACATGCTGCGTGACATGTCCAAAAAAGAGAAAAATAAAAACCTCATTGGACAGTTGATTTGATTTGATGGTCCTGGTGTCTAGAGGCTCAGAGGAATTACAGGATTTCTGAGTTTTAGTCCAACATTAGCAAGCTAGTGTGACATTACTGGATCCACAGCACTAGCAGACTGGAAGCTTTTTATGGCCAAGGGCAGGGTCTGGAAGGAAAGATGTGTGGGGAGAGATCTCCCAGTTTGTAACTGCAAAGACCTCAGGGCTGAGTCTAGCTCTGATTGTCACTGGCTATGAGAAGTGGGTAAACCTCGCTCAGCCTCAGTTTTGTGGCCTCTCATGTGGAGAAAGGAATACTTCCATCCAGACTCTTTTCAGGAGGAAAGAGAAAGTCCATGTAAAGTGTCTTATCTAGAGGAAGCAGGAACTGCATCATGTTTCTTCTCCTGTTTCCTCCCTTCTCTGGCTCACCTTGGCTGACCCTCTGTGGTAGAAGAATCCGGGTTTATTGGGGGAGGAGGGTTTTCCTCGTGTGTTCTGGGATGCTTAAAAGGACTGGTTCTCTCTCTGTGAGAGTGGACAGTTAGCTAGGCATCAAGACTCCACCCTGCCCTGCCCTTGTTGGAACTGGAACCACAGAGCGGAGCTGGATCCATTTCGCTCAGTATCCATCCACCTCTTCTGATGGTTGTAAGCATGGCGAGCTGAGACCGCGCCTTGGTCTGAGACCATTACTGCCCCTTGCCTCGGTTTTGTGAATGAGTGTCAGCTGACACCAGCTCTGAGTTCAGCAGCAGCTCCTTCCCACCGCTGCCTAACAGGTGCTCTTGCGTCCGGCATTCTTGACTTGGTGCAGGGATTCTGTATTTCAGCCCCCAGCCCAGGCTGCTGTAGGCTTGATCCCTGAGTCATCAAGTCATCGTGTCATCCTGAGAAACTTACCTGATGGGACCACTAAATGCAACAATGTCATCCCTTCCCTCTATGCTCCAGCCACGTAGGACTGCCCTTGGCTCCTCCTCGCGTCTCTGTGTCTTCCTCTTAACCCCTTCCTGGTTTGCCTTTCCAAGAAGCTCTGGCTGGAGACCTGCTTGTCATTCAGCTGGGGTGTTGCTTCTCTGATCCCTGGACTCTGGGTCCATCAGTTCTTGGCTTTCTTGACTCATCTCTCACCACTCTGCATGGTGTCGACATGCCTGCCTATCTCCCCTATGGACTAGAACCTTCTGAAAGAGTTCCCAGTCCCAGTCTGGGGCCCAGTGCCCAGTACTATTTTCCTGAGATCCGTGAGGTGAAGTCCTGTGTAAAGACAGGGAAGGGGCTCCTGCCGCCTCTCCAGCCTGTCCATGGAGGATGGCTGGAGCCCTGGGTTGAGGGTCAGGCAGGCTGAAGCAGGGAACCATGAAGCCCCCAGCGGAAGCCGTGGCTCTTTCTCTGTTTTGGTTTTGCTTTCGTGGGCTTTTCATTTCAGAAGTTAATCTAGTTAATGCCAACGATGTCATTTCGGCAAGCCAGCAATTTCCTTTTTCCCTTTATTTAATGAGCCCCGCCCCCACCTCAATCTCTGTAATAAAAGGCATGCAGGTGGGTAATTACAGAGGTGTGAAATAGCGGTGCTGGGCCAGGGCCAGCTGAGCGTTCTGCAGCATCCATTGGGCGGTTTCCGGGGAAATACCCACCCCTCCCCATTTAGTTTCAGGTGGGAAAGCTGAAGCTTAAGGTGAGGAACTTCTATAAAGCTACATAACAGGGAGAAGGCAGGGCCAGCATGGGAATCCAGTCCTTAACCCCCAGCTGGGGTTCTTTCCACTCCTCAGTGCCATTCTTATCCCCTCCTGTGTATCTTGTGGGGCATGCCGTAGGAGTTTCCAGCTGCCATCAGTCCATCCGTCCACCCGCTCGTCCATCCATCTGTTCACCCACCATGTACCTATAATAGACACTCACTGAGTACCTACCATGTGCAAGGCACCATGAATACAGTGGAGACGAAGGCTGTCACAGCCCCGTCCTTGGAATCACAGGCTACAGTCCCACACTCAACCTGTTGGAGGCATACCGTATGATGATTTCAATAATGGGCAATAAACGCTATGTTTGTTGCAAGCAAAAACAACAAATGGGTGCGTAACTCCACTCTTGGGGGTCATGGGGAACTTCTCAGCAGAAGAGGAATAGACGTTGCAATGAGTCTTGAAGAACAGGAAAGAGTTTCCAAAAGGTGATGTCCTAGGACACAAAAGTTTTTAAAAGAATCAGGAAGGATATTTACCCAATGTTAACAGATTTTATCTCTAGGGATGGGATTTGGAGGGTAGTGGGTAGGAGAGGATAGAGGACACATTTTTACTTTCAACTTTCCACTATTGGTATTAGAATTAGAGTGTGTGTATATTAAAATTCCAATGAAAAAGATATTTCTATTTAGAAAACATAATAGAGGATATTTAAGGGACATCAAACGACTCAATGTGACGAGTTCAGAGAGGAAGGGAGAACGTGAGTCTGTGGAGGTGGGCTGGGGTCAGCCTAAGAAAGTCCTGAAATGCTGGTTAAGGAGTTTAGATTTTAACCACAGGGGCCCATGGAGGTGACAGCAGAGGCCACATTCGCTGAGCCTAGCAGTGCCTGGCACATAGTATGCTCAGTTAACACATACCTGATGTGGAATTAACAAGTGCAACCAGATAACATGGGGTCATCTACAGTTTGAAGCAGGGCTTCCCAGGTGACTCAGTGGTAAAGAGTCCACCTGCCAATCAGGAGATGTGGGTTCGGTCCCTGGGTTGGGAAGATCCTGGAGAAGGACATGGCAACCCACTCCAGTAGTCTTGCCTGGGGAATCCCATGGACAGAGGAGCCTGGTGGGCTAGAGTCCACGGGGTTGCAAAGGGTCAAACCTGACTGAGCAGCTAAATAACAACAGTGGTTTAAAGCAGAGGGCTGTGAAGGTGTGTGCTTTGCTGCTGTATGTTGGTGGCAGTGATTGGCAGTGGGAAGCCGCCTGCGGCAAAATGTGTCCTTGCAGAAATGGGAAGTCCAGGTACAAGGAATCCTATAGAAAGAGAGAAAAGGATGCTGTGGTTTCGTCGCAGACCAGGGAGTGTGGAATGGGGCCAGATCACGGGCCTTGGCATAAGTCGACAACCATGGGGAGCACTCTTGATATATGAAAATTCTCAGGACAGAGGGCTCTCCAGACCAGACAAGAGTTTTGGGTGCCCTTTGTGGCCACAAACCGTCACTTTTGCCTTCCAGAGGTGTCTACTTCAATCTGTCGTCCTTCATTACGTCTTTAACCCTGCAGCAGGAGGGATTCTCCTGAAATGCAGTTCTGACCATGTTGCCTCCTTCCTTGAATCCTTCAGGATAAATTTCAGTTCCCTTACCTTGGCTTAGGAAGCGCTTTTGATCTGATCCTTGCTTATTTGTTCAACTTCATTTCCCAATATCTCTTACTCAAATCCTCCTGTTCAACCAACATCGTTGTTCTCAGTTAACTGAACAACTTCATGCCTCTCTCATTGCCTGAATCAACTCTTTTCTTCCCCTTGGGGATGATCTGACCTGTATATCCTCTCCCCAGCTCCCATTTTGCCCGATAAACACCAAGCCCTCCTTTAAGGTTCCACTTTCGGGTTATCTTTCCTCTGAAGCCTTTTCTGATCACATCCCCATCACTACCTGTGTTCACTCCTCTGGAAGAACTTATTATTGCCTTTTATACAGAGTCAGACATGACTGAAGCGACTTAGCAGCAGCAGCCGCAGCATGGGACCTTGTACTCCAAGCACTCTGTACTATCAACTAGATTTACTAGTAAAGCACTGTGTTACCTCATGAACTTAGTATTTGTGTATCTACCCCTCCCCTACCACACTCTCCACTGCCCTCCTTTCCCCAGCTTTAAGCTCCTTAGTGTCAAGGGCTATTTTCCACTGTCCTTGGCACCTGGCACAGAGGTTGGACCAGACTAGGGATTCAGTAGGTATTTGGTGAACCAACGCATGAATGAGTAACATGACACTCTGTAATGATTTCTCTTGTGAAATAGAAAATCAAAGCACACTCCTATCTTCTCTCACCTCGAGGTGCCAGGGGATCCAGACATCCCTGCAGGAGACAGCCTTCCACATTGGAAGGCTGCCAGGTAGGGGAGCCAGAGACCTGAGCTCTAATCCTGTTTCCTCTGCCCTTGGGCAATTCCTTGCCCTTCTCTGGGCCTCAGTTTCCAAATGAGTACAGTGAGGATAATAATCCTAGTGTTACTTCCCCATAAAAATGTTGTGAATCTCAAAGATGAGACCAAAACCACTCACTGTGCAACTCCAGGCTGGACTGAGGTGTCAACTGGGGTGATGTGGTCGTCTGCCTGGCAGCCATACTCAGGTTTTCTTGGATCTGGGGAGGGGCAACTCCTACCACTGAAGGGGACCTGCTAAAAGATTCTTTCTCTCCTTCTTCAGCTCACTCATGTTGTGGGGCTCAGGGAATGTTAATTATTAGGCCCCAGCCCACCCGGAGAGCCTCAGATGAAAGCAAGCTCAGAGTGTAAAGTCTAATCGATGCCCTGCACCGGGCGTCAGGGCCTCGGCTGACTCTGCCTGCAGATGGATCATTAATCCAGGCACTCCAGCCTGGAACACGGGGCCCAGGAAGTCCTGAAACATTCCTGACCACCCACGGTTCAGACCAGCAGCCCCACAAGGCAGCCAGCCTGCCACCAAGTCTCAAAACTTTACAACCTCAAAGTTAGATGAGATGCAGAGAACAGCTAGTCCGTAGGCAGAAATCCAGCCTCAGTCTGCACACTTGCCCCAGACTACTCAGAGGGGAACTCCTTGATGAACAGCCTGGACTAAGGGGATGGATCTGCATGATCCTGGGCCTTTTTCTCCCTTCTGTACAAGTGGGAGAAGGATACCTACCTCACAGGACTGATGTGAAGAATAAATGAGTTCAAGTGAAAGTTTTATTTTGAAATTTATTAGAGTGATACTTACATGTGAGCTGCCATTATCATTGTTAACATATGAGCCCCTGCCCCTGGGATGTGTTCCCTCTTTTTCCCCAGTCTTTTTCAACTGGCAAGGGGTTGATTCTCTGCTTGAAAGCTTATATATACTGGCACCTTAAATATAAAGTCAGGACCGTCTGGCCTTTTGTCTAAGGCCCTTCAGCTTACAGTCAGCTGATTCCTCCTCAGCTGCATCTGTTACTTCTCCCCACCCATCAATTTCCACCCAGATGCAGAAAACTGACCCTTGTTATCCATATAGTTTGGCACCTCCAAGCTCCTCACCCCTTTTCTCTTGGTGAATTTCCACTCATCTTTCAAGGCCACGTGTAGCAGTTTTCCTTTCCTGAGACGCCTTCCTGATTCCCTGTTACAAACCTCTGATGAACTTAGCTTTGGCTTCCTTCCACCTGGTTTCTGTAGCATATTGGAGCTCTCACTGCTATAGGACCGTCAGTGAATTGTTTGGGTTTTAGCTGCTTTTCTTCTTGAATGAGTAAGGCATATTAAAATGCATCTTCCCTGGGAGGGCCAACTTTCTTATTTTAACTAATTACAGCAACAGCAGTCCTAGTCATTGGTTCCTCGGCATGCTTTTTCTCAAAGCTGTGTACTTGGGTTCTAGACAAGACGGCTCTAGAATCAAACAGATTGAGTATGAATCTATCCTCAGCCACTTCAAAGTGCGTCGCCTTACCTGTTATTTTGCCTTTCTGTTTGTTTCCTTGTTTGAACAGTAAGGCTGTTAGCAAGGCCTACCTCTTAGGCTTCTTGTGAGGATTGTAAGGGATGTCTTCACCGGAGGGTAGAGCTTCCTGCCCTGAGGCTTGTGACTAGCAGTCTTATTACCTGGGTCCCAGCCCTGCCTCTCTGGCTCTCTGTTTCCTTGTCTGTAACAAGGATTCTACTATCAGAGGTTTTCAGACTTGGTCGAGTGGCTGTACCACACGGGGCCTTATCTTGCAGGTGGAGGCTAGTCATTTTTTACATTTCAGTTCAGTTCAGTTCAGTCGCTCAGTCGTGTCTGACTCTGCAACCCTGTGGGCTGCAGCATGCCAGACTTTCTTGTCCATCACCAATTCCCGGAGCTTGCTCAAAAACATGTCCATCAAGTGTGTAATGCCATCCAACCATCCTACCTCTGTTTTCCCTTTCTTCTCCTGCCTTCAATCTTTCCCAGCATCATGGTCTTTTCTAATGAGTCAGCTCTTCCCATCAGGTGGCCAAAGTATTGGAACTTCAGCTTCAGCATCAGCCCTTCCAATGAATATTCAGGACTGATTTCCTTTAGGATTGACAGGTTTATTTTTAGTTGAAGGAAAATTGCTTTACAATATCGATTTCATTTCTGCCATAGATCAACATGAATTAGCCATAGGTATACATAGGTCCCTTCTCTCTTGAACCTCCCTCCCACCTCCCAGCCTTTTCTACCCCTTTAGGTTGTTACAGAGCCCCGGTTTAAGTTCCCTGAGTCATACAGCAAATTCCCACTGACTATCTATTTTACATATGGTACTGTATATGCTTCTATGCTACTCTCTCCATTCATCTCCAGGTAGAGGCTGCTGCTGCCACTGCTAAGTAGCTTCAGTCGTGTCCGACTCTGTGTGACCCCATAGACGGCAGCCCACCAGGCTCCGCCATCCCTGGGATTCTCCAGGCAAGAACACTGGAGTGGGTTGCCATTTCCTTCTCCAATGCATGAAAGTGAAAAGTGAAAGTGAAGTCGCTTAGTCGTGTCCGACTCTTCACGACCCCATGGACAGCAGCCTACCAGGCTCCTCCGTCCATGGGATTTTCCAGGCAAGAGTACTGGAGTGGGTGCCATTGCCTTCTCCGCAGGTAGAGGCTAGTCCTTATCTGTGTTCTTTATCCACATCTTTGTTCATACAGCTCCATTCTTACTCATTTCACAAATTGTCTAAGTTCCTTAGATTGGTCTCTGCCCTCCTATGATGTCATGATTCCAGGAGTGAGGCAGGTGAAGAGGAGAGGAGGTGTGATGAGGGCATGAGGTGGTAGAGGCTGAGAGGCTGGTCTGGTCTTGTTCTACGATGCCAGGCACCTGGGGCAGGTGAAGGGAACAGTTCTATGTCTACCTGTGTGCCTGCCCTCCATCACACCTCTTACAATGTCCAGCACAGGAGGGGAGTTAAGTGAGTCTTTGAATGGAGAAAAAGAGGGTCTAGAGGAACACTTCTTCAGACCAGGTAAACAGAAGTGATGCCTGTCCTGAGTACTCTCTCAGGGAAATAGCCACTGAATGCACTCACTCTTGCTCCTACATTCTAATTTATCAGTGGTCAGCACAGTTACAGCATTGCCCCTTCAGACTGGCACATGGAAGCTTCCCGGAGAACTTTGGGTCTGAGAAGAGAGGAAGGCTGAGGGAGCTCCATGCTCAGGGAAACTAAGGTAGGCAGAAAGTCCTGAGAGGTCATGGGACATCTCAGAGAAGCTATCAGGAGACAATGGAGGAACTCTGGGGGCACCTGAACCTCTGTCCTGTGTCTGAATCTGTGACTTTGTTACTTTGCAGGCGTCTTCAGAGGGAACAGGTGTAGACTCTGAAATGGAGAAGGACCAGTAAGTCATGTCATCTACAAGAGGTAGGAGGCTGAAACTCCTCCCAGTGAGGCATCTAAGATGATCTCAGACAAGGACAGAACTGCAGAGCTGAGGGCAGTGGGTGGAGGCCCTGGGCTCACGGGCAAGAAGAAACATGCATGAGGATCAACTGGGGAATCAGATGAGCCTTGGGGTCCATTCCACACTGCCTACTGGGAGCTCTTGGAGGACAGAACTGGAGCTCAGTGTGGCTAAAAGGACAGGAGGCCTTTTGCTGGGACCCTCTGCTGTCCCAGTGAGCTCAGCATCGAGCTTTGCCAACACTGGTGCATGACCAGCACTGCTTGACCTCAATTTCCCCTCTTCCAGTTTACTCTTATTTTAGGCTCAGATCTTCCCCCTCCAGATGGAGTTCTCCCATCTGGTTACGGAAACTGGATCAGTGGAGAGAGAAATTCTAGGATGCTGGAATTTCAGGAACGTTTCCAGGGTGCCAAGAAAAATAGCTCTGTGATGAGCCAATGCCATCAAAATGGCAGATCTGCAAATGAGATCAGATTCTGTCTGAGTCACAATCTCATAGGATCTGAGACACCGAGGTCATCCAGTCTGTTCCATGATGTTACAGATGGAGGAACTACTGCCCTGGGAAGAGTAGAGCTGGTGGTGGCAGAGATGGAACTGGAACAGAGGGTTGCAGCCATTAACCTCACTCTGATCAGATGCCAGGTCCCTGCCGCCAGGCCCTTCTAAGAGCTGTCTGACATGCGTTGCTTGGCCTTATCAGCAGGAAGAAAAGATGACAGCAGGCAGTCTTCCTGGCCAAGCATCCATCAGAACCCACATAAATATTTTCCCAGAGTCTGCATGGCCAGCCTCTAGCTGGCTATGTGCCAGGGGACAGTAAATAATTTGGATGACTAGTGGCTTCCTGACAATTTTCCTGGGTGTGTTTTCTGACAACTTTGTTTTGGGAGCAGACGCTAGGGAGACCTTGATGGGGGCGGTGAGCCAAGCGCTTACTGGACTCTCTGATGGCATTTCTGGTCAGGAAGGAAGTACCCAAGGGGTCTCGATGACAACACACTTGGGGCAGAAGCTAACTTTCACTCAGTCTGAAAGGCTTTCAAGTGGGGCCAGGAGTTGGTTTCAGGGTTTAGGGTGGAGTGAGGTTAGAGGCTCTGGGGCGAAAAAGTCAGATGAAATCAGCTCAGTGTGGTAAATTGGGTAAGCTTGACCAAAGGCATGTGGAATGGTGGCTAAGGCAAGGGAAATGTTAGGGCTGGCATGGCCTCAGGTCAGCAGAGTGACCAGTCTTGGAGTTCAAAGTTCAGCCAGGGGTGGAGTGTCCAGGCACCTTCTGTTCTAGGGCCTCTGACTAGGGCCAGCAGTGGGAATGTCCAGCAAGGGTTTGGTTGTCCTTGAAGTCAGGTGCTGGATGTTCTGCCATTGTTATAGTAGGAACTGTCAGCAAGTTGAGGAAATAGGAATGGAAGTGAGGGCAGGAAATATCTAGAAAGGGTGGCAGGGCCAGAGAGTCTTGGGCAGATAAACCTGGCAGCAGATTTAGGAAAACCAGACAAAGTCTAGATTTCAGCCTCTGATGGGAGGGGTCACTATCTCCTCTGGGTTTAGTGATGGGGCAGGTCTGAGTGGGCAGTGTGGAGGCTCTGGGTACCTGCACTAGTTCAGGGCAGGGGAAGCCAGGCTGGCACTGACACAAAGGCCCATGTCTTTGTGAAGGGAAAATATGCTGCGTCTCTGATGGGTGTGAGGGCACAGAATCCCCAGTGGCGGGAAGGACCCATACAGAAAAAAATCTCACCTGAGCATCACAGTGAGATTACTGGGGCCACATGTCCGGTGTGTCCTGACTCGCAGACCCCAGCCCCACAGGGCTGTCCTTGGAGCCCCTGGAGATCACAGTTGCTCTGTCTCAGGAGGAGGCAGGGAATGGGGCTCTGGAGGCCTGATCTGACTTCCTCCATGTGGCTCCTGAAGATGAGGAGTGTGTGTGCTAGTCATTCAGTTGTGCCCAACTCTTAGTGATCCCATGGATTCTAGCCCTTTAGGCTCCTCTGTCCATAGGAGGAGGGGGGCCCTTTAGTCCCCAACGTGAGCCTGTCACCAGGCGTTTGACAAAAATCTTTCCAGCTGGCCTGTGGTATACTCATTAGGGACGGGAGTTCTTAAATTCACTTCATCCTCAGCCATGTTGCAAACACTTGTCCTGATTTTGAAAGGAAATGCAGGATTGTTGGAAGACTCTGGGCACTGGAATTCAGTGGCTTGTGTTCAGGTACAGGTACAATACTGCTGTGTACTCTGGCCTTTTCCCTAAAACCTCTGAGCCTCAGTTAATTTGCATTTTCGCATCTTGAGTAGAAAAAGCCTCTTGGGCTCAGAGTCAGCAGGTATAAATTCTGGACCTTCTGCTTTGCTCCTGGCTGACTTCTACACACAGCTGTTTTTCTCTGGTCCTCTACCTCTATCTTGGAAGTCAGGACTGGGCAAGATGATATCTCAGGGCCCTTCAAGACTTGAAGGCATTTTAGCAAGATTTGATACCCTTTAGGATGGTGGGGAATTGTTTCTCATGGAACTGTTCCTCTCTTTTGCATAAAAACACAAACACTCCAATTCTCACATGCTCACATGCAGACTCCCACAAGCACACATTCCCTCATGTACACAGACTCTGATGTATGTTCTCACACAGACGTATCCTCACCAACATACGTAAATCCTCTCATGCACTCGCCTATGCGCATGCACACACTCACGGGAACTAGTCAATCTTGTGCACCACTGAATCCCCAGTGCTTAGAGCAGAGGACTGATAAATCCTCAGGCCATGCCAGCAGAGTGAATGAAATCATGAATTTCCCTTCCTCACTACTGAAACACAGGTATTCACACACACCACACCCACACGTACAAGCCATCATGTGCACACTCCAGGGGCCCAGACATGTGCTGACGTGCATTAGACAGGCCCAGCATACTCACTCCCACCATGCCCCCACACTGTAGATCCGCTGCAAGTCCCTTCCAGGAGCTCACCAAGGGATATCCTTTTCTCACACATCACCCTGAAGCCTGCCTTGCTGGCACTGGGTTTGGCTCTGGTGACACCCAAGGACCTTGGTCCAGGCATCAAGGGTATTCCATAGCTTTCTGTGTGGACAGTGCTTTGTAAAAGTCCAGTCACTTTATCAGATCATGTCCCACTCCATCCTCTTGGCAGACGGGATGTAGGATGTCAGAATATGGATTATCCCCACATATTACAGACAGGGAGACAGAGAGCTAAACAGGATGGCTATCTGCCTAAGGCTCAGAAGCCACGGAGTAAGGAGCCCAACTAGAAACCACACCACCCCCTATCCAGGACTCTCTCCATTGCCTCTCCCAGTGACTGTTTTAAGAGGATTATTTATCCTCCAGTTGTTTCCCCCTCTAATTTATTTCTTTCCTTATCTTTTTTAAAATCCCTTGTTTCTGCCTGCAAATAGTTGGGTTTCAGGAGGGAGTGATGGAGGCCAAGTTCACCATCAGAAGTAAAATCTACAAGGAACTTCCCTTGTCTACCCCAGCCAAGATTCTTGCCAAATGTAATCAGAACTTACCACACACCTATGCACCCTTCACAAAGAACCCAACTTAACCTGCATAAGGAATAAACAAATTAATAAAGTTAATGCCTACTTCAGAGAACAGACTAAGGCCCCTGGCCATATAATTTACCAACTAATTAAAAAGTTATTCACATAGTTTTATGAATTTAAAAAATTTGCATCACTTTTTCTTCCTTGAAAGGAATTGGGAAAGTGCTGGTCTACTCCAGTTGTCTTGGCTTTGGGATGGCTGGTGCGTGTGTGGGTGAGTCTGGACTGGTTCCTTCCCTCAAAGATGGCACTGTGGGACAGCTGGTGGCTCCATATGGGGCTCTGATGATGCAGACTTGACAGCAGCCTGGCTGAAATTTCTCTTTCCTGACTTCAGCAGTCCTTGGGAGAGGCAGCGTGGTTGGGTGACAGGACCTCTAGCTTTGGAGCCAGATGGACCTGTTTAAATCCCAGCTCTACCTTTGAATGGCCATATAACTCTAGGCAAGTCATTTAACCTTATGGGTCTCAGTTTTTCTCATCTGTGCAAATGCTAGTGATATTTCTATTTTGGCAGAACTAGCATACATAAGGAGCCTGACACATAGTAGGAGCTCAATAAATGATAGATCAGATTAGCCAACCAGGCACTTGATTCCACTTTGTCTTAGATATTCTAAGAGGAAGGTGTATGGAGCCATGGACATGTGTAGAAGACGGCCACAAGAGGGCCAGGTTCCATATCTAGTTCTACAACAGATTTAAGAAGCTCTAGCTCCCCTCCAGGGACAGAGGAGCCTAATGGGCTGCCGTCTATGGGGTTGCACAGAGTTGGACATGACTGAAGCAACTTAGCAGCAGCAGCAGCAGGTCGACCCTCCAGGTCATTGTCTCTCTATCTGGACACTGTAAGGCTCCCCAGTCCTGTGAACTGTGTTCACCAGGAGATAAGACTGGATCTTTTCCTCCTGTTTCTACCCTGGAATGGAGTATAGGTCAGATACACAGTGGCCACTCAGTGATACCTTAGGTGATAGGCCTTGCCCACTGCTGATCACCCAGGCCAGGAGAAATGTCAGAAGCAAACTCAGGTGTACTCAAGTCGAGCTACGTGTAAGGGATGACAAATGCCATGTCATGTAACTGTCACACTGAACAAGTGAGACTCATGGAATCTCACTCATGGAATAATCAAGAAACAACTTTTACTAGTCATTCTGCAGGTAAGATCTGTTCCACCCCATTGGATGAAAACATGACCGTTCTGTTTTTTCTTTGACAATACAGAGTTTCCTGTTTAACTCACAAAATATTATTTCTGCTCAATAATGAGCTACTATTACTACTATTTAGCAATATGAGCAGTAATAAACCTCAAACTTCACTTTTCCACTCGGACCTGGAGCTACTGCTGGTAAGTCTCCTGCAGTGAGAACAAGAGTCGTTTCTTCTTTCTCTTTCTGCCTAAAGCATTACTTCTCCTTCTTCATCTTGCTAACCATCGTGGATTTTTTTAATCTCTCCATTGTCGGGGATAGAGGGAAAGAGAAGGAAAGGGGGACAATAGAGTACTTACCTGGCTAGTTAGTAAACTTGAAGATCAAGGGTCAATGTTCTCTGGGCTTGGCAGACGTTTAACCTTGCTTGTTCTCTCATGGGGTGTTTTTGCCGGTTCTCTGGAGAAAATCCACCCCCTCCCCATACAGTTTCCTCTTTGGTATGGGTAAATGAATTTCTATTCCAGCTGGCTACTTCAGACTCCTTCACAGGCTCTAGGTAGCTGCTGTACCACCAACCTCTTTCTGATGAGATCTTTCCTTCCTCTACATGATCCTCTGACAGGGTCCAGCTGATCTATGCCATCTCCCTCTCATTTGGTCCAGACCTTGTTCAGAGGAAACACTTTGGTGTTTTCGGCCTGGTAAATTCTGAGAATGCAGGTTGCCCTTTGTACAGTCACCTGTCTTTACTCTGTTGTTAGAAGACCTGGCCAGTCAGCCTCTGCCCTTTAGATTTAGCTGTGGGGGTCAGACTCCAGTCCACTGTGTCCCCCAAAGAAAGGAAAATATCAAGCTCTCCAAGTATCCCATTAAAATCCACTCTTGTCAAGCTTGAGCTCCAGGAGGGAGTACAGGAAGATACACGATGTACTCACAGCTCATTCCAGAATTCCCCTATCTAATGCCTGCCCTGCTCTTAGCCCCTCCCTCCTCTTTTATGTGCCAGAGCTGGGTGGTCAACAAGGGACCACAAAGACAGTTTTCAACACCACCTTTTGCAACTCTTGCTTGGTGGTCTTGCACTTCACTTGGGGATGTGTTATCCATTATCTGGGGGCCTCCCATGAAGTCTCAACTAATGTAGTTAAGTTTGAAGATCCTCTTTCCATTTTTTTCCAAGGCAAAACTTTGAGATAGTGTTGCTATCTCCAGTTAATGGATGATAAAACAGGTTCAGAGAGGCCAAGAAACGAACTCTCAAGCACACAACTGGTTGGAATTGAAAACTGGGATTCTAAAACCTGAGTTCTAGGACTTCCCTGGTGGTCCATGGTTCAGCATTCGCCTGCCAACACAGGTCTGATCCTTGGTCCATAAAGATTTCACATGCCATGGGGCAACTAAACCTTCATGCCACAACTACGGAAGCCCGAGCGCGTAGAGGCTGTGTTCCACAAGAGAAGCCACTGCGATGAGAAGCCTGCACGCTTCAACTACAGAGTAGCCCCCACTTGCTGCAACTGGAGAAAGCCTGTGAACAGCAGTGCAGACTCAGCATAGTCAATAAATGAATCAATAAATAATTAAAAAAAAATCCAAATTCTTTCCTTAAGTGTTCCCTGGTGGTGCAGAGGTTAGGATTCTGGGCTTTCACTATGGTGGCCCATGTTCAATCTCTGGTCTGGAAACTAAGATCCCACAAGCTGTGTGGTACAGACAAACAAACAAATAAAACCTAAGACCTGAGTTCTTCCTACTCCGCTATGAAGACTGCGGCTTTACCTCTGCAGCAGTTAGGGGTGACAGAAGTGACGTTTGACTGTGCATCTTGTGGACAGAGTGATTGGGAGCTCCAACGTCAGCATCAGAATCCTCTGTGACTGTCAGCTACTTATTCGTCTTAAAACATATTCCAACCCGTGACCTCATTTGATGGGAAATCATCCAGGACAAAAATCCTTTCTGACGTCCAGGGAATTGCTCTGGAAGGCTCTCCTGCGCTTGACCCCAACATTGATTCCCTCTTCCCAACTCCTCTTTAAATTTTTTTCCTGCTCTTTCAGTTCCTCTATTATATCAGAGAGGACTTCCATTAACATCATCACCAACACCACATATTTAAAAAGTGATAATTTGTCATTAACATCTGTTTTAATCTTACTCATCTCTGTGTTTACAATACTTCTTAATAAATACTGTTACTCAGTAGAGGGTTAGCCATTTCCACTGACTGAACACAGTTCATTTGCGAATGGGTGAGGATTGGAGGAAGGAGAAAGAGAAGGATGGAAACTGTGTACCTAATGGGGGTTGTCACATCAACCAATGATGGCTTGGCTCACAGTCCTGACTCCCTGGGAGATCCTGGATGAATCAGCCTCTGCCAGCTTGGGTTTTTTCATCTGACTAGTGTGGGTGAGGGTCCCCATCCTGCCAGCCTCACTGAGGGTGTAAGACAATACTCTGACGAGATCAGAGAAGTGAAAAGGGTTGAAAAAGTATCAAACGTGTGGGTTTGGTCTGGGAAAACAAAACTTCTGACTCAGCCGGGCTCTCCTCATCAGTGGGTTTGTGTGTGTGTGTGTGTGTGTGTGTGTGTGTGTGTGTGTTGGTGGGGCGGGGGGCGGGGGTGGGGTGGGGCAGATGGCTAGAACCACCCTGGCCTGTGTGAGTCAAAAATAGAGGCTTCCACTTTCTGGGATAAATTATCCACCAGGCAGAGGCGTCAGGGCTGTCTGCTCCCTGTCTGGCCTCCTCGACCATCTCACTTTATGAGACGTAAATCCCCGAGACCCACCAGTCATTTTTAATCTTCATCAGTGTTTATTTTTTAGCCTTGCCCCCCTTATCCCCCCCTATCTTAGAGGCTGCTTGCTGTTTTATGGGGTTATGGGCCAGGAGGGCAGAATTCAGCTACAAATCTCACAGCTCTGCCCGCCGAGATGGTGGGATGGAGGGAGTGAGCTATAGCCGTCTGAAGGATAATGCCCCGGGAAACCTCAGCCAGCCTGCAGGGGTTGCCCTGAGTGCCTCCGTAGGAAGGGGGTCTGGGGTCCTCTCTCCTGATAGGTGTGCTCTGGCCTCAGGGTTCAGGAGCCTCTCCTGTGGAGAGGCCCTGGTGTGTACCGGACGCATCTCCACCAAATCTAGCAGGGTGACGTTGACCAAGGGACTGAGCGGTCTTGGCCTTGTGTCCCTTTCCTTTAAAATAGGAAGGACCATAACGACTTCTCTGGTGGCTCATATGGTAAAGAATTTGCCTCAATGCAAGCAACCTGGGTTCCATCCCTGGGTCAGGAAGATCCCCTGGAGAAGGGAACAGCAACCCACTTTGGTATTCTTGCCTGGAGAATCCCATGGACAGAGGATCCTGGCGGACTACAGTCCGTAGGATTGCAAAGAGTTGGACATGACTGAGTGACTAACACATTCATAATTACTTCATAAAGTTATTGGGAGGATCAATTGCAGTAACCTAGACTGAGGTGTCTGGCACATGGCCTGGCCTACAAGAGGCATTTAGCACACATCAATTTTCTCCCCTCTTAAGCGGTTCATGATTAATTGCAAAGTAATGAGTTCATCATCTGATCTTCTTCTAAACTCTCTCAAATGTGAACTCCATAAGTGCAGGGACTTTGGTTTGGTCACCCCATGATCCCCAGTACCTGATATAAAGCCTGGCATATTATCTATGCTCAATAAACACTGGCTGAATGATGAATGAAACCAAGTTCTCTGTGTGATTCTTGTGGGTGCAGAGAAGTTTCCTACAGAGAATACTGCAGCAGAGATGTACAGACGTTCAGAATGAAAGGAGTTTAGGGAGACACACAGCTCAGTGATTCACTGTTGAGAAGCGGACTTTAGGTTCAGGGAAGAGAAGGGACTTGCCCAGGAGCCATCAGCAATTGCAGGCAAGGTTAGGACTGGAACACAGGCCTTTTGTTTTCACATCTGGGGTTCTTTGAAGTTCACTATGCTGTTAGTTGTCTTTCTCAGATAGAAGAGAGAGGTAGAGGACCAAGTGAAAGAAAAATGTAAGGAAAAGGAGAGATAATGGAAAGAAAGGCTCCCCTGGTGGCGCAGATGGTAAATAATCTGCCTGCTAGGCAGAACACCTGGGTTCGATCCCTGGATTGGGAAAATCGCCTGTAGAAGGGAATGGCTACCCACGCGAGTATTCTTGCCTGGAGAACTCCATGCACAGAGGAGCCTGGCAGACTACAGTCCATGGGGTCACAAAGAATCGAACGTGACTGAAGGACTAATTGAGGGAGACAGAGAGAAAAAGAGAAAGAGAGAGAGAGAGGCTCAGGGGCTCCGGACTGGAATTGATAAGGAATTACATCCCAAACAGATCATGTCACATGACAGCTTGAGCACTTGTCAGCAAGTGCGAGCTCTACCCCTACTCTGTGACTCAGGAAGGCGCTTGAGGTTTGTCCGCTCAGGGCACTTTGGAAGGGGTGAGGAAGCTCCATTCTCCACTAAAGTCCACCCTATTCCACCCTGGCCAGCAAGACCTTCAGTTTCCCAGGCGGCTCAGTGATAAATCCCCCTGGCAATGCAGGGGACTCAGGTTCGATCCCTGGCTTGGGAAGTTCCCCTGGAGGAGGAAATGTCAACTTACTCCAGGATTCTTGCCTGGAGGATCCCATGGACAGAGAAGTCTAGTGGGCTACAATCCACAGGGTTGCAAAGAGTCAGACACAACTGACCGACTGAGGACACACACACAGAAAGACCCTCTGTTTTCCTCATACCCCAGACAATGATGCTACAACTCCCAGCACTGCTCGTTCTCCTGTTACTATTATTACTACCAAAGGTAGTATTTTCTGAGTTCTTATGAAGTGCCAGATACTGTTCTAGGTCGTATATCTGTATTAACTCATTTAATCCTCACAACCACCCCCATTTTACAGAGGAGACAATGCGGTTAATAATGTCATCTGTTTATGTTCATCCGGTTAGTAAAGGGTGGAACCAGCCATCAAAGCCTGGATATCTCTCTGGAATCGAAAGGCCCGTACCATCTCTCTTGTCTCACTCACCTCACTCTTGCTATCCAGTTAGATGTCACTCTGCTTTCATCAAATCTGCAGATTCTTCCACTTTATTCAGACATGCTTTGAACACTTTCTACTCCCCCATGACTGCACATATCCTAAATAAAATATTGTTCCAGGCCCTGTGCTAGGAACTGGGGTTACAGATAAGAGGAAAACTGAGATCTACTGGGGAGAATGACACTTAAATGAACATGATGTGAACTCAAAGAAGGGTGTCCTGAGCATGTGGGGCATTAGAGCTGGATTCACAGAGGAGGAGGAGGAGACATTTGAGCCAGTCCTGAGTTTGAGGAAGTGAGCATCAGAAGAGGGTGAGGATATTCCAGCTGGAGGAATGGGGAGTGCAGACAGGTATGCTGGTGTGATGTGCAATATGGGGGAACCAGCGGGGTTTACAATGGAGAGCGCCAGATGTGAGATTGGAAAGGAACATGGGGTTGGTGTGTAAAAGATGTGAAGACCAGTCTATGGTCTGGGGCTTTCTCTTGAGGCACTAGCCTGTGTGAGGCCTTCAAGAGTGAAAGACCTGGGACTTCCCTGGCAGTCTCGTGGTTAAGACGCCACACTTCCTCTGCAGGGGGTGCAGATTTGATCCTGGTTGGGGAATTAAGATCCCACATGATGCATGGCATGGCAAAAAAAAAAAAAAAAAGTGTTTTTCAAATGAGCCATTGTTAAAAAAAAGAAAGAAAAAAAAAAGGAATAAAAGACCCTCCTGTCCCCATGGTGGCTGGCACATAAAAGGTACTTAGTAAATCCAACTGATTGGTTGATAAAGGCATTTGCCAAAACTTCTCCATAGCGCCAGACAGTATATTGGGGTTATTTCTGTTGCAGGCCCAGCCTTGCTGAACAGAGAAAATTCTCTTTCTGCTGTTAATTTCTTCCAAGCTGGGACTTCACTGCTTCTGGCTGCAGGGGGTGCTCCTGGCTCTGAGATGTGTTGGGCCAGGAATCTCTGCCAGCCCCCTGGGCTTCTTAGGAAACCTGAGATTCAGGTCAAGCTTCAGTTTCCTGACACAAGTCGAAACCGCTTCTGTTACTCTGAAGACTTCCAGGCCTTTCCTTCCCTTCCCTGATAGCTCAATTCGTACAGAATCCACCTGCAATGCAGGAGACCCTGGTTCGATTCCTGGGTCGGGAAGATCCACTGGAGAAGGGGTAGGCTACCCACTCCAGTATTCTTGGGCTTCCCTCGTGGCTCAGCTGGTAAAGAATCCACCTGCAATGTGGGAGACATGGGTTCGATCTCTGATTTGGGAAGATCCCAGATCTTTGGGAAGATTTGGGAGATCTTCCACTCTCCTAGAATCACAGTATTTCAGAATCTAAAAATAAATTTTTCTGCCTACACTATTCAGTTCAGTTCAGTCGCTCAGTCGTGTCCGACTCTTTGTGACCCCATGGACCCCAGCACGCCAGGCCTCCCTGTCTATCACCAATTCCCGGAGTGTACCCAAACTCATGTCCATCGAGTGGGTGATGCCATCCAGCCATCTCATCCTCTGTCGTCCCCTTCTCCTCCTGCCCCCAATCCCTTCCAGCATCAAGGTCTTTTCAAATGAGTCAGCTCTTTGTGTCAGGTGCCCAAATTATTGGAGTCTCAGCTTCAAAATCAGTTCTTCCAATGAACACCCAGGACTGATCTCCTTTAGAATGGACTGGTTGGATCTCCTTGCAGTCCAAGGGACTCTCAAGAGTCTTCTGCAACACCACAGTTCAAAAGCATCAATTCTTCGGTGCTCAGTTTTCTTCACAGTCCAATTCTCACATCCATACCTGACTACTGGAAAAACCATAGCCTTGACTAGATGGACCTTTGTTGGCAAAGTAATGTCTCTGCTTTTGAATATGCTGACTAGGTTGGTCATAACTTTCCTTCCAAGGAGTAAGCATCTTTTAATTTCATGGCTGCAATCACCATCTGCAATGATTTTGGAGCCCCCCAAAATAAAGTCTGACACTGTTTCCATTGTTTCCCCACCTATTTCCCAGGAAGTGATGGGACCAGATGCCATGATCTTCATTTTCTGAATGTTGAGCTTTAAGCCAACTTTTTCACTCTCCTCTTTCACTTTCATCAAGAGGCTTTTTAGTTCCTATTCCCTTTCTGTCATATGGGTGGTGTCATCTGCATATCTGAGGTTATTGATATTTCTCCCGGCAATCTTGATTCCAGCTTGTGCTTCTTCCAGCCCAGCATTTCTCTTGATGTACTCTGCATAGAAGTTAAATAAGCAGGGTGATAATATACAGCCCTGACATACTCCTTTTCTATTTGGAACCAGTCTGTTGTTCCATGTCCAGTTCTAACTGTTGCTTTCTGACCTGCATACAGGTTTCTCAAGAGGCAGGTCAGGTGGTCTGGTATTCCCATCTCTTTCAGAATTTTCCACAGTTTATTGTGATCCACACAGTCAAAGGCTTTGGCATAGTCAATAAAGCAGAAATAGATATTTTTATGGAACTCTCTTGCTTTTTCCATGATCCAGCGGATGTTGGCAGTTTGATCTCTGGTTCCTCTGCCTTTTCTAAATCCAGCTTGAACATCTGGAAGTTCACGGTTCACATACTGCTGAAGCCTGGCTTGGAGAATTTTGAGCATTACTTTACTAGCGTGTGAGATGAGTGCAATTGTGTGGTAGTTTGGGCATTCTCTGGTGGCTCAGAGGTTAAAGTGTCTGCCCGCAATGCGGGAGACGTGGATTCGATCCCTAGGTAGGGAAGATCCCCTGGAGAAGGAAATGGCAACCCACTCCAGTATTCTTGCCTGGAGAATCCCATGAACGGAGGAGTCTGGTGGGCTACAGTCCACAGGGTCGCAAAGAGTCGGACACGACTGAGCGACTTCACGTTCACGTTCACGTTGGGCATTCTTTGGCATTGCCTTTCTTGGGGATTGAAATGAAAACTGACCTCTGCCAGTCCTGTGGCCACTGCTGAGTTTTCCAAATTTGCTGACATATTGAATGCAGCACTTTCACAGCATCATCTTTTAAGATTTGAAATAGTTCAACTGGAATTCCATCACCTCCACCAGCTTTATTTGTAGTGATGCTTCTTAAGGCCCACTTGACTTCACATTCCAGGATGTCTGGCTCTAGGTGAGTGATCACACCATCATGATTATCTGGGTCATGAAGCTCTTTTTTGTACAGTTCTTCTGTGTATTCTTGCCACCTCTTCTTAATATCTTCTGCTTCAGTTAGGTCCACACTATTAACATCCAAGAATATTCAGACTGTAAATTGTGAGAAACTTGGAATTTCAAAACCTGAAATGTGGAGTTTAAAACTCCAAGTTTAAATTTCCTTGTGGCTCAGCTATATAGTTCATGGGGTCTCAAAGAGTCCGACATGACTGAGTGACTTTCACTTTCACTTTCCAGAGTCAGAGGAGTGTGTGGTCAAGTTGCTCAGTCACTCAGTTGTGTCGGACTCCTTGCCACCCCATGGACTGCAGCACACCAGGCTCCCCTGTCCTTCACTATCTCCTGAGTTTGCTCAAATTCATGTCCATTGAGTCAATGATGCCATCCAACCATCTCATCCTGTGTTGCCCCCTTCTCCTCCTGCCCTCAATCTTTCTCAGGTCCAGCCCTGAAAAAGGGTCTTTTTGAATGAGTTGGCTCCTCTCATCAGGTAGCCAAAGTACTGGAACTTCAGCTTCAGCAGCCAAGCTGGGAAGGGTCAAACCTCCAAAACTCCAAACCCTGGTAGACCAGATCTGTAGGAGGCTGGGGGTCTACCCTCATCCATGGGAGGAGAACCCCTCAATGTACAGCTGCAAGCAGCTTGAATAACTCTGGGGTCTGGTCATGGATGCAAATTCTTGGTTTTATTTTGCTATTTGCAGTTACTTATAAAATAAATAGAGCTTTCCTTGTGGCTCAGCTGGTAAAGAATCCACCTGCAATGTGGGAGACCTGGGTTTGATCCCTGACTTGGGAAGATCCCTTGGAGAAGGGAAAGGTCACCCACTCCAGTATCCTGGCCTGGAGAATTCCATGGACTACAGTCCATGGGATCACAAAGAACTGGAGATGACTGAGCGACTTTCACTTTCATAAAATAAATAACACACTTGTTTGGAAGCTGTTAAATTGGTTTTCATTGCTTGCCAGGGTTCTGGGAAGCCCACTAGGGTGTGACTACCATGGACTTTTGATTGTCCTTCCTTCTGCCCTGTGTCTATAACACTCTATCCAGACGATCGTATTCACCCCTGAGGCCTATTACTGCCTCCTAAAACCTTACTCTAAACTGGCTCAGGCCTCCTTGCCTCCTTCATCCCAGAGCCTCCCAGAGGGAGTGGGACATACCCTAGCATCTTCCACTCTCCTAGAATGATAGTATTTCAGAATCTAAAAAAAAATTTTTTTTCTGCCTATACTATTAACATCTAAGAATCTTCAGACTATAAATTGTGAGAAACTTGGAATTTTAAAACATGAAATATGGATATTAATGATAAGTACATTGCATCCAGGCCTCCACTTACCTCTGAGGTTTAGATAAGGCTGAACTTGAGAAACCTATATGCAGTTAGGAAGCAACAGTTAGAACTGGACATGGAACAACAGACTGGTTCCAAACAGGAAAAGGAGTACGTCAAGGCTGTATACTGTCACCCTGCTTATTTAACTTCTATGCAGAGTATCTCATGAGAAACGCTGGGTTGGAAGAAGCACAAGCTGGAATCAAGATTGCCAGGAGAAATATCAATGACCTCAGATATGCAGATGACACCACTCTTATGGCAGAAAGTGAAGAGGAACTCAAAAGCCTCTTGATGAAAGTGAAAGAGGAGAGTGAAAAAGTTGGCTTAAAGCTCAACATTCAGAAAACGAAGATCATGGCATCCAGTCCCATCACTTACTGGGAAATAGATGGGGAAACAGTGGAAACAGTGTCAGACTTTATTTTGGGGGGCTCCAAAATCACTGCAGATGGTGATTGCAGCCATGAAATTAAAAGATGCTTACTCCTTGGAAGGAAAGTTATGACCAACCTAGTCAGCATATTCAAAAGCAGAGACATTACTTTGCCAACAAAGGTCCATCTAGTCAAGGCTATGGTTTTTCCAGTAGTCAGGTATGGATGTGAGAGTTGGACTGTAAAGAAAGCTGAGCACCGAAGAATTGATGCTTTTGAACTGTGGTGTTGCAGAAGACTCTTGAGAGTCCCTTGGACTGCAAGGAGATCCAACCAGTCCATTCTAAAGGAGATCAGTCCTGGGTGTTCATTGGAAGAACTGATTTTGAAGCTGAGACTCCAATAATTTGGGCACCTGACACGAAGAGCTGACTCATTTGAAAAGACCCTTATGCTGGAAGGGATTGGGGGCAGGAGGAGAAGGGGACGACAGAGGATGAGATGGCTGGATGGCATCACCCACTCGATGGACATGAGTTTGAGTGAACTCCGGGAGTTGGTGATGGACAGGGAGGCCTGGCATGCTGCAATTCATGGGGTCGCAAAGAGTCGGACACAACTGAGCAACTGAACTGAACTGAACTGAACTGAACATGTATCACTAATTGGTGTATGTTGACTTGGCAGGAGGATGGAAAAGGGCAATCCATTTCCTTCCTTCATTGTCCTTTGTATTTCCATTTGCTAAATGACCCAGTGAAAGGCCCAGAAAGTGCTGCTTTCTAGCTGGCCAAATGTGTCATGAGGACGCCATATGAGCTACCTATGAGAAATATGCCTATAGGGACAGAAGCCATGAATATTTGAGTTATTCAGTTCAGTTCAGTCGCTCAGTTATGTCCGACTCTTTGTGACCGCGTGGACTGCAGCATGCCAGGTTTCCCTGTCCATCACCAACTCCTGGAGCTTGCTCAACCTCACGTCCATCGAGTTGGTGATGCCACGTAATGGGTCTGAAATACTAGCATATTCCACTTTTGCAATTTATTTCCTGGAGAAATTCAAGTTATACTTAGAATTCTAGACTCTTAATACTTTAGAATTTAAGACTGCTAGCCCTTTAGAATTCTAGGCTCCCAGATATTTAGACTATGATCTGGAATATTAAAGATATAAATCACAACAAGTCCCCTACGTACAGAACTTCAAGTTGTGAACTTTCAAAGATGCGAATGTGTGTCCAGTCACAAGTTATTTCACACGTCTTGTGCACGTTGTCAGGTGTGTGTGCCCTCCACGAGTGGTTTTGTGCAAGGTACCCTACAGTTCTGTCCAGAGTACAGTAGTACAGTATCTTTATTTCAAGCTAGATCTGTGAGAGGATGGCTCACTGAACTCCATGCTATGAACCACAAGGAGATTACTAATGAAGACCTGATGGAACTGGAGGCCCAGAGAAAGGACAAAGAGAGACAAGAGGAAGAAGTAAGTGAAGAATCAAAAAGATTCTGGAGATTTCTAAGGGATTGTCTTTATCTGAGGAGGCACTATTCTTTTTTGAGGCAAAGGACTCAAACGTAGAATGGTACCCGAAGGTCACAGCAGCCATTCAGAAGGCAGTCCGGTGCTACCGTGTCATCTATGACAAGAGAACAAGAGCTACCACCCAAACACTGGGCTTCCCAGGTGGCACTGTTGGTAAAGAACCCGCCTGCCAATGCAGCAGACATAAGAGACATGGGTTCCATCCCTGGGTCAGGAAGATACCCTGGAGGAGGGCATGGCAACCCACTCCAGTATTCTTGCCTGAGAAATCCCATGGACAGAGGAGGCTGGTGGGCTACAGTCCATATGGTCTCAGAGTTGGTCACGACTGAAGCGACTTAGCATGCACGCAGTCAGACATCACTGGTTCACTTGTTAAGAGGATAAGTAGAATTCAGTGAAACAAGGAACCAGAACCTGTGCCATCTGTGTCAGGCATGAGTGAAATTGCAGCTTGCCCTCCATCTCCTATTGCTGACAATCTTTCATCTCTAGCGTCTTCCACCTTCTCTTCATCCTCCACTTGGTAACTCTTCTTGCCTGTCCACTTGACGCCAGGTCCTGTGAGCCAGCTGTTGTAGTGTTCTACTGCACTTTTCAAGGCACTGCACTATAATACTAAAAATGTTTTCTTTATTTTTTGTGTTTGTTTTTTATGTATTATTTGTGTAAAAAGTATTATAAACCTATTACAGTATAGCACTATATAGATGATTGTGTTAGGCTAGCTGATACCTAGGCTAACCTTATTGGACTTACAAACGGACTTTCAGAATGGAACTTGTTCGTACATGGGGGACTTACTGTATTAGAACCTTAGGATCTTAGAATTCAGGATAGCATAGCTCAAAGGGGCCTAGGACTGTATCTAATTCAGTCTCTTTCACCATAAAATAGATTGGGGTTTGGGGAGGGAAGAATGAAGACCTGTGAAAGACTATTGCAACTTTTGTTGAGTACAACAGCATCCAAGGCTTGAGCTGGGCATGCAGGAGATGGGGGAGGAAGAGGCTCATAGTTACTATTAACAATAGAGATATAAACAAGATCTCAATTTAATGCTTCCCAGTGCAGTTAACAGTAAAATTATGAGATGCTCAACCCAGTGTTCTTACTTTATGTTGAGGAAACAGAGGTCTTGAGAAGAGGTCCAGTTTGGAACAATCAGTTAGTGACAGATCAGATCTGGACACAAATCTGTGTTTTTTGACTTCCAGCCAGTTATTTCCCTTCCACTGATCTGCCTCTCCTGGACTAAGGTCACTCACAGCATTCCTTTGACAGCTTTATGTGAAGCAGGCAGTATATCACTGGGCTGTTTAGTAAATGGAAATATAAAGGACAATGGAGAAAGGAAATGAATTGTGTGATGGGAGCTCTTGACAACATTCACCAGTGAATTCAGATCAAGGCTGTGGGCTTTACTCTTTTCTGGTCCACTCTATGTTTTTGTCACAGAACAAGCCCTGTGCTTGCTGGGCTACACCTGGACCACGATCACTAAGTGAGGCCAACCCTGACTTTGGCCAAAGCCTGAGCCTTGACTTCAATAACAAAGTAAGATAAAGCATTTGGAGAGAAAATCAGAACCCAGGCCGTACTTTGTACTGAGCAGAGTACAGGCTATCTTTTGTCCTGAGCAGATCTTCTAGGGTTGGAAAAAGACAAGTGGACTCTGGCATTTCCCAGTGCAGAGCCCCTTGGTTTCATGAGTAGGGAGTTTTCGAGAAGAAAGTTTTTCTTTCAAGCACATTTCAGATTTTTCTGCTTTTATGGATGAGAAGTGACTTAATGGTGAATTTGGGCAGAAGTTCTAAGCATGTAGAGCTCAGCTCTGTCATTTCCTTTATCTTGTGCACTGTCTACCCACAGGAAGTGACTTACTGCTGTACCTCTTGGGCCCAAGCCATGCAGGCAGGGGTGGTCCCTGGTCTGAGTACTCCATCTGGGTGGATACGTCTATTTATGGGGAGCCTTTAGCAGTAATATATTAGTCAGAGGAAGCTACTTTTGAATCAACAGCTCCTACATTGAAGTGGCTTAATGCAGTAAAAGTTTCTTGCTCATGTTACTGACAAATGTGAGATGGGTGCTCTGCTCCATGCAGTCATTCAGGACCCAGGTTTCTTCCGCTGTGTGTCTTTGGCATCTTGTAGAGCAGCAGTGCTCAACAGGGGCCGATTCTGCCCTTCAGAGGACCTTTGAAAGTGTCTGGAGACATTTTGGTTGCCACTTTGGCAAGTGGGGATGCTATTGGTGTCTCATGGGTAGAGATCAGACATGCTTCTGAATATCCTATAATGTATGGGAAGGCTCCATGGCAAAGAATTGTCTGGCTACAAATGCCGATAGTGCTGAGGTTAAAAATAAAATCCTGTTGGGACATTCTACCAGCAGATAAGGAAGAGTCGGGGGAATAGAGAATTACACATGGGAGCTTATGAGTCTTGCCTGCAAGTGGTGCTCAGCAGTTCTGCCCACAGTCCACGGGCTAGAACTAGGTCACATGGCCACGCCCAATAGGGAACAAGACTGAAATGTGTAGAAGGCTGATGGCCAGGAAGAAGGGGAGCAGATCTGCTGAACATCCTTCTAAGATCTGTCTTGAGACATGTCTGTCTCCAGCTCTGGCCAATAAAGGTACTGTTTTGGTCTCTATCTATTAATATATGTTCTTTTACTGCTTAAATTTTTATTTATTAAAGAAACTTTTGGGGGGGTCTTTGTTGCTGTGTGCAGACGATGTCTAGTTGCGGCAAGCGGTAGCCACTCTTGCGTTGTGGTGTGTGGGCTTCTCTTGGTGCAGAGCACTGGTTCTAGGGTGCACGGACTTCAGCAGCTGCAGCATGTATGCTCTAGAGTGTGGGCTCAGTAGTTGTGGTGCACGGACTTAGTTGCCCCACAGCATGTGGAATCTTCCTGGACCAGGAATCAAAGCCATGTCTCCTGTATTGGCAGGAGGATTCTTAACCACTGGGCCGCCATTGAAGTCCAGTTCTTTTCATTCTTAAGTCATTCAGATGGATCGACCACCATTTCAGTTTGCTAAGGCAAACTGCTTTAACTCTTTGGTGCTCTGCTAATCTACAAAATGGAGGTAATAAAATTTACCTCCCTTGGGTTGCTGTGAGGGTTTCTCCTGTTCTATCTTTGCCTACATTTTGAGAAGTGATCCTTCTTTTGTCTGATCGGAAGAAAATTCTGAGATACCCTATTCCAGAAAATGAAATTCCATCCTCATTACAAAACAGCTCTAGGAGAAGGAAGAACTTTGCAAGAAGAAATTTCAGTATCCAAGATTTCTAAAAGCAGGATTCTAAGAAATCTCTGTTACTCAGAAATTTGTTTTGAAAATGAAAATGACTGCAAAAAATGACCCTCAGTTGGGACTTCCCTCGTGGCGCAGTGGTGAAGAATCCACTTGCCAATGCAGAGGACATGGGTTCAATCACTGGTCTGGGAAGATTCCACAGGCTGTGGAGCAGCTAAGCCCATGAGCCACAACTACTGAAGCCCACGCACTCTATAGAGCCCCCGCTCTCCAACAAGAGAAGCCACTGAAGCAAGAAACTCACGCACTGCAACGAAGAGTAGCCCCTGCTTGGCACAACTAGAGAAAAGCCCATGCACAGCAATGAAGACCCAGTGCAGCCAAAAAAGAAAAAGACCCTTGGCTGAGTAGAGGAGACACTTGATCATAGTTTCAGGCCTGCCTCTTTATCCGTGCAGCCTTGGGCACTCCTGAGCCGGACCTCAGGGCCCTTGCTGGGTAGTTGGCAAGGTGACTTTCCTAATTACTCAGATTCAATGTAAGCTTGTCTGCCCCTTTTATGTGCCTCTCTTGGCCTCCTTTTCTTGGCATTGGTCTCCTCTTGAAGAACGGGATCTTGTTTATAAAGAAGGGCATAGCAGAGGTGGGGAGTTTAATGGCCATCTCCCCTCCTGGGGAACCCAGTTGGCAGAGGAAAGTCCTCAGGAGGTTGTCATAAATAACCAGGCCCTTATCCTCACTTCCTCAGAAGGAAGTCTCAGTAGTGATTGATGTGGTCCATTTGAGCAAAGTTGGGAGCCCAGAGACTTGCTTCCTGGCAAATCTGCATGTTAAGTCTTACATTAACCCCAGCCTGCCTGGGAGCCAATGTCTCGAGGATCCTTGCATGGTCTCTTCGAGAGCCTCAAAGACGAGGCAGAGGATTTCTGTTCAGGTGAGAAGTGAGAGGTCAGCTTGTGAGCATGGAGAGTAAAAGATAGACTCTAGACACAGCTTAGAGAGAAAACTGCCTAGAGTTTTCTATGGAATCCCTATCAGGATTTTTCTCCTCATCCTCTCTCATCCAGAACAGGTCTCAGCATACAGCATTAAAATCTACCTGGATTGACATGACATATATAGGCATACCTTGTACTATTGCACTTTATTGAGCTTCCCAGATGTTACCTTTATCACAATTTGAAGGTTTGTGGCAACCTTGCATCGAGCAAGTTTATCAGTACCATTTCCCCATAACATTTGCTTATTTCATGTCTTTGCATCACGTATTGATAATTCTTGCAATATTTCAAGCTTTTTCATTATTGTCATATTTGTTACAGTGATCTGTGATCAGTGATACCTGATGTTACTGCTATGACTAGTTGAAGGCTCAGATAATGGTTAATATTTTTAAACAATAAAGTATTTTTAACTAAAAAAATACATACATTGTTTTTTCAAGCATAATGCTATTGCTGACTTAATGGACCACAATCTAATGTAGATAAAACTTTTATATGTGCTAGGAAACCAAAAAACTCGTGTGACTCTCTTTATTGCTGTGGTCTGGAACCAAAACCTCAATACCCCCAAGGTATACCTGTACATGATTTGATATTTAAATTGTTTTAAGTCAAGGCTAAACAACTGTGTGCCAAAAAGAGCACATAGTGGAAAAACATTAGACGTAAAAGAGTTGTCTCTTCTACTTGCTCAGCGATGCCAAGCGCTGAAAGGAGCAAGGACCGGGGGAGGAAGAATGTGGGGGAAGACACAAAACTGCTGGCTTCAAGATCTGGCTGACCTGAGTCTTAATCCCCCCAAGAGAGCCGTCATTAAAGACTTGTTGACTTAGCTCAGTGTGCAGCCTGAAGTTTTCTGGGCCCACGGCTGCCCCTACCCACTCGTCATTTAGAAGCCCCCTCCTTCTCCTGCAGCCTGGGACAAACAGTAAGGCTCCCTCCATCCAGCTTCTCCTCTGGACCTGTTTTTATCTGTGCAAGAGATTGCCCTGCAGCTGCTAACAATTGGGATCAGATACACCCTTCCCAGGTAAACATCCCAGCCAAATCCAATCTTCCTGCAGCTTTGCAGCACTCCATCCCCAAGCCTGCACAGGAAGATCGGTCAGGAGAGAAAGGGAAATTTGTCATAATCATCATGGGAAGTACAACTTTCATGGAGAGGACATTCCCTCCTCCTCTCTCTTCTAGTTTAATCTAAGTGATGGAGGAGTTTCCAAGAGGAAGACCCTTAGAGATTGGGAGTGTCTGTAGGAAGAGGGAACTGGGAGTTCACTCCTTGGTGAGATGCTTGCTGAGGTGCTGAATCTGCAGGCACCTCCCAGACCTGTCATGAGAGCACAGCAGAACAAGAGAGAGGGTTCTAGGAAGAGCTTGACCTCTGTCCACTGGAATTTGACGGTGCACATAAACTAGAGATTGATACTTGCTTCTTTTTAAAAGTAATTAATTAGGGTTTTTTTTTTTTTTTTTTTTTTTTACTTGCTTCTTTTTAAAAAGAGTTTTGAGGTACAATTGACCAACTGCACATATTTAAAGTGTGCAATTTCGTAAGTGTTGACATGTATGTATTCATGAAACCATCACCACAAAGAAGACAGTGAGTAGGTCCACATCCCAGTATTCCTTTGTAAAAGTTTGCCCCTCCATAAATTACTCCCCTCATGCCATTCCATACCAAGACTCCACCAAAGAACCATCAGACTGCTTTCTGTTACCACAGAATTCACTTGCATTTGCTAGAGTTTTGTATAAGTGGAATCATACAGTATGTACTCTTTTTATCTGGCTTCTTTCACTCAGTGTAAATATTTTGAGATTCACCCATGTTGCTGTGTGTATCACTGGCTCATTCTCTTTTGTTGCTGAGCAGCATTCCATTGTATGTATATACAAGAATTTACTTATCCATTCCCCAGTCTATGGAACTTTGAGTAGTTTCCAGTTTTGGGCTGTTGCAAATAAAGCTTCTATGTCCATTCATGTACCAGTCTTTGTATAGACATGCTTTCCTATATCTTCAGTGGAATGGTTAGATCATATGATAGCTGTACATTCTAAGAAACTGCCGAACACTCGTCTGAAGTGGTCCTACCATTTTTCATTCCCATCAGCAGTGTATAAGAATTCCAGTCCTTCTGTGTCCTTGCCAACACCCAGCATGATCAGTTATAAATTATAGCCATTTTCATACATATGCAGTGGTATCATATTGAGGTTTAAAAGTTCCTAATCACCTTTTCATGTGATCATTTTCATATCTTTGGGAAAATGTCTTATCAAATATTTTGTCCATTTTAAAAAATTGTGTTATTTTCTTTTTACTGAGTTGTGAGAGTTCTTGATAGATTTTGGATACAAATCTTTTATCAAATATAAACTCTGCATATATTTTCACTTAGCCTGTATCTGGTCTTTTCATACCTTTTGAGGTGTAGAAGTTTTAAATTTTGAAAAGGTCTAACTTAACAAATGGATTCAGTGGACATGAGTTTGATCAAACTCTTGGAGACAGTGAAGGACAGGGAAGGCTGGTGTTTTACAGTCCGTGGGGCTACCAAGCATCGGACACAACTTAGTGACTGAACAACAACTTATCAAAAGTTTCTTTTATGGGTTGTACTTTGATGTTGAATCTAAAAAACTTTGTTTATCTTAAGGTTACAAAGACTTTCTCCTAGAAATATTATAGCTTTATGACCCTCATTTAAGTATATGATGCATTTTGAGTTAAATATTTGTATATAGTGTGAGCTATAGAATGCAAAAGTAGGAAGTTAAGAAACACCTGGAGTAACAGGCAAATTTGGCCTTGGAATACGGAATGAAGCAGGGCAAAGACTAATAGAGTTTTGCCAAGAAAATGCACTGGTCATAACAAACACCCTCTTCCAACAACACAAGAGAAGACTCTATACATGGACATCACCAGATGGTCAACACCGAAATCAGATTGATTATATTCTTTGCAGCCAAAGATGGAGAAGCTCTATACAGTCAGCAAAAACAAGACCAGGAGCTGACTGTGGCTCAGACCATGAACTCCTTATTACCAAATTCGACTTAAATTGAAGAAAGTAGGGAAAACCACTAGACCATTCAGGTATGACCTAAATCAAATCCCTTATGATTATACAGTGGAAGTGAGAAATAGATTTAAGGGCCTAGATCTGATAGACAGAGTGCCTGATGAACTATGGACTGAGGTTCGTGACATTGTATAGGAGACAGGGATCAAGACCATTCCCATAGAAAAGAAATGCAAAAAATGCAAAATGGCTGTCTGGGGATGCCTTACAAATAGCTGTGAAAAGAAGAGAAGCGAAAAGCAAAGGAGAAAAGGAAAGATATAAACATCTGAATTCAGAGTTCCAAAGAATAGCAAGAAGGGATAAGAAAGCCTTCTTCGGCGATCAATGCAAAGAAATAGAGGAAAACAACAGAATGGGAAAGACTAGAGATCTCTTCAAGAAAATCAGAGATACCAAAGGAACATTTCATGCAAAGATGAGCTCGATAAAGGACAGAAATGGTATGGACCTAACAGAAGCAGAAGATATTAAGAAGAGATGGCAAGAATACGCAGAAAAACTGCACAAAAAGGATCTTCACGACCCAGATAATCACGATGGTGTGATCACTGACCTAGAGCCAGACATCCTGGAATGTGAAGTCAAGTGGGCCTTAGAAATCATCACTACGAACAAAGCTAGTGGAGGTGATGGAATTCCAGTTGAGCTGTTCCAAGTCCTGAAAGATGATGCTGTGAAAGTGCTGCACTCAATATGCCAGCAAATTTGGAAAACTCAGCAGTGGCCACAGGACTGGAAAAGGTCAGTTTTCATTCCAATCCCAAAGAAAGGCAATGCCAAAGAATGCTCAAACTACCGCACAAGTGCACTCATCTCACACGCTAGTAAAGTAATGCTCAAAATTCTCCAAGCCAGGCTTCAGCAATATGTGAACCGTGAACTTCCTGATGTTCAAGCTGGTTTTAGAAAAGGCAGAGGAACCAGAGACCAAATTGCCAACATCCACTGGATCACGGAAAAAGCAAGAGAGTTCCAGAAAAACATCTATTTCTGCGTTATTGACTATGCCAAAGACTTTGACTGTGTGGATCACAATAAACTGTGGAAAATTCTGAAAGAGATGGGAATACTAGACCACCTGATCTGCCTCTTGAGAAATTTGTATGCAGGTCAGGAAGCAACAGTTAAAACTGGACATGGAACAACAGACTGGTTCCAAATAGGAAAAGGACTACGTCAAGGCTGTATATTGTCACCCTGCTTATTTAACTTCTATGCAGAGTACATCATGAGAAACACTGGACTGGAAGAAACACAAACTGGAATCAAGATTGCCGGGAGAAATATCAATCACCCCAGATATGCAGATGACACCACCCTTATGGCAGAAAGTGAAGAGGAACTCAAAAGCCTCTTGATGAAAGTGAAAGTGGAGGGTGAAAAAGTTGGCTTAAAGCTCAACATTCAGAAAACGAAGATCATGGCATCTGGTCCCACCACATCATGGGAAATAGATGGGGAAACAGTGGAAACAGTGTCAGACTTTATTTTTCTGGGCTCCAAAATCACTACAGATGGTGATTGCAGCCAGGAAATTAAAAGACACTTACTCCTTGGAAGGAAAGTTATGACCAACCTAGATAGCATATTCAAAAGCAGAGACATTTCTTTGCCAACAAAGGTTCATCTAGTCAAGGCTATGGTTTTTCCAGTGGTCATGTATGGATGTGAGAGTTGGACTGTGAAGAAGGCTGAGAGCCAAAGAATTGATGCTTTTGAACTGTGGTGTTGGAGAAGACTCTTGAGAGTCCCTTGGACTGCAGGGAGATCCAACCTGTCTATTCTGAAGGAGATCAGCCCTGGGATTTCTTTGGAAGGAATGATGCTAAAGCTGAAACTCCAGTACTTTGGCCACCTCATGTGAAGAGTTGACTCATTGGAAAAGACTGTGATGCTGGGAGGGATTGGGGGCAGGAGGAGAAGGGGATGACAGAGGATGAGATGGCTGGATGGCATCACTGACTCGATGGACGTGAGTCTCAGTGAACTCCAGGAGCTGGTGATGGACAGGGAGGCCTGGCGTGCTGGGATTCATGGGGTCACAAGGAGTCGGACATGACTGAGCGACTGATCTGATCTGATGGACTTAACACACTTTTTTTTTTTTTTGCTTATGCTTATCCAGTTGTCCTAACAACATCTGTTTTTTTTCTCCACCAAATTACCTTTACATCTTTGTCGAAAATCAGTTATTTATATATGTGTAAATCTGTTTCTGGACTCCTAGTTCTAGTCCATTGACCTGTATACCTATTTGGATTCCAATGCCACACTTTTGATTACTGTAACTTTTTAGTAAGTCTTGAAGTCAAGTATAATTATCCCACTGGTACTATTCTTTTTCAAAGTTGTTTTAGTTCTTCTCAGTTCAGTCGCTCGTCATGTCCAACTGTTTGCGACCCAATGAATTGCAGCACGCCAGGCCTCCCTGTCCGTCACCAACTCCCGGAGTTCACTCAGACTCACGTCTATCGACTCAGTGATGCCATCCAGCCATCTCATCCTCTGTCGTCCCCTTTTCCTCCTGCCCCCAATCCCTCCCAGCATCACAGTCTTTTCCAATGAGGTGGCCAAAGTACTGGAGTTTCAGCTTTAGCATCATTCCTCCAAAGAAATCCCAGGGCTGATCTCCTTCAGAATGGACTGGTTGGATCTTCCTGCAGTCCAAGGGACTCTCAAGAGTCTTCTCCAACACCACAGTTCAAAAGCATCAATTCTTTGGCTCTCAGCCTTCTTCACAGTCCAACTCTCACATCCATACATGACCACAGGAAAAACCATAGCCTTGACTAGATGGACCTTTGTTGGCAAAGTAATGTCTCTGCTTTTCAATATGCTATCTAGGTTGGTCATAACTTTCCTTCCAAGGAGTAAGTGTCTTTTAATTTCCTGGCTGCAATCACCATCTGTAGTGATTTTGGAGCCCCCAAAAATAAAGTCTGACACTGTTTCCACTGTTTCCCCATCTATTTCCCATGAAGTGATGGGACCGGATGCCATGATCTTCGTTTTCTGAATGTTGAGCTTTAAGCCAACTTTTTCACTCTCCTCTTTCACTTTCATCGAGAGGCTTTTTAGTTCCTCTTCACTTTCTGCCATAAGAGTGGTGTCATCTGCATATCTGAGGTCATTGATATTTCTCCTGGCAATCTTGATTCCAGCTTCTGTTTCTTCCAGTCCAGTGTTTCTCATGATGTACTCTGCATAGAAGTTAAATAAGCAGGGTGACAATATACAGCCTTGACGTAGTCTTTTTCCTATTTGGAACCAGTCTGTTGTTCCATGTCCAGTTCTAACTGTTGCTTCCTGACCTGAATACAGATTTCTCAAGAGGCATTAGTTCTTCTAGGTCCTCTGCATTTACATGCATATTTTAGAATCAACATGTCAATATCTGCAAAAAGGTTTTGGGATTTTATTTGGAATTTCATGAGTCTATAGATCAATTTGGAAATAATTGACATTTTTAGCTATGGTTAGTCTTCTGTCTTATGAACAAGATATATCTTCATTTATTTAGGTCATCTTTACTTTCAGTAATGTTTTGGAGTTTTAAGTGTATTTTTTTTCATAATGTTTGTCATATTTATCCTGAATTATTTAGTACTTTAAATACTTTGTAAATGTTTTAAAATCTTTATTTCTGATAGTTTTTTGGTAGCACATAGAAATACAGTTGATTTCTTTATATTGATCTTGCATCCTGCAATTTTGTTAAACATACTTATTAGTTATAGTTGATTTTCTGCACATTCCACTAGATTTTCTATGTAGACACTCATTTTGCCTGCTGCTGCTGCTGCTGCTAAGTCGCTTCAGTCGTGTCAGACTCTGTGCGACCCCATAGATGGCAGCCTACGGTCCCTGGGATTCTCCAGGCAAGAACACTGAAGTGGGTTGCCATTTCCTTCTCCAATGCATGAAAGTGAAAAGTGAAAGTGAAGTCGCTCAGATCTCGAAGTCGCTTCACGATCCCATGGACTGTAACCTACCAGGCTCCTCCATCCATGGGATTTTCCAGGCAAGAGTACTGGAGTGGGGTGCCATTGCCTACTCTGTCATTTTGCCTAGGAATGAGAATAATTTTACTTATTCCATTCAATTTGGCTTCCTTTTATTCTTTTTATTTAATTATTATACAATGTTGAAAAAAGTGGTGATCCTTTTTTTCCTGATATTTTAAACTTTTTACCATTAAGTAGAATGCTAAGTATCTTTTTTGTGTGTGTAGATAATTTGTTTTGAATTGAGGAAGTTCCCTTTTGTACCTAGTTTGTTGAGTCTGTATCCAGATTGATTGGATTTTATAAGCATGTTGGGTTTTTGTTAAATGCTTTTTCAGCATCTATTAAGATGATCATGTATTTTTCCTGTTTTGGTCTGTTAATATGATAAATTGCATTGATTTAAAAAATGTTTAATTATAATAAAAAACACATGAATAACATTTACTGTCTTAACCATATTAAAGTGTTAATTACATTCACATTGCTGTGCAACAGATCCCCAGTATTTGCAATGATTTTTGAATCTTATATCCACCCTACATTCCTTGGGAAAATTCCTCTTGACTATAATATATTATCTTTTTTAATATGTTGTTGGGTTTGATTTGCTAAAATTTTGTTTAGGCTTTTTCGGCTGTGTTTTTGAAAAGTATTGGTTTACAGTTTTCTTTTCTGGTGATAGCATTTTCTGGTTTCATTGTCACAGCAACGCTGGCATCAAATAATGAGTTGGGAGGCATACCTTCCTTTTCAATTTTCTGGAAGAGTTTATGTAGAATTGGTATTGCTTCTTCCCTAATGTTTGGTAGAATTCACTAGTGGTTCCATGTGGCCTAGAGTTTTCCTTGTGGGAGAGTTCTTAAACTACAAGTTCTATTTCTTTAATAGATACAGAGCTATTAAGGTTATCTATTCTTTCTTGACTAAGCTTTGGTAGTTTGCATCTTTTAGGGAACTGGCCCATTTCAGCTGAATTGTCAAATTTATAGGTATAAAGTTATTGAGAATGTTCTCTTATTTAAAAAAATATCTGTGGAATCTGTGGTGATATTACATCTCTCATTCTTGATTTTATAATCTGTGTTTTTCTTTTTTTTTCCTTATCAAGCTAGCTGAGAGATTAATCAACCTTATTGAACTTAAAGAAACAGCTTTTGGTTTCATTGATTTTTAAAATTGTTCTAGTGTTTTTTATTTTACTGATTTCCACACTGAACTTTATTATATTATTTTATTTCTTCTTACTTTATGCTAATTTGTTCTTTTTTAAAACTGCTATGCCTTCAAGTTAACTAATCTTCTCCTCTGCCATGTTTCAGTTCAGTTCAGTTCAATCTCTCAGTTGTGTCCGACTCTTTGTGACCCCATGAACCGCAGCACGCCAGGCCTCCCTGTCCATCAGCAACTCCCGGAATCCACCCAAACCCACATCCACTGAGTCGGTGATGCCATCCAACCATCTCATCCTCTGTCATCCCCTTCTCCTCCTGCCCTCAATCTTTCCCAGCATCAGGGTCTTTTCAAATGAGTCAGCTCTTCGCATCAGGTGGCCAAAGTATTGGAGTTTCAGCTTCAACATCAGTCCTTCCAATGAACACACAGGACTGATCTCCTTTAGGCTGGACTGGTTGGATCTCCTCATAGTCCAAGGGACTCTTAAGAGTCTCCGCAAACACCACAGTTCAAAATTATCAATTCTTTGGCGCTCAGCTTTCTTTGTAGTCCAACTCTCACATCCATACATAATTACTGGAAAAATTATAGCCTTGACTAGATGGACCTTTGTTGGCAAAGTAATGTCTCTGCCATGTTTAATATATCCTAAATTCCACAGCATTTTTCATCAAAAATGTATTTTTCACATCTAGAAGTTCTATTTGAGTCTTTTTGATAGCTTTCATGTCTCAACTTTTTGAATACATAGAATACATTAAAACAATTATTTTGAAATCTTTGATTGCTAGTTTTAACATCTGTCTCAGTTCTTGGACTATATTGATAGATTGATTATTCTCCTTATTAGGGACTGTGTTTCCCTGCTTCATTGTATGCCTGGCAATCCTCAATTAGATGCCAGAAACAGTGACTTTTACCTTGTTGGATGGTGAATCATTTTTGTTCTTATAAATCTTCTTGAATTTGTTCTGGGATACTACTTGGGAATTATTTGCTTTTCTTGGGTCTTACTTTTATGATATATTTGGTATACCTGCAGCAATCTAGGGTGAATTATTCCCCACTACTGAGCAAAACCTTCTTGAATACTCAAACCCAATGCTCAGGAGTTATGATTCCTTTCAGTCCGGCTAGGGGAAGATGCAGTATTCTCAGCCCTGGGTGAATGTTGGACTTTATTTTCTAATCTTTTCAGATAATTTTTTTCCTTGGCCACTATGTTTCTTCACCTGAATTTATTGATCAGTACCCTCCTGAATATCAGAGAGGTGGTCCTTTGCAGATCTTTGGGGTGCTCCCTCTGTTGGCTCTTCCTCTGTTACTCTATCCTATGAATTCCCACTTGGTGATCCAACTCTCAGCATCATCTCTTTCATTCAGAGTTTTGTTCTCTGCACCACAGCCTGGAAACTCTGATGGCATCAAGCTGGGACAATCATTGACTTACTCCTTTGTTTCTTGTCTCTCAAGGATAACTATCCTTTGTTAAGTGTCTTGAAAATTGTGTGTTTTCAAAAATATTTTATCTGTTTCTATTTTATGTTTTGTTTGTTTAAGGCAGGAGGGTAAATCCAATTCCAATAATTTAGCTGACTCCACTACAATGAGAGAATAGAAGTCAGAGGAGAAGGTGACAGCTCTGGTGGCCATGGACCAAGTAAGATGGCATCCAGATGGAGAAACACTGGGGGCAAAGATTGTTTCTCGGACAAAGGGAGACACGGTTACCCCCAACTTGGGGTTCTCAGTGGTGGAAGGTGTGGCATAAAAATGAACGTCTCCCTCTAAAAACACAACTCCACACCCCATACTATTTAATAGGAGACTGACACATTGCCAGAACCCAGCAACAGCAGAGAGAAACAGGTCAAGGCAGTGTGAGAGCAGGGACCTCTTTCCACCAGAGATAAGAAGCCACTTATTTAAAGTGACCTCCTCTATTCCTTTTATTCTCCCTTCTTCCCTTCTCATGGGAGGCACTAGACTGAGAAAAGAAAGGAGAAGGAGTAAAAGACAAGGAGACAAGAAGACAAGGTCAAGTCCCCTTCCCACTCTCGGAACTTGAGTTACAAGTCTGGCAAGCTCTGAAGAGGGGAACAGACTTGGATATAATATTGAAGTTGTAAACTGGACTGGACTTGAGTAACTGACATTGATAGGAAAGTGATGGTTGGAGTCTGCTTGGAGGTTCCTTGGGCAGTGAGACCGAGAGGCTGGACAGAGCTAGTTAACTGAAGGGAAAGGAGAAAATTAATTGATCTTTATTTATACCTCCAGTGAATTGAGGCTTCTCAGTAAACTGGCTACATCTGATCTGTTAGCAATAGCTCCCAAATATTGAGACAGGCACTGTACTGAGTGATGTACTTACCATATTTGTGCTTCATAACCTACAAGATAGTTATCATTTTATTTCCTCCATTTTGCAGGTGAGGTGAACTGAGATACCACTGGTTTGCCTAAATACAGAGTGTAGAAATTTCAGATCTGAAATACTGATGGGAACAATTTCGTGTGCATCACTCTGGTCTAAGGAAAATCCATTCTACTCAGCTGCACTGCTCTTACCCACGATACTCTCCTAAACATTTAGCTGTGTTCAGAGTTTGTTCCACTTCCCTAGGCTATGTTCTGTTGACCATTTCCTAGCGAGACCCGCCCGGTCAGCTCAACTACAGAGATGGAGGCAGATGAGCAAAGGGGATATTATGGGAAAACATTCATTTTAAGAAGACGAAATGTTGGATCAGGGCTCCCGTCTGAGTGAGAGACATCAAATAGGTGGGTGGCCTTGGACAAGTCATTTCATTTCTTTGTGCTTTGTCTTCCTGACATGTCACACAAGGACAGTAATTGTCTTAGTCCTTTTGGGCTACTGTAACAAAACACCACACAATGGAAGCTTGTGAACAACAGAAATTTATTTCTCACCATTTTGCAGGCTGGAAGTCTCAAGTCAGGGTGTCAGTGTGGTGGAGTGAGGGCCCGCTTCCAGATCCAGACTCCTTTTGGTAGCCTCACCTGGCAGAAGGTACTGGGGACCTCTCTGGATTCTTTCATAAGAGCACTAACCCCATTTACCAGGACTCTGTCCTCAAGACTGAGTCACTTCCCAAAGGTCCCACATACTCATATCATCAATTTTTGGGGTTAGGGTTTCAACATATGAATTTGGGGGGACCATAGCAGTAATAGTATCTAGCCCATAGCACTCTTGTGAAGAATAAGGTATGCTGCTGCTGCTGCTGCTAAGTCGCTTCAATCATGTCTGACTCTGTGCGACCCCATAGACGGCAGCCCACCAGGCTCCCCCGTCCCTGGGATTCTCCAGGCAAGAGTACTGGAGTGGGTTGCCATTTCCTTCTCCAATGCATGAAAGTGAAAAGTGAAAGTGAAGTCGCTGAGTCGTGTCCAACCCTCAGCGACCTCATGGACTGCAGCCTTCCAGGCTCCTCTGTCCATGAGATTTTCTAGGCAAGAATACTGGAGTGAGGTGCCATTGCCTTCTCCCGAATAAGGTATAGACAAAGCTATACCTTTGGAGGAGTCAGTATAGACAAAGCTCTTGATCAATATCTGGCCCATGGCCTCCTCTATCCAAGGGTTAACCATTATTGTTATCTGTCCTCTATTACTAGGTAACTTCCTTTCCCCTGCTGAAGGAAAATGTATGAATGCACCCAAACATAGGCATCTAACTTTTTTCTCTGTATTTTCAGGTCTCCTCTCTCATGTCCATCATCACCCCAAGAAACATATCTTTACTTAGCAAAACCACTCTCCCCACTCACAAGAGCAAGAAGGGGGAGAATTTTTGCTCCTCCTGGAAAGAACCCACATCTGACAGTGAATTTCTGCCCAGCTTCCCTGAGTATACTTCTGGTTGCTCTGCTGGAGGCTGTCAGAGTGAGTAGTTAAGCCCATCTCTGCCTGGTTACCCAGATGAGAAGCTCTGGAGTCTTGTTCCATTCCCTCTGCAAGGGCCTGAGTAGCCAGGTGGGTCCCTACAGCACCTTCCATGTGCGCTAGGCGGCAGGTGCTGCATCTGAAAAGCGGGTGGAGCTGCTACACAACCAGTTTTCCTGGCGGCACCAGAATCCCCTGCGAGATCTGTAACAACACAGATGCCTAGGCCCCAGCCCAGGATACTGGTGCTGTGGGTTTGGTGTGGGGCCCAGGCATATGCATTTTTTAAAGGCTGCACAGGGAATGATGGTTCAGCTGGTTGCAGAGACCTGCATCTGGAAGCCCCTGCTTTAGAGTGTTCCAGGGAATGGCAGCCGCACACAAGCATGAAGGGCAGCACAGATCACCATCCTGGGCTCCCCTCAGCGGGTGAGAGCTTTTACAGCATGACAGAGTTGACAGGGACCTGACGGCTCACTGATGCAGCCCAAAGTAAGGATCAGGAGACTGAGGCCAGGAGGGCTTGCCTGCGGTCAGAGCCCTGCTCTGTGGTGACGATGCTGCACACTTCCCCGCTAGCCCAGGGACCCAAGAATACTTGTGAAAGCTACAGGAAGACTCTCCTGCATGAATGAGTGTCTTTAGCTTCTATTGGAACAACCCCAACTCCCCAATAATTCAAAACTCTATAGAACATGTTTTGACCTGAACTGGGATTCACCCCTCGGTGTTCTGGTCCCACAGACCATGTTCTTAATTGCAATGCATCTCTGCTCTTCCTCCAGGACCCGGGCAACTCTCCCTGCCTCCCACTCTGTACCCGACTCTGCTCCTGCCCTGTCTTCTCACAGTCCTTGGGCAAATCAAGACTTCTCTGGGTGTCAGCTTCCTCCTCTGTGAGATGGGGATAATGATTGCATGAGAAAATGTAGGCACTGCTGTGTGTAATTGTAGAAAAGAGTTAAAGCTTATCTTGCCTGTAAACCCTCTCTGACTTTCAATACTGGTTTCCTAGAGGCCTAGGACCTTGGGAAAATCTACATCCTAAACCCCTAAGTTTATAGAAACTGAACCCAGAAAGCTGAATGACTGTGAGAGGGGAGTTCGAATCTAGGTGAACTCACTCTGTACCCCTGTCCTTTCGTCCATATCACAGGCACATGGCCCTGCAGCCCTTCCATGGAACCTCTTACTGTTATTGTTTCACAGATTCCTGACTGCTAGCTGGTCGTCTCCCCTCACTCCTCTTCCCACTTTCCTTCTGTTAGCCTTTACGGAGCACCTCGTGTTAGTGTGTATTAGGCGGTGTTGGAGAATCTCATCTATAATATATGCTAAGTAAGTGTTTGATGGTGGTTTATTTATTTCCAGTTAATCACATATCCTGGAGAAGGAAATGGCTACCCACTCCAGCATTCTTGCTTGGAAAATTCCACAGACAGAGGAACTTGGTGGGCTGCAGTCCATGGGGTCGCAAAGAGTTGGACATGACTGAGCACACACACGCACACAATCACATATTTAGCAATAAGCGCTTGTTTTGTGCTAAATTCTTTTCAGGGAAGCTGTGAGGGATCCAAGAGAAGCAGAGAAGGACATGATCCATGCCCTCTGTCCTCAAGGATTTGGCAGAGTTTGAAGGGAGCACATACATAAGCATACACATACATAAGCACACGCAACACAGACACAGACAGATACACATACACACACCCCTCAAGGACACTAAGCATCAGGCAAAAGGTGTAGGGGCTACATGTCAATACTGCTGTGTTCAATGGTGGTGATGGTGGGAGGGTAGGCAATCTGGCTTGCGGTTGGGAGGCTGCTGTCCTGTGCTCCCCCCACCTCTGTGATGGTGCTCCCTCAACCTACTCTCTGACTCCCCTTCTCTTTTAACCCCTTGTCTGCCAGGTCCCTCAGGTTTCTGTCTTCTAATCTTTTCTTAGTCTGTGTGGTTCTATGTGGTTTCATCTGTTTCCCTGAGTCAATGATCATCTACTTCTTTCTGCTTCTGAATCTGTATCTGCAGAGAGAAGAGGCTCTGTGAGTTCCTGACCCTTGTATCCACCTGCCTCCAGAACACCTCTGACCTGATACCTGCACTTGTCCCAAACAACGTTTCCCTCCCAACCGGCTTTTCCTCCTTGAGCTCCGGAAAACCTGGAAGTCATTTCTGACGCCTCCCTCTCTCCTCTGGCATCCCGGTGATCATGATGTTCTTTGAATCACAGAATCTTGGAGCTATAACAATCCTCACAGATTCTTTTTTCTCCAACCCTTCTTTTCTCACCTGGGCTATTATGACAACCCTTACCTAACTGCTCATGCTCACTCATCAGTCCTCCACACTGGATACAGAGAACTCTTCTCAAAAACAAACAAGAAAACAAAACCATTCCATCATTGACAGCCCTTCAGTGTCTTCCCTCTGCCTGCAGGGTGAACATCCTGCTCTCAAAAGTGGCCTCTATAACCCATGTTATAAGTTGAGTTGTGTCTCCAGCAAAAGCTGTGGAGATCCTAAGCTCTGGTACTGCAGAATGCAACCTTCTTGGGGAATGGGGTAGTTAAAATATGTGCATGCTCCGCTGTCCATGGGATTTCCCAAGCAAGAATACTGGAGTGGGTAGCCATTTCCTTCTCCAGGGGATCTTCCTGAACCAGGAACTGAATCTGCCTCTCCTGCATTGCAGGCAGATTCTTTGCCATCTGTGCCACCAGAGATGGCTGGTTAAAATGTGATTAAGTCAAATGTGTTAAGATGAACTCATATAGAAGGAGGATGAGCCCTTAATCCAATATGACTGGTGTCTTTCTAATAAGGAGGAATTTGGACACAGACACAGATGGAGGAAGGCCATGTGAAGATGAAGGTGGAGATTGGTGTTATGAGGTCCTGGGGCTGCTACCAGAAACTGGAAAAGTCAAGAAGAGAAACACTCCTAGGTACTGTGGAGGGAGTGTGGCTCTGCCAAAATCTTGATTCTGGACTTCCAGCCTCCAGGATTGTGAGACAACAAATTTCTGTTGTCTTACCCACCCAGGTGGTGGCACTTTGTTACTGCAGCCCTAGCAACATAATACTGCTTGTCATAATCCATGTATCAACTACTAACCTCCAAATCTCTTTCAGCTTCATCCGCAGTCTTGTCCCCATTATCCCAGCCACATCCAATTGCTTAGAGCTCTCTAAACTCACCAGACACACATCTCTGCTCACGCTGGTCCCTTGGCATGAAGGCTCGTTCCCCTTCCTACTCCCACCTCTCCTCCAGGCCTCACCTCTCTGCTCCTTCAGGGCCTTACAAGAATTCCCAGGCCCCGTACTGGGTCATGGCCTCCTTGAGAGCAAAGAGTCTGTTTCTCTTTTTTCTTTCTCTGTGGTGCCTTAGCACTGAATCTGACCAGCGTGATGTGACAAGAATCTGAGTTGGGTCATTGTTCTCCCACAGTTTATAATGTTGGTGGGCAGTGGGGTTCAAAATACTCCTTCCTCGACCCTCACTGGGTTGCCAAAGAGGATGCTACCCTGATTTCATACAATACTCGCCAAGAGCGAATCAACTGCAGGCCATGACTTCCAGGAAATCTCCCCCCAAACTGCCAAATTCTTCTCCCCATGCTGTTGCCTGGCTCTCGAGCAGACCTGAGGGAGGGGGACCCAGAGCAAGAGATTTCGCTTGTTCCTTTGAGGTCAACACCTAATCACTGTCCCTCTTCAAATGAAAAATGGGGAAAACACTAGCTAACTATTGTTTAGTGACCCCAACCCCCACCCCTTTAAAATAAACACTCTTTTCAATTAGGAAGATTTGTCACCGGGGACAGTAATTCCGTGTCCTACCAAAACAAACACAGTTGTAATTAGTTTTATCCAGGAAGAAAATTAACTCTGTTTATCTTAGCATAATTAATCATTGACCCTTTCTGTCCGGGCAGCTTGGGGGAGGGCGCGGGAGTGGGGGGTTATGATCTACAGCAATGGGGCATTCCAGGACCCATCTATCTCTCCTCTTGGTTACTCAGCTGTCTGCATGAGTTATTTGAAATAATATTCCTGGCCAAGAGTTATGGAGCTGCCTCAGAGCTCGATTTGAAGAAACACTAAATAAGGCTATGATCTTTATGGTTTCAGTCTGCTGAGAATTTTAGATGAGTATGCATCAGATGGGCATGAAGGCCTGCTGGGGCCCCAGGATTTACTGGACTTCTGTTGTGCCTTTCATAGTGACCTCTGCAAGTCCTGAGGGTGAGAAAGGAGCTGCGGGCAAAGGGTTTGGTTCTTGATGATGGGGGTGAGGCTCTTGCTTCAGTGAGAAGGGCATAAGCTTTGAGGTTAGAAGAATTTGAGTTCTACTCCTAACACATCTTCTAGCTGTGTGACTTGAGGCAAGATACCTTATCTTTTGAAGATAGTCACCTCCAAAATTAAAAAAAAAAAAAAAGGTTATGGAGAGATCAAGTTTAGTAACTGATACCCTTGGGGATTTGGTAAGATTAGAAGTGAGGTATGCCAAGCCACTAGCCCGTTGCCTGGTACTAAGAAGTTGTTCAATAAACACTGGTAAAGTTTGTTATTCTTGTATGAACTGAGGATTCAGGGGTGGAAGAACATATGGAAAGTCTTCTCTCTATATTTTAAAAGTCCCTGCAACTCAAGGAGACCCTACTGTGTGCTGGACTTTGCGTTAGGCCCTGAAAATAGAAAGAGGGTCTAATCACAACCCACCTTATGGAGTTCACAGCCCACTGGGGAGAGACAGACACACCCAAACATTCTCAATCTGTTAACCAAATGCTAATCCAGAGATGTGGAGTGATATCATCGTGGTGGAAGAGAAGCAGAGACTAACTGAATTTGATTTCACAGTCAGTTAACATGTAATACCTCAGTTAACCCTCATGATAATTCTAAAAATAGACACAATGGAGGGTGACCTAGGGACAGCATAATTCAGGCTCACAGATGTTAAGTCATTGTACCCAAACTGCATGGCTGGAAAGTGGTGCAGCTGGGATGTGAAGCCGACTTCTCTGACGTGGAAGCCTGGGCTTTGTCAGTTTCACCTCGGTCGGAGGTCCTGGCTGAGTTTTAATGGCTGGTGTCCTGCTTCAAGACCCCGAGTCAGGGGATTAAAACAGCGTGCTCCCTAGGGCTGGTGTCAGAAGTCTCCGCGATTAAAACTGCAACTTCTTTGGCATCAACCTCTTCCAAATAAAAATCTCTTGCAGGGGGATCATTTTAAATAACGATCTATGGTGATTTTTATGTTCTTGTCATCTGTCAGAATCATAAAAATCTACTTTTTTCGTAATGTTGACATGGCTAATCTCAGAGAAGTGCTTGTCCTCTATACTTGGGGACAAGAGAACTGTGAAATCAAGGAGACCAGTGTCCCGAGATGAGAGAGTCAGAGAGAGAAGATGGGTGGGGTGGGACCCCTTGAGAGGGGCCTGGTGAGCTCCCGCTGGGGTGAGGGGCTGCCAGAGGCAGGGAGATGGATCACACCTGCACTGAGCACTAGGTCTCCTCCTTATTTCCAGAGCAGCAGAGAGCTGCAGAGGTAGTTTTGGAAAGCGGGAGAGCTTCAGGTTCTGCCCACTGCAGACAGGGAGCAAGGCAAGCTTTAGTGATGTGCATGTTGCTGGCAGGATGTGGGGCTTTGGCCTCCCCAAACTTGGCAAGGAATCAGAGTGGGGACCAGTTCATTTTTGGTGCTGCAAAGGAGCCCATGGAAGAGAGCAGCCACAGATTTTTGAGGGCACAGAGGATGTTTTCCTGGGCTGTGGTGATGCCTGGCTTGCAAGGGTGGGCACCCCACACATCCCAACAAGTCACACAGGCTGACCGGCTAGAAAGAATTATATGCTGGGTCCCTTTTTGCCGGCAACAGGCTGTGCACGCTTGGACCACTTCCTCCCCTCCTAAGTGCCTTGGTTTCCTCATCTGTAAAATGAGATAACAGTACCTCTCTTGTCAGACTTATGAGGACTAGATGACTATATTGTACACATTATCTCACTTAATCTTCGCAGCAGCTTCTGAAATAGGAATGCAATTATCATTAAATTTAGCTGAGTGAGAGGGTTCAAATGACTTTCCCAAGGTATATAGGTTTTAAGTGGCAGAGCCAAGGTTTAAACCCAGCTGTGTCTGACTCTAGAACCTTGCTTTGGCCATGTTCCATGATGCCTCTTTACTAGGAATGAATGGATGAGTTCCCGCACAAGCAGTCACCCAGCCTTGGAGGTTTTTCTGACAACGGTGATGGCACCACCTGTGATTCCCCCCCCGGCAGCACACAACCCTGGCGGATGCCACTTCCATCACAGGGGCCCTCTCACTGCTGACAGAGTTGGAGGCTGTGTGGCACAGCAGTTTCAAGCACAGGCTGTGGAGTCAGGCTAAACTGATTATAATATTGTTCAGGAAGTTCTGGGACTGAAGGACTCTACATGAGGCAGACACTCTCTGATGACGGGCTACCCCAGGATCCCAGATTTCTTGGGGACACAGAAGTAGGTCAAGACAGAGCTTGAAATCTCCATCAGAATCACTTACACTCTCCCCAAAAGGCTGCAGCCAACAGATAAGGGGCTACATCACTGAAACCAAAAATGGAGTCTAAGTTTTGTAGGAAAGGATGGGAGGTGGGTCTCACAGAAATGTTTTTACATTTAAAATCTTCCATTTAGAACTTTATACGCAGGATTTGAACATCAAGAAATCCAGACAAGACATTTTTCTCACTGATGCTTAAGAAGCCGTTTGAACTGTTTCTCCAGTGACCCTCTTCAGTCCAGCAAACATTTATGGAGAACGTATTGGGCACCAGGCACTATCCTGGGGATACAGAAATGAAACTGGGACAGTCCCTGTGCTTCAGAGAGTTTTCTCTCTGTGCTTTCAGAGAGCTGCATGGCATGGCAATGCGTGTGTGTGTGTGTATGTGTGTGTGTGTGCATGTATATTGGGTGTGCATGTATATTGGGAGGGTGGGGAAGGGAGGGAAGGGGCTGTTGCACATGAGAACTGTGTCCTCCTACAGTCCTGGGAGGAACTAGTCACTCCATCTGCTGGTCAAGATTAACTGAGGTCATGCCTGCTAAGAGTGGGCAGGTGATTTTTCATTTGGAAACTGGTTAGTATCTACTGGAGAAAACTCTTGGAGATGGACTCTTTTCGTAAGAGGTTTTTGAGGACTTCCCTGGTTGTCCAGTGGTTAAGAATCTGCCTTCCAATGCAGAGGACACAGGTTCAATCCCTGCTCGGGGAACTAAGATCCCACATGCCATGGAGCAACTGAGTCCATGCAACCACTGAGCCTGCATACCAATACAAAAGACCCTGCATGCTGCAGCAAGACCCAGCACAGCCAAATAAATGCACTTAAAAAAATCTTTAAAGAAAGAGGTTTTTGAGATCAAGAGAGCTGAGCTCTGTGGGTATTGGTTAACAGAAAGACACCCACCTGTGGGTTGGGAGAGGTCACGGGGGAGTAAGAGAGGGAGAAGCCGCAGGGGAAGGGGTGGCTGGTGGATTTGGTCTGACTTTATGTCCAAGCTCCCAGCTATAAACATCTAGTCTTAGGGAGCTCAGTCTTTTGCACTAGTCATGTGAGAACCATCTGAGAACTGGATGCGACCACCAGGTGAACGGGAGTTAACAGGCTGACTGAAGCGCAATGAACCAGTCTCCTTCAGATGTGGAGACCACACATGGGAGGAGAGTTTACCAGGATGGGAGGGATTGGTTGGTTAAAATCTCAAGGAGAAAAGACTCTGGGGGCTGTGTCTCTGACTCCAAACCTCTGAGGGCTGAGGCAGAAGCAGTGGTAGAGGGCCAAGCTTTAGCTGAGTAGAAGGACAGCTGTCCTAACCGTGGGCTGCCTGGGGAGGCACTGAGTTCCAAAGCTGGCAATGTTCAGTGGAGCCTGGAGGCGAAAGAAAGCTCATCAGTGGGGCTGGGCAGGCAGGGAGGGTGGGAAGGGAGAGCCATGATGCTGCGGATCCCCTGACAGAGGAGGAATCATCTGGTGGAAAGATTGGTGATAAACAGGTCCAGTTGAGACACTGTTCATCTCATAACTGGAGAATGTAAAGTTTACAGTTTAAAGTTTAGAGTACTAGCCTACAGAGGAAGCTAACTGGCAAATTCCTACCTTCCCTAGAGATGTGGATACTCTGTGCCCCAGGATTTCCCTGCATGATTTGGCCTTCTGGGAAAGGCAAGAGAATATGATGCTTTCCTAGTCCATTTGGGCTGCTGTAACAAAATACCACATCAGATCAGATCAGATCAGATCAGTCGCTCAGTTGTGTCTGACTCTTTGCGACCCCATGAATCGCAGCACGCCAAGCCTCCCTGTCCATCACCAATTCCCGGAGTTCACTGAGACTCACGTCCATCGAGTCAGTGATGCCATCCAGCCATCTCATCCTCTGTCGTCCCCTTCTCCTCCTGCCCCCAATCCCTCCCAGCATCAGAGTCTTTTCCAATGAGTCAACTCTTCGCATGAGGTGGCCAAAGTACTGGAGTTTCAGCTTGAGCATCATTCCTTCCAAAGAAATCCCAGGGCTGATCTCCTTCAGAATGGACTGGTTGGATCTCCCTGCAGTCCAAGGGACTCTCAAGAGTCTTCTCCAACACCACAGTTCAAAAGCATCAATTCTTCGGCGCTCAGCCTTCTTCACAGTCCAACTCTCACATCCATACATGACCACAGGGAAAACCATAGCCTTGACTAGACGGACCTTTGTTGGCAAAGTAATGTCTCTGCTTTTGAATATGCTATCTAGGTTGGTCATAACTTTCCTTCCAAGGAGTAAGTGTCTTTTAATTTCCTGGCTGCAATCACCATCTGCAGTGATTTTGGAGCCCAGAAAAATAAAGTCTGACATTGTTTCCATTGTTCCCCATCTATTTCCCATGAAGTGGTGGGACCGGATGCCATAATCTTCGTTTTCTGAATGTTGAGCTTTAAGCCAACTTTTTCACTCTCCTCTTTCACTTTCATCAAGAGGCTTTTGAGTTCCTCTTCACTTTCTGCCATAAGGGTGGTGTTATCTGCATATCTGAGGTGATTGATATTTCTCCCGGCAATCTTGATTCCAGCTTGTGTTTCTTCCAGTCCAGCGTTTCTCATGATGTACTCTGCATATAAGTTAAATAAACAGGGTGACAATATACAGCCTTGACGAACTCCTTTTCCTATTTGGAACCAGTCTGTTGTTCCATGTCCAGTTTTAACTGTTGCTTCCTGACCTGCATACAAATTTCTCAAGAGGCAGATCAGGTAGCCTGGTATTCCCATCTCTTTCAGAATTTTCCACAGTTTACTGTGATCCACACAGTCAAAGGCTTTGGCATAGTCAATAAAGCAGAAATAGATTTTTTCTAGAACTCTCTTGCTTTTCCCATGATCCAGCGGATGTTGGCAATTTGATCTCTGGTTCCTCTGCCTTTTCTAAAACCAGCTTGAACATCAGGAAGTTCACGGTTCACATACTGCTGAAGCCTGGCTTGGAGAATTTTAAGCATTACTTTACTAGCGTGTGAGATGAGTGCAATTGTGTGGTAGTTTGAGCATTCTTTGGCATTGCCTTCCTTTGGGATCAGAATGAAAACTGACCTTTTCCAGTCCTGTGGCCACTGCTGAGTTTTCCAAATTTGCTGACATATTGAGTGCAGCACTTTCACAGCATCATCTTTCAGGACTTGGAACAGCTCAACTGGAATTCTATCACCTCCACTGGCTTTGTTCGTAGTGATGCTTTCTAAGGCCCACTTGACTTCACATTCCAGGATGTCTGGCTCTAGGTCAGTGATCACACCATCGTGATTATCTGGGTCGTGAAGATCTTTTTTGTACAGTTCTTCTGTGTATTCTTGCCATCTCTTCTTAATATCTTCTGCTTCTGTTAGGTCCATACCATTTCTGTCCTTTATCGAGCTCATGGGTAGCAATATAGATGACAGAAATTTCTCAGTTCTGGAAGCTGGAAGTTAAAGATCAAGGTGCCAGCTGGTTGGTGTCTGGTGAGGGCTTGCTTCCTGGTTCATAGATGATCTGTCTTCTTGCTGTGTCCTCACATGGTGGAAAGAGAGCTCTCTGGGGTCTCTTTTATAAGAGACAGCTCCTCCCTCATGACCTTATCACCTCCCAAAGACTCGCCACACTGGAGGTTAGGATCTGAACAAATGAATTTGGGTGGGGAGAAAAACATTGTCTACATCAGATGAGGAAAAGAAAGAGGGGAGAGGGACTTCCTTGTGATCTGATGGTTAAGACTGTGCAATGCTAATTCAGGAGGTGCAGGTTTGAGCCCTGATGGGGGAACGAAGGTCCTACATGCTGTGCTGCTCAGCCAAAAGATTAAAAAAAAAAAACCAGGATAAAAATGGGGGTGGTGGGAGAAAGGGCAGGGGGAGGGACAGCAGAAGGTAGCATCCAGTGTTTAGTGGGCACCTACCAGATTTCAGGCACATTCACACCTTGGCCACATCGACTCCTTGTGCAAGCTTCTGTGTTTCACAGATGATGGTCTGAGGTGGACTGTCAACCAGGAAGGCTCCAGGTAGGCCTGGCTGAAAAGCCTGCTCAGTTCTGGGTACGTCCTGCCTTCCTCGGGGTGGGTAGCACAGCACCTGAAATGTTGCCAGAGGTCATTTCTTGACCCCTCCCCCCAAACTGGCTTCCTGTAATCCGCTTGAAGTGAAGTGAAGTGAAAGTCGCTCGGTCGTGTCCAACTCTTTGTGACCTCATGGACTATACAGTCCAAGGAATTCTCTAGGCCAGAATACTGTAGTGGGTAGCCGTTCCCTTCTCCAGGGGATCTTCCCAACCCAGGAATCGAACCAGGGTGTCCTGCAATGCAGGTGGATTCTTTAGCAACTGAGTTTGTTATCTGCTTGCCCTCCCCTTGATTCCTCCTAACTGTGGGTCTCTGCAAAAAAAGAATGGGGCACTTGGCTCCCTCTTGTGGTTGGATTAGTCAGAAGATGGCTTGGAGGAGCAATGCTTGTCAGGAACACTGGAAAAATCACGGCAGTGAAAAAGGTTTATTGTAATTGTTTAGTTGCCCTAGAGTTAACTTGGGATCAGTAGTATGGCTGCCTGTGGCCCAGGGGTAAACTTCATTCATTCATTCAGATGTGCTCTTTCTGGGCTGGGCACTAAGGGTAGAAGATTAACAGTTTCTGAGTAGATGTGTATGTGCATGCTCAGTCACTCAGTTGTGTCCGACTCTTGCAACCCCATGGATGGTAGCCCGCCAGGCTCCTCTGACCATGGGATTTCCCAGGCAAGAATGTTGAATGGTGGAATGGGTTGCCATTTCCTTCTCCAGTGGATCTTCTAGACCTAGGGATAAAACCCATGTCCCCTGCATTGGCAGGCATGTTCTTTACCACTGAGCCACCTGAGAAAGGTTTGGCTAACAGCATATTCCAGCAGTGGAGTTCTCTGGCACACAGTAGGTGTGCTAATCTGAAGAGTCACTGAATGAAATAAGACTTGGAGTCCAAGGTGGGCCATTGGGGAGGTCGGGGGGGAAAAAAAAGCACACCTAAATATTGAAAACTGTTTCATTCAGCAGACATTCTGAGGACTTCAAGCCTGGCAGGCTAAGGGAGGAGCCAGGATATATGGGAGTTTTTGCAACAAAGGCCAGATAGTCTGAACATCAAACGATTACTGTTAATTAAAGAAAACCAGATATCTTGAGTTAAGGAGTTTAGTGCTTTTCTGTGCATGGGAAGGTGCAAAACTCTGGGCTTATTGAAATCATTCCTTGGATATACACCTTAGCTACCCAGGGCCAGCATCCTATCCTTTTCCACCCTGAGTTCCCTCTGAGTTCACCAGTGGTGGGGAGGGCAGGGCTGCTGTAGCTGAGGACTTAGCTGCATGCAGTCCCTTTGTCTCCACCAGGGCTTACCCGATGGTTCAGCGGGTTAAAGAATTCACCTGCAGGGGACACAGAGGACCGGGGTTTGATCCCTGGGTCAGGAAGATCCCTTGGAGGAAGAAGATACCTTGGATGAGGAAATGCAACCCACTCCAGTATTCTTGCCTGAAAAGGTCTGTGGACAGAGGGGCCTGGCAGACTAAGGGTTGCCAAGAGTCGGCCATGACTGAACACACACACACACACACACACACTGGACTTCCCTCAGGGCTCCCCCTCAGGGCAGCTTTAGTGGCTTGATGGCTTTCACATCCTCTGTTTACTGATAAGGCAGACACGGGGTAAAGGGAGAACCAATGAGGGAAGAGTGCCAGCTGGGCAGAGCTCGAGGCTCCAGACTCTGCTCTCCAGCCACCCCTGGGAGCCCTACACAAATCAGTTACCCTCCACTGGAGGGCCTCGAGCCTCCGCCTGCAAAATCACAGAGTTGATTTATGTTGGTGCTGTTCATTCTAGGCTGTACTTATTAATCACCTGGGAAGTTTGAAAATATCCTGATAACTGGGCTCTCTCCCTAGAGATTCTGACTTAATAGGTCTGAGGTGGGGCCTGTGCATTGCTATTTTTTAAAATTTCCCCAGGTGATTATAGTATGTTGCCATGGCTGAAAAAGGCGTGGGTTATTTTTCTGAACCCCCAAACTCCCATTGCCTGTAATTCTGAGATTGCTTTTAAGGTATTTCACTAAATTTAATTTGTATCCTGTAGTAGTAGATGATGTTATTTCACCATTAGGACAATGGGCTGATATTTGTCACCAATAAACCTCAAGATAGTTCTGGATGTTTGTGTCCGTGGGGTAATCCCATCAACGGGCCATGAGAATATGATTTATCCCCCGTGCCTCTAATGTAATTAAGTGTGCATTAAAAGAAGGCTGCGCTGCTGAGATGCAAATTAGTGATGGCAGTTTACCTTCAAATTGCCGTTTTGTTAAGGTTGCCATTGTGTTGTTTCAAGTGCTTAAAAGTGCATTATTCATGTAGCAAACACAGGAAGTCCACCGGGAAAGAAAGTACAACACACTCAAGAGACATTGGAGGCCTCTGGACTTTGTCACGTCCATAAGAACTATTACTTCATTCCCTCCCCTGTTTGTTCTCCCTGTATCCTGTGCCAGAAACAGAACAGTGGTGGGGAAAAGGGAAAGAGAAAGGAAGAACGGTCTGCAGCTTGGGCAGCTGCTCTTCAGATGCACCACTTCCAGCTAGTTCATATTAGAAATATCCAAAAGGTAAGTGTTGTTTTGAGACATGCCTCCCTTCTAGAGAACCTCGTGCACTGAAGGGGAGGAGCGTGTGAAGAACATTTTAGAATTCTGAGCTGCGTCTGCGTCTGGCAGCCTGGCCTGCCTCTCTGCCCTGCAGTCTCTCCCTCCATCCTGAGAGCGCTCTGGCCGAACCAGAGAGTGGGTATCACAGAGAGGATGCTACAGGGACCCGGATGAGCCTGCTTTTAAGTGAAATGAGCTCTAGCTTCAGTTTTATAGAACCCCCACTGACTGAGCACTACCATCATCCAGATGCAATGTTTAAATGATCCTCTTCGCCAGTCTGAGGCATCAATAAGGTTTACAAGACGTTTCACTTCTTAATTAATTGTTCAAGTCTACCCTCCTAGAATATCTACCTCCCTTGAGGTCCAAGAGTATCAAGAACTTTCGAGAACGTCACGTAGCACAGAGGGTGGAGTGATGCTTCCAAGTGCAGTCCGTCCGTCAAGGAGACTGTAATCTTCCTGGAGATTCCTCAACTCCAGGCAAGTTTATCTCCTTCTTTTAAGTGGTCAGATCTTGGGAGGTCTTGCAAAGAACAGTCTTTGTGAACCTGAAAGTGTTCTATCACATCCCATCCCACATCTCAGTGTGTACTTGGTGCCTTTCGTTTGTGATAACTAAGAGGTGTGTCTAAAGTGTTCAAAGGAAAACCAAAGATCTACTTCAAGGTGATAAAAACAGTGTGTGTCAGAAATCACTGGCAATTTCTCTTGATGAAAAAAATCTTAAGTTCCGTGTCACTTGGCAGTCTATCATACATGTGTACATAATTTAATCCTGTCAACAATTTTGCAAGGTAGGTGAGTTAATCTCAAAGCTTGAATTTTTATTATTATTAGAGTGATAGAAAAAGCTAATAAGTTCTTACCACTTTCTTTGTTTCAAGAATTGTGCTAGGTCCTATATAAATAATAAATACTGTCTCTAATCCTTACCATAAGACCACAAGGTAACTACTATCATTCCATTTAACAAAGTAGAAAATCAAATCTTAGTAATTTGCTCAAGGTTAGGTAGTTTGCACTTTGGGCAAGTAGCAGAGCTAGGATTCAGTATTACATCCTGCTGAGTTTCAAGCCCATGATCTGCACTGCATAATGACCTGCCTGCAAAGGTTCACCTGTTCTGGAGATGGTGGGACATGGTTTTCAGAAGATCCTGTCCTGACAAGGGCAGGGAACACTTTTCAGAGACATACAGTGTGCTCCAACCAAGGGGACCGGAGGTTGCACAGTGCCCCTCCAGCCCCAGGGCTGACTGGTTGTGAGTCAGCAGGCAGTCTCTTTGTTGATCAGTCTGGATCAAAGAATATGTTAAAAAATATTTGTTGAAGATTGAAAGTGCTCTGACTTGGAACTGAATTGATGATAAAAAAAACTATCTTAGAAAAAGTCAGAGAAAGGGAGGTTGCTGTGGTCTGCAGTGGTCAGGGAAAATGGAGGCAGATGTTGACCGAAGATGTGAAAAAAATTCCTTAATGACATCCATCAGACTGCCAGGATTAGGGGGTCTCTGGGAGCATATCTCTGTTACTCCTTTTCTAACAGCAGACTTTTAAAAGCCTGCCCTGTGAATTTTACCTCTAGATGGCACTCATGTATTTTTTAGCCTTTGCAGCTTGGCTTTCAAAGGAACTCAACTAGCGGCTCCGGCCAATGTCTGTCCGAATTTGCATCCAACTATGTTTCTCTAGGTCAGGATGTCCACTGATGGTTAATAAAATGCCAGAGGGGGGAAAAACATGTTTTTTAATCTTGTTTATTCTTACTTCATCCATGTACACCTCCTCTCAGCCTGTTTTGTTTTTGTTCAGTTGCTAAGTTGTGTCCCACTCTTTGTGAAACCATGGACTGAAATACACAAGGCTCCCCTGTCATTTGAAACTGAACAGCCTGGCATCCTGTATGATACATATTTGATCAGATGACACAGATGCTTTTGAGACAGTCTTTCTGGTGATTCCACCATCTCTCTGGATCCTTGCAGAGCATCAAGCCTTGGACTATGAGGCTGAGAGGGGATAAGATCCCAGCACAGCCCTTCCCTGGAGTAAAATAACTGTTTTGTCTCCAGTGACAAGCAGAGAAAAACTGTCTTCTTCAATTCCATGTTTATTCCCCTTTACTGTTACTCATTCTACTCTTGAAACATAGATCAGTAGACAGGATGAAAGTAAGGCTGAGTCAAAATCACAGTCATGAATATCGTGTTTGGAAAGATCATGAAAAGCAGAGACTCTGAAATATACCAAAAGATGTAACAAACAACAAATCAGGAGTAAAGGAACAGGAGGTGAGGCAAGAGCTGTTAAAGACACCCTGTCATCTTTAATTCTCTAGCCGTGGAGAGAAGCAAGTGGATTTGAGGTTAGATGAGAAGTTGTGGGAACAAAGCGTAGCCTGGGCTGGTTGAATTTTGTGCTGGAGTCAAAGCATCTCTCCTTCTCCTCACCCTGCTCAGTGTCTCATGGTCATGCCCTTATTCAATGAATATCCGAGCACCTCTCCTGTTACAAGAATTGGTAGAGGCACTGAGGATATAACTGTGAGGAGACGAAGGTCCAATCCCTGGGTCAGGGAGATCCCCTGGAGAAGGAAATGGCAGCCTACTCCAGTATTCTTGCCTGGGAAATCCCGTGGATAGAGGAGCCTGGCAGGTTACAGTCCATGGGGTTGCAAAGAGTCAACCTTCCGAGGAGCAGTGGGTCCGGGGCCTGGCCCAGCCCTATGCCCACCTTTGTTGTGCTCCCAAGCAAACCCTGATGCTCCTGCCACAGAGGAGACTCTTCTGAGAGGTTCAGTGTCCAGGGAGCTCCTGTGTACATGAGGTGAGCACAGATTCCACATGGGTGTTTCAAGGCTTGGAATCAAAAAATCATGTTCTAACACGACTAGGAAGAGTAAGTTGTCAAATACCCTGTCTCGGGTTTGTTCTAATTCCTCACCATGGATTTGTATACCTAGGACCACGGATCTTTGCTGTGTCATCATAATCACATCTAATGTTCATCCTAACTTATGATTCATATTCTGTGTCTGGAAATAGTCCCAGTATTAATAATACCTACACACAAAACAATTTACTGTTACAACTTATATCATCACAAAACATTAACAATCTTCTGTAGACCAAGCAAATATTTTTAACCATAACTGTTGTGCATAAAATTCACAACCAGAATCCCCCAAATCAAAAATATTTGCACAATAAAAATAATAGTTTAAAATACCTGGGCTTCCCTGGTGGCACAGTCGTAAAGAACCTGTGTGCCCATGGGGGAGATGCAAGAGAGGTGGGTTCGATCCCTGGGTTGGGAGGATTCCCCTGGAGTAGGAAATGGCAACTCACTTCAGTATTCTTTCTGGGAAAATTTCTTGGACAGTGGAACTTGGTGGGCTACTGTCCAGGGAATCACAAAAAGTTGCACATGATTGAGCACACATACAACTTAAAATACATAGACATATATACACTCACTTTCATACACTTCCAGAATTGTGCTTGGGGAACCCATTTGTTGAGTGCCAGTGAGGGCATATTTTTGCTAAACTGCTGCTCCAGGTATTTTTGTTTGCAAAATCTCTCACAGTAGGGCACAGCTGTATATTTGATGAGCAGAAGAGAAAAATATGCTTGTGGCAACCAGAAAGTTTAAAGGTCTTTCCAGTTGTATAAAATGGACCTGCAGAAATGTATAAGTGTTCTCAGGATGCAAAGTTGGAGCTGAAATGTGATATCGAAGCAGTTGTAAAAAGTGTGCAGCAACTATCTCATGAGGTCAAAACTGGTACCCAGATATGCAAGAAATGTTCAGGACATGTAGCTTGTTGGCTTTGTTTCACATGTTGCATAATCTGATCTTGTGTGAATTTCACAAAAGATTCAAATTGTTCTGCTAGATTGGTGTTGAGGATTTGCTCATACTCCTCCTGAATGTCATCTTCATCATCTTTTAAGAGACACTCATATTATGGCACCCGACTCCAGTGTTCTTGCCTGGAGAATCCCAGGGATGGGGGAGCCTGGTGGGCTGCCGTCTATGGGGTCGCACAGAGTCGGACACGACTGAAGCGACGATAATAATAATAATAATAGCAGCATATTATTCCAATTTGTCAGAGTAGGTGGGCTCATCCTTTTTCATCCACGAGAAAGCTGGAGAACTGTGAGTACTGTCAGTGCTGAGGAGTGAGGCGACTTTCCAAAGTACAAGCTTCTTTGTGAACAGCTTCTATATGTCTCCATCTTCAATAACAACTATATTCTTTATTTTTTTTATTCTTTATTTTTTAGTTGGAGTATAATTGCTGTACAACAACATGACTCAGCCATATGTATACATATACCCGCTCCCTCTTGAGCCTCTCTCCCACCCCACCCCATCCCATTCCTCTAAGGTCATCACAGAGCACCAAGTTAAGCTCCCTGTGCTATACAGCAGCTTCCCACTACTAGCTATTTTACACATAGTAGTGTATATATGTAGAGTATATATGTCAGTGCTACTCTCAATTCGTCCCACCCTATCCATCCCCTGCTATATCCATGAAGTTCATTCTCTAGGTCTGCATCTCTACTTCTGCCCTGCAAATATGTTCACCAGTACCATTTTTCTAGATTATATGTATATGTGTTAATACACGATATTTGTTTTTCTCTTTCTAACTTACTTCACTCTGTATGACAAACTCTAGGTTCCACGGTTAAGAAACTGTACTTCCACGGCAGGGGTAACAGATTCAATCCCTGGTTGAGGAACTAGATACATAGCTAGTTGGAATGGGGTCTGTGTCTGAAGCCGCGACAGTAGCAGCAGTGGCTTGGCATTCAGAGACAGGAGGCCTGAAGTGGGCAAGGGCTCGCCACTGTGGGGAGCCAAGGCTCAGCAGCACCACCTTGAATTCCATGGGCTGCTTGGATGTCACCATGCACAACATTCCAGGGACCATATCAATAAAATTAAAAGTTTAAATAAAATTGAAAAATTTCTACACACAGAGATTTGACCAAATCAGCACAAAATGATGTAAAAACTGTGAATGATGAATGCCAGAAATCATAAACCTTTCGACCAACCCATAAAGTAAATTTCAAAAGCGAGCGATTTTAATGTGTGTGTGTGCTCAGTCATGTCTGACTCTTTGCAAACCCATGGACTATAGCCTGCCAGGCTCCGCTGTCCTAAGGATTCTCTAGGCAAGAATACTGGAGTGAGTTGCCATTTCTTTCTCCAGGGACTCTACCTGACCCAGGGATCGAACTTTTTATATTCTACAAAATATTTAAAGAGGAAGTGGTGCTGGTGAAGATTCTTGACAGTCCCTTGGACAACAAGGAAATCAAACCAGTCAATCCTAAAGGAAATCAATCCTGAATATTAATTGGAAGGACTGATGCTGAAACTGAAGCTCTAATCCTTTGGCCACCTGATGCAAAGAGCTGACTCATTGGAAAAGACCCTGATGCTGGATAAGACTGCAGGCGGAAGAGAAGGGGGCGACAGAGGATGAGATGGTTGGATGACATCAACAATTCAATGGATGTGAGTTTGAGCAAACTCCAAGAGATAGTGAAGGACTGGGAAGGCTGGTGTGCTGCAGTCCATGGGGTTACAAAGAGTTAGACACAACTTAGAGACTGAACGATAAAAACAAATGCAAAGATTATATTAATACATAAAAAAATTAAGACTTGTGAACACTCCAATATAATATTTATATCAAACTTGATAAAATCAGTATAAAACAGAAGAGTGACAGGCTATTAATGACCCAAGTTGTATGAACAACATGCAATTGCTGATATTTAATCATTTTAACCTAGAAAAATGACAATTTTATGTAGATCAACATAGATCAACATATTCTAAATACGTATTAGCAAATCAAACCTAGTCTATGATCAGTTGAGGCAGTCTCTTTTCTACCATGACCAGTTAGTAGTCCATCCCAGAGAAGATGGGATTCCAGGCAGATCTAGGGCAGGGATGTGAACTGAAATAATCAAGCAGCATACAAAAATGAGGGAATGTCAGTGCCAGGGGAAATAGATGTTATTACCAATCATTCCTTTCTTTTTACCTTTCAGTCACTATAGTCTCATCCAGGAATGACCTGAATTCTCTTCTAGGCTCTGTTTATATCCTCCTTTCAGTCCAACCTCTATCTGGCAAGGGAATTTCTGCTATGCTCCTTTAAACTCCCCACTCACCATCCCATCTTACACGATATTTCAGCTAGAGCAAGGCTTACTTACGATAACACACCGTTCCACATATGTTAGGTCTGCAGAGACCTTGTGGAAACTGTAATTCCTGCCCTTAAACTTTACCGATTGTCTTCCTCATCATTGGATTCTACTATGGAAGGAAATGTGTTGGAGCAGTGGGTTAGAAGTAACATGTCTCTCATGCTTCCCTCCCTTTTTCTTCTTGAATATTCAGAAGTGTTTCCTTTTCTAGCTCTCAGGGGAACCAGAACTCAGTAGTGTAATGGTGCAGGCAAAAAGAAGTAAGAATAAAAAAATCTATTTCTCTTACATGCCCTAGATTCGACTATTTAGACACATAATTATTATCATATAAGATGTAATTGCAAAAGGAAGAACTTACCATTTTAAGAAATCTTTAAAAAGTAAATAGAGACACAGACATAGGGAACAAACTCATGGATACCAAGGGGGAAAGGGGAGTGGGATGAATTTGGAGATTGGGATTGATGAATATATACCATTGATACTATGTATAAAATAAATAACTAATGAGAACCTACTGTACAACATAGGGAACTCTACTCAATGCTCTGTGGTGACCTAAATGGGAAGGAAATCCAAAAAAGAGGAGATACATGTGTATGTTTAGCTGATTCACAAACTGTACAGTAAGCAACTATACTCCAATAAAAATTAATTTAATAAATGGTCCATGCTTCCATGTTTATTCAGAGTTATTGTGTTTGGTATAAAAGCTATGATAATCAAGCTTTTCTGGCTGAGTGGTGAGCAGGACTGTAGTCCCTAAGTTTCTTTGTCTCAGATAAATGCAGGTGGGATGTCAAAGTCACACACGTATTCCTTCACATTCATACTTAACTAACTCAGCAGTGACGTTTGTTCAGCAGTGTGGTAGTTTGGTTACATTAACAGAAGACTTAGTTCCATTTAATACAGTAACACTTTGAGAACAGAATCAATATTACTTTTTAATAAAGCCTTGCTGCAGGTCACGCAGCACACAGAAAATCGATGTCAAGATTATAACCTAGGCCAGTAGGCCAGTGTGACTTAATCTGTTACGCTGCTCACCTTCTCCAGGTGTGTGTGGGTTTTACAACATGGACCACAAGGGCATCAGAATTTGAAGTTCCCCCAGTAGGGATCCTGGAAGTCAGTAAGAGAAAAGGGTAGGATCTAGTTCAGATGAGGATGTTAAGCAGATAGTTATTATATTTCAGCAGGCTGGCAGGGTTCAGGATCCAGCAGCTCAGAGAATCAGCTGAAATAGCCCCCAAAGAACAGACTGGGCAGGGAGGTTGTCATTGCTGGGTTCTGTTCTTTTTTGTTTGCTAGATGAACCTCCACATCTAAATCGATTGTCAACAATAGGCTAGAATAGGCTTCATTGTGATGCTACGTGAAGGGCTCACTGGAACAAAGCTGGGCTTGGGTCAAGGCAAGGGTCAGTGACCTGACCACGAGGAGGGCACTACTTCCCTCCATGGCTGACTTTATATGGCTCCTTGGGTAGATCACTGTTTCCAGTGTTTGGTGAAACACCAATCTAGACGTTGCTGTAAAGACATTTTTTGATTCAATTAGCATTTAAATCAGTAAACTTTGAGTAAAGCAGATTCTCCTCAGTGATATGGCTGGGCCTCATCCAACCAGCTGAAAGCCTTAAAAGACTAAGTTCCCTGAGAGTCCATACTCCTGGCCTGCCCTGGATCTCAGATTGTGTGTCAGCCTACACAATTACATAAGTAAAATAAATCTCTCTCTATATGAATACACATCTGATCGGTTTTGTTTCTCTGGGAAACCTTGACTAACCCACTCCCTGGAAGAAAACTTGACTCAGCCCTGTGGAAATCACTTTCCACCATGTGGGTGTCACTAATTGCTACCACTTTAATTCTCCCACAGTGGGCCACAGAGCCAAGAGGCAGAATCAGCATTCTGCAGGCTTTCTCAGAAGTCACACTCTTCCTTTCAGGTAAAAATCCATTGTTCTTTTTTATTGATATTATTCAACCAAGGTAGTACTACTACTTTTAAGTTTCTTACCTTTGACATTGACCAACCTTCACACTACTTCTACTCATTCATTCAAGATAACAATGCCTGGCTCCAGCCTAGGCTTTGAGACAGTCACATCTCTCTTGCAGAATAGTTGTTAGGTGTGTCTAAAACGCTGAACATTGTGAGACTCATAGTAGGCACTTGATAGGTGTTATTAGCAATTATTATGCTTCTGTTCAGTACAGGTTCTTGTTCAGCCTTATGGGGCTTCAATAGCCCTAAGAAGAAGACTTCCAATACTCCTAGTTTCAAAGTTCTTTGACCTTTACTGCAAAATCTTTGACTTGAATTCCTCTTTGTCCACTCACTCCCCAGCAATATCTTCTATTTTGTTAGTTTAAGAGGGGAGCACGTTCTTTAAAGCTCCCCATCCACTTATCACAAACTCCTTTTATGTATTTCAGCACAAGAAAATGTCTATTTAAGAAAACCATTCCTATTATTTCCATGAGAAGGAAATTTCCCCAAACATGACTGGCCTCTTGCCCCATGACTTTCCTTTGCCCATCAGAAGGGAACAAGGTGTTATGATTGGTTGATGGCAGCATTAGCTCACATTTTTCTCAATTTGCATGGAGATAATTTCTCAAAAGTCAATTACCACAGGGATTAAATCTCTTTCTTAAACTCAGACTAGAGTAAAATTCTAGACAGTGCATTTGTTCTTCAAACATTAATCTCCTTTCAGGTGGTTGATCCTGTGATGATATGGGTTGGGGAGGATGGTTGGGCAGGGAGCATTAACAAGCTCATTTGGTTCTTACATTAAGCCAGCAATTTTGTTGGTGATAAGGAGCTGAAATTACTAGCCTTCTTAGAGCTCAGTTGTCATCATCAGAAACTATTCCACCTGTCTGAAATCTTACAGTATAAAATAATAATTTCTGACAGTACCTTTACACCCACAGGTTTTCTCACATATTTTCTTATTATAACTGTTCTTTTATCTCATTAAGACCTAGCCCTGAACTGCCTCTGTGCTTTGTCATAATAACCTGGAAGGGGCTATTGGATCTGCTGTCTAGAGTCCAGTGGGCTTTATGAGTTAGAAATCTCTAAAAGGTCACCGTTGAGAGACTGAAAGATCCCTGACAGACACAAGCAAGACACAAAAGGGAAAGCTCCATAAGGGGAAAAATGTCTGTTTGGTTGTGACCATGTTATGCCCTGAGATTCTTTAAGCATGAACCACTGGAACTCTGATGGGCAAGCATAGTGATTAGAAGTGATGAGAAGTCACATCCTGGCTCTGGACTCTAACTTTCGATAAACCTAATGTCTTCTAACCTCTTGACCATAACTGACAACAGGTCAGAGTCAAATCCCTTCTCTGATTAATTCCTTCTCTTTACCCAAAATGTGAGGGTTATTTTACTTTCTTTAGGATTTCAGAAGACAGTGATAATTGATGATACAAATTTCCAGTTCCAGAAGCAGGAGAGTTATACCAGACAAACAAAAAAGACCAAGTCAAGCTCTGTAATGTGATACCAGAGAGGGGATTTCCTTCATTTAGGAGTTCGGCTGATGCTTGGATATACCTATGCCACTGTCGACTTGCCTTGGCTTGACTAGAGGATGCTCATTTGAATCACTCACCGAGAGTAAGCTAGCTGCTAGTGCAGTCCTGCCTCACTCTGTTCTCACTGCACAGCAGCAGCAGTTACCAAGGTGGTGTTTCTGGGAACATAGAAAGAGGAAGGATTTGTCAAAATTTTGGATGGATTAAGTCATAGGTGGGTGGGTAGTCTAATCCTCTTCCAATCTAGGTTCCATTCTATAATTTTTAAAAAAATGAAACAAAGATGAATATTTTTAATAATAAAAGGTACAATTCACAAAGAAGATAGACATCATAAATGATGATACACCTAACAACAAAGAAACAAAGACACACAAAGCAAAAATAAGAAGAGATATAAGGGAAAAACAAAAAAATTTATAATCATAGTGAGGCATATTAAAATTTCTCTGAGAACTTTTTATCAAGTGCAGAAAAAATAATAGGAGCATCTTGAATTTTGTCATTAATAATTTAAATATAGTAGATTTCTGTTTATATTAATTTTATATCCTACACAAATATATTTAAAATTTTGAATCTCAAACATTATTATTAGATGTCCATAGGACATTTAGAAAAACTGGTAAAAAGATAAACATTACTAAACTTCAAAAGGTAGAATTTTTTGTGATTCTGTTATGCATATACACATGTATTATTTTTTAAATTATTTTCCATTATAGCTTATTACAAGATATTAACTATAATTCCCCATGCCATACAGTAAACCTTTGTTGCTTGTCACATATCTATTTTTTTTAAATTAGAAATCTAGCATTCTATTCATACTAAGTCAAACAAGTAGAATCAAAGTGTTATAAATTTTTTAGTTAGGCAAAAATTCAGAAGTTTTCTAAAATGTATATTATATATATTATTTGTATATATGTATACTAGAACTTTTCTACTGCCCTTGAGAAAGGCTTGAGTAAGAATATTTAAAAAAAAAAAGAAGAGATGAAGAAACTGGAGAACATAAACAAATGAAATGGAGTACTGAATATGAAATAGAAAGAGTGAAGCAAGCTAGATAAAAGTAAAAGATCCTCATAGTCCAGTTGTTTTTAAACATGGCTGCTCATTAGAAACATACCTGGAGCTCTGGTCTGTTTTTCCTTACACTATTTTCTCCTGCTCTGCTCCATGAAGGGAAGTTTGCTACTGGTTCATTTTGGGAAAATTCACAAAGAAAAACAATGAGTTCCGAGACAAAGAGATGCTGGGAAAAGCAGATGCAGAAATCATGGTGGCCTTATTTTTATCCGTTTGGTTATGGACACTAACAGCAATAGGAAGTGCAGGAGAAGTGTATCAGGTTCAGGGTAAGAAAAAGGATTACTTATTCTTCTTTAAGACAATGATTCATTCTGATTTTTCCTTACGATCAGGTTCATTTAACCTGGTCTTTCTTAGATTTAAGTGCCTGCCATCTTTAGAAATGGGCTTCCTTGGTATCTCAGTGGTAAAGAATCCACCTGCAATGCAGGAGATGCAAGATACACGGGTTCGATCCCTGAGTCGGGAAGATCCCCTGCAGGAGGGCATGGCAACCCACTGCAATATTCTTGCCTGGAGAGTCCCATGAACAGAGAAGCCTGGAGGGCTGAACTGAAGCGACCTAGCACAAGCGCAAGCATCTTCAAAAATGTAGAAGGCCAGGAGTCGGTGTGCCACAGAGTAATGGACACAGGTCACTACAGATAGGACATGTTCATATTCTATTAATGGAGAAAATGCAGATATAATATATATATGTGCATGAGTGCTAAGTTACTTCAGTCATGTCTGACTCTGTGCGACCCTATGGACTGTAGCCTGCCAGGCTCCTCTGTCCATGGGATTCTCCAGCAAGCATATATATATATATATACACTTATATATGTATATATAATACATATTTTATATATATATGATTTCATATCTGACATATATGACATAGTTCTTAGAATAGCAAGCCTTCTAATCAACTCTGATTTCCAGTATTTCAAGTACAATTTTACCTAGTCCCTGAGGAAGAAGTTACATGGAGTATGCTTATAATACCTCCCCAGTAAGAGAGAAAGAAGGTACTGCTGCTACATTGCTCATGTCAGAAACTAGTTATGAAGCTATAAATAACATTTATAACTTTTCCTCCATCTAATCCATATTCCATTTTCCCTCACTTCTGAGTATTGGGGCTCTTTAGTTCAGTTCATTTGCTCAGTCGTGTCTGACTCTTTGCGACCCCATGGACTGCAGCATGCCAGGCCTCCCTGTCCATCACCAACTCCCAGAGTTTACTCAGACTCATGCCCATTGAGTCAGTGATGCCATCCAACCATCTCATCCTCTGTCGTCCCCTTCTCCTCCCACCTTCAATCTTTCCTAGCATCAGGGTCTTTTCAAATGAGTCAGTTCTTCGCATCAGGTGGCCAAAGTATTGGAATTTCAGCTTCAACATCAGTCTTTCCAATGTGGGGAGACACTAATCTTTATTCCTAAAGCATCTGAGTCTTTAGCAGTCTTGCCTTTATTACTGTGGTCTTTAATTAGCATGTACTACTGACCTTGAAGTAATTAGATGTATTCAAGAGAATCCCCTGGATTCTCTCTGCCTTGATGGTATCTGTTTCCCTTTAATATTCTTACTTCTTTATTTATTTGTCTCTGTCAGGTCTTAGTTGTGGCATGAGGGATCTTTGATTTTCCTTGCAGGATCTTTAGTTGTGACATGTAAACCCTTAGTTGCAGCACGTGGGATCTAGTTCCCTGACCAGGAATTGAACTCGAGACCCCTGCATTGGGAGTGTGGAGTCTTAGCCATTGGACTACCAAGGAAGTCCCTTGTACCCTTATTTCAATATCTTTTTATTTCCCTGTTGATTGGTGGCTCAGCTGATGAAGAATCCACCTGCAGTGCGGGCGGGTTTGATCCCTGGGTTGGGAAGATCCCCTGGAGAAGGGAAAGGCTACCACTCCAATATTCTGGCCTGGAGAATTCCATGGACTGTATAGTCCATGGGGGTCACAAAGAGCTGGACATGACTGAGGAAATTACACTTTCAGTGGCATAGAGAGCCCAAGTCATTTAGGTGGCAATCTCCACTTACATGTCACCAGGCAAACACTGCTTACTGTTATGATGTTATTCCTTCCTTGAGAAGGTCTTTAACCTAACATAGTTCAGAATTGTGGGAATAGAAAGCAAGAGTAGGAATGTGGATTATTGGGTGTGATAGTAAAAGAAATCTCTTCTATCTTTGTTTCTCTAGTCTTAAACCTAGATATTTTGGAAATGGAATAAAAAAGCACCACTTGCAAGTCATTGGTTCAGAAAAAGAACGGCAATTTATGAAGTAGCGTTGCAGCTGTGTGCATAGTGCTTTCCAGCTAGCACCGTAACAAGAGTCTTCAATAGGCCATTCCAGTGATCTATAAGATCAGCTGCTTCTGTGTGAAGGAGAATATGGTAAGTTCCACAGATCCCATAGGTAGGAACTCATCACTCCACTTCTTTTATGGTGAAATAAGTTCCTCAATTAGAAACTATATTAATACTTTGTAAGGAACACCACAGTGACAATAAGGCATTGTTGCGTCTGTTCTTCGTGATGCTGGCAGAACCACTGTAGCCAAGGAAGGCAAACACACGTAGGGATAATTATCCCATCCAGTGAAAACAAATTTTCCTTTTCTTTAGGGTGGCAGAGGTCCAATACAATAAATTAGTGGAGAATGATTTGTCATGCAGGACATTAGCTGAAGATATGGGGCTTAATGTTTAATCCTGGGTATTGACAGTTGGGAGATCAATGGTTCCAATAGGCAGAAGCCATGCAGAGGGAAAATCCATCTTGTTGAGCTCATGCATTACCCCACATCCCACTGCAAATACTTGAGCCTATTAAACAAGTACCAGTGTTGCTCATAAAAGAGACTGATGGATGTTCACAGGATGGGCACCTTACTCACGTGGCTAATTGAGGGCTTCCCCTAATAGGCAACGTTGGATGACATGCAAATAACTCGCAAATGTGCTCATACTTCGTGCTCATTGTAAGAGGTGAATTCACACATGTAACTTCTCAGTCGTCACTAATCTTACAACTTGGTTTAGTCCACGATTCTGACCAGGTGGTGTTCATGAGCCAGTGTAGATCTTTATGATTATCCACTGTCTCCTTATCAGGCTACTAGTGTCTATTAGAGTCCAGGAACAGCCCAGAAGTTGGTTCTCTAAAGGAGAATGGTTGTTTGTAGAAAATGGAATGCCTTTTATCCAAATTTGTAGATATTTACATGATGATTTACAAAAAAGAAGAACTGAGTTGGGCAATCGGATTTCAAAGCTCAATATGAAATTACACTAATTAAAACAGTGTTCGACTGCTGTAAAGACACACAGATGGATCAGTGAAATAAAATACGGTCTAAAAATGCATCCAAATTTTTTGTTCAAATTTTTTACAAAATTTTTTGTCAAAAATCAGTTACTAACATATGTATCAATCCCTCTGACCATTATATATCTATAATGGTTTTATAATATATCTTGAATTTAAATAATATAATACATCTTGAATTTAAATGATGCCTCTAACTTTGTTCCTTTAAAAATTGTTTGTCTATTCAATATTCTGAACTTTCCCATATCATTTTGTATGCACTATGTCAATTTACTCCTCAAAAACCTGCTTGGCTTTTGATATTAAGCTTGGTTTCTGTATAAACTTTGGAAGGAGTTTCTTGAAAGAATTTCTCTCATGTTTTCTTCAATCATCAGCAGCTACTATTTTGCACTTGAGGAAGGTCCTGTGTACCTTAGGGAAGAGCTCTCTCACTTCTTATGCTCTGTCCCCAGTTTTTGGTATACTATTTCCATGCAGGAAAAATTAGTGTTTTATACTGACTTGTGTATAATCTTTTGTAAATATAGTGTTAATTTTTTATAGGATTTAAAAGCCCTTATTTCTCTTTACTTTTTCTATCAAATACTGAAAGAGAAGGGTTAAAATGTGCAACATAGTTGCGGATTTGATTATTTCTCTTTTTAGTCTGGTCAGGTTTTGCTTCATGTCTTTTGAATGTCTTTAGCTAGAAGTATACACATTTATGATTTCTATGTTTTCTTGATAAATTGCATTTCATCACTTTGTACTGTTCCTCTTTATCTCTGTTAATATTGTTTGTTCTGAAGTCTATGTTGCCTGATATTAATATAGTAAGATATTAATATGTTTGCTGTTCACAAAGTATATATTTTTTCAAGCATTTACTTTTAAACTTTTTGTGTATTTATATTTAATTTAAAATTATAATAATATAATGATATGATACCTCACTTTTATCTAGTTTGAAGTCTCTTGTATTTTCCTTTTATACCTTGTTTTATGCTAGATGAGCATCTTTTAGCATTCTACTACTTTCTTATTAATTATGGATTTTTAATGGTTGCATTTGCTTTGAAATATACATCTTTAACTTGTCAAAGTACACTTTAAAATATCATGTCAGTTAATGTATAACATAAGAAACACCCAAGAGTAGACTTCTGTTCTCTTCTTACCCCATTTTTGTGCTACTGTTATTCTTTTTTATTTCTGCATGTTATCAACTGTATTATATATATATATTTTTTTACATCAGAGAAGAGAACGTGATTTTTTATTTCATAGGGATTTTAAAAATTCCCTATTTGATCTTATCTTTCTTAGCTTATTATGACTGTTTCAGTTCAGTTCAGTCGCTCAGTCGTGTCTGACTCTTTGCGACCCCATGAATCGCAGCACGCCAGGCCTCCCTGTCCATCACCAACTCTCGGAGTTCACCCAGACTCACGTCCATCGAGTCAGTGATGCCATCCAGCCATCTCATCCTCTGTCGTCCCTTTCTCCTCCTGCCCCCAATCCCTCCCAGCATCACAGTCTTTTCCATTGAGTCAACTCTTTGCATGAGGTGGCCAAAGTACTGGAGTTTCAGCTTTAGCATCATTCCTTCCAAAGAAATCCCAGGGCTGATCTCCTTCAGGATGGACTGGTTGGATGTCCTTGCAGTCCAAGGGACTCTCAAGAGTCTTCTCCAACACCACAGTTCAAAAGCATCAATTCTTCGGCTCTCAGCCTTCTTCACAGTCCAACTCTCACATCCATACATGACCACAGGAAAAACCATAGCCTTGACTAGATGGACCTTTGTTGGCAAAGTAATGTCTCTGCTTTTGAATATGCTGTCTAGGCTATGTTAGGTCACTTTATTTACAGAAATTTATTTGAAATCATATTTTTATTTTTCAGTAATCAGCCAATAGTATTTTAAGAAAGACAATTAAGAGAGAAGATGTCTTAAATTTACCCACCCATTTACTATTTCTAGAACTTTTCTCCTCTGATAAATTGGAATTTACATATGGAATAATATTCCTTCATCCTGAAAACTTCATTTTATACTTCTGGTAGCCTAGAAATGCAGGCAAAGAATTCTTTCTGCTTTAATTTTTCTGAAGATTTCTGACTTACATTTTAACTTGATACAGAGGTTAAGGCTGACTTTTTTTTTTTCTCTTGCAGCCTGTTACTCATTTCTGTATTCTTATGTCTTGTTTCACTTCTATTAAGAAGTCAGTAGTGATTCTCATCTTTTGGCCCCTGTAATTAACATGTCTCATTTCTCTGGCTACTTTTATTTTTAAGCAATTTAGTCATTATATGCCTTGGAGTGTTTTCCTTTGTATTTCTCCTGCTTTCAGAGTTGTCAAATAGCTTTTTCTTCCCCATTGTTGAAATGATTATTACAGAGACTGCTTCTAGCCTTCTTCTTATGTCAGAAACATTCTCTTGCATGTCACCTTGACAATTTCAAAAGAATTTCTTAGAGGTATATATCCAAATATGTCCTTCAGTTCAGTTCAGTCACTCAGTCATGTCCGACTCTTTGTGACCCCATGGACTGCAGCATGCCATGTCTTCCCATCCATCGACAACTCCTGGAGTTTACCCAAACTCATATCCATTGAGTCAGTGATGCCATCCAGCCATCTCATCCTCTGTCGTCCCCTTCTCCTCCTGCCCCCAATCCCTCCCAGCATCACAGTCTTTTCCAATGAGTCACCTCTCTGCATGAGGTGGCCAAAGTACTGGAGTTTCAGCTTTAGCATCATTCCTTCCAAAGAAATCCCAGGGCTGATCTCCTTCAGAATGGACTGGTTGGATCTCCTTGCAGTCCAAGGGACTCTCAAGAGTCTTCTTCAACACCACAGTTTAAAAGCATCAATTCTTTGGCGCTCAGCCTTCTTCACAGTCCAACTCTCACATCCATACATGACCACTGGAAAAACTATAGCCTTGACTAGAGGGACTTTAGTTGGCAAAGTAATGTCTCTGGTTTTGAATACGCTATCTAGGTTGGTCATAACTTTCCTTCCAAGGAATAAGCGTCTTTTAATTTCATGGCTGCAATCATCATCTGCAGTGATTTTGGAGCCCAAAAAATAAAGTCTGACACTGTTTCCACTATTTCCCCATCTATTTCCCATGAAGTGATGGGACTAGATGCCATGATCTTTGTTTTCTGAATGATGAGCTTTAAGCCAACTTTTTCACTCTCCTCTTTCACTTTCATCAAGAGGCATTTTAGTTCCTCTTCACTTTCTGCCATAAGGGTGGTATCATCTACATATCTGAGTTTATTGATATTTCTCCCAGCAATCTTGATTCCAGCTTGTGCTTCTTCCAGCCCAGTTTTTCTCATGATGTACTCTGCATAGAAGTTAAATAAGCAGAGTGACAATATACAGCCTTGATATACTCCTTTTCCTATTTGGAACCAGTCCGTTGTTCCATGTCCAGTTCTAACTGTTGCTTCCTGAACTGCATATAGGTTTCTCAAGAGGCAGGTCAGGTGGTCTGGTATTCCCGTCTCTTTCAGAATTTTCCGCAGTGTATTGTGATCCACACAAAGCTAAGGCTTTGGCATAGTCAATATGTCATAAATACTTAAATCCTTAATTTAATGCTGTTAAGAGATTTCAGTGGCTTTCCTGGTGGTTCAGACTGTAAAGAATCCACCTGTAATGCAGGAGACCTGGGTTCTATCCCTGGATCAGGAAGGGTATTCCCTTGGAGAAGGGAATGGCTACCCACTCCAGTATTCTTGCCTGGAGAATTCCGTGGACAGAGGAACTGGGAAGGCTACAATCCATGGGGTAGCAAAAAGCTGGACATGACTAAGCAACTAACACTTAAAGTGATTCCAGAATAGATGGGTTTATTTTCACTCCCACATGCCCAGTGTCCTAATCCTTATCAGTACTCAGTGTTATCCAACTTTTAAATTTTGCTTATCTAATGGGTAATAAGTTGTATCTCCTTTTGCATTTATATGCCTTTATCTGTTTACTAGCAAGATTATTAATTTCTCGATACAAGTTTAGATAGTCAGTTCTACCCTTTGCGGATTTCTTATTAACAAATTATTTGTCAGATTTTGTCTTGTTCCCCTGTGATTTGCAGGCATTCCTATCTAGGTATTGATCCCTTGATATCATTAGGCTTTGAAAATATCATACTGTCATGTCAGACATCTGCTAACTTCATCTATAATGTCCTTAATTTAGCGTAGATATTTAAGGTTGTCAAATTAATTTTTCCCATACAGTTTGTACTTTGGGGTTCTATTAAGAAATACTTTGCACCCCAGTACCTCAAAGACATTATCCTGAGTTTTTACTTGCATGCTTTTTTTCCATAGAGGGAACAAATTTTCCTCTGGAACCCCTTTTTTCAACTGATATGTGATTCCACCTGTTTTTAGTCAGGGTTTTGGCAAGGAACTACAAGGCAGATTCAAATGACATTCTGAATATCATCAAATGAAGAACATGTTTATTTAAGAGTGATTGGAATTATGTGAGTCAACAAGATCCTCAAGATCTGGCTACTGTTGGCTACTGTTGGAACTTGTCACCCCTCATACATTAATGACAAATGACGAAGAGTGTTGTCGGAGCCTGGATGATCTGGAGCTGTGGATGATGGGCTACGGGCAGGAGCTGTAGTTGTAGGGGGATGAGCCCCCTGATGTGTGGCAACAAAACAGGAAGGGAGCAAGGAAAGAGATGCTTTGGCCTCTTTCTCTTCTCATCCTTCAGTCTCCCATGACTCTCATAGGCCAGAAGGGGAAGGACCCCAGGTGACTGACTTGGTAGAGAGCAGCTCTGCAAGCTGGAGAATAAAGGAAAGAAGGAGAGAATGGATCTGAGGGGACAAATGGAGAAAGACCTACATACACCACTTGCATCAAATACTGCATTTACTTTTCTCATCTCTCTAGTCTGTTCCATGTGGATTTGTCTTTTTGCACCAATACCACCCTGTGTCTTTTTACAATGGCTTTATTATATATGCTAATGTCTAGTACAGTGAATTTAGAAACATCTCTCTTTACTGTTTTATGATTATCTTTGTTATTAGTGAATGTTAATTCTTCCACATTATTTTGAGGTTAAGCTACCCTATTGCTCCTACCCTTCTGCTACCATTGTATTAGAATTTTATGGTCTGTAGACTAATATGATGGCAACTTTTATCTTTAATTTTATTTTATTTTTAAACTTTACATAATTGTATTAGTTTTGCCAAATATCAAAATGAATCCGCCACAGGTATACATGTGTTCCCCATCCTGAACCCTCCTCCCTCCCCATACCATCCCTCTGGGTCGTCCCAGTGCACTAGCCCCAAGCATCCAGTATCGTGCATCGAACCTGGACTGGCAACTCGTTTCTTACATGATATTTTACATGTTTCAATGCCATTCTCCCAAATCTTCCCACCCTCTCCCTCTCCCACAGAGTCCCTAAGACTGTTCTATAAAGTGTTAATATTTTCCTCCTCCCTGAACATGATATTGTTATCCAGGTTTTTAGGTTTAGAAAAATATTCTTAAAATTCCTAAGCAATCTCACACATTATTTAACTTAAGCTAGAGAAAAGTACTATTCTTGAAAATTTGTATTTCTCTATTTTCTTATTACTTTCCATGTAAATTATTTCATCCACTTTTGTTCATTTTTCTCCTTCCTTTCTCATACTTGTGCTACTTTGACAGCTTCACTTTCTGATCATGTTAGATAAAAACATTTAATTATTTAGATTTATTTATTTATTTTTTGAATTGTATACTAGTTATATTTTTAATATTTTGAGGGACCTCCACACTGTTTTCCAAAGCGGCTCTACCAATTTACATTCCCAACAACAGTGTACAAGGGTTCCCTTTTCTCCAAGTCCTCCCCAACACTTATTTGTTGTCTTTTTGACAAGAATCATTCTGACAGGTATGAGGTGATATCTCATTGTGGTTTTATTTTACATTTTCCTGATCAGTAATGTTGAACATTTTCACGTGCCTACTGGCCATCTGTATGTCTTTGGGAAAATGTCTATTCAGGTCCTCTGCCCATTTTTAAAATCAAGTTGTTTTAATTTTTTACACTGAGTTGTATGAGTTCTTTCTATACTTTGGATATTAACCCCTTATCAGACATATAATTTGCAAATATCTTCTCTCATTCAGTAGGGTGCCTTTTTATTTTGTTGATGAATTTTCTCACTGTTTAAAAGATTTTAAGTGCTGTTTATTTATGTTTTTCTTTCCCTTGCCAGAGGAGACAGATAAAAAAACAAAAAAATTACTAAGACTGTGCCAGAGTGTAAAAGAGAAATATTGCAAAGATTTTTTTTCCTCATTAAAAAAAATGTTTTTGGAGATTTTTAAAGCTAGCCTTTATCAAGGAAGATTCTTTCTATTTCCATTTTCAAAGATTATAGTCAGAATATTCCCTTATATAATATTCTTTAGACCTCATAGTGTTATTTCTCCTTCATACTGCTGCTAAGTCACATCAGTCGTGTCTGACTCTGTGTGACCCCATAGATGGCAGCCCACCAGGCTCCCCTGTCCCTGGGATTCTCCAGGCAAGAACACTGGAGTGGGTTGCCATTTCCTTCTCCAGTGCATGAAAGTGAAAAGTGAAAGTGAAGTCACTGAGTCATGTCCGACTCTTCGCGACCCCATGGACTGCAGCCTACCAGGCTCCTCCATCCATGGGATTTTCCAGGCAAGAGTACTGGAGTGGGTCGCCAGTGCCTTCTCCTTCATAGATAGTTTAAATTGATCCAGATGACATGTTACATAATAAACATTGTTTCATGCTTTACTTTCAAGGGGAGGCAAGTCAAGTTGAAACCTGTGCTTGCTTGAGAATTGTTGCATCCTAATGGTAAAAATGAGTTTGAACAAGCAGCCGTACACATTGGGTGAGACCGCCACTTTCGCACTTCTTTTGTGAGGGGAATATACATTTTAGGCTGGAAAACTAAGCTGTTGCACACAGGCATCCACTGGGGTTCTTACAGAAAGCCCTGTGGGTTCCCATGTGACCACAGCACATCTGCTTGCAGTTTCTGTGACAGCAGGAGCCCAGCTGATCCAGGTAGAGATCGGCAGGCATTTGGGTGAGGTCCTTTCTGAAGAGCCTGGAGTCTTTCTTAGATCTGTCTTTTATTTTGGGGAACAAGTAAATGAGAAAATTTGAGATGCTTCTCTTTGGTTTATTTCCTTCATTACTCCTTTGCTTGACTATATAAGCTGCATAGGAAGCTACCCAGTATTTTTGATTTTAGGTCCTTTTTATTCTGTCTGGGTTTTGTTTTGATGTTTATTTGTCTTTGTTTTTGTTTTTGCTCCTTTTTCACTTCTTTTCTTCAGAGTAATTTGCTTTAGAGGTTAAGAAAAGTTGTATGTCCAGTAGGTCTCTATTATTTTAAAGAGTAAACTTATTTCAACTTCCATTAGAAATGAGCTTAGAAATAACTCTATGTATACTGAGTACCAACAAGTATGTGCTACTCATTCCTTTGGATTGATGATAATAATAAAAAAACATAGATCTGTTCAAGGTATCTCTAAAATAGACTAAACTAATTGTTCCATTTCTAGATAGAGTAGAAGCCAAAATTGTGCCTTAAGTAACTAAGTCTCTGAAAATTAAAAAAAAGTTGTAATGAGGTGATTCACTTTATATATACATATTTGCATATATATTAATATGCTTCATGTCTTTTTATAAATCATAAATATAAATCTCCCACACACATAAGATATAATTTCAGTGATTCTTAGCCTGCATGTGTGTTTAAGAGTGGGTGAGATACATTCAAAGTATCTGGAAGGAAAGTAGGTCTTTAAGCAATTTTGGTAAGCTGGCTCACCAGTCTTGAAATGCTTGCCTTTGGTCTTTCATTTTAAGAAAACTTTAAAGATAAATATTTAATTTGTATAAATATTATTTATAATATATTTGCATTATACAGAATAACAGTAAACTGAACAACCATGTAACTGCAATCCATTTAAGTAAAAAGACATGTTTCATCATTAAATGAGGTAAAAAAAGACCCAAGTTAGTTTCCAAGAGACAGCTTCCTAAAGTTAAGGACCAGGCTTATATTTTACTTTCTGCTCCATCTTCAGCCTGTGGCTTTCACCTCAAGGTCCAGGTTCTATCTTAGGTATAGCCAAAGGATGGGCTTCAGTCTGGCTGTAAAGAGGAAGGGAAGGTTTCTCTTCTGAATTTAGGGATTAAAGTAAGTTCTTTATAGTTCTGTTTACATCACACTGACCAGAAATCAGTCCTATAGCTCACCTGGCTGCAAGGAATCTGAAAAGTGTAGTCTTTGAGTTGTCCCAGTTACTCAATGAACATTGGATAGTCTGTCTAAGTAAGGAAAGATTTGTCTTTTTTAAAAGACAACAGGCGATTTGAATGGCAAGGATTAATTAATATATTTTAGATATTGAGCCTTTTGAGCTCTAGTTGTTGTAAATGTTTTCTTTATCAGGACTTGTCATTTTGCTTTCTTTATATCTTTTGATATAAACACACTTAAAGTTAATGACGTTGAATTTAACATTTGCCATCATTTTATTCGGTCTGAGGAATTTGTTCATATCCCAATTACATGAAGAGTCTGTTGTTACCAAGTGGTCTAATATTTGCATAGATTTGGTTTTCACGTCCATGTCTTTGATCTGTGTGTGGTGTGAATGGAGATTCCAAGGCTCTGCTTCTCTGTGCATTGTCTCTTGTCTCAGCACCATTCACAGAACAGCAATTCTTTCTTCAGTTTGCAGTCCTAGTGTTATCCTGGATCAGGTTTCCACATGTTTGAGTATAATATTGGAAGAAGAAAAAAAAATCTTACTTCTTATTTCTTGTATCTGATTGAGCCAAGATTTTCTGCCAGGCAGTTAGCACACTTTTATAGCTGAGCTTTTTTCTGCAGGCCCTCTGGGAAGCTAATGGGGAGTCCAGCTCCCACCTCTCTGATGTGGCGTTTCCTTTGAATGTGGAAGTAGTGGATGGAGCCAGAAGTTCGTAGATCCAGGCAGACCCTGCCTGTAATAGAGGAATTATGAATGTTTTGCCAAAACTGGCCTGTTGCCCATAGTAGAAGGCACACGAGTGTTTCCATTAGGAAGTGAGGCAACATCAGAGGCAGCAGACGGGGCTCCGAGTGAATGGCTTAAGCCAAGATGCAGTTGAGGCCAAGTGAATCTGGGATGTGCGTAGCTGAGTTCTGTACACTGTTCACGCTCTTGTCTACCACAGCTGCCCTCCACAGTAGTCATTTAATGAAGGCATGAGCCACGGTAAAGGCACAGGGAAGAGGGAGGAAAAGACCTAATCTCAGTGGGTCTGACACCTGTGGTTTGCTAAGTTATTCAGTGGCACATCAAAGAAAATTCCCTCAAAAGGCAGGATTTCAAAATTGTCTCTGTTTATCATTTTCCTATGTTACCCACAATTGCTATTTCATTTTCCAGGTGTGATGGAGCCTGCATTTTCCTATGTAACTGGATACTCTGTAGCCATTCTCTTACAAATGGTAGTACTCCCCTCAGGTAGGGTTATCTACTTCTTTTTCATGGTAAGTTAGGTCTATAAGGGAAAATAATGAAGATAAAGGACATGGAAGGAAATGAGGAAGCTTTTCCATTGCTGTTCTCAGATTCTACCTTTTCTGTTCTAGTCTTGAGGATAAAAAATGAGTGTTAAAACAACTTATAAGACATTATTTTAATTTCTGTGTCTTCCTGAGCCCCAGCTCCATGCCACAGTGCTGCTATGATGTACCAACAAGGGAGACTTCCCTCGCCGGCTGTCCAATGGTTAAGAATCTACACTTCCACTGCAGGGGCCGCAAGTCTGATCGCTGGTCAAGAAACTACGGTCCCACATGCCATGTGCTGTGGCCAAAAGAAAAACAAAACAAAATAAAACTAGCCATATGTTTAAAAAAATAGTGATGTGCTAAGGAGAAGAGACAGATACCTGTCCAACATCCACCTTTGGGAGCCTCAAATTCTCACTGGCAAATCATAATAAATAGATCCCTTATGTTTAAGAACAAACCATGGTCATTTATGTGGTAATATGAATTGTAAGTTTAGTAGGACCTCAGATAAAGAAGTTGGTATGAACTGGAGCTGTTCACAAATTTTCTTAGAACAATAGGCCTTAAGTCTGATAAATCAGATACCTTATAGTGAAAAGGATAAACATTGGTGGCAGAGAAATGAACGAATCTGGTATACTTGAAAGGAGGGAAAAGTAAGATTATAGGAAGAGCTGTGTGATAGCTTCATAGCAAATTATCTCCAAGATTAGTGATTTGGAGTAACCATTTTATTATACCTCATATCTTGTTGGTCAGGAATTCAAGTCAGTGCTCAGCTGGGTGAATCCTCTGAGGTCTCTTTGTATATTCAGCTTGTGGGCAGAGTGGTGCAAAGAGTTCAAGGCGGCTTCATTTATATGTCTAGCATTTTGGCAGAGTAGGCTGGAAGGCTGGGGTCCCTTGGCACTGTCAACTGGCATGTTAACACATGGCCTTTCTGTTATGATGGTTTCAGGGTCATCAGACTTTGTATATGGCTACTGATGGCTTCCAGAAAGAATGAAAAAAAAAAAAAAAAGGAATGAGACCTGCTCATTTCTAAGACAGACCCAGGAACGATTACAGGTAGTCTTCCGCCATATTCTATTGAGCAAAACAGTATCAGAGGACAGTTTTAAAAGGAGGGGAAACGGGCACTTTCTGTTCATGGATGGAGCATCAGAAAATTTGTGGCCATCTTTAATGCACCAAAAACTGATATTGAAAAAAGAAGCTGGTGTATTTGATAAGCAAAGGCTGTTATTCAGCCATAGTGGTCCACATCCCTCCTCCCAATGGTGTGAGCTATTCACATTCCTTTATTAAATATTTATGGAGTACCTCCCATCTTCAGGCAATGTTTTATGCCCTGGGGATAATACAGAGCATTTTTTAAAAGACAGAGACTCTGTTGTTGTACAACTTACATATTAGTTGGTTATAAGAGAAAATAAAGATAGGAATTTAAAATATCAGCAATAATAAGTGCTATGAAGATATGACTAGGGGAAATGTTAAGTGGGTGGTGATAAAATTTTTCCCTAAGAAGTTGACATTGAAGCTGGGACCTGAGAAGGAAGAAGGGAGCAGGGATGGGAGAGTGTGAAAGAAGAGCACTGCTGTCAGGGGGAAGGTGTCTTTGAGAGCAAAGTTGAAAAATCAGAAAGGACTTGGCATCAAGAGCTAGGAATTAGGCCAATGTGTCCAGAGCAGACCTAGGTAAAGCTTTCTCCTGTGGCCTTCAGAATAAACCCTTGACCTCCGACTTCCTCCACAGAGCAGTTCACTGTGAGCAGCTCCAGGAGCCACCAGGTGGCCTGGGGGGTGGCCATGCTGAGCTCAGCTGCCAGCTGTCCCCACCACAGAGTGCAGAGCACATGCAGGTGGGCTGGTTTCAGGAGTACTATTCCCAGCTGGTTTACCTGTACAAGGACAGGGAAGAAGTCTCTGGAAAAAGCACTTACAACTATGTGAATCGCACAGTACTCCTGAAGGACACCCTAGGAGAAGGCAGAGTCACCCTCAGGATCCATAATGTCAGTGTTCTCGATGGGGGACAGTACCACTCTTTCTTTAAAGATGGTGACACCTCTGAAGAGGCCATCATGGATCTGAGGGTAGCAGGTTAGGACAAAAAAAGTAATCTCCATGTTTCCTTGGTAACACTACCCTGAACCACTTCCGGAGATAGTTTGCTTATTTATATATGTGCATAATGTACGTATACATACATATGTGTATGTCCTTGCAAACATATAGACATACAAGTATTTATCCTTATATAAATATTTATATATCCATAACTTCTTTCCAAATGCTAATACAGTATATACTTGTCTTGCAACTTGTTTTTTTAACCTAATAGTGTAAACTGAAGTCATATCAGTGTATTGATTTTTTTTCCTAGCCCTTTCATGGTTGCAAAGTTTTCCATTGCGTGGACGATTCAGAATTATTTTACCCATATCCTGTTAAAGGACATATAGGTTGCTTTCAACCTTTTGATAAGCAAGCAATACTCTATTTAATTATTTAAATAAATTACTACATATGTAATTTCACACATGTCCAAGTGTATGTCTGTGTTTAAAACTTTAGCATCAGTTTGTCAAATCACACATATACTCACACAAACACGTGGACACACACTCACTCATATTGTTTGGGCTTTTAATTCAGTTCAGTTCAGTCACTCAGTTGTGTCCAACTCTTTGCAACCCCATGGACTGCAGCATGCCAGGCTTCCCTGTCCATAACCAGATCCCAGAACTTACTCAAATTCATGTCCACTGAGTCTGTGATGCCATCCAACCATCTCATCCTCTGTCATCCCCTTTTCCTCCTGCCTCAATCTTTCCCAGCATCAGGGTCTTTTCCATGGCATCAGTTCTTCCCATTAAGTGGCCAAAGTATTGGAGTTTCAGCTTCAGCATCAGTCCTTCCAATGAATATTCAGGACTGATTTCCTTTAGGATTGACTGGTTTGGTTCCCTTGCAATCCAAGGGACTCTCAAGAGTCTTCTCCAAAACCACAGTTCAAAAGCATCAATTCTTTGGCACTCAGCTTTCTTTATGGTCCAATTCTCACAGCCATAGATGATTACTGGAAAAACCATAGCTTTGACTAGATAGACCTTTGTCAGCAAAGTAATGCCTCTGCTTTTTAATATGCTGTCTAGGTTGGTCATAGCTTTTCTTTCAAGGAGCAAGTGTCTTTTAATTTCATGGCTGTCGTCACCATCTGCAGTGATTTTGGAGCCCAAGAAAATAAAGTCTGTGACTGTTTCCATTATTTCCCCATCTATTTGCCATGAAGTGATGGGACCAGATGCCATGATCTTAGTTTTCTGAATGTTAAGTTTTAAGCCAGCTTTTTCACTCTTCTCTTTCACTTCCACTAAGAGGCTCTTCAGTTCCTCTTTGCTTTCTGCCATAAGGGTGATGTCATCTGCGTATCTGGGGTTATTGATATTTCACTCAGCAATCTTGATTCCACCTTGTGCTTCATCCAGCCCGGTATTTCGCATAATGTACTCTGTATATAAGTTAAATAAGCAGGGTTATTTAATATATATAGCCTCAACATACTCTTTTCCCGGTTTGGAACCAGTCTGTTGTTCCATGTCTGGTTCTAATTGTTGCTTCTTGACTTGCATCCATGTTTTTCAGGAGTCAGGTAAGGTGGTCTGGTATTCCCATCTCAGAATTTTCCAGTTTGTTGTGATTTACACAGTCAAAGGCTTTGGCCTTGACTCAATAAAGCAGTAGTATTACTCAATCAATAAAGCAGAAGTAGATGTTTTTCTGGAATTCTCTTGCTTTTTCTATGGTCCAATGAAAGTTGGAAATTTCATCACTGGTTCCTCAGCCTTTTCTAAATCCAATTTGGATGTCTGGAAGTTCACAGTTCACATACTATTGAAGCCTGGCTTGGAGAATCTTGAGCATTACTTTGCTAGCATGTGAAATGAATGCAATCGTGCAGTAGTTTGAGCGTTCTTTGGCATTGCCCTTCTTTAGGATTGGAATGAAAACTGACCTTTCCCAGTCCTGTGGCCACTGCTGAGTTTTCCAAATTTGTTGGCATATTGAGTGCAGCATTTTCACAGCATCAACTTTTAGAATTTGAAAGAGCTCAACTGGAATTCCATCACCTCCACTAACTTTGTTCATGGTGATGCTAAGGCCCACTTGACTTCGCATTCCAGGATGTCTGGCTCTAGGTGAGTGATCATACCATTGTGGTTATCTGGGTCATTAAGATATTTTTTGTATAGTTATGTGTATTCTTGCCACTTCTTCTTAATATCTTCTGCTTCTGCTAGGTCCATACCATTTCTGTCCTTTATTGTGCCCATCTTTGGATCAAATCTTCCCTTGGTATCTCTAATTTTCTTGAAGAGATCTCTAGTCTTTCCCTTTCTATTGTTTTCCTCTATTTCTTTGCACTGATCATTTAGGAAGGCTTTCTTATCTCTCCTTCCTATCCTTTGGAACTTTGTATTCACATGGATATATCTTTCCTTTTCTCCTTTGCCTTTAGCTTCTCTTTTTTTTCTCAGCTATTTGTAAGGTCTCCTCAGAAAATCATTTTGCCTTTTTGCATTTCTTCTTCTGGGGTGTGGTTTTGATCACTGCCTCCTGTACAGTGTTACAAACCTCCATCCATAGTTTTCAGTCACTCTCTATCAGATTTAATCCCTTGAATCTATTTCTCACTTCCACTGTATAATTGTAAGGGATTTGATTTAGGTCATACCTGAATGGTCTAGTTCTTTTCCCCACTTTCTTCAATTTAAGTCTGAATTTGGCAATGAGGCATTCATGATCTGAGCCACAGTCAGTTCCTGGTCTTGTTTTTGCTGACTGTATAGAGCTTCTCCATCTTTGGCTGCAAAGAATATAATCAATCTGATTTTGGTATGACTATCTGGTGAAGTCCATGTGTAGAGTCTTCTCTTGTGTTGTTGGAAGAAGGCGTTTGCTATGACCAGTGCATTCTCTCACCAAAACTCTGTTAGCCTTTGCCTTGCTTCATTCTGTACTCCAGGGCCAAATTTGCCTGTTACTCCAGGTATCTCTTGACTTCCTACTTTTGCATTCCAGTCCTATATGATGAAAAGGGCTTTTAATTAGACTTCATTAAATTGACAGAGAAATTTAGAGAGAACTGATATTTCTTTCTGCACCTGGTACAATTTATTCTCCTGCATCGGTATGAACTCTACAGGATCCTAATCCATAGCATCACTTTCTATGTTGAAATTTCTGTGTTGATAGGTGCCAAACTCCTTTAATGAAGGGTCTCTTCTACTTTTAGGGAACTCCAAGCTGCTCATTATTTTCAAATTGCCTCTAGGTGATCAGAAAAGGTCTCCCGGGGGAAAGGCCAATAACTGTCTGGTATCTATACGGGTATGGAGTGGGGTTGATGTACCAAGATCTTCACCCTCCTGGGCCTCTAGTTTCCAGTCCTTTCTCTTCTACCCCCAGAAGTTCTCTTAAAAAAAAAAAAAAAAAAAAAAACACGGTCATGAGTTACCTTCCTGACAAGCTATGACCAAAGGCAGAAATGGCTACACCCTCCCTGAATTCCAATCCATTACCTCTCCATGGACTGTAGTCCGCCAAGCTCTCTGTCCATGGGGATTTTCCAGGCAAGAATACTGGAGTGGGTTGCTATGCCTTCCTCCAGGGGATCTTCCCAACCCAGAGATTGAACCCTGGTCTCCTGCATTGCAGGTGGATTCTTTACCATTTGAGCAACCAGGAAAGCCCAAAAATACTGGAATGGATAGCCTATCCTTTCTCCAGGAGATCTTTCCTACCCAGGAATCAAACCAGAGTCTGCTGCATTGCAGGAGGATTCTTCACCAGCTGAGCTACCAGGGAAGCCCTATACCTCTCCAAGTCCTGTAATTTCTCTGTCTTGTTAGACATTCGAGAAAATCTTAGGGGATGAGTTTTTGTTATTTCCTTCACCAATCTTCAGCAGAAAGATTGGTTCAAAATACTACATCATCATCACTACTCTAAAGACACCATTGATATTTTTTAAGTTGTATTTATTATTTGTATACTTGTCTACTCCCCCAAATAAATTGATTCCATTTCTGTGCTCAAAGAGTGATGCGAATTTCAAAATAACCACTATAAAGACGGGGATACCTAGTGGAATTTGGTTTTAGCTTTGGATTAAAAAATTTTTTTCATTTTGTATTGAGGTATGCTTTATATACAGTAGAGTGCACAAATCTTAAAGTACAGCTCAGTGAATTTTTACATATTGGGATACCCATGAACTTGCCCTTCAGATGAAGATATTACCCAGATGGTTCCATCTTGCTCCTTTGTAGTCAATACCATTCTCTTCCTACTGAGGGAAACAGTCCTTTAACTTCTATCACCATAGATGAGTTTGCCTCTTCTAGAACTTGATATAAGTGAAAACATATGTTTAATATTTGTGATTACCATTACCTGCTCATCATTATTCATTTATGTTGTGACTAGCAAAAGTTTGTTCTTCTGTATTTCTTGTAGTATTCTATGTTATGACTGAACATTTGGGTTACTTTCAGTTTGGGGCTATTAATGAATAACACTGCCATGAATATTCTTGAAAATCCTTTTAGATGGACATTAGTACTCATTTCTCTTACATTGTTAAGTAGGAGTGAAATTGCTGGGTCATAAGTATATGCTTAATGTCCGTAGATACTAATAATTTTCCACAGAGATTGGACCCATTTACCTCCCTGGAGCCAACCGTGTAGAAGACCTCTGCCATCCCCCTGTCCCTTGGTAATGCTGGTCCCAGTCCTGTGCATCGTAAACATGTTTACCCCAGACATTCTGTTGGGGGTAAAGTGGTATCTCATTGAGATCTTACTTCGCCTTTCTCTGAGAGCTGGTGATATTGAGCATCTTTGCATGTATGTGTTGACCATCTGAAGATATATATATGCCGGAGTCCAGCTCCAGCAGCCAGGGATTCAACCTGAAGTGGTGAGTGGTGTTGGCGAGAAACTGAGGCAGTCCCTCAGTTTTCTTGGACTGCCTGTTTATTTCAAGCTTATGATTCTCTTTTATACTTTTACAAAAGCATTAGGTCAGAGGTTTGATATTTTTAGTTCCCACTGACCCAGATTTGTTGTCTCCATAAATCATTGTTGCCCCTCAAAAGGAGTTTTTGCCTCAGCGATTCTCTTATCTACTTTTTCTCATGTATCCTTGTGAATACACTGTAACTCATGCTAATGTCTGGGCTGCATACCACATTCCTCAGTTTATTTCTTATCTTTCTAAATCCTGTTTGCCCCTAGAATCCTAAGCTCACTATTTCTTAGAAAGGGCTTCTAGCTAATAATATCTCTAAAGTCCCTAATTTTTATAAGCTATAGTAGAATATGCTAACATTACAGCATCCCTTAAATTTTTAGCTTCTAACTATTTTAATTATTCCTAAGCCCTAAATTCAGCAAACTCCTTTGCCATAAACACTTTCCTCACAAATAGGCTTCAGATAGCAATCCCTCCCATGGTCTCAAGCTATGGCCTGTGTGTTCACCCTGGAACACTTTTTTGTAAAAGTCCTTGAACAAATGTCAGTGTTAACTTTATGAATTATTCTCTGAGCAGAGCGGCAGAAGGCTTTGTGCCTTCTCATGCTCCTCTCAAAAACAATAAGCACCTTAATATTCCTTTTCAGTCAACTCAGCTGAGGAGAGGAAAAGACAAGTCAGAATTACAAGGCCTAACTCCTTCATCCCAGGACCATGCCTGCAGAATGAGGAGAGGGGTCTGGGGCCATGCCTCCATTTTGTCAGTAATGCCTAATGCAGTTCCCGACATATATACATACATATATATATATGTATGTGTATATATATATATATATATATATATATATATATATATATATAATCAAATGCTTCAAATCTTTGCTAATTTTAACAACCAGGTTTGCTGTCTTATTGATTTATAGTATTTTAAAAATATATTTTAGATTCAGATTCTTTCTCAAATGTATCATGAACATCTTCTCCTAGTCTATAGCTTGCTTTTTCACCTTCTACCTGTTGTCTTTGGATAAACAGAAATTATTAACCACTGTAAAGTCTAATTTATGAATTATAAACATAATGATAATCTTTTTGTCTATGGTTCATACCTTTAGTGTCCTGCTATCCTGGATTTGGATTGGAGTATTCAGTTCAGTTCAGTTGCTCAGTCGTGTCTGACTCTTTGTGACCCCATGAATTGCAGCATGCCAGGCCTCCCTGTCCATCACCAACTCCCGGAGTCTACCCAAACCCATGTCCATTGAGTCGGTGATGCCATCCAACCATCTCATCTTCTGTTGTCCCCTTCTCCTCCTGCCCTCAATCTTTCCCAGCATCAGGGTCTTTTCAAATGAGTCAGCTCTTCTCATCAGGTGGCCAAAGTATTGAAGTTTCAGCTTCAACATCAGTCCTTCCAATGAACACCCAGGACTGATCTCCTTTAGGATGGACTGGTTGAATCTCCTTGCAGTCCAAGGGACTCTCAATAATCTTCTCCAACACCACAGTTCAAAAGCATCAATTCTTCAGCACTCAGCTCTCTTTATAGTTCAACTCTCACATCCATACATGACCACTGGAAAAACCATCGCCTTGACTAGATGGACCTTTGTTGGCAAAGTAATGTTTCTGCTTTTCAATATGCTGTCTAGGTTGGTCATAACTTTCCTTCCAAGGAGTAAGCATCTTTTAATTTCCTGGCTTCAGTGATTTTGCAATGATCTGCAATGATTTTGGAGCCCCCCAAAATAAAGTCAGCCAATGTTTCCACTGTTTCCCCATCTATTTGCCATGAAGTGATGGGACTAGATGCCATGATCTTCGTTTTCTGAATGTTGAGCTTTAAGCCATCAAGAGGCTCTTTAGTTCTTCTTTACTTTCTGCCATAAGGGTGGTGTCATTTGCATATCTGAGGTTATTGATATACTCCCGGATTGGAGTACTACCCTTGCCCTAATCTGCCCATCTGTATTAAACTTACGCATATAGCGGACCACAGAGAATCAGAGGAAACATTTATGTTTCAGCTTTTGAGTCTACAACAATAATTATAATGGCATTTCTGTCTTCTCCTTCAGCTCTAGGCTTGGATATACAGATTAATGTTCAAATTCCTGATGCAAAAGGGCTCATGCTGGAGTGTAACTCGGGAGGGTGGTTCCCATCACCCCAGATGGAGTGGAGAGACAGCAGGGGAAACGTAATTCCACACTCATCAAAGTCCTCCTCAGTGGATGGAGCTGGATTATTGCACCTGAAGATGAGTGTTCTTCTCAAAAACAGCACCCACAGTCCTGTCACTTGCTGCGTTTGTAATCCAGTCACTGGTCAAGAGAAAAGGGCAGGTGTTATCCTACCAGGTGAGTGCTTGTGGCTTGGCTCTATCAAGGAGAAACTATTTTCATCTATGTGACAGATGAAAGATAAAGCTGACTGAAATAAATAAACGTGAAATTGCTTTATAAACTACAAACTGCTCTAGACATGTAATATTTAAACCTTATTAAGTTCCCAGGAGCAGGGAAAACATAGGATGTGAAAGGGGATATTTCTTTAAATGGAAATAATTACATTAATTAGATAAAGAGCCCTTACTCTGTTTAGCATGTTAAGGTTTCAAAAATTATATGTCATTCAAATGCTAGATCCACTATTCTCTAGCTTTGTGAACTTTGTTCTTTGAGTGCAATATTCACTCTTTCTAGATTTCTAGATCCACTTAACCTTTAAGACCATTCATTTTTCTCGTTTGGAAATGATAGCATAGATAGATGGCATTTTGAATTTGAAATAAAACATTGCAAATGAAATGGCTTTACAAGACATAAAGCAAAATGCAGAACTAAGAGTGACTTAACAATTACGGATGCCACAAGTGGTCTTTATTACCACCTTATGCATAGATATACAGAACAGTTAGTAGATATCCAGCAACCAGGAAGTGACAAATCCAAGATTTGGGCCCAGTTCACACGGTGAGTACCTACAATCTGAGCAAGGCTGTTTTTTTTTCTGACAAAGGGTAAGTGTGACCAGGGAAGTCAGAGGTGAACACAATAAACTGTGTCCTTTGTTCTTCGGCCAGTGACCAGGAATAGTCCCCAAAGAAGTCAAGGTGGATGGAAATGACAGGAGGTGAGAAAAGGCCCATTTAGTTAGAACAACAGTTCAACTGTTACACAGGAAGATTACTATCCCCAGCAGTAGTTCAAACACAACAGAAATAGCCAAATAATTTACGAGGCTCTCGGTACTCCTTGACATACTCAGATACCTGGGTTCTTTCTACCTTACTGCTCTGCAACCTCAAGGGTTCTAGTCCTCCTTGCATGGTTAGGTCTGATTTTCATCATTACAACTTTATCCCAAGTCTTGGGGATGTAGAAAGGGAAGAAGCAGAAAAAAAGCAATTTTCTTTCACATTTGGAAGTTGCATAATCACTCCAGTTGTATCCCATTGACTTAATATTAATTGCCACAGCTAACTGCCAAAGAGACTGACGTATAATCTTTCACTTGGTGACCACATGTCACTGTAGTAGCTAGAATTGGGGTTTCTGTCCATGGGGTTGCAAAAGAGTCAGACACAACTTAGCAATTAAATGACAATTACAGGTCACTGGCAATTGATAGTAGTGTTGGGCAAATGCTGGCATTACACTTTTCTGCACTTTGGGGAGTATGAGGACTTCCTTGATTTATTTCCACTGAGAAATTCGTAGCTTTACAAAATATTTTGAGAAGGATATTGGGTTTTCTTTCCTAGGAGAAGTTTTATCATGTCAGTCCTAAACTAGAGAGAATTTAAACTGTGAATTTAAACTCTGAATTTAAACTCCTTGATTTATTTCCACTGAGAAATTCGTAGCTTTACAAAATATTTTGAGAAGGATATTGGGTTTTCTTTCCTAGGGGAAGTTTTATCATGTCAGTCCTAAACTAGAGAGAATTTAAACTCTGAATTTAAACTCTGAATTTAAACTCCTTGATTTATTTCCACTGAGAAATTCGTAGCTTTACAAAATATTTTGAGAAGGATATTGGGTTTTCTTTCCTAGGGGAAGTTTTATCATGTCAGTCCTAAACTAGAGAGAATTTAAACTCTGAGAATTTAAACTTTAAATAGGTAACTCAGTTTTATTTCTAGAATTTCAGAGATTTTGTATTTTTGAAAACTTTCTAAAATTCATTGAGGCACATCCTGATCCAGTTCCATGGCCATTGGCAGCCCCAAATGTTACATGTATTGTGGTGCCCGGGTCCCTGTCCTGTAATTTTTTTCATTTCATGGATTTGTCCCCTAGAATTAAAAGGAGAAAAGTAGGAAGTTATTCCCCCATCCAATCCAAGCCTGTCCCATCCTTGGCCCCCAAATTCCCTGATTTTAGTCTGTCCCCCAGTCCAGCTTCATAGGACAGTAGCCTTCATCTGAGCCCGGTACATAGTGCAGAGTGTAATGGGGGCCTTGAGAGTGGGTCCTGCTTCCTTAGCAGCAGTAGTCTATGCCCAGGGGAGCCTTGTGATACCACTGCCCTGCTTATCACGTCTTTCTCTCTCTTTCAGATATCCTGTTCAAATCAAAGTCTGTGGGGATGTTATGTGAGAACTTATATCTCCTGATATATCTGATCATTTTACTTGTTGTTTCATGTATTTTACTCGGGACAGGTAAAAAGCTCTGAAGTCACCCCATTATTTACCTGATATCAAATGCCTAGGGAAGGCTCATACAAAACTGTAAGCCCACTCCTCAATGTATCCCACTCCTCTTTGTCAAAGAAGGTCTCAGTGCCTTGAGTTACGTCAGGTTAGGCTGCCAGCTTCTCTCCTCGTGATTCTCCAGCACTGCTGCTGCTAGAGGGTCTATCACTACCAAGACCTCCTGGTCCTTTCAGATACTGTTGCCCATCACTTGGGCCATTTTCTGAAATCTTAATAATCTGTCCTTTCCCATAGACAGCCATGGATCTTTAAACTTATCACTAGAATGGTTCAGAATACTTTACCTGATAACAAGAATAAAAGGAAAACATATGGACTAATGCCCAGATTTCTGGCCCTTCTCAGTTTGCTCTCAACGCCACTTTTTCTCTTCCTATCAATTAACCTGAACATGCACTCTTTTTCCCCATTAGAAGTAGGAAACAGGCTTAATTTAAGTGAACTGAAAACAGAGGGCAGTTGAAGTTATCAGATATGTTGGAGAATGACTTTGGCCTTAGGAACTTCAGACCATGCAAGATGAGTAACAGAAGTGACTGCTTATGACATCAAATACTTTAGACTTTCTGAGAGAAAGAGGCCGTCATACATTCTAGGCTTTTCTGAAAGGAGGAAGAGATGGATCAGGAGACTTTGGGAGATTACCTGATATATGGTGAAAAAATGACAGAAACACAATTCACAAGACAGGTTCCTTTTGAGAGCTGTCATGAAAATGAGACTTATCTATGATTCAGGAAATATAAGGCTAAAAAAGAGCATGGGATTCAACTTGTCCAGCCTTCTACCCAATTCATAAATCCCTCTATAACCTTGAATGAGTATTTATCATATGTCAACTGATGAGACAAACAATAAGTAGTAAACCACTTACTAACTCACCCAAACGTTCCTACAAGTTAGGCTCTATTTATTATCATCATTCTTTAGATGAAGAAATTAAGGAGCAGAGTTTTTAAGCGACTTGGTCAGGCTCAAACAACCTATAAATACAGAGGCAAAATTGGAACCCAGATGTTTCAAACGTCAAACACTTTGCTCCAGCCACCATGCTCTTCTTCATGTTGACTTTGTGTCTTATCAAGACTATGCTTTGCTTATTTTACAATGATGGGGAGGTCACTGGCTTATTAAAAAATTGACTTATTTATTCAGCATATTTATATTAAACCTCTCTTAGATACTAGGTACTGTTCTAGATATTGACAATAAAGTACAAGAAAAAGCGAGAAAACTCTTCCTTTTGGAAATTTCTTTTTGGTAATTTCTGCTATTTGTGGTTTAAAAAACAAAACAAAGAACTAAGACAAAAATAAAAGCAAACACTTTCTGGGCCTTCTCTATTCTAAGCCAAGCATTCATAGTTATTTGTTCCTTGCATAGTATATTTCAGGATTACCCAATAATCTTGTCATTTTCCTCTAGAAATGTTAAGAATCAATAAATGAATCTTTTTCATCTTGCTTGCTGTAGGAACTCATGGCTTAATAAGAAGAGTTGTCTAGTCTTGAAATGATCTTTCTTACATTGTAATAAGCTTCTTAGTATATGAATATTCAAGAAAAGATTAAATAGCTAAATGACAGAGATGCTGTGGGGGAGAGGCTTTCATTTTACCTTAAGGCTCTTACATCTGTTAAATTCTTGGCTTCCAAGGTACTTTTGTCCTGTTAGCTAATTCACAGTTTCTGCAAACTACCACTTTGTTGGTTCTATAAACTTTAGACCCTTAAGCATTTACAAGGTTATAGTGACCAGGCCCCTCCTCTTTCTAGATCTTTTTCCAAGGCTGATCATGTGCTGCATTGTGCAGAGGGAGGTAATTCTTCCTAACCCTTCTCTATCTTCAATGTAAATGCCTGTAATCCCAAACTTCAGCCCAGCTCCTAATTTTTATGCCTGAGCTCTGACATAGGTTAAACACACGTGAATAGAAATAGCAATGAGAACTTTCCAAAGCTTCCTGTAACCAGAATATTTGTTGTTATTCCAATGTATCCCCAAAGACCTATCTTCCTAACTCTCTTTCTTGTTTTTTTTTTCAGTTTCACAGAATAGATGGTTTGTTCTCTTTTCATTCTGTATCCCTTTCGTGATATATGCTGGCATCTCACCTGTCTACTTGAAATTCAAGATTGGAGGTAAATGGGACTATGAAAATGGATCTCTCTCGCCTGGTACCCTTGTGATTAGTAGTATTTAAATAAAGCTGGGTGATCTTTGTAGCATCAACAGGATAAGGAGTTGGGGTTTAGGTGACTTGCCAGAGGCTTTAGATTCTGCTCCCTGAACTGATTGAGGCCCAGAGTTTTAGGCTGTATAAATAGCTGTATCTCTGCCTCCACTTATGATCATATTTGCTTGTGCTCCAAGGGAAAGTATATATTCCTTCAGGCCTTATAGCCATTTCATCCAAATTTATCAAATCCAGGCACTTATTTAAAAAACCCAATTATTATTTCTTTGAAGTGTCACTGATATACAGTATTGTGTTAGCTTCAGGTATATAGCTAAGTAATTAGCTTCAGTTCAGTTCAGTTCAGTCGCTCAGTCGCTCAGTCGTGTCCGACCCCATGAACTCCATGAACTGCAGCACTATGCAAAGTCGTGTCTTTGTGACCCCGTGAACTGCAGCACTCCAGGCCTCCCTGTCCATCACCAACTCCCGGAGTCCACCCAAACCCATGTCCATTGAGTCGGTGATGCCATCCAGCCATCTCATCCTCTGTTGTTCCCTTCTCCTCCTGCCCCCAATCTTTCCCAGCATCAGGGTTGTAATTAGCTTATATATATATATATATATATTTCAAAATTATTTTTCATTGTAGGTTATTATAAGATATTGAGTATTTTAATAACTCCCTGTGGTGTAGACTAAATCCATGTTGATTATTTATTTTATGTATAGTAGTTTGTATCTGTTAATCCCATACACCTAAGTTATCCCTTTCCTGCCTCCTTTTTACCCTTTGGTAACCACATTTGTTCTCTATGTCTTTGTTTCTATTTTATATATAGATTCATTTGTATTTTTTTAGGTTCTACATATATCACATAGTATTTGTCTTTGTCTGATTTCACTTTATATGATATTCTGTAGGTCTATCCATATTGCTGCAAGTGACAATATTTAATTCTTTTTTATGGCTGAGTAATTTTCCTGTGTGTGTGTGTGTGTGTGTGTATCTCACATCTTCTTAAACCAATCATCTGTGGAGGGGCACTTGGACAAAACCCAATTATTTTTTTTAATTTCTTTTATTGAACTATAGGTTATTTACAGTGTTAAGTTACTTTTTGCTGTAAAGTGATTCAGTTACATGTTTATATATATCTTTCTGTTGTAAAACCCGATTATTGATGTTACCTATAGACTGACTCCAAGTCATGATTCATAAGCACTTTTGGGTTAGAGATCGTCTTTGAAAAATTAATGAAAAAATTAAAATGTAAAATTTTGCTTATTTTTATTATATATTCAGTTTCAAGACTGTTGAAAGCTATCTCTTAACCCGCTTTACTATATATTTAGGTGTCATTTAGAAGTGCAATTATACTATGCCATATGCCTTGTGATGCTAACATCTGAGAATTTAGCAATACTTTTCATTAGTTTGCAATTACTGGGAAATATTTACATAGAACAATGACTGTCAAAGTAAACAAAAGAATCCATTTATTATTTGCTAGGGCATTTTCCAATCTATTACATATTTCTTAATTGCCCACAAATTAAGGACATTTTCATCTCCAGTTTGCATCTCCAGTTATATATAAACTATTTGCATGTCCAGGTATATATAAACCATTTGCACCTCCATTTACAAACCCAAGTCTCAAATCCTTACAAAGATGAACACAAAGGCCAACCCTATGAAGTTAATTAGAAAGTAGTAAAACTATGTAAGACTGTACAAGATGAAATTCTAACAGTATGGGAAGTCTGAGTACCCTAAACAATGTCAGACTACAATATACATGCTCCAATACCTGTCTATGTATCTACCTATTTATCTAACCTTCTGCTGCTGCTGCTGCTAGGTCGCTTCAGTCATGTCCAACCCTGTGTGACCCCATAGACGGCAGCCACCAGGCTCCCCCGTCCCTGGGATTCTCTAGGCAAGAACACTGGAGTGGGTTGCCATTTCCTTCTCCAATGCATGAAAGTGAAAAGTGAAAGTGAAGTCGCTCAGTCGCGTCCAACTCTCAGTGACCCCATGGACTGCAGCCTACCAGGTTCCTCCATTATCTAACTTTCTAACAGCTACATATTTATCTATCATCTATCTAACATGTACCTACCCACCATTGGTTTCAGGTTAGCTATTGAGAAGCATTGCTAAAAGAACATTTTCAAACAGAAGGAAATATGAACATTAGGAATTAAGGAAGAAAAATAGAAATGGTGGGCTTCCTGTGTAGCTCAGCTGGTAAAGAATCCACCTGCAATGCAGGAGACCCTGGCTTGGGAAAATCCCATGGAGGAGAGCATGGCAACCCACTCCAATATTCTTGCCTGGAGGATCCCCATGGACAGCAGAGCCTGATGGGCTACAATCCGTGGGGTCACAAAGAGTCGGCCACGACTGAGCGACTAAGCAGAGCACAAGAAAAATGGTAAATAGTTGGATAAACCTATTAGAATGTCCTTCTTATCTTGAGTTCTTGAAAAACCATTGGCTATTTCTCTCCATGTTGTCCTACGAATTGACTCTGGACAAAGTACCATCACTGGAAGTGTATAACAAATGGCTTGGTCTTAGTCCACTGAGGCTACTATAACAAAATGCCACAGATCTGGTAGCTTATAAACAATAGAAATTAATTTCTTACAGTTCTGGAAGCTGAAATGTCCGAGATTAAAGTGCCAGGAAGATCATATTCTAGTGAGGGCCTTCTTCCTGTTTCATAGCTGGCACTTTCTCACTATGTCCTAACATGGCAGAAGGGACCCGAGGAACTCAGTGTGGTCTCCTTTATAATAACACTAATCCTATTCATGAGGGTTCCAACCTCATGACCTCCCAAAGGCTATACTTCCTAACACCATCACATTTGGTGTTAGGATTTTGACATATAAATTTTGATAGGGACACAAAAATTCAGACCATAGCAATGGAACTAAGTAAAAAACAAACATACAAAAACAACCTTCAAAAATGTTTGATGGTAGAAAACAAAAATCAATATTGTCCCACTGGATTTTAATGTATCTAGATATAGATGTAATATATAAGACAACTACAACATAAAGTAGTGACAATTAAAGGGACCTAATTGTAGTGGTAAAATTGTGATTCCAAGTAGGTTGTAGAAAGTTGAATATGTATATTTTAATGTATATTTTAGTGCAATCATCAAAACAAACAAACAAAAAAACCCCAAAACTGTGTAAAATGATAGAATTTCAAAACACAAAAGATAAATTAAAATACAATAATAAAAAGTTCAAAGTATCTCAAAAATTCAGTAAAGGGGAAACAGAAATAAGAAATAGGGAAAATATAGAAAGTAAATTTAAAAAATGAAGAAAACTTAAATCCAAAATATCAATAATTGCATTGAATATAAATGATTTAATTTGTCAATTTTTCTTTACACTTCTTTAATTTGAAGCCATATTAAGTATACACATTTAAAATTGATAAATGTTACTGATGAAAGAGAATATTAATCATTACAGTGTAGGTAATAATGCTTTCTTGCCTTAGTATCTACTTTGTTAAATGTAGTATAGCTACACTGGTAAACTTTTGTTTGCCTTGTGTATCTTTTTTTAAACCTCAATCTAATAAAAATCTTTATTTAAATTTGTCTGTGTGCTCATGCTTTTATATTCTTCTTGCAAAAAATCATATAATTAAATTTTAATTTTTAAATCGATATTGATGATAATTGCCATTTAAATGGATCATGTATCCCTTTTGCTTATTGATGTTTCAAATCTCTAACAACATTTTGTGTTATTAATATTTTGTGACCTTCTTCTTTTATGTATGTTTCCATTCTTGCATTCACTTTTGTTGTATATTTTTTGTAATTACATTCTTATTTTTATAATTTCAAACAATTCCATCTGTTTGCACTTATAATTGGCATATAATTTATACAGCATTTCTATTATCTAAGTGATTCCCTTAGAAATTGTTAACATGTACACTTAACTTACCAAGTTCAAAGTGAATTAATACTTTAAACACCATTAGAAGATAAAATGACTTTAGAGTAATTCAATAGCATTTAGCCTTGTTGAGTTACATACTGTGGTTGCTGGGAATTTTAATGCTGTATATAGCTAAGCCTCAGAAGAGGTTATTATAACCATTGCTTTATATATCATTGTTTATTTAAGTTTATCTATATATTTACAGTTTTTTAAAAACATTCATTCTTTCTTGCATCTCAGACTTTACAAATACTAACATTCTGAGTGGCAACATTTACCTCAACTTTATTTCAATAGTTACAGAATTTTAGGTTGGAAGTTATTTTCTTCCAGTGCATTGAATATATTATGTCAGTATTTTGGCTTCTATTCTATTGAGAAATCTGCTGTCAGTTTGACTGTGACTCTTGAAAGTGAACTTTATCCTCTGGCTGATTAAAGAAATTTTACTTGGCTCTGTGTGTGTGTGTGTGCACGCGTGTGTGCATGCGTGTGCACACGTGTACTGTGGGATTTAAAATTTTTTTCATAATAGACATTTGTTGGGCTCCCTGATTTTCTAGATTAGTATTTTTTATGAGGTCTCAACAATTGTCAACTACCATTGTTTCAAATTCTTCCCTTTTTCCATTCTTTAACTCTTCTTTTTTTACAGCTGTAGATAACTATCAATCAGAACTTTCTACTCCATGGTATGTGTCTCCTCCTTCTCTTTTTTGTTTTCTGTTTTCTCTTCATGTTCATATCTTCCCATTTATTATTTAGTTTATTAGTTACCTCCTGAAATATGACTACTCTGTTTCGAAACCCACCTTCGAATTCTCTATTTTAGATATTATGTTTCAATTCCATCTATTTACTACTTTCCACAGGTACCATGTCTCTATCTGTACTGCATATATTTCTTACATTTCTAATATTTTTTGTTTATTTCAAGTTTTTAAATATAATATGCATAGTGTTTTATAAGATTCTGTCTTATAATTGAAATATCTAAAATTATTTTGAATCTGTTTTGGATTTATGCTTAATATTGTCTTTGTACTTCTAATTCATTCAACAAATATTTAATAAGGGCCAGACATATTTCTCGGAGAAGGCAATGGCACCACCCCACTCCAGTACTCTTGCCTGGAAAATCCCATGGATGGAGGAGCCTGGTAGGCTGCAGTCCATGGGGTTGCGAAGAACCGGATACCACTGAGTGACTTCACTTTCACTTTTCACTTTCATGCATTGGAGAAGTAAATGGCAACCTGCTCCAGTGTTCTTGCCTGGAGAATCCCAGGGACGGGGGTGCCTGATGGGCTGCTGTCTACGGGGTCGCACAGAGTTGGACACGACTGAAGTGATTTAGCAGACATATTTCTAAGAACAGGAGATTCAGCAATTAACAAAAAATTAGAAGACCCTGATCTCCTAGAGTGCAGATTTTAGTGACATTTGGAATTAATGAAATGAAGACTACTATCTCTAACTTTTCGGTTGGTTCTTCCAGGGTTTTATCACTGTAACAGACTTTAAAGATTTGAATTAAGTGATCATGACTCCCTTTTATCACTGTTTGTCCATTTGTTATTTAAATAGATTGAGCTCCTTAGATATTGTGATCATACCAGTGCATATTCAAATTTTGCCTTCCGCCACTGAGCTGCAGTTACAAATAATTCTGTTTTAGCCACTTGCACAGAGGCCCACTGTATTATATCTATGACATTTCTGGAACATTTTGCGTCTGCATCTCCTAACCAAGCATATAAAAACAAATAAGAGTCTGTCTTCAGTTATCTGTGGATGAGTGAATAGAGATGGAACTTCACAGTTTGCATTCAAGACTCAGTTCAAACTGCATGCGCACCCTGGTTCATCCAAACCAGCAAGTTGTATCTTGTCATAAAGCCTGGAGGTGCTGTCACAACCTGGGCTCAGAAAATACATGTAAATGAAGGCCAGAAGGCAGATTTTCCTTTATCAATGCTCCATCTTCTTATCAAATGGGCTCTACACAGGTTTCCCTTATTTGTGCATCTTTTCCAATTCTATTTCATTTTGTTTAAAAAAATACCTTTTTTAAAAAAAAATCCTCCCTCTTTTCCAGTCTCTGATTCAGATGACCTATTCCCATTGTATAGTACTTGGATACGTGATATATGTGTGATCCTGACTGTGCTGATGATATTTTTTCCCGTACTCATTTCTTGTCTACTGCAGACCCTGGAAGGTAAGTGAGGCAGCAATGGGAGGATCTCTGAGACTGTTATCTCCTATACCCCTAGCTGAATCGCTTGAGTGTTAAACCTGCACTCTTGAAAATTCTCTTACATGGTTAAATAAGCACAAGGAAAAAAAAAAGTAGCTTGGGTTATTCATATGTTTTCTTATACATTAGCAAGCAGAACAAGGGCATTTTAGGGTTTAACCTCATGCCTTGTTAAGTGCTCATTCCATTAAATTCTAAAATTCCCCTTCCCTGATAAAAGAACACAGAAGTGTGAGAATAGGGGTTTTACCATTTATATTAAATAAAGAGTTAGTGTCACCAGAGAAAGACCTCAGCCCAACCACACTTAACTGTTGACCAATTAATTATTGAAGATTTTCTTTTCACAGGGAAGGCCCGCAGGGAAGGTCCTCTTTGACATCTGCATGGAACTCTTCCTTCACCTGAAGCTTATGACATGGTGTTGAAGGCACTCATCCAGGGAGGAGTAGCATATAATCCAAATAATGAGCAATCTCCGTGTAAGAGTCACATGTTAGCAAAAAGAAAGAGCAGATTCAATAGCATAAGAGCCAGAGCAACAAAAGCAGATTCATTTCATACCCTTCTGAATGCCATAGTTCCAAACCTGAATTAATTACTCAGTCATTATATTTCTCTGGGACTAATAAACAAGTGTAGTTTCTTTGAGGATTTGGGGGTTACATAGTGAAGAAGAATGGGGATCACATTAATCTTCCTATTCTGCACTTTCAAGTTCATGAATAAAATGTCCAAAAAATCCTACTTACTTAAACTTTTTCTCATTTTGCTTAAAGTTTGACATTTTAATTCTAGAGGCTTTTCTATTCATGTGGGCCATAGATACCTAAACATTAGTCTCTTTTATAATAATTCCTTCCAATAACAGATATAGGAAATAGAAAAGAAGTAGAGATATTTAGGCAAGATTACAGAGTCTGTATCCTCTATTCTTGTTATTTACTATCCACTGATTACACAGACAGTATTCCCAAGGCAAGTAATAAGCAGAGACATGGCCAGGAAAGTTGCCACTCCATAGCACTGAGAACTTTCTACAAAAGAGTTAAACTTCAATAAGAGGAGACTGAGCCTGCTGCTGCTGCTGCTAAGTCGCTTCAGTTGTGTCCGACTCTGCGCAACCCCATAGATGGCAGCCTACCAGGCTCCTCCATCCCTGGGATTGTCCAGGCAAGAACACTGGAGTGGGTTGCCATTTCCTTCTCCAATGCATGAAAGTGAAAAGTGTATGTGAAGTCTCTCAGTCATGTTCGACTCTTAGCGACCCCATGGAATGCAGCCTACCAGGCTCCTCCATCCATGGGATTTTCCAGGCAAGAGTACTGGAGTGGGGTGCCATTGCCTTCTCCGAGACTGAGCCTACTGCCACTTAAATTTGAGTTGAGCTTCATACCATGAAGTAAAGTCGCACCAAATGTTTTAGACCCATAAACCCAAAAATGATCTACCCTGTTGACTTTCCCACTACAATAGTGGAGGAAGGCCAATCCAACAGGGCACAGCAGTCAGGCAAAACAAATCAGGACAAGGGAAAAAAAGACAGGACAAAGTGTGTTTGTTTGAGTTTCCTGAGCCATACAGCAAATGTAAGTTTCCATGTTATTCTTTCCATACATCTCACCTTCTCCTCCCCTCTCCCCATGTCCATAAGTGTATTCTCTATGTCTGTTTCTCCATTGCTGCCCTGTAAATAAATTCTTCAGTACAGAGGGAGTTTCAAAAGAGAGGGGATATATGCATACCTATGGCTGATTCATGTTGAGGTTTCTCAGAAAACAGCAAAATTCTATAAAGCAATTATCCTTTGATAAAAAATAAATTAATTTTTAAAAGAAATAAAGCAGGGGATTATAAATTTGATGACATTTAAAAAAGTGACTCTCTAATTGACCAGGTATATTAAAAGAAGAACAAAATAAAACTTTTAGAAATGACAAAAAAAAAAAAAAAAGCATGTTTGTCCCAGTGGAGACTTACATTAAGGCTCTGCTTCCTGCCAGAGATGAAAATGAAAGTCCACATGGAGGCGGAGGTAGCACACCATCCATATACTAAACAATGTCTCTGGAGGAATAGCATGCCAACCAAAGAAAGAACAAAGTAAGAGCGTGAGAGCCAGAAAAGGTCTGTGCTCGCTCTAACATAAGCTCCCTTTGTCCCTTTCTTGCTACTGTTCAAGGGTTTTCCCTTCTGTCGAAAGAGGATTGGATAGATTCCAAATTGGTCCTAATTTGCTGATGTCCAAAATACCCATCAGTTCCCCAAGCTTGTGAATCAGGAATTTCCTTTTCTGAGAGGTGTCAGAGTGTGTCTTGTCCTGACTTGTTCCTAAGTCAAGCAGTTTCAGAAGTATCAGGCTTCCTTTACCTGGACTGCAATTGCCAAAGAAATGGGTCATAGCTATGATATTTGAGTCAATGTTCTACTTTCAAATAATACCACTTAATGTTTTCCCTGAAAAATATATTTCAAATATTCCAACATGGAATTAGAACTGTATCTGTCTTAGGAGAGACTCTATTCTCTTTTCAAAATTGTATATTCCAAGTTTATTGTAGGCAGTTCTCAGATTTTGTGGCTTGCATGATACTTAAAGCATTATCTTTATTTGTCTCTATGTATCTCTCTATCTTTCAAGCCTTCTTGAATGACCCTTGTAATTTAAAAATGATTGCTAATATTGGTTTATGCACTAGAACTTAACTGTATAGAACATTACAATCAAAGGGGTTCTTCTTTCTCCAATTTTGTTTTATCTAGAAAATGTAGACCTTTATCTTATCTCCACTGTTTTGTGGATGTCATAGAGTACCAACGTAGCCTCTGGTGTACACTCCGCCCATATCTAACTAATTAGACTTAAACTTATATACCTTCAATATTACTCACTGCTTCTGTAACAAGTTTTCTATAATGATGGACATTCAACTTCTCATACAAAACATAGGATACTTGAAGACCATAGAACCAGCAGTATAAAACTTAGAGGAAAAAGCATTTTGGACCAAGAGCCTATACTTTTGTGTAAACCCAAATAATTGCCAATGTATGAGAGCAAATTAAAATTTCTATATATAGTCTAAGAACTCCTAAAATATATCACCTATGTATCTTCCTTGCAAATTTATGTGAGAAATTACCTAAGGCAAGTGCAATTGTACCATAATTAAGATCTCAAGCTAGGAGACTATATCATATATAGGAAAAGTGGTATGTTAAGAAACAACTAAATGTATCATAAAATCTAAATGTTTCCCTTAAATAATCCAAACATACCATAGTCAGAGATATAAAAGGACTAAAGTCTTTGACTTACAAACTGAGACTTAAATTAGATGAAGTTACAAAATAGAAGATGGTTGGTTTTCAGGACATATGCTTTGATGGTTAATTATATGTGTCAACTTGACTGGGCTAAGGGACCCCCAGATAAGTGACAAAACACTTCTGGGTATGTCTATGAGTGTGTTGCCCAAAGAGTTTAAGATCTTAATCAGTAGACTGAATAAAGCAGTTAGCTCTCTCCAAGATGGAAAGACATCAGCCAATGTGTTGAAGGTCTGAATAAATCAAAGAGGTGGAGGAAGGGCAAATTCTGTCTCTTCTTAAGCTGAGAGGTCCACATTCTCTTGACCTCGGACATCAGAGGTCCTGGTTCTCAGGCCTTCAGACTCCAGAACGTAACACCAATGACCCTTGATTCTTAGGCCTTAGATTGGGAGTTACACCTTCAGTTCCCCTGGTTCTCAGGTCTTGAATTTGGACTGAATTATACCACCAGCTTTCCTGGTTCTCCAGCTTGCAGTTGGAAGACTGTGGTACTTCTACTGGTATCTGCAACCATGTGATCCAATTCCTATAACGTATGTCCTATTATGTATCTCTACATATATCCTATTGGTTCTGTTTTTCTGGAGAATAATGACTAGTATATATGCTTAAAATGTGATGATGAAAGCAGTTTCAGTGTAAAGGGATTAAAAAAACCTGGAAAATAATAGCTGTATACTGATATTAGGACTTCCCAGGTAGCACAAGTGGTAGAGAATCCCCTGGTGATGCAGGAGACTTCAGAGATGTGAGTTTGATCCCTGGGTCAGGAAGATCCCCTGGAGGAGAGCAGGGCAACCCACTCCAGCTTTCTTGCCTGGAAAATTCCATGGATGGAGGAGCCTGGCAGGCCACAGGACATAGGATCATAAAGATCCAGACATGACAGTAGTGACTTAGCATGCACATGCATGCATACTGATATTAGTACTTGTAATTATAAAGAAAATATAATTAATATAGATAAAGAGGATTACTATTGCTGTTGTTTAGTGGCTCAGCTGTGTCTGACTCTTTGCGACCCCATGGACTGCAGCACACCAGGCTTCCCTGTCCTTCTCCAACCCTTGGAGCTTGCTCAAACCCATGTCCATTAAGTTGGTGATGCCATCCAACCTTCTCATCCTCTGTTGTCCCCTTCTTCTCCTGCCTTCAATCTTTCCTAGATTCAAGGTCTTTTCCAATGAGTCGACTTCACATCAGGTGGCTGAAGTATTGGAGCTTCAGCTTCAGCATCAGTCATTCCAATGAATATTCAGGGTTGATTTCCTTTAGGATCGACTGTTTTGATCTCCAGGATTACTACATAGCATTTTAAACTTTAGCCATTTTGGTTGGCATGTGGTACTATTTCACTGGGTCTTAATTTATATTTATGTGATAACTACAAATGTCACTTAGTGAAATGTATTGGGAAAAGGAACACATTTAAACATGTTATACTTGTCTTTCACAGTACAAAAATGAATCCAAGGCAATGCATAAGTGTCTACATGAGACTTTAAGAGAGTGAACTGTTATACTGTAATCAAAAATGCTAGATTACAGAAGGAAAATTTGATGGGGACCTAAAACCTCAAAGAAAGATTTCTGGAGGTGGAGTTTGAATTGGACTTTTAAGATTATTAATGTTTTGGGCTCAGAAATTAGGAGAAATAAAGCAAGAGGAGAAGACAATTAGTGATGCTGAGGAATAGGACTGTTGTAAGGATGGCTTGTTTTTAAGCAGTCTTGCTTCTCTCTTAGGTTCCCGGTGATTTGAAAAGTTTCTCTGTGAGATCTGCATGGTGGATGGGAATTAGGAACATGTTAATACAGTTCTCTGATGACAGAATTAAATGAGTCATAGAGTCTGAGTTCAGCATCTTTCTGAGAATATGTTGTATCTGGAAATCCTTCACTTTCCTGCAGGACTGAATTTTTATAATAGGAATATTTTGTTCAATATAGTTAGGTCTGAAGAGTAAATTGAAAAGGACATTTTTTCCTAGGGTTGTACAGGTACACAGATTATTCATTTCTTTTTCTCTAAGCCTGAAACCATCATGGTATGTATTGCAATTCATATATTGATTTTAAAATATACATATTATTACACTATTTTAAGTTGTTATACTTAAATTTTAGAGTCACAAACACTATATGTAAGTTAAGGACAATACTTAAAATGACCTAGGAAAATGTTTGTTACTGCCTCTTCCTTGGTCAGATCTATAAATGTTTCCAACTTTTAAATAAACATCACTGTTGCTTCTTGGAGAAAAAAACTTCACTTGATTGAAATGCAATGTTGTTTTTCACAATTAAGATGTGTGACAAGAAAGTAAACGAGTCATTAAAATCACATTTCCTCATTGGTCATTACTGGGTTTTGACAAGCTAATTTGTATTGAAGTGTCAGCATTTTATTTGTCATCCTTGAAATATGAGATTCTACCACAATGCCACATTACATTTTAGTAGTAGCCTCAGGTTAGATAAAGCACTAGTATAAAATTCAGTGATCTGAATTTTCAAGTATTATAGCCAGCACAACTAGTCATAAGGAGCGGATTTTTTCACTCTTTAGCAGTTAGCAAAGACACAACATGAGATTTAGCTAGCAAAGCTTCTGATAAAAGCAGTAATGGCTTCAATAACCTTGTATCTATCAGGTATTTATCCCCATAACCCTCTGTTTTGATGGTTCTCAAAAAATATTTGTATTACAGAGAGCTGTTTTACCTTTACTACCCCCATATGTTTATTTTCTTGTATCATCTAATTTTATGCTTTCATATATTTCTGTTAAGTTGATAATTTCATTATCTCACTAGTCATGACCTGAGAACAGATCATGATACACTTGCCAGCTAGCTGTCTTCACCATAGACATGTCAAAATCAGTACTCAGAATTGATATACATTTCCCTTCAGTGCTCTTAATTCTGTTTTCCCACCTCCTGTATTTCTGTGCTGATTATCAGTATCTCCATGTTTATGATCTCTCAAAAAATACATCTGGGCATGGTTATTAACTTCTCTATTCTTCTCAGACTCTTTTCCTGCCCAACACATCCTCTTGTTTCATCAATACTGTTCACTTCTCCTTTAATATATGCCTTTTAGAAGTACTTCTCACTAATGAGAAATTGGAAAATCACATTGGGAACTCTGAGGAGGGCAAGTGTATTAGAAATTTTGGAACAGGGAGAGGATAGGAATTGATACCATCTACAGCAGCAGCATATGAAAAATCTGCAGATGATAGCCCTGCTGCTGCTGCTGCTGCTAAGTCGCTTTAGTCGTGTCCAACTCTGTGCGACCCCATAGACGGCAGCCCACCAGGCTCCCCTGTCCCTGGGATTCTCCAGGCAAGAACACTGGAGTGGGTTGCCATTTCCTGCTCCAAAGCATGAAAGTGAAAAGTGAAAGTGAAGTCTCTCAGTCGTGTCCGACTCTTTGCGACCCCATGGACTGCAGCCTACCAGGCTTTTCCTCCCATAGGATTTTCCAGGCAAGAGTACTGGAGTGGGGTGCCATTGCCTTCCCCGATGATAGCCCTACATGTGTTTAAAAATGGAGTAAATTACATGAAGAAGACAAAATAGAAGAAAATGATTAATAATGTATTATTACAAACCTTTATTCTGATGATAGAGACTGTTTAGGGACAAAATTACTGAAAATCATATCAATGACACTGTATCATGGATAGTTCTTAGAAAAGTAAGGGATGCAGATTGTTGCCAAAATCCTATTCCTGGAGTTTGGGGTAGCGTAGGCATTAAATATTAGTGACAGTATATTCTGAATCACAGACTAAAATAAATATATCTCTTGATACCTCAAGTTTATTTAAAAACAGAGTGGGTTAGAGATGAGCTATTTTTAAATAACCTTTTCCCCAAAACTTTCATAACATATTTTCATTGGTGTACTTTTTATTTTTGAAGGAAAGTGGGAAAAAAGGAACAATTTTTCCTAATTATTTGACAAAGTTAGTGAATATTGATATGCACACTGTAAAAGAGCACAAAAAACCTCATATAACCTTTGAATTTATGCAAGAATCATTCACATAATTCTTGTAAGTGAAATTAAACATTAAATGAAAACTAACTTCTAACTCAACCAAGAAGAGGATCAAAAATCCTTTACTATTAAGAAATTTATTAGCATAATATAATGCATCAATTATTCCAATGAGAAATATGATAATAATATAGTTGATGTCATTAGAGTTATTACATTTTGAAATAGTTTCTAACTCAAGCTAATCAAAAGAAAATGTCTATTTTAACGTTCTATATATTAACCTTCAAAAACAGAGTATTGGAAATATCAAGTATTATTATTATTAAGTAGCTGGATATGAACTTGGGCAAACTCCAGGAGATGGTGAGGGACAAGGAGGCCTGGTGTGCTGCAGTCCATGAGGTCGCAAGGAGTCAGACACAACTTAGCAACTGAAAACAACAAAAGCTGGACAGAATGCTTCTTGTAGCCTGCATTAGCTTATTTAGGTGATGGGCTGAGATACAGAGTTTTAAAATGAGCTCAAGATCAAAGAGTTAAAAGTCCCTGTATTTTTGAGGTGTTGTTTATACCACTGGTAAAAATTTTGGAAGGTCTGAGTATCCTGTGGCTTGACTGGTGCTACACTTCTAGTACAGCCTGAGATGAAGAGCTCTGATTCTATACACCCCTGACAGGGGCCATGTTTCATTTGAAAGTAAACCTTTACCAAATCAAGAAGTTAGATATAAACCAAAAAGCTAGAAAATGAATTTCAGAAAGTAAAATATAGAATAAAATAACATAAAAGCATAAATAAAAAATGTTCAGATTACCAACAAAAATAAACTTGATTTTTCCTCTAGTAAAATAGACACATACCATAGTTAAACTTTTTTATGAAAAAAAGGGACAGGTCATATGTAAAAATATAACAAGAAGAAGTAGATAGTTCTGCCTCAAGCCATGATGAAACAAGATGTTCCTAAACTCTTCTTTGTGAACTGTTTAAAAAGATGAGTAAAACATGTGTTTATAAAGTGCTTGAATATGTCAGTGAGAATGGTGAAGTAAGAAACTTCAAAAATCCTCCTCTGATACAGACTGTTTGTGGTCCACCCCCACACCCAAAATTCATGGGTTCATACCCTAGCCTAATTTACTTGGAGATAGGACCTTTACAGAAATAATTAAGGTTAAATGAGGTCATAAAGATAGGGCCATGATCCAATAGGATTAGTTTCTGTGTAAGAAGGAACATGAGAACTAATGCACTCTCTCTCTCTCCACTTGTACACAAAGAGGTCATGTGAGCACACAGCAAGGTGGTGGTCACCTACAAGTCAGGGAGAGAGGTCTCACCAGACACGAGACTGGCACCCTGATCCTGGACTTCAAGTCCCCAGGACTAGGAGAAAATACACATCTGTTGTTTCAGCTGCCCAGTTTATGGTATTTTGTTATGGATGCCTGAGCAGGTTGATGATTTTCCTTTATGAGATAGTAAGTACACTAGGAAAAAAAAAATGCCAGAAATCAACTTTTTTCAGAATTCTGGAAAGTAACCACAAATTTGCAGTCAGGGGAACAATTAGAAAAGATAGCTGAATTTCACTAAGAATCGTGAGCTTCGTGGCATTCTAACTTAACCTGTTCTTATCCCCTGCTTCCCATCTCAGTGGTAACCTTGAAAAGAATAGCCTTAATTCACCTACTAGTGTTGGAAGAGGTAATAGAATGGACTTCAATAGCAAAGATACAAACAGGATGGAACCCACATGCATGGACTAGACCCTCATTTGTTGCTGTTATTCAGTCCCTCAGGCTTGTCTGATTCTTTGAGAGCCTGTGGACTGTAGCACACCAGTCTTCCCTGTCCTTCACTATCTCCCTGAGTTTGCTCAAACTCATGCCCATTGAATTGATGACACCATCAAACCATCTCATCTTGTGTTGCCCCCTTCTCCTCTTGCACTTAATCTTTCCCAGCATCAAGGTATTTTCCAATAACAGCTCTTTGCATCACGTGGTCAAAATATTGGAGCTTCAGCTTCAGCATCAGTCCTTCCAATGAATATTCAAGGTTGATTTCCTTTACAATTGACTGGTTTGATCTCCTTGCTGTCCAAGGGATTCTCAAGTGTCTTCTCCTGCACCACAGTTCTAAAGAATCAATTCTTTGGTGCTCAGCCGTCTTTATGGTCCAACTCCCACATCAGTACATGACTACTGGAAAAACCATAGCTTTGACTATATGGACCTTTGTTGGCAAAGTGATGTCTCTGACTTTTAACATGCTGTCTAGGTTGGTCATAGCTTTTCTTCCTAGGAACAACTGTCTTTTAATTTCATGGCTGCAGTCACTGTCCACAGTGATTTTGGAACCCAAGAAAATAAAGTCTCTCACTTTCCATCTTTTCCCCATCTATTTGTCATGAAGTGATGGGACTAGATGCCATGATCTTAGTTTTTTGAATCTTGAGTTTTTAAAAATTTATTTTTTTAATTGAAGGATAATTGCATTACAGAATTTTGTTGTTTTCTGTCAAACCTCAACATGAATCAGCCATAGGTATACATATATACCCTCCCTTTTGAACCTCCCTCCTGCCTCCCTCCCCATCCCACCTCTCTGGGTTGATTCAGAGCCCCCGTTTGCGTTTCCTGAGCCATACAGCCAATTCCTGTTGGCTATTTTACATATGGTAAGTTTCCATGTTACTCTCTCCATACATCTCACCCTCTCCTCCCCTCTCCCCATGTCCATAAGTCTATTCTCTATGTCTGTTTCTCCATTGCTGCCCTGAAAATAAATTCTTCAGAACCATTTTTCTAGATTTTGTATACATGCATTAGAATACGATATTTATCTTTCTCTTTCTGACTTACTTCACCCTGTATAATAGGCTCTAGGTTCATCCACCTCATTAGAACTGATTCAAATGCATTCCTTTCTATGGCTGAGTAATATTCCATTGTGTATATGTACCACAACTTCTTTATCCATTTATCTGTTGATGGACATCTAGCTTGCTTCCATGTTTGAGCTATTATAAATAGTGCGGCAATGAACAATGGGATACATGTGTCTTTTTCAATTTTGGTTTCCTCAGGGTATGTGCCTAGGAGTGGGATTGCTGGGTCACACGGTGGTTTTATTCTTAGTTTTTTAAGGAATCTCCATACCATCTTCCATAGTGGTTGTATCAATTTACATTCCCACCAACAGTGCAAGGGTGGGACTTTTCTCCACACCCTCTCCAGCACTTGTTTGTAGACTTTTTGATGATGCCAATTCTGACAGGTGTGAGGTGATATCTCATTGTAGTTTTGATTTGCATTTTCTAATACCATCACTTCATGGCAAATAGATGGGGAAACAGTGGAAACAATGGCTGACCTTATTTTTCTGGGCTCCAAAATCACTGTGGATGGTGATTGCAGCCATGAAATTAAAAGACGCCTGCTCCTTGGAAGGAAGTTTATGACCAACCTAGACAGCATTTAAAAAGCAAAGACATTACTTTGTCAACAAAGGTCTGTGTAGTCAAGGCTATGGTTTTTCAAGTAGTCATGTACTTATGTGAGAGTTGGACTATAAAGAAAGCTGAACGCATAAGAATTGATGCTTTTGAACTGTGGTGTTGGAGAAGACTCTTGAGAGTCCCTTGTACTGCAAGGAGATCCAACCAGTCCATTGTAAAGGAGATCAGTCCTGGGTGTTCATTGGAAGGACTGATACTGAAGCTGAAACTCCAATACTTTTGCCACCTGATGCGAACAGCTGACTCATTTGAAAGGACCCTGATGCTGGGAAAGATTGAGGGCAGGAAGAGATGGGGACGACAGAGGATGAGACGGTTAGATGGCATCACCGACTCAATGGACATGAGTTTGGGTAAACTCCAGGGAGGCCTCACGTGCTGCGGTATCATGGGGTCACAAAGAGTCGGACACGACTGAGGGACTGAACTGAACTGAACTGGGCAGTGTATGGCAACTAGTATTGGCCAATACATTCCAGTATCTTGCCTGGAGAACCCCCTTGACAGAGAAGCTTGGCGGGCCACAGTCCACAAGGCTGCAAAGAGCTGGACACAACTGAAGACTTTTTTTTGCCTGTGGCAGCTCTGCCCCAGTGAGGGTTGAGCATGAAGGTGGTGCAGCTGCTTGGTTTGCAGGGACCCTGGAGGTGCCAAGTGTGCAGGAACACCAACTGCCTCTGCCACAGGCATTATGGCCCTATCAGAGTCTTTTTTTGAGCCTCTTATAGCTGGTGATCAGAAGGCCTCTTTGGCCAGTCTTTCTCTGTAGCTCCACCTATTCATGCACTTAGAGGGCTCCCTTGACTGGAGCCCTTCTCTGCTGTTTGGTGCATCAGACACATAGAGGGTCCCCTGGCTGGGGTCTTTCAGCATGTCAGGCACTTAAAAGGGGCATGCTGGGCGGGGTCTTACTCTGTAGATCAGCATGTCAGGCACTTAAAAGGGGCATGCTGGGTGGGGTCTTACTCTTTAGTTCACTGTGTCAGGCGTTTGATGTGCCAGCCTTTCTACTGTTCAGGTGCTGATGCTAGCATGTGGGGAGAGAGGGGCTATGGTGATGGCTCCACCCCCTACACATGACTCAGCAGTATCGCCTTGCTTCTATGGCTGCCTGGCTTTCCTCCACAAGCATTCCCCACCACAGTCTCTTCCCTCACATCCCCTAGATCCGTCTCTTTGCAGTCAACAGCAGCCCTTGACCTGGGATTGCTCCACAATCACTAAACAGCTCCCAGCTTCTGGGCCTTCTAGGGGACCTGCATCACTGTCCAGGGTATGTATGGCTGTGGCAAGGACTGTTTGATTCTGATTCCATTTAGGCTGCCACAGATCAGCTGTTTCACTCTTAGCCTTAAATATATCTCCTCTGACTCAGACAATTGCCCCAGTGTGGGCAGGTCCAGTCCTACTAACACTCCTGTTTTTCCCTCTAGTTCCTTTGTCCTACCAAGTTTTGAGTGGTTATATATATTCTTTTCTGCTGGTCAGGTACTCCTGTCTGCTCTCAGCTGGTGTTCTTCATGCACTTTTGTGTCTAAAGGTGTATTCCTGATGTATCCATGGAGAGAGATGTACTCCACATCCACTTACTCCTCTGCCATCTTGTTCTCCTCAAATGTTGTATTTTAAGCCAGCTTTTTCACTCTCCTCTTTCATCTTCATCAAGAGACTCTTTAGTTCTTTTTCACTTTCTTCCATAAGGGTGGTGTCATCTGCATATCTGAGATTATTGATATTTCTCCTGACATCTTGATTCCAGCTTGTGATTCACCCAACATGGCATTTCACATGATGTACTCTGCATAGAAGTTAGATAAGCAGGGTGACAAAATACAGCCTTGATGTACTCCTTTCCCAATTTTAAACCAGTCCATTGTTCCATGTCTGGTTCTAACTGTTGCTTCTTGACCTGCATACATGTTTCTCAGGAGGCAGGTAAGGTGGTCTGATATTTCCATCTCTTAAGAATTTTCTACAGTTCATTGTGATACACATAGTAAAAGGCTTTAGCATAGTCAGTGAAGCAGAAATATGTATTATTATTTCTGATCTTGTTGAAGAGGACCCCCCAGGTGGCTCAGTGTTAAAGAATCTGTCTGCTGATGCAGGAGATGCAGGAGACATGGGTTGATCTCTGAGTCAGGAAGATCCCCTGGAGGGGGAAAGGGCAACCTACTCCGGTATTCTTGCCTGGAGAATACTTTGGCCAGGTGATACAGAGCTGACTTCTTTGAAATGACCCTGATGCTAGGAAGGATTGAAGGCCAAAGGAAAAGGGGGTGGCAGAGGTTGAGATGGTTAGATAGCATCATTGACTCAATAGACATGAATTTGAGCAAACTCCAAGAGATAGTGAAGGACAAGGGAGTTTGGTGCTGCATTCCGTGTGGTCACAGAGTCAGACATGACTTAACAACTGAACAACAACAACTTGTTGAAGAAAATATATTGCAGAAGCTAGAGCCCTTCATCAGAGTTGACATATACATTTGACTTAGGGCTCAGAGAAGTCAAAGAAGGATTCATGGGAAAGTAGAGCAGTTTCAGATCTAGCTTCTGCATCATGCCAATGAAAGGAATCAGCAGATCAGCAGCAACATATATAATACAAGCTGCAATGGCTGCTGCTTCCTTTTCACTCTCCATCCCCCAAGAATTTTCCTTATGGCCTACCCTAACTGGAAACACAAAAGAAAGGACTTTCTGAAAAATATAGTCAAGTTGACACACATTTAATGATACCATCACAATGTCCTTAAATCAATATTTATTTTTACATAAGAGAAAGGACAGAATCATCTGAACATAAACCAATGGGAGAAATGGACAGGAGAAACAGACCGAATAGACCAAAGCTGCCTGAGATAGTGAAATTAGCTGATAAGCTTAAAATAACTTTAATTGATTTGTCCTGGCATGTCGAGGAAAAGATATTTAATAGATAGCATTACCATAGAAGTGGAGTCTATAGTAGGAAAATACTTGGGCTTCCCAGAAGGAGAAATATAACTTCTGAAATAAAAACTCATTAAAAAGAGTTTAGCAGCTTATTCAGCTGAAATAACATGGGATTAGTGAATTGGGAGACTATTTAATGGTAAATATCCAAACTGAAAAACAGAGAAGAAAAAGAATATAAAATAAAGAAAAAAGCATAGGGACATGAGAGACACAGTGAAGGATCTAACAGACATATAACTAGACACCCAAAAGCAGAAGACATATTTGAAGAAACAATGACTGAAACATTATCATTTTTTTGGAATGTTATTTTTAAACCCATGTATTAATGGAGGTACATTAACCTCAAGCAGTATCAATATAAATTAAACCATATCAAACACATTGTAGTCAAGCTATGAAAACCAAATTGAAGCAAATCTGTTTAAAGCAATCAGAGAATAAGAGACACATTGTCTTCAAAGAAGCAACAATAAGACAAATAGTTGACTTTTCAACAGGTAATACAAAAGGCAGAAAATAATGGAATGATTTACTTGACACGTTGGAAGGAAATAAGTTTCAACCAGGATTTTGTTCCAGATAAAACTATCCTTTAAAAATGCAGGTTAAATAAAGATGATTCCATAGAGGCCTTGGAGAATTATTCTACTTTTTTAAAGAGAAGTTTATAGCAACCAAATCTCTTGGTTCTTAAATCAAATTAAACAAGGTTATATGTCTATTTTTTTGTTGTTTAGTCGCTCAGTCACGTCCAGCTCTTTGCAACCACATGGACCATAGCCCTCCAGCCTCCTCTATCCATGGTATTTCCCAGGTAAGAATACTGAAGTGGGTTGCCATTTCCTTCTCCAGGGGATCTTCCTGACCCAGGGATCAAATCTGAGTCTCCTGCTTTGGCAGGTGGATTCTTTACCACTGAGCCATCAGGAAAGCATTATATCCTGGCATGAAAACCACAGTCAGTGCCTGTATTTCTGTAAGTCAGTGTCTTTACTGGAAGGTTTCTAGTTTTTCAGAAAGGTTATTACCCTGATGAGCTTCCCAGGTAGTGCTGGTGGTAAAGAACCCACCTACCAATGCAGGAGAGGTTAGACACAGGTTCCTACTCCAGTATTTTGCCTGGAGAATCCCACGGACAGAGGACCCTGGCGGGCTGCAGTCCATAGGGTCACAAAGTGTTGGACGTGACTGAAGTGTCTTAGCACACACACACATCTTCCTGATACCTACCATGTGGGTTACCCACTGAATGGAAATTTTTTCCAAGTTTCTTCTAGATTATAACTTGAACTTGTTTCTACCCCCATGGCCTTTGTTACTTCAGTCATTATGAAAGCCAATCCTGAAATAAATTTATATACTAAAATTTTCCTTGTGTCCCTTATCAGAGTAAGCATTCTGGCTTCACTTGAAAACTTTATCCCTCTTACATTTAATTTAATGTACAAAATCATTCTTTTAGCCCTATGTACAGAAGATGTGTTATCTGTTTATTTAATTTTTATTATGGACTCTCGTGCTAAGAGCCTTCTGATGCATTTCCCTGATTGATGTCCCAGATATGTTTAATTGCTGATAGATATGACATTTAATTCTGATAAGTATAGATTTATTTCTACTTTCAGAGTTACTCTCATTTTCCCATGTATATTATTGACTTTACTTCAGTCATTACCCTAATTTGTTATCTTCTGTCTTCTGATTACTTTTCTATCCATTTTAACTTTAACATAGTTTGTACAAGAGCTACAAATGAAATGCAAATTTGAGTGTATATTTTATTTGCTCTCCACCTGGCAATTATTTGACTTTATATAAAATTGCAAGGGAAAAATTAAACTGTGAGGGCATAGCTACTTTTCTTGGAGATCTTAGCCTACTGATCTTCCGTAGTCTATCCATTGTTCCAGATGAAATGTTCGGTGCTCTTTTAATCCCTTAATTTTGTAGGCAACCTGTTGAGGAAATAAAATGTATTCAAGTTATTGTAAATTCACATTTTACTAAAGGCAACTAGTTGAAATAAAAACACATTTGAGAACATATTGATCTCTTCCAAGATGCCAAAGTCATCTTTGGAAAAGCCATGAGGAAACAACTTTTATTTAGAAGTCATTAACTTGACTTCTCTGGCTTAAATCAATGAGAGGAAAATCTCTGCTGGGAGGATGTGTGTAAGGAATAAAGGTATTCTAGAAAGGAGTCTGATTTAATTTGCACAGTATCTCTTAGCAACTGAAGTAAATGGATACGCTGGTGAAACTATAATCAATAATATATATTCACACACATACATTATCTCTTCCTGTCTTTTTTCTCTTTTTCTCTATTCTCCTTCACTCTCATAACTCAAACAGCAGTAAATCACTCTATGTTGTGGGAATTTGCTTGGAAAAGGCTATCATTGCACAATATCATCTGATGCTTAATATCACAAGGCACATCAGAAACTACAGTGAATCTGTGGATTTGCTTTTTAAATTTTTCTAAATATTCTTTATGTATTCTTTTAACCTTCTGGAACTTGAAAAGTTGTGAAACATAAGAGACAGAATTGGAATAATTAAGTTTTCAGATAAGAGAAGAGCTAACTCATTCAGTGAAAGGGAGCAGAGAAAGTTGTTACTGAAAAAGCAATGAGATTCATCCTAAACCCTAATACAAACTTGGTAGAACTGGAGAAAACATTAAGAAAAATTGCTGAAAAAGTATTTGGGGCAATTATTTTTTATTTGTAAAACAAAATTGACTTGATTATGAGAAATGGCTAATTTTCTTTTCTTTTTTTGGCCACACCCCACGGGATGCAGGATCTTGGCTCCTCAGAGCAGCGATCGAACTTCAGCCACCCTGCGGTGGAAGTGTGGAGTCCTCACCACTAGAATTACCGATTTTTAAAAATTTAAAAATCTAGTAGCTAATGTAGAGCATTTCAATTTATGGTCAAGTTTGATCTTGTCCAATTTTGGCCTATTGTGAAGTTGCTGCTATAGATTCTATAATATTAGCAACGTGAGATATATTAATATTCAGTTCAGTTCAGTCGCTCAGTCGTCTCTGACTCTTTGCGACCCCATGAATTGCAGCACTCCAGGCCTCCCTGTCCATCACCATCTCCCGGAGTTCACTCAAACTCATGTCCATTGAGTCGGTGATGCCATCCAGCCATCTCATCCTCTGTCGTCCCCTTCTCTTGCCCCCAATCCCTCCCAGCATCAGGGTCTTTTCCAATGAGTCAACACTTCGCCTGAGGTGGCCAAAGTACTGGAGTTTCAGCATTAGCATCATTCCTTCCAAAGAACACACAGAGCTGATTTCCTTTAGAATGAACTGGTTGTATTAATAGACTGTCAATGGTGATAAGTAGAATGAATTGGGTCTTTTCAGTCAATTGCACAATCTCTCTTTCAAATCAATTAATATATTTTCTGGATTTATTCATAAACATCTGGGAAAGCAAAAAAGGTAACTGACAAAATCTTTGAGTGGCTGAAGCAACTCCTTCATTGGTCTCCATGGGACAAAGAGGAGCAGTGCTGAGAAATGGCCTTATGATACCACGTGGTTGAAAACAGGATTCATTTTTCAATAACGCTGGTCTCCAGTGTGAAAGACAATAAAACCTCTCCTTGATTCTAACTCTTCTTTTAATCCCACTTGGTCAGCTGGTAAGCCTTGCTTTTGAGTGGATGAATACTGGCTACGGGCTCCTTCCTGCTCTCCGCTATCACTAATCTGTGCCTCATAGGATGCAAGGATAGTGATTGAGTTGCTTTCCTCAGTGGTAGAAACCAGGCCTGAGAAGCATAAATCTGTACTGTGGGAAGCACACATTTGTCCTTGCAATTGTTTAATCTCAAAGGGTGGAATGTTTCTCAACATTGGAGAGGTAAGGAAGGGTCTGACTCCAGTCCAGGTTACTATTCGTGATTCCTTATGTCAGACCATAGGACATGACAAAGGATTTGCCCTGCAGGCTCCTCACACCAGACTTGGTGCACAGCCAGCACCTTGCAGTTTCTGGAGGGAGGTGCAGTCCAGGACTAGGCCCTTCACTCCCAGCAGCCATGTTCATATGCATACCTGCATTCCTAGCCCAGCTACCTCTTTTTGGAGGCTTCCTTACTTTAGCTGAGGGTCCTCAGCTAAAACGCTTTTTTTATTTTTAGTACCCTCTGCTGAGACCTTTTATTGGGGAAGAGCATCTTGATTAAATTATTCTTCTCCACTTTGACTCAGGATTGTTCCATTCTAATTCTCTGTTTCTCCTTCCCTTCCATTCTCCCCAAGTTAATAAAATGGCAGGAGTCTTTTGTGCAGTGTTCTTTATAGTGAGACACTATTTCAAACCCAGGTCTCCCACATTGCAGGTGCATTCTTTACTGACTGAGCCACCAGGAAACCCAAGAATACTGGAGTGGGTAGCCTATCCCTTCTCCAGGGCATCTTCCTGACCCAGGAATTAAACTGGGGTCTCCTGCATTGCAGGCGGTTTCTTTATCTCCAGAGCTACAAGGGAAGCCCTAGTGTTCTTCATAGTGAGACACCATTTCCCCAGCCTGTGCTGCAGGTCACCTGACCCTTGTCCAGCACTGGAACTATGAGGAGCCAGACTATTTTCCTTTGTGGCCTCTTACACACCCACAATAAGGGGATAAAAGCATGACTGTTGCCTTTAGTTTCTCTTGTCATCCTAATTGGCCACTTCAATATCTAGTGGCTCTCGACAGGTAGTCCAGAGAGACCTAAGAGTCAATGCCTGCAAAGATGAGAGAGCAAAGTACCCATTCTTTGTGGCTCTAGGCCTTTTTAAGCTTAAGTAAAAAGCTTGTATGTATTGTCCATAATAACTCATGATAGATTTGCACTGTATTTAGGGGAAAGAGCCTGCTAGTAATTAAGAGTATATATTTTCATAACCCTGCATTCATTTTTAATGGAACATTTCAGGATTGTAGGTGGAACACAAGAATGAAGTATTAAAATGTTTCTTCTCACATGACTAGTTTTACATTTCCTTCCATTGATTTCATAAGCAGATTATATTTTGCACATAAAGCCAGGACTTTCAATGTTGGATGTTATGGAATTTCAAAAATACACACTCTACTCTGAACATAGCTTCAGAAATGTTCCTGGTTCAGCCTTTGTAGATGCCTACAAGTTTCTATAATGTTCAATTATCAACTATAATATTACATTTTTAATTCTGTCTTTGAGATCAAAATAGAAGAAAATGCAGAGCATTGAATGTTTCTGGATGAAACACTTGGACCTTCCGGTTCTACTAGAATTATCACAAGTGTGAAGTCAGAACTGAGACTGTCATTGGAATCTGAGGCACTAACATTGCCCTTATAGAAACCTCGGCGAGCCTCAAGATGGCTACAATCAGAGAGCCCTTATACAGGGCACAGTCTTCCTCCTTTCCCTCTGACATTCCTTCCTTCTTTCTTTCCTCTCTTCCTTCTGTCCTCCTTTTCTTTCTTTCTTCCCTTTTTTTGTGAAGAGACTATATTGTGTTCATTTCTTTTCAGTGATATCAGCTGATACCTCAGTAAGATTTTGAGCGAACAGGCAGAGACAGTGAGAGGTAGTAGTGGTAGATGTTTCAAGAGATGTAGAAGCAGAGAGGAGAAGACAGACTTCACTGGGGTAGAATCTGACCGCTTCTGGTCTTCCTCCCCTCTGGTTGCCTCTCTGATGTGCGTGTATGAGAAGGTATATGCACGTGTGTGCATGTGATATTTATTTGAGTACACAATGTTAGATCTTTACATCAAAATTCCTCAGCTGAATAATCTCATGAGGTATGACTTATCTTCCCCATTTTGTGGAGGAAATAAATTAGATCAGCAGAGAAAAGCCATTTACCCAAGGTCAGTCAGCATGGTTAACCCAGGATAAAACCCAAGGTTATTGGATTAAAAAAACTGTGTTCTTTTCATTAAGCAACTATCCTTCTCTAGCCTGAGTATAACCTTGTCTCAAAATTACCTTCTTTCTGCCCCCGTCCCCGCCACTTTTGTTTATTAAACAGGGTACTCCCCTCACCTCTTTTTTCTTTATTCCAAATTCTATTTAGTTGAGTTTAGAGTTATCCTGAGTTATCCTGACTTATTCTGAGTTATCCTATTACTATTACAGTTATCCTGAGTTATCCTATTACTATCTTGCTTGGGCAGCTTCAATGAACGTGTAGTTTCACTACATGTACCAAACACATCATGTTAGAAAGGTATAAATTCTGGCAAGAAAATCTCTAAAGTATTATTCTTATATCAAATTCACTGAGAGCTTCGTACACTAACAGATCAAAAGAAAATGCACAGGTCTTTGTTTTCCCCCCAGCTATTAATGCGCAAGGACTGGAAAGGTCACTTTTGTAGAAACCCCAGGAGACTCAAGAAGCTACAGTCAGAGACTATATCTGGAGATCAGTTAGAAGAATGATGCCTTCTGAGTTACCACCCTTCCCATTCCATTTACCTCTGAGTCTAAAGTAAGCAGAGGAAATGATCATGGTGATGAAGACCATCAGAACACACAGGATCACAGTCATATCCTCCAGCCACATGACATCCAACTCGAAATGTGGATCTGAAATGGGGACTGTAGAGAGATGCAAGTGTTAGAAGAGTCACAGCAGGGAAAGGAGGACTGGATTACAGACTAACAATAGTTTCGCTTTTCACATTCCTATTGCTCCATACTTCTGGGCTTGTATGAGGGTGAAGGAAATGTAGGCTGGGTTGTGTAGACGATCCTGGAGATGAGCACATTTGGGCTAAGTGTGGAAGAAGGCTGTGAAGAGGCAGATATTGTTTCTTCCACCCAAGCATCATGACATTTGCTCTGGTTGGCCATTATACCCTTGTCTACTTCACGAGGTGCTGCAGGCCCTCAAGAACTCTAGACCTCTTGAGAAATATGATGAAATAAAATAATCTGGAATGAGCAGAATCTATGAGATGAAAAGGATATTATAATTCTCAAAGGTTATCCTCTTACCTATAGCAGACAGCTTCTGGAAAGTATGTTTTCAGGGTGATTATAAAAGTGGAGAATATTCCCACCTCATAATACTGATTAATATGTCTTGTGATGGAAGCACCATTACCAACAGTTAGGGTATCTGTTTCATTGCTGGTCAGCTATGCCTATACAAAATTACTTTCCTATGTTAACTCTAGTTTGTTTCACTGACATGATTGTTCACTGATTCATTCTGTCTTGTAGAGAAGGACAACCAAGAGAGTAAGGATGGGGAAACAGGAGTCAGGAGTCTTAAATCCATGTCCTTGAAATAATGGTTGAAATAACTGACAATATTCTTCTTGGAGAAGAGAAAACTCAAAAGTCACCAAAATTGTTGCCCTCACAATATATTCCATATGGTCGTAGACTGTACAAATGGAGGGTAAACTGTTTCCCTAATAAATATCTACTTTACCCTATAATTTGATATAAATTCTCAGCCCTTGACTAAATTGGAGGTCCCTTTATAAGGGTGATAGCTTGAATTTTTTTTAAATAGAAAAATTACTCTGGGGGCATGTGCAAAATGATCAGAGAGTGAAGTCAACAAGTCTCTCTCTTGGTCACACATCTCTATTTTTCTCAGATTAACATTAAGGAGAACTTCAAAGCTCTTCTCCTAAGGGGTAGAACAAAATTTAAAATAAAATTGAAAGAAAAGCTTGGAGATAAAATAGCTCTAGGATGCTAAGAGTACCAGAAAATTGTGTGTGTGTGTGTTTAAATCTATGCTGACTTTTTGGTTTTCTTTCCTTCCTACTTGGCTAGGGATGTCCATGCTTCGAAGGAAAGTTAAGGTCATGGTGGGGTGTGAGTGAAGAAAGACATGCCATGAGCTTAGGAGAAAAGGGAAGAAGAATGATGGCAAACACATGTAACCCAATCTTCCCACCAGCTGAGACCCCAGACAGGGAATTGTGACAGAATCCATAGATAATGCTAATAATAATGATAGTAATAATAATATCAAACATTAGTGTGGTTTGCACTATGTGTGAACCCAGACTAAATGACTTCAATATATTGACTAATTTAACCTAAAATAACCTTATGAAATAGGCATTATCATCAATATTTTAAGGATGAAGAAACTACAGTTCAGAGACTTTAAATAAGTCCCTCAAGTTCACACAGTTAGTGGTATAGCCAAGAAAGTCTGACTCTACTCTGGCACTGATTCTTGGGAATAAATAGTATACATCTCTTGCAGGTTTCTCTGTGCATGACCTCCACAGAAAGCAGGAAGAGCAGAATATGTCTGTTGGAGACTCAAATGCTGGCTATTTCTTGAGAAGAAACATTTACCTGCATTTAGAAAGACAATCTGATTTATTGTAAAATATTCAGAACAAGGGACACATGATTTGAACCCCAGTAATAATTTTATTATTTGCTGGGTCAACTGATGTAAGTTGATCAAATTTTACATTCTGCTGTATCTGAAGTTCCAAAGTGCAGATAATAATAAACACTGCATAAAGATGTTAAGAATTAAAATATACAATGTTTGTGGAATTTCCTGAAAATTCATATCTGTTAAATGAATTGACAAGTGCTTTCTGAATAGATAAACATCAAGAAGGAAAATCAGTCCAGAAAGTCACGACAAACAGAAAGTTGCCTAAATAAGGAATGAGGCCGCTAAATGAGATAGTTACAGAGGAACCAATATCCATGGAGGAAAGTCCATTTTAAGTAAGGAGAAGAAAGTTCAGTAGCAATTAGAAAAGAGATTAGTGGATGGGTGTTCCTTGCCTAATTACCAGGAGTTGTGAGCACTGTGGGTGAAGGCCTCTGTGATCAATGACTTAGTTTTAGGTCTTCAAGTTAGAGTAAGCAAAAATAAAATTTTAATTTCCAGATTCACTATTAAGGATTCCAGATCTGCTTTGACAATGACAGTGACCTGCAAACTATTCTTGGGGTTTTCTGTTTTATCCAATGGAAGCCTCATAAATCATTAAGTACCCAGGCAATATTTCCCTGTAATGACCAATTCCTTTTCACAAGACTGCTGACTAAATATCTCTTTCTTTTTAATTTTATTTTTAGTCTTTCCATAGAGGATCAGTACACTACAGTTATTGAAACAGAGGTTTAAGTGCATGGTTGGGGTCCAGGCATTGCCATTACTTAGCTGTGTGAATAGCTATTCAACTTCTTTGTATTCCAGATTTTATCACATATAAAATCTAGTTCACTGAAGAGTAAATGTATTAATATTATAAAATCCATACAGCACATAATAAATATTTAATATGTACTAGCTATTACCATAGTATCTTGCTCCTTTCCTCTAGCACAAATGGAGAGAGTATTTAGTTTGCTAACATGCAAAGCAAGATTCAGGTATGGCTTTTCTTAAAGTGAAATATAAAAGCAGTTTCCAGTCTAGTATTATTTAAGACTATTTGGTCTTTATTGCATAGGAGAAAATTAATAAATAAAATCCTCTGAATAGTTCAGCCCCACTTTGTGCATGGGGACCTCAAAGATAGAGCTGAGGACCCATTTTAAAATATGCTGGGTTCAGCTATCCCCAAACTTTTACAATTGCCCTTTCCACTTCACCTTCAAAGAGAGTCAAAGAGAGCCAAAGGGAAGGATCAGTTTCAGTTGTCCATACAGACCATGAGTAGTAGTAGTGTTAATCTGGCTCTTGGTGACCCCATGGACTGTAGCCTGCCAGGCTCCTCTGTCCATGGAATTCACCAGGGAAGAATACTGGAGTGGGTAGCCATTCCTTTCTCCAGGTGATTTTCCTGACCCAGGGATCAAACCCAGGTTTCCTGCATTGCAGGCAGATTCTTTACCATCTGAGCCACCAGGGAAACCTGAGAGCAAACCATAAACTTAAGCAAAATATCTGTGGACATATAAATCATTTTGAGAAGAAGACTTTTTACTTTGTATCAGTCTCTTAGAATAATCTATAACCCCCAACGTTTAAGATATACTGAATTATTATCTCGTCTAAGCTAAGCTAAAAGTACAGGAAGAATTGGCTGGATTTTTGGCAGAATATAGTTATTTTACTGAAGAAAATATTTTCTTTTGCTAAGGAGAAGAGATATCAGCAGTTTGTATCATTAAACTCACAAAATTCTGGAGGCTGGAATCCAAATCCAGTGACCTGAGGTCCAAAAATTTATTGTTCATGGAATTCAAACAAATATTTGAGGTACAAGAAGAAATCAAGCTTTCAGATAAACAGCATTGTTACTTTTCTTTGGCTAAGTGTTTTACCAGATACTGAGCACTTGGAGATAATTTTCACAAAGTTTTCATCTTTTTGGTCCCACATACCTCTTTTTCTGTAATGCAAATAGAAAATGAGGGAGACAATCATACTGAATGAAGTCAAGAATATTAGTATGCCCACTAACCAAGGAGGTAGTGCATTGCAGGAGCAACCTGAAAAAAAAAAAAAAATACAGGGAGCTCACCATCAGTTATTGGTGTGGAGATACTTCAGATTGGGGGAAATGCACCAGAAAAACAAGATTTATAGTTTAATGCCATCCCTTTGTATATATTTAGAACAGGACTAAGGGTGGAGGGGCAGGAAATATAAGGCTAAGGCTTAGGACTAGCAGATCCCGAGTATCTAAAGGCTTAGGTCTAAAGCTGTTGGTCACTGGGACAAAAGCAGAGCTGTTTCTAGGATGGGAGTGGTTTGGGGCTGAGGCTAAACAGACCCAGAAGAAAGTAACTCATTTTTCTTTTTCTTCCTCTAGCCCATCAATCAGTGTGCTGCATTAGGGAGAGATATAAGCACTAGTCCTTATTATATCTAGATTCAAAATAGGCCAGAGTAGGATAGGTCTGGAGACCTCTGAACTGCCTAAGAGATCATAAGAGCTCTGAAAGTAAGAATCTCATGAAAGGTTGTTAGACAACATACTGCTTAAAATCTTATTTAGCACACATCACTGTGGTGTCATTTGGCTCTCTAGTCTTTCCATGAAAATATTCTATTACATGGGGGGAGGGGGGTGGCTCGGATGGTAAAGTGTCTGCCTGCAGTGAGGGAGACCCAGGTTCGATCCCTGGGTTGGGAAGATCCCCTGGAGAAGGAAATGGCAACCCACTCCAGTACTCTTGCCTGATGAATTCCATGGACAGAGGAGCCTGGTAGGCTATAGTCCATGGGGTCACAAAGAGTCAGACATGGCTGAGAGACTTCACTTTTTCTTTTAACAACACAAGTGGTGTCCATTCCTCCATTGTGGAGTATTATGCATAGTCTAGGGTTTCCCAGATGGCTCGCTGGGTAAAGAACCTGTTTGCCATTGCAGGAGATGTGGGTTTGATCCCTGGATTGGGAAGATCCCCTGGAGGAGGGCAAGGCAACCCACTCCAGTATTATTGCCTGGAGAATCCCATGGACAGATAAGACTGGTGAGCTACAGTCCATAGGGTCACAAAGAGTTGGACATGACTGAAGCAACTTAGCAGACACACATGCACAGTCTAACTTAATGTTTAAAATCTGGGATGCAAAGATTCATGAGCATCATGGTGGCATAGATGGCTCTCATTTTTGTCTCCCCATCAACATCAAAAATGTGGCATCTGTCCATAAAGAGAAGTACCTCTACAAGACACACAACCATACACCAAGGGACCTGGGAAGAGTTCTGCTCACCTGTGTGTCGGGTAACAGGAAGACAGTACCCAGTACAGGCTCTCAAACATAGTGGAGATTGTAAACTGCTTCTGGCTCCTCTTATCTGTGCTCCTAGAGAACATGCAGAACACTGAGCTACTAAAGAGAGAGGCTTTGTGGAAGTCCAGGTTTTCAGCTAGAAAGAGACCTCAGAAGAATGTAGTCTTGAAAGATAGAGCTATACCAGAAAGGATCTGTGAATTTGAAGGTTTAATTCATTAAATTATTTATTTTAATTGGAGGATAATTACAATATTGTGGTGGTTTTTGCCATACATCAGCATGAATGGGCCACAGGTATACATGTGTCCCCCCCATCCTGAACCCCCTGCCCACCTCCCTTCCCACCCTATCCCTCTGGGTTGTCCCAGAGCACTGGCTTTGGGTGCCCAGCTTCATGCATCAAACTTGCCCTGGTCATCTATTTTACATATGATAATGGACATGTTGAATTTGAAGGTTTTAAAACAGTACACCTTCGAGTCATGAACAGCTATTTTTTGTGTGTCTTAAAATTTCCCCCTAAATCCTCCAAGTCCATTTCCCCTGAAGCAGCTTGGTTGAGATGGACAAAACTTTCCCCTTGGGAAAGGTAAGCTACCTGGAGTACCTCTCCCTGTATGCTCTATTTTCCTGATACTGGGTACTATTTAAGTGACTATGCAGCTGTTTCTGCCCTGTGCATTCAGGACTTTATTTCCTGCCCTGATGGAGTCACTGTACTATTTAAGCAGTCAAGTGAGAGATACGTGTAAACTGTGTTAAGTGTTAAATGCTAAATGTTTAAAAGCTCGGGGGAGGAGCCAAGATGGCGGAGGAGTAGGACGGGGAGAACACTTTCTCCCCCACAAATTCATCAAAAGAGCATTTAAACGTCGAGCAAATTCCACAAAACAACTTCTGAATGCCGGTAAATGTTTAAAAGCTCTCCCAGTTTGTTGGGAAAGCTATCACCATAGGAAAAAATAATAATTTGAATTTGATTGAGGTACAAGAAAGCCCAGCCTTTCAGACACACAGCATTGTCAGAAGGTCAAGGAATGGTGAGCATCTAGTAACAACCTAAGAACTTGGAACTTTCTGAGGCACACAGGCTTGGAAATCAGGGGTCATGCAGCTTTAGCTCCCCCTTCCCCTTTACATCTCCCGTCCTTCAAACCCACTTACTTTGCAATCTATGATGTAGAGCAATACTGGATGCCATGGTAAAGGTCAGTGGTAGAGCCAGAATTAAGCCCAGAATCAACTTCCAAACTGTATTCCATAGAAACGGTTTATCTGAAATAGATTCATTCAAACCATTGAGGATCCCACAATGCTGAGATATTGGACCTAAGCTAGTCTGGGGAGGTGGTTATAATTGGGTGAGCAGAAAGCGACCAAGAGTCTGAAGTAGGACTAAGCCAAACGTGATTTAGTTTGAGACTAGAGCAAAGGTGAGTGAAGACTGCTCATTCCAATTCTTCCCATCCATTCTATCTCATGTTCCCCTTGAAGTAGGGCTGGTTTCTTCCCACTAAGCCTCAGACCAACTCAGTTCTTTAGTCCTTTTGTTTAAGCAACCAGTATATGTGTAGTCCTGAGTTCTCCAATGTGTTCCTGGGTCTGGCATTTTTCTTCTTGAATACATTTAAAGATTATGTAAACTTTCCTCCTCTCCTATTCAGATGAACAAACATCTGCTTTTGTTTGCCGATTTGCACATACTGTACATAGATACCTGTCATTTCACTGGGAATCTGATATTTTTCTCCCCAGAGAAATAAACACAAAGTATTCTAAAAGTAGTAAGTTGCTAAACCTGTTGGGGACTTATTCCTATTATAATAATCTTGAATTGGGATTATTCAATTTCAATTCTCTTGAATTGAGATTATCCCTCGCAGTATTTGGCTCCAATATTAATTTCACAGACATATACAAATACTAATACATGTACAGTTACTTAGCAGTTTCCAAGGCACTCATTTTGTTTTATTTCAATCTTTCAAGTATCTATTATTTTTTTGCTTATCAACTGCGTGCCATGAAATATTTGAAGAGGCTGGGGTATATCAAATACAACCAAGATCTCTACCTCTGACAAAAAAAAACATAATAAATAATCTATATAGTAGGTTAAAAGGTGATAATGCTATATAAAAGAGAAAAATTAAAAGAGGGTAAGGTGATAGGAAATCCCAGGAAGAGGGAGTGGTACAAGTTGCGTTTTTTAAAAAATTGGTTTGTCAAAGTGGTCTTTATTTCAAAGGTGAGATGAGTACAGACTTGAAGGAGACAGGTAATTTATTGGAATTATAGCATTCTGGCAAGAGGGAACAACTGGAGCAAAGACCCCAAAGCAGGGGCAGTTCTGTCTTAGTTGGGGAACAGCAAGGAGGCCCGTGTGATTGGACTAGAGGAGGCACGAGGGAACATTAAGGGGTAGGTTAGGTAGAACAGGAGCACAGGTAGTGCAAGGGTGTCGTGGGTCATTCCACTCACAATACAATGGGGAATCATTGCAGGGTTTTAAACAAAGGGTCACATATGTTTCACGTTTTAAATGTGTCCTGATATCCAAAAGAGGAGACTACACTATTGTGAACAGGAGAAGAAGTAGGGAGAACTTTATAGGTGCTATTGCCAGTATTCAGACCATGGACAATAGTGTCTTTGACTTAGATAGCAGCAAAGGTCGTAAGAAGTGGTGAGACTCTGGGTATATTTTATAAGTAAAACTAGTATTATCTCTTGACATATGTGATATCGAATATAAGAGAAAAATGGGAGTCAAGGATGACTTCAAGGATTTTTTTCTAAGAAACTAAAAATATGAAGTGTGACTGGGAAGGCAATAAATCACACAAGTTAACAGGTAATTAAGAGTTTAATTATAGATCTGTTTCATTCATAATACACACTAGATGTCAGTATTGAGATTTTGAGTTTAAAGATGAAATTAGGGTTTGGGAGAGAGGTCTGGATAAACGATATCATTTGAGGAATTATTATGATTTTGTGTTAAACTATGAGATGGAATTAAGTCACATTAGAGAAAAGTGAAAGTCGCTCAGTCATGTCTGACTCTTAGCGACCCCATGGTCTATACAGTCCATGGAATTCTCCAGGGCAGAATACTGGAGTGGGTAGCCTTTCCTTTCTCCAGGGGATCTTCCCAACCCAGGGATTGGACCCAGGTCTCCCACATTGCAGGTGGATTATTTACCAGCTGAGCCACAAAGGAAGCCCAAGAATATTGGAGAGGGTAGCCTATCCCTTCTCCAGCAGATCTTCCTGACCCGGGAATTGAATTGGTGTCTCCTGTATTTCGGGAGAAGGCAATGGCACCCCACTCCAGTACTCTTGCCTGGACAATCCCATGGATGGAGGAGCCTGGGGGGCTGCAGTCCATGGGGTCGCTAAGAGTCAGACATGACTGAGCGATTTCACTTTCACTTTTCACTTTCATGCATTGGAGAAGGACATGGCAACCCACTCCAGTATTCTTGCCTGGAGAATCCCAGGGATGGCAGAGCCTGGTGGGCTGCCATCTATGGGGTCACACAGAGTCAGACACAACTGAAGTGACTTAGCAGCAGCAGCAGCTCCTGTATTGCAGGCGGGTTCTTTACCAACTGAGCTATCAGGGAAGTCCACAGAAGAGGGGGAAAAAAGAAGACTCAAAGACTATGCCTTGGGAAACTTGTATTATCAAGAACTCAGAGTGAAAAAGATGAAGTAGCAGAAGAGAATAAGGAAGAAAACAAGCAGGTAGGTGAACAAAGCCAAGAGAATCAGATCAGATCAGATCAGATCAGTCACTCAGTCGTGTCCGACTCTTTGCGACCCCATGAATCGCAGCACACCAGGCCTCCCTGTCCATATAGTATCCTAAAAACCAAGTGAAGAGAGTATATTTATTTTTCTCTTCAGTTAATAAATTTGATGACAATGGCCATCATTTGGAGAACAAACACACAGATCTCACTTGATAGTACAATGCTTATCTTCTCCTCTTGACCAGTTACAGGGTTTCGAAGGTAGCAGGTGACATTTCCATGGGTGCTCTGTATTAGAAGGGTCATCTTCATGTTGAACAATTTGTCTGTATCTTGTGAATGGGATTTTGAGGAAGGTGGGATGATCTCTTCTCTGCTGTCTCTCCATTCCATTTGAGGCTGTGGAAACCAACCTCCTGAATTACACTCCACTAAAAGACCTTTGGTATTAGGAGGATGCACCAGAATCTGTGTTTCTAGGCTTGTAGCTGTTGGAAAGAAAAGGGAAAACAAGATTCAGGTGGTGGGTTGGGGAAATATGAGAGTAGGAAAAGCCCCTTTCCACTGTAAATCTTTTTGTTTTTTGTTTTTATTTTATTTTTAAACTTTACATAATTGTATTAGTTTTGCCAAATATCAAAATGAATCCGCCACAGGTATACATGTGTTCCCCATCCCGAACCCTCCTCCCTCCTCCCTCCCCATACCATCCCTCTGGGCCGTCCTAGTGCACCAGCCCCAAGCATCCAGCATCGTGCATCCACTGTAAATCTTATGCCTGTAGGTATACTGACAGCTAAGCACTGTAAGGTTCTGATTGTTCCTACGAGCTAATCAAAAGGGAAACAGGCTAAGCCAGACTGAAGTGTTGTGGTATACAAACTTAACACCCCAGTCCTAAAAAATCAGGACAGTGCATTTGTTTGATCTATTCATTTAGACAGTCAAAAATATTTATTGATTATTTTCTAAACCTAGGAGACTGAGTTAGGTCATGGATGAACAAAAACAATCAAGATCTCAGTCCTCATAGAATTTATAGTGTAACATTTTTCTTATATTTTCACCATTAATCTCATCAGTTCAGTTCAGCTGCTCAGTCATGTCCGACTCTTTGCAACCCCATGAATCACAGCACGCCAGGCCTCCCTGTCCATCATCAACTCCCGGAGTCTACCCAAACCCATGTCCATCAAGTCGGTGATGCCATCCAGCCATCTCATCCTCTGTCGTCCCCTTCTCCTCCTGCCCCCGATCCTTCCCAGCATTAGGGTCTTTTCCAGTGAGTCAACTCTTCCCATGAGGTTACTATAATGTATTATTAAATAGTAAATAGTATAAAGTCTAGTTTGCAGCTTTAATTGAAACTTTAATTTATGTGCTCTTTGGCTAACCCAATATTATCAAAACAAATTCTTATGTATCTGTTTAGAGAAAATAAACAAGTTTTTGAAAAAATTTCAGTATGTTGCTGGGGATGTCAGACTTGCCTAAACTGTGAACAAAGAATGAGCAGAGGTTTAAAAAATTACTCCATTTTACTTTACATTAAAGTTACTTTAAATTAATGTCTGTTAAAATTTCTGCAGTGATGGAAGTATTCCATATATCTGTGGTCCAATCTGTAGTGTTTGCTACATGAGACTTTAGCACCTAAAATGTAATCAATGAGATTAAAGAACTAAATTTTCAATTTTAATTTTTACTTTTAATTTTATTAAATAAAAATTGAAGTAGCCACATGTGGCTAGTGGCTATCACATTGGATAGGTTAGTTCTAGGCAATACAGATGAGTGTCACAATAGCCAATGAAAATGTTATGTGTGAATGGGCCTTGGACCCTACCCTTATGCCCTCACATTTGGGAACCCCTTCAATTAACTTTGAGTCTTCCATTTCCCCACCATTTCTGTGCTATTCAGAAAACTTGAAGACTGAGGTAATTTTGGAGGACATGGAAGATTCTGGATAAGGCTTTTTGAACTAGATTTAGAACGAGTTCAGTTCAGTTCAGTTGCTTAGTCGTGTCTGACTCTTGGTGACCCCATGGATCATGGTACACCAGGCCCCCCTGTCCATCACCAACTCCCGGAGTCTACTGAAACTCATCTCCATTGAGTTGGTGATGTCGTCCAACCATCTCATACTCTGTTGTCCCCTTCTCCTGCCTTCAATCTTTCCCAGCATTAGGGTCTTATTTTCAAATGAGTCAGTTCTTCACATCAGGTGGCCAAAGTGTTGGAGTTTCAGCTTCAGTATTAGTCCTTCCAATGAACACTCAGGACTGATTTCCTTTAGGATGGACTGGCTGGATCTCCTTGCAGTCCAAGGGACTCTCAAGAGTCTTCTCCAACACCATAGTTCAAAAGCATCAATTCTTCTGTGATCAGCTTTCTTTATGGTCCAACTCTCACATCCATACATGACCACTGGAAAAACCATAGCCTTGACTAGATGGACCTTTGTTGGCAAAGTAATGTCTCTGCTTTTGGTTGGTCATAACTTTCCTTCCAAGGAGTAAGTGTCTTCTAATTTCATGGCTGCAGTCACCATCTGCAGTGATTTTGGAGCCCCCCAAAATAAAGTCAGCCACTGTTTCCCCATCTGTTTGCCATGAAGTTATGGGACCACATGCCATGATCTTCGTTTTCTGAATGTTGAGCTTTAAGCCAACTTTTTCACTCTCCTCTTTCACTTTCATCAAGAGGCTTTTGAGTTCCTCTTCACTTTCTGCCATAAGGGTGGTGTCATCTACATATCTCAGGTTACTGATATTTCTCCTGGCAATCTTGATTCCAGCTTGTGCTTCATCCAGCCCAGCGTTTCTCATGATGTACTCTGCATATAAGTTAAATAAGCAGGGTGACAATATATAGCCCTGATGTACTCCTTTTCCTATCTGGAACCAGTCTGTTGTTTCATGTCCAGTTCTAACTGTTGCTTCCTGACCTGCATATAGATTTCTCAAGAGGCAGGTCAGGTGGTCTGGTATTCCCATCTCTTTCAGAATTTTCCACAATTTATATTGACTCACACAGTCAAAGGCTTTCGCATAGTCAATAAAGCAGAAATAGATGCTTTTCTGAACTCTCTTGGATCGATGATCCAGCGGATATTGGCAACTTGATCTCTGGTTTTTCTGCCTTTTCTAAAACCAGCTTGAACATCTGGAAGTTCATGGTTCACGTATTGCCGAAGCCTGGCTTGGAGGATTTTGAGCATTACTTTACTAGCGTGTGAGATGAGTGCAATTGTGTGGTAGTTTGAGCATTCTTTGGCATTGCCTTCCTTTGGGATTGGAATGAAAACTGACCTTTTCCAGTCCTGTGGCCACTGCTGAGTTTTCCAAATTTGCTGGCATATTGAGTGCAGCACTTTCACAGCATCATCTTTTAGAATTTGAAATAGCTCAACTGGAATTCCATCACCTCCACTAGCTTTGTTCGTACTGATGCTTCCTAAGGCCCACTTAACTTCACATTCCAGGATGTCTGGCTCTAGGTGAATGATCACACCATTGTGATTATCTGGGTCATGAAGATCTTTTTTGTACAGTTCTTCTGTGTATTCTTGTCACTTCTTCTTAATATCTTCTGCTTTTGTTAGGTCCATACCATTTCTGTCCTTTATTGAGCCCATCTTTGCATGAAATGTTCCCTTGGTATCTCTATTTTCCTTGAAGAGATCTCTAGTCTTTCCCATTCTGTTGTTTTCCTCTATTTCTTTGCATTGATTGCTGAGGAAGGCTTTCTTATCTCTCCTTGGTATTCTTTGGAACTCTGCATTCAGATGGGTATATCTTTCCTTTTTGCCTTTCCTTTTCCTTAGTTTGATTTAGAACTAAGTAGTCAGTAAATTGAGTCAAGGAGAAATGGGAATAAGAATGATTATTAAAAAGACAATTGTAAAGATTTAGGTCACTTCTAGAGTCAGGTTTTACTAAAGTGTTGCCAAGAAATAATTGAAAAAAATAGTAATAAATCCTGAATGGATTCTGTTGACACTTTACAGATCTAACAGTGCATATGGATGTGGGAAAACAGACAGTTCTTGCTGATAAAGGTAATGTGTGCAGAGATAAAATTTGCATTCTTAATTCTCCACTTTTCCCCATTTAAAGACTAAATATATGAATCTGAACTTGCTAACTAAACCCTGACTATGAAATGGTCAGAAATATTGAGAATATTCTTAATACTCAGCCTCAGATGGACTGAGAATCATGGATGCATAGAAGTCTCAGAGGGATCCATCCTTACCTGTGACCTTTACCTCTGTGATGGCCTCCTCATAGAAATCACCATCTTTGAAGAAACAGTGGTACGTCCCGTCATCATCAGCATTCACACTAAAGATTCTGAGGGTCACCTTACCCTCTCCAATAGCGTCTGTGAGGAGCTCTGTCCGCTCCACATAATTAGAGATGGTTTCTCCATACAAGTCTTTACCATCCTTGTACAGGTGAACAGGTCTTTTGTAGTGGTTCCGGAACCAGCGTATCTCCATGTGTTCTGCAGTCTGTGGTGGGGACAGCTGGCAACTGAGCTCAACTTTTCCACCCAGTGGAGCCAAGATTGGCCCCTCTATACCATTCACTGTGAACTGCTCTGGGAAGGGAGACAGTAACCACAGGGTGAGAGTATGAGCCAGGGCACAGCATTTACTTGGTTCATATATGTACCTCCTGAGTTCCTAGCTTTCTAGGTATCAATGGGCTTTTAGTGTCCCACTCTTTGCAACCCCATGGACTGTAGCTTACAACGCTCCTCCGTCCGTGGGATTATCCAGGCAGGAGTACTGGAGTGGGTTGCCATTTCCTTCTCCAGAGGATCTTCCCAACCCAGGGATCGAACCTGGGTCTCCTGCATCGTAGGCAGATGCTTTACCATCTGAGCCACCAGGGAAGTCCACAAATACCACCTATACGACTGCCTTAATTTTTTAGTGTCTTTCTAGATACTCCCAAATTTTCCCTTTGAATAAGATCGAGACATACATTTCAAGGAAATAGAAAAGCAGAGACCAGCTAAAAGTCCACCAGGCTAGGTACGTAATAATGGTACAGTATTGAGAAGAGTTCCCTGTGCTATACAACAGGTCCTTACTATTTATCTATTTCATACACGTGGTGGTGGTTTAGTCACTAGTCATGTCAGACCCTTGTGACTCCATGAACTGTAGCCTCTGTCCATGGGATTTCTGAAGCAAGAATACTGGAATAGGTTGCCATTTCCTTCTGTAGGGGATCTTTCTGACCCAGAAATCAAACCTGAGTCTCCTGAATTGCAGGTGGATTCTTTACCACCCGAACCAGCAGAGAAGCCCCTATTTCATATATAGTAGTGTGTATACGTCAATCCCAATCTTCCAGTTTATCCTGCACATCCTTTCCTCCCTGGTAACCACAAGCTTGTTTTCTATATCTGTGACTGTTTTGTAAATAAGTTTTAGATTAAAAAATAAGTTTTACCATTTTTTAGAGTCCACATATAAGCAATATCATTTGATATTTGTCTTTATGTCTGACTTACTTCACTCAGGGCCACATTCTGCAGGTCCATTTATGTTGCTGCAAATGGCATCATTTCAACTTTTATGGCTGAGTAATAGTCCCTTGTATATAAGTACCATATCTTCTTTATCCATTCATCAATAGCTACTTAGTTTGTTTCCATGTCTTGACTATTGTAAATAGTGCTGCAATGAATATTGGGTGAATGTATCTTTTTGAATTATGGTTTCTCTGGATATATATCCAGGTGTGGGATTGCCGGAACATATGTTAGTTCTATCCCATCAGGAAGCTTCCATAAGCCTCTTATCCTTCTCTGTCAGAGGGCAAACAGACTGAAAACCACAGTCACAGAAAACTAACCAATATGATCACACGGACCACAGCCTTGTCTAACTCAATGAAAGTATGCATGCCATGTAGGGCCACCCAAGACAGACAGGTCATGGTGGAGAGTTCTGACAAAATGTGGTCCATTGGAGAAGGGAATGGCAAACCACTTCATTATTCTTGCCTTGAGAACCCTATGAACAGTATGAAAAGGCAAAAAGATAGGACACTGAAAGATGAACTCCCTATCTTTAGGTCAGTAGGTGCCCAATATGCTACTGGAGGTCAGTGGAGAAATAACTCCAGAAAGAATGAAGAAACAGAGCCAAAGCAAAAACAAAACTCAGTTGTGGATGTGACTGGTGATAGAAGCAAAGTCCTATGCTATAAAGAGCAATATTGTATAGGAACCTGGAATGTTAGGTCCATGAATCAAGGCAAATTAAACGTGGTCAAACAGGAGATGGCAAGAGTGAACATCGACATTTTAGGAATCAGTGAACTAAAGTGGACTGGAATGGGTGAATTTAACTCAGATGACCATTATACCTACTACTGTGGGCAAGAATTCCTTAGAAGAAATGGAGTAGCCATCATAGTCAACAAAAGAGTCTGAAATACAGTACTTGGATGCAATCTCAAAAACGACAGAATGATCTCTGTTCATTTCCAAGGAAAACCATTCAATATCACAGTAATCCGTCTATGCCTCACCCAGTAATGCTGAAGAAGCTGAAGTTGAACGGTTCTATGAAAACCTACAAGACCTTCTAGAACTAACACGCAAAAAGATATCCTTTTCATTATAGAGGACTGGAATGCAAAATCAGGAAGTCAAGAAGCACCTGGAGTAATAGGCAAATTTAGCCTTGGAGTACACAATGAAGTAGGGCAAAGGCTAACAGAGTTTTGCCAAGAGAACGCACAAGGCATAGCAAACACCCTTTTCCAACAACACAAGAGAAGACTCTACACAGGGACATCACCAGACGGTCAATACCAAAATCAGATTGATCATATTCTTTGCAGGCAAAGAAGGAGAAGCTTTATACAGTCAGCAAAAACAAGGCCAGGAGCTAACTGTGGCTCAGATCATGAACTCCTCAATGCCAAATTCAGACTTAAATTGAAGAAAGTAGGGAAAACCACCAAAAAATTCAGGTATGACCTAAATCAAATACCTTATGATTACACAGTGTAAGTGAGAAACAGATTCAAGGGACTAGATCTGAAAGACAGAGTGCCTGATGAACTATGGATGGAGGTTCATGACATTGTACAGGAGACAGGGATCAAGCCCAATACCAACAAAAAGAAATGCAAAAAAGCAAAATGGCTGTCTGAGGAGGCCTTACAAATAGCTGTGAAAAGAAGAGGAGCAAAAAGCAAGGGAGGAAAGGAAAGATATACCCATCTGAATGCAGAGTTCCAAAGAATAGCAAGGAGAGATAAGAAAGCCTTCCTCAGTGATCAGTGCAAAGAAATAGAGGAAAGCAACAAAATGGGAAAGACTAGAAATCTCTTCAAGAAAATTAGAGATACCAACGGAACATTTCATGCAAAGATGGGTTCAATAAAGGACAGAAATGGTATGGCCCTAACAGAAGAAGAAGATATTAAGAAGAAGTGGCAAGAATACACAGAAGAACTGTACAAAAAAGATGTCCAAAGCCCAGATAATCACGATGGTATGATCACTCACCTAGAGCTAGACATCTGGAATGTGAAGTCAAGTGGGCTTTAGGAAGAATCACTACGAACAAAGCTAGTGGAGGTGATGGAATTCCAATTCAGTTCAGTTCAGTTCAGTCTCTCAGTTATGTCCGACTCTTTGTAACCCCATGAACTGCAGTACGCCAGGCCTCCCTGTCCATCACCAACTCCCAGAGTTTACTCAAACTCATGTCTGTTGAGTCAGTGATACCATCCAACCATCTCATCCTCTGTCATCCTCTTCTCCTCCTGCCCTCAATCTTTCCCAGCATGAAGGTCTTTTCAAATGAGTCAGCTCATCACATCAGGTGGCCAAAGTACTGGAGTTTCAGCTTCAACATCAGTCCTTCCAATGAACACCCAGGACTGATCTCCTTTAGGATGGACTGGTTGGATCCAGTCCAAGAGACTCTCAAGAGTCTCCTCAAACACCACAGTTCAAAAGCATCAATTCTTTGGCGCTCAGCTTTCTTTATAGTCCAATTCTCATATCTATACATAACTACTGGAAAAACCATAGCCTTGACTAGATGGAAAAAGCAAGAGAGTTCCAGAAAAACATCTATTTCTGCTTTATTGACTATGCCAAAGCCTTTGACTGTGTGGATCACATAAACTGTGGAAAATTCTGAAAGAGATGGGAATACCAGACCACCTGATCTGCCACTTGAGAAATTTGTATGCAGGTCAGGAAGCAATAGTTAGAACTGGACATGGAACAACAGACTGGTTCCAAATGGGAAAGGAGTACATCAAAGCTGTATATTGTCACCCTGCTTATTTAACTTATATGCAGAGTACATCATGAGAAATGCTGGGCTGGAAGAAGCACAAGCTGGAATCAAGATTGCCAGGAGAAATATCAATAACCTCAGATATGCAGATGACACCACCCTTATGGCAGAAAGTGAAGAGGAACTCAAAAGCCTCTTGATGAAAGTGAAAGAGGAGAGTGAAAAAGTTGGCTTAAAGCTCAACATTCAGAAAATGAAGATCATGGCATCCGGTCCCATCACTTCATGGGAAATAGATGGGAAAGCAGTGGAAACAGTGTCAGACTTTATTTTTGGGGGCTCCAAAATCACTGCAGATGGTGATTGCAGCCAGGAAATTAAAAGACGCTTACTCCTTGGAAGGAAAGTTATGACCAACCTAGATAGCATATTGAAAAGCAGAGACATTATTTTGCCAACAAAGGTCCGTCTAGTCAGGCTATGGTTTTTCCAGTGGTCATGTATGGATGTGAGAGTTGGACTGTGAAGAAGGCTGAGAGCCGAAGAATTGATGCTTTTGAACTGTGGTGTTGGAGAAGACTCTTGAGAGTCCCTTGGACTGCAAGGAGATCCAACCAGTCCATTCTGAAGGAGATCAGCCCTGGGATTTCTTTGGAAGGAATGATGCTAAAGCTGAAAGTCCAGTACTTCGGCCACCTCATGCGAAGAGTTGACTTATTGGAAAAGACTCTGATGCTGGGAGGGATTGAGGGAAGGAGGAGAAGGGGATGACAGAGGATGAGATGGCTGGATGGCATCACTGACTCGATGGACGTGAGTCTGCATGAACTCCGGGAGTTGGTGATGGACAGGGAAGCCTGGCGTGCTGCGATTCATGGGGTCGCAAAGAGTCGGACACGACTGAGCCCCTGAACTGAACTGAACTGAACTGACTAGACGGACCTTTGTTGACAAAGTAATGTCTCTGCTTTTTAATATGCTGTCTAGGTTGGTCATAACTTCCCTTCAAAGGAGTTATTTCAAATCCTAAAGATGATGCTGTGAAAGTGCTGCACTCAATATGCCAGCAAATTTGGAAAACTCAGCAGTGGCCACAGGACTGGAAAAGGTCCATTTTCATTCCAATCCCAAAGAAAGACAATGCCAAAGAATGCTCAAACTACCACACAACTGCACTCATCTCACACGTTACCAAAGTAATGCTCCAAATTCTCCAAGCCAGGCTTCAACAGTACATGAACTGTGAACTTCCAGATGTTCAAGCTGGATTTAGAAAAGGCAGAAAAACCAGAGATCAAATTGCCAACATCCATAAGATCATTGAAAAAGCAAGAGAATTCCAGAAAAATATCTATTTCTGTTTTATTGACTATGCCAAACCCTTGACTGTGTGGATCACCACAAACTGTGGAAAATTCTGAAAGAGATAGGAATACCAGACTACCTGACCTGCCTCTTGAGAACTCTATATACAGGTCAGGAACCAACAGTTAGAACCAGACATGGAACAACAGACTGTTTCCAAATAAGGAAAGGAGTACATCAAGGCTGTATATTGTCACCCTGCTTATTTAACTTGCATGCAGAGCACATCATGAGAAACGCTGGGCTAGATGAAGCACAAGCTGGAATCAAGATTGCCAGGAGAAATCAGTAACCTGAGATATGCAGATGACACCACCCTTATGACTGAATGTGAATACAAACTAAAGAGCCTCTAGATGAAGGTCAAAGAGGAGAGTGAAAAAGTTGGCTTAAAGCTCAACATTCAGAAAACTAAGATCATGGCATCTGGTCCCATCACTTCATGCCAAATAGATGGGGAAACAGTAGAAACAGTGACAGGCTTTATTTCTTTGGACTCCGAAATCACTGCAGATGGTGACTGCAGCCATGTAATTAAAAGATGCTTACTCCTTGGAAGGAAAGTTACGACCAACCTAGAGAGTATATTAAAAAGCAGAGACATTACTTTGCCACCAAAGGTCTGTCTAGTCAAAGCTATGGTTTTTCCAGTAGTCATGTATGGATGTGAGAATTGGACTATAAAGAGAGCTGAGAGCCAAAGAATTGATGTTTTTGAATTGTGGTTTTTGAGAAAACTCCTGAGAGTCCCTTGGACTGCAAGGAGCTCCATCCAGTCCATCCTAAAGGAAATCGGTCCCGAATATTCCTTGGAAGGACTGATGCTGAAGGTGAAACTCCAACACTTTGGCCACCTGATGTGAAGAACTGACTCATTTGAAAAGACCCTGATACTGGGAAAGACTGAAGGCGGGACGAGAAGGGGATAACAGAGGATGAGATGGTTGGACGGCATCATTGACTCAATGGACATGAGCTAGAGTAAACTCTGGGAGTTGGTGATAGACAGTGAGCCCTGGCATGCTGCAGTCCATGGAGTTGCAAAGAGTCGGACACAACTGAGAACTGAACTGAACTGAAACAAACATATGAAAAGAAGCTTAATATCATGTGTCATTAGTAACTATAAATTAAAGCAATCAGATACTACCAAAAACCTATTAAAATGGCTGAAATTCAAACACTGACAACATCAAATGCTGACAAAGATGTGGAGCAAAAGAAACTCTCATTGTTGGTAGGAATGCAAAATGTTATAGCCACTTAACAGAAGAGTTTGGCAATTCCTTACAAAGCTCAATATGTAATCACTATATGTTCTAGCTCTCCGCCTTCTAGATATGCAACCCAAATGGGGTTGCATCCACACAAAACTACATCCACACAAAAACTCACATCAATGCTCCTAGCATTTTTATTCATAATTGCCCTCAAATTAGAAGCAAACAATATAACCTTCAATAAGTGAATGAATAAACAAACTCTGGTACATCCAGACAGTGTAATATTATTCAGTGGTAAAAGAACTGAGCCGTCAAATCATGAAGATGCATGGAGGAAACGTAAATGCTTACTGCTAAGTAAGGGGGTCATTATGAAAGGCTATGTATGTACTGTATGATCCCAAGTACATGACATTCTGGAAAAAGGCAAAACTAGGGGAAGAGTGAAAACAGCAGTGGTTACTAGGACTTCAGCAGGAGGGAGTGATGAACACAAGGAACATAGGATATTTTTAATACGGGGTAAAATGGTTCTGTTTGATACTGTAATGGTAGACACATGGCATTATGCATGTATTAATATAGCACATTTGAGGATTTAAGAGCTGAGCAACGAAAAAGGTATGACCGCAAGGTGGCAGTAGCACCTGTATTTGAGAAGCAGTTTGACAGAGGCGTTGGTGACAGTCCCCACAGTATGAGAGACCATTTAGAGGCACAGGGAGCACCATGCAAAGGGCGAGAAGGGCAAGGGAGCTCCCAGGGGAGAGACAAGTCAGGGAGAAGTTTTATGTGTCTAGCAGTGTCACCCCACAGCACAGTGAAGAGTCAGGGCTCTGCAGGACAGTAGTGGCTTGGGGTCTCTCTAGCTACAGGGCTTATCTTACCTATGGCTAGCAGATGTTGGGTGCAATTCCAAGGGACATGGAAAGCATAAAGGCATTACATAGTTAAAAGTATGCTCATTTTTTAATATATTTAAAACAATTGGATATGTAAAAATTTGAGTTTGACAATGGCAAGCTTTTGAGTGAGAGGGTCTCAGCCTTACAGAAGTAAGCAGTGTAGGGCCAGTATGCAGAGGCCACTTGCATTCATTTATGTAATAATTTGTTAACACCCAGGGAATTTTATAACACCAAGTACAAACCCTAATGTGAACCTGATTTAATAATATTAATAATTATCAATATTGGTTCATCAATTTCAGTAAATGTATTGATACTGTACTATAGATGTTCGTAGTATGGGAAACTTTGGAAGGGCAGGGAGAAGAAGGGAGAATGGGGTTTTATGGAAATGCTATGTAATTTCTTTTCAACAAATATTTATTTATTTGGCTGTGCCAAGTCTTAGTTGCAGCATATGGGTTCTAGTTCCCTGACCAGAGATCAAAGCTGGGTCTCCTTCATTGGGAGCATGGAGTTCTAGCCCCTGCACCACCAGGAAAATCCCTCTGTGTGGTTCCTACACAATTTTTCTGTAAAGATAAAACTGCTTTAGAAAATAAAGTAGTAAAATTTAAAAAGTCAATGAGGATAAAAAGTAGGACAAGATAAAGGGGGATTTTGGAAACATCATAATTTACAAAATAAAATAAAAATCCAAAGCAAAAAAGCTCTCTGCATATTCAAAATATAATTAATAAATCAATAGACAATTATAAACTGGTAAGAAATAAGTGGGATAGGTACAACAGATAAAAAATTCCCAATATTTAAGAGTTCTTAAACAGCAATGAAGGAAAACCAACAGTACAAAGCAGATGTGGAGTAAAGACCTATGCAGGCAGTTCAGAGAAAATGAAACAATTTTTGTCTGAAAGATATTAAGTCTCACTTATTAACAAAAAGGTAAAATGCAATCACTATGAGAATTTATTTTTCATCTGTAAGTTTGGAAAAGATAAACAGCTCTGGTACCTGTAATATCTGAAATAGTGATATTACCTGTTGGTGGAAATGTAGACTAGTAACGATTTCAGAATGACATATTCAATACCATAATAAAAAAACACATAACCTTTGACAAGCAGGTCTATTCATTGGAATATTTGCTACCTTTGTACTCACAGGTATGCTCAAAAACATATGTATAAAGACATTGGTAGCAGCGCTATTTTATTAGCCAAAGGCTGGATCCCACCTAAATGTGCATCACTTAGATTTCTGTCATTTAATAAGCAGCTTTTTGCTAGAAATGTTTAAATCTTATGCTCCATTTGATGTCTCAGGCTTTCTATTTTTGTTGTTCAGTCACCCAGTTGTGTCCAGCTCTTTGTGATTCCACTGACTGCAGTGGGCAGGCCTCCCTGTCCCTCACCATCTCCCAGAGTTTGCCCAAGTTCATGCTCATTGCATTGGTGATGCCGCCCAGCCATCTCATCCTCTGACACCCTCTTCTCCTTCTGCCCTCAATCTTTTCCAGCATCAGAGACTTTTTCAGTGTGTCATCTGTTCGCATCAGATGACCAAAATTCTGGAGCTTCAGCTTCAGAGTCAGTCCTTCCAGTGAATATTCAGGGCTGATTTCCCTTATGACTGGCTGGTTTGATCTCCTTGATGTCCAAGGGACTTTCAGGAGTCTTCTCAGCACCACAGTTCAAAGGCATCAATTCTTTGGTATTGTGCCAAAGAATAGACAGAATTTTTATTACCTATCTCTAAATGTACTATTATTTCTGCTTTGCATAGATCCCTTTACAAATGTGGATTTTCATCACCTGTCAAGTTTCCACCAGCCTATCCCATCCTTTTTTTTTACTAATAATTCACATGGATTCCAGTATGGATCTGTGACCTAGACCACTTCCTCAAGGTATAAATAGTACTTAAATCTGTCTCCTAAATATGAATATTGGTTCTCAAGGGCAAGTATTAGGTCTTTATTTGCCTCTTCTCCATGGAACCTAACAAAAACCTGGGTACATGATAAAGAAGACTTGCTGATTAGAAATATTTTGTTTTTCTAACCATAAACTGGATCTTATAGTACACATCATCATAACATAACTACATATTAAATCTAGAAACAATGGTCCCTTTTGTTTGGTTCTTGTTTTCCCTAACCTACTTGATACTGGTGTGGCTCAGAAAAGTAGGAGAAAACTTCATACCTGAACTTGGCGTTATCATCTGCAGGAGGAGCGTGGCAACAAAGTATCTAGAGAAAGATTGTCCTGTCATTTCCATTACACCTGATAAGAAATGAGGCCCATTTAGAGACAGTGTTAACAGAAGCAAGAAGTTGCAGAAATCACATATCTCCACATCTTTTTTTCTGCAGTAATGGACTGCCAAATAGTGTTGCCAGACAAATGTAAGACTTCCAGTCTTATTTTAATATCAACAGTGATTTTTTTTGTTGTTGTTGGAAAATTTTCTTTTTTTTTTTTTCTCTAATTTTATTTTATTTTTAAACTTTACATAATTGTATTAGTTTTGCCAAATATCAAAATGAATCCGCCACAGGTATACATGTGTTCCCCATCCCGAACCCTCCTCCCTCCTCCCTCCCCATACCATCCCTCTGGGCCGTCCCAGTGCACCAGCCCCAAGCATCCAGCATCATGCATCGAACCTGGACTGGCAACTCGTTTCCTACAACAGTGATTTTAATAAAACAGTGACAGCTTTTTAGTATACATACTTTTGGTACAACATTTGGCATCCTGTAATTTTTATTTACTAAATCTGGTAACCTTGCTCTTAAGAATGGCCATTGTAATCACCAAGTCCAGCCACTGGCTCCTTTCCCATTAAAAGGTTTCTTTCACTCAGGTTAGATGTCATTTGTCTTCTGGTTTGTAAACTCCATTTGGTGAACTACTTCCGCAGGGAAAGTGTGTTAGTCCCTCAGTCATGACTGACGCTTTGTGACTCTAAGGACTACAGCCCACCAGCCTCCTCTGTCTATGGGATTTTCCAGGAAAGAATACTGGAGTGGGTAGCCATTCCCTTCTCCAGGAGATCTTCTTGACCCAGGGATCGAATCCAGGTCTCCTGAAATGCAAGTGGATTCTTTACTGTCTGAGCCACCAAGGAAGCAGGGAAAGTGGTTGCCTGTTTAGGGAATAGGTCCTAATCTTGAAGGTCCCAGTGTTCTAAACATAGACACAGTCAGTTACATTTAGTTATAAGGGAAAATCTAAAGACAGAGATTTAACCTATCTGGAGGGATGAACCAAGTAGCCATTTTAGAAGGGAATCTGACTTTCTTCTCTTTAGTTGGCACAATCCCTCTGAATTTTCTGCTCCTGGAGGACTCACAATTAGAGACAGATTTGTGGACCTGGTGATTGCAGCCATGAAATTAAAAGACGCTTACTCCTAGGAAGGAAAGTTATGACCAACCTAGATAGCATATTCAAACGCAGAGACATTACTTTGCCAACAAAGGTCCGTCTAGTCAAAGCTATGGTTTTTCCTGTGGTCATATATGGATGTGAGAGTTGGACTGTGAAGAAGGCTGAGGGCCGAAGAATTGATGCTTTTGAACTGTGGTGTTGGAGAAGACTCTTGAGAGTCCCTTGGACTGCAAGGAGATCCAACCAGTCCATTCTGAAGGAGATCAACCCTGGGATTTCTTTGGAAGGAATGATGCTAAAGCTGAAACTCCAGTACTTCGGCCACCTCATGAGAAGAGTTGACTCATTGGAAAAGACTCTGATGCTGGGAGGGATTGGGGGCAGGAGGAGAAGGGGACGACAGAGGATGAGATTGCTGGATGGCATCGCTGACTCGATGGACGTGAGTCTGCATGAACTCCGGGAGTTCGTGATGGACAGGGAGGCGTGGCGTGCTGCGATTCATGGGGTTGCAAAGAGTCGGACACGACTGAGCGACTGATCTGATCTGATCTGATGGCCAGTAAAAGCAAGGGAAGAATGAAATGGTCTTTCTTAGCCAATCATGAAAGCTTTTTGCCAGTTCTGTAATGATTTGGCTTTTGACTCAGCACACAAATGTGATAGTCATCTTTTATGCCCTCAAAAAAAAAAAAAAAAGAGGTTTGTTAAGTGCTAGGAGATTATGGTAAAATGGACAGTGAATGGCTATAATAACGTGAAAATGCCATGCTCTGCGCCTGATATACAGATGTCTGGAAATAGAAAGGAGCCACAGAAGACAGTAGGCTGAATTCAGGGCAGTTTGATTGGTGATCACTCAGGATGACCCTGGGCTGTTCACCCTTTGCACTGACAGTTGGACTCCTCTGAAGGGATGAACCCCTTGGCTTGGACAACGAGAAGCCAAGGAGCTGATGGTCATGAATAAGCCTTCGTGGGGTCAGGATTGGTAGAAAGATATTTGGATTTACTTTCCAGAGCCTGAGGTAGTCCTCACTGTCTTCCATGTCCCTGCCTATAACATGCTGACACCCCTTGGCAACAAGCAGCTGATGCCCTAGCTTGGGTACGTGACCTGGCAACTGATCTTTCAGTAAATATAGCAGATTGGGTGCACAGAAGGAGTGGTCAGGTGGGATGGCACATTGCCAAAAATGGTGGATTTCCCTTGAAATACAGTGACATTGTTAATGTAGTAATTTTATATCCTGTATATTCTAAATAATATCCAACGCAACTGCCAAGGAGTCTGGGGTATTCCAGCAGACTTTCCAACTGGTAAGAGCTTGGTAAATTGATTATATTGGCTCCCACCCTCCAGATGAGGGTTCTAAGTTTGCCCTGGTATGTGCAGCTACTGTATTTGGCCTAACACAAGCTTTCCTCTGTCCCTGTGCAAGCCAGGCTGTCACCATTAGGGCATTATGAAAACAGTACCATGCAGGATACCCTTATTGAACAAACAGTGATCAGGGATCATGTTTCAGATGTCATGATGTACAAGACTAGGCAAAAGTCCATAACATTGAATGGAGATTCCACCTTCCCTAAACCCCACAAACAGTAGGGTTAGTAAAAAGAAAAAATGGAATATTAAAGCAACAGATTAAATGTCTAGCAGGTAAAACCACCTCAGCCAGGTGCACTGAAGTACTGTCTCAGGCTTTAACACTTTTGAATGGTCAACCAGGAGAGCTTGTTGCTCCATATGCCAGACTGGAGACCCTTGCCAAGACAATCAATCCTTTAAGTGCACGCTGAATGTGCACTTAAAAATGACTAAAATGGTCAATGTTATGTTATGTAATAGTTTACTAACATAAAAATATTTTTAAATGTTCAAACAAAAAGCAAATAGGCCAACAGAAGACTATAAAATCTAACACAAATCATGTTTAACCTGCCAGGAAAGTGAATCAGATCACAGAAAAAGAGATCTTTAAGCCAGAGGGATCACAGGAAAATTTCCTATATAATAGAAGCAGTAAAATTCACCCCTGTTCTGCTAGTTTTTTTTTTAAGCTATATCAAGTGTTTCTGATATATGTTCCTTACCTGTTTAGGGTGACTGAGTGAAAATGTTTTTATGAAGGTCATTCCTGTTACATTTTGTAAGCCAATAATTCTGCAGATATAATTTTTTTAAAGTCACCATAAATATTCCGTAGTGAGGTATTTCTGTTTATCTTTATTTTTCTTCATCCTAACTAGTAACATTAGAGAAGAGGAATCCTAGTTGCAAAGAATACTATGCAATGGGGACTGCTCACACTACTACTGTATGACTAAGAAATGACATGCGTAAGAATAATATTTTATTTGCTCCTGATCAAAACAGACAGCAATTGAGCCCAGCATTTGCTGTGGTGCATGCGCGCGCGTGCGCTAACACACACACACACACACACACACACACACACAATTAAGGGAAAATAGAGACAAACAAAAATACCTCACTGTGGAATATTTATGTTGACTTTTAAAAACTGAAAAAAGATTTTCCCTAGAGGTGACTGAGACGTCTCAGTTCACCTCATCCTTTAGAAGCCCAAAATCTCATAGTCTTCAAATATAGGTCTGTCAAGACTTTAGAAATGCAGGGACCGGAGACTTCCCAAAAAGCACAAGGAAGAAGAAGAGATGGAAGAAGTGATAACCATCTGCGAAGAGAGGATCTTGTCCCTGAATCTTCCACTTACTTGAGCCTGGAGATCCTGAGTCAGCCCTTCGTTGTCCTTAGAGAAAGTTCCGGGTCACCACCTGGGCTTCCCCCAGTGTGGAGGCTGATGGGCACCAGGCAAACTACCTACCAAAGTCCCTTCTCGCTGTGCCCATCCCACTCCCAGCACCTGATGCTGTCAGCCTGATCCTTACGTTCCTTTCCAAGGGAAATTCCGAGGACTCTGGCTACCTCCCTCTGTGGGTAGCAGTCTTTGTTCACATTCCGTGACTGCACCTGGCATCACTGTGCTAGCATTGCAAGTACTAACATGACCTGCCTCGCTCTGAAAGGAGGCAACGCATGATCTGATTTAGACATTCCCAGTAATTCGTGCCTGGAAAATCCCATGGATGGAGGAGCCTGGTGGGCTGCAGTCCACGGGGTCACTAAGAGTCGGACACGACTGAGCGACTTCACTTTCGCTTTTCACTTTCATGCATTGGAGAAGGAAATGGCAACCCACTCCAGTGTTCTTGCCTGGAGAATCCCAGGGACGGGGGAGCCTGGTGGGCTGCCATCTATGGGGTCGCACAGAGTCGGACACGACTGAAGCGACTTAGCAGCAGCAGCAGCAGCAGTAATTCGTGCTGAGTAAAATGGCCATGATAGAGACATTTATTCTGAATGCTGTACCTGCACCCAGAGGGGAAAGGAAGGGAGCTGTGGAAGTGCAAGTAAGAGACACAAAATTCAGATTAGGCATTGGGGAAGCTTCAGTGAGCTGACAAAGGTTCAGAGAAGATTCTTGAAACAAGATGGACAGTTAGCCATGTGAAAAAAAGGAGCAGAGCAGGTTTTCCAGGCTGAGGGAGCAGCAGAAATGGTAAATTCAGAAAACTTGAAGTGGTTTGCTGTGGCCATAATGGGAGATATGATGTGAAAATGATGGGAAATGAACTGTAGAGAGAAACAAAGGTAAAATTATACAGGTTGTCATTTTAAGAAATATCTATAATACATACTTAAGTGTATATACACACACATATATATACTTAAGTCTCATATAATATAGGAAACACACATATTTAGGTATTATAATACATAGCTATATACATAAACATATACATGTGTGCTGCCCTGGTGACTCAGATGGTAAAGACTCTGCCTGAAATGTGGGAGACATAGGTTCAATCCTTGGGTTGGAAAGATCCCCTGGAGAAGGAAATGGCTACGCACTCCAGTATTCTTGCCTGGAGAATCCTATGGACAGAGGAGCCTGGTGGGCTACAGTCCATGGGGTCACAAAAAGTTAGATATGACCAAAAAATGACTTAACACATACATTTGTGCACAAATATATGGATATATTTATTCTTTATTACACATATTTGAGAATATATGCTTCTAGACATATAAATACACTTACATATGCATGCATATCCTAATGATGCATATCTGTACATGTGTATGTGTGAGTGATGATATATGCACATATGACTAAATCTATGTGACTATATTTATGCACAAACACATAGACTTATGTATATATGTTAATATAAAAATATAAATGATATGTACATGAGATCAGGAAGAGGGCAATGAGAACTTAAAGTAGTATCTGAGGAGACAATGCATAATTGGGAACATTTGAGATCTATTTAGCATACAGGATTGATAGGGTGGATTGATCGAAACTGGGGAAATTGAAAACTTTCAGGATGTCTCCCAGATTTCAGCATTCCACTGACCAGATGAATGGAGAGAATATTATTTGAGGTGTAGCTGAGTGAAAGAACATTTTTAAACAAAAGGGCAAAATATGGTGATTTGGATGAGTGAGTTTGATTTGGGATAGATGGATTTTAATGTGCCTTTTAGCTTAGTTGATAAGGAATCCGCCTGCAATTCAGGAGACCCATGATTCCTGGGTCAGGAAGATTCACTGGATAAAGGATAGGCTACTCACTCCAGTGTTCTGGCCTGGAGAATTCCATGGACTGTATAGTCCATGGGGTCGCAAAAAGTTGGACACGACTGAGAGACTTTCATACTGTTCTGTTCATGGGGTTCTCAAGGCAAGAATACTGAAGTAGTTTGCCATTCCCTTCTCCAGTGTACCACATTCTGTCAGATCTCTCCACCATGACCCGCCCATCTTGGGTTGCCCCACAGGCATGGCTTAGTTTCATTGAGTTAGACAAGGCTGTGGTCCTAGTGTGATTAGATTGGGCTCCAAAATCACTGCAGATGGTGATTGCAGCCATGAAATTAAAAGACGCTTACTCCTTGGAAGGAAAGTTATGACCAACCTAGATAGCATGTTCAAACGCAGAGACATTACTTTGCCAACAAAGGTCCGTCTAGTCAAAGCTATGGTTTTTCCTGTGGTCATGTATGGATGTGAGAGTTGGACTGTGAAGAAGGCTGAGCACCGAAGAATTGATGCTTTTGAACTGTGGTGTTGGAGAAGACTCTTGAGAGTCCCTTGGACTGCAAGGAGATCCAACCAGTTCATTCTGAAGGAGATCAGCCCTGGGTGTTCTTTGGAAGGAATGATGTTAAAGCTGAAACTCCAGTACTTTGGCCACCTCGTGCGAAGAGTTGACTCATTGGAAAAGACTGTGATGCTGGGAGGGATTGGGGGCAGGAGGAGAAGGGGACGACAGAGGATGAGATGGCTGGATGGCATCACTGACTCGATGGATGTGAGTCTGAGTGAACTCCAGGAGTTGGTGATGGACAGGGAGGCCTGGCGTGCTGCGATTCATGGGGTCGCAAAGAGTCGGACATGACTGAGCCCCTGAACTGAACTGAACTGAGAGACTTTCACTCCACTTTTGGAGTCTTAAGGTTATGTTCAAGAAGCACTTGGTTGTTTTGGGTCTAGAGCTCATGATTTGTCTTTGTTCTCCTCTTTGAGAGCTGCAGTGATGGGAGCTACTGGCCTTTTCACTGTGAAGTCCTCAGGAAGCCTCCTCAAGGCCTTCTCCTTTCCTGCAGGCCCCAAGGCCGAAAGCTGCCCCGCTGTTCCCTCTAGCTGTCCCCAGCCACACTCTGCATTGCTGTCCGACCCTCAGAACTCTTCCTCCTTGATGCACCCCAAATAAGGCAACTGGCCTCTCTTTTAAGCATGTTGCTGTCGGTTCTTTTAGAGCAACTTTGTTGTTGTTCAGTCACCCAGTTGTGTCTGACTCTTTGTGACCCCATGGACTACAGCACGCCAGACCTCCCTGTCTCTTACCATTTCCTGGAATTTCTCAGGTCCACGTCCATTGCATCGATGATGCAATCCAGCTGTCTCATCCTCTGATGCCCTCTTCTCCTTCTGCCCTCAATCTTTCCAGCATCAGGGACTTTTCCAGTGAGATGGCTGTTCGCATCAGGTGACCAAATTACTGCAGCTTCTGCTTCAGCATCAGTCCTTGCAATGAATATTCAGGACTGATTTCCTTTAGGATTGACTAATTTGATCTCTTTGCTGTCCAAAGGACTCTCCAAAGTCTTCTTCAGCACCACAGTTTAAAGGCATCAATTCTTTGGCGCTCTGCCTTCTTTATGGTCTGGCTCTCACAACCATACATGACCACTGGGAAAACCATAGCCTCGACTATATGGACTTTTGTCAGCAGGGTGATGTCTCTGCTTGTCAACACTCTGTTTAGATTTGTCATCGCTTTCCTGCCAAGAAGTAATCATCTGATTTCATGGCTGCAGTCACCATCTGCAGTGTTTTTAAAGCCCAAGAAGAGGAAATCTGTCACTGCTTCCACATTTTCCCATTCTATTTGCCATGAAGTAATGGGGCCAGATTTTAGTTTCTTTAATATTTAAAGTCAGCATTTTCACTCTCCTTTTTCACCTTCATCAAGAGGTTCTTTAGTTCCTCTTTGCTTCTTGCCATTAGAGTGGTATCATCCATTTAGAAAACTTAGAAGGTTAATGAAGTAATGTAGGTGGAGATGCAAATAATTCTAAAATATTAAAAGATGCTTGAAAAACAGATCCCTGGCCTATATAGTTCGATATACTCCAAGAAGAGTATGGGGTCCATGGCAGAACTCTGCCATTTCATCTGTTACACATGGGATGAGCAGAAGACCATTAGCCTTCTTTTTCCTGGTCCCTTCCTCTATGGTTATCCTCTGTATGCAAAGCAGAAATATCTACCTAGGTGATTATAACCTATGTTGGGACCTCTCAGAAATCAGTCTGAGAGCCTCACAGGACTAGACACTTGAATAAGAAAGAGAGAGCTGAGAAAAACCCCAAGGAAAGCTATACACACTCCTCCAGGACCACCTCCTTGGCCCCAGGAGGGGTTCTAGCCAAGGCAAACTGTTAAACCTGACCACTCACTCATGTGCCCGGATCTGGTGTTCTTCTCTTCTCCAGATCCTTCTGGTGAAGCCCTGGTTGGGCTCAAGGCCTGTGATTGTATCTGAGCTAGCTTCCAGCACAGAGCTGAGCAGAACAGGTGCTAAGACATGTGCAGAGAATCTGAAGAGATCATGAAGCACAAACAATGTGAAACTCCATCATCTGTGATTGTAACAAATATGCAGTGAAATATCTGGAGACAGAATTCCAAAGTTTTCTGTTGTTCAGGTGATGTAATTCCTGGAGTGAAATTAACCCCAATAAAAACATTTGTTAGCATTAACAAGGTTATTTTTCTTGTGAAATTCTTCTGCCCTATAACTCTTTCCCTGCCTCACGCAAGCATCCACCCCACACTATCAATAGCCCTCTGTATCAGATTCCACCCATCCAGCCAGCCTACACATTTGAATCATCTGGGTACTATTTATACTTTGGGGTGAGGAATCCCATTGGCTTAATTAATCAATTAACTACAATTTTGTCTATTTTAATTGAAAATTAATTCACATAACATAAAATTTATCCCATATAGAAGTATACAATTCAATGATTTTCAGTATATTCACAATGTTGTATAACCATTATCACCATCTAATTCCAGAATATTTTCATCACAACAAAAAGGAGCTCTGTGCCTCCCAATTCCCCTCCCTTAATCCCTTGGCAATCACTGATCTACTCTCTGTCTCTATGAATTTTCTTATTCTGGGCAACTCATATAAGTGGAATTATATGTTATGGGTCCTTTTGTGACTGGCTGTTTTTTCACTCAGCAAAACACTTTCAAAGTCCATCCATATTGTAGCAGATATTCCTTTTCATAGGTCGATAGTACTTTAATTATGGATATACACTTTTTTCATAACCAAGAAAAACTAGTTTACAGACTATTCAGTTTTAATCATTTTTATTTTCTTGAACTCTGCCTTCCTCATGATAGTAAACTACTTTTCTAAAAACCAAGATATAATTAACATTTAAGTTTAAGGTATATGATGTATTGATTTGATATGGTGAAATGTGATTATCACCATAGCATTAGCTAACACCTTTAACATGTCCAATAATTTTATCGTTTCTTTTTTTGTGGTGAGAACAATTCAGATAATCTCTTAGACGCTTTGAAGTTTATGACACAGTAATGTTGCCTATAATTGCTATGAAATGCATTTGATCTTCAGAACTTATCTACTGATGGCAAGTTTGTTACCATTAAACAACATCTCCCCAATTCCCCCAATCCCCAGCCCCTAGTAACCACAATTCTTCTCTGTTTCCACATGTTTGGTTTTTTAGATGTCATTGGCATTTTTAAGTTCCCCAGATGATTACAGTATGCTGCTGCTGCTACTGCTGCTAAGTCGCTTCAGTCGTGTCCGACTCTCTGCGACCCCATAGACAGCAGCCCACCAGGCTCCTCTGTCCATGGGATTCTCCAGGCAAGAACATGAGTGGGTTGCCATTTCCTCCTCCAATGCATGAAACTGAAAAGTGAAAGTGAAGTCGCTCAGTCGTGTCCGACTCTTAGCGACCCCATGGACTGCAGCCTACCAGGCTCCTCCATCCATGGGATTTTCCAGGCAAGAGTACTGGAGTGGGGTGCCACCTAGGTTGAAAACTATGCCTCTATAGCTAAAGGAGATTTCTGGCTTAGCTTTAAAATTTTGGGGGGCTGTGACAAAAAGACCTTTCTGAGAGGTAGGATAATGGAGTTTTCTCAGTCGAAGGTATTGGAAGTGAATCCCAAGTCCTATTAGCTCTGATGTTGAGTGACTATTTTTATTCTCTTTGCTGAGGGTGGGATTACTGTGTTATGGAAAAACAAGCTTCATCTTCTAACTGACAAGAAATTTCACTCTTATTTCCATCTATTGTATAACATAACAAGAACGCTTGTTCAAGGAGATTCAACCAGTCCATTCTGAAGGAGATCAGCCCTGGGATTTCTTTGGAAGGAATGATGCTAAAGCTGAAACTCCAGTACTTTGGCCACCTCATGCGAAGAGTTGACTCATTGGAAAAGACTCTGATGCTGGGAGGGATTGGGGGCAGGGGGAGAAGGGGACGACAGAGGATGAGACGGCTGGATGGCATCGCTGACTCGATGGACGTGAGTCTCAGTGAACTCTGGGAGTTGGTGATGGACAGGGAAGCCTGGCATGCTGCGATTCATGGGGTCGCAAAGAGTCGGACACGACTGAGCGACTGATCTGATCTGATCTGATAGAGTCAGAGTTTCAAGGTGGTTGATGGGAAAACTCTGCTCTAAACCAAGGAGGATGGTTTATATGACCTTAAATTTTTTCTTCCATTGATCACACAGGTAATCATCATAAAAGAAGAAAACAGTAAAATCTCATCAAAATTTAAAATTTTCTCACAGGCAAATACAACATGAAGGATTTCTGACTTCTACTTGGGATTCACAAAGCTGGAATCCCAACAAAAAAGAAAGGCTGGATAATCAGCAAAATCATAAAATTTTCTTGATTTCTGCTGAATTTGCAGGGAAAACCTCAATGGAATTTAGAGTGAACCTGAAATTTCCGTGAATGGAAGAGACACAAGCACTGACTTAGCTGAGCAGAGCATGGAAAAAAGAGGAACTACTGTAGAAACTGGTGTGAAAACTTGACTAAAATGGTGGTGAATAGATAAACGCCAAGTGAGGGCTTTTATGAGCATAGAGATCCCTAGGAGGGGCAAACAAGAAAGAAGTTTGCACCTGCCTGCGGGATCGCCACTGTGTCCCCCAGTGGGTGTTCCTGAGAATGACTGGAGGCAGGTTTAGAGACTAGAGAAAGCCATCTTATGATGCAAACCAGGAGAGGGCAGCCGCCTACTCTGGGAAAGGAAGAAGCTACACCCAGATCACCTTCCCTGGAACAAGAGCATTAAGTGCAATCATAGGGACTTCCCTGGCAGTCCAGTGGTTAAGACTTTTCCTTCTAGTGAGGGGGGTATGGGTTCGATCCTTGGTTGAGGAGCTAAGATCTCATGCCTCACAGCCAAAAAATCAAACGTAAAGCAGAAGTAATATTGTAACAAATTCAATAAAGAATTTAAGAATGATCCACATAAAAAAATTCTTAAAAAAAAGAAAAAAAGATTGGCAGAAGGACAGCAAACTCTATCACCTGCAGGGCATAGGTGCAGACCTGTTGTTATATCAAAATAAAACAGAAAAATTTCTCTAGCCTTAAAGGAGGGGCAAGAAACTACTGTGATTAGACTATTGAGACAACTCCCAGTGTCAGAAACCAGGATGACTGAGAAATCCTCCTATCCAAGACCCAGGCACATGGGACCTGCCTAAGTTGGAGCTAAACTAGGATAACAGAGAACACACCCCCAAAGCCCTACACAAGGCTAGCAAGCACTGAGTGACAAACATTAGCAGATTCCTATTAAGGGAAGGATGGGAGCACAGACTTCTGATACACAGGCAGGCAAGGAAAGCCTACTCTGGTTTCCATGGTAGCTCAGATGGGAAAGAGTCTGCCTGCAATCCAGGAGACCTGGGTTCAATGCCTGGGTCAGGAAGATTTCCCTGGAGAAGGAAATGGCAACCCACTCCAGTATTCTTGCCTGGAGAATCCCATAGACAGACCATGGGATCACAAAGAATTGGACACAGCTGAGTGACTAACACTTGTGGTAGGACAATAACCTTAAGAAAACACCTCTAACAAACCAGTTCCCCACTCCCAAGGACAAGTACATCAAGATCAAGAATGACAAAGAAAAGTTAAGATGATATAATCTAATATATATATTTAACTATGCTTAGTTGCTCAGTGGTGTCTGATTCTTTGCACCCCTGTGGACTGTAGCCCACCAAGATTTTCTGTCCATGAAATTGAATATATACATATACACCTACATACATGTATACATATCATACATATGTAAATATATGTATACATTATCATGGGCTTCCTGGGTGGTGCTGTGGTAAAGAATCTGCCTGCCAATGCAGGAAACATAGATTCTATCCCTGACTTGGGAAGATCCCCTGGAGTAGGAAATGGCAACCCAATCCAGTATTCTTGCCTGGAAAATTCCGTGGACAGAAGATCCTGGCAGATTATAGTCCGTGGGGTCGCAAAGAGCCAGACACAACCAAACATGCATGCACACATTATCATATATCCCAATATATGATACATCTGATATATCTGTATGTTCTTATTCTTGTATGTGTCTTTCGACAGAAAAGATCACTAATACCTGTTGTTATTCAATCACTAAGTCATGTCCGACTCTTTGCGACCCCATGGATTGCAGCATGTCAGGCTTCCCTGTCATTCAACATCTCCCTGAGTTTGCTCAAACTCATGTCCAGTGAGTCAGTGATGCTATCAATCATCTCATCTTCTGTTATCCCCTTCTCCTCTTGCACTCAATCTTGCCCAGCATCAGGGTCTTTTCCAATGAGTCAGCCCTTCGCATCAGAAGGCAAAAGTATTGGAGCTTCAGCTTCAGCATCAGTCCTTCCAATAAATATTTAGGGTCGATTGCCTTTAGGATTGACTGATCTCTTTGCCGTTCAAGGACCTAGAAATAAATTACTGCCTCATATGGTATACATATGTTCACTTTGAATAGTTATTACAAAATAGCTTTTCAAATTCTAGCAATTAACACAAACAATACTACCAGCAAAATCCTAAAATTTACAACATGGATAACCTGAGGGACATTATGCTAAGTGAAATAAATCAGATACAAAAAGATAAAAACTGTATTATCTCACATTTATGTGGAATCAAAAAAAGTCAAACTCATAAAAGTAGAGAGTAGAATGGTTGTTGCTAGGGGCCAGCAGTGCGGGGAAAGTGGAACGATGTCAGTTAAAGGGTACAAGGGTTCAGAAATGCAGGATAAAAAAATCCTGGAGCCCTAATGCACAGAATGCTGAGTATAGTTAATGATTGTTGTTGCTGTTCAGTCGCTAAGTCATCTCTGACTCTTTTCAACCCCGTGGACTGCACTGCAGCCTACCAGGCTCCTCTGTCCATGGAATTTCCCAGGCAAGAATACTGGAATGGGTTGCTACTTCCTTCTGCAGGGGATCTTCTTGCCCCAGGTATCGAACCCATTGACTCCTGCATTGCTGGCAGATTCTTTACCACTGAACCATGAGGGAACTTAATGATATTGCATTGTGTATTTGACATTTTCCAAGAGAGTTAATCTTAAGTGTTGTCAACACAATTGTAAATATATGAAGTAATGGATATGTTAATTAGCTTGATTGTGGTAATCATTTCACAATCCTTCAGTCAGTTCAAACTCTCAGTCATGTCCAACTCTTTGTGACCCAATGGACTGCAGCATGCCAGGCTTCCCTATCCATCACCAACTCCTGGAGCTTTCTCAAACTCATGTCCATCGAGTTGGTGATGCCATACAACCATTTCATCCTCTGTTGTACCCTTTTCCTTCTGCCTCCAGTCTTTCCCAGAATCAGGATCTTTTCAAATGAGTCAGTCCTTCTCATCGGGTGTCCAAAGTATTGGAGTTTCAGCTTCAGCATCTGTCCTCCCAATGAATATTCAGGACTGATTTCCTTTAGGATTGACTGGTTGGTCTCCTTGCAGTCTAAGGGACTCTCAAAAGTCTTCTCCAACACCACAGTTCAAAAGCATCAATTCTTTGGCACTCAGCTTTCTTTATGGTCCAACACTCACATCCATACATGACTACTTGAAAAACCATAACTTTGACTAAATGGACCATTGTCAGTAAAGTAATGTCTCTGCTTTTTAATATGCTGTCTAGGTTGGTCATAGCTTTTCTTCGAAGGAGCAAGTGTCTTTTAATTTCATGGCTGCAGTCACCATCTGCAGTGATTTTGGAGTTCAAGAAAATTAAGTCTGTCACAGTTTCCACTGTTTCCCCATCTATTTGCCATAAAGTGATGAGACCTGATGCCATAATCTTTGTTTTTTGAATGTTGAGTTTTAAGCAGGCTTTTTCACTCCTCTTTCACCTCATCAAAAGGCTCTTTAGTTCCTTTTTGCTTTCTGCCACAAAGGTGGTGTTATCCATATATCTGAGGTTATTGATACTTCTCCTGGAAATCTTGATTCCAGCCTGTTCTTCATCCAGCCTTTAACATGATGGTGGCTCAGATGGTAAAGCATCTGCCTACAATGTGGGAGACCCAGGTTCGATCCCTGGGTTGGGAAGATTCCCTAGAGAAGGGAATGGCAACCCACTGCAGAATCCTTGCCTGGAAAATCCCATGGACAGAGGAGCCTGGTCGGCTACAGTCCATGGGGTCGCAGAGTCAGACATGACTGAGCGACTTCACTTTCACTTTCATTCGGCATATATGTTTAGCAAGCAGGGTGACAGTATACAGCCTTGACGCACTTCTTTCCCAATTTAAAACCAGTCCATTGTTCCATGTCCGGTTCTAACTGTTGCTTCTTGACCTGCATACAGATTTCTCAGGAGGAAGGTGATCTGGTATTCCCATCTCTTGGAGAATTTTCTAGTTTGTGGTGATCCACACAGTTAAAAGCTGACACTCCAATACTTTGGCCACCTCATGCGAAGAGTTGACTCATTGGAAAAGACTCTGATGCTGGGAGGGATTGGGGACAGGAGGAGAAGGGGATGACAGAGGATGAGATGGCTGGATGGCATCACCGACTCAATGGACATGAGTTTGGGTAATCTCCAGGAGCTGGTGATGGACAGGGAGGCCTGGCGTGCTGTGATTCATGGGGTCGTGAAGAGTCGGACACGACTGAGCAACTGAACTGAAGATCTTTTTTGTACAGTTCTATGTATTCTTGTCACCTCTTCCTAATATCTTCTGCTTCTGTCAGGCTCATACCATTTCTGTTCTGTATTGAGCCCAACTTTGCATGAAATGTTCCCTTGGTATCTCTAATTTTCTTGAAGAGATCTCTAGTCTTTCCCTTTCTATTGTTTTCCTCTATTTCTTTGCACTGAACACTGAGGAAGGCTTTCTTATCTCTCCTTGCTATTCTATGGAACTTTATATTCCCATGGATATATCTTTCCTTTTCTCCTTTGCCTTTAGCTTCTTTTCTTTTCTCAGGTATTTGTAAGGTTGCCTCAGACAACCATTTTGCCTTTTTGTGTTTCTTCTTCTTGGGTATGGTTTTGATCACTGCCTCCTTACAATGTTATAAACTTCTGTCCATAGTTTTCAGGCACTCTCTCTATCAGATCTAATCTCTTGAATCTATTTGTCACTTCAAGGGATTTCATTTAGGTCATACCTGAATGGCCTAGTGGTTTTCCCTACTTTCTTCAATTTAAGTCTGAATTTGACAATATGGAATTCATGATCTGAGCCACAGTTAGCTCCTGGTCTTTTTCGCTGACTGTGTAGAGCTTCTCCTTTTTCAGCTGCCAAGAGTATAATCAATTTGAATATATTATATTGACCATCTGGTGATGGCCATATGTAGAGTTGTCTCTTGTGTGGTTGGAAGAAGGTGTTTGCTATGACCTGTGCGCTCTCTTGGCAAAACATTTTTAGCCTTTGCCCTGCTTCATTTTGTGCTCCAAGGCCAAACTTACCTGTTACTCCAGGCATCTCTTGATTTCCTACTTTTGCATTCCAGTCTGCTATAATGAAAGGACATCCTTTTTTTTTTTTTTTGGTGTTAGTTCTGGAAGGTCTCATAGGTCTTCATAGAACTGTTCAGTTTCAACTTCTTCAGCATTAGTGATTGGGGCATAGACTTGGATTACTGTGATATTTAATGGTCTGCTTTGGAAACACAGAGAGGTCATTCTGTCATGTTTGAGATTGCACCCAAGTACTGCATTTCAGAGTCTTTTATTAACTATGACATTATTTCTTCTAAAGGGATTCTTGTCCACAGTAGTAGATACAATGGTCATCTGAATTAAATTCACCCATTCTGGCCCATTTTAATTCACTGATTCCTAAAATGTAGATGTTCACTCTTGCCATCTCCTGTTTGACACTTCCAATTTACCTTGATTCGTGGACCTAACATTTCACGTTCCTATGCAATACTGTTCTTTACAGCATTGGACTTTACTTCCATCACTAGTCACATCCACAACTGGATGCTGTTTTCACTTTGGCTCAGTCTCTTCATTCTTTCTGGAGCTATTTCTCCAGTAGCATATTGGGCACCTACTGACTTGGGAAGTTCATCTTTCAGTGTCATATCTTTTTGCCTTTTCATACTGTTTATGGGGTTAAAGAAATGTACCATTGTTATACACAATATTGATGAATCTCAAAAACTTTATATTGAGTGGAGGAAGTTAGTCTTAAAAGATTACATACTTCATGATTTCATTCTGTGACTTTCTCAAAAACACAAAGTTATCATGATGGAGAACTGATCATTTGTTAGGAGTTAGAGGGTGGAGCTCCTGTCCATTGAGTCAGTGATGTCATCTAACCATCTCATTCTCTGTCATCCCCTTTGCCTCCTGCCTTCAACTTTTCCAGCATCAAGGTCTTTTTCCAATGAGTTGGCTTTTCCCATCAGGTGGCCAAAGTATTGGAGCTTCAGCTTCAGCATCAATCCCTCCAGTGAATATTCAGAATTGATTTCCCTTAGAATTTACTGGCTTGATCTCCTTGCAGTCCAAGGGATTCTCAAGAGTCCTATCCAACACCACAGTTCAAAAGCATCAGTTCTTCAGTGCTCAGCTTTTTTTATGGTTCAATTCTCACATCCATACATAACTACTGGAAAAACCATAGCTTTGACTATATCGTATGGTAAGAGTATTCTATTTTTGTGAGAAACCACTCAACTGTCCAAAGTGGCTGTGCCTTTTTGCATTTCTCTCCAGCAGTAAATGAGAATTCCTTTTGTTTCCCAGGCTCACCACATTTGGTGTTGTTAGTGTTTCGGATATTGCATGCTCAGTCGCTCAGTCATGTCCAACTCTTTATGATCCCATGGACTATAGCCCACTGGACTCTTCTGTCCATGGAATTTTTCAAGCAAGATAACTGGAATGGGTTACCATTTCCTTCTCCAGGGGATCTTCCCGACCCAGGGATCGAACCCATGCCTCCTGAATCTCTTGTGTTTGCAGGCTGATTGTTTACCACTGAGCCAGTTTTGAAAAGCCAGTTTTGGACATTATCCCCTCTTAATAGTGCATAGTGTTATCTCATTGTTTTCACTTACAATTCCCTCATAATTTATGATGCTCAGTATCTTCTCATATGTGTATGCCAATCAAGAAGTAACAGTTAGAACCATGTATGGGACAACTGACTGGTTCAGGATTGAGAAAGGAGTTTGACAAGGCTGTTTATAGTCACCATGTTTATTTAACTTATATGCAGAGCACATCATGAGAAATGCCGGGTTGGATGAGTTACAAGCTGGAATCAAGATTGCCAGGAGAAATATCAACAACCTCAGATATGTGGATGATATCACTCTAATGGCAGAAAATGAAGAGGAACTAAAAAACCTCTTGATGAGGGTGAAGGAGGAGAGTGAAAATGCTCACTTAAAGCTAAATATAAAAAAAAAAAAAAACAAAACTAAGCTCATGGCACCTGGCTCCATCATTTCATGGCAAATACAAGGGGGAAAGGTGGAAGCATTGACAGATTTTTTATTTCTATAGAAACTTTCATTGAGACATTGGCAGGGATTACACTGAAGCTGTATATGCTTGCAACATAATTATTGAAGAATTTTTCTCATTTGTTCTGTTGTGTTTTTCATTTCTACAGTTGGTGGATTGTATCTCTGTCACTTTGTATAGTATATCCTTCTTGTTCTTTATGTCCTGTAAATTGGAGGTTAAAAGGGAGGTTTAATCTGATTCAGGTTTCTTTTGCTTCCTTTTTTTTTTCTGCCAAGAACACACATCATAGGTAGTATTTTGTTCTTAACATGCAGAATAATATAATCTCTGGTGGTTTCTCTTTCTGTGATATTAGCAACCACTGATGTTCAGCAACTAGGTTATTAATATATTTTCAAATTACTTTATTTAAGTAGTCATTATTTTGCAACCATAATATAACTATTTATTGTTAAATTAGTATTTTATTATTTTTTTCATATTTCTTATTTATCATTCATCTAATATTTTAGACATTGTCATTTCCATTTGGGAAAATTTTTTTCTTAGATAATTTTCATAGAGTCTACAGTAATGGTACATTCTGTAAGTCCTTGACTAGTTTTCATTTTTGCTTATGAGAAATTATTTGAAATGGGCAAAATTGTAGGTTCAAAGCTCATTTTGCCCTCAGAATTCTATATACGTTACTGTTTCTTCTGACATCTAGTGATACATGTTGGGTGTCAATGTTCATTTAATATTATGAAAGAAATTATACTAAGAAAGCAATGATGATTACTCATGGCTTTTGAATTGCAATCTGATTACAGGAAAATTTGAAGGGAAGATCATTATCTGAGGTTTCTTGGCCTTCAATTATAACAGAAACAAAATTTTCACAACAAAATCAGATACATCTCTAACTTAATACCTATTACTTGGGATTCTTGGGTGAACAAAGATGGAGAAATGGTGAGATTTGTTCAAGAAAACAGGGTGAATAGAGTTAATGTTCAAGTAGTATCAAGTCTTAGTAACTTTCAGTGAATGGAATAATGTATAAGAGCAGGTTAAACTGACCTATGTGGAAAGCAATGTCACAAGATGTGCTTGGAGAGACATGTATTGTGGTTTTTTTGGGGTGCTGGAGATAGAGATGTCAACAAAAAAATTGCCCACATATTACAGGAGAAGGGTAATAAGCCTGAGGAGCACAGCTATGATTCCGTGTGTTACTAGCCAAAAGAAAGGGCAAAAGAAGCTTGAGTCACTCTTTGGTTCCACACTTGAAGGGCTGTAACTTAACCTTAGTTATTAAGTAACCATAGTATGTTAATGTATAACTTGACAAAACATAGATTTGGGCCTTTGTCTTTTCTCTGGAAACAGGATGAACCTTGGGCTGATAGCCAGGTGGGAAGTGGGCCTTTTCAGGGAATGGAAAATAAATAAATGCTGGCAAAATGATAGCCTGAGTCAAGACTCTCCCCACCCACTTACCTCTTAGCGTCATGCCTAAAACAGTGATTAATAGACTGTAAAATGCCATCGAACCAGCTAAAACCATTGCCATATCCCACATCCAGTCATTGTATAAGGGAAACAAAGGATCTGAAATAGAGACTGAAAAAAAATTTAGTTGAGTTGTCAATTAGGGGGAGAGAATATTAAAGAAATAACATTTAATATTACTTATACTGAGAATTTATTCTTTAGAAGTCATTGTTCTACCACTTAAAATGGATTAATTCCATTAATCCTTATATTAACTATATAAAATAGATTCATTAATGCTCTTTTGTGATAATCTTTTTTCTTATCAACTTTGAGTTGAATTTATAAGATGAAACCTTTGGATGAACAGAATGGCTTTTGTATTTGGGAGGAATGTGAATCTTTGGGAGCTAGACTATTGTAGACAGAATAGGCCCCTAAAAGTATCTGTGTCCCCAAACCTGGAACTTGTGAATATGTTACATTCCATGGAAATAGAGACTTTGCAGAGGTAATTAAGGTTATGAACCTTAACATAGGGAGATTATTCAAGTTTATTCATGCAGATCCAATATAGTTATATGAGTCCTTAAATCAGAGACTTTTTAAGACTGAAGTCAGAGAGATGTAGCAGAATGCAAGGTTAGAAAGAGTCAAATGATGAAATGGACTTGACCCACCATTGCTGGCAGAGCCACATGGAAAGCATGTGAAGAAATCCAGGCAGGCTGCAGTCCTCGGGCTGACAGTTGATAAGGAAAAGGGACCTCAGTCCCACAACTTTAAGGAACAAAAATTGGCCGACAATCTAAATAAATTTGGGAGTGAGGCTCTCTATAAGTATAACCCACACTGTGGCAAAATTCCTCTTCATCTTTGAAAAGTAAAAGTGCAAGTCTCTCAGTCATGTCCGACTCTTTGAGACCCCACGGATATACAGTCCATGGAATTCTCCAGGCCAGAATACTGGAGTGGGTAGCTTTCCTTTCTCCAGGGGATCTTTCCAACCCAGGGATCAAACCCAGCTCTCCCTCATTGCAGGTGGATTCTTTACCAGCTGAGCCACAAGGGAAGCCTTTCATCCTTGGGACCATGGAACTAGAAAACCAATTATTTACTCCTAACATATAATGGTGCCACAGGCATAGGAGAATATTGTAGTCACTCTCATTGAATTGTGAAGAAAATGAGAAGGAAAAAGTAGTCACTGCTCCCAAGTAATTTCAAAGGTCAACTGGGAAAACCCCATTAGGTTTCAAGTCCTGAGGATAAACACGTATGACTCATGACTCTAGCCTCTAGGCTTATGGCTTTGTTTTTGGAGACATTTTTCCTTCATGAAGGGCACGTGTGGGGGTGGTTTAGTTGCTAAGTCATGTCTGACTATTGTGACCCCATGGACTATAGCCTGCCTGGCTCCTCTGTCCATGGGATTCCCTACACTGAAAAATGATCCCAAAGATATTCAATATCTAATTACAGGCTGGAATAAAGGTTGCCAGATGAAATATCAACAACCTCAGATATGCAGATGATACCACTCTAATGGCAGAAAGGAAAGAAGAGCTAAAGAACCTCTTGATGAGTGAAAAAGCCTGCTTAAAACTCAACATTCAAAAACTAAGATTATGGCATCCAGTCCCATCACTTCATGGCAAATAGATGGGGAAAAAGTGGAAACAATGAGAGATTTTATTTTCTTGCATTTCAAAATCACTCAGATGGTATCTGCAGCCACAAAATTAAAAGATGCTTGCTCCTTGGAATAAAAGCTATGACAAACCTAGACAGCATATTAAAAAGCAGAGACATCTCTTTGCAGACAAAGGTCCATAAGTCATAAGTCAAAGCTTATGGTTTTTCCAGTAGTCATGTATGGATGTGAGAGTTGGACCATAAAGAAGGCTGAGCAGCAAAGAATTGATGCTTTTGAACTGTGGTGTTAGATAAGAGTCTTGAGAGTCCTGTGGACAAGGAGATCAAACCAGTCAATCCTAAAGGAAATCAGTCCTAAATATCCACTAAAGGAGTGATGCTAAAGTTGAAGCTCCAGTCCTTTGGCCACCTGATGGGAAGAGCCAACTCACTGGAAAAGACCCTGATGGTGAGAAATATTGAGGGCAAGTGGAAAAAGGGATGTCAGAGGATGAAATGGTTTGATGGCATCACCAACTCAATGGATATGTGTTTCAGCAAACTCTGGAAGTTAGTGAAGGGCAGGGAAGTCTGGCTTGCTGCAGTCCATGGGGTCACAGAGTTGGACACAATTTAGCAACTGAACAACAATAACCCGTGGAACTCATGCCTGGTACCTTATGTGATAAAAGAGTAGAGATGTCATTAAGTTATGAATCTCAAGGTAGCATATTATCCTGGATTATCTGGGTGGGCCCAATTCAATCACAAGTACTCTGAGAGGGGCGCAGAAATTTACTTTATACACAGAGGAGAAGACAATGTGAAGATACAGCTGAGAGAGTTTTTTTAATGTATTTCTACTGTCTTTGAAAATGTAAGAAATAATCCATTAACCAAGAAATGCAAGGAATGCAGCTCTAGAAACTGTAAAAGGCAAGAAAATGGATTCTCCCTAGACGTTCTGAAGAGATTGCAGGTTTTGTGACATATTGGATTTAGCCCAGTGAAATCCACTGTAGACTTTTGACCTCCAGAACTGTAAGATAATAAATGTATGTTGCTTTAAGATACTAAATCTGTGGTAAGTTGGTACAGTGGCCACCGGAAAAACTTTTGTGCTTCAAATAACATCATCAGGGGGAATTCCCTGGTGGTTTAGTGGTTAGGACTTGGTGCTGTCCCTGCTGTGAGGCCAGGTTCAATCCCTTTTCAGGGAACTAAGATCCCACAATCTGTGCAGTATAACCAGACACCAAAAAAAAAAAAAAAAAAATAGAAAAAGAAAAAAAGGGGAAAGAACACTATTGGGAAGCAAAAGGATAACCTACAGAATGTGGAGCGCAGAGGCAAGTCATGTATCTGATAAAGACTATGTATCCAGAATATATAAAGAAATACAACCCAACAGTTAAAAGTCAAGTAACACAATTTAAAAATTGGCAAATGATTTAGACATTTATCCAAAGAAAACATGCAAATAGCTGATAAGTACAAGAAAATCTCTTCAATGTCTTTGCTTATTAGAGAATTGAAAATAAAAAATCACATAGAGCAATGCTTGAGCTCAGCAAAAGAATGACATACCATATGGCTAACAGTGAAAGATATACAATAATAAGTGGTGAGAATATGTAGAAGTGTAACCCTCACACAGTGCTGGTGAGAATTTCAAATAGTAAGGCCAATTTGGAAAATATTTTAGCAGGTATAAAAAAATGTGAAACATAGAATTAATGTGATCCAGCAATTGCATTCCTAGGTGTATATCTAAGAGAAATGAAGACATATATCCACTCAAAATATTATAATTGAATATTCATAATGGAATTATTAACAATAATCAAAATTGGAAACAAACCAAGAAACATTATTGACTGATGAGTGAATGAACAAAATGTTCTATATTTATATGATGGAATATTATTCAGCAATAGAAAGGAATGAAGATTTGATACATATTAAAATATGAATAGACATTTAAAACATATGCTAAATGAAAGAAGTCAGTCAAAAATGAGTAAGTATCATTTGATTCCACTTATATGAAATGCTCAGGAAGAGCAAATTAAAACTGAGATGAGATACCACTGAACACACTAGCTAAAATTAGAAAGATGGAGGGAAACCCAAAGTGGAAAACATGAGGAATAAATATTCTCTTATCCATTGCAGGTGATGTGTGAAACAATACACACAGTTTAGTGGTTTCTTATAAAGTTAAAAAATTCACCTAACGCATGATTCCATGGTTGCTCAGTAGTAAACAATCTGCCTGCCAAAGCAGCAGACATGGATTCAATCCCTGGGTGGGGAAGAGATGGCAACCCACTCCAGTAGTTTTGCCTGGAAAATCCCATTGAGAGAGGGGCCTGCTGGGCTAGAGTCCATGGAGCACAAAAGAGTAGGACATGACTGAGCAACTAAACAACAGCATATGATCTGGTTTAATTCCTAAGCATTTATTTAAAAGAAATTGCTGACCACAGCTAGGTGATCATTAAACCTGAGGGGGGAAAAACCTTTACAATCAGAAATAATTTATATTTCCTTGGGCAGCTCTTGTAAAGACTCAGTTGGTCTATACCTTGGTCTGTTGGCTCCTCACGTCTACTTCTACAGAATCCTCAGGAGTGTTTTGACTTAGTTCAAATTAAGAAGTCCAGAGGAATTTTGGCTTAGGTCGACTATTTTTCTCAAACATCATATTCAAGTGCTTGGTTTGTTTATACAAACATTAATTTTCCTCTTGGTAATAGAAAGTAGGGTCTTTCCATCCACTGATTTGGTAACTTCTGAGGCAAGGTTTGCAATTTTCAGTGGACAGATTAGAAATATAGGACTGTGCATGTTGTGGTTCAAGGCTGCCTAGCATGAGGAAGGGAGGAGAGGGAACCGAGAAAGTTCTACTAGTGACCATCCTAATTCTCTAAAATTTTCTTCTGTGGTTTGACATGAATGCCTCAAGTAAAATAAAGGGTTTCTTTGCCTTGATTAGATGGCAATTGTCTCGTACATACATATTCGTTAGAAATCTCTAAATTATGAACTGCCAAGTGCTAAAATCATTTTTTGAGTACCATTTTATTAATCAATTTCGCCTCTAAATGATGACCATATTTCGTAATAGTCCAAGGAAAGAAAGTGAAAGTCACTCAGTTGTGTCTGCTCTTTGAGACCCCATAGACTACACAGTCCATGGAATTCTCCAGGCCAGAATACTGGAGTGGATAACCTTTCCCTTATCCAGGGGATCTTCCCGACCCAGAAATTGAACCGGGGTCTCCTGCATTGCAGGTGGATTCTTTACCAACTGAGCTACCAGAGAAGCCCAAGGAAAGAATCATAAGCTTCCTGAGACTGCATGTAGATTTAAGAGGTATATGTGAGCACTGCAATTGGATTCATGTTAACATTATATTTTCAAAGTAGACTCTAAGCCTTAAAGAGATAAGAAACATTGACCTAGAGTCATGAATGTACACCAACAACAGCATAGTAAATCAGTGGCCAGACCCAGTCATGTTTTCTGAAGCCAGAATGTTTCTTATTCCTTATGGCAGAAGGAGTTATGTCCTTAAGCGCAGTTGAAAACACTGGTGGCAGTCAAAGCAGCTTCAATCTTTGACACCCACAATAATCAGTGTCAGAATTTGGTCCTCTGAGACGTCACCTAAACTGTTGATCTTCCTGGTTATGAGGAAAAAGTCATACAGCTCTTGCTAAACAACACCAAGAAAACAGATATCTAGGGAAAGGAGATTTGTTAAGCTCTTAGTAGTAGTCACCACGATTAACCCCATTTACCTCGTTTCCGGAACTTCAGATATATAATGAGCATTCCAGAAAAGGCCAAAAGACATGGTAATTGAGTGATGCTTGAGCTCAACCAACCGAGAAAGTCATATGGGAACACTAGAACAGAGAGTTCGTATTAATGAAAGAGGAACGCAGGAATATGGGTTACCACTGACCCAAGAACCATTATAAGAAAAAGTACAGTCATTGGTTCATGCCCACTCAACCTAGGTAGGGCTAGGATGCGAGTTTACTTTGTGGGTGGTGGCTGACCCTAGTAAAACTGGACTTATGGACACAGCAGAACTAAGAGGAGTTTTTTCCCCTAATTCTCACCACCTAACCTAGCACTGAATTAGTCTCGGGGAACCGGACAGATGCCCTGGGGTCTTCATTAGATTTCTGGGAGTTCTGAGGGTTGTGAGATTAGACAGATGGAGCAGTGGTGACACTGAGGTGACTGAAAGAAGAAAACACACTTTAAACCCCTCAGCGTTAATTTCCCTGTCAAGGGGCTTATTTCTACAAGTTTAACAGAAATAATTAAACTGTTTTACCATATATTACTAAAATAGTTATTCTTTGATCTCTATCAACTTTCAGAAGAAAATAACCAGAAATAATGAGATACTCCTCAAAGAAGCTCAGTTGAAGTAAAATTATGACCTCAAGCCTTTAAAAGACTTTCCTGGGGAAGACAGAGAAGAGCCACTCATTGTGATGTAATTGGTAGAAATCATGGATCAATAGATTTTATTTCCAAAAAGAAGAAAATTCCCCTGGTAACTATGGAATAGGCATGTTTCCTGAGTTTATAACCTCCTCAATCATTAAGGTGTGCAAACAGAAACCTGAAACCAGTTACTGCAAATAAGCATAATGACTGGAGCATGAGGATTGGAACCAGAGACATCTGCCTTCCAGGCTTGGCTCTATCACTTATGAGCTCTGATTTGTGACATTTTCATCTATAAAATGGTGACAATAAAAGCAAGTCTTTAGGATTAATTTAGGTGACTTTGGTAAAATGAATATTATTGATACAATGCCTAGCATAAGGTAGGCACCCAATAAATGTGGTACAGGGTTTTATGGACTAGGTAGGGAAACGGGTCCAACAGATTATATCTTCTCCCTTGACTCATCTCCTTTAAAATTGTCTAGAGTCAATTGCTAGATTCACATCCACCATCTAGCAGCTTACACAACTATATAGAATCTATTTTGCCTGGACAGAAGTTGGGAAAAGAATTGTCTTTAAAATTGTTCTATGTCTTTTTACCTAATAGGTCACTATCATTCAGTGATATGTTCACTCAGAAGGATGATACATTCATTCAGTTTAACCACAAAACCAGATGGAAGAGTCTGGTTGTAAAGGACTTGTTGGTTTCGAGACCTATTTCTTTTTCATGTTGACATTATTTAAGTTCTAAGAGGGAGGTGGTATCTTGAAAGTTAATGAGAATCTATATAAGCAAAAAGACTATCATCAAATTAAGTGTATTCTAGAGCAAGACTCATAGGATTCACCCATCACAAAGTGATTTTGAGTGAGGCAGACACTGGATTCACTTCATGTTGACTGAATATTTACTTAAGACAGAAAGCACTTACCTTGAGGGCATAGAACTAACTGTGGGTCTGAACCACTCAGGAAACATCTATACTGACCTCGTTCCTAAAACAGCATTGTCCTGAGAAGTTCCTAATTAAGAGATGTGAAGTTCATTTCTAAAGTGAGAAACAAGCCCTAAATCTTCCTATGATTGGCATTCATTGACAAATGTTGTACAGCTTTGCCTAAAACACCCCATGTGACTTACACATCACTTTAAGACAGATTCTCTTAGTGACTCCACACTGGTTGCAGCAGTTATCTCCATTTGTGAAACACTGACAACAAAGGAGCACAATAGCCAAAAACAACATCACGAACAGAAGCAATACAGAGAATGTCATCCAAATGTGATCTGGGTAAAACAGGTCATCTGAAAGAAAGGGCAGAGCCATTTGAAGATCAATAAACCCACAACATGGAGCACCATTGGATTGGGAATTTTACTGCTGATAAAGCAAGATTCTCTTTCAGGTCCTGTTTTTCTTCACTGTTTTTGTATGTGGGTTGGGGCTAAAGTTCACTGGAGCTGTTTTAGTGGCAATACAGAGCCTGGAATTGAGTTTGTTCGGGGGGTAGAATTTAACTTGAGGCTATAGTTGATAGAAGGAAATCTCTTTCTCTCTCCCCCAGCCTCACTCTCGCTCTCGTTTCTTATTAACAATCCCAGTGCAAATGCTTCCTAATTATAAAGGAAACAAGCAGAATCCTGTACACTCTGCTTGTGGTTGAGAAGCTCAGTGGCTATAAGACAGCCTCAAAACTGTCTCTAGTGAGTTCTTAGGGTGTAAAGATAATGGAGACAAATAGATATTTCTTTACTTTTATGATCTGCACTTCTTGATAAAGTGAGGTTGCTCAGTCGTGTCTGACTCTTTGCGACCCCATGGACTATAGCCTACCAGGCTCCTCAGTCCATGGAATTTTCCAGGCAAGAATACTGGAGTGGGTTGCCATTTCCTTCTCCAGGGGATCTTCCCAACCCAGGGATCAAACCCAGGTCTCCCGCATTTCAGGCAGACGCTTTATCATCTGAGCCACCAGGGAAGCCCTTCTTGATAAGGTCTCTTTAATATTAGGATTATATGGTATATCCCTTAAAAATGTTTATTGTTTCACTTTTAACCTTTGACTTCTAACCTATATGTAATTTATTTCTGTATATAATTCTGTATATGTTTTTTCTTCCAGAAATATAGACAATTATTCCAACATCTTATAGGAACTTTTTCATTTTTTTCGATGCACTAAACTTTATACTTCATAATTTGTTATACTGTTTTTTTTATGATTTGAATCTCTTTCTGCCCTTCTTAGTTTTTAGCATTGATACAATGGCCTACTCCTGTGATGGTACATAATGTTCTATGGTTGGAAATAACCACAAACTGTTTAACATTTATTCACAATTACTTTATTATAGTCAGTCAGTTTTTAATCTGATAAAGGAAATTCTTCCTCATTTTTAAAATTATTATTGCTAAATTTACAGATATTCATTTTTCCATACTAACTTCAAACTTACCTTATCCAACATATTTTTAAAGACTTCCAAGAGATTTCTATCTGGAATGTCTTTAAATAAATAATTATAATAATTTTGGTTTATTTTTGTCTTCAAGGAGGTGAATATTCTTGTTAAAAACTGACTATTTCTCCACAAATATTTATCTCTTTTTGAGGTCTTTTAGGCAGAATATGTGCTATATTTCATAGTCCTGTATTTACCTTGTGATGAAATTTTGCGGCTAATGTTAAGCACATGTCACTTTTTCCAGATTTTCCTTGGGATTGAGTTTCTTATTATTAGTCCTTGTTCTAGTTCCCAATTAAGGAAATTCATCATCCATAAATATACACCTTTGGGTTGCATATTTACCACATACTTGATATTTTTTAATATTAGCAACTGCATTTGAGAGGCTAGTTTTTCAGGGAAAATAAAGCTTACCTGGCAGTGTTTTTGTAGATTTCATATTTATTTTATATTTAATTTTTAATCTGTATGAATATGTATGAATTGGATAAAAGTCTGAGAGCTTTTTATATGGGATGCGAAAAGTTGTAACAATATTGTTCACACAGCCTATGAAAGCCATTTTTTTCAAAATTATTATTACATGATTCAACTTTAAATACTAATTTAATTGCTTATGATACAGTTTTTCCTCACATATTATGTTTATGTTATAGCCTATTCCAATTTGAATCCTATCTGAAACTAATAATTGAATATACATGCATGTGTGCATGCATGTTCAGTCGTGTCTGACTCTTTGTTACCCCAGGAACTGTAGCCCACCAGGCTCCTCTGTCCTTGGGATTTCCCAGGCAAGAATACTTGAGTGAGTTGCCATTTCCTACTCTAGGGAATGTTCCTGACCCAGGGATCAAACACACATCTCCTGCATCTCCTGCATTGGCAGGTGGATTCTTACCACTGTGCCACCTGGAAAGCCCAAATATATCTATATAATGCTTCTAATTTGAATAAGAAACAACTATCTTTAGTGAAACAATAAGAAACATTTGAAAGATTTAAAACAGGTTCTGAAGAAAATTCTTCTTTACCATTGATAAAAGAGATCAAAACAAATGCTTCTAAATATTCAATTTTGCCTGCTGTGTTTATGTGTTTTCCTCCTATTTGTCTCCCTATTCCTACTCAGATAATTTGCAGATTTCTCTTAGTCCTCTAAAGGCCATCTAAAAGGTGAATGCTCCGAAATTCAGTTCTAGGAACCTGTTTTTTTTTTTTTATTTTTCCTATCCTTATTCACTTTGTATCTTGTCCAATTCCATTGTTTTAAATATTCTTCTTAAAGACATTCACATATGTTTCAAGCCTGGTCTCCTCCATAGAACTTTAAACTCACTAACTAACTCCCAGTTGATATTTCCCTTGCAAGTCTTATCTCTAAGATAGGCTCATTTCACAAACTTCCCCATCTCAGGAGATGAAAACATTTTTTCATGACTCAAATTATCCTATTAATTTTTCTTTATGTTGATATATTGACAACGAAACTCTGACAAACACTCACCAGCCAGGATAATATTTGTTCGTTTCTCTTCACCTGTTAGAGGATTGTGAATGTAGCAAGTCATGTTGCCCCATGACTGGTTCCTAAGGACAAGAGTCATCTTCATGTGAAACAATCTGGCTCCATCCTGTGAATAGGATTTTGATGAATGTGGAACTATCTCTCCTCTGCTGTCTCTGCACTCCATCTGGGGCTTTGGGAACCACCCTCCTGAGTTATAATCCACCGTGAGTCCCTCAATGCCAGGAGCCTGAACATGGATTTGTGTTTCCAAGCCTAATGCTGGGGGAAATGGGACAGAAAGATCAAGACAGTTGTTGCTTTGAGGTTGGATTGGAAATCTGAAAAGAGTCTCATTAACATCGTGATCTTCAACAGAAGAAGAGGCAGTACTCAAATTCACATCCAAATTAAAGTTAGGCAAATTCTGATCACTCTGCATTGTCTGTCCACTACATAGTATATTCTTGCATTAGATAAATAGATTTTGCTTATTATAGTATTTGAAACATGTTTGAAAGTGTGAAAAAATAAAAAGAAACATTGATTCATTTTCATATATTTCAGCTTACAGGGTCACAAGGGCATTGGTATGCAACATTCCACCATGAAACTTACCTGCTATGCTCAGATTCATGCTGGCCACATTATTAATGCCACTACCTTTAAATGAACACTGATATGATCCATCATCAGAAACACTGATATTATGAAGTCTGAGCATCACCTTGCCCTGTCTAATGGCCTCATTCACAAACTCTGTGCGGTTCACATATTCTGGGGCAGCTTCTCCATTCACTTCATGGCCATCCCTGTATAGGTGAACAAGTTTGGAATTGTCCCCTCTGAACCAGCGCACCTCCATGCGCTCTGCACTTTGTGGTGGGGACAACTGGCAGCTGAGCTCAGCGTGTCCTCCTACTGTAGCCACCAAGTGTCTCGCGGGAATGGTTACTGTCCAGTTTTCTGTGGAAGAAGGTAGAAAACCAGGATACACGTGAGGCCAACAACTTCTTCGTTGCTACACATTGTAGGAGACACTGAGTTCTTATCATCTGACCTGGCCATTCTAAATGTCCAGCTATGACTATATCCCTTTCTAAACATCTCACTACAAAAAAATCAACTAGACACAGAAGAAGTATGTAATGAAGGAAATGAGAGGCAAAAAGCTATGAAATATACAAGAATAAAAATACCAGAAGAAGTTCATTATTTTAAATGTAAATGGACTAAACTCTCCAATTAGCAGACAGAGTTGGGAGAAGGGATAAAAACTCATGATACAACTAGGTATTGTCTGCAAAAGACTCCCTTTAGATCCAAAGACTTGAATAAGTCGCCAAGAGTCGGACACGACTGAGCGACTGATCTGATCTGATCTGATCTGAAAAGGATGGAAAAAGTTATTCAGTGCAAATAGTAACCAAAACAGAACATGCCTTGCTATAGTAATATCATGCAAAATAGGCTTTCTCCCCAGCTTTACTGAAGAATAATTGACAAAAATCAGTCCTTAATATTCATTGGAAGGACTGATGCCAAAGCTGAAGTTCCAATACGTTGGCCACCTGATGCAAAGAGTCAACTCATTAGAAAAGACCTCGATGCTGGGAAAGATTGGAGGTGGGATGAGAAGGGGACAACAGAAGATGAGATGGTTGGATGGCATCACCAACTCGATGGACATGAGTTTGAGCAAGCTCCAGGAGTTGGTGATGGACAGGGAGGCCTGACATGCTGCAGTCCATGGGGTTGCAAAGAGTTGGACATGACTGAGTGACTGAACTGAACTAACAAAAAATTGTATATTTAAAGTGTATAGTTCTCAGTCATTATTGTTTCAAACATTTCTTCTATTTCTTTCTCTTTTTCTTTTTGTATTAGCATTCCATTTTATTTTTTAGTTGTCCCACATTTTTTAGATTTTTCTCTTCCTTTTTTTTTTTTTACTCTTTCTCGGTTTTCTTTTTTTTAAATTTAAATTTATTTGTTTTAATTGCAGGCTAATTACTTTACTATATTGTATTGGTTTTCCATACATCAGCATGAATCGGCCACAGGTATACACGTGTTCCCCATCCTGAACCCCCCTCCCACCTCCCTCCCCGTACCATCCCTCTGGGTCATCCCAGTGCACCAGCCCCAAGCATCCTGTATCCTGCATCGAACCTGGACTGGCAATTCATTTCTTATATGATATTATACATGCCATTTCTCAAATCAATGCCATTCTCCCAAATCATCCCACCCTCTCCCTCTCCCACAGAGTCCAAAAGACTCTTCTATACATCTGTGTCTCTTTTGCTGTCTTGCATACAGGGTTATCATTACCATCTTTCTAAATTCCATATGTACGTGTTAGTGTACTGTATTGGTGTTTTTCTTTCTGGCTTACTTCACTCTGTATAATAGGCTCCAGTTTCATCCACCTCATTAGAACTGATTCAAATGTATTCTTTTTAATGGCTGAGTAATACTCCATTGTGTATATGTACCACTGCTTTCTTATCATTTCATCTGCTGATGGACATATAGGTTGCTTCCATGTCCTGACTATTACAAACAGCACTGTGATGAACATTGGGGTACACGTGTCTTTTTCAGTTCTGGTTTCCTCGGTGTGTATGCCCAGCAGTGGGATTGCTGGGTCATAAGGCAGTTCTATTTCCAGTTTTTTAAGGAATCTCCACACTGTTCTCCATAGTGGCTGTGCTAGTTTGCATTCCCACCAACAGTGTAAGAGGGTTCCCTTTTCTCCACACCCTCTCCAGCATTTTATTGCTTGTAGACTTTTGGATCGCAGCCATTCTGACTGGTGTGAAATGGTACCTCATAGTGGTTTTGATTTGCATTTCTCTGATAATGAGTGATGTTGAGCATCTTTTCATGTGTTTGTTAGCAATCTGTATGTCTACTTTGGAGAAATGTCTATTTAGTTCTTTGGCCCATTTTTTGATTGGGTCATTTATTTTTCTGGAATTGAGTTGCAGGAGTTGCTTGTATATTTTTGAGATTAGTTGTTTGTTAGTTGCTTCATTTGGTATTATTTTTTCCCATTCTGAAGGCTGTCTTTTCACCTTGCTTATAGTTTCTTTTGTTGTGCAGAAGCTTTAAATTTAATTAGGTCCCATTTGTTTATTTTTGCTTTTATTTCCAATATTCTGGGAGGTGGGTCATAGAGGATCCTGCTGTGATTTATGTCAGAGAGTGTTTTTCCTATGTTCTCCTCTAAGAGTTTCATAGTTTCAAGTCTTATGTTTAGATCTTTAATCCATTTTGAGTTTATTTTTGTGTATGGTGTTAGAAAGTGTTCTAGTTTCTTTCTTTTACAAGTGGTTGACCAGTTTTCCCAGCACCACTTGTTAAAGAGATTGTCTTTTCTCCATTGTATATTCTTGCCTCCTTTGTCAAAGATAAGGTGTCTATAGGTACGTGGGTTTATCTCTGGACTTCCTATTTTGTTCCATTGTTCTATATTTCTGTCTGTGCCAGTACTATATTGTCTTGATGACTGTGGCTTTGAAGTAGAGCCTGAAATCAGGCAGGTTGATTCCTCCACTTCCATTCTTCTTTCTCAAGATTGCTTTGGCTATTCAAGGTTTTTTGTTTTCCATACAAATTGTGAAATTATTTGTTCTAGCTCTGTGAAAAATACCGTTGGTAGCTTGATAGGGATTGCATTGAATCTATAGATTGCTTTGGGTAGTATACTCATTTTCACTATATTGATTCTTCCAATCATGAACATGGTATATTTCTCCATCTATTAGTGTCCTCTTTGATTTCTTTCACCAGTGTTTTACAGTTTTCTATATATAGGTCTTTAGTTTCTTTAGGTAGATATATTCCTAAGTATTTTATTCTTTTCATTGCAATGGTGAATGGAATTGTTTCCTTAATTTCTCTTTCTATTTTCTCATTATTAGTGTATAGGAATGCAAGGGATTTCTGTGTGTTGACTTTATATCCTGCAACTTTACTATATTCATTGATTAGCTCTAGTAATTTTCTGGTGTAGTCTTTAGGGTTTTCTATGTAGAGGATCATGTCATCTGCAAACAGTGAGTTTTACTTCCTCTTTTCCAACTTGGATTCCTTTTATTTCTTTTTCTGCTCTGATTGATGTGGCCAAAACTTCCAGAAGTATGTTGAATAGCAGTGGTGAAAGTGGGCACCCTTGTCTTGTTCCTGACTTTAGGGGAAATGCTTTCAGTTTTTCACCATTGAGGATAATGTTTGCTGTGGGTTTGTCATATATAGCTTTTATTATGTTGAGGTATGTTCCTTCTATTCCTGCTTTCTGGAGAGTTTTTATCGTAAATGGATGTTGAATTTTGTCAAAGGCTTTCTCTGCATCTATTGAGATAATCATATGGCTTTTATTTTTCAATTTGTTAATGTGGTGAATTACGTTGATTGATTTGTGGATATTGAAGAATCCTTGCATCCCTGGGATAAAGCCCACTTGGTCATGGTATATGATCTTTTTAATGTGTTGTTGGATTCTGATTGCTAGAATTTTGTTAAGGATTTTTGCATCTATGTTCATCAGTGATATTGGCCTGTAGTTTTCTTTTTTTGTGGGATCTTTGTCAGGTTTTGGTATTAGGGTGATGGTGGCCTCATAGAATGAGTTTGGAAGTTTGCCTTCCTCTGCAATTTTCTGGAAGAGTTTGAGTAGGATAGGTGTTAGCTCTTCTCTAAATTTTTGGTAGAATTCAGCTGTGAAGCCATCTGGACATGGGCTTTTGTTTGCTGGACGATTTCTGATTACAGTTTCAATTTCCATGCTTGTGATGGGTCTGTTAAGATTTTCTATTTCTTCCTGGTTCAGTTTTGGAAAAGTTGTACTTTTCTAAGAATTTGTCCATTTCTTCCCAGTTGTCCATTTTATTGGCATATAATTGCTGATAGTAGTCTTTTATGATTCTTCGTATTTCTGTGTTGTCTGTTGTGATCTCTCCATTTTCATTTCTAATTTTATTGATTTGATTTTTCTCCCTTTGTTTCTTGATGGGTCTGGCTAATGGTTTGTCAATTTTATTTATCCTTTCAAAGAACCAACTTTTGGCTTTGTTGATTTTTGCTATGGTCACTTTTGTTTCTTTTGCATTTATTTCTGCCCTAATTTTTAAGGTTTCTTTCCTTCTACTAACCCTGGGGTTCTTCATTTCTTCCTTTTCTAGTTGCTTTAGGTGTAGAATTAGGTTATTTATTTGACTTTTTTCTTGTTTCTTGAGGTATGCCTGTATTGCTATGAACTTTCTCCTTAGCACTGCTTTTACAGTGTCCCAAAGGTTTGGGGTTGTTGTGTTTTCATTTTAATTCGTTTCTATGCATATTTTGATTTCTTTTTTGATTTCTTCTGTGATTTGTTGGTTATTCAAAAGCGTGTTTTCCAGCCTCCATATGTTGGAATTTTTAATAGTTTTTCTCCTGTAATTGAGATCTAATCTTACTGCATTGTGGTCAGAAAAGATGCTTGGAATGATTTCATTTTTTTTTGAATTTACCAAGGCTAGATTTTTGGCCCAGGATAATATGATCTATCCTGGAGAAGGTTCCGTATGTGCTTGAGAAAAAGGTGAAATTCATTGTTTTGGGGTGAAATGTCCTATAGATATCAATTAGGTCTAACTCGTCTATTGTATCATTTAAAGTTTGTGTTTCTTTGTTAATTTTCTGTTTAGTTGATCTATCCATAGGTGTGAGTGGGGTATTAAAGTCTCCCACTATTATTGTGTTATTGTTGATTTCCCCTTTCATATTTGTTAGCATTTGTCTTACATATTGTGGTGCTCCTATGTTGGGTGCATATATATTTATAATTGTTATATCTTCTTGGATTGATCCTTTGATCATTATGTAGTGACCTTCTTTGTCTCTTTTCACAGCCTTTGTTTTAAAGTCTATTTTATCTGATATGAGTATTGCTACTCCTGCTTTCTTTTGGTCTCTATTTGCATGGAATATCTTTTTCCAGCCCTTCACTTTCAGTCTGTATGTGTCCCTTGTTTTGAGGTGGGTCTCTTGTAGACAACATATATATAGGGGTCTTGTTTTTGTATCCATTCAGCCAGTCTTTGTCTTTTGGTTAGGGCATTCAACCCATTTACGTTTAAGGTAATTGTTGTTAAGTATGATCCCGTTGCCATTTACTTTATTGTTTTGGGTTCGAATTTATACACCCTTTTTGTGTTTCCTGTCTAGAGAATATCCTTTAGCATTAGTTGGAGAGCTGGTTTGGTGGTGCTGAATTCTCTCAGCTTTTGCTTGTCTATAAATCTTTTGATTTCTCCTTCATATTTGAATGAGATCCTTGCTGGGTACAGTAATCTGGGCTGTAGGTTATTTTCTTTCATCACTTTAAGTATAGCTTGCCATTCCCTCCTGGCCTGAAGAGTTTCTATTGAAAGATCAGCTGTTATCCTTATGGGAATCCCCTTGTGGGTTATTTGTTGTTTTCCCCTTGCTGCTTTTAATATTTGTTCTTTGGTTTGACCTTTGTTAATTTGATTAATATGTGTCTTGGAGTGTTTCACCTTGGGCTTATCCTGTTTGGGACTCTCTGGGTTTCCTGGACTTGGATGATTATTTCCTTCCCCACTTTAGGAAAGTTTTCAACTATTATCTCCTCAAGTATTTTCTCATGGTCTTTTTTCTTTTCTTTTCTTTGTCTTCTTCTTCTGGGACTCCTACGATTCAAATGTTGGAGCATTTAATATTGTCCTGGAGGTCTCTGACACTGTCCTCATTTCTTTTAATTCGTTTTTCTTTTTTCCTCTCTGATTCATTTATTTCTATCATTCTATCTTCTACTTCACTAATCCTATCTTCTGCCTCCATTATTCTACTATTTGTTGCCTCCAGAGTGTTTTTTATCTCATTTGTTGCATTATTCATTATATATTGACTCTTTTATTTATTTTAGGTCATTTTTAAACCTTTCTTGCATCTTATCAATCCTTGTCTCCAGGCTATTTATCTGTGATTCCATTTTTATTTCAAGATTTTGGATCATTTTCACTATCATTATTCAGAATTCTTTATCAGGTAGATTCCCTATCTCTTCCTCTTTTGTTTGGTTTGGTGGGCATTTATCCTGTTCCTTTACCTGCTGGGTATTCCTCTGTCTCTTCATCTTGCTTATATTGCTGCATTTGGGGTGGCCTTTCTATATCCTGGTAGTTTGTGGAGTTCTCTTTATTGTGGAGTTTCCTCGCTTTGGGTGGGGTTGTATCGGTGGCTTGTCAAGGTTTCTTGGTTAGGGAAGCTTGTGTCGGTGTTCTGGTGGGTGGAGCTGGATTTTTTCCCTCTGGAGTGCAATGAAGTGTCTAGTAATGAGTTATGAGATGTCAATGGATTTGGAGTAACTTTGGGCAGCCTGTATATTGAAGCTCAGGGCTGTGTTCCTGTGTTGCTGGAGAATTTGCGTGGTATGTCTTGCTCTGGAACTTGTTGGCTCTTGGGTGGTGCTTGGTTTCAGTGTAGGTATGGAGGCGTTTGATGAGCTCCTATCGATTAATGTTCCCTGGAGTCAGGAGTTCTCTGATGTTCTCAGGATTTGGACTTAAGCCTCCTGCTTCTGGTTTTCAGTCTTATTTTTACAGTGGTCTCAAGACTTCTCCTTCTATACAGCACCATTGATAAAACATCTAGGTTAAAGATGAAAAGTTTCTCCACAGTGAGGGACACCCAAAGAGGTTCACAGCATTACATGGAGAAGAGAAGAGGGAGGAGGGAGTTAGAGGTGACCCGAATGAGATGAGGTGGAATCAAAAGAGGAGAGAGCAAGCTAGCCAGTAATCACTTCCTTATGTGCACTCCACAACTGGACCTCTCAGAGATGTTCATGGAGTTATACAGAGAAGAGAAGAAAGAGGAAGGAGACAGAGGCGGCCAGGAGGATAAAAGAGGGGAATGAAAAGGAGAGAGACAGATCTAGCCAGCAATCAGTTCTCTAAGTGTTCTCCACCATCTGGAAAACACAGAGATTCACAGAGTTGGGTAGAGAAGAGAAGGGGGAGGGAGGAGACAGAGGCGACCTGGTGGAGAAAAAGGAGAGTCCAAAGGAGGAGAGAGCAGTCAAACCAGTAATCTCGCTCCCAAGTAAAAATGGGTACTGAAGATTGGGTTCTTAAAGGTACAAAATTGATAACAAATACCAAAAAGCAAAGATTAAAACTTTAGAGTAGAGGTTGGATTTTCAAAAATACAATATTAAAGAAAAGGAGAAGAAAAAAAAAGTCACAAAAATTATTTTTAAAATATATGAAGTTTGCTTTAAAAAATAGGGTCTTTTTTTTAAAAGTAATAGTAGGTTATAAAAATGAAAATTAAAGGAGTAATAGAGGACTTAAAAATTTTAAAAAGTTAAAAAAAAAAAAAGAATGATCGTAAAAATATATCTAGGACTTTCTCTGGTATTGTTGTGGGCAGTGTGGGGTCAGTTCGTTTTCTGATAGTTCCTTGGTCCAGCTTATATTTCTCAAGATCTTAGGTCCCTTCCTATGTAGTCGGTACTAACTACAGGGTTTTAATCTATTGCACCTGTCACTTCCAAGGCGGTTCCCTCTGTTTTAGCTTCTTCTGTTTTCTGGTCTCTTCAGTGTCTGATTTCTGCCCTGACACAAGGGAGCCCATGGTGGACACTTTTTTAAGGCTCATTGTTCAGTCGTGCTGTGGGGAGGGAGGGACGCTGCAAACAACACTGGCATGTGCTCGCAGTGTCTTGGCCACACTGGGCCTGCGCCCGGTCACTTCGCGTGTGCTCTCCCTGCCCACACAGCTCAGGCTCTAGGTTCTCCTCCGGGAACCCTCCAAGGCCAGCCCTGGGCTGCATGCACCTCCCAGGTCTAAGCTGCTCAGGTTCAGGCACTCCGGTAGTCCTCAGAGGTGCAGACTCTGTGGGGCCTGCGTTTTGTGCCCTTCCCAGGTCCAAGCAGCTCAGGTGATGAGGTGTTTGGTGAGCACTGTTGCTGCAACTTATCACCTCTCCTGTCCCTGCTGCTCGGTTTTCTGGGTGTACAATCGGCACACCTTCTCAGGCGGATGATGACTGTCCAGAACCCCAAGAAGTCTTAGTTAGCAAAGAAGCCTGCTTGCAGTTTGGTAGATAATGTCTCTCTGGGGCTGTGATTGCCCTCTTCCAGCTCTGGCTGCCTGTCACTGGAGGGGGATGGTCTTCAGCTGGCTAATTCTGTTCCGTCCTTTGTTCTGTGCGCGGTCCTGGCGGTGTCTTAGGTTAGAGCTTTTAGCGTGGTATCTATCCCACAGTCTGGTTTGCTAGCCCAAGTTGGTTCGCTCTGATTACCCTCGGGGCATTCAGGCCAGATCCTTACTCTTAACCATTGCAGCCCGCGCCTCCCTGCCCAGCCCCCACCTGCTAGTGGTGGATGCAGGCATCTGCACTGCTTCTTCGCTGGGGGAGTTACCGTTGGGCTCCTAATCTGTATGCTTTTGAACTGTGGTGTTGGAGAAGACTCTTGAGAGTCCCTTGGACTGCAAGGAGATCCAATCAGTCCATTCTAAAGGAGATCAGCCCTGGGTGTTCTTTGGAAGAAATGATGCTAAAGCTGAAACTCCAGTACTTTGGCCCCCTCATACGAAGAGTTGACTCATTGGAAAAGACTCTGATGCTGGGAGGGATTGGGGGCAGGAGGAGAACGGGACGACATTGGGTGAGATGGCTGTATGGCATCACCAACTCGATGGATGTGAGTTTGAGTGAACTCAAGGAGATGGTGATGGACAGGGAGGCCTGGCATGCTGCAACTCATGGGGTCACAAAGAGTCGGACGCAACTGAGCAACTGAACTAAACTGACCACATGATGTACCAGGAAAAAAACAAAACCTGATTAATGCCTGATTAAAGGCATTTAGTGGGAGAAGGCAATGGCACCCCACTCCAGTGCTCTTGCCTGGAAAATCCCATGGACGGAGGAGCCTGGTAGGCTGCAGTCCATGGGGTCGCTAAGAGTCTGACACGAGTGAGTGACTTTCACTTTTCACTTTCACTTTTCACTTTCACTTTTCACTTTCATGCATTGGAGGAGGAAATGGCAACCCACTCCAGTGTTCTTGCCTGGAGAATCCCAGGGACGGCGGGGCCTGGTGGGCTGCCATCTATGGGGTCGCACAGAGTTGGACACGACTGAAGCGACTTAGCAGCAGCAAAGGCATTTAGTGAGTTAGTGGTAAGGTGTAGGAGGAGGGGAGATATCCTTTAGTTCTGTGATTAGATTTCAGTCTTTTAGTGAGCGTGTGTCCTTGACTATGAACTTCATAATTGCTTCTCAGTTGCATCCCTCCTTGCTGCGTGCGTGTGCTCAGTCCCTTCAGTCCTGTCTGACTCTTTGCTACCCCTTGGACCGCAGCCTGCTAGGCTCCTCTGTCCATAGTATTCTCCCAGCAAGAATACTGAAGTGGGTTGCCATGGCCCCCACCAGGGGGCATGGATCAAACTAATTTCTCCTGTGTCTCCTGCATTGCAGGCAGATTTCTTTTACTCATGAGCCAAAAAGGGAAACCATATCCCTCCTTAATGGGACACAAAGGATACAGCAGACGGAAGTTGGATGTTTTCCTGCCCCCAGGTAAGTTAGACTCTGAGAAAATACCAATAGGTTAGGTTCTGGTAAAATATTGTCTCTTGAGGGCAGGTCTTGCTAAGAAGAACATATTTCAAAGTAATTGCTCTTCCCCTCCTCCTGCTAAAAACACAATGGCATTTCCCCCAATATTCCCTGTGAAAGCCTAGTAAAAACCATGGAGGTAAAACACAGAAGTGAGCTTTCTCATGATTGGGTCCCCTTGGAGTTTTTAACTTTCAGACTTGTCTACACTTGAGCCTGAAAGTGAAAGTGAAGTCACTCAGTCGTGTCCGACTCTTTGCGACCCCTTGGACTTGTAGCCCACCAGGCTCCTCAGTCTATGGGATTTTCCAGGCAAGAATACTGGAGTGGGTTGCCATTTCCTTCTCCTGGAGATCTTCTCGACCCAGGGATTGAACCCAGGTCTCCCACAGTGTAGGCAGACGCTTTACTGTCTGAGCCACCAGGGAAGTCTGGCCTACAGCAATTCAGTTATTACAGTTTAGATTTTCCTACCCTTGTACTGGCTTCCACAAAGATTTATGGCCTGGAAAGTTGTGAGTCTCTCTCTCCACTTAGGGCTTCCCTGATAAAGTGAAAGTGAAGTCGCTCAGTCGTGTCTGACTCTGTGGCCCCATGGACTGGAGCCTGGTGGGCTCTAGGTGCCAGTCTGTGGAATTTTCCAGGCAAGAGTGCCAGAGTGGGTTGCCATTTCCTCCTCCAGGGAATCTTCCTGACCCAGGGATCAAACCTGGGTCTCCAGCATTGCAGGCAGCCGCTTTTACCGACTGAGCCACCAGGCTTCCCTGATAGCTCAGTTAGTAAAAAATCTACCTGCAACGCAGGAGATCCTGTTTTGACTCCTGGGTCAGGAAGATCCCCTGGGGAAGGGATAGGCTACCCACTCCAGTATTCCTAGGCTTCCCTTGTGGTTCAACCGGTAAAGAATCCACCTGCAATGTGGGAGACCTGGGTTTGATCCCTGGGTTGGAAAGATGCCCTAGAGAAGGGAACTGCTACCCACTCCAGTATTCTGGCCTGGAGAATTCCATAGACTGTATAGTCCATGGGGTTGCAAAGAGTTGGACACAATGAGTGACTTTCACCTCAGTATCCACTTCTGTATTTCTCTAATTTGGGAAGGAGCAATTTGTCCTATTACCTCAATTCTCTGTTGGATCCAGGAAGAGTTGTTGACTTTCAGTTTTTTTCCGTTTTTTACTTGATAGCAGGCCATAGTAATGACTTCCAAGCTCCTTACATGCTAGAATGGACACTGTAGGTTCTTTCCACAGCTGTCACTCAGTAAGAAGAGAGTGGATGCTCTTACCTGAAGTTGATGTCATCACTTGTAGAAGAAGAAAGCTCACACAGGACCCAGAAAAAGAAGAGGATTTAAGCTTCATCATGCCTGGAAAAAGAGACAAGTAGAAAGTCATAGACTGAGATATGAGGCAGGAAATGTCAGGATGCTCAAAATTAAATCAAGATCATCAATAGGTACAACTTGGGACTCTCCTTTCAGAGTATAACCCCTCTCAGTATTCAGTAAAATGTCTGAATTTTACCATGTCTCCCCACTTGGTTCTTATCAGGAGAGGCCTTCTTAATCCCTCTTTCCCATAAATTCACACTCTGCTTTTTTCCTCTTTCACTTTATGACCTAACTGACTAAATAAGCATTTCCTATGGCACGTGTAACAAATGGAGCAGAAAAAAATATCTTAAGTGAATAAATCAGGGGAGGGAATAAAAAATGGCAAACACAAAAGCCTGAATGCTTAAATATGCATGATGAAATAAGGAGAGTCTTTTTTGGATTATGTCCTTGAACAATTAAGATGAGATCAAATTATGGTGGAACTAAAATAGCTTGTCAACAATTTTATATATTAATTATAAAAAAGAAAGAGTGCTGAATTATTAGCTAGGTATCTTGTATTTTATCTGGCAACCCTCTTGTAACTCATAGAAACATGTGAGTTGGATTACAAAGTCAGTAAGTAAAAAACAAAAAAACATGAGATAATAACAAGAAAAAAAGGGGTTCAAATATTTATATATCTTTAAGGGAAGTGTAAAACTGTATTCACATCATAGCTATGTGCTAAAAAAATGAGTTAAGAGCTGAAGGAAGAAGTTCCTCTGGTCATGGGAAACAAAATCTGTCTACTATTGAAACTAAACAAAATTAATCTACTTTCGAAAAAAAAAAAGAAAGTCCTATTTGGCCTTTATAAAGCCCATGTGAAAATATTTAAAGTAATTGTGCTTAAAATTTTATTATTGTACATATCTGATAGATATGACAAATGATTATCAGCAATGCTAGCCTTTAAACAATTCACATCAATGGATAAAAGTAGGCAATTGTTGGCATAACACCCAGAAAAACAGATTACAGTTTCCAAAGGAATGTAATCTCTAAATGACTCATAGTTATTTTGGTATCTCCCTCCACTACCTCTCATTCCTATTTAGAATCATTAACTTAAATTTTGAATTTATGAAAGATAAATAGTCATTTTTAAAAGCAAGCTACAAAAGAAATAAAGGCACATGTTCAGACTTATAACAAATGTTCATATTTTTATTTGTAATACTCCATAGCTGAAAATGGCTCAAAATTTTACATACAGATAAATGGATAAGCAAGTTGTGATATGTCCATATGATGTAATTAACTCAGTAATAAAATTATTATAATAAATAAATAAATATATATTTAATAAAACAAATATATAATTAATTAATTAAATTATTATATTTCAATTATTCCTCATTAAATTTTTAAATCTACTTTTAAAAATACAGTTAAAACACTAGTAATATTCTTTTATGGGGTACTTATATTTAATAACAATACGACATATACTTAAGGAAAGGATTCTTGGTCACTGGGGATACCTACCGTAGTGTCTAAAGCATTGGCATCACTGTAAGCTTTTTGATGTCTTTAAAAAAAGAGGCTAGGGAAGGGGTTCCATTTCTGGGACCCAGTGCAGATAGGATTGGCCTTTAATTGTCAGCAATCGAAAAATGAAATATGAAAGCAGATCTTCCTTTTTTTCTTATTTTTAGCTGCCCTGGATCTTCACTGTGGCTCATGGGTTTTATTTGCCCCGTAGCATGTGGAATCTTAGTTCCCTGACCAGGGATGAACTGTATCCCCTGCAGTGGAAGGCAGATTCATAACCACTGGACCACCAGGGAAGTCTCCCAGATCTTCTCTTTTGAAACACCTCACTGTCTGTTACTTTTCTAAATCTACAAGTACCACTAGTCTCTGATAAAAAGATTGGCAAAATACTACACAATTAGAGCTAAAAGAACCCCTAACACCATGTTTAAGGAGGTGGAATATAGCCTTATCCTTATCTATCTTTCACAAACTGGTCACTTACTTGAGCTCCAGAATCCAGAAGAAATTTCTTTCCAGGTCCTTCATTAAGTTGTCTCAGTGTCCAAGGGTGAATCAGCCATGCTGCTGTACTGATAGTCGGTAAGAGACACTACAAAGTGGGTCCTGTGTACCACAGCGTCCACCTATTGCCTGCCACCTATTGCCACTACACAGCGTCCACCTATTGCCTGCCAGCTGAACTTGTTTTTATTCTAAATTGAAATCAATATGCTTTAATAGAGACAACAGCAAGGTGCCTGTTGTCTGATTTATAAAATCTCAAAACCACTTGCAGCTGCGCCTTGCATGACCTGAGAGAACTCATGTTATCTTTGCAAGAGACATGTACTGACATAACATGCCTTAGCCTGAAATGACATCTGAGCTCATCAGTCTTTATGTGTATTCCCCTGGACTTTTCCTTTACATCATGAGAATTCTGGGGAAATCTTAAGGGGAATTCTTTCTCTTATTAACAGACATATGCCATGCAAGTTACCTATGTAAGCACAATTTAAAATTTCCTCTTATTCATCCAGCCCTACTGAATACTATCTATTCTTCCCTACAACTGTTTTGTTTTCCTGCTGAAAACCATATTACATTCAATTTAGAGAAGGGCACAGGACAAACACTGGGAAAATAATTTTCTAAGCTGTTTTTAGTAATGAAACAATGGAATTTTTAAAGTAAGAGGAGCCTAGAGAAAGCTTAGACAGTCTGTGCTAGAAATTGTCTGGTCCATAGGAGACTTTAATGACAGCGTTCTAAAAAGGACATGAACCGAGGTCACTAGTGCCACGAAGTACAGCTATACGAGCTTATGGAGGACAGAACTTACAAGCTGATACGTGCAGGACCATGGACTAACCTCTAATTCTCCCTCTTTCATAGCAAGCTGTTCCGAGGCCAGGCACTGCTGAACTGAAGGCAGCATGGAGAGAGTTCCTCCTGTGATCTTCTGCTGTAATGCTCTACTTCTAAGACATGAGAAGTAGGAAGCATTCATGTGACTTTAGTCTCGTATGCATGCTAAGTTGCTTCAGTCATGTCCGACTCTGTGTGACGTTATGGACTGTAGTCTGCTAGGCTTCTCTGTCCATGGCATTCTCCAGGCAAGAATACTGAAGAGGGTTGCTGTGCCCTCCTCCAGGGAATCTTCCTGACCCAGGGGTCAAACCCAAGTCTGTAACAAGTCTGTGAATATGTCCTGCAATGGCAGGTGGGTTTTTTTTTTTTTACCACTAGCGCCACCTGGGAAGTCCTGACTAGTCTTAGCCTGCTTTCTTGAGCTAACTCAGACCTTTTGAGCCATTTCTGCTGAGCTCCAAAAGGAGGGTTTGGAAATGAGGGCCATCTAGACTTTTTCCTCTATATCTCTGACACTTGGAGGTTCAGTAAATATTCCTTCCCACTGTGTACACAGACCGGACTAATCTGTTTTTGGACCAGAGGAAAGTTTCACAAGGATTCAAAATTTGCTATTCTTTCATCCACATAAACTTTAGGATTACCTAATAATTTTCAGTTAAAAACTGTTGGGATTTTGATTAAAGATAATTGACATATCAAGACTTCTGATCAATGATTATGGGTATTGCTCAATTTATTTGAGTCATCTTTATCTGATTACTAGCAAGTGTAATTATCTTTTTGTTAGACATTAGGGGTTTTCCCTTTGTGGAAAACACATAATAAAATTTTGTCTTAGATGAGGATCCTGGGAAACTGTCTCTAAAATGTGGAATTGGATATAGGAAGTTTAATTGGAGTATATACTTGGGATCAACACCAAGAATCAAGTGAGTGAAGTAGGATTTAGCAAGAACAGTTGTTGAACTGTAATGAAGCAACAATGAAGGTTGGTACCACAGGAAGCTGGGATGGTCCATTAGGGTTGCTCCACCATGAGGTGGGGTTGGGAGTTGTAGACCCACGTACAACTATAAGGACAATCATTGGTACAGATTTTCCTTGTACCTGAAGAGGATGCATGACCTGTGACAAGGAAGCTTTGGTTTGCTTTGGTTGAGGACAACTCCCATGAAGGCACTTAGCAGAGAAATTGTAATCACTGGCATCTTGGGAATGGGTGACTCAGTCTTGAAGGGAGATCTGGAGGGCCTACCAGAGCATCTGCTATATACCACCCCATGCACTGCTTGATCCATGTGCGTTCAATAGTAAATTAATCTAGAAGTCTCCATGCTGTCTTTTCCGAGTGAGCTTACAGCTGATCTTAGGACCACAACTAACACCATCTCCCTCTTCTGCTACTTATTCTAGATTCCTCAACCTTTCAGCTATTCCTCTCACAGCATCTCTGTGAGCCTATGTAGCTCAACTAATGTGATGACTGAGCTTCTGATCCCTGAGATATGTAAGACCTTTATTACCACAACCTTCTCAAGTGATGAATGTTACATTTTACCATTTGCTATTAATATTTGACAAGTTGGGTGTCAAGCAGCAAGAAGGAACTTTTGGAAGTCATGGAAATGTTCTATACCTTGAATGTGGTCATGACTACAAGATAGAGATTTCTAAAAATGCCTCACACTATATTTTAAAAAGGTGCATTTTATCGTATATAAATGGTATTTCAATAAAATTTTTTAATTGAGAAATGGAGTAACACATGAAGCTCTAATGGATTATCTGGCTGCCAAACTATGTAAATTATATACTAAGAACCTTAAGTGTTTGTTGAAATGACTCAGAAGACTTAGTTTATTAAAAAGGTTTTATTACAAAGGACATAATCCAGTAACAACAGAAGGGCATGCACTGAAAAGAGTTTGGAATTCCCAGAAGTGGTCTTCTTGGTCTACCTGTAGGGTAGCCTCACGCAGAATATGCATTGCCTCCAGATCTCGGATCACCACTGTGTTTGGTGAAGCATTCCAGGGCTAGAAAGCCCCAAATCTACCTATGGGGGGGTCTCATATTGAACTGTTCACATAAATCTATTCCAGCTATGTGACTAGACTTAGGCTTTGAACCCTGACATTACCTACTCCCTCCCCCCACCAAAATCTGGTGCTAATCTTAAATAAGATTATCATTCCTAAGCAATGAAGACAGACTGATGCTTCTGGCTTTGTAACAACTTACAGACCCATGGTTTCAGAACACCATTTATCTTTAGTTGATAGATTTTACATTATTTACCAAGGGTCAATAGCTCTAGAGATAAGCATTCAGTCAATCCAGACCAGCTGAGATTAACTGATGCTGTAAACAAACATAGTCTTCCCTCCCGCCTTCGTATGCCTCTTCCTGATGATAAGCATAAATTGCCCCTGTCAAGATAGTGGCAACTTTCCTCACCTGCTATTTACTTGGCCTGAGAAACCCAAACATTGCGTGGAACTTCTGATTCCGGCTATGATGAAATAACAAAGATAGGACCTAACATTAATAAACAATGATTAAACAAGAAAAATAAATAAAACACACGAAATAAATTTTAAGAAATGGATTTTTTTAAACTGTGGAAACAGACACAATAAAATCAATGAGGCAAGTTCTAAATCATCTAGGCTTCTGGGAGGCAAGATCTGATTACAGTTAGAGGAACAGAGAAAAGAAACAAAAGGGCTGGCTAAGTTGAGAAGATCTAATAGATTTCAGGAAGATAAGGTAGAAGGAAAAAGTAAGGCTGAATTCCAGGAAGAAGGGATCCATGAAGGAAAAGAGCTACCGAAATCTTCAGTTACAGCACCTTGAACATTTCTGATTATTAAATAGTACATGTATAAAGTAAAACTCCACGAAACTGGGCAAAGGATGATTAATATTGCCTTAATACCATCACCAAAGGCACTACAAGAAAATTGCAGACCAAAATCCCCTGTGAAAACTGATTCAAAAATCCTCAACACAATACTAGTAAATAGAAGCCAGTAGCATATTAAAAGGGTTATACAACATGATCAAGTAGGATTTATTCTTAGATTAAAAGGATGGTTCAATACAAAAAAATTGATCAAAATAATATACCATATTAACAAAATGAAAGGAGAAAAACCACATGATCATCTCAATTGCTGCAGAAGAAATATACAACAAAATTCAAAATCCTCACATGATACAAAAAACAACTAGAAATAGAAGAAAACTGTCTCAGCATAAAATATATGAAAACCCACAGTGAACATCATTCAGTTCAGTTCAGTTCAGTTGCTCAGTCGTGTCCGACTCTTTGCAACTCCATGAATCGCAGCATGCCAGGCCTCCCTGTCCATCACCAACTCCTGGAGTTCACTCAATCTCACCTCCATCGAGTCGGTGATGCCATCCAGCCATCTCATCCTCTGTCGTCCCCTTCTCCTCCTGCCCCCAATCCCTCCTAGCATCAAAGTCTTTTCCAATGAGTCAACTCTTCGCATGAGGTGGCCAAAGTACTGGAGTTTCATATTCAGTGGTAAAAGACGGAAAACCTTTCCTCTAATATCAGGAACAAGGTAAGGATGTCCATTTTTGGCACTTCTATGAAATGGTAGATCAGCAGTAAGATTATCTGCTTGCCAATTCGGGAGACATGTATTCAATCCCTGGGTTGGGAAGTTCCCCCGGAGAAGGAAGTGGCAACCCCACTCCAGTATTCTTGCCTGGGAAGTCACATGGGCAGAGGAGCTTTGTGGGCTTCTGTATTGGCAGATGTATTCTTTACCAATGTGTCATCTGGGAAACCCATGTATATACCACTTACATCTTTTGTCTATTGATGGATACTTGGATTGTTTCCAAATCTTCAGCATAGTGCCTAGTTCACAATGTAGTATTGTGTTCTTCAAATTTTTTTGAAAGCATAGACCTCGTGTTAAATTGACCACAAACACACACACACAAAATCAAACATAAAACAAAGGGACACAGAAACTTTGGGAAGTATTGGATATGTCTGTTACCTTGATTGTGGTGATGGAATCACAGGTGTTTGGGTTTGAACTCATCAAATTGTACTCATTAAATATGTTCAGTTCTTTGTATGTCAATTATACTTCAATGAAGCTCTTTTAAAAAAGAAAAAGAGTTCATGATTAAAGTACAAGTGCTCTTTCTCCTAAGCTATTGACAGAAATGTTGCCTCTCAATACTGACAAAGATTCTTTGCTTGATCTAACATTAGTCAGGGTCATGAGGCTTTCCTAGGCCCATCTGTGCACTTCCTTATAAAATTTCATTTTACCAGGAACCTTGCTAAATCAGTTTAACCAGAATCCCCACACCCCTCTCACTATCCAATAGCCTCAATGTCTGACCAGGTTCCTCATCCTCCACCATTACCTGTATCATGCCTGATCACCTTGACCTGTCTTCATTCAGCAAAAATCCCTTGTCAGATTTCCCCTTACTCCTGATGTTTCCTCTTAGTGCTTTTGTTCACTGACTTCCACTCTGCTGCTTGGCAATAAATTCCCATTTGCCCCTGCTGAATTTGGAGTTGAGCCCGATCTTTCTCCCCCCACTGTAAAATTCCATTCCATCTTACTTGATGGTCCTGCATAAAGAATGTATGACCATCTTTCACAAATATCACTGAATATTTTTGGTACCATGGTGGCTCCCTTGGAGAGAGAGTTTGGGACTTCATCCTAGCAGTCTTCAATATTTTGTTCACATATCCTCTAAAAGGATTTAAGTAACTCTGTAATCCCTTGAGAGCGTCCTAGGTAGTTCAGTGGTAAAGAATCGGCCTGCCGGTTCTTTGGCAAAGGCAGCAGATGATCTAACCAATTTAGATGTTGCTGTAAAAGTATTTTTAAGATATGATTAACATTTAAATCAGTAAGCTTAAAGAAAAGCAGACTACCCTCCACAGTGTGGGTAGGCCTTATTCAATCAGTTGAAGACCTTAACTAAAACTAAGATTTCCCAAAGAAGAAAAAAGAAGAAAACATCTGGCTCATGGCTGTAATGTAGAAACCTTGCTTCTATTTCCAGTTTGCAGAACTATCCTGCAGATTTTGGACTCAAGACAGCAATGTCAACTCTTCCTCAGATCTCCAGCCTGCTGGTTTGCCTCACAGATTTTGAACTTGCCAGTCCCCACAACAATCTCCTGACTCAGTTCCTCTAGTATATATATTTATAGACAGATATTCATACATATGTGTATTATATATATGATAGACTAATTAATATATATCAAAAATGGAAATTAATATAATTACCTCTCCCTGACCCAAATGACAGAATTCCTTAAAATCGCTGAGCCCAAAGCTAAAATCCTAAAAATAACCTTGCTAAATTAGCAGTTTCTCTCTCCATTAGTCATTTGGAGACCTGAGTTTGATATCTTTTATTATATTTTTACAGTTAAAAGTGCTGATAAAAGTTTCCAAGAAACAAGCAATATCCCTCCATTTCTAAAACTCTGGTAGAGAAGAGAAACTAAGCCAGAAGCTACTTCTTCAGAGAGATACAACTGATGAATCTTTGACAATACTAATCATGGGGAAAAAGTAAATATGAATAAACAATATTAAGAATGGAAATCACAATGTAATTGCAAAGTCAAGAAAAAATAAAGGTAATAAGACTGAAACAATGATTGTATACTAACATATTGGAAAATAGATGAAATGAGAAAATTCATAGGAAACAATCAACAGATTATGGCAGAGACTACCATTTTTCCTACAGTATTTGTTATCTTGTCCTTCTATCTCATTAGAACTTTTTTTTTTTAAGTGAGTACGTAGCCCAGTGAAATATAAACCACATTATTCAGCATCCTTTGTAGTCCTGGAGGCAGATGAGACAATTAAATATAAGGGTAATGATGGTCCTACTCTGAAGAAATATCCACAGAAAGAGGGTGTGTTCTCTTTACTTTGGTTCAGGTACTTTTATGTAACTGCATGGAAAAACAATACAATTGAAGAGATAACTGGTGACTGTGGAATGGACCTCCTGCCTTAGTGAGAGAGAGGAAAAAAGACATTGCCGTCCTGTTTAAGCCATGATTACTTGGAGTTTGCATTAACCTGCATCTAAATCTAATCTAGAAAAAAACAAAATTGATGAACTGGATTTCATCAAAATTAAAAACTTCTTATCAACAATACCATTAAGAAACTAACGGAAAAGACTTCAATCAGAAGAAAATATTTGCAATGTATACATCTGACAAAGGGTTTGCATCCAGAATATATAAATAACTTTTACAACTCAATAAAAAATTTTAAAACAACCCCATTGAAAAAGATTTAAACAAACACTTCAGAAAAGAAGATATATGAATGGCCAATAAGCACGCTAAAATGTGTGCAATATTACTAGGTGTTAGGGAATTGCAAAGTAAACTACACTGAGATTTCACCTCAGAGTCACTGAAATAGCTAAAATAAAAACACTGGCAACACAACACCCTGCCAAGGATGTGACAATTGGAACTTCTATATACTGCTGTTGTGTCCAAGACTGGCAGTTTCCAGTAAAGTATATATCTGCCCAATAACTCAAAAATTTCTACCCCAAGGCCTTAATCCAAGAGAAATGAAAACACATCTACAAATCTCTTTGTATAAGAATGTTCATAGTGGTTGTATGGTCAGGCCACTCAAGATGGCCATTCTCTTGCTCTCTGTATCTCTCCTCTGCTCCACCAGTGTTTGCTTTAGCTATGCCTTAGTTACATGACGGATCTTCTTTCTTCCCCAAGTCCCAGGTAATGATTGTTCCAGCTTTAGATCAGAACACTCCACTATGCTTCTCAAAAGGATGGTTAGGGACATGCCCCTTTGCTGTTTTCCCTGGTAAACAATGAGCCCACTAGATATCAATTGCCACTATACTGATAACCTCCCCTGCCATCAGACTTCCCTTGTGGCTCAGCTGGTAAAGAATCTGCTTGCCATGCAGGAGATCCAGTTTCAATCCCTGGGTTAGGAAGATCCCCTGGAGAAGGGAATGGCTACCCACTTCCGTACTGTTGCCTGGAGAATTCCATAGACAAAGGAGCCTGGTGGGATACAGTCCATGGGGTCCCAAAGAGTCAGGCACAACTGAGCGACTAATATTGTCACTTTCCTCCTGCCACCAGGAGTGAAGTCTGTCTCCACGTCTTGCCTTGCCATCCACAGTACATGGTGGAGTGTGGCTCTAGGACCTTCCTTCAGACATGTAAGCTCCCCCATTCATTAAACCATTGATATCTCTGTTGCCAACTCTGGGCTCTTTCTTCAGTCTTGAAGCTGGGTAAGCACAGCCCTTGTAGTCCTGTCAAAAACCAGAAATAGTCCAAGTGCCCATCAGAAGGCAAATAGATACAATGTGGTATATGGATAAAGGAAATAGGCTATAGGGCACAATGAACAAGTGCATGCATTTTTCAAAATTCTTTGAACTGCACACATGATTTATTTGTTGCACTGTAGTGTTAAATTATCGGAGAAGGTGACGGCACCCCACTCCAGTACTCTTGCCTAGAAAATCCCATGGACGCAGGAGCCTGGTAGGCTGCAGTCATGGGGTCCCGAAGAGTCGGACACGACTGAGCGACTTCACTTTCACTTTTCACTTTCATGCATTGGAGAAGGAAATGGCAACCCATTCCAGTGTTCTTGCCTGGAGAATCCCAGGGACGGGGAAGCCTGGTGGGCTGCTGTCTATGGGGTCTCACAGAGTTGGACACGACTGAAGCAACTTAGCAGCAGCAGTGTTAAATTAACCTTGATTATAAACAGGAGAATGATTCTATTGATTATCCTCATTGTTAAGGGTGGGGAAAGATAAATTAATTGATAATCAGTTGACCCAGGATGGGAATTTTTCTAACTCCCCCTAATTTTTTCCTTCCCTGGGGACGTTTACCTGTCTCTACATGTTAGAATCTCCTTGACATTTAACAGAGCTCATTCCTGAGGTATGAGTGGGAAAGACAAAGGATAAAGAGGAAAATACTGAGCCGGGGAAATCTTAGAAAATTTTATTTTTGAATATTGGCCAAAAGCAATAGTAAAACATGGTAAGTTGTTCATACATGAAAAGATTCACTATAAAGAAAATCCCAAGGAGTTGAAAACATGAAACAAAACAAAAAACTCCTGGAACTGATAAGCAGTGATAGCAAGATTGTAGGATACATGGTTAATATCCAGAAATCAATTGCTTTTGATTCTATCTTTGCCGTTCCTTGGGAATATGTAATTATCTAAAAATTAAGATTCTAAAGTGGGAAATTTTATCTACTCTCATAAACTACAAATATCTGTAATCTTGCCTACTTTTGATAACTTGAATGCTGATAATCCATCAAATGACATCAAAAATTGCTGCTCCACCCTTTGAGATTTATTGATGGGACATAAGCCAAGAAACCCACAAAAATATCTGAAAAATGAGGTAATTTATTTTAAAATCATCTTATACTGAAACACATGCACATCTGTAGCCCTATCTCTCAAAGAAAATTACTAGTAATGTAAGCAGCTTTTGGCAGGATGTAGTTTTTTGCAGGAACTTTACAGAAGGACCCTTTGTCTTGTCACTAACCTTAAACCAGGCACCTCTGGCTCTACTCATCTCCAGCCTAAGTGCAACTTTCAAATATTTTGATCACAGAATGCCTTGACTAATCTATTGGTTCTTTCCATACATCAAAGCAGAAAATGAAGAATAAATAATTAACAGATGACTAGATCTTTTCTCTAGCATCCCCTTCAGTAATTCTGGCAACAAATCGTGTGAACAAGACAGAATCTAAAGAAAAATCACAAGAAGTTGACAAGCCTGCACACAGTGGGGGATGGAGTCTACGTTGACCCCTATCTCAGTGATTAACTGAGACTGTTACTGAATTCGAGCTCGCTCTGCTAGCCACATGAGAGGCCAATAAATCTGAGGGACGAGATACTGAGACAAAGAATATGGCTATTTGGAAAGTTGGCTGGCCTAGGAGATGGGAGACAAAGTTTGTCAGAGTCCGGATGCCAGGTTCTTTTAGAGGGTCAGAGAGAGAGGCAATGAACAATTTACGTAAAAAGGCAGAATAGAGAGAGAGGGGGAGTGAGGAACTAAAGTCAAAAGAGTCCTCAGTCTTGCAAAACATCTCAGGGAAGGGCCAGCCTTTGGAAGGGGGTGTGTTAATCTCTTCTATTCACAGGTGGGCAGGGTCAGATTATCTTTCCGAACCAAGGCACTTTAGTTTACCATCAGGCAGAGGGGCAGGGTCTTCTGAGGCAAGTTATTATGTATGATTGTAATAACAAAAAACGAAAAGCAAATCAAAGAAACAGCTTCCAACATGGACTCAGAATTGGCTTCTTACCGACTCAATGGACATGAGTTTGAGAAAACTCCAGGAGATGGTGAAGGACTGGGAATCCTGGCGTGCTGCAGTTCATGGGGTTGCAAAGAGTTGGACATGGCTGAGGGCCTGAACAACAACAGGAGGACTGCTTTCCTTTTTCCCTTTAAAGAACTTTCATGACAAAGCAGAATCTTCAGAAGTAGTTTTTTGGGGGACATTGAGTCCATCATCTCCCCAATTTGCTGGCATTCTGACTAAAGGCAACTTTCCTTTCTACCATCAACTGCCTCTTGGGTACTAATTTTCCAGCAGCAAGCAGCCAGTCCTAAAATGGTATGAGTAACATTTTAGTAAGTGTTTCCCTGGTGGTTCAGGTGGCAAAAAATCTGCCTGCAATGCAGGAGACCTGGGTTCGATTCCTGGGTCAGGAAGATTCCCTGGGAAGGAAATGGCAACCCACTCCAATATTCTTGCCTGGAGAATTCCATGAACAGAGGAGCCTGGTGAGCTACAGTCCATGGGGTCGAAAGGAGTTGGATATGATTAGATAACATTTTGGTATATTTTCATGAGTGCTTACAAAACTTCAGCATGCATGAGAATCACTTAGAGAACTTGTTAAAACACGCACCACTGGGTTCTACCCAGAGAGTAGGTGGAGTTTCTGATTCAGTAGATATAGTCAGGTGGAGTCCAAGAAGTTCCAGGTAGTGGCAATACTATCTATGGATATCCAGATCACACCTTTAGAATGACTGATAAACACCATAATTGTATTTTCCAAAATTAAACTAATTGAGAAATAATACAAAGATTAAGGCAGATTGTGAAATAAAATGTCATTGCAACATTTTAGTCACTCAGTCATGTCAGACTCTTTGCAACCCCATGGACTGTAGCCTGCCAGGCTCCTCAGTCCATGGAATTCTCCGGCAAGAATACTGGAGTGGGTTGCCATTCCCTTCTTCAGGGGATCTTCCCAACCCAGGGATCAAACCCAGGTCTGCATTACAGGCAGATTCTTTACCATCTAACTACCAGAAAAGCAATAATAAATCATTGGTATAAGATACAGTTAGCATATATGAGTGGGTGGGTGATTCATGACTCTAGGATTTAGGCATATGACATAGAGTCAGACAGCTGCTAAATTTACCTCCGCTGAGAACACATGTGGTCCACTGGAGACGGGAATGGCAAACCACTTCAGTATTCTTGCCTTGAGAACCCCATGAACAGTATGAAAAGGAAAAATGATGGGATACTGAAAGAGGAAATCCCCAGGTCAATAAGTGCCCAATATGCTACTGGAGATCAGTGGAGAAGTAACTCCAGAAAGAATGAAGGGATGGAGCCAAAGCAGAAACAATAACCAGTTGTGGATGTGACTAGTGATAGAAGCAAGAGCAATAATGCATAGGAACCTGGAATGTCAGGTCCATGAATCAAGGCAAACTGGAAGTGGTCAAACAGGAGATGGCAGGAGTGAATGTCGACATTCTAGGAATCAGTGAACTAAAATGGACTGGAATGGGTAAATTTAACTCAGATGACCACTATATCTACTACTGCTGGCAGGAATCCCTCAGAAGAAATGGAGTGGCCATCATGGTCAACAAAAGAGTCCGAAATGCAGTACTTGAATGCAATCTCAAAAATGACAGAATGATCTCTGCTCGTTTCCAAGGCAAACCATTCAATATCACAGTAATCCAAGCCTATGCCCCAACCAGTAACACTGAAGAAGCTGAAGTTGAATGGTTCTATGAAGACCTACAAGACTTAGAACTAACACCCCAAAACGATATCCTTTTCATTATAGGGGACTAGAATGCAAAAGTAGGAAGTCAAGAAACACCTGGAGTAACAGGCAAATTTGGCTTTGGAGTACGGAATGAAGCAGGGCAAAGGCTAATAGAGTTTTGCCAAGAAAATGCACTGGTCATAGCAAACACCCTCTTCCAACAACTCAAGAGAAGACTCTACACATGGACATCACCAGATGGTCAACAACGAAATCAGATTGATTATATTCTTTGCAGCCAAAGATGGAGAAGCTCTATACAGTCAGCAAAAACAAGACCAGGAGCTGACTGTGGCTCAGATCATGAACTCCTTATTGCTAAATTCAGACTTAAATTGAAGCAAGTAGGGAAAACCACTAGACCATTCAGGTATGACCTAAATCAAATCATTTATGATTATACAGTGGAAGTGAGAAATAGATTTAAGGGACTAGATCTGATAGACAGAGTGCCTGATGAACTATGGACGGAGGTTTGTGACACTGTACAGGAGACAAGGATCAAGACCATCCCCATGGAAAAGAAATGCAAGAAAGCAAAATGGCTGTCTGCGACCAAAATGATTCTTTGTGACCCCATGAATTGCAGTACACCAGGCCTCCCTGTCCATCACCAACTCCCGGAGTTCACTCAGACTCACTCACTCACTCAGTCCATCGAGTCAGTGATGCCATCCAGCCATCTCATCCTGTCGTCCCCTTTTCCTCCTGCCCCCAATCCCTCCCAGCTTCGGAGTCTTTTCCAATGGGTCAACTCTTTGCATCAGGTGACCAAAGTACTGGAGTTTCAGCTTTAGCATCATTTCTTCCAAAGAAATCCCAAGGCTGATCTCCTTCAGAATGAATTGGTTGGATCTCCTTGCAGTCCAAGGGACTCTCAAGAGTCTTTTCCAACACCACAGTTCAAAAGCATCAATTCTTTGGTGCTCAGCTTTCTTCACAGTCCAACTCTCACATCCATACGTGACCACGGGAAAAACCATAGCCTTGACTAGATGGACCTTTGTTTGCAAAGTAATGTCTCTGCTTTTCAATATGCTATCTAGGTTGGTCGTAACTTTCCTTCCAAGGAGTAAGCGTCTTTTAATTTCCTGGCTGCAATCACCATCTGCAGTGATTTTGGGGCCCAAAAAAATAAAGTCTGACACTGTTTCCCCATCTATTTCCCATTAAGTGATGGGACCAGATGCCATCATCTTCGTTTTCTGAATGTTGAGCTTTAAGCCAACTTTTTCACTCTCCTCTTTCACCTTCATCAAGAGGCTTTTGAGTTCCTCTTCACTTTCTGACATAAGGGTGGTGTCATCTGCATATCTAAGGTTATTGATATTTCTCCTGGCAATCTCGATTCCAGCTTGTGCTTCTTCCAGTCCAGCCTTTCTTATGATGTACTCTGCATATAAGTTAAATAAGCAGAGTGACAATATACAACCTTGACGAACTCCTTTTCCTATTTGGAACCAGTCTGTTGTTCCATGTCCAGTTCTAACTGTTGCTTCCTGACCTGCATATAGGTTTCTCAAGAGCCAGGTCAGGTGGTCTGGTATTCCCATCTCTTTCAGAATTTTCCACAGTTTATTGTGATCCACAAAGTCAAAGGCTTTGGCATAGTCAATAAAGCAGAAATAGATGTTTTTCTGGAACTCTCTTGCTTTTTTGATGATCCAGCAGATGTTGGCAATTTGATCTCTGGTTCCTCTGCCTTTTCTAAAACCAGCTTGAACCTCAGGAAGTTCACGGTTCACATATTGCTGAAGCCTGGCTTGGAGAATTTTGAGCATTACTTTACTAGTGTGTGAGATGAGTGCAATTGTGCGGTAGTTTGAGCATTCTTTGGCATTGCCTTTCTTTGGGACTGGAATGAAAACTGACCTTTTCCAGTCCTGTGGCCACTGCTGAGTTTTCCAAATTTGCTGGCATATTGACTGCAGCACTTTCACAGCATCAGCTTACAGGATTTGAAATAGCTCAACTGGAATTCTGTCACCTCCACCAGCTTTGTTCGTAGTGATGCTTCCTATGGCCCACTTGACTTCACATTCTAAGATGTCTGGCTCTAGGTGAGTGATCACACCATCATGATTATCTTGGTCATGAAGATCTTTTTTGTACAGTTCTTCTGTGTATTCCTGCCACCTCTTCTTAATATCTTCTGCTTCTGTTAAGTCCATACCATTTCTGTCCTTTATCGAGCCCATCTTTGCATGAAATGTTCCCTTGGTATCTCTAATTTTCTTGAAGAGATCTCTAGTCTTTCCCATTCTGTTGTTTTCCTCTATTTCTTTGCACTGATCGCTGAGGAAGGGAATGGCAAACCACTTCAGTATTCTTGCCTTGAGAACCCCATGAACCATATGAAAAGGCAAAATGATAGGATACTGAAAGAGGAACTCCCGAGGTCAGTAGGTGCCCACTATGCTCTGGACATCAGTGGAGAAATAACTCCAGAAAGAATGAAGGGATGGAGCCAAAGCAAAAACAACACCCAGTTGTGGATGTGACTGGTGATAGAAGCAAGAGCAATATTGCATAGAAACCTGGAATGTCAGGTCCATGAATCAAGGCAAACTGGAAGTGGTCAAATAGGAGATGGCAGGAGTGAATGTCGACATTCTAGGAATCAGCGAACTAAAATGGACTGGAATGGGTGAATTTAACTCAGATGACCACTATATCTACTACTGCTGGCAGGAATCCCTCAGAAGAAATGGAGTGGCCATCATGGTCAACAAGAGTCTGAAATGCAGTACTTGAATGCAATCTCAAAAATGACAGAATGATCTCTGCTCGTTTCCAAGGCAAACCATTCAATATCACAGTAATCCAAGCCTATGCCCCAACCAGTAACACTGAAGAAGCTGAAGTTGAATGGTTCTTTGAAGACCTATAAGACCTTTTAGAACTAACACCCCAAAAAGATGTCCTTTTCATTATAGGGGACTGGAATGCAAAAGTAGGAAGTCAAGAAACACCTGGAGTAATAGGCAAATTTGCCCTTGGAATATGGAATGAAGCAGGGGAAAGGTTAATAGAGTTTTGCCAAGAAAATGCACTGGTCATAGCAAACACCCTCTTCCAACAACTCAAGAGAAGACTCTACACATGGACATCACCAGATGGTCAACACCGAAATCAGATTGATTATATTCTTTGCAGCCAAAGATGGAGAAGCTCTATACAGTCAGCAAAAACAAGACCAGGAGCTGACTGTGGCTCAGATCATGAACTCCTTATTGCCAAATTCAGACTTAAATTGAAGCAAGTAGGGAAAACCACTAGACCATTCAGGTATGACCTAAATCAAATCATTTATGATTATACAGTGGAAGTGAGAAATAGATTTAAGGGACTAGATCTGATAGACAGAGTGCTTGATGAACTATGGACGGAGGTTTGTGACACTGTACAGGAGACGGGGATCAAGACCATCCGCATGGAAAAGAAATGCAAGAAAGCAAAATGGCTGTCTGGGGAGGCCTTACAAATAGCTGTGAAAAGAAGAGAAGCGAAAAGCAAAGGAGAAAAGGAAAGATATAAGCATCTGAATGCAGAGTTCCAAAGAATAGCAAGGAGAGATAAAAAAGCCTTCCTCAGCAATCAATGTAAAGAATTAGAGGAAAACAACAGATAAACAGTGGATATTTATAAATAGGCCTGTGGTCATATCCCGATAAACATAATAGAATTTACCACTCTGTTCTGTTACAATTAGCATATTCTTTTAGGCAATGGAGAGTCCAAGTACAAGTCCTGAGGCTCTTTTTTTGGGGGGTCTGGTTTTCCATTGGTATGCCATTTCTATAGACACCAGGCACAAAGTTCAGAGTCCATTGGGAGGGTGACCATGTGTGTACCCTAATGTTCACAGCCTGGCCTAAGATGGAGTCCAGCTCTGTCTGTTTCCTCCTTCAGAACCAGAGATCAAATTGCCAACATCTGCTGGATCATGGAAAAAGCAAGAGAGTACCAGAAAAACATCTATTTCTGCTTTATTGACTATGCCAAAGCCTTTGACTTTGTGGATCACAATAAACTGTGGAAAATTCTGAAAGAGATGGGAATACCAGACCACCTGACCTGGCTCTTGAGAAACCTATATGCAGGTCAGGAAGCAACAGTTAGAACTGGACATGGAACAACAGACTGGTTCCAAATAGGAAAAGGAGTTCTTCAAGGTTGTATATTGTCACTCTGCTTATTTAACTTATATGCAGAGTACATCATAAGAAAGGCTGGACTGGAAGAAGCACAAGCTGGAATTGAGATTGCCAGGAGAAATATCAATAACCTTAGATATGCAGATGACACCACCCTTATGTCAGAAAGTGAAGAGGAACTCAAAAGCCTCTTGATGAAGGTGAAAGAGGAGAGTGAAAAAGTTGGCTTAAAGCTCAACATTCAGAAAATGAAGATCATGGCATCTGGTCCCATCACTTCATGAGAAATAGATGGGGAAACAGTGGAAACAGTGTCAAACTTTATTTTTGGGGGGCTCCAAAATCACTGCAGATGGTGATTGCAACCAGGAAATTAAAAGACGCTTACTCCTTGGAAGGAAAGTTATGACCAACCTAGATAGCATATTGAAAAGCAGAGACATTATTTTGCCAACAAAGGTCCGTCTAGTCAAGGCTATGGTTTTTCCAGTGCTCATGTATGGTTGTGAGAGTTGGACTGTGAAGGAAGCTGAGCGCCGAAGAATTGATGCTTTTGAACTGTGATGTTGGAATAGACTCTTGAGAGTCCCTTGGACTGCAAGGAGATCCAACCAGTCCATCCTAAAGGAGATCAGTCCTGGGTGTTCATTGGAAGAACTGATGCTGAAGCTGAAACTCCAATACTTTGGCCACCTCATGTAAAGAGTTGACTCATTGGAAAAGACCCTGATGCTGGGAGGGACTGGGGGCAGGAGGAAAAGGGGACGACAGGATGAGATGGCTGGATGGCATCACTGACTCGACAGACATGAGTTTGGGTAAACTCTGGGAGTTGGTGATGGACAGGAAGGCCTGGCATACTGCAATTCATGGGGTCGCAAAGAGTCGGACTCCAAATTCCCGGCTCTTTTCTCTGGATCCAGTTCTAACTGAAACTTCCCTGTGGGAAGGGATCTGATTTCCACCTTCTTCTAAACCAAGACAGTTGTAGCACAGAACTAGAAAGTGCTAATTCCTAAAGTTTGTCCCATATAGCACCTGTTTTTTGTCCCATATCCATTTATGAAATGATAACAAGCTGTCATAGACAGCTGCCACAAAGGGTAGAGATGGTCAGAAAAGGACCCCCCTGATGAGAATAGATGAGTCATTGGAAAAGACCTTAATGCTGAGAAAGATTTAGGGCAGGAGGAGAAGGAGATGACAGAGGATGAGATGGTTGGATGGCATCACCTACTTCAGTTGAGTTGTCACTCAGTCACATCTGACTCTTTGAAACCCCATGGACTGCAGCATGCCAGGCTTCCCTGTCCATCACCAACTCCTGAAGAGCGGCATGCTGCAGTTCATGGGGTCCCAAAGAGTCAGACATGACTTAACAGCTAAACAACAACAACAACAACACAGAGATTTTTAATTTTAGAGACTTATAGAAAGTCAGCATTTTGAGGAGTTTCAGAATATTTCAGGGAGATAGTTGGTGTCCCAAAAGTCTCAGAGAAATACAGAAAACTCTAGATATTTACATATTTTAGAAAGATATTGAGAGAGTTGATCAGAAAGTGTGAAAAAATCAGAGAAGGATTGAGATACTTCTCTGACACACTGACTCCTACGTGCCGGGAATGTCTCAGAGAACTTTTGACATCTTGCTGCAATTGAAAAATGCCATGACTCCCTCATCTATCTACAGATATTGTCTGTGGGAGTTTAGCTTTGATCATGGGTGTGAGAGGGAGTGAAGAAAGAATTCCCACCTATTGGTTTCTCACCTATTAGAACTAAAGAGCCTCTTGAGAGAATGAAAAAGCTGGCTTAAAACTCAACATTCAAAAAACTAAGATCATAGCATCTGGTCCCATCACTTTGTGCCAAATGGGAAAACAATTAAAACAGTGACAGATTTTATTTTCTTGGGCTCCAGAATCACCGCAGATAGTGACTACAGCCATGAAATTAAAAGATGCTGGCTCCTGGGAGGAAAAGCTATGACCAGCCTAGACAGCATATTAAAAAGCAGAGACATTACTTTGCCAACAAAGGTCTGTCTAGTCAAAGCTATGGTTTTTCCAGTAGTCATGTATGGATGTGAGAGTTGGACCATGAAGAAAGCTGAGTGCCAAAGAACTGATGCTTTTGAACTGTGGTGTTGGAGAAGACTCTTAAGAGTCCCTTGGACTGCAAGGAGATCAAACCAGTCAATTGTAAAGGAAATCAACTCTGAATATTCATTGGAAGGACTGGTGCTGAAGCTGAAGCTCCAACATTTTGGCCACCAGATGCGAACAGCTGACTCATTGAAAAAGACCCTGATGCTGGGCAAGATTGAAGAAGGAGACGACAGAGGATGAGACGGTTGAATGGCATCACTGACTCAATGGATATGAGTTTGAGCAGGTTCTAGGAGATGGTGAAGGATGGGGAGGCCTTATGTGCTGCAGCCAATGGGGTGGCAGAGTCAGACAGGGCTGAGCTGAGCGACTGAACAACAGCATTGGTTTTTCTGCCCAGGATGGTGGAATGGAAGATGCTAAAATTTGTCCTATGTCTCCTCCCTGTGGTCATCTGTTGAACTTCACATTCTGAAAACTGTTTCAGGGGCCCAGGCCCAGACTCATCCCAGTCAGAATTACCCGCTTTAAAAGCCTAGATCTTATAATTCACACATGACTATCTCCCTTCTCTAAATCCCTATCTCAGTTTAAATAGTTATAGTTGTGTGCATTCATCCTGCATTTGACACCACCAACAGCATTTCCCATGGATGCAGAACTGAGCAGTGTTTTCTATTCTCTCTTTAGTATTCACAAGCAAGCCAGGGATCCTGAACACTGAGCCTAAAAGAAGTGAATTCACTTGTCCACAGTTACACAGTTAGTAAACTGAAGTGCTGTCATTAAGACCTACCCCTCTCTTACTTCAAATCCCTCATCCTTATTCTCTGTCCCCACCTCCGAGCTCTTCAGTTGAATTTCCTTAAAGGAAAGCATCTAAGATCTGCTTTATTTCTGCCAATCACAGGCCAAGCACAGGGTTGGATACACAGTAGAAACTTGGTGAATAATGATAATTTAAAACTAATTGATGACTGACTGATTGATCACTTATTGATCAATGCCTGATTGGGGTCAGTGACTGCTTAGAAAGCCCTCCTAGGACAGATGGCTTTCCTGAAACCTAACAGGCTTGGTGAGACCACTGAGATATGTTACACCTCCATTTGCTGCATGATACAAAAGCAATTTTTTCCTGCATCACATTTGCCAGCATCAGCACGGGGGAGCCAGGAGCCCTACCGAAGCAGGTAAACTTCCAGAGAAAAGTTCCACAGGGAAAGGAGAGGAGGGGTAAATGCTGCAGACCAACCAGAGTGTCAGAGTCTAAGCTTCACACTACGGAGTCTAACAGAGCAAGCATCACACGCCTTCTCGTTGTTGTTCAGTCGCTGAGTTGTATCCGACTCCTTGCAACCCCATGGCCTACAGCATGACAGGCTTCCCCGTCATTTAACTGTCTCCTGATGTTTGCTCAGATTCACGTCCATTGAGTTGGTGATGCCTTACAAGGGGCAAATCTCTCCCTCGGTGAGACTCCTTCTTTCCAGTTGTTGGCACGTAACGCTGACAACTCCTCACAGGCGATCAGGCTTCTAGCTGCAGAATAAACTCCAGGTGAGGGGCCTGGTCCAGTCTGGCAGGCGTGGGGCCTAGCTGGGGACTGGAGCAGTGGGAATGGGCTGGCGAGTCTCTCAGAGTCCAGTGCAGGAGGAAGTCCAGCTTAGATGTTGGGATACTGTGCTCAAGCCTTGCTCCACCACTCGCTTGCCTCCTGACCTTGGACAGTGACTGGAATTCTCTGAGCAAGGACTCTAACTTGCTTGTGGTCCTTTCACTGAGTCCTTGGGGAGCCCCCAGGCTGTTCAGGGTCTGAGCTCACAGCGGCCCATCAGAGCTGTTGTCACCCTAGCTGGGGACATAGCCAGGAAAAGCCCAGAGTGGGCAGTGCTCTGATGGGGAGTGCATGACCCCCCAACCTGGCCACTAGAAAGGCAGCAAAGAGCAGTCTGAGGAGAGGAGGGGAGGAAGGGAATGATCTGTCAGTCAGCGGACCTCCTGGAGGAGCAGGAAGGGCAAGAGCTATGCAGCCAGGGCCTTGACCACCCACCCTAGTCCCGTGTGCCCAAGCAGGAATCCTCTGCAGTCTCCTGACAGTGGGAGCTGTCCAGCTTTAGCGCTCCAGACCCTGGCCTATCCTGCTGGTGTCTCTCCTCCTTTCTCGATGCCCTGAGCCTAGACCACCTTGGACACACATACAGTTCTGCACAGACCCTCTGAAACTCTTCTCTCTCATTTTCACTAGAGGGTGAAATAAGCCGCCTCCAGCCCTTGCCAAAGGGAAGCAGGAACGGTCACCAGGCCACTCTAACAACTTTTTGCAAAGCAATTGCCATGGGATTCTAGCTCAGTTCAAACAAAATTTCAGCTGGCCCATGGAGTGTCCTCCAGCCAAAAATGTCATTATTTGAGCCACACCTCCTGCAGTAAAAGGCCAGTCATCTGGGCTCAGTCACGGGCCAAGAGTGCCAGGGCAAGTGAGACCTCAGGGTGAGTGTTCAGTGCCAAGGGAGTGGCTGTGGCTAGGGCAGCAGGTGCCCTGAGCTTAGCTGTTGCCATGGTCTCCATGGCATGACTCCCTGGGTGTCCTGACTCACTTTTAGAATTCCAGGGAGGATACTCGGCCCCTATTATATTGTCCTCATCCATTGGACCTCAGCCAAAACTGAGACAGAAACTATCCCATTTCAACATCTAATTGCATACGCATTATCTCACGTAATAATCCTAACTTTTTAAGAGGTACATATTATTGCCTCACTTTGCAGATGCAAAATCTTGGCCTTGGTGGGTTAAATGATTCTTCTGTCATAGGTAAGCTAGTGAGCAGCAGAACTGGGACTCATACTCTGACTCCAATCTTGGCTCCGCTACTTCAGGAATGCGGGACTCCCCCTGGGAGCTCAGGGAACACAAGCATGCGCTGGTCACGCCTGTGCATGGGCTGTGGCCCCACGCCAAGCCCTTCTTCCACGCTCCAGACAAAGCCCCAGTTGCCAAGTGTCGGCCCCACCTCTCCTCTTAAGAAACCTGTTTACCAGGCATGTGGGGACAACGGCAGCCAGAGCAGCTGACTCTGAGCTGTAGGCTTCAGATCTGACCCTGGGGGCAGGGAGAGCCCCAAGTCCAGGACAAGATCTCTTTCTCAAGTTCAACATCAGGAAGTAAGGACAGGCACTGTCCCTCAGAACCCTGGGGCCAGTGGGCTGGAGTGAGATTTCATCACCACGGGGAGGAGCCAGGCTGCTCTACGTCCTAGACTTGAGTTGTCAGAAGCCAGGTCAGAGTCACATCAGACTTGGCAGCTTCTGCGCAGAGCTGAGGCCGAGACACTGAGCTCTGGAGGTTCCAGGCTGCGCTGTGCAGGTAGGGGTCTGACAGGGATCATTTAGTGATGAGTGTTTTTACTTCCTTCTTTTTCTTTCCTCTCCTTTCTTCATCCCTGGGTCTCTGTTATCATCTTTCTCAATCTTACCCCCATATACAGATGGCAATCCTTGCTTCTTGGAATTAAGTCTCCGGTCTGTCCACATGAGCCCCCATCCTACCTGGGACCTGGGAGCAGGTGTGATCTGGACCTGGGCACAGTCCAGTGACTTGGCCCTTTGGTGGCTGGAGCGGGAGGCCCCGTGAAGAGGTTAGTGCCTCCCCTGCTGCACAGATGGCGTTATTTTCTCCTCCATCACAGCCCCTCCTCCAGGATCAGGCCTGCTCTCCTCTCTCTGCCCAATACAGAGCACAGCCACTGCCCCAGGTACCACTGATATTGCGTTCTTGGGAATGGTGCCCCCCGGAGTTGTGTGATGGGACAGCCCTGACAGAGGGCGTGGCCCAGAGTGTGCTCAGTGAGTGACAAGGATCAGTTAAATGGAATTGCAATTGAATTTGAATTTAGAGGAGCATGTGAAAAAACAATAGCATCACCAGACCACGTGGGCTGAGGGCTAGGACACTGGCAGGAAGGGGGCAGAGGTGGCCAGGGGAAGAAGGGTGGCTGGGGGCGAGGGTGGCAGGAAGGGAGCTGACAGGTCTCTGGAATCAGGACCCAGACCCAGGGGGGCTCCTGTCCTCTCTCAGAGCCCCTACAGGAAGGGAAAAAATGAAGCAGTTTCCTACCCACCCTGAGAAGGGATAAACCTCATCTCTCTCCCTGTAGACATAAGACTAGGACAGAAAGGGTTGTGTGAGGCAGCCCAGCTTTTAGAGTCAGTCAGGCCTGAATTCAGAACCCAAACAAGCCACAGTTACAGGCCGTCACCAGTGAACCTCAGCCTCTCACCTGTAAAACAGTGATGAGAAAACCAGCTCATTCAGTTAATACAAAATTGTGATTGTACTGGGGTTGTGAGCTACACAAATCTTCTGCCACATGCTGGTAGATATTAGTCCTTACCTCCTGTTGTTCTGGAAGAGGACATTCTCAGCAGGAAGGCTGGCTGCTGAGAGTGGTTTTTCAGGAAGAACTTGCAAGCAGCCGGGGTGGTGCCAGCCAAAAGAATAACACCATGTGCCCTGGTTTCTTCCTGGGCCTGGGAGCACCCCAAAAAGACAGGAACGTCCAGGCAGCAGCATGAAAGGGGGTTTCCTTCCACATGGAAAACTCAGCTTCCACAGTGTGGACTGGTCTCTGGGCCCTGAGAGCCCCCTCTGCATCAGCATTTCATTCTCAAGCTCAGGATCTCACCTTTAGAGCTTCACTCCGTCAGTCAAAGGCGTCGCTGGTTAGTCAGTCCCTTTAGGATTTGAACAAACCCAGGGCTGCTTCTTACCCAGAGCTCCATGTCAGGGATAAGTATTTGCAGGTGCTGGGAGCTGAGTGGAATGTCTGCCAAGGGCTGGGGACCCTAACATGGAGGATTCTGGACCTTGGCCTCACAGGTGGGGCAGGGACCCCAGGGGAGAGGAAGCCACAAAGGTCTGCATGTTTCCAGCTCAGTAAGAACAGCCAAAACCCTGCGCTCTCCATCCTTTCAACTAGGTGCCCTTCTCTGCCTGAACCTCTGTGCCAGCTTCCTCAGCCCCATCCACCCCCATGCTGGCCCCAGGGGGGTTCTCTAAACTGCCAGTCTCAACACCACGTCTCCTCTGGCATCCGCCAGTCTCCCTGCAGACCCTGAGCCAGGCACACTGCAAGCCCTCCCCTGAGAGCATCACTGCTATTCACTCTTCAGTGCCTGCTGGTCCCTCTGCCTGGAGGCCCTTCCGCTGCCCCTGCTCCCGGCCCACCTCCTCGCTCCAACACCATGTGTTAGACACAGTTTCCACTCTCGGTGCATTGATCCTGCCCATCACTGGGACACAAATGTGAATGAGATACACAGAGAGCTAAGAGAGACATGCTCTAAATTGACAAGTACCTTCAGGGAGATAAACAGGGCTGCAGGCTGGGACTGTGGACGTTCCCCAGATTGGGGGTCAGAGAGGACTTCCAAGAAATGATGATGATGAAGGACACAGAACAGACTGAGACCTGGTTGGCACGGCCCTGTTGGGGGTGGCACGTGGGCAGTGCAGGAATGAGGAAGCACACGCTGAGTTCTGACCCCAGCTCCAGGGGCTCGGGAGAAGGAAGAGCGTCCACGTGAGCAGGTGACCAAGGATGAAGGTGCCGTGGGACAAACTGGTCACTGTGACAGAGGATGGTGGGTCAGCAGTGACGAGCTTGAGGATAGCAGTATGTTTGCTCACCATGGGCCCTGTGGATGCTGGAGGCGAGCAGAGGAGCAGAAGGTTGGGAAGGAGCTGGGCAAACCCAAGCACACGGGGATAGGGAGACAGGAGAAGTGAGCTGTCCCATTGGATTGAAATTTTGGGTAGTGACCTCAGAGAACAAGTTCATGAGGCTAGTAGGAATAGCTGGCCCAGAGTCCAAGCAGAACTTTGGGCTCCAGAATCTTCCATGAGGGCACATGCTGGAGGCTAAGGGAGACCCAGGCTGCAGGTGGCAGCAGTAAGGGGACTGATCTTCCATTTACTGTGAGCTACGCATGGGGCTTCCCTTGTGACTCAGGGGTAAAGAATCCACCTGCCAGTGCAGGAGACCCAGGTTTGATCCCTGGGCCAGGAAGATCCCCTGGAGAAGGAACTGGCAGCCTGTTCCAGTATTCTTGCCTGGAAAGTCCCACAGACAGATAAGCCTAGTGGGCTACAGTTCATGGGGTTGCAAAAGAGTGGGATATGCCTTAGCGACTAAACAACAGCACCACACGGGCTAAACAGGATGCAGGGAGTGAGAATCGGAAAGCAAGTGTCTCAAGCAACTCATGTGAGCAGCCTGTTCAGCGGAAATAGTTCCCCCTTCACCCCCAAAACACAGGCTGTTCTGTGAGTGTCCTGGTTACATTTAAACCATGACAACACCCCACTGTCACTAACTCTGACAGCACAGATATGATTCAGAAATGATAACACCCAGCACCGTATCCTATTCCACACTCCTTTCTTCACTTGAAATTAAGGCTTCTCCCCGCAGTTCCTGCCCTCAGTTGAGCTGGCTGCAGGCTGGCCTGCCTTGGGAAGACAGACCACTGCTGACTTGCTTTTTTCTCACTCCCCTCATCCTGCTGCTCCCCAGGACCTGCAGTGCCAAAGAGGAGAAATCGGGGCAGGAAGGTTTTGACTTAAAGGCTGTGGCTCAGCTCATGACCTAACAAGTTTTAGTCTGACTCTTCCTTGTGGGTGCTCCCATGGTCCACTGGGGTTTGCTCAGTTGGAAGAGCCTCCCCAGGGCTCCCTGCCCACATCCCTAATCCATTCTTCCATGGCTTCCAGGAATCCGGAGCTTCACTGCCCAACTCTTCCAGCTTAAGCCCCAGGCCCTTTCCAGGTGGTCCATTGGACAGGGTCTCAGAGGGTCCCCATGCTGTCTTTTTCATGCATGTGATCCATACCTAGTACACACACATACACAGGAGGAAAACATGCACTCTTTGCCCAGCCCCAGGGTACAGGTCAATCCCACACTGATAACTCCTGCCCACCCCATGTGGAAGCAGCTGGGCAGCCACAGCTTCTGCCTTCTACATGTGTCAGGCTGAGGCAGACTACAGTGACCCCAGCTGCAGGGACATGCACCAAGCTCTCCTAGTTTCCCTGCCAAAGCCCCTTTACTCAAAATCTTGGGGCAATGGGGAAGCAGCCCCCAACACCTTTCTCCCTTTCTTTTGGGAAAATATAGCAAAGATACACCCAGAGAAATATTCACAAAATACTTTATATTCTCCTTACAGAGCCTTTTTGTGATCCATAAGGCTTTAGTGTAGCCAATGAAGCAGAAGTAGATGTTTTTCTGGAATTTCCTTGCTTTTTCTATGATCCAACAGACCTTGGCAGCTTCATCTCCGGTTCCTCTGCCTTTGCTAAACTCAGCTTGTACATCTGGAAGTTCTTGGTTCACATACTGTGAAGCCTATCTTGGAGGATTTTGAGAATGACCTTACTGGCATGTGAAATGAGTGTAATTGTATGAAAGTCTGAATATTCTTTAGTATTGCCAATCTTTGTTCAATCAAAGTTGATTGAACTTTGTTCAATCAAAGTTCCAATCTTTGAGATTGGAACGAAAACTGACCTTTTCCAGGCCTGTGGCCAGTGTTGAGTTTTACAAATCTGCTGACATATTGAGTGCAACACTTTAACAGCATCATCTTCCAGGATTTTAATTAACTCAGCTGGAATTCCATCGCTTCTGTTAGCTGTGTTGGTAGTAATGCTTCCTAAGCCCCACTTGACTTTGTACTCCAGATGTCTGGCTCTGTGAGTGACCGCAGCATCATGGTTATCCAGGTCATTAAAACCTTTTTTGTATAGTTCTTCTGTGTATGTTTGCCACCTCTTCTTAATCTCTTCTGATTCTGTTAGGTCCTTACTGTTTCTGGCCTTTATCGTGACCATTCTTGCATGAAATGTTTCCTTGATATCTCCAGTTTTCTCAACGAGATCTCTATAGTTTTTCCTACTTGTTATTTTCCTCTATTTCTTTGCATTGTTCTTTGAAGAAGGCCTTCTTATCTCTCCTTGCTGTTCTCAGTAATTCAGCATTAAGTTGGGTGTATCTTTCCCTTTCTCGCTTGCCTTCCACTTCTTTTCTCAGCTATTTGTAAAGTCTCCTCATGGGAATACCAGACCACCTTACCTGCCTCCTGAGAAACCTGTTTGCAGGCCAGGAAGCAACAGTTAGAACCAGATGTGGAGCAACTGACAGGTTCCAAATTGGGAAAGGAGTACGACAAGACTGTATATAGTCGTCCTAGTTATTTAACTTATGTGCAGAGTATATCATGTGAAATGCCAGGTTGGTGAATCACAAACTGGAATCAAGACTGTCAAGAGAAATAGCAACAACCTCTGATATCCAGATGACACCACTCTAATGGCAGAAAGTGAAGGGGAACTAAAGACTCTTTTGATGAGGATGAGAGAGAAGTGTGAAAAAGCTGGCTTAAAACTCAACATTCAAAAAATCAAGATTATGGCACCTAGTCCCATCATTTCATGGCAAGTGGGAGGGAGAAACACAGAAACAGTGACAGATTTTAATTTCTTGGGCTCCAAAATCACTGCAGATGGTGACTGCAGCCATGAAATTAAAAGACGCTTGCTCCTTGGAAGAAAAGCTGTGACAAACCTAGACAGCATATTAAAAAACAGAGACATCACTTTGCCAATAAAGGTCCATATAGTCAAAACCATGGCTTCTCTGGTAGTCATGTATGGATGAGAGGTGGACCATAAAGAAGGCTTAGTGCTTAAGAACTGATGCTTTTGAATTGCAGTATTAGAGAAGACTCTTGAGAGTCCCTTGGACTGTAAGGAGATCAAATTAGTCAATCCTAAAGGAAATCAGTCCTGAATATTCATTGGAAGGACTGATGCTGAAGCTCCAATCTTTTGGCCACCTGGTGTGAAGAGACAACTCATTAGAAAAGACCCTGAAGCTGAGAAAGATTGAAGGCAAAAGGAGAAAGGAGTGGCAGAGGATGAGATTGTTAGATAGCATCACTGACTCAATGGACATGAATCTGAGCTAATTCTAAGAGATAGTGAAGGACAGGTCATCAACAGGCGTTTGAATCCTCAGCTGCCATCCAATAGTGCCTTGGTTGGGGGTTGATTTGCCCTATTTTCTTGGTCTGTTTGCCCCAGTTTGGCCTGCACTTTGTGGCATCCTTTCTGCTTTGCCTGGTTTTAATGATGACTAGTGCACTGTCTGGCCATAAGTAGCAATTCTCCCAGCTATTCCTGTGCAGCCCTGCCTTCCTCGGGCAGCTTCTCTCCTGCTAAATTGTTTCCAACAGGCTGTGAGCGGGAACATAAATGCCAAAGCACAACTGCCAGGCCCGAGTTGGGGCCTTAGGGCTCAGTGATACGGCAAAGGCTTGAGGTTTGAGCAGAGGCTTTATGATAGATATTCTGGTGGTTTCATAGTCTTTTGCGCCCCCACACACAGCCCCTTTTGCCCACCCTCCACACTCTCTAGGCTCTGAATCTCCAAGTTGCCTGATGACCTAACAGATAGTTCACAGGAGTGGCTGAAGTCAGCCCAAACCAATTTGTTTGGGGTTAGGGACTCCGGGAGATACTGAAGGGCAGGGAAGCCTGGCATGCTGTAGTCCACGGGGTTGCAAGAGTTGGACACAATCTGGCGACTGAACAACAACAAAAATGTCCAATGGGTTGCAGCTCAGCCTCGGCATCTGTGAGGGGTGGCTGGGGGGCCAGTGCATGAACAGCAGAACCCAGAGGGCCACGATGGGTCCCTTGGGTGGTGGGCATAGGAGAAAGTGCACACCCAGGTCATATCCCCACTATACTCCTCTTCTCTTCTCTCGAGTGATCAGTCTGGATTCCTCACTGTGGTTGAGGAGCCTGAGCTCAGACATCTCCCTCTCTCCCTGATTAACATTCAACCATGTGGCTAGCCTCGTAGCCTCTACACAGCTCACCCCCAGACAACATGGGGCCCAGAGAACTCTGCTTCATTTTTAAATATGAGCAGGGAGTTCGCTGGACCCCTGAGCTGCCCCCAAGCTGAGTCTACTCCAGCCTCTCTCCCAGTGCAGTGGCCCTGTCCCTGAGCTCAGCATGGCCTATGCCTGATGTTCTGAGCCAGAGGCCCAAGGAGCTAGGAGGAGGGGTGTCCCAGGAGCTACGTTTCACTTCCCTCTCTCCAAAAGGGGTGGGAAGAGGGCCTGGCCCTCTACACCCAGGCCTAGAATCCTCATAGGGTGCTGGGTTGGGTGTGGATGGCAGTGAACAGGGCCCCCTGCTCCCCTGGCCTGGACCCCTGGCCTCTGAGTGTGCAGCTGAATGCAGAGCAGATGCTCCCAAGACTGAAACGTCCCAAATTCAGCAACATTCAGGAGCAGTACGGGCACATCTGTGTGCCTGGTGCCTGGGCCCCTTGGTGGTTCGTGTTTGTTTCTTGGTGTGGCCCCTACCCCGCCCAAAAGTGGGCAATCAATCAGGGTTTGCAGAGGCCCTCAGGAGTGCATCCCAAACTCAGTTGCAACGTGAGGCTTCACTGAGGAGGACACAGGCTTAGAGTCACTGAGAAACCTGCCCACGGTCAGCCTGCTGCTGGAGACGTGCAGTGGGAACTTAAAAGCAGGCTGTGCAGGTCTCAGGCCTGGCCTGAACCTCCGTCTCCTGACTCCATGTCTCAGGGCATCTGCATCTCTCCCTGGACCTGGGGGGCCCTCTGTCCTTTCCAGGAGCACCCCTTTGTCACAGCACAGGGCAGGAGTGTAGATGCAGCAGGTGTGAATTGTAGCCGTGCTCTGTAGCTTGGAGGAAACCACGTCTCTGCCCAGGCCTGTTTCTCACATCCTGAAAAAAGGAAAATGACACCTGGGTATGTTGGAGGTAGGAGCACGTGACATGGTGGACCCTTTGCAAGGGTCACAGCGGACCCCCCTTCTCCCTGTGCATGGATCTGACATTAAGACACCCCAACTCCAGGCCCAGCTTCACCTTTACTTCCGGGGTCCCTTTCCCTTCCTGGGCCTCAGTTCCCTCTCCACATAAGCATGACCTTGAGCATCTTGATTCTGAAGTCTCCCTTCCACCCCCTGCCCAGTCCAGGTCGCCAGCACCCTGCTCTTTGCCTCCTGTTCTTCCTCCTACTCCTGCTCCTCTCGGGGTGGGAGTGTGTGTGTCCAGGTGCGTGTGTGTGCGTGCGTGTGCATGTTTGTGTGTGTGTGTGTTTGCAGGGAAAGGGAGAGGCTTGGGGCTGGCAGTTAGGGGAAAGGGGCGGGAGTATCAGGACTTCATGTGCCAGTGGGGCTCAGGGATGGCTCAGCGGCCAATGGTGCTCGGGCCTGTTTAATCATTACAGGAAAGGAATGAAGCCAGGAGCACCTCAAAGTCCAGTCTGGTTGTGACTGACTAGCAGATGAGCACGGAGCTGGCAGCAATGGGGCCTGGCGCTTCGGGAAGTGGGGTCAGCACTGCGACAGTTCCACGCTCAGCGCCGGGTCCCAGAGGCAGCCTGCATGCCTACGATATCGCCGTCCTGGTCGTCTACTTTGTCTTCGTCATCGGAGTAGGGGTCTGGGTGAGTAGCCTGGAGGCTGCAGGTTGGCAGGGGAGGCAGAGACAGGCTCTCATCTGCAGCCGATTGTAGAGCTGGGGGCAGGGGTGGGCTGAAGGCAGGCATGTCTGGGAAGCACAGGGACTACTGTAGAAGGACTTTAAGGGGGGATCACCCTCTCAAGCCCTCCATTTAGAGATGGGCAACTGAGGCGCAGAGAGGGCTGTGACTTGTCTGAGCTCACACAGTGAGCCCGAGGCAGGCCAGGCCTGAACCCCAATCTCTGGACTCCCTGTCTCTGTGCATCTGATGCCTTTGACCCCATGTACCCTTGGCCTCCTGAGTCCCATTCCTGCCATCTTCCTCATGCCAGATCCCCAACTCTGTGAGTGCTTGACTCCTGACCCTACCACACCCTCCACTGTGCAGCATCTTGGCATGGAGCTGAGCTTTCTAAAGGAGCTGGGGCAAGTGTGCTCATGGGAAGGGAGCCAGGTGGCTCCCAATGGGTTCTGGTCTCCAGCGTGTACTGGAGCCTCAGTGCGATGTATGGGGGCCAGGGTTGGAGGCCATGGAGCCCCGAGTTCAGATGCCAACTCTAACAGTTAGGGCAGCGTGGTTCCGGGAATATACTACAGAGCCTTAGTTTTCTCACCCAGACAATGAAAATAAAAAGGACTACTTGCTTTAGGAACATGACACATTTAAGGATCTGGTACAGTGTCCAACACACAGCCTGCAGCAATAAATGACCCCTATTGTCTCCGCAGCAGTCGAGGGAAATGCCAGCACCTTTAGACTCCGCTGTGAGGCAGAGAGGGATCTGAGTCCCAGCTGGTCGGTCACTTACAAGGCTGTGGCAAGGCCAAGAACCCTCTCTGGGCCTCAGTCTCCTCATCTGTAAAGTGGGACAAGCAGTCCCTGCTTCCCAAGTTGTGTGAGGAAGAACGGGGCAAACAGGCTCGTGTGAGGAAGAACGGGGCAAACAGGCTCATGTAAGGAAGAACGGGGCAAACAGGCTCGCTGGCCCCCAGAGCCCGCGGTCGTGAGAAGCACCAGCTCCTCTCCTCCATGACTTTGGACAAATTGCTTCCCATCTGGGGACCCCAGTTTCCTCATCTGTAGTGTAAATTCTTCGGGTTCATCTATCCTTCCCAAGGACCAGGACTGACACAGAAAGTCCAAGCAAAGACTTGACAAGCCTCAGACCCTGCACAGCAGTCCTGCCCTACTGAGTAATATATGCCTTTCTCTCAGGGGAAGAGATGCTTCTTCCAATTTCCCTTCATTCTTCCAGTCCTTCAGGCATTTCTGATGTATGTAGACCCAACCAGACATTTACTGTCTTCAGCATCTTAATTTGTTTAGTCACTAAGTCATGTCCAACTGTTTGTGACTTCAGTATGCCAGGCTTCCCTGTCCTTAACTATCTCCTGGAGTTTGCTCGAACTCAGTCCGTTGAGCCAGTGATGCTATCTAATCATCTCATCCTCTGTCATCCCCTTCTCTTCCTGCCTTCAATCCTCCCCAGCATCAGGGTCTTTTCTAATGGGTCGCCTCTTCCCATAAGGTGGCCAAAGTGTTGGAGTTTCACCATCAGTCCTTCCAATGAATATTAGGGGTTGATTTCCTTTAGGATTGACTGGTTTGATCTCCTTATAATCCAAGGGATTCTCAAGAGTCTTCTCCAGCACCACAATTCGAAAGTATCAACTCTTTGGCACTTAGCCTTTGTAGTCCAACTCTCGCATCTTAATAATGGTTTTAAATTTATCCCCCCTACCCTCTACCCTGTCTCACTTTCTGCATTCTGAGAGAAAGTTCTTTCATTCCTCACTCCCTTTCAGTCCTCAGAGTAATTCTTCAAAAGGACAGCCACTGCCCCCCTCCCCGTGCAGGACAGGGTTTGCTCCAGGGTCCTGGGTGGGCCTCAGTGATGTGATCTGACTTGAGGCAGGGGCAGGAGGCCACCCCCCATTCCCACCCCTGGCAGAGCCCTGCCTCTGTCTGGGGACCAAGTGCTTTGTGTCTTCCCAGCCCCCAGGATGGGAGTCTGGCTGGGTGGAGGGAGCAGGGTGGTCTCCCCACCATGGTAGCCTGAGGATGAGATCCCAACTCACTTCCTGAAGGAATATTTGGATGGGGTGGAGGGCAGAATAGGGCACAAAAGGACATGCCAATAATCTGGGCACATGCACAGTGCCATGCATTCAGTAGGGCATTTCACACACCCCACCTCACCTCCAACCCCCTCCTCCATTAACTCCTTTGTTCTTCCCACCAGTCCTGGTGGGCAAGGTGATTGACCCCACCAAAGCCCCATAGCTTAAAGATGGTGAAACCTCCAGCCTTGGTTCCCACCCTATGTCCCCATAGTGCCAGAAACCAAAGGGCAGGTAATCTGGGGCAGAGGGCAGAGCCTGGGGAGACTCGGGATTTCCTCACTCCTGCCGTTTCCCTTCCAGTCATCCATTCGTGCGAGCCGAGGGACCATCGGTGGCTACTTCCTGGCGGGGAGGTCCATGAGCTGGTGGCCAGTGAGTTCACCTTCCTCCTTCTCCTTCCCCCACCTCCCAGTCCCACCTCATCTTCTCCAATCTGGAACAAGGCTACAGCCTCTGAGGGGTTTCCTGGCTCTGGACTCCTTCTCTCAGGTCCAGAGACACCTAGCAACATGAGAGATATTGCAAACGCATAGCTGGGACCCGCGTCCACTGGGCGCCTCCTAAGTGTGGGTCCCAGGCAGGGCGCTGGACCTATAGAGCCCACCCAGAGTGTTCCCGTTCTAGAGGGGCTCAGAGCTGAACCAGGATGATAGACTCGTAAAAAACTTGATGGTTGCTCAGCCGGAGGGGAGCATGGGGCCTGTGAGCACATGGAGGAGGCCTCTATCCTCCGGACAGTGGAAGTGGGCTTAGGAAAGATTTTCTTGGGAAAGTGACACATAAATACTGCAGTTCAGGGAAGGAAATCTTAGAGGTAAAATTCCACCATCCTGAGGCCTTTGTGAAGCCCAGGCCCTCCCAGCAGGCCTCCCCACTTGCTCCCTTGGTCCTCCGGGCTAGCTTCCTCTTCCTGAAATAAGGAGGGAGGCGAGCCCTGCCTCAAAACTAACAGTGCAGAAGTCCGCCCCGGGGCCACTGAAGCTGGGCACATGCCCGGGCATGCCTGACGCATGGCACGTGTGTGCACGGACACACACCCCCACATACTCATACCCCTGTCTTGATTCTCACCAGCCTTCCCACCCAAAGAGTGGAGGAACCCAGGAGGCCCACAGGGCTCTCTGGAAGGTTCGGTGTCTGGGACAAGGAGAGGTGCAGGCAGGAGTATGACAGAATCCCCAGGGATGTGGGGGCTGTGGGCCTGGCAGCTCACAGGGACAGGGGCAGGGCCACTGGTACTGCCAGCAACCCCTCGCCAGAATAATGAGAACCCCCTGGAGGCTGTTCTGCTTAGCTTGTGCCCCTACCCCCAGCCCTAAACTGCAGCCCTGGAAGTGAGTCTGTGAGAAAGACAGAAGAGGACCGGCACGTCTCTTCTGGTCCATCAGGAGGGTGAGCAGGGGCTGGCCTGGATGTTCAGTCCTGCAGAGAACAGAGGCCTGGGGTGTGAGGAAAGTCAAGGCTTTGGAGCAGGACAGGGTTCCCCAAAGATGGAGGTGGAGCCAGGCTTGGGAATGTGTACCTCGGGAAAAAGGATGTGGGGCGCCCTCCTTGGGGGCCAGGGCTGGAGCTGAGCCACCTGCAGTGAGAGCAGCTACAGTCTGAGTTGGGGCAGAACCAGCCACGGATGAGGACTCTCGACCCCTCTGCCTCACTGGAATGTGTGTTTCTGGTGTCTGTGATGATTGTCCAACAACTTGCCTGCTTCCCTACTCAGCCAGTCCTGAGAAGTGCCTGGTTCCCCTCGTGTGTCCTGAGAGCAGTGTGGCTGGGAGTTAAGAGCGGAGGGAGCAGCAGCATCCTTGTCTCAGAGGGGCCATGCGGGTCCCCTGATGACCTTGTGGGTGTCTCCTTGAGTGACGAGTTAGGAGCCCTGGGCAGGGTGGAGGTGAAGGCACCTCGCTGTCCCGAGAGCAGCCTGGGGAGCTTCTTCCTCCAAAGTGGAAGGCCCAGTGCTCTGTGCTCTGGCCAGGGGTCCAGCCCAGCCGCAGCATCCCAGGACCACCAGACAGAGGGAGGGAGTATGCGCGGGCGGCAGAGTGGCTCAGAGTCCTCAGCTAGGTCAGACGGGTCATTATCTCTGTGCCTTTGCACGGCTGCCTCTTCTCCGAATGGTTCAGTACTTTCTGCTGCCCAGCGCCACGATTTTATTAAGATGACACAGGGTCCGAAACTGGCTCTTCCCCTCCAGCCCGCAGCCCCTCCTCTTACCAATAATGATCCTGTCTAATAATAAAAGCTAACACTAATGACCACTTACTAACTGCCTAGCACCCGTCAAGCAGTGGTTACTGGAGCAGATGGCTAGGGTTGAAATCCTCGTTCTGTCCCTGATTAGTTCTGGAACTTGAGCTAGTTATTTACCTGTGCCTCAGTATCCTCGAGAACAATGGGGATGATAACAGAACCTTCCTCCTGGGGTTGTCATGAGGAGTCAGTGAGTTGCTAAATTTAGAATAGAACCTGGCACTTGGCAATGCTGCTTGTGTACGGACCGCTATGACTGTCATCATTATCTGTCTAACAGCATGGCCTCGGAGTAGCTGGCTGCCTCCAGGAGAAAAATTAACTCAGAGGCTGGCCCATCCTGTGCTTAACTCCCGTAGCTCCTCCCCTGGAGTCTGCAGGAAAGCGGTGGCAGAGGGCCTCCCCCATCTCTCTCATGGGGGACTCTCCTTTTCCCTTTAGCCTTCTTCTCTCCAGAGGCCCTTAGGCCCATGGCCCCAGAGCAGAGCTTCATGGTCCTTAATGGATCTTGCTTTCCATGTCTTTTCTTCTTTCCCACTTGGCCTCTCAAATCTCTGGGTGTCCTGGAGGTGGTGACTTCATTTCTCCAAACATTAACTCCTTCCTCTGTAAAGTGGAAAGATTAGTACCATCCCTCCAAATACTTTTGGAGATTTAAGTATATTAGTGCATATAAAATGCCTAGCACAGTGCTCAACATACAGTAAGTGCCTAATATGTGTCTATTCTGTTCAGCCTCCTCATTGCTCCCCAGTTTCCTCTCCTCCCTCTGATCTCACATTTATGAGTTCAGGTTCTGCTTTCTCTGCCTCCATTCCAGATCCTGAAGCTCATAGTCCTGACTCCAAATTGATTCAGATGAAAACTGATCGCTGACCCTCGACCCCACTTGTGCCTTGCAGATCGGAGCATCTCTGATGTCCAGCAACGTGGGCAGCGGCTTGTTCATCGGCCTGGCTGGGACAGGGGCTGCTGGAGGTCTTGCTGTGGGTGGCTTTGAGTGGAATGTAAGGAAGCTGGCTGGAAGATTCTCAGGGATAGAGGGGTCTTAGCCCACTCCACCCTACCCTGTCCCTGACCTTAGTGCTGAGAGAAACCTCAAAGGTGCTTGGGGAGGCTGCACGGTAAATGGAGAACCCATTTTATAGATAAGGAAACCAAGTCCTGATGGACCTCATCAGGTCACACAGGACTGAAATCAGGCCTCCGGTCCCTTACTTCCCCGCCCAGGGCTCTCCTCTGCATGGACCACTCCCCCTCCATCTGCATTAGGAACATGAATCCCTTTTCCTCCCCATTCTCCCAGGCAACCTGGCTGCTTCTGGCCCTTGGCTGGATCTTCGTCCCCGTGTACATTGCTGCCGGTGTGGTCACAATGCCGCAGTACCTGAAGAAGCGATTCGGGGGCCAGAGGATCCAGGTGTACATGTCTGTCCTTTCTCTCATCCTCTACATCTTCACCAAGATTTCAGTGAGTACCGTTCCCATGTGGCCATATCATGTTGCTCTGAAAATGCTTAGTAGAGGACACAGCACGTTGTTGCTATATGTATGTACGGATGGATAAATTGATAGCTGGATAGATGGATGGATGGATGGATAAATGAATAGATGGATGGATGGATGGCTAGATGGAAGAGCAAGGATAACAGAAGTGGAGGATGAATTCACACCCCTTCATCACACACTCCCCGTCCACCCCCACTAACAGCAGGGTAATTAGAGATGGACGATAAATGTTTGTTGAGTGAATAACAGTCCCTCTATCCAAAGAACTCACAATTTCAAGTTCATTCACTCATTTATCTTCCCATTAAATTAGTCTTCATTCCGCACCAAGAATGTTACCATTAAAAAGGATGTATTCCTCCTCTATTGAGGCAAACTTGGAAGACAAACTCAGGTCAAACGATTTGCCAAGGTCCACACAGAGCACTAGCTCTGGGGCTGGAACTAATGTTTGGTTCCCGTGGCCCATTCCAGGCCTCCTGCGGCTCTGCCATGTTGTAGCCCCTGTCATGGGTCACAAAACACTCAGGGAAAGGGACCAGGAAGCATGCCCTGAGTTCAGGGCTGGAAAAACTATAGCCTCTTTTCCACCAATGCTTGTAAGCAACCCTAAATCAGCTCAGGCCAAGGCTGTGACCCCAAGTCCTCCAATAAAGCCCAGCACGTGGGTATCCAGGATCTGTGTCATCTGCGGCTCCTGCTCTGTCAGGTCACCTGGGGCCCACATCAGGTCTGAGTGGGCTGGTGCTCTTTCAGGGAGCAGTTGAAGGCCCTCTGGGTTCCCACCCTCTCCCCCAGGGGCCTCTTCTTCCTGACCCCCACTCCTGCCTCATTTCCTCAGCATGCTACTCCATCCTCTCACCGCCAGCACATGCCCCTGGGAGTGCAGCTGGATCACAGGGCCCTCAGGCTCAGAACTGTGTGCTCCTCTGCATTGCAATCCCCCCGGCTCCTCAGTGTCCACAGGCCAAGCCCATTCTCCCGAGCATGTCACTTAAGGCTCATCCTCACTGTACTCTGAGGGCCGACAGCACCTGGCATCACTGAGCAGGAAGGAGACATTGCCCAGTGGCCACACAGAGGGCCTCGGGTGACCCGGACTCCTGGGTCCCTGTCCCTGCAGACTGACATCTTCTCTGGAGCCCTGTTCATCCAGATGGCCTTGGGCTGGAACCTTTACCTCTCCACAGTGACCCTGCTGGTGGTGACGGCCGTCTACACCATCACAGGTACGGCCAAGTGGAGGTCACGTCGGGTGCAGGTGCCAGGAACAGAGACACGGAGAGGTGGAATGGGAAGCTCTGGACAGCAGGGGCACAGAGGTCCAGGGAGGGACAGAGTGAAAACTGACCAGGAGAGTGAGAAAGAGAAGCATGAGGGGGAAAGAGAGAGGCAGGCAAAGATGCAGAGTCAGAGGAAAAGATGGAAAGGCACAGTGCATCAGAGAAAAGGGGAGTCGGAAAGGGAAGAAACAGGAGGAAGCAGAGTCGGCCCAAGAGAGCCAGGGAAGGAGAGACAGTAGGAGACACAGAGAAAAATGGACAGCAGGGACCTGGGTGATGAATGGGGGACTGTCACCCAGGCCAGAGTCACCACAGGCTGCTCCAGACAACAGCCACAAGCCTGCCTTCTCCTGTCTCCTCCAGAGCCCCTCACACAGGCCTGAATGCCCAAGATGTGGGCTCAGGCAGACTTCCTGCTGGCTAAGGTGTGGGGGAGTTTAAATGGGTGCTGGGGTGGGGAGGAAGGAAGGGAGGTCTCCTGGGGGAGCTAATAGCACAGCCAAGGACGGGACTTGGTATTTCACAAAAGCACAGCCGGAGGACAGAAAGAGCAGGACCTGAAGGCCCGACCATGACCAGCCTCACCTGCCGGGCGGACTGGAGGAACACGAGGGGCGGGGAAGGCAGAGGCCAGAGTCCACTGGCTGAGGGCTCCGCATGTTCTCTGGTCTCCCCAGTGTGGCTGAGCACAGGGCGGGTGCCCCGAGAGGAAGGCCCTGCTGGTGCTGACGAGCCCTCTCCTTGGGTCCCCAGGGGGCCTCACGGCCGTGATCTACACAGACACTCTGCAGACCGTGATCATGGTCGGGGGAGCCCTCGTCCTCATGTTTCTGGGTAAGGAAGAGGCCTGAGTACATCCCTGCCCCCCTAAACTCCTCTCTGATCTGGCTCTGGATGTCACCTCCATGGTCTGCAGAGCACAGAGCCATTCCCCACTTCAGGCAGGGCTCCCAAAGAACAGGATTCTCTCTACACCAAACAAGGGCTCTTGAGCCTGAGCCCCACTTTCCTCTCTCATCCCCAAGTCCCATATGAGTTCCAAGCTCAGGGATCCCACACAGGACTGGGATCTGGGGGTGGGGGTAGGTGACGAGCCCAGTGGGGCCCCAGGGCTGTTTCATTCACTGAGGTCTCTCCCTGCAGGCTTTCAGGAGGTGGGCTGGTACCCAGGCCTGGAGGAGCGGTACAGGCAGGCCCTCCCTAACGTCACAGTCCCCAACACCACCTGTCACCTCCCCCGGCCCGACGCCTTCCACATGTTCCGGGACCCTGTGCGCGGGGACCTCCCCTGGCCAGGCCTCATCTTCGGGCTCACGGTGCTGGCCACCTGGTGCTGGTGCACTGACCAGGTGATGCCCTTGCCAAGCTTGGCCAGCTCGTCACCAACTGGGAGGGCTCCTGTGGGCAAACCGCGTGCGCCAATGCACAGAGGGCTGGGACTGGCTTGGGGGGATGGGTGTGGGGCACAGTCAGCGGCCATGCCAGGGCTCACCAGGGCTGAGCGGAGCCCGAGCCAGCCCAGGCGGCACGCCTGCCCTGCTGCCTTTCCAGGTCATTGTGCAGAGGTCTCTCTCCGCCAAGAGTCTGTCCCATGCCAAGGGGGGCTCCATTCTGGGGGGCTACCTGAAGATCCTGCCCATGTTCTTCATCGTCATGCCCGGCATGATCAGCCGGGCCCTGTACCCTGGTAAGAGCCAGTCCCCCTCTGGGCAATACTGGGCCAGAGCAGGGACCACACACACTATTTCTATTAAGAACACATAGTAAATATGTTAGGTTTTGGGGGTCTGACATACAGTATGTATTTCAGTAGGAGAAACTTGTATCTGAATGTCATTTTAAAGTCTAGCTTTCTCTTTACAAGGGAAAGACAAACTGAGGCACTCATGGTGCCTTGTAATGATATTTACTATTTGTTAAAATAAAAGGCCTAAAATCTAAAGGAGTCTATCAGGCTTTGCAGGGTGGTTTGTGGTTGAGAAATTTACCAGATACCAATAAACCATAAGACCCAATATTAGCCTATTCTTGGACCCTCTAGATGCTGGTCCCTGCCAGAGTCACCAGTGAACATTTTTTCTATAGGGTCAGAAAGCACATATTGAGCCAACCCAAGAAGGCTTGGGATAATTTGGGTCTAACTACCATCACTTCTGCAGATGAGGTGGGCTGCGTGGATCCCGACGTCTGCCAAGTGATCTGCGGGGCCCGTGTGGGATGTTCTAACATTGCCTACCCCAAGCTGGTCATAGCTCTCATGCCCGTGGGTAAGTCCATCTCCCTCGCAGCATGCTTCACACCAGCTTTCCAGCAAAATCCAGAACCCACTATCCAGGATAGATTGATTGCATTAAGGATGCACATGGATGGGAAGAGAAAATGGAAACATTTACTTCTGCACCCCACTTCCTAACACACACACACACACACACACGTTTTCACAGCATCCGTGAGGTGCTGCTCTGTGCCCTGGCTCTGGAGAGGCAGGGATAAAAAGCAGGACTCTGTGCAGTCTCCAGGGTAGAGGCACAATGCAACGTGACCAGCATGAGACTCAGTGGGGATGAGGGACCCATATGAAGGCACCTGACCCACTTTGGGGAATGTGAAGGAAGGTTTTCCAGAGGAGAGGACATACAGCTTAGTCCCAGGGGACATCTTAGGCAGACAAAGGGGGAGGGGCGTGGGAAATGTTATTCTGGGGAGGAGGGCTGCATGTGCAAAGGCCCAGGGTTGCGAGAGAGCGTGAAGTCTGAACTGAAAATTGCCAGTGTGGACTCAGATGCAGCAGGAATGAAGATCACCTTTGTGGGGAGGACATGGTGGCCATATGTAGCATGGCCTTTACTCTGAGGGCAGTTGAGGGTCACAGGGGTTTCAGGCCAGCATGCATGATTAGGGGCTTCCCTAGTAGCTCAGACGGTAAAGCATCTGCCTGCAATGCAGGAGACCTGGGTTCGGTCCCTGGGTCGGGAAGATCCCCTGGAGAAGGAAATGGCAACCCACTCCAGTATTCTTGCCTGGAGAATTCCATGGACAGAGAAGCCTGGTAGGTTATAGTCCATGGGGTCACAGAGAATCGGACACGACTAAGTGACTAACACACACATACGTATGATCAGATGTGTGCTTTAGAAGGATCACTCTACATGGAGGGTTCAGCTTAGGAGGAGGCGGGTGATGATTACTAAGGGATTTCCAGTGGTCCAGGTTGTGATGGGGGCTAGGCTAGGGTCAGTGGCTTTAGGGATAAACAGAAAGGGTTTAGTTTATATTTGTGAGAAAGAATTGGCAAGACTTGATGACTGATCACATTTCAGAGACAAGAAAGACAGAGAGATCCAAAGAGGGCTTGCAGGTCTTGAGTTTATAGTAACATTGAGCCTGGGGACACAGAAAAAAAGGCAGGTTTATGGACGAAAGTCGAGTTATTCCCTCCCTCCAGTAGAAACAGTGGAGGTGAAATGAAGGAAACAAATAGTGGAGGTGGGTGGAGGCCCAGCTATGATGGGGCAGACACAGAGTGACCGGATGCAAGAGGTGGGAAGGAGGTAGAGGAAGAGGTCCGGGATAACTTGGAGGTGTCCACTTAGAGATCAGAATTTATCATTAACCAACAGAAGAAGCAGGGGCCCCAGAGGAGATGCTGTCCTAGATCCGGGACACCTTGAGCCTTCTAGGGAGGCATGCGGGGGGTGGTTAAATATTCAGACTGAGGGGAAGGAGGACTAAGGTGGATCTGGCCAGAGAGTCATGTTTCTAGATGCTTCCTCATCAGAATCATACAGATCAGATATCAGCAGGCCCCACCCTCCCTTGTTACAGGTGTAAAACAGGCCCAGAAAGGATCAGGACTGGTCCAAAGATCACACAGCTAGGTACTTGCAGAATCAGGAAACAAACCCATGGCTTCTGACCGTGGGAAACAGTAAGGAGTTTTCTCAAAAAACTAAAAGTAGAACGACCGTCAGACCCCACAGTTCCACTCCTGGGCGTATATGCCAAAAACCCAAATACTAATTCTAAAAGATACATGCACTCCATTGTTCATAGTAGCACGAGTTATAATTGCCAGGATAAGGAAGTAAACTAAATGTCCATCAACAAATGAATGGATAAAGATGGTATGCACACACACACAGACACACAAATGGAATACTACTCAGCCGTAAGAAAGAACAAAGTTTTGCTATTTATAGCACCATGGATGACCTCGGAGGGCATTATACTAAGCGAAATAAGTCAGAGAGAGAAAGACAGATGTGGTATATTATCACTTGTATGTGGAATCTAAAAAAACAAACTAGTGAATATAAAAAAAAAGAAGCAGATTCATAGATACAGATAAGGAACTAGTGGTTCCTGAGAATGGGGGACCCTGGGGTGGGGAACTGAAAGATGCAAATTACTGGGTATAAGATAGGCTCAAAGATGCAGTGTACAACACAGGGAATATGACCAATATTTTTTAGTAACTGTAAATGGGAACTAACCTTTAAAGTTTGCATTACAAATTAAAATAAATAAAATAAAAAATTTAAAAAGCTCAGAGCTTTCTGCTGCCCAGGCTGGGGCTTTAGCCTGGCACCATAGTGTCCATGATAAAGGTACAAAACACTGAAAAAAACTCAATAATTAATCATCACCCTTCTCCCAACCAGGGTCCACTAACCAAGTGTCTACAGGTTTAAAACCCAGATTGAGATGGCCAAGCTGAAGAGAACCTTAAAGGTCACCTGGTCCCACATCCTTTAATGCGCAGATGAGGAAACTGAGGCTCAGGGAGGAGAGATGACTTGGCCATGGCCGCAGAGAAAGGCAGAGGCAGAGGGTGGCTGGGACTAGCCTCTAGTTCTGTGAGTTTCCTGGGTTCCTGGAAGGGCACCTCATTCAATACCTCTGCCGTCCCTTCTCCTCTGAGCTCCTGACTCTGCTGGATGCTGGTAGCCTCTATAGCTCCTGGCAGATCGGCTTTCACCAGCCAGCGGTCCACAGACACCTCGTCTCTCCCCAGGTCTGCGGGGCCTGATGATCGCGGTGATCATGGCCGCCCTCATGAGCTCACTCACCTCCATCTTCAACAGCAGCAGCACCCTGTTCGCCATTGACGTGTGGCAGCGATTCCGCAAGAATGCAACAGAACAGGAGCTGATGGTGGTGGGCAGGTGCGCAGGCCCATCCTTCCTGGGTTCTCTCCCTGTAGGCAGAGGTCTTTCCCCCTGCCCCCTGCCCCCTGCCCCGGGTTACCCCAAGGAGATGTGGCTGGGTCTAGACCCTGCCCCGGCAGCCAGAGCACCTGGGACCTAGGGCCACCTTTCTCTCTGACATGGGTAAGTTCTTCCCCAACTCTGGACCATTTACCTCCCTCCAGATAAGGAGAAAAAAAGTCTCTTCCGTGCCTGCCTGTTCAACTTTATCTTGGAACTAATCAAGAGGGTAAATGAAAGCAGCTGACAAAGCATTTAATCAATCAAAGATGAACTGTATTGACGGGAAGGAGTTAGCAAGGAGCTCACCCCCAGTGTCTCCCAGACCAGCTCTGGCTGTCACCCCAGGATACCAGAAAGACTCAGTCTCAGCAGGCATCCTGCATCATACTTTTGTGCTGGGGATGCAGGGATGATTTATATGGTCCTGCCCCGAGGATGCACACAGTTTAAGAGAAAGGCAGAAACACAGGTAATGCAGTGAGGGGTGTGGGTAGATGGAGATGTTCATAGAAAGTTTGTCTCCAAAGGATGCAGAGCTTTAAACACTCAGTTGAAAATTTTGAACCTTATCTCATAGGTATTCATTTTATGGTTTTCAAGACATAACTTGGTGGCTATTTTTACTTTTTCTCCCTAGGTTGGGGATTTATAGTTTACATAAAGTTAAGAGGACCTTTCCGAAATCTTTGCTTCATAATTTAAGGTTCTGTAACTCAAGTTTCTGAATGTTCCTTCTCCCTTCTGGTAGATGGTACTTGAGTTTAGATAACTTACTCTTGTCCCTCTCCTTACCTTTGCCCTCACTGTTTCTTCCATCACGATGCCTCCTGCCCACGGCTGCCTAGGGACCCCCTAATGCCCACTCATCTGTGCACCCCCAGCTCTACCCCCAGGGGCTGACCATTGAAGGATCTGAGTGCAGGACAGATTTGTACAAATGGGTGGAGGATGAGAGGGGAGTGAATGGCAGGGAGGCCATTAGGTAGCTGCTGCTCTACTGGGGCCAGAAAGAGAGAATGGGAGGGAAAGGTGAGGAGAGGACAGAATCCTTTTCTCTCTGCCCACCTGCCAAGTTTTAAAGCAATCAGTGGGGATTGGGCGCCATCTCCTGGCAATATTCACTACTGCACCCAACACACCCAAGAACAGTTTTTCAACAGAGGCCCTTTACTGAGGTGTATAAAGGAGAAAGGTATGGATTTCTTTCTGAAAGCAGGTGGTCCATACACCCCCTTCAAGGGATCTAATTTTTAAATTCTAGAGTTTTATTTGGATTCTATAATTCTAATGTTCTTGGATTTTACAAATATAAATTTCTGTAATCTTTGCATCTGTGATCCTGGCCTTCTATCCGTCTCTGATTCAGCGGCCACGCGTTCCTCTCCTTTCTCCCTTCCTGGTTCCCACTCACCCGCTGCTGTGCTGCCCTGAGCACTCCTCACAGCGCCCTGTGCTCTCCTGCAGAGTGTTTGTGGTGTTCCTGGTCGTCATCAGCATTCTCTGGATCCCCATCATCCAAAGCTCCAACAGCGGGCAGCTCTTCGACTACATCCAGTCTGTCACCAGCTACCTGGCCCCGCCCATCACTGCCCTCTTCCTGCTGGCCATCTTCTGCAAGAGGGTCACAGAGCCTGTGAGTACAGAGCACACCTGTCTCTCCCAGAACGTCAGAGGGTCAGGAGAGCTACTCGGTCCATAACCTGACTGCCCTCTCCAGGCTTCCAACTCCCCGTCCACGTCGACAGGTCGAGATTTATTCATTCCTTCAACAAATATCACTCCCATTTTGGAGGCTCTGGGGATGCAATGGTTTACAAAGTTCACGTCTGCCACCACTGAGCCAGAGGGAGGAGAGATAACTCAACATGGGATAACAGCAAAGTCAGATGGCTTCCCAGGTGGTGGGAGCAGTAAGGAATCCGCCTGCCAGTGCAGGAGATGAAAGAGATGCAGATTCAGTCCCTGGGTCAGGAAGATTCTGTGAAGTAGGAAATGGCAACCTGCTCCAGTATTCTTGCCTGGACAATTCCATAAACAACAGAGCCTGGTGGGCTACAGTCCATGGGGCCACAAGGAGTCGGACACAACCAAGCAATAAAAAGATATACACAAGTAGGATGGCTGCTAGGGGAGCAAAAAGCAGGAGCACCTAACCTATGGGACGCCTGGGAGGGGGGTCACAAAGTGACATCTGAGCTGAGATCTGAAGGATTAATGGGAGAGGAAAGAGTGTTCCAGACAGAAGGGTCAGTGTGTGTAAAAGCCCATGGGGACAGGAAGATCTCTAACACTGCTGCTGCTGCTGCTAAGTCGCTTCAGTCGTGTCCGACTCTGTGCGACCCCATAGACAGCAGCCCACCAGGCTCCTCTGTCCATGGGATTCTCCAGGCAAGAATACTGGAGTGGGTTGCCATTTCCTCCTCCAATGCATGAAAGTGAAAAGTCAAAGTGAACTCGCTCAGTTGTGTCCGACTCCTAGCGACCCCATGGACTGCAGCCCACCAGGCTCCTCTGTCCATGGGATTCTCCAGGCAAGAACATGAGTGGGTTGCCATTTCCTCCTCCAATGCATGAAAGTGAAAAGTCAAAGTGAACTCGCTCAGTTGTGTCCGACTCCTAGCGACCCCATGGACTGCAGCCTACCAGGCTCCTCCGTCCATGGGATTTTCCAGGCAAGAGTACTGGAGTGGGGTGTCATTGCCTTCTCTAACACTGTAAGGTTCTAAATGTCAGCATATTTATAGCAAAGAGGATGATGAAACAAAGTGTGAGCTTACAGGGGTGCACATGTGCCATTCATGGAGCTGCACTGAAATCTAACAGGTCCTGGGAGGTACCGGGAGGGTGACCTTGGTCACTCCCTGGGATAGCCTGGAAAAGAGAGCCCCAAATCCATTGGCTGTACCTTGGGGGAGGTAAGAAACGTTGAGACATGACTGCCCAGGACCATGTGAGAGCCCAGGGTCATCAGGAAGGAGACCACAGAGCCCCCCACCCTCAGTGGGGTAGCTAAGCCAGGCCTCTGCTGGGTCTGCTGTTTGCAGAGCTCAAGGCCCCCTGCTGATAACCAGCATGCACAGTGGGACTCTGTTGAGTTCTGGAGGTTTCTAGTCATTCCAGAATTTTTGAAACTGGGCCAGCATCTCATATTGTGCAAATAAAAGCCTTCTAACCCTTATACCTGGGAAACAGGTGTAGGTTAGGGCCCAACAGTGCTACAGAGAAGATATGAAATTGAGCTTTTCTTTAAAGAAGGAAGTGCTCTGATTCTGATTTATTATGACAGGAATTTGGGGAGGAAGATCCTGGTTTTCCCCACTGATTACAAAGATTGCATTCTAGTTGAACATTAAACATCTATCCTTAGTACTTAGTAATTTGCTTATTGCTGCTCGTGAGTGAGGTCGAGTCACTGCTTTGGTCATTGTTCCACCGTGGAGCCTGGCCTGTCTGGTTCTGGAGCCCATGTCCTTTCCAGTGTATCACTCTGCCCGCTTTAGGATAAGACAGCACCTCAGCATTCATGGGAGAAGGCAATGGCACCCCACTCCAGTACTCTTGCCTGGAAAATCCCATGGACAGAGGACTCTGGTAGGCTGCAGTCCATGGGGTTGCTAGGAGTCGGACACGACTGAGCGACTTTACTTTCACTTTTCACTTTCATGCATTGGAGAAGGAAATGGCAACCCACTCCAGTGTTCTTGCCTGGAGAATCCCAGGGACGGGGGAGCCTGGTGGGCTGCCGTCTGTGGGGTCGCACAGAGTCAGACACGACTGAAGTGACTTAGCAGCAGTAGCAGCATTCATGGGGAACTCACTCAGACAGGCTTGCACACACTGTGACAACCTGTGGCTTTTAGCTTCTGAGGCTCTCCCACCTGGATCCCACCCCTGGTGTGCCCTCTCTCTACAGGGAGCCTTCTGGGGCCTCCTGTTTGGCCTGGTGGTGGGGCTTTTACGCATGATCCTGGAGTTCTGCTACCAAGCCCCAGCCTGCGGGGAGGAGGACCGCAGGCCGGCCGTGCTCAAGGACTTCCACTACCTCTACTTCGCACTCCTCCTCTGTGGGCTCACCGCCATCGTCATCGTCGCTGTCAGCCTCTGCACAGCTCCCATCCCTGAGGAAAAGGCAAGTGGAATACTCGGAGTGAGGCCCCCATGCTCCCCTTCCCCAGTGCCTAGAATTCCACCATTGACTTTCACTCTACTGGGTTGCGGTCACAGATGTCTTAGGGATGGTGAGCTCATTGTGCTGTTAATTCCCAAGTGAAAAGTAATTCATTCAATTGGAAAATTATTCAGTGGGCACCTACTCTGGGCCAGGCCCTGTCCTGGGCTTACAAAGATGAACGGTCCCTGCCAGCCACTGTCCATGGGAAGTGGGGGACGGGGGAGGAGGAAAGGAAGACCTCAACACCGCCAACAGTTACTCTACCAGGAGAAAGCACAGAGGACCAAGCTCAGAGGGAGCAGTCGAGAGTAGGAGAGGCAGGCGCCCCTGGGGGAGGGGAAGGGTGGTCTGACAAGGCCACTTTGAGTTGGACCTTGAAGAAACCAGTCTATGAAAAAATAAACAATCTAGCAAAGTAAGAGCTCAGCGTGAAACCCTCACAGCTCCCATGCTGATGGATTTACCAGCCCCCAGACATGGACAGGGAGGCCTGGCTTGCTGTGATTCATGGGGTCGCAAAGAGTTGGACACGACTGAGCGACTGGACTGAGCTGAGACAGGGATGCTCTGTCTTTTGAAACTTTGTTTTCTTTAGAGCAAAAGGGCATTAGTTCGCTCAGGCGGCCATAACAAAGTACAACATACTGAGTGGATTCAACGATAGAAATTATTTTCCTGCAGGTCTGCAGGCCAGAAGTCAAGGTGTCAGCAGGGTTATTTCCTCCAGGGCCATCTTCCCTCTGTCTTCATGTGGGCTTTTACCTATGTCTGCCTGCGTCCTAATCTCCTTTCTAAGGACACCAGTCACGTTGGATTGGAGTTCACTCATCAGACTTCATTTAACCTTAATCACTTCTTTAAAGAGGAGCTTCCCAGGCGGTGTTAGTGGTAAACAATCCACCTGCCAGTGCAAGAGACCTGAGAGATGTGGGTTCAACCCCTGGGTCGGAAAACTCCCCCGAAGGAGGGCATGGCAACCCACTCCAGTAATCTTGCCTAGAGAATCCCATGGACAGAGGAGCCTGGTGGGCTACCATCCATGGGGTCACAAAGAGTCAGACACAATTGAAAGGACTTAGCACACACCGCTTTAAAGAACCTCTCTCCAAATACAGTTACACTGTGAAGTAGGGGGTGATTAAGACTTCAGCATGTGAATTTGGCGGGAACAGTATTCTGCCCGTAACAGAGCCCATGCCAAAAGTTGGTCCCTGACACACTGGGTGGAAATAATAACACTCCTTACCTTTAGAGTTGGCAAAACAATCTAGACCTTTGGTGTAATGAAATCCTACAAACAAGCAGCATCTTCACAGATGAGCCGAGAGGTTGACTTCCCCAGGGGACTCACTCCAGAAATGATCTCCGCCCACTCCTTGATCCTGCAGCTTCCCCACTGTCTGCTGTCTCATTCCGCACCAAAATCCTTCCCAATGAAAAATCTCCTCCCTGGCTCCTGGTCTCCTCCAGATACAGTTGTCTCCCTCTCTGAGCCTCAGCAGAAAACTGTGAAGAATGGTCTTCATCCCCAGCCTCCGCTTCCCTCTCATCTACTTCCCATCCCACTGCCGTCTGGATGGCGTCCCACTGCCCTCTGGCGTCGCTCATGCCAAGATGCCCAACAACCTTGTAACTAAAAATCAATGGCCACTTCCCCATCCTCACCTTAAGTGGATTCTGAGAAGAACCAGATATCACTGCCAACATGCTGCATCCTGGAGACCTCTTTTCTGCTCATTGTATTTTTATCCTGCCAGCTGACTGCCCCTCTGCCATCATCATGGGGTTTTCTTCCTGCTCCTTAAATATTGTTGTTCCTTGTGTGAGCCGTCATTTCCTCTCTCCCCCGCCTGCTTACTCAGTTGTCATAGCCTGCAGAGCTCACTCCTTAACCTTGACACTGCCCCGTCCTGTGACGTCTGGCTGCTCCTTTTTTCTTGTTTCACTTGCACAGCCGGCTCTAGGCTGAATCCCATCAGTTCACTCCAGGAGATCTTTCTAAAGCTAGAACTCAACTTCTTTGCTCTGCCTCTGTCTTCCGTGACTCTCCACTGCCGGCCAGTTTCATTTACCGTCAGCTCCTCCACCTGACCACAGAAGTTGCTACGTGGGGCATGAAGAAAAGTTACATGGATCAAAATAGGCTGGAGTTAAAACTTCCCTTAGGGTCCTCCCCACCATTCTATGCAAAACAAAGAACTCTCTCACTTGAAGGAAAAAAAAAAAAAAAGGACATTAAGGTTGATTACGCCCAGCTCCCAGCTGATTCAGCCTCTGGCTGATCTCCAGAATTTCTTGCCCCAGCCGTTTAAGAGATAACTACTCCGAACAACCTTGGAAAAGAACAGGCCCCCTTAAGACAGTAGATTTCCATATATATGCCTATATACACTTACTCTTTTCTTGGGTTAGCGCAGCAGCTCACTAATCTGACTACTGCCCCTTCTCACCTCATTAAGGTGATCTGTTCCTGTAAAGTGCCGGTCTATTTCCGAACCTCGCCTTCTCTAACTCCCTTACCCTACAGGGCACCTGTCTGCCTGTCCCCAGTCTTGCCTCTCCCTGTCTGTGAGCTCTGGGAGGTCAGGGGCCCAGCCTGATCTGCTGAGATTTTGGCCCCCCGAAGGAGGCCTGCGTGGAGCAGGTGCAAGGAGTTCAGGTTTTCAAAGGGTGGGTGAGTCAGGTCTCAGAGCCCGACCTCCTCCAGCCGCGAGCTCCTTCTTGTTCTCCACAAGGCTCTGCCGGCCTCCCAGGAACAGGGTCCTCTCTTCTTACAGTCCGACTGCCCTCCAAAGGCACCTGAGCTGAGACTGTTTGCTTTCCCTCCAGCTGGCTCGTCTGACTTGGTGGACGCGGCATCACCCCCTCTCTGAGCTGGAGAAGGAGCCCCCTGAGAGTACAGCGGGGACAGCGGAGGTGGCCTCTGGGGAGGGCCCCACAGGGGCCAGAGGAGCAGAAGACCCCGGCCAGGGCCAGGAGCAGCCTGGAGGTAGGCTGAGGGCATATGGGGTGGAGGGGAGCGATGGAGACAGACACCAAGTCATGGGTCCTCAAAGACCCCATTTGGGAGTTCACTGGGATGGGGTCTCTAAGGGAATCCTCAAAATATCACCCTTCCTCTTCCCAGATGACTACTGATATTAAACGAGTAAGGCAGATGGGAGCCAAAATATTGCCCTCATTACTGCGAAAGTGCAGGTGTAGGATCTGGTTTATACCACAGGGCAGTGTGCTTCCTAATGCTGAGCCACTGGGTCCTCGGTCGCTCTGAACTGGAAGGAGCTCAATTACCCTCACCCCCAACACCCCCGCCCCTGGAGATGAATCCGCTATACAACAGTTTGGGGTTTCAGCATGAGGCCCTAGCTCAGCACTCCGCCTGCGGCTTGCACCAGGGCTAAGCTGACCTGCCTCTGCCCCTTCTGTGCGCCTCGCTCCTTTCCTGGGTTTCTCACCATCTCTCCCCCGGCCCTGCTCTCTCATCATCTCCTTTCTCCCACCTGTGCTCTGCTGCTCCCCTGCCTCCCTCCCCTCTGATTCCTGTCCCTCAGCCCCACGCAGGTCCTGGGGACAGTGGCTCTGGCAGTGGCTCTGCGGACTCTCGGGAGCCCCGGAGCAAGCGCTGAGCCCTGTCGAGAAGGCTGCCCTGGAACAGAAACTGACCAGCATCGCGGAGGAGCCGCTCTGGAGGAGCGTCTGCAACATTAACGCTGTGCTGCTGCTGGCCGTCAATGTCTTCCTTTGGGGCTATTTTGCATGACTCCGCAGGCCTGGCTTCGGCCCAGGCAGGTTCAGCACTGCCAGGCTTGGCCGGCTGCAGACAGGCTTTCCTCCAGCCTCGCTGTCCACACGGAACCTTGAGATTGAGACTGCAGGGGGCCCTGACAAGTACCCTGGCCAGGCTGCACACTGAGGAGAGGAGCCAGGAGGCCCAGAGAGGGCGCTTGGTCTGCTCAGGACACACAGCAGGCCTTGCACTGGGTCTCGGGCTCCAGCTCTCTCCACCTCAGAACCTTTCACTCCTACCTCAGAAACAGTTTTCCCTCCTCTGGTGAGTCTGTTCAGGAGCTTTTACTCTACATGTGTCATGAGTGGCAAGAAAGTTGCAAAAATCCTCCCGTACCGTGTCTTTGCTCGCCCTTATTCTTTCCTTGTCCACCATCTCCCCCCTTTACCCTCTGTCTCCCAATCCCCGCTCATCCATTTCCAGCCGGAACCTCCCCAGGGCTTTATACTCTCATTGGCAGCTCTGCAGTGGTGGCTGTCAGACTGGAAGGAGGGACAGACCAGGTGGAGGGTAAGCAAGGTGGCAGCTGGCATTGGGGCAGGGAGCTCTTCTTGGTACACTCAGATCTCCCAGCTTCCTACTCTCACATCCAAACATGCACCAAGTCTCCAGCCCTTGAGGGACTTGGAGGCCAGCTGGAGAGAAAGGGCTTGTTGGAGACAAGAGAGATGAAGACCGGCTGCTTGGTGCTATGAGTAAGCCTGGCAGAGGGGCAGCGAAGACTACCTAGGAGCCCCTGCAGCTGTGCCTCTGCCCTCTCCCTCTGCCTGCCAGGCATCCAGCTACCCTGGAAAAAACCACGACCTTGCCTGGATGTCCCTCCTCCAGGAAGCTGCCTGATGCCCACAAATGGATCAAAGTCCCATTCCTGCTCCCACACCCGCTGGACCTGCTTCTGTGACAGTGCTGATCACAGGACTGTGAGATTTGGCTCCCAGACCAGACAGCACTCCAAGGGGCAGGGTCCAAGTGACTTTGTACCCAGAAAGTAACAGGCGTTGCATTAGTAACAGTAAATGTTGGATGGTAATTCTACAAAGTCCTGCCTGGGTGGGGAGCTGGGGGTGGCAAAGAATCTATTTCAGTTGGAGTTTACACTGAGTCTCAGATGTCTAGAATGAAACCACGGCCCTGTCCCATTGCCAGAGACACCCATGAGAATGTCCCTTCCTTCTTTTGTCTTTGTCCAGGCTGTCCCTACTCTCATGGGATACATATTAATGCTGACTTTGATCATCACTTTATGTTAATCACTCATCATAACTGAATACAAATAAAATTACTGTTTTGAGGGCTTCAATGCATCTGTGTGTATGAATACCTCTTGTAGCTGCTGCCTCTACATTTCTGTGCCCCTCAACCTTTTCCCATTCTGTGTCACCTCCCATGTCTATGCTATCCTTACTGATCATCAGGACCCTTTCTGGGCACTCAGCTGTTTCCCCCAATTTCCCTCAAACCGTCTACATAAGGCATTTATGTGCAACCGATTATACTGAAGGTTTGGGGAGGGGAAGAGCTGTAAGCTACAGAAGCACAATTTAAAATTAAATATTGAACATCTCCACTTCTCAGAGCTCTCCAGCCTGCTCTGAGGACTTCCCATGGGTCTCGCCAAGTCCAGCCTCCTACTACTCGCTGTGGTCCCCAGCTCCCTCTCCCAGCAGCTTCTCTCACGTATCCCTCTCCTCTTTTCTCTTTCAAGGACCTCTTCCTCAGTTCCCCCTGCCTTTGTTATACTGAGTCTCATCTGAACTCCAGATCTATAGAGAAATAGATTCATGAGCACACTGTTAACCATGGTCAGACAGCAGGAAGGGTGGTTCATTCTACTTCTCTACCCTCTGTGCCTGATTAATTCCTACTCATTGCTCACATCTCAACATGAAAGTCATGTCCTTCCAAAGGGAAGTTATGTCATCCCAGGCACCATCTCAACTTGGCCACCTGCATCCCAGAGCAGGTGAGTCCCCAGTATCCAGCATGTAGTCTTATGGTTCCAACTTTACCTTTAAAGAAAGTGTCAGAGTAACATATTTGCATAATTACTACATTTACACTTATCTCATCCCCTAGATTGTAAAGTCCCCATCACCTAGGAAGTTCCCTGGTCCATGTTAGGTGTTAAAAAAATGGAAGTAAAACAATGAATGGATGAGTGAAAGAGCATCCTTCCCAGAGGAAATCAAATATTCAAAATAGAGGTGGGGAAACTCATGACATAATTAGGAAAGGGAAAGTAGTTTAAAATGTCTGGACTGGAGGGAAAACTGGGCAGGACCGCCGCTACTCCACATGGCTTCTCTGTGCTGCAAGCAAGCCAAAGGCCCCCTTCCTTCTTGTATCTGAGACTCTTCACCAGGGCTCACAGGTGTGTCCAGAGCCAAGCTGCATCATCTCTGCCCCCACATGGCCCTTGGCCTGGTGCATTTGTGCAGGATGCCCACACATCTAGGAGTAGCAGCCCCACAATGTTGGGGAATGGCTGGGGAGGTAAGGGGGGTTAGTCCCGGGAGGAGGAGTCCTGCTGAACTTGGGACTTCATCATACCTGGATTATTGCACCAGTCAGAATGCTGTTATCTCTTCTCAGTCTCTCCTCCTCTGATTCACCCTGTGCATGATGGTGAGAGTGACCTTTGTAAAATGCAAATCTTGAGTCATTTACCTGCTTAAGATTCTTTGCAGACAGTGTTTCCTAGCCTGGCATGAGGCCTTACCAAAACTGCCAGAAATAGTCCCAGAGTTCAGTGCTTGGGCCCCTTTCTCTACCCCAGCCAAAGAGAGTAGGGACTTGGAAGCCTGACCTTCTGAACCAAATCCCAGCTATGCCACTTGCCAACTGTAAGATACTGGGATAGCCGCTAATCTCTGTCTTCATTTCCAGTCTACAAAATGCAGATAGTAATTGCAGATACTTCATTGAGTTTTTCGGAGAAGGCAATGGCACCCCACTCCAGTACTCTTGCCTGGAAAATCCCATAGGCGGAGGAGCTTGGTAGGCTGCAGTCCATGGGGTCGCGAAGAGTTGGACACGACTGAGTGACTTCACTTTCACTTTTCATTTTCATGCATTGGAGAAGGAAATGGCAACCCACTCCAGTGTTCTTGCCTGGAGGATCCCAGGGACGGGGGAGCCTGGTGAGCTGCCGTCTATGGGGTCGCACAGAATTGGACACGACTGAAGCGACTTAGCAGCAGCTTTGAGTTTTTGAAAGTTTTAAATGAGTTAATTCACATAAATTACTTAAAACAGGGCCTGGAGCAAAAATTCGGAGAAGTCAATGGCAACCCACTCCAGTGCTCTTGCCTGGAAACTCCCATGGATGGAGGAGCCTGGTAGACTGCAGTCCATGGGGTTGTGAAGAGTCAGACACGACTGAGCGACTTCACTTTCACTTTTCACTGTCATGCACTGGAGAAGGAAATGGCAACCCACTCCAGAGTTCTTGCCTGGAGAATCCCAGGGACGGAGGAGCCTGGTGGGTAGCCGTCTGTGGGGTCACGCAGAGTCGGACACGACTGAAGTGACTTAGCAGCAGTAGGAGCAAAATTAGTCAATAAACAGTAGCTATTATTACTACCATTAGTAGCAAGTGCGACAAAGGCAGGACATGCTGTTAGAGCAAAGCAAGAGAGCAATTAATTCTGCCTGAGGAATCAGCAAAGGACATAATAGACAGTTCTTATTGGAACTGGACTTTGTAGGATGAATAGGAGTTTTCTAGCAGTTCATACAAGATAGAGGGATAGTATGTGCAAAGTTGGTAACGTGCAAAAGTGCATGGTGGGTTCTGTAAAATAAGGATAATGCTTATTCATTTGCAAATACCAACCCTGTACATTTAATTTCCCCTTATAAGTCATGTTTTGTTTCAGCTTCTTACCTCTAAGGCAGTTAAAGTTTATTGGCCAGGGCAGGGAGGAATGAGCATTTGGCCGCTGCAGCAGGGGATGTCACTGCCCCACCCATATCTCCTACGCATGATTGCTGGGTGACTCCCACTGAAAGACTAAAACTCTGCTGAGGACTTCCTCCAGCTGCAGAAAAATACTTGGCCCCCTCCATAGAACAGGCTGGAAGTGCTGGGGAATTAATCACCCTTCAGCCAATGAGAAACAAGAGCTGGTGGGTCACTGTGGAACCATGGGTTCCTTGACCCCCTCCAGTGGGACAGCTCAGAGGCGTGCTCTAAACCATCTCCTGAGGCTCTCAGGGGGGTTGTGCCCCAGTTGCCCACAGAGTTAAGGTGCTCATTACATCCTGAAGAGCTGCCTTCCCTTCCCTGTCTTATTTCACCACGCCCTGCTCTGTTTCCCGAATCACCTCCTAAATAAACTGCTTGCACTTGGTTTCCCGTTCCATTTCTGAGGAGGTCAAACTAAGAGAGTCTTAGGGACTTAAAGGTCCTCACATCCTGGCTTAATTTTATACACAATGGAGTATTACTCAGCCATTAAAAAGAGTACATTTGAATCAGTTCTAATGAGGTGGATGAAACTGGAGCCTATTATACAGAGTGAAGTAAGCCAGAAAGAAAAACACCAATACAGTACACTAACACGTATATATGGAATTTAGAAAGATGGTAATGATAACCCTGTATGCAAGACAGCAAAAGAGACACAGATGTATAGAAGAGTCTTTTGGACTCTGTGGGAGAGGGAGAGGGTGGGATGATTTGGGAGAATGGCATTGATTTGAGAAATGGCATGTATAATATCATATAAGAAATGAATTGCCAGTCCAGGTTCGATGCAGGATACAGGATGCTTGGGGCTGGTGCACTGGGATGACCCAGAGGGATGGTACGGGGAGGGAGGTGGGAGGGGGGTTCAGGATGGGGAGCACATGTACACCCGTGGCAGATTCATGTTGATGTATGGCAAAACCAATGCAATATTGTAAAGTAATTAGCATCCAATTAAAATAAATAAATTTAAATTAAAAAAAATTTTGCTACTTGCTTTGGGATGCTCCATACCTCAGCTTTTTCATCTTTAATAAGGGAGGTGCAAGGGTTTGAATTCATTGAGATGAAATCTTGGGAGCCTTCTAATGCTGACACTGTATGCTTCTAATTTGATTTCACAGTGGTCTCCTCGGGGCGGGGAGGGCGGGGGGAGTGGAGGGGTGAGCGGTAGTGGAGAGCATCCAGGGAAAGCAAGTCACGTACCTTCACTTGAATAGAAACAGCACAGAGAGAAAAACCGACAAGTAGTTTTCAGAGAACTGAAATGTGATTGCCATGAGCAATAATAACATTAAGAAGCAGCTTTTGATGGTGAAAGGAAGATGTTTAAAAACAAGTAGGTGTTCTAAAAAATACCGTGAGGAAGCTATTCTTTGAGTGATTTGCAATATAGTTTAGATCCCAAAAGCACTCAATATGTGAAACTCTCAACCATGTCCCTGGGTGGGAACTGCCAGAAGCCCAGGCAAAACAGTGTCAGTTTTCCATTAACCTAGAGCGAGCGTCTCTCTAGACTTCCAGCCCTAAGTAAGATGATTGTAATTTCTCCTTTTCTCCAGGGTGATAAGTTGGGAGAACTTTAAAGTCTATCAGATAAATATAAATCCTAGAGGCTTAAATTGAGGTAATTACAGTTTACTTTCATATTTCAAGATCAAATCTCAACTTTTGCCAGGACTCACAAAGTAGAAATATCAGACTTTCTACTGCAATCTTATATAAACATTACAACTTTCATTTAAAGAGGAAAGGAAAAGCACCATTATATCTTCCCCTGAATAGAATGCAAAAGCCTGGGTCCATCTCTCAATATCGTTCATATGTAAAGTTTAGAATAATATATGTCCAGAATGGGAAGGAACCTTAGGGGTCAGCTAGCTTAGCCCTCCCACCCTCTTCAGTCAAGGTCAGTGTATCTCAGACAGCCTCCCTGACAGGCAAGTTTAGCCAGCCTCAGCTTCAGTCAGTCAGTTCTCTCGCTCAGTTGTGTCTGACTCTTTGCAACCCCATGGACTGCAGCACGCCAGACTTCCCTGTCCATCATCAACTCCCCGAGCATGCTCAAACTCATGTCCATTGAGCTGGTGATGCCATTAGCATCTGCTTGCACACCCCCAATAAAGAGAAACTAACTACCTGCCACCCCCTGAAAATAGAGTAACCATCGTCCGATGACACCGATGATAAGCAAGTCCTTTCTTTTGCTGCCTAAACTTTGCATCCCTGAATTTCCACCATTTACATCATACATGTCACATAATTTGTGAAAGCGTCACATAAATCATTTATGTTAAAATTACCCCACCATCCCTGCTATTTGTGATCTATTCACAAAACAGGGAATATCCTGTAGAATATCACATTTATCTGGGATGGGCAGCACACAGGACTAACACACGCATGCTCAGTTGCCTCAGTCGTCTCTTTTTGACCCCACAGACTGTAGGCCACCAGGCCTCTCTGTCCATGGGATTAATCCCAGCAAGAATACTGGAGTGGGTTAACATTTTCTCCTCCAGGGGATCTTCCCGACCCAGGGATCAAACCTGCATCTCCTGTATTGGCTGGTGGATTCTTTACCACTTGAACCACCTGGGAAGCCCCACTTAGAGACTAATAAAATAGGTCATTTTCCAAAAAAGAAAAAACCCTCACAACTATTGATATGAAAGTGCTTTTAGGCAAGAGCACTTTCATATCAATCGTCTCATTTGGTTCTCAATCCCACTATGGGATGTTGAATTGTTTACAGATGAAGAAGCAGCTGGGAGAGGTGCAGTGATGTGGCTGAGGCCTGACACTCAGTAGCTGTGCTGGCCTTTGAACCCAGAATTCTGACCCCACCTTCAGGCCTCTCCCCCTTGCACTACTCACGTATGCAGCATTCTTTGGGAATGCAACTCTAGGTTCTGGGCACATGGAATAAATGGGCAAAATATCTTCAGCCTCAACAGAGGCAATCTATTCATAACAATAAGGCAGGCAAGTAAGTAAGTTACTGCAGTCCCTTGCAATAGGACAGAGATTAGAGGTAGGAACAAAATACTTCAGGAAAAGAGAAAAGAGTAACGAATTCTTAGTAGAGAGGGTAGGAAGGGATTTACAGACTTGGATTTTGAAGGGTGAATAGAAATTTCCATGTGGAAAATGGAATGAATCCTATTTCCAAGCAGAAGAAACAGCACAAAGCTAGAAAGTTATGCTTAAAGTAAACTGAGGTACTCAGTGAAGCTGAAGCACCCAGTGTATAGGAGAATAAAGCAGATCAGCTAGGAGAAGTAGACAGATGTCATCCTAAGGACATGAATGTCACTATGAATTGGGTGCAATGATGTAGCCAAAAATGGATAGGGTCAGGGAGGGAAAGTGGGATTCCCAGGTGGCTTAGCAGTAAAGAATCCACATGCTGATGCAGGAGATGAAGGTTCGATCCCTGGGTTGGGAAGATTCCCTGGAGGAGGAAATGGAAATCCACTCCAGTATTTTTGCCTGGGAAAATCCCAAGGACAGTGGCATCTAGCAGGCTACAGTCCATGGGGTCAGAAGGAGTCAGACAAGATTGAGTGACTGAGCTCGCATGCAGGGAGGGTGAATGAATAAAGGCAATGAATATACCCAAGGAGCATCTTTTGTTTTTAGAAAGATTGTTATCAACACAGAAAGAGAACACAGAAAGGGAATAAAGGATCAGAAGCTGTTGAGGGAGGGAAATTTATGAGGTGAGTGCAGTATCATTGAAAATAATAAGGACGAATGGACAAAAACAGTACGCTGTATTCCCACCCTGCAACGCTATTAAGCCTTATGGCATAAAGGTATGGAATTTTGATGTATGCTGTAATGTGGATGGACCTTGAAAACATTATGCTTAGTGACATAAGCCAGACACAGAAGAAAGACAAAGGTATGATTCCACTTATACCAAGTACGTAAAATAGGCAAATTCAGAGACACAATGTAAAATACAGGCTACAGGGTTGGGGAGAGGCAGGAACGAGGAGCAACTGTTAATGGGCACAGAGTTTATGTTGGGGAAGATGAAATAGTCTGGGCATAGATAGTGCGATGGTTACACAGGATGTGAATGGACAGAATGCCACTTACAGAATTGTACACTTACACATGGTTAAACTCAGGTTAAGAATTTTACAATTACAAGAATAAGGGCTGGTGGTTGTATAGAAATATCCTAAAGCAAATACAATAAAACGATGGGTTTAGACTTGAGCCCACTGATGCTGAGGTATCTGTGGGATGACCCACTAGGACTGCCAAAGAACTTTTTTGTATCTGTGGGTCTGGAGCTTGGTGGAGGGATCAGGGCTTAAAATATCCTTCAAATTCTTGCCTGGGAAAAATGGAACCTGCCTCATAGAACTACTATTAGAACTGTGCTTCTGTGTTGGGGGTAGTGGTACTGCCCAGTGGTGTAAAATAATTGAGGACAGTGAATTACTTGAGTCTTTTATTTTGCGGGTACAACGGAGAAAGGGAGTGGGTGAGGCCTCTCTCTGTCCAGTCAGGCTTCTGGGAACTGGTTGGTTCGCATATGTTATAACAGACCATGGAGGTGGAGGGGGAGACAAGGACAGGGCTTATTGCCCAGCTGCTGGCGATTCTGGGGGGAGGCAGCCCCAACCAGCAGGGATGACCTCTGCTACAGAGCTACCCTGCCTGGGGTCCCACCCTTCTGAGGGCAGCCTGTGAAAGTGAAAGTGAAGTCGCTCAGTCGTGTCCGACTCTTTGCGACCCCATTGACTGTAGCCTACCAGGCTCCTTTGTCTGTGGGATTTTCCAGGCAATAGTTCTGGAGTGGATTGCCATTTTCTTCTCCAGGGGATCTTCCCAACCCAGGGATCGAATTTGGGTCTCCTGCATTGTAGACAGACGCTTTACCATCTGAGCCACCGCTCACCCAGTGACTAGTAAGTATAAAGTCCCAGACATTTCAGCCATGTCAGCCTAACATGAAATGACTCTGATGGGTCATTTTGTTCCAGAGCCCCCACCCAGTGGGGTTGGCCAAAGCTGCTATCACATCTACATCACAACTTAACCATCCCTCCCATCCACTGGAATGGTCCAAGGTGCTCCCTCACAAACATCCTGCATGCTAACCTGCAGTCTCTGAGTCTGAACCTCACCTGTGACAGGAGACTAAGTAGCTACCAGCTTTTTTGACTTTACCTAGAAAAGACTCTGATGCAGGAGGAGAAGGGGACGACAGAGGATGAGATGGCTGGATGGCATCACTGACTCAATGGACGTGAGTCTGAGTGAACTCCGGGAGTTGGTGATGGACAGGGAGGCCTGGCATGCTGCGATTCATGGGGTTGCAAAGAGTCGGACACGACTGAGCGACTGAACTGAACTGAACTGAGAGTAGTCATCCCAAACTGTGCTGACTGGATCCCTTAAGGCAGTCCCAAACTCTGGATTCTCCATGTGGACTGGTGAGTAGCTAATGGCTATTTTCTGTTTTATGAGATAAAGTGTTAACAGGCTTCAATTAATCCACTTGGACAACTAACAAAAAGACTATGTGTTCAGCAAATAATTCCATCCTGGCCACCCCAAAGCCCTCCTATAACAAAAGTCATTAAACCTTAATGTGTTTTATTTTCTTTCCTGTAGCCCTGAAGTGTTTGCTGACATTTGAAGCCTGGTAATAATCATCGTCCCCCAGCCATGTTTCTGAATCTTCAGGCAAATTCTTGGCTGTCCCATTTTCTGAGTCAGATGTTCTAATCAACTAATTCATTCTAAACAGCATTGCTTCTGGATATAAAGAAGGAAGAAAAAATAAACCTCTTTAAACTTTAGGGTCACAAAACTGCACTAGAAAAAGTCCCCAGTGGAATCACTGGATGGTCACAGATTACAGATTGATAAAAATCAATATAGTTGAGATGTTTATTCATTTGGCGTGGATCAAATGAACCAAGATTGAAGACAAAAAAAAAAAAAAATTGCTCATTCAAAACCTCTTAGAGGGATTTGTTTTGGTTTTGCTTTGGTCTTCAGCTGCTTTTTCACAGTACATTTTAAAGCCCAGTAAACTAAGAAAAGCACATTTTGCATTGTATTTAAAGTAATCTCAGGAACATATAGACTGATTAACTAGGATATAGGTATATAAACCTTTATAAATAAGAGATTTCAAATGGACTCATTCTTTAAAATTGCATCTGCCTGATTAACAGTAGCAAATGTTTATTGAGCACTGATAATGTGCATATATAACTGTTATACATGCATTGTCTTGCTTCATCTTCCAACACACCTGAGACAGGTAGAGCCTGCAGGCATAAGGTGAATGACACCACTTGCAGTTGTGCAACGTGGCAGCCCAAGGATAGGTTCATTTTCTCTTTCTCTGATGAGGGAGGGAGGCGTGGAGGCACACAATGATTCAGCACCTTGCCACCAACTCACACAATTGATGCATGACACAGATAGGACTCCAACTGGCTGATTTAACTAACCCAGGGCTGTTACATTACCCTGCACCTTGCCCTCTGCTGCAAGACACAAGAGCTCACTGTGGCAAGGAACAGTGTCATCTCTGTGATAACTTCCTCTGTGTTCTAGCTGTCCCCTTTGCCTTCACTCTCCTTTTGCACATCTCTTCCTCCCCAAATCCCATGCATCCATTAAGGTCCACAGAAAATGTCTATAAAAATCTCCCTGGACCCCTTCTTCCTGTGGTAGAATTAACCACATCCTCTCTTTGTCCCCAGAGTACACTGTACCTGAATATTTTCTAGTTTCCAAGACAGAATAGTAACAGCATTCAAAAACATTTAATGAATGCACTTCTAGTACTTATAGCAGTTATCTTATTCCTTGAGACACAGAAGGAGCATTTTCTCTTGCCCTTCTGCCAACCCGCCATCCCTCATCTCTTATTTTTTTTTTACTCTTCTTTTGGACTCTACAGTTACCGGACTTGTTTATATTCACTATAGTATCTTCTGTAATGAAGGGTTACCACCTGTTTTTCCCTTTCTCCTTAGGACTCTAAATTTCTCAAGAGCAATGATGAAGTTTCATTCACTTCTGTATCCTCTTTCCTTGGCACCTGACACTTTCCCCAACTGACTTCTCAACGAATTTCAAAGAAATCTCTCTCTGGCCAGCTAAATTTGTCTACTGGATGTGGAATTCCATGTCTTAGTTCAAGGAGAGAAAAGCTCTTATCAACTGTATCAACCTATAGAATATAATTCAAAATGCAATTTCAATTTCTTGAAATTAAGGTCAATGTTACTGAAGGAATAAAACATTTATTAGCCCATTTCAAAATAGCTGCACAGAATATACAAAGTCCTGCATTTTTAGTGCTTTCATTTGTACTGGAATTGAAGAAAGGTTTCCATTTCAGAAAGAAAACACCATGAGTGTAAATAAAATGTACCATCATGTCTGTATTGGGTCAATGATAATTCTTGCATCATAGGCTGTATGATACGATAGTTTAAAACATACTTTCGAATCTATCTGAGGGTGGAAGGTGTATGATATAGTAAATCACCATACAAAGGAACCTCAATGTAGCCTAAATGCACTTATGCTTCTCTCATATTAAAACTTATGTGAAAATTTATTAGAACATTAGGCCAAAGTAATTTCATCCTTAGATGTCCAACTGGATTTGGAGAGACTATTAACATTTACACTAACACCTACGCTACGAACACAGCAAGGTCATCCGCTTAGATGGAGCAAGAAGATAAAAGAACTCTTCATGATAGTCAGCGTTGGTGACACAAGATTAGTACCTCAAAGCTCCCCAACAGGACATTTTCATTGCCTTCTCCAGAGGATCTTCCCAACCCAGGGATCGAACCTGGGTCTCCCGCATTGTAGGCAGATGCTTTACCATCTGAGCTACCAGGGAAGTACAAGGACATTTTCATTCTTGTTTCATACAATCATATCAAACTAGTGACCTCGTCCCCAAGCCCACTCTATATCATAAACATAAGAGGAGGAGGAAAGGAAATTCTGCAATAATGAGATGAATGGTGAACGAGGGAAGGACTAATACCAAGGCAGCATAAATGCTAAAGACTAAACAAAAGTTATATTAGGGTGGAGGCAGTGCTCGCTGGCACAAGTGGGTCTCCTCCACCTTCACAGCCCTGCATTTATGTTGGCTGATATAACTACTGAAGTTGACTGGAAGCCAAAATCATCAAGAATGCAATGAAATATATCCGGGATCCTTTTTTTTTTCCCCTAAAAAAAAGGTTAGGAAATATGTGAAAAATTTAGATGTTCCTGTCAATTAGAAGAATATTATAAAGTACAACAGAACTACTTGAAAAATTCAGATATTCAGAACCCATTCATTAGGGTTCAAGGAATAGAGGTTTCCACTTCGAGGACTTAACACAGTGGAGAATGTAAAGCCTGTCCAGACTAGTAGTTTTCTTTAAAGGCAAAGCAAACTTTTAAATGCTATCAGGTCCAATCCCTTTCTCAATTCAGACTCAACTTGATATGTCACTGCTTTTTAAATTAGTTCATCTCTGACTACACCTAACCTGAAGTGCAACACCAGTCATCTCAAAACCACCTACATGGTGTGGACAATCCTGCAAACAGACTTTCAGATGGGAGCAGGATGGTGTGTGGCTGAAAAGTAACCTGATTTTTATGCTTCCTTTCCCCTTCCCTCCCTCTTCACATTTAGTTTAAAAATCAATACTAAAGAACTGCAGTTTATATAATGGGTGCTATTGCCAAGTAGCACCAGTAGTACCTTTTTTCTTTTTTTATTGGAGTATAATTGCTTCACAATGTTGTGTTAGTTTCTTCTGTACAACAAAGTGCATCAGTTATATGTATACCCATATACATGTATCCCCTCCCTCTTGGGCCTCCCTCCAACCCCTACCCCCATCTTACACATGGAGGTCATTATAGAGCACCGAGCTGAGCTCCCTATGCTATGCAGCAGCTTCCCACTAGCGATCTACTTTACACATGGCAGTGTATATATGTCAATCCTAATCTCCCAATTTGCCCCACTCCCCACTCCCCATATGCCCATTCTCTATGTCTGCATGTCTATTCCTGCCCTGCAAATAGGTTCACATATACCATTTTTCTAGATTCCACATATATGTTAATTTACAATATTGATTTTTTGCTTTCTGACATTTCAGTCTGTATGACAGACTCTAGGTCCATCTACATCTCTACAAATGACCTGCAGCAAACGTAATTTTCAATGTCAAAAAGCACCAATAGTATCTTAATTATAATTACTCACATCTGGCCAGACTTCAGATCTCACTGGACACATTTTCAATCTTACAAACATTAGGAACTCAAGGCTATATCCTTTATCATCATGTATAACCTAACACCTCAAAGAATCATTCAGTGTTTCCAGTTTGCTGGTTTACCTTCTGACAAGTTTTCTGAGAGAGATGGGAATGAAATTAACTTGCATTACATGCAAGATGCTGCCCACACAAATGCCAGAAAGGGAAGCAAAATGAACAGCCAGACCATATGGCGTGAGCTTGACAGCATAAAGAAACTAGTTCTGCATGAGCAACAAGGAACATCTTGAAATGTACAAGACATATGTGTTTTAGAAAGAAAGCTGGAGTGTTTCATAATAAAAACAGGACAAAGTGAACCACGAGTGCTGAAAAAAGTTTTAATTAAAAATGGTTTTTTAGCCTTCAATGTGAATATACAATATGCTTCACAGATGGATTTTTATATTTAAATCTTATCCAAACCAAAAAGTAAGTGAGAAAAATAAAGCTTCTGGAAATGACACAAGAGGCTAAAATGTATGTAAACAATAGAGGATTCTGGTACAAACAAACAAGAAAGGAAGAACAATCCTTCTGTCACCCATTTGCTGCTTGCACACTGCGTAAGTAGATCATATAACCCACCTTTGGTGCAGACACGTTTCTCCCTGGTTTAAATACATAACAGAAACACAGACTTGGGAAACGACCTAAGTGTGCAGCCACAGAGCAATGATTAAATCAACTCAGAGTATATCAGTGCATTATTAAATAGTCATTAAAATACATTTATGCACCACTTTAGAAAAATGAAGAAATGCGTATGTGTTACCATTAAAATAGAAAGGTACAAAATTTGTTTGTAAAAACAAATGACTGTAGAAATACATAGAATATTGCCAGTAAAATGTACAAAATATTACAAGTTATCTCATTTTTACTTTCACATGAGTACTTTATAAGTCTTCCAATTTTTATGTATCTTTTTAAAATCAGAAAATAACATTTGAAAAATCCAATTAAAAATATTTCTAGAAATATTTTCCTAGAAAAAGTGATATAAAAACAATGACTCTAAGTTTATTAGAAAATGTTCTTATATTAATCTTTGATGTCTGACTTGTGGACCTTGTCTATATGGTTCTGCTCTGGGTCCAAGACAGGAAGGAATTATCCCTAAAGTTCACCGGCTATGGGCAAACAATGAATGAAACACAGACATTTAGCAGATGAAGACATGAAAATTATGCTCTGTGTGTACACAGGGCCAATGGCTATACTTTTCTACCTTTTCCTTGGAAAAAAAGTCTAAACCAAACAAAAAGCTATCTAAAGCTCTTCCCAATGCATTTAAACAGCTTGACGTTAAGCTGGAAAATCTCTGGCAATGATTTTAGTGTTTGAAAGTATCTTAATGCCAGGAATTACTCTTCTGTACAAAATATTTATTTTTTTAAGTTCAGCTGGGGTTTGAGCTTTATGTGAGATCTTTAAGATGGATCAAAAGTAAATTCAGGAATAGCATTTCTTATGAGGTTCTCTGAAGGTTTCATTTCAAAGCCATATTTATTTATTGTCAATGCTCCTTCCCTATGTGAAACTCTAGCTCCAGGCAACCAATCAACTTGCGATCCACGAACACACTTCACAAACACTTCCACATCTTTATGCATTGTTCAATTTTTTTCCACTTAAAAGTACTTTTCTCTTTTCCCACCTATTCTAACCAACCCATGCTGCAGACTGGATTCCTCTGTATTCATAGAGCCTTTTCAGACAAGTGACTAGTTCTCTCCATTTTTTGAACCTTTACTACTCACTGACTCTTCAGCAATTATAGATTCTTATCTCTTACTAGATTTTTGATACTTACTACAAGAATAAATTAAAAAGCAAAGATATTACTTTGCTGACAAAAGTCCATATAGTCAAAGCTATCGTTTTTCCAGTAGTCATGTATGGATGTGAGAGTTGAACCATAAAGAAGGCTGAGCACTGAAGAACTAATGCCTTTAATTTATGGTGCTGGAGGAGACTCTTCAGGGTCCCTTAGACTGCAAGGAGATCAAGCCAGTCAATTGTAAAGGAAATCAACCCTGAATATTCATTGGAAGAACTGATGCTGAAGCTGAAGTTCCAGTCTTTTGGGCTACCTGATGTGAAGAGTCAACTCATTGGAGAAGACCCTGATGCTAGGAAAGACTGAAGGCAAAAGGAGAAGAGGGCAGCAGAGGATGAGATGGTTAGATAGCATCACCAACTCAATGGACATGAATCTGAGCAAACTCAGGAAGATAGTGAAGGACAAGGAAGCCTCGTGTGCTTCAGTCCATGGGATCAGACATGACTTAGCGACTGAATGACAACAAGAAGTATGTCATCTGCTAAATTAGAGTGAAAATTCAATGAGAACAATTTAATAAGTAAGTAATTTTTACATTATCCAAAGTGTTTTGACATGCAAATGTTCAATAAATATGCAGAAGGATGAACAAATGGCTGGAGAAACAGACTACACAACTCTTGCCTTGGATCATAATATGACTTTGGGATGTCAAGTATATTCGCAAATGATACTATGAGAATGAAATGGTATTACATGAGTCCCTAAAACTTTTGGGGGTCTGAGGACAGAATTCAAATTCTATAGTAAGGCATATGAAGAAGGACCTTAATATAATGTCAACATACCCCCATTTCACCATACACCCCTGTACTCTAACCACACTGAACTGCAGTTCCCTGAAGATGCTGTGCCTCTTTCATGTCCACAAAACCTCTGATGCCCAGCCTCTCCTCTTCTGAGAAAATCATCCACTAAGACCAAGGTGAAAGACTGATTCCTTTGTGATGTCTTCCTTCACTCATTAAGGAAGTGGTTGCTTCCTCTTCCATACACCTTCCTTTTCCATACACCGACCCAAATATCACTCACATACATTTACAACATTTTACAACTCACTGTATGTATGTTTGAGAGGTCAGGATTCAGTTCAGTTCAGTTTAGTCACCCAGTCATGTCCGACTCTTTGCAACCCCATGGACTACAGCATGCCAGGCCTCCCTGTCAATCATCAACGCATGGAGCTTACTCAAACTCATGTCCTTTGAGTAGCTGAGGCCATCCAACCATCTCATCCTCTGTCGTCTCCTTCTCCTCCCACCTTCAATCTTTCCCAGCATCAGGATATTTTCACATGAGTCACTTCTTCACATCAGGTAGCCAAAGTATTGGAGTTTCCATTCAGCATCAGCCCTTCCAATGAACACTCAGGACTGATTTCCTTTAGGACGGACTGGTTGGATTTCCTTGCAGTCCAAGGGACTCTCAAGAGTCTTCTCCGACACCACAGTTCAAAAGCATCAATTCCTCGGTGCTCAGCTTTCTTTATAGTCCAAGTCTCATATCCATACATGAGTACTGGAAAAACCATAGCCTTGGCTAGATGAACCTTTGTTGGCAAAGTAATGTCTCTGCTTTTTAATATGCTGTCTAGGTTGGTCATAACTTTCCTTTCAAGGAGTAAGCATCTTTTAATTTCATGGTTGCAGTCACCATTTGCAGTGACTTTGGAGCCCCCCCAAAATAAAGTCTGTCACTGTTTCCACTGTTTCCCCATCTATTTCCCATGAAGTGATGGGACTGGATGCCATGATCTTAGTTTTCTGAACGCTGAGCTTTAAGCCAACTTTTTCACTCTCCTCTTTCACTTTCATCAAGAGGCTCTTTAGTTCTTCTTCACTTTCTGCCATAAGGGTGGTGTCATCTGCATATTTGAGGTTATTGATATTTCTCCCATCAATCTTGATTCCAGCTGTGCTTCATCCAGCCCAGTGTTTCTCATGATGTACTCTGCATATAAGTTAAATAAGCATGGTGACAATATACAGCCTTGACATACTCCTTTCCCAATTTGGAACCAGTCTGTTGTTCCATGTCCAGTTCTAACTGTTGCTTTCTGACCTGCATTCAGATTTCTCAAGAGGCAGGTCAGGTGGTCTGGTATTCCCATCTCTTTCAGAATGTTCCAGTTTGTTGTGATCCACACAGTCAAAAGCTTTGGAATAGTCTAGAAAGCAGAAACAGATTTTTTTCTGGAACTCTCTTGCTTTTTCGGTGTCCAGCAGATGTTGGCAATTTGATCTCTGGTTCCTCTGCCTTTTCTAAAACCAGCTTGAACATCTGGAAGTTCATGGTTCACGTATTGCTGAAGCCTGGCTTGGAGAACTTTGAGCATTACTTTGCTAGTGTGTGAGATGAGTGCAATTGTGTGGTAGTTTGAGCATTCTTTGGCATTGCCTTTCTTTGGGATTGGAATGAAAACTGACCTTTTCCAGTCCTGTGGCCACTGCTGAGTTTTCCAAATTTGCTGGCATAGTGAGGGCAGCACTTTTACAGCATCATCTTTCAGGATTTGGAATAGCTCAACTGGAATTCCATCACCTCCACTAGCTTTGTCCATCAGATCAGATCAGATCAGTTGCTCAGTCATGTTCAACCCTTTGCGACCCCATGAATTGCAGCACACCAGGTCTCCCTGTCCATCACCAACTGCCGGAGTTCACTCAGACTCATGTCCATCGAGTCAGTGATGCCATCCAGCTATCTCATCCTCTGTCGTCCCCTTCTCCTCCTGCCCCCAATCCCTCCTAGCATCAGAGTCTTTTCCAATGAGTCAACTCTTCACGTGAGGCGTCCAAAGTACTGGAGTTTCAGCTTTAGTATCATTCCTTCCAAAGAAATCCCAGGCTGATCTCCTTCAGAATGGACTGGTTGGATCTCCTTGCAGTGCAGGGACTCTCAGGAGTCTTCTCCAACATCACAGTTCAAAAGCATCAATTCTTCGGCACTCAGCCTTCTTCACAGTCCAACTCACATCCATACATGACCACTGGAAAAACCGTAGCCTTGACTAGACGGACCTTTGTTGGCAAAGTAATGTCTCTGCGTTTGAACATGCTATCTAGGTTGGTCATAACTTTCCTTCCAAGGAGTAAGCGTCTTTTAATTTCATGGCTGCAGTCACCATCTGCAGTGATTTTGGAAAAATAAAGTCTGACACTGTTTCCACTGTTTCCCCATCTATTTCCCATGAAGTGATGGGACCGGATGCCATGATCTTCATTTTCTGAATGTTGAGCTTTAAGTCAACTTTTTCACTCTCCACTTTCACTTTCATCAAGTGGCTTTTTAGTTCCTCTTCACTTTCTGCCATAAGGGTGGTGTCATAATGATGCTTTCTAAGGCCCACTTGACTTCACATTCCAGGATGTCTAGCTCTAGATGAGTGATCACACCATCGTGATTATCTGGGTTGTGAAGATGTGTTTTGTACAGCTCTTCTGTGTATTCTTGCCACCTCTTCTTAATATCTTCTGCCTTTGTTAGGTGCATACCATTTCTGTCCTTTATTGTGCCCATCTTTACATGAAATGTTCCCTTGGTATCTCTAATTTTCTTGAAGAGATCTCTAGACTTTCCCACTCTATTGTTTTCCTCTATTTCTTTGCACTGATTGCTGAGGAAGGCTTTCTTATCCTTGCTATTCTTTGGAACTCTGCATTCAAAGGGGTATATCTTTCCTTTTCTCCTTTGGCTCTCTTCTTTTCACGGCTATTTGTAAGGCCTCCTCAGACAGCCATTTTGCTTTTTTGCATTTCTTTTTCTTGGGGATGGTCTTGCTCCCTGTCTCCTGTACAATGTCATGAACCTCCATCCTTAGTTCATCAGGCACTCTATCAGATCTAGTCCCTTAAATCTGTTTCTCACTTCCACTGTATAATTGTTAGGTATTTAATTTAGATCATACCTGAATGGTCTAGTGGTTTCCCTACTTTCTTCAATTTAAGTCTGAATTTGGCAATAAGGAGTTCATGATATGAAACCCGTGACCCCACAGGAGACCTGCCTATGGGTGTCTGGGATTCTCCAGTGAAGGCATGGGTCAGGTGGCTTGCTGCAGGGTTGGGGGCATGGACTGTAGGGGTACATGCATGGGATCTTTTGAGGGAGGTCACCACTATCTTCATTACCTCCACCATAGTTTGGCCCCAGATAAGTAGCAGGGAGGGAACACAGCTCCACTCATCAAAAGAAAATTGGATTAAAGATTTACTGAGCATGGCCCCGCCCATCAGAACAAGACCCAGTATTCCCCTCAGTCAGTCTATCCCATCAGGAAGCTTTCATAAGCCTCTTATCCTTCTCCAACAGAGCACAGACAGACTGAAAACCACAATCACAGAAAACTAACCAATCTAATCACATGAACCAGAGCCTTGTCTAACTCGATTAAACTATGTATGCCGTGTAGGGCCACCCAAGACAGACGGGTCATGGTGGAGAGTTCTGACAAAATGTGGTCCACTGGAGAAGGAAATGGCAAACCACTTCATTATTCTTGCCTTGAGAACCCCATGAACAGTATGAAAAGGCAAAAAGATAGGACACTGAAAGATGAACTCCCCGGGTCTGTAGGTGCCCAATACGCTACTGGAGATCAGTGGAGAAATAACTCAAGAAAGAATGAAGAGATGGAGACAAAGCAAAAAGAACACACAGTTGTGGATGTGACTGGTGATAGAAGCAAGGTCCGATGCTGTAAAGAGCAATATTGCATAGGAACCTGGAATGTTAGGTCCATGAATCAAGGCAAACTGGAAGTGATCAAACAGGAGATGACAAGAGCGAACGTCGACATTTTAGGAATCAGTGAACTAAAATGGACTGGAATGGGTGAATTTAACTCAGATGACCATTATATCTACCACTGTGGGCAAGAATCCCTTAGAAGAAATGGAGTAGCCATCATGGTCAACAAAAGAGTCCTTATGGTTCAGCAACACCTAGGCAAACATCACAATCACCTAGAGAGACTCTTAAAAACTCTTTAATAAGTTAAATTTATTGTATCAGGATCTCCAGAGATTGAGAGGAGGAAACTTTCTAACTGCTTCCTGAGTGACTCTCATCAGTCAGGATTTGGAAATACTGAACTGGAACAGAAAAGCTTTACCAGCTTTAGACCTGGATGCTACATAATCACACTTTCAACTAATGAGTGGAATGTTAGGTATGTCTCAGATACTCTTTGCATCCTACACTTAAGTTACTTTCAAATTATGACAATTTCCAATTATTTGGAGTAACTAGATCACTGAATTCTTTAAATGTCATGGAACTCTTTACTACTAACCATTTCTAGTACAACTCCTCATAAGTTATAAGCTGGCTAGCTTAACTTCCCTTGCTCTTCAATAGACTGGTGGTGTGTTCGTAAGTGGAATAATTAGCCAACATGTAGGGCCTGGGTAGAGAGAAGGAAAAACAAATGGCTGGAGATAGTCACAAACATACTGAAGAGTCTGAATGATGAAAACTAAGCCTTCTCCAAATATAGATGTTATCAATCAACGAGAACCAAGTATCACCTCTTAAAATCCAATATTAAAACCAATATTTAAGAGGAATATCAAGCAATAGCAGGAAAAGTTCAATAGGATATTTATGAGAAAATACTAATATTTGGTTTTAAGTCCTTGCTGAGCCACTTATACACCCACTTATATCCCCACTGTGTGACGTGCAAGACACTTAACCCAAATTTGTAAAACTGTAGATTATAACCCTGTCCTACCTAATTTATGAACATGTTATGGAGAAATACAACAAAGATAACTTATGTTAAAGGGCTTGAAAATGGTAATAGGTATACAAAATACAAGTTATTACTTATCATAGAAGTCTAGTGGAAATAGTTTTTCTAAGGTTTTAAAAGTTTGGTGGATTAAATTCACTGAAGTAAAATGTTCTTTTTCTTCCATTTTCCTCACATAAACACTTGGAAATACTTACTAACACAAAAGCTGGCATGTTCTCTCTCATTTGGAGAAAACAATTACCCCCCTGGGTTTCCAGTGGAACTGAAATTAGTTTGACTGTTTTAGTTTAAGATTATCAACAAAAATATCTCCAAATTATGCAGTTTCTATGCCAAAACACATTCTTTATTCCATATAGCTGTAGGAATGTATAATAAGTGAACAACTGCTGGGCCACAAAGGAGAGTCAGGATAATGCAAAATATTTTTAACTTATTCCTGTTGAGTGGTAGATTCCATTCAAGTATATTATTTTATTTAGCAACAGAATATTACTATAAACAGGATAAAGAGGGGGCTGTACTAAATAATTGTTTCAGAAAACATACATGTAATAGGTAAGTCCAGTAGATAATCTGTCAGCTGTGTAACAATAACAACAATAACTGTAGTAATCATATATTTATGCAGTCCTTACCATGTGCAAGGCATTGCTTTAAGCACTTTCTATATGTTAACTACTTTAATAGTCACAATGATCCCATGGGATTGGTAATAGTATCTTCATTGTATAGATGAGAAAACTAGGCACAAAGAAATCAGATAACCTGTCAAAGCTCACACAGTTATTAGGTGGCTGAAGTGGAACTAGAATCTAGAAGAGTGACTCCAGAGGCTGTGTATTTAATTACTAGGCTATTTTTCTGAGCAATGAATAATTCATATGCAGTAAGATGCAACAGCTAAAATATAATCATTCATCAGCAATTTCCAAAAACAAACACTTTAAAATTTATTTTATTTATCTTAAGTTATAAAGGAATTTTTTGAAATTGCTATTTTTAAAATTTAAGACTTCTAAAGAATTACATAGCAACCTGAGATGGGTCTACAGCTTTATGTGCATGTGTGTATGTAAGTAAGCGCACACACACACACTTCCGTGACTAGTGTCAAACAGCACAGTTTTCTGAAAAAGGTGACTACTCAATCACATTCATAACAAATTCTTAAGACTTACAGGGATGTTTATCTGACTGAGATGATCCAGGGTTACTTCTGTTGAATTATGGAGATTTAACTCTAACTTCCAAATGGGGGTTTCCCTCATAGCTCAGCTGGTAAAGAATCTGGGTTCAGGAGTCAATCCCTGGGTTGGGAAGATCCTCTGGAGAAGGAAATGGCAACCCACTCCAGTATTCATGCCTGGAGAATCCCATGGGCAGAGGAGCCTGGCAGGCTACCGTCCACGGGGTCCCAAGAGTCAGACACGATAGCAACTAAACCACCACCACCAGATGGGTAGATAGAGCCACTGACTCAATGGACATGAATTTGAGCAGACTCTGGGACATAGTGGAGGACAGAGGAGCCTGGCAGGCTACCGTCCACAGGGTCCCAAAGAGTCAGACGTGACTTAGTGACTGAGTAACAATTTTAACTTCTGCCTCTAACATCCCCCAGATCAAAAGAATAAGGTTAATTTGCAAAACATAACTGCGCTAAGTCCAAAATAAACAGAGGACAAAATAAACTTCCTAGTATCAAAACTGGTTAATAGGACAGGCCCTCAAACAACTGAGAGAAGCCACATATAAAGTTCAAGTGGACAATACTCTCAAGGACTAAGTCCTGTGTTTAGTTTCACTTGTAAAATCTACGTAAAACCTCTAGCAAAGTGCACAATGTATACAAGGTTAATAGGATTCTAAGTAATAAAAATAAATGATGTTAAGGTCTATGCCTGGGTGGATTTATACACAAAATAATGAAAGGGAAAGCAAAAGATGTCTACTTTAAGCATCTACTATTTTTTTAGGTATAATACTAATCACTTTGCAACATTTACCTAATATATTCTTCATAGTAACCATTTTAGGTAGGTATCATTCCCATTTTGTAAAAAATAAAATTAAGGTCTAATATCTTCAGATGGCACCACAGAATAGAATACAAGGCTAAGAAAGGCTCCGTGGCTTAGCTGGTTAAAGCGCCTGTCTAGTAAATAGGAGATCCTGGGTTCAAACCCCAGTGGGGCCTGCCGGTGTTCTATTTAGGCTCTGGAAGTTGGTGAAGGACAGGGAAGACTGGCGTGCTGAGATCCATGGGGTCACAGAGTCGGACACGACTAAGTGACTGAACTGAAATGAATATTATACAACCTACATAAACTAAATAACTAGTAAACTTAAGAGCCATACTGAAAGAAATCTGATTTGGTCTTGTGTCCTGAAATAATTTTGAAATTTTTTTACATTTATTCCACTTTCTGTCCAATCAGATCCTCAAGATCTATCAGAATACTATCTCTATACTGACCTGGAAGCACAGCTACTACAGTTACCCTTTATTGAGCGCCATGTTTTGTATGAGGTAGTTCACATGCATTAACTGGTTAAATGAACTCTACAAAAACAGCTTCCACTTCACAAATGAGGAAATAAGTTCAGAAAAGTTAAGCAGCACAGAGGTTACAAGAAAACACAGAGAACAAAATCTGAAGTTCATTCAACTTTGCAACCAACAGTATTGTTATTATGCCAGATGGATTATTTTTAAAATTGTTAATTTCTTTTCCCAGATCACTTCCAAAAAATAATTAGGATAGTGCCTAACATGTGTCAAAGAATGTCCACATTATGTTCCTACTTAATCCTAATACTTTTATGAGGAATGGAGGGCAATGTTTATCAATATCTTATTTCACAGGCTAAAAAAAGAGGTTCAGAAAAGTTGTGAAGAAAGCACTTTTTCTATTATTCAGTGTTGTTGTCAACCTCCTAGAAATAGACGTTACTGGAAATGTATGTACATAAATCTTTCAACATTTTGTTTGCATATATCACTAATTTTACTGAAAAACAAACACACACAAAAAAACTCCAGTGAAGCATGTGTTTCACTGATGAAAATAAGTCTCTAAATCTATTACAGTGTTCAAAGGCATTAAAGGTTTCCTCTCATTTCTGAACTATATCATAAACTCCAAAGATTAAACTTTTAAAAACTTAAACTGCAACAGAAATGTAGTGATGCTTGTGACAGACTTAAAGTCTATTTTTTTCCTGATAATACTATAGGCACCTGTGCTCTCTTGTTTAATATTTGCATGGAATACTATTTTGCCACTCCTCCACTTTTAGCCTATGTGTGTCCTTTAATATAAAGAGAGTCTCTTGTAGATAGCATATAGTTGGGTCTTGCTTTATTATCCATTCAGCCACTCTGTGTCTTTCGGAGAGCTTAATCCATTTACACTTAAGGCAATCATTGATAGGCAAGGATTTGCTTTTGCCATTTTGCTGTTTTCTGTTTTCTATTTTGTCCCTCTATTCCTCTCTTGTGATCTTCCTTTGTGCCTTGTTGATTTTTTGTAGTAAGATTCTTTAATTCTTTTCTTTTTTAATTTTGTGTGTCTTCTTTACACGTTTGTGTGTGTGTGTGTGATTATCATGTGGTTGGTTAAAATGTCCACTTCCCAAAGTGATATACAGATTTCCTATTAAGCCCATCAAAATCCCAATGACATTTTTTACAGAAATAGAAAAAAAAAAATCATAAAATCGTATAGAACCACCAAAGACTCAGAATAACCAAAGTGATCTTAAAAAAGAGCAAAAAAGCTGGAGACATCATACTCCTGATTTCAAGCTAAACTATAAACCCACAGCAATTAAAACAGTATGGTACTGGGATAAAGACAGAAAAAGAGCAGTGGAACAGAATAGACAGCCCAGAAATAAAGTAACACACACAGAGTCAACTGATCTTTGAAAGGGAGTCAAGAACATACAAAGGGGGAAAACCAGTCTCTTCAACAAATGATTAGGAAAATTATATATCCACATGCAAAAAAAAAAAAAAAGAAAGAAGAAATCAAACCCTTAACTTACATTATACATAAAAATCAAGTCAAAGTGGATTAAAGATTTAAACATAAGACCTGAAATTGTAAAACTCCTAATAGAAAATATAGGGGGAAATCTTGACATTGGTCTTGGCAATGATTTCTTAGATATGACACTGAAAGCAAAAGCAATGAAAGTAAAAATAGACAAAGTGGAACCACGTCACATAGAACCACATAGAAAGGTTCTTCAGTGCAAAGGAAACAATCAACAACAAAAAGACAATCAATGGGATGAGAGAAAATACTTGCAAACCTTATCATCTATTATAGTACTTCTTTCATTGTAATAAGTAAATGTCAGTTTTTCCGCCTATGAACTTGGGTCAGGAACTAGGTTTTTGTTTATCTCTGGACATTAGACCTTCAATAACATTTGTTAAATGGATGAATACTCACAAATTCTGGTTGTCTAAGGATCTTCACATAATTAAACTCAAAGTATATCATTCAGAGATAAATAATACTCTCATAACCCCAACAACAAAAAATTGAGTTTCTCTCCTTTTTCATTTTTGTAAATAAATTTCTAGCTAGTTAGATAATCTGGGATTGGGAGGACAATATCTTTCTTAATTTCTAAAAGGGTGTTCCTCAAACTAACTTTCTCCCACCAGGGCCTCAATAATAAGTAAAAAGCACAATTGCTTGGGGTCCGCTACTCTCAAGGTGCTTATTATGGTCACATACAAATTAGGACAAGAGCAACATAGGTTTTTTGTTTATTTTGATCTGACTTCAAAAATCCATTTTCAATTCTTGAGTTCTCCCAAGTTTTATATCTTTAACTGATTTCTGGACATTTTCCTCAATCTCGCCTCCACCCTCGTAAAAACTGATCAATATTGAGTATATCCCATCTTGGTTTCCTGTTCACAGAAGTCCTTCCCATCTTCCAGTGTCCAGCTAAAAGGCTGCCTCATTTAATGCAGCTCCAAGCCTGTGGTTCTCTTTGTGGTCCATTTTAGCATTCATCATATCCCATCAAAGTTTTTGCAATCTTGTACACAATCTCTAGTTAACAGCATTTGGAGTTTTCTGAACAATCATTTTCTCTCCCATTTTCATGCTTTTACAAGTTCTGTTGCATCAAGCTAGCATACTCTATGCTCATTCTTGTATTATTTTATCACAGAAGTTACCAAACCACTATAAATGCTGGAATATATTGTTTTGTCTCTCTCAATAGATTCTTTGTGCTTATGGGAAGATACATTTAAAAATTTTATACTCTATATCTAACACAGTGCTCAATAAATATGTGATAAATGGGTGAATGAGTGGTTGAATGTGTAACTAGCCTAAGTTTCTAAGATAACATAAAAATAAACATAATAGTTGTAAAATGATTGAGTCACTTTGGAAAGCAATTCTTCAAAATGTTAAACAAAGAGTTTCCATATGACCCAACAATTCTACTCTTAGGTGTATATTCAAGGAAAATAAAAACATATACCCATCACAAACTTCACAAATGTTCATAGTACCAGCATTTTTCATAATATCCCCAAAGTGAAAGCAATGAAAATGCCCACCAACTGAATAGATAAACAAAATAAGATATATGCATATAATAGATTATTTTTTAGCAATAAAAAGAAATAAAGTACCGACACATGTTACAACAGGTATGAGTCCTGAAAACATTATGCTAGATGAAAGAAGCCAGACAAAAAAACTCACATATTATATAATCCCATGTATATGAAATGTCTAAATGTCCAGAGTAGGCATAGAAACAGAAAGCAGATCAGTACGAGTTGTGACAAGGGAAAAAAGGCATGGGGAGCAATTGCTAATGGATACAGGATTCTTTCTGGGGTGATGAAATATTTATAATTAGCTAGTGGTTACAGTTGCACACCTCTGTGACTATACTGAAAACCACTCAACTGTATACTTTTAAAGGGTGAATTTTATAGCATATGAACTATCTCAGAAAAGCCATTATTAGGAATGAGCACAATAATGAGAATTCTCTCCTTTTGGTCCAGATTTTTAATCAAGGGCTTAATCTTTGAAATCAGAATACAACTCTGCTGCCGAAAACTTCCTGATCTACATCGATCAATTACACAATTGTAAAAATGTTGGAACATTAAAAGATCATTCTAAATTAACCTCTTCCTCAATATAGGAAAGAAAACCGAGGTCTAAGAAGGATAGATGACTTAAACAAGGTTATATAACTAGTAGTGAAACCAGGGAAGACACACTCTCAGTCCAATGATTTAATTTTTTCCTTAGCTGAATTAACATTTTCCTTCCTGAAATTCCTAGGATTTTTTTAAGAGAAAAATTACATTAAAAAGAAGGAGACAGACCAATTTATCTTTCATATTGTCTAATAACTATTGCTAGATTGTAGGAAATATTAAAAAGGGGGTTAAGAGAATAAACTATGGCATCTTTCTGCTTCTTTCAATGAGAAAAGGCAGCTATTAGTACTTAGAGGTTTTACTCTTGAAAGATAATACAACATAAGAATTCATCATAATAGTTAGGGAAAACAACAAAGACTACTCTTTCCTCAAGGGAACGGAAATAGACACTTAGCAAAGATGTTAAGTATGTGGAAATTTATATTTGATCCTTCAGGGAGATGTCAAATTTAATTCAGAGGAAAATGTCTCTTAAATATTTTCTAAAGTTCCCCTTTGAGACCCATTTTTTGGTGGCCTTTGTATGATAATGGCAAATATAGGTGCAAAGTAATATATATATATATATTTTTTTTGTACTTACTCACTCAGGAAATTTTCTATGATAGCAAATATTTTCTTTAAAGTTCATATTTGCTCTTTTTACCAAGGAGCCTGGGCTTCCCTTGTGGCTCAGCTGGTAAAGAATCTGCCTGCAGTGCGGAAGACCTGGGCTCAATTCCTGGAGAAGGGAAAGGCTACCCACACTCCAGTATTCTGGCCTGGAGAATTCCAGGCATCATACAGTCCATGGGGTCACAAAGAGTCGGACATGACTGAGTGACTTTCACTTCACTTCACTGATCTTCCCAGGTGGCGCTAGTGGTAAAGAACCTGCCTTCCAATGCAGTAGACAGGAGGCTCAGGTTCATTCCCTGGGTCAGGAAGATCCCCTGGAGGAGGCCATGGCAACCCACTCTAGTATTCTTGCCTGGAGAATCCTATGGACAGAGAAGCCTGGTGAGCTGCAGTCTGTAGGGTCTCAAAGAGTCAGACATGACTGAAGGCATGTAGCACACCAAGAAGCCACTTTTAAATAGGGGAATTTTTCATTTGTTTCCATCAAGGAGGAAAAGATATTAAGTTTTATTGATGTATGATTTTTTAAAAAACCATCATTCAATGCTGACCTTCAAAAACTTATACAAAAAATCATCAGAAAACTTACAACCAGAGGGTAGCTGAGTGATTGTGGAGTCCAGTATTTTCCTGACTCTGTCAACATGTGTCTGCAGATGGCATTTCAGAGGAAGTCTTGGGAGTTGGGGGAGAGGAATGGGAGGGGAAAGATAACCATAACAGCAAACACTGTTACACACTCAATTTAGTTTAGGAAAGTCTGGGTTAATCAATAAATATTTAATGAGCACCAAGTATGTATCAGACTTTCTATTAGATGCTAGAGCGAAGCATGTTTATGCCAGGATTTCTTACAGCCTCAAACATGCTAATGTTTTTACTAAGGTGACCATATGTAGTTTGCCTGAACAATTTGCCACTGTTTTTTTCAGTATTACTAGCAACCCCTTTTTATTCCTGTCATCTTACCCATGACTCTCTAAGTTTGAGTGGTACACAGATTTTTCCTAAACTTACATGACCAATGAAAATACTTGTATCTACATTCCTAAAGCCATCTCTTAGAACAGCAGTCTACAAACACAGTTCAGGAAATGCTGACCTATTCCGTTCCCTCCACTGATAACTGAGGAAACCAAGACCAGAGATCTGTAGCCTAGGATACCTGGCTCCTGTCTCTGATGTGCTTCCAATACATTGCAGATTGCCACAGATAAAACAATCAACATGAAGCTGAAAAGTCTTATTATTAGATAACAGGTATTATGTACTTTCTCCAATTAGAAAAATAAATCGCCCAATTTACATACCAATTCCAACTTAAATAGAGTTCAACTCAAGTATTTTAAGATCATAACTATAAAATTAACCAAAGATGGAATCAATGAGAAAACATTATCTTGTAGTCAACTCTTAAAGTTTGTAAGTCAAGTTTATCATTTCCTATTCTCTGCATTTCTTCTACTCTCTCTAATAAATATAAGGTAACTGATTTCTTTGTATCTTCAAAGCCTAACTGTCCTCAGATGTGTTTGGAGCCAGGGTAGAGGGGAGAGGGGGAAGAAGCTAATTTTATCAACCAACAACTTTTGAGTACAAAGAGTTATGCTCTAATATTTCCTCCCCTTTATGGTTCCCAGGTTTTTTTTTTTTTTTTTAAAGTAAGGTTGCTACTTTCACGGGCTATTTGATACCTATGAATACTCTAAAGAGATTAAATTACAACATAAATCCCTTATTCTTTATGAGTTTTTACAAGCTTTTTAACAAAGGCTATTTTCTGATTCTGGTTCCACCAAAAGTTTTGACTCTAGGAAAAAACAATGCAAAAAAAAAAATCTATCTTTAAAAATCAGTTATTCATATCTGGGGTCACATTTGGCCATTCCTATTTCTCGCTATCTGTTAGGCATTTTAGGTAACTTAGCTAGCTCTTTTAGAGAAGAGGGAGTAAAGGATTATAGAAACTTTAAAAAGAAAACTATATCTTAGGAGCTAAGACATTAATAGCCTTTTCTTAGGGAGCAAACAGTAGAAAATACTAGTTAAAATAGAGTTTAAACTCCTGGTAAATTCATCTCTGTATATGTTTTTTTGCCTATGACCAAGAAATGAAAGTTAATAATAAAAATAATCTTAGTCAGACAAGATAACCGGTCGAGCAAATGGAAAGAAAATTACAAGGTGATGAAGGCAGAAGAGCATTTTTAGAGAGAATATGTTCTTGGATTTGTAGCTGGTGACATGAGAGACATGTGACAGGACAGCCTTCTCGTAATCAGAATGGAGGTTTTGACTGTGTTGCAGAACTGTGGGAATATAGCACTCTCTACTGTGATTGGAAAAAGAAGGCTTGCCCATGATACTTTATCATTTGAAATAATAAACTTAAAGTCTAACTACTGTGCTCAATTAGAACCACCTGATTAAAAAAAATAAAAGAGTACAGGTATTGATCACATCAAACGTTTTCATTGAGAAGTTGACAAGGACACTCATACAGTTTATCGCGGCTGATCTCAGAAGCTTTCCTGTGTATGAGAAACAGAACTACAGGCCTTTTTGTATAAGTTCCTGTATATCTTGTCCATGCTGTTCTCAAAGATGGGTCGGTGGGATTTTCCTTTGTAAGAGGCTGCCCTGTTGGACCAGTATTCACCATCATCCAAATGGAGGGTGCCACGTGGCCGTTGAAATGAGCTATAGAAAAGGATATAAACGATTAAAACAATAGTGAAGCAAAATGAGAGGTGGGATATAAAAATTAAATATTTACTAAGAACTTTATAGGCTTGATAACACTTTTTTATTTGTTAGAAAGAAATACTGACTTTTTAAAAGGCTAAGTTTATTTTTTAAACAAATAATGAACCCACTTCAATAAATTAAGTACTTATTATAGATAAGACCTCTCAGGCATGTTAGATGTGCCATGTAAAACTGTTATGTTCTTGCTATAAAAGGTTACAAATATTTTATTCATCTATTTGGAATCTCAATCCACAGAAAACAATTTCTTCCCTGACTTATCAGTCTCATGATTTTACAGTACTTGTGAACTGTGAAACAAGAACTCTTGAAGCTGGATATCTATAAAAAGAATTTGCTGTTTCACCTGGAGTCAATCTGCCACATGAACACAATAAAAGTGGTCATGAAAAAAGGCACAAAGTGGCTTAGAGCCTGCCGTACCCTTAGAGCCTGACACAGTGTCGATGAGGATGTAAAATAATGAGAACACTTATACACTTTGCAAAACCGTTTGGCATGACTCAGTAAGGTTACATACACAACTCTAGCCAACCCCCTGGCTCCTAAGTATCCCAGCAAAATCCTCACATGTGTGCACCAGAAGATATGTGCCAACATGTTCATAATCACACGCTTTGTAATAGAACTAAAAACTGCAAGCAATCTAAATATCTGTTTATGTTGGAACAAAAAACTGAGCTGTGGTGAGTGCATACAGTGGTATAATATGCAGCAGGGAAAATTAAAGATCTACGGCTACATGCATCAACATAGGTGAAACTGAAAAATTAATTCAGTGCAAAAAAGAAAACTTCAAACAATAAACAGTTAAAATTACATTTGTGTAGAATAGTTTAAAACAAGGAAAATTAAATAATTCATTGCTTAAGGGTAGATACATGTGTGGTATAACTATAAAGAAAAAAGAAAAATCACAATAGCAGTTATTTCTATGGAAAGAGGTGCGACTTGTTAGCGGCATAAGGTTATGTTCTATTTCTTAAGTTGGATGATAAGTAAATGGGCACTCCTTTTATTGCTGTTGCTATTTAGGACACACAAGTCTTAAGTATATACCTCTGTTACGGCTGACATATTTTATAATAGCATTAAAAAATTCACTTCTGTAAATCGTGTTAATAGGTGTCTCTATCTCCTGATGGCTTTGCTAAAATGGGAATCTACCTCATATATTCCAGCAATCTTACTAGATTTTATCAAACTTTCTTTACACCTGGTACCACCTCTTTCACACTGGAAAATTTTGAAAATGATAACATGATTAACCTTACTTTTACTTTGTCCATTCAGTTTCAGAGAGGTAATTAACACAATTTTAAATAATGTTAGTATAATCTTTAAAATATTTCAAAAGGCCTTAGCCAAGTCTGCAATGCTATTGCTTTCATATAGTTTCCACCTTTCATTAGCTTAGCTTCAGAAACAGTCTAGCCAAATGAATACAAGTTCTTTCATACAGTTTCTCACAATCCAAACTCCTGCCTAAAAACAGTCACTCAAAACAGTTTTTTGTACATTTTGAGTCAAATGGTAAAGAAATCACATACATAAACACATTAATAGAATATTTTTGCATATACTCTGTACCTCTGCAAACATTCTACAAGTCTAAGGCCCCACGTTTGCCTCTGTTCCCTCATACTACTTTCAGTTCAGTTCAGTTGCTCAGTTGTGTCCGACTCTTTGTGACCCCATGGACTGCAGCATGCCAGGCTTCCCTGTCCTTCACCACCTCCCGGAGCTTGCTCAAACTCATGTCCATCAAGATGGTGATGCCATCTAACCATCTCATCCTCTGTCGGTCCCTTCTCCTCCTGCCTTCAATCTTTCCCAGCACAGGGTCTTTTCCAGGGAGTCAGTTCTTCGCATCAGGGGGCCAAAGTATTGGAGTTTCAGCTTCAGCATCTGTCCTTCCAAGGAATATTCAGGACAGATTTCCTTTAGGATTTCCTTTAGGATTGACTGATTTCCAAGGGACTCTCAAGAGTCTTCTTCAACACCACAGTTCAAAAGCATCAGTTCTTCAGCACTCAGCTTTCTTAATGGTCCAACTCTCACATCCTTACATGACTACTGGAACAACTACAGCTTTGACTAGATGGATCTTTGTTGGCAAAGTAATGTCTCTGTTTTTTAATACATTGTCTAGGTTGGTCATAGCTTTTCTTCCAAGGACCAAGTATCTTAATTTCATGGCAGTGGTCACCATCTGCAGTGATTTTGGAGTCCAAGAAAATAAAGTCTCTCACTGTTTCCATTGTTTCCCCATCTATTTGCCGTGAAGTGATGGGACAAGATGCCATGATCTTAGTTTTCTGAATGTTGAGTTTTCAGCCAGCTTTTCACTCTCCTCTTTCACTTTCATTAAGAGGCTCTTTAGTTCCTCTTTGCTTTCTGCCATAAGGGTGGTGTCATCTGCATATCTGAGGTTACTGATATTTCTCCAGGCAGTCTTGATTCCAGCTTGTGCTTCATCCAGCATGGCATTTCACATGATGTACTCCACATAGAAGTTAAACAAGCAGAGTGACAATATACAGCCTTGATGTACTTTTTTCCCAATCTGGAACCACTGTTCCATGTCCAGTTCTAAATGCTGCTTCTTGACCTGCATACAGATTTCTCAGGAGGCAGGGAAGGTGGTCTGGTAGTTCCACCTCTTTAAGAATTCTCCACATTGGAAAGCCCTCATAATACTTTAGGAGTCCCCATATGTTATCTTTTTTTCATTGGATTGTATTTGCTTTATTTGTTGCTGTGTTTTGTTTTACATCAAGTCATGCACTAATTAATATTCACAAAGCACAGATCTGTACTTTATGTCCCTGTTGTCCATAGTCATCAACTTTACTGCATAATAATGTCCTTTTCTGAACTCTGTATTTTGCCAGGCTAGTTCTACCACAATAAACCTACTCAACACAAATTCGAATTTCTATTAAGCCACTACCCAAATCTCAGAAAAGTAAGCAATAGTAGGGACATTAACTTTGAAAATCATTGTGTAGGTTTTTCTGATATTGTAAATCTAATTCCTAATCTCTATCATAAATTATTATATTTAATGCCATCAGGCATAGATTTGCTACTGCTTTGGTATTATTAGACAATACTTTTTTTCATATCACAAAGCTGCTTTAAAATATCAATGCTATCTCAATGGCTTGCAATGAATAAATAAAGTCCAATAACCTTTTCAGAAGCAACTGTGAACCTGGAGAGTTTCTGTAAAAAAAGAGCTGAAGTGGTCAAAACAGATATCCTAAAACGCTTTAAAAATCCTGAAGATTTTGACAGGGAGATATTTCTTTTTAAAATTGTAAAACTTTAGACAGTATTGTGGTTCTCTGGAAAGAATTGGGAATTGGCTCATCCTGTAAGTCTGAATTGCAAAGTAGAGATGTTTGCAAAACAGGTCCTAATATAGCCCATGGATAGGTGCAAACAAAGAACAGCAGAATCTTAAAAGCAACATTTACTTCTAGACATAGAAGCACTGGCTATCTAACTAATAGATTGTGAACATATTGAGTCAATTCTAATTTTCCATTACCGAGAACATTAATAAGCTTAAAATGGGTAAGCAACACTAAAACATCTTATTATAGTAATAGGCTTTTAAAGACCACACTTCTGTATTTTACTAAGAGTATCTCCAGCATTCATTCATTCAAAGCACTCAAAGTTCCTACTCTACAAAGCATAGCATCAGTGTTATGTAACATAAAATGGTTATCTTCAAAGCAGGATAAAATTGCTATTTTATTAAATGCAGCATAGATATATATTTTTTTAGCAATTTTCTCTTGCCTCTTCAATAGGGAGCTCTCTATTTAATTATGACAATGCTATTAAAAAAAAAACACACACAAAAAAGAACAGAGACTAGGATAATATCTGCGAACTAAGCACTTTCAAAATTTAAATGTTGTTAAGATATAAATTATAAATTTTTAAAGCCTTGCATATATTTAGACAAGAGAAAGGTCTTACGCAGCTTAACATGTACTAGGATACCAAGGGCATGACTAAGTTTTATACTCAGAAAAGGAGGAACTCACTTGAAACCCTGACAGTGTTTTCTGTATCAGTATGAAATGCAGACCAAGTACATACCACTTTACACACGGTATTCAGATAACATATCTATAAAGTGATATACATGAAGAAAAGGTCAGAGGGTAAGATATATGGCACACAAATGATAAGAACAGGTGGCAAGAATACACAAAAGAACTGTAAAAAAAGATCTTTATGACCCAGACAATCACTATGGTATGATCACTCACCTAGAGCCAGACATCCTGGAATATTAAGTCAAGTGGGCCTTAGGAAGCATCACTATGAACAAAGCTCGTGGAGGTGATGGAAATCCAGTTGAACTATTTCAAAATGCTGTTAAAGTGTTGCAGTCAGGTCAGCAAATTTGGAAAACTCAGCAGTAGCCACAGGAGTGGAAAAGGTCAGTTTTCATTCCAACCCCAAAGAAGGCAATGCCTAAGAATGCTCCAACTATGGCACAAGTGCACTCATCTCACACGCCAGCAAAGTAAAGCTCAAAATTCTCCAAGCCAGGCTTCAGCAGTATGTGAATCGAGAACTTCCAGATGTTCAAGCTAGATTTAGGAAAGGCAGAGGAACCAGACATCAAATTGCTAATATCCGTTGGATCATCAAAAAAGGAAGAGAGTTCCAGAAAAAACATCTATTTCTGCTTTACTGACTAAGCCAAAGCCTTTGACTGTGTGGATCCACAACACACTGTGGAAAATTCTTCAAGAGATGGGAATACCAGACCATCTTACCTGCCTCCTGAAAAATCTGTATGCAGGTCAAGAAGCAACAGTTAGAACTGGACATGGAATAGCAGACTGGTTACAAATTGGGAAGGAAGTACGTCAAGGCTGTATATTTCCACCCTGCTTATTTAACTTATATGCAGAGTACATCATGTGAAACGCTGGGCTGAATGAAGCACAAGCTGGAATCAAGATTGACTGGAGAAATATCAGTAACCTCAGATATGCAGATGACACCACCCTTATGGCAGAAAGCGAGCAGGAACTAAAGGGCCTTTTGACGAAAGTGAAAGAGGAGAGTGAAAAAGCTGGCTGAAAACTCAATATTCAGAAAACTAAGATCATGGCATCCGATCCCATCACTTCATGGCAAATAGATGGGGCAATGATGTAAATAGTGAGAGACTTTATTTTCCTGGACTCCAAAATCACTGCAGATGGTGATCACTGCCATGAAATTAAAAGATGCTTGCTCCTTGGAAGAAAAGCTATAACCAACCTAAATAGCATATTAAAAAGTAGACACATTACTTTACTGACAAAGATCCATGTAGTCAAAGCTTTGGTTTTTCCAATAGTCATGTATGGACGTGAGAGTTGGACCATAAAGAAAGCTGAGAGCCAAAGTTTTGATGCTTTTAAATTGTGGTATTGGAGAAGACTCTTGAGAGTCCCTTGGACTGCAAGGAAATCAAACCAGTCAATTCTAAAGGAAATTTGTCCTGAATATTCATTGGAAGGATTGATGTTGAAGCTGAAACCTGTTGTGAAGAATAGACTCATTGAAAAAGACCCTGATGCCGGGCAAGATTGAAGACAGGAGAAGGGGCTGACAGAGGATGAGATGGTTGAATGGCATCACCGACTCAATGGACATGAGTTTGAGCAAGCTCCAGGAATTGGTGATGGACAGGGAAGCCTGGCATGCTGCAGTCCGGGGGGTCACAAAGAGTCAGACACAAATGAGTGACTGAATAAATATACTGGATGGATGTATGATGGATATATGGATAGATGTAAGTAAGGAATGTAGGAAGGAAAGATTCAAAATCCTGGAGATCAGGATAGATGATAGGGAGAAGCTTTAATATGAGGTAATAAAATTGTGAAAGCATTTTGCATCTTTAAAGTTACAACAGAAAATAAAATGTCATAAAATATCATTAAAGCCATCAAGAGACTTCTGGTTCAAGATGCTGGAATAGAAAGACGTGCACTCATCTCCTCCTGCAAGGGCACCAAAATCACAACTAGCTATTGAACAACCATCCACAGGAGGACCCTGGAACCTACCGAGAAAGATACCCCATGTCCGAAGGCAAAGAAGAAGCTGCACTGAGATGGCAGGAGAGGCACAATCACAGTAAAATCAAATCCCACACCCGCTGGGTGGGGGACTCACAAACTGGAGACCAATAGTACCAAAGAAATTCTCCCACTGTTGTGAATGTTTGGAACCTGACATCAGGCTTCCTAGTCTGGGCACTCGACAAAGGGACTGGGAATCCTCAGGGAATCCGATCTTGAAGGCCAGAGGGATCTGATTATAATACTTCCACAGGGTTGGGGGAAACAGAGACTCCAGTCTTGGAGGGCACAAACAAAACCTTGAGTGCACCAAGACTCAGAGAAAAGGAGCAGTGATTCCACAGGAAACTGAACCCAAACTACCTGCTAGTGTTGGAGGGTCTCCTGTGGAGGTGTGGGTCAGCAGGGGCTCACCACAGGGATGGGGGGACTGGTGGCAGCTGTCTGGGAAAGCCCCATCTTGGCGGTCACCCTTAACTCCCAAGGGATGGGTCACCTCAGGCCAGAAAGCTACCAGAGAGGGAGCAAACCCTTCCCATCAGCAGATAATCAGATCAAAGATTTACTGAGCAAGGCCCTGCCCACCAGAGCAAGACTCAGTTTTTCCCACCACAGTCCTTCTCATCAAGAAGCTTACACAAGCCTCTTAGCCTCTGCCATCAGAGAGCAGACAGAAGAAGCAAGAACCACAATCCCACAGGGAGTAAAACAAAACCATGTTAAGAAAGTTAATTAGTATGAAAAAGCAGAAAGTTACATCTCAGATGAAGCGACAAGATAGTGTCAGAATAGTGATAGTGGTTGGTCCCGCTGTCAGAGAATGTCTGCAGAGGGGTAATTTTGGCCAAGATCTCAAGTTCCCTTTTGACTTCTGCTGAGAGAAGCTTTAAGGCAAGCAAGTGGGTGATTACTTTGAGTGTGATTCCCTCATATTTGAGATGGAAAGTAGAATGGGAGTGACTTCTTGCCCTATTATATAACTTGGGGATAAAACAAATAATATCATAATCATTCATCCATGGACTAGTGTCTCCCTAATATACTCTCTAGTCTCTCCTGAACATATTTACAGCCTATGCATACACATAATATTCTAGACGACCAGGGATAGATAGAACTTTATCAAGGACAACTGTGGCTATCTTGTCCCTGGAATTTTATTGTCTGTCCATTAAGCAGTAAGTAAGATCTCAAGTACTCCCATACTGTTTGCTATTATCAGAATAATGATAGTGAATATAATTCAGGATCTTGGAAAAAGAACGGAGGTAAAGATTGAGATGATGCAAGAAATGTCTACCACAGACCTAAAAGAACTAAAGAACAAACAAACAAGAGATGAATAGTACACTAGAAGGAATCCATAGCAGAATAACTGAAGCATGGATAAATGACCTGGGGGACAGAATGGTGGAAACCACTGCCACGAACAGAATATAGAAAAAAGGATGAAAATAAAAGAAGCCAGCCTAAAAGACCTCTGGAACAACATTATCACATGAACATTCACATTATAGGGATCCCAGGAGGACAAGAGAGAAAAAGGACCTGAGAAAATATTTGAGGAGATAATAGCTGAAAACTTCCCTAACATGGAAAAGGAAATAGTCAACCAAGTCTTGGAAGCACACAGAGTCCCAGGCAGGATAAACCCAAGGAGGAATACACTGAGACACATAACAATCAAACTGACAAAAATTAAAGACAGAGATAAAATATTAAAGCAACAGGGGAAAAACAACAAAAAAACATATAAGGGAACTCCCATAAGGCTGATTTCTCAACAGAAACTTTACATGACAGAAGGGAACAGCATGACATATTTAAAGTGATGAAAGGGAAGAATGTACAACCAAGAATACTCTACTCAGCAAGACTCTCCTTCAGATTTGATGGAGAAATCAGAAGTTTTACAGACAAGCAAAAGTTAAGAGAATTGCACCACCAAACCAGCTTTACAACAAATGCTAAAGGCAGAAAATAAGAGAAGGAAAAGCCCTACCTAAAGAAAATAAGCCCCAAACAATTAAGAAAACGGTAATAGGATTACCTTAAGGTAAGATTTAATTACCTTAAATGTAAATGGATTAAATGCACCCAAAAGACACAGATTGGCTGAGCAGATGAAAACCTGTGCATGTATGCACTTCCACTTACAATACTCTACTTGACACCCCAAACTGTATGCAGTTATTTTATATTGTTAGGTTAATCATGTCCCCATTATGACTTGCAATTGTAATTATCTTTTATTTTTTGTCTGACTATTGATTGTGAAAACTGATAAACATCTTTTACTATTTGTGATTATGTAACTATTACTCAATACTACTGTATCATGATTGGTCAACAGAAATATTATAGAATTCTATATCACCAAAGCTACCATTTAATAGAAAAACCTGTAATCACTTTTTAAAATCCATATGCATATCAGAATTACCTTGGAATTTTTTGGAAAAAAAAAAAAAAAAGACAACAAGATTTCTTGGTAAATTATAGCAGTAGTTCTCAAACTTTAACACACATCAGAGTCATCTGAAGGGCTTATTACAACTCAGATTATTGAGTCTCACACCCAGAATAACTAACTGAATATGTCTGAGGTGGGGTCCAAGAATTTGAATTTCTAACAAATACCAGGGTATTTATGATACCACTCATCTAGGAACTACAGTAAATTACTGGCTTTTCTATAGAAATGTGAAACTTTAGGGAAAAAATTGGATGTTGTTTAAGTTCTTTTACTATTCACATAAACTATATAGTAAACATTAATAGAAGTTTATTCAAATGAATTTACTGAAGACTGGTTACTTACAGGTCACTTACTTCCCTTTCTTGGATGTGTAGAAATGAGCCACTGACAAGAAATAAGATCTGGTTGCTTTCATCATCATTAATTCCACTGTTGATTCCTCATCTAGAGATGTTATTAAATATCACAACCATACAGTGTTTACTTAAGTAATGCCTTAAAGCTTCAACAAATGCAGTTGATCATTATTAATAAAGGACTTAATTTTAATATCTGAACTTTTTTTAAAAAACTGAGCTCCTAGTACACATCAGAGACCTTGATACACAGTCAAAAACAAAGGTAGGAAAAACATTGGTGCCTTATGCTTAACACGAGGAGGCAAGACAGACACAGAATGAAACAATCATTATGGGATAAATACTGCTAATTGAGAATATATACGTGAGAGGAAATGGTAGGATAAAGGAAAAAACGACAGTCTAAGATCCAACCAGTCCATCCTAAAGGAAATCAGTCCTGGGTGTTCATTGGAAGGACTGATGTTGAAGCTGAAACTCCAATACTTTGGCCACCTGATGCGAAGAGCCGACTCATTTGAAAAGACCCTAATGTTGGGAAAGATTGGAGGCAGGAGGAGAAGGGGACGACAGAGGATGAGATGGTTAGATGGCATCACTGACTCAATGGACATGAGTTTGGGTAAACTCCAGGAGTTGGTGATGGACAGGGAGGCCTGGCATGCTGCGGTTCATGGAGTTGCAAAGAGTCAGAATATGACTGAGCAACTGAACTGAACTGAACTGAACTGAACTGCTGAGGTCATAAAAGGTATCTCAGAAGATGGAATAACTTGAGCTTAGTCCTAAAGAATGGATAGACATTCACTAGATAAACAAGATGGCATTGGTTATTCTCTATATCATACTATAACAGAACCAAGGCACAAATTATCTGAAACATCATAATATACCAGGTCACACAAAATCCAAAGAATTCAAATTAAAATTAAGCAACATTTTTCTCACTTAAAACTGAAAGTTTATTCTTGTTCAAGGGACTTTAAGTCTATGTATTATTTTGATTTTTTTTCCCATTTACTAGTACCAAAGACAGCTTTTTGGCTATGTGTTACACCTTGGTAAATTCATCAAGTTAACTGGATAGTAAGCAATGGCAGGAGATTAAAATTACAGTCAATCTGTGTTATTCAAGAACATATAGTTAAAGTTTAAACTAGTCACTTTGAGATTACGTTATAAACAATTTCATAATTATAAAATTTATGTTGAGCATATTCCTACTGTTAGTAACCTGCAAAATATGTACAAGTAAATAGAAAACAGTTTATATAAATAGCCAGTCCCATAAAACGACAACATAGCTAAAAATTCAGGGCGATAGTTATAAATGGCCATGTAATATTCTAAACATGAAATTAAAATTATTTTTATACTCTTCTCTATTTCTGTGGCCAACTCCCATCATGAAGTATCACCCCTTTCCTGATATTTCAGTTCAGTTCAGTTCAGTCGTTCACTCATGTCCGACTCCTTGCGACCCCATGAATCGCAGCACGCCAGGCCTCCCTGTCCATCACCAACTCCCAGAGTTCACTCAGACTCACATCCATCGAGTCAGTGATGCCATCCAGCCATCTCATCCTCTGTCGTCCCCTTCTCCTCCTGCCCCCAATCCCTCCCAGCATCAGAGTCTTTTCCAATGAGTCAACTCTTCGCATGAGGTGGCCAAAGTACTGGAGTTTCAGCTTTAGCATCATTCCTTCTAAAGAAATCCTAGGGCTGATCTCCTTCAGAATGGACCGGTTGGATCTCCTTGCAGTCCAAGGGACTCTCAAGAGTCTTCTCCAACACCACAGTTCAAAAGCATCAATTCTTCGGCTCTCAGCCTTCTTCACAGTCCAACTCTCACATCCATACATGACCACAGGAAAAACCATAGCCTTGACTAGATGGACCTTTGTTGGCAAAGTAATGTCTCTGCTTTTCAATATGCTATCTAGGTTGGTCATAACTTTCTTTCCAAGGAGTAAGCGTCTTTTAATTTCATGGCTGCAGTCACCATCTGCAGTGATTTTGGAGCCCCCAAAAATAAAGTCTGACACTGTTTCCACTGTTTCCCCATCTATTTCCCATGAAGTGATGGGACCGGATGCCATGATCTTCATTTTCTGAATGTTGAGCTTTAAGCCAACTTTTTCACTCTCCATTTTCACTTTCATCAATAGGCTTTTTAGTTCCTCTTCCCTTTCTGCCATAAGGGTGGTATCATCTGCATATCTGAGGTTATTGATATTTCTCCCTGCAATCTTGATTCCAGCTTGCGCTTCTTCCAGTCCAGCGTTTCTCATGATGTACTCTGCATATAAGTTAAATAAGCAAGGTGACAATATATAGCCTTGACGTACTCCTTTTCCTATTTGGAACCAGTCTGTTGTTCCATGTCCAGTTCTAACTGCTGCTGCCTGATATTTAGTTAGGACTAATTCTCAAACTGGACAGTGATGCTGCTGCTGCTGCTGCTGCTGCTAAGTCGCTTCAGTCGCGTCCGACTCTGTGCGACCCCATAGACGGCAGCCCACCAGGCTCCCCTGTTCCTGGGATTCTCCAGGCAAGAACCCTGGAGTGGGTTGCCATTTCCTTCTCCAATGCATGAAAGTGAAAAAATAAAGTGAAGTCGCTCAGTCGTGTCTGACTCCTAGCAAATTATACATGGAAGAGAATTTTCAACATCCTGAAAACTGAAGAAATTTGAAATATATACAGAAGGTATTAAAAAGAGAAAGAGATCTAAGGACCCTGGTAATTGGTAACGGTACAATAGCAAATGTCCAAAATTTCCTGAAAGGCAGTATGAAAGTTGAGAAGGACTATCTTCACAGTAGTAAATTCTTTCCCGAATCCAGCTCTCAAATCCCAAATTATTAGAAAAGGTCGCTTAATAATTTCTTAATAAGAGATTTCTTTCAAGTGAATTTCATATTCAAAGGTGATAGAAGAGACAGGACAGTTAGCACGGGAAATGCAATAACAAGTACTCTGATAACCACAATGAATATCTAGATCATAAGATAAAGGATTGAGTCCTGGGCATAGATTTTTCTGGGAAAAAAAAAATGAAAGAAAATAATTTCTCATTATGAATATTCTTTATTTGATTGTCATTATATTTCCCCTTAGTTCTTTAAACATAGCTGCTACATCCTCGGGGCCAGCTCAAGCTGTTTTTAATAATTCATTTTCCATGTGTATGGGTCACACTTAACTGTTTCTTTGCATGTCCCATAATCTTTTGTCAAAAACAACAATTTAGATAAAAATTGCAGCAACTCTGGGTTCTGTCTCCTTACCTAGAGTTGTTGTTATTTGTTTAGTGACTTGTCTAGACCTATGCCATGGAGTCTGTTTCCCTTGCACACTGTAGTTGCTGGTGTCTCTTGTTCTTTTCTTTTTTTTTTTAAATTATTGTTTCCATTTTTAAGCCTGGCCTTCTAGAGGTTGCCCTGGGTCAGCATAGCTTCAGTCAGTTCAGTTCAGTTCAGTTGCTCAGTCACGTTCGACTCTTTGCGACCCCATGAATCACAGCACGCCAGGCCTTCCTGTCCATCACCAACTCCCAGAGTTCACTCAGACTCACGTCCATCAAGTCAGTGATGCCATCCAGCCATCTCATCCTCTGTCGTCCCCTTCTCCTGCCCTCAATCCCTCCCAACATCAGAGTCTTTTCCAATGAGTCAACTCTTTGCATGAGGTGGCCAAAGTACTGGAGTTTCAGCTTTAGCATCATTCCTTCCAAAGAATACCCAGGACTGATCTCCTTTACAATGGACTGACTGGATCTCCTTGCAGTCCAAGGGAATCTCAAGAGTCTTCTCCAACACCACAGTTCAAAAGCATCAATTCTTCGGCACTCATCATAGCTTGCTGCTGCTACTGCTGCTAAGTCGCTTCAGTCGTGTCCGACTCTGTGTGACCCCACAGACGGCAGCCCACCAGGCTCCCCTATCCCTGGGATTCTCCAAGCAAGAACACTGGAATGGGTTGCCATTTCCTTCTCCGATGAATGAAAGTGAAAAGTGAAAGTGAAGTCATGTCTGACTCTTAGCAACCCCATGGATTGCAGCCCACCAGGCTCCTCCATCCATGGGATTTTCCAATGATTGGGTCAGAGTCAATAACCCTATAAAGTTTCCATTTTTTTGCCAATGGATCTATGTGTGGCTTAGGGAATATATTTAACATTTATATGGTTGACAAAACTGCCCTGGAGTTTGCTTTCTGCCTTCACAAGATCTGACATTCATCCATGGACTAGTGGCTCCCTAATATACTCTCTAGTCTCTCCTGAACATATTTACAGCCTATGCATACACATAATATTCTAGACAACCAGGGATAGATAGAACTTTATCAAGGACAGCTGTGGCTATCTTGTCCCTGGAATTTTATTGTCTGTCCATTAAACAGTAAGTAAGATCTCAAGTACTCCCTTACTGTTTGCCAGTAGGATCATTATTGTTTCCATTAATCCCTCTACACATGTCATTTCCTATACTATGCTCCATATAAAGTCAGTCCCCTCAGGAAGAGGAACTGCCTGACTTTTGGCATAACTGCCCCAAAACCTTTGTGCCAAGGATCTGGGGGTCCAGGTGGGCCTTGGAGCTCCAAGGAAAATGGCATAGACTCCTAATGCTCTTATAGAACCTCAGTAGATTTTCTTGATAAATGCTTCTCAATTTGTAAGTTTTTAGTCAATTTCCAGAGTCCTTAAGTCCTTTTTTTTTGATAATTCCATTCAGTTTTGTTGCTTTTGGAGGAGAGGATTTGCTGCGATCCTCACTCAGCCATTCCAGAGGTCCATGTGGACTTCCCCTTGACCCCGGTGTCAGAGGATGTCTGCAGAGGGGTAATGTTGGCCAAGATCTCAAGTTTTGACTTCTGCTGAGAGAAGCCTTAAGGCAAGCAAGTGGGTAATTACTTTGAGTGTGATTCCCTCATCTTTGAGATGGAAAGTAGAATGGGAGTGACTTCTTGGCCTATTATAAAACTTGGGGATAAAACAAATAATATCATGATCAGTTCAGTACCTTCTGGAGTTAATAACAAAGGTACTCTTATAAAATGTCTTGGAGCATTAACCATTCTGTCCTATTGTTTCAATTATGTCCTAAGGGTCCAAGAGAAGAGGCAAGGAGTGTACTGTAATCTTAAAAATGTGTCAGTATAACTTTCCTGATGCTCTGCTTAACTCTCTCACTGGAGAGGTACTAAAACAGTCTCAGGTGACCTAAAGCTGAGCCATTAACATTGCCTGTGAACTGGAAAAAGAATCAATACTAAGGTTTACGGCAAACTTTAAACAGAAACAAGTGCTTTTCCAAATATGGTCCTTATATTACTTGCATTAGAATCATGTACAATATTTTTAAAAATGTTAATTTCTAGGTCTCACTCCTATATATAAGGAACCAGAATCTACGGAAGTAGAAAGTAGAAATCTGTATTTTTAGAAGCAATATCATGCATATAAAATTTTGAAAATCAGACTGTTTACCAACCCCTTATCAACCCTACTCACTTCTTATCCAAAGTAGAATTAATTATGTGGATACAGAACACAAAATTGGAATGCTAATCCATATGACAATAATTTAGGGAACAGAAGTCTAAGTAACAATAATAAATGGTAAAAATTCTTCCCAAGGTATGTACTTTCTTGCACCTTCCTTTTCCTGTTTGAATCACTTCTTCTTCAAACTCACTTAAAATACAGGGAAAGTAGAATATTCCTTTAAGATTGGGAAGCAGTAACTTTGGACAGGAGTTTACATTTATACTCTGTGTAATGAACACAAGGAAAAGTCCTCACATGTTCGTGAAACGCTTACACGAGCCTACCACGGTAAAGATCAGAGATTTCAGTCCATATCCCTGGTTAGCAATAAAACATATTCCATTATCTGGAACTTTTTTCCTTACACTTGTTCAGAAAACTCAGGAAGGCGGAAGACATAGTAATCAGTGGTATAGCATCAATCAGTCATACAGACTCAGAGAAATTTTAGTTATATAAACTCAAAATTTACACATTCAGTTTTTAACACCACACTTAATGGCAATTAACACAGTTTTCAAAAGTCTTCATGAGATATGTTAGTATAATTTTGCAAAAATTTTATTATTACTACAACATTTCTGAAATTTTAGGCTAGAAGAGCTGAATTTCTCCTATACTATTGAAAAATAATTTTTAAATTATAATAAATTAAAATAATTTAGCTTACTTATGGACAAAAATTATGAAACCTGTTGTTTGGATGAGAGTTAATACATCCTGAAATAAATTAGGACTATGTGGATTTGCAAGGCAGCCAAATACACTGTAAATTTTAAGTAGAAAGAAAGGCAACACCATTAACTGACCATATCTGTTTTCATTGAAAATTTTCAGTAATGCAAACATTAAAACATTTTACTAGGATTTTATATAGCTAAAATAAAATATAAATAAGTAAATAAATAAATATAAAAATTTGTCACAAATCCTGCAGATTAAAAATAAGGTTATTTGGACACTAACTATGAGAAGATCTCTGTACACTGCATTAGTCAAGCTCATACCTATACTCTGGGTCACTGTCATAGGCAGAGTCTCTATATAAAAGACCTCTTTTCAGTTCCAGTTCATCTTCTTTCTCTGGGTCTCGCTCATCCTGAAAAATTTAAAGATTTCCATTAATTTATTTTATAATTAAAATTACACCCATGTTTCTTTGGTAATTGTGATCCCCCTCTCCCAATACAAGAGATTGAATTAAATGCTGAATTTCTTAAGGAAAGAAACAAAAAGGTAAATGAGAATTTATTATTCTGTTAAATAAAACTAATATAGCTTTTTTTCTGTTATAGTATCACTTACACTGTTTATCAGAGACTAGCACACAGATGTTTCTTGCATCAGTGAATGATTAGGAATGGATACTGTCTCAAGATACATAATAAAATGTGCAGAAGTGATAGTTCACATACTTTTCCCTGGTGGCTCAGATAGTAAAGCATTTGCCTACAATGCGGGAGACCTAGGTTCGATCTCCAGGTTGGGAATATCCTCTGGAGAAGGAAATAGCAACCCACTCCAGTACCCTTGCCTGGAAAATCCCATGGATGGAGGAGTGTGGTAGACTACAGTCCATGGGGTTGCAAAGAGTCGGACACGACTGAATGACTTTCATTTCACTTCAAAAAGATTATACCTATGCTCTGAAAAATAAGTATTTGGGAAAACTATGCATATGTAAGCATTTAGACATACCTATGGCCCCCCAAAGAAGTGACTTAGCTTTATCACTCATATGCCAAAATGCAGTAACAAGCCATGAGAAGCGAAAACAAAAGCAAAGTAGTTGCAATCAAAACACATGGCTCCTCCCACTCCAGGCAGCCTCTTCTTTACTCCTGACAGATCCACTCAAAGGCAGAAGAAAAAGAATTCTAAAGAGATAGCTTTTTTTGTAAACTATGTCATTCACAGTAGTGCTCTTATATATATTAACTTTATATAATTCAGTATCAAATATCTTTCTCAACTATTGAATAATACTTTTATTCTACAGTCAAATAGGCACAGAAATAGAACTGATGGTAAAGGAACTAGTAAGCACAAATAGACTGTTATAAGGATTAGTATTAATATGTTATTCTTCATTTTATGTAAGAAATTTGTTAAATAAAGATTATGAAGAAAAATGATTTAAAAAAAAAAAAGCTTCTGCACATCAAAGGAAACTATTAGCAAGGTGAAAAGACAGCCTTCAGAATGGGAGAAAATAATAGCAAATGAAACAACCGACAAACAACTAATCTCAAAAATATACAAGCAACTCCTACAGCTCAACTCCAGAAAAATAAACAACCCAATCAAAAAATGGGCCAAAGAACTAAATAGACATTTCTCTAAAGAAGACATACAGATGGCTAACAAACACATGAAAAGATGCTCAACATCACTCATTATCAGAGAAATGCAAATCAAAACCACTATGAGGTACCATTTCACACCAGTCAGAATGGCTGTGATCCAAAAGTCTACAAATAATAAATGCTGGAGAGGGTGTGGAGAAAAGGGAACCCTCTTACACTGTTGGTGGGAATGCAAACTAGTACAGCCACTATGGAGAACAGTGTGGAGATTCCTTAAAAAACTGGAAATAGAACTGCCTTATGATCCAGCAATCCCACTGCTGGGCATACACACTGAGGAAACCAGAAGGGAAAGAGACACGTGTACCCCAATGTTCATCGCAGCACTGTTTATAATAGCCAGGACATGGAAGCAACCTAGATGTCCATCAGCAGATGAATGGATAAGAAAGCTGTGGTACATATACACAATGGAGTATTACTCAGCCATTAAAAAGAATACATTTGAATCAGTTCTAATGAGGTGGATGAAACTGGAGCCTATTATACAGAGTGAAGTAAGCCAGAAGGAAAAACATAAATACAGTATACTAACGCATATATATGGAATTTAGAAAGATGGTAACAATAACCCGGTGTACGAGACAGCAAAAGAGACACTGATGTATAGAACAGTCTTATGGACTCTGTGGGAGAGGGAGAGGGTGGGAAGATTTGGGAGAATGGCATTGAAACATGTAAAATATCATGTAAGAAACGAATTGCCAGTCCAGGTTCGATGCACGATACTGGATGCTTGGGGCTAGTGCACTGGGACGACCCAGAGGGATGGTATGGGGAGGGAGGAGGGAGGAGGGTTCAGGATGGGGAACACATGTATACCTGTGGCGGATTCATTTTGATATTTGGCAAAACTAATACAATTATGTAAAGTTTAAAAATAAAATTAGAAAAAAAAATAAAAATGATAGTTTAGCCACAAAAAAAAAAAAAATTGGTGATGGCATGAAATTAATTAGGAAGAGAGCATTCACTGATAGTTCAGTGATTAAGAATCCACTTTGCAGTGCAGGGGATGCAGGTTCAGTCCCTGGTCAGGGAACTAAGATCCCATACGCTGTGGAGCAACTAAGCCCATGTGCCACAACTACTGAACCAGCATGCTCCAGAGAGTCCACATTCTGCAGCAACTGAAGCCCACATGCTCTGCAGCCTGTGTGCCACAACTAGAGAGCCTACGTGCCACAACTACTGAAGCCCTGGGCACTGGGAGTCCACACATCACACTAGAGAGTCTGTGGGAGGCAAGATCCAGCATGATGCAACAAAGATTGTGTGCTGCAACTAAGACCCAACACAGCCAGATGAATAAGTAAATAACGTAAGCAATAAATACTACAACAGGTTTGAAAATCACAGAAAATGTGAACATATATTTAGAATTATTATAATTTCCAGGTGAATTGAGCACATTACCATTATGAAGCAACTCCATTTATTTCTATTAATGCTTTTTCCCCTGACATTTTTTGGTTTACTTTTAATACAGCTATAATAGTGCTTGGATGATAAGTATTTGTACTTTTATTTTCAACTTTTCCTTGTTATCATATATATATCTTTTTCTTAAATACTATATAGATGGATGTTGCTTACTTTTGTCCAGTCTGATAAATCAATGAAGAAGAGTATATACTATATTATCACAGAAAATGTTATTGCCAGTAGAGAGTACAAAAAACATTACAAGAGAAAGTGCAAGGAATAAAAGAAAAAATGTTTACTCATTTCTAGATCATATAATAAATGACATCAGAAATAAACATAAATCAATATTCCTTATTTAATTTTGTCAGTACGGTTGAAAAAAATTTTTGACCAGAAGTAATAAAAACGTAGACTGAATTTTAAAAGTTTTTGTATGAAAAAATACAGAACTGCCTTTAAGATCTGAATCTTAAATATTCATTAAATAACCCCTGTTTTGAGCTGAGGAGACACGGGTTCAATCCCAGGGTCAGGAAGATCCCCTGGAGAAGGGAATGGCAACCCACTCCAGTATTCTTGCCTGGAGAATCCCATGGACAGAACAGCCTGGTGGGCTACAGACTATGGGGGTCTCAAAGAGTTGGACATGACTGAGTGACTGAGCATACACAGCACACTTACTATCCTAGACTCTAAGGACAGAAAGATGATTAAGACATGATTCCTGCATATACATGAAATAAGATTAGTTTATTCTGTGAATATATATGAGTAGAATGGATCGACAGGTAGAATTATTATGAGATACAATAAAGGACAAAATGAAGAAGACCTTTCTAATAAATAGAACATTCTAAAGCCAGAACAGTGTCTTAAGAGGGAGTAAGATCACAGTCACTAAAGCTATTTCTATAGAGCACTGATACCTATCCAGAACCAAGGAGTTCAGGGAGGGAAATTCTGCCCCAAGAAACAAAAAGACTATATAGCCTTTATGGCTATTCTTTTCAAATTTTAAGACTGTATTTTGGGACATTTATTATACATATGCAAACACATACGTATCTCTTACAAGCATCCTTATAGGCTTTTTTTTTAAAGATTAAATTGTGAAAAAGCAAAGAGGCAACAAACAACACACTTTATCCAAAGCTATTAACTATGAGTAAAGCAAGTATTTGAAGAGATATATCAGTCTCATTAATGCCAGAAAAATTCAGTTCTGGGGCATGGAGGAGGGATTCCCTTCTTATTTCTCATCAACATTCCCATTTGCCCACATGTAAACACAGATGAATGACACCAATATTTGCTGAGTTCCTTCAAGGTATTCAGGACTGAATTAGGTACTTCTCATATGAATATCTTATAAGCCCTCAATAACCTTATAAAAAAGGCACTGAAACTTGGAAAAATTAATAACTTACCCAAAGATTCAAGTTATTAAGTGGCAGAGCTGGAATTTAAACCCAGATAATTTACATTATCTTGTCTGCTACAATGCAAATAAGTTGGGCTATAAAATAAAAATCTCCATTCTAAGCCATTAGATTATTCCCCTATATGAAAATTAAGGTCAAAGTCTTTCAGCTAATATCTATTCAGTTAGTTTTTTAAGAGGATATTCTGTAAAAATTTAACCTAGAAGAAACTTTTTTAGGAATTCCATGAAGAAAAATTTTTCTTTCAGCAAAAGTCATTAATAAAATGACACTTTATTAAAAGAAGCTGTGGGCTCTCCTTCCCTGAAACTGGCAGTAAGTTAAAGATTCTCTTAAGGTTCCCATCATTACACATGCAACTGACATCATACTTAGAACAACCCTGGAACAAAGATATAAAAGGTATCTAACTCATGCTTGCAAACTGAAAAACTTAGGACAAAAGAAGTTCAACACTCTAAGATAAAGCCACAACTAAAAAGGTTGTCATCTCACTCATTAAATAGTATTTAATTAATTATACACCATCATTCTCAAATGAAATTCTCACGTATAGTTAAAATATCTACAAGATTTTTATTGCCATCAAATTCAAAACATTATTTATAATGAATTGTGTACAAGGACAAGAATTCAAATATAATTTAACTATTAGTTCTAATTTGCATTATCACCCTGGACATTTAATAGATTTAAATTTCTAAATCATAATATAGAGAAAATTTAGTTCAGTTCAGTTCAGTTGCTCAGTCGTGTCTGACTCTTTGCAACCCCATGAATCGCAGCACGCCAGGCCTCCCATGACTCAAACTCATGTCCATTGAGTCGGTGATGCCATCCAGCCATCTCATCCTCTGTCGTCCCCTTCTCCTCCTGCCCCCAATCCCTCCCAGCATCAGTCTTTTCCAATGAGTCAACTCTTCGCATGAGGTGGTCAAAGTATTGGAGTTTCAGCTTTAGCATCATTCCTTCCAAAGAACACCCAGGGCTGATGTCCTTTAGAATGGACTGGTTGGATCTCCTTGCAGTCCAAGGGACTCTCAAGAGTATTCTCCAACACCACAGTTCAAAAGCATCAATTCTTTGGCGCTCAGCTTTCTTCATAGTCCAACTCTCGCATCCATACATGACCACAGGAAAAACCATAGCTTTGACTAAACGGACCTTTGTTGGCAAAGTAATGTCTCTGCTTTTGAATATGCTATCTAGGTTGGTCATAACTTTTCTTCCAAGGAGTAACCATCTTTTAATTTCATGGCTGCAGTCACCATCTGCAGTGATTTTGGAGCCCAAAAAGATAAAATCTGACACTGTTTCCACTGTTTCCCCATCTATTTCCCATGAAGTGATGGGACCAGATGCCATGATCTTCGTTTTCTGAATGTTGAGTTTTAAGCCAACTTTTTCACTCTCCTCTTTCACTCTCATTAAGAGGCTTTTCAGTTCTTCACTTTCTGCCATAAGGGTGGTGTCATCTGCATATCTGAGATTATTGATATTTCTCCCGGCAATCTTGATTCCAGCTTGTGCTTCTTCCAGTCCAGCATTTCTCATGATGTACTCTGCATATAAGTTAAATAAGCAGGGTGACAATATACAGCCTTGACATACTCCTTTCCCAATTTGGAACCAGTCTGTTGTTCTATGTCCAGTTCTAACTGTTGCTTCCTGACCTGCATACAGGTTTCTCAAGAGGCAGGTCAAGTGGTCTGGTATTCCCATCTCTCTCAGAATGTTCCACAGTTTATTGTGATCCACACAGTCAAAGGCTTTGGCATAGTTAATAAAGCAGAAATAGACGTTTTTCTGGAACTCTCTTGCTTTTTCGATGATCCAGCAGATGTTGGCAATTTGATCTCTGGTTCCTCTGCCTTTTCTAAAACCAGCTTGAACATCAGGAAGTTCATGGTTCACGTATTGCTGAAGCCTGGCTTGGAGAATTTTGAGCATTACTTTACTAGTGTGTGAGATGAGTGCAATTGTGCGGTAGTTTGAGCATTCTTTGCCATTGGCCTTTCTTTGGGACTGGAATGAAAACTGACCTTTTCCAGTCCTGTGGCCACTGCTGAGTTTTCCAAATTTGCTGGCATATCGAGTGCAGCACTTTCACAGCATCATCTTCCAGGATTTGAAATAGCTCAACTGGAATTCCATCACCTCCACTAGTTCTGTTCATAGTGATGCTTTCTAAGAGACCACTTGACTTCACATTTCAGGATCTGGCTCTAGTTGAGTGATCACATCATCATGATTATCTTGGTCGTGAAGATCTTTTTTGTACAGTTCTTCCGTGTATTCTTGCCACCTCTTCTTAATATCTTCTGCTTCTGTTAGGTCCATACCATTTCTGTCCTTTATTGAGCCCATCTTTGCATGAAATGTTCCCTTGGTATCTCTGATTTTCTTGAAGAAATCTCTAGTCTTTCCCATTCTGTTGTTTTCCTCTATTTCTTTGCATTGATCACTGAGGAATGCTTTCTTATCTCTTCTTGCTAGTCTTTAGAGTTGTTCAAAGTCACAAGGCTAAGAAGTTGCAGAGCTGGCCTTGAACCAGGTTTTTATAATTCTATAAACCGCTTTTTATTGTAAGTATAATAGAGGATAACAAATTCTAAAGGGAAGATCACTTAAAAGAACACTTAAATGCTAACTTTGACATATTTCTGGAGGCAAAGTGTGGAAAAACATGGGTAATGGTTAACTTTATGTCAAACTGGATCAGCCATGGTGCCCAGATATTTGGTTAAACGTTATTATTGATATATCTGTGGTCCTTTTATGGCTGAGATTAACATTTATTTTTTTCTTTAATATATAATTTTATTTCTGGTTATAGAAACAAATGCTAAGAGGAGAAACAAAATATCCCAGGCCACATCAACAATAGATAAAAGAACAGTTAAAATAATGAAACACAAAAAGGTAGAAATTTTAAACATTGTTATAGCTTTAAAACATTAACATCTGGTACAATTAGAAATCACATTCAGGTCTCAAAATTTTTTTAAAAAAGTATGACTCCCTATTAAAAAAAAAAAAACAAAAAAACAACTGTATCCCATTTGAAATGAAAACACAGGCCGGCCCAGCTGCAGTGGGTTTCCCCCTGCCCAAGTGCCGGGGTGTGTGAATCCCTCCTGGGTGCCCCAGAGCCCAGAGCCCACGTGCAAATGGTGAGACACTCCCACCCAGTGTGCCAGGGAGCCTAATTCCCAGGATTCTATAGGACTCTGCTTTTTAAAGCACTGATGATGAAACAATGTGAAAAATAGTCACCATAAAAAAAAAAAAAAAAGAACATCAGCCCCCTATTAACATCCCTCCCCAACAAATGACCCTAACAGGAAAATTCTCAGTCAGATAAGAAAACACAATTCGTGCTGGGTTTATCCCTCGCCCATGTGCGCCCAGCTACCTGGGGTCAGAGTCCGACTGCAACCGATAATCAGGGACACACTTTCCTCTCTCCTCCCCATCCCTGTCCTGAAGCAGAAATCAAGCTGGGTCAGTAGCCCTCGACTAGGTACCCAGAAAGCCCATCTTGGAAGGAAGCTGGAAGAGGAGGAGAGAGGGGCCAAACTTAAAAGTGTTTAATTTTTAAATCCTATTTTTACTTATTAAAAACATTTTTTTGGACAAGTTAACCCAGAAATTTAGAGGCTATGGTCTTAAGAGGCTACAGACCTGGTTGAATATCCTTTAGGCCAGTTAACTTCATGCACAAAAATTCCCTTTTGGAGTCACAGGCCTTGTTGAAATTAACATTTACATCGTTGGATTTGGAATAAAGCAGACTGATCTCCATAAAATGGGAGATTTTATCTAGTCAGCTGAAGACCTTAATAGAACAAAGACTGATCTCCCCTCAAGAAGGAATTCCACCAGCAGACTGCCTTTGGATTTGAACTATAAACTCTCTGCTGAGTATCCACCTGACGGACCATCAGACTAACCCTCTGCAATCACATGAGCCAATTCTTTAAAATTTCTTTCTCTCTCTGTTATACACACACACACACACACACACACACCCCTCCTGTTTCTTCTGTTTCTCTGGAGAATCCTAATACGGATGAGAATAAGAAACTCCTGATGCATACTACTTGGAGCCTTTAGCACCTCGATTTCAACAATGGACAGTACAATCAGACAGAAGATTAACAAGTAAACAGAAGACCTGAGCAACACTATAAACCAGGGAGACCTAACAGACATCTACTGAACACTCTATCAGACAACAGAAGAATATACATTCTTCTTAAATACAGGAAATTCTCCAAAAGAGACCGTATTATGTTAGACCCTAAAATGAGGCTCAAAAAATTTAAAAGGACTAAAGTCATACAAAGATTTTTCTGGCCACAATAATCAGCTAATTAAATCCATTATTAAGAACTGTCAAAGATGGGCTTACTTAAAACATTTAAGAAATAAATAATCTTACAAAAAGACTCTTTCAGAGAATGGTTGGTAATATTTTTTGACTCATTTTTATGAGGCAAGTGAAACCCTGAGGAGGACACCACAAGATAGGAAACTTACATATCAAGCACTATCATTAATTTAGATGTAAAAATCCTAGGAAAAATATCAGCAAATTGAAACTGGTGACATGTTTTTTAAAAATTATGACAAGAATTCTGTTCCAAGTATCCAAGTATGGTTTAACATCTGAAAATCAAGTAGTTTACCACATTAAAGTAAGGAAAAAAGCATATAATTATCTCAATAGATACAATGTAGTAAAATTCATACATTTATAATTTAAGTCTCTTTGAAGATAAGGAATATAGGAAACTTCTGTAACCTGACAAAGCATGCTCACAAAAAGTCTACATAAATCATCACACTCAATGTTCACTAATGATAGAAAGCTTTCTTTGGACGGCAAATAAGCCAAGACTTTTCTATCACCACTTCTATTGGATACTGGAAACCCTAGAAGTGTAATAAGGCAAAGATAAATAAATAAAAGAAATAAAGATTAAAAAGGAAGAAATAAAATGTCATTATTTTCAGATTTTATGATTACACATAAAAATATCCAAAATCTACCATCTATTAACATTAATATGTGAATGTAAGGTCATCACTGGATACAGATAATTATACAAAAATCTATTCTAAGAAATCATCAGCCGCCCGTCCCGTGATGCCCCGCGGCTGACCTGCGACCTCGCGGCTCGCCTTTCCCTGAGGCCAGCTCTTCTCCCCGCCCCCCCTCACACCCCCTCGGCGAGCTTGCTAGGGCTCTAGCGGCCGCGACGCGTGCTGCCGGGAGCAGCTCCTCCCTGAGCGACCGCAGGCCTCCTGGCAGGCGCCTTCCCTTAGGCTCTCCTTCTCGCGGCGGGGCCCGGCGGGCGGGTAGCCACGACCGCGTCCAAATTAAAAAAAAAAAAAAAAAAGAAATCATCATACCAAGAATTAATAGACAATAGAATTTTAAAAGATACAATTTATAATAAAATAAATATCAGACATTAAGGAATAAATCTATTGAAATACATGCAAGTCTTCTAAAATAAAAATGACAAAATTGGAAGAAATTAAAGATCTACATTTATTTTTAAAGTCTATCTTTATGAATTAGAAGATTCAATACTGGTAAGATATCAGTTCTCCTCTAATCAAAGCACAGATTTAATGTAATCCCAATCAAAATCCTAGCAGGGTTTTTAAAACTGACAAGTTAACACTGGAATGCAGATAAAAATACAAAGAACCAAGAATAATCATAGCAATCTGCAAGAAAGAATAAAGCTAATGGACTTATGCCATAGGATATCAAGTTATTATAAACTTACAGAAATTGAGAGAGTATGGTATTAATACAAAATTAGACAATTAAATCAATTAAATAGAAGAAAATTCAGAAACAGACTTATGTATCTAAACTCCCAATGGAACAGAACAGAATCCAGGACTATCTCCAAGAACTTACAGTGAGGAAAAGAAAGGCTGTTTAGAGAAAGATGCTGGATCATAATCATATGAGGATAAAATGAATCTTGATCCAAATCTCACATTATATATACAAATCAAATCCACATGCATTGTTGATTTAACGTGAAAGGCAACATGATTAAAGATTTTATAAATAGGAGAATATTTTTAGAACCATGGTTAGCCAAAGTTTTCTTACATGGGGTAAAGCAAGTGCTAACCAAAGCATTAACCAATGTACCAGTGCAACTGAGCTACATTAAATTAAGAACTTGTATTCCCAAAAGGACTCTCATTAAGAAAACAAATATGCAAGTTACAGATCGAAATATATTCATAATATAAAACATGCCCATCAGAAAATGTCCAGGAATGAAAATAAAAGACCTTAAGAGACACATGGCAAACAGAGAACACGTCTAATGTGTCTAATGTGTGCTCTTTGAGAAGCTCTATAAATGTCAAACAGTAAATACAAAGAAAACCACACATAAGTGTGTAATATTTAACTGCTAAAAATAAATTACAAAGAAAAATATTTTAAGAATTGTCAGAGAAGGGAATTCCAGGAAGATGTTACTGGCACTGTGGTAGGTAGAATACTGGTTCCCAGTGATATCCAAGCCTTAATTCCCAGAACCAGGGATTATGATACTGCAGATTGTACAGATTTGAGGTGGCTGCGTAGTCGCAGGAGGGCCTAGAGGAGCTATCCCACGTTGAAGGTCAGGAAGGGCGACGATGAGGAGATACCCCTTGTCCAAGGTAAGGAGCAGTGGCTGCGCTTTGCTGGAGCAGCTGTGAAGAGATACCCCATGCTCAAGGTAAGAGAAACCCAAGTAAGACGGTTGGTGTTGCAAGAGGGCATCAGAGGGCAGACATACTGAAACCATACTCACAAAAAACTAGTTAATCTAATCACACTAGGACCACAGCCTTGTCTAACTCAATGAAACTAAGCCATGCCCGTGGGGCAACCCAAGACGGGCGGGTCATGGTGGAAAGATCTGACAGAATGTGGTCCACTGGAGAAGAGAATGGCAAACCACTTCAGTATTCTTGCCTTGAGAACCCCATGAACAGTATGAAAAGGCAAAATGATAGGATACTGAAAGAGAAACTCCCCAGGTCAGTAGGTGCCCAATATGCTACTGGAGATCAGTGGAGAAATAACTCCAGAAAGAATGAAGGGATGGAGTCAAAGCAAAAAGAATACCCAGCTGTGGATGTGACTGGTGATAGAAGCAAGGTCCTATGCTGTATGCAGCAATATTGCATAGGAACCTGGAATGTCAGGTCCATGAATCAAGGCAAACTGGAAGTGGTCAAACAAGAGATGGCAAGAGTGAACGTCGACATTCTAGGAATCAGTGAACTAAAATGGACTGGAATGGGTGAATTTAACTCAGATGACTATTATATCTGCTACTGCAGGCAGGAATTCCTGAGAAGAAATGGAGTAGCCATCATGGTCAACAAAAGAGTCCGAAATGCAGTACTTGGATGCAATCTCAAAAATGACAGAATGATCTCTGTTCATTTCCAAGGCAAACCATTCAATATCACAGTAATCCAAGTCTATGCCCCAGCGAGTAACACTGAAGAAGCTGAACGGTTCTAAGAAGACCTACAAGACCTTTTAGAACTAACACCCAAAAAAGATGTCCTTTTCATTATAGGGGACTGGAATGCAAAAGTAGGAAGTCAAGCAACACATGGAGTAACAGGCAAATTTGGCCTTGGCATACGGAATGAAGCAGGGCAAAGACTGATAGAGTTTTGCCAAGAAAATGCACTGGTCATAACAAACACCCTCTTCCAACAACACAAGAGAAGACTCTACACATGGATATCACCAGATGGTCAACACCGAAATCAGACTGATTATCTTCTTTGCAGCCAAAGATGGAGAAGCTCTATACAGTCAGCAAGAACAAGACCAGGAGCTGACTGTGGCTGAGATCATGAACTCCTTACTGCCAAATTCAGACTTAAATTGAAGAAAGTAGGGAAAACCACTAGAGCATTCAGGTATGACCTAAATCAAATCCCTTATGATTATACAGTGGAAGTGAGAAATAGATTTAAGGGCCTAGATCTGATAGATAGAGTGCCTGACGAACTATGGACTGAGGTTCATGACATTGTACAGGAGACAGGGATCAAGACCATCCCCATGGAAAAGAAATGCAAAAAAGAAAAATGGCTGTCTGGGGAGGCCTTACAAATAGCTGTGAAAAGAAGAGAAGTGAAAAGCAAAGGAGAAAAGGAAAGATATAAGCATCTGAATGCAGAGTTCCAAGGAATAGCAAGAAGAGATAAGAAATCCTTCTTCAGCAATCAATGCAAAGAAATAGAGGAAAACAACAGAATGGGAAAGACTAGAGATCTCTTCAAGAAAATTAGAGATACCAAGGGACCATTTCATGCAAAGATGGGCTCGATAAAGGACAGAAATGGTATGGACCTAACAGAAGCAGAAGATATTAAGAAGAGATGGCAAGAATACACAGAAGAATTGTACAAAAAAGATCTTCACGACCCAGATAATCACGATCGTGTGATCACTGACCTAGAGCCAGACATCCTGGAATGAGAAGTCAAGTGGGCCTTAGAAAGCATCACTACGAACAAAGCTAGTGGAGGTGATGGAATTCTAGTTGAGTTCTTTCAAATCCTGAAAGATGATGCTGTGAAAGTGCTGCACTCGATATGCCAGCAAATTTGGAAAACTCAGCAGTGGCCACAGGACTGGAAAAGGTCAGTTTTCATTCCAATCCCAAAGAAAGGCAATGCCAAAGAATGCTCAAACTACCGCACAATTGCACTCATCTCACAGGCTAGTAAAGTAATGCTCAAAATTCTCCAAGCCAGGCTTCAGCAATACGTGAACCGTGAACTTCCTGACGTTCAAGCTGGTTTTAGAAAAGGCAGAGGAACCAGAGATCAAATTGCCAACATCTGCTGGATCATCGAAAAAGCAAGAGAGTTCCAGAAAAACGTCTATTTCTGCTTTATTGACTATGCCAAAGCCTTTGACAGTGTGGATCACATAAACTGTGGAAAATTCTGAAAGAGATGGGAATACCAGACCACCTGATCTGCCTCTTGAGAAACCTGTATGCAGGTCAGGAAGCAACAGTTAGAACTGGACATGGAACAACAGACTGGTTCCAAATAGGAAAAGGAGTACGTCAAGGCTGTATATTGTCACCCTGCTTATTTAACTTATATGCAGAGTACATCACGAGAAACGCTGGACTGGAAGAAACACAAGCTGGAATCAAGATTTCCGGGAGAAATATCAATAACCTCAGATATGTAGATGACACCACCCTTATGGCAGAAAGTGAAGAGGAACTCAAAAGCCTCTTGATGAAGGTGAAAGTGGAGAGTGAAAAAGTTGGCTTAAAGCTCAACATTCAGAAAACGAAGATCATGGCATCTGGTCCCATCACTTCATGGGAAATAGATGGGGAAACAGTGGAAACAGTGGCAGACTTTATTTTTTTGGGCTCCAAAATCACTGCAGATGGTGACTGCAGCCATGAAATTAAAAGACGCTTACTCCTTGGGAGGAAAGTTATGACCAACCTAGATAGCATATTCAAAAGCAGAGACATTACTTTGCCTACAAAGTTTCATCTAGTCAAGGCTATGGTTTTACCTATGGTCATGTATGGATGTGAGAGTTGGACTGTGAAGAAGGCTGAGCGCCGAAGAATTGATGCTTTTGAACTGTGGTGTTGGAGAAGACTCTTGAGAGTCCCTTGGACTGCAAGGAGATCCAACCGGTCCATTCTGAAGGAGATCAGCCCTGGGAGTTCTTTGGAAGGAATGATGCTAAAGCTGAAACTCCAGTACTTTGGCCACCTCATGCGAAGAGTTGACTCACTGGAAAAGACTCTGATGCTGGGAGGGATTGGGGGCAGGAGGAGAAGGGGACGACAGAGGATGAGATGGCTGGATGGCATCACTGACTCGATGGACGTGAGTCTGGGTGAACTCTGGGAGTTGGTGATGGACAGGGAGGCCTGGTGTGCTGCGATTCATGGGGTCACAAAGAGTTGGACACGACTGAGGGACTGAACTGAACTGAACTGTACAGATTTGATTGAGGTTAAGGATCTTGATAAGAGGAGATTACCTTGCATTATTTGGGTGGGCCCAATCTAATCAATCATATGTGAGAGTTGGACCCTATAGAAGGCTGAGAGTCCCTTGGACTGCAAGGAGATCAAACCAGTCAATCCAAAAGGAAATCACCTCTGAATATTCACTGGAAGGAGTGATGCTGAAGCTGAAGCTCCAATATTTTGGCCACCTGAGGCGAGCAGCCGACCGTCTTTTCTCAATTGGAAGAGACTCTGGTACTGGGAAAGATTAAGGGCAGGAGAAGAAGAGGATGACAGAAGATGAGATGGTTGGATGGCATCACCGACTCAGTGGATATGAATTTGAGCAAACTCTGGGAGACAGTGAAGGACAGGGAAAGCCTGGTGTGCTGCAGTCTGTGGGGGTCACAAAGAGTCAGACACTACTTAGCAACTGAACAACAACAACAATGTAATCAAATGATTTGTTAAAAGCAGAGAAACCTTTTATGGCTATGGTTAGACAGAGGGAAATGTGACTAAGAATAAGGGTCAGGGAGATGGAATTGTTGCTGGCTTTGCAAATGGAGGAAAGTGGCCACAAGCCAAGAAATGTGGGTGGCTGCCAGAAGCTGGATATAGTAAGGAAATGGGTCCTCCCTGGAAACTCTAGAAAGAAAACAGATACCTTGATTTTGGCCCCATAAGACCCATTTTAAAACTCAGGTCTACAGAAGTGTAAGATAATTAATTTCAGTCACCAAATTTATGATAATTTGTTATGGCAGCAAGAAAAAACAAATATACAGAGGTATAAATCATCTCATAAGAACATATAGAAGTTGTTTTGAGGTTAGATGGAATAATTCATGGCAGACCAATGCTATTGCTAAAAACTAGAAAAGCCAGAAAAAAATAAAAATTTACAGTTTTTAAACATATTAGAAAGGTGCAGAAACAATGAAGACTAGAGATACTAAAATTTCAGAGGAGAGAATCTTTCAAAAGTGGTCTAATGATCTATAGCTCTATTTTTCCTCAAAGCATTTATACATTCTGAGCATGGACAAGAGGTGAAGAATCAGGGCTTATATTATGACAAGGGTCATTGCTGTGACACAGAAAAACTAACAAAGCTTTTGATGGCTATAGGGAAATGGAGTGATGAAACTAGTGATGAAACTGACATACAGCCAGTTTCTCAATCATGACATCTACTGATTTATAAAGGTGTACGGGACTGCTAGGTAGATAACTCAAAAGTATCTGAAAAGTAGAGCAGATATTAGCGCAGTCTTATGGTGCTTAAGAAATAAAGATATACCAGGGCAAGAAGCCTTGAAAATACAAGAAGCAAAATTCATAGAAGTAATATTGACATTTGAGGAACTGGATTCTTAACCTGAAGACTGAACAATCTGGACTAGTGAGGGTAAAAAAACTTGGTCCTGGCTCAAGCAAAGGTTATTTCTGGGGGACAGAGCACCCAGCAGAATTGTTTCATGAAACACACTAGGCTAGAGAGGTAAAACTGAAGACTCGAAGAGCCTCAAACACAGAAAAGGTCCTTATTAAGGTATTTACTAAATTTTGAAGGTGTGCTAGGTATAAATCAGGTAACTTCAAAATAACAAAAGAGTTTCACTCAAAAGCTCAGTTGGGGGAAGAAAAACCACAGTGGGCCAATTTGAGAACAGTGAAATTGGAAAAAGTTTTCCTACTTCCATAGTGATGAGTACAAATGGTTTACAGTGCATTCTGAAGGGGCTGGAGCAGTCTGGGATCCATTAACTCTCAAAACTAACATCCCAAAGTCACCTGTCAAGATAAAACTTTACACTGAATAAAAACATCTGGGAAAAGAATCTAAATTGATCAGGGAAATAAAATAAGAAAAATTCTATATAAAAGTTGGAAAGAGAAAATCAGAAAATCTAAATTGCCACATTTTCAAACAAATGACCAAAACAGAAAAAGAAGAGCTCTCAATCTACAAAGTTAGAAAAGTAAATCTAAATCATACGTCCTTCTAAAATTTAAGGAAAAAATAAATTTGCACACACACAAATCATCATAAGTGGGTTAAGCTTCATAAAAAGTTTTTTAAGAGGGGGGGGGGAAAAGACCAAATAAGAGCCCTCGACAAATGCATGCCAGGAAAGATATGTTTGCAAAACAGATAAAAAATGTATTAAATTATCTATGCCCTCATGACAGACAGTTGACTTACCAAGAGTAAGTGGTCTTACAGGAGAACAACACAGAAACTTCTACATCTTTTATGATCTAGCCTTGGAAATCATACATTATAATTTCTGAAACAGTCTGTTGTTTACACAGATCAGCCCTATTCAGGCACAGTGGAAGGAAATTACACATTAATCACTTATACACGGAACTAACACTAATTGAAGGATAGAAGGGACAGAGTATAGTATACAATATGTTCTATGACAAGGTAGGTAAGTACAATTGTTCAAAAGTAGATGAGATAAAAATGTGGAAGGCATATGTTTTAAAAAAAATTAACTGTTTTTGGGTCATCTTTGGTGGTAGTTTGTTATTTTTGTCCTGAGAACATTTTGCTGAGAAAGCAAACGAGGACTTGTATTATATTCTTTTTATATTGTATGTTTTATCTTTTATATATGTATATTTTTATATTCTCTGGTATCTTTGAGAAATGAGACTTGATGTGGGAAATAAGGAGACACATATAAGATATACTGCATTGGCCATAATGCTCATTTGTTACAGAAAAAAAATCCTGAACAAACTTTCTGGCCAACCCAATAAATTAAGGGGAGGAATCTGTGATCCTAATTTAGAATCTGAATATATGAAGTATCATTTGTTTAAAAATATGTCTTTTCTAGTTCTGCCCGATGAAAAGACCTAAAAAACAATGACCAATTCTGTAGCATGAACACCACTAGCACACAAGTTTTGTTCTGAAAATATAACTGCCCATCAAAACAAACTAGAATTTCTTAGAGAAATGGGTGCCATCAGATCTAGGTGAGGAAATGTGCAAGACGAGCCTGGAACTGTTACAGCCTACCAAGGTCACGTCCAAAAGACTTGGGAGCCAACACGAAGAGCTTCCTATTGCCCAAAGTTACGCTCATTAAATAAATACTGTAACTCCACTTATATGCATTAATCACATATAATGTTATGTGTCTGTGTGTGTGTGTGTATATATATATATATATATAAAATCCAAAATACACAAAGCTCAAATTGTTAGAACAGGGAAATTAAAATTGGCAAATTACAAAGGGAGATTTTTAAAAACTGTTCTCTCAGTATCTGATAGAATTAACAGACAAGAAAAAATCAGTAAGGATAAAGAAAAACTGAACCATATTAACAAACCTGACCTAGTTGTCAAGCACACTACTCAACAAAAACAGATATGATGTGTTTTTTTTCTAAAATGCACTTGGAAGAAAAATGGACCACATATTGAGCATAAAAGAGATCTCAAAAGTTCCAGAAGACTGAAAACTCACGTGTACTCAAGCTACAGTAGAATAGAGCAAAAATTTCTTAAAAAAGAAAAAACAGACTCCTCCCACACCAAAAATGTTTGGGAATCTAGCAATATACTTTTAAATATCCAAAGGATAAAAGAAAAATTACAATGGAAATGGTAGCAAAAATATGACTCATTAGATGGGTATGAAATCTACAGTTTTAAATACATGTATACAATAGGAGAGAGAAGGCAATGGCACCCCACTCCAGTACTGTTGCCCAGAAAATCCCATGGACCGAGGAGCCTGGTAGGCTGCATGCAGTCCATGGGGTCGCTAAGAGTCAGACACGACTGAGCGACTTCTTTCACTTTCCACTTTCATGCACTGGAGAAGGAAATGGCAACCCATTCCAGTGTTCCTGCCTGGAGAATCCCAGGGACGGAGAAGCCTGGTAGGCTGCAGTCCATGGGGTTGCATAGAGTCGGACACGACTGAAGCAACTTGGCAGCAGCAGCAGCATACAATAGGAAAAAGCCTAAACTTCATGATGTGAATAGTCACTGAAAGTTTCTAAGAGAAAGAACAGTAAATTAACTCCAAAGAAAGAAGAAGGAAGTGATATAGACCAAAAATTAATAATGTAGGAAACATATATACAACAGAGCCAATAAAACCAAAAGTTGATTTTTCAGAGGGAAAAAGTAACAAAAATCTTATTATTCCTTTGTGAGACTGACTTCTCAGTTGCTTATAATAATCTCCAATTTACTATCATCATAGAAAAGTGATTTTAAAAAAAGAATAGCAAACATTATTAAATACTTTCTATATGCCTGTGCCATTCTAAATATGTTATATATACCAATTCTACTAATACAAGAAACCTATCAAGAAACTGGAATAGAACAGTACTTGCTGAACAGACTGGTTCCAGACGGAGCCTCCATAAAACAGCACACAGTCCTAGTTGCAGGCATACAGTAGCAATTTATTAAATTTGTTAAACTTACTAATCAACTTCAAAATTTTAATATTTAAACCATACTATTCCCTGGCAAATCATATACCCTTCTTGATTTATTCTTTCATTATATTATTTTCACAAATCTCACTCTAAATTGTCATTCTTTCCACAAGCCAACTGACTACTTAATGCTATCAAATTCATTTCCTAAGAAAAACACTGATTATATACTGATCACACAAGAAGAGGCTGCCCGTTAGCAGTGGGTATATGTGCTTTGTTTGGACCACAAAATGTTTTGTTTTAATGTGAATTAAAGATAACAAATTTATATAAAAATGAATACTTTTAAAAAATAATTGGAAGATCTGGCAACATTGTGCCTGAATTCCTATATGGCAACACTTTTATCTAGAGCTGAGTAGTGGTTTTTTCATCCAGAGAGGTTACAGACTTTCTCTATTGGTCACAGTACTCAACACCTACCTTAACTCTTGAATGCATCTGACTTCATGACTCCTGGATTTCAGGATAAAGTCTATGCGTCCTATTCTGTTTTTCCCACAATTTGGCCCAACAAGAACCTTTCAGTTTCACTGGATTATACCTCACAGTTTCCAGAATGAGTTTTATGTAAAAACATGAATTTCTAGACAGTATAGGCTGATAGGATTATATCACATTCTTATTTGTGCCAAAAAGCACCAGAAACTGGGGTTTCAGACACTGTAACAGAAGGACTGAGGTCTTTTTGTTGAAATTTTAGATTTTCTTGAAAAAATGTTTAAGTCAAAATGTCAAGAGTCTTCTCCTTACTCAACTAGGTTTTATTTCCAACGGGATCTTTCATGATCACTAACTTCCATTAACTTGTTTGAGACGGGTTCTCTTCATTTGTAAATGTCAAATTTCTGATACAGTATGTTTTACTCTCCTCTCTACTAATAAAATATTTAAGGATTTATGAAGGACCTTTTTACTGCCTCAGAAGAGGTTGATATTTAAATTCTTTGTGAAATAAAAACTTTTTACTTTTAAAAATTCTTTGTGATGTAATTTTTTAAAAAACCCAAAAAACCTTATGTTTGTATTCAAGACAATACAGCTTTGTCTGGGAGTCTCTTTCAGGCAGGACCGACGTGGACTTTGGCCTGCTCTGTATTTAGGGAGTGTGTTTTAGTGTACAGTTTGCAACGTGTGCCTCTGGTATGCTGCTGTTTGTTTCTGAACATGGATCTTGTGTTTCCATGTTTTCACATGTTTATGCTTAGGTATATTGTAGATATATGCATAAGACTGTATGTATTCTTAGAGCTTAGTGTTCAAGATCAAAGAGTATTAATATAAATTTAAATCTTGGCTCCAATCATCCTAAGTAGCTATGTGACCTTATATGGAAGTCATAACTTTTCAGAGGCTCAGTTTCTCATCTATGAAATAGTACTTCTTAATAGTACTCACTCTGTAAAATTATTATGAGGATAAAATGGAATAATAAATACATGCATGGTGCCTGGCCATGTAAATGTTTAATAAAGTTATTATTCCTATGTAACCAATTTCAGTTTTTCTCTGGAAAAACAATAACATTTCCTACTTATGCTTTTTATTCTTATCCTTCATCATATACTGTGCCATACTACTTTTTTAATCTTTCGTATTTCTTTTTTGGTTTAAAAATAATAACTGAATTACATAAGTTCCTTATGGAAAACTTGATTTCACGAAAATATCCCCAGTGCTTTGCATAGTCCAAGCAACAGAGGATGCAGATACTTGATGAAAATGTTCAATATATACCGCAAGAAAGAACTGAGGCAAAAAAAAAAAAAAGAATAATTTGAAGAGCTTGTGTTCAGACTGCTCTTAATGTAAAACAATTTAAGATACTGAGATTTAGTATATCATGTAAGTCAACGTGAGCAACCTTACTGCCTTCCACTCAAGAAAGGCAGGTCAGGGACAAAGACAAATTAAAGGAATTAAAAGAAGTGATGCTAAGGTCTTTTACTTTCGAGTAGGAAGGGGCTGTTTGTGTGTGTGTGTGTGTGTGTGTGTATGTGCATGTATATGTATACTTACATTGCTTTTGTTAAAGGCATTAGAAAGCTGCTTAAACAACACTGTGAGTAGTGCCGAGATTCCTGAGGGCAGGGGTGAGCTAACAGCCTACAGCTGTTATTTTCCTAGGGGCATTTGTGAATTCTGAGAACAGAACAAGAAGTTGAGAAAAGCATGCTTTGTCACAGGTCCACTGCTGGAGGACAAACCAACCAGCAGTGTTTTGGCAGTCTTACTATGTTGGACAAAACTGAAAATCCGAGAGGCCAAAACTCAATGAGACACACTGGGTGCAAAACCGCGTCGACGGGTCCTCAATACACTTGCAGAATATCTGAGACTGTCAAAGCTCCGCAAAAGTCTCTGAAAAAGTTTCTGCTATCCTGCCTGAGAAGATGAGCTTTATAAATAGTACCTATGAGAACGAAGCATGTGAGCAGGAAGGGGTCTGTAATCACACCAACTCTCAGGTAGAAGTCAAAAGGACTGAAAATGAAGAACTCAATAGGTTTTTAAAAAAATATTTAGAGAAAAATTGCAAAGATGAAGAGTTCTTGTACACAGGAATGTCACCCTTCATCCAAGTTCTCTTAATGTTAACATCTCATATAAGTAGAGTAAATTTTGCAAAACTAAGAAATTAACATTGTATACTATTACCTAAACTACAGACTTTATTTGGATTTCACCAATTTTTTCAATAATGTATTATTTCTGTTCCAGGATCCAAAATAGGATGCTGTGCTGCATTTAGTCATCGTTTCTCCTTTGTTTCCTCGAATCTGTGATAAGTTTCTGTGCTCTCTCTTTCTCAAGATTTTGACATACTAGTCAGCTATTTCGGAGAAGGCGATGGCACCCCACTCCAGTACTCTTGCCTGGAAAATCCCATGGACGGAGGAGCCTGGTAGGCTGCAGTCCATGGGGTCATTAGGAGTCGGACACGACTGAGCGACTTTACTTTCACTTTTCACTTTAATGCATTGGAGAAGGAAATGGCAACCCACTCCAGTGTTCTTGCCTGGAGAATCCCAGGGACGGGGAGCCTGGTGGGCTGCCGTCTCTGGGGTCGCACGGAGTCGGACACGACTGAAGCGACTTAGCAGCAGCAGCAGCAGTCAGCTATTTTGTACAATGGAGACGGCAATGGCAAACCACTCCAGTACTCTTGCCTGGAAAATCGTGTCCAACTTTTTGTGACCCCATGGACTGTAATCTGCCAGGCTCCTCTTTCCATGGGATTCTTCTCAGCAAGGATATTGGAGTGGGTTGCCATTTCCTCTTCCAACCCAGGGATCAAATCTCTGTCTCTCGCATTGGCAGATGATTCTTTACCACTGCGCCACCTAAATTATTATTTCTTTTTTCCATGTTCTATTCTTAGACATAAATCAAGCCCAGCCCAAGAGCAAGAGAAGAATTAAGCTCTATTCCTTGGAGTGGGCAATATCAACAACTATTATTTAGGATTCTTCTGTAAGGAAGATTGGTCCATTCTCATCATTACTCATTCATCGTTTCACTTACATCAGTGTGGACTCATGGATATTTATTTCACTGTCTGGATTATAATTCAATACTAATGCTATTTATTTTGTTGCTCAAATTATTCAAGAAATGGCCAGTTGGGGGGCTCATTTAGGTTGCTCCTGTGTCCTTTAGATATGCCCCATTCCTCTTACATTTTGAACAATTCATCACTTTCCATAACGTAAGATGTTCCAGGCTCTACCCTGAGAATTAACTATCGCTCCAAGAAAAAAGGCCTGTTGATTTTTATAGAAAATAAATATTCAGAAATAATAGGTATTAGATCTTGGAGCTGGGTATGCTTATTGCTATTGGGTTGTCACTCCCTCTAGGCCCTTTCAAAGGGTAAAGACAGGAAAATACACGAGTATACTAACACATGTATACTCATATCTATAACTCTGAATTAATCTGTCTGTATATATTTAAAAAAAACCATGAATTAAAATTGTCATCTCAGACTCTAATCCAGCTTCACAGAGTTCATTCTAGCTTTATCCATCTTGTTTCTTTGTAACTTCTTTTTCTGACAGTGAGAAACCTGGTTATTTTATCCACAATTTATTTACTTATTTGTCCAACTCTCATATAAATGTAAAGCATTTTCAGAGTTGTTAATCCATATCACTGTGTAAAGCACATTTATCTACTAGAGCAAGGGTTGGCAAACAGCTCCCAGGGCAATTCTGGCCCTTTGCCTGTTTTGGTATGACTGATAACTGAGAGTAATTTTTATATTCTTAAATGACTAGCTGGGGAAAGAATATTTCATGAAAATTTCATGGAATTCACATTTTAGTGGACATGGATAAAGTTTTACTGGAACACAGTCATGACCATTTGTTTATGTGTTGTCTATGACTGCTTTTGTGCTCTGTTAGTAGAGTTGAGTAGTTATATGACAGAGATCCCACAGCATACACACAGAAAATAATTACTATCTGACTCTTTCCAGAAAAAGTTTGGTAATTTCCAAATAAGAATAGAGTGATCATGTAGTTCTTCTTGGCTTTAGCTTTACAGTATCCAGCCAAAACACCATATTTCAAAGTTATTTAGATAAGCTAATTTAAAGACAAGTCTTGTAATTTTAATACTGCTAGTTCATTATAATCTACATTAAATCTTCAAGAGTTAACATCACACTTTAAATTTTTATATAATAAATTTAACTCTTTCTAATGTATATTAGAAGAGTAAAATATTCTGTCTCCCCCCACCAAGTCATTTAAAAATATAAAAATTACTCCTAGCTATCAGCCATTTTCCTAGGAGTTTTGACAAATATATTAAGTCATATATCAGTTATACCAGTATATTAATCAGTCTCTGCACCCTAAAAATTCCCATGAGGCGAGTTTCTTTGCAGTTAACAGCTTCTGTGTCTCCTAACCTTTGCTATTTTAACAATGTCATATAAATAAAATCATACAATGTGTAGCTCTGGGGTTCTGGCTTTTTACATTTAGCAAACTAAATTTAAGATTCATCATGTAACATACATTAATAGCTTACTCTTTTTTATTGCTGAATTATATTCCACTGAGCTGTACCATAGTTTGTTCACTGTTCACAATTAAAGAACATGCTGTTTTTGGAAATGATGCATAAATTTTCTATAAACATTCACGTACAGGTTTCTGTGTGAAGACAGGCTTTTAGTTCACTTGGGTAAATAGCTAAGAGAAGGACTGCTGGGTAATATGGCAAATAGGAAAACGAGTCCGTCAAGGCTGTATATTGTCACCCTGTTTATTTAACTTATATGCAGAGTACATCACGAGAAAAGCTGGACTGGAAGAAACACAAGCTGGAATTAAGACTGCCGGGAGAAATATCAATAACCTCAGATATGCAGATGACACCACCCTTATGGCAGAAAGTGAAGAGGAACTCAAAAGCCTCTTGATGAAAGTGAAAGTGGAGAGTGAAAAAGTTGGCTTAAAACTCAACATTCAGAAAACGAAGATCATGGCATCCGGTCCCATCACTTCATGGGAAATAGATGGGGAAACAGTGGAAACAGTGTCAGACTTTATTTTTGGGGGCTCCAAAATCACTGCAGATGGTGACTGCAGTCATGAAATTAAAAGACGCTTACTCCTTGGAAGGAAAGTTATGACCAACCTAGATAGCATATTCAAAAGCAGAGACATTACTTTGCCAACAAAGGTTCGTCTAGTCAAGGCTATGGTTTTTCCTGTGGTCATGTATGGATGTGAGAGTTGGACTGTGAAGAAGGCTGAGCGCCGAAGAATTGATGCTTTTGAACTGTAGTGTTGGAGAAGACTCTTGAGAGTTCCTTGGACTGCAAGGAGATCCAACCGGTCCATTCTGAAGGAGATCAGCCCTGGGATTTCTTTGGAAGGAATGATGCTAAAGCTGAAACTCCAGTACTTTGGCCACCTCATGCGAAGAGTTGACTCATTGGAAAAGACTCTGATGCTGGAAGTGATTGGGGGCAAGAGGAGAAGGGGACGACAGGATGAGATGGCTGGATGGCATCACTGACTCGATGGACGTGAGTCTGCATGAACTCCGGGAGTTGGTGATGGACAGGGAGGCCTGGCGTGCTGCGATTCATGGGGTCGCAAAGAGTCAGACACGACTGAGCAACTGATCTGATCTGATCTGATATTTAAACTTACACAAAACTACCTTCAAACTGTCCTCAAGAGTGGCTGTAAGTTTAAGCATTCCCACCAGCATTAAATGATAATTCCTGTTGGTCCATATCCTTGACAGTATTTTGGGGGTTTCTTTTTAGGGAGGCACTGGGGGGTAGTTTCATTTAACAAATTCTAACAGGTGTGTAATAGTATCTCAGATTGTGTTAATTTGCATTTCTATGACTACTGAGCATCTTTTCATATGCTAACTGGATAAAATGTCTGTTCAGATCATATGCCCAGTTTTAATTTTATTTATTTTTTTATTGTTGAGCCTGAAGAGTTGTTTTATATATTTCAGTTTTGGATACAAGTCCTTAATTATATATGTGATTTACAAATATTTTTATTCAGACAAGGGTTAATCTTTCTATTATTTTAACAGTGTCTTCATAGAGCAAAAAATTTTAATTTTAATAACATTTATCAATAACTTGCCTTTTCCTTTATAGGGCTTCCCTGGTGGCTCATATGATCCCTGGATCAGGAAGATCATCTGCAGAAGGAAATGGCGACCCACTCTAATATTCTTGCCTGGAGAATCCCAAGGGCACAGAAGCCTGGCAGGCTGCAGTCTACAGGGTCACAAGAGTCAGACATGACTGAGTGACTAACACTTTCACTTTCCTTTTCCTTTATAGATCATGTGTTTGATGTCGTATCTAAAGTCGTTTTAAAATATAAATTAAATGGATTTTCTACTATGTTTATGCTGTGCTTAGTTGCTCAGTCATGTCCAGCTCTTTTGCAACCCCATGGACTGCAGCCTGCCAGGCTCCTCTTCCATGGGGATTCTCCAGGCAAGAATACTAAGGTGGGTTGTCATGCCCTCTTCTAGGGGATCTTCCCAACCCAGACAGCGAACACAGGTCTCCTGCATTGCAGGCAGATTCCTTACTGTCTGAGGCACCAGGTAAGTCCCAGTATACTGGAGTGGGTAGCCAATCCTGTCTCCAGGGGATCTTCCTGACCCAGGATTCACACCTGGGTCTCCTGCATTGCAGGCATATTCTTTACCAGCTAAGCTACCAGAGAAGCCCCTACTATGTTTTAGGTCTATGATATATTTTTGATATATTTGTAATTATGTGTTAGCAGTTTGTTTTTGGTTGTCCACAACCATGTGTTAAAAAGAGAATAAATGCAAAGACTCCATTTAATTGGGTTTATACTTTTGTTAAAGATCAGTACTTGTGTGGGTCTATTTCCAGAGGATTTCTTCTATTCCTTGATATCTGTGTCTATAAGTTAATCAATACCACAGTCTTCATTGGTGGCACGGTGATAAAGAATCCACTTGCCAGTGCAGGAGCCACAAAGGACTCGGGTTCAGTCCTTTGGTTGGGAAGATCTCCTGGAGTAGGAAATGGCAACCGGCTCTAGGAGTCTTGCCTGGAAAATTCCAGGGACAGAAGATTCTTGCAGGCTACAGTCCAGGGGTCACAGAGTTGGACACAACTAAGTGCCTGAGCGCACACACACACACACACACACACACAGTCTTCACTGCTGTGCTTTATAGTTAAATCTTAAAATTAGGGGGTGGCTCCTCCAATTTTGTTCTTTCAGAACTTATTTGGTATCTCAAGTACTCTTCCATTCACATTTTAGAATCAGCTTATCAATATCCACTTGAAAGCTCGATGGGGTTTTATGATTTCATTGAAAAATAGAGTTCAAACTGGGAAAAACTGACATCTTAACATTAAGTCTTCCAACCAATGAATATGGTGTAACTCTCTGTTTTAGTTCTATCTTCTTTGATTTCTTTCAACAGTGTTTTGTAGTTCTCAGAATGCACATCCTGCATTCTGTATAATCCTGCTAGAATTATATGTAAGCACTTCAGTTTCTGGTGCTATTGTAAACTATATGAATTTTCTTTTTTAAAATTCTAATTGTTCATGGCTAGTATATAGGAAAAAATTACTTTCTTTTTATCCTGTGACATTGATAAACTTACTTCTTAGGAGTTTTTCTGTAGATCATTTGGAATTTTCTACATAAATAACCATATCCTTTGCAAATAGTTTTGTTTCTTGCCTTCTAACCTTGATGCCTTTTATCTATGTTCTTATCTATCTGTATTATCTAAGACTCCCAGTATGATGTTAAAGAAATGGTGAGAGAGGGCTTGCTTGCCTTGCTTCTGAGCTTAGGGGGAGAAAGCATTTAGTCTTTCACCATTAAGTATAATGTCAGCAGTTAGGTTTTTTAAAGATGCTTCTTAATTACGTTAAGGAAGTATGCTTCTACCTCAACTTTACTGACAGTGTTTAACATGAATAGAGTTAAACTTTGCTGTATACTTTTTCTGTCTATTGAAATGACACAGAACAAAATGTATTTACTCTGTTAACAGGATGAATTTACATTGTGTTTCTGGAATAAGTCCACTTGATTACAATACATTTTCATTTTTATATATTGCTGATTCTAATTTCCTAACATGTTGTTAAGGATTTTTATGTATATATTATATGGGATTTTGGTCTATTTTTCTTTTCTTGTAATGTCATTATCTATTTGACATTAGAAGAAATATTGATATCATGAGATGACCCAGGATGTATTTTTTCTTCTATTTTCAGGAATGTATAAAACCAGCATTATGTTTTCCTTAAAGGTTTGGTTGAATTCACTATAGAAAGCCTCTGGGCTTAGGGTTTTCTTATATGGGAGATTCCTAACTTTAAATTAAATTTCTTTAATGAGATAAAAAATTAAAAGCATCAAAACAAGCATAAGATACATATGATATACAGTCTAAAGACCCTATAGAAGTGTAATTTGAAATTCCAGAGGGACAGTATTGGAACAGAAGCAATGTTTAAAGAAAGAATGAATGAGTTTTCCAAAACTGATGAAAGATATCAACTTAAAAATTTAAGAAGCTCTGCAAACAGTATAGAATTAATCCAAGAAAACTACACTTAGGCATATCATAGTAAGATTACTAAACACAAAGTTGAAGAGCAAATCTTAAATGCAAGAGTGTGGGGAAACCCTACAGTACTTCAAAGGAATGACAGGTGACTATTCAAGTGACACAGAAGAAGCCAGAAGACAGTGAATGGCTTCCTTAAAGTGTCAAAGGAGGAAACTCCCTAGTGGTCCAGTGGTTAGACTCCATGCTTTCACTGCTGAGAGCAGAGGTTCAATCCCCGATTAGGGAACTAAGATCCTTGTGGTATGGCCAAAAAATAGGAAGATAAAATGCCAAAAGGAAACAGCCACCAACCTGGATCTAATACAGAATTTTATATCCAGTAAAACCAGCCTACATAAAAGTAGAACCATGATATTTTTAAAAAAACAAAATTGGAATTCAAAGCCAGGATAGTAACATTAAAGAAAGTACTACAGGGAGGAGGAAGATGACTCAAAAACTGAAATTGGAACATGGAACCTCAGGAAAGGATGAAGAATAACAGAAAAGGTAAATATGTGATTAAAATGAATAAACATTACTACAGAAACAAAATGAATTTGTTGTATGTTTTATATATGTAGAATCAAAATGCAAGATAATAGATATCAAAAAAATGAGACAGGTTAAAAAAACAGTAAATGTTTTTAGGTCCCAACATTATTGGCGAGGTCAACAAAGAAATAATTTGTTATGTATGCAAGTTGCAATCTCTAGGGCAACCAATAACATAGTTAAAAAAAGTGGATAACAAGTTAATAAAAAGGAAAAGGATTATAAAAAAGTTATTAATTCAAATGAAAGCTGCATCAGTCTACATGAAAATTCTAGATTTTCAATCTGGAAAAAAATCTCATGTGCTATTCACAAGATACACACTTTAAATATAATGATTAAAAAAAGGATGGAAAATATATACCATGTATATATGGCCAAAATAAAGTTGCTATAACTGTACACCTAGCAGTGTAGGTGCTGCTACATAGTACTATGAAACAAGAAATAATACTAGAAATAAAAAAGACACTTTACAATAAAAGATTTGTATCACAGTCTGAAATCTGTATCCAACCAACATGGCTTCAAAATATATAAAACAAAGTTAACAGAACTACAAAGAAAAAGAGATATCCACAGTCATAGAACTTGAAACTTTCTTGAAATTTGCCACCTTCCTCCACTATGCAGAAAAAATAATTCCAACTAGATCATATGTTTAAATGTGAAAGAAAACAAAAAGTCTTTAGAAGAAAACATAGGATGGAGTCCTGAAGTAGACTAACAGAAGAAATTTTCACATACTGAGGGATGGAGAAGTCATTCTGGCCTGTCCCTCATGTGGCTTGAACTTTACGCTAAGTACAGCCAGCAGTTCTTATGAACTTTATCGAACTCAAGGATACTAGCAGTTCTCAAGACAACATCTGCAGCAGCAATCAGCTGCAATCTTAAGATCACAAAGGTCTCCTCTTATGACTACACAGCCATTTCGACCATAACCAACCCTAACTTATTAACTCATCTATCTATAACTCTGTGGGTTTTGCTAATATAAGCCTCCTCCATTTTGCAGTCTGGCAGAACACAATTCAAGAGCTACTCCGTCACAGTTCAAATCTCTTGGGCTATAGTTCTCAGTCTGGCTCTAATAAAACCTTTCTATTCTTATTTTAGATTGTTTATTGATTATTTCCACTGATAAGACAAACATTCTAAAAATGCTAATACAAAAGATAAATTGGATTCATTGGACTTAAGAACTTCTTTTCTTCAAAAGATATCATTAAAAGAAAGAAAAGGCAAGGTACAGAGTGGGAAAAGAAAATTATGAAGCATATATCTGACATATCAAGAATCTATATGGAAATTTTAACAAATTAAAAGAGACAATGCAGTATAAAAATGGGCAAGTAACTTGAACAAATACTCACAAAAGAGAATACCCAAACAGTCAATAAACTAGTCACCAGGAAACAGCAAATTGAAACCATTATGTGATAAAACTACTTCTCACAGTCAAAATGCCAAAATTAAAATGCATGTATGCACACACACATATACATGCACACAACCTATCAAGCAGAAGTGAGCATACGAAACAAACTGAACTCATTCACACTAGTAGTGGGAGTGTAAATCATTAAAATCACTTGGAAAAGCTTAATGTTTATACAGTTTATGACTGAGCAATACAGTGGTGGCAACATACCCAAATAAAATGTATACAATGTTATCTGAGGATACATACTGTTCATAACAGTTCTAAAATAGCTCAAACCAGAAACAACCCAAAGGCCCATCGATAGATGAATGCATTAACCAATGGTAGTATTTTCACACAATGAAATACCATGCAGCAGCAAGAGTGAAGAACTAGGTAACAAGATGTCTGCATTGCAAAAATATCCGAACTGGAAAAACAAAATGAAATAAGTAAGAAAAAAAAAGGGAAAAGACACGGTAGGATGTCACTGCTATAAACATAAAAACATGCAATACTTTTACTTCTAATCTTCTAACACTTCTAATCTTGTTATTAGAAGTTAGGATAATGTTAACCTTGGGAGAGGCAGTCACTGGGACTATCTGTAATTATACTTTGAAAACAAGTTTAATTTAAAATTATGCATAATTGAAGCTTTCAACTATATAAAATGATGCCAATGTCACATAATCCAGTTACATTCCCAGGACCAAGCTTGGTGTCCAACATGACTCCTGATAAACAATTGTTTTTAAATAAATGACTGAAACAAGATACCAAACATAAAAAGAATAATATACTGTAATTATTTCCCACCTGTCATTTATTTATATGTTCATTTGCCTTATGTCAGATTTTCATACTGATGTTATTTAGTACTAAACTGATAAACCTGACCTCTTCTTGTCCTCTTTTAAGTATTTAAATAGCATAAAAATCAGCTGGGAAACCTCCAAAACACATGTCTCATCCCTCCTCTCATTCTACCATTCAATCAAATCTATTTGCAGGAAATGGAATTTATTCTGCGTCATAAAATAAGAGTTCCCGTATTTTGAAGGCTGTGAAAAATTATCGTGAAATCACTACTTACTGACTCTTTATGAGATAGGTATCACTAATATTTTTTTTATAGTTAACATGATCTGTGTCAAACATTTTGCATAATGACTCAGGTCAGGCAGGAAGTTAGATATGTTCCCTTTAGCTAAACCACTGACTTCCATTAAATGGAGGTTGTATCTTTTCTTTTCCTTCCCAGGGATTAAATATTGTGAGCGTTAAACATCTTGGGTGGTTTTCATGCCTAATTTAAAAAAAAGCCTTCAAGAGAAAAATTTAGAAACTAACATATAAATGTCTTTGATGAGCCTGATGTGATTTCAAGACATTCTTTACCCGGTCATGGATCTCATCACAGTTGGAAGGTGAACACCAATCAGAATGGAACCTGTAGGCATAAAAAACAAAGATGATTGCATTCCAGAGGGAGAGAAAAATAAATCACCAAATGCCAGACACATAGTTATTTTTTCTTATCCCTTTGTGATAACATATAAGGATTAGAATAACATATTTTCTTTCTTTGAGGATGAGAGACAGATATAAAATCAAATACTCAACCTCAACTATAGTATTAGGTCCTCACAATATGTTCAATTCATAGTCTAACAAAGTTGGACATGCTTTGGGGACAGCAAATCTATATACCTAACCATTTTAACAATGTCCATATATAATTCTTTAGAGCTTTATCTCTAAACAAAGATATAAATTTTTATATTAGAGCAATAATTCCACATACAGTACCTTTAAAATTATTTTCCATTCTTGGAATTAAACATGCCAAAGAAGAACTAAAGCAGCCCATCATTTCTCTTTCTCATGCATTTCCCAAACACAAAGCTGGCACTAGTATAATTAAGATATCTTGCTTTATCTAAGTGATAACGAAAATTTCTACATCCATCTGATTATAATGTATCTACATGACATATTCTTGATAATTCCTTTATAAAGGAAGTACGTGAAAATCACTCAGTCGGGTCCGACTCTTTGCGACACCATGGACTATACAGACCATGGAATTCTCCAGGCCAGAATACTGGAGTGGGTAGCTGTTCCCTTCTCCAGGGGATCTTCCCAACCCAGGGATCAAACCCAGGTCTCCCGCATTGCAGGCAGATTCTTTACCAGCTGAACCACAAGGGAAGCCCAAGAATACTGGAGTGGGTAGCCTATCCCTTCTCCAGTAGATCTTCCCGACCCAGGAATCTAACCAGGGTCTCCCGCATTGCAAAAGGATTCATTATAAAGGAATGAGTTATTAAAATGCTAATAGTTTGCTTAAAACCTTCTAGCTTCTAGTTTGTCCTTACAAAGTTATAATTTTATGTGTTTACACAAAGTATAAACTATTAGGCAGGATAAATGACTTACATAATCTGTTTTAAAGAATGCAATCAATAATGGATGATCAACTATATCTAAATCTTAATCTCCTGCATTTGTAATAGGAAGTGTTGCCTGCACTGATGGAAATATATTGGCAGGCCTTATTACTGGCTACGTATGTAACACATCTTGAAAATCAGAGACTCAAATGTGCAGCTCCAGGAGGATCTCTTTGATGATACTGAGAGAGGATCCACTAGTCTGTGCTGTGGTATAAGGAATGACTGCCTAACAGTCTTACTGCATTTAGAAAGCAAAACCTTTAGCATGAGAATATCAGCTCCTATTAAATTAGATTTGCTATTATTTCTTAGTCTGATTTTATTAATAACTCTATAAGCTAATATAATTATTATGCCATAATATTAATATTTATACTTTGAAGAGAAAACTGGTTTTGAAACATAACACTTATAATCAGAAGTGAAACCCGTTTATGGTGTACTAACTCTACTGGAGTTATTCTTTTGAAAGGATTAAAGCAAAAAGGACCTTCATGATAAATAAATAAAGTCATTTGCTTAGAGTCGCTGATAAAGCTTTCAAAATGTGTTTATTCCTATACATGATAAGGAGTCAGCATTTTACAGCAATCTTAGAGGAAAACTTATTTAATTTTAATGAATATGTACCTAGAAAAAATAGAGCTCTATGTTCTGTCATACTCCCAATTTTGCCAAGGACATACAATCTATGTTTACATCAGTTTAAATTGTTTATTGATTCCAATGGATTGTATAAACACTCTAGTATATTTCTCAGTGACCTAAAAGCCAGATCATAGAAAGTCTTATATTTAAACATGTGGTACTAAGCATGCTAAAAAGAACAAAATGTTTTTTCTTTTGGTAATATGTCTTAAAGACATATTGTCTGATATATTTTACTTTCCTTTACAGACTAGATCTAGATTTTTTTAGAAAATACACTCGAAGTAGAGGTGTTCTTAGTGAAAATAAAAAAGTTTATTTATATTATAAAGTACTAAAATAAAATTTTATCAACTTATTTAGATGTGTTCAAACTAAACAACTATTATATTCTTTAATTTTAAAAGTACCTCAAATTTCTTCCAGTCATAGGTAAAATATGTAATGTTTAACATTTGAATCACTGGTATCCTTCTAGCAAAGAACTTATTTATCTATATCTACTATCCAACGCCAAAATAAATGCTGTCACCTACTCTAAACCATCCCCTGCACTGAAATATGAAAAAGGGACAGCTGACATTAGCTAGCCTCAATAAAGAAGTTTTGAAAACAGCCTCAATGAAGAATTTATCAACCTGACTTCAAAATACTGAGACAAAATTATATACAAGGAAAAAAAAACAACACAAGATTAAATTTGATATTTTACTATAGCAGTAGACAATTGCAGACTTCTTCAAAATATGCAAAAAGATAGAAAAATAAATCAAGGTTTATAATAAGATATTCAAGGAGTTATAGGTTTAAAAAATGCTTGAAAACCTACAGATATAGCAAAGAACCTAATCAAGAAAACCACAAGTGCTTAATTCTAAAAGTAGGGAAAAGCAGAGTAGCACCAACTGAATGTTTGAGCATCAGAGCAGTCGTGGAAGCAAAGAAAGTCCCCTGGTAACAGAGACACAAGTTATCAGACTTCAGTAGAAAAACCTCTCTTTAAGAGCTTCTCTTGAACTTTTAAAACCTACAGATACACAGACATATCTCTCTATATAGATGTACCTACCTACCTATCTGAACTTATATCTATATAGATCTTATACCTATATATAGAACTTATACCTATATAGATCTACCTACCTACCTACCTACCTACCTATCTGAACTTGATTTCCAGAGGCATGATTGACTTTAAGTAACGTTAGTCAAAATTCCCTAATTTAGGATGAGTGTTTCTAGCATTCCTTCATATACCTATTTCAAATGGTTACAGGACTAACGATGAAACAAATTTATGTGTTCATAACAGGGGTGCTTTAGTACAGTTACCAAACTGGCACACTCTTGTTTGAATCATTGGTTTTGAGATGAACTTTTGATAGATTCTCTACAGCTAATTTAAACTTTCTTATTTATGCCTGATGCCCCTAGCACACTGTAGAGATTTAGTGTGCCTCTTTAGCTTTTTGATACCATGTGTGATGATAGATTATATTTCTATGTGTTGACGGTATATCTCTTAGGTTTTCAAATTTCTACAAAATTTCTTAAATACCGAGGGTTGGGTTTGTTTGCTTTTTTTTTTAATTTATGACAATTCTTGTTTTCTATGTTACTAAATGTGAGGGAGGCAAGGAATTTTCAATTTGGATTCAACAACAACAAAAACAGATGAAGAGGAATTATTTCTTTCACATTCAAATTATAACAAGTGTCTTAACTTTGTTTGCCAAAACGTTTTTAGAGGGAGAACTAGATCATTAACATGATTAAGATTCTCTTGGCAGTTGGGGATAGGTAATTTGATGAAAGCAGGTGCCATGAACCCATAATATACAGTATCATTATTATCAGTAAAAGAAAAAATATAACCTATGCTATTTTTATACATAAGTCATGACTATAATGTTAAATTCCTATGAATCTCTTAAAAACAATTATCATATACTCTATTTTTCACTTTGGGAACTACAATATTTAATTAGGGTTAAAGTGACTCTAATTAATAAACTCACTATAGTTAATAAACTCACTTTGAGAGAACTGAGCTGGGGAGGAGTATCTGACACTGTGCAATATGTTCTAAGCAAAAACAATTTAAAGTAACTCTCTTAAAATCAAATAACCCTTTTGCAAATAATCACGTGACATACATAATTACTGCCTGCTCTTTTCTAATGATTATTCAAAAATTAATACAGAAATAGAAACTAAGCATTACCTTTCCCTGAGAGAAGCTCGATTTAACACAGGGCTTGGAGAATGCTTCGGCATGGTAGAGGGTGCTGAATGAACAAGTAAGGTCCTGGCTGAATGCTGGGGCTTGCTGCATGACCTTGAACTCAAGTAGTCTTCGCACCTTTCCAAAGACTCATCGAAGTCTCTCCCATGAGGTGTTCTGATGACCTGTTTAAAAATTACATATGTAAAAAAAAAAAAATTACATATGTATACACAGGATATATATATATATATATATATATATATAGTGACATTATACACATACACATACAACATTTGTAAAAATAAAAAAAATCAAATATAATGTCACAGCTATATTTGAAGATAAATTTCATTAGGGGGTTCCCTGGTGATCTAATGGTTAGGATTCCATGCTTTTACTACCATGGCCTGGGTTCATTCCCTAGTTGGGGAACTGAGATCTCACAAACTGCATGGCAAAATAGGTTTAAAAAAAAAGATAATGTATGTAAAAACACATGAAAATTCTCAACACAGAACAAGTCCTCAGTAAGTGGATTCAAACGTTAAAAGCTATTTTGGGCTTCCCCAGTGGCTCAGCAATAAAGAATCAGCCTGCTAATGCAGGAGACGTGGGTTCGATCCTTGCGTTGGGATGATACCCTGGAGAAGGAAATGGCAACCCACTCTAGTATTCTTGCCTGGAAAATCCCCTGGACAGAGGAGCCTGGCAGGCTACAGTCCAGGGGGCTGCAGAGTCAGATAAAACTGAGCTACTGAGCATAGCAATCGTTACTACCACTATATGACTAAACATTGAATAATCTGACTATTCAATCCACATGTCCAAAATCACTGCAGATGGTGACTGCAGCCATGAAATTAAAAGACACTTGCTCCTTGCAAGAAAAGCTATGATCAACCTAGACAGCATATTAAAAAGCAGAGACATTATTTGCCAACAAAGGCCCGTCTAGTCAAAGCTATGGATTTTCTAGTAGTCATGTGAGGATGAGAGTTGGACTATAAAGAAAGCTGAGCTCCAAAGAATTGATGCTTTTGAACTGCGGTGTTGGAGAAGACTCTTGAGAGTCCCTTGGACTGCAAGGAGATCAAGCCAGTCAGTCAATCCTAAAGGAAATCAGTACTGAATATTCATTGGAAGGACTGATGCTGAAGCTGAAGCTCCAATACTTTAGCCACCTGATGCTGGGAAAGATTGAAGGCGGGAGAAGCGGACGATAGAGGATGAGATAGTTGGATGCCATCATCGACTCGATGAACATGAATTTGAGCAAGCTCCGGGAGTTGGTGATGGACAGGGAAGCCTGGCATGCTGCAGTCCATGGGGTCACAAAGAGTCAGACACAACTGAGTGACTGAACTGAAAATCTATAGAACTTTATCAATTCCAAGGCCTTTTGAGTAGGAATGGGGTAAAGGTAGGGATGGATATATAAAGCAAAGGACAAATACACATGAACTGATAATAGTCTAGCTATGAGGCCAAACAGAACAGAATGCTAGTCCTCATACTCATCCATTGCTTCATAATAAATCAAGGTAGATAAATGAATAAATTCCTACCCTTGTAGAACTTACATTCTAGTAAAATTTACATTCTAGTAAGGAGAAACAGATTTAAAAACACACAACCCCCTGTAAAATAAATAGGTAAAATACACAGTATATTGAAGGATGGTAAATACCATGGGAGGAAAATAAAGGAAATAAGAAGTGCTGCCAGGTGGGGTGGGAGGGATATGTAGGGAAGCAGCTGTAATTTTACATAGGGTGGTCAATGGGGACCTCACAGAGAGAACCGCCCTAGCAAAATTCTATGGAGTATAGGCCTGAAGACCCTATTAAACATCACAAGACGTAAATCATGGGGACATTCCAGAAAGAGAGAAACAAACAAAAACCACACACAAAGATCCTGTGGGTGGGGTAGGGTATATGCCTGATAATTAGAAATACCAAGAAAGCCAATAGGGCTAGATTGAATAGTAGGAAATAAAGTAAAAAAGGCAAATTTTAAGGATTTAGACTTCTATTTTGAAAAGACAAGTTCTTTTATTTATTTTTTTGGGGGAAATAATATCTTCTTGGCTACTGTGTCAAGAACAATCTATAGTGTCCATGGGCAGAGTCAAGGAAATCAATTAAGAAATTATTAACAACAAAGCATGGAAGAGAATGCTGGCTTGCCTCTGAGTGATGGCAGTGGAGGCAAAAAGTGATCAGATTCAGATGCCATCTGGAAGATACAGTCCACAGGAACTGCTGATAGACTGTCAATGAGAACATCAAAGTTTTTTGGTGAAAGCAGCTGGAAGAATTGAGTTTGTGTAAATTAGTTATGCCCTTCCAATGGGACAGATGGAAGAATAAGATATTAGGAGTCTGGTTTTTGATATGTTGAGCTTCACGTATCTATCAATCATCCAAACTATCAGAGTAGAGGTTCAGGGGAAGACTCAAGGTTAAACATATAAACTGGTCATTTTTAGAGTCTAAATGGTATTTAAAAATATGGCACTAAGTGATATAACCAAGGAAGTGAGCATAAATAGGAAACCTCTGAAAACTGAGCCCTGGGAATACTCCACTGTTTATAATCTGGGAAGATGAGAAGCAGACTAAGGAATGGCCAGGAAAAAGGGGAAGAAAATGGAGAATGTATTATGCTGGAAGTCAATTAAATAATGTATTTCAAGGAAGGGGAGTAACTAGTTCAGTCTAATGTTGCTGATAAGACAAGGTAGAAAAGACTTGGAATAGTATCAATAATTTTAATAAGAGTAGCTTTGATGGAGTGATGGGAGTGTTAATCTGGAGTTAAATAAATTCAATTCCTCTTTCTTGTTCCTTAACACATATTTAACTTCCCATCACCATATTACTGGAGAAGGGAATGGCTACACACTCCAGTATTCTTGCCTGGAGAATTCCCTGGACAGAGGAGCCTGGTGGGCTACAGTCCATGGGGTCGCAAAGAGTCAGACAGGACTGAAGCAACTTGGCATGCAAGCACCAAGTGCTGAGACTACAATAGTGAACACGACAAAGTCCCTGCCTTTATGAAATTTTGTCCTAGCAGTTATTATCAACTAAATATTTGACCTTTAAGAAGGTCACTATGACCTTTCATCTTTCTCAGACTCATTTCTCCAGGTTTAATAATGGCTACCTTATATCTAAAAATCTTCCATAATTTATTTTAAGTTTCCTGCAGAATAGGCAATGGCACCCCACTCCAGTACTCTTGCCTGGAAAATCCCACGGACGGAGGAGCCTGGAAGGCTGCAGTCCATGGGGTCGCGAAGAGTCAGAAACGACTAAGTGACTTCACTTTCACTTTTCACCTTCATGCATTGGAGAAGGAAATGGCAACCCACTCCAGGGTTCTTGCCTGGAGAATCCCAGGGATGGGGGAGCCTGGTGGGCTGCTGTCTATGGGGTTGCACAGAGTCGGACACAACTGAAGTGACTTAGCAGCTTAGCAGCAGAATATCTAGATGTGTGAATTAGTTATAAAACAAATGTAAGCAATTTATTATTAAAACACCACTCCTCCTTCAATACTACCACAACTTTCACTGCTTTCCAGAATTACAGCAACATATGGTGAGCCAGCAGTCAACAGAGAGAATCAAACTTTGATTCCAGAACCAAATAGCATGTAATTCAAATGACTCAGTTATGGTCCCAAATAACTGACCAAGAATATGTGATCCAGACTGAATGAGAGGAAAAAACTGAAAAATGCTCTGAAGACTGATGGGAAAGGGAAAAAAAAGTGCTATAATGCTGTTTCTCGAATTATATCCAAATCTGAGCCACTTGGCTTATAGAGATTATTTATCTCCATTAATTTCAATGCCAGTTGAGTCATGTTGGCTGCAGACCATTTCACTTTTTGTTTACTAAAATTTCTCCACAAACTAGTCAGCAACGCTCTACATAAAGCCTCTTCTAGGTGACTACAACTGTTTCTCTTTATCAGACTAGTCACGAAGAATCTCTTGGACAACACATTAGCTAACACAGAGATCTAGAGAGGTACAGGGATTTGAACTCACAAACCAGATAAGAGAGGGTATTAACACAAAGAAAACTGGCAGATATGCTAGGGGGCAAATCTATATGACAATACCTGCAGAAGGACATTTATAAACTTCTAATGGTCTAAATGGTGGAGGGCTCATGGAGGAGGTAGGTTGGAATCAAGGTGCTAAGCAGAGAAAAGGGGGAGATAGGGCATTCCAAGTGGAAGAAAAGGCACAAGGAATAAACAATGAAGATACAATCACATGGCTAGTTGTGTAGGAAAGTAATTGGAGAGAATATCACAGAGGCGGAGAGGGGCACACTGCAGAGAACCTTGAATACTGTGTATAACTCAACACTATCCAATATTTATTAAGCATCTTCTATGTATCAAGTACTGAACAAGGTAGGAGACAGTAATCACAGATAAATATAATAGGAGACTTCAAAGATATTACCGTCCAGAATGAGAGACATGAAAAAACAAATAATGATAACACAATGAGGAAGGAGATTAGAACTAAATAGATATACAATGAGTAACAGTGCAGTGGGGATACAGCTGGATATATTCCTTCCATGGAATTAGAATAAATATTTTGGAAAATTATATTTCAAAATGAGGGAATGGAAGGTATAATAAGGGGATGAGATAAGAATCCACTTCAAATTTTCAACCTAGACTTAGCTAAGAAGCATTTTCATAGCTCTTGTGAGTTTTCCATAGGTTGCTCATTCACCTCCAGAAATCAAAGGGAATGTCCTTACTTTGGCTCATAATGGAAGAGGCATATTTCTCGGATGATTCCTCAAGAACCCTAGCTTAGAGTGTTCAAAGAATTGGGTTCAAATCCCTGCTTGTTATGTGACCCTGAGCAAGTCATTTACTCTAAGTTTTCATTTCCTTATCTATAAACTGGGGAAACAACCTTATGGGTTTGCTACAGAAAATAAACAAGACAAAATTAGTACAAACACAAAGCAGAGAGCTTGATTCATGAAAGACAACAGTATTTATTTCCTCTGTTTACATAAACCTTCATATTCCAGCATAAAGAGTTTCTTCCTTTTTACATTTATGGAAATAGTTCTTTAAATCCTTTTTATAAGATCGCGGAAATGCAACAATTCCAATATTGCAGATGTTGAAATGCATCAAGATAAAATCTAATAGTTTTAAACCAATCTGAAATTGTTATAGGTTAAAAAAGAAAATTTCATTTCACCAAGTTCATTGTAACTACATAAATGTAATTATGTAGATAACATACTTTTCAAATATGTGATATATAATGGTTGAGTTATGCCATACTGCAGAAATAAGGTTCCTGAAAAGCTGCTTATACAATAAGTTAAATCATATTTGTGCCCATAAAATTTATAATTTACAGGAACTTCAAAGTTAAATTAATGGAAGAAAGAACCACTAAGTATAAACAGGAACCAGGAAACTCACTTATCCAAAAAATATTTGTTGAAGACTGGTACTACATGCCATACTTGACAATTTCTCTTTCATCATGGGAAATATATTAAAAAAAATAATTCTAATGGAATTTGCTGGGAAGTAGTTGAGGAGGATGATGACAGGAAAGAAGTGTGGTAGAAGCACTACTTTCAGGATAGTAAGGATAAGGCAGGTGGCTGCTGCAAGTGCCAAGCTGCTTCAGTTGGGTTCGACTCTTTGCAACCCTATGGACGATAACCCGCCAGGCTCGTCTGTCCATGAGATTCTCCAGGCAAGAATACTGGAGTGTGTTGCCGTGTAGTCCTCCAGGGGATCTTCCCAACCCAGGGACTGAACCCACATTTCTTACATGTCTCCTGTATTGGCAGGCAGGTTCTTTACTACTAGTGCCATAGTCCTGAGTAAAAAGGAAGAGAAGCAGATTTTTGCAACTGAGATGAATTTCTCAATTTTGCTGAAAGCATTCCTTTTGAATCCTACTCAAGTGAATGATCAATTCCTACCTCACCCAATTTAAAAATCCATATGCTCAACTATCCTGTTTAGTTTAAGGAAAATGTACTTTCTTTATACTAGAGAAAATTTTAAAAGAAATTCCAAAATAATGCAATGAAATTGATATGTAATTCTTAGGTGTGCCAATATTTAGGGGGTAGGGGGAAATTCCTTCCTTCTTAGATTACTCCTTGCACTTACATAAATAATTTGTTTAACCCTCACAACAACCTTTGTGGTACTTTTACTATCTACACTTTATAAGAGAGGAAACTGAAGTAAAGTCAAATAGCTACTGTTTGGTGGTAGTAGTCCCAGGTCAGTGAACTATCAGAGATCCACGGCAGGAAAAAAAAAAACAAAACAGAACACTCCCACAGCCCAAGCCTCAAAGGATGCCTATAAGGAAAGTTCCACAGAAAGTCCAACTAACAGTTGGACTTACTAACAGCCCAATAAAGAGTGAAGGAACAAACTGGTAAACTGCTTCCAAGAAAGAAAATATCCCCCAATTAATTTTATGATGTGATCATAACATTGCTACCAAACCACTGAAGAAAAGTAGGAGAAATCTAATTATAGATCTCTCTTACTAGTGACCATGGGCTTCCCAAGTGGCACTAGTGGTAAATAACAGATGAGGGTTTGATTCCTCAGTAGGGAAGATCCCCTGGGGAAGGGCATGGCAGGCTATAGTCAATAAGTCGAAAAGAGTAGGACACGACTGAAGCGACTTGGCACACATGCATGCACACATGCATGACAATATGTGGAAAACTATCTTAAACAAAATATTAACAAATTAAAGTTAGTGATGATCAAAAAAGAATATAACATGATTAAGCTGGGTACTTTCAAAGAATACAAGAATGGATTATCAATAGAAAATCTATTAATTCACCATAGGAAAAACATTATCAACTCACTAGAAGCTGAAAAAAGTATTCAGTAACATCCAACATCCACTCATAATTCAAAAATGTAAATTCTTTGAAAACAAGGAATTTCAAAGGGAACTTCCTTAACTTGCTAAAGGATATCCAACAAAAATCTACTGCAAACAACATTCACAGGTGTGAAATCTTCGACATGATCCTATCTAAGACAGGATCAAGACAAGAAGGCACATAGTATTAGTTTTGTGCTGCAACCTATCAGGTTGCACTGCAAGAGCAAATTAAGTCTGAAAATTAGTGGCTTAACATAATAAAGGTTCATTTCTCCCTGTACTTTATGGTAATACAGGTTAGCAAGAGAATCACACTTCACAAAATTGCCCAAGGACCTGTGCTGATGAGACAGGCTGAACAACTTGCAGCTCTACCATCGAGAACAGGCGACCTCACTGTCACTATAACAACAGAGAGTTCTTATCAATTCTTCTATGCCGCTCCCTGGAAGGGATCCACATAATTTCCATTTATAGTCTACTGGCTGGAACTAGGCCCTATACACCTGCAAGAGGGCTTGAAAATATAGGAGAGGAAATGAATAGCCAGTAGGCAATAAATATCTCTGCCACATGCACAATCACCACTTTTATTTCAGTACATTGAAAATTCTAGTAAGTCAAGACAAGGTAATCTGTAAGGCAGAATTAAAATTCATTGTTTGTAGATGATATGGCTTCCTCTACTAAACAATTCAAGAATATCTAAGACAAGAATGTTATACAAAAATCTATTTCAAAACCATAGATTAGCAAAACACATATAAAAGTATTTTTACATAAAAAATTGTTTACAATGGGAACCAAAACTATAAGGTTTCTGAGACTAAATCTAACAATGTGTAACACATTAATGGAAAAGTGTATATAACTTTAGTAAGACATGTGAGACCTGAGATGACCTGCATTCACAAGGCTAACAGAACTAAAATCTTAGGCTCACCTACCTCAAGAGGACTTTACCATGAGTTTTAATGCTATAAACCAGTAAATAGCTTCATTATTTGCTTTAGTATCTTCCCATAAATCATTTGCCTGAACAACAGTCTGCTCAATCATCATTCAGCTCCCTTCTCATAATGATAGATTCTTAATCTGAGCAAACAGTCCCCTTCTCAGCCCAAGAGATAACTCAGGAAGACAAATTTCTTCCCTATTAAATACTTGCTTACTTATCAAGACTTGCTTTAAGACTCTAATCTTCATGTCCAACGTTGTTGTTGTTTAGTCACTAAGTTGCATCCAACTCTTTGCAACCCCATGAACTGTAGCCTGCTAGGCTCTTCTGTCCATGGGACTTCCCAGGCAAGAATACTGGAGTGACTTGCCATTTCCTTCTGCAGGGGATCTTCTCGAACCAGAAATCGAACCTACATCTCCTGTTTGGCAGGTGGATTCATTACCACTGCACCACCAGGGAACCCCTAATCTTTTATATCGCAAACATTGCCAATGAGATTCCCTGCTTTAAAGTTCAGTTCAGTTCAGTTGCTCAATCATGTCTGACTCTGTGACCCCATGGACTGCAGCATGTCAGGCCTCACTATCCATTACAAACTCCCAGAGTCCACCCAAATTCATGTTCACTGAGTTGTTGATGCCATCCAACCATCTCATCCTCTGTCATCCCCTTCTCCTCCTGTCCTCAATCTTTCCCAGCATCAGGGTCTTTTCAAATGAGTCAGCTCTTCACATCAGGTGGCCAAAGGACTGGAGTTTCAGCTTCAACATCAGTCCTTCCAGTGAACACCAGGACTGATCTCCTTTAGATTGGACTGGTTGGATCTCCTTGCAGTCCAAGGGACTCACAGGAGTTTTTCTCCAACACCACATTTCAAAAGCATCAATTCTTAGGCGCTCAGCTTTCTTTATAGTCCAACTCTCACATCCATACATGACCACTGGAAAAACCATAGCCTTGACGGACCTTTGCTGGCCAAGTAATGTTTCTGCTTTTTAATATGCTATCTAGGTTGGTCATAACTTTTCTTCCAAGGAGTAAGCCTCTTTTTATTTCATGGCTGCAGTCACCATCTGCAGTGATTTTGGAGCTGCCCAAAAAATAAAATCAGCCACTGTTTCTCCATCTATTTGCCATGAAGTGATGGGACCGGATGCCATGATCTTAATTTCTGAATGTTGAGCTTTAAGCCAACTTTTTCACTCTCCTCTTTCACTTTCATCAAGACGCTCTTTAGTTCTTCACTTTCTGCCATAAAGGTAGTATCATCTCCATATCTGAGGTTATTGATATTTCTCCCAGCAATCTTGATTCCAGTTTGTGCTTCATCCAGCCCAGCATTTCTCATGATGTACTCTGCATATAAATTAAATAAGCAGGGTGACAATATACAGCCTTGACGTACTCCTTTCCCAATTTGGAACCAGTCTGTTATTCCATGTCCAGTTCTAACTGTTGCTTCCTGACCTGCATACAGATTTCTCAAGAGGCAGGTCAGGTGGTCTGGTATTCCCATCTCTTTCAGAATTTTCCACAGTATATTGCGAGCCACAGAGTCAAAGGCTTTTGAATAGTCAATAAAGCAGAAGTAGATGTTTTTCTGGAACTCTCTTGCTTTTTCGATGATCCAGCAGATGTTGGCAATTTGATATCTGGTTCCTCTGCCTTTTCTAAAACCAGCTTGAACATCTGGAAGTTCACGGTTCACGTATTGCTGAAGCCTGGCTTGGAGAAATTTGAGCATTACTTTACTAGCATGTGAGATGAGTGCAATTGTGCGGTAGTTTGAGCATTCTTTGGCATTGCCTTTCTTTGGGACTGGAATGAAAATTGACCTTTTCCAGTCCTGTGGCCACTGCTGAGTTTTCCAAATTTGCTGGCATATTGAGTGAAGTACTTTCACAGCATCATCTTTGAGGATTTGAAACAGCTCAACTGGAATTACTCAACAAAGCAATTTGAGCTCAACAAAGCTCAACACTAGCTTTGTTCGTAGTGATGCTTTCTAAGGCCCACTTGACTTCACATTCCAGGATATCTGGCTCTAGATGAGTGATCACACCATCGTGATTATCTTGGTCATGAAGATCTTTTTTGTACAGTTCTTCTGTGTATTCTTGCCACCTCTTCTTAATATCTTCTGCTTCTGTTAGGTCCATACCATTTCTGTCCTTGTATCAAGCCCATCTTTGCATGAAATGTTCCCTTGGTATCTCTAATTTTCTTGAAGAGATCTCTAGTCTTTCCCTTTCTATTATTTTCCTCTATTTTTTTGCACTGATTGCTGGGGAAGGCTTTCTTATCTCTCCTTGCTATTCTTTGGAACTCTGCATTTAAATGGGTATACCTTTCCTTTTCTCCTTTGCTTTTCACTTCTCTTCTTTACACAGCTATTTGTAAGGCCTCCTCAGACAGCCATTTTGCTTTTTTGCATTTCTTTTTCTTGGGGATGGTCTTGATCCCTGTCTCCTGTACACTGTCACGAACCTCAGTCCATAGTTCATCGGGTGCTCTATCAGATCTAGTCCCTTAATTCTGTTTCTCACTTCCACTGTACAGTCATAAGGGATTTGATTTAGGTCATACCTGAATGGTCTAATGGTTTTCCCCACTTTCTTCAATTTAAGTCTGAATTTGGCAATAAGGAGTTCATGATCTCAGCCACAGTCAGCTAAAGCCCTTCTTGCTTTAAAGCCCTTCCTTAAAACTGTGGAGCCAAGACTCCCAAACACTTAACCTTTAAATATTTACCTATAAATATCCACCCTTAACTTTTCAGAGATATTACTCTTAACCTTTCAGAGATACTACTAAGTCTGCAAAGGTGATGCTCTCCCTTACTGCATAATCAAAGCTCTGCTTTGCTTGATATCAACAGATTCTTCAGTTATTGTGGTGGTGTTTTGGTGAGCTGGCAATTGACAACCCTGAAATCCAACTTAGATCCTGAAGATCCAAATAGACCCTCCTTGTTGCCACATCTAAGACACTCAACTCAGAAATATTTTTTTCCTCTGGGACTCTTGGGCCTCCCTCCTTGGTGGGGGAGTCTCTTTTAACTATCAATACAATGGTGTGGGAACTGAATCTTCTTGTTAGGTCTGGACTCTGCTCTCCTTTTGGTAAAGCTCCCAAATGCTGAGTTACTTTGTCTCGCAGGAATGGAGAACCCTTGTCATTATCTGGTCAAATCTGAAAACTTGTATCTCAGGTGGAAACATGTCTTGTTATATATGTTACTAATATGTCTCTCTGTCACTTTCTGCTCTGAGTCTGTAAGAGGAAGTCCACAGCAAAATGACCAGGAATGAACTACTAAAGCTATCCTGTAGCCAAATCTAAGAACTGACAGGTTCAGATGTCCTCAATCTACCAGAATCCTTAGTAAAAACTTTGCCCTTGGCCACCTGTCAGAAAATCATGAAAACTTTCCTCAGTTTCTTCTTTTTATTTTCCTCCATGGGAGAAAATGCTTCTGGAAGAAACCACTACCAAACCTTCCATCTTCTTAGAATTACAGATCTGTCAGGTCTCCAATTTAAGATACCAATCACTAGGTTGGCGCCCAAGACATAAGCTGTATCAGCAACATAATGACCAATGCTGTCAGATTCTTATGCCTGTATTTCAGTTTAGACCAATGCCCCCTCCAAGTCAGATTCAATCTTTTGATCATCTTACATATATTTACACGATGATTTTAAATTGCACACTTACTGTTCCAAAAAGCATAATTTCACTAAGTATATTTTAGAATTACAGTGGCTACCTTGGAGGGTGTTTTATATGAACAAAACTGTTTATGTAAAAGATGCCTTAGAATGAAAAAGAGCAAAATCCTACATATCCAATAGTCTGCACTTCTCAACTGGCACAATAAAAATTCCAAAAAAAAAAATTTCAGCGTTTACAAATTGCTTCCTTAAAAGATCTGTTGGCCAAGGCCAATTTTTAAGAATGTGAAAATGTAAAATTATGTCTTGTTAGGATACCCTCACACCCCACGAAAGAAATGGCCTTCAGCCCACTATTTATCTCCTGCCCTATCCTCTCCCTTGCCTGAGAACCCTATCCTCTTTCTGTGAGCTTTCATTCCCATCTCAAGTGCCAGAAACAAACGCTCAGTGACTTCTTAAAATTAATCCCCTTCAGAATACATCAAGTGCCATATGGTTTACTTTTAAGCTCCGATCTTTTTCTGAGCTGAATAGTCAAGACATTCTCCAAAGTCTAACAAACAAGATAAACAAGAAATTGCAGCAGAATTTAGAATTCTGTATACTTTAATTCGGCTTTTCCACATTTCCTATCTCAATAAAAGGTATCAAGAAAACACTGAGTTGTCAAAATCAGAAATACAAAAGTTATTCATAATACTGCACGGCTAAGAGCCTTTCAATACTCTCTGATTTCAAACTTTTCTTGACTTTTTGCTTAGTTCATAGAATTAAAAAAAAAAAAGGGCCTGGAGATATTTTTATTGAGATTTTGTTAATTTTTGAATTACCCTACATAGAAGTATATCTTTATGACACTGATGTTTTCTCTAGGAGAACATAGTACATCTTTTCCATCTGTCAAGTCTACTTTTCTGTCAACATTAACCCTAAATATCTGTCTAATATCTCCACTGCAACTGACCTCCATTACTATCATCTTAATCCAAGCCATCATGTCTCACATTGACTATTCAATAGTCTACTAACTTGTCTACTGTCTCCATTCTTTTCCCAGTCCACGCTACTATCAAGACTAATATTTTCAAAGTACAAAGCCAACTATATCATCTCGTTGTTTAAAATAACTTCATTTGCTTCCCATTGTACCTAGGATAATAATCAAAATTCTTAACATGGCAAAAAAGATTTATCCCTATCTACTACTCCAGCCTAAGCTTACACCATGTGCCTGCTCATGTCTGTCACTCCTAGCAACACTGGTCTTTTAGTTGCCTACCCACTGAGCCTTTGTAAATGCTACTTCCCCCTTTTGCTTTGGGCATGTGCTTCCCTCCTTTTCACACAGTAAATTCCTATCCACCTTCAGAGCTCCAGAGCAGTCACTGAGCCTCAAAATCCTTTTTCCGTTCTCCTTCACCAGATCAAATCCTCCTAACATATAACTAGTCGAAGCCAGCATGCATATCCCTCATGATATTTGTCACAGTTCCAATATATATTGATTTTTGTGATTTTATTATCTCTCTCATTATCATAAAATATCCATGAAGGCAGAGACAGTTACTAGTTTTGCTAATTTTTTGCTAATTTCTATTAATAATATAATAGAGTTTTAGTCATATCATCTTTCTTAATAGTAAAAGAGAAGCTGGGAGTAGAGAGGAACAAGGCATTCTAGATATGACAGAACAAAGGACTAGCTTTCCATCACAATTCATCTTTGCTTCCTTCAGAGCAGAATTACTGCTGAGAAGCAATCCCTGCATGTAGGTGTGGCCATCTGGTTAGTTCTTGACAGAGTGTAGGTAAAAATGTCATGTGTCAATTCAAGGCCAAGGCTTTTAAGAAACAGATATGCCTCTTCAGGTTCTCCTTCATTTTCCACTATGTGAAGAGGACAGCAATGCTCTAGAATAAGGTGAAGACACAAAATGGGGTCACTTCGTGGACCTCTCTTCTCTTGCCTCTGCAGAATATATTTCTCAACAGAGCAAGGCAAAGTCTTGCTTTTCTAAAAATTTCTTGCAAACACTCCTAGTTTCATAACTCTTTTCCTTATAGATACCGTATAGCGTTCCACTACCAACTATTATACACCTCTAAGAAAACAATCCTTTATTTCTCCATGGGAAAAACAGCCCCGTTCAATGATGAATATGTATTTCTATGGAAATCTATCTCTTCAATACAAAAAATAATCCTGTGAGCTGACTTACTACCCACACAGACAGCCTTAGAAGGGTAGTATGAATGATTAACTTCTACTCTAACTCTGAAAGTGAAGAATACGGAGTTGAGGGTGGGCAGATAGTTAAGGGATAGAAGTGAAGCTCTTTAAAATATTTCATTTAGAAGAGGGAATTCTGAATATATACACCTACCTTTAAATAGACCAGTCAACACAGAACTGGATTATAGTTACCTTAGGATAAAGATTAGTGTCTGATAAACTTTTTCACCTTTCTATACTTTTATATATTTACTTTACTTCTTTTCTCTTTATAATCCACTCACACGACACACATATTTTAGGAATCCACACTATGTATTAGACAATATGCTAAGTACTGCTGCTGCTGCTAAGTCGCTTCAGTCGTGTCCGACTCCGTGCGACGCCAGAGACGGCAGCCCACCAGGCTCCCCCGTCCCTGGGATTCTCCAGGCAAGAACACTGGAATGGGTTGCCATTTCCTTCTCCAATGCATGAAAGTGAAAAGTGAAAGTGAAGTCTCTCAGTCATGTCTGACTCTTAGCGATCCCATGGACTGCAGCCCACCAGGCTCCTCCGTCCATGGGATTTTCCAGGCAAGAGTACTGGAGTGGGGTGCCATGGCCTGCTAAGTACTAGTGATTATCAATAAGTAAGACCAATAGGATCCTTGCCATTTTGGAACGGACAGATTAGTTTGTTTTTTTTTTTTTAAAGGCAGACTATAAACAAAGATGTAAATAAAGAAGGAAATAAATACATAAAAATTGTGAAACATGACTTGAAGAAAATGTACAAAGACAGGCTTATCCCTTGGTGTTACAAGTAAGGTGGCTTCTCCAGGTCCCATACAAGACAATGAACATTATGCTTTTTGATGTATGTGTGTGTGTGCATGTGTGTGTGTTTACAGGCATGCTCACAAGCACATATATTACACAGATCGGTATACATGTATGTGTTTAAGTAAATTCCACATAATAGAGTGGGTCTGCACCAGGTGAACTATGCCAGGCCCACACTCCTCTAGGGACAGCCTTAAACAAGGGCACAGCCCTATACAAACACTATATGAGGGATGGTTCTATTTAAGTGCTATGATCTCAGATGCCAATGCTTGCATAGACAGCAAAAGAATGCATAAGAATCACCTGGAAACTTGTAATAAAAATTTCCAGTCTCTATTCTCAGCAATTTTCATTTAGTAGGCCTGGAATGGATTGTCATAAAGTTCCACCTATACGATTCTGACACTTTGGTAGATTTGGATCCTCAGTCACAACTCTGCCTTGGCTCTTCCGTATTTCTTTCACCAAAATCAAAGCATGGCAAAGAACTATGCTATTCAGTGCCCTAAAGCACAGAATAAATCGTCTTCAAGTAAATAAACAAAAGTATTATAAAGAAAGGTGTGATTTTTGTTTTGTTTTCCTAAATATAATGCCTCCTCTTATTAAGAAGTTTTCACTTAGAGGCAGAAAAGATAAATCCTGGGGAAATACTTCTCAAAATGCAGAACATGAACTACGAGTGATATAGCAGGTTTTTAATATGCTGCCCAAAATAAATTTAGATAATACACAAGATTATTTTACATGGTGCATGGACATCCACTAAAAGACAGTGAATCACAAAGGAAAAAATGTACTTTCTTTTCAGTTCTCTTTCAATCAGAAATCTTCAGTTAGCTATTGGTAATGTCTGCTACACCTGTATGTCATTGCTTATCTCATTTTAAGAAATAGAGAACATGTCTCAGAGTCTTGTTATCTAGCTAGAATTTAATACCATTGTTTTGTTTTCCCTGTATTTTTAAGGCTATCATCCATTTAAAGCATATGATACTGATTTTCATTTATATTAATTTTCATTTATACTTATAAATGAAAAGAAGATGAACTTTCAGTTTTTGAATTTTTAAATTAACTTCTATTACAGTTGATTTACAATATTGTGTTAGTTTCCACTGTACAGCAAAATGAATCAGTTATAATATATATATATATCTCTCCACTCTTTTTTAGATTCTGTGGATTTTTTAAAGATAGCATAAATTATATGCAGATATTACAAAAATTATGAGGATGCTGCTGTATGAATGAATGAATGAATAAAATTTAGCATTACTACTGTGAGATATCATTAAAAGTAACAGCCAATTTTGCTGTCTCTAACTCCCTCTCATACAAACACACACACACACAAACACAAATAACTAGTCCAAATGAACAATCGAAAGTCGCAAAATAGTTATAGGAGACACGCAATGAAAAGTCTATTCCAGACAAAATAATGACATTCCATAAGATGACAATTATTGTTTGTAAATTTCTTGACTAAATGAATATGATAATATCTGACCATACATTTCAGAAATTTACGTACGCTCTAACCTGAAAGCCAGGATAACTATCACATGTAGTTTTTATTACATACCTTATAATCCTTGGGTCGATAGCAGCCAAGATGAGAATGATCTAAAAAAGGACATATAAAAGAAACTATAAATATTTCTACCAAAAATAAATTTGGTTTAATCTTTGCTTTTTCCTACAATCACTGTTTCTATGATTATAATTCACACAGCAGTTTTCAGAAATACGTTCAAAATCCTTCAACAATGTTACAAAGATGATAAGCATAAGTTCAAATCTATAAGTTCTTTAGCAAATAAATGATTTCACAAATATTATTTTCATTACAGTAGGAGATATCTGATATAGACCATGTTAATTTTTATTTGATAAACCAATCTGTGTGCATGACACTTTTTAGTTGACAAACCAGTTTATGATGATCCATATTTTGAACATGCAGACTTGATAGATATTGCCAAACTACAAGTGTTCCTAATCTTGGAGTCTATGCCTGAATCAAGTGAGTGTAATGGAAACAGGACCAGCTTTAGCAAGTGGGAGCACACTGTCCTGTAGTGTATACATCTTGCTGACAAATAGATGTGCATTACAGTTTAGGCACCAGCACTTCTAATATGGCGACGGGCATATTCTCTGACTTTTCCAGTACTTCAGTTGTCCCATGTACCTCTTTCATTAGATTACATTAGATATTACATGTGAGGCAGTAAAATAAACGCTAACTATTATTACTAACAGCTTTCCTGGTGGCTGCAATGTGGGAGACCTGGGTTCAATCCCTAGGTCGGGAAGATCCCCTAGAGAAGGAAATGGCAACCCACTCCAGTACCCTTGCCTGGAAAATCTCATGGATGGAAGAACCTGGTAGGCTACAGTCCATGGGGTCGCAAAGAGTTGGACACGACTGAGCGACTTCACTTTCTTTCTATTATTACTAACACAACATCAACACATTACTGTTGAATTCTAACTCAAACAAGGACAGGTTCAATCTACCACAGATGCTAATTTGGTCAAGTTACACAATTAATTTCATGCCTCATTTTAAAAGTATAAAGACAATGCTTACCTTACCTCAAAACAGAGTTATAGTTATGATTAAGTTATACAATTCATAAAAGTAACTATTCTCAGTATTTACAACAGTGGGTTATAAAATTATTTTAAATCTCTCCCTAAAACAAACCACTACATTATAAATGTACATTTGGTGTTCTATTTATGACTTAAAGGAGTCAACTTTGTAGAATTACAATTTCTATTATATTGATAGATGAGAAAATCAGAACCATAATTTGAAACTCTACTTTACTAATACATTTCAATAAAAAAACACTCTTAACAGTCTATATTTTACCTTCCCTAACCACTTTGTACAGAAAAACAGGCTATACAGATACAGACCCAGGATAATCTGTGCCGTGCTGTGCTTAGTTACTCAGTTCTGTCTGACTCTTTGTGACCCCATGGACTGTAGTCCGCCAGGCTCATCTGTCCATGGAATTCTCCAGGAAAAAACCATTTATAAACTTACTCTAATTCAGATAAACTTCTACAATTTTCTTTCATTTTTATAAATTAAACTAATACTTTGATCTGAGGTTTCCTAATGTTCATATTTAATCACCCTTACTAACAATTAGGCACTAACTATATCCTAAATGTAGGAGATAAAGGAGACAAAAATCATGGCCCATGGTTGTACAGTGCTTATAATTTACTTAAGTTATTACCAAGTCAAATAACAGCAGCATAAAAGGACAAGCTACATCAGAATGGTACTGGCAATTAATGCTATCAAAAAGTCATATCAGAGCCCAGTGTCTCAAAGTTGAAGACAATCAGGCAAAACTTCCTATAGGAGGAAAAAGTTGAGCTGGGCCTTAATGTATGGGTCACACTAAAGAAAAGTATAAGGAAAATGAAAGAACTAATTTAGATTGTGTGTGAGTATATGTGTGCTCTTGAACAATTTACATTTCCTTAAATCTCAGATTTCTTCATCTGTAAAGTGAGGATAACTAATAGTACCTAAAATTTTTGAGGTTACTGTGAGTAATGAATCAATGAAATATAAGTACTTAGAATAGTGGCTAGCAGAAAACACAATATATATTAGCTATTATTTGATTCTCCTATAATCTCATGAAATCAGTGTTACAAAATGAATATTTGTGTCCTCCCAAAATGTGTATGTTGAAGCCCTACTCCTCAAAGTAACAGCATTTGGAAAAGAGAGGTATTTGCTAAATCCTAAGCAAATTAAAAAAGGACAACTTTAAAATGCTCAAATGACCAGATGAAGCTTCCAAATATTCTTAACGTACGAGAGATACTAAGTTTCTTCAAAAGGATTGCATAGATTAGAATTATATTTCATGGAAATTCTAGCCAGAGAAAACTTGGAGATTTTATCTAAAAAAAAAAATACATCTAAAGGATAGTAGGGAAAGGAGTAAGAGAGTGGTGGAAAAAAAAGGAACTTGGGGTTGTAAGATCTGGGTTCAAGTTCTATAGTGCTCCAACAGGTCACATAGCATCTCTAAGCTTTGGTCACTCTCTTCCTGATCAAACATAGTTAAATCCACCTTCACATGACTCGAATGAAGACTAAACCAATCAACACTGGTGAAAATGGTATCCAATAGGAACTTAAAAATTATTCTGCAAGATAATTTGATAAGAAAATTTTCAAGAAGAATTTCCAAGATAGTCATAAGTGAAAATTTACTATGCCTAAGACAGTCTATCGTAAGACATTTCCACAAGTATTTAAATAGCTGATGAGAATCCAAAGTACAGTTGCTCAACTACAAGACAGAAAGAAAAGCAGTCCACAGAATAGGGGCATTAAAATTAGAGAAAAGAGAAGGGAAGCTCTTTATGGTAAAAGGCAAATAATAAATGTATAAAGAAAAATGGAATTTTTAAAATATTTGGTAAAAATCACCATAATAAACTGTTTCCAGCAAGAACCATCAACATATGGTAAAGAGGTCAAAGTCAAGGAGTATTAACTGAGTCTTGATCTCCCCAAAATTACAAAGGGAAGGAAGAAATAGCAGCTTTTTCCTGCAGAAACCTAGCAGATACCACCGTAATCAAGTGAGCAAATTAACATCATCAGTAACAAAGCAACATCACATACATCTTGACGTGCTGCACTGAGAGTAATATATCACTTCTGTTGTATTTTGGGAGAAAAAGAATAAATCTAATAAAGAGTAAAATAGTAAAACAAACCCAAATTGAGGGATTTTCTATTTAAAAAGTGGCCTTTACCCTTAAAAATGATCACAAACACAAAGAAAGGCCAAAGAACTGATCCATATTAAAGAAAACAAAAGAGATGTGGCAACTGAAGGATATGCATGATGTGGCATTCCTTTTGCTATAAAAGTATTAGAACAAGTGGCAAAATCTGAGTTAGGTTTATAGATTAGTCAACATTATTATATTGTTAGTTTCTTGTTTTGATAATTACATCACCTTAAGATAAAAACTGTGTTAGTTTTCTCGGGCTGTCTTCTACCATAAATTAGGTGAAGTAAACAATAAACATTTATTTCTCATACTTCTAGATACTGGAAGTCTGAGATGTGGGTGCCAACACAGCCAGGTTTTGGTGAAAGCTCTCATCTGGCTTGAGGATGGCTGCCTTTTGGTTGTGTCCTTACATGATAGAGAGAAAGGAACAAAACTCATCTAAACCTAATTACCTCCCAAAGGTAATGACCCATCTCCAAATAACACCACTGGGGGTTAGAACTTCAACATGTGAATTTTGAGGGACACAATTCAGTCCATAGCAACGTCGGGAAAAATTTTTACGCAGACACACATACAGAGATGGAGGCAAGGAGGAGAAAGAAAGAGAAAGATTGAGGGAGAAGGAAAAGCAAATATTAGTATTTGTAGATTCTGAGTAAAAGGCATAGGGGAATTCTTTGTACTATTTCAACTTTCTATAAGTCTAAAATTATATCAAAATAAAAAGTTAAAAGAAAAAGCACCTCATTATTGACCTAATTGTACCTCTATATAGGCAGCTGATTGCTTTGATATGAAGTTACTAGAAACTATAATAGTTCTGCTGGGAAATATATAATAATTGTTAGGGGAAATCAGATATTTAAGTGCATTCCAAAAACATCTTCCCAAGAAAAGTCTATATTGAAGTCATTTTCAATTTTTCTGGTCTTTAAAGCATATTTACTCAATGTCTATAAATTTAGTCCAAGAGGGGAAACAGTATAACATCTGTTCCTAATTTCATATAATCTATTATTCAGAGTACAAAAGGCTTATCAATTACCCTATTTATCTCCCAATTAATGCTAAAAAAGGAAAATAGGTGAGTGCAAACTCTTCATGTTCTTAGATAAGAATGTTTTATATCCTAATTTTAAAAGAGAGAGATTATATACTAGAGTTTAGAATCAGAAAGAGACAAAGCTCACAATATATTGATTATATTTTTTTACTCTCACTTTTCTATGCCTTTTTCTTAGTGTGCAATAAATTAACTTAAAAGCTTCTGGTGAATTGACTAGCCAGCGTCTACAGATATTAATACTTAGACGTCCCTAATTAGGCTTCCCAGGTAGCTCAGAGGTAAACAATCCTTCTGCCAATGCAGAAGACGTGGAGATGCTGGTTCAATCCCTGGGTCGGGAAGATCCCTTGGGGAAGGAAATGACAACCCACTCCATTTTTGTGACTGCCTGAAGAATCTCATGGACAGTGCAGCCTGGTGAGTTACAGTCCGTAGGGTCACAGAATCAGACACAACTGAGCGCGCATGTGCGCGCGCGCACACATACACACACACACACACACACACACACACACACACACACACACACACACACCCCCAACTATAAAATACTATTTAATCTTCTTTATTAAAATCATCTTCATATTGAACTTAGAAATAACCTATCTAACTATTAGGATCAGGCCTAAAAATGAAAAAAAAAATTGTTATAAACTAAATCTAAAGAATGTTATCTTTCCCGAAATATAAATTTTATTGTGACAGTTGATATTAAGTGTCCTGTGTGCTAGGGCATCTTGCATAGTAATATTTATCATGTTATCTTCATTCTTCAATAAACTGATAATCAGAGCAGTTAAGATAATTTGTTCAAGAATGCTCCATTTATAAATAAGTAGCTGAGCAAGCATTCAAATATACGTGTAAATGTATGTCTAAAAGTATCAGCTTGAACTCTTTCTACAACTGTATTTCCCAAAGCCTGTTCCACAAGCAGTAATGCATGTTAAAGCAGGAAAAAGGTTTCATGGCCAAATAAATTTAAAAATTGTTGAGCAAAACAAAATCAAAGTTTTTTGTTGTTGTTTTGTTTTACTAAAAGGTATCACAGTCTTTAATATGCTAATATGTGTTTTGAATCACAAAGAAGATGGTTTATAGCAGCATTTAAATTCTATTATTTTTAGAGAGTATCTACCTGGGTGTCCCATAGGTTTTATTTATTTATTTATTTTTTCCCATAGGTTTTAAAAAGTGTCATTGTAACATACTTTCCAATATAGCCACGATTCTGTTTTTTTTTTTTTAATTGATAGGAAAGATAACTAAAACAATAGAGATAACTTGTATATTACCATTGTGCAGCCTGGACCATCCATCTCTTTCACAGTCTCTGCCAGGAGATCCAAATAGAGCATCGGCCCTAGGACTTGGGGGATCAACCTAGAATAAGGAAAATTTCAATGTAACAAAAAGCTTAATTTTTTTTCAGTCTAATGGTAACAGAAAATCAAGTAAGGTGCATAGATCACATATCATCAGGTTTACATGATACTGCCTACATAGTTCAGGTACGTTCCAAAATCAGAGCTTAGCCAAGTATTTTGCTGTTTGTTTGTTTTTAAGTAAAATTTAAATCCAAGAAATTTAAAATTATATTCTGAATCCACTCTAAAATCAACAGATTTACAGTTGAAATGTCCATTGTTCTATTGCCTAATTTGCTTCCCACTACAGAGTTAAAAGGCAATGGCACCCCACTCCAGTACTCTTGCCTGGAAAATCCCATGGACGGAGGAGCCTGGTAGGCTGCAAGTCCATGGGGTCACTAAGAGTCGGACACGGCTGAGCGACTTCACTTTTACTTTTTATTTCCATGCATTGGAGAAGGAAATGGCAACCCACTCCAGTGTTCTTGCCTGGAGAATCCCAGGGACGGCGGAGCCTGGTGGGCTGCCGTCTATGGGGTCGCACAGAGTTGGACATGACTGAAGCGACTTGGCACAGAGTTAAAAAGAGAAATCTTACTTTGCTACATTTCAAAAACAAGTTTAGCCTTTTATTACTTATCTCCTTAGCATACAGATTTTGAATTTAGTGTCTTTACCTGGCTGTGTTTAGGAGCCAGCATTCTGAGTATAGGAATAACATATTAACAGTCATCCATGTTTTCTAACAAAAAGAGTCAGACTGATTTAAATCTGTGCAAAAAAGACAGCTCTATCTACCAAAATTAAAAGTTTTTTACATAAAAGGGCAATATCAAGAGAGTGAAAAGGCACCCATGTAGTAGGGCAAAATATTTGCAAATTATTATCTGAAAAGGCATTAATATTCAGAATATATCAACAAACTTCAAAAACTCAATAAAAAAAAATTGAGCAAAGGACTTCAAAAAGACACTTCTCCAAAAAAAAAATATATATACAAATGACCAATAAGCACATGAAAAACCATTCAGCATCACTAGTCATTAGTAAAATGTAAGTCAAAAGTCTATTTTACCCCCATCATGAGATACCATTCTACACCCTCAGGATAGCTACAATAAAAATAAAACAGAAAATAACAGACATTAGTGAGAATGTGGATAAATTGGAAACATCATACATTGCTGGTGAAAACACAACAAACTCTGGAAAAGAGTTCGGCAATTCTTCAACAAGCTAAACACAGAATTACCACGTGTTAGTCCCTCAGTTAGGTCTGACTCTGTGAACCCACAGACTGTAGCCCACCAGGCTCCTCTGTCCATGGATTTCCCAGGCAAGAATACTGGAGTGGGCTGCCATTCCCTTCTCCAGGCAATCTTCCTGACCCAGGCATTGAACTTAGGTCTCCTGCATTGTGGGCAGATTCTTTACTGTCTGAGCCACCAGGGAAGCCCATATGGCCCCGCAATTCCATTCCTAGGTATTAAAGCAGTTGGGAATTAAAACAGATATTCAAACAAAACTTGTACAGGAATGTTCACAGAAGTACTATTCACATAACTAAAAGGTGAAAACTCAAATGTCCATCAACAGATTAATGGATACACAAAATGTACACTGAATTATTCAGCCATAAAAAGAATCAAGTGCTGATACGTGCTGCAACACAAACGAAACTTGAAAGCACTGTACTAAATGTACTAAATGAAAAACAACAAAAAGGCAAAAATTGTATGTTTCTATTTATATGAAATGGCAGAATCAAAATATTATATTATGACTATTTTACCATAATAGAAAAAAATACTAACTTCCACATAAATAAAAAAAGCAAAGAATGTAGCTTAACTCATAGAATGGTTGTGCTGGTTTGTTTGGGAGCGTACTAGTTCCTTGAAACTTCTTTATTCTTTAAGATTACTTTTTATACAGTACCTATAAAACTAGAATGTCTTTCCTAGGAGTATTATATTTTGTATATTCATATATCAAATTAAAATTTTGCTTGGTTACCAATTTTGTTAAGTGCTTTGAAAATCATGAATGGTTACAGAGGTGGGAGGCATATGTTTATAAACACAGTTGGAAAAATCTAGTCCTTTACAGTCACTGTAAGTAATTTTGTAGCTATAAACGTAGAAGCATGTATTTCTTCCTGTTCATTGCAAGTTGAAAGGGAAATTATTTAATAAAAATCTCAAAATTTATACCAAGAATTAAAAAAATTATTCTATTTTAAGTAGTGACATGAAAATAATACTAAACATTTTAAGAGTAGTTATTTCCCTAAGCAATTTTTATGTGGCTAATGTTCAAAATATTCCTAGCTATCTTTGTACATAGGTATTTTAATTAAAGTGCTAATATTCCTTCAGGTTAGAATTTAGTCCTTTCTTTTCAATTTAATTTGCAATTGTGGGCAAACAAAATTAAAGGCATTCTGGAACTGCCATCAAACAAGCAAGTAATCATATCTGGATATTGTTCAAACAACCAAAAACAGTGACCAGAACCTATAAATAAGTTCCATAATTAAGACAAGTGCAATTACAATGATCTCAATAAAATGTAACCATTTAAAAGTTACCGTAACTATTAAAATTTTTTTTTACAATAAAAATCTATTACTTTAGGCTAAAATAATAAAAGATACATAGTCAAAATAAGAAAATGGAATGAAATATTGCTTAAAGTATATCTAAATATTTTTAAAATGGTATCACAAATGTTAAAAAAGCTATTAGATCATCAAAGGAACATGTTTACTTGTTTGCATTTACATTCACATTTTAAAATTTGGGAAAATGCACTGGAAACATTAAAGTAAGAAAGTGTTTTATAGATACCTCAAAAAGTTGTTTTGCTTCTATAGGCACTTGAATCTTCAAGTTTATTATTATATAAAGCAATTTTTAAAATTAATTTGCAATTTTTTGTTACTGAAATGCTTTTAAGGTAAAATACTTTTATAAAAATTAAAGAAATTATGAAGATTCTGAGAAAGATTTTTATTAAGTATTATTCAGTTCAGTTCAGTTCAGTCGTTCAGTCGTGTCCGACTCTTTGCGACCCCATGAATCGCAGCATGCCAGGCTTCCCTGTCCATCACCAACTCCCGGAGTTCACCCAAACTCATGTGCATCAAGTCGGTGATGCCATCCAGCCATCTCATCCTCTGTCGTCCCCTTCTCCTCCTGCCCCCAATCCCTCCCAGCATCAGGGTCTTTTCCAATGAATCAACTCTTCATATGAGGTGGCCAAACTATTGGAGTTTCAGCCTCAGCATTAGTCCTTTCAATGAACACCTAGGACTGGTCTCCTTTAGGATGGACTATAGACCCTTAAAAATTAGCCAAAATCTTTTTGACTATCATATGGATACAAGCTTTAAACACAAAACATATCATAACAGGCTTCCATACAGAAAGATTAGAAACTCTATTACCCTTAAAGTTAAGTCTTCTCTTTGAAAGGCCTTTCTGTTCCCATCAAATGATGATTTGCTTCAAACTCCATTATATAAGGTTTACCCAAGGGACATAATTACAAGGGAAACTATTCCATTACAATTTTTTAAAGGGCTGGGGGGTGGGTGTCTTCCTTTTCACAAAGAAAACTAGTTCCTATTTTAAAATCCTACTCTGCCATTTTAGTACTAATGTCAATTATATATCAGTTCAATTTGTAAAGTTATTACGCTGTCCACTTATAAGAAGAAAGGAAACGGCTACTTAGAGGACTTATGGGATTCATAATGGAGCTTGATCTCTGTCAGGTTTAAAGGCTGCAAAAGAATGTTTTTATTAAGTTAATTTTCCATTTTAGATTGCTAGGCTAACATACAGTTCATGAAGAAAAATTATTCATATAAGCTAGAAGTTGAAAGAAGTTTGAGTAATATTTTAGTGCAATTACAAATTAGATCAATTTCAAATGGAAATGTTTCAAAGAACACATACATGTCTAATCACAAATGGAGGTTTATCTGTTTCTTTTTTGAATTCATAAGGGCCGAGATTTAAATGGGCCAGCCGCCGCCTGGTGTCTTCCGATAGCTCACACATGCGTCTTTTTGTGTAAGGAGATGGAGAGTGTGATTTTGAAGAAATTGTAGGCTGTTCGTAGTTTTTTGCATTTATGCAATACTTATTCCTCTCAGGTGACTTGGATTTTTTCTTTTGTGACCTTGATGTTCTGTTTTGTAGTCTGCCGTGTGGTTTTTCAACTGGAGCCGTATGGTAAACAAATTTATCCTAAACATAAAAAATAAAAATTAGTTTGGCCAGGAGAATATATTTTATACATATTATGACCCTTGGGTAAACCATATATATAACCAAGGTTATAAGGTACATATAATCTATCAAAACCAACTAGATCAGTCTCTCTTATTTGTGCAGATTCTGGGGGAAGTCAAATCCATGTCCTCCCAAATAACTCTGTCTAGTAACAAGTAAAATATACTGTACCATACTTCTTCTTAAGTATAATAAGTACTTTATAAAAGTTAAAGCCCAATATTTAATCATTTGAAAAATCTAAGAAAAAATTAAAAAGTTATTTTTCAATATACTAAAGATTAATGTAAATGTTGGTTTATCATTTATAACTATGTATTCAAATAATTGGCTATATAATTTAAGAGGGTAAGTATAATAATCTTACAAATACACATCTAATTAGTTGATTATAAAATCCTAATGGAGAAAACTATATATGTTTTATTCATACTATTATAATTACATATACTTGCACAATATGAAAATCTGAAGTAAAGCTTTTTACATATTTTCATTGAACATATTATTTGAATTATACAAGGTGATTAGAATTTTAATATCTCTTCTAAACTTTAAAATTCAATGGCAGATAACCATAACGTCTTAATTCTGTACTTTCATAAAAGTAAAAATGTCCAAAAGACATGTTACAAATTTTAATAACTAGTACTCTATCTTCTAATAATATTGGCTAATAGTCCAAAATTTTAAAAACAAACATGATATTTCTAAAATTTTTGAGTTATTAGGATATTTTATTCAAATAAAAATTATTCTGCCTTACAAAAGCTGGGTCACAAATAAACAATGTTAAGACCACTTCAAGCATTATCTAGATTTATAAGCTTTCCAATATTAGAGAAAACAGACGGTTAAGAATCTCTGAATGTCCTCCTAACTTTATAACTTTAAAAAACCACCTAACCTACCTCTGCCCTTTTCTACCTTCTCCCTACCTGCTATGGGTATCTATTTCAGAGTAAATAAAATACAAACATAAAATAGAAAAGTCATGCATTTTTAAAAGCAGATAAACAGAAAAGAAAATAGGAAAACAAGAAAACATTTCCTGATTAGGAAAAAAGTAAGTCCACAAGTTTCATACAGACCAGCAGCATCAGATTATTTCATCATCTTTCTTTCTTCTCTAGCTCTTGTTAATGCTCCTGGACCTTCTCCCACCTTGTTCAATGACTTCAACAAGTTAATTCAGAATTTTCATCCCATTTCATGCATCTTTATGACATCACGCTGACTCAAAGCAGCAGCAATGTTAGCACATGAACCTTTGAGGTTTAATAAAATGTTCAAGCAATGAATCTTTCCAAGACCTTGGACTTAGACTTTCTACTGCTGAGCTTTAACTATTTCTTTCTACCTTATCTTAGATTTCATCATTATTCAGATTCACTGCACCCTAAACTCTGAAAATCTCTTGTTGACCAAACCTTCTTTTCCTCAACCTACTCCTTTTATTTTCACTGAATCTGTTACTTGCCCTCCTGTCCTCTTCAGCCCCTAGATCTCTTTCCCCTAGATCTTCGTACATTTTTAGTGTCTCTTACTTTCAGATGCAGATGAATCCATCATTACCTATTTCAGCAATGCTGTAAAGTTCCTTCTTACCCACTTCTATTTATACCAAACCAACACTAACTTGAACTTTCTTCTTCATTACACTTTTTAAATGCTGAATATCATACAGAAAGTGAGCTATATCTGTGCTGCATCTACCACAGATTCATGCTTTCTAACCTAATCAACCCTTAATGTATCCTATTAATGTCCAACAAAACTTAAAATGCTAAGTCACTTCAGTCGTGTCCGACTCTGTGCAACCCAGTAGACAGCAGCCCACCAGGCTCCCCCGTCCCTGGGATTCTCCAGGCAAGAACACTGGAGTGGGTTGCCATTTCCTTCTCCAACACATGAAAGTGAAAAGTCAAAGTGAAGTCACTCAGTCATATCCGACTCTTAGCGACCCATGGACTGCAGCCTACAAGGCTCCTCTGTCCATGGGATTTTCCAGGCAAGAGTACTGGAGTGGGTTGCCATTAGTGGCTGTTTTATACTGTTTCATACAAAATGGCTCCCTCCATCAGCTACCAGGCAACAGCAATTGTAACAAAAGGAGACTTGAAAAGAGCTTGTCTTCTTTTACTCCAGAAAAACTTTTCTGCCTTATGTGAAGGAGCTGAAATTTGCCTGCTAGATGAGGACAGTCTATGGCCATCACCCCAGTTGACATCAAGCCAAATACCAGGAATGTAAAGTCCCTCTCAGACCAAGAAGTCATCTAACTGCCAAACATTTAGGTGAAGCCATCCTAGACCACTCAGCCCTAGCCTAGCCAGCCCAAACCAAAAGAAAGACACAGCCAAGCCACACAACAGTGAGAAACATCTTAAGTTACTTAGTTACACAGGAAACCTGATACAGATTATCAGACATACTAATAAAGTCACTTTATTAATATTAATACGTAACTACTTACTACTAATGATAAACTCTAATCTGTGGTAGGTAAAAGAAAGTAAGTAGAAATGATTTATTCCAGAAAATCCCAATAATATACCTTATTATTATCAGTCCATTCAATTGGTGACATCAATTGTGATTTAAAAAACTTGAAAAAAAAATGTTCCCAAAGGAATAAAGATCATTATAAATATTTATAAACCTAAATTATCATATGAAGTTTATTTTACTCACTCTTAAAAATTAAAATGGTTTGTCTTATTTAAAACTGTATTTAAAGCTGAAAATGCTGTTTTATAGCCATTAAAAATTTAATTGTAACTAATACTTACTTGGGAAAAAAGTGGATTTAGCATGTTCTCAAACAGTATCACATAAAATTAAAATTCTGCCTGTTACCATCCACAATTTTAATGTAAAAATGTATACTCTGTTGCACCTATCAGACAATATATTCTAATATCTCATCTATGTCTTCTACATCTCAATTATCTTAATTAAAACCATAACCTCAGTAACAGTCACAAAATTTTTTAATTATATATTACATGCCAGGCACATATATTCTCAAATCTTTAAATCAGTCTTATGAGGAACTTGAAACCAAATCTGTCTTATTTTCAAGAATATTGTCTTAAACATTAACATCAGTAACTAGTTTCTCACATTTCTGTTCCACAAAGAACAAATGACAAACACTGAAACAGCAAGTCAGCCGAAAGCTTAGAGAGGAAAATGCTAGTCCAGTGAAACTACCAGTGGGATGACAGCTCTCATTAATTAGTAAGGAGTCTCCCACCAAGCTGTACACTTAGAGCATGTGCACTCTTCTGTGTGTACGCCACACTTCTGACCGAAAAAGAGAACTTTCCACCCATCAGCAGAAGCGAACACCCCAGCGTGGAAAGGAAACTTGTTCTGATCAGGGAAAGAATTTACGACAATTTATAAATGTGCACAGAGCATATCTCCAAACAAGTCAGTAAGCCAGCTCTACATCTGGCAAGCAAGTCATCAGACCTCTAACAGCAGTATTTCATCTTGCATTTAAAAGAAAAATAATTAGGCTAAACTCTGACATAGCAAATGTCTTGCTAAACAAAGTAAAAAAGATCCCCTTGATAATCTTAAAACTATATTTTACCTTTTTTAGCTTGTTGTCACCCTGAGAAAATTTACTGTTAAACTGTGGATGTAGGAAATTAACATTCTAGTTTTCCCACCATAGGTCCAGTCCTGCCCTGTTTGGGGCCACTAGGCTTTATATAGTCCTGGCTCATCGTCACAGGCTGCCCATTGTTACCTGGTCATAATGCAGCCACATATGTATGAGTAATGCCTGGACATTGTTAGATCATCTGCGGACAGGGTAGCAAGATGAGCCTGGTGACTCAGCAGAAAGTTGGACCAAAATGGAGTATTAGATCCAGATATCTGAGTTTGCTAAAGACAGTTTTTACAAACATAGAAGGTACTTAAACTGAAATAGCCAAGCTTCTCTTGATCTGATAGCATTAGAACAGCCACCAAACTCAAGCAACAGTCCCTTAAGGAATCAGAAACACTCAAGAAGCTATACCTACTAAACACCTATAACCCAGTCTGAGTACCTGTGGTCCCATTTGATAAAAAGGGAACTTTTTAGCAAATCCTTTGAACTTTAAGTTCTTTAAGATTTATAGAAGCCTCCAATCTGGTTCTCTGTGGGACTTCTTGATCCCAACATCTTTCTGGCAGTTTAATTTCTTTCCATTTAAAACAAAAAAAAAAAAACCATGAAGTAAGTAAGTCAATGTACCATCTACCAACTGTAACAAGCTTTTCACATTAACACTTATTAACATGTAAACAAAATGCTAAATACCTATGATAACTGCCTTAAAGATTCAAATATAATCCCTTACGATTATACAGTGGAAGTGAGAAACAGATTTAAGGGACTAGATCTGATAGAGTGCCTGATGAACTAAGGATGGAGGTTCATGACATTGTACAGGAGACAGGGAGCAAGACCATCCCCAAGAAAAAGAAATGCAAAAAATCAAAAGCAAATGGCTATCTGAAGAGGCCTTACACATAGCTGTGAAAAGAAGAGAAGCGAAAAGCAAAGGAGAAAAGGAAAGATATACCCATTTGAACGCAAAGTTCCAAAGAATAGCAAGGAGAGATAAGAAAGCTTTCCTCAGTTATCAATGCAAAGAAACAGAGGAAAACATAGAATGGGAAAGACTAGAGATCTCTTCAAGAAAATTAGAGATACCAAGGGAACATTTCATGCAAAGATGGGCTCAATAAAGGACAGAAATGGTATGGACCTAACAGAAGCGGAAGATATTAAGAAGAGGTGGCAAGAATACACAGAAGAACTATACAAAAAAGATCTTCACGAGCCAGATAATCACGGTGGTGTGATCACTCACCTAGAGCCAGACATCCTGAATGTAAAGTCAAGTGGGCCTTTAGGAAGCATCACTACAAACAAACCGAGTGGAGGTGATGGAATTCCAGTTGAGCTGTTTCAAATCCTAAAAGATGATGCTGTGAAAGTATTGCACTCAATGTCCGCAAATTTGGAAAACTCAGCAGTGGCCATGGGACTGGAAAAGGTCAGTGTTCATTCCAATCCCAAAGAAAGGCAATGCCAAAGAATGCTCAAACTACTGCTCAATTGCACTCATCTCACATGCTAGGAAAGTAATCCTCAAAATTCTCCAAGCCAGGCTTCAGCAATATGTGAACCGTGAACTTCCAGATGTTCAAACTGGTTTTAGAAAAGGCAGAGGAACCAGAGATCAAATTGCCAACATCCACTGGATCATGGAAAAAGCAAGAGAATTCCAGAAAAATATCTATTTCTGCTTTATTGACTATTCCAAAGCCTTTGACTGTGTGGATCACAATAAACTGTGGAAAATTCTGAAAGAGATGGGAATACCAGACCACCTGACCTGCCTCTTGAGAAATCTGTGTGCAGGTCAGGAAGCAATAGTGAGAACTGGACATGGAACAATGGACTGGTTCCAAATAGGAAAAGGAGTACGTCAAGGCTGTATATTGTCACCCTGCTTATTTAGCTTATATGCCGAGTACATCATGAGAAATGCTGGGACGGATAAAGCACAGGCTGGAATCAAGATTGCCGGGAGAAATATCAGTAACCTCAGATATGCAGATGACACCATCCTTATGGCAAAAAGCGAAGAAGAACTAAAGAGCCTCTTGATGAATGTGAAAAAGGAGAGTGAAAATGTTGGCTTAAAGCTCAACATTCAGAAAACTAAGATCATGGCATCTGGTCCCATCACTTCATGCCAAACAGATGAGGAAACAGTGGAAACAGTGACAGACTTTATTTTGGGGGGCTCCAAAATCACTACAGATGATGATGGCAGCCATGAAATTCAAAGACGCTTACTCCTTGGAAAGAAAATTATGACCAACCTAGACACCATATTAAGAACCAGAGATATTACCCTACCAACAAAGGTCTGTCTCATCAAGGCTATGATTTTTCCAGTAGTCATGTATGGATGTGAGAGTCAGACTATAAAGAAAGCTGAACACTGAAAAATTGATGCTTTTGAGCTGTGGTGTTGGAGAAGATTCTTGAGAGTCCCTTCGACTGCAAGAAGATCTAACCAGTCTATCCTAAAGGAGATCAGTCCTGAGTATTCATTGTAAGGACTGATGTTGAAGTTGAAACTCCAATACTTTGGCCACCTAAGATGAAGAACTGACTCATTTGAAAAGACCCTGATGCTGGGGAAGATTGAAGGCAGGAGAAGGAGACGACAGAGGATGAGATGGTTGGATGGCCTCATCGACTCAATGGAGATGAGTTTGAGTAGACTCCAGGAGTTGGTGAAGGACAGGGAGGCCTGGCGTGCTGTGGTCCATGGGGTTGTGAAGAGTCGGACACAACTGAGTGACTGAACTGAACTAACTGAACTGAAAGATCCAAAAAATGTGAAATGAACTGCTGCCAAAATAAAAAAAAATAGCACTTGCCACATGAACAATAAATATGAACTAATACATTAAATCATTAAATACTTTAATTAAATTATTTTAACCTGAGTGCGGCACTTCCTTGAACTTATCAGACATTCAGTAATCACTGAGGTTGTAGAAAATTCCAGCTTTGGAGCAATTCCCTGAAGAGAAAAGACAGGGTATTATTAGACATTTTAACTTTTAAAAAGATAATTATTATTGATGAAAATAAAACCTATAGTAACAAACATTTATCAAGGTTCAGCTGCTTTATTTGTTAGTTTGAACTTCTTATTAAGGATAAAGACAACAAACTAATGTTAAATGTTATCAAGAAACAGTTTCACTGCTGATGATTCACTTACAAGTGATTATATCGCTTTTATGGAGAAATTAAGAAATTTTTCATTTTCAAGTATTTCCCTATAAAAAATTTTAAAGATTGTTAATAATAATATTAAAGTTCTAAATATGTGAAAATACTTAATGGATTCCAACTCTTTGAACTCTTACAAATTGAGACATACATAACTACATAATCAAGAAATACTTTCATAGTCTCTAGATGCTAAAAAATATTCACAGCTCCTGGGTATATAGTTCTTGAATATAGAAGACAGATAAGTCTCTACCAATTCTTCCAACAGTGTTTCCCATAATGAAGCTTAAATCCAGATCTATGAATGAATGAATCTGGTTTCTATTTCTTGCAACATTTCAATCATCAGCTTAAACACTGTTTTGAGATAAGTAGAGAAAAATGGTAAAATTCAAAGGAACAGTCACAAAGTACCTGAGAAAATATCTGGAAGCACACAAATGACAGCCACGCAAATTATAATTCATCAAAACATCAAAGATACAGAGTTGTCTGTGCCCAGGGCTGCTTCATTCTAATATAATGGAAGTCAAACATCTTACCCTGTCTTTGACTTACTAACTTTAAAGTTTCAAACATTATACACTACAAAAAAGTTAAATATGAGCTACCTATGAATTAAGTGGATGACTTTTTCAGCAAACATACTTTTATTGATGATATCCACTATGCTTATTTATTAGTTATCTATTGTTGCAAAGCATGTTACTTAGCAGTTTAAAACATCATTACACGTTTATTATGTCACATAGTTTCTAAGGGTCAGCAATCTGGAAGAGGCTGAACTAGGTGATTCTGGCTTGAAATCTCTCCTGGGATTTGAGCAAGACATTGTTTGGGCTGTAGTTATCTGAAGGCTTGTCTGAGCCAAGAGGATTTGCATCCTAAGATTCACACAGCTGCTGACTGGAGGACTCACTTCTTTTCCATCTTTTAAAAAAGAGGACATGGCTCCTTATCATACACACCTCTCCACAGGACTTCTTGAACGTTCTCATGATATGGTAACTAGTTCTCCCAAAGAAAAGCAAGGAAGAAGACACAATTCTTTTTATGCTTTAGTCTTATAAGTCTAACACTGTCACTTCTGTCACTTTCTATTCATTAGGGCTCCTAAGTACAATCCACATTCTAGAACAAAAGAAGCAGACTACATTTTTAGCAGAAGGGCATGAAAATTGGGGGGGGGGGCATGTTTTTAGACAATCACAATTCACTCTTTGTTCATAAATTACTTAGATTTCTCTCATGTGTAAAATAAATGCATGCCCTACAGAAGGAAATAGAAAGAAAGGGAAAGGAAAAAGTTTCACCCTTTTAAAACACCAGCTTGAAATCCAGGATGTTGACATCTAAATCAAACCATTATTTAGCCATCTCCAGTATGGTTCTTTAAGTACAGTTCCAAGAATATAGTTCCTTACAATTAAATATATATGAACTAATAAAGAAACAAGTTATGTGCCCCACATATAATCAAGGTATGTATGTGGCAGACAGGATAATCACTATAGAATACAAGAGGCAAACAGGAATCACTTTGTTATTATTCTTATTCAGTGGCTAAGACATGTCTGACTCCTTATGACCCCATGGACTGCAGCACATCAGGCTTCCCTGTCCTTTACCATCTCCCGGAGTTTGCTCAAACTCATGTCCATTGAGTGAGTGATGCCATCCAACCATCTCATCCTTTGTCACCCCCTTTTCCTACTTCCTTCAATTTTTCCCAGCATCAGGGTCTTTTCCAATGAGTAGGCTCTTTGCATTAGGTGGCCAAATGATTGGAGCTTCAGCTTCAGCATCAGTCCTTCCAAAGAATATTCAGGGTTGACTTCCTTTAGGACTGACTGGTTTGATGTCTTTGCAGTCCAAGGGACTCTCAAGAGTCTTCAGCACCACAGTTCGAAAGCATTAATTCTTTGACACTCAGCCTTCTTTATGGTCCAACTCTCACATCCATACATGACTACTGGAAAAACCATACCTTTGACTATACAAGACCTATAGGCAAAGTAATGTCTCTGCTTTTTAATATGCTGTCTAGGTTTGTCATAGCTTTCTTTCCAAGCAGCAAGTGTTTTTTAATTTCATGGATACAGTTACCAACCCAGTGATTTTGGAGCCCAAGAAAAGAAAATCTGTTACTGTTTCCACTTTTCCCCCTTCAATTTGCCATGAAGGGACTGGTCCAGATGCCATGATCTTTGTTTTTTGAATGCTGAATTTCAAGGCAGCTTTTTCACTCTCCTCTTTCACCCTCATCAAGCGGTTCTTTAGTTCCTCCTCACTTTCTGCCATTTGAGTGGTATCATCTGCGTATCTGAAACTGCTGATATTTCTCCTGACAATATGGATTTTGGTTAGTGATTCATCCAGACTGGCATTTCACATGATGTACTCTGTATATAAGTTAAATAAGGAGGGTGAAAATACACTGCCTTATCATACTCCTTTCCTAATTTTGAACCAGTCCGTTGTTCCATGTCTGATTCTAACTGTTGCTTCTTGACTCACATACAAGTTTCTCAGGAGATAGGTAAGGTAGTCTGGTACTCACATCTCTTGAAGAATTTTCCAGTTTGTTATGATCCACACTGGCAAAGGCTTTAGTGTAGTCAAAGAAGCAGAAGTAGTTGTTTTTATGGAACTCCCTTGCTTTCTCCATGATCCAACAAATGTTGTCAATTTGATCTCTGGTTCCTCTGCCTCTTCTAGAACCAACTTGTACATCTGGAAGTTCTCAGTTAATGTACTGCTGAAGCCTTGCTTGAAGGATTTTGAGCATAACCTTGTTAGCAAGTGAAGTGAGCCCAACTGTATAGTAGTTTGAACATTCTTTAGCATTTCCCTTCTTTGGGATTGAAATGAAAACTGACCTTTTCCAGTCCTGTGGCCACTGCTAAGGTGGCCATATGGAGTGTAGCTGACATACTGAGTGCTGACATATTGCGTGTAGCACTTTAACAGCATCACATTATCTTTTAGGATTTGAGATAGCTCAGCTGGAATTCCATCGCCTCTACTAGCTTTGTTTATAGTAATTCTTCCTAAGGCCCACTTGACCTCGCACTCCATGATGTCTGGCTCTAGGTGAGTGACCAAAACATCTTGGTCATTAAGATTTTTTGTGTAGTTCTTCTATGTATTCTTGCCACTTCTTTTAATCTCTTCTGCTTCTGATAGATTGTTATCGTTTCTGTCCTTTATCATGTCCATCCTTGCATGGAATTTTCCCTTGGTATCTCCAGTTTTCTTGAAGAGATCTTTAGTCTTTCCCATTCTATTGTTTCCCCCTATTTCTTTGCTTTGTTTGTTTAAGAAGGCCTTCTTTTCTCTTCCTGCTAGTCTCTGGGACATTGCATTCAGTTGAAAATACCTTTCCCTTTGCTCCTGGCCTTTTGCTTCTCGTCTCCCCTCAGTTATTTATAAAGCCTCCTCAGACAACCACTTTGCCTTCTTGCATTCCTTTTTCTTTGGGATGGTTTTGGTTATTGCCTCCTGTACAGTGTTACAAACCCCCACCCGTAGTTCTTCAGACACTCTGTCTATCAGATCTAGTTCCTGGAATGTATTCATCATCTTCACTGTATAATCATAAGCGCTTTGATTTGGGTCATACCTTAATGGCCTAGTGGTTTCCCCTACTTTCTTCACATTACCAGTAGGGGGAAGGAAGGGGGAATCTAGAGACAGGGGACAGAGAAGTACAAACTACGAGGTGTGAGCCAGCTTCAAGTATGTATTGCACAACACAGGAAATACCCAATATTTTATAATAACTGTAAGTGGAAAGTAACCTTTAAAAATGTGATAAAATTTCACATCCTTTTATAATATATATGCTCTAGAAAGTGGGCGCAGAGGAAACATACTTCAACATAATAAAGGCCATATATGAGAAAGCCACAGCTAACACCATTTTCAATGGTGAAAAGCTGAAAGGCAACAAAGACACCCACTCTCACCACTTTTCTTCAATGTAGTTTTGGAAGTTCTAGCCACAGCAATCAGAGAAGAAAAACAAATAAAATGAATCCATGTTGGAAGGAAGAAATAAAACTATTTGCAAATAACATGATACTACACAGAAAATCCTAAAGACACCACCAGAAAACCACTAGTGCTCATCAATGAATTCAGTACAGCTGCAAGATACTAAATTAACATATAAAAATCAGTTGCATTTCTATACACTAACAATGAGCTATTAGAAAGAGAAATTAAGGGACCAATCTCATTTATCATGACATAAAAAGGAATAAAACACTTAGGAATAAAACCTACCTAAGGTGGCAAAAGATCTGTACTCCAAAAATTATAAGACACAAATTGGAGACAACACAAACAAATGCAAATGCATGCCATGTTCTTGGATTGGAAGAATCAATATTGTTAAAATGACCATACTACCAAGGCAATCTACAGATTCAATGCAATCCCTATCAAATCACCAACAGCATTTTTCACAGAACTAGAATGAATAATTTTAAAATTTGTATTGAAACACAAAAGACCCCAAATAGCAAAAACAATATTGATAAAGAAGAATGAAGTTGGAGGAATCATGCTAACTTGAGACTACACTACAAAGCTACAGTCATCAATATAGTATGAAACTGGCATAAAAACAGACACACAGACCAATGGAACAGGTTGGAAAGCCCAGAAATAAACCCAGACACTCATGGGGAAAAGATAGTCTCTTGAATAAGTGGTGCTGGGAAAACCTGGAAAACTGGATGGCTACATGTAAAGGAATGTAATTAGAACACTCTAACACCATATACAAAAATAAACTCAAAATGTATTAAAAACCTAAATATAAGACCAGATACCATAAAACTCCTAGAAGAAAACATGGGCAGAACACTCTGACATAAATTGCAGCAATACTTTTTTTTGAATCAATCTTCTCTAATAATGGAAATAAAGGCAAAAATAAACAAATGGGACCCAATTAAACTCAAAAGCTTTTGCACAGCAACAGAAATCATAAACAAAATGAAAAGACAATGTACAGAATGGGAGAAAGTATCTGTAATGGGATCAACAAGGGCTCATACAGTTCAATACAAAAAAAAAAGCAGAAGACCTAAAAAGACCTTAATGGCCATCTGTATGTTCATTTTTAGATTTATTTACAACAAGCACATGAAAAGGTGCTCAACATCACTAATTATTAGAGGAACACAAATCAAAACTACAGTGAGGCAATACTTCACACCAGTCAGAATGGCTGTTATCAAAAATTCTACAAATAATAAATGCTAGAGAGGGTGTGGAGAAAAAATAATCCTCCTACACTGTTGGTAGCAATATAAATTGCAACCACTCTGGAGAATAGTATAGAGGTTCCTTAAAAACCAAAATTGGAGGTACCATATGATCCAGCATTCCTACTCCTGGGCACGTATCTGGAAAAGATGAAAAATTCTAATTCAAAAACGTACATGCACACCGATGTTCACGGCAGCACTATTTACAACAGAAAAAACATGGAAGCAACCTAAATGTCCATCGACAGATTAATCGATAAAGAAGATGCAGCATATATACAATGGAATACTACTCAGCCACTAAAAAGAATGATAATAGCATTTGCAGCAAAATGGATGCACCTAGCGATTTTCATACTAAGTGCCATAAGTCAGAGAAAGACAAGCATTATAGATTACTTATATGTAGAATCTAATAAATGATGCAAGTGAACTTGTTTAAAAAACAGAAATAGACTCAGAGATACAGAGAACAAACTTGGTCACCAAAGTGGAAATGGGAAGACTAAAAAATTAGGAGTATGGGATTAATCAGATACATATTACTATGTATATGATTTAACAACAAGGGAACTATATTCAATATCTAGTAATAACCTATAATGGCAAAGAATTTGAAACAGATGTGTATATATACATATATATACACACATACATATGCATGGGCTTCCCAGGTGGTTCAGTGGTACAGAATCTGCCTGTAATCCAAAAGACGTGAGTTCCATCCTTAGGTTGGGAAGATCCCCTGGAGGAGGGCATAGCAACGCACTCCAGTATTTTTGGCTGGAAAATCCCACGGATGGAGGAGCCTGGCAGGCTATAGTTCATAGGTTTGCAAAGAGTCAGACTCTACTGAAGCAACTTAGCACGCATGGATGCACATAGACACATATATACATATACAGAGAAATGGATAACTAAATCACTTTGCTGTATACCTGAAACTAATAGAACACTGTAAATCATCTTTACTTCAATTTTTTAATTATATAAAAATTTTAATTAAAAATTTAAAAAATAAAATACAAAAAATAAAGTAGAATAAAACCTGCCTCATTAAATTATTTTCTGAGGCAACAGCTTAGATATTTGGAGATTTTAATAAAGGATTTTATAGTTATAACCTTGGTTTTACCATCAGACCATAATTTCCTGAAAGTGCCCTAGAATAATTTTTGCTCATAAGTCATTCCTTAATTTCAGCATTACTTGCCATGGGGGAAGGCTGAGAATCCTTAAAAACAGTAAGTTCTACCTCCTTTTTGTATTATTAACAGCATTTCCTTTTGCATTTCTCTCTCCTCTCACATTTTTCTATAAGCAGCAGTAAGAAACCAGAGAGCCCCCCTAACACTCTGTCAGAAAGTCTCCTTAAAAAGACCACCCATTTCATAAGTTATTTTTAATATCCTACATGGCTGCTAAACTTTACACCATCACACAACAAGGGTTCCTTCTTCCACTAATTTCCAATAACATTTACCTCATTTTCCTGCAAACATTCATTTGACAGTTTCTTCAAGGCTCTTCAAGCTCTTATCTACACTCCAAGAAAGCTGTTCCAGCTTCTGCCCTCTTCAGAGAGGTGCCTGAATGTCCTCAAACATGGCAATTGGTTTCCCCAGGAGTGAGTGATATAAGAGTGAGAGCAAAGAGGAAGCCACAGTGCATTTAATGACCTGGTCTCAAAAGTCTAACACTGTCACCTCACCACATTGTATCTGTGAGAATCACTAAGTAGAGTCCATACTTAAGAGCAGCAGAGTTGGCTCTGCATTTGGAAGACAGGAGTGTCAAACCGTTTGAGCACATATTTTATAACTACCACAGCCTGGACTGCAACTTATCACTTTACCCCTCCCCATATATTGCTGGTCATACAGTAAATACTTGGTGTTTTAGCCATTAATTAGATCTTTCAAGACCCATATGTATCAGTTGAGATTTCAGGGAAACAAAATTACTAGCATATACACAGAGATGGATATTTATTTTAAGGAATTGGTACATGCAATTGTGAGAATGACAAGTCCAAAATCCATAGGGAAAGCTAGCAGACTGGAAACTCAAGCAAAGTTGATACTGTAGTTTTGAGTGTGAAATCTCTAAGCAAACCAGAAGGCTGGAAACTTGGGATTTCTATATTACAGTCTTGAGGCAGAATTTCTTATTCTTTGGGAAACTTCAGTCTTTGCTTTTCATGTCTTCAGATAATTGGATGAGGTCTACCTACATTATCAAGGGTAATCTCCTATACTTAAAAGTCAAGTGACTATAAATATTAGTCACATCTACAAAATACCTTTACAGTAACATCGAGACTAATGTTTGACTAAACAATTGGGCACTACAACCTAACCAAAAGAAATATAATAATCACATATCTGAAATGTCAGTTTCCTCTATGAAGTCTACAGTAAGATGTGATTCATTTATTCAATTCAATCAAGAGGCATATAAGTACTTTATGCAAAGAACAATGCTAAGAATTAAGATCAAAGACAAAGTCACAGATTTTGTTTTTATGGGGTTCACAGTGTAGAGACGATATTAATATCACCACTACCATCCATAACAAACAGCACCTTGCTATGATCTCCCTGGCCATTACCATATCACTAATATTTATTGATCATTCTCTATGTGCCATGTTACTATAGTAACCATTTACAAGCATTCATTAATCCACAAAAAACATGCTATCTCCAAGGTATAGCAGTCTCGTTTACTCAGGCAGTCTGTGACAGTGCCAAGATTTAAGCCCAAATGTGACTTGAATTCTTGCTATAGTGATGGGTTCAGAAAGATGCCCTAAAACCCAGATAGATTGTCTATGCTAAGAATTATGAGGAGGAGTGCATTGTGTCCTGCCAGGACAATGAACTACTGATTATAGAGTGTTTTGTTTACTCACATTTAAATACAATAACTGATGTGATTGAATTTACATCTGCTATTCTGCTGTTCAATTTATATATGTGCCATATCTTTTTTTCTATTCTTTCTAGTGGTCATCCAACAAACCTGTAAGGGTTCTACTCTACTGATTATCTGTGTGTGGGCTGGGGAAAGGCCCTCCAAGATACAGCAGGTCTCTAGTTCCCTCAGCTTTCCCTGTTTGTTGGACTCCCACTGTCTCCCCCAAATATGCATAGTTTCAGCCAGCAAGGAATGAGTGGAAAGCTCGCTTCTGCCTTTTGACTGCACCCTCATTTCCAGTCAACTTTCTGGCAGGTGTGCAGCTTGCTAATTGGAACTGCAATCAGCCTAGCAAAGCTGTAGGTTTCCTCATGTGCTTCCAACTGAATAGTCTGCATTAAGCTGGTAAAGCCACGATATGTACCCCCATGATTGTGACACCAATTCCAATGTGTGGGTTTTCTAGCACCATCAAGATGTCACTATCACAAGTCTCTGTAACACCATTTGGGTGTTCTGCAATTTAACCCAGTTCTGACTATCTGGAGATGGCATCAGATCCCATAGGTTAAGGGCTCAGTTCCACAAGACTGCTCCCATCTGACTTCAGTTGCTAATCACAAGTCTTAGGTTGTCACCCATAAGCTACAAGTAAGAGGCTTTCACAACCCTCTCTGCGGGTTCCATCAATTTGCTACAGCAGCTCATAGAACTCAAGAAATATTTTACTTCCTGTTTCCCAGTTTATATAAAAGGATATAATGACATGCAGATGGAAGAGATGTACAGAGCAAAATACACAGAAGTCTATGTGCCCTCACCCTCTGTGCTACTTTCCCAGTACCTCCAAGTGTTCACAATGTGGAAGCTCTCCAAACCGCATCGTTTTGGGTATTATAATCACTTCATTACACAGGCTTGGTTGATAAAATCACTGGCCGTTGGTGATTGAACTCAATCTCTAGCCCCTCTCTTCTTCAGAGATGTGGCTGAAAGTTCCAATGTGGTTGGTTTCCCTGGCATCTAGTTCCCATCCTTAGGTTCCCAACTAGCTCTCCAAAAATCTCATTAACCTAACTCTTAAACACAGGAAATTCCAAGGGCTTTATGAGTTCTGTGCTAGGAATGGGGTAAGAAGACCAAATACATGTTCCTTACTACAAATTACAGTATCACTGCCCCAAAGTCATTCTGACCTCTCTGCTTGCGAACTGCTGACTTTTGCACCCTGCCACATGCTTGGTGAAGCTACACTCCTCACTGGCCATGCAGGGTATGACAGCAGCCTATGCTGGATGACCACATACTTCTGCCATTTTTACCAAAACTCTTAGTAGTTATTCAAGCAAAGATACTTCTTAATTTGTCCTAATTGCTGATCACTTTCCAGTGCCCTGAAACTGTTGTTTGTGACAATTTTGTCCAGTTTTATACTTGTGTGGTGAGAGTAACTGATAAACTCTTTGCACCACCATCACCAGAAGTCTCAGTTTTTATATTGTTAAAAACAAGACAAGAGGCCCAAATTGGAGTTGCTTACACTAAGCCCCATGTCATCAAACAGATTAAAATTAATTACAGTTTCTGTTCTTCCAGAAATAGAATTTTAAAGCAATTCATCCGGAATAGCCTAATTAGCTAAAGGAAGCAAATCTTGTAACACCCAGCACACTTTTTAGCCTAGTATGATTTCCTTGTTCTATACCCTTCTGAATATAAAAGTATTTCACTTTGTGCAGCTCCTTGGAGCTTCTATCTGCTAGATTAGATGCTGCCTAAATCAAATCAATTGTTGCTCAAATAAACTAAAAATTTTTAATATGCCCCAATTTATCTTTTAATATATATATAGATTTTTTTGCCTTAGTAATCCAACCTTTTCTGATATATGAAAAGGTAACTCAAATTCAATAAAGTAAATACCTGTTATTGGTCCATATTATGTTTATATTGTGAAATTTAGTACAAAACAGCATTTTAAATTACTTTAAAAAAAGCTAATTTTAAAATTGGATTTTTCCTTTCAAGTTTCTAGAAAGGTCCTGCAACATGCTTTAAAGTCTTTTTTGGCTAAAGAACATGGAAAATATATCAAAGGAGGTATATTTTAATACATTTGCTAGTGAACTGTTAAAATTTCAACAAGCTGAAATTTGCTATTTCCTGCTGCTGCTGCTAAGTCACTTCAGTTGTGTCCGACTCTGTGTGACCCCATAGACGGCAGCCCACCAGGTTCCCCCGTCCCTGGGATTCTCCAGGCAAGAACACCGGAGTAGGTTGCCATTTCCTTCTCCAAAGCATGAAAGTGAAAAGTGAAAGTAAAGTCGCTCAGTCGTGTCTGACTCTTAGCGACCCCATGGACTGCAGCCTACCAGGCTCCTCCATCCATGGGATTTTCCAGGCAAGTACTGGAAGTGGGTGCCATTGCCTTCTCCTATAGAGCGCCAAAGAATTGATGCTTTTGAACTGTGGTGCTGGAGAAGACTCTTGAGAGTCCCTTGGACTGCAAGGAGATCCAACCAGTCCATCCTAAAGGAGATCAGTCCTGGGTGTTCATTGGAAGGACTGATGCTAAAGCTGAAACTCCAATACTTTGGCCACCTCATGCGAAGAGTTGACTCATTGGAAAAGACTCTGATGCTGGGAGGGATTGGGGGCAGGAGGAGAAGAGGACAACAGAGGATGAGATGGCTGGATGGCATCACCGACTAGATGGACGTGAGTTTGAGTGAACTCCGGGAGTTGGTGATGGACAGGGAGGCCTCGTGTGTTGGAATTCATGGGGTCGCAAAGAGTTGGACACGACTGAGCAACTGAACTGAACTGAACTGAGGATAGAATATATCAAAACCTAGACCTACAGGAAATATTACTTAATTTACCATACTGACTCATATATCATGCTAATTTCCTTACTTTTATAAAGTTAGCAAAAAAAAATTATCCCAAAAACTTCACCTAGACAACTTTTACTTTTTTTTTCTTTGAAACAGCAGGGGCTGCACTCAGTCTCTCTTAACAGAAAGTATTTTCAGGAATAAAAATATGATTAAATCATCCAGTGAATATTGAAAAGGTTGTTAGGAAAAGATGAGAGTTGGCTATCACCTAATGCAGTTTTCACTTTTAGGTGTATGAATATCTATTTCCATTATATGAACATATAATAATTATTCTATATAAACTCCTGCAACTCAACAGACATGAATTTGAACAAACTCTGGGAGCCGGTGAAAGACAGGGAAGCTTGGTCCATGGGGTTGCAAACAGTTGGACACAGCTGAGCAAATAAACAACAAAAACCTCCTACTAATGGACATTTAAATTATTTCCATTTTTCATTATCATGAATAATGCTACAAATGAACATTCCTAAGAAGGTTCTTAGTATGTCAGACAGAATATATCTCAAAGACATATACCTAGAAGACCAGTGCTATGAGAATCTTTGCCTTTACTAGATAATTCTGAATTATGGTTGTTCCACTTCACACAGCATACAAACATACACATATCCACTTTTCCACACTTTTGGTATTTGTCAGATTTATTAAATTTTACCAATCTTATAGCTATAAAAACGAAATCATCTGTTTAAATTTGAACTTTAAATGCTAATGGGATTATGTACCTTTTCAAATGTTTATTGGTCACTTTTTTTTGAGAGAAAAATAAAGAGAGAGAATAAAAATAGAGACAAGGAGACAGATAGGGCCAGTGGGGAGGGGAGATAAGGAGAAGAGGAGAGAAATCTGAAGAATGTAAGGTAAAATAATACTTGTTAATTTTGAAAAGTAGATGCATGCATTCTGGTAAATTATTTTTATTTAGGTTTCAATACGTTTACAATAACATCATAAATTCATAGGGCTCCCCCAGTGGCTCAGAGGTAAAGAATCCATCTACAATGCAGGAGTCTCAGGAGAAGCAGGTTCAATCCCTGGGACGGGAAGATACCCTGGAGGAGCACATGGAAGCCCACTCTGGTGGTCTTGTCTGGAGAATCCCATGGACAGAGGAGCCTGGTAGGCTATAGTTCATAGCATCGCAAAGAGTAGGACATGACTGAAGTGACTTAGCATAGATTCATAACACAATTGTGCTTTAAACAGAATTAAACTTTAAATTAGTTCTTCACATTTCAGGTACTAACGGCTATGTGGTAGTTTTGGCAATGATCCTGCATGATAATTTGATTCAGAAAATAGTAAGCACTTACTCGAAGGCCAGAAATCCTCCTCATGGTAACCTGGCGGTTTGAATCATGGTGTCCAGAAATTTGATTTGGACCCGGGAACATGAAATCTCGTGTATTCTCATCATATGTAGACAATGTTTCACCCACTACAAGAAAGATATCCTATGATTCAAATTATAACAAAATATGCTATTTAGAAACAGTATCATCAAGTACAAATATATAATGCCTGATGCCTTAAAGAAATACCTGCTTCAGGGTCATGCTTTTAATTTTTTTCTATAAAAGGAAAAAAATTAAAATAAAGTTATGTTAAATGAATTAACACATTTCCTTATAGGAGATGTCATACATACTACAGATTCTCTCTCCCCTTTTGTAGAAAGGGGATATTCATGTAAATTTTTTATGTACCTATGAATTCCTAGGGAAAAAAAAAAAACATTTTAAACATATAAAACTGACATAATATTTACACATCAAAAACTTAATTACCATCTCCACAATTTATTTTGCTATCTTCCATTCCTTTCTACCTGCCATTGTAAGACATTAGACTACATGTTGAAAAATATATATACATTTTTTAGAATTTGTGGTTACCAGAATTAGGTATATATGTGACACTCAAAAATGTTAGATTACTAGCTTTCAACAAAATATAGCCTCCTGTGACTCACATAAAATAAGGACTTAAGATAGAGTCTTCTATAATCATAGAAATCAATAATATAAATATAACTATCCTTCAGGTTTTAACTGTACCTACCACAGGGATCTATACTGCTTAGGTACAGTTTTAATTCCCCGACATTTCTAATAACAGCCAATACCCCAAAACAAAGATAATGAACTACTTTATCAGTAAAAGCATACTGTTTTAGAAAAATCACAAGAACTTTTAAGATGTTAATTTTTATGAATGTCACAAAATATGCTAGGATGATATCAGGTTTTTTTCACTTTCAATCATGATTATTTATTCAATTTTAGAACAACGTGTTCACATATAATTTATGTCAATCTTTCCGTATATATTATTTTGGCCTACTGACATTTCACACAGAGTGGACCAATGCTAGAAACTCAACATTGCTCTTAAGGTGGCAAGAAGTGGAAAAGATGACATTTTTAAAAAGCATTTCATTAAAATGGGTTCACATGTCAATTACCTTATCAAAATACAATACAGTACCTGGTGGAACTAGCTGAATCAACTCAAACAATGCTGTATCATCTGAAAGTTTAAAGAAAAATTTCCTTAAATAAACAAATTTATAATAAACAATAACTACTTTAACCACAGAAGTACATAAAAGCCAAAGTAATTTTCAGTAGACTACACATATGTTTATATCTTAGTATGAAAGTGAAAGTGAAGTCGCTCAGTCATGTCCGACTCTTTGTGACCCCTTGGACTGTAGCCCACCAGGCTCCTCCATTCACGGGATTCTCCAGGCAAGAATACTGGAGTGGGTTGTCATTTCCTTCTCCAATATCTTAGTATACTGTGTGTATTTTTGGTTGCTCTTTATCATATAGATTTATTAATCTGTAGTAGAAATTGATCTTTTCTAGGTTTTTTCCTGATTTTAAGGCCTTAATTTTTTAGAGTACTTTTATTTAGGTTTACAACAAAATTGAGACAGAGGCACACAGATTGCCTCTATATACCCTTTGCCCCTAAACATGCACAGCCTCCCCCACTATCATTCACAGGAACGGCACATTTTTTAAACAAGCATGAACCTACACCGATACGTCATAAATGCCCAAAGGCTGTAGTGAAACTTAAGTTCACTCTTAGTGATGTACACTCTGTGGGTTTCAGTTCAGTTCAGTTCAGTCGCTCAGTCGTGTCCAACTCTTTGCAACCCCATGAATTGCAGCACGCCAGGCCTCCCTGTCCATCACCATCTCCCGGAGTTCACTCAAACTCACGTCCATCAAGTTGGTGATGCCATCCAGCCATCTCATCCTGTCGTCCCCTTCTCCTCTTGCCCCCAATCTCTCCCAGCATCAGAGTCTTTTCCAATGACTCAACTCTTTGTATGAGGTGGCCAAAGTACTGGAGTTTCAGCTTCAGCATCATTCCTTCCAAACAACACCCAGGACTGATCTCCTTCAGAATGGACTGGTTGGATCTCCTTGCAATCCAAGGGACTCTCAAGAGTCTTCTCCAACACCACAGTTCAAAAGCATCAATTCTTCAGCGCTCAGCCTTCTTCACAGTCCAACTCGCATCCATACATGACTACTGGAAAAACCATAGCCTTGACTAGATGGACCTTTTTTGGCAAAGTAATGTCTCTGCTTTTGAATATGCTATCTAGGTTGGTCATAACTTTCCTTCCAAGAAGTAAGCATCTTTTAATTTCATGGCTGCAGTCATCACCTGCAGTGATTTTGGAGCCCAAAAAAATAAAGTCTGACAGTGTTTCCACTGTTTCCCCATCTATTTCCCACAAAGTGATGGGACCAGATGCCATGATCTTCGTTTTCTGAATGTTGAGCTTTAAGCCAACTTTTTCACTCTCCTCTTTCACTTTCATCAAGAGGCTTTTTAGTTCCTCTTCACTTTCTGCCATAAGGATGGTGTCATCTGCATATGACAAATGTAATAATGACATTGCGTGTTAGTTGTTCAGTCATGTCCGACTCTTTGCGACCCCATGGACTGTAGCCCATGAGGCTTCTTTGTCCACGGAATTCTCTAGGCAAGAGTATTGGAGTGGAATGCCATTCCCTTCTCCAGAGGAACTTCCCAACCCAGTGATCAAACCGTGGTCTCCTGAATTGCAGGCAGATTCTTTACCGTTTGAGCTACAGGGAAGTCCTAATAATGACATTATCCATCATTATAATACCATACAGAGTATTTTTCACTGCCCTGTTCCTCTGCTCTCTGGTTATTTACCTCTCTCCCCTCCACAATCCACCACCACCACAATCACTGATCTTTTCGTTGTCTCTACAAAGTTTTATCTTTTCCAGAATGACATGTACTTGAAAACACACAGTATGTAGCCTTTCAGATTGGCTTCTTTCACTTAGGAATACGCATTTAAGGTTTCCTATGTGTTGTTAGAAGGAAATGACAGTTGACTCCAGTACTATTGCCTGGAAAATCCCATGGACAGAGGAGCCTGGTAGGCTACAGTCCATGGGGTCACAAAGAGTCGGACACGACTGAGTGACTTCACTTCACTTTCACTTTATGTGTTGTTAAGAATTGATGCTTTTGAACTGTGGTGTTGGAGAAGACTCTTGAGAGTCCCTTGGACTGCAAGGAGATCCAACCAGTCCATTCTGAAGGAGATCAGCCCTGGGATTTCTTTGGAAGGAATGATGCTAAAGCTGAAACTCTAGTACTTTGGCCTCATGCGAAGAGTTGACTCATTGGAAAAGACTCTGATGCTGGGAGGAATTGGGGGCAAGAGGAGAAGGGGACGACAGAGGATGAGATGGCTGGATGGCATCACTGACTTCATGGACGTGGGTCTCAGTGAACTCCGGGAGTTGGTGATGGATAGGGAGGCCTGGCGTGCTGCGATTCATGGGGTTGCAAAGAGTCGGACACGACTGAGCGACTGATCTGATCTGATCTGATGGCTTGATAGCTCATTTCTTTTTATTGCTGAACCATTGTCTGGATATTCCACAGTTTACTCCTTCACCTATTGAAAGACATCAACTGCTTTCAAGTTTTGGCAATTATGAATAAAGCTGTATAAATATCCATGTGCACAGACTTTTGTGTAGACATAAATTTTCATTTCTTTGCATAAAAAACAAGGAGCAGTATTGCCCAATCATATGGAAAGGATGCGCTAGCTTTTGGAAAAAATCCACCAAACTGTCTTCCAAAGTGTCTGCACCATTCTGCATTCTCACCAGCAATAAGTGAGAGTTCTTGTTGCTCTGTATCCTCGCTAGCATTTCATGTTGTCACTGTTCCAGATTTTGGCAATTCTAAGGAATGTACAGCAATTTCATTGTTTTAATTTGCATTTCTCTAGTGATATGTGAAGTATCTTTTCACGTGCTTGTTTGCCACCTGTATATCTTTGGTGAGGTATCAATTAAGGCTTTTGACCCATTTTTTAATTAGGTTGTTTGTTTTCTTATCATTGAATTTTAAGCATTATTGGCATATTTTAGATAATAGTCCTTTATCGGGTGTGTCTTTTGCAAATATCTTCATCCAGTCTGTGGCTGGTCTTCTAATTCTCTTTATTTTTCCCTTCACAGAGCAGAAGTTTTTAACTTATCAGTTTCAGCTTATCAATTATTTCTTCCATAGTTTCATTCAAAAACAACTATGGTGTCTTTCGTGTTGTCTCTAAAAACATATCACCATGCCCAAGATCATCTAGATTTCTCTCCTGTGCTAACATCTAGGAGTTTTATAGTTTTGCATTTTCCAGTTAGGTCTATGATCCATTGGTGGTGGTGGTTTAGTTGCTAAATTGTGTCAGACTCTTGTGACCCCATGGACTGTACCCCACCAGGTTCCTCTATCCATGGAATTTTCCAGGCAAGAATATTGGAGTGGGTTCCCATTTCATCCTCCAGGGGATCTTCCCAACTCAAGGATCAAACCTGTATCTACTGTATTGCAGGCAGTCTCCTGCATTGCAAATGGATTCTTAACCAATTGATTCATGAGGGAAGCTGATAGAATATACATTTAAGAGTATATATTTCCCTCTAAGTACTACTACAGCTGCATCCCACAACTTTTGTTCTATAATATTTTTATAATTCAATACAAAACATTTTCTAGTTTCTTATATGCTTTCCTCTTTACCCAGGTGTTCCTGAGAAATAAATTTAATTTCCAAACACAAGGCAATATTCTAGTTGTCTTTCTGTTACTGCTTTCTAAGCTAAAATTTAACTGTACAGTGTGATCAGAAAACATGATTATGGTTTCAATGCTTTGAAATTTGAGACTGAATTTGTGGCTTAAAATATGATCAAATGAAATAATTTTGTAGTTGGAAGGTGTTGATTAGCATTTTATATATGTCCATGCAAAAACATAGTAATCCTTTTGTCCTAATCTTCTATATCCTTATTGATTTTATGGTTGTTCTATAACTACTGAGAAAGGGGTGTTAAATCTCCCATTGCAGTTGGTAACAGTTGGTCTTTATATCTCATTTACTTTGAGGCTATACTATTAGATCTGTTCAAACTGGAAACTATTGTCTTCCTAGTTAAGTTTTATCAATATGACATGAGCCTCTTGAACATTTTTTTCCCAAGGATTATATCTAAGTCTTAAAAACTACTTGATTAGGTTTTTTAAATCCAGTCTGACAATGTTTATCTTTTAATTGGAAGTTAATCCACTTACATTTAATGAGAATTACTTCTGAATCTACATCTACCTCTATCTACTTTGTCCTGCTTTGAATTTATTAAAAAGAATTATTCCAAATTATTCCAAAACCCCAAATGTTTGGAATTTTTATGCTCAAATTGTGTTTTTTAAGCAGTTACCCTTGAAAATATTACATGTATCCTTTTATCAAAGTTTAATGTTAACACCTTATAAAAATACCTTTTTCATTACGCCTGATAGGTTGCTGTTAGTTTAACTCTGCGTATTTTTTAACTTTCATAATTACCTTTTTAAGCAGTCAATGCTCATTATATTTATTCATACAAAATGACTTTCATTTTTCTACTATCATTTTTGCATCTATGATCTTCATTTTCCTTCTGCCTGAAATATATTCTCTAGAATTTCCTTCGGTAAGCTGACTGGTAGCACACACTTTCAACTGTGTGTCTAAAGGTCTGTTGTACAATCACTCTTACAAAATATTTTTTGTTTAGTGTAGGATTTGTGGTCAGTTGTTTTCTTTCAGGCCATTACAGATATCCCACTCTCATACAGCTTCCACTATTGCTGCTGAAAAGTTATCAAACTAACTAACGTGACTTTGAGGGACTTCTGAGATGTTTCATATTTGGTTTTCTGTAGTCACCATAACTTTCTACATGTGTGTTTCTTTTAATATTGACATCAAATCAGAGGATAAGTAAGTCTAACAAATTCCAAAAAAATATATGATCCATTAGGAGTTTTAATTTTTGTGAAAGGTATATGGTTTGTATCTAGATTCATTCTTTTTTGAATGTGTATGTCCAGTTGCTCTAGCACCATTTACTGAAGAATCTATAAATACGTTTGTTCTACAGTATTGTCTTTGCTCCTCTGTTAAAGATCAGTTGACTATATTTACAGAGGCATATTTCTGTTCTTCTCATATATTTTTATAAATATAAATTAAGTTTACTTCTTAAACAGAGTGATGGGCACAGCTGGGTATATTATACAACTCCTTAGACTTTTAATATGTCTGAAATACTTTATAATAAATTTATAAAAATAAGAACAAAATATAAATTACATCCTTCCTCCCTTCTAAGAACCCATGAATGAGACAAATCTTTTTCTTCCTTTAAATTCTGTTACTTTCAACCAAGGGAAATCTCAGTCATTTAACTCAATAACTATATGCCCAATTTAGTTAGAATATAGAAGAAATAGTTAGCATATAGAAGAAATAGTAACTATTCCTTGTTACTCATAAATTGGGGCTGTAATAAGGAAAAAAATAACTGATACAGTGCTTTTCCTCAATGATCTGACATTGTGTTGAAAAGACAAACATTAAATAAAATAAAGAAACAAACATTTATAAACTACAACTACAACAGAGGCATTCAGGTAGTGCTGTAAGAGTATTATAACAAGATAATCCAGTCAGGGAGTCAGCAAAGTCTGAAGAAGAGAAGATCTCTTTAGAACTTAACCCATAGCATGAATAACTGTAAAGCAGGAGTTAGGAAAGTGAAAGAAAAGAAAGAAGTGGCTCAGTCGTGTCTGACTCTTTGTGACCCCATGGACTGCAGCCTACCAGGCTCCTCCGTCCATGGGATTCTCCAGGCAAGAACACTGGAGTGGGTTGCCCTTTCCTTCTCCAATGCATGAAAGTGAAAAGTGAAAGTGAAGTCGCTCAGTCGTGTCCGACCCTCAGCGACCCCATGGACTGCAGCCTTGCAGGCTCCTCTGTCCATGGGATTTTCCAGGCAAGAGTACTGGAGTGGGGTGCCATTGCCTTCTCCGAGAAGATAAGTATACAAATTACAAATCTGAAACTCAGTATAAGAAATAAATACAGATAAGTAAGCCTGGTATTTGAGGCTGCTTCTCTTTTTGTGTATCTGACGGTTCTGACAGAGGTAGCTAACAGGATAAGAAGCAGAGTATAACTTTTTATAAGCTCATGAAGTAGAGTTACAAAAACTGGACTATCATGACCTTGGGAAGAGATGAGAAGGGAGGTCCACAGGTAAGAGACAACGGCTGTGAAGTAGCTAGGCCTTAGGACTCAATCTTGAAAAGATAAACCATAAGAGTAAACTAAAAATAGATAACCCATGCTATATACTGAATGTCTGCATCCCCTCAAAATGCATATGTTGAAATTCTATCCACCGACCCCCCTACCCCGCCCAAGTGTGATATTTAGAGTTAGGGCCTTTATGAGGTTATTAGGGCTAAGGCTTCATTAATGGGATTAGTGCCCATTAGTGCCACTGGTGACCAAAAGACCCCAGAGAATGTCCTTACCCTTTCTGCCACATGAGGAAACAGAGAGAAGATGGTCATCTATGAACAGAAAGGGGACCCTCACCAAATCTGCTGACTCCTTGACCTGGGATTTTCCAGCTTCCAAAACTATGAAAAATTAACTTCTATTATTTATAAGCTACCCAGTCTATGGTATTTTGCTGTACCAGCCCAGCAGTCCAGTCTTAGTCCAGTCAACTAAGAATTTAGGCTTAAATCTGAATCATCCCAAATCTTGTCTGAATTAAGTTGGTCTAGAATTCCAAGTGCCCTTTAGAAATCTTCTAAAACAATCATAAACCTTGTCTGAAGGAAAATATCTTCACAAAAGGTTTTTAATAATTTCTAAAATTTTTATATACAAAATCTGACATTTAATGAAAATCAACCAGGGATATAGGGAAAAAATCACTGGGATCAAAACACAAGAGAAATAACAGGAAATAAAAACAAATCAACAGGAAATCCAGAAAAAATAGTTACCAGACTGCAACTTAAAATATGCTTACTATGCTCAAGAAAATAAAATACAAGATTGAAAATGTCAGCAGACAACTAGAAAGCATTACAAGAAACAAGTGGAAAATTTTTAAGTAAAAAATAAAATAACCAAAAATTAACCATAACAAATGTATTTACTAACAGATTATAAATTACTCAAGAGAGAATTATGGAATTGGAAGACAAAAGCATCTTGAGAGAAGCACAGAAAACCAAAAAGATGGAGTAACATAAAAAAGAAAAAAAACAAAAAAAAACAAAAACAGAGTAAGAAGATATAACAATGTGTAATTGGATTTGTAAAAAAGATAAAAGGAGAAAAATATTTGAAAAGTTAATGTCTGAGAATTTATCTTAAGAAAGACATCAAGATACAAATCCCAAGAGAACAAATTTTAAAACACACACACACAAAGAGTTGGGTACACTTGAAGTAAAGCTACAGGAAAACAGATGTAAGAGAATGTATTAAAAGAAGCCAGCAGAAAAAGAAAAAAATACCTTCAAAGAAGTAACAATAAAATTAACAGATGATTTCTCATCAGAAAGTAAGGGAGCAAAAAGACAATGGAATAGTGTTAATATTTTCTAAGGGCTGGACGACACTAACACCGACATTCAGCACATGTGTAACTGAATCACTTTGCTGTACACCTGAAACTGATACACAGTGTTAATCAACTATACTCCAATACAAAATTTAAAAAATATATCCTTCAGAAAAGGTGAAATAAACATATTTTCAGAGAAATAAAAATCAAGATAATGTATCAACAAAAGACTATAAGAAAGGGATCGTGAAAGGATATTCCTTAGAAAGAAGCAATAAATCTTGAAGGTTTTCAAAAAATGAAAGGAAATAAAGAACAACCAAAAGGCAAAATATAAAGTGAAATAAATGATGCCTATATAATAATAGCAATACTATTTTGTGTGGTTTAATTGCACACTACATTAAAATGCATAACTAAAAATAATATATTATCTAGAAGGGTTACAAATGAAGTGAACCATGAACTTCCAGATGTTCAAGGTGGATTTCTAAAAGGCAGAGGAACCAGAGATCAAATTGCCAATATCTGTTGGATCACAGAAAAAGCAAATGAATTCCAAAAAAACATCTACTTCTGCTTCATTGTCTACACCAAAACCTTGGACTATGTGGATCACGACAAACTGTAAAATTCTTCAAGAAATGGGAATACCAGACCACCTTCACTGCCTCCTGAGAAATCTATATAGCAGGTCAAGAAGCAACAGTTAGAACTGGACATGGAACAACAGACTGGTTCCAATTTGAGAAAGGAATACATCAAGGCTGTGTATCGTCACCTTGCTTATTTAACTTATACGCAGAATACATCATGCAAAATGCTAGACTGGATGAAGTATAAGCTGGAATCAAGATGCAGGGAGCCATCTGTATGTTTTCTTTGGAGAACTGTCTGTTTACGTCTTTTTCCTACTTTTTGATTGGGTTGTTTGATTTTCTGGTATTGAGTTGTATGAGATGCTTGTATATTTTGGAAATTAATCCTCTGTCAGCTGCTGAAAAGATGCTCATTATTAGAGAAACTCAAATTAAAATTACAATGAGATATCACGTCACAGTGGTCAGAATGGCCAGCATCCAAAAGTCTACAAACAATAAATGCTGGAGAGGGAATGGAGAAAAGGGAACACTCTTGTGCTGTTGGTGGGAATGTAAATTGATACGCCACTATGGAAGACAGTATGGAGATTCCTAAAACTCTAGGAATAAACCCACCATATGATCCGGCAATCCCACTCCTAGGCATATACCCTGAGGAAACCAAAATTGAAAAATACACATGTACTCCAATGTTCACTGCAGCACTATTTACTACAGAACATATTTATAGTATGTTTACAATAGAATATATTTACAATAGCTAGTAAGCAGCTTAGGTGTCCACCGAAAGATGAATGGATAAAGAAGTTGTGGTACATATACACAATGGAATACGACTTAGCCATAAAAAGGAATGCATCTGAGTCAATTCTAGTGAGGTGGATGAACCTAAAGCCTGTTATACAGAGTGAAGTGAGTCAGAAAGAGAAAGATAAATATTGTATACCAACACACATATATGGAATCTAGAAAGATGGTACTGATGAATTTATTTTCAAGGCAGCAATGGAGAAACAGACACAGAGAACAGACTTATGGACACAGGGAGAGGGGACGAGAAGCTGAGATGTATGGAGAGAGCAACATGGAAACTTACATTACCATATGTGAAATAGATAGCCAATGGGAATTTGCTGTATGTCTCAGGGAATTCATATAGGGGCTCTTATCAACCTTGTGGGATGGGATGGAGGGGAGGTGCGAGGAAGGTTCAAGAGAGGGGACATATGTACACCTATGGCTGATCCATGTTGATGTTTCACAGAAAACAACAAAATTCTGTAAAGCAATGATCCTTCAATTAAAAAATAAATAATTATTTTAAAATGTGCATAAAAAAGTTTGCAGAGAAAAATATCAGATATGCAGATGACACCACCCTTATGGCAGAAAGCAAAGAGGAACTAAAAAGCCTCTTGATGAAAGTGAAAGAGGAGACTGAAAAACCTGGCTTAAAATTCAACATTCAAAAAATGAAGATCATGGCATCCTGTCCCATCACTTCATGGCAAATAAATGGGGAAACAATGGAAACAGTGACAGACTTTATTTTCTTGGGCTCCAAAATCTCTGCTAATTGTGACTGCAGCCAGAAATTAAAAGACACTTGCTCCTTGGAAGAAAAGCTATGGCCAACCTAGACAGCATATTAAAAAGTAGAGACATTACTTTGCCAACAAAGGTCCGTCTAGTTAAAGCTATGGTTTTTCCAGTGGTCATGTATGGATGTGAGAGTTGAACCATAAAGAAGTTGAGCACAGAAGAACTGATGCTTTTGAACCGTGGTGTTGCAGAAAACTCTCCAGAGTCCCTTGGACTGCAAGGAGATCAAACCAGTCCATCCTAAATGAAATAAGTCCTGAATATTCATTGGATGGACTGATGCTAAAGCTGAAGCTCCAATACTTTGACCGACTGATGTGCTCTGACTTATTGGAAAAGACCCTGATGCTGGGAAAGGTTGAAGATAGGAGGAGAAGGGGATGACAGAGGATGAGATCATTGGATGGCATCACTGACTTGATGGACATGAGTTTGAAAAGCTCTGGGAGTTGGTGATGGACAGGGAAGCCTGTTGTACTGAAGTCCATGGGGTTGCAAAGAGTCGGACATGAATGAGCGGCTGAACAACAACAATCTTATTGTATACACTTAGTAACTTTATCTCCTCTTTTTAAGTTTTTATGCTTCTAATTTCTTTTTTGTGTCTAACTGCATTGGCTAGTACTTCTACAACAATTTTAAAGGATCATCTATTTTCTCTATTTTTTTTTTTTTTTTTTTGGCCATGCTGCATGGCTTGTAGGATCTTAGTTCCCTGACTAGGATTGACCTCAGGCCACCACAGTGAACACACTAAGTCCTTACAACTGGAGCATCAGGGAATACCCAGAGATTATTTACTTTCTAAGATCTCTTCCCTCTCGGAGAGTCTAGATTTTACCTGGAATAGAAAAGGGTCTAGGAAATTAACCTACATGGGGTCTGAGCTGAAGTTCTAGTTCTTTTCCTTCTTCATTACACATACTGAGCACTTTGCTGGCAATACCAAAGGCCACAGATACTAATTTCATCACCATCCTACTATGTTTTGTGCCTAAACTGGCCTGATGGGCTCGTGTTGGTCCATAAGAATAGAGGAGGAAGGCAGGCAGAGTTCCTAACTCTGGTTCTAATGTTCACATAATCTATAACCATGAACAGCAGCAGCCGTTCACTATACCTCGATTTCTGCATCTTTAAGTGGCTGTTGGATAAGAGAAAACAGACATGGCTTTCTTAAGTTTTCCATGATTTTGTCTCATATTCTGTTAAAATAAATCCCTTCATCTTCTGCAAACAGCTTCTTGCTTGGGCCTTGATGTCAGTACTTGTTACTGTATAGGTATCCTTGTGTACTGTATAGATATACTTGTTACTGTATAGGTATACTTGTTACTGTAATCTGGTTAGAAAGTATGTCTGTCTGCCTATGACCACATTGAGGACACGGACCAAGTCTGACCCCATTCCATCATCTCTTTCTTGTTTTACTACAATAGCTTCTGACCTGGTTTCCTTGCTGCTTCAGAGCAATCCTTTAAAATGTAAACAAATAGTGGTGCTTCTTTAAGTGAAACTGCTCTATCCCTCCCTATCGCCCACAGGACAGACTCCAAACCCCTTCATATATTATAAAAGGCCTTGTGTGATCTGGCCCTTGCCTCCTTCTGGTCTGATACTCTATACTTCAGTCCATGGAGCTGCCTGAGTACTTCAAATCTCTAGGCTTGTGACTTTCATCTCCATATTTACACATAATGAATATCTCCTCTGCCTGAAATACAAGTTCTCTTTATCTGGGTAACCCTGAGACAACCTTAAGACTTAAGGCAAACTAAGGAGATGCTCACAGTTCCATATCCTTTTCCTGGACCCTGGACAACATGTCTCAGTCTCCCTTGGTATTTGGTTGGGATCAAAAGGGATGTGGGCAGTGGTAATAAGTGACGCTTCCAGGCCTGGTCATCAAACACATACACAATTGCCCAATTCTTGCTCTTGGGCATGGAAGCTGCATGTAAAATCAATGGTATCGTAATAAGGAAAAAGGCTAGTTCGCCAAGTCAACACTGGGAGGAAAATTGCCAGACAAGTCACTTGACCTGCATCAGACTGTAATGAACCTTTACTGTATTAAGCCATTGAGATTTGGGGACTGCTTATTATAGCATCTAAAATTGTTCACCTGACTCGTACAAAAAGACAAATTCAAACAGCCATTTTTATCCCTCAGGGATGAGTGAACAGCCTCCTGTGTGCTCTCACAAGTCTCTCTCCTGGCACTGACATGGCATAATCATGCTTTGTTTATTTCCATCTCCCATTAAAATGTGAACTCTTTCAGGGAAGGGACCATACATTTTGGTTTTTTAAATTCATAGGACCAGAGCAAGCCCTGGTATATAGTAGGTTATCACTGGAAGTTTAGTGGGAGAATGAATAGAAAATGAGTCAATTAACTGATGGAAGAATGAGTGAATTAAATGAATGAACAGCTACATCTGAACTTTTTCACAGCAGTCAAATGAGGTACTTTTTTTGTGGCTATGTTAGAGCAGAGGGTGTGCTGCTAATGCAGGGCCCTTAATCATGTGAGGATGTGAGAGCTGGACTATAAAGAAAGCTGAGCACCGAAGAACTGATGCTTTTGAACTGTGGCATTGGAGAAGACTCTTGAAGTAAATGACCAAAACAGTCAATCCTAGAGGAAATCAGTCCTCAATGTTCATTAGAGGGACTAATGCTAAAGCTGAAGCCACTTGATGTGAAGAACTGACTCACTGGCAAAGACCCCGATGCTGGGGAAGATTGAAAACAGGAGGAGAAGGGGACAACAGAGGATGAGATGGTTGGATGGTATCACCAACTTGGTGGACATGAGTTCGAGCAAGCTCCAGGAGTTGGTGATGGACAGGGAAGCCTGGCATGCTACGGTCCATGGGGTCGCAAAGAATTGGACAGGATTGAGCGACTGACCTGAACTGAAAAAGTCAAGAAGGCAAGTTGTAGCACTGACTCATGAATGGACATTAATAAGGGTCTCCTATATGTTAGCTTTGATGTAATACATGACATAATGCAATCAGTAAGCTAAAGTAAGATATAGAAAGAATGCTTCAAATGTTGTTACCAACACAAAGGGAACACACCTTTTTAAGTAAACAAGTCATGTTTATATTTGATTCCTAGCCCAGATGCTCAGGGAAATCACCATTAAATTCCAAGAAGCAGTACTATTATAGGCCACATGCTCTGATTGAAATGCAAACTAACAAATTTTTAATACTTAGACTAATCATGAATAAATATCTGAAACAGACTGAAAAAAACAACAGCGCCAATATGAAGGTTCAGTGAAATGACTGGCTCCCCAACAAATATTTTTTCACTTTCTTGCATATTAACTACAAAAAAAAAGGAAGAAAGGAAAATCATGTGAAGAATCTTATTCTCAAAAGTCACAAAATATGCAACAGATAGAAATAAATATGAAAATAAACACGAAATACATGGCAACTATACACACACACACACTCACACACATACCTCAAAACCTTGGTAACAGGGTGAAAGAAAACATAAGTTTAATAAATCAATATATATCACTTATCTACATGGGAAGAATGAATAATATAAAGATGCTAATTCTTTCAAAATAATTAAAATTCAGAGAGGTTTATCTTAGATCTTAAAAATGAGTTTAAGTTCATCTAGAAAAATAAACAAGTAGGAATATAAATGTGTGCTTTTTAAATGAAAGAATATGGATTATAGAAAGATGTCGTAATTAGCTATGCAATGTTAGCCCACATATAGATACTTAGGATAGGTAAATAGATACAATGAGGTGGGGACAAATGGGAGAGCACACAGAGACACAGGACGAGGGTAGAAAGGGTATTGATGAGGAATGGATTTCTGCTTCAGATAATGGCAACTTACATAAAGCACACCAATCATCTTACTAAGAAGACTAAGAAAATCTGGTCAAGTTATTTTTTAATATCTGCTTGAAGGCACAGAGAAGCTAATATGGCAGTGAAGAATTACAGGGCCAAGTTCTAGGAAAACAAAGAGTCAGGGAGATGAGCCAAACATTGGAACTGCTTTCTCCCCAAGGGCATCTGCTAATTCCAGAAATGGCAAACTAAGGATTAATAAACTTAGCTGAGATTTTGATGGTCTCAATAGACCTAGAAGAAAAATATCACTACAGGAGACCTCCCCAGTGGTCCAGTGGTTAAGAATTTTCCAGCCAAAGCAGGGGACATGGGTTTGATCCCTGGTCTGGGAAGATTCTACACGCTGCAGGGCAACTTAGCTCACGTACCACAGAGCATGTGCTCTAGAGCCTGTGAGTCACAACTACAGAGTCCAAATGCCACAACTACTGAAGCCTGTGTACCTAGAACCTGTCTCTGCAACAACACAAGCCATCACAACGAGAAGCACACACACCGCAACTAGAGAGTAGCCCCCACTTGCAACAACTAGAGAAAGTTCACTCTCAGCAACAAAAGCCCAGGGCAGACAAAAATTAATTTAAAAAAATCACTATAGGGCCTACACCAAGAAGGAGAGGTCTCCATAAATTCTCCACAGTTTAGATAAGAGTGTCTAAAAGACAACATCACAGGAGCAAGGATAAATTGCAAATATCCTCCCCTAGTCCTTGCACTCAGAAAGAAACCCAGCTTCTAATCACCTTAATCTCTGACATCAGACTGACATAATAGAGGTTTGCTGGTACCACTGACACCCTACAGAAGGGAAATAAAAGGCAAACATAAAGCCTATCTGGAGAACAATAGTATGATGTTATGTCCCCAATTATTTCTATAATTTTTCACATACAAAGTTCAATATTCAAAAGGAATTGTACAATTATTTTTAGGAAAGTGTTCAGCAGTATCAAATAAAGCTAAATATACATCTATTCTATGACCCAGAAATTCCTCTCCAAGAGAACTAAATATAAATGTTTATCAAAAGATATTTGTAAGAATATTCATAATAAGCCTAAAAACAATCATCATTTACAAGAAATGAATAAATTACTTTTATATAATGGAACAATAAAAAGCAATAAAAAAAAGAATGGACTAATGAAATACAACACCATAGGTGATTCACAGACATTAGGCTGAATGAAAAAATTCAAACAAATATATATTTATGATTTAAGTTATAGGAAGTCCAAAAATGGACAAAAGTAATAAATACTAACAAAAGTTACAACAGTGATTATCGTGAGGGGGCTACTGACTGGCAGAGGTACAAAACCTTTTCAGATGTTGGAAATATCCTCTGTCTTGATGAATGGTGGTTATGGAGTACTCAAATGTGAATATTCATTCAAGGGTACATTTAGGGCTAAAATTAGCATACTTTAGGCACTAAAAATACCTAAGACAGTCTTCATAAGGGATAAACCTGGAGGGCTTAAACTACCAGATATCAAAACTGAAGTTCTAGTAATTAAGAAACCATAAGGTTTATGCAAGGATCCATGAAACAAAACAGAAAATATATAAATTAAAAAAATCCACAAGTAGGTAGGCATTTAGCTTGTGATAACATTTGGAGCAAGGGGAATAAAAGTCTCTTCACCAAATGGTATTGCCCAATTAGATATACATAAAATAAAAATAAAATATTATCCTTACTTCAACCATATATAAAAGTAAAATCAAAGGAAGACAGCAAATCTGAATGTATATGATAGAAATAAGTCTTCTAGAAAATTATATAGAGTATCTTCATAACTTTAGTGTGGGAAAATTAACAAGATGGTTCCAGTCTGGCTCTTTTAACCTGTGCTCTCATGCTCTTTCACTCCATGTTCTGAAAACATGACTTTGCACAATTGTGTAATGGCTGAGATCACTTATAGCACTGTGTATGACTGTCACGAGTTACTCACTTGGTCATGGGCTACTTTGTGCAGTACGCCTGTATGAGCTTCACCATGAAAGCCCTGGCTGCTGCTGCACTGGGGCTATACTGGAGTGAAATCATGGTTACATTACATGAAGTTATGTTATGGCAACCTTATGGCTACATTATGGTTATGTTACGGCTGCAGCTTCAGCTGCCATGTCAGCCAGGAGAGAGACTGAGTTGTGGCTGCTGTGCCAACCAGAAGAGAATAACCGTGTCTGCAGTTTCCATGGCTCTTAGAGTCTTCTTCCAGCCTCTTAGCTTGCGCCTTGCCTACCCTAGGTGCAGTGAATGGGGGAACAGCAAGAAAACTGGCGTCACAAACAGAAACAGCGACATACTGGGATAGGGAAAAACACAACCCCAAAAGGACTAAGCATAAGGGGCTTCCCTGGTGGCTCAGCTGGTAAAGAATCTGCCTGCAATGAAGAAGACAACAAGAATCACTAATGGATTGAAAATGCAAGCCACAGAGTGAGAGATTATTGTACTTACAACACACATAAATGACATAAATCTTGCTAACTAGAAAATATTGAGAAACCCTACAAATCAGTAAGAAAGTAATAAACAGCCAAAAAGAGAAATGAGCAAAAGACAAGCATTTCACACACACACAAAGATGTCCAGAAAAGATGATGTCATTTATCTTCACAGAAATGCAAAATGAAACCACTGTCCACGTACCATAATGACTAAAATGAAAAAGTCTGGCAATTCCAGGAGTTGGCAAGGATGTGGAGAACAGAACTTTCACCAATGGCAGAGTGTATATCAACAGAGAAACACTGGGAAACTGCTTGGCACTGTCTACTCATATTCACCTTAAGACTCAGCAATTACACACGCACACACATTATATATATATATATATATATATATGTATATGTATGTATATATATACACACACTCATATATATGTGTATATATATATATATAAGTGTATGGGTTTCCCAGGTGGCACTAGTGGTAAAGAACCCACCTGCCAATGCAGGAGATGTAAGAAACACAGAATCAATCCTTGGGTTGGTAAGATCCCCTAGAGAAGGTCACATCAACACACACACACATACCAAATAGATACGCATGCTCATGAACATCAAGGCATGTAATCAAGAATATTCATAGTAACTTCATTCATAGCAGCAAAAAGGGAAATAAGCAAAATGCCCATTAATAATAGAATAAACAACTTGGAGTATAGTCACATAAGGAGATACTACATAGCAACAAAGACAAATGAAAGTTATCAAAACAAAAATCAATTTCTCAGCAAAAATGCTAAGCAAAATAGGCCTAGAACAAAAGAATTTGCAAACAATGATTCCATTTATTTAATTTTCAACAATAGGCAAAACTAAACTACAATATCAGACTTTAAAATGGAAATTTCTTTCTGGAGCATAGAGGAAATAGAGATTGAACACAAAAGTAAAAGTGTTACTGGCTCAGCTGTGTCTGACTCTTTACAACTCCATGTACTATAGGCCACAAGGCTACCCTGTCCATGGAATTCTCCAAGCAAAAACACTGGAGTGGGTAGCCATTCTTTTCTCCAGGGGATCTTTCCAACACAGGGATAGAACCCAGGTCTCCTGCAATGCAGGCAGATTTTTTACCATCTGAGCCACCAGGGAAGCCTTTAGGTCAATAAATAGATATAGCCAAATTTCAGATGTTCAAGCTTCATTTTAAAAAGACAGCAGAACCAGAGATAAAATTGCCATCTGCTGGATCATTGTAAAAGCAAGAGAGTTCCAGAAATATACTACATCTGCTTTATTGACTATGCCAAAACCTCTGACTGTGTGGATCACAATAAACTGTGGAAAATCCTGAAAGACATGGGAATACCAAACCACCTTACCTGCCTCCTGAGAAATCTGTAGTCAGGTCAAGAAGCAACAGTTAGAACCAGACATGGAACAACAGACTGGTTCCAAATTAGGAAAGGAGCATGCCAAGCTGTATATTGTCACCCTCCTTTTTAATTTCTATGAAGAGTATATAATGTGAAATGCAGGCTGGATAAAGCACAAGCTGGAATCAAGATTGCTGGGAGAAATATCAATAACCAGATATGAAGATGACACCACCATTATGGCAGAAAGTGAAGAAGAACTAAAGGGCCTCTTGATGAAAGTGAAAGAGGACAGTGAAAAAGTTGGCTTAAAAGTCAACATTCAGAAAACTAAAATCATGGCATCTGCTCCCATCATTTCATGGCAAATAGATGGGGAAACAATGGAAACAGTGACAGACTTTATTTTTGAGGGGGCTCCAAAATTACTGCAGATGGTGACTGCAGCCATGAAATAAAAGACACTTGCTCCTTGGAAGAAAAGTTATGACCAATCTAGACAGCATGTTAAAAAGCAGAGACTACTTTGCCAACAAAGGTCCATCTAGTCAAAGCTATGGTTTTTCCAGTAGTCATGGATGGACGTGAGAGTTGGACTATAAAGAAAGCTGAGTGCCAAAGAATTGATGCTTTTGAACTGTGGTGCTAGAGAAGATTGAGAGTCCCTGGAAAGCAAGGAGATCAAACTAGTGAATCCTAAGGTAAATCAATGCTGAAGATTCACTGAGAGGACTGATGCTGAAGCTGAAACTCTAATATTTGGCCACATGATGCAAAGAACTGACTCATTTGAAAAGACCCTGATGCTGGGAAAGATTGAAGGTGGGAGGAGAAAGGGACGACAGAGGATGAGATGGTTGGATGGCATCACTGTCAACGGACATGAGTTTGAGTAAACTCCAGGAGTTGGGATGAACAGGGAAGCCTGGTGTGCTGCAGTCTAAGGGGTCGCAAAGAGTCAGACATGACTGAAAGACTGAACTGAACTGAAATTTCAGAAAGCTTTCCTTATCAGTTCAGTCAATCAGCTGTGTCCAACTCATTGCGACCCTATGGACTGCAGCATGCCAGGCCTCCCTGTCCGTCACCAACTCACAGAGTTTACTCAATCTCATGACCGTTGAGTGGGTGATGTCATCCAACCATCTCATCCTCTGTCGTCCCCTTTTCCACTCGCCTTCAATCTTTGGGTCTTTCCTAATGAGTCAGTTCTTCACATCAGGTGGCCAAAGTATTGGAGTTTCAGCTTCAGCATCAGTCCTTCCAATGAATATTCAGGACTCATCTCCTTTAGGATGAACTGGTTGGATCTCCTTGCAGTCCAAGGGACTCTCAAGAGTCTTCTCCAACACCACAGTTCAAAAGCATCAATTCTTCACTGCTCAGCTTCTTTATAGTCCAACTCTCACATCCATACATGACTACTGGAAAAACCATAGCCTTGACTAGATGGACCTTTGTTGACAAAATAATGTCTCTGCTTTTTAATAGGCTGTCTAAGTTGGTCATAACTTTTCTCAAAGGAGTAAGCATCTTTTTATTTCATGGATGCAGTCACCATCTGCAGTGATTTTGGAGCCCAAGAAATTAAAATCTGCCACAGTTTCTACTATTTCTCCCTCTATTTGCCATGTAGTGATGGGACTGGATGCCATGATTTTTGTTTTCTGAATGTTGACCTTTAAGCCAACTTTTCACTCTCCTCTTGCACTTTCAAGAGGCCCTTTAGTTCTTCTTCACTTCCTGCCATAAAGGTCATGTCATCTGAATATTTGAGGTTATTGATATTTCTCCCAGCAATCTTGATTCCAGCTTGTGCTGTATCAATCCCGGTGTTTCTCAAGATGTAGTCTGCATATAAGTTAAATAAGCATGGTGACAACATACAGCTTTGATGTACTCCTTTTCCTATTTGGAACCAGTCTGTTGTTCCATATCCATTTCTAACTGTTGTTTCCTGACCTACATACATTTTCTCAAGAGGCAGGTCAGGTGGTCTGGTATTCCCGTCTCTTTCCGAATTTTCCACAGTTTATTGTGATCCACACAGTCAAAGGCTTTGGCGTAGTCAATAAAGCAGAAATAGTTGTTTTTCTGGGCTCTCTTGCTTTTTTGGTGATCCAGCGGTGGTTGGCAATTTGATCTCTGGTTCCTCTGCCTTTTCTAAAACCAGCTTGAACATCTGGAAGTTCATGGTTCACGTACTGGCTTGGAGAATTTTGAGTATTACTTTGCTATCATGTGAGATGAGTGCAGTTGTGCAGTAGTTTGAGCATTCTTTGGCATTGCCTTTCTTTGGGATTGGAATGAACACTGACCTTTTCCAGTCCCATGGCCACTGCGAGTTTTCCAAATTTGCTGGCATATTGAGTCCAGCACTTTCACAGCATCATCTTTCAGGATTTGAAATAGCTCAACTGGAATTCCATCATCTCCACTCGCTTTGTTCATAGTGATGCTTTCTAAAGCCCACTTGACTTCACATTCCAGGATGTCTGGCCCTAGGTGAGTGACCACACCATCGTGGTTATCTGGGTCATGAAGATCTTTTTTGTACAGTTCTTCTGTGTATCCTTGCCACCTCTTCTTAATATCTTCTGCTTCTCTTAGGTCCATACCATTTCTGTCCTTTATTGTGCCCATCTTTGCATGAAATGTTCCCTTGGTATCTCTAATTTTCTTGAATAGATCTCTAGACTTTCCCATTCTATTGTTTCGTCTATTTCTTTGCACTGATCACTGAGGAAGGCTTTCTTATCTATCCTTGCTATTCTTTGGAACTCTGCATTCAAATGGGTGTATCTTTCCTTTTCTGTTTTGCTTTTCGCTTCCCTTCTTTTCATGGCTATTTGTAAGGCCTCCTCAGACAGCCATTTTGCTTTTTTGCATTTCTTTTCTTGGGGATGGTCTTGATCCCTGTCTACTGTACAATGTCAGGAACCTCCATCCATTGTTCATCAGGCACTCTTTATCAGATCTAGTCCCTTTAATCTATTTCTCACTTTCACTGAATAATCATTAGGGATTTGATTTAGATCATACCTGAGTAGTCTAGTGATTTTCCCTACTTCAATTTAAGTCTAAATTTGACAATAAGGAGTTCATGATCTGAGCCACAGTCAGCTCCCAGTCTTATTTTTGCTGACTGTATAGAGCTTCTCCATCTTTGGCTGCAAAAAATATAATCAATATGATTTCAGTGTTGAACATCTGTCGGTGTCCATGTGTAGTCTTCTCTTGTATTGTTGGAAGAGGGTGTTTGCTATGACCAGTGCATTCTCTTGGCAGAACTCTATTAGTGTTTGCCCTGCTTCATTCTGTACTCCAAGACCAGGTGTTTCTTGATATCCTACTTTTGCATTCCAGTCCCCTATAATGAAAAGGACATCTTTTTTGGGTGTTAATTCTAGAAGGACTTATAGGTCTTCATAGAACCGTTCAGCTTCTTCAGCATTACTGGTTGGGGCATAGACTTCGATTACTGTGATATTGAATAGAGGTTAGAGAGTATAAGGTAGGTTTTCTGAAATTTGGCAATGTTCTAATTCTTGACCTAGGTTGCAGTTACACAGGTGGTCATACTGTAATATTTCAGTCAGCTACTGTTAGAGATAGCAGGTTAAATGTATGCATATAGTTCCTTTCTGAACTCTCACTAAATGAATAAAGGAATTAAACACACACATACACACCAACTCACAATGACAAAACTAAAGAGAAAAAAATTTGAACAAAAGTGGTAACTGAGTTAACAGCCTAAAGAAAGAACCTTAAGCCAATAGAGAGAAAAGCTTAGAAGCAAGCTTTTTTATACTAAAGAACTCCTAAAAAACATAGCAATTGGTGGTACAATGTACCTTTGGCAATGACAAAATCAGTGGAGCTAAAACCAGAGAAATAACTGAAAATTTCAGAAACAGTCTACCCCATATCCTTCTTCTAACTTACTGCTAGGAAACTGCCCTTACCCATTCTCAGACACATGAGAGGGAGTTATTCTCTAAAGAGTTAGAACAGGAGGGTAAGGGGAGACGAATTGAAAGTTTTTTAGAGAAAGGAGAAGCAGAGGGAAGAAGAGGGTTAGGAGGAAGAGAAAAAGAAGTAACAGTAATAGTCACTGTTGTCCTCACTGTCATGGAAACAGCAAGTACAAATGAAAACAGGTAGATTAAGAATCTCAGCTATGTAATGAGATTTTACTATAGGTCCTTACACCACAAGGTTCTAAAAACAGGTCATCAAGTATATAGCTTCCAGGAGAAATATGTAAATGATTTTTCTACTGAATACGATCTGCTGAAGAGAAAAGACATTAAAAGATGCTGACATAATTTCCAATAAAATAGCTCAAGAAATCACCCTACAATAAAGTTCACACTGAAATCTCCATCCTAGAGGAACCCCAATAGACTTAGTAATTAGTGGCACCTCTGGGAAAAATTGAGGGCAGGAGGAGAAGGGAACGACAGAGGATAAGATGGTTGAATGGCACCACCAACTCAATGGACATGGGTTTGGGTGGACTCCAGGAGTTGCTGATGGACAAGGAGGCCTGGTGTGCTGTGGTTCATGGGGCCGCAAAGAGTTGGACACGACTGAGCAACTTAACTGGAACTGGAACTGGATGTTCCTATTGCCATTTTAATTGTTTGGGGTTGATTTTGTAGATCTTTTTTCTTCTCTTCTATTTCTTGACTATATAAGTCCCTTTAACATTTGTTGTAAAGCTGGTTTGGTGGTACGGTATTCTCTTAACTTTTGCTTGTCTGAAAAGCTTTTTATTTCTCCATCAATTTTGAATGAGATCTTTGCTGGCTACAGTAATCTTGGTTATAGATTTTTCCCTTTTGGTACTTCAAATGTATCCTGCTATTCCTTTCTGGCCTGCAGAGTTTCGGCTGAAAGATCAGCTGTTAAGCATATGGGGTTTCCCTTGAATGTTACTTGTTGCTTCTCCCTTGCTGCTTTTAATATTCTTTCTTTGTGTTTAGTCTTTGTTAGTTTGATTAATATGTGTCTTGGTGTGTTTCTCCTTGGGTTTATCCTGTATAGCACTCTTTGTGCCTCTTGGATTCGACTATTTCCTTTTCCATGTTGGGGAAATCTTCAACTATAATCTCTTCAAAAATTTTCTCATACCCTTTCTTCTTCTCTTCTTCATCTGGGACCCCTATAATTCAAATATTGGTGCATTTGATATTGTCCCAGAGATCTCTGCAACTATCCTCGGTTCTTTTCATTCTTTTTACTTTATTGTGCTCTTGAGAAGTTATTTCCACCATTTTATCTTCCAGCTCACTGATTCATTCTTCTGCTTCAGATATTCTGCTATTGATTCCTTCTAGAGTATTTTTAATTTCAATAATTGTTTTGTCTAGGTATGCTTATTCTCTAATTCCTCTAGGTCTTTGTTAATTGATTCTTGCATTTTCTCCATTTTGTTTTCAAGGTTTTTGATCATCTTTACTATAATTATTTTGAATTCTTTTTTAGGTAGTTTGCCTATTTCCTCTTCATTTACTTGGACTTCTGTGTTTCTAGTTTGTTCCTTCCTTTGTGTAGTATTTCTCTACCTTTTCACTATTTTTTAAAATCTTATTGTGTTTGAGGTCTCTTTTTCCCAGGTTTTAAAGTTGTAGAAAGAAACAAATCGTAAAGATTTGAGCAGAAATAAATGAAAAAGAAATGAAAGAAACAATAGTAAAGATTAATGAAATTAAAAGTGGGTTCTTTGAGAAGATAAACAAAAATTGACAAATCTTTATAAAAATAAACAAAATTGACAAGCCAGACTCATCAAGAAAAAAAGAGGGAAGAATCAAATCAACAAAATTAGAAATGAAAAAGGAGAGGTAACAAAAAACAATGCAGAAATACAAAGGATTATAAGAGACTATTATGAACAACTATATGGCAATAAAATGGATAACCTGGAAGAAATGGACAGATTCTTAGAAAAGTTCAATCTTCCAAAACTGAACCAGGAAGAAAGAGAAATTATGAACAACTCAACTATAAGCACTGAAATTGAAGCTGTGTTCAAAAATCTCCCAAAATATGAAAGTCCAGGACCAGATGGCTTCACAGGAGAACTCTATCAAACATTTAGAGAAGAGCTAATACTTATCCTTCTAAAACTCTTTCAAAAAATTACAGAGGAAGGAACACTTCCAAACTCATTCTACAAGGCCAATTAACCTGATACAAAAACCAGACAAAGACAACACAAAAAAAGAAAACTATAGTCCAATATCACTGATGAACACAGATGCAAAAATGCTCAACAAAATGTTAGCAAACAGAATTCAGCAACACATCAAAAGCTCAGATGCCATGATTGAGTTGGGTTTATTCCAGGAATGCAAGGATTCTTCAATATATGCAAATCAATGTGGTACAACATATTAACAAACTGAAAGGTAAAAACCATATGATAATCTCAATAGATGCAGAAAAATCCTTTGACAAAATTCAGCACCCATTTATGAATAAACTCTTCAAAAAGTGGGCATAAAAGGAACCTACCTTCACATAGTAAAGGCCATATATGATAAGTCTACAGCAAACATTATTCTCAATGGTGAAAAACTGAAAGCATTCCCCCTAAGATGAGGAACAAGACAAGGGTGTCCACTTGCACCACTATTATTCAACATAGTTTTGGATGTCGTAGCTACAGCAACCAGAGAAGAAAAAGAAATAAAAGGAATCCAGATCAGAAAAGAAGTAGTAAAGCTCTCACTGTTTGCAGATGACATGATACTGTACATAGAAAACCCTAAAGATAGTATCAGAAAATTACTAGAGCTAATGAGTGAATTTAGCAAAGCTGCAGGATATAAAATCAATACACAGAAATCACCTGCATTTCTATATACCAACAATGAAAAATCAGAAAGAGAAATTAAGGAATCAATCCCATTCACCACTGCAACAAAAAGAATTAAATACCTAGGAATAAACTTACCTAAGGAGACAAAAGAACTGTACACATAAAATTATAAGACAGTGATGAAAGAAATCAAAGATAACATAAACAGATGGAGAGATATTCCATGTTCCTGGTAGGAAGAATCAATATTGTAAAAATGATTATACTACCAAATGCAATCTACAGATTCAATGTGATCCCTGTCAAATTACCAATGGTATTTTTCACAGAACTAGAGCAAAAAATTTCACAATTCATATGGAAATACAAAAGACCCCAGATAACCAGAGCAGTCTTGAGAAAGAAGAATGGAGCTGGAGGAATCAATCTTCCTGACTTCAGATTGTATTTCAAAGCTACAGTCATCAAGGCAGTATGTTACTGACACAAAAACAGAAATACAGACCATTGGAACAAGATAGAAAGCCCAGAAATAAACCCATCCACCCATGGGTACCTCATTTCTGACAAAGGAGGCAAGAATATACAATGGGGCAAAGACAGCCTCTTCAATAAATGGTGCTGGGAAAACTGGACAGCTACATGTAAAAGAATGAAATTAGAACACTTCCTAACACCATACACAAAGATAAACTCAAAATGGATTAAAGACCTAAATGTAAGACCAAAAACTATGAAATTGTTAGACAAAAACATAGGCAGAACACTCCGACATAAAACAAAGCAAGATCCTCTATGACCTACCTCCTAGAGTAACGGAAATAAAAACAAAAGTAATCAAGTGAGACCTGATTAAACTTAAAAGCTTTTGCACTGCAAAGAAACTTTAAGCAAGGTGAAAAGACAACCCTCAGAATGGGAGAAAATAATAGCAAATAAAACAACTGACAAACGATTAATTTCCAAAATATACAAGCAGCTCATAGAACTCAATATCAGAAAAACAAATAATACAGTCAAAAAGTGGGGGAAAGACCTAAATAGACATTTCTCCAAAGAAGACACACAGATGGCTAACAAACACATGAAAAGATGCTCAACATCACTCATTATTAGAGAAATACAAATAAAAACTACAATGAGATATCACCTCACACTGGTCAGAATGGCCATCATCAAAAAGTCTACAAACAATAAATGCTGGAGAGGGTGTGGAGAAAAGGGAATGCTCTTGCACTGTTGGTGGGAATACAAACTGATACAGCCACTATGGAAGACAGTATGGAGATTCCTTTAAAAACTAGGAATAAAACCACCATATAACCCAGCAATCCCACTCCTAGTATATACCCTGAGGAACCAAAATTGAAAAAGACACATGTATCCCATTATTCATTGAAGCACTATTTACAATAGCTAGAGCATGGAAATAATCTAGATGTCCATCAACAGATGAATGGATAAAGAAATTGTGGTACAAATGCACAATGGAATATTACTCAGCCATAAAAAGGAACGTATTTGAGTCAGTTTTGATGAGGTGGATGAACCTAAAACCTATTACACAGAGTGAAGTGAGTCATAAAGAGAAAGATAAACATTGTATTCTTACACATATATACGGAATCCAGAAAAATGGTACTGAAGAATTTATTTACAGGGCAGCAGTAGAGAAACAGACATAGAGAATAGACGTATAGACATGGGGAGAAGGGAGGGGAGGGTGAGATGTATGGAAAGAGTAACATGGAAACTTCCATTAACATACATAAAATAGATAGCCAATGGGAATTTGTTGTATGGCTCAGGAAACTTAAACCAGGGCTGTGCATCAATCTAGAGGGGTGGGATGGGGAGGGAGATGGGAGGGAGGTTCAAAAGGGAGAGGATATATGTATACCTATGGATGAAAGTGAAAGAGGAGAGTGAAAAAGTTGGCTTAAAGCTCAACATTCAGAAAACTAAGATCATGGCATCTGGTCCCATCACTTCATGGCAAATAGATGGAGAAACAGTGGAAACAGTGTCACTTTATTTTGGGGAGCTCCAAAATCACTGCATTTGGTGATTACAGCCATGAAATTAAAAGATGCTTACTCCTTGGAAGGAAAGTCATGGTCAACCTAGATAGCATATTAAAAAGCAGAGATATTACTTTGCCAACAAAGGTCCATCTAGTCAAGGCTATGGTTTTTCCAGTGGTCATGGATGGATCTGAGAGTTGGACTGTAAAGAAGGCTGAGCGCTGAAGAATTGATGCTTTTGAACTGTGGTGCTGGAGAGGACTCTTGCGAGTCCCTTGGACTGCAAGGAGGTCCAACCAGTCCATCCTAAAGGAGACCAGTCCTAGGTGTTCATTGGAAGGACTGATGCTGAGGCTGAAACGCCACCTCATGCAAAGAGTTGACTCATTGGAAAAGACCCTGATGCTGGGAGGGATTGGGGGCAGGAGGAGAAGGGGACGACAGAGGATGAGATGGCTGGATGGCATCACCGACTCAATGGACATGAGTTTGAGTAAACTCCGGGAGTTGGGAGGGACAGGGAGGCCTGGTGTGCTGCGATTCATGGGCTCGCAAAAAGTCAGACACGACTGAGCGACTGAACTGAACTGAACTGATGGCTGATTCATGTTGAGGTTTGACGGAAAACAACAAAATTCTATAAAGCAATTATCCTTCTATAAAAAAAAAATTTTAAAAGAAAGACTTTAAATTACTAAAGAAAAAGCTTTTACAGAACTGATGTTCCTGGAAACCAAATAGTAAGTTCCAATTACTGGAACATATAATTAGTCCCATTTTACTGTTGTTTTTTTATCTTATAACTAAGTAATGACAATTTCCCTTCTTTCTCTGTAAAAATTCAAATTTTTACATGTACTTTCAGTGTGAGTTACAAAGTAAATGTACTACAGTATTCCAGAAATCTTAGTCATGTGCAGCAAGTCAAAAGCTATAGTAAACTTCTTAAGAGACAGTGCCAGAATACCATTAATCCTTTGTACCAACAAGAGTAATCGCTATAACAATTTCCAATAAATGTCTATTTATCCGCTTTAACTACAAGGGCAATTGGTGGGAATGCATTTGCCATCATGGATTTAAAATATGAATCCTGAGTCCTACAAGCTCTCCTGATGACTGAGGCAGGGAGTCTCTCACTCACAGACACTGAAGGATTTATTCTCAGGCTTCAAATCTTCACGTGAAAGCATTTTAAATACTGCAGACACAAAACAAGCAGCAAATCTCAGAAGCGATAAAGCAGGGGCTATAATGAAACTGCTATTTTTCCCTATAGGCAAGAGAAAACAATAGGGACAGCTAGTAATCTACTGCAATAAAAATAAAGATCTTATCTTCTCTTTATCCAAACGTTGAAGGGTATGATACCAAGGTAGTTATTAATATATTACAAATTTTCAAATACAAAATATATTTCCTAATCAAAGGATTATAGTACAAACAGGTATCCTTCAATTGCACAGTTCCAGCACTCATGAAAAGAGTAATGAGAGGCAGTTATATGATATTTATGGTATTTTATTTAACTCCTTTGAACATTAAACATCTAGTATGTATCAGGTATTGTCATATGCACACAGCAGCCACAAAAAAGGAAAAGTCAATGCTCTTATGAAACTATCATTCTGATGAGAGAAAAAATAAAAAATAATGTATCAGTGCTAAGAAGAAAAACAGGAGGACTATCTCCATCCCTATTTACCCTGAGCAGTACCCTTTTCACAGCTGTTGTCTTAGTGGAAATACTAAAAACACTCTCTTATGCGCAAAGTATCCTGCTAGAAGATAGGATAACCTTAAAGACAACGGGATAGAGATGGAGATATTGACCAAAAGGCGATGCCATTATTAAATACTTGGATGAGAAAAGATCTCTCATTATGATGATAAATTTGAGGAAGGACTGGAGAGAAGAGAGGGAGCAAGCAATACCCACATCTGCAAGAAAAGCTTTGAAGGCTGTATATTTGTGGCAGTATGTAGCTCACCCTTGAACAATGTGAGGGCCAGGGGTGCCCATTTTCTCTGCAAAAATCCACATACAGCTTATAGTCAGCCCTCCATATTGGTTTCTCCGTGTAAGTGGTTCCTCCATATCTGTTCAGTTCAGTTCAGTTGAGTCGCTCAGTCCTATCCGACTCTTTGCGAGCCCATGAATCGCAGCACACCAGGCCTCCCTGTCCATCACCAACTCCCAGAGTTTACTCAAACTCATGTCCATCGAGTCGGTGATGCCATCCAGCCATCTCATCCTCTGTCATCCCCTTCTCCTCCTGCCCCCAATCCCTCCCAGCATCAGGGTCTTTTCCAATGAGTCATCTCTTTGCATGAGGTGGCCAAAGTATTGGAGTTTCAGCTTCAGCATCAGTCCTTCCAATGAACACCTAGGACTGATCTGCTTTAGAATGGACTGCTTGGATCTCCTTGCAGTCCAAGGGACTCTCAAGAGTCTTCTCCAACACCACAGTTCAAAAGCATCAATTCTTCGGTGCTCAGTTTTCTTCACAGTCCAACTCTCAGATCCATACACGACCACTGGAAAAACCATAGCCTTGACTAGATGGACCTTTGTTGGCAAGTAATGTCTATGCTTTTTAATATGCTATCTAGGTTGACCATAACTTTCCTTCCAAGGAGTAAGCATCTTTTAATTTCATGGCTGCAATCACCATCTGCAGTGATATTGGAGCCCCGAAAAATAAAGTCTGTTTATTTGTTTCCCCATCTATTTGCCATGAAGTGATGGGACTGGATGCCATGATCTTAGTGTTCTGAAAGGTGAGCTTTAAGCCAACTTTTTCACTCTCCTCTTTTACTTTCATGAAGAGGCTCTTTAGTTCTTCTTCACTTTCTGCCATAAGGGTAGTGTCATCTGCATATCTGAGGTTATTGATATTTCTCCTGGCAATCTTGATTCCAGCTTGTGCTTCATCCAGCCCAGCGTTTCTCATGATGTACTCTACATATAAGTTAAATAAGCAGGATGACAATATATAGCCTTGATATACTCCTTTTCCTATTTGGAACCAGTCTGTTGTTCCATGTCCAGTTCTAACTGTTGCTTCCTGACCTGCATATAGGTTTCTCAAGAGCCAGGTCAGGTGGTCTGGTATTCCCATCTCTTTCAGAATTTTCCACAGTTTATTGTGATCCACATAGTCAAAGGCTTTGGCATAGTCAATAAAGCAGAAATACATGTTTTTCTGGAACTCTCTTGCTTTTTCCATGATCCAGTGGATGTTGGCAATTTGATCTCTGGTTTCTCTGCCTTTTCTAAAACCAGCTTGAACATCAGGAAGTTCACGCTTCACGTATTGCTGAAGCCTGGCTTGGAGAATTTTGAGCATTACTTTACTACCATGTGACATGAGTGCAATTGTGCGGTAGTTTGAGCATTCTTTGGCATTGCCTTTCATTGGGATCGGAATGAAAACTGACCTTTTCCAGGCCTGTGGCCACTGCTGAGTTTTCCAAATTTGCTAGCATATTGAGTGCAGCACTTTCACAGCATCATCTTTCAGGATTTGAAAGAGCTCAACTGGAATTCCATCACCTCCACTAGCTTTGTTTGTAGTGATGCTTTCTAAGGCCGACTTGACTTCACATTCAGGATGTCTGGCTCTAGGTGAGTGATCACACCATCATGATTATCTGGCTTGTGAAGATCTTTTTTGTACAGTTCTTCTGTGCATTCTTGCCACCTCTTCTTAGTATCTTCTGTTTCTGTTAGGTCCATACCATTTCTGTTCTTTATCGAGCTTTGCATGAAATGTTCCCTTGGTATCTCTAATTTTCTTGAAGAGATCTCTAGTCCTTCCCATTCTGTTGTTTTCCTCTATTTCTTTGCATTGACTGCTGAGGAAGGCCTTCTTATCTCTCCTTGCTATTCTTTGGAACTCTGCCTTCAGATGCTTATATCTTTCCTTTTCTCCTTTGCTTTTCACTTCTCTTCTTTTCACAGCTATTTGTAAGGCCTCCCCAGACAGCCATTTTGCTTTTTTGTATTTCTTTTTCTTGGGGATGGTCTTGATCCCTGTCTCCTGTACAATGTCACAAACCTCCATCCATAGTTCATCAAGCACTCTATCAGATCTAGTCCCTTAAATCTATTTCTCACTTCCACTGTATAATCATAAGGGATTTGATTTAGGTCATACCTGAATGGTCTAGCGGTTTTCCCTACTTTCTTCAATTTAAGTCTGAATTCGGCAATAAGGAGTTCATGATCTGAGCCACAGTCCCTATCTGTAGTTCCTCCTAATCTGTGGTTCAGCATCCATGGAGTCAACCAACCAAAGACCATGCACTGTAGTATTTACTATAGAAAAAATCTGTGTATAAGTGAACCTGTGCAACTCAAATCTGTGTTGTCCAAGGTTCAAGTGCATTGTGTGTGTGAGAGACACAGTGTGTGCTATGTAAGAGAGAGAGAGAGTGTGTGTATCTACAGAAGAGAACCTACAAACCTTCAATGAGAAAGGATGAAAATTCAGTTTCAATAGAGAAGTCTACATGGTAGCAAACTTTTCATTCTCTTTCTTACCTAAAAATGGCTCTCAACAAATAGCTTTCATCATAACTATAATTTTATTCTGGTAAATTCCAGAATTAAAACCATTTCCCTAAGGAGACTGCCTTCTCTATGAATGCAAAATCACCCTATATAGCTTTTAATGTCACTGGCCCTCATATATTACTTTGTATTTATGTATTATAAATATATATTTCACCAGAGACTTAATGTGGTTCTGGGCCTCTAGAGGCTCCTTACAGGTTCAGATATGGTATGAATAGAATGTGGCAGTTCCCAAATAATAAAGAGTAATAACACACTACCAATAAAAATAAGCAAGGATATTTTAAGTGTTTCCTGTGTGCCAAGACTTTTCTAAGCACTCTGTCTGAGGTTACTCAAGGATCTGACCATTCATCAGAATGCCCAATTTAAGAGGGTCCTTGGATATCCTTGAGCATTTGCACAATCCACCAAAACAAAAAACAAAAACAGATCCTTACCTCTCACCGTACACACAAAAATTAACTCATAATGGACCACAGGCATATATGTAAAGAAAAAAATTATAAACTTTGTAGAAGAAACGGGAAAATTTTTGTGACCTTGGTAAAGCAAACATTTCACCAAACATATGATCCCATTAAAGGAAAAAAAAAAGTTGTTAACGTGGACTTCCTTTGTTCTTCAGAAAGTGAAAAGTGTTAGTCGCTCAGTTGTGTTCAACTCTTTGCAACCCCATGGACTGCAGCCCACCAGGCTCCTCTGTCCATGGGCTTTTCCAGGCAGGAATACTGGAGTGAGTTGCTATTCTCTTCTCCAGAGGATATTCCTAATCCAAGGATCAAACCCAGGTCTCCTGCATTTCAGGCAGATTCTTTACCCTGAGCCATAAGAAGACACCATTAAAAGAATGAAAAAATTAAAATAGGATGAAGTATTTACCAATCTTATATCTGATTAAGGACTTATATTTAGAATATGTTTAAAAAGAAAAAAAAAAACTTGATAAGAAGACAAACTACCCAGTTCAAAATGAATAAAATATTTGAATAAGCATTTTACAAGAAAAGGTATATGAAGGATGCTCAAGAGTATTAAAATGCAAATTAAAAATACGGGAAATCACTACACATCCATCAGAATGACTATATTCCAAAAAGACTAACATTATCAAATCTTGGGGATGATATGGAACATGTTCATACTTTGCTGGTGGGAATGTAAAATGGTACAGTAACTTTAGAAAGGGCTTCTCAGGTGGGGCTAGTGGTAAAGAACACATCTGCCAATGCAGGAGACACAAGAGACACAGGTTTGGTCCATGGGTTGGGAAGATATTCTGGAGGCGGGTATGGCAAGCCACTCCAGTATTCTTTCCTGGAGAACCCCATGGACAGAGGAGCCTGGCGGGCTACAGTCCTTAGGGTTACAAAGAGTCGGACATGACTGAAGTGACTCAGCATGCACACACTCAACTTTAGAATACAGGCTGAGAGTTTAAGTTAAACATATACTTAGCATACAACCCAGCATGCATCCATATACTCATAGCAAATTGCTCATAATAGTCAAAAACCGAAAGAATCCAAACATCCGTCAAATAGTGAATGGAAAGGGAAAAAAAGTTCTATGAACAGAGTATCATTCATCAACAAAAAGGAATGAACTACTAAATGTAGAACAACACGGATAAACCTCAAAAACATTATTCCAAGTAAAAGAAGTCAGACACAAAAGACAACATATTACATAAATCCATTTAAATAAAATTTCTAGGAAAGAAAAATATACAAAGATGAAAAAAGATCAGTGTTGTTGGGACTGAAGTACACATAGAAACTGAGTACAAATAGGCATTAGGAAATATGAGGTGATAGAATATTCTAAACTAGATTGTGGTGATGGCTCACAACTATATACATTTTCTAGAAATCACTTAACTACATTTACAATGGGTAAATTTTGTGATATGTAAGTTATACCTCACTATAGCTGTTAAGGAAGGAAAGGAGAGATGACCCCACTTTTCATATAAGAACAGTATTTCAAGCTCACTACCTTGTTGATATGGAGAAGGAATGGCAACCCACTCCAATAATCTTGCCAGGAATCCCATGGACAGAAGAGCTGGCGGGCTACAGTCCATTGGGTCACAAGAGTCGGACACGACTTAGCGACTAAACCACCAACCACATTGCTGATGAGGGAAATTAATAGAAGAATTCCAGCTAACAAATACAGAAAAAAGACAATATTAGAAAAACCACATTTGGTAACTGCTAATGAAAACATGGGTCTCAAGGAATACTAAAGCTATCAGATGAAAGACTGTAGAGGAAATTTATTATGGAATAACATCAGGCTGATACTGCCTGAAGCAAAAAAGATCAATCTTAATATCACCAAACTTAAGACAATCAGATATTATATGCCACCTGATATGATGTAATAAATACAGAACACCAATTATGAAGGATTCTTCTAGGGGGAAAAAAAAGAAGCCTGAATTGAACCAAACCTTTAGGTCTAATCAGTTTACATAACACTCTTGCCCAAAAGAAAATAAAATAGGCACAAATTAAACAAAACCTTTAGCTCTAATTATCCGTTTACATAATACAAGTGATGAATAAGCTAAACAACACTTTAAGGAAGCAATCAACCAAATCCAAACTATAGGATATGCTAAAGAACTTGATTTTTCTAAAAAACTCAAGCATTAGGGGGGGCGGGGGGAAAGTGAGAGATACTATTACAGAAAAAAATAAACCTAAGAGCTAAATAGCCATAAACAGAATATGAACCAATGGGATCCTGATTTTAACAAAACAACTGTATAAAGACATTTTGATGACAACTGGAGAAATTTGCACAATGACTAAATATTTGATGTTAACAGGGAACTATTACTATTTTTGTTAGGTATGATACCAGTATAGAGGTTTTATTTAAAAAAAAAAAACAACTATCAATTAGAGGTCATGCCAGAATATTTGCAATGAAATAATGTATGTAGAGAATTTTCTTTTAAATATTCCAACTTTTCTTTAAGTGTCAGGGTGAGAGAGTCAATTCCTAGGCAGATTGATAAGAAGTCCAGGGTCCCCAAGGAGGAGAAAGGGTTCTGGGCCTCTCAAAGTGGAGATGGGGTCTGGAATTCTCAAGGAGAAGGAAAAGACAAACTTTTTTTGTCTACATTTCTTGCTGCTGCTGCTAAGTCACTTCAGTCATGTCCAACTCTGTGTGACATCATAAACCGCAGCCCACCAGGCTCCGCGGTCCCTGGGCTTCTCCAGGCAAGAACACTGGAGTGGATTGCCATTTCCTTCTCAAATGCATGAAAGTGAAAAGTGAAAGTGAAGTCGCTCAGTTGTGTCCAACTCTTCCTGACTCCATGGACTGCAGCCTACCAGGCTCCTCCGTCCATGGGATTTTCCAGGCAAGAGTACTGGAGTGGGTTGCCATTGCCTTCTTCAGTTCACTTCAGTTGCTCAGTCATGCCGACTCTTTGCGAACCCATGAATCGCAGCACGCCAGGCCTCCCTGTCCATCACCAACTCCCGGAGTTCACTCAAACTCACATCCATCAACTCAGTGATGCCATACAGCCATCTCATCCTCTGTTGTCCCCTTCTCCTCCTGCCCCCAATCCCTCCCAGCATCAGAGTCTTATCCAATGAGTCAACTTTTTGCATGAGGTGGCCAAAGTACTGGAGTTTCAGCTTTAGCATCATTCCTTCCAAAGAAATCCCAGGGCTGATCTCCTTCAGAATGGACTGCTTGGATCTCCTTGCAGTCCAAGGGACTCTGAAGAGTCTTTGCCAACACCACAGTTCAAAAGCATGAGCCTTCTTCACAGTTTAACTCTCACATCCATACATGACCAGTGGAAAAATCATAGCCTTGACTAGATGGACCTTTGTTGGCAAAGTAATATCTCTGCTTTTGAATATGCTATCTAGGTTGGTCATAACTTTCCTCCCAAGGAGTAAGCATCTTTTAATTTCATGGCTGCAGTCACCATCTGCAGTGATGGGACCAGATGCCATAATCTTCATTTTCTGAATGTTGAGCTTTAAGCCAACTTTTTCACTCTTCTCTTTCACTTTCATCAAGAGGCTTTTTAGTTCCTCTTCACTTTCTGCCATAAGGGTGGTGTCATCTGCATATCTGAGGTTATTGATATTTCTTCCAGAAATCTTGATTCCAGCTTGTGCTTCCTCTAGTCCAGCGTTTCTCATGATGTACTCTGCATAGAAGTTAAATAAGCAGGGTGACAATATATAGCCTTGATATACTCCTTTTCCTATTTGGAACCAGTCTGTTGTTCCATGTCCAGTTCTAACTGTTGCTTCCTGACCTGCATACAGATTTCTCAAGAGGCAGGTCAGGTGGTCTGGTATTCCCATCTCTTTCAGAATTTTCTACAGTATTGTGATCCACACAGTCAAAGGCTTTGGCATAGTCAATAAAGCAGAAATACATGTTTTTCTGGAATCTCTTGCTTTTTTCATGATCCAGCGGATGTTGGCAATTTGATCTCTGGTTCCTTTGCCTTTTCTAAAACCAGCTTGAACATCAGGAAGTTCACAGTTCACGTACTGCTGAAGCCTGGCTTGGAGAATTTTGAGCATTACTTTACTACCATGTGACATGAGTGCAATTGTGTGGTAGTTTGAGCATTCTTTGGCATTGCTTTTCTTTGGGATTGGAATGAAAACTGACCTTTTCCAGGCCTGTGGCCACTGCTGAGTTTTCCAAATTTGCTGGCATATTGAGTGCAGCACTTTCACAGTATCATCTTTCAGGATTTGAAAGAGCTCAACTGGAATTCCATCACCTCCACTAGCTTTGTCATAGTCATGCTTTCTAAGGCCCACTTGACTTCACATTCCAGGATGTCTGGCCCTAGGTGAGTGATCACATCATCGTGATTATCTGGGTCATGAAGATCTTTTTTGTACAGTTCTTCTGTGCATTCTTGCCACCTCTTCTTAGTATCTTCTGCTTCTGTTAGGTCCATACCATTTCTGTCCTTTATCGAGCCTATCTTTGCATGAAATGTTCCCTTGATATCTCTACTTTTCTTGAAGAGATCTCTAGTCTTTCCCATTCTATTGTTTTCCTCTATTTCATTGCACTGATTGCTGAGGAAGGCTTTCTTATCTCTCCTTGCTATTCTTTGGAACTCTGCCTTCAGATGCTTATATCTTTCTTTTTCTCCTTTGCTTTTCGCTTCTCTTCTTTTCACAGCTATTTGTAAGGTCTCCTCAGACAGCCATTTTGCTTTTTTGCATTTCTTTTTCTTGGGGATGGTCTTGATCCCTGTCTCTTGTCAATGTCATGAACCTCTGTCCATGGTTCATCAGGCACTCTGTCTATCAGATCTAGTCCCTTAAATCTATTTCTCACTTCCACTGTATAATCATAAGGGGTTTGATTTAGGTCATACCTGAATAGTCTAGTGGTTTTCCCTACTCTATCTATCAGATCTAGGCCCTTAAATCTATTTCTCACTTCCACTGTATAATCATAAGGGATTTGATTTAGGTCATATCTGAATGGTCTACTGGTTTTTCCCTACACAGCCTTGTCTAACACAATGAAACTAAGCCATGCCCTGTGAGGCAACCCAAGATGGGCAGGTCATGGTGGAGAGACCTGACAGAATGTGGTCCATTGCAGAAGGAAATGGCAAACCACTTCAGTATTATTGCCTTGAGAACCCCATGAACAGTATGAAAAGGCAAAATGATAGGATACTGAAAGAGGAACTCCCCAGGTCAGTAGGTGCCCAATATGTTACTGGAGATCAGTGGAGAAATAACTCCAGAAAGAATGAAGGGATGGAGCCAAAGCAAAAACAATACCCAGTTGTGGGTGCGACTGGTGATAGAAGCAAGGTCTGATGCTATAAAGAGCAATATTGCATAGGAACCTGGAATGTCAGGTCCACGAATCAAGGCAAATTGCAAGTGGTCAAACAAGAGACGGCAAGAGTGAATGTCAACATTCTAGGAATCAGCGAACTGAAATGGACTGGAATGGGTGAATTTAACTCAGATGACCATTATATCTACTACTGCAGACAGGAATCCCTCAGAAGAAATGGAGTACCCATCATGGTCAACAAAAGAGTCCGTAATGCAGTACTTGGATGCAATCTCAAAAACGACAGAATGATCTCTGTTCGTTTCCAAGGCAAACCATTTAATATCACAGTAATCCAAGTCTATGCCCCAACCAGTAACGCTGAAGAAGCTGAAGTTGAATGGTTCTATGAAGACCTACAAGACCTTTTAGAACTAACACCCAAAAAAGATGTCCTTTTCATTATAGGGGACTGGAATGCAAAAGTAGGAAGTCAAGAAACACCTGGAATAACAGGCAAATTTGGCCTTGGAATACGGAATGAAGCAGGGCAAAGACTAATAGAGTTTTGCCAAGAAAATGCACTGGTCATAGCAAACACCCTCTTCCAACAACATAAGAGAAGACTCTACACGTGGACATCCCTAGATGGTCAACACTGAAATCAGACTGATTATGTTCTTTTCAGCCAAAGATGGAGAAGCTCTATATAGTCAACAAAAACAAGACCGGGAGCTGACTATGGCTCAGATCATGAACTCCTTATTACCAAATTCAGACTTAAATTGAAGAAACTAGGGAAAACCACTAGACCATTCAGGTATGACCTAAATCAAATCCCTTATGATTGCCTTCTTAGTCTTAGTCAATTACACAACTCAGTTTAAACTCTGTACTAGGGATTATACAACAACAATGTATCCTGCTTGAGGATAGTTTCTCCTTCCTGAAAATGTTCTGACTAGTCTTGATAGTTTAGAATGTATATTATGGGAGTAGGTCTGGTAGTATCTTTCTATTGTTAAATTCTAATCTTGTTATCATAAAATGTAAATTGTGGGAGTGGGTCTGGTAAAATTTTCACAAACTCCAGACATTCTTTTGATTCATTGTAATAACTAATTAAAAGGTATATAATTCCATTGCTAACACTAGCAAAGGGGGGGGCACTCTCTGTCCCACTTCTGATAACTGTGCCAGAAGCTTTCTCTATCTCTTTTATACTTTAATAAAACTTTATTACACAAAAGCTCTGAGTGATCAAGCCTTGTCTCTGGCTCCGGATTGAATTCTTCTCCTCCGAAGGCCAAGAATCCCGGCGTCTTTCGTGGTTCAGCAACAACCTTTCAAGGGTTAACATACAGTACAATAGGCAAATGTCAAAAACTATTAAAGCTGATAGGTATTATGGGATTTCAGCACTCCACCCTTTCTACTTTTAGTATGGTTTAATTTTCATATCAGTAAGGTTAGGACACAACAAAAAGTTGCAAAACTGAGAAGAAAATAAGAGAAAAAGGAGCCCAAAGCTCACCAGAGAGGTCAGGGATAAAGACTCTCGTGAAGTCATCAGAAGACAGGTTAAAAACAAAAGACAGGTAAAACATGAAGCCAAGTGCTTGGAGAATATCATATAAGGAGAGAGTAGAAACTAAGTAAAGAGAGACCACAGAAGTAAAGCCAGAAGAATGCCAATATTTAAAGACAGGATGGACAAACATGAATTTGAGAAAGATACCAAAAAGTAGAATATCAGTGACAAGAGAAGAGACTTAACAGCAAAATTGAATCAGGGAAATCAAGGCAAGAAAGATTCCAGATAATAATAATCATCAAGTACCCTTCTTAGAGTTCCTAAATTTCAAATCAAAGAGAAAAATAATCATGTTTAACAAAATTTCAGCATGATGAGAGAAATAATTATCTTCATATTTTCTGAGATGTACAGTTTACCAGATACTGAACAAAATGTTCAAAAAAATTATAAGCCATTTACCCACTAGCACCTGGTGGCTCAAATGGCAAAGAATCTGCCTGCAATGTAGGAGATCTGGGTTTGATCCCTGTGTAGGAAAGATCTCCTGGAGAAGGATTTCCAAGGGTAGAAATGAACCAGCCCTATTTCTATCCATATGTCCAGATTCTAGCATGGTGCCAAGTTGCAATGCTTCTATATTGCCAGACTCCCAGTGGGGTGCAAACCCCATGGAAGGGACAGCTGACACTGATGAGGCTCAATATCGTTGGTGTTTTGAGCCACAGTTATACATTAGACCAATCTGGTAATTCCTAATCCCTTTCTGATTACAAAGATAAGTAACAGAGCTTTTCACTTCATATTCAAAACTTGAATAACTTCTCCCCAATATACTTTGCATTGATGTTCCCACAAATAACTGGATCTTTTTATAGTTGGTTCCTAGCACTTTGAGGAACTTACTGCTAACCACAACCTTGAAAATGTTGCTTTCAAATAATTGATTTATATACTATGTACAATAAAAACACAAAAGCAAATATATATTTTAAGCTACTATTACTTTAATCTTCTATTATTTACTCTCTTGACTTGATGTTAAAGCTGAAACTCTAATACTTTGGCCACCTGATGCAAAGAGCTGACTCATTTGAAAAGACCCTGATGCTGGGAAAGAATGAGGGCAGGAGGAGAAGGGGACGACAGAGGATGAGATGATTGGATGGCATCACTGACTCAACAGACATGGCTTTGGGTGAACTCCGGGAGTTGGTGATGGACAGGGAGCCTGGCATGCTGAGGTTCATGGGGTTGCAAAGAGTCAGACATGACTGAGCGACTGAACTGAACTGAACTGACTTGCAACACGATGAGGTTAAAGACAGATTTTTGTATGCAGGGCAGAATCCCACTTAACACGAATCATAATCCTTACATCATTAACAACCCATAACATCTTAGTCAATAAAAAGTTCAAATAACTCTTTTTGTTATTTACAGATCAAACCCAGAAAAAGGAAAGATTCCCCATCTCTGCAGCACATGTATTTTTTTTATTATTGCTTCCAGGTATATTCCGAAATTCTAAAAAAAGTAGGAAAAGAAAAAAGGCCTCACCTTGAGATTTATCAAGTTCTTATTAGACCCTCTTTGACTTTTATCTAACTCAGGACTAAATATCATAATTCTAAAATCTCTCAGAATCAGGAATTAAGAGTTAAAAACTTACATTCAAGCTGTGCAACCACATCTCCAGGGTCCACTGCTTCAGGGAACACCTATGAGAGAAGGCAGAGAGAAGAAGGATGGAGAAGAGAAAGTAAAAGGAAGACATATATGAGACAGTCTTTGTGCTTTCCTTCTCTTTACCAGAATATTCCTTTCCCAACCAAAGAAACTTTTGACATTATTGAGAATTGTCACTTCTCTGTTTCCCATGATCACCATGCAAGATTTTACCAACAAAAAAAAATTACAGCTGGCTCTGCTTCCCTCTCCAATTTCATCTGCTAGCAGTCCTCTCTTTGTTACCATGGTCATATTTGCCTTCTTGCTGTTCCTCCTGCTCAGTAAGCTTATTCCCAAGAAGACACCTTTATATTTGCTGTTCCTCTGCTTAGAATGCTTCTACCCTAGACATTTAAATACTACCTCATAATTCAGACTCAATTTCAATGTTATTGCCTTCTCTGACCACCACCTTCAAAACAGACAATCCTCTTAATCCCTCTGTTCCCTTACCCTCCCTTTATTCTCTTCATGACAACTCAGTTCAGTTTAGTCGCTGTCGTGTTCAATTCTTTGCACCCCCATGGACTGCAGCATGCCAAGCCTCCCTGTCCATCATCAACTCCCAGAGTTTACTCAAACCCATGTCCATTGAGTCAGTGATGCCATTCAACCATCTCATCCTCTGTCGTCCCTTTCTCCTCCCACCTTCAATCTTTCCCAGCATCAGGATCTTTTCAAATGAGTCAGTTCTTCACATCAGGTGGCCAAAGTATTGGAGTTTCAGCTTCAACATCAATCCTTCCAATGAATATTCAGGACTGATTTCCTTTAGGATGGACTGGTTGGATCTCCAGTCCAAGGGACTCTCAAGAGTCTTCTCCGACACCACAGTTCATGACACTCACCGTCTAAAAGTGTATTACTCATGCATTTACTTGATTACTGTTTGTTTTTCCTATTATAATGAAAGCTCCAAGAGGGGAAAATGTTTGTCTTATTTATTCAGTGCCTAGAATAGTACATAGAACAGAGCTGGTACTCAGTATTTATTCCTGGAGAAGAGAAAGGAAAATAAGAAAGGAAGTAAGGAGGAAGGGAAGAAAGGGAAGGAAAGAAGGAGGGAAGTCGGAAAGGAAACAAAGGTGAGGAATACAATTGGTAAGAATTAATCAAAAGCATCAGATTCAAGGGAAAAAAAGAAAAGAGATCTAAAGAAAGAAGCAGCACAAGACAGCCATAAGTAAAATATGACCTATTCTTCCCTATTAAAATCTCCCCTTTCTCTCTAAGATAAGTATTTATAATTCAAGGTGCTATTTTTTACATAAAGACCACTAAGACAATTTTAGAAGTAAACTGATACATCAAGAAAAAGAGGTAACTGATTCAGTGTATAATATAAGGAATACTTATTTTCAAGCTTCCAGATTTAAGTCATAAATCTTTTCAATTAAAGTGCATATTCAAATTTTGGAACCACTTTAATTTTTTAATTTGTTAACCTTTGATAGAATATTTGAACTCACCTTTTCAAACACCATTCTGGCATTGAAGACCAATGGAAAATTGGCTGGGACACATTGTGTCTTTTTGTATTGGCCAAACACACAGATGCTAAGATAGATGTCCTCCTTGTCTTTCAGCACCACTCCTGGGCAAGTTACCTGAAAGAAATTAGAGAGATGAATGTGACTGCTTCATGAATTCCCTAAACTATCATATTAAAATAACTTACCAAACATTACATAAAAACACTAGTCTGCTAAGCTAATAAAAATGTGCACAGGTTAAAAAAAGAGAGAGATTCTAGTGTTTACAGAGTTAAATGAAATGCCTTTATAACTTCCATCCCTCTGAGAAATCTATGATTTTCCACTTGGTTACTTGTGCGACATTTGAAGCTCTACGTACTGGCTCTTGGGACAGACACTAATAGTTTTAAACAGTTAGCCTTAGGCTTCCACTTTGTGTAGAATGCTGACATAAACTTATTCAGCATCATTTAATCACAAAGGATAAAGATTCAGCAGAAATAAAGCACTATACTAGAAGACAAGAAGATACCAAAACAAAGCACAAATCTGACCTGTAGTGCCGTAAGTCACAGCCCATATACACCCTCATCAAAAGAAATATGACAAACTTCCAAAGCAAATGAATTGTAAAGTTTCCAGCCTGTGAAATATTTTTTAAATATAAAACTGTACTTAACTATTCTCAGGATTGACACAATGATGTAGAGTTTCTAAAACATACACAGCAAGGTCTTTCCAGTTTCTGCCGTATTTCATTGCCAGTGATCAACTATCCTTAGTAGAATATAGAAGACTGTCTAAGATTTGAATCCAATTTATCACATAACTATATTACTCAATATCTCCTAAAACTACAGAGTATGTGTGTTATTATTCCCTGAACACATACCTGGATTTCTTGCCACATTATCTGGATTACTACTCCATTCTATCTTCTCTTCACCTACATCTATCTCCCAAGGCTTTCATTAACTGCCATCTCAATACACAAAACTTCTCTTGATTTTCCAATTATCACTACTGAATTCACTCTAATTCAAACATTTGTTGTGAATTTATTATATTCAAGTAAATAAGTCGTAGCTTCTCATAGCATTTTACAATTCTTTTAAGGCCCTAATTATTGTCTCCCTGCACATCAATCAAATAGGTACACCTCACCTCTTTAACTGGAGAAGGCAATGGCGACCCACTCCAGTACTCTTGCCTGGAAAATCCCATGCACGGAGGAGCCTGGTGAGCTGCAGTCCATGGGGGTCACTAAGACTTGGACACAACTGAGCGACTTCACTTTCACTTTTCACTTTCATGCATTGGAGAAGGAAATGACAACCCACTCCAGTGTTCTTGCCTGGAAAATCCCAGGGCCGGGGGAGCCTGGTGGGCTGCCGTCTATGGGGTCGCACAGAGTCATACGCGACTGAAGCAACTTAGCAGCAGCAGCACCTCTTTAACTTGACTATAAACTCCTGAGAACAGAAACTCTGATTTCCTCATTAATGTATCCAAATACTCAGACTCTCAGTATTAAAAGGCAACTTAGAAGTAATCTAGTAAAGCTTCAAATTTTTTACGTAGGGAAACAGTTCAGTCGCTCAGTCGTGTCTGACTCTTTGCGACCCCATGAATCACAGCACGCCAGGCCTCCCTGTCCATCACCAACTCCCGGAGTTCACCCAGACTCATGTCCATCGAGTCAGTGATGCCATCCAGCCATCTCATCCTCTGTCGTCCCCTTCTAGACCCCCAATAAAGACAAGGTAATTTACTACTTAAAGTCACACAATAAATGAGTCACTTCATGTCCCTTTGTTATATAGCAGCTAAAATTATTTTCTATGCCAGTTACTTTGAGTCTATCTACCTCTTATTCTATTTTGTACTTTTGTCCTAATAATTCACTACTGATTATTAAAATCAATTAAGGTCCTCAGAAATTTCACTGTCTGAAAGCTTCATTTTCTACTGCCTCATTTAAACGAAACCTGTTAGAGTCCTTCTACATATCTGCTATGCTTACAGATGTGACTGCTCCAAATTGAGATGATGGTTAGTATAAAACACAAGATTTTGAAGATTTTTGAAGACTTGTTCTAAAATATTTTAAGGAATTTTTACCAAAAAAAGTGTAAAATATCTCATTAACAACTTTTATATTAACTACATGTTGAAAGGATAATACTTTGATATACTGAATTAAGTAAAATTATTATAAAGTTAATTTATCATTTATAATTTATGACTTACTTAGTGCAACTAGTTTATACTGCACAGTATAGCTCTAATTATCCTCACTGGAAACTGCTGAGTGTTTTCCCAATTTGTTGTATATGTAAGAAGACATGACATTTTTTCTTATCTACAATTCTACAAATTCTGCCATTCTTTAAAGGAATACCATGGAACATTCCAAAAAGAAGGCATTAAAAGAAGGTTTAAAGACAATCCTATGGAACAAACAGAAAATAAATAGCAAATTGGTTGACTTAAAACAGTCATATGGTTAATTATTGCTTTTGTTTTTGTTGTTTAGTTCCTAAGTCATTTCCACCTCTTTGCAACATCATGGACTGTAGCATACCAGGCTTCTCTGTCCTCCACTATCTCCTGGAATTTGCTCAAATTCATGTCTGTTGAGTTGATAATACTATCTAACCATCTCATCTTCTGCTGATCCCTTCTCCTCCTGCTCTCAATCTTTCCCAGCATCAGAGTCTTTTCCAATGAGTCAGCTCCTCGCAGCAGGTGGCCAAAGGACTGGAGCTTCAGCATCAGTCTTTCCAATGGATAGACAGGCTTGATTTCATTTAGGATTGACTGGTTTGATCTCCTTGCAGTCCAAGGGACTCTCAAGATTCTTCTCCAGCATCACAACTCAAAAGCATCAAGTCTTTGGTGCCCAGCCTTCTTTATGGTCCAGTTCCACATCTGTACATGACTACTGGAAAAACCATAGCTTTCACTATACTGACCTTTGTCAGCAAAGCAGTGTCTGTGCTTTTTAATATGCTGTCTAGGTTTGTCGTAGCTTTTCTCCCAAGGAGCGAGCATATTTTAGTTTCATGGCTACAGTCGCCATCTGCAGTGATTTTGGAGCCCAAGAAAACAAAATCTGTCACTGCTTTTACTTTTTTCCCTTCTATTTGCCATAAAGTGATGGGACTGGATGGTCTGATCTTAGTTTCTTGAATGCTGAGTTTTAAGCTAGCTTTTTCACTCTCCCGTTTCACTCTCAAGAAGTGTTTTAGTTCGTCATCACTTTCTGCCATTAGAGTGGTGTATCTGAGGTTGCTGATATTTCTCCCAGCAATCTTGATTCCAGTTTGTGATTTATCCAGTCCAGAATTCTGCATAATAAACTCTGCACAGAATTTAAATTAACAGCCTTGCTGTATATTATCACTCCTTTCCCAATTTTGAACCAGTCAATTGTTCCATGTCTGGTTCTAACTTGCTTTTTGACCCACATAGATGTTTTTCAGGAGACATCTCTTAAAGAACTTTCCAGTTTGTTATGATCCACACAGTTAAAGGCTTTAGCTCAATCAGTGAAGCACATGTTTTTTCTGGAACTCCGTTGCTTTCTCCATGATCCAATAAATGTTGGTGAATTATAATTTATATAGGACAACAAGTTTATCCTTGTTCTTAGGGGATTTACACTGAAATATTTAGTGGTAAAGTGTCTGAATGTAAGCAACTTCCTTTCAAATATCTAATCACTATATTTATATTTCTATATCTCTACTTATAGAGAGAAAGAAATAAATCAGATGTGAAACAATCAGACTCTCTGTAAAAGCAGTGAGAATGTCAACAAAAACTGTCAAAATCAACTCTTTAGGGGTCTGGAAATTAACCAGAGGTTTGCAACAATCTAAGGAGCATTTATTCAAGAAAAACTGTTGACATACTTTATTCGCAATGTCCTCCACTCAGGTCTACTACACCCTTGAAAACCAAAATTCTTATGAAAATTAGCAGCCCCACTGGCATTGTAGGAATTTGAACTGCAGATTTAAAGCTACCCCAAGGCTCACGCCTAAAGAACTGTCATTATTTGACCCGTCGGACAGTACTCTGAAAACCCCCATTCACAGGGCTTCTCTTTATTTGACCTGAATCAGAACTTGGTTGCAACAAACATCCTTTACCTGCAAGGCATCTGTCAAGAACAATAAGCAGCTATTATTTAACATCATGGATGCTTGAAATTGGAGCAAAAAATAAGTGATCAAAACATTTAAAAGGCAAAGCTGGATAACTGTGTATTTGTGTGTGTGTGTGTCTTGTCTGTGTGTCTGTGTGTCTCTGTGTGTGTATGAGCTAGGCAGGGTGTCTTTGACAAGCTATGATATTCTTGGCAACTGAGAAGATCACGCACATGTGCGGGGATGTGTATGCATCCGGAAATTACCTAAGGAAACCCTAATCTCTCACCTCGGACTGATCTGAGGTTTTGAAATGTTGAAAGTGAAGACTAAGACAGAGTTGAAAACCGTGTGCATGGCATAGAAAGCATGTCCCAACATGCAACAGAGGTACTGAGCAAAGGCTGGGGGACTTATTGGTTCAAGGCATTTAAGGAAGTATAAATCCTGTCATTAAAGGGCCATAAAGCTAACTAAGCAGAGACTTCAATGACAACACTCAACAAAGAACACAGATTTTACAGAATACAGACTTTAGCTCAGAAAAGTAACTAAACAAACAGAAAACAACAACAATGGCAAAAATAAATAAACTCTGAGAAACAGAGGGAGTCTTATTAACACAGTTCCACATTATATTATTTAAAATGTCTAGTTCTCAACAAAATTTATGACATGTAAAGAAACAAGAGAATGACCTATACATGAAAGCAGTCAACAGAAAGTATCCTTGAGGAAGGCCAGAAGTTGGGCTTACTAAATAAAACCTTTAAATCATCTGTTATAAATATGCACAAATGACTAAAGAAAACCTTACCTCAAGATCTAAAGCAAAGTATGGCGGTGTGGCAATGATGTCTCATCAAATAAGGAATATCAATAGATAGCTAGAAATTACTTTAAAAGATAGAAATTTTAGAGTTGAAAATACATAATAAATGAAAAATTCACTAGAGAATCTCAAGAGCAGATATAGGCTGGCAGAAGAAAGAATAAATGAACCTGAAAAGTAGTCAATTGAGATTATCCAGCCTGAGGTACAGAAAGAGAAAAGAAAAGTGAATAGTCTCTGAGACCTGTGCGAAACCATAAGGCACAGTAACATAGATATAATGGGACCCCTACAATAGAGGACAAACCCATGGGGTCACTAAGAGTCGGGCACGACTGAGCGACTTCACTTTCACTTTTCACTTTCATGCATTGGAGAAGGAAATGGCAACCCACTCCAGTGTTCTTGCCTGGAGAATCCCAGGGACAGAGGAGCCTAGTGGGCTGCTGTCTATGGGGTCGCACAGAGTCGGACACGACTGAAGCAACTTAGCAGCAGCAGCAGCAGCCAGAAAGAACAGTTGCTGAAACAATGGATGAAAACTTCTGAAATTTAAAGAAAAACAATCTATATATTCAATCCAACAAACTCCAATAACTCCAATCACACATCATAATCAGACTTTTCAAATACAAAGATGAAGAATCTTGAAAGAAGCAAAGGGAAAATGTTTCAGTAGGTACTAGAAAACCTCACTAGTAATAACAGCTGATTTCTCATGAGAAACATGAAGCAGAAGAAGGTAGAATGACGTATTCAAAGTACTAAAAGAAGACATTCGATAGTTCAATATCCAGGATATTCTCCTTTACAAAAGATGGAAAATTAAGGCTTTTCTTACACAAAAAGATAATTCTGTTTAAGAAAAGAGAACTTCCCTACAAGAATTACTAAAGAAAATCCTTCAAATTAAAATGAAAGGACACCAGCTAAAACGTACAGGAAAAACTAAACACCAGTAAGGGAACTACACAGGTAAACCTAAGACAATATATTGTATTTTTCTCTCATTTATCCATTCTTATTTAAAATAAAATTGAATAAAGCAACAATTACTAAATTATGTTGAAGAGTGTATATGTATAGAGATGTTATCTGCATGATAATGAAATTATAAAGAAGAGGAGAGGGAGCAAACTAAATACAAGCAAAGGTTTTATGCATTATTCAAATTAAATTGGTATTAATCCATACTATATTGTTAAAAATTAAAATATTAACTGTGAACCCTAGAACAACCACTAAGAAAATAACTCAAAAAATACACTAAAAGAAACAAGGGAATTAAAATGGCACACTAGATAATAGTTAACACAAAAGAAGTCCCAAAAGGCATTAATGCAGAAAAGACAGAAAACAAATAGCAAAATGACAAAGGTAAAGCCTACCTTATCTTACATTAAAGGTAAACTGACTAAACACTCCAATCAAAAGGTAGAGTTAGCAAAATGGACTAAAAACTATAATCCAGGTTTCCCTGGTGGCTCAGTGGTAAAGAACACATCTGCCAACGCAGGAGACATGGGCTTGCCCCTGGTCTGAGAAGATTCCACATGCCATGCAACAACTAAGTCATGCACCACAAGCACTGAGCCTGTGCTCTAGAGCCCAGGAGCCACAACCACCGCGCCCACATGCTGCAACTACTGACGTCTACACACGCTAGAGCCTGTGCTCTGCAATGAGGGAAGCCACTGCAATGAAACGCCATGTACCACAACTAGAGAGGCGCTCCTGCTTGCCACAACTAGAGAAAAGCTCGACAGCAGTGAAGACCGAGCACAGCCAAAAAATAAATTAAATTTTTACAAAATAAGTTAAAAACAATTACAATCCAACCATGTGTTGAAAACAAGAGACTCACTTTAAATTCAAAGACACAAATGGGTTGATAAGTAAAAGAGTGGAAAAAATAACCTATGCATTATAAATGACATAACAATTAAAAACATAGGCAATAATTAAACTTTAGGACACAACATATAAAGATACATGTACTTAACAACCCCAAAATACATGATGGAAAAACCAACAGGCATCTCTCTAAAGAAGATTAACAAATGGCCAAAAAGCACATGAAAACATATTCAACATCATTAGTCACTACTACTGCTATTGCTAAGTCACTTCAGTCGTGTCCGACTCTGTGCGACCCCAGAGACAGCAGCCCAACAGGTTCCCCCGTCCATGGGATTCTCCAGGCAAGAACACATTAGTCACTAAGGAAATATAAATCAAAATCACAATGAGATTTCTCTTCATACTCACTAGGATGGCTATAAATAGAAAGATGGACAAAACAAGTGTCAGGGAGGGTGTCAAAAAATTGGAACCCTTATACTGTGCTGATGGAAAAGTAAAATGGTGTAGTCACTATGGTAGAATTTTTATAGTTCCTCAAGAAAAGTAAACAGTTACCTCAAGAACCAGCAACTTGCTAGGTATACACCCAGGAGTAATGAAAACATACATCCACACAATAATGTGTACAAGAGTATAACAGCAGTATTCATAAAAGCCAAAATGTGGATACAACCCAAATGTCCCGTGCATAAGCTAAATGTGGTATATCCATACAATAGAATATGATTTGGCCATAAAAAGGAATAAAGCACTTATAAGATACTGATATATACTATGACATGGATGAATCTTAAAAACATTATGCTAAGTGAAAGATGTCAGACACAGAAGTCCACATATTATATAACTCCACTTATAAAAATGTTCATTATAGGCAAATCCATAGATCTAGAAATTAGCTTAGTGGTAGCCAGGGGTTGGGGGAGAGGGAAATGAAATTATGAAATTTCTTTATGGGGTAATGAAAATGTTCTGGAACTAGTAGCGATTATTGCACAACTTTGTGAATATATGAAAATTTACTAAACTGTATACTTTAAAATTGTGGATTTTATGATATGTGAATTATTTCTCAAATTTTTAAAAGATTCAGGATTAAACTAAAATTATAGAAAAAGATATACCATACATTCACTAATCATAAGAAAGCTAGGGTAGCCATTTTAATATGATATAAAGTAGACTTTAGAGAAAGATTACCAAGGTTAAAGTGGAACACTTCATATTAATTAAAATTTTGATTTATGAAAAGATATAGAAAATTAAATTGTATGTACCTAGAAGGCAATGGCACCCCACTCCAGTACTCTTGCCTGGAAAATCCCATGGACTTTCCCTGGTACTCTGCAGTCCATGGGATCGCTGAGGGTCGGACATGACTGAGCAACTTCACTTTCACTTTTCACTTTCATGCATCGGAGAAGGAAATGGCAGCCCACTCCAGTGTTCTTGCCTGGAGAATCCCAGGGACGGCAGAGCCTGGTGGGCTGCCATCTTTGGGGTCACACAGAGTTGGACACGACTGAAGTGACTTAACAGCAGCAGCAAATAATACAATAATAAATAATACAGTGGAAACAGTGTCAGACTTTATTTTTGGGGGGCTCCAAAATCACTGCAGATGGTGATTGCAGCCATGAAATTAAAAGACGCTTACTCCTTGGAAGGAAAGTTATGACCAACCTAGACAGCATATTCAAAAGCAGAGACATTACTTTGTCAGCAAAGGTCCGTCTAGTTTTTTAGGCTATGGTTTTTCCAGTGGTCATGTATGGATGTGAGAGTTGGACTGTGAAGAAAGCTGAGCGCCGAAGAATTGATGCTTTTGAACTGTGGTGTTGGAGAAGACTCTTGAGAGTCCCTTGCACTGCAGGAGATCCAACCAGTCCATTCTAAAGGATATCAGTCCTGGGTGTTCTTTGGAAGGAATGATGCTAAAGCTGAAACTCCATACTTTGGCCACCTCATTCATGCAAAGAGTTGACTCATTGGAAAAGGCTCTGATGCTGAGAGGGATTGGGGGCAGGAGGAGAAGGGGACGACAGAGGATCAGATGGCTAGATGGCATCACTGACTCGATGGATGTCAGTTTGAGTAAACTCCGGGAGATGGTGATGGACAGGGAGGCCTGGCGTGCTGCGATTCATGGTGTCGCAAAGAGTCGGACATGACCGAGTGACTGAACTGAACTGGACTGAAATAATACAATGTCAAAGTAATGAAGCGAAAAATTATATAACTGAATTTTGACACTTTCCAGTAAACGATATAAGAAGAAGAAAAAAATCATAAAGGGTATAGAAGACATAGACAACACCATTCAAGTAATTTGACCTAACTGACATTTACATAATACTCTATACAACTGAAGGATATACAGTTTTTTACAAGTACACATGAAAACATGCAATAAGATGATATGACCCATAAAACAAGTCTCAATAACCATAAAAGGATATAGGTTCAATATGCAAAAAATCAATTTTATTTCAATATATTAGAAACAACATTTTAGAAAATTTAACACCATTTATAATATCACTAAAATCTAAGGCATGTACTACTTAGGTACAAATTTAACAAAACATGTGTAAGACATGTATCCTGAAAACTACAAACATTACTGAAAGAATATGAAAGAAAATTAAAGAAATTTACACAACCTGAAAATAATGTTAAGTATTTAGAATCTTTCATCTAATAAGGGGAGAAAATCCCATAAAAAACAAAAATTATGAAGTCAAAATAGGTAAAAATGTAATTATTTGGCATATGTTTAAAAAGAGACACTAAATGAAAAATCCTAGAATATGTAGTCAATGAAGTTAAATATCTTAATAAAGATTTAAAATTTTAATTTAATAAGAAAATAATACTACAGAATTATCTCAAAACAAGAGGATATAAAAATAAATATTATACCAAAAAGTACTTAAGAAAGAAAATATAAAAGTTCCAATATATGTCTAATTGTACTGTCAGCAGAAAAGAGAGAACAGCATAAAAAGAATATTGATAGGTATAAAAGCTAAGAATTTCCCAGAACAGCAGAAACCCATAAATTCTCAGATCAAAGTACAAACCCAGTGCAAAACAGAAGAGAAATGAATATATAATTCTATACATCATAGTGTACTAGAATGCATCAAGGAGAAAGTGAAAATACATTATCATACTGAAGATTTTAACATCAAGACTGAAGATTTTATTACCTCCATTACAGTCTGATACAGGTTATATGCAGACAAAAAATTTAATATAGACTTAAAGATATTTCAGAGAAAATAAAGGATCTGATAATGGCAGATAGAACCCTACATCAAACAAATAAATTAATATATCATTTTCAGGTAAATACGGAACACTTGCAATAATTGGATTATTTATAAATATACACAAAATAATTGGAAAACAATACATTGGAAATTGCAACAAAAACAATCAGTATTACCCAAATTTCATTCAATACTCACAATGCAATTAAATTAAAATACATTAGGACTTTGCTGTTGGTCCAGTGGTTAAGAATCTGCCTCCCAAGGCAGGGGACACAGGTTCAATTCCTGGTCTGGGAAGATCCCCCATGGTGCAGGGCAACTAAACCCATGAGCCACAACTACTGAGCCAGTGCTCTAGAGCCCGTATGCGGCAACTACTGAAGTCATCTGCAACAAGAGAAGCCGCCAAGATGAGAGAAGCCTGTGCACCACAACCAGAGAGCAGCTCCCACTCACCACAACCAGAGAAAGCCTGCACACAACAGTGAAGACCAGCATAGCCAGAAACAAATGAATAAGGGAATGACTTAAAAAAAAAATACCACAACAAAAGACAGAATGTATGTGTATGTGCGTGAGCATGCATGGAGCCGCGGCGGGGGCGGGGGGGGGGGGGGGGGGGGGGGGAGGGAAAGAAGAAAAAGACACATATAAATCCTATATATCTTGTAATTTAAACAAACTCTTAAAATAGCTCATAAGCCAAAGTAAATAGTATAAAATAAATTTTATAAAAATTATAAAATATTCAGTATTTTCCTGGAGGAGGAAATGGCAAACAATTCCAGTATTTTTGCCATAAAAAAATCACATGGACAGAGGAGCCTGGTGGTGTGCTACAATCCATGGGGTGGCAAAGAGTTGAACACAACTGAGCAACTGAACAATGCAACATTAGACTTAGGGAAAACCATTCAGTATAATTCAAGCTCAGAATATTTTTAAAATTATGGGGAATTCCATGGTAGTCCAGTGGTTAGGATTCTACACCCTCACTTCCAAGGTCCCTGGTTCAATCCCTGGTAGGGAACTAAGATTCCACATCACATAACCCAAACAGTGTGGGGAAAAAAAATTAGGAATAGAAGGGAACTTTCTTAACTTAATAAATATAATCCTACATCCAATATTATATTAGGTTGAAATATATGAAATTGTCATTGCTTTTTAAAGTCAAAAACTAGTCCACTGACAACATTTTTGTAAGATTCAATCTAATACTGGTGACTTCAGCATAACTTAAATAAAATGACAAGTATATGCACTGTTATTCCCACTACTTAACACTGTACTAGTCAAGACATAAGTAAGAAAAAGAAAAATGATTGTACAGAAGTCAAAACTGACTTTATCTGTAAACATGATTTTCCACGCAGAAAATCCAAATAACTTATATGAGATTTCAGCAATGTTGCTGAATTCAAAATATGCAAGGACATGTACAGAAATGTTCATAGGAGCCCAATTCATAATAGTACAAAATTGGAAAAAAATGAAAATGTCATAAACAATAGAATTGACATAGAGAAAAGGAATAGTCTTCCAAGTTCAGTTCAGTTCAGTAGTTCAGTCGCAGTCGTGTCCAACTCTTTGTGATCCAATGGACTGCAGCATGCCAGGCTTCCCTGACCATCATCAACTCCTGGAACTTGTTCAAACTCATGACCATCGAGTCAGTGATGCCATCCAACATTCTCATCCTCTGTTGTCCCCTTCTCCTCCCACCTTCAATCTTTCCCACTATCAGGGTCTTTTCCAATGAGTCATTTCTTCGCATCAGGTGGCCAAAGTATTAGAGCTTCAGCTTCAGCATCAGTCCTTCCAATGAATATCCACGACTAATTTCCTTCAGAATGGACTGGTTTGATCTCCTTGCAGTCCAACACTGTTGCAAGAGTCTTCTCCAACATCAAGTTAAAAGCATCAATTCTTAGGCACTCAGCTTTCTTTACAGTCCAACTCACACTTATACATGACTACTGAAAAAAACATAGCTTTGACTAGACGGACCTTTGTCGCCAAAGTAACGTCTTTGCTTTTTAATATGCTATCTAGGTTGGTCATAGCTTTTCTACCAAGGAGCAAGCATCCTTTAATTTCATGATGTAGTCACCATCTACAGTGATTTTGGAGCCCAAGAAAATAAAGTATCTCACTGTTTCCATTGTTTCCCCATCTATTTGCAATGAAGTGATGGGAGAGGATGTCATGATCTTAGTTTTCTGAATGTTGAGTTTCAAGCCAACTTTTTCACTCTCCTCTTTCACTTTCATCAAGAGGCTCTTTAGTTCTTATTTGCCTTCTGCCATGAGGGTGGTGTCATCTGCATATCTGAAGTTACAGATATTTCTCCTTGTAATCTTAATTCCAGCTTCTACTTCAATCAGCCTGGCATTTTGCAAGATGTACTCTGCATATAAGTTTAAAAAGCAGGGTAACAATATACAGCCTTGATGTACTCCTTTCCCAATGTGGAACCAGTCCATTACTCTATGTCCAGTTCTAAGTGTTGCTTCTTGACCTGCATACAGATCACCCAGGTAAGGTGATCTGGTATTCCCCACTCTTGGAAGAATTTTGCACAGTTTGTTGTGACAAGCACAGAGAAAGGCTTTGGTGTAGTCAATAATGCAGAAGTAGATGTCTTTTATGGAACTCTCTTGCTTTTTGTATGATGCAATGGATGGTGGCCATTTGATCTCTGGTGTCCTTGTCTTTTCTAAATCCAGCTTCACAGTTCATGTACTATTGAAGCCTCGCTTGGAGAATTTTGAGCATTACTTGCTATTGTGTGAGATGCGTGCAGTCGTACAATAGCTTGAGCATTCTTGGGCATTGCCCTTCTTTGGGATGGGAATGATAACTGACCTTTTCCAGTCCTGTGGCCACTGCAGACTTTTCCAAATTTGCTGGCATACTGAGTGCAGCACTTTCACAGCATCATTTTTTAGGATTTGAAATAACTGGAATTCCCTCACCTCCACTAGTTTTGCTGGTAGTGATGGTTCCTAAGGTCCACTTGACTTAGCATTGCAGGATGTCTGGCTCTAGGTGAGAGATCACACCACTGTGATTATTTGGGTCATTAAGATCTTTTTTGTATAGTTCTTCAGTGTATTCTTGGATCTCTTCTTAACATCTGCTTCTGATAGGTCTATACCAATTCTGTCCTTTACAGTGTCCATCTTTGCATGAAATATTCCCTTGGTATCTCTTAGTTTTTTTGAGGAGATCTCTAATCTTTCCCATTCTATTGTTTTCCTCTATTTGTTTGCACTGATCACTGAGGAAGGCTTTCTTATATCTTCTTACTTCTGTTTGGAACACTGCATTCAGATGGGTGTATCTTTCCTTTTCTCCTTTGCCTTTAGCTTCTCTTCCTTTCTAAGCTATTTGTAAGGCCTCCTTAGACAACCATTTTGTCTTTTTGCATTTCTTTTTCTTGGGAATAGTCTTGATCACTGCCTCCTGTACAATGTCATGAACCTCTGTCCATATTTCGTCAGGTACTCTAACAGATCGAATCCTATGAATTTATTTGTCACTTCCACTGTATAACATTGAGTTAGACAAGGCTGCTGGTCCATGTGATCAGATTGGTTAGTTTCCTGTGATTGTAGTTTTCATTCTGCCTGCTCTCTGATGGAGAAGGATAAGAGGCTTATAGAAGCTTCTCGATAGGAGAGACTGACTGAGGGGGAAACTGAGTCTTGTTCTGATGGGCAGGGCTATGCTCAATTCAGTTCAGTTCAGTCACTCAGTCGTGTCCGACTCTTTGTGATACCATGAATTGCAGCATGCCAGGCCTACCTGTCTATCACCAACTCCCGGAGTTCACTCAAACTCATGGCCATCGAGTCGGTGATGCCATCCAGCCATCTCATCCTCTGTCATCCCCTTCTCCTCCTGCCCCCAATCCCTCCCAGCATCAGTCTTTTCCAATGAGTCAACTCTTCACATGAGGTGGCCAAAGTATTGGAGTTTCAGCTTTAGCATCATTCCTTCCAAAGAACACCCAGGACTCATCTCCTTTAGAATGGACTGGTTGGATCTCCTTGTAGTGCAAGGGACTCTTAAGAGTCTTCTCCAACACCACAGTTCAAAAGCATCAACTCTTCGGCACTCAGCTTTCTTCACAGTCCAACTCTCACATCCATACATGACCACAGGAAAAACCATAGCCTTGACCAGACGGACCTTTGTTGGCAAGAAATGTCTCTGCTTTTTAATATGCTGTCTAGGTTGGTCATAACTTTCCTTCCAAGGAGTAAGCGTCTTTTAATTTTATGGCTGCAATCACCATCTGCAGTGATTTTGGAGCCCAACAAATGAAGTCTAACATTGTTTCCACTGTTTCCCTGTCTATTTCCCAGGAAGTGATGGGACCAGATGCCATGATCTTAGTTTTCTAAATGTTGAGCTTTAAGCCAACTTTTTCACTCTCCTCTTTCACTTTCATCAAGAGGCTTTTCAGTTCCTCTTCACTTTCTGCCATGAGGTGGTGTCATCTGCATATCTGAGGTTATTGATATTTCTCCTGGCGATCTTGATTCCAGCTTGTGCTTCTTCCAGCCCAGCGTTTCTCATGATGTACTCTGCATAGAAGTTAAATAAGCAGGGTGACAATATACAGCCTTGATGTACTCCTTTTCCTATTTGGAACCAGTCTGTTGTTCCATGTCCAGTTCTAACTGTTGCTTCCTCACCTGCATATAGGTTTCTCAAGAGACAGGTCAGGTGGTCTGGTATTCCCATCTCTATAAATCTTTAATCCAGTTTTCTGTTGATGGGCAGGGCTGTGCTCCCTCCCTATTGTTTCACCTGAGGCCAAACTATGCAGGAGGTAATGAAGATAATGGCAACTGCCTTCAAAAGGTTCCATGCACACACTGCTGCATGCCCTCAACCCAGCAGCAAGCTACAACCAACCCACGCCTTGGCTGGAGTCTCCTGAACACTCATGGGCAAGTCTGGGTGAGTCTCTTCTGGGGTCACTGCTCCTTTCTCCTGGGTCCTGGTGGGCACAAGGTTTTATTTGTGCCCTCCAAAAGTCTATTTCTCCAGTCCTGCGTAAGTTCTGGTAGCTTCATGGTGGGGTTAATGGTGACCTCCTCCAAGAGGGCTTATGTTATACCCAGGTCTACTGCACCCAGAGCCCCTGCTAATGCGTACCTTTCCAGGAGACACTCAAACACAGTTCTGGCTCAGTCTCTGTGGGGTCTCTGGGTCCTGGTGTGCATAAGACTTGTTTGAACGCTCTGAGCATCTCTGGTGGGCATGGGGTTTGATTCTAAACATGATTTCACCCCTTCTACCATCCTGCTGGATGGTTCTCCTTTGCCCTTGGATGTAAGGTAACTTTTTTTAGTGGGATCCAACTTTTCTTGGTGGGATCCAACATTCTCCTGTCAATGGCTGTTCAGCAGCGAGTTGTAATTTTGGAGTTTTCAGAAGAGAAGATAAGTGCACATCCTTCTACTCTGACATCTTGAGAACTATGAGCCATGCTGTGTAGGACCACCCAAGATGGACGGTTCATAATGGAGAGTTCTGACAAAACGTGGTCCACTGGAGAAGCAAATGGCAGACCTCTTCAATATTCTTGCCTTGAGAACCCCATAAACAGTATGAAAAGGCCAAACGATAGGACACTGAAAGATGAACTCCCCAGGTCAGAAGGTGCCCAATATGCTCCTGGAGATCAGTGGAGAAATAACTCCAGAAACAATGAAGAGACAGAGACAAAGTAAAAACAAAACCCAGCTCTGGATATGACTAGTGATGGAAATAAAGTCCGATGCCAGAAAGCCCAATATTTCATACCAACCTGGAATGTTAGGTCCATGAATCAAGGCAAATTGGAAGAGGTCAAACAGGAGATGGCAAGACTGAACATCGACATTTTAGGAACCAGAGAACTAAAATGGACTAGAATGGGTGAATTTAACTCAGATGACCATTATATCTACTACTGTGGCCAAGAATCCCTTAGAAGAAATGGAGTAGCCATCATAGTCAACAAAAGAGTCCAAAATGCAGTACTTTGATGCAATCTCAAAAATGACAGAATGATCTCTGTTCGTTTCCAAGCCAAACCATTTAATATCACAGTAATCCAAGTCTATGCCCCAACCAGTAATGCTGAAGAAGCTGAAGGTGAATGGTTCTATGAAGACCTACAAGCCCTTCTAGAACTAACACCCGAAAAAGATGTCCTTTTCATTACAGGGGACTGGAATGCTAAAGTAGGAAGTCAAGAAACACCTGGAGTAACAGGCAAATTTGGCCTTGGAGTACAGAATGAAGCAGGGCAAAGGCTAATAGAGTTCTGCCAAGACAACACACTGGTCATAGCAAACACCCTCTTCCAGAAACACAGGAGAAGACTCTACACATGGACATCACCAGATGGTCAACAGCAAAATCAGACTGATTATATTCTTTGCAGCCAAAGGTGGAAAAGCTCTATACAGTCAGCAGAAAAAAGACTGGAAGATGACTGTGGCTCAAATAATGAACTTCTTATAGCTAAATTCAGACTTAATTGAAGAAAGTAGGGGAAACCACTAGACCATTCAGGTATGACCTAAATCAAATCCCTTACGATTATACAATGGAAGTGACAAATAGATTCAAGGGATTAGATCTGATAGAGTGCCTGAAGAACTACGGACAGAAGTTCATTACTTTATACAGGAGGCAGTGATCAAGACCATCCCCAAGAAAAAGAAATGCAAAAAGGCAAAATGGTTGTCTGAGGAGGCCTTACAAATAGCTGTGAAAAGAAGAGAAGTGAAAGGCAAAGGAGAAAACAAAAGATACACCCATTTGAATACAGAGTTCCAAAGAATAGCAAGGAGAGATAAGAAAGCCTTCCTCAGTGATTACTGCAAAGAAATAGAGGAAAACAACGAAATGGGAAAGACTAGAGACCTCGTCAAGAAAATTAGAGATAACAAGGGAACATTTCATGCAAAGATGGGCACAATAAAGGACAGAAATGGTATGGATCTAACAGAAACAGAAGATATTAAGAAGAGGTGGCAAGAATACACAGAAGAACTATACAAAAAAGATCTTCATGACCCAGATAACCATAATGGTGTAATCACTCACCTAGAGCCAGACATCCTGGAATGTGAAGTGAAGTGGGCTTTAGGAAGCATCACTGCCAATAAAGCTAGTGGAGGTGAGGGAATTCCAGTTGAGTTATTTCAAATCCTGAAAGATGATGCTGTGAAAGTGCTGCACTCAATATGCCAGCAAATTTGGAAAACTCAGCAGTAGCCACAGGATTTGAAAAGGGCAGTTTTCATTCCAATCCCAAAGAAAGGCAATGCCAAAGAATGCTCAAACTACTGCACAACTGCACTCATCTCACATGATAAGAAGGTAATGCTAAAAATTCTCCAAGCCAGGCTTCAACAGTATGTGAACCGAGAACTTCCAGATGTTCAAGCTGGATTAGGAAAGGCAGAGGAACCAGAGATCAAATTGCCAACATCCGCTGGATCATCAGAAAAGCAAGAGAGTTCCAGAAAAACACCTACTTCTGCTTTATTGATTACGCCAAAGCCTTTGACTGTGTGGTTCACAACAAAGTGTGGAAAATTCTTCATAAGAGGGGAATATCAGACCACCTGACCTGCCTCCTGAGAAATCTATATGCAGGTGAAGAAGCAACAGTTAGAACTGGACATGGAACAACAGACTGGTTCCAAATTGAGAAAGGAGTACGTTATATATTGTTACGCTGCTTGTTTAACTTCTATGCAGAGTACATCATGGGAAATGTTGGGTTGGATGAAGCACAAGCTGGAATCAAGATTGCCAGGAGAAATATCAGTAACCTCAGATATGCAGATGACACCACCCGTATGGAAGAAAGCAAAGAAGAATTAAAGAGCTTCTTGATGAAAGTAAAAGAGGAGAGTGAAATAGTTGGCTTAAAGCTCAACATTCAGAAAACTGAAATCATGGCGTCTGGTCCCATCACCTCCTGGCAAATAGATGGGGAAACAATGGAAACAGTGACAGACTTTATTTTCTTGGGCTCCAAAATCACTGCAGATGGCAACTGCAACCATGAATTTAAAAGACACTTCCTCCTTGGAAGAAAAGCTATGACCAACCTAGACAGCATATTAAAAAACAGAGACATCACTTTGCCAACAAATGTCCATGTAGTCAAAGCTATGGTTTTTCCAGTAGTCAGGTATGGATGAGAGCTGGACTATAAAGAAAGCTGAGTGTCTAAGAATTGATGCTTTTGAACTGTGGTATTGGAGAAGACTCTTGAGAGTCCCTTGGACTGCAAGGAGATCCAACCAGTCTATCCTAAAGGAAATCAGTCCTGAATATTCATTGGAAGGATGGATGCTATAGTTGAAATTCCAATATTTTGGCCACCTGATGTGAAGAACTGACTAATTGAAAAAGACCCTGAGGCTGGGAAAGAATGAAGGTGGGAAGAGAAGGGGACTACAGAGGACGAGATGGTTGGATGGGATCACTGATTCGATGGACATGAGTTTGAATAAACTCTAGGAGTGGTGATAGACAGGGAAGCTTGGTGTGCAGCAGTCCATGGGGTCACAAAGAGTCGGACCCGACTCAGTGACTGAACTGACTGTATAATCATAAGGGATTAAACAGCCAACAGGTACATGAAAAGATGTTCAACATCACAAGTCATCAGGGAAATGCAAATCAAAGCTACAATTAGATATCACTTCACACATGTCAGAAGAACTATCATGAAGAAGACATGATATAACAAGTGTTGGTGAGGATCTAAAGAAAAGGGAATCATAAAGACACTGCTTATGGGAATGCAATTGCGCATAGCCACTATGGAAAACACTATGGAGGTTCCTCAAATAACCCGAAATAGAATGACCATATATGATCCAACAATCCTAATTTTGGATGTATACACAAAGGAACTGAAATCAAGATCTCATATCTGCACTCTCATGTTTACAACAGCATTACTCACAACACCCAAGATAAGAAGGCAACCTAAGTGTCTGTCAATGGATAACTAGATGAATGGCAAAGAACAGGGGATATACATGTAGCAATACCATTCAGCCAACAGAAAAAATGAAATCCTGTCATTTGTGACAAACTGGATGGACCTTGAAGGCATTATGCTAAATCAAACAGAAAAAAAACAAACACTGTAAGATATCACTTATATGTAAAATCTAAAAAGATCAACTCAGAGAAACAGATAGTAGAGTGGTGTTTACCAAGGGTTGAGGAGGTGGGGGAAATGGGGAGATAATGGTCAAAGGGTATAAACTTCTAGTTATAAGATTAACAAGTATCTAATGTAAACAGCATGGTCACTATAATTAATAATACTGTACTGTATACTTGAATGTTGCTAAGAAAGTAAATCTTAACTGTTCTCAACTCAAAAAAGAATGTCAACTATGTGACAGGATGGCGACAGTAGCTAATATTTTGGTAGCAATCATTTTGCAATTTATAAACATAAATCAACATACTGTACACTTTAAACACATATAATGCTATGTGTCAATTATATATCAATAAAGTTGGGGAAGAGACAATAGAAAGGATAAAGAATTATTGCTTCACATGACAACATGGATGAATTCTCACAAAGAAGTCACAGAAAAAAGTCGAAGGAGACAGGGAGTGAAAGGAGGGACAGAGAAAGAGAGACAGAGAAATTGACATTACAAGTTCAAAATACATTGAGATAGAAGTTAACATAGTGGTTACCTCTGGGAAGAGAAGAGTGGAGGTGGAGTAGCCAAAAGGAATGGAGCACAAGGAAGCAACCTGGAGTGCTGATACTATTCTAACTATCCATCTGGGTGGTAATTATACACTTTGCATATGTACACTTTCTAAATATATGCTATAGTTCCATAAAAAGTTAAGGACTCAGTGGCATTCTTTATCAGCAACAACAACAAAAAGAACAAAGAAAATGAAAACAAAAGGCATTACTAAAAAGAGCAAAACAAAGTGAAAAAATTATCTTCAACTGGAAGATCTCTGAAATTTACATTACATATAACCAACAAGTTATATTGGTGATTTCTCATAGAAGCCCTACGAAATTAACACAATTCCCTAAGATTCAATAGTTTCATTTCTAAATCTATACCCTAGAGCACTGGATGTCTCTAAGATCCAAAATCCTGCTTTTACAACTAACATTTTGTAGTTTATCTATACCTATAACTGAAAAAATAAACCAATGCCAAAACTGAAAAAAATACAGAAATACTTTATAATTACATATGTCTATGTGTAAATTCTGAGACAGGACTAGGCTTCAAGATACATTCTTTGCACCTATTCACAGAATCAACATGAACTGGTCAGTTTCAAATGCCGAATGGTAGCTGTCAGTTCAGTTCAGTCACTCAGTCGTGTCCAACTCTTTGCGACCCCATGAACCACAGCACGCCAGGCCTCCCTGTCCATCACCAACTCCCGGAGTCCACCTAAACCCATGTCCATCAAGTCAGTGATGCCATCCAGCCATTTCATCCTCTGTCGTCCCCATCTCCTCCTGCCCTCAATCTTTCCCAGCATCAGGGTCTTTTCAAATGAGTCAGCTCTTCGCATCAGGTGGCCAAAGTATTGGAGTTTCAGCTTCAACATCAGTCCTTCCAGTGAACACCCAGGACTGATCTCCTTTAGGATGGACTGGTTGGATCTCCTTGCAGTCCAAGGGACTCTCAAGAGTCTTCTCCAACACCACAGTTCAAAAGCATCAATCCTTCAGCGCTCAGCTTTCTTCACAGTCCAACTCTCACATCCATACATGACCATTGGAAAAACCATGGCCTTGACTAGACGGACCTTTGTTGGCAAAATAATGTCTCTGCTTTTTAATATGCTGTCTAGGTTGGTCATAACTTTCCTTCCAAGGAATAAGCGTCTTTTAATTTCATGGCTGCAATCACCATTTGCAGTGATTTTGGAGCCCTGGAAAAATAAAGTCTGACACTGTTTCCCCATCTATTTCCCATGAGATGATGGGACCGGATACCATGATCTTAGTTTTCTGAATGTTGAGCTTTAAGCCAACTTTTTCACTCTCCTCTTTTACTTTCATGAAGAGGCTCTTTAGTTCCTCTTCACTTTCTGCCATAAGAGTGGTGTCATCTGCATGTCTGAGGTTATCGATATTTCTCCTGGCAATCTTGATTCCAGCTTGTGCTTCCTCCAGCCCAGCGTTTTTCATGATGTACTCTGCATATAAGTTAAATAAGCAGGGTGACAATATACAGCCTTGATGTACTCCTTTTCCTATTTGGAACCAGTCTGTTGTTCCATGTCAACTCAATTTAAGCAGAGCTGCCAGTGATGCTATGATTTTCTGAAAAAGTAAACTCTTAACAGAGTTCCAAACAAAACAAAGTACACTCTTTCCTCACTTTAGATGATAATTGCATCACTGGAAAAGTCACTGTACTTAAAACTTTTCCACACACAGACACACATACACACACACAAAAGGTCTGTCTTTATACATAAAACAGAGTTAGATTCTTAATCTCTAATCATAAACAGGCTTTCATATATATGTATAGATATATATTCAAGGGAATATTCAAGTCATGCAGAATAACAGACAATCAACACCAACAGAAACACCCCCAACACACACACACACTGCAACCACTATGACAAACACAGGTAGCCAACAAATTTCTTAGAATGATCCCTAGGGCATAGTACCAGCCCTTGAGAACAACAGATTCATGGACACCAAGATATGTACGAATATTCTCACTGCAATGCTATCTGTAATATTCAAAAAGAGGAACACTGGTAGTTAAAAGTCCATCAATAGGGGAATAAGAATTAAATCTCTAATGCAAACATACAGCATTATGCAACAATCAGGGCTTCCTAGGTAGTTCAGTGGTAAAGAATCTGCCTGCCAATGCAGGAGATGCGGGTTCTATCCCTGGGTTGGGAAGATCCCCTGGAGAAGGAAATGGCAATCCACTCTAGTATTCTTGCCTGGGAAATCCCATGGAGAGAGGAGCCTAGCGGACTATAGTCCATGGAATCACAAAAACGTCAGGCGTGACTTAGCAACTAAACAACAACATCAACAACAACAAAATCTAACAATTAAGGAAATGAACTAGATTTCCAAGAATCAACACTTGGCGACAAATTTTAGAAACAGTGAAGTGGGAAAACAGATTTGCAGAAGGACACCTACATTATTTCCTGCAGTCTATGGGGTCGCAAAGAGTTGGACACAACTTGGTGACTGAACAAGAACCTACAGCATTAAACCATTTGTGTAAGATTTTAAAAGAGAGCAATAGTATACAGATTATGTAGGCATACACAAATACGTAGCAACTGTAAAAAACCTGAATGAAAAGAACACAGTCCAACTTCAGGATATTTATTACATTACCTTTAGGAAGGGAGGGAGGAAAACTGGACTCAGAAAGAGGTGCAAAAGGGCCTTAAACTAGATCTGTAACATTTTCTTAAAAACAAAAATCTTCAGAAAATGTAAAATGAGCATTTGTTAAATCAGGGTGGTGAAGGATGACAGTATTTAGATTTTCTTTTTCTGTAAGTCTGAAGCACTTTATAGGCAAAGTTTTAAAAAGTCTGTATTCCAGGGAAATACCAAGTGCAGCATAACTGAGTAAGGAAACCAGATGACCATCACAGACGATCAGATGAATAGTAACAGAAAAGGACCTAGATCTGTTTGCTTCAATGCTGTCAGTAATGTGACTGAGGTGACTGAGGTAACAAGGTGAGGTCAATATAGAGAAGAAAAAATGGGAATTATATAATATTGACTAACTCCAAACTGACACTATTCAGGTAAAGCAAATTGGCTGGTTTTACTGCCCAGGCATTGGGCTTTACTCTTATACCTCCAATTTCTTCTGTCTATATTCCTAAAAAAAAAAATCTCATGGAAACTGCACTACTGAATAAGAAGAAGGTAGAGAGAAGCAGTGGTAAATATACTTTTTTATATCACATTTGTTTCAAATATCAAAAGTGTAAGTGATAGGAAATATAATTTTTGGCTGCTCTTTAAAATTGAGTTACTTGGCATATTATATCATTCTCCCAAGATTCCTTGAGAAAAGTCACACTTTCTTTCCCAGCAATATATTTTCTCTCAAATCTTGGTTCTGTTGAGCAACTCAAAATATTGTGTTATACACCAAAACCTTTCCTGTTTACTCATTTTTGCTCTCATGTGATCACAGTATCAAAGATGAGCTTGCCACAAATACAAGACTGCAACAAAACATAAACATGGAAAGGGGAGAAGAAAATGAAGTGCCACATTTTCAATAAGCCAGTAGAAATTAAACACCTAATTTCCAGTTTAGAAGAGCAAATTAAATGTCACCACAATGGGAAAAAAAAATCAGACAATAACATGGGATATTCTGTATCCGAGTCTGGTCTCCTTAACATAATGTGCATAAAAAGACCTTTTCAGGAATGAATGTGCCTAGTAGCTTTATCCAAGACAGTCACAACCTGGTAACAATCCAAATAATCAACAATAAAGAGAAGGCATAAACATGCTGTGGTGTACAACAAAATCTGGTGTGAACCATATGATAGAAATCTATTGTGAACCATATATATATATATATGATATATATAACCATATAACCATATGATAGCTACTACACAATATAAAGGAATGACTACTGATAAGCACAGCAACATGGATGAGTCTCAAAAATACAATGAGCAAGAGAAGCCCACAGAAAATATTATACACTATATAGCTCATTTCAGAGAAGGCAATGGCACCCCACTCCAGTACTCTTGCCTGGAAAATCCCATGGACAGAGGAGCCTGGTAGGCTGCAGTCCATGGGGTCGGTAGGAGTCTGACATGACTGAGCGACTTCACTTTATTTTTTCACTTTCATGCATTGGAGAAGGAAATGGAAACCCACTCCAGTGTTCTTGCCTGGAGAATCCCAGGGTTGGGGGAGCTTGGTGGGCTTCTGTCTATGAGGTCGCAGAGTCAGATACGACTGAAGCGACTTAGCAGCAGCAGCAGCATATAGCTCATTTAATATGAAGCTCAAATACTGGCAAACTAATCTGTGGTGAGTGACAGAAATCAGAGTAAGTGTTCCCTTTGTGCAGGGTTTAAAAGGAGGAACAAGGGAATTTACTGGGGTGCTGCAAGAGTTCTAAACCTTGATTTGAATAATGGTTATATAAAAGTGTATGAATTTATCTAAATCCACAAAAGAAAAGACATTGTGGAAAAGAAAAAGTAGAACTGCTTTATATCAAAATGAACTAAAATGATCTAACAACCAAATGCAACATGTAAACTTTGATTGGATCCTGGTTTGGAAAAGCCAACTATACAAGTCATTTCTGTGACGATGAGGAAAACCTGAAAGTGGACTAGATACTAAGAAAGCATCGATAATTATCATAGCTGTGATAATAGTCTTGAGGTTATGTAGAGCAATGTTCTTATTTTTAGAAGACATATACTAAAGTATTTAGGACTCTCATAGCAACAATTCTGTCATATTTTAGCAAAAAAAATTATTATAAATATACAAATTTACAGATATATCAAACTAACGAACACAGGTCATGGGATATAGCTACTCATTGTACTATTCTCTCAACAACTCTGTATGTTTGGGAAAATGTCAGTAAAAAATTGAGGGGGAAAAGAAGATGTCAACTTTTTTAGATCTTGAGTGATCTTCAGGATACATTATAGAAAGTATAAAAGCAAAGTGCAGAGTAGCTTATGTAATATGCTATCTATCATGAAGGAAAGAAAGGAAAGTAAAAAATATATATGGGAAGGGGCAGTGTACTGTGTGTGTGTATCTAATGAGATTATATTACAAGAGGAAATACTAGAAGAATCAATAAAAATGGTTTCTTATAGCAGATGAAAATAGATGGAAGATATGTTTGAATAGGGCTGGAAGTGAGACTTCTTGGAATGTATCATTTTATACAGTTTTGACTTTTAATCCATAAATGTAAAGAATTGAATTAAATTGAAAAAAAAAATGAAATTGAAAAGACGTTAAAAATATCTTTGCTCATATAATTCCTCTATTCAATCAAAGCTGAATCAAGCTTGTTTAACCTATATGATTATTAACAGTTTTTATATATATATTTTTTGCTCCTTCTGAGCATCAGAGTAATTTAATGGGGCTTTTGCTGGTCAGAAATCTTAGCCTGTTGCTGCAGATCTGCCCCTAAAAATAGTCATGCTATTTTCTCATCTGTAAAATAATAATAATAATAATAATCCAATGAAAGTTAAGATTTCTTAGAACTGTAAAATTCTTGATTCAAATGTTTGTTGAAAAAAACCAGGAATGTTTCCACATGCATAATTTCTTAAGCCACGATGAACAACAAAGTTCCACTGTATAGTCATTCACTTTCCCTCTGATAATACTGGAGAGAAAGGCTGGTGAAATAACTTTTCTCTCTTCAACCCCTTCAAGCAGTAGTCAGTTACCACAAAGCACTGATACTTCCTCTAAGCAAGAATGGATTGGCCAAGGAAGGGATGCAACAGCCAGCCCATCAGGCAGCTGCTCTCCGCAGGCTGCTAAACTCCATTGGTCAGCACAGGAGGAAGCAGCCAGAAACAAAGTCTAGAGAGGCTGAACTCCAGAGTTTTACTAACTGCCAAGCAGTTCAGGAAGCTTTGTGTATTCTTTTGCCAAATGAATCCTCCTTTACAAAAAGGCAGCTGTGGGATTAGAAAAGCATCTGAAACCAAAACTACAGAGTTTCTGACATTGCAAGGAATAAAATCTCTGCAGCCTTAAACATAAAACAAGGGAGCCAGAAACTCTGTTCTTCACCCCTGCCTCACACTCTGCCCTACCCGGCCTTCCTTTCTTTAAGACCCAGCAAAAGATGTAAGACAGTCTTGTGATTTCCCTGGAGGTTTCAGGGGCTGTGCCTCACTGGCCTCACTGTAATGTGAGGAAGAATAGACAGGAAAGCAGGGGATGCTTTCGGAGAGGTTGGGGGGCGGGGGGCCTGGATGGCAGGGTGTGCAGGAAGGAAGGGGAGTTACTGGCTATGTAAAGTATTAAAACACACCACACATCCATGCACCCATACACACACACACACACAGTTTTGCTGGGAGATGAAAGAGCTGAGAAATAAAAGGACTTAAAGAAGTAGAAAAAGAAAAAAAAAAAAAAGGACTGAAGGAGGAGGAATTGTGTTTCCAAACTGCTTACAGGTCTAAAACAGAGGTATGGAAAGACTTTTGGGTGGATTTCCTCTAGAAGAGAGAAGCTGGGCTTTCGTCTTAAGAGGAGAAAGGAGGGTTCTGTAAAGAATGAGGGGGAAGGAGATCAAAACCCCTTGGAAGGTCCTATGAGATTGTTCAGAGGGATGGTGTTTGCTCAGAGCTTGGAGAGGTCCTGGGCCCTTCTCTTGAGGAAGGACACGGGAGTTCTCTGCCTCAACTGGACTTCCACAGCAACGTCGGGGACAGGACCCTCTTTGGCATCTCTTCCGTAGGGTTGCGGGTCATCTCCAGCAAGTTGAGAGAATGAGTAGTTTCCTCTTAACGTTGGTGCCTTTCTTGGAGTGAAGGGAAGGATCGGGGATCCCTCTCAACATTGGGAGAGTTTGGGGACTGCAGGAACTTGAAACGGTTTCTGAGGGGTGGCCCTGGGGTGGCGGGGCGGGGGGCGGGGCGGGGGGGGAGATGGCAAGCTGCCGCGCGCAATGATGACACACTTCGGTTGTGGAGTGCAGGGATTCTACTTTGGAGATTTGAGAGGAAAGGCTCCTTCACTAATCAGAAGCTTGCTAAACAGTTCGAAGGAATCCACCAGCACTGATTTGAGAAGAAATCCATCCCCCAGTCCCCGCCCCTAAGACTGGGGAGAACTCAGGTCAGTAATAATCTCTCACGAAAAGAACAGGAGCAGAGAAGAGGAATTTTTAAAAGAAACCCCTACCCCCCTACCCCAATCCATGGAAAGTTAAGCACGCGGAGAGCAGGACTTTCAAAAGTGGTTTAGAAAGGATGTGAAGAAACTCTAACTGGAAGCTGAGAGGAAGTTAGGGGAGCTGAGGGGTGGGGATCAGAACTCTGTGTGGCTGGAGTGGGAGGGCATTCATGATTTTTGAGGCAAAGGAAGACCCAAGTGACACGGGGTCAGGGCTCCACAGGGATGACTCAGAGGGTGGAGGAAGTTTCTAGGTGAACCTGGGTTCTCGGAAGTAAACACAGGCGGCGTCCCGAGTAAATTCCCGAGGCTCACGACACCCGGGCGGCGGCGATGGGGCCGCGACCAGTACTCACAGAGCGGATCTCCAGCGCCAGGGCGCATTGCAGCGCCTTCACCTTCGGCATCCGGGCGGGGTTGGGGCGGCGGGGACAGACCCCGGCCGCGGACCCGAGGGAGGCGAGGAGACGCAGGGCGGGGCTAGGACGGGGAGGAGACGAGGTGGCGGCGGCGGTGACGGCTGTGGCCCCCAGGCCGGGGCCCGCGGTCCAGCCTGGGTCCCGCCCGAGCAGCAGCGGTGCGCGGGGCGCGGACTCGTTGTCATAGCAGCTGCGAGGGGCGGGGCCGGAAGAGAAGCCCGGCGGGAACGCGCGGGAGCCGCCTCTAGAGTACGGTGGCCTGGGGGAGGGGCTTGGCGAACGCCAGGAGGGGCAGGGCCGCCGAAGAGTCAGGGTGGGCGGGGCAGTTCGTCTGTGACGTCAAACTACGAGCCCAAATCCAGAGGAGGAAGAGAATAGCTGTATTAATAGCACAGTATGCAGGGCAGGGAGGAGGACTCAAGAGCCCTGAGTTCCAGTGTGGCAGTGGCAACTTGTGGTAGTGGCGTCTCCAACTATAAAGAATTATAATGGTTTTTCGTTTTCTTATTTGAATTTCACCATATAGTTTTCAAAGCCAGCATGAGAAAACAGGGTTGGAGAAGATCCTTGTTCAATTCAAAGTTATAACCAAGATTGCACCTTAAGAACTCTCCTGTAAAACTCTGGTTCCTCCCTGAGAAGAGGATTGTCAGTCAAATCACCTATCTCTTCCTAATCTCCTATTCTGTGACTTTTTTGTTACGGCATCCACCTTCCCTTCAAGGATTCGTGTCTAATAACTATATGCATCCCAGAGTATATTGTTTTAAATTGTTTAAAATTGAACTGTCAGTGAAGTGCCAACAGTGTTTATTGTTTTAAATTGAACTGTCAATGAAGTGCCTACAAATCTAGTTGTGAAGCACCTGAGCCATAGACTGTCAAAGATTAAACGAATCTAAGATTTTGCTCAAATCAATCATTTTAAAACCATGTTTAGGGTGAAATTTAATCTCTGGTTCCTCTCTTTTCTAAGTCCAGCTTGAACAACTGAAAGTTCATGGTTCACATATTGTTGAAGCCTGGCTTGGAGAATTTTGAGAATTACTTCAGTAGCATGTGAGATGCGTGCAATTTTGCAGTAGTTTGAACATTCTTTGGCATTGCCTTTTTTGGGGATTGAAATGAAAACTGACCTTTTCAAGTCCTGTGGCCACTTCTGAGTTTTCCAGATTTGCTGGCATATTGAATGCAGCACTTTCATAGCATCATCTTTTAGGGTTTGAAATAGCTCAATGGGAATTACATCACCTTCACTAGCTTTGTTTGAAGTGATGATTCCTAAGACCCACTTGACTTCACATTCCAGGATGTCTGGCTCTAGGTGAGTGATCACACCATCATGGTTATCTGGGTCATGAAGATCTTTTTTATATACTTCTTCTGTGTATTCTTGGCACCTCTTCTTCTGCTTCTGTTAGGTCCATACCATTTCTGCCTTTTATTGTGCTCGTCTTTGCATGAAATGGTCCCTTGGTATTTCTAATTTTCTTGAAGAGATCTCTGGCATCTAGCAGATGCCAACATCCACTGGATCATCGAAAAAACAAGAGAGTTCCAGAAAAATATCTATTTTTGCTTTATTGACTACACCAAAACTTTTGACTGTGTAGATCACAACAAACTGTGGAAAATTCTGAAAGAGATGGGAATACCAGACCACCTTCCCTGCCTCCTGAGAAATCTGTATGCAGGTCAAGAAGCAACAGGTAGAACTGGACATGGAACAATAGACTGGTTCCAAATTGAGAAAGGAGTACATCAAGGCTATATATTATTACTCTGCTTGTTTAACTTCTCTGTGGAGTATATCATGGGAAATGTTGGGCTGGATGAAGCACAAGCTGGAATCAAGATTGCCGGGAGAAGTATCAATAACCTCAGATATGCAGATGATACCACCGTATGGCAGAAAGTGAAGAACTAAAGAGCCTTTTGATGGAAGTGAAAGAGGAGAGTAAAAATGTTGGCTTGAAACTCAACATTCAGAAAACTAAGATCATGGCATCTAGGCCCATCACTTCATGGGAAATAGATGGGGAAACAGTATAAAGAGTGGCTGACTTTATTTTGGGGGTCTCCAAAATCACTGCAAATGGTGACTGCAGCCATAAAATGAAAAACGCTTGCTCCTTGGAAGAAAAGCTATGACCAATCTAGCTGCTGCTGCATCGCTTCAGTCGTGTCTGACTCTGTGCGACCCCATAGACCGCAGCCCACCAGGCTCCCCCGTCCCTGGGATTCTCTAGGCAAGAACACTGGAGTGGGTTGCCATTTCCTTCTCCAATGCATGAAAGTGAAAAGTGAAAGTGAAGTTGCTCAGTCGTGTCCGACCCTTCACGACCCCATGGACTGCAGCCTATCAGGCTCCTCTGTCCATGGGATTTTCCAGGCAAGAGTACTGGAGTGGGTTGCCATTGCCTTCTCCATGACCAATCTAGACAGCATATTAAAAAGCAGAAACAATACTTTACCAACAAAGGTCCATCTAGTCAATGCTATCGTTTTTCCAGTAGTCATGTATGGATGTGAGAGTTGGATTATAAAGAAAGCTGAGGGCCAAAGAATTGATTCTTTTGAACTGTGGTATTGGAGAAGACTCTTGAGAGTCCCTTGGACTGCAAGGAGATCCAACCAGTCTATCCTAAAGGAAATCAGTCCTGAATATTCATTGGAAGGACTGATGCTGAAGCTGAAACGCCAATACTTTGACCACTTGACGTGAAGAACTGACTCATCTGAAAAGACACTGACGCTGGGAAAGACTGAAGGCAGGAGGAGAAGGGGACGACAGAGGATAAGACGGTTGGATGGCATCACCAACTCAATGGACAAGAGTTTGAGTAAGCTCTGGGAGTTGGTGATGGACAGGGAGGCCTGGCGTGCTGAAGTCCATGGGGTTGCAAAGAATTGGACATGACTGAGCAACTGAACTGAACTAAACTTAGTGTGAAATACATTATACATACAGAAGTATATAAACCAATTTCATCTTAAACAATAATAATAATACAGCAATACCTGTGCAACTAACATACAGCTTAATAGAACATTACCAGCATCTTAGAAATGTCCCAAACATTTCATTGCCTTCCTTTCCCTGAAAGTAACCACTACCCTGACTTTGTCACAATAATTCCCTTGGTTTTCTAAATACTTTTGAGTTCATGATTGCATTTCTAATCAAAAAATTATTTAACTTTTTTCTGTTATTGATGTGATATAGACGTAATTAATACTATATGTATTCTGTGACTTGCTTCTATCACTCTTACGCAGTAGGATTCTCCCAATGTTGATGCTGTGTAACAGGAAGCTTTTTCCATGATTGGACGGTGAAATATGTCCGACATAACACAAGAATATACATTGATTTCGTTATACTTAAAGAGCCCCTTGATGAAGGTGAAAGAGGAGAGTGAAAAAACTGACTCAAAATTCAACATTCAAAAAACTAAGATCATGGTATCCAGTCCCATCACTTCATGATAAATAGATGGGGGAAAAGAGGAAACAGTGACAGATTTTATTTTCTTGGACTCCAAAATCACTGTGGATGGTGACTGCAGCCATAAAATTAAAAGACACTTGTTCCTTAGAGGAAAAGCTATGACAAACCTAGACAGTATGTTGCAAAGCAGGGACATCACTTTGCTGACAAAGGTCATACAGTCAAAGCTATGGTTTTTCCTGTAGTCATGTATGGATGTGAGAGTTGGACCATAAAGAAGGCTGAGCACCAAAGAATTGATGCTTTCGAAATGTGGTGCTGGAGAAGACTCTTGAGAGTCCCTTGGACAGCAGGGAGATCAAGCCTAAAGGAAATCAACACTGAATATTCATTGGAAGGACTAATGATGAAGCTGTAGCTCCAATACTTTGGCCACCTGATGTGAAGAGCTGACTCATGAGAAAAGACCCTGATGCTGGGAAAGATTGAGGGCAGGAGGATAAAGGGATAACAGAGGATGAGATGATTGGATGGCATCATCGATTCAATGAAAGTGAGTTTGAGCAAATTCTGAGAGATAGTGAAGGGCAGGGAAGCCCGACATGCTACAGTCCATGGGTTCAAAAAGAGTCAGATGTGACTTAGAGACTGAACAGCAGCATTGATGGTTACCTGTACTGTTTCCGTTTTTAGCTGTTAACAACAATGTTGTTGTAGACATTCTAGTCCATGTCTACTAGTGCATATATGCTACAGGAGTGGATTGACTGGGTTTTAAGTTTTGCACATGTGGGACTTTAATAAGTAATGACACACCATTTTCCAAAGTTGTTGTATCAATTAATATTCCTACTGGGAGTGTATACGAGTTTTTATTTTCCACAGATCTCATGATATTTGGATAGAAATCCAGGATCCCGGTTTTGTTTTGTTTCCTGAATAAGCTAGATTTCCCAACAATATCTACTAAACATTTTATATTTTATCTCATTGATTTGTGTCACTGCCTGTATCATACATTAACTACCCAAAGTTCTGTCTTAAAGATTTCTATTCTGTTCTTGTGTTCTATTTGTCTTTCTTGAAATAGTAAAACACTGCATTATTACTAGGCTTCTTAATACCCCATTTAGCAAGTTTCTTTCTCCATCTTTCTCGATTTATTTAACTCTGTGATCTTTTATTCTTTTTTTATTTTAGAGTAAGCTTATCAAGTTTCTCATGCAGTTCAACTGGAATTTTTATTGTGATACATTAAATTTATAGACTAATTTGGGGAACTGACATCTTTGTAATATTGCATCATCCTATCCAAGAACATAAAATGTTTCTCTCTCAGTTCATCTTCTATATTCTTTGCTAGAGTTTTCAAATTTTCTGCATAAAGGTCTACTTAATCCTGGGTGTTTAATTATAGTTTTTTTTCTTTTTACTATTGAAAACAGTTTCTTACTTTTCATTATATTTGCTAATTATTGCAACTGTAGAGACATTTTTATTTTTATAAGTTTAATCTGCCAAATCTGTTAAACTTGTACTATTTGGAATAGTTTCTCTGTTCCATTGTTATTGATTTTTTTTATTGCAGAGATGATAAGCACTGTATTGCATTTTGATTGCCACCATAACAAATCACTACAAACTTGGAGGTTGAAAACAATACATGTTTATTATCTTACTGTTCTGTAGGTCAGAAGTCTGATGCAGGTCTTCCTGTGCTAAAATCAAAGGATTTTATTGGGTTCCTTTCTAGGAGAACCTGTTTCCTTTTCAGCTTCCAGATGCCACCAACATTCCTTGGATCATGATCTCCTTCCTCCATCTTCAAAGCCAACAGTGAAGAGTCAAGTCTTTCTCAACTTGTTTCACTCTGACCTACTCTTCTGTCTCCCTCCTTCCTCCTTGAAGGACTCTTATGATTACAGTGAGGCCACTCAGATAATCACCTTTCTCAAGGTCACGTGATTAACAATTCTAATTCCATGTGTCAACTTAATTCTCCCTTTGCCATTTAAGATAACATGTTCATAGATCTAGGGATTAGGATATGGACATCTTTGGGGGCTTATTATTCTGTCTCCCACAAGCACCAAGTGAAAGTGAAAGTTGCTCAGTCGTGTCCGACTCTCTGCGACCCCATGAACTATACAGTCCATGGAATTCTCTAGGCCAGAATACTGGACTGGGTAGTCTTTCCTTTCTCCAGGGGATCTTCCCAACCCAGGGATCACACCCAGGTCTCCCTCATTGCAGGTGGATTCTTTACCAGCTGAACCATAAGGGAAGCCCAAAAGGAATTATAATTGTATTGCATCAAATTGCTTCCCAAGTGGCACTAGTGGTAAAGAATCCTCCTGCAAATGCAGGAGACACAGGAGACATGGGTTCAATCCCTGTGTCGGGAAGATCCCCTGGAGAAGGAAATGGCAACCCACTCCAGTGTTCTTGCCTGGAAAATTCCATGGGCAGAGGAGCCTGGCAGGCTAGAGTCCATGCAGTCTCAAAGAGCTGGACACAACTGAGCATCTGACTACACACACATTGCATCAAAATACATCAAATGTGTTAAAAATCCTTGAGTTGGTAAAAATACTTGAAGGGGAAAAAAGGCATGAGTCAGCTTTGAGTAATTTAAGAACCAACTCATTCTCTAATTTGATAAATAAAAAGAAAGAAGCAAGCATTCATACTGAATTTCTTGTTGGAATTATACCCCAGGGTGACCAAAGAATTGATGAGTGGTCTTTATAGAAGACTCCAAGTGATAAATGAACAGAGAGAATGAAGAATTAGAATATTCATGGCTACTAAAACCATTAGTGAAAAGCTGAAAAGGATTTTTATCATGGGTTGGGTCAGTGTGACAACATTCAAACACATTGATCAATCTTAATATCACAAAAAGAGAGAAAATCAGACATTATATCCCTTTTGGCACAATAAAATATGAACTTTCATGACAAAAGAATCAAACTTGAATCTCACCAAAGCATCCAAATATATCACCAATGTACAGGAAATATAATGTTTAAAGTAACTAACTTGTTAAATAAAACCATAGGGATTTAAGCAGCAAAATGAAGACCATATGATTTTTTTCAACAAATTGCAAAGGAAAAAATCAAAAAAGAGACCCTGTGGACCCTGTGTATTAAAAGAGTGAAAAAGACAGTCTAATATGAAGTGCTTATGAAGCAAGAGTAGAAATTTGAATGCTGACTTACTTAAGATAATCTTAAATAATTTTTAAAATCTTTTTTTTTTTAGGAATGGAATGGTGCTGGGATCTAGTTATTAAAAAAAAGAGCCTATATATTTTATAATATCATATACACTAAAGCATTTATGGATGAAATATGATGTCTGGGATTTGCTCCAAAAACTTCCAGTGGAGGTGGGAGCTGTTAGTGTTGAACAGTGGTTGAGGTGTGGATAAAACAAACTATCCTTCTAATTGGTGATGGTAAGTATGTTGGAGTTCATTATAGTGGTTTTTTCTATTTTTTGTATGAACTTAATTCTTATTCAGTTCTGTTCAGTTCAGTCGCTCAGTCGTGTCCAACTCTTTGTGACCCCACGAATTGCTGCACACCAGGCCTCCCTGTCTGTCACCAACTCCCGAAGTTCACTCAAACTCATGTCCATCGAGTCGGTGATTCATGCAAAAGTAGTAAGTGTTGAACAGTGCCAAATGCTCTTTCTATACTGATTGTTGAGATAATCATGTGAGCTTTCAACTTTAGCCTATGTGCAAAGTGAATTACATTGAGTTACTGGTTCCTGATATTATACCTTTCTTGTTGTCTTATACTTCGTTATTTTGTAAATATGCTTTTTATATGATTATAGGTAATATTTTATTTAGGTTTTCTCATCTGTGTTCATATGAATATTGGACCTATAATTTCCCTTTGTCATTGTTTCTTGATTTTAGAATATGGATCATAAAAGCATATAATAGACTGCATGTTTACTCTTGTCCACAGATCTCTGATGTTCTCTTCATTTTTCTTCAATCTTTTGTTTCAGATTTTCAAATTGTATAATTTTTTGATCTGTATTCAAAGGAACTAACACCTTCTGCCATCCCTAATCTTATGTTAAGCCATTCAGTAAAATTTTCATTTCATTTACTATACTGTTTAGCTTTTACTACTGTTTCATCTAGTATACTAATTAAATTTCCATTAAATCTTTCTTTTAAGTTTCCACATGACTGCTGAGATTCCCGTTTTGCTCATACATTGGGATCATATTTTCCTTTACCCTCTGAGCATATTTTCCTTTAATTCTTCGAACATATTTACAGTAATTGTTTTAAAGTCTTACATCTGACATCAGACATCTATACCATATCAAGTTCTGTTCCTATTAGCTGCATGTTTCATAATCACATTTTCCCATTTCTTTGTATGTCTAGTGGTTTTTTAAATTGAATATTGGATATTTTGAATAACACATTGTGAAATCATGGATTCTGGGTTATCTATTATCTTTTCTCTGAAGAGTGTTGTTTTAGCAGTCAGTTTAATTAAACTGATGCAGACTTAATGATATACTTTGTTACTTCAGATATGTGAAAATCCTAAGATGTTTTTATAGCCCTTCTAACTTGGTAAAACTCAACTTCTAAATTCTGTCTCTCCTATGAGTTTGTCAGTCTTGGTTATAGACTTTAAGGCAAATCTGCTGCTGTGCTTAGGCATTCAGTTATGTCTGACTCTTCGCTACCCCATGGACTATAGCCTGCCAGGCTCCTGTATTCATGGAATTTTTCAGGCAAGAACACTGGAGTGGGTTGCCATTTCCTCCTCCAGGGAGGCAGATTCTTTACCACTAGTGCCAGCTTCTTCCCTATAGTGTGGGCCTTACTATACGACACGGTCCTTTCTTCTAAAGTACAGCCATCCTGGTGTATCAGCTGGATTCCAGGAATATTAAGAGTGTTAAATAGATCGCTCCACAATGGAAAGTTCAGAATTCCAGTGTCCCCCAGCACTGCTTGATCTCAAGTATCTCTCTTCTGTTCCCAACCCTGGAACAGCTGCTAAGTGGCAAGCCTGAGGTGGTCTCACTTGCACATGTAAAGCTCATCCCTCATCATTGAAATTTTGAGGGAATTGCTCATAGTTTCTAGGCTCTCTCCACACAGCTCCTGTCTTACTAAAGTCTGCTAGAACAGTACATCACAGTTTGAGTGGCTTGTAAACCACAGAAATTTATTTCTTACTATTGTTGAGGCAAGAATTCAAGATCAGGGTGCCAGCACAGTTGGGCTCTGGTGGAAGCCTCTTCCAGGCTCTTCCAGAATCCTTGTATCCTCACATGGTAAAATGGGTGAGAGAACTCTCTGTGGTCTCTTTTATTAGTCTATTAATCATATTAATGGGGCTTTCCTGGTGTCTCAGTGGTGAAGAATCTGCCTACTAAGGCAGGAGACACAGGTTTGATCCCTGGATGGGGAAAATCCCCTGGAGAAGGAAATGGCAACTCACTCCAGATTTCTTGCCTGGAAAATTCCACGGGCGGAGGAGTTTGGCAGCCTACAACCCATGGGGTCACAAAGAGTTGGACATGATTAGTGACTAAACAACAATCACATTAATGAAGGCTCCATTCTCATGACCTACTTACCTTTCAGAGGCCCTAACATCAGTGCAAAGAAATAGAGGAAAATAACAGAATGGGAACAACTAGAGATCTCTTCAAGAAAAGTAGAGATATCAAGGGAACATTTCATGCAAAGATGGGCTCAATAAAGGACAGAAATGGTATGGACCTAACAGAAGCAGAAGATATTAAGAAGAGGTGGCAAGAATACACGGAAGAACTGTACAAAAAAGATCTTCACGACCAAGATAATCATGATGATGTGATCACTCAACTAGAGCCAGATCCTGGAATGTGAAGTCAAGTGGTCTCTTAGAAAGCATCACTATGAACAGAACTAGTGGAGGTGATGGAATTCCAGTTGAGCTATTTCAAATCCTGGAAGATGATGCTGTGAAAGTGCTGCACTCAATATGCCAGCAAATTTGGAAAACTCAGCAGTGGCCACAGGACTGGAAAAGGTCAGTTTTCATTCCAATCCCAAAGAAAGGCAATGCCAAAGAATGCTCAAACTACCACACAATTGCACTCATCTCACACACTAGTAAAGTAATGCTCAAAATTCTCCAAGCCAGGATTCAGCAATACATGAACCGTGAACTTCCAGATGTTCAAGTTGGTTTTAGAAAAGGCAGAGGAACCAGAGATCGAATTGCCAACATCTGCTGGATCATGGAAAAAGAGAATTCCAGAAAAACATCTATCTCTGCTTTATTGACTATGCCAAAGCCTTTGACTGTGTGGATCACAATAAACTGTGGAAAATTCTGAAAGAGATGGGAATACCAGACCACCTGACCTGCCTCTTGAGAAACCTGTATGCAGGTCAAGAAGCAACAGTTAGAACAGGGCATGGAACAACAGACTGGTTCCAAATAGGAAAAGGAGTATATCAAGGCTGTATATTGTCACCCTGCTTATTTAACTTCTATGCAGAGTACATCATGAGAAACGCTGGGCTGGAAGAAGCACAAGCTGGAATCAAGATCGCCAGGAGAAATATCAATAACCTCAGATATGCAGATGACACCACCCTTATGGCAGAAAGTGAAGAGGAACTAAAGAGCCTCTTGATGAAAGTGAAAGAGGAGAGTGAAAAAGTTGGCTTAAAGCTCAACATTCAGAAAACGAAGATCATGGCATCTGATCCCATCATCTCATGGGAAATAGATGGGGAAACAGTGGAAACAGTGTCAGACTTTATTTTTGGGGCTCCAAAATCACTGCAGATGGTGATTGCAGCCATGAAATTAGAAGACGCTTACTTCTTGTAAGGAAAGTTATAACCAACCTAGACAGCATATTAAAAAGCAGAGACATTACTTTACCAACAAAGGTCTAATCAAGGCTATGGTTTTTCCAGTGGTCATGTATGGATGTGAGAGTTGGACTGTGAAGGAAGCTAAGCACCAAAGAATTGATGCTTTTGAACTGTGGTGTTGGAGAAGACTCTTGAGAGTCCCTTGGACTGCAAGGAGATCCAACCAGTCCATCGTAAAGGAGATCAGTCCTGGGTGTTCATTGGAAGGACTGACATTGAAGCTGAAACTCCAATACTTTGGCCACCTCATGCGAAGAGTTGACTCATTGGAAAAGACTCAGATGCTGGGAGGGATTGAGGGCAGGAGGAGAAGGGGACGACAGAGGATGAGATGGCTGGATGGCATCACCGACTCAATGGACATGGGTTTGGGTGGACTCCGGGAGTTGGTGATGGACAGGGAGGCCTGGCGTGCTGCAATTCATGGGGTCGCAAAGAGTCAGACACGACTGAGTGACTGAACTGAACTGAACTGAACTGAACCACGGATCCATTGCATTGGGGGTTAGGGTTTCAGCATGTGTACTGGGGAGAGGACACAGACGTTCAGTCCATAGTGATAGTTTGAACGTGTTACTTCTGTCACAGTCTTCAAGTTTCAACCTCATACAAAAATTCAGCTGCAAATTTCTAAGTCCCAGTCCTAGAATTTTTAGTAAAAATTCTAGCAGGCCTGGAATAGCAGCGTTGTGAATGGCACCACTATAATTAATGATATCTCAGGAAGATTTATAACTGCAGGTAGCAGATAAAACAGAAACAGTGCTGCTTCTACACTTCCCCTCCTTTTATCCTCTATGAAATTTTATGGGAAGCAGGTCTAATAAAAAATGTAAGCCCTTAATCTTTCTCAGAGATCTTATCTCATTTGATGAATACTTGGAGGGAATCAATTATTTTTTTTCTTTTATGTAGTCGACTTTGCATTTATGAAGGGAGGATGGTAACTGACTCCCTGGCCAAATGGCCAGAATGTCAGAGACATTTTTAAAGACCTCTATTATCTTTCATTTGTGTTCAGTCTCCTAAAGGGATTGATTTAGTAATAACAAAGTCAGTGTCTTCATTAGTTATAAGCCAAACAAATAGCCATAGTAACCATTCAGTGATGGTGCATTATAAACAGGCATTGCACGGGGTATTTTATATGAATAATTATATACCTCACACATCTCTACAAGGTAAGTACTTGAATCCTCACTTAAGAAATGAAGAAAAAACTCAGACTAAAGACTTACCCGTGCTCACACAGATAGTACCTGGCACGACAGGAATGTACACCTTAGTCTCCCCTATTCCAAAAGCAGCCTTCTTTTTGTTATAAAATGCTGCCTCTCATTACATATTAGCTTTACAATATCAAATGCAAACATGCCAATTAGTTTAGGATGCAATACAACCAGATAATCATGATGACAGCAGTAACTGTTATATTAATAGAATCTGTTACATATGTTATTATGATCTTTCATCTGAATATGAATTTATTTCTGAAAGTATGTTTCTACCACTTGATTCTCAGAATGATTCTGTGTATTTTAAAATAGAACTATTTCTAAACCCCTAACACTAGACTGTAGGCTTATCACTGACCATGGTGTGGAAGGTTTATGAGAAACAAGACTTTTAAATTTTCAGATAGAGTTCGAAATGAAAAGATAAAGCAGGAGTTGCCCTGTGGTAAAATTTTCTTATATAGAACAGTATGAATTTTACCCCTTGGAAAAATGTACTTTGTATTGATATGCATTATGCAACTATAATAATATGTACCCAAAAGAATATTTTGTTTTATTAATCTTGCCTCCCTATGTAAGATATGCTGGTTCAGCCAATAATAATTACGCTGCCATTCCCCTGATGGAGTTTTAGAAATTAATAAGCCAATGAGGAAACATTTACAATTTTTCATATAAAAGTCTTAGAGAAAATGGCTGTGTAACAGGCCAGCTTGCTTTGGACAAGCAAGAAGTTAGAGTGGGAGGAGACACTGTCAAAGTTCTGAGCCCAAGTTACAGACTGGGTCTGCTGGAACTGAGCATTACTTCCAACTTGGGAGTCATGGTCTTGAGATTCAACCACAGTGTCTCCAATGTGCAAAGGTCCCCAAATGGCTAGGAGCTTTGCATCAACTGTAAGCCATATCAGTCTTAGGGAAGACTTCTGAACAAGGAAGATCCTCTTGTGATGTTGGACTTAGTTGTTGGGGGAAGGAGGATATTCTGATGCATGTACCATTTGTCTTTGTCCACGACTACCAAGCTGGAAGCTCCTGGAACACTGAGCACTTGTGGTAAACTGAATAATAGTCTCCCAAAGATGTCTATGGAACATATAGATATTACTTCCTATAGCAAAGGACTTTGTAGATGTGATCAAGTTAATGATATTGAGATAGGGAGATTATCCTGCATTATCCAGATGGGCCTTATGTAATCACAAGGGACCCAGAAGAAATCAGAGTCAGAAAGAAGGCAATGTGATTATGGAAGCAGAGGGAAAAAAAGTGATGTGGGGCCCTGGGCTGAGAAATGAGGACAGCTCTTAGGAACTGGAAAAGGCAAGGAATGGATTCTCCCCTAGAGAGTCTAGAGGAACCACACTGTCAACACCTTGATTTTATCAGACTCATTTATAAGACATTTCAGACTCATGACCACCAGATTTTAAAAAAATGTGTTGGGCTTCCCAGGTGACTCAGTGGTAAAGAATATGCCTGCCAATGTGAGAGACACAGGAAATATGGGTTTGATCCCTGGGTCAAGAATATCCCCTTAAGGAAGAAATGGCAACCCACTCCAGTACTCTTGCCTGGAAAAAAAGTCCCATGGACAGAGGAGCCTGGCAGGCTACAATCCATTGTGGTTGCAAAAAAGTTGGAAATGACAGCGACTCAACACATAAGCCATTAAGCTTGTGATAATTTTTTATAGCAGCAGTAGTTAATTAATAACAGTACCTGATTTGGTCAAGTTAATGAAATTGGATTGGGAATTCCCTGGAGGTCCAGTGGTTAGGACTCAGAGCTTTCATTGATGGGTCCCCGTGTCCCCTGGTTAGGTAACTAAGATCCCACAAGCTGCAGGGCACAGCCTCCAGCCAAAAGAACTGTAGGTGAATTGAGTTAATGGGCTGACTGTAAATTTCTTAAACTAACCCAGAACTAATTTTGCAACAGAAATTACAAATTTAAAAAGCACGACACAAATAGTGTCAAAGGACTTGTTAAGCCATGCTCTCGGGAAATGAACAATTAATTCCTTGGCAGTGTCTATTGAGGGTGGTTTCTTGGCACACTGGGTGATAAGCAGCCTCTTCCAGTCCTTCTTAGGCATCTGCAAGTTTCAACAAAGTGTAAGTGAAAGTGAAGTCACTCAGTCGTGTCCGACTCTTTGCGACCCTGTGGACTGGAGCCCACTAGGCTCCTCCGTCTGTGGGCTTCCCCAGGCAAGAATACTGGAGTGGGTTGCCATTTCCTTCTCCAGGGGATCTCCCCAACCCAAGGATCGAACCTGGGTCTCCCGCATTGGAGGCAGACGCTTTAACCGCTGAGCCACCAGGGAAGCCCAAATATAAGTTTAATACCAGTCCCTGGGGGGAAAAATCAGGCATATTAATTGATAGCATAGACAAAAAACATAGGGCCATGTTGGCACCAAATGACTGGCTTCCGGCCCTGTGCACCCCTGTGTATTCCATTTCAGATATCCTTTCTCAAACAGATGTGGCTGCCAGTGCCTCTGGGCATCTTCATCTGCCCTGTTCTTATAAGGACCAAGAATGAAGATAAGCTGGGTTTCTCCCCATTTTATGGACAAGACATGCAGTTTGACCCCAACACAAAGACCTCTTTTTGTATTACTCCTCCCTCAGCGTCTACCCAAGAGAACAAGGTGGGCCTCTCACCTCTCCCTCAAAGTTCTGGGGATTTTTAAAAATAAAGTTGACAACTCTCATATGAGAAATAATGGTTGCCAATACCTAACATTATATATCTGGCCCACCCAGACTAATGAAATCACCTTTGGGAGCAAGGCTTGTGTGTCTGTGTCTGTGTGCACACTCAGTTATGTCCGACCGTTTGCTGCCCCACGGACTGTAGCCCACCAGGCTTCTCTGTCCATGGAATTTTCCAGGCAAGAATACTGGAGTGGGTTGCCATTTTCTTCTCCAGGGGATCTTCCCAACCCAGGGCTGAAACGTAACATTTCTGTCTCTTGCATTGGCAGGCAGATTCTTTATCACTGTGCCACCTAGGAAGCCCTGGAAGCAAGGCTTAGGCATCTATAGTTTTACAATTTCTCCAGGTGATTGTAGTCAGGATTCAGAACAACTGATCTAAGCCAATCATGAAAATCATCAGTTCGGTTCAGTTCAGTTGCTCAGCTGTGTCTGATTCTTTGCGATCCCATGGACCACAGCATGCCAGGCCTCCCTGTCCATCACCAAGTCCCAGAGTCCACCCAAACCCATGTCCATTGAGTTGGTGATGCCATTCAGCCATCTAATCCTCTGTCGTCCCCTTCTCCTCCTGCCCCCAATCCCTCCCAGCATCAGAGTCTTTTCCAATAAGTCAACTCTTCGCATGAGGTGGCCAAAGTATTGGAGTTTCAGCTTCAACATCAGTCTTTACAATGAACACTCAGGACTGATCTCCTTTAGAATGGACTGGTTGGATCTCCTTGCAGTCCAAGGGACTCTCAAGAGTCTTCTCCAACACCACAGTTCAAAAGCATCAATTCTTCGGCACCCAGCTTTCTTCACAGTCCAACTCTCACATCCATACATGACTATTGGAAAAACCATAGCCTTGACTAGACCTTTGTTGGCAAAGTAATGTCTCTACTTTTTAATATGCTGTCTAGGTTGGTCATAACTTTCCTTCCAAGGACCAAGTGTCTTTTAATTTCATGCCTGCAGTCACCATCTACAGTGATTTTGGAGCTCCCAAAAATAAAGTCAGCCATTGTTTCCCCATCTATTTGCCATGAAGTGATGGGAACAGATGCCATGATCTTAGTGTTCTGAATGTTGGGCTTTAAGCCAACTTTTTCACTCTCGTCTTTCAGTTTGATCACTTTCACTTTAGTTCCTCTTCACTTTCTGCCATAAGGGTGGTGTCATCTGCATATCTGAGGTTATTGATATTTCTCCTGGCAATCTTGATTCCAGCTTGTGCTTCTTCCAGCCCAGCATTTCTCATGATGTACTCCACATAGAAGTTAAATAGCAGGGTGACAATATACAGCCTTGACATTCTCCTTTTCCTATTTGGAACCAGTCTGTTGTTCCATGCCCTGTTCTAACTGTTGCTCCCTGATCTGCATATAGATTTCTCAAAAGGCAGGTCAGGTGGTCTGGTATTCCCATCTCTTCAGAATTTCCCACAGTTAATTGGGATCCACACAGTCAAAGGCTTTGGCATAGTCAATAAAGCAGAAATAGATGTTTTTCTGCAACTGTCTTGCTTTTTCTATGATCTAGTGGATGTTGGCAACTTGATCTCTAGTTCCTCTGCCTTTTCTAAGTCCAGCTTGAACATCTGGAAGTTCATGATTCATGGATTGTTGAAGCCTGGCTTGGAGGATTTTGAGCATTACTTTACTAGCATGTGAGATAAGTACATTTGTGTGGTAGTTTGAGCATTCTTTGGCATTGCCTTTTTTGGGGGATTGGAATGAAAACTGACCTTTTCCAGTCCTGTGACCACTGCTGGGTTTTCCAAATTTGCTGGCATATTGACTGCAGCACTTTGACAGCATCATCTTTTAGGGTTTGAAATAGCTGACTATGCCAAGCCTGTGTGGATCACAATGAACTGTGGAAAATTCTGAAAGAGATGGGAATACCAGACCACCTGTCCTGCCTCTTGAGAAACCTGTATGCAGGTGAGGAAGCAACAGTTAAAACTGGACATGGAACAACAGACTGGTTCTAAATAGGAAAAGGAGTACGTCAAGGCTTTATATTGTCACCCTGCTTATTTAACTTATATGCAGAGTACATCATGAGAAATGCTGGGCTGGAGGAAGCATAAGCTGGAAGCAAGATTGCCTGGAGAAATATCAATAACCTCAGATATGTAGATGACACCACCCTTATGGCAGAAAGTGAAGAGGAACTAAAAAGCCTCTTGATGAGAGTGAAAGAGGAGAGTGAAAAAGTTGGCTTAAAGTTCAACATTCAGAACACTAAGATCATGACATCTGGTCCCATCACTTCATGGCAAATAGATGGGGAAACAGTGGAAACAGTGGCTGACCTTATTTTGGGGGGCTCCAAAATCACCACAGATAGTGATTGCAGCCATGAAATTAAAAGACGCTTACTCCTTGGAAGGAAAGTTATGACCAACCTAGACAGCATATTAAAAAGCAAAGACATTACTTTGACAACAAAGGTCCATATAGTCAAGGCTATGGTTTTTCCAGTAGTCATGTATGGATGTGAGAGTTGGACTATAAAGAAAGCTGTGCCAAAGGATTGATGCTTTTGAACTGTGGTGTTGGAGAAGACTCTTGAGAGTCCCTTGGACTGCAAGGAGATCCAGTCAGTTCATCCTAAAGGAGATCAGTCCTGGGTGTTCATTAGAAGGACTGATGTTGAAGCTGAAACTCCAATACTTTGGCCACCTCATGCGAAGAGTTGACTTATTGGAAAAGACTCTGATGCTGGGAGGGATTGGGGGCAGGAGGAGAAGGGGACGACAGAGGATGAGATTGTTGCATGGCTTCACCAACTCAGTGAACATGGGTTTGGGTAGACTCCAGGAGTTGGTGATGGACAGGGAGCCCTGGCATGCTGTGATTCATGGGGTCGCAGAGTTGGACACGACTGAGTGACTGAACTGAACTGAACTGGAATTCCATCACTTCCACTAGCTTTGTTCATAGTGATGTTTCCTAAGGCCCACTTGACTTCACCTTCCAGGATGTCTGCCTCTAGGTGAGTTATCACACCATTGTGATTATCTTGGTCATGAAGATCTTTTTTGTACAGTTCTTCTGTGTACTCTTGCTATCTCTTCTTAATGTCTTCTGCTTCTGTTAGGTCCAAACCATTTCTGTTCTTTATTGTGCCCATCTTTGCGTGAATATTTCCCTTGGTATCTCTAATTTTCTTGAAGAGATCTCTAGTCTTTTCCATTCTTTTTTTCCCCTCTATTTCCTTGCCCTGATCACTGAGGAAGGCTTTCTTATCTCTTCTTGCTATTCTTTGGAACTCTGCATTCAAAATTGCTGACCAAATTTTAGTCATCAGTATTATGGATAGAGGGCTTCCCAGGTGGCGCTAGTGGTAAAGAGCCCGCCTGCTAATGCAGAAGTTAGAGATATAGTTTTAATCCCTGTGTCGGGAAGATCCCCTGGAGAAAGAAATGGCAAAGCACTCCCATATTCTTGCCTGGAGAATTCCAAGGACAGAGGAGCCTGGTGGGCTACTGTCCATAGGCTCGCAAAGAGTCAGACATGACTGAGTGACTAACAAACACACACACACACCCTCACCCACATACACATTGTGGACCTAACTTTATCCCCTAATACTCATACCTTGACATCTTAACAGTACCTCAGAATGTGATTGCATCTGTAGACAGAGTCTTTACAAAAGATAATCAAGGTTAAATGAGAATGTTGGGGTGGGACTTAATCCACTGGCATCCTTATAGGAAAAGGATCTTAGGACACGGCACATACAGAGGAAAAAATATGAAGACAGAGAGAGAAGATGGTCTCTCTCTAACAAGCTGAAGAGAAAGCCTCAGAAGAAATCAGTCCTGCCAAACTTTGATCCTGGACTTCTAGCCTCCAGAACTATGAGAAAATAAGTTTTGGTTGTTTTATCCTCTCAGTCTGTAGTACCTTGTTATGACAGCCCTAACAAGCTGCAGTCAGTTTTAAAAAATTGACCTCAAATCATTGTACACTGTTATCCAAGGAACAGTCATTTTCTGAACTCCTTTCAATCATAATAGCCTTTGTCCTAAGAAAATACCACATATGCGGGTAAATTGCTTTTACTCGCAAATAACAGAAAACTCGATTATCTTTGGCTTACAAAACAAAGATATTTAAGAATTTCAAATAACAAGTGCTCTTGAGATGGTCAGGAGAGGGATGCTGCAGAAACTCACCTGGTCTGAAAACTGAGGCCTGTCTACCTTTCTCTTTCACTGTCTTTAGCACATATTTGTGGATATTGTTCTTGCTGTTTGAAAAGTTTTTTGTCTTCAGGCTGGTTGTCCATAGTCATACCAGGAAAAAGGAGAAATGGCAGCACCCATGAACCAGAATGTTATGCCTATCCCTTTTTATAGGAAAATAAAAGCTCTTCCAGAAGTATTTCAACAGACCTCTGTTTACTAGGTAACATGGCTTCCTTGAAGCTGTTCAGTTCAGTTCAGTTCAGTCACTCAGTCGTGTCCAACTCTTTGCAACCCCATGAATCGCAGCATGCCATGCCTCCCTGTCCATCACCAACTCCTGGAGTTTACCCAAACTCATGTCCATCGAGTCAGTGATGCCATCCAGCCATCTCATCCTCTGTCATCCCCTTCTCCTCCTGCCCCCAATCCCTCTCAGCATCAGAGTCTTTTCCAATGAGTCAACTCTTTGCATGAATGAGGTGGCCAAAGTACTGGAGTTTCAGCTTTAGCATCATTCCTTCCAAAGAACACCCAGGACTGATCTCCTTCAGAATGGACTGGTTGGATCTCCTTGCAGTCCAAGGGACTCTCAAGAGTCTTCTCCAACACCACAGTTCAAAAGGATCCATTCTTCGGCGCTCAGCTTTCTTCACAGTCCAATTCTCACATCCATACATGACCACTGGAAAAGCCATAGCCTTGACAAGACGGACCTTTGTTGGCAAAGTAATGTCTCTGCTTCTGAATATGCTGTCTAGGTTGGTCATAACTCTCCTTCCAAGGAGTAAGCATCTTTTAATTTCATGGCTGCAATCACCAGTGATTTTGGAGTCCAGAAAAATGAAGTCTGACACTGTTTCCCCATCTATTTCCCATGAAGTGATGGGACCAGATGCCATGATTTTAGTTTCCTGAATGTTGAGCTTGAAGCCACCTTTTTCACTCTTCTCTTTCACTCTCATCAAGAGGCTTTTTAGTTCCTCTTCACTTTCTGCCATAAGGGTGGTGTCATCTGTATGTCTGAGGTTATTGATATTTCTCCTGGCAATCTTGATTCCAGCTTGTGCTTCTTCTAGCCCAGCATTTCTCATGATGTACTCTGCATATGGTGAGGCTAGAGTGAAATAGCTCACAAATGGAAAAAGAAGTTAGTATCTCAGAACCTGTGATTCCAATCCTGACTGGAATCACCTGGGGGAATTTTACACTATATATGCCTGGGCTTTAGTCTCAAAGTTTCTGATTACATATATATGGGTAAATTAAATTGTACATAATGTAAATATTGGGCTTCCCTGATGACTCAGTGGTAAAGAATCTGCCTGCCAAAGCAAGAGACATGGGTTTGAGCCTTGGGTTGGGAAGGTCCCCTGAAGAAGGAATGGCAATCCACTCCAGTATTCTTGCCTGGGAAATCCTGTGGACAGAGGAGCCTGGTGGACTACAGTCCAAGGGGTTGTAAAGAGTCAGACATGACTTAGCAATTAAATAACAACAACATAAATATTATAAATCTATACTTTTATGTAAAATTAGCATAAACGTAGATATAAACATTTAATGTAAATACATAATGTATATATAGCAGTAATGTTTGTTTTACATAAATACTAATATAAATATACACATAAAATTTATATAAACAATATATAAAAATAACATTAATAAATATATAGGGAAATATAATGTTGCTATCTATAAGCTTTATATAAACATAAATATAAACTATTATATATACTTTTATATAAAATTTGTATAAATATATAAAGTTCTTAACTGTAAAGTTGATTCTACTGTGTAGTCAGGTTGAGAACCACTGGCATAGACCCAATATCATTCATTCCATGGTACTGCCTGGAACAAAATTGGGATTCAAATAGCAAGTAGGCAGGACAGGAAAATAATAGGATAGAAATTAACATTTTGTGGTAGACACATCTAGAAATGATTTGCTCATGAAACAGGGAAGATGCAGCTGGATCTGGGCATATTTGGATACTATAAAATTAAAATGGTCAATCAATCTCTTTCTCTGCTCTTTCCCTTTCACCTCCATCTCCCTTCCATCTCATCTCTCTTCCCCTCCATCTTCCTCTCTGTCCATCCCTCTCTCTTGCACTTTATTATTTCTTCCCTTCATCTCCCTCTCCTTCTATGTCTAGCACATCTTCATTACAAAGGTTAGATCATAGTAAGCAGGATTATAAGAAATATTTCCTATGGAACAAAAACAGATCATCCAATCATTGGCTGAATCCTCTCAGTGACTCACTGAGAGGATTCAGTGAAATCTCACTGCCTTCCATGGAGTTAGTACATGAGACAGCATGAATTATGTTCTGCACTAGGCCACCTGCCCAAACTAACAAGTGGGTGCTGAGGGCCATTGTGTCAGGCTTAAACTTGCTACAGAAGAAGCACCTTTTTCTAGTTCACATGAAGATGTCGCATAGGTTACCAGAGACCCTTTCTACTGCTACATGGCTGTAACCTTTATGAAGTTCTCTTTCAGTAAAGCAAAACCTACCTCCTCAAATATTAATATTCCACTCAATGATCTATTTAGTGACTTGGAGGTGCTTAGAGCACATTGACTTCCTCCTTTCCAGTCTCCATGACATGTTTTCCTCTCTAGGTTTCTCAGTCCTGGTTCATCCTCCTGCTTTAACAAGGCTCAGATTCCACCACGATCACACCTCTCTCTTCTCTGAATATGCTGTTGAGTCGTCAGTGGCCCTCTTCAGCTACAGCATCCTGCCCTGATCACTGTAATAGGGAGAGACTTCCCACAGATGGGGTGACTTCATTACTCTTCAAGAAGAGAAAGATGATGTGGAAAATCAGAGCCTCATTTGCAGAGATCACCTGCTGCCAGCTGTGAAGAAGGTAGATCTAGGGAGGCTCAAGAACAAGTGGCAGTTTAGTGGAAGTCAATCATGGAACGAGTTTCAAGGATGCGGTGATGACCGTCAGTGCTCTATGCTGTTAGAAGGGGAGCAGAGAAAATGCTTAAGGGATGGGGCAACTGGTCGTCAGTGACTGCCATTAGGTAAGTTTCAGTTAATGGATAAATGCCAAATAAGGCAGTAGAGACAGCAAGTGCAACAGAATGAAGAGCTTGTAGATGGCAGTTACAGGGAGGAAATAGTCCAGAAGGTGGAAGTCAGGGGGCCTAAGGGTGGGAGAAGTTTGAGTGTGGCTAAAGGCTGACCCAAGAGAGGCAGTAGAGAAATGGAGACTGGCTGAACCTGGGAGCAGGAAGATGATTATCAGAGCTAAGCCTGGAGGATTCAGAGGATTCAGATTTAGCTTGCTGATTTTAGGAGTCAGCAAACTAAAATGGACTGGAGTGGGTGAATTTAACTTGGATGACCATTATATCTACTACTGAGGGCAAGAATCCCTTAGAAGAAATGGAGTAGCCATCATGGTCAACAAAAGAGTCCAAAATGCAGTACTTGGATGCAATCTCAAAAACAACAGAATGATTTCTGTTCATTTTCAAGGCAGAACATGCAACATCACGGTAATCCAAGTCTATGCCCTGACAAGTAATGCTGAAGAAGCTGAAGTTGAATGGTTCTATGAAGACCTACAAGACCTTCTAAAACTAACACCCAAAAAAGATGTCCCTTTCATTATAGGGGACTTGAATGCAAAAGTAGGAAGTCAAGAAACACCTGAAGTAACAGGCAAATTTGGCTTTGGAGTACAAAACGAAGCAGTGAAAAAGCTAATAGAGTTTTGCCAAGAGTACGCACTGGACATAGTAAACACCCTTTTTCAACAACACAGGAGAAGACTCTACACATGGATATCATCAGATGGTCAACAACGAAATCAGATTGATTATATTATTTGCAGCCAAAGGTGGAGAAGCTCTATACAATCAGCAAAAACAAGACTGGGAGATGACTGTGGCTCAGATCATGAACTCCTTATAGCTAAATTCAGACTTAATTGAAGAAAGTAGGGAAAACCACTAGACCATTCAGGTATGACCTAAACCAAATCACTTATGATTATACAATGGAAGTGACAAATAGATTCAAGGGATTAGATCTGATAGAATGCCTGAAGAACTATGGACAGAGGTTTGTGACATTGTACAAGAGGCAGTGATCAAGACCATCCCCAAGAAAAAGAAATGCAAAAAAGCAAAATGGTTGTCTGAGGAGGCCTTACAAAAGGTGAAAAGAGGAGAAGCAAAAAGCAAAGGAGAAAAGGAAAGATATATCCATTTGAATGCAGGGTTCCAAAGAATAAGGAGAGATAAGAAAGCCTTCCTCAATAGAGGAAAATAATAGAATTAGAAAGACTAGAGATCACTTCAAGAAAATTAGAGATACCAAGGAAAATTTTCATGCAAACATGGGCACAATAAAGGGCAGAAATGGTATGGACCTAACAGAAGCAGAAGATATTAAGAAGAGGTGGCAAGAATACACAGAAGAACTATACAAAAAAGATCTTCACGACCAAGGTAATCACAATGGTGTGATCACTCACCTAGAGCCAGACATTCTGGAATGTGAAGTCAAGTGGGCCTTAGGAAGCATCACTATCAATAAAGCTATCAGAGGTGATGGAATTCCAGATGAGCTATTTCAGATCTTTAAAGATGATGCTATAAAAGTGCTGCACTCAATATGCCAGCAAATTTGGAAAACTCAGCAGTGGCCACAGGACTGGAAAAAGTCAGTTTTCATTCCAGTCCCAAAGAAAGGCAATGCTCAAACTACTGGTCAATTGCACTCATCTCACATGCTAGCAAAGTAATGCTCAAAATCCTCCAAGCTAGGCTTCAACAGTACGTGAACCATGAACTTCCAGATATTCAAGCTGGTTTTAGAAAAGGCAGAGGAACCAGAGATCAAGTTGCCAACATCCGTTGGATCATAGAAAAGGCAAGACAGTTCCAAAAAAAACCATCTATTTCTGCTTTATTGACTATGCCAAAGCCTTTGACTGTGTGGATCACCACAAACTGTGGAATATTCTGAAAGAGAATGGAATACCATACCACCTGACCTGCCTCTTGAGAAATCTGTATGCAGGTTAGGAAGCAACATTTAGAACAGGACATGGAACAACAGACTGGTTCCAAATAGGAAAAGGAGTACGTCAAGGCTGTATATTGTCACCCTGTTTATTTAACTTATATGCGGAGTACATCATGATAAACTCTGGGCTGGATGAAGCATAAGCTGGAATCAAGACTGCCGGGAGAAATATCAATAACCTCAGATATACAGATGACACCAATCTTATGGCAGAAAGCAAAGAAGAACTAAAGGGCCTCTTGATTAAAATGAAAGAGGAGAGTGAAAAAGTTGGCTTAAAGTTCAACATTCAGAACACTAAGATCATGGCATCTGGTCCCATCACTTCATGGCAAATAGATAGGGAAACAGTGTCAGACTTTATTTTTCTGGACTCCAAAATCACTGCAGATGGTGACTGCAGCCATGAAATTAAAAGATGCTTACTCCTTGAAAGGAAAGTTATGACCAACCTAGACAGCATATTAAAAAGCAGAGACATTACTTTGCCAACAAAAGTCCATCTAGTCAAAGCTATGGTTTTTCCAGTAGTCATGTATGGATGTGAGAGTTGGACTATAAAGAAAGCTGAGCGCCAAAGAATTGATGCTTTTGAACTGTAGTGTTGGAGAAGACTCTTGAGAGTCCCTTGGACTGCAAGGAGATCCAGCCAGTCCATCCTAAAGGAGATCAGTCCTGGGTGTTCATTGGAAGGACTGATGTTGAAGCTGAAACCCAGTACTTTGGGTACCTGATGTGAAGAACTGACTCATTTGAAAAGACCCTGATGCTGGGAAAGATTGAAGGCGAGAAGAGAATGGGACAACAGAGGATGAGATGTTTTGATGGCATCACTGACTCGGTGGACATGAATTTGAGTAAACTCTGAGAGTTGGTGATGGACAGGGAGGCCTGGTGTGCTGCGGTTTATGGGGTTGCAAAGAGTTGGGCATGACTGAGCGACCGAACTGAACTGAACTGAAGCCTGGAGGATTCAGGAGAGTCTGAAGTCAAGGTGGAGGGACTGACCCTGAACAGGTGGAATAACACATGTTCCCAGGAGCTGAGGGAAGGATAAATGATCTGTGCATAGAAAAGGGTTCACTTCTTTGAAATGAAGGCACAGAAAGGATTACTTTTATCAGATGAAGCATCTCAGTGCAAATATGTCCCTCAGTTCTTTTCTCCTCCTTCCATCAAATATTTATTGAATCCCTACCTTTCTCCCCTCTGCCAGGAAGCAGATACAGAGAAATATAAGACAAAGCCTTTGTCCTTGCAGTGCTCCTAGTCTCAATAAGGATGACCCTGCTCTTTACCTGTCGCTCTCCACCGACAGAACCCAGCCCAGCACCACACGTGTGTGGACCACTTTTCTGGTAGCCCACAATGTTTCCTCTAAGTCTCCAGATGCTCTTGATTTCTTAATCATTTTGTCAAAGCGGTATGGGAGAGAACACAACCCCCTGGGATGGTCAGATGAGGGAAAAGAAAAAAGTCAGGGATGGATCAAGTAGGGAAGAAATAATAAATTGTTGGTTTAAAGTAGATGGCCTAAGCCCTCTTCTCGAGAGAACTGTGTCTGTGTGGAGAAATAATTTCAAGACATATACACTACCATGTGTAAAATAGATACATCATGGGAAACTGCTGTATAACACAGGGAGCCCAGACTGGTGGGTGCTCTGTGATGACCTAGAAGGGTGGGAGGGAGGCTTGAGAGAGAGGGCTTGTGTACAAAAATTACGGATGGCTTGCGTTGTGTTGGCAGAAGCCAACACAACGTTGTAAAGCAATTAACCTCCAATTAAAAAAAAAACAAACTCTCTGCAGTTATTAAAAAAGAAACCCAGAGGACACACAGGACAGTCCAGTGAAGCGGAAACGGGACAGAAGTGCTTTACACAGGAAGTGGGATGAGTTCTGAGGCGTGGGTGTGGGGAGGAGGGGGCCCGAGAATGCCTCACGTGTGAAGGAGGAAGGGGGGAATGGAAGCACCTTAAGGTAAGGTATGTGAGCTCCTAAAAATTCATTTCTGGATAGAAAAACAAGCAGACTGAATTGAGGGATGGAAGTGAGGTGAGGCCCTGAGCTTCCAGGTGGCACACTGCATAATTCTTAGTTTGTGTATGAGGCTGGTCCAGTGGCCTGGGGACCCTTGAAGCCAAGGACCACATCTTGGCTACTTTATGCCCAGTAGTCGTTACTGTACCTGAGCAGATCTGGGTTTTTTGAACCCTGAATCTTATACAATTTGGAGGCCTCTTTAAGAAAAAGAATACAAAATTTATCATGAAAATCAAGAAAGTGATTATTTAAAATGAAAGAACAAATCAAAGATTAATGTTTTAATTTCAAAATCCAGGAAAAAAATCACATTATTTTTATTATTGAATAGCTGTCTGATACACTTCTATACTACTTTTCATCCTGTGTTTCTTGGATTTTCTCTTTGATCATCTTTTTATATGACAACAGTTTTTGTCAAATAATTTTCCTTTCAGAGAACAGAAAGATAATTTACTTTCTTCTAGCATGATTGATCGAAATTGGATTTTTATTTTCCAGAATGCAGAAGAGTTCATTTTAGCTTGGAACACTCCTTATTTGTCATGTTTTGTAGAGTTTTCAGACTGTTGTTTTTGAAATTTCTATTGAGTTTCCTGTACTAGGTGCTATATGAGTTCAGGCCATCTCACTGCCTCGTGCACACTCTAAATCCCCACCATGTTATTGCCCATGTCTCTGTTCTAGAGGCCCTGCACCTTTGGTGCCAATGGGTGAGTTGGTCCCATGGGCAGTGGCAATATTCCTGGAAGCCATTTCTACATTTGGGATGGCTAACAATAATTGAGCAGTCCATAGGGAGTGACTGTGAGTCCCATAAACAACCCAATAAATGGGCTTCTTAGGTGGTACTAGTGGAAAAGAACTTGACTGCCAATGTAGGAGAGATAAGAGAGACGGGTTCAATACCTGGGTTAGGAAGATCCCCTGGAGGAGGGCACAGCAACCCACTCCAGAATTCTTACCTGGAGAATTCCATGGACAGTGGAGCCTGGCGGGCTATGGTCCATAGGGTTGCAAAGAACTGCGGCATTCAGGATATGACTGAAGTAACTTAGCATGCAATCCACTGAACCCAAACTTCAACCCAACTTCCCAAAGTGCTTATGGCTACCTCATTGCCACCATATGTGAAACCAAGTAAGGCAAAGGGGAAACTGGAGACAAGGGTCTTAGAAGACCGCCATTAAAATCTTTATGCAACTTGCAAAACATATCCTCAGGTGAACATAGCACAGGGGAAGGGGCTAGTGTGGGTCAGGGACCCTGTAGCCTCCTGAACACACAATAAATCTCTGGGTCTGGCACATAGTGGACGGGTGCTCAATGAATGGATAAACGTGAAAGGGAGGGGAAGGAGGAAGAAGAGATGTGAGTAGGAGCAAGAGCGTCGATGCCTGAAAGGAAGGGGGTGCCCAATTGGCTGGGGGTAAGGTGCCATTGGTACCCTGCCTGACTCTAGCCCAGAAGTTTGGCTTTGATCTCCAGCGGGGTTTCTGACCTCCCGGGTAAGCTGCCTGTGATCCCCACTCCTCTTCACCCTTAGCTGTTCTGGCCACACAAAGGACTCTATTCTTAACCCTGTAACAGGAAGTTTGCCAACCACCAAGCCCCCTCGTGTTCCTCTTTGATTTGCAATGTTTAAAGGGCATGAAGAGATGCATTCAGAGGCAGGCTTTTACATCTGAAGTTACCCTCGTGTGAGTCCCAACTGAAACTTCTCGCTGGCAGTCACTGCTGAGCGCAGCTGGGCAGATAGTAGCATTTGCCCTAAAAAACATCTGATACTTTGCCAGTAAACTGTAAAGAGGAAAAGAAAGCCCCTGTCTGGCTTGAAGTTACAGGATGGCTCTGGAATGAGTTGACTGAAGCAAAATGTGCTCCATCAGATTACAGTCCCCCTCGACCCAACCCTGCTGATGAATACGAGTATAGTTATCCGTGACCCAGGCCTCTGACTCAAGACCTCACTCAGCAAAGCCACTGGGGCTCTGAAGCCTGCCCCAGATCCCTCGCTGCCCCACTGGGGCTGCATATTGAAGGATGTCCTAGGGAGCCACTGAAGCTGTCTGGCCATGGGTACCACAGCTGCTCTCCACTCCATCTCTTTGTGGCCCTGTTTGTCAGCTGGTGCTACTACCACCCTGATAAAGAATGGAGACCTGAACCTCTGCGGCCACTACTGTCACCCTAGAGCTGTCTCTTCATTTGTACCCTCGCTTCCCCACTTTCCCTGTAATCGCGGTCCTTGAAAGGGGAGTCTCTCCAGTCAGTGAAAACCCCCTCAGTCAGACTTCAAAGGGTCCAGCAATCTACTGAAAACAGCTATTTTAAAAGTTTACTGAGGGTTAATGCCCTTTCTGATTTTCATATCCATTCTTCATCAGTGTGGGTCATGTTAACCAGAGCCCAGGTGAAAGACAGTTAAATGGTAGTATTCAGTATCGAGTACAAACACCATTTCTTCCTACCAGCCCAAGGACTGCAAACACTCCAAGGCAGGAGTCATTGGTCTCCTACTTTAGGATGAGTTCCTTGAGCCTGAGCATGCTGCTGGAGGGCATCCTATGAGATGCAGTTTACTTAAGGATTCAAGCGCCAGGAATCTGGGCTTGGCTTTCAGGTTCAAGTTTCAACCACTGTTTCTCCCTGGGAGACCTAGGAGTCCTTATGTAAACAGGATTCCTGGAAGCTTTGCCTTCCCAGAGTTCCTGCCTCAGCTTGGATTCCCCCAGAATTGTCAGACAATTATTTAAGTAGTTTATTGAGGTGATGATCCCAGGAAACTAACCAGAGAAGGGAAGAGACCAATAAAGGGTACGTTTTCAGGCAGGTTCCCATCGTGAGCAAGCAGGGTTTAATCCTACTCAGAGCCCGTGCAGAGTCTACAACTTAGAGTTACCCTGTCCTAGGGGTGAGGAATCTGAGTTCTTTATCTATCCTTTCCCATCATCAGTTGAAAGTGTTAATTCCAGCCTTTCTGGCCTGCCATGAGGGCAGAGTTGGCTCAGTCTCTGGAAAAAGCAGAGACTCAGAGTTGTTGGCAGTTGGAAATCTGGCCGATGAGCGCAGACGTGGTACATACCGGGTAATAGGAGCTGAAGCTACATGGAGGCTACACTTCCCAAGGCAGACAAACAGGACCCTCTCATGATCCATAAAGGCCATAACTGAGGAAAGGGAGTTTGTATGATCTTTGGAGTAGGATGATAATCTGGATGAGATTCATGAGTAGTCTATTCAGGAAGGAGCAGCTAGGAATATAAGGACTGGATCAGTCCTACATCCCTAAGCCACCAGGCACTGGTAAGAATAAGGCTGGGGATTCAGGACAAAAAAATCTTAGTTCAAGGGGAATTGGGGTCAGAAGGAAGGAAAACTGAGGTATCAGTCTGCATTGCTCTAGGTGAGTGTTTCTTCATGAAGATGCTATCACCCTGTATATGTTTCAGAAATATGGGGGGTCACATTTTTAAAATGGCTGTCACAATAATTGGGGGGGGGTGCTCTGGCACTTACTAGGAAATATTCAGAAGTGTCAGGTAGTCTGACACACTAAAGGATTGTCCAGCATCCCCAAATCCTATCTCTCCACACATTCTTAGATGTGAAAAAACTATTTATAAATATCTAGAGTTTATATCCTAACTTCATTTCCCATATAAAATTACAGCCTTTTTTGCATGATTTAAATACAGAGCAGTTTTTCCAGGAGTAATGAAACTTCCTTTTAAATCAAGAGAAAACTATATTTTATTTAGAACTCTACCGAGAGTTGTCCAAAAGTTTAGAAAAATACATCATTTTCAATTAATGGCAATATTTCAATCACCAAGTCAATATACCTGCCAGAGTCAGTTTGCATTTGTAGGTCAGGTAATTATATAAAGCATGTGCTCCTTTATTATATCTTTTTTTGTAGTTGTGCCAGAATACTTGTATATGGCAATACATCTTATTCTATTAAATGTTACTCCTTTTTTGTTTCTGCTTTATAGTACAATTGGAGAAGGAAATGGCAACCCGCTCCAGTACTCTTGGCTGGAAAATCCCATGGACTGAGGAGTGTGGTAGGCTACAGTCCATGGGGTCGCAAAGCGTCGGCCACGACGGAGTGACTTCATTTATAGTACAATTAGAATAATATTTCTATTTTTTAAAGTTGTATATGTATTCAAGTTCTATTTTCTGTGAATTTCACATAGATAAGAAAATGTTACAAATACCTATTATAAAAAACAAGTGTTGGGTCTGGTAGCACTGATTCACTGCTCTACAGTGTTAGTAGCTCCATCATGTCGAGCTCTTTGGGACCCAGCCAAGAATACCACCACTCCCTCCTCCAAGAGATCTTCCCGACCCAGGGATCGAACCTGCATTTCCTGTTACTTCCACGATGAGGGTGGATCCTTTGCCACTGGAGCCATCAGAGAAGCCTCTTGATTTGAGTAAGCTTATCATGTAAACACAAGGAAGAACAAGATTAGCTCTAGACGCCCCCTGCTGGTGGGGATGAGTTGATGCCATTCTGATAGCCTCTCCCACACTGTGGTGACAGATTCTGGAATTTGCCTTTAGATTTTGGCATCTGCTTTAAAAAAACTGAGCCACCAGGGAAGCTTCTCTGGTGGCTCAGATGGTAAATAATCTGCCTGCAATGCAGGAGACCCAGGTTCGGAACCCTGAGTCGGGAAGATCCCCTGGAGAAGGGCACGGCAACCCACTCTAATATTCTTGCCTGGAGAATCCCGTGGACGGAGGAGCCTGGCGGGCTACAGTCCCTAGGATCGCAAGAGTCGGACACAACTAAGGGACTAACCCTTAAAAAGGTTATCAACAGGTATTTGGCAGAAAACAACAAAATTCTGTAAAGCAATTATCCTACAATTTAAAAAACAATTAAAAAAAAAAAAGGCTATCAACAAATCCAATAACTTCCAGGCAAGCATAACTAAGTCATCAATGTATCTGAAAATTGTAACCTAAACAACAGCTCGGGGTGGGGGGGGGGGAGGGGGCGGGGAGGCGGGGTGTATTAAGACGCCTTGGAGATATTTAGCTTGGTTATGTGATTCAGACGGAGAAGGCAACGGCACCCCACTCCAGGACTCTTCCCTGGAAAATCCCATGGACGGAAGAGCCTGGTAGGCTGCAGTCCATGGGGTCGCGAAGAGTTGGACACGACTGAGCGACTTCACTTTCTCTTTTCACTTTCATGCACTGGAGAAGGAAACGGCAACCCACTCCATCGTTCTTGCCTGGAGAATCCCAGGGACGGGGGAGCCTGGTGGGCTGCGGTCTATGGGGTCTCACAGACTTGGACATGACTGAAGCGACTTAGCGGCAGCAGTAGCAGCAGCATGTGATTCAGGAGTTGCGTGCAGGTGGAATGAGATAGAACTAAATTCTATCGTTTAGTTTCTGCAGGGCTGAGATGGATAAACTAGTCCTGAGTGAGGGAGAGGGGAAAGCTAGGATCAGTAGCCCCATAACAGGAATGAATGCTTCCAAAATATTAGGGTGCAAATATGGTCATTTTAAAGAAGTTAAATAAATTATCCTTTCCCTCTCTCCTCAGATGACCTCCCAGGTGGCTCAGACGGGGAAGTGTCTGTCTCTCAATGAGGGAGACCTGGGTTCGATCCCTGGGTCGGGAAGATTCCTTGGAGAAGGCAATGGCAGCCGACTCCAGTACTCATGCCTAGAAAATCCCATGGACGGAGGAGCCTGGTGCAGGCTACTGTCCATGGGGTCGCAAAGTTTCGGACACGACTGAGCGACTTCACTTTCTTTCTTTCTTTAGAGGACTTATTTCCTGAGAGTTCAGTATCTCTTTCTTGAGTCTTCCTTTTATTCGTCTAGGAGTCAGCTTCAAACTGGGGTTTGTTATGTTTTCACAGCCAAAGGGAGACCGAACGAGGCCGGGTATTCCGGTCCTGCTGTTCATCTTGCTACCACGTGGTAGCGCTGATGAAGACAGTCCAGTGGAATATAACAAGAGCGGCAGGCGAGCTGCGGAGTCCGTAGGAGCGATTGCCCTGGTCCTCCGAGGAAGACTAGCAGTCGCCGAAAGGAATTGCATACTCTGGCCCCTGAAGTTTTCAATTTATAGTACTTGCTCTTTCAGATGAAATGTCCATTTACATTTCAAGGAACAAGCCAGCACCATTTGCACTGTGGCTCTGGTGTCTGACTCTTCAGACCCAAACCTGTATCCCTTCCCCCTGGCGGTATGGCAGTTTTTCCTCTAGAACTCAGAATACAGAGTCTCATTCTCCCCATTTCTCAGGCTATTTGCTATCCCTCCAATAGTACTCAACCCATTTCTGTTCCTGCCTATTCTGTGCTCTCAGTTTCTCTTAATATACAATTATGGTTATATAATAATTATACCCCTGGCAAAACATCGTAGCAGACACCTACCATAATTGAATCAAGAAGGAGGCAGATTTTAACTTGAGAAAACTTTTAAAATCTAGACCTCTATAATGTCTGCCTCAAGAGGTAGTGAGTGCCTCCTCCAGAAATACTTAAAAGAGGCCCTTTGAGCATTCCCGCAGACCAGTACCCCAACAGGCATACATGACAGGGACACCTGCCATCTGGATGCCGTGGCCCAGAGAGGACAAATCCCCAGTCCCCCAAATGTATTCTACTATCACAGTCTCCCCCTCTTTTGTCGAAACTAATGAGTCACGATTCAAGTAATGTTTTTCTGTGGCTCCAAAACCATTTTGCTTAATGAGGTACTAAGTCTTTATAATTAGGCCCAGAAGGAAATCAGGACATGGCCCTTAAGAGCAATAATTATTTCAGTTATTTATGGTAATAAAAAATTGAAAATAGGAATTCTTCCTCAGAATGCGACTATTTATTCTTTTACATATTGCCTAACAGGCAATTACCCTATTAAGGCTGCGTTTTGTTGCTAAAGACATTAATTGAAATGTAAATTAAATGTAAATCAGCTAATTAAATTGATATGTAATGAACTTGTCAGACTGGCCTCTCTGATCAGATGCATTTCACTAATAAACAAGCATTGCAGCCGGCCTGACACGCAGCTGGGGTGCAGGATGCCTGTGCTGTCCCCCACCAGACATTCTGGTGATGAAGGGAGGGTCTGCATTGCCCAGATCTTCAGGGAGAAAGGAGAGCAGTTCAGTCAGGCCCTCAGAAACATGTTTTCCTTCTGATACCTCTCTGTGGCCTCATTTTTTCTTGTGATTTCAGATGGAAAAGCTGGAGAATTCACCTAAAGCTGGATCAAGTAAATGGAACATCTAGATGTAGGGTGAGTTTGGAGTGGCTCCTTTAGGGATGCAACTTCGTTTCTCTGATACTTTCATCTGTGTACTCCTTGTGTTCACTTCTTCTGTAGGTTGGTGTCTTCACAGACCACATTCTTACCACATGCAGCAGGAGGCAGGCTGTTGTTTCTACAATGACTGGACAAAAATACTGAGTCTTGTGCCAGTTGAACGAGAACAGCTTTGCAGCTGGTATGCACTGGTACAACTGTGCCCGTTGTTAAATGGTGAAACACTTCCCTATAGTTGGTAAATAGCTGCTTTCCCCCATAGCTGCTTCCCCATCAATGGTCTCTCCCTTCCGTGGTCTCTCCAGCTCCTCCTCCCCGACCCCCAGCCCTTCAGTGGACTCCTTGATTTAGCAAGAAAAGGATCAGTGCCGGGTGTAAGAGGGGGCCTTCAGAACCCCGCTGTGGCATCATGTCTGCACCTATTCTGATTGGTTGGTGCCCTTGCTCTGCTGCTTGCTAGATATTTGGAAAATTTTTCCCACATTGGATCACTCTTAAACCAATCCCTGTGATTAGGGAAATTCCATTTACTGCTTAGCTACACTTCTGAATTTACACTGTGGCAATAAGAAGACTTTTTCTTGATGACTCTAGAGCAAGTTTGAATATGCACTAGAATCACATGGAAGACATTTTACAAATGCAAACTGTATTTATTTTTCTCTGACTTACTTCACTATGTATAACAGGCTCACTAGAACCGAATTCAAATATGTTCTTTTTTATGGCCAAGTAATATTCCATTGTATATAGGTACCTCATCTTCTTTATGTATGGCAGAAACCAACACAACATTGTAAAATGTTTAATTTTCAATTAAAATTATTTTTTAAATTTTCAATTAAAAAATAGAAAAAAAAATGCAGAGTAAGACTGCTGAGCCCGCCCCCCCCCCCCCCCCCACAGAATATTTGATTCAGGAGTGAGTCCTAAGACTTTACCTCTCCATCAGGTTCTCAGATGACGCCAGTGGTACAGGACTGACTGAGGAACACCCTTTGAGAACCCCTGCTCTGGGTCTTTGCCATCTTCTGGAGAACTGAGAGCACAGTCATTCAAATCATTTCCTGTGTTGGGAAGTTAAAAGAGGGACCTGGTTGATGAAAGCTGTTATGGTCTAGGGGTCAGAAAACTATGGGCCAGAGACCAAATCCGCCTACCATGTGCTTTTGCAAATAAAGTTGTTTTGGAACACAGCCATGTTCATCTGTGTATGGATTGTCTATAGTTACTTCCATACTGCATTGGCAGAATTGAGTAACTGGGACAGAGATCTTACGGCCTGCAAAATCTACAATATTTACTAACTGGCTCTCTCAGAAAAAAAGTTTGCTGACCCTATTTGAGATTAATCAGAGCCCACCCCTGCATTCGAAAGTAAAAGATAAATCTCATTTATTAATTAGCCTGGCTGCTACACAGCTGAAGACAAGTAAAATGGGTGGAAAAAACCAAACCATGTCTACCATCCTCATCAACTGAGTGGGTATGACAATACTTGCTATAAAGAAGGTTTAGTATTTTGCAATCAAATGATCAACCTTAACACATGAGCAGAAGCAAGCAGAAATATTCTTTAGCATCAGGGATAAGGGTACGAAGCATAACAAGATTTATTTTACTACAGTTCCCTAGCTAGCTCAGAGACCCATTTACCAGCAGACTGGACTCTTAACTCTATCTGCAAATCTAGAGCCCTTCAGGTCTGGTAAACCTAAGAACTATTCCAGACTTCTACATACCAAGGTCTGGGGAAGGAGGCACAGGTGGTTCTTATCCAAGCAAGACAAAGCTGAAAACATTCAATCATTTAACAAATATTTACTGAACATCTGCTTCAAGTAAAAGAAGGGTACAAAATGGGGTCATCCTAAAGTTCACCGTCATGGAGCTTTGCCCATGCCCACAGAGTTTTCCAGAAATCTTTTAGTGACTACCCTTTTTAAATCTCATTTTTTGATATAAAATGTAACACTTCCTGATAAAGAAATAGAACACTTCCAGCCTCTCAGGATTAGCCTTCAATACCTCCTACCCTTGTGATCCTTCCTTCCAAAATTCTTCTCTCTTTAGAGGTAACCACTATCCTGACTTTTGTGAAATTACTTTCTTGCTTTGTTTTATACTTTTACCACCTAAGTGTATATGCCTAAATGATTTAATTTAGTTTTCTCTGTTTTGTGACTTTATGTGAATATGATCACACACTATGTACTTTTTTGTCTTGATATTAAGATTCATCCATACTTTGTGAGTGACACTATTATGATTTTTGAATAGCATTTCATTGTATGAATCTGCCATACTGTAGGTATCCATTCTACAGGTGAAAGTGGAAGTCACTCAGTTGTGTCCGACTCTTTGCAATTCCATGGACTATGCAATCCATGGAATTCTCTAGGCCAGAATACTGGAGTGGGTAGCCGTTCCCTTCTCCAAGGAATCTTCCCAACCCAGGGCTCAAATCCATGTCTCCTGTATTGGCAGGCAGATTCTTTACCAGGCAAGCCACCAGGGAAGCCCCCAGGTGGGATGTTTCCAATTTGAGGCTATTGCAAACAGTGCTGCTATGAGCTTGCTTGTGCATGCCTCCTGGAGCACTTGGGCGTTAGTTTCTCTAGGGCATGATACCCAGGGGTGCAATTGCTAGGTCACAGTGTAAGAGGATCCTCGACTGTATTAGGTCATGCCAAATTGGTTTTCAGACCTCCCAACTGACATCCTTAACAGTGGAAGAGTGTTCCCATTACTCCATATCCTTGCCAGCACTAGATACCATCTGACTTTTAAATTTTGCTAATCTGATATGTGTGTTTAGAGTCATCTCATATGGTCTTAATTGGCGTTTCCATGACTCAATGGGAATTCACAAAAATGGAATTTTTGTATGTGTTTTGGCCATATGGATTCCTTTTTATGAATTGCTGTTTAAGGGCTTCCCTGGTGGCTCAGAACAGTAAAGAATCTGCCTGCAATGCAAGAGACCCAGGTTCAATCCCTGGATGGGGAAGATACCCTGGAGAAGGGAATGGGAACCCTCTCCAGTATTCTTGCCTGGAAAATTCCATGGACAGAGGAACCTAGTGCTACAGTCTATGGGGTTGCAAAGAGTCAGACACGACTGAGTGACTAACACACATTTGAGTCTTTTGGCCATTTGTCTACTGGGCTGAGATGCTGGACATCTTTCACTTGCCCCTTCAGATCCACTCACAACTTCTTCACTCTGCTCTATGTCCTTGGGGGCTGATCCTGATGAGTTACAGCCCTGGGCAAACTGATCCTCTGACTTCAGCAGTGGACCATTGAGGAGCATTGGAGGGAGAGAAGAGGAAAGGAGGGATGAAAGGAGACAGGGAGAAAAAAAAGGAAGAGAAAGGGTTGGGTGTTTCGTTCTTCAATTCTCTCTCTGCTTGGGCTTCCCTGGTGGCTCAGTGGTAAAGGATCTGCCTGCCAATGCAGGAGACATGGATTAGAGCCCTGGGTTGGGAAGATCCCCTGGAGAAGCAACTGAAATGGCAACTCATTCCAGCAGTCTTGCCTGGGAAACTCCATAGACAGAGGAGCTTGGTGGTCTATAGTCCATGGGGTTGCAAAAGAGTCAGACACAACTTAACAACTAAACAACAACAATCTCTCTGCTGAGTCACTAGGGGCTGACTCTATTCCTTGATCCACCATCACAGCTCCTGGCAGGCAGCTCTCTCCAATAGTTCTTTCTGTTTCTGAGTTCTAGGGACCATTACTTCTCCTTGTCCTTTTAGACTTGGAGGACTACTCTTGTGACATCCCTACACGCCACTCTCAACTTTGTAAATTGTCTAATTATAAGGCTTTCCACAAATTTGCAATATTTTTCCAGCTGTTTCCTGACACAGGTGATTGTCATTTTGCAATGCATTTTCAGGACTCCTGTATTGTGTTTGGGATATACTCCTTTGTTCGTTATGTGTGTATAAGTATCTTCTCCCACTCAAATCACTTTCTTCACAGTGGCTTAAAAAACCTTTTTATCAGAAAATAAAACGCAGATTTATAAATCACATGAAGCAAAGAATAGGTTAATGGATTCTCATGTACCCCAATGTTCATTGCAGCACTATTTACAACAGTCAGGACATGAAAGCAACCTAAATGTCCATCAATGGATGAATGAATAAAGAAGATGTGATACATTTATACAATGAAATATTACTGAGCCATAATAAAGAACAAAATAATGCCATTCCCAGAGACATGGATTGACCTAGAGGTTGTCATACTGAGTGAAGTCAGATAAAGACAAATACTATGTAATATTGCTTATATGTGGAATCTAAAATGAAAACAAATTAACTTATTTACAAAATAGAAATAGAGTCACATATATAGAAAACAAAACTTATGGTTACCAAGGGGGAAAGGAGTGGGGGATAAATTGGGGGACTGGGATTGGCATATACACACTACTATATATAAAATAGATAATAAGGATCTACTGTGTAGTGCTCCTTATTAATTATCTATTTTATATATAGTAGTGTGTATCGCTAAGAGTCGGACACGACTGAGCGACTTCACTTTCACTTTTCACTTTCACACACTGGAGAAGGAAATGGCAAGCCACTCCAGTGTTCTTGACTGGAGAATCCCAGGGACGGGGGAGCCTGGTGGGCTGCTGTCTGTGGAGTCACAGAGAGTCGGACACGACTGAAGTGACTTAGCAGTATAGCACGGGGAACTCTCCTCAATACTATGTAGTGACATATATGGGCAAAGAATCCAAAAGAAGGGATATATGTATAACTGATTCACTTTGCTGTGCAGCAGAAACTAACAGAACATTGTAAATCAACTGTAATCCAATAATTGTTAATTTAAAAAGAAAAAAAAAGCCTTTTTATCATAAAATAAAATGTAAATATAGAAAATCACACAAAACAAAGAGTAACTTAATGGGTTATTTTAAGATAGACACCCTTATAAACATCAATCAAGATCAAATAAGAACCCTTCTCTTGTTTCACATCAGGCTTAGGTCAAAAAACCTTAAAAATGGGTCAGTTGAAACTTGCACATCTTAGCTTGGCAGCCATGACCCCACATGATGTGAACCCACAGCACATCCTAGCTTGGCAGCCATGACCCCACATGATGTGGACCCACAGCACATCCTCCCCACCTGCCTCCTTGTCTTCTATGCTCCAGGTTATTGGCCTTGATCCTGTTTCTCAAACGTGCCATATTCTTTTGGATTTAGGGTTATTACATTAAACTAGCTATCCTCTCCCTTAGTTGCTGCTTACAGGTATCCCCCTCAGATAGTTTTATACCTATTAAAGAAATTGAATTTATACAGTGGGAACTATTGCCTCCCCTTCTGTTTTCTGGAAGAGTTGGTAGAGAATTGGTATTATTTGATAGAATTCATCAGCAAAACCATCCTGGCTTGGAGTGTTTTTGTGGCGAAGTTTTCAAGTATAAATTTTGGGATGGTGTTAGGCTAGAGATGAGGATCTGGAGTTACTGACAAAATTCAAGGGTTTGAAAGCTGCATTTTGAGGCTGGGGAACACCTAGATGGTTGGAGGTGGTATCATGGTGTCAAAGTGCTTGGGCTTTGAAGCCGGACTTAAGTGTGTGTGACTCCTCCCTCCACCGCTCACTAGTGATGTGGCCCTGGTTATGTTACTCTTCGTGCCTCCAACTCCTCATCTACAAAGTGGGGACTGTATACTTTCCTCTCAGGGTTATTGGGAGCATTGAGAACGCATGTGAATCTCCTGGCATTAGTGGTAGTAGGTGTTGGAAGCACTGGCACCATTACTCACCTGATGAAAGTTACTTGAATTACAGCCATAGTGCCTAGAAGTCAGTCAACATGGTAGTTTTTCAAACCCAAAGATTTGAAATGTTAACTCATGTTCCACATTACCGAAACAATCTGGCCAAATGCTTCCGCAGACCTGGACTGGGGTGGGGCCCGGGTGTAGGAGTCTTGGTGAAGATGACTGTCACATAGGAATAGTTCTGTACAACGAATTCACATTTGCTTTGCAGTAGTTGGTGAAGTGGTAAATGTCTTTGACAGGAGAGAATATAGTGGAGGCCAGATTTTAGAGGAAAAACAAGGATTTTGAAGTCAGCAAGACCAGGGTTCAATCTCCAGTGTGTCTTGACCTTACCCTGAAATGTGAACTTCAGTTGTGGGGAAGGGATGCAGAAATATTGACTTCCTGTTGATAACCTCCTTGGTATGAGCAGCCCACATCGGCCCCTTTAGGATCGACATATTTAATAAATGTGTCAACTGGCATCTTTGTCATTTTTACTTTAATGCAGCTCGTCAGGAGCTTAGCATTGAGGAGCCCTTGAATTTGAAGCTTACAGAGCAATTAAACTTCCTCCTGGGAGAATTCAGACCTGGAGATTGTCAGTGCACAGAGATAAGCAATTGTGTATTCATCTCCCTCTTACCAGAAAAATGGAATGCTCCAGAGTTCATCAAGGACTTACACTGTATTTCAATAAGCTGTGTGTACATTGCATTCTATGTAATGAATCTAGAAAACTACTCAGCTAATAAACTCAGGGAACCAGCCCATCTTCTATTAATTTCCTTTAATTAGCTATCATCAGGAGAGCACTGAATGTCTGCCTGAAGTGATTCCTACCCCCCTAATGGGAATGATCAGTAATGTTGAACCAACCTTGGCCTTGCTGATAAGCAAAATGCTGACATATCCATGCCGTCATCTCCTGACAGTGCCCTGAGTCAGACGTGGCAGACAGCATTATTATCCTCATCAGATCCTGGATCTCAGAGAGATGAAGTGACTTGCCCAAGGTCACAGGGAGTTTCTGTGAATCTGCAAAGTCAGGTCATTAAAAGCATGGGCTCTGGACCCCGGTACATCTGTGTTCCAGTCCCAGCTCTGAAGCTAGCTATGTGACTGACTGTAGTGGCCCTGGCCAGCACTCACTCTTACCCCCTTGCCCTCATCATTTGGAACACTGCCCAGCTTCTGACTGCCAGCAGCTGTATTTATATGGCCACTAGAGACTGCTTTGGCCCAGCCGCAGCCGTCTAGAAATGACAGGGAATTTAGACTCATTGGGAACAGCCTTAACCAAGGCTGACTGGAGTTTGTGAAAAATACCCATCTCTCTCATCCCAGGAGTGTGATAATCCTGAGATGTGAGTACACTATCTCCCCAAGTTTCCCCAGCGGAGGTAGGTTCTGGTTATCTGCAGTGGCAGCTGGCTTGCTAATGAACATTTCGTTGGCTGCCTACTCTCATCATCTCATTTTCCCATTTCCTTACTGTTTTTTCTTGAGACCTCCTTCTTACATAAATCCCTTGTACTTGAGTCCTTACCCCAGGGTCTGTTTGGGGATAACCTGAACTAAGTGACCTTTGAAAAATCATTTAACTCTGCTCAGATCCTCAGTTTCCTAATCTGTAAAAGAAGGAATCTATATAGTACTCACCTCAAAGGTCTGTAGCAAAGTTTAAAGGACACATTGCAAATGAAGGGTTTTGTATGTTTCTGTTTCTAACAGCAAAATTTTAACATTAAAAAAAAAAGGGGGAAATAACCTAAATGTCTAACAAGAAGGAATGGGTAAATATATTAGGTTTATCTGTATGATAGAATGGACACGAACTTGGGCAAGCTCCAGGAGATAGTGAGGGACAGGGAGGCCTGGAGTGCTGCAGCCCATAGGGTCACAAAGGCTCAGACATGACTTAGTGACTGAAAAACAGCAGGATGATAGAATATCACATAATCAGCAAAAATTATTTTCGATGAATATCTGATGACACAGAGAACTGTACATGAAAACTACATATTACACATCTAGCAGGGGAGCTCAGTGGGGGGAGAGGTCTGAAACTATTAATATAAAATTATGAAAAGCTGTTAAATATAGTTAAAATACACGGAGTTATCTTTTGATGGTGGTAAGTTATTTTCTTTATGTCTTTTCCTATTTTTAAAACGTCAAATGTATGATGTTTTTAATCATGAAAAAGGAAACATTACTTATAGAAATTGATTAAGATTTCAACTATAAGATACAAAGGGTTTCCCTGGTGGCTCAGTGGTGAAGAATCCACCTGCAAATGCAGGAGACACGGGTTTGATCCCTGATCTGGGAAGATCCCACGTGCAGTGGAGCGGCTGGGCCCTTGTGCCACAACTATTGAGCCTGGACTCTAGAATCTGAGAGCCGCAACCACTGAAGCCCAAGTGTCCAGAAGTCTGTGCTCTGAAACAGGAGAAGCTACTTCAATGAGAAGCCTGAGCACAGCAACTGTAAAGTAGCCCCTGCTAGTGCTCAGCACAACCAGAGAAAAGCCCATGCAGCTACGAAGATCCAGCACAGCCAAAAATAAATAAATAGATGAAAAAAATAATAATAAAGATACCTTCAAAATGTATAGTAAACATTTTGTTTTTATTTTCCTTTTTCCTCAAATGCATTAATTATTAAAAGAAAATTCAGTTTTCATGCAATATCAGAGTCGACAAGCAAGAGCAGGGCTGTGCAAAGGCTTAAGGAGTGTCTGAAGCTGAGGTCCTTTGAGCCCAAGCTTCAGGTTACTGCCCCTCCGCCTGCCAAGTCTCTCCCTCCTTTGATCCTGCCCTGAGATGATCCTTCATAATTTTATTTCAGTCACTCTTCTGGCTACCATTAGTGGTGTGAATTCCAAGCTGGAGTATCAAGTTGAGGCAACTTCGTCAACAGGCCCAGCATCAATAGCACATTTGATGCAGCTTGACCCAGCTCTAGATTCATTTCTTCTGAGGACTCCTTGATCTACCTGTCCATGCCCCATGTTGATCATCCCTATACATCAAACTCTATCTACATCCAACTTCCCCCACCCTCCATTTACTTCCCACATTGTAGGTAGAAATTATTCTTAAGAAGTAGAAAGACAGTCTTCCATCCATCTTTCCAGCCTTTCACTCAGCATATAACCACTGGATATGCAATGCTATGTGATCACTTGCTAGATTCTTGGAATAAAGAGTTGACTCAGGCACTGTCCCCCCCAAACTTGACAGTCATGGGATAGCAAAGACAAGGCACTCATGCCTCACTTGAGCCTCCTGTGCCCAGGTCTAGCATGTGCTTGCGCTGCCTGCCTTGCATCTCCTCAACTCCTCTGATTTCAGCACAGCTATGGTGGACAGTTTCAGGCATTTGGAACTGGACTGGGGCTATGTCGGGAATCAGCCTTGCAGAGCAAGACAGCAAGTGAAGGGGAATTTATACCCAAGGAGGCAACCCTCAGCTGTCTCCCTGTCTTCTGGGGAGACAACTCTGGGGAGAGTTTTTGCGCCAGTTCCAAGAAAGTTTCTGGAGGGATTGACCTTTCCCCTCAGTGATAATTAGCTCATTAACACACCATTTACTGGGTTTTCTCCCTGTCCTGTGTCACTTTTGCCTCTCCCTTATCTCTGCTTCCAGGTATCACTTGGAGATTAAGCTGCTTGCTCTGAGTTTCTTGTTCCAGTCCCTGCTTTTGAAAAAACCCAAACTAAGATACCATGGCAGGCATTATGAATGGAAGGAAGGAAGGAAAGAAGGAAAGGAGGAATGGAGGGAAGACAAAAGAAAGAGGGAGAGAGAGAAAGAAAGGAAAGAAGGAAGGAAGACTGATGGTATTATAATGAGAGGAGAGAAGGATGCTGGAGGTGAATGAATGACCCCTTCTTTGATGAAGGAAGGAGGTGGATGAACGACCACCTGCTTTGATGAAAGAAGACCCTGTCACCTCAGTATCCATTTGTGATGAAAGTCCATAGCTTCCTATGTGTGTTCCACCCTGTTGGCTTGACTCATTATCTTGGAAATATTGAGCCTAAGAGTAATGTGGATGTAACTAATAATAAGTTACCCTCGAAGGAACACTTTCATTTGCTAGGGACTTTATTTATATCGTGTCACTTAATTTTCACAAACTCCTTGTGGCTTAGGCACTAATTAATCCCATTTTATAATTGAGGAACCTCTGGTTCATAGAGGTGGCTCAAGGTCATACAGTGGCAGAGCTAGATCTCAGCTGGGTCAGTCAGACACCAGAGCCCATTGTCCTGTGTGCCCCTCTCTTCATGAGTCTATTACAGCATCCAATAAGGGTCCCACTTCTCCAGTTGCTTGGCAAGCAATTTATAATGCATGCTCTTGAAATCTGGGTGTGCTTCCTCAGGGTCTATGGTGGCCCTAGCAGGGCTGTGCAGTGAAGTACAGGAAATAAAGCACAAGTCCATTTGTTACTCACCATTAACCAACACTTAAGATAAAACATTGCTTTATTTATTCTCTCTGGCAGCTCAAACATGCTCCACGGTATCTATTACACGGTGATGTTAATTAGGTCCGCAGCACTGCACCTTCTGTAGGCAAGGCTCGCCGTGTCGCCCGCTGGTCTCATCTCTCCGGAGGCCTCTGGTTCAGCACCAGGTCTGAGGGACAGAAAGAATCTTTGGGAGGCCCGCATCACCACCAGTGTTGCTGAGCCAAGTGTGGGTCTTTACTACCCATACATCTTGCCCAAGCATTGCTCTAGAAACCTGGCATGATCTTCAAGGCTGGCGTGAGATCCTCTTTCAAGGGTGGGCAGTTGGGTTGGAGGGGTCCTAGAACTCCCCAGCTGGCAGAATTATAGAAGCCTTTAATGATCACTACAACAGGCTCATTTTATAGATGTGCGGGCTGAGGTTGGGAGAGGGAGACTGCCTTTTCTAACGTTGCATGAGTGCTAGTAGACTGGGATTTGATTCTGAATATTTTTGCTTCCAGTTCAGGCTCTTTCTAATGGATCATTTTGAGGTCCCTATCCCTTGCTTTCACCCCCTCCCCTTGTGTGGCTGTAGAATGGACACACGTGGAGAATGTTGGTTCCTTTTCCCCACTGGGTCCATTTCCCCTGAAGTTCCTTAAGTAATCCATGGAGTAAACAGAACACTCATTCTTAATTCCGATCTGCAGAGGAGATTGAGGTTCAGAGGGAAGATGACAGCAGCTGAATCAGGCTTAAATCCAGGCTTCTGACTTGGCACTTTTTCTAATAACCACATGTCCTCCTTGAGGATGAATGAATGAATGAATGGATTCTAAACATGCTAAAGAATGAATTCAGGCATGCACAAGGAACAAGGCTTAACATTTGAAAATCCCCAGCAAAGCCGAAGTCTCAGGGCCCATGCAGCTGCTCTGCTCTGCGTTTATTCACAGCGCTCTCCACTTCCAAACATGGCTCAGGACTCAGCCTGGTTTACAGCAGGCCCTGAGCAAGTGCCTCTGAAATTGAACAGAAGAGAACACTCTGGAATCATGGCTCTGAACCACTCATTTCTCCAGGAGCAGCTTGAAGGGGTATTGGGGTGTTAAGGAGAGCAGTCTCTCCATTCCCAACACCACGCCACAGCTGTGTTTCCTACCTTAGGTCGAGGCTGGCCTGAAGAAGGAGAAAGAGAAAACCATGCGGGAGCACAAGAAGACCAACATACAGGAAAGAGCTGTCAACGCCAGGCCATCTGCTGACCACGTGAGGGAAAGGGGTTCTTGGCGCGCTTCCTACCCCAAGAGGCTGATCTGGCTGGAATCCCTATGAGCCTTCCCTGGGAATAGGAAGGAGGAGAGGTGACCCTGACATCCTTTGGGCACAGTCTCAGGGAGGCTGGGCAAAGGGGGTGACCCATTAATATGGATGAAATGTCAAGAGATTAGATAGAATTTTAAACAGAAACTTAATCCAGGCCTCGGACTGGGAGGTGACAGAAAAATGTGCGTAGAATTGACAATGATCTGTAACTGAATACTCAGTAATGCACACACACACACACATTTACAACTACACAAACATGCATTTTCACACCCAGATATAGAGATTACTCATAAAAGTCTCACACACAATGCAAGTATACCAGCACACACACATTTTACATCTATCACAGTCACTTTTTTTCCATCTCTCTCAGCCTCTCCCCATCCCTCTCCTTTCTTTTTCTCCCTGTCATGAATACTCTTAGGTTTAAAGTTTGACACCTTTATATATGGACCTGTAAGCCAAGTTTGCTCTACTTTTCCCAGAAGTTTAAGGGGCTACCCTTATTTATGAACTTCTAGAGGGAGGGATAGATGGAGAAACAGAGCGGCATTAGCTTCACAGAAACATTCTGTTCAGGGCAGGCATCTCATCTCCATGCTCATCACTGTCATCCTCATCAGCAACAACAGCAGTAGCAGCAGCAGCGATACCTGCCAATTCTCAGTGAGTATTTACTCTCTGCTGGGCCTTGTCCTGGGACCTGAGCAATGAGTGAGTCAGTTTTTCCATCTCTAATCATCTCACCCCAAGAACAAAGAAAAATAGAGTGGGGAGGATAAAGCTGATACACAGAAATGAAATGCCAAAGCCACTGACAAGGGCCAAGTGAAAGGTTCAGACAATGGTTCTCAAGAAGCTCAGTAGATGAGTTACCCCTGAGGGCTGGGAGGTGAGGGAAGACTTCCTCAAGGAGGGGTCTTGAAAGACAGGTAAAAATCAAGTCAGCAGAAAGGAATGAGAAGTGCTTGGCAAACACAGATGTTTAATAAGTTTTGTTGGATGAATTAATGACAGGACAATCTATGTCAAAGGCAAGGAATGGACCAAGTAGGGGAGCGACTGATCTGATCTGATCTGATCTGATACTTTCCCAATCATTCTATGTCTGGATCCTCACAATACTCTTGAGAGTGGGTTGGTCGGGGATTATGTACCTATTTCAAGGAGTAAGAACCAGAAACCAGATGAAGCTCTGGGATAACTCCAGACAGGGAAAGAGGCTTAAAAAAAAAAATGTCACCCATCCAGGCAGTATCAGAGCTGGAAGCAGAACTCTCCATCCCAGTGGCTACAGTTTATAATCCTTCTCCCTTTATGATTTGAATCCTGGGGGCAGGAAGTGGTTTGGGGTGAAGGAAGAGGAAATCTGCTTTTTAATGCAAGCGTAGGGCGAGGGGTGGGTTAATAGAGGCCACCTCTGCGACTTCACTTTCACATTTCACTTTCATGCACTGGAGAAGGAAATGGCAACCCACTCCAGTGTTCTTGCTTGGAGAATCCCAAGCAAGGGAGAGGAGCCTGGTGGGCTGCTGTCTATGGGGTTGCACAGAGTCGGACACGACTGAAGCAACTTAGCAGCAGCAGCAGCTGCTGCATTGCTCTATCCTGATCTCCTGGCAAAATCTCTCTCTTGTCCTTAGAACTCCGAGGGTAGCATGAACTCTGCCTGTTAGAACTCTGAGGGGAGCACCGGCTCTGCCTGTAAGACAGTCATTTCTCAGCAGTCATTTCAAAGGCAGAGACTCAGGCGTGGAGGATGTGTGGGCACCAACATCCGGCTGCAGAGAAAATGCCTAGAGCCAGGCTCAGGGGAATGAGGCAAAATGAGGTCGTGCACAGGAACAAAGATGAAGTAGCGAGTTCCCTGGGGCAGAGGCTTTTTATAACCAGCATTAAATATGTATCATTTTGTCAGTCTCAGGACTGAACATGTAAAGACAGAGGGGAAAGTGGAAGGAACACAGCACTGGAACCTGGTGACAGCCGGGCTCTTCCACTTAGGAGCCGGGTGACTTCAGACAGGTTACTTAGACTCTCCAAGCTTCTCTTTCTTTCTCAGGGAACAACAACTGCTTCATAGGGCTGTTGTGAGGATTATAGGAGATCATATAAGACAAAGCAACCCGGAGCGCAGGACCCTGGAGCTGAGTAGGCACTTGGCCAGGGCAGAACAGCAGCAGCAGCAGCAGCAGCAATAGCAGTAGCAGAAGTAGTGGTAGCAGCAGCAGCCCTCGTAGCAGTAGCCACAGCAGCAGCAATAATAGTTGTTTTTATTGTTACAGGAAAAGTGATCAAATTGCCTTGGGCTCTAGAAATAAATTTGGTCTTCAAGAAAAGACTGGAGACGAAGTAAATCCATCTCGTCCATTGAGACAGATTTTGAGAGTGGGGCCTTGGAGACCATCCAGGACTTTGCCTTTCACACGGAGCTGGAATTTAGTTCTGTAGGTAAGGGGAGCCACGGATGAAATCTGAGCAGTGGAATGTCTCAGAGAGGTCAGTACTTTGGGAAGACAGATCTGTAATTAGGATCCAGTTATTAAAATAAGTTCAGAATGAGATTTTGAATTCAAGATTTATTCATTCTTTCATTCTGCTATATTAACTGAGTGCCTCTGGCATGTCTGTAGCTGTGTTAGGTGATATGAGAGGAATGGAGATGAATAAAACCTAGTCTCTGTTCTCAGAAATTAGATGATAATGAAGGAGGTGACTATTATCTCAGTGAAGTAATTGATAAATAGATAAATCAACAAAGAGCTGGGAGACACAAGAAGAGGAAGCAATTCATTACAGTTCTGTGATTGGGGAAGATGTCATGGAGGTGGGATAAGTCTTGAATGATGGGAAGGATTTACTTTAGTTAAGAAGAGTGGAGGAACTTCCCTGGTGGTCTGATACTCCACACTCCCAATGCAGGGGGCCCAGGTTTGATTCCTGGTTGGAGAACTAGATCCCACGTGCTGCAACTAAAGATCCTGCATGCTGCAGCAAAGACCTGGTGCAGCTAGACAGATATGAGAGGCACCAAGCAGGCAGAATCAGCAGGATGCGGCACCTGACCAGCAGGGAGGTGAGAAAGACACAGAAGTGGGATGATATCCAAGCTCTTGGCTTGGATAATTGTTTGGAAAGAGTTGCCATAAACATGGGGTTATGTTTCATAGAGATTGTAGATGCTTACTTTGAGAGAGCGAGAATTGATTAGCAAGAGAGTATCAGAAGGTGGGGAGGTCAACGAGGGACTGTTCCAGCAACCCAGGCAGGATACGGTGGTGGGAGTAAAGAGGAGGAAAAGTATGGAAAAGGGAAAGGAAGGAAAATGGATGACAATCCTGCCAATAAGTATTATTTCCCATATTAAAGACAAGGTAAGTAAACTCTGCTTTAAATGATTCACAAGGCAAAAATAGCAAGGAGTGAGGTTGACAGGAAAAATTCAGGACTATCTGACTCCTAAGTCACTCCATCATACTGCTGGAAGGCAGATGCATCATGGAGGCAGAAGCAATGAGCCTTGATGACTGATTGGCTTTGTACAGGGAAGAAGGGACGGGAGTTAAGACAATGGCAAAGTTTCCAGGCAGGAAAATAGGACACTAACCAAGACAGCTGGTGCCGAGGTGAGAAGCAGATCTGGCTTCAAGACTGAGATGCGGGCCCAAAATAAACTTGAGGTCTTAGGAGGAAAGTGAATTTTAAACATGAAAGAATTAAAACAAGTGTCATAGAAATGACTTCATGAATTGGTCAGGCTTAGTGCTGAGGTTTGGGGTTGAGCAGAGAGGCAGTGGGACATGGCTGAGCTGAGTGTGTACCCAATTCCTGTACGAATTACTTATGAGCTGTGGACTATGGGCAAAGGCCTTAATTACACGAATACCAGTTTCTTCTTTCTACAAAATGGGGAAAAATAAGCCCTGTCCAGCATGCACGCTGAGTTTGATGAGAGCAGGTAGAGTTAATAGAGGTGAGTGTGCTTCAGGGAACTCTTGAGTTTTAGCTGGCAGAGCGTATTGGTATGATAACTTCACAGGGAACACCCTGGAGACACTGTGAAAGAAAGTGAGAGTGAAAGTTGTTCAGTCCTGTCCAACTCTTTGCAACCCCATGGACTGTAGTCGACGGAATTCTCCAGGACAGAATACTGGAGCTGGTAGCCTTTTCCTTCTCCAGGGGATATTCCCAACCCAGGGATTGAACTCAGGTCTCCCACATTGCAGGCGGATTGTTTAGCAGCTGAGCCACAAGGGAAGACCAAGTATACTGGAGTGGGTAGCCTATCCCTTCTCCAGGGGATCTTCCCAACCCAGGAATCGAACCAGGGTCTCCTGTGTTGCAGGTGGATTCTTTACCAACTGAGCTAACAGGGACACTGTACACCAATCAAAAATAGCATAGAAAGAGGTTCTTATAAATCCTGCTAAGATTTGTTAGTTATTTTAATAAAACATGGTATCTTACAGAACCTATACCCCCCGCCCCCCCACCCCTTGCTTTTTAGTCTTGTTGGTTCTGCCTCAAGTTAGTTGGGAGAACATTGCGTCCAGCCCTGTTTTCCCACTTGTTCTGAGCCCAAACTTACAAATACACTGATCCCTCAGTGTGGCTGTTTTTCTTCCAGGTACTTTTCTCATTCCTGTCTTCAGGGAGGGTTTGTACTTCTGTCTGTACCTCATTTGGAAGTAAGAAAAGCTTTGGCTTCAAGCAAAGGGTTTCTGATCCTAGCAAGTTAAAGGTGGTGGGTTGGGGAGAGAGTTCTACTTTATGCCAAGTATTTTATAGGTGTTACTGTATTTTGAAGACAGGTTTATTGAAGTATAATTGATATACAAAGACCTATATATATTTAATGTTTACCATTTGACAAGTTTGGAATAGGTCAGAAACTTGTGAGCCCATCATCACAGTCAAGGTAACAAACATATCCATCACCTCCAAACATTTCATGTGCCTCTTTTTGGGTCTTTTGTTTGTTTTGTTGTTGTTGTTATAAGAAGACTTAACATGAGATCACCCTTATGGCAGAAAGTGAAGAGGAACAAAAGAGCCTCTGGTGAAAGTGAAAGAGGAGACTGAAAAAACTGGCTTAAAATGCAACATTCAAAAACTGGATATCATGGCATCTGGTCCTATTACTTCATGGCAAATAGATGGGGAAACAATGGAAACAGTGAGAAATTTTATTTCCTTGGTCTCCAAAATCACTGCAGGTGGTGACTGCAGCCATGAAATTAAAAGACGCTTGCTCCTTGGAAGAAAAGCTATGACCAACCTAGACAGCATATTAAAAAGTAGAGACGTTACTTGCTGATAAAGGTCCATCTAATCAAAGCTATGGTTTTTCCAGTGGTCATGTATAGATGTGAGAGTTGGACCATAAAGAAAGATGAGTGCTGAAGAATTGATGCTTTTGAACTGTGGTGTTGGAGAAGACTCTTAAGAGTCCCTTGGACTGCAAGGCGATCAAACCAGTCAATCCCAAAGGAAATCCTGAATATTCTTTGGAAGGACTGATGCTGAAGCTCCAATACTTTGGCCACCTGATGCGAAGAGCTGACTCATTAGAAAAGACCCTGATGCTGGGAAAGATTGAGGGCAGGAGGAGAAGGGGACGGCAGAGAATGAGATGGTTGGATGGCATCACCGACTCGATGGATGTGAGTTTGTGCAAGCTCTGCAAGTTGGTGATGGACAGGGAAGCCTGGTGTGCTGCAGTATATGGAGTCGCAGAGTCGGATATGACTGAACAACTGAACTGAACTGAACTGAACTGAACATGAGATCTACCCTCCTAATAAATTAACTACCTCCTACAATATTAACTTCCCTGGTGGCTCAGATGGTAAAGCGTCTGCCTACAATGCGGGAGACCCAGGTTCAATCCCTGGGTCGGGAAGATCCTCTGGAGAAGGAAATGACAACCCACTCCAGCACTCTTGCCTGGAAAATCCCATGGACGAAGTAGCCTGGGAGGCTACAGTCCATGGGGTCACAAAGAGTCAGACACGACTGAGCAACTTCACTTTCACTTTCACAATATTAACTAGAGGTGCTGTGTTGTACATAGGTGTTATTATATTTAATCCTCCCAATAACTGGGATGTAGGTATTACAATTTCTGTTTTACAAATGTGGATCCTGGAACTTAAAGAGGTTAAATTATTTGCCCAAAGCCATTCAGCTAGATAACGGAAGAACTAGGATTCACATTTCAGTCTATCTGACTTTTTCAACCAAGGCTGTCCATATTATGTTATAATACCTCCCCTATTCTGTCTACCCTGGTGCCCCATTGGCTGAGCTGAGCCATGAGGGAAAGAATCTCTAATCTCAATGCCCTTAAATGGCTCAGGAGGTAGGACTCAGAGGAAATTTCTGGACAATGATTGAGGACACAGTGGGCTCAGCTTACATACTCCAGAGGAAAAGGGTGATACAAAACTTGAACTAGATTATCTGCCTGGGGTCAGTAACCCAGAGGGTGCCTGGAAGGGCCTTGTACCTTGCTGAGCTTCCAGGAATTCTGGAAGACCTAGAAGCTTCTGCATGTCAAGTGACAAATGACACCCTACCCTGTTGGAGTGCCCAGCAGGGACTCACACAGGTGTGTGGGAAGGAGAGATGGGAAGAAGGCAGGGTTCTAGCAGTAGGTGCTAAAAATTTCCTGAAATCCTCACACACACACCCAGCCTGGAAACTTCCATGCTCCATTCCTCTCTCCCATCCCCTCCTACCTCTCAGTGAGGCCATGATTTACTTGTTAATCTGCTTTCACCTGTTTTCCTGTTTTGATCTGATTTTACCTGGAAACTAATGGAGAAGGTCCTGTGCAGAGTAGTAGGAAGAGAACTGGGATTGAATCCAGGTTCTCAGTAGCTATATGAATTTTAAAGAAAGTATTTTACTTTTAGGGGTTCTTAATTTTCTCACCTGGGAAACGAGAAAGTGATACTTACCTCTAGGGGCTGCTGGGAGTATCCAATGAGGCAATCTATGCAAAAGCATCTGGCACAATGCTTGGCACACAGTAAATGTTCAATAAATATCTGGTGGGTGTATGAACTGATGCTCCACAAATGTTAATCACTCCAGACTTCCAAAGTTGGCACTGCACTTACTACTTAGAAAAATGAGGAGTTGGGTCCTCTTAGGTAGGTCTCCAGTGTGTCATTGAATTACAGTTAAAGGACACAAACTCATCCTGTACCTTCCCCACCCCATTCAGGGGCAATGGGGAAAGCTCCCAGCTGAAAGCTCCCTGCTATTGCTGATGCTGTAAAGCAAATATCACCAGAGGCAGGTGACTCAGCCTCTGCTCTGGACCTCAGCACAAAGAATCTGGGTGGCCTCTGGCTTGTCTGCCACAGCTTCTGAAGATAAACTGACTGACCTCTGGGCCTGTGAACTAATACAGAGCAAGCCTGGCACTGTTTATGGAGATTTGTATGAAAGTCAGGCAGAGGCCCAGAGTGTCTCTCCACTCTCCTCCCTTCCTCGCTGCATTGTTGTCTCACCCTCCTCAGTACACTAATTTTGTAGCTGGTTCTACCCACTGTGGATCTAGCCTGAGAAGGAAGTGGGCAGACAAGAGAGGTTAGAGCGCCCCCTTCTGGGGCTGAGTGAGCTGGTAGCTTCTGGGTGGTTCACTGTCTTTCTGTGTTGGTGCTGTCCTCAACCTCAGTGCTGAAACTCTTCCCCTCTTAACCTGGGACCGTAGGTATAACCTGGTCCAAGAAAGCTACGGAGTTGCTGAGCAGGCTAAGGCCACAAAGAAGTCCACTGGCAACCCCTGGTTCCTTAGACTCGGCCTCCCTGCTCTACTTCTGTGGAGAAGCAGACACCCATTTTGCAAACATGTCCTACAGTTTTATAGTCATGTATTTTTCCCTCCTAAGGATTGCTAACTGTTAGCAGGGTCCATATTCTGTAATTTAGAGATGTTTACTATCACTTGTTTAGTGTTAAGTGATACTTATTATACTGTAAACCCCATTGTTTGGCATTAGGAATGTAACCCCCATCTTATATCATTTCTCTCCACAGTTATAGAGTAGGAAGTAATGCCACTGTTAATTCAGCATGCCTTAGAGGAAGAAAATCCCTGTCGTTCCTCCATGACAGATGTTCATTCAGATTCTGCTTGCATGCCTCTAGTGATGGGGAACTCTGTGTCTCTCAGGGACCTCATCCAGTGGTTGACAACTCTATTCACTAGAAGGTTTTCCTCACTTTTGAGCTGAAATTGTCTTACTAAGACTACTTCCCTGGATTTGGTTCTTACCCTTTGGCAACACAGAACAAGTTTGCTTTTTTTTCTGACAAAAAGAATATCCAAGATACTTTTTCAACTTTTTAGATATTGTGATGTTGCTTTCCTTAACCTCCTCCCTCTCATTTTTCATCTCATGGATAAACAGCTCCTGTTTCCTTATCCATTTCCAATGGGAAGTGATTTGCAGACACCTTGTCATCCTGGTCACATCCAACTAACAGCTATCACTTATTGAATGACCCATGTGCTGTGCTGAAGTGTCTCATGTGCTGTGCTGGGCTTAGTTGCTCAGTCATGTCTTACTCTTTGCAGCCATGGACTGTAGCCTGCCAGGCTCCTCTGTCCATGGGGATTCTCCAGGCAAGAATACTGGAGTGGGTTGCCATTCCCTCCTCCAGGGGATCTTCCCAACCCGGGAATTGAATTGGGGTCTCCTGCATTTCAGGCAGATTATTTACCAACTGAGCTACCAGGGAAGCCCCAATATCCCCCATAAAATCCCATTAAACCCACATACCTACTGTAATGAGGTAGACATAACTATCACCATGTTATAGGAATTAAGATTCAGAGAGGTTAAATAACTTACCCAAGATCACACAGATATTAAGAGACAGAATAAAGGTTTGAATGCAGAATTAGAATCCAGAGTCGCCTGACTCCAAAATTTTCTTTTAAACCAGTAGCATGCCTGAGCTTTTAAGACCTATGGTCCAATTAATCAATGCAGCTTTTCAGAAGTGCAGTTATATTTTCATAACTGAACATATCCTATTGATAAAAAGTTGATGAAAATAGCTAACTTTTTATGTCAATGAAGATTTGGTAAAATGGGTATCAGATCAGTTTACTTCCAGTAAAATGTAAATTGGAAAAGTACATGTGTGAGTGTATACTCAGTTGCTTCAGTCGTGTCTGACTCTGTGTGACTCTATGGACTGTAGCACCCCCCACCCCCCACCCCCAGGCTCCTCTGTCCATGGGGATTCTCCAGCCAAGAATTCTGGGGTAGTTTGCTATGCCCTCCTCCAGGGGATCTTCCTGACCCAGGGATCGAACTTGTGTCTCTTATGTCTCTTGCATTGGCAGGCGGGTTCTTTACTACTAGCACCACTTAGGAAGCTATGCCATAATTTAATATGCAGTATAAATCTATAAAATGAACGACCTAAGCACCAAAAAAAGTGGGGTCTAAATATGGTCACCTTATGAAAGCAATCTGGGCAGGGAAAAATAGATCTGGTCTATTATCTCTGATTTTATGCAATCTGCCTCTCCTTATGCCATCTCAAGAGATGCTCTTGTTTCTGAAAGGCCCGCCACAGTGTTGATTTGCATTGAGCTGGCTGCAGTCAAATAAACTCCCCAGGATTCTGCCACAGGAACGGCTGGAAAGTCAAGCCTTGACTGTCCTTCCTTACCTTGATGACAGAGTCCCTGACAGCAAAGTGAGGGTTACATCAAATTGGGTCAACTTGCTGGTTCTTGAGGGAGGGAGAGACCTAGAGGGAAGGCGCCAAGAATGCTCAGAGGAACAGAGAAGCTGCAGGAAGCACTTTATTTGTGTTCCTCTGGGCAACAAGAACCCAGGGGAGAACTGTATATACAACACAACATTTGTACCCAGCTAACATATGTTTTTTCTTTTTTTAATCATTTCTGAAAAGCAATAAGCAAAGGGAGAATAAGCTTTGCTCTCAATTTTTAACATACTTTGAAAATCTCCAATCCAAAGCAAAAGAATGCTAAACTGAAGCTTTGTGCTAAAGGCCCTATCTCCCCGGAGCCTCCCTTCCTCTCCCTATCTTCTAATCCTCATTTCCGGGAGGTCATTTTAATTAGCAGGCTGTCATGGTGACTCAGCCTGCTGCTTCACAGACAGGAAGTGAGCCAACTCCCCTGGACCCATTCATCATGCAAAGGCACTTTACTCTGTAGAAAAATGCACAGGGCAAGTGAGCTTGCCCTGCCTTGGGAATTGCCACGGTTGTTGTTTTACTTTATCAACCCCACCTGCCTCAGAGTGCATTCTTTTGTCTTTTGCATCTTCTGTACCTGACAGTCAGCCTCCTCCCCTCTATGGCAGAGTTTTCATATCCTCTTCTTCAGTGGTCAGTTTTGATCTCAGATCCTAGGATCTAGAGATCTTAACCATGAGAGAGACCTTCTGGAATGTGCAGCTAATACTTTTTGTTTTAGGAGCTAAGGTTTCAATGAAACTACCCAGGCCATATTGGGACATAGCTATTGGGACATAGCTCTTAGGGCAGTTCTCTGGAGTTGCATGCTGGGGTTTAGGGGAGTCAGGGAGCATGCAGCTCATAGATAAAGTGACTGTATGTCTAAGACCACTGTGAGCTCAAAAATTCTGACCCATTGTTACCAAAGGCGCATTTGTCTTTTGTTTTGTATGTGTTGATGGTATTGTTTTGGGTCAGCAAATATGGACACTGCATTTCTAAAACAGTAAACAACGTGGCCTAGTCTAAAAGGTATCTATAGTAACTGCACAACTTAGAACAGTCAAGGGGCTGGAAAGCACTGACTAGAGAAGAGATACGGGGGTTTTCTCTTCCTGTGAGGGTCTCTGTTGTGGAAATTAGCATCTGTACTCATCTGGTCTGAGTCTCCTATTTTGTTCCTGAGCCTTAAGCTGAAGGCTCACAATTGATTTTCAAATAGTAAAAAGGAAAATCGATGATGAAATTTCTCATTTTTCCCCCCTTCCCTTTCACTAGCTTATACATGTTCTCACAGTCATTATCTTGGAAAATAGAAAAGGGTGATTAATTTCATGGCCCAGCAGAAAATGCCACCACAAGACCTCCCTGGATTCCACATCCTTAAAAAGAGTTTGAAGGGTCTTTGTGGTTCACTGAGCTCTTCTTGTCCCCTTTGCCGTTGGGGTGGTTGCTGGCCGGGCCCCGCAGGAGTGAGTGCTTGTAGGAAGGGGGTTTTCCTTTCCTGCAAAGGGGGAGATAACAGAAAGAGAGAAGAAAGAAGCACATATACACGCTGCATTGGAATCATCTGTGTGTATGTCTGTCTCCCCCACTGGACTGTGAGCCGTGCATCCACCACTGGACTAGGAGCAGTGGCCTTGACTGCCTCATCTAGACATCTCAGCAACCCAGCCCAAGGCATGACTGAATGAATGACTCTTGGATGAATGGATGGGTTGTATCATTCTGGTTCTGGAGAAAACCTAACTGCCCTAAGGTTATAATACTTCCACATTTCTACCTTGATTCTAACTCATTCTATCCATTTCACGGTGGGCTGCGGATGAACACATAGACGAGCTATAGGTTGGCAGAGCCAGGGGCTTCACTCCCTTCATAACCATCATGGGCTCCAGAGTCCCTTTATATTTCTCAGCATAACCTAATTATGGCATTTCATGGTGGGTCTGACTCCCCTACAAGCTCGGGAGCTCTCCAAAGGCAGAGATGTGTCTACTTTACCTCTGTATCTCAGTGCTCAGCACCCAGTGCAATACCCTTAACATTCTCTTCAACAGTTGTTCACTTTCTGTTCTGCTCCTGGTGGGCAGGAACCAAGTTTTATCTATGTTTGCATTTTTCTTCATATGGGGCCTTATTTATTACATTTTGAGTAATAAATTGATGTGCCATTCATTCAAGCATTGGACTACGATTTATATGCAGTGGAAAGACTGGCCAATCCAGAAAGAACTGAACTGAATTCTCAGGCTGGCTATAGGTGAAAGGTACGACCTTGAGCAAGTTACTTGAATTCTCTGAGCTTCGTTTACAAAATGAGGACAAAATATTCCAGTTTCAGGGTGATGTGACGTTAAATGAGACACTACAAATAAACACACCCAGTGTCTTCCTTTGCCTATTGTAACTTACAAAGGCATGCCGCCACATGCTAGGTGTGGCCCAATGGACTCTGGAGGTGACAGAGGTGAATCCGACATTGATGTTGTCCTCAGGCTGCTTACAGTTTAGTAGAGGTCATAGTGGTGTGAAGTAACTACACAAAATAATAAATAATAAAGAACTACAACTCCTGGCAGAAAATGGTAATGCCACAAATATGGGAATCTCTTGGGCTGTTAGATTTAGGATTCAATAAGTGACTTCTTATAACCCATGCTGTTCTGATTCTGGAGTATCATTTCCTTCATTGCTGATGAGTCATGAATAGGATAAAGACAAGACCAGGTGGCAGCACACAAAAGGGACACCTCGCCCTCATGTAGCGCCTCAACCAGGAAGCCTCACAGACTAAAATTCCACGCTCATGACAGACCTTGCTAACACAGGAAGATCATCTAGCGTGGTTGAGACACATCTAAGTCTTAGTACCCATCAACAGGCTGGAACACACACTTGGAATGTCATTTACAGGTGATGTGATCTTGAAGAAGTCCTTTCTCTTCTCTGGCCCACGTTTCTTCTTTTGTAAAATAGTAGCGCCCATGTCGTTCCTGCATTCTAGGCTCTGGTGAATGAGGGCTGGGGAAGAGCTTTGCCCATTACAAGGTGCCATTCACGTGTCACTGAGAGTGTGGGTCTTTACTCCCAAAGGAAGCATGGGAAACAAGATGGATTGGTTTCTTTGGGGGTGACAGAAGGTGTGCAAGCCCAAGTATGATCACAGGTGGGGTGGTCCCAGGTAGATGGCGTGCATGAGGAGAAGGGTGTGTGATAGCCAGGGGGGAGTGTGGACATGCAAAATGACTGTGGGGTCCTTACAGAGGCAAAAAACATCCACAGCTCCAGATGGGGGCACAGAGAGAGGCATCAGCAGGCAAACCTCCCACCTATGGGCCCCACAGAGCTACTCCTCTTCCTACAGGGCCCCCTTCCACCTATCTAGACTCCCTCCTTTGGAAAGCCGACTCCCCAGAAAATAAGCTGCTCCCCTCCCTTGGTTCCCACAGCACTTTGGGCCTCATCTCTCAGCATGCCATTCTCTGGGGAGTTATTGCCCAGCTGTTTTTCTCATAGGACTGTTAGTTTGATGCATCTGATTTTTCTCCATAATTCCTGAATAGTATGAAGTATGGCTTGAGGATTGTTTGATGAATTAAATGAACTGTTAGTCCCATCTTTACCACTTCTACTGTCCTCAACATCCAGGCCTGTCATTACCTTATTTTGTGCCTTTTCAGCTTCTGCTTCCTGCCTTCTATGCCCTTTCCCCCAACCTGGAATGCCCCCCTCTCCTCCATTTCATCCACTTGAATTCTACATGTCCTTGGAAACCAAGTTTAAACCCCACTTCCTGCATGAAGCCTTCCTTGGGTACTCCTAAAGACTCCCAAATGTTTGCCAGCAGCAGTGGGAGAGTAATTTCTGGTGGGGTCTCACTTTTCTATAACACAAAAGTGTTGAAGTGGACGATTCTTAGGGGATGCTTCAGTTCTACCATTTCATAACTCATACATCCAGAGCTTATGTAGGACTTACTCCCAACTAGGCCTCGGATGTGCACTGAGGATACAGGAGTGATAAAATAGATCCTTAAGGAGCAATCCATCTAGTGGTGGAGTCAGACACACAAAGATGCTGTGACAATATGCTAGGGGATGTACTATGCACACATGTGTGCAAAATGCGGTTAGGGGTTCAGCAGAGAGAAGGAGCTCCATCTCCAGTGGAGAACAAGGACCAAGAAACAGAGGTGCAATATCCAGACTGGGCTTTGAAAGATAAGCTGGCATTCTCCATCTAGAGACAGACAGGGAGAACATTCCAGAAAGAGGGAAAAGGATGAACATGGAGCAATGACTTACTTAATTGGGGGTATAAAGTTGTAGAAAGCAGGTAGGGGGAGACGGTGCTCACAGGGAAAGGTGTGTGCTAGGAAGCTGCATATGAAGTTTTCAATGAAGGCCAGGGCTTTGACCAGCAAGAGGAGGAACTGAAACGTTACTGAAGATAATGGGGAACCATGGAGGTTTTTGAAAGAGGGCACGAGGTGCTAGGTAGCTGAGCACATTTATACGTTGCTTGGTATTGTTTCTGATCTTTGCATGTAGACATCCTTCTCCTCTGTGAATCTGGGCTCCTGTTGGGCAAACATTATCTATATTCCCCCAGCATCATGTTCAGGGCCTGCCACTTAGTGGGCTCCAGGGAGATGCAGAGCTGATGATTCCCACCCCTCCCCTGTACACAGGGACACATCCAAACCCCCCCGTGGAGGCAGCCCTTCACTGTCACTGAGGCCGAGCCCACCTCACACTCAGGGGCCTGCCCACGCTCTGTGCTCAGCTTCATCTCCCCACAGAGGCTCACCTGCCTTGTCTAATTTGTATCCACCTTGATGGGACATTTTGTGTCCCTGTGGTTGAGATAAGCCTGGGGTCTCAGCTCTGGTCATTGCTGCCATGTCCCTGAGCCTACACTCTCAGGCCCACAGCTTGTCCCTCTCCCAGGGACGCTGACAGGCTCCTACCAGCACATGGGTGGAAACTGACACAGTATAATTATCCATCGAGATGAGAGAAAACAAAGATTAATTCTGAGTCAAAACATGTAATTTGCCTTTGAAACTAGAACTGCTCTTTCATGTATGTTATTCAATGCTTGGGTGGAAAATAATACGAAAATGGGGACATAGTCAAGTCCCAAATCAGAGCTGTGTATCCTCCTGAGATTTGTGTTTTCAAGAGTTGCTGACAAATTGAGAACTAGGTGATATTCAAAGTTTGATGAGGGAGAGGTGTGGGGATTCGAGAGGGTGTTTATTCTATTCTTCTTAGGTGAAGGGTGGGTGCCTTTACTGTGAGTCCTCAAGGCTGTGAACTCCGAGGAAGGAGTCCTTCAGCTGTTCTCTAATGAGGGTTCCAAAGCTCAGCGCAGGGCCCTGAACTCCCCTGTAACCTTTAGGCCCAGTTTCAGGGTCCTGCCTCCCCCATCTTGAAGAACTCTTCACTAACTGATGCTCAGAGCATGAGGCTGGGGATTGGGATGGGGGGCCCTGGCTACCTAGCCCTGCCTGTGGCCAGTCCTGTCCACTTCCGGGGCCTTGGACGCTGTATCTGCACAATGGTGATCGTTACTCTGCGGATGTCAGTGCAACATGCAAAGCAAAGTGGGAAAGGATCAAGTTACTTTTATTTAGGCTGACAGAGGACCTGAAAGGGACAATCCCCAAATTAACTTGTAAATGAGATTCTATGAATTCTTTCGAGTTTATAAAAGTGAAGTCGCTCAGTCATGTCTGACTCTTTGCGACCCCAGGGACTGTAGTCTGCCAGGCTCCTCCATCCGTGGGAGTTTCTGAGCGAGAATACTGGAGTGGGTTGCCATTTCCTTCTCCAGGGGATCTTCCCAACCCAGGGATCGAATCTTGGTCTCCTCCACTGCAGGAAGACTCTTTTCTGTCTGAGCCACCAGGTAAGCTGCCAAATGCGCCTTCTAAAGGCTAACCCACCAGGATGGGGGTGAACAACTGAGACAGAGCATGAGTTTATAAAACTTTAAATTTTTAAGAACTCAACCCAGCAAGAATGATTTCTAAGGATGAACTGAGCACCTTCATCTAGAGGTGAGCTCCTCAATGTCAGGGTCATGCTTTAATCATTTATTCGTTCAAGCCTCCCCTTCCCCACTAGGGACTTGGCATAAAGTGTTGTTTTCCTAAGTGAATGAACGAAAGGATATATACATGCATCCATGCTCCATACAGCCTAGGCACTGTGGGAGAACAGAGAAGAAAAGACATGCTCCTTCTAAAGGCTAATCCACCAGGATGGGGGTGAACAACTGAGCTAGAGTACATTGTGGTGTAGACTCCTCGTGGAGCTGGGGCTCAGAGAGGAGGGACTCCCAACTGGATGGGATGTGGGTTCTGAGAGATCAGCCAGCCCATCTAGATAAATCCAGGGACTTGCCCTAGGCTGTGATGAGCTGTCTGGAAATCTGGGCCTGTAGCACAGAAGCCCCAGGAGATGGAAACATTCATTGAGCACCTCCTGGCTGCCGGGCACCGGACCATGCTTGTATCTAATCTTTAAAACCACCCTTAGAGGTTGCTGTTATTACCCTCACTTTCAGAAGGCAGAAAGAGGTTTTACAAAGCCAAGAAATCTATCTCACATCTCACGAGCTTGAGACAGAATTTGAACCTACACTGAGAGTGAGAAAGGCTTCCTGCTGGAGGTAGAGCTTAGCTGGACCTCAGTCCAGATTTGGAATAATAAACACCTAGGATCAAATCCTGCCTCTACAAAATGTCTTTGACCTCAGGCAATTTTCTTTACCTTTCTGAGCTTCCTTTTCCTCATTTGTAATATGAGGAAGAAATTATCTATGAGGAATGAATAAGACCATGTACAAAAAGTACTTGGCTTAGAAAAGAACAGTGATTAACACTGTTTTTGCTAATAACAGATTAGGGAGGAAGGTGCATCAGTACAAAGGCCCTGAGACAGCAAACCATTTGGCCAAGGTCATGGGCAAGGTCAGTGGGAAGATTTGGTCTGGCAGGAACCTTTTAAGTTGATACCATTAAGTCCTTCAAGGAGGTTGGATCACTAGGCAAGTAGGAGATGAGTTCAAGGCATAGGGTAAGGCTGGCACATCCCAGATGCCACTGGGTGTCCCTGCCCAAGTGCTCACTGGGCTCATAGCCAGCAGGCATGGGAATGTCCAGCGCTTAGGAAGGACACTCATCACCTGACCTTCTCTCTTCACCAGCCCAAAAAGCTGACCACAGCAGAGGACCTGAGGGGAAGCTTCTCGGGAGTGTGTCCTCTAAGCACTGAGCCTTTGCATCTTGACAGCAGGGGACTATCATATGTACAGGGTACATACGTGCCTGGCACTGTGCAGAGTTCTCTAACATCTCTTAATAGTCTTATAAGTGAGAATCACTGTCCCCACTTTACAGATGAAGAAATTGAAGAATCAGAGGTCTTATGAGCCCCAGTGACGCAAGAATCCTAGAGGTTGAGCTGTCAGATGGAGTAGCACATGGATATACCCAGACCAGCTTGGAATAGTGGCTGGACTCAGCCTCTCAGCAACTCCCAGTCCTGTGGGTTCCCATGTTAGATCCAGAAATGTGACCACCACCTCACTGTCTCACCCCATAATGATACCCACAGGAAACTGTGCTGTGAAGCTCTTTGGACCCTGCAGTCTCGGTGGCAGGGCTGGGATCATCTTTCCCATGCTACCCAGGGCCAGACAGAGGCTAATGGAAGCTGCCCCTGAACAACAAGCCAGTTAAGCAGGACACAAGCTCTGCTCAGCACTTACCGCAGCCTCGGCATGGGGATCGCCACTTTCTCGACCATGGGGTTCAGCCGGTAATAATCCAAAAATGTTCTCGCCACATTCCGCCCCAGCTTCATATCTGGAAGGGGTGGGGGGTGTTAAGGAGCAACTCTGGACTAGTAAGAAAAATGACAACAGTAACAAAACAGTGTCAGCTCTCACTCTTCTGTGTGCTGCATGTACTGTCTTTTTGATTTTCACAAATCCTTAAATATCAGATACTATTATTTTCCTTCTTTTCCAGGTGAGAAAATTGAGGTGCGGAGAAGTTCAATAATGTGCTCAAGGTCATACAGCCTGGAAGGAGTCTTACTCTGAAGCCTGTGTTCAGAGATTTTAGAACCTACTGCATCCTTTTGGGAATCACTGGGCTTCCATGGTCTGCAAATCAGGTGGCTCAGGGGGAGGCAGATAAGCAAGACCCAAGGGCAAGAGCCCTTTTGTTATATAGAGACCAGGGCCTGCTTGACCTTCAGGGACTAGGCAGCTACCTTGGTAACCTTGTGGGCAATGATAAAACTTTCTCACCCTAAATAGTATCCCTGGTCCGCCTTGAAGTCTACCAGTAATTAATCCTTAGGGTAAGCACTTGTATCCTGTTAAATACAAACTCCCCGGGGAAGGGGAAAGGGTCAGTTCCATATTGACCAGTAACACTTTAGTATAAATTAGCACAACTGTCATCTATTCAACAACATGGAACATAGGCTCTGTGCACTATAGTTCGTATCTCTGGATGAGCTATTTCCTCCGCCTCACTTTTCTACAGCTAATTTGTAACCATCGGCTTTCCAATTAGGTGATGTCTCTTTAGTAAGGCACAATGCTCTTCTCTCAGGTCTCTGACTGGTGCTCTTTCCCTCTGCTCCTGTGGCTTCTGAACTGACTTCATACAAAGCACTTATCTTTTATCTCATGTCCCCCAGCTCTGAACATCCAGACCATCACCAACTCTTACCCAGGGGAACTTCTTTGTCTTCATTTGGTCCAGCCTGGACCACCTGGCCTGGTCCAGCCAGTTGGTCCAGGCCTTACAGGGCCAACACACCTTCTCAGCTTCCAGACACCTCCATTTAGTCATCCCCTGCTGTCTTCCTAGAAAAGGCCAGCATCATCTTTTCCTTGAATCGCTGTCATCCTGTCCTAATGGCCTCCCAGCCATGAGGCTGCCTGCTTCTGCTCCATTTTCTATAAAGTTGCCGGTGGGGTGGGGTGAAAGGGTGGCTGTTCTAAAGCAGAGATCTGCCCACGTCATCCAACTGAGAGAAACCCTTCAGTGGCACCCAGTTGCTTTTAAAATTCAAATTTGGAACTTGATTTACTGGGTCCTTTGTAATTGGGTCTCAGTTTTATGCTTGCTGCCTCCTGCCTTCCACCCCTCAGCCTTTACATTCCAGTGATACTGAGCTTCTTTCACCTCCAGGCCTTTGTCCATTCCACTCCATCTTCCCAGATCACTCTCCCCTTTGCCCACAGGCCTGACAGGGCCAACACACCTTCTCAGCCTCCAGACACCTCCATTTAGTCGTCACTTCACTGGGACCATCTCGGCCACTACTCCATCCGGGGTCATGGCGGGGGCCAGCATATGTGAAACAGTCAAGCAAATTCTCACTCCTCACTTCAGGGTGTCTCCAGGCTGGGTTCGGACACAGCCCTGGACATGAACACCATGAACACCAGCCTTTATGGAGCACTTGCTATGTGCCTGGTACTGCACTGACCCTTTACTAGCACGTCATTTTAAACAACCCAGAGAGGAAGGCATTCCTACCTCCCTTTTGCTTTTGGAAGTTAAGAAACCTGTCCAAAGCTAAAAAACTGCCAATTGTAGACTTGAGACTCCAATCTGGGACTTTCTGATTCCAGAGCCGTGAACTTCCCTCCACTCTGGGCTGTTGCCCAGCTGGAAGGCACCTTTTCTGTCAAGGGCTGAGGCTCCCAGGCCAGTGCCTGGTGGGAGAAGGGAAAACACCAGATGAGTTGTTTACAACAGTGAGATCTGCGGCTGCCACCTGCTTTCTTCCTCTGCTTGTGACCGCTCTTCTCTGTCCCCTTCGTTAAAAAGTTCACAACTTGAAAAGCCCTGGTGTTGGGCATAGGCTTTCTGACCAGCAGACCCCAGAGGCAGTCTCACTGCCAGGGCCTGCAGCAGTTCAGTCAGGCTCTAGTTGGCTCGAGGAAACTGAATCACCATTATGTGCATCAACAGTAAGAGCTACAGGAGCGCAGAGGAAGGGAGAGGTCCCCGTGGACCAGGCTGAAAGGCTGTAGCAGAAGTTTTGGAATCGAAAATTCCAAATTCGAATTTGAATTTGCATCTAATTCGAATCCTGGCTTGGCCACATGCTGTGTGTGGCAGATGGCACTTCCCAAAGATGTCTGCACAATGCCTCCCATCTCACCTGCCATCCTGTGGTGTGATCTTGACATTCCTTCCACTGGGAGGTGGAGTCTGTATCCTCTCTCTTTGAGCCCTGGTGGGCTTATAACTTACTTGCTACCTAAGGACTGGCAGGAGTGACACTGTGGGACTTCTGAGAGGTCAGAAAAGCAGGTGTAACTCACTTTGCCTGCTGTAATGCCCCAGCTGGGGTTCTGAGCCTCCAGCAAGCAGTCTGACTGCCTTGAGGCCATCCTGCTCTGAGGAATCCCAAAACCAGCTCACAGAGGGTCTGCAGGCAGAGGCCCTGAGACTTTGGGGAAAGGCTACGTCAGAGAAAGACTCCTGGCCAGCCCACAGCCCCTCCAGCACTCTCCCGCTCCAGCTCCAGTCAGTATCTCATGGCTACTGCATCAAAGATGCCAAGCCAGACCCACTCAGCCTAACCCTTCCTAAATTTCTTACCCACAGAAAACAAGAGAGAATAACTATGGTTTTAAACATTAACTTTGGGGAAATTCGTTATGTAGCAGAGGGGAGCAAGAACACCGTGTGACCTTGCAGAAGTTCTCCCATCTCCCTGAACCTTCTTTTCTCACCTGTAAAACATGAATAACAATGCCTGCCTTGCAGGGTTGTGGTGGTGAGATAAGCAACCAGCCCATGGATGCTGAATAAGTAAGTGCATGAATGTGGCCAGAGGGAAGCCTGAACCCTTCCTCCAGACCTGCAGTGACAGCCAGACTCACTCAGCCCCAGAGCAACCCTAGGAGATCTCCCTGTAGGTCAATTCTCCTGAGCTCTACAAGACAGAGGAGTTGGGCTGTTGCAGTCAAATGCCCCACTGTGAGCTGCTGATCATTTCAGACAAGCTCTGTTTAAAAGACAGTGTTTTAAAAGGTGGGAATTGTCTGAGACAACCCTTTTTCTTTCCAACAATATTACATATTCCCTAAGCCCTGAGAGCCTCGCTCCAGTTATTTACTGCACTGGCCCTGCTGGAGCCAAGAAATGGGACGTGGGTGGGAGGAGGGAAGAGATTGATTGAACATTTTCAATTAAAACAGGCTGTCTTTGAACAAAGATTTAAGATCCAGGCAAGGAGAAAGCAATAACTCTCTTGGCTGGAACCTTCTCCAATCTATTGCAGAATTAAGAGAGAAAAAAAATTGGGGTGAAAACTCCCAACTCTTCACTGCCAACAAAAGCCTCAGAATGGCCTATAAGTTCAAAATGTCATGCTCCTCAGATTCTTCTGTCGCTCCTGATGGGTTTCTAGCCAAGGGCAGGAGCAGACAGCAGGGGGGATCAGGACCCTGGAGTCAGAGAAACAGGAGTTGGCTGGACTTGTCTGAAAATCAGACTGACTAGGTGACTTTAAAGGGTGGGTGTCAATAGCTCCAGTACACGGTGGGACCCTTTAACAAATAATGAGGGTTGGCTTATTCACATTCATTTGTTTATTCATTCATTCTAATTTGGGGGTTCTTCCCAGGTATGTACTGCCATGAAAAAGGGCTGAGACTAGGTTAGAGAAAGAGGAATTAGATGCAGTCTAGGAGAAGGCAATGGCACCCCACTCCAGTACTTTTGCCTGGAAAATCCCATGGACGGAGGAGCCTGGTAGGCTGTAGTCCATGGGGTCTCGAAGAGTTGGACACTACTGAGCGACTTCACTTTTACTTTTCATTTTCCTGCATTGGAGAAGGAAATGGCAACCCACTCCAGTGTTGTTGCCTGGAGAATCCCAGGGGTGGGGGAGCCTGGTGGGCTGCCGTCTATGGGGTCGCACAGAGTCGGACACGACTGAAGTGACTTAACAGTAGCAGAAGAGGCAAAGACTATGATGCTGGGAAAGATTGAGGGCAAGAGGAGAAGTGGGTGGAAGAGGATGAGATGGCTGGATGATATCACTGATTCAGTGGACATGAGTCTGAACAAACTCCAGGAGATAGTGAAGGACAGGGAAGCCTGGCATGCTGCAGTTCATGGGGTGGCAAAGAGTCGGACATGGCTTAGTGACTGAGCAACAGCAAGAAGACGATACTAACATATCCCAAATAGCTGCATTAATGAACAGGCTGTTGCATTGTCACCTTCACAAAAGCAACTACCACTTTTTCCCGGCACACCCTGCGCACCGTGCAGTGTGGTTATTTACTATTGACAATCCCCATCACATCCCTGCGAGGCCAAAGCATAATTTGACACATATTTTACAGGAAACTGAAGAAAGGAGAGTCTGCATAATTGACCCAGAGTCTCGTGGCTAGAAAGTGATAGAAGTGGCATATGAACCTGAGTGTCTTTTTAACACCATGCATGTTTTCTCCTTTCATGAGTGTGGTCATAAATTCAAACACAAATTCTGCAGGCATATGGCAGATTTAATTCCAAGTGGAGGAATTGTGCAAGTCTTCAAGGAAGTGGACTATAACAAAGATTTGAAGGACAAAGACAAATCTGAAATGGGGAGGAAGAGATAAATGAGCATCAGTACAAGTGGGGAGTGTGGCTGTGGTCCATGATTCTGTGCCAGAACTAAGACAGAGAAGGGTCCGCAGGCCCTTAGTGTAGAGGGCAGGTGGGCTGGCGACAGATTAGTGAAGGCTCTGAAGGTAAAATTATGGAATTTAAACTTCTATTCTGTTGGTAATAAAAACCAGAGTGTATCTATCATTGTATCCATCATCTGTTCACTCAATCTATGCTTGTTGATCACCTACTATATTCAACTTCTCTAGAAGGCATGGGATATACTTTGCTTAAAAACAAACAAAAAACAACCAACCAAGATGACAATTCTTAAATCTATAAGCAGAAACAGTAACAAAAGAATAAAAAAATCCTAAATAAATACATAGTTGTGATTTTAATAGTGCTAGGAAGAAAATGCAGAGTCTATAACTGAGGGCAATGTGGGTGCTGCCTTAGAGAGGAGGTGTGGGCAGGCTTCTGCAAACTGAGAGTGGGCAGTGGGTAAGCGTCTATGAAGGAGGAACGGTGGGTGGGAGAGAGGGGCTGAAAGAGGGCTGTGGAGAGGCAGGCAGGGGCTAGATACTGTGGCGCCTTATTCTGGGTCACCTGAAGGAATCTGGATTTTCTAAGTGAATGGGAAGAGTCTAAGTGAATGAAGAATTTTAGGCAGGAAAATGAGATGATCTGATTTATAATTTTAAAAGGTCATTGTTTTGCTAAAAAATAAGAAAGCAAGAGTGGGAGCAAGCACTTTAGCCAGGTGACTACCGTGATGGACCAAGGGAAAGAGGGGACCCTGGAACAGGACAAAGATAGTAGAGATGGAAGATACGTCCTTGGGGGAAGAACTAGCAGGACCTGCTGACAGATTAGACGTGGAGCCTGAAAGAGAAGATGGAATGAAGGGTGGTAGCTGGGTAGATGGTGATGCTGGGCTCTGGAATGTGAAAGACTGAGGGAAGAAAAAGACTCAGGGGAGAGGTTAGGAGTTCAACCTGACTTCAAGATGCTTATGAGACATTGGGAACCCTGATCCTGAGTCAGCAATATGAAAAGGTCAGATAATGGAAGTGGTTTCTGAACCACCAGCTCTTTAGGACTACTCATGCCTAATGCTTACGGCCTGAGTGGTCTGTCCCCTGCTGCTCACTCTCCACCCTCTCACCCCTGGCTCTCAGAAGGCGTCCAAGGTCCCTGGGAGAATGGCAGTGACTGAAGGACCCTTTGTCCTCATGTCTCAGGGGCTTGGATCTGGAGCACTGAATGAGCCCCTAAATGGGAATCAAGAGACCAATCTGGTTTCAACCAGTAACTTGTCATGGGATCGTAGCCATTTCCTTTCTCTAGGCTTTACTTTGCTGTGGGTAACATGTATGCTGTCTCAAGTTCTTTCCAGGGTTAAGAAAATATATTCAAGCAATTCTCAACACCATAAGCTTTTGAAAAACCCCGTCCTCATTCTTTCACTCAACAAATATTTATTGAGAAGCTACCTACTCTGTGCCAAGTGAGTTTTAGGTGCTTGGCACAGTAAACAAAATTGACCAAGATCCACGTCTTCATCAGACTTACACTCTAGGTACTGGGGACAAACTGCGAATCTAGTACATTCGTACATTATCCAGATGCCAGAGAGTGGTGAGTGCCATGAAGTGAAGATAAGCAAAGGGCAAGGGGATGCTGGGAGAAAGGCGGCAGATCATGGCAGAAAGCAGAGTGGGCAGAGAAGGCCTCTTTGGTGAAGTGGGGCTTCAGTGGGCTTGGAGGGGGTGGGGGAGCTGGAAAGCATGGGGAATGAGTGACCTTCCTTGTCTGAACAGGACCTCTGACCAGTCACTTCCTAACTGGGCTCCTGCTAAGTCCAGCCCAATCCCACCACTGGGGATAACAGTCAACCTTGGGCATGGGTTCTCCCTGGTAGGATTCAGGAACATCTCCTTCTTGTCATGTGGCAGTTTCCTGGCTGATTAAAGGTCCTCCCACCTCCCAAGGCAAAGCCAGAGGGGACGCCTCTCACATCCTCCCACCTGACCTGTGACCTCCCTTTCCTGGCCTGCTCCTTCCCAGACCCTCATCTCTGAAGTTGGCTCCATACTCCTCTCTCCCTGAAGCACGTCCAGAACCACCAGCGAGCACTTGTAGCCTCCCTGCCCTGTTCTGCAGGGAGCTAAGGAGCAGCCCCACGCAACAAATAACATATTTTGCTTCTTCTCTCCCCACAGTTGTGTACTGCAGGGAGATCTGATTGCTATCCCCATTTTGCAGATGAAAAATCAGAAGGAACATGTCCATTGAGGCTCATGAGATACTAGCACAAAGAGGACTGAAGCTCATTCATTCACTTCTTCATTCATTTACCCAGATATTCATTAAATGCCTTCTATGTGCCAGACACAATTCTAGAACCTATATTACAACGACAAGACAAACAGATACAGTCCCTGTCCTCATGAAGGTCTTTTTTTGCCATCATCCAGCCTCCAAATATGAAAATGGAACTCCTACCTGCTCCCTGCTGGGAAGCCCCCACCTAGAATTCTTTCTCTGGTCATATTCCCACCCACGCCAGCAACAGATGATCGTCATTAAGGGGACTGATTAATTCTGCAGAGGAGCAGGCCAAGGAAAAGTGATCCCTCTTTGGTAAGGCTGACAGCACTGCTGGAATGTTAAGAGGCAACTGTCCAGGAGCCTCTAGGTAAAGCCAGAAGAACAACGTGATATGAAGGATCTTTGGTGTCTGCCTCCCTCACCCATCCTCCCACGGCGTCGGACAGGTGCACGGCTAAACAGATGAGTCTGTCTCTCAAGTGCAGTGTGAAGGCTGCAGATGTAATTGCAGAGTCCACTCCAATCACAGCCAACTCCTAAGGCACTTCCTGAGGTAAGGAGGCCGGCAGAAAAGACAAGGGAGACGCAGCGGGGTGGTGGGGGTGGCGGGAGGAAGAGACAAAGATGCAGGAAGGTACAGAGACAAATGGGTCAGGGTGGAGCAGAAAGATAAGTGAGGAGAGAAAGCTCATCAGGGGGGCTGAGAGAAAGTCAAACTTGAAAACGAGAGAAAGGACAGAGGGGCAGAGAGAGAGAGAAATGTAGGAAGTAGATAACAGAGTGAATCAGAGAGACAGAGAGAGAGAGATGCAACTGTAGACAGGGAGGGTGAGAGAGGGAGGGAACGGGAGAAAGGCAAAGGGTGAGATAGAAAGAGACAAAAGCAGAAAAGCAAGTATAAGAGGTGAAGACGGTAAGTGATATGCAGCAAGACTGAAAAGTAGAGGCAGGAACAGAGAAAGAAAGGCAGAGAAGGACAGAGAGAAGGAAGGGAAAGACTGATGGACGGGAAGGAAGACCTCCTCTTTGGTAAGTGAGGTGCAGCTCAAAAGGGTAGGGTATATTCTGAGAGGCTCACTTCAGAGAAGAGGGTACAGGTATACACGGTGGAGAGGTGTCCAGGTCATGAAACAACACTGGATGTTGGGAATAGCTGTGAGGCTCTATATATGCGTTTCCAGTTGCCACTGTAACAAAGCACCACACACTTAGGGGCTTAAAACAAAAGAAACTCAGTGTCTCACAGTTTGGAGGCCAGGAGACTGAAATCCATTTTAATGGGCCACACGCCCTCTTGAGGCTCTAGGGGAGAAATGGTTCTGGCCTCTCCTGGCCTCTGGTGGCTGCCGGCATTCCTAAGCTTGTGACCACATCATTCCAGTCTCTATGATCACATCTCCCTCTGCCTTCCTCTTAAAAGCATATATGTGATTGCATATAGGGCCCACCCAGATAACCCAGGACCATCTCCCACCCCAAGATCCTTAACAAAGACATCTGCAGAGATCCTGTTTCTACATAAGGTAACATTTATATCTCTAGGTTCCAGGGTTTGGTATCTGGACCATTTGGGTTGGGGGTGGGGGGTGGATTTGCATGCTCCCTGGGTTCATCTGATTGGCAAGAGCTGAGGATGAAGACTCTGTCAGTGTCAGAAGTGGAACCCTGGCTCTGTGTGGGGCGCTCAACCCAACCATGTGACACTCAGCATCACTCAAAGTTGCCCAGCACCTCCCACATAAGCAGCAAGTGGATTTGTAGGATTTGGATCCAGGTAAGCCTAAGTCCAGGATCCTTTTTATCTGCATTGTTTGCGACCTCTCAAGGGCAGGGAATACTCGCACTGGACCGTGTGCTGCTTAGTTGACTTCTTAAAGTCAACTGTAAACCTGCCACCACTATCCCTTTAATTCAGATCCTTATTTCTTATCTGAACAATTGCTTCAGCCTCCTAGTCGGTCTTCTTGCCTTCAGTTTCTCCCCATTTTCATTGAGAGTGACATTCTCACAGTTGTAACCTCATCACTACCTGACTTACAACCCTAAGCTGATTCCTGTACAAGACCTAAACCCTGAAATCTGGCATTCCTGGCTTTCCATAAACTGGCCTAAGCCTTGTCTCTTGACACTGTGTCCTGTGATACCATTAAATGTGGGTTTTAGGATCTGAAAGCATTGGTTTTAATCTTGGCTGCTTGGGCAAGTTACTTACCTTCTCTGAGCATCAGTTTTCTCATCTCTGAAATGACCTACCTCACAGTACAATTGTGCTGATTAGAAATTATATACCCAAAGCACTCAGCACAAGGCTGCCATGTAGCAGCTTTAAAAATGATCATTATTTATAGGCCTGTCATTGCCAACAAAGCATGAGCTCTTTAAGGACAAGGGTGTGTCAGGTTCATATTTGTTTCCAGAGTCATTTAACACATGTTAGGCCTATTAACAGAGGCAGGGAAAAGACAAACAAACAAAAAAGACAAGATTAAAGAAGGAGAAAAAGAAGGACAGAGAGACAGAGGGACAGAGAGATGAAAAAAGTATTTTAAAAATTCTATGTTCGGGGGCTTTCCTGGTGGTCCAGTGACTGACACTCTCAATGCAGGGGCCCAGATTTGATCCCTGGTTGGGGAACTAGATCCCACATGCCTCAACTAAGAGTTTGCATGCTGCAGAATAGAATTAGAAATATTTGTAAAGCAAAACTGATATGACATGAGGGTTGAATGTAGCGTGCTTGCAGAGGAGGCTGGACTAGGAAAGGTGTCAAAGCTAGCTCACCAGATTCATGACTCAAAGAACAGGGTAGAGATGTCCCTGTTACTCCTGGACAAGTTGTCTGAATGTGACCCCTAGAAGCCAGGAGCTCTGTGCTCCCCAGAGTAGCTTTCTTGGCACCCTTCTGACCTAATTTAATTTTGCTGCACAGTTGTGCTAGGCGACTTCCCTGATTCCTAAAATGAGGCTCCATTGGAATGTCTGGTTTCTGTCGTTTCCTGGTATCTACTGCTCTGTGGGGGGATGTCTTGGTTTCATGTCAGGCAAAGCTGAAGGTTTCTGACTCACAAGATGGGGAACAAGCTGGGCTTAAACGTCCCATGAGACCAACACATTTATCCAATCTTTGGGAGAGAATGTATTTTCTCTGGAACTTTTCTGCTCTCACTCTCCCACACCTCCATTGGGCCAGCTGGCCTGTTGGTCTGCCTGGCTGCCTCCCTCCCTCTGACAAATGCTAAGCAGGATCTGCTCACTGTCAGGCTATCAAACATGCCTGTTACACATCTCATTCAGTCCTGCTCTGTTTTAGTAACAATAAAACAACAAGTCATGCTCTATCCCATGTTCTCATCTCTCCATCGGGCAAGAGGATTTCTTAGACCAGTCATGTGCCACTTCACACTCCATGCACGGCAGACCTCCTGCCTCACTGGCTCCAGGTAACTCCTACCAATTGTTTAGCCCTCAGCTCAACTGCCACTTCCTCCAGAAAGCCTCCCCTGACCTTCTGGCCATGCCAGTGCCACGGTCACACACCCTCCTGGACCTGCTGGCACTCCTTCATGGTCGACTCACATTGGCAACTCTACCTGTGTCTAGGATACTGTCTCCTCTGCAGACCATTATTAAGTTCTGTGGGGATAGAGTTGCCCCTTTCCTGGCCAGCAGAGCACTGACTTCCTCTGGCCACAGTGATCGGTCAGTCATGGCATAAGTCCAGTGAGACTCAGTTCTGGGGCTTGTGAGAGAGAGAATCACCTTTAATGTGGAGAGGGTGGGCTAGGCACCAGGAGATGACATTTTGCTTCCAGAGGGAAGAGAGCCTGTAAGAGAATGGAGCCAGTGTTCAGGTGGCAGCTTGACACCAAGATGACCTTGCTTGAGTCTCTTGATCCAGGCACTCCTAAGACCAGTGTTCCTTCAGATCTTAAAATTTTCTAAGCTAAGTAACTCCCCTTTTTACTTAAGTCAGTTTGAGTTGGGTTTTTTGTCACTTGCAACGAAAGGAGTTCTGCTACTACAGGACCTTGGAGTTTACCTCATCAAACGTCCTAAACTTACAGAGGCGGAAGAGACAAAGTCACATAGACTTTTTTATACACAATCAATTTTCCAAATAAATGTATTTCCTCACTTGCTTTTATCTGTTTTCTGCTGACCAGAACAGGGGCATGTTGTCCTCCAACCCAGATAGGGTCATAGAACATTGATCTTGGTCAAAGCATGCCTAATCTTTCTCCACCAGAGAAAGTTTCTTAATCCAACTCCTCAGGAACCAGTTTTATTTTCCATTACAATGTTTTTATCCTCCAGGTAGAATTGCTGATGACCGTCCTTTCTCCTCTACACAGAGTAATCAGCAGCAATTAATTCTAATAACAAGGAGACAGCGAGAATGAACAGAGCATTAATTAGATGGAAGTAATCAGTCTCCCTTGTCCACAGTTGTTACCTGTCTGCAGGAAAATATGAGCAAGCACATGCGTGCATGCACAAGCACACACTTGTGTACACAAACATACGCACAAACACACACATGCACTTCTCCCAACCCCCAATCAACCAAGGCTCAAGGAGAGGGTACAGAATGAGCATGCTGTCTGATCAGCATGGAGCTGTATAAAAAAGAAAGTCAAGGGCTCTGGAGCGACAAAGATCCCACTGCTAACCAGTTGCTTAAACTTGGCCTCCTCATTTGTAAAATGGGGACACACAGACCTACTTCAAAGTGGTTTAGAAGATTAAATAAGAATATTGTACGCAAAGCACTTTTCACTGGTGTGTAGCAGGAGCTCAGTCAGTGCTAGTTTCCTTTCCTTCCACATCAAACACCTTTTATGCTGGTGGAGAATAAAGGCCTAATGTGATCTGAAAGTTTAGATCCTTCGAATGCTCTTGATCAGCCAAACCTCTGGATCCTCCCCTTAATCCTGTGCCCCTGTCCTTCCCCAGTCTATACCAATACACACAGAGACACACAGACACCCACACACTCATTGGCCTGCCACTTTCCTTTTTGGGACTATAAATTCTGGGAGAGCAGTTTAGTACCCTCATTGCTCTCACAGTACCTGGTACACAGCTAATGCTGAATGGACACTTGTTAAATAATCATCTATGAAGCCTGTGCCTTTGCTCATGTTTGCACTCTATCTTAGTCTCCTTCCTGGTCATCTTTCAAGGCTTAGCGTGCCCAGCACAGCCATAAGTAAAAGAAAAAAAAAAAAAAAAAAAAGGCTTAGCGTAGACCCCACCACGTCCTTCACAAAATTTTAGAACCTTGTTCCTGGAAGTACTCCCTTCTCCTCTGAACTCCATTCCTCTTTTATAATACCTATAGCTTTCCACCATATGATGTAAGATATACATGGATGACATAAGATATATATGGGTATCTTTTTTTCCTGTCTTCTTAAGTTCCTTCAATCAATCATTCAACCAACTCCTTGAGTAAATGCTGAGTACCACGGATACAGAGAGACACCCAGTTGTGTCTATGTCTTGAGATGTTTAAATTCAGACTAGTCCTTGAGCACAGCCACCATGTCTGACTCATATTTCTCTTCCCCAGGCCTTAGACCATGGTAGGTGATCCTTAAATATTTGATAATGGCAATGGGTTTTCCAGGACAGTACCTCTGGAATGGAACATCAATGGGTCTTGGGAGGTCATCCAAGGCAAGTGAGCTTCTTGAGGTTGGTCACAGATGTCCCTGAGCTTTCTGAGGGAAAGGATTCTGTATTCTAGAAGAAGATCTGGGTGGGGGTGGGGGTGGGGGGTGGGTAATTAGCCCTGCCCTTAGATGATGTCATGCAGATGCATTCAAATCAAAAAACCATGAATCAGCTGAGACTTGGTACCCAGGGATGTATGATTTAGTAATAAACCCACAGAAGCTGTGACCTGAGGAAATGCCCATCTTTTCCACCAGGTTTCACAGTGATGTTGTTCAATTCAGTTGCTCAGTTGTGTCCAATTCTTTGCAACTGCATGGACTGCAGCACACCAGGCCTCCCTGTCTGTCACAACTCCTGGAGTTTGTTCAAACTCATGTCCATTGAGTTGTTGAGGCCATCCAACCATCTCATCTGTTGTCCCCTTCTCCTCCTGCCTTCAATCTTTCTCAGTGATGTTTGTTGTATGAGTCATTCACCCATTTTGGATCCACCTCAATTTTATTAAACCAGAAATTATGAACAACTACTTTGTTCCTGGCAGATACAGAGGTCAATCAGACAGGAGTAGCCCCCTTTGAGAGTTCATAGTCTACCAGACATTATGCAAAGGAACATCATAGAGAGATGATGCAATATCCCTATATTGTGCAGTCCTTTGTTTTCAGAACCTGAAGAAGACTCCTCATTGCGTTCAGGATAAATTTCCAATCTCTATCTGGAAAAACAACCTTTTATAATCTGAAGCCTGCCTACCTGTCCAGCCTCTTCCCCACACCCACCCTGTGCCCTGGCCATGCTGCTGCTGCTGCTAAGTCGCTTCAGTCGTGTCCGACTCTGTGCGACCCCATGGACTGCAGCCTACCAGGCTTCTCCGTCCATGGGTTTCTCCAGGCAAGAACACTGGAGTGGGTTGCTATTTCCTTCTACAATGCATGAAAGTGGAAAGTGAAAGTGAAGTTGCTCAGTCGTGTCCGACTTTTAGCAACCCCATGGACTGCAGCCTACCAGGCTCCTCCGTCCATGGGATTTTCCAGGCAACAGTACTGGAGTGGGGTGCCATTGCCTTCTCCATACTTTAATGCTAATCATTTCCAAGGCTCCATTATCACCCATGTCTTTGTATGAGAGATGCTGTTCCAAAATTCTCTACCTAATTAACTTCTGATGATCCTTCAATATGAAGCAAAAGTACCAAAATAGAAGTATGCACAGGAGTATCACATTTGTAAAGTGGAAATAATTCAAAATATTATGGTCTTAAGAAAGCTTCTTTTTTCCTTTCTCTCTCTACCCCACTCTTTCTTTCTTCTTCTGTCAAAAGGGCAGATTAGATTAGATTAGCTCTACCAACACTTTTGAAACTGGAAGTGTTGCTATGGGTATAAAACCCCCTCCATATCCCCCTTTTCTTGCTTTTAGAAAAAGATTTTAGTCTCCTAGGTCTTCCCTGAGTTTCAAAGAGCAGACTCAAGCAGTTACTAATAACACAAGTGAGGTAATGCAGAAACAAAGGTAAAATAGTCAAGCAAGACAAGTAATATTAGCTTGAGCAATAGTTTGGTGATAAAAGAGTTCTAGTTCCTCCTTAAGGGATATATAACAATCCAATGCACATCGTTGAGTTGTTCTGCAGGAACTAAGACACCCCCCGCACTGCCAACCCAGGGGGAGGATGCTGACTACATGTTGAACGCAAGCACAAAGTCTGGTTGGAACCAGAAGGTTGATGACCGACATTACTGAAACATCACTTTGTTACCTCACTGCCAACCACTGAAAGTCCATGAGCTGACCATGCAACCTACAACCTCACCCCCAAATTTGCCTTTAAATACCCTTCTTTGAAATCTGTTAGGGGAGTTTGGGTCTTTTGCTGCATATTCTCCTTGCTTGGTGCCTGCAATAAGCACTGTACTTTCCTTCACCGCAACCCAGTGTCATTAGATTGGCTTTGCTCTGCGGCGGGCAAATGGACCCCAGTTTGGTCTGGCAACACTTTTAAGATGCAGTAATCACACATTAATCTTTGTATTGGGTCTTTGGAAGTCATGATCAATCTGGCTGAGCTATGCCTTTCCTTACGGGTTTTGAAAACATCCCCAAAACCAATTAACTAGACTGTAGTCTTGGTTTCCTAGAGAAAATTCCTCTGAATGGCAAATTCCTCCACATTCAAAATCTTTCCCTTCCTAGATCTTGTTCCTGCCCAGGATTACAATTTTCTCCCTTAAAAAATACTCTAAGAGATCACGATGGCCTCTTATTTTAGAGCAGTGAGGGGCTCATGCACGGCTCTGGGCTCTCTGACCCTTGTGGAATGTCTTCCTCTTCTTCCCACTCTTGCTTTGTCTCTTGGTGAATGTTTAATCACCCTTGTATCCCCAGCTCAAAATCTATCCTATCAAGGAAGTCTTCCCAGATCCCTTGAGGCTGAATTAGTTGCTCAGTTGCTCTGTTCTCTGTGTACACACAGAATTCTGTATCTATCTTTTCCTTAGCTTTAAGCACATTGTTTTATAATCTCGGCCAGATCGTGAGGTAGGTTAGGCAGCAGGTACTGGCTACCATTTTTGTTGAGATGAAAATATAGCAAATTAGAGAGAATTATATTTATCAGAACTCTCACTAATATGTGGTTGGAGGGAAATCTGAGACCCAGGGAAGTGAATTTACTTTTGTTTAAATTATCAAGCTAGAAAGTGATTGAACTGAGATTCAAATCTGAGGACTCCCAAATCAGTGCTCATGTTAGTTATTCACTCAATCACATCTGCTAGCAGCTAACTGTGCATGAGGCACTGTCCCAGGCATTGAGATGCAAAACTTCAAGCATGGCTGTCTCATGGCAGGTAATGACAGAGCGGAAGCAAATCCCTTATATTGGTCTCTGGTCTCCAGATTTGAGGCTGTCCTGTTCCACTGTGGGATTTCACCACTAGGAAGCTCCATGGCCAGCTTCCCAGCCTCGCCCTCTCCCTAGGAGACAGCAAGGCTTCCTCGGAACAACCCTTTCCTCTGCACCGAAATCTTTGGCTCTGCCCTCTGTGGAAAGACAGCCAAGGCTGCTGCCAAGTTCATTAATAATTTTGGCTTTCTGGAGGAAGGAGTTGGATTGCTTTGCTCTTCAAATATCAAAACATCCAATTAACACAGCTAATTAGCATCACTAGCAGCAGTCAAAAGAATGGCAATTTAGATGTGGATTTCAAAGGTTTCCTAGTTGCAGGCCAAGGCAACCCATCTCTTGCTAATGACAAGAGTTTCTTGTTTAGGCAATTCTACAGCAGCCATCAATTAGCTTAGCCACTGGGCAGAGACTGGCCGCATCCCCGAGTCATTTGTCTAATCAGAACTGGGGCTAGAGAGTAAGAGACAGAATAGGGTAAGAGAGGGATGGAGGGAGAAGGGATTGAAAGAGAGAGAGAGAGAATGAGAACAATAGAGAAACATAGAGAGTGAGAGCTGCAGAGAGAAGTAACACACAAAGAAACTGTCGAAACAGAGAATAAGTGAGAAAGAGGGAAACGTGAAAGGTGACATTCAGATAAATGGACAGCAGTGATATAGGTACAAAGAAAAAGACATAATTTCCTAAATATAGAAAAGATATTATAAAAAAATGTTCGACCACCAGTAGCTTTGGGAAGGTCGCTGTTCATTGGGAAACCTAGTGTTCTGATCTGTAAAATCAGGCTTAGCTGTGAGTTCTGATTAAAATTTGTCAAAGTTCAACCGCTATGGTGAGATCCAAGAGAAGAGAGATGAGGAGACCAAAACCAGGGTTTTCTCTTCCCTTCTCATACTGGATGTTGGTCTTCCCACGTGCCTTGGTTTCTCTTCAGAAAGTCAGGCGTGAGGTCAGTATTCCTCCATTTGTGTACTTTCTCCTGTAAACCCAGTGGGCCCAGCAGCCAGGGCTCCAGTCAGCCAGGAGCACCGCTGTCTTCCCCAAGGAAGGAAATCAATGGATCTCGCATGGTGTCCACCTCAAAAATGGCTTCTGTGTTTGCCTCCGCCCTGGTTCAGGCCTCAGGGTTGTGTCTCAAGGTGACTGCAACTGGTTTCTCCTTGCTGCTGTCCAGTCCCTTCTCATCATGGTTGCCAGAGTGACGTTTCTAAGATGCAGATATGACCCTGTATCTAACTTAAACCATTTTTAAATAGATTCTATTAAATAGATCCTATTTAATAGAATCTATTCTATTTAATAGATTCTTACTTTCTCTAGATCAAGTCCAAACCCATTAAACATGATATTCAAGGCCCTCCTCTGGGTTGTTTCTTGCCATCTTCTCTGCAGCTTTCTCTTGACCCATATCTCCCACTCTCTACCCTACACTCACATACCAATTACACAAGATGATGTGGGGTCACCTGGGCGATCTGGTAAAGATCATACATCTTTACCTCTGGGTTCTTCTTCATACAGTCTGGCCCCTGCAATACCTTAATTGATCCCAGCAATTTCTCTGTGGCTTTCTATGTCTATGTTTCTGTTTATACACATCCCCTGCCTATTAGCTTGTTCTTTTTACAGCCTCATCTCTTACCCATCAGGTACACAAGGGTCACAAACTCAAATGTCTTCAGACCCTGGGCTTATAATATAAATATGTGCAATGACAGGTGTGAAACAATAGGGGGCATGTCAAATTGGACAGTGAAAGCCACACTCCAAGACCTTCAAACTTCAACATTAAACCAACCACTGGGCACCAAACATTCTCCTGGCCAAATCTACCATCTGCAGGAAGGAATCAGTGATGGGCCACCAGTTGGTGATGCACCATCTGTAAGTTAGAGCTCAGCTTGCCTACAAAGTCCTCTATGCTCAGACTCTATTTCCATCTCCTTGCACCTGGTTCCCTGGGGCGGGGGCATTTCCACAGCCTCTGCTGTTTCCTCCCCTTTGGGCCCTGCAGGGGTGTTAGCTGTGTGTAAACAGCTGCAAAGAGCACTAACATTTACAGTGACTAGGCCAATCCCATCATGTGTCTGGCCCAGGCAAGATGTTATTAATCAGCATTTTAATGAAGCCTAATTACTGCAGATGATGCCTCCCACCAGGTAAGACAATGGTTACAGATGGGAGCAAACCAGGAAATCACTGCCCTTTCCTGGAGCTGGCCTCACTGCAGCACCAGAGGGTTAACTCTGGGAGGACTGGACAGCTGAAGTGAGGAGAGTGCAGCAGAGGGCTTGCTCCCAGTGAGAAATGACCTTTCTCCCCAGGGCCTCCAGAAACACTGTCTGGACTGTGCGTGGAGCTGATCTTCTAGCTGGGGATTAATTCTTTCAGCAAAGGATCACCATCTCTTCTGAGATCTCCTTCATCTGACACTCTGTCTTTGCAGATATGACTGGGTCTCTATTTCCAGCATCCACTTGCAAGTCAGGCCTTGGTGAGGCATTAGAGTCAAAAAATGGTCTCTGTTTCCTCAACTCTTTGCTTTTTCTCTCTGTTCCTCCATTCACTCCTCTCTTCTCTCTACAGCACTCAAGCACCAGCGACCCTCACAGTCCCAGCCTCTGTCGCTGATTAGTGAGGGGTTAAGAGTACAAGCTGTGGATCAGATAGTGCTGGTCCAGACTCCGATGCCCACATCTATCCGCTGTGACTTTGGGAAGGTTACTTCATCTTTCTGACCTTCAGTGTCCTCATCAGCCACAGGAGAGCAATAATCTCTGCTCTGTCTTCTTCACGTGGCTGTTTTGAGATTACGGAAAATTCCTAAGGCAGTGCCTGACACCTAGCCAAGTCCTTTCCCTAATTCTGAAACTTCACTGATAAGTCAGTTGGTGGCAGAAATCCTTGGTCCTTGCTGGACATTTTCTTTCTTGATTGGAGAATGAAGCATGGATTTTACAATGCTCCCAAAATCATACCAAGAGGACATTCTCACTGGTCTAGGGTAAAATGACCTGACTCCCCTTCTCTATCTCCTCCTATATACACTACCCACTCCTCCTGTTAAATCACTGATTTCTTCATGCAACTCTGTTACTCAAGAACCTTCTCTGGCTCCCTGTTGCCTATAAGCTAAAACCTCATATTAGTACTAGAGCATCCAAGGCTTTCTTTGATCTGGTCCCACAGGACTTTTCCAACTTCAGTTCCTAAGCCTCCTTTGAATGAACTCCCCAGTCAAGATAGGCCAATGTCTTAACATGCTTAGTTCTACCTTTATTTAGTTCTCAGCCTTTACTCAGGATAATCTACTCTCCAGAACACCTTCACTGTTTCACTGCTAGATTGTAAATTCCTCCATTGGACGGCTGGAGGCAGACGCTATTTCGTTTTGAATCTTAGCATCAGTAGAACTAGACACAATGAAGACCCTCAATATTTTTTAAGGTGAACTAAACACTACTCTTTCAAATTCTGCTTTGCAGTTCAGAACAGATCTGTTTGGATGATCTGATGTAGCCAAGTTCAGAATCTGAAGCCAACAGACCTGGGGTTAGACCCAAGTCCTACCACAGTGATGGTTAATTTTATATATCAACTTGTCTGGGACACAATGCCCAGATAAGTGTTCAAACATCATTCTGGGTGTTCGTGTGAAGACAATTTGAATTAGATTATCACTTAATAGGTGAACCTTGAGTAAAGCAGATTACTCTCCCTAATGTTAGTGGGCCTCATAAGATCAGTTGACGGATCCCATGAGAAAGAATGAATTCTGTAGTGGACAGCCTTCAGACCTGAACTGCAACATTGGCTTTTCCCAGGGTTTCCAGCCTGCTGGCCCACTCTTCAGATTTTGGACTTGCCAGCCTCCATAATCACATGAGCCATTTCCTTAAAATAAATTTCTTTCTATATAGACACACATCCTATTGGTTCTGTTTCCCCGGAGAACCTTGACTGACTTGTACACTCACTTACTGGCAATGCACTTCGTCAAGTTATTTTACCTGGCTGAGCCTTTGTTATCTAAGCTGGAAAATGAGAATAATTGTTCTTCCTTCACAGGGTTGTGGTGATGATTCATTGAGACCCTGTCTGTATGTGAGAGCCTTGTAAATTGTGAGCTCAGGACCTTGCTAAATCTTGTTATCAAGGCCCATCACCTCCAGGAAGATGTCCCCACCTGCTCCAGCCCTCTTTACTCTCAGACATTCCTGAGCTCTAAGGCAGTCTGGACCCACACCTGACCATCTCCGTCTTTTCTTCTGGCATCTAAGTACACCTGATGCCCAGCACTGGATGGAAGACAGAGAAGGTGGGGATGGAGGGCAACGGAAACACCCAGTATAGACAACCTGGGGGCAGCTGGCAGAGCTAGAGCAGAGGCTGCCATGAAGGATTCAGACTCAGCACTGCAGTCTGTTGGGTCTTGAATTGAAATGCAGCCCATTGCTCTTTGTCTCCACAGGGTAATAAAAAAAATCCTCAGACAGTGTGTTATGGATACAAAGGTGCAACACTGGATGTCTGCTCTCTGCTCGCCATCCGAGAGAAGGGAGACACGTCTGGGGCCTGAAGGAGACAGACCTTGTGGGGTGGGGAACAGATCAGAGCAGACAGCACGTCCTTGGCAGGGCAGGGAGGGCCTGGACCCCCATGCTAAGTCAGTGCTTCCCACTCTTTCATGCTGTGACACACAGAGTGAATGATGATATTTGTTTGCACATTGAAGGAAGAAAGGTGGGACTGCCTTTTGCTGGAGGTTACTGGCTCCAGAGCAGTCCTGGGCTGCTCCAGGACTGTGGAGCAGTCTGTGCGCGGGTGGTGGTATCAGTATAAGGTATAAGGCTGTGCGTGGGTGGTGGTATCAGTACCCTGGTGGGAATCTCCATGGTCTACTTTGCTCAACAGCTGGGAGCACAGAAGATGCTGTGGTACTCCCAGGCTGACCTGATGGAAAGCTCAGCCGGGAAGACTATTGGCCTCCAGCCCCAATGGGGTCTTATGGTTGCTGTCTCTCTCTATGGGTCAAGAATCCTGCAAACCTGATAATGCCATCACCCCTCATTCAGAATGGCTAGTATCTGTATTTCTCAGGGGAACACATAAAACAAGGGCCTCACCCCTCTTCTCATTCCTGTCTCCAATAGCTGTATCTTTTTTCTTTTAAACAACATCCAGTTTTCCCCCATTTTCTCTCTCCCAAGTCTACACATGGCTAGCTTGACTGATGTAGGATAAACTCAGCCAGAAGGCAGGGCTCCAGGCTGGCTCAGCTGCAGGTGGGTCTGCAGTGTTCATTCTGGGGCCAGACTGAGGTAGAAGTGTCTCCCTGTGGCATCTCTTTTCCTGGTTGATCACTAGAATGGCCAATGCCAAGCCAAGCTTCACTGGCACACTGGAGACCTCCATCTTGGTCATTTCTATTAGCCTCCCATTCACCAAAGCTGGTCACCCAGATACACCCAACATCAGTGGGGCAAGGGAGAGTGCTCTGCCCATAGTCCCTCCTGGCACTTGAAGCTCCAGACATTCCCAGCTCCTGAACATATGTGGTGTTGGGTCTTAGGCCTGACCCCAGAATGTCCATTATTTATAGTGTCTGCACATCAACTAATCCATCAGATTGTACATAGCATCCTGGAATATAGGGACCTTCTCTGACCTATTTCTGTGTCTCCAGGAACACAGTATGAGGCCTGACATAGAAGCAGTGCTCAGAAACACTTCCAAAAATAAATTAGTAAATACTTGAACAAAGTAATCGTCAGTTCCTGGGCCCTTTTGTTTTCTATGCACTCACTTCCCTGTCTACTGGACGCAGGGGTCTCTATGTATGTGTGTTGACCCTGGACCCACTGGGGTATGGCTCCAAATCCTGGGTCTAGGTCCCAGTAGGTCTAAGACACACTGTACAGGGTCAAAGTCCCTTGACCTTATGACTGAATTTGAGTTTACAGAATGCCCAAATAGGGAAGAACATTAGAGACTTCTTGGTTCAACTGCTCCCGTGAAGGAATAAGCAATGTCTTATTCCTCTTTAATATTCAATGCCAAGCACAGGACCTGGTATAAAGTGGGTGCTTGGTAAATATTTGATTTTGCATGAATCCCTCTAATACTTTTATAAATAAGAAAATGAAAGCCCAGAGAGGGAAAACAAACTCTCTCAGTCACATAGTAATTTTCTGGTAGTCTAGTTTCCAGCTTGGCTCCTGACTTCCAAGAAGCCAGAATCCAGTGAACTTTTCCTAAGGTCTTGTTTCTCATCACAGATCAAAGGTTATATGAAGTAAGATGTTAATTACTTGTTCCGAATTTATCTCAGATCATTGGTGGATCCAACGTGGATGAGTTCATGTTGCTTTAAATCCATGAAGGCAAAAGGCAACTGATGCGGCAGCAATAGAGCAGACTTTTGAAACTGACAGTTTTGAGCCTAAGAGTCTGCAGAGGCACCTGCCAAATGCATGACCTTGGGCAGATCTCCTAATTGCCCTGAGCATCAATCTCCTCCCCCACCTCTTGCTCCAAACAGGGACCATAACACCTATCTTTCAGGGTTGCAGTAAAGATCCCCACTAATGTGTGCCGTTTGCCTGGAACATCTTACTCTTAGATGGCCAGTCGCTTGATGACGTTGTATTTTCAGTCTGTGCTTCAAAGCTGTCCCGCGGCTGCAGCCATCGTCACCTTTGGCGATTGTTTGCCCTTACAAAGGCACCCAGTCTCCGCGCCCTGCCATCCTGCTATTTTAGTTTCCACAGTGCCACTGCTCACTGAGGAACAGCCACTGACCATAAAGTTTGACATTTTCAAGATTAAAGTGCTTTGAATTAGTCATGCACATGTGAAGTCATTGTTCCTGTTTGTCCTGCTCCAGAATCTAAAAATGACTTTCAGCAGAGCCCAGTAACTTTCCTCCACAGTCACCTTCTGGTGAGGTATGGAGGAGTTTAAGCCAAGGGAAAACTCTCAGTTGCTCAGAAGAAAACCAGAGAAGAGGAATGGCATGAATCAGCATTATTAGGAGAGAGGGGTCTGCTCTGCCTAGGCTTGGTGGTCCTCTGCCTCTACAAGGAGAAGTGGGGGCCCAGAGCTCTGGGGAGAATGGGATGAGGCAAAGAAATCTCACCTAGTCTTGTTGTGAGTGCAGAAGCAGAGCAGGTGCTGGGCAGTCACAGGGCTCTGGGTTCAGAACCTGCCTTTATGAGCTGCGTGACCTCAGGTACGCCCATATCTTGAGTCAACATTGTTCTCATGTGCAAGACAGAAATAGTGCCTCTTTCATAAGGCTGCTGTGGGAATTGAATATGCTAACAAGGCCCTTAGCATAGTGCCTGGCAAGTGGCTGGCAATCAGTAAATATTTTTTGTCTCTCAAAAGCTTCCCAACTTTCCATGACTCAGATTATCTTCAGAGTCTTTTAAATGCTGTGCATTTCCAGAATCCCAGAGAAGGCCACTTGCAAATATTACTAAAATGCTTAGCCAAACGGAAGTGAACTTGGGATTTCTCAGTCTGCCCTTAATGCACGTAAGTAGGGCGGACCACAGCCGCAGTTTTCTTGCGGAGAACTCAAAAGAGGACTCCTCTTTGCTTTATACCTAGTTGTCTGGCTGCACATCTCTGTGGGGATGTGGATGGTTCTCCATCCAGGCAAGAAGTCTGGTCCTCAACCAGCTGGCCTCCTGACCACCTACTCAGCCGATCCCCATGAAGTGATCACATAGAATCGTAATGTGTAATAATAGCTACCATTCCTTACTGGGAGTCAGTCAGGGTGTTAAGTACTTACATTCTCATTTAACCTCACAAAAAACCCTGGGAAGTTTGTATCATTTTCTCTATTTGGTGGATAAAGAGTCTGGGGTCCAGAGAGCTGAAGCAACTTGCCCAAAGTTGTGCAGGGCTCAGAAATGGCAGGCCTAAGGTTTAAAACCAGATTGGTATGATTGCAGAACCCTGGGCTCCTAACCACTGAACCACAGTGGCTCAAATTCATCCAGTCCTGGCCCTTGCCCAAGCCTGGACCAGTTGGCTGTCCTGGTATCTGCATAGCCCGGTTGTGAGACGAGACTTTCCCCGAGGGAGGTGCGGAAGCACAGCCTGTGTTGGTGCAGCAGTCAGCTAGCCCTCAAATAGCTGCAACCTGTGACTGCCCTCAGGTCTCCCCAGGGGATGCTGTGAGTGGCAACCTCCTGACACTGGTGCTGGCATCTGCCGAAGGAAGGCTTAAGAGGCCACAGGCCAGTTCTCCCAACGTGGGTCTCAGGGTGAGAGCTTTCCTGTGGAGTTCAGTGCTGGGAAATGCTCCGTGTGGCTTTAGCATGGCCTGGGCTTTTGTTGGAATTAGCACACATGGTAAATAAATGAGCAGTCTCATTAGAATAAGTGGCCCACGGACATACACACCAGGGTGTCATGTGGGGCCTCAGGAGATGACTCCTCCTCACAACCCAGGACACTCTGGGAAGAGGGACTCTCCTGACAGCCTTACACCCTCTGCTTGTCCCTTAGTTCGGTTCACAGGCCCAGATCGCACACTTGGTCAGAAAATCTGCTCTTCTCATTTGGGGAAAAGGCAGATGGTGATCCTTGAAAGACATTTCCTTCAAGGTGAAGGTCAAGTTCCCACTTTTGCAAAGAGCTCAATCAATGGTATGTGAATGTGAATCTGTACTGAGCTGTGAGGAGAGGGGAAAGAGGAAGAGGGAGGGAGGGCCAGTGGGGGATGAGAGGAGAGAGGAAGAACAGACACATGGGGCTGGAGGTGGGAAGGGCAGGGAGTGCTGAGGCCGCCCGTAGTTCCCTCCCGCCCCGGGCAGCACCAGCTCCTTTAATCTTCATCACCAGGGCAGTTAAGTGTCGGGGTTCTGCACACCTGCACAGGATAGTGCAAACGGAGGACACTAGAGTCCAGTGCAGATTTTGGTGCAAAACATTTCCACTCAAGAGAGGAAAGGAGCTAAGGAAAAAGAAGGAGAGAGAAAGGATGAGTGGAGGAGAGGGGAAGGGAGATGGGAGGCTGGGGGAAGGAGAAGACAGCAGATGGGATTGAGCGAGGGCATGCTAGACACACGGGCACGCTAGACACATGTGTGAGTGAGTGTGTATGTGTACAAGGGACAGAGTCCTGCAGACCTACAGACAAGAAGAGAAGTGGGGGATCAGAGGTGGGGAGGTGGGAAGAAACAGGCAGGAGGGTGGATGACCACATGGGAGAGAAAGCTGGGAGAGGTGAGCGGACTGCCCCTCCCTTCTCTGCCCCCCAAAGGTGGCTCAGGCCCCCAGAGCTCAGATCCTGGCTCAGACAAAGGACTTGGCAGTCTCCCAACCTCTGCAGGATGAAGACAGACTTTCCAAGGCAGCCATGCACCCTGGGGGCCAGGAGAGGGCACTTCAGCCTCAGACAACAGCAATGAGCCTCAGCCTGTGGTCCCTGCCAGCCAGGCAGAGAGAGACAGAGATGAGGGAGGGAAGGGAGAGGCCAGCCTCCGGTTCAGGTCAGGGGGTTACTACCAGGACCTCTTGGTGGAGCCAGGTTACTCTGTGCATCCATGCAGACACAGGATGGGCACTGAGCTGGTCTGGGTCCCCTAGGGGCCTCTGCGCCAGCCTAGTGTCTCCTCTAGCCCTGCCCTGCCCTGCCCCTAACTGATGGCAGATTTCTGTCCTGAAGGGCAGGGTGCCTCCAGCTTCTCCCTATGCTCCCTCTCTTCCCCTTCACCAAAAGCCATCCCTTTCTTGAGTACAGGGCAGACTAGATTTCAGAACCATTTCTTCTACCCTCCGCCATCTGATTGCACAACCATGCACAAGGCGGGCGACAGCAGGAAGACCGAGGCACCGAGATGGAGCGTCCCTTGTCTGTGATCACATAAAAAAAGGAAAAAAAAAAAAAAAAATAATGGCACTTTCCAGTCTTTACTTTCCATGAGAAGAACCCAAACATGTTACTGTTTCCTCAACATCAGGATTAAGGAGGGCTTACATAGGGTTGTGTGTTAGTTGCTTAATCACGTCTGACTCTTTGAGGACCATAGCCCACCAGGGCCCTCCATCCATGGAATTGTCCAGGCAATAATACTGGAGTGGGTTTCCATTTCCTTCTCCAGGGGATCTTCCCAACCCAGGGATCGAACCCAGGTCTCCCACACTGTAGACAGGCTTTTTACCACCTGAGCCACCAGGGGAGTCCATGCTGACATATGTTCTCCAAATACCTCACCTTGTCACACCCTGAGTCTTGCTCTCAGTCCCACATCCTGACCACAGACTAAGCCTCATCAGTAATGACTTTGTCCTGATGAAAAGTTCTTAACTGTGCACATGAGTCCAGATGATGAAGTCTGACTCTGTTGGGATATGTGAGAACTTCAGACGCACTTTAAGGAGGACTGCTGTTTAAGAATCTTAGGAACCTTTTTAGAATCTTAAGAACCTTCATGGGAGTTTCCATGAAATGTCCAGCCTGCACTGATGTCACTTCTTCCTTATAGCCCAGATGCTCATTACTTAGAATTCATGTAATTCAGTACTTGATTAGAAACAGTAATAATAACATTTATCGAGTGCATACCATGTTCCAGGTAATCTGAGTCCAGATGATGAAGTCTGACTCTGTTGGGATATGTGAGAACTTCAGACGCACTTTAAGGAGGACTGCTGTTTAAGAATCTTAGGAACCTTTTTAGAATCTTAAGAACCTTCATGGGAGTTTCCATGAAATGTCCAGCCTGCACTGATGTCACTTCTTCCTTATAGCCCAGATGCTCATTACTTAGAATTCATGTAATTCAGTACTTGATTAGAAACAGTAATAATAACATTTATCGAGTGCATACCATGTTCCAGGTAATCTACTATATGAGGCACCTGAGAATTTTTTGTTTCTATCTGCTTGAAACAAGCCTATGAGGTAAGTAGCATAACCATCACTGTTATAGACAGGCAAAGTCAGTCTGAGAGAGAGCAGGTCTCTTGCCCAAGGTCACACAACTAGTAAGTAACAGAGCCAAGATCTATACCCAGGTGAACCTGGCTCCAAAGGCCAGGCTCTCTTCATCCTCTTATGGAACAAAGGCGTCTCTTAGTTACAACTCAGCTGTAATTAGCTCCTTGATCACATGGCTGATTTCATCAGAGAAACTGTACTCTAGTGGGGCACTCAGATTTAAGTTTGATATCAGAAGAAACAAATTCAAGCTTCTGGGAGTGGACTGCCCCATCTCCTATAGACTGTGTTACCCGAGCAGGCTTCTTCCATCTGTTTCTATACTTTTAGAGCCGGGGACTGGTCATGGCTTAGAATAAGTACTCAAGGACAGCATGCTCCCCTCTTGTTTATAAAAATAATAATACTCATCTCTCTGAATTGTTGGTGGAATCAAGCAAGATGATGGTTCTGAATGCACTTTATACACAGATAAGGGTTGTTCACTTCCTGATGGTCTAATCAGAGCTTAGCATCCTGTAGGAGCTCTGTAAATGCTGTAAAAATATTTTGCTTTGAACTAAAATCCTAGCATACTCTGTCTCCTCTCTCATCTCCACTGACTCATGGCAAAATCTGCATAGACTGAGAGCAGTGGTCCTAACCTCCTCCTCTCTCTAAGTTCTGTCTTTCATCTTCCCAGCCACAACTCCCACCTCCTGCCTCTCCAGACACATCAGCACGCCAGGCACGGCTGCAACTTCAGCTACAGGCCCTGTCTCAGACAGGGTTGGCAGCTGCCTCCTCTTATTGGCAGGACATTTATCATCTTGAGGAAAATATTGATGGATAAGAAACCCCAGACAGGCAGCGTGTCCCGCCGGGCATGCAGCTTTTGCTGCTTGGGAAGTGAGAGTTGAGGTGCTGGTTCCAGGTCTTTCTGGAAGAATGGGAGGGTTGGTGGACCTGTGGTGAATGGCCTGTGCCCACAGGGAGTTGACAAAATCCTAGGGATGGCTGTGTACTTGATAAACATGAGTTAGACCTAAACTCAACAGGTCCTTTAAATGAGGCCTGGAGGATGGGGGTCCTTTGTCCAAACCCTTCATTCCACAGATGGGAAAATGGGATGCAGGGAGGGCTAGTGATCTGCTCAGCTTCACACAGCAAATCAGTGGCAAAGAGCAGATTAACAAAATCCACAGCTCAAGAGTCTCACATAAGAACACTGTCCACTGCCCAGTGATGCCAGTAAGATAACCCCCAAACCTCTGGTCAGTGACAGTGGAGGTGCTGATCACTCAGTCATGTCTGATTCTTTGCGACCACATGGACTATAGGATGGCATCACTGACTCAATGGACATGAGTTTGAGCAAACTCCAGGAGATAGTGAAGGACAGGGAAGCCTTGTGTGCTGAAGTTCATGGGGTCGTAAAGAGGTGGGCACGGCTTAGTGACTGAACAACAGCAAACCTCTAGTCAGATGAAATGACCAGAGAAACGGGAACTCTTGGTTCCCTTGGAAAATCAGGAAAGTGGGGGGATTCTTTGACTTGATTTTCTTCCACAGCCTGTGTCCAGGGGGTACATGCTTTTAAAGATGAAAGGAGTGGTGGGAAGTTGGGCAGAGGATGTAACTTGAGGTGGCGCACATCTGTCGATAGCACTCGCCTGCCTCCCCTGACCGTCCCCACACCCCACCCCGTCATGTCCTCTCCCTGCAACCCTGGTTTGCCTTTCGCTGGCTGGGTCCTGCAGCCCTCTCCAGCCTCACTGTTTCTCACTCCCCAGCTTGCACCCCAAGGCCTGGACTTGTCCAGAGGAAGGAAGCAGCTCTCCAGGTGCCTGGACTCTGCACACATCGCCCTTGCAGTCCACAAGACTCTTTCAGGTCAGTGCCCCTTCTTGCCCCCTCTGCACCCCCTCTGTCACAACACAAGTACTGCAGTTACTCTCTTGCCTGTTCACCAACCACCTGGGGAACTTCTCCAGGCAGAGGCTGTTGCCACTCTTCTTGGCATCCCCAGAAACCAGGCCAGGAGGATAATAAGCACTCAGTAAGTGGGCCCTTCCAGGTAGAGGTTCAAACTGGAGCTACCTGCTCTGGCTCTCATTCTGACCTCTAGGGGCACATAGAACAGACTACTCCCTCTGCTCCTTGAGGACTCTTGAGAATTTGATCAAAGCAAAGAGGCTGGATGTTTTCTTTTCAAGGAGAATATCCCCAGTTCCCTGGCCAGTTCCTCCTAGGCCATAATACGGTAGGGTGACAACCATCTTGCTTTACCTAGGTCTGTCCTGGCTTTAACACCATGAGTTCCCTGTCCCAGGAAACCCCTCAGTTTCAGGCAAGTCTGGACAGATGTTAAACCCAGTTTTGCTTTCCCCTCCCATTCTAGTTCTTCAGAGGCCATGCACCATTTTCTCAGTGGCCTGAATAGGTGGGGAGTGGGCAGTAATCAAGCCCGGGCTCCAGGGGCCCCTGACACAACAGGGCAAAGAAAGGACAGCACCTCCTCGCTCCCAACAATTGCTGCTATTAATGCAGCCAGTCGACATCAGTTTTGGCAGGAGAGCAGTGAGTGGTGGGTGTGGGGGCTGATACATTTGCCTTGTGGACTAATACCAAGCTTAATAGTATTAAGTGTGAATTAAGATGCCTAAACCATCTTATCACACAGGAAATCTCATTCCCCCAAATCAGTACTTCCACAACTGCTTTCGTTTTCTTGGTTTACTGTAAAGACAGATTTTTTTCAATACCTTTGTTCTTAATATTGCCTAAGCCCTTTAAGTGTTCTAGGCATTCATCCATTCAACAATTATTTATTAAATACCTACAGTGTGGCAGGTAGCCCCACTCAGTGTCATTAGGGCTGGTCAAAGACCCAAATCTGCAAATGGCTAGAACAGATTTAGGGTAAAGTCCTCCTATTTTGGTGCTTCTTCCTACATTTGTACAATAAGATAATAGAAACACAAGTAAGTGTATATATAAGTGTGCAAGTGAACATGAATAGAAACAAACATGTTCAAGTTACTTAAGAACCAGCCAGGATTTCTCCAGCCATTAGCTAACAGTCATAATCCTGAGACAATATCAATTCTTTTTATCATCAACTTGGTTTCCATGGAGCCTTGCAGCGCCGCTAGTGAAGGCTGACAGTTATCACCGTAAAGTAACTTTACAACTTTGTAATTTGTAGCTCTCTGCTGTCAGTAATATTAACAGCATTTCGAATTACGACTATAAACTTGACAACAGCAGATAAAACCCTTAGAAACCTCATTTAGGGGGATGAGGGAGGCTGGGGGAAGGTAGTGACATTTAGGTTTTCCAGCCCTGGGCAGAAGGTGCACTTGACTCTGCAGGCGGGAGGCAGAAAGGTCAAGGCAGGATTCATGAAGAGCAAGGCAGCTCAGCTGCTGTCGTCCAGATGATGGGAAACTACAAATATGTCCAGCCTGGTTGGGGGTTACATGCAGCGAGGCTATAGGGTGGTTAAGAGCTGGCTAGTGGGTCCCAGGCTCTGTAGGATTTTGTCCTCCTGGAAGTAGAAGGAAACTGGGCTGATGGCAGAGTAGGGGAAAAAGTAAGACAAAGTCCACCAGGCAGAACTGAGAGAGCAGCCTGGGGCACATTATTTGACTTTCCTGGGCTTTACTTTTCCTATATGTAAAAGGGACTTATCTCAAAGGTCAAAAATCAAATGATTCTTTCTGTATCTGACTGTCAGTCAGTCTGTCTGTCTATCTATCTACCTACTTATCTAATGATTTAGAAATAAACTTGGAGATCTTCAATTTCTAACCTAAAGATAGAAAAATTTGAACCTAAAGGGAAATGAATTCCCCAAATCTACATGGCAAGCTAATCCTCCAATGCAGGGAGCCTGAGTCATCTCATGAAGCAACATTATTATTTTTACCATGATTACTTCTACTATTAGTAATTCATTTACTCTGCCAGTCATTCAGTAAGCATTCATATTTAAGGACCAAGTTCTAGTCCCTGTCTGCATGGAGGGGGAAAAACAAATCCAACCGGTTTCAGTCCCATTTAGTCTCCTGTTACCAAAGCCTTCTTGTTGAAGTGTTTTCTGTTTGTTTATGAATCTTAACAAAGGCTTGACCTTGGCCATGAAAAACAGGAACTGAGAAGTACCTGGGTGTGTTTCTGTGCCACCCACCCATCAAGTCAGACCTGACTGCTTTCTATTCTTCTGCCTAAAAAATGAAGCCTCATCCCCAAGAAAGAAAATTAAGGAAGTACCCCTCTCCTCCTGCTAACCACCCCAGCTCACATATATATTCTGGTAACTCATTGTTCTATTAGTGAGCCAACTAGCAGATGCTGGTGAGGTCTGCTTCCATTTCATTCATTCCATCATTCATTCACTCACTGAGGGTCTACCTACAGGCTTTAGCCAGAGAAGTAAAGTGATCTAACCAAGGCCACACAGCTTTATGAGAGCAGGGAGAGGCAGAAGCCATCCTGGAACTGGGATCATGACTCCCAGCCCAGCATTCTTTTTACCAACTTAAAGGAAAATCCACCTTGTTTGTGCACACCAAGAAAATCACTTCCTTCATTATGACTCTACGGTAGCTTTTGAAAAGTCTATCTGAAGCTCAGGTATCTCCCCAGAACATTTGACCCACAGACCCATCTGCCTATCAGACGTCTCCATTTGTATGTCACATGAGCCCCCTACAGTTAACACAGTCCAAACCGAGCTCAGAATATCCTGCTCTCCAACTCCTTTCTCTAATACTCTGTATTTGAATGACTGGCCCCACCATCTACCATGTTGTTCAAGTCAGGAAACTGGGCATCTTCCTTGATTTCTTCCCTTACCCAGGCAATCAATAGAAATTCTACCAGCTAGATATTGGAACATGCTATTAAGATGGAACTGTACTAGTCTTGATTTTAGCTGAGATCTCAAGTCTGTAGATACCACTTTTTTTTTTTTTTGCAGATTCTTTTTTATAAATTTTTATTGGGGTATAGCTGTTTTATAGTGTTGTGTTAGGGTCTACTGTACAGCTACACTTAACATATATATTCTGCTATACGTCACATATACCCCCCTTTTTTCAGATTTCCTTCCACTGAGTAGAGTTCCATGTGCTCTACAGGTGCTTACACATGTGCTTAGACACTCCATCATGTCCAACTCTTTGTGACCGCATGGACTGTACACCAGGCTCCTCTGTCCTTGGGGATTCTCCAGACAAGAATACTGGAGTGGGTTGCCATGCCCTCCTCCAGGGGATCTTCCCAACCCAGGTATTGAACCCATGTTTCCTGCATTGCAGGCGAATTCTTTACTGTCTGGGCCGCCAGGGAAGCCCAATAGTTATCTATCTTATACATAGTATCAATAGTGTATATATGTCAATCTCAATCTCCCAGTTCATCCCATCCTTGCCTTCCCCTTTGGTACCCATGTTTTTTCCCTACATCTGTGTCTCTATTTATGGCTTGTAAATAAGATCATCTATACCAATTTTTTCAGATCCCACATATATGTGAAATTACCAGGCAGGACTTGGACAACGAAACCAGGAAACCAGATTTGTAAACTTTAGCTCTCCTTTAGACAAGAGGGCCACTAGAGGGCATAGTCTCCGAATGGAGGTGAACCAGCAGACCACCAGAGACTGAGGTGGGATCCATGAACAAGGGAACCCTTGCCCCTATCAGCAGCTCTCTAGCTCTGGGGCTGATGTATCTGAGGAAGCTCATAGGCATTGCCCAGGTCTTCTCTGGGAGCACTCGTCCCCGAAGACCTTCCCTTCCCTTTCCCCTTTTCCCTGATCCTGCTCAACCTCAGAGGGGTAAACATCTGGGGTTAGCCAGATGGGGTAAAGGGCTGGAAGTCAAGCCAGGGAAACAGGAGTCACCTTGAGCACCTGTCTGAGGCCTGAGCTAGAGGATGGGAAGGTTTTAGCTTTGAAAAGGCTCAATGACTTTGATTGGACCAGACATAGTCATTGCTGAACTGAGACTGTCTTGTGACCAGAATTAATTAGAAAACTTTTAATTTCCTGAGAGTGGCTGGGAAGTCACGGGATCTGCAAGAGCTGTTATATCTCTAGATCTAGATGTAGAATACATATGCATCTATCTGCGGGGTCAACCGGGAGATAAAACATATTTCATAATTGTACCTTGTGTGTACAGCTTGTTTAATATTCCTGTTATACAGTTCACAAATCTTTTCCCTTCTATTCATGGTCTGGTTCTGCCCATATTTATTTATCACTTCCTGTTTCTAGCCCAAACCAACTTCCTACCTTCCAATACTTTGGATATACATTCTCTCTCTGGAATCTGGGCTCTCTCCTTTATGTCTCCCTCTGCCAGGAAGGCGCCTTCACCCTCTTCTCCTGCCTGCATCACAGCCATTCTGGAGGTCTGAGACCTAGTTTCTCTTCCTCCAGGAAGTCTTTCTTCCCTCTTCTTCCCCAGCACTCCTGCATGGTTACAGAGCTCCCATGGGAGTCACGAGCTAGCAGAGCTTCCCTCTGGCTGATCATTTACCCCTCTCTGCTGCTTCCTCTCCTCTCAAAACTGTCTCCTTTTTGAAGGCAGGGACCATGCCTTATTCATCTCCCTATTTTTAGTGTCTAGTGAGTTTCACGTGATGGATGAGTAAATAAATGGTATCTCCAATGTCTGCCATATGCTTCAGAGGACCTGTGCAAGGCACAGAGTGGGCTGTGAATTGAGACCAAGACAACTAACTGAATTCTAAATCTCTGCATTTTCTCTTGGCTACACAGCCATTTCCTTCTCCTAGAGCCAGCATTTTCTGATTTCAAAGTGCCCACAGCTATAAGTGTGTGTGGAAAACAGTCTACTAAGGACCCTCAGTCTCTGTTCCCAATGTTTTTCTCATCCATATGTCAAAGAGCTATTTCCTTTTGGCTTGAAACCAGACCATAAACAAAGGCCAGAGAAACTCTGGGTTATTTTATGATTCCAGTTTAGCCTTTCTTTCTCTCTTTTTAAAAAAATTGTTTGAACAGAGCATATTTATGACTTGGCAGGCCAATAAAATGTAAATAAGGTTTGCTGAAAAATGGCCCCAAATTCTCAGGAATTTAACATTTCACAACAACAACAAAAACAACAAACCATGGGAAGGGAGGCGAGGGAACGAATATTTAACAGCACTGAGTAAATGCCCCGTTATTTATCTGCTTTCTCCCATGTAACCCTCAGAACAACCCTATGCTATGCTATGCTAAGTCACTTCAGTCGTGTCCGACTCTGTGCGATCCCATAGACAGCAGCCCACCAGGGTCCCCCGTCCCTGAGATTCTCCAGGCAAGAACACTGGAGTGGGTTGCCATTTCCTTCTCCAATGCATGAAAGTGAAAAGTGAAAGTGAAGTCGCTCAGTTGTGTTCGACTCTTAGTGACCCCATGGACTGCAGCCTACCAGGCTCCTCCGTCCATGGGATTTTCCAGGCAAGAGTACTGGAGTGGGGTGCCATTGCCTTGGGTAAATAATCATTATCCTCGCTTTCCAGATGAGGGAACTGAGGTTAAATAACTAATTAGGGCCCTAAGCTAGAGAGATCCAAAGCAGAACTCACACCTGCAACACTGACCAGAGCTGTGTTCTTGCCATGGTCTGGACAGAGGCCACCAGCCAGGGCAGCAGACGCTAAGCATGGCTTTCTTTTAGATTCTGTTGAAAGTTATCCATCTTCCTCCCAGAAAATGAACTCTGCATCTTTACCCACAGTTTCGCATAAATTTTAGACAGCTCATAAGCTTTTCCTAAAGCCCATCTATAAACCCCTCAATTAAGAGCCCTTTAACTAAAGAATGAAAGTAGCTATCGTCTTGGCTTGATCAATCATCTAGGACACTTTCGTACTGATTTTCCCTGTGGGATTGAAACTCATGCCTAAGGAGTCACTTAATCTTAAGACTCACATATGTCACAACTGTGGATTCTTGATATCAAGATTTCATCTAAGCAGAGAATTATAAAATTTTAGTTTTAGAATCAGCAAAATCTTAGAATATCAGGGCTGGAAGGGACCAGAATAGAGGCAAGTCCACACATAATTTCATTCTGCAGCTCTGACAGGTTAGAAATATCAGACACTGAGCCTAAGAAAAAGGACAGGGCCTGCTTTAAGCTACCCAGTAATAACAATGGAATCAAGATTCAAACCAACACAGCATTGTAAAGCAATTATCCTCCAATTAAAAAATTAGTTAATTAATTTTTAAAAAGAAAAAAAAGATTCGAGCTCGGTTGCTGGCTTTCAAGATCATCTGGTTAAAGGATAATCTTTGGAAGCAAAGTCATGCAGTCTGCATGGGGCTGAGAAAACTGGGGACAGAAGAACATTTGTTGAGTACCTATCAGATGTCATGCAGGCCAGGGGATTTGTATCATTGCACTCCTCTGATAACTGTGCAAAATCAGTATTATTATTTTGATATTATAAATAGGGGGACAGGCTCAGATTGGTGAGGTAACCAGCCCAAGGTCACACAGCTAGGGAAGCATCAGTGACTGTCTGTGTCCATTGCTATATTATCCTGATATAGTAGAGGAGGAGAGTCAGAGAGCAAGAGCTTGGTAATGTTTCGCTGGGGCTTTTCCAGAGAGAGAAATTAAGCTGACAGATACATATGTTCTGGGCTTCTCTGGTGGCTCAGATAGTAAATAACCTGCCTGCAATACAGGAAACCTAGGTTTGGTCCCTGGGTCAGGAAGATCCCCTGGAAAAGGAAATGGTAACCCATTCCAGTATTCTTGCCAGGAGAATTCCATGGACAGAGGAGCCTGGCAGACTATAGTCCATGGAGTTGCAAAGAGTCCGACACGACTGAGCGACTAACACCGACTAACATTGATACATATGGTCTGGAGTGTGAGGAGGTGGACACTGTTGTGGGCCTGGGTGAGATATCCCTCAGGATTCCCCGCCTTCCCTGCCCTTCCCTGATCTTTCTCTCACTTAGCATCTTCTGATAGCTAATGTGGCCTCTGTGGTTCCCAAGGCTGGGAAGGGGACACTCTAGATGATAGACATAAAAAACTTCACCATGGGAATCTCACATGCCCACTCACTGTGTGAGTCAGATGCTGTTCTGAGGTCTAGGTTCTCAACTGTGGTGACCCCACCAAGACCCTTTGCCCCATGAACCTTACCAGCACAACCCCGGCCTCTTGGTCTAACAGCCCCAACTGTTTTCTTTTACACAAATGTGAGTCCTCATTTACAGTTACAATGTTCTAATCAATTGTTGTTGTTGTTCAGTCACCCAGTTGTGTCCGGCTCTTTGAGACCCCATGGACTACAGCCAGGCCTCCCTGTCCCTCACTATCTCCCAGAGTTTGCCCAAGTTCATATCCATTGCATCAGTGATGTCATCCAGCCATCTCATCCTCTGTCACCCTCTTCTCCTTCTGCCCTCAGTCTTTCCCAGCATCAGGGTCTTTTCCAATGAGTTGGCTTAATATTTAAAGCCTAAGGTGCACACTCCTGTACATTATTTCATTTAACATCCATGCAACTTGGTGAGGTTAAGTATAACTAGGTCCTCCTGCTACAGACAAGGGCACTGAGGTGCAGTGAGGTTACGTAATTCGCCCAAGGTGACGCAACCAGTGACCGTCTGAAACTGGATTCAAACCTGATTTGTCTAAGTGGAAAGTCTGCTCTCTTTTCACGAGTGTCTGTTGAGTTCCCATTGCTGGGGTCAAGAAAGCAGGAAGGCTCTTGGTGCCTTTGTGAAGGAGACACAGCTCGCCTCAGAGAGCTTGGAGGACTTGCTGAAGGGCACGCTCGGGGACGATGATGGTGTTGTCATCAGATCCAGGTCTCCTGACTCCCAGTCTGGAGGACATCCTCCCAGACTATATTGCCATTCCTATCAGACCATGTAATTTCTTTTTCTGACTGGGACACGAAGCCAATAGCCAACAAGGATCACAATCTGTCTGCCTGAAGTCTCCCTCTGTTAGGAGATGAAGGCTTTTTTTTTTTTTTTTTAAATGCATTTCAAACAAGAACTAGGTTAAATCATGCTTGTATGTGTTGACTCGGCCTGCATGTCCTTGGAGAAACTCCAGGTTCCTCTTCTTGTCCCCTGGATGGCAGATGAGACTGGGTGGCTCCAACAGCATGGTGGCCTGCTCAGCTTCTGCTCTGTCTCACTACCCACCGCCCTGCACTCCTTCCAGTCACTATCTCCTGGTCCCCACCAACACCAAGTCTTCCCAGTTCCACATTCTAAATATTGCACAGCACCACTCGAGTCTAGTCCTGAGTCATCTCCCAGCTGGATTGTCATAACAGCTCCCAGCATGCCCCTGCCTACAGCCTTCTCTCATCTGTCCTTTCCACTGCAGCCAGAGGCTTCCCACTGCTCTTTAAAGCCCTTCTACTGCTCTCGATGGCCTTCATGTTCCTTCTAGATCAAATTCCTCACAGGCTGCCATTTTGGTCTCATCTCCTGCATCTGCAGTCCTTCAGCCATAATGCACCTGTCACAGCTCCTACAGCCCACCTTCCTTCCTTCCCTCTCTGTCTCAGATGCCATCCCTCCAACAACCCACCCCAGGCAATCTGCCTAATTTCTGTTCAGTTTTAAAAAGTCGGTTTAGATGTCACTTCTGCTGTGAAGACTTCCCTGACCTACTGAAACAGTGTTTCAGCCTCCTCTTAACCTCTATGGGTAGATATTTTTGTCTTCAGGATGTTCACTGCTATTAATACAAGAACTTTACCTGGCTTATGGCAGACACTCACTGTGTATTTCATTTTTTAATCGGAGTATAATTACGGTTTTGTGTTAGTTTCTGCTGTATAACAATGTGAATCAGCTGTGTGTATACATGTATCTCCACCCTCTTGCCTTCCGCTCTACCCCATCGCATCCCTCCAGGTCATCACAGAGCATGAGCTGAACTCCCAGTGCCATACAGCAGCTTCCTATTGGCCATCTGTTTTACACATGGTGGTGCATATATTTTTAAATGGACATTTCCCGTGGCTCCCTGGGATTCCTCCACAACAAGACTTACTATACAGACTATAAGTGTCCTTTTCCTTTATCCAGCTCCCAAGTAGACCAGAAGTTCTATGAGTCAGGGCCCATGGTTTCTTGGTCAATATTTTATCCCAGTGCTTAGTAGGATTCCTAGAATGCACTAATGGTCTACTAACAAGGGTTGGGTGTTGAGAGGAGGAAACCTTGGGTCTAGGCCAAGGGAGGGACATTCTGCCAAGAAATTCATTTGCTTCCAACACAAAGGTATGTTGGAGGTGCTGACATAGAGTAGGAGAACCCATCACATTGGACATCAGATGTTGGCCACAAACTAAGTACAGGCCTCCTCTGGAGGGACCCTCATCTCACTGAGATGAGTCACATGTGGGATCCCTTAGGTGCAAATGCTCAAACTCTTCTTCCAGGCAAGTCCTTCTATTTCCTTTGCCCTGACATCAAAGGTGAGCTAGTCAGGGGCAGTGTGGGATGTGTCTAGGTGTGGAGCACAGCAGTTAGCGGATCCAGGAGAAGCCATGTGCTGCACACCATCAAGTTGTGTGTGTCTGTGTGTGTGTGTGTGTGTGTGGTGGGGGGAGGGTTGCACTGTGGCACATAGAGATGGCCAGAACTTTGGAAAGCAAGGGTCTTCTGAGGTAGAGCAGAGCCTGCTCCACTGGTCTATGAGTCAGGTGGTCATTAAAGCAGACTTCAAGGTGACTGTGAGGGGACTCTCCTGCCGTTCTTACCATGATCTCTACATTGTTGTGCTGGATCTAGAATACTGGTCTAACACCTGGTCTGCCAACTACTTTCCCCTCCCTCTGAGGACATCACCCTGCCCTCCACGTTCCCTGCTAGGTCACTGTTCATCCCTGAGCCATGAGGGTGCAACGGATAGTGTGGACTAGTGCCAAGTCATGTCTTGACCAGAAAGGAAGCTTTCCTGAACAGAGTGTGGTGAGAACTCCATAAACTCTCCCCATGGTTGAAAGGAGGATGCCCACTTCTGGGGAAACAGAGTCTGTACACAGAGAGTTAATATCATCCTTTTCCTTTCTTCTCCATCAACTATAATTCTTTCTCCGAGAAACTAAGTGTTCAGAAAGGAGACATGGGTCAATCCAAAACAAAAGGGTAAAGATAAGCAGAAACTGTCACAGTCAGTCACAACCCCTTATTTAGTGACCTTGAAATGAAAATCAACACTCAGGAATCTAGAATTACTAAACAATTCCTAAAAAATCAAGCAAGCTAGAAGGCAACCTCTAGTTTGATCATGACACACTTGGGGGTTCTTGTGGACATTTTATGAGTAAGCCAAGAGGAAAAGTGAGTTGGCAAAGGAAATGCAAAGGCAGAGAGAAAGATGCTCAGAGGACAAGTGGGAAAAGGTAGGGAAGGTGGGGAAGGTGGGAAGGAGGCTGAGGGGAGAGAGACAGGAAAGGAGGGTGGGGAGGGGGAGAAAATAGAGGAGGGAAGGGAGGAACACATCAAATGAAGCAAGAGAGAGAGAGACAGAAGGCGATGGGACAAGGTGGGGACAGGCAAAAGAGAAAGCAATGAGTGGAAAGAACAGAAGGGGAGGGAGCTGGAGGACAGAAAGATAGAAGGTAAAAAGAGACTTGTCCTAGAGACCAGATTTGTGGTTGCCAAGAAGGTGGAGGAGGGAGAGGGATAGACTAGGAGTTTGGCATTGGTAGATGCAAGCTATTACGCTTAGAATGGATAAGCAACAAGATCCTACTGTATAGCACAGGGAATTATATGCAGTCTCTTGGGATAAACTATAATGGGAAAGAATACTTTAAAAAAGAATGCATAAATGTGTATCTATACAAGCCACTTTGCTATATGGCAGAGATTGGCACAACATTGTAAATCAACTATACTTCAATAAAAATTAAAAAAAAACAAATTTAAAAAACCTAAAAAAGAGATATATTCAGGGTGAGAAAGAGGAGTTCAAGACCGAGTCAAGGTCTTCCTCAGCAGGCTCGGGATGAGCTTCTGGTCTGTGTGCTTACATACCTTAGATGACGGAAGACTCACTCTGTTGTTGGGGGCAGAGGAGAGAAAGAGAGATAGGCACAGGTTTGGGTGAGTCATGGGTCCAGGTGCCTGAGGAAGACTTGAGGTGTAGCAGAGGCATATGGGGAGGGGTGTCCATTAGGAGGGCAGGAGGCAAATAGGACAATCCAGAGATGATGCCAGCAGAATCAGCCACATATATCCTCACCCCAGGATCTCAGCCCTCACCTGAGTTGGAGACCAGATTCCTGAGGCATCTGGTAAACCCTGGCAGACCTGGGTACTCTCAGCTGGATGTGAGCTGGCCCAGGGCTGGGGAGGGGAGAGGGGAAACTGCCAAGGATACAGGCTTCTTCCGTGTAGGGCACAGCAGCTGTGGTGCCACCGATGGTGTAGCTGTAGAAGGAAACCTCGAGGGTGTAGCAATAAGAAGTGTGGTCTAGCAGCCCACCGAGGAAGCGACGGCCAGTTCCTGCTTTCACGGCATCCCGATTAAAGGACGTGCTCGACTGTGAGAGACAGAAAAAGGAGAAGAGAGTCAGGCTATGGGACCTTGAGCGAATCTTACAGCACCTCTGCGTCTCAGCTTCCTCATCTGAAAAGTCTGATATGAATCCCAATTTGCAGGATTACTATAAAGATGGGTTACATAGACTATTAAATGAAAGCACCCAGCATGGTTCTTAAATTAGTAACTGCCATTTACATTACTTTGATGACAAAGGTGCCCATAGTCAAAGCCATGGTTTTTCTAGTAGTCAGGTATGGATGTAAGAGTTGGACCATAAAGAAGGCTGTGCACCAAAGAATTGATGCTTTTGAGATGTGGTGTGGAGAAGACTCTTGAGAGTCGCCTGTAGAGCAAGGAGCTTAAACCAGTCATTCCAACCCTGAATATTCATTGGAAGGACTGTTACTGAGATCCAATACTTTGGCCACAGGATGCGAAGAGCAGACTCTTTGGAAAAGACTCTGATGATGGGAAAGATTGAATGCAAAAGGAGAAAGGGATGGCATAGGGTAAAATGGTTAGATAGCATCATTGACTGAATGGACATGAAGCTGAGCAAACTCTAGGATATAGCGGAGGACAGAGGAGCCTCTTACAGTCCATGGGGTCGCAAAGAGTCGGACACAAGCTGGCAACCGGACAACAATAACAAAGAGGACAAATCCTAGAGGTCCGTGAAAGCAGACACCAGGGCCAGAGCACCTCTGGGAGGTGCTCAGTGAGTTTCTTCTCTTGTTAAAGCTGGAGTCAGATCGGGTAAACAAAGGCCAGCTCCTCAGACAAAGCAAGTGCGATCTTTTCCAAGAGTCTCCCTCACTGACAGGTGACGGGCTGCTTGCAGGCATGGGCAGGGCTTCTTTATGTCTGTCTTTATCACCCACACAAGACACAGCACAAGAAAGTGTTCTGTGAATGTTAAAGCAAATCTAACTCAGTGAAAGACAGGGTGGCAATGGGAAGGAGGGCTGGTCTGGGGAGGGGACCTGGGGCTGGATCACAGCCAACTCTTGACTCACGTAGGAGAAGTCCTCGGCATTCTGGCAGAGGAGCTTGGGGAAAACCGCCTGCCTCTGGAACCGCTCTTCATCCTCAAAGATGTTGCCATACATGAAACCATTCATCATGGTGGAGTGGGCGTGGATATCAATATAAAACTCCAGGCTTGTTTTCTGTTGAGAGAAAGGATAGCAAATGAGATGTCAGGGCCACAGAGTTTGCCTTAAACACACACACACACACACACACACACACACACACCCCATTTCCTTTTGAGCTAGCCCTCTGTCTACTCAGTTGTAGCAATGTGAGGGGTTGAGAGCAGCGAGGATCAATTTCTCCTTATTTTGAACACCATCTGTCTTCAAGGTCTCCAAGCACTACCATTAACAGTCCTCTTTCGAGGTCTTCTGAAGTAATGCTACCTACCCAGAACAGTAAACACATTTATAACTAAAGGCTTTAGCAGAATTTGTTTCTCTGATTAATGAGAAATACCTTCAGGTAACAATAGTTTATTTTTATTGGGCCCGCTAATGGTTTTGCCCCAATTGGGTCATTTCTAACAGAGGGAGTCTGGGGGAAACTAAATCATGTACCCTCTTTGAAATTTTTATTTTCAAAATGGGTATTTTAATTCCAACCTCGGAGAGTTCTAGTGGGAATCCAACTCAGCAACAGTCATCACTATCATTTACTGCATAGTTAATGCATGCCAGATTCCATTCTGGGAGCTTCACATAGGACATCTTAGTTAATTCTGCTATTTAACCTCATTTCATGATGCCACACCTACTCCACAGTAGTATGTAGTGTATGGGAAAAGTAACCTTGCAATTTATAAAGATGATTGTAACTAGTCTTTCTCTGCTCTCTGCTCACACTCCCTATTTAAGGCACTCCCTACTTTGATACAGGATTATTTATTAACATTCTCATTTATGAGCTCCCTGAAAGTAGAAAGAGTGTCTAGAAAGAACCCAGTGCCTGTTTGTGAAGGATGCTCAGTAGCCAGATGCAGAATGACTAAATAAACCACTCAGAGGGATAACTTCAGACACTGAAATGGACTGGCAGGAACTGGAGAACTCTCAGGCCCTCAGAGGGCTTTCCAGGTGGCTCAGTGGTAAAGAATCTGCTTGCCAATGCAGGAGATGCAGGAGACTTGCGTTGGATACCTGGGTCAGAAAGACCCCCCCCAGAGAAGGAAATAGCAACTCACTCCAATATTCTTGCCTGGAGAATCCCATGGACAGAGAAGTCCGGTGGGCTATGGCCCGTGGGGTCACAAAGAGCAGGACATGACTTAACAACAGAGCATGCATGCAGCACACAGGCCCTTAGAATTTCAATATCTCTCAAATCTGACTTTCTCTTCCTATATATCAGTCTGATTTATACCTATTAATCATTCCTGAGAGTAGCAGGACCTCCAATGGGGAAGGGACTTGTCCAAGTTCATGGCCTAACTGGGACTGAAACCCAGGTCTCCTGACCCATTTGCAGAGTTAATGTAATACCATCAGTGAGCACCACTAAAACAGCCAAGGCAAGACCTGGCCACCTTTCCATCCACTTTCTAGCATTCAGTCCTGGGAAAGAAGAAAAATCCATGCTTAGAAGAATCCTCCCTCTGTGGGACACTTTCAAACAAAGTTAAGACCAAATGAAAACCATGTTGCTTCTAGAATGTGGGCCCGATGATTGTCATTTCATTTGCCTCAGACTTGGAGTGAAAAATTGTGTCTTGCTGAGCTCCCAGTTCTCTGGGTGGCATAAACTGCCTTCTGAGAGATACAAGATGCACAGCTCTGTGTGATATTAAACTCATCATTTTCAGCTTTGAAGGTGGAATACACAATGATTCAACAGGAGCCCTATAAAAGTCATCTTTGCAATTTTATTTTCTTCAATTGTCTGTTTTTTCCTCTGAGCTTTTGATGAGCTGCAGAGGAAAGGAGGCGGTAGAGAGATGACTTAAAAAATGTGGAAGGAAAAACCGCAGTTTATAGCTCTGGATATGGGCTCTATTGGAAACCAGTTTCTCTGACCTTTTGCAGATCATCTCAGGGTGGGGAGGTTGCTTGATTAGGGCTGGGAGTGAGTTAGTGAAGGAGCAAGAATTAGAACCTGGATCTTTGGAAAACCATTCTGGACTGGCTTCTACTGCCCCATCCCAACACCTAGAACCTGATGTGATTCAACTTTAAATAATCAGAAGTGAATAATATTGATTGATTTACATGCTTCAAAAGTCAATAAGAGGGACCTCTTATTCTTACGAGGCAGGGCAAAGGCTAACAGAGCTTTGCCAAGAGAATGCACTGGTCATAACAAATGCTCTCTCCCAACACACAAGAGATAACACTACACATGGACATCACCAGATGGTCAATACCAAAATCAGATTGATTTATATTCTTCACAGCCAAAGATGGAGAAGCTCTATACAGTCAACAAAACAAGACTACAAAACAAAAACAAGCTGACGTGACTCAGATCATGAACTCTTTGTTGCAAAATTCAGACTTAAGTTGAAGAAAGTAGGGAAAACCACTAGGCCATATTAGACCAGGTATGGTCTAAATCAAATCCCTTATGATTATACAGTAGGAGTGACAAATAGAGTTAAGGGATTAGAATTGATAGATAGACTGCCTGAAGAACTATAAACAGAGGCTGGCAACATTGTACAGGAGGCGGTGATAAAAACCATCCCCAAGAAGAAGAAATGCAAAAAGGCAAAATGGTTGTCTGGGGAGGCCTTAAAAATAGCTGAGAAGAGAAGAGAAGCAAAAGGCAAAGGAGAAAAGGAAAGATACACCCATCTGAATGCAGATACACCCATCTGAATGCTATTCCAAAGAATAGCAAAGAGAGATAAGAAAGACTTCCTCAGTGACCAATGCAAAGAAAGAGAGGAAAACAATAGAATGGGAAAGACTAGAGATCTCTCATGAAAATTAGAGATACCTGGGAACATTTCATGCAAAGATGGGCACAATAAAGGACAGAAACAGTGTGAACCTAACAAAAGCAGAAGATATTAAGAAGAGGTGGCAAGAATACACAAAAGAACTATACAAAAGAGATCTTAATGACCCAGATAATCATGATGGCGTGATCACTCACCTAGAGCCAGACATCCTGGAATGTGAAGTCAAGTGGGCCTTAGGAAGCATCGCTACGGACAAAGTTAATGGCATAATGGAATTTCAGCTCAGCTATTTAAAATCTGAAAGATGATGCTGGGAAAGTGCTGCTGTCAATATGCCAGCAAATTTGGAAAACTCAGCAGTGGCCACAGGACTGGAAAAGGTCAGTTTTCATTCCGATCCCAAAGAAGGGCAATGCCAAAGAATGCTCAAACTACTGCACAATTGCACTCATCTCACAAGCAAGCAAAATAATGTTCAAAATTCTCCAAGCTAGGCTTCAAGAGTATGTGAACTGAGAACTTCCAGATGTTCAAGCTGGATTTAGGAAAGGCAGGAGAACCAGAGATCAAATTGCCAACATCTGTTGGATCATAGAAAAACAACAAGAATTCCAGAAAAACATCTACTTCTGCTTCATTGACTACACTAAAGCCTCTGATTGTGTGGATCACAACAAACTGTGGAAAATTCTTCAAGAGGTGGGAATACCAGATCGCCTTCCCTGCCTCCTGAGAAATCTGTATGTAGGTCAAGAAGCAACAGTTAGAACTGGACATGGAACAACGGACTGGTTCCAAATTGGGAAAGGAATATATCAAAGCTGTATATTGTCACCTTGCTTATTTAACTTAAATGAAGAATACATCATGCAAAATGCCGGACTGGATGAAGCACAAACTGGAATCAAGATTGCAGGGAGCCATCTGTATGTCTTCTTTGGAGAAGTGTCTGTTTAGGTCATTTTCCTACTTTTTGATTGGGTTCTTTTTTTTTCTGGTATTGAGTTGTATTAGATGCTTATATATTTTGGAAATTAATCCTTGGTCAGTTGTTGAAAAGATGCTCATTATTAGAGAAATGAAAATCAAAATTACAATGAGATATCACCTCACACTGGTCAGAATGGCCAGCATCCAAAAGTCTACAAACAATAAATGCTGGAGAGGGAATGGAGAAAAGGGAACACTCTTGCATTGTTGGTGGGAATGTAAATTGATACGGCCACTATAGAAGACAGTATGGACATTCCTAAAATACTAGGAATAAACCCACCATGTGATCCAGCAACCATGCCGAGGCATATACCCTGAGGAAACCAAAATTGAAAAATACACATGTACTCCAATGTTCATTGCAGCACTATTTGTAATAGCTAGAACATGGAAGCAACCCAGATGTCCACTGAAAGATGATGGATAAAGAAGTTGTGGTACATATACACAATATTTAGTTCAGAATATTTAGTTCAGTTCAGTCGCTCAGTCGTCTGACTCTGTGACCCCATGAATTGCAGCACGCCAGGCCTCCCTGTCCAATACCAACTACTGGAGTCTACCTAAATCCATGTCCATTGAGTCAGTGATGCCTTCCAACCATCTCATCCTCTGTCATCCGCTTTTCCTCCTGCCCCCAATCTTTCCCAGCAGCAGGATCTTTTCAAATGAGTCAGCTCTTTGCATCAGGTGGCCAAAGCATTGGAGTTTCAGCTTACTTAGCCATAAAAAGGAACACATCTGAGTCAGTTCTAGTGAGGTGGATGAACCTAGAGCCTATTATACAGAGTGAAGTGAGTCAGAAAGAGAAAGATAAATATTGTATACCAACGCACATATATGGAATCTAGAAAAATGGTACTGATGGATTTATTTTCAAGGCAGCAATGGAGAAGCAGACACACAGAACAGACTTATGGACACAGGGAGAGGGGAGGAGAAGCTGAGATGTATGGAGCGAGCAACACGGAAACTTACATTATCATATGTAAAATAGATAGCCAATGGGAATTTGCTGTATGTCTCAGGGAATTCAAACAGAGGCTCTTATCAACCTAGCGGGATGGGATGGGGGAGGTGGGAAGAAGGTTCAAGAGAGGGGACATATGTATGCCTAGGGTGATTCATTTTGATGTTTCACAGAAAACAACAAAATTCTGTACAGCAATTATCTTTCAATTAAAAAATAATTAATTTAAAAAATGTGTAAAAAAAAGATTGCAGAGAGAAATATCAATAACCTCTGATATGCAGATGACACCACTCTTATGGCAGAAAGCAAAGAGGTACTAAAGAGCCTCTTGATGAAAGTGAAAGAGGGGAGTGAAAAAGCTGGCTTAAAATTCAGCATTCAAAAAACAAAAATCATGGTATCCTGTCCCATCACTTCATGGGAAATAGATGGGGAAACAATGGAAACAGTGACAGACTTTATTTTCTTGGGCTCCAAAATCTCTGCAGATGGTGACTGCAGCCAGAAATTAAAAGACACTTACTCTTTGGAAGAAAAGCTATGACCAACCTAGACAGCATATGAGAAAGTAGAAACATTGCTTTGCTGACAAAGGTCCATCTAGTCAAACTATGGTTTTTCCAGTAGTCATATATGGATGTGAGAGTTGAACCATAAAGAAAGTTGAGCACCAAAGAATTGATTTTGAACTGTGGTGTTGGAGAAGACTCTCGACAGTCCCTTGGACTGCAAGGAGACCAAACCAGTCAATCCTAAAGGAAATCAGTCCTGAATATTCATTGGAAGGACTGATGCTGAAGCTGAAGCTCCAATTCTTTGGCCAACTGATGCGATCTGACTCATTGGAAAAGACCCTCATCCTGGGAAAGGATGAGATCGTTGGGTGGCATCACTGACTTGATGGACATGAATTTGAGCAAGCTCTGGGAGTTGGTGATGGACAGAGAAGCCTGGCATACTGAAGTCCATGGGGTTGCAAAGCGTTGGACGTGACTGAGCGACTGAACAACAACAATCTTATCATATATACTTAGTAACTTTATCTCCTCTTTTAAGTTTTTATGCTTCTAATTTCTTTTTTTGTCTAACTGCACTGGTTAGTACCTCCACAACAAATTTAAAGGATCATGTATTTTCTCTAATTTTTTTGGCCATGCTGCATGGCTTGTAGGATCTTAGTTCCTGACTAGGATTGACCTCAGGCCACCACAGTGAACACACTGAGTCCTTACAACTGGAGCATCAGGGAATACCCAGAGATTATTTAGTTTCTAAGATCTCTTCCCTGTCTGAGAGTCTAGATTTTACCTGGAGTAGAAAAGGGTCCAGGAAATTAACCTGTATAGGGTCTGAGCTTGAAGTTCTAGTTCTTTTTCTTCCTCATTGCACATATTCAGCACTTTTCTGGCAATACCAAAGACCACAGATACTAATGTAATCACCATCTTAATTATGTTTTGTGCCTCAACTGGCACTATGGGCTCACGTTGGTCCATTAGAACAGAGCAAGGAAGGCAAGCAGAGTTCCTAACTCTGGTTCTAATGTTCACATAATCTATAACCATAAACAGCAGCAGCTGTTCACTGTACCTCAATTTCTGCATCTTTATAAGTGGCTGTTGGATGAGAGAAAAGAGATACAGTTTTCTTAAACTTTCCATAATGTCTTCTCATATTCTGTTAAAATGGAAATGGCAACCCACTCCAGTACTCTTGCCTGGAAAATCCCATGGATGGAGTAGCCTGGTAGGCTACAGTCCATGGGGCTGCAAAGATTCAGACACAACTGAGCGACTTCACTCACTTCTGTTAAAATAAATCCCTTCATCTTCTGCAAACAGCTTCTTGCTTGGACCTTGATGTCAGTGCTTGTTACTGTAGAGGTATCCTTGTGTACTGTAGAGATATACTTATGTACTTGTCAGTGCAATATGGCTAGAAAGTATGTCTGTCTGTCTATGACCACATTGAGGACACGAACCAAGTCTGACCCCATTCCATCATCTCTTTCTTGTTTTACTACAATAGCTTCTGACCTGGTTTCCTTGCTGCTTCAGAGCAATCCTTTAAAATGTAAACAAATAATGGCGCTTCTTTAAGTGAAACTGCTCTATCCCTCCCTATCACTCACAGGACAGACTCCAAACCCCTTCATATATTATAAAAGGCCTTGTGTGATCTGGCCCTTGCTCCCTGCCTACTCTCAGCTCTCACAACTTCTGGTCTGATACTCTACACTTCAGTCCATGGAGCTGCCTGGAGTACTTCAAATCTCTAGGCTTGTGACTTTCATCTCCATATTTACACATAATGAATGTCTCCTCTGCCTGAAATACAAGTTCTCTTTATCTGGGTAACCCTGAGACAACCTTAAGACTTAAGGGAAACTAAGGAGATCCTCACAGTTCCATATCCTTTTCCTGGACCCTGGACAACATCTCTCAGTCTCCCTTGGTATTTGGTTGGGATCAAAAGGGATGTGGGCAGTGGTAATAAGTGCCGCTTCCAGGCCTGGCCATCAACACATCAAACACATATACAATTGCCCAATTCTCGTTCTTGGGCATGGAAGCTGCATGTAAAACCAATGGTATCGTAATAGGGAAAAAGGGTAGTTTGCTGAGTCAACACTGGGAGGAAAATTGCCAGACAAGTCACTTGACCTGCATCAGACTGTAATGAACCTTTACTGTATTAAGCCATTGAGATTTGGGGACTGCTTATTATAGCATCTAAAGTTGTTCACCTGACTCATACTAAAAGATAGATTCAAATAGCCATTTTTATCCCTCAGGGATGAGTGAACAGCCTCCTGTGTGCTCTCACAAGTCTCTCTCCTGGCACTGACATGTCATTATCATGCTTTGTTTATTTCCATCTCCCATTAGAATGTGAACTCTTTCAGGGAAGGGACCATACATTCTTGGTTTTTTAAATTCACAGGACCAGAGTAAGCCCTGGTATATAGTAGGTTATCACTGGAAGTTTAGTGGGAGAATGAATAGAAAGTGAATCAACGAATTGATGGGAGAATGAATGAATTAAATGAATGAACAGCTATATCTGAACTTTTTCCCAGCAGTCAAATGAGGTACTTTTTTTGTGTGGCTATGTCAGAGCAGGGGGTGTGCTGCTAATGCAGGGCCCTTAATTACAATTTTGGGACTGAGAATAGAACGAGGGGACAGCATCTTTGTTCTTTCCTTCCAAACTTACAAACCTTAATCAAAACCAAGTGATAAAGGGCTGTCCCCTTGCCAGCAGCCAACGGCTCATTCTGCAACAGGGGCCTAAAGAGTAAATTAAAATCAGTGCCAATAAAATTAAAACTACCTTAGGGCATATTTGGAACATAATTTAGTGTGGAGTTTGCTTCCTCCTAGACACCAGGGAGGAAATGAGTTTTTCCTTTATTCTATATTCTGAGCTGCTTCACCTAGGTTGGCACAAGCCAAAGTCTGAGCCTGGTGCTGTGCTGTGGGGCTGCCTCCTCTACCTTAGGGCAACACTTCAGGGCTTACCACATATTCAGTCTGATGAAGGAAGGGAAATGCAACCCAGGAAGGGCAGAGGGATTTATCTTAGATTTGGAGATGAGAAAGAAACTGAAGCTTAGGCGAAGATGAGGGCAAGTTGAGGAGGGATAGCAGCTTACTCTTCTCTTTGTACAGAGGAGGGAACAAAAGCTCAGGGAGTTTAAGTAACTTGTCCAGAGTAATGCAGCAGGAAGGGGCAGAGACTCAAACCCAGGCTCTGGTTACAAGCCCACAGCCGCCATCCGGCCATGCTTGCAGGAGTTCCAGTTCAGTAAGGCAGTCGCCCTTATCACAGGAAGGAAGCCCCACATAGCCCCCTTCATCTCTGAGCTGGGGACTATGATCCTACCAGGCTTAGCCTCTCAAATAGGTAGGGAAGGAGGCAGCAAAGAGGGTTAGAGAATTTCCAGATGACTCTCCCGCTAAACTCTGCCCCATGGCAAAGGCAGCTGTTTACCCATGGACCTCAGGCTGAAAAGCCCCAAATCTATTCTTTTTATTATCCACCAAATTATCTCCCTATCTATTTAGAAGTTAAAAGTAGATATTTATGGAAGTCAGGGTGCATGTCCTAAAGAAGGAAAGAGAAATTTTCAGAAAAATACAGAATCTTTTCTTAAAAACAACTGAACAACTCCAAGAGACAAAACAGTGTCTTTTATCATGCAGAGACTGGATCTCTGAAGTGGCCCAGTGAAGGCTTCCCTCCTCACCAGGAGTGTGGCCAGACTGAAATTCCTGCCGCAAGAAAGCATGCAATGAATCGACGCAGACAAAAAGAAACACAAGAAGCCCAGGCAGCCAGCCCAGAGCACCAAGGGGATGGACGGTGGCCCCTCTCCTCACTCTCTAGCCTTGCAAACCGCCCCAGCACACGCAGGTCCTCCTCTCTGTGCTTCTGTGTCTGTATTCCTACAGGCAGGATGCCTGCTCTGCCTCCCTTTCCCCTCCCGGTAACCTCTTGCTAATCTTTCACTGACAGGCCCAACGGCCCCTTGTCCATGAAGCCTTGCTTGACTCTCCCAGGGACAGTAGCTCTCTTCTTTGGATTCCTACAGATTTTTAAAATACCCTTCTATTAAGGCATTTATCAGGATTCCCAGGTGGCAGTAGTCGTAAAGAACCCACCTACAATGCTAGAGACTTAAGAAACATGAGTTCGATCCCTGGGTCAGGAAGATCCTCTGGAGAAGGACATGGCAACCCACTCCAGTATTCTTGCCTGGAGAATCCCATGGACAGAGGAGCTTTGTGGGCTAAAGTCCATGGGGTCACAAAGTCAGACACCACAGAAGCGACTTGGCACGCAAGGCATTTATCATCCAGCTTATTCATTCATTCATCTGGCAAATACGTACTATGAACTTACTATGCTCCAGGACTTGGGGTTAATAAGAGAGATGAGGTTCCTGCCTTTGAGGAGCTGGCATCCTGGTGGGGATGACAAACCAGGAACAGCAACTAAGCAAGGTGATGGTGGGTTGTAATGCATACTAGGGATGCAGGAGGTAAGCCACAGGGTGGGGAATGAACGAGTGGATGGAGGAGGGTCTACGTGATATAGTGTGATCAGGAAGGGCTTCTGATATTTGAGCTCAGCCTTGTAGGATGATAAGAACAAGCCATCCAATGAGAGAATTCTGGGCAAATAAAAGCCCTGAAATGAGGACTAGTATGCCATTTTCAAAGACCGGAGGGCAGGCCAGTGGCTGGATCATGGTTAGTTAACACTAGAGGTGAGACTGGAGAAGTTTAAAGGGTCCAGCTCACACAGGGCCTTGCAGGCCAGAGTCAGAGTTTGGAGCATATCCTGTGTCCAGCGGAGGCCATCTCAGTAGGGGAATGCTGTGAAAGGACCACCTTGCTTATCGTGTTGTTAATGGGTTTTAGTGGTGCACAGGTGGCCGTGGATGAACTGATCTAAGAGATCATACCAGCTTAAATCGGAGTGATGACATAGAGGTGAAAAGAGAGGGACATATTTGATAAATATTTTGGCTACAGCTCCATAGGACCTGTATGTGGTTTATGTGCAAGAAGAATCAAAGATGGATCAACGGTTTGTGACTTGAGCAACTGAGCAGATAGTGGTGCTGCAGAGAGGTGGAGGAAACTGGGATGCAGACCAGTTGGCAGAGTGGTAAAGAAATCAAGAGTTCTGATACAGATCTCTGCATTTGAAAGGACTATCAGATACTAGTAGGCAGTTAAATACATGAAAATGGAGCCTCGGGGAGGGGACCGGATTAGAGCTGTAAAGGTGGGCAGCATTAGCTTGGTGATGCTACTTAACATCACTGGGAGAAAGTGTGGATCCAGAAGAGATCCCAAGACTGAGCCTAGGATCCAGTAAGATTGAGAGTTTGGGTAAAGGAAGAAGCAAAGGAGGGAGACTGGGAAGTGACCAGAGAAGGAGGAGGAGACAATGTGGTTTCATGAAAACCAAGAGAAAAAAAGGGGGAAAAAAGAGAAAGGATTTAAGAAGGAGGGGGTGGTCTATAAAGGCTGGGACTATCCCTGGCTCACCTCTATACCTTTAGGGTGTCTTACAGGATCTAGCTCTTAGTAAGTCCTCAGGGGGCATTTGCTGAGTGACAAAAATCAGTAAGTGAATGAATGAACCAGGAATCCCGGACTCAGAGAAAGGGGTCAGGAAGGATGTAGTGATAGGAGTTTGGGGGCCTAGATTCTAGCCAGCGGAGCTATGGAGGGAGGATAATAATAAAAAGATGGGGGACTTTTCTGGCAGTCCAATGGTTAAGAATCCACCTTCCAATGCAGGGTATACGGGTCTGAGCCCTGTTTAGGGAACTAAGTTCCCACATGCCATGAGGCAACCGAGTCCACGTGCTGCAGCTACAGAGCCAGCTCAGCTCAGTGAAGATCCCAAGTGCCTCAGCTAAGACCGAATGCAGCACCCCTCCCCACAAAAAAAAAAAAAAAAAAAAGAGAGAGAGAGAGAGATGGTACTTATTACATGCCAGGCACTCCGGAGCTCTCCCACAACTGTATTTGATGGAAACATCATTTACAAGTAAGGAAACTAAGAGAGGTTAAGCAACTCGCAAAGGAACCCCTAGACCACACAGTGGTAACTGGTAGAACCCAGTCTGGCTCTGCCGCCTGTGCTGTTAACCGTGACCCCAGCACTGGGAGCCAGTGGCACGTATGAAGTGCTTCCTGTGTAGGGTCTTGTAATAACAACCTTATGTGGTAAACACTGTTATCACACCGAGGCAAAGAGCTCACAGAGGGCAGAGCTGAAATTCAAATCTTTGTCTCTCTGACTGTGAAATGAAAATATCTCCTGCCATTTTAATAAACAAGAAATGTCACAGCCATCAGCAATTTCTGGCATCCAAATGTGAATGAGGGCTCCCAAAACCGCCATCCAGCAGATGCTGCCACCCCCCACGGTGATTGCTGAGGAGCTGGGGGAATGCAAGGAGCAAAGTGAACAAGGAAACAGGGTTGGCCCCAGACAGCTGAGGTGCGCATGAAAGGGATGAATTCAGTGAGCGCAGAAGCTTGCATCTTCCCATACACAGAATGTGAAATTTCCTTAACTTGATACCTGACCTTTGATGTTCAGACTGCCTGCTCCTTCTGTTGCAAACTTGTATATAGCCTCCTGCCTCCTTGGAGCAGTTTCCTCTCCCCATGCTCTGAGTCCTAAACATTCCCACCAAGTAAAATAATTCTACCTTCAGATTGTGACTATATTTTTAGTCGACATGACCTAAAGTGTCTAGGACTAAGCTTTTCAGCTCTAAGCCATTCCGAATGTCCAGCTTCTGTATCTGTAGCTTCTTGGGCCTCAGCAGGATAAACTTCAGGACAAAGTAAATTTGTGAGAGTAATGCTTATGTAAGGGGAAAAAGCATTTGTAGCAGCAAGGTAAGGAATAAAAATATTTTGTCTAGTTCCAATTTGTCTCTTAAAGAGGTAGAAATTGTTAGGCAGTCCATGTAGGGTTGGGGCCTTGGTTCTTTTTTTCTAATTTCAACTCACTCCCTCACATTAGTGTTTTGCTGCATTAACCTAAAGCTATACTTGTTGCTCCAGTTTCTAGGCATTCAGAGGAATGCCTCCCTGGCCTGGAGGGTCATAAAACATCCAGACCCATGACAAGACAATCAGTAACTGCTGTCCAACTTATCAAGGAGAAAAACTTCAAATGAACCATTAACTTTTAAACATACAGTTCAGTTCAGTTCAGTTCAGTCACTCAGTCATGTCCGACTCTTTGTGATCCCATGAATCGCAGCACACCAGGCCTCCCTGTCCATCACCAACTCCCGAAGTTCACTCAGACTCATGGCCATCGAGTCACTGATGCCATCCAGCCATCTCATCCTCTGGCATCCCCTTCTCCTCCTGCCCCCAATCCCTCCCAGCATCACAGTCTTTTCCAATGAGTCAACTCTTCACATGAGGTGGCCAAAGTACTGGAGTTTCAGCTTTAGCATCATTCCTTCCAAAGAACACCCAGGACTGATCTCCTTTAGAATGGACTGGTTGGATCTCCTTGCAGTCCAAGGGACTCTCAAGAGTCTTCTCTAGCAACACAGTTCAAAAGCATCAATTCTTCGGTGCTCAGCTTTCTTCACAGTCCAACTCTCACATCCATACATGACCAGTGGAAAAACCATAGCCTTGACTAGACAGACCTTTGTTGGCAAAGTAATGTCTCTGCTTTTGAATATGCTATCTAGGTTGGTCATAACTTTCCTTCCAAGGAGTAAGCGTCTTTTAATTTCATGGCTGCAGTCACCATCTGCAGTGATTTTGGAGCCCCCCAAAATAAAGTCTGACACTGTTTCCACTGTTTCCCCATCTATGTCCCATGAAGTGATGGGACCAGATGCCATGATCTTAGTTTTCCTAATGTTGAACTTTAAGCCAACTTTTTCACTCTCCTCTTTCACTTTCATCAAGAGGCTTTTTGGTTCTTCTTCACTTTCTGCCATAAGGGTGGTATCATCTGCATATCTGAGGTTATTGATATTTCTCCCAGCAATCTTGATTCCAGCTTGTGCTTCTTCCAGTCCAGCGTTTCTCATGATGTACTCTGCATATAAGTTAAATAAGCAGGGTGACAATATACAGCCTTGACGTACTCCTTTTCCTATTTGGAACCAGTCTGTTGTTCCATGTCCAGTTCTGACTGTTGCTTCCTGACCTGCATATAGGTTTCTCAAGAGGCAGGTCAGGTGGTCCGGTGTTCCCATCTCTTTCAGAATTTCCCACAGTTTATTGTGATCCACACAGTCAAAGGCTTTGGCATAGTCAATAAAGCAGAAATAGATGTTTTTCTGGAACTCTCTTGCTTTTTCGATGATCCAGCAGATGTTGGCAATTTGATCTCTGACTCCTCTGTCTTTTCTAAAACCAGCTTGAACATCTGGAAATTCATGGTTCGCGTATTGCTGAAGCCTGGCTTGGAGAATTTAGAGCACTACTTTACTAGCGTGTGAGATGAGTGCAGTTGTGCAGTAGTTTAGCATTCTTTGGCATTGCCTTTCTTTGGGATTGGAATGAAAACTGACCTTTTTATACATCCGGTCCCTAAATAATGGTCTGGGGTCTTGAGAAAGGGTTGATTCCATGTCTGGGGAAACTGAGAAACTGGGAACCAAAAAAAAAAAAAGCCATAAAAATGACAGACTGGACTTGATGACTTTTAAACAGATTGGTCGGAAATTATGTACATTGGGCCCTGAGCCAACCAAAAATGAACAGATCAATTCTAATAAAGATATAAACTGTTGTTATTCCTGCCTTTTCAGGCACTTCACTGCCTCTCAGTGCCTATGCTGTGAGCTTTGTATCTCTACTCTTTAAAATAAACTCTGGCTGTGTGAGTGTTTGCTTGTTTGTGAAGTTCATTTTTGGGCTCTGTGAACAGAACTCGGTTTCCCATTTCATTACAATCCTACTCTACTAAGTGAAAAGCAAGATGTACATGTAAATGGAGGCATTTCTGCTTTTCTTCTAAGTATCCGGGAAGAGTCAGGTCTGGCCTGGCAGAGGGAGCCTTCCTTCGCTTCCATTCACTCCTCCACCCCTGCCTCAAAAAAGGGAGAGAGAACAGCAACTCAACACAAGAGGTCTGGGTTCATAACAGATCTTTCCAGAGCAAAAGGTGCTGATCTCTGTCTCCTGCTCCCTAAAGCAGTGATGGGTGACTCTCCAGGTTGATCGAGACAATGATAATGCTGATAGAAGAAGGGTAGTCATGGGACCACCATGGTTTTGGGATCTAGGCTTCCCTGGTGGCTCAGATGGTCGAGAATCTGCCTGTAGTGCAGGAGACCTGAGTTTGATCCCTGGGTTGGGAAGATTCCCTGGAGAAGGGAATGGCTACCCACTCCAGTATTCTTGCCTGGAGAATCCCATGGACAGAGGAGCCTGGTGGGCTACTACAGTCTTGGGGTCGCAAAGAGTTGGACACGACTGAGCGACTAATGCTGTATCTGTAGAGTAACATATTACACACCTCAGACTTGGCTGCAAGTATCAGTTTAGTCATGGGTTAGCTTTATGACCTGAATCTCAGTTTCCTTATCTAAAAATTGGGGATAATAATTCCAGCCTTACAGGGTTGCCTTGAAGTCAAATGAGGTGACTGGCTTTGCATCTGGCAAAATGCCTAGCAGTTGATACACTCTCAACACATGGTTTTCAGTCACAGAGTGATACTCTGGTCAATGCTGTGCTCAGCACCAGGGATATGGACCTCTTTGAGTTCAAAACCTTACAGGGAAGATGGACATTTAAAAAGTAAGTGCATGTGCAATGGAAGACTTGAAGGTGCAGGGGCTATAGGTCACAGAACTGAGAGGGGCTTGGGAACCCAGCTTACATAAATGTAAACTGCTTCCTTGTTCAATAGAACATCTATTGACAATAATTATTATCTAGCACATAAAACTATTCTCACACCAATTAGCTCATTTGATTCTCTCAAGGATTCACTGAAGTAAATGGCATAGTGATCTTTGTTCCTCAGAAGATGCTCAGAGACTGACTTGTGAAGATCTCGTGGCAGGTTAAAGGCTGAACTGGAACTCTAATTTATATCACATAGCCTCCATAGCCTTTGTTTGATTCTCACCCTTGGGGGTCACCCAAGTGTTCATTCCTGTGTCTAGAGTGGACACAGATCCAAGTGGAACAGTTAGGCCTTCCTGCAGAAAGCTGCAGTCTGAGCAGGAAGATGAGACAAATGGAGAAAAGCACCGAGATGTAATATTTAAGCCTGGAAGAGCCGAGGGACATTTTAATTTCATAATTAAAAGTTAATGTTGCTTCATTATAAATCAAAAGCTGATGAAACTAGGGCACCCCCAGGAACATATTAAGAGCTCAATAAATATGTGTGGTCTGAATGCTTGGAGATGTCTCCTAGAGGAGTTTGTTAGCTGATCCAGAGAGGTAATAAATGCAGGGCTAACTGCTGAGCTGGGGCTGTGGTAGGTCCTCAGGAAATGGTAGTTCCTTTCTTCCCAGCAAGTTCATCTTGGCTCTTCTACTCATGATCTGTGACTCTGGAGAAGACTCTCTCTTCTGCTCCACTCAGAAAGCAGATTTGGTGACTTCTCTGGGCAACCCAGTGTTCTTGCCTGGAAAATTCCATGGACAAGAAGAGCCTGGAAGGCTACAGTCCTTCCAGGGGGTCACAAAGAGTTGGACATAACTGAACATGCACACACGCAGGGTCCGTTATGCCCTGAGATCTTTATATTTTTTAATCATCTTACTTTCCTGCCTTGCACAGTTTAATTTTTTTTTTCCTTCTGTGGCCTCTGAAGACAGATTCTGCTAGCCTTTCCCACATGATCTCCTTTAAGACCTGAGTTCATGGTCCTCATCTTCGGCATGACCCTGCGGGGAGACAGACACTGCAAGATGGTAATGCAGCCCTGTCCCCACGCTAATGTGGTCTTCCTATTCAGCAGAGAAGATGTCACTGATTTGCAAAAAAGTGTTCCAGGGTGCCAGCATTCATGCTGAAATGATGCACTTTGTCCTGGAGAACAATAAGATGGTCCCTGCCTGCTATATTCAGTGCAGGCAGCAGGGGGGAAGGGCAGGGAGGAGAAGGTGTAGGCAGGGGTTCCACATCTGTTCTTTGGCTCTCTCCTCCCCTCCCCTCCCCTCCCCTCCCCTCCCCTCCCCTCTCCTCCCCTCCTCTCCCTTCCTGCCCTTCTCTCTTCTCTCTTCACTGCTCTCTCCTCCTGTTCCCCTTCCCCACCATTCTCTCTCTTGTCATGGTATGGTGGGGAAAGACAAAGAGATGACTAAGTGTCCATGAGCCTTCCAGGTGCTCTGGGAGGTGTGTAAACATGGGGTGAAGTCACAGCTGAGGGAACCATAGATTCACTGGGTGGTCAGGGAAGACAGTGGAAGAAGAACTGCTGAGCAAGGTGTTGAAAGACCAGAAAGTTCTCACTGAGTAGGTGAGAAGGCGAGGAGCTGCCAGCTCCTAGGAGAGAAGGGCATCCTAGACAGAGGGAGGAGTGGGAGCCAAAAGCCTGAGAGCAAAACCTACCCAGTCTGTTTTGGGAACTATAAGGTGTTCAGTACCATCGAAGGGTACGAGGTGGAGGGATGGTGGGGTGAGGAGAGGGACTGGAGAAGCTTTCAAGGACCCATTCATGTCAGGCCTTGCAAGCCACTAAGGCATTGGGACTTGTTCTGCAAAATAGAAAATAGAGAGCTAGAGAAGTACTTTATGGAAGTACAACACAGTTATGTGTGCCTTATGAAAAGACTGTTCTGGAGGCTGTGATGAGGAAGAATTGGAGATTAGAGGCTCAAAGGCATAGAATGGTTAGAATATTTTTGTCATAATCCAAGTGAAGACTAACTAAAAAAAGGTTAAGATTATGAATTAAAGTGTGGGGGGGGGTAAGGATGAAAATGTCGGTACAGATACAAGGCACATTACAAGGTATTAGTAAGATTGCCAGTGCTCAGTATGGGATCAAAATTGGTCTGATTCCCAGGCTTCTGGCCTGGGCAGCTGGGTGAATGGTGGGGCCATTCCTTAAGACTTGGGGGTGATATCATCTTGCAAGCTTGAGTTGGATGTTTGCCCCCTAGGTACTTGTCCCCAGTTAGAATAAGATGCTATCACATGGTCTGTGGTCTTAGGTTATGACATTTTGATACAAACCCGTTGTTTTTCCCAAAAATGGCTATTAGAGAGAAAGAAACATGTTTCCTAAGTAATCATTTGTTTCCTATAAAAATAGAGCTCTTTATTAATGTAGTTAAACATATGCACTATTGCACGTTTTTGAAAGGATATAGAATCATGATTAAAAAAAATCATAAACCCACATACACATACTCAAACACCTGGGCTCCCTTGTTGTTGATCAGTTGCTCAGTCATGTCTGACTCTTTGCAGCCCCATGGGCTGCAGTGTGCCAGGGTTCCCTACTGGAATGCAAATGGCGTGAGGACAAGGGTTTTCTCAATTCATTACTTTGCTACAGACTCTCCCTCCAAAGAGAAAAGATTAATTGTTGTGGACGCATCACTCATCCAGGAGACAGATAGGAGTGAGGGGGCAGTTGTGAGAGGAGAGCAAGGGTTGGATGAGGAGGTATAGGGATGAGTTAGGCTTTATCTCTTGGTTTTTAGGGAAGTCCCAAGACATTTCAGGTTTCTTCATCCACATCCGTATTAAAACCTTCATCAATAGCCAAGATATGGAAGCAACCTAAATGTCCACTGACAGATGAATGGATAAAGAAGATGTGGTACATATATACAGTGGAATATTACTCAGCCACAAAGAGAATGAAATCATGCCACTTGCAGCAACATGGATGGATCTAGAGATTATCATACTAACTGAAGTTAGTTATCAACTATACTCCAATAAAAACATTTTTAAAAAAACATGTAGAATGAGTTTGTGACTTCTCTGACTCTTGGAATTGTCTGGAATTCTGCTCCCCCATCCCTTTTCCTTTGAATATAAAATACTATTGACAACTTTCAACACTTGTTCACAGTTATTATTTTATTCTTACCATACCCATTTTTAACATCTTACACAGCTAGGAAGTAGCAGAGCCAAGGGCAAAACCTAGATCATCTATTCAGAGTACAAGTTCTTTCCCCAAGGCCATTCTGTCTTGATCCTCTAATTTTGGACTGGTCTTAGGGGAGTCATGGAAGACTTTTATGCATGTGAGTATTTGATCCTCAGTGGCCTGTCTCCATTTCCAACCTCATTTCCTACTGTCTGCTAACAGGCATCTGATGGTTTCATCATGCCATGTTGACAGTTTCAGACCATGCCATGCTCTTATGTGCCTTCCAAGACTTCAGTTGTGCCATTCCCTTGGCCAAGAAAGCCTTGCTTTACCTAGACATTCTCTAGGGCCAAGTCAAGCATCACTACCTCTGAAGAAGTTTCCTTAACCCACCTGAGTATGTGGACCATGCCCTCTTTCACTTATGTGTTCACTCAGCCTTCTGTTTCTGTTGTACTTATCTCACTGTTTCATTATTATTGCAGTGTGTGTCTATTTCCTCCACTGGAACCAGCGCTGGCGGGACCTGAAATTTTGCTATCTCCAGCACCTAGCACACTGACCGGCACATAGGAAGTGCTGAGGAAATCCTTGTTGAGTGAATAAATGGATGAGTTCCAATGGAGAAGGAAACATCCCTGAGCAGAGATGATCTCTATCCTCAACCTGCTGACGGAAATGCTGACAAGGAACAGGGAGAGAGAAAGGCAGACATCAAAGGGACATAACAGGAAAAAAATTCTTCCCTGCTCTCTTTATCTTCTGCTTTTTTTTCCCTTCTTGCTATTGGAACAAAAATGAAGAGTACATCATATGCGAAGCTGTATTTTCTGTTTATTGCCACCAGGTTAATAACAGTAATGGTGCGAGAAGAAAATGAGGTGTTATGTAAAATCCTGCATTGCAGATTTTGCTGCTGATGTAAAGAACTCAATAAAGTGCAACACTTTAATCATAGAGATAAAAATCACACAGCAGCTTCACACAGGCTCCCAGAGCCTTAAGACAAAATAGTTGTGGGGAAATGAGAGATGAGAGAAGAACATTATCAGGCATCGGAAAAGTTATGTTTGGGCTTTTGTGGGTTTTTTCCCCTTCATTTCTAAAAAAACAGAATAAAAATTTTTCTATTTTCTTCCAAGTCATTGTCTATGAATTTCTATTTTCTCTAGAGGACATGCTCAGACTTCTGGGGGAAGATTTGCCCATTCTTTGTTAAAAATTGATTTGTTTAGGGAGAACTGAATTCTTGCCTTTTAGGTGGGTCAGTGACCTTTAAGAAAATAGGGGTTATCTCTAAAAATGAAAGAAAGATTGGATTGGAGGTTAAAAAAAAAAGTAAGTTGGTTGTAGTAAAACCTCTATTTTTATGATGGCTTTGTGATGCAGGAAAAAGATCATAGCAGCCAAAGATCATAACAGGAGATGGGAGCTCTTGTACCAACTCAGCCAACCTTGGGAAAATCTACTTCTTGTCTCCAGGCCTCTGTTTCATCATTCTTCAAAGAAGGGCTTATACCAGATGTTCTCGAAGGTCATTCCAGCTCTGACACTTAGCAGTCTGTGAGGCTCTGGGTAAGGCTACAGCTTGGTTTTTGACATTGGATGTGTGGCTCTGGACTATTGCAGGAGCCACCCAGCTGACCTCTCTAATTCTACTCAAAATACCTCCTTCTCTCCCTCACCACCCAAATTCACTCTCCATCCTGCAGCTGGAGTGATCAGACTGGAGCCAGGTGAGGAAGTACCTGTAGGAAGACCCTCCAGGTGAGAGTATCCCTTAAGAGATCATTGAAAAGCAAGGAAGCTGGTATGTAGAGCAGAGTGAGGGAGGCAGAGGGTCATGGGAGAGGAGGTCAGAGAGGTCGTTGAAGGGCCAGATCAGGTGGGTCTCACAGGCACTAAAAGGGCTTCACTGCCCCCAGACACCACCCCCTGAGTGCTCCCTGAGGGAGTCGCTACTTTGGCAGACAGGAAACACTTCTAAAAGGCAGAGTGAGCACAGGTCATGAAAAGAGAAGGGCTTTGGAATTGGAGCTCTAGGCTCAGACCCTGAACTGGCTGTGTGACACTGAAGGAGTCCCTCTGTTTCTCGGTCTCAATTTCCTTGTCAGCAAATAGAAAGTGGCAATAAGGTCAGTCCTCTCACAGGGCTGGCATGGGTTTAATGAGCTAGTGAATGGGGATTTTTTTTTTTTATCCCATAATCATTATCTCAGGTGTCATTAGAAACATGGGCATAGTCTAGGGTTGCATCGTCTCATATAATAGTCGCTTGTAACTATTTACATTTAAATTAATCAAATTAGTTAAAAAAAATTTAGTTCCTCAGTTGCACTAGCCACATTTGCAAGTGCTCAAAAGTCATGTGTGGCTGGTAGTTATTGTTAAACAGTCAGTGCAAAAGAACACTACTATCACAGAATGTTCTACTGAGCGGCACTATTCTGGTACTTAGCAGGCGTAAGTTGTGCACTGAAATTTAAAACAGCCGTATATAACTCCAACTGTACAAAGACACATCTGCTTTCAGACACACAAACATGTATCCACATGCAAAACCACAGAAACAGGGTGTTGAGGTTAGTGACAGTGTGCTTCATTACTAAAGAAAAAACAAATCTGAGTCCCAGCTCTGGGTCAGTTCGCTGACCACACAGAGTCAGGCCTTGTGTTAAACATTTCACACTGGACATTACATCATTAAATCCTTACAACAACCGTAACAGGAAGTATTATCTTCCTCTTGTTGATTCTGCCATTGAAGACGAGAGTGGTTGAGTAACTTGATTGAAGTCACAGAGCTTATAAGTAGTAGAATAGGACTTGCTCCATTGTACAAAACTGGTTCTTAACGGACAATTCAGAGACAAAGGGCTTACAGGGCAAAGTCACCATGAGCTCTTTTACGGTCTTTGTTAAAGATGTGGGTGTTTGGAACTGCCTTGGGACAACCTAGTAGTCCTTGGTTAGTCACAGAGGGAGTATAATTCAATAAAATCAGCTTCTCAGGTCTTCCAACCTAGCTTTTTTGATTTATAAAATGTGGTAGGGTCAGATATGTGGGATCACCTCACATCTTCAGGAAAGTGCCTGAGATACATGAATGGGAAGGAGTAGAGAGAGTTCTAAAGCTGTGAGGAAGGAAATCATCTAATACTGGTCTTTTCATTTTTCTCTCTTATTTTAAGACCATGGTCCTCAAAAACCACATGTTGAAAGGTGGTCTGTATATGACAGGGCGAGTAAAGGCCAAGGTGACTTGGATGGTTCTGCCTCAGATGTAAGCACAACCAGAGTCAGTGAGAGAGAGATGGGTGGATAGATAAACAGATAGGCAAAGAGACAGACAGACAGCAAATTAGAAAAATATGACAGAGACTTCTAATCTCGTTTTCTGTATACTTCTGCTCCAGTCCTCCAGAAGGCTGATATTGTTTTTGATTCATTGTAAACTCACTGTCTTACTAGATAAATAGCAAGATGCCTAGCCTAGATGCTCAATGGATGCTTGTTAAAAAACAAACAAAAAAATTATACAGAGTAAAGTAGATCAAAAATAGAAAAACAAAAATCATATATTAATACATATATATGGAATCTAGAAAAATAGTACTGATGAACCTATTTGCAAAGCAGCAGTGGAGATGCAGACACAGAACAGACTTGTGGACACAGTGGGGGAAGAGAGGATGGGACAAATTAAGAAAGTCCATTACCATATGTTAAAATAGATAACCAATGGGAATTTGCTGTATGAAGCAGGGAGCTCAAACCAGGTGCTCTGTGACAATCTAGAGAGGGGGGGGATGGGGTAGGAGATGGGAGGGAGGTTCAAGAGGGAGGGGGCATGTGTATATGGCTGATTCATGTTGATGTATGGCAGAAACCAGCACAATATTGTAAAGCAATTATCCTCTAATTAAAAATAAGTAAAATTTAAAAACCCACAAAACATAATACTTGAAAGAACAGTAGCTAGATAACAATAATCCTTCACATTTGCATGGTACTTTGTAATATGTAAAAAGATCTCCGCTGCAGTATCACACTTAATTCCTCGTCTAACCTTTTCAGGCTGGCATTATGATCCTTATTTTATTGATGAGGGACCCTTGTCAGAGTGGTGATGTGTCTTGTCTAGGGTTATATAGAGAGGCTGAGGGACCAGATGAATAATACAGGTCAGAGAGAGGTAGAGACTGATAACTAGATAGATACAAGCAGAGAGAAGACAGACAAGACCAAGACATGGATAAATGATGGAGACAAATGGAGATGGATGGATAGATGCTGAAAGAGCCTCTAATCTCCCCTCCTTCAATTCATTCTCTACACATGGCTGGAGATAACTATTCCAAGCACAAATTCGACCATGTCACTCCTCCATTTAATAAACCTCCATTGCTTCCCCAAGGACTTGAGGATAATGCTCTATTGTGAAAAGATTTCATGATCTGGCCCTGCCTATTTCTGGGGCCTTGTTGTATCTTACCACATTTCTATAGCATCAGTCACTTCTAGGACCCTCTTGAACTTCCAAGAAAGTCATGCCATTGTCATACTTCATATGTACCATGTGATCTTCCCCATCCCCCAAACTCTCCTCCCCCTGCTTGTGGATGCCTGGTCAACTCTACTTATCCTCTGAGACTCAATACAACATTGTCTTCCCAAAGCCTTTCCTGACCACCCTCCCAGGATGGATTTATTTTCTGTCCTCCTAGATCACTTTCTTCTTCATTATAGGAGCCAATAGAGTAAAAAACCCCAAACTTTGAAATAAGAGAGGCCTGGATTTAAATCCTGTTTATCAGGCTTCTCTGGCAGCTCAGTGATAAAGAATATGCCAATGCCAGGAGATGCAGGTTCTACCCCTGGTTTGGGAAGATTCCACATGTGGCACAGCTACTAAGCCTATGGACCACAACTATTGAGCCTGTGTTCTAGAGATCAGGAACCACAACTACTGAAGCCTGCATGCCCTACAGTCCATGCTCTGCAACAAAAGAAGCTGCCACAATAAGAAGTCTGTGTGCTGTAACTATAAAGTAGCCCCCACTAGCCACAATTAGAGAAGAGCCCTTGCAGAAACAAAGACCCAGCATAGCCCAAGTAAATAAATACATAAAATTATTTTAAAAAACTTAAAAATCCTATTTGCTCTCCCATCACTGACTGGGTTAGCCCCAGTTTCTTCATCTCTGCAATAAATCTGATAATATCTGCCCCAGGACCCATGCTGGGATTAGGGATCATGTAAACATGCCATGATTTAATAATACTAAGATGGCAGAGTAGAAGGACATGAGCTCATCTTCTCCTGTGAGAACTCCAAAATTACAACTTGCTGCTGAATAACTGTCGACAGGAGAAAGTTGAATCCCACCAAAAATGATACCCGACATCCAAGGGCAAAGGAGAAGTCCCAGCAAGATTAAGGTAGGAGGGACAAAATTGCATTTAGAATCAAACCCCATACCCGCCAGAGATGCTTGGAGGGCTCAAACAAACCTTGTGCACACCAGGACCCAGAGACCCTACAGAGACTGAGACAAAACTGTGTTTGAGTGTCTCCTGTTGGGGTATAGGTCAGCAGCGGACTGCTGCAGGGGCAGGGGCTCTGGGTGTAGTAGACCTGGGTATGGCATTAGACCTCCATTAACCCCACCATAGAGCCAGCAGAAGTTACACAGGACTGGGGAAACAGACTCTTAGAGGGCACAAACAAAACCTTGTGCATACCAGGACCCAGGAGAAAGGAGCAGTGACCCCATAAGACCCCACAAGTCTGACCCAGACTAGCCTGTGAGTGTCCAGGAGTCTCTGGCGGATGCGTGGGTCAGTGGTGGCCTCCTGAAGTGCTGGAGGCACTGAGTGCAGCCTGTGTGGGACCTTTTAAAGGAGGTCACCATTATCCTCATTACCTCCACCATAGTTTGGCCTCAGGTCAAACAACAGAGAGTAATCAAATCACAGTAATCCAAATCCATGCCCCGACCAGTAATGCTGAAGAAGCTGAACGGTTCTATGAAGACCTATGAGACCTTCTAGAACAACACCAAAAAAGATGTCCTTTTCATTATAGGGGACTGGAATGCAAAAGTAGGAAGTCAAGAAACACCTGGAGTAACAGGCAAATTTGGCCTTGGAGTACAGAATGAAGCAGTTCAAAGGCTAAGAGAGTTTTGCCAAGAGAACGCACTGGTCATAGCAAATAATACCCTCTTCCAACAACACAAGGGACAACTCTACATGTGGACATCACCAGATGGTCAATATCAAAATCAGATTGATTATATTCCTTTCAGTCAAAGATGGAGAAGCTCTATACAGTCAGCAAAAACAAGGCTGGGAGCTGACTGTGGCTCAGATCATGAACTCCTTATTGCCAAATTCAGACTTAAATTGAAGAAAGTAGGGAAACCCACTAGACCATTCAGGTATGACTGAAATCAAATCCCTTACAATTATACAGTGGAAGTGAGAAATAGATTCAAGGGATTAGATCTGATAGTGCCTGAAGAACTATGGATGGAGGTTCGTGACATTGTACAGGAGGCAGGGATCAAGACCACCCCCATGAAAAAGAAATGCAAAAAAGCAAAATGGTTGTCTGAGAAGCCCTTACAAATAGCTGAGGGGAAAAAAAAAAAAAGACATGAAAGGCAAAAGAGAAAAGGAAAGATACACCCATTTGAATGCAGAGTTTCAAAGAATATCAAGAAGAGATGAGAAAGCCTTCCTCAGTGATCCATGCAAAGAAATAGAGGGAAACAACTGAATGGGAAAGACTAGAAATCTCAAGAAAATTAGAGATACCAAGGGAACATTTCATGCAAAGATGGGCACAATAAATGACAGAAATGATATGGACCTAACAGAAGCAGAAGATATTAAGAAGAAGTGGCAAGAATACACAGAAGAACTGTACAAAAAAGATCTTCATGACCCAGATAACCACAATGGTGTGATCACTCACCTAGAGGCAGACTTCCCGCAATGCAAAGTCAAGTGGGCCTTAGGAAGCATCACTAGGAACAATGCTAGCAGAGGTGATGAAATTCCAGTTGAGCTCTTCCAAATCCTAAAAGATGATGCTGTGAAGGTGCTACATTGTATATGCCAGCAAATTTGGAAAACTCAGCAGTGGCCACAGGACTGGAAAAGGTCAGTGTTTATCCCAATTCCAAAGAACGTAATGCCAAACAATGTTCAAACTACTGCACAATAGCATTCATCTCACATGCTAGCAAAGTAATGCTCAAAATTCTCCAAGCCAGGCTTCAACAATATGTAAACCATGAACTTCCAGATGTTCAAGTTGGGTTTAGAAAAGGCAGAGCAACCAGAGATCAAATTGCCAACATCCGTTGGATCATTGAAAAAGCATGAGAGTTCCAGAAAAACATCTACTTCTGCTTTATTGACTATGCCAAAGCCTTTGACTGTGTGGATCACAATAAACTATGGAAAATTCTTCAATAGTGGGAATACCAGAGCCCCTGACCTGCCTCCTGAGAATTCTGTATGCACGTCATACAGAATTAGTTAGAACCAGACATGGAACAGCAGACTGGTCCATATTAGGAAAGGAGTCTGTCAAGGTTGTATATAGTCACCCTGCTTCTTTAACTTATATGCAGAGTACACTATGAGAAACGCTGGACTGGAAGAAGCACAAGCTGGAATTAAGATTGCCAGGAGAAGTAGCAATAACCTCAGATATGCAGATGACAGCACCCTTATGACAGGAAGTGATGAAGAACTAAAGAGCCTCTTGATGAAAGTGAAAGAGGAAAGTGAAAAAGTTGGCTTAAGTCTCAACATTCAGAAAATTAAGATCATGGCATCTGGCCCCATCACTTCATGGCAAATAGATGGGGAAACAGTGACAAACTTTTTTTCTTGGGCTCCAAAATCACTACAGATGGTGACTGCAGCCATGAAATTAAAAGATGCTTGCTCCTTGGAAGAAAAGCTATGAACAACCTAGACAGCATATTAAAAAGCAGAGACATTACTTGCCACAAATGTCCATCTAGTCAAAGCTATGGTTTTTCCAGGGTCATGTATGGATGTGAAAGTTGGACTATAAAGAAAGCTGAGCACCGAAGAATTGATGCTTTTGGACTGTGGTGTTGGAGAAGACTCTTGAGACTCCCTTGGACTGCAAGGAGATCCAACCAGTCAATCCGAAGGGAAATCCTAAAGGAAATCAGTCCTAAATATTCATTGGAAGGAGTGATGCTGAAGCTGAAACTCCAATCTTTGGCCACCTGATGCAAAGAACTGACTCATTGGAAAAGACCCTGATGCTGGGAAAGATTGAAGGCAGGAGGAGAAGGGGACGATAGAGGATGAGATGGTTGGATGGCATCACTGACTAGATGGACATGAGTTTGAGTAGGCTCCTGGTGATGGACAGGGGAGCCTCGCATGCTGCAGTCCATGGGATTGCAAAGAGTTGGACACGACTGAGTGACTGAACTGAACTGAGCTGAACCATGCCTTGTGTAGAGTACGTGGCCTCCATGCGGAAGCTGCTGCTGCTCCAGCCTGACTCTGCTGCACCATCATAACCCGATACTGGGTCTGCCTCCCCCTTTGCACCAGGAGTTGCCTGAGGATGGAGGCCTTATCCCCAGTGCTCAGTGCCTGGCTCATGACAAGGCTTGCTGAATCCTTTCTGCCCACCTTGACGCCATTGGTTAGGGTATTTTTTTGGGCAACGGAAGGCACAACCCATGGCCATCCCACAGAACCACTGTGGGGAGGGCGGCTAGAGCAGTAGAGCAGAGGTACATCCTGATGGTGAGAATAAGAACTGATTGACTGAAACCTATTTGGGACTTATGTTACAGATTTAGGTTGTGTGCCTTTTGAACATAAAAGATAATGTTTAAATCAATTTTGTAAGGGGCTATTTTGTCCTTCCACCTCCAAATCTCTAGAATTCTTAAGTCAGTAAACCATTTAGGTGGAACAGTGTCAGATTAGGTCATCTGAGATAGTCTACATACTTTATTTTCCAGTGGGCCTTCACTTCCCTCTGATTTTTATTTCTCAGTGGATTCAGATTCTTTGTCTCCTCCTCCTTCTTCTCCCCTTCTCTTCCCATACTCCCTGTTTGCTGGACCCTTCTTGACCCCAGGGAACCAGCTTCTTGGTGAATGAGGAGTCCCTCTTTCCCTATTACACACACACACACACACACACACACACACACACAGCTGAATGGCTTTCACCATAGCTGAGGACAGGAAACCATCTAATCATTGCAGGTGGGGGGTAGGGGTTGACAGCTGGGCCCCAAGCCTGCAATATTTACTCTCCTCCCCAGCTGCCAGGGCAAGGCTCCCAGGTCATAAACACATACTATAGGTTGGGTGAAAGCCTTCATTGAGATTCTGTTCATAGCTGAAGCTGTTGCCAAGCCTGCCCAGCTCTGTCAGCTGCCCTGATAAAAGCAGACAGGCTGCCCAGCCCTCTGGCAGCCTGACAGGTTGTTTAGAAGCAGGCTGAGGCTCCCCGACAGAGGTCCAGGGCTTGGGGCTACAGCAAAGGCTGGGAGAGAAGGGATTCTCATGTCAGATAGCCTGACTTCCAAGGCAAGGGGTGCACAGACAGCAAGAGAGAGCAGGAGATGAGGGGAGGGTAGTCAGGGAGGGTCCTGGCCTCAGCCAATGCCTGTCTCATCACGAGGGTGGAAAGCTGTAGGGACTAAGAATACACATTCTGCTCACACTCTCGGGGGCCAGTACTGTCTGCAGGATTGCACAGGCAATTACTTTAATTCATTTCTTCACTCATAGAATGAGGATAATAATAATAACACCCATCTTTCAGTGGTGAGAACTATTAGAGATAATACAAAAATAAAGTACTTCTGAAAACAGTGTCTGGCCCTGCCAATGTTATGGCTAGCTTTTCTAACCCAGAAATCTTCTTTTAATAAGACTGTCAGGCATGGTGCTATGTTTTACATGCATCATCTCATTTAATTTTTACATAAGCCAGAGCTTTACATAGTATCCTCATTTTAGCAATAAAGAAAACGTCAGAGAGGGTGTGTCACTTGCCCAACGTCACACAGCTGAATTCCAGAAAGGATGGAAGCCCAACTGCATTACTGCAAAACCTGTGCTGTTAATCTTGTGGAACAACAATTAGTATCGAGGCTGCAAAGAGCAAAAAGCTTTATTTGGAATTTTATGAACTGTAATTTGGGAGACACAGATTCAGGTAAACTTGAAAGAATATTTGGGGAAGAGAAAGAGTCAGGAGCTTATAAAAACAAAAAGCCAGGAGTTTATTAAAGTTACCTGGTAAAAATTGTAACTGATTCTGACAAAGTCAGGAAATATTTGTCCTGAAGGAATCACAAGTTGTTTTAGGGTGAGGGTCCAATAAGAAGATAGGCTGCCATGAGCTATTTTAGGGTAAAGGTCCCATAAGTATCTTGAGTTTCTGGCACATCTTTCTGTATGCCTTTCTGGACAATAAGTGGACAACAGATCAGATTCCATCCAGGCTGAGACGTGCTTAAGTCTCAGTTCCTCAGTGGCCTCCTGGCTCCATCTGAGAGAGCTCTGGTAGCAATACTGACCCCATTTTTAGTTTCCTTTCCCAGCCACTAGGCCATAGTGTAGACGAGCACTTTGTGGGACTCTTTGTCTGTATAAGACTATCTCTGTTGGTGTGAAGGAAGTGATATATTTTTTTTTTTTTTTGAACTCCCTAGTCAGAAAGAAACAAAACAAATATTCAAGAGAAAAATCAATCTCTTTATTTTTAAAGTTTTAAGTGCTGCAACATTCCACAATTGGAAAAAGAAAAATTAACAGCTAGGCTTAGAGATGGGGAGCTCTCTTGGCCCAAGGGAGAGAAGGAGGCAGGGACTGGAAGCTGTAGAGAATTCAAACCTGCCAAGTAGAACTGAGCAAAGGCATTGACCTCACCCTCTGCCAGAAGGCTGGAGGGCCTGCCCCTGGGCCAGGGCTAGGCTTTGTGGGAATTCACAGCTCGCTCAGATGAAACAGAGCCAAGTTTATTAGCTTATTCAACAATATCCACTGAATGTCTATTATGTATCAGATCCTGTGCTGAGTGCTGGGCTAAGAGAAAAATTAGCCCCAGCTCCTGTGTCAGGAGGAATTTCGTACTCTTCAGGGAAGACAAAGGCAGAAATCAAGTAACTCCCATGCAAAGTAACCACGGCTGTGATAGAAACAAGCATAGGGCTTGTGAAAGAGCAGCAGAAGGAAACCTAACCCCTGGAGATGGCTGGGGCAGAGAAGGCTTCCTAAAGAAGGGGGGTCTGCAAGGAGAGCTCAGGGTTCATTGAGTCATACAAAGAAAGGTGGGGAAAAGCAGGAGTGTCCATCCCTATGGAAGCTTAGAACCAAGGTCTGGATATTGTTTTAGGTCAAAGGTGAAAATGAAACACATCACTTGAAATCCTACAACCCAGAAACAATGACCATTAAAAGTTTCCTGCACATACAGACAAAGCATAGCTGGCTGGCTAGATAGATGGCTATATAAAAAAAAATCCTTTTATAAAAGCACAGTGTGCTATAAGTGTTTCTATTTTAAAAGGCACTGAATTCAGTATTTCTTAAGTTTAACAGAACTTAAAAGAACCACATTTTTAAAAACAAAGTTCTCTCTCAAGAGACATATTTTTCCTAAAACATAGCTCGAAGGTGAAAAAAAACAAAGAGTTCATGAGAAACATTAAGAGATTTAAGCCATTCTGTGTTTTTCAAACTATGGGACTGAATTTTAGAAAGAAAAAGAAAAAAAAAAAAAAAAAAAAACAGATGAGAAAACAGAGAGGTTAAGTAACTTACCTAAGATCACACAGCTAGTCTGAGATACAACTAGAACTTGAACTCAGATATATCTGCTTCTTTCCATCATATTAATTTACTCCCCTAAGCCAACTTCCTCATTTTCAAGATCAGAAACAGGGACCCAAAAAGGACAAGTGACTTCCCTGAAGTTATATTTTGATATATATATATCAGCAACAAGGCAATTTGGTGGATCAGATAAATTTCTCCTAACTATTCTTTCTTCCTTTCAGTGAAGGATCTCCTACTGTCATTTTGCTTGCCCAAGAATCCAAGAGGAGTATATGTATCTCCCCTCCTCACTGACTTTGACCTTGGTGTTGGCCTTGGCACATGCTTGGCCAATGGAAGGTAAGCAGTCATAACATTTGCCGCTTCTGTGTGGCAGCTTTGAATAGCATGGCACTGGGAATTCCCTGGTGGCCCCATAGTTAGAACTCGGCACTTTCACTGTCAAGCATGTTTAATCCCTGGACTGGGAACTAAGATCCTGCAAGCCATGTGGTGTAGCTGACAAAAAGGAAAAATGGGATGGCATTCCTGCCCCCTGCCATGAAAAGAGCAGATCTCAGACAGAGCTGAAGGTTCAGCTTGGACCTAGATAATAAGATACGTGTGCAGAACTGCAGGTGACTCGCTCACAGCCCTCATAAAACATGCTGCTGCTGCTGCTAAGTTGCTTCAGTCATGTCCAACTCTGTGCGACCCCAGGTGCGGCAGCCCACCAGGCTCCCCGTCCCTGGGATTCTCCAGGCAAGAACAGTGGAGTGGGTTGCCATAACATGAGCATGAAATAAATATTTGCTGTTATCAGCTACCGAGCTATCAGGGTCATTTTTTACCATAGCAATGCCAAATAACACAGCACATTTTCTTGCAGAAATGTGTTGTTTTTCTCATGCTCAAAGTTGCCTTTAGTTATACAATAATTATGAATTCAGGCCATGAGGATAATCGGTTGTGTGCATTTTAAGTACTAAATACATAAGAAATAATTAGACAAAGAGTTGAAAAGTACAAGGTACAGGAGGAAATGCCAGGTGTCAGAGGTCTGGCTTTACGAGGTCACCTTCTGATGAAAAGAAAATTGTGGGGAAAGCCCACTCTGTAGGCAGAGACCACAGTGAATCAGAGGGTTGTAGTTTCTTTCTTCTAATTCTGCCACATGAAGGACTGTGGGTGTTAACTAAATCACACCTTTACCCAGAAGCGTGGAAGATGCTAAGGAAAAAGGTGCAATAAATGCCAAATGAATCCATGCCACTAAATCACTGTGTGACCTTGAGGAAGTCATTTTCCTTCTGGAATCAATTTTCTCATTTGTAAAATGAAGAGGCTGAACAAGAACCTCTCATTTTCCTTCTGGCTCCAACATTCTATGATTTGATTGCCTCTAACTCATTAGTCTCAACTTGCTGGAATGGGACCCAGTGGTATTGAAGATAATCATAGGAATCCATCAAAACATAGCCCAGAGAAGGTAATCTTGAGACTTGAAATAATGTAGGGAAAGGGATCAGAGTCTATTGTGTACTTTTCTGTCTAAAAGAGGCGAGAAAATAAGCTCCTTGTTCCCCAGTTTACATCGCCCTGGCAGCCTTCCTCTACTTCTGACATCCAGCAAATCTTTCAGGCCATTCTACCTCACCCTCTCTACCCAATGAAACTGTTTTCTCCTCTCATCAGAAATAAAAGGTGCTCTAAACCAAAAGAGTACATCATGATACCCATAAAGATGTACAGCTCCTCTGGGAAAGCAGAGGAGCGAAAGAAAGAACCCAGACTTCAGTGTTCAATAGGTTTGCATAAAATTGGGGTGATACTTGCCTAGCACAGCTGTTCTCAGAGATAAGTGATACCAAAGTTTTGCGATGATGACAGAAGGCTTCCTGGAAGTGGTGGCATGAAGACAAACCTGACTGCTATGTGGACGTTTGAAGGCTGGCCAATGAGGGAGGAGGAATAATAGTCCAATTAGATGGCAGTATGTGGGGGTGAGGGTGCAGGGTGGATATGAATGTAAGGAGGGCAGCATTGTCAATGTCGGTGAGACACATGTCTTTTGGGGAGAAGAGGAGCAGGCATTTAGGGCAAGAGTAAAAGTTTCATGCAAGGGAGTATAGAGAAATGAGCTTAAAGCTTTAAATACCAAGCTGGAATGTCTTCAGCCAGTATATCATGGGGGTCCCTGAAGGGCTTTTGGAAATTAGCTTTAGGAAGTTCTGAGTGTGCTGATGCACCTTGAGAAAGAAGCTGCACCCCTCCCCCACCACACACTAAAATGTGGGGAGGGAAAAGAGGCAGTCGCCCTCCCACAGGAGAACTGCTGTTGTGCTCATCTGAGATAGAAATCTGAGCTACGGGGAAAACATCAGACAGCACCTTAAATTAAAACAGATGTGATTACAGTGAAAAAAACTTCTTTGAGACTTTAAAAGTTCAATTTTCTTCCTTTTAATCTCTTAAGAGAATCACAGGTTTTCAAAACAAGATAGTGAAAATCCCAGGTAATAAAATGAACCCAGAACTCTATTTGCTGACCAGATCTGAGTAAGATTGCTTTTATTGCTCGCTTTCAACAGTCTTAAACCGACATCCTCAGTGGACCCACCCTGTACCCTAAAGTTTGCTCCTACCACAGACTGAGCCCTTGCTACTCAAAATGGGATTCTTGAATTAGCAACATCAGTATAACCTGGGAACTTGTTATAAATGTAGATTCTCAGATCACACTTCAGACCTACTGATCAGAACCTGAACTTTAATGAATACTCAGGTAGTTTCTGTACATTATGGTTTGAGAAACACTAGGTTATAGCATGCCCTCAGACCCCAGGAGTTGGTTACAACCAGGGGAGGTCAGAGCTGGTCCAGCCTCTTCATTGAACCGATGGGGAACTGAGATCCAGAGAGAGGAAAGAATTGGCTTTTCCAGGGTCATGCAACTAGTGAGCATAATTGGTGTAGTGAAGTTAACAATGGCATACCATGTGGTCTAATAAAATTTTGTAATTCTCTACCTAATAAACATTTCTCCAAAGAAGATATACAGATGGCCAATAGGCGTGAAAAGATGTTCATCACTGCTAATGACTAGAAAAATGTAAATCATAACTATAGTAAGGTATCACCTCACACTAGTCAGAATGACCATTGTTAAAAAGTCTACAACAATAAATGCTGGAGAGGGTGTGGAACAAAAGGGAACTCTCTTACACTGTGGCTGGGAAATAAGTTGGTACAACCACTATGGAGAAGAATATGAAGGTTCCTCAAGAAACTAAAAATAGAGTGGCCTTCTGATCCAGAAATCTCACTCTTGGACATATATCCAAAGAAAACTATAATTTAAAAAGATACATGAACACCTATGCTTATAACAGCACGTTTTATAATAACAATGCCATGGAAACAACCTAAATGCCCATCAACGGATGAATGAATAAACAAGATGTGGTGTGTGTACACAATGGAGTACTGATCAGCTATAAAAAAAGAATGAACCAACGCCATTTGCAGCGACATGGATGGACCTAGATGTCATTACACTAAGTGAGTCGGAAGGACAAAAACAAATCCCACATGATATCACTTATATGTGGAATCTAACATATAAACAAATGGACATATCTACAAAGCAGAAACAGAATGACAGACATAGAAAATAAACTTGTGGTTGCCAAGGGAGGAAGGAAGGATTAGGAGGCTGGGATTAGCAGAACGCAAACTATTATATATAGAATGGATAAACAGCAAGGTCCTACTGTAAGCACGAGGAACTATATTCAACCTAATGGAAAAGAATATGAAATATATATATATAGGAACTGAATCACTGTTGTAGAGCAGAAATTAATACAATATGGTAAATCAACTCTACTTCAATAAAATTCAAAAAATTCTCTATAGCTAGCTGGATATGAAGCTGGGACTAGAACCCAACTCAACCCTTCAGAACCCTACCTTCAGTCTTGTCTCCTAATCACAGAGTCAACCCAAGTCCTACTACAGGGCAGGTTTCCTAATTTAACAGGAGTTCCTTCTGCAGAACAGACAGCTCCTTCCCTTAGCTCAGGTTCTTTCCTCCTATGACAATTAGATACACCTTCAAAGGCTGATTTCCTTCTCTATCTTCCCCACTAGAGTGTGCCTTAGGGTAGGACTATGCCTTTAGCTCTGTATTCCCAGAACACATCACAGTAGATGTGCAGGTAGATGGAAGGCATGAGGGAGGAACATGAATGTGAATGCGAAGTCACTCAGTCGTGTCTGACTCTTTGCGACCCCATGGACTCTAGCCTACCAGGCTCCTCTGTCCATGAGATTTTCCAGGCAATAGTACTGGAGTGGATTGCCATTTCCTTCTCCAAGGGATCTTCCCAACCCAGGGAACGAACCCGGGTCTCCCGCATCGTAGACAGAGGCTTTACCGTCTGAGCCACGGAAGACATGTGAGGGAGGAAGCGAGGATGAAAGAGAGAAGGGGGGAAAGAGAGAGGAAGCAGGGGAGAGAGAGAAGGACGGAGCTGGGCACATGCTGGGTGTTGGAAGGCAACCATTTTTACAGCATGATGGATTCATTCGAAGAAATCGCTTGACAGTACAGAATTCATCTTTTTATGGCTGTGACAACACTAATACATTTATTTCCCTTCTGAAATTAACTTTCTAATATTAAGAAAGGTCACAAAGAACTGCAACAAAATGAGACATTTTGTCATTTTTAACAAATCATACCAAAGCAGACTGTCAGATTAAAGGGGTCACCATTTTGAGGTCTAAACTCTGGTGCTGATTGCATAATCAGAGCTAATGCTTGTCATTCTGTCCTTTCCCTGCCCACAGATCCCTCATAGTTCCTTTTGGCCCAAATGATAAAACTCCAGTATCTCAGCCTGTATCCTGAAGCCCTTTAGAATCTGATCACTTTTTTCAAAAAGCCATTCCTTCCCCAAAGGGACACTGTACATCTGTCAGACCCACCTCCTTCCTTCTGTCCTCTTCCTGCGTGACTTTGCTCATATGGTGTCTCCTGTATTTACTGCCATCTCGCCCACTGTATGCCCATGGAAAGAACCAACTCGTTGGCTGTCCCTTCGTTCCTCAGGATCTGACTTGTTTTGACCTGGAGTCTGCTACTTCTGGTCTCTTAGCTTTGAGTTGGCCTTGACCATGGCTTGGACCCTGAGTTCCCTCTTTCTCTCCACACCTTGCTCTGTCCTACCATTAATTCCCTCAGAGACATTTGGGAAAGCTTGGCAAACTGGGAGGAGACACTGACTTGGGGGTACTTTGTTACAGGGAAAAAACAAGGAAAGAAAACAGCAATGACCCTCTGTCTTCCTCCTATCCTAGTCCTCCCTTCTCTTGACTCATCCATCTGTGTGCTTGGCCCTAGGCCGGACAGGAGGACACCTGCAGGCAGAAGAACAAACACTGAACCTTGACTCTGTTTCTTGGGAAAGTTTCTTAGCAACTTTTCAGGCTTAGTTTTCCTATCTGCAAAACAGAACAATAATATCTATCTCACAACACTGCAGTGAGGGTCAAATGAATGTGCATGTGTGAAGATGCTCTGAACACTACACATCTGTGTAATCAATTAGTAAAAATAATTATGAGAAGACCCATGTGTTAGTGATACATCCCCAGGGCCTACGTGACGTGCTCTCGTCTTATGGAGGTGGTAGGGGCCTGAGGGTGAGTCCCAGCTCTATAGCACTGTCCCACCATGTGGTCTCAGCTGGGTCGGCTTCCTGGCCTGGGCTTACATGCTCCACGTTCTCTATGAAATGGTAGTTTGGGGTACCTCTTCAGTATTTCCAGCCTTGAAGTTCTCTGGCCCTCCAAAGTGAACTCTGAGATTCCAGAAGGCCAGAATTAAGTCATAAATTCAAAGTCAAAAGTGGCCAAGTCAGAAGTTAGGGATGGACAAGTCCTTAGTCTAGGAATAAAGAGGAGACATCCTGAGGTGCCCAACTCCTGACTGTACTAGTGTCAACTGGTCCCCAATCAAAACTCCAGCTCCTAGCGTGCCTGGTCTGTAAGATCTATGATTTCATTCCAAGTGTTCCTCACAGTGGGGGGCGGGGGGGGAGCACGGCACACAGAGTAATGGGATAAAGTTGGTATATCATCTATTTACAATGTCAGTTGAACCCAAAGACTATGGGGGTAATTCTGAACGTTTGTTATTCAACGGTATCATCAAACTCAAGGACAAGTCAAATAAACAGAATCCTTCTTTTCTATGCTGGCTGTTTACATGTCTTTTAGAGATAAAAGGGGAGACTCTTGAGGATTGCAGAGGTCCTGTAAGCTGCTTGACTCCCGGGGAGCCTGCTCGCCTGGCCAGCACGGGAGCAGGCAGCTCTGACTTGCAGCTCTGCTCCCACCGTCCATGTGACCTTGTGGGTTCTAACGCTTTTCATTTGTTCCTTCTTTTTACTGACACTTTACTGATGTGTTAGGAACTATGCTCTGGGCAAGAGAATGCAGAGGAGACAGAGACATAGCTTTATCCCTCAAGGAGTTCACAGTTGGGTAGAGAAAAACAAGCACATAAAGCAATCAGCGTGCTGTGGAGTGATAAACGTGAGTGGTGGAAGGGATTACGGGGGTGGGGTGGGGGTGGGGGTCTCCTTCATGCTAAGCCTTAGTTTCCTCAACTGAAAAATGGGGGTAATGACAACCCAGTTCATAAGGCTGTTTGATGGATTAGATGAGACAGTGCCTAACACTTAATAGATACTCAGTAAATATCTGTGCCTTCCCTCTTCCTCAGCCCTGCCACCCTCCTAGGATCCTGAAGAGTTGTCTCATTTGCCCCGTGTATGGTCATGCAATAAGGTCCAGTCATATAACAGAAATATATATTAAAGAACGTGCATTAGCAGCTGGAGGAGTTTTCAAGGTCACAGAGTAGAGCTAAACTCTAACAGGAAAGCAATTGTTCTCTTGCAACTGGGAGCCTGAGTAAGTTAACTCTTTCAACTGCTGAGTGTGCACTGGTTGTTCTAGGCATTTAAAGAAAAGCTTTGGCCTTGACATGCCCCTGCAGCATAGCCACTGAAAGGCCATTTCTGACAAGTGAACTTAGCTGCAAACTAGCATACAAACTCCACTTTCCAGAACCTCTGCTAGTGCAGTGCAGCCTGCCTCATGCCACACCTGGGGTCTGCAATCACCCCAGGGGTCTACAGGACCACATCCATTGTACAGTAAGTCCTCTACATGCGAAACTTCAAGTTTCAAACTTTCAAAGATGCAAATGTGACCCTGGGTGCCAGCTGACTGTACTACTGTGCTTTTCAAGGTACTGTAAGATTAAAAATGTTTTCTTTATTTTTCATGTTAGTTTTTTTGTGTATTATTTGTTTGAAAAGTGTTTGAAACCTGTTATAGTGCAGGGCGATATAGTTGATTATATTAGCTGGGTACCTAGTCTAATTTTGTTGGACTTACAATCGAATTCGACTTACAGATGAATTCGACTTACAAATGGGCTCTTAGAACAGAACTCATTCAGATGTAGGGGACTTCACTGTATTTACTTCAGAACCATCCTTGCTGGAGTCAGCCCTTGGGGCTTACAGCGAGTTGCCCCAGTACACACACACACATATACTGAAACCCAGGAACAATGGAAGTTCACTTCCCCGCCAGATATTAAACTGGGAAACCCACTCCGAATGGATCAGAACAGACAAATACAGGAAGCCGTAAGAGAGAAAGGCTCTGTGCCTGAGACTGAGTTGAATGTCACCCAGCTAAAGGTTATTAGCTCAGCTGAAGAAAGCCTGAGTCACAGATGGAGGGTGGGGAGGGTCAGAGAAGCTGTAATAAAGCCTAGACCTGCTCCCAGTCTATCGTTTAGGACCTACTTGCAATGCTCTTGCAATAACCAGAGCTATAGCTATTTTTTTTTTAATGCTACAGTTTAAAGATAGTGATATTGTTCTGAAGATGCCTTTGTATGAAATTAACATTGAAATATCAGTTATCATATGTTACTAGATTTGAGTTTATGGTAATAATAAATGCTAACATTTATTGAGTGCTTACAATGTACCAGTCTTAGGAAATACAACACTAACTTCTAAGCTGTTAACTGCTAACTTTCTATACAGGGTCTCCTTTAATCCTCATAGCATCTCTGTAAGAAAATGCTACTACCCCATTTCACAGATCAAGCCACAGAGGCTCAGAGGGGTGAGGTAGCAGATAGAGGCAAAATTGGAAGTTGGAGGCGATTTTTGACTGCAGAGTCCTTGCTCTTCATCCCTAGGAGAGGAAAGGATCTGCCTCCAGTCCTTCTCAGCTGGAATTCCATCACCTCCACTAGCTTTGTTCATAGTAATGCTCGCTGAGACCAGTTGACTTTACACTCCCATACGTCTGGTTCTAGGTGAGTGACCATGCCATTGTATTTATTCAGTCATTAAGACTTCTTTGTATAGTTTTTCTGTTTATTCTTGCTATCTCTTCTTAATGAAGGTGATGGAATTCCAGCTAAGCTATTTAAAATCCTAAAAGATGATGCTATGAAAGTGCTGCATTCAACATGTCAGCAAATTTGAAAAACTCAACAGTGGTCACAAGACTGGAAAAGGTCAGTTTTTATTCCAATCCCCAAAGAAAGGCAGTGCCAAAGAATATTCTAACTACTATACAATTGTGCTCATTTCACATGCTAGCAAGGTAATCCTCAAAATCCTTCAAGCTAGGCTTCAGCAGGATGTGAACTGAGAACTTCCAGATGTACAGCTGGATTTAGAAAAGATGGAGGAACCAAAAATCAAATTGCCAACATCCAGTGGATCATAGAGAAAGCAAGGGAATTCTAGAAAAAGATCTACTTCTCCTTCATTGACTACACTAAAGCCTTTGACTGTGTGGATCATAACAAACTATGGAAAATTCTTAAAGAGATGGGAAAACAAGACCACCTTACCTGCCTCCTGAGAAACTTGTATGCCTATCAAGAAGCAACAATTAGAACCCAATATGGAACAACAGACTGGTTCCAAATTGGGAAAGGAGTACGTCAAGGTGGTGTATGGTCACCCTGCTTACTTAGCTTATGTGCAGAGCACTCATGAAAAATGCCAGACTGGATGAATCACAAGTTAGAATCAAGATTGCTGAGAGAAAAATCAACAATCTCAGATATGCAGATGACATCACTTTAATGGCACAAAGTGAAGAGGAACTAAAGAGCCTCTTGATGAAGGTTAAAGAGGAGAGTGAAAAAGTTGACTTAAAACTCAACATTCAAAAAAACTAAGATCATGGCATCCAGTCCATTCACTTCAGGGTAAATATATGGGGGAAAAAGTGGAAACAGTGACAGATTTCATTTTCTTGGGCTCCGAAATCACCATGGATAGTGACTGCAGCCATGAAATTAAAAGATGTTTGCTCCTTGGAAGGAAAGCTATGACAAAACTAGATGACATATTAAAAGGCAGAGAGATCACTTTGCTGACAAAGGTCTTTATAGTCAAAGCTATGGTTTTCCAGTAGTTATGTATGGATGTCGGAGTTGGACCATATACCTGTGGCGGATTCATTTTGATATTTGGCAAAACTAATACAATTATGTAAAGTTTAAAAATAAAATAAAATTAGAAAAAGAAAAAAAAAAAAAAAAAAGAAGGCTAACCAATGAAGAATTGATGCTTTTGAATTGTGGTGCTGGAGAAGGCTCTTGAGAGTCCCTTGGACTGCAAGGATATCAAATCAGTCAATCCTAAAGGAAATCAGTCCTGAATATTCATTGGAAGGACTGATGTTGAAGCTGAAGCTCTAATACTTTGGCCACCTCATGTGAAGAGCTGATTCATTGGAAAAGACCCCGATCCCAGGAAAGATTGAGGACACGAGGAGAAGGGGGCAACAGGGGATGAGATGGATAGATAGCATGATTAACACAATGGACATGAGTTTGAGCAAACTCCAGGAGATAGTGAAGGACAGGAAAGCCTGGCGTGCTGCAGTCCATGGGGTCACAATGAGTTACACATGACTTAGTGGCTGAAGAACAGCAACTAGTCCTTCAGGCCGACAGGGCAGTGTTTGAAGGCCAAAGATTTAGCAGATCAAGAAACAGCCAAATTAGGAATAAATGGCACAAATCTGAAGTTTGCTCTGGGGAAGGAGAAGTGAGGAGTCTTTGTTATGCTTACAAAGAGGGCACAGAGGAGTTGGCAGATTGCATAGGATGTTGGAGCCTGGATATAAGTATCTCTGCAATAGGCATTTGAGCACAGTAGAGGTACAATGGATGGATGGTTGGATGAAAAGACAGTTAGAAAGATGGCTAGTTAGAGAGATGGACACATAGATGATATCAGTTGCTTCTAGGTTCCTTCTATAATGTGGGCTGAGCTGGCTTCATGGGGTGCATACCCTAGTAACTAGCCCATAACTGAGCAATTGACTCCGACGTGTTTGGTTCTGTTTTATAAAATAAAGTCTCTCTTCATTTCTGGGTAACCAGGTCCCCTCCTCCTTCCATAATTTTCCCCCAGTTTTAAAGCCAACATATGTTTATGGAAAATTGTTGGGAAATATTTTTTTTTAAATAGGAGAGAAGAAAACAACCCTAGTGCCCAGAAATACCACTGTTAACATCTAGTTTGCATCCATTCTGTGTAACTTTAAGCCTGGTTGTTATATACATCTTAACGTATAATACATATGCAACTTTGTCTTCTGCTTTGTTTCACTTAAAATTATAGCATAAACATTTTCACAATATTATAACATTCACTACATGAATGCATTGTGATTTACTTAATCAGTTTCCCACTGTTAGGCATTTAGATTTTTCTCTGTTTTTCACTATTCATAAATAATGATTCTGTGGAATTTTTTTCTTTGCATAAATCCTTATTTACACTTCCGATTATTTTAGTCTAGGTTTCTAGAACTGCAACTGCTGGCTCAAAGTTACAAACACAATGCGACGATATATTTTAAACCCCAGAAAGTCATAGTAATATCTGTTATCCCTCTCTTTTAAATGTCATATCTTCCTTGCTCCCTGAAGGAAAGTTCCCGTGTCTTTCAGGATCAAGTCCAAGCTTCCTGGGGTAGTCCACGGGGCTCTTTATGACTAGCCTCTGCATACCACCCAATCTTACTTCCAGCCCCTTCCCCCTGGGCTCCTACCAGTCCCGTACACCAAACTCCTTGGAATTCTCTGACTATATTCACCAGTCTGGTACATGTGTCTTCACGCACAGTGCTCCCCTCTGCCTGCAATGCATCCCCTGGATTTTGTCTAAACAACTCCTATTATTTCTTCAAAACTCATCACAGAGGTCATTTCTCCAGCAAACCTTGCCTGACCTCATGTCCGGTTGGGACGACCTGCTTTTCCCACATGGCACCCAGTTCCCTTGTCTATCATCACACTTACCACCTTGTCATGCAATCATTGGTTTACTGAGTCTGGAATGCTAGACCAGGCGTTCGCAGACTTTCTATGGCTTTGGAATCAACCTTGGAATCCTTTATTCAAATGCAATTTTTTAATACTTATAACAGTTAAAATCTTTTGAGAATAAATGGGTCTGGCACAGTGCCTAAAGCAAGACACATGAATTACTTCACTTAATCCTCAGAACAACTGCTTACAAATGAGGAAACTTAGAAAGGTTAAAGGACTTACCCAATGTAGCAAAGCCATTGAAATGCTAAAATGAGATTTAAACTTAGACAGGAGTCTGAGCTCTTAGCCACAAAATTATACAGCTCTGGTTAAAATGGAGAGGAGCCACATGGGAGTGGGGTCCTCAGACCTCTTGAAATTTTTCTAAAAACCATTTGAAATCCACAGCTCTATTCTGGATAATCAGTTCCTTGAGGGGAGGGACTGTTTCTTATTGGCTTTTGTATTTCAGTATATAGGGCCTGAGCTCAGAAAATGCGTGTTGAATGGATAAATGAATATTTTTTTTCTTTTGAAGGCTATAGGGAAGTTACTCTTTTAAGTTTACACTTTTCTAGCTTTGTAGGAAAAGCAAGAAACAGGAGGCTAGAATGGCTTGCTGAGTGGGGAAGCATCAAAGCTCATTGGCCAGGAGGTCAGCTGTGTCCAGGCTGATAAGACTTCTCACGGCCAGACACACCTGGGACCAGTACGAGTCTTGGGAGGCGGGCATTAGTACTTGGGGAGGATGGGGGCGCTTCTTGATGAAAGGTTAAACAGTTCAGTTCTTGCTGGAAGCAGTGATTAGTCTGGTCCCTTTCATCAGAATTCAGCTCTCTCCACCACGGTAAATAATGGACTAATTAGGCATCTGGCTTACTTGATTTCCCATGGCTAAGGCCAATTTCTGAAATGCAATATGCTATTTGATGTATCAGCATGAATTCATCCTTGGCTCGAGAGCCTCCCAACAGTAACAACCAAAAATAACTCTTGGAAAAGTTTCACACATGTTGAACACAAAACACCCTCAGACGTAACCTGTGCTCTGTCATAGGCCAGCTGGGCTGAGTCCCTGATGTGGGGCAGGCTGTGTGTGGATCCCAACCTGCTCTGGACCAGGGGCCCCCGAAGGGAGAAGGGGAGGACTTTGGAGGAAGGGTGAGAAATGGGTGGGGTCGGTCGATCAGAAAAGTGCCTGGAAGAGAGCGCCTGGAGGTAAGCTGGAGTGGTCAGGTAAGTGTGAAGAGGTTATTTCCAGTGTCAGGCTGCCCACAGAGACCCCTTTTTAATTTACTAAGGCCGGATAACTGGGTGCTCATGGAATAGGAAGAAAAGAAAAGCATGCTTGGTCTAACCTAGAAACCAGAGTGTGTGGAACAGATACAGGCAGCAGAGAAGGGTGAGGATAATTTTAGAATTTGCAGGTTTGTGATGGACATCCTACGTAGCTAGATTCTAACATTCTGGAATGTCCAAATTTCCATGTTATCTTATCCTGAAACCTCTTGGAGATGGGCATTGTTAACGCCAATTTACAGATAGGGAAAATAAGGCACAGCGCTTAATTGACTTGACTCAAGGGGAACTTCCCAGAAGCTTTGTGGGGCCTCCTGCAGTTGAAACAGTATGTATCTAGTCAGTTGCTGAGAAGTATTCAGAGTCTTTCAGGATGAAAAGATGTTAGAAAAATTGAAGGAAACAACCAACTTGATGAGAATATTGCTCTGAGGTGACAGCTCCATCTCTCCCCTCTGCTTGCTGCCAGAGCCAAAGCTATAATCTAGAGAGAAAGAAAAACCGTGTCTTTTATCATAAGTGAGAGAAGTCGCCCTTTAGAAAAATAATGATTTCTCTTAAAATTCCTTAAAGTTTCATAAACCACCTCAAACTGTTGTAGAAGCTGTAAAAATTTGATGAACTCAAAGCACTCTGTGTTCGCAGAGCCCCCTGGACGATATCACGTTTACTTTCAGACTTTATTTCCACCCTGAACCTTTCCCCTGGTGGCTATTTGCTGATTTCTCAGGCCAGGATGCTAGGAGTGGAAAACCATTTGAGCAGATCCGTGCGTGTGATCTATGGTCCTGATGGTGTGGTGGTGGTGTTGTTCAGTCTCTAAGTCATGTCTGACTCTTCGCGACCCCATGGAGTGCAACACTCCAGGTTTCCCTGTCCCTCATAATCTTAGAGTTTGCTCAAACTCATGTCCATTGAGTTGATAATGCCATCTGGCCATCTCATCCTCTGTTGACCCCTTCTCCTTCTGCCTTCAATCTTTCCCAGCATCAAGGTCTTTTCCAGTGAATCGGCTCTTCTCATCAGGTGGCCCAAGTATTGGAGCTTCAGTTTTAGCATCAGTCCTTCCAATGTATATTCAGGATTGATTTCCTTTAGGATGGACTGGTTGGATCTCCTTGCAGTCCAAGGGACTCTCAAGTGTCTTCTCCAACACCACAGTTCAAAAGCATCAATTCTTTTTCACTCAGCCTTCTTTATGGTCCAACTCTCACATCCATACATGACTAGTGGAAAAACCATAACTTTGACTAGACAGAACTTTGTGCATTGAATCTACTTCTCATGAAGCCTCCAGCAGCTGGGGGCAGTCTGGATATTTTCACAGGGTATTCCTCTCCACACCATCCTATGGTGATCATCCTTCTTCACTTTACAAAATGCTTCACAGGCACATAATGTGCATATCTCTCTCCAACTTGTGAGGCAGGCGGGTCAGGGACCATTCTTAAACTAAAGCTTAGGAAACTGATATTTATGGAGCTTTTGCCACATGCTGGGCACCGTCACAAGTGTTCACTCCAGCCTTTGATTCCTTGCAGCAGCCAGGACTTCTGTGCTTTGTTATGAAATTCAGCGGTGGAGTGTCCATAACCAAGGAACAACTCCAAGATGACACAGCCTTGGAGTTGGAACGGCCCTCCTGTGGAGATCTTCCTTCAATCCCTACAGTGTATAGAGGGAGGGGGAATGAAAGGCCCAGAGAGGGGAAGAGACTGCCTAAGAGTACCATGCAAATGAGTGCTTCAGCCACTCTGGATGGGGAGTTACGTTCCGAGCAGGGCCTTCTTGCTGCCACGGAGATCAGTCCACATAGTTTGAGCTTCCCCATGCGGAGGAGCTCTGGGATAATAAAGTCAGAGATGTGAGGATAAAACAAAAGCTTGGGAACCCACAGTCCAGAGTTCTGGAGGCTTCAGTGAGACAGTCTGCAAATTCCCCAGCAATGTAGTTTTCACCCAGAGTGGCGTTGCCTCTCTAAGGGCCTGACAAACATCCTGCCATGGGGATAAAGAAGTATACCACCAAAAATGCCATGGCTGTGCCTCCTGGTCTCCTGGTTTACTGCTAAGTGTATGTTGGGGGGACAGGGATGGGACAGGGACAACCTTCTCCCCTGTCCTCTCATTCTTCCCCGGGTGGGTTTTCCCTTCCACTAGCATGGTTCTCCCCCAGGCTGCCAGGTACAAACGTGCAGGTGCCGTCTGGTTTCTAGTAAGAGTCACCATCTCAGGGCCTTCTGGTCTACTGACCAGCGAACCCTCTGCTCATCCTAAGAACAGACCCCATGGGCCATTTCTTTCCTTTTTAGCTGAATGTGAAACTGTCCTGGCTGTGCATTTGTGTCTGTCTCTTATTTACCATGTTTATGTTTTTACATAAAAATGTTTCCCGATTTAGGCTTCCCTGGTGGCTCAGTAGTAAAGAATCCGCCTGCCAATGCAGGAGATGTAGGTTTGATCTCTGGGTCGGGAAGATCCCCTGGAGAAGGGAATGGCAACCCATTCCAGTATTCTTGCCTGGGAAATCCCACGGACAGAGGAACTTGGCAGGTTACAGTCAATAGGGTCGCAGAAGAGTCAGATGTGACTTAGCGGACTAAACAACAGCAACAACATTTTCCGATTTACGTATGTGAATGTGTGCATTTTCTGCCCACTTCTATGTTGTGTGTGTCTGTAGCAGGAATGAGCGCTGGTTCTATGTTCTGTGACCATGTCGCCGACTGCTCTGTTTGCACGTACATGTGTTATAATTTATTTATTTATTTGACAGAAAGAGAGCAGCTTATCTTGAGGACTACAGGAAGCAAGCAAGGAAAAACCCACAGCCCTGTGTTGCTCTATTTGCAAAACTGCTCCATGTTGTTATGGCAGCTAATTTTCCTTAAATGATTTAAGGAAATGGATCTGTCTAAAAGAGCTGCAGCCAAGTTGTTATAGCAACACAGGCCTTTCTCCTCTAGGAAAAGGCGGGGAATCACCCCAGAGCATAGAAACCTTTCCACAAAGCAGCCTTGAGGCTCTGAGGGACTTTGGGGCTCAAGGAAAGGACTGCAGGGGACCTATTTTCTTCCCATGTCCATTCCCGGGTGTCCTTCTTGGCAGCAGCCCTGGTCTCAAGTTCAAGGCACATCATATTTCCCCTGGACCACTGCCATCAGCACCTGCTTCGTCTCCATGCTGCGGCCTTAGTCACTTTCTAATGCATCTATCATTGCACATAATATTCTCTCTGGTGCCGTGTTCTGTGCTCAGCCCTGGATATAAAGAGGGCATGCCTTTGAATAGCATGTCAGGGACATTGGCCTTTATTCCACAAATAATGGGGAGTCACCGGAAGGTTTTAGGCAGGGGAGAGAGACTAGGCTGGATTTACATTTTAGGGTATCTCTGGGGTTTCTAGATTGGGTGACTGAATGGATGGAAGTACTATTTATCGACCTCTCCCCCTCGCTCAAACATTTTTGATGGCTCTTCACTGATAATACTGATTCTCAAGATTGAGAGAGCTTGTGTGCTGGAATATTACTGACAAGCATCATTTTGTTCTCCTGTTTAATTTTTTTTTTACAGTTATTATATTTAGTTCAACTAAAAATCAGGTTTAAAAGGGCCTAGGTCTTTGATTTTAATGAAAGGGGGAACACTGGGCTACAAGAAGAAGCCCAATTCCTTAGCCCAGTGTGCAAACTTGCCCGTGGGCTTCCTCACAGCTGCCCTGTTGTGTGCCCTGCACACCCACCCCTGCAGCCGAGCTCTTCCACCTCCACGCTGTGGCTCAGCTGGCCCTGGAATGCCCTCTCCCCTTCCCTGTCACCTCCCTCATCCCTGACCATAGCCACCTGGTAACATAGTTCCCACTCCCAAAGGCCCAGTCCAAATTCCTTGGAAAAAACCTTCCTTGGATTGCCCCCCCCCCCCCCCCCCCACCGCCACACACACACTGGATTAATCTCCCCTCAGCCTCCATCTTCCCAAAGCACTGTATTTTCTCTATTACAGCTCACATTCCTCACTGCCTTGGATTAACATTGTTCATGAGGGTCTGGCCTTCCTATTAGATTGTGAGCTCTTCCTGGCCTGACATCCTGCCTCCTTAATCTCTGTATCTCTGCGGTTACCAAGGTCTTGAACATGGAAATCTACTGAGATTGTCCTAAACTCTCAGGTTCTGTCCCTAGGAGTTTAGGGCTATCTAAGCAGGTTGTAAGAAAACCAAGGTTTGTGTGCAAGGATCAGAGCCTTGAGTAAAGAAAAGCACCGTTCTGGTGTCAGCAGAATCCAGGCCACTCCGAGGGGGAGCGGAGACTGCAGAGTGGTCTATGATCCAGGATGAGATGGTTGGATAGTGTCACTGACTCAGTGGACATGAACTTGCACAAACTCCAGGTGATAGTGGAAGACAGGGAAGCCTGGGGCGCTTGCAGTCAGTGGGGTCTCAAAGACTTGGACACAACTGAGCGACTGAACAACTGTGGTCCAGTCACTCCTCTTCATAAGGAGACTCATAAAAACCAAGTCACAGAAGCTCTGGGTTCACCTCATCATTCGTTTGGCATTTACATGGAAGGCCTGCTCAGCCCAGGTCCCTGATGGGCACAGGTGACTGAACCAGCTAGGCTCTGCCCTAGGGGACAATCAATCACAACTGCTAAACAAGGGCCACACTGACCACGGGGCGCTGTCCTGGGAGTGGGACACTACACGCTTTGTATCTGACAGTCAGTGCAGTCCTCTGGGTTTAAAGACTCCTTTGTCAAGGTCATCATTCAATATCCAAGTCCTGGAGAGGGGTGGAGGCTGTCGTAAGCACAGGACTAGGAAAGCAACTTGGAAGCCAACAATGTCATTAACACAAAGACAGAAGGCCCTTGTTGCCAGGTGAGGACACAAAAAGACTCACTCAGGAGACTCACTCCTGCTCCACTTCAACACCAGCACATCTAAAACTTGACCCCATGCTTACTGGTCCTCCTGGGTTCCCATCCTAGGAGCGGCATCCCCTCTACTCCATTGTCCAAGCCAAACTGCAGGCGTCATGCAGCTCTCCTTTCTCTCCCATCAGTCTCTAAGTCATTTGTATGTCCCTCTATCATATCTCCAGATTCCTCCTCCTCTCAGCCCTCCAGCAGCAGGCACTAATGGTCTCCAGCCTCTGGCTGGTACCCTCTGAACCCATCTCCTTCCAGGCATCAGAGGGATCTTTCTGAAATGCAAACCTGATCCTGTCACTTCCTTTAGTGGTTACTCATTCTCATGAGAATATAGTCTGTATTTATTCCAATAAAGCCTTATATTGTAATGCCCTATCACTATCTGTCCCAAGTACCAGCCACGCCAAATGACTGGCAGCCTCCCGAGGAAGCTGCCCTCTAGGCAGATGCTCAGATGTCTTCTCTGCCTAGAAAGCCCTCCCTGCCCAGAGCATCCCTCACTCAGCAGCTCAGGTGTGACCTCCTGGTTTGGGCTCCTTCTATGGCTCCAACCACCCCTGTGCCTCCCTTCACAAATGCCCCTAGAACATCTACCTAAAGTGCCTGTCTCCACCTGGTTGTGAACTCCTTAAGGTCGACACCGGCTCTGACTATTCCCAGCACCCAACACAAAGTTCCTCCATCACCAGCTCTTTGAGGAATGACGATGCTCACAGATACAGACCCTGCCCATCAGCAAGGGTTTTCCTGATTCTCTGCTTGTTGATTGTGTGAGCAGAGGCCACCGGGAGGGAAGGAGGGAGGCTGTGGGCATTTAGAAACAAGGTCAGAAGCTGTCCTGGCAGTTCAGATTGCTCTGGGGTTGAGTGGTTCTGATGACGTCTGCGCCAATGAAGGTCCAGGGTAGAAATGCATTTAAAGCTGTCAGGGCAGATGCCTGGGGCACTGTGGTGTTTGCAGCTGGCATGTGAACTCTTGAAGTCAAATGTGAATTTGAATGGGATATAAATAATGTTTGTTGAGGATCTGCAACACACCAGGTATTGTGTTGGTACTTTAACATGGTTTTTAAGTATGGAGAGTGTGTTTAATTTGTCATCCAAACAGGGACATTTTTGAGAGAAGAAAGGATCACTATTAAGAAATATTTCAGAATAGGTATAAACAGAACTGCCCCAGACAAGCTGAAACTTTTAACCATCCTACTTATAGATAACAATGCAATCTCAAAAACAACAGAATGATCTCTGTTCGTTTCCAAGGCAAACCATTCAATATCACGGCAATCCAAGTCTATGCCCCAACCAATAATGCTGAAGAAGCTGAAGTTGAAAGAGTCTATGAAGACCTACAAGACCTTCTAGAACTAACACCCAAAAAAGATATCCTTTTCATTATAGAGGACTGGAACGCAAAAGTAGGAAGTCAAGAAATACCTGGACTAACAGATAAATTTGGCCTTGGAGTACAGAATGAAGCAGGGCAAAGGCTAATAGAGTTTTGCCAAGAGAACACACTGGTCATAGGAAACACCTTCTTCCAACAACACAAGAGAAGACTCTACACATGGACATCACCAGATGGTCAATACTGAAATCAGATTGATTGTATTCTTTGCAGCCAAAGGTGGAGAAGCTCTATACAGTCAGCAAAAACAAGACTGGGAGTTGATTGTGGCTCAGATAATGAACTCCTTATTGCCAAATTCAGACTTTAATTGAAAGTAGGGAAAACCACTAGACCATTTGGGTATGATCTAAATCAAATCCCTTATGACTATAGAGTGGAAGTGACAAATAGAGTCAAAGGGTTGGATCTGATAGACAGAGTGCCTGAAGAACTACATATGGAGGTTTTTCCGACATTGTACAGAAGGCAATGATCAAGACCATCCCCAAGCAAAATAAATGCAAAATGATTGTCTGAGGAGGCCTTACATATAGCCGAGAAAAGAGGAGAAGTGAAAGGCAAAGGAGAAAAGGAAAGATATACACATTTGAATGCAGAGTTTCAAACAATAACAAGGAGCGATAAGAAAGCCTTCCTCAGTGATCAATGCAAAGAAAGAGAGGAAAACAATAGAATGGGAAAGACTAGAGGTCTCTTCAAGAAAATTAGAGATACCAAGGGAAATTTTCATGCAAAGATGGGCACAATAAAGGACACAAATGGTATGGATCTAACAGAAGCAGAAGATATTAAGAAGAGGTGGCAAGAATACACAGAAGAATAAAAAAAAAATCTTCATGATCCAGATAATCATGATGGTGTGATCACTCACCTAGAGCCAGACATCCTGAAATGCGAAGTCAAGTGGGCCTTAGGAAGCATCACTATGAACAAAGCTAGTGGAGGTGATGGAATTCCAGTTGAGCTATTTCAAATCCTAAAAGATGATGCTGTGAAAGTACAGTATGCCAGCAAATTTGGAAAACTCAGCAGTGGCTGCAGGACTGGAAAAGGTCAGTGTTTATTCCAATCCCAAAGAAAGGCAATGCCAAAGAACGCTCAAACTACCACACAATAGCATTCATCTCACACGCTAGTAAAGTAATGCTCCAAATTCTCCAAGCCAGGCTTCAACAGTATGTGAACTGTGAACTTGCAGATGTTCAAGCTGGATTTAGAAAGGGCAGAGGAACCAGAGATCAAATTGCCAACATCCCTTGGATCTTCAGAAAAACAAGAGAGTTCCAGAAAAACATCTATTTCTGCTTTATTGACTATGCCAAAGCCTTTGACTGTGTGGATTACAACAAACTGTGGAAAATTCTTCAAGATACGGGAATATCAGACCACCTGACCTGCCTCCTGACAATTCTGTATGCAGGTCAAGAAGCAACAGTTAGAACTGGATATGGAACAACAGACTGGTTCTAAATAGGAAAAGGAGTCCGTCAAGGCTGTATACTGTCACCCTGCTTATTTAACTTAACTTATATGCATTTCTCATGCATCATGAGAAATGTTGGACTGGATGAAGCACAAGCTGGAATCAAGATTTCTGGGAGAAATATCAATAACCTCAGATATACAGATGACACCACCTTTATGGCAGAAAGTAAAGAAGAACTAAGGAGCCTCTTGATGAAAGTGAAAGAGGAGAGTGAAAAAGTTGGCTTAAATCTCAACATTCAGAAAACTAAGATCATGGCATCTGGTCTCATTACTTCATGGCAAATAGATGGGGAAACAGTGGAAAGAGTGACAGACTATATTTTTGGGCTCCAAAATCACTGCAGATGGTGACTGCAGCCATGAAATTAAAAGACACTTGCTCCTTGGAAGAAAAGCTATGACCAACCTAGACAGCATATTAAAAAGCAGAGATGTTACTTTGCCAACAAAGGTCTGTCTAATCAAAGCTATGGTTTTTCCAGTAGTCATGTATGAATGTGAGAGTTGGACTATAAAGAAAGCTGAGCACTGAAGAATTGATGCTTTTGAACTGTGGTATTGGAGAAGACTTTTGAGAGCTCCTTGGACTGCAAGGAGATCAAACCAGTCCATTCTGAAGGAAATCAATCCTGAATATTCATTGGAAGGACTGATGCTGAAGCTGAAACTCCAATACTTTGGCCACCTGATGTGAAGAACTGACCCATATGGGAAGATCCTGATGCTGGGAAAGAATGAAGGTGGGATCAGAAGGGAACAACAGAGGATGAGATGCTTGGATGGCATCACCAACAAAATCCACATGAGTTTGAGTAAACTCCAGGAGTTGATGGTAGACAGGGAGGCCTGGTGTGCTGTAGTACATGGGAGTCACAGAGTCGGACATGACTGAGCGAATGAACTGACCTGAACTCATAGATAACAGTCTGTAGGTAGGTGTTTTTTTGTTTTTGTTTTTGCGGGGTGGGGGGTAACTCCTAACAAAATTTATGAGGCTTCTCCAATGGTTCAGTGGGTTAAAGAATCTTCTTGCATGCAGGAGACACAGGAGACTCAGGTTTGATCCCTGGGTTGGGAAGATCCCCTTGAAGGAAGGAGATCCCCTGGAAGAGGAAATGGCAACCCTCTCCAGCATTCTTGCCTGAAAAATCCCATGGATAGAGAAACCTAGTGGGCTAAGGGTCACAAAGAGTCAGATGTGACTGAACACATATGCATTTCATGGAGTTCCCTCTTGGTTCCCCCTCAAGGCAGCTGAGGAGAAGGGGATGAAAGAGGATAACATGGTTGGATAGCATCACTGACTCAATGGACATGAATTTGCACAAACTCTGGGAGATAGTGAAGGACAGGGAAGTCTGGTATGCTGCAGTCCATCAGGTTGGAAAGAGTAGAACACGATTGAGCGACTGAACAACAACAACAACAAAATTTATAAATCTATAATATTTATCAGTATTTACTTGTTTAATAGGGCTTCCCAGGTGGCACTAGTAATAAAAAACCTGCCTGCCAACGTAAGAGACATAAGAGATGCAGGTTTCATTCCTGTGTTGGGAAGATCCCCTGGAGAAGGAAATGGCAACCCACTCCAGTATTCTTGCCTGGAGAATCCCATGGACAGAGGAGCCTGGGAGGCTATAGTCCATGGGGTTGCAAAGAGTTGGACATGACTGAAATGACTGAGCATGCATACACTTTTTTAATGTCCATTTCCCCACTAGATTGTAAGGGTTAGTGTTGTGCTCACTATTTCAACTACAATACCTGAGAAACTACTTGATAAATATTTGTGGGAAGAGGAAGGAAAGGCTGAAATAAGATTCTGGGCACAGGGAGAGAGAAGGGAGAAGAGAGGAAGAGACGGAGGGAGCTGGGGTCCTGGCCCAGTTCAGTTTGGGTCCCACGTTAGAGCCCCACCCACATCCTTGCCTGGGCAGAAAAGGAGTGGACTTTCGGGAGAATGCAGCTCCCACAGCTCGCTCAGCTTCCAAGTATGTTGATTATCAGCCTGCTGATGGTCAACCTACTCATGGCACAAAGAATATCCTAATACCCCCAAAACCCCTGATGGTGTTCTGTAACAGGATCAAGGGCCCAGTTGCCTGGGAGCAAATCAGTGACCTCAGATTGATGACGGTCTCTTCTCTTTAACAAACCTGACACCCTCCCTTTGGTTCCACCCCTAGTTGTCTCCTTGGGGATTCATCTAAAACACCACTTTGTTCCATGGCCCGCACTCTGTCATCTCTCCTGTCTCATGTCTTGTCTTTGGTCATATCTCTTTATCTCTTCTGTGAATAGCTGTTTGGAACCTATAAACCATATTACAGTAGGCCTAACAGGATTTACCATGTTCAATCCAGTTCAACTCAACATATAGTTATTGAATACCCATTATTAACTACATCAGAAAAAATGTGGGGGCTGTTCTCTTTAAGAAGGAGATGGCAGAAGAAGGAGGTGTGGGGATTCTATCAGGGAGGTTGCAGTTAACACTGAGCTCTGAGGGGAAAAACTCAGTTGACAACAGACACCTCCTGCAAAATTTAGAAGCAACTTCTCTCTGCCAGGAAAGCTCGTCAGGATGGATCAAGAGTTCAGGGTAATAATGGAGTTTGGTGAGCATAGCTAACAGCTTCTTTTGTAGACAAGGAGGGGTGAGTTGGAGAAAGAAGCAGATATGCTAAAGCTGTGGCTATGTAAGCCCTGATGGCAGGTGGGCTGTAAAAGGCCTAGGGAGGCAAGCTCCCAGAGAAGGATCAAGATGGCTGTTGAGTTAACTACTTTGCACCTAAGCACTTACTTTTTCACGAATCCTTGCTTGTAAAAACAAGATAAATAGACTTGCTTTTATGTACACATTTTTGTCTGGCCAGTAAAGACTGCTCTTTAATTTAGGGTATTCTTATTGGCATCTTCAAAGAAAGCAAGTAAAATGTGGTACACAGGTGTATCACTGAAATACCCCAACTCTGGAACCTTTTCTGTTTTAGCAATCGTGTCTGTCACCTGATGGCAGCCGAGGGTCATAAGGCACGGTCATCAACGTTGGAAGAGACTTGCATGCAATCTCACTATAATGTCTCCCAGACAATTGTGTCTCCTCCATGCACTATTTTTTTTTCTTTTTTTTTTTTCCATGCACTATTTTTGACAGTGCCATTTAGCTTCAAGTTGAACACTTTAAGTAAGGCCAAGTTCACAGCTCACATACCCGTCCCATCATCGGGCAACTCTAATGGTTAAAAAGCTCTGTTTCTCTATCGGCCTTACCTCTTGCTTTGGCTCCAAGTGGAAGATGTCTGTCATCTCTCATAACTCTTCAGAGTTCTCTCAGCTATGAAACCCCAGTATCTTCTCCTATTTCTCACAAAGTCTTGCCCCTATGAACAAACTCAGTGTGCATCTCCCCATTCCCCATCTTCCTGGAACAGCAGGTCCTTTTACCTGGAAATATGTTCATCCCTACACCACACACTGCAAGTTTGGCTACATGACTCCAGTGAGGCTCTCCTGTCCTGATAGATCCTCGCCTCTTGGGCCAGAGTTGCCTTGCCCAGAGGTGGCCATGTCCTCCCAGTCAGGCCAAGCACAATCCACTTGGAACTTGGAGCTAGAATATGAGAGGGAGTCACTCTCTCTTGTGGAAGAAGTGCTGGATGTGATACTTGGCACATGTCCCCTACAGATACAGGAGGCCAGGCTGCAATCTTTGCCTATATGAGGCTCTGGGATTCTTCTAAAAAATTCTCTCTTCTTTGTAAGTTAGCACAAGTTGTATTTCTTTTGCTTGTAACCCAAGAGCCCTGACAAATGTAAGTGGGTATATTTCCTTCCTCCATGAGATCTCCACAATGGAAGCTGGTGTTTGTGAGGGGTGAGGAAGGCACTTGTTCAGTTCAGAGAAGAGACCAGCAGGCCTAGTCCCTCCCTGACTTTGACCCTGAATTCCTCATTTGCAGCCCCTGGTGGACTGTCCCAGTACCACATAGCCCCTTTCCCAGATCAAGCCGTCAGACCAGCAAAAGCTGAGGAGGTTCAGTTACTCACAGGGTCGTTGTACATCTGAATGATGAGCTGTTTCACCCCATGCAGGGTGGGGTGGGCCCATGGAGAGGGATCCAGCCAGTGGCGGTTCAGGTCGAACCCCATCAGAGAGCACCTAGGCAGTACCCAAAGTCAGAGTCAGTACACAGAGGACAAGCCAAGCTCCTCACTTCTCCAAAACACAGTTAGGAGTGGGAGCAGTCATTATGTCACTTACCTAGTGCAGTTTTTTTTTTTGGCCAGAGATAGCACTGAGCATATTTTACATGTATTAATTCAGTTCCTTTCAACAGCACTATGAGGGCACTGGTATTATAATTCTCACTTGACAGGAAAAAAAACTGAGTCACGGAGAGGTTCAAACATATTTCTGTGGAGCCATCTCACTTCCGTGTTCATGCCCTGCGACCATCGGACACATGTGCTTCTTCTATACAGGGCCAGAAAGAAGGCTCAGGCCAGACCACTGGTATCCACACTGTTCCTCCCTGTCTCACACTCACAGCCAGTCCATTGTGTCTACCTTCAAAATATACTCAGAACCGAGCACTGCTTTATCACCTCCTCTACTGCTGCTTTGAGCTTGGACCAAGCTCAGTATTGCAATACTCTCTTACCTGGTCTTGTTTCCAGCCTTGTACCTCCCACCCTACCTCTCATCCTAGATACCCATCCCCATTTCCCATACAATAAACAGGGTGATCCTATTAAAGCGTAAGTCTGATTATGGCCCTTCTCTGCTCAAATGGTTCTCTATAGATGCAGAGTGGAAGCCAAAGTCCTTACCACCAGCTACAAGCGACCATGTGGTCCCCTCTGTTATTATTTTTTTTTAAGTAAAACTTTTATTGCAAGAGTTTGAACTACATACTCAGAAATATTGTTGCTGTTGTTCAGTTGCTCAGTCATATCACACTCTTTGTGACCCCATAGACTACAGCATGCCAGGCTTCTCTGTCCTTCACCATCTCCCCAAATTTGCTCAAACGTAAGTCCATTGTGTTGAGGATGCCATTCAACCATTGCATTCTCTGTTGCTTCCTTCTCTTTCTGCCCTCAATCTTTCCCTCTGTTATTGCTATGAGCTCAGCTCTTACCACCACCCCCTGCTGCTTCCATGCCAGGTTCTGGGCTCCTACTGTTCCTCCAACACACTGGGTACTTCCAGCCCCAGGACTCTTGTACAGCTTGTCCCCTTGGCCTGGAAGCCTCTTCCTCCAGATAGGTACAGGATTCATTCTCACTTAGCACTAATCTTAGCTCACAGGTCACCTGCTCGGTGAGAGCTACCCTGCCCACCTTCTCCATGACCTCCCTTGGGCACATTCATTACTTCACTAGGACAAGTGACCATGACCTCTGACCTCCCCATCTCCCTCTTCCTCCTGCTCTTCCTCCAGACCGACTCAAAGCCCTACTTGTCCTTGGGAGGAGGAACCTTCCCCAGGTTTCTGGGTCTGTGCCTCCAACTGCTGGACCTTTGCATGCTGTAGGCACTCTCCAGGCCAGCCCAGGTTGAGGGACAAGTTCAGAAACCCTGTGCTTGCTCACAACTCAAATGACTGTACCCATCCTTCTCCTGTCTCCCGAATGTCTCCCACACAGATCTGATGATCGTGCTTCCTTGATCAAGATTCATCTATGATTCTCCATCACTTGTAGGATAAAATTCTGCTCTTTGCAGATTTTTAATCAGATTTAAAACTGATGATGGTCTTTCTTTGCCCAAATGTCCCCCTTTTTCTCTCTATCCCTGTCTTACAATTTAATCCATTCCATCTTGTTTCCCAAACCCTTCCCTCTATTCCTTAAGTAATAAAATTTAACCCCCCTCTCAGGTGGTAAAGAATCTGCCTGCAATGCAGGAGACCTGGGTTTGATCCCTGGATCAGAAAGATGCCCTGGAGGAGGGCATGGCAATCCACTCCATTATTCTTGCCTGGAAAATCCCATGGACAGAGAAGCCTGGTGGGCTATAGTCTATGGGGTCTCAGAATTGGACACGACTCAGTGACTAACTATACATTACTGCTACAACTTATTACATATACATTCCACCTATCACCTTGCTCAGGAAAAAAATAAAAAGGACTCTATCAGGGACCACCAGTAGGACCATTCAGACTATCTCACCTTCAAGGTGGTTGGGGAGTAAATAATAATAATTTCCTCTCTCACTTAAAATAAGTGGGCTGGGAATCCCATGGGGGAATAATTAATGTTTCGTGGGGACATATGGGGAAGGGCTTCATTGAGGAGAAGCCATTTGAGTTGGGTCTTACTGAACGAATGTTTGATGGTGTGGGGCAGAAGGAAAAGTGTAAGCAAAGAAAGGAATTATGAAGCCACCCAGGCTTTTGGAGGAATGTGGGCAATTTGGGTTGATCAAATCACAGAGCATGTAGTGAGGAGGTGGTGACAGTGAATTATAAAGGGAATGGGAGGGGAAATGTAAGGGCCTCCAGTGCCTGGCAAGTAGCTTCACTGTTTTAGCTTCACATTTCTGTATTTAGATGACTCAAGTGCTGATGTTGGCTTCTCACTGATGGTGGAGTAGAAACAGAGTTTTACATGCATGTTACAATATCATTACCATCACAATCAAGGGGTCACAGTCAACAGAAGTTACTGATATTGTTTGTCTCAAAAATTAAGTACTGTACTAAGTGTGAAATACTTCATTCATGTCAACCTTATGAGGGAGTGCTTTATTATGCCCATTTTGCAGATGTGGAAACTGAAGCACAGAGAGGCTACAAACAACTTTTCTGAGAGAACAGGTGAAGTCATAATCAGCTTATGAACATTCTCACAATTCCATGCAAGAAATTCACAAGAAACACAGCCTAACATAGTCTAGAGAAAGAAGATCTGCTCACAGGCTCATGTCCATTTATAATTCAGGACCCTGTGATGAGGATTAAATGAGATAATACATGTAACAACTTTAACTTCACACAAGTTCTGGCACATGGTGGCAATCAAAAATGTTACGTTGTTGTCTCCTTGTATTTTTGTCATGGTTTTGTGCTACATGCTGTATGAGTGGTGTAAACTGATAGATTTGCAATCCATCAGGGGCTGGCATGGGCAGTGGACAGTGGTGGTCAGGGATGACCTCCTGGCTTTCTCCCCCAGTCTGGAAATCAGGCAGATCTGAGTTCATATCCTTGCTCTCTTCCCTCCTAATGTCATAGGCATCTGTCCATTTTCTTCTGTCAGTGCCAGCATCTGACCGTGACTAGATGGGGCAGAGTTGGGGAGAGTTCATTCCTCTACCGTTACAAGATGCTGAGACTGTGGTGGTGCCTTTTCTCTCACCACACAAGAGAGATGGGCCAGATGACCTGGCAGTCAGGGGAGCAGCGAGAAACCCAGACTTAGGCCACAGCTACTTCTGCTCAGGACTTAAACTTGGATCAGGTGATGCGAGGCTGGCAGCTGGGTCATACAGCACTGCTGTGGTGGAACAGAGGCAGATTGTTCCTGCCAACAGCCTTTTTTTCTGTCCTCCAGAGCTACTCTGTTGGTTGTTTTCCAAATCTGGACCTCCAGCTTCTGCTTCATTCTGTTAGCTCCTTCCTATAAATTTAATTTTTTTTAAGTGGAAGGGTCAGTCCCTATTTCTTTAACTGAAAACATCTCTAACTGTATGGCTCTGTGGGCAAATTTATGGAAAACTCCAGCAGGTCCTTTATATTGTCTGCTTCCCAGTGGCTGGTCACCAAGCAGGTGAAACCATTGATTTGGGTGTTGTTCCCAGAGTTTTTCCAGCCTTCACTGAGCACCTAAAAATTTGGAAGGGAACACTGTCATTGATAACAGGATTTAATCATAAACAACTGTATCCTTAGAGATGGTTAGCTTACTTATTTCTCCCTCTTCCAAATAAGAATGCCTTCAACAAAGTCTTGGCCAAGTCACTTGTTCCATGACACCGCCAGGCCCTGGTAGTCATCATCCTCCCAAACAGCTTATCCCATTCTTGGAAAGCTCTGTTAAGAAAATCTTTCCTGTCTTTAGCTGAAATTTGTCTTCCAGTGACTTTCTCCATCAGTCTCAGCCTTCCCCCACAGAATATCACAGAACAATGAGGTTATGTTGGGAAGACTAGACGCTTTGGAGGTCAATTAGGCTTAAGTTTTGGCGTACTCCTTAGCAGCTATGTGATCTTAAAATTTCTTTTTTAAAAACCTCTCTGGGTTTCTGTTTTATCATATGTAAAATGAAGATAACAACCTTGACCTGGACTGCACACATGAGCTAATGTCTACAAATGGCTCAGCAGAATCCTCAGACAGAATGAACCTTGAAGAAAGGGGAGCCAGTGATGACAGTGGTAACCGTGGTACATTGTTGAAATTGTCTGAGCCTAAATATCATCTCCTCCAGGAAGGCCTGCTGACTTGCTCTCTGCAAACACATGGTGGGTGTTTTTCCTTTGCTCCCGTGGCATCCATCGCCACCCCATCGGGGTGGCTACCACATAAGATATAGTCATTGTTAAATCTGTCTTCCCCACTGGACCATGAATTCCCAAGTGCAAGGATGATGCCTTGTTCATGTTTGTATTCCTGTGCCTGACAAAAAGCCTGGACTGCAGCAGACATTAAAGATGTAGTTGTTGAATGAACATTTCATTCTTTCTCAAGCATTTTCATATATCCTATATAGTTCTCAGAAACACCCAGCCACACAGGCAGATTGCATTTTTTTTCAAGTGAGAGCACTGAGGGCCAGAGAAAATAAGCCACTCTTCCAAGGTCAGCTAACCAGTACTGCACAGGGCCCACACTGGAATCCAGGAGGTGTCCTGGCCCTGGACTCCATGATCTTCATACCTGGTCATGCTGCTTCCCGAGAGCCTCTCTGATTCAAAAAGTGAGATTCAAAATGGAAGGAAAAGTGTCATTGCTGAGAGATCCTGAAAGATCCACTCCTTGATCCAACCTTCAGATGAAAGCAGAGTATGGCTGGGGATTCAAAGGCAACTCAATCCTCAAGAATCCTGGAGTGCTTTAGAAGCTAAAGCATTCATGGAACTCTTAAATCAGCAGTACCGGTTCGGGGTTCTTTTTGAGCTGATTTTTAAAGAAAGCTTCTATTGGCAACCAGTCTATCAGTAGAAAGACTGATATTTATTGAAGAAAACATCTTAGTAAAGTTGTAGGAGCTCTGCCTAGGGGCCAGGGGACAGGCCTCACCTCTAATGTCTATGTCATCTTAGGATGACATCTTAGTCCTCTCCCTCTCCTAGGCTTCATGCATTTTGTAGAATGAGGGGGCTACACTTCATGCATAAAGGACTCTTCCAGCTCTCTCATTAAATGATTCAAAGGCATCACTAACTGGGCTTTACCTCCAAAGCTAGGGAGTTGGAAGAAGCATACATTTTGAATAAGGTTAGGTTGAAATGGAGAAGGAAATGGCAACCCACTCCAGTGTTCTTGCCTGGAGAATCCCAGGGATGGGGGAGACTGGTGGGCTGCCGTCTCTGGGGTCACACAGAGTTGGACATGACTGAAGTGACGCAGCAGCAGCAGCAGGTTGAAATATAAAGAGAACAACATAGTCTAGGAAAGGGATTGATACAGTTTTTAAATAAAATGCCAAATAATAAAGAATTATCAATATCTTAACATTTAGAAAACTAAGATCATGGCATCTGGTCCCCTCACTTCCTGGGAAATAGATGGGGAAACAGTGGAAACAGTGACAGACTTTATTTTTTAGGGCTCCAAAATCACTGCAGATGGTGATTGCAGCCATAAAATTAAAAGATGCTTACTCCTTGGAAGGAAAGTTATGACCAAATTAGACAGCATATTAAAAAGCAGAGATATTACTTTGCCAACAAAGGTCCATCTAGTCAAGGCTAGGATTTTTATAGTTGTCATATATGGATGTGAGAGTTGGACTGTGAAGAAAGTTGAGCGCCGAAGAATTGATGCTTTTGAACTGTGGTGCTGGAGAAGACTCTTGAGAGTCCCTTGGACTGCAAGGAGATCCAACCAGTCCATCCTAAAGGAGATCAGTCCTGGGTGTTCATTGGAAGGACTGATGCTAAAGCTGAAACTCCAATACTTTGGCCACCTCATGCGAAGAGTTGACTCATTGGAAAAGACTGATGCTGGGAGGGATTGGGGGCAGGAGGAGAAGGGGACGACAGAGGATGAGATGGTTGGATGGCATCACTTACTTGATGCAAATGAGTTTGAGTGAACTCCGGGAGTTGGCGATGGACAGGGAGGCCTGGTGTACTGCAATTCACGGGGTCGCAAAGAGTCAGACACAACTGAGCGACTGAACTGAACTGAACTAACATTTATTGCATGAGTTTTCCAACATTTGAGATTTGCATCAGACCCAATCCTTACCTCTAGGAGTTCTCATGTTCCTCAGAGCTTTGAAGAGAAGATGGGAAGTTTGTCAAAGTCAAGACAAGAGAGAACATTCCAGAGTTGGTGGCATGTACAAAGTCAGGGAAATTCTATACATTCTTAACAGTGTTATGCTTGTGTCCTTCACTGGGTCACAGGCACTAGGAGGTCAGTGCTGGTGCAGGTTGTTTCTCATCAGTGGTTTCAGGACCCAAATCAACTGCCTAAATACAGGGGAATGAACAAGATGACCTCCAGATGCCTGGCCTTCACCCCTATGATCACCACTTTAGAGTCACTGTGTGTGAAAGCCAGGGTTTCTACTCTGAGCCTCTGTCTCCTTGGTCCTCTATTATTTTGTTACTTATTCTCAAGGTAAAATTTCTGAATGGGCTCAAAATCAGGACCCAAGTTCTGACACAAGTGGGGCTATTTATGGTACCAATGATATAGAATATTTGACATTAGGACCATTCTAAAAAATACAAATTTATGAAAGTCAAGTTTATAAATAACTGTGTAATATGTGGCTTCCCTGGTAACTCAGTTGGTAAAGAATCTACCCACAAGGCAGGAGACCCAGGTTGATTCCTGGGTTGGGAAGTCCCTTGGAGAAGGGATAGGCTACCCACTCTAGTATTCTTGGGCTTCCCTTGTGGCTCAGCTGGTAAAGAATCTGACTGCAATGTGGGAGACCTGGGTTCGATCCCTGGGTTGGGAAGATCCCCTGGAGAAGGGAAAGGCTACCCACTCTAGCATTCTGGCCTGGAGAATTCCATGGACTATTCATGTAATATGTAACATCTTTCTCTTGAGCAGGAAATACTCTTGAGTATCTTTCCTTTTTTCTTCCAAACTGTCAGCCTAGTGAGGGTGGGGACTATGTCTGTGTAATCTTGCCCACCTCCATTCCAACTTCGTATACTACAGACCCAAGTGCAGAGAAGGTTCAATATATCTATTGAATAAATGAGTAAATGAATAGATGAACAAATGCATGAACAAATACCCTGAAGGTTTGCAAACACGGTCCAGATAATTACTTGAAGACATATATTGAAAAGTATTTAAGCACTTGTTACATGCCAGATACTCTCACAATAACCCAGTGAGGTGGGTAGAATTTATCCCCATTTAAAAAATGAGAAATAAAATCCAAGAGAGATATGACCTTCAGAAGGTCATTTGACAACCAGTAAAATATAGAGCTGGGATTCAAACCCAGGTCTGACTGAACTCAGTGACCCTTGGCAATCCCTCCAGCCATCAAGGAGGTTATATGATCTATGAACGAGATGCTAGGCTACTCCCTTGTCTGCTCTTCCTGTATTGCTCTCCTCCTCCTCTGCCCAATGGGAGAGATACAATGGTTCTGGAGGACATTATTTAAATGGCAAATAAACACCTCCATCTTGTGAAGGACACCACACCTCATCCCTGTTGCAACAATAGCAGCTGAAACGAGAGCGATGATTTTAATTCCCCTCCTTATGATTTCCTTTTCATCTCCTCTAAAGGGTAGAGAGGAAGGCAGTTTGGTGGCTCCAGATCAACCTCACCCTGAGCATGTGGGGCTGTGTGATCCTGGAAGGGTGGCGTGGACAAGTGGAGATATATAGGGCATGCACACAATTGTCCCCCAAATGCAGCAGTTTTTCAGCATTATCAATGAGCTGAATTGGATTTAGCATATTTGCACCAAAAGCAAAATAAATATTGCTTTATTTAATGGCACTAAAAGGTTGAGATTCAATTGCCCTTGGCCCGAGGCAACTTCCAGCTCTATTGATTGGCCAGTGTCAGAATGCCAGGCAATCTATCATCAACAGCTGCTGCAAAATGCTTAGCAGGTGGGCTGGGCCCTGCTGCAGTGGAAACAGAGGGTAATGGGCAGTGCTCTTTGTCCCAAACACACACACAAGGGGCAATTATATCAACCCACTCCCCATCACCACCACTGAGATGTTTAAAGCATTTCCCTCATGTTCCTTCTTACATGATCACAACAGGGATGTGGCCCAGGCTGTGGAGGCAGAGAGGAGGATAGATAATCACGTAGGTTCCAACTCAGAAGAATTTGGGTTTGAGTCCCAGATCTACCACTGAGTTGTTTTATGATCTTGGACAAATTCATGTTTTGCTCAGAGATCTAAAAGCACTGGGAGGGCAGAGCTAAGTCAATTTCATTTGCCATTGAGTCTTCAGCGTTAGCCCAGTGTCAGGTACATAGCCAACTCACAGTAATGTGAAGAAATGGAAATAAACAGAAAGGTTAAGTAATTTGCCCTTAGCCGAGCAAGGAAAAGGGACAGAGACAGGACTTGAATCTGGTGTGCCCAGCTCTAAAGCCTATATTCTTAACCATCACTCTAGTCTCTTGTGGCAGCCCTGGGAGTCAGTTCAGTGCCTGACAGAGGGACTCATATGAGCTGAGGGGTGGAAGTACCCATCTGGGTGGGCACTTGCTCTGGCCAGGTGGGAGCAGAGTCGCAGCCCACCTTGACCCCTGGACCAGGAGCCTGTGTGCAGTGCACAAACTGCATGTTTGTGGGAGGAGGCCCTGGGTGTGCCCAAGGTTTGCAGCAGAGCCAGGATGAGCACTTGGGGTCTGACCTCTACGGGTCAGCAAGGTTTTGACCCTGTCGTGGTGGTCCTTCTGGCAAGGTGGTAGGATTGGGGAAGGGGGCACTGAGACCACACCTGGGAAAAGGGTCATCTCTAACCCTAGACTCTCTGGTGCCCCTTCTCCCAGAGCTTATTCCTAATGGACAAGGAGAAGTGTTGGAGCACCCTTTCCCTCCCTGTGGAGAGCATGTGCTCTGGGATTCAGCCCCCTCCTTCTAGGCTCCTGCTGGACTTGGGGGGATTTCCATACTGAAACTGAAAGCAATTCTGAGAGCCAGTCACCAATCAGAAGGGTCTAAGGTTTCATAAAACCCAATTTCCATATTTCAAAGACAGGAAAACTAATGCCAAGGTCACACAGCTATGTAAGGGTAGAGTTGAAAGTCAATTCCAGAACTGATGGATTATTTTTCTCTCTATAAAGAACACTGACAAAGAGTAGAGAACCATTTTAAAGGCTCAAGAGGGCACATTATCTAAAGACCCTTGAGGCTTGTTGTTTAGTCACTAAGTTGAGTCTGACTCTTTGTAACTCCATGGACTGTAGCCCACCAGCTCCTCTGTCCATAGGATTTTCCAGGCAAGAATACTGGAGTGGATTGCCATTTACTTCTTCAGGGGATCTTCCCAACCCAGGGACGAAATCCACATCTCCTGCATTGGCAGGCAGGTTCTTTACCACTGAGCCACCTGGGAAAAACCCCAGCCCTTGGGGCCAGGAATTAGCTATTTCCATTTCTTTACTGAAAAGAGGCAGAGGAAGAACTGGAGGGAAGAAAAGTCCTTTAGCTCTTCACAGATCTGGAAACTGCCAAGACCCTTGCCCACCTGGTCTGAGCCTGAGAAGTGCTTTGGTTGCAAATGTGGACTCCAGAGCCATGCTGCCTGAGTAAGATTCTGGTGTGGCCATGGATCAGCTGGTGGTTTAACCTCTCTGGGCCTCAGACTTGATCTGCAAAATATGGATTCTGCCTGCCTCAGAGGGTTGTTTAAAGGATTGAATGGGATCAGTCATGTAAACACTGGGCATACTGCCTTGTTTGAGATAAGTGCTACATACATGTTAGCTGGTCTTATGGTTTCATTCTTGGTGTGACACTCAGGATCCTCCACAAACCAGTCCCTACTTATTCTACCAGCTTCGTGCATCATGTCCCCCAGTCTCTATACACAGCCTTGCACATTATATGTCTTATGAGCTCGTTACAAAATGCACCCCCTTCTGCATGCTGGTGTAAAACCTCCAAGTAGCTAGGCTTGTCAGCTTCCACCTGCCCCCTTAGCCTTTGTTCAGTGTGTGAACCTACACTGTAGGTTCAAGGGACTCAGAGTCTTCTCCAGCACCACAGTTCAAAAGAAACAATTCCTTAGCACTCAGTCTTCTTTATGGTCCTACTCTCACATCCGTACATGACTACTGGAAAAAACCATAGCTTTGACTAGATAGACCTTTGTTGGCAAAGTGATATCTCTGCTTTTTAATATACTGTCTAGGTTTGTCATAACTTTACTTCCAAGAAGAAAGCATCTTTTAATTGTGGATGGTGGGGAAGTAGAATTTTGGGGTGAAGTATAAGAAGGCCAATTTTAGCCACAGATACAAGCTATGGCTTCCAAATCCTGCTTCTATCAATAATAAAGCTAACATTCTGACCTCTATCTTTCTGACCCCTGTATTTCCTCCTACATGGGTGGTAGTAGGCTGAGAGTGGGAGCAGAAGCATGATGAGTTATCACTCCTACATCTCCATGGGGGATAATCATTAAAAATTATTAGAATAGGGTCTGACAACTTGTAAAATTCCATTCATGATTATATTATTATAATCACTGTTGTTACTTAACAGTATTATTCTTTTGGTTGAGAATGTGTTGCCGATCTCTCTATCTGGCTAACACCCACTCATCCCTCAAGATCCATCTCACCAGCACCTGCTCCCTGAGGGTAAGCATGGGCCAAGCCCCCCGCAGGTCCCCAGTTGATGCTTGGGACAAAGTACTTGCTGAGTGAGCATTTGAGCATGGGGCAAGGGAGATAATCAGGGACAGGGAAGCCTGGCATGCTGCAATACAGGGGGTCACAAAGAGTCCACTGAGCCACTGAACATCAACAAGGGAGACAGTGGGAGGTGAGGCTGAGGAAGAGCTTCCTGAATGCTGTGCCCACCTTGAAGACAAGGCTGACGAGTATAGGTTCCTTCTGACGGTATATAGGGCGCCCCCAAAGGATTGTACATGGAACTGACGCTATTCCATCAGTGGTTTCGGAACTAAGACTGGGAGCCATGAAGTTCTTGATTCCATCACAATGTTTTGCTCCTCCGGACTCCCCAGCCCCTAATTCTGGGTAACTGTCCCACAGAGGCCTGTCTTCACTGTAGAATCAATTATTAAAATCAACTCACTATCAACTCTAACTTTGAAAGGCTACTTGAAGGGACAGAGATGGGGAGCAGTCTCCACAGACATCTAGCCATCTGGCCTTTTCTGCGGAACCTGGCTGGGAAGCTCATTTGAATAATTGGTTTTGGCGGTGTGTACTCATGGGTTAGACACCTGATTACGCTGCCAGCCCCGGTGTCCTTTCAGCCTCTGTGGAAACATCACTCCGGTTATATAAAAAGGGAGAGAGTCTCTGGGAGGTAAGGCTTGGTCTGGCCCCTGTGTCACTTGCGCTTCATCTTGAAAAACTACATGACTCACATACTGTGTGACCTTGAGCAAGTTACTTAGCCTCTCTGTGGCTTGGTTTCCTCTTTGCTCAAAGGAGCAGGGTGATTTCTGCCCAGTCTATGCTTTCTTGTAAGGTTCTCAGAGAAGGAAGGGTGGGAGGGTGGTTGGAGTGTGGGGCTTGTGACTTAGCAGGGATGCAAGTGGAAGGATTGAGGTTGACAAGAGGTCAATGTCAGATAGCGATAGGCAAGTAGGCTGTACCAGGAGAAGTATGTCCCCAGAACTAGGCTTGTGATGATTCCTTCCTTCTCCTGTGCCACTAGCTAGCTCTATGAACTTAAGGGAGTTACCTAATCTACCTATGCCTCAGTCTCATCTGTGAAATGAGAATAACAATAGGGTTGTTTTAAGAATTAAATAAAATAATACATGCAAAATACCTAGAATAAGGCCAGATCCAGGAGGTTCAATAGTCTATTTATCATCACCATTATCATGGTCATCAGCACCACCATCATCACCAACACTCATCATTATAACTTTTCCATCCTGGACACCATGTCTCAAATATAGACCATGACGAACATCTGGAGCATGTTCAGAAGACAGCAGGAAGGACGGGGAGAGGACTGGATTTCAGCTCACATGTGGAAAATCGTAAAGCTCTGGGGGTGTTCGGCCAGGAGAACAGGAGCTGACAGAGGTTGGAGTGAGTGAGGAGTTGGGGAGGTGTGGGGACACACAATCCTCAAACAGCTGAAACGCTACCACGTAGAAGATGGGTCGAACCTGACTAATCCTTCAGGGGCAGAAAGCAGAAATGATGGCTGACAGATTTAGTGTGGATATGCTGCTGCTGCTAAGTTACTTCAGTCGTGTCCGACTCTGTGCAACCCTAGACAGCAGCCCACCAGGCCCCACCGTCCCTGGGATTCTCCAGCAAGAACACTGGAGTGGGTTGCCATTTCCTTCTCCATTAGCGTGGATATAAACAGCCTCTAATAGTCACAGCTGGCATCAGTGTGGCGCTTCTTAAGGTTCCCCTGCCCTAGGTGGGGCCATGCACAAGCTATCTCTGAGGCCCCATCCCACTCCAAGGCTGACGAGGCTGAGAGAGGCAACAAGCTGGCGGGGGGTGGGGGGGGGCGGGCAGGTGGCCTGTGTGGGGAAGGAGGCATAGTGAGAAGGGGCTGGCAGATACCAGTTGGTGAGGCAACTTGCAGCGGATCTTTGTGCTCACTTCCAGTTGATGAAAAACACACAGTTTTATGCTTGTCGAAGAACAAATAGAATACTGACGCATATTTTTTACATAGCTAATTTTGTTTTCCATTCTATTTTGGACAGTTAAGAATGTTTCCTTCTTTGGCTATTGAGGTGAGTGGGGTTGGTCGGTTACAGCGTCTGTGCATGCATGTGTATGTGTCCCTATGTGTGTATCTATATGTGTGTTATGTTTGTGTTTGTAAGTGTGTGTATGTGTGTGCAGGAAATACCTCCCCTGGTGTTTTACCCTCTGCAATATGTAATGATGATTGCTGTAAAAATTTCTCCTTATATCCCTTCTATGTCTGGTGGACTGTATACATTCTTCAAAAACCTTCCCTCATCACCCATAGTCAGAAGGAATCACTCCCTGCGTTTACGATACAGTGTAGCCACGGATTTAATTTGTAGCAGGCTAGGCCTGGCCAGCTTGGATTCATAAACCTGATCTGACCCTTCCTGCTAGGGGACCCGGGGCAAGTTCTTTGGTATCTCTGGGCCTCAATTTGCTTCTCTAATTAAAAAGGGGCCATAATACTACCTCCACCTCAGGGTTGTTTTGAGTGTTAGCAGGGATGATATCTATAATGTGTGGTTAGTAGGCACTTAGACACTAGCTCTGATGATGTCCAGGCTTCCACAGCATGATACACACCCTTCTAGTACAAATACTGGGCCTCTTATTGCCAAAGGCTGCCTCTGATCTCCATCTGCTTCCCTAAGGCGCAGCACAGGGCTTGACACTCAGCAGGCCCTCGACAAACCTTAGTTAAATTGGATTTACTGCGCTGGAGCATTCTTTGCTATGTAAAGCTCACCAGGGCCAACAGACAGAATGTGTTGCAAGTCTGCGGGTTGTAGCAGCATCCGTTTCCACTGCGGGGTCTGCAGCGCCGTGCAATAAAGCTGAATCATTTCTGCACCACCCGTGGAGGTCTGTTCCTCTCCCCCATCTCCAGACTCTCAAGAAGCACTGAGGCTTCCCAAAGATGAGAAATTTCACAGCATCCTGATATCTTTTGGGTAACTGCGTATTTTATGATGACTAATAGGCAATTACTATGGTAATATTGCAATTCAGCATGTGTGAGGTTTGGGAAATGAGAAATTATGGGTAACTACGTTGGGCTCATTTCTATGGTAACAAAAAGTAATTGTCATTAAATATCAGTTATACGGAGGCTGTACCTGGTAATTATAGATTTTTATGCCCAGAAACATAAATAAAACCAATAAATTTATTCAAAGGTCTACGACTGTTTACTTATATGTGACTCTATGGAACACACAATGACAAGCACCTAATTAAGAAATGCAAACCTAATGCAGAGATTCGTATTGTCATGTAGAGATGGAGAGTCTGTTTCTCAGCTGCAAGGAAAACTGCACATCACCCGGGCCCAGTGGGGTACAGGTAGGGACGGAGGGTGTCTCCTCTGAAAAGCAAGTGATGGGGAGGAGGAGGTGGCGGAGAGAGAGAATAAGGCTCCACTGTGTGGGGATGGCCGACCCACTGCAGGACGGTGAGAGCCACCAACAACCGTGGACCTCCTCAGCCCGTCCCCCTGGACGCCAAAGGCCTGCCCACCTCTGCCTCGTAACTCTCATCTCTATAAGCATCTGAAGTTACAGTGTTTATCCCTCCATCCTTCCAGGCCTGAGATCCCCCCCTAAACCTCTCCAAAGATGCTCAAATTGCATTGATATGTTATACCACTATTTTTACATTGTGATAAAATGCACATAACATAAAATGTACCATTTTAATCATTTTTAAGTGTACAATTCAGTAGTATTAAGTATGTTTACAATGTTGTGCAACCATCACCACCAGCTATCTCCAAACCTTTTCCTCTCGTAAAACTGGAACTCTATACCCATTAAACGATAACTCTCCTCCCCCAGCTCCACCAGCCAGCCCTTGGAAATCACCATTCTACTTTCTGTCTCTATGATTTTGACTACTCTTAAGTACTTCATATTAGTGGAATCATAAAATATCTGTCTTTTTGTGTCTGGCTTATTTCGCTTAGCATAACATCCCCCAGGTTCATCTGTGCTGTAGCTGTACCATTCTTGACAGAGCCTATCTCCAGCGCCTCTGCTAAATGATGAGAAGTATCTGCACTTCATTTTCCTCTTCCAAGAAGGCAGAGGGGAACTGGAGCCAGGGAGAGACGGGTCTTGCCCCAGGATGAGAAGGCTCAGGAGAGTAGGGAAAGCTAGTCCGCTAGTTCTCTGCTTCTGCCTCCAGCTTGTAGGACACTGGCAGTGTCTGGCAGTGTAGGGAGCCCCAAACACACCAAGGGACCTTAAACACAGCTCTTCATCTCTGCAGACTTGGTTTCCCCTTTGCTCAAATGGATATAATAAAAACTGACTTTCCTTTCTCAAACAGCTGTGGTAATGATCCAAGGTGGTTTCTAAGTGTAATGCCCTGTACAAGAACTAAGTGTGGCTCTGAACCCAAAGCTCCCTAAATCATTAGAGCAGCTCATTATAGTGTTTATGTCACAACAGCATAAGGTCAAAACAACCAGGGTTAGGAGGCTGAGTTGCTGAAAATAAAGGGTTGGGAGCTGAGGGCATCTGGTGATGATAGCTCTACCTGTGAACACAGCTCCAGGCAAGAATACTGGAGCGGGTAGCCATTTCCTTCTCCAGGGGATCTTCCCAACCCAGAGATCAAATCCATATCTCCTGCACTGCAGGCAGATTTTTAAGTGTCTGAGGCATTAAGGAAGCCCCTGTGCCACTTCCTAGTTACTAAGCACTGCTCTGGAGTTTATTGACTCATTTGGATAATTATATATCAAAGGCTGGTTCTGTCCTGGGAACTGTGCCAGGCTTTGGGGATAAAGTCCTGATTTCAGGGAGCTTACAGTCTAGAGGTGGAGACAGTCATTCAATAGACAAGCACATGATTACAAACTGGGGCAAGGGCTCTGAAAGGATAGTTCAGAGTGCTCTTGAAAGAGGGTAATGGGAAACCTAATTTATATTGGAGAATCTAGGCAGGCCTTTCTGTGTGTGTGTGTGTGTGTGTGTGCATGTATTAGTCGCTCAGTCATGTCTGACTCTTTCTGACCCCATGGACTATAGCCTGCCAGGCTCCTCTGTCCATGGAATTCTCCAGGCAAGAATATTGGAGTGGGCTGCCATTCCCTTCTCCAGGGGATCTTTTTGACCCAGGGATTGAACTCATATCTGCCGCATTGCAGCCAGGTTCTTTATCTTCTGAGCCACTAGGGAAGCCTGGCCTTTCTGTGAAGTGGCATTAAATCTCAGACCTAAACTGAAGAAAATGGCCAGTTTTATTGGAGTGTAGTAAGTGAGATAGATACAGCAAAGACAGGGCTTCCCTGGTGACTCAGTGGTAAAGAATCCACCTGTCAATGCAGGAGACAGGGGTTCGATCTCTGGGTCAGGAAGATCCTCTGGAGAAGGAAATGGCAAACCACTCCAGTATTCTTGCCTGGGAAATCCCACAGACAGAGGAGCCTTGTGGGCTATAGTCCATGGGATTTCAAGAGAGTCAGACACAACTTAGGAGCTAAACAACAAAAGTGAGACAGATAGTATAGTTGGCCTGTGTTTTTATTAGACGCCATAATACGGTTGTTATCTCCTGTTACACCAGCTCCTATTATAGAGGGCTGCCAGAGAGTGTACGGTGGCTGCTATAACTCTGGTTGTCTCTGCTCCTCCCATAATCCAGAGTCTGGGAGAACACATAGGAGTCTAGTAAGTAAACACTGCTGCTCTTTTACACAAAGTACATCATCTATCATGGGACAGGTGTCATCATCAGCCATTAAATGCTAGAGTGCACCTTGTCTATTTTACTATAAATACCATGGTATTGGTACTTGTATTATTAAAATAGGGCTTTCTTGGTAGCTCAACTGGTAAAGAATATACCTGCAATATAGCAGAGCCTGGTTCAATCTCTGGGTTGGGAAGATGCCCTGGAGAAGGGAACGGCTACCCACTCCAGTATTCTGGCCTAGAGAAGTCCATGGATTGTATACTCCATGGCATCACAAAGAATCAGACAGCTTTGCATGGTCAAAGCTGGGAAATTGGACTCCTCTTTCTAGATTCGATTACATGGTTCTTTAGCATAGGAGAAGAAAAAGAGAAGGAAAAAGAGGAGGAGGGGTGGGGGCAGAAGAGGCACCTGGAGGGCATGGAGTAGATTTTTATTATTTGCAAGCATAGAAAGCCTCACAAAGATCCTTCTTCACAGAGTTGCTGCTAGCATTAAATGAGACAAGTGTGTGAGCGCCTGACATGGCACTGGGGGATGAGCAAGCAGAATTCTTGGACTGGCATTCTCCAGGTGTTTAATAATCCCAAACCCCCCTGGGGACAGGGTGGTGGTGGAGCAGGTGAGGGGTGGTGGGGAAAGGGATTTCTTTGGGAAACACTGAACACTATATTCCCCTCTTGGGATTCCTGTTTCCTAGCGTATTCAAAATGGAAAAATCTTAGTGTAGAAGAGAGTTTTTAACTTTGCCTAACTGTATGTTTCCCAAATTTACTTGAACTCTAAATCCATTCTCTCCCTATAATGCCTGGGCAAGTCCCACCAAACCATGGGACACTGTGCTGTGGCCTGTAGGGTAGCTCTGTGAGGGGCTGGCCTACAGAACCTCTAAGGTACCTTGAAACTCTCCATTTGTAGGCTTGATTATTATTTTTCACATCCCCCAAATATTTAATGGTGAATTTTCATGATCGATAGGCTTTTTATTGCTACTCAGAGCTGTTTTAGCAAGAGGATTAATGCCTGTGGTTATAGATTTTCTTCAACTCTTGTAATGAGAATCACATACTCTCATTGGGAGAAGGCTGAGATTTTGAACTTCAGTACAGAACCATTTCTGAGGGGTGGAATTCTTTTATCCTGAAAGGCCCAAATCACAAAACTTGGACAGCTTGGGGACATATAGGAAGCAGTTACCACCCCAGCACCACCCCCAATGGCTATCTGAAGCCCAGAAAGAGGAGGCATTTTGGCCAAGGTCAAAGACCTCTTTCCAACTGGTTATCCCTGGACAGCATATGATGACATAAATAAGTATGTGGAATGGACAGTACTGACCTCTCTCTGACCATGGCTGCTCTTGTAATTAACCAGAAATGTTAACATCAATCAAATGGTCTTTCCACCACCATTATCGCCAACATTGCATTCTGTCCAGGAAAGGTGGAAAGGCACTGCTCCCAGGCCTGCAGCAGCCATAAAATCTGCCAGTGCTAATGAACCATGACTTGAGCCAATTAAGAGGAAGCAAAACTGTCTTTAATTAAGGCATCATGCCTCCCGTGGGTTCTGTCTAACTCATACCCAGGGGTACTAGGAAGCCTCTGTGGACCCAACTGCCACACTCTGGGAAAGCATTAAACCAGCTCTGTTTCAAAAGGACCTGATGGGATGTCAGGAAATGTGGGTTCTGGTCTGAGCTCTGCCACTGACCTTGGGCAAGTCCCATTTGATCTCTGAACCTCCGTGCCTTCATCAGGAAAGTCATCTCTTTTTTTTTTTTTTTTGTATCCACCAAACTCTTTTTGAGTATCTACTACATGCTGACCCTTGATGATAGGCACTGGGGAACACAAGGACCATTAAGGCTCAGTGTTTCCCCTCTGGTGGTTTTAGGACCTTGGGGTCCTTGCAATGGGGTAAGACATTCAATAGGCAGGCCTGTGGGAGCTCAGAGAAGGGAATGGCCAATTCTTTTTGGGGGGTTGGGGGATGTTTTTCAGAAGAAGATGTACAAACTGAGTTGCAAGGAAGGATTAGTGAGATGAGGGGTCTTCACTGGTAGTTTAGAGAGTAAAGAATCTGCCTGCAGTGCAGGAGACCTGAGTTTGATCCCTGAGTTGGGAAGATCTCCTGGAGAAGGGAATGGCTATCCACTCCAGTAGTCTTGCCTGGAGAATTCCATGAACAGAGAAGCCTGGTGGGCTACTGTCCATGGGGTCACAAAGAGTCAGATACCACTGAGCAACTAACACAAAATCACACAAAGTGACATGAGGACGAGACTAGGAAGCCCTGGACAGAGGGCCTTTATGAAGGTGAGGTATCAGGCCCCAACAGAACCTGTGTAAGGAGCCAGGTCTTCCTTAGAGTGGCCAGAGCAATGATTCTAAGACTAGAGGGTGGGGGGTGAGGCAACAGGTCACACAGAGTCTTACATCAAAGCTGGGGCGCTTGAATGTTACCTTGGGACTTCTAGGACCAATCAGCTCTCAAGCTGTATAATTTGGGCAGTGAAGTTAGTCAATGATTTACTGGTTGTGTGACTTTGGCCCAGTCTGTTGCCTCAAAGGTGAAATAAGGCTAATAACACACTCTATCTCAGAGGATTCAATGTTCTCTCAGCAGATGGTTCCCCGGGCAGTGGAATTTTCAGCTGTAAATTATGGGGCTAAGCCAGGAGAAAGAGCTCAAGATGTAAAGTGCATGAGTGAGTGTGGGGCAAGCCAGTATGCTCACACCAAAGAGAAATGCTGCCCACATGATGCAGGCTGCTGCTCTCCTTCATTAATAATCGCCAAGAAGAAATCCAGAAGCAAAATGGTAACTGTCATCACCACCATATGCTCAAAAGCACATTCATCGCCACTGTTTCTTTGTCAGCACTGATGCTCACAAGTGCCCTGCCAGGTAAGTAATTATTATCTTAATTATGCAAGAGAAACTGCAATGCATCAGAGAGGGAAAGTGAATTCCCCAAGGTTACACAAGAAGTAGGCACCAAAACTGATACTAGGTCTCCTGGTTCCTTATCCAGCAAACTGCCCAGGAAACTCCAGCAAGTGACCTCACAGGACTGTGCATGAACTAGCCAAGACCAGCTCATCACATCCTCAGGAGCTGGGGTGAAACTTCTGATGAACTCATGGGTAGTCTGAAAATTGCTCCTCAAAAACATAGCCCCTTTTTCTTCTTGCTTTCATACCACCATCCAAGCATTCTCCCCCATCCCTCACCTGTAATTGCCCAGGTAGACACCATCAGGGTTGAGCATGGGTGCAATCTTGAAGACCAGGTGTTCCCGTAGGACACGAGCAATAGGGTGCTGGCTTATGAGGAAGTCAATGATCCCTGGGAAAAAAAGAAGCATCTGGGTTAGTGTCAACATATTTCAGGAAGGAGGGAGCACCTTTCCTCAGCTGGGAAAAACAGTGAGAGATCAATAGGTGATGTGGGGGCCTATGTTGTTAGCCACTGCGGGTACATGGCTATGAATTAGGTATTGCCCAGTGAATTTTACAAATAATATCTCTGTTTCCAGGAGACAGCTCAAGATGTAATATTGAAGTTCAAGGCCTGGAGGACAGCATGTCCTGCTCAAGAGCACAGGAAGGGCCTCTAGGAAAAGACAGCATGTGAGCTATGCCTTGGAGTCTTGACAGACAGAGATAGGGGAGAGGCAGGATAACTGAACAATAAAAGCAGAGTTGCTCCCTAATGGGTCCACTACTAGCTAAAGGCTGACATTAGTTTGGATGATTGCGGGGCCGAGGACCTTGAGAGGTCTCAGTCCTCATGAGGCTGATGAGTACACCAGGAAACAGAGAGAAGTCACAAAAAGACAGGGAGGTTTTGTCAATACCCCCAACTCTACTCCTTTCCCCACTTAAAGGGTCCTCTGTTTCCAGACTCCAGGGCTGGCTGCCTTCTCGGCTTCTCACTAGGACAAACCCCACCTTGCCTCCTGGTCACCAGATTTAGGACTGTCTCCTCCATGGCTCTTTTCCTATAGTCAGGCAGTCCCCGAGTCTCTTCTCTGAAACTAGCAAATCTGCCCCTCATCTCCATCCCCCTGCCTCTCTTCTGTTCTAGGCCACCATCACATCTAGCCTGGATGAGAGCAACCAGAGCTGGCCTAGGTGACAGCAAAAACCTCTAGAAGGTGCCCTTATCACTACAGCCACAGGGATTGTCCTGAAGCCCAAATCTGACCCTGTCACCACCTTTGTTGATGTCCTGGCCATGGCCTGCACACATCTATAGGGGAGGAGGTAAGGAAACAAGAACTGATCTTTGCCCCGACCCTCTCTATGTTTCTACTTATTCCTCGGAGACCTGAAAAAAATAGACAAAATGGAACTCTGGCATTCCATGAGACACCTGCCATGCTGGAAACTGACAGGAGAGCACACAACCCTTCCAAAAGCACAGAAGGAGAACTGAGAGAGCTCTTCCCCTGCTGGAGAGAGCAGAAAATGTATCAAGGAGAAAGAAGCTTTGAGCTGGGCCCTGACAGATATGTAGGTTTTGACAGCCAGACAGGAGGAAGCAGCGGGATAACTAAGAACAATCCATGTGCCCAGTGGCGGGCACTTAGCTATTGGAATGATAAGTCACTCTGTGGCACGTTCCAGAGCTGCTGTGACCGGGGAGGGATATCTTGGGCTGAGAATCCATTGGCAGCGGAGAGCCAGTTGGACATCATTTACTGCATGGCTGACGCGGCGGTAGACCAGATGCCCTAATTTATTTGTTGGTTTTCATAGGAAAGCTGTGGTTTGCCGGTAAATGGGCAGGGTAATGATGCCAAGCACCCTTGTTAGGGGCTAATAATTGCTTATTCTGTCCACTAATTGACCCCAGCTCCCGGGGCAGCCCTCCATCAAGGAGCCAGACAGTGCTCAGGGCCTGGCCATGCTGCCTCAGAGAATGGCTTCTGGAAATGGAGCAGTTCACTGTGAGCCATCCTCCTTCACAGATGAGCAGATTAATTGTGCTGCCGATTAGGCAGCTAATAAGAGGATGAGAGGAAACAAAGCCAGACCGGAGGCTACAGCCACCCAGAGTGAGCGTGGGGCAAGGAAAGCAGAAGTTTTAGACTCATCTCTTGGCTAGAGGTCAGACTCAGTTCAACAGGAATCTTTCCCATTGAGGAGGAAATTGGGAGGAGATCTTTCACCTTTATTTGGTGTGGGGAGGGGTTGGTAAGTGAAGAGGAAAATGAGGAGAAATGCCAGAGCAAGAGTGGAGAGGAAATGCCATCCCCCAGTATGGGCCACAAGTATGGAATGGACCAAGGTAGCAAAGAGTGTGCAGACTTGGAGGTCTGCATGGACTCCTCACTGGTTGTTAGTTTTCTTTGACCAGTTTCCTCATCCTGATACAGAGGTAATGATCTGGAAGAATTCTGTGGGACTGACTTATAACTCCTGCATTTTGACTGCTGGTCCCAGCACCTGAGCATTGGAATGTGCTCTCATAAAGTCACTTAGATCAAAGGTTGGAACGCAGTGGGGGTAATAAAAATCAGAATGCAGCCTAGAACTAGGTGTTGTGGTCTGTGAAGCTGACTGACTGTGGGATCTGGGAACAAGGATACTGAGCTGGAGAAGCCAACAAACCAGGAGTCAGAGAACCTGGGTTCTAGTTTTGGCTCATCTTTAAACTCAGATGAAAGAACAGAGTAATTCCCAAGGATGCATCCCACAGTGACAGGTTATGATTCCACCTACTTCATTCCTTTCCCTCAAAGTACCAGAATCCTCATCTGTCAAATGAGGAGACTACACTTCCTCCTTCTGGGAGACATAATCCACCCCCTGAAGATCAGTCTCTGCCCCTTCAGTAAACAAGTTTGCAGATCCTTCATCAGGAAGGTGGAAGAAAGCAGGACTGGGGGCTAGACAGGGTGGAGGAAGAGAAGGAAAAGTGGCAGAGTTTGGAAATGGAAGCTGGGTGGCCGACCTCACTGCCCTGTGCCGACCTCACGTGGCCGTGATGACCTGCATCAAACAAACCACAACTAAAGGTTCAATATTGCTATTTCTCCTGCTGTACAGAGCCAGGCACACAGCAGATGCCCAATAAATGCCCATTGGTAGATTAGCCCCAGGAATTCATTTGACCTGGACAAAGTAGAGTGTTAGTTGAGCTGATAATTACTTATTCTATAAACATTCACAGGATCAGGTCCATGCCAGGAGCAGCTTGTCATTCCAAGATGTATAATAGGTTCCTGCTCAGAGGGGCGCATGGGGGGACAGCAGCTCCTACCAACAAAGGCTCTCATGGGAACAGCACAAGGAGCCCTAGGAACCCCGGGGTCTCCCGACCAAGCCTGGGAGTCAAGAAGGGATTGTGGAAACTTAAAGAATGAGTAGAGTGAACCAGACGAAAGAGGTGCCAGGAGATGGTGTTCCAGGCAGGGGAAGTCTTACACAGAGATTAGTAGGCGAGACAGAAGACAACCTGTTTCTTAAGAGAGTTCTTCAGTTCCAGGTGGCATAGCTTCATGACTAAAGGCACAGACATTCAAACTGGACTAAATCTGTGGCCTTAACCTCCCTGTTTCTCAGTTTCCTCATCAATTAAGAACAAGACTAGTATTATAAGGATCTGAGTTAGTTAATGTGAGCAAAGTATCCAGCACATAGGAAGTGTGTTGTTTACTCAATTGCTCTTATTTGGTTTAGCTGAAGGTGTGGGGTGGGAAGATGTTAAGAGAGAAGCAGGAGAGGTAAATAGGGGCTTGCTGGTCCTGCTGAAGAATATGAACAGCTCAGGAAAGCCATTGCCAAAGTCAGGGTCAGATCTGGCCATTGGAGATAGTTTCCCCTGGCTGCAGCCTGGAATGCGGTTTGGAGGGAAGTAATAATAATAATAGATGGATGTCCTGAAGGTGGAAAAGGCAGTAGTAGGAGCACGAACCTAGCAGAGAGCCAGCAAAGATAAAGAGGCTTGCAGTCAGGAACCAGGGTCTGGCATGCTGGTGACCTGCAGGGGCTCTGCACTGACCAAGACCCAGAGAGTCACAAGGATGCCACTGATGGAGGGTAAGCATTGTGGGTAGATGATGACACTGATGAGAAGACTACTTGTCTACCACCCTCAGGAGCAGCAGAAGTCTTGGCTTAAACCATACAACCTTGGGGAAAGGTGACACCAAGATTACAGAGATTAAGTTTCTGGCCCCTGGCAGAATGGGTCCTTGAAATGGAAACTGAGTTCAGTTTTAGAAATGTAAGGAAAATTGTAGTTTCAGTACCTCTGAGTGTGGGGGACTGAGGCTTGCCTCTGCTGTGCAAATCTTCTGTCCAGGCTGTGAGCTCCAGGAGGGCAAGGACACAGCTCCAGCTCTTGGCCAGAATTTTGTCAGCGTCCAGCTCAGCACTGGGGCAAGGCAAATGGTCAATAGATACGTGTGAAATGAATGAATAAAGATGGACCCAGGAACTTCCTGGTTGTCCAATGGCTAGGAATCCATGCTTTCACTGCTGAGGGCACGAGCTGAATCCCTGGTCAGGGAATTAAGATCCCACAAGCTGTGTGGTGCAGTCACAAAGAGAGATGGTCCAGTGACAGGTACTACTACTATGTTCAGTAGCTGGACTGATTCCACTTTTCAGACAGGGAAACCAAGTCGGGATGGTGACATTATTTGCTGAGTGTCTCCCAGGGGCCTGACTGGGATTCAGTCCAGTTCTACTGGTTTCAAAGTGGTACCATTGCCATGAAACCAACATGGGACGAGCCAGGAGTCTATTTGCATGGGATTTGCAAATTATTTGGATATATGCTTGCATGATTTTTCTCTAGAGAGTTCTGTGTAAGGTATTGCTGCTCTCTCTGCTAAGAGGAAGGATACACAGTGGGAAGAGCCCAGGCTTGAAGCAGGACATTTGGGGTCCAGTGGAGGGGTGTCTCTGCTGGGCTGAGTGTGGGTCATGTGACAGGAGTCCTCTAGGCTCTACCCTGACTGCCCGTAGCTGAGCGCAAGGACCCAGATTATGGAATCCCAGGAAGGCTGGCCCCGAAGAGCCTGATGTTCACAGAGTCTAAGTTCTAACCCTCCCTTCTCCAACTCTGCCCATTTCACAGACGAAAAGACAAGCTTGGGAAAGTAAAAGGCCCCATGACAACCCCTTCCTGGATCTAGTTTCCTGCATATATGAGGCTGTATGGGAGAGAGCAGGGAGGAGATGAAGAAGAGGTGCGGGATAGAGGAGGGAGGAAAATGATGAGAGAGAGGAGGGAGGAAGGGGCAAAGGTCACCACTTCACTGTGGGCAGTCTTAGCTTGTGCTTGGTCCTGGTGTCCTGGTGGTTGTGTGTGTGAGAGAGAGAGTGTGTGTGTGTGAGAGAGTGTGTGTGTGTGTGTGTGTGTGTATTGTATGAGTGTGTGTCTTGGTGTCCTGGTGGTTGTGAGTGTGTGTGTGCACACATGCATGTTCTCACCATCCTTTGCCTGGCCCACAGGACACCCCTGAGGAGTGAGCTTCCAAGGGAGGGCCTGGTGGGCCCCTTGGCAGCTGGAGGGGGGCTCCATAAATCCTCACAGCAAGCCCTGGAGGACCAGGTTGCTGCCATTTTATAGGCAGAGAAACAGGCTCTGAGAGTTAAGGACTTGATGGGGGTCCCAGTGAGGGGATGAGAGTGATGGGACTCTGACTCAGGTGTCCCGGTGGCTCAAGTCTGAAACCTCAGCTCTGCCCACTGCCCAGCCACCTCCAGACGTAGGTGTACCTCTCCATGGCAGCCTTTCACACAGGTGGGCTTAAGGATTCATTTACAAAGGGCCTGGAGTTGACAAGTGCTCTGCAGATGGGACTTTTCAGTGAGCGATGTCCCACAAACTCCAGGAAGCTTCAGGGCAAGAACACTCCCTGGACCTGAGATCAAGTCTGGGCCAAACTTCTAACTTGCAGCCGGGTCTCCCAGCAGGTAAATGGAAGGGGTGAGCTAATGGCTCTTTTGGCGAAGGAGCCGAGGAAGGAAGGCAGCACATGGGGTACAGGAGTCACGCACCTGGGTTTGGGTTCCCAGTGAGGATTAGAGGAAGTACTCTGGGCACCTGGAAGATGCCCCATCAATGCTGCCTCCCTCTCTATAAATAGTACTTACTCAGCGCTGACTGCACACCAAGCACCATCTTACATGTTTTATGGACACTAACTCATTTCATCTCCACAACAACCCTCTGAGGCAGAATTCCTATTATTATTTCCCTTTAGGGAAAAAGGGACTGAGACCCGGAGAGGTTGTGGAACATCCCCAAGGTCACCGTGTACGGAGTGGGAGGGCCGAGGTATAGTTCCAGGCAGCGAGGCTCCAGAGATCCGGCTCACACACACACTGCTACAGGACCATGCAGGGGTGGCCTTGACCTCTCACATTGGAGCTTCAGAGGAAGGACAGTTCAGCTGCTTGGAGGCCAAGAGTGGGGGTTTGGGGAAGCAGCCGTCCCCCCACCAAGCAGAGCCTTGAGAAAGTCACAGCCCTGCCCCCCTAAATGCCACCCACGTTGAGCTCTGCCACAACAGGACTTCACTCTGCTCCCAGCAGCAGGTGCAGCAGCAGCTCGGTTGCGAGAACCGAGGTCCCAGCCAGATGGGGATGACCAGGCCTCACATGTCTGTCCTCTGCTCAAGGTCACAGAGCCAGTTAATAGGGAAAAAGAGTTAACAGAACCAAAGGTTCTCATCCTCTCAGGCCTTAGATTCTATCGCCCTACCCAGAACAAGGGAGGCTGGGGAGGGGTCCAGCTGAGACCTGGGTCTGGGGAAGACAGCCTGAGCTGCGCCCCGTGCGGCTGTAGTCTAGGGTGTCCCCAGGGGGCTGGGAGACCTTCGGGGAAGACCCTGCCTCTGTTCCTCACTGGCGAAGTGGGGGAACGCTGCCTGTGTTCAGCTGTCTCAGGAAGGATGAACTGTGTATCTCAAGGGAAAGTTACAGAGATGGGGACAGAGGAAGACCAGGACTTGGGAGACAGGCCCCAGGGCCACATCCACCATGGATTAGCTGTGTGGTCCTGGGCGAGCCACCTCACCCCTGAGCCTGCGCAGCCTCACCTGCACATGCATATTGGATGCTGTGGGGCAGCCTGAGCACTGAGTTCTTCCAGGTGAGAAGCTTGGCCTTCTAGTGCTTCCCACCCCTGAGAGGGTAAAGGCTTGGGAGACCCAACTTCAAAGCTCTTCCTGCACTTTACTGACTGTGTGAACTGGAGGTTCCTCTTTCTGAACTCAGATTTAGTATCCTAAGCCAAGACAGACTTTGCTCCTCAAATAGTCCCATGAGGTGAATAAGACAATACCCATTTCACAAATGCAGAAAATGGCACTCTAAGATCCAGCCCTGGGCCTCAAAAAGCTCAGGTTTAGAGGGAGAACAAAAAAATGCAAAACAAACGTGTAACAAATTGGGGCAAAAAAGATGACCACTGAGCAACCCACAATGCAGAGCCAAGGCAGGGGGCTGAAGGGTCGGGGCCAGGGGGCCCAGTTCAGTTTGCTCGCTCTGTCGTGTCTGACTCTTTGCGACCCCATGGGCTTCAGCATGCCAGGATTCCCTGTCCTTCACCATCTCCCAGAGCTTGTTCAAACTCATGTCCATTGAGTCGGTGATGCCATCTAACCATCTCATCCTCTGTCTTCCCCTTCTCCTGCCTTAAATCTTTCCAGCATCAGGGTTTTTCTAGTGAGTCAGTTCTTTGCATCAGAACACAGCCAAAGTACTGGAGTTTCAGCTTCAGCATCAGTCTTTCCAATGAATATTCAGGACTGATTTCCTTTAGGATGGACTGGTTGGATCTCCTTGCTGTCCAAAGGAGACAATACCACATGTTGTCTTTTCTCCAACACCACAGTTCAAAAGCATCAATTCTTTGGAACTCAGCTTTCTTTATGGTCCAACTCTCACATCCATACACGACTACTGGAAAAACCATAGCTTTGACTAGATGGACCTTTGTTGGCAAAGTAATGTCTCTGCTTTTCAATATGCTATCTAGATTGGTTATAGCTTTTCTTCCAAGGAGCAAGTGTCTTTTAATTTCATGGCTGCAGTGATTTTGGAGTCCAAGAAAATAAAATCTGTCACTGTCTCCACTTTTCCCCTATCTATTTACCATGAAGTGATGGGATTGGATGCTATGATCTTCGGGTTTTGAATGTTGAGCTTTAAGGCAGCTTTTTCACTCTCCTTCACTTTCATCAAACGGTTCTTTAGTTCCTCTTTGCTTTCTGCCATAAAGGTGGTGACATCTACATACCTAAGGTTATTCATGTTTCTCCCAGCAATATGGATTGCAGCTTATGCTTCATCCAGCCCAGCATTTTGCATGATGTTCTCTGCATAGAAGTTAAATAATCAGGGTGACAATATACAGCCTTGACATACTCCTTTCCCAATTTGGAACCGGTGTGTTATTCCATGTCTGGTTCTAACTATTGCTTCTTGACCTGCATACAGATTTCTCAGGAGGCAGATAAGGTGGTCTGGTATTCCCATCTCTTGAAGAATTTTCCACAGTTTGTTATTATCCCACACAGTTAAAGGCTTTGGTGTAGTGAATAAAGCAGAAGTAGATGTTTTTCAGGAATTCTCTTGCTTTTTCTATGATCCAACGGATGCTGGCAATTTGATCTCAGGTTTCTTTGCCTTTTCTAAATCCAGTTTGAACATCTGGAAATTCTTGGTTCATGTACTGTTTAAGGCTGACTTGGAGGATTTTGAGCAGCTAGCATGTGAGATGAGTGCAATTGTGCAGCAGTTTGAACATCCTTTGACCCAGAGAAGGTACTTGAAATGAACCTTGGGAGAGGAGGGGGTGTTTGCCAGGTGGCAAGGAGTAGGCACAAGACTTCCTAGGCAGAGGAGCAGCAGATGCAGAAGCCCAGTGGTGGGAAGAAGAGAGTTCTTCCAGGGATTAGGTTGTGGGTGGGACTGGCATATAGTGAGATGTGGCAAGAGCCAGGTCATGGAGTATTGTCAATGTCACGCTGAGGAGTTTGGAGGTGACCTTGAGAAGGTAGTGGAAGGCATTCAAAATCTCTGCCAAAGACTAAAGAGCTGGTTGAAAAGCTGCAATACAGCTTGAGGCCATTGATAAACTCAGCACCACTCAGACTCCTCTTGGGGGAAGGCAGGGTCAAGGGGGAGAGCACCTGAGAACTACAGACTTCTCTGTGCTTCAGGCCTCATCTGTGAAAGGGATGGTGACCCTGCCCTCTGTCTGCTGCCCACAGAGGGGGCAGGTATGGGAGCTTGGGCTGCCAGGGATAAAGTATCAATAATAAGGCTACTGTCTTTTCACAAACAAGGACAAAATAGTTGCATCTGATCAGCTGGGGGAATGGGGCTGCTGCCAAGATTAGTAACGGACAGATGGCTGCCAGTAAAGGAGGTGGTACAATCCGGATGGCCCTGGGAGAGGTTATTGCAAGGACAGGGGAAGAAGGAAGCTGGAAGTGAGATGCTAAGGAGGCAGCTAAGGTGGCTGACTGGGGGATCCAGAACCCCTAGCCAAGCCTCTGAGCTTCTTATCTTTGGGTGATCACTCCCTCCCTCTGAAGTGCAGGCTTCTTGTCTGAAACAAAGAGGGAGGCAGCGGTGCCTGACCACAACCCTGTAAGAACTTGAGCTGGGAAAAGAAGACCCTATGTGTTTGCAGAGTGCCTTACAGTTTACCAGGCAGATTACCTGCCTCCTCTTCTCAGATCCCCATGAGGAACGGGTGACATCTGTTGAGGGTCTGCTGCATGCCAGGCACAGGACTGGGTGCCTGTTTACATTCATCTCATGCCAGCTTCATAACAGCCATTGCAGATAGGTATTGGTATATTGGGCTGCCCAAAATGTTCATTTGACTTTTTCCATGAGATATAATGAAAAACCCAAATGAACTTTTGGGCCAATCCATTATGATTATGATTATTATTTACACTTGAGGAAACTGAACTGCTAGGAAGTGGCAGAGCCAGTATTTGACCCCAAGACTGTCGGATGGCAAATAGCCATTATTTCCAGATCAGCATGCTGTCTCACCTCCATTGGTTTTATCATATCCTTTTGACCTCATGGTCATTTTGAGACAAAAATGAGATATATTACTTAACTTCCCCAAAATTCTGTTTTTTTCATATGTAAAAATACAGCTAATATTAGTTTCTCTGACATAGAAAACTTAATATAATCAAATAAATCCAAAATATTAGGTTAAATCAACAAAATAACATAAAATGTGTAAAGTGCTTAGAACAGTGCTTGGCCAAGCTTCCCTGGCCTTCATCATCTCCTCGAGTTTGCTCAGATTCATGCCCACTGAGTTGGTGATGCCATCCAACCATCTTATCCTCTGTTGCCCACTTCTCCTGCCCTCAACTTTTCCCAGCCTCAGGGTCTTTTCCCATGACTTTTCGTATCAGGTGGCCAAAATATTGGAGCTTCGGTTTCAGCTTCAGTCCCTCTGATGAATATTCAGGGTTGGTTTCCTTTAGGATTGATGGGTTTGATCTCCTTGCAGTCCAAGGGACTCTCTAAAGTCTTCTCCAACACCACAGTTCAAAAGCATCAATTCTTTGGCACTCAGCTTTCTTTATGGTCCAACTCTCACATCCATACATGACTACTGGAAATACCATACCTTTGACTATATGGACCTTTGTTGGCAAACTGATGTCTCTGCTTTTTAATATGCTATCTAGGTTTCTCATAGCTTTTCTTCCAAGGAACAAGTGTCTTTTAATTTTGTGACTGCAGTCACCATCTGCAGTGATTTTGGAGTCCAAGAAAATAAAATCTGTCACCGTTTCTATTTTTTTCCCTATCTGTTTGCCATGAAATGATGGGACCTGATGCCATGATTTTATTTTTTTGAATGTTGAGTTTTAAACCGGCTTATTCACTCTCCTCTTTCACCCTTATCAAGAGGCCCTTTAGTTCTTCTTTACTTGTTGCCATTAGAGTGGTATCATTTACATATCTGAGGTTGTTCATATTTATATTGCTACTAATTGATACACACACACACATATATATATATACATACATGCATGTATTATACTGCTGGCTAAACATATATTTTATATGTTAACTACTACATAATCAAAGTTCAATCTTAAAAAGATATATTTGAGAAGAGAAATTACCTCTGGTTGTCTGATATGAAGTATACATTCCTGTTCATGATAAGTATTTCAAAAGTCGTTAAGTGACTGATTGAATGAACAAGTAAGTAGATAATTTTCAATTCTTACTTCCCCAGTCTACCACACTTTTGTCAATACACACATTGACCTGGGACCAGATTTTGTTTTCTTTTCTTTTTTCTTTCTGGTGGTGATAGTGGGTGGGAGGAGGCCAGATTTTTTATTTTTGTAAACTACTGGAGACTAGTGACAGAGAAGGCTATGGCACCCCACTCCAGTACTTTTGCCTGGAAAATCCCATGGACGGAGGAGCCTGGTAGGCTGCAGTCCATGGGGTCGCTAAGGGTCAGACATGAGACTGAGCGGCTTCACTTTCACTTTCCTGCATTGGAGAAGGAAATGGCAACCCACTCCAGTATTCTTGCCTGGAGAATCCCAGGGACGGGGGAGCCTGGTGGGTTGCCGTCTATGGGGTCCCACAGAGTTGGACACGACTGAAGCGACTTAGCAGCAGCAGCAGGAGACTAGTGAAACCAAGCTAGAAAGTGCAGACAACTCTATGACTCATTCTCAGTACCGCAAATACAGAAGAACTATTTTGAGCCCTTCCTATTCATTTGCACATCCACCCATCTGTCTGTTCATTCACCCATTCTTCCATGCGTACATGTAGTCCATAAACATTTAGTGGGACAACTACTAATGGGGATCAGGTGTAGCCTCTTGAGAAGTGAAGTAAATTGTCACCCAAGATAAGGACTCTGCATGTGGCCACATGGTCCCAGAGGCCATCAGTGCCCCAGTTGGACATGGGGGTTAGGCACAGTACGCTCATGAGGTCTTGCAACTCACCTTGACACACGAATGAAGAGGGTGTTTCCCCTGGGTGGACTCGTCCTGTGATGAATACCACCTTCTGCTCTGCCCCCTCCCGAAGGTTGTCTGGAAGATAAAGTGGAAGAAGGTTGCTAAGGAGGAGGGGAAATTTCAGAGGGGAGTTGTTACGTGGGGCAAAGGTGGAGGAAAACGGTTCTCTCCATTTCTCTCTTAAATCACTGGGTTTGCTCAACCTCTAAGGCCTAGCCATTGCTGATGAATTATTGTATTATGTCCCTTGTTACCCAATATTAAAAACCACATTCCTGTTCTTTTGTGCAGTTGACCATATTAGTAGTACAATCATCTAAAGAAGTCATATGAGCAAAATCAAATCCCAGATGCACTGATTGTGAAACTAGGGAAGTTATGTATCCTGAGATTCAGTGTGCTGCTCCATAAATGCGGATAATAAGACTTTCTTCATAGGGTTGTTGTCATAATTAAACAGGCTTACATATTGCTGCTGCTGCTGCTGCTAAGTCACTTCAGTCGTGTCCGACTCTGTGTGACCCCATAGACAGCAGCCCACCAGGCTCCCCCGTCCCTGAGATTCTCCAGGCAAGAACACTGGAGTGGGTTGCCATTTCCTTCTCCAATGCATGAAAGTGAAAAGTGAAAGGGAAGTCGCTCAGTCCTGTCTGACTCTTAGCGACCCCATGGACTGCAGCCCACCAGGCTCCTCCGTCCATGGGATTTTCCAGGCAAGAGTGCTGGAGTGGGGTGCCATTGCCTTCTCCAACATATTGCTGAGTACACAGTAAAAATTCAGTAAATGATGGAGTAAAGAAGGTAGCTATTTACATTAGTAATAACAGCTGCCATTTAGTTAGCAACTGGTGTCAGGCAGGTTGTATACATTATTTATTATCCTTACAGAAACATGGCAATCAATATTCCTTTTATTGGGGCAGAAACTGAGGCTCAGACAGCTTATATAATTTGTTCAAGTTCTACCTACACAGCTACATAGAGTAGATCTGAGATTAGAATCCAATTCTGTTTGGCTTTAATGAAGTAAGAGGGTCCAGATTTCTCTTTCATCTTAAACAACTAGAAGTTTGTACAAGATACACAAAACAACTGTTTTCAGACATTGAACAAGAGTCAGTGCAAGACTCATTCCCGAGGAAAGGGAAACCAGTGAGGTACACCTATGGCTGTCCCAGCTGTTTGCCTGGAGGCCCACCCCAGGCCAAAGGGCAGACAGTCGTGTCCTGACAGAGCAGGGGCATCTCACTCAGGAAGTTAGGGAGTCTGAAACACGTAGTAGTTGTGGGAAAACTGTACATTTCAGAGGAAAGGGAGATCTGTAGACAAAAATTCCAGAAATCCATAAAGAGCTCCTCATGAGTCTTTGCTGGGTCCCAAGATGTACATAAATGAGGTGAATCTCCATGGCAACGATATCATGAAAAAATGGTGAGGGAGTGGTGAACTGCACATTCTCAGGGTTCACAGAAGGGTGGGAGCCATCTGAAACCCCACCTTCAAAGTAAAAGTCTGCATTAATCATTCAGGACATTCAGAACCCAGAAGGGGCCACACCTTAGTGGTGTGGCTAAACCACTCTAGACTCACTCTAACAAAATTTTAAAGTAAATCTCAAAAGGATTGAACTGAACAAAATGGTTTGACAATCTGCTATATAAAGTCCAACTCTCTTTAAAGGAAGATAACTAAATATAGATATTCAACAATGCATAATTCACAATATCCAGCAATAAAAATTATTAGAGATATAAAGAAGTATTTAGAAAATTATGGGCCAAAATCAGAGTCCAAGCTCTTGCTGACCCTACAGAAGTTTCAACTGTGTAATAACATTTAGCTATTGCACGTGTGTGTTCAGTTGCTTCAGTCGTGTCTGACTCTTTGCAACCCTTATGGACTGTAGCCCACCAGGCTCTTTTGTCCATGGGATTCTCTAAGCAAGAATACTGGAGTGGGTTGCCATGCCCTCCTCCAGGGGATCTTCATGACCCAGGGATCAAACCCAAGTCTCTTATGTCTCCTGCATTGGCAGAAGGGTTCTTTACCACTAATGCCACCTGGCAAACACAATGATATTATTAGACAAAGGCAGTAGCCAAGAGTAACATTCCCAGAAAGGAGGCTCAGGAAGAGGATACTTAGACACAGGCAGAAGAAGGGCTGATTGACACAGAACAACAAACCAAAGGAAATAGAGAAATGAACACTGAATGGAGTTGGATTAAAAGATCCCATCTAGGTTAGAGGATAATCTGGAGGGAGAGGGGACGTAGAGATCACCAACAGGCTTTCTTCTTCTGCAATGTTAGAGGCAGGTTATTATGAATGTGGTTCATGATCCCAACAGTTGATGTACCAAGTCAGAGACTAAAACTTAAAAAACAAAAACAAGACTAACCCTATTAAGCCTGGATCTGAAGGCTTAGGACTTGCTTGGTCTATTGGATGACCAGAATTGAGGTCTCTGCTTCCCTAATGCTGTTGCTAACTGCTGCTAAGTCACTTCAGTCGTGTCTGACTCTGTGTGACACCATAGAGGGCAGCCCATCCCTGGATTCTCCAGGCAAGAATACTGGAGTGGGTTGCCATTTCCTTCTCCAGTGCATGAAAGTGAAACGTGAAAGTGAAGTCGTTCAGTCGTGTCTGACTCCTAGCGACCCCATGGACTGCAGCCTACCAGGCTCCTCCTTCAATGGGATTTTTCCAGGCAAGAGTACTGGAGTGGGCTGCCATTGCCTTCTCGGATAATTGCCTTCTGCTTCCCTAATACTAGGTCCCAAAATACAACAAGACATATGACGAAGCCAAAATACACTCTTGAGAACTCACTCTGTTCTCGGCTCTATGCTAAGCATTTTTATGAGCAAAGCGAGAGAGAGAAAGCTCACCTGCTTTTAAGAAGTTTATGGTTTAAAAAAGGAGTTCAATACCTGAGCACTTCTTGGACTGAATATAAGCTCCTCAAGAGAGAAACTGTGACTTTCATGGTGTATATTTAATGTCTTTCCCAGGACCCTGTGTAGAGTAGGTGCTCAGGAACTGGCTATTGCATTAATAAATAAAATATACTCATATAGATCATGGTTTATAAAGAAATTTAGACACATTATCTTACTTAGTCTTCATAATGCCTCTGTGAGGAGGACAGTATCAACCACATTTCACAAGTGAGGAGACTGAGGCTCACAGAAGGAGGGGACACGTCCAAGGTCACACAGGGGCAGTGGCAGAGTGCCAGGCTAGTGCCCTTTCGCTGCCCCATCTGTCTCCTCCTGAATCCCCTGACAGCAGTATTAGATCCTACAGCCACTGCGTTTCCATCTACAGTGCACACGAGAGAGTTTGCTTTCATTCCTTATTGCTGGTGGGAGTTGAGCTATGTCTTAGTATGTATGTTGCTTTTTCACTTAAAATACAAAAGACAAAAACACCACCAAGCCCTTTTCAAAAACACCGTCTCACACGGACCCCGTCTCTCCCAGCAGCACAGAAATGATAGATGGCATTACCAAGGCCGCAGTGAAGGCTACCTTTATGGATGTCTCCCCTGACCTGGTATCAACTCAATTGCATTCAGCATTTCTGCTGACCACAGGGAAATGCAAAATGGGCATTCTATTTGCACACTAATTTTACTGAGCCCCTGTGTCTTCATAAAATGATAACGTGGGGCTAATAAAAATCAAGCATCCCGGGTGCTAATATAAGCAAATGTTGATGTAGGCAGGTAACAAATTGCTTTGTCATTTAGGAGGCCGTAAAAGAGCATTATAATCATCTTTAGGCAAAATGGATGGGTCGCCTTTGCTTAGCTTTTAGCTTTCATTTGCAAAATCAATTTAAGGTAATGTAGCAGTTCTGAGGTGGTGTGACATGGGTCTACCCACCTCCCACCCCCCCTCCTGTCACCAAATCCCTACTCTTGTGCAAAGCCAATTAAATATATTCTTGGTGGAGGCAGCAGGGATGATGAAGGAAGTATGCTTGAACAAAGCCAAGGTTGTGAAGAAGCTGAGCAGTGAGCCCAGGAACAACACACAAGGGAGAATAGAGCCAGAGGCTTCGGAGGGGGGCACACTCAGGGGTACAGGGCACTCTCAAGTGGAACTGGGACAGCCATACTGGGCTCCCCAGTTAACAGACTGTGTTCGCAGTCAAATGTATTTTGTGTAGCATCCCAACACACACAAAAACACATGCACAGGCGAACGCCCCTTTGATAGAGGAGTTGTATCCCTCTATCAGCCACCATTTCCTTATTCAGAAAATGTTTACTGAGCACCTGTTAGGTGGCCAGGCACTAGCTATTATTATCTTCATTTTACAGAAAACCAAGGCCAAGAGACAATAAGTGACTTGCCCAGAGCTAATGGCCAGCAGAGCCAGAGTCCCCAGCCAGGCAGTCTGATCCCACTTGTCTTCTTACCCCCTCTGCCTCTTGTGAAGGAGGATAATAATGTTGTCCAGCTACAGCGGCAATTAAGTAGTGTTATGTTCAGTGCTTACTCGCTGCCAGGCACTTCACATGCATGATCTTTTTTAATTTCCATGCCTATCCAATGAAACATCTACTATTCTTACCCCTATTTTACAGGAAATTGAGATCTAGCAAGATTAGGCGACTTGTCAAAAACCTGCCTAAGGAGCAAATGTGGGGGCCAGGATAAACCCAGGTCTTTATTAATCTTAAATTTATGCACTTAACCACTGTGTCATGCTACCTCTTGGAGATTATAATTCTAGTGGCGGTTTTAAAAAATACAGCCACAAATTATTTGCTAATTTCTTTTTTTTCAAGGGGTGACGTCCTTTCCCTTCAGAGTGGGCTGATCTTAGAGAGTTGCTCTAACAGATAGACCACTATAGAGGTGATGGTGCCTGGCTTTTGAAACTAGGCTACAAGTCAGTGGCCTCCATCTTGGATGTACTTTCTCTCTCTCTCATTACTCGCTCTGGTTGCCGTAACATGACACTCATACAGCCTGTGGAGAGGTCCTCCTGGTGAGGAGTGTCCCGCCCCAGATGACTCCAGCCATGGCCAACAGCTTGCTATCCAGACAAGAATCCTGGAGTGGGTAGCCATTCCCTTCTCCAGGGGATCATCCGGACCCCGAGATCAATCCTGGGTTTCCTGCATTGCAGGCAGATTCTTTACAATCTGCGCCACTGTCCCTCATGAGAGACACTGGGTCAGAATCAGCTGGTTGAGATGCTCTTGCATTCCTGACCCACAGAAACAAAGAGATAATAACTATTGTTTTAAAATGTTGAATTCTAGAGTAATGAGTTAGGCAGCAATAGATAACTAATTCCCCTGGAGATAACTACACTTCCCCTAGTTGATTGTAGAACTTAAGAAACTTTGCATCTCTTCTATTGATGCACGAGTGAGGACCAGAGCCACAATCTTGGTGTCAGGATGGAGGGAGAATCTCCATCCATCTCATCAATTACCAAGGAGTGAATCTGTGATTGGTAGAGGTACCAACCAAGATGCCAAGAAGTCCCAGAGAGCACCAGCTGGGCCCTCTGAGGACAAAAATCTCCCAGAAGTTCACATTGTTGGTTTTGTTCCCTGTCTCTCCTGCCATAACTCTGACAATAACTTGTCAGGAGCAGTAAGGTGTTCTGTGAAGGAAGAAACAGGTGGGGGCCTGGGAGGGGAGTGCAGAATGTTAACAGGAGATGGATTTTTTTTTTTTTTTTTTAACAGATAAGCCTTTTCATTTTCTTGAATTTAAGATCCCTGAAGGCATCATGAAGTCAAGAAAGTACCCTCCCATTGATTTCCAAACCAGCCCAGTTGCCATCTTGTCTCTCATACTCTGGGACTAAAACAGGTCCACACTATAAATGAGCTGGAGAAAAGGAAACCCTGGCAGCAACCACAGCACACTCTGGACTAGAACAGTCTTGTCCCCTGGGCTGGCACCATCCTCACCAGCCCATCCTCCCCCCAGCCACCAAAGTGGTCTTTCCAGAACCAAACAGGAGCACACCACTCCCTCTGCTTACAACTCGTGGGCAGCACTCTGCTGTCCTCTGGGCAAGCCCAGGCTCCTTTGTCTGGCATCCTCGGTCTCTGGTAGTAGACGGCCGCTCGCCTCTCCAGCCCCTTCCCCAGGCCCCAGCCTCAGCTGACTCTCGGCAGCTCCCTAAGCACGAATTTTCTCCCCACACCTCCACACCTGGGCGCTTGTCTCTGCCTAGAATGCCAGCCCCCAGCTCGTCTGCCAGGCTTACTCCTACTCGGCCTTCCAGACTCTGCTCTGCTGTGTCTCCTCTGAGGAGGGAAAGATGAAACTAATACTCATCCAGGACTGGTCCTAGGTCATTCTGGTGTTACTATTGTGTTGTATCTGATTCCATCAGCTCAACAGTTCTGTAGTTTTCCCTACACAATATGTCATGTTGAAGGTAATGTGAGGGCTTTGTTCTGTTGCTGATACTGACGATAAACAGGGAACAGGCAGCTAGGAATTATATAAGAACATGCTCCAGGTGCAGGATTTCTTGTATATAATTTTATGGGAACATGCAAGTTTAGGAGACATCAATAGAGCTTTCCTGGAGGCATTGGAGAACCAGTGAATGCATCTGGGTAGAGATGAGACTTGTCGAAAGCAAAAACACCCAGGGTTGGCTCAGCCCAAGTGACTGAGGGTAAATCCAGCAGGAGCGGGAGAGCTGGACAGGGGAGACTGAGCTGGACATTGGTCCCAGTGTTTCTTCTATCCCCTGAGGGGGTCCAATGGAAAGCCTGCTGGCTTCCTGGGTGTACAGATTGGGACTCAGATCCAGGCCCTGTAGATGACTAGATGTCAGGCCCTGAGTGAATTCCTTACACATTCTGAGCCTCAGTTCTCTTCTCTGTAAAGTAAGAATAATATTCCCTAGCTCACAAGATAAAGCTTAAGTGAGAGATGTTCTGCCCCTGCCCCAGGGCTCTGCTTGTAACAGCAGGTACCATTTACTGAGCCACAAGCCATGAGAATTGACATGGCAGCAGGGAACTCTGTGTGGAGCCTTGCACTGTGCACTGTAGGCTGAATCTCCAGCTTCTACTCACAGATGCCGGGCAACCCTCCTCCCGTGACAATCAAAAACAGCTTCAGACATCACTGAACATCCCACATCTCTTCAAAGGCAAAATAACTCCCCTATTAGATATTCTATAAACCCCTATAAAATATTCTTTATTCAGACTGGCCTTGCCACTATATTCCCAAGCAAACCTTCAATTTCTTAGACTTTCTGTCTTTGCCCCAACTCCTCCAAAAGCCCTTCCCATCCTCCCAGACTACAACGCCCTCACCCTCCTCTGAATTCAGAGCTCGATCTGGCCCCCTCATCTGGTCATGAATCATTCACTGCCTGGCTCAGGTAGGCCTGAGAACCACAGCTCAGATCTGTTCTGCTCCTCTGAGTCTACGAGCTGCCTCGAGAAAACAGCGGGGCTGGCAAAGTTTATTTTCACTGATTCATCCACCTCCCTCTGGGTCACAGTCCCTCAGTGAGACTCTGAACTCCCAGGACCTCAAACTTTACATCTACCAGGTAGACTCATCCATGTCCAGGGTCAGGGACTGAATGTTCTTCCCGTGATGAGGTGGGAGAAGAAAATAAAGATTTCCCTTGAAAAGAGTATCTCCTGACAGAGAAACACTCCTGATGAGAAATGAAGTGTTAATGCTTGGATTTCAGGCCTTTGGGAAAGGAGCGTCCACCTCCCTGGGACACCTCAGATGTCTACCACATTAAATCCACTTTTTGGCTTTAGAATGCAGCAAGGAGGCCTCTAACTTATTGGACACTCCTATGGGGTCGCACAGAGTCGGACACGACTGAAGCGACTTAGCAGCAGCAGCAGAGACGAGCAGAACTGCAAAGACTGATGGATCACTGTGTGGAACAGCCTCACTGTAAAGATGAAGGGAGAGGCCCAGAAAGGACAAACCGCTTGCCCCAGGTCACACAGCTGGAGAGGGGTGGAATGGAGCCAGGTCTGGAATCCAGGGCACAGAGCTCCAACGTCCAAGCAGCCACCTCTCATATCGCTGGGCTGACCCAGGCAATGTTCCTACAGGCTGGTGCTTAGAGAGGACCCGGGGATTCCTGCCAGGGCAGTAAAGGAAGCTGAAAGGCGATGGGCCTGAGACGTGGATGGCAAGGACCGGTTGTCACCTTGACCGTCCTGGGGCAGCACCGCCCAGCAAGGCTGCCCTGCTGGGCCCCTATAAAGCCTGCACGACTGGGACTGTGGGCCTGGAGGCAGCCTTCCGGGAGTAGAAAGACTCTCTCTGCCACTACCTTTTTCTCTTTTTGGCTGTACCACTCAGTAAGTGGGATCTTAGTTCACTGACTAGGGACGGGACCTGTGTCCCCTGTAGTGGAAGTGTGGAGTCCTAACCACTGGACTGCCAGGGATGTCCTCATGACCTATTTTGACCCCAGCACTCTCCAAGCTCCTCCTGAAAGTCAGAATCAGAGCCGCCCACCCTGAGTCCCTATGGAGATCAGGTCTCTTGGGAAACAGGCTGGGAGGCTGAGGGAGACCGTGCAGGAGGAGCTTCACACGGATTGCTCTCGGCATCTCTTATGAGAGATGAGTTAAACAGGATTGGGACAGTCTCAACAGTGACTTTAATCAATCCCAAGGGGAGCTCCGGGCCAGGAGGGCCCTGCAGAGCTGTTCTTGGAGGCAGTGGGGCTGGCCCTGGGTCCTGCGTGGACAAGCTGCTGGATGTGGGCTGCCGGCAGGCCTGAGGTGGAGCCTCAGGCAAGGCAGCTTCCTACAGCTGAGTGTAGTTTCCCAGGAGAGACTCAGCTGTGAGCTGTCAGGCACCAGCACTCCTGGGAACTGGGGAAACTGGTCCTGCAGGGGGATGGGGTGGTACACACAGCATCTGAGACACCGGCCTTCAACTGAAGCAGCCGAGGCACTCAAGGCACATCTGAGGCCAAAGGACAAGAAGGCTGAGGATCAAGGACTCTTTTTCTTAGTTCAATTCTATACATATCTTCTAACTGATCATATGACACACTTTAGGCTGGCCACTAGGGACACAGAGAGAAATCAGACACTATTCCTGCCAGCCAGGAGCTCAAAGACTAGTGAAGAAGAAAAATCAAGCCTGGCTTTGCAGTCATAAACCTGAACTGTGAAGTCAGACAGAAGAAAGGTTAAATGCAAATCCTGCCACACGTGACCTTGACCTTTGAGATGGTTCATTTCCTCACCTGCAAAATGAGGATAATGGTATCAGCCTGACAGGGGGCTTGTGAGCACTGAGATAATGCACTGGGTCTGTGCCCACGACCTGACACGTAGAATGTGTTCAGAAGTGGTAGCTTGCAGACACTTAGAAGTTGCTCGGTCCAACTGCTTGATCCTACAGATGTGGTAACTGAAGTCACTAGACTAAGCAACACTAGGGTTATGACTTTGCCTGTCTTTTTCACAAGTTGTTTTCCCAGGGCCTTGCACACAGAAGGTACTCAATAAATCCTCGTGGACTAGTTGTAGAGCACTGGTTTGCCCTTTGGTGGTGTGAGTGCATCAGGCAAGAACTGAGTGCCCAGGTTTTTCCTAACGCATGCTCTACCTTTCATCTGTCCCAGCCTCCAGAAATCTCTCACCAGGTTCAGTTTCAGGCTTATTAGCAAATGCAAATTGAATTACGAGTTGCCCTTTCACAACAAGGACAACAAAAACAGTTTCCCCAGGAAAAGAGGGTGAGAAGAGGTGAAAGCTAGGATGAAAGTCGAAGACAATACATTCTAATCAAACTTGATAAATATGTAAATTAAAGCAGCTAAACAGTTGGCTTTGACAAATGACTTCTCGGTAATGGATTTTTCCACACTGAAAGGCGAGAGTTCAGCCAACCTGCTAGTTGCAATCAGAGTCCTCTCCTGCTTTCCCGGCGATGCGGGCTGACGGGGCAGGTGCTGGGATGCTCAGAGGCGGAGCAGAGAACTGATCCTTCTTTTAATGGATGCCATTTATTGAGCATCTGCTAGCTGCTAGGCGAGCCTCCCTTGGCCCTTTGAGGGCAGAGAATCCCTGTCTCGTGGAGGAGGAAGCCAGGGAAAAGGCGAGGAAGGGCTTGACTCACCAGACTCCCAAGTCTGGAGTTGCTCAGGGGCCAAAGCAACCAGTCCATTCTGAAGGAGATCAGTCCTGGGATTTCTTTGGAAGGAATGATGCTAAAGCTGAAACTCCAGTACTTTGGCCACCTCATGTGAAGAGTTGACTCATTGGAAAAGACTCTGATGCTGGGAGGGATTGGGGGCAGGAGGAGAAGGGGACAACTGAGGATGAGATGGCTGGATGGCATCACTGACTCGATGGACGTGAGTCTGAGTGAACTCCGGGAGTTGGTGATGGACAGGGAGGCCTGGCATGCTGCGATTCATGGGGTCGCAAAGAGTCGGACATGACTGAGCGGCTGAACTGAACTGAACTGAACTGAAAGCAACCAGATGTTGAGAATGTAAATTTAACCCCTCCAGTGGATTTACTGCGGTCTGGGGTGGGGTGGGGGAGCTCACCAACTCAACAGTTACTGCCTTTTTTTTTTTTTTCTACCCCTCACAGGACCTGGCACAGTGGTGGTCTTCAGAAAAGAGCTTTCCTTAACTTGCTACATAGCTTTAGAAGGACCCCTTCCCTCTGGCCCCTCCCATCTCTGTTTTTCCATCTGTAAAATTAGCTGTGGGGGTCACCCTGCTGAAGGCTCAGACAGCGTGGAGCAGAAAGGAGCCATCAGGCTTGTGGATTCTCTGCAAAGTACAATATAATTGTCATTGTAAGCTCTAAATTTGGGGTTGGGGAAGGTCATTACGTAGCAACAGATAATGTGAATAATTGCCATGAAATTGATGAATCTAATAAGTTATCAGAGAGGTGGTTGGAAGGAACAGGCTTTGAGTGGTTCCAGTGAGCCAGGCACTTTCCATACTTCATGACCCAGGTCTCACCAGGTCCTGGGAGAACTGCGCTGTTTTCTTCATATCACAGACAAGAAATCTGCAGTTAAATGCATTGCCCAGAGCCATCCACCTAGCATGAGTTACGCTGGAACTTGAACCCAGTCTTTCTGTCCCCTGAGACCAGTCTTTCTCCTGACACCTCCAAGGGGAAAAGCTCATTCCCCAGCTACACCAGATAAAAGATGTTGCTCTGCGTGTAAACGTGGGCAGCTACAAGCATGCATGTGCTTCTGACTCCGACTCCTACAAATTCTCCAGTTTTTTACTTTTGTACAAAGTTATCAGAGTTGAGGTATACACAGAAATTCAAGTCGAATGGTTTGCAGCCTTGGAAAGACACTATTAATACAATCACCCCAAACAGAGAACCAATATTTATGAGCGCTCGAAATGCTTCAGGAAAAGTGTTTCCCGGTAGGGCTGAGAGTAATGTGATCCGGGCCCTGAGCCGAAGATCTGTCTTGCCTGGTGCTGGAGGAATTTAGATTTGAAGAGTGTTCTTTCTTTCCTATTGAGATCTTCATCGACTTGGCTAAAAACACCACTTTCAATCTCAAATCCCCACTGGCATCTTCATATAAGCACCGAAAATGCTACTGGGCTTTGGAGATTTCATTTAATGAAGGAAAAGTATTTCTATTAAAGAGTGTAATTTTTTTTTTTTTTTCCCTCTCCACACCAACATCTTCAGAGGAGCCAGGGAAGCTAGCTTGTTCGAGGCTCTGAGAACCAACTCACGCCTCACCTGTGATGTGGTCACACAGACTATGGAAGGCAAGAAGAGTCCGTAATGAGGGGAAAGTAAGAATAATTATAACAAACTTCCATGTCCCCCTGATAGCTCAGTTGGTAAAGAATCCGCCTACAATGCAGGAGGCCCCCGTTCGATTCCTGGGTCGGGAAGATCCGCTGGAGAAGGGATAGGCTACCTACTCCAGTATTCTTGGGCTTCCCTTGTGGCTCAGCTGGTAAAGAATCTGCCTGCAATGTGGGAGACCTGGGTTTGACCCCTGAGTTGGGAAGATCCCCTGGAGAAGGGAAAGGCTACCCACTCTAGTATTCTGGCCTAGAAAATTCCATGGGCTATACAGTCCCTGGGGTCACAAAGAGTTGGACATGACTGAGTGACTTTCACGTTCACATGTCCCCAGGACTTTACAGCTTATGAGCACTTTGGCACTCAGTAGGGAGCTCTGAAGAATTGATGCTTTTGAACTGTGGTGTTGGAGAAGACTCTTGAGAGTCCCTTGGACTGCAAGGAGATCCAACCAGTCCATTCTAAAGAGATCAGTCCTAGGTGTTCATTGGAAGGACTGATGCTAAAGCTGAAACTCCAATAAACTTTGGCCACCTCATGCAACGAGTTGACTCATTGGAAAAGACTCTGATGCTGGGAGGGATTGAGGGCAGGAGAAAGGGACGACAGAGGATGAGATGGCTGGATGGCATCACCGACTTAATGGACGTGAGTCTGAGTGAACTCCGGGAGTTGGTGATGGACAGGGAGGCCTGGCGTGCTGCGATTCATGGGGTCACAAAGAGTCGGGCACGACTGAGCGACTGAACTGAACTGAGGGAGATATTTCTGTGGCCACCACCCTTGTGCATTGGAAGCTAACCCAGGCTACTTACCCTGACCTGCGGGTCTGCTGCCCACCCCCCCTCACCTCAGCTCTCTCTCACAAGCTCATCACACCTCTTCACACAAGGGTTCAATCTAGTTTCTCCATCTTGTCTGGCTCCTTACCCCTCGGGTCTCTTCCCATGAGAATGGCAGCTCAGGAAACTCTGTCTCAGTAACTGTTTGTGGACCTGGTTATAACATGGTTCCAAACCCCCAGGTGGATGCCCATGATGACTGACTGCATGTTTATGGGGTCATTGAGTACAGCTAACAGGCATTGAGTGATGTGTCCCGGGGAGGGTGAGGGCCAAAGGAAGAAGACAGAAGAGATGCTTGGGGCCAGCAGATTTTCCAAGGTCATCCACCTGGTTAAGTGGTGAGAACACAGTGGACCCCAGTCTGATGAATCGTAACACCTGTGTCCCTTCTCCCTAAGGGACTGCCATCCCTCGCAAAGAGGCCACAGAGCGCAAGGGTGTGAGCAGGACCTTAGGTGTGCCTGTTATCCAACTCTGTCTCTGCCACTCACAAGCTATGAGGTCTTGGGAGTCACTCACGTGACTCTGGGGAGCCTCAGTCTCCTTATCCATAAAATGGGAATAATAATAGTTGTGAGGACTAAATGAGCTAAAATAAATACCAGTGCTTGTCACAAGGTGAACCCTCAGTTAACATCTACTATTCCTGATCATTCCGTAAATATTCCTTGAGCTCCCAGTCACCCCCTCCCCACCCCCTAGCCAGAGTCAGGTGCTGTCTGCTCTGTTCCTGCCTCGCCCCTTCCGCTATTATAGCAATTGCCTGGTGGTATAGTATAAAAGTAATTTGCTTCTCTTTTTGGCCTGCCTTTCCCCTCTGGTGACTCTGAGCTTTTTGGGGGGCAGAAGCCCTGTCTTGTTTCTCTCTCTCTGGCATTCATTTCCTTTGTCTGAGACAGAGAAGGGCATTTTGACATGGTTGTTTTGATGCAAGAGTTTTGAAATGGCTACATGTAAATGTGAAATTGTTTTTGAAAATTACCAGGTACTGTGTGACGCAGACCCCCGCCCCCTCACCCCGCACACATCTGAGCATGTCTGACCTTCCTTGTCCTTCACTCCCACCAGCTCCTCACTGCCCCTGCCTCCTTTGTGGCCAACTTGACCAGGAGCCTACTCTGAGCCCAACCTCTCCCCTCTCTGAAACCCCTGCCAGAGCGGAGGTCAGGGATGCTTTGACCAGGGGAGATAGCCTGAAATGTCTCACAAGCATATTGTTTGGTAACATTTACTGAAAAACTGGTGGTGTAATGGTTTGTTTTCCCAGCTGTGTCAAAACGTCCCCATTTCAAAACACTTGTGTCAGAGCAGCTGCATCAATGTGGCTCAAACAAAAGGACTGTGTCAAAATGATGTGAGCTCTGCAAGGAAGCCGCCTAGCATGCAGCAGTCCTCGATAATGGATTTAAAACATACACCGTTAAGTGGACTAACGGCAATCAGCGACACCCAATACCAGCTCTCCCTGTAGTAATTCTGTTTTGTTCTAGTGAGGATGTTTCCACCACCATAAGGATCAGAGAAGTTAAGGATGCTGCCTTATGTCACACAGCAGAGATGATGAGAGCTGAGTTTATGGTCTAGTTAATCTCCCCCAGTTTACAGCCAATGCGCCAAGAGAGAAAGTGACTTAAGCAAGGTCTCATAGTGAATTGGATTTTCATGTTGGGTCAGAAACATGTGATCAGTTCTTGAATGATTTCTCCACTTCTGGACCACAGCATCACCACCGAGTGCATGGCACACACTCAGCAGAACAGAACAGAGACCATGGCAGGCTGCTAAAGCCCTGGGCATGCTGCTTGCAAATTGGATTGGCCAAATTCTCTGTAAAAGAAGCTTTAGTGTCTGACTGGGAAGGCTATCAATATCCCATTAGCCGGGCAGTCCAGTGGAGCAGCAAGGCCTGGGCAACCCAGGTCTGCAAAAGGGAGGGGCAAGGGGTTGCAGTGTGGGCACAAATGAAGCCCTATTTGTATCCCTTCTCCAAACTGATATTTCTATAGCTGGTAAAAGAATAAATCCCTGTTAACCTGGCTAAGGAAATTATCTATCCCTACTGTCTTCATGGCTTTCTGATTCAGGCTGAAAAGAGTCTTTCTTGGATAAAATAAATTATAAAAGCTTAATTTATAAGAACTTATTTTCAGGGGGTGTTTTCATAGAGGGAGGTTATATGCTCTGAGCATAAGGCTTCTAGGATAAACCTGGACTCTGTATGCAAATTCTGCCTCAGACTATCCCTGGGGCACATGGGCCAGTGCAGGGAACATAGGTTCTATTCCTGGTCTGGGAAGATTCTACATACCTTGGAGCAACTAAGCCCAGGTGCCACAACTACTGAGCCCACACACCCTCAAGAGCACCCTAGAGCCCACGCTCTGCAACAAGAGAAGCCCGTGTATCACAACTAGAGAGCAGCCTGTGCCCAGCAACAAAGGCCAGCACAGCCAAAAATACATACATACATACATAGAATTGGCTAAATCGGAGGAGAAAAAATTTAAAATACTAATACACAACACTCCTCAACCCCATACCCCTGCCCCAACCAAGGTGGGTTTGGGGGGCGGAGCTCAAGAAAATTATTCCTCTCCCACACAAACACAATGGAGAACCACTGGTCAATTGTGAGCTGGGGCCAGGCTCTCTCCTCCCTGGGTCTTGGTCTCTTTATTATGTCATCTGCAGAAAGAGAGGGTAGGGCTAGGTGGTCTCATGGCCCCACTCCAGGTTGAAAAAGCTGTGATCCTGGAGGTTTGGAGGACCCAGGAGCTGGCTTGAGATGGCTCTAATTAGGGCACGTTGGTCTTAACATCAAGGAGAGGGCGCTGGGGTGAGTGGACAAGAAAACATGCATACGTCAAGTGGATAACTTCTCACAGACACAGTCCCTTCCTGGAACAGGACAAGAAGTACTAAGATAATACCGATGCAGCCTCTCTGGGAACTCAAAAAGCTTAGAGCAAACAGATTGGATTTATAACATAAACGCAAGCCGTGTGCAAGAGGAGAAGGAGGAAAGGCATTTTCAAAGGATGAAGGAGGAGGATTAATATGCTTGCAATTAGAGACATAGAGGGGTTCAAATGTATGCACAACCAGGAGATAGGAAAACCAGGATCCTGGGAGGACAGGGGAGAGAAAGGGAGATCCTGAGGGCCGAGCAGCTGATCTGTGTGGGCACTGGGGCATGTTATCATATAATCTCCTTCTGTTCAGGTGGCTCCCAGAGGGCAGGGCTCTAATCCCCACCCTCAGACCCCACAGGTGGTGAGAGTCTTTACACAAGCTGTGCTTGGATAAAGCCCAGGTCACTGACTCCAGAACCTGGTGCTCCTTCCCCTCCAGCTCGGTGCCTCACTTATCCAGAGCTTCCCCGTACTCATAACCTCACACATCCATACCACAGCAAAGAGCCAGAGGGAAGCAGGAAGCGGCTAAAACCATCCAAATCCAGATGCACAGACCCCACAATAAAGTTCCTGTTAGGACTCAGAACTTGTCGGGGACACCAGTGACAGGACAGCTTGTTGCTCTCGATTTCTGAGAATCAGGAACAAAGTGTACCTTTTGAAAGCTAGTCTCTGAGCACAGAGGGAAACAGGATAGGACTGACGAGGCCCGCATAGAGAGACAGGGGCCTTCCCAGGACGTGTTCCTGACTGCCTAACACCATGAGTACATCGAAAAGAAGCTGGCGTCAGTTGGCAGGAGGCTGGGTGCCTCTGGAGCTCCACAGGGCAGTGCAGCCCAGCCTGTCTCTGGCAGGGAGAGGGTAGCTGACGGCACTGAGATGTGGGGCCCCCTCAAGGCAGCCAGTGCCACAATGGGGTGACCGCACGGGGTGACTATCCATCCTTGGCACCCCACTCTCTCACCCCACTTTGGCACTCGGCAAGCTGCCCCTGCCAGTTCTCCTGGGCCCTGCCACATAGTGCCAGTGCTGAGCACTGGAGATGGTGAGAAGATGCAGTCATGAGGCTGCCTTCCAGAAACTTACCATCTAGTAACCATGCCCTGGACTTCCCTTGTGGTACGAGTGGTAAGGAACTCACCAGCTAATGCAGGAGACGTAAGAGACATGGCTTCAGTTCCTGGGTTGGGGAGATCCTCTGGAGGAGGGCATGACAACCCACTCCAGTATTCTTGCCCAGAGAATATCATGGACAGAGGAGCCTGGCAGGCTACAGTCCATAGGGTCTCAAAGAGCTGGACACAACTGAAGTGACTTAGCACGCATGCACGCAACCACACACGATTTGAAAAATGGGAAGCATGTTTTGTATTCGAGACCCAAGGGCTGGGGAGAGTATGCTTGGTTGTCTGCAGAGTTCACAGACGAGCCAGTGCTGTGGGGTGAGCGCTTCCCCCAGACCAGCCCCCTCCCCTCACTTGGGTCACAGCCCAGCTGTGGACTGAACTGATCAGGGCTGGAATGGGATCTCCTGTCTCCCCCAGCCCACATTTCTCTCTGGTTTGAGGGTGAAGTGAAGGTCTTATGTTGCAGGGGTTGCGCCCTCTCCTCCCTGGCTCATAGTAGGTGCTCCGCGTGTGAACGTTGGAGTGGATGGACAAGCCAGTCACTCACTTTAAAGCCCTGCCGTCAGACAGCACATGTGACTGACTTGCCTTCAGAGGAACTGGTGCTCGCTTTGTAATGCTGCTAATGTGGCAGTGACAGGGCAGTAAATGGCTATTTGTCTCCTCATCTTCCAGCAAGGCCATATTCTCCAATCCCCGAGTTTCCCACATGTCCTTTCAAAGCCCTTCTCTTTAATGCCAAGTGGAGGAGTTCCAGACAGCTATTTGCATTTTCAATTCTAGAAATCATTAATATTTTACAACTGCCAGCCCCATGGTTTATTAACACACTTACATTTCCTACCTGCTACTGTTAAAGGGAAACTTTCTATGTGAGAAACATTCCAACATGGGGTGATGTTCCAACCTGTGTTGAAATTCTGTGCTCGGTTCCCTGCTCTCAGGAACTCAGCAGGGGCAGACGGAGCTGTAAGTGGAGAAGGAGGATTTCGAGTGACTGCTGTGTGGACCGAGGGATGCACAGGGCATGGGAACCCAGAGGAGACTCAGGCACTGCCTGGGGGTGGGGTCAGGCCTCTCAGAGGAGGGTTTTCTATTCCAAAGGAATATTCCTGCAAAGAGTGAGTCAGAAAACCTGTGCTGAGACATGGCCCTTTCCATTACTTTTAGTCATCGTGGCAATAGGTTGAATTAAGATCAAGTGGCTTTGAGCTAGATGGGCCTGGGTTCAGATCCCAGCTCTGACACCTCCAGCTGTGTGGCACTAACCATAACTAACAGCTTTCGAGCCTTTTCTGGGTGCCTCTGTGGGTCTGCACAATGCAACTGGCCCACAGAAGAGGTGACCTCACTGGGTGATCACAGCTGCGGGACCTGACCCTGCCCATCTGCTCTCTCCTCCCTCCCACCTCATCTCTGCATTCACCGGTGTGCGCAATTTCTTCTGGTGTTCACAACCACCCTATGGGGTGGTTCCTGCATTCCCATTTCACCAAACAAGAGACTAAGAAGCAGTTTGAATCACTTGCTGTAGACTCCAGAGATGACCCATCAGGATTTAATCCCTGAGTTTCAGGGCCATTAAACACTGAGCCCTTCTGTCTCTCACTGCAGAGGCCGGCGTGAGGACTAAAGCCAGGCACATGGTGATGGCACTCAGTAAGGTAGCTTTGTGGCTGCCCAGCATCTCCAAAGCCCAGGTCATGAATCCCTCCTTCACTAAGCCCCTCACCCCAATCTCTCTGGCCAGAGGACCCTGGGTGTCCCTGGCTCATAGACAGTCCCCAGCATCACTGCTGTCCTCCTGGGCCATCATCACCTCCCCCGTTCTGTTCACCACCAGTGACGCTCACTGTTCTTGGCACATGAGAAGGCTGGAGCCAGTGTTTGCCACACGGACTGAGAGAGAACAATATGAACCACACCGACTGCCGGAAGGAAATGTTTGCCAAAGATCTTTAGTCTGGACCCATCAATATCAAAATGACACCACTATAATTTGCTTTCAGATTCAAACTGGAAAGGTGAACTTTGACCCTGTCAAAAAAAATAAGAACAAATTAAATTGAAACACAGAGTCATTTTCCTTGTTCCAGGGCTCTGGATTTCTAATTAACGTGCAGCCTGATTCTAAGGGCTGCAGGGGATCCGGAAGATGGTGTCCGTTACCTTGCTAACGGAGCAGAGCTCAGGAGAGAGCTTTTTGTTCATCGGTTCATTTGTTTTTCTTTTCTGGGATGTATTGTGTTTCTTGTGGTATAGGTCCTTAGATGAGAGTGATCCCAGGTGATTAGAAAAAAAAAATAATTGCTAGAAGCTGACCTTGTACAAAAGAGACCACAACAAAACAACCTTCAACACAATCACTCACCCTCCCCAGCCCAGAGGGAAGTAGCTCAACCCCAGCATGTCAGAAGCACTGGGTGGAATTTCAGAAGCACTAGCTGAAAGGTGAGGCTGTGTTTTGGGGAGGCTAAGGGTAGACAGCCCCCTGGAGCGCTTAACTTAGAGTCTGGCGAGGTAGCTCTAGGGTGTTGGCAGCTAAAGCTCTGAAACACTCACACGGAGACAATGGTGAGTGACACAGGGACCTCACTGAGCCAAAAGGGGGCAACGAAAGCAACTCCAAGCTAGGAAAGGGAACATCTCAACAGAAGGCAAGATGCAGCCTGCGGCAGAGGTTTCTAGGAGTTGCCGCCACAGCTGCTGAGGGTAATGAAAAATGGGGTGATGTTTCTAACCCACTGACCCCTAAACTTGCATGAGAGACCATTGCCTGGTGTGCTTTTACAACAATAGGTTCCTGGGTCCTTCTCCAGACTCACTAAATTAGGATCTGCAGCAAAAGGTTTGGGGTGGATATTTTTAGACTCGTGCCCTGAATGCTTTTTATGATCAGACAGTTTTGGAAATGAGTGCCTTAGAGCACCAACACTTTCACTTATGGAAGCCCCTGACATACTGTCTGGTCATGGGCAGGTCACTTGGTTTCCCTGTGCTTCCATTCCATGTCCATACAATGGGGATGGGGGCCACTGCCTGTCGGGGGTCTACTGCATCTGAGGAAGAAGCAAGGTGAGTCTGTCAGGGGTGTCCCAGGGCCTGGCCCCTGGGAGGCATGCCATGTGTGTGGAGCCTGCCCTCATACATGTGGGGAGGCTGAGGTCCTCCAAACCAGGGCCTCCAGTGGTACACTGAGTGCCTCTTTTTATTATCATTCCGGGGGACATCATCACATGTCCTGCCCCAACATAATTGCATGTGTGCTAAGTCGCTTCAGTCATGTCTGACTCTTTGCCACCTTATGGATTGTAGCCCACCAGGCTGTTCTGTCCATGGGATTCTCCAGCAAAGAATACTGGAGTGGGTCACCATGCCCTCCTCCAGGGGATCTTCTCAACTCAGAGATTGAACCCACGTCTCTTATGTGTCCTGCATCGGCAGGTGGGTTCTTTACCACTAGCACCATTGGGAAGACTGCCCCAACACAGGAGCCAGTGCCACGGGGCTCCAGACCTTCAGCAGTGGAGGCTGTCAGAACACAGGGCTCCCTGGGGAAGTTCTGCTAGGAGAAGCCAGGGTGGAGGTGACCTCCCAAGGCCTTGATGGAATCAGCCCAGGTTGATGGCTGATCTTCTAGATTCCCACTCCTCACTCCTTAGTCTCCTGCCAAGACTCCTGATAACCCCAGAGCAGTAGGTCAAGTTCAGAGACAGAGCCTTCAGCTTAGAGTGAGTCCTTAATGAGGGCGTTCCTTCCCAGTTCATGTAAGTTCTCCAAGAGACAGGACTCACTGCGGGCAGGGGAAGGGATTTGTAGTCAGGCAGTATGGGTGAGGAGATGCAGCCCATGAAGGGTGTGTCATGGGCTGAACTGTGTCCCTCAAATTTATATGCTGAAGTTCTAACTCCCAGCACCCCAGAATATGGCTGTATTTGAAGACAGGTTGCTTGAAGAGTTAATTAAGGTAAAATGAGTTCTTATGAGTGGGCCCTAATCAGTATGACTAGTGTCCTAAGAAGAGGAGCTTAGGGGACTTCACTGGTAGTTCAGTGGCTAAGCCTCCACGTTCCCAATGTAGAGGGCCCGGGTTCGATCCCTGGTCGGGGAACTAGATCCCACATGCCCCAGCTAAAAGATCCCACATGCCACAGTGAAGACTGAAGATCCTGTGTGCTGCAATGAAGACCCAGTGCAGCCAAATAAACAAATACAATTTTTCTTTTAAAAAAAGAGGAGATTAAGGGACTCCCCTGGTGGTGCAGTGGATAAGAATCCGCCTGCCAATGCAGGGGACATGGGTTCAATCCCTGCTCCAGGAAGATCCCACATGCCATGGGGCAGCTAAGCCCACGCTCTACAACTGCGGAACGTGTGTGTTGCAAATACTGAAGCCCACGTACCCTAGAGCCTGTGCTTTGCTCAGAAGAGTGGTCCCCACTCCCCACGGCCAGGGAAAGCCCGCTTGCCGCAATGAAGATCCAGCACAACCAAAACTACAATAAATAAATGAAGTATTTTTTTTAAGAGGAGATTAAGGCACAGACACTCGCTAAGGAAAGACCGTGTGAAGGCAGAGAGAAGATGGCCATCCACAAGCGAAAGAGAGGAGCCTTGAGATAACAACCTGTCTGACACCCTGATTTCAGATGTGGGGACTCCTGCACTGTGAGAAAAGAATGTTCTTTTGTGTAAGTCCCCAGGCAGTGGGGTTTGTACAGTAGCCAGGGTAGACTAAGGCAGAGGAACCCCAGCTCTGGGCCCAGCTCCGTCCCTGGCTCTTTGACTTCTATTTTGGGAAATTCTCCCTCAGTTTTTTTCACCTGTGAAAGAGGAAACCGGTATGTTTGACTCAAGGTTGTTAGCCTGGGCATAACTCAAAGAAGACAGCCTAAGTGTGGCGTTACGGAGTGTGATCTGTGTTGTCTCCTAACCCTGTTCTGCTGTATCCTGTGAACTGTCACCTTGATTTCATTACGTAGGAAATGGGGATACAACCCTTGTCTACCTCATTTAAGATTGCTGCTGGGAAGCCAGTAAGTTTACCCCTGTGACAGGTTCAGGAAAGGATAAAGCACTTGACAGATGGAAGGAACCACTGCGTCCAGGCAAAGCAGTACATCTTCCCTGGGAGCTACTTTCAAACTAAGATCCAAAGTACAGAGCAGCCGAAAGAGCCTTGGGTTTAGACACACAGGCTCTGGGTCCGAGCCCCAGCTCTGCCATTTCAGTGAAAACATGGGCATGTCACTCACCTTCCAGGTCCCACCTAAAAAACCAGGGTGGGGCCATCTGTGAAGGAAGATGCTGATTCTTTCCATCAAACAGCCATCAAGTCCCTGTGCTTGCCCAGCTCAAGAAGTTTTCTCTCCTGCAACCCATGGCATGGTGAGAAATGGGTGCCAGAAGACTCATTCTGGTGTTTGGCAGAAGCCCCACTTCTTTCCCATCAGAATCCCCTTCTGATACAGACATCACACTCTTCTAGAAACCTAACAGAGAGCACGTAGGCCCCATCCCCCCTCAGCCTTCCCTTGGGGTCACCAGGAGACTCAGAGCCCAGCTTCCTGCCCTCCACCTGTGCAGTTGTGCAGAGTCTCCTTCTATAAATCACAGCTGACCACTAGCTTCCCCACACCACCCAAACCCATCAGGACAGGAGGAAGTCTGAGGGGGTGAGGCAAAAAGCATTACAAGGAGAGTCTTAAAGAATTCTCTGTCTAGCAACACTCATTCAGGGGAGGCTGTGTGCAAGAGGGGTCTAGGCAGAGGGCTGGATCTGCTGTCCTCAAGGGTCAGCCTCACTCTTGCTCATTTGACTCTATCAACAAGTGAAGACGTAGGTTGTCAGGGTGGGAACCACTGATGGGAAGGTGACGGTGGAGCTTACTGATGAGCCTCAGGGAATTCACTCTGTAGTCACAAACCAGTCAAGAACTGAGATCTGAAGTACAGAGCAACAGAAAGAGCAGTGGCTTTACCAAAACCACACTGGATGTACTTTCTACTTTGGGTGGGGAAGGGGGATGAATGGGAAGATGGCCTAACCCACTCTCCAGTCTGAGGCGTGCTAAGCTGCTTCAGTCGTCTCTGACTCCTTGACTGTAGCCCACCAGCCTCCTCTGTCCATGGGATTCTCCAGGCAAGAATACTGGAGTGGGGTGTCATTTCCTTCCCTAGGGGATCTTCCTGACCCAGGGATCGAACCTGTGTCTCTTGCATCTTCTGCATTGGCACGTGGGTTCTTTACCAGCTGAACCACTGGAGCCACCTTTTGCAAATCAAATAAGGAAGGTCTCATTGGCAGTCGTGTAATGTTCTAAAAATGCCCAGAGGAAAATCATTTCTCTGGCTCTGCAGGCCCTCAGAGTCTGGCTGCCTAGACCATTAGGTGGCCAGTTCCAGAAACCACACCTCCTCCCCCAGGAAGGGGTCAGGAAGGGATGGGGGTGGGAAGATGTTCCCTCTCCTGTCAGAGGGTTGTCATTGTGATTATAGTTGAAGACTTATGGGTTGTGTCAGCCTGTGTGGATCGCCAAAGCACTCTTAGACTGCTCTGGAGTTCCTAATGGGGCTGGCTCCTGCTGCTGGGCCAAGGTGAGGGGGTCTGGACACTGGTCAAGAGAAGGCCAGCCAGGAAGCTTGTTAGTGAAGCGTCCAAGTGGGTGGGAGAGAAGAGACAAAAAGGGCCGTGAAGGAGCCCCCTGCCCACAGCCACAGTCACAGCCCTGTCACTGCCGTGCAGCCTGAGTTCTGCCCACTTTTAACAGAGCTGCTGGGAAGCCAGGAAGGAAACCTATGGAGCTGGTGAGGGAGGCGGTTAGGTCAGGTGATCGACAGGAGAGGTTGGGACGTCTGCCAGGGAGACAGAGGCAGACACAGGCAGACGGAGTCGAGACAGAGAAGCAGGCAAACGTGGAGAAGGTGACAGACACGCAGCAAAGGCACACAGAGAACACGAGGAGGGAGGTGAGTTTAGAGAGAAGGACATGAACCGGAGGAAAGGCCAGGGGAGCTGCCCAACCATTGGCTTCAATTAAAATCTGTAAACGTGTGTCCAGAGACTGCGGGGTTGGGACGGAGCTGAGCTGCTTAATGGAGAGGTGAGGTGCAGGGAAGGGCCCCACGGGGCTCCTGTCAGCAGGCGATGAGTCTGCACTGCAGGCTGTGCCCTGAGCTGACACTACCCCAGCCTCGATGGAGACAGGCAGCAGGACAGGCTGTCCATGCAAACGGCTTTCTGTGACCTGGTCTTGTGATCTCAGAATGGAGTTGTTAGTCTGCAGTGGAAAAAGTCCCCAGACCAGGGTTTGAAGCCCAGGTCGGTGGGTCAGCAGCTGTGTGGCCTTGTGCCTATTTCTTCACCTCTCTGAGTCTCACTGTCCTCCTATGAAACAAGGACACCAATGCTATCTGTTGCGTCCATTCCCTGAGATTTTCTGATGATCACGTTGCTGCATGTGGTCTGTGGAGGCCATTGGCCAGTGCCTGTGGGCAGCTCTCCCCACTTTGGAGCCCTGCTCATGATGACCCTCTCTCCACGGCTGGCAGGTTCCTCTGAGGTCTGCTCGGGTGTCACCCTGCATGGGGAGCCTCCCCAACACCCCCTACATAGCAGCAGTCTGCCCTTCCCCAATTGTCTGTCTTTCTCTCCATAGTACTTGCCACACCCGGAGGCGTGGGTATTTATTTTCTTCTCCTCACTAGAATACAGGTTTCCTGAAGACAGTCACTGTGCCTTCTGATTTACTGCTTGTAACCTCAAAACCTAGAATAGCAGGTACAGAATAAATATCTATGGAAGAAAGAAAGGAAAGAAGGAAGGGAAGCAGTGGGGAGAGAAGAGACCTTCACGCCCCTGCATGCCTCTGGCCGCTCAGAGGACCCAGAGGAGGTCAGTGTGTTTGGAAAAGATGATGGAGGTGAGGACCCTACTAAACCAAACTCCACCAGTCCTTCTCTTGTGTGGGCCCTGGAGTTCTCTCTACTCTGGGGCCCACCCAGGATTTCAGGCCATCCCTCCCTCCTGCTTCCTGTGCTCCTGGCTCCCCCACAGCCCTTTCCACGCATCCACCCTCCAGGCACCATCTTGGGCCCAGCATCCTTTCCTCTGCTCTACTCTTCTGAGTCCTGTCTTCAAAGTTTAGCTCCAGTCCTGCTTAATTCATTCATTTCATCTCTCTCCATTCATGCACTCCTGCTGACTGTTGCTGAGGGGGATGCTTTATGCAATCAGAACAGATTCTACCAGCTCAGGAAGTAGACACTGATGGTAAGGAACGCATGGCCCCAGGGGCCCAGATTCCTCCAATATTAGAAGACAACTCCCTCTCCCCTCACTAACATTGCAGGAGAGACCTGAGTACTGCTGAGAAGCTGCCCACACCCTGAACAGGTGACGACACAAACTGCGTTTCAGGGATTAAGGAAGTCATTGGTGTTGAACCGAAAGGCTGAGGGCATACAATTGGTAGCAGATCATGTGTAGGAAATTATATGCATAAAATAAAACAGGGCAAAAAATAGCAAAGTGTCATTTGAACCTTATCAAGTGTTGAAACCTACCCTGAACAGCTAGGAACATGAGTAGAGGTGAAAATCAGACTAACCAGGAGAAGCAGTACAAACACGGCAAATGTGAGTCATGGGCCAAGTCCCTAAAAGCCACACTGGAAATACGAAGAGAATAAATGAAATTACTTTTAATGGTATATTTTATTTTACTCAAGTATCTGAAATATCATTTCAACACATAATTATTATGAGAAAATTATTAATGAAATACTCATATTACTTTTTATTCTAAGTCTGAAATGCAACTGTGTATTTTACACATGGGGCTTCCCTGGTGGCTTGGTGGTAAAGAATCCCCCTGCCTTTGCAGGAGATGTGGGTTTGATCTGGGTCGGAAAGATCCCCTAGAAGAGGGCGTGGCAACCTACACCAGTATTCTTACCTGGAATATGCCAAGGACAGAGGAACCTGGTGGGCTACAGTGCATGGGGTTGCAAAAGGTCGAACATGACTTGGTGACTAAACAAAAAATTTTACACGTGAGTGCATCTCCATCGGACTGACCCCAGCTGAAAGGCTCACATGTGCCTCAGGGGCGTGTTTTGCACAGCACAGGATCAGAGGACTCAGCGAAGCCTTTTGGGAAGAAGTCCCTGAGAAAGGAAGAGTGTTCAGTGAGACAGAGCAGGTGGAAGGCTTTATAGATGGAGGTAACGTAATGAGCCAAGGCAGAGCACTGAACTTTTTGCTCACAGGAGGCACTGTCCTGGCTGGAGTTTAGAGTCTTATGGGTGAGAAGCTGAGGGTGAAGGCCACTGAAATGCCCCCTTCTTTGCGCCACACAATTCCATCCCAGGAGCCGTGACTAGCTTCATAACTCATATGACGCTGGGTGGGGTAAGGAGCACCCTCACTGTCTATATGCATTTTCACATCACCCTGGGAAGTAGACCCAGAGTAGCAGACAGCTTCCCAGGTTGGCATGGCTGAGTCAGCAATGGACCCCGACCTCCATTTCCCCCTGCTCCTTCCAGAATGCCAGCCTTGCCTCCTTGAACCCCAAGCACGCCTGGGCATTGGCTATGTCTCTTGCTAGATTGGGCCCTCCCTCATCCTCCTTGGGGCCTGATCCTCCTCACCTGCCCGGTCTGGGTCTCTCCTCCTTCGAGCCTTTTCTCATCAGAGTCCACAAAAGTTTGTCCCTTCTATGAATTTCTACTAAGGAGGCACCTGAAGTTTTATTGTAAAACAAGTTGTTTCTAAAGACTTCCCTAATTGGACTGTTTCCGTGTGTGCGTGCTAAATCACTTTAGTCATGTCCGACTCTTTGTGACCCTATGGACTGTAGCCCTCCAGGCTCTTCTGTGCGTGGGAATTCTCCCATGGACGAGGATAGTGTCCACAAAGATACAAGGCAAGGATACTGGAGGGGTTGCTATGCCCTCCTCCAGGAGATCTCCCCGACCCAGGGATCAAAACCACACCTCATGTCTCCCGCACTGGCAGGCAGGTTCTTTACCACTAGTGCCCTAGGAGGCCCCTTAGACTGTTACCTCCTCCCATTAAAGGTCCAAGTAAGAGGGGGAAAGAAGAGAGGAGACAGAGAGAAATTGAGGCAGGGGGGACCCATCCCCAAGTTCCTGATGTTAGAACCCAGCAGCAACCCATGGCAAAGAATGGTCGTTTCAGAAGGAGTGAAACATGCAGAATCTGGCAGGAGTCCCATTAGTTCTGAGTTTGAAAGGCACCGACAGATTCCAGCACCAGCACTGGGGGCGGCATGCTGGGGAGGCTGGAAGTCTGCCATCCCAGCCTCCTTCCGGGGGCTGCAGGTAATGCTGGGGAGCTGGAAAGGCTTTGCGAGGCTGTCTGTCGAGTCACCCACACAGAGCAGCTTAGGAGGCGGGGAGGCGTCTTTGAGAGGGAGCGTGGGCAGGCCACCCCCATAGAACCATAAGGGGGACTAACATCGTGTTTGCAAACAGTCATGGCCCTGCTTCCCACTCAGGCAGCACCGTATCCAAGTCCTGGTCCTACTCCTAAAAGGATGGTGATCTTCGGCAGGTCGGGGCTTCAGCTGCAATTGGCTTGTCTTAACAGGTGACCCCCTCACCTTACAGGGTGATTCAGAAAGTGTGTGTTATGGTGTTCCTTGTGTTATAGGCATCAGATACAGGCTAGAGACTACTTCTCAGGGCTGTCTCTCTCCCCTCTTCATCTTTTAACTCCTTCCTTCTCACACAGGCAAGTGGGATGGGAGGGAATGTTGTGTTCTGGGGAAGAAGCCCGCAACATCCCAGTGACAGTGGAGGCCTTTTGAGACTTACTGTTTGCCGGGAAGGAAATGGCAACCCACTCCAGTATTCTTGCCTGGAGAATCCCAGGGACAGGGGAGCCTGGTGGGCTGCCGTCTATGGGGTCGCACAGAGTCGGACACGACTGAAGCAACTTAGCAGCAGCAGCAGCAGCAGGCTCTTGCCTGGATTACCTCATTTCATCATTTTGGCAACCCTGCTGGGTAAGAACTCTCAATTAGCTTGTCCGTGGTCATTGAGCACTGAGCAGGAAGATACAGAATTCAACTCCAGGCCGTGTGGCTACAAGGGCTCACGCCGTAGAGACAGCCCAGCATAGGCACACACATGCTCATTTCCTTGCGTATTTCAGCCTCTCTGTTCCTCTCTCTCTTTCAGGATGACTTTTATTTACTTATTTATTCTGGCTGCTCCATTGGGTATGTGGGATCTAGTTCCCTGACCAGGGATCAAATCCGGGTCCCCTGCATTAGGAGGCTGGAGTTTTAGCCACTAGACCACTAGGGAAGTCCCTTTTTTGTTGTCCAGTTACCAAGTTGTGTCCGACTCCTCGCGACCCCACCGACCACAGCACACCAGGCTTCCCTGTCCTTCACTGTATCTCGGAGTTTGCTCAAACTCATGTCCCTTGAGTTGGTGATGCCATCCAACCATTTCATCCTCTGCTGTGCCTTTCTCCCCCTGCCCTCAATCTTTCCCAGCATCAAGGTCTTTTTCTACCCTGGCTTTTCTTGATTAATCTTCCCAGCAGGGCCCCTGGACCTCCAGTGGTTAATCTTGATTAATCTTTCCAGTGGACCAGGACAGGGCTAGGCGTAGACTAAACGCCCAGTGATATTTGCTGGGAAAAGGGAGTGTATCTAAAACCTACTTGCATGGGAAAGATATTTAGTCCCATTTTACCCTGAACTCCACAGAGACGAAACTGGGCTAGAAATGAGGTTGCTTACCCCAGACGCAACATAGTGGGGGAAGAGTTGAGAATCCATCCCAGAGTCCTCGACTACTGGCTGGCCTGCTTCCCTGTCACAGAACCCATCTCTTGCTCCACAAAAGCGGGTTCCCTAATGACAGGTGTGCACGTAGAGATGTGACACTCTCATGGGAGGCTCTGATGCGGTCCTTGGGCTTGTTGAAAGGCAGGGTGGTCTCTGGGACTTGTCTCTGTCTCGCCAATAGGTGGCGCTCCACTAGATCAGTCTTTTGCTCTCTAGCAGCTCAAAGTCCCTGAGGCGCAACCAAGGGGCACAAGCCTGGTGAAATCCATTCCTCTGTTACCTTACTGATCAGCCTCCGACTCCACGACCCCAAACAGAAAACTTCCAAGTCCATGTGGAAATGAAAGGCAGAGAGATTTCTCCTGTGACTTCCAGGTTTTCTGTCCTGCTAGAAAACTGTGAGCAGCTTGCTGAAAAGCAACACCCCCTACCCCACCGTGCTGCCCTGGAGCCTCCACGGGGGCCCAGGCTGCCAGGGTCTGGTTCTGTCTCTCTTCCCACTCAGCCTCGACCTGCAGAGCCCCCGCTGTCCTGAGCACACAGACCTTCTCAGACTCTGCCTTTGTTTGTTCTCCTACCCACCCCCGACTTGATTTAATCCCTTCGTCTAAAACTCCTTTAAAAACCAAAAAAGACCTGTGGTTTGGGGTGTGGTGCTGGCACCCGCAAGGCTTCCTTGGTACTGAGGATTCCTTACATGCTGACCTACACGCAGGCGTCCCTCCTAACCTGGCCCCCAGCCTCTCTCAGGATCCTAACAGCAATAAAGAGCAGTGGGTAGGGAAGGATGGGTGAGGAAAGAGAGAGAGAATATGATTATCTATATATAAATATCTATTGCTGGAGATGCAGAACCACTGAGGTTTTTAAAAATGGCTTCACAAATAAACACGGGTTTCAATTCCAGCTTCACTCACTAGCTGTGTCTCATGTTTTTAACTAGCTGTTGTGTGTGGATCAGCCTCTGAAGTGTTGCTTTTCTTGACGGTAAAATGGGATAATAATTGTACTCTCCTCATGCGATCGTTGAAAGAAGCAAAAGGAGACAGTTCTCTATCCTGGCATAGAGCCCGCGTGTAGTTAGTGGGCAGTGACGGGCTCCCTTACTAGTGATTGTCCTCCCAGATTTCTGAGTGATAGTTTTCTTCCAGGAGGCAGAGTGTTGGTTCCTCCTTCCTGAATGCCATTTTCTTAGCCACTCATTCACCCATTTATCTACTAACATCATCAGCCTCTACTCCGTGCCAAGCCCAGGACCAAAGAAGGATAAGATGCCCTTAAGCCAGTTCCCTTGACACTTCCCTGACTCCTTCCGCCCCCTGGCCTGGCCACCCCACCCCCAATAACCATCCTCACCCTCTCTCCACCCAGTGAAATTACTCTTTAGATTCTCACAGGAGCCTCTTATACATGCCTCTGTGGAGCACTCATATCACAACTGTATAGTCAGTTTACCTGTCTCTCCACGGCACTCATTTCAAAAAGTCTCACCTGGTTATTCTAACCTTCCTCCTGCTGCATTCTTCTCCCACCCCTTTCTATTCAAAAATTACACAAAGATTCAGTGGCAGGAGATTCCATTGTCCATGACTGTATCACTCTGTGATACAGGACTCTGGACTCTGTGATGAGGCTTTGCCAAGGTTCCCAGGGGCCAGGTCCCCGACCTTTAGAAAACCCCCAGCTGCAAGGTGCCTGCTTCAGTTCTCCCGCAGTCACAGATACAGAGTGCCGGATCCTGCCAATTCCATGTCCCAGCTGGTAAGAGATGCCCACGTTGGACTAATCACCTTCTAAACAAATGGCACAGTGATGAGCCGGGTTGGGGGGAGCTGGGGCCGCACAGGCTGGTGTTTTCAATTTAGAGGCCATGCATTATTTACACTACCATTACTCCCCTCAATTTGACTTCACGCTTTAGCCCTAATTTCAGTATAATCAAAGCCAATGAATATTTAATCAGGATTGCTTCCAGAAATTGAGTAATGCCATTAACATAATGGCCTCAGGACTTCAAAGCTGCTTTCCTTCAAACGCGCCTGACTTCCACCTTTCCTTACCCTCACCCCTTAACCAGTTGTGAGAGTTTCGTGTTTCCTATTTAGGAAAAAAATAGTGAGCTTGCCATCCGGCCTGGAGGCCAGTTACAGCTTTGTCTAGGTGTCAGAAGGTGGGGAGGAGTGTTGGCCCAGAGCTTGCACCCTGGGCCCAGTGAGAGAGACTCCAGGACAGTCACACTCTGCAGGCACACCTCTTTGTAAAGCACCTTGATATATGAAAATACTAAGTTTTAAGCCACATCCCAAAGGGGATTCAAATTCAGGTTCTAAATGGCTATAGTCACACACAGCCAGGCTTGGGAAGGGCTGGCCTGAACTACTGCCAGCCCCTCCACTGCCACCAGCAGAAGAATCCACTCTTGGGGAGCCAGAGCGTGGGTCTGTCTTAAAGGTCCTCATTAGATGTGAAAGCCCACCTCCTCCAGGCTGCCTACCTGGGCCCAGGATCTGTTCTCGGAGGCCCCACCGAACAAGGGTGCTCCTTCTGCCCCAAACTGGGCAGACGTTAGAAAATAGCTTTCCTCTCTTCCTGTGCATCCTGTCCCAGTGCCAGGGCCCTGGCCAGGCTCTGTGGGGACACAATGAGGAATCTGATGCCACTTACTCCCCAGGAGTTCGGTGTGACCGTCGTCAGGGGCTGCAGACACATTGTTGGGGCTGCTCCGACTCCCTCTGTGTTTCCCAGGTTAGAGCACTTTTCCCCTCCGTTGCCATTGCCTGACTGTATGCACTTCTGCCTCCCTCCTCCCACTACAGACTCCTTGAGGGCAAGGGTGAGGCTGACTTTGCTCTATATCCCTGGGGGAACTGGTTCAAGCTCTCTAGGTATCACACCCATCAATAGAAGACTCAGCTACTCTTCACAAGCAGGACAGGAAGCTGTTCAGCCTTGATTCTCTAACCTGCAAGGCAGGAAGCACACCACTGCCTGGCTTTATCATAAACACCAATCAAGGGCCTCCTCAATAGGAGCAGAGTGAAGAAACAAATGCCTTGTGCTGCCACCTGGTGGTGACTTCCAGCATGACGTCTTCCAAATCCACTTTGTTCTTCCTACCAAGAGGCTGTGGAAAGGAAGGTATGTCTATGGAGCACCTACCAGATGTCAGTGCTTTACACACGTTGTCTTACTGGATTACAGTGCTGGAAGGTAAGCATTATCATTCCCATTTTACAGATAGAGAAACTGAGGCTCAGCAAAGTGTGGTAATGTAACCTTGAGCAGGAGGCAAAGGTGAGACTTGGTTCCTCATTTACTGACTCCTCCCTGTTCCAAAAGCTAATCCAAATGAATGAATGCAGAAGGTGCTGTCAGCTGCCTCTGCCCTCTTCCATCAGCCCACCTCAGAGCAAGCTGACAGGGTGTCCAGCTCTCAGCATTTTCACCCTTGGCCCAAGGCCTCCCTCTGGCCACTGCAGCCCACACTGTCCCTGAGTGTGGTAGGCCAGAAGTGCCAAGGATTTACAGCTCCCCTCCCCCATGGAAGCCCTCAGCTAAGGACTGAGGGAATGTGCAGTATGTTCCCCGGCTCCCTTGCCCCCTGCTTGCAGGGCATATTCTACACTGGCTCCCAGAGTCCCTAGTAGGCTTAAACTTTGGTTGCCCACAGAGGTCACCTCCTCAGTTACATGCCCTTGATGGGCATCCTTTTCCTTTTCTGTCTATTCCCACTCCCTCCCTTTTATTCCTCAGTTTCCAAAAAAAATTCTTGTAGTCAAATCCTTGTTTCAGAGTCCGTTTATGGGGTGACCCAAACCAAGGTGCTCTCATAATTCTATTAGTTCTTCTGTGCCCCCTCCCCAACCCCAACTCCACCTCCCTTAGGGAAGCGCCTAGCAAGTCTCACCTAGGGGCTGCACACTGTGGATGGAGTCCCTCGTTTTGGCCCCCAGGAGTCCAGCTGTTTGGCCTCAAGGGCCATCCCTGAAGCTGGAGCAAGTTACCCAGCACACCCAGGCTTCCTCTGACAGTACCTTATTCAAGATGCATCTTGTCTCCCTGGATGGCGAGCAAGAAGGCTGCTCAGACAATTAAAATGCATGGCATTTACAGGGAGCACAGGGCTTTGTTCTGACAGCAAACAGGGGAGCCCGCCATATGCGGGAGCTCAGCTGCCAAGGGCTTCACTTAGGAGGAAATTAGCCTCCGTGTTCAGAGGCTGTTCAGAGGCAGGAAGGGTGCGATAAACCCCACCCTGAGACGTGTAGCCTGTGGCCCCACAAGGAAGAGGGCAGCCCGGGCTCAGCTTGCTGCCGTCCTGTCTGCAATCGCTCCTCTGTGTTCCAAACTTCTCAGAGGGTCCAGAGCACAGGGGTCAGCTCTTACCTGCCCCCAAAAGAACCAGGAAGGGAAGGAAAGGAGCTACGAGGTTTCTGTCATCTACCATGTGCCACAGACCTCACATACCTTGTCTCATCTAATCTTCACAGAACTCAGCAAGTCCAGCATTATTGTGTCCTGTTCAAGGGAGGAAACCGAGTCCCTGGCAGGTCTTGCATACGTGGAGGAGTCAGCCTTCAAACTCAGGTTTGTCTGACTCCACTCTCTCTGTTCTTCCCTGCCTCCCCACCTCCCACCACAATGGAGGTAGAGTGTCAGTGACTGACCGGTGGCTCAGGGTTACACTGAGATCAGGAATCTTGGCTGAAGTGCACTTTGAGCATTTTGGGAGAATTCTGCAACCTGCATTCACCTCGGGCACAGGAGAGATTTGGAAACAGGCTTTGGCCCATCTCCACGTGACCGTCTGGCCATGCCCAGCCTTTGCTACAGCTGTCCTTTCTATTGTCCCTCTTCATCTTCAAGAGCCAGCCCCAGCCCTCCAGGAAGCCTTCTCTGGCCCCTCAGACCTCTCTCACTTCCCTTCTCATCTGCACAAGCAGACCTGGGAGGAGGCAGCTGGGTGGGCAGAGAGTGCGCCTTTGTGAGGGTGGAGGCTGGCTCTCTGTCCTGCCTGTGATCTTGTGTGGCCACAGGAAGGTTCCTGCTGCATTTTGCACCTGTTTCTTCAGCTGAAACTGGGAAGAATAATACCTGTCTTGCCTAGTCCCAGATTGTTTTCAGCATCAACTAGATAATAGATATTAGAATGCTTTAAAATTGTGAATGTGTAGTATACTTGATGATTTAATTTAAATCACTAAGACTTCAAAATATAATTTCTTTAACACTGAGGGTCTACATGATCATAAATTTCTTATTGCCAAATTCAGTTTTAAATTGAAGAAAGTAGGGAAAACCACTAGACCATTCAGGTATGACCTAAGTCAAATCCCTTATGATTATACAGTGGAAGTGACAAATAGATTCAAGGGATTAGAACTGATAGAGTGCCTGAAGAACTATGGATGGAGGTTCATGACATTGTACAAGAGGCAGGGATCAAGACATTCCCCAAGAAAAAAAAAATGCAAAAAGGCAAAATGGTTGTCTGAGGAGGCCTTACAAATAGCTGAGAAAGGAAGAGAGGCTAAAGGCAAAGAAGAAAAGGAAAGATACACCCCTTTGAATGCAGAGTTCCAAAGAATAAAGAGATAAGAAAGCCTTCCTCAGCGATCAATGCAAAGAAATAGAGGAAAATGATAGAATGGAAAAGACTAGAGAGCTCTTCAAGAAAATTAGAGATACCAAAGGAACATTTCATGCAAATATGGGCACAATAAAGGACAGAAATGGTATAGTCCTAACAGAAGCAGAAGATACTAAGAAAAGGTAGCAAGAATACACAGAAGAACTATATAGAAAAGATCTTCATGACCCAGATAACCACAGTAGTGTGATCACTCACCTACAGCCAGACATCCTGGAATGTGAAATCAAGTGGGCCTTAGGAAGCATCACTATGAACAAAGATAGTAGAGGTGATAGAATTCCAGTTGAGCTGTTTAAAATCCTAAAAGATGATGCTGTAAAAGTGCTGCACTCAATATGTCAGCAAATTTGGAAAAGCCAGCAGTGGCCACAGGACTTGAAAATGTTGGTTTTCATTCCAATCCCAAAGAAAGGCAATGCCAAAGAATGTTCAAACTACTGCACAAATGCACTCATCTTACACACTAGCAAAGAAATGCTCAAAATTCTCCAAGACAGGCTTCAACAGTACTTGAACTGTGAACTTAAACTGTGTTTAAGCTGGATTTAGAAAAGGCAGAGGAACCAGAGATCAAATTGCCAACATCCATTGGATCATCGAAAAAGCAAGAGAGTTCCAGAAAAACATCTACTTCTGCTTTATTGACTATGCCAAAGTCTTTGACTGTGTGGGTCACAACAAACTGGAAAATTCTGAATGAGATGGGAATACCAGACCACCTTAGTGCCTCCTGAGAAATCTGTATGCAGGTCAAAAGCAACAGTTAGAACTGGACATGGAACAACAGACTGGTTCCAAATTGGGGAAGGAGTACATCAAGGCTGTATATTGTCACCCTGCTTATTTAACTTATATGCAGAGTACATCATGAGAAATGCTGGACTGAATGAAGCACAAGCTGGAATCAAGATTGCCGAGAGAAATATCAATAACCTCAGATATGCAGATGACACCGCCCTTATGGCAGAAAGTAAAGAGGAACTAAAGAGCCTCTTGATGAAAGTGAAAGAGGAGAGTGAAAAAACTGGCTTAAAGCTCAACATTCAGAAAACTAAGATCATGGCATCTTGTCCCATCACTTCATGGCAAATAGATGGGGAAACAGTGAAAACATTGTTGGGCTCCAACAAGAAAAACATTTTCCTGGGCTCCAAAATCACTGACAATGGTGACTGTAGCCATGAAATTAAAAGATGCTTGCTCTTTGGAAGTAAAGCTATGACCAACCTAGACAGCATATTAAAAAGCAGAGACATTACTTTGCCACAAATGTCCATCTAGTCAAAGCTATAGTTTTTCTAGTAGTCATGTATGGATGTGAGAGCTGGACTATAAAGAAAGCTGAGTGCCAAAGAATTGATGCTTTTGAACTTTGGTGTTGGCAAAGACTTTTGAGAGTTCCTTGGACTGCAAGGAGATCCAACCAATGCATCCTAAAGGAAATCAGTCCTGGGTGTTCATTGGAAGGACTGATGCTGAAGGTGAAACTCCAATATTTTGGCCACCTGATGCCAAGAACTGACTCATTGGAAAAGACCCTGAGGCTGTGAAAGATTGAAGATAGGAGAAGGGGACGACAGAGCATGAGATGGTTGGATGGCATCACTGACTCGATGGACATGAGTTTGAGTAAGCTCCAGGAGTTGGTGATGGACAGGGAGGCCTGGCGTGCTGCAGTTTATGGGGTCGCAAAGAGTCGGACACGACTGAGGGACTGAACTGACTGACTGAGGATCTACACTTGGCCCTGTTTCCTGCTGGGTAGTACATTCACTAAAGAGTCGTTGAGTGAATGTTAGATGCCAGTCCCTGAGGTGAGTTGAGAGCAAAACAATGAAAATCCAGTTTTCTGAATTCTCAGTCTAGTAGAGGAAATAGACAAAAATGAATGCATGAATGGGTGAGTGAATGAATGAATGGAGTGCATAAAATTACCTTCTCTCATTGAATTGTTGTTATTAATATGTAGCAGACTAACAATGCTAAACGTGCACCTTCTGTCTTAAAGGACTCACAAAGATACAGAAAATAATATACATTGACAATAGCATTTATATTATGTCAGATTTTAGGGTGGGGAAAGGCTCTACCCTCTGAATATCTCCGTCTCAAACTGAGGGAAAAGACTTTACTCCTTGCACATCTTGTTCCCAACCCTAAGATGCACTGAGCAGGAAAAGAGGAGTCTGCCAGGTGAGAAGACTTGTCTTCAGGGCCAGCTGGCACCGAACCCTGCACTCTCTCCCTTCCCCAACCCTGTGGTCCTCTCTTCTTCCTTTTATTGTTTTCTTACACACATTCAGAAGAAGGAATCCCAAGGAGGCAGCACAACAAGATGCCAAGATGGACTGGCATCCTGGAGCATTTAGAGCTTCCAGAGAAGCTTTGTAGACAGCGACTAGACAGGAAGTGCTCTGGACGTCATGTGTGTTGGGGCAAAGGAAGGCCCCTCAGGCACCACTCTGGGAAAGGGCGTAGCACAGACTGCATCTCATCCTGCAGCCAGAAAATCTAGGGGTCGTCCCTGGAGAAGAGCCAACTGCAGGCTGGTAAAGCACAGTTAGGAAAACTCATGAATGGAACTGGGCAGGACAAATTGACTGGCACAGCAGGTCTACATCAGTGAAGGGTCAGCTGTCCTCCACACCTTCCGCCAGGTCTGTATAGATCTTGCTCTACTGAAAGATGATGAAGCAAAGAAAAATAAACATGCCCGCCCCCCCAACAATTTTTAAAAAGTTAAGTCTTTGAAGAGATGGCTTTCCTGGTAGCTCAGCTGGTAAAGAATCCGCCTGCAATGCAGGAGACCCTGGTTTGATTCCTAGGTTGGGAAGATCCCCTAGAGAAGAGATAGGCTACCCACTCCAGTGTTTTGGGGCTTCCCTGGTGGCTCAGACAGTAAAAAATCCACTTGCAACGCAGGTGACCTGGTTTCGATCCCTGGGTTGGGAAGATCCCCTGGAGGAGGGCATGGCAACTCATTCCAGTGTTTTTGCCTGGAGAATTCCAGGGACTGTATAGTCCACGGTGTTGCAAAAAGTTGGACACGACTGAGCAACATTCACTTGAAGAGATACAACAGCAAAAGAAAAAGAAAGTATCACCTTGAAAACAGAAAGATTGAAAAGAAGCTGAGACTATTTCGGAGACCATCTGCTTGATATCCTCCAAAAGATGCAAAGGAATTGGCTACTAGGAAGAGCAGGATGTAGGATGAGATAAAGGCAGAGACGCAAAGGAAGGATGATATGCCAATTAACACCAAATAAAATACCAAATTAAAACCCCCCTGGGAGTGAGAAAAGAATTGATACCGCAGAAAACGGCATCAGTGATGAGAGCTACTTTGAGTACTTCTCAAAGAAGGTAGAGAAAAAAATATCAGTGATGAAAATTATAACAAAGTGGTTAATAGATACAGAGGACAAGAATAAAGTCTACGGATTATCAATATTCTGGAGGGTAGAGGACATATAATAAAAACAGAAGTGACAAAAGCATAATAGGGAATTTTTTTTCACCAACGAGAACAAAAAAGCTGAACAGAACAATATCAACTTGAACAAAAAACCCAAAAGAGATCAGTGATCAAGGCTATAGTAATGAAAAGAAAGAAGCAGGATCTCGGGAAAATAAAGTTCAAGGATAAAGAAAATACTGTATTAAGATCCAGGAAGGAAAGCAGACTGACAGCTAAGCTTAACACTACACATTAGAAAAGAAGAATTATCAAGTGTTGAGGAAGATGACAAGGGAAATAAAAGCACATGAGCTTCTAAATTGCATAAGAAGAAGTAGAAAATTATTGCTTTGTTCTTAACTGACAATGAAAGAAATATGGATATAATTGCCTGTGTCACACATATAAGGCATGAACTAGAGAATTAAGTTCCAGAGAGGATTTTAAACTTCTAAATTAATGCAAAAGGAATAAACAAAGAAAATATAGTTTATAAAAAGATATAGAGAAAACTCTGTTAAGATCAATGAGAAAATGTAAAACTGGGTGAGAGATTATGTCAAACAAGCTAGATATGAAATGATCACAAATGCATCCTTCTATTGGAGGACACAAATTCTCAAGGTAAAATGCAAACATTAAGTTATGTGCAACTTCTAAGTGGTAAGTCTAAAATGATTAATGCTTATTCCGTACCTGCCATGTGTGTCACACTGTGCTGGCCACTTCACTTGCACCATCTCACCCAGTCCTCCCGACAACCGCAGCGGACAGGGACACTGGTAACGGTGAGCAACCTGCCCCAGGCTGAGCAGCCAACACAGTAGAGCTGGAATTTAAACCCAATCCAGTCTCAGGGCACATCTTTCTCAACAGTACCATCTACTGCACCTCAGGCGAAACCACACAATAAGGTTAAAGAAACGAAGCTTCCAAGGACTTCTCTGGTGGTTCAGCGGCTAAGATTTCACACTTCCAATGCCGGGGGCACAGGTTCGATATTGGCCAGGGAACTAGATGCCACATGTCTCAAATAAGAGTTCGCATGCCACAAACTAAAGATCCCCAGAACCACATCTAAGACTCGGCACAGCCAAATAAATATTTAAAAAATTAAGCTACCAAATATTTCAGGCAAACTCAATTACAGAGAAAGCAGAGGTGACAATGTTAATGATAAAGCGGAATTCAAGGCAAGAACATTTTAATAAGCAAGAGGTTGGTCAGATTAAATTGATAAAAGGTAAAACCTACACTGAATATTTAATAGTCATGAACTTATTGCAACCAACAAAATGAAAGATTTAAAGTAACAAATTAGCATGCCATGAAGAAAGCAACATAAATTACATAGCAAGAGGCTAGACAAAATTATAGTAAGCACAGACAAAAATAGCCAATTGTTTCTAGCTTCAGACATTCATACATAGGTGATAAAAACTATATTTAAAAAGCATGGAAACAATAAACACAAAATTGTTGATGGTGGTTACCACTAAAGGTAACCCAAGTAATAGGACATTGTTAAATGTGAGTTATTAGTAATGTTCTAATTCTTGAGTTGGGCAGTGAGTTCATAGGTGTTCATTATATAACTATGCTTTCCAAGTTACTCATATATCTAAATTAGTTTATATATACCATCTGAGCCACTAGGGAAGCCCGAATAATAAAAAGGAAAAAATAAAGAAAAAAGATTTGAATAAAGCAATGAAGTTGAGTTAATAACATTTAACAATTTTCACTCCACAGACAATAGAATAGTTTGGTAAATTCCAAATAATAATACAAATGTATATACTTTTTATTCTCTGACCATGACTATTAAAACCAGAAAATAATAATTTTCAACAGCAACAGCTGCAACTAACTGCCACATGGGAAATTAAAATCACCTTTATAAAAATATTATGTCAAAGAATAAAAGAAAATAATACAATTGCAAAATATTTTTAAAAACAATTTATAAAACTAATGGAAGGCTGCCAATGTTATGCTCAGAGAGAAACTTTTATATTCAAGTGCATTCTTAACCAAATAAGAAAGATGAAGAAAAAATAATTGACACAGCTACACAATTTGGAAAGAGAACAGAAAGAAGCCCATGGAAAGCAGTGAGAAAGAAGTAATAAAGGTAGAAATGAATAAATTAGCAAACAAAAATCATAGATTTGATAAAGAATTACGACGGCTTTTTGATTTTTTTTTTACAAAACCATAATAACATAAGCACATTATGGTATAGAAAATGAACAGATGTTTCAAAGCAGGTAAATAAACAACTTTAAAACCAAATCCAACATACACAGTCAGGCACGAAATACACTCCTATTGGCGTATACTTAAGTGTACATTATCACACAATCATATGTGAGTGTGTGTACACATGTGAATGCCTATCTATCCACACATAAATGCCTAATATGCAGTCACATGTTGGTTTAATACAAGACAGCATGTGTCTAAGAGCAAAGTAAGGAGGAGAAGCCTCAGGGATGTATGGACTCAGAGGCGGGCCAGGGCTCTCTTGGGTCCTTAAGGACGCAAGTTGGTCTTTGATCACGCAGTTCCCTCTCCCAGGCACTCCTATCTGCCCTGAATGTCTGGTGAACTCTTGTTTTAAGCCTCAGCAGGAGAGTCACCTCCTCCATGAAGGCTTCCTGATCATAGCTTGAACTTGGGAAGACTTGTCCTTCTTCCTCAGAGCCCCTGAATGCTTCTCTATCCTGACAGATGTGACGCAGGAGCACATTTGCAGACGTACATGCCAAGTCATGCAACCAGACCGTAAGCTCCCGAGGGCAGAGGCTCAGATTCCTTTTGTATTTCCAGCAACTGCCCAGGGCTGGCACACAGTAGGGGCCCTATCAATGCTCACGGAAAACAGGTATCACAGTCAAACTAGGTTTCGAGCTCAAACCTCTCCAATTCCAGCCCCTTGACTCCCACCCACAACACACACTCACACAGCAGAGGGGGTTTAATCCCCAACAGAGGCCCAAAATGTTATCAGTACCATAATGGCCTACAACTGCTGTGGCCTCAGACTCTTTGTGACCCCATGGATGGTAGCCCACCAGGCTCCTGTGTCCACGGAATTCTCCAGGCAAGAATTCTGGACTAGGTTGCCATTCCCTTCTCCAAGGAATCTTCCCAACCCAGGGATTGAACCTGGGTCTTCCGCATTGCAGGCAGATTCTTTCCCATTTGAGCCACCAAGGAAGTTCCTATTATAAGAATAACACATCTAAATGACAGGTAGAAGAAAGAGGTGGCATTTTTTTTTTTCCTGATGCTGAGGACAAAGAAGAAAAATCGCAGCACAGTAAATCGAGTGATGGAGACCGAGAGGTGGGCGCGTTCACCCCAGCTGGCGGCTCAGGGGCAGCAGACTCCTGTTCACGTCACAGATGAGACTCCCAAGTGGAGGCCAAGCACAGACACGTGGTGAGGGCTGGGCTGGTGCTCATCACCGGAATGAGTGAGGGAGCAGCCAGCTCCGGCCTGTCTTGTCAGGACCAGGTGCCGCCCGTACACCCCTCACACCATCATCACCACACACACATCACAGAGAATCTGGGCAGCGGCAAGGAGAGGGGCAGACACGGGCCCAGAAAGGAGGGACAGGCGAAGGCTTGGCTTCCTTCCTGATGCTTGTTTGTGTTTCCCTCAAGTAGCACTCTCCCAGGGAAGGAGTGGGAAGATCACGGGGTGTCTGCCAGGCTGATCTGGGTTCCAACCCTGACTGCCACTAGCCCACAGCGTGACCTCAGACAAGCTGATGGGCTCTGAGTCTGCATCCTCAGGGCAAGCTCGGGCTGAAAATACCCACTCTGGGGGATACCGCGGGGATAGAAGATGATCCATACAAAGTCTCGTCGGTATCAAGTAATGCAAAAGTACTTCATCAGCTCTAAATTTCTATGTACATATAAAAGAGTCATATAACTATCACTTTTAACCTAGCCCTTTGATAAGGGGCAATTGGTTATTCATTCGAGAAAAAGGAGAAAACGAAAGCACAGAGAGAGAGGCTTGGTGACTTGTCCCAGCTCTTCTGGGTGGACCTCTACGCTGGAGCGCCACGGTTGGCCCTCTGGTAAGGGACCGTTGTCCTTTGCATCAGGGCACAGACACGAAGCCAGGAGGAAGCCCAGGGGAGCCCCAGAGCCCTGGCATGCCTCCCATCTCCAAGTCCTCTGCCTCGCAGGTTCTTCTCCAGTTAGAACTGGACATGGAACAACAGACTAATTCCAAATCGGGACAGGAGTACGTCAAGGCTGTATATTGTCACCCTGGTTATTTAACTTATATGCAGAGTACATCATGAGAAATGCTGGACTGGAAGAAGCACAAGCTGGAATCAAGATTGCTGGGAGAAATATCAATAACCTCATATAGGCAGATGATACCACACTTATGGCAGAAAGTGAAGAAGAATTAAAGAGCCTCTTGATGAAAGAGAAAGAGGAGAGTGAAAAGCTGGCTTAAAACTCAACATTGAGAAACTGAAGATCATGGCATCTGGTCCCATCACTTCATGGCAAATAGATGGGGAAACAATGGAAACCATGACAGACTTTATTTTTTGGGGCTCCAAAATCACTGCAGATGGTGACTGCACCCTTGAAATTAAAAGATGCTTCCTCCTTGGAAGAAAAGCTATTACCAACATAGACAGCATAATAAAAAGTAGGGACATTACTTTGCCAACAAAATTTGGTCTAGTCAAAGCTTTGGTTTTTCCAGTAGTCATGTATGGATGGGAGAGTTGGACTATAAAGAAAGCTGAGCACTGAAGAACTGATTTTTTGAACTGGTGTTGGAGAAGACTTTTGGGAGTCTCTTGGAGAGCAAGCAGATCCAACCAGTCCATCCTAAAGGAAATCAGTCCTGAATATTCATTGGAAGGACTGATGCTGAAGCTGAAACTCCAATACTTTGGCCACCTGATGCGAAAAACTGATTCATTTGAAAGAGGGAGGAGAAGGGGACAACCAGAGGGTGAGATGGTTGGATGTCATCACTGACTGGATGGACACGAGTTTGAGTAAGCTCCAGGAGTTGGTGATGGACAGGGAAGCCTGACGTGCTGCAGTCCATGGGGTTGCAAAGAGTTGGACACGACTGAGAGAGTGAACTGAACTGAACTGATAGATGAGCTCAGATGGTTGGGTGGGGAAGCAGAGCCGACTTCCTAGGCCCACCCCCAACTGCATGGTTACTTTCAGTGGCCAATGCGGAACGCTGAGCAGCCAGTCACGGGCAAGCTCCCTCAGGGCCCGCGTGGCGAGCATGGATGGTGGAGTGGTCCCATGCTCCTGGGACACCCCAATAATGGGGGAGCACGAAGTGGCCCTTTGCCAAGTCAGCCTCCCCTCTTGTCTACCTCTCAGAGTGTCAGAATGAAGCTGTACCTTCTGGTGCCAGCTCTGGTCTGCAAATCTAGCGCAGGTGATCCTGGGTAGTGAGAAGGAAAAGGAAGAAAGCAGATAGTATTTGTGTATTGGCTGTGAGCCAGGTGCTGTACCAGGCAATTCACAAACTTTCTCTCTTAAATAGTCACAGCACCCCCCACTCCCCAAGTTATACCCGTTGCGCAGGTGAGAACATGGAGGTTATAGAGGTTAAGTCACATTCCTGAGATCATGCGGTTGCCAAGTGGGGAAGTGGAAGTTGAACTCAGGTTTGTCTGCTTCAAAAATCCGTGTTCTTTGTGCCCCCACACCCTTGGGCTTGCATGTGCTGGGCTGGGGAACCCTGAATCTATCAGTCTCGGCATCCAAGGAGCTCTCAGGCTACTTGGGGAGACAGTGGTGAGGACCAGCGCTCAGGTACTGGTCCTATCACAGTGTTCCTCCGTGACCCTGGGTGGTTCCTGGAGTGAGCTCTGGGACCCCCAGAGACACCCTCTTCCCCAGAGAGCTCTGCTGACATCGGGGGAACTGGGTGTGTCCTGCTCCTGGTAAAAGAGCCCTCTTGTTTCTGTCCTCACAGGTGCTGTTTGGAGTCTGTTCCCTGATCTCACCTCCCTCCTCTGTGGAGGAGGCAAGTACAGACAGGCCTGTACTCATCACAGGCTTGTACTCATTCATCGGGTAGCAGCCTTGAGACAGAGACTCCTGTGCCGGGCGACATCCCCTCCTCTCCTGTGCACACGCAGCCAGGTTGCCTTCGCCTCCATGGGGGTGCTGCAGCTGACTGTGCCCTGGTGGGTCTGGGGGTGGAAGTGAAGGCCATGCCCTGCAGGCTGGTTTGCAGGCCCTCCAGGCATGATTCTCACTCTTCCCTTGACCACCCTCTATGCTGGTCTGCTCCCTCCACACCCCTAGCCCCATTCTGGATCCCCTCATGCAGCCACTAAGCTCACCTGTTGCCTGGGCCCCATCCACACTGAGCTCTCGCTCTCTCAGGCTCTGGCCTTTCCCTGTGTGCTGCCGGGAGGCTTTCTGCCAAGCAGAGTCTGAGCAGGGAGGCTCCTGGTGTTCAAGGGGTTAGGACATGGGTCAGATGCTGGGGGTGCATCTGAAGACTAGCCAAGCCACTCTCTGGCTGTGTGAACCTGGACAAACCCTGCAGCCCTTCGGAGCCTCCATGTCCTCATCTGGAAAATGGGGATGATATCTGTCTTTGAGCCCACCTTACAGGTCAGTATGATGCTTAAATGGGGTCAAGACAGTAAGATGGCTTTGCAAACTGTAAAGTGCTGTTTGTGTCCAGTGAGTTTTTCCTGTGGAAGGAGAAAGCAGGCCCCACATGAACTAGAAGACCAGGCCTGGCTTTGTTTAGACTTGGGGGTTGGAGAGGGGAAGAGATGGAAGTAGAGGGTGAACCCCAGGGGTAGCCCTGTTCATGCATCTCTGGCCTCCTTGCTTCTCCTGGGACACCTGAGCCCTGAGCACCTCCTGCCTCGGGGCCTCTGCACTGGTGGAGCCCACATCTAGATCTAGCACCAGACTCTAAGATGCCCAAGTGCATGGTTTTCTCACTTCTTCAGGTATCTGCTTGGATCCATCTTCTTAGAGGAGGTTCCCTGATCACCTTTCCAAAATAGCATCCTTCCACCATGGATCCTGTAGCCTTATTTCCTTTCCCTCAAAGTACTAAGCACAACCTACCATTACATGTCTAATTGTCCATCTGTTTTTCTGTCTGTTCCCTCCATTAGAATATAAGCTCCATGAAGACTGGGATGTCAGTCCTCATACTCTCTATTTAATACCCAGAGGGCCGGGACATTGTGGAAACTCCATAAATATTGGTTAAGTGAGTGAATGTATCAATGAATATATGGATCCATCAGTGAATGAACAAAGCGATTGTGTCCAAAGTCTCCCACCTCTGAGTCCTGAGCCCTTACGTGGATGCAGTTCCCCTGGGCAGTGCAGAAAAGCTCCAGGGAACCATACCCAAGGTGGCCACGCTCCAGAGAGTCGGCGTCCACTGCAAGCCATCTCCCAGCTCCCCTTCTTGCCCTGAACCTGCCTGAAGGTGCCACTCCTGAACCAGGAAGAAGCTGAGCAGCAGCACCGGGCAGGTGTGGGAACTTCAGCTGGATCTGCCATAGCCAAAGGGCGGGGAGGGGCCTCCACTGAGACTCTGCCCAGGACCAGGGTGAGGGCCGTCCCTACCTAGGATACACCTTGGGCCTTGACCTGAGGCCAGGAGGACTCTGGGTGGTGAGTAGGGTAGGAGAAGGGAAGTGAGGTTACATGTTGCTTGAGGGAAAAGGCCCTTGATTGGCCCTAATCTCCCTCCCACTTGGGCTTCTCTGGTGGCTCAGAGGTTAAAGCGTCTGCCCGCAATGTGGGAGACCTGGGTTCGATCCCTGGGTTGGGAAGATCCCTGCAGAAGGAAATGGCACCCCACTCCAGTATTCTTGCCTGGAGAATCCCATGGACGGAGGAGCCTGGTGGATCCACAGGGTCGCAAAGAGTCGCACGCGACTCAGCGACTTCACTTTCACTTCCCTCCCACTGACTTGCTAGCAAGCTCAGGGAAACCCACTCCCCTCAGGGTCTCTTGTCACTAAAGTGAGAGGAGAACACAGTGACAACTACTGTGCCATTGCTGACTTTCTGGAAGCAGCCAAAAGCCATAGCCCGAAGCCTGCCCATAGCTTCTCCTTCCACAAAGTTCCATCAAACACCTATTCTGTATGTACTGGGCTCTGAGGGAGGCTTTGTGTCTACAAAGACAGGTTACAAATACTGCCTGTTCACTGAAGCATTAGTATACACTGGTAAATGAGGGAACAAGCTACAAAAGAGGGTGTCATTATTTCTGTGTGTATCTTTTGTGGGTGTGTGCACAACAGATCTACTACAACAACGACCACATTGAATAGAAAACTGGAAAGACATATATTAATCTAATAGCTGTTTGCGTGGTGATGGTATTTCCTTTTAACTCTGGGCTTTTCTCCCCCAAATGTTTTTGTATTGCACTTTATGCTGGGAAAGATTGAAGGCAAAAGGTAAAGAGGAAGGCAGAGGATGAGATGGTTGGATAGCATCACCGATTCAGTGGAGATGAACTTGGGTAAACTCTGGAGGATAGTGAGGGACAGGGAGGCCTGGCATCCATGAGGTTTCAAAAAGTCGGATACAACGACTGAACAACAAATACTTTTCAAATTAAAAATCAATAGAATGGAAGGGGGAGGGATAAATTAGGAGGATGGTATTAACAGATTCACATTGCTACATATAAAATAGTTAAACAGTAAGGACCTGCTGTATAGCACAGGGGATTATATTCAATATCTTATAATAACCTATAATGGAAAAGAATCTGAAAAAGAAAAAACAAATATGTAATAACTGAATCACTTTGCTGAATACCTGAATCATTGTAAATCAACTATACTTCAATTAAAAAATAATAATAAAAATTAATAGCAATGTCTAACCTATAATGAGCGCTTGTTGTCTGCCAAGCATTCTTCTAAGAGCCTTGCACAATTCACTAATTTAATCTCTGTAACAACCTCATGAAATGGGTCCTATTGTTATCCCATTTTAAATGTGAGGAACCAGAGAACAGAGATTAAATAACTCTCCCGGTCACCCAGCTCATAGGTAGTGAAGCTGGGATTCAAGTCTCTACCTCAGAGATCTGACTGAAGAGGCTGCACCTTCACACCTTCACCACACGGCCCCAGGTAAGCAGCAGGTGGCACCTTGATGGAAAGCACTTCTGGGTGGGGAAGGGAGGAGAGGCAGAGCCGGGCGGCGCGGGGCTCTGGTTGCTGAGGGTCTCCTGGGGAAGCCCTCTTTCTGCAGTGGGCAGGGACGTGCAGGATGCATGCACAGGATGAAATAGACCTCTGGGCAGAGGAGGCACGTGGACAAAGGCCTGAAGGTGGGAACAGTCTGGGGGCCATCCAAGGAAAGGCAGGACCTGAAGGTGGAGGTGGGGGGCTTTGTGTTTGGAGGAAGGAGGTGAGCCATCAGAGCCCAGATACAGAGGGTTTTGATTGAAGGAAGAGGCTGGGCTTTGTCCTAGGGCAGTGGGGAGCCAAGGAGTGTTTCCCAGCTAGGAGACACAGGTCAGATGGGGTTTAAGGATCCCTCCAGGGAACCTCCTTTCTTTCTCTCTCCATCCTCTGCTCCTTTCTTTCCCTCCCCTTTCAACATGGGTGCAGGGAGCCCAGGAGCCTTCTCACTCAACAGGCTTTCGTACCTTCCAGGCCATGTTCCAGGCCCTGCCCTGGGAAGATCCAAAAAGGACTGATTGAGTTCCCCTACCCCCTTAGTGATCTTATAACCGGCTAAAAGACCAATATTAGGACTCAAGGCAGTCCTCAAAGAGATGTCTAAAACTCACCATCCCACTGGCCTACCTATGGAGTCCCTGTGCTTTCTTCAAGATCTAGGACAAACATCACCTCCTCTGGGAAGGCTTCCCAGATGAACAGCTTCTCACACAGATTCCTCTATCTCTCCTCTGGGGCCCTCCACTCCTGGCACTGTCTGCCCCCACTGCTGGCCCTTGACTGGAGGTCCTCTGGGCCCTGACCATGGGTGAGCCCCCTCCAGATCTCAGGGCCTAGCATGGGTTTGGCCCATGGTTGGCATCCACAGAGTCCATTGACCTCCCTCCCTCTTGTCCATTTTGCTCCAAAGTTCCACGCTGCAGCCAGAGTGAACTTTCTAAAATGCAAATTGGAAGATGCGACTCCTTGTTGGAACCCTTTTCACAGCTCCCCAGGCCCTGGATGTGCCCTGCCTTGTTCTCCAGCCCCATTTTCCTGGACCACTTCCCTCTCTGCATCACACTCACTCCATCCCCCGTATGCTCCTTCCTCATCTGTGAGGCTCTCCTGCTTTCCACCTCCTGCTTCTCTCTGAATCCTAAGCCCTCCGTTTTCCACAAGGTTCCTTCTGCCCCAGGAAGTTGACCTCCTCCTTCCGTGAGGATCTAGAGGAAGCTTCAACTCACACCCACTTTCCACGCACTTTTCTTCTTTCACGTGACAAATCTGTGTTGAGTGTGTGCCGTGTGCCAGGCCCTGTGCAGGTCACATCATATCCTCCAAACCACCCTGGGAGGTGGGGGTTCTCTGCACCTGGCCCTTTCCTAGCATTTCCAGCCTTGCTGATTGCTGCTCTTTGTGCCCACGGGCACAACCCTGCCCTTTCTGCCCTCTCTGCCCTTTGCATGGAGTTTACTCCTTAGCAAAATGCAGGCTGAATCTCCCTCTTTGGGTTTGCTGAGTTGTTAACAGTAGTAGCAGTGATAGTAATAATAACACAGAGCACTGAGCACACTCAACCCAGTGCTGCACACACATCGACTCCTTCGCCAGCCCCACTGTGGGCTGGTCAGAGTGGCCAAGGGACTTGCTCTGCATCAGGTCTGTCCCAGGAAGCCCCCAGTGACCGTGGGCATCACTGACCACATCCAGCCAGGAGGAGGTGTGTGAGACAAGAATATGCCAGGCACGTTCCGGGGCGGCACGCAGACGAGCCTGGCTGGAGCTCAGGGCCCGTGTTTAATAAAAGATTAATGAAATTGTCAAATTGACCTTGTCAGTGTCTGCTCAATCCAATTACGTGGATGTGGCCCCTGTGAATGGGGTTAAAACGGGAGCACACGGGGAAGAGACAGCACTGCCCAGGAAACCCAGTGGGACAGTCATTCCTGCAGCCCAGCCTGCCAACCCAAGCCCCACCTAGGACCCACCGGCCACCTTTAGGGCACGGTGTCCCCTTACTCTGGAGGAACAGCAGCTGAGCACCCCCTCTCCACCAGACAGGGGTGTAGGCACTCTTGGCAGAGGCCCATATTCTCTGTGCCACAATGCACCAGGAATGAATCACATGGTGAGGAGTCCTTGAGAAGTCCTTGGTCTGCTGGATGGGACAGACATGGAAACAAATACAATTCACCAAATGTGAGCAGTGCCCTGGCAATCCAGGGGAGGCACACTTAGATGGACCTGGCACTCGATGAGTTTCCTGGAAAAGATGTCACCTAAGGGGAGAAGTGGTCCAGGAGCTCACCCAGAAGAGACAGATGGAAAGAGTGCGAGAGGGGAGAACCATCCTCAGGGGACAGACAGGCATCGGCCAGGAGGGCCCTGAAGGAGCAAAGCAGCTGGGTCAGTGGGGACTGGGCCAGCAGAAGGGAAGCACAGAGCAGCTCAGGGTGCCTGGAGAGGAGGGACTGGTGGGTCACAATGCAAGGGGAATGAGGCTATTCCCTGGGGCCAGAGCTTCCCAAGGAATGAGCCCCAAGTGTCCCCCATAGGTAGGGATGCTCAGCTGTCTCTGGAAGAGTCCCACAGAGCCTGGTTGGAGGGGTCAACTTCAAGGTCCTGAGAATGACTCCAAGGAAGATTCTGGGCACAGAGTGCCAGCAGCACTTGGTCCTGCACCTGGGCCTTCCTGCCATCCTCCCCCTCATCTGGGTTTGCTGAGTTCTTCCAACTGAATGGCCCTTCTCAGTTCACTGAGCAGGCTTGCATCCCTTTAACAACTAGACCATCACTATAACACTACAAGGTAGACAGTATCATTATTCCCAACTTACAACTGATGAACCTGAGGTTTAGGGGGACCAAATGCCTCCACCCAAGCCTTGTTCACAATGGGGCAAAGCTCATGTCTATTTATCTAAAATCCTATGCTCATTCTATTACTACCTGGCCACCTTTGAGGGCTTTGCTGTCAAAGGTCTGTATAGTCAAAGCTATGGTTTTTCCAGTAGTCATGTACAGATGTGAGAGTTGGACCATAAGAGAGGTTGAGTGCCAAAGAACTGATGCTTTCACATTGTGGTGCTGGAGAAGACTCTCGAGAGTCCCCTGGACTGCAAGGAGATCAAACCAGTCAATCCTAAAGGAAATCAACCCTGAATATTCATTGGAAGGACTGATGCTGAAGCTCAACCTCCAACACTTTAGCCACCTGATGCAAAGAGCTGACTCATTGGAAAAGACCCTGATGCTGGGAAAGGTTGAAGGCTAAAGGAGAAGAAGGCATCAGAGGATAAGATGGTTGGATGACATCACCAACTCAATGGACATGAGTTTGAGCAAACTCTGGGAGATGGTGAAGGACAGTGAAGCCTGGCATGCTGCAGTCCATGGGGTCACAAAGAGTCAGACACAGCCTAGTGACTGGACAACCTCTGAGGGAATGCAAGATGAAGAAGGCTGGATAGCTGGCATGACCAGTCAGGAGAGACGGCAGATTCTGGGTGGCTCCTCACTAGATAGCCATTACTTGTCTTCCTTCATCAGAGGACAAACCTGCCAACTGCATTTCTAGGGCTCAACAAGGCCCCCACATGTGAGACCCACATTTGGATGATGCTTTTCAGCAACATGACTCATGTTTAGCTACAGATTCCTATAGGAACAAGTATTTCTCTCTGGCCCTATCATAGTGCCCATGGGAGGGCAAGCCTCTAGTCCCCTCCCAGTGAAGGACATCACCACCCACCTGCTCGGATAAGCTAGAAACAGGGGAGTCATCACGCAGTCTGTCTCTTCCTCCCCTCCCTTCCTACCAAGCAAATCACAGTGGCTTAACCCTGAATATATATATCCATTCTATCCTGCCCTGCCCACTCCTTCATTCCCAGAACCCCTACTTTGCTCTGGTTCCCCAAGGTCTTGCAGGGACCATCCACTCAGCCTCTTTACTGTTTCCCAAGTCCAGTCTCAGCCTGTCCCGCTCATCATCTATCATTCCACCAGAGTGGTCCCTCTGAAACACCACTCTGACCATGTCACTCCCAGGCTCAACACCCTTCAATGACATCCCGTTACCACCTGAAGGCAAAGTCCACATGCCTGTTAAGCAGACATATGAGGCCTGCAGGCCTGGGGTCTCTGGCCCCCCATTACCCCACAGGCTTGTTTCTCAGCAGGCGCCACTCAGACCCTGCACTTCAGACCCCAAGCTGGACCTCTTGTGTTGCTGAGAAACCACCGAGCTTTTTCAGTCCCTCATTTATTTAACCCCCCTCCACTTCTCCAACTTTGAGCCTCTATTATATGAGAAGTCCTCTTTTAGTCATTGCTCTCATGACACTTCATTTGAGGATAATATTCAAACAATACATCGGGATGGGAGAAATATAAGGTAGCAGAAGAAGACAAGAGCATACCCTGGGGTGGGATGACATGTGCCTGTTCTTCTAATCACTGGTGGAGGAGAGCACTTCTAATGAGGGAGATGGAGGCAAAGATCTGGGGAGTCTGGGGGTGGCCCTGTGGATGTCTGCAGGGAGATGGATCCAGGGCCCCAGACCTTACCTCCCCCATGCTCCCTGCTTGGACATCTTAGGCTCCTCCTGGGGCCCACCTGAGAATCAGCTCAGCTATCACCTCCTCTAAGACACCAAGGGTGATCAACCAGCCCTTCTTCTATGCCCCTACAGCACCCCACATGACCTCAGGCCCAGCTCTATAACACTGAGGTGCTCTGGTTTTCTCTCTATTCATCCCCCTATTCATTCATTCATTCATCCATTTCTTGAATGAAAACCACTTGACTAGCCCCCAGGGGCCAGTCCCTGTTCTGGAACATGGAGTGCATCTGTCACTCCCCTATCCCATTGCCCAGGAGCTCCTGGGAGGCAGAGAGGCACTCTGCTGCCCCACCTCACTGTCCCTGCCTAGCATAGCACCTGGCCCCAAACAGCTTTGGTGAGTATTTGCTGAGTGAATCAACATTTCAGATCATTTTACTGGAACACTTCAGAGTAAATTTGGAGACTGGCATTCCCCTACTCAAGAGTAATTTAATAACCGCAAATGCCTTAACACAGTGGGGAGGTAAAAAGAAGGTGTGCATGTCCCTTATTGCTACAGGTAAAATAAATGGCATTTTTAATAAAGTGTCCCCATACAGCGTATAGAATATGGCCTCATGATGAAATAAATATCAGCTGAAATTATGCATTGCAAAGCATACTTTTTCTGGTCTTTCGGTTATTAAATTTAATCACTTTTGAGCTGTGGCCCTATGCTTCTTCCTAGAGGCAGGTACACTTTTGATTAAAATGTGGGCCCCAGAGCACTTTCACGGGGGAAGGCTGAGCTACGTCCCCAGAGGAGCTGCAGTGGAGCACGCGAATGGAATGACAGGGCCAAGGCAAGCGCCACGATTTGCTTCTCGCCTGATGGACGTGTTTATCCCCAGACAGAGTGCATGCAGTCACGGTGTATGGAAATCTCACAATTAAGGCAAAGTCTAATTAGAGACTGCATATTCAAAATACAAAGGGACCTCTGAATGGCAGCCACTCTAGTGGGCTCTGAAACGTGATTATTTCATTCTACCCCCTGCTTCAGCCACTAGTCGACTGAATTACAGGAGGGGGAGGCGGGTGCAACTTGCTGCCCTAATGGATTTTCTGGGGACAACTCTGCTTTCACAGCCCATAGAAATGCCTAGGTCCTTGGAGAAGAGCAAAGGTTTGGGATCTACCAGACTGGAATTGGAAATTGACTCTGCCCATGGTCGGGCTTCGCTGGAGGCTCAGATGGTAAAGAATCTGCCTGCAATGCAGGAGACCCGGATTCAGTCCCTGGGTTGGGAAGATCCCCTGGAGAAGGGAATGGCTACCCACTCCTTATTCTTGCTTGGAGAATTCCATGGACAGAGGAGACTGGTGAGCTACTGTTCATAGGGGTTGTAAAGAATCAGATACAGCTGACTGGCTCATACTTTCACTTCACTTTCTGCCCGTGATTACCGCTCCAGCCTCAGCATCCTTGTCTTCCTAATGGGCGGGCTGACAGGCATCTCATAGGGCCGTGGAAGGATCAAGTAAGGGTATTGTGGGGATGGAGTTCCAAGAGGTCATTCACCAGATTGGGTCCCATACACAGCCTTTGCCCCAGACCTGTCCATGCAGGTGAGAGGATGCTGTGCCTGGGACCAGAGTGGAGAGCCTAGAGGGTGGAGATGGTTTCCTACTACTACATCCTTCACCTTCACCCTTCATCTACTGGACCCAAGACAGGCTTCCACACCTTTCTCTCCTTAAGTACCCGATGCTGCTCTGAACAATCAATTTTACGTGTCCACAGAGGGTGCACACCAGGGATGAGCTGTTTCCTCTCATTCCAAACAGTCCTCTAAGCACAGGTGGCCTGTGGATCAGGGATAAGGCACTGTTAGCAAGGTTGGTTAAATCCAGAGTTCTGGCCTGGGGTCAGCAATGCTCCCTGGGGTCAAGAGATGAATTAGAAACTGTCCCTGCCCTCAAAGAAGTCACAGTCTACTCAGGAAGACAGACAGGAAAAGAGCACAGAAGTGTGTGACATCAATTTACATTCCAACAACATCTTACAGTTCAAAATGCCTTTGAGGACTTCCCTTGCAGCCCAGGGGTTAAGAATCTGCCTGCCAATGCAGGAGACACTGGGTTCGATCCCTGGTCAGGGAAGATTCCACATGCTGTGGGGCAATTATGCCCAGGTACCACAGCTACCGAGACTGCGTGCCTAGAGCCCATGCTCTACAAAAGAAGTTACTGCAGTGAGAAGCCTGAGCACCACAGCTAGAAAGTAGTTTCTCCTGCTCACGGAAACTAGAGAAAGCTCGAGTATGTAGCTCGTGAAGCAATGAAGACCCATCACAGCTAATAAATAAAAAAATTAATTAATTAAAGAGAGAAAATGCCTTCAATTGATCCCTTGTTTAATCGTCCCATGAGTCTGTGGAGGGGAGTTAATGCCAAGCCCCAGAGGACTCTAAGAGTCAGGCCAGATCTACACTCCAGGTACACGGTGTGTGTCACAAACCCCACTCCCATTACCCTCCTGGGGAAAATAAATGTATGGAACTTTTTTTTTACTTTCTGCTCTTTTCTTTGGATGTCTTTTTTGTTTGGTTGTTTTGAATAGTTAAGATGTTGCAGAAGCATCTTTTGCATTCTTTCCCATCCCCCACTGCCCTGATATGCTGGGCTGTATTTTTCCTGCCCAAGTTTTCAGACTATGCCTGCACACTCATCTGTCCATAAAAAAATCTATAGTATCATTTTGCATTATTTAGGATCTTACATACATAACCTCAAACTCTTAAGTTCCATTCCACCACTTGCTTTTTTGACTGCACAGTATGCTTTTGAGACTTATTTATGTGATCCATAGAGATCTGGTTCATTTCTTGCTATATGGCATTTCACTCTAAGAAGAAAATCAGCATATATGGATGCGTGGTGTGTGTGTGTTTGCACGCATGCACGTGCACGTGTGCATACACATTTGCATAATTAACCTGCTGTTGGACATTGGTTTCCACTCCTTCTATCATCCCATGTTGCTTTACAAGGAAATCTTGCACACGAAGGTGAACTTTGAACATGGCTAGACTCTGACCTGGGGAGGAAGAACACTCCTCTTGGCCACATGGGTCAGGGTCTGGCACCCAGCTGGCTCCATCAGTGCTGATTACTGGAAGGCATGGAGGATGTGATGAAAGAACAGTGGACTTGGTCTCAGAAGGACCTGGATTTGAATCTTGATCCTCTCACTTACTAGCTGTGTGATCCTGTGCAAAAATTCTAACCTCTCTGGGCTGCAGCATCCTCATCAGGAGAAATAAAGAGTAACACCAAATCCCTAATATTCTTGTTGTAACCATGAGTTACATGAAGTCTTCAGTGTGGATCCTAACATACAGGAGGAGCTCAAGAGCACTCATGGAAAGATCCCTGATCCCAGGCAGATGGGAGAGGCGTTGGTGGACTGTCAGCTTCCTTCTCACCCTGAATAAGGAAGTCTAGGTCAAATGCTCAGCCTTAAAAACAAAAGAAAAATGAAAAAGAATGAAAGGGAAAGAAAGAAAACAAGCCATCTTAAAGTCATAATTTGAAACCCAGGAAGCTACCTCCAAATCTGGCTGGGTTTCTTTCCCATCTGTGCCTTTGACTGGCTGACACTGGAAATCTGGACAGGGTGTACTTGGTCTTGGACCAGGCTCCCTAAAGGGCAGCCCCGATCCTACAAAGGCCATCTGTCCTCCTGGGCCCCATGGGAAGCAGCACCAGGCTGGGCTACAAAGGGTTAAATCTCTTCCTCCCTTAAGAGACTTGAGCCAATGAGGTTTTCTGCATAAATGGCCTATAACCATCTCCCAAAGCTCCTGAGCTCAGAAAAGTGCATGAGTCAGCAAAATGAAAATAATTTAAAGGGCCATTGGGAAGAAGAACTCCAGCCTCCCTCCTGCCCACACTGATAATCTCTCAGTAATGGTTCACATTTTTCACACGTAGGGCCAGGGAATTCCTCCGTTTTGGGAAGGGATGTATCCCAGGCTGAGATCTGCTGCCTCATGGGAGGGAGGGGAAAGGGGAACAGAAGGACATCAGGGACCCACCTCCCCACCTTCGTGTTTCCAAGCCCTGCCTTGGCCATCACGATGCTGTGAGGCCATGGCAGCTTCAGAGGCTGGTGGAGCAGGCATAGTCATGCATGCATGATGACTAAGGACACTAAGGCTCATGGAAAGGAAGTGCCAGGCCCACCCACAGCACAGGCGAGGGAGATGCTTTTGACCGAGTGTGTGGTCCTCTTTGCTTTTATCATGCAGAGAGGGAGGGCAGCACCCGTTAATGAGCACCTACTATGTGCCTGCCATGTGCGGAGCATTCTATGCAACAGCCCTAAAATGCTGTTATTCATTTTCCATACCTGTTAAATCTGAGGACCAGGAGGTCGAGTACCATGGTCAAGGTCATGCTACTGAAAAGCTGTGGAGGAAAGCTTCAAACCTGTAGCCTCATTTCAAACCCAGACCATTTCCTTGGCACCAAGGAGGTGTTTAGGGATGACCTGACACGAGACAAGTACAGGCCTGCAATCTGCACCCCGTCCCCGGACACATCTCATCTCCCCCGTCTCCTGGAGGGAGGTCTGCCACCTCTCCATGAGCTGAGTCCCCACCAGGGCCTGCACAGAGTGGGTCCAGGGCACAGAAGGTGTGTAAAGACCCAGCGACCCTGGGCACCCCCATGTGGATGGCTGCAGGGTTCTGCTCACAGCCTGATTCCCACCTGGCAGTGCCACCACTTCAGGAGGAAGGTGAGTGCTCACCCTCCCCTCACCATCTCTCACCTGGGTTATTCCACAAACACCCTTGACTCCTCTCTCTCCCTCCACCCCAGTCACCACACTGTGGCCAGCGGGATCCTTCAGCAGCTGAACTTGGTCCCCACAGCCCAGTACCTCAGCCTGGGACAAAGGCGCTCCCAGGATCCCAACACTGCCCGCCTTGCCAGGTGGCTCCCTCAATACCAACCTCATCTCCACTCCTTCAAACGCCTACCTTCTTCTACCTCTTGCCCCTTGTTCACATTGCACGGTGCTCACTATGTGTCAGCTACTGTTTTAAGTGCTTAATAGAAATTAATTTAATACTTATAGGAACTGAAATTTCCATTTTATGGAGGAAGGACCTGAAGCCCAAACCAAATAAATAACTTGCCCAAGGTCACAGAGCTGGCAAGTGGTAGATCCCCGAGTCAGACCCAAGCAATGTGAGGTCAGATTCCTCAGATTTGACCTCTGCCAAATCCTTTCCTCCTTTCTTGACCTGATGACAGTCTATCCTAGGGGAACAAGACCAAGAAGGTCTCATAACACCCTCTGAAGGACTTTTTTCATCCCCCAAGTTCTTAAACCTTCAGGCGGAAAGAATGGCTTTGGTCTCTGGTTTCCCACAGCTCTGGTCATCAGGGGCCGGGATTCTAGGCAGCACTCCATTTCATCAGCACTGGACTCTGTGCCGGGCCTGGGACTCAGAGATGAACACAGTGGCCCTGACTTGGGGGGCTCACAGCAAGAAAGACGGACGCACAATGACGATACAGGCTGACAAGACCAACAGAGGGCATAAGAGGGTGCCACAGAGCAGGGTAGGCGGCCCCACCCAGGACAGAGAGGGAGCTCTGAAAACTTCCTGGAGGAAGAAGAAGGAGATGGTCATGGACCAGAGGCAGCTGGGGAAGGTTCACACAGAAGAAACAGCTTGTGTCCACGAGTGATCTAAGTTAACACATATCATGGTCCCGAAGACACCAGGCATTGGAGCCACTCCAGCTTCCTTGCCAGTCCTGGCTCCTCCTGGTCACAGCTGTGCCATCTTGGGTCAGTTACTCAACCTCTGTAAGTTAGCTTCCTCATCTGTGAAAAGCAGGTGGTCATAGTATCTGCTTCACAAGGTTGTGTGAGAAATTGAGCACCATAGTAAGTGCTCAATAAATACTAATTAAACAAATATTGTCCATATCTCTATCTCCTGCACCTAGCATACAGTAAGGGCTCCACAAAAGGGTATAGAGGTGAATTTACACAGTCTGGCCTTCAGTTTGCTGACAATCTCAGGGAAAGAGACAACTAGATAGACATTACAATGCAATGTTCCGAGTGTGAAGATGCTGGAAAGGCTGGGACTGGGAGATAAGGAAGGGAGGAGACCTGGAAAACTATAGAAGGCAAGGAATCCGTCTAAGGAGTGGTAGAAAAATGTCCTTAGAGGAAATATGTGCACTGAGTCTTCAAGCCAGGGGAGGATAGGTTTGCCATAGTTAATGACCCAGGCACGAATGAATGCTCATCTTGAAATAAAAGTGAGGCTTCAGGTAGATAGGACAGATTTAATGTCCCACACTTCTCATACTCCTTAGATACCTCCATTCCTGTGCAGAGGCTTCCCTGATGGCTCAGACAGTAAAGAATCTGCTGCAATGCAGGAGACCTGGGTTCAATCCTGGGGTTGGAAAGATCCCCTGGAGAAGGGGATGGCTACCCACTCCAGTATTAGCTTGTCTGGAGAATTCTGTGGACAGAGGAGCCTGGTGGGTTACAGTCCCTAGGGTCACAAAGTCAGACACGACTGAACGACTAACACTTTCACTTCACTTTCAATCCTACGGCAGGGGTCCTGGGCAGGGCTTCCTACCCAGTGCTGATCTCAGCTTCTCCATGAAGCTTCCCCAGGCACACCACTTCTCCACGTCACATACTTGATCTGCCTCCCCTGGTCTACTTTTTCCTTTTTTCATGGCACTCATCACCTTCTACATTCTCTTACTCACTAAGTTTACTGTTAATCTTCCTACGCATCTCATTCTACTCCCACTAGAGTTTAAGTTTTTCTGCATTTGTCATCACTGATATGTCTCAGGCATTTAGACTAGTGACTGACACTTAGTAGATATTCAGATATTTGTGAAATGACTGGATGATTCCATAATTACTCATGGAGGAACTTCTGGATATAGATGTTGATGAGGTTAGAATATTGACTCTCTCTCCCCATTAGCTAAAGGAATGGAAACATGACCAGATCCTTGGGTACCAGATCACATATGGCCAAAAGAGTGCATTCTGGGAAAGGGTTTGGAGCCACAGTTGAGATGTGACTTCCTGGTTGGACCCAACCAGCAATGCCTCTTGGAGTGCTGGGCAAAGACTATATATTCAACATGTTTAAGATGAATGAGGCGAGAGATGGACTGACAGACAAATCATTTCCTCATGGCCATTCTCATCCTTATGGTATAAACTCAACTGTTATATCTTAGAGGTCTTCCCTGACTACATGTAGGTAGAAGAGCCCTAGTTATGAGAATAATCCAGCTCAGAGAAGGTAATTGGTGAGGAAAAGTGGGGTCTTTGGTGGAGGACCACATGGTTCTTTTCTTTTCACTGACCTAAACATTTATTATTGATAACTTGGTGAAGATACAAAAGATCATATTTATACACTATAAAATTAGGAGGAAGAATAAAGCATAAAATGAAATTCCTTAAGAATCTCAAACACGCCAACATATGTATTGACAATTCACATAGGAAGAAGTTGATAAAGTATTTTTGTATAGAAAGCGAATTTCCCAAACTTCTTTAAAAATTCCAGACATTGGTGAAGTTGTGAGAAGTTGGCACATGAATGTCCACCTTGCTTGAGACATGGCTTAACCTTTTGGAGAGCAATACAACAAGTATAGATATAACAACACCATAGAAAAGACTATGAAAATGTTCTTGCCCTTTAACCCAATTAGCTCACTCCTAGAAATTTAAGAAACAAACAACTATAAATGATCATGACAGCATTGTCTCTAATAGTAAGAAACTGCTGCTGCTCCTGCTAAGTTGCTTCAGTCATGTCCGACTCTGTGCGACCCCATAGACGGCAGCCCACCAGGCTCCCCTGTCCCTGGGATTTTCCAGGCAAGAACACTGGAGTGGGTTGCCATTTCCTTCTCCAATGCATGAAAGTGAAAGTGAAGTCACTCAGTCATATCAGACTCTTAGCGACCCCATGGACTGCAGCCCACCAGGCTCCTCTGTCCATGGGATTTTCCAGGCAAGAGTACTGGAGTGGGATGCCATTGCCTTCTCCAGTAAGAAACTAGAGACAACAAAATGTACAGTGAAGAGATAAGGAGGTAACTGTGCCTGGAAGGGTATTAAAATGGTAGCTACATGCACTAGGCGGCAGAGGGGGAAATGCCTGCCATATGATGTTAAATGAACAAGGCAGGATCCAGGGAGGCTGGCTGACTGCCATGAGCAAAGAGGTGCTTCGTTGGACAGACAGGAGGGGTGCCTAGCAGTGAACGCGCAGTTGGACTAGGTTTTAGGGATTACGGCCGCATTTTCTTTTTTGGCTTTGACTTTCCTTAAATTTTGTTTTGTATTTTAAACACAAATGGAAAAGAAGATCTCAACCAGCTGGAATGTTGGGCCAAAACCAATAAGATGAAATGGAACTGGGTTGCATGCAAGATCCTGTATTTCATTTCAGAAATATATTTAAGAACACATGATTGAGGTGAGGAGGGTATACATAGCTGCTAAGCTGACGAAGGGAAGAAAAAAGGGAACAAAAAGAACCACATTTACTGCAGCCCAGAACTGGGAGAGTGAGGGCTGTAGGTTTGGCATGGCAGGCCAGTACTGTTACTGAAACAACCGCATATATCAAATTTAAGGTTAGGATACACGAACAGAGACACGCCATTCAGGAGCCAGAAATGACAACTGGCTCCTAGTTAGTACTGCTCACGCCCCTTCCAGAACATCTAGTCCTGAACCTCAGGTTTAGTGGCACATCTGTAAGACAGCAATCAGGATGGTCCGAGTTCTTAGGATTAGAGAACTGAGAGATACTGTGCCTAGGTGCGTTACTCACATTTTCTTATACAGTATGTAGATACAACCCTGTGAGACAGGTGTCATGGACCACAGCCTTGTCTAACTCAATGAAACGATGGGCCATGCTGTGTAGGGCCACCCAAGACAGACGGGTCATGGTGGAGAGTTCTGACAAAAATTGGCCCACTGGAGAAGGGAATGGCAAACCACATCAGTATTCTTGCCTTGAGAACCCCATGAACAGTATGAAAAGGCAAAAAGATAGGACACTGAAAGATGAACTCCCCAGGTTGGTAGGGGCCCAAAATGCTACTGGAGATCAGTGAAGAAATAACTCCAGAAAGAATGAAGAGATGGAGCTAAAGCAAAAACAACACGCAGTTGTGGATGTGACTGGTGATGGAAGTAAAGCCCAATGCTGTAAAGAACAATATTGCATAGGAATCTGGAATGTCTGGTCCATGAATCAAGGCAAATTGGAACTGGTCAAACAGGAGATGGCAAGAGTGAACTTCAACATTTTAGGAATCAGTGAACTACAATGGACTGGAATGGGTGAACTTAACTCAGATGACCATTATATCTACTACTGTTGGCAGGAATCCCTTAGAAGAAATGGAGTAGCCATCATAGTCAACAAAAAGAGTCCACAATGCAGTACTTGGATGCAATCTCAAAATGACAGAATGATCTCTGTTCGTTTCCAAGGCAAACCATTCATTATCATTCAATATCACAGTAATCCAAGTATATGCTCTGACCAGAAATGCTGAAGAAGCCGAAGTTGAACAGTTTTATGAAGACCTACAAGACCTTCTAGAACTAAAACCCCAAAAGATGTCCTTTTCATTATAGGGGACTCATATGCAAAAGTAGGAAGTCAAGAAATACCTGGAGTAACAGGCAAATTTGGTCTTAGAGTACAGAATGATGCAGGGCAAAAGCTAACAGAGTTTTCCCAAGAGAACACACTGGTCATAGCAAATACCCTCTTCCAACTCTACACATGGACATCACCTGATGGTCAATACCAATTTCAGATTGATTATATTCTTTGCAACCAAAGATGGAGAAGCTCTATACAGTCAGCAAAAACAAGACCAGGAGCTGACTGTGGCTCAGATCATGAACTTTTTTGCCAAATTCAGACTTAAATTGAAGAAAGTAGGGAAAATCACTAGACCCCCTTTCAGGTATGACCTAAATCAAATACCGTACGATTGTGCAGTGGAAATGAGAAGTAGATTCAAGGGATTAGATCTGATAGACAGAGTGCCTGAAGAACTTTGGATGGAGGTTATGACACTGTACAGGAGGCAGAGATCAAGATCATCCCCCCAAAAAAGAAATGCAAAAAGGCAAAATGGTTGTCTGAGGAGGCCTTACAAATAGCTGAGAAAAGAAGAGAAGCAAAAGGCAAAGGAGAAAAGGAAAGATACACTCATTTGAATGCAGATTTCCAAAGAATAGCAAGGAGAGATGAGAAGGCCTTCCTCAGTGATCAGTGCAAAGTAATAGAGGAAAACAATAGAATGGGAAAGACTAGAGATCTCTTCAAGAAAATTAGAGATACCAAGGGAACATTTCATGCAAAGATGGGCACAATAAGACAGAAATGGTATGGACCTAACAGAAGCAGAAGATATTAAGAAGAGGTGGCAAGAATACACAGAACTATACAAGAAAGATCTTCATGACCCAGATAACCACAATAGTGGGATCACTCATCTAGAGCCAGACATCCTGGAATGTGATGTCAAGTGGGCCTTAGGAAGCATCACTATGAACAAAGCTAATGGAGGTGATGGAATTCCAGTTGAACTATTTATTTCATATCCTAAAAGATGATGTTCTGAATGTGCCGCATTCAATATGCCAGCAGATATGGAAAACTCAGCAGTGGACATAGGACTTGAAAAGGTCAGTTTTCATTCCAGTCCCAAAGAAAGGCAATGCCAAAGAATGTTCAAACCACTGCACAACTGCACTCATCTCACACGCTAGCAAAGTAACGCCCCAAATTCTCTAAGCCAGGCTTCAACAGTACATGAACTGTGAACTTCCAGATGTTCAAGCTGGATTTAGAAAAGGCAGAGGATCGTCCCAGCACTGGGACGACCCAGAGGGATGGTATGGGGAGGGAGGAGGGAGGAGGGTTCAGGATGGGGAACACATGTATACCTGTGGTGGATTCATTTTGATGTTTGGCAAAACTAATACAATTATGTAAAGTTTAAAAATAAAATAAAATTAAAACCAAAAAAAAAGAAAAGGCAGAGGAACCAAAGATCAAATTGCCAATATCCACTGGATCATCAAAAAAGAAAGTGTTCCAAAAAATATCTACTTCTGCTTTATTGACTATGCCAAGGCTTTTGACTGTGTGAATCACAACAAACTGTGGAAAATTCTTCAAGAGATGGGAATGCCAGACCACCTGACCTGCCTCTTGAGAAATCTGCATGCAGATCAGGAAGCAACAAAACTGGCCATGGAACAACAGACTGGTTCCAAATCAGGAAGGGAGTACGTCAAGGCTGTATAGTGTCACCCTGTTTGTTTAACTTATGTGCAGAGTACATCATGTGAAATGTCGGGCTGGATGAAGCACAAGCTGGAATCAAGATTGCCAGGGGAAATATCAATAACCTCAGATAGGCAGATAATACCACCCTTATGGCAGAAAGCAAAGAAGAACTAAAGAGCCTCTTGATGAAAGTGAAAGAGGAGAGTGAAAAACTTGGCTTAAAGCTCAACATTCAGAAAACTAAGATCATGGCATCTGGTCCCTTCACTTCATGGCAAATAGATGGGGAAACAATGGAAACAGTGACAGACTTTATTTTCTTGGGCTCCAAAATCACTGCAGATGGTGACTACAGCCATGAAATTAAAAGACGCTTGCTCCTTAGAAGAAAAACTATGACCAATCTAGACAGCATATTAAAAAGCAGAGACATTACTTTGCCAACAAAGGTCCGTCTAGTCAAAGGTATGGTTTTTCCAGTAGTCATGTGTGGATGTGAGAGTTGGACTTTAAAGAAAGCTGAGCACTGAAGAATTGATGCTTTTGAGCTGTGTTGTTGGAGAAGACTCTTGAGAGTCCCTTGGGCTGCAAGGAGATCCAACCAGTCCATCCTAAAGGAAATCAGTCCTGAATATTCTTTTGGAAGGACTGATGCTGAAGCTAAAATTCCAATGCTTTGGCCACCTGATGTGAAGAACTGACACATTGGAAAAGACCCTGATATTGGAAAGATTGAAGGCAAGAGGAGAGGGGTCGATGGAGGATGAGATGTTTGGATGGTGTCATGGACTCAATGGACATGATTTTGAGTAAACTCTGGGAGTTGGTGATGGACAGGGAAGCCTGGCATGCTGCAGCCCATGGGTTGCAAAGAGTCAGACACGACTCAGTGACTGAACTGACTGAACTGAGACAGGTATAATAGTCTCATTTTTAAGATGAGAAAACTAAAGATAAAGGAGATTGAGAACTTTTTCAAGGTCATATACTCATAAGTGGCAGTAAAGATCTGAACACAGGGCTATCCAAATCCAGAGTATTCACTCTGTTTTTTTTTTTTTTTTTAATTCTTTGATTTCTGGGCATCACTTTTATTTTGGCAGTGATTATTACCATGCCTGCATTTTATTCTGGTTTTCTTCTTCTTTTTTAATAAATCTTTTGGCTACACTGCACAGCATGTGGGATCTTAGTTCCCTGACCAGGGATTGAACCCACATCTTCTGCATTGGCAGCACAGAGTCTTAACCACTGGACTGCCAGAGAAATCCCCAGAGTCCTCACTATTTCCTGTGCAACCTTCCCTAGGTGGGAAATGGCAGAATGGAATTCAAGCTCTTTATTAGTCCACGAAGGAACAAGATTGCCCCTTCAACTCTGCAGAGGGTTATGAGCATTCTGCGTGATTTCAGAAGAGAGAATTTGAGTGGCCTCAGAAGTTTCAGTCAAGTAGATTTTTAGCTCAACATAAAAACTTCTTAGTGATGGCAATAATTGGATGGACTCTTTGGTAGGAAGATGAATTCTGCATGCCTGGAGGAATGGGCATTTACTTTCAGTAAACAGGAGATCTGGATGGAGGACCTTAACATTCACTTTTGACACTTAGGTTCCATGAGCCTATGAAGCTGCTTGGCAGAAACTGATTCATCCCTTCAATAGAAGTGATGAAAAGATCTGTTGATATGTCTATTTGCAGATATAAAAGTAACAATATGTCCAAGGTAAACAAACACATTGATCCAGAGAAAACTATATACAGAAAATGAAATGAATTCTGCTGGAAATTCTTACAAGTTAAGCTTTCAGTTTGTATAAACAAGAAACCAAATTCTGGAGAGATGTGCAGACTCGGAAATAACCAAAGGAATTAGAATGAGGTACTGATTTTCACTGTTAGGTTGGAAAAATAATTTAAAACATAGTCACATGCATTATATGTATCAAGAATGATAAATTTGCTACTCCTGTTGACCCAGGTAAAATGAACCCAAGAAAATGACAGAAAATATAAAGGGGAAATCTAGGCACACAAAAATCTTCATAGACATTTTATTTATAAACAACCTAAAAATTCAAGGAAGGGCAATGGGCTGGCTAGTGGTAGCGTGGAGGCTGAGGTGGGTGAATAAAGCTGGAAGGTGGACTGTGAGCCTAGTTGCCCAGCAAAGGGAAAAGCCCATGAGTACTGAGCACTGTGGGATGAGCACAGGATGTCTGGAGGGCCAAAGGCAGGTTTGAAAGCCAAGGTCACCATGTAAAAGGTCAGAGCAGGTCAGAGACAGGATAGGCACACACACAGGTGAGGCCTGAAGGAGTGTGAGGAGAGGAAAACCAACATTAACACTGGTGGCCATTCATCCACTCTCGTTAGGGTACCTTAATTACATCCTCAGTCCTCCTAACAACCCCCAAACTAGGCACTACTTTCTCCAGTTTACAGATGAAGCCAGCGTTCAGAAAGCTGCAGGAACTCGCCTCAAGTGAGGTTCCAGGTGTTAGAGTTGGGACCTGATCTCAGATGCATTGAACTTCTAAACTCAAGCTCATTCCATCACTGCACTGGACCCAAGTATGCAGAGAGGCCTTCTGTGGACTGGCAGCCCTGTGGGTTGGCCCCACAGCCGGCCAGGTGGCTGACCCAACTGTAGCTTGATGTCCATTCACTGGGTGGATGTCCGAACTGATGCCTATACATTTCATGGAGCAGCAGGGAAATATGTTAAACAGAAAGGGAAGGATATAAACTTGATCATACGCTATGACCATAGGTATGTAAAATACACATTTATGCTCTTGAACGAAGGACTAGAAGAAATACATCACAATGCTTGCATCTGTGCAATTTGGAATGTTTCCCCTATTTTCCCAAAGATTTCTATAAAGTGGTTTTCATTTCTTCATAATTTCCAAAAAAAGTCATAATTTAGAAATGCATCTAAGAAACCCATGGGCACAGAACAGTCACTAATACTGTTATTTACCTCATCTAGAAAGTAAAAATAAGCCACATCTTTCTGTTTGGTTTGGCAACAGAGAACTCATGGCTGGGACTTCTGAAGACAGGATCCAAACCTCATCAATTCAGGCTCTGCCAACTCAGGATTGACTGTTCTGTCCTGCACGCTCACTGGCCTGTCACAGGAGGCAAAAGGAACAATCTAAGTGTAAAAGCAATGGGAAATCATTGACGCCTACACTGAAAGTCACCTTCTGCATCATGTCCACAGCATTTGGTGAGCATGGAAGTGTAACTTTGGACAAAGCTTGTGGGCAGATCCTCAGCTATTTAAGAGGAAATTTATTCTCAGTTTCAAATATTGCCAGGCACTTTAGAAGGCGCATGTCTTTTTACTTAGGAAACATTCTTGCTCCTTTATTAAAGCAGGACTTCTAATGAGCCTACTAGACTGGTGTTATTCAAAACTGGCCTGGTGTGTGGTGTGCATATTCAGTCATAACCAACTCTTTGCGACCCCCTGGACTGTAGCCAGCTAAGCTCCTCTGTCCATGGGATTTCCCAGGCAAGAATACTGGAGTGGGTTGCCATTTCCTACCCAGGGAATCTTGCCAACCCAGGGATAGAACCCGTATCTTCTGCATTGGCAGGTGGATTGTTTACCATTGAGCCACGGGGGCAGATATTGGCAGTACTGTTAAAATACATGTTTCCAGCTCTATCCCAGATCTACTGAATCCAGCTCTCTAAACCAAAGCCCAGGAATCTGTATTTTAAGTACCTCAGCAAATTCTTAAGATTGGGCAAGTTTGGGAAATTCCCTGCTACATGAAATGAACTTGAGTTTTGTGTATGTATTTGAATGTAATGAAACTGTAGATCCCCATGAATGGTACTGTCATTTCCCATCTCTCCAAATGGCTTGAATTAATGAGACCAATTTCCATTGATTGGTTACTAATGTTGGGACTCTCCTAAACATGCTCTGAGATTACATGGCTAGATTCTCAGCCCAGACCATAATATTCCACTCAGCTTTCAGTGGCAATCAAAGGGCAGATTTTGCCTAGATCTGGATTCTGACTCAGCTCCACCACTGACAAGTCTGAGACCCTGGCCAAAAAGTTATTTAACCTTTTCTGAGTCTATTTCCTCTTTTGTATGAATATAAGAACAGTGGCCCTGCCTTCATATAAGAGTCACAGTGCATCAGGTGTACAATAGGTGCTCAAAAAGTCTCAGTCTAACTAGGGTATAAAAACACCTGCCCCACCCATCCAGATTCCCCATCAGAAACAGCTCTTAAGTCCTTTCTTGTCACATCCATGTCTGATTTTATTCTGCCTTACAAGCTAAGGATCAATAACATCTGCATGGCTCTTTGAGACTCATTTCCCAGATATTAGCCAGCTCCTTTTCCAGATATTACCCAGATTACTTTCCACAACAGTGCTGAGTTAGGAATCATTACCTCCACTTTAGAAGAAATGAGCTCCAGAAGGGTCAAGTGACCTTCTGAAGAGTGGTAAAGTCACGACGTGAACTCAGACCCCACAGTCTCTCACAACCCTGCTCTGTCTCTGATGTATAAGCTGTACATTACCTAAAGCACTTCCACGTCATAGCATTTTAAACATATATTTCCATGACTCTTGCCACACTGTCAACCTAAAAGTACCTTTCAGCAGGTATCATATCATATTGGTCTTTGTAGGGAAATGCATGGAGGCTTTCAGTGTTTGTCATGCTTAGGGAGCAAAGGGGATAAGCTCAAATATGATGTATGCTTTTCCCAAGCCTCTCATGCATTCCACATTACTAATGCCCAAGCTGCCCCCGCCATTTAAATGAATACATCTTAATAAGAATAATTTACTGAATTCTATTAAGTGTCACAAACTCTGCTTACTTAATCAATTAACTTATGCTAGACACTTAGAAAAGTCCTGGCACATATTAAGTATCTGTTATTGTTGTTATTATTATTTAATTATTCACAGAGCCTGTGTGGTATGCATTATTTTCCTCATTGTACTGGCAAGGACTTTGAGAAGTTAAGTGCATGGTTCAAGATCACATTGCTAGTCTGTGGAGAGCTGGGAAAACACCATAAAAGGAAATTCACACTTATACAACCTATTAGCAAGCATATAATATTTCATGTTAGAGAGAATTATTTTATGTACTAAAATAAAACTTCTCATAAAGGTAGCCACATCCACTATTCACCCTAGTGACCCTGAGCCTTTGATTACAGACCACCAATGACCTAATGGTTTAGTAGATAAAGCATTAGAGAAACCAGACGCCAAAGTTTTCCAACCAATGTCTAAAAGCCAATAACCAGAAATGACTGCCAATATTTATTGAGCAGCACACACACACACACATATATATGTGTGCATGTGTATATATATGTGTGTGTGTATGTGTGTGTGTGTTGCTCAGCTGTGCCTGACTCTTTGCAACCCCATGGATTATATACATTCCACGGAACTCTCCAGGCCAAAATAGTCAAGTGGGTAGCCGTTCGCTTCTCCAGGGGATCCTCCCAACCCAGGGATGGAACCCAGGTTTCCCACATTGCAGGTGGATTCTTTACCGGCTGAGCCACCAGGGAAGCCCGATGCTGACTTCATAGGCACAGGCATTACAGAAAGGAAGTGTCAATCAACAGGAAGATCAAATGTGGTTTGCTTGATTGTGCACCAGGCACTTTAGAGATGCAGGTACTGAATGAGATACAAATTACGCAACTTGAAAGATCACTTGAGATACAAGATAGGATAAATGAAGTGACACCAGGTGATGTTGCCTCCAACTTCCTGAAGGTGACCCTGAACCACATCTAAATTACCATCCCCTCACACTCTTTTACAGATTGACTCAAATTATCAGGGGAGCTGAGTCTCAGATCACATTGAGGGAGAGGTGACTGGACCTAGATCTGTCCTCTGAGGTAAGAGAAAGTAATCTGCTTCAAGACAGCCCTTCAGATCTGCAGACAGAAGTTACATCCATTATGAATTTTCTTTCCTTCAGCCTGAATGTTCTGCCCCTCAAAGGACACTGGTCATGTCCATTGTACACTTAATATCCATCCTTAAATAAATGAGGATAAAGATTGTCTACAGCAAAGAATTAATGAAGCTTTATTATAGAACAAAATAGAGGAACAAAGATAGAAGTCCTTGAATGGTAAAAATATCAGCTCAAATTCTTGGCCGAGTGATAGGCAACTCAGAGTCACTTCATCTCCTTCCAAAAGGACAGGATTTTCACCATCCCCGGAACAACTCTGGTGCCAGGTTGCTGCCTGAATCTCAGCAAATCCATCTGCGGTCTTTGGAGTGAGAAGTCCAAGTTCAGAACAGGCCGGCTGACCCCAGAACCCTACTGGCTCCTGGCCCGCACACCACCATGCATGGTGGGGTCTGATCTGGACAACACCATCGCCCGCAAATCACACGCCAAGCAAGGAAAACGAGAAGGCTTTATGAAAAATCCAAAGTTTATTGCAAATTGTATTTTGCTTCCCTTCGTTCTTCATTTTTACAGGATTTATTGATATCCATGATTTTTTCACAGATGTACTTGTTGACTTTGGAGAGTCTCTGTGCAATTTCAGTTTCATCCACAGTTTCTTGTGCTATTCTGTCATACAAACACTCTAGACAGGGAAAAGAAACAAGAAGGCCAAGGATTAATGGTGCATTCAAGTACATATCTTTACGGGAGAGAAAGGAAAATGTGCCTCCTGACATACTTCCAAAGTACCAATTCACATAACTGGCACAGCTGCCTTTTAAAATTTTCAACACAAAATGTACTGAGAAAAAGAGATCTACACTGTAAATTTATACTTTAAAAATAAAGATACAATGCCTATGTGCCCACTCCCCTGGTTAATGGGGTCCCTCTGAAGCTCCCAGACACTCCTCCCCCATCCTACCCTCTCCTTGTCCTCACCAGAGGTAACTGCTCTCCTGAATTTCTTTTTCATGTTAACACATACGCACACATCTTTATGCAGATGGTGACTGCAGCCATGAAATTAAAAGACACTTGCTCCTTGGAAGAAAAGCTATGACAAACTTAGATAGCATATTAAAAAGCAGAGACATTACTTTGCCAACAAAGGTCTGTCTAGTCAAAGCTATGGTTTCTCCAGTAGTCATGTATGGATGTGAGAGTTGGACTATAAAGAAAGCTGAACACAGAAGAATTGATGCTTTTGAACTGTAGTGTTGGAGAAGACTCTTGAGAGTCCCTTGAACTGCAAGGAGATCAAACAAGTCCATCCTAAAGGAAATCAGTCCTGAATATTCATTGGAAGGACTGATGCTGAAGCTGAAACTCCAATACTTTGGCCACCAGATGCGAAGAACTGATTCATTGAAAAAGACACTGATGCTGGGAAAGATTGAAGTCAGGAGGAGAAGGGGACGACAGAGGATGAGATGGTTGGACGGCATCACCGACTTGATGGACATGAGTTTGAGTAAGCTCTGGGAGTTGGTGATGGACAGGGAAGCCTGGTGTGCTGCAGTCCATGGGGTCACAGAGTCGGACATGACTGAGTGACTGACACATCTTTAAATAACGTATCATCTACTCTTCCCCTGTTTTGAACGTTTTACAAGTGTCTCCCTACTCTGTATATCCATCTGACTTTCTTTTTTTCCACTCAGTGTTGAGAGCTACCCATGCTGAAGTGTGAGTGCAGCTGCAGGTCATTTCTTTTCACTGATGAGTAGTGTTCTATTGTCCGACTAATCCACCACTGACTGACCCACTTTACTGTCAGTGAATACTTGGATTGTTTGCTGTGTTCTGCAATTACAGGCACTTAGGCTGTGTGTCCTGGGGCAGACGGACAGGAAATGCCCAGTACGGGCCTTGGCTGGACCTGCCCACTGTTACAGTGTACGCATACTGAATTCTGAAGGCTTCCTGGTGGCTCAGCGGCTCAGCTGGTAAAGAATCAACCTGCTGACGCAAGAGACGTGGGTTCCATCCCTGGACTGGGAAGTCCCCCTGGACTAGGAAATGGCAACCCACTTCAGTATTCTTGCCGGGAAAATTCTATGAATAGAGGAGCCTGGTGGACTACAGCCCATGGGGTCACAAAGTCGGACATGACTGAGTGTGCACAGACACACACACACAGCCCATGTCACCCCATGGGCTGTAGCCCACCAGGTTCCTCTGTTCATAGAATTTTCCCGGCAAGAATACTGGAGTGGGTTGCCACTGAACCACCAGGAAGCCCTCAAAGTTCAGTATGCATACATCTTAACTGATCGTTAAGGTTTAGGCCACCTGGTGGGTGTGAAGTGGTACCTCAGGGAGGTGATCACTAATGAGGCTGAGGACGGCCACTTGCACTGACTCGGCCATTTGCCGAGATGAGGCAGAGAGTGAGCCCCAGACGGGACCTGACTGGAACCTGATGGTGGCCTACTTCCTAGCCCGGGGACCTGAGGCAAATCATTGCCCTAGATTCCTCACCTACTCAACAAGGATAAGAAACCACATGTGATCTTTTTTAAGGCTGCCATGAAGGATGTGATACAAACATTTTGCAATTCGCAAGATTTTGTCACACTGTAAGGAACACTATACCTGTATGGGGTTGTCCTAGTTATTTTATGTATATGCCGTTGTTTGCTCCCAGGGCCTAGCACAGTGCTTGGCACAGGGGCAAGAGGAAGTAAATGCTTGTTAAATGAATAAAAGGAGGCATGAATGTTTTTCTAAGGAAACCCGAGGGGACATGATAATTCTGCACATAAGGGGACTACGGCTGTGAGTGGGAATGAACCACTGGGTATGTAGTCCTGAGCAAGATTTTTAACTTTGTTGTACCTGATCCTCCTTGTCTATAAAACAGGAATGGCAACCCAGTCTCGAGGAACTGCTATGCAGGATGAGCAAAGTCTTCCCTGGAGGAGGAGATGGCAACCCACTCCAATATTCTTGCTTAGAAAATTCCATGGACAGAGGAGCCTGGTGGGCTACAGTCCATGGGGTTACAAAGAGTCAGACAGGCCTGGGCACACACGCATGCACACACACAAAGTCTTGTCTACCAGGCCAGTGCACAGCAGGCAATCCAGTCAGTGGTGCAGAGCGTCAACACCAGCAGAAACCACGGAGACTAACTTGTGCTAACTCCTCCACCCACGTGAGACAAGACCGAAGCCTGGAGAGCAGGTAAGTGTGGGCACGATCCCCTGCGGTCTCTGCACTGAGCCCTTCCCTGGGGACACAGCCAGCCTGCCTCCTGCTGCCACTCAGGCTGCGGGTGTGTGTGCTACAGGCCTTCTTTCTCTGAAGCACGTCTCCTCCCTATGGAGAAGGGTTTAGAAGCTTTCAGCTGACCTTCACTGCTTCCTGACCAACCTGCACTTTGTCTCGTGCTGGCCCTTCCACGGGGACTGAGACGAGAAGGCAGGTAGCCTTGTCTCACCAGTCCTACCTCTGCTGACTCCATTTCCCGCCCCGCTCCAGGCTGGCCCACAAATCAGTCTTTGCTCATCTCCTTCCCAATTACCTTGGCCTCATCCTTCACCTGACTAAACCCTGCTCATTTTTCTAGATTCATTCATCTTGGAATCTCCCAGGTTGAGCCAGAGACCCCACTCTGCCTGCATTCTTGGTGCTCCCTGACACATCTGGCTTGTTCCCTATCAAATCCCTGACCGCAGTCTAATAAAATTGTGACCACACTGTCTCTCCTACAGACTAGAACCCCCTGGGGGTGCCCTCTCCAGCCCTGGGCCAGGGTAAGGCAGACAATTGCAGTGATGTTGCTGGAACCTGAACCAAATGAGGGGTGTGTCCTGCGCAGAGGACTGTCTCTAAGTTCAGGGGCTCGAATCTGGCTCTAAACCTAGTTGCTGGGCCACCTTGAGTGGGAAACTCTCTGGGTCTCAGTCTCACGGTCTGAAAGCAGGTCAAATCCGATCATCTAAGGAGATTCTTCCAGCTCCAGGGCTCTAGTTCTCTGGAAGGTAACAGGGTAGGTGAAGAGGAAAAGGAGAGAGGAGGGGGCAGGGGAGTGGGTGTGCTGGCCCCAAGAGGCCCCTGCATGAGTCAGAGAAGAGGCAGATGGAGGAAGGTTTTCAGCGGCCTCCACAGAATACCAATCACTCTCGTTTCCTGGGGGTAAGAGCACTGAATGGCCCCCGAGGTTGATTAAAAGGCTTTCATTAGGCTCCAGATATTAATCACCTGCAGTTGCCGGGAATGTCTCCCTCTGTGAGGGAGCATTTGAGATTATTGCTTAATTAACAAAGTGTATAACAGCGTTAATGTGTCCTATTAAAAAAGTTATAAAAATTAACCAGAACTCAATGCTGTGGCTCATTTGAAAACTCAGACAGTCTGCAAAAGGTCACTTGACCTTAATAAGGGTTTAACTGTCATTCTGGAGCCTGTCATTACAGTGAGACACCCCTCCAGCCCTTCTGCTCTCACCTTTCTAAAGTGATGTCCGTGTTCACCCCATTCCCCGGCTACCTGGTGAAGAGCGACTTTCAAACCAAAGAGAAGAAAAAATCCTCACCAACCCTGTGAGCACCAAGGCTTTTGTCATTTTGACATGTCCAATGTGCGTAAATGCGGTAAAGTCTTACAGAACAAACAATCTCAGTCCAGAAGACAGCCTGCATGGGAAGAACCAGTCAAAGGCAACCTTAAATAATTAGGCTAAAAACGGTGCGTGCATGCTGCGATGGGAGACAGACTTTAAGCCTGCTGGGCTGTAGCTAAAACAACAACAACAACAACCAACAAACTGAATTGTACTTCAGTAAGACAAGAAACCCCTGGAGACCCAGGGAAGCCTGAAAGCGCACTTCAGCTCAGCTCTGGTCGAACCAGATGTATGGCCTTGGGTAAGTCAATTTCCCTCTTATTCCCTGGTATGGCAAGTATTATGGGCTCTAAAGGGTTATTTGACCAGGTACCTAGGAGGCAAAGATACAGACAGAAGAGGACAGAGGCAGGCACAGGGTGCCCTAGGACTCACAACAGAAGTGTCCCCTACCCTGAGAGGTCAGGGAAGGCTTCCTGCAGGAAGGTTCTCCTAAGCACCCTTGGGCAGTGAGTAACAGCTGGCTGGGCAAAGCAGCACAGGGGTTAGGTGGGCAGTCTGACCTACGCTTCTGGTGCCAGACATAGCATCTGCAAATTCCCTAACGTGAGAGAGGACAAGGCTTGTTGGAACACAGAGGCTCATTATAGTAAGACCTTAACAGTTCAAGGGAATATGCTAAAAAAAATAAGCTGGAGCTCCAGGCCAGGGGCCAGATTATGAAGGTGCTTTTATGACACGTTAAAAAGCTTCCTAGGTGACTCTGCCGCTGCTGCTAAGTTGCTTCAGTCATGTCCGACTCTGTGCGACCCCATAGACAGCAGCCCACCAGGCTCCCCCGTCCCTGGGATTCTCCAGGCAAGAACACTGGAGTGGGTTGCCATTTCCTTCTCCAATGCATGAAAGTGAAAAGTGAAAGTGAAAAGTGAAAGTGAAGTCGCTCAGTCGTGTCGGACTCTTCGCGACCCCATGGACTACAGCCCACCAGCCTCCTCCACCCATGGGATTCTCCAAGCAAGAGTTCCTGGATTGGGAAGACGCCCTGAGTAGGAAATGGCAACTTGCTCCAGTATTGTTGCCTAGAAAATTCCATGGACAGAAGAGCCTGGTGGGCTACAGTCCATGGAGTCTCAAAGACTGAGCATATATAAGAAGTTTACCCTTTAATAATGGGCACCAGGTGTCAGGGTGGTGGTAACAGGATCATACTTGGTTTTAGAATGATCACTCTGATTAAATATAAAGCAGCTGGGGTAAGGCAGGGGAGAAAAGAAAGCGGCAATGGGTATGGAGAGAAGTAGATGGTTTAAAAGGTATTTAGGGGCAGAACTGATGGGGAGTGAGCTGAACAAGGACTGCGGAATGAGGCATCCCTGGGTTCCTGGCAGGTGGTGGTGTGTCCTTCATCATGACTGTGAACACACAGGGCAGAGGCTCTGGGGTGAAGGAAGAGGCGAGCAGTGAGGGGTGTAGATGTGCAGGTGTCATGTGGACATCTGGGAGGAGGTGACCAGTGGCACCCAAATGCATGGATCAGGAATCTCAAAGTGTAAACTGAGGTCAAATATATATTTGCCATCAGTCACTGATTCAACAAATATTATTAAGCACTTACAACATACTGGCCCTGAGCAAGTTCTCATAAAGCTCATATTCTCATGGGGGTGGGGAAGAAAGACAGTCATCAAGCAAATAAATAAATAAGAAATGCACTGCAGACTTTAGGGAGGGTGATGTGTTAAAAGAGTGATGGCAAGGCTACTTCATCAGCTTGGACAGTTGGAAGTCAAGGACGTGGACTCGGAAGTCAAGGCCTCTCTGAATGACATGGAGGCAGAGTGTGCAGATCAGAGGAAGTGGGGACAGGAATGAACTGGGAGAGGGCCTCAGTGGTTAGAGAGCAGTGGGAACTGGGAGGTGTGGTGTGAGACGAGGCCGGAGGGGTCACCGGAGGCGGATCATCAGGCAGCAGCCAAGATGATGAGTGTGGATTTCAACTCTGGACCGTGTGCACGCCAGGGGCAATGGGAACCAAGGGGAGTGAGAGCAGCAGAGGGCAGCTTTGTAGAGGGAGAGGGAGGAGGCTGGAGACGGAGGAGAGGGCAGGGGGAGAGGAGCCCACAATGGGGACGAGAAGCCACAGGCAGGAGGAGACTTGAGGGGGCAGGATGGGTTTCTCAGTAAAGGAAGAGCGGTCACACAGGCTGGGGAGGAGGAGTCCTGCCTGCCTGGAGTGAAGAGGAGCCGGAGGAAAGCTTGGCAAGGACAGATTAAGCAGAGGGCTGGAGCGGAAGCCAGACGAGACGGCAGGGGCATTGCTAGTGCACATGGGCAGTGAGTGTCGACAACTCTTTCAGGAAACCTGGATGTGAAAAGGAAGACATGGCAGCAGCTGGGTGATGTAGGTGGCCCCTTGGGAGTGTTTTGCTTGCTTCCATAAGAAATGAGTGATCAAAGCATATTTAAGCTGGGAAGGAACCAACTGAGTGGAAGGAATAACGTACTCAGGAAGGTAGGTGGGCTGAAATTTAGAAAGAGAGAATGACCAGTCCCAAATAAGACAAGGAAACTCTTCTTTTGGACATGAGGCATAAAACTGGGCGGGGGTGGGGGGGCTGGGGGGCGGTCCAGGTAAGTTTGTAGATATGGTGGATCGAAGCTGTGGGATTTATTTTTCTTTTCTCTATGAAGGAGGAGACAAGGCCATCTTTTGAAAAAAGAGATGTGGACTTGCACGGGAAAAGTAGAGAAGCTTTAAAGAGGGTTTGGAAAATTGAGGAGTGGATGAGTGAGGGAAACTTGGAGGGCGTGGCCTGTGGGGCTGAAGACAGTAAGTCTGTAATGGCCTCAAGCCATATGGCTAAGGTGTTTTCTTCTAGATTGTCCCTTAGTAATGCGGACCAAACCAGATACAAAGAACATCATGTGAATGGGGTCCAAAGCACATACAAAATGTCTCTGGGTCCACTGGGCTGCCGGGGCAAGGGCTACGATCCGCCCTTACAGGTGGATACATCAAGCGCCTACCTCATGTGAGTGCTGCACGGGGCTTGCGGAAACAAGAGTAAACAGAACTGGGGACAGCTCAGAGTTAGGGCAAGGCAGGGCTGGGGCTCAACCTCAAGCTTATTGACATTCCTTTCCAATTTCTGCTTTCCATCGCCTCTCACTGGGAGCAGGCGGGAGGGGCCTGAAAGTTGACAAGCACTGAACGATCGTGAACTTCAATGATATGACCGTCACGAAGTCATGCCAGCCCTACAGTGCAGCTCAGCAAGGAAGGGAAACTTGTTTTCACAACTCAGGAGTAACAATGACCAAACTATCAGCCAAGCAGCCCTCTTAACCATCTGAGAGGTAAGTTTTCAGCTGAGGGCACTGGACTTGGGGGGAAAGTGGTTCACAAGAAACCGTGTGAAGAGTCGATCAGGGGACGGCTTGCAGGTCTCAGTGTGGCGTTTTTTCAGCCCTCCCTGACTGAGCTCACAGTGTGTCAGGCCCTGTATGAGGCACGGAGGACGGGGAGGTGAGTTTGACACGGTCACACTAACGTCTGAGGCAGACACGTGGCAGATGACTTTATACCATGGCGTGACAGTGACAGTCGGTCACTGGGAGGTACCAGGGACCTGCTGAGTCACATTCCAACAAGTGTAACAGAATCAGAGGTCGGCCACCCCTTGGGGAGGCAGGGCTGTGTCCCCAGGAAGGACTCTTTCTCAGGATGACCTCCTAAATTAGGCTCCATCATTTCAGACAGTGGGCAGACTACAGGTTACCTCTGCTTGTCTAAAAATAAGTGTCTGCCTAAATCAATTAACCATGAATCAGCCATCCAGGGAGGCAGCTGAGCTTCAGAACAAACCCCAGATCAGAGTCAGCCAGGTGGGTTTCAATCCAGGCTCTGAAACTTCATAGCCACGACTTCCAGTTGGTCACCTAATCTCTCTGTGTCTTGAGATCTGGACCTCCAAAATATATCCTACAATTGGCCATTTTTCTCTGTCTCCACTGCTCTGACCTCAGTCTATGGCACCGCTGCATCAGCCTCTCGACTGGCTCCCATTCAGTCCCTCCCACTGAAGACTCCACATCATCTTTCTCCTGCAAGAAGAGTAAGTCAAGCTACTCATCGTGGCCTTCATGGCCCAAGACCGTCCCTTGCCCACCACCCTGGCCTCAGTCTCCCTGCACTCATGACTCTGCAGCTGGCTGGGGCTTCTTCACCCCTTGAGCATGTTGGCCTTTGAACCTGTTATTTATTCTGCCTCTTTCACGCCCCCTCAGAATCACATAGGACTGCCTCTTCCACATCCAGTTCCCAGCTCAAAACCACCTCTTTGAACAGGTCTTCTCCACCCACCCCAGCTAACACAGCTACTGTCTCACTCAGATATACATCACAGCCTTTCATCAATACCTGAAATTATCTGATTTGTTTGTGGACATATTTGTGCCTGCTCCACAATCTGGTACAAGGCCTGTTCTAAATGCACACACTGACTGGTTGAGTCTTACTTTCTTCATCAAAACCTGGCAGCTGGACACTTAGAGACTAGTGGGTAGGAGCACAGCTTCTGAAGTCAGCCCTCCTGGCTAGGACTCCTGGCTCTAGTCCTAAAACTGTGTGATCTGGGTAAGTCACTTAACATCTATGTGTCCAGTTTCCACATCAAAAACAGGGATAATATTAGCAGTCAACAGAAGGGAGAGTTATGTGTTATGAAGATTAAATGAGTTAATATGGACCTGAAATATCCTGCTGCTGCTGCTGCTAAGTAGCTTTAGTCGTGTCCGACTCTGTGCGACCCCATAGACGGCAGCCCACCAGGCTCCGCCTGTCCCTGGGATTCTCCAGGCAAGAACACTGGAGTGGGTTGCCATTTCCTTCTCCAATGCATGAAAGTGAAAAGTGAAAGGGAAGTCGCTCAGTCGTGTCTGACTCTTAGCGACCCCATGGACTGCAGCCCACCAGGCTCCTCCGTCCATGGGATTTTCCAGGCAAGAGTACTGGAGTGGGGTGCCATTGCCTTCACCTGAAATATCCTAAGTGCTCAGAATAATTAACGATTATTATATTCTCTCTGCTCCCGTGTACTTTCCTGTCTCTGTAATTTGCATTACCTGTACCGTAACTAGCTTTTCTGTGTTCACCTTCGGCATGAGACTCTGAGCTCCTTGCAGATGGAGACTGTGTCTTAGCCCTTTCTAAGTCCTCCATACACAGTAGAGTCTGGTAAAGAATAAGAGCTTAGTAAACAGATGGAGAATAGGTGGGAGAGATAGAAGAGAGAAAGAAGGAAGAGGAAAGAAAGAGGAGAAAGGAAGGCAGGAGGGAAGGAAAATGAGAGTCCAGGTTAGAGCCCTACCTTTGGGGAAACAGGCAAAGAGACAGGGAGTCTCTCCAAACCCTCCCAAACCCCAGAAAAGAAGCTCAGTCTAGCAATCGTTGGCTGGTCTTCATCTCACTAAGTGCTCCAGGCACGAGGCTAGGACCCCCAGGAGCTGGTGTCCGAGCCTTGACTTTCACTTGCTCTACACAGCAGCCTCCTTTCCCAATCCCACACCTCTGTCCCAAGTACCTCTCTTTAAACATCTGCGTCCCCAGGTCTGGTGGACCCGTCAAGGCCCGCTTCAGTGACCCACTTCGCAGGGACCCTCCCTGATTTTCCAGCTAGGGGTCTCCTGCCCTCCTGAGAACCCCCTTCTATGCCTCTCGCATGTGAGCTGCTTGAACCGCACGTGTGTCTACAGCTCATCTGCCTTGTTAATGTGAGCTTGCCCAGGACCAGGTCCGTATCTGCTCCTGTGTTCCTGTGCCCAGGCCAGGGCCTGGCACGGGGAGGCTTCAGCAGGTGTGTTGAACTGAAACATGCCCCGTGCATTCCTGCCAGGGTTGAGGGCAGGATCTCAGTCACTGCATCTCCAGTGCAGGACTCACCTCTGACGATGCTTAGTTTGTGAGGCGAGAGGGGTGGCTTAGGGACTGCATCTTTCTTTTTTTTTGTGGCAACTCCTGTGACGCTTCTGTTCTTCAGAACATCTGTTCCCCAAATCATGACTGCCAAGTTCTTCGTGTACTTGGAATCTCCTTGGGTGACTTGCAGCTGGTGCCATTTCTCCTCATCAACCCAAATCCCGCTTCCCAGATGGACCTGAAAGGGATAAGAACGCAAGCGAGCACCTGTTTAGTCGGACAGGATGGCAGCGGGAAGCTTTTCCTGTCCTTTAAAAGACAGTGCTGCACAACTACAAGAGATCTGCTCCATAAATACTAACTACCTTTCTTTCAGGGAAATAAAAATACGCATTTACTGAACACCCGTAATGCGCCAGGCCTTATGCTAGTGCTTTATATTTACTCTCTCAGATCTTCACAGCAACCCTGGAAGGAAGGTGCTGGGACTCTATTTTCATTTCAGGTAGAAAAGCCAGGTTGGGAGAGGTGCAGCCACTTTTGAAAAGTCACTCAACTATGAAGTTGCAGAGTGCATTTATGTTGTCCGGGTGGGGCTCTCTAGGTGACTCCAGGGTACAGCGGGGTGTGGCAGCCATAGCCGCTGGAGTGGGGAGGGAAACTGCCCAGGTCCTGCCACTAGCGGAGTGTGTATGCATGTTCTTTCTGTCTCTGGCTTCAGCTTCGGGGAGCTGAGCAGGGAGAGTTAGATTTCAGCTAAGTTCTTTCTGGCTCAGAAAACCTATGATTTTAACAAATTAAACACAACCACTGTGTCCCTGGTCTGATTCTGACGGCACACAGAACAAAACACAACCTTCTGCTCCTTATAAGGGAAGCGCTCAAAGTTTCAGAGTAGAGTCCATAAACGCAGATGTCCCAGAATAATCTAGCAAGGAGCTTTGAGATTTCCTTTTCCTTTCTGGCTCTTTTAACAACTTAAAAACCATTTGCTGATGTTAATCATTTAAAAATGAAGTTCTGACTTTGACCTTGCCATTCATGCTGTGTTTCTACCGAGTCCACGGAGGGTGGACGTGGCCTCTGTGGGGACAGTGGGAGAGGCAGCCACTGATGAGTTAAATTTCCTGAGAGGACTGGAAAGTCCCTGCCAAGGTCCTTGTCTTCAGAGACTGTCAGTCGTGGACCTTGCATGGTCAGGAGATATCCTGGGAGAGTCCTGGTCTGAGAGACACCCCGACTGACGGCAGACTGGCAGGACTCAGGGTTCAGAGATATCTGAAGAGCTCTCTACTGAAGATCGACTTGGAAAGCACAGTGAGCATGCACAGATGGGCAGACAGGTCAACCAGCAATGCTTCTTCCTTCACCAATTACTGGCATTTTCAGACCATGAACAAGAAAAAACAGAGCAACACAGCCCACCCACGAATGTCAGTAGGTAAACAATCTAACATTGCCACATCCACTTCACTTCCTTTTGCTCAAATGATCATTCAGACCTCTGCAGGCACCATATCAGATAACCAGATCCACCTGGCCTCCCTGTGCTGCAAACCTCATGCTGCAACTCTGCTCACACAGCTTAGGAAGATAAGCAGCCCTTGAGTGGGATGTGGTGGCCTGGGGCCACTGGGCAACATCCACCCAAGGTCGAGTCTGGCCTTCTCTCTGCAGCCTGAACTGCAGGTGGGCAGTCTGTATTCCAGATCAGGCCTGCTGGTGACTAGCTCCCTCCTGCTCCCTGTGGGACCCCAAGTCACCTCCCTGGATGACTCTGTGGCTACCCATGCAAGCGCCCTGAGATAGGAGAAAACAAGGGATGTGAATTAGATTAAACACTGAAAGAGAAACCCTTGGAGATGGAGGGCAACTTCCATTTTCCAAAGGTCTTTGCTCTTTTCTGCTCAAGCCTTGTTTTCCTACAACCTTTCAATTTGTTGTTCTTTAAAGAGAGGTGGTAGTCATCTTGGTCAATGTTCTTCTACAAGAGAAAGGGGACACTAATATTTCTTTGAGTACCCATTATGAACTAGGTATTCCACTCTTAGTTATAAACATAATGACCTTAAGAGATGGAAATAAGTAGAAATATTTACAGACAGGGACAGAGATTCAGAAGGACTAATTAATTTTCCTAAGACATACTATTAGGAAATTTTGGAATCAAGGTTCAACTCTAAACCTGTGTGACCCTGCAGCCCACACTCTCGTGGCCTCCTGCTGCTGCCAGTGTCATGGTGGTGCTGACGTGGTGGAAACACAGCAGATTTATGTTCATCTGGCTTTCCTCCTGGGCCTCCCTCTGCACCTGCCTGGCCACTTTGCTGGCCAGCACCCACTGTGGGTCACACTGCAGTCAGGGAAACCTGGAGAAAAGCCACTGGCTGGCCTTCCTGTCCCCAGTCCCTGCCCTGACCAACCCACGCTGTAAACACTGCCAGATCAATTCCCTAAAACACAGCTTTCCTTCTTTGACTAGATGACTTCCGCAGTCTTTCAACTGTGTTTTTATGTTAACCTTCTGGAATCTTGAACGGCCCCGTTTTCTGTCACATCAAATGCAACGTCCTCAGTTGGTTTTAAAGGTCCTCTAGAATCCTGTTTCCATTCAACCTATTAAGCATAGCATGTCTACCACTCAACGATGTCCCTAAACTCACTCATTTCCTCCTACGTCCAGTGTCTGGTGACAGAAAAAGGACAGGCTCTAGAGTTTCCTCTCTGTGTGAATCCGAGCCCTTCTACCCACCAGCTGTATATCTTGGGCTAGTCACTCTACCTCTCTGAGCCTTTCTTTCCTCAGCTGTACTTGAGGCAGATCACCACCTGAATAAAGAGCTATTCTGAAGATAAATGAGATAACATGCCGACAGTATCAGGAGGGTAGCGCACACCTGAAACTGTTACTTCTGCTGCCTTCTTTCCCCCATCTATGTCTCTGTTCATGCCTCTCCCCCACCCAGGGATGTGAGCCTTCCCTTACATCTCCTTAGCCTGATAAGCTTTTAAACCCCAGCCCCCAATGAAACAAAACCTCCTTCACTACTCTTGGGCTAAGTTCTATCCACTCTGAATTTCTAACTTACTAAGAGCCCTCACTACCTTCGCAGTCCATCTCCACGGGGAGAGGTCCAGGCTTTGCCTCTTTCGTCCCCTACAAGGTGGCCCAGACTAGTCTGAACACAAAGCTGTAAGAAACTGATGCACATATTTAATATGTCTTAATGGCACTGGCTTTCAGTTCAGATGAGCTGCTGTTCCTTGAAGAAGAAAATACTTTCTGAATGCACTCGAGTACAAGGCCAGCTACGCAGCACAAAAGGAAACAGCCCTGGGTGAGACGGGTCACAGGGACAGGCTGGGCATTTGGGACAAGGGTTCCTGAGGTCAACAGAGCTCAGGGGCACCTGGAGCAATGCCCCGCTTTCAAGGATGCAGCAGAACAGACTGGCAAGAGCACCAGCCTCAGAGCTAGGTGACCTGGCTTCTAGTCCTTGCCTGCCTCTGCTCTGGTGTACAGCTGTAGATGAGCCCCCCTTCTGGATGCATTTCCCCATCCACCCCGTGTATAAATTACACTACTTAAACTTTGATGGTCTTTGAAGCTTTACGATTCAATGAGTTTTTTTTTTTTAATTTTATTTTATTTTTAAACTTTACAATATTGTATTAGTTTTGCCAAATATCTTAAGACAAAGAAAAGAGATGCACTTGAGCCAAATCGGAAAGTAACTTTTATGGCAAACCCTTACTCACATAAACCACAGTTCACTATTGGTCCGAAATGTTAGCCTTAACGCTTTCAAGGGAGGTTATTAAAAACATGGCATCTGGTAGGATGGGACTTGATCAAAGAATGCCTTTGTGAAATGTTTCAGAGGACAAAACTAGTTTCCTACTAGGAAACGGATCTCATTCCCATGCTCTGCGCATCACAGAGATCGAGGCAGAAAGAAGGAAGGGTCTGAAACGACAGCAGAGCCAAGAATAATAATGACTGCTTCTGGGATGCGGGGGATTGCTGTTCCAAGCAAGCTGCTGTGCGTTTCCAGGGTGTCTGCTTCCTTCCCCTCCCTTCATCAATTCCTTTGACTATGAATTGGTGGAAACAAAAGCCAGTTAGTTTTATAGCAACATATTGGCCATAATCAATGATAAAACAAACTCGGCACTTTCAAGACAGGTTGTGCAGCTTGAGTATGAAAAAATCAAATGACATTTGAGAGACACAATTTCCTGGCAGGAAAGTGATCCTTTCGAAAGAGACCCTCATAATGCCCAGAAACTGTCCACCAGTCTTTAAAGCAGGAGAGAAAGAGATTTCTCTTAGAAGCTACTTTAAGAAAAAGTCTGTAGTCATTTCACTATGTGATTGTGCCTGAAAAGAAATCAACGGAGACAGAAAAGTCTTTTCTTCATCTCTAACTGCTGAAGGTTCACCAGAGTTAGATACACAGTTTAAGTCGTTTTTAATGACTGGAGAGCATTTATTTGATCCTACCTGGCACAGCTAGAGATGCTGAGGCCCAGAGAAGGGAAGCCCCCACTCAAAGTCACACAGGTAGGGCAAAGAGTTAAGCTTACACTCGGGCTCCAGGCTGCCTACTTCCACTCTGTCATGCCACCTCTTCCCTGCAAAGCAGATTCTTAAAGCCTGTAGGCTACAGCAAGGCAGGGAAGAACAGGCCTATGGTTTGACCCATCAGTTCTGCCTCTGCAGGGGAGGAAGTGCTCTGAGGGAGTTGTGGGCACATGGATAGAAAGAGGAGGGCAGCATATCCAAGGGAGCCCTGAAGACCAACAAGTTTCATTTCCTTGGCTTGGCAATGCTTGCTTTGGCTCAGCCTGGCCAGCTGCAGGGATGTATCTGGAGAAACCCAAATAAAACAACCTTTCCTTTCTCATCAACCCACTGGGGAATGATACTGGATAAACAGAGACCTTTTGAAGCATAAGGCAAGAAAAACAGACTGACACAAATGAGTCTCTGGGGAGAAGGAGAGGTGATGTCTATAATGCATGCCATGGTGGCAAAGACTATTATAGTAAAACTGAATATGACCAGTGCCTAGACAGAGAGCCAGTATATTTCCTCCAAGATGAATTCATTTGGATGTAGGAAGAATATTAGAAGTTTTCTCCTTGCCCTGCTGCTATGTCATATATGTGACTTTAAGACTTCCAAAGGCTATTCCGTTACTTTTCACCCTGCACTAATAGAACTACTAATAGTGCTTAAGTTTTCTTTCTTAACTTTTTTTCAAGAGTCTTACAAAAAAAATCTGAGGAGTTGTATGTGGCCCTAGGACTGTGGGCTAACCAAGCTGAATGTACAACTTGAAACCAGCTTAGGGGTAAGGAGCATGTCCCATTCACCTCTGTATCCCTGGCATTTAGGGTTAGGGTAGGACTTACAACACATAGGTACTTTGCAAACAATGAATGAATGACTATTCAGTCACAGCCATATCTGTAAATCAGATATCTCATCTCGAGATCACCTTATACATTTTATGCATCTGGTTTCATCAGATTATCATTTTAAATTATCTTTCTCACTAATAAGCTATTTTTAAATGTCAGTTTAGTTTTACAGTTGCTTTGGCCCAATATTTACCATAAAAAAAAAGAAGAGAAAAAGTCCTAGTAAAGCTCCCCTGATTACAGCACATGGATTCTGGAAGCAGTCACAGAGCTAGGCCTGCAGGCCAAGCAGTTGCTGTATCTCGGGAGCTCCCACCATACCCTCCTCCTTCACACTGACTAACCAACACTTGTCGGGAACGGAGAGTGAGCTTGAAACACTACCTTGCCATTGTCTAGGATATACTTGTCCATGACAGGTGCAGGAGCGGGGTAATAGGACGACGTATTTGCTTCCTCACTGAAAGTGCTCCGTAACTCCGGCTCGGGCTCGAGACATTCTGACTTTACTTTTTCCAAGTCAATGGCGGGACCTAGGCAGTTAAGAAAAGAGATCTGTCTAGAACTCCAAGGAAAATCAAAGGCAAATATTTTAACTAGGCATCTGTCAGCACATGGTGGCACACACAAACTATGCTTATTGCTGGCTTATTTTGGTCCGTTGGACTACACTTAAACCCCAGCTTAGAAATAAGAGGAGGTATGAGCATCACAGGGGAAAAGCTGGCAGACAAGAGTGGACTAGATTCTAATTAAACATGAATGAGAAGCAGTCTTCTAGGGTGTCACTGTCTGAATGAAAATGCGAGGGATTCAACTTCCTGCAGGGGAAAGAGGTCCTTTTAAGACTAGGGTGGAGACAGGGTAGCAATGACTGCAGTATGCAAATTGTGTATTTGCCAAAACCCCATCCCTGCAGCCTACGTGAAGTAGGCCGCAGCAGAGGATAGGAAAGCAGGGGGAGAAATGCAAAGGCCTCCCCCCCGCCCAAGACCTAGTATCTAGACAAGCGCATTTCAACCAAGAAATTAAAGTACAATACAGATTAAGCCCCTGATTGCCTGAACCGGCAGCTATCCTGATTTTTATTTTAATGCAATCAACACAAATTATGTACAGTTAAAACAGTAAAAGGCAGGAGATAAATGGTGGTGGTTTCTAAGGAGGACTTTTTTTTCCTCCATTAGCTTTTTAAAATGATGGACTATTTTTCAAATCACCTGTTGTGTCTTGATTACCAAAGGGCAGTAAAACAGGGTAAGGCTGGATAACTTGATTAACTTTTATAGGCGAGCAAATCCAAAGGCCAACGGAGAGTTTTGGCATCCTGCAAATTCTCCCTATGCAAGTATTTCAGGAGTTAACTGGGATCAGAAATTTAGCTACTGCCAAAGCCAGTCCCCAAGACTGTGCAAGTAGCTTAAGTCACCAGTGAGTTTCATGGTCCAGCCTTCCCTTATTCTTACCATGTGGGCCGTTTGGTACGGAGCTGTTTGTGTGCCAAAGCCCTCACCAACAACCTGGCTGCAATTTACTGTGCTAAACTGCCATACCCTTGGCTTTGCCTGGTGGTGAGGAAGGTATTGTGATTTTGTTACAAAAATTCCTCACAATAGGGCTTCCTAGACTGATAAAACCATTTCTGAGTTGCTGGTAGCTGCAAGACAGATCTCTGAAGTCTCCAACAATGTAGGTGCACGTGTGTGTGCTCAGCACATGAGTGCGTGCTCAGTCACTTCAGTCTTGTCTGACTCTGTGCGACCCTGTGGACCCTAGAATCCACTAGACTCCTCTGTCCATGGGGTTTTCCCGGCAAGAATACTGGAGTGGGTTGCCATGCCCTCCTCTAGGGGACCTTCCTGACTCAGGGATCAAACCCACGTCTCTGGTCTCCTGCGTTGGCAGGCGAGTTCTTTACCACTAGTGGCACCTGAGCGGCTCAACGAAGTGTGAAGGCACAAAGCTGAATGCAGCGAGGCTGGGGAGCGGCGCAGAGCTCAGTGAAAAGCAGGGCTCATCGTGGGAGACCGAGTCTAGGTCTTACTCCTAGTTTGGATAGATTTTAATTGTGTGGCCACAGGCGAGTGAACTGTGGATGCACAAGCTGTCAGAATGAGGGACTGACAGCATCGTCACCATTCTAGGAGCATCTTCCAGTTCTGTGTGACCTACTCAAGAGCTGGGCCTAAGGCTTTCTCTTCTTTGCCCCCAGCCCCTGGCATGAGGAGGTGTTCTCTGACTGCTAAATGAACAAAAGAATGGCAAGAATGAATGAATAACTCTAAAGTTTCAGAAGCAGATGCCATAGTTTCTCCTCTCTTTGTATGAGATCTCGGTTGTGTTTCTGAGATATAAGCAAACTCAGGTGGAGCATTTGATCTTTTCTTAGGTCAGGGAAGAAGCAATTACTTTGGTTTTCCCCAAAGGGCATGGCTAAGTTGGCACCTGAGGTCTCTTCCTGCTCTGACATTCAGCAGCAAGATAAAGGAATGGAGCCATGCAGCCAATGGAGCACAGGTCATCTTAGGAAAAGATAGTGTAACTCCTCTAAAGCCTCCTTTTCCTTGCATGAGAGGAAGATGGTGGACAAGAGAACAAACCTAGCTCAGCTCTGACTTCAGTCTAGTTCTCGTCCATTTATCTCCACAACAGCTGCCAAAGAAATCTACTCACAACCAAATCATTCCCGGCTTAGGCTCCCACTGCCCTCAAAATTGTGTACCATAGCCTCCTTAAGACCCTGAATATAGCCAGCTTCTTCTTGATCTCTGCTGCTCAATTCCTGCTCTCCCCAGATGTTGTCCCTCAGGCGCTGTGCTGTCCCAAGCTTCTGAGCCTTTGGACGTGCTACTGTTTTGGCCTTGAATGCCATCTCATCTGCCTGTCAAGTCTCTGGTCAGACTGCAGAACAGAGCTTAGGTGTCTCCTTTGTGAGGCCTTGCTCTGATCACTACCAGGTAGGGGGTCTCTAAGTCGTAAATACTTCCAGCACATTATATTTGGAATCATCTACCAATCTGTCTGCTGTCCACATCAAATTGTGAAGCTCCTCAAGGGTAAAGTTTTACTCTCTTTGTAATCTTGGCACCTAGGGCAATGTCTGGCATGGTGGAGGCTCTCAGTAAATTCTTCATAACATGAGAGCAGCGAGTGAGTTGTGGGCAAGAAAGAGACTTAAATGGGTTGAGGCACAGATTCTGAAATAAAGCCCTGCTGCTGAGTGGAGGTGCCTGAGGTGAATGGGATGTTTATAGGTATTTGTTCTCAAATACCTGTAACCTTTTTGCAGCCCAGGAAGTAGAAGTTAGGGCTGTAAAATGGAAACTGGAAACATCTAGCCAGGGGAACGGACAGTTCTGCTGGCTACACAGAGACACATAAGAGCAGGAGCTGAGAGCAAAGAGTCACCTCTCTGGCTCCACCCTCACTGGTCCTCTCTTCTAACGCAGACTCTGCTCCCTAGTGGCCTGCCTAGCCAGCTCCTAGGGACTCCCTCCTCCCCTGGTAACAGCTGCACTCCTCTATTCCTCTCTCTGCCACCCCCACTAGACTGTGAGGCCTGAGGGCAGACAGAGACTGTGTCTTTTTATATTAGAGACCAGGGCTCAGCACAGTGCCTGTTCCAATTCAATTGTCAACAGGTGATTTTACACATCAATAATTACTTAACCTTTCTGACTCCTGTTGCCTCATCCTGAAAGGAGGAATGACAACAGTGACTCAGCCAGGCTGCAGCGTAAAGGAATGAACCTCATATATGTAGTGATTCAGACTCTGGCACAGCGTGGGTGCTCAGTAAATGGTGGCTCACCACCCCCACCCCCGCCCCTGCCCCACGCGGGGGTGGTATTTGGGTGCTCAAGTTAGTCATTGCTAATCCCTGGGAACCAGGGCCCCGCTGGTCTTTTGCCCCAAGTCCATGGCACGAGCCTGGCCCAGAGCAGGTGTTCAGGCCCTCATGGCACACACCCACACTAGGCTCCCCTCTGCCAGTTTGCTCAGGGACCAACAGAGTTTCGTCGAACGCTGAGTCTATTGTAATGGGATCTTCCTGCTCCCAGGCTCTCAAGGAACTCTATTTCCTAACACCCCCGATCAGCACATTTAATACCTGACGGCTGCCAGGGATTAGCACTGCTCTCTGCCACTGCCTCCTCTGGCATTGTATTCAGAAGGACCTGGTGTCTCAGCGAGGAGGACAGACCAACCAAAGGCTCCTCCTGGAAGCAGTTCGTCAGGAGACCCGGGTGTGAATCCTGAGACACATCTCCTTCACCTCTCTGTGCCTCAGCTTTCCTGCCTGCGACATGGGGAGTGCCAATAGCCTCCAGAGAGCGAGGCAGGCGCACAATGGAGGCTCGGACACCGGCTCAGAAAATGGCAGATGAACGAAGGGATGAATCGGTCAATAAAGCGGCGTGTTCAGTAGTACAGAGTCAGAAAGAAAAGGAACAAAAAGCATGTGGTTTCTTCCCAGAGAGGAGGGAGGGCCTCTAGTGCTTTTAATTTAAAAGGGGGAGAAAAACACTTCACTGCAAATTTTAGTCGGCTCCACTACGATGCTGGCAATTTACATCTCATTACAACAAACGCTTCAGATTGCTGTTTTGCTTTTAAAAATTTCTGAGGCATTGTTCTCCTTCAAACACATGTGACCAAATTAGCCACGATAATAAGCACTTGTGCTAAGAGACGGCACTGCACGATCTGGTGCAGATATTTTAAGTAACAAAGCAACTTTTTTTCACTTTGTGGGAAGAGTAGGAATCAAAAAAAAAAAAAAAGCCTTTTGATCCACTTCAGGTTTATTTTGGAGAAAATATACCTTCCATGGAGAGAAACCTCTCAGCTGGGTAAAAAAAAAAAAAAAAAAAAAAAAAGCTTTTGAAAGAGTATAAAAGACAGCGCTTGTCTTTTCATTCAGTCATTCACGAGCCCATTCATCACACAATCCCTGACTGCATACCAAGATCGAGCCCTGGAAGAGGCATTGGGGACCCGGAGACAAATACAGCATGCCCCAGTTCTGGAGACACTGAGAATATAACACGTGAAACTCTCATTATACTGCATACAAACAGCTGTGAGCTGATGGACAAACACTGGATTCAATGCTAGAAAACCTGCTGCAAATCCTGGGTCTATTATTTCCTTTACCTTTTTAAGCCCCAGAGGCCTTTCCCATAAAATGGGAATCGTGGCACACAGTAAGGGGCTTGGTAAACGTTTGCTGGCACAACAGATAAAGGAAACTGTAACATTCTCTATTCTCGTCTAGCTTAACTGGACTAACGCCATTCTTTCTGGAAATCTTTCTAAGACATTGATGCTTATGTTCTATTTGCGTGTTCAGTCATGTCCGACTCTTTGCTGCAACTCCTCTGTCCACAGACAGGAGGTTTAAAAATAACCCATTTCTTCAAAATATGTATGCTTGGACACTAAAAATCAATTCTGACTTCTGTTGAAACAGAAAGGCTAGTAATATTAGATTTTCTCTTGAAAAGTATTAAAGTCTTCCATTTATTCCTGCAAATGAACAGGACTTTTCTCTGCTATTGGTATAATTCTAGTTTCTTCCTAAATATAAAGTGAATCAAAAAATCAAATCAAAATCCTTAAAGTATATGCCTACTTTGGTGGCCCAGAGGCATACTGGGTTTGTCAAAAAAAGATGATTCTACTTGTGGAAAAGGAGTTGAGCATGGGAAGAGCTACAGCAAAGGAGGTGCACAAAGGCCTTGGAAAGAGATGGGAGATGGCCCGCAGCTGGGCAGGTGGATCTCCTCTCTCAGAAGGTATCCGCCATGCTCACCTGTTGCCACAGCTACGCATATGGTTATCGGCCCCGCTGTGCCTCCAGGGAGGGCAGGGGCAAACCTGGTCTCATTCCTTCAGTGAGAATCCATTAGGCACCCACCAAGTGCCAGCCCCGAGCAGGCAGCTTCAAATGATGTGCTGTCCAGTAGTGGAAAGAGACAGACCACAGTCCATTAATACCATCCTGACAAGAGTAAGGATAAAGACTTGGGAATAGAAGCAAAGGAGGAGGTGCCACACCTGGAGGAGACTAGGAAGGCTTCAGAAGTACAGTCACAAACTTCTGGGCTGGGGCTTGGAGCTGGCCGTATGGGTTGGAGTGGGGTAGTTATCCTCACACGGGGAGGCAAGTGGCACATTATGGAGGCTCACTGATCAACCAGGCTGTGGGCAGCGTCATGATCTGCACAGGTTTGCAGAGAGATCACCATGGGCTCAGGGACCCTGGAAGGCCTTAAGGAACAGGTGAGCTCCTAGAACTTGAGATAAGGTCGAGGGAAGATGGTAGGATGGTCAGGCAGGGCAATGAGATCACTGTCAGCAGCGGCTCCTTGGGGTCCTTCCCCGACCCTCCCCGTTTTCTGAGGGCTCTCTGTGGGTGAGGGCTGGAGTAGGCTTTGCTAGGCAGAGGCAGGAGAGGCCATTCCAGCCCTAAAGACTGGATTGGGCAAGACCCCTGCAGCTCATGAGGATGCCCGCCCCCTCTGCCACCTCACAGTGGGGCTGGTCCCTTGGGGAGTCAAAACTCTAGAGCAGCAGAGCCGGGATGGACTCAGAGAGCCCCCTCTCTATGGGGCAGAAGCCCAGCAAGACAGGGGTGGCAGGAGAGGGCCCAGGTCCCAGTCATGGTGGTCAAGGTATTTTACCCACATTGGAGAACTGTAGGGGCCTGTTTCAAAGGACATATTTGCTTCTCCCTGAAAAGGAAAGGTGACTGACACCTACTGAACATCTTTAGTAGTTATTGTTGCTATTGTTTAGTCGCTGTCATGTTTGACTCTTTGCGACCCCATGGACTGCAGCCCACCAGGCTCCTCTGTCCATGGGATTTCCCAGGCAGGAATACTGGAGTTGGTTGCCATTTCCTTCTCCAGGAGATCTTCCCAGCCCAGGGACTGAATCCATGTCTTCTGCACTGGCAGGCATACTGCTGAGCCACCAGGGAAGCCAATTTTACATCAAAATAACAATTAAAAAAAAATCTTTTAATCTTGACACTCCAGTATCAAGTTATTATTTGTTTACTATCTTCTGGGTTAGGATGCAAACTCTGAGGTCAGCCACTGTCCTGATCACGGCTGTATCCAGCACCCAGAGCAATGTCCTGGCACACAATGAATACGCATCAAACATGTGCTGAATGAAAGAAGTTAATTCTTAGTAATTTGCCAAAAGTAAAAAGAAAAAAAAAATTCAGGGTTGCTAGACTCCGAAGGCTTGTTCTTACCACAGCCCTACAAGCCTTCAGCTAACTGTGGTTTTCAGGCTGCACAGGTTTCTCACGTAATGTCCACCTTGTGGGACCCATACTGCACCTCTGACCTTCTTTTGCCTTCCTAGGTGTCTGTGAAGAACTCCACAATTGAGCAGGGGGTGCAGTGGGGAGGGAGTGAGTCACCAGGATTCATCTCACCTCTAGGAGATCTGAGCCTGTCCTCTGCCAGCTGGTGGTCAAAGCTGGGCTGGCTCTTCATCTGTGGTCCTGCCACTTCCCACCCACCCCAACTGTCTGGACCCAGGCAGCGTTCCAAATGGCAAAGATATGCACAACAGCATGGGTCTGTCCTGCCAGACAGGCGTTGAAGGCCCCCACACATGTGCTGAATGCACACAAAATGGCCTTTGGTTCTGGACCAGAACTGGCTGGGTGCGAAGACTGAGGGGTTGTGGTACGAAGGAGTGGGGTAGGAGGCACAAAGGCTGCCCTCAGATTCCTGAAGGGCTGCTGTGGGGCACAGCGAGGGCACACCGAGGGCAGGGGTTAGGGGAGGCGGAGTCTCCTCATGGTGGTGCTGACATCTCCCAAACAAGTCAATCCTTGACTCTGACCTTGTTGTCTCTCCCCTTCAGGCCATGAGCTGTTCTAGAGCAGGAACTAAATGGGATTCATCTTTGCTAAATGTGGGTTGGTTGATTTGTTTGGTTTTAAGATACGATTTCAGAGTAGCAGGACAGTCCAGGGCCCTCCTTCCTCTTTCTCCCTAGAGTTCACTTTTCTGGGGCAGTGGGAAGGGGGCTGAGGGACAGCTCCAGTCTGTCCCTCTGTCCCTGAAGCCCATGACCAAAGGGGCAATGCTGAGGTCGATGGGCTACAGGCCCCTCCGAGGGGAGGAGCCCCTGCATCCACCTGTGTAAGGGCTGGGGCAGTTCTAGGAGCCCTCACCTGCCTTTGCAGCCTTGGCTGTCCCTCCTACCTACCTCTCCTCTGTGCAGTTCGGTCAGGGGTGACTTGTGTTTCCCGAATAAGCCAGCATCTCTCCTAACTCCAAATCTTTATCAGTCTCTCCTGTTGTCTGAGACATTCATTTCCTCTCTGGGCCCGTGTCCTCATCCGATGATCCTGTCTACTCCTGAGGTGGTTTTCTCTACGAAAAGCAGCTGGTATCAGGCCCACAGCAGGTGTTCACAGGGGCCAGCACTTGCCTGGAAGGAGAGCTCTCCCACCTCCGTTTCCTCGGACTGGCAAAGCCAACAGAAAACAAGCCTGCCACACGAAAGCCCATGGCCAACGGGCAAAGCCCTATTTTAAGTGAGAAGCACATTTCCTGTTCTGGCAACAGAGAGAAGCCCAGTGACTCCTGATGTTCCCACTCCCCAATCAGGATCAAAGGGACAGCCTGGAGCTATCCTTCAGCCCCCTCCCCACTGCCCCAGCAAAGTGAACTCTAGGGAGAAAGAGGAAGGAGGGGCCTGGACTGTCCTGCTACTCTGAAATCGGATCTTAAAACAACCTAGGGTGAACTGTGGCTAATGCTGATCCTGTCAAGAGTGCACAAAGTCCTTCAAAGGGGAAGACGGCCCATATCTTTAAGAGAAACAATTCTAGTTCTCATTGCTGCACCCTTGCCTGCCACCCAGGGTGAGGGGCACAAGACACGGTAGTTTGGGCCCCAGCCCACCAGTAAGCAAGACAGTGGCAGGTTGTGGACCTGCTGGGTCCTGGGAACATGAAAACCTGACCTGATGGGTATCTCCCACTTATCCTCTTAGTCCTTTCTCAAAGCCCAACTTTTGTGAGCACTCCCGTGTACTGGTGAGAGTGAACTGAAGGCTGAAGGAAATGGAAAAGAGCTCTGAGATGAACAAGCCCTGGGAGGAGAGCTGTGACAAAGAGAAAACGGAAGACTCAAGGGGGTCCAAAGGAGTGCTTGAGGATTGGAGATAGGAAGATGGAATTCTGTCCTGGAAAAGCGTGTGGCGGGAGAATTCAATACACTATATACCAGCGAGCCTGAAATCAAGTCCAGGCATAGCTGTAAAACAGACAATTCAAATATGATTTCTGAGGACTTACAAGGGAAAGTAGCAACCCCCGGGAGACGTTAGGAGACCTGGATTGACCAAAGACTATGACAAGCCGAGACAACCACACCTGCGCTCTGTTGGAGGGCAGTGAGCGCCTTTGTGCGCCAAGTGCCGTACACACATCTCATGCGCAAACTCAAATGGTACTGCGTCACTAACGCTGGACTCACTGAGCACTTACTATGTGCCGGCCCTGGGCAGAAGTCTGTACGTGCCTTTGCTCATTTAATCCTCTTAATAACCACAGTGGCTGGTATTGTCACTGACTCCACTTTATGGATGAAGGAACTAAGGCCCAGGAAGTTAAGTAACTTGCCCAAGTTAACACAATCAAAATATGGAAAAGCCAGTGTTCAAAACTCCAGTATCTCTGACCTCCTAGTCAGTGACCAGGCTCTCCTGCCCGTGTGCGGTATGCTTTACGATATCCATTTTACAGAGGAGAAAAGAGAGGCTGAGAAGGGTTAAATTATTTGCTTCAAGTTGCGCAGTTAAAGAATTCGAAAGCTGAGATTCAAACCCAAGTACTATCTGCTGCCAAAGCCCACGCTGCCTCCAGTGCAGGGGAGAGCCAGCAGGAGGCATTTGGCTGACATTCGCTGCTTTTCAAAGGCACCACCAGAGACCTGTGCTGAAAGAATCCAGCTCTGACCGCAAAGGATTTTAAAGATCAAAGCTGGTATTTTAACGGACTTTGGACAGAACACAAGGCACGAGCCCAGAGGGGAACAGAGGTGATAGAAACCCAGCTCTAAAGAGCCAAGACAGATCTGCAGGCCACAATGGCTTTCTCCTTCAAAAGTTTCAACCAGCTTGTGATCTGGCCAACAGGGGCATTATCTCTTCTTTTGCCTTCTCCTCTCGCAGAAGGAGATAATGCTTACCTGGCCTTGCAATAAGGCTACTGGAATAGTCCAATGAGATAAAAATGTCAAGGTCTTTGAAGCCTGTCAAGTGTCATGTACATGTGAATTACTGTTATTATTCTTAACGTCTATTCCTCTTCTGGTCAGAATTCATCATTTCCACCTACCTTCCCTACAAAGTGCACACAAAATCTAGAGCCATCCTCTGCCTCCTTCCTGCAGATCCAGCACTTGCTATGTTCTGTCCCGAGCTCAAGTCTGTGTTCCGCCTCGGGCTGTGTGTGCAGCTTGGAGACAAGGACTCTGTCTCCCCCTCTACATTCCTCACTGAGCCTTTTCCAACCTTAGCTGAACTAACGGTACCGGAATCACACCAAAACCATCTTATCTAGTAAGAGGTACTTAGAGTGCTAACAGCTGAGGGTAACATCTGAGCTTTGGTCCCTGACTTCTAAGAACAAGGACTCTGGCTGAGGGGAACTCAAGAGAGATGCTAGAGTTTACTTTCTCCTACACTGGAGCTCACCCTTGTCACTGGCTTTCACTGCTCTGCTTCCCCTCACACCCCTGGAATTCTCTGAGTCTGCCAAGCCTTGGTTTAATAAACATCACTCTCACCTCCTAGGCTCATGAATGTTTTCAAAAGGGACCATCTTCCTGTATCTCCAGCACCTAATACAATCCTGGCACAACCCTTAAAAAATGATAAATGAATGAAAGAATAAATGAACGAATGAACACACAGATAAATCTGTATTTTATAAATTAGAAGATCTTCATGCTTTTCATGTCCTTGGCATTTATTTCTTTGGGAGAAGACAAACAGGCAAGGGCAGGAAAGGAGAAAGAGACTGGCATTTAGCAAACACTTGCAATATGCTGGTTACAGTGATGAATTCTTTACACATGCTTCCCCTTTTAATTCTGACACCGTCACAGAGGCCGGGAGAGAAGGAACCTTCAGAGTTAGTGAGGTTCCTTTCCATCAGAGAGAGCTGCCTCCTATGCTAAGATCATACAAAAGGAAAGCTCTGTTTTACAGAGAGATGTCCTTTGGGGGATTAGGCTGGGGGTCACCCCCATGTCAATGACATTGAAGTACAAGGGCGTGTGGCCAAGGGCCCAGAGAGAGGCTCTCAGAACCAGGTGTCAGGAGACCCTTGGAAATAGACCTGTGACACCTTCTGGGCTTGTTTCCTCATCAATGACATGAGGGCAATAGCCTACATCCTCTCTAAGCTCATTTGCCACTCCTTGACTCCATGTTCTAGAGAATTTTTCTCTGTTAAATATATCTTGCGTTTATTTGTGGAATGAATGAAAGAATGAATAAGTGAGTCATCCAGCGAAGTCTCTGAAACATCTTATACCATCTTGCTGCTGCCCCTCACCTCCACCAGGTGTACCATCACAGGTCCTGGCTGCTACGGGACCTTCTCACCAATCAGAGGTCCTCTTCAGGCTCCTGCTCTCTGCTCCCTCCCGTCTATGGCCTGCAGGATCCCAATGCCTGAAGGAGTCAGCAGTTATTCTTTTTAAAATTGAGCATCCCTAATCTGTGGATGATCTAGCATCCTTGAGATGGGTCCCCTGGCAACATGGAAAGGAGAAAATACTCAAGGGTGGGCCTCTAAGAGCACTGCCTGAGCCAGTCCCCAGGGGGGCGGGGGCAAGGAGGGTGCAGCCCAGGCCACACATCAGCCCCTGACCAGGATGTACTGCTGAGATTCAAGGACGGTCTCTCAGCCCCTTCCTGGCTCTTCTCCGCCTTGTGCTTGGCTTCTGGGAGGTGTGTACTGTACAGGGGCTGCTACAGCAGAGAATGTTTTCCCAGACTCATCCAGACAGAGTTCCACCTTCAACTGCCAGCCGCTTCCCGGGAACCGCATTCTCTGCATTTCAATTGCATGCTTACGTGTTTCCCTCCATCACTGTGCCCTCCCCAGCCTACAAGGTCTGAATCTTCTCTGTGTCTCCCCAGGTTGCTAGGCTCAGAAAGCATGTGGTCAATGTGAACTGACTGAATGAAGAAATACGTATACAGCCCCCTTTCTCTCCTATAATATAAGACCTTGAGAGGCAGAGAAGTTGGTAAACCTGTTCAAGGTCATACAACTTTGACTGGTTAGGGAAGATGAGTTAAAAACCAAATCAGACCATGTCTGATGCCCGCTAGGGGTATGGGAAAAGGTGCTTATGGTAATATAGCATCAACAGAATACCAGGTAGGATGCTGTATATCCCTATGCTGTAAGAGGGATGTTATTATTTCCATTTTACAGATGAGAACACCAAGGTTCAGAGACATTGGACTTTGTCTAGGCCCCTTTGCCGACACTGCGCCTCACTCTTCCCACTCACTCACTCCTGCCTGAGTAAGAAAAATGTATTCATCAGGCTCAGATTAGAAGCCACTTTCTTTAGGAAACCTTTCTTCCCCAGTCTCCCAAATTCAGCGGGTGCCCCTCCTCCACTGCCTCACAGCAGAGCTTCTGTCCCTGCGCTGGCACTAACTGAATCAGTAGCTGTCTCTCCCACACCAAACTTTAAAACCCTCAAGGGCAGAGGGCAAGGGCTGTATCTTAAATGTATTGAACTTTACCTGCTGCTAAGTCACTTCAGTTGTGTCCAACTCTTTACGACCCCATGGACTGCTGCCCACCAGGCTCCTCTGTCCATGGGATTCTCCAGGCATGAATACTGGAGTGGGTTTCCATGCCCTGCTCAAGGGGATCTTCCCAATGCAAGGACTGAACCCATGTCCCTTGTGTCTCCTGAATTGGCAGGTGGGTTCTTTACCACTAGTGTCATCTGGGAAGCCCCATTAAGCAAAATGCCTGGCATGCAGTGGAGACCAGTAAATATTTGTGGGAGAAAAGAGGGAAGAAAGCAAGGAAAGAAGGTTCCCAAAGAACTGGGAAGTGGGGAAGTTGGGTTTGAATCCAGGCCTGCCTGGTTCCAAGGACTAGACCAGACCAAACTAGACTACCTCCATGAAAACATACAAACTCCCCTTAGAGTAGACAGCTTTTTATTATACTCTTGGGGATTTATCTTTTGTTAATCAATGGATCTTAAGCTTTCACAGGTCAGTGACAGCTTGATCAGATGTGACTTTTCCGGGATGACCCTGATCCCTGGAGCACAGAGCACCCCATGTGGTGGGTGCTTTATGCGTAACTGTGGCTTAAGCTGACTTATGTTCAATCCATTAATCAGAAGGTGACTCAGATCAGAGAAGAGCCAGCCACTGGCCCTCAAGATGGCACAAGGCCTGAGGGTGGGAGTGCCTAGAATGATCAAGACACTGAACCCCGGTTGGGGCCACGTTTATCTAGGCGTTTTAAGACTAAAGAGGCACGTGAACGAGCATGCATGCGTGCAGGCTCAGCCACTTCGGTCATGTCTGACTCTGTCCACACTATGGACTACAGGCCACCAGGCTCTTCTGTCCATGGGATTTCTCAGGCAAGAATATTGCAGTAGGTTGCCACGTCCTCCTCCAAGGGATTTTCCTGACCTAGGGATTGAACCCGTATCTCCTACGCTGCAGGCAGATTCTTTACCGCTGAGCCACTGGGGAAGCCCGAAGAGGCATATACTGATAAAAGTGCAGTGCCTTACTGCACTCAAGGGTCAGGAGTGGCTTCTGGAGTTTAAACGAAGTTCATGATTATATAAGACAGGCAGTTTCCCTGGGAATAAAAATAATGACGTGGAGAAATTTTGTTTTTATGTTTGCTTTGTCCCCCGTCAAGAAGTTTACAAAAGATGTAGTGTACAGAATGCAATGAAAATAAAAATTATTCATCCAAAGACTAGGAAACACTTTTTCTCTCTGAAAATCTCAGTTCTCTCTTGCCCTCCCACTGCCACTCCCAAGATCACACTTTTTTACAGTTAGGTTTTCTCTTTGATAAAAAATTTTAGTAACTTTTTATGTTGCACACCACATGTGACCTTTAGTGTCACTGTGCGCCTCTCAAGGCAGAGTCCGGGAGTGGGGACGTTACTCGCCTAGGAAGTGGGGATGTGGTTTGAGGCGAGCACTGCTTCTGCTTCCCCAAAGGACTCTGGGCAAGTCCCAGCCTCAGTTTCCTTCTCTGTGACAAGGGCATGAAAAGGCCTCTTGGCTGACTCCTTAGGCCACCCTGAAGATCTGAGACACTGCCTTGGGAACATACTCTAGGTAGTAGGAGGGACCTATCAACATAAGTAAGGTAGCACATTTATCTAAACATCAGAAAGGAATGAAGCTCTTACATGTAAATCTACTATCTAGGTAACACAAACCTTCCTTCCTAAGTATAAAATTGTACTGGATTTACCTTTGGGGATGGCACTTGTATTTCTAGACTAGTCTATTCCCTTTTTGAAGCAAAGAACACTGACGCAGGGTTATTAACGACTGTCTTGAAGGAAGGTGGGGGCTATGAATCTGTGTTATCCTGATTTGCTCAACACTGACTGCCCTCTGCTTTTCAGAGTGTTTCTCTCTTTTCCTCTCAGGTAAGCAGTCATTTCTCCCTGCTGGCAAAGTGGTGGCCTTTCAGATTTCCCGATTCCAGCCTCTAAACCATAGTACACGAGACAGAGAAAGTCAGAGTGAAAATCCCTTAGTCGTGTCTGACTCTATGTAACCCCATGGACTGTACAGCCCATGGAATTCTCCAGGCCAGAATACTGGAGTGGGTAGCTGTTCCCTTCTCCAGGGGATCTTCCCAACCCAGGGATCGAACCCAGGTCTCCTGCATTGCAGGCGGATTCTTTACCAGCTGAGCCACCAGGGAAGCCCAATTACATGAGAAAATCTAAAACCTAAGTTTGTTAAGTTTAGTTGCAGTGTAAGAGCCTATCAAGTTTTTCTATGAGCAAACCAAAGTAGCTTTACATATCTTCTACACTAATCTTCCTAAGGTCATGTGCCTCTCTGCTCAAAAACTCAGTGTTCCTCATTCCAACCAAAACAAACCCAGACACTCCGGCTGGTAAGGGTTTCCAGGCCTTCAGTCACCTGTCCTGACCACACATGTAGTCTCCCTTCTTAGTACACGCAGTGTTGACTGCTGCCCTCTGCCACCTCTTGGGCCTTAAAAGACTGCCCACCCTTGGAAGCCCACCTCTTTCCTGGAGTCTCCCTCTTCTGAACTCTCCTCTCATCTTATCCACATCTTTCCCATGGCCCTGACCTCTTTCTGACTTAAAGTAACGCAAGTTTTCCTAGAATCATGTCTAACTCACTTCATTATCTTAAAGCCCCCTTGGAGCTGAATGAATGCATACATGGGTGGTGGCAAATACGTTTCCAGCTCTTGCTCTCTGAGGCCCCTCTCCAACTGCTGCCCACTGTGTTCTAGATAGCTAAGGCTGCTGCGTTCCAAAGCTCCTGTCAGATTCACTCTGAGCGGGGAGGGCCTCTCTCTTGGGGGACCTGCTGAGCCTTGTCCCTGCCCTTCCTTCGCCTCAGGGTCTGCCTCTCCCCAGCGCCCTCTGGGGAGAGGAATCGGCACGCCATGCCCCGCTCCGTGGTGGGTGGCAGGTGGTTGGTGTGGAGGGGGGGCACTCACCACTGCCCAGCCTCAGGAGCAGCACGTCCTGCAGCCTGCGGTTGAGGTCACGGAGCTCCTTCATCTCGGCCACGAGCGCCCCGTACTCCTTGAGCTTCTTGGCCTGCTGCACCAGCTGCCTCCGAGTCCGCTCCAGCTCCTGCTGGAGGTGGCGCATCTCCTCCTGCTGCTGCTGGTAGTTGCGCAGCAGCTCCTCGTACAGAGCCCGGGGCACGCCGGCGTCTTCCAGACTGTCCATGTCCCCCGCGCCCGCTGAGGCCTCCACGAACACCTCCTCCGGGCACGTGCCGGGGCCCAGGCTCAGGCCGTTCTGCTTCTCCAGCCGGGCCACCACTGCCTCGATGCTCTTGTGCGCCACTTCGCTCGGCTTCCGCCCCTCAGGTCTCTGTGTAGGACAACGAGAGTCAGTTCAGGCAAGGGCAGCTGGGGCTGTCTTGGACTGCGGCTCAATATGTCCCCAGACAATCCTAGAATCACAGAACCATAGAACATCAGTGCTTGCAGAAACTCTGTGCACACACTTAAGACAAAGCTCTTTATTTTACACATGGGGAAACAGAGGTCGAGTGGGGAAGTGTCTTGCCCAAAGTCACATGGTCAGTGAGCAACAGAGGCAGGACTCTGGCTTCCCAGGCCACCGCTTTCCCATCCCCATCACTCTGCCTCTTGGATGTATCTCATACCATGACTGCCCTCCCCAACTCCCCAGTCCCCCACCCCACCCACAGGGCTCGGGCAGTGATCTGCTCACAGTGGGTATTCAAGGAGTATTTGTGGAGAATCCATGAGAAATCAGGCCAAGCCTAGGCATCCCAGGGGGGTCACTAGTCAAATCTCTACACCAACAAAACATAAAGGCCTCTTCTCCCCACCTCAACCCCCATCCCAAGAAAGGGCATTCCACCAAATAAAGTTTTCCTGAAAAATGCTCCAGTGGGGAAGGATGCTAAGGACTCTAATCTGGAGCAGGAATTGTGTCTTATTTTCTGTTTCTCCACTGCCTACTCAGAACTGGCACCTGGCAGGGGCTTGATAAATGTTTACTTAACTGAAAAGTTCAAAGAATACTAATATTGGAAGGTTCTTTCTGTTTAACTCCGTCATTTTACAGGTGAGGAAATCGAGGCTCAGAGAAGAGAAGGACTATACTCAGGGTCACATGCTGAGCTACAGAATCGGACCTGGGACTTAAAGCCCAACTTAGAGCACAAGACTCCTTCCCCCACCCCTGCCAGTCTCTCCTTGAACTCTGGCCAAGCTAAAGCTCAGCATGAAGTGGATAGAGAGAGGACAGTTTAGTGAGAGGAGAACTAACCAGGACTACCCAGGGGCTGGGGCTTAAGCTGCCTGAGGAAATTCCAGCTCAAGTGGACAAAGCTTCCAAGATGGGGAGTGGAAGCTATGGGACCAATTGAATTCTTCACCCAGGGCAGGAGGGCTAGGGACTCTCCTGACTGGGGGCACTTGTGGGAAGTGCAGACAACCAAAGACACAAGATTCCAGACAACTTAACTATGTCAGGTTGAGCCTGCCTTAACCTCTCAATAAGCTCCTGAAAGTTCTGGAAAAAAACAAAAAAGAACCATGACTCTGGGATTAGGTTACATGACAAAATCCTATCCTGTCATCTTATCAACTGGGATAAAGTGCTACTAGTCTAAGTGAATCTATTCATTAAAACTGTACTGATCACTTTAGATACCCAACTTCAGTACTACACTAGGACACCCCAAGGGGAGTGACCATGTCTGTCTGATCTCTGTGACCCCAGGAACCAGCACAGGGCCGGGGCCACAGTGGGGGTGCAATGAATGCATGAACTCAACTCAGCTGAATCTTCTGCACTACGCTTCAGGAATGTCCTTAACCTGAGTCCAAAATCAGACTGTGGTCAAAGCTGAAAGTGTCCCTCTTCTGCCTCCCTTCCGCTGGGGCACCCATTGTGCAGAATAAACATCTGGCTTATTGGACAAGCTATTTAGCAGGCTTCCAAGTAAAGGCTGGAGGAGACCCACTAGGGCTCACACCAAAGGAAATGCAACTCATGCAGAAGTTTTTCTTCTAACCCAGGATCACATTAACCCTTTTGTGTGAGCTTGGCACACCCGCCTCTGCTCATGAGTCTACTCCTGGCTGTAAGGGGGCAACCTGACAGTGGCTGGCCCTGACCTGCTGCCCAAGAACATCCACCTCAGGTTCCTGGAGCCCAGCAGTGACCTCTCTGGAGCTGGAGGCCGGAGGAAATGCCCCTTCCAGGCCCTCAGGGGTGATGACACTGCACAGATGGTCCAAACAGGACCGTGCTCCCTGGAAAGTCAGCCGGCACAGCCAACTCCTATCAGCTGGCCCAAGTCTCTCACCACGTGAACAGATCATGGCCTGTGACACCAGGGGACATTTACATGGGCAGAGGAGGCCAGACTGGAATTCTTCAGCTATCAGAGATCTGAAAAATGCTCCCCCATACTTTCAAAAAGAGGAAAGAGTTTGTTACCTTGATGTGTCTAAGCTGTAAATCTTCTTCCCCATAATCTTTAACCTCCCCATCTTCTTCTACGAGATTGAGAGAAAGTTTGGGGATTTTTATTTTCTTCTGCATCACACTGTTTTCAAGGTCAGATTTGTCTTCTAAAATGCATATCAAAAAAATAAGGTTCATTATGGGTCAAAATGCTCAAAATGCCCACAACCTCAAATGCTAGAGAATGACTGAGGCCAGACCAGTTAAAGAGGAAAAGCCAACCACTCCAAGACATGTTCCCTCCTTCGTGCAGGGCTCTTGAGAGCAACAGTGCAGATCAAGCTTGAGGATCAAAGTGAAAGTGAAGTCACTCAGTTGTGTCCGACTCTTTGTGACCCCATGGACTGTAGCCCACCAGGCTCCTCTGTCCATGGGATTTTCCAGGCAAGAATACTGGAGTGGGTTGCTATTCCCTTCTCCAGAGGATCTTCCCGACCCAGGGATCGAACCCAGGTCTCCCGCACTACAGGCAGATGCTTTGCCATCTGAGCCACCAGGAAGTCCTGAGGATCAAGGGTATATGCTAAAAGCATTACCATGCAAAGCATTGAAATAGAACCCAATGAATGTGCTGAGGGGTTTTCCTAAGTTTATCTTAAAGGGTGGCCTTTTATGGAGTTCTAGAATCTTGGAACTGGAATGGCCCTTAGATTGATATGTTTTTAACTTTACTAGCACACAAATTCCTCAACAATCGAGATCTTTTTAAGCCAAAGGACTTCCCAGGAAAACTTGTTGGGTTTCAGCCAGCTCAGGTACTAAAGAGCATGAAGGGATGATGGCTCTTATGAAGATAAAGCCTGGACTGGAGCTGAGGTGGAGCCTCCCCACAGCCCAGACACAGGACAGACTAGTCGAGTTAATATGGTTACAGGAAGAGGAACAAGTAACATTCACTGCCTTTTTACTGATATCAAATCAGGAGACAACAGAGTTTGAGGGGCCTCAGTGACCACGTGGTCCAACTCTCCCATTTTACATGTGAGGATGGAAAGAGTGTGATGAGTGAAAGGAAGAGCCAGGAAGTGGAAAACAGGCTTCTGGCATCTCACCCAGTGCTTACGTGTGACAACACCACACACTGACGAGCACTACAAACTACAAAGGGGCTACACAAAGGGATGCTACTTCTCTCTTTCTTACTCTTTAAACTCAACTTCAGATAATCTGAAAGAGAATTCTCAGAGTTCACAAGCTATTAACTATTTCAGAATGTAGTCAAATGCCAAATCTTCCTAAATGGCCTTAGGAATGGAGCCCCAGCTGTTCAAGAGTAGGATTCCAGTATCAGAGAGGCCTCAGTGTGAAACTCAGCTCTTCTGTGATAATGTGAGGAGTGGGGACTGAGGCCCTAGTCGCGTGATCTCAAGTGTGTCCTCTGGGGGTGACAGCAACACCTCACACCCACAGAGCACAACTCAAACACCAGGCACGCAATGAGCAGGATGTGAAAACTGGCATGGTCAACATGCTCAGAATTGTCTTACTTCCCTAAGCAAAGGTGGATAAAGATACTACAATTAAAAGAAAAATGAAAGAATGACTTCAGAAAGGTACAGAGTGGAAGGGAAATGCCGAGGAAAAGAAGACGGTCTTTGTTAACAGTCTCCTGATCAGAGATGAAAATGGCCTTTCCCACTAGTGAAATCCTTGGGTTCTAGTTCTTGTTCTCTTTGTACCTACATTTTATAGATGGGTTAGGAATGAAAGCAATGGCACCCCACTCCAGTACTCTTGCCTGGAAAATCCCATGGACGGAGGAGCCTGGTAGGCTGCAGTCCATGGGATCGCTAGAGTCGGACATGACTGAGCGACTTCACTTTCACTTTTCACTTTCCTGCACTGGAGAAGGAAATGGCAACCCACTCCAGTGTTCTTGCCTGGAGAATCCCAGGGACGGGGGAGCCTGGTGGGCTGCCGTCTATGGGGTCGCACAGAGTCGGACACGACTGAAGCGACTTAGCAGTAGCAGTAGGAATGAACAGCAGCAGGGACTGTGGTCTTTCTGAAAGAACAGCAGCTACCCTCCTATTAAACCATTGTTCTTTCTTTCTAAATTAAAAAGCTGTTAAAAGTAAAACTCAGTGAAAGTGCTTCAAATGAAGTTATCCTGAAATGGGATGGGTGGGTGTTTTTGCAAGTGAAGAAACAAAGAAACTGAGAGAGATGCAGGGGATGAGAGGGTGGTATCAGGACTTCTGAATGTGTTGAGGCAAAGCTCCTGGGTTAGTCTTCAGTTTGACAAGTTCAAGGGCAAAAATTTGAGATATAGCCACCAACCTAGAAATGACAAGCTATGCTCAGCCTCCCTGAGCTGAAACTCTGAAGCTCAGAATCATGTTGGTATGGAGAGAAGCAATCCTTCAGACTCACAAAACTGGGCAATATTTGAACTGAGAGCAGTCCTCAGATCATTTCACTCAACCCTTTCAAGATGGAGATGAGGTTCCAAATGGTAAATCCATGCATCTGTCCACTAAACCAGCAGGCCCAGGGATGCAGGAGGAGTAGGACAGGCAGGGTTCCCATTCTGGACAGTTCATGCTTACACGAGGTCACGGAAATGAGGATCAGAACTTGAACAGCGTGAGAACTCAGACCAGGTAGCCAGAGTTCAGCACTTTCCCTCCTATACCTCAGATTAATGTTTACTCAGAAGTACACTTGCAGGACCTAGCTGGGGCCTTGGGCCACTGGGAATGAACATTGTTAGGGACACTAGACAAAAACCCACAAAAAAGAAAAACTCTCTGATACGACTGAGAGAAGACCTCAAATACTGAGTTTGAATAAGGGGACAGTAGCTGCTACAGGACCTTGGGGGCAAGGGAGATCAATCACTTTGGCCAGGACAAACCATGGCAGGCTTTGGAGAAGAAGTACCCTTTGAGCTAGACTCCTTACTTACAAGGTGGTCTTGGGTAACTTACTTTACTTCTCTGATCCTGTTTCCTCATCTGTGACCTGAAGTAAATAATTCCTACTCACACTGCCAGGATGCCCTGAAGATGATCAATTCTGTGTGTTAAGAACCTGAGTGAAGTGAATGGCACTTGGACCATCAGCAGTCATAAAAGGACAGTCATTTAGGGATGGCAAGAAGAGGGAAAAGGATAGAAATTAAAAAAAAAAAAAAGTAAAGACTGCAAAAGCATTTAGACTGGAATGGTTACAAAAGATGGTTCAGTTATAGGCAGGAAGAGAGGTAAGAAAGGAAGTTATGGCGGCTGAGCGTGGAGAATAAACGGCCTGGAATGCCAAGGTAAGAAGAACTAAGGTTCAGCCTGCAGGTGCAGGAAAGTCAGACAACCTGGATTCCAAGTGCAGATCTGCTAGGCTGTAGGTGTGAGAAGTCAGGCAAGTTGCTGTGTCAGTGAGTATTACCGATCTCTTTCTGTAGAAATGGAGATAGAATATTGGCTTCAGGTGGGATCAAATTAGCTGAGTACATGTGCCTTGAAGGCATCAGAGCCCTGTCCTTAGAGCACATGACAAAGTTCTGCAGAGCCTGCTGATGGCCCAAGGCTGCTGCAGGCTTGCGCCAAGAGGTGGAGACCTGCCCAGCCACCTGGCTTGAGAAAGGTGACACTTGGCAGAGCTCTACTCCCCATATGATGACAGAAGTCCTGCTCCCATCTCTATGCACAAAGCTCCATGCTCTTCCATCTAACTGGAATGCCCTCTCCTTTCCTGTCTGAAAAACTCCATTCAACCTCCACTCAGCTCCTTTTTCCTTCTTCAAGGTCCTATTACACCTTGCACATACCTTCTCTGTAGCCTGTTTTCTTACTGTGTTGCAATCATCTTCTTTGAGGTCTACCTTTCCCACTGGAGTGTAAATAACTACACCGCAGGTCCCATATTCTAAGCCTGGTCATACAATATAGGGACTCATCAAAAAATATTTAATGAAAGAATAACAGAAAGAAGCTATTCCAGTAAGCATATGAAAAGATGCTCAAAATCCTCAGTCATTAAGGAAACACAAATCAAAAAGAATACAATCAGATATACTTCATACTCACTAGGATGGCTACAGTTAAAAAAAAAAAAAGAAAAAAGAAAAGAACAGAGGATAAGCATAACAAGTGTTGAGAAAATATGGACAAATTAGAACCCTAATACATTCCTGATAGGAATGTAAAATGGGGCAGCCACTGTGGAAAACAGAATGGCAGTTTCTCACGAGGTTAAAAAGAATAACTGTAGGATCCAGCAAGTCCACTCTTAGGTATATACTCAAGAGAAATGAAAACATGTCCACCAAAAACTCGAGCACAAATGTTCATAGCAACATTATTCATAATAGTCAAAGGGGGGAAACAATCCATTGTCCATCAACTGATGAATGGGAAAAAAATGTGATATATTCATGCAATGGGGTATTACTCAACTGTAAGAAGAATGTATTGATACTTGCTATAACATGAATGAATCTTGAAAACATTACGCTAAGTGAAAGAGGCCAGACACAATGGCCACATAATGTATGATCCCATTTATATGAAATGTCCAGAATAGGTATATTCATAGAGATGGAAAGTAGATTAATGTTTTCCAGGAATGGAGGGGGAAGCGGCAATGAGAAGTGACCACTTAACGGGTAACAGGGATTTCTTTTTGAGTGATGAGAATGTTCCAGAATTAGATAGTGAAGATAATCGCAGAACACTAAACTGTACACATTTTAAAATGGTTAAAATGATGAATTCTATGTTATGTCAGTTATACTTCAATTAAAAGATAGGCTACCACTTTTAGAATGTGTATTACCTACCAGATACCACTATAAGGTTCTTTTCACATACTACTATACTTCCCAACAACCCAGCAATTAAGTACTAGCTGCAGTTTTCCCATGAGAGAAGAGCTGAGACTCAGAGAGGGCCTAAAGCCAAGCAGACAGGAAGGTACAGAGCCAGGGTTGGTCTAGATCTCTTTGCCTCCCAAGCCCACACTCTTTTCTTTCTAAACACATGCCTGAAATACAGTAGAGCCATATTCATAAATGCTGAATGAATGAATGACGACTCTGGATAAAAACATCTAAATCCCTCAGCCTGAAGTTCAAAGCAGAAGACCACTTTAACAGTTGCTCTCCTGACAAGAACCCTGTGGCCTCAGAAAATCCCCAGACAGAAGTAACCATTACCAAGCACAACAGAATGAGGCTGGCCAGACCCCAGGGCTTGAATGGGTCTTTGAAAAGGTAGGATGATCAGTACAGGAAGGTCTGAGTGACAGGAGTGAGTTCCAGAAGGGAGCAGAAGCAGACAGTTTCCCCAGTCACCTGTTCCCTGACCTGGTCCTGACTGCTCCAATGTTTGGCCATGGGGATCCTGAGGCAGCTCTGAGAGCTACCTACCTTCTGGCTCCATGCTAATGCTCATCAGTCTTCTCCCTGAGCTGTGCTCCCTGGATGAGGGCTTCCTGGATGTGCTCCCTGGATGAGGGCTCAAGAAGATCTAAGGCCTCCACTTGTCCTATTCTGGGGTCAGTGGACATTCATTGACCCTTGTTCTGGGTTGAGCACTCTGCTAACTGGTCTGTGTCTTTCAGATCCTTACAACCCAGGATGTACCAGAATCTCAACCAGAATACAAGGCTTGACTTTCAGAGAGATGCTGGCTCATGTGGGGCAAACCTCACATCTCCAGGTCTCCGTAATCCTTACCCTGAGCTAAAGATGATGCCTCCCATCCATTCTAGTCCACAGATTATAGAACACTCAGTGTAACTGTAATAAGTGGACGAACTGGTTGGGAGAGGGAGGCCCCGGACTGAATAAAAGCAGCCTAGTCTTGCGAATTAGGTGGTCCTAGTTTGGAACTCTGGTTCTGCTACCTGCTGACTGTGGGAATTCGGGCAAGCTACTTCACCTGTCTGAGCCTCACTTTCATTATTTCTAAGGTTGGGATGATAAACTGTTTTCCAAAATGTGATGCTTATAAAACACCAAGCACTGTGCCTTTCTTGTCCAAAGTATTCAATGAATAGCAGCGATGAGGCTGTTCTGTGGGTTATGTGCTTGGCTTTTATCCTTTGGCACAGAGAACCACTGCAGGCATCCAACACAGATTGAGACACGATGAAGGAGATGTTTTGGGAAGATTAATGTGGCAGTGGTGAGCAAGATGGATGAGGTGTGAGGAGGAGACTGAACACAGGGTGATGAGAAGCTATAACTCTTGACTGGTCACATTAATGAATGTGAACGATAGTGTGGATCATCTAAGACAGCAGGTGGCTTCATGTGGCATTTTAACATGGCTTTGGAGTCTGTGTCTGGCTTTGCATTCCAGGAAACCACGGAAGAAATTAGCAATGGACTCGAAGGGATGAAGAAAACTCTCTATAGTCAACCCACTTTGGCAACTACTTCAAACTTAAGACCCAAGAGTCAGTTTTAGTGTAAATAGAAATATACACGTAGCCTCTGAAGAGACAATCTTCTTTGACTCTGACTTCCTGATTGTTTCGTTTCCAGGGCAAGAAAACCACCAAGGATTTGGGCATCAACTATCTCATCCTCCTTTCCAGCTTTTGTGATGTTAGCTAACCACATTCATCTATTCAACAAATATTGAGTAAGCATCTACTATACACCAGGCCCCATGCCAAATTCTTTACTAACATCAATATATTTAATCCCCATGATGATTCTTTTAAAGCAGAAACTGAGGCTCAAAGTGAGGCAGTTTGCCTAAGACATAAACTACTAAATATCAGAGCTAGAATTTCCAGTCACGTCTGCATGACACTTGGGCCATTTCTATTACCTAATTATCCTATAGGAACAGGAGAAAAGTTACCAAGTTGTAATTTTCTCAACTGAACTAAAAGGCACATATAAAATGACAAGTTTATCAATATAATCTCCCAAGTGCCAGCCTTTTTCCTAAGCCCATGCCTACATCCAGGAAAATGCTGTGATAAATTCCCAAACTCAACTTAGTACAAGTGTGACTCAATACCAACCTCCTGAACTCCAAGCTTATCAAGACCACCAAGCCCTAAATGATCCTCCAAAAGAGCCCCTATTCAAAGCCACAAAATGTGGTAGAAGCTGATTTTCAAAAATACAGAGAACTTGGTGTCTGTCATTCATCTAAGAGGGAGAAACATCCCATTAAACTTACACTATTGAAAAAAAATGGAGGCATGGTAATAAGCAGATAGTGTTTTAGAGAACAGGCTGGTAGACAGGAAATCCCATGCAAGTCTGTCTTCAAAAGGGAAGAGACCCCTGGAGAATTAGAAGTACAATTACAATGGGAAAGGCACTGTCTTGATTTCCATTTTACATAAAACCATGCTGGATAATTAAAAGAATCAAACGTCAGAGTTTAATATGGTGTGGGCTTGTTGGTTATGATGAAATTCTGAAAGGTTAAACAGAAACCATTTCACATAGGCTTTGTTTTGTTTCAAAAAATATCTATATGCCAGTTTAAAGTTCTTCAAATGTATAAAAACCCTGCAAAGTCTATATTTGCTTTATAAACAGACATGCCACAGAAAAAGCATGTATATCTCTCATTCTCTGGCCTCTGTTTCTATATCATCTGAGGCAGACAAAATTACCAAGTTTTTAGGACTGTATCTAATCAAGACAAGAAGAAGATGAGTACCCTGCTGTGGTGAAGCAGAAAGAAATCAAGAGACAAGGGTTTGAGGTATGGCTTTGTAACTCACTCTCCGGGTGACCGGTCAATTCCTTTCAACTCTCTCTTCTGTAAAACAATAGGGACTGGACTAGAAAACCTCAAGATTTCCTTCCAGCTGTGTGATCACTGGACAGCCACAGGGAATTCCACTTCTCTTTCTCTTCTGTGCAGTGTTGGATAAGAGCAGATGATCCCATCCCTCCAGGTGGGCTTGTCTGAAGAAGTGTCCTGATGAGTCGATCCAAAAAGGGAGAGAAGAACTGACCACCAGGTTTTTGGTAGGTCTCCAGGCTCTCACTATCACAGCCTCCCAGGCCTGGGTACAGGGTTAGGGCACCGACAAAACTAGGAACCTTCAACCTGCTGACTCATCTGTCTAGCTACCCTCATGTGCTTTACCAGGCTGTGCCAGGGTAATAAGTGGCCCCACCATAGGGTCACAGGCAGGAAAATCATGGGGTGAGATGGGAAGCCTTTCATGCTAAAGTCAAGCCCTAGGAGGATTTACAACACACACAAGTTAAATTTTAACCCTGTCTGCTCCTTGGTCCTCTAAATCGTTTCTTTCTACCATAAATGGTGGTACCCACACTAAGCAAGCCGTTCTCTCCACAGTGCTTAGCCATCACAGTCCTTATCAATTACCTACATTTAATGAGTACCTACTATGTGCCAGATAACTCCCATGTTACCTTGCTAATAACACAATAATATAGTGGGTAAGTAGCTCATGACTATCTCTGTGTTTGGGCACCTGAAACTCAGAGAAGTGAAGTAATCTCCCTAAGGTCACACAGCTTGGAAGCAGAGTCACAATTGGAACCCAGACTGCCTGATTTCAAAGCCTCTCTTCTTTCAGCTCTCTAATACTTCCTACTTGATACTTAAGGAAGTGACCTGGGAGAGGAGCTCATCTAACCAATTCTCCTATCATAGGGCAGGAGTTCATTCTGGAATGTCCACCTCCCTCGACAGGGAGCTCATTACATGTTGGAAGCAGTGTTTATCTGCTCTTATCATAAGTCTTCCCACCAACTCCAATAAATTCCAGTCTCTGGACCTAGGTTTGCTTCTGGGACTCCAAAGAACAGATATGATCCTTCCTCTACTGGGGCAAAACTCAGACATCCAAAACTACCAAAATATCACCCCAAGTGGATTCTGTCTTCTCCTGCTTATATATTATTTAGCTGTCCTATCCTACGTCTCACCAGTGAGCTCAGAGGAAAAAGTGGTTGCTATGTAGTTATAAGAAACAAAAATAGACTTAGATCTAGGATACAAAGACTTCACTCCTCATCTGATTTCTAGAACATCCATCTCTCCTGTTTATCTTTTGATTTTTAGTCCATCTCTGGCTGCTTCTTCCCAGTCATCTTTTGGGGTTCTTCTTCTTTAGCTGTGCCCCCTAAATGCTGGCATTCTAAAGAGTTCTGCACCATTTGCTTCCTCTGACCCCTCTCTCCCTCTGTGACCCCACCATGCCCATGACTAATGATTTCTACATTGGGATCTTCAGCCCCACTTCAGAGCACTCTCCTAAACCTTGGACCACATGCCTAATCCCTCTCCTAGATTATCTGCCCAGATGTCCCACAGGCCTCAAGATTCATCTTGTTTCAAACTAGACTCATCATCTCCTCTTCTAACCAACTCCTCTTCTAGTGGGATCAGAGCCCAGATCACCACATCATCAGCACACACGTCACCACAACCAGGCAGTTCCCAGATCCCATGGCGTCTCCTTCCTTAGTCCATCTCAGATCCATCACAACCACTGCCACCTCAGCGTGGGTATCATACTCTCTGACTGCCCTGATCACAGTTCTCCATAAGCTTCATGTATATGGGAAGACCTTAGCCCACTGCCTGGCACCTACAGCAGCCACTAAATGTTTGAGTAGCTTTCTTCTCCTGGGGTAAAACAAGAAGCCCTGTCTCACAAGGATGTAGACAAGAGTATGTATATGGTAATTCCCAGCACTGAACCTGGAGTCTGGTGAGTACTAAATAAATACTTAGTGAATTGGTCTTTGAAGGCAAGAAACAAAGTCTGTTCCTCCTCCTGTGTTTCCCTCCAGTGTAAGACTGACCACCTAGTGTAACTCAAGAGCTGGGGAGCTAACACGAACCAGAGAAAAGTTCTTCAGGGCATGGATGCTTTTCTGGTAAGCATTTTAAAACGAAGAGAACACACATCTTCTCTCTCAAGGGAGCTTATAAGACAAAGCAGGTAGGCACAGTGGAAAGAGAATAAATCTTGGGAGCCAAAGATCTAAATTTGAACTCTACTTTTCTGGTGTGTTTTTAAAAATAAAAACCAGTGTGCTCTTGAATAACAAAAACAACCAAAAAGAAACACTCAAAAGAGCAAGACCTCAGCTTGCATGGGGCAATTTTTTCCTTTCATCCAGTGAACCAGAATTCTGAAGTACTCTGTAGCACTTACTATTTAGTTGCAACAAATATGTGGTTCTTAAACAAATCACATCAGAAGGAACTTTCAATGGTTAACATTTCAGTAGAATCAGCAACAGATGACAATAGGCAAGTTCCAATCTTTGCTCCAATGTACATCAGCAGAACACGTCAAAACTTAAAAGTTTTCACTTGCTTTAAAAAAAAAAAAAAAATCCTGTTGTTGGCAGTCTCCCACTGATGACATGCAACAATCTTTGCATATGAAATCGCCCAGTCCCCTGCTTCGCTGCTAACTTTGTAGAAGTTCCAAAGCATTTCTGGAGCAAGAGATCTATTTGGACCGACAATGCCAAGCTGGGACCTGAGCCCTGAATGAGCTAAAATTACCAAAGCAAGAAGAACGTGGCTTTGGAAGCTACTTCCCCCAAGTGTGAGGTTTCTTCTAGTCAAGGGAGAGATATAGAATGCTGACTTTTTCCAGATGAACAAAGTTGAATGAAACCTCCAGAACTCACTGCAGGTTTCTATGCTATGCTATGCTATGCTAAGTCACTTCAGTCGTGTCCGACTCTGTGCGACCCCATAGACGGCAGCCCACCAGGCTCCCCCGTCCCTGGGATTCTCCAGGCAAGAACACGGGAGTGGGTTGCCATTTCCTTCTCCAATGCATGAAAAGTGAAAAGTGAAAGTGAAGTCGCTCAGTCATGTCCGACTCTTAGCGACCCCATGGATTGCAGCCTAACAGGCTCCTCTGTCCATGGGATTTTCCAGGCAAGAGTACTGGAGTGGGGTGCCATTGCCTTCTCCCTGCAGGTTTCTGCTCTGAAACAAATTGCTGCTACAGAGTCCTTGTTCTCCCTGCTTCTTCTCCCCAAGCATAGCATATGCCCCTGACTTCCCAAAGTTGGTGAGTTCAACTTGTGCTGATTGGAGTGGACTCCGTGCCGGGCACTGCAGGTGCAGAGAAAAGGAAGGCAGGTCCCTGTCCTGGAGGAGTTCACCGTTTGGTAAGAAGACAGACACAATCATGACTAACCAAAACAGGACACAGAATGCTCAGATAAGCGAGGAACAGCCAAGTCAACAGAGAGCTCCAAGGAAGGAGGGTCTCCCATGGGGACAGAGAGTGGAACAGGGTGCTGCCAACGCATTTATCCATTCCTCCATGACAGCCCTCAGCTCATAGGACTGCAAGCACCCATGTGTCTGCCCTTCCCACTGAAAGTGAGTTCTATGGGCAGAGGCCCATCTGACACAATAATTAACCCATCCTGGATGGCTTGAGGAGTGCCTGAGGGTGTGTTCTCAAGATGGTATGAAATACCATCTGCAGCCTAGGGGAAGCTGCAGAAATGAGGTGGCACTGGGGCCTCTATGAATGCCCAGGCTGAGAAGCTGAAGTTCATTCAGTAGGCAATGGGGAGCTACAGAAAGTTCTACAGAGTAGCGACTTGACTATGACTGTGTCTTAGAAAATTATTCTGGCAGCAATTTGGAAAACAGATTGAGGCAGGGTGATCAATTAGAAGACAGCTATGCTGGTTTAGATGTAAAAGCTGGTGCAGGCCTGGATGTGGGCAGTGGGGGTAAAGTTAGAAAGCTGTACAAGAGAAACCGCAAAGCCCCTCTAGAATAGGCCCTTTCTCTGACCAGCAGTGCCTGGCTTCTCTCTATTTAGGCCAAACATCAGGCCCCAAGACCACCCTGAGGATGGTGCCCATTTTTTCTTTGTCACTCCACAGACAGAAGCCCTAAATGGCAGGGCCTGAAAAGTTACCTTTTGGTCTCACCTGGGTTGTGCTGCCATTTCAATCCCAGGACCTCAGACCTGTGGCTGCCCTGGAGCATTTGTTCATTATAGCACGGGGCCTGGGGTATAGGAAGTAGGAAGGGGACACGTGACAAGAAAAGGAATTTAGCACACCCGAATAACAATAGTGCAGCAAAGTGCCGGGAGAGAATGGCATAGTATTTTAAGACTCAGAGCTTAGAAAAAACCAGTTTTGGCCCTGTTAAAAAAAAACAAAAGCAAAACATAAATTCAATATCATGAGCCCCAGGAGGAGACTGGATTGCAGTTGGATAATGGTTAAGTTCTCCAAATGGGTTGCTCTCATTTTCACAAGCTGTTTGGCAAGTAAATGAGAGTGACGAATGAGACCACGTCCAAAGGTGAGCCAAGTCTTGAGTTCTGTGAACCAGGAGGATGGGCGCTCTTCTGAGATTTCCTGAGGAAGATGTAACTTAGCAGGAAGGAAGGTATGTGTGCTCTGAAGGAGGGAGGCTGGTAAGAGAAGAAGAGCAGAGCAGAAGGGGCTTGAAAATTCAGCGCTAAAAACTGCTCTTGAGCTCAAAAACTTGCTTTGAACTGTAAGCTTCACAGACAGTTCTTTTCTCTTCTTTTACTCCTTCCAAGCTTGCTGTGTGGCTGATGGAAGCATCAGCTACTTTACCAAGGAGACTTCCCAGTGGGTACCTGGCACTGAGTCTGGCTTTGTCATTTGCAGCTATGCAGCCACACAGGAGTCTCTAAGGCTCAGTGTCCTCATCTATACAATGGGAATGGTAACAACAGCAATCTCCACCAACAGGTTTCTGTGGAGGACTAACAGAGACAAGGCACAGGCATAGAGCAAGACTGTCAATAAAGACTGTGTTTGTTTTTTTCGCTTGAACTGAAATCAAGGCTATATATGAAGTCTGACACACATGGAAACCATGGTGTAGACCAGCACATGCTAGAAAATGCCAAGTCCCAACGCAGTTGGCTTTGACATTTCCTGGATACAAGAAGAGGTACACTTGAAGACAGCTCTGGGTTGGCCTGGGCAAACAGTAATGAAACAGACTTCTCACCAAAAGCCATAAAGTAGCCCCAAACTGCCCCCCTGAAACCCCACGTTTGATGTCAGGGAGGGATTAATTACTCCTGGCTAATTCACAAAAACATAGCCCTCTCTGCCTCCCGCTTGAGGACTCACCTAAGCACATCAGGTCCCACAGCACAGCTGTATTCACAACTAGGACATGCCAGAAGAAGAGCTCTTTAAGAAGAAGTCACTCTAAGCAATTCCCAGAGCTTCGGCATTTAAGATGGGGTTTCAAGACACACAGGAGAGTTCTTCCAGGATAAACGAATTCCCAAACCCACCCTGGCCCTTCCAATCAGGTCTACAGCCAGAAGAACAGCCCCAGTTTAAAAATTAACCAGCTGACTGGAATTCTAAATGTGGTCTAGCCAACCTCAAGACCTCAAGTTCTTTCTCTTCTCCCCACAACCCCCCGCCCCTTTTCTCTTCTCAAGGGGAAAAAAAAAAAAAACTGAAGAGAGGTGGGGGGAAGTGCTTTTCAATTCACGTTGCTCAAGCTGGCACCACGCTTCTTCTCTGGATCTACTCTGCCAATTTCCAGATGTTACCTAGTTTTGTGGGGTTTTTTTTTTTTAATTGTTTTTAATAATCCCAAAGAGTTATTTCCAACTTGGAAGGATGAACAGTCTATACATTCAAGATTCATGGTCCTCAGACCGAAGATTACATTGTCTTACTTAAAAAGACTTTTGTCAATTTTCAAAAATCAGAGTCTGTGGGGGCTGCTGTCTCCCCCAGCAGCCTCTCTACAGTGCTTAAAGAGCCAAGCACAGTGTTAATATTTACTGAATGAATAAATGGATGAATGAACAATCTCTAAAAGAGGAAAACAGCCATCCCACACTAAAACATGTACATACCACTGACTCCTTCTGACATACACCATTTCTCTCCTAGGGCCCTTCCAGATCTAAGAGTATAACAGACTCATCAAGAGCATGCTTTCTTTTCTTAAAGTCAAGGGGAAGCAATGGTTACAACCTAGTTATAACTTCCTCAGGGCAATTCTGTACTCCTGGGGGAAAAAAATCTCCAAATCCCTTCCCTCAGGTAATTAAAACCAAGCAAACAAAACAAAACCTCATCAACTACAAAGGTTTCCCTTTTTTCTGCATACTTTCCTTCATTCTGTTTTTCTGGTCCCAGGCATGCCCCGGTATTATGGGTGGGTTTATACCACTGCGTCCCAGGGCTTGTCAGAGAGGTGGTAAGGGCACAGTCCGGCCAAAAGGGCCCCAGGTCCTCATCTGTTTCCAGCTTTTCTTCCACTCCTCAACTCTGGCAAACCTACTTTCCAGAGGCAACAGGGGGTGATGGAAAGGAACATGAACTAGAGCTCTAATGTACGGCTAATTTGCCAGGAGACCCTTGGAAAGTCACTTCTCTGTTTCAAGCCACAGTTTCCTTACTTGCCAAATTTAAATATGATAAATGCTGAATTAATCTTTTAAGCTAAATGAAGAAAGCTAAGGAAGTTGGAAAAGATAGGAAAGGTCTCAAACTACAAAATACCAGCAATATCAACTCATCCCTGGTCTTCTCTTTGCACTGGAGGGCAGGGGGGCTTACTGTCTGCTCAGTCTGAGGTACACCCTCCTTACTTACCAGGAATAGCTAGAAGGCTGCTCCCCAAAACAGAAGGGACACTTCCCTCTTCTACTCCTGTCTGTACCCAAGCCTCCTAGAACTGGCTGCGAAAGAGGATCTGCTGACTTTACAAAGGGAAAGGTGCTTCAGTATGGCAGAAGGAACTTGGTGAAGGAGACTAGGGGGCTGGTTTCTTGTCCAACTCTAACTGAACCTCAGCATTCTCACCTGTCAAATGGGGATGCGCCACCTGCCTTACCTATTTCTCAGGGCCCTGGGAAAGCAGGAATGGAAAGTCTAGTCTTATCCTGGCCCTCAGTTCTTACTCGAGGAGCCTTCTGGGAGATTCAAAAGAGGTGTGGAGGCTGAGGGATGCTAAGTGCCACTAACTCTTTACCTCTGCACCTATTCAGGGAGGGGCAGGAGAGAGGCACCCAGTACCCAGTAATCAAGGCCTCTTCATCCCATCCAGGGACCGCCCGGATGGGACAAGGATGTCATAGCTCTCCTCTGTGAAGAGGGACTCCCACCTGGAAGAGTCTGACAATATCAAGCCTTGCCTCCTCAGGCAGTACTGCGGGCCTTAAAGGGAGAGACAGCCGGCTAGAGAAACTTAAGGAGACTGAAACAGCAGAGAGGCAAGGAAGTGAGAGGAAAAGAGAAGGTGGGAGAGAAATGAAGGTGCAAACAGGCAGAGAGAGAAAGGGAAGTGAAGTAGCCAGAGAACAGAAACAGAAAGAGTAGGACAGACACGGAGACACGGAGACAGACTGACAGCGCGCGAGTTGTCCGGGAGGCGGGGAAGACAAAGGGGACCATCCCGTATTTTTAACTGGTCTGGCCTTCTAGACACCCCGTTCCCCACAAAGAAAAGCCTATGGGACGGGAGGAGGGGGCCGGAGCGAGCAGCGGCTCCCCCCGGCCCCCTCCCCGGCTCCCGGCCCCCGCCCGGCCCCCGGGTCCCTCCCGGCCCCCTCGCTCACCTGCCAGCGCCAGGATCTGGGCCTTGTGGAGCAGCAGCGCGCCCCAGTCGCGGGGGGCGCGCGGGGGGCTCTCGGGCCCAGCGCCCAGCTCCTCCGGGCCCCGGTACACGGCGTACACCTTCTGGTTGTCAAAATCCAGCCGCGAGCGGGGGCTGAAGTCGCGCACGCACGACACGGGCAGCGCGTAGCAGACGTTGTCCTCCAGGAACCGCACAAAGGCGTACATGGTGGGCGCGGGGGGCGGGCCCCGCTCGGCCGGTGAGCCCGCGGGGCGGGCGCGGAGGTGGGGACCCGGCGCGGGGCGCGAGCCGCGCGGCCTGGCCGGGGGCGGGGGCGGCTCCCCAGGGCCCGGGCTCCCCCCGCTGTTATTGTTCCTGAAAGCCCCGCTCTGCCAATCGGCTGCTCTCGCCTGGGCGCGGAACCGGGAGGGAGGGGGACGGGGGGCGGGGGGCGGAGGAGGGGGTTTGGAAGCGCACCGCCACTCGCGAAGTCAGACCCGAGCAATCACAGCCGGAGTGCGATTCGCCGAGGGAAGGGGAAAGGGCCGAGAGACTGCATTGCAATAATGATAATAACAATAGCCTTGCGGGAGGGGAAAAAAAAAATGCATTGACTAATCATCAGAGTCGCGCTGCATGCTGGATTCGCCGCTTCAACAATCGCGCTACAAACCAAATTGCATGGCAGCAAAACTGCACTGCAAAGGAGAGGAGAGTGTGAGGGAAGAAATGTAGGGCGAGGGGCAAGCTTGTTTGCATTCCGAAGTGTAAACTCGCACTTGCAAGCAAGCAGAATTTTGGAGTATTTCAAATAATTCTAAGCACTCCCCTCAACTCCTTTAGTTCACTTTCTTTTTCTTTTTGGCAGAAACGGCCAGCTCCCCTGTGGGGAGGGTCAGTCATTCCCCCTGTGCTACCAAACTAGTTCTGACCAGAAACTGGGGTTATCTGGGATTTCCAGTTGGACCAGCTGGCTGGGATGGTGGAGAGTTTATCTAGGGCCCCTCTCAGCTGGAAGGAGCAGGGTAGCCTCTCTCCCCTGTAGTCTTCCAGCAGTGAGGTCCCCTCCACAGCATGCGGGTCTCTAAACTGGAACCTGCTGGAATGAGCAGGGAGGGGAGGGTTGTTCTGGGGAAGGCAAACCCAGGGCTAGCTGAGCATTTCTGGGGCACCTCAAGGAGTTCAGGAACGGGACTCTGTGGAACAGCAGTCTTTGCTCTGTCCCCAGTGTCACAGGCAGAAGGGAGCCTGGAGGGGCTTGTGTCCCCCGGAAAAGTATGAACACCATCAGCCTAAAGACGGCTGACTGGGGCTGTTCCTCATAGGAACCTCATCCCATGTTAGAGGGGGACAGCATCCTCACATTGAGGCCTCTGAGGGGGTGGACTTGGTATCCAGTGTGGCTACTTATATTCCCATTGCTTAGCACAAACTTGGCACTTGGTAGGGGCTCAGTGAATTTTGGGTGGAAAATAATAATAATTAAAAATCCACATTCACCCAGCCATCCACTCACACCCATTTATTCAAGCAACCAGTATTCATTGGGTATGCACCACATGCCAGATTCTGGGCTAAGGGCTGGTGGTAGAGAGAGGAAAACACACAGGATAAACACCTGGATCTCTTGCAGTGTTAGACAGTGTATCTTGATTTTGGATTTCTGTGCTGAAATCAGGTTACTATGAATAACCCTCCTCTGTCCTGGAAACACAGTCTGGTCGGAAAGTATTAAGAAAGTATAAGTAATTATGTTACAGTGAGAAAAGTGTTCTCATAGAAGAATGTTGAATGGAGATGGCAGACTGAATTACATATTATATATTTTAAAAAATTCATTTTAATGAACTCAACCTGTAAGAAAAAAGCAAAATAAATGTGCCACAATGTTTCTTAGTAGTCGTGGGTGACTTTGTTTTCCTTTGTGTGTTTATGTTTATATAACTATTTTCCCCAACAAGCAGGTATTACTTTATAATCAGAAAGCATTAAACATTATTTTTTTTAAAAAGCACTATGCTCACATTTCAGATTAGCTACATGAATGATTAAGTAGGTAAGCCAAAAACCCCATCAACACATTCTCCCCAGATCCAACTGTACAGGTCAGATTGACTTCCCTTAAACGGAGCCTCTGATGTACACACAGATAGGACCACATGTTGTATGGATGCCTCTGTTGCCCCACATACTTGTGGAAAAAAGAGGAGCCACTCTGAATTGTTCCAGCAGGTTTACCTTCATGATTATGATTTGTTTGGACTGATCTTGCATGCGTTTTTATTTTAAGAATACATTCCTATGGTGGTCAAGGGGAAGTAATGCGTAGCAAGATTTCTGATTTAAAAGATGAATCATGCAGAGCTGGCCATATTAAATGAAATACCATGAAACTCCAAATTATGTTTGCAAAATAATGTCAAGTAGCACCCTGGCCAACCTCCTAGCCCATCTAGATGAGAGTGACCTCAAAGTACATTACCAGTCTCATCTCTTATCACCTTTCTGGGCATTCCAGTACATTTCAGACACATTAAACTATTTGACATCTTCCAAGAGAGCATGTTTTATCAGGATCTCAAGCCTCTGTGCGTTTTCTGCCTTCATCCTGGGGAGTTCTTCCTCCCCGGAGTACATAGTGACCTTACTCTCCCCTGAAGGCCAGTGCACAAGTCTCCTCCTCTGTGAAGCTTCCCCAACCATTCTCTCTCCTCAAGCATAGGCAGTTTCTACTATTTTGTCCATCACATTTTATCTTCCCTCATTAGAATGAGCTCTCTGGAGGTGCGGGGGTGACAAAAAGGCTGGGTAACCTCAGCATCCTAGCGCAGAACTGGGGAGAAACAAAGGCATTAAAGAAAGACACCGCATGAATAACAAACTTCTTGCATGCTTTTGCTGAACATCTGTCCCATCTTTTCAGAGTTGGAGCTGAATCTCAGCTGTCTTTCCCATTCCCAGTAACCAATGTGCCCATCATGATTGCTCTCTTTGTGAGACAGACACATCCACGAACATATTAAGTACCACTGCACCGTCAGGTTCAAACAAATTCTCCACCTAAATCAGTGTAAATAGTTCTCTTAAGGGGGCAGTTTCATTTTCCAAGAACCCAGAAAGAAGAAAAGAACAAATAATTACATGGAAGCCAACAGAGTAAACCTGGACTCAATACGTTTTCTTGCAGGTGCACAGAATGGATTCTAGAGAAGGAATGGCATGAACAGGATGTTCAAAGAGACAGCGTTCAGCAGCCTAAAGGCAACAGAAAGACAAGCAGAGTTTCTGCTTCCTGTATGTATCACATAGTCTTTTAACACAGCTTCTAGGGAACCTACTAAGTGTGTATCCGTCCTAGTGAAAACTGGAGTCAGAGTACCTCTTTGATCCAGGGACTGTTGCCCCAGGCTTTACACATACCAGAAACTCAAGATGTTGATGATTCAGTGATTGGCAAACAAAGAGAGTTCAAAAGTACATATTTCAGACTTAAAAGAGGTGGTTAAAAATGTCCTGTTTGACCAAATCATGTTTGAACCTCCTCTTCAGTATCCCTGCTAAACGGTCATCCAAACACTTCTTATATGGTTCTAATGTTAGGAAGTTTACCAGCACCCCTTATCTTTGGGACACTACTGACTGTTAGCAAGGTCTTTCAGACTTACACTGATGCAGAACTTTTCCCCCTGTAGCTGTCATACTAAGTTCACCACCAAGACTCTCATGCCAGCCCATCAGATATGGAAAAACTTGGGATCCTATCTCATTAGGATCTTTGTCTTCTGCCCAGACATCTTCACTTCCTTCACCTGTCTTTCCTCATATGACCCGGTTTCAGTGATGATAATTGTGATATCTACTTTTCTTCCTCCAAAGCTTATGCCAGCCACCAAGTATATATGATTTCAATTAATTTCACACCGAACCTTTGAAGTGGGTATTATGAACCTCATGATAGAGTTAAGAAAACTGGCCGAAGAGTTTGGCTCTGGGGAATCCTGGAAAGCCTGTGGTCATATTTGCATTTTAGACATTTTGGATTATAAATGGTGTCGCTAAGGATTGGGGGGAAGCAGGACTGGGGAGTGGGAGGCCCACGATGAGGCTGCCTGTCTTCTCCCTGCTCCTCCCCTGACTCCCTCTTCCTACCAGCCAAATGTACTTTGCCTCTCTTCCAAGTTACTTTAATGGAGCAGAAAATGTACACATCTGGGGCAGCTTTGCGACTGTGTCTCCTCGCGCTTTCCTGTCGAGCTTTGCAGAGCCTTGGGTTAATGTCAAGCTCCTTCAGTTTAGCCAGCTGAAGCATGATCAGTGGCAGCAGGGGGACTTATGTTTCATATTACTGCATGGAATTCTCAATGTACTTTGCAAAACTATTTTAAGGAGACCTGGGTTCTGTGAGTTTTTAAAGCAACTGGAGCGTGTCTTTTCAACCTCTCTGCTAATGATTGACCACATTTTTTCATGATTTTGCCTTTTTTCCCCCCTGTGATATTTAATTTGACTTTTTAAGTCTTTGCTTTAAAAAAAAATTTTTTTTAAAAATTCTGTCCAGAAAAACAACTTGCTGTGCTATGAGCTCAGGGCCGTTGTCTTTTCAGGCTGATTCAAGGAAGGAATGTTGACACAGGGCTGGGAGGATCTGGGACTGTTGGGAGGCCCATGCTGGGCATTACCCTGAACTGCTACTATCACCAAACGGTGGTATAAACACAGTGTATCCGTGTGAACTCCTGATGGTGAAGTCTGGCTGAGTCTGACAGTGGGGTTTTAGGCAGGGGAGGAGAGGGACAGGAGACAGGGGGAAGGAAGGAAAGAGAGGACTTGTATGTTGAGAACAACCTCAAAGGCCAGTGAACACTGCCTGGAGTTAGAGGGAATGCCAACTTGTCATGTAGGTGACAACCTGGAGGGCCAAAGGAATGTGGACTTTAGAATCAGACCTTTGCTGTAACTTTGGGCAAGACAGTTTGCCTCCCTCAGTTTCCTTACCCATAAAATGAGGCCAATAATATGTATCTTCTGAATGTATTGTGAGAACTGGGACAGGAGTTTTTACTTTTTCTGTGTATCAGAATCACTTGGGGAACATAAAAAACATGCCACTCCCAGGTCCTGTCCCCCAACATCCTATGATACAATTGGTCTGGGGATGGGACCTGGGAAATGTTTTCTTTATTAGTTCCTGGATTATTTTAAAATCAGACCATGTTGAGCATGTCTGAGTTGGAAGATTTTTAGGTAACATGGTAGTCACAAAGAAATTGCTCAGCAAATCCTAGATACTATTTTCAGGGAGAATACATAGGGCTCTGAAATGTTTGTTTGAAAAGTGACACACTCAGATGACCATTATATCTATTACTGTTGGCAAGAATCCCTTAGAAGAAATGGAGTGGCCCTCAGAGTCAACAAAAAGAGTCTGAAATGCAGTACTTGGGTGCAATTTCAAAAATGACAGAATGATCTCAGTTCATTTCCAAGGCAAACCATTCAATATCACAGTAATCCAAGCCTATGTCCCAACCAGTAATGCTGAAGAAGCTGAAGGTGAATGGTTGTGTGAAGACCCACAAGACCCTCTAGAACTAACAGTCAAAAAAGATGTCCTTTTCATTATAGGACACTATAATGCATAAGTAGGAAGTCAAGAGATACCCAGAGTAGCAGACAAATTTGGCCTTGGAGTACAGAATGAAGCAGGACAAAGGTTAACAGAAATTTGCCAAGAGAACGCACTGGTCATAGCAAATACATTCTTCCAACAACACAAGAGAAGACTCTACACATGGACATCACCAGAAGATCAATACCGAAAACAGATTGATTATATTATTTGCAGCCGAAGATGGCTCAGATCATGAACTCCTTATTGCCAAATTCAGACTGAAATTGAATAAAGTAGGGAAAATCACTAGACCATTCAGGTATGACCTAAATAAAATCCCTTACAATTATACAGTGGAAGTGACAAATAGATTCAATGGATTAGATCTGATAGACAGAGTGCCTGAAGAACTATGGACAGAGGTTTGCAACACTGTACAGGAGGAAGTGATCGAGACCATCCCCAAGAAAAAGAAATGCAAAAAGGCAAAATGTTTGTCTAAGGAGGCATTACAAATAGCTGAGAAAAGAAGAGAAGCAAAAGGCAAAGGAGAAAAGGAAAAATATACCCATTTGAAGGCAGAGTTCCAAAGAAGAGCAAGGAGAGGTAAGAAAGTCTTCGCCAGTGATCAATGCAAAGAAATTGAGGAAAACAATAGAATGGGAAAGACTAGAGATCTCTTCAAGAAAATTAGAGCTACCAAGGGAACTTTTCATGCAAAGTTGGGCACAATTAAGGACAGAAATTGTATGGACCTAACAGAAGCAGAAGATATTAAGAAGAGGTAGCAAGAATACACAGAAGAACTATACAAAAAAGATCTTCACCACCCGAATAATTACAATGGTATGGTCACTCGCCTAGAGCCAGACATCCTGGAATGTGAAGTCAAGTGGGCCTTAGGAAGCATCACTGTGAACAAAGCTAGTAGAGGTGATGGAATTCCAACTGAGCTAGTTAAAATCCTAAAAGATGATGCTATGAAAGTGTTGCACTCAATATGTCAGCAAAATTTGGAAAACTCGGCAGTGGCCACAGGACTAAAAAAGGGCAGTGTTCATTCCAGTCCCAAAGAAAGACAATGCTAAAGAATGTTCAAACTACTCATTGCACTCATCTCACACGCCAGCAAAGTAATACTTGAAATTCTCTAAGCCAGGATTCAACAGTACATGAACCGTGAACTTCCAGATGTTCAAGCTGGATTTAGAAAAGGCAGAGGAACCAGAGATCAAATTGCCAACATCCACTGGATCATCAAAAAAGCAAGAGAGTTCCAGAAAAACACTTATTTATGCTTTATTGACTATGCCAAAGCTTTGACTGTGTGGATCATAACAGACTATGGAAAATTTTTCAAGAGATGGGAATAGCAGACCACCTGACCTGCCTCCTGAGAATTCTGTATGCAGTTCAAGAAGCAATAGATAGAACTGGACATGGAACAAAAGACTGGTTCCAAATCAGGAAAGGAGTAAGTCAAGGCTGTATATTGTCACCCTGCTCATTTAAATGTATGCAGAGTACATTGTGCAAAATGTTGGGCTGGATGAAGCACAAGCTGGAATCAAGATTGCCAGGAGAAATATCAATAATCTGAGATATGCAGATGGCACCACCCTTATGGTACAAAGCGGAGGAACTTAAGAGCCTCTTGATTAAAGTGAAAGAGAAGAGTGAAAAAGTTGGCTTAAAGCTCAACTTTCAGCAAACTAAGATCATGGCATCTGGTCCCATCACTTCATGGGAAATAGATGGGGGAAACAATGGAAACTGAGACTTTATTTTTGGGGGCTCCAAAATCACTGCAGATAGTGATTGCAGCCATAAAATTATAAGATGCTTGCTCCTTGGAAGAAAAGCTATGAGTAACCTAAACCCCATATTAAAAAGCAGAGACATTAGTTTGCTAACAAAGGTCCATCTAGCAAAGCTATGGTTTTTCTAGTAGTCACATATGGATGTGAGAGTTGGACTATAAAGAAATCTGAGCTCAGAAGAATTGATGCTTTTGAACTGTGGTGTTGGAGAAGACTCTTGAGAGTCCCTTGGACTGCAAGGAGATCCAACCAGTCAATCCTAAAGGAAATCAGTCCTGAATATTCACTGGAAAGACTGATGCTGAGGCTGAAGCTCCAATACTTTGGCCACTTGATGTGAAGAACTGACTCACTGGAAAAGACCCTGATGCTGGGAAAGATTGAAGGTGAGAGGAGAAGGGGATGACAGAGGATGAGATGGTTGGATGGCATCACCAACTCAATGGACATGAGTTTGAGTAAGCTCCGGGAGTTGGTGATGAACAGGGAAGTTGGCATGCTGCAGTCCATGGGGTCACAAAGAGTCGGACATGACTGAATAACTGAGCTGAAGTGAACTGGTGGCTCAGTTGGTAAAGAATCTGCCTGCAATGTGGGAGACCCAGGTGCAATCTCTGGGTGGGGAAGATCACTTGGAGAAGGAAATGTTAACCTAGGCCAGTATTCTTGCCTGGAAGATCCTATGGATAGAGGAGTCTGGCAGGCTACAGTCTATGGGGTTGTAAAGAGTTGGACATGACTGACAGACTTTGCGCACTCACATCCTTACTAAGTGTGTGGTCATGGACAAATATCTTAATCTCTCCAAGCCTCAGTTTCTTCTTGGAAATATTCATAGAGTTTCTGTGAGAATTAAATGAGATAACCCATATAAAATGTTTGGCACAGTAGCTGACACGTAGTGAGTTCTCAATATATGATAGTTGCTATTATTGTTATTATTATTATTGTCACTATCATTATTGTTACTAGAATGCTTATCCCCATGCTGAAAGTAAGATTGAATGCATGCATGCATGCTAAGTCGCTTCAGTCGTGTCCAACTCTGTGCGACCCCATAGACGGCAGCCCACCAGGCTCCTCTGTCCATGGGATTCTCCAGGCAAGAACACTGGAGTGGGTTGCCATTTCCTCCTCCAATGGATGAAAGTGAAAAGTCAAAGTGAAGTCGCTCAGTCGTGTCCGACTCTGTGCGACCCCATAGACTGCAGCCTACCAGGCTCCTCCATCCATGGGATTTTCCAGGCAAGAGTACTGGAGTGGGTTGCCATTGCCTTCTCCATAAGATTGAATATAATGAGATAAATTATCCTGATAATTATCTAACGAGCACTCCATAATGCTTCGATCCCAGAGCCATTCTCTTTAAACCAGAGCCTATGGGCACAGGGTTGTAGTCACCAAAGGCGGACCCAGATCTCACAAGTTGAAAAGCTATTGAGGCTATGGGCCTTGCCCAGTCCTGCTGCAGCAAACACTTCCAGGAGAATGTATTTGGATCCATTGATTCATTCTTTCAAACTTACTTTTTGTGTTTTCTTCAAAGAAATAAAAAACATGTATGCATTATATAAAATCTAAAATGCAGAAGTGTTTACAGCAGTCTGAAGCCAGATGTCTTGGCCTGATCAAGCAGGCAACACATTGGTCGAGTTCAACCAATCAGATCTCAGCTACATTTTGATCTCATGTTGGTCACACTCAGGAGTTGGCTACACGAATGATCTGAACCCAGGCATTTTAGTCTAGGTGTGTATACTCCGCATTAGCAAAGCAAAGCAAACCAATTCCCAATGGTTGAAGATCAAAAAAAATTTGTGAATAGAAGAGGGAGAAGAAATGCTGTCACCAAGGAAGAGCATTTGAATTTGTTTTGAAAAAGAACCCAAAAAATTAGCCTACCTGGGAAGAAAGCAACTTGCCTCACCTATGAATTTCAATCAGGGGACTATTAGTTTTAGAAGCCGCCTCTGGTTTCTGTTATTAATTCATTCTGTTACTTTTCAGCTGAAATGTCACTTTCCCAGGAAAGGCTTGCTGGCTTGCTCCTCCCATCCCCCTTCATAGACTAGCTCAGGTCCCTGTTACATATTTCCACTGCCACTTATATTTTTTTTCATGAAGTTTATTATAGTATATATTTATTCTATTATTGTCTGTCTCTGCCACTAGGTCAAAAGCCTCCTGTAGGGAAGAGGTCCTATCTTTCTTTTTCACCAGTGTATCCTAGCACCCAGCCTGGCATAAGGCAGACTCTAAACAAATACTTGTTGAAAGAATGCATATCTGAAACAGACCCTGGAGGAGAGAGAAGCCTGCAAAGATGAGGTGGGAGAGGTGTCCCAAGGGCCTTGTTCTGTCCCTCCGAGTCTTATCTTCCTCTTGAGAGTGTCTGTGGTTTCTGGGCCCCCACCATGTCTGGCCCCCATAATTTGGCCCCTCAAAACAATAAAAGCCCTCAATTTTCCTTTAGAACCACTGGACAAACTGACATTTTAAAAATGTTTTTCTAAATGTAAAGAAGAAAAAAATGGAAATAATTATAGAAAAATTGTCACACTGACAAGCACACATAGTTATCACACACTGGAACCAACAATAAATATAATAGTATCAAGAACCTCACTGACACAGTCCATGGGCCTCCTGGGACACAAGGTAGTGATTTTTGCCTCATCCTACAAGGCTACACTTCCTTTTTAACCTGCTGTTAGCTAGGTGTCACTGACTCTCAAAGCCCTACTTACGGTGAATACTGGCTCATTCTAGTGTTTTGATGATTCCAACATTATTTGGCAGGTAATAGGGCAACTTTGCTTCAGTGGCCACATGCTAGTTCTTGGTTACCATCTCTGCTCATTTTAAGCACCTGTGGCTCAGAATATCTGCCCTTCACAGGTCCACAGAGGGCCAGAGTGCACCCCACATTGTTCTCACTCTTAGACTTTTGTTTGATAACTCTGGACTGCCATTCTGGGTCAGAGGCACACAAGAGAACATTCATTCATGGAACTGAATCTTCTCAGAAGCACAGAAAACCATGAATAACTCTGATTTTCTTAAGAATATATCCTAACCACACCATAAATTCAATACAAAATCTGAAGAATGGTATGAAAACAGAGCTAACAAGTATTGATTTCCATGATAGGATCTATTCAGGCTGCTTTATACATATCACCTTTAATATTTTCAGAATACTCGCAAGATTTGATATTTACATTTTTTTTCTAATGAGGAAATTAAGACTTATAGAGGTCACAGCAGTTGCTTATGATCATGTGGAGAACCCCTGAACCTTAGTTTCTTAACCCAGAATCTGGTTTCAAGGACTGTTTTGATATAGGCCTTACCTCAGAGTTTCCTGGGCAACAAGGAACTGAATTGATTGTGGAGTTTCATCCCTACTCCCTTTTTTAAGAGGCTTGAATCCTGACTAGAAATCTGAGAACTAGATCTTAGGGAAAAGTCTAATATCTATCCATCCACGCATCACTAGATTGAGTAGCTAATGATTCTGAGAATATTGATGATGTGACTACCATAACTACATTATCTAAGGTTTCTGAAACCATGGTTACTTACTCCAGAGACCCCAAATTCTTTTTAAAGAACTCTGAGGTTTCTAGCTCAAGCAGATTTCTATATTCTTATAGCCTGTGTTGATAGCCAGGGAAAAACTATTGGGATTACTTGTTACCACAAAGTCTGGAAGGAGCCTCCACTGAGCCAGAACAGAAGACTGGAGAGCTCCAGTTAGAGAAATCTCTGTGAGAAATGTCACCCCACCCCATTCTTACCCTCTGTTACTTGGAGGAATAAGAACAAGAAGAGAAATAACAGCCATGAATTTTTGTGGAATGTTTACTGCCGGGAGCCAGCATGAGGAACTCTGCCCGTGGCAAAGGTCATGAGGAAGGAGGCTTGGCATACGCAAAGGCAGGATCGAGCCTCAGGAATTCCCCTGGAAATTCTCGAGCATCTACCCCCAAAACCAGAGTCTGCCTACTTTACTGCTTTGTGCTCTCACCTACACCTCTGACTTTACGGGGGGCTGTCCCCCACCACCATCTCTCTCTCTGAGAAGAGTTAACTTACAGCTTGGCGCCTGACTTTAGAATAATCACCTTTAGAGAAAAATAAGTTTTCTGAAGAAAGGGTCATAAAATGTTAACAGGCCTCCTGGCCAGAAGATGATGTAAATCACCTAAACTTTTGCATATGATAAGTTTGCAGGAAGAAAGCCTGGCTTCGATAAGGATCAAGGACTGCTAACCTTGCATGACTCTACCCCTTCCCCCATTATCCTCTATGCACAACTTAAGGTATAAAAACTACTTCGGAAAATAAAGTGCGGGTCTTGCTCACCGAAGCTTGGTCTCCCCATGTCGTTCTTTCTCTCACCTTCTGGCGGAATTCCCATCTGGAGCATGGAGGCTCGCCAAGCCTACTAATTTTGCCTGGGCTTCTACGATCTGACCCGGGAGGCCTTAGTGTCTCCTCTCCTTCGGGAGAATGGGAGGATGCCTGCGGCCTACGTGGGTGGTGCAAACTCCTTGTTTTGGAGTCTTATTGGTTTTCCACGTAAACCAAGTTATTCAGCTTCTTTGCTCCACTGAATTTTTTCACTGAGCTATCCCTATTTAACCACTCTTTATATCTCTAACAATTAAGCTATTGTCTCCTGATCACCGATGCCGTCTCCCCTTCGAATTCCCTGGATCCACTGGGGCTGGACCCCGGCAGTTTACCTCATGCCAGGCTTTACATTACATTTCTCATTTAATCCTCAAAGCAATCCTGGGTGGCAGGTACTATTATTAATAGTATCAGCCACATTTGAGGGTTGAAGAAACCTAGGTATAGGGATGCTAGCTAACTTTCCCAAGGTCACATAGGAGTATAGGGTGGAGCCAGGGTCCAAACTCAGGCTATCTGACTCTAGAGGCCCAACCACGGATTTGTAGTCCAACTCTGGCTTCATCTGGGTCAGAGTCTTGACCCGGTGAGGGTGACCTCTCCCTGGGGAGGTGATAAATCATCCATCCTCAGAGGGTTATCTACTGGTTTTCAAGGGATGGCCAGACCACTCTGATTGGCCCAGGTGAGACCATAGCAGGCACTATCTCAGAAAACATCCTGGATTTTATTAACATTTTCATCCCATGTTATGGTGGATGGGAATGTACTAGATTCAGTCAGAAGTATAAAGACGGCTTTCTTTTACTTACTCAAAATCAGTTTATTTATTTAGTACCACAATAGGGCCAGCTATTATCCCAACCAAAAAAAAAGGTCTTGACGTCTAAGCTTTTCTATTGTAATGGAAAGTGACTCTTCTATACATTTTTGTTGTTGTTGATAGTCTTTTTCATATATTCCTTTAGTTTACTCTATGACACCTACCCTAACAGAACTTAGAACCCTCCTTCATCCACTAATAGAGTCTGGAGGCTCCCTCCACCTTCTTTGAGGCAGGAGTTCACCCACCCCATAGGATTCTTACACTGTATTGAAACTTCTCTTTAGAGATATTTATATCTTTGTTCACCTGGAACAAGAGATTTTTTTTTTTCCTCTCTCTCTAACTCAATCAATCAGTCATTTGGTGGGTGAATTTGTGGTGGGTAAACTGTGTGCAGAATATTAGAACCCCACCTCCCCTTCTTTACTATCAGGTACATCTTTATTATTATGGAAAATAAATGGCTAGAATAGAGGAAGAAGAGATTACTCGGTTAAGGGTGATGCTTATTTGTTTTTTCTAAAATATATGATAGGCAAGGGTATATAAGACTCTGGATGAGGTGGCCAGAGAGTTTAACTCAATTGGCAGAAAGAATAAGTACCTGGGCAGGCCCCACCCAAGCCTGCTAATGCATACTTCCTTTGCTGGGCCATCAGATAATCTCTGATCACTGAACTCTGCTTTTGGCTCCAGGACCCAGAGCAAAGAGTTGGCCGGCACAGAAGGGGTAATGAGGCAACAGGAAAAGTGAAATATGCACAGGCTTTAGACCCAGAGTTGTGTTCAATTATTGTTCCATTACCTTGAGCAAATCTCTTTCAGGTTTCTCAACTATCAAATAGAATCCTATAAAGCTGTCACAGGGTCCAAAAGACTATGTGTGGAAAGAGACTGGCAGGATCAATGCCTCATGCATAGTAGGTCCCATGAAAACCAGTTGTCTTCTTCATTCTCATCTTCTGAGAGAGTCTCTATTACCTTTTTCTCCCAGGAGGTCACTTGGACTTCCCAGGTGGCGCTAGTGGTAAAGAACTCTCCTGTCAATGCAGGAGAGAAAAGAGATGCAAGGTTTAATCCCTAGATCGGGACGATCACCTGGAGAAGGAAGGCCATGGCAGCCCACTCCAGCATTCTTGCCTGGAGAATCCCATGGACAGAGGATCCTGGCGGGCTACAGCCCATAGGATGGCAAAGAGTCAGACAGGACTGAAACAACTCAGCAGGCACACACCAGGAGTTCACCGGGTAACGGTAGAATGGATCACCAGAAGACAGGTATTTGGGGGTGCAGTATCTTCCCCCCTCTCTCCAGAGACTGGCCAGCATTACTGCAGAGATACCGCTCACCATTCTCTCCTGGCCAACCCTGGGGCAGCGTGCTTTGTTTGAGAAAGCTGGGACCTTAGCAAGATTTGCACTTTTATCTTAAAAAAGTTTAGGACTTAAGCTGAGTTTGGGGTTTTATTGTCTGCTTTTAAAATTATGTTCAGCTTTTTATATTTAAAATATGCCTTCTAAATTGTGAAACACAGTGTTCTCAATCATAAAGTAGGATGAGTTATGTTATGCTTTTTTCTGTTCCCAGCTCTGGGTTCTCTTTTTGTCTCCTTATATGAATTTTTCTGCAGTGTCCTGACTCATGTCCTAACTTATCTGGGATACTGGCTGTGAAATTCTGGACAATATTCTTAACTCCTGTGAGACTGCCTTATGCATTCATTCATCTACTAATGACTATTTGTTGAGGGCTCATTATATGCCAAAAGCTTTACTTAATATTTGGGAAACAGTGGAAAGCTGGACAGACTGTTTTCTTTCATAAAATGGGAAACTAAGCTTTTAGGATTGAGAAAAGCAAATGAGATAGTATAGGTAAAAGAGAAGAAGAGGCAAAGAAAAAGACTGAAGTTTATTGAGATCTTTGTCCCTGGCAGTGTTAGATGCTTCACATGCAATGCTCATAATCACCTTACAGACCCATCAGCTGAGGATCAGAGAGGAAAAGTTAGGGCCTAAGTTACATCCTGGATTCAAACTCCACTCTGCTCTGTTGCTTCTCATGGTACCTGGCACATTGCTTGTCATTTGCTAGGTGTGTTAATTCCCATTACAAGCTCCATGTAGAATCTGGGAGGCTGTACTCCTCTTCTGCTAGCTTCCTGACATCTGACAGCACCAACTGTGATCTGGATAGAGTAAGAGGTACTTGAATGAAAGGTCCAAATCCTACCCCCTGGTTCCTTAGGGGGCAAGATGCAAAGAAAGCTTACAAAGGCAGTGGCACAGGGGGACATATGCATGAAGCTTACAAATTCAAATTTGCTGGTGGAACATGCAAACAGTTATTAGTAACTTCAAGTCATCAGGGGAAGGACTCTGTGGTCTTCAGGCATCCCGATTCATCAGCTTGGGGAAATCCAGGACGTGGACTCTTGGCAAGAAAAACATTCCTTTTCCCAAATCAACACATCACTGCTGCTTTGACCTTTAAAGATGAAATGGTCAATACTCTATCCCTCTGACTCTTACCACTCCCCAAGTGGAGGCAGATCTCATTTGCACAAACAAAGAGGTACATTTTTCCACTTGAGATGTGCAGTGTCCAAGGAAGAAAGCATCTTCCAGGAAATGTTCACTTAGGGCCTGCACACTTTCAAGAGGCTGAAAGAAGCATAGGAAATGAAATCACCCTGCTTACACTTGGCAAGGGGGCTGCAAAATAGCCCCAAGCTAAACAAGCGGGACCTGTGCACCAGTTTTTCTTCCACCTTTCCGTTTGGACAGGTCACAGCAAGAGGACAAAACAGACTTACCAACATAGGAGCCAGATAAGTACTGTCAACATGGTTTTAATTTTTGAGAAAATACTTATCTTTGGTATTAAAAAAAGGAAGGGCCATGCCAGAGAGTGCTTGTTGCCACTGAGGAAAGTTGGGAGGGTTACCAGAATGAATAGGCAGTCAGGGTGGAAGAAAAGAAGAACTCCGCAAGCAAAGAAAGGGAAAAGAAAAAAATCTTTTCCTTGGCATAAAGAAATTTCATCCTGAAGGTTCTTTTTTTCTTCTTTTCTTGGCAGTGTAATAAACACCTTAAAATAGTGTTATAAGACGGAAACAGATTCTATAGATGCGGGAAACTAAGAATAGTGATATCAGAGAACTTACAGCTCAAACCTCTCATTCTAGAAATGATTAAACTGAAGACAGAAGGACAATGATTTACCCGAAGTCAAAAAGTTTGTCTTTGACCAAATCAGTCCTGGCACCCAGCTTCTGGTGAGCCTTTCCTCTGTTGTATATTGCCATGCTCGCTACTGATCATGGGAGAAAGCCTCCAGAAAAAAAGGTGATCTTATCCGTGCCTCTGGCATTAGCTTATGTACTCTTAGAGAACCATAGAACTCATCATCTTCAAGGTTTAGTGTCAGGAAGCCTTTCCTACTTGGGGAGAGGGTGTCCTGCTGCCATTTCCATCTGCCCTCTCTGCCTTCCCCTCTATTCCCCAACCAACCCCCATCAGTGAGATTCTCTAACACTCTGGCCAAAGCATGAACCTAGCCCATTTTGGAGGGTTGACCTAAGCATAGCTGATGCAGTCTGGACTCCCAAAGAGGCTTGACTGAAATATGAAAGCAAAGGCACCAGAATGCAGTGGAGTGATCCAAGCTTTGATAAATCTGAGCTCCAATCGCAGCTCCACAGCCCATCAGCTGGGCAGAGCTGAGGAAGTCACTTGACTTCTCTGAAGCTTGGTCTCCTTATCTGTGGTATAGGGAGGCTTACCTCGCAGGGTACTTGATACAATTAAATAAGAGAGCATGCAGAAAGTCTCCAGTTCAGATCTTTGCACTCAGTAGACACAGGTATAAACCAAAGCATTAAAAAGAAATCTGATTGAGAAAGCATAGGTGTATAGCCCAAACTCAAAAAATATTTCCTGGACCACGTTCTTTGAGCCAGACCCTGTGCTAAATGTTGTGACAGACACAAAAAAGAAATGGGCCTTACCCGGGGAGAAGTCATTTTTTTCCCTCACTGTTATGGGTTGAATTGTGTCCTCCCTGCAAAATCTATGTCAACGTCCTAACTCCTCGTATCTGTGAATGTGACTTTATTTGGAAATTGGATGTAATTAAGTTAAAACAAGCTCATTAAGGTGGGTCCAACCCAAAATGACTGATGTCCTTATAAAAGCAGAACAATGATATGTGAAGACAGAGACACATAGGGATAATGTGGGGTGATTACAGAGCCAAGGTGGAGAGATGCAACTGTAAAGTGAGGAAATCCAAAGGGTGACGGCCACCCCCGGAAACTGGAAGAAGCAGGACAGCCTGAGAGTGAGCATGGCTCTGCTGACATCTTGATGTTGGACTTCTAGCCTCCAGAAGAGGGAGAGAATAAATTTCTGTTGTTCTAAGCTATCCAGTTTGTGGTACTTAGTTTCGGCAGCCTTAGGAAACTAATACAATTGAGGAGACACGCAAGGGAGCCAATTCAATAACTGTAACAGAAGAAGTGGAATAACATTTATTGAGTTCCTTGTGCTGAGCCTGTTACATTTATTCAATTATGTGATCTTGGTTAAGCCAGTAAGGAAGGTTGCTTGTGAGGCTCGGGGCTAATGGAGGTATGTGTAAGTAGAGGTAGTTTGTCCAAGAAAATGGGCAGCCTGTGGCTGCCTGACTATTCCCTATATTTGGAGTTGACACCTGAAGGATGGCTAGAAGCTCTGCAGGTATGAGAGGGTAGAGAAAGCAGACACCATTTGGGCTGAAAACCCAGTGTATGAGGAAGCAGAGAAGGATGAACTAGTTTTGGAACTCTCAGGAAACTACAAATACTTAAGCATTGCTTGGAGCATAGTGCTATCTTTCTTCTAGACTGTCTTCTCCACTTTGATACCCCACAGAACCCTCTTATTCAAAATGTCCCAAAATGAACTAGACCCTTTTTCTACCTCCATGCATACCTCTCCTTCCCTGTTCTCCCTCCTGCCTTCTCTGATTTGGTGAATGGTCCACTTACCCACCCCTCCAGCCTGGCTAGATGTCTGAGAGTGCCTACAGGCTCAACTCTTGGAAAGTGACTTCTTTTTTGTTTCTGATTTACACCATCCTTTCTTTGCTTTACTATCTCTGGTTCTGATGGATTCTCACTTGGCACAAGCTCTCAACTCTCCAGCTGTGTCTCTCAGCCATATTCCTTCCAGTCAAGCCTCTCTGCCAGATAATGAATGATCTATAAACAAGTTCTTAATTGCACCAGGGGAGCACATATTTAAAGAAACTTTGTGATAAAGCAAAGGATTCTTTTTATAATATGAAGAACATTTCTCTCACAATCCCTCTTAATTTATCATTTCATCTGGATTTTTGTTAGTTAGTTACTCAGTCATGTCTGATTCTCTGCGACCCCATGGACTGTAAGTCCATCAGGCTCCTCTGTCCATGGAATTCTCCAGGCAAAAATACTGGAGTGGGTTGCCATTTCCTTCTCCAGGGGATCTTCCCAACCCAGGGATTGAACCCCAGTCTCCTGCATTGCAGGCAGATTCTTTACTATCTGAGCCACCAGGGAAGCCTCATTCTACACATTAAATCTAAAGGTCATCCCAGAGCAGGGTCCCTGAAACAAACAAACAAAAAAACTTGCCCAAAGGAAAGAGGGTATCATCCTGAGATGCAGCCATGCCAGATGCTTCCTAAGATGCTCTTCTTTCTAAGTCCAGTCCCTTTGGCCCTTAAACGCAAGACGTGGGTACTTGCTGGGGAGAAAGGAAATTTTGAATCCTGGCAAGAAAATGAAGGACATGCGGATTTTTAAAGGACCTAATACATGCATGGCTCTTGTATGTTCTCTCTTCATGATAATCCCATGAACTGCTACCCATTGTATAAACAAGAAAGTTCAGCACCTTACCCAAGCTAGTGGCAGGTTGTAGGGGAGATAACTAATATAGAAGGGGTGCCTGAATTAACTTTAATGAGATTCTTGTCTCTAAGCACACTCTTTCAAGCTGTTTGGGTTATCTGGTAAGCCAGCCATATTGCCTTCTCAAAGTGGATATGAAGTCCTCGTCAAAAAGTATGCCTTCTGCCTCATGCCGACTTTCCAAGTGGGTGGGCAAGAGGCTGCAGTGGAAACATTTCTGCTCACTGCTGCCTGGGGCTCTGCCCTCATGCTGGGAATCAGTGTTAGGTGCTGCCATGGCGGCTGCATCCAGCCGCACGGGCCCTTCAGAGAGGCGGCACCTTGGCTTGGATCTGAAATCGAATATCCTCTAGGGAGTTTGAAAAGGTAGTTTTTGTGCAGTTCATAATGGCCCAGCTGTTGCAGAAAGAGGAAGTTAGTGGGGTGCAACAGAACCCAAACACTGTGCCCACAGAAACCTTGCCTGTGCTCATTTGTTTCAGAAAAGAGTGTTCACAGGGCAGGCGCAGTGCTGTGCTCTCTCAGCTTCTCCCTCTTGGGGGGCCTCTTCCTGTCTGCACTTGCACGTGCTCAAGTCCCTCCCTCAGGCTGGCTCAGGTGGTCTGCCCTGAACCACCTCAAAACTCTTGCTCATCCTTGCCTCAGCTCTCATTTCTTCTTTATCTCCTTCTCCTCACGAGCACTTTTTGAAACAAGCGCAGCCCACGTATTATCAGTGTCTACTCACCTCCCATTCACTCTGCAGCGCCCCCACTGCAGTCTGACCTCTGCCTGGACCTCCCAGATTACCAATGACCTACTGAATTCAAGGTCACTGAATTCCTTCATTTGGTCTCAGCAGCAGTCACACTGCTGACCTTGTCTTCTTCCAGAAATGTTTTCTCCTCTTGACTTTGGTTGTCTGGATTTTCTTCCTACTTCTTCAATAACCCTCAATTTCCACGAGGAATCCTTTTCTCTGACCCACATTTTACATGTCAGTATTGCTCAGAATTTCGGCCTAAAATTCTGGTCTTCTTATTTTGTGTGCTCACACATTTAGAACAGACGTCTCCCCGGAGCTCCTGTCATGTGTATAGAGTTGCTTACTAGACATCTGGACTTTGAGGTCTAAATGGCATCTCAAATATTCCAAACCCATCTCTTCAAACCTTTCTCCCCAAGCCTGTGCCTTCTCAAATGTTCCCTATTTTCAAATAGCACCCTCAGTCACTAGTGATCAGGTCAGAAACCTGTGAGCTCTTCTTGACTCCTCTTGTCTTCTTAGCTCTGTCATCAAGTGCTATCAATTCTATAAAAATATCTCAAACCTACTTATATCTCTTCTTATTTGTTACATTCTACTTAATTGTTATTTCTCTGCTTTTAATCTTTCTCTTCCCAAGTGTATCCTCTGAACCAGACTGATCTTCCTCAAATGCAAATCTGATCATGTTACCCACGAATAAGACTTTCCAAAGGCTAAACATCTATCTTCAAATAAAGCCCCACATGATTTAAATCCTATATGGTCGATCCTCTATCAACAATCTGAATTCAACTTATGCTATGTATTTCTTCCTCCTCAACTTCAGTCAAACTGGCTGCTGCTTGGTTCTCCTTTTCCTCCTTCTCCATTTAACTTTTTACTTTGAGATAATGGTAATTGTGGTTGTTTAGTTGCTAAGTCGTGTCTGACTCTTTGCAGCCCCATGGACCACAGCACACCAGGCTCTCCTGTCCTTCACTATCTCCTTTAGTTTGCTCAAATTCATGTCCACTGAGTCAGTGATGCTATCCAACCATCTTATCTTCTGTTGTCCCCTTCTCTTCCTGCCCTCAGTCTTTGCCAGCATCAGAGTCTTTTCCAATGAGTCAGCTCTTCCCATCGGGTAGCCAAAGTACTGGAACTTCAGCTTCAGTATCAGTCCTTTCAGTCAATATTCAGAGTTGATTTCCTCTAGGATTGACTTGTTTGACCTCCTTGCTGTCCAAGAGGCTCTCAACATTACAATTCAAAAGCATCAATTCTTTGGTGCTCAGCCTCCTTTATGGTTCAACTCTCACATCTGTACATGACTACAGGAAAACCCCTAGCTTTGACTACATGGACCTTTGTCAGCAAAGTGATGTCTCTGCTTTTCAATATGTTTTCTAGGTTTGTCATAGCTTTTCTTCCAAGGAACAAGTGTCTTTTAATTCTGTGGCTGTAGATCCCATCTGCACTGATTTTGAAGCTCAAGGAAATAAAATCTGTCTCTGTTTCTACTTTTCCCCCTTCTCTTTGTCATGAAGTGATGGGACTAGATGCCATGACCTTAGTTTTTTTCTTTTCTTCATGTTGAGTTTTATGCTAGCATTTTCACTCTCCTCTTTTACTCTCATTAAGAGGCCCTTAAGTTTCTCTTCACTTTCTGCCATTAGAATGGTATCATCTGTATATCGGAGGTTGTTTGTATTTCTTCTGGCTATCTTGATTCCAGCTTGTGATAACTGTAGATTCATACACAATTGTCAGAAATAATCCAGAGAGATCTTACGTGCTCCTCACCCAGTGTCCTCCATGGCGACATCTTACATGTTGCATTGCAGTACCGTGCCCAGAAAAATCAACATTGCTGTATCCACTGACCTTATTCATATTTCACCAGTTTTACATGTACACATTTGTGTGTACGTGTGTTTAGCACTACGCAATGTTATCACCTGTGTAGGTTCATGTGACCAGCACTACTGTTAAAGAACAGTTCCCTCAAAGGATCAAACTGGCCTTCAGGGATTCCTTCATCGGCCAACTCTTTTACTTCCAGGTCATCATACAAGCCATTCTCCCTATTTGTAACAAATTCCCCTCATTTGGCCAAATGCTTATCTTTCAAGTGTTTTATCTTTCAAATGTTTATCTTTCAAGTCTCAACTTAAACATCAATTCCTCCCCAAATACTTTCTCTGACCCCTCTCTTGGTTAGGACCCTTGCTCTTTGTTCCACTGGAAACTTAAATTCCTTCTCTGCATCACAGCATCTATTTCTTGTCCCTTGAGAGATAGTAGCCTGCATGAAGGCTGAAACTGTGTATGGCTTGTCCACTTGTATGTCTCTAATTCCTAGCATGGTGCCTGCAACAAGGACATTGGAGGTGTCCTTAATCAACATGGTTCAGTTTAGTTCAGTTGCTCAGTCGTGTCCGACTCTTTGCAGCCCCATGAATTGCAGCACACCAGGCCTCCCTGTCCATCACCAACTCCCGGAGTTCACTCAAACTCATGTGCATTGAGTCGGTGATGCCATCCAGCCATCTCATCCTCTGTCGTCCCATTATCCTCCTGCCCCCAATCCCTCCCAGCATCAGGGTCTTTTTCAATGAGTCAGCTCTTCTCATGAGGTGGCCAAAGTACTGGAGTTTCAGCCTCAGCATCAGTCCTTCCAATGAACACCCAGGACTGCTCTCCTTTAGGAAGGACTGGTTGGATCTCCTTGCAGTCCAAGGGACTCTCAAGAGTCTTCTCCAGCACCACAGTTCAAAAGCATCAATTCTTAGGTGCTCATCTTTCACAGTCCAACTCTTATATCCATACATGACCACTGGAAAAACCATAGCCTTGACTAGATGGGCCTTTGTTGGCAAAGTAATGTCTCTGCTTTTGAATATGCTATCTAGGTTGGTCATAACTTTCCTTCCAAGGAGTAAGCGTCTTTTAATTCATGGCTGCAGTCACCATCTGCAGTGATTTTGGAGCCCCCAAAAATAAAGTCTGACACTGTTTCCACTGTTTCCCCATCTATTTCCCAGGAAGTGATGGGACCAAATGCCATGATCTTCATTTTCTGAATGTTGAGCTTTAAGCCAACTTTTTCACTCTCCACTTTCACTTTCATCAAGAGGCTTTTTAGTTCTTCTTCACTTTCTGCCATAAGGGTGGTATCATCTGCATATCTGAGGTTATTGATATTTCTCCTGGCAATCTTGATTCCAGCTTCTGCTTCTTCCAGCCCAGTGTTTCTCATGATGTACTCTGCATATAAGTTAAATAAGCTGGGTGACAATATACAGCCTTGACATACTCCTTTTCCTATTTGGAACCAGTCTGTTGTTCCATGTCCAGTTCTAACTGTTGCTTCCTGACCTGCATATAGGTTTCTCAAGAGGCAGGTCAGGTGGTCTGGTATTCCCATCTCTTTCAGAATTTTCTACAGTTTATTGTGATCCACACAGTCAAAGGCTTTGGCATAGTCAATAAAGCAGAAATAGATGCTTTTCTGGAACTCTCTTGCTTTTTCGATGATCCAGTAGATGTTGGCAATTTGATCTGGTTCCTCTGCATTTTCTAAAACCAGCTTGAACATCTGGAAGTTCATGGTTCACATATTGCTGAAGCCTGGCTTGGAGAATTTTGAGCATTACTTTACTAGCGTGTGAGATGACTGCAATTGTGCGGTAGTTTGAGCATTCTTTAGCATTGCCTTTCTTTGGGATTGGAATGAAAACTGACCTTTTCCAGTCCTGTGGCCACTGCTGAGTTTCCCAAATTTGCTGACATATTGAGTGCAGCACTTTCACAGCATCATCTTTCAGGACTTGAAATGGCTCAACTGGAATTCCATCACCTCCACTAGCTTTGTTCATAGTGATGCTTCCTAAGGCCCACTTGACTTCACATTCCAGGATGTCTGGCTCTAGGTGAGTAATCACACCATCATGATTATCTGGGTCATGAAGATCTTTTTTGTACAGTTCTTCTGTGTATTCTTGCCATCTCTTCTTAATATCTTCTGCTTCTGTTAAGTCCATACCATTTCTGTCCTTTATCGAGCCAATCTTCGCATGAAATGTTCCCTTGGTATCTCTAATTTTCTTGAAGAGATCTCTAGTGTTCCCCATTCTGTTGTTTTCCTCTATTTCTTTGCATTGATCACGAGGAAGCCTTTCTTATCTCTCCTTGCTATTCTTTGAAACTCTGCATTAGGGACAATGAATTCACGAAAACTGATGGATCAGATGAGCTCCTGTCCTTAAGGAGTTCCCAGTCATGAAGCAGGAGACTCTAATATGTTGATTAGCGCTGTCTTGGAGGAAAGCACTGGAGGATGTGGAGATCTGGGGCATCTTTTTTCCTTGCAGCTTCCAGATATACAGAGTTGGGCATAGCCAGGACCAGATGAGTCCTTGGGTACATGCACCCAGATTCCTTTGGCACAGTTTTCCAGGGCAGCTACATAACAGCAGACACTGTAGTAATGAGACCAATGGCCTGATGTCAAAGACTTGAGCTCAACAATTTTCTCAGCTTCATAACCACAGACAGAGCAGCAATCTTGATCAAGACTAGGTCCTGATATTACTCACAGGACGAGCCCTGATCCTGGCATAGATCCTGACACTATCCAACCATGTGATAAATATAGCATCTTTCACAAGAACAATTAAGGTAATAGCAAACCTTCAGGCAACATACTCTGACAGAAGGAAGGCAGAACTCAAAGCACGTATCCTGCTGGGAGGTTAATGACATAAACATCCATTCATACCCTAAGAAGAGAACTAGAATTACCCAGTCTTGAAGAGTTAAAGCTGGAGGGATCTTTAAAGGCATTATGCCCCCTTACATCACCTTTCATAGCACAGAAAATGGGAATTCAGCTCATTGTTTCTAGGAGTATAAATGTGAGCATTTCATACCTAGCTTTAGAGGTAAAAGCCCTTATTTGCATTTCTGAATCTTCCCTAATTAATTTTACCAAAGCATAATTGACTTTTGACTCAGAAACAGTATACTAAAGACTTCCCCTGGCCTCTAGGCCTCTAGCTAGCCCTATCTAATATGCTCTCACCCACCAGTCAGAGTGATCCATTTAAAGCACAAAGCTGTCCAGGTTACTCTCCTGCCTAAAACTCTTTAATATCTTCCCACCAACTTCAGGATGGGTCTAGGTTCCTTACTCTCCAGGTTCAGCAAGGCCCTGCCTCCTCTCCAGCCTTATCTCTTGCCTCTCCTCATATCCCACTTTACTGAGCAGACCATGTTGTCTTATGCTTGTGCTGAAGCCGTGCCTGTTCCTAGAATGGATTTCTTACCAGTCTTTGCCTGCTTAACTCTTTCTTAACCTTTGAGATCTACCTTAGCCATGATCTCTTCCAGGGAGCCTTCCCAGGGCTCTTAGGTTGGGTCATTGTCCCTTACCGTGTCCCATCGCTATGCCTCCCCCATTATGTCACTTAGAACCTTTGACGGGGACCTCTTATTTATGAGTCTGCATCTCCAGCAGTCTAGGCTTCTGAAGGACAGAAGCAGCATCTTAACCATTCCCCTCCTTTCAGTGCCCACCACAGGACCGGGCCATGGATGCTCTTGGTGAATTTTAATGGAAAAGTAAAGCAGTTCCATGATGAATATTCACTGAGACTTTAACGGTGTGCCAGGCAGCTAAGCGCTTCACACGTATGTATCAATTCATTCTTCAAATAGCATTGGGACCACTCAGCGCCCTTAACAAAGCCCTCTGCACTCAGAGTGGTGACTGCAAGTGTCCTGTAGAGGCTCTGGCAATGCCCAGAAACAGTCTTTTGGCCTTGTCCCTGGACAAATCCTCTATCCCAACCTATGGCCTCTGGACTTATGTCCACCCCTTGCCTCACACTTGAACTTGCCTCTCTACATGGCCCCTTGGTGGGGGGGGGGTGCTCCAGGGTCAAACTCTTTGTCTTTCTGTTTCACTTCCACCTCAGACCCTGGCTCTCACCTTCAGGTTCAAGCTCTGCAGTTCTTATACTTAACCTGTTATAGCCCAGGAGATAGCTAAGGCTCCAGACCCTCAATCCCAACCCAGCATTCCAAGTCCTTGATTATATGAAAGGAAAGAGTAGGTCAAAGTGGGATTGATCACATCACTGTCATAACAACAACGAGGAAGCTCAGTCAAGTTCCATAATGTACCCAAGGTCACATGGCCTGGCTTCTGCCCAATGCCTAGACCCAGACATAGCATCTTCTCTTGTTTGGGGGACATACTCCTCCTTTAAAACAACTCCCTCCTAGAGCTCTTTGAAGGCTGGGCTACTTACCTATTTTGCACCTGGGTTATGAGATATCCAGGCAGCAGCTGAACCTAGCACCAACCCCCACTGTCCTGCATGGCATGGAAAAGCACCTTGGGGAAGGCACGGTGAAGGGATGAATGAGTATCAAGCTCAAGCACCCACCAGTCTCCCTCTGGTTACAGTGTATGTTCTGCCCTTCCCCTACTTCTGTTCCCAGAAGTACTTGGAACCCTCATTTGCATTTGGTTTGGTGCCCAGTAAACACAGCTATTAAATTCATCTTCTAGGCAGTTGTTCTTGTACTTGATACTAAGTTCTTCTGTAAAGAAACAGACACCCTTAACATCATAAGGAAAGCTAGTTTTAGTTTAAATAAAGAAATTGTGCAATTCTGGGGAAAGTAACAATATCTACATTATCCCTTCTGCCTTGAGAATACCAACCTCTCAGGTGAAATGTTCTGAGGCTGTGAAAAGAGAAACTGTTTTTGAGTTAGATAAAATTGAGTTAAAACTTTGACTTTGCCTCATAGGGGATGTGGACCTTGGGAAAAACCTCAGAGTCACTCTGTGCTCTGCTCTCTTATTCACTTCAGACAATCAGTCTTTCGATTAGTCTTGCCTGTTTCAACTTCTAAACGGTTTTTCTCCAGTCTCTGCTTTGATCATGATCTAGTTAGATGTTTAAGCACTTAGGCTCTGGAGTGAGACTGTCTGGACTTGAATCCCAGTTTTCTTATTTACTATGCCATCATGGGTGATTTATTTAACCTCTCAATGTCTCAGTTTCCTCATCTGTAAAGTGGGGATGAAAAATCTTGGGTTATTCACAAGAATCAATGAAATGATTCTATAGGTGCTAGCAAAAATCCTGGCCCAGAGAAGAAGCTGACAAGCATTAGTTATTCTTCTTATTTCTTTTTACCTCCTTTGTTAAAGCTGTCATCATCTGCAACTCCACACTTCACCTTGCCCCACCCCCACATCCCCCCAGTGCCACCCCATGACCATCCCTGCAAAGTCTCCTGGCTGCTTTTTCTCCTCTGCTACCTCTTCCTCAGTCTAGTCTTTGTGCCTTTGCCAGAGTATTCTCTCTAAAAGACAGATTTGATCGTGTGATTTTCAGATGAGAAACTCTGTAATGGTGCCCCCTTGTCTGTAGAAAAGACCTGAGTTCCCTAGCTTTGGAGATAAGGCTCTCCATTATCAGAGTCCCTGAATACCTCCCCTATGATCCTGAGTTGCTACCTCAGAGTGGTTAAGTGTATGTCCCAAAGTCCCACAGCTGTTCACTGGTCCATCTGGGATTTATACCCAAGTCATCTGAGCCCAGAGCCTGTGTTCTGTGAATCAGCCCCACAATGCCTCTCTCCACATGGCTCATCCAGGGACTGACAGCAAGAGGCAGCACCAGATATGCAGGAAAGGAAGCACATACAGGAGAGAAGGAGGAGCTGGTAAGGAGACATCACGGTGGCTACCTGGCTGGGGAGCATCCTGGAGGGGCTGGGGCTCTGGGGGCCAGGGGAGTGAGGATGATACTGGAGAAAATGCTAAAGCTGTGATTTCAGGATTGTTTGGTGAGATGAAGTGAGATTCAAGTCTGAATGGAAACATGCATGTCAGATGCTTCTTTCCCAACCCTGGCAGCATCCCAGGAAGCTCTGAGGTTTTATTCTTGGTTTCAGTGACTGTTAGGGGGGCTTGTTTTAGGGCTTACAGGGTTCTCTTTGTTCTCCATAAATTAATGAACTCTAGGTTGGTTGGGGCAGGAGAAGAATCCTTCCCTCTTGAGGTCCCTCCTGGCAGTGATTCTACCCAAATATCCATTAGTTCATGCAGCAAACCTTCCAGACACCCGTGGGCACAAGACCCTAGGCTGGAAATGCAGATACAATCAGAAGTATCTCTTGACCCTAAAGTACTCCTGATTTACTGGAGAGAATATGCCACATACAATGGCCATACTGTATGAAAAGGTTCCTGGGGTCCAGCTAGGGAGAGCCTGAAGAAGGCTTCTCAGACATGACATCTAAGCAAGCTTCTCAGTGGTCATTTTGCCTTCCAAAGGATTCCTTGGATTCATTTCCAAAGGCAAACTTGGGTTATGTCTTTGTGTGATTGTAATTGGAAAACAGTATGTCATTGCTTGGTGTCGTGGGGAGCTCTTAGGGCACACCGGGTAGAATGGTGTGGCGAAGCTCCTCCATACACTCATTGGAATTCCCTCTTTTAAGACCAGGGATAATATCATCACTTCCCAAGACTTCATAGCTGAAGCACCTGGCAGAGAGTCTGCAGGTCACATGAAAGGAGAAACTTACTCTGCCCCCCCATACTCTCACTGGGGTCCAGTGAGTTAATGCAGGACAGCGACCCGGTATACAACAACTCTGCCGCTGACCAGCAGTGACTCTGCACAAATCAATCAACCACGCTGAGCCTCGGGTGACCCCTTTGTCCAGTGGGGACAATATCACCTTGCCCAGCCACTGGATGATAGCTCCTGTTCCCAGGTCTCCCATTTCCATGCCCCCCTTTCCCAGCCCATTTCCCCATCTGTGAACAAGACAGGATGGTGAGGCTCTGTGCAGAGAAAGATTCAGAGAATATTCTCAAGGGGCTGTTTAGCTTTGACATCCCATGCATAAAACAACAGCCAGATTGGACTGTTGCTTAATTCTATCCAAACTGCCAGAGAAGCATTTGAATAAGTAATCTAATATATACATTTTTATTCTATTCAATATTCAGGTCATCTCCTGGCTGGAATGAGTATTCAGAATAATGATTGCTTAGAAACATACCATTCCAAATACGAATGAGAATATTTTTGCAATGTTCAGTTCAACAAGGATGGGAAGGTATGAAATTAGGTTCTGCAAATAATCACATCTTTCACATCTCAGATGCCTATAACACACACTTACTACATGTTTCTCTTCATAATCTTGGAAATGCAAATCTCTGCACACTTAGAGGAGGCCTGCGCACACCTTCTGTGCTAAATCAATTCCTGTGTGAAGATGGTAGAACAGAACAAAAAGATGTGACCTCTCAGCTGGTATTTGAGGCTCTTCTACAACATCCACTAAGCTGTGGTCTGGTCCCCTCACACTCAAGTGGAGACAGAGAGCCCACTCCTCCAAGGAGCCCATCCCAGTTGACTTGGGCAACTAGCCTCTCATGTTGAATACTCTCCCTACTCCTAGCATTCCTGCCTTGATCCTGGTTCCTCAGATATTGCTATAGGGATTGAAGGCAGTGATCCCTTCCTTCCCACCTTGCCAGCCTGCTCCCTGAGCTGAGTGCCCTACTCCCTCCAACCAGAAGTCTGCTCTTGCTTTGTGCCAGCACAGGGCTCTGGAGGGATCATTCTGGGGATGCCAAGAGCAAAGGTGAGCTCAAGGTGCTGGGGAGAAATCTTTTTTCTCTGGCTTCCTATGCCATTCAGTACAAGAACATGATGTTTTTAAAGTAACAGGGGCAGAGTCGTTGATTCTGAGGAAGCTTGCCAAGGCTTTTCAGGAAACAGAAAACAACATCGGGGAAGGGAGACCTTTGGATTACAGCAGGACAAACAGCACTAGCCTATGAACTGTTCCCAGCCAGCACTGCACCACTGCAGAAGGTGTGTGTATACATGTGTGTATATGCGTGCATATGAGAGTGTGTGTGTAAGTATGAGTGATGATGAATGAGCATCTACCCTCACATACTCAGCAGTGCCTGGCTGGTGTTAAGTTCCTCACTTGGCCAAGCATCACTTGTCTTTAAGAGTCACTCAGATGTCGCCTTCTCTAGGAGGCATTCCCTGATATGCCCTTTTTCCCTTAACCAACCTGCATCCCCAGGCAGCTTTTTGTGCTTTCCTTTATATTGTCCAGCTCCTCCCTGGTCAGCCCCTTTAGACAGGTGGCAGCTTCTTTAGGGTCCTGACAGTGTCTGGTTCATCCCTGTAACCTTGGCCTGGCATAGCGTACGTTCTTCATATGTATCAGTCACATGAATGTATTTGTGGAAAGGTATGTGAGACTTCCCTGGTGGTTCAGACAGTAAAGCGTCTGCCTGCAATGTGGGAGACCCGGGTTCAATTCCTGGGTTGCAAAGATCCTCTGGAGAAGGAAATGGCAGCCCACTCCAGTGTTCTTGCCTGGAAAATTCCATGGACTGAGGAGCCTGGTAGGCTATCATCCACGGGGTCGCAAAGAATTGGACACGACTGAGCGACTTCACTTTCACTTCATTTTCACTTCACTTTCACTTTTCATGTGAGTTCTATTTCAGGGTTCTGACCACTGCCTCTACTGCTGTGTTCCTCATTCCTTACTTATAAAAAGCTAAGGTGACGCAGCTTAAGTTAAGTACAACTCTCTCAACATGGCGACAGTTGTTGGGGGATCACCTGGATCCAGTGGTATCCACGGTTCAGAGATGGTGCTAGCCTTCCTATGAGAGGCACATGTTGAGGGTAGATGGTACTGCTTCTCCGTCCTCCATCTGCTTTGTGCTGACCGTTCCCAGCTGTGATCTGCTGTCTTCCCCTGCCTGGCCCCTCGGAGAAGCCATTCCTGGAGCTGACACTCACATTTTCCTTCTTTCCAGCCAAGTCACAGCTTTTGGATGCTCCCCATGCAGATGTGCAGAATTCTTGCACACATCTGCATATCAGAAGGGTAGGGAAACTTGCTTGGCAAGAGGCCCTGGCTCAGCGGGAGTGCTCCATTGGCAAGCCTCGATTGTGAGAGGCTCTTTCTGCACTGTTCTTGGCCAAGGAGCTCATCCAGGGATGGGACTGGTCAAGGCTGGGCTTTGTCATACCCAGGGAGGGTTGAAATATGGTGCATTTCAGGGGGTAGATGAAACTGCAACATCTTATTAGCCTCCTCTGAGCAAGCTAAGAAAGTCGGTGGGCAGATCTTGGGGTGGGGGACTGGTGTCTCAGGCAGTGGCACAAAGAGAAAAGAAAGAAAATGCATTCATTAACTTCCACACTTACTAGAAGCCGTCCAACACCCCCATTGGTAGAGGTCTGCTTTGTGCTGAGCAGTAAAAGTGAGTCATTAAATATGAGGACCTGCTTCCCATCTGAGATCTGCCACTTTTAAGGTCTGAGACCTTGGGTAAGTCCTTCAGTATATTTTGGTATCAGTTTTCACATCTGTAAAATGGTGTGGTAATTGCACCTGCTGCATAAGGTTGAGGGGAGGGTTACCTGAGATAAGCCCAGTAAAGCACTCAGCAGAGCATGTGATAAACATTTAGTAAATACAGTTCCTTTTGAGCACTTGTTTACTGTACATTTACTATGTGTCAGGCATCATTTTTTCTGGGCACCTTAACTATTTTGTCATATTTATTCCCCACAATAAACATTCAAGAGAAGTATTATTACCTCTTAGCTGTAGTCAACTAAATTGAGGCCCAGAGATGTTAAGATATATTTGAAAGCCACACAGCATAGCATGGGGGCAGTGAAGTTTAACTTTCAGGGCTGTGAAAAGCCAGATGTCAAATGTTTCTTTCAGGACCAGAGCTGGAAAGTTCCAAGGGAAAGGAGGCTTAAGCCTGAATGTGGACCAGGGGAGAAGAGGGAGTCAAACTCTTGTCCAGAGTGACTGAGATCACAGCTGGAAGGATGCTGGGTGAAGCATGAAAGCAAAAGGGATAGAGAGAGGTAGGGCTGGCAATCAGGAAGGGTGAGAAGCAAAACAGCACAGGCTCCCAGGCAGAGGCTGTGGCCGGTCCCTGGGATAAAGACTAAGACGAGGGTGAGTTTGTCAGAGCTGGCTGCCTTAGTTAGGCACTCTCCCTCTGTGGATCTGGAGAAGTGGGTAAAAATACTTAGATCCTAGGGCTGAGATGATGACCACAAAAGGGCTGCACAGAGAGCTCTTTTCACAATATCTGGAACATGGCAAACGCTCAACAAATGCACCGAGAGAAAAATATCCAGACTAATGTTTGGATGACACAATTTCTGAAAGAGTAACAGGGGTCATTATCTTCACTCATCGGACGTGCAGGTCCCACTACAGCCTAGACTGTGAAGGATGGCTGGGGCAGACTGCTTGCAGGGGTTCAATCCACCAAGACCTCTGCATGCCTAAACTGGCACAACGAGAACATGCATTAGCCCTACTGTAGGGCAAGATGAGGATGACAGCGGAATATTGTATTCTGTGATTAGTTTCCCATGGATCCATATTTGAACCTCAGGGAGAGAGGGGCTGCAGGCAAGAAGCTATTTCTAAAAGGGCCACAGACGGAGCTATGAATGCAGAGTGGAGGAAAGAAACATTTCCCCCATTTCTAGATTGAAAAGATTGTGACTTTGGCTGCTGTAATCATTCCTGTCCCAGCAGTTTGATATCATAAGCCTGGAAATACCTTTGGTGGGGTCATCAGATTTCTCTTGGTGAGCACTGGGAGCTCTGATGAGGGTACAACACTCTCAGACGAAGGAAGCAGGGGACCTAATGGGACGGGCTAAGCAGGAGAGAAGCAACATGGTAGACAGCAGATGGAAGCAGGTAGCATCCTCTGTGAGCTCACATGTTATGGCAGTTGGAAACTTCTGGAAATAACTGGGCGAGATCTTGAGGGAGGTTAGACTCCTTCATTAGCAGGTAAGGGCAGAAGCTGGAAATCACAGGTGATTACTCTAAGTGTGTGTGTTAGTCCCAGTCGTGTCTGAGTCTTTGCCACTCCATGGATGGTAGCCCTCCAGGCTCCTCTGTCCATGACATTCTCCAGGTAAAAATACTGGCATGGGTAGGCATTCCCTTCTCCAGGGGATCTTCCCAACCCAGGAATCAAACCCAGGTGTCTTGTACTGCAGGCAGATTCTTCACTGTCTGAGCCACCAACGAAGCTTGATTACTATAAATGGGATCCCATTTGTGCCCTCAGGCTGGTGCCATCTGGGAAAACATCAGTTAAATACTCTTTGCTTTGATCAAATGGCTCCCAGAGATCTGAGGTCATTTCTAAAGTTAGGTATGCTTATAACTCTTTTATATATTTTCTCTCTAACCTCTGACACTTTGGTTAGTAAGGCCTCCTGTTTCATCCTCACAAAAATTTTCCAAATTCACTTCCTCCCTACTTTTCTAGTGTTTTTTTTTCTGGGTGTGTGAGGAATAGGGTTCATTTTTCAGGGATTGAGGGTGGTAGCAAGGGCTAATCTATGCCCATTATTATTATAAATGCAGGAAATGTAGGAAGGGATAGAGCACAGAATTTCTCCTTGAAGATTTATGATCCGATTTCAACCATTCATCTGAGGACTACTCAAAATTGTCAAAGAATGGATGAATTCACTCACTCACTCATTTATTCAACCAACGAACAGATGGTCTCTGAGCACTCTGTCAGTCTTGATGCTGGTTACTGGGGACTCATGGCCCCCCTGCACTTGAGATGCTTAGGGTCTAGGGAGTCAAGTACACAGCAGAGAGCAGCGCACAGTTGCACTGTTGACAATGACCGAGCTAAAAGATCAATGCAGATCGTTTCTGTGAAAAGATATTCCCTAAGTCATTTGCCAGATGATTGCTTTCCCTCATCCTCTTCCCTTAGCTCATTTGGTAAAGAATCCACCTGCAATGCAGGAGACACTGGTTCAATTCCTGGGTCAGGAAGATCCCCTGGAGAAGGGAAAGGCTACCTACTCCAGTATTCTGGCTTGGAGAATTCCATGGACTGTATAGTTCATGGGGTCACAAAGAGTCAGACACGACTGAGCGACTTTCACTTTCACTTCCCTGGAAGATGTGCCTTAATGATGTGGGAGAGGAAGAGGGTCTACTTTTCGCTGCCCCCCTGGGGAGGCGGTGTGGAGTTAGGAAAGAGCACAGGCCTTGCACCTAGACAGTCCTGGGTTTCAACATCAGTTCTGCCATTTCTGAGTTGTCAGACTTTAGTCACTTCACCTCTTGGAGTTTCAGTTTCTTAATGTGTAAAAAGAGAATAATTAATATAAAATATATAGAGTAGTCCTGGACACCTAATAGACACTTTGTAAATGGAAGGCATTTTCACTTTATCCCAAATTTCAGGTGTGAAAAATTTGTTGGGATGGGATGCATGCTCAGTTGTGTCCAGCTCTTTGCAACCCCATGGATTATAGCCCACCAGGCTCCTCTGACCATGGAATTTTCCAGGCAAGAATACTGTGGGTTGCCATTTCCTACTCCATGGGATCTTCCCAAGCCAGGGATCGAACCTGTGTCTCTTGCTTCTCCTACACTGGCAGGCAGATTCTTTAATGACTTTACTGTGATGCACTGCTGAGATTTTGGAGTTGATCTCTTTCAATAGCCTAGCCTGGCTTGTAGTGACAAACACAAAGGAGTGGCCTTCTTGTGGTCACCCATCTGAGGCAACAAGTTCGGAGCAGTTTGCTCAGTTCATTTTATTTGTTTCTCTTTAAAATTCCAAGTCTCTAATTTGACCTTTGGAGGATGCTAGTTGGTAAAAGGCCCAGGCTTTCCCACACCCTGATTGTCTGCTGTGCTTGGGCCCAGTCCCTACATATGGAGTGGGACAATAATACCTGTAACTGATCCTGCAAGGAGGCCCTCTCCCTCCCTCCCCCTCCTCCCACCCCCTAGCTCTCTGGAAAGCATCAAGAATAAAATAAACATGGGCACACGTGGCAGGAGCATTCCTCTCTCTGGCTGTGTCCCAACAGGTGGGACACCACAGGTAGCCCTCCAGGGCCCTGATCATCAGCAGATTGGGGGTGGGTGGTATTAGGATGTGGTGGATGCTAGATGGAGGGAAACTCAAGTTCTTTATGCCAAGTCCATCCATGTCATGGAGTCCAAGGGCTGAGAGCAACTTCTGAGACCATTCAACATTCCATGTAATTTTTCTTGGGCAGGTTAGAGAAGAGAGGTGTCCATAGTCATACACCTCTCTAGTGACAGAGCCAAGACCTCAGACTCAAGTCTTCTGAATCCCAGTCTGTGCCTTCTCCATGTTCATGGGCAGATTTATTTGAGCATCTACAATGGTTTCCTATTTTAGCATATCAAATTCAAATGTTCTGGTCTGGCATCCAGTGTCTAGAAGATCTGGTCCACACTCTACCTTTCCAACCTTATTTCAAACTCAACAGACAACATGGACAGGTACTTCCTGCTCTTCAAATTTTGAATCAAGTTCTCCTTTATTTTTGTTTAAACCCTGCTCTTCTTTAATGTCTGTTCTGGGATCCCTGGTTCTTACTTAAGTGCGTCTTCTTGGTTCTGTCCTGTCCTGACCATTCTGGTTTCTGGTTGAGGTTCAACCTTCTCCATAAGAATGCCAATTGGGAGCTTATCTAGAAAGTGCAGATTATTCTCCATCTGATGAGGCAGTTGGGGGGTGAGTGGAATCTAAGGTTATAGCCTTCGACTAGAAGGTTGACCTAGCAGTGTCCAGGGCATGGCTGTGTCTGACTGCAACTTGAAGGCAGTGTCATAAGGGTCTGGGATAAAATATGAGGAGCCTCTCAGCAAGGTGTTACACTTGGAAGCTCACACAGAATGGTAACCTCAAGGAGGTCTGTCTGGAGGCCAGGGCAGCATGATCAAGGAAAGCGAGGGGAGGCCACCATCTAAAGCTGAGCTCGATAATGTATGGCCTCTTATGTGGCTGGCATCTGACAGGTGAGGAACTGCCTTTGGAGCATCAAAATGAACAGACATTCCCAAGGAGGGCGTTTCCAAAACTGAGAGTTGTCCAGAGGAAGCTACAAAGCTAGAGTCAGGAATAGGAATGCATGTGGTACTACGAGGGAAAGATTGGGTATGATTTTAGAGTGAACAGCAATTTTGGTCTCTATGGGTCATGAAGAACAAAACAAGGAAGTAGGTTAGGAGGTTCACCTTAATTTTCAATAAGTACTCTGAATCAGATATTCCTCTTTTCCCCTGCCTTCCTGGAAAACACTACACTGGCCTGGATAAATTCATAGTTTTAAAGTGTATTCATTCATCAAAAGATGGCTTGAAACTCAACATTAGTGGCCAGGAATAACCGGTCATGGAGCCAAACTGGTTGAGCTGTGTCCTATCACTGGAGTTACTTACTACATTTTTGTATGGATTTCTTTATTCCTTTCCCTCTGACTTTGATGGGGGCCCTCTAGGAAGGTTTGGGCACTGGAGAAAAAAAGAGGGCTTAAGGGTTGAGATCATGGCATCTGGTCCCATCACTCATGGCAAATAGATGGGGAAACAATGGAAATAGTGAGAGACTTTATTTTCTTGGGCTCCAAAATCACTGCAGATGGTGACTGTAGCCGTGAAATCAAAAGATGCTCCCTCCTTGGAAGAAAAGCTATGACAAACCTAGGCAGCATATTAAAAAGCAGAGACAATACCTTGCTGACAAAGGTCCATCTAGTCAAAGCTATGGTTTCTCCAGTGGTCATGTATGGATGTGAGAGTTGGACCATAAGGAAAGCTGAGCGCCGAAGAATTGATGCTTTTGAACTGTGGTGTTGGAGAAAACTCTTGAGAGTCCCTTGGACTGCAAGGAGATCAAACCAGTCAATTCTAAAGGAAATCAGTCCTGAATATTCATTGGAAGGACTGATGCTGACACTGAAGCTCCAATAATTTGGCCACCTGATGGAAAGAGCTGTCTCACTGGAAAAGACCCTGATGCTGGGAAAAAATTGAAGACAGGAGAAGGGGACGACAGAGGGTGAAATGATTGGATGGCATCACTGACTCAATGGGCATGAGTTTGAGCAAGCTCCAGAGATGGTGAAGCACAGGGAAGCCTGGTGTTCTGCAGTCCATGAGGTCGCAAAGAGTCAGACACAACTGAGTGACTGAACAACAACAAAGGGTTGTTTTGTGTCTGAACCATTTGAGTCTCACAAGTTTGGGATAGAAGAACCCACATTTTGGTTCAACTTAGCTCAGTTGAGTTCTGCACTGAGATTTGAAGCCAAAATTCCAGGTAATAATAATAGCTAACCTTCTCCTTTCTTGTGAATGTATTTGTCTTAGGGAAATTTGGCTGAGATGAGGTTGGATATGGGTATTTTTGAGTCCCCTGGGCAAATGCTATTATGATATTACCTCAGCAATACCATCAACAATATTTTTGTCTACTAGTTTAAGCCAGAGACCAACTCTCCCCCATTCCCTGCCAACCTCCTCAGTGGGACCTAGAATCCCTTCACTCTTGTCTTAAACCCCAGCCATGAGTCTAGTCTTCCCTGATGCCATTTGCTTATTAACATGGGCATTTAAGAGCTACCCACTTGATTTTCTCATCACTGAGCTCTGTTAGTTTGATTCTTGTACTGAGACTCCAGATATAGAGCACTCTAATGATAATGGTGATTTCTTAAAAGCCAAACAGAGTACTTGAATTCTTGTTCAATCTCATTCTTCCTTTCCCTTTGTCCTCCACTACTGAACAGAGCTGTGAGTTGAGTTGCAGAGAGCCAACTAAGGTGGGTAAATTAGCAAAGCTTTGGCAATAATGGTCATTCATAGAGCACTGGCACACTGGAAAGAAGATCAGCTGGAGTCAGATGGAATTCATTTGAATCTGTGCTTAACTACTTACTTACAAACTAAGCTTCAACAGGCCACTTCACCCTAGACAACCTCACTCTCCTCATTTATAGAAGGGTAATAATTTACTAGATAAGACCTTTGAGCAGAGTATATTATATTTAATTCCTCAAGGGTTGAGTCCACGCTATATTCTTTGTACCCTCAGTACCTACAAAGGGCCTGGCACATAGTAGATAGACAGCGAATGATAGCAGTTAGTAATATTTATTTGAGAAAGAATATATTCCCAACATGCTTCCAAATCAAGAAAGGGGGAAAAAAAAAGAAAAGAAAAAAAATCACCTTGTTCTTCACTGTATGGACCTAGAAATCAGAGGAGCAGATGGGTTAAGAGTTCAAGGCAGTTCTAATTACAACACTGATGTTATTAGCTGTTAATCATCTGCCTGTTGCTGTCATCCCTGCTCAGAGTCAGATATGCTTTCTCTTTCTGAAAGCAATTCCTGGTTCTCTAAAACATCTTTAATGTAATTAATATATCTCATTACCTTTGTTCTGGCATTAGCATCTTAAACCAAATAAAACATGGGCAGATTTCAACGACTCAGTTGAGGAGCTATAATGTGTGTGCGTGGTGAGGAGCAAGAAAGTGAGGGGCAGAGAAAATGTGGTCAGTTTTGATTCACAGAATTTGCTATGTGGAGCTGCAGTTAAATGTTTGTGTCCGAGCAGTGGAGGTTGGGAGGGAGATGGATGCATATAAGTTGGGCTGGAGGAGGGAGGAAACCTTTGAAATAGTTGCTTTTTGGATGGTCAGGTAAAATTTGAAGTGGCTTGAATAAGCCTGAGACCATTCTTTGTGGATGAACAGCCAGATTTCAGTCTGTCAAATCAATCTGAAAAGGAGCTCAGAAGGAACTTTGAGGGGCCTGGCCTTTACAGTCAGGCATTTGTGGGAATGAAGCAAGGATTAAGTGTTTCTATTGCATATAACAGTGATTTATGTCCTTATACCAGATGGCCTTTTTATACTGTTCATGGGGTGCTCGTGGCAAGAATACTGGAGTGCTTGCCATTTCCTCTCCAGCAAAAGGAGAAGAGGACCACAGAGGATAAGATGGTTGGATAGCATCACCAACTCAATGGACATGAGCTTGGGCAAACTCTGGGAGACAGTGAGGGACACGGAAACCTGGTGTGCTCCAGTCCATGGGGGTGCAAAGAGTTGGACACATCTGAGCGACTAAACGACAACCAGATGGCCATGCAGGCAGGAAACTGACCACAGTCTGAAGAGAAGAAGCAAATGTTCCACCACCTCCCCTGCTAGCCTATGGCCTCAAGGTTCAAGGATCAACACTTTCCCTAGTGGGTTATGAGAGTTGATCCCTGTAAACAATAAGCATTCTAAGCTGCATGTTTGGGCAAACCAGTGTGAGGGCACAGATGTGCCTAAATATGCTCAGGGAGGAGGAACTCAGGGAATGCCCCAGAGGTGGTCAGGATGAAGAGGGATTAACCGGATAAACACGTGTGAGGGAAGTCATTCAAGGCTGAGGGAATTACCTGTACAAAAGTTTAAAAATGAGAGAGAACTTGGTCTATTCCAGGAATTGCAAATACTTGAGAATAGTTTGAAGTGAAGTGGAGTGGAAGTCGCTGTCACGTGCAACTCTTTGCGACCCCATGGACTATGCAGTCCATGGAATTCTCCAGGCCAGAATACTGGAGTAGGGAGCCTTTCCCTTCTCTAGGAGATCTTCCCAACCCAGGGATCAAACCCAGTCTCCCACATAGCAGGTGATTTCTTTACCAGCTGAGCCACAGGGAAGCCCAAGAATACTGGAGTGGGTAGCCTATCCCTTCTCCGGTGGATCTTCCTGACCCAGGAATTGACCCGAGGTCTCCTACATTACAGGTGGATTCTTTACCAACTGAGATAGAGAATAGTTTGAGCACAGATTAAAAAAACAAACAAACAAACAAACAAAAACACACTGAGTGACCATGGAAAACACTGAGGCTGGAGAGAGATTTGCCCAAGCGCTTCATGGGAGCCAGAGACTAGTGCCCCACCCCCTGCCCACCCAAATATATATGACATTTTGAATGTGGTTATTTCCTGCCTTGAGCAATTCTTTATCACTGGGATGATGTTCTGTTAAGTTTAGGAGACCTCCACCAGTCAACCTAAGAGGACATTTGGTGACTTGACCAAATCCATGGGGGTTAGAAGACCTGGTTTATTACACAGTTTTTTTTTTTTTTTTTTTTTTTAAAGGGCTGTGTGAGTTCAAAGTTTCCATGAACTTTGGTTTCTTCAGTTATTGAATGGATATGATTATGGAGAGGATTCAACAGAATAATGTATTCATTCTATTTATAAAGTGAGGCATACTGGCTGCATGAAAGTAATCCTAATTACTAGTGTTAACTAGGACTCACCTCTATCCTGTGGGTACCTGGACATCTATTCCATTTATGCAGGTGTCTGGATCAAGTTCTCTCCTTTTCCACACAGCTGAGCTTGGGCTCCCCCACCAGCTCTGGTCAGCTAGAATCCAGGCTGACCAAATGGACTGGTTCTCTGCTTCCCCCACTTGTCTGGAGCCAGGCTTCCACAGTAGATTTAAGACTCAACATTCTGCTTCTTGGGTCTCCCTCTTACACTTCCTCATAAGGCAGGAACAGAGAGGACAGCACCCAAGGCCAACCTCCACGCATAACCTTTTCTAGTGTGTGCTTATGTGCCCCTGTAGAGGCACCTGGGAGACGTAGGTCTGTTTTGGGTGGGTGGTGGAGGCTGTGTGGTCAGCAGGCAAAAGGCCAAGACATTTTGTTTCTGTCCAGGGTCTTGGCAACATCTTGAGCACCTGATAGTCTGCAGTCACACCAGGAATGTTCCCGGGATTTGGCCAAATTCATTTATAAGAGACGGACTTGGAAAGGCCATCATCCTCCCTCAGAAGCAAATGATTTCACCAGCTCCATCTTCCAGCTGCAGAAATTGGTTAATTACAAGGGCTATGATTTGCAATCAGTATTATCTCCTTGGCATCTACTTCACTGAAGGCAAATATTTATGACCACATTTGAGAAAGGGCACATTGTTTTAATCAGGACCATACATGGAACTGGGCTTCCCTGATGACTCAGACGGTAAAGAATCAGACTGCAGTGTGGGAGACCTGGGTTTGATCCTTGGATCGGGAAGATACCCTGGAGAAGGGAACGGCTACCCACTCCAGTCTACTTGCTTGGAGAATTTCTTGGACAGAGGAGCCTGGCGGGCTACCGTCCATGGGGTCATAAAGAGCTGGACACGACTGAGAGACTGCACACAGACACACTGATACACAGAACACTGAACTGACTCTTAGGACACTGAGGCCAATTTTTGCTTTTTTTCAGTCTGAAGCATTTGGGACAAAAAACACAGGCAGATACTAGATTGAGGCCCTGATTTTCACAAGATATAGACAACCACAGGTACTAATCCCAAGAAATAAATCCTAAACATAAAGAAATGCTTTATGTACAAAGATGACTACTACAGGTTTTTTTTTATAACAGTGAAAAAAATATTAACTTAAATGTTCAGTTCAAAAGGGGTAAATGAGTTATTATGCATTTACTTGATGGAATATTATCAACATTAGGAATGATGGTAATGAAGCATTGCATATTAATGTGGAAAAGTTTTGCATTGTGCTGTTAAAAGTAAAAAGAGAAGCAAAATAAGGTGGGTGTTCTATACCTCTTAAGAATATGCATGGAAAAAAAGCCTGTAAGAAAATACAGTGATATGACAACAGTGGTATTCTTTGAGCATTTCACCTATTTTATCCTACATTTTTCTTGAATGAATGTGTATTATTTTACAATCAAAATTCACTGAAAATGGCAAGAAGAGGAAGTGATTGGTCACATTGGCAATTTCACAAGGTTGCTGTATTCTGCACCTTGGATTGAGGAAGCCAGCTGGTATCATGGTAAAACATTTTTATGTGGTTAGGAGATAAGTATTAAGATTCCTTATGGCAGGCCCCACTACGGAACATTTTGTCTTTACCTTCAAGGTTTCATGGAATACTGGGGAGGGACAGCTCCCCCACTATGTGAAAGAGGTTAGTGTGGAGTGCTGAGGGAGCATAGAGCAGGCTCCTAATCCAGCCTGAGTATCAATGAGGGCTGCCTGGAGGTGGTAACATTCAAGATAGGTTTTGAAGCATAAAGAGGAAGAGGACATTTCCGGAAAAGAAAACAGGTCAAAAATGGTACGTGAAAGAACATGTTATGTTTGGGGAATAACCAGTACTTCATTGTAGCTGAAATGTTGGGTGCATGGGAAATGAGTAATAGAAAGGGCCCCCAGGCTAGATTCTGAAGAGCCTTGAATATCATTCTAAAGCAGCCCTTCTCTGAGAAAGTCGAGGAGAGGTTTATCCTGAGGGCAATAACGAGCCATTGAGAGTGTTAACTGGGGCAGGAGGTGATCAGAGCTGTGTGCCAAGAATATCTCTCTGGCTGCAGCACGGACTTGGAAATGGATTTAGGGGAAGGATAAAAGAGAGATTAAAGATAGAGAAGTCTATGTAGGTAGCAAGGCAGTAATTCTGGTGAAAGGAGCAAAGTATGAACCAAGGAGTGCTAGACTTACAAGAGCCCTTAGAAATCTCCCAGCCTTTGACATTGGAGGAAGAGCATGTTTTTGGATCAGTTTAACATTTAAATCAATAGACTGAGCAAATCAGACTGCTCTCCATAGTGTGGGTAGGCCTCATCTATCAGCTGAAGGCCTGAATAGAACAAAAGCAGACTACTGCTTCCCCCTCCTGCCTGACTGCCTTTGAGTTGGGACATCAGTTTTTCCCTGCCTTCACACTCTAATAGAAACATTAGCTCTTCCTGGGCCTTGAGCTCACGTGTCTTGCCTACCTTTGGACTAGAACTACACCAACAGCTCTCCTGGTCTCCAGCTTGCCAGCTAAAGATCTTGGCATTTGTCAGTCACTATAATGACACATGCCAGTTCAGATACATAGATACGCATACATGTCTATTGCTATTGGTTCTGTTTTTGTAATCAGATTTCTATTAATATACAATAAGTCCCCTACATACAAATCTTCAAGTTGCAGACTTTCAAAGATGTGAACAGACAATCCATTGACGTCAGGCGTGACTAACATTGCAGCTAGTTCTCCATCCCATATTGCTGATGATTCTTCGCTCTACCATCTCCTACCTCCTCTCCCCACTCCACTCAGTAACTCTTCTTGCCTGTCCACTCAATTCCAGCCCCTGTATGCCAGCTGTTGTACTATACTCTGTGTGTGTTAGTTGCTCAGTCGTGTCCGACTCTTTGCGACCCTATGGACTGTAGCCCGCCAGACTCCTCTGTCCGTGGGATTCTCCAGGTGAGAATACTGTAGTGGGTGGCCATGCCCTCCTCCTGGGGATCTTCCTAACCCAGGGATGGAACCTGCGTCTCTTACGTCTCCTGCATTTGCAGGTGGGTTCTTTACCACTAGCGCCACCTGTACTTTTCAAGGTACTGAATTGCAAGATTAAAAATGTTTTCTTTGTTAATTTTTAATGTATTGTTTATGTGAAAAGTATTATAAACCTATTATAGTACAGTACTATATAGCCTGTTGTGTTAGTTGGGTACCAAGGCTAACTTTGTTGGACTTATGAACAAACTGGACTTAGGAACAGAATAGAATTCATTTGTATGTAGAGGACTTACTATTAATAATAATAATATTGGTCTTTTTGCATCCACCCTGCCTCACTAGCACCAGAGTTGACTTAATGAGTGGCAAATTTGGCATGTAAGCCTAGGTTTCATGGCTCCCGCCTCCTGGGGCCCTTTCACTGTTCCACACTGCACCAAACGTACCAGGACCATCTGAGAGAAAAACTCTCCCTGATTGCCTGTACCAGCTTTTCTGGCATCAGACCTCCCCAGATTCTAGAAGGGGGAAGTCTTGGTTTCTTAATATATCTTAACTATTCACTACATGGTTATCCATTAACAGGGCAAAGCTTTCCTTCATTCTTGCAGAGTGTTTTCAGTAGGCACTGCTAGAAAACAAATCCTAGGAAGCAATTTTGCTTCCCCATCACCATCTACCACCTCTGTCTCCCCCTGTTATAGCCAACCTTGCTCAGCAGGCTGAAACATAGTGCCAAATAATTAACCAGCCTTCCCTGGTAAGTAAGTCAGTCCTACCTGGAGACCAGCACTCAGAGGTTGGGGAGCCTCTGGCACCAAGACAGAAGTCAGCTGGGGCAGACTAAGGATTCAGTGATCAGAGGTGGGGGCACCCATCTACCACCTTTTCCCTCCATTCTCCAAGGCCTCTGCTTACTAGGCCTCTTTTTTGCCTGACCAGTTCCCACTTTTCCTTAATGCCCAGTCTCAAAGCTTCCTTTGAGCTCCCACAGCTCCCTGTGTGCATTTTTACCTGAGTGTCTCTTCATTTCTTTTCTTCCTTTGGACTATCTCTAGATCAAGCATAAAATCTTATGTCTTTGTTTCTCAGTGCCAAACACAAAATATGGAAATGAAAGATGGACCAGCATATGTTTAACACAAGAATGAATAATTGAATGAGTGATTAATAATCTGAATTTTAGGCCTTCTTATTTCATCTCTGAACCAAGGCACCTTGCTAGGCCTTAATTCTGGCATCTGTAGAATGGGAATATATGCCTCTCAGAATTATTGCAAGGAATATATGAAAGAGAGGATTTGGTGGGACTAGGCAACTGCACAGAAAGGCTGTATACATACATGGGAGTGTACCTTGGGAGTCATCAGGGTAGTTAGTTACTGCCTCTCAAGATGTGAGCCCTCCAAGGGCAATATTTTTCTTCAATCTCTTTTGTTCCTCTCTCTCCCTCTTTCACTTTCCCTCTCTCCATTCCTCTCTTTGTCTTTTTTTTTCTTCCTGACCTCATATTCTAACTTAGTGAAACTATGAGCCATGCCATGTAGGGTTACCCAAGAGGGATGTGTGACGGTGGAGAGTTCTGACAAAACGTGGTCCACTGGAGAAGGGAATGGCAAACCACTTCCGTATTCTTGCCTTGAGAACCCCATGAATAGTGTGAAAGGGCAAAAAGATAGGACATGGGAAGATAACTTCCCAGGTTGGTAGGTGCCCAATATGCTACTGGAGATCAGTGGAGAAATAACTCCAGAAAGAATGAAGAGATGGAGCAACAGCAAAAACAACATCCAGCAGTGGATCTGACTGGTGATGGAAGTAAAGTCTGATTCTGCAAAGAGCAATATTGCATAGGAACCTGGAATGTTAGGTCCATGAATCAAGGCAAATTGGAAGTGGTCAAACAGGAGATGGCAAGAGTGAATATCGGCATTTTAGGATGCAGCGACTAAAGTGGACTGGGATGGGTGAATTTAACTCAGATGACCATTATATCTACTACTGAGGGCAAGAATCCCTTAGAAGAAATGGAGTAGCCATCATAGTCAACAAAAGAGTCCAAAATGCAGTACTTGGATGCAATCTCAAAAATGACAGAATAATCTCTGCTGGTTTCCAAGGCAAACCATTCAATATCACAGTAATCCAAGTCTATGCCCCAAACAGAAATGCTGAAGAAGCTGAAGTTGAATGGCTCTATGAAGACCTGCAAGACCTTCTAGAACTCACACCTAAAAAAGATGTCCTTTTCATTATAGGGGACTGAATGCAAAAGTAGGAAGTCAAGAGATAAACTGGAGTAACAGGAAAATTTGGCCATGGAGTACAGAATGAAGCAGGGCAAAGGTTAACAGAGATTTGCCAAGAGAATGCACTGATCATCACAAATACCTCTTCCAACAACACAAGAAAAGACTCTATATATGGATATCGCCAGAGGGTCAATATGAAATCACATTGATTATATTCTTTGCAGCCAAAGATGGAGAAGCTCCATACAGTCAGCAAAAACAAGACCGGGAGCTGACTGTGGCTCAGATCATGAAACAAATTCAGACTTAAACTGAAGAAAGTAGGGAAAACCACTAGACCATTCATGTATGACCTAAATCAAATCCCTTATAATTATACAGTGTAGGTGACAAATAGATTCAAGGGATTAGATCTGATAGAGTGCGTGAAAAATTATGGACGGAAGATCGTGACATTGTACAAGAGGCAGGGATGAAGACCATCCTGAAGAAAAAGAAATGCAAAATGGCAAAACGGTTGTCTGAGGAGGCCTTACACATAGCTATGAAAAGAATAGGAGTGAAAGGCAAAGGAGAAAAGGAAAGATATACCCGTTTGAATGCAGAGTTCCAAAGAATAGCAAGAAGAGATAAGAAAGCCTTGTTCAGTGATCAGTGCAAAGAAATAGAGGAAAACAACAGAATGGGAAAAACTAGAGATCTCCTCAAGAAAATTAGAGATACCAAGGGAACATTTCATGCAAAGATGGGCTCAATAAAGGACAGAAATGGTATGGACCTGAAAGAAGCAGAAGATATTAAGAAGTGGTGGCAGGAATACACAGAAGAACTCTACAAAAAAAGGATCTTCCTGACCCAGATAATCATGATGCTATGATCACTGACCTACAGCCAGACGTCCTGGAATGCGAAGTCAAGTGGGCCTCAGGATGCATCACTAGGAACAAAGCTAGTGGAAGTGATGGAATTCCAGTTGAGCTATTTCAAATCCTAAAAGATTATGCTATTAAAGTGCTGTACTCAATATGCCAGCACATTTGGAAAACTCAACAGTGGCCACAGGACTGGAAAAGGTCAGTGTTCATTCCAATCCCGAAGAAAGGCAATGCTGAAGAATGTTCAAACTACCGCACAATTGCACTCATCTCACATGCAAGCAAAGTAATGCTCAAAATTCTCCAAGACAGGCTTCAACAGTGCATGAACTGTGAAATTCCAGATGTTCAAGCTGGATTTAGAAAAGGTAGAGGAGCCAGTGATCAAATTGCCAACATCCGTTGGATCATTAAAAAAGCAAGGGAGTTCCAGAAAAACATCTACTTTTGCTCTATTGACTATGTCAAAGCCTTTGACTCTGTGGATCATAACAAACTACCCGACCACCTTAGTGCCTCCTGAGAAATCTGTATGCAGGTCAAGAAGCAACAGTTAGAACTAGGCATGGAACAACAGACTGGTTCCAAATTGGGAAAGGAGTAAGTCAAGGCTATATATTGTCACCCTGCTTATTTAACTTATATGTGGAGTATATTATGAGAAATGCTGGACTGGATGAAGCACAAGCTGGAATCAAGATTGCCAGGAGAAATATCAATAGCTTGAGATATGCAGATGACACCACCCTTATGGCAGAAAGCGAAGAAGAACTGAAGAGCTTTTTGATGAAAATGAAAGAGGAAAGTGAAAAAGTTGGCTTAAAGCTCAACATTCAGAAAATGAAGATCATGGCATCTGGTCCCATCACTTCATGGGAAATAGATGGGGAAACAATGGACACAGTGATACACTTTTTTTTTGGGGGGGGGGCTCCAAAATCACTGCAGTTGGTGACTGTAGCCATGAAAGTAAAAGACACTTGCTTCTTGGAAGAAAAGTTGTGACCAATATAGACAGCATATTAAAAAGCAGAGACATTACTTTGCCAACAAAGTAATGTCTAGTCAAAGCTATGGGTTTTCCAGTGGTCACGTGAGGTTGTGAGAGTTGGATTATAAAGAGAGCTGAGCTCAGAAGAATTGATACTTTTGAGCTATGGTGTTGGAGAAGACTTTTGAGAGTTCCTGGGATAGCAAGGAGATCCAACCAGTCCATCGTAAAAGAAATCAGTCTGAATATTCATTGGAAGGACTGATGGTGAAGCTGAAACTCCAATACTTTGGTCACCTGATGCAAAGAACTGACTCATTTGAAAAGACCCTGATGCTGGGAAAGATTGAAGGCAGGAGGAGAAGGGGACATCAGAGTATGAGATGGTTGGATGGCATCACCGACTCAATGGACATGCATTTGAGTAGACTCTGGGAGTTGGTGATGGACAGGGAGCCCTGGAGTGCTGCAATCCATGGAGTCGCAGAGTTGGACACGGCTGAGTGGCTGAACTGAACTGAGCTGACTTCATATTTTCTCCAAACAGCTAATATATGACAGGTACTTGGGATACAATGAAAGGACAGATAACCTATTCTCTGCTTTTAAGGAGCTCACGGTGAGGAAGTCATATATAAAATGATAATCACAACCCAGCATGGCAAAAGCTGGGGCCCAGCAACCTGGGGACTTTGCTCGTATATGGACATAAGCATGTTCACTACAGCCCACATGGGCAGAGCAGACTTCCTTTAGGGAGTCTTACCTCCATAAATGGGAGTCAGTTAATTGAAGACTGTTCTAGACATAAGGAGATAGACATGTTTGGAAGAGCTGAGGTGAGAGAGGACATCAGAAAGCTCAGAATGCAAAGTGCTGGGTGAGGGCTGGTGGAGGAGATGGTGGATTGGTTACTGCAAGACTGCAGGGGCAGACAGGGGCTGCTCCTACAGGGCTTTCTTAGCCATGGTGAGGTGTACTGGCCTTCACCTGCAGGCAAGTGGCAACTGTGGGGTGAATCTGTCTTGGGGAGTGACAGCTCAGAATTTGTTCCCCGAAGGAGCACAACAGGAATCCCAGTGGGAGGAGGACAACTCGGGGAGAGGGAGGCTCTGGACTTCCCACTTTGGGGCAAAAGCTAAGGTCTGGGGAACTTGGCCTGGGGAAGAGAAAACCTGGAGGTCAGTCAAGTTGCTCTCTTCACATGTTAGGGGCTGAGGCGGGAGAGGAAGCAGATGGGTTCTGTGTGTTCCAGGGGTGTGAGGACCAGGGCTTGTGACTGGCTGGCTACCTGAGCAAACCTGGCAGTCCGCTTAGCTCACCGAGCTTCAGTCTCCTCGTTTGTAGAATGAGAGCTGTAACCAGGCTTCAGCACACTGTGGTAAGGGCTTAATGTAAAGAGGCACATCAAGGACCCGGCACATGTTTGGCACATGGGAGACGCACATGTTAGGCTCCTCATGACTCTAAACATAAATACTGAGATGGGATGAGAAGTATGTTGGCAGGGGGAGCGGGGAGGGAGGAGGGAAACAAAAATAATTTCAGCTTCGAACACAAAAACAATTCCGCTTGCTTCCTATTTTGGGAGCTGCTGCGGAGGCCAGGAGGGAAGGAAGAATCCCGTTTTAGTGCAACCCGCCTTCTCACTGGGGCTGCAACTTCCAGACTCCAACCTGCCTCTTGAATCAACTTTATAGGAGATTTGGTTGCTGAACGGGCCTAAGGGGTATCAGAGACTTCCTTCAAGGATCAGCTTAAATATCCTGACTTAGAAAAGCCCTCCCTGATACAGCAACTATCTAGGACCTCCTGTGTAATGTCTCACTACACCATTTGCGTTCAGTCACTCAGTCTTGTCTGACTCTGTGACCCTATGGACTGTAGCCCACCAGGTTCCTCTGTCCATGAGATCTTCCCTGGAAAGAAAACTGGAGTGGGTTGCCATTTCCTCCTCCAGGGGGTCTTTTTGATCCAGATGGATTCTTTACCACTGAACCACTGGGGAAGCCCCACTGCACCATTTATTTTACCCTTATTATAGTCTGTCCTCTTGTGTGATTGTTGAATGTTTCCTCCTCCGCAATAAAGGCAGAGACTATCTTTGATGTTTCCTGTTGTATTTCCAGTGTCTAGAGCAGTGCCTTGGACTTAGTAAGCACTTTATTACCGACTGACTAAAGCAGTAAGTGCACAAATAAATGTACACGTTGGAAGCAAGGGAAAAGGGCATTTTTGGCAGAGGAAACTCCATAAGAAAATGCATAGATGCAGCGATACTCATCATGGATCAAGTACCAAGTGAAAAGCCCAGCATGTCTGAGAAATAAAGATGGAAAAGTCTTTGAGGGAAGATGGTGCAAATTCCTTAGTGCCATGCTAAGGACATTGGGCTGTCTCCTGTGGGTGATGGAGAGACATTGAAGGTACTTAAGCAGGGAAGTCCCTGTATTGGAAGACTTTGAGGAGACTGGAGGGGCTTCCTCCCTGTTTCTGGAGTCTGTAGCTTGGTCCTCTGCTCTGTTCAGGAACTTCATTTTGGGTGTCAAAGCCCTCTTCCTTTTCTAACCATTGCCTACAATTCAACTTGACTGATAATAACAGGTCATTTTATTGCATTTAAGGCCCAAGCTGGGGGAACAATTCCTTCCTGAAGTCCCAGATAATAAGAATTCTTCCTGTCATTCCTTGGATAACTCTTCTCTGTCCAATCACACTCTCACCTTTCTTCAGAAGACCCGGTTTCTAAGCAGCTCTTGCTCCTATCATACACTTCATCCTCTGGTTTTATAAAATGGGGTTGGTAAAAATTGCATCTATCCTCTCAGGGTTGGTAGGATAAGTAAACAATACAGGGAGTGTGAAAGAGTACGCTGAAGTGTGAAGCACTGCCAGAATCTTCCCAGGTGGTACAGTCATAAAGAAGCCTCCTGCAACGCAGGACAAGCAAGAGACAAGGGTTTGATCCCTGGGTCAGGAAGATCCCTTGGAGAAGGAAATGGCAAGCCACCCCAGTATTCTTGCCTAGAAAACCCCATGGACAGAGGAGCCTGGCGGGCTACAGTCCATGGGGTTACAGAGTCGGACATGACTGGGCACGCACACATGCGTGCACAGCACTGCCAAAGCCACGTGCTGTCACCACGAAACACTAAAGCTGGTGCTCTAGGCAGAGACACAGGCATACATTAGCCAAACGTAAACCTGGGCTCCAGTCCAGTCCACTGCCTCCACCTCCACCAGAAGCAGGTTTGTGGTGGGACATGTACGCTTCAGTAAGTGAGTCTCCAGAATCTAGAGATCGGATGAGCTGGTTAAGAAATTTCTAGAAAAAGACCAGTGGCCTGAGAGAGAACACATCAGACAAAAGAAGAGCACAGACTTGGAGGTTATAAATCTCTCTAGGTAGTGAATTAAATAAAGGCTTAGGCAGGAGAAGAATAATTTACAACTTGAGCTTCATCCTGATTCTCTGAATTAAATGTTTTCATGACTTGCAGTCAGAAAATTGCCTGTCTGAACCCAGCTTTTTGAACCCTAAAATATTCTACAAATGCTGGGAGTTTGTGGCTAAGAGGAGACCCACAAGGATCCAGCTGCAATGTCTTTCCCTCCTTCACCTCCCACAGCATAAGATCATATTCTGTCCTCCTCTCCTCATCCCCCAAAGTTTAGGCACAGTGGAGTGTTTACCTGTTTTTTGACAGCCAGGCCTCTGCACATGCTGTTCCCGCTGCCTAAAAACTGCTTCTTCCTTCTCTTGCAATCAATATCTTACTTGATCTTCAAAGCCTTGGTCAAATGGTATCTTTTTCTCTGAAACTTGCTTAAGGTGAAGTTAACCTCTCTTCTTTTGTTGCCTCCAGATGATGACGGTACTGTGCTTTTATTTGGTAGGAGTTTTTGTTGATTGTTTCTATGATTTTTTCCTTTATTTTACTGTCTCATAGTCCTAGTCACACGTTTTCATAGAGCTGAGGTCCTTGGTAAATACATGCACGCATGCTTAGTTGCTTCAGTCATGTCTGACTCTTTGTGACCTCATGGACCATGGCCCACCAGGCTCCTCTTACTGAGGGATTCTCCAGGCAAGAATACTGGAGTGGATTGTCATGCCCTTCTCCAGGGGATCTTCCTGACCCAGATATTGAACTCGCATCTCCTGCATTGGCAAATGGATTCTTTACCACGAGCACCACCTGGGAAGCCCACGTAGCAAATATATGTTAAAGCAAATAACAGAGGAGTAAGGAGGAGATTAATTTTTACTGCATATCAGGTGGCATGCCAAGCACTAGTAGATACTGTCTCTCATGACTATGGCTCTCCCTGGCTTCCCAGGCTCTGGGCCTTTAAACAGTCTTTGGATGCAGGCACACTACAGAAAAGCCCTGGGTGAAAGCTCTGGTGTCACATCTTCATATTCCCTGCCACCCTCCACCCACCCTCCACTCTGCTCTTATCTCCTTGGCTTTTGGATCGTCTGACTCTTGTGTCCTGGCTCTTGATAGATATCACTGGCAGTTACTAACTTCAACTCAAAGCAAGAGTCAGTTCTTATAAACATCTTTGTGCAACCACTTTTTTTGGCATGCTTTCTTATTTAGAAAGCCATCTTAGGTATGGTTGCAGGGAAGCAATAGTTTTAGCTGCACACAATCACAACAGCTGGGAAATCTTCCATAGGCCAAGGGATGAGACAAACCTTATATGGTGGTATTGTCCTTACAAATGGAAACACAAGGTTTAGAGAGGCTGGGGAGCAAGGAGATTGCATTGCTAGTAAGTGCTGATGCTTGTGTTCAAAGACAGGATGGCTGTCTGATGCCAAAGCATCAGAAAGTAGAAGAGAGAGTATCCCCCCACCTCAGTGGAGGTGTCTCTGACAGTGACTGCATATTCTCCGTGGCTCCAGTTCCTGCTGGACATGTGACCATGGTTCTAGTTTCTGTTGGGTAATCCTAGCTCCTGGGCTCCAGGACCACCTGTCCTCCCTTTGACCCTCTAGCCTAGGATGGTAGTGTCTTCCTACTGACTTCTAAGTCTGTTCACCATTTTCTGGCTTCTCAACTGGTACCTATTTCCTGCATTGAGTCCTTTTTATTTTAAATATTGGAGTGGTTTCTTTTTCTTGGTGGTATACTGACTGACACTCAGATTGAGATTAAAAAAAAAAAATCCAAACCACAAATGACAATGATGAGTAACAATAAGTACCAGACTTATAACAATATGCCAGAATTATTAACTGTAATAGTAATGATTGCTAACAGCAGGCTGTGCCTCAGGTATTTCTAGACTGCCAGTTACAATGCATTCTCTAGCCATAGTTGTAACTCTACTCCCTTTTCCTTTCATATTTGAATGGTAATAAAATAAAAATAACAAAAATGTAAGGTTAACCTTAAATCTGTTCTATCTGATACAAAATAAGTATATCATTTTTAAACCTTAGTGCTTTCACTGTTGTTAGTAACATGTGTGTGTGTGTGTGTGTGTATGAGACATCTCACAACCACTGTCTTTGCTCTGATGCCTTACAAAATAAAGGATTGTTGGGCTAAAAAAGCTCTTTGGTGTAGGCCATTGTGAGTCTAGAACCAGACTGTTCATATCCAAGATGGGCCCAGTAACAGCTCAGATCTCTCCTTTGGGATTTTGGACCTGCCACTCATCATCATCATTACCACCATCATCGTAATAGGAAACCATCACAAGCATTTATATATTAATATATGCCAAGCACTGTGGTCTTTCTGTTGACATATGGCTCAGTGAGTGAACCATCATAACTCTCCTATGAAGAAACTGAGACACAGAGAAATTAAAGAACTTGCCCAAGGCCACATGGATAGAAAAAGGGCAGAGTTTGGGTAAGGGCAAGCAGTCCGTCTGTAGAGTTTGAGTCTATGATGCAAGCCACAATTCTTTAGTGCCTCTCTGAGCAGGCTTGGCTATTTGGTGGCTGATTCACGGCACCATGCCTCTGTTCTTTCCCTCTCAGACTTCTTTCCAAAACGTCTCATGCCCTACTCCCTGCCCCAACTCTTGGGACAGGAATATGCACATTTCATAATCACTCAGTTGACAATGTACAAGTTCTGCCCTATGGGGGGAAGGGAGGGGATCAAAAAGGCTCTATCACACACAATTCCTCCTCACTCTTGAATACAACCAGCCCAAGAGAGGCTGGAATATCTCTCAGCGGAAGAGTCTGAAAATACAGTATTTGGAAGAATTTGTCTTTCTAGGAGTTAAATCAGTTTGGAGTAGAAAGTAGAAGGGAAAAAAATCCACAAAAATGATTTTCTGCTTTTTTTTAACTGAAAATTATGGAAATTGTTTCTGACAGCAAATTGCTCCTAATTAATTTCTTGGCTCTGCTGGGAAAATGTACTGTTCTGCTGATTTCTAAATTCCACCAGCTTAATTATCAAAAGAATTTTTTTTTCCTTAAAACTATTAACATGTGTGTTTGCAGTTGGGAGGTTGTCAGCCAAGTGTGAAGGGCAAGGGGGGAGGGGAAGGCAGGGGTTGGATGGGCACCAGAAGGCAAAGAGACACAACTAAGGGCCTAACCCCCATGTCACAAAGTCCAGGAGAATGTTATGTCCACAGGGAAAGACATCTCAGTGATGTAGGCAGGACAATAATGTGAGGAGTGCCTGGGTATGGAGTTGGGAGAATTTGACTCAAATTCCATCTCTATTACTGACCTTAGCCAAACAATGGAGCCTTTTGAGCTTCAGTCATCTTTGTAAAATGGGGCTGGTGAAATGTCAATATTTACAGAACTCTTGCCACATGCCAGGCAGTATCTAAGTGCTTTCATGTACATTAACATCTTATTCTTCTTCATAGCCCTATAAAATAGTATCTGTAACTCTTTCCAGCTTACAAGTGAGAAAACTAGTTCAGACCATGAACTAGGGCCATGCAAATTGCCTGAGGTTTCATATGTGATGAGTGGCAGAGGCCAGAAAAGAACCCAGAAAGCTGGGCTCACTGTAAGAGGAAGGAGGCTGGGTTCCCAACTACTGGTCAACCTGTCCGCCCTCCTCATTAGACTGAGAGTGTCTCAAGGTCGGGGCTTCCCTGGTGACTCAGATGGTAAAGAACCTGCCTGCAACGCAGAAGACCTGGGTTCAATCTCTGGGTCCAGAAGATCCCCTGGAGAAAGGAATGGCTATCCACTTCAGTACTCTTGCCTGGAGAATTCCAAGTTCTGGGGAGCCTGCAGAGCTATAGTCCACAGCATTGCAAAGAGTTGGACACGACTGAGTGACTAACAACTATCTCATGGTTGGTGGATGATTTCCTACTGATTTTATATTCATAAATGCAGCTAATGTCTAATAAGTAAATAAATGAATAAACAAATGGTTTAATGCTCAATAAAATATTGGCAGAAATCAAATCTGGAATCAGTTAATTTGATGTAATTTATGAAAAAACATTCAATTTCAGTCACTCAACAGTTGTTGATAAAATGTCTGTTGTATGCCAGCCACTGTACTAATCAATAAAAACCTTGGACACTCAGCAATTTTGCTTTTGGAAACTGATCCTAAGGAAATAATTGGACACTTGTATAAAGATAGATGAACAAGAATATTCATCACAGAATTCACCCATTCATTCATGCAACAAATATTTTTTGAGAGCCTACTATGTGCCAAGCATTGTCCTAGGCACTCCCAATGAATAAGATAAAGTCCCTGCCTTCATGCAACTTACAGTCTTGTAGAGAAGACAGACCAAAAAAAGCCCAAATGAATATATGTCAGGTGAAAATAAAAGCTAAGAAAATAAAGCAGTAAGGTAAAGGAATGGACTGTAAAAGGAACTGATTTTTGGTTTGGGGCTCAGCAAAAGTGTCTCTGAGGAGGGACAATTTAAGTAGAGACTTATTTTTTTAAGCATCTTTATTTTTCAGGACTCCATAAATATTATCTCACTTTATCTTCACAATAGGATGTTGCAGTGCAGTGCTTTTATCTACTTTAATTATTTTTGGCCACACAGTGTGGGATCTTAATTTCCTGACTAGGGATTGAACCTGGAGAAGGCAATGGCACCCCACTCCAGTACTCTTGCCTGGAAAATTCCATGGACAGAGGAGCCTGGTTGGCTGCAGTCTATGGGGTCGCTAGGAGTCAGACATGACTGAGTGACTTCACTTTGACTTTTCACTTTCATGCATTGGAGAAGGAAATGGCAACCCACTCCAGTGTTCTTGCCTGGAGAATCCCAGGGATGGGGGAGCCTGGTGGGCTGCTGTCTATGGGGTTGCACAGAGTCGGACACGACTGAAGTGACTTAGCAGCAGCAGCAGCAGGGATTGAACCCATGCCTCCTGCATTGGAAGGATGGAGTCTTAACCACTAAACTACCAGGGAAGTCCCTGAGTAGAGATCTTAATGATGTGACAGAGTCAGCCATGTGAACCTGTGAATTGGTATGAGTTGGCGTAGAGCCATGTGAATTGCTGTGGCGTAGAAGTGTAGTCTATAAGCTAGTTTTCTTGTGACTTTAGGCAAGTCACTTCAGCTCTCCTGCCTCCTGGGCTGGTACAGAGCAAGGTCCCTCTCTGCCATCCTCCCATCTGTGTTCTAGGAGCTCCATCCTCCCACTGCGGCCCAGGATGAGTTGTATCCGAGAGAGCCTCCTGCTACCAACATATTTCCCCAAATCCCAAGACAAGTTAGTCCAACTCATTTGCCAAAGCCAGCATCAACTATCACTTCCTTTTGAAGCCTTTCTGTGCTTTGTCAGGGAGAATGTTTCTGGACTACTCCCCTTTATACTATTTACATGCCATGGTTTAGCATTTTGGTTTTTGCAGGGTCTGACATTTCAACTTTTTGAGACAAGGACAATGTCCCATCTGTTTCTGAATCACAGCCCCTTACTCAGTGTCTAGCAGATGGTAGCGTGTAACATGGGATAGCTGAACTGACTTGAAAAGGCATTTGGTTTGCACAAGATTTTGACATAAGTTAGGTAAGGTTTTTTGTTGTTGTTGTTGCTGTTGTTACATTCAAATCTATTCTCTTGTACATAGTAGCCACCCAAGAGGAGGCCGTTGTATGAATAAACCCATGTTGTAAAAAGCAGTTTCTTTTTGCTGAGTGAGAATTACCCCACCTCGGCAAATCCTTTCTTTGACAATTATCAGACATGGTTAAATAGGGATACAGAGTGGGGTCAAGTGAAGAGATGTGAGAAATATTCACTTTTGCTAAATGGCAAAACTTTTACTACATGGCAGGCAGATTTTCTTTAGTTAGTTTGTTGTTATTATTCAGTCACCAAATCATGTCCAACCCCTTGCTAGGCTTGGCATTCCTGCCTCTCCATGGACTACAGCGTGCCAGGTTGCTCTCTCTTCCAATGTCTCCTGGAGTTTGTTCAAATTCATGTCCACTGAGTCAGTGATGCTATCCAACCATCTCATCCTCTGCCATCCCCTTTTCCTTTTGCCTTCAATCTTTCCCAGCATCAAGGTCTTTTCCAATGAGCTCTTCGCCTCAGGTGGCCAAAGTGTTGGAGCTTCAGCTTCAGCAACAGTCCTTCCAATGAATATTCAGGGTCAGTTTCCTTTAGGATTAATTGGTTTGATCTCCTTGCTGTCCAAGGGACTCTTAAGAGTCTCCTCCAGCGCCACAGATCATTAAATTATCCTAGCTGATTTTTTCAGAATAATCCTGAGGGTAGTTATTATTATCTTCATTTTATAAATGAAAAAATATATCAGGAGGATTAAGACATTACTTTTAAGCACAAAGTTGAAGGGGAGCAGTAGGATCAAGAAGCTGGGAGCATCTGATATTAAATACTTATATTCTTGCTGCCCAGAGCTCTTGGCATGGCAGGTGGTAGAGGAGAGACTGTAAAAGACTTTAAGAGAGCTCCAGAAGATGCCAGGGTTTTCTCTCCTGGAGCTACATCAGCTCACTGGCTATCACATGAGGAGACGGTTGGTGTTTTTAGAAGGCACTGAGAAGGCAATGGCAGCCCACTCCAGTACTCTTGCCTGGAAAATTCCATGGACGGAGGAGCCTGGTAGGCTGCAGTCCATGGGGTTGCTAAGAGTCGGACATGAATGCGTGACTTGACTTTCACTTTTCACTTTCATGCATTGGAGAAGGAAATGGCAACCCACTCCAGGTTCTTGCCTGGAGAATCCCAGGGATGGGGGAGCCTGGTGGGCTGCTGTCTATGGGGTCGCACAGAGTCGGACACGACTGAAGCAACTTAGCAGCAGCAGCAGCAGCAGCATAGATCCACAGTCACACAAGTAAACATCCTGGTGCTTCAGTGAGTTGAGGGACTTGCAGTGTGGATGCTGCACAGCCCAGACTTCACCTTAGGCAATAACACGGCTTTCCCAGTCACCATGTTTTTTTCTGCTTTAATGACACCAATTTCTTTCCCCACATATTGTTGTCAGCCAGCTTCTCCTACTAGACTGTGAACACTTTGAAATCTGGGGCTTGGCATTCTTGCCTCTCCTGTGCCAGAGCCTGGCACAAAGAAGACCTTAAGTTATTGTGAATTAAAGGAGGAAGACTGTGATGGTTAATTTTATGTGTTAGCTTTCTGGACAATGGGGTGCCCAAATATTTGATTAAAGATTATTTCTGGGTGTGTCTGAGAGGGTGTTTCTAGATGAGATCAGCGTTTGAATAGGTAGACTGAGTAAAGTACCTGGTCCTCATCAATGACGGTGGAATCATCCAGTCCTCTGAGATCCCAAATAGAGCAAAAAGGTGGTGTAAGGGAGAAATTGCTCTCTCCATGCCCGGGTGCTGAGCTGGGACATGGTCTTCTCTGGTGCCTAGGCCAGGGCTTACACCATCAGCTCTCCTCGTTATCAGGCTTTCTCACTCAGACTGAAAGTATAATACTGGTTTCCTGGTCTCCAGCTTACTAGCTGCAGACACTGGGACTTCTGAGACTTCATAATCATGTGAGTCAATTAGTTAACATGAAAAAAAAAATGTACATATATTCTGTCTCCCAAGGACCCTGACTAATACATATACTCTGGTACTGAGAAGTGGGGTGCTGCTGTAACAATTCACTAAAAATGTGGGGGTAGTGTTGAAACTGGATCATTGGTAGAGGTTGGAAGAATTTTGAGGTATATGCTTGAAATACAGGTGTTAGAGGTGATTCTGGTGAAATCTCAGATGGAAACAAGCAGCACGTTCCTAGAAACTGAAGGAAAGGTAATCCTTATTATAAAGTGGTGAAGAACTTGACTGAACTGTGTTCCACTCTTTTGTGGAAGACAGAAATTGTGACCATTGAAACTAGATAGTAAGCTGAGGAAATTTCTAAGCAAAGTGTTGAAGGAGCAGCTTGGTTTCCCTTGACCGTTTATAGTAAAGCATAAGAAGACAGAGATGCATTAAAGAAGGGATTGTTAAACAAAAAAGCAAAAACCCAGAACTTAAAGATCTGGGAAATACTCAGTCTGGTCAAGTGTGTTTGGGAGAGAACACCAGGGATGCAGCTAGATTATCACTTGGTAAAGATCATGGGTAAGACTAGTGAACTTAACCAGCTATCTCAATAGAAGCCAGGAATACAGGTGGGATTACAGCAGCAGAAACTCTATCAGCTGAGACTAAAGGAGACAGAGAAAGTGGGATGGAATGAAGGAAGGCTGCCAGATTTCTCGGATTCTACAAAATGGGACCATTGAAATATTTGACTATGAACATGCATTATTCCTCAAGAAAAGGGAAGAAGCACACCAAAGGAGATTCACAGATCATCAAGGCTTCCATTTCCACCACAGAACCAGGAGAAAGGGCTAGTTACTCCTCAATTTCAAGTGGTAGGGCCATCTCTCCAGTTTTGGCAGGTCAAGATACCTCTGCCCAACCTTGAGCAAGATACCTAGAGAGATCTGTGGAGGTAGGGCCCTGTGGAGCTGAATGGGTGGGGCTGGTCTGCCAGGTCACGACGGTGACACTGTCACCCCCATTAGCTTGAAGAGAACAGCACTGAATCAAAGAGGATTATTCTCAAGCCTTAGGACTAATGGTATTTGTCTTACTAGGCTTTGAACTAACTGCCACCTTTTCTTTTCTTTCTAATTTCTCCCTTTTGGAACAGGAACTATGCCTATTCCACCATTATAAATTGGAAGCATATAACTTGTATGGTTTCTTGTGTTCACAGCTGGAGGGTAGTTTTGCCTCAGAAGAAATCATACCTTGAATTTCTCTCATAACTGAATTAACTGATAGATGATATTTAGATGACACTTTAGACTTTATATTTTAGAGTTGATGCTGGAAAGAGTTAATTATTTGGGGGTTAGTGGTATGGAATAAATGTACTCTGCATGTGGGAAGACATGAATTGGGGAAGCAGAGGCAGAATGTTATGGACTGAATGTTTGTCCTTCTATATCTCATGGATGTGAGAGTTGGACCATAAAGAAGGCTGAGCACCAATGAATTGATGCTTTCAAACTGTGGTGCTGGAGAAGACTCTTGAGAGTCCCTTGGATAGCAAGGACATCAAACCAGTCAATCCTAAAGGAAATAAACCCTGAATATTCTTTGGAAGGACTGATGCTGAAGCTGAAGCTGAAGCTCTAATACTTTTACCACCTGATGTAAAGAGCCAACTCATTGGAAAGGTCCCTGATACTGGGATAGATTGAGGGCAGGAGGAAAAAGGAGTGCCAGAGGATGAGATAGTTGGATGGCATCTTTGACTCAATGGATATGAGTTTAAGCAAACTCCAGGAGATAGTGACAGACAGGGAAGCCAGGCGCATTGCAGATGGGATCACAAAAAGTCAGATACGACTTAGTGACTGAAGAACAACAAATCCATGTTAAAGCCTTAACTCCCGATGTGATAGTAGTAGTTGGAGGTAGGCTCTTTGGGAGGTAATTAGATTTAGATGAGATCATGAGGGTAAGGTCTCTGTGACAGGACTAGTGTCATTATAAGGGGAGGAAGGGGGACCAGAGCTTGCTTGCACTCCGGTACTGTCAATCTCTCTCCCTTTCTTATTAGGACACAGAAAGAAGAAAGGAGGACAGCCCTTATCAGTAATTGAATTTACAGGCACCTTGATCTTGGACTTAGCCTCAAGAACCATAAGAAATAAATTTTGGTGTTTAAGCTACCTCAGTCAGTTCAGTCGCTCAGTCATGTCTGACTCTGAGACCCCATGAACCGCAGCATGCCAGGCCTCCCTGTCCATCAACAACTCCCGGAGTCCACCCAAACCCATGTCCATTGAGTCGGTAATGCCATCCAACCATCTCATCCTCTGTCATCCCTTTCTCCTCCTGCCCTCAATCTTTCCCAGCATCAGGGTCTTTTCAAATGAGTCAGCTCTTTGCATCAGGTGGCCAAAGTATCGGAGTTTCAGCTTCAACATCAGTCCTTCCAATGAATACCCAGAACTGATTTATGTTAGGATGGACTGGTTTGATCTCCTTGCTATCCAAGGGACTCTCAAGAGTCTTCTTGAACACCACAGTTCAAAAGCATCAGTTCTTCGGTGCTCAGCTTTCTTCATAGTCCAACTCTCACATCCATACATGACCACTGGAAAAACCATGGCCTTGACTAGATGGAGTTTTGTTGACATAGTAATGTCTCTGCTTTTTAATATGCTGTCTAGGTTGGTCATAACTTTCCTTCCAAGGAGTAAGTGTCTTTTGCTTTCATGGCTGCAGTCACCATCTAGTCTGTGGTATTTTGTAGTAGCAGTCTGAGTAGACTAAGACAGAGAGATTCAGCAGACTTCACACTTGTGGTTGGAGTTGGGTTGAAAATAAAATACTGTTGAGTTTTGTAATCCTTAAACTATACCTTCACAAAGGCCTGAAGTCCTTACTTGGTAAGAGATGCTACACATTCAGATTCCAGAGTGACCAAGTTTTCTCTACAACAAGGATGGTAATGGTCACTAACCTTGCTCACCAGCTTTGTCACAGTTCTTGTAATCAGGCTTTGATGTGATAAGTTTTCAAATAAATGCCTTATCCTAATAAAAAGTAGCTGCCTGTCATGGACCTCAGGTTCCTCCATGAATGGTGAATCATGAATGTGTTAAATACTCAAATACTTAGAATTTTAAAAAGGTTTCTCAGAAATGCAGTCTTGTAAGCACTGTTCTAGGTTATTAAGGGAACTTAAGAGCTTAACCCCACTCTGTGAAGTGTGGGATGAGGAAGCTAATCTGCCCTAACCAAATGCCTCTTAGAACACCCAGAAAAGGCAGAATACTGAGATTTATCCATCTATTTAACAGATTAAGCACCTTTAATCTGTTAATCTTTAATCTACTGTATGTGTGTGTGTGTGTGTGTGTGTGTGTGTGTTGATGACTCACTTGTATCTGACAGTTTGTTACCCCATGGACTGTAGAGCCTGCCAGGCTCCTCTGTCCATGGAGTTCTCCAGGCAAGAACTGGAGTGGTTAGTCATTCCCTTCTCCAGGGGATCTTCCCAACCGACGGATGGAACCTGGGTCTCCTCCATTGCAGGTGGATTCTTTTCCTCTGAGCCACCAGTGAAGATGCTCTTGAGACAATTCCTTAAGATGATATCAAATGCTGAAATCCAATGATGAGCAAATGCAGACATGGGCTCTGCCCTCATGGAATTTAGAGGTGATGGAGAGAGAGAGAAGTTCCTCAAATACGGATATAATTAAATTCTGAGACAAGTAGTATGAGAGGAAGAACACTGTTCTATAAATGCATGTGATGAAGGAATATGACCAAGATTATGGGCCCAAGACAGGCTCCTTGAGTAAGTAAGCGTGTGTTGAGATATGAATGATGTGCAGGTGGTGCAGGACTGAAGGGAGCAGCAAGAACATCACAGGAAAGTGGTAGAACCCAGAGGCAATTCAGGGATTCATAATATCAATAAAGACCCTCAGTTCAGTTCAGTTCAGTCGCTCAGCCATGTCTGACTCTTTGAGACCACATGGACTGCAGCACGCCAGGCCTCCTGACCATCACCAACTCTCGGAGTTTACTCAAACTCATGTCCATTGAGTCGGTGATGCCATCCAACCATCTCATCTTCTGTTGTCCCCTTCTCCTATCTTCAGTCTTTCCCAGAATCAGGGTCTTTTCAAATGAGTCAGCTCTTTGCATGAGGTGGCCAAAGTATAGGAGTTTCAGGTTCAGCATCAGTCCTTTTAATGAAGATTCAGGACTGATTTCCTTTAAGGTGGACTGATTGGATCTCCTTGCTGTCCTAGGAACTCTCAAAAGTCTTCTCCAACATCACAGTTCAAAAGCATGAATTCTATGGCACTCAGCTTTCTTTACAGTCCAACTCTCACATCCATACATGACTACTGGAAAAACCGTTGCTTTGACTAGACGGACCTTTGTTGGCAAAGTAATGTCTCTGCTGTTTAATAAGCTATCTAGGTTGGTCACAACTTTTCTTCCAAGGAGGAAGCGTCTTCTAATTTCATGGCTGCAATCACCATCTGCAGTGATTTTGGAGCCCCCTGAAAAAGTGTGTCACTGTTTCCACTGTTTCCTGATTTATTTGCCATGAAGGGATGGGACCAGATGCCATGATCTTAGTTTTCTGAATGTTGAGTTTTAAGCCAGCTTTTTCACTCTCCTCTTTCACTTTCAACAAGAGGCTCTTTAGTTCTTCACTTTCTGCCATAAGGGTGGTGTCATCTGCATATCTGAGGTTGTTGATATTTCTCCCTATCATCTCCAAATACACAATCTAAAATAAAATGCAATCTAAGTAAAATAATTGGCCTGCCACATATAAATGCAATGTCAAAACCCTAGAATTCTCTTTCTGATTAGGATGCTAATTTGAATTCCTCCAGTGAAGAAACTGGGGGCCAACACTGATCCAAGGTATACTGTAAATTTTATGATTATCTATTATTAAAGTGTAGTTGGTTTATTCCAGGTGGTTTAGTTTTAGGTGGATGACATAGTCAACATGTTGTAATTATTAATAAATCCAATTAAAATTATTACAAAATAAAATTTCCCTATTCTATGGGCATGTATGGTACAACATATCCTTGTTGTTTATTTATTTTGCACACAGTAGTTTGTATTCTCTTAATCCCATACCCTTTCCTGCCCTCCTTCCTCCCCTCTTCCCACTAGTAATCACTAGTTTGTTCTTTATATTTGTTTCTGTTCTGCTATATACTTTCATTTATTTCTTAGGTTCCATATATAAACAAGAGGATATACTTTTGAAACTTCATAGTTTGAAATGTATGTTTTGAAACTTTTGAAATTTTGAAGCTTTTTGAAGCTTCATATTTTCCTGCTGCCTCAGTATCCCTACAAACAGCTTGTGAGCACTCTGACCAGGTATCCAGGTGCACAAGTATGACAAACCTGGCCCTTGCTGCCAAGTTCCCCTTCCTACCTTTCCTGGACCATGACCTAGTAACATGAAAATGCACCAGTCAAATCCCCTCACATCTTTTCACGTGTACTACACCCTGACCCCCAATAAAAGCACTCGCCCAATCTCTCTCTGCTCTCCACATGCTTGGTTGAACCTACATTGTTAGCATTGTCTCTAATATGACCCTCTCTTGGCATGAGGTGACTCTGTCTCTCTAGGACCTATGAATATAATAAACTTCATTTTTTTTTTTTTGCCTTCTCCTGTGTCCACTTGTGTGGTTTCAGTGACTGACCATCATGTAAAATTTCACAAAACATAGGCAGAGGGGAAAATATGTCCCCAAATCTTGTAATCAGAGAGAATATGTAAATTCTAGAAACTGGAAGAAGCCAGTGTGGAAAGAATATTTGCACAGGGGAGGGATATGAGATTAGGCTAGAAAGATTATCCCAAGAGTCTTGGAAAAGCTGAAAACTTTTAAGCCAATGGAGATGGAAAAAGTGGGGTGCTGAAATGATCATATGTGCTGTTTGACAAATGAGTTCAGGGAGACCAGTGGATGAATTTAGATCTTTAGGAGAAGCAACAGTAAGAGCAGGGGTAAAGGACAGGCAACCCAGACACCTGGCCTGGTTTTGCTAGCTGGTTCTGCTACAGCTTTCTGCATAACATTACACAAGTCCTTTCTTGGGGCTTCAACATACCCCTCATCCATCAGGGTAGCCCTCAAGCCTCCTCCAAGAAATGCTAGGAATCTGCAAACCATAGGATTAGGAAATCCTTCTGAGATCTTCCAGTGCTGACATTCTCTGGTTCAATAATTCTGTGATCCTAATTCATTTCTCTTCTCTCCTTCAAATGCCTAAGACTATCCTTCCTGAAAACGTATTTGTTGGAATGATAGCCAAGCTTGTAGCTTGGTGGTAAATAGTTGTGACACCTTGAATCAGACTATGAAACAGACATTGCCAGGTATCTACTGTATAAGAGGAAGGAGAAAGAATCTCACATCGGAAGATTCCCTTAGAGACCCAAAAAAAATCAATAATAAAAGATCAGTGTCAGATGGGGAAACATCTTGGATGATGATAATGATGATGATACTCACGATAATTTCTTAACTTCATTTAGTGTCTTAATATGCCTTATCTCATTTGACACAACTTTATGAGGTACACCAGTTCATAGAAATGAGTAGAATGAGATCAAGAAAGAAGCAATGCCAGTGCCTAAAGATACTTTAGCTATTCATTTATTTGACAAATATGTATCAAATTTCTGCTGCTGCTAAGTCACTTCAGTCGTGTCCGACTCTGTGCGACCCCAGAGAAGGCAGCCCACCAGGCTCCGCCGTCTCTGGGATTCTCCAGGCAAGAACACTGGAGTGGGTTGCCATTTCCTTCTCCAATGCATGAAAGTGAAAAGTGAAAATGAAGTCGCTCAGTTGTGTCCAACTCTTCATGACCCCATGGACTGCAGCCTACAAGGCTCCTCCATCCATGGGATCTTCCAGGCAAGATTATGGAGTGGGTTGCCACTGCCTTCTCCAACCTCTACCAGGTACCAAGATAAATCTGTAATAGGCAATGTTTCTCTTCTCATTGGGGTTAAAAGGTAATAAAATGTTTAATAATAAAATATATGATAGTATAGAGAAATAAATTATGTAATGATATATAATACATGTAATAAGATAAAATAATTATTGTTTATAATAATTTTTATGAAGGAAAACTGGCAGGGTGGTGAGTCAGCAGGTAAACAGAGAACGCAATTTTCAATAGAATATTCAGAAGACATTCTGGGAAAGGTGGCATTACAGACAAAAAGAACAATAATCATAGGGGCCAGTTATGAGAAAAGGCTTGATTTATCTGTGAAGCAAAGTGGACGACAGTTTGGCTGGAGCATAGCGAGTGAGAAAGCCAGAGTGATATGAGAGGAGGTGGGAGAGGTACAAGTACCCAAACCACAAGAGCTCTGTGAACCATGGTAAGAATTTAGGATTTTGAGTGATGGGAAGCCATTAAAAAATTTTAATCAGGAGTATGATACCTGATTTTACATCTTAAAAGGTCACTGACTGACCTGTGGGTAATAGACCATATGATGGCAAAGGGTAAAATCGGCAGACCAAGTAGAAGACTATTAAAGTTGTCCAGACAAGAGAGGGGTTAGTGGCTAAAAAAGAAACATGGTGGGGATGAAAAGTAACAGATAAATTCAAGATATATTTTCAGAGTAGAATAAATCGGAGTAGAACAGACCAGAGTTGGTGATGCATTCAGATGTTGGTTGAAAGACGTTTTTTTTAAACCTCTTTATCTATGCGTGTGAGCAGCTGAGGTCACGGAAAGAACAAAGATGGGAAATGACTGAAACAAAATTTGAATTCAAGACCTGTAAGTCCACACACAGTGCTCTTCCCAGTGGGCCAGATGTTTCTGCTCCAAGTGACAGCCCAGCAGGTGGTAGGTGAGGGGTATTCAGTTGAGATGGAACATCTAACTCTTAATAACTATTAATAGACACTGAGTAGGTATACATCAGGGAGGCTTCCGGGCATTCACATGTTAAAATAGGAGTTCTATACTTGCTCTGTTTCTTTTACTAAGTGCTAGCCCTCCCAGTCCAAATTTGGGACCAGGAAAAGGAGATGGTCTGTACTCCTGCTGAGGACATATGGCTGCTCTCTGCTGATCCAGGATAGAGAAGTGGACAGATGGTCAATGTGTTTTGCGGTCTCCCAGCTTCACAGATGAAGAAATGAATCGGATGTCAGTTGGAGTCCAGACTCCTCCACAGGTTCCTTTTACCTTTGGCCTCTTAGTTTTCATATTTTCATTGGGATATTTCAGAGCCCTTGCAAATAAAGCTCATCTCCTGGCTTGACCATCACTCTACTCTTATGTCTTATCCACACAGAACACTTCTTTTTTTATATATGTGCATTTTTCTTACTAAAGCATAAGACTGCTAAAGGCAGACACATCTTTGTGTGCCCAGTTCCTGGCTGAGCAATTGGAATAGAGTATATACTCTGTAACTGTTTAAGGAGAGGATAAAACAATTAACCTCTTCTGGCCTGTTTCCCCACCCTTTAAAAGGGAATAATTAATAACTTCCTCACAAGACTGTGAAGTTTAAATGCATTAACTTGCATGTAGGATACTAACACAGTGTGCTGTTATTGTTGTTCAGTCACTTAGTCATGTGCAACTGTTTGCGACCTCATGGACTTGAAGCATGCCTGGCTTCCCTGTCTTTCACTATCTCTTGGAGTTTGCTCATACTCATGTCCATTGAGTTGGTGATGCCATACAACCATCTCATCCTGTGTCATCCCCTTCTTCTCCTACCTTCAATCTTTCCCACATCAGTCCTTCTAGTAAATATTCAGGGTTGATTTCCTTTAGTATTGACTGGTTTGATCTCCTTGCAGTCCAAGGGACTCTCAAGAGTCTTCTCCAACACCATAGTTTGAAAGCATTAATTCTTCTGTGCTCAACTTTCTTTATGGTCCAACTCTCACATCTGTATATGACCACTGAAAAACCCATAGCCTTGACTATATAGACCTTTGTTGGCAAAGTGATATCTCTGCTTTTTAATTCACTGTCTAGGTTTGTCATAGCTTTTCTTCCAAGGAGCAAGCATCTTTTAATTTCATAGCTGCAGTCACTTCCAGCAGTGATTTTGGAACCCAAGGAGATAAAGTCTGTCACTGTGTACAAGCTTAAGAAACAAATTCATACATTATCCATATAGCCAAAGCTTCTCCATGCTCAACGTCTTTAGATATTAGAGAATGCAAGTTAAAACCACAACAAGCCACTACAGATTTCTTAGATGGGCTAAAATTTTTAAATTATACTGACAAATTCAAGTACTGGTGAGGAAGCAGAGCACTCAGAACCCTCATAGATTGCTAGTCAGAATACATACTGATATAGTGCCTTAAAACATTAAACACAGTTATCACATGACCCAGCAATCCCAATGCTAGGTATTTACCTAGAAAATGAAAACTGTGTTCACATGGAACCTGTAAATGAATGTTCATAGCCTCTCTATTCATAGTTACTCAAGCCAGAAACAATCCAAATGTCCTTCAGAGGTGAACATAGTGTAAACAAACCGTGGTATTCTGTATAATTAAATAGTACTCAGAAATGGAAAAAAATGAACTGTTGATGCATATAACTCAGATGAATTTCAGAAGCATTAGGCAACGTGAAAGGAGCCCGTCTCTAAAGGCTACCAGTTGTATGACTCCATTTTCATGACATTCTTGAAGAAGGCAAAACTGTCAGTGATGGAGAACAGATCATTGTTTGCTAGGGGTTGGGGGGTAAGGATGTGACAAGGGGAGAATACGAGGGAATCTTGTGGAGTGATGGAACTGTTCTGTGTCTCAATTGTGGTGGCAGATACACAAATATATACCTGTGTTAAAATTCACAGAACTATACACATGAAGTCAATGTAACTGCATGTTAATCTAAAATACTAAATACAATTAAAAGTTTTCTTATATTAGCATTAACGTCTAGTAGGCTTCCCAATTCTCAGGTGTATTTTTAGTTTAAGGATAATATCTTCATTATCCAAGCTATCTTTCATTACAAAATGATGTTTGGCAAAACTAATACAATTACGTAAAGTTTAAAAATAAAATAAAATTTTAAAAAAATTAAAAAAAATGTGAAAAATGGGAGAGAAGGAGCAGGTTGTAGACAGTGTTGAAGTATATGAGAGATTCTGGCTTGTCTGGAAGTTTCTAAAGCTAGAGAAGCTATTTCATTTCAATTCAATCCTGAACTTTCAAAGAGGAAAAAAAAAACTCCCTTTTTTAAAGCTTTGCTAGTAAAACTGTCCTTGCACTGAGCCAGTAATAAATCTACAGAACACTATGGTAATACCCATGGAAAAGGCAAAAGGGGCCTCTATAAACCATGTGATTTGAACTACTACAGATGTTGCAGAGGGAATTTATGATTTTTGAAGGATCCTTATCTCTTCTTGCCAGTTTCTGCACATTGAATCATGCACTAGCAGAGTCTATTTTAAGAGCCATCATTTTTTTTCTTTAAATATTAAAAAAAATTCTGTGGCAATTAATTTCTTCCATACTGTTCTATCATGACAAATAAAAGTGAAATGCATATTTACAGAGCACATGTAATTGCATTTGGGCACATGCAAATGACATGCAAATCTTACATTCTAAATGAGTTTGTTTATCATCCCTGAATTTTAATCCAAGGACCTTACTTTTTAAATTCAGTTTATATTCTGACATGTATACAAATGAGTTTGACTCTGGAAAATAACTTAATAAACTCGAGGTTAGCTATGCAATTAGAGGAGGCATCTGGGAGCTATAAAATCTGGGAAACAACATTTACATCTTTTTCTGCATTCAAGGTTTCAATTTCCTAGCTCAAATGCTCTCCCCACCCGCCTGTGCTCCCAGGACTTCATTACCCCATTCCACATCATTCCTGCAATCCCATCACTTGAAATCCTTTTGACATTTTTTTTTTTTCCTGGAGGAAGTTAGATGAGTGCATTTCAGTGAGGATGATCTCATCACGTCATTGTCCTCGATGCAGTGTTTTCAAAAACTAAACTCAGAGTGATAAATGAAATCAAAACTAATAGAATTAACATCGATCAGGACTTTCATTCAGGTTTGCTATTCTCATGGCTGGTCTAGTTTTTCTCCAGTGAGTGCTAAAGTCTTCCCATGGATTGTTGACCCTCTAAAGACAGCTAAGAGCAGTCACAAATCTGATTTGTCAAAAGACATAAGAAAGAGAAGAAAAAGTGGAATCATATTCTGCCAGAGCTTTCAGGAGGCAGGAAATAGAACCATAACACAAAGTGGAATGGAGGTTCCTCCAAAATTAAAAATAGAACTACCATATGATCTAGCAATCCCATTTCTGGGCATATATCCAAAAGAACTAAAAGCTGGGTCTCAAAGAGATATTTGCACACCCATATTCATAGCAGCACGATTCACAATAGCCAAGAGATAGAAACAACTCGAATGTCCATTGATTGATGAACAGATAAAAAAAATAGGGTGTCTACACACAATGAAATATTATTCAACCTTATGAATAATCCTGTTGCATGCTACAACATGGATGAACCTTGAGGTCATTATGCTATGTGAGATAAGCCAGTTACAATAAGACAAATACCTTGTCATTCTGTTTACTTGGGTTAGCTAAAGTAGTCAAATCTATAGAAACAGAAAGTAGAATGGTGATTACCAGGGATTGGAGGGGTTAGAGGGAAAGAAAAGTTGTTTAATGGGTATAGCATTTCAGATTTGTAAGACGAAAAAGTTCTGGAGATCTGTTTCACATCAATGCCAACATTGATTATATAACATTACTGAATTATACAATTAAACATGGTTACGATGGTTAGAAATAAAGCAAAACGCTCAGCTGCCCAGGGCAGGGGTACCTTAGAAAGAAAAAGTTTTATGTCTAATAAAATGAACTTAGGTTGGGACAACAGTGGTTAAGGTTATAGAACCATAGGTGATTTTAAAAGTTTTTTATGATTTCTAAAATTTTTATAATGAGGTGATATTTTGCTTATAGTTTATACAAATTTCTAAGAACAAAGTTTTAATATAAAATATTTTTAAATGGAGGTTTTAAATTAAGTTCAAAAGATCTTTTTGCTCCTAATAGAAATGAGCTTTAAATGACGGTAGGACAGCCTTTTGAGACTCATATGAATAGGCAAACCATGGTCCACAGGCTAAATCTGGCTTGCTGTCCACCTGCTTCTATATGGCCCATAAGCTACAAGAGTTTTTATATTTTGAATGGTTGAAAAGTAATCAAAAGAAGAAGAATATTTTGTGACACGTGAAACTATATAATATTCAAGTTTCAGTGTCCATAATAAAATTTTATTGTGTGTATGTACACACATACACATACCCTCACACACCAAGCAGAAGCTGAAATTCCAAACTCTGATTTTCATAGAAGCATAAACTCATTGGATGTTTTAGTCAAAAAGACTCTGAAATGATCTGATAAACCTCATTTTACAAATAAGAAAACCGAGAGTGAGAGGTAAAATGACTTGTCTTGAGTCCTAGCAAGTTAATAATAGAGTTGGAATGCCCCGTGCTAAGCACTTTTTCCCCTCTTATTAGACTAGGCAGATCCAAAGTGTCAGATTTAGCATTCTCTTCTGCTTCTTCCTGATGCCCATTTTTTGGGGACATATACTGAATACTGTGTTTTAGAAGCCAGGTACACACGTATAGTGTTAATGCGTTTAGTCCTCACAACTGACCTATGAGGAAGATCGAATTATCCCTGACCTGTAGCGCTCACTCTTCTCACTATGGTCCTCCCTCTGCCCTACACACTGGCCATGCTGATCTCTGTCAGTCTGTCTACCTGTCTACAGTGACTCCTGTCCTCTGGCTCGCCCCTCCTTCGGTTTCTAGCTCTGCCCTTCTGCCCTCTTGCTGCAGATCTTCAACTCTCCTCCTCCTTCTCCACTGTCTCTAAGTCCTACCCCACAGTCGATCAACTTGTTCAAATCCCTCTCACTTAAAGTTTTACATCTCTTTCTTCTCTTTCCTAGCCAAGATTTATGAGAGTGGAGTCTACACATGCAATCTCTCCTTCTCCACTTTCCACTGACTTCTCAACTCACTGCAATCTGGTTCCCACCTTCCACCCTCAGCCCTAACCCAATCCACAACAACTTACTTTTGTGGTTTAGATTGACTGACACTTAAAAAAAAAAATCTTATCTCATTTGACACCAGTGATCACTCTGTACTTCTTGAAACTCACACAAATGGATCTCTCACATTCAGTCATATGCCCTACATCACAAAAGACAAAGATTGATAAACACTCTTACTCTAGTCATTTCAGTGTGCGTCTATGTCTTTCTTTGCATATGCTGTCCTCTTTGCTTAAATAACTTCCTATCTTTCCTCTTGCCCTTGCTTTCATCTGTGTTGTGAATTCCTCTGCATTCTTTAAGACCTCACTGATATTTCTTCCTCTTGAAGCTTTCTTTGCCTGCCTTTAAAAAGAGGTGATCTCAGACTTCCTTGGTGTACTACAAGTGGATAGGAATCCACTTGCTAATGCAGGGGACACGGTTCGATCCCTAGTCCAGGAAGATTCCACGTGCTGCGGAGCAATTAGGCCTGTGTGTCACAACTACTGAGCCCACGCTCTAGAACCCAGGAGCGACTGTTGAGCCCACGTGCTGCAGCTACTGAAGCCCCTGCACCTAGAGGATATGCTCCGCAACAAGAGAGGCCACAAGATAAGAAGCCAGTGCACTGCAGCTAGAGAAAGGTTGCACAGCATCGAAGACCTAGGGCAACCAAAAAAAGAGTGGATCCCGTGTCTCTTTGCTTCCACCTGTACCTTATATTTAAGCCAATTGTTCCTTTTATCAAACTATATGCATTTACTCATTTGTACCTTACATGGATTGCACTCTTGATAAGCAAACAAACACATCAGAGCTGGCGCTATACCTGGGTTATTTTGAGTCTCCCCAGTGCTGGTATTGGTAATTCGTAGGTAAAATGAATGGTGGGTGGTACGTGTAGCAGGATACATGTAGCAGGTACAGATCAGAGGAAGCAAGCAGTAAGTCCTGCCTATATCCCCACTGGTGTTGACGCTGTCTCAGGCTTTAGGCCTTAGATATCCTTCTTAAAAGTGCCAGGATCTATAATTCCCTCAGCTGCCACTGGTTCACTTCAAGGCCTTAGGCAAGTCCTCTCTCCATTCTTGGCACAGTTACTTCATTATGCAAAGAGAAGTAGTTAGTCTAGTTCAGGTAAGTAAGTAGGTTTTATCTCATGTGCCAGATGTCAATCAATGATTAGTGACTGGAGTATTGTATAGAGAGATTTTGAAACCGAATCCAGGTACCAGAGATAAGTGATTGTCCATCCATGTGTCATATGTTTTTTGTGTTTCTTACTCCTGAGTTAGATAATATACTCCACAACCACTTTCTTTTGCTTAGTCCTAAAGAAATGCCCAGAATTAATGAGCATATCAATTACGGTATCATGCTTTTCTCATAATTATGAGATATAATTATGCCTTTGTACATGGAAGTTACCCAATAAAAAAGAGTTACTCTACCAGAAACTTCTCCACTCCTGTATGAATAGATTAAATTCAGGTCAAAGAGGACCCTTCCATAAAGAAAAGAAGCAAAAAACTCCAGACCCTGGTGTCAGCATGCTTAGCTACTTACAACCTGTGTAATTCTGAGTGAATCACACAGCCTGTCTCATTGCCCTCAAACTTTAGCTGCTGCTTCTGCAAAATGGGGTACTAATATTTACAATCACAAGATGGTAGTTAGGATTTAGCTAATATAAAATGAACAGTACCTTGCATAGTAAAGGACTTTGCATGAGGGAGACCCTCAACACTCATCTTCGAAATAAATGCAGAGAGTTCTGGACTGTAAATGCCTTTGGGGGGTAGAGATTACATCTTATTTGTCTCTTTATACCTAGTTCTTAACACAAAAAATGTTTATGAAACATTTACTGGTTTGCTGGAAGTCAACAGAAATGAAATTAGATAATTTTTTAGATTCCTCTCAGTATTAAGCACAGAACATGGCACATGGGCAGGCTTCCCTGGTGGCTCAGAGGTTAAAGCGTCTGCCTGCAATGCGGGAGACCTGGGTTCGATCCCTGGGTCAGGAAGATCTCCTGGAGAAGGAAATGGCAACCTACTCCAGTATTCTTGCTTGGGGAATCCCATGGATGGAGGAGCCTGGTGGGCTACAGTCCACGGGGCCGCAAAGAGTTGGACACAACTGAGCGACTTCACTATGGCACGTGGGCTGTGCTCATAAATACTTCTAAAACATAGTTTTTTGGCAACCTAATTTTAGAACTGGGTATGTTAATGGAAAAGTATAATTCTCCAGAAGGACACAAAGGAAGGGCCAAACATACATTTATCACTGGTAGTGTCTCAGAAAAGCTGTCACTTCCACATCTTTCTCAGAGGGAAGACAGAAGATCTGATAAATCCATAATGCTCCTTCTTCATTTACAGAGAGAAAAAAGATTTTAACTTTCTGTTGTGAACCCAGGAGACACTTGGAAGTCACATCCCATCTTGCCTGGGCCAAGCCAATGTTGTCCCTGCAGGGCAGTGTGAAGTCTGCTGCTCTCCTTATCCATCCTGTTAGCCTCCTTTCTAAGTCCCCTTCCTGTCCCAGCAATACTGAATGGACCACAACCATTTCAAATATCTGCATCATTATCTTATTGCCCTAAACAACATTTTTGCCACTGGCCCCTATAACTGTTCTCCTTTAGGTGAGTCCTGAAGAATTTCACAGCCTTAATGAGTACATCAATTATTGTTCATGGAAGAGCTGATGTCTTCTTAAAGGTTATGTGAAGGTTGATTGCTATCTCTGTGCTTATATCCAGCAAATCTATCCTAGCCTTATGAATGTATCTGACCTTTTTATAGGTACAGGGGAAAAAATAACAGAACAAAAGTTAATTTAGACCTTTATAATACAACATTTTTTTTTTTCTGAAAGAAATGAAAGGGCATTGAAATCGATACCTGTGCAATAATACGCTGATGAATGTTGGGACCCAATTCTCTCATTTTGCTAACTCGAGATTGGGAATTCTGAATAGTTTTCAATCCAACATTCTTTAGGCGCTGTGAAGTCTGCCGTATTGTGTCTACACAATGCTGCTGCACACTCATTATGGGAGTACCAGTGGTCCTGAAAAGGTCAGTTAGTTAGAAATGTCAGCGTTCAATGGAGCCTCGCAGACCTGTGTGCGCACGGATCCAATTAGAGTGGCCAGGCACCACTGCTGTAACCCAGAATCCTAATGAGCAAGTGGAGGAAAAGCGGGGCGGTGTCTTTTTGTCCTTTCTTTCTTCTTATTCAAAAGAAATGGAGATTGCTTTTCAACCACCCTACATGAGGTTGTTTAAACTTTACCAAACACCACTTAGGCTCCAGGTAGCTGGGAGGAGAACCCTGGTTTCTGCAGAAGGTGAGCCGGCCTAGAACAGCCAGATCTTAAAAGGACAGTAATGAAGCAGGCGGGAGCAGGACTTCAGACTTCAGGCTGGTGGGTCACAAGACCTACTCAGATTGACAGCTGATGAAGAGGAAAATGGCCTTCTTATTAAGTTCATTTCTAGGCACCGACTATGTGCTGACTTGTGATTAAAAACTGGCCTTCGTCATCTTTAATAAACCTAAACTACTTGTACAAATGTGTGTCAGGACTGCATAAAAATTTGGATATCTATATTGGGTGACATTTCCTGAATTCTCTTCTACCAGTGCTTTCTTTCTAATCACAAAATGATAATTTGGAAAAGTCTACTGATCATGAAGTTGGATGCAGAAGCAATGTCAAATTGCTATTAAAGTTTCTAAATACTTTCCCTCAATTTCTGTCCTTATCTCATTGTGACAAACAGTTGGCACGCCAGCACCAGTCTGTGGATGGCACTGCTCTGGGTATTTCTCATTTGCTACTTCTTACCTGACATTCCTCACCTTCACTGGCCCTCATTATTCTGGACTGACAGGCATACTGGACTCTCTTTCCTGGTTAAATCACTGCATGGTTCTTTAAAATGCTTTTTGATATTTTTCTTTTGATACCACAGCTCTGCCCTAGGGTTAGAATATTCTCCCAGCAGCCCCTGTCTGGAGTTCAGTGAACTAGCCAGCCCAAAACCACAAACAAAACCCTGGACAATTTTGTTATAAGTGATCCAGGGACCATGCTTTGAGAACAAATGAAGGATTTTTACATGGAACCATGTAGGTGGCTTTCTAAGCTCAGCAGGCAGTGATGGCCTGCTTGGTTCTAGATCCCAGACTCTATAGCAGCCCATTCATTCAACTGAGGCGGCTTAGCCCTCCTGAAGCCTGCCAGATCCCAGAATCATCTGGCTTTGCGGTTCAGTAAGGGCAGGGACAGACTTCCCAGGTGGTGCCAGTGGTAAAGAACTCGCCTACCCACACAGGACACAAAAGAGATGGGGTTTTGATCTCCGGGTCAGAAAGATCCCTGGAGGAAGGCGTGGCAACCCACACCATTATTCTTGCCTGGAGAATCCCACGGACAGAGGAGCCTGGAGAGTTACAGTCCGTAGCGTCTTAAAGAGTCGTACACGACTCTTTAAGTGACGGAGCACACGTGCACTCAAGGACAGGCACAGTGGATTTAAGAAGTGTTGGATTACTAAATTAGCTTGTTATACACAGGGGGTGGGGTTTGGTGTCTGATTTTGCTCTAATCTTTCTGCTTAATTTTCTGTGTGAACACAGGAAATTTTAACTTTTATCTCAGGCTTCATAACTGTTTCTTATCCTAATACCTATTTTTGCAGTAAAATGAGTTCTTCTCTCATTTGGTTTTCCTTTTAATATCTCTGCACACACTCTGGATGAACCAGCACTTGTGACTGGCTGAGAAGACAGAAGTCCACTGGATGTTAGTCAGAAAACCTGAGTTTAAGCTCTGAGTTTTCCAACTAGAAGCTTTTGTGAACTTCAGTTCAGTTCAGTTCAGTTGCTCAGTCGAGTCCGACTCTTTGCGACCCCATGAATCGCAGCATGCCAGGCCTCCCTGTCCATCACCAACTCCAGGAGTTCACTCAGACTCATGGCCATCGAGTCAGTGATGCCATCCAGCCATCTTATCCTCTGTCGTCCCCTTCTCCTCCAGCCCCCAATCCCTCCCAACATCAGAGTCTTTTCCAATGAGTCAACTCTTCACATGAGGTGGCCAAAGTTCTGGAGTTTCAGCTTTAGCATCATTCCTTCCAAAGAAATCCCAGGGCTGATCTTCTTTAGAATGGACTGGTTGGATCTCCTTGCAGTCCAAGGGACTCTCAAGAGTCTTCTCCAACACCACAGTTCAAGAGCATCAATTCTTTGGCACTCAGCCTTCTTCACAGTCCAACTCTCACATCCATATATGACCACAGGAAAAACCATAGCCTTGACTAGATGGACCTTTGTTGGCAAAGTAATGTCTCTGCTTTTGAATATGCTATCTAGGTTGGACATAACTTTCCTTCCAAGGAGTAAGCATCTTTTAATTTCATGGTTGCAGTCACCATCTGCAGTAATTTTGTGAACTTAGACAAATTTTATCATTTCCCTAAGATAAAGATGCCAACCTCATAGCATTGTTGTGTTATTTAAACAAAGTATTTGACTTTCCCATTGTAATGTGCTATATCAAAGCCAGTCGTGGCCATTATTGCCACTCACTCTCATTATCCCCTCCAGTAAAGAGAAGTTGGTTAGGTTGCCCCTCCTTTGAACCTTCATGGAGGAAGGAAAGAAAGATCCAGGGATTTGGAGTGAAAAAAGGAGAGAGAGAGTCAGGATAGAAAACAGTGGGAATACCATGAACATGTTCCTGAGACAGCCCCTGTCAGTTAACCCTAGGGTATAAAACATGGGCAGAGGCCAGAGCGTGAGGAGATGTATTCATGAGGTCCTGGTCTCTAAGACAGTGTAGTGAAGTGATATTAGAGGCTTCCAATGTACATTTTAAGGCTGGAACTGAGCCCACCTCACAAATTTAATTACACTAGATGTGGAAAATTCAAGTTTTGTTTCCCCTGAAAGCAGCTGAAAACCACCAATTCTCCTTTCATCATTGCAATTAAACTCTTCTCTAACAAACCAGTCTTCCAATAATCTTTACCAGAAGGGATTTGTGCAGGTCATCCAGCCATCCATCCAAGAATGGAACTCATCTGAGCTGGGCTGATTTCCCTCTCCCCCTGCCGTTTTTTGTTTGTTTGTTTCTAGAGAGAAGTAAATGGCAACCCACTCCAGTGTTCTTGCCTGGAGAATCCCAGGGACCAGGCAGCCTGGTGGGCTGCCGTCTATGGGGTCACACAGAGTCGGACACGACTGAAGCGACTTAGCAGCAGCAGAGAGAAGTATATCAGGTTTATAAGACAGTGGTTCAGCCATCATCTGGAAGTAAGGAAATTGTACCCAGGTGCCAAAGACAGACCTTTCCAGCATTTCAGAGACTAACCTAATAGTGTTATTTGCTTAGTTGTGTCCTACTCTTTGCAACCTCATGGACTCTAGCCCTCCAGGCCCTCTGTCCATGGAATTCTCCAGGTAAGAATACTGGAGTGGGTTGCCATTGCCTTCTCCAGGGGATCTTGTAGACTCAGGAACTGAACATGTATCTCCTGTATTGCAAGCAGATTCTTTACTGTCTGAGCCACCAAGGAAGCCCAACCTAATAAATTGGTGCCAAATAAGTTAGAAAAACAAGTAAGTTATCTGCAGTGACCATCCTTGAAGAAGGACTTTATTTATGCCAGATATATTACTTCAACTAATGCAACAACCCTTTGAAGTCAGTATTAGCAGCCCATCTTAGAATGAAAGAGCTGAAGCTCTCTGAGGTTGCATTTTGTCTAAAATCATTAAAGAGTAAATGGTATGGATAAGATTTGAACCCTGGTTCAGCTAATCCTAAAGTTTTCATTGAATACTACCTAGAATTTCTTTCCTTTTCTTTCCCTCTCCCTCTGTTTCTCTTTATTTTTACTCTCTCTCTCTCTTTTTTTTTTGGTCATAGTGACACTTTATTTTTCTGTTCCAGTAGTGCTGAGTAAGCACTGGCAATGGTGAGTTAGTAAATCCCACATTCTTGAAGTCTGTCCTCATCATTGTCCATGATAATATTTTAGACCAAGAGGATGAAAGATATGCACCACCCTCTATGACATGCCACTGTGTCCCTAGTCTCTAGGAATTTCAGGTACACACACTTGAACCACAGCTGGCCTCTACTCAGTGGCAGTCCAACACCCATTTACCAAAAGTGCAAAAGGCTTTGATATAAGTTGGGAATTAGACAATGGGGCACACAACCTTCTTTTCCTAAATGAGAGATCTTATTTTTCTTAGTCCAGTGAACCAAAATATTTCTCACTTTTGAGACCAAGGCAAAGCCCCTTAAAGTTCTGATCAATGTTAGTACAGAAAGATACAGATGGACAAATGTAGCTGTTTGTTTATGAAAGATATAGAAGCTAGACAATTCTTAATACTTTTCTCAGAAACCCCTGCCAATTTCAAAAGGCCAGGCCATTGCTCATATATCCTGGGATGAAGGGGAGAATCCTTGGAGGAATGAAAAAGGCAAGTCTGGGTCTGAAAGGAGCCAATGATATAGTATTGATAATTATAATCATCATTATTAGCATTTTAGTAGTTGGTCTCCAAGATGGGCTCTGAATGATTCTCAGGTTTTCCTAGTATTCAAGTCCTTGTATAGTCTCTTTCCATAATGAAAAGACTGAATTGTATCATTAATAGATTATTATTAGAATGACAAGGTATGACTTCCTAGATTCCTATAAAAAACACTTCAGCTTCTACCTTCTGTCCCTTTGATTAGTCACTCTAAAGGAAGTCAGTTGTCATATTGTGAGGATACTCAAGCAGCCCTATCGAAAAACCTATGTGGCAAAGAACAGAAGCCTTTTGGCAAAAGATAGCAGAAAATGGCCGTCCAGGTGAATTAGTTATCTTGAAAGATGATCTTCCAGCCCTACTCAAGCCTTCAGATAACTGCAGCTTTGGCTGACATCTTAGTTGCGACCTTATGAGAGATCCTGAGCCAAAACTACATATCTGAGCTGCTCCTAGATTCATTATCCACACAAACAATGTGAAATAACAAACATTGATTATTGCTTGAAACTGCTAAGCTTTGGCATAGTTGGTCACAAAACAATGCAATCCCAATAGTAGTTATTTATTTAAAATCTACAGGTCATGCAATTTACTATTCTAACCACTTTACATATATCATATCTAATCTTCACAAAATTCTAACAAGTGTTATTATCATCCTGTGCTTTTATAGATGGTAAAAATGAAAGCAAAGCACAAGAAAGCTAATAGAACTTCCCAAGGTCAAACTGTAAGTGGAAGATGTAGGATATGAACACATCATGTGTGTATGCACTACAAATCTCTTGCTCTTCTATTTCTCCCCTGCTGTTGAACACATGTACAATAAATAAGTAGATAAATAAATGAATTAAGAGTGCAGAGAACATATGCCTGCTTTTGTGTTCACTTGGAGCATATTAAGATACTTCTTACTATGAGCAATTATATGTCACCAAATTAGACAAGCTAGAAAAAAGAGAAATATAATCCTAGAAGCATACAACCTACCAAGAATGAATCAGGAAGAAACAGAACATCTAAACAGACTAATAGTGACTATGGAGTTTGAAGTAGTAATATCAAACTTCCTAACAAAGGACAGCCAGGGCCAGATTTTTTCATTGATGAGTTCAACCAAACATTTAAAGATGAATTAATGCCAATCTTTCTCAAGTTCTTCCAAGAAACTAAAGAGGATGGAACACTGGAACACTCCATAGCTCATTTTATGAAGTCAGCATTACCCTGATATCTAGCTAGATGAGGACATTACAAGTAAAGAAAACTATAGGTCAACCTCCTCAATGAATATAAATGCAGAAATTCTCAACAAAAAACTAGCAAACAAAATTCAACAGCATGTTAAAAAGGATCATACATGGGATTTATTTCTGGTGTGTAACGATGGTTCAACATGTGATTCAATAAATGATACACACCATTAATAAAATGAAAGATAAAAATCTTATGATGCTCTCAATAGATGCACCCATATTTAGTGGAACACTAAGTCACAAAGTAGTTACACAATTTTCCCAAGGGCATGGAGCCAAGAAATGAGAGAATCAAGATTGGAAGTCAGGTCTACTTGGTTCCCATACTTTACTGTTGAAAGATTGACTCCCAGATAAGGCTGGCATCCAGCTTTATGTCAGTTAAGCTTAGGTCCTGTTCTCTGGCTGCTATCCCAGGACCTGGTGCCTGGTCTCAACACTCCTAGATACTTGTATGGGTCTAGCTTTAACCAGGAAGGCCCTCCCTGGGTCCAAGGAACAGCCTCCATTTGATGATGAGTCCTGTCTCTGCCCAGAGATTCTAGATGTGAAACCGCTGTTGGGTCTATAATTTTCAATAGAAGGGCTGCGACAGAATAGATAAATGTTTGCTCTACTCTCAGACCTTGTAATTTACACAGTTGGTCTTGGGCCATTTCCAGGTAATGGTGGTGGTCTAGTTGTAAGTTGTGTTCAACTCTTGAGACCCCATGGACTGTAGCCCACCATGCTCCTCTGTCCATGGGATTTCCCCGGCGAGAATACTGGGGTGGGTTGCCGTTTCCTTCTCCCGACCCTAGGATTGAACCAGAGTCTCTTGCATTTCCTGCATTTGGCAGGTGGATTTTTTTACCAACTGAGCCACCAGGGAATGTCAGGCCTCAATTTATCCACCATGAATGATTTTTATAACTCAACTCTCAGCCAATTAGCACAGTAGCTTTCCCTGTACACAGATACTTGTTTAAAGATGAAGTCATAATGACCCAATCATAGAATGAAGCAACAGAGATTCTGTTGGGACTTCTGGATGAGCGTCTCTTGCTTTTTCCTACTTGACTGGAATTTGGGACAATGTACATTCTGCCATCCTGAGACAATATGTGGCCTGGAAATGCAGTTAAGAGCAAATTGAGTTAAGAGAAGAAGAAAAACAAGCTGGGTCGCAGGAGCTCTATATCAAGATTCACAGGAAGGCAGATTTATTTCTGGATTACCTATGAACTAATGAATTACTTATTTTTGCCTAAGGCAATTTAGGTTGTGTTTAAAGATTCCTATTTATATAATTCCTAATTTCCCCTTTTGTGTACTGCATTTCTGTTCCTCTTGGCCTGCATTCAGTCTGATGGCCAAGGTCTTGCTAGCTCCTTCTTTACCTGACCAACCTCATGCTGATTAGCTATGGCATTTTGGATACCATGCCTCCAAATCCCCTTCTCAGAGCACACTCCACCCACCTGGATACTTCAAGATGGGGCCCTTGATCCCTTCTCATTAACCTCCTCACCTGAGTCCTGGGATACGGCATCCTATAAAGATTTCCCAGGAGAAATATTCTAGGAACATAGTAATTAGTTTGTCTCCAGGCGACTATGAGAACAAACACGTTTCTCTCTGCCTTTAAATGTTTTTCAGATTTTAAAATTTGTTTACTTAGATTTAATAAATCTTCTGAGTAACACCCGATGCTGTGGTTTTTCATTGTTGACAAGAATGATGTAGGTTGGTGGATGGAAGTGGGAATGTAAATTGATACAACCTTTCTGGAAAATGAGTTGGCAGTAAGACTTAATAATTCCTTAAACATATTAATGCTCTTTGGCCCAGCAATTCTACTTTTAAAATGGCCAAAAATAAAACTTATGCAAAAGAAGTAAAAGTTTTTTTCACAAATAATTTTATGGTAGAGTCATTTATAAGAGAAAAACATCTGGATATAGCACAAACGTACAACAGTAAGACATGTATTTTTGTAAGCCAGGCTACATATAAAAGATGGAAGAGTCTAGAGCTTTTAAAAATAAGTGTGCCTTTAAAATGCTCATAAAATGTTCATGGATCTAAGTAATTCCATCCCTAGTAATTTATCTTGAGACAATAACCTAAAATGTAGGCACAAATATATACACAAAGGTTGATAAATTATTCATAAGATGGAAAAATAAAATCAAGTTAAATATACAACATCATTGGCATGGGAAAATATTTCTGTTGTAATAGTAAGTGAAAAATCAGGATAAAATTTTATATTCTATATGATCTCAACCATGTAAAACAAAATTAAACATGCATAGGAAAAAGGCAAAGAAGTAAATGTGTTAAAATATTAAACAGTGATTGCCTCTGGGAGATAACTTATCTGTGTTTTTCAAAATTTGCACCATGGGCATGTGCCATCTTTTAATAGAGAAAGTTATTATAAAAAGATGGTAAGTATGTAAACTACATAGCGACATGAAGATTGTTTATGAAATAATGTTAAGTGAAAAAAGATGTACATAAAAACTTACTGTGATTGCAATTATGTAAATATGTTTCTGCATATAGACAAGAACTGAAAAGGAAAATGTATAAATAGAATTAGGTTCTGTATTGTGCTCAGGCGGAGAAGGCAATGGCACCCTACTCCAGTACTCTTGCTTGGAAAATCCCATGGACAGAGGAGCCTGATAGGCTGCAATAAATGGGGTTGCTAAGAGTTGGACACGACTGAGCGACTTCACTTTCACTTTTCACTTTCATGCATTGGAGAAGGAAATAGCAACCCACTCCAGTGTTCTTGCCTGGAGAATCCCAGGGACGGGGGAGCCTGGTGGGCTGCTGTCTATGGGGTCGCACAGAGTCGGACACGACTGAAGTGACTTTGCATTGTGCTTAGGCTGTGGGACTAGGAACAATTTATTTATCTCCTTTAAAGATCTCTTTAAAGTTGTTTTAATGATGTACATGCAGTTTTTGAACCATCCTCCCAGTGCATATCCACTGTGCTGCTAACTGCTGGCTGTGAGGTCAGGAGTTCCCTGACTCGGCTTCTCTCCTGGTCATGGCCACCCTGGACTGGCTCCAGAGGCTATGCTAGCTCTGAAGATGGCCGTGAAGCAGGAATAATGGCTAGTTTGGGCTCTCTTGTTCCTATAGTCTTCAGAGTGGCTACATTTACATCATGGGGGACTTTCATTGGAGATAAAGTCCAAAGTTGTTATGTAATGATCAGCAGGTTTAGTCTATCACCATATAACCTAGGTATTGTTTTAACAAGGTTAAGAGGTGATAAAAATATTTTGTGTGCATATTTGCAATCAGAAACCATTCTAGTTGTGATTTTTTCTGGAGGTTTCTGCAATATTTTAGGAAATCAATTGTCTTTTCAAGATGTAGCCTCGTTAGTGGAAAAGACCCATGCCTGTGATGTCTCCGACATTTCACACTTTCCTTATCAACAGCAAAGTAGGTCAGCTTTAATTCTGTCTGAGAAAGAAGATTCTGTGGGCCAATATCACACAGAAAGTAGTATTCTTATGTAGCAATAGAAAAAGCAACAGTCTGATACAGAATCAGAGCAAACTGGATTTGAATTCTGACTCTGCTGCCAAGTCGCTTCAGTCGTGTCCGACTCTGGGCAACCCCATAGACGGCAGCCCACCAGACGGCTCCCCCGTCCCTGGGATTCTCCAGGCAAGAACCCTGACTCTAGCATTTACTTATTAACTGCATTTATGTGGGCAATTTTAATTGTGTAGCACCTTCATTTCTCATCAGCAAATCAGGAAAGACTATGCCTGTTTAATGGGACAGTGAGGGAAATTGTGTGAAAAATATGTGAAGTGTCAGTTCTGACACTGAATGCTGATGTTTAGATACTTCCTAAATCTGTCCTTTTAGTCTATACTGTCAAAAAGTTAATGAGCATTTGACAAGGTGCCAAGATAAATCAATAAGAGAAAGAACAGTTTTTCCAGCAAATGGTGCTAGCAAACCTGGACAACCACACGCAAATAGACCAATTGGAGTCCTATCTCATATCATACAAAAATTAGCTCATAGGAGTATATCATTGTGACATTAGGCGATGTTTTCTTGGAAATGATACCAAAAGTATAAGCAATAAAGTAGATAAATTGAACTTCATCAAAATAAAAAATTTTTTTGGTTTATTTTAAATGCCATCAAGCAAATGAAAAGAACCCATGGAACAGGAAAACATATTTTAAAATTACGTATCTGACAAAAGACCTTGTACTCAGAATAGTATTTAAAAACTTTTACAACTCAATGATAAAAAGACAAATGTAACCTAATTGATATCAGGAGGGGGAAATAACTTGCTAACATTTTTCCAAAAAAGATACACAAGTGGCAAATAAGCACATTAAAACATATTCAACGTCATAAGTCACTGGGAAAATGCAAACCAAAACTATTACGTGATACTGCTTCATACCCACTAGGATGACTATAAATTAAAAGATCGATAATAACAAGTGTTAGAGAGGATGGGGAGAAATCGGAAGCACCCTATGTTGCTGATGAGAATGTAAATGACACAGCTAATTTAGAAAACACTTTTGCAGTTTCTCAAAATGTTTACCTTGACGCTTACCAAATGATCCAGCCATTCATTTCCTAGATGTATGTCCAAGAGAACTCAAAACATGGTTTTTACTTGTTCACAAATGTTTATGGCAACATTATCCACAATGGCCAAGAAATGTAGACAACTGAAATGTTCATCAATAGATGAATGGATAAACAAATTATGATACATCAATTCAATGGAATATTATTTGGCAATAAAAAGGAGTGAAGTACTGATACATGCTAGAGTATGGATGGACCTTGAAAACATGTTAAGTAAAAAAAGAATCCGGTCACAAAAGGCCACATACTGTACAATTTCATTTATATGAGATATCTAGAATAGGCAAATCCATAGAGATAAAAAGTAAATTAGTGGTTGCTGGGCCTAGGGGAAGGCAAAAATGGGGGATGACTGTTAATGGGTACAGAATTTCTTTCTGGAGTAATAATAATGTTCTGGAATTAGTGGTGATTGTACAATTCTGTAAATGTACTGAAAACCACTACATGGTACACTTTATGTAATGTAAATGGTGCACTTTAAAGGATGGATTTTATGGATGTGAATTATAATCTCAGTAAAGCTGTTATTTTTATTTAAAGCTATGATCAGGACTTTGATGGTGGGAACATAAAAATCTTTCTAGAAGTGTAAAAAGGTATATTCACCATTGCCAAATATTCTAGCTTTTCTCACTGCAGTGCCCTTTCGTGTAGGAAGAGTCAATATCTCTACCCTGTTGAATTAGAAGTTGTCATATGAGTTGCTTTGACCAAGGAAAATTGGGCAAGAGTGATCCTTTCTAAAAATTTTTAAGAGAAGGTACATGATTCGCTCGCTCTCCCTTTCCCTCTGCCATGATGACCCAATGGCAGGGGCTGTCAGTACTTTCCTGCAATCCCACATATTCTCCTGGCACTTATTATTTCTGCACATACTGAATACTTTCCAATTGCTGACATCTGCAAATTTCTCTTGAGGACTTTCTCTGGCCACTGGAATCTGCTGTGTCCACATATCAAGCAGATTAGAAGTGTCAGGAAATTAACACCCCCACCCTCACTCCCACGCCTGTGCCCTTCAGGAATATCTCTGAGGCTTATTTTCTACTGACTTCCAGGGTTCTCCTGAAGGATTAAATTCCAGTTACCAACAGTTGTAGCTTGCTTGATAATGAATCTTTCTTAACTTTTTTTTTCCTTTTCCCAAATCTTACTTCATCTCTCAACAAGGTCTCTGGGATCACCTCCTAAATAAACTATTGAAATGAAAATCTTTGTCTCAAGTTTGACTTCTTAGGGAACCCAAACTGAGACACAGCAGTGTTCCAAATAGAGGATGCTTGGCCAGCTGGATGCCAGAGTGAAGATGATGCAGAGCAGAACTTATGCCAGCCCATGAGAGACACGTATCAAAAGTAAAAAACACAGCGATGCTTTTTAAGTCTCTGTAATTTTGACATCATTGTTACTTCAATGTAATGTAGACTGTCATGACTAGTAAACTACGTATACCTTTTCTTAGTAATTCTCATTCTAGGAATTTTCCCTAAAGAAACAATTAAAGATGTGCACAAACATATTTATACAAGAATGTTCACTGTGGTGTTATTTATAACTAAATCATCAGGGATAATTTAATATGCAATAATTTTAGAAGGCAATGGCAACCCACTCAAGTGTTCTTGCCTGGGAAAATCCCACAGGCAGAGGAGCCTGGTAGGCTGCAGTCCTTGGGGTTGCAAAGGAGTGGGACATGACTTAGAGACTATACCAAACCAATATATAACAAGAGATAAATTTAAAATAGAATGTGTTTCAGCTATATAAAAGTCTCTCTTTGAGAATATTTAATAATATTGAAAAATGTTCACATTATATTCAAATGTAGCAGTTTATATAGATCATTATAAATTTAAAAAACTACATATATATTTGTATGCTGCTGCTAAGTCACTTCAGTTGTGTCCGACTCTGTGCGACCCCATAGACGGAAGCCCACCAGGCTCCCCCTTCCCTGAGATTCTCCAGGCAAGAACACTGGAGTGGGTTGCCATTTCCTTCTCCAATGCTGAAAAGTGAAAAGTGAAAGTGAAGTCGCTCAGTCGTGTCCGACTCTTCGAGACCCCATGGACTGCAGCCTACCAGGCTCCTCCACCCATGGGATTTTCCAGGCAAGAGTACTGGAGTGGGGTGCCATTGCCTTCTCTGATATATTTGTATATTTTTACCACCAGATTGATAAAAGAGACTGCTACTTTTTGCATGTTTATATATATGTGTATATATATATATGTGTGTATACACATATATATATACATGCAAAAAGTAGCAGTCTCTTTTATCAATCTGGTGGTAAAAATTTCACCTGGATAGGAGAAAAATATTTTCTCATATTGCCTCCCTTCTATTGAAGAGGTTATAATAGAATAAACCTTCAAAAAGTAAGGAAAAAACTATAGTTGGTCTTCTGGGCCAAATGAGTAAATAAGTTCATGCTGCAATAAACCCATTCATTCCCATTAAATGGTAATTTTGAATAATACATGAAAAAAGAAATGAAAATATATAGCTGGGCTCCATTGCAAGAGACATATCTCCATGAAACTGAAAAGCACAAATGCAAAATGCTATACATGCTCCTGAGGCTACTTGCTTATTGAGATCTGGATCTAGAAGCAGGCAGTAGCTGCTGAAATTTGGACTCCTGTGAGACTCATTAAAGTGTTCTATAGGAGATGAGGACCAGAGATAAGGTCTTCGGCTTAGAACAAGGACCACGGGTGGGGCTTCCCAGTTATGGAAGGAGCCTAGAAAAATAAAAGCCTGGTGCAGATTCTGGGAGATAGCCCCTATGTGCTATATAGGCCTAGAGAAGTGAGGGATATAGACATAGCAATCGGAAGCAATGCCAAGCTATCCTGCTGACTTTTTGTCACTGGATCTGACATATCCCCAATATCTGTAAGGTTCTGTACTGAAATTATGGATAGAGTCAACTGTAAAAACCAACATATAGGGATATGTGAGCATAGTGGGAGATTTTTTTTTGGGGGGGTCAGGGATGGGAACAAAGAGTAACAGAAAACTTCCTTCTCAAAGTGATATTACAAATTAAAATTTCAAAATGCATGAAGAAATTAAATGCTAAAAGCGATACTAAACAAAATCAACAGTTATAACTTGAATTCACTCCAGATGAAACTTATTTTATAAAACAGTCAAAGCTTTTAAAATAAGCATATTGAGGATGTTTGAAGAAACAAATGAAGACAGAATAAGAAATTATGAAACAGAATAGGCAGAAATAAAATGAGAGCAGGTGGATATGAACAAAATTAGAAATCTCAAAATTAAAAATAGATAGTCATTGAAATATTGAAAAAGACAGGAAAAAATCTAGACTAGATATGGTCAAAAAGTGAATATGAATTCAAGTTACTTTTGGGTAACTCAGAATCAGTGCATTAAAATAAAATTATAAAAAATTATGAAAAGTCAGTAAAGAACCATGGAGGGCAACTTGAGAAAATCCAACATTCATCTAAAGAAATTATTAAAGAAGAGGATTGAAGGGAAAGCAACATTTGAAGGGGTAATTTGCTGATAATTTCTCGAAATTAAAGAAAGACATTGATTCTCAGGCAGAAAGTGTACTCAGACTACCAAGAAGGGTAAATAGAAATAAATTCACATCTAGACTTATTAAAATGAAAAAGTAGAGCATGAAGATCAAAAGGAAAATTTTTTTAGCCTACCCAATAAAAGATAAGTTACTGCAAACAAATAATGGCAGACTTCTCACTAGCAACTATGGATGTCAGGAAAAAAAGAAAAAAAATCCTCAAAGTACAAAGGGAAATCTTCCTCAAGCTATAATTTATACCTAGCCAAACTATTATTCCAAAGAGAAGTCAAAATAAGGACAAATACAGATCCAGATAGCTTCCCATGGACTCTCACTAAAATAGCTATTAAAGGATCCACTTTAGTAAGGTAACAGGAAAATCTTGAGATGTAATTAATAGGAGAACACAAAAATTTATAAGCTGTGTGGGAAAAGTCAAATGGGTCTTCATCATCATCATTGCTTTTCTTTTTTGAAAAAGTTTAACTTTTAAAAGTCTAAGCAATAATAACTAGGTGGTGACAGGGCAGTATTTAATAGGTAGTTAAAGCATGCTAAGGCTTTTTTTGTGGCTGAATGACTTTAGATATTTTGAATAACTTCAGACTTTGTAAAAAAAAAAAAAAAAAAAAAGGATAGTTAAGTATATTTCCAAAAGGTAAACAGTTAAGGTTAGAAACAAAATCTGTAGCATTAAAATCTAGAGATGGGGTAAAAAATAGGTAATATATAAAACATAATGTATTCTGGTGGTTCAGATGGTAAAGAATCTGCCTGCAATGCAGGAGACCCCAGTTTGATCCCTGGGTTGGGAAGATCTCCTGGAGAAGAAATTGCCAACCTACTTCAGTATTCTTGCCTGAAGTATTTAATGAACAGAAGAGCCTGGCAGCCTACAGTCCATGGGATTGCAAATAGACAGACATGACTGATAGACTAACATTTTTCACTTTCAGTCCAAATTAAGGCAAGGCAAAAGAAAAAAGAAAATAAATGATAAACAGAAAGCACAAATATAGCAGTAGAAATATGTCCAAATATATTTGTACTTATAATAAATGTAAACAGATTAAATTCACCTGTCATAAGGCATGGGTTATTAGATTTTATTAAAAAGAAAAGATAATTGTATTTTCAAAAGATAAACATAAATAGGACAAGGTAAATGGTATCAACCTACCAATTATGAGACAATATTAAAATTAAGATTTATTGTAAGCAAGACATGGGGTTAAAGCAGGTTAACAGTGATAAACAAATAGTACAGTACAGAAAGCTCAGAAACAGATTCTGTATACAGGAAAACTGATATTTGACAGATGTGTAACTGCTAATAATTGGAGAAAGGATGAACTAGTTATTACATGGTATTGAGATAATGGGCTATCCATATGTAAATAAGGAATTAAATCCCTAATTCGTATCACACACAATGTTCAGTCATGTAAATGAGATAAATACCCAAATGTGACGTAAAACTTGACAACTTTTAGAATACAGGAGAATATGATATTCAGGTAGGGAAGGATTTCTTAAGTCACAAAAGCAAAGCTCATAAAGCAGTATTCACATATTCAACTATGCTAAAATTAAAAAAGAAACTTCCATAAATCAGAAAACACAAGCCATCATCTTGAAGAAGATATTTGCAATGCATACTAAGCAACAAAGTATCAATATGCAAACTAATAAAGAATTAAAAATCAATAAACAGTAGCAACCCAACAGGAAATGGACAAATGATATGAAAAGTCAGTTCACAGGAGAAACCAAAGTGGCCAATAAACATATGAAAAGATATTCAATCCCACCAGTAATCAGGGAAACACAGATTATAAAAGCAGTGGTGGGCTTCCTTTGTGGTCCAGTGGTTAGGAATCTGCCTTACAATGCAGGAGAAGTGGCTGGGGAACTAAGACCCCACAAGCTTAGGAGCAAATAAGCCTAAGCACCACAGGAGAGGGTCCAAGCACCACAAGGAAAGATCCTACATGATGCAACAAAGATTCTGTGTGCCACAATTAAGACCCCAAGCAGTCAAATAAATAAACAATTAAAACAAATAATATCAATGGGATAACATTTCACATTTATCATGACAACCAGTAAAAATTTATTTATAAGTTTGATGATTTCAAGAGTGGAGGATTCAGAGCAATGGGAACTATTGTACTTTGCTGCTGTTATAGTTTGAAGTATAAATTTGTTCAACTACTTTAGAAAACAACGGGCCACTATATAGTAAATTTGAAGATGCATAGAATCAGTAATTCCTCTCCAAGTTATATGCTCAAGATAAATTCTCATTCTCATGCATAAAATGGCCCTAGTAGCATTGTTTAAAATTGCAAAAAATTGGAAATAATCTAAATCACGATCAATAAAATGAAAAAAAGAAATTGTGACAGAATTATAAGTGAAATTCTATATAGCAGTTAAAAACAATTGAACCAGAGCCACATGTATCTACGTGAATGAATCTTTACAATATAAGGAGAGAAAAATCACAGAATGACATTTATAGTGTGACATCATTTATAGGAATTTGTAAAACAATGCCAGTTAAAGCAGTTATACACTGAATTTATAACAGTGGTTACCTATTGGGTCAAAGGGGGGAGATGCAATCAGCGAGGAATGCAGGGAAGTCTCAACTAGATCTATATTTTTTAAAATAGGGAACTGTGTAGCATAGATGGTACAACGTTGATGTGATAAAACCAAGGTGTTTGGTGGGGGAGGGCAGTAAATGACTCTTCCTTTTATCTCTACTCTTTTCTGTATATTCAAAATTATTCACAATAAATGAAATAGTTTAAAGAAGATAACGTAAATTTTCACGTCTTCCAAATTGCCAGCCAGCATTTCTGAAGGCTACTAGTTGATGACAAGTGGCAGCATCAGACTGCAGTTCTGTGTTGAGAATGGTCTGGTGAGGCGTGCAAACAAGCTAGCGCCTCCCACTGGCAGCCCAGAGAGGTAGCATGCCCCTTGCTAGCCGCGGCGGCTTCTGGTGAAGTGGAGGATGGGGGTGACTTTGAAAGTGAGAGACAGTTACAATAGTGATGCTGACATGGACTAGAGCTGTCTAGATAATACATAGTCTAGTAATCCTTCCTAGCCTTTTGTAGGCATGATACACATGGCTAATATTGGTCTGGCACACTGGAGTAGAGACAGGCTACGCCCTTGGGGGCTCAGTTTCCCCGGGACCTGTGGATCGGTATCTCACAAGTGCATATCTTACAGTACCGCACAGATGTAGCCTACGTACAGTACTGCACACTTGTGTGACACAAAACGCCTTTTGAAAAGATTTGACCCAGAAAATAATCTTTTCTCACCTAAAAGTAGGGAACAGTATAATCCATTACAAATTCGGGCGGTGCTTAACAGTTTGCCCAAAAGGAGTGCACCAAGAGTCACCACTATTCTGCTTGAGTTTATGCCATAGCAATTAAGAACAGAAAGAGCTGGTGCAAAAGAAATGCAGTTAACAAGAGTCTAAAAGTTTCCTTGTCAAGCAACTGAAGACAGATCAAGAACCCTCTCCAACTCATATGTCAGCATCATATCAAGCTGTGACCCGATGAGACTGGGATGTGAAAGCCGGCAAACTAGGTCAGCATATGTGGGGCAGAACAAAGCACAACCACGAAGGAGAGCAGCCAATGAGCCAAGACAAAGACAATCCCTTACCAGCACCTCAGCGGGAAGGGATTGGTATGTCACCCAACAGCCACTGTAGTTAGGTTAGCTCATGATTTGGAATTTCTATAATTATATACATGCTAAACACAGTTCATTCTATGGGTTATATTGTACATTTTCAAACCAGTTAATCTTTGTTCTTCTAAAGTCTCAAGTTTAAGGAGCTCTATTAGGTGGACTATAATAAGATCACCTGAACTGGGTAGACCCAACTAACATTTGTAATCATTGTTTTACACCTCAGTTACATAGATAGATAACCAGCCTCTGTGCTGAGACAGTACCTGCAAAGGACAATTCCTCAGTCTCCTTGTAAGTGAGCCAACTGACCCTGGATACAGTAACAGGCTGGGTGTAAGGCAGGGATGCCATGGCACAGCTATATTGGTTACTAAAATGCTGAAAAACCTCCATATTTGTTGGTAATTAGCCACTCCTAGAGCGCCCCCACAACCCATGTGACCACTCTGTTACACTAGTCCTTTTCCCAGAACACCGTGTCTCCCTAGTCCAGTAACCAAAGCATTAATGCCCAGCATAGTAGGAAGTCACCAGGGCTGTTAAACATTTTGAACATCACCAATGGATAAAGACGAACCACCATACCCACTCTTGAATGTTTATTGCTGGCACCATCGTCCCTTCGGATTCCAAGAGAGAACAGCATCTCTTGTTGGGCAGTTTTGCCTCAAGGTCCCAAATCAAAATAAAATACCTTCTGATGGACTAAATGCTCAACTTCTCTCCAAGCTAGATGCCAGTCTTGGGGGAAGGAAGAACTTTTTAATCCAAGGGCCACAGCTTTTTTGGAGGACTTGTCCTTCCTAAAGGTGAGTGACAAAGGTCACAGGAGACCAAACCTGATCACTTGCCCAGACTGGCTTTTCTTCATGAGCTGTCTTCCCTTCATTTCATGCCGTTTACAAGGCAGCTTCCCCATTCACCATGATTTTAACATTTCTCGGGAGACTAAGACACTTCCTTAACATTTAGATCCACTGAGGGATCTGGGGAGAACTTGGCCCTGGAATATGCAGCAACATCATAGTATCACCCCGCCATATGCAGAGTCAAGAGAAGGCAGCACAGAGCTGGGGAAGAGAAAAGAAACTGCCTGTGGGGTAGAGGACAGTGGGGAGAAGGATCATTCCTGATGCAGGAATTCTGCTGTTGAATCAGGGAGCCAAAGGAACAGGACACAAATTGCATTGGGATAAGCAACCAGGCATTGCTCTGGGAAACAAGGGAAAAGACAAAGCAGAATGGCCACATCTACTCACCGGGGCTGGTTATCGTCAGGAGATCAAGCTGCCGCTGTTGCTGCAAAGGAAAACACATTGTGAGACAACTGAGTTAAGCCAGAGTCAAACTTGTTGCTTAGGGGTCAGGGTGGACACGCAAGGGGGATGTTCAGACATGCAGAGCAGGGCACGCTGTGGAGAAGGTGATGGGAACATGGTTCCGCAGAGAGGCCGTGCGTCCTAGAGACCAGGAGGGATGGATGGCCTTTCCGGTCAGAGCTGTCAAATTCATCTATACTAAGGGAAAATGATGCCCTGAGAGGAATGTGGCTTACCTATAGCCACAAAGAAAGTCCCTTTCCAGACTCCCAGCCAAGGCTCATCCCTCTGGACCAGGCAGCCTTAGATTTCTCCCTGCTCACACTGGCTATCCTGGTTAAGTGCCTGATATCCTGGCAACCCTCTTTGCCTTGGCCTTAGTCACTGTCAGCCTCCTTTCTAACCATGATACTCCCGAGGGCTGGTTTATTTATTAACTCTGCTCAACAATGCTATGATAGTTTCCGTTACTGATGATGAAACCATTCCTTCTCTAACTGAATCCTCATCTCTTTGTGCCATGCAACATTCATAGAAAATAATATCTGTCAGGTACATTAGGCACTAGATGAAGCCACTTATGATTGGAGGCAACTGGCCCTGACCCTAAGGGCTGAAGTGATCAACATCTCAGTAGGCTTACCCCACCCCCATCACACCACACCTATGGGGAAGCTCAGTCCTGAACTGGATGTCATGGCAAACTGAGGGTGGAGAAGAAGGCATTGGAGGCTGAGGATGGGGCAGTGGTAAGTAACTCTCTTAAAGACTTGTTTTTTTAAAGTTAATTTATTTAAATTGGAGGCTAATTACAATATTGTAGTGGTTTTTGCCATACATTGACATGGATCAGCCATGGGTGTACACGTGTCCCCCATCCTGAACCTCCCTCCCACCTCCCTCCCCATCCCATCCCTTAAGGTCCCAGTGCACCAGCCCTGAGCGCCCTGTCTCATGCATCAAACCTGGACTGGTGATCTATTTCACATATGATAATATACATGTTTCAGTGTTGTTCTCTCAAATCATCCCACCCTCGCCTTCTCCCACAGAGTCCAAAAGTCTGTTCTTTACATCTGTGTCTCTTTTGCTGTCTTGCATATAGAGTCATTGTTACAATCTTTCTAAATTCCATATATATGCGTTAATATACCATATTGGTATTTTTCTTTCTAACTTACTTCACTCTGTATAATAGGCTCCTGTTTCATCCACCTCATTAGAACTGATTCAAATGCATTCTTTTCAATAACTGAATAATACTCCCTTGTGTATATGTACCACAGCTTTCTTATCCATTCTTCTGCCAAAGGACATCTAGGTTGCTTCCATGTCTTAGCTATTGTAAACAGTGCTGCAGGGAACATTGGGGTACACGTGTCTCTTTCAATTCTGGTTTCCTCGGTGTGTATGCCCAGCAGTGGGATTGCTGGGTAGTATGGCAGTTCTAATTCCAGGTTTTTAAGGAATCTCCACACTGTAAGACTTAAGTCAGGATTCCTTAAGCCTCTGTCAACCTCTGACTCTTTCCTACACTTGATTTTCCATTAATAGCAGTTTTCATTAATATGTATTTTTTTTTCTTAAAAAGGGGTTTTAACAAACTTCACTTTGAGAACCATTGCTTCAGGATACACACTGCAGGAGCTTCTGATTATCTGTTTATCCAGTGGGTCCCTTGGCATATTTCACCACACCTGCATTTCCCTCTTTATCTTGCCTCTCCCCTAGAATGGCTCCCTGAAATTCTGCTTCAGCAGAAAGGAGAAAGCAGCAACATTTTTTGAGTACAAATATAGGCCTGGCAAAGGACCAGGCACAAGACCAGGCACGCTGATGTGTCATTTCTGCTCACACTCTTGGCAAACCTGCAGGGCTCCTACTGTACAACAGAGGGATGTGGGATTCAGATAGGAGAAATTATCTGCCTGAGACCACATCTTCGTTAAATAAGAGAGCCAGAATTCAGTCAGTTCTAATCCTGGCTTGATGGTTCAAAATAAGATACTGCACATGGTAAATCACTCCACATGATGCTGCCAATTAATAGATGCTTAATAAAAAGAGCTATTTTTGTATTGAGGCTTTGTTATTATTATAGATCTCATGACCCTTGGTTTATAAAAGCTGCCTCATCCCTTTTCATAGAATTATTGATACCAGAGCTTAAAGGTCATCTAGTCTGACCTGTCACTAGGATGGGAATTTCCTCTGCAATGTCCCCACCAGTTGTATAAACAGCTTCTGTTTTATCCCCTTTCCTGATAGGGAACTCATTTCTTAACAATTAAATTAAAAAAAATTCTTTTGGCTACAGAGCATGAGATGTTAGCCTTCCCCGACCAGGGATTGAACCTGTGCCCCTAAATTGCCCCATTTTGAGCAGAGTTAAAAGCTGTTTCCTTATAAAATCATTGTTGCTTTGGCCTGTGACAAGTTTGGAGATCTGAAGAAGATCTGTGTCATCTTCTCTCCTGGTTAAATACTCCCAGTTCTTTCATCCTTGCCTTATAAGACCTGGTCTGAAGTCTCCTGGCCCTTGTGATCCCCTCCTCTTCCATCTACATTTCATCTGTCCTGGTCAGAACCTCTTTAAGGTCTCTCTACCCCTTGCTTTAATGATTGCTCAGGGCCCTAAAAGCAGGTCTGTATCCTTTCAGGGTCTTCTCAATCACACATCCCTGTTTTCCTGCCAGCTCATAACTCATTCCAGTTGACATTTTCAAGCAAACAATGCAACTCCAAGATGTCACTGACCTATTGTGAGCACATATCCTCACGCTGAAATGAAACACACACCCACACATGAGAGCTGGAAGGAATGCTGGAGCCAGGCTGCCTTCTTTCCCAAACATGGAACCAGGCTAGTAGTACAATCGGCTCAAGCTGCCTTTGCCAAGGCCAGCAGCAGGCTTGGCCCTTCCCTCATGCATGAGGAAAGAATACAACGTGTTCTTCCATTTTTCCATAAGCTTGGTTTTGTGACAATCACCCTTAGTGAAAGAGATCTGTTTACATGAAAAGTGTCTAATTCTCATTTCTAAATGGCGATTCAGTATCCAGGGTCTAGCAGGGAAAAAGGGAAGAAAACCTGAGAGGAACACAGATGGACCTGGCCTTGTGTCCTAACTCCTCTCTGTGGTCTTGGATAAGGTACTGTGTGTCTCTGGTCTTAAACTTCACACCTTTAAAGAGAATGAGTGAGACGGAAATACTGGCAGTGACTCTGAGTAAAAAGCAAATGGGCACTGTGCTTGCGGGCTCCCTCTTCTGGTGTAGAGAGTTCTCTGAGAATTCCTGGGGCTCAAATGATAGGATTTAAAAGAGAACAGATTTTAAGCTGCCTTCACACACTGCCATTTTCAGTGCTTGTACGTGTTCCTCACAAGCTGAGGGAAATCTTAAGGGCCCGGAACATCTATTATTCAGTCTCTGGCACACAGTAGCCCTCAGTGAGCATGCTAAACTCAGCTGAACCATTCCTGGAATCCACATTATCCTTTCAAACCCCTGTGCCTTTGCTCGTCCTAGTCTCTCTAAACTAATCTGAGATCTTCATGGAGCTCCTTCCTCATGTCTCAAGACCACCATGAGGTCTTCTTTGCACGTCAACTCCCAACCTAACCCCTTCCTCTCCTTTACTTAGAACAGAAGATTTCATACTGTATTCCTTCAATGCATCTTGTAAAACCTCCCTTTTGTATCATGCCCTGTCTTAATTATTGGTTTCCTTCTCTGTTTCTCTCATGAGGTCCTTGTTTGAAGACAAGACTATGTCATTTCATCTGTATATTTCCAGTGCCCAGCACAAAGGCTGAAAGGAATGCTTGATGTCATCTAGTTCAAATGATTCAACTATTCCATTATTCCCTCTGCAACACTCCTGAGAGATTTGTCAGCATGGAAAGTAAGCATGCCCTTTCCTCTAAAGGACTTTCCCTCTGTCATGGCTTTGGGGTTTCCTACCTTTATGATTTTTCTCCCACCATCTCTGCAGCAATATTATTATCTATCCACCTCCCCTGGAAATCTTCCTTCCTTTACTCCCATGCACAGGATCACTGTTTCTCCTAGACCCCTACAGCTTCTACTGTCTGTGCCCCTCCAGAGGTGATGAATTGACTCTAACCTGGTGAGGAGCCCCTTTAACCTACAGTTCTCAGACATATGTGCACACCACCTAGTGGTCCAAGAAGATAAGTGTAGACTACTGTTTTAACAGGTAGCTCTTAAGACAGGATTGCAGTCTGCATGTCCTATATGCAAACAAAAACAAAAGTATATGTTCAAGAATCACTGTGCAACAGTTTTAACCTAAGATACTAAAATATCCAAATAATTTCCTCAAAGTCTTTGCAGAATGAAAGGAATACAATGGAAGAGGAAATTTTCATCACAAAAGTGCGCCTCGTATTTAGGTTCACCAAAGGAAACTGGCATTTATTAAAATAGGCAACTGACTTGTGGAATTTGACCAATAATATAAATTAATTATATAAGAGGGGAGCATGGTGGAATAAAGAATGACCAAATTATTTTAATTAGTTACCAACTGAGAGACACAAGGACCTTTTACATGGAGATGATACATTACCTACCTGTCTGGATGGTAGAAAATGCAATATTAGTTGGCGAAACATAGCTAGACAGCAGGTTTGGTAGACTGACAGGGCCTGCTGGCTGAGGGCTGTGCAGCTGGACCACAAGCCAACCATAAGCTACCGTCTCAGGAAGGCAGGCCCTTCAAGAGCGAGTGGTGCTCTGTGTATGTATGTGTGTGCGGAGGAGTAGGGGGGCATTCCTCCTCAGACAAAGGAATTCTACACCTACACCAAGGGAAATGTGTCCAGGTACATCTAGATGGTATTCCGTGGACTCCTGGAGGAGTGTGGGTATGCCAGGGTTGGATCAGTTAGGAGGTGCTGTGCAGACTCCTGACTGAGTATGGCCCTGCATCCAGCCTTTCTTGGTAAGAGTGGTGCCTCAGAAACATTCAGAAGAAACCCACTTCTGTGCTCAACCAGTGTGTGGCAGATGACACCAGTCAAGACTCCAAAGAGACCATGCGAGCCGAAGGCCCCAAAGTCCACAGGGACGATCTCTGAGTCTGGTGGGACCAACGATGCCAGGGGCATCCACAGCGGCTGCTAAAGGAGCACACACAGCATGTGTGCCCCAGGAATTATCCATATTCCCAACTGATCCAGTGGGACCTGTTTTGCCAATGCAGTGTCCCTTCATCTCTGGTCACAGTTGACAGCTCCCAGGGTAAAAAGTACTGAAAGATGGGTCAACTGGAGACCTCAGCCAAACATTGTGGATCTTTTGTGGATTCAATTATTCTCAATAAAAACTATTGTTGTCCTACATTGAAGAATCTATCTTTAAAATGTTTGCAATAATAAAAACAACACATGCTTATTTTGGTCATTTTCCAAATTTCCAGAAAATTCAGAAAGTAAAAGTAAATGAAATCTCATCACTGAAAGAGAAGCATCATTATCATTTGGTGTATTTTTTGTCATCTTCTTTGTTTGTGTCTATTTAACAAGGTCATATTTATATATAAAAAATGAAGCATGTCTTAATCTTGTGCAGCCTTATTTTTCGTCCCAGGCTGAGCCTTTATTTTGAATTATAAGAATGTAAGTCACATATTGTTGTTCAGTCATTCAGTCATGTCCAACTCTTTGAGACCCCATGGACTGCAGCACGCCAGGCTTCCCTGTCCATCACTAACTCCCAGAGTTTGCTCAAACTCATGCCCATTGAGTCCGTGATGCATCCAACCATCTCATCCTCTGTCATCCCCTTCTCCTTCTGCCCTCAATCTTTCCCAGCATCAGGGTCTTTTCCAATGAGTAGGCTCTTCACATCAGGTGGCCAAAGTACTAGAGCTTCAATTTAAGCATCAGTCCTTCCAGTGAATATTCAGGGTTGATTTCCTCAGGATTGACTCACATATATTTATCGCTATAAATAATTTTAGTTCGTACTACTGTGACTTTGTTTCTAGTCCTTTTTTTCAGGGAAGGTGGTATTAGTAAGACATTAGTGGAAAACTACTTGGTTATTCTGTCACAGGAGGCAGCAGGCAATAACCAACCTGAAAGATATTCTTCACATCTGAAGCCCCTCTCATCGCAGTTACACAAAGGATTTTGTAGAAAGAACTTCAAACTCAAAATCAGACAAACATTATGAATCCTGATTCTATCATCTTTAAGCTGTGTTATCTAGGCATGTTTACTTAAGCTAGCTGTCAATTAGGTATCCCATTCATAAAAAGAGTATAGACCAAGCTCCAGGAGTTTAACAGGAAAGAAGCTGAGAGAAAGAAGAAGAATCATTCGGGGTGGCGGCAGAGTGGTGTGGGGTTAGGGACTTGGAGGTGCCAACAGGTAGAGTGGGAAGCACAAAGGTTGGAAGCTAGGATTTCTGAGGGCTGCTCCAGCTGTGCCCGACTTCAGGCTGAGGCTTTGGGCTTCTCACTCTCTGGTACCTTAGCCTTTTACAGCAGCCTCTTAACTGGTCTCCCTGATTGAGTTTTGCACATTGCTGCTGCAGCTGGTGTGAACTTTCTGGAATCACACCTTAAAATTCACCAGGACTACTACAGAATAGAGTTTAACCCTTTAGTTGCCGTTGGAGGGTGTCTATGGCCCAGCTCCTGCCTTCTGTCTCCCATTCCATCAGACTCTGAGCTCTGACCATGAGAAGCCACTTCCAGTTCCCCAAACTTGCTATGCTCTCACCTCTAGGCCTTTGTTCTCTCTGTGCAGAACCACAGTCTGTTACCCAACCTGCTTTGCCTGGCTAACCCCTACTGGTTCAGCTCTCCACTCACACGCCACCTCTTCTGTAAAGGCTTTATTGACCTGCCAAGGCTGGGCTGGATCTTGTCCTTAGCCCCCTGACCTTCCCCACAGAAGCACCATCACGGTGCCCCTCCTGGCCTGCTTACTTCTCCGTCTTCTCCCCTGTGTGATCTCCCCGAGGGCAGGGCTATGTTATCACTAGTGCACTCCTCTCAGGGACTAGCCCGGCGCCTGACCGATACGTGATACTCATTAAATATCTGCTGCTTACCGGCTACCAGGATGCTGACTAGAGAGAAGGTCCTACTGAGCTGATCATCAGAGAAAGTCTTTAGCTTTATCCCCTTCCCTCCCAAAAGACGTGCACATGTTGGCCCCATAATTTTCCTCAAAACCCTATTTCTGCCATGGGGACCTAGGGATTAAACCACAGAGTATCTGGCCTTCTTCAGCTGGATGGGTAATTATGAGGCTACGTTTAAAAACGGACTTTTCATTTTGGTCACGAACTGCATTGCAATTACTTCTCAGAATGAGAAGGGGACATGATGTTCCAGGAGCTCAGGGACTGGCTTCATGTGTGAGGTTCTGCTTGGTGGAAGAGAATAGGCACTGATTATGTGTTCTGTTTTGCTTTTTGCATTTCGTGCAGGATAGCTATTTGGGGGAAAAGTCAGTCTGTCTTGGCATAGGCTGGAGATAATTTAAATAAGAGCACCAGTAATCTCTGTGCATTTTTCTGGCACTCCAGAAGCCAGCCAACGTGGGGAGGACTTGCGAATCCACACTCTCCAGAAAGGGGAGGTCGCAGGAGCATGGGCACACAGTTGGTTTCGTGGCTCAGAACCCTCTTTTCCTTGTAATCCACTTCCTGTCCTGTTCTCCCCTTCACGCAGCCAGAGTCATTTTCTAGGGCTCTCAGGCCCCCTCCCTGCCTTACCCTAAGAAGAGCCTGCTCCCTAGAAAGCATTTCACGTAGCGCTCACCTCTCCCTAAACTCACCACTTCTGATCTCTCCTATTCCAGTCTAGGCTGCATGCTGGCTGCAGGACTAATCACTCTAAAGTTAAATTTGATCCTTTCTTAGGATAATTTAATAATCCTGGTTGCATTCCTCATAAATACTAGACTTCTTAGCTTAGCATTCAAGGGCAGATGACAAATCTCCACAAGCTCTAGGTGTCATTTGAAAAAGCAGTTTTTATATCTTAACATATTTGGAGAACAAACAAAAAGTTACCTATTATTTTCAGAACCAGTCTTCAGACAACAAAGGTAGGTCTAATCACATGGGTCAGCTCACATGTAGAAGATGTGGCAGGAGGAAGAGGTGGGGAGAGCCAGTCACCTCTTTGAGGAAAAGGTGCAGGGATTATGAAAGTCTGCAAAGCACTGTCTAAGGCATGGATCTCAGGCCCACATCCCACTGAAGTGGGATGCTGGCCATCTACTTGCCTGACCCTTCTGTACGCCACCATCTCACCCATCCCCGAACCTGCCTTCTGCCCTTGACATGGTTCCCTTTCTACTTCTCCTCATGCTGAACAAGTGATGTGTGGCACAGCTTCCCTGATCATACTGGGACTTCACTCTTTGACTCTTCATTTGTTTATTCATCAATTTAATAAATGGCCATGAAGCATCTACTATATACCAGGCATACTGCTGACAAGAGGCCAAGAAAGACACAGCCCCTGTCTTCAAAGAGACAGCTAACAGTGAAGTGGAGAAGACAGACATATATAGCTAATAGTGAGGTGGAGAAGACAGACATATACAGCAAATAATCATATAATATGAATTAATGTCAGTTATGGTAAGTGCTTCAAAGAAAAACATGTGGAAAGGTACGTGACCAGGGTTCAAAGTATTCCTCAAACCTCACCCAACCCAATGGCTAATGGCTGGATGCCTCTCGTAAGCATCCACCAACTCCACTACCTTCTACAGGAACCTGAGCAATGGCTGAGTCTCCGCTGCCCTTTTGTGCACCTACTCCCATCAGGATAATAAAAAATGCATTAGCCTTTTACTCAGGGAGAGAGCGAACATCACTCACGGCTGAAATAGAATCTCATGACGAGGGGTTAAATTCAGTGGGAAGCTGAGTGGGGCAGCAGACAAAAGCTAGGGTTGCACAAGTGGGATTGCTTCAATATATTTCACTGAGTAGTTTCTGCTTCTGTAGCTTCCTGTTATTGGAAAAGCCAGGCACGCAAGTGGCTTTCATCCCCAGGGCAGCTTAAAGGAGCATTTGAGTTCAGCCTCTGGCAGCCTGCACAAAAGCAGGGCAAGTGGAAATGGAGAAGAGCATATGAAAGTGCAGAGGCATTCTGGAAGCAGATTAGTGGCAGCAGAGGCCGTAGCAACTGCATTTGCTGAGCATTTACTCTGTGCCAATCCTTACCACCTTCTGAGGCCAGCACTGCATTGTTACCCATTTATATAAATGAAGAAGCTGAAGGTCAAGAGGTTACATTACTTGCTCAAGGTCATAGCTGCTATTGGAGAAACCTAGATTCGAACCCATGCTGTTGGTCTCTGAAGACTACGCCCATGTAGCTGTGAGAGCATTGGGGTATGAGAAATGCTTTTGGTGTCCCCAAGTTTCTATACAGAGGAGCAGTAGGAGCCTTGGTGGCCGGCCACACTCTACAACCGAACAGCCTCTGCACACAGGAGGGTGGGAGGAGCTTCCACTTAAGCATGATGTTCTGTATTTTTCCTTCAGTGTTCACAGTTTGAAATTCTATATTTACCTGTATTTATATTTGATCAATGTCATTCCCATTATATGCTAAACTCTAAGACAGAAAGGACAGAGTTGAGCTTTCCTGGAAGAGTGGACTCTGTTTAAATGTGTTAAAAATCATATGTGGAAGGCTAGACCAGGTTTTTGAAGAGGGCTAGATAAACAGTTGAAACTCTTATTCCTGCTGGAGAGAAATGATACATATCCCATCCTAAAACCCCAGCGAGTCAGATGGGGGCTTGTGCTAGAAGACCCCACCCTCCCAGCTCTAGAGGAAAGACCCACGCATCAGCAAACAGTGAGAGGAAGGCTGTTCCAGTCGTGAGTCAGAAGATTTTAGGCCAAGACAGACTGCTTCTTCCCTACCCTTTGCTCCGGTAACATGAGGCCATGTGGGAACCTGGAAGAACAGACATGGCACCTAAAGTGATGGTGCAGCTCAGGGCTGGAGAGGATGCCTGCATGACTGGCAGACGCCCACCCGGGGCACCTATGGGCTCAGAGCGTCTAAGCAGTGATTTAACTGAGTCTCTTGTTACAGTTAGGGTTAGGCAGGAGACAGAAGAGATACAGGTTCAATTGATCCCCTGAGTCGGGAAGATCTCCTGGAGTAGGATCTTGGCAACCTATCCCAGTATTCTTGCCTGGAAAATCCCACAGACAGAGTAGCCTGGCAGGCTATAGCCCATGGGGTCGCAAAGAGTTGGACATGACTGAACATGCACACCCATGCAAACTGCAGTCAGCTATTTACATATCAGTCTCATTTTTCATTCCACCTCTACCTCCCCTACCTCCAACTCCTCCCCTTGCTTTCTCCTCCAAGATTAGAGTTGAGTATTTTCTATGTTGAGTGTTCTCGCTGTACCTGATTAGGACCTGAGGAAGTTTGTTACAGATGTGATGTTTTGGCTTATTATCAGACAAAGTTACATATCTGATAAGTTCTCTTTTTATATGTTTTAAGTTACAACTTTTCTTTTGTAAAAATCAAACTTTAGAGTTTAAAAGATAAGCCTTTTCAGCTTTCAGCTGATCCTTCAGATTATTCTTTATCTTGAAGGTCACCATGATCCCACGTGAGTGAGGCTACCCCACAACACAGCCTCTTGGAAAGTCAGAGCAAGGGGCTTTGGAGATCATTTGGCACAACTACCTTATTTCAAAGAAAAGTAAACTGAGCCTATAGAGGGGGAGGGAGCTGCTCAGAGTCACCCACCACATCAGTTCAGTTCAGTTCAATTCAGTTGCTCTTTGTCTGACTCTTTGTGACCCCATGAATCGCAGCACGCCAGGCCTCCCTGTCCATCACCAACTCCCGGAGTTCACTCAAACTCACGTCCATCGAGTCGGTGATGCCATCCAGCCATCTCATCCTCTGTAGTCCCCTTCTCCTCCTGCCCCCAATCCCTCCCAGCATCAGAGTCTTTTCCAATGAGTCAACTCTTCGCGTGAGGTGGCCAAAGTACTGTAGTTTCAGCTTTAGCATCATTCCTTCCAAAGAAATCTCAGGGCTGATCTCCTTTAGAATGGACTGGTTGGATCTCTTTGCAATTCAAGGGACTCTCAAGAGTCTTCTCCAACATCACAGTTCAAAAGCATCAATTCTTCAGCGCTCAGCCTTCTTCACAGTCCAACTCTCACATCCATACATGACCACTGGAAAAACCACAGCCCTGACTAGACGGACCTTTGTTGGCAAAGTAATGTCTCTGCTTTTGAATATGCTATCTAGGTTGGTCATAACTTTCCTTCCAAGGAGTAAGCATCTTTTAATTTCATGGCTGCAGTCACCATCTGCAGTGATTTTGGAGCCCCCAAAAAACATAGTTCTGCACTATTTGCTTGTGTGCCTCCTTCAACAGAGAAAAGGGATGTCTGTATCCCATTCATGCCTAAAAGAGCACAGATGCTCAGAGGGGGAAAAAGAAACTCTTAAGGAAAATAAGACAGTGAGGCGAGGGTATGGAGGCAGGGGTGAATTTGGTTAAGAACTTGTTTTGAGTTCTAATATCATTATGTCTATTTGATTCAACTGGTTTTAATTGAGGCATTATCAGGAGGATTTCCTTCAAGAGGTGGTAATTGAAATGGCCCTTAAAGATTAGAAACAAGTAAGTTACTTCTCCGGAGAAGGCAATGGCAACCCACGCCAGTACTCTTGCCTGGAAAATCCCATGGACAGAGGAGCCTGGTAGGCTGCAGTCCATGGGGTCGTTAAGAGTCACACAATACTAAGCGACTTCCCTTTCACTTTTCCCTTTCACACATTGGAGAAGGAAACGGCAACCCACTCCAGTGTTCTTGCCTGGAGAATCCCAGGGATGGTGGAGCCTGGTGGACTGCTGTCTATGGGGTCGCACAGAGTTGGACATGACTGAAGCAACTTAGTAGTACTAGTAGTAAATTACTTCTCATTGAGACAGTGAGGCCAATTTTAAAAAAGAATGGCACAGGAATCTGAGTTGGCCATAGGCTCTGCTTCCCTTTGTCCCTAGGAACTAATGAGTCTCTTTACATTTGACATCCAGTTTTTAAGACTTCTAGGGCATCTCTTTGAAATGCTATATTCTGTTTGTTCCTTTACATATTTTGTTATTGAATATATAACACTGATCCCCAATAATGGAAGATGTTTACAAGAAGAGAATCAAACAAAATTCAAACACATACAAAAAAGACATGGAGGAATAGAAAAATAAGGAGAAATTAGATGATGCCAGGTGCAAGATTATATTCAGATTTATCGTATTCTTTGCAGCCAAAGATGGAGAAGCTCTACACAATCAGCAAAAACAAAACGGAGCTGACTGTGGTTCAGATCATGAACTCCTTATTGCCAAATTCAGACTTAAATTGAAGAAAGTAGGGAAAACCACTAGACCATCCAGGTATGACCTAAATCAAATCCCTTACAATTATACAGTAGAAGTGACAAATAGATTCAAGGGATTAGATCTGATAGACAGAGTGCCTGAAGAACTATGGACGAAGGTTCATCACACTGATCAAGACCATCACCAATAAAAATGCAAAAAGGCAAAATGGTTGTATAAGAAGGCATTACAAATCGCTGAGGAAAGCAAAGAAGCTAAAGGCAAAGGAGAAAAGGAAAGATATACCCAATTGAACGTAGAGTTCCAAAGAATTGCAAGGAGAGATGAGAAAGCCTTCCTCAGTGATCAATGCAAGGAAATAGAGGAAAATAATAGAATGGGAAAGACTAGAGATCTCTTCAAAATAATTAGAGATACCAAGGGAATATTTCATGCAAAGATGGGCACAATAAAGGACAAAAATGGTATGGACCTAACAGAAGCAGAAGATATTAAGAAGAGGTGGCAAGAATACACAGAACTGTACAAATAAGATCTTCAGGACCCAGATAACCACAATGGTGTGATCACTGACCTAGAGACAGACATCCTGGAATATGAAGTTAAGTGGGCCTTAGGAAGCATCACTAGGAACAAAACTAGTGGAGGTGATGGAATTCCAGTTGAGCTTTTCAAATCCTAAAGGATTATGCTGTGAAAGTGCTGAACTCAATATGCCAGCAAATGTGGAAAACTCAGCAGTGGCCACAGGACTGGAAAAGGTCAGTACTCATTCCAATCCCAAAGAAAGGCAATGCCAAAGAATGTTCAAACTATCACACAATTGCACTCATCTCCCACTCTAGCAAAGTAATGTTCAAAATTCTCCAAGCCAGGCTTCAGCAATACGTGAACCATGAACTTCCAGATGTTCAAGCTGGATTTAGAAAAGGTAGAGGAACCAGAGATCAAATTGCCAACATCCACTGGATCATCAAAAAAGCAAGAGAGTTCCAGAAAAATATCTACTTCTGCTTTATTGGCTATGCCAAAGTCTCTACTGTGTGGGTCACAACAAACTGTTGAAAATTCTTCAAGAGACTGGAATACCAGACTACCTTACCTGCCTCCTGAGAAATCTGTATGCAGGTCAAGAAGCAACAGTTAGAACTGGACATGGAACAACAGACTGGTTCTAAATTGGGAAAGGAGTACATCAAGGCTGTATATTGTCACCCTGCTTATTTAAGTTATATGCAGAGTACCTGATGAGAAATGCCAGGATGGATGAAGCACAAGCTAGAATCAAGATTGCCAGGAGAAATATCAATAACCTGAGATATGCAGATGACACCACCCTTATGGCAGAAAGTGAAGAGGAACTAAAGAACCCCATGATGAAAGTGAAAGAGGAGAGTGAAAAAGTTGGCTTAAAGCTCAACATTCAGAAAACTAAGATCATGGCATCTGGTCCCATCACTTCATGGCAAATTGATGGGAAACAATGGAAACAGTGAGAGACTTTACTTTTTGGGCCTCTGAAATCACTGTAGATGATGACTGCAGCCATGATGAAACTAAAAGATGCTTGTTCCTTGGAAGAAAAGCTATGATCAACTTAGATAACATATTAAAAAGCAGAGACATTACTTTGCCAACAAAGGTCCATCCAGTCAAAGTTATAGTTTTTTCAGTAGTCATGTATGAATGTGAGAATTGGACTATAAAGAAAGCTGAGTGCTGAAAAACTGATGCTTTTGAACTATGCTGTTGGAAAAGACTCTTGAGAGTCCCTTGGACTGGAAGATCAAAGCAGTCAATTCTAAAGGAAATCAGTCCTGAATATTCATTGGAAGGACTGATGTTGAAGCTGAAACTCCAATACTTTGGCCACCAGATGTGAAAAACTGACTCAGTGGAAAAGACCCTGATCCTGGGACAGATTGAAGGCAGGAGGAGAAGGGGACAACAGAGGATGAGATGGTTGGATGGCACCACCGCTCAACAGACATGAACTTGAGCAAGCTCTGAGAGTTGGTGATGGACAGGGAAGCCTGGTGTGCTGCAGTCATGGGATTGCAGAGTCGGACATGACTGAGCGATTGAACTCAATTGAGGTATAAGGTCACAACTCAGAATTCACATCCTAGATACTCTGATCACTGGCCCAAGGTGGGATACAGATTTGACTTTCAGCTTTTCAGCCACCTAGGCACAGTGGAAAACTCAGTTTTTAAATACCCAGTGTATATACTAAGGATAAAAACAAAACCCCATATGAAACAACTGAATGACAGCATCTCCATTGTTTCTGACTTGAAGTCTGAGGAAATCTCTTGTAAGAGTCCTTAGAAAGGGGACCTTGAGGTGTCGTGGATGATAGGAATTAGCCAGGTCCTGCAGTGACATATCAGCCGAGCTGTATTTGGAACCAGCAGAACTATGGAACAGCAGACTGGTTCCCAATAGGAAAAGGAGTTCGTCAAGGCTATATATTGTCACCCTGCTTATTTAACTTCTATGCAGAGTACATCATGAGAAACGCTGGGCTGAAAGAAGCACAAGCTGGAATCAAGATTGCCAGGAGAAATATCAATAACCTCAGATATGCAGATGACACCACCCTTATGGCAGAAAGTGAAGAGGAATTAAAAAGCCTCTTGATGAAAGTGAAAGAGGAGAGTGAAAAAGTTGGCTTAAAGCTCAACATTCAGAAAATGAAGATCATGGCATCTGGTCCCATCACTTCATGGCAAATAGATGGGGAAACAGTGGAAACAGTGTCAGACTTTAAATTTTGGGGCCCCAAAATCACTGCAGATGGTGCTTGCAGCCATGAAATTAAAAGACGCTTACTCCTTGGAAGGAAAGTTGTGACCAACCTAGATAGTATATTGAAAAGCAGAGACACTACTTTGCCAGCAAAGGTCCGTCTAGTCAAGGCTGTGGTTTTTCCAGTGGTCATGTATGGATGTGAGAGTTGGACTGTGAGGAAGGCTGAGCGCCGAAGAATTGATGCTTTTGAACTGTGGTGTTGGAGAAGACTCTTGAGAGTCCCTTGGACTGCAAGGAGATCCAACCAGTCCATTCTAAAGTAGATTGGTCCTGGGTGTACTTTGGAAAGAATAATGCTAAAGGTGAAACTCCAGTACTTTGGCCACCTCATGCAAAGAGTTGACTAATTGGAAAAGACTCTGATGCTGGGAGGGATTAGGACAGGAGGAGAAGGGGACGACAGAGGATGAGATGGCTGGATGGCATCACTGACTCAATGGACGTGAGTCTGAGTGAACTCAGGGGTTGGTGATTGACAGGGAGGCCTGGCGTGCTGCTATTCATGGGGTCACAAAGAGTTGGACACGACTGAGTGACTGAACTGAACTGAACTGAACTGACTCCCGTGATGCTGTTGAATAAGTTCTATGGAGCACAGAGATGTGAAATGTGGTGGTCATGAGAGCCCTGGAACCTGAATAAGAAGCCCCACTTCTGTGCCATGGATAATAGCAATGGAGAGACATGAGCACAAATCCTAGCGTGTACCCTCATGACTGTGCAGCAGCCCGTAGATGAGTTTTTTAATCTCTCTCATTTCCACATTTCTAATGTGGGGGTAAGAAGAGTTTTAAAACCAGAATATAATTTTACTCAGAGTTTTTATAACAAACATTACTGTATTATGGAATATAATACAAAATACTCGTGTCTTTTTTGAAGAGAAACGATTCTATAAAATATTAACATTTCAGATTTTTCTGAGGATTAAGGTCACTCTTCCCTACTTAGGTGGAAGAGCTCGGAGGTTCTGACTTCACAAAAGATCTTATTACATTCAACTAAGTGTTCAATAAAGTTTTGTTGTTGTTGTTGTTCCCACTCTTCTTCAGATTTAGCAAGTGTGCAAAGTTGTTCACATGTGCCTGCACAGAACTGTGGTTAGGACTGAGTGACACAACGAACCAGAAAAGTGTTTCAGCACAGTTTTGCCAATTTCTTGCTGTATGAGCTAATAATTTTAATAATTTATTTTCTTTGAATGTGTCTCCACCACCTACTAGCTAAGTGACCTTGGGTAAGTTGGCTAAATACTTTCAAATGGGTTTAGCAACCCATCTACTAGTAAAGCAGCTAACCTAGACATTTGTCCTATAATCCCTGGGTAAAAGGCACTTAGCCTGGTAAGAGTTTTATTTTTAATTCCAAGACTGCTTGGAAAGCCTTTCCTCCCCTCTGTCTCTATATATGACTTCTCTATTACATCATCACCTTCTGGAAGTGTTTTGCTCTCCCAGGCTGGGTTAGGTGCCTCCGTCAGGCCTCTCAGCACCTTGTGCTAGCCTTGGCCACAGACGCTATCCCTGTGGGTTGCAATCATCTGTGAGTCATCCTGCTGTGAGAGCTCTTGTGGGCAAGGACGCTGTGTGACTCAGTTCGGCACCTCCAGCTCCTACCACTGTACTTGGAACAGAGCAGGCCTTCAGTCATGTTTGCTGAATTGCATGAAACTGGAGTTCCTGTGAAAAATATCATGACATTCAGGATAAAACCCTGGCATTGAAAGTGAGGCAACATTAATCTGTGTTCCTGCCCAGCCAGAGTAATGCCTCTGCAGGATGTCAGAGTTATATATACTGCAGGAAGTAAAAGTGCCAGGCCATAACAGTCTATTTTCTGCATTTGACTGGCTCTCCTGGAAGCTCCATTCCACGCTGATTGACCACGACTTTCCATAAGAAATTGCCAGCTTGACTGTGGGGAAAGAATCCAGATCTAATTGTTCTTTGTAAGCCTGGGACAGAAGGTATTATTGCTTGAAAAATGGAACTGTCTAAATTAATTTTCCTGAAACAAACATCTTTGCCAAATAAAAGCAATGCATAATAACAAACCATAATTAAAAGCAAAATGATACCTTTTGTTTCTTGGGGAAAGCAAATGTGTTCACCAGGAAAAAAAAAGACCAAAATGTGATTTTCTTGGAACTCCAGGGACACATCTTAAAGCCTGATGAGAGGGATGTATGTGTTTGTGTGTGTGTGTGTGTGTGTTCAGGAGTAGAATGGGGAGGGAGAGGTATCTCTGTTTTTTTTTGTTTGTTTGTTTTGTTTTTCTTTTCTTTCCTTTCGCTTTTGAAAAATAAGCATCATTCGTGAATGATTTCTGAAAATGCAGTCAGAATATTCTCATTACACTTTTAGTAGATAGGAACTGGAAAAGTGAGGGGAGTTAACATTTATAGAACTACCTTATTTTCCCTTGCCCAATTTTCCTAACCTATTTTTAAGTTTATTCTAACTTTATATATATGTGTATGTGCTTATGTGTGTGCATGTATGTTTTTAAACTAATCTTTTCTAGAAAATAGTTAAGATGTAAAAACTCTAATTTTACATCTACTAGGCAACAGATGCTTTATTTATGTTTATTCATTCATCCTGACGACACTCTCATAATGCAGGTATTTAACCCCCATTTTAGAGACAAGGAAACTGATACTCAAAGAGGTTAAATAAATGCCTGAAGTCACAAAGCCATTAAATGATGGCGCTAAGATTTAAACCACACTTCTGACTATGAAACCCGTGTTATTAAAAGCACTGTATCCATAATATATAGTTTCATTAAATAATAATATTAATAATATAAAAAGATGAAAATATATGCAAAAACTTGAGCTCTCAACAGCCATTTTCATTTTTTCTGTGCTATTTGCTAGTTCTTGTCTAAATATCTATACTTATAATGTGTGGATAATAATTATACATGAAAAACAAAGATGTAATCACGGCATAAATACAATTTTGCTACTTTCAATATTCTGTTATTTTTAGGTTATATTATATCATAAGAAGTTTTCAAATAGTATTACACAGTCATTATAAATGTTATTTTAATGACTTCATAATGTTCCGCTTAGTGAAAGTGAATGGTTTACTTAAATATAGAACATTTAGGTTGTAATTATTTTGTTATTATAAATGACATTACAAAAAGCCCCTTCCTGCATACAATTTTTTCCTTCATTTGGATTAGATTATCTCTCTGGGATGAATACCCAAGAGAGGAATTACTGGGTCAGAAAACATGTACCTTTTTATTACTCTTGATACATGCTGCCAAACTGCTTTCCAGTAGGGTCATTCCAATTTACATTCCCGTGAGAAGTTTTTGAGACAAAGATTTTACCGTACCCTTGCCAGCATGGGGACCACAACTTTTAAAAACTTTTTGTTAATGTAATAGTTATCATATGGTATAAATGTAATGTCTTTTTTTTTAAAGATGATTCCGTAGGCTTGAATTCTTTTTCATTATCTTGCTCATTCGTTGTGTTTCTTATAGTGAGAGATGACTTTTCACGTTATATGCCTGGCATTGAGGTTTTAGTTCTATTTGCATTTTAAACTCTCAGGGGAGAAGCTCCTCTCTTGTCCTTGGTTCACCGTCTTTGGTGGCGCTGGAAACACTCACTCAGGGACCTGATTTGGCATCAAATGAAATGCTTTCCCTAAATAGCAAGGCTGTTTTTAAACTTTTCAGTCAAAGACAGATCCCACTAAAACTTAGAAATGCACATCCAGACAGGGTTAGAACAGGTTCACGAGGATTTAGGGATGCTCCGAGTTCCCCTCCTCCTTTAATCCCCTTCTAAGGATGGATGATATCACTTCTCACTGAGCCTGAGGAGGTCTGCTGGAGATCAAGGGCACTGACTGGGCCAAAGTATAAGGGGTGGTATTTTCAGTATTTTCTGCAGGATTGCCCTAGAGGTATTCTCTTTTCCCTCAGAGAAAGCCAGGCAGGATCTCCTGTGAACCCCAAGGAAAGGAAGCCACATCGGCTGGCCTCATTTGGCCAAAAGGAGTTCACTCAGAATACAGGTTGAAGTTCCACCCTGAGGTTTACCAAGTTTCAAGTATTTTGAGTGTGTGTGTGTGTGTGTGATTTTTGTTTTTGTGTCCGTGCTTTTACTGGGCGGGGGGGTTGTTTTCTGTGGACATGTTTCCTTCCAAGAATTTGAGGGAAAGATTTGTTTTAGGTTAGGATCTAGGCAATCGTAGCCATCTACTCCCTATCTAAAGCTGCCTTTAAGCTGCCCCTGTCACAGCTTCCAGAAGACAGTAGTCACTCATCCAGACACAGATGAAGATTGTTTAGCGTGAATTTTATACGAGGCTCTGTGTTAAGCCTTGGGCAAAATGGGAAATGGGGACAGAGAAGAACTTACCTGGGACAGGCATTTTGTTTATATTGACTTGCTTAAGTCCCACAACATTATGAGGTATATTTCATAATTCTATTTTCTAGATAAAGAAACTGAGGATCAGAAAGGTGACTTATCCATGATCACAAAGTTAGGAGTTGGTCTCCCTGCTTCTAGCGTCACTTCCCCTCAACCTATGCTCTACCCTGCAACCAGAGTGAAATTTCAAAAATGCAAATGTGCTACTCTCTTTAAAATTCTCCATTGACAGAACAGTAATGTCCAAAGTACCTAACACTCTCACTCTGCTCTGCCAGTTTCTGTAGCCTCCAACCTTGCTGCCATTCTGCTCCTAGTTCAGGCTCCACGTGGATCACCTTTTTGCACACCATGCTTTCCTCTTGCCCCCCATGTCTTTTTCTTTTTCCATTTTTCATTGAGGTATAATCGACATATAACATATTAATTTTAGGTGTACAACAATGATTAGATATTTGTATATGCTGGGAAATGATTGCCACAATAAGTTCTAATTACCATCTGTCACCATACAAAGTTGTATTTTTTCCTATGATGGGGACTTTTAAGGTTTACTCTCTTAGCAACTTTCAAACGTACAATACAAAATTATTGACTCTAGTCACCATCCCCATGGCTTACTTATTTTAAAATCAGAAACTTCTTGACTCCCTTCACCCATTTTACTCCCCCAGCCCTTGTCCTCCCTGACAACCATCAATCTGTTGTCTGTATGAAACTTCTGTATTGATGACCCCTGAAAGTATAGTCCTCATGCCTTTTTATACGCTGTTCCCTTTGCCTGCCACATCCTTCCTTTCGCAATCTTTCCTTGGTGAGCAACTTTTCATTCCTTTTTCAAATCTCAGTTTAAAGGTTATCTCCATCATTAAGCCTTATCTGACCCCCTGGATTGGCTTAAGATGCCATTCTTTTCTGCTGTCATAGCACTTTGGCTACCATTCTACACTTGTCCACTTATTTTCTCATACAACTGTGAGCTCCTTAAAGGTAAAAACCGTTTCACTCACTATTGCAGCCCCAGCATTTAATCATAGTGCATGGCACAGAGTAAATGCCAGATGCAGACTTAATGTGTGTCTCCCCAAAATTCACATGTTGAAAACTAATGTGATGGTATTTGGAGGTAGAGGCTTTGGGAGGTTACTGGGTGTTGAGGACAGAGCCCTCATGATAGGAATTAATGTCCTTATAATAGAGACCCCAGAGAGATCTCTTGCCACTTTCTCCATGTGAGGTTACAAGAAGAGGGTTATGAACCAAAACGCAGTCTCTCACCAGACACTGAATCTGCTGGTGCCTTGATCTTGGACTGCCAGCCTCCAGAACTATGAGCAACACATTTCTGTTGTTTAAAAGCCCCTGTCTATGACATTTTTGTTGTAGTGGCTCAAACACACTAGGACAATGCTCAATAAATACACTTGAATGAATTAAGAAATGAGCAGAATCGTAAACTGTAGAGATGGCAAACAGATCATGATCTAAGAGGTCAGGGCTTTTTCAACTATTATTTTTTGTAGTTACTTTGAGTTGTTGAATGTTCTTGCCCACCATACATTGAATGACTGGTAGAATAAACAATAAAAAGAAGGTGTGATCACCAATAAGTGAAGAACAAGGCATTCTTTGTAGTTGTTCAAGCCTTTATTTTCCCAGCTGTAGTCCCCTAGAGGGCCCCCTGCTCCAGGCCACCTACTTTACCAGCATTCTGTGGCTACCAAGCGTGGGCTTTGCAGTCATCCCCAGGTTTGACTTCTGGCCCATACTGAAAAGATCTGCCTGCAATGCGGGAGACCCAAGTTCAATCCCTGGGTTGGAAAGATCCCCTGGAGAAGGGAATGGCTGCCCATGCCAGTATCTAATCTAGAGAATTCCATGGACAGAGGAGACTGGCAGGCTGCAGTCCATGGGTTCACAAAGAATTGAACATGACAGAGTGACTAACACTCTCTCCATCACTGAGCTCTTCAGAGGCTTCAGTGGCTTCAAGAATGCAATTCCTGCTGCCACCTGCTGACACCTATCATGTGTCAGGTACTGCACTTTGCACTCTTTTTCTCTTAGCTCAAATCACTAATTCTTGTTAATAAACCTGGAACATAGGCATCATCTTTCTTATACAGATGAGAAAATGGTAGCCTGGAGAGTTTCAGTTACTTTTTCTAGGCAGCATAGCTAAGCAGTTCCAGCCCAGGGATTCAAACTCAAGTCTTACAATTCTAGAAGTTCATTCTGTTTTTACAATGTCACACCCCTCTGCTCCTAATAGTCTTCTAGCTATGAGCACGTGGTAGGTGAGTAAGAAAATATAATGAATTATTTGCATTCTTTTTATGAAGCACTGCAGTTTCTCTGAGTCAAATCTTTTCTTTCCTGAGCCAGCTCCTATGTGTGGGCAGATGGCAGATGGTGACAACTGTCCACTGCTTGTCTGAATATCGCATTTGTATCCTATTCAAAAACACATTTAAAAGATGTGTCTGTGCAGATAGATGGAGCAGAGAATAAAGGACATGCTTTCTTCATCTGACTATTATGTCCCTAAATGTGTCAATATTTTCTCTTTGCAAGTAGAGCACTACATTGGATTCCCTCTTGTCTCTGCTTCAATGATTTTGTAATTATGAGGCGAGCAAGAATTCAGCAGCTGGCCTCTTAAGAAGAAAGGGCACTGGCTCCATTACTTACATCAGTTGAAAGGAAAAAAAGCTCCTCGTGTTGAGATGGCTCTATCAGTAGTTTTTAAATCAGGTGTGTGTGTGTGTGTGTCTGTGTGTGTGTGTGTCTGTGTATGTGTGTGTGTTTAGTGTATACATAAAGAGAGTGAAACTAAGTGCAAAAAGGAGAACTTGTGAGAGAGAGAGTGAGAGAGAGAGAGAGAGGGAGAGAAAATATATATATGGAGAGAGAGAAACCCAGAACAACAACAGGAAAAAAGGAAAGTGAGAATAAAGATCCAGCTCTCTGAACCTCACCTGAGTGAGTGCTGGAAGACTCTCAGAGTTCATCTAGTTCAAGGTCAGCAAGCTGCAGCCTGCTCACCAAAGCTAGCTTGCTGCCTGTTTCTGCATAGTCCACAGCTAAATGTTGTTTATGTATTTTCAAATTACTGAAAACATATAAAGAGACAAATAATACTTTGTGATGTGAAAATTATATGAAATTCAAATTTCAGTGTCCATAAATAAAGTCTTATTGGAACACAGCTGCACACATTCTTTTACATACTGTCTATGATCCTTTTATATTACAAAGATGGAGTTGAGTTGTGACAGAGATTGGTTGGCCTGCAAAGCCTAAAACTACCCTTAAAGAAAAGATGTCCCTATTTCCAACTAGTCCAAGCTGCAGACCCTACAGCTACCTTGAAGGTAGAGGTTATATGCACTCAAATCTGCGGCCCTGGTGCCCAGCACAGGGCCAAGCACCAGGATTGGTTACACACCTTGTTGAGCCAGTGCAAAATAATAGTGCAGAGCCCCTTATTCAAAAAGCAGAATTAGACTTCCCTGGTGGTACAGTGGATAAGAATCCATTTGCCAGTGCAGGGTATAAGGGTTCGATCCCTGGTCTGGGAAGATTCTACCTGCTTTGGAGCAACTAAGCCCAAGTGCTACAGCTACTGAGCCTGCACTCCAGAGCCTAGGAGCTGCAGCTACTGAAGCCTGTGTGCCTAGAGCCTGTTTTTCTCGAGAAGAGAAGCCACTGCAATGAGAAACATGTACACCACAATGAAGAGTAGCCCCCGCTTGCTGCAAATAGAGAAAGCCTGCGGAAAGCAACAAAGACCTTGTGAAGCCATAAATAAAACTAATTAATTAAATGCACAAATATGTGTATATATATATATATGTATATACGGTATGTGTATACACATATATAAGTATACACACACACACACACGTGCTGTGCTCTGCTTAGTCGCTCAGTTGTGTCCAACTCTTTGCGACCCCATGGACTGTAACCTGTCAGGCTCCTCTGTCCATGGGATTTTCCAGGCAAGAATACTGAAGTGGGTTGCCATGCCCTCCTCCAGGGGATCTTCCCAATTCAGGAATCAAACTGGGGTCTCCAGCTTTGCAGGTGGATTCTTTACCATCTGAGCTACCAAGGAAGCCCATATATGTGCATATATAAAAAAGGATGAAAGTGGCATTATAGGCAATAAAATATAAAGCCTTTTCTTGCTTCTAGTATTTCTCTCCCTACTTGTCATGGTATTTTTTTATTTTCTTTTTAATGCTATGCTCTCTTAGGCATGGGGACAGTAGCGGGGTGAGTGCAAACCATCATGGGTGTTCTGGGGCTCCATCATGAGACTGGGCGCTCAAGTTTGCTTGGCCCACTGGCTGCTGGGAATGCCTTCCCCTATTCTACCTCCTCCCCCCACTGCCAACTGAGTACAGGGAGGTCCAGACAGACATTCTCATTCCCATTGGCCAGCTGCTCCAATCCACTCCAGATGTCAATCCCCAAGAGTACTGCAATTCTCACACTGGGACCGGCATGGCAGCAGATCGGGGAGGGGCAGGGTGGAAACCCAGCCTGTTCCAGCACTTTATCCTGCCGATTCAGCAGAGTTATCTACTGAATATACCCTGGAACTGCTATCCTGGGAAAGGGGAAGCTGGGTGGGGTCAAGATTTCCAGCATCTGAGGGAGAAGGTGGCCAAGAACCAGTCTGAAGAGGTATGGGGGTGGTGGGAGGCCAGACTGTGCATGAACCTAAGCTCTAAGCCTCTGATACATGGCTTTGTTATCTCCATCAGATTATGATTATAAAACACAAATTCAAAGGTAAAATCACTGAGTTTTACGATAGAAACCACAGAGTTTGAAATCCCAAGTGCAGGGATCTGAGTGTGGGGCCCTAGGCCACAGGAAGCAAGTGGAGCCCACACTAGGGACTGGAAGACTGCTGCTTCACAGACATTTTTTGATGAGACAGTGTGCCGTGGTGGAAAAATAGCTGGATGCCAAGCTCTACCACTTCCTAACTCAGAACCATTGTTTCTTCACTGTCAAATGTGTACCTCTTTAAGGGTTCCAGTGTGCTATGAGGGATGACAGTTCTCTAAAGCTTGTTAGCTTCACGCTTCTCTAACAGCATCTTCAGGCAGCTTAGTCAACCACAGGTTCTTACTGGAACCACCATATTAACCTTCACGCTCGTTCCCTAGTTCTAGAATATTTGGAGATGTTTGAAGATGGTGAGGGATTTTAGCCTATGCACCATCAACTCCCATCAAAATCAGTAGAAAAAATATAATATGACAGAAAAGTGTCGTGGTTGCCAGAGATGAGAACAGTAAGTCTAAATGAGGCATCTGGGTAGTTTTCGAGGAGAAGGCTTTAAGACTGTTTTTTTTTTTTTTTTGTAGGGTAAGCGGAGTTTTTCTAGGTAGAGAAGAGGGAAAAAGAGCTGAGGGGTCCAGGCAGAGGCTTCTGCATGAGCAAAGACTCAGAGATGAGAAGCACATATGCACCCCGGGAGTAGTGAATGTTCTGATGTGACTAGAGAGTAGAGGACAAAGAGGGGTGTGTGGAGATGGTCCTGCAAGGTGTGAGGGCATCTTAGAGAGTCTCCTTTGTCCTAGGTAGGAGTTTGCATTTCGTTCTTGAGGACACTGGGAGCCACTGAAGAGTTCGGTGATAGACAAGTTGCCAATGAGTGCTCCTGGCCATGAAGCAACCTGTTTATAGAGAACAGAATGGCTCGTTTCTGCCTCTCCCTGCTGGGAGGTGAGCATGGGCCAGGGAGAGTAAGCCAATGTCTGTAGAGAGTGTCCCATGGACTGAATCTATGTCAGGGGCTTTATATCTATATTATAACTACTGCCTTTAACAGGTGGGGACTGAGACTGGAAGGAGTCAGGGGTCTTTCTGACAGTCCTAAGGGTGGCAAGGAGGCAGAGTCAGTATCCCACCCTGGGTCAGGCTAACACCTGGTTCAAGCCCTTGGCGATAACCCTGACTCTGCTTTTCAACAATTCTAAGCAAGCAGCCAAAACTCACCCATTTCTCATGGGACAAGTCACAGCCCTGGTCTAAAAGATTCCAGGTAGAAGTAACCATTCTTCTCCTTTTGCCCTAACTGGCCCTGACTACTTTTGCTTAAATTCCTGGTATCTGAGACTGTGGGTGCCTCCAGGCCTATCTCATCTCCATGTTCCCAGTGTCTAGCGTGGGGCTAGGTGGAGTAGGTGATCAGTCCCAGTTTGCAGAATGAGTGAGCAAATTAAAGATCACAAGTGTTTATTAATGAAAACCTCCCTAATTCAGCTTGGAATCCGTGACCCTCCTAACTGGAAGCCAAAGCCAAAAGTCACCCTTGCAGTTTTCAACAGGAGGCGTGTTGAAGCTGAGGGCTATGCAGGTGACACAGGATTCCGGCAACAGAACCGAATTTACAGCAAACAGTGCCCATAAACAGCATGAGCTACTCAGGCTAATTTATGTTCACACGGGGCCATCCCAGCCCCCAAAGCCCGGAGCTCTTTACAATTCCAAAATGATTAAAAGCATCACACAAACGCATATTTTCCATTTTTATTAAAGCACTAAAGCGGGCAGTGCTTTCTGCATGTCAATGGGGAGCCACTTCCCAACTCAGGGAGAAATGTCTCTCCTCAGAGGGCTACGCCAGGATCCTCCACATCCCACTCGGGCATCCTTCTGCCCTCATCCCCACTGGCCCTCGGTCAGCTTCCCTGACACCATGGTGTGTCCCACTCAGGGCCACCTTTGCTTAGACTCTTTGCAGTCAGAGACACATCCCTGCTTACAATCTTCACAGTCTTTCACTGTCTCAGCTTCTCAGTCTGACACATAAGGCCCTTCACAGTTCAGTTCAGTTCAGTCACTCAGTCGTGTCTTACTCTTTGCGACTCCATGAACTGCAGCACGCCAGGCTTCCCTGTCCATCACCAACTCCAGGAGTTTACCCAAACTCATGTCCATTGAGTCAGTGATGCCATCTAACCATCTCATCCTCTGTTGTCCCCTTCTCCTCTTGCCCTCAATCTTTCCGAGCATCAGGGTCTTTTCAAATGAGTCAGCTCTTTGCATCAGGTGGCCAAAATATTGGAGTTTCAGCTTCAACATCAGTCCTTCCAATGAATATTCAGGACCCATTTCATTTCGGATGGACTGGTTGGATCTCCTTGCAGTCCAAGGGACTCTCAAGAGTTTTCTCCAACACCACAGTTCAAAGGTATCAATTCTTTGGCACTCAGCTTTCTTTATAGTCCAACTCTCACAGCCATACATGACTATTGGAAAAACCATAGCCTTGACTGCTGCTGCTGCTGCTAAGTCACTTCAGTCGTATCCGACTCTCTGCGACCCCATAGACGGCAGCCCACCAGGCTCCCCTGTCCCTGGGATTCTCCAGGCAAGAACACTGGAGTGGGTGGCCATTTCCTTCTCCAATGCATGAAAGTGAAAAGTGAAAGTGAAGTCGATCAGTCATTTCTGACTCTTAACGACCCCATTGACTGCAGACGGACTTTTTTGGCAAAGTAATGTCTCTGGTTTTTAAAATGCTGTCTAGGTTGGTCATAACTTTCCTTCCAAGGAGTAAGTGTCTTTTAATTTCATGGCTGCAATCACCATCTGCAGTGATTTTGGAGCTGCCCCCCCACAAAAAAAAATAAAGTCAGCCACTGTTTCCACTGTTTCCCCATCTATTTGCCATGAAGTGATGGGATCAGATGCCATGATCTTAGTTTTCTGAATGTTTCTTTAAGCCAACTTTTCCACTCTCCTCTTTCACTTTCACCAAGAGGCTCTTTAGTTCTTCTTCACTTTTTGCTATAAGAGTGGTGTCATCTGCATATCTGAGGTTATTGATATTTCTCCCAGCAATCTTGATTCCAGCTTGTGCTTCTTTCTTTCTCATGATGTACTCTGCATATAAATTAAATAAGCAGTGTGACGATATACAGCCTTGACGTACTCCTGTTCCTATTTGGAACCAGTCTGTTGTTCCATGTCCAGTTCTAACTGTTGCTTCCAGACCTGCATACAGGTTTCTTAAGAGGCAGGTCAGGTGGTCTGGTATTCCCGTCTCTTTCAGAATTTTCCACAGTTTATAGTGATCTACACAAAGGCTTTGGAATAGTCAATAAAGCAGAAGTAGATGTTGTTCTGGAACTCTTTTTTCAATGATCCAACAGATGTTGGCAATTTGATCTCTGGTTCCTCTGCCTTTTCTAAAACCAGCTTGAACATCTGGAAGTTCATGGTTCACATACTACTGAAGCCTGGCCTGGAGAATTTTGAGCAAAGGCCCTTCACAGAATGGTACAAACCACCTGTCTAATCACAAGTCCAGTTTTCATACATGGTCTCCAAATACTGAGAATTCTCTTTGTCTTTCACTCTTAGAAGCCTTTGCTCATGCTATTCCCTGGGTCTAGGATGACTTTCCTTCTTTTTCCCAATTATTCTTATCATGCTATATCTAACTCAATTTCCATCTTTCCTCTGAATCACTTCTAGACTTTCTCATGCTAAGATAATTATTTTAATTTTCCACATTTAACTCCCTGCACATGCATGCCATCCTGGAAAGTTTATGTTTATGCATCTGTCTCCCACAGGTGACCTTCAAGGAAGGTCACTGGTACACAGTAAGTGCTTGGTGAGTATTCAACAAGTGAATGAAACAATGAACTTTAACTTCCAACAATGTGTCCCAACAGAGACAACACTAATGTGTTACAGGAACTAACTCATCTAAACTAATGACCTTGCTTATGATTTCACCAAGAAAGCAACATGAAGAACATAAGAGCCCAATATCACATCTACCTAGGTACTTACAAGTACACTCACAAACTCCACCTCTCCTCGTGTTACTAATGTTCCCTGCCCCTATCCAAGGCCACCCCCTCTACACATCTACCTGTTTGTTTCCCCTACCAGATCCCTTCCACTGTCACCTACTCAAGCATTTCGCTCCAGCAACTGTTGTCTATTTTTTCTGCATTACCAAAATTTGGAAGTTAAAGGTAAACAGAACCAGGAGCTGACTGTGGCTCCAATCCTTATTGCCAAATTCAGACTTAAATTGGAGAAACTAGGGAAAACCACTAGACCATTCAGTTATGACATAAATCAAATCCCTTTTTGATTATACAGTGGAAGTGACACATAGATTCAAGGGATTAGATCTGATAGACAGAGTGCCTGAAGAACTATGAATGGAAGTTTGTGACATTGTACAAGAGGCAGTGATCAAGACCATCACCAAGAAAAAGAAAGGCAAAAAGGCAAAATGGTTGTCTGAGGAGGCCTTACAAATAGCTGAGAAAAGAGGAGAAGAGAAAGGCAAAGGAGAAAAGGAAAGATATACCCATTTGAATGCAGAGTTCCAAAGAAGAGCAAGGAGCGGTAAGAAAGTCTTCGTCAGTGATCAATGCAAAGAAATCAAGGAAAACAATAGAATGGGAAAGACTATAGATCTCTTCAAGAAAATTAGAGATACCAAGGGAAACTTTCATGCAAAGTTAGGCACAATAAAGGACAGAAATGGTATGGACCTAACAGAAGCAGAAGATATTAAGAAGAGGTGGCAAGAATATGCAGAAGAACTATACAAAAAAGATCTTCATGACCCAGATAACCACAATGGTGTGATCACTCACGTAGAGCCAGACATCCTGGAATGCGAAGTCAAGTGGGCTTAGGAAGCATCACTATGAACAAAGTTAGTGGAGGTGATGGAATTCCAGTTGAGCTATTTCAAATCCTAAAAGATGATGACATGAAAGTGCTGCATTCAATATGCCAGCAAATTAGGAAAACTTGGCAGTGGCCAGAGGACTGGAAAAGGTCACTGTTCATTCCAGTCCCAAAGAAAGGCAATGCTGAACAATGTTCAAACTACTGCACAATTGCACTCATCTCACACGCTAGCAAAGTAATGCTCAAAATTCTCCAAGCCAGGCTTCAACAGCACATGAATTGTGAACTTCCAGATGTTCAAGCTGGATTTAGAAAAGGCAGAGGAGCCAGAGGTTAAATTGCCAACATCCGTTGGATCACTGAAAAAGCAAGAGAGTTCCAGAAAAACATCTACTTCTGCTTTATTGCCTATGCCAAAGCCTTTGACTGTGTGGATCACAACAAACTGGAAAATTCTTCAAGAGATGGGAATACCAGATCACCTTACTGCCTCTTGAGAAATCTGTATGCAGGTCAAGAAGCAACTTTTAGAACTGGATCTGAAACAACAGACTTGTTCCAAATCAGGAAAGGACTACGTCAAGGCTGTATATTGTCACCCTGCTTATTTAACTTATATGCAGAGTACATCATGAGAAACATTGGACTGGACTGGAGGAAGCACAAGCTGGAATCAAGATTGCTGGGAGAAATATCAATAACCTCAGATATGCAGATGACACCACCCTTATGGCAGAAGTGAAGAAGAACTAACGAGCCTCTTGATGAAAGTGAAAGAGGAGAGTGAAAAAGTTGGCTTAAAACTCAATATTTAGAAAACGAAGATCATGGCTCCTGGTCCCTTCACTTCATGGCAAATAGGGAAACAGTGGAAACTGTGGGAGACTTTGTTTTTGGGGGCTCCAAAATCACTGTAGAATGTGACTGAAGCCATGAAATTAAAAGATGCTTACTCCTTGGAAGGAAAGTTATGACCAACCTAGACAGTTTATCAGAGACATTACTTTGCCAATAAAGGTCTGTATAGTTCAAGCTATGGTTTTTCCAGTCATCATGTATGGATGTGAAAGTTGGACTATAAAGAAAGCTGAGCACTGAAGAATCAATGCTTTTGAACTGTGGTGTTTGAGAAGACTCTTGAGAGTCCCTTGGACTGTAAGGAGATCCAACCAGTCCATCCTAAAGGAGATCAGTCCTGAATATTCATTGGAAGGACTAATGCTGAAGATGAAACTCTAATACTTTGGCCACCTGATGCAAAAAACTGACTCATTTGAAAAGACCCCAATGCTGGGAAAGATTGAAGATGGGAGGAGAAGGGGACAACAGAGGATGAGATGGTTGGATGGCATCACTGACTCTATGGACATGAGTTTGAGTAAACTCCAGGAGTTGGTGATGGACAGGGAGGCCTGGCATGCTGCAGTACATGGGGTCACAAAGAGTCAGATACCACTGAGCAACTGAACTAAACTGAAAATATTCTAGTTTATCATATCATTTCAGAATGAAATATGAATAAAAACACATTAATTCTTCAATTATACAAAAAAGAAAATGCTCTTGGCTCCACTTTCTTTTTCTACCACTACTTCATTTTTCTCATTTCCTCAACACAGTTGTCTCTGTTTCTGATTCTTTATCATCCCTTCTTTCTTAAACTTCATTCAGTCAGGCCATTGCCCTAACCACGCCACTGAAACTGCTCCTGTGAAGGCCTCCATGACCTCCAATTGTTCTCAGTTGTCATCATGCCTGACAGATCAGAAGAAGTGGATCCCTCTTCCCTGTGTGTTTGTGTGTGCACTACTTTTTAAAATCTTGACTTACAAGATGCCACACTCTCCAAGTTTTCCCCCAATTTCATGGGCCTCTCCTTCTACCACTCTTTTGCTGGTATCTCTTTTTCTTCCAGACTTTTTAACATTAGAATGAGCCAAGGATCAGTCTTTGGAAGACTTTTCTTCTCAAGCTACACTCACTCCTTAAATGATCTCCTTCAATTTAACAGATTTCAAAATTTATCTCTAAACTTGATTTCTCTTTTAAACTCCAGACTCATATCCAACTGTATTTTCCATATCTCCATATAATGCATATATATATATATTCCATGTGAATATATATATTAGCATTATATATTATACATATATTAGCATTTTTATATATTTATTTGGCTGAGTTGGGTCTTTGTTGCGTTGTGTGGGATCTTTCGTTGCAATGCACGGACTCTCCAGTTGTTGTGCACTGGTTCAGTAGTTGCAGCATATGGGCTTCCATGTGAATATTTAACAAGCATCTCAAATGTAACACACTAAAACAAAACCCATAATCTCCTTCCCCAAATCTATTCTACCCACAGATGCTCCCTTCTCATTTAAGGAAACTCCTCCGGCATGTTCAGGTCAAAGAACTTGGAGCTATCATTAACAATATTTTTTCTTCCATGCCCCATATTCAATCCTTCATTAAATTGTGTTGACTTTGTCTTCAGAACATCTAAATTCTGACCACTTCTCACCATCTCCATCTACTTCCTGCCACCACCATTTTTACCGAGATTACTGGAACAGCCTCTTAACTGGTGTTCCTACTTCAACTCTTGTCACATATTGCCCCTTTAAAGGACTATTCTCAATACATCATTTACAGTGATTATGGTAAAGCAATATAAGTCAGATAAAAAGCTTTACATAGCTGCCATCCCACCACAGTAAATGCCAAAGCCCTTACAATGTCTTGAAAAGACCTACATGACCTGATGTTCCACCTGCCCTGCTGACCTCATTTCCTACTGTCCTCCCACTCAGTCGTTCCACGTAGCCACTGGCTTCCTTGCTGCTGCTGGAACATACCAGCCGTGGTCCACCCTAATGGCTACTATGCTTATTGCTCCCTTTGCTGAAAACACTTTTCCCCAGATATCCACATAGTTTCCTTACTTCCTTCACAGTGAAGCACTATGATGATCCTATTTAAAATTCCAATCCACTTCTTTCTCTTCATCCCCTGTCTACAGCCTCTCCACATTCCTTACTTCCCTTAATTGCTTGATTTTCCTCCACAGCATTTTAGGATGACCATTGTCCTGATTTATCTCTCTTTACCCATTGAAATTACTGGTAGTTTTGTGATAGTTATTCATGATAGTTTCGTGATAGTGAAATTACTGATAGTTTCACTCTCAGAGGTGTCCTGGTTTGGACAATAAATTATTAACTTACTTTTAATTACCTAGTATACTAAGTATTTTACTTGATAATTTTGCTTATGCATACACCCCCACCCTCTGCTTTCTAATCGTCATGTTACAGCTTAATGTAAACCCTATTAAAGTAGGAAGTTTTCTGTTTCGGTCCTTACCTGATCTCCAACACCTAGAGTAGTGCCAGCACATGGTAGGTGCTCAATAAATATTTGTAGAATGAACTAATTTGCATTTTACAAATAACAGCAGAGGCAATTGCACCTCTATCTGGTTGCCTTTCTTTGTAAAAGACCAGGTCTTTGCCTCAGTCTCAGGACAGTGCTCATAACCCAGGACAGAGAACCTATTAATACTTTATTTCCAGATCCTGTTTTTTTTTTTATTTTATTTTTAAACTTTACATAATTGTATTAGTTTTGCCAAATATCAAAATGAATCCATCACAGGTATACATGTGCTCCCCATCCTGAACCCTCCTCCCTCCTCCCTCCCCATACCATCCCTCTGGGTCGTCCCAGTGCACTAGCCCCAAGCATCCAGTATCATGCATTGAACCTGGACTGGCATCTCGTTTCTGATTTTCAGCAAAGAAGCTGCAGTGAATCAAGGAATCAAAAGAGGAATGTCAGTTTGTAAAGTTCATGCCATCAGAAATCTTAGAAATATGATCTGTCTACCTCAGCCTCATGGCTAGGAGATAAAGAAAGACATTCTTTATATGTAATCACTGATCACACCATTGCCAAAGCCCTGCCCCCGCCAAGGCATAATGACTGTTTTCAGTGTCACAGGGAGGAAAACACACATTAGCCAGACAGCAGGTTTCGGACGCATGCCTGTGACATTATCTCTAATCATACACAGTCTATTTCATATCCGCTTTTTTGTGGGCTTCACAACGTATAATTATTGCCGGCAGGAAAAAAGAAAAAAACGGTAGTGAAATGTTAGAAGGGAGGGGTATCAATAGGAGGGAAAATTCTTCCTGATAGCAATAAACTGTGAGCACAAGATAGGCCAGAGCTTATTAGAAAATATTAGAAACTATATTTGGATTAAAGTTAAGAAAAATGAATTGTATATAGTGGTGAGACTGTGCAAGCCAGAGAGACCTTATAAGGCTTTTGGACTGTCTCATTATATTGTGTGTCTGTGACACTGGAAAGAAGTTAGTGGGAAGTTATAAAATGTGTCAAATTTAAGGTCCAGACTACTGCTGCTGCTTCGTTGCTCAGTCATGTCCATCTCTTTATGACCCCATGGACTGTAGCCCGCCAGGCTCCTCTGTCCATGGGGATTTTCCAGGCAAAGTATTGGAGTGGGTTGCCGTGCTCTCCTCCAGGGGATCTTCCCAACCCAGGGATTGAACCCAGGTCTCCCGCACTGCAGATGGATTCTTTACCATCTGAGCCACAAGAGAAGCCCAAGGTCCAGACTAGATATTTCATAAGTCCTTAGAGGACTTGGAAGGACCTCTGAGGTTAATGAGCTAAACTTCCTTTTATAAAAGAGGGGAAGGATCTGCAGGACAAGGACTCAAATCCAGGCATCTGGATTCAGAACACAGCTGATCTGTCTACAGAAGGCAATAGTAATAGGGAGCCTTGCTTGTACATCACTTACCCTGGGTCTTGGAGTGGGAGAACTTTCCTCTAAGCACAGCCCTGGGACAAAACAATGGCAGAGTTCTGAGAATATCATGATGTTGAGATGGGGAACCCTTCTGGATTCAGTGATCTTGGCACTGTGGGCTTGTGTGTGTGTGTATATGTGTGTGTGTGTGTATATGTGTATGTATGTGTGTGTGCATGTATGGTGTGTGTACATCCATGCCTCCTGACAGCTGAATTGGAAAGCTGGAGAACAGGGCTATAAGAAGAATCAAACCCCACAGACTGACAGGTTTCATTCCTGCTATCCCCTAACCAGGTGCTGACGTATCCTTTGTCCCTATCTCACTTAGACTTACCCATTCTTCAAGGCTGCCATCGAGGTTCCCCCTTCCCACATCCAGAACACAGAGGGTGAGGAACCAGTAGCTTAGCCTCCAAGCTTCAGTGTGTCACACCAACCTGTATCACCTCCTAGAATTATCTTTACTAATTGTAAAATCTTTTTCTCTCTGAATTGTGGCTTTTATCAATACATATGTAAAAATCCCTACCTTTGCAGGATTGTGGTGATAAATAATATTTTGTTTTAAAGGGACTAGTGTAGTCAGATAATTTACTGGAATAAAAATCTGTATATGTTCTTGCATTGTCCCTTCTTTTTGGGTTCCAAGCAATAGCTAGGCTACTAGTCTTTGCTTTGCTGGGGATTTTTGAAGAAGAGGAAAGCAGAGCTATATTCTTCTGTTTAGGAGTCAACTGTATTCTTTCATTTTTATGTAAGCCAGAATGCACTTAAGACTATACACTATGGATATCCTTGAGGGAAAAAGTAGGAGAGGGGAAGATGGCTCTGGGCTTAAGGCTGGGGGATGTTATTTCTCCAACAGCGAGGAGATGAAGGTCAGCACATTTGTTACCTGTACTTCACTCTGTAGAAACATCATAGGGTTTTCTCAGGTTTGTTGGCTGTGGGTTTATGGTCTGTGGACTCATCAGAAATGATTATGACCCAATCAGTGCATGGAAGCAGCAGTACAGGGGCATGAAGAAAAGGGAAATGGGTGGACCAGTGGGTGCTGGTTGGGACCAATGACCAATAATCAGAGAGGCTACCCCAATGCTTCTGACACTTTGCAGCCACATGAGATCCTGGGATCTTAGCAAAGCATGTAGGTGGGAAGCCCCAGTAATATCAGAGATTCACTTTACTACCAGATAAGGGATACAAGTTCAATTTAAATGTTTTTAGTATAAAATGAAATATATTTCTCATACTCCTAAGTTTTTAGACCAATATTCGCACACATAATAGTGTCATGAGGCCTATCAAGGAGCAATGTTCCATAAATGGCAGATATTATCATAATTACTACAGTACATACTAAATGTATTTGAATAAATAAAAATCATAGGGTGGATTATCTCAGTAGAGATCTAGGAGGCAGGTCAAAGCAGGTAAAAAACATGAGCAAAGTATCAGAAGGAAACTAAACTCAAGGAACTGAAACAGCAGAATCAAAAGCACAAGACCCCATTTTCTGAAGATTGTCTTCTAAAACTTTCACTGAGCACGTATTTTGGAGCAGCAACTGAGTTGGATTTTGGAGTCTCAACAATGAATCAAACATGATCCCTGGCATTGAACCTTCAGTCTGGTGGGGGACATAAACACATAAAGAGATTATTTTAGTTTAGCGGGCTTGTAGCTGTCCTAGGGACATTTGGCCATAGGCCAGATTCCTGTTTTAGCTCAACTGCCAGGCAAGGGTCTTTGTTAAATAAAATTAGGCCTTAGGCTTATTGGGGTGACTAAGGGAAGTAACCCACTGACCAAGTAGGAAATTTGGTGACAGGAAGAAGAAGGTATTTCCCAGCACAGGCACTGCAGAAAAATTTTGTTACATGCCCAGCTTTTAGCTAGGACAGTCAGATTCCCAATCCTGAACTTTTCTCATTATGTCATGCTATTTCCAGTAATGACCCTAGGAATTAATAGCTTGTATTCTACTAAGGAAAGAGAAATAAAAATTAGAATCTATACTGTACTAGCTTTCCAGAGCTGCCATTTATATATATATGTGTGTGTGTGTGTGTGTGTGTGTGTGTGTGTGTGTGTATGTGTGTGTGTGTATCTCACAAGCTAGGTAACTTACAACAGAGATTTATTCTCTCACAGTTCTGGAGGTTAAAAATTGGATATCAATAGTTTGCAAGGCCATGTTTCCTCCAGAACTTCTAGGGAAGTATGTTCCTTGTATCTCCCAGCTTCTCACAGTTGCCAGCAGTCCTTGAAGTCCCTTGGATTATGGCAGCATTACTTAAATCTCTGCCTTTGCCACGTGTGTTCTTCCTGGGTATCACTGTGTCTGTGCCTTCACATGGCCCTCTGATAAAGACACCACTCATGGAATTTACGGCTCACTCTAATCCAGGTTGATCTTAACTTGAGTACATCTGCTAGGACCCTATTTTCCAGGAAGGGCACATTCACATATGCCAGGGGTAAGGACTTCAACATAACTTTGAGGGGCATGTACATTTCGATCCACAACACACACCTTCAAAATACACACAGACAGACAGAAAAGCGTAGTCTCCTGGAGTTCATTTGCCAGTTCTAGTTTCATCTGTCTGTCAGACACTACTTGACATCCCTAAAGGCACCCTGGTGAAATAAGAAGCCTGCACTGAAGGAATGAGTACCTGCCTGACAGCTCTTACTGCTCAGTTGGCTTTAGACCTTCCTGCTCCAGTGGGTGTTCTGGACCATGACAGAGTGGCTAGAGGTAGGAGAGAATCTGCCAAACTAAAATGTACCCAGTTCAACACTTCATTCTATGATGAGGAAACCAAGGACCATGGAAGGGAAAGAAGTTGTTGAAAGTTTCATCAGACAATGGCCATAAGAAGCCTGAATGTTCCCTGATGATAGCCAAAATCCAGAAGCTGATCTGAGAAAGAAATAATATTAACAATACTTCAGGAGCTTTCAGAAGTTTTAGCTGACTTCAAAATATGTAAATCCTTTGCCCCGGCAACTTTACTCTTAGGAAATTAATCTAATGAAGTGGTGAAGATTACGCTACAAGGAAATTTGTCAGAGTACTATTAATAATGACAATGTAAATGGTTACTATAACTGAACATTTATGTCAGACATTGTACTAGATGCTTTGTATAAATTCTCATTTATTCCTCAAAACTATATTTCTTTTTTTTAATATGAAAAAAGACACTCTGACTCCAAAACCTTGGCTCTTAAAATCATCAAGTCGAATAGGTGGCAAGAATATACAGAACTATACAAAAAAGACCTTCATGACCCAGATAATCACAGTAGTGTGATCACTCACCTAGAGCCAGACATCCTGGAATGTGAAGTCAAGTGGGCCTTAGAAAGCATCACTACAAATAAAGCTAGTGGAGGTGATGGAATTCCAGTTGAGCTATTTCAAATCCTAAAAGATGATGCTGTGAAAGTGCTGCACTCAATATGCCAGCCAATTTGGAAAACTCAGCAGTGGCCACAGGACTGAAAAGGGTTAGTTTTCATTCCAATCCCAAGGAAAGGCAGTGCCAAAGAATGCTCAAACTACTGCATAATTGCACTCATCTCACACGCTAGTAATGCTCAAAATTCTCCAAGCCAGGCTTCAACAGTACCTGAACCGTGAACTTCCATATGTTCAAACTGGATTTAGAAAAGGCAGAGGAACCAGAGATCAAATTGCCAACATCCGTTGGATCACTGAAAAAACAAAGGAGTTCCAGAAAAATATCTACTTCTGCTGTATTGAATATGCCAAAGCCTTTGACTGTATGGATCACAACAAACTGGAAAATTTTTCAAGAGATAGGGATTCCAACCACCTGACCTGCCTCTTGAGAAATTTGTATGCAGGTCAGGAAGCAACAGCTAGAACTGGACATGGAACAACAGACTGATTCCAAATAGGAAAAGGAGTATGACAACCCACTCCAGTACTCTTGCCTGGAGAATCCTATGGACAGAGGAACTTGGTAGGCTGCAGTCCATGGGGTCGCTAAGAGTCAGACACGACTGAGCAACTTCACTTTCACTTTTCACTTTCATGCATTGGAGAAGGGAATGGCAACCCACTCCAGTGTTCTTGCCTGGAGGATCCCAGGGATAGGGTAGCCTGGTGGGCTGACATCTATGGGGTCGCAGAGAGTCGGACACGACTGAAGCAGCAGCAGCAGCAGCAAGGCTGTATATTGTCACCCTACTTATTTAATTTATATGCAGAGTACATCATGAGAAATTCTGGGCTGGATGAGGCACAAGCTGGAATCAAGATTGTCGGGAGAAATATCAATAACCTGAGATATGCAGATGACACCACCCTTATGACAGGAAGTGAAGAAGAACTAAAGAGCCTCTTGATGAAAATGAAAGAGGAGAGTGAAAAAGGTGGATTAAAACTCAACATTCAGAAAACTAAGATCATGGGATCTTGTCCCATCACTTCATAGCAAATAGATGGGGAAACAATGGAAACAGTGACGCAGACTTTATTTTCTTGGGCTCCAAAATCACTGGAGATGGTGACTGCAGCCATGAAATTAAAAGATGCTTGCTCCTTGGAAGAAAAGTTATGACTAACCTAGACAGCATATTAAAAAGCAGAGACATTACTTTGCCAACAAAGGGCCATCTAATAGTCAAAGCTATGGTTTTTCCAATAGTCATGCATGGATGTGAGAGTTGGACTGTGAAGAAAGCTGAGCACCGAAGAATTGATGATTTTGAAATGTTGTGTCGGAGAAGACTCTTGAAAGTCCCTTGGACTGCAAGGAGATCCAACCAGTCTATCCTAAAGGAAATCAGTCCTGAATATTCATTGGAAGGACTGATGATAAAGTTGAAACTCCAATACGTTGGTCACCTCATGCGAAGAGCTGACTCATTTGAAAAGACCCTGATTCTGGGAAAGATTGAAGGAGGGAAGAGAAGGGAACAACCGAGGATGAGATGGCTGGATGGCATCACCGACTCAATGGTTTGAGTTTGAGTAAACTCCGGTAGTTGGTGATGGACAGGGAGGCCTGGCGTGCTGCAGTCCGTGGTGTTGCAAAGAGTCACATGCGACCTAACGACTGAACTGACTGATCAAGTCATCTTCAGCAACCCCAGATGGAAATGCCAATGACTGGGGATCAGTTATAAAATGAAGTTGCTCCATATAATGAAACACAGAAAGTCATTATGCATGGTGCTATAGATAAGTATTAGTGGTATAATAAAAAGTATTAGTGTATATTTAAAAAAGACAAAAAGATAGTAAACTTGTATAGCCACTGTAGAAAATAGTATGGAGATTTCTCAAAAAACTAAAAGCAGAACTATTATAAGACACAGCAATTCCACTGCTAGGTATATATCCAAAAAACCAAAAACACTAATTCAAAATGATATATGGACCCCAAAGATCATACCAGCATTATTTAAAATTGTCAAGATACAGAAGTAACCTAAGTGTCCATCAACAGACAAGTAAATAAAGAAGATATATTCATACATGCAATAGGATACTACTCAGCCATAAAAAGCGATGAAATTTTGCCACTTGTAGCAACAAGGATAGATTTGGAAGGCATTATGCTATGGTTTTTCCAGTGGTCATGTATGAATGTGAGAGTTGGACTGTGAAGAAAGCTGAGCACCGAAGAATTGATGCTTTTGAACTGTGGTGTTGCAGAAGACTCTTGAGAGTCCCTTGGACTGCAAGGAGATCCAACCAGTTCATTCTAAAGGAGATCAGTCCTGGGATTTCTTTGGAAGGCATGATGCTAAAGCTGAAACTCCAGTACTTTGGCCACCTCATGCGAAGAGTTGACTCATTGGAAATGACTCTGATGCTGGGAGGGATTGGGGGCAGGAGGGGAAGGGAACAACAGAGGATTAGATGGCTGGATGGCATCACCAACTCAATGGATGTGAGTCTGAGTGAACTCCAGGAGTTGGTGATGGACAGGGAGGCCTGGCGTGCTGCGATTCATGGGGTCGCAAAGAGTCGGACATGCTTCTTCAGCGTTACTGGTTGGGGTATAGACTTGGATTACTGTGATATTGAATGGTTTGCCTTGGAAATGAACAGAGATAATTTTGTCATTTTTGAGATTGCACCCAAGTACTGCATTTTGGACTCTTTTGTTGACCATGATGGCTACTCCATTTCTTCTAAGGGATTCCTGCCCACAGTAGTAGATATAATGGTCATCTGAGTTAAATTCACCCATTCCAGTCCATTTTAGTTTGCTGATTCCTAGAATGTCGACGTTCACTCCTGCCATCTCCTGTTTGATCACTTCCAATTTGCCTTGATTCATGGGCCTAACATTCCAGGTTCCTATGCAATATTGCTCTTTACAGCATCGGACCTTGCTTCTATCACCAGTCACATCCACAAGTGGGTGTTGTTCTTGCTTTGGCTCCATTCTTTCTGGAGTTATTTCTCCACTGATCTCCAGTAGCATATTGGGCACCTACTGACCTGGGGAGTTCCTCTTTCAGTATCCTATCATTTTGCCTTTTCATACTGTTCATGGGGTTCTCAAGGCAAGAATACTGAAGTGGTTTGCCATTCCCTTCTCCAGTGGACCACATTCTAAAAAAAAAAAAAAAATATATATATATATATATATATATATATATATATATATATAAGTAGACTTACAGATGTAGAGAACAAATTAGTAGTTACCAGTATGGGGTGAGGGGCAACAAAGGAATGGGAGAGTGGGAGGAACAAATTACTGGATGTAAGATAGGCTCAAGGAAATGTTGTGCAGCACAGAGAATATAGTCAATATTTTGTAATAATTGTGAATGGAAAATAATCTTTACATTGTGTAAGAAATAAAAAGAAATTAATAAGGCAGATTTCAAGGCATTACTTACTATAATTATGTGAGTATGTGCAGTGGTTAGAGTGGACAGATAAATACATGTAAAAACTCTAACCCTCATTACCTCCAAGTGATGGGATTATGAGAGTTTTACTTTTGATCTTCTCTATAATTCTTCTGCAATGAACGATAAATTAATGTAATGACTGAAAAAGGATGTTTTGTTTGCAAGACAAAAAGACTCCCAGTAGGCAGGGAGAGAGCATTTGCTGAAAGGATGTTTCTAAGATGGCAGCTTCAGCTCATGCATGCGCTCTAGCACCATAGCTTCACCTCTCCAGACAAGATCCATTTCCTACGTGGCATACGGAAAACCGCAACTTCTACAGTAAAAGAGGTGCATGGCATTGGACTTAGCAGGAGCACCTGGGCAGCAAAGGCTCCTGAGCACTTGAGTATCAGAGGGACGTCAGGACATGTTGCTTCTGCCTCGTGGCTAGCGGCATCCAATAATATTCCACCATGTCCTTTTCTTCTTTTTTCTCCGAAAGAAGATGCAGCAGGTAAAGCTTCTGATTGAATTCCATCTTGATTTCATTAAATATTCATAAAGGCCAATTAAAAGAGGAGAGAAAGAGGCCGTGAGGCAGCTGCTTCTATCATCCTGTCAGAGGTCAGCTGGCTGATCGTCAGGCATGGACCAGCCAGTGGTCAATATGGCCATGACCTTTCTGCCCTCTCCTCTGGGGTTACTTCTCACCATCCCAGCAAGGGACTCAGGACCGCCACGGAAGGAGAGGCAGGAACCAGGCAAGGAGAAACGGCTAATAATTCTGACAGCAAGGTGCTTAGTGCATAGAATGCAAAATGCAAATACAGGGAAACATCCTCAATCACTGCGGGAATGGAAATCTTTCTCTAATGAGCGATGACGATGGGAGTGCTGATTGCACTGAAGAAAAACTGCTTAAAATTCATAATCAATCAACCAACTTGATTTTAACCTTTTGTAGCTAAGCCGTCCCATTCCAGCTTCCTTTATTGGCCGACTGGAGCTCATCTCTTCCCATCTCTTACCCCCACCTAGCTGGGACAGAAGATGCCACTGAGAGATCTGAGCATATCAGAAAGACAGAGGGGAAGGACCTAGGAAAGCTAAGGTCCTAGAGGCCAGAAACCTGACACTGTTACATGGTCAGTGGCAGTACACTGGCTTGCTTGCCTGCATCAGATGAAATTGATGAAATTTGTGAAAGAAGATGTACCGGAAGTCCAGAGCTAGGTTTGGGACTGCGCTTTGCTGGTGTGAGCTGTGTGACATTGGAACAAAGTATTTACACTATTTGGATACTGCAGATTCCATACTTTAAAAAGACAATAATTACGTCTTCCTCCTTGCTTCACAGGGTTTTTTTGAGACTAAAATAACAGAAAGGATATAAAAGTGTTTTGAAAATGGTAACATACCCTGTCACTATTATATTTCTCCTTTCCATTTTTCAAGCCCCTAAGTTCTTCCCCTCCAAACCATATTCCACACAGGTGTTGGAAAGATATTTTTAAAAACTGAATCTGATTTTGCTATTTCCCTGTTTAACCCTTCCCACACTGTCCTTTGAACAAAGTTTAAGCAGTAAGCCTGGCACCCAGGAACCTTCACAGTTTGGGGCACTTGCCTTCTTTTATCTGAGCTTCAGTTTTCTGATTTATAAAACAAGAAACTTATACCTACCTTGGAAGACTTTTGTGATTAAAATTCACATCTGTAAAAGGAACAGCTGGTGCATGATAGATGCTTGGTATAGCTTAATTATTACCTTATTAAGTTTCACAACAACTTTGAAAGGTAGGTAGAGAAGGGGTAATTTTTACCCTGATTTTACTAATGAGATATGAGAAGCCCAGAAAGGTTAAGATGTTGGATTACAGCCATACAGCTAGAATTCAGAGCTGAGATTTCACTCCTGGGAGTTTGGCTCCTGAGGGTGGGGGATGGAGGAGCAGGTGTGGAGAAACCCCAGGTTGCCATCAGGGAATGGTTCTTTTCTGAGATGCTTCAGTCAAGCCCCAAAGGTATGGAATACAGCTTTATTTTCTAACATAACACAAGGCCTTAGGTCATAGTGCTAGCCTCATAACCTAGGAGGATAACTTCTCTTGCCTCATTTCAAACTGCTAGAAAATAAAATGAAGCAGGGGTTCCCTCATGGTGTGCTGCTGCTGCTGCTAAGTCGCTTCAGTCGTGTCCGACTCTGTGTGACCCCATAGACGGCAGCCCGTCAGGCTCCCCCGTCCCTGGGATTCTCCAAGCAAGAACACTGGAGTGGGTTGCCATTTCCTTCTCCAATGCATGAAAGTGAAAAGTGAAAGTGAAGTCGCTCAGTTGTATCCAACTCCTAGCGACCCCATGGATTGCAGCCTACCAGAGTCCTCTGTCCATGACATTTGCCAGGCAAGAGTACTGGAGTGGGTGTAGTGGTTAAGAATCTGCCTTATAGATTCTTGTAGAACCAATGCAGGTGACATCGGTTCAATCCCTGGTCTGGGAAGATCCCACGTGCCACAGGGAAATTAAGTCCACGCACCACAACTACTTGAGCTAGTGCTCTTGAGCATGCAAACTGCAACTACTGGCCCGCGTGCTACCACTACTGAAGCCCCAGCACCTGGAGCCTGTGCTCCACAGCAGGAAAAGCCACCGCAGTGAGAAACCCACGCACCTCAACTAGAGAGTAGCCCGCACTTGCCATGATTAGAGAAAGCCCTCACATAGCAACGAAGACTCAGCACGCCCAAAGATACAAATAAATAAATATAAATTCTTATAATAAAATAAAATGAAACAAAGAGAGCTTCTGTTATGCTAAGCAGCTGCTTAAACAAAGAAGGAAGATGAAATTTCCTACCAATAATAGTTTTGCTTGTTTGTTTATTGCTCAATTTCTAATCTGGGCTTATTTTAAGGCAACAAAGACAAACTGAATGAAAATGCTTGTACGTGAATTATTGCAAATGAATGTATCATTCAGAGATGATTTCTTTAAGACACTGGACACTACGCAGGGTGGCTGGATGAACGCTGGGCACAGAGGCAGGAAACCTGTATCTAGTCTCTCTTGGTTAACCTTGTCTTTCCTGGTCTCCCTGCCCATCAACTCAGGCTTCCTCCTAGTACCAGATCCACCTTGATATGAAGCAAAAGAGAAAGCACTCCAAAAATTCTGCTCTATTCATTCCTTCAGTAGTTTAACAAGCATTATTGAGCACCTATCTTGTGCCAAGATTTTTACTAGATAGAGTACAAAGTTAGGCAAACAGACAGAGATTCTGTTCATATGAGGACAATCTACATGCTACAGACATTTTAAAATAACCACAGATTCACATATATGATTTCACTATTTAGTAAATATCATGAAAGAAAAATATTGGGAGCTATGGAAAACTTAAAGGAGGAGCTGATGTAGCTGGGGGTGGGGGTGGGCCTAAGCAAGGTTTTCATGAGGAGGAGACATTTTGAGTTAAGAAGGCAGACAGATGTGAGTGGAGTGGGGTTGGAGTGCTCCTGTCAGAGGGTTAGGGTTAGGGTTACTAAAGACCTTGAGGTAGGAGAGAACAATGACACATTCATGGATCTGAAAGAGACTAGGGTGCCTATAGTGCAGAGATGGGGACCAGGAACAATGAGGCCAGAAAGGAGGGGACAGTCTAGACCCCACAGAGCTTTCTAAGCCACAAAATATAATTGGGGAAGGCAGTTAGTCTGAGCATGTGGGAAGCCACTGAAGAGTTTAAAAGATGGATGGGCATGATGAGATTTTTATTGCCAAAAAAAAAAAAAAAAATCACTAAATCCCAGGAGGCTTTGTTATAAAAAAAAAAAAAAAGAAAGAAAAGACACACTAATTTTGAAATCCATTTGGAAATGCAAAGGACCTAGAATAGCCAAAAAAGCTTTGAAAAAGAACAAAGTTGAAGTACTAACACTCCCTGATTTCAAGACTTATTATAAACCTACAGTAATCAAGACAGCATGGTTTTGGCATAATTAGATCCATGAAATAGGATAGAGTTCAGAAATAGACATAGTCATATATAGACAACTAATTTTCAACAAAAATGGGAAGGCAGTTCAGTGAAGAAAAAACAATCTCTTCAACAAATGGAGCCAGGACAATTGGTTGTCCATATGGGAAAAATAATTTTGATCCATACCTCATATGAAAATGAACTCAAAATGGCTTATAGACCTAAATATCAAACATGGAACTCTAAAACTTCTAGAAGAAAACATAAAAGAAAAATCTCTGTAACCTTGAACTAGTCAAAGATTTCTTAGATAAAATACCAAAGAAAGTGAAAGTGTGCCAGTCACTCAGTCATGTTGGGCTCTTGGTGATCCTATGGACTGTACCTGCTGGGCTCCTCTGTCCATGGAATTCTCCAGGACAGAATACTGGAGTGGGTACCTGTTCTCTTCTCCAGGGGATCTTCCTAACCCAGGGATTGAACTCAGGCCTCCTGGATTGCAGGCAGATTTTTTGAACCACGAGGGAAGCCCAAAAACACTTGGGATAGGAGTGGGCCTATCCCTTCTCCAAGGGATCTTCCTGACTCAGGTAACAAACTGCGGTCTCCTGCATTGCAGGAGGATTCTTTATCAGCCGAGCTACCAGGGAAGCCCAAAATACCAAAAGCATGATTTATAAAAGAGTAAACAGATAGATTGGGCCTGATGAAAAATTTAAAACTTCTGCTCATTGAAAGAGCTATTCAGAGAATTGAAAAACAAGCCATGGACTGAGAGGAAGTAATTACAAATAATATATATAATAAAGGCCTTGAATCCTGAACATGTATGTAAAGAATTCTCAAAATTAAATAATAAGAAAACTAGCAGCGCAATAAAAAAAAGTGGGCAAAAAATTTGAACTGTTCACTAAAGGAGAGAAACAGATGGCAAATAAGCACATGAAAAAGATGCTCAGCATTGTTAGTCATTAGGAAAACACAAATCAAAACTATAATGAGATACCACTACACACCTTTAGGATGAATACAATTAAAAAACACTGCCTATACAGAGTACCGGAGAAATGGAGCAAGTAGAACTCTCACACACTGCTGATGGGAATGTAAATGGTACAGTGACTTTGGAACAAAGTTTGGCAGTGTCTTAAAAAATTATTCTCCAAGAGAAATGAAAGCATATGCCTTTAAAAAGAATTGTTCACTAATATCCAAAGTAGCTTCATTTGTAATAATGAAAAATCTAGAAGCAGTTCAAATGTGCACCATCAGACGAATGGTGCTCAACAAATTTTAGTATATCCATACAATGAAATTTTATCTTATCTGATAAGATTTCTGATAAGATTTCTTATCTGATAAGACAGATGGTTGGATGGCATCATTGACTCTATGGACATGAGTTTGAGCAAGCTCTGGGAGTTGGTTATGGACAGGGAATCCTGGCATGTTGCAGTCCATGGGGTTGCAAAGAGTCAGACACAACTAAGCAACTGAACTGAACTGAACTGACACAACGAAATACTGTCCAGCAATAAAAAGGAATGAACCATTGTTAGACACATCACAATGTGGATAAATCTCAAAATAATTATGCAGAGAAGTCAGAAAAAAAGTACATATATGTATGGTTTCATTTTTATAAAATTCTAGGAAAATGCTGTATGATCTTGTTTTTATAAACTCTGGAAAATGCTAACTAACCTATAGTGACAAATATCAGTGGTTATCTGGGGATGAGTGGGAGTAGGACAGGAATGAGAAGAAGAGATTATAAATGGACAGAAGGGAAATTTGGGGGTGTTACATTGCTCATTATTTTGATTGTGGTAATGGTTTCAAGGGTATATACACATGCCAAAACTTAAATTGTATTTTATATTTATTTAAAGTGCCTATTTATGTCAACAGTTCAGCTTATTGGATGTCAGTTACACCTCAATTAATTTTTTTTTAAATAAAAAACAGGAAAATAAGCTAGTTGTATTGAGGAAAATGGATGGGGAATATCTGGTGGTGGTGGAAGGGAAGGCACAGGTAGATTTAGGATAGACATTTAAGAGTCTGTCATAAAAATCCAGGAGGGTAAGGGTGATAATTGAGAAGAAAGTGAGAGCAGTGGAGATGGTGAGAAGAAGGAGGATCCAAAGGATTTAGGAGGATTGGTCATGGATTGGATAGAGAGGAGTGGAATGAGGGAGAGGCCTAAAGGACAATATCTAGGTTTTGGACCACGCATCCTGTGCCATTCAGTGAGATGTGTTCAGTATTCAGGGGATGCTGGAAGAAACCCCCATCTCCCCTCTCATCTCTACCCCCTGCTCCTCTCCCCATGACCACTTTCCTAGGTTAGACCTTATCATCTTTTGCCTGCATTGGTATACCACCTTCTTTTCTAATCTCTCCACATCCAGACTTGCCTTCTCCAGTTGATCCTTTACATCAGAGACCAGAGTAATCTTCCTAAAAGGCATTTCATTCTCCTAAAAAATTCTCTCCCAAGATTCAGGATAAAGTCCAGGATCTTTAGTCTGGCACTTGTGAGGCCTTCCCTGGCTTGGTCCCTATCATCTTCTGCAGCCATCTTGCCTTCCTGCCAACAACTGGCAGGACTTGGCTCCTGACATACTGAATTGCTTGTAGTTTCCTGAATGTTTCCTGCCTCCTTACTTGCATATAAGTTGGCCCCTTTTCTTTGACTTCACTTCCTGGCTTGGTTTTATGACTCCTAGATGCTCTTTTAACATTTTGTGCTTCCTTTGATCAGAGTGTGTGTTTCCCTAAATAGTATTTATCTGCAGCTCCCATTTGGCCTCTATTCCCAGGCCCTTTTTCTTGCACTTCTATGATGGTATCTTTCATTTTCCCTCTAAGTCTGGAGATCTATTTGTACCTCCTGGACACTTTCAAGGAGTCTGAGTACTTTTCAGCATCTAGGGTGCAAGGTAGGTGCCTTTAGCTTTAGGCCTTGGGCTTTGTTTCCTGTGAGCAATGTTGCTCAGGCTAACTATCTCTTTTCTTGCTGATTAGACCCGATTTCCCAGCCCTGTCCATTGGAAGGTCCCTACTCGATCTTGAAAATTAATGGCTCAGCTTAGGAAGACTTTCACAGGCCTCTCATTTGGGACATCAGGTAGTGGCTGCACTGGTGTCACGAGCATCAGGTCTGTTGCTCAGCATTTGTCCCACGTCTACAGGCATGTCCTGGATGCTCCCTGCCTTTCATGTCCTCACCTAGTGCCACAATTCCTTCCCTCCTCAAAGCTGTCTTGAGCACCTACAGAGTAGACCTGTGCTGGGCAATGGGGGGATGAAGACAGGAGAGATAAAGTCACTGACCTCAGGAGGCTCTAGATGTGGCACCAAAAAAGTTGTCTCCATTCCCTAATTTTTGGTTTCTCCATTGGTTAAATAATGTCTAAGCTGCTTTTTCCTCTGTGGTCTTACACTTCTGAAATTATAATGACCCTGAGTGACAGGAAGATGTGTAAACTACAGATGAGAAGGAACTAATAAATACCTGAAAGAAACTATGCAGCATTGATAAAATAGTCTCAGTAATTGCTGGCTTAATTAATTTAACTTCTCTACAGAGCAGATGACTATGGTTGTGCTGAAACACCAATCAACAGCCAAGGGTTGTTGTCATCATACAAAATGTAGTGCTTGTCTTTAAAGCTTTATGAGCAGCATGGATCATGACATTGGTAGCATGCCAAATGTTTTACTGAAAGTTGAAGTCAGATAGTTTCTGAGACACATGGCCTTTATCTTTAGGAGACAGTTTAGCATAAAGGTTAAGAGTAAAGTTTTAGAGTCATCTGCCTGTATTCAAATACTAGCTCAACCAATACCTGGTTGTTTAAACTTGGGAAAATTATTCACATTTCTGTGTCTCTGTTTGCTCATAGGTAAAATGGGGATATAATAAAACTTACCTTCTTGGGTAACTAACTGTGAGGACTCAGTAAGTTAATAAATGAATAGCTCTGAGAATAGTGCTTGGCATGAGGTAAGGGCTCAGTGAATTTTAGTAATAATTATTATTATCCACAAAAACCCAGGACAGGTTCTGATTTCCCAAAGAAAAAGTGTGAAACTGCTATGATATAAAATCTTCAATCCGAGAATTACTACCAAGCGTAACTAACATTCATATGTTGTTGCTTCCATTAGCTCATGCTTCCCCTACTCTCATAAGGTGCGGAGCTGTATCCGGCCTGCAGTGCCTGCAGTCGCGAGGCACATGAGTCTCTCCAATAATAAATATGATCACATTCCCTGGAGGATTTTCTATTTCAAAATTATAATTACAATCCAATGGCTTAATTTAATTAGAGTGTTCATTCTACCCAAAGGGCTGATGTAGAAGAGAATAGGCAATCATGAATCTAGGTAACTAACAAGTGATATTTAAGAGTTAGAATCATACATTGTGAGTTACAGTTTTTGCTGAAAATCCTTGTCATTTTCAAGGGTCCACAATATTCAGCAGCTTTCATCCCACCAGCCACTCCATCAAAGACACATGCTCACAGCAAGAGGGAAGCAAAGAAGCATACTGTATCCAAGAAGTCCACTTCTATGCTTGAAAGCCTTCTATTTTTATATTTACCACTTATGGTAAAAATTTAGGGACATAAATATTGCAACAATGCTTGTTAACAAACTTACTGCAATGTCTTGAAAACACAGTCAATCAAAGTAACGTAAAAATCATTGACAATAAATACTAATTTGAGTGCAACTAAAAAATACAGATAAAATCAATAACAAAGAATTAAGGAAATGTGGAATCAGTGTATCTTATGTGGGCAGTTTCTGAAATTGGGGGAAATAATAACAACTATTATTTATTGACTGGTCTTAGCATTTTACATGATTTTATCCTCTCAGTATTTACTGATGGAAAGACTAAGGCACAGAATGATTAACTAATTTGCCCAAGTATTGACTTCAGTCCCCGGGTGCAAACTTCAGACCCACCTAGTCTCTCTGTGCCCCATAGATGGTGAACATAACCTTTTGTTGAGATCCCGTATTCTACATATTACCCCAAAGGCAGACATGACAATACCACAATAGCGACAATAAGGTTGATGGTAAGGCCCTTCAGTTTTCATTCTATGACAATGCCAAGTAGTAAGAAAAAAAGTGTCAGGTAGTAATTTTTAAAAACTACCCAGAAAAAAAGGAGAGAGGAGTCAAATAAATAAAATCAGAAATGACAGACAAGACATTATAACCGATACCACAACAAAGGATCATACAAGATCACTATGAATGATTATATACCAACAAATTCAACAATTAGGGGAAAATGGATAAATTCTAGAAACATATTAATAAACCTAATAAAACTGAACCAGGGGCTTTCTTGGTGGCTCAGTGGTGAGGAATCCACCAGCCAGTGCAGGAGACATGGCTTCGATCCCTGATCTGGGAAGATCCCACATGCCGTGCAGCAGCTGAACTCTTGTGCCACAACTACTGAGCCTGTGCCCTAGAGCCCTGGGGCCATAACTGCTGAGTCCGCAGGCGGCAACTGCTGCAGCCTGCTCACCCTAGAGCCCATGGTCTGCAACAAAAGAAGCCACTGCAATGAAGAGAGAGCCACACACTGCAACTAAAGAATGGCCCCTGCTAGCTGAAACTAGAGAAAAGCCCGAGGAGCAACAAAGACCCAGCACAGTCAAAAATAAAAACATAAATAAGTAAAATTATTTTTAAAAAGCAAAAACATTAAGCAAAAAAGAACAAAGACATGCTTTAAAAAACTGGAACAGAAAATCTGAACAGACTGATTACCAGTAAGGAAATTGAATTAGTAATCAAAAGCCTCCCAACAAAATAAAAGTCCAAGATCAGATGACTTAACTGGTGAATTCTACCAAACATCCAATGAAGAATTAATACCACTTCTTCTCAAACTCTTTCAAAAAATAGAGGAAGGAACTATTCAAAACTGATTTTATGAGACCATCATTACCCTGATACCAAAACCAGATAAGGCTACCACAAGAAAAGAAAATTACAGACCAATATCTCTGATTAATATAAATGCAACAATTACCCAACAAAATATCTACAAGCTGAATTCAACAATATAATTAAATGGATAACATACCACAATCAAAAGTGATTTATTCCAGGGATATAAGGATGGTTCAGCACCCACAAATCAGTCAATGTGATACACCCAACTAACAAAATGAAGAATAAAAATAAAAATCATATGATCATCTCAATAGATGCAGAAAAAGCATTTGATAAAATTCAACTCCATTTAACAATATGATAAAACTCTCAGCAGAGCAGGTATACAGAAAACATACCACAAAACAATAAAGGCCATGTATTCCAATCCCAAAGAAAGGCAATGCTAAAGAATATTTAAACTGCCATACAACTGCACTCATTTCACATGCTAGCAAGATAATGCTCAAAATCCTTCAAGCTAGGCTTCAACAATACGTGAACAGGAACTGCAGATGTACAAGCTGGATTTAGAAAAAGTAGAGGAACCAGAGATCAAATTGCCAACATCTGTTGGATCACAGAAAAAGCAAGAAAATTTTAAAAAATCTACTTCTGGTCCATTGACTATAGGAAAGTCTTTGTGTAGATTACAACAAACTGTGGAAAATTCTTCAAGAGAGGGGAATATCACACCTTACCTGCTTCCTAAGAAACTTGTATGCTGGTCAAGAAGTGATAGTTAAAACCAGACATGGAACAACAGAGTGGTTCAATATTGGGAAAGGAGTACATCAGGGCTGTATATTGTCACCTTGCTTGTTAAACTTCTATGCAGAGTACATCATGTAAAATGCCAACCTGGATGACTCACAAGCTAGAAGCAAGATTGCTGTGGGAAAGATCAACAATCTCAGATATGCAGATGATATCATTGTAATGGCAGAAAGCAAAGAAAAACTAAAGAGCCTCTTGATAAAGGTGAAAGAGGAGAGTGAAAAATCTGACTTAAAACTCAACATTCAAAAAACAAAGATCATGGCATCCAGTCCAATCATTTCATGGCAAATAGATAGGGAAAAAGCGGAAACTTTGGGGCTTTGGGCTCTAAAATTACTGCAGATGGTGATTTCTTTTCTTGGGCTCCAAAACTTTCTATCCTTGGGCTCCAAAATCACTGCAGATGGTGACTGCAGCCATGCAATTAAAAGATGCTTGCTCCTTGGAAGAAAGCTATGACAAACCTAGACAGCATATTAAAAAGTAGAGATATCACTTTGCCAACAAAGGTCCATGCAGTCAAAGCTATGGTTTTTCCAGTAGTCATGTACGGATGTGAGAGTAGGACCATAAAGAAGGCTGTGAGCCAAAGAATGGATTCTTTTGAATTGCGGTGCTAGAGAAGACTCTTGAGAATCCCTTAGATAGAAAAGAGATCAAAGCAGTTAATCCTAAAGAAAATCAGTCCTGATTGGAAGGACTGATGCTGAAGCTGAAGCTCCAATACTTTGGCCACCTGATGCAAAGAACCAACTCATTGCAAAAGACCCTGATGCTGGAACTAGAGGATGAGAGGGTTGTATGGCATCACTGACTCAATGGAATTTGAGCAAATTCCAGGAGATTGTGAAGGAGTGAATTTGAGCAAACTCTAGGAGATTTGCTGGAGTTTGAAGCAAACTCCAGCAAAGGAGTGAAGGACAGTGAAGGACAGGGAAGCCTTGTGTGCTGCACTTCATGGGGTTGCAAAGAGTTGGACATGACTTAGCAACTGAACAGTGAACAACAAAAAGCCCACCTTTAATGTCATACTCAAAGGTGAAAAGTTTAAGGCTTTTTATCTAAGATCAGGAACAAGACAAGAATGCCCACTCTTGGCACTTTAATTCAACATTGTATTGAAAGTCCCAACCAGAGAAAATTAGTCCATAAAAAGAAATAAAAAAGCATCCAAATTAAAAATGAAAAAGTAAAACTGCACTATTTGCAAATTACAAGAGACTCCATGGACTGAGCCTATCAGGCTTCTCTGTCCATGGATTCTCCAGTCAAGAATACTGAAGTGGGTAGCCATTCCCTTCTCCAGGGGATTTTCCTGACCCAGGGATTGAACCCAGGTCTCCTGCATCACAGGCAATCTCTCTACCTTTTGAGCCACCAGGAAAGCCCCATATTATACATAGAAAAACCTAAAGACTCCATCAGAAAACTGTTTGAATTTACAAATTCAGGAAAGTTGCAGGATATAAAATCAATACACAAAAAATCTGTTGCATTTCTACACACTACTAATGACCTACAAGAAAGACATTAAGAAAACAATTTCATTTATAATTTCATCAAAGAGAATAAAATACCTAGGGACACATTTAGCCAAGTAACTGAAAGACCTAAATATTGAAAACTATAAGATATTAATGAAAGAAATGGAAGATGGCATAAACAAGTGGAAAGATATTACATGTTCATGAATTGGAAGAATTAGTATTGTTAAAATGGCCATATTACCCAAAGCAATAGATAAATTCAATGTTATCCCTATCAAAACTCTAATGTCATTTTCCACAGAAATAGAACAATCAATCCTAAAATTTGTATGGAATCATAAAACACTTCAAATAGCCAAAGCAATCTTGAGAAAGAAGAACAAAGCTGAGGCATTGTGTTTCTTGATTTCACACTATATTATAAAGCTATAATAATTAAAACAGTATGGTATTGTCATAAAAAAAAGTTGTATTGATCAATGCAAAGAATAGAAAAGCCCAGAAATAAACCCATACATATGTAGTCAATTGATTTGTACAGGAGTCAAGAATATACAATGGGAAAAAGATAATCTCTTTCATAAATGGTGCTGGAAATATTGGGCAGTCACATTTGCAACAATATGGATGGACCTCAAGGCCTTACGCTAACTGTAATAAGTTAGGAAGAGAAAGACAAATACCATATAATTATCTTATGTTCAGAATCTAAAAAAAATTTTTTTATTTAGAAACTCAAAAACCAAGCTTAAGTATAGAGAAAAGACTGGTGGTTGCCACAAGTGGGATGTGGAAGTGGGAGAAATGGCAGAACTGTTTTTGTTTTTTATATCAAATAAAAAGGAAAATGTTAATCGCTCAATCACGTTCAACCCTTTGCAACTCCGTGGACTGTACCCCACCAGGATCCTTTGTCCAAGGGGTTCTCCAGGTAAGAATACTGGAATGGGTAGTCAGTCCCTTCTCCAGGGGATCTTCCAAACACAGAGATTGGACCCAGGCCTCCTGTATTGTAGGCAGATTCTTTACCATCTGTGCTAAACTAAGCTTAAAAAAATAGAGGTGGTGGTAGTAGTAGCAGGAGTAATAGTAATTAACCCACATAACAGTACAGAAGAAACCATTGCTGAGTCATAATGAAAAATGGAGAGAGAGAGAATGCACAATTTCCAATTTTAAGAGAGAGAAGAAAGGCATTAACAAATTTCATACAGTATTTGTTAAATGCTGACCAAAAGATTTAAAAACATGTGAAAATTATATGACTCATAGGAGAGCAATCCCCCCAGCACTGATGAATGCAGATCTAAAGATACAGTTGAAACCTCCTACTATAGCACACCATACTCACATACTCAGCTTGGTCAAAGTAGAAGACTCTCAAGCTCCCTTTCATCCTGAGACCCACCATCTGAACCCCAGTTCTGAATCGATGTGCAGGGGTTCTTCATGTGTCTTGCTGCAGATGAGGGGTAGCATGCCTGCATGCATTTGCATGTGCATGCACACACACACACTCACAATACACAGTAGTATTCATTCATTCATTCAAACAACATAAATTGACCACTTATTATATGACAGACACTGTTATAGGCACCAGGGATATAATATTGAATAAAACTGTTAAAACTCCTGCTCTCATGGAGCTTACTTTCAATGGGGGAAAACAGATATTAAATAAAATAACCAAAATATATAGTACTAAGGTAGTGATAAGGGCCACTTTTCTACTTAGTGCTATTTTTCTACTTTGTGGAGAAAAATCAAACAGGAAAGGAAGATAATGGGTTTTAGAGATGAACTTAAAATGTTACATAGGGGAGTCAGGGAAGCTCCCACTGAGAAGATAATGTTAGAGTGAAACCTAAAAGAGGGATGGGAACCATGGGAATGGCAGATGTGTTAATGCTAAGTAATCAACTATATTTTCTTATTCACCCATAAAAAGAGAGCATATTATTTTACCTAAAACATCAAGCTCTTAGAGGTAAATCATGCGCTGATCATGACTGTGTGCCAGCCATCAGGCTAGGTACTGTGAAGGATGCAGAGATGAAAGGCAGAGTCTCTGCCCTCATCAAGCTTGGGTTGTCAGGGAGACAAACCGTGTGAGAGATGTCTGTATATAATAAAGGGGACGATATATTTTTAAAGAGAGGAACAACAGTTCAGTACAGGGAATGATTAAGTCAGATTAGAAAGGTATTGGAGAGGCAATGGCACCCCACTCCAGTACTCTTGCCTGGAGAATCCCATGGATGGAGGAGCCTGGTAGGCTGCAGTCCATAGGGTCGCTAAGAGTCGGACACGACTGAGCGACTTCACTTTCACTTTTCACTTTCATGCATTGGAGAGGGAGATGGCGACCCACTCCAGTGTTCTTGCCTGGAGAATCTCAGGGACGGGGAGCCTGGTGGGCTGCCATCTCTGGGGTTGCACAGAGTCGGACACGGCTAAAGCGACTTAGCAGCAACAGCAGCAGCAGAAAGGTACTGGGGCTGAGGGAGGTAGGCCTTGGAGCTGAGATGGAGTCACCGATTGACCAAACAAATGACACAGCACGTACAGAGGTACAGCCAGGGCAACAGAGGCTGTGGGAGGAGGCTGGTGATGATGCTTCCAGGAGATTGTGGGGAGTGGGGGAAACGGTGGGACTAGGGGCACAGGAAGAGGGCATGCCAGAGCATATTTGTGAGGAAGGTACAATTTTATTCAATTTGGTTGTTTCTTGTCATGAAAACAAAGAAATCAAATGATTTGGCTTAATCAGCTTATGTGATTAGACGGCTTAAGACCATATAAAATCATTGTATTAATAAATCTGTAGTGGAATGATGTGAGCTACAAATAAGTAAATAAGTACATTTTGCACCAGATGATTGAAGAAGACAAATCTCCTGTGGTCACAAAGTCTGCTCCACTGTCTGCACGTCTGAGCCAAGTTTACATCAATTGCGAAAGACCATCAGGTGGTCAGAGCTGTGGGACAATGGTCTCGAGGTCAGATGTCCTGACCTGTGTGACATTTAGGGTGCTGTGACACCTTTCTATACCTTTCTTCCCTAGCTGGACCATGTGTGTGATCCCTACGATGCCTGCTTTTCAGAGTTTTGTGGGTTCAGTGCCGTCTTGGATGTGAAGAGCACTTTGTAAGCTCTGAAGCACTGAGATTTTACCATCAATATTCACTGTCAGCACTCACATTCAACTCTGACTTTCTTAATGGAATTTAAGTGACAAAAAGAGAAAGACAGTGAGAAGTGGAAGAGAATCTCCTTTACCTGTATTTAGCTGTATGGCTTTTGTCATCTGTAAGATGAGGCCTAGTGACACCACCCAGGTTTGACATGGTGTGAATAACATCATCAGTTGGCATACTCTGGTGTTCAATAAACGTGTATTTCTGTTTACTTTTTGAGGGCCTTTAGAAAAACTTCAAAGGAGCTCCATGTATCTATCCCCAAAGCAGGAAAGTGGGTACAGTCTATAAAACTGCATTCTACCTGGAACAAGTCAGGGAGAAAAGGCCTCCTGGGAAGATGCTCTGAAAATTTATACCAACCAGCTTGAAGGAAGCAGCAGTCTACACAATTCCTTACTCCCCAGCCTCACACTTCAGTGACCCTTATCTGCAGCTTTTTGGAGTTTCCGACCCTTATTCAAGTCAGCTCAAATAAGCTTTACCGGGTGTCTACTATGTTCCAGTCACAATGTAGGCACTAAGATAGCAAAGTTAAAATCTAGAGGGGCTCTTGATACAATTGCAATATAATAAATGCAAGGTTTGGGGGACCCAGTGGAGAGTCTTATCATCCAGTTTGAATAATCCTGCAAGAGATTTCAGAAGAGCTGAAACCAATGTCAAATCCTTGGACTATGCCAGGTCAAGATGAGGAGGATAAAGAAAGAACTGCTTGAACAGAAATAAGGAATGTTAGAAGAGCAGTGAGTGGGCATGTATGTGGGTGTGGGGTGGAGGTGGGGTGTGTGAGTGAGATGAGCATCTTGAGAAGGCAAGATCAAGGAAAACTGACTTTTAAAAAGATTTCCGTGTAACTTCCAAGCTCCTTCTCCCTCTCCAAAGCTTGCACAGACTCCTATTCTAGGAGCCATTCTTCTTGTGACTTTCTGTTTTTCTTTTTTTGGTGGGGGGGAGAGAGGAGGCAATAACTTGAACTTGAACTTGCAAGAGAACAGTTTTCAGCCAAATTGTGATTCACTCCTCCAGGCCCTGGCTGGCATCCTGTGATCATGCCAAATCCCAATCACTTCACAATGGGTCAACTCACTCTCACAGGGTCACCTGTGACCCTGTTAAAGGTCACATCTCACATGGGCTGGCAATCTCTTTCCAATCAGACATACAAACTAGTTAACAAAGTTGCCTTTTATGGAGGTCTGGAAAAAAGATTTCTTTTCCTCTTCTTCCTACTGCCTAATGCCAAGCTACTAATTTTATAGGCAAGTTGTGAATCTCCCTGAAAATAAATAAAATCCGTATAAAGGAGCTTATGGCTTTATTGCAATGGCATTTCCAGGTACGGGTACACAAATGTCTTATATAATCTAAGCTATCCAGAGGTTTATGAGAATAAGAATACTTTGGTATGCAGAGCATTAGCAGTGTGCCAGGCAGTGACCTAGTGCCTCTATTTATTTTATCTCATTCTATTCTCACATCGTTCTATTAATTAGAAATACTTTTCCATTGTATAGTAAAGAAAACTGAAGTTCAGAAAGGTAATGTAATTTTCCCATTTTACAACTAGAAAAAGGAAGAGCTGCAGATTAAACCCAGGTCTATGCCTCTGGTCTACCCTCCCTCGAGTCTTAGTCTTTCCATATATACGCAGTTTCCAAACAATTCAGCAAATTTCAAAGCTTTCATATAAGTTTTGAGCATTCTGAATAAAATATCTGCAAATCATATCATACCCTTTCTTATGTTCTTACACATGCAAAGCTGAACATAAATTAACTTTGCCCTAATTTGCTTTTGTGGAACTATTTTTGCGTCTACTCTGAAATCACTAGCCCCTTGCCTTGTTTGGCTGTGTTATAAATGATCAATGGTCTTTCCGTGCGGTCATACTGCTTATTGTTTCTGACTTTTGCAAGCCCACTCTCTTTAGCTACTTCTAAACTGTTTTAGGCTACTAACTAAAATAGCTATGCTTATTTGAGTATGCCTAAAACAAGGCAAGGAGAAGGAAATGGCAACCCACTCCAATACTCTTGCCTGGAAAATCCCATGGACGGAGGAGGCTGGTAGGCTGCAGTCCATGGGGTCGCTAAGAGTCAGACACGACTGAGCAACTTCACTTTCACTTTTCACTTTCATGCACTGGAGAAGGAAATGGCAACCCACTCCAGTGTTCTTGCCTGGAGAATCCCAGGGATGGAGGAACCTGGTAGGTTACAGTCCATGGGGTCGCAAAGAGTTGGACACGACTGAGTGACTTCACTTCACTCATTTCACTCACTTCATACTTTATCACTGGAGAAGGAAATGGCAACCCACTCCAGTATTCTTGCCTGGAGAATCCCAGGGAGAGAGGAGCCTGGAGGGCTATGGTCCATGGGGTCGCAGAGAGTCGGACACGGTTAAGGTAACTAAGCACGCATGCACGCAAAACAAGGCAAACAGGGCTGAATGGTAACTGGGATGTTGGACCGTGTGGAGAGTATGGTCATCTTAATTCATATGCCTTCAGTGGTGTTTGTAAAGTAGTTAACATGACACAGGAAATGTCATGGTAATCAAAGTTCTGCCTTTCCTATCATGACCCAATAAGGGATTTGCTCTTCCTGTGGAAAGGCTCAAAAGCAAACTCTCCTCTTATCTGTACCTCAGCAGCAGTGACATAAAGTTAAGGAAATTGGCTGCTCAGGTTCAAGACAAAGAGCTGCCGGCCTCATAGACACACACAAGGAGAAAGCACTTCCGCTGAAATGATTCATCAGTAGAGCATCTGTAGAGCATCCTAGAGAAAACGGAAACCTCTCTTAGGAACACCATTGGCAAAGACGATAATTAAAATGAATTTGGATTAAATACATAAGCAGGGACTAATTTTTCTCTCAAATAATAAGACTCCTATTATTAGCGAGTGATCTTTCAACACGAACTTACTAGGGGCAAAAACCACAACACATGAAAGAGAGGGAGATGGCAAAGCATATGCAATTCAGGAAAAAGAGAAATACAGAACATATGAAATACATACCATTCTTTAATACACGTGACCACAAGTTTCCATGAATTTCTTATGGAGAAGGAATGGAAAGCACAATACACCAGAATTCTACTAAATGCCTTGGGATATGTTTATGCTCATGTTTTTACTCTGGTCACCTGTACACATTTCTCATTCCTTGTGGTGTACTCATTCTCACTGAGTCCTCTTGCTTTTCCATAAATCTAAATTTCAAAATTCTTTCCCAGCTCTGAGAGAAAAGTTTGAACTTGATGCATCTGATCTAGTTATTGTGATCAGATTTTTAGTTCCTAGACTGGGACAAAGGAAGTACATAGACCCAATTTTCCCTGGTTACTCCTTAATTAACCTGATTTTTTTTTCTCAATGTGTGACACAATAAATGGGGATCTTGTGACATCTCCCAAGAGGATTTCAGTTTTCTGAATTCCACACAGATGAGACTGCCCAAAGGCAACCCTGGCTATATACAGCAGAAAGCAGATACTCATGAAATACCATTGTTCTCATGTGAGGTCAAATACAAACATAACATTCAAGCACTAAATGAAATTCACTGAAAATGAATAAATTTATTAAAAAAAAGAAATTCACCGAGCATTGTTATTGATCAGGACTATCTCTTTAAAAGTTCTTACTAAAATAATTAAAACTCATTTTTGGTTGGGACTCAGAGGAAGGAAAGTTATTTTTTCTTAGCAAGAGTGCCCTGCAGTTCTCATTGAAGACTTCTGATGTGGTAGATTCTCTAAGAGACATTTTAAGAGGCTCCCTAGGTCCTAAAAAGAAGGAAGTCTTTCCGTATCACCCAGATGCAGAAAAATATGCAGACCCCCAAGAGCTTAAGAAAAACAATCATGAAGACAGACTGTCAAAACAGTCAGCTCACAACCAAATTTAGGAATTTCACAAACAAGTCATGGGGTGACAGAAGCAAGAGACAGAATGACAGTTCTGACAGGCTTTGCTTTTCCTTCAGTAAACTGCCCATGGGTGCCCTGGCCATGGGCTTCAGTGTTGCGGTATTCCCTACGGAATGGCATTCCAGAGAGAGGAGGTGGCCATAATTGCAGCTTGTCATTAAAGTATTTTTCACCAAATGGACTTGTCCATATGGCAGTTCTTTTTTGTTGTGGGCTATTTCTATCCCTTCCGATCTTTACTACCAAAGCTAATCTATACCACATCAGTGGAACATTCCTAGGCTTTTGGGTTTCCTTCATTCATTTCCAGGAGGCAGGACTGCTAACAGAGCTCAATGCTGAGTCAGCACAGACATGCTATTGCTTTGTTGGCTAATATTAAAAAGGATTCTTGGATGTTTCTGAACAGAACTCTGTGTGTGTGTGTGTGTGTGAGAGAGAGAGAGAGAGTGAGAGAGAATTTTGTGAGCTCCTTTACAAAAAAATATAGCCTGTTTCTGAGCCCATCAAGCTCATTCATGTTGCTTTTAAAAAATTTTTGTTCTCCCATGTATTGTCTCACTTGATAACTGTTTTTTCTTTTGTCTTGTTTATTTTTACAGTTTTATTAAGATATAATTGATGCAAAAACCTGTAGATTTAGGTCCTACAACAGTGTTGATGTAATACACTTCTATATTGCAAAATGTTTACCATCATGGCATTTGCTACCACCTTCATGCTATTGCATAGTTACCATTTCTTTTTTTTTGTGGTGAAAACATTTTAGATTTACTTTCTTAGCAACACTGAAATATAAAATATATTATCATTGCCTATAATCAACATCCTGTACATTAGATCTCCAAACCTGTTCATCTTGTTTGATCACTGTGGATGAGTTCCTTGTGCCAGGTTCTGTGTTCTGCACTGGAACTAAAAGAAGAATTTGTTAAGCTCTTGCCCCTCAGGAGTCCTAGCTCCTCCACTAGCTGGCTGGGTAAATTTGCTTAAGATATTGAACCTCTCTGTTTCCTGTCTACAAACTGGAAATAAAAAGGACCAACTTATAGGTTATTGAAGGAAATGAGATATTACATGTAAGGTATTTGATACAATGCCTAACACATTATATGGGCTTTTCTGGTGGCTTAGTGGTAAAGAATCTCCCTGTCCATCAGCAACTCCCACAGCTTGCTCAAACTCATGTCCATTGAGTTGGTGATGCCATTCAACCATTTCATCCTCTGTCATTCCCTTCTCCTCCTGCCTTCAATCTTTCCCAGCATCAGGGTCTTTTCCAATGAGTCAGTTCTTCTCATCAGGTGGCCAAAGTACTGGAGCTTCAGCTTCAACATCAGTCCTTCCAATGAATATTCAGGACTGATTTCCTTTAGGATGGACTGGTTTGATCTCCTTGCAGTCCAAGGGACTCTCAGTTGTCTTCTTCAACACCACAGTTCAAACACATCAATTCTTTGGCACTCAGCTTTCTTTATGGTCCAACTCTCACATCCATATATGAGTACTGGAAAAACCATAGCTTTGACTAGATGGACCTTTGTCAGCAAAGTATTGTCTCTGCTTTTTAATATGCTGTCTAGATTGGTCATAGCTTTTCTTCCAGGGAGCAAGCATCTTTTAATTTCATGATTGCAGTCACCATCTGCAGTAATTTTGGAGTCCACGAAAAGAAAGTCTGTCACTGTTTCCATTGTTTCCCCATCTATTTGCCATGAAGTGATAGGACTGGATGCCATGATCTTTGTTTTTTGAATGTTGAGTTTTAAGCCAGCTTTTCACTCTCCTCTTTTACTTTCATCAAGAGGCTCTTTGCTTTCATCAACTTCCTCTTCACTTTCTGCCATAATGGTGGTGTCATCTGCATATCTGAGGTTATTGATATTTCTCTCAGAAATCTTGATTCCAGCTTGTGCTTCATCCAGTCCAGTATTTTGCATGATATACTCTGCATATAAGTTAAATAAGCAGGGTGACAATATACAGCGTTGGTCTATTCCTTTCCTGATTTTGAACCTATCTGTTTTCCCATGTCCAGTTCTAGCTGTTGCTTCTTGTTGATATACAGATTTCTCAGGAGTCAGGTAAGGTGGTCTTGTATTCCCACCTCTTTAAGAATTTTCAACAGTTTCTTGTGATCCACATAGTCAGAGGCTTTGGCGTAGTCAATAAAGCAGAAGTAGATGTTTAGGAAATGGCAACCCACTCCAGTGTTCTTGCCTGGAGAATCCCAGGGACAGGGAAGCCTGGTGGGCTGCTGTCTATGGGGTCACACAGAGTCGGACACGACTGAAGCGACTTAGCAGCAGCAGATGTTTACGGATGTTGACAATATTATCTCTGGTGCCTCCGCCTTTTCTAAATCCATCTGGAATTTCTCGGTTCATGTACTGTTGAAGCCTCAGTTGGAGAATTTTGAACATTACTTTGCTAGTGTGTGAGATGAGTACAATTGTGTGGTAGTTTGAACATTCTTTGGCATTGCCTTTCTTTGGGATTGGAATGAAAACTGACCTTTTCACTTAGCGACTAAACAACACACAATGAACATGTTGTAAGCACTCATTTACAGCACTCACCATCACCCAAATTATTATAGTTGATATTTTATTAAGGGCTGGCTCCACTGCAGTCTCCACTGAGATATCGTTACTGATCTTGCCAATTGAAAGATATCCTTTTCCTTTTCTTAGTACTTCGCACCAAGTTACTGCCAATTCTATTCCACCTCCATTACAGATAATGGAAACTATATCTGTCATCTACAATAAACTGAGCTCCTTGAGGCCAGGGACCTCTCCTTATTTTTTCCATTTATTCATCATTCATTCTTTTATTCCTTCATTCACTCATTTGACAAGTATATACTAAGCATCAATCATATGCCAGGCAGTAAAGATAGCCACTGGAAATATAGAAAAGAACAAGAAAACCATGGTCCATCCTTACTATCACTTTTTGGGCTAGATACAGATAAGTAGGTAATTACTGACAAGCCTGTGAGAGGAGTGGGCACAGGGAGCTATGAGAATAAACCGAAAGGTCAGTAAACTCGGGACCAAGGGAATCAATGAATGTGTCCTAGAGAAGGTGGCATATGGATGTAATTCTGAAGGGCAAGTGGGAGTTAGCTCAGACAGGATGAAAGTGGCAAGGCAAAGTGTTCCTGACAAGAGGATGTCAGAGATGAGAGAAAGCAAAGTACATCCAGGGAACTAAAAAGTTTTGTATAGCTCCTGGAGGAACTGTAAGGAGGAGAGATGAGTGAGATGAGTTGGAAAGAGAGGCAAACACCAGATCATGCTAGATTTTGTAAGCCAAGTCTGAAAACCTTGCCTTTAACAATATGGGAAGTTCCAGAAGGTTGTACGTGGAAGAGTGACATGAGGGTCACCTAAAGTAGAGAAGTAGGGGGAAGAGGAATCGATAATCTGAGTGACTGAGTCCTGCTGCTTTTGAGGGTGAGGAGGGGAGGAGTCACAAATGATTTGAGGGTTTTGGGGCCTGGAAACTAAAATAAATGGCCATAGAATTTTCCAAGTTTGTGCGGGAAAAAAAAAAGAAGAACTAGTTTTGAATTTGGAGAGAGATAGATAATGAGTTCTGTTTTAAAGCACAACTGACATGCCTGTGGGATATCATAGGAGAGCTATTAAGTGGGAAGTTGGATAGAAAGGTTTGGAGCTTCAGAGAAAACAAAGGGCTGAGGCATAGATTTGGATGTCTGCTGCAGAGAGATGATAATTGAAACCATGGGATGGGATGAGATCATGCAGAGAGGCGGTAGAGAATGAAAGATAAGGCAGCCTAGGACAGAGCCTTGACAAATTCCAACACCTGAACAATAGTTACAGTTGCCAGGAAAGGAAACTGGAAAGGTATGGTCAGGGAGCTAGAAGGGCACCAAGCAGAATGCTATGTCGCAGAAGCCCATGGAAAATTTTGTTTTCAGAGGAAGGGAATGGTCAACAGTGTCATAGCAAAAATTAAAACAGTATTTGATAACACTGGTCAGAACAGCTTCAGTAGAGAGGAGCAGAAACCAGACTTTGAAGCATTGGGAAATTAGTAGGAAATGAGAAAATATAGATAGCAAGGGTAGCAAATGTTTTTTAACAAACTTGGGCTATAAAGGGGGAGGGAGAGTAGAAGAGTGAACGAGGGAACATGGAGAAGAAATCGGGTTGAGGAAGCTATTTTTATTTTGTTTTGTTCTAAGGTAGAAGACATTTTACTTACTATGTTTAAATGCTGATATGAAAGAGTTCTCCCCTCACAGAATATGAATGTTTTATTATATGTTTATAAAATATTCTTTTGTTCATTCTTTTATGTCCTAGCAGCCTTGCAAAGTGCATACAAGAGGGGCTATGAACCACATTTGATACTGTTGATGATGTTGTTTAATTGATGAGGAAAGTCAAGTACTAATGAGAGAAAGAGGCTTTGCTTGTAGCCACACGGTAGGTTAGTGCCGAGTCACGCTGGAACCCCAGCGACACGTCTAGGTGCAAATGTGACCAACAGTGAACTGTGATGTGGTGCTAAAAGCTTCAGTGTTAAAAACTGCTGACGCTCTGACCCAACACCAAACTAAGTTTGACTCTAGGGGAAGGGGTATGTTTTAAAACATTCCCAAGTAATACTAAGGCACAGCTAAGGGTGAGAATCACTGTTTTTCATTATTTAACTTAATCTTATTTATGGGCATTGAGGGTATTTAATATTATTCCCAATCAATTAGTAAGGAGTCTGTTGACTCATAGAAGGTAATGAAACAAAGAACTGTGGAGTAGGACCAAGATTCAAATTCTGGTCTGGATATTTTTCAAACAGGTACATAATAAATGTTGAGCTCAGCCAAATGGATTCCAAGCTCTCCGATATACTATTTGTCTCAGTTTGTTTATTGTATTTGTGTCCTGTCTATTGATTCAGAAAAATAAATTATCATACTCTGGGAATTATACCATGAAGATACATTTAGGAATTCTAAGGGTCAAACTGATAAAATTCAAGCATCTTACATACCTATGTCAATGGGAATTTGGTGTCAACGGATCACAATTGATCCAAAGACTAGAGCAAACATTCATCCCTGAATTTCTCAAATGTTTCCAAGTATACTCTGACCTGTTATCTCATTTATGATAGTAAAATCCTAAAAAATTTCCATATTTTATAAGTAGCAAGTGAGCGTGTTGTCAATGAGTATTACAATAAAATACACTGAGGTCAGAAAAGATGAATACAAGTTAAAGTTACTTGCCCAAATGTGGGCACGTTATGCATTAGCTCATAATCATGTACATTTTTTTAAATATAGAAAAAAATTAAGCATATAAAAGGTCAACAAAAAACCTCTTAGAACTAATAAATTAAGTTGTAGGATACAAAATTAATATACAAAAATTTGTTGTGTTTCTATAACACTGAAGTACAGAAACTGAAATTAAGAAAATAATTCTATTCACAACAGTAACAAGAATAAAATACTTGGGAATAAATTTAACTAAGGGGGTGAAAGACTTATACACTGAAAATTATAAAACACTAATGAAGTAAATCAAAGAAGAGAAAGATAGGTGGAAAAACATCCATATTCATAGATTTGAATAATTAACAATAAGATTTCCATACTATCCAAAGTGATCTACAGATTCAGTACAATCTGTATCAAAATTCCAATGGGATTCTTCATAGAAAAAAATCCTAAAATGGAGACAGTGCATAGCCTTAGCAATCTTGAGCAAAAGAACAAAGTTGGAGTCATCAGATTTCCTGATTCCAAAATATATTACAAAGCTACAGTAATCTAAGTAGTATGCTAGTGGCATAAAGCAGGCATATATACTAATAGAAGAGAATAGACAGCCCAGAAATAAATCCATACACTTGAGGTCGACTGACCCCTAACAAAGGTGCTAATAACAAAATGGAGAAAGATACTTCCTTCAATAGATAATATTAGGAAAACTGGATAGAACTTGCAGAAAAATGAAATTGGTCCTTATCTCACATAATATATAGAAGTCAATTTAAAATGGATTAAATGTAAAACTACTAGAAGAAAATATTAGGAAAAACGATTCTTGACACTGATCTGGACAATGAGTTTTTTGGATATTACACAAAAAGCATAGGCAACAATAGTAAAAATAGACAAATAGAACTGCATCAGATTAAAGTGCTTCTGCATAGCAAAGGAAACAACCAACAGTGTAAAACGTTGACCTGTGGAATGGGAAAAATATTTTCAAATCATATATCTGATAAGGGGTTAATATGCAAAATATATACGTAACTCATATAACTTAATAGTAAAGAAAAAAATAAAAGTTTAAAAATGGGCAAAGGACCCTGAATAGATATTTCTCAAAAAAATTAAAACAAGAAATACAAATGGATAACAGATATATGAAAGGGTGCTCGGCTTCATTACTCATCAGTCAGTCAGTCAGTCAGTTCAGTCACTCAGTCGTGTCCGACTCTTGCGACCCCATGAATCGCAGCACGCCAGGCCTCCCTGTCCATCACCATCTCCCGGAGTTCACTCAAACTCACATCCATCGAGTTGGTGATGCCTTCCAGCCATCTCATCCTCTGTCGTCCCCTTTTCCTCCTGCCCCCAATCCCTCCCAGCATCAGAGCTCAGCAGGGCCATGCAAATCAAAACCATGATAAGGCACCACCTCACATATGTTAGAATAGCTATTATTAAAAAGACAAAATATAAGGGTTGTGAGGATGTACAAAAGGGAACTCGTGCAGTATCACTGGGAAGGTAAATCAGTACTGTGGCTATTGGGCTTCCCCAGTGTCTCAGTGATAAAGACTCCTCTGCCAATACAGAAGATGCAGGTTCAATCTCTGGGTCATGAAGATGCCCCGGAGAAGGAAATGGCAACACACTCCAGTAGTCTTGCCTGGGAAATCTCATGGACGGAGGAGCCTGGTGGCTACAGCCCATGGGGCTGCAAAAGAGTTGGACGCGACTTAGTGACAAAACAACAACACTGTCACTATGGAAGTCCTCAAAAAAAAAAAAAAAAAAAAAAAAAAAACAGAAATACCTTATGATCCATCAGTTTCACTTCTAGGTATTTGGAATCAATATCCTAGAGAGATATCTGCATTCCCATATTCACTGCAGCATTATTCACAGTAGCGAAGATATGGAAATAACCGAAATGTCCATTAACGGATGGATAAAGAAACTATGATACACACACACACACACACACACACACACACACACACACACAAAATACTATTTAGCCTTGAAAAAGAAGGAAAACTTGCCATCTGTAACAACATGTCTGTACTTGAAGGATATTACACTAAATGAAATAAGTAAGACACAGAAAGACAAATAATGCATAATCTTACTTACATGAAGAATCAAAAATAATTGAAGTCATAGAAGCAGAGTAGAATGGTAGTTGCCAGGGTCTGGGAGGCAGGGAAAATGGGGAGATGATTGCTCAAGGGTACAAACTACCAGTTAAAAAATGAATATGTTTTGAGGAACTAATATACATCATAGTGACTAGGCTATAGTTAATACCACATTGTATATTTGAAATTTGCTAAGAGAGTAGATCTTAATTGTTCTCTTTAGAAAAAAAAGGTAACTCTGTGTAGTGATGGATATGTTAGTTAGCTTGATGGTGCAGATTATTTTACCATATATATATATTTATCAAAACAGCAAGCTGTATAGCTTAAATATATAAATTATACCTCAATAAGCTGGAGAAAAAAAAATCAGCTTATGCAGCTTACTATCCTCACTATCAAAAAACAAACAAACAACTCAATCAAGAAATGGCAGATCTAAATAGACATCTCTCCAAAGAAGATATACAGATGGTCAACAGACACATGAAAAGATGCTCAACAACACTAATTATTAGAGGAATGCAAATCAAAACTACAAGGAGGTATCACCTCGCACCAATCAGAATGGCCATCATCAGAAAATCTACAAACAATAAATGTTGGAGAGGGTATGGCGAAAGGGAACCCTCTTATACTGTTGGTGGGAAGGTAAATTGATACAGCCACTATGGAAAACAGTACGGAGGTTCCTTGAAAAACTAAAACTATAACTACCATATGATCAGCAATCCCACCCCTGGGCAAGTACCTAGAGAAAATCCTAACTGAAAAAGCTACTTGCACCCCTCAGTGTTCATTGCAGCACTATTTACAGCAGCCAGGACACGGAAGCAACCTACACGTCCATCTGCAGAGGACTGCATAGAGAAGGTGTGGTGCATATATACAGTGGAATATTAACTCCTTATTGCCAAATTCAGACTGAAATTGAAGAAAGTGGAGAAAACCATTAGACCATTCAGATATGACCTAAATCAAATCCCTTATGATTATACAGTGGAAATGAGAAATAGATTCAAGGGACTAGATCTGATAGACAGGGTGCCTGATGAACTATGGACAGAGGTTCGTGACATTGTACAGGAGACAGGAATCAAGACCATCCTCAAGAAAAAGAAATGCAAAAAAGCAAAATAGCTGTCTGAGTAGGCCTTACAAATAGCTGTGAAAAGAAGAGAAGTGAAAAGCAAAGGAGGGAAGGAAAGATATACCCATTTGAATGCAGAGTTCCAAAGAATAGCAAGGAGAGATAAGAAAGCATTCCTCAGTGATCAATGCAAAGAAATAGAGGAAAACAATAGAATGGGAAAGACTAGAGATCTCTTCAAGAAAATTGAGATACCAAGGGAATATTTCATGCAAAGATGGGCACAATAAAGGACAGAAATGGTAGGGACCAAACAGAAGCAGAAGATATTAAGAAGAGGTGGCAAGAATACACAGAAGAACTGTAAAAAAACAGCTTCATGACCCAGATAATCATGATGGTGTGATCACTCACCTAGAGCCAGACATTCTGAAATGTGAAGTCAAGTGGGCCTTAGAAAGAATCACTATGAACAAAGCCAGTGGAGGTCATGGAATTCCAGCTGAGCAATTCCAAATCCTGAAAGATGATGCTGTGAAAGTGCTGCACTCAATATTCCAGCAAATGTGGAAAACTCATCAGTGGCCACAGGACTGGAAAAGGTCAGTACTCATTCCAATCCCAAAGAAAGGAAATGCCAAAGAATGTTCAAACTACTGCACAACTGCACTCATCTCACACACTAGTAAAGTAATGCTCAAAATTCTCCAAGCCAGGCTTCAGCAATATGTGAACTGTGAACTTCCAGATGTTCAAGCTGGTTTTAGAAAAGGCAGAGGAACCAGAGATCAAATTGCCAACATCTGTTGGATCATCGAAAAAGCAAGAGAGTTCCAGAAAAACATCTATTTCTACTTTATTGACTATGCCAGAGCCTTTGACTGTGGATCACAATAATCTGTGGAAAATTCTGAAAGAGATGGGAATACCAGATCACCTGACCTGCCTCTTGAGAAACCTATATGCAGGTCAGGAAGCAGCAGTTAGAACTGGACATGGAGCAACAGATTGATTCCAAATAGGAAAAGGACTACGTCAAGGCTATGTATTGTCAACCTGCTTATTTAACTTATATGCAGAGTACATCATAAGAAATGCTGGGCTGGATGAAACACAAGCTGGAATCAAGATTGCCAGGAGAAATATCAATAACCTCAGATATGCAGATGACATGACACTTATAGCAGAAAGTGAAGAAGAACTAAAGAGCCTCTTGATGAAAGTGAAACAGGAGAGTGAAAAAGTTGGCTTAAAGCTCAACATTCAGAAAACTAAGATCATGGCATCTGGTCCCATCACTTCATGGCAAATAGATGGGGAAACAGTGGAAACAGTGGCTGACTATTTTTCTGGGCTCCAAAATAACTGCAGGTGGTGATTGCAGCCATGAAATTAAAAGACGTTTACCCCTTGGAAGGAAAGTTATGACCAACCTAGACAGAATATTAAAAAGCAGAGACATTACTTTTTCAACAAAGGTCCATCTAGTCAAGGCTATGGTTATTCCAGTGGCCATGTATGGACATGACAGTTGGACTATAAAGAAAGCTGAGCGTCGAAGAATTGATGCTTTTGAACTGTGGTGTTGGAGAAGACTCTTGAGTCCCTTGGACTGCAAGGAGAGCCAAACAGTCCATTCTAAGGGAGATCAGTCCTGGGTGTTCATTGGAAGGACTGATGTTGAAGCTGAAACTCCAATACTTTGGCCACCTGATGCGAAGAGCTGACTCATTTGAAAAGGCCCTGATGCTGGGAAAGATTGAGGGCAGGAGGAGAAGGGGATGACAGAGAATGAGATGGTTGGATGGCATCACTGACTCAATGGACATGGGTTTGGGTGGACTCCGGGAGTTGGTGAGGGACAGGGAGGCCTGGTGTGCTGCAATTCATAGGGTCACAAAGAGTAGGACACGACTGAGCAAATGAACTGACTGATTACCTCAGTCATAAAAAGGAACAAAATTGTACCATTTGCAGAGATGTAGATAGACCTAGAGACTGTCATGGAGAGTGAAGTAAGTCAGAAAGAGAAAAACAAATATCATATATTAACGCATATATGTGAAATCTAGAAAAACGGCATAGATGAACGTACTTGCAAAGCAGAAATAGAGACACAGACATAGAGAACAAATGTATGGCTACCAAGAGGGTAAGGGGGGAAGTGGGATGAATTGAGAGACTGGGATGAACATATATACACTATTATGTACAGAATAGGTAACTAATGAAAGCTGACTATAAAACACAGAGAACTCTATTTGGTGCTCTGTGGTGACCTAAATAGGAAGGAAACCCAAAAAAGACAGGATACATGTACATAAAAAGCTGACTCACTTTGCTGTACAGCAGAAACTAAGACAACATCGTAAAGCAACCATGAAAGTGAAAGTGTTAGTTGCTCAGTCCTGTCTGGCTCTGTGTGAACTCATGGACTGTAGCCTCCCAGGCTGCTCTGTCAATGGAATTCTCCAGACAAGAATACTGGAGTGGGTTGCCATTGCCTTCTCCCGGGCATCTGCCTGACCCAGGGATCAAACCTGGGTCTTCTGCACTGCAAGCAGATTCTTTACCATCTGAGCCACTAGGGACAGCCAATGAAATAAAAAATAAAATAAGTAAAATGTAAAAAATCTAAATACTGCACTAGACTTTCCAAATATCATTTTATTTAATTCCCAAGACTGTCCTCTGAGGTACACTTTATATTATATAAATATATGTTTTGTGAATGAAAGAACTGGATCTGAGCTACGAAAAGTGCCTTTCTCAAGGTCACAAAGACTTTGAGGTCAGTCTGACACCAAATCCCATTTGCTATTCCATGCTGCCTCTCTCACACGAAGCAGGGGCAAGTGCTGCATTTCTAGTCCTCAGGCCCACACACTCCAGGAACATGGAAGCTCACAGCAGTTATTTTATTATGTATTTTTAAACGATTTTCTTCTTCATAAGGAGAACATTAGTATTCTACACATGAAGAAAATATTTGATTTTATTTATCATTCTTTCTCTTTTTATGTTTCAGTGCCAGAGATAAACGGTATTCCAGGGGTGATTTTCTCTGAATACCAGCTGTGGGAGACAAGAAAACCTTGTTGATGACCTAAAGCTGTCAGATTTACCTTAATAATCCAAACGTATTACTCAGAGACTTGCCAATAACCTTTTGACAAAAAGAATGAATTATTAAATATTGGGTAGCAGTATTTCATCATAGCTAAAAGGAACCCTGTGGGGGAGTTATTGATAACATCACGAGCCCCAGCTTCCTCAGGGCCCCCTTTGCCTGTGCCGTCCGCTCTACCCTGTTTCTGCATCTATCCTGGTATTTCGCTCACTGACTTGCCATTGTCCGTTTACTCACCTGTTTCCCCACTGGACTTGAAGTTTCCACCAACAGGAGCTCCTTCATGTCTGTGTTTCCGAACTGGCACAGAGCCTAGCTACAAGCTTCTGCTTAGTAAACATGTGAAGAATGAGTAAATGAATGAGTGACTATAACCTTACTCTTTTCCCTTAAAAGGATTCGTTAAATGTACAATCAGTGATGATATAACTTTTACATCTCTATGAAACCTTTCATGCACATTGCCACATCAGCAGAAAATTCATCATTACAACATGTTGGGATTGTTGATTCAGGAAATGTGATACCCAAACCTTGATGTAGTCTCAGATCTTTATTAGACAAGTACTCCAGTTAATTAAAATGGGGTCAACTTTTAAGTAAACTGTTTCTCTAAACTCTGCCTTTGGTCCTCAAATCTCAGTTACCCATGCAGAGTCTGTACCCCTTTCACTCAAAATGGCTTCTACTATATCTGTCTGCCAAGAATACACGTCTTTGGCCCACATGACCAACTGGGAAGAAAGATGGACTGAGAGCAAGGCCTGGGCCTGGAGTGACCTGAGAATATGACCCGAGTACCACCAGAATGATGTCTCACAGGTACTTCAAAATCCATGTCAACTAAAGTCATGAGTTTTACCAAAGCTTGCTCCTCCCCTTAGTGATCTGTCTTTAGCTCAGGGTATGGCATCACCATTCTCTTGATTACTCAGATTAGAAACCTAGGTGTCATTCTAGAATTCCCTCCACTATCTAGCTCTCTCTCTGGTATCCTATCATAAATAGATCTTAAAATGTCTGCTTCTCCATTCCTACAGCTACTATCTTAGTTAAAGACTACATAATTTCTCATGTTGATTACTGCAATAATCTCCTGCCTGAAGTCTCTGCCTCCAGTAATCTCCACAGTAAATTCAGAGGTATCTTTCTAAGATGCAAAACTGACCATGTCATTCTCCTGCCAAAATCCTTTAGAAGCATATTTTTCTCAGTAGCTACCTTGAATTGGTGTCCTCAGTGGCTTTTGCTCTCATCAGTCCTCAACGATGTTCCAGCCATCTTGAACTGCTTTGATTTTCTCCAGTATTCCTGATAGTTTCAGGCCTCTGGAGTCTTAAACCAGCCTGGAACATTCTTTCACAGATCTTTGTCTGACTAACTTCTGCTTACCTTTCAAGTCTTCGCATAACTGTCATTTTCTATGGGAAGTCTTCATAAGATAACTGATCCAGCTGGATATTAGCTCCAAAGAGAATGAGGCTATGTCTTCCTCAGTGCCTGGCATGGTGCCCTATACATATTGTATTGCATACTTGTTGAATGAATGAAAAAAATGAGAATAATGGGAGGAGGGAAACTGATACTAAATACTGATGGACAGGGAGGCCTGGTGTGCTGCGGTTCATGGGGTCGCTAAGAGTTGGACACGACTGAGCGATTGAACTGAACTGAAATACTGATTATGTGACCAGGCACTGTCCAGGCTCTATCTCATTAAAGTTATTTAGTCCTCATAACAACACTGATGCGTAAAACATCACAGTCCTCATTTTTCAGATGGAGAAATGGAGACTTAGAGAACTTGAGTAACTTACTTAAGGTCACAGAGCTGGCAAAGGCATAGCAAGGACTGATTCCAAAATCTGTATCTTTCTATTATTCCATATGCCTAGCATGGAGCTCGTAGCATATGAGATAATCGAAAAGCTATTGTTAAGTGAATGAATAAATGGATATAGGGAGATCATAGTTGCAAATAATATAATTCATTTCAGGATGAATACATATACCCAGATAATACATATACCTTCTCTGTGGATGGTAGACTGAAGCCATGAAATTAGAAAATGATTGCTTCTTGGAAGGAAAACAATGACAAATCGAGACAGTGTATTAAAAAGCAAAGACATCACTTTGCTGACGAAGATCCATATAGTCAAGGCTATATATGGTCTTTCCAGTAGTCATGTATGGATGTGAGAGTTGGGCCATAAAGAAGGCTGAGCACCAAAGAACTGATGCTTTTGAACTATGGTGCTGGAAAAGACTCTTAAGAGTCCCTTGGACAGCAAGGAGATCAAACCAGTCAATCCTAAAGGAAATCAATCCTGAATATTCATTGGAAGGACTGATGCTGAAGCCAAAGCTCAAATACTCTGGCCACCTGATGTGACGAGACAACACATTGGAAAAGACCCTGATGCTAGGAAAGATTGAAGGCAGAAGAAGAGGGTAACAGAGTATGAGAATCATTGAATGGCATCACTGATTCAATGGACATGAACTTGAACAAAGTCTGGGAAATGGTGAGGGCCAGGGACTGGAATGCTGCAGTCCATGGGGTCACAACTTGGCAACTGAACAACAATAAGAACAATAATGCCTATCTTTGTCCAATGGGTCTAGGGATAATTTATCATCCTATCTTCTTGCATTTTGCAATAACGGCCACTGAGGAAATATTACTGTCCCTACTTGATAGTTGAGACAGACAGATGAGAAACCTGAGACACGCTAAGACCCCCCAGTTAGGTTAGTGTGACCAGTCAGGGACCTGCACACAGATCTGACAAAGAAATAGAGACCCGGGAGAGAACCAGGGCTATAGTCACCGGTAGGAAATGGGGTTTGAGGCAGAGAAGTTCACGTAGTGTGTGCTCTGGCACAGAGACAGGCAGGACCTAACTGTAACAGTCAGACAAGAAGTTAAAGATAGGAGCTTGGGAAAGGAGTGGGAGGAAGGCAAAGCTCACCTATGGCTCCAAAGACCTTTGCAGTTCTCCCTCAGATGTGCGTGATTGAGTCCAAGCCCATTAGACTTCCCAAATCCATCATGTCCAGCTGTCATCATTTCTTGCCTAGTCAATTTTAACAGATTTCTCACTGGTCTCACCCCTCCCAACTTGCCGCTGGCAGTCCAGACTCTGCACTGCAATCAGACTGATTCTTCCATTAGGAAATCTCTACCATGTTATTTCTCTATTTTATTTATTTATTATTTCTTCATTCGTCTGGAGGATGAAATCAAAACTTCTTAGCATGGCATTCAACTCTTCTAGGCGATCTCCTATCACCTTCACATTTCTAAGGATATCGCCCATTCTCCCCATGTCCCACACCCAATAAATATTTTGTCACATGCTGAATATGCCGGGGCTTTTGGTACCTTGGTACATGATGTTGACATTTTCTGATCCTGAAGAAGTCTTGGGCATCCTTCAGTTCAGTTCAGTTCAGTTCAGTTGCTCAGTCGTGTCCGACTCTTTGCGACCCCATAAATTGCAGCATGCCAGGCCTCCCTGTCAATCACCAACTCCCGGAGTTCACTCAAACTCACGTCTATTGAGTCGGTGGTGCCATCCAACAGTCTCATCCTCTGTTGTCCCCTTCTCCTCCTGCCCCCAATCCCTCCCAGCATCAGAGTCTATTCCAATGAGTCAACTCTTTGCATGAGGTGGCCAAAGTACTGGAGTTTCAGCTTTAGCATCATTCCTTCCAAAGAACACCCAGGACTGATCTCTTTTAGAATGGACTGGTTGGATTTCCTTGCAGTCCAAGGGACTCGCAAGAGTCTTCTTCAACACCACAGTTCAAAAGCATCAATTCTTTGGCGCTCAGCTTCTTTCACAGTCCAACTCTCACATCCATACATGACCACAGGAAAAACCATAGCCTTGACTAGATGGACCTTTGTTGGCAAAGTAATGTCTCTGCTTTTGAATATGCTATCTAGGTTGGTCATAACTTTCCTTCCAAGGAGTAAGTGTCTTTTAATTTCATGGCTGCAATCACCATCTGCAGTGATTTTGGAGCCCCCCAAAATAAAGTCTGACACTGTTTCCCCATCTATTTCCCATGAAGTGATGGGACCAGATGCCATGATCTTAGTTTTCTGAATGTTGAGCTTTAAGCCACCTTTTTCACTCTCCTCTTTCACTTTCATTCTTCAAGCCCAGCTCAAATACCATTCCCTCTGTGAAAGTTGTGGCCCTCCGAACACTATGAGGACAGTTAACTGCATCTGTATTTCTGCTTCTGGAGCACTCCTCACATGGCTCTGGAACAGCAAAGTGTTGTCCTGTTTCTTTCTCCTGTCCCCATCTCAGGCCCTGGAATGGGCATTCCTTCATTTAGCAGTTTATTACAGGTTATGATAAAGCATTCAGACGAACATCCAGTGGAAGGGATACATGGAGGGTACATGCTTTCCGCAGACCCACACCTTTGCCCAAATCTCCCTGTGTTCGCTAACCCATAAGTATCCTCCCTAGACCATTAGAAACATCATGAGAACTTGTTAGAAATGCAGATTCCTAGGCTGTTCCCCAAATCTGCTAAATTGGAAACACGGAGAGTGGGATCCAGTCCCGAGGTGATTCTGATACATAGTAAATCTTGATAACTGGTGCACTAAACAAAGGGTTAAAGGAATCAAAGAGGAATTCTGTGTGGGAAAAATCAGGAAAGGCTTCCCAGTGGAAGACGCATTTGGATTGGGCCTGATAGAGATTAAGCTTTAGATACAAAGAAATAGAAGGAAACCTCTTTTCTGAGAGAGAAAATTGCAAGAAGGAAGTCAAGAAGCTAGAGAATTCCAGTGCAAGATCAGGCAATGTGTTGGGCCCTGTTGCCTGGAGTCTAGAAAGAGCGAAGAAAAGTAAAGTAAGATCAGCCTGTTAACTAAGCGGCCTCTCCCACCAGCCCATACACCCCTCCAGAGAAAGGAGGCGAGGACTGTATTTGACTCAGCTTTGTGTCTGAAAGCTGACTCAGAGCAAGGGCTTGGTGAATGTTCTAAGAATGACTGATTGAGGACAGCTCAAATGAAGACTATTAGAGAAATAGGTTTTCTGTGAGACCAGCCATATCATGCTACTGCTCCTGAAAAGGAAAGAGCAGAGAAAATGGTTCCTCTGCAGCGAGAGCAGAAACTTTCCCATCTGGCTCCATCTAGTGTCTTAATGGGCAGATTTCTAGTCTAGGACACCTCTAGCCAAGCGCACAGCCTCTGAACGTTATGCTGTAGGCACCTGGGTGGCAGGGAGGCAGGGCAGCCAGGGCATGGCTTTAAATTGAAAACAACTTTAAGTCTGAGCTTTCTTGATTTTTTTTCATTTGGTTATTCCATTTAATTTTCCTGTGGTTTTGGTGTATGTGTATGTGAGAGAGAGAGAGAGAAAAAGAGGAGGAAAGGAAGAGAAATCTTTTGCATGTGCTGAATTCCGAAGACTCTGCATCCAGAATCTTTGAGTTCCCTTATCAGGGCATATGTGATGCATTTTGGCCATGTTCTATAACTTCCACCAGGGGGTATCCCAGACTCTAACAAAGCAGCATGCAAGCCTTGGGCTTGGGAGGGGGTAATTTTTCTTTAAAAGTGGTCAATAAATTACTGTCAATGCCTTTGATAAGGATAAAAAGAATGCTGTTATTCTTTCTAAGGAATATATTTCTAAGAAATTATTTCTAAGGAAATAATGACAGATGCAAACATATGTATGGGTGTTCATTAAACTGTAATAGTAAAAAATTGAAAATTACCTAAATATGGAATAAGAAGAAGTAATTAAATAAGCTATTCACATACATGCTATGGATTATGCAGTTCTTAAAACACATTTTTTGAAGAATATTTAAAATGTAGGAAATGATCATAATATTTCATTGGGTAAAAAAAGACAAATGCAGTATGATACCCATTTTTATTAAAAATGCACAAAAGCACAAAGAAAAAATTTGGCAAGAAGTACAGTGACATGTTGACTTATGGACTTAGGAGCAATGTAAATTTAATTATTCTTTTATATATTCTCTATAATGAGGATATTTACAGTTTAAACGTGGCATTAACTTAAGAATTGGACAGTAGCATGAAAAGAAGGAAACTTAGAAAGTGAAAAGGGAAATATTAATCACACGGGAACATTTAATCAAATAAAAAGAATACAGTTGTAGTGATTTGGAAAAATATATTTTGCCAATATTATCTAGTACAACCCAGGCCCCATTATTATTGATGACTAAGAGGTTACGTTTGGTGTTTCAACAAACTACTTCCTATTTTTAAAAGCATTAAATACAATTAACGTGTTAAGCAATGTACTTTTCATGAGCTAAATGCCACGTATGAGACAACAGATATATAGGCAAGTTGAAAATTTTAACTGAGTCCAGGGCAGAAGATCATATATCCTTGATATTGTCCATTCTGAATGAGCCTTATATGAACAAAATTATTTGTGTAATAATAGCTATGCTCCCCCATATATTTTCATATCAATCTCACAAAAATCCCATGATCAAATCCTGATTGACAGATATGTATACTATTCCTAAAACACTGTTTCTCAGAAGTGGCAGCTCAGGTAAGATTTTCTGGTATTTCTTCTGCACCTAGCACTGAGCTAGACATTGTGCCTGTTCTCTCATATTTATATCAACAAATCTTTGCAGAAATCTATATGTGCTATTAGCCTTGCTTTGCAAAGGAGAGCATCTGGGCTCACAGAGGGCAAATGACTTCCCCAAAGTCATACAGGTAGCATACAAGCATTAGTGCCTGGTATCAAGCCGAGATCTGTCCCCTTGCAAGTCCAAGCACTTCCCACCGTATTTTCATTTCCCAAAGGGGTCACCTCCAGGGGAGAATTAAAAGGATGAAGGAGGAGATGCAATGTCTGAAGCTCTCAGAAGGCACCACTGTGGTCTGACTCCTGCTCTGCACTCCAGTGACCTTGAGCTTGAAAGGGACAAAGGAGCGGACTCCCCTGATGCTCTGTGATGAGTCAAGAGGAAAGTCAGCTCTCAGGGAAACAGCTGGCCTTTCTCCAGCAGCCGGGCCTGAGAGATAAACAGATCAATGCAGACACTCGTCTCCACCTAATGAGCTAATGGCACAGCCAGGGTACTGCATTATTGGATTGCTGGTCATGCTGAAAGGGTCCAGAGTTAAGCAGGCCTACTGTGGGGGTGGAGGACTCACTCCCCACCCCCTGGTGAAGCCTGGCTCCTTTGTATGAATGCTAGGTGTGATTTGTTCCCTTTGTTTGTTCATTGTTTTGTTCGTGTTTGTTTTTCCTCACTCCCCTAGGAATGTGTTGAGATTTGATGAAATGATGTCAATGACCTTTCTGCTCTGTAGACAGAGTGCCACAGATGAAGGAAACACTGTCCTCCCAGGAGGCAGACCAGTGTGTTGCGAAGAATCCCCACCCGGCATTAGCACAGCGGCATTCTGATCCCCACAGTGATTTGACGTGGTATTTGGGCACACTCCTGCCCCTCTCTGATGTCAATTTTCCACATGAACCATGACAGCATAAGAGTGAAAGTCGCTCAGTCGTGTCTGACTCTTTGCAACCCATGGACTATACAGTCCATAGAACCCTCCAGGCCAGAATACTGGAGTTGGGTAGCCTTTCTCTTCTCTAGGGGATCTTTCCAACCCAGGGATTGAACCCAGGTTGCAGGTGGATTCTTTACCAGCTGAGCCACAAGAAAAGCCCAATAATACTGGAGTGGGTAGCCTATCCTTTCTCCAGTGGATCTTCCTGACCCAGGAATCGAACTGGGGTCTCCTGCATTCCAGGTGGATTCTTTACCAACTGAGCTACCAGGGAAGAAGCATAGGAGGGACTAGAGTAAAAGGTGTTTCTGTACCAGGTAGCATGTTATGAACCCAAGTAGCTCACCTGACACTGACAATTATATTAAGTTACAAGTATGTAATCCTGCTGGTCTCTATAAGCCCAGACAATGGTTAACTATAAATAATGATAATTCTAATAATAACTACAAATGAATGTTTATTGAACATTCTACTTTTCACTCAGAGACAATCACCATCACTCATCACTAGCATCAAACTCTTGCTTTCTCTTCTTGAGCTGTCTCTCTCTGAATTTCTTTCTTGACTTTTCTTAGTACCCTCAGCTATATTTCCTCTGGTCTTTTGCAGTGGGCATGAAGCAGGCAGCCCCCTCCAGAGGCAACCAGAGCATCTCACTGAGCCAGGTCTCAGGTCGCCCTTGCCTCACACTAATTCATTAGCTCCTGCACAAGTCTATCACCAGCGTACACAGGCTTCTGGGTTTATAAATACACCAAATGGCCATTACTTAATGGCACCTGACTGAGGCCCTCCTTAGGAGCCAGGGAATGCTCCCAGGGTTGGAGGCACAGGCAGGAATCTCCCCCAGAGCTCATTCCTGAATATTCAGGTTCCTGAAGGGAGACTCATGGCTTGCTGCACGGCCACAAGACGAGTAAGGAGCTGGACAGTCTCCAAACTAGAAGGGTGCCAGAGAGGCCACCATCCTCAACCCATGACTGGAGAATATAAATTGACATCACAGAGGCATTCTTTGAGTTTGTTAAAAATAGAACCTTTATATATGTCCTCCTCTGAGGCGTCTTCAGAGGGATTTTGGCCTAAAACTACCTTAAGGGTTCAACTATCTCAGTGGTTTACAAATTTTTACAACTGCAGAATTCTTTGTACGTAAGAAATTACATTCAAAAGCCATAGAATCAAACAGATGAAGATATTGTTACAGCTTCCTGGAGCACAGTTTGAAAATCACTAATCTAGTCCAGGATTACTTTAGTCCTGCTGGTGGTGAAGCTTTGACCAAACAAGGATCCCTGCTTATAGTCTGGTGCTCTTTCCCCATCTATGCATTCCCCACCCGGAAATATTTGCTTAGATTCTGCTATGTTAAATCTACTGAGGGAATCAGCAAGATTGCACTGAAGTCCACACAGAGCTCACAGACCACTGATGGTCTGACCAAAGATAAAAAGGCAGAACCCTACAAATGGACTAGATTAGGGTTTCTTAACATTGACTCTAGTGATACTTTGGACCAGATCATTTTTCATCATCAAGCATTGTCTTACGCACTGCAGGATGTTTAAAGTAGCCATGATTTCTACCCACTAGATGCCAGTAATAACCCCTCTCAAATCTTGACAGTCAAAAACGTCTCCAGACATTGCCAAATGTCCTCTGAAAGTAGGGGGCAAAATTGCTTCCATTAGAGAACTGTGGATTAGCTAACTCAAGACAGTAGCATAAGGGATCTCACCAGGTTGCATAAAATTAAAGGCCAAATAAATGATGAAGACAGTGTTGTAAGAATTCTGAGAAGAAGGGGCTCCTCTGCACCTATGCTCTCAGGGTGGTGATACCAGCACAGTGCAGAGGAAGGAGGGCAAGCTCTTGGCTTCAAGTGGCCTTGACCTTGATTGTCTTCCCACCCTCAGCTCCTGTAAAGATTTTCTGGCCTGGAAGCTTCATGGGGAGACTCCTGGACCAAGACAAGATCACCTGGCCTCCATTCCTTGCTGTGCCATCAATTCACAATATGGCACTGGCCAAATCCTTCTCCCCTCTGGACGTCGATTCCCTCAACCATAATAAGGATAGACAGCAAGGTCTGTAGTCTCACCAATAATCCTTTTTTTTTTTAACCAGTTTCATTTACTTTATTATTCTTTTTATAAAATTATGTGGTGGCTACAGCTGGGGCCTGGGTCCTCTTCATGGAGACTCTGGTATGGGTCTTCACAAGATGGTCAGTGAATTCCTGATATGGAGACTTGGTGAACACTGTCTCTTTCCAGAGGTCAGGGGCGAGATAACTGTAGGTCTTGGAAACGGCATCAAAAGTGGCCTTGGCGAAGTTGCCCAGGTGGCAGTGCAGCCCCTGGCAGAAGTGTAGCATCATCGATGCCAGCTATCAGCAGCAGCTTCTTGGGCACAGGGGTGAGACGATGCCAGTGCCTCTGGGGGCAGGGATGAGGTGCACCAGCACAGAGACACAGCGGCCAGTCACCTTGAAAAGAACTGCGTGGGGCTTGCCGATCTTGCTCCTCCAGTAGCCTTTTCACACAGGGACGATGGACAGCTTGGCCAGGATGATGGCTCCACAGATGGCAGTGGGTACTTCTTTAGAACACTCGTTACCCAGATCGACATGTCCGTTGTAATCCCCGATGGCAATAAATGCCTTGAACCTGGTCCACTGGCCAGCACTGGGCTGCTTTTGCATGGGCATAATCTTCAAAACCTTATCCTTGAAGGATGCTCCCAAGAAAAAGTCAATGATCTCAGACTCCTTGATAGGCAGAGAGAAAAGGTAGATCTCCTCCAGGGTCTTGATCTTCATGTCCTTGACCAGGCGGCCCAGCTTGGTAACGGGGAGCCACTCCTTGTCCTCAGCCTCGCCTCCGCTAGCTTCGCGGCTGCGATCCCGGCCCTGGACGCCACTATTGACGCCTCCACGGAAGCCACTGCGGCCTCCCATTCCAGGGCCCCTGGGGCCTCCTGGCCCTCCTGTAGCACCAGGGTCATCCCATTTGGTGTTTTCACTAAGACGAAGGCACCAATAATCCCTAAGTTCCCTCCTAGCTCATGGATTCCATTTTCTAATTTTTGCCATAATCCTAGAAAGAGTAAAACCACGTTCGGCTGATGACTACTTGATCTTAGGCTTTCTCAGCCATATCTGAAAAGCCATTTCCTTGGATAGGTAGGTTAGAAAGGAAAATACAAAGGGAGTTTATGCTCCTATCCATACCTTGGAATAATAACAATGGTTAATCTTCATTTGTGGGCTTCCCTTATAGCTCAGTTGGTAAAGACTCTGCTTGCAATGCAGGAGACCCAGGTTTGATTCCTGGGTTGGAAAGATCCCCTGGAGAAGGAAATGGCAACTCACTCCAGTATTCTTGCCTTCAGAATCCCATGGACAGAGGAACCTGGAAGTTTACGGTCCATGGGCTCGCAAGAATCGGACTTAGCGACTAAACCACCACTACCAACCTTCATATGTGGCTTTGTAGTTTACCAAGCACCTTCACATATGCTATTCAGGTACATGATCCTCAAAACAACCCTATGAGGTGAGAATAATTACCATCATTTCACGGATGAGTCAAGGTTCAGTGTGGTTGAGGGTCTTGGCCTCAGGTCACACCCAGACCTCCTCGACTTCAGGCTCCTTGCTTCAAACTCCAGCCGTCTGTGCTACACTGAGTGTATTGGAAACTCTCTCTCTAACTCTGCCAGAGATAGGATATAAAGGCCAAGTGACTAAGAGATTCAGGCAGAACAGGAAGGGAAGCGACAGCATGCTGAGGATACCATGCTGACCCTGATAGGGGCGACAGAACTTGCTGAACAAGTGCCAAACCAAGTGCTTTGAAAGAGTAGAAAAAAGAAAAAAAAAAAATCTTCCCACTGTTTGCCTGCCAAGCCCCTGCACAGGGACATGGGTACAGAGTTCTGCTTAAGGTTTAATTCTATTGATTACACATTCCATTTTCCAAAGTGCCATTTGCCTGAAGGAGCAGGTGGTGTTTTCGGCATCCATTTAGCTGATGTATTAGCCATGTGGCTCAGTGCATCAGCAGGCCCGAGTCATCAATTTACGGCGAGATGACAGAGGGAATCACTCACTGCAGAATCCTAATGGGGAGAGGGGGAGGGGGGGATGGAACACACGGAAAGGGACAAAAACAGTGGGACTGTGGACCTGACTGGGGCCTGGGGACGCAGGAGATGAGTGGCCCAACATAGGACCTTCGGTTGATAACAGCAAACACTTAGGACCTGACTCTGTGGCAGGTCCCAGGCTGGACACTGGGGATGCAAAGAGGAGTCGCAAGAATTCCCACCTCCAAGACCTCAGTTTTATGGGGAAGGCAGACATAAACTATTAACAACAATAACATCAGGTATACATTACAATGGAAGGATGTGGTAGGTAGCAGAAGAGTATTTTAAAATTCCACAGTTACAGTTCAAGTCCCAGCTTCATCATTTACTAGCTTTGCAGTTGTAAAATTAGAGGCAAAGTTAGGCTGGATGCTCATGGAGAGTAGGCACTATATGTCTTATACATTTTTGAATGCCCACTGCCCCAGTCCAGAGTCTGGTATTGCCGTCATAATCACCAAAGAATATTAATAGTATAATCATGAAAACAATAAAAGTAATCATAAAATAACATTTCCTGAGCTCTTGCTACGTTCCAGGTCCTGCCTAAGTGTTATATGTCTTTTCATCCTCACAACAAGCCCATGAATTAGGTACTATTGTTATCTTTATTTTATAGATGAGCAGATGGAGCCTCAAGGAGGTTAAATAACTTTCTCATAGTCACACAGCTTGTAAGTGGTGGTGGAGCTAGGATTAAAATCCAGACCTGTCTGGCTCCATAGCCATACAGACATTCAACACTGCAAAGTTCGGTTATCTCAACTGTACTCAAGTTATTTAACCTTGCAGAGACCCCGTTTCCTTATAAGTCAAGGGCTCTATTTTTTTTTTTCCTTTATAGATTGTTGTAAGCATCAAATAAGACAATGTACGTAAAGGATTACTTAGTACATTCTAAAAAGCTCAATAAATGATACTTACCACTATCCCCATTCTAAAGATAATTATGTTCAGAGAAGAACTCTGAGGGTCAGAGCCCATCTAGTTTTTACGAGAAACTTCTCCAGTGCCTGTGTGAGTATCTTCTCTGATGCAATGAAGGTGCCTCCTCTGGCCCCCATCCTTGCTAAGTGTTCCAGTATGGTTCTTTTTAATTAGATCATTCATGTTTTACTTATTATGACTCTTGTCATTTGACGTGCAACATGAGGTAGACTGTGGCAAAGGCAAAATGTGAGCAAAGCAAACAATTTCTCAGGTAAAACTTTACAAATTGCATTTCAATAAAAAGGCTCATTGGCCCTTGAGTTTCAGGGAGGAGATTTACCTGACAGAAGTACATAAGAGAAGGACGGTAACCACTTGCCTTGGAAGAGAGCCCCACCACCACCCTATCTGTGTCTGGTGTGGCTACAGAACTCCCTCCACCTTATCTGAGACGGCAGTGTCACAGAAAGGGATACTCACTGGTGTTTCATCACTCATTCACTTATTCATTTATTCAGTGTATATTTTTAGAGGTCTTGCTTTATTCCAAGTACCATACTGGGCACTGAACTTAGAGAAATGAATAAGATTGCTACCTAAAAATTTAAAAGGGTGATATGTGCATAGTTGCAAAATGATGTGATAATTTATTGTCATGCTATTTAAAATAATGACAATTTAGAACCATCTCAACTGTAAATACTAGTAGATTTTAAATAAAGTATGGTACATCATTTCAAAGGGATATTATTCGACCATTTAAAGAATTTATAAATAATTTCAAATAATGTGGTAAAATGTTCACAGTACAGTGTTAAATGATATAAAACTGTATATATAGTATGTTGTATATATGGGCTTCCTCATCACCTCAGTCACTAAAGAAACCACCTGCCATGCAGGGGACTGGTTCAATCCCTGCATTGGGAATATCCCCTGGAGAAAGAACTGACAAGCCATTCCAGTATTCTTGCCTGGGAAATCCCATGGACAGAGGAGCTGGTGGGTTACAGTCCATGGGGTCTCCAGAGTCAGACAAAACTTAGCAACTAAACCACCACTGCCTAACTACATATACAGATATGCAAATAACTAGTCAGGAAGAAAATATTCAGTTTAATAGCATTTATCTTTGGCAATGGTATTAAGGGTGATGTTTTTCTCTGATATAATGTTATTTTGTATTTACAAAATTTTTTACAATGCACATATAGCAAAAAGGTATCCAAAGGTATCCCTATCCAAAGGTATAAAATAACTATTATTATGTTAGAAGTATGCTTAAAATACTCCTGGCACAGAAAGGAGTAACTTTTCCATTTTATAGATGAACAAATTGAGGTTCTCAAAGATTATGTACAATAGTTCTCCCAAGGTTTTCCAGCCCAGAGTTGACTGACACACACTTCAAACAAGTCATGTGATATAAATCTAGAACTCTTCCCCCAGGACTTTCTAAGAGCCACTCGCCTGAAATGGGGGGTGGGGTTGACCTGCCTACAAGGTCTCCAACGATCTGCCAGAGCTACTATTCTAATCGTTCCAGAAGAACCCAGAATTCAAAAGGTAAGTCCAGAAATGACTCAGTGATAGTTGCTAGCTGTGGATCTGGAAGAAGTGCCTATTGCTGTAAAAATAATCTTGACTGTTTACATTTCAACTCTTCAAGATTTATGGTATTTGAACTAGAAGAATAATATAGGTCTGAGCACGTATTTAATGTTTTCGTTTAGATTTAGAACATACAGCCCCAGCATTGAGCTGATTTGAATGCCTGAATATTTTAATATCATTTTATTGTGTGCTCAGCATCCATGATTAAATATACATCTTTAAGTCCAATTTACTTTTAGCTTCATTATGGTCTGTTACAACTGGCATTCAATGAATTCTGCATTTGGCCACATAACCCAGCTCCATTTTTTTTTTGCAATTGTACTCTTGTGTGCATATATTTAGGGGCATGTAAAACCGAACACTCTTTAAATACAAGCAAGTATTTCCTATCTTGAGAAGGACCTCTTTTCTCAGTTATCTGTGAACATTAGAGCACAAGGTAACTGAGATATCACTGAATTCAACCTTCCAATCCTATTCTTTTATCTGTTTATAGGGCCCCTTCTCTGGGCCCCAAGCTTTATTGTTGCAAACATTGTAGGCCCATCTCTCTGCCAAGAGAATATTCAGACAGGAATAGGAATTACAATAGGAATTAAATTCAGAACTCTTGGATTTTTTTCTTTTTGCCAAGTTTTCATCATAAAAAAATTACGGCTTTACAAGTATCTTTCTAGTTTTTCATTATGTATCTATCCAGGTAGGAGGATAGGTATATATTTTAACAATGTGTTAGCTAGATTTATAACATAGTATTTGGATTAGACTTTCTAGGCCTCCATTTGTTCCCTCGCCTGAGTCTTGCAAATGTTCAAGGTGGGCCTGCAACTTTCCCCAGCTCCCAGCTTACTGATAGGGTCTTTTGTGGGCCATAGACTTACCCAAGGAATCATGACTTTGCTCCTTTCTGTATTACTAGTGCATATCACATTCATTAGCACTTGGAACACACCCAGTGTATAAATTAATTGAGGCAAACTAATTTGGAGATATTTTTCATTTCTTTTGTATTTTAAATTGGGGATTTTATAAATGTAACAAAGAGGATAAATTCAGGATACATAGTGCTAATACTGTTTACTAAACCATCAATATATATGTATATACATATACACACGCATATATTCAACAAATTACAATCAATATGCATATCCAACAACAGTATGACTCTGCAACCTGAGGGGTTGGAATATGGCGATTGACTAATGCATAAGAAGGTCAGGTGTCTCATCTCTGACCACAGGGATGTATTTCCCTCTCATCCCACAAGTTTGAGTGATTCCTGCAAGCAAGATCAGTACTGAGGATTCCCCAAACTTTTATCAGAAGAAGAGATAAATGCTGTACAACGAAATGTTCAATGCACTTTGAAATTATCTTTATATGAATATACATATATATGTATGTGTATATACACCATTTTATATTATATAATGTTATACATTTGTGTGTATATATCTGCCATGATGCCATAAAGCATAATCTACTGGGTACCTATAGCCGCACAATTGTTTCCCAAAGTCTGCAGGATCTTTACTGCCTCCACCCACCACCCACAACTTCATCTCCACCCTTCCCCCATCCGAGGAGGCATTCTCATTATAGGATAATGATAGTGGAATAGAACTCCATCACTGGATAATGATTTCCTGTGGTTGGATGAATGAGGAAGGCAGACTTCGGCACCTTCAGAAACTGAATAGCAAGGGGCTGCCAAAATGTTGATTTTCAAAGAGGAAGGCTTTGGTTCTGACACAATATTCCACTCAAAGCTGAAACATTACATGCAGAAGGAGATAGCACATTTAGGTAGACAAAGGCCCCTGAAAGACTGAGATAAGACTAAGATATAAAGTGGTTGACCACTTTGCATGACAGGGGTGATTTCAATCCTTATTGGGTTGCTCTCTATGTTAGGCAGCTGAGCTACTTTGCTACTTGAAGACAAGTTGGCATCTATGTCCTTTTGAAGTCAGTGTGGGTCATGGGAGATCACCGTCTGTTGATAAATGGCTTGAATGGCAAGAGACCTGGAATGTCACTCAGGACAGACGTACTTTTTTCCCTGCCTGCCTGTACTCCAAGGCACCACATTAGACCAGGCTTTAACCTTTCTGGGCCCCTGTCCTCTCATCTATCAAACAGTGTGTTGATTGGAGGTTTCTGAAAGCCTAGAGGCATCTGACTTGACAACTTCACATCAATATCAATGTAACTAATTTTCTTTCATTTCATAAGGAGTTCAAATGCAATACATCCAGTATGCAGAGGGGAGAGGGTGTTCGATGGTCAAGTGTGCTTCTTGAGGAATTCTGGTACCTTAAACTTGGGGGAAACTTTGAAGTTCATCTATTTCAGGATCTCTATGAATCCTGGATGTTTTGCTGGAACCTCTGTAATGGGGGAAGCTTACTACCTCCCCAGGCATCCCCACTGGCTGTTGGTGAACTCTGATTGCCTCAAGGTCATTTGTCTGTTTCTTTGTTCACTCATTAATCAATTATTTCAATGCCTAATAGGTCAAGAATATATAAAGCACTGGAGTCCCAGATATGAGCCAATGTGATCTCTGCTCTGTAATCACTCGACATTGAATTGAGCAGCATAGTTGAGTGGGCATTGGTGGGGGTGGGGTGGTGTGGGCAGTAAGGTAACCAAACATGTAGACAATAACTACAATAAGTGCTTTGGTAGAAGTGGTTTTGTGGAAGAAGGTGGAAGACATTGAGGGAGCCCACTCTCAAGAATAAAATTTGAGGGCAGGACAGTGAGGCAGCTTATTGTTGTTAGAGACAATGTAGTATAATGTGAAAGAAAAGACTCTAGGGTCAAAATGTTTGAGTTCAAATCTGGACTCTGCCATGTCTAGCCATGTGAAAGTGAAAGTTGCTCAGTCTTGTCTGACTCTTTGTGACCCCATGGACTATACAGTCTTTAGAATTCTCCAGACCAGAATACTGGAGTGGGTAGCCTATCCCTTCTCCAGTTGATCTTCCTGACCCAGGAATCAAACTGGGGTCTCCTGCATTGCAGGTGGATTCTTTACCAACCGAGCTATCAGGGAAGCTCTCTAGCCATATGGTCTTAGGCAAATTTCTTAACTTCTCTGTGTCCCAGTTCCTTCCTGTATAAAATGAGGACAATAATAGCACTTAAATCATAGAGTTATATGAGGATTAAGTGAGTTTTTACATGCAACGCACTTAGAGAACTAAGTCTGAATGTAGGGCACGTAGCCAGCATTATCACTAATTAGGGTACATCAGTAAGCATTAGCCTGCAGACACTGTGGTGGTGGTAGTAACAAGGATCGCAGTAAGATTATAATAGCGTATTGTAGCCGCACAAGTAGTAGGGTTGTTAATAGCAGCAACGGTAGTATTAGTAAAAGTGTCAGCAGTGATATCGGCAGCACTGGCACTTGCTGACTCTGTTTCAGCAGCAGTGGTAGCTGTCGTGATGTTTATGTAGCAGGAATGCAGACAGGACTCAGGGGCCATGACTGAGAGGATGCAGGGGCTTTGGATATTTTTTGCCTAATCCTTTGGTTTGTTCCTTCATTTCCTCCCACAACTGCCTGCATCGTCACAGAACTGCCCCACAGAGAACGGTGGGAAATCTACCCTAAGGTGGAGGTGCGTTGGTGGCTTACATGCAGAGATTACTGGGAACAGAGAAGCCCTAAGACAGGCTTTTCCTTCAGAGACAACATATGGGTGTGCGGAGTAAGGATGAAGTCTTAAGAAAGAGTATGGGTGACGGTCACATTGAAGGGGAGGGTAAGGGCCAGTGAGCGAGAAGGAGGTCACTGGCTAAGCAGATAGAAGGGAAAGGAACTAACTGGCTCTTGGCAAGTGTGTCAAGTACTGCACTGGGCCCTTCCTCAAAACTGACATAGTTGCTGAGAATTAAACCCAGTGGACTGAACTCCAGTGTCTCAGAGTGACTATGATCAGTGCTAAGATTCAAGCCCAAATCTGCTTTTTAACCACTAAGAGTGTCTACTATGAGTTTCTTCTGTGGCTCAGGATGTGGCTCCACAGTTGAGGACCAGAAGGCCACAGCAGTCAGCTAGCCATCATAATAATATCTGAATGTGTATGTTTCGTTTATTATTTAGAAAGTTTTTTTTTTTTTTTTTAATGTGCAGCTCAAGGTCTGATCATGATTCAAAAGCCATGAATCCATCTGGGTTAAGAGCTTTGGGAAGTGAACCAAGAATGCAACCTTCCCTATTGGCACAAATGTCTGCGAGAAGCCCCTGCTGGCTGGTGGGGGAAGTCAGTGCAGTGTGAGAGGGAATAGCCAGCCCCATGGCTGAAGCGCCAGATTAGAGTCACATGGCTCCAGCAGCAGCAAGAATGAAAGCTTAATCAACATTCGGATTAGTGCATCCCCATTTATAGGAGCTTGAACTCAATTAAAAATTTCAACTGGAATCTTGGCACAGGCGCCTTGAGACAGAATCTGACTGTTCTGGGCTCTCACCCCAATTTTAATATGCATTCCTGGAAGGAGATGTTTGGGTCAGATGGACCTGGGGCTCGATTTAGACCCTTGGCACACATACACAAAAATGTAATAAAGTTCTATTTGCAATTCCATGGTAAGTTAGTTATGTTACAGAATCAGCTGTTTCCATAGGTCTCTTTTTCCCTTAGGCATGCTATTTTCCTAGCATTAGATACCACTTTTTAAAGAGAGTGGTGAAGTGTGGGATCACTGGGCTTGGAATCCAATGAACTCGGCACAAATTTTGGTTCCATTTACTGGCTGGAAGCTCTTGGCCGAGTCACTTAATCTTGCTGAGCTTCAGTTTTCTCACCTGAAAAAGTGGGATAATAATTGATAGCTCTTCCTCAAATAATGGCGATCCAAATTTAAACGAGATCATAGACACCAGAGAAAACACGCTGAGCACACTGTTTGGCACGTGAATTTGCTGAACTAAAAGACTTATTTTCCTGCAAAGTCCTCTCACTGCTCGTAGGTTCTGTGAGGTTACACTGTGCGACATTTCAGTTCTTTACTCTCAGTCTAGAGCCTAGCCCTCAATAGTTGCTTAGATTAGTTTAGATTAGTTCTGCCACTGGCCTGCTGCTGCTGCTGCTAAGTCACTTCAGTTGTGTCCGACTCTGTGCGACCCCACAGACGGCAGCCCACCAGGCTCCCCCGTCCCTGGGATTCTCCAGGCAAGAACACTGGAGTGGGTTGCCATTTCCTTCTCCAATGCATGAAAGTGAAACTACATTCACCCAAAACTTTCTCCAGATCTGGGTCCTTCTCTTGCTTTCTCTTGGCTGGTAAGTCTCTAAGTCTGCATAGTTCAGCATATATATATATATATACATATATATATATACATATATATATATATATTTACTTAAGTCTCTGAGTCTGCATAGTTCAACATACTTCCAATCCATCCTTTATATATATATATATATAAATTTTATTTACTTATTTATTGGTAGTGCTGCATTTCTGTCGCTATGCACAGGCTTTCTCTAGTTGCAGTGAGCAGGGGCTACGCTCTAGTTGCTGTGCCCAGGCTTCTCATCGTGGTGGCCTCTCTTGTTGAGAAGCGCAGGCTCTAGGGTGTACAGGCTTCAGTGGTTGCAGTGCATGGGCTCAGTAGTTGGGGTGCAGGGGCTTAGTTGCCCTGTGGCATGTAGAATCTTCCCAGACCAGGGATCAAACCCACATCGCTTGCATTGGCAGGTGGATCCTTTACCACTGGACCACCAGGGAAGTCTCCAATCCATTCTTGACACAACAGAGATTCCTTTAAAATTAAAATCAGATCCTTAATTCTTTACACAATGGCTTCACAGTCTCTGAGGTAAAAGGTTAAATGTTTCCCATGGCCTAAGAAGCCCTGTGTCCTGCATAGTCTGGCCCCACCAACCTCTTGAGCCTCATCTTTCCCTCAGTATCTTTGCTTCATTCATGCATCCTTTCAGTTTCAAAACATGCCACCCTCTCTCTTGATCTTTGGTCTTTGCTGTTCTCTTTTCTGGAGCAATTATCTCTACCACTTCCCACTTGCTCCTGTGATAAAATCAGCATATCTTTCATGTCTTAGATCAGAAATCACGTCCTCAGCAGTATTATCCTTGAATTTGGAAATCATATCAGGTCTTTCTATTATGTTCTGTGATAAGACTTCTCATCCGTAGTACCTTTTATGGTTTATAAATATATGTGCAATTAATTCCTGTAATTCCTATCTTAACTGTAAACTCCATGAAGGCAGAGATCATGAAACTTACTCATTACTGTATTCTCAACACCTAATATGTTATGTATTAACAGAATTGTCGGTGTTGAAATGTGGCACTCCCACACCATCACCAGTTACAGTTTGTCCTGGAAACACTTACCTCGACCCACTTCTGAATCCTAATTTCCTAGAGATCCTCTGGGCATCTAACCCCATGACTCATTTTCTTCTTTATATCAATCAGACATGATAATCAGCACCATGCTGATCTTAGGCTTTTCTCATTTATTGTGGAAGATCATCTCAAGGAAAGAACCCAGAAAGTGTGGCCTTGATCTCTTAGCAGAGATCTCGTAGCGGAGGTCCCTGGCCAGTGCTACCAGATGTGTGCCAACTCACAGGGCAAGGCCGTCTCCTGCTCAGCTTAAATATGCTGCTGCTGCTGCTGCTAAGTCGCTTTAGTCGTGTCCGATTCTATGCGACCCCATAGACGGCAGCCCACCAGGCTCTCCCATCCCTGGGATTCTCCAGGCAAGAACACTGGAGTGGGTTGCCATTTCCTTCTCCAATGCATGAAAGTGAAAAGTGAAAGTGAAGTTGCTCAGTCGTGTTCGACTTTTAGTGACCCCATGGACTGCAGCCTACCAGGCTCCTCCATCCATGGGATTTTCCAGGCAAGAGTACTGGAGTGGGGTGCCATTGCCTTCTCCAGCTTAAATATACTGAGCTATAATTCAAGGTCTGGAACCACCCGGCCCCCATGGCCCTAGACCTGGATGCCTGGCTGGTCTCTCTGGAGCACTCCTTTGGCTACATCAACCTCTTCAGCCCCCCTCTAGTTAGTGATACACTGGGGCCCAAATATGATCACACTCAGGAAGGAGTTTTGTAAACTTGAAAAGACTAGACACGTGTAAGGGATTAAGGGCTTAGCTCAGGCTTCCTCTCAATTCACAAACCTGGCTTCTGCTTGGCATACTCTGCCATCTGGAGAAGATTTATTACTTCTTTCTTTCTTACCCAATGACAGTTCCAACCTTCCTCTCTCTACTCCCTCTGAACTGGCCCAGAGAAAACAAGATTTTTTTTTTTTTTTTTAATGTCAGATGTGTTGCCATTAAGTCATTAATGTCTCCTATCTTTAAGGTTTTGTTGCCTCCCAACATTATTTTCCTATAACAGAGCTTCATAGTAGCAATCTAGAGAGCCAACTTCATTTCAGCGAGTTAAACCTCTGTATGGTTAAATAATTCATGTTCACAGTTATTTTAGGATGAAGCATAATAGCAGTAAGTCTTCTTTACAACAGGGGGTAGATCCTCTTCCATTTATGAACCTCAAATTCCTCATCGGTCAGATAAGGGTTAGATGGGAAAATGCCCATGTACTAGTTGTGCTGATTAAAATAGATTCAAATGTGAGAGGGCTTGTGTACGGAATGTTGTAAAAATTTTGTCATCACATTTCAATCTAACTCTTTCACTCTATAAAACAGAAATCAAAGGCCATGGTGGTTAACATATTCATTCATTCATTCAATCAATCATTTACTCAATAATTATTTATTAAATGTCTTCTATTAATAACTAGGCACTTTGCCAGAAGCTAAGTGACTTACTCAAGGGTGCATAGGAATTTCATGGCAGATCTAGGATGTCAACAATAACAGCAGCTACTATTGCCAAAGGCATGCTAAAAAGCTAGCATTTGTTAAGTATTTTATATATATAGTAGAATTTAATCCTCACAACAGTACTGTGAGGTAGATACTATTAGCATATTTTTTGGATGAGGAAATTGTCATCCCAACAAATATTACTCAAATACTTCTTTAAATTTTTTCATGGGACCAAAAGATGCTTTAGAGACATAGAGACCAACGTATGATGACCTAGAAATGACCTTGAACGTCAGTTTACTCAAAAGCTTAAGCAAAAACTCCAATACAAAGGCATTTAAGTGTCACATTTAAAGCTTTACGAAGTCTGTAGACAGTAACGAGGCAGGTGTGGGAGCCAGTCAGAGTCCTTCATCCATAAAGTGGGAATAATTATTTTGCTTTCACGGAGCCATTGTGCAGCTAAGACAAGATACTAAGTGCACACAGTTATGCTTCCCCCGTGTATCCTCTTACTCCCTCGCGTCATTCAGGTCTTTGTTCAATGTCACCTACTTAGAGAGCTTTCCCTATCCATCCCCCCGAAATAGCCTTCATCCTGCTCTGTCTCTTATTCTACTGCATTTTTATTCATAGCATCTGATATCACATCACATATTTGTTTATGTGTCCATTTGTTGGCTGATTGAAGGAATGAATAAATATACCTTCCCCTCCTTCGGACTCCCATCAGCCCATCCCTTTCAGGAAAGACTATGGGAATGAGTCCAAGGGAAGCTTAGTTTCCTATCTGATTCTTGAAAGAGACTCTAGGGGCTTTGCTACATTGGCTCAGGGGTACTCCCCATCTCTACCCCAAGGCAGCACGTAACTGAAATTTCATCAGCGCAAGACCAGCCTGCCTGCCTCCTTCCTGTCTGCCTGATGCTTGGCTACTCCCGGACATAGATGAGAGATAGGTGTACAGGATGGTATGCATGTCTTCCACGAAAGAAAAGCTTTGCTTTCAATTAAACCTTGGTAATTTCACAGACCACAGGGTTGAGGAAGAAAAAGGTGTTCCTCATATTTCTCTTACACTTAAAAAATGCATTCCTTCAGTCTAATTTTGACTTTACATACAAAAGAGTTATATTAAATTAATGGAAAGGAAATGTTCAGAAAAGGAAAAGCGCTGTTACTTTTTGAATAGTAAGAAGGGAGATGATATTTCTGAGCATTTCTTCAGCTGTCAAAGGACCACAGATCTTCTTTTAATGTTACGAAGACAAAAAAAAAATTTTCTGGTTGCATATTTGCCAGAAATGAGACCCAAGAGAAAGGCATTGTTTCCTGAAATTACATGGTTGCCAGGGAAACCATGTACAGAAGTTAGCCTAAATGCAGGTTAAAAAATGAAGTATCTCAGGAATTGGTTTAAGAGTATTTTTGAAAAGTCTGTGCCAAGCATGGCACAGAGTGACCCTTGTAAAACTGTAAGAATTTCTTAGCTGTGGCAAGAAATGACAAAGGTTACTTTTCTGCTCTTTTCTGCTGTGAACCTTTTTAATGAGTGTTTTTCTAGAGGTAAAATTATTCAGGTAATGTTTTTTAAGCCTCCCAGGGCTCCTTCACAAAAAGCCCCCACAAAAAACACAAAACAATGTTTCACTGCAGTCCAAAGAAACACATAAATATGAACACACAGAGAAGTTTTAAAAACATTTAGTAATCTTACATGCCAGAAAAAGACTTACCTTTTCTCCTGTTTACTACTTTAAACAAAAGATTTCTGTGATTTACTTTAAAGAAAGGACTGAATGAGCACCAAAAATTGTAAGCGTATTACCACCTCTGAGTCAAAGTTATCCTTTCTAGTAAACAGAGTTAAACAGAATCTCTACCTTGCAAGGTTGTTCCAAAAATAAAATATATGCATATTTATGTATGTATATGTGTACATATTGTAGATGTTCAATAAATATTTAGAAAATAGAAAATCTTAGAGATCATTAGTTTAACCTCTTATTTAACACGGAGAATTTTTTCTAAAATATAACTGTTATCCAACCTCTGCTTAAATTCCTCCAGGGACAGGGAGTTCACTACCTTACATGAATGCTGCTGCTAAGTCGCTTCAGTCATGTCCGACTCTGTGCAACCCCATAGACGGCAGCCCACCGGGCTCCCACGTCCCTGGGATTCTCCAGGCAAGAACTCTGGAGTGGGTTGCCATTTCTTTCTCCAATGCATGAAAGTGACAAGTGAAAGGGAAGTTGCTCAGTCATGTCCGACCCTCAGCGACCCCATGGACTCCAGCCTTCCTGGCTCCTCCATCCATGGGATTTTCCAGGCAAGAGTACTGGAGTGGGGTGCCATTGCCTTCTCTGACCTTACATGACAGCCCATATCAATCTAGTAGACAGATAACTTCTTTCTTTACTAAACTGAAATCTGCTTACTACAGCTTTTATCCATCAGTCTTGACTCTTGTGAGTATACTCCCTCTTCCCCAAAGTGTTACCCACATCTTCCTGAGTTTAGAAAACCCTACTCCTACAACTAGCCTTAGGCACTAATAAGAGCAGCCCTGTGTGACCACAGGCAAGTTATTATAGCTCTGACCAGTTTCCAATGTTATTAAATAGGGTTAGTAATTACTTCTGTCTCCCTCTTGGACTTCTGCTAAAGATTTAAAGTATTTGCCAGATGGGACACTGCTTTGGAAACTAGGGAGTACTACACATATTTTACAGGTGGGGTCTTTCCCTGGTTAAGCTCTGCCCTCCTTAGTCCCAGGCCTGGGACTGCATCCCAGGATGATCTGCATCTTCTTGGTTCCCCTGGATGCTTTCTCAGCAGGAGCCCTTGCCTCTCTCCCCAGGTTCCCTCGTTGATGTTGCTCACCCATTTAGTTAAATGCTGTTTTGACGAGGTAGCCTATTTTGGTAAGTGCCCCAGGGGAGCTGCAGAAAGGTTTAATTCTCTTTCTTTCCCCTAATGTTTATCTAATGGTAAAGGATTGAGAATAGGTTCCACGTCCCTGGAGACTCCAGGCTGAATGATTCAATAATGTATGTGTCTGGGGGCTGACTGAGAGACACAGCTTTCAGTAGAGAGGAGAGGATGGGTTGGGGACACTCAGTCATCATGCCAGGTAGGGTGTCACTCAACAGGAAGGTTTCCAGGGGCTTAGTAATAGACTGCATTAAGGAACCAGAGCATGCAGAGATCAGGGCAGCAAGGCAGGCTGAGTACAGATACATATATATGTATGCATGTATGTGTAATATATATATATATATATATCTGTTGTTTCAATACAATTATTAATGGCACCATCTTTCATTCTGAAAACTGAAATTTGTGGGATAAATTATATGTTCACCTTAGGCATAGGTGAAAGGAATGAGAATGCTCTTCTCTGGTGTTCCCTGGCTGGTGGTAAAGGACACCACCCACTTGATTCCTTAAGCTGGAAACTTTGGAGTCCTCTGAGACACTTTAGTCACCTTTATCCCCACAATCAGTCTCCAGAGAATCCTTCAGACAGTTCCTCTCCTTTCTATTCCCATGGCCGCTGCCTTAGTTCTGAGTCTGAGCATCTAAAATTTAATTTCACTTTGTTCTACTTAGTCCTTGGCTCCAAGTTTCTTGAGATCTCAACTCTGTCTTCTCTTGTATTAGCCATTTCTCCCTCTTCCCCTTTATGATCATACCTCTGGTATGCTGATCAAAATCACTGAGCCTTGCACTTTATCTCTAAAAGCCAACCCTCTATTTCATAACTGCAATTGGTCTTTCATTCAAAAAAGATGTTGAACAAACTAAATTCTGAGAGTTCCAGTGAGTCAGCAGTATTGGGTTAATTAGTTTTGGTTTACAGTCTGCTGTGTGGTTATAAAGTCATGAAATTATACCAATATCCCTTATATTTGGGTACAAATTAATCTTCTACTCATTTCCTACAGTCCTGTTTCCAAAATGTATTATAAATTTTACTCTGTAATTTTCCTGCTTAAAACACTCCAAGTGTCTCTCCATTGGCTCTGATATGTTTCAACACGGAGGAAGCCCTGCTAGAATAACATTCTGCCTTTCCAGCCCACTCTACCATATCCTTTACTTTACTGGAGTCTCCTTAGAGGAGTAGGAGTAACTTATCCAATGATGACAGTGGGTGAACTGACAGTTGAGGCTCAGCTTGTACTCCCTGTGTCTCTGGAATTAGCCTGTCTACAGAGAGCACATACTTAGTTCTATCTCTCTCTGCTCTGCCCCCTTGCTGCCTGTGACCAGGGAGGCAGGCAGGCTTCTAGGACTATTTGTTGCCACCCATTTCAGCCATGCCCTGGAGGAGGAAATGGCAACCCACTTCAGTATTTTTGCCCAGAGAATCCCCTGGACTAAGGAGCTTGGCAGGCTACAGTCTATAGGGTCGCAAGGAGTCGGACACGACTAAAGTGACTAAACACATTTCAGCCATATTTTCCAATGAAGCTATTGTAAGTGGTTATTTATCTGACTTCTGAGTCCATCTTTCAGTTGGTCTGATTGTGGATAGAGAGTAGAGGAATAATTCGATGACTTCCTCAAACCCCACATCCAGGAGTAAAATCACATTCTCTGGTCTTATAAAAAGTAGAAGAAATTTACTTTCTCTTCTGGTAAAGTGGGAGCGTTTGCCTTCCACAGTTGCTTAATATCTTTCCTTTCCTTAGGATGCTTTTTTGGGAAGTCTCCCTCTATGATAACAATCCACAGGCCTGGCTAAGCTTCACAGAGATCTTATCTGAGCCCCAAAGAGTCATGAAAAGCCAGCTAGATGCAGGTTTGTGGTAGGAGTGCTGTTTGAGTGTCAGGCTCAAGGGGCCCTTACAGTTCACTCAGTCCAACACAGTGTGAGAGAAATGCACTCTGGTGTGTAATTCTAACACTGAAGCAGCTTTGAGTCCTCAAGAACTTGCTGGTGTTGTAGTAACCAACGCTCAATCTGGCTATGACAAATTCTTGGTTACTGGGGTAAGAATGAATCATCCCAGTCTTTTATTTGCAAATAAGAGTGAAGAGGCATTTATAGTTTGTTTGCAAAGAAATTCTTCCTTTATCCATCTTACTATATTCTCAGAAAACCATGCTAAGGGCACACGTACATTTATATTTGAGGAAACTCAGTCTCAGCTTAAGTGACCTTGCCAAGGTACCTCAGCAAGTTTATGGGGAAACTTGGGAAATCCACTCTGAATTAGAATCATGGGTTGTTGGAACTCTCCCTTAATGATGACCACAAAACCTAGCATCTTCTACATCTTTGTACTCTTTGTTGTTTTTGCTTGCTTTGTTTTTGGTTGCACCACTCAGGATGTGGATATCATTTTCCCAACCAGGGATGGAACTGGGACCTTCACAATCACAGTTGTCATCTTCTACAGTCCTCAAGACCTTGGGTTTTTAGTTTCCTGGTGACATTTCTTTTTTTTTTTTTTCCTTTTAAAATAGTATCACAGATTTCTTGAGATATATTTCACATATCATACAATTCACCCACTACATGGTGAATGAATGATTTTTAATACATTCACAGATTTAAACAGCCATCACCACATTCCCTGATAGCTCAGTTGGTAAAGAATCTGCTTGCAATTCAGGAGACCCCGGTTCAATTCTTGGGTTGGGAAGATCTGCTGGAGAAGGGACAGGCTACCCACTCCAGTATTCCTGGGCTTCCCTTGTGGCTCGGCTGGTAAAGAATCTGCCTGCAATCCGGGATACATGGGTTAGATCACTGGCTTGGGAAGATCCCCTGGAGAAGGGAAAGGCTACCCACTCCAGTATTCTGACCTGGAGAATTCCATGGACTATATAGTCCATGGAGTTGCAAAGAGTCAGACAAGACTGAGAGACTTTCACTTTCAGTTTCACCACATTCAGTTGTAGAACATTTTAATCAACCCGTCCCACCAAAATCCCGTATCCACTAGCTGTCACTCCCTGTTCCTCCTTCAGTGGTTCTTCAGTTGTCACAAGTAAGCAGCAGATAGGGTGTTGCATCTTTGATTAGCTCTTCATTCAGATTTCAATCTCAAGTGTTTAAGGATCAGCTTTTGATTCCTGGATGGAGGCTCAAAACGCATTGTGTTATAAGGAACTTCAGTGCAAATGACTAAAAGTAATATTTCAGTAACTACAACTAAGAATTTGTCCATATGAACCCAACTATTTGTAAACAGAGTTTAAAATTTTTTCCTTTTTCTAAGAACCATTCTTGAACTGGAAGAGAGGTTTAAAAAATTCCCTGCCAAAATTCTGTATGCAAAACTATTTTCCCATGGCCCTCTGGCCCACCTTGGTACCCCTTCCTACCTCTTAGCCCTCTCATGGTCCCAGCTGCCGAGGGTTTGGTGACATTTCTTGACCTTTAGGCTTTCCAAAGCACTGGTGTGGGAAGCAAACACACCTGGGTTTTAATTGCACTGCTCCCACTTAGTATGGTGCCTTTGGGCGAGTAACCTAACTTCTCTGAGTCTCAGTTTCCTCATACTTAAAATTGAGACTATAATATCTACTTGCTAAGGTTACTGGAAGAATTAGAAATAATGTATTTAAAGTGCATGGCTCACAGTAGGTGCTCAATAAGTATTAGCTCCTTTTTTGATTAATAAATGATTCATCAATATGTATTTGTCATTGACCAAAATAAGTAGGTTTTATGCAAGTCAAAGCACTTATGCCTTACAGCCTATTTTTGGTACATGACTCAATCATTCATTCAACAAATACTAAGGTCTGTATATGCCAAACTCTGTATTATGCTGGGAACTGATGATCCAGTGGAAAAAATAAACAAACGTGGTCTCTCCCATGATAAAGTCATAGCCTGGTGAGAGACAGAGTTTAATTAAGTAAACAAGAAGATAAAATAAGTAATTATAAATTATAATAAGTTCTGTAAAGGGGAAACTCTGGGTTCTATTAGAGAACAGGATGATCTAATTTAAAATGGGTATTTGGGGATAGCTTCTCTGAGGAAGTGACATTTAAGCTGAGAATGAAAAAAAGAAAGAGTGGGGGAGTAGTCCAAGTAGGGCGCCCAGCAGCTGTGAGGCCTGAGGTGAGAATGAGACTCGGGTGTCATTCAAACCTAGCTCTTGCTGTCCCCACAGACTTCTACCATTCCAAGCTAAACTGGGCATTTGCCTATGTACATAATCTTGCATGCATTCTTCTCTGAAGTCCTTCTCCCATTTCTCCATCTGGAATGCCAAACTCCAAATGTCACATTCAAAGACTCCTTAATCTCCCCAAAGCAGGTCTAATCCCTCTTTTCTCTCGTGCTGGTGCTTGTGCTCAGTCGCTCAGTGATGTCTGACTCTTTGCAACCCCTGGACTGTAGCCCACCAGGCTCCTCAGTCTGTGGGATTTCCCGGGCAAGAATTCTGGAGTGAGTTGCCATTTCCTCCTCCAGGAAATCTTCCTGACCCAAGGATCAGACCCATCTCCTACACTGGCAGGGGAGCTCTTTACCACTGAGCCAGCAGGGAAGCCCCTCTCTCCTCTGCTGCTGCTGTTGCTAAGTCACTTCAATTGTGTCCGACTCTGTGCGACCCCATAGATGGCAGCCCACCAAGCTTCCCTGTCCCTGGGATTCTCCAGGCAAGAACACTGGAGTGGGTTGCCATTTCCTTCTCCAATGCATGAAAGTGAAAAGTGAAAGGGAAGTCGCTCAGTTGTGTCCAACTCTAGCGACCCCATGGTCGCTAGGAGCCCTACCAGGCTCCTCTGTCCATGGGATTTTCTAGGCAAAAGTACTGGAGTGGGGTGCCATTGCCTTCTCTGCCTCTCTCCTCTACTGTTCCCCAAATCTGTGCTTAACTTTATACTATACTAATATTTGTTAATAAATATCTAATGGTTCTTATTGTTACCCTGTGTCATGGACTGTGTTAAGTATTTTACCTGAATTATCACATTTAATCCCTATGGAAGCCCTATGAAATAGGTACTGTTATCATCATCCCCATTTCACAGAAAAAGAAACTGAAGGCTTAGTCACTTATCCTAACTCTCAAAGGCCAAGTTCGGACTTGAGCTCTAGACCTTTTGACTCCAGAGTCTGAACTCAAGCCCCTCAGTTATGCTAGAGTGAGATTTCTGGTTTCCCCTCATCAGACACTCAGATTCCCGAGGGTGGGATTTTGTGTGACTCACCAGTATCCTTAGCACAAAGAACAAGTCCTGGCACAAAGGAGTTAACTGCTTGCTAAAAGAATGTCTTGGCAATTACAGATCCTGACTGATAAAAACGAAATCACATAACACATAAATAGGTCTGTCCCTTCAGCCTTTAGGCGCTGCCTGTACTGTGGCCTCTGCTGATCTGATTTGTGTGTCGATTGACAGCCTGGGTCCCTCTCCTTCTGTCCCGTTAATGGCATTAGCATCTAGTCAATAATGCTCAGCATTTCATTTTACCACTTTAATTAACAAATTCAATTTGTTCAAACTGCTGTGAAAACAAATTAAAAGCTCAAGAACGGGGCCTCCAGGAGGGGGAAGGAAGGCAGGGGCTCCACATAGACTAGGCAGCTTGTTGATCTGATCTTTGGAGATTATGAGAAGTTGAATACTGTCTGCCCTTCAACCATCTTCCTATCCCTGACCCAACAGAGATGCAGCCAAGGTCAAGCAAACCAGCTTCGTGGTACTGTTTAGGCTTGTCTCGTCCCTCTTCACACAGACAAGAAGGGGCCCCACTGTGCCTTCAAGTCAGCCCTCGTTCTTCAGAGGAACACTCTGCTTTGAATTTAAATTCAACAACAAAAACAACAACAATATTAATAAAAATGCCCTGACCAGCAGGTCTCAACTAGAGAGAACTTTAACCCCTAGGGGACATTTGACATTATCTGGAGAAATTTCTAGTTGTCACAGCTAGGGAGAAGGTGCTACAGGCATCCAGTAGAGGCCATGATGCTACGAAACCTACAAAGCTCAGGACGGGTCTCCTCACCAAATATTTTCTGGCCTAAAATGTCAATAGCACTGAGGTTGGGAAATCTTGTCCTAGTATCTCTACAGTTTTCTAAGCATGTGCCTTGATAATTATAAAGTCTCCGTGAGGTAAGCAGGACAGAGATGGTTGACTCCCACTGAAGAGCTGAGGAAATTGACAATCAGAGTTCAAGTGATGTGCTCAAAGTGCACCACCCTTAGTAAGTGGTAGTGAGCAGTCCAGAGAAAGATACTTTTTCTACCTCTAGTTGAGTTTACAGAATGGAAAGCACTTCCTGGAGCCTCCAAGTAGCTTTTAGGGGAATGAGAATTGGTTACATTTATTAAACATCTTTTAGGGGACAGGCACTGGGCAGGGTACTTACCATGTGATAGGTAGCTAGGCTTGATGGAACCTGACCTGGGAGAAGGTGCTTGTGATGAGCGAATCTGGGAAACCTGCCCCTTTTCTCTGCCCTCAAGAGTTACACTCAACGGTAGCCTACCAGTTACGCATTTTGAATAGAAGGCATACAAAAGGTCACTTGGCTCTTAACTATTGGTTATTTTGGGTCTTGGATTCAATTTTCCTTTCCAGCTTAGAGAGCAATAAGTGGTAAGTGCAGACAGAGCTACAAAGAACTTTTGAGGTGGGAAAAATAAAACCCAAATTTGAGCCCTTTTTCAGGAATTCTGACAAGTACACAGACATAGCTGATAAATTGAGACAGGTATATGTATATATGGAGGGAAGGAGATAGGCAGAGAAAAGGGAGAAAAAAGGAGGGAGGCTGATGAAGTTACTGCAGATCAATAGAAGGCTTCACAGAGAACTTATCCATAAGTAAGGAAGAACCCAGAATTAAGAAGCAGCCAAGGACCCAGAACGTCAGATGGCAGAGGTGGCTCCTAAAACAGCCAACAGCAGATTGAGTAGATGCCCTGGATTAATAACTCTGTGAGTGAATTAAAAGAGGTAGACCACTAAATTCAGTTAACACTTCAGAGCCCAAGGTGTTTGCTCTGGGATACCCCTGAAATGAACATAACAGAGAGACTTCATGGGTGTATTATTCTGTGCAGAGTTAATTTCTGGCATTGGGTGGGCTACAGGATTGGCATTTCACTTTCATTTCCACAAGTCATAGATTTCCAGCTCTGCAGATAAAGGCAATAATAAACACAGTATTCAAAGGAATAAAGTTCCAGCCTAGAAGCAAGTACCTCCTAACTAGACTGAGAGCTAGAATCATGATATCCCAGCTCAGCTTGTATGGTCAAGTGATAACTAGGAGCAGTGCACAAATACTTGCAAGACTCTTTGAAGAAACTCTCTGAGTTAGAGGAACAGTGTACAACACTGGATTTCCTACTAAAACAGGGCAGGGGCATTGGGTTACAGAAATGTAGCTAATAATGTTCATGTGACCTCAGAGGTAGTAACAGGATGCTGAAACTCAGGCCATTGGATTTGTTCATGTTATCTCATTTAATCCTCATAACAATACACAAAGTTGTTTCATCCTTGTTCAAAATCATACACCTCAGAGATGACAGGATGGGGATTTGAAGTGAGATCTGTCTGATTCTGGGTTTCCCTGATGGCTCAAGTGGTAGAGAAACTGCTTGCAATGCAGGAGACATAGGAGACATGGACACGGGTTTGATCCTTGGGTCAGGAAGATCCCCTGGAGGAGAAAACGGCAATCCACTCCACTACTTTAGCCTGGAGAATCCCATGGACAGAGGAGAATGGCAGGCTATAGTCCAGAGGTCACAAAGAGTTGGACTCGACTGAGCACTCATGCACCTGGCTGAATCTAAATAGTAAGCTGTATCCATCCTATAATGTCAGGACCCTAAGAAGAGAAGGGAGGAGTAGCCATAAAGGCCCATGTCTCTGGGTCCACGGCATCCCACTGTTCAGTGCATATTTCTCTTGTTCCTGCAGGTGTCTGCTTGAGACTCCTGGTGACAAGCAGATCACTGTTATAGAAAACTGACAAGGCATATTTGTAAACTAAGCAGTTATATTAACAGACATAGTCACATACAGAAATCTGATACGTTTGCCATTATAAATTCCAAGGGTAATAAATTTCCTGCCTTTTGCTGGTGGAAAAGTAGGTCTTTGTGTCAGGGAAAGAGATACTGAGGAGATGCCTTCCCCATTGAAGGGCTCATTGCAGTCTTAAAATCTTCAGCAGTCTTAGAATCAGATGCTGAATTGGTTGTGTTAGGGGACTCTGGCATAGTGGAAGAGCATGACTTTAAAGCCTGATTGCTCTGGACTTGGGTTCCAGATTCACAGCTCAGTTGCTGAGTGACCCTGGGCACATGACTTAATCGCTCAAACCTTCATATTCCTCATCAATTAAGTAGGATAGCAATAAACCTGTTAAAGGACTATTGTGAGGATTATTTGGATAAAGAACTTAGAATAGTGTTTGGCATATAAGTAGATGTTCAACGAATGTCAGCTCCCTCCTCACATTCCTAAATCTTTCTCTTGTATTAGAGGTAGTGTCCCAGTTGAACATTGTATTCCCAGAATTTAGAACAAAGCCCAAGACACGGTCAATGAGTAAAAATTTGATGTGTAGATAGAGGGTAGAAGAGTGGTGGGAAAAAATTAGGATTATATTCAAGTCAGATTTGCATTCGGCTCCATCATTTTCTAATTGCTGTGCTACCTTGATCAAATTACTTAACCTTTTTCAGCCTTGATTTCCATATGGGTAAAATGGGGAGAATATTAACTAACCGGCCAAGCTTTTGTAAGGATGGAAGCTTATTTATATAAAGAATTTACATTCCACAAACCTGGTAAGTAGATGGTATTAGATATGAATATTCCTATTAGATATCTGGATTTTACCTGGATGTTATGATCCTTTCATTTTCTTTTATTTACTTAAATCTTTACTTGCGTACTTCGTTGGCTGCACTGGGTCTTAGATCCAGCATGCAGGATGTTTAGTTGCAGCATGTGGGATCTTAGTTCCCTGACCAGGGTCTGCACCTGGGCCCCCTACTTTAGGAGCGTGGAGTCTTAGCCATTGGACCACCAGGGAAGTCCCTAATCCTTTAATTTTAAAACAATTATCCAAGCATCACCACTTCCTCTTTATCTTAATTATTTCCTTTGCTTATGGAAAAAATATGTGAGAATAAGGAAGCCAGTCTCATTGTATTTCATAGAATTTTAGGAGTACCACATTTGCTTTTGTATATTCAACAAACCCATATAGAGAATCTCCTGTGTGCATGACACTGTGGTAGGTGTTGGGGAATCAATGGAAAAAAGACTGATGAGGTCCATGTGCCCATAGAGCTTAAAGCTTAGTGTGTGTGTGTGTGTGTGTGTGTGTGGTGGGAGGCAAACAATAAACAAAAGAATCATAGACTGATGAATCAATATCTTGCTCTATGACAGCTGCAAGTGTTTTTAGTTATCTCTACTTTTGTTCCCCAAAATGAAATTCACAAGATTATGTCAAAGAGACACTCTGAACCACTCACAGAAAGGTGATGAGCACATTCGTCTCAGGGCAGAAGCAGCTATTTAAAGGCATTTTGGTTCCATTATGAAGCAGTTTGATTCTCCTCACACCCCCACATATACTCTCATTAAAGCATGTTTCAAGATTCAGAAACATTTGCTCACACATACTCTGCTCATGACACTGTGACACGTGCCAAAGCCACAGGAATAAGACGTGGTCCCTGCCCTAGAGAAGCTCTCAGGAAACAGATAGCACAGTGTGATCTCAGCTAAAACAAATGGAAGCACAAAGCTTGACAGGAGTCTGAGTTGGCTCTGTGTGTGTGTGTGTGTGTGTGTGTGTGTGTGTGTGTGTGTGTTTAACCCTGGTAGAGGATGGGCTGAGGGTTAGAGAAACGTTCTTGGATTCATACAGCTATTCAGAGGCACAGACCAACGGAACAACAATTCAGGACTAGAAGAGTTACGTGGCATCGGGCCTAGCTTCCTACCTACCCAAAATGGGGAGCGATAGTCAATAGTTTGGGCCTGCACAATCTCATATGCCAGATCATGTGATGGTCATTGAGGATACAAAGGCAAATAGAGCACTAGCCTGCCTTGGTGAGTTCACGGTGTGGCACGCAGAGGCAGTCAAGGCAACAGCACAACGAATGCCAGAATGAAGGGAGGTCCAGAGTGGGTGTGGGATGGCCAGCTAAGAGCACAGGAGTGAGAGGACAGACAAGGGGACAGGGGTCTCAGTTAGGGTGACATCACAGAAGTCTTCACAGCACAGGCGATGCTTAAGCTGAGCAGAGAGTTTCCTTTCTCCTATCCAGTCAGCCATCCAGCCATCCAGCCATCCACTGTCAATTGATTAACTCATATACTATTTGAAGACTTAAAGCTAGGTACAAGCAGGGCAAAGTCTAAGTAAAATTGTGATGACTTCAGAGTTTACCTCAAACCTCATAGGCTGTCAGAAGAATTCTTATATGTGATATAGTTAAACTCCCACAGTTTTAAAGATGCAGAAACTGAGGCTCAAAGGAGAGGTGAAAGCATTAATCCCGTCAGGCAGCAACTGACAGCCAGACGCAGAGCCCGAAGTGTGCCCAGAGTGCAGGTCTCATCCTGTTGTAACATGCTGCTCCTTTCTCAGTCTGCTTTTCATTGCAACCTCCTCTGTTCCCTGCCCCTATGGGATCTAATACTCGCTTATCCTTCTCCTTTCTGGTTAGCCAAACATTTTCCTGAGCAAAGTTCAGAAATTGATTCATACCAAGATGAACAACTCAAAGTTTTAACATATGGAAAAAGAAGGATGAGGGATAAAAGCCCCACGTTATAGTAATTCATTACCTAATTCACTTTCTTTCTTTCTACTAAAATCTAACTCTTCATCAAGGTAACAGGAAGCAACTTTGACTTAGGAGGACCTTAAACTCTGATCCCAGCTGCTTGGCTTGGTCCATAAAACACTTCTTTCTATGAGTAAGTGAAACAGTAACAGAGAAATCTGCTGGCTTCTGCCAAGTATGGTTTCTGACAGATGGCATCATCCTTCCTTCCCCCATGGCACAAAGTATCCACAGACATCCAGGACTAAACTAGGCAAATCAAGTGCCCAGCCCACCAGTCTCAGCTGGAGGTGCCCCAAGTGGTGGCAGTCACGGAGACTGTGATTATTGCCTGAGGATGTCCCTCTTGATTCTGTCCTTTTCTGTCCAGAGTGGAGAAGCACTGCAGACTATCTGTGGTGCTGCCACATTATCCAGGCTTCAAGCAAAAAACTCTTTGGAGCTGCCAGGAGCATTAGAAATAGGTAATAACAACATTGGGACCAAGATTTGGGTTTTAGTAACAATAATCAGGGATCCAGAATCCCATCTGTGCATGTATCTTATTCTTCTCACAATGGCCTTTGAACACAGGGATTGTTCTCTCCATTTTATAGGAAAGAAACTGAGGCCCAGAGAGGTTTTATGACACAGTTGGGAAGTAAAATTTCTGTCCTTTATCAAGCCCATCTTTGCATGCAATGTTCCCTTGGTATCTCTAATTTTCTTGAAGAGATCTTCTAGTCTTTCCCATTCTGTTGTTTTCCTCTATTTCTTTGCATTGATTGCCGAGGAAGGCTTTCTTATCTCTTCTTGCTCTTCTTTGGAACTCTGCATTCAGATGCTTATATCTTTCCTTTTCTCCTTTGCTTTTCGCTTCTCTTCTTTTCACAGCTATTTGTAAGGCCTCCCCAGACAGCCATTTTGCTTTTTTGCATTTCTTTTCCATGGGGATGGTCTTGATCCCTGTCTCCTGTACAATGTTATGAACCTCATTCCATAGTTCATCAGGCACTCTATCTATCAGATCTAGGCCCTTAAATCTATTTCTCACTTCTACCGTATAATCATAAGGAATTTGACTTAGGTCATACCTGAATGGTCTAGTGGTTTTCCCTACTTTCTTCAATTTAAGTCTGAATTTGGCAATAAGGAGTTCATGATCTGAGCCACAGTCAGCTCCCGGTCTTGTTTTTGCTGACTGTATAGAGCTTCTCCATCTTTGGCTGCAAAGAATCTGGGAAGTAACAGGGCCAGGATCTGAACATAACTGTATCATATACTGAGATCCTAGACCCACATTGCACCCCAGGACACACTCCAGGGCACACTGGCACAGATACACACATAGTTATTTTTAATTGAAGTATAGCTTCCCAGCTGGCACTAATGGTAAAGAACCTACCTGCCAATGCAGGTGATGGAAGAGACATAGGTTCGATCCCTGAGTCGAGAAGATCCCCTGGGGAAGGAAATGGTAACCCGCTCCAGTACTCTTGCCTGGAGAATCCTATGGACAGAGGAGCCTGGTGGGCTATGGTTCATAGGGTTGCAAAGAGTTAGACACAACTGAAGCGACTTAGTGTTGCTTTGCATAGTTGATTCACAATATTCTGACAGTTTCAGGTGTACAGGCACTGACCACACTGTGCAGTGAATACTTTGTGCTCCTGAACTCGGGATTTCTAGCCTGGGCATAGGCCTGATCCACAGGAGACATTCAGCAGACACTGGCGGTATGGATGTATACTTGGGTAAATATATCTTTTTTTGATTGCCTGGGCACACCAATTACAGGAGATGTTTACATTACTTAGTGATAACTTTATCAACAGGTGAAGATGCAGGAGAAAGCAATGGGCTAGGATGAGGCTGACTGGTATTCTAATTTTGGCTTTGCCACCTGTCAGGTACAAGACCTTGAGTGACTGGTTTTGGTTCTCTGCACCTCAGCTTTTTCATTGGTAAAATGAGGACGTTGAATAAAATAAAGTCCAAGAGCCTTTCTGCCTGTAAGTTTTGCATCAGTAGTCAAAGAGCTGCCCGCACTGCCATTCCTTCCATAAGTACTTGGTGTAAGTTTCCATGCCAGGTGCTGGGGACACAGAGATAAATGACATCCAATCTCTGTCCAAAAGCCTCACAGTCGAGTGGAGAACACAGTCTGGTGGCTACATAGGAAGGAGAGGAGCAGAGGGAAGTATAGAGGAGGAACTTGATCGCCCCAGGGCACGGGGACTTGGGGAGGGCCACCTGGAGGAGGTATCAGTAAAGTCAGTGGAGAAGTGTCTCACGTGAGAACAGAGGCAGAAGGGGCAGGCTAATATCGGGTCTCAAATGCACACTTGAGCCGTCCGTACGTGTTCTCTCTCCTCATCTGAGAATCACCTCTCCCCAGGAATAGTGTGCCTCTGCCCGACTTTTCCACCCCTCTGTCACAGGGAGCTCCTTCCCTTCTCTCTGGAACACTTCTACTTTCTCTGTTAGCACCTTCTCTGCCTACTTCTCTCCTCCGCATGTCTCCATCCAGTTAACTCTTCCTCATTCTTCAGAGCTCAACTCAAGACACTTCCTCAGAAAAGCCTTTTCTGATGCTCCAGGTTAGTTCAAGTCACCCCACTGTGTATCTTCTTAGCACCGTGTGTTTCTCTTTCATCACACTGTTAAATAAGTAACTATGTGCTCAGCGGCTTAATGTTTGTCTATTCTACTAGAAGGAAGGCTCCACAAGGGGCGGGGACTTCTTCTCACTCAAATGTTTTATCCCTGGCACTGTGCTTTTATATAGTAGGGTCTCAGTAATATGTTGACTATATGACCCTACTTATAGTAGGGTCTCAGTAAATGTTTGCAGAATGAATGAATGGAGGGACAAAGATGGGGTAGAGAAGCGGGGAGGGCAGTGCTCATCTTTCCCTGTAATCGTGCTTTCACACTATCATTCCTCTTTAATTACATTAAAATCCGCAATGCCTCTGAGGCTAATGCTTTTCAGCTGTTCCATCCTCTCCCATTCTTCTGCTCTAAACTCAGCTGAACCTTTAAAGCTTAAAGTGCTCAAAACAGGTTTCTATAAAGAAAGAAGAAATGAATACGGCCCTAAGCTTCTCCCTGATTAACTCACCAAAATCTTTCCTACTCTTCAAAGTACAGCATACTCTCACATTGCCTCTAATGCACAGCCCAGTCCCTCAATGTAATTGATTTCAGATGAGGAGTGATAGGAAAACAATTGGATTGAGCAATGTCACATTAAAATATGAGTGGTGGCCTTTTAAACCATCCCTCCCTTTCTCCTTCCCTTCCTCTTTCCCTTCTTTCCTTCTTTCCTTCTCCTTATCCCCCCTCCTCCTTCTTCTTAATTTTAATTTTAAAAAAGGAGAGTGATCTGCTGAATCCAGGTGAATGGAATACTAGAAATATACTGAGGTGAAAATAGAAAATATCTTTCTTAGCATCATCCCACAAAAGCAAGATGATATTTCACAAAAGTTGGAAAACAGGTTCTTAGAGAATATTTGCATCTTTTTTTTTCTTTCTTTTTTTTTTTTTACTTTCAGATATCGAAAGAGAAACCTAGAGAGGGCAAAAAGCTCAGAGCAAAGCAATGTCAAAGAGACTGGAACTCCCTGCGCTGACCTAGCGCATTGCCCTCTAAACGCTGGCCGTGTGCTTTGTCAGCAGTTTGTAAATCAAGTCCTGCTGCCCTGCCTCTGCTCCTGCTTCCTGGCCTCTTCTGCCCACCGCTTGCCTTTCTTTGCCTGAGTCCCAGGGAGAGCCTGCCTACCTGCCACACTGCCCTTATGAGCATTGCCGCTCTGCAGAGAGCTTTGCCTCCTTTCACTGATTCATCCACTTGCCATCTGCTTTCAGATTTCTCCTGGAAACCCCAGTGTTCCTACTGTTCCCTGAATTGTCACGCCCTATTCCCTGGCTAATGGACCCAATAAACAGCTGCTTTAATTTAGCTTTCATCCATCTCCAAGCCACCATTTTTCTGAGGTTTACACCTTCTACTTTTCACTCTCTTGCATTTTTTTATTCACTAATTTCAGAAAATTAAATGTGACTGAAAGAGCAAGGGTGAAGCAATGATGACTTTTTGAAGGAAACATGACAGTATTCACTCCTTTTCTTGTGTCGTCTTTGGTTCAATAAGAATTCCTGGTACTCAGTATGTGTTGTCAAGGAAAGATAGCTAAAAAATGGAAGGCAATATTGCATAGTGGTCACTGACTTAAGACATACATGCAGTCAAGACTAGAAGAAAATTAAAGGGAAGTGTATTTCAGTTGATTTATATGAGGGCTTCCCTGGTGGCTTAGTGTAAAAAAGCCACCATCTAATGCAGGAGACATGGGTTTGATCCCTGGATGGGGAAGAAGATCCCCTTGATAAGGAAATGGCAACAGATTCTGGTATTCTTTCTGGGAAATTCCATGGACACAGGAGCCTGGTGAGCTACAGTCCATGGGGTTGCAAAAAGTTGGACACGACTATATATATATATATATAGGTGTCCCAGGTAGCTCAGTGGTAAAGAATCCATCTGCCAATGCAGGAGATACAGATCCCCGGGTCAGGAAGATCCCCTGGAGAAGGAAATGACAACCCACTCTAGTTTTCATTCCTGGAAATTTCCAGAGCCTAGTGGACTACTGTCCACAGCATTGCAGAGTTAGACAATAGCAACTGAGCATATAGAAAACAGTAACAGGTATTAACATCTTAATATATGAACATGAGCATTCACTCTGTTAAAGATGTTCAAGTGAAAGCTTCATTTAGGGCACCATGAAATGAAAAAACCTTGTTTGGAATATCTAAAGAAATGTCATAGACTTTGTATAGAATTTCCAAGTGTGTATCTAGAAACCAACTATGAAACTCTTGAAACACTTTGCTCACTTCAAAGACACAAAGGAAAACAGGGAAAACTAATACAATTATGTAAAGTTTAAAAATAAAATAAAATTAAAAAAAAATTAAAAGAGTGGGTTTTGTGAGGGGGATTTTGATGCCTGGGGTCCCACATGCCATGGCCCCGGAGGAGGGATTAGTGTGTATTTCTCCCCTCTTCTCTGCATAGGGAGAAGAGGGTACAGCGGGCTGACTTTTGGATTCTGACTCTTTCCTAAGAAATCTAGTGAGCAACAGACTATGCTGCTGCTAAGTCTCTTCAGTCGTGTCCGACTCTGTACGACCCCATAGACGGCAGCCCACCAGGCTCCCCCATCCCTGGGATTCTCCAGGCAAGAACACTGGAGTGGGTTGCCATTTCCTTCTCCAATGCATGAAAGTGAAAGTGAAAGTGAAGTCGCTCAGGCATGTCTGACTCTTCACGACCCCATGGACTGCAGCCTACCAGGCTCCTCCATCCATGGGATTTTCCAGGCAAGAGTACTGGGGTGGGGTGCCACTGCCTTCTCCGAGCAACAGACTATGGAAAAAGTGAAAAGCATCAGCACTGAAATTGGCCTAGTGCTTGCCTGGGCAAAAGATTCTCAGCAGATGTGGGAGCCGTGTGGATAGAATCAGTTTCGTGCCATTTTGATTCCTGTGAAATCTAGGTATACAGCAGACCACCAGAAAAGCAGGAAATCAAGGATACAGTGACAGTGGGAGGAGCAGGATGCATTCCTCAAGTGATGGTTTCTTTCAAGCAGAGGCACCTCCAAGGCACCCAGGAAATCACCATTCTGAGAGGGAATCAGCTGCTTGGTACAGAGAGCCTGAAGCCAGCTTAGGAGAGTGTCAGGCAAGTGGAATCCTTCTGTTCTCTTCACAGCCCTAGTCTTCTCCCACTTTAACCTTGGCTAGAGGTGGAGGTACGAAGGAAGAAGACATTAAATCAAGCTCAGAGTTTTGATTACTGTCTGGGATTGGACATTTTTAATTACTGAATTGAGGCTATGTGTATTAATTAAAGTGACTGAAGGACTATTACCTAAAGGGAGAATGTTCATCCAGGGCAGGGGAAACACTATCCCTCTGAATAGCTTTGAAGTATTGATAGGAGACAAAAATAAAGCTGCTATTAGGAATACACTCTGAGTCCTGCATATTATATCAACATGTTATTAGCTGCACATGTAATCCTGACAACAACATGGGAGATAAGTAATATTCCTGACCCTATTTTAATAAATGTAAAACCCGAAACACAGGGAGATTAAGTAACTTGCCCAAGGTCAGTCTAGCCAAATGGAAGTATTTTCAAGCACTGTAAACTTTCTATGGGTGGGGCTGTATTTGATCCCTCTTTGTAGCCTCACAGCTCTGCACAGTGCCAAGGGCTTAGCAGTACAAATAATATTGCTTGAAGGTCTGATTTCAGAATGTTGTGCTGGAAATAAGTGCATGAGAGAAACAGTAGGCTTTTAAGAACAGCTGAGCCAAATGAGATCAATGAGGACCCCTCAGGACCCATCTCAGATGTTCCCAACTCCCTTGTTTAATCTCCTGGTCAGGCCACAACCAGCCTCACCCCCATGGTCTGTCCTTAGGACACAGTGTTACAGCTGCCCCATCTTGCCAGCTGTTTTATGTTGCTCTTGAGTAAAGGGTCCTTCCTACTCTCCTCTTTCCCCAACCCTCATGCCCCCTCTCGCCACCCCCGCTCCATTTTTTTTTTCAGTAGGAAACATCAATAAAATTTAATCAGCAATGTTAGGTTAGCTGGATGGGGAAGAGGGGTGCAGAGACAACTATTCCTCTGTTATTAGCTGGGTAAGTCAGGAGGGAGTACCATTATGGCTCGAAACCCACCAACTGGGGCAGACAGCGAGCCCCTCATTCCCTGAACCCCATGAAGGGGGCCAGGACTGTAGCCCAGACTGACTGGGGTAGCTTCCTGGGGAGTCCTGGCTAGTATCTTCTGTGGCTCTGTAGTCTGGGAGAGGGGGAGGGGGCATTTCTCCCTCTGGCTCTCATTATATCTTAATGCTTGTGGCCATGACATAATATTGTTCAGCAACCTTTCCTCAGGACCCTGAAAAATTCAGATAGAAGTATCTAAACAAAGTCATATCATGTAAGATTTAGAGACACTTTAGATTATCTGAAAGTGTGAAAGTTGCTCAGTCGTGTCTGACTCTTTGCAACCCCATGGACTATACAGTCCATGGAATTCTCCAGGCCAACATACTGGAGTCGGTAGTCTTTCCCTTCTCCAGGGGTCTTCCCAAGCCAGGGATCAAACCAGGTCTCCCGCATTGCAGGTGGATTTGTTACCAACTGAGCCACAAGAAAAGCCCAAGAAAACTGGAGTGGGTAGCATATCCCTTCTCCAGGGGATCTTCCAGACCCAGGAATTGAACTGGGGTCTCCTGCCTTGCAGGTGGATTCTTTACCAACTGAGCTCCTATTTAAAACACTTTAGATCCAAAGAGGAGAAGTAACTAGACCAAGATAACACAGCTGATACTAGATTGAGCTCTCTTATCTTTCACTCTAGTTCTTCAAAGAAATGACAGGTCAGAATGGGCATGGTCAGCAAAAGCATCAGGGGTGAGGGCCGCTGTGTGCTGCAGTCAGCATCTTCTTAGGAAAGCTTCTCTGGTAGGACTCTCGGGGTTCTGTGCAGAAGCAGCTATACCAACCGCATGTGAAGAGAGCTGAAGGGGAAGCTACTCCATTTTCTTACCCAAGCCACTTACGGAAAAGACATGGTAAGCCAACTTAGCTGTGCTTAGAACTTTTGACCAGAATTGTTGAACAAGTAGGACAAGCTGATGTGAAGTTGAAGAGAAACGCTTTATTGCATTAATCCTAATGATGGCCTTATAAGGGAAGAATTACCACCTCTGTTTTAAAGATGAGAAAACAAATGCTCAGAGAAGTTACATGATTTGCCCAAAGTCACATAGCTAATAAATGGGGGAATCTAGGCTCGAAGCGAGGTTTTTGTCTAATTCCAAAACCCAGTTCTTTCTATTACATGGCCTGAAAATTGATTCCAAAGGTCGATACTAAAGATAAATTTGTTCAACGGAAATTAAGAAAGCAATAATAGTATCACTGAAATAAGCATGCAACCTCTCTAGGACACGACTTTGAGTGAGCAGCGTTTCTATTTATCCAATTATTTGCTCATTTTCTCTTTCATTCACTCATCCATTCATTCAGCAAATATTTATTGAGCATCTACTAACCACGAGCTACTGTTCTAGGCACTGAGGATACATGGTCAGGCAAAAATGGCTTTGCCTTCACGGAGTTTACATTCTGGTAGGAAATGGAGGAAGACCAAGTGACTCAGAAAGTGAGAAAGATATTATCAGATAATAATATCAGATGTGAAGGGAATAAAGAAGAGTGATATGATAGTAAGTGGGAGGGGCAGGCAGGAGTTAATTAAATATGGTGGTCAGTAAAATCCTGGGAGGTGGGGGTCAGAGTTCAAGAGCAAGAGGATGAATCAAAGGAATGAATATGTATGTTCTTGGGAAACACAGGGCAGTTGTAGGATGAGAGCACTGTTCTCTTTTGTCTGTGACCTCTATTTCACCTCGCCAACATCCTCCAGCTTCTGAGTAGAATTGGAGAAGGAAATGGCAACCCACTCCAGTATTCTTGCCTGGAAAATACCATGGATGGAGGAGTCTGGCAGGCTACAGTCTCTGGGGTCACAAAGAGTTGGACATGACTGAGTGACTTCATTTCACTTCTTCTGAGTAGAAGGAACACCGAGGCAGAGAGCTCCAAGCAGAGGAGGGTGCTGTAGAAGGAAGGCAGTGGGGTTTGCAAGTGGATAGATCCCTGGCTGTGGAACCTCAGATGAGTTCTTCAAACACAGAGACTGTTTCAATGTGTGAAAATGGGGGCAGGGATGCCTTCCTATTTAGAATGTGTGGGGATCAATTCAGATAATGGATGGGCATCAGTTCTTAATTGCCAGCAACAGAAACTGAATAGATGATTAGGCATAAAGAGAGCTTACTAAAGGAATCTGGTAGCTCACAGAATGAGTTAAAGGTCCAGAAAACAAGTTTGAGGCTAAGCTCCTTGCCAAGATGCGAAAATCACAGTTGCTACCCCTACCACTAAGTACCAGATGCTACAGCTAACACCACTCTGTGCTAACAGCTCAACTTTATTACAACTACTATGCTGCCAGCACAGGGACATTCCTGGGCCAGGAACTCAAGGCTGCTTTCTGCCTAGGCCTCATAGCTGCTCATCTTGGAATTGATATCTTCTGGGGGTGCTTTGGACTGATGAAGTCTAGATAACATATTGCACCCTAGCTGTGGGAGAAGTTACGGAAGGGAGTTTTCTAATTTCTACCATGAGGTGAAGCACTCTTGAAGAAGAATATTCAAAAGGGGCTGGGGAGCCAGCAAATGAGGCAAATACCCACTGAGGATGGAAGATACCCAGAATGGAGCCTGGAACCCAGCAGATGCTCAGTGAAGGTAAGTTTCTTTCCTCCTTCAGCTTCACAGACTTTCATCCATCTGATCCTAAGTTCTGAGGCAGTATTAACAATGCTGTATGGGTAGATGAAAAGGCCACCATGTACTATTAAGACTCCCAGGGAGGAATCATAAATTTAGCCCAGAGAGACACCTTCCAGAGAGACAGGTTGCTGACTGGGACTTTGCTAAGAGCAGGAACACTGTGCTTGGCATTTGCCTGAATACAGCCTAGCCCGAGATAGAGTGGTCTCATAAAATGAGGTAAGTTGAGAATGGAGCCTCAAATGAATTGCTGATCCTTCACAAGTGCCTTTGGGGACAGAAACACGGGAAGACAAACTAAGGATCTTCAGGTGAAGAATGATGAGTAATTTAACAACCGGAATTGGTGCCCTAAGCAGTGTGCTTCACTTTTTATCCAAAGCCAGTCCTGTAACTGGAAGTATGCCTCAGTCTCCTTATTCCAATTCCCTTTCCCTACTACCACTTCCCCTACCTTCTGGGACTAGAGACTAGCCCTGAACTACAGCATACATGAAAACATGTCAAGATCTTAACAAAACTGTTCCTATATCAAGTTTCTTCATCTCAGATAAGCTCCTCCCAGAAATAAACCACATTCTAGATGGAAGCCAATTTGACACATAATTTATAGTTTACAAGGCACTTTGTTGGCTTCCCTGGTGGCTCAGATGGTAAAGTGTCTGCCTATAAGGCAGGAGACCTGGGTTCAATCCCTGGGTTGGGATGATCTCCTGGAGAAGGAAATGGCAACCCACTCCAGTATTCTTGCCTGGAAAAATCCCATGGACTGAGGATCCTGGCAGGCTACAGTCCATGGGGTATCAAAGAGTTGGACACGACTGAGCGACTTCGCTTTCTTTCTTTCTTGTTGCACAAAATCCGGTTTGACTCCAATGGCATTTCTGTGAATTTTATGTTATTTCTTTGAACATTTATTGAATAATATTACATTTTTATTGTGTCAGACACTGTGCAGAGATTCAGAGAGAAGGAAGTGACCTGCTTAAGAACATGTAGTCACATTTGGTGTTTCTTCCATCTTGCTTTAAAGCTTGTCAAGACCAAATGAGATGCCATGTGGAAAAGGGCCACATGAAAGCATTAGTGTGGCTGTGATATATGACTCTTCTTTCTAAGTTATTGCTGTAAAAATCTGGGTGACACGGCAGAGGCATGAATTTCCATGAGTATGATATGAGCAAGTGCTGTCTCGTAATGTCTCTCTGATCACACAAACAGCCTTGGTTTTCTCTGACCGCAACCCTGGCCCTATCTTCCCTGAAAATCACATTACTCCCAGATAGTGGCAGTTGTTGCCCTAGAGATAAATACACTACAGATCTGGAAGGTAAAGGAATCGTAGAAGCTAAAAAATGCAGTGACCTCAAGGGATCAGTGAGGATTACATCAGTTCAGTTCAGTTCAGTTCAGTCACTCAGTCGTGTCCGACTCTTTGCGACCCCATGAATCACAGCACACCAGGCCTCCCTGTCCATCACCAACTCCCAGAGTTCACTCAAACTCACGTCCATCGAGTTGGTGATGCCATCCAGCCATCTCTTCCTCTGTCGTCCCCTTCTCCTCCTGCCCCCAATCCCTCCCAGCATCAGAGTCTTTTCCAATGAGTCAACTCTTCGCATGAGGTGGCCAAAGTACTGGAGTTTCAGCTTTAGCATCATTCCTTCCAAAGAAATCCCAGGGCTGATCTCCTTCAGAATGGGCTGGTTGGATCTCCTTGCAGTCCAAGGGACTCTCAAGAGTCTTCTCCAACACCACAGTTCAAAAGCATCAATTCTTCAGCACTCAGCCTTCTTCACAGTCCAACTCTCACATCCATACATGACCACAGGAAAAACCATAGCCTTGACTAGACGGACCTTTGTTGGCAAAGTAATGTCTCTGCTTTTGAATATGCTATCTAGATTGGTCATAACTTTCCTTCCAAGGAGTAAGCATCTTTTAATTTCATGGCTGTAACCACCATCTGCATTGATTTTGGACCCCCCAAAAATAAAGTCTGACAGTTTCCACTGTTTCCCCATCTATTTCCCATGAGATGATGGGACCAGATGCCATGATCTTGCTGAATGTTGAGCTTTAAGCCAACTTTTGATAATGTAAATATAGTATCCAGAAAGTGATGTCTGCTTTTGCTAAGTCGCTCAGTCATGTTCCATTCTTTGTGACTCCATGGACTGTATATACAGTTCATGGAATTCTCCAGGCCAGAATGCTGGAGTGGGTAGCCTTTCCCTTTTCCACGGTATCTTCCCAAGCTAGGGATTGAACCTGCATTGAAGGCAGATTCTTTACCAGCTGAGCCACAAAGGAAGCCTGATATCTGCTGTTACCTTCCTTTTAAGAGTACAGAGCCACACAGTAGTTAAATGGCATGTACAAGGGCACACAGCTGCTGAAGATGGAAGTGTGGACTCAGGATCCAGCCTGTGATCCCCTGTGCTGCACAGCCTGTTGGTGGAGCCTTCCTCATACTTCAAGCCTAATGGACATCCTTCATCTTCTTCCAAACTTTTCAGAGCTACACAGATGAAAGAATGCCCCTTCTATGGATCTCCCCTTGTCCTGGCCCTTGACAGAAGACCATCTGAGTTAGGATGGATATCAAGCCCACTTGTATGTTTTTCCAAAGTTATTTTCACTCAGGGGTCACTCTGTAGCGTCAATGCTGCAGGTGGGCTTGGGACCCAAATCTTGCCCTTATATATCTGCTGACTTCACTCCCAGTGTGGTGGTAAAACTGATGGGCTGGTAGATGTGAGGGTTAGGGCCTGGCACCCAGCAAGGAGGTTTCCCCTTTCTGCTCCCTACCTTGTGTTAGCCCTTTGTCACAGGCTGGTTAGACAGCACAGAATGCTAGTTTGTTTAACTTAGTGTAATTAAAGAAAAACAAAAACCAAAAACCAGGGAGCTAGGCAGGATGAGATATAAATTTTGGTTGGCTCTGGCCAGAAGGAAAAAACAAATTATCCTCCATAAATTTGATTCTGGCTCAGCAGTAAAGAATCTACTTATAGTGCAGGAGATGCTGGAGACATGGGTTCAATCCCTGGGTCGGGAAGATCCCCTGGAGGAGGGAATGGCAACTCACTTCAGTATTCTTGCCTGGAGAATCTCATGGACAGAAGAGCCTGGCAGGCTACAGTCCATAGAGTTGCAAATAGTTGGACACGACTGAAGCAACTGAACATGCACAGATATGATTCTTTATCAGTGAAATGGAAAGAATACTGTGAGAAATATGAGATAACAAGTGTAAAATATCTGGCAAACCATGCAGCAAATACATGGGAACTGGGAGCCATTAATCACTATTAATATTACCTTGCCAGACTGAGCCCTCACAGGTGGATGTCAGCTGACCCTAATTCATTAATTGGAGTTGACCTTCCTTTGTTTCATGCAATAGGAAGCAAAAAAGACCAGCTTCAAGCATTAGACCCTGTGGTATCTGCCTAGATGAGCCTTCTCTTCACACGCTGTCCCCTGTTCTTGTCTTCCTGTTGAGTTAGCTCCCCAAGATTCCCTAAAAAACCCATAATGTGCCCAATGCTGGCAGAACTGCACTTTGAATTTAGGGTGGGGTGCACCCTACATGACGAATTTCTTGGCCATCAGTGGCATTTATCCAGTACGCAGCAGTGCCAACTGTTCACTTCTAACTCAAGGTGATCCACCAACTCCCTTTCTTCAAAAGACAGAAGCCATAAATCCTAATGTATTCAAAATTCCAGTGTGAAGAGCAACAGACAAAACTGTTTTGCTTCAGATAACCAATATATTTTCAAAGTTATATTTCAACAAGTTAATGGCTTTCAATCACAAGAACCCTTTCTTATAGAATATTTAAAGGCACCCTCATATTTTTCTTAAAAATTTTTTTTCCAGTTAAAATAACTGCAGCCTCTTATGGAGAAAGTAAAGAGAGCCTGGAGGAGAGGGACTCAGAGGCTATAAGTAAAAGTCAGGGAAAGGGAGGAAAAAGGTTTATAATCATTTCTAGGAATTAGAGTGATTGATTGATCAATCAATCAACTAACACTTCCTAACACGTTCTCAACTAACTCTGCTTAGGCTGCAGATGCAGAAACGTAAAAGATATGGCACTTAGCCTCAAAGAACTCTCTGGAGGGACTAATATAGCAGGCAGACAGACAGACAATACTGATCAGGGTGATGAGACTTTCAACAATAACAAGGTCCCCAAGAGGTCAAAGGGAGGACACTCACGATGTTATGCTTAACATTGATGCTGTATAGATAAAGTGAATTTTCTTACTTAAATCTTTATAGATTTAATTTTAAAATATTTCAAAATCATCAAAAAGTTACAGAAACTAGCATAATGAATGGCATGGTACTCCAATAATAGGAAATGGCAAAGATGCAAGATGAAAGGAGGCTGGGGCCCTTAACTGCAAACATAATCCTTGGAACTGGCAAGAGAGGCCCTGGTCTGGGTCTTCCACATTTGGAGGCCCTGTTCTCTGGAGTAACTTCCTCAAAATTTTCTAGGTCCCCTTCAGTGCATGGAACTGGCAAGGGATGGCAGTGTTGTCTGGGCCTGGTGCCCTGAGCTTAAACTAGTCGTTTTCTCCTTTGAGGGTGCCCTCCAACTTTCTACTGAGGGCTGGCTTCATGAGCATGTGACCTGTGCAATTGCATAAGGCCTTGTGCTTGTAAGGGCCCTCTGTTGGTTTCAATGCTCTGTTGTTACCATCTTGGAATTCTTAATAGTTCTTAACAAGGTGACCACATTTTTATTTTGCAATGGGCTCTGCAAACTCTGGAACTTTTCCCATTTCTAACCCATGTGTAGGATGGACCAGGTGCCCAGAGAAGCTCTGAGACACATATCCAAGGGGTCATCTTGGAGTTTTGGGTAGTGCCCAGGGTTCTATAAAGGTAGTATGTGAGGGGATCATTTCCATTGGCTGATAGGATACCTACTGTAGGGGATCACGTGAGACTATGTTGTCAGAGGGTGCTAACACATGTCAGGACAAGTTTGGACTCTGGACTACTGACTGTCCACTGCTAACTCTTGGTGTATGGCACTCTAACTCAGGAGCCTGGGTTCCAGCGTCAGCTCCCACTCTTTACCCTATGCACTTACTGCTTTTGGCATGTAGGGCAGTTAGTCATTCCCATATAGGCTCCATACCAGTGTCTGGCCAGCAGTCCTCAAAGGGTAGCCTTGTTTGAGAGCTTCAGAGACCTTCTCAGTGCCAGCAGACCCTTCCTATTTATGTCCTCACTTGCCTTTCGGTTGTTTTTAAGCAGTCTAGTTGAGAGACGAACTTTCCTTGCATTAGTGAAATGACTCCTTTCATTCTGCCCACAGCCCCCAGCCTATTCTCCTCGCTTGGGTTGTAAACTGAAATCAGGAATGCAGTCAACAGTGAGAGGGTTCACATTCTGGTCAATGACTATGGCCTAAAGAGCTTAAGAGAATCCAATTTTTATAGTGAAGAAAAGAGTTTAAGAGAAACATTACAGTGTAAAATTTTGGAAAGAAAATTTAATAAAATTAGAAAACCAAACAATTGGTTACATTTTCTTGCATATCTGAGAAAGACTTGCATCTCTGATCATCATCAACAAAGCACAAAAACAGTCTTTGAGAGATTCCCTGAAAGTTATCATTTATAATGAACAATGTAGTGTCATGAGTATCAGAGCAATCAGCATTGAATAAATGTTATTATGGAACTACAAAGGAAAAAGGGTCTATATTGTTTTAATATAAACAGATTCCTAAGAATCATGGTATTATGAGTAATAACAGGGTTGCTATTTTTTTCTTGAGGTGGGAGATGTGAAATTAGGCAGAAACCAGATATTTGTGAACATAATAAGGACTATAAAGAGATGGTGTCTAGACACTATAAAGAAATTTCACATGCACTAATTAGACAGTTAAAAAACATAACTACTTTTTCTCCGTATTATTCTATATCTTCTTCCATAAGTCACTATCCTTCAATAGTTATAGTGCTTTTTATAATTTTTAAATGAGTTTTGTATTTTTGTTCATCAATTTCCTTATATAGACAGAAATCCCATACAAAATATTTGCTCAGGTTTCCTGCAGCCTCGATGTATTGCCCTAATCACTAAATATAGGAAAACTGTGCACTGAACAGAAACACTCACATTGAACAGTTACATAAATGAGAAATAAACTTATTTGTTAAGCCACTGATACTTTGGAGTCTATCAAGTAACTAACATTTCCCTAATACTCCGTTTTGGGGTCAGTGCCATTCATTACTCTACATGTCTCCAGGAAGGTTTTCTTTCCTGTTTCTCTGTTGGGCCCCTTTTCTCTCCCCCAGGTTATCATGGGGTTATTACTCTTCTCTGGACTCCTGTGATATCCTGTGCCTTTCTCTGTCATTGATTGATCATATCATATTTTACTCATCTGTTCATGTGTTTATCTCTCCTACTAGATTATTGACACCTTGAGGGAAGGTAATTTTGCCCATGAATTTTAGTCTCTAGCATCAAGCCTGGGGAATAGAAGTGTTCATTAAATAATTTTAAAATCAATACCATTTCTTAAGGGAGACGTTTAGATAGAGTAGGAAGAGCCCTGGAATGAGAAAACCGAGGATTCTAGAGGCAACTTTGCCACTGTTTCCTATATAATCTTAACCAAGACATTTTCATTCCCTGAGTTCCAATATTCTCAAGCTGGCTCAGATGGTAAAGAATCTGCCTGGAATGTGGAAGATCTGGGTTCGATCCCTGGGTCAGGAAGATCCCCTGGAGATGGGCATGGCAACCACTCCGGTATTCTTGCCTGGAGAATCCCATGGACAGAGGAGCCTGGAGGTCTATGGTCCTTAGCATTAAAGAGCCAGACACAAATGAAGTGACTTAGGACTCATGCATAAATTACAGATGTTAACACCCACTTTGCATGATTGTTCCAACAAATAAACACAATAGCATACAAGAAGTACCTCACACCCTGAATAACAGGTGACCTTCAAAAGATGGTACTTGTTATCACAGTAGTTATTATAGTAGTTGATCAATAAATAATTGTTGAATTAGTGAGTTAAACAATTGTTTGAGAGCCTATTATGTGCTGGGCATTGTTTTAAGCATTAGAAAAGTAGTGATGAACAAAGGGGCTTCCTAGGTGGCACAAATGATAAAAAACCTGGATGCCAACATAGGAGATACAAGAGATGCAGGTTTGACCCCTGAACCAGGAAGATTCCCTGGAGGAGGGCATGGCAACCCACTCCAGTATTCTTGCCTGGAGAATCCCATGGACAGAGGAGCCCAGCTGGCCATGGTACATAGGGTCATAAAGAGTTGGAATGACTGAAGTGACTTAACGCACATGCACGCAAGGTGGACATGAATTGCTAAGGCAAGGAACTGCCATCTCATAGAACGATCAGGGAAAGCATTTATTGACAATGTGCCATTTGAGCAGAGACATAAAGGAAGAAAAGAAGTGAGCCACAAGAATACTTGGGAAGAGTTTTCTAGGTAAAGACCAGCAATTACAAATGTCTTGAAGCAAGAATATACTTTGTGAGTACATGGAACAGCAAAAAGACCAGTTGAGAGAATGATGAAGGGAGAAGGTGGTAAAGGAGAGATCAGGCTGCAAATACAGATCATGTAGGAATTTCTAGACCATTGTGAAGCCCTTGTATTTTTGTTTCTCTCAGAGAGATAAAAAGCCACTGAAGGACTTTGAGCTTAGAACTACCACAATATGGCACTAATTTCAGAGGATCACTCTGGCTTTGAGGTGTAGAGTAATCTGTAGTAAGTATATATGTGGAAGAGTAGGAGAGGCAAGGCCAGAACTGAGACCATTAGCTAGGCTTTTCTAAGAATCCAGAGGAGACATAATGTTGGTTTGCAATTAGGAGATAGCAGTAAAAGTAATAGGGTGATTAGGAATATGGATGCATTTTGATGATAGAGACAATAAGATATGTTGATAGGCTGTTGGAAGAGAGAAGAATCAAAGGTGATTTCAAAAAGGAGAAGGGGTAAAGGGGATTGATGGAGTTACCATTTACAGAGATAGGGGAGACTGTGGGAAATCTAGCTTGTGGGTTAGAAATTATAAGTTTGGTTTTAGACAAGCTATATTTCTATTATATGTCCAAGCTAAGACACTGAATAAGCCATTGAATGTATCATTCAGGAATTCAGGGAAGAGGGCTAGGTAGAGGCATACATTTAGGAAGCATCAGCTGACACCTGGTATTTTAAGCCATGAGACTAGGTGAAGTTATCAATGATGTAATACTGAAAAAAGAAAAGTTCCAAAAATCAAACTCCAGGATGCTTCAATGTCTAGAGGTCTAGGAAATGAAAGAGAGCCAGTAAAAGGAGACCTGGAAAGATAATGAAGAGAAAACTGTTCTCTAAAGCCAAAAGAAGAATGTAATTTGAGAAGATGTGAATGGTCAATTGTGTTAAAAGTTGCCAGTTGTATTACTTCATCATGGAGAATGTTGACCCAGAACACTTTTGTCATAGAGTATTTTCTGCCATAGAGTCCACAGTTCTGGGCTCAGATTTTTCAGCTGCTTATTCTGTCAATGTGGATATGAACTCCTGAACACTATCTTCTAGGGTTGCTACGAGTCCTACATAAAATAACAGTTGTGAAAACATTTGGTAAAATGCTTTACTGTTCAAAGACATATAACTTAACAATCATTGACACCAGCTCTGTGCCAGGACCTGATCTGAGAAATGGGCACAGAGACAACACAACATACTTTGTAATTCTCTGCCCTTGGAGAGATTCAGTCTGGTGTGTGTGCATAATCCTGTGTGTTACACCAACATTACAGTATGTGCAGTTTGGGAGGAAGACCCAGAGCACTCCCGTCGCACAGAGGAGGGGCAGGGTAAGAGAAATTGGTAGTCAAGTGGCAGGCCCAAGAGGCCACAAAAGTTGGACCGGAGGGAAGATTCTTGGGAGCTTATTTCTTGAGCATAGATCGAGGAAGTGGCAGAGTCAGCCCCTAAAATTCCAGTCAATTTTCTCTCTCACCTTTGGGCTCACTTGGAGCATCAGCGCTGTTAGCTGAATCAATACTTTCTCCTTGACCCAAGTGATTGATTTTCACAATATCCTTCTTTGTCACAGACAGAAGACTAAGAAATAGAAACACAGAAAAACTGTTATACTCTGAGAAGGAGCAAAGGAGAGCAAGGGAGAGCTGTTTGTTTGTAGAGGTGGACTACACTGTGGCAGTGAGCTCAGAGCTGGGGAATCTCAGCAGCAAATGATTGAGGAAGGAGGAAAATAAGGTAGTCATCCCAGTAGGCTCCTGGCAGTGCCCAGATGGTGCAGCCATCAGCAAGACAAAAGGAATTCATGCTAAGTTCAGGAATAAGCAAATGAGAGTGGTCAGAAGGCAAGGCAGGCAAACAAGCTATATACTTCCACCAGGTTGATAAGAGAGGCCAGAGCAACAATAGTCGGAGCAGCACAAACCTTACCCAAAGGCCAAAGATACTCTGATTCCTGCTTCACGTCTCACTTTCCCTAAGAGCAGGAGTCATTAGCTACTTACAAATGCTTCACATCTAAATCTATCAGGGAGAACTCCCAGTCCTTCCAGGATCAGGGGTCCTCAGCCCTGGCTACACATGAGAATAACATGGGTCATTAAAAAAAAAAAAACAATGCCTGGGGATAGTTTCTGATTTAATGGAGGAGCGGTGGGCATTTGGTATTTTTTAGAAGCTCTGTATATATTCCAATGTGCAGCCAGTGTTATGAACCACAGATTTAAGTCATCTGAAAAAGTAACCTGGTGTACCTGATAGATCCCTGAGTTTTTTATATCTGTCATTCATTCATTCATTCAATAAATATTTATTGAGTGTTACTAAGTACTATAGGGCTTCTCTGGTGACTGAGTGGTAAAGAAACCGCCTGCCAACGCAGGAGACATGAGTTTGATCCTTGGGTCAGGAAGATCCCCTGGAGAAGGAAGCGGCAACTCACTCTAGTATTCTTGCCTGGGAAATCCCATGGACAAAACAGCCTGGTGGGCTACAGTCAATGGTGTTGCATAAGAGTTGGACAAAACTTAGTGACTAAATAACAACAACCAAGTACAATAGATGTGGGTTAAAAGCACAACCCAGATAATTAGCAGCTGTGTGATTTGGGACACATTACTTCTTCTAACTTCAACTTCAAAATGAGAATAATGATACTACCTATTTCATGGGGTTTTTTAGAAGATCACTACAAATTATACTCTAGAAATGCTTTCCAATAATATGTACTCAGTAACTGGGCATTTCTCTACCTCTACCCTTTTTCTTAATGAATTGGAAAGGGGATGTGGAGGTGTTCAGAGAAGAAGCAGAATGTAAAGAGCACCTGTTCAGTAACTTGTGGGAAGTAATACCTGTTGCTGGTCATTGTATTTGCATTCACAGAACCAGAACAATTAGGATTCTGCCTTGTTCCTGTGGCTAAGACCTCTGGTAGTACCCAGAGGTACTAGGTACTAGGTACTTTGGGGCCTAGGGTCCTGCCTTCTAGAATTTGTACAGAATCTGGATTGCTCAGGCTCTGCTGCTGCTGCTGCTGTCACTTCAGTAGTGTCCGACTCTGTGTGACCCCACAGACAGCAGCCCACAAGGCTCCCATCCCTGGGATTCTCCAGGCAAGAACACTGGCGTGGGTTGCCATTTCCTTCTCCAATGCATGAAAGTGAAAAGTGAAGTCACTCAGTCGATCAGTTGTGTCCGACTCTTTGTGACCCCATGGACTACAGCCTACCAGGCTCCTCCGCCCATGGGATTTTCCAGGCAAGAGTACTGGTTGCCATTGCCTTCTCCGTGCTCAGGCTCTGCTAGCTACTTATGCATAGACCTGCCTGACTCTGTGCACAGGCCAGGACCTTGCAGGGCTGAAGGGGCACAGACTGTGATGGGGCAGACTTAGATTTTGGCTGGTTCAGTCACTTATGAACAAACCACCTAACATCTGAGCCTCTTTTTCTTCATCCTTAAATTAGGGATAAGGTTATTGGTTCAGTGCACAAACTATGGAATTCAGAATCCTAAGTTAAGTCCTGAATTTGCCACTGTTTCCTCTTATGGAGTAGAAAGAACAATAGTATGTATCTTAAGATCTGTTATGAGAGTAAAATAATCTATTTAGGGTACTTGGGACATTTTCTGGTATATCAGTTCAGTTCATTTTCTCAGTCGTATCTGACTCCTTGTGACCCCATGGACTGTAGCACGCCAGTCTTCTCTGTCCATCACCAATTCTATCAATAAATATTAGCTCATTATTATTATTTATTATTATTATCATTGCTATTTACCTCTTTGAATGTCCATGGAAGCCTATGATCAGCTGAGCAGCCTATCTGCCAATACAAGCACCAAAACACAGAGAGCTAATTAATCCATTAAGGCAGCAGCTTCGATGGCAGCTGGGAATGTGTACAAATCATGTCCTTTTTTCCAGACCTGTCATCTCACACAGGATAATGGCTCCCAGGCGGGCCCAATATTCTGTATGATGGTCCTGGGGAAATCCCACAGGGGTTTCAGATGGCATGAAAGATGGGATCTTTACCAGAGCTTTTCAGACAAGGGGAAATAAATGACCTCACAGCATCCCTTCTGACTCAGCCTGTGCCTCTGCAGTTCACCACGTGGCCTTTTTGTGCCTTGCATGCCTAACTGGTGAGGTCAGAACAACAGATTAAGGTCCAACTTACTGGCTGACTTAGTAACAATTGCTGTTGAAAACCACTCTCCTAAAAACAGCATTTTACAGTTTACACACAGTTTCACTGGATTCATTCATTCAGTCACTGACTGAACACTCACTGAGTATTCACTATGTGTCAAGCTCTGAGTGAAGTAATAGTTAATAGGTCAAACAAAATAGGAACTGAGGGCTTACTAGTAAACAAGACTACAGATACAAATCATAAAAAGCCCCACCAGTTTACAATCAAATTGGAGAGAATTAGAGTGGATAAAAGGACAGAAAAAGCACAGTTCCTGTGATGGGAACGACTGTGGCAGGGTTCAAACAAGAAGGTGATAATTCTGTCTGGGAGTAAATAGACAAGAAAGACATCATACCTGGGACCTCAGGGGCAACTCTTTAATTCCAACTGATCCTGCTTCCATAGCTGAGTCGGTCCTGACACCTGGTTCTTCTAGATGATGGAGGCCCATCCACATGCCTGATTTCTGAGCAGTGTCCACTATACCATTTTTCTAAATCTACTTGTCATACCTTGATTGCCCGTTTGGTTGAGAATATTAAAAATATGGCTGCCAGCCCATAATAAGCTACACTTCTTGACAGACATAATAATACCTTTTATTTGAAGCTCACAGAATTACTATATTAAAAGAGATCATGATGAGGAAATAGTACCAATAGTAAAAAGAACCCTTTATTGAATGCCTAATATACATTAATACATAGATATCAGGTACTTGATGCAAAGTTTTGCTTATCTTCACATAGTTTTCCTAAAAATAGATATGAAGGCCTCCATCAAAAGTTCAGTGACTTGTCCAAGCTCATATAAGTAGTAGGCAGATGAGGTTTTTTTTACTGCAAACATTTTATTATTATTGTGTGACTCTCTCTTCTCTATCACACTGCCTTCCTAAAGTGAAAATACATACATTTGTACAGACATACAGAATACTGCAGAGCTTCTGTCATGTGCCAGGAACCAAAATAGACATTTTTATATGACACAGAAACCATAAGAGATATTATCTTTAAAAAAAAATTAAACAGATAAAACAACTGATGCTCAGAGAAGATGAAAAATCAGTTTATTGATAGTAGAGTCAGAGTTTGAGCCCAAATTAGTTTAACTCAAAAGATGTTGCCTTTCCACTACACCACACTCTGCCCCACCTCCCAAGACTTCACCTAGCTCTGGTTTTCCTGTTACCTGTTGCTTCTTTGGGACTCAATTTCCCCATCTGAAAAGTTATGATCTCTAAGAGCTCTTTTTGCTTTGATGTTCTCAGGTTCCAAGATGTAAAGAGATGGAGATGAAAGGCAGACAGAATGGCATTCTGAACTGAGAAAAACAGGGATAGCACTGTACACATCAGGGGGCATTTAGGAAAAGCCAGGCTGTAGCTAAAGCAATTCCATCCTTTGGGTAGGGAATAAGAGAAGGTTTAATTTACACTAGATCTTGGGGAATGAGGAGGAGTTTGACATGTTAAAAAGATGAGCATTGTTTCAAGAAAAGGGAAAACACAAAGAACTCAGAAGTCCACAGTTACAAAGTATGTTTGGAGAATGGTGATTTGTCTGATGTGACTTTGTCTCAGGAAGGAGTAGAGCAATCAGGGAGAGAAAGGATGTGATGATGATCTTCACCCCAGTGGTAGTCATGGTTTCAGTCTGGTTTTCTGGGCCATCCACTCTTACATGGCAACTTTTGCTCCCTCCTGGTCTTCATTATATTGTTAGACAGTTCCTGACAATTTGAGGTTATTCAACTAAGCTGGAGTAGTGCTTTCAGAGAAGTGTGTACTTAAAGCAATTATCTAGACAATTAAACTCCAAACACACACACAAATACACACACACCTGCCTTACATGTAAACAGCTAAAAAAATAGACATTTGGATGACCTCTAAAGATAATTTTGTCAATCTTCTGCTGATCACTAGAGAGGTATTCACTGTATGGAAGGAAAATAGCACGTACCAGTTCTTATTTTATTGGCATTATGAGAATTCTTTTCCTTGATGAAGTTTAGGGGTATATACTTCATAATTATACTCCCATAGGAGGTGCTGTGGAAATGCCCAGAAGCCCTATTTGTCTTCTGAAGACTATCTGAAACATAAGTCTCTGGCTAACTGCTAAGGCCATACCTCAGATGGGCAGGGGGCAGGATCTTTATCCTAAGTAGCTTTAAACCTATATATGTACAGAATACTAGGGTACCAATGAGAAGCTTCAAAGCTGAATCGAAGTTCATGTTTTCCACCTCACTTCTTGCCCTTTGCTTTTCTCATGAAGTTCAAAACTATATTAAAGTCTCACAGCTTGAAATCCTCAAAATCTTCCCCTTTAATATCTTCCCTAAGTGAGCATCTCATCCTTTAACCTCACAAACATTCCATCTAAGAGCTGTCTATAATCATTGCTTCTACTTCCCCAATTCCTTAACCTAAATTGGGTTCCCTGCAGAAAACATTAATCTACTACAAGCACATTTATATACAGCAGATAAAGTAACACTTAAAGATTGCACACACAAAATAAATAAATAAATTTGGTTCCATTCTACCTTCCATGAAATCTTTCTTACCAAGCTAAGAAATGAGCCCATTAATGCTAAATCATCTCAATCCTCATTTTATTTATTTAACTGTTCCCTGGTGGCTCAGATGGCAAAGAATCCACCTGCAATGTGGGAGACCTTGGTCCGATCTCTGGGTTGGGAAGATCCTCTGGGGAAAAGCATGGCAACCCACTCTAGTTTTCTTGCCTGGCGAATTCCCATGGACAGAGGAGCCTGGTGGGCTACAGTCCATGGGGACACAAAGAGTCAGACACGACTGAGTGACTAAGCACAGCATAACTGTTTCAGTGCTGGATACTTTTCATCATTCCCTCCTTAAAACTCCCTTTACCTCTTTCTTCCCTGACACTCCTCTTTCCCCTTTCTCCTGGTTTCCTTCCTCCTCTTCTGATTCCTCTGTCTCAACCCTCTTCACTGATTTTTCTTAATTTACCCATCCTTTAAATTCTGATGTTCTCAAAGTACCTGTCTCTCAACCTCAAACTTCTCCATCCACTTACCCATCTATCCATGAAGTACACACCTGATTAAATCCTGTAGAAATCAATCAGACAAGATCCCTTTACTCAAAGAGTGCATAGCCTAGTAGGGAGACAGATATACAAGCTGACAATCCCACACAGCATTAGGCACTGTTTGGTCTTTACTCTGCTAGATGAAGACCATGCAGTCAGGGGACAAAGGCAGTATTAGCAGGGCCTTTGTGCTTCTTCCATTGGAGGGCCTTGGGGTAGAAACAGCTTATATCTGCCTGCTTAAACACATTTGGATAGCCTACAAATGTCATGCCCTTCATGTCAGACTTAAGTATCCAAAAGAAACACTCAATGGTATTAAAATTATTCCATTAGTTGCAATGTCTAAGTCCATTCCATTGTATTGTATTTGGGAGGCAGCATGCGGTAGAGGAAAGAATACAGCTTTAAGGGCAAAAGAGGCTCGAGCTGGAATTCTGGCTTCATTTTAAACTAGCTGTATGTCTCAAATTCCTCAAATGCTTGAGTACTCTGACCTTCATTTTCCTCACCTATAAAATACACGTAATATTTTCTTATAGAATTGTTACAAGGGTCTGATATAAGAAGTACTTAGCGCAGTTCCTGGCACTTAGTATTTAGAATGGAAATCAGCCCAAACTATCTTCTATTCCAAATGCAGGACTAACTTAAAAAGAAGACAGAACGTGGGCAATCAAGTGTGTTATCTCTGCTCAGGTAACGAGGTGTGATGCATTGGAAAAGGGCCCAAGATAGCATTGTTTTAAATAAAAGTCCTAAATTCCCTTTCAATTTCCTTGTTCAAATCACTTAAGGGGAGCTTTCTGTAGTTCTGCTAATGAAGTCATCCTCAAAATCACTTTCAGACAGACTCTTGCTCAATAATAAACTAACTGCATGATAATACACACACTCAAGCCCCCAAGTCGGGTGATTTTTTAAGATCAGAATCCATACAAACAGTCATTGAGAGTCTTAAGGGGGTCATTTGTGGAGATTGGATTTCTCCAAAAGAAAAGAATATATCCATTTTATTCTCTTTATTTTGCCAGCTCATCAAGAAGAAAACGATGAAAAAACTGTAATGCCTATGGTACAATTCATCACAGGGAATTTTATGGCAGAAAAATGTTTTCAATTTATAATGGCAGTAATAAGTGACATTGGGCAAAAGCTGAAAGACTTTTTTTTTTTTTTTCTACCAGAAGTCAGCTAGGAATAGAAGAGGGATGTATTCATTACTCATTCCTAGATGGTGAATGTTTAAAGGCATCTTACACAGCAGCATGTATTTTATTACCCTGCTATATATACCAGGCAGAAAAATTTTACCAGAACTATAATTCGTATGCCCTTTTTATCATAACTGAGTTCAATTAAAGTCACAGAGTGGATAAAAGGGAGGATCCTCTCCGTGTCAGAACCTCAAGGCTGACTTTGACAAGTCCAATAAAAAAGTCAGCCTTAAGAAGGGAGCCATATTCTAGTGTTTGGTTTTAAAAAATGTGTTTTAAATGACTCTAGCCATGGGGACACAAACACATACAAATCCACAACTTCATTGGCAGAGTTTCCTAACAAATGGAATGCAGTGGTAAAGAACTCACTGAGCACTGTTTCCAAAACCCACTCTACGCATGGCCAAGGCACTATTCCATGCTTTCCTTTCATGCTTTCCTGTTTGGGGCTCCCCTGGTGGTTCAGAGGGCAAAGTGCCTGCCTGCAATGCAGAGACCTGGGTTTGATCCCTGGGTCAGGAAGATCCCCTGGAGAAGGAAATGGCAACCCACTCCAGTGTTGCCTGGAGAATCCCGTGGACAGAGAAGCCTGGTAGGCTACAGTCCATGTGGTTGCAGAGAGTCGGACACGACTGAGTGACTTCACTTTCACTCTCCTGTCTACAGATGGAACATCACCAGGACTACTTACTATCTCCTTCACTGTTACTCTTCTGCCCCTCAACCCCCATATCACCTTCATCATTAAACTGCATTCTTCACTTATTCATTCACTTACACTTACTTAAATATCGACAAATATTTATAGTATGAAAATATATCAAACATTAAAAAGACAATGGTGATTGTGACATGATCCTCTATTTTTAAGGCAAGAATTACCTAATTTAATTGAGTAGATAGCTGCCTGAATAATCATACCACTGCACGATTCCATGACATGGGCTCTGCTACAGGGTGTGCTAGGTACTAAGATTCACAGGTTAACAGGAGAGAATAACACACTTACCATGGAGGGGCTGAAAGAATGCTTCCTGGAGGAGATGCCCTTTTCAAGTTGAGCTGTGATGCACTAGAGTGGGCATTTTCAAGTAGGAAACCAGTGGAAAGACAACACAGGCAAGAGAAGGAAGAAGATGTATAAAGTGGAAGAATGTGTGAAATGAATAGAGCACGTGCACAGAATAAAAAGAGTGGAGCCCAGCTGAAGAGCGCAGCCTAAGGGTCCTGATTAAATTACTTAGGAGGGGTGAAGTGCTCTTCTATGCACTGTGGAGTCATCAATATGGAAAACACACAGCCACTGATCCAAAGAGTTTCTGCTTCACAGGCAGGGAAACTTTCTTCTTTGGCGTATGTTCCCTGACAGGCAAGACAACTGATCCAGCCTTGTACTTCTGTTTGTTTTAGTGTCTGTGTGTGTGTGGCAGGGGGTGGGGGTGGGGGGTTGTTTTTTGTTTGTTTTTGGTGGTCTTTGTCTTTTTCTTTGACACACAACTGAAGAGAGAGAGAGTAAAATTTGAAAATTTTAGGAGTCCAAGGAACAACTGGAAGGTCAAGGGGCTGGAGCAGAGTGAGAAAGGAGAAGAATTGTTAGGCAATAAATGAAGGAAACAACTTAGGGGCCAGATCACGTGAGACCTTGTGAAACACAGTAAAGGTTTTAGATTTGAGTCTATGTCAATTATACATGGAGAAGGCAATAGCAACCCACTCCAGTACTCTCACCTGGAAAATCCCATGGATGGAGGAGCCTGGTAGGCTGCAATCCATGGGGTCGCAAAGAGTCAGACACGACTGAGCGACTTCCCTTTCACTTTTCATTTTCATGCATTGGAGAAGGAAATGGTGACCCACTCCAGTGTTCTTTCCTGGAGAATCCCAGGGATGGGGGAGCCTGGTGGGCTGCCATCTATGGGGTTGCACAGAGTCAGACATGACTGAAGTGACTTAGCAGCAGCAGCAGCAGCAGCAATCATACGTAAGCCAACCAAAGGGTTGTGAACAGGCAAATGAAGTTCTCTGACTCTCAGTTTATTTTCTTGTTTATTTATTTGGCTGCACTGGGTCTTAGTTGAGCACACGGGCTTCTCTAGTTGTGGCATGTAGGCCCCAGAGCCCATGGGCTCAGTAGTGGAAGCATGCGCCTGGTTACTCCTCAGTATGTGGGATCTTAGTTCCTGGATCAGGGATTGAACTTGCTCCCCCTGAATTACAAGGCAGATTTTTAACTACTGGACCACCAGGAAAGTTCCCTGTCTCTCATTTTAAAAGGAGCAATCTGGCTGCTGGGTGGAGCATAGACTGCAGGGTGTGCTTAGTCGCTCAGTTGTGTCTGACTCTTTGCGACCCTTTGTACCATAACCCACCAGGCTCCTCTATCCATGGGATTCTCCAGGCAACAATACTGAGTAGGTTGCCATTTTTTCTCCTCCAGAGGATCTTCCCAACCCTGGGATTGAACCCACATCTCCTGTGTCTCCCGCATTGCAGGCTGGTTTTTAGCCTGCTGACCCATCAGGGAAGCCCATAGACTGCATTGAGTACATGAATGAAGAAAAGATCAGTTATGAGAGAAGTATCTTCACAGACAAAAGGACTGGGCTGAGCTACAATGGCAATGATGGAGGGAATGAGACATGTCTGGAGTCAGGGCATATTTTGAATATCACTACTTGACTGTCCCTCTCCCATTTTATTTAACTCCTCAAATGCCCACCTGTTCGTTCCACAAATAGGAAAACCAGTGCCTAAAGGGAAAGGCCTTGTCCAAGGCCACACAGCGGGTCCACGGCAGGGACAAACCTCTCTCTTTTGTTTGGCCTCCCTTAGTTTCTCACAGTCTCTGCTCTGAGGCAATTCCATTGTCTTTCATAAGCTTGCAATACCATCTTCCTGATGGCATTTTAAGAAAACCAGACGGCATTTAGCAGAAAGCCTGCACAACATCAAGAGAAACCAGGACTTTGATGTGCTCCAATTGGAGCAGAGGAGATGTGTGGAAAATACCAAGCAAATGTTTGGACTCAGAATCCAAAATAACATGTACTTAACTTTGCAATTTAAAAAGCTAAATTCAAACATGTGTCTTGTTGGTTTTCCAGAAAGTATAGACTCTTGTAGCATAAAATTAAATAAACACCAACTCCAACTTGTGGTCTTTCCCTACCCTTTCTTCCTCTTGAGTGTTATCCAATTATTTTCAAACTCCCTCATTCTCCAAATTAGGAGCTTTCCACATGTACGGATTCGTGAGACAATGGTCATACTAGCCAATACCATTATACACAGTGGACACTCCTTATTTCCTATTGCATTGTACACATTCAGTCCTCTGGACCTCTGCTTATGCTGTTTCTGTGCCTAATATGCTTCCCCAGTGCCTTCTTTTTGTCTGAAATACTCTTTGAAGCCTCCTTCTTCAAAACCTATTCCCTAATTCTTCCTGTCACTTAATTGGCTACTTTCTACTTCTCAAATCTTGTTGCAAAGATACCTATGAAATCCTTAGTTTCTCTTCATCTTTACAGTGGAAATAAAAGCATTTCTCCTTGACTCATGGAGACTTGCAAAGGTTAGATGGATGATTATTCATGAAATAGCAAAAAGTTCAACTATTAATATTTTCTTTCTTCTTTCTTCCCTTCCCTTTCTTTCTCTTTCCTCTTTCTCCACTCCCTCTTCCCCCCTCCCTCTTTTCTTTTTCTTCTTCTTCTCTTTCCCTTTCTCCTTTTCTTCACTCCTCTATTTCTTTCACTTAGTCGAAAGTACCCTTCCTTTGTTCTGGGAGGGGAATTTCCCCAAACATGTGAGTGCAATAGAAATTTGTAGTTAGCTGTGTGGTGTCTAAAGAATGATAATCAGATAAGTAGCACCCAGAGTTTATGGCCAATCCAGGGTCTGCTTCTAGCAGGGCAGGCCCAATATCACATCTAAGCCCTGCTCACTTCTCCACCCCATTTAATAACAACAACGACCCAAATAATGCAAACTCTTCAAGTATAACTCTAGTACCCTCTCCTGCCAACATCCATTGGATCATAGAAAAAGAAAGAAAATTCCAGAAAAACATCTACTTCTGCTTTATTGATTACACCAAAGCCTTTGACTGCATGGATCACAACAAACTGTGGAAAATTCTTCAAGAGATGGGAATACTACACCATGTTACCAGCCTCCTGAGAAATCTGTATGCAGTTCAAGAAGCAACAGTTAGAACCGGACATGGCACAACAGATTAGTTCCAAATTGGGAAACAAGTACAACAAGGCTGTATGTTGTCACCCTGCCTATTTAACTTCTATGCAGAGTACATCATGTGAAATGCCAGGCTGGAAGAAGCACAAGCAGGAATCAAGATTGCCAGGAAAAATATCAATAACCTCAGATATGCAGATGACACCACCCTTGTGTCAGGAAGTGAATAGGAGCTGAAGAGCCTCTTGATGGAATTGAAAGAGGAGAATGAGAAAGCTGGCTTAAAACTCAACATTCAAAAAACTAAGATCATGGCATCTGGTCACATCACTTCATGGCAAATAGGTGGGGAAACAATAGAAACAGTGACAGACTTTATTTTCTTAGGCTCCAAAATCACTGCAGATGGTGACTGCAGCCATGAAATTAAAAGAAACTTGCTCCTTGGAAGGAAAGCTATGACAAACCTAGAATGCATACTAAAAAGCAGAGACATTACTTTGCCAACAAAGGTCTGTCTAGTTAAAGCTATGATTGTTCCATTAGTCATGTAGGGATATGAGTTGGACTATAAAGAGAGCTGAGTGCTGAAGAATTGATGCTTTTGAACTGTGGTGTTGAATGAGAAGATTCTTGAGAGTTCCTTGGACTACAGGGAGATCCAACCAGTCCATCCTAAAGGAGATCAGTCCTGAATATTCATTGGAAGGACTGATGCTGAAACTGAAGCTCCAATACTTTGGCCACCTGATGAGAAGAACTGACTCATTTGAAAAGACCCTGATGCTGGGAAAGACTGAAGGTAGGACGAGAAGGGGACAACAGAGGATGAGATGGTTGGATACCATCACTGACTTGATGGACATGAGTTTGAGTAAGCTCCGGGAGTTGGTAATGGACAGGGAGGCCTGGTGTGCTGCAGTCCATGGGGTCACAAAGAGTGAGACATGACTGAGTGACTGAACAGAACTGAACCATCTCCTGACAGAAAAGAATTAGGTCAGCAACCCTCCACTTCAACCTAATTTTATATTTTATATTATATATTTTATATTATATATTTTATAGTTTATATATTATATATATTTTATATTATTAGTTATATATATAATATATATATAATATTTTATATTATTAGTTTTATATTTTACATGGGATGATTTTTTTGGTAAAAAGGGTTCCTTAATTTTAAAAAGTCTTTAAAATAACTGTTCAGATAGAAAGTCCTCATTTTAGAGACACAATAGCTAAAATTCAGGGAAAGGAGTAGCCCAAGGACATACTTTCCAAAGCCAGGTGAAATAACTTCTAGACCTAGTATAAGCCATTTCCTGGATATTATTCCTATCCTGTCCACCTGCTGGGAGATTTTCCTGACATCACATGAGCTAATGGACTGACTCTCTGGAAAAGTCTTATTTACCTTCCAAGAATGTGTGGCTGTCACTATGCTCATTTTCCTGGGCTCATGTACCAGGAACCTTGAAAACCAAGATCCAAATCCAGACAGCATGAGGGAGAACCTTTGGATTCCTGGCTCCAACGAGTTCCTTAAAAGTATTTTGCATCCATGTACATGGATGGCTGCTCAGTCTTCTGGCTGAGAGGATTTCTTTTCTCCCAATTAAAAGAAAAACAGAAAAAGCTTAAACATTTCAATAACAGGCCCTGGAGCTTCAAGGCCAAAAGTGACCAACTTCCTTTTTCCTCTATAATGAGCTTTGACAGGTGGGTAGCTTATAAGAACAGGAGAAAACTGAAATGACCTTGGGGCATAGTAGGTGTTTAGGAAAGTAGTGATTTGACTTTTGTAGGCACAAATGGCTGACAAATCTCTGAATAAAGTTTCAGAGAAAATTTCAGTAACTTGCTGGTCTTCCTCAAGGTGACGCACAGACATTCATGAAGTAAACTCTAGACAGATTACAAGTAAGACTGAGGTCACAGGTCAGTTTTCTTCTGTTCCACTGCATCAGCCCATTAAGACTTACCCTTTTCTGAGTCCCAGTTTCCTTATATCTAAAATGAAAATAATAATATCTTCCTGATAGGACTGTCATGAGGGTTCAATAGAAAGACGTATGGAATGTTCCGTACCTACTTCTAATTACAATGAAAATAAAACAGCAATAGCAAATAGTCATTGAGCATTTACTATGTTCCAGACAGATTCTAAGAATATTACTTGAATTAATTCATTTAACCTTCAGCATAACTTGAGGATTATTATTATTCTCACATTACATATAGGGAAACTGAGAAAAGTTAATTTACTTGCTTAAAATCATACAATTTGAAAGTGATAGCACTGAGATTCAATCTAGGTAGTCTGACTCCATGCTGCTGCTGCTGCTAAGTCGCTTTAGTCGTGTCTGACTCTGTGCGACCCCATAGACGGCAGCCCACCAGGCTCCCCCTTCCCTGGGATTCTCCAGGCAAGAACACTGGAGTGGGTTGCCATTTCCTTCTCCAATGCGTGAAAGTGAAAAGTGAAAGTGAAGTCCCTCAGTTGTATCCGACTCTTAGCGACCCCATGGACTGCAGCCTACCAGGCTCCTCCATCCATGGGATTTTCCAGGCAAGAGTACTGGAGTGGGGTGCCATTGCCTTCTCTGGTCTGACTCCATAGCCTATACTTAATCAGTGTAGTTACCTGTCCTCGGAAAAAGCAGTAGACTTAACTGTTATTATTAATGAGGTCAGCAACAGAAAGCAGAGAAGTAATTGTGGTGTCTTAGAAGGTCTTACAATCCTCTACAGCAGACAGTCCTGCCGATCTGAACCAGACGAAGGGACTACATGATGGTCCTTTCAAAATGGCTCCCACTGACAATGCTGTATCCTCACACTTTGCTCTTTGGCATTAATTAAAACAAAGGAGTTAATCAAGATAAACTTCCACACCTGCTCAGCAGCAGCCTGGAAGTTTATCATGTCTAAATATGTTTCTCATGCATTTACTGCAAATTAGTTTCTGAAAGTGAATTTCAAGGTCTAGTGACTCTGAGGTTCCCTAACTCCATTTTCATTAAGTTTTCACAAATGATCTACTGTTGCATTATTCTTTTATAGTGCAGATTTAAGGCCCCACTATGAAAAGCAATTATGCTGTCAAAAAAGTGTATTTTGACTTATTAAAAAATCTGAAAGGTTTCAGAAAACTATTTATTTAGTTTCTCATTGCAAGAGTATTTTGACAGTCCTCAAAAAGAAAGCACTTTCAGTTGCATACTATTTGGAGTAGCAAAGGCTACTAACAAAGGCTTTTGTGCAGAGTAAATGTGGAGCATAGAACAAGCAGCAGTGCAGGGCAGCAGCAGGCCTCTAGTGCTATTCCTAGAAGAGGAGCCTTGGCCCTTCCTGTCTTCACCTGAAAAGTAAGAGTTGCACACAGTAATCTCTAGAGTAAGAGAAGCACAGAGTTTCTATGATTACAGCTGCCTGTACTGATCACTTGCTATGTCTTGGACACATTGTTAGCAAGTACATATCCAATCCTGAAAGGTAGACTGTATTATGTCAATTTTATAGATAAGGAAACTGAAGTTTAGAAAGGTTACATGGCTGACTCAAAGTCACTCAGTAGATGCTGGATTTGGGACATGACCCTAGCACACATTCTTTTTTTTTTTCTTATTTATTTATTTATTTTTGGCTGTGCTATGTGGCTTGCGAAATCTTTTTTTTTTTTAATTTATTTTATTTTTAAACTTTACAAATTGTATTAGTTTTGCCAAATATCAAAATGAATCCGCCACAGGTATACATGTGTTCCCCATCCTGAACCCTCCTCCCTCCTCCCTCCCCATACCATCCCTCTGGGTCACACATTCTAAGGACTGTTATTCAGAGTAAAAAAAGAACAAAATAATCTATCGATGCATTCAGCAATCTGGATGATTGACTGAAAGAAGTCAGATAGGAATTCATATCATTTAATTCCATATGAAGCTCAAAAACAGACAAAACTAATCTATGGTGATATAATCAAGAATAGTTGCCTATGAATGGGTGGAGAGTGAATGGAAATAGCCATAAGGGAACTTGCAAGCAAGGGTGCTCATTCATATTCAACTCTATGTAACTCCATGGACTGTAGCCCATCAGGCTCCTCTGTCCATGAAATTTTCCAGGCAAGAATACTAAAGTGGGTTGCCATTTTCTACTCCAGGGGTCTTCCTTACCCAGGAATTGAACCTGTATTTCTTGTGTCTCCTGCATTGGCAGGGAGATTCTTTACCACTGTGGCATCTGAGAAGCCCATAAAGGAATTTATCAGGGTGATTAAATATTCTAAATCTTGGTTGGACCTTTATGAAGTGAAGTGAAAGTGTTAGTCACGTCACGGGATACTCTTTGCAACCCAATGGACTGTAGCCTGCCAGGCTCCTCAGTTCATGGAATTCTCCAGACAAGAATTCCCTTCTCCAGGGGATCTTTCCAACCCAGGGATTGAACCTGGGTCTCCTGAATTACAGGCAGATTCTTTACTATCTGAGCCACCAGGGAAGGCCCCATTTCACTATAATTAACCCTAAAATAAAGTGTGGTGGCTGGCAGACAGCTGGCTTGGCTTATGAGCCCCATGCACAGATGTCTATATGCAAAGATACTCCTCCTAAAATGGGTAAGGCTGGGAGAGTGTGTCCTTCCTTGGGAACAAAGGGAAGGGGTATAGGGCTCCTCTCTGCCAGGTGTTTATCTACATACACCTCTGATGCTGGGGAGGATCTCTGCACTGAGAGAATGAATGCTCAAGGCCTGTGTTTGTGCTTTCTTTTCGCATGACCTTGGGTCAGTCACTTCCCTTCTTGGACATTAGTCTCCTCATTTTAAAATAAAGGGTTTAGATGTAGTACCTCTAAGCTCCTCTCTCGTTCTAACTGTCTTTATGTAGTATCAAGAAGATTGTTTCACGATAAGCAAGATGAAAAGGCAGCCTTCAGAATGGGAGAAAATAATAGCAAATGAAACAACTGACAAATAATTAATCTCCAAAATATACAAGCAGCTCAATACCAGAAAAATAAGCGACCCAATCAAAAAGTGGGCCAAAGAACTAGAGAGACATTTTTCCAAAAAAGACATACAGATGGTTAACAAACACATGAAAAGTTGCTCAACATCACGCATTATCAGAGAAATGCAAATCAAAACCACAATGAGGTACCATCTCACACTAGTCAGAATGGCGGCCATCAAAAAGTCTACAAACAATAAATGCTGGAGAGGGTGTAGAGAAAAGGAAACCCTCTTACACTGTTGGTGGGAATGCAAACTAGTACAGCCACTATGGAGAACAATGTGGAGATTCCTTAAAAAACTGGAAATAGAACTGCCATAAAACCCAGCAATCCCACTGCTGGGCATACACACTGAGGTAACCAGAATTGAAAGAGACACATGTACCCCAATATTCATATTCAATATTCAGCACTGTTTAAAATAGCTAGGACATGGAAGCAACCTAGATGTCCATTGGCAGATGAATGGATAAGGAAGTGTGGTACATGTACACAATGAAATATTACTCAGCTATAAAAACACATTTGACTCAATTCTAATGAGGTGGATGAAACTTGAGCCTATTATACAGAGTGAAGTAAGTCAGAAAGAGAAACACTAAGCCAGTATATTAACACATATATTTGGAATTTAGAAAGATGGAACCAATGACCCTATATGCAAGACAGCAAAAGAAACTCAGATGTAAAGAACAGACTTTTGGACTATGTGGGAGAAGGCGAGGGTGTGATGATTTGAGAGAACAGCACTGAAACATGTATATTACCATATGTAAAATAGATGACCAACGCAAATTCAATGCATGAACCAGGACACAGAAAGCCGGTGTTCTGGGACAACCCAGAGATATGGGGTGGGGAGAGAGGTGGGAGGGGGATTCAGGATGGGGGGACACATGTGCACCCATGGCTGATTCATGTCGATGTATGGCAAAACCACCACAATATTATAATATGATTAGCCTCCAATTAAGATAAATTAATTTTAAGAAAAGATGATTACTGCTGCTGCTGCTGCTGCTAAGTTGCTTCAGTCATGTCTGACTCTGTGCAACCCCATAGATAGCAGCCCATGAGGCTCCTCTGTCCCTAGGATTCTCCAGGCAAGAATACTGCAGTGGGTTGCTATTTCCTTCTCCAATAAAAGATGATTGCTTCATGACAAATTCCCATACCCTGTTGTTTTCATTCTAGAAAGTTGGAGAGAATGCAGGGAAGGCATGGAAGCTAAAAGGAGATGGTCCAGATGAGACACAGATTTCATCCATCCAATCTGCTCATACGTAAAACAGTGTTAAATGGGAAATAGTCACTGTGATAAGGACATAGATTAAGATTCCATTTTAGATCTCAGTCCATGGCCAGAAACAGAGCTCAGGTGTGTCTTATTTTTAGCTTATTTTTGGTATGCTTTCTCTGTTCCAGACACTGCCCATTGCCCCTTACAAATAGTTCCTCATCTGATTCTCACAATAATACTGTGCAGTAGGCATCATTATCTCATTTTATATGTTAAGATACTAATGCTACAAAAGGTCAAATGATTTGCCCAAGGTTACATAACTTACCTGTACCTCCACAGGAGACACTCAAATATAGTTCTGTCTCCATCTCTGTGGGGTCTCTGGGTCCTGGTGCATACAAGGTTTGTTTGAGCCCTCTGAGCATCTCTGGTGGGTATGGGCTTTGATTCTAAACATGATTTCACTCCTCCTACCACCTTGCTGGGGCTTCTCCTTTGCCTTTGGGGTATCAGTCACTCCAGCACTGCACAGCTTCCACTCCAAGAAAATATGGTGCTATTCATCTTGAAAACAGGGCAGGAAATGCACTTCGCATTGAAAGCAGCAACCTGGATGTCCTAGAGCTTACTCCGCATTTCACTTTCTTGGAGGAGGCCACCATTAACCCCACCATAGAGCTGCCAGAGTTTACACAGGACTGGGGAAATAGACTCTAGGAGGGCAAAAACAGAACATTGTACACACCAGGACCCAGGAGAAAGGAGAAGTGACCCCACAAGAGACTGACCCAGACTTGCCCGTGAGTGTCCAGGAGTCTCTAGCAGAGGGGTGTGTTGGTGGTGGCCTGCTGCAGGGTTAGGGGCACTCAGTGTAGCAGTGGGACCTTTTGAAGGAGGTTGCCATTATCTTCATTGCCTTCACCATAGTTTGCTGCTGCTGCTGCTAAGTCGCTTCAGTCGTGTCCGACTCCGTGTGACCCCATAGATGGAAGCCCACCAGGCTCCCCCATCCCTGGGATTCTCCAGGCAAGAACACTGGAGTGGGTTGCCATTTCCTTCTCCAGTGCATGAAAGTGAAAAGTGAAAGTGAAGTCGCTCAGTCGTGTCTGACTCTTTGTGACCCCATGGACTGCAGCCCACCAGGCTCCTCCACCCGTGGGATTCTCCAGGCAAGAGTACTGGAGTGGGTCGCCACTGCCTTCTCCTCACCATAGTTTGGCCCCAGGTAAATAACAGGGAGGGAACAAGCCCCACCCATCAGCAGAAAATTGGATTAAATATTTACTAAGCATGGCTCTGCCCATCAGAACAAGACCCAGTTTCCCCCTCAGTCAGTCTCTCCCATCAGGAGATTTCCATAGGTTCTTATCCTTCTCCATCAGAGGGCAGACAGACCGAAAACCACAATCACAGAAAACTAACCAATCTGATCACATGGACCACATCCTTCTCTAACTCATTGAAACTATGAGCCATGCCATGTAAGGCCACCCAAGATGGAAAGGTCATGGTGGAGAGTTCTGACAAAACGCGGTGAAATGGAGAAAGGGATGACAAACCACTTCAGTATTCTTGCCTTGGAACCCCATGAACAATATGAAAAGGCGAAAAAATAGGACACTGAAAGATGAACTCCCCAGGTTGCTAGGTGTCCAATATGCTACTAGAGATCAGTGGAGAAATAACTCCAGAAAGAATGAAGAGATGGAGCCAAAGCAAAAACAACACCCAGTTGTGGAGGTGAGGGGTGATGGAAGTAAAATCCAATGTGGTAAAGAGCAATATTGCATAGGAACCTGGAATGTTAAGTCCGTGAATCAAGGCAAATTGGAAGTGGTCAAACAGGAGATGGCAAGAGTGAAGGTCGACATTTTAGGAATAAGCGAACTAAAATGGACTGGAATGGAGGAATTTAACTCAGATGACCATTATATCTACTACCGTGGGCAAGAATCCCTTAAAAGAAATGGAGTAGACATCAAAGTCAACAAAGAGAGTCTGAAATGTAGTACTTGGATGCATTCCCCAAATTGACAGAATGATCTCTGTTCATTTCCAAGGTAAACCATTCAATATCACAGTAATCCAAGTCTATGCCCCGACCAGTAATGTTGAAGAATCTGAAGTTGAACGGTTCTATGAAGACTTAGAAGACCTTCTAGAACTAACATCCAAAAAAAATGTCTTTTTCATTATAGAAAACTGGAATGCAAAAGTAGGAAGTCAAGAAACACCTGAATAAACAGGCAAATTTGGCCTTGGAGTACAGAATGAAGCAGGGAAAAGGCTAATAGAGTTTTTCCAAGAGTATGAAAACACACTCTTCCAACAACACAAGAGAAGACTCTACACATGGACATCCCAAGATGGTTAATACCAAAATCATATTGATTATATTCTTTGCAGCCAAAGATGGAGAAACTCTATACAGTCAGCAAAAACAAGATGAGGAGCTGGCTGTGGCTCAGATCATGAACTCCTTATTGTCAAATTCAGACTTAAACTGAAGAAAGTAGGGAAAACCACTAGACCATTCAGGTATAACCTAAATCAAATCCCTTACGATTATACAGTGGAAGTGACAAATAGATTCAAGGGATTAGATCTGATAGACAGAGTACCTGAAGAACTATGGATGGAGGTTTAAGACATTGTACAGGAGTCATGAATCAAGACCATCCCCAAGAAAAAGAAATGCAAAAAGGCAAAATGGTTACCTGAGGAGGCCTTACAAATAGCTGAGAAAAGAAGAGAAGTGAAAGTCAAAGGAGAAAAGGAAAGATATACCCATTTGAATGCAGAAGTCCAAAGAATAGCAAGGAGAGATAAGAAAGTCTTCCTCAGTGATCAATGCAAAGAAATAGAAGAAAACAATATAATGGGAAAGACTAGAGATCTCTTCAAGAAAATTAGAGATACCAGGGAACATTTCATGCAAAGATGGGCACAATAGAGGACAGAAATGATATGGACCTGACAGAAGCAGAAGATATTAAGAAGAGGTGGCAAGAATACACAGAACTATACAGAAAAGATCTTCACAACCCAGATAATCACAATGGTATGATCACTCGCCTAGAGCCAGACATCCTGGAACATGAAGTCAAGTGGGCTTTAGGAAGCATCACTATGAACAAAGCTAGTGGAGGTGATGGAATTCCAGTTGAGCTATTTAAAATCCTAAAAGATGATGCTGTGAAAGTGCTACAGTCAATATTCCAGCAAATCTGGAAAACTCAGCAGTGGCCACAGGACTGGAAAAGGTCAGTTTTCATTTCAATCCCAAGAAAGACAATGCCAAAGAGTGCTCAAACTATGACACAGCTGCACTTATCTCACATACTAGTAAAGTAATGCTCAAAATTCTCCAAGCCGGGCTTCAGCAATATGTGAACTGTGAACTTCCAGATATTCAAGCTGGTTTTAGAAAAGGCAGAGGAACCAGAGATCAAATTGCCAACATCTGCTGGATCATCAAAAAAGCAAGAGAGTTCCAGAAAAAACATCTACTTCTGTTTTATTGACTATGCTACTGCCTTGGACTGTGTGAATCACAATAAACTGGAAAATTCTTAACGAGATGGAACTACCAGACCACCTGACCTGCCTCTTGAGAAATCTGTATGCAGGTCAGGAAGCAACAGTTAGAACTACTGGACATGAAACAACAGACTGGTTCCAAATAGGGAAAAGAGTTCATCAAAGCTGTATATTGTTACCCTGCTTATTTAATTTATATGCAGAGTACATCATGAGAAACACTGGGCTGGAAGAAGCACAAACTGGAATCAAGATTGCCAGGAGAAATATCAATAACATCAGATATGCAGATGACACCAGCCTTATGTTAGAAAGCAAAAAAAAAAAACAAAACAAAACTAAAGAGCCTCTTGATGAAAGTGAAAGAGGAGATTCAAAAGTTGGCTTAAAATTCAACATGCAGAAAACGAAGATCATGGCATCTGGTCCCATCACTTCATGGCAAATAGATGGGAAACAGTGGAAACAGTGAGAGACTTTATATTTTTGGGCTCCAAAATCACTGCAGATGGTGACTGCAGCCATGAAATTAAAAGACACTTGCTCCTTGGAAGAAAAGTTATTACCAACCTAGACAGCATATTCAAAAGCAGAGACATTACCTTGCCAACAAAGGTCCATCTAGTCTAAGCCATGATTGCTCCAGTAGTCATGTATGGATGCAAGAGTTGGATTGTGAAGAAGGCTGAGTGCCAAAGAATTGATGCTTTTGAACTGTGGTGTTCGAGAAGACTCTTGAGAGTCCCTTGGACTGCAAGATCTGACCAGTCAATCCTAAAGGAAATCAATCCTTAATACTCCTTGGAAGGACCAATGATGAAGCTGAAGCTCTAATACTTTGGCCACCTGATGCGAAGAACTGACTCATTTGAAAAGACCCTGATGCTGGGAAACATTGAAGGCAGGAGGAGCAGGTGATGGCAGAGGACAAGTTGGCCTAATGGCATCACCGAGTAAAGGAGCATGAGTTTGAGCAAGATCTGGGAGGTGGTGAAGGACAGGGAAGCCTAACGGGCTGCAATTCATGGGGTCACAAAGAGTCAGACATGACTGATTGAACAACAACACTATTTGTTAGGCAGTAAGGAATTGCTAAAGGACCAACTGCAACAGTCTTATTCTACTTAACCCCCAAATATACTATATTTTACCAGACTCATAAAGATCAAGTGGTCCAACTCTTAATTGGACACCTAATTCCATCTCTAGTCTATGGTGTGTGTGTGTGTGTGTGTGTGTGTGGGACAGAAAAAAAAAAAAGTTAAAGTGTTAAGTGTTCCAGCAAGTTCTTTTTCTTTTTTAATTGATATGAATGGGGCCAAAAATTCAATAAGCTGTTTTAGTGATATTCCCAGAACTGTTCATGGTTGTAATTTCAAAATGCCAAGCGATCTATTTGAAATATGGCACAGAAAATAAAACACAGATGAAGTTATCTTTATATTTGAGGCTATTTCCTGGCCAATTAACTACAGAACTATAAGCTTTCAGAGTGAATTGCCCTATTGCAGCTTTTTCCAACTTCCTAATAAATATACAAGAAAGAAAAAGAAATAACAAGAACCTACAGTATCCACAATTAGAATGACGATCTATTGTCAAAAACTGGGAGTTCTATGAACTCTAATAAATTGTCAGAGCTGGGTTAAAGAAAACAGTTAGTGGTCTACTTATGCTTTTGTGTCAAGAAACAGAACAGGCTCTCCCATCTGAAAGAAGGTAGAAAAACCACTTCATCTTTAGACCTACTCTTTCTCTGACACTAAGGGGCTATAAGAGTCAACAGACTGGATGACATTCTTCTACTTCATGAGCATTGCTAACTTAGGCAGTCAGAGTACTTCTCTGAACCCTGCCCAACACCGTCTCCCCCAGATACCTCTTACTGTACACCTCATCAATGATTTTAGCTCCCAGTTCACATTTCATCCTATGAACTATCTGCTCACATGTAAAATAATATAGTAAAGCCTGGAGAACATAAACTCTAATAGTGATGCCTCCTAGAATTAGTAGCCTTGAATTATTGTGTGCTTGTTTGTTTATTCAGTGTGCTCCAGAGAATAAAGAAGCATAGGTTAGAGAAGATCCCACCTTACTTTATCACATGCTCGGTGTGGTAGCCCAGGTGCTCTGAGAATACACCATCAAAATGGTATATGTGTGCAGTAAATTTAATAGGGGAAGTGCTGGTGAGAAGAAATGAGGAAGGACCTTCGGGAAGCTGGGAATGTTGTCAGACTGTGATACAGGTCCTCAGGGCATGACCTAGAATGAAGGAGCAAAGGAAGGAAGCAAAGAAGCTGAGCTAATGGTGTCTTAGACGGCAGTGAGTTCTAGGGAAATATCCACAAGGTGAAAAGGGGGTACCAGAGCCAAATTTGCCTGTGAGAGGAGCCAAATTTGCCTCCCATTACCCAGGAAAAAGATAACCTTATATTTCAAGTAAGCTCAGTCTTTGTTGGGAGTGGCCCATAGAAAACATGTCCTCAGTGTAAACACAGCCGTGGATTTAAGTGGAGCAGCTGGGACCCTGAGTCAATTACAGTTCTTGCATGAGGAGCACTCTGATGGCTGCCACACTTGGAACGGGTCTGGCAGAAGTGTATTGCTTAGCCTCATGTAGACCCACGAGAAGATATGAATACAGTGATGGGAAATGCCACATCCTATATTTCAGCAATCATCAAGACTGAATAGATCCCTGTAAATTTTGGTTTTAAAAAAGAATGGTAGGTGAAAGATTTATGAACCAAAACAAAATCGAGTCTGTGGACATATTTACCATTTCTTCCACTTAAGTTACATATTTGGTCTATGGAGTAAGTAAATGAATCTTGGAGGATAACTATAGAACAGTATAAATTTAAATAGGTGGGGACTCCAATTGCAGCTGCTGTTTCAGATGCGATGTATTTGCTGGCTAATATCAATACTATTCCTAGCACTTTGTATAAGCTATTGATTTGGCAAATGGCTTTCTCTTTGTTAGTTTTCAAGGCCCACCAGAAGCAGCTCATTTTCACCTGACAGAGACAATAGTGTACCTTTCCTATCTTTGTGCAAGACTATTTTAATTCTCCTGATGTTTATCATAATCCAGTCTGCAGAAATCTTGATCATCTTGACATCCCAGAGATCATCCCACTGTACACTATATTGGTAACTACAGTAGTATAAGGAAGTGCAAGTACACAGGTGCTTTAGAAGACATGTGTGACAGAGGGTGAGAGAGAAACCCTATAAAAATCCAAGAGCCTACCATTTCAGTGAAACTTTCAAGGCATCTAGGGGTCTGTACCATCTGAGAATAGCCCTTCAAAGTGAAAAATAAATTGCTGTAAGTTGCTGTATTGTCCTCCAAAAAAGAAGCACAATGATCAGTGGGTTTCTAGATTTTGGAGATAACATGTACTATATTTGACTGTGTGGTTCTGATCCATTCACTCACTAAGTAGTCTACAATGCTGCCAATTTTGATTGGAGCTCACAGCAAGAAAAGGCTCTGCAGTAAATCCAGGTTGCAGTGAAAGCTGTTCTGCATTTGGACCTTATAACCCAGAAGATCCAAAATGATTATGATGAATAGGAATGCTATAGGAAGCCTATGGCAAACTCCAGCAGGATAACCACAGAGCAGATAGCTAGAGTAAAGAGCAAAATCATACCTTCTTTGGCAAATAACTATTTCTCTCCTGAGAAACAACTCCTAACTGTGTAGTAAGCCCCAGTAAACACTAAACACAGGCTCTTGGGCAGCAAGTGATCACATGGCCTGGGCTGCCTATAGGGACCCATGTGTAACCTGACACACCAAGTCATAAGCTCGGAAAGACTGTGAAGATTTTATGTTCTATGTGAGTGCTCACCAAAGAGCACCTGCTGCAGAGTAGATTTTCAATAATCAGATTAAGATAATACATTCTTTGGATGTCAATCTCCTAATCCAAGGCCTTGTTCAGCGTGCTGATATACATGACAGCAGGGACAGAGGCTATACAAGGCTTTACAACATGGATGTTTCTTGAGGATTTAATCTGCCAGTAGAGAGACCAACCCTATTTTTCCAACCAGTCACCCCCAGTTAGTCACCTGATGATAAGTTGATTACAGTAGACCCCTTCCAGACAAAGGGGCCTTGATTCATGCTCACTAGGATGCATATTTATTATGCACTTGAATTTGTCTTATCTATACTCAGTGCTTCTGCCAGCACCATTGATCCATGAATTTGCAGGATTCCTTATTTACCGTACGGTATCCCACTCAGCACTAATTCTGACAAACAAACAAACAAATTTTGCTGAAAATATATGTCAGTGATGATTTCATACATATTTCAGTTCAGTTACTCAGTCATGTCTGACTCTTTGTGACCCTATGGACTCCAGCACACCAGGCTTCCCTGTCCATCACCAACTTTTGAGCAAGCTCAAATTGCTCAAACTCAACTCCATCAAGTCAGTGATGCCATCCACCCATCTCGTCCTCTGTCATCTCCTTCTCCTCCTGCCTTCAATCCTTCCCAGCATCAGGGTCTTTTCCAATGAGTCAGTTCTTTATATCAGGTGGCCAAAGTATTGGAGCTTCAGCTTCAGCATCAGTCCTTCCAATGAATATTCAGGACTGACTTCCTTTAGGATTGACTGGTTGGATCTCCTTGTTGTCCAAGGGACTCTCAAGAATCTTATCCAATTTCACAGTTCAAAAGCATCAGTTCTTCAGTGCTCAACCTTCTTTATAGTCCAACTCTCACATCTGTACATGATTAGTGGAACAACCATAGCTTGGACTAGACAAACCTTTGTTGGCAAAGTAATGTCTCTGCTTTTTAATATGCTGTCTAGGTTAGTCATAGCTTTTCTTCCAAGGAGCAAGTTTCTTTTAATTTCATGGCTGCAGTCACCATCTGCAGTGATGTGAAGCCCCTCAAAATAAAGTCTCTCACTGTTTCCATTGTTTTTCCCTCTATTTGCCATGAAATGATGGTACCAGATGCCATAATCTTCGTTTTCTGAATGTAGAGTTTTAAACTAACTTTTTCATGCTCTTCTTTCACTTTCATCAAGAGACTTTTTAGTTCTTCTTCATTTTCTGCCCAAGGGTGGTGTCATCTGTGTATCTGATGATATTGATATTTCTCCTGGCAATCTTGATTCCAGCTTCTGCTTCATCCAGCCCAGGATTTCACATGATGTACTCTGCATAGAAGTTAAATTAAGCAGGGTGACAATATACAGCCTTGACATACTCCTTTCCTGATTTGAAACGAGTCTATTGTTCCATGTCCAGTTCTAACTGTTGCTTCTTGACCTGCATGTAGATTTCTCAGGAGGCAGGTAATGTGGTTTGGTATTCCCATCTCTTGAAGAATTTTCCACAGTTTGTTGTGGTCCACACAGTCAAAGGCTTTGGCATAGTCAATAAAGCAGAAGTAGACGTTTTTCTTGAACTCTTGCTTTTTCAATATTTACTGGTTTTAATACATATCTCATTTCTCAGAAGCAGTTGCCTTATAGATTTATGGAATGGTCTAACAAAGACTCAGTTGCAGTTGGGAAACTGAAAGCTTGTGGTTTTCGCTTACAAAATATCATGTATGCTTTGAGCCAGTGATTAACATATGGTGATGTTTCTCACACAGAATATGTGCATCTGAGAGTCAAGGGGGTGTAAATGAGATTGGCTCCTGTCACATTACACCTAACAACCTACTCACAGAAATATTGTTTCTCATCCCCACAACTTTCTCTGCTGGTCTAAGAAGCCTTAGTTCCTAAATGAACATGATAATAGTTCCAATGAGGTGGATGCTAAGGCTATCACTTGACTATTTAGGCTTCCTTATGTCACTAAACAAAAAGGCAAAGAATCATGTGGCTTTATTGGCTGGAGTGAATGATCCCAATTACTAAATGGAATTTGGGTTCATACAACAGAATGGGAGCAAAAAGAAAATAATTCTGAAACCCAGAGGGTTCTCTAGGAATTCCTTTTAGTACTTCTGTGTCTGATAATAAAAGTTAATGGAAAATTATGACTCAATTAATATTCACTGATGATGCATATCCTTCAGAAATAAAGTTTTGGGTCACTCCACCAGGTAAAGAACACCAAAAAATTAAATTTGCTAAGGGCAAAGGGGAGATGAAATGTATAATGAAAAAATGGAAGTTATAACCATCACTACACCCTTTGACCAGCTATAGAAATAAGTGCTCTAGCAAATATACATCTCTTCTTCCTTGCTTATCAGGTATGTGTGTGTAAAATTTTCTCTTTTCCTCTCTCTTCCTTTTCACTTAAAACTTTATATAAAGTTCATTGGTGGTGATTACCTTTAAAGTTAGCTTTTAGACTTCATGTTATTTAAGTGGGACGATGACTAAAACAGATAACATGACCTAGCCTAGAAATGGATGCAGTGATCATTGGGACTTTGCATCTTCCCCTTTTGAGTAGTAATAACATTTTTATATGTATAAAAATTAGCTGCATCTTCTCAGGTGAAAGTACAAAGTTTAAATATTTTGTTACATGAAATTCAAATACGTGTAGAGGGGTATGCATAAATGAGAAGAACCAGAGGAGTAGACCAAGTCAGTGCTTTTTCCATGTTGTCTTTCAGTTCTCAATCCACCTTGCAATACTCTGCTCTGTGATATCGCAAACTACATGTCTCAGATTTCTTTTCTATCTGCTTTCCTATTAGGTTCTGTCAATACTTAGAGGGGAATTGGAAGGCAAAAAGAGAAGAGAAGAAACTGTGGTTCTGTGTTTTGTGTTTGTTGGCTCCAGTTTCCTGGGTTTTCTGATACTCCTAGAACCAACCTCTCCAGACCTTCCCAGCTGTACCAGCCCCAGAGAAGCAATACCCCCTCCTCAAAAAATGAATTCAATGCCATTGAGTCCCTCTCTAAACTCTTAGGTCCTGATAACTCCAACTCATCCCTTTCGTCCCCTTAATCCAGCAGTGATAGCAGCTCTTTGCAGTTATTGTCTTCAGGTCATTTCAGTGTTCTTTTTGCTCTTTTAGCCCTCCCTACCTGGTAAAAATTTTCATATACTAAACTCTTTTCTTGAAATACTTAGTTTTTGCTTTCCTTATTGTTGTTCCTTGTTGCTCAATTGTGTCTGACTCTTTGTGAGCCCATGGATGGCTACCAGGCTCCTTTGTCCATAGAATTTTCCAGGCAAGAATACTGGAGTGAGTTGACATTTCCTTCTCTAGGAGGTCTTCCCAACCCAGGGATCAAACCCACATCTGCATTGGCAGATGGATTCTTTACCCCTGAACCACCAGGGAAGCCCTTTTTCTTTCCTAAATGAACTTAAATGACCTAGTCACATAGAAACATACCCTTGTTCACAGCAGAGTTAAACAAGATACCAAAGGTCACTCCAAAAGGCATTGGCTAAGTTGCCTTAATTAATATCTATAATGTTTTTGGTCAGTTTGTTTTTGTTTTGAGGTTGAAGAGTAGAGTACCAAAGAGACCTGTGTACCCAAGATAAAGATAAACACCTAACAGTAAAATACAGTTGATAACAAATGTGTGCCCATGACAAAGAAAGATCTTTCTGTAAGGTCTATTTAGTAACCATCAGAGTAGTTTAAGCATGCATGGCGAAAGCTGGAAAGCATCAACAGCTCCTATTTTCCCATGTTAACTATCATGTCCTGATACTTCTCAAACCCAAATTCTATATTCCAATCGGGCCTATAAATCATTCTATGTGAATAAGTATATGATCATATATATACTTACCTATAAATTAGTATTTTTACTTTCCTCATATCACTGACCTGTATCCTAAAACTGTGGTTTTTAAATCTTGTGGCATTGAATATTCTAAAACATAATTCAGTAGTCTATTTTATTCATTATTTCAACAAATCTGCACTGTGTGTCTACTGCATTTCAGGGGACTTTGTTAATGAATGAGAATATAGAAGGAGCAAAACCAGACATGTTCTTTGCCCTCAAAAGCATATAGTCTATTTAAGAGAAAATGTATGTGTGTGTGTGTGTGTGTGCACGTGCTCAGTCTTATCCAACTCTTTGCAACCCCAGGGACTCGCCAGGCTCTGCTTTCCATGGAATTTCCCAGGCAAGAATACTGGAGTAGGTTGCCATTTCCTACTTCAGGGGATCTTCCTGACCCAGGAATTGAACCCATGTTTCCTGCAGTGGCAGGCAGATTCTTTACCACTGTACACCTGTGAGGCATTGAGGAGACAGATATCAGTCAAAAGATTGAATAATTCAACAGTGATATATGCTAAGATATACAGTCTATAAAAATGATAGATTTGGACAAGGACAAAGGGGAAGCAAGAAAACAAAACCAAATTTTTATTCTAAGAATTATAAGAAGCCATTGAAGTGTTTTGATCTTTGGAGGCTCTTAGGTGATCAAATGTGCATTTGATTTGCAAAAGAGGATGAATTATATAAAATCTGTTACAGATAGGGATGCAAAATGTAAAGGAAGAACACTAGATCAGAAGACAACCTTGAATCTAGAACTACTACTATTATTATTTAGTTGGTCATAAATATTTGAATGGCAATGACAAAGGTTGTTTATGGTACTTCCCAGTTTGGGACACAATGAAGTTCTAATCAATAAATTTTGTACACAATAGGGGTATCTCTGAAAAATATATCATAACTGTACTATTATAGATCATTAGTTACAAAGGTGATAAAAATATTTTGTCTATTCTTTTTTCCATTCCTTCAACTAGGCTGAACCCAGCTCTGTCTGTCAGAGCGGTCCCCAGGTGGATTCTAAATATAAGTGTAACAGTGGGCAGCTGCTTCTCTCTAGCCACATCCATTCCTTGCAAAATGCTGAGATGGTGTTTTTTTTCCTTTAGCTATTGTTTTCCTCTAATTATGTTCAACTTAAATGGTTACAGGAGCTAAAAATATAGCCATATGAGAGATCTGAAAGAGCATTTAGTAAAGGCCCCTGAATAGATGGCTCCCTCAAAAATCACTTTGTAAACTACCTTGATGCTCAATATAGAAAAATTCCCAATAGGGTCTAAAGATACTGTTATAAAACAGATACTCATATTGCTGGCAAACCTAATCTAGGGGATTGACAGTTAATCCAATAGACTCATATAATCATAGACTCATAAGTTTAAGGAAACACAGAATCTTAAAACTGTAAAGTAAAACATATTTTGAAAAATACTAAAGGGATATTAAAATTCATCTGGTTCCATTATCCACTCTGTTTGAGCCTGGTATAATATCTGAATCCCCAAGTGGTACTAACATTCTACTTGAAGGCATAGAGTGATGGGGACTCACTACTTTTGTGGGCAGTCAGTTTTACATTTAGGCAGTTCTGAATATTGGAAAGATTATCTAAAGGCAGAGATGAAACATGACCCCTGGTTGTGCCTACATACTGGGCCTGCTGCAATGAGTATTCAAGGAGAAAAAATATGGATGAACTCACTCACGCTGCTTTGAATCAGTTTTATTTCCTTCGCCCATGGGCATACCACTGAGATCCAATCAAGAGCATTTGTGCAATATGTTAGGTGAATTGGGTCCTACTATCCTTCTGATGCTTCCTAATTTTTCTATATTAGAAATCTGAGCTAAACCTGATCCCGTCCTCTCCCTATTTCTGCACATGATAGAAAACATTTAAGCGCCTTCTATGTGTTAAGTCCCTGTTCTAAGGACCTTACAGTTACAACTCATTTATACCTCACAATATTACTATAAGATAACCTTACCGTCTAGAGGAGAAAAGTGAGAAACAGAAAAAAACTATATGCCATGTACCAGTTTCTCAACAGTGAGTAGTGTAGCTGGAATTCAAACTCAGGATACCTGGCTCCAAAGTGCATGCTCTTAACCTCTATGTTAGAATTAAGTATGAAAAAGAAAATTAAAAGCTCTTGCAAAAAGGAATGTTGAATTCCCCAGTTTGGCAAAGATAAGGATTTACCTAACAATGGACAAATGCCATCAAAATGTACCATGTTGTCTTGGGCAAATTAGCACCTTTTCTGAACCTTAGTTTCCTCAGCAGTAAATGAAGGAAGAAAAGCCTTTAAATGTCCTCCAAAGCCCCTTCTAGCCTGGGTCAGAATTATCCTGAACTCCAAATGTGTCAAGCACTGAGCTTAGTCTTTCCTAGGAACATATGATAAGACAAAAATGGAGTCAGACAAATAGAAAATGGTATGATAGATGGAATAGTAAGTGTGTTTATACATAGAGGCATGGTCAACTTTACCTTGGGGAGTGTAGGTAAGAGTCAAGAAAGACTCTAGAGAAGAGTCAACACCTGATCAAGGTCTTGAAGGATGGCAAAGAGTTCACTAGATGGAAAGTATGATGGTAAAGGACCATCCAGTTACAGGAGATGACACGCTGAGAAGGTATTAATAGATAGGTATGTTCAGGACCTGAGAAGCAGTTCACTGTGATTGAAAGGTAAAGTTTAAGGGAAGAAGCAGTAGGGCATAAGACCAGAGATAGATAGGGACTAGATGGCAGGGCTGTGGTGCCTGGCTAAGGGATCAGAATGTGGCTTTCCAGAGGCATGACAGAATGAAAAAGATGACTTTGATTTTATTTCTTTTTTTAAAATATAAGCGTGATCTGTTGTGTAGATGTTATTTTAGAATAAAGTTACTCATCAATAATGACATTCCCAAGACTGAAATTGCTTTCAATGTAATAACAATTTTTAGCTATTTTTCTTCTTATTCACATGGAAGCCCAATACTTTTTTAAAAAAACTAAAATTCTACTTATGTTGTCATCTAGATAAATTGTCCCAATTACATGTAAAAAATGGTGCAAATAGCAACCTCCTAAAGGGCTGAGGAGAAGAGGTTGAGCAGGTCTGTTCCTTTAGGTTCTGACTTGACAGCTCCTTCCAGGTTTATAGATATTCAAAGGAAAACAAGGACAAGCAGGTTCTAGGGGAGCTTCTCAGCATATACAGAGATACTGGTAAGAGCTCACTGACAGCTCAGGCATCCCACAGGGGACATCTGGACCTTGCTCATTTTTCAGCATTAAATAAGACTATTGTGCAATTCAACAAGGCGAAATTACAGAGAAAACTTATCCTAAGTTTCTTTCAAGTACAGACATAGTGGAAATTTAGGAAATACAAGTTAATTTCATACATTAATTAATTCATTTATTCATCAATCAGTAAGCAAATGTTAACTGAGAAAGCAAGTATATTAGAACTTAGATTTTCGTCAAAGTTTAGCCGGTTACTAGCTGTGAATTTCCGGGCAAATTAATCTCTTGTGCCCCAGTTTTCATTTATTATTTCAATTATGATAAGAGGAATAATAATAATGCCGATTTTTTTAGGAGCAGAGAATAAGGTGATTGATTGAAGTGATATCTAGGGAGTAAAAGCAATCAGAATCAAGCTTGTTATCCATATAAATAGGTAATGAGGGAGAGGAGGAATCTAGAAAGATCCCCAGGGTCCTGATTTAGGACTAGTTACAGAATCAGAGGACATAGCAAGGAAGGACTAAAGATTTGTTTGTTAGGAAACTTATATTCAAGACACATCAGAGGAGAAGTAGATATTCTCAGGGCTAAGGCAAAACTGTTTACTAGATCATTTAGGAGAAATAAAAAATATAATGACAACTGACAAAGCATTTTGGGAGGCTGTAGGAATTTGCCAAAAAAAGAGCTCAGGGAAAGCTGGCGCAATCATGGAAGGTTAGAGGATTAGGAGGTTGAAGATCAAGTCTAATCTCAAGAAGTCTAGCTTCTACCACCATTTTTAAGACATAGAAACCAAAGTTTATAGTGTAAAAGTGATCTGCCCAAAAGTCAGATTAGGAAAGTTCTCTGGCACATTCCGGTGTACCTACCACATGATAAGGCCTTAATTAGTATGTTTTTCTTATTTAAAAACATAAAATCTCTTTGAACCTCATGTTTCTCATCTGCCTATCATATCTTCTCTTGGAGACTCATAACGCATGTTAGGTACCAAAATGACTTCATGTAAAAAAACAATAAATGAAAAAACTGTATAATACTGTTTAATCTAACATTTTCCAAATAGGTCCCTACCATCTTATAATAGGAGAAGGAAATGGCAACCCACTACAGTATTCTTGCCTAAAGAATCCCATGGATAGAGGAGCCTGGTGAGCTGCTGTCCATGGGGTCACACAGAGTCAGACACAACTGAAGTGACTTAGCATGCATGCATGCATGCATTGGAGAAGGAAATGGCAATTGCCTGGAGAATCCCAGGGATGGAGGAGCCTGGTGGGTTTTCATCTATGGCAGTCTAAGGGGTTGCACAGAGTCAGACAGGACTGAAGCAACTTAGCAGCAGCAGCAGCATCTTATAATATTTATCTGTACTTCATGAAACACAGTTTGAGACATGCAGAAACAATTCTGAAAGAGAAAGGCTGAGCTCATAACCTAGCCTAGGGGTAGAGGGTAAAACAAGGAGAGGGTTTTTAATGTCTGAACTGTGTCTAGAACAATGAGTAGGCATTACTCAGAAGAAGGAGGTAGGGCATGGGGAAGGCCTTATGGGCAGAGGAACATAGAAATATGCCCCAAATATGGTACTGACAGTGCTTCACTGTGGACTGCACATGAGTTAAGGAAGCTGAGGATAAAGAGGTAACCAGAATCTACATCTTGGAGGGGCTTGTAATGCTGTAGTAAATAATTTGGGAGGACTTCCAATTCTGGCTGAAATGGGTTAATAGGGAATGAATTTACCCTCCACCTGGAACACCTGAAAAATCAAACAAAATATGTGAAAAATAAGTTTGTTGAAACACTGGACACCAGGCAATGAAGAACAGTTGTTGCTATAAGATAGAAAATAATGTGGTGAGCTATAGGATTGCTCCAGCTTACACTGTGAGAACTTCTAGGACCTGGAACAAGGAATGAAACCCAAGAAAACTCTGGAAAACTACCTGAGTTGAGAAGACAAAGCTAAAAGTCTGGAAAGATTAAAGTGGCTAGGGTTTGCAGGCCACAAAATTGGAGAGGGAAGAGCTGAAGGAAGAAAATTCTCTGGAGATCTGTTAAGGGTTCCCCTTGAGTATTCAGCAGAGTACTGCTCAGCAGATAAATGTAAGAAAATTAAGACAAACATAAAACAAAAACAAAAACATCTGAGAAAAACTAAAACCTCTGAGAGGATTAGTGGGAACAGTGCACAGTGCCTGATACTTGCAAGGGGCTATGAACAGGGCCTATTCACTAGTTAAACTGGAGAATTTCATAATTCACAGGGCATTTGCATAGAATACTCAGAAGGGACTTGTCTCAGCAGTGTGGAATAATTAACCCTAGACTAGACAATGCTCTGGTCCTACCTACTGAATTCAAAAGCAAGACCCCAAAGGACCAAACTGTATTCATGTAACTTAAACTGCATCCCAGGAGAAAGTTTAAGAACATTTATAGAAATATATAGATGTCCATAACCCAACAGGGTAAAATTCTGCCACTTAAATGTTTTCCATCTAATTAAAAAATACCAGACATGCAAAAAAGTAGAAAAATATACTCCGTGGTGAGAAAAAAGTCATATCAAAGTGGGTCTAGAACTGATAGAAATGTGAGCATTAGCAGAAAAAGACATTCAAAAAGTTTTTATAACTATATTCTATGTGTTCCAGAAGTTGCTGCTACTGCTGCTGCTAAGTCGCTTCAGTCGTGTCCGACTCTGTGCGACTCCATAGACGGCAGCCCACCAGGCTCCCCTGTCCCTGGGATTCTCCAGGCAAGAACACTGGAGTGGGTTGCCATTTCCTTCTCCAATGCATGAAAGTGAAAAGTGAAAGTGAAGTCGCTCAGTCGTGTCTGACCCTCAGAGACCCCATGGCCTGCAGCCTTTCAGGCTCCTCCATCCATGGGATTCTCCAGGCAAGAGTACTGGAGTTAAAAAGAGATTAAAAAAAACTTTCTTAAAGAACCAAATTGAGATTTTATAGATAAAACCTACATTATTTGAGATTAAAAAATGCATTTGGTGGAATCAAGGACACATTAGACACTGGAGATGAAAAGATTGGTGAGTTCGAAAACAGCCATAAAAGCTATCCAAAAAGAAACACAGAAGAAAAAGACCCCCCATCCATGGTTAACAAAGCATCAGTGAGCTGTGGGAAATTTTCAATAATTCTAATACAGACAGGAAAAAAAATCTAAAGAATAGTGAGTGAAAATTTTTCTAAATTTGATGAAAACTATAAACCTGCTGAATCTAAGAGATTCAATGAACCCCTGGGTAAAAGAAACATTAAAAACAAAACCAAAAAACTATACCAAGGCACATCATAATAAAATTGTCCAAAGGCAATGATAAAGAAAAAATCTTGAAGAGAGAGGGAAAAAAAAAAATAACACTTGGTGTATGGAGAAACAAAGGTAAAAGAGAAAACAGTTTTCTCCTTGGAACCAATTTCAGTGAGAAGAGGAGGCATCAGCCACTTTGAAGTACAGAAAGAAAAAAACTTTCAAGCTAGAATTTTTTTCTACCCAAAATGTCTTTTAAGACTAAGGCAAAATTGAGTTTTTTGCAGACATAATAAGTCAAAATAATTACTAGCAGACTCACAATCCAAGAAATGTTAAAAGAAGTCATTCAGGTACAAGGAAATGATATCCTATGGAAATTTGGATATACCATGAAGAAATTAAGAGCCTCAGAAATGGTAGTTATATGGATAAGTATTTAAGGTTATTTATTATTTAAATAATTTTAAAAGATAATTCACTGTTTAAACAAGTTATAATATAATGTGGGATTTATAAGACGTGTAAAAATGTGTAATGAACATCAACAATAGCACAGAGGCTGCGGGAGAGAAACGGAAATATACTATTTTACGTTTCTGATAATACATATGAAGTAGTATAATGTTATTTGAAGGTAGTCTGAAATAGTTAAAGATGTATACTATAATCCCAAAATCAACCACAAAAATAACAGTAGACAAAAGTCAACAAAAAGCATAATAAGGAAACCAAATTGTTGGGTTGGCCAAAAAGTTTGTTCCGGTTTTTCCACACCATCTTATGAAAAACTCAAAACTTTTTGGCTAACCCTATATATGTCTATCTATATGTATATATGTATTTATATATATATGTATATATATATAAACTTCAAAATACTTCAAAAGAAGGTGGTGGAAGAGAAAAAAAGGAACAAAGAATAGATGGGACAAATAGAAAACAAAGAGCAACATGATAGATTTAAAGTTACTGTATAAATAATCATGTTACATACAAGCAGTAAGCAGAGATTACCAGATTGAAGAACAAAGCAAGATCCAGATACATGTGACCTATAAGAAATGCAGTTCAAACATAAAGACACAAATAGATTAAAAGTAAAAGGTTGGAACCATTTGACACTAATAAAGAAAGAAAAGCTGGAGTGACTATATTGACATCAGACACATGGACTTCAGAGCAAAGAATATCATCAGGGATAATGGAAGTAGGGAATTTCATAATGATAACAGGGTCAATTCATTAAGAGGCCATAACAACACTTTGTTATTAATCTAATACCAGAGCTTCAAAAGTGCGTGAAGCTAAAACTGATAGAATTAAACAAATCCACAATTATAGTCATAGATTGAAATACTCTCCTCTCAATAACTGATAGAATACATAGAAAATCAGGAATGATATAGAAGACTTGAACAGCACTGTCAACCAACTTGACCTAATTGACATTTATTAAATACTCCACTCAACAATAGGAGAATTTTTATTTTCTTAAGTACACACAGAATATTTATCATGATAGAACATATTCTGGGCCACAAAGTAAGTATTATATAAGTGAAAAACCTGAGGGAATATTCAGAAAAGCTACAAGAACTGCTGAGTTTAGCAAGTTTATAGGATAAAATATAACCACTGTGAAAGATAAAAATGCAGTAATACTCAGGGATCCTAATATGGTTCCCAGCATACACTAGACTATTTCATATGTCTGGGTTTTTTGCCTGCTAAGCACTCTGTCTGGAATGTTCTTAGTTTCCCTTTCTACATGCAGTCTCCCCACCATGTCATTAAGACAGCCTGGTAAAAAGCCCATGTATTTTTCAAAATTTAACTCAAGTATCATCTTCTCCTTAAAGACTTTTCTGACACACCCTCTAACTTTGTATATTCTCTGAATGCTGTATGTAAACACTTAAAATAGAACCCATTTCCACCACTTTAAGTATTAGTCTATGAGCTACTTGAGGACAGGGAATTTTCTCATTCATTTCATATAGTTTGGTGGATAAATATCTTCTCCACTGTAATATTAATAACAAGTGACACCTGCCTATCTATGTATGTTTCTGCCCCCTTCACCAAAGTGGTGGCTCCTTGAGGATACACAGTGTGGCTGACTTCTTTCTTATCCTCATTATCTAACAGAATGCCTGACACATGGAAGACACCTTATGTATGAGTCTGTGTTCAGTTGTTTCCGTCATGTTTGACTCTGCGATCCTATGGACTGTAGTCTGCCAGTTCCTCTGTCCATGGGAATTCTTCAGGCAAGAATACAGGAGTGGGTTGCCATGCTCTCCTCCAGGGATCTTTCCGACCCAGGGATAGAACCCACATCTCTTATGTCTCCTGTGTTTTCAGGTGGGCTCTTTACCACTAGCACCATCTGGAAAGTCCCACTTTATGTATATATGTTGATTAAATGCCTAGGTGAACAGAGTGGGGAGAGTCTGAAGTTTCTCACTTTTGAAAGAAAATATTTCAAAGACCACAGGATAAAGTTGATAACAAATGAAAACACGGAAGACAAAACAAGTCTCTGCTAACCCAGTGAGAAGACTGCTCTAAGTAATCTCCTTTAAGGGCATATGTTCCACCATTGCCACCAACCTGTTGGTCAGTACTAAGAGTCTGTGGCTGGGGCAAATGACACTGCACTATCTTTTCCCAGCCATATGAAACAATTGCTAGCACCTGGATAACACGTGAGATAACAGAGAGGGGAATTTAATTTACAATGCTGTCATAACTCTTTACTGAGACACTCCCAGGTCTAGGACTGGGCAGGTGAAGTGGAGGAGGCCTGCTAGCATCCATATCTCATTACTGCTGGCTCCACTGGCCTGAGAGGTTGGCATAGAAATGAGTGTCCCAGGGGAAATTTAGCTTGAGAGAGGTGATTCTGCCTCTCAGTGTGTTGATAGACTAACTCCATTCACTCCCCTGACCAAAAAGATGGGGCCACTCACTTAGCCTAAGAAATTTCACAGCTGCAGAAGGGGCCTTTTAGAGATCATCTGGTCCAACCCTCTCTGACAGATGAGGGTGTGGAGGCCCAGAGAGCAGTAACTCAGAGGCAGAGGCTCTGCCAGGACAGGGTCCCAGCCTCCTGATACGCTTCACTATCTCTCAACACAGATTCTGTAAATCCTTTGGCTTCCAATGATGCCTAAAGGGTAAAATTTAAATATACATGCATGCCCTTTGATGCTCTTCTGTCTTGATCCTAAGAAAACTTTCCATTCTCACAACTGCCTCTTCCCCACCTGTCTTCCAGCCTCTGTGTTCCTGGAACATCCCTTGTATGTTCACTCCTTTACCTTTGCTGTGTCATTCCCACTGCCTAAAATGACATTTTCTTCTTTTGCTGGTTGGAAAATTCCTACTCGTCCTTCAAAGCCTAGTTCAAATGCAGCTTCTTCTTCAAAAACTTCTTGGATATTCTAAGGCAGAACTGTTCCCTCCTTGCACCGTGCTTATTGTACTTTGGTATGTATCTGTTATAGTGTTATAAGTATTTGCTATGACTGTATATCTTAATGGGCTTCCCTGGTGTCTCAGATGATAAAGAATCCATCTGCAATGCAGGAAACCTGGGTTCAATCCCTGGGTCAGAAAGATGCCCTACAGAAGGGAATGGCTGCCCAGTCCAGTATTCTTGCCTGGAGAATTCCATGGACAGAGGTCTGGTGTGCTGCAGTCCATGGGGTCACAAAGAGTTGGACACAATTGAGTGACTAACACTATATCTTAATACATGCACACTCACATGCAGGTTATGCTGTTTGGAGGCATTATCTCCATTTAAAATCGCCAATGATGTATGAGATGCAAATACCTTACCCATACAGATATTTTTGCAGACCCACATTTGGTCATGTAGTAAGTATCCAGAATAATATTACTGCCTTGAGAAACTGTATGTCTTCCCCAAGTCTAAGACTCAAGTTATAACCATCTATTTATAATAGGAACACTAGGATTTGTGGTTTATTTATGATGATGAAACACTTTTTATGAACTCATAAATAAAACTTACTCATAACATAGAATTTATATGTATTCATTAAGATATTAGACAATTATATACTTACTACCGAAACCCTCAGCAGATTAGTTCTGCAGCACAGGATAGATTTCATGTGCAAAATTAGGGCAGGTACATATATGTAATTCCAACATCTATGTAATCCATGTTCTATAGAATGATCAAGGGGGAAAATGCAACTAAGGTACTGTTTTCATACAAAAAGTTTTAGAAAAACACATATTTTCAAATATCAGTTTGAGGCACAAAAGACAGTCACGCAGTCACGGGGTTTGTCCACTTGGCTGCTTCCCTGCTTCACTGTTTGAACTTATGTTTCAGTCATGAGCCTATACTCATGGTTATTGTGCAGCTCTGCCCACTCCATTCCTCCATCCCCGATGAGCCATGCACCACACCAGCTACTGTGCGTTCATATGTGCTCTTCTCCTTCCACTCTTTGCCTGGTTAAAACAAGCTTAGCCTTCAAACTTTAGTTCCAGTTTCACCTCATTTGATGCCCCAACTTTGTTAAGTGTTTCTTTTGGCCTCCCTCAACTCCTAGGCTTCCATCTACCACAGCACAAATCATACTGTGATCATTAGTCACATTTCAGTCACTCAATGGATGCTTTCAAATGTGATGCTGAACAGTCTTGAGAGTCCCTTGGACTGCAAGGAGATCAAACCAGTCCATCCTAAAGGAAATCAACCCGGAATATTCATTGGAAGGACTGATGTTGAAACTCCAAAACTCGCCACCTGATGAGAAGAACTGACTCATTTGAAAAGACCCTGATGCTGGGAAAGATTGAAGGCAGGAGGAGAAGGGGATGACAGAGGATGAGATGGTTGGATAGCACCATGGACTTAGTGGATATGAATTTGAGCAAATTCTAGGAGATAATGAAGGACAGGGGAGCCTGGAGTGTTGTAGTCCATGGGGTCGCTGAGTCGGACACAACTTAGTTCCTGAAAAACAACAGTACTACACTGAAGGCCTTGAGAGCAGAGATCCAACTGGTCAGTCTACAGATAATTATGAAGCATTTACTAAGTGCTCAGTGTTTTTATGTGTGCTGGGGATACAACTATAGACAAAACAAAGGCCCTGCTCCCAGACAGTTTACATTCCAGCAGGAGATAATAGTCTTAAATGAGTAAACAAAAATTAAATTAATTTCAGCTACTTATACATACCATGAAGAAAATTAAATGACATCATGTGACAGTGACTGGGTGGTATATCTTCACTAGAATGATCAGGAAAATACTCTCTGTGGAGCTGACCTGAACTAAGACCTGAATGGGCTCCCCTGGTGGCTCAGACAGTAAAGAATCTGCCTGTAATGTGGGAGATGTGAGTTCAATCCCTGGGTTGGGAAGATCCCATGGAGAAGGGAATGGCTACCCACTCCAGTATTCCTGCCTGGAGAACTCCATGGACAGAGAAGCCTTACAGGCTACATACAGTCCATGGGGTCACTAAGAGTCAGACAAGACCTGAATGATGAATTTCCCTATGGGAAGAGTGTCATGTCTTGGAGAGAGAAATGAACTTGTCATGTCTGTGTAAGAGAAGGTCACAGAAGCTAAATAGGTGAGAGAACTAATCAGAGGTCAGAAGCCATGGGGCCTTACTGACCATGGCAGGGACTTTAGAGTTTTTTTTTAATTTCAATTGGAGAATAATTGCTTTACAATTGCTTTACAATGTGTGTTAGTTTCTGCTGTGCAACAGTTTTTATTCTTGTTAGAATGGAAACCACTGAAAGGTTTTAAGCAACTAGTGACTTGATCTCCCTGCTGTGTGGAGAATGAACGCTAGAGGGCAAGAAACAGGGAGATTAGTCAATGGCTATTTCAGTAGTCCAAGCAAGATGTGATAGTGACTTGGGCTAGGGTTATGGCAGAGGGAAGTGATTGGATTGGGATATATATTAAAAACACAGCTAGCAAGACTCCTAATAGACTGGATAAGAGATGTGAAGGGAAGAGAAAAGGTTTTTACCCAGGGCCATTTCCTGTGATAGAGAAGACTTGAGTTTCTGTCTTGAGTGTATTCATTTTGACATGCCTATTAGATATCAGGATATAGATTATTTGTAGGCAGTTCAATTACACTAAACTAGAGTTTAGGAGAAGTTAATGCTGAAAATGTAGTTATGAAACTCATAAGTGTAAGTTGACATTTAAAGCTATGGGAATGAATTAGATTGTCTGGAGAATGAGTATAGCTAGAGAAGAAAACCAAAGAAAAGGAGAAGGCAGAGTTTCCAGAGTACTCAACATTTAAAGTATGGCAGGGAAAAGATTCTGAGAGAAAGGCCACTAAAGAAGAGAAGGAAGAAGACAACCAAGGGAGTGTGACATCTTGAGATCTTAGAGAAGAAACAATTTTAAGAAGTAATGAGTTAATTGTGTGAAATGCCTCTGGGTGGTCTAGGAACATGCACACAGGGAAATAACCATTAGAACTGGCAGGATGCTAGTCTAGGATGATCTTGATGAAAGCTGTTTCAGAAGAACAATGGAGATGAAAGCTCAACCTGAATGGACTGAGAAGAAGGATGCATAATGAGGGAGTAGAAAGGGTGAATGTATTCATCCCTCAGTACCTGTGAGGAACTGGTTCCAGGAAACCCCCCACACCCCTTGCAGATATCAAAGTCCACAGAAGCTCAAGTCCCTTATATAAAATGGTATAGTAACCTATGCACATCCTGCTACATACATTAAATTATCTTTAGATAACTGGAGTGGGTTGCCATTTCCTACTCCAGGGGATCTTCCTAACCTAGGGATCCAATCTGCGTCTCTTAACGTTGCCTGCAATGGCAGGCAGGTTCTTTACCATGAGTGTCACCCAGGAAGCCCTTCTCTAGATAACATATAATACCTAGTACAATGTAAATTCCATGTAAATGTTGTGTAAATAGTTGCTTAGATCAGATCAGATCAGTTGCTCAGTCGTGTCCGACTCTTTGTGACCCCATGAATCGCAGCACGCCAGGCCTCCCTGTCCATCACCAACTCCCGGAGTTCATGCAGACTCACTCCATCTAGTCGGTGATGCCATCCAGCCATCTCATCCTCTGTCGTCCCCTTCTCCTCTTGCCCCAAATCCCTCCCAGCATCAGAGTCTTTTCCAATGAGTCAACTCTTTGCATGAGGTGGCCAAAGTACTGGAGTTTCAGCTTTAGCATCATTCCTTCCAAAGAAATCCCAGGGCTGATCTCCTTCAGAATGGACTGGTTGGATCTCCTTGCAGTCCAAGGGACTCTCAAGAGTCTTCTCCAACACCACAGTTCAAAAGCATCAATTCTTCGGCACTCAGCCTTCTTCACAGTCCAACTCTCACATCCATACATGACCACAGGAAAAACCATAGCCTTGACTAGACGGACCTTTGTTGGCAAAGTAATGTCTCTGCTTTTGAATATGCTATCTAGGTTGGTCATAACTTTCCTTCCAAGGAGTAAGCGTCTTTTAATTTCATGGCTGCAGTCACCATCTGTAGTGATTTTGGAGCCCAGAAAAATAAAGTCTGACACTGTTTCCAATGTTTCCCCATCTATTTCCCATGAAGTGATGGGACCAGATGCCATGATCTTCATTTTCTGAATGTTGAGCTTTAAGCCAACTTTTTCACTCTCCTCTTTCACTTTCATCAAGAGGCTTTTTAGTTCCTCTTCACTTTCTGCCATAAGGGTGGTGTCATCTGCATATCTGAGGTATTGATCTTTCTCCCGGCAATCTTGATTCCAGCTTGTGTTTCTTCCAGTCCAGCGTTTCTCAGGATGTACTCTGCATATAAGTTAAATAAGCTGGGTGAGAATATACAGCCTTGACGTACTCCTTTTCCTATTTGGACCAGTCTGTTGTTCCATGTCCAGTTCTTACTGTTGCTTCCTGACCTGCATACAGATTTCTCAAGAGGCAGATCAGGTGGTCTGGTATTCCCATCTCTTTCAGAATTTTCCACAGTTTATTGTGATCCACACAGTCAAAGGCTTTGGCATAGTCAATAAAGCAGAAATAGATGTTTTTATGGAACTCTGTTGCTTTTTCATGATCCATCAGATGTTGGCAATTTGATCTCTGGTTCCTCTGCCTTTTCTAAAACCAGCTTGAACATCAGGAAGTTCACGGTTCACATATTGCTGAAGCCTGGCTTGGAGAATTTTGAGCATTACTTTACTAGTGTGTGAGATGAGTGCAATTGTGTGGTAGTTTGAGCATTCTTTGCTTTGCCAAATAGTTGCTGGTGCAGGACAAATTCAAATTTTGCTTTTTGGAACTTTCTGAAAAATTTTTTGAGTATTTTTGATCCAAAGTTGGTTGATTCCATGGATGCAGTACATGCATGCTGATGCGGAGGGCCAACTGTACATTGGAGAAGTTTATCTATACAGTGGTGCAGAGAAACAGGTTGCAGCAGAGGGAAATACAGGGTCAGAGAAGGATCTCTCTCTCCTTCTCCCTGTATGTCTATTTCTAACTAAAGAGAGGAAATACTTTGGCTTATTTTTTTTGGCAATAGGAAAATCCAGAAAGTGATGACTTTGTCATAGATGAAAAGGGGATACCTGTAGGGACCAGATAGGGTCTAGAATACAAGAGGTTTGCTTTATATAGGAGCAAGAGTGTGTTTCCATTCTAATAGAAGGAAAGGCAGCCTGAGGATACAACATGCAAGTAAGTTGGTAAATTTTTAGGTAGTTCTCATCGTATCGCTTCTGTTTTCTTTAAGAATGAAATGAAGTCAGCAGGTAAAATGACCTATTTGAAACCATCTTCCCAGAGTTTAGAATAGTGCCCAGCATACCGGTACTCTGTATATGTTTGCTAAGTGAGCCAATGACAAAACAAAACTGCACATGATCTTAAATGAAAATCCGGGCTTTGCATTTTACCAGTTGTAAGATCCTGACCAGGGTACTTACATTCTCTGAGCTTGAGGTTTCTCATCCATAAAATGGGGATGAAATGCCTACTTCACAGAAATATTATAGAAATCAATCAGATGCTATATAAAAAGCACTTGGCACAGAGCCTGGCACACAGTAACTGCTTGATAAATGGATATTGCCACCAGTGATGAGTGTTGCCATCACTGTTGCTACACCTACTAATATTGGTCACCATAAAACTCTTCTATTAGTTTCCTTAAATAGATTGCAAATGGCTGTAAAGCAAAAGACTCTGCCTTAAGAGCCCTTCACAGTCGATTTCTGTTTGAAATGGCAGTAGATAATCAACAGTTTTGGATGATCCAAAGGAAGAAAAAACCCTTTTCTGGGTTGAAAGGTTAAAGCCAATCATTTGAAAATAGAAGTCAAACATTTTCATGTTGATCTGCATTTTTAAAAGTACAACTGCATTGCTGTCTCTTTCTACCTTCTTACGAGCTTGTGGGACAGGCATTTTTCTCCCAATTTCATAAATGAAGAAACAGAAACTTAGAGGAGTTCAATGACTGGTTCAAGAGCCCAGTTAGTAAAAATGGGAGCTGGGATGAAGGGACCCAAATTTGTGCAGATAATAACAGTTGTCTAGGTGAAGGTGGATCAGGGCATTGGTAAGAACATGGGTTCCTGATTAACTGTGGGGAGTGGAGCTGGCTGCCCACCGAGACTGCTCAATTTATAACCAATCTGCGAATAAGAATAAACTTCATTGTTCTTTAAGTCGCTGTGAAGTTGGGTTTCTTTGTTGCAGCATCCTGTCCTTATTATTACTAACACATAAGGTCACACACTGGAGAAGACAGTTGCAGAAGGGGAGCCTCGGGAGAGAAAACAGCTGTCTCAAGATCTTTCCATGGTTCTTCTGAGGCTGAGAGCAGACAAAGCCCACATATCCCAGAAGCAGAACCGGGGCAGACACAGGGGACCCAGAGATGGGGTTTATTTCCATAAAAGTAGCTTCCTTTCATAGGTGCTCTATCATGGAGAGGTAATGGGTTCCCTGTCAGTTCAGGTGTGAGTAGGGACGGGATAACCTGCAGATGAAAACACTGCAGTCAGGGCTCAAGCTTTGTTGTGGAGTTGTACTGATGACCTTTAAGGTCCCTTCCATCCCTGACAGTCTAGACTACGGAGGAAAACAAATCTCATTCAATTAAGGGCCTCAGAAAAGCAAGCGATGACTCACCGATATAGAACCCAGCTGTGCCTGGAGTTCAATTGCCCTAATAATCATCATCGTCACAGAAGTTCTATTGGCTTTCTCCCCCTTTGATTAAAGTCCTCAGAAATACCTTCAGGCTCCCTTCCAAACAAATGGCCCATTACGGAAACTCAATTTTAATCTGATCTCTCCTTTGGTAATTACATTCTTGGTCAGGGGAACAGGACATTCACTTAATGAAGGGGATGCGGCTCAAAGGGTAAGCACTGAAAATGTCCAGAAACGAAGAGAATACATTTGGCATGATGGGCCTCCATCAAAGCAAAAAATGCTGTGCAGTATGGAAAAAGCCCCCGCCTGGAAGGCAGGAAGCCTGGATCCTATCTTGTCTTTGGCCCTGACTCATGTCCCCGCTCTTTCACGAGGGTTCTGAACCCCACTCTACACCTACTGAATCTATATCCCACAAAAGCGGCCTGAAAGAATATCCAAAACCCAAATATGATCAAGATTCTCTGCACTTTAAATCTCTCCTTGAACCTCCACAGTTTTTGGATAAACTCTAATATGATCCACAAGACCCTCAACCCCCTCGATCTGGACTCTGTGTGCCTCTTTTCGGCATCAAAGGGGTCCATTCTACTTGAGCCATGCTTGTATTCTTTCAGTTCTGAGAAACAGACTCTTTCTCCAGTCCGCACATAGTGTTCTGTTAGGAACATTTTTCTGCCTTTCTGTTTCTCCAGTTAACTTTTCATAATTTGGATCTCAGCTTCTTTTCAATTTTATTTTAAAATCCCTTATACCACAGTTGGGGATTCCCTGGTGGTTCAGTGGTAAAGAATCTTCCTGCCAATGCAGGAGATGCAGGAGATATGGGTTTGATCCCTGGCTCAGAAGGATCCCCTTGTGGAGGATATGGCAACTCACTCCAGTATTTTTGCCTGGGAAACCCCATGGACAGAGGAACCTGATGGGCTACACTGATGGGGTGGCAAAGAGTAGGACACAACTTAAGGACTGAGCACACACCACAGATACCAAGTACTAAGATATTTATAAATATTAAGTGATTTTTCTTCATTGGAGCTCTATAAGGTAGGTACTATTATTATTCCTATTTTACAGATGGGGATACCAAGACCCAGAGAAGTTATGCAACTTGACCAGGGTCACACAGCTAGTAAGTGACAGGGTAAGGATTCCAATCTAGGAAGTCTGGCTCCAGAGTCCATGTTTTTAAACCCCATACTATGTTGGAGCATCAGTTCCTCAGGGAGACCTCCCTGACCAGGGTATAGACCTCCCTCTGCGTATAGTCTACTGTAGCCCATGGCACTCCATTGTGATTAAGTAGATTATCCCATCTTCCTGCTAGACTGAGAGCTAAAGGAAACCAGAGATACCATCTTTCTTACCCATTGTTGTAACTTCAGACCCCAGCATACTGTGGAAACTCAGTAAATGGCTTTTGACTGAGTTAATGAATACATTAATAAGACAAAATTTTTGATTATGTAAGATGAGGAAGCTGATCTTTATCTGCAAGTTTTTTTGGTTGCTTTGACTAAGAAAGAGCCCTGCGTTTAGATGCTGGCCTTGATACACGGTAGAAAAGTGTTGCAATGCAAGTCATTTATTTAAACTATTTGAAACATAGCTGTTCCCTTGGTAAAGGAAACTTGGAGATGGCTTTAAAGACTCTTCCAGCTCTAGAATGTCTCAGATGCTTATAACCAACGCACATTTTGGGAGGTTACTGAACATTTTGGTTATATGTGCCTAGTTCAATGTTGCCTATTTGTGGCCTTGTATAAAATAATTACAGTAAATACCACAAAGTACAGGAAACAGTTTTGAGGCTTGGGAGCATGATTAGCTTTTCAAGCTGGTGTGAAATGAAGAAAATTTAGGAGTACTAGAACGCAGGTATAGTGAAGAAAAAAGAACACAAGGCTGAGAGACAAAAACTCAGTGTTGAATCCTGGGTTCTGTCATGTACCAAACGCGTCATCTAGAACAAGCCAGTTGACTGGTAAGTTTAGATGCTTAACTGAACTAAGTACAATGTATTCCTTAAAAATATCGCCTTCTCTTTCAAGCATAATGTATACCTGCTTTCAAGGAGGCTTCACTGGCCTGAGTCTATTTCTGTATTCTTCTCCCCTTTCCTGTCAACTGATTCCAAGTAGGAATCAGAGTATCAACACTAATCAAGTTACAACACTACTCCTCAAATAATGGCATTTCAAAGTGGCTAGTTCAACTTGAAACCCTTGATTGAAAAGTAGTTATTTGTCCATTATTATAAGTCAGATTCCATGAAAGAATCTGGACAGGCCCTCTGACTATTGCTGTTTAGTATTCTCACCATTAAAACGGGAACATTTGAATGCAGCTGTTGGAAACTATAAACCATCAGGGACTGGGCAAGAAGATTCCAATGTTCTATCTGATCAAATGTTCTATATAAACTGGGACTCATAGGCCACTGAAGCCTCCTTGAAGAAAGCAGATATACATTATGTTTGAAAGAGAAAGCAATATTTTTAAAGCATATATTGTGGTCAGTTCAATTTAGAATTTAAGCTTATCAGAGAGAACATTAGATAGGAAGGTCTTCTCAGTGACCGCCTTTGTGTTGAGTTATTCTTCCTGTCATGGTGGCCTCACAATCTACCCAGGCTCCCAAACCAAAGACCACTTCTCCTTGACTCCAACCCTAACCCTCTTTCTACAATCCACTGGTGATCAAGCCCTCCCAATTCTTACTCCTGGATATCATTTTTAATAACTCAACCCTCACTTTTATGGTAATTCCCTCATCTCTAGCCAAAATTACTGTAGTAGTCTCCTCATTCGTCTTCCCATACTGCTCTCTTCTGCCAGAGAGTTCTTAAAGTTAAGTTTGACCATAGCACTCTCTTGTTTAAATCATCAACGATACCCCACTGCCCTCAGGATAAATTCAAACCTCTGGTGTATGGTATACCAGAATCCCCACAATATGGCCTCCACAAACCCGGCCTGGAAGTTTTACTCTACCACTATCCTACCTGGGGAGTGTTGTCTGGCCTCCTTAATTCTCTGCTTCTCCATCTATAAAGTGAGATACTCATCTCTACCCTACAGGGTTGTGGTAAAGATTACATTAAACACTGTGTTTAAGGTGCTGAGTATAATGTCTTGACTGTAGCTAGAGTACAATCAGTGTATTTCTTTTCATTAACAAGGAACTCCTGTTTTATGTATAACTGAGAAAGGCAAAGATAGACATGGTAACAATCAAGGAAACAGCAGGAAAGATAGATGTGTGAACAGCATTCAATACAAGTGCCAAGGCAGGAATCAAAAACGCTGACTGAGAAGTGACCAGAGCCTTCTCAGGAGAGGGAGTACTTGAACTAGGCCTTGACTACCTGGGGTAATTACCTTAGGCAGAGTTCGTTGACCTACTTTGATCACTTTCTCTGTCCCTTTCTGGGGCTTCACTCACTGAAACTTGAAATAATTAGCATGGAGTTTCTGTTCTCCAGACTATGGTGATGCACTTGTTCCGCCCATAAAACCAAGGGCTTATTTTTCAATCTAATTGATCCCTTAACCTTCAGTGACTCAAAACATTCTATCTACCTTCAAAATGATAGAAAATTAAAATAACAATTTCTCTTTACCTTCTAAATCTTGGCAACCTAAAATAGAAGCGTGAGAGAGAGGAACATTAAGGCCTCACTGGTTTCAATTCTCAACAAAATAATGTGTAATTTTTCTAGTTGGAATTTCAAGAACTCTTATTATTTAATCTGTTATTTATTCTATTAAAGTACAGTCTTTCTTAAGAGCAAAAGGATTAATGGTTTCAAATTCCAGCACGTTGACCTTTATTCTACATTAAAATGCTTATTTGAAACCACTCTGCCAGGGCTCCCATAAGCCATTTGGTATTGAACATTGAAGGAAATATAAAGTTTAACTCCCACTCTAGTCAGGAAGTGAATTTTAGAAATAAAAATAGGCTTCTGTAATATTTATGCATAGACGCATGGAGATGCTTTGTTGAGTTTGTGCACAGAGCAGGTAAACAAAGCCTTGGTTGGATTAAGACCTGCCTTCTCCATTCAGTCTTGGCCTAGACCTAGCATGGACTGAAGTTAGGCCACTTTCTGCTTATTTCCTTATCACAAAAGCACATTCTTTGTCCTACAGCAGAGAAGAGGGGGAATAAAATCACAGATAATGGATTACATTGATGAAGCATTAAAAACAAAGTTGAAGATTTAATATGGGAAGAGAAAGAAGAACATTCACATTTGTTGACTACCTATTATGTATTTAGTACTGTGCTAGGAGCTTTTTATGTAGTTTTGTCTGCAAACAAACCTTTTGCTCAGTAGGAGTTACTCTCCTCCCCTCCCTGAACTCCAACAGCACCAAACCAATGACTCTTTCACAGCATGGCCATTCTCATCTTTCAACATACAATAGTTACTCATGTGTGAGTCCTGCCTCCCACACTAAACTGGGGGCTTTCTTTGAAGGTAAAGACAACTGGGGTCAACTATTTCTTCTTCCTTTGAGAGTCAGACTCATATCGAGTGCCTAGTACTGTTGACTTCTGTTGAAATAATCATTCACTGGGAGTCAATTCAGTCTTCTCTGTGCAAAATCCACCCATCAGTCCCATTAATAATACAGCACAAATAAGATTTATCACCTGGATCCCCACAAAGTCGTTGAAGTCAGATGTGGGTAGACATTGATCTCTCTAGCTTCCCCCTGGGACTCTGGCTTTTCACCAAGTTTCATGAAATTCTATCTCTGAATAGTCTAATAAGTCCCTTTTGCTATCATTTAAAATGTGTGCTAATTTTCTCCAACTCAAGAGACCAGTATCTCATTTCCACAGTGTCTCAGGGGCTTGGTATCCATTCAATATACCACTCCCCCTCACTCGACATGACATCTACACCCTTATGTAGGAATCTCCATATGAAATAATAGATTTCTTGTCAGAACCCTTATTGTCCAGTGCTTGGGACACTCCACTCTCACGAGCTGAACAAATCCAACCAGCAGGAGACTCCTAGTGTTGGATACACACATTCCCATTAACAGAGTCAGAAAACAGATGATCTATAGACAAAATACTGACCGAGGGTTTCCCGTGGCACTGCAGGTATGACAGACACACAACAGGGACACTCCACTGAAGAAAGACTGAGTGGACTGAATGAAATGATATGATACATAAAAACTCTCTCTTCTAAAGCTGGCCCAGAGTAGGTGCTCAGTGAATGAGTTATAGTCCCTATATGTTATCCCCAAAACTTACAGGAAATATCTCACCTATGCCAGGCCATCGGTTGGGCACTGGGGATATAGTGATGAATTAGATCCAGCCTTTGCCCACAATTAGTTCATAATTTAATAGAAGAGAGTGGAGCAAGGATGATAGTGGGCATAAAATGCTAGATTAGAGGGAAGCACAAAGCACTGAAGGAAGCAAAGAGGAAAGAGGTCTAGCTAACTGTGCCCAAGCAGGCAGTGAACACGTCACGTGACGGGGACATTCGATGTGGATCATTAAGCACGAGTAGGAATTGTTAGAGTGGCTGACCTGAGAAAAAGGCAAATGGACCACGGATACAAAGGCCCATAATTAGACATGTGAAGTTTACATTGTCCTTTGAGCACAGTAAGTGGTTTGGGATGATGGAGAGTGGGAACAGAGAGAAATAAGCCTAGAAAGAGTTTGGAGTAAGATGTTTGATGAGCACTGCTTGTTATGTTGCAGTCCAGATAAACGGCAATGGGAATATTTGGAGAGAGAGAAATGGGCATGGGCAGAGCCAAGACTTGAATCCAGATCAAGACACAGAAACTCAGAGACAGGGAGAGAGAAGAAAGGGGGAGACACAGGCCAAAAGACAGAATTATGAGAAGGTTGTGATGGAGTGTTACGAGCGAGAAAATAATATCTGCTAAGAGTCTCCAATATACCAGGCACTGGGCTAGGTACTTAATACAACAGCATGTGGTTCTCATTCTTATTCAGAAGAAAAATATGGGGGGGGGGGTCCAACTTACTCTTACAGGATAATCTGAATCCTTAGCTTTAGGAAACAGATTTATTCCCAAAGGCCTATACTCAAAACTTTTGTGGTTGCTAGTGCCATTGAGGAAGTGCCATGCTATCCACAGGCAGGAACTATTCCTCACTTGAGCCCCAAATTCCACTATTTTGCTCTTTCAGTTTAAGAATCTGTCCCCAGTTCCAATGCAATTCCCAGAGTGAAGGATCTAAGAGCACCTTTGGCTGAGTTAGAGAAAGTATGACAACACAGAAAACAGATAGATAAATATTTGGAGATGACATGCATATAGCGATGTGACTTGCTGTGGTATCTTAGGGGTGTCCAGGAAACATCCACAGAAAGTGACTTTAGCCAGCTCAGTCTCTTCTTTACTTATCATGCGTTTACCACAGTGCACTTAGCAACGCTGAGCAGTGTCCAGGAATTCTAATGAGAAGCTGGCTGTGGCAGAGGCAGAAGCATTTCTAAAGGGCAGTGAGAGTCTTGATGATCCAGAAAATAGTGGCAGAACAGACATGCTTTGAGGAACCATTTATTTTACAGAGTTGAAAAGGAGGCTTCACAGCATCCAGGCAAACCTCCAGTTTAAGAAGGTTTCAGGCTCCCTCTCTCCCACAGAAGAAGATGCTTTCCAAGCTTCCCCATCAATACTATACACTGCACCTGTCCCAACCTCTTCTGCATCCCATTTGCTCCCCATGGGAATCACTCCCCAACTCCAACCCCTCTGGGAAGTTCTTGCCCCTTCCAGCTGGTCAGTGATATCCTAATTGCTTACACTGGGAGGCAGCTCTGAGTACTAAAGCTGGGAGTGAGGACACATGGACTTGCCACTGGATCCCTGGGTGAGTCTCTTCTCTTTCTGAGACTCAGTTTTCCAGCTTGGAAGTGCATATCTCTTAGTATATAACTCCTATATAACCCTTATAACTTAAAAAATAATTATTCTATTACCATTTGAGATCTAACGTGCCCTATGCTCTATAGCAAGTCATTTCTGAGTACCTTGTCAACTCCCCATGTTGTCTCCTTTTACATTATATTTTTCTTATACTTCAGCTTACGTATTTGGACAATATTAAAAGTGTTGAAATTCTTGTGTCTAATGCAATAAAAGTTGCTTGAGGAAGGGTCTTCCCTACTCTGTAGCATCCCATCCTTCCTCCCTTTCCTCATGTGCCCAGCCCATGAATGGGACCTTAACCACTCAGCCCAGGGCTGAATGGGACTGAACAAATTTTTTTTTTCTAATGGAATAGGAATCCTGCAAAATAAGGATGCTCTCTTTCTAGTGACTAGCTGAAAATGGCTCCCTGAACCCTAGGTTAGCAGTTTTCTGAGCAGAGTGGTGGTAGAAGGCATTACAGGCAGAAGAAATAGCATGAACTGCAAAATAAATGCTTTAGACCAAGAAGCAATATAATAGTATGGTTAAGGACACAGGTTTTGGAACCAAAACTTCTTTGGCTTTCAACCTTAGACTTGACATTTAGGATCTTTGCCTCTTGTGCCTCAGTTTCTCCATATATGAAATGTTGGGGCTGGTAATAATATCTGCCTCATAGAGTTGTTAGGATTAAAAGAGTTAATATGTAAAAATAATTGGAACAATGCCCAGAAGATTGTAAATGTTCAATAAAGGTAAACCATTATTATAAAGTCAGGGGTCAAGATTAAGAAAATTGAAGCTGAGTGTACTGGAAGGGGCAAGATCATGAAGGACTTTGCATAATCTGTAAAAGAGTTTAGTTTTTTTATCCACCAAGAAAAATGGAGAATTGAGAACTGAATGGAAAATTGAAGACCAGATTTGGGTTTTATAAGATCCCTCTAGGGCATATGGAAAATAAATTGGAGAGAAGAGAGAGTGGAAGCAGAGAGACAAGTAAAAAGGTTGTTATGATAATCTATGAGGGAGGGCTGGTATCCTGCGACACAGCTTCACATTTCCTTTCAGTACTGAATGCCTCCAAGTGTTTTGTCCAGACCTGCCCTTCACCGGAGCATGGCAGGCAGGCCAGATTCTCGCAGAGTGACCACTGTGTACCTTCTCTCTCATGTGCTCTCCCCATATTGCATAGCCTTCTCATAGTTTTCATTCCTACATGTTGTCCACTAACAAAATGCCCACTCATCAAAGCCTTCTAAAGCTCTAGCTGCTCTGCCAGCACACATATAGCCCCATCCTATAGAATCCTAATTCCTCTGTCATCGTCTCTTTTGGAGCTGCCTAATCAGAGATGACCAATATTGACCAATATGTCAGCTATACATCAAACTTATCATCTAAGTCAGGGACTCTTTTGAGTGTAATAGAATAGTACTAATAGTTATGTTGAGTTGACAGCCATACTCAGTGAGAGACAGACAATCACTCTACTCATGGTGTGGAGACACCTTACTCCTCACTGGCTTTGTTTCTAATATTTTCCTCCATCTATATAATACTTTACAGTTTACAAAAATCTTCATCTCATTGTTTTATTGATCCTAACTCCAGCTGTGGGAGTCTAGGAATGCAGGAATCACTATTTTTACCAAAGTAATTTCACTTAGGGCCTTCCCTGGTAGCTCAGCTGGTAAAGAATCTGCCTGCAATGAGGGAGACCCTGGTTTGATTCCTGGGTCAGGAAGATCCCCCCAGAGAAGAGGCTACCCATTCTAGTATTCATGGCTTCCCTGGTAGCTCAGTTGGTAAAGAATCCTCCTGCAGGATACCTGGGTTCGATCCCTGGAGGAGGGCATGTTAATCCACTCTAGTATTCTTGTCTGGAGAATTTCTGTGGACAGAGGAGCCTGATGGGCTACAGTTCATAGGGTCGCACAGAGTCAGACTAAGTGACTAAGAACAGCACAGCCTAGCTTCCCTTAGGTCATCAGATTAGCCAGTGACTAAAACAGAACAGAACCCTTGGCTCCGTTCTGGGACTACTTTAGCTCTTCACTGCGATGGGGTTTTCTGGGAACTGATGTCATCCCTCAGGTTGGAAGTGGAAGAGAGGGACATGACACACTTCTCTCATTTCTCCTCTATCTAAAATTAGGGGAATGGTTGGGCATTGGGAAAGCTGTACTGTGTGACTAAGAAAGGAACTATTGGAATGTGGCAAAATGTCAATAAATAAATGCAATCATCATTCAAGAGATGATTATGAATAGTTATCTAGACGGTAGGATTTCAAGTGATTTCTACTTTCTTCCTTATCCTTTTCTATATTAGCATGTACTAGTTACATAATTTTATTAAATGTTTATTTTTTCTTTAAAAAAATAAACAACTGAGAATCCTCAGTAAAAAGACCAATCTCAGTAATGGGGGTGGGCAGTGTGGGGAGGAAGAAAAACAGGCTTTTGAGCTGGATCTGGGTTGCCATCTTTATTTTGTTTTGTGACATTGAACAAGTCACATATGCCCCTGAGCCTCAGTTTCCCAATTGAGAAATGGAAAGACCACCACCCACCTCACAGGACTGTCGTGAAGGTTCCTAAAGATTCAACACGTTAAGAAGCCCAGGTAAGGGCCTGGCTTGTGGCAAAGTCAATAAACGCTCATGCCCTTCACGGGGGCGTTACTGATGCAGTCTCGCAAGCTTCAGACAAGCCCTGCTGCCTCCTCTGCTCACAGCTCTGGAGCCATCGGGGATGCTCGTGACAGCTGCGCCCCTCAGTGTGCGGGCGGGGCCATCCGGAGACACTGGGTGCCTAATGTGGGGAGGCAGTCCTGTCAGAATCGCTGGGGGTTAGTCAACCCGCCTTCAGGGTTTCTGACAGGATGTTTTGATAAAATAAATCTATTTTAAGTGACTGCAATGAAATACTAACCAGTTTCTGAAAGGCTTTTAAGATGTTTTTAAGAAGTTTCAGATCAAAGGCCCTGGGAAGGCTGACTTCGTGCGTTAAATATTTAGTACTGATTCAGCCACTTGAGAGCTCAGGCATTTTGACATTGCAAGAGGGAGAAAGCACATTCCAGCTGGGGCCACATTCATGTTAAAGACACAGGTGACAGACTCAGCACCAAGGGGCCTATCTCCTGGCTCCTTTTGGGTGGAAGGTTGGAGGAGGTGACCTCAAAGGCGGTCCACCTAAGGATCCAGGATCTGAGAGAATTATTCATGTTCCATAGGGACTGGGCAAGCAGGCCTCTCAGTGAGCCCTGACAGCAGGGATCTGCCTTCCCAGCTGCCACCACTGGTCTCAGCGCCTGTCACTCTGCCCTCTGCCACTTGGAGCCTGCCAACTGCCCAATGCCTGCAACATGCTTTGCAGTCCAGCTGGGAGATACTGTCCTCAAGACCACACGTGGCTCACAGAGTCCTGACAGGCAAGCCTCGGTGTGAAGAAGAGATTGCAAAAAGGCCCAATGCAAGTCAGCAGCGTGGCTGGGGCTGGTGTCAAGAACTCCTATGTGGCAGTTCCAAGGTATTTCAGATATAGCACACTGTCCCTTCAATGACAAACAGTCACCTGCGGGCGGACGTGAGAGGAAGAGGAAGGAACTGAGAATGAGGTGGGCAGTGTTTCTTGACATATACAAAGTCATAGCCACCTTCTGAAATCTGGGAGAAATCACTAATCCTCTCCCAGAAAAATGCACATACATTTACCACATTTGGCATCTAGTATTGTGGAATTTGAGCACCCCTTAAAACCTATCTTTGAACCTCAGGTTGCATAACCGCAATTTAGAGTCACAGTAGTTCTAGTCAAGCCTAGAGCATATAACTTGGAGTTTCCCAGGTGACTTAGAGAAGAGTGGTGTGACACAGTGGAAGCAGCACAGGGGCTAGTGTCAGACAAGCCTGAGTTACACGTGTGCTCAGGAGCAACATAATATTAAGTAATTAATATTTCTCTGATGCTCATTTCCTATTTTTAACATAGGCTAATATTACCTCATGGAACTATTGGGAATTTAAGTGGACTAATACATGTGAATCATTTATCAGAGCACCTGGTTTACATTAGACTTTTGGTGGATACACAGTCCCTATCCATTTTAACCTTCTCTCTACTTCCAGAGAAACCCTCATGGATCCCTCCAGCAGCATCATCCACTCTGGCTGTCCGCCATGCAACTACACTTTAGACTTTAGGAGGGCAGAGATCATGTCTATCATGCTCACAACTGCTACCTCTGCATAGTGTATATAGAGTAGCGACTGATATATGATAGGGGCTCAATACAGATCAAGTTAAAGAATTTAAAGAACAAATAAATGGACAGGCTGGATACACAACAATTTCCAGAGAGTGTGCATGGCAGCAAAGAAAGCAATTATCCTGGGTAAACTGCAAATAATGCGTTTGGCCACAGGCTATAAGTGTTTCAGGGACCTCCAAAAGTACAGGTTTAGGAAACCGGGATTCTGACAAGGCAACGCAGAGGAAGCTCTGTCTATTTGGCTCTACTCATTTTTTCATCTCTTCCACCAGTGTCACAGGCCTTGCCTTTTCCCGCACGGCAAGTTGAGGAGCTGCAGTTCCGCCAAAGCACACCGAGTAAGTAAAGTTAGGATGATGTTACCAAGTGGGACAGTAGAAAGAAGCAAAAGTTGGTAGCCCCTGCCTGCCTCAGTCTCCACTCTGATACTGCCTGCACCTGGAAGACCAGCCGTGTTCGGTTCCTAGCCCATTCCTGACGATGCAGGGAGTACAGAAGCCGCCTTAGTCTTCCCTACAGTGGGATCTGTTTTAGGCTAGAATACACTCCTGGAGTTGAGTCCCAGATCCTTACACACCGATGGGGTCAGAGTTGGCTACAGTGCTTTTCTTGGAACACAAGGTCAGTCTCAGCCTAAACCTGGAAAGCCCCACTTCAGATCCTTACCATCTCTTCTCCTAGAGACTGGACTATGCTTGTGGGCCCTAGAGAGTGGTGATGAATGGAGGGTAGGTAAGGCAATAAGTTATCACTCACCTGTCTTTCAATACCAACTGCTGCTTGGAAGTTCTTCCTGTTATGACTGAACCTCTTAGTGAGTCTGCCAAACATTTCTGGGTACTGAATGTCCTGGTTGAATGTAAACATTCCCCAGAATCCCCTTCTTCCCCATTTTGGTGGCTCTACTGCTCACCAGCGTAAAGAAGCCAGAACCTAGACATAGAGCTTGATTCCCCTCTTTTCCCTCATCTATTATATTCAATTAGCCACAGGTTCTGGGAATTTTAACTCCAAGATAGTTTGTGCATTTATCAACTCTTTTTCATTTTTTTTTTTACTGCTGTTTACTTGTTAGAGTACTCCTTAACAAGGTTCTCTACCACCATCCACATAGAAGCCCAGGGGTACTTAATATAAAATTAATTTGACCCATCATTCACGTGCCCCAACATTGACAATAGCACCATGACCAGAAATGAAACAGAACAAGACAAAACCCTAGGCTCTTTCTTCCATTCTAGTTTCTCTGTGTGCCTCCTAAGCCCCTTGACTGTGTGCCTTTAAAACTCCACGACTGACTCCTTCCCTGACTCCACAGAAAGAGAATAGAAAACATGTGCTGTCCCAGGTGGGAACAGCTGCTCTGGGAGGTAGTGAGCTCTCCAGACTTTAATGCATGTCTGTAGAGCCTGGATAGTCACTTCTGGGATGTCCTGAAAAAGCTCTGCTCTTGGATGAGAGTCTAGTTTTACATCCTGCTCAGTCATTCAGTCGTGCTGGACTCTTTTGTGACCCATGGACTGTAGCCCACCTGGCTCCTCTGTCCATGGGATTTTCCAGGCAAAAATACTGGAGTGGGTTGCCATTTCCTCCTCCAGGGGATCTTCTCAACACAGGGGTCAAACCCTGTCTCTTATCTCCCCTGCATCAGCAGGCAGATTCTTTACCACTGAGCCACCTGGGAAGTCCCTGTTATATGTCTTATGAAGGCAAATTCTGTCCTGAGGAGACTTCCAGGGGTTTCAGAATAGCGTGTACTTTGGGGACAATAACACAACCTCCTTCTCTCCCCCAACACACACATTGACATCTGCATGAGGAGACCCCATCTCAGGAAAGCTGCTTCTCCTCTGAGACCAGCCTGACCCACAGCCAGCTAAGTGGGAGGCTGTGCTGGCATTTTTTCCTGTGGTCAATGTAATCAGTACAGACATTCCAAGTGAATAATTTAGGCATCCTAAAATAAACCAACTCGAGCCAAGATTGTCGAATGTGGTTGTCTACCTTGATCATAGTAAGCAGGTAAATATCAGACCTCACTCCCTTTTTCTGTAAACACAGCTTTTTAGGCACTGTTTACCAAGCGATGAGAAAGAGACAAAATCTTAAGGATAACAAAAACAAATACTTCATATCTGTGTAGTTCTTCACAAATTCAACATGCTTTTAAGTTATAGTTACCAATTGAGAAACTGGTATCAAATGTGTATCAGGCAATATGGCAACTGCTTTATAGACATTATTATTATTTTTTCTAATCACAGGCTTTTGAGACAAATTATTTAGGTCTACATCCCAACTCCACCTCTTACTAACTACGTGATCTTGAAAGTCAAAGTGTTAGCTGCTCAGTCGTGTCTGACTCTTTGCGACCCCATGGACTGTAACCTGCCAGGTTCCTCTGTTCATGGAATTCTCCAGGCAGGAATACAGGAGTAGGTTTCCATTTCCCTAGGCAAATTAATTAATCTCTCTGTACCTCAGTTTCTCAAACTATAAAATGAACAGAGTACCAGAATATGTCTCAAGAAGTTGTGAGAATTATACAAGACACTTACATCAGGAGGTTACCTTGCATTTTGCGTGACACATATAAGCACTCAATAAATTTTAACTTTGCTTTACATTACTCCTGACAAATACCATGAAAATTAAAGGGTTATTTTTCCAAACTGTGCAGGTGAAGAAACAGGCTGAACAATGTGAAATAAGTTGCTTAATTGGGTCATGAATTAGTGGTGAAGCTGGGATTCAAATGCTGATCTGACTCCAAAACCTCTACATTCTCTTTCCTTTTGAAAGAGTGGCATGGTGGTTGTTACTACTGTGGCTATTGTCACTATGATCATCACTAGTAACATTAATAATAATGCCTTCTCACAAGGGCATAGCACTTTCAATCTCTCTGTACCTCAGCTTCCCAATCTATAAAATGGACAGAGTAATAGAATATGGCTTAACAGGTTCTTGCGAGAATTATACAAGATATTTACATACCTTGTATAGATACATTATCACAGTATTACAAACCTTAGGCCTATAAATAACTCCATGGAACTTCAGCCACCTTCCCCATCCCAGGATAGGAGCAATCTCTGTGGCCCCCTCAACAGGTGATCACCTGTCCAAGCCGGACCCAGTTGGTTCTGAGAGGAAATTACCAAAAAGGGTCATTCCTGGAGAGGGCAGAGACACAATTACATGTGGGATGCTTTGGTATTGAGGGATATCTCAGACAGGGAAACACACCTATCACTCTTCCTGTCCATATTCGTGCCCTCAGACTGCACAGAGGGAGGGTCCTGGAGAAGGAGGCCTTCTGAGACCTCAGGAAGGGCAGGTGTAAGGAGAAAGCAGTCAAATGAGCTTCATGCTCTCAGAGATAACTAAGGAGAAGCAGGAGCCCAGAGTAAGAACAAGCACCAAAAGAATCTGGAGCCTTGTCCCGTGGTTGCTTGTACCACCATCTGCTACCTTGTTCCCCAGTCTGTACCTGCAGGGTGTAACAGAAAACCCTGAAATAGAAGAGGGCCTCTGGGCTTGTTTTGGCAAAGACGTGGAGAAGCTAGGACTGAATCAGCCTCCCCAAGTAAGTTAAAGGCAGGAAGCCAAGGAGAACAAGAGTGGGAGCAGAGTCACAGAGAAGAGGGAGGCAGGCTGGGTCAAGAGAGAAGCCAAGAAGGAGGCAAGATAGAGCCTCAGGAGGCATCTTTGCCTTGGGAAGAAACCCTGGAGACTCAAAAGATGAAGTGAGTGCCCCCACAATTCTACCAGATCCCCAGGGTGACAGAGAGCAGTCAGTGACAGTGTCCACGCAGAACAGAGAGCGTGCATTTTGAAGTCAGACAAACCTTGGCACAAAACCCTGGTGCTACCTCTTGTTAGTTATGAGCTCAGGCAAGTAAGTTAATCTGAGTCCTGGTTTCTTCATCTGTGTAAGGAAATAACAGTAGCAACCTACTCTTAGTCCTGAAGATGAAATGATTATATGAGATATGGTAAAAACAGAGCCTGACACATAGGGTACGGGGGGAAAAAATGGTAAGTAATATGAATAAAAAGCTTCCTCTTTGTCAAATGCAAAGAACATAAGATTCCCAATCAGGAAATCTAGATTATTCTGCAGGAGGCCACATATTTCTTCTGTTTTTAGGCCTCAGCTTCCTCAGCTGGGAAAGGAAAGTGTTAGAAGACTATTCATTCAGGGTCTTTCTAGGTCTAAATTTGCATGACTTCAGCCAGTTGCAATACAGGCATCATGAATGAGAGAAAGAGATGAAAACTCACTGCCATTTATCCCAACTCCTGTAAAATGTCAGCATGGACAATGTCAAGCTTGGGTAATATTCTGCTGACTTAGATAGACAAAGTTAGGAAACTCTTAAATGTGTATGAATATTATTGAATGAAAAAGAGAATGTTAATTCAAGTGACTGCAGTCAAAATAATATCTTATTATCCACATTAAACGTACAAAATACGCTAGAAACTACCTTTCCTATAACACAGAATTTGGAGAACACCTCTGTTCTCTTTTCAGCAAATAACTGTCTTTTGATGACAAAGTTTGGTAGATAAGTCAGAGAAATCAAATTATATTGGGGGATAAAGTTAAATAATTTAGAAAAAAAAAGTCCAGCATTTAATAAATTAATCCAATCCAAGGCACAGTAAAGAATTTTTATGTTTCCTTCTCTGAAATGATATCTATTTAAGAAGGCAAAGAAGAAATCTGAATGTTTTCATCAGTTTCTCCTTTAAAGAGAGATGTGAATTAATATATCTATTCAATGAAAAAATTCTTGAGAACAACTGAACGATCACAAAGAGAAATAAAATCCACGTTATAGCATATAAAAGTATTTCACTCCTTTGTATAGCTGAATACTAATCCATTGCATGGCTATACAATGGATGATGATTGCAGCCATGAAATTAAAAGACACTTGCTCCTTGGAAAGAAAAGATATGACAAACCTAGATAGCCTATTAAAAAGCAGAGACATCACTTTGCCAACAAAGGTCCATATAGTCAAAGCTATGGTTTTACCAGTAGTCATGTACAAATGTGAGAGTTGGACCAAACAGAAGGCTGAGCGCCAAAGAATTGATGCTTTTGAACTGTGGTGCTAGAGAAGACTCTTGAGAGTCTGTTGGACTGCAAGGAGATCAAATGAGTCAATCCTAAAGGAATTCAACCCTGAATATTCATTGGAAGGACTGATGCTGAAGCTCCAATATTTTGGCCACCTGATGCAAAGAGCCAACTCATTGGAAAAGACTCTGATACTGGGAAAGATTGAAGGCAGGAAGAGATAACAGAGAATGAAATGGCATCACAAACTCAGTGGACATGAGTTTGAGCAAACTCCGGGAGATGGTGAAGGACAGGGAAGCCTGGCATGCTGCAGTCCATGGGTCACAAAAAGTCAGACACAACTGAGCAACTTGAACAACAACATGGACATAAAATACTAATTATTTGTCCATTAATTAATGGGCATTTGGTTGTTTCTATTCTTTGATTATATGAGTACTTTGATTATATGACTAATGCTGCTATAAATGTTTATGTGCAAGTCTTTGTGTGAACATGACTTTCAGTTCTCTTGAAAATATGCCTAAGTGTGGAATTGCTGAGAAATAGAGTAACTCTATGCTTAACATTTTCAGGAACTACCAAATGTTTTCCAAAGCATCTATACTATTTTATATTCCCATCAGCAATGGGTTTCAATTTCTCCACATTCTCCCCAACCCTTGTTATTATCTGTCTTGTTTTGTTAAAGCCATTATAGAAGCTGGGGTGCAATATTTTATTGAGGTTTTGATTTGCATTTCCCTGATAGCTAATGATGCTGCATTTTCCTGTATGTCCTCACACACCACTTACCTTCTTTGGGGAAATGTTTATTTAGATCCATTGTCCATTCTTAAGTTGGACTTTTTGCTGTTCTACTAAGTTGTCAGTTTTCTTTATATGTTTTTTGATGCAAGTCTCTTTTCAGATATATGTGACTTGAGTTTATTTTCTTCCATTTTATAGCTTGTCTTTTCACGTTCTTAATGGTATCATTTACAATTTTTCAATTTTAATAAAGTCCAATTCATCTTTTTGCTACTTGGGCTTTTGGTGTCATATCTAAGAAATCATTGCCTAGCATAATATCACAAAGATATAGTCCTGCATTTTCTTCTAAGAATTTGACAGTTTTACCTCTTGCAGATAGATTCACATTGTTTGGGGTGCATGGGCTTCTCATTGCAGTGGCTTCTCTCGTTGTGGAGCGCGGGCTCTAGGTGCTTGGGCTTCAGTAGTTGTGGTTCTCAGGCTCTAGAGCAAGGCTTAGTTGCCCCACAGCACATGGGATCTTCCCCAGCCAGGGATTGAACCCGTGTCCCCTGCATTGGTAGGCAGATTCCTAACCACTGAACCACCAGGGAAGTCCCCAGAGTGAATTTCTTGAAAGTAAAATTGCGGAGTCTGAATCAATTTTGAGGTCAAAAACATGTTGTAAGTTGCTTCAAAATCCTACCTTTTTTGAGACCATTTTTAAGCCAAATAAATTTTAAAAGGCCAAACGTTGTAACCAGTGATTTGTTTTCTTAAAACCAAAACAATCTTTCTGAAAGCTAGGAAATAGGATTCTAGGAAAATGTTTAGTTCATTTATCAAGTCTCCCTGCAGCAGGATATTTTTGTTAGAAAACGGATAATAATGATTTGTAACTGATTCTATTTTCCTTTCCCTGAGAGCCTTTACGAAGTCACCCACCATGGCCACATTTCTGAGTTTCTAGTCACTTTATAACACTTTTGTCATTTAGGAATGGCCAAGAGATAATGTCAGAACTAGCTGATGATTTTGATTCCTTTTTCCCCCTTTCTCTTTTCCTTTTTATATTGGTAGATGGTGATTTATTCCAGGTAAGATGATCCCCAAGAGACATCTAAGCAGTGGCATCAGTACTGGGGACTCAGCCTGGGACTAACCATCAGCCACAGTTTTCCCCAAACTATTTCCCTTGACAGACCCAGACCTTTCCTCTCTGCACTCCCAAACCTCCATCTCTACAGCCTTTAGCCAATCTTGAACATGACCTTCTAGATATCTTTCCATTTTGTACCTTCTACCACGTCACCGATGTCCTTCTTCTCACCCATTAAGTGTCCCACAAGAGAACTCAAATACAACCTCATCTATACATTTTTTTCTGGTTCCCCAGCTTGAGTTAGGGGTCTCTTCCATGTTCCTACAAGTTCCTTTCCCACTACTTATCAAGCAAACACCTTGGTTTCTTCCATTCTGGTATTACCACTTGTGAATAGTGTAATCTTGGAAAAGTTACTTAACCTCCCTATGCCTCAGTTTCTTCATCTGCAAAATGGGGATAATAGTAGTATCTGCTTCATAAGGTTGTTGAGTTGACTAAGTGAGATAATATATATGAGGAAGGAAGAGTTGCCTTAAGCAACTGGCCCAAGGTTACACAGTTAATGAGTAGCAGAGTCAGGGTTCTGTGGCTCACACTACTGATTTAGGCATCTAATTTCCTTCTCATTGCCTTGTAGGTGTCCAGTTAATGTCTGCAGAAAGAGTAGACAAATAAGCAAACCTTGCAGATAGGTCTGGGAGTGATAGGCAGTGGGTTGCAGTGGACAACTTAGGGGTCAGAAGCTGGGCTTCCAGCCAGAGCCGTCCCACTATCTCACTGGGTGACTCAGGAAATTTACCTCCTGTCTCTAGGCCCAGTGTAAAGAGGGGTAAGTTTGCAAACGTTGTTAGCAGCTGAGCCTATTCTTCAAACCAAGTTTATGAGGAAGGCCAGTAAGTAGGAGCTGCTCCGGTATGTATGGCAAAGAAGGGCAAGAGATGCCAATCCCCTGGCCTCTTAGAGGCCCCTCTTTCTTCTTCCTCAGTGGTCCTAAGGTACTGTTCAGGGCCCAGATCTTTCCTTAGAGCTACAGGGACCATGGTTTTAAAGCTCCAGATTCTTCTTGGCTTTGACATTCTATGACTCACATAAAAGAAATGACCTTGGGCCCTAATGTTAGACATTTTCTGCTTCAACAATATGGAAATGTGCTTCAGAGGAAGAAACAAAATATGACCACATAGAGTGGTACCAAGAAGGAATTTTGGCTGTAGCAGAATGACTCTTCTACCTATAAATACCTAGTCCTATAAATACCCAAAATACAAAATATTTCCTAAATCTATGAATAGTAGATAGATACTGAATGAATATCAGAAGAATAATAAGCATTTTAAGAGAAGTAGAGTATATTATAGATGCATAAGGCAGAGCTCTCAGAACAGTCTATCAGGGAAAAATTCCATGAAGAAGTGATGTTCAAATTGGATCTGAAAGCAGAATATGAAGTAGTTAGGCCAAAGGCCACAGAGAAATAATATTTCAGGTAGAGGGGCCAGTGTGTATACAAGTGAGGGAGAGAATCTGTGGCTCATAGAATAAACTGTAGGAAGGCTAGTGTGGTTAGGGTACAGGCAGCAAAGTAAGAGGGTATAAGAGAAGTTGAAGAAGCAGGCAGATGCCAGATTATGTAGGATCTTACAAACCATGTTAAAGGTGTATTTTATCTTAAACAGAGGCCAAGGTGTTCTATGGGCCATTTTCATGGATACTGAAATCCCTCAACATAGTGGCAGCAGTGTAGTGGAAAAAATAATTATGGATCAAAGTCCTCCACATTTGAGGGAGGTGTCCAAGAAGTGAGCAGACAACAGAAATGAGAAGTGGAGTGGGTCATACAGACTGATAGCATAAAGTTCAAAATGTGTCCTTTTACACGATGTCTTTTTTAAAGCGAAGGGAAAGAATGATCCAGAGCTTCCCTGGTGGCTCAGTAGCAAAGAACCTGCCTACCAATGCAGGAGACGCAAGTTTGATCCCTGGGTCAGGAAGATTCCTGGAGAAGGAGATAGCAACCTACTTCAGTATTCTTACCTGGGAAATCCCATGGACAGAAGGAGCCTGGCAGGCTATAAACCATGGGGTCTTAAAGAGTTGGACACGACTTAGCACCTAAACAACAGCAACAACAAAGAATCCTCTAAAAGCAGCAATTTCTTAGCAAGAAGGATGCCATCTGACAATCTAGATGGGAGGTTACTCTGTCTCTTGGTCAGGACCACAGAGTCAGTGAAGAAGTGAGAGGAACACAAGGATGGGACTTTCTGGCAGCCATGTAATGCTGACAGAGCTATGTGAGTAGAATAGAAAGTGAGAGAGCCTGGAGGCCTCACATCTTGTGCTCTTTGGCTAAGGAAGAAGTTGTAATTTCTTAAGAGAACTTGGTAGGTAGAACCAGGGCACTGGCAGCAGAGATAAGGAAGAGACAGTGTCTTTTTTTTTTTTTTTCAGGCAAGGCTTTATTGGGGGCCCTGCTGGAACAGGGGGAGTGAGAACAAACAGCCGGCTCCCTTGCTTGCTTGCTCCCCAAGGTGGGTGAGCTTGTCCCTCATATGGGGCGAGGGTAGGGGTGTGTCCAGGAGCTGGGCTGGAGGGGTGGCTTCAGAATTTTGCCCACACACTAGGTGGTGTTCTGCACAGGAAGAGAGAGAGTCTAAGAAAATTGAGTTGTAGCCTTGATCACATTTGGTGACAGAATAGTATGTGAGGAGTGAATACAAAGGTTAAATAGGACAGGTTTCTGACATGGGCAACAGGAGTGATGGTGAGGCATTCACTGAACTGGGGAAACCCCAGGTTTGGAACAGGCGTGTGGTAGTGTGGATCAGCCTCTGCAGCTTGAGGTGTATCAGACATGCATCTCCGTGTTTGAGCAGAGGGAGAATCCAGGGTCATGTTTCTTGCCATCTCCTCTTCAGGCCCATGTTCACCCAGAGCTGAGATTTAGAATCGATGGGTTATCTGGATTATAGGGTAGGTTGGAAGTCCCTCAGCCAGATGCTGAGGGGATGTATCTGCCTTCAATATATTTGGATTCTTTTTGGAGGGAATATAAAAACTATGCCAAGAGCAATGTGACTAGTGAAGTGGCCTGCTGGAAGGGAGCCCAAACCACTAAGCCCTTTTTAATTTAGAGTATCTGATCAGGACAAGGTTTGGTGCAGATGGGGGTCCATAGAACTCTCCTGAGAGGTAGATTAGAGACTGATAATTGAGATTACTGACTTCCAACAATTACTCATTTTAAAACTCAGCCAAAAAGATGTAATTATTTTTCATACATTTGTTTGGTCATGTTGCCAGCTGCAACTCCATAGTGTTTTACTTCAAAGGGGAAGAAAGAACAAAAGGAGAAGGAATAAAAAGAATGGAAGGTGACTGCCTTATATTTGAAGATATCATGCTTATCAGAACTGTACTGGCCTCTCTAGTCTCTCTTCTGCTGTATTACTTTGTGTTCCTTGACTTTCCTGCCCATCAGGTCATGAGATCCTGGCCTTTCCACACAAGTCCATGCAAGGACTGTAGTGGAACCTGCCAAGTTTCATATCTCAAATTCTTCCAGAGCTCCTTATACTCATCTACTCTGCTTCTCTTCATCCTTACCTAGCTTTCTGGCTTTCTCTGATTTTTACCACATTCTCTATCCTCTTCAGCTTTATAATTTTGCATTTTTTGTTTTTTTGGTCTGACTCCCAAATTCTTAGTTTGCTTTAGATTCTGAAAAATCTTTCAAGACATGGCTTTTGGAATCTGCTCTCTGCCACCAGACCATTCTCACTGTGACTTTGCTGATCTGGGAGCCGATCTCACCAGAAGGGGTTAGAGTCCTGATGAGAGTTCCTATTGCCCAGGGTCCTCACTGTAGAGCCCCACCTAGTCAGACCCTTCCCTAGAAAGCAGTCCATTTTTAAAATTTTGTCCTTGCCATATGGCTCTCCCTCACTCATCATGTATTTCAACTAGCCATTATTTAAAACTTTATGATCCTAATGAACAAGATGGAGAAATGGGGGCAGGGACTACATTTTATTTAATTCTAGATCTCTTATGGTATGTGGTACATAAGGGATTCTAAATTAAATTGAACTAAATTGAATTGAATTGAGTTGACTTAGAGGCAGGTAAAATCCTGTTCACTTAGGGAACTTATTCTACTGGGGTAAGCAGCATAATCAAACCTGAAAATCAATATAAAAATGCCATATTAGTCATTCCACAGAAGTCTCTGATAATACATATGGATCTCTGTCTTTAGTCTCAGGTCTTAGCCTGTTAAACATTTGTATCCTTGCCTTAAACTAATACTTGAAAAATATATTCTTTAAAAATTCTGAGTGATGTCACTAATATTACAGATAAGAAAATCCAAAACTCCAAATGATCACAGCAGCCTATAAAAAAGAACTAAAACCAGTAAGTTGAAACTTAGGATAAGAGTAACAGGTCACACTTATACTTGTGAAATTTACTAATGTAGGCCAACATGGTACACTGGATTGGTTTCTGGGGACAAAATACAATATTAGTGGGAAAACTGACAAAATCTACATATTATTCTACAGTTTAGCTAATAGTGATGTGCCAATGTTAATTTACTAGTTTTGATTAATTTTTCATGGTTATATAAGATTTTAACATTAGAGAAAACTGGGTGAAGGGTATGTGGGAACTCTATAAATTTAAAATTATTCTAAAATTAATATTTATTTTAAAAAGACCATCCAATAAATAATAGTTTTATTTAAAGAACAACAATAAAAATTTTACTACAGAAGGCCTCATTGTTTAAAGAAGCTAATGGTGGTTCAGTAGTAAAGAATCCTCCTGCCAGTGCAGGGGACACAGGTTCTATCTCTGATCTGGGAAGATCCCACATGCCACAGAACAACTAAGCTCGCGCACTGCAGCTACTGAGCCTGTGTTCTAGAGCCTGGGAGCCACAGCTACTGAGCAACACACCACAGCTACTGAAACCCACACACCAGGGCCCAGTGCTCCACAACAAAAGAAGGCGATGCAATGAGAAGCCCGCACAGTGCAAAGAAGGTAGCCCCTCCTCACTGCAACCAGAGAAAACGTCGTGTAGCAACAAAGATTGAGCACAATGGAAAGTAAATAAATTAAGAAGCTAATGTAAATTCTGGCTACTTTCCTAGAAATCCAGTATTCAGAACAAGAGAGGCAATGGTTCTTTTCTACCGTGGGATTCTTAGATCACATGCATAGTTTTATATTCAGTTCTGGCATCTTTACCATCACTGACATTATTAGCCTTCATTGTCTGTGACACCCAGGACGCTGAGTATTTCTCAGAGACAAGCTGTGTTTGGTATTCATCTTTCTGTCTTTGGCACCCAAGACCAAGCCTGACAAAGGTGTTTGCTAGATATTTATAGTATTGAGGAATGACTTTGGAAAAATTTAGTAAATAACTGTATATGTGACTATTAATAGAATATTTCCTTATCCAGGACTGGTTTAGAGTTCATCCTTTGGGGTCCACAAAAGCATGGCTTGAAATCCCAGCTACATAACATAGAAAAATTAATCTCATTGTATCTCAGCTTTTAAAAATGCAAATGGTAGAAGATACTACTTATATCTCAGAGCTTAAACACTTCCTTCTAAGTGAAGCCTTCACCCCAAAACGTCTCCTTTTTCCTGATTAATTTTTTCAACAAAGTTTGTCTCTTTCTACAAGAATGTAAGCTCCATGAAGGCATGGATTTATGCTTGTTTTCATTGCTGTATCCCCAGAGTTTAGACAAGCTGGTTACATGGGGTCAGACATCATTCAACAGTAGTGCTAACTGTTTAACAGGGGTGTTGTGAAGACTGAATGACAGATGTATACAAAGTTCATAGCATTGTGTTTGGCACATGCTAAGCACTCAATAACTTCCACTATTATAAAATAAAGGGCAGAGTAAGAGGCAACATTCGGTTCAGTTCAGTCATTCAGTCATGTCCGACTCTTTGCGACCCCATGAACGGCAGCACACCAGGCCTCCCTGTCCATCACCAACTCCCGGAGTTTACCCAAACTCATGTCCATTACAACAAGCTAAAATGTGACTCAGAACATAACAACAGGATATCATCAACATTTGAACCATAATTTACGTTGAAATTGGAAGGGATGCTTGAAATAATCTGGTCTGACTCTGTAAGGCCCATAGAGAAGTGTTCTTCCCAAGGTCAAAGAGGTAGCCAATGGCAGAGCCTAGACAATATTATTCTCACATAAGTGATTTTCCAGTGATTTCCAAAATACACTATCAGAGTATTTTCTTTGTTAGACACTTCCTTTTGGCAAGTATCCCTAGGTATGGGAATGGCTCTTTCCATCTAGTGCTTTCAAAACATACACACATATACACACAAGTTACATGTTCCTTTACTCCAACGACATGAAAATAATGCCATACTTCACTATGTCTGACAGTACAAGAGCTGCATGATTTAAAAACTCATGTTAGTCAGTTAAAATCTAATTCTGCCTATGCTGGAATGAGAGTATTGATAAATCCTATTCCCAAAAAACACACATCAAGCTGGACAAGATTGACACAAATAACATTAGTGTTTTGAAAATTGACCAAATTGACAACAATCTCAAAACTACTATGTTTTAAAAGCAGCTGAATTTCAGGTAATAAGAATGAGAATCAATGACGTTCTGTCCTGGATTCATTCTACTTTCCCCCTGCTTGGTGAATTCTAGAAACAGGCCAGGCTGTGAGGATTGGCAGCTTCTCTGTGAGATTGAAGGGACCCAGTTAATTTGGAGAAATAGGCAGTGCCTGGACACAGGAACACTATCTGTGGGCAAATGAGGAAGGCCCACAGTTACACAGTGAGAACAAGTATATTCCTGGCTGAGATGGGTGCAGGCACAGTAGAGATATGAGAAGAAGCCTAAAGCAGCAACCCATACCTGGAAAACCTTGAGGTTCCACAAATGTCCACAAAAATCACAGCATAAAAGGCGAAGTGAAAGCCAGGGCAGACCTGAAAACTGCCTGAACCTTGGGTTCCCCACTCCCACACAGGGATCCAATGTCAGAGAACACAAGTCTTAAAGGCTCAGGGTGGATGAGCACAAACTCCATCTGATCATCACTGACTTACACAGACACCAGTATGACTCCCTAGGAATTCAGCCTTGAAAAGAAAAAAGAAAAAACTGAGTACAGGCATTGGAGAAAGGTGCCAAGATAATTCAAGGGTAAGTTCAGTTCAGTTCAGTCACTCAGTCATATCTGACTCTTTCTGACCCCATGGACTGTAGCACGCCAGGCTTCCCTGTCCATCACCAACTCCTGGAGTCCACCCAAATCCATGTCCATAGAGTCGGTGATGCCATCCACCCATCTCATCCTCTGTTGTCCCCTTCTCCTCCTGCCTTCAATCCTTCCCATCATCAGTGTCTTTTCCAATGAGTCAGTTCTTCATATCAGGTGGCCAAAGTATTGGAATTTCAGCTTCAACATCAGTACTTCCAATGAATTTTCAGGACTGATTTCTTTTAGGATTGACTGGTTGGATCTTCTTGTAGTCCAGGGGACTCTCAAGAGTCTTCTCCAACACCAGAGTTCAAAAGCATCAGTTCTTCAGTGCTCAGCTTACTTTATAGTCCAACTCTCACATCTCTACATGACTACTGGAAAAACCATAGCCTTGACTAGACGGACCTTTGTCGGCAAAGTAATGTCTCTGCTTTTTAATATGCTGTCTAGATTGGTCACTGTTTCCATTGTTTCCCCATCTATTTGCCATGAAGTGATGGGACCGGATGCCACAATATTAGTTTTCTGAATGTTGAGCTTTAAGCCAACTTTTTCACTCTCCTCTTTCACTTTCATCAAGAGGCTCTTTAGTTCTTCTTCACTTTCTGCCATAAGGGTAGTGTCATCTGCCTATCTGAGGTTACTGATATTTCTCCTGGCAATCTTGATTCCAGCTTGTGCTTCATCCAGCCTGGCATTTCACATGGTATACTCTGCATAGAAGTTAAATAAGCAGGGTGACAACATACAGCCTTGACATACTCCTTTACTGGTTTGGAATGAGTCTGTTCTTCCATGTCCAGATCTTACTGCTGCTTCTTGACCTGCATACAGATTTCTCAGGTGGTCTGGTATTCCCATCTCTTGAAGAATTTTCCACAGTTTGTTGTGATCCACAAAATCAAAGGTTTTGGCCTAATCAATAAAGCAAAACTAGATGTTTTTCTGGAACTCTCTTGCTTTTTCGATGATCCAGCAGATGTTGGCAGTTTGATCTCTGGTTTCTCTGCCTTTTCTAAATCCAGCTTGAACATCTGGAAGTTCACAGTTCACGTACTGTTGAAACCTGGCTTGGAGAAATTTGAGCATTACTTTTCTAGTGTGTGAGATGAATGCAATTCTTGGTAGTCTGAACATTCTTTGGCATTGCCTTTCTTTGGGACTGGAATGAAAACTGACATTTTCCAGTCCTGTGGCCACTGCTGAGTTTTCCAGATTTGCTGGCATATTGAGTGCAGCACTTTCATAGCATCCTCAACTGGAATTCCATCACCTCCACTAACTTTGTTCATAGTGATGCTTCCTAAGGCCCACTTGACTTCTCATTTCAGGGTGTCTGCCTCTAGGTGAAAGATCACACCATCATGGTTATCTGGGTTATGAAGATCTTTTCTATATAGTTCTTCTGTGTATTCTTGCCACCTTTTCTTGATATCTTCTGCTTCTGTTAGGTCCATACCATTTCTGTCCTTTATTGTGCCCATCTTTGCATGAAATATTCCCTTGGTATTTCTACTTTTCTTGAAGAGATCTCTTGTCTTTCCCATTCCATCTTTTTCCTCTATTTCTTTGCATTGATCACTGAGGAAGACGTACTTATCTCTCTTTGCTATTCTTTAGACCTCTGCATTCAAATGGGTATATCTTTACTTTTCTCCTTTGCCTTTAGCTTCTCTTCTTTCTCAGCTATTTTTAAAGCCTCCCCAGACAACCATTTTGCCTTTTTGCATTTCTTTTTCTTGGGGATCGTCTTGATCACTGCCTCCTATACAATGTCACAAACCTCCATCCACAGTTCTGCAGGCACTCAGTCTATCAGATCTAACATCTTGAATCTATTTGTAACTTCCACTGTATAATCATAAGGGATTTGATTCAGGTCATACCTGAATGGTCTAGTGGTTTTCCCTATTTTCTTCAATTTAAGTCTGAATTTGTCAATAAGGAGTTCATGATCTGAGCCACAGTCAGCTCCCAGTCTTGTTTTGCTCACTGTATAGAGCTTCTCCATATTTGGCTGCAAAGAATATAATCAATTTTATTTTGGTATTGACTATCTGATGATGCCCATGTGTAGAGTCGTCTCTTATGTTGTTGGAAGAGGGTGTTTGCTATGACCAGTGCATTCTCTTGGCAAAACTCTGTTAGCCTTTGACCTGCTTCATTTTGTACTCCATGGCCAAATTTTCCTGTTACTCCAAGTAGCTCTTGAGTTCCTACTTTGGTATTCCAGTCCTGTACAATGAAACAACATCTTTTTTGGGTGTTAGTTCTAGAAGGTCTTGCAGGTCTTCATCTTTCAGTTCAGTTCAGTCACTCAGTCGTGTCTGACTCTTTGCAACCCCATGAATTGCAGCACGCCAGGCCTCCCTGTCCATAACTAACTCCTGGAGTTTACCCAGACTCACGTCTATCAAGTCAGTGATGCCATCCAGCCATCTCATCCTCTGTTGTCCCCTTCTCCTCCTGCCCCAAATCCCTCTCAGCATCAGAGTCTTTTCCAATGAGTCAACTCTTCGCATGAGGTGGCCAAAGTACTGGGGTTTCAGCTTTAGCATCATTCCTTCCAAAGAAATCCCAGGGCTGATTTCCTTCAGAATGGACTGGTTGGATCTCCTTGCAGTCCAAGGGATTCTCAAGAGTCTTCTCCAACACCACAGTTCAAAAGCATCAATTCTTCAGCACTCAGCCTTCTTCACAGTCGAACTCTCACATCCATACATGACCACAGGAAAAACCATAGCTTTGACTAGACAGACCTTTGTTGGCAAAGTAATGTCTCTGCTTTTGAATATGATATCTAGGTTGGTCATCATATAACTGTTCAATTTCATCTTCTTCAGCATTACTGGTCAGGGCACAGACTTGGATTACTATGATATTGAATAGTTTGCCTTGGAAATGATCATAGACCATTCTGTCATTTTTGAGATTGCATCCACATACTGCATTTCAGACTCTTTTGTTGACTATGATGACTACTCCATTTCTTCTAAGGTATTCTTAACTACAGTAGTAGATATCAAGGTCATCTGAGTTAAATTCATCCATTCCAGTCCATTTTAGTTTGCTGATTCCTAAGATGTCAATGTTCATTCTTGCCATCTCCTGTTTGACCACTTCCAATTTGCCTTGATCCATGGACCTAACATTCCAGGTTCCTATGCATATTGCTCTTTATAGTGTCGGACTTTACTTCCATCACCAGTCATATCCACAACTGGCTGTTGTTTTTGCTCTGGCTCTGCCTCTTCATTCTTTCTGGAGTTATTTCTCCACTCTTTCCAGTAGCATACTGGGCACCTATCAACCTGGGGATTTCATCTTCCAGTGTCATACCTTTTTGCTTTTTCATACTGTTCACGGGATTCTCAAGGAAGCAATACTGAAGTGACTTCCCATTCCCTTCTCCAGTGGACCACATTTTGTCAGAATTCTCTGCCATGACCCATGCATCTTGGGTGGCCCTACATGGCATGGCTCATATTTTCATTGAACTAGAAAAGGGTGTGGTTCATGTGATCAGTTTGGTTAGTTTTCTGTGATTGTGGTTTTCATTCTGTCAGCCCTCTGATGGTGAAGGATAAGAAGCTTATGGAAGCTTCCTGATGGGAGAGACTGACTGAGGGGGAAACTGGGTTTTGTTCTGATGGGTGGGACCATGTTCAGTAAATCTTTAATCCAATTTTCTGTTGATGGGCCAGGCTGTGTTCCCTTCCTGTTGCTTGACCTGAGGCCAAACTATGGTGGAGGTAATGAAGATAATGGCAACCTCCTTCAAAAGGTCCCATGCATGCACTGCTTTGCCTCCAGCCCTGAAGCAGGCCACCGCTGACCCACGCCTCTGCCAGAGACTCCTGGACACACATGGGCATGTCTGGATCAGTTTTTTGTGGGGTCACTGCTCCTTTCTCCTGGGTCCTGGTGCATAAAAGCTTTTGTTTGTGCACTCCAAGAGTCTGTTTCCCCAGTCCTGTGTAAGTTCTTGTGGTTCTATGGTGGGGTTATTGGCGACCTCCTCCAAGAGGGCTTATGCCATACCCAGGTCTGCTGCACCCAGAGCCCCTGCAGCAGGCCACTGCTGATCCATACCTCCACAGGAGACACTCAGACACAGTTCTGTCTCAGTCTCTGTGGGTTGGGTAAATGCTAGTCTTTTCAACAAGTAGTGCTGCAACAGTTAAATATCCATATGCCAAAAGAAAAATGAACTTAAGGCCCTTACCTCATGCCATATATAAAACATTAATTCAAAATGGATCATGAATTTAAATGTAAGTGAAAACTATGAAAAATTTAGAAGAAGACAGAGAAGAAAATTTCTGTGGCCTTCAGATAGGCAGCTTTTAGATAAGACTCCCAAAGCATGATCCACAAGAGAAAAAATAAGTTGGACTTCAAAAGTTAACAACTTCTATCTCTCAAAGGACATGGTTAAGAAAATGAGTGAAAAGATAAGGTATGGATTAAGGGGAATATTGATAAAGCATGTATCTGACAAAGGAATTGCATTCACAACACATGAATAACCGAAAACTCATTTAAGAACAGAACCCAGTTTGTAAAAAATGGATAAAAAATTTAAACTAACACTCCATTAGAGAAGATATATAAAGGCCAAACAAGCACACGACAAGATAATCATCATAAGTAGTTACTAGGGCAACAAAAATTAAAACCACAATGAGATACAACTACATTCCCACTAAAATGGCTATCCTGAAAAATATAGGTAATTCCAAGTGTTAGCAAGCACATGGAAAACTACAAACCCTCTCTCTGACATTATTAGCAGGAATGCAAAATGGCACTACTAACTTGGAATACCCTGTGACAGTTTTGGGTTTTTTGTTTTGTTTTAAGTTGCATGTGAACTTGTATGACCCAATCATTCAATTCCTAGAAATCTACCCAAGAGAAAAGTGATCACATGTCCATTCAAAGATATGCACATGCATGTTCACAATAAAATTAATCATTTTAGTCCTAAAGGAAACAATCCAAATGTCCATTAACCAGACAATAGATAAACAAATTGCGTTATACTTTTTCAATAGAATATTATTCAGCACTAAAAATGAGTGAACGACTTACAGATGCTACAACATGGATGAATCAAACTTCAAAAATGTAATGCTATGTAAAAGGAGCTGAATTCAAAGGACAGCTAAATAATGTATTATTCTATTTACAGGAAATATTCAGAAATGGCAAACTTATAGTGTCAGAGAGCAGATAAGTAGTTTCTTGTGGATGGGAGCAGAAGTGAGGATTTACAAAAGAAATTTTGGGGTTGATGGAAACATTCTAAAATGAGACTGTGTTGATAGCTGTAAAACTCTATAGATTCACTAAAAATCATAGAATTGTACCCTTACAATGTGTTAATGTTATAGTATGTAAATTGTACCTCAACAAAAGTGTTAAAACATGAGAAAATAAAGACTTTTCCTATGATGTGTTTAACTTAAATGTCAGATTGTGGATTTGGTGCATGCACAAAGCAATTTTTTTGGTGTGGTTAGAAAGGGCCACTGGTGAGTAACAAAATAAAATGCAATTTTGGATGATATGTTGTTGTTTAGTCGCTAAGTTGTGTCCAACTCTTTGTGACCCCATGGACTGTGGCCCACTAGACTCCTCTGTCTATGAGATTTCCCAAGCAAGAATACTGGAGAGGGTTGCCATTTCTGTCTCCAGAGGATCTTTCTAACCCAGGATCCAATCTGTGCAACCTGCACTGGTGGATGGATTTACCACTGAGCCACCAAGGAAGCCCTCTGAATGATATAATTAGTAGCAATAGCAGCCATGCCCATGGTGATTCACAGTTTCAGCACTAGAAATTCAAAATCTTGCTTCCTTCATGTGCTTTCTAAGAATTATCTGTTGACATGTTTAGCTTTCTACTTGTAATTATCCTCCCTCCAAATTGGAATAAGGATTAACTAATTATAGTGGTGCCTTCAGACATGAGCCATATCAAACGCCCTAGTAACCAAGAATTGTCCTGCCTGCAAAGTATGCCAGAAAGCCTTGAAGTCTGGAATCTGCTTCGAGACCCAATTCAGTGGGACTGAACCAAGCCACAGAGCTTCCCTAATCTAGTTTAGCCAGCAGTGGCACACCCTGCACTTCCACTAACTTTACTTTCTTAAGCTGTAGCTTCGGATAAACTACAATTACTTTCTCAAAATCTACTATGGGTTTCAGTAGGTACAACGTGAAAAGCAGCAGTGAGTCCATCGAAGTGTCAGGATATGGCATTAGAAGCCATGGGTTTAATATTGGCCTAGTCACAAACTAGTCATTTAGCTTTAGCCAAGTAACTTATCTGATTAGCCTTAGACTATTTTTCCCAAATTGAGATAATCTTGCCTACCCCAAAACTGTTGCGAAAAACAAGTAAGATGGTGCACCTAAAGTGCCTGACCCAGTGTCTGTGTATTGAATCTGAATAAAGGATACAGCCATAATTCCTTAATTTGACAATCAAAGTTTTCCAGAGCTTGGTCCCAATCTTCCTCTCTATCCTTATCTTCCATACCAATAGGACTCCTAATTTTTAGCTAGAAAACAGTCACCCAGGATGAAGACTTGATTTCTCATCCATCCTTTAGTTAAGTGTGGATGTGAGTTCTACTGAATGGGATAAACAAGAAAGTGTCAAGAACTGCATCTTCTCCTTTCTCCCCGTACTTTCTTCATCATGCTTCCTGGAACATGGAAATGCTGGTAGAATTTCACATATGACAATGAGATTGAGAGGCACTTTCTAGGGATAGCGGCAGAAAGCTGAAAGAATTTGACTCCAGTAGTTTTCAGGAGCAGAGCCACACCATCAGCTCTGGATTTCCTGCATCTAGACTTGTATATGGAAGAGAAATATACTTCTATCTTGTTTAAAGTGCTGTTATTTTAGATACACATTTTGTGTATTAGTTACTGAAAGCCTAACTTATCCTATTATTCCTCCTATCAGCTTTCTGATGCTCTTAGCTCTTCACATTGTCTCTAGACATATCTTCATTCATTCATTCAGTAGTTTACTCCATAGCCATTCAATGTGTACCTCGACTCTGCCTGGCATAAATCTAAGAGGGTGCTGGAATGGTCATAGGAATGAAATGAACCAAATGAAGTGTTAGTCACTCAGTCAGTGGCATCTGACTTTTTGCAACCCCATGGACCATAGCCCACCAGGCTCCTCTGTCCATGGGATTCTCCAGGCAAGAATACTAGAGTGGGTAGCCATTCTCTTCTCCAGGGGATCTTCCCAACTCAGGGATCGAACCTGGGTCTCCTGCATTGTAGGCAGGTACTTTACCATTTGAGCCACCAGGGAAGCCTGAAACAAATATATCCTGCCCTTAAAAGTCGCAAGTATTGAATGAAACTCTCTTGCTCTTAATTTATACGATAATTCATGTGTGAGGCAAACATTCATCTCAGATTTTCTCCAACAGTTCCATCTCAAATAATCTTACTATTTCCAGTAATACATTGTTGATCAGACCACATGTACCTAATATGTTCTATTTGGCTCTCTACAACCACTCTCTGCCTTTCTTCACCATTTTCTTTGTTCAGGAAGACTTGTCTGTATGGATTACTTCAGTGGTCTCTTGCCCTCTAATTTCCAATTGGGTTGGTCAATAGGAACCCCTGGCAGAAGATCAGAGGGAAGTAAGAAAGTGGGTTCTCTGTATTTATTTCTCTCAGCTCCCTCCCTGTGGGGTCATCTCAGGCTAACTTTGCTCTTCAGCTGAAGGGCACTGTTCCACTCAAGGTGGCCCACTGCATGACTCTCTACTGTTGGGTTCTGGTTACTATTCCCTCCCTTCAGTTCCTTTGCGATATTACTAGCCCCAGGGAACTGCACTATACCCCATGGCTTCTGTGCGCAGTGCCCTCACCTTGTAAACAGCCCATTTATTAAGCTCCTCTCAGATTATCCTAATGTGAGGCTGCCATCTGTTTCCTGCTAGCGGGCTGACTGATGCACCATGTGTCCCGATTCTCAGTTCAAAGACATAGGCACCAAATATTCATGGCACCCATCAGAAGCACCGTTAGGAAGAGGGTCAGAGTAGAGGGAAGACATTATTTATCAGCAGCTGAAGGAAGTACTGCTGACCACAGAGAACAAAGCTTGTGCATCTGGTATGAAGAACACTTTTATATCCTTATAGAACACTTTTAGGGTGGGCAGAGGAAAAAAAGAGAGGAAAAGAGAGTAGGAAGGTGTGGTAGGCAGAACAATGCACCCCTTTCCCCAAATGCCCAAGTTCTAATCCTTGGAACCTGTGAACATGCTACCTTACATGACAAAAGGGACTTTATAGCTGTGATTTAATGAAAGATCTTGCTGATACCTTGATTTTAGCTCAGAGAGGCCAACTTCAGGCTTTTCCTGAACTGTAAGATAATAAACTTATGTTGTTTTAAGCCACCAACCCATGCAATTTGTTATGTCAGCAATAGGAAACTAGTATAGAATGTAAGACTGAAACCTCCAGACCCAGAGAACTAAACCTGGGAAGGGAGAAGGGCTGGGGACCTAATAAGTGACAGAGATGAACACACTAAGGACAGCAAAACCATACTGCACGCCACCTGCTAATCTGTATTGCAGGCAAATTAAATTCACCAAAAAGAAAATTTACTCTTCATCTCATAAGCTTAGACTCATAAATGCTTTCACACCTTTTGCAATACCTAGTAGAAACCTTTTTTCCCTCGGAGTTTTGGGGATTCTCCAGAACTTTTGTATTTTGTTAGAGAGATTTATCAGCTTCATTCAGAAGGACATGCATCTGCTTTATCCTATTCTATGACTTCCTGGTAGTCAAAGTATCAAAATATTACACACAAAAAACTATGATTTTTAAAAGTTCCAGAGCATATAGTCTACAAAGCACCAATACTTATTTGCATACTATAAAAACCGTTGCTAAGCTCCTCCCCAAGACTGCCTGTTTCCCAGTGGGCCTTACCACGCTCTGACCCAGCTGCTCCCGGAAGAAGTAATCCATGTTTCTCTTTTGCAGGCTGTCAAGGTAATGCTGAAAGCGAGTGTACGTGTAAGGGTAGCAGTAAGCAAATTGATAGATATCTTCTTCTCGGTCAAAGCAAAATGCAAAGGACATCACGTAATTCTTCCTATGGTCTGGGCAGCGGTAGTAGTAGACATTTTTGGGCGGCAGCCTTTGCCTGAAAGATACAAAGAAATTTGGGCATATCAGATAATCATTCAAGCTTCAAACTGTAATCAATGGGAATAAATGCCCAAGAGTAAAACTGTAACATCAAGAATCCTAGGTGGTGGCTAAGAATAACAGTGTATACCAACCTTTGGTCAAAAAGAATCTGGGGGGCTTCCCTGGTGGCTCAATGGTAAAGAATTCGCCTGCCAATGCAGGAGACATGGGTTCGATTTCTGGTCCAGGAAGATCCCACATGCCACGGAGCAGCTAAGCCCATGCACCACAAGTATTGACCCTGTGCTCTAGAGCCCAGAGCCACAACTACTGAAACCCACAAGTCTAGAGCTTGTGCTCCACAAGAAGAGAAGCCACAGCAATGAGAAGCTGCACCCGCAACTAGAGAGCAGCCCCCACTCACCGCAACTGAGAAAACCCTGTGCAGCAACAAAGACCCAGCTCAGCCAAACATGATTCATTAATTATTTTTAAAAGACTAGAACTTGGCAGTATTTGGTTCAAATTCCAGCCCTACCCTTTATCAACTGTATAGACAATTCAAAGTCAAAAGCAAGCAAGTTTTATTCATCATTTATTCCTATTTGAGCACCTGTTAAACACCCAGACATTGTGCTAGATTATTGGTGTAAACAAGAGAGGACAGATATTTGTCCTCATGGAGTATATATCCTGGTGGGGAAGCAGTCAACAAAATAATTTAAATAAATATATAATATAGTTACAGACACTAAAAGTGCATTGAGGGGAAATAGTGTGATGTTATAGTCACATAAATAGGAAAGGCCTACTTTCCCAGGGAAGTCAGGTTTTGGTGATATAACACTAATTCGGGCCTTTTAAAATAAGTTGTTAATACACACTGTGAATATTCAAGGGAGAAGAAAAGAACACTCAACATTTCTTTAAATTATTACTATTGTTTATTATTTTTCTACAGAGCATTCCATGAGACTAATTTTACAAAGAAGCATTTTGGGAAATAATGCTTTAAAATGCACTGTGTAAGCAATTCTGCTAAGTTAACATGTTCATTCTCCAATAAGCAACACTAAAACACATACATGAGAAAAGGCAACATGTTCCAGTCATAATTCCCATAAAATCCTTACATTCACCCACTTCACAGGCTCACTGCACTCCCTCATTTGTATGGTATCCAAATGATTCACTATTTCCCTACAGAGAATGTATCTTATTTGCGTCTCTTAAAATCCTATTAATCCTACAAAACCCGTATCAAACTGTGCCTTTTCCATGACTGTCCACTGATAATTCAAGGTCTGCTTGTTGCTGTTCAGTCGCTAAGTGGTGTCTTACTCTTTGTGACCCCCTGGACTATAGCACACCAGGCTTTGCTGCTGCTGCTGCTGCTGCTGCTGCTGCTAATTCGCTTCAGTCGTGTCCGACTCTGTGTGACCCCATAGACGGCAGCCCACCAGGCTCCCCCGTCCCTGGGATTCTCCAGGCAAGAACACTGGAGTGGGTTGCCATTTCCTTCTCCAATGCATGAAAATGAAAAGTGAAAGGGAAGTCGCTCAGTCATGTCCAACTCTTAGCGACCCCATGGACTGCAGCCTACCAGGCTCTGCTGTCCATGGGATTTTCCAGCCAAGAGTACTGGAGTGGGGTGCCATTGCCTTATCTTTCAATACCTCCTGGAGTTTGCTCAAACTCATGTCTGTCGAGTTGATGATGCCTTGCAACCTTCTCATCCTCTGTCTCCCCCTTCTCCTTCTGCCCTCTATCTTTTCCAGCATCAGGGTCTTTTCCAAAGAGCTCCAAAGCATTCTAACATGCTAGCAATTTGTTATAGAACCTTGTTTCTACCTTGTGTCTCTCTGAGGCTGCCTCAGTGGTCAGGAAGGAAGGTCAGGCTATGGACTTTCTGTGGAAGAGCAAACACTACATGGCACTGACGCTGTCCATATTTTGGTTTATGCTGCTTGCCTCTATCCAGGCTGTTATGAATCCCACACAAACATTAAATGGGAAGCATGAAATGGGAACATTAAAAGATTACTGTTAATTAAAGAAAAAACTCAGACATCTCAAGTTAATGAATTTAGCATTTTTCTATGTATAGAAAGACAAGAGTTCGGACTTATTGAAACAGTTCCTTTGGTATACACTTTAACTACCTAGGGCCAGTATCCTGTTTTTGCTTGCATCCTGAATCCCTAAGGGTGCACAGTTGGGGTGACTGCATTGCTTGATGGCTTGGTGTCTGAACATCCTTGTTTATAGGTTTCATCCACACTAAGTTGTTATTTCATTTAGAAGATGTGGTCATGGAGGGTCATAGAAGTTAAGGAGCTACTTACCTAATGCTCTCAAGCTAGTAAATCACAAAGCTGGGATTCAAATCTTTTTATTTCTGATTCCAAGTGAGTACCTGTAACAATCAATTGCAGGTACTGTAACACTCAAGTGTACTTTGCTGCACTCAGTAAGCCAGCAGCAAATTTGGAAAACTCAGTAGTGGCCACAGGACTGCAAAAAATCCGTTTTCATTCCAATCCCAAAGAAAGGCAATGCCAAAGAATGTTCAAGCTACTGCATAATTGCACTCATCTCACACACTAGTAAAGTATTCTCCAAGTGAGGCTTCAACAGTATGTGAACTGAAAAATTCCAGATGTTCAAGCTGGATTCATAAAAGGCAGAGGAACTAGAGATTATATTGCCAACACCCACTGAATCACAGAAAAATAAGAGAATTCCAGAAAAACATCTACTTCTGCTTAATTGACTACACTAAAGCCTTTGACTGTGTGGATCACAACAAATTGGAAAATTCTTCAAGAGATGGAAATAAAATCTAACCTGCCCCCTGAGAAATCTGTATGCAGGCCAAGAAACAACAGTTAAAACCAGAAATAGAATGATGAACCGGTTCCAAACTGGGAAAGGAGTACATCAAAGCTGTATACTGTCACCTTGCTTATGTGCAGAGTACACCACGAGAAACTCTGGGCTGGATGAAGCACAAGCTGGAATCAAGATTGCCGGGAGAAATATCAATAACCTCAGATATGCAGATGACACCACCCTTATGGTAGAAAGAGAAGAGGAACTAAATAGTCTCTTGATGAAGGTGAAAGTGGAGAGTGAAAAAGCTGGTTTAAAACTCAGAATTGAAGATCATGGCATCAGGTTCCATCACTTCATGGCAAATAGATGGGGAAACAATGGAAACAGTGACAGACTTTATTTTCTTGGGCTTCAAAATCACTGCAGATGTTGACTACAGCCATGAAATTAAAAGACATTTGCTCCTTGGAAGAAAAGCTATGACCAACCTAGACAGCATATTAAAAAGCAGAGACATTACTTTGCCAGCAAAGATCCATATAGTCAAAGCTATGGTTTTTCCAGTGGTCATGTATGGATGTGAGAGTTGGACTATAAAGAAAGCTGAGTGCCAAAGAATTGATGCTTTTGAACTGTGGTGTTGGAGAAGACTCTTGAGAATCCCTTGGACTGCAAGGAGATCCAACCAGTCAATCCTAAAGGAAATCAGTCCTGAATGTTCATTGGAAGGACTGATGCTGAAGCTGAAGCCTTAAAACTTTGGCCACCTGATGTGAAGAACTGAGTCATTGGAAAAGATGCTGATAGTGGGAAACATTGAAGGCAGGAGGAGAAGGGGACGACAGAGGATGAGATGGCTGGATGGCATCACTGGCTCGATGGACATGAGTTTGAGCAAGTTCCAGGAGTTGGTGATGGGTAGGGAAGCCTGGCGTGCTGAAGTCCTTGGGGTTGCAAATAGTCAGACATGACTGATCAACTGAACTGAACTGAGCTGGTCCTGTAACACTTCTCCAGGTTCCCTCTTGATAAATTATGGGCTTCTGGCATTCTAGATATGAGTATGCACTAAAACAAGTAAAAGGCTAGGACTGCAAGGAATTCACCATGGCTGAAGCACAAACAATAGGAAGGGAAATCATGAGAAATGTATTTGAAGAGGAAGACAGAAGTCAGATTAGAAATGGATGACAGTTGTCCTTCCATATCTGTAGGGTCTGCATCTGAAGATACAAAGGGATGACTTCATATGAAGGGACAGGTTAAACATTATCCTGAGGTCACAGGGTACTTTTAAGTCAGTGAAAGAATTAAAGTTCCATGATTATGCCAGTCTAAGGGATAGGTGAGGGAAGGTCACCTATCAGTCAGATGAAGGACAGGGAGTAGCTGTGCAAGTATAGAAAATATGACAAGTTGGACTATTACATAAATGTGGCTGATATGACAGGCTGTGGAGTCAAAGATGGGTAGGATTCCAAAAGTGATGAGGAGGACAAGATGTAGAGAGAACAGTTTAAGCAATAAAGGAACAGGGCTTCTCATATAGAAGCCCGTGGTAGTATCAAAGGCTGTCTAGAGGTGTGTTTAGGGCCACCAATAGAGGCCGTGCGGCTCCTACCCCTAAAACTAGGAAGAATAAACATTTCAGTAACAACAATGGCTGGATAGCATCACTGACTCAGTGGAAGTGAATTTGTGCAAACTTCAGGAGATAGTGTAGGACCCAGGAGCCTGGAATGCTGCAGTCCATGGGGTAGCAAAGAGTTGGACATGACTTAGTGACTAAACAACAATCTTCCTGTGACACAAATGGAGCCTTAAGGCAAACCCAGGAGGCACTCTTCCTTTCTAACCTGATTTTTACCCTAAACACTACTATATTAAAATTTTGGACTAATTAGTGATGCAATAGAGATGGAATGGCCTGGAAGGAAAATGGGGAGTGAGAAGTCCCCTCCTGATCTTTCTGTGTATGGAATGTAAGAGAACAAGCAGTACTTGGGAAGCTAAAGGGGGAAGTAATGGCCTCCAGGATAGTCAGGTCTTAGTTCTTTGTTTTATTCAGCAAATATTTGTTAAGTATCACGTACCAAAGACAAGAGGTAAAGGAAGCAGTGGATTAAAAGACCAGGGATCCAAGGGAGACTATTAACCTGGAAGCTGAGTTTCATAGAAAAAAGTAACAAGTAGAAAGTTTTGGATAGAAGAGGGATCAGTGGAAAACCAAGATTAGAGGGAGAACAGACCAGTGTGGGGATAAGGGTATAAGAAGAAGAGGTGATGGTCTACATTCGTGATGTGACTGAACATGCAGAAATGTGAGGCTGGCAGAGTAAGTGAGTCCCAGGGTTCCAGTTTTTTATTCAGGGAGAATACCAGTGAACATGGCTTTGAGGTCTCCAGACAATGGTCTGTGAAACCCACGTCAGACCTTGACTCAGAGGTCTGAAACTGAGGACACTGGAGCACAATCACTTCATACACAAGTGATTCCTACAGTCACAAGCCCCTCAGCTTATGATGCTGATGTTTGCACATTTTTATTTACTGCTGCTGCTAAGTCGCTTCGGTCGTGTCCGACTCTGTGTGACCCCAGAGACGGCAGCCCACCAGGCTCCCCCGTCCCTGGGATTCTCCAGGCAAGAACACTGGAGTGGGTTGCCATTTCCTTCTCCAATGCATGAAAGTGAAAAGTGCAAGTGAATTCGCTCAGTCGTGTATGACTCTGCGACCCCATGGACTGCAGCCTACCAGGCTCCTCCACCCATGGGATTTTCCAGGCAAGAATACTGGAGTGGGGTGCCATGTCTAATCAAGATCCATACTTTAAATCAATCACCTCAGTTTTTTTCCTCTTCTGGCCAAGTTTAGCAACTTGACTCTCAGAGTTTGCTGTCTCCACCACGTTTGATCATGTGCTATCAGGAGAATTCATCTAATGTCTGCAGCTGCCCCAGCTCCTCTCCTGAGTATGTCAGAAGCCTAACCTGATTTGCAGACAAAGTGAAGGTAATGGACCCTGGGGTGATCATTCAAGACAGCTAAGACGCTGCTCAGGGATTAGATGTTCCAGACTCTGCTAAGGATACTAACAAAAATCTGTTTGAGAAGGATTCAACAGGCCAAATTCATGAGGATGCAAAGTAACACAAAGAATAAAGGAAAAGAGGAATGGGATTATGTAGGAGAAATGTGTCTCATTTGGAATGCACTTCTGGTTTTTCTCTTCTTTTGCTCATTACATTTTCACTGTGTCTCAGGCATGATGTTAAATTTTTTATTTGCATTATCGTTGAATCCTCTCAACACCCTACGAACTAGGGGCTATTAACACCCCCGTTACACAGGTAAGAAAATCCAAAGCTCAGAGAGCTTAAAAAAAAAAAAAAATTCCTGAGGTTGCAACAGGAATTGTTGGTAAGCAACAGAGCCTGTGTTAGACACAGGCTAGTGTGACTCCAAAGTCTGTGCTCATTGTCTCTATGGTAACTTGCCACCAACTCATAGCCTTATCTTCTGCTTCCAGAAAAACTCTTATCTACGGTACTCTCACCAATACTCTTGCAAAAAACCCTTCAAATAACTTCTTATCCTCAAATGGCTCCCCAAGATTTCCCTGTTAGTCCAGTATCATCAACCATTTCTCCCTCCTTGAACCCTATGTTTTATTTATACTGAACTACTCACAACTCCCTAACATAACTTTGTGCCATATTTCCAATACCTCTGCATCTTTGTGTTTGATATTTCCTTCACTCGGACTGCTTCCCCTGCCAGATATCCTACGTACTTCGTAAACTTATACTCATAGATGTGGCATGTGGTAGACTGTCATAAAGCTTTAAATATTTTTTAAATGAACTAATTAATGAACAAAATAATGTATAAATAATGCCTATCATTTAACATATCTCCTCTCCGAAGTGTTCTCTGATTATTCATTCCTTATTAATTTTTTTTGTACTTTGACACATGATAGTAATATTAAAATAGTTTTGTCACCTGATTTGTCCCTTAACAAAAAGCAACAAAAGTAAATGGAGATTTCTTCAAAGACAAGTTGGCTTCTTGAAGACAGGAACAGTTTCACCCTTTTCCTCTCTTTTTCACTAGAAATGGTACAGGGAAGTTTCAAATATTACTTGCTTATTTTCAAAAACACTGGCAAAAGGGAAAGAAGATTCATCTCCACAGATAAAAAGTAAGCATCATAGGGAGGTAGATTTTAGCTCAATATAGAGACTCTTGAACAGTCCCCTGAAAGGAAAGTAGAAAGGTCTATGTTACAGGGGAGTACAAGCATGGGAAACTTTAAAGGATCTCACAAAAAAGCTCCTCTACTTGATATTAAGTTAGACAAGGCAGATTTCTGACTCCACTTAACACAGAGAGTCTGAGATATCAATGGAAGCAATATGACAATAATTAACATTGAACATGTGCTAGGCCACTCTGGGAACATCAACATATATTAATTCCTTTAATCTTCACAACAGTCCTTTGAAGTTATTCCTATTATAACAGATTAAATGATAAAAACTAAGGTAGGGTCAAGAATACTTCATAAGAGAAAGAGATTGTAAATGACTCCTTGCTGCTGTTGTTCAGTGATTAACTCATGTCTGATTCTTTGTGACATTATGACTGCAGAACTCCGAGCTCTGACCTCCACTATCTCCCAGAGTTTGCTCAAATTCATCCACTGAGTTGTGACAGATGATGCTATCCAATCATCTCATCCTCAGCAGCCCCCTTCTCCTTTAACTTTCACTCTTTCCCAGCATCAGGATCTTTTCCAATGAATCAGCTCTTTGCATCAGGTTGCCAAAGTATTGGCGCTTCAGCTTCAGCATCAGTTCTTCGAATGAATATTCAGGGTTGATTTCCTTTAGGATTGACTGGTTTGATCTCCTTGCAGTCCAAGGGACCCTCAAGAGTCTTCTCTAGCACCACAATTCAAAAGCATCAGTTCTTCAGTGCTCACCCTTTTTTTAAAATTTTATTTTATTTTTAAACTTTACATAATTGTATTAGTTTTGCCAAATATCAAAATGAATCTGCCACAGGTATACATGTGTTCCCCATCCTGAATGCTCCTCCCTCCTCCCTCCCCATACCATCCCTCTGGGTCGTCCCAGTGCACTAGCCCCAAGCATCCAGTATCGTGCATCGAACCTGGACTGGCATCTCATTTCATACATGATATTTTACATGTTTCAATGCCATTCTCCCAAATCTTCCCACCCTCTCCCTCTCCCACAGAGTCCATAAGACTGTTCTATACATCAGTGTCTCTTTTGTTGTCTCGTACACAGGGTTATTGTTAGCATCTTTCTAAATTCCATATATATGCGTTATTATACTGTATTGGTGTTTTTCCTTCTGGCTTACTTCACTCTGTATAATAGGCTCCAGTTTCATCCACCTCATTAGAACTGATTCAAATGTATTCTTTTTAATGGCTGAGTAATACTCCATTGTGTATATATACCACAGCTTTCTTATCCATTCATCTGCTGATGGACATCTAGGTTGCTTCCATGTCCTGGCTATTATAAACAGTGCTGCGATGAACATTGGGGTACACGTGTCTCTTTCCCTTCTGGTTTCCTCAGTGTGTATGCCCAGCAGTGCGATTGCTGGATCATAAGGCAGTTCTATTTCCAGTTTTTTAAGGAATCTCCACACTGTTCTCCATAGTGGCTGTACTAGTTTGCATTCCCACCAACAGTGTATGCTCACCCTTTTTTATGGTCCAACTCTCACATCTATATATGACTATTGGAAAAAAGCATGAGTCCATAGAAGAATCCAGAAAGAGTCTAACACCTGATATTGCCAGAGAGGCAGGTTGACCCCAAGCCCTGCGGTGTGTGCTTTCAGGACTCAGACACTAAAGGATGATCCAGTTCTGGAAACAAGTCATCATCCTGGGCCCATCCCAATGATTAAAGAGGCCCTCCACATATGAGAGGGAGGCTATAACTAATATCCTCAGATTCAGTTGTGCATTCTCATGTGGATGAGTGAACACACACACACAAACACACACATGCATGTATATGCTGAACACATTCACAGTCATATGTATATATGTATATATGTATATATGTATACTTCTCTTCTATAGCCTCTATTTCATTATAGCGACTTGAATATATGCCCTTTTCCACCATAGGATAGAGTTCTCACTGAGGGCAGGAATGATACATTCACCTGATTCTGGAGGACCTACACAAAACCTTGAATAGAGGAGATGCTTCAAAATGCTCATGAATTGGATAAATGAGTGAACTTTAAACATATTAGACTAAATAATCTCAGCCACACCAAGGTATGTGTATTGTGCTCTTTCCATGTGGAGCTGTGAGTCATTCCTTGAGTACATTCCGTTTCAGAAACCTCCATGCCATTTTAAATACTATTCTGTCAGTCTATAATTGTCTTTCTCACACTTTTCTATATATTTCATCCCTATGAAGAGAAGTAAGACCCAGGTCAAATGACATTTCCTCTTAGAAGTCTTTAACAACAACTCCAGTAATAACTAATTGCTCTAAATACTAACTACAGAAATTCCTGTGCTTCTGATTCACTTCAAAATCCATAGCACTTAACACAATATTTGACCCTGAAGAGGAGCTCAAAACATGTTTGTTGAATGAATGAGTGGATTTACGACTCACTAAATGGATGAATGAATGAATGATTCCTTCATATTTACCATTCTCTCTGCCTTCTTGCCAAACCATTAGCCAAATTACCAGTGCATTGTTCTGAAGCTCACCACAGCACAGAGGAAGAGGAGAAATCCCAGAACCTGAAGGTTTCTGATGGCTCATTCCCCACTCCTCCTCACAACCCCTGAAAGACTTTTTTTCCCCCATGGAAAAAACCCTCTTGTTTATTTGATTAAACAAAAATAAAATAAGCTGCATAGGAACAATTTTAAAGTCTAAGGAGACACCAACCTTGTTTTAAGGCTGCAGTAGCTGATACATCATCTCCTTGCTACCTTATCCAGCCTCCTCTGTGGATCACAGTGATACATTCAGAAGCCTGTTAGCTAACACAGGAGTTTTTGAAAACCCCTGAAAGACTTCTTGATAGCAGCCATTCTGACTGGTGTGAGATGTTACTTCACTGTGGTTTTGATTTGCATTTCTCTGATAATGAGTGATGTTGAGCATCTTTTCATGTGTTTGTTAGCCATCTGTATGACTTCTTTGGAATAATGTCTGTTTAGTTCTTTGGCCCATTTTTTGATCAGGTCGCTTATTTTTCTGGAATTGAGCTGCAGGAGCTGCTTGTATATTTTTGAGGTTAATTCTTTGTCAGTTGCTTCGTTTGTTATTATTTTCTCCCATTCTGAAGGCTGTCTTTTCACCTTGCTTATAGTTTCCTTCATTGTGCAAAAGCTTTTAAGTTTAATTAGGTTCCATTTGTTTATTTTTGTTTTTATTTCCATTACTCTGGGAGGTGGGTCATAGAGGATTCTGCTGTAATTTATGTCAGAGAGTGTTTTGCCTATGTTTTCCTCTAGGAGTTTTATGGTTTCTGGTCAAAACCACTACAATATTGTAAAGTAATTAGCCTCCAATTAAAACAAATAAATTAATTAAAAACAAAACAAAACCCTGAAAGACAGTAGCCCTAACTTTCCTTCTGATTGAACAGCAAATATGGATGTAGTTATATGGATTCCAACCCCAGGGTCTTCTTTGATAGCAGACAGAAACTTTTTCTTTAAATTAGCAGAAAGGGAAATAATAAAGAATCAGTCCCTTTGGGCTGTATATCCTAAAGGAGGTAAACAAAATAAAATCATTCAGATACCACCAAAGGGAATAACATACACTAAGTACCTCCCATATGCCAATAGTGTGCTACCTGTTTGATGTACACTATTGCCTGACTAATAAACACATATTCTTTCCACCACACCAAGGCTGTGAAATTCATCCAACAATTGCAGTTACAAGAAAGTCTCTTGGTTCCCCTTCTTCATCTACCCAGAGGCAGGAAGAAAACTAGCATACAGTTTCCCAGGCACAGTTGAAATTAAAGAAAAATTTCATGTTTCCCTGGTGGCTCAGATGGTAAAGAATCTGCCTGCAGTGCAGGAGGCTTGGGTTTGATCCCTGGGTTGGGAAAATCCCCTGGAGAAGAGAATGGCTACCAACTCCAGTATTCTGGCCTAAATAATTCTACGGGCAGAGGAACCTGGCAGGCAAGTCCATAGGGTCGCAAAGAGTCGGACACAACTAAGTGACTTTCACTTCACTCCCTTCATGAGGGCAGCTGAATCTCTGGTTTGTCATCCATGAAAACACATGGCCTTTAGTCTTCGTTTGGCTGGAACAACCCAGACCACCACCTGGCTTGAACAAGTTGGCCCCTCCTTTCCTCAGGCATCTGGCACAGCCAGGCACCAGCACGGCTGCCCACATTATAAATACACTCTTCCCAGGTGGGGAGGACCTGCTCCCAATTCCAATCCTACCTTCCCCCAAATAATTATAATAGTGCTCTTGTCACGAGCTTATCTATTCTTATCTTTCTCCGCACTTTGTCACAGCTAATCTCTTGATGAGTCACAGGGAGGGGGAGAAAGAGAGAATGAGGGATCACTTAGATACAGACAACACATTTATACAGCCTGTGTCTAATCAGATTATTGTCTTATCAGGGGTTGATGGGCACTAGTGGTGGGAGGAGAGAGACAGAGCTACATATTGCCATCTGAGTTTTTGATAACAGGAAGACACTGCTAGATTCTTGAATTAACCTTTTTGTCCTACACACTCTATTGTTTATTTTTCAGAGTTTATTTTGTGTAGGATTTTTTTTTTTTTTTTTTGGACTGTGCCTTCTGCAGAAGGATACCCACACACTGTGGCAGCAGCTGCTTCTATTAATTCCAAGCCATTAAAAAAATTAAAATTAAACCCAATTACTTTGGTTGGTTTAGAGCTGGGGAATAGCTGAGACTGATTATTCCCCCTGGTCATGGACAGCAACAATATTCCTACCTACATGTGGCTGCTGGCAGAATGCTAATATAGTCAGATGCTCCAAGGACAGGCTCCTCATGCAAAGAGAGGCTCTAGGACTCCAATCCAGAGTCCTGAGAGGACACAAGAAGAGGACACTGGACACAAAACTAGGAGTTGGGTGGTAGTCTAAGCTGTAGTAGGCTTCCTAGGTGGCTCAGTGGTAAAGAATCTCCTGCCGATGCAGGAGACAGGGATTCGATCCCTGGGTAAGGAAGATTGCCCTGGAGAAGGAAATGACAATCCACTCCAGTATTCTTGCCTGGGAAATCCCACGGACAGAGCAGTGTGGCTGGTTACAGTTCCTGGGGTCACAAAAGAGTTGGATGTGACTAAACCACCACAACAACTAAGTGGTAATCCTTGGGAGGGACTCTACCCTACCTGGCGCCTTTGTGTAAAACATGGTTACTAAAATGTGTCCTGTGGCTCAGAAGGTAAAGAATCTGCCTGCAATCCGGGAGACCTGAGTTTGAACCCTGAGTTGGGAAGATCCCCTGGAGAAGGAAATGGCAACCCACTCCAGCGTTCTTGCTTGGAGAATTTCATGGACAGAGGAGCCTGGCAGGCTACAGTTCATGGGGTTGAAAAGAGTCACACAACTGAGTGACTAACACACACACACACACACACACACACACGTATCCCTCTTAGGGTTTTTGTGACTCAGGTGAAAAGTCTATGTTTTCAAAATTATAATTTGTTGGTATATAAGATGCTACTCCAGTGTTCTTTCCTGGAGAATCCCATGGATGGGGGAGCCTGGCGGGCTGCCGTCTATGGGGTCGCACAGAGTCGGTCACGACTGAAGCGACTTAGCGGCAGCAGCAGCAGCAAGATGCTATATGAGGAAGTATCAGAATGCTGGGTGCTTGTGATGGGGTTGCTAGCTGTAGCTACAAAAGTTGAGGTTTGCCCTGAAGTTTTGTATCCAAGTTACTTTGTTGCTCCATCATAGATGGAATAATAATAAGGTTTCTGGGTGGGTGTGAAGTCATTAGACTGGAATCTCCTTATAGTCCCACTGCACAGAACCTATTTTAACAATGTTATTCAATAAATATTTTGAATGAGGGGATGAATAAGTCAGTCAGAGCTGAGTTAGAATGAATAAGAGCTCTGCTCAATTTCAGCTTTGATGCCTTTCAGAAATGTAGTCATTGTACAGTAGATATGATGTAGGCCTGGGCTCTAATTTACTTCCATTACGTGCCAATCTTGCAGCCCTTGGCCTGAGTTTCCACATCTATAAAATGAAAACAATATCTAGCTCCCACTTTTGTTTTGAAGATTAGAGGTGAGATTGTTACCTGATACATAACAGGTGCTCACAGTGGTCACTGTGATTATCACCGTGCTCTGTACGACGGATAGTTGGCATCACACTATCTCTTGATTCAGAATACTGAGTTCCAAATTCATACTAAGGGTGCTTGGGGTATGAAATGGGCACAGCAGTAGGACAGGGGACAAGAGAAAAGGTGACAAGGGATGAGGGACCATTTAAACATGCAGGAAAGAAAACCAGTGCTAATCTGTTCCTGATCCTCCCTACAGCCAATGTAACCAACACGTCCTTTTCAAGGAAATGTGCTCTGTAATAAAACTAAGTGTGCCGTCAAGATACAGGAAGGCAGTTAACTCCTTCAGGTCTCAAACAGTTGTGCAAGAGGTATTCAAAGGTGTTTCCACTACTGGTAGCTGACTGTGCCTGTCAGTCAAACTGTGGCCCATGTAGCAACCTGCCAGATGCATGGAGCCTTGAGGCCACTAGTTGGTTGGATTGAGTGGAAATTTGGAAAATTATAGGTTAGGCAAATGTGAAATACATCTGGGAAACAGAGACTGAGAAGTCTTGCTTATAGATAATAGTCTGCTCACAGCATATTTATCATATGTTACAAATCTAAAAAAATTGTTTTTTGGTTACTCAAACATTTTTGCAATAAACTTTTCACTAGCAATGAGCTCAAGATAAAAAAGTGTATGGTTTAGGAAAACTTTGCATTTCTCATGAAATTCAGTGATAAAGGGCTCAAACCCAGGTCTCCCGCATTGTAGACAGACGCTTTCCTGTCTGAGCCACCAGGGAAGTCCTTGATAAACATGAAGTTGCATAAAATGTTTGTTAGTATTTATGATCCACTAGAGGGGCTGTACTGATAATATGACCACATTAAAACTGAAGACACAGTGCTGCTGAAGAAACACCAGCACCTACTTGGTTTAACAGTTATTTTAAGAAAAATGTATGTCTAAAGACTATAATTCACATATGTAAAAGCAGAACCATAGAATAAAAATAATTGAAATTATTTTAGCACAGTCAATATACTTCAAATGAAAAGCCATACTTCACAGTGACATGTGGTATCACTTTTATTTAGAGTGCATGACTGTTCTAAAATGATTTCAATCAATTTTAATTCCAAGTTTTCTTATATATAAAGTGGTAGCTGTTAATGTTTTTTCTCTATTAGCACAAGAACTAAAACCAGTAATGATACATCAGTGTCAATGGGAGGAGGCAATGGCAATCCACTCCAGTACTCTTGCCTGGAGAATCTCATGGACGGAGGAGCCTGGTAGGCTGAAGTACATGGGGTCACTAGGAGTTGGACACAACTGAGCGAATTCACTTTCAATTTTCACTTTCATGCATTGGAGAAGGAAATGGCAACCCACTCCATTGTTCTTGCCTGGAGAATGCCAGGGACGGGGGAGCCTGGTGGGCTGCTGTCTATGGAGTTGCACAGAGTCGTATACGACTGAGAAAATAATTTAACTTAATTCCAAAGGAATTCAATTATTTTCATCTAATTCATGGAATCAAACTAAGGCTTTTAGAATTCATTCTGTTAAAGGTTAAATACTAGTTTAGTGGGATAATACTGTTAATTCAGTAAAATAAAGCTCAACCTTAGAGATAAAATTACTTCTTTAAGATAACATGAATATAAATTTTGGTAAAAGCAATATACTTATTGAATCAACAAACCTATAGAATAGAAATTTATTTTGAGTCGGTTGGAAGTATTCATATAAATCAAAATTGCATCCAAAATAAGCTTCTATTTTCTACTCTCAAAGTAGAAACCGTAGTTCTCCAAATTTATACAATGTAAGTAAATTATACAAATTTTTATGAAGCTAATGCTAAACCACATACAGAAAAAAACTTTTTTTTTTTTAAGTTTCAGGAAGGCTTATTTTCTTTACTGTCTGCCATCAATGGAATCTTAGAGATTTTGAGCTTTTAATAAAATATTTTGTTAATCAATGTTGATTTTGCTGTGTGTTTTCTTGCTTGTTTTTTTTGGTGATAATGAGACCTCTAAATTTTGCTATTAAGACCTTTAAATGAGAAGAGAATTTTGGTTGCATTTTGTTAAAATGAAATTGGAAATCTTGAATCAAGTATTCAACAAATGAAGCACCAAAGGATTTTAGGTTTTAAAGCTGTTATTAAATTGCAATTGTTGAAAGCTTTCAAACAAGAAGACATGACATTTATCTCTACAAAGGCAAGGGAGGAATTTCACAAATTAAATGATGAAAGCACAATTGGAATACAATATTTAATTTTGAAATTCAACGCTTATAATTTGGGATACTACAGTGTAGGAGGATAATTTTTTGATGAAGCTTCTATTTTTAATTGGATATCTGTATATTGTACCAGAGTGGAATGAAATTGAGCAGGCTTATAAATTTGTAGCATCTGCATTTGGTGAAAATATAAAAGAATCAAGAAGAAGCACCTTAATTGATAAAAGTTGTTTCATATTAAAAAAAAAGAGATCCAAGAAAATTTCTCCAAAGGGAGTAAACAAAAGAGTAACTATGAAAATATGTGGACTGAAATTTATCAGTTTCAATACTGACAAGCTTATAATTAAGAATGTCCTCAACTTGGGATAATTTGCTCTATTAAGTACCTATAGAGATAATGCCTTTTATTTAACAATATTATGATCTATAAAGGAGAATCAATTGAATATGTTAAGAATTTCAAACTTATTAACCATAAAAATGCATTCTGAAGAAGACTTCAGACAAAGTCACCAAAACCCAAAAATAATAAAGCCATATCAGAAAAAAATATTTTCATAAGAATACCAATGTCATAGTATTAGATACATATATCACTAAAAAAACTGATTAAAGTGAGTAAATGTGTATAAAAATAGCTGTATTATTTGAAGAAAATAAATATAAGCTTTTAATTTTTTTCTTTACTGCACATCAGTTCAGTTCAGTCACTCAGTCACGTCCAACTCTTCGCGACCCCATGAATCGCAGCACACCAGGCCTCCTTGTCCATCACCAACTCCCGGAGTTCACTCAAACTCACATCCATCGACTCAGTGATGCCATACAGCCATCTCATCCTCTGTTGTCCCCTTCTCCTCCTGTCCCCAATCCCTCCCAGCATCAGAGTCTTTTCCAATGAGTCAGCTCTTTGCATGAGGTGGCCAAAGTACTGGAGTTTCAGCTTTAGCATCATTCCTTCCGAAGAAATCCCAGGGCTGATCTCCTTCAGAATGGACTGGTTGGATCTCCTTGCAGTCCAAGGGACTCTCAAGAGTCTTCTCCAACACCACAGTTCAAAAGCATCAGTTCTTTGGCTCTCAGCCTTCTTCACAGTCCAACTCTCACATCCATACATGACCACAGGAAAAACCATAGCCTTGACTAGACGAACCTTTGTTGGCAAAGCAATGTCTCTGCTTTTGAATATGCTATCTAGGTTGGCCATAACTTTCCTTCCAAGGAGTAAGCGTCTTTTATTTTCATGGCTGCAGTCACCATGTGCAGTGATTTTGGAGCCCCAAAAAATAAAGTCTGACACTGTTTCCCATGGATGTATACAATTTTATTTTTAGAAAGAATATTGATTTTTAAAATAATTGTTTTGTAAATCCAACATAAAATAATTGGAAGTCAATACATGAAATATTTTTAAAATATAACTACTTTCCCTGTTCACTTTCAGTTGGGATGGTGACAAATTATGTGGGCATCCTACTCATCTGCCAACCTAATTGTTTCTATTAAATATCTCAAAGTTACTTCAACTTCAACCTGAATTAAATGAATCACCTAACCTCCCCTAAAACTAGCCCTTTGAAAATGCTTCCAACTCAGTAAGTAGCTCCACTATCCACATCCAACCAACTGTACAAGTCAAAAATCTGAGAGTCAACCTGATGTCTTCCTTTCTTTCATACTCCCCTTCCTTTGTGATTCAATAAATAATGTCTGAGAGCTAGATGTTGGGGAAGTAGATGTGAAAAGGCAATTTCATGCTTTCATGGAACTTAAATTGTGAGAAGGAGAGAAAAATAAACAAATACATTGCTATATAATATAGTGTAAGGTAATGATGAAATGATGCTAAAGCTGAAACTCCAGTACTTTGGCCACCTCATGCGAAGAGCTGACTCATTGGAAAAGTCTCTGATGCTGGGAGGGAATGGGGGCAGGAGGAGAAGGGGATGACAGAGGATGAGATGGCTGGATGGCATCACTGACTCGATGGACGTGAGTCTGAGTGAACTCCAGGAGTTGGTGACGGACAGGCAGGCCTGGTGTGCTGCGATTCATGGGGCCGCAAAGAGTCGGACACGACTGAGCAAATGAACTGAACTGAACTGAATGATGAAAAGGCCAGTTTGCATTCCAGTCTCAAAGAAGGGCATTCTTTGGCCCTTATATGAAGAGTATATCATGTGAAAGCCCACGCTGGATGAAGCAGAAGCTGGAATCAAGACTGCCTGGAGAAATATCAACAAATTCAGATATGCAGATGATACCACCCTAATGGCAGAAAGAGAAAAGGAACTAAAGAGCCTCTTGATGAAGGTGAAAGAGGAGCATGAAAAAGCTGGCTTAAAACTCAACATTCAAAGACAAAAATCACGGCATCCAGTCCCATCACTTCATGGCAAATAGATGGGGAAAAAGTGGAAACAGTGTCAGATTTTATTTTCTTGGGCTCCAAAATCCTTGCAGACAGTGACTGCAGCCATGCAATTAAAAGATACTTACTCCTTGGAAGAAAAGCTATGACCAATCTAGACAGTGTATTACAAAGCAGAGACATCACCTTGCTGACAAAGGTCCATATAGTCAAATACATGGTTTTCCAATAGTCATGTATGTGCCATGTGAGAGCTGGACCATAAAGAAGGCTGAGCACAGGAGAACTGATGCTTTTAAATTGTGATACTGGAGAAGACTTTTGAGAGTCTCTTGGACAGCAAGGATACCAAACAAGTCAATCCTAAAGCAAATCAACCCTGAATATTCATTGGAAGGACTGATGCTGAAGCTGAAACTCCAATACTTTGGCCACCTGATTTGAAGAGCTGACTCATTTGAAAAGACCCTGATGCTGGGAAAGATTGAGGGCAGGAGGAGAAGGGGACAACTGAAGATGAGATGGTTGGACAGCATCATCAACTCAGTGGACATGAATTTGAGCAAACTCCAGGAGATAGTAAAGGACAGGAAAGCCTGGTGTGTCCATGGAGTCACAAAGGGTTGGACATGACTTAGAGACTGAACAACAACAACAAAGGCAGTGATGAGTATAATGAATATAAACAAAGCAAAGTAAGAGGACATACAGTAATGGAGCAGACTATATTAATTAGAGTGGTCACAAGACAACTATTTAGTAGAAACTGAATAATGTGAGGAAACAATCCAGGTATGTATATGGATTATCGTGCTATATATATCCCCAAGAAAATAGTGGTCCAGAGAGAACAATAGGAAAAAAGGTGCAAGTTGTGTCTCTAGGAACTGCAGGAAGGTCGGTGTGATTGAACAGGAATTAAGTGAGGAAGTGATCGGTAGAGAGTTAGAAAGGGAGAGAGGAGACCATTTTATAGGGCCTTGCAGGCCTTAGTAAGAGTTTTTTATGAGAAGTCACGTAGGGTAAAGATATCGAGAGTAATGAAATGATTAAATTTACACTTTAAAAAAAAAAACTGCTGACATGACTGGTTGAAATGCTCATTTACGGGAGTCAGCTCTGACATTTTGGTCTTCTTCCCATGAAAGACAGTGTCCGAGTCCATTTCTCAGTACCCATCATCTGTCCGTGAATGTTACAGGTTCCTTTCTACACAATGGATCTGCACAGTTTAAAAATAATATGAAAGAGCTTTCATACTTCAGTGGACTTATTAATCTTAGAAGCTCTAAATCCTTGTATTTCACAAGCTCCCACTTTTCAGGGTTATTATGTTAATTAAAATAATAAAATGGACTCAATAAAGAGCTTTTGGTTATTGAAATGAGTAAATGAACTTCACAAGTCATTTACCAGCTTCCTGAAATTTGGGAACCAGAAGTATAGGAGATGAGAAAGTTTTTATTTTCTTCTAATGAGAAATATGTAAGTGTTTTTTGAAAGATTGTCTGTGTGGTCTATCTGAGAGGTCTATAAGCTGTTTATACTGACACAACTACACACTTTTATAGAGATAAGATTTTCAGGATCATCTAGTCTAGTGTCTTTCAAATAACTTTTAGTTTCTCCAAAAGTGTTTTATTCAAAAGAATGCTAGCAGAGAGGCACAATGTGCAAAAATCAAACAGATAAATACAATTCAAATGGCAAGAAACAAGGCAAGCATGGGGAGGGGCACTTTTCATTTTAAATCTGAAGTATAGCAAGGTAAGTGACTAGACAAAGCCACGCTGGAGGTGAGAGGCAGAGCTAAGAACTGCTCTTCCAAGTCTATTTGTTTTGTTAATTGAACAAATTATTTATTAAGTATAGTTCTTGATGCTGAGGCTAAATTAGTGTGTAAAGTCCCTCTTATCATGAAAGAGAACAAATATATATGATATATATTAACATATATATTTATGTGTACACGTATTTGTCAGGTGGTAATAAGTACTATGAAGAAAAAAGACAACATAAGGATAAGGGGGTAGAAAGTAAAGGAAGTGGGTGGTAAGTTAGTTATAAAGGATTGTCAAGAAAAGCCTTTCTGATGAGGCAACGTCTAAATAAAGTGAAGCCCAGTGGAATTCCAGGGGGAAGCACGTGCCAGTGGTGTTTCCCTGATGCTTCTGCTCCTCCAGAACAGACCATCAACTAGGTACCAGGAATTACATTAGCCTGTTTACAGGCATGAAGACTTGAAGCAATAGGGAAAACATAGATTTTAAATCTAGTTTTGAATTCAGGTTTTGGCAGGCATTTGACTTATCCTGTTTTATCTTCAGTTTTCTGATTTTTAAAATAGGAATGATATTATTTTTCTTGCAGATATGCTCAAAGCATGTAGTAAGAAAATACATGTAAAATTCCCAACATACACCAGGGCTCTATATTTGGCAGATATTCGTATTATCTACCTCACTTTCTTTGAATGAAGGATTATTGTAGTTGGCATTAGTAAATGTTGGATGCTTGGACTGCAAGGAGATCCAACCAGTCCATTCTGAAGGAGATCAGCCCTGGGATTTCTTTGGAAGGAATGATGCTAAAGCTGAAACTCCAGTACTTTGGCCACCTCATGCGAAGAGTTGACACATTGGAAAAGACTCTGATGCTGGGAGGGATTGGGGTCAGGAGGAGAAGGGGACAACAGAGGATGAGATGGCTGGATGGCATCACTGACTCGACGGACGTGAGTCTGGGTGAACTCCGGGAGTTGGTGATGGACAGGGAGGTCTGGCGTGCTGCGATTCTTGGGGTCGCAAAGAGTCAGACACGACTGAGTGACTGAACTGAACTGAACAGCAAACAATTTCTTGTACTTAAGCAACTCCTGCCTCATTGGATATAGGTGAAAGGAAATGCATGTGAAGGATATTGGGGACCTATATTATCAGTATGGATGTGAGAGCTGGACCATAAAGAAGGCAGAGCACCAAAGAATTAATGCTTTTGAATTGTGGTGCTGGAGAAGACTCTTGAGAGTCTCTTGGACACAAGGAGATCAAACCAGTCAATCCTAAAGGAGACCAACTCTGAACTCATTGGAAAGACTGATGATGAAGCTGAAGCTCCAATACTTTGGCCACCTGATGCAAAGAAATGACCCATTGGAAAAGACCCTAATGGTTGGAAAGATTGAAGGCAGAAGGAGAAGAGGGTGACTGAGAATAAGATGGTTGGAAGGCATCACAGATTCAGTGGACAAGAACTTGGGAAAATGCCAGGAGATGGTGAAGGGTGTTAGCTAAAATCGAGGAAATAAGTAGATTCTTTTATCAGGTAGGACTATTGAAAAGCAGCCAGTTTCTTATCAAAACCTTATCTTATCAAAAGCTTATCAAGCTTTCTTATCAAAAGCTTAATCCCTTCTGGGAAATTTCTAGGGGGAATATTGAGGCAGGTCTGAAATTTAAGGAGGGTATGACAAAGTGGTGTTAAGTGTGGAAAGAGGGGGTCAGAGAGTAATGGGATCAGGGAGATTACACCTTTCTCTCCAAGCTGGTCTTCCATTTTGAAACATAAGCCTAAGAAAGTGGTCTTCAAACTGGAAAGTTATTGCAATAAGGGAAAAAAGATGAGAAGAAAATAAATCCCGGGGAGTGAAGACAAAGGTGATGGGATCAAGAGGCAAATGAAAGGAGTCTTAATGGAAGATTTATTAGAGAGCATGGCTTGCATCAGTCCCAGAGGCAGGGATGACTTTGAAAATGAATTCAGCAATGTTTCCTATTCTGTTAGGCTGAGACCTTACAGAATGTGATATTTCTTAAAAATGAGTCCCAATCCACATCAAGGCTTCCTGCTTGCAGTAGATGGATTCCTAGCATTGTAAATGTGTTTTGGAGAGGACAAGGGTGAAAAGGGGTGGCAACTTTGCTCTTTCTGCATTAGTTTTGGTGGAAAATTGCATCTCTATTTGTCCATAAATCAGTCAAAATATAGCTGTACCAGTATCCACATCACTGGGAGGAACAAAGCCTCAACTGATCAAAAGTGCTTCTGAATGCCAAGCAGCCTACAGATGCAACCTGCAGAAACTTCAGCCCTGACTGTGAGCTTAGTATGCCCCACCTGATTACCTCTAATTAAAAAACCTGGCTAATTCTGTTTTCCAAGTCAGTCAAAGTGACTTTACACGGATAATGCAAAACTCAAGCACACATTCAGCACCTCCTCTATGTGAGCATTTTTCTAAGTACGGAAGATTAAAAGATGAATAGGATACAGTCCTGTCCCCATCCCATGAAAAATTCAGTCTTACAAGAGATATGGGCATCCTGACCATGACAAGAAATGTTCTGAGTTCTGTGATAGAGATGTGTGCACACATAATGGGATCACAGAGAAATCATACATGACGTGGGAGGTTATTCAGATGCACATGAGCTGGCCCTTGATGGACGGGTGGCTAAGAGCTCACCAGTGAATAAAGGAATGACGAAGGAACTTCTCAGCAGAACGAAAAGCATAGGAAGATAGAGGTGGCTTTTGCGTACTGTTTATGGGAACAGGTTTTTAAAGTTAATATCAGATTTTTTCATACACCTGCTTAAAATCCTCTAGTGATATTCCACACACACAAGAAAGGAGGCTAAAGTTATAACCATAAGGTGGCCTCCACCAATTTTATCTGTGGTGCTGTCTTTCTTTCCTCCTCTGCTCTGCCCACATGCCTTCTTTCTGGTCTTCAAATACATCAAGTTCATTCCTATCCTGAGGCCTTTACATTTTTTGCTTCCTGTCTTCCTCTTTCTTGAATGCTCTTCTCTCAACTCCTTCTCATTTCTCAGGTCTCATCCAGATGTAACCCCTACAAGGAGTCTTTCCGGATCACTTAATTTAAATCAGCCCCTAACTGCAGTCACTCTGTCTCATTTCCTTATTTTACTTTCTTCAAGGCACTTAACACTATCTGAAATTTTGTCTCCCTCCACTACAGTATAAGCTCCTTGATGGCAGACACTCTATGTCTATATTTACAATTTCAATGCCCAGAGTTTATTACACAATACTTGAATTGAATAGATGAACTCAGTGGTGATCAGCACCTTGTGTGGGTACACAGGACACCCAGAAATGACAGGTAATAGTTATAAGGTGGATAAGACTAGTATCAGTGGTCATTATAGTAATAATACTCACCAATTAATTGGCATTTTCTGTGTGCTAGGCCCATGCTAATTCCATTACCTTATTTAACCTTCAGAGTAATCTTGGGATATAAAACTATTAGCCCCCTCTTAAAGACAAAGTATGTGAGAGAATGAGAAAGAGGACTTTTGTAATGTGTCAATGTCTTTCTACTCCTGAATAGAACTAGATTTTGAACTTAACCTACCTGACTCACAAAACCTATATCTAATAATACAATAGAGAGGGGTAACTGGATTATAATCTCCCTCAAACTACCTCAGAATCTTGCCACTTGAGGTATCTTCTACATTTGTGTGATTATAGAATGGAATGTCTTTTAGGATAAAGTGTGGACAGGGAACAAATTGAAACGAGGCCCAAATTTTGTCCCCAAGTAGCCAAAGATTCTCTCTCTACTTAAACTCAGTGCACATTCACTTTTCATTAAAAAACAAAAACAAAAACAAAAAAAAAACACACAAAAAACAAAACTTAGCCAATGTACCCTTTACATTAAAAATCTAGAAATATCAAGAAAAAATCTATTTGTTTTATATTAAACACATGAATAGAAAAGGACCAAATCAGTTAATTTCTTGGACCTTTGACCTCATAATGACCAAAAATGTCATTGCGTGTGTGTGTGTTTACTATTCTAGGTCCAAAATAAATTTGAGGTGACTTACAGATGTATACATAATAGAAATACAAAGAATAAAACTGGAAATGAAGACAGGATATCACGGGGGAAAAAAATGAAATAGTTTGAAGTAAGGTTATCACAAATAGATGTATACCATAAAGTTATGTGTACTCATTAGAAGTAGGCTTTAAATTTGAGTTTCCTGGTAGCCAAAGCAAAGAAGGAACTATGAAAAGTCATATGCTCTCAAGAGTTAACAAAATAAAAAATAATCTAGTTTCTTTGGCAAAAGGAAGCCAACTACTTATAATTTTTCCTGGTCATGAAACCTAACAAATTTTTCTCATGCATTCAGAAATTTTTTTTTTCTTACCATCTGTAAATTCATTGAGAAAATTCATAATATTATTTTATGGAGTCCCTCAATGCAAGCCAAGGGCGATATGCCAAAGGACAATTGTACAAAAGCAACTCTGTGAAGCACAAAGATAATGCAGTCTACAATGCAGCTCTCAGGTTATCTAGCATGGTCCAAGGCCAGAGGAGCTGATGAACTGTATCTCCAAGCAGACTTTCATTAATGCTATTTCTTGCAACTGCATTTCTATTTAGAATAAGTCAGCCAAGAATCTGAGGTTCAACGTTGTGTCAAACTCTTGGTGTATAGGTATTTAAAAGCATAATCTTATATTCTTACAGTTAACTAACTGGAGGATAGGATATGCTCTTCTGGAAATTAAGAAACAAAGTTGCATGTCTGGGTGGATGGTCAAGGAAGAATGTGTGGATAGGGCCAACATTATCCATGAAAATATATAAAGGATCTAACCTAATGCACTGACAGCTGGCATATGATTGTGGACTTTACAGCTTTCAATTTTAAATAAGACTATATTTCTCTTTTAGTTACAATTGAATTTTCACTGGAATTGTTGGCTACTGTGTTGAGCTGGCCAAGGACTTTCTTATACTTCAAAGAGACAAAATCTTGGAAGTAACTGTACCTTCACTAGGGAGTGCATTCAGCCCGTGCTCTAAAATGCCACTTTGAGAAAAGGCAGTCTGGAAAAGTTCCCTGTTCAGTGATTGTGTTTTAATAAATAAAAAGGCAGCTGTGATGAAGAGAAAGTAGCATATGGGACAAAAAGCCTACAAGTAAATTGTCTGCAGAATGCTGCAGTAATCCCCATGGCATGTGCTTCCTAGAGAATGATGTGACGTTTGTCAACACACGTAGAACAAACGATAGGAAAAGACTCCCATGTATAATTCATTTCTCTATCAAGTTAAATACACAAATACCTCAATTGTAGGTTGGCACAGACTAAATATTTTAAAGCTTCCCACAGTGCTCTGGGTCCTCATCGTTGCCATTCCAGACAACAGCAGGAGACAAGCATTTCCCTCACTCAGAGTAAGTCACTGACAAGCACCTCTCTTCTCTTGGTCAACAAGCACCATCACTTTATGCTGGCTGATAGTGCTCTCCTTGTCTGGAAGCAATTATCGAGAGACTTCAAGCTAGAAAGAATACTCCCAAGTATGCTCATAGGCGTGTCTTACTATTAAATTAGTCAAGGGTAGAATCCTACTCTTCTCTCTTCCCTGGAGAGATTTTTACCATAACATCTACACACTTCAGTGAACTCATGTTTATGTGAGAGTGTGTGTGTGTGTGTGTGAGTATGTGTGCGCTTCCTTTCCTAGATAGAAACTACTTGAGAATACTGAGCTTTCCTTATGGTTTTGGTACGCCCAGCACCTCTTAACACAGGCAATGCTTAAAAAGTGGCTACACATGAATAAGTGACTACAAAAAGATTTTTCCCCACTATAAGAATATTTGATTTTTGAGTGATTAGCATCATCACCATCACCGCACTGATCCTTCTTAACATGCCCTGTTCAAATCATCAAAGGTACATCAAGAGCACTCCATACAATATATTCTATGTGGTATTTCTGCATATAAATTCTCATTTGAAATCCAGTTCTATTTCCAAGATTGTATTTCAAATGAATAGTCTTTAAAATCATAGTTACTATATAAATTCAAATGCATCTTCAGACTAAATCTGTGTTGAGTACTCCAAGTAGATTTAAGAAACACAGGTAAAAATTAGCCAAGCACATGGGTGATGGTTTCTTACTAAATAATTAGTTAAAAGTCATTCATTCTTTGACAAAGCACTGGTTTTCCAGGTCATTTTTTTCTTTCTTTAAAAAGAAGACTTTTTTTTAAAAAAGAAGATAGCAAATACAATAAAGACATAATCTATGTAAATAAACAGTACCTAAGGATAATGCCACTTGTAAAAATAAATTTGCTTTTTGCATCAAATGACATACCATAAAGAGCTAAAGAAGTAAACATTTTGCTCCCCAGTTCATTCATGCCCAAAGAGGACCAAGAGGAGGAAAGAAGAGGAGGGAGGAAAGTAGTGGGCTCCTAACCCTAATAATAATCAGTATGACCCTCTAAAAATTAACAGTCAACATTTACTAATGGCTCACTATATATCAAGCCCTGTTCCATCCCATTCATTATTATTAACATGTGTCTTTTAAGAATAAGAAAACAGGTTTGAAGAGGTTAAGCTTCCCCAAAGCCACATGGCTGACTATTGGTAGAGCTAGAATCAGAGACCTGATGTATTTAACACCAAGCCTGAAGAGGTAACCCAGATCCAAATGGCCCTGTCTTACTGGGACCTCACAGAAGAGCAGAGGAGAGAAACAAAGCCTGCATGTTCCCTAAAGGCCAGACTGCATTCTGCCTCTGTTGTATACTCTCATCCTATCCTGGGGCTTTTAAACCCAGTTAGTTACTGCTAATTCTTGAATGCATATCCCATGCCCTACCTTTCCCCCAAGTTTCACAGATATAGTTAATTACCTTCCATACATCTTTATTTGGATATTCAGCTGTCATCACAAATCTAACATGTCTGAAACTGAATTCTTGATTTTTTTCCTTTCATTGTACTAACCAGTCATTGAGGCCGAAAACTTAGACATTATCCTTGTCTTCTCTCCTTCAGTAACACCTCACAATATATCCACAAGCATGTTCTTTCAACACCATGTGAGAGGTATGTCCTAAATCCAGTCACTTTTCAGCATTCCACCTCTAGTACCCAAGCCCCCTGGCTCCCCTTGGACCACTGCAGTCATCTTATCAGTCTCCCTCAAACCACCATTGCCTTTCCACTGGGCCACAGCAGCAGCCTCCCTGCCTGAGGCCTCCTCGTGTTTCTCCTAGGTTACTCCAGCAACTCTCTGCTTACCTCCCTGCCTTCACTCTTGCTCTTTCACCTTCACTGGCCCTTTTGGTCTATTCTCTAGTCAGTAGCCAAGTGATGCTTTAAATTATGAAGTAGATTCACGTCACTTTCCTTGCTAAAAATGTTTCTTGTGTCTCCCCAGGCTTCCCTGGTGGCTCAGATGATAAAGAATCCACCTGCAATGCAGGAGACCCTGGTTCACTTCCTGGGTTGGGAAGATCCCCTGGAAAAAGGATATGCTACCCACTTGTTGTCTTAGGCTTCCCTGGTGGCTCAGACGGTAAAGAATCTGCCTGCAATGAGGGAGACCTGGCTTTGATCTCTGGGTTGGGAAGATCTCCTGAAGAAGGGAACAGCTACTCACTCCAGTATTCTTGCCTGGAGAATTCCACGGACAGAGGAGCATGGCAGGCTATACAGTCTATGGGGTCACATGCAAAGAGTCAGACAACTGAGCGACTTTCACTTTCACTTTTCTTCCAGTGTCTCCCCATCAGAAATTTAGGGCCAAATCCAAAGTCTTCACCATGGCCTACAAAGTTCTACATCTGATCCAACTCTCAGCTCTTTCTCAGATCTCATTCTTATTGCTTGCCCACTGTGCTGTTACATAGGCTTTTTGGCTTATTCTCACCTCTGGGCCTCAACTCCACGCTATTCCTTTTGCCTGGAGTTCTCTCTTCTGGATCTTCAGATGTCTCACTCTCTTATTTCATTCAGATCTTTGCCCAGATGTTCCACACTATCTAAAATAACCCTTCTTCTATAATGCCTTATTTCTTTCTCCTGCTTTCCTTTCCTTCTTGTCACTCACCAGTAGCTGATATCATAGTATATGTTGTTTTGCTGTGTGTCTCACCCACTAGAATGCCATTTTCATGAGTAAAAAGACTTCAAGTTGTATCCCCAGGACTTAGAACAGAACCTCATAGTATATACGTAATCAGTAAATATCTATTGACTGAATGTTGCTTCTTCAGAGTCAAACAAAAAACCTAGCACATATTTTGTAAAAAAAAAAAAAAAAAATATATATATATATATATATATATATATATATAAAATTAAAATGGACAGGAATACAAAGGGAGTGTGGTATGTGAGTGAAATGTGTTTTGAGCCAGCCAGACTTAAGGTAGCAAGGTCACTTTTTTCCAGTTTTACTGAGGTATAACTGACAAAATTGCAATATATTTAATGTGTACAACAGGATGATTTCATATATGTATATGTAAAGCTTACCTGGTGGCTCTGTGGTAAAGAATTCACCTGCCAATGCAGGAGACATGGGTTGGATCCCTGGTTGGGAGATTCCCCTGGAGGAGGGCATGGCAACTCATTCCAGTATTCTTGCTTGGAAAATCTCATGGACAGAGAAGCCTGGCAGGCCATAGTCCATGGAGTCACAAAAGAGTCGGACATGACAGCAACTAAACAACAACAACAACATACATAGTAAAAAGGATTCCTACCACTGAGTTAACTAAAACATTCATCACCTCATTTTTTTCCTCTGGTGAGAACAATTAAGTTCTATTCTTGTGTGTGTGTGTGTGTGTGTGTGTGTGTGTGTGTGTGTGTGTGCTTGTATTAGTTGCTTAGTTGTGTCCTACTCTTTGCAACCCCACAGACTGTAGCCCACCAGGCCCCTCTGTCCATGGGGTTCTCCAGGCAAGAATACTGGAGTGGGTTGACATTTCCTTCTCCAAAAGGAACTATAGAAAGAAAGAAAGTGAAGCCGCTCAGTTGTGTTCAACTCTCTGCGACCCCATGGACTGTAGCCTACCAGGCTCCTCCATCCATGGAATTTTCCAGGCAAGAGTACTGGAGTCGGGTGCCATTTCCTTCTCCATCTATTCTCTTAGCAAATTGCAATTATTTAATGTGGTATTGGGCTGGAAGAAGCACAAGCTGGAATCAAGATTGCCGGGAGAAAGATCAATAACCTCAGATATACAGATGACACCACCCTTACGGCAGAAAGTGAAGAGGAACTCAAAAGCCTCTTGATGAAAGTGAAAGTGGAGAGTGAAAAAGTTGGCTTAAAGCTCAACATTCAGAAGACGAAGATCATGGCATCTGGTTCCATCACTTCATGGGAAATAGATGGGGAAACAGTGGAAACAGTGGCAGACTTTATTTTTTTGGACTCCAAAATCACTGCAGATGGTGACTGCAGCCACGAAATTAAAAGATGCTTACTCCTTGGAAGGAAAGTTATGACCAACCTAGATAGCATATTGAAAAGCAGAGACATTACTTAACCAACAAAGGTCCATCTAGTCAAGGCTATGGTTTTTCCTGTGGTCATGTATGGATGTGAGAGTTGGACTGTGAAGAAAGCTGAGCACCGAAGAATTGATGCTTTTGAACTGTGGTGTTGGAGAAGACTCTTGAGAGTCCCTTGGACTGCAAGGAGATCCAACCAGTCCATTCTGAAGGAGATCAGCCCTGGGATTTCTTTGGAGGGAATAATGCTGAAGCTGAAACTCCAGTACTTTGGCCACCTCATGCGAAGAATTGACTCATTGGAAAAGACTCTGATGCTGGGAGGGATTGCGGGCAGGAGGAGAAGGGGACGACAGAGGATGAGATGGCTGGATGGCATCACTGACTCGATGGACGTGAGTCTGAGTGAACTCCGGGAGTTGGTGATGGACAGGGAGGCCTGGTGTGCTGCGATTCATGGGGTTGCAAAGAGTCGGACACAACTGAGGGACTGAACTGAACTGACTGAATGTGGTCTTATCAATGATACTCAAGACATTATATTAGATCCTCAGACTCTACTGTCTTATAACTGGAAGTTTGTACTCTTTTATCAACTTTTCCTTATATGCCCCAACCTGAGCCTCTGGCAACCACCTTTTGAACCACTGTTTCTATGAGTTCTTTTTTTTTTTCTTTTTTTTTTTTTAAGGAAATCACAAGTGATATTGTGCAATATTTGTCTTCCTCTATTTGGTTTATTTTACTTAGCATGCCGCTTTTCATGTTCTATTCAAGGTATGGCAGAGAGTCCAGGTGAGAATGGGTGAGTAGGCCAAAGAACAGGTTCAATTGAAGTCCTATCCCCTGCAGTGTATTAATGACCAGAGAATCCTACCTAGGTAATCAATTCCTTCTTTGAAAATGATGGAGCTGGGTTTTGCATGATGGAGGAGGGGATGAAATCTCCATTCAGACTGCCTTTTCATTCTACTTCGCAGAATTTCCTGCCAAGTAGCACCCAGGCTGGCTTAAACATCTCCAGTGCCTAAAAAGTCACTATCACATTTACCGAAAGTTTCCTGATTGAAGGCAGGAGGAGAAGGGGATGACAGAGGATGAGATGGTTGGATGGCATCACCGACTCAATGGACATGAGTTTGAGCAAGCTCCGGGAGTTGGTGATGGACAGGGATGTCTGGCATGCTGCAGTCCATAGGGTCGCAAAGAGTCGTACGTGACTGAGTGACTGAACTGAACTGTACTGCCAGCTCCATCAGTTCTCCCAAATCATATATCTTCCTTTGACAAATATAAGTGCTAAGCAAATCTAAAAAGAAAAGGAAAGAGCATCTGCTGTGTGCCAATAATTGTACTTTACTCAACTAACTTTATTTAATGCTAATAAATATCTGAGATATAGAAATCATTATCCCCCAACTTAGAGATGATATATTGTAATTAATGTCTAGAGAGATGATGGGACTTATATAAAATCTGAACTGAGACAATTTCATAATTTTGTGAAAAATAAAATATAAAAATGAGATAAGTAAATAAAACATTACACAGAGGTTAATATTTATGATCTCAACAAGAGATTAGGTGGCACACTCTAGCTAATACAGAAAAAAGTTTAAAGCAAGACTATTTTTAAAGGTGGAAGCAGAGTATAGCAAAACCAGTATGGATAGTACTGTAACCAGAGTTAAAATACCAACTGGAGGCAAAAAATGGAAAAGTGAGAAAGGAGTGGTTACTAGATCCTGGAAGTTGAGAGGTTGAGTTGAGAGGGCCACTTTACAACAACTACAACTTAAATCAAGGGACATAACCAGCCAGTGTGACCCCTCGGAGAGGAAACTGGAGAAATAAAAACCACATTACTATTTCTCTCTACCCTCTCCCACCCCGATTCTCATCTTTTGGTGGTAGTCCTGATTGGCTGAATGAAAACCAAATGTCAAGGGAGTCTGTTGATGGGATCTATGAAGGCCAGTCTGAGGACAAGGTGGGAGATAGAGCAAAAGGGTGAAGAAAGGATCAGGTGAGACAAATGGGGTACATGCAGCATACCCCCATGAAAAAATTCAGGCATGCTTTTAAATAAACCTGCATTTGGATTATACTTCTTTGTCTAAATTGCCACATTGTATGCTCTAACCTGCCAACTCTTGTTTTGTTCACTATAATGCTCAAAACAAAAGATTCTCTTTAAATGACTATGATTTTGCAATTACAGCCCAATTTAATGAAAATTATGTGCTTTTTTCATATCAACTCTGAAAATTCCTCTTTGGTACTTCATGAACATCCCACAGTTCTTTCAGAGCATTTATATATAGCCTTTTTTAATTGTTTCTGTAAAACAATTAGAATTTCATTATTATATTTGAAATTTTAATATAGTCATTATAATGTCAAAGGAAACTTCTCTAGACATATTCATATTTTGATATTAATGGAAGTGCTATTATAATGTTAATAGAAAAATGGGCTTAATCAATTATTTAATTCATTCATTAACTAAAACTCAAGGGAATGTAAAACAAACAACTCATTTAAAACAACAAAAAGGATTGTGTTTTAGAAACGGTCAAGGTATATTCAATAATTTTAAGCTGGAATGGCTAATCCCAGAGGAATAAAAAGAGCACATCATGTGAAAAGAAGCATGTCATATGAAAAGGACACAGCCCTTTGAGTTAGAGGGACTTGGATGAAAGTCCCAGCTCTGCAGTGTCCTAGCTGTGATTTTGCAAAGAGTCTTCAAGTTTCTAAGCCTATGTTTCTTTGTCTACAAAATGTATGAAATAATGTGTAACTCATAGTAATTGTTTGAGGATTGTGGTAAATAAAATATGGAAGGATTCTATGACAGTGCTTAGCACCTTGAAGCTGTTCAGGAAATGGGAGGTATTATCGATTAGCCTTTATTCTTGGCTAGGGCTTCTTTCAGATATTCTGCCTTCATTCTCACTTAAGGATCTCTTTGCCTTCATCTTCCACATCAGAACTGAAACTAGTTCTAAGAAAGGAGTCCTTTGCTTTCTGTCCTATGGGCCCTGTATTAGCATTCTTTATTCCCCAGGACAAAGGCGATAGCTAAGCCAAAGACCCATATGTCCTGCCATGTATTTCTCTAAGTCTTAGCACAGAAAAGGAAAGGATAGTCTAAGGTCTTTTTTTTTTTTTTTTTTTTTATGCCTCCAGTAGAAGTGAAATCACTCTTCAATTCTGTTACATCTAAAATCCAAGGCAGGGGTAGAGGAGCTGAAGATAGGAAACCTGAAACTTCAACCCAGGAAAGAGAATGACCTTTTCCACTGGATCCACATGCTTGGCACAAGCTTCCCCTAGCAAAGTTGGCAGCAAATGAGGTTGGATTTGGGAGCAAAAGTAGGTATTAGCATTATTCCAATTTTAGAAGGTAAGAACCAAGGTAAAATTCAAACCAGATTTTGTTTAGGAGAAGGGACATAGGGGCAGCTGCCAATTATATTAATCTCTAAGATCCATTCAACACAACTTAAAGTATAATGAGATGGTGGTAACCATTGCATGTAACAGAACTACCCATTGTGTTGTTAGAAATAAGACCTTGATGGTGGGGTAGAGGTGTGTGTGTAGGAGAGAAGAGTCCCATGCCTGTACTACAACAGATTTTTACTAATAGTTTAAAGAGGTGAGGTAGGTCCTTAGCTTCAGGCTTTCATTTTGCTGAGATTTGCAAAATTGAGGTCAATGCTGACATTTTCCAGATAATAAGAACAGAAGCTATATCCTATAACCAGGGGTCCTCCTTCTGTCCTCTTCCCCCATGCAGCACTAAGACTCTTTCCTAGATTAAACTATGAAATAAATATTTAAACTATATCAGATTAGAGGGTTTCCAAATCATTGGCTGGCTTGAGACAGCCACACATCTGGTTGTCGGCTATTAAATGATTGAGTTTGAGGCCATCATTTTGTCCTTTCTGACTCCAAATCCTAAGTTTTTTTCACCTGCCAACTTTGTGTATCAAGAAGACTCAAAAATCTTAAGATAAAGGATAGTGTCCTAAGGATGGAAACTCAGGAAAAAGAGAAAAACAGACTTAGGGGGCAAAGCCAGAACTAATTTGTTGGGCTAATTGTTTTAGGTTCACCTCCCAGTTTTGGCCAATGACAGATTTATCTCTTTATCTAAACACTACGCTTGTCCTAGTCACAGAGAATCTTACTGTCTCCCTCACTTTAGTCACTTCACCAAAATTGCCACTACCTTTCCAACTATTTCCTTGAGCTTCATCTCCCTCATCTGAAAAAAAAAGGAATCACCATATTTTACGGTTATTACAGAAATTAGAGAAAATAGATGTAAAACAAGTAGACGGTTGTTGCTGTTGTTCAGTTGCCCAGTTGTGTCCGGCTGTTTGTGACTCCACGACTGCAGCACTAGACTATTATCTGAGTAATAAATGGTAGCTATCCATGAATTGGGTTGTTTCTCTTTCTAGCTACATCATCAGAATACCTTACAATTGTCTATTTTCATATTTGTCTTTCCCACTAGACTATGACCAACTCAAGGGTATTGGGCCCGTATCTGCTCACCTCTGCATTCTCAGCACTCACAAAGAAAACTCTCGAATATCTGTCAAAGGAATGAAAATGTAAATGGCTCTCCTTCCCAAATGCTTGCAGCCACCTGAATGGCACTTGTAGCTTACTGCGCAGAGAGTGGTAAAGAGGTCCTTTGTAAAGATGACCTTTAGATTTTGGCTCCCTTCAAGCCCCCTTTTCTTGCTTTTACTCTTATTTGATAGGAAGAGAGATGAGAGGAGACATCAAGGGAAAGGACATCAAATCCTGAAGAGCTTAGATGCAATTTGCACCTCTACAGATTGCCCTGAGGACCTTAAATTGCAACTAATTATCACCAGTAATTAGGGTTGCTCTTCAGAGAGGAAAAAATAGTGTCCTGTAGAGAGCACCCCATGTTCCTCATGGAAAAATTCAGACGGGACAGATGTCACTCCCCTCCCAGCATCTTTCCCTGATAAGGGGCTCCAGTCTGCTTCAGTGGCTGACTCCAGACACTTAACCGCCTTGATCAACAAGATACTAATGACAGTAATAGCACAATGCGTCTTGAAAATGTTCTGAAATTTAAAAAGAGCTTTCATTGCCAATATCTTACTAGATTCTCAGATTAGTCTTATAACAAATAAGATTCATTCATCCATTCATTATACACCTACCATGTGCAATTTATTCTGCTAAGCAGTATTACTGAAAATACAGTAACAGACACACTCATAAGTTATTTGCCTTTACAGAATTTGAAGACCATGCAAGAAGCAGTAAATAAATATGCCATTATAGCCCAATGTGATCAAGGCTATAATAAAAGTGTAGGTAATTATGTTTTAAAATATATCCCCATATTACAGAAATAGTTATATGACCAGGTAACTACGTGGTTTAGTCATTAAGTTGTGTCCAACTCTTGTAACCCCAATCTGTCCATGGGATTCTCCAGGGAAGAATACTGGAGTGGGTTGCCATTTTCTTCTTTAAGGTAACTAGGAAGAGGTAGCACTTGACCATCACTGCAAATGCGTGAAAGTTAGTAAAAACTCCATTGTGAAAATAAAGAAACTGAAGTTCACAGAAGTTCAGTAACTTGCTCGTGGTTATACAGTAAGTAGAGAAGCAAAAACCTAGGTCCCTCAACTTGAAATCTCTGGCTTGTCCTGAGACAGCACCTCTACTGAATATAGAATTTGCCTCTATGGCTTTTCTATGGATGTCTATCTAGCTTTTGCTTAAATATATTTAGGGACAAAATGTGTATCACCTCATTAAGTATCTCATTTCATTGTAAGATAGAGCTCAGTTTTTAAAAATGTTCTTGCCTAACAGAAATAGCTATCAGGAGGAGATTCTATACTTAGCAAGAGAAAGGGCTTGAACATAGCTGTGGATACAGAACTTTTGACTTTCCAGAGTTTTGTAAGCTAGACAGGAAATGAAAGATCTGATTAAAGCGAAAAGAATGGAATAGGCCAAGAGTTGATGAGGATTTGGAACAGCCAGAATTCCCATACATTGTTGGTAGGAGTATCACTTGGCCCTACTGCCAGTGTTTATAAGGTAGAACATAGTGTGTTTTACCTTAACACAACTGAGTGACTTTCACTTTCAAGACTCATTTGGGACTTCTTATCTTCAGAACTGTATGAGAATATATTTTTGTTGATTTGAGCCACTAACTTGATAGTAATTTGTTACAGCAGCAACAGGAAACTAATTCAATGTGCATATTCAACGACTAAAAACTTTCTCTCTCATACACTCAACAGAAGTGTATATATATATATATATATATATATATATGTGCATCACAAGACATATAGAATAATATTATTAGAACTCTCTTCTGAAAGGTGTGGTGTCATTATAATGAGGACCTGGAGTGGCTAGGGGCCCCTATGTGAAACTTGAGAATGCAACTGACATGGAAAAAAGCAGAATCAAGAGGAAGAGGGAAGTCTGAAGCCAGATCTGTCCTGAATTCTTACAGTATGAGCCCAACTTTTTTGGGGGGTAGGTTTTCTGTTAGTTGAAACAAAACGAGTCTCAAATGATATGAGAAACTCTGATCAATTGGGAGTGACCCCCTAGAGTGCCATATTGAGGAGGCTCTTTCCCGGAAGTCTTCAGAAGAAAGGTTTGAGCCTTGCCAACACTTAGATTTTAGACTTATAGGACTAATTTTGGACGTCCAATCTACAGAACTGTAAAAGAATAAATGTGCATTGTTTTAAGTCAAAAAGTCAATAAATAAATAAAATGATAATATTCTTAGAATACTATTTGTAATACACAAAGCTGGAAAGCACCCAAATGCCATCAAAAGTATAATGGATAAATATATTGTGCAAGTAAATCAAGGCAGTAATTATCCTTGGGGGAGAGGAGCATATGGAAGGCTTTTAAGATTCTGGCAATGTTTTGTTTCTTGATCTGGGTGCTGGTTACATAGGAGTGTTTAGACAGGGAAAATTTATCTTGCTGTAGATTTATGATATGTGCACTTTTATGTTTGCATATTAAACTTTAATAAAAAGCTTAAAAACAAACCATGGTTTTGACTCACTGATGCACCTGGACCCTCTGGAGGTTACCTATGAAAGCAAGGTCAGTGGGCATTTGCCTAAGGCTCAGGGCTTATAAACTAGAAAGACTTGGCTCCTAGTAATTATTTAATAATGTCTGCTTCTTTTCGGCTTGCAGAAAAGCCTTTCATGCCTGTTACACACACATTCCTACTGTGTGTGACTTTACAGACATATTATTCCACCTGATTGAAAAATTCAGCATGTTACATGCCATAATGGAGTCATGTAATTGCTTCTGCAAGGAAGAGCTTTGTTGTGGTGGAGAAAACATGGGTCAGAGAAGCAGGAGATGTGGGCTTAAATTTTGGCTCCATCACTGACCTGCTATAGTACAAGTTACTTCACTCTAAGGTCATCTGTAAGAATTCAACATGATACAAAAATACTCCCAGTCATGCACCACATCTGGCCCTTACAGATCAGCATAAATGTAGTCTATCTGAACAAGGGAGATTTCACCCAGGAAGGTATAGAGAAGGGAGGAGGTGGAATATGTCTAAGCCCTCATTGTCTGGTCAAACTGGATGAGGAAAACCCAAGACAGCCCTGGGAAAGGTCTCAAAAACTGAGCTGCTTTAGGCAGAGCTGTACCAGCCTGAGATGTGAGAATAGATATGACCCGAGACAGAAAAAATATCAGAGAAGTATTTTTACTTTACCAATTACCATAACTAAAGGGAAAAGGTGTGGTGTAGTCACAGCAATAGGTCAGAAAGCAGGGATTCCAAGATGCATGCAAGGAATGGAAATTAGGATAGACAAAGGCGAAGGTTTTGGGCTGTGAACAGCATCCCTCAGGGCTACAAGTTCACTGCAACCTGGCTAACATGAGGGCACTCAGATATTTTAAAGGGGTACTGCTGGACGGAGAAGCTGGTTCTTGACGAGTTTAAGCAGGAAGACTTCTTTTTAGCTAAACCCTTCCCAGGTGAGCCTGGGACTTGGGGCACACTGCCTCTCTCCCACGGATGGCTTTTGCAGATGGAAGAAAAGTCCAGAAATCTATTTTGACACTTGGCAATATGCTACCCAATGGTTTTCTGTTGTGTTCTATGACCTTTTTGCTGTATATCTGTTTTGCTATTGATTTTAATTACGGAATATAATTTCTGGCATGAGGACTCAGGCAGTTCCCTCTGGCTGGCCAAGCTCTTGCCAGAGCCTCCCAGAGGAAGGCAAATGGAAAAGCAGTATGGCTGAAAGCTGCATGCTATTCCTTACAAAGGACACAATGGGTTCTTTTCATGTAAATGTCACTGCTGTGATCTGATGCTTCTTCACCAACCTAGTAAGCACAAAGGGGAATGGGATGTGGAAACAGAAATACTTGCCAGTTGCTGGGCTCATTTCAGCAAACAACAAAGGAACTTGAAAAGCACAGCCTCAAACCAGGTATATGGTGTGCCTAAACTATGAGGGAGACAGCCAATTTTCCAAAAGTTCAGGTCTGAAAACAATACCAGTAGATGTGTATGAGATGGGTATACACATTTTACCTTCTTGAGGCAAACAGTCATAGAGTGTGAATCTGGAGACCTGAGTTCTAGCCCCAGCTTTCTTGTTAACTATCTATGAGACCCTAGGCAAGACGCTTAATGTCTCAGGCACTAATCTCCTAACCTGAGAAATAAGATGATCTGATTCAATAACTGTCTCCACTGTGCTAGATATTGTGCTGTGTGGCTTCATTTAATCAGCTTAACAACTCTGCCAGGAAAACATTATCCGAGTTCCTGGGGGCAGGAAGTGTCTCTTCTATTACATTTATCTCTCCTTACTATAATTTATTTATGCAATGCCTGCATCTCACTCTAGATTGTGACACCTTCACTGCAAAATAGGGCTGATTTAACCTGTGTCCCTAGTGTCCAGGACCTGTCAGGGTAAGGCACACGCAAGAAGAACAAGGGCTGTTTGAGACTAAAGTCCAGCTGACCTTTGACTTTGCTAAACACAACCTAGGAGTAGAAAGTTGTGAGAAAGCCTCCCTGTGCCATTGGCTTCTTTGACAACAGAGCAGGAACACTGTCTCTTACACACACACACACACACACACACACACACAATCATTACTGAGTGGGAACGGCTCAGGGTCTACTAGACAATGTCAGGACTGATAGTGTTGGGAACTGGGTGCAATTTGAGGGGAACTAGTCCCTGGACCCATGAAGCAGAAACTGAAATAAATATAAGCACATAGGATATTCAACGAGTACCCCTGGAATCAACCAACACCTGTGGAAGGGAGAGGATGGAGGGAGGAGTAAGTGGAGGGAAAAGTTATCTGTGATAGAAGCACAGGGGTGGCCTCAGCTACATCTTTGGGGAATTCTGGGTGGAGCTACAATGGTCTTTCAGAGTTGTCCCAAGTTGGGCCTGCACAGTCAGTCTCTGGATGTGGAACCCTCAAGCAGAAGCATGACTTTGAGCTGGGTATCTCTGTGCAGCTGAGGCAGTCCCTTGGGGACTTAAAGCTGCTAACTGTTGCTGTGAGCATTCCCAGGATCTGGGCAGTTAAGTCTTCCTTGAAAGGAAATTTGGGTGTGGCATCAGTGTTTACAACAGAGCTCAAGGTCAACCAGTTTGACTGGCAAAGGGTCAAGGGGCATAAAGTTCTGACAAGACTGGACAGCTGGTGGAGAGGGATAAGAGAACATATGCCAGAGTAGAAGTCAGGTCAAGCACCCTGGGGTCCTGGCAGTGGCATGACAGGGCCAGGGATCAGAAATCCAAGCTGGCATTGGCTTAAGCCCAGGGAGTCAGGCAGTGTTCACAGGGTGAGGCAGGGCTTGACTGACAACGCAGACACAATTTCAAAGCCGGCAGCTAAAATACTCCCAGGAAGTAACACTAAGGAATTGGGAAAGAAGGAAATTACTATCTCGAGTTTCCACCCTTTATCCTAATAATTCCAAGATAGGATGCTATATTATATCATATTACAAATGAGGGTGCTGAGGCACAAAAGATTTCATAAGATGTCTTAATAGGTTGTAGAGCTGACATTCATGTCCAAATTGGTGGGACTGAAAGCATCTAGACCCAGGGCAGTTCAAGCTTCCTGTGTATAAGAGCTACCCACGTACAAGGCCAGCTGAAAGAAGGCTGAGAGACCTAAAAGTCCTGTGTGCATTAGCTGAATCACCCCTCTGTGGAGACTTGGCTTTCTAATTTTTCAAATGAAAACAAATGAATGAATAAAAAGTTATTTAGAAATTTTATTATCTGTCAATATATAAGCCTAATGATATTGGCAAATGCTTCCAAATAAGGCCGTCCTATACAGGAAAATGGCTAAGAGCATGGGTTTTCGAGTCAGAAAGACCTGGGTTCAAATCCTGACTCATTGACAATGAAAATGTTCATAGATAGGTGTGTGTGTGTGTCTATGTGTGTGTATGTGTGTGTGTGTGTGTGTGTGTGTGTGTTTGAGGCGAGATATTTTAAAAGCATCTAGAAAAGAATGAGAGAAATAGAGTTCAGAGGGTGTTCCATTTTCAGTTCAGGCTTTATAAAACAAACTTCCTCTGAGTGGTTCTTATGGAGGAACAATTTTGTTTTTTTAGAGTGTGAATAACTATTTACAATTCCCATATTTTCCCATTAGAGAACTCAGCAGTTAACTAAGAACCTGGCTGGGAGTTCTTAGTGAGAGATCCTTATGACAGCAGAGACTATCTAAGATAGATCATACAAGAGGGAATATGAAGCTGTGTCCTCCAGAGAGGATATCCAGGCTTTGATAAAGAGAAAGAGAGAGGCAGAGAGAGAGAGAGAGAGAGAGAAGGAGGCAGGGTGGGGGAAGGACACCAGCAATAGGTTTTAGCAGCATATGCTGCTATGGACTAAATGTGTGTATTCCCTCCAAAATTCATATACTGAAGGCTTAATCTTCATTGTGATGACATACAGAGGTGGGGTCTTTGGGAAAAAAATTAAGTCATGAGGATAATGCCTTCATGAATGTAATTAGTGCCCTTACAAGAAGAAACAAGAGTGAGACCATCTCTCTTTCCACCAGGTGAGCACACAGTGAGATGGGGACACCTGAAAACCAGGAAGTGAACCCTCATCAGAAATTGAATCAGCTAGCACCCTGTTCTTGGATTTCTAGTCTCCAGGACTGTGAGGGCAAAAAAAAGAAATTGTTATTTAAGCTACTCAGTCTGTAGTATCCATAAGAGTAGACCAAGCTGACAAGAGAGAAGCCCTCAGGAGGGCTGGTGTACCTCAGTGGTCTTCTGTCTGGGGAGGAACCCAGGCAAGCCATCCCATACCCAAGATTAAGTGGGATCCAGAAAACATTTTGTGGATACGAAACGCAAGAGTCCTCTTTCTGCCACTAGGTTAGTACTTGAGATATTATTTTCGAAGGGAGGAGGAGAGCAGGGGAGGGAAGCGGAAATCTGAAAGACTAGGTAATTCTACCTAAAGAGCAATGAAAATATGAAGGAGCACTTTGATTATGACACAGGAGTAAGTTTACCGGTTTGGAATAAAATTTAATATAATTGCTGTTTTTGTTGTTGTTGTTTGTTTGTTTGTTTCTGAGCACATGGGAACTCTCGAGGAAGATCAGAAGGGAAGATGTTACATTTTGATTGTGTGGACTGAGTAAAATTTCTGTCCTCATTATAATAATATAATCTTAAATTTGATTTGTGCTTTACAATTTCAGAAAAAGAAAATGGCAACCCACTCCACTATTCTTGCTGGGAGAATTCCACGACAGAGGAGCCCAGTGGGCTACAGTCCATGGGGTCTCATAGAGTTAGACACAACTGAACACCTAACACAATTTCATAGTATTAGATTTTGTGTCTTATTCCCTATCATATCTCTAATGCCTTACAGTTATTGACACATAAAGGGATTTAAATAAATAGCTGTGACATCAATTTAATGAATGAAAAAATCCATTTTGAAAAGTGAGTTACATGATCCCTCTATGAAATAAATATTATAACACCCAATATACAGATGAGAAAAATCAAGGCTCAGAAAGATTGAGTTGTTGAAAGCTATATACAGCTTGTACATGATTGTACTGACCCTCTCTCTTCTGACTCCAAGGTCATTTGCTGTTTTCAATTAAAACAAAATTCTATCACTTCTTCTCACTTCACTCCCATGCCAGCCACAAGCCCACAGCTAAGATGTTAAAGGACATGAAAATTTTTTCTAAGATCCACTCTAGGTCCTGTCCGTTGATTCACGATTCAGATCCTCATTCAGTCATGAGCACCTGTGATCAGCAGTTTTCAGATATTCATATCTGATATAAATTTCTACATGGCTCAGTTTAAGAACACAAAACCACCTCCTTAGCTCTAACTTCCTGCTTACTCAGTGAAGCCATTATCTTCAGCATTTTCAATTCCTTTTAGTTATAACCCAACAATTTCTGTTTGGCGGGGTGCAAGGTTGAGAATTTAGGAATACAGTCTACTACTAGAGGCTTATGGTTTTTCTCTCCCTGTTTATAGCCATGCTTTTTGAAAAACAGAGAAAGAGGTCCTTTAACCTTGGCCTCTTGGGGGAATGCATACATAGGTGCTGCAGATATTTCCAGATAGGTAAGAGGGTCAAGGGTAACACAGAAGCCCAGGCTGAAAGACCAGATGTTGAAAAGAGCCTAGGGATGACCCAGCGGGATGGTATGGGGAGGGAGGAGGGAGGAGGGTTCAGGATGGGGAGCACATGTATACCTGTGATGGATTCATTTTGATATTTGGCAAAACTAATACAATTATGTAAAGTTTAAAAATAAAATAAAATTTAAAAAAAAAAAAGAAAGAAAGAAAAGGCTTGGGAACAATTCTGGAAGGTGAAAACTTAGAATGCTAAAGTGACAAAGACCTCAGAAGTCACCTGGCCCGTCTGTGCAGTTGGGGAAACCACAGCCCAAAATGCAGAAAAGATTTTTCCAAGGTCATGAAGTTCTAAGGCATGCTGGCTTAGCCTTTTAAAGCCAAGATTCTCACACTCCTCCCCTCCCAACCCTCAATCCCACATCTCTTTGTTTATTTCCTAGCACAAGGCCCTTCACCTAAGAGGTTCCTCCTAAATCTTTGCGGAATCAATAACTGGCATTTGGTTTACTAAGTACATTCTACAGCCCCCATTCAAAGCCCAAGGAAATTTAGGTACAGAGTTTAAGCCACTTGCCAATGGTCACCCAGCAAAACATGTTATATATGAGTTCTGTCCTGACTTCTACTGTTCAGACCCCAACATCTTTGCCATTCACTTATGTATGAAGCAAATTCGCTGCAATTTTCCTTCCACTGAAAACAAAACTGTGTTGACTGTCTTATCACTTAAAGGATAAAGTCTGAATTTAGCTTTCAAACACCTCAATAATCTAGACTAAAACTAATCTGGGCCTTCACCATTTCACTGACTCAAGCTCAATCTACTGGGGATTCTTCATTATATGAACAAGCTCTGGCATATCTCCAGGCCACTTTCATTCCGATCTCTCCTACCCGCTGCTTTAGCACTCTCTCTCTTGTTCTTCATCTGATAAATATTTCTCATTCTCATGCTTTCTGCTCTGGAAGGCATTCTGAGTCCTTGTGGTAAAATTCAGTGTTCATTCTCTGTCTCTGTGCCTCGATTGTGGCATTGTAAGTCTTTTGAAAAATATCCTGTGATCTATTTGAATTCCACATTTGCCTGGATCACCTTGAGGGCAGAGTATGATTCATGTTTTTAAGGGATGAACATTACTATATATGAAAATGAGAAGCAAGTATAATTGCTCTATTTCATAGATCAAGAAGGTGCAGAAAAGCACCAGGTTATAGATGATGCTTAATAAAATACTTCCTCTCCTTTCCCCTTCATTTCACTTGATACTAACCCCTTGGATCTTTGTCTCCACTTTACAAGGGAAGATGAGAGAGGAATTGTAAAATTTAAGTAACTTGACCAAGGTTACAGAACTTAAACATGGCAGAGCTTGGGACTCTACCAAGGTCTTCTGAATCCAAGTCTAAGAGTTCTTCTGTCACACTTCTGTTGTCTCCCATCCATTCACCCCAAAGCCTCCAAGCTACAGGAAGAAAGCTCAGGGAACCCCAAATCTCTCCTATGGTAGACCACCCTAACTCTGAGTGGGCTTCAGAAGGCCCTACAGAAATGAGGGGAATTTTTGCAGTTTTGCAATGACCAAAATATTCACCTCCAAATATGAGTAAGATTGTTTTTTCCTATCAACTTCATAATAAAAAATATACCCCAAATTACTCTGTTTATCAATTCAATAATCCCATACAATAATCCCCCTGGAGCTGGAGGACTATATCACATTTCTTAAGTGGAAAATGGGCTGTCTGTCAGCCATCTGAATTTCAATCTCTAGGCTAGACCTGTTGCCCCAAATAAATATTAAATATTTTGCTGATGTGAATTTATAATTTTACATAGAATGCATTTTACCAGACCCAGAGGAGATATTATACATTTATTTATTAGTGTAGGCATTGACATTAAGAGTATAGTGATCTACCATACACTGAATAGCTTAATGTAAACAGATGATGCCAGGTGGTAAGATGGAGTGACTTTTGCAAATATTCTCTGGATGGAGAGAGTGTGCTGAAAAGAAACCTCAGAATTATATTCCCAATAATCAGTCCCAAAAGCCTCTCCAAGTACAGTCTTTGTGAATAGCAAAAAATTCACAGAGGACAAGGCTTTTATAAGAGGTCTCTGAACGATTGTAGGCTTCCAAAACTTTGGCACTAAAATGGTTCACACAAGTTCATCCATGCCCCAACAACTGCAGGTGAGGGAAGTGAATTGCAGAAAGAAACAGTTTGTCTAAGGTTGTACAATGAACTGCTGCTGCTGCTGCTGCTCAGTCGCCTCAGTCGTGTCCAACTCTGTGAGACCCCATAGACAGAAGCCCACCAGGCTCCCCTGTCCCTGGGATTCTCCAGGCAAGAACACTGGAGTGGGTTGCCATTTCCTTCTCCAATGCATGAAAGTGAAAAGTGAAAGTGAAGTCGTTCAGTCATGTCCAACTCTTAGTGACCCCATGGACTGCAGCCTACCAGGCTCCTCCGTCCATGGGATTTTCCAGGCAAGAGTACTGGAGTACAGTGAACTGATAGAGAGGTAAATCCAGATATCCTGATATATTGATTTCAATACCATCATCATTTCACTATGCTTGCATCTTAGCGTAATGGTAATAAGTATAAGGGCTTGGGTTAGTAGATATATGTTAACATCCTGCCTCTGCCACTCAGTAGGTATATGACATGGAAAAGTTCTTCAGTCTCTCTGAGCACCTGTTTCCCATCTGTAACGTCAAGTAATAAAGATCCTTACTTCATATGAGTCCTTAAATACACAGAATTACTGTGAGGACAAAACGTGTGACTGTATGGAAAACGCCTAGCATAATGTCTTACCCAACAAGTTCTCAATAAATGTTAATTTTCATGATGATAATTCTGTTGTGGCTATATTCTTTTACTTTTTATGTCCTGAATAACTCTAAGAGCAAAATTACAAGTACTAGCTATATCTCTCCTTTATATAAAAAGGATAAGTGAACACAAAAATCCCTTTAAAATGAAGGGAGAATCTAATATCATTCTTTAAGTGAGATGGGGTGAATATATTTTGAAAACATATCACCCACCACTTTATCTAGGGATTCAGTTTGCCTAACCTCAATGAATTCAAAATATCTCTTTGGTGAGGGTAGCCAGCACTTCCTAGCTGCTCTCACAGCATTTCTGAAAGACTAGAGAACTATATAACATTACCGAGATAACTGTAACAATGGGTAATGGGTGTTTCCAGCTAGCTTTTTTTTTTGGATGCTCAATTCATTACTACTAAAGGGGTTTTATCTTCTCACTTAGATCACACACACAACCTCATAAATAACCCTCACTCCACTCACTAGCAGTAATGCCAAGATTCCCTGGACATGCATTTTTTTATTTGTCTCCATATTCCTGCATTCAGGGCCCATTTTTTAGCATGTTCCTACTTTCGCTTTTCACTTTCATGCATTGGAGAAGGAAATGGCAACCCACTCCAGTGTTCTTGCCTGGAAAATCCCAGGGATGGGGGAGCCTTGGTGGGCTGCCGTCTATGGGGTCGCGCAGAGTCGGACACGACTGAAGCGACTTAGCAGCAGCAGCAGCAGCAGCAGATTAATGTATAACCTATGGACTCTGTGGGAGAGGGAGAGGGTGGGAAGATTTGGGAGAATGGCATTGAAACATGTGAAATGTCATGTATGAAACGAGATGCCAGTCCAGGTTCAGTGCACGATGCTGGATGCTTGGGGCTGGTGCGCTGGGACGGCCCAGGGGGATGGTATGGGGAGGGGGGAGGGAGGAGGGTTCAGGATGGGGAGCACGTGTATACCTGAAATTAAAAAAAAAAAAAAAAAAAAAGAGTGTCCAGGCTCCTCCATCCATGGGATTTTCCAGGCAAGAGTACTGGAGTGGGGTGCCTTTGCCTTCTCCAATGAAATATCTTAGTATCCTTCTAATGGTATCACTGGAAGGAAACATCTTGAGAAGGGAACTGCCTTATTTTGGAAAAAATACTATTATAAGCTACTTAGGGCTAGAAGATAAAATTGTAAGGTCACTAGCTTCAACCAGAAATAAGAAACAAAGTCTAGAATTCTTGTAATTTATAAAAAATGAAATCCAAAGATGAGACAATTAGATAATAAAGAAAAGGGAAGTGGGATGGATGAATTAAGACATCTATATATCTATAGGACGCTTCCCTGATGGCTCAGCAGTAAAGAATTTGCCTAAATGCAGGAGATGCAGGAGACATGGGTTCAATCCCTGGATCAGGAAGATCCCCTGGGGGAGGAAATGGCAAGTTACTCCAGTATTCTTGCCAGGAAAACCTCACAGACAGAGGAGCCTGGTGGGCTACAGTCCCTAGGGTTGCAAAGAGTGGAACAAAATTGAGCATGTATGTATGCACACTTATATACATATATATATTATATAGATTTATATAGTTTATATATATATATAATTTATATAATATAAAGATTATGATATGTGGAAAATGAAGTCTAAATTAATAGAAATAATCAAAGATGCCCTAAGAACAGGTGTAACTAATATTAAAGTTAAGGCTTTTTTGAGTTATATAATTTTTGAGTTTATATAATTCTTTTCATCTCCCCAAATCTTCAGAAACATTTGATCCAAATACAAAAGTTTTATACATTAGGTTAATTTCTTGTAGGTATATGTGTGTATGCGTGGACATGCAAGAATACACCTGTGTGTATATGTTGGGGTGTGTGTGTGTGTGTGTGTGTGCATGTGTATGTGTGAACTTAGGTATACCCAGGAGAGGAACTGAGTTCCTTGTCTGGGTCAGAAGACCATCATATGCAGGACAACAAGATGATCTGAAACAACTAATTCAGAGAGCCTGGAGCCAACAATAACTCAGAATAGCAAAATTTACCACAACCCACAATAAACTCTGGGAGAGATTGAAAGGAATGCAGAGCTTTTATTGTACCTGGGATGGGAGCTTTTAGATATTTTCATATGAATCTCAAACAACAGGACACCATAGCAGACATCTAATTTCCATAGCTTGTTTGGACAGGTGACCTTGGCAGGTTATCTCTCTCTTCTACATCTCTTTAGTCAACATTAGTACCTAGGGTTCTTAGCTTTCAGCCCTCTGTACTGTGAGAAAGTTGGAGCAGATGGTCCATTCCATGGCTACTTCTCTGATATCAGGCTTTTAGTATCAACTATCCATCCATTTGATCATCACTCACTCATTCAACAAATCTTCACTGACCATCTATTATGTGTTCGCCACTATTTTAAATGCTTGTGATATGTCAGTGAACAAAAACTTAGGAAAATCCCTGTGTTCCATTCTGGGACACCAGATTTTTAACAGCAAGAAGTCTCCGCACACTTTAAAAGAGAATAAAAGAAAGTAGAAAATATAAAAGCAGATAGGGGGAGGGCAAAGATGAGGAGGCTCTGTTTAATGAGAGCACAGTGACTTTTCTGGTGATGCCATATAAGAAGAACAGAGCGTCCTCTCTCGAGTTGCCAAGCCCTCAGGAAAATGCTTTCTGTCTGTAGTTTTGCAGGTATAGGGTCCAGCATTGCTACCAAGGAGAAGGCGATGGCACCCCACTCCAGTACTCTTGCCTGGAAAATCCCATGGACAGAGGAGCCTGGTGGGCTGCAGTCCATGGGGTCTCGAAGAGTCGGACACGACTGAGCGACTTCACTTTCACTTTTCACTTTCATGCATTGGAGAAGGAAATGGCAACCCACTCCAGTGTTCTTGCCTGGAGAATCCCAGGGACGAGGGAGCCTGGTGGGCTGCTGTCTCAGGGGTCGCACAGAGTCGGACACGACTGAAGTGACTTAGCAGCAGCAGCATTGCTACCAAGGTTAGCAAAGCTTGCTGGGAGGCCTCATCTCTCTGAACTGTCAGGAGAGGACACCCACTGCTATTGACAAAACAGTGAATGATTTCTTAGTAGCACAGAGGTGGGGGTTGTGATATAATCCACATAATGTGAATTCTTAAATATCCCAGATGTGAGCTGCTGAGGATAGGCTAGACCCAGAGGAGTGAGGGCCCAGAACAATCCTGCAGCACTCCTTACCTAGAATATCTGGTAAGGCTCTATATCAGAGTCAAGTGAGTATGATGAAGAGCACTAGACTGGAAGTCAGGAGAAATAAACCCGACTCTACTAAGAACTTACTGTGTGAGCCTGAGCTAGTCTTAACCCCACTCTGGGCTCTTAGCTCCTTATCGGAGAAATGAGGCAAGACTGGGTATTCTTAAGATTAAGCGATCTTCTAGACCAAGGTTCATAGCATTAGAATTTTTAAACAAAGCCTTCATTAAAAAAAAAAAAACACAGAAAAATGAACATAAAGCCGTATCTGTCAGTCAGTTCAGTCACTCAGTCGTGTCCGACTCTTCGTGAGCCCATGGACTGCAGCACACCAGGCTTCCCTGTCCATCACCAACTCCCAGAGCTTACTCAAACTCATGTCCATCAAGTCAGTGAGGCCATCTAACCATCTCATCCTCTGTCGTCCCCTTCTCCTCCTGCCTTCAATCTTTCCCAGCATCAGGGTCTTTTCCAATGAGTCAGTTCTTAGCCTCAGGTGGCCAAAGTACTGGAGTTTCAGCTTCAGCATTAGTCCTTCCAATGAATATTCAGGACTGATTTCCTTTAGGATTGACTGGTTGGATCTTCTTGCAGTCCAAGGGACTCTCAAGAGTCTTCTCCAACACCAAATTTCAAAAGCATTAAAACTTCAGAGCTCAGCTTTCATTATAGTTCAACTCTAACATCTATATATGACTACTGGAAAAACTATAGCTTTGACTAGACAGACCCTTTGTTGGTAAAGTAATATCTCTGCTTTTTAATATGCTATCTAGGTTGGTCATAGCTTTCCTTCCAAGGAGTAAGTGTCTTTTAATTTCACAGTTTCAGTCACCATCTGAAGTGATTTTGGAGGCCAAAAAAAATGAAGTCTCTCACCGTTTCCATTGTTTCCCCATCTATTTGCCAGGAAGTGATGAGACTGGATGCCATGATCTTAGTTTTCTGAATGTTGAGTTTTAAGCCAGCTTTTTCACTCTGCTCTTTCACTTTCATCAAGAGGCTCTTTAGTTCTTCTTTGCTTTCTGCTGTAAGGGTGGTGAAATCTACATATCTGAGGTTATTGATATTTTCCCAGCAATTATTGATTCCAGCTTCTGCTTCATCCAGCCTGGCATTTTGCATGATGTACTCTGCATATAAGTTATATAAGCACAGTGACATTATAAAGCCTTGACGTACTCCTTTCCCAATTTGAAACCAGTCTGTTGTTCCATATCCAGTTCTACCTGTTGCTTCTTGACCTGCGTAGAGGTTTCTCAGGAGGCAGGTAAGGTGGTCTGGTATTCCCATCTCTTGGAGAATTTTCCACAATTTGCTGTGACCCACACAGTCAAAGGACTTGGCATAGTCAATAAAACAGAAGTAGATGTTTTTCTGGAACTCTCTTGCTTTTTTCTGTGATCCAATGGATGTTGGCAATTTGATCTCTGGTTCCTCTGCCTTTTCTAAATCCAGCTTGAGCATCTGGAAGTTCATGGATCATGTACTGTTGAAGCCTGGCTTGGAGGACTTTGAGCATTACTTTGGTAGCATGTGAGGTGAGTGCAATTGTGCAGTAGTTTGAACATTTTTTTGCATTGTCTTTCTTTTGGATTGCAATGAAAAGTGATGTTTTCCATTTCTGTGGCCACTGCTGAGTTTTCCAAACTTGCTGGCATATTGATTGCAGCACTTTCACAGCATCATCTTTTAGGATTTGAAATAGCTCAGCTATAATTCCACCATCTCCACTAACTTTGCTCATAGTGATGCTTCTTAAAGCCCACATGACTTCGCCTTCCAGGACGTCTGGTCTAGATGAGTGATCACACCATCCTAGCTATCTGGGTCATGAAGATCTTTTTTTGTATAGTTCTTCTGTGTATTCTTGGCATCTCTTCTTAATATCTTCTGCTTCTGTTAGGTTCTTACCATTTCTGTCCTTTATTGTGCCCATCTTTGTATGAATTGTTCCCTTGGTATCTCTCATTTTCTTGAAGAGATCTCTAGTCTTTCCCATTCTATCATTTTCCTCTATTTCTTTGCATTGATCACTGAGGAAGGCTTTCTTACCTCTCCTTGCAATTCTTTGGAACTCTGCATTCAAAGGGGTATATCTTCCTTTTTCTCCTTTGCCTTCACTGTCTTTTCTTTTCTCAGCTATTTGTAAGGCCTCCTCAGACAACCATTTTGCCTTTTTGCATTTCTTTTCCTTGGGGATGGTCTTGATCCCTGTCTCCTGTCCAATGTCACGAAACTCCATCCATAGTTCATCAGGCACTCTGTCTATCAGATCTAATCCCTTGAATCTGTTTGTCACTTCCACTGGATAATCATAAGGGATTTGATTTAGGTCATACCTGAATGGTCTAGTGGTTTTCCCTACTGTCTTCAATTTAAGTCTGAATTTGGCAATAAGGAGTTCATGATCTGAGTTATAGTCAGCTCCTGGTCTTATTTTTGCTGACTGTATAGAGGTTCTTCATCTTTGGCTGCAAAGAATATAATCAATCTTATTTCTGTTTTGACCATCTGGTGATGTCCATGTGTAGAGTTGTCTCTTATGTTGTTGGAAAGCATGTTTGCTATGACTAGTGCACTCTCTTGGCAAAACTCTGTTAGCCTTTGCCCTGCTTCATTCTGTACTCCAAGGCCAAATTTGCCTGTTAATCCAGGTAGCTCTTGACTTCCTATTTTTACATTCCAGTCCCCTATAATGAGAAGGACATCTTTTTTTGGCCATTAGTTCTAGAAGGTCTTGTAGGTCTTCATAGAACCATTCAATTTCAGCTTCTTTGGCATTACTGGTCAGGGCATAGACTTGGAATACTGTGATATTGATTCGTTTGCCTTAGAAACAAACAAAGATCATTCTGTCATTTTGAGATTGCATCCAAGTACTACATTTTATATTCTTTTGTTGACTATGATGGCTACTCCATTTCTTCTAAGGGATTCCTGCCCACAGTAGTAGATATAATGGTCATCTGAGTTAAATTCACCCATTCCAGTCCACTTTAGTTCACTGATTCCTAAAATGTTGATGTTTACTTTTGCCATCTCCTGTTTGACCACTTCCAATTTACCTTGATTCATGGATCTAACATTCCAGGTTCCTATGCAATACTGTTCTTTACAGCATCAGACTTTACATCCATCACCAGTCACATCCACAGCTGGGTACTGTTTTTGCTTTGGCTCCATCTCTTCATTCTTTCTGGAGTTATTTCTCCACTGATCTCCAGTAGCATATTGGGCACCTACTTATCTGGGGAGTTCATCTTTCAGTGTCCTATCTTTTTGCCTTTTCATACTGTTCATGGGGTTCTCAAGGCAAGAGTACTAAGTGGTTTGCCATTCCCTTCTCCAGTGGACCATATTTTGTCAGAACTCTCCAGTATGACCTGTCCGTCTTTGGTTGCCCTATATAGCATGGCTCATGGTTTCACTGAATTAGACAAGGCTGTGGTCCATGTAAAAATGTCATTATTTTACATGGAGGAGAAAGCTGCCTGCCTGTTCCTGGGTCCACTGAGGCCATCTCATCACCCTGACCACTGGTTATGCAGGGGTGACTGGGGTGCGTAGGGGCATTCACATGGCTTGGAGTCTCCCTGAGCGGCCTGTGGGAACGTCTAATCCTTCTTGGTAGGGCGAAAGGCTGGGGAAGGCTGAGAGCACCTTTCGGTTCCCACCACCCTCCCCACAGCCTTTGCTCCAACACACTGGCCTACTCAGCCATTTCTGCTTGCCGGTCCCTCTGCCTGAAACGTTCTTCCCCAACATGGTCAGAGTTTCTATTCTCATTTCATTCAGACTGACCAAGTCCTATCTTCTGAGACACCTCATCATACTGGCCTTTCAAAACTTCCTTCATCTTGTGCATCCTTATTCCCGTTCCCTGCTCCGCTTTCTTCCTAACACACACTGCCGCCGTTACATGACATTTTTATTTGTGTATTAGGTGTTGACTCAGTTTGAATGGAAGCCCCCTGAGGGAAGGAACTTTATCTTCCCACCTCTCTATCTGCTTTTCTACCAGTGACTCTTCCCTGAAGTATCACTAAACTGGGAGCTAAGCCCTATAATCATAAGCAATTAACAGCAGAACTGCTCTAAGAGTAGTAGGAGGTGAGAAGCAGATAGGAGCTTACCTTCTCTTCTCCCTTTGGCAGAATTACCTTTTGCTTCCCTTGATGTGGGGAAGAGAGTCTCCAGTCATCTGGGCTACACCCCTCCCGCTCTCTGAGGAGACAGCTGCCATGGAGGCCATCATACATGGTGAATTCAGTAGTACAGCCCACTGCCCACCTCATCCGAAAGGTCACTAGGGATAATTCCACTGCATCTTACCTATGGAGTTCCCTCAGTCACAGCTAAAGGTCTCCTCTAGCTTCTCCAGGCCTCCTCTAGCATCTGTTCTCACCTGATAATTCCTCTCCATTGCCACCTCCCATAATCCAACTCGAGTTCTTAGTCTCTCCTCCCTTCTTTCCTTCCAAAACTGTTTACACTGAACAACAGGCTAATAGTATCCACTTCATAGGGCAGTTTTATGCATAAATTAATTAATATATGTTAATACTCAATACAGTGCTTGGCACATAAATATTATTTAAGTATTCTTTATTGTTGTCATTTTTGTTCATCCTATTATTGCTATTAACAGTGTGCCATGGCTTATATTTGGTGAATCACTAGATTCTATCTTTACCTATCAATGGTGTTGATTTTTGCCTCATAGGTTCTTTCTCTCCCCACATATTTTATAGCTTCTTTTTCTAGTGATTTTCATATTCATACAGATGATCCTGGTGCTCCCCTGGCAGTTCAGATGGTCACAAATCTGCCTGCAATGCAGGAGACTCGGGTTCTATCCCTGAGTTGAGAAGATTCCCTGGAGAAGGGAATGGCAACCCACTCCAGTATTCTTGTCTGGAGAATTCCAAGGACAGAGGAGTCTGGTGGGCTACAGTCCATGGGGTCACAAAGAGTTGGACATGACTGACTTTCACTTTCATGTTTCACAGATGACCCATTCATTTATATCAGTGCTGTACCCTGAGCAAACAGAATAATGCCTGGCTCACAGTTAATACTAAATTAATAGTTTTTGAATGAATATAAAGGATGTCACCCAATCTTTTCTTTTCACTCCACTTCACCTCCCTTTTTGCCACCACTATATCACTCTAAAACACACACACACACACAAATAAATATGCATATACACTCTACCCTACCTACAATATCAGATGTCCACATCATATTCTCGACTATAAATTTCAAGCTGATTTGCTAAAATAAAGCAATTTACTTTATAATTCTTTGAAGTCTAATCTACTGATCCTTACACTTCATACTCATCTGCTCCCTTTCTGCTTTCTCTTCCCATATGTATCCAACATTAAAATTATTTCCTCACAAACACCTTCAGTCCCCTTGTGTCTATCCATTTTTTTCTCATGTGACAAATGCAAACCTAGAATGAACTCTTCTACCTACTTATACAGGTCCCAAGTAACCTGAGAAAATTACATACCTAAGTAAACTGACTACATTTTTAATTCATGGTTTCAGTCCTCAAGCAGTGTTATCACTGCCCAGCAATTTTACAAGGTTAATGGTTAATGCTGGTAAATAGGTTTCTTATTTTTGCCCCGAAAAAATAAAAGAAAGAAAGAAAAAAAAAAAAAAACTAAAATCCTAGTTCAGACCTTCTTCTATCTCTTGGAAACCATGATTCTTTTCCCTTCACCACCATTCTTAGAGGATAATCTCATCTAATGCTTTCTATTTTAGAAATCATCCTACAGGAGCATCCTCATACTCCCACAACTAAAATTAGAAACATGTCTCGGTTTCTTTCTATAATCCCATTACCATGGATGAAGGTGCCCTTCTTTCTAACAAAAGCCCTCAGCATGTCCTCTAGATCCCATTACGCTCACTTTCTCAAGGACTGCACTCTTGGTCATCTGCTGTGTCTCCTACATCATCCATTCTGCTTTCTCCCTGGATCATCACCATTAGCAAATAAATGTGATCCCAGGATTCCACATTCCATCCACCATTAGCTCTTGCCCATTTCTCATCTTCTCTTCTTTTCCATACTTCTATACATGTATGCTGTCTCATTTCTTCAATGACAGTTCAGTTCCCCTCATATTTTTCAATGATAATACAGTTCACTTTACTCTTGCTTTTCCTCCTACTTCTGGCCATTTATTTTATGATTTCTATGTAGTACCCTTCTCTTCTATCTTCTGTCCAACCTCTAAATATGAAAACTTCCTAGGTTTTGACCCTATACAACTTTATTGTTTTTTTCTCCACCTTTTTTCCTAGGTTTTCCTCATTCCAAAACAGGTATTATCCATATGCTAAAAACTCTCAAATATATACTTCTAGCCCAAACTTCTTTTCTGGACTCCAGCCTTATATATCCAAAAGATTACTCTATATCTTCCCTTAGAGACCTCATGGGTACCTAAAATTTGACATTTCTAAAACAAACATGGCAACTTCCCTATTCCACTCACATTCATCATCGTTCAAAACTTCCCAGTACAGCCAATGGCAGTAATATTCAACCAGTTGCCCAAACCAGAAACCTGAACTCAATCTTGATTCCTCATTCTCCCTTTATTCCCAGGTATAATTAATCTTACAATAATCTAACTTCCAGTACACACCCATGACATAAAATTTATATTTTATGGCAAGACAAGAAAGTTTAAACATAAAAAATGTTCTCTGCCCCTCCCTCCCTTCTGCTCTGCATTGTGTATCTGCTGTGCATTGACCAAGCCTCCTCCTTCAGTAGAAAGATGGGCTCAGTCACAAAGAGTAACATTTTCCTACTATCAACAAGACAGATCTTTAAAAGATAACATACCTTCTGGATCTTATAAGGTGCCACTCTGATGTTTAGATCTGGATTGTATGAACTGTTGATAATACACCATTTAATGTATCTTCCTCTGTCTCAAAAATTTTATGTAACTGTGCTTTGACTTCTAAAGAGCAGAACAGTTCTTGGAAATTTCTGAACTGCTGCTCTCAGGTTCTAACACTCAGTTTAGCTCAATAAAGTTTTTCCTTTCTTTCTTAGAACAACTGATTAATTTTTCATCAACACATATCTAGAATCCTTTAACTTTTCTCACTTTTACTGCTACCCATCCTGATCCAAGCCCTATAATCTCACTTCTACAACAGACTTCTACTAACTCCATATATTCTATGTAGTTCACTGTATTCTATTCACCATAGAAGCCAAAGTATTTTTTTAAATGGAATAAAGACTATCAGTTTGTCTAAATGTTAATCCCTCCCTTCCAACTACCTGCCTCACCAAAAAGCCTTCAATGCCTTCCCTTTGCATCATGAAGTAAAGCCAAATGTTTTAATGTGGATTTAAAGTCCTACCTGATTTTAGTCCTGTCTCTCTGTCCCGTTTTATCTGCTGCTTTCCTCCTTTCAGTTCTTCAAATTCTATGGTATCTTTCCCACCAAGGGTTTTCAATTCCCACCAGGGGTTTTCAACCATCCTCTACTTTCTGCCTGGCATGATCTTCAGTGCTCTTCACTTCCCTCCTCCAATTCTTCAAAGTGAAGTCGTTCAGTTGTGTCCAACTCTTTAAGACCCCATGGACTGTGCCCTACCAGGCTTCTCTGTCCATGGAATTTTCCAGGCAAGACTACTGGAGTGGGTTGCAATTCCATCTCCAGAGGATCTTCCTGACCCAGGGATCAAACCCAGGTCTCTCACAACCAGGCAGACAGACGCTTTACTGTCTGAGCCTCCAGGGAAGCCCTAGAGCTTCAGATTAAATATCACCTTTTCCAAGAGGCCTCCTTTGCCCATACCGTCTAGGTTTGACCCTTATGCTATTTTCTAACACTAAACTGTTAAGTTTTCATCGCTTATCACAGTTTTAAATTACATATGAATTTGTTTATTTGTATACTGTTTCTCTCTACCATTAGATCACAAAGCCTGTAATGGAAGAAACCATATATATCTTATTTATTGAAGTATACTTAATCCCTGGGCTTCCCTAGTGGCTCAGTGGTAAAGAATCCACCTGTCAATGCAGGAGATGCAGGTTTGATCTCTGGGTCAGGAATCCCCTAAAGAAGGAAACGGCAATCCACTCCAGTATTCTTGCCTGGGAAATCCCATGGCCAGAGAAGCCTGGTGGGCTAGAGTCCATGGGGTCACAAAAGAGTCAGACACGACTTAGCAACTAAACAACAATACTTAATCCCTGCCATAAGATTGAGTTCTCAAAAGTTGTTAAATAATGTTGAATAAACTCTAAGACTGCAAGGAATACACCTTGAAAGATACTTAACTTTGAGCTCCTTAGGACAGTGATATGAATTCTCTCCACTTTTTTAGGTGTTTAGCACAAGCAAACTGTAGGTCCTTGGGAAGGCTTTAGAAATAAATTGAGATGCATACTAACTTTGATATCTCAAACAATATGATGTACTAATTTCAAAATTCTAGGAACTTCCTAGTTCTGCAGAGTTAAAGTCTGAAGGACTCTGAGACAGGCAATATGCATAATTAGAGAGCCTGGGATTTGAATCAAGTAACACAAGCTTGGAATCCCAGCTTTTTTCTCCTTAGGTTTTTCTCCTCAGTAGTTGTATTCGACTCTTTGCAATCCCATAGGCTGTAGTCTGCCAGGCTCTTTTGTCCATGGGATTATCCAGGCAATAATACTGGAATGGGTTGCCATTCCCTCCTCCAGGGGATCTTCCTCACCCAGGGATCAAATCCGAGTCTCTTAAGTCTCCTGCATTGGCAGGTGGGTTCCTTACCACTAGCATAACCTGGGAAGCCCTAAACAAGATAATATTTATGAAATAATGAGTACATAGTTGGCTTATGATAAGTGTTAGCTCCCCTCTCAGCATGTAACAATAAATCCTGTTTGGGACAGAAGTGCTCTTAAAGATTATTCAGATAACTCTCCTGATTCCACAGATGGACACTTATTTAAGGTCACATAAAATGTCAGTGTAAAAGCTGAAATTAGCACGTGTATCTTTTCTCTACATTATTTTTCTTCTATTGAAATAAAGATATTGTAATATATTCTATGATATGGTTTTAGGGGGAAATGTACTCTCATTATCATAGTGAACCTGCTTGAAAACCTGAGGATAAGCAAATTATATAAAGGCAGTGGCCAGTATCCCAGAGCTATTATCTATTCCAATTGGGTCAACAAATATGTATCAGATACTTACTGTGCTTGGATTGAAATGAGACTGAAGATGCAAATACTTATTGGAATGGTTATATTTTTAAGCTAACATAGCACGTTATTCAACACAAAGTTCATGGTCAATGCTAAGTCCTACATTTCCCCCCACTTAACATTTCTGAAATCTAGATACATCATACCGTCTCTGTGACAGTTATGATTCATTGACATTGCCTGAGTGCATATGTATTTGCTAATATGTCAGTAGTTTAGGAGAAAATCCCAAGATGATAATGGACCCTCGAAGAAAAGGCTGCACCACCACTTCTGAAAGACACAGAAGCTGCTACTGTGTGGAAAAAAATGTGTCTATTCACAACTCTGAGTCAAGTATTTTGGAATAGTTAGAATCTTAAATGTTTTCAAAATATCTTAATATTTCTTTTGCATGTTCTTTTCATTATGCACAAGAGAGATCTACGATGAAAATCTCTGTATAAGTAAGCTGAAAGAGGTCTTTCTGGAAATATAAAATAAAAATTCAATGTAATAAAGCATTGTGTCAGAGTTTAATTGACAACATTTTCTTTCTCATTAGTTCATAAATTATGGTGCATCTTATAGTTGAAGTCTTCCTAAATTTGATGAAATGTGGTAAGTCACACCAAATAAATGCTGCAGGCTATGTAACACTTTCTAAGAAAAATATTCTAATCAAATCAATCTTATACTGATTAACAACAATTTAGACTGTACCTCTGTTAAAATACTATTAACCCATTTATTGAACACCAAATATGGCTAATTATAGTATAGAAGACAAGAATAAGAACTCTGGAATTCTGCAGAATCCCACCTGAAATTCAAATCTGACCCCTCCCACTTACCAATTCTGTGATCCTTGACAACTTACTTAAACTCTATGATACTCAGTTTTTTATTTTTTTCATAATGGGTAAAACAATAACATTTCTCTTTTAAAGTTTGTTGTAAGGATTAAATGAGATCATGCAAATAAAGCAATTAGCAGTATAGGGCTTCTAGGAATGGCTCAGTGTCTGTTAACCACTACTTCATTATTTATCACTATAATAATAATAATATATTATTTGATCTTTAAAACATGCATTTGAGACCACTATTATCTCCAATTTATAGATAAGTTTAATTATAGAGACATTCTGTTGGAAAAGAGTTATACAGATCACTGATTATTTAGGAAACTTAAATAAATTATACTAGTAAGATAACTGTCAAATACTCAAGCTTAAGTTTCTTGCCACTCCGTATTTAAGAAAAGATTGAGAGAAAAAAATACATGGAAAATAGCCTAAAATGTATATAGTTAATCTGCTTCCCGAGATACTCTCAAATTTACCTCTGGACTGAGCCAGGGCACAAGAGAACACTATTGTAGTCTCTTATATGGTTACTTTTATCAACATAGCAAATAACAAAAGATGACAATGAGAGATATTATAAGGAAAAGGCCCATTAGCCTTTTCCCTTGCTGTTAAGCATATGTCTGAGAATTCTGTTTACAGCATTATAAACTATATATTTTTCAAGGCTGCCTACCCTTTTCCCCTTCCCTGGGTCTCAGTGTCAATAAAAGCTGTATTTTGCCCAAGAAACTGAATTGAGTTTTGTAATGGATAGTGTGACCCCATGTTGTGCTTTATCTGATATCTCTCCTTGCCTTGGTTGCTAGAAAAGGCAAAGTCAAGTTTATTACTCAACCCCAACAAATACAGGTATTAACCTTACTCTTGACTTTCTCTTTCCCCTTCAGTCATTTTGCCAGAAGGGACAGTTTGTGAGATGTCTCTAAAGTGGGAAAGAGTCTAGCATCTTCTGGCACTGAAAGAAGGTTATGTAGTTCGGTCATTTTTAGAGTTGCTAGCGATGAAGCTGAAAAGATAAGCATGCCAGCTGGGGACCTTGGAGGAAATGACAAGCTCTGTAATTTTACCATCCGTTCCAAAGAATTTATGGCAAATGGTATTAAAAGTAAATTGGTCAACAAACAAAACATTTAAGTCAATACCAAACATGTATCTTAATTCTATAGATTTCCTACGGGAAAATGCATTAGACGACCTTGCCCCACTTACAACCCTGGTGTGCAGTAAAGTCCTTTACAATCATCAGAAAGCAGAACAGAAAGGTGAAGGTCAAATGATACTAGATTGAGCAAGATTTCTAAGAAAAACGGTATAAATGCATTTTGAAATGGAGATCTTTTACCAGAATCTGCTTGCCTGGAACTCTCCTCCACTGCTCACCCATTACTGTTGGAGAATTAACTCACCCACATGTGCATGCTGCACATGCCAGGACTGACCATGGCACTGATTTATAAGCAGTTTGAGGCTTTAGAACAGCAGCAAGCTGATGTAGCTCCATGCAGAGGAATAGGACCTGGATTTGAAATCAATTGTTATTTATTAACTGTATGACTTAGGTATGTCACCCTTCTGAAATTTGTTTCCTCATGTATCATATAGGAGTAACAGTAGTCATTGGTTGTTAAGATTAAATGTAAATAAAGCAAAGGTAGTAGCGAGATATAGCAATAACACTGGTGAGGAAAACAGGAGGGCTGACTGTTCTTTCGCCGTTTGAGCTTTGGAGTGTGTGTTAATCACTCAATCATATCTGACTCTTTGCAACCCCATGGAGTGTAGCCTGCCAAGTTCCTCTGTCCATGGGAGTCTCTAGGCAAAAATACTGGAGTGGGTTGCCATTTCCTTCTCCAGGGGATCTTACCAACCCAGGGATCAAACCTGGAACTCTTGCATTGAAGGCAGAGCCACCAGCAAGGCCCTTGAAATGAGGCAGCTGGATTAGAAAGTCTCAGAAGGGGATCATCTTCCAACTCTATGGTTTGTAGAGGAGTTTGCACAGTTTCCTTTGCATGAAGGAAAAGACCAGTTGTATGTGAGAAATGATCAGAGACTGGGTATCTGCCTAGGCTCAGGGGGTTGGTTGCTAGAGATTTCTTAAAGATGATGACTTAGGGCCCAAGGCTTGCTTGTGGTCCGTGGGTGACTTGGAAGTGCTGACAAATTTGAAAGGAAAGGGTTTCACAGTGTGAACATCTAAGGCGCTTTTAATGCAGCCATAAAAGTCAAAGTGCACCAAAAAGAAGAGGAGGAGGAGGAGGAGGAGGAGGAAGATGAAGAAGAAAAAGGAGAAGAAGGGGAAGAAAGAAGAAAAACGCCTTGGCTTCTAATCATTCAACAGGAATGTATGTCTAGAAAATAGAACATCCTAGTGCATTTTATGGAAAACACAGAAAAAAGGCCTATATTGGAAAATTTAGATATCTGGATCTTTATTTGGCCCTTTTCCTATGTATGCATACTGTACATATCATTTGGTCCTCATAACGATGCTAAGAAGTCGAGTTTCATGTCTCCAGTTTATAAATGGGGACATGATACTAAGAACGTTTGAATAATTTATCTATAGTCATAGAACCAGCAAGTGGTGGAAAAGAGATATAAAGAACAGATCATTGGCTTTGATCCACACTTTGAATTCTTTCTATTAACCAGGCTGCCTCCCGAGGAGAACCAGAGCTGTGTTCATCAAATAGATCAAGTGTATATGGAACATAATTAGACTTAATCTGCAGACAATCTAAGCAGATGAGATATGGTGGCTTCCATACTGGAAAGGAAAGAGTGTGAAGAGCATTAAAAAAAAAAAAAAAAAAAAAAACCCAGATAAAAACAAAAATAATAGAAAATAATGAGATAAATCTTCATAGATTACAAATTACTTTCCTATTTATTAACTCATATGTTCCTTATAATTATCCTACAAAGTAAGTAGTATCATCTCCATTCTCAAATGAGGAGACCAGCTCAGAGAGGGTGAATGACTTTCTCAAGGTCATCAGGATACTGAGTGAAAATCTGAGCCCAAATCTTTCTTCCAAGTTCCTGTCCTTTTCAGCATGCCAAGTCAACCAGATTTCTACTCACATGGTGTGGACAACATTATTCTGTGGAAGGATGACTTTTTTTCAGTAGACTTGTTTTCTTTATAAAACAGCCCCTCATTCCTAGGTACAAAAGAAAACTCAGTCCCTCTGAAATTCAGCACCAAATTTCAGCATGTTTGGGTGAATGGGGTGGGGAGGAGGGGTCCCCATACCAACAAGCAGTTGTCCAACACCAGTAGGGCACCCTATAATTCAACCCAATCCTGTCACTATCTTCCCAGAGACATTATCAGATTCCACAGATTGAAGACTCAGTCCTATAAGACTATAATCCTACTGCCCGAACATTAGATGACAATAGGAAGTCGAAGTTGTCCCTGAGCTTATGACCAACTGCCTATAAATCAGAGGTCCCTGCAAGCTCTTCCTTGGATCCAATTAATTTGCTAGAGCAGCTCACAGAACTCAGAGAAATATTTTACTTACAAATTACTGTCTTATTATTAAAGGATATCATTAAGGAACAGCCAAATGAAGAGACACAAAAGGGATGGTACATGGGAAAGAGAGCAGGGCTTCCATGCCCTTTCCAGGCTCCCCATTCTCTCCACACCTCCACATATGTACTATTGTTTTTATGCAGGCCTGATTACAGAGGCATGATTAATTAAATCATCAGCCTTTGGCAACTGAACTCAATCTCCAGTCCCTCTTCCCTCCCTGAAGTTGGAAGCAGGTGGGTGAGATTGAAGGTTCCAACTTTCAAATCACCAGGTTGATTCTCCAGGCAATCAGCTCCCCATCATCAGGTTACCTAGGGAGTTTTCCCAAAGTCATCTCATTAACAAAAGGCACATTTATAGCTCTTAAACACAGGCTATTCCAAGGGTTTTAGGAGCTATGAGCCAAGAACAGTGGACTAAGACAAAATGAGAAATATATATATATATATATATATATATATATATATATATATATATATATCTATCTTATACATCATAATATCCTAGCTCTACTTTGTAAATATGTCTGCTCTCAAGTCGGGGATTCCCAGGTAGTGCTAGTGGTAAAGAACCCACCTGACAATGCAGAAGACATAAGAGACATGGGTTCGATCACTGGGTCAGGACGATCCCTTGGAGGAGAGCATTAGCAACCCACTCCAGTATCCCTGCCTGGAGAATCCCATGGACAGAGAAGCCTGGCAGGCTACAGTCCATAGGGTCACAAAGAGGCAGACACGACTGAAGCGACTTAGCAAACACACACTGCTCTCGAGTACTCTGAGAGAACACTGGTATTAAAGCAGTGCTAGACAAAAGAAACAGCTATTATAAGGCTCAAAAGAGAGCCATCTTAGCTTAGACTCACTCCACAACACAAGTCCAGGAATTCATGGCGCATACCCTGTTGTCCTCTAAGAAATAACCAATACTGCTAAGACAGGTCTTGGTTGCACTGTGAAGAATCTAACAAGACTGTCACTGCTAGGAATGACCCTGTGCTTTAGGAGTCAAAATCATCTACTGTTCCAGTTAGCCTATCATTTATAGAAACAATAGTGTTTAACCAACTTGCCTAGGCTGCTGCACAGAAAAAAAAAAAAAATGTCAAGGGTCTCAGAGTTTCATAGTTGCCTACAGACTTCAGGGTGCTGCTAAATTCATAATCTCTGATCTTCACAACAATCCTATAACCTAAGACAGACATAGGAGATTATTCCAAATATATATATGGGTGAGAGATTGTTACTGAATGCAAGTTTCTGTGCTCAATGCACAGTGAGGCCAAACAAACCAAAACATCAGAGAAAGTTTTATTGCAAGGCCACACAAGGAAAAGGGATGACTTGCGTTCAAAAAAACCCAACTCCCCAATGGTTTTCAGGGAGAAATTTTTATAGGTAAAATTTGGGGTGAGAGCTGCAGGGTGTATTACATTTTTATGATTGGTTAGTGGTGAGGTAACAGGGCAGTGCTCTAGGAATCTTAGGCTCAGCCTGAAGTTACCATTTTTTCTTGTGTGGAGACCTTAGTTCCTGTAGAAGAACTCAAAATGTTGTTATGTATATTCCTTCGGGAGGAACCAGGATCCTGCTTTAATTGCTGCACTACAGTTTCTTTTTTTATTTTTTTATTTTTAAACTTTACAATATGCACTACAGTTTCTTAATTGTTCTGCCTTTGTTTCTGCCTTTCCTTATTTCCCTGAATAGCAACTGAGACAGATAGATCCTTGGGACTCTGGGAGGTCTAGAGAGCTGAAGCCTTCGTCCTATAAATAAGAAACAAGGAAAGGCTTTTGGGCCCAGGAGGGCCTCATGGGATCCTGCACAGTTAGAGTCTGAGTCATAGAAGAAGGGAACGAAACTAAACTGAGCACTGACAAACTGAGCAGGATTCTGGGGTTCCTGGGCACGGAAGTCTTCCCATGTCCTCCACTTCTTGTTTGTAGGGACTGTGTTTCAGATTCCATGACCATCCCTGAGTTCCAAAGGACTGGTTCAAATAATTGTTAATCAGGGAAGGCAGGGGATGCAGAGACAGAGGAGGAGCAGTCAAGGAGCAACAGTGCAGCTTGGGACAGAACCCTTCCACCTCAAGGGATATATAGAACAATATCCCTGAACTTCTCTGCAGAACTAAAATCCCCAACGAATGGACAATGTTAACGACCTGATGAAGTATTCTCTATTTCAGAGAGAAGGTCACAGTTTGATAACATCAGGAACCCCAGAAGTTCATTAGGAGACCACATGAGGCCAGATTAAAGGAATGCAAGCCCCATGCACACCCTAATCTTTATCAGCAACCCTACATTTGAACCATTGTTATAAAACTCCTCACCAAGTTCCCCCTTTCCCGCTCCTTAGGTTGGGACACACAGTTTTTGAGGGCATGAGCCCACCGTGTTCCCCTTTGCCTGGCAAAGCAATAAAGCTATTCTTCCTACTTCACCCAAAATTCTGTCTCTGAGATTTGATTCGGCACCAGTGGACAGAGGCTAAGTTTTGGCATCACTCACTACTATAGGGCAAGTACTTTGTGCAAGTATACTTAGATCTCATAGTCCTCACAATCACCCTAAGAACTATCACAGGAAGATATGATGAAGAAAAAACTCAAATTAACTATTAGTTTGCCGAAGGTTACATACACTAAATGGTAGGATTAAATAATAGTCTTGGCAGATTCTACACAGCATAATCAAGGTCTGTCTTGGAGGACTGGTATTATTGTTGTCTAGTCCACCGTTTCTTAATTACACCATGGTGCCTCTTTTGATGTATTGTAAAATGACTTGCCCAAGATCACTTACCCATTTGTCTTCCCTAACTATACAGTTCCCTTCGTAAAGGAATTTTCTCAATTTTACTTTTATACCTCAGAACTCAATAAAGAACTTAACAGATTTTCTTCAGTGATTTATTTTTTAATGTTTCATAAACTGAACTAAAGTTTGGCTTTGGGATAGACTCTGACATCAAAGATCCTGGATATAGACTATTTAAGCTATGATATATCACGTTCAAAGGCACATTCATAAGGGTTTGGAGTTATGCTAATGATAGAGGAGAATAGTTACACTGGTAGTTTTAGAAATACCAGTGTTATAGATGGAAAGGAATTATAGATAGAGAGGGCGATTTAGGAAACTTTGAGAAGCCACTGTAAGTTAATGATCACTCAGGAAAGCTATCAGAACATTGTGAAATGAAGCAGGCTTGCTTAATAATAAAGCCAAAAATAAAAGCACAAGATATGTCTCAGGCCATTAAGTAAAAAATTGAGGGCTTCATCCTGCTGACCAAGGTCAGTAACATAATGGTAGGACCAAGGACCTGGACTTTACGGGAAAGGTGACATTCTAAAGTAGAAGAACCTCATTATACTGAAACCTCAGATGATTTAATGTATTTTAGTATATGTCAAAACTCCTCTGCTGATTTGAATAGCACCATTACAGTTCTAGTTCAGTCTTACAGGGTCAAACACTTTCCCATCTGATACAAAGGAGCTAATGATATAAGCCTGCTGTCTACTGAAGAATGAGGAAGAAGGTGGTTTTTTTAATCCCTCCCCACTTTTCCTTTGATTACAAAAAGGTAGCCCACTTAGTACTTGAGCCAGATCCCTCTTGCCTGCTCATTTGTACCTTTTACAAGTATCTTGTATTAATAACTCTGTTAAATTGCTTCAGTCATGTCTGACTCTGTACAACCTTATGAACTGCAGCCTGCCAGGCTCCTCTGTTCATGGGATTCTCCAGGCAAGAATACTGGAGTGGGTTGCCATGCTCTCTTCCAGGGGAACTTCCTGACCAAGGGATCAAACTTGCATCTCTTAGGTTTCCTTCATTGGCAGGCAGTTTCTTTACCTGCCGCCTGGGAAATCCATTAATAATTCTACTTCTCGCCTATCATTTTGCCTCTCATTGAATTCCTTCAGTGTTGAGACATAAGGAACACGAGCTTCATTGAGTCCTGTGACAAGTTGTGAAATTTCAGTTAGAATATTGTGGGTTAAAATCCCCTCTGAGGTGTGCAGTTTCACTTTCAGTCATGATTCAATAACAGAAACCAGACTTAACCTACTGTCTTAAACAATTAGAAAATAAACAAAATATATTTTAAAAACTCTTTTCAAATATTGGACAACAGGCAATGTAAGGCACTAGTAAAGAAACAAGAGAGGAAAGGAGGTAAGGGTTGTAATCAACTAGGCTTTTTGCCTGGAGGTATATTTTTTACTGTGGAGGAGGGAGGAGATGGCAAGCATAGCCTAATGGTGTTGCTAAATTGAGAAGATAAATATGAGAATTCTGACATTCAGAAGTAATGAGGGATAGTCCCTAAGAAGAGGGAGCTTGGCAGGAAAAAAAAAAAAAAAAAAGAAATTTGCACAGTGGTGCCTTGAGTCTGCGCTATCTCTAAATGTATGCACAAGGATGAAACTTCACAAGATCAGGAAAAGAGCAACTGGGGAAAATTCTTAGTTGAACATTTTCCAAAAATCATAGAGAGGTTAGAAATTGTTCATGTTCCAAGAGTGGAGAGGCTCATTTTTACTTTAAGTCATTTGGAAAATATTCCAGCAAAGGGCCAGGCCTTCGAAACAAAGCTAAACTACTCCTAGAGTAAAGATACTCTTAAAAACAAAACTATAAAAGGATCAAACTGAACTGCAAGCAATCCATCATGCTTGGGCTGGTGCTCAGTCACTCAGTTGTGTCCAACTCTATGTGACCCTATGGACTGTATTCTGTCAGGCTCCTCTGTCCATGGGATTTTACAGGTAAGAATACTGGGGTGGGTTGCTGTTTCCTCTTCCCAGGGGATCTTCCTGACCCAGGAATTGAACCCGTGTCTCCTGCATCTCCTACACTGGCAGGCAGATTCTTTACCACTAAGCCACCTGGGAAGTCCACAAGTAACTCAACTCTCAGCCAAAACTAAACCCAGGTCTTTAAAGAAAGATAACAAAGTACAAACATAAAAACTCCAGCAGGAAATCAAAAATAAAGATCTATCAAGAAGCAGGAAAATGTTAGCAATAATCAATCATGAGAAAAATATATCAATAAAAACAAACATAAATTGTGATATACTGAGGGTTGCTGCTGCTGCTGCTAAGTCACTTCAGTCGTGTCCAACTCTGTGTGATCCCAGAGACGGCAGCCCACCAGGCTCCCCCGTCCCCGGGATTCTCCAGGCAAGAACACTGGAGTGGGTTGCCATTTCCTTCTCCAATGCATGAAAGTGAAAAGTGAAAGTGAAGTCACTCAGTCGTGTCTGACTCTTTGCGACCCCATGGACTGAAGCCTACCAGGCTCCTCCGTCTATGGGATTTTCCAGGCTAGAGTACTGGAGTGGATTGCCATTGCCTTCTCTGTAGTGAAGGTAGCATACATGAAAAATTAAGTCAGGGAAAATAGTCATAATTAGAGAAATGGAAGACATTAAAATTAATCAATGAAATGTCTAGAGATAAAAATACAAATCTTAAAAAATCACCAGATAGATAATTCCAGAATAGATACTGCAGATGTAAATATTAGAAAACTTAAAGATAGCAATAAAAATTATCCAAAATGAAGCATGGAGATTTAAAAGAAAAGAAAAAAAAAATCAGAGTCTCAGTGATATTTGGGGCAATATCAAATGGTCTAATATGCATGTAAATGGAATCACAGAGGGAGAAGAGAAAGAAAAAGATATAGAAAAAAATCATTTGTTAGTGAAAAAATGATGGCTGAAATTTTTCCAAACTTGATCAAAAATATAAACCCATAGATCCATGCAACTCAATGAATATCAAGTCAACTAAACACAAAGTAACTATACCAAGACACATTATAATAAAATTTGTGGAAGATGGTGAAGTAGGACATGTGTTCATTTCCTTCTTTGAGAACACCAAAATCACAACTAGTGATTGAGTGACCATTGACAGGAAGATGCCGGAGCCCACCAAAAAAAGATACCCTACGTCCAAAGATAAAGGAGAAGCCACAATGAGATGGTTGGGGGGTGCAATCACGATAAAAATCAGATCCCATACCCAGTACATGGGCGACCCACAAACTGGAGAAAAAGAATCCCAAAGAAGTTCCCTGACTCTTGTGAAGGTTCTGAGCTCCACATCAGGCTTCCCAGCCTGGGGATCTCACAAAAGGACTAGGAATCCTCAGGGAATCTGACTTTCAAGGCCAGCAGGATTTGATTACAGGATTTCCACAGGACTGGGGAAAAAGAGATTCCACTCTTGGAGGGTATAAATAAAATCTTTTGTGTACCAGGACCCAGGGGAAAGGAGCACTGACCACAGGAGACTGAGCCAGATCTACCTGCTAGTGCTTGAGGGTCTCCTGTGGAGGTCTGTGTTGGGTGTGGCTCCCCACAGGGACAGAGGCACTGGTAGCAGCAGTCCTGGGAGGTGCTCTCTTGGAGGTCATCATTAACCCTACCATAGAGCCTGTAGTCTCCAGGGCTGCCTCAGGCCAAACAACTAACAGGGAGGAGGGCAACCCCACCCATCAAAAGACAACTGAATTACAGTTTTACTGAGCATGTGAAGTCACTCAGTCCTGTCTCACTCTTTGCTACCCCGTGGAGTATAGCCCACCAGGCTCCTCTGTCCATGGGATTTTCCAGGCAAGAATACTGGAGTGGGTTGCCATTTCCTTCTCCCAGTACAATAGAATGATCTCTATTCCTTTCCAAGCAAACCATTCAATATCACAGTAATCCAAGTCTACGCCCCAACCCCTAATGCTGAAGAAGCTGAAGTTGAATGGTTCTATGATGTGGCAAACCACTCCAGGATTTCTTGTCTAGAAAATCCCATGGACAGAGGAGCCTGGTAGGCAGCAGTCCATGGGGTCGCAAAGAGTCGGACACGACTGAGCGACTTCACTTTCACTTTTCACTTTCACACTTTGGAGAAGGAAATGGCAACCCACTCCAGTGTTCTTGCCTGGAGAATCCCAGGAGTGGGGAAGCCTGGTGGGCTGCCATCTATGGGGTCACACAGAGTCGGACACGACTGAAGTGACTTAGCAGCAGTAGCAGTAGCATGATGTCCTACAAGACCTTCTAGAACTAACAACAAAAAAGATGACTTTTCATCATAGGGAACTGGAATGCAAAAGTAGGAAGTCAACAAACACCTGGAATAACAGGCAAGTTTGGCCTTGGAGTAAAAATGAAGCAGGGTAAAAGCTAATAGAGTTTTGCCAAGGGAATGCACTGGTCATAGCAAACACCCTAGTCCAACAACAAAAGAGATGACTCTACAGATAGACATTATCAGATAGTCAACACTGAAATAAGATTGATTATATTCTTTGCAGCCAAAGATGGAGAACCTCTATACAGTCAGCAAAATATGACCAGGAGCTGACTATAACTTAGATCATGAACTCCTTATTGCCAAATTCAGACTTAAATTGAAGAAAGGGAAAACCTATTTATTTAGGTTTTCCTAATAGGGAAAACCACTAGACCATTCAAGTATGACCTAAATTAAATCCCTTATGATTATACAGTGGAAGTGACAAATAGATTTAAGGGACTAGATCTGATAGATAGAGTGCCTGATGAACTATGGACAGAGGTTCGTAACATTGTACAGGAGACAGGGATCAAGACCATCCCCATGGAAAAGAAATGCAAAAAAGCAAAATGGCTGTCTGGGAAGGCCTTACAAATAGCTGTGAAAAGAAGAGAAGTGAAAAGCAAAGGAGAAAAGGAAAGATATAAGCATCTGAATGCAGAGTTCCAAAGAATAGCAAGGAGAGATAAGAAAGTTACCCTAGGTGATCAATGCAAAGACATAGAGGAAAGCAATAGAATGGGAAAGACTAGAGATCTCTTCAAGAAAATTAGAGATAGCAAGGGAACATTTCATGCAAAGATTGGCACAATAAAGGACAGAAATGTAATGGACCTAACAGAAGCAGACATATTAAGAAGAGGTCACAAGAATACACACAAGAACTATGCAAAAAAGATCTTCATGACCCAGATAACCATAATGGTGTGATCCCTCACCTAGAGCCAGACATTCTGGAGTCCGAAGTCAACTGGGCCTTAGGAGGCATCACTATGAATAAAGCTAGTGGAGGTGATGGAATTCCAGCTGAGCTATTTCAAGTCCCAGAAGACGATACCGTGAAAGTGCTGCACTCAATCTGCCAGCAAATTTGGAAAACTCAGCAGTTGCCACAGGACTGGAAAAGGTCAGTTTTCATTTCAATCTAAAGGAAAGGCAATGCCAAAGAATGTTCAAACTACTGCACAATTGCATTCATGTCACACGCTAGTAAAGTATGCTCAAAATTCTCCAAGCCAGGCTTCAACAGTACGTGAATGGAGAACTACCAGATGTTCAATCAGGATTTAGAAAAGGCAGAGGAATAAGACACCAAATTGTCAACATCTGTTGGATCACAGCAAAAGCAAGAAAGTTACAGAACAACATCTACTTCTGCTTTATTGACTACATCAAAGCCATTGACTGTGTAGATCACAACAAACTGTGGAAAATTGTTTCAGTCAGTTCAGTTCAGTTCAGTCACTCAGTAGTGTCTGACTCTTTGCGACCCCATGAATTGCAGCATGCCAGGCCTCCTTGTCCATCACCAACTCCCAGAGTTTACCCAAACTCATGTCCATCAAGTTGGTGATGCCATCCAGCCATCTCATCCTCTGTTGTCCCCTTCTCCTCCTGCCCCTAGTCCCTCCCATCATCAGGGTCTTTTCCAGTGAGTCAACTCTTCACATGAGATGGCCAAAGTATTGGAGTTTCAGCTTCAGCATCAATCCTTCCAATGAACACCCAGGACTGATCTCCTTTAGAATGGACTGGCTGGATCTCCTTGGAGTCCAGGGGACTCTCAAGAGTGTTCTCCAACACCACAGTTCAAAAGCATCAATTCTTCGGCACTCAGCTTTATTCACAGTCCAACTCTCATATCCATACATGACCACTGGAAAAACCATAGCCTTGACTAGACAGACCTTTGTTGGCAAAGTAATGGAAAATTGTTTAAGAGATGGGAATACTAGATCATGTTACCTGCCTCCTGAGAAATCTGTATGCAGGTCAAGAAGCAACAATTAGGAACAATGAACTGGCTCCAAACTGGGAAAGGAGTACTTCGAGGCTGTATTTTGTCACCCTGTTTATTTAACTTCTATGCAGAGTACATCATGAGAAACGCTGGGCTGGAAGAAGCACAAGCTGGAATCAAGATTTCTGGGGGAAATATCAATAACCTCAGATACACAGATGACACCACCCTTTTTGCAGAAAGTAAAGAGGAACTAAGAGCCTCTTGATGAAGGTGAAAGAAGAGAGTGAAAAAACTGGCTAAACTCAACTTTCAAAAACAAAGATCATGGCATCCAGTCCCATCACTTCCTGGCAAATAGATGGGGAAACAATGGAAACAGTGAGAGACTTTACATTTTTGGGCTCCAAAATCACTGCAGTTGGTTGTTGCAGCCATGAAATTAAAAAATGCTTGCTCCTTGGAAGAAAAGCTATGATCAACCTAGACAGCATATTAAAAAGCAGAGCCATACATTGCCAGCAAAGGTCTGTATAGTCAAAACTATGGTTTTTCCAGTAGTCATATATAGCTGTGAGAATTGGACCATAAAGAAAGCTGAGAGCTGAAGAATTGCTGCTTTTGAACTGTGGTGTTGGAGAAGAGTCTTGAGAGTCCCTTGGACTGCAAGATCAAACCAGTCAATCTAAAAGGAAATCAGTCCTGAATATTCACTGGAAGGACTGATGCTGAAGCTGAAGTTCTAATATTTTGGCCATCTGACGTGAAGAACTGACTCACTGGAAAAGACACTGATGCTGGGAAAGATTGAAGGCAGGAGGAGAAGGGGGCGACAGAGGATGAGATGGTTGTGTAACATCACCGACTCAATGGACATGAGTTTGAGCAAGTTCCAGGAGTTGGTGATGGGCAGGGAAGCCTGGCATGCTGCAGTCCATGGAGTCACAAAGAGTCAGACATGACTGAATGACTGAACTGAACTGAGCACGGCTCTGCCCACCTGAACAATACCCAGTTTATCCTACCACCAGTGCCTCCCATTAGGAAACTTACAGAAGCTTCTTAGCCTCATCCACCAGAGGTCTGACAGAAATGAAAAGATCTACTGTCTCCTAACTGCCAGAATGATAACCACATCACAGAACATTAATTACAATGAAAAGGCAGATATTTATGTTGCAGATGAAGGTACAAGATGAAACCCCAGAAAAATACTAAATGAATGGATATAGGCAACCTCCAGAAAAATAATTCAGAATAATAATAATGAAGTTGACTGAGGATCTCCCAGAAAGAATGGAGAAGATAAAAGAAATGTTTATGAAAGACCTAGAAGAATTAAAGAACAAACAAACAGAAATGAACAATATACTAGAAGGAATCAATAGCAGAATAAATGAGCAGAAGAATGGATAACTCACCTAGAAGACAGAACACCAAACCAGCCTTATAAGAGATGCTAAAGGAACTTCTCTAGGCAGGAAACACAGAGGGAAAAGATCTACACAAAATAAACCCGAACTATTAAGAAAATGGTAATAGGAACATACACATCAATAATTACCTTAAACGTACATGATTAAGTGCACCAACCAAAGGAAATAGACTGGCTGGATGGATGAAAACATGTGCATGTATGCACCTCCACTTCCACATCACTCTACTTCCACATCACTCTACTTAACCCCATAAATTGTATGTAATTATTTTATGGTATTAAGTTAACCTTGTTTCCATTATGGCTTGCAATTGTAATTATCTGTTATTTTTTGTCTGGCTATTGATTCTGAAAACTGATAAACATTTTTTACTATCATGATTATGTAACGATTGTTCTTTTTAATACCATTGTATCATGAGTAGTCAATAGGAAATAACAGAATTTTATATCCCTAAAGCTGTTAATTTAATAGAAAAACCTTTAATCACTTTTTAAAGTCCAGATGCACATTAGAATTATCTTGGAATTTTATGAAAAATATAAATGACCAAGTTTTTTTTTTTTCCTCCAAAGCTGCAGATGTGATTGTAATGAACAGCCATGTGTACAAACAACTGGACTATACAATGACTTTTACTTTTGTCTAGTCTGTTTAACTTTTTCTATTTCATATTCAGTGCTCTCATTTTATTTAGTTTATGTTTTCTAATTTCTCCATCTCTTTCTTTTGTTCTTTCTCAAGCCTTTCTCGACTGTAGTGGAAAATATACTAGAAAATATATATGTATATATATAAAAACTTTATATATATCTATTTCAGAAAACTTAGGAATTTTTGTCTACCAAAAAACTATACATTTTGGTTCCACTCATTAGACTAAGCATGAATAGAATGCTATATTTCTAATTTATATTCACATTAATATAGTTCCATTTATTCTGCCATCCATATTACTGCTAAAATATAGAAAGCTTATCATCTTAGTGATTTAAAAAATTGAATGAGACTTGAAACTTCTAATTCAATTCAGAGAATATAAAGAAATGATATGTTGTAAAAAAAAAATAGGACATTGACATGTGATACAGTATTACTAACTAAAGTACAGATTTTTTTTTAAATTTCAAAAAATAACTGTGAAAACCAGTGGTAAGAGAAAAATCGAAAGGCAATAAAGGAAATACGGAGAAATAAGACTATAGAAAGAAAAACAAAGATAAGAATTACTGCAGAAAAATAATCAAACTATGTAATCCAGACCATAGTTGAACAGAATTTAAAGTCCTGAAGAAACTGTCAACTTAAAATGATAGCAAACATGTTGCAAAATAATAGTGATATAATTAAACATCTCATATTAAAATAATTCAGTATTTGTTAAAAATTAAAACAAAATAAAACTTTTTCAGGTAATGAATGCTGAAAGAATTCATGACTAGCAGATTTAGATATTAAAAAAAAAATAAAAGCACTGTTTTGTGGGGTTGATATGTAGATATAACAACCTACAACAACAATAGCAAAAGAACAGGAAAAATATAAATACAATGTTATAAAGATATTTCAGTATATCTGAATATATCAGTTTATAACCAGATATATCAGTTTCAACTGTTTACAAATGATTGTAACACCATTTGAAGGTAGGTTGTGATGTCACAGGTACTTAATGCAAACCCAAAAGCAACCCAAAAAGGTAAGACAAAGAGGTTTGTCTTATAAGCAAACAGTAAAGACTGAATATCCTTAAAAATATTCCAATCAATCCAAAAAATATAGAGAACAGATGGAACAAATGGAAAGCAAAGAGCAAGATGATCAACTAAAACCGAGCCAAATTCATAAATACATTATATTTAAATGATCTAAACACTCCAATTAAAAGCAGAGATTGTCAGATTGAATTTAAAAATTAAGGTTGAACTATATGCTGTCTACAAAATTTCATTTTAAATATAAAGACAGAGTATTTCTTTATAAAAAGAATGGAAAATATGTAACATGCAGTCAGTAATCATTAGAAAGCTGCAGAATTTATTACATTAATATAAAATAAAGTATATTTTGGAAAAAGAAAGAGAAAATTTCACAATGATCAGGAGATCACTGTACCAAGAAGAGAAAAACCATAAAAGTGTATGCACCTAAAACAGCTTTGAAATACATAAAGTAAAATGCAACAGAACTGAAAGAAAAACAAATCCACAATTATATGTTAGAAACTTCAATGATCCTTTATCATCATTTGATGGGACACTGAAAACTTCAAAACATTGTTGAAGCAATTAAGGAAGACCTCAATAAATTAAGATACACATGCTGTTCATGTATTAAAAGACTCAATAATGTTAGGGTATAAATTATCCTAAACTTTACCTATAAATTAAATGCAATCCCAATTGAAAACACTGATTTTCATAGCAATACAAAGAAACTAGAAGAGCCACAACTCTTTTGAAAACAACAAAAAAAAGCAAGTTTGGAGAGCTTAAACTACCTGATTTCAAATCTTTCTATAAAACTAACCAACAATGTGGTGTGAAATTGGCCTAGATAGGCATAAATCAATGGAACACAGTAGAGTCCAAAAGAGGATATAAACAGAACTGGAATGCAGTCATTGATTTTTAACATCACAGTCAATGTAATTCAATCAGAAAAGGACTGTTTTTTCAACAAATTTCGTTGAAACAACTGGATGTCCAAATGGAAAAAATAATAAATCTTAACCCTGGTATCATACCATGTACAAAAACTAACTTGAAATCATAGATATAAATGTAAAAGCTTAAACTGTAAACTTCTTGGAAGGAAAAAAAAACAGGAGAAAAATATTTTACCTTTTTTTAAACCTTAATTTATGCAAAGATTTCTTAGATAAGATACAATAAAGCACGAACCATAAAAGAAAATAATATGATAAAATGGATAATATGAAACAATGTTTGTTCTTCAAAAGAACTTAGAAAATAAAAACACAAGCCACAGAAAAAGAGAAATTACCTATAAACCATGAATATGGCAACCTGTATTCAGAAAATGTAAGTAGCTCAGACAATTAATAAACAAAAAAAATCAGAAAATGCCCACAAGATCTGGATAGATTTTTAACCAAAGAACATAAACAAATGCACAATAAACTCATGAAAAATGCTCACCATCAGTAGCCACTAGGAAATGAAAGTAGAAAGTACATTGGATACTATTACATACCCACTAGAAGTGCTAAAATTAAAAATGCTAATAATAACAAGTGCTGACAAGAATACAGTATAACTGGAACTTTCATACTTTTGTTGGTGGAAATATACAAACGTTACATATAGTCATTTTAGAAAACAGTTATATTTTTGTAAAGTTAAATATATATTTGCAGTACAACACATTCATTTGTCCCTAAGTGGAAATAAAGAAAAATAAAATTGTAGCCTTTAACTTCTTGTTTTTTTTTAAAAAAAAATTACAAAACTACAGTAATTAAAAGAACTTGATACTGAGGAGTGATGTCTTTAAGATTATGGAATAGTAAGCCTTGGACCCTCCTCACACCCAAGAAGACACTGATTCAGTAACAACTCATGGACAAAAAAAGTTTTAAATACTGGATCCACAAGCAAAAGAATGAAATTGAATCTTTATTCTATATCATACACAAAAGTCAACTCAAAGTAGATTAAAGGCTTAAATGTAAGACCTAAAACTGTAACAGTCCTAGAAGAAAACATAAGGGAAAGGCTTCTTGACATTGGATATTATTTCATGGATATGATACCTAAAGCACAGGCAATAAAAATAAATAAATAAACAAACGGGACTATATCAAACTAAAATGCTTCTGCATTGCAAAGGAAACAATCAACAGAGTGGAAAGTAACACAGTGGGAGTATATATTTGCACACCATATATCTGATAAGGGGTTGGTTTACAAAATATATAACAAACTCTTACAACTCAATGAAAAAAAACAAAAACTAGTGACCCAATTAAAACTGGGCTAAGGATTTGAATAAACATATCTTCAAGTGACCATACAAATAAATGGTCAGTGAATATAAAAAATTGCTCAACGTCACTAATCATCAGGGAAAGGCAAATCAAATCACATTGAGATATTATCTCACACCTATCATTTTGGGGAAACGACATTTCATCATTTGTGAAAATGCAAAATGGTGTAGCTAGAGTGGAACAGAGTACAAAGGTATCTCAGAAACTAAAAAATGAAACTACCTTGTGATCCAGCAATATCACTTTTCAGGTTACTTATCCAAAAGAATTGCAATCATGATCTCAAACAGATAACTGTACTCCCATATGCAGCACTGCTCAGAAAGTCAAGATTTAGAAACAACCTTAATGTCCATCGACATATCAATGAATAAAGAAAATGTGGTGTATACAATGGAATACTGACCTTAACAAAGAAGGAAATGCTGTAATATGCAACAACATGGATGAACTATGAGGACACCATTCTAAGTGAAACAAGCCAGTCACAGAAAGACAAATACTGAATGATTCCACTTACATGTGGTATCTAAAATAGTCAAACTCATAGAATCAGAGAGTACAATGAATGGTGGTTCCCAGGGTTCAAGGGGAGGAGAAATTGGGAATTGCTAAACAATGGGCATAAAGTCTCAATTATGCAAGATGAGTAAGTTCTAGAGATTCGTTGTATAACATTGTTCCTATTTAGTTAACAATACTGCAGTATATACTTAAAAATATATTACAAGACTAAATCTCATATTAAGTGTTCTTAACACAATAAAATACAACTTCAAAAAATAATGAAACAAAAGCATATGCCTTCACAGAAGCTTATATTGAACACCCATGGTAGTTTTATTTATAAACACAACTCAAGCAGATGGAAAAAGTTAAAGTTTATTTATAGAATGGAATACTATGAAGCAATTAAAACCAATGAATTACCGATACTTGCAAAATACAGTATACCGAGTAAAGAAGTTAGGCATGAAAGAATACATACTTTATTATTTTGCTTATATTAAACTTTAGGAATTACAAATCCAAACTACAATGGAAGAATGTAGCTCACTGGTTGTTGGGTGAGGGGGTCAGGGAGGCAGATTGATAGAGAAGAGGCACAAGAGAACTTTTGGAGGTGAGGTAGTGCTTTGTCAAATATCATTGGTCTCTACCTTTAAAACGTGTGAAACTTATTGTACATAATAAATTATATAACAATAAAGTTTTTTTTATTAAAAAAAAAAAAAACCAAGGTTCTATGGAGCTGCTCATCTATTGTGGGAGGGAAAGTCAAATGAGCAATAACAATTGTGTTAAATACTATGTTGAGAAAATCCAGATACAATGGGAGTACCTGATGGAAGCAACTAACCCAAATTAGTGGTTTATAGAGATTTCTCAGGGGAAGCTGAAATCTGAAGGCGGCATCAGAATAGTTTGTAGAACAGACACAACAGCATGTGCAAATGCCTGGGGCCAGACAGAATGATTCCTTGACCAACAACAAGGATGTACATTTAGAAGAGATCTTAACCAAGCAGGACTGACAAGCTTGACAGAATTTGATGACTGATTGTATTCTGGAAAGATCAGAATCAGGAATAATGCTCTGAATTCTGCCCTGAATAACAAGGTGAGTTGTAGTGGTACTTTCTGAAATAAGAGACACTGGAGCAGTATCAGTTTATGGGGATGATGATAAATAAGTCTATTTTTGAATGGGATTTGAAGCACCTGCAATATACCAGGAAAGAGATATGAAATTTGTATATGGATACATAAAGTCGGAGAAGCAACATACAGTTGTAATTAATGTCAGTGAATTAGATGAACTTCCCCAGAAGAGTAAAAAATGATATAAGATGAGGACCAAGCAAGTTAAAGATCACCAATATTTAGGAAATTATTAAAGGGAGAAGAACCTATGGAGGAGCTACTGAGGAAAACAGAAAACAGACAGGAAAGAGCGTTCTCATGGATTTCAAGAATTCAGTACAGTGTGGTCAACAGACTCAAATGCAATTAAAAGATAAGATATGAGACCATCTATTGTATTCAGGAGGAGGAGAAAGGGACGACAGAGGATGAGATGGTTGGATGGCATCACCAAATCGATGGACATGAGTTTGAGCAAGCTCCGGGAGTTGGTGATGGACAGGGAAGCCTGGCGTGCTGCAGTCCACGGGGTCGCAAAGACTCAGACACGACTGAGTGACTGAACTGAAATGATTGCATTCAGTAATAAGGTCACTGTTGACTTGTGAAGATGAGTTCCATTGGAGTGGTGGGGGCAGTGTTGGAAGAGTTACTGAGAAGCAGAAAATGAGAACAGGAAATATAGAAAACTCTTTCAAAAGTTTGCCTACCAGGAAACAGTTCAAGAGTATTTTGTAGTCAAGGGCTTTTCCCAGTAAAGTATAGGAAAGTTTTAAGTTTTTTTTTTTTTTTCCCAGAGGGATTAATGGTATTTTACTTTCATTTTTATTTTTGCAGGGTAGATGAAATTGTTCCATTAAAGTGGCATAAAAATCATTGCACTGTGTGTGTGTGTGTGTGTGTGTTCGCACTGTGTGTGTGTGTGTTTGCACTGTGTGTGTGTGTGTGTGTGTTCACTTCAGTCCAGTCACTCAGTCGTGTCTCTATCTATATACACATATATTTCACTGGAGTATAGTTGCTTTACAGTGTTGTTAGTTTCTACCGTGCAGCAAGGTGAATCAGCTATATGTAACCATATATCTCCTTTTTTGAATTTTCTTCTCATTTAGGTCACCACAGAGCACTGAGTAGAGTTCCCTGTGCTACACAGTAGTCCTCATTAGTTATCTATTTTATACATAGTATCGATAGTGTATAGAGTGTATATATGTCAACCCAACCCCTCAATTCATCCCACTCACACTTTCCTCCTTGGCATCCTTAAACATTGATGAAAAGGAGCATGTAGACTCTGAAGAGGAAATGATAACTACTTTTTAAATCATTTATCAAATTCCATGTTACTTGGACCCAAAACTCAGAGGAATAAGGAGGATCTTGAGTGTCTGGGCAACATTTTTGTCTCACTTCATTTCCATAAGTGAAGCCAAGGAGATTTGAGACTATTAATCACAAAATCATATGACTTGAGAATGGAAGGGATTTTAAAAAGTGACCAAGTTCAGCTCCTCTTGGGACATCTATCTCAGAGCCAGAAGACATCAAAGGACTTCACATGAGCAACACTTTTTATCCTCATGTTATGGATTGAGCTTGACATTGTTAGCAGTATGTAAAATGTTTTTATAAATTATTAATAAAAATATGAATATAATTTTTAGAAAACCTAGACAGCATAGTAAAAAGCAGAGACACGATTTTGATGACAAAGGTCTGTATAGTCAAAAGAACAGTTTTTCCAGTAGTCATGTACAGATATGAGAGTTGGACCAAAAAGAAGGCTGAGTACCAAAGAACTGATGCTTTTGAACTGTGGTGCTAGAGAAGACTCTTGAGCATCCCTTGGACAGCAAAGAGATCAAACCAGTCAATCCTAAAGGAAATCAGTCATGAATCTTCATTGGAAGGACTGATGCTGAAGCTCAAGCTTCAATCCTTTTGCTACCTGATGTGATGAACTGACTCACTGGAAAAGACCCTGATGCTCAGAAAAAGTGAAGGTAGGAGAAGGGGATGACAGTGGGTGAGACAAGTTGGATGGCATCACTGACTGGATGGACATGAGTTTGAGTAAGCTCTGAGAGTTGGTGATGGACAGGGAAGCCTGGCGTGCTGCAGTCCATGGGGCTGTAAAGAGTCGTACACGACTGAGCAACTGAACTGAACTATAAAAAGGAAGATCCCAAGTTTAAACTTTCATATGATCTCTCAATAGATTGTAATGATTATTTAAGGACAAGTGGAGAAGACTCTTGCGGAGAAGGCAATGGCACCCCACTCCAGTACTTTTGCCTGGAAAATCCCATGGACGGAGGAGCCTGGTAGGCTGAAGTCCATAGGGTCGCTGAGGGTCAGACACGACTGAGTGACTTCACTTTCACTTTTCACTTTCATGCATTGGAAAGGAAATGGCAACCCACTCCAGTGTTCTTGCCTGGAGAATCCCGGGGACAGGGAAGCCTGGTGGGCTGCCGTCTGTGGGGTCGCACAGAGTCAGACACGACTGAAGCGACTTAGCAGCAGCAGGAGAAGGCTTTTGAGAGTCTTCTCAAGAGTCGGGTATCTTGAAAGGAGATCAAAGCACTCAATCAAAAAAAAAAAAAATCAGTCCTGAATATTCATTGGAAGGACTGATGCTGAAGCTGAAGTTCCAATATTTTGGCCACTTGATGCAAAAAGCTGACTCATTAGAAAAGACCATGATGCTGGGAAAGATTGAAGGCAGGAGGAGAAGGGGCTACAGAGGGCAAGATGGTTGATGGCATCACTGACTCAATGGACATGAGTTTGAGCAAGCTCTGGGAGATGGTGAAGGACAGGGAAGTCTGGTGTGCTGTAGTCCATGGGGTCACAAAGAGCTGGACTCTACTGAGCAACTGAAAAACAACAACAACACAGGCAAAAGGGCAAAAACAAACCCTCTGCCTTGGAAACTAAGAAAATCCTGTTTCACTGTTAAGCATAAGTGCAGACAACTTAAAAAATAATGCTTACTAGGTGCCAGGCATTTCAGTTGCTTCAACTCACCTGATGCAACTACTCTGATAACTAAGTTTCATTGTCCCCGTTTTACCAATGAGGAAAACTGCTCACAGACGTTAGGGAATCTGCCTGAAGGCCAGAATTCAAATGCAGATCTTTCCAACCTTCAACACACTGTGTCCACTACGTACTTATGCTCCCATACTTAACAGACATTATATTATAGAATTTGCTTTCTGAAAGTAACCAGTGACCAATCTAAAATCTCTACAAATAACACATCAGGAAAAATGGTATTGTAAAACCCTTTCAGATTTCTTGCTAGAAAATAACAACTACAGGCTCTGACTAAGAAAACAGCACCAAAATTACAGACTCCTTTCAGTAAGCCAGTCTTTAATATCTATAAGCACTAGACTATTTAATTTGAACTTGGCTCCTGTGGCGAATACAATAAATTAACTTGTGAAATTAATCATTTTGTTTTTAATGAAAAAAATAAATAAATACATAAGCTGTGCCACATCTATACATATGGCTGGCAGGGATAATGGTTTATGTTGAAAAATAGTACTCTGTGGGAATTTCTACTGCTGTTTAAGCTGTAATTCAATTTGTTCTATTTAAATACAAAACTATGCTAGTCTTTCATATAATCAGTCCACTATTGAGGTTCACAGTAGGTTAAAACTGCAACCCTTTTCACTTAATAAAAATGAAATCAGTGACCTAATTTTGTCCCCCCAATAGTTTATGGCATTAGAATGCAGAGAGAATGCTTTACGAACTGAACCAGTTCAATGAAATCAAACTGACAGATATTTGCTGAGTAATTCAATATGTATCCAGCAGTCAGATGTTTTATATTTACCATTTCTTCTTTTCCAAATGAAGTCCTCATTTTATAAATCATGATACTAATAATCAGAGGCATTACATAATTTTATCCAGGGTGACAAAGTTAAAAAATAGAAGAGCAAGAATTTTAACCTGGTTCTACATGAACCTAAATCCCATGCTATTCATATGACAGTAAACTATTTCTGATGTTAAGTGTTTGGTAGAGAATGAGTGATCCTAGACGATAAATACAATGATAGACCTTTATACAAAATGATACTGAGACACAAATGTGGGGAATGCTGGATGGGAACACCAGGAAGACTCCCTGAAGGGGTGACATTTAAATAGTCTGGGTGATTACTGGTTTCCAAGGGTATGATTGCACTACGCTCTTCTACAATAGAAACCGTGATCTTCATTTCATGTGAAATGACTGATACCCAGCTTAGCACTCACAATACTGATGTTGATACTGATACTCAGGATCTTCCAATAAATGGAGACCTAAAATCCAGCTCTTTCTTCCTTAGTCCAGTGGAGTGGTTCTAAAGGGCAGAGAGTAGCAGTATAAGAAGTGAGCTCAATGACATAGTGAGTGGGTGGGCAGATGATGTCAGTGGGTTTGGAATCTTTACAGCACTTAGCATTAAAAGAATTATAGAATCTCAAAACTTCAGAAAGAGATCATTCAACATCCTGGACATTTATATCAATACCTGTAAAATAGTTTATTATGATATAATAATGTGTGCCATTTTTGGACAAGTTGAAAGTAATCACTACAACAAAAATAGGAAATTGTGTTCCAATTCCTACAGGTGAGGGGAGGGAGTTTTGTTGCTACCTGGAAGAAATGGCATTTGAGAAGAGTCTTGAATAAAAAAAGATTTACATACATGAATAAAAAGCAGGTGGGGGTTCTAGGCAAAGTGAAGAACAGGCTTAAAGGTATGGAAGCCTGAAAGTGAAGAGTTCCAGGGACTGAAAAAACAATCCAGAGTGGAAAGAGCTTAAGTTGTACAGTGGAGCAAGTGTGGGAGGAAGAAGTTTACATTAACATTCCAGAGCCAGATCATGGAGAGTCTTGGAGGCAAGGCTAGGCTTTTATACCAGTCGGACACTACTGAAGTGACTTAGCAGCCGTAGCAGTCAGGTAGATGAATCAAGTTCAAGAAAAGAATACTACATTCAGAACCTTTAAGTAGTAGGCAGAGGGAAAATTAGAGAAGGAACAGTTAGATTTTGAAGGAGCTAATGAAGAAAAGTGTGTTAAGAGGTATTGAGTCAAGAATGGGCCCCAAATTATAGTCTAATTAAAATATCAGTTCTCTGCTTCCCCGAACTCCTGCTTCTTGCTTCTCCACCATCAAAATATTGAGTTGGCAAAAAAGTTCATTCCAGTTTTTCCATTTATGGAAAAACCCAAATGGACTTTTTGGTCAATTCAATACTTAAAAAGAGTAATCCACATTAACTATTGCTACTTCTTTGATGTTTGTTTATTTCTTAACATATTACAGTCTGACTTCATTCCATATCCTGTTACTGAAATGACTCTGAAAACATCACCTGTGATCCAGTTGTCAAAGGCAATGGCTGTCCTCATCCCACTTAATCCTCCTGTGGCACTGCTGATCATATTTGTATCTCTAAAACGTGCCTCTCTATCTCAGATTATGACCAATTGCCTCTCTATCTACCTACATATGGCCAATTAATTTCATTTTCAACAATCCTACTTGGATTCTAATACCTCAATTTAACACATTCCAAATTGAATTTTTAATCTTACCTCCACAAACCTATCCTAGGTACAGTCATTACCATTTCAAATGGTGTAAACTCCATCCTCTTTATGTTCAGAGCAAAAATCCTGAATAATCTTTGACTCCTCTCTATCTTTTACAACACATTCAACTCTTTAAGAAATACTACTGGGCTTACTTTAAAAATATATCCCATAAACAGTTAGTCTACTGCTACCACTCTGGTTCAAGTCACTGCCATTTCTCGCCTAGATAGCAGAAATAGCTTCAGAAATGGTTTCCTTATTTGCAGCTTCATCCTCATATATTATCAAAGCATGGTCTATAGTCAGAGCTATGGTTTTTCTAGTAGTCATGTACAGATGCGAGAGTTGGACCATAAAGAAGGCTGAGAGTCAAAGAATTGATGCTTTCAAATTGTAGTGCTGGAGAAGACTCTTGAGAGTCCCTTGAACAGCAAGGATATCAAACCAACCAATCCTGAAGGAAATCAACCCTGAATATTCACTGGAAGAACTGATGCTGGAGCTCCAATACTATGGCTAGCTAATTCAAAGAACTGACTCATTCAAAAAGACCCTGATATTGGGAAAGATTGAATGCAGGAAGAGAAAGGGATGACAGAGGATGAGATGGTTGGATGGCATCACCTAGTCAATAGACATGAGTTTGGGCAAACTCCAGGGGACAGTGAAGGACAGGGAAGCCTGGAGTGCTGCAGGCCATGGGGTCAAAAAGAGTCGGACACGACTTAGAGACTGAAGAAGTCTGTTATCAACATAGCAACTGGATTAATCTTCCCAAATGAAAGGTGTCTAAAATATATTCAGGAAAATTATTCCAGAGAAAGTAATTTCTAAGGAGGAACTATGGTTACCTATGGGCTCCCCAGGTGGTGCTAGTGGTAAAGAACATGCCTGCCAATGGAGGAGACATAAGAGACGTGGGCTCAATAGCTGGGTCAGGAAGATCTCCTGGAGGAGGGAATGGCAACCCACTCCAGTATTCTTGCCTGGAGAATCCCATGGACAAAGGAGCCTGGTGGGCTATGGTCTATAGGGTCACAAAGAGTTGGGTACAAGTGAAGCGACTTAGCAGCAGCAGCAGCATGATTATCTATGCTGGGTAAGAGGAGAATGGAGTGCAGTCACAGTTATATCTATCTGTTTGCCATTTACAGAAACATTTTTTAAGTACAATAATTTATGCAAATTTCACAACCACTTTTGGGATCCAGGAGTTATTATTTCCATTGTAAAAGTGAGCAAATTGAAACTCAAAATTGTGAAATGTCATCATTCATTCATCCATTTATTCACTCACTCTTTTACTATTTATTGACAGCCTACTATGTTCCAGTTCTACAAGTAAGCCAGAGATCCTGTCTATCCCAGGAGAGCAGGAATTTAAACCCTAGGCTGCTCATGTTTAAATCCAAGGATCTTTCCCTCTCCATGCATTGCAAAGGGACATCCAATGAGGACCTTTTTGGATGTTTTGAGTGAAAAGCATGTGAGAAAATGACAAATATTTACAGTTGGAAGGCAATGGCACCCCACTCCAGTACTCTTGCCTGGAAAACCCCATGGATGGAGGAGCCTGGTAGGCTGCAGTCCATGGGATTGCTAGGAGTCAGACACGACTGAGCGACTTTACTTTCACTTTTCACTTTCCTGCACTGGAGAAGGAAATGGCAACCCACTCCAGTGTTCTTGCCTGGAGAATCCCAGGGACGGGGGAGCCTGGTGGGCTGCCATCTCAGGGGTCGCACAGAGTCGGACACGACTGAATCGACTTAGCAGTAGCAGCAGCAGCAACTACTGTACCTTATGTGCAATAATTGGCCCTCAATAAATGTGGTAAATGGATAGATAAGTGGATGAATGTGAAGGTAACAATGGCACTGCTCTTCCTGTCTTGTGTGACTATAATGAGGATCAAATGAGATTGTGGTGAAAGCGTTTTGACAAGGGTCTCTTTTAATCAAACCTTAGACATTAACATTAAACATTTTTACTGCTTGCCGCTTTAAATCCCATTTGGAAATAAGCAGTAATGCATCAGGCTGGGTTAGATTCACTTCTCAACAGAGCAATGACCCTTGGTTATAAGTCATGATTCTGTCTGTTTTTCCTTATTGTCTTCCTAACAATATATAAGAACCTATTTTTTTTTTATCTCCACATATGACCAGGTTCCATGAACAACACTGAGGCTTAATATTTGTTTCTTGAAGTAATTAATGAATTCCAATTTTATAGATTAGAAAGTTGAAACTCAGAAGGGTACATGAATAACAAAGTCACCTACCTATCAAGTAGCATAACTGAAATTTGGACTCAGGCCTTCTGACACTAACAGTTTTTTGTTTTCTTTTTTTAATGTAGTAGTTTTTACCTCTTAATCCCCTACTGCTATTTTGCCCTTCCCCACCCACTTCTTGCTCCCTACTGGTAGCCACCAATTTTTTTCTTTATATCTGTGAATCAGTTTTCTTTTTGTTATATTCACTAGTTTATCTTTTAGATTTCACATGTAAGTGGTATCACACAATATTTGTCTTTTTCTGTCTGATATATTTCATTTAGCATAATATTTTCCCCGTCCATTCATGTTGTTGCAAATGGTAAAATTTCATTCTTTATGATAGAGCAGATTTCTATCCATTCATCTGTTGATGGATGTAGAGGTTGTTTCCATACCTTGGCAGTTGTGAGTAATGTTGGCATGAACATTGGGATGCATGTATCTTTTCAAATTAGTGTCATTTATTTTTTTTTCAGATATATATCCAGAAGTGGAATTTTTGGGTCATATGGTAGCTCTATTCTTGATTTTTTTGAGAAAACCTCCTTAATATTTACCATGGTAGCTGTATAAGTTTACATTACAACAAACAGTGGAGGAGGCTTCCCTTTTCTCCACATCTTTACCAACATTTGTTATTTATGTTCTTTATTATGACAGCCCTTCTGACAGATGTGAGGTGATATATCATTGTGGTTTTAATTTGCATTTCTCTGATGACTAACAGTGTTGAGCATCTTTTCAAGATGTGCCTGTTTGCCATCTGCATTAGCTGCGGGCTTCTCATATATGGTATTGTGTTGAGGTATGTTCCCTCTATGCCTACTTTCTGATGAATTTTTATCATACGTGGATATTGACTTTTGTCAAAAGATTTTCGACTCACTGCATCTAGTGAGATGATCTTTTTTATCCTTCAATTTGTTAATGAGTCTGTCACACTGATTGATTTACAGATATTTTAAAAAATCGTTGCATCACTGGGATAAATCCCATTTGTTCATGGTGAATGATACTTTTGACATATTGTTGGATTTGGTTTGCTAGTATTTTGTTGAAGAAAACATCTAGTCTTGGACTTTTGTTAGTTTTTTTTTTTTTAATTAATGATTCAATTTCATTACTGGCAATTGACCTGTTCAGATTTTATATTTCTTCTTATTTCAGTTTTGGGAGATTTCACATTTCTAGGAATTTGTCCATTTCTTCTTTGTTGTTTGTTTTATTGGCATATAGTTGCTCATAGTAGTCTCTTATATTTTGTATTTCTGTGCAGTTGGTTGTAATTTCTCCTTTAAAATTTCTAATTTTATTGATTTGGGTCCTCTTTTTTTTTTTTTTTGACGAGCCTGGTTACAGGTTTATCAATTTTGCTTATCATTTCAAAGAGACAGCTAGTACTTCCATTGATTTTTTTCTGTTTTTTGTTGTTGTTGCTGTTATTGCTCTGAACTTTATGATTTCTTTCCTTCTACTAACTTTGAATTTTCTTTCTTCTTTTTCTAGCTCCTTTAGGTGTAAGGTTAGGTTGTTTATTTGAAAGTTTTCTTGCTTCCTGAGGTCAGCTTGTATCACTATGAACTTCCTTCTTAGAACTGCTTTTTCTGTGTCTCATCGATTCTGGATCATTGTGTTTTCATTTTCATTGGTCTCCAGGTATTTTTCTACTTCCTCTTTGATTTCTGCAGTGATCCATTACTTCTTAGTTGCATACTGTTTAACCCCCACATGTGTTTGTGTTCTTTGCAGATTTTTTCTTACAGCTGATTTCTAGTCTTATAGCAATGTGGTCAGAAAAGATGCTTGATGGGATTTCAGTTTTCTTAAATTTACGAAGGCTTGTTTTATGGCCTAGCAATGTAACAGTTTTTATAATATACTATTTTTTGACTTAATGTTTGGTCCACAAGATATTTGAATAATAATAAAATAATAATAGGTAGAACTTTATAACCCATGTGGTACTTTCCCATATTTTCTCTATTTACTCTCACAATAATAGTATAAGTACAAATCATAGGTGGGGAAATGGAGGCCCAGAATATCTCTGATGTGTAGGCTTTCCCAAGGTTACAGAGCTAGCAAATTCAGAAGCCAATCTTTTCTTCACGCTCAACATCTCTGGCTCTTTCATATTCATTTCAGTGTCCTTCTTCTCTTAAGTGCCCAGGAAAGCAGCATGATTCTCTTAATATAGGGCATCCACAACTGTGCTCATTGCCCTGGGACAGGCCAGCACAGAAGAATATGTCCTCCAACTTGCAGATTTTGAGAAGCAAATATTTTGCCATCTAAAAAAGCTGTCAAGGCTTCAGAGACTTTACAGGTGAGGAACAAAGCCAGCTGGCAAAGCATTTGACAAAACCTAACTGCTAGTGATTATCAAACTACAGGAGACAAGGACTTCATAGATGTGTCCACTGACCTGCAAGCAGTGTAATCAAAACAGAATTTTGCAGGTGTTGTCAGGGTGATATGACTTGCATTCATATTTTTTCCCTTTTGTTATTAGGCTTAAAATTTAGTCCTCTTTCTTTAGTAGTTTTTGGAACCATGTGACTGGCATAACTCTGGCAAGTGCTACAAATGCAATGGGATTGTGCCTAAGCAAAAATTGCCACCATGTAAAACTCATAATAAATATTTGTGCTCCTTCCTGGGGTTTTAAAAGGTCAGTGCCATTTCCAAGAATTAAGAAACTGATTTATAAATAATTACTGAGATATACAACAAAGAAGAAACAGTTTTAAAGGAGTTTATATTTAAACATAATAGGGATGCATAGTAACATTTACTGCTATTAATCAAGGAGGGAGTTATAAATTTGACTCCACTTCAGTTCAGTTCAGTTCAATTCAGTCAGTGGTGTCCGACTCTGTAACCCTATGGACTACAGCACACCAGGCTTCCCTGTCCATCACCAACTCCCGGAGCTTGCTCAAATTCATGTCCATTGAGTTGGTGATGCCATCCAGCCATCTCATCCTCTGTCATCCCCTTCTTTTCCTGCCTTCAATCTTTCCCAGCATCAGGGCCTTTTCCAATGAGTCAGTTCTTTGCATCAGGTGGCCAAAGTATTAGAGTTTCAGTTTCAGCATCCATCCTTCCAGTGAATATTCAGGATTGATTTCCTTCAGGATTGACTGGTTTGATGCTCTTTCAGTTCAAGGGACTCTCAAGAGTCTTCTCCAACACCACAGTTCACTCCACTAAGATTCAGTTACATTCAGTTTAACTTAGCAAGTACAAAGTAAATTGCATTTCTTCTTAAGTATAAATACTATCCAATGATGAAATCAAATTAATTGGGGACTGAGAAGTAATACACTTCATTCATTCATTCATTTATCCCTTAATTCAACAAATACTTACCAAGCAAGAACTCTGGAACCAGTCTAGGTATAATTCAGGTATCTGCCAGTTAATAGCTTTATGATATTATTTTTTAATCAGAATTATATTACTACCACATTTCAGGCACTTTTCTTGACATTTGGGAGACGAGTAATAAGAGTAAAAGTCCAAATTCTTATGGAGCCTGAATTGTTTTTGTTTCCCATTTTGCTGTCTGACAATCGGCTGTGGCTTATGTGGAAACTAATCTACTTGCTATGGTGGCCCCTTCTTATGTTTTACAGTGGACTGTGAAGTCAGCAATCAGGTTAATTGGAAATATGTCTAAAGCAAGAATCAACAAACACAAAATGAGAATACCAGGATTTTCTGGAGTACCTAACAGGAGAAAACATGGGGCTTATCCTTATAGAAACTGAGATGACAAAACACTGGCAACAATTAAAGTAGTAATGTAAAATAGCTTTGTGAGCTCAAAATAGAATGCCCCGTGGCATGCACCCAGTGTCAAATTTGTGCTGTTTTAAGATGGACTGTTATTACACTTAATCAAAAAATTTTAGTAATCTCCTACTATGTTCTAGGCCCTCTACTAGATGCTAGTCCTTGTGCTATACAGTAAATTCTGTTTATCTATTTTATATATAGTATTAATTATATATATAACATTAATAATAGCATATTAATACGATACTAGGTAACATGGGATATCTATTAATCCCAAGCTCCTAATTTATCCCTCCCCTCCACTTTCCCCTTTAGTAATCATAAGCTTGATTTCTACGTCAGTGAGGTTGTGTCTTTTTTGTAAATAAGCTCATTTGTATCATTTTCTTTAGATTCCACATACAAGTGATTCGATATAATTTTTGTCTTTTTATGTCTGACTTATTTCACTTACTTCAGCATGATATTCTCTAGGTCCAACCATCTTGCTGCAAATGGCAATATTTCATTCTTTTTATGGCTAAGCAATGTTCCATTATATATACAAACCACATCTTCTTTATTCATTTGTTGATGGACACTTAGGTTGCTTCGATGTCTTGGCTATTGTAAATAGTGCTGTTATGAATACTGAGGCGCATGTATCTTTTCAAATTAAATTTTTCATATTTTCCAGATATATGCACAGGAGTGGTAGCTCTATTTTTAGTTTTTAAATGAACCTCTATATTGTTTTCCACAGTGGTTCACATTGAAGTTTTTCTAAGAACCTAAGATTATGACTATGAAAACTGCAATTTCTAAATGATTTCAGGGCTATGCTGCTGCTGCTGCTAAGTCACTTCAGTTGTGTCCAACTCTGTGCGACCCCATAGACGGCAGCCCACCAGGCTCCACCATCCCTGGGATTCTCCAGGCAAGAACACTGGAGTGGATTGCCATTTCCTTCTCCAATGCATGAAAGTGAAAAGTGAAGTCGCTCAGTCGTGTCCAACCCTCAGCGACCCCATGGACTGCAGCCTTCCAGGCTCCTCCGTCCATGGGATTTTTCCAGGCAAGAGTACTGGAATGGGGTGCCATTGCCTTCTCCGTTTCAGGGCTATAGCACATGATAAATTTTCTACTGGCTATATCCTCTGGAGATCTGATATCTTAAAAGATATAAGCAGAATAATAAAATGTATTATTTAACTATAATTTTTATCAAACTTGGTAAACACCTAGCATCTGCAATAAAAAAAAGGAAGGAAAACACTGTGTCATTGTGTGCACGCTCAATAGCTCAGTCATACCTGATTCTTTGTGACCACATGGACTGTAGCCCACCAGGCTCCTCTGTCCGTGAAATTTTCCAGGCAAGAATACTGGAGTGGGTTGCCATTTCCTACTCCAGAGGATCTTCCTAACCCAGGGAATGAACCCATATCTCTTGCATCTCCTGCATTGGCAGCTGTATTCTTTGCATTGCACCACGGGGAAGTCTTGCTTTTCTCTGAAGTGTTCTTCATTTGACCTAATATTCCCTTCAAAACAGTCTTACTTAGGTCTCCTCTATTCAAAAACATCCTATCACTCATGCCTGTAAATCAAGAGCAAAAAACAAACAAACAAAAAACTGTGGTGTGGCTTTCAAAACTCTTTGGCTAAAAGTTTTCAGTGACCCTAAATCCACCTTCTCTTCCCTAGCTGGGACGAGCTCCTCTCAAATGAATCTCATGTCTATTGCAATCTCTGTATCTATTAAAGCAAAATCAAACAAACAAAAAATAACCTATAAATTTACAAACTCTATAAGGTATTATATATTTTCTAGGATTTTGATATTTGGAGAGAAGAAAATATAGTCAGCCCTTCGTATCTACATATCCATGGATTCAACTGAAGGATGGAAAATATTTGAAAAAAAAATTCCATGAAATTCCAAAAATCAAAAAAAGGCAATGGTATGAATATGTTCTGAACACTGTCAACCTGCTTATTCTGGAACCCACAGAAAAAAGATTGGGAAAAAGGTCTGATCCAGTGTGTTGTTGGCTGATGATGACTCTCATCATGGTTACCAGGGCTGTATTAGAACTCTGCAAAAGATGGGGGAGGGGGAGGGTCTTGAGGGGCTATGTTAGAGGGCTTGGGAGGTAGGGAGACTTTGGGTCCCTCCAGGGAACCTATCTTAAACTCATCCTCAACCATTTACATAGCACTTACATTATATTTGGGCTTCCCTGGTGGCTCAGACAGTAAAGAATCTGCCTGCAATGTAGGAGACATGGGTTTGATCCCTGGGTTGGGAAGATCCCCTGGAGAAGGGAATGGCAACCCACTCCAGTATTCTTGCCTGGAGAATTCCATGGACAGAGGAGGCTGGTGGACTATAGTCCATGTAGTCACAAAGAGTGGGACACTACTAAGTGACTAACACTGCACTACTACTATATCTATTCCCATTTCCAGTCTCTTTTGTCTCACTGTCCTCTTTCTCCAACAAACCCAATGTATAGAGAAGAATGCAAGGGTTAGGAATTAATGCATATTTGGGTTATAATCCTGGCTCTGCCATTCACAAGTTGACTGAATTTTGATAAGTTATTATAACTCTTTGAGCCTTAATTTCCTCATCTATAAAATGGAATAATAATCCCCACTCTCATGGGAATACTGAGGGGCTAATTTAAATGTGAGTAAAGAAATGTAGCATAAAGAAGTCTGAACACTGAAAAACTGGTGCTTTCAAATTGTGTTGGAGAAGACTCTTGAGGATCCCTTGGACTGCAAGGAGATTGAACCGGGCAATCCTAAAGGAAATCAAACCTGAATATTCATTGTAAAGCCTGATGCTGAAGTTTCAATACTTTGGCCACCTGAGATGAAGAGCTGACTCATTGAAAAAGACCCTGATGTTGGGAAAGACTGAAGGCAAAAGGAGAAGGGTGTGGCAGAGGATGGGATGCTTAGATAGCATCATTGACTAAATAGACATGAATTTTAGCAAACTCCAGGAGATAGTGGAGGAACAGAGCCTGGTATTCTGAAGTCCATGAGGTCACCAACAGTCAGACACAACTGAAGACCTGAACTACAATAACAAAGAATTTGGCACGGTGTTTGTTATGTAAATGCTCAATAAATATTTTTCCCTTCTTTTATCCTCACTCTATGTTTACAATAGTATTAAATATACTTCTAAATAATATCCCAGGAAAGTAATCCTAAAACTTTTTATTGCAGATACTACTCTATTATTTGAAGGATATTAAAATGCCTATTGAAGACCAGTTAGACCTAATTGATATCTATAGGACACTTCACCCCAAAACAATAAATTTCAACTTTTTCTCAAGTGCACACGGAACCTTCTTCAGGATAGATCACATCCTGGGCCATCAATCTAGCCTTGGTAAATTCAGAAAAATTGAAATCATTCCAAGCATCTTTTCTGACCACAATGCAGTAAGATTAGATCTCAATTACAGGAGAAAAATTATTTAAAATTGCAACATATGGAGGCTGAACAACATGCTGCTGAATAACCAATAAATCACAGAAGAAATAAAAAAAGAAATCAAAATATGCATAGAAATGAATGAAAATGAAAACACAACAACCCAAAACCTGTGGGATACTGTAAAAGCAGTGCTAAGAGGTAAGTTTATAGCAATACAGGCATACCTCAAGAAACAAGAAAAAAATCAAATAAATAACCTAACTCTATACCTAAAGCAACTAGAAAAGGAAGAAATGAAGAACCCCAGGGTTAGTAGAAGGAAAGAAATCTTAAAAATTAGGGCAGAAATAAGTGCAAAAGAAACAAAAGAGACCATAGCAAAAATAAAAAAAGCCAAAAGCTGGTTCTTTGAAAGGATAAATAAAATTGACAAACCATTAGCCAGACTCATCAAGAAACAAAGGGAGAAAAATCAAATCAATAAAATTAGAAATGAAAATGGAGAGATCACAACAGACAACACACAAATACAAAGGATCATAAGAGACTACTATCAGCAATTATATGCCAATAAAATGGACAACGTGGAAGAAATGAGCAAATTCTTATAAAAGTACAACTTTCCAAAACTGAACCAGGAAGAAATAGAAAATCTTAACAGACCCATCACAAGCACCAAAATTGAAACTGTAATCAGAAATCTTCCAGCAAACAAAAGCCCAGGTTCAGACGGCTTCACAGCTGAATTCTACCAAAAATTTAGAGAAGAGCTAACACCTATCCTACTCAAACTCTTCCAGAAAGTTGCAGAGGAAGGTAAACTTCCAAACTCATTCTATGAGGCCACCATCACCCTAATACCAAAACCTGACAAAGATGCCACACACACACACACACACACACACACGAAAAACAAAACACTACAGGCCAATATCACTGATGAACATAGATGCAAAAATCCTTAACAAAATTCTAACAATCACAATCCAACAACACATTAAAAAGATCATACACCATGACCAAGTGGGCTTTATCCCAGGGATGCAAGGATTCTTCAATATCCACAAATCAATGTAATACACCACATCAACAAATTGAAAAATAAAAGCCATATGATTATCTCAATAGATGCAGAGAAAGCCTTTGACAAAATTCAACATCCATTTGTGATAAAAACTCTCCAGAAAGCAGGAATAGAAGGAACATACCTCAACATAATAAAAGCTATATATGACAAACCCACAGCAAGCAAACATTATCCTCAATGAGAAAAATTGAAAGCATTTCCCCTAAAGTCAGGAACAAGACAAGGGTGCCCACTTTCACCACTACTATTCAACATAGTTTTGGAAGTTTTGGCCACAGCAATCAGCAGAAAAATAAATAAAAGGAATCCAAATTGGAAAAGAAGGAGTAAAACTCTCACTGTTTGCAGATGACATGATCCTCTACATAGAAAACCCTAAAGACTCCACCAGAAAATTACTAGAGCTAATCAGTGAATATAGTAAAGTTGCAGGATACAAAATCAACACACAGAAATCCCTTGCATTCCTATACACTAATAATGAGAAAATAGAAAGAGAAATTAAGGAAACAATTCCATTCACCATTGCAACTAAAAGAATAAAATACTTAGGAATATATCTACCTAAAGAAACTAAAGACCTATATATAGAAAACTATAAAACACTGGTGAAAGAAATCAAAGAGGACACTAATAGATGGAGAAATATACCGTGTTCATGGATTGGAAGAATCAATACAGTGAAAATGAGTATACTACCCAAAGCAATCTATAGATTCAATGCAATCCCTATCAAGCTACCAAGGGTATTTTTCACAGAGCTAGAACAAATAATTTCACAATTTGTATGGAAATACAAAAAACCTCAAATAGCCAAAGCAATCTTGAGAAAGAAGAATGGAACTGGAGGAATCAACCTGCCTGACTTCAGGCTCTACTACAAAGCCACAGCCATCAAGACAGTATGTTACTGGCACAAAGACAGATATATATATATATATCAATGGAACAAAATAGAAAGCCCAGAGATAAATCCACGCACATATGAACGCCTTATCTTTGACAAAGGAGGCAAGAATATACAACAGAGAAAAGACAGTCTCTTTAACAAGTGGTGCTGGGAAAACTGGTCAACCACTTGTAAAAGCATGAAACTAGAACACTTTCTAACACCTTACACAAAAATAAACTCAAAATGGATTAAAGATCTAAACATAAGACCAGAAACTATAAAACTCCTAGAGGAGAACATAGGCAAAACACTCTTTGACATACATCACAGCAGGATCCTCTATGACCCATCTCCCAGAATACTGGAAATAAAAGGAAAAATAAACAAATGGGACCTAATTAAAATTAAAAGCTTCTGCACAACAAAGGAAACTATAAGCAAGATGAAAAGAAAGCCTTCAGAATGGGAGAAAATAATAGCAAATGAAGCAACTGACAAATAACTAATCTCAAAAATATACAAGCAACTCCTGCAGCTCAATTTCAGAAAAATAAACAACCCAATCAAAAAATGGGCCAAAGAACTAAACACACATTTCTCCAAAGAAGACATACAGATGGCTAACAAACACATGAAAAGATGCTCAATATCGCTCATTATCAGAGAAATGCAAATCAAAACCACAATGAGGTACCATTTCATGCCAGTCAGAATACCTGCTATCCAAAAGTCTACAAGCAATAAATTCTGGAGAGGGTGTGGAGAAAAGGGAAGCCTCTTACACTGTTGGTGGGAATGCAAACTAGTACAGCCACTATGGAGAACAGTGTGGAGATTCCTTAAAAAACTGGAAATAGAACTGCCTTGTGACCCAGCAATCCCACTGCTGGGCATACACACCGAGGAAACCAGAATTGAAAAAGACACGTGTACCCCAATCCCCAATGTTCATCACAGCACTGTTTATAATATCCAGGACATGGAAGCAACCTAGATGTCCACTGGCAGACCAATGGATAAGAAAGCTGTGGTACTTATACAAAATGGAGTATTACTCAGCCATTAAAAAGAATACATTTGAATCAGTTCTATGAGGTGGATGAAACTGGAGCCTATTATACAGAGTGAAATAAGCCAGAAAGGAAAACACCAATATAGTATACTAACGCATATATATGAAGTTTAGTAAGATTGTCACAATAACCCTGTATGCAAGACAGCAAAAGAGACACAGATGTATAGAACAGTCTTTTGGACTCTATGGGAGAGGGAGAGGGTGGGATGATTTGGGAGAATGGCATTGAAACATGTATAATATCATATAAGAAATGAATTGCCAGTCCAGGTTCAATACAGGATGCTTGGGGCTGGTGCACTGGGTTGACCCGGAGGGATGGTATGGGGAGGGAGATGGGAGGGGGGTTCAGCATGGGGAACACATGTAAGCCTGTGGTGGATTCATGTTGATGTGTGGCAGAACCAAAACAATATTGTAAAGTAATTAGCCTCCAATTAAAATACATAAATTTAAATTAAAAAATAAAATAGTTTTTCAAGGTTGCTGGTAACTTAAAGCTTTAATCTTAAGTTAAATGATGAAAATTTGTAAAAGGTCTAGATAATTTTTAAATAAAATAAGATGTTAAAATATCAAAAATAAATAAATAAAATGCCTATTGAGAATATAAACTTCAGTTCAGTTCAGTCGCTCAGTCCTGTCTAACTCTTTGACCCCATGAATCGCAGCACGCCGGGCCTCCCTGTCCGTCACCAACTCCCGAAGTTCACCCAAACTCATGTCCATCGAGTCGGTGATGCCATCCAGCCATCTCATCCTCTGTCGTCTCCTTCTCCTCCTGCCCCAAATCCCTCCCAGCATCAGGGTCTTTTCTAATAGTCAACTCTTAATATCAGGTGGCCAAAGTATTGGAGTTTCAGCTTTACATCAGTCTTTCCAATGAACACCCAGGGCTGATCTCGTTTAGAATGGACAGGTTGGATCTCCTTGCAGTCCAAGGAACTCTCAAGAGTCTTTTCCAACAACACAGTTCAAAAGCATCAATTCTTTGGCACTTAGCTTTCTTCACAGTCCAACTCTCACATCCATACATGACCACTGGAAAATAGACTTGACTAAACGAACCTTTGTTGGCAAAGTAATGTCTCTGCTTTTTAATATGCTATCTAGGTTGGTCATAATACGGCACTAAAAAAAGATACTATAAATAAAATAATGACTTTTTTATAATTCACCAATTAGCTTCATACCCATTTCTTCATTTTCTTCTCAAAATAACCTTATAGGATGACTAGGTCAGATATTTCTATTTTAGAAGTGAAGAAACAGGCTTGAAGATATTATAAGACCTGGAACATGTGTATTCAATCTGAAGGGAATGGAAAAGGGGGCAAAACCCAGATATTCCAGTCCCTTTACAAGGGTTCATTCCACTCTGTTCCTAACAGACAAGGATATGCATTAACTGGGTAAGTCACTTCTCCCCTGAGACCTTCCACTGCCCTGTGAACAAGCCATCAAAGTAGTAATCTGTGATATATGCCTACCCACAACTTCCAATACTTACCTAGCCTTGCCTCTCCCTAAGACCATGCATTTGTTTAAGGAGGAGTCATACTGAACTTGTTGTTTGTTGTCTCTGAAACATATTAAGCTGTTAGTTCTGGGCATATGCTGCTGCTTTGGTTTGGAATGCCCTTCCTGCTCCTGAATACCCAGGTAACACCCCTTTATGAACTTTTCAAGATCCGAGGCATGGCTTGCTATAGCTAGAAGAACTTTCTTGATACTCCATGAAAAGTGGTTCCTTTGTCTTTCATATCCCTTGGCACAACCTTGTAACATGCAATTGTATCTTGAATTTGGTGCAACTGTATCTTCTCTGTATTGGTTGTGTTTGACACAATTATGTCTGTCTCCATCATTGGACTGTGAACTTCATGAAAGCAGGGATTGTACCATGTGTTTTATTAATTCTCAGTGTCCAGACAAGACTTGGCATGAAGTAGGTATTCAGGGAGTACTTGATAATATGATGGATGGATTAAATTTCCTAGGGTATCTTTAGGTCTGACCCAGAAGCCTTACATTTGAAAGAAAAACAGTAACTCAAAGATCTTCTCAGGAAGGAGTCAGTCCTAACCATCTACATACATTAACACATGGGGAGTGAAGTGGAAAAACAAAAATAAAAATGTAGAAGTCAGCAATTACTGGAATTACTGCTCTTTGGGACACAATCATGAACATGTCATTTTCTCAGCAGCAACTCTCTCACCATTTTATCTCTATTTGCCATTTGCCAACCCAGACTGAGCTGGTTCTCTAGTGCGAAATAGCCTTAATCCTTTTGAAAATGATTCTGCCAATGAAAAAGCTAGGTCATCCACAGCTAAATGAATTTTAGTGGGCCCATGCATAGATCTAAACAGAAACTGGGTCTCACAAGTTCTCTGAGCTCTGGTTTTTCTATCTGTAAGCAGTAAACAACATCCTCTCTTAGCCTCTCCATCAGCAAGGCAAACCATGGCATACATAAGGCAATGGTATAAATATGTTCTGCATACTGTCAATCTGCTTACTCTGGAACCCAGAGAAAAAAGATAGGAAAAAAGGTTTGATCCAATGTGTTGTTGGCTGATGATGACTCTCAGTGGATACCAGGGCTGTATGAGAATTCTGTAAAAGTCAGCAGGAGGGAGAAGGTCTTGAGGGGCTATGTTAGAGGGCTTGGGAGGTAGGGAGATTTTGGGTGCTCCCAAGGAATCCATCATTGAGGAAGCCTCATGAAGGGGTAATACGAAGCAAGCAGCAGTGCTTACTCATCTATAATCTAGCACTGAACACACACACACACACACAAGATATTTAATAATTTCTAGAAGGAAGGGAGGGCTTCCCAGGTGTTACTAGTGGTAAAGAACCTGTCTGCCAATGCAGGAGACATAAGGTTTGATCTCTGTGTGGGGAGGATCCCCTGAAGGAGGCATGTCAACCCACTCCAGTATTCCTGCCTGGAGAATCCTATGGACAGAGGAGCCTTCTGTACTATAGTTCATAGGGTTGCAAAGAGTCAGATGTAACTGAGGCCACTTAGCATGCATGCATAAGAAGAAAGAGAATAAGGAAGGTGGGAAGTAGGTAGGTGGGTAGGTAGGGAGAGAGGAAGGAAGAGAGGGAGGGAGGGAAGGTAGGTCCTAAGGCTTGCCTTTAAAAGTAGCCTGGATCTAGCACTGAGTTTAATGAGCATTGAGCTCATATCCTCTTTCACTTATACCTAATACTCATGTTCAAAGACCTAGCTCACTTCAGTGCAATTTTCTTCAGCTTATCTAACCTCACATACCTGCTGATTCCTCAGACCTATGAAGGGTGCTAGAGCCTCTGGTATGAATGAGACACAATCTTTGACTTCAAGAACTAAGCTGAGAGAAACCTAGGAATAGACAGTGATAACTTGGAGATAAATGCAGTAAGAAAGGAGTTCTCTTACTGAATGGGGCACACAGAGCATGAAATAACGAATTCAGCCAGTAGAAGACATCACAGAGAGAAGGGCACTTAGGTTAGGCCCTGAAAGAAGAGTAAGCGCTTTAGGCAGTGAGACAGAGAATTCTAGGCTGAAATAACATTGAGAGCACAGGCAGTGGGGCTGGTGGTGATGGTGTTGACAGAACGAGATGCTTCTCTCTGAGAAGTTACAGAGAGTATCTGATGGCTGAACAGAAGACCTGAGAAAGAGGATATGAGCTAGGCCAAGAAAGACAGGATAGGGTTAATCCATCTTCATCCAGGAGCAGGCAGAAATGGTGTTCTAGGTAAGGAATCTTACCTGTCATACGTTGAAAAAGGTTGCTTCAGAAAGTGATGAATATAGTTAGAAGGTAAGGGCAAGAAATATCTAAGACATCATCTGACATTTTTTTTTTTTTTGCTCTAGCCTATTGCCAAAGTGAAGTCGTTCAGTTGTGTCCGACTCTTTGCGATCCCATGGACTATAGCCTACCAGGCTCCTCTGTCCATGGGATTTTCCAGGCAATAGTACTGGAGTGGATTGCCATTTCCTTCTCCAGAGGATTTTCCCGACCCAGGGATTGAACCCAAATCTCCCGCATTGTAGACAGACGCTTTACCGTCTGAGCACCAGGGAAGTCCAGACTTAAATTGAAGTCCAGACTAAAATTCAGACTTAAATTGAAAAAAGTGGGGAAAACCACTAGACCACTCAGGTGTGACCTAAATCAAATCCCTTATGATTATACAGTAGAAGTGAGAAATAGATTTAAGGGACTAGATCTGATAAGAGTGCCTGATGAACTATGGATGAGGTTTGTGACACTGTATAGAGACAGGAAGCAAGACTATTCCCAAGAAAAAGAAATGCAAAAAAGTAAAATGGCTGTCTGAGGCGGCCTTACAAACATCTGTGAAAAGAAGAGATGTGAAAAGCAAAGGAAAAAAGGAAAGATATGCCTATTTGAATGCAGAGTTCCAAAGAATAGCAAGGAGAGATAAGAAAGCCTTCCTCAGTGATCAGTGCAAAGAAATAGAGGAAAACAACAGAATGGGAAAGACTAGAGATCTCTTCAAGAAAATTAGAGATACCAAGGGAACATTTCATGCAAAGATAGGCTCAATAAAGGACAGAATGGTATGGACCTAACAGAAGCAGAAGATATTAAGAAGAGATGGCAAGAATACACAGAACTGTACAAAAAAGATCTTCATGACCAAGATAATCATGATGGTGTGATCACTCATCTAGAGCCAGACATCCTGGAATGTGAAGTCAAGTGGGCCTTAGGAAGCATCACTATGAACAAAGCTAGTGGAGGTGATGAAATTCCAGTTGAGCTATTTCAAATCCTAAAAGATGATGCTGTGAAAGTGCTGCACTCAGTGTTAGCAAATTTGGAAAACTCAGCAGTGGCCACAGTACTGGAAAAGGTGAGTTTTCATTCCAATCCCAAAGAAATGCAATGCCAAAGAATGCTCAAACTACCGCATAATTGCACTCATCTCACACGCTAGTAAAGTAATGCTCAAAATTCTCCAAGCCAGGCTTCAGCAATATGTGAACTGTGAACTTCCTGATGTTCAAGCTGGTTTTAGAAAAGGCAGAGGAACCAGAGATCAAATTGGCAACATCTGCTGGATCATGAAAAAAGCAAGAGAGTTCCAGAAAAACATCTATTTCTGCTTGACTATGCCAGAACCTTTGGCTGTGTGGATCACAATAAACTATGGAAAATTTTGAAAGAGCTTGGAATACCAGACCACCTGACCTGCCTCTTGAGAAATCTGTATGCTGGTCAGGAAGCAACAGTTAGAATGGGATATGGAACAACAGACTGGTTCCAAACAGGAAAAGGAGTACATCAAGGCTGTATATTGTATACTACTTATTTAACTTATATGCAAAGTACGTCATGAGAAATGCTGGGCTGAATGAGGCACAAGCTGGAATGAAGATTGCTGGGAGAAATATCAATAACCTCAGATATGCAGATGGCACCACCCTTATGGCAGAAAATGAAGAAGAACTAAAGAGCCTCTTGATGAAAGTGAAAGAGGAGAGTTAGAAAGTTGGCTTAAAGCTCAACATTCAGAAAACGAAGATCATGGCATCTGGTCCCATTACTTCATGGGAAATAGATGGGCAAACAGTGGAAACAGTGGCTGACTTTTTCAGGCTCCAAAATCACTGCAAATGTTGACTGCAGCCATGAAATTAAAAGATGCTTACTCCTTGGAAGGAAAGTTATGATCAATCTAGACAGCATATTGAAAAGCAGAGACTACTTTGCCAACAAAGGTCCATCTAGTCAAGGCTATAGTTTTTCCAGTAGTCATGTATGGATGTGAGAGTTGGAGTATAAAGAAAACTGAGTGCCGAAGAATTGATGCTTTTGAACTGTGGTGTTGGAGAAGACTCTTGAGAGTCCCTTGAACTGCAAGGAGATCCAACCAGTCCATCCTAAAGGAGATCAGTCCTGGGTGTTCATTGGAAGGACTGATGTTGAAGCTGAAACTCCAATACTTTGGCCACCTGATGCAAAGAGCTGACTCATTTGAAAAGACCCTGATGCTGGGAAAGATTGAGGGCAGGAGGAGAAGGGGACAACAGAGGATGATATGGTTGGATGGCATCACCAACTCAATGGATATAAGTTTAGGTAAACTCTCGGAGATGGTGATGGACTGGGAGGCCCGGTGTGTTGCTGTTCATGAGGTCGCAAAGAGTCGGACACGACTGTGTGACTGAACTGAGCATTTATTTGTCTTGTCTTAGATAATCCTCTCTCTTACCCTTGCCACCGCACCCAATTCCTCTGCCAACTAAATTAGAGATCACAAATACGACTGCTGTAGTTTTGAATTACAACTCTACCATTTATCAGTTCTTCAATCTTGGATGATTTTCCAACTTTGCTCACACCAGTTTCTATAACCATCAATGGAGGTAATACTAGTATTTATGACTGCTGTATGCTTTAGTCATAATAGCTAATTTCTATTATTTACTATGTATCAGGTCCAGTTCTAAGCATTTTTAATATGCTAGTTCTTTTGTTATATAAATACCTATTATCTCATAGGTAATATTTGTGTCCTTATCTTACAGATGAGGAAAAGAAAGTCCAAAAAGGTTAAGGATTTGACTTCAGCTCACAGTTACAAGAAGAAGATTCAGGATTTGGTTACAGGTATTTTGACTGCAGAACCTAACACTCCTAACCACAGTGATCATCTGTGTGAAGTGCCTAGCATTGTGATGGATGACAGAAAAAACTAGGAATTATTGCCACCTGCAAAGCCCATTAACAATTCTTGGAAAAATAAAAATAGAATCTTGGTAATAAAATAAACTCATTTTTCCCTTGTCCTTTGTGCCTAGTCTAGCTCACAAGGTGCCGAGTTCAGAGGCCATGCACCTAGCCCTTCAGACCAGAGTCCCCAGTTGTAAAGAGCTGTGCAGACCCCTCAGCTGGCAGGGTCTGTACAGAAGTGCTACACAGGACACTGCGGCTCAAAGTAGTGCAGTGAGGGTGGTTCATGTGTAGAGGCACTGCCCTGGCACCAGATGTGGGGCATGAGCAGCACATCTGTGCCCAACCCCCCAGAACTTCATCCTTCTCCCTGAAGAGAACCCAGTAAAGCAGCCCCCACCGGGGCCTATCTCAGAGCCTGTCTGGGAGAGCAGAGAGTCTGTGCTCTAGAATGCAAGCTCATACCTCTCCCTTCTTTGGTCAAAGAGTGAAATTTTCCTTCTGAACAGAACCTGGTCTCATTCTATTGACTGGATCAACACTGGGAAGGAAGAACCTGTTGGGGCTGATTTGAAGTATGGGTAACATTATCATTCCAGTAGCTCTGCCAATTTAAATAAATGGATGAGTGTCTGATAAATGGGAGACTGAGTAGATAAGTGAACAAAGGTTCGTTGAAAGAGGAAGCACTCAGCTGAGAAGAGAACCCACTTCGGGTGTCTGGCCAGGTGGGTGAGGAGTTGGTGGCTGTAAGGTGGGATGGTGGTGCTAAGTGTCCCATGTCATCAGATATGATTGGCATGTGGGCACCATTGTTCTGAACTCACGAGCAGAACACTGAGACGTGTTCCAGAGCCCCATCCAGGGAGCAGGTTGTGCCTGGGTGACCACACTAGGCTCTCCACGTGGCCCGATGATTGCTTCAGTCTGGCTTCAGTGAGAGTCTCTGTCACTCATCTGCCTCATCTGTGATCACTACCAGCAACCTACAATTCTGATTCTAAAGGCATGGCTTGGTGGCAGTGAGCAGCTGGGGAGCCAGGAGGAAGGGTCTGGGGATGGAGAGAGTCATAATTAATCAGTTTCAATAAGCTGGGAGTGCTGAACACAGCACAAAACTGATGCCGTGGAGCTGACAGAGGAGCAGCCAAGGCAAGGGAGAAGCCTCAGTGAGGGAAGGGCCAAAAGCAGAGAGCAGAGGATGACAAATGTCTGCAGACATTAAATGACTTTCCCCAGGCCATACAGATTGAAGTAGAAAGGCAGGATTCAAGTCCAGAGCTTTGTAACCCCAAAACCTGTGCTTTCTCTTATACCACACTGTGATCACACAGCAGGGGATTCCTAGATGTGTGTGCTCAACTTGATGCTACTGCTGCAAGTCAGTTTGAGAAAGAGAATAGGTTACCAAGTTGCAACTAGATCTTATCCATCCCAAATCCCCCATCCTCTCCATGCCATCCAAATCCCAGGCCCATAAAGAGGCACTAACTTGACCAAGGTCACACAGTGGCTTAGCATCCAGGTCTCTGAATTCCCACAGCACCTCATAAGAAAAGTTGCTGCCCTCAGGTTTTCAGTGAAAACTGTCCTTTTAAGGCCAGCCAAGAGCTTAAAGCTCATCTTCTAGGAGGCTTCGTATGATTATTTACTTAAAGAAAGTGGAAGTCACTCAGTTGTGTCCAACTCTTTGCAACCCCATGGACTGTCCATGGAATTCTCCAGGCAAGAATACTGGAGTGGGTAGCCTTTCCCTTCTCCAGGGGATCTTTCCAACCCAGGGATAGAACCCAGGTCTCTTGCATTGCAGGCAGATTCTTTACCAGCTGAGCCACAAGGGAAGCCCAAAAGAAAGAGAAGTTGCTCAGTCATGTCCAACACTTTGTGACTCCATGGACTATAGCCTACCAGGCTCCTCCGTCCATGGAATTTTCCAGGCAAGAGTACAGGAGTGGGTTGCCATTTCCTTCTCCAGAGGATCTTCCTGACCCAGGGATGGAACTCAGGTCTCCCTCATTACAGGCAGATGCTTTACCATCTGAGCCACCAGGTAAGCCCATTAAAGAAAGGGAAGACACCTAAATTTAGCCCACTGAGGAATGAAATACTGATGTACAAATGCAATTAGGAAAAAAAAAAATTCAGTGGTATGCTTTGGGAAGAGTGGGTAGCCTACATACTTCAAAGAAGGATAGTGATTCAGGCAGAGAAAAGGGTGGGTTGGGAGTGAAGGGACAGAGCACCCTGGCCAGGTCTTAGGCTGGCAGGGAGAAGTCTTCGTTTCTGCAGGCCCCTTTTGAGCACCACCTTGAGTCTGTGTGGAGAAGGCGATGGCACCCCACTCCAGTACTCTTGCCTGGAAAATCCCATGGACGGAGGAGCCTGGAAGGCTGCAGTCCATGGGGTCGCTGAGGGTCGGACACTACTGAGTGACTTCACTTTCACTTTTCACTTTCATGCATTGGAGAAGGAAATGGCAACTCAATCCAATGTTCTTGCCTGGAGAATCCCAGGGACGGGGGAGCCTGGTGGGCTGCCATCTATGGGGTCACACAGAGTCGGACACGACTGAAGTGACTTAGCAGTAGCAGTTGAGTCTGTGTCCCAGACAGGATATTTTTCGGCATTCTCAGAGGGCACTTGCTAACTGACCTAAGGTGGTAAGAGGTAATACTAAGAACCTGGGTTATACAATTATGTGGGTCTGGCTTTGCCACTCGTCAGCTGAGGGACCTTGGGGAAATCACCTCACCTCTATGAACCTTATTTTCTTCATATTATCAAATGGAAGTGCTCTCTACTTTGTAGGGTTATAGTAGGATAAAGGTAACATATGCATAAAACATCCAGCACAGTTCTTGGAATATAGCAGATGTCCAATAAACTGTAATTTTATACTTATTACTATTGTTACTACTGTCATTATTACTGTGAAGTGAGGAGCCTGTCACTGGGGTGTTTACATGGCACCTTTGGGGCCTGGCTATTTTCTCTTTCTTTCAGGACAATGGAAATTACATGTTTCTCTGAAGTAAATGCACTCAGCTCCCACTCAACACCTATCCTACCTATCGTGAATATACTCACAAAAGGGTGAGGTAGGAATCATTTCTTTGAAACTTCTGTCAGGCTCAGTAACACCTTCTGACCCTGGTAAGAAGACCAGACTAGTGTCTGGTTTCACAATTTTGAAAATTACCTAAGTCCTGTCCCAGTGCCTGGGCTGGCTGTGCAGTAGAAGCAAATATCCTGAGCCCAGACTTGGTTCTGCTGGGTCCTGGTTATCAGATGTGTCTATCTTGAAATTTTCTAACTTCTCCTCTGGTGCCTGAGATTAACCAAGGATAGGGGTCACAGTTGGGCAGGTGTCCAGGTTCCCCTTTCTCATCCTCAGGGTGCTCTCAAACCCTCTACCTCTGTTCCTCACATGCAGAAACAGCCAGATGACTGAGGAGCTCCAGGACTCATGGGGTTGTTCTACGGCCCATGGTTAGGTCCCAGTTCCAAAAGGATGGCTCAGAAAACAGACTGATTCTGTTAGCTGGTATGTAAAAGAAAATCCTTTTCTTTTATAGGATTATGCAAATTGTACCACCAGAATAACGCTAACATGATGATTTGGGGTGACTCCCACTCATATTGGCTATAGGACAAGTTCAGGGATCTGGTCTACTGATGGAGCATAGTTTGCCTCTGACCTCTGGGCTTGAGCAGTGTGTGCGGGCCCAGCACAGAAACTATGGTGCTGTCTCTGGAGTTGCAGCAACTGAAGACAGCATGGTGGCAGCAGATATCCTTTATCCTCGCCCCTCCTGCACAGTAGAGCTGGGCTCTTCTGTAGAAGTAGCTGTGCCTATTGCATGCCTACCTTCTCTGAAGTCTTTTGAAGTTGTTCTGCATTTCCCACAAATCTTCCTCATTGTTTTCAATTAATGTTTGAACGCTGTACTCGTCTAGGCCTGTCTCAATGTGTGCCATAAGAGCACAGAATTCCCTTGCATGATGGGTCTGTTCTGGGTCCATTGCTTATTTTTCCTACTGATGGCAATATATGGAAAGCACTTAACATTGTCCAGTCAACATCAAAAGAGCACATATTCTAGGGATAGTGTGATGAAGGCCTCAAGCAAAAGAGATAAGAAAAGACATGGTTGGAAGATATGCTGATCTATGCTGATTCTGTACAATTCTGGATGGCACATTTAACATGACCAGAACATGAATTATCACATTCACATTTTCTTTCACACTTGGAATGAATCCTAGAATTGTGTTCATCAACAAAGCATCATTTAAAAACACTTTGAAAGGGTTATTAGAAACCAGGATTTATAAGAGACACAACAAAGATTCTCTTCTGGACCAAACTCTAGTCAGGCTCCTCTGAGTTCTCTTCTCAACTAGGCCCTGACTTTGGGACTTCCACGTTCATCATTTGCATTATCCAATTTTAGCCAGAATCCACCCTGCTAAGACAGTTTAGTCAGAACAACCCCCCCCTCCCCCGCCAATCCAAAATAACATGCTCACCCACAATATCTGATCAGATGTTACCATTATCCTTCAGGTAACATCTAATCTCTCTGACCTGTCTTCAGTAATCAGTAAGAATCTTGTTCAGTTGGTTTAAACAGGATCCCCACTTTTCCCTGGACTTCCCTGGTGGCTCAGATGGTAAAGCGTCTGCCTACAATGAGGGAGACCCAGGTTCAATCCCTGGGTTGGGAAGATCCTCTGGAGAAGGAAATGGCAACCTACTCCAGTACTCTTGCCTGGAAAATCCTATGGACAGAGGAATGTGGTAGGCTACAGCCCATGGGGTCGCAAGGAGTCGGACATGACTGAGAGACTTCACTTCACTTCACTTCACTTCATTTTCCCTGATGTCTCCTCTTAGTAATTTATGACTTTTTTGTCCACTGACCACCACCCTCTCTTGCTCCTTGGATATAAATTCTCACTTATCCTTATTGTTTTTGGAGTTGAATTTGATCTTTCTTCTTTACAAAACCCCATTGTAGTAACCGTCTGAATAAAGTCCCTTTACCATTCCTTAACAAACGTCACAAATTTTTTTTTCTTTTCTTTATTAGCACCATGAATGATAAAGTGTCATTAGTAATAACAAAACCAGCATTAAATAAAGGGCATTAGGAAACATCAGAGAGAAGGTGATCTATATTGTTTTCACACAAACATGTTCCAAGGAGCCATGCATTATGAGTAAAATCAGTGTTGCTCCCTTTTTCTCCAGATGGGAAATATGAAATTAACCAGGAACCGTGTATTTTGTAATACAGAACATGAAAAGATGGTGTCTGGACATTTCACTTCACTGGTTGAACAGTAACCAACGATCTCTCTTTTTCTAGGCATTGGTCTAAATCATCATCTAAATTCATGTTCTTCACGTGGGTTCATAATTTTTGTAATATTTAATCAAATTACTTCTGTATATAGGTGCCCCATGAAAAAAAATTTACCTGGGGCCTTGCACACCAGAGGTGTACACAGGTGGATATAAAATATGTCCAGCTTGTGGCTTAACCGTGGGGTCTCGTCATCAGAGAGGTGATGAAGGAACACTTCTGTGTACAGTTTGCAAGATCATTGTCCCTTCATCATAGCTGTAGCTAAAGGGTCACTACAGGTCTCAACTGCACAGGCGTATCACAATCAGTGACTCAAAGTGGAACTTCAAAGCAATCTGCCACAAATTAGATATATACTTACAATAAACTATTAAGGGTAAACAGATTGTATATTCATTTGTTCTATGCTGAAATATGTAAAGGGAAAATGCATAGAAAGAAGACTAAGGGGAAATAGGATAAAATTTTGAGTTGTCTTTAAGAGGAGAAAAAGGGGATTTTCCTGAGTCATAGGTACTTTTCAGTACTTTCTAAATTTGCTACAATAAGCATGTGCTTTTTTCAGCTCACTGAACTTCCTTCAACTTGTGTTTCTTACTTCTCTGCACAGGATATTCCCTCTTTCCTATGGACTCATTCTCCCCAACAACTCACCTTCATTTGGTTAAGTCCTACCGACCCCTGAAATCCTATCTGGAGCACCACTTCCTCCAGGCACCCTTCTCTGACTCCTCCAGGCTATATTAAATGCTTTTTTAATGAGCTCCCATATTACCTTACAGATTCTTAATCATTCCACCTGCAACTGAAAGTTTTTTTTTTTTTTTTCCTATCAGTCCTGCACTCCAGTAACTCAGCACTATGAATGGCAAACATAATGTATAGCCAGGCCATTCAGGATGACTGTTCTCTTGCTCTCTGTAATGCTGCTGCTCAACCAGCGCCAGCTTTACCTGTACCCTACTCACATGTTTGGCCTTGCTATATACTTGCCCCAGACCCCAGCTAGTGATTGTTCTTATCAAAGGAGCCATGAGGGGCCTGCCTGTCTGCTGGTTTCCCTGGTAACTAATGAACCAACCTGACCTTAACTCCCCCAGTAACTGGCCATCTCTCCTTCCCTCCAGGAACAAAGACTGCCACCATTTCCTGCCAGCCATCCACTGCACATAGTGGGTTGTGTCTTCAGGACCTCGTTTCAGATGTGTAAGCTTCCCTATCCTTTAAACCACTGAGGTTTAATATTGCTGACTCTGGGCTCTTTCTACTGTCTTGAAGCTGGGCAAGCATAGGACTTGTAGACCTTCAGGGGTCAGTCCAACACACAGATTCTCAGAAATATTAGTTAAATGAATATCTGGATGAAAATAAACTTTTAAACTCCTTTTAAAAAGATATATGCATGAACAAAGCCTAGGAGGCTTAGGGAAATCTTTTTCCTTTCCCATTGATAGTTAAAAAAAATTGTTAATGGAGTGTTTCTATAAGTAAATAATCTGTGAGTCCTGTCCTCTACCAGGAACAGAAAAAAAGTGTGGTAATTCTTTAAGGCAGTGTTGGGCAAATAAGTCCTTAATAACACTAATTCCATAAGATAGTCTGTGAAGAAAGGAGGGAATGAGTGTCTATAGTCAAATAACTGCAGGAATGCTGTATGCACTGGCCCCCTCTAAAGACTTACTGTGTACATTAGCATATTACAATCTTATAAAAAGTCTTATTGTAAAGAATCCTGCTAATTTATTTTTAATCCAAGCTTCTCAAATTTTTAAAAATATGAATTCTTTCTCTATGTAACACCTATTAACATCTGTTTCACAGAACACTTTGAAAAATGCTAGGTTTAAGAGATAAAGCTTCCTAAAGAAGGAATTTTCTAACTCAGGGTGAAGGTAAGAAGTAGGAAAAATATAAGGAGTGAAAGAGACAAAACAAAACATACTAATAAAGTGTAATATTTATTGAGCACTTAACTATGTGGCATATTATATCAAGTGTTATATATATATATATATATATATATATATATATATACACACACACACACACACATACACACACTGTCTTCCCTGGTGGCTCAGTTGGTAAAGAATCTGCTTGCAATGCGGGAGACACAGGTTCAATCCCTGGGTCAGGAAGATCCCCTAGCAAGTGGATTGCCAGGGAAATGGCAACCCACTCCAGTATTCTTGCCTGGAGAATTCCATGGACAAAGGAACCTGGTGAGCTACAGTCCATGGGGTCACAAAGAGTCAGACATGACTAACTAACATACACACACACTTTATATATACATTTGTTTAACTTTTACAATAGGTTTAAGAAGTAGCGTTATTATTCCCACTTTAAAAAAAGTTAATGTACACCTGTTCCCTATTTCAAGGTTAAAGTGATTCAGTATGTTATAGATAGTACTCTCTCTCTCTGAGTTACTTCAGACTTTCTCTCTTATCCACTATACTATCACCACTGAATGACCAAAACCTTCCTTATCTTGGTGGAGTAGGTAATGAAATGAGAATATTGCCTTCCTCTATTCCTCTTCCCATCTCTCCCCATTTTTACCCTCCCCTCCCCTTCCCTTCTTTTCTCCCTTCCCTTCCTCCCTCAAACATCCTCTTGAATGTCTGCTCTGTGTTAGTCACTGTTCTAGGTGGACCTTGGGTTTCAGAGATGAAAGAAAAGTGAAAGTGAAAGTCTCTCAGTCATGTTCGACCCTTTGTGACCCCATGGACTGTATAGTCCATGGAATTCTCCAGACCAGAATACAGGAATGGGTACTCTTTTCCTTCTCCAGGGGATCTTCCTAACCCAGGGATCGAACCCAGGTCTCCTGCATTGCAGGCAGATTCTTTACCAGCTAAGCTACAAGGGAAGCCCAAAAGGTGAAAGTGAAGGTCGCTCTATTCAACTCTTTGTGACTGTACAGTCCATGGAATTCTCCAGGTCAGACTACTGAAGTGGGTAGCCTTTGCTGTCTCCAGGGGATCTTCTCAACCCAGGGATTGAACCCAGGTCTCCCGCATTGCAGGCAGATTCTTTACCAACTGAGCCACAAGGGAGGCCCAAGAATATTGGAGTGGGTAGCTTATCCCTTCTCCAGAGGATCTTCCCCACCTAGGAATCAAACTGAGGGGTCTTCTGCATTTCAGGCAGATTCCTTATCAACTGAGGTATGAGGAAAGCCCTTTAAGAGATGAATCAGAACCAGTTTCTCTTCTTGAAGGACCTCCAGTCAAGCCCATTAAGTCAATCAGCTTCCAAGTCCTGGGACAGATTAACAGAAGAATGCAAAAGGAGATAATCCTCTGGATTGCATCAAGAGCATCAGAAAAGCTATTAACCAAAGGCCACCTAGAGCTGCTTCCCACACATTTCCTAGGCTGGGTCCTTAGAAGAAGAGTATTTGGCAAGGATGGGAGGAGGGGGTATAAATTTTATGTACAAATCACCAAATTAATGCTGTTTTTGTTAACTAGATTTATGTGAGACTTGGGGGTAAGTACACCTGTTCCCTATTTCAAATATTCCCTGGAGATCTTAGAGATAAGCAATATGCTGATCTGGCCACATGCCAAGAAGCTATTTGGGCCAAAGAGTGTAAAATTTTACTCACATGGGGTTTAAAAAATAAATATTAATATCATGCAGGGCAGAAAGAAACTTAAATTCTACCTACAGACTTAAAAAAATGTCCCTGTACCTCTCTAGATCATAGCGTCAATCACACTGCTCTCTGCTTGCCTCAAAGTCAGGATGGGGAGATCCACTGAAGATTTTTGTTGTTGTGTTCAGTTGCTAAGTTGTGTCTGACTCTTTGTGATCCCAAGGACTGCAGCACACCAGTCTCCCCAGTCCTTCCCAGGTGGCTCAGTGATTTAAAAAAAAAAAAAAAATCAGCCTGGTAATGCAGGAATCATAAGAGACATGAGTTCAATCCCTAGGTCAAGAAGATACCCCAGAGGAGGAAATGGCAACCCACTCTAGTGTTCTTGCCTGGATAATTCCAAGGACAGAGGAGACTGGTGGATTATCCATGACGTCACAAAGAGTCAGACACAACTGAACGATTGAGTATGCACATTTAAGAATAGAAATTTTTTCTGTCCCCATCCTCAGCATATAGCACAGTGCCTGGTATATTATACTTGTTCAATTAATGCTCGAAAAAGGACAAATGAAAAGGGGAATGTGGGGAAGAAGTGATGGACGTGACTTGGATGAGACAACAGAGTCACAGAATATTATGGGACATTCAGGAGTTTGACCCTGCATCCTTTGGTACAAGGTTCAGCTTTAAGAATATACACATTACTTGCTTACAGCTGCCTCATGATGCCTTAATCAACAAAGAATCTTGGGCTGACCTAGGGGAGCATTTCTGATCTCTCCTGTGGATTAGGAGTCTCAGGCCTGCCATCCTCCTTGTTGGAGACTGTCACTGAGAGGGGAGAGGGAAAGACAAGGCTCTACTTGAAATTCAACTAGTATTGCATAAAGAATGATGCACATGAAAAATTGATCATGACACTGGACCCAGGCAAATATTATTAATAATGCAGTATTTAAACACATAATATATCCCCATTAATGATGAAAAGAAACTCAAAGTCACAGCAAATAAAAGTCATTTCAAGGAGACCAAAAGGAAGAGAAATAATTTCTCTGTGTGGATCACTCCACAATATCTTCCTTTATGCCACCATCTTATACCACCATCTATCAGAGTGAGTAGATTTTCTATCAAGAGATGGAGCGGAGCCTTTCTTAATAGGAATATTTCAAACCACTGCCTAGTGGAACCCAGCAATACTAACCTTCTTTCTCCCAATCTCATCTATAAAATGGAGATGAGTTCAGTCAGTTCAGTAACTTACTTATGTCCGACTCTTTGCAACCCCATGAACTGCAGCATGCCAGGCTTCCCTGTCCATCACCAACTCCCAGAGCTGCTCAACTCATGTCCATCGAGTTGGTGATGCCATCCAACCATCGCATCCTCTGTCATCCCCTTCTCCTCCTGCCTTCAATCTTTTCCAGCATCAGGGTCTTTTCCAAGGAGTCACTTCTTCCCATCAGGTGGCCAAAGTATTGGAGCTTCACCTTCAGCATCAGTCAGAACTGATTTCCTTTAGAATTGACTGATTTGATCTCCTTGCAGTCCAAGGGACTCTCAGGAGTCTTCTCCAACTCTCACATCCATACATGACTTCTGGAAAAACCATAGCTTTGACTATTATAAGGACCTTTGTTGGCAAAGTGATGTGTATGCTTTTTAACATACTGTCTAGGTTTGTCATAGCTTTTCTTCCAAGGGGAAAGTGTCTTTTAATTTCATGGCTGCAGTCACTTGTCTGCAGTGATTTTGGAGCCCAAGAAAATAAAATCTGCCACTGTTTCTACTTTTTCCCTATATATTTGTCATGAAGTGATGGGATTCGATGCCATGATCTTAGTTTTTTGAATGTTGAGTTTTAAGCCATCTTTTTCAATCTCCTTTTCCACCACCATCAAGAGGCTCTTTTAATCTATCTGACAGAAACCGAAGTTACATATAGAACTATTGCATTTTCAAAGATTTATTATATTTATATATATTTATATATATACATATATATATTCCAAAGGAAAATGGAAATCATAGTATATACTTTCAGCATATGACGTGAGCACAACCTCCCTCTGAATCATTCATCTCATCCACCTCTAACGGCATCTAAGCTTTAGGCTTCTGCCATGATACTGTGATACCAATGAGCAGGTAAGCAGCAGCAGTGGAAAAAACACTGGTCTAGGATCTGAGTTTTAGTCTCATGTCCAGTAGTAACTCACTCCCTCTTTCTGGGCCTTGGTTTCCATCTGCAGTATTAAGAGGCTTCTAGATAATCTTCCAGTCACCAAATTGTAACTCTGAATATTTGCAATAATGTGGATAGGACAAATTACTAGAAGCATGAGATTTGGAGTATTCTCATGTCCTGGGTTCAGATGCAGCTCCTCCACATACTTGCAGTTAGACCTTGGTTAAGGTACTTAACCCATCTATGTGTTAGTTGCTCAATTGTGTCTGACTCTTCAGACCCCATGGTCTGTAGCCTGCCAGGCTCCTCTGCCCATGGAAAATTCTCCAGGCAAGAATACTGGAGTGGGTAGCCTTTCCCTTCTCCAGGGGATCTTCCCAACCCAGGGATCAAACCCAAGTCTCCTGCATTGCAGGCAGATTCTTAACTGAGCCACCAGGGAAGTCCAACTTGACCCTTCTAAGTCCCAAATTACTGGGTGATAAAATGAGACAATAACAGTTCCATCCTTGGGGATTTAAGTACTAAGTAATCCTAGATAACATTCCTAATAAAGGAAGATGTGGAAAGCATGTCCAGATCCATTTAATTTCAAAGACCTTGCCCTTTCCATTGCAACAGTAGAATATGCCAACATAAACAAACATCCACAAAGCCAGGCAGAGTATAGTAGAAGCACAAGCATTTTGCTGTTGACTGACAGGTAAGAGGGACTGATCTGTCTGTGGGTGAAAGCAGCAAGTTGTTTCATCAAGGAAAGAGTTCTGGAGTCAGAGGCCAGGGATTCAAAACACTTAACCTCCCAGGATCTCAGTTTCTTCTCCTATAAAATATGGACAGCAATAGTACTTGCTTTACGGAATTAAGAGTATAGATGAAGTAATGTATATAAGCACTTAGCACAGTGCCCGGGACATAATAAAAGCTCAATAAATAATAGCTACTGCTATTATTATAGTGGTGTATTTTAATGACATGAAATTAAAGAGTATACTTATAAATGATCAAAACATTCTAGAATAATCCAAACAGCCCACAAGATGCTGCCAACCCTAAAAGAATCAGAAACCCAGAATAGCATTTTTCCATTGGCTTTCCAACTTCTTGACGGCAAAAGAAAAACTCTGGAAATTACACATTTTGGCCTTCAACCAGGCTCTATTCTCAGAGGTATTATTTACATTTCAGATTTATTATTGTCTTCTATGGTGCTGACATGAAATAACCTTCTGTTCTCTTCCATGTTAAAAGAGTACAGTGTTTCTTGGGTCAATAAATAATTCAGGGCTATATTAATATTTTAAGAAGAATAAGCAATATATTTTAGACCCTAGAAAAACCATGAGGACTGAAATTAGTTATTTGCAGCTGAAAACTTAATTGAACCAACATATTGATTGTTTTTTCTTCCAGGTTTTATTGCCCACACAATGAAGAGGAGTGCCTGCTTCTATTCCAAATGCTGCATACTTAATTATATCTGCTGGATTTGTTTTCATAAAAACTCAAAAGCATCCAACCATGAACTTAAATGCTTTTGCCCATCTGATGCTAAACATAGAACCACTCCTCTTTCCTTACAACAGTGCACTCTTCTTCATACATTCTTTAAGAATAATAGATGCCATTTTTCCATAAATATTGGATTTCTGAGTTAGCACTTATAACCTAGCTAAAGGAGGAGAAAAGAAATTTATTTTTACCTACTATGTCTCATATCTTATGTACGTATGATCTTATTTAATCCTTAAAATAACTCGTCGGTGTAGATAATATCTTCTCCTTTTCTAGATGAAGAAACAGAGTTTCAAAGAGGTTGAGTAACTTGTCAAGGTCACCCAAAAATTGCATCCAACCTAAAAACCAAGTTCTTTCCTTCACACCAAGCTGCTTCATAGTACTAACAATGATTAAAAAAAAAAAAGCTCAGCAGTGTGCTGGGCACTGTTTGAAGATGTTTATATGCATTAATTAATTACTCTAAAAATCCTTTGAGATAACAGCTATTTTTATCCCAATCTGCAGTTCAGGAAAATAAAGCTTAGAGAGATGAAGATGGGCTTTCCCAAGTTTCCCTGATATTAAGTGGAAGACCCGATTTGAAGTCACATAGTCTGACTTCTAGGGTCCTGTCTTTTAATACTCCTAGATACCAAAATTCAGAAAAACAGGGAAATGGGCTGATAAAATAAGACCAAGGGGGCCATCTTCTCAGCTCCACATGGGACATTAAACAGAATTCTAGTAAAAACAAGCCACCATGACAGATGATGAGTTGGCAGTGTTAACAAAGCCCATTTCTGGATATGGTTTGGAATCTTTACTACGAACATGACCTTCCTGGGTGATCTGTCAAACTTGACCTGCCCATCAAAGGAGGTGTTAGCCAGGGCCCTCTTTCCTATATTGTGGTTATACTCTAATTTTCTTCAAATTGTAGCCACAGAAAGTATTGCCTCTGCATCTTCAGTAACAGCTCCAGAATGAAAAAGAAGGTGCCCAGAGTCAGATAAGCGGTCACATGTAAGATGCTCTTCATTTCGCAAAGTAGATCAGTTCCTAACATGGTAGTTGGGCTGAATTTAAAAGAACAATTGGATATAAATCTTATTTTTTGGCAGAGTTACATACACGTAAGCAAAATTTCATGTGCTTTAGGATGTGTAGACACACACACACCATTCCTGGTCTTCTCAGAGTCCCTAGGTACCCATAAGTACCTAGTACAGTTGTCACATTCTGGATCTGGAAGCATGCACTTTGTAAGACAGACAAATCCATCTACTTATAGATGGGTTGATTTGGCTCAAGTGTGAGGAATCTCCATCAGTAGAAATCTGAGTACCTACTAAATGTCAGGCCCTCGGCTAAGTCTCTGATTCTTGTTTGCTACCTCAGCAGCTTCAACAATTTGAAATCAGTCTGGTCATAGGCTTCTGGATTGCATTATTTTCTTTTACTCATACCATCAGGGTAACAGTCACCTATCCTGACATTTGGGTTCATTCTGACCACAATCATGCCTGGAAACAGATAAGAAACTCTGAACCCCAGATACTAATATAAGAGTTAAGCCAAAGCTTTGAGAAAGGGTTATTGAATGTAAATGACAAGTATCCTTAGATTTGAGTAGTAAAATAGTGCATAAGCTATATACTGCTGTGTGACAAATTACTCTAAAACATATTAGCTTATAAAAGCAAATATTTATTATCTCTCACACTTTCTGAGAGTTAGGAATCTTGGAATGGCTTAGTAGGATTGTTTTTGTTCAGGATCTCTCATGAGGTTTCAGTCAAGCTATCAGCCAAGGTTGCAGTCATCTGAAAATCTGATCCTGGAAGATCCACTTCCAAAGCTCATTTGTGTGGCTATTGCCTGAAGGCTTCAATTCCTCACCACATGGCCTCTTTGCAAAGTTTTCCTGACAAAGCAGCTGGCTTTATCCAGAGCAAAGAATCCAATGGAGGGAGAGAAGGAGAGCAAGCGAGAGGCAGAGAGAGAATCAAGATAGAATCTGCAGCATCACTTATAACCTTGCATCAAAAGTATTATCATATATACTAGCTCTGGTGCAATGTGAGAGGGACCTACACAAGAGGGTAGGTTGAGGATCATTAAGAGCCATTTTGAAGGCTGTTTACTATCAAATGTGAACAATATAATCAATAGAAGATAATTGAAAGATTATTTTTCAACCTTTAGCCTAGGATACTTTGGAACACAGAATCCAATAAAAGAATTAATTTATGTTAGTTGGTTGTTGAATGAATTTAGTTTAAGTCAGGGCTAACTACACTTAGGCTTTTCAGTTTCTTGAGACTTTCTTAGGTTTGAAAGATCAGCCCCTCTCAACCTCCTATAGATGAGGCCATCACAAATACCCAAGCCCCTGTGAACCAAATGGGCCAGAACAATGTTTCCTTCTCAATTCCACCAGCAACTGTTGAGTATCCACTGCATGCCTGACACTTGAAATGCAATATTATTTTTATTTTTTTTTACAGCCACCTGTCAATAGGGCTTTTAGGTCATGGTTTGCAGACAGCAAAACTGAAGCTCAGAGAGATAAAGTGACTTACCTAGAAAATTTGTGGCAGAACAAAGTTTTAAATACAAATCTAAAAAAAAAATTCCAAGGAGGGGAGGTTTTAAAGAAATGTTTTTAGATAATTCCATGGTGCCTCCACTGAAATGAGGTGAAAAAAAAAAAAAAAATATATATATATATATATATATATATATATATATTTGAGTTTTCAGATGTGATGGTAAATTGTAGCTCCTCTTTCTTTCAAATTATTCTCTTTGATCAACATTATATGATGAGGTGTGAAGGCAAAGGAATGAGACATTTAAAGTTGTATGATACTCATAAGGAATGTTTCACATCCTTTTTCTATCTTAGCATTTCTCAGCTATTCACAATAAATGTACAGAAATTTGTAGACTGTGTTGCTCCTCTGCAGAACTACAAAGAACATCTTGGTTCTGTAGCATTAAAATTGACTTGGATGTTAACTGCTTGAAGCTTGAAGCAGGACATGAGCCAGTTCTGATAATGGTGTGGTATTCCCTCTCTCCCAGCAGCAGCATGAGGCATCTGATATTCCCATGGAGAAATCAGTTGCATATTGGCCATCTTCAGCCAGAGTCTCTTGACTGGCATCTCTGTTTTCTGACCACTCACGTCAGATCACTGACTCCTTTTATTGAACCATACCACTTTTTCACATGGTCTTCATAGTTAATTCTATCATTAAATCACATTTTTTCAACTCTTGCCACCAACCTGATGCAAGCCACTGTCATCTCTCCCCTCAGCTACTAAATGATCTTTTCTGCCTCTTGTCATGAAATCTCTGATTTATTGTCAACCTGGCAATGAGAATTATCTTTTTCAGGATAGACACAATCATGTGAATCCCCTGCTTAAAACTCTTCCATGGCTTCCTATCATACTTAGAACAAAGTCTAAACTCCTTTCCACAGCCTTCAAGGCTCTGTATAATCAGAATATTACCTACCTCTTCAGGTTAATCTCATTCACTTTTTTTTTCTTTCTTTGTTGTTTTTTTTTTTTTTTTTTGCCTACTGGTTCACTTCAATTATTCAAATATTCTATGCCTTTTCCTATCTTAGAGTCTTAAAAAATTCTGTTTCCTTTATGCATAATGCTCTTCTGACTCTATGACAGGCTTCTCACCTGTCAGGTCTCAGATAAAATGTTGTATTCCTTGGAAAGGTAGTCTCAGTCCACTTTCTTTAAAGTAGGTCTCCTATTTTCCTCTAACTGGGATCTTGTTTAGTTCCCTCTTAGCTCATTTCACACTCTATATTTATTTATTTATAGAGGCCTAGAACATAGTGGTACTAAATACAGAGTCTGAGGGCAGATTGCCTGGATTTAATTCCTAGTTCTGCTATTTGACTGTGGTCCTAGGGCAGTTGTTTACTTCCCTATGCTTGAGTTTCTTCATCAGTCCTAGTACTTATTTTATTGGGCTATTATGATAATTAAACATAAAATGTTAAGAACATGATCTCAGTCCAGTTCAGTTCAGTTGTTCAGTCATGTCTGACTCTTTGCAACCCCATGAATCGCAGCACGCCAGGCCTCCCTGTCCATCACCATCTCCCGGAGTTCACTCAAACTCATGTCCATCGAGTCGGTGATGCCATCCAGCCATCTCATCCTTTGTCGTCCCCTTCTCCTCCTGTTCCCAATCCCTCCTAGCACCAGAGTCTTTCCAATGAGTCAACTCTTCGCATAAGGTGGCCAAAGTACTGGAGTTTCAGCTTTAGCATCATTCCTTCCAAAGAACATGATCTAGCATATAGTAAACACTCAATATTTGTTAACTATTATATATATATATTTTTTTTTTTCTTTCTACCATAATACACACTCTATGAGAGCAGGGGCCATTGCTGGTCTTGTTCACAATTATGTCCTTAGTTTCTGGCATGTTGGAGGCCTTCAGTGGGTTCTTGTTGAGTATAGCATGAAGTATGTTACTAGTATCAACAAGAAATAATGGATTCTACAATCAGATTTACTTGGATTTAAATCCTGTTTCTTCCACACTCTGTGCTGCGACTATATTATTATTTGTTCTCTCCTTATCATGGCCAACACCTGTAAAATGCCCCTTACTATGCCCCTTATTTGGAGAAGGCAATGGCAACCCACTCCAGTACTCTTGCCTGGCAAATCCCATGGACGGAGGAGCCTGGTAGGCTGCAGTTCATGGGGTCTCTAGGAGTCAGACACGACTGAGAGACTTCACTTTCATTTTCACTTTCATGCATTGGAGAAGGAAATGGTAACCCACTCCAGTGTTCTTGCCTGGAGAATCCCAGAGACTGGGGAGCCTGGTGAGCTGCCATCTCTGGGGTCACACAGAGTCGAACACAATAGAAGTGACTTAGCAGCAGAAGTAGCGGCATGCCCCTTATTGGCACTGAACTATTACAAAATTTGTTGTTAGCTTTTGTTCTCATATGACAATAACACATAATATTTATGAGCATAGATGGATTCTAGAGTCAGACTGCCTAAATTATTAACCAGATTCCACCACTGATTAATTTGGAAAGATACTTAGCCTCTCTTGTGGTTCTTAGGTTTCCCTGATTTTAAAATGAAGGTAAAAATAGTACTTATTTCATAGGGTCATTTTGGTAATTCAATGAATTAATACATGATAAGTTCATAGAAGAGTTCCTGATATGCAGTAAACTCAATATGTTTTAGTTCCTTGACATTCAGACCATGATTCTTAAGCCAGCAGCATTGGTAATAACCTTGAATCCTATTGGAAATGCAGTATGTTGGGTCTCACCACCAAACTACTGAATCAGAATCTGTATTTTAATAAAATCTCCAGGTAATCTACATGCAGATTAAAAGATTGAAAAATGCTAATTTAGCTGACATCATTATCACTGCTACCAGCACTTCCTAACCTTCTGATCTCTGTCTCTTGAATTAATACCTGCATACTCTCTATGGCTTCCCAGGTGGCTCAGAGGTAAAGAATTTGCTTGCGAATGCAGGAGAAGAAGGAGATGCAGGGTTGATCCCTGGGTCAGGAAGATCCTCTGGAATAGGAGATGGCAACTCACTCCAAAATTCTTCCCTGGAAAACTCCATGGACAGAGGAGCCTGGCAGGCTACAGTCCATGGGGTCACAAAGAATCAGACACGACTGAGTGACCGAGCTTGCACACGTACTCTATACTTCCCTCTGTCTGGCCCTTTATGACTGGAAATTCCTTTGGTTGGTCTACTTGACTTTTTGATTCAGCATCATACCCAAGACTCTATCACTCAATTTTCCCTTTTAGTTCCTCACACAGCAGTATGTCTACAGAGAAGTGACATAATACAGTACTTCAGCTACAGCTTCTACTCTTCACTGTTCACTGCTTAGAGCTTAGCAGTTCCTCCCAGGATCCTGCTTCTTGGGAAAGAGCCATCTAAAAACCACTAAGTCATTGTGTGGCATTGCAAAAATTTGCTTTTGACTCTGAAGATAAAACTACTCAGCTAGTCAACTAGTATCTTGGGTAGCTGTTCAATATATTTGAGCCTAATTTTTTCTTATTTGGGCAATAGAGGTAATGATAACTTTCTCAGAGGATTTTGTAAACATGGAGACAATATATGTTAAGCACTTAGTATTATGGTCAATACACTGTATGCAATCAATAAACATTGGTTACTATATTAATGAGTACCATAAATACTATAATGATGACTATTTTTATGGCATACCTCACTTTTTCATGATGTTCCTGAAAACTACTCTCTCCAGCATTTGACGTTCCCTCCTAAATGTTTGCCATATATTTCTGGAGATACTTTAAAAGAAATATCACATATTTGTATGTATAAATCTAGAGTATATATGAGTCACATGACATGGTCATTCTCAATAAGTGTTTGATACATGAATAAATGATAAAATAAATGAATGTTTCATATTTGCAAAAAATCAAGGGTGATAGTTCCTTGTTCTCACTTGTGAGAGCAAAAATAAATCCTTCAACTTAGCATTCATATTTTTGTTCAAGTTTCCTTCAGGTTGATCTTTCATGAAGGTTCAAACAGATCTACTATTCTAGCGAAACCAACGTAATAGAATTATTCTTTGAACTGTGAATTCTTTGAACTTTGAATTCTTAAATTCTTTGAATTTAAGATTTGAAATGTTTGATATGAATTTGAATCATGATTCCTTCATCTACTACCTGAGATCTAATGTTGGTCCCGTAATCTACCTGAATTTTTATTTTCTCCTCTGCAAAATAATTATTCCTCAATACTGTGAGATTTCAGTGAGATGATACATCTAAAAACTGATATCACAGCAACTGACACAAAACAGGCAATCAATAACTAAGAGTTCCTTTGTTCTTTTGCTTGATACACCCTTTTGGAAAGTGATTCAATAAAATACATCAATAATCAGTAAGTCCATTTCTAGAAATTCTCCACAGGAGAGGACCCAAATGAAGACAAATATTTATGCATAGTTATATTTTTATCATGTCTGCATTTCTAATGTAGCCCCTCAGCAACTAACAGATTGATTCTCTCACAGCAAGTATTCATTCAGGGTAATTCTCTGAACTGTTACATTGTGTGCCTTGTCATCACCCTAACTTCAGGAGAAAGCTTTTTTCACACAGGCTTTCATTTTGTCATTCAACATGTGCAAGGCAGAGTGAAAGAGAATAAAGAGATGAAGAAAATATTTTCCCCTCTCATTAAAATGTGGCAAATATCCACTTTACTGAGCCACCATTCTTCTCCGATTTCAACAAACTCTTACTCATTCCTTAAGTCAGTTTAGTTCAGTCACTCAGTCGTGTCCGACTCTTTGTGACTCCATGGACTGCAGCATGCCAGGCCTCCCTGTCCATCACCAACTCCTGGAGTTTACTCAAACTCATATCCATTGAGTTAGTGATGCCATCCAACCATCTCATCCTCTGCTGTCCCCTTCTCCTCCTGCCTTCAATCTTTCCCAGCATCAGGGTCTTTTCCAATGAGTCAGTTATTGAATCAGGTGGCCAGAGTATTGGAGTTTCATTCAGCATCAGTGAAGCTGATTCAGCATGAGTCCTTCCAATGAATATTCAGGAGTGATTTCCTTAGGATTGACTGGCTGGATCTCCTTGCAGTCCGAGGGACTCTCAAGAGTCTTCTCCAACACCACAGTTCAAAAGCATCAACTTTTGGCACTCAGCTTTCTTTATAGTCCAAATCTCACATCCGTACATGACTAATGGAAAAACCATAGCCTTGACTAGATGGACCTTTGTTGGCAAAATAATGTATTTGCTTTTTAATGGGCTGTCTAGGTTGGTCATAACTTTTCTTCTAAGGAATAAGCATCTTTTTATTTCATGGCTGCAGTCACCATCTACAGTGATTTTGAAGCCCCCCAAAATAAAGTCTGTCACTGTTTCCACATTTCCCCATCTATTTCCCATGAAGTGATGGGACCAGATGCCATGATCTTCGTTTTCTGAATGTTGAGCTTTAAGCCAACCTTTTCACTCTCCTCTTTCACTTTTATCAAGAGGCTCTTTAGTTCTTATTCATTTTCTGCCATAAGGGTGGTGTCATCTACATATCTGAGGTTATTGATATTTCTCCTGGCAATCTTGATTCCAGCTTGTGCTTCTTCCAGCCCAGGGTTTCTCACAATGTACTCTGCATATAAGTTTAATAAGCACAGTGACAATATACAGCCTTGGTGTACTCCTTTCCCTATCTGGAATCAGCCTTTTGTTCCATGTCCAGTTCTAACTGTTGCTTCTTGACATGCATACAGATTTCTCAAGAGGCAGGTCAAGTGGTCTGGTATTCCCATCTCTTTAAGAATTTTCCACAGTTTATTCTGATACACACAATCAAAGGCTCTGGCATAGTCAATAAAGCAGAAATAGATGTTTTTCTGGAACTCTCTTGCTTTTTGATGATCCAGCAGATGTTGGCAATATGATCTCTGGTTCCTCTGCCTTTTCTAATCCAGCTTGAACATCTGGAAGTTCATTGTTCATTTATTGCTGAAACATGGCTTGGAGAATTTTGAGCACTACTTTAATAGCATGTGAGATGGGTGCAATTGTGCAATAGTTTGAGCATTCTTTTGCATTACCTTTCTTTGGGATTGGAATGAAAACTGAGATTTTCCAGTCCTGTGGGCACTGCTGAATTTTCCAATCTTGCTGGCATATTGAGTGCAGCACTTTCACAGCATCATCTTTCAGGATTTGAGATAGCTCAACTGGAATTCCATCACTTCTACTAGCTTTGTTCATCGTGGTGCTTCCTAAGGCCCACTTGACTTCCCATTCCAGAATGTCCGACTAGGTGAGTGATCACACCATCATGATTATCTGGGTCATGAAGAACAATATAGTTCTTCTGCATATTCTTGCCACCTCTTTTTAATATCTTCTGCTTCTTTTAGGTCCATACCATTCCTGTACTTTATTGTGCCCATTTTTGCATGAAATATTCCCTTAGTATCTCTAACTTCATGGACGAGATCTCTAGTCTTTCCCATTCCATTTTTTCCCTCTATTTCTTTGCATTGATCACTAAGAAAGGCTTTCTTAGCTCTCTTTGCTGTTCTTTGGAACTCTGCATTCAGATGTTTATATCTTTCCTTTTCTCTTTTGCCTTTCACTTTTCTTCTTTTCTCAGCTATTTGTAAGGCCTCCTGAGACAACCATTTGGCCTTTTTGCATTTCTTTTTCTTGAGGATGGTCTTGATCTCTGCCTCCTGTACAATGTCATGAACCTCTGTCCACAGTTCTTCAGGCATTCTGTCTATCAGATCTAATCCCTTGAATCTATTTGTCACTTCCACTGTATAATCGTAAGGGATTTGATTTAGGTTATACCTGAATGGTCTAGTAGTTTTCCCTACATTCTTCAATTTCAGTCTGAATTTGGCAATAAGGAGTTCATGATCTGAGCCACAGTCAGCTCCTGGTCTTGTTTTTGCTGACTGTATAGAGCTTCTCCATCTTTGGCTTCAAAGAATATAAACAATATGATTTCAGTATCAACCATCTGGTGATGTCCATGTTCAGAGTCTTCTCTTGTATTGTTGGAAGAGGGTGTTTGCTATGACCAGTGTGTTCTCTTGGCAAATCTCTAATAGTCTTTGGCCTGGTTCATTATGTACTCTAAGGACAAGGTTGCCTGTTTCTTCAGGTATTTCTTGACTTCCTACTTTTGCATTCCAGTCTCCTATAATGGAAAGGACATCTTTTGGGGGTGTTAGTTCTAGAAGGTCTTGTAGGTCTTCATAGAACTGTTCAACTTCAGCTTCTTCAGCATTACTGATTGGACCATAGACTTGGATTACTGTGATATTCAATGGTTTGCCTTGGAAATGAACAGAGATCATTCTGGCATTCTTGAGATTGCATCCAAGTCTGCATTTTGGACTCTTGTTGACTATGATGGCTATTCTATTTCTTCTAAGGGATTCCTGCCCACAGTACTAGATATAATGGTCATCTGAGTTAAATTCACCCATTCCAGTCCATTTTAGTTTGCTGATCCCTAAAAGGTTGATGTTCACTCTTGCCATCTCCTATTTCACCACTTCCAATTTGCCTTGTTTCATGAACTCATTCCTTGATCAAATTCAAATGTTGCCTAAGCTATGATAGATTCTCTGACCTTCCTAGTAATTAAAGCTTTTCATTCCTTCCCCTTTGCTTCTATAGGATTCTGTTCACACTTATTTTTAGGGCAAACACATCATATTTTTTTTGTAAACACACCAAAGATATTCCCAAATATCTTGTATACTCCATTGGACTGTGAACCCTTCAACTACAGTGACTTCCCAGTCTTGTTCAACTTGTAAAGGACATGGCAAAAAATCAGGTATTCATGTTCTATAAATGTCTATTGAGTAACTGAATAAATACATAGATAAAATCACACATTATAACTGTGATTTAATTCAAAATGTAGGATGTTTATTTAAAAAAGCCTTAAAGGTGGCTAGAGGAGAAAGAGTCTATCAGTTTTGGTAATCAGGAAAGATTTAATGGAGAAGGTATTGATAGCATTTGATATAGGTCTTAAAGATAAAAAAAAATATTTCAATAAAAAGAGAATAATGGACATTCTGGGTTTATAGGTCAGCCTGGGAAAAAGCAAAGAGCTGGGAAATGAGTGGGTATGGTTTATGCATGTTTGGAGAACTAGGATACAGTCCAATTTGTGGAGATATAGGAAATAAAACTGTGAAGGGGTTAGAGTCATATTTTGTAGGACCTTAAAAGCTGAAGTGAAGGATTTATGCTGAATTTTATAGGCTGTGTGACGGTGATAGTGCCAAGGGATATATTTTAGGAGGATAAAATTACTCTGGAATAGTTCTAGGAACATATCTATTGCACCTAGATGTGGGAGTCGTGTGGGAGTGAGAATGCAGGCACACCAGTGGAGAGACCAATTAGAAGTCTAGAAGGATGGAAGTTAGATTAGAGTAGTGGGGTAGAGCCCTGAGCTGGGCCACCAAGTGATACATGCAAGTGTTCCGCCCAAGGTGTTCAGAGGCAATTCATTAAAGCCTGTATCACCCAGTGGTCCAAGACCAAGAATTTTGTGTTGAGACAAGAAAAAATGAAAGAGGCTCAGACTCTGCTTTCAGAGAGCATTTTAGCCCAAGGAAGAGGCAAAGAGGCAGACAAGCAACTGAAATCTTAGACGAACTATGATAACTGAGAGAGGTATAATCAAAGTGCTCTGAGAAGCCAGGGGTCCAGAGCTCTGATTCTGATGACATGCTTGTAATCTTTTCTTTCTTAGGACGGCTTTGTTCTGTATTCATGTTCAAGTCTGCTACCCAGTAAATGTATACTTTTGGAACGTCACTTAACATTCCTGGAATTAACTTTGTCACTTGATACCGACTGATAGGCCAATCAAACTAATGTCTGTTTGCTTAAATTCTGGAATATCATCTACCTTTTATATCCAGTCACTGTGATCTGCTCACCTGTGGGGCACCTACAGGTTTTGTCTTCTCCCTGCACATTTGATTATTCAACTGAATATGATTAGGGGTTCTATAAACTTTGAGCAACTAGAGGTCTTCTCAGCACATGAAGCTTTCTCAGCTCCTCACTGTGTGGTAGCTAGTGCCTTCTCAGAACTCTTTACCACTCTTGCCTTTACATAAACGCTCAGTAGTATGATACTTTTACATAGCTCCTAAGTGGACAATGTGTAATGTATATTCCTGAAATGTTCCAGTCAACATCATGTACATCAGGCTGGTTCTAAAACAGAAATGTCAACATAGTTCAGTAAGCGTCAGTCAGTGAGGAAGGTAGATAATACTTCAAAATTTAGACAGAAGAAAGAATTTCAGGGCGTAGAGTACTAACAAGAGCAAAGGTGTTAAGGCAGAAATTGACAAGGTACACAGATATGACAATAAAGAGACTTTCCACATTTGGAAACAAGGTTGTGGTGGAAGTATCAAAGAAGAGAATATTAAGGTAAAAATCATCCACTCCATGAGAAAATTCAGGGAGACAAATTTTACTTTACTTTAACAGACATTTTCTTGGAAGGTGATGACTGGCTACGGCTAGAAGAATGTAAGTGGAGACCAAATGCCAAATTTGGAGAGTTTTGTAGAGAATAATGCTACCTCAACTAGGGAACTACCATTAAATCCTGGGCCCCAAAACTGAAAGAGAATTTAATGAATAGCATATTCTTGATAAGGTGATAGACAGGAAGTAAATGGTATAGGAGGAATAAACAAAAAAGGGAAAAGGGAAAGGAAGGAAGGAAGCAAAAGAGGAAAGGAGGAAGAGGAGGAACATGGGGCAGGTGGTGGGAAGGAAGAAAGAAAGGAACAAAAATGCAGAAGAGGGACAAAAGGAGGGAGGGAGGGGGATTAAAAAGAGAGAGGTAGGGAAGGTGGAAAGAGATACATAGTTGAATCATATTCAATACTGGCACACTGAGTATTTGTTGTTGTTGTTCCTCTCAATTCACTACTGTTAATAAACTCTTGGGGTCTATCCACTTGTGAATTTCTGATTGTGTGACCAACCATTGGTAGTCTATGAATGCTTTTAGTCATAAGTAATAAAGGAGGAGGGCCCAACTTGAGGTTTTGGACTCCTTCAAAAAGAGAAACAAGAACGAGCTAAAAAGGCATCCTAATTGACTGCATCTTGTGAACTTAAAGTATCAGAGAAATTTAGCTCTTAAAGAACTGCATAAAATATTTTATCACATCCCTGCCTTGGTAAATTTAATAAACTGTGGTGCCTTCAGGGACCCAGATCCATATGAATTAACTGCCTTCAACTCAGAGCATCAGGGTCTTTATCTTTTGTCAGCTTAATTATGTGTTTAATTTTATTTTTAACATTTAAAAAAATGAGCCACACTAAGAGCAGCTTTGATTGTTTAATTAAACAAATGAATGTTGTTCTATCTGGCATGATCAAAACTCTATAATTTGTCATGTTACTGTTTTATAGGGAGCCAAGAGCTCCAAGGTTGTACTCAGGGAAGTCAGGGACTCAAAAGTCTACCTGCCTACTTTTCCAGAATAATGTAGTGGTCTAAATTGGTTGTGCAGTTATCTTGATATTAATATGTGGCTGATTCCACTAGAGTTCCGGCATGCTATTAGGTACTTTTCTAACTTCTCTGTGCAGAAGTCTTTGCATGGCATAGATTGGAGACTTGAGAGGGATAAAGTGGTATCATCAAGAATAACCTGAATTCCCATAGGCAAAGCATCAGCCCACGACCACCAGTCCTTCTTACATTCTTTAGACGTCCTATAAAACTGTTACTCTAGTTTTCAAATAAATCAGCCTCACATCTCTAACCTGGCATTCTATAGGCCCTTCAAATTCTTTTGAGCTTTCTGATATTGCCCCATACTTTACAATCACATAAAGGCAGGAGTCCTACTTGCGATACTCAGAATCTTGCATTTACTTGCACTCTGACTTACTGATAATCCTCATGGTTTTTCATTTCATGACTCCCCTGCCCACCCCTCCCTATTTTGGACAAAGCTTCATTTCTTGTTTCAGAAAAACAAGTCTTTCCAGTATAGCTTGGTGTCCAAACACGATGGATACCCACACCCACTGTGTGTATTCTGGCTCCTTGTACAGGTTCTGAATGTCTTCCATCCAGCCTTTTGTATACACTAGTGTCAAATAGTTTTCCTAATAAGAGCTTTGCTTATTTCATCCCTGCCAAAAATCACTCAGTGATTTCATATGGTCTTCAGTATAAGGTATAGATTTCTTAACAAGATACTCAGATCTTTCAAACTTTAGGCCTAGATCAATACGGATGACTTATTGGACTCCAGCTTCCTACCTCTTTATTTACATGACAGAAACAGAACCTCTCACTCTTCCTGAAATGTATTTTATGCTTTCCCCCTTTTGTGCCTTTGTTCACACTTTCCCATATGCCTGATAATCCTTATTGTCAGTTTTCTGTTTTACAAAACATGTACTCTCTACTAGCAAGCTCATCATAATTTTAGGGTTCTATTCTACCTACCACATAATTGAGGTATCAACTGATCTATGCTGGGCCAATGGTCATATCAACTGATCTATGCTGGGCCAATGGTCATATCTTTACTAATGGCTAAATAGACTAAGAAATTGTCTATGTTTTGGTCTCTAGAAAGGCCCCACTGTTCCTTCCCAAAGGAAAACTATTCACTTAGGCTGAGGCCTAGAGGATGAGAAGGAAAGGCTATGAGAAGAGCATAGCAGGAAAAGAAAGCACTATGTACAAGGTGGTAAATAAATAAATCACTGTATTCTAGGACTATCAAGTGCTCTATATTGTGAAGCAACTGAGATTCAGAATAAGAAGAAAAAAATGTGTTTTGAAGAATGCTGGGTATATAGAATAAATTAATGATAATCTATGCTTCATGAGATACAATTATCTAGGCCTACACTTATTTTATTTTGTTCTGTTTGTTTATCTGTAAAATAAACTTTAGATTTTTACCATTATAACCAGGATTCTATGATCAATCTTGTATCCTGGTACACATTTTAACAGTTTCTGTTGGATATTTACCTAGAAGTGGAACTGCTAGGCGTTAGGGCATGTGAATGTAAATGTTCCCAGTTCAGTTCAGTTCAGACGCTCAGTCGTGTCCGACTCTGTGACCCCATGAATCCCAGCATGCCAGGCCTCCCTGTCCATCACCAACTCCCGGAGTTCACCCAAACTCATGTCCATTAAGTCAGTGATGCCATCCAGCCATCTCATCCTCTGCATCCCCTTCTTCTCCTCCCAGCATCCCTCCCAGCATCAGAGTCTTTTCCAATGAGTCAACTCTTCGCATGAGGTGGCCAAAATATTGGAGTTTCAGCTTTAGCATCAGTCCTTCCAAAGAACACCCAGGACTGATCTCCTTTAGAATGGACTGGTTGGATCTCCTTGTAGTCCAAGGGACTCTCAAGATTCTTCTCCAACACCACAGTTCAAAAGCATCAATTCTTCAGCACTCAGCTTTCTTCACAGTCCAACTCTCACATCTATACATGACTACTGGAAAAATCATGGCCTTGACTAGACGGACCTTTGTTGGCAAAGTAATGTCTCTGCTTTTGAATATGCTATCTAGGTTGGTCATAACTTTCCTTCCAAGGAATAAGCATCTTTTAATTTCATGGCCGCAATCACCATCTGCAGTGATTTTGGAGCCCAGAAAAATAAAGTCTGACACTGTTTCCCGATCTATTTCCCAGAAAAGATGGTGTGATGAAAGATGAAACTAACAGATCTTAGTTTTCTGTGTTGAGCTTTAAGACAACTTTTTCACTCTCCTCTTTCAGTTTCATCAAGAGACTTTTTAGTTCCTCTTCACTTTCTGCCATAAGGGTGGTATCATCTGCATATCTGAGGTTACTGATATTTCTCCCAGCAATCTTGCTTCCAGCTTGTGCTTCTTCCAGCCCAGTGTTTCTCATGATGTACTCTGCATATAAGTTAAATAAGCAGGGTGACAATATACAGCCTTGATGTACTCCTTTTCCTATTTGGAACCAGTCTGTTTTTCCATGTCCAGTTCTAACTGTTGTTTCCTGACCTGCATATAGGTTTCTCAAGAGGCAGTTCAGGTGGTCTGGTATTCCCATCTCTTTCAGAATTTTCCACAGTTTATTGTGATCCACACAGTCAAAGGCTTTGGCATAGTCAATAAAGCAGAAATAGATGTTTTTCTGGAACTCTCTTGCTTTTTCCATGATCCAGTGGATGTTGGCAATTTGATCTCTGGTTCCTCTGCCTTTTCTAAAACCAGCTTGAACATCTGGAATTTCACGGTTCATGTATTGCTGAAGCCTGGCTTGGAGAATTTTGAGCATTACTTTACCAATGTGTGAGGTGAGTGCAATTGTGCAGTAGTTTGAGCATTCTTTGGCATTGCCTTTCTTTGGGATTGGAATGAAAACTGACCTTTTCCAGTCCTGTGGCCACTGCTGAGTTTTCCAAATTTGCTGGCATATTGAGTGCAGCACTTTCACAGCATCATCTTCCAGGATTTGAAATAGCTCAATTGGAATTCCATCACCTCCACTAGCTTTGTTCGTAGTGATGCTTTCTAAGGCCCACTTGACTTCACATTCCAGGATGTCTGGCTCTAGGTCAGTGATAACACCATCGTGATTATCTGGGTCATGAAGATCTTTTTTGTACAGTTCTTCTGTGTATTCCTGCCACCTCTTCTTAATATCTTCTGCTTCTGTTAGGTCCATACCATTTCTGTCCTTTATCAAGCCCATCTTCGCATGAAATGTTCCCTTGGTATCTCTAATTTTCTTGAAGAGATCTCTAGTCTTTCCCATTCTGCTGTTTTCCTCTATTTCTTTGCATTGATCGTTGAGGAAGGCTTTCTTATCTCTTCTTGCTATTCTTTGGAACTCTGCATTCAGATGCTTATATCTTTCCTTTTCTCCTTTGCTTTTCGCTTCTCTTCTTTTCATAGCTATTTGTAAGGCCTCCTCAGACAGCTTTTGCATTTTTTGCATTTCTTTTCCATGGAGATTGTCTTGATCCCTGTCTCCTGTACAATGTCACAAACCTCCATACATAGTTCATCAGGCACTCTAACTCAGTGACTTTTAATAAATTTACAGAGATATACAGACATTACCACAGTCTAATTTTAGAACATGCATTACTAACTAGTTTGCACATATGTGACTTCTGCTGAAGGGCTTTTAGAATGTATATATTAAACACACACACACACATATATGCTTTAATGGTAGAAGTCAATATGAAAATTCATCTGCTTTGAAAGTGAAGTCGCTCAGTTGTGTCCGACTCTTTGCTACCCCGTGGAGTATAGCCCACCAGGCTCCTCTGTCCATGGGATTTTCCAGGCAAGAATACTGGAGTGGGTTGCCATTTCTTTAATCCAGGGGATCTCCCCAACCCAGGGATCGAACCCAGCTCTCCTGCATTGCAGGCAGATGCTTTAACCCCTGGGACCCAGGTTCGATCTCTGATTTGGGAAGATCCCCTGGAGAAGGAAATGGTAACCCACTCCAGTATTCTTGCCTGGAGAATCCCATGGATGGAGCAGCCTGGTATGCTACAGTCCACGGGCTCGCAAAGAGTCAGACACGACTGAGCGACTTCACTTCACTTCACTGGAAGAGACTTCAGTTCAGTTCAGTTCAGTCGTTCAGTCGTGTCCGACTCTTTGTGACCCCATGAGTCACAGCATGCCAGGCCTCCCTGTCCATCACCAACTCCCAGAGTTCATGCAGACTCAAGTCCATCAAGTCAGTGATGCCATCCAGCCATCTCATCCTCTGTCATCCCCTTCTCGTCCTGCCCCCAATCCCTCCCAGCATCAGAGTCTTTTCCAGTGAGTCAACTCTTCACATGAGGTGACCAAAGTACTGGAGTTTCAGCTTCAGCATCATTCCTTCCATGCATTAAAAACAACAACAACAACAACACTCAAAAGACAAGTTCTGGGGAAAAAATGTAATCTGACAAAATGTTTTCAGGTAAACCAGCGTTTCTTTTAAGGGCTTCCCTGGTGGCTCAGAGGTTAAATGTTCCCAATACAATGCCAAATTCCTGTGATCTGGAGGGTAGCATTAAAGAAATAGTACAGATAAGAATAGAATGGGAAAGACTAGTGATCTCTTCAAGAAAATTGGAGATGCCAAGGAAATATTTCATGCGAGGATGAGCATCATATGGGACAGAAATAGTAAGGACCTAATGGAAGCAAAAGAGATTAATAAGAGGTAGCAAGAATACACAGAACTATACAAAAAAGTCTTAATTACCTGGATAACCAAGATGGTGTGCTCATTCACCTAGAACCAGACATCCTGGAGTGTGAAGTCAAATGAGCCTTAGGAAGCATTACTACAAACAAAGATAGTAGAAGTGATGGAATTCCAACTAAGTTATTTCAGATTCTAAAAGATGATGCTATTAGAGTGCTTCACTCAATATGCCAGCAAATTTGGAAAACTCAGCAGTGGCCACAGGACTGGAAAAGGTCAGTTTTCATTCCAATCCCAAAGAAGGGCAGTGCCAAAGAATGTTCAAACTACTGTACAATTGCACTCATTTCACATGCCAACAAGGTTATACTCAAAATCTTTCAAACTAGGCTTCAGCAGTGTGTGAACTGAGAACTTCCAGCTGGATTTAGAAAAGGCAGAAGAACCAGAGATCAAATTGCCAGCATTCACTGGATCATGAAGAAAGCAAAGGAATTTCAGAAAAACATCTGATTCTACTTCATTGGCTACAATAAAGCCTTTAACCTTGTGGATCACAAAAAATTGTGGAAAATTCTTTAAAAAATGGGAGTACCAGACCACCTTATCTGTCTCCTGAGAAACCTGTATTCAGGTCAAGAAGTAACAGAACTGGACATGGAACAATGGACTGGTTCCAAATTGGAAAAGGAGTACACCAAGGCTGTATATTGTCACCCTGTTTATTTAACTTATATACGGAGTACATTATGTGAGATGTTGGGCTAGATAAGTCACAAGCTGGAATCAAGATTTCCTGGAGAAATATCAACAACCTCAGATATGCAGATGATGGCAGCAAGTAAAGATCTAAAGAGCCTCTTGATGAAGGTGAAAAAGTAGACTGAAAAAGCTGACTTAAAACTTAACATTAAAAAAACTAAGATCATTGTATCTGGTCCCATCACTTCATGGCAAATAGGTGGGGGAAAGGTGGAATCAGTAACAAGATTTTATTTTCTTGGGCTCCAAAATCACTGCAGACAGTGACTGCAGCCATGAAATTAAAAGACTCTCCTTGGAAGAAAAGTTATGATGAACCTAGAATGCATATTAAAAATCAGAGACATCACTTTTCTGACAAAGGTTTGTGTAGTCAAATCTATGGTTTTTTCTAACAGTCATCTACAGATGTGAGAATTGGACCAGAATGAAGACTGAGTGTGGAAGATTCGATGCTTTTGAATTGTAGTGCTGGAGAAGACACTGGAGAATCCTTTGCACTGCAGGGAGATCAAATCAGTCACTTCTAAAGGAAATATTCATTGGAGTATTCATTCATCCAATGAGTATTCATTGGAAGGTCTGTTGCTGAAGCTAAAGCTCCAATAATTTGGCCTCCTGATATAAAGCGCCAACTCATTGGAAAAGACCCTAATGCAGGGAAAGATTGATGGCAGAAGAAGAAGAGGGCAACAGAGGGTGAGATATTTAAATAACATCACAGATTCAGTGGATACGAATTCATACAGACTCCAGGAGATAGTGGACAGAGGACCCTATCCTCTACTCATGGGGTCACTAAGACTTGGACATGACTTAGCAACTAAACAATGATAACAGATAAGAATAACCAACCAAGTTATTCACCTCCCCAGATTTGTTCAACCAAGGTTTTTCCTTGATGCTGCTAATGACCAAATGAGGAAGATGACCTAGTACCAACTGCATTCTTGGGGTTTATCTTCACTGGAGTGAGGCTTAATGAGCTCTACCAGCACCTTCATGTTGGCAGCTGTGTTGCATTGGCACTCTGTCTGTTCACAGAGCGAGGCACATGTGGCTGCAGTTCTACATGTTTGCGTTTCAGGAATAATCCAACAGAGCCTGGCCTCACATGTTGCGTCATGCAACTCTTGCCTCCTCCACCCAGGGCTTCTCTGTCGTTGCTGAGATACAAGCAACAGTGTGACCTGCTTGGTGCCCACACACTCACACTGGCTCACCTGCTCAGGCCCATGAAGCTGCAGGCTACGGTGGGCCAGCATGGAGGGCTGTGGGCTTGTGTACCACCCACCTCCTTAGTGACTCATTCTATATCCTGTGACTCACTCTGCTGATGTATCTGCTGCTACTGTCCTGGAACCTGTTTCCCCAGAAGCCACTAGAGTTTAGATCACACAACCTGAAGTATGACAGAAGTGATGCTTAATAAGGCACATTTTCACTAATGGGAGGGGAGGGAAACTGAGAAACTAAATAGTTTAGTTGCAAAGCTACTGCCAGCCAAGAACACATCTATGTACGTTTACTTCCTTCTCTGTATAAAATCCCATTTTCTCACTCTTGGTTCTGAGATGGCTTCCCTCATGAAGTAAACAGCATTATTAGTGTATAAATTCGTATCTCCAGGAAGCCAGTCAGCATTCTAGACTAGGGAAACCATATAAGAGAAAGTACTGACACAGGGGTCAGTACCATATTTGTAGAGAAGAAAGAAACAGCCCAGTTGCAGCAAAACATATCCCTCTCTTCTAGTTCACAGATTGCCTGGGCACCCAAATAGCTCTCTATATTCTTCCCATAACACCCTTGATAAGTATAACAACCAAATCATCCCTTGATAAACTGGTTACACCAGTCCCTCTCTACTCCTTCAGAGGACTTTGCATTTTTCTATTTCACTTTTCACAACTTCATCGATTCCAATCCAGATCATTATTGTCATGAGCCATACAACTTTTAAAAAAATTGTGGCAAGAGTCACATAATAAAATTAGCCATTTTTAAAGTGAACTATTCAGTACATTCACAGTATTTTGCAACCACCACCTCTATTTAGTTCCAGAACATTTTCATCACCCAAAAAGTAGATCTCATACTCATTAAGCATTCCCCTGGTCATATACTTTTTAATTAATACCTTTTTTTCTGTATCCTCAGTACTCATCTAATAAATTCAGGAAAACATATATCTCTCTGCTGCTGCTGCTACTAAGTCGCTTCAGTCGTGTCCGACTCTATGCGACCCCATAGACGACAGCCCACCAGGCTCCCCCGTCCCTGGGATTCTCCAGGCAAGAACACTGGAGTGGGTTGCCATTTCCTTCTCCAAAGCAGGAAAGTGAAAAGTGAAAGTCAAGTCGCTCAGTCGTCTCCGACTCTTATCGACTCCATGGACTGCAGCCCACCAGGCTCCTCCATCCATGGGATTTTCCAGGCAAGAGTACTGGATTGGGGTGCCATTGCCTTCTCCAACATATATCTCTCTATCTACTCTCAAATTCTTGTTTGATGAGTAAAACAATGTAAATCATTGCTATTAAGTTTAATTTAATATAATCTTTTAGTGATATGAAGATACTAAGCAAGATACCAAGTAAGATAGAAATCTTCTAAATCAACCAGAGAGCAGGACTTGATTAAAATGTACATTTATTTTTGAAGCACCTACAATATGTAAGGTTGAAGAAGAATAGTTTAAATTCACATTTATTGAGTAATTCCATCTGCTACTCACAATGTAACTTACTACCTTTTATACATGCAGTCCTTACACTAAGTCTATTCAGCTAGAATTGTATTTTCTTGTTTGGAGGTAAGAAAACTAAGGCTTAAAGAGGTTAGATGAGAAATTCAGATGACCAGAACTCATATTTACAAAGACAAATCCTAAGACCTTTCTACTAAACCATCCTATCTCAAAACTGTTAAAATTTGGGGAACATTTAATAATTACCTTTGGCTATAGAGCACTGTGTGCATGTTAAGTTGCTTCAGTTATGTAAGACTCTGCGACCCTGGACTCTAGCCTGCCAGGCTTCTCTGTCTATGGGATTCTTCAGGCAAGAATACTGGAGTAGGTTGCCATGCCCTCATCCAGGAAATCCTCCCAACCCAGGGATTGAATCCGTGTCTCCTTTGTCTCCTGCATTGGCAGGCGGGTCCTTTCCTGGTAGTCCCACCTGGAAAGCCCATATAGTAGTAAACCTTAGTTAATTCTATAATATGACCACTATCTAGCACTACATAACAAATCACTCCATAATTCAATGGATTAAGGCAACGATCATTTATTTGATCACAACTGTATTTATAAGCAGTTTAGGCTAGACTCAGCTGGGAAGCTCTGCTCATCTCACTAGGCATTCCTAATGCAATTGTAGTCATTTGATGGTTAACTAGGATTGCATGATCTAAGATCATCTCACTCACATGTCTGGTAGTTGGTGTGATTGTTACCTAGGGTACCTGAGTTTTCCTTCACATGGTCTCTCATTCTTTAGAAAGGTAGATGACTCCTTCACGTAATGACAGATGCATTCTAACAACACCAAAACAAAATGACAAGGAATTTGAATGCCTACATGCAGAAATCAGTCTCTCCTGCCACATCACAGTGATCAAAGAAATTGTAAGGCCAGTCTAGACACAAAGGGTGGGGAAACAGATCCCACCTCTCATGGGAAGAATGTCATCACACTGCAAAGGAGTGTGGATTTTGGAGACTGTGTTCCATTAATTATTGCAAAAAATTATCACACGTTATCTGAAGTTAATTCTTGCCAACTGATTGCTTTTCTGTTTTTGCAAAGTCCTAGCACAAGGACCTCTTCCAGTGCTTTTTTGGAGAGCAGGAATCAGGTCATTATTCACATTCACTGTTCTGGTGCCTTCATGGGTGGATCAGGTAGGGAGTCTGAATACTGTTTCCATTTGTGTGGGTTGCACACCACCTATAGTCATCAGCACACAAGGCTTGATCACAGCCCATATTTCAAGTGATTTTGGGATCCAACCAAAACACTCCAGTTCTAAATGAGTTTAGAGTGGAAACAGATGAACATTAAAAAAAAGACTTTTTCTGCAAGAATATGTCTAGAAATAAACTCTGGAAATAAGTGATGTGGGAGCAGAACTCACATATGTTTCTAACTATTAGAAGTGCAGGAACTACAATGTGATAGTCATTCCACTGATCACCACCCTCCCCTGGGTGACTTGTTCCTTCCCCCTATATCAATTCAGTAAGTATGGTCAATGGCTGTGTCCTTCAGGTATCTCTTTCTCCAATATCTCTGGGTATATTCCAGGGGGATAGCCATCTTTCCCCTGTGCCCACCCCCTATATTACTCCTGCATTTTCCTATGGCGGCAATGACAGTGTAACTTGCAAACTTCCAACTACAGAGAAGCATAACTGATCTAGGAATCTGACTCCTGCAGTCTAAAATCCACAGCTGCATTCTTTCCAAAGCTACACTTATCACAGGTTGCTCCTGACCAAAACCCTAATGACTGAAGACTAAGGCAGACCCATTCTTGGGACCCATCTCCTCCAGAATGTGACTTTGGCTCATGGACTCCCCAGTGACGTTGCTGAACCTTTCATCCAACCATCCCTCCCTCCTTTGCTTGTTGTTAGACTCATAAACTTAAAGGTCTCCAGGGCTCTGTGGCTCTTTCCTCATTTTTTCTCACCGATATTTTCCCTAATAAATTTTTTACATTTTTCAATCCTGTCTTTGCATCTGCTTATCAGGAGACTGGAACTAACACATTGCTCTGCCACTAGACTTGAGTTCTTTAAGGATTTAGGATACATTATATACATCTCTATGTTCTCACTTTGTAGTATATTCCCTTATATATAGTTAATGTTCATAAGAGCCTTCTAAGTGAGCAAATTCCAGAACTACTTATTCATTACATTTCAAAAATAACAACTAATGTTTACTGACATCCTATGGGCCAGATACTGAGCTAAGTGCTATATGAAAATTATTAAATTTAATCCTCATAACAACCTTTATTGTCTCTAATTTAGACATGAGGAAACTGAAGTACTGAAGACAGAGTAAGTAATGTGTCAAAAATCACATAACTAGCAAATAATAAAACTGGGACTTGAACTCAAGATGTAAGAGTCTAGAGAAAACACCTTAGTCTAAAATATATTTATTCCAGCTACAATAATAGGGGGCGAAAAAAAAAGAAAGATGAAAAATAAATAATACCAAATTTCCAGATCCAGATTAGAAGAGATAGACACCGTTCATTCATTAATACATTGTATACCAACCATCTTCCAGGAACCATATTAAGTATTGAGAATTCAGATTGGGAAGAAAGGCACTGATCCTGCCTTCAGGAAAATTACACTTTAGGAGGGAGACAGACAGGCAGACTCGCAATGCCCTTCAATGTGGTAAATTCTAGGCAGGAGAAAGTATGGGATGAGAGTCAGATGTGTGCCTTGTGAACACTGACAGTGGTAAAGGGAGCAGCGCACATGGCAAGGAAGGCTTCCTTGAGATGATTATGATGGAGCAGAAGACTTATGGTCCAGTAAAGATCTATAGGAAAGAAGGGGAGGGTGATTGGGGAGTTAAAGGAAGGAATATCTGAGAATCTGGTAATTTGACTGAGACTTAATGATGGGTAGAATTTTAATAAGGGAGATGGTGGGAAAGGACACTGTGAGCAGAGACAAGCAAAATATATAAAAGTGTGGAAGTAGGTCCTTATACTCTGTGTTTCCTGAATAATAATTGGGGGTGAAGCACAAGGTGCAGGGAAGAAGTTAATAGAAGGTAATATCTGAAAAAACATACAACTTCATTGTTGAGGGTTTGAAAATCAGTGTGACCAAGTTGGATGTTATCACTGTAGCATCAAGGAACTATGGAGTTTAAGTAGGATAGAAGTATCACCAGATTTAAATGGACTAGTCTGACATGTTGCCCTAAGGGTCAATAAAGGTGGAAGAGCAAAAATCAGTCTTAAGACAGAAAGGTAAGGGAGAACAACCTTACATTCAATATCTTTTATGTGCATAGTATAAGGCTGGTGTTTTTTTCATGTCTCTGTATTTAACCCCAAAACAACATTTTGAAGTAGATATCAATGCCTTTATTTTACTGGTCAGAAGATAGCTCACAAAAGTTAACTTGCTTCCTCCAAACCAGAGCAAGGTAGAAAGAGGTAAAGGTAAAACTTGAACCCAGGTCTCTCTGACTCCTGAGTCTGTACTCTATACCCACACTGGAAGTGAAGTCGCTCAGTTGTGTCTGACTCTTTGCAACCCCATGGACACCAGGCTCCTCCGTCCATGGAATTTTCTAGGCAAGAGTACTGGAGTGGGTTGCCATACCCACACTAAGTTGTCTTTAATCTTGAGACGAACTTTGCAACTTTGTATCTTTTCTATTAGTCATTAAGCCAATCAACAAACATTAATCAATCTCCTAGTATTTTTCTGGCCCTGTTCTATTTGTTAGGAATATAATGAACAATACAGGCAAATCCCTACTTTGACACTTACATTATTGTCGGATATGAATGATGTTACATTAAAAAAAAAAGAGAGGTTGTATGATAAGAGGTCATGAGTGCTATAAAGAATCATTAAACAAGGCTAAAGGATAAAGACTGAAGATTTTAGTGTTATCATTTTATTTTGTGCAGTTAAGAAATGTGGCATTTGAACAGAGATTTTTAAGACACGGTGGAGAATGTGGATTTCTTAGAAAAAGTTTCTAGGCAGAGGAAACAGGGTAAAAGTGCCCTTGGCAGGACCTTACTTGACACGTTTATGGAACAGCAAGGAAGCCAGTGAAGCAAAGCGAGATGGAGAAAGGTAAGAGATGAAGTCAGTGAGTCACAGGGTGGTGGAATATGCATGGCCTTATGGGCCAAAGTCAAGACTAGAATTTTACTCTGAGATAGAAAGTCATTAGAACATTTGAACAGTATGAAGAGTAACTGTATGAGGATTCCTATCCAATTGTCTCTTATCTGGTGTCCGTGCTGCTACTCTTGTTCATATCCTATTCCTCAAACAGCAAATCAAATCTAGTTACTCCTCTGCTTTCTTGGACTCTTAAAGAAGAAAACAATAAGGCAGGAAATAATGATTCAAGGCAGGTGATAGCATTGAAAAGATATTAGAGTTAATGGTTTCAGTTTCTAACGGGGAATCACAGAATTGTAAAAGTGGGGGTATAAGTGAATGAACTGAAAAGATAAGAGGTGATGCAGGCATTTTTCACATTTTATTGCCTCTGAAAAAGGAAATGTAATTGCAATTTAGATTCAATAAAATATGGAGTAATTATAAAGTCTAAGGTATGACAATGAATAGAGTTTCTGAGGAGAGTGAAAACAAAGAGATGCCAAGGCATTAGAATACTGACTGTCAAAGTCACCAAGAATGACAAGAGGAGTGATGACAAGGACACTGGAATAGAGATGTTTCTCTAAGATGCTTTCCAGCTCTCACACACTATGGTTCTATTACTAAAACCAGTATAGAAAAAACAAAAACAAAAACCTTACTTGACAGGCTTGTTATTTATAGTGAGGTTAAAAGATGTCTATCAACACAATAAAGTCTATATGGAATCACACACACTGTGCTGAAAAGTCAGTAGGCTGTGCTGAGCTCCAAATCAGGATTAAAGACCTTTACTCATAGATCTGTTAAGATACCAATTAAGTGACTACATGGGAAGTTTTCTGAGCATGAGAAGTGCAAGAAAGATAAAATGAGTAGATGGCCACCTGAGTAGACGGTGTAGTGATGAGGGACAAGACATGGAGTCTGTGCAGTTTTATTCCTAAACCATGTGGACAAGAGTCATTAGCTCTTCTTGATCAGAAGTTTCTTTCTGCCTGTACAATTATGTACATAATTACTCTAGGAGGACACAGTGTTGGAAAATACTCTGATGCTGGGAGGGATTGGGGGCAGGAGGAGAAGGGGACGACAGAGGATGAGATGGCTGGAGGGCATCACTGACTCAATGGACGTGAGTCTGAGTGAACTCTGGGAGTTGGTGATGGACAGGAGGCCTGGCATGCAGCGATTCATGGGGTTGCAAAGAGTCGAACACGACTGAGCGACTGAACTGAACTGAAGACCACAGACTTGGTTTTCCATACTTTCTATGTACATAGTATGTATTTATCTCATGAATGTCTGATGGTGATAATGATGGGAATGGTAAACAGCCATATTTTCCAAATTTGGAAACTATATAGCTTGTTGACCAATTATCAGTAATCAGGTATTTGTTGAGCACCAACTGCATACAGAGCATTAGAATGAGTCTCAAGTTGTGTTGAGGTAGGTAAAAAAAGTAGAATCTCCAAAAATTAACTTAGTAAGGATCCCAGATATATGAATATATTTTCATACATATGCACACAAATATACATATTCCAGAAAATATGAATACACACACTTACCATGCACATCACATCCCACAAAGGGAAAGGCACATGTAAAATGCTCTAGCTCCATTACTATAGCTATCTTGTGAAGGAACACCCCTCAAGAGATAAACTAGCAAATAATTCCTCTTGCTTCCACAATCACCAAAACAAACTTGAAATAATGATTTGGCTCCCCATGTGGCTTGGTGATACAAGATAATGCACAGATGATAGAGTATGTGACCCTGTGTAATCTGCTTTTAGTCAGAATCATTTCTCAAGATATATTAATAAATTATTGCATTGATTCCTACTTTAATTGCATATACAAAATTTTAGAAAATATAAGTCTATATTTCAGGGCCTGACCACTCCTGGGTACTATCAAAAAAGATTCTCTTTACCTTCCAGAGACTTCTTTCTCTTTTATAAATCCATCACACACACACACACAAATGCATGCACATTTAGGCTAATGTTCTATAATACATGTAGGGAAATTTGGAATGGGGCTACAAGAACACAAATATGTTATCATGACTTGCTCCCTATTCAATTCAATAGCAAAAGAAAAGGATGATTGAGAGTTAGAGACTTGCCCTGGTCCTAGGCCAGGAAAGAGTAGCAAGTGACAACTCCTTGACAAAACTCCAACCTGTCTTTCAAGGGTAACACCTATCCAAACAACCTGGACTCAAGGTCCTATTTAGACTCTATCTTGTGGAGATCACATGGTGGAGCAGAAATAACGCTGGGATATCCAAACCCCTGAATTCTAATCCTGACTCTAACACTGAACTTGATTAATCCTTTGTCAGGTCTTTCTGCCTCATAATCTAGTATAGACTACATATACACATAATGTCTTTAAAGTGTGGTATGATGGAGTAATCTCTGCAGGGTGAATGCAGATGAATGCTTGACTAGCTTTGTCTAATATCAGTCAGCCAGATTGAAATGGTTTCATTACCATCTAACCATTCTTGGGTGCTCTTTTAAACAATCAGTTCATAATCCTGATTATACTAAGAAACAATATGGAACGTGAATAACTCTATCCGTTATGAAAATACTTTCATAGCCATATGTTCAGTTATCCACCACAAACCAGTGAGGCTGACAAGACTGATATTTTTCTCAGATGATAGACATTTTACTTATTTTACAGATAAGGAAACTGAGGCTCAGAACAACAGAGCAACTTAGACTGAAACAACCACCCCAATTCTCAAATAGTCAATTTCTTCTGATTGCCTATGGTGTCTAGCATGATGCTCTGCACTTGGAGGAATTGAGTCTCATGCTGTCTGCCTGCTCTGCTCATTTAGAGAGGTTTGTTGATTTCATGTGCCCCTTGTAGGGGTCATCTTCTTACTGAAGGGTGGGGAGCAAATAGCAGCTGCTGCTCAGAGATAGCTTGAGATTTGACAGGAAAATTCAGGTATCACTGAGATGATGGGAACTCAGGAAATAAGACAGGAATTAATGTCAACTGGTAACCAGTTTTCCTGAAACAATAAATCTCTTTTCCAGAACTCTGGCCCCAGAGCAGGCTTGCACTGGATTTCACATGGAGAACCTCAAACTGAACATGACAGTTAGAAGGCTGTGATACACAATAATTATAAATGAAATTATGATATGTCTGAGGCCAAATGACAGAGTCTAAAAAAGTTAGTGCATTTAGCAAGGTGGAGTAAGGAAAGCAAAGGATTTGAAGGCAGATGTATTTGAATGGAAATCTTGATCTCTGGTAGCTTAAATGGTAAAGAATCTGTAGGCAATGCAGGAGACCTGGGTTTGATCCCTGGGTTGGGAAGATTCCCTGGAGAAGGAAATGACAATGCAGTCCAGGATTCTTGCCTGGAGAATTCCAGGGACAAAGGAGCCTGGTGGGCTATAGTTCACGGGGTCACAAAGAATCTGACATGAATGAGCAACTAACACTTTCTTTTTTTCCTGATCCTGTCATTTGCTAGCTCCATGACCTTGGGAAAGTCACTTCATACCATTGAACCTTAATTTCCTCATCAATATAACACAGTCTTATAAATACTAGAAGTAATATTCTCTGTAAAAAAATCAAAGTGTGGCAGAAATATGAAGTACAATATTTTTCTTAAATTTGAGTTTCATTAATGGTACCTAGAGGACTTCCCTGGTGGCTCAGACAGTAAAGAATCTGCCTGCAATGCAGGAGACCTGGGTTTAATCCCTAGGTTGGGAAGATCCCCTGGAGGAGGGCATGGCAACCCACTCTGGTATTCTTGCCTGGAGAATCCCCATAGTCAGAGGAACCTGGCTGGCTACAGTCCATGGGGTCGCAGAGTTGGACATGACTGAGTGACTAAGCACAGCGCAAAGGTACCTAGAACTAATATGGTGGCTCAGTTGGTAAAGATCCACCCGCAATGCAAGAGACCCAAGTTCATTTCCTTGCATCCAGAAGATCTCCTGGAGAAGAAAAAGGCAACCCAGTCCAGTATTTTTGCCTGGAGAATTCCATAGACAGAGAAGCCTGGCAGGCTGCAGTCCACGGTGTTGCAAAGAGTCAGACACAACTGACCAACTAAACCAGAACCAGAATGGTAGCTAGCACTAATATGGCACCCCACATATTTCTTAGGCCTAATTCTACCAGTCTTTTCCAATGAAAAGTCCTCTTTGATTCTGTATGTAGAATTTATGTCTCCCTCCTTTGGGTTCCTACAGCCCCACGTGCAGAATTCTGATCTTTGCTTACTACTCCCTATGGTAAATATGGCAGCTCTGTGTCTGTTTTATCCACCATTATGGATTCTCTGTGTTATGCAGAAGAGTTTGGAGGTAGACACAATCTGGATAAAAGAGCTCAGTGAGGAGGCTATTGCAGTAGCACAGTGAGAAATAATATTAACTTGAACTGTAGGATGGTAATGGAGACAGTGAAAAAATAGACATATTCGAGCATATTCAAGAGATATTTAAGAAGTTAAAATCAACAGATCATGGGGATGAATCATATATGGGGTAAAACAAATGAATAGGTTAGATACGCCTATGGCATTTCTCTATTTTTGTCTCCCTGACTAGAACTGACTTCCTTTAAAACACTAGCCCTACTTAATTTGTTTTGATATTGCCTGTGCTTTATAATGGGCCTGGAACATAGCAGATGCTTGGTGAAAATTTGCTGTAAAAATGAACAAACCATTGCCCAGCCAGCAGAGAACAGGAAGAGCAATATCCAGAGATAAATGCCAGCAGGGAATGGCCATCAGGTCTCTAGATCCTCGGATGGGTTTATGGGAAGGAATGGCAGGAATAAGTCAGTACTAGATAGGCCAATAAGGGAAGAGCTAAGGCATAGAGAAACAGTCAGACTTGGGGGATAAGGTGGTATCTCTCTCTTAGGAAAAGGACAGATGAAGCAGTTATGAGTTATGATGAAGCCAGTGAAGCAGCTAGGAGGTCAGGCTCTGAGACAGACTGCATGTGTTCCAACTCTGACTCTGCCTCTGCTAGCTGTGTGATCTTCTTTGGGCAACTACTTAACACTTTAAAATATTAGTTTCCTTATATGTAATTGAGGACAATAATGGTACTGATCTCATACGGTTGTCATGAGGATTAAATGATACAGTGAACTTATCTATGACTAGCAAAATATCATAGATAAGTTCACTGTATCATTCGGACACGACTGAAGCAACTTAGCAGCAGCAGCAGCAAAATATCTTTGCCCTACCTTCCACAATTGTCTGTCAACCAATAGATAAGATCCAGACAAGAAGGAAAAGAAAAACAATAAGAAAAACTGTCATTTATTTAATACCAGCTATATAGAATGTTTTGTTCAGCAACCATTTTAAAGATGGGGAGATTGAGGCTCAGAGAGGTTAAATAGCTTGCAGGTAGGACTTAGAAGTAGAAGCAGGAGGTAGAAAATTCAAAATCAGGTCTGTCTGCACTTCAAGGCTCACACCCTGCTGTTAAATTTAGTGAACTATTTAAATTAAGGTCCTTTTTAGTCCTGGACAAACAATGGCCTTGGTATATTCAGTGCTGAAGGTACTAACCCTAACTATCAGGGTCAGATTTTCCAGGTGAAGATACCAAGGCCTTGAATGTGGAACAGTATTAAGGAGCCAGATAGAAGCTGGCACCCTGCACAGAGGCACCCGACATCCACACACTCAGTGAACCAATAGCAGCGTAAGCCACATCCATGGGACATGCACTCCATAATTCATTCTGGAAAATGGATAATTATAGGAGGTTGTCAGATTCAATAGGCAAATGCTGGGGAAATAAAAACAACAAATTATGTGAGAGCTGATATTTGTTCAGGCAGACATCTGTCTTCTGTTAGAGGATTTAGGGATGTTTTTCAACACAAGGTTTTAAATATGGCTTAGAAAAACCTCTCCTCAGCATGGTCTGCAGGAGAGAGCCAAATTCCTGCTTTCTGTGGGTCTTCTCACACTCACAGAGGGCTGGTTCCCACAGCTCCTGGCAGGGAGGAGAGCAAGACGCATATTGAGGCCAACTGAGGCTGGATCCCGCCTTTGCGTATGCCGAGCCTCCTTCCTCATGACCTTTGCCATGGGCGGAGTTCCTCACGCTGGATCCCGGCTGGCAGTCAATAGTCCCTCTACCAGACAAACCAAGCTCTCAGAATTCACTTTCTGCTCCTGTGAGACCATGAGCCACACCACCTCCACTTGTGCCCAGCTCATTCCCACCTCCACAGCCTTGCACACTCTGTTCCCATGGATGTCCTCCTCCCTCCTCCTTGCCTCTGCAAGCTCATCTTTAAACTCCCAGGTTTTTCAGAAACCTTCCCCAAATGCTCCATCCCACACTGCTCCCTGGCCCACCCCCAACCCCACTTGGTGTCTGAGCTGCGTGATCTAGAACATCTACTGCACCTTTTCAGTAAGAGAAAAGAATAGCACATTCAGTTGGAGGAATGGATTCTCAACCACAGCTCTGCTACTTCCTGGCTGTGGGGACTTGAGCAAGTCATAAATATCTCTCTGAGCCTCCGTTACCTCCTTCATAAAATAAAAATACTAATAAGTACTCAGAAGACTATTGTACAGGCTAAATGAGGTAATGCACTTAAAGCAGCACTCAGATACACTTTTCAGGTTGAGTCTAGAGCTGTCTACTGACCTCACATCTAAGTGTGTCTTATCTTCTTGGAAGCAGGCATTATACCTTTCTTCTCCCTTCCTTGGAATAACAATCTGCTTCATTGTATTTTCTCTATATTCATGCACACAAGATAAGCCAGTCAGAAGCTCAAGACCACTGAGGGCTTTTACTCGGTGCCATATTAAATTTGGTCTTGCCTGTTCTGTTCAATGGAAGCTAGGGAGGGACTGCACAAAGATGAGAAATAACAGAAGACAGGAGCTGTGGTTTCTCTAGGAGGAACCAGGAATTCAAATCGCAAAGTAGGCTGACGGCAGCAGGACCTAGGAAGTGGGAGTTGGCTCTGAATATCAGGTGGCGACCAGAGGCTGAGTCACTACCTGCCCCAGATATAAGTACATTAGGTGGGACTGAGACTAGAAGAATGGGGTGGAAACCTTCAGCAGATTAGACTAGTTCCTATGACATTACTATAATCCCACCATAAGTGAGATGGGGGTAGAAGAAAGAAGGTGAAGAATGACCATCCTCAGAAGTGAATCCTGAAAACTAGCAGGAAACACTACTACCTTACAGAGTTCCAGGCAAAAAGAACTGATTATCTTCAAGGTTCCCTTAGCACTTTGTTTCTACTATAAAACTATAAACTATTGATACAAATCGTACCACTGACAGGCTAGAACTTAATTTGTATGATACCTTGTATCTACACAGTGGAAATGCTTGAGCCAGGCAGACCTGCTCTGCCCCTTGATAACAATCTGATCTTATTCAGTCACTTAGCATGCTTAGATGTCAATTTCCTCATTTGTTTAATGGGACTAATAATGTGCTTTGCCCTGGTTATTTGGATTGATATTGGAAGCTTGACATGAAATAGTGGATGTGAAAGTGATTTGTAAACTGTGAAACATTAAAAAGATTATTTTTATTCATTATATCACATCATTCAAATGAGGCTATAAATTGTAGCAGGTACAAGTTGCTCTTTATTCATTGCTGGATCCTTTTATCCTAAGGGCTTGAAGGAGTGGCCACTGTTATGACAGGCACTGTGCTAGGCACCTTACACACCTCATATAATTGTATTTAATTCTCCTAATAGCTCTGCTTTTTTTTTTTTTTTTTTTCCTCTAGACCTGGCTGCCTCCCAAGAAATAACAGATACTCTGTAACTATTACTGGATTTTCTATACAGTAGTTTCACTTTCCACAGTTTGGGGTTTGCATGATGTAGTTAGAGCACAGAAGTGGTAGGAGAGGTACAATGCTACTAATGAGTAGCAAAATGGCAAAGATGGCCAAGAAAGCTGGGGGCACTGGTTCTCTTTCTAAACATAATCTCATCATCTCTTTTTACTAAGAAACATCAAATCCCTGCTTTTAAGCCTGATCTAACACAGAGGGTAATTCTCTTGTCCCAGGAAACCTCCTGGTCATAAGGTAATGTTTAACGAACATCCATGTCCAATCCTAAGGATTACACAGAAATTTAGAAATCCATCTGCATCTCAGAGGGGATAGGGGATGATTGTTATTTGCTTAGCATATGTGTAAAACTGACCTCTAATTGTAATTACACACAAACCAGAGAATCAGAAAAAGTCCTGCTTTCCTCCCGTTTTATTGGAGAGTCTTTGATGTTAACCTTACTGGCCTGGCCTTGCTTAGTCCCCCTCTATATCAGCACGCAGTCACAGTTACTACTGTCGATTGGTTTTAGTGCCCATTAATACGCTATGCTCATTCATACTGAGAACTCTTGCAATTGCTTCCTAACTGCTCTGTTTGGCACCTCACAACCCACTCTTCTTAAAATCACAAAAGGATATTATAAAAGTCAAAACTAATAATGGCCCCCTCCCCTTCCATGGGCTTCCCTGGTGGCTCAGATGGTAAAGCATCTGCCTGCAATGCGAGAGACCTGGGTTCGATTCCTGGGTTGGGAAGATCCCTCGGAAAAGGAAATTGCAACCCCCCACCCCCTGCCCCCGCCACTGTACTCTTGCCTGGAGAATTCCATGGACAGAGGAGCTTGGCAGGCTACAATCTATGGGGTCACAAAGAGTCAGACACACTGAGCGACTTCACTTTCACTTTCCCTTTCCATAGCTCCCCATGATCTGGAATAAAGTTTAAACTCCTTAGTATTTTTGGCTAGCCTTCCTCTCTCAGTACTTTTGGCCTAGGCTTTTTGCCATACCTATAGCATATCCAATCCCAAAGAAAGGCAATGCCAAAGAATGCTCAAACTACTGCACAATTGCACTCATCTCACACTCTAGTAAAGTAATGCTCAAAATTCTCCAAGCCAGGCTTCAGTAATACATGAAACATGAACTTCCTGATGTTCAAGCTGGTTTTAGAAAAGGCAGAGGAACCAGAGACCAAATTGCCATTATCTGCTGGATCATGGAAAAAGCAAGAGAGTTCCAGAAAACATCTATTTCTGCTTTATTGATTATGCCAAAGCCTTTGACTGTGTGGATCACAAGAAACTGTGGAAAATTCTGAAAGAGATGGGAATACCAGACCACTTGACCTGCCTCTTGAGAAATTTGTATGCAGGTCAGGAAGCAACAGTTAGAACTGGACATGGAACAACAACTGGTTCCAAATAGGAAAAGGAGTATATCAAGGCTGTATATTGTCACCCTGCTTATTTAACTTCTATGCAGAGCACATCATGAGAAACACTGGGCTGGAAGAAGCACAAGCTGGAATCAAGATTGCCGGGAGAAATATCAATAACCTCAGATATGCAGATGACACCACCCTTATGGCAGAAAGTGAAGAGGAACTAAAAAGCCTCTTGATAAAGGTGAAAGAGGAGAGTGAAAAAGTTGGCTTAAAACTCAACATTCAGAAAACGAAGATCATGGCATCTAGTCCTATCACTTCATGGGAAATAGATGGGGAAACAGTGGAAACAGTGTCAGACTTTATTTTTTGGACTCCAAAATCACTGCAAATGGTGACTGCAGTGATGGTGATGCAGATGTCATGAAATTAAAAGATGCTTACTCCTTGGAAGAAAAGTTATGACCAACCTAGATAGCATATTGAAAAGCAGAGACATTACTTTGCCAACAAAGGTCCGTCTAGCCAAGGCTATGGTTTTTCCAGTGGTCATGTATGGATGTGAGAGTTGGACTATGAAGAAAGCTGAGCACCGAAGAATTGATGCTTTTGAACTGTGGTGTTGGAGAAGACTCTTGAGAGTCCCTTGGACTGCAAGGAGATCCAACCAGTCCATTCTGAAGGAGATCAGCCCTGGGATTTCTTTGGAAGGAATGATGCTAAATCTGAAACTCCAATACTTTGGTCACCTCATGCGAAGAGTTGACTCACTGGAAAAGACTCTGATGCTGGGAGGGATTGGGGGCAGGAGGAGAAGCGGACGACAGAGGATGAGATGGCTGGATGGCATCACTGACTCGATGGATGTGAGTCTGAGTGAACTCCGGGACTTGGTGATGGACAGGGAGGCCTGGTGTGCTGGGATTCATGGGGTCGCAAAGAGTTGGACACGACTGAGCAACTGATCTGAACTGATAGCATATGCATGATATGCATACATAATAGTCACATGTTCCACTTATCTTAGCAAACTTTTAGTTTGCTGAATCCAACTTGCTTTCTCTCACCTTTGGGCTTTACAAAAACTGATAAACATGCTACAGTGTGTTCACACATCTCCAAGAGGCAACTCAAGCACTGTCATCCCAAGGAAGACTTGCTTGACCTCCTGTTCTATAGCCCCAGCCCATCTTCTCCAGGGCTGAGTCAGTTCTCCTCCTCAGTAACCTCAGAGCCCCCATTACAACACTTCCTACTCCATGTGCTAGATGCTTACTTTTGACAGGTCTGGGATCTGCACAAAATCCCATGGATAAAAATACAGACTACCTAGTTAAGTAGCTTCTTCACTGCAGATGGAAAAACTGAGGCCCAGCAAAGTGAAGTGACTTGCCCAATGTCTAAGACTAGACTCCAAATCTCTTGACTCTTAGCAATTACTTCAAACACCAAAGGTAAAGAAAATAAGGATCGAAAGTAACATGTACTAGGTCTCTGAGACTGAGCTGCATAGGGTGGCTCTTTCATACACACTGACTCTCTGACATGCTTCTCTTAACAGTTTGTTCCTGCAACTGTTGTACAGAGAGAGGCTGAGTTATGAGAGTCCAAGGTCCCCAAGCTAAGTGAGGGCAGCAGTGCACATCTCTGTCTCCAAGTACAGGGCTTCCCCGTCATTTAGCACATGTTCTGGCCTCACTCAAATCACTCAAGACTGTTCTAACTGCTGTAGGGAGAATAACGCAAAAAAAGAGAGAAAAAGCAGATTTTCACCAAATATAGTCTACATAGGCAAAATGATTTTGTAATGAGTGCACCGAACATACGTAACTAAATGGAAAGCTGAACAGAACAGAAATGAGGAAAGGTAACACCAGCAGATGAGATCTGTGTTGGCAAAAGCACTATCATGGCAGTTCCCACAGACGTATACACAAACGTCATGACACACAGGTTGCTAGGAACCACGATGCTAATTCGGGCAAAGATGTCTTTTCCTAGACAAAGTCAGGTGCCATTGCTGTGTCCTTTAAGAGTGACTTTTGACCTTGTACGGCAGGTTTCTATAAAAGCTTACATTTAAATGTCAGCATTTCAATAAAGATTACCTCATATTTGTACAGTGTAGAGAATAAGAACATGGGTTTTGCAAGGTCACACAGAAAAGACTCTGACACGTTTGGTTTGCCACTTTTAACGTGTGGCCTTAGTGTCCTCAGCTAAAAGATGAAGACAATGATAACGTTCTTTCAAACTTTCATGAACCTGAAACATGGTGTTGGAGGTAAAGCCCCAGGCACAGGGCACAGTGTCTAACAGACCTCTTCCTTTCATCTCCTTCTGCTAATCATCATGTCCCTCTGGGTATTCCCACAGATATATGATCCTCCCAAGAATCCTGGAAGTCAAACAGGACAGATGCTATTTCCCCATTTTACAAAGACCCAGGAACTACATGGTTTGCTTAGAAGCCCCTAGGTAATTATTATGTGAATTGGACACTAACCCAGGTTTCCCTAGACCGTGTTGTACTTCGTTTATTCACTCAACAAATGCCACATACTAGCCCCTGTGGATATGGCAATAAGACAAATCAAGTCCCTGCCCCCGTAGAAATTCCTCTTTATGTAATAGTTCCTACAGAAACTTTTCTACAGAAAAGGATATAGGAAATAGCTGTAGAAGGCATGGATGCCTTGCCACAGACACTGTAGGTGAGCCAGCTATAAGCAAAGCATCACAGCTCTTGTGTCAGACCCCTGCTTATCAAAGAGGGATCCTAAAATATCTGGCAGGAGGTGGTACTACTTGTCCAAAGTTAATGATGTGCCGAAGAGCCCATCACACGTCACCACAAGAATACAACAAACCCTCTTTCCCCTTCACCACCCTTGGAATAGACTTTGATGTTACTTTAGAAATGTTTCAATGTGTCTATAGAGCTATTTTAGCATTCTCTTAGTTATACCAATCAACACTTCAAAACAAGAGAAACTTGGACATATGTTCTTCCTGATCATGCCTCACATTGAACTAAAACAGTCTTAACACATTAAAAACACGAAGGAAGTTCTTGCTACTTCCCCCTCACACCTCCCTGCCTCATGACCCAGTTTAGGGGCTGATTTTACTTGGCTTATGCAATGCCCTGCCTAGTTCCCTGCCCTCACATCTCTTCCCTCCCTAAAACGGGTGCTCCTTGACTTACTCATTTTCTTGCAAGGATTTAAGGATCCTTCCTTTAGCAGAATCATTATTTGATGCAGGAAGACAAGCATCAAATCAGTGTCATGTGGCCCTGTGTTTCAACTTCAGGCAATGCCCAGGTGACCAGTCACTTAAAAATGAGCTATGTTCTCTCTAGCACTTTCCCTGCAACAACATGAGCTTTCTTCATGCACTCCTGCCTCCATCAGGGAGGGGATTCAGCTTCTCCTTCCATTCCTGGCCTTGAACTAAAGTGGTCCTCTCCTCCAAGCTCATGGCCTGTCACAGTCTGGACATAATTTTCCTTCCAGTCTCATGCCCTCTCCCTTGCTCATAAAAGCCTTGGCATTAGCTATCTTTCCCATCCCAATACACAATATATTTCTTCATGCCTACATTCATACTTTGCTCTACCTAAAATAATCCTATCCAAACTTTGCCTTCAGAACTCCAAATCCATTCATTATTCAAGGATAATCTAAAATATGACCTTTCCTCCATCCTCTAACACTGAGCAAATAAAGCAGGAAAACTGTCTAGTGTAGTTGAAAGAGTATAAGCTTTTAGCTGTATGGAGATAGTTGTCCCTAGCTTTGTGGTCTTTGAGAAACTCAATAAATCTTTCTGAGCCTCAGTTACCTCATCTATAAAATGGTAATAATAATATCAACCTCACATGGTAATAATAATACTAATCCTGGGCCATTGTTCAATAAATGATAGCTCTTTCGAATACAAGAGGGTGTGTGCACAAGCAACATCAGAGAGCTTGGAATGTGATGGATACCACAGGTTCCATACGGAGGAGAACTTATCTCTACTGGTAGAACTCACAGAAGTCTTCTTATAGGGCCAAACATTTGAACTCGGCTTTGAAAAATGGTTAGATTATCAACAGATAGAGACAGGAGAAAATACTCTAGGAAGAAATAATGGCATAAGTAAAAGTATGCAAGAAAGGAAATATAGAACATAATTGGATAGTCAAATTGCACAGGTTGAGTGAAGCAGAAGGAGGCGGGGGGAAGTAGTCAAGAGATATATTGCTAGAAATAATTTTGCTGGAGATTCAAACTATGTCATCAACATAGACAAATGACTGAAGTAAATCTTTACACAAATTCTAACACCACCAGAAAAGTTGGAAAATATACCAACACTTATCTGTCATGGATCTATGAGAAGATTTCGGTGAGAATGACTTGGCTTTTGCCAGCATTCATAAAAGGTGTGAATAAGATTCAGAACTTTCAGTACAAAGGGAAGGCAGCCCTTTTTGTTGTTGTGAAGACACAGCAGCCTTTTTGGGCTTTATTAGAAAATTCTCGTGCCAGCTGTCTCTTTTCTCTGACTCACATTCACACAATATGCCTCTCTCTTATTTCTCGTCAGCAATGCACTCAGATACTAATGAGTTTTCGGGAAAAGAAAACCCAATGGAATATTAAAATTGGAAAGAGGAGCTCGTTGAGTTAATTTTATCGAAGTGCATCACAACATACTGCAATGTTGTAAGAATGAATATTCAAATAGGAATTCAGTCATGGGAAAATTAATTAAGGAAAATGGTATTACTAATACTGCTTTTTATATGCATACATATGCAGAGACACACAACCACCAATTGGCTCCAATGTTAACAATAATAAAAGTAAAACACTTATGGAAGTCAAATGTTGAAGACCTCTTGTTGAGTTTCTATTTAAAAGTTTTTTTTAAGTCAAAAAAATTTTAACTGTGATTTCAGAAACGGTTTCTAAAAGACAAATTGTATCATGTCACTCCTTTCCTTTAAATTCTGGAATAGATCCAAAATATCCTTCAGAACAAAGTAAAAGTCTTCGAGGCCATAGTATTCTCTGTGGGTTATGCATGCCTCATCTCATTTCATCCACTTGCATTCTCCCAAATATGTTTTGATCTTACAAATCTCCTTGTCTTTGCACATAGTGTTCATTCTGTGTATAACATTCCCTGGCCCTTTTCAGATGCAGCTCTGAAAATCTTCCTCCCTCTGCTAGATGAAGGGACTCTCCTGTGTGTTCTCAGGTCACTCCGGGCTGAGTGTTGGTTAACAGCAATACTGTGCACCAACAGAATGCTAGAGACCATGTCAGGCACTTGGATATTTTATTGCCATAGTCTGTTTATTTGGCTGCCCACCTACTAGGCAATACATTTACTAAATGACTAAATACATACTATAGAACAGCACCATGCTTAGCACTCAGGTTTTATCATGTACAAAAATACAAGCCCAACCCTCAGACAGGTTATACTTTAATTATAGAGATAATTATTATATGTCCTTTGAATATAATCTCTATACTTCCTAACACCTGAATATTTTCTGAATGAACAAAAAATCGAGTGTGTTGATATTATGGCCCAGAAAATTGAATTTGAGTAGAGTAGCACACAGATTCTGTAGAACATGAAATTAAAAAGCAATTTGACATAGTACTGGAATCAAAGATCAGGTTGGAATAAAAATACTGATATTTGAATTTCAGTCCCTGGATTAATAAATGTGTGCTTTTGAACAAGTATCTTAGACTCTGTGTGCTTGACTTTGTTTCATTATAAAATACTAACACTTGTTGGTTTAGAAAGAGCTCAACATTTTCACTCCTCTTTTCATATTCAAATAATAGAATCACAAAGAACATAGCAGGAATGTTTTTCCAGGGAGCATAGCATTTGGGGTCAACTCTGATCCACTGGCAGTTAGTCTCTGGAGTATTAAGTTCAGAAGGACTCTGAGATTGAACCCAGATTCTGCAGGAAGAAGTACTGTGATCCGTTAGCAAAGTGTACTCATGAGGGCACAGGAGAGTGGTTTTATACTACATGCAGACAGATATTTGCTATTCCACAGGCAGAGCGTATCTATGGAAAGCTAAGTAAATGAGTGGCATAAATATGGAAGCAGTATGGAATGGGATGAAGAGCAAAGAAGAACAGACCATACAAGTGGACCATCAGAGAGAATCCAGTTTCCCACAAAGCCCTCATAAGCTACTTAGTAGTCTGCTGTGTCTTAACTGTTGTCCAGGCACGCTACCCTTTTATTCTAGAGTCTGAATGCTTTGTTCCTGCCACAATAGGATAGACTTGATAATGTTTGTTGGATGGATGAATGAATATACAGATCTTCTGCTTCTCAGTATGACCTTGGATATGCCCTTAATGTAACATATCAAACTAAATTTGACATGGTGCTCAAGAGTTTACAGAACACATTAATCTCCATTAGCTCATCTGATCCTTACCACAAGCCAGAGAGGTGGACAATGGTGTTAACTATTTTAGAAATACGTAAGGTCAGTCTCCAAGATTAAGTGGTCTCCTTTGTATTTATCGTATTTGGTCATAAGTTTCCTCACAAGTGAAAAAAAGAAAAAAGATAAACCTGATTTCCTTGCCTCACTGGTCTGTAATAAGGTTCAAACCAACGTGAACTAAGCAGCATATTGTTTAAGCACAAGGCAGGACCTTGATAATACTTTGCTTGTTGGGAATTTTTCTTATTTCCTTCTCACAAAAGCCTGAAAAAGTGGGTCTTGATATCCAAATTTTACTGATAAGGAAATCAAGCCTCAAGCCAAGGTCAGTGAAGTATTAAGGGGCAAAGCCATCGTGTCTCTACAACCCATACTCCTTTCTCCAAACCATACGAAATTTTGCTCAACAAAACTCTTCACCTACAATCATGCATTCTTTCCTTTTATGTTTCTCCAAAGACTAAAGATATTAACTGTAGCATCTGGCATGCATAAATACAATTTGCTTCAAGAGAGACAGGTTGCTAGCATTTATGACTCTACAGAGGCAAACAGGCATGTGTGTGTACCTAGGGTCAGGAAGGCAGGTTCCTTTGGACCAAAATGGCTGATGCCGGGCCTGCCACGGGTCTGAGGCTGCACACACAGTGTCTAAGATAAGCAGTGGCTACAAAAGGCCTATGAAATGCTGTCTATTGAAAAGCAGGTCTCACAAAATAATCCATAGTTCCCTTGTCTTCTTAGGGTCTGCAGCGCTGAGCTTTTCTCCTGGGCCACAGATGAGCCCTTCATTCTATTGTCTAAATAGGAAAATTATGGTTCCCTGAGGGGGAAAGTCTTGGGTCTGAGCTTAACTTTTTATCAATCATGTTAATTTAGAAATAAGCTATTGGTTTGACTTTGCATTCATCAGAGTCAAGGGTGGATTGCGTTCCTTTGGTCTCTTTGTCTTTAATTAACAGCCATTGAATACCCATATTAATTAGTGAGACAGAGATATTTTGCATCACCCTTCAGCATGGTGGATAATTAAAAGCCCCATTAATAAAATAGCTGCATTCATAATTTCTTTAAACCTATTATGAAACAATAAACATGACTATAGGGTAGCTTCCCATCATCTCCCAGGCTCCCTTCACTAATCTTGTCTAATTCCATGAAGGTCTTAAAATTGCAGAGGGAAGGACAAACTAGCAAAAGGTATGGTGGTAACTTAGTATCTGATTGCTCAGGGCTTGTGGTTAACAGGGTAAATCAGAAAAGAAAAAAAATTGTTAGTGAAAACAGAGGAGGAAGAGACCCACTTGATGATACGGTTTTATAAGCCTGGAACTCCTGCCTCTTGATTTTATTTTCTTTTTTTTTCTTTTTTTTTTTTTTGCCATTCTCCCAAATCTTCCCACCCTCTCCCTCTCCCACAGAGTCCATAAGCCTGTTCTATACATCAGTGTCTCTTTTGCTGTCTCGTATACAGGGTTATCATTACCATCTTTCTAAATTCCATATATATGCGTTAGTATACTGTATTGGTGTTTTTCCTTCTGGCTTACTTCACTCTGTATAATAGGCTCCAGTTTCATCCACCTCATTAGAACTGATTCAAATGTATTCTTTTTAATGGCTGAGTAATACTCCATTGTGTATATGTACCACTGCTTTCTTATCCATTCATCTGCTGATGGACATCTAGGTTGCTTCCATGTCCTGGCTATTATAAACAGTGCTGCGATGAACATTGGGGTACACGTGTCTCTTTCCCTTCTGGTTTCCTCAGTGTGTATGCCCAGCAGTGGAATTGCTGGATCATAAGGCAGTTCTATTTCCAGTTTTTTAAGGAATCTCCACACTGTTCTCCATAGTGGCTGTACTAGTTTGCATTCCCACCAACAGTGTAAGAGGGTTCCCTTTTCTCCACACCCTCTCCAGCATTTACTATTTGTAGACTTTTGGATCGCAGCCATTCTGACTGGTGTGAAATGGTATCTCATAGTGGTTTTGATTTGCATTGCTCTGATAATGAGTGATGTTGAGCATCTTTTCATGTGTTTGTTAGCCATCTGTATGTCTTCTTTGGAGAAATGTCTATTTAGATCTTTGGCCCATTTTTTGATTGGGTCATTTATTTTTCTGGAGTTGAGCTGTAGGAGTTGCTTGTATATTTTTGAGATTAGTTGTTTGTCGGTTGCTTCATTTGCTATTATTTTCTCCCATTCTGAAGGCTGTCTTTTCACCTTGCTAATAGTTTCCTTTGATGTGCAGAAGCTTTTAAGTTTAATTAGGTCCCATTTGTTTATTTTTGCTTTTATTTCCAATATTCTGGGAGGTGGGTCATAGAGGATCCTGCTGTGATGTATGTCAGAGAGTGTTTTGCCTATGTTCTCCTCTAGGAGTTTTATAGTTTCTGGTCTTACGTTGAGATCTTTAATCCATTTTGAGTTTATTTTTGTATATGGTGTTAGAAAGTGTTCTAGTTTCATTCTTTTACAAGTGGTTAACCAGATTTCCCAGCACCACTTGTTAAAGAGATTGTCTTTAATCCATTGTATATTCTTGCCTCCTTTGTCAAAGATAAGGTGTCCATATGTGTGTGGATTTATCTCTGGGCTTTCTATTTTGTTCCATTGATCTATATTTCTGTCTTTGTGCCAGTACCATACTGTCTTGATAACTGTGGCTTTGTAGTAGAGCCTGAAGTCAGGTAGGTTGATTCCTCCAGTTCCATTTTTCTTTCTCAAGATCGCTTTGGCTATTCGAGGTTTTTTGTATTTCCATACAAATTGTGAAATTATTTGTTCTAGCTCTGTGAAGAATACTGTTGGTAGCTTGATAGGGATTGCATTGAATCTATAAATTGCTTTGGGTAGTATACTCATTTTCACTATATTGATTCTTCCAATCCATGAACATGGTATATTTCTCCATCTGTTAGTGTCCTCTTTGATTTCTTTCACCAGTGTTTTATAGTTTTCTATATATAGGTCTTTAGTTTCTTTAGGTAGATATATTCCTAAGTATTTTATTCTTTTCGTTGCAATGGTGAATGGAATTGTTTCCTTAATTTCTCTTTCTGTTTTCTCATTATTAGTGTATAGGAATGCAAGGGATTTCTGTGTGTTGATTTTATATCCTGCAACTTTACTATAATCATTGATTAGTTCTAGTAATTTTCTGGTGGAGTCTTTAGGGTTTTCAATGTAGAGCATCATGTCATCTGCAAATAGTGAGAGTTTTACTTCTTTTCCAATTTGGATTCCTTTTATTTCTTTTTCTGCTCTGATTGCTGTGGCCAAAACTTCCAAAACTATGTTGAATAGTAATGGTGAAAGTGGGCACCCTTGTCTTGTTCCTGACTTTAGATGAAATGCTTTCAATTTTTCACCATTGAGGATAATGTTTGCTGTGGGTTTGTCATATATAGCTTTTATTATGTTGAGGTATGTTCCTTCTATTCCTGCTTTCTGGAGAGTTTTTATCATAAATGGGTGTTGAATTTTGTCAAAGGCTTTCTCTGCATCTATTGAGATAATCATATGGTTTTTGTTTTTCAATTTGTTAATGTGGTGTATTACATTGATTGATTTGTGGATATTGAAGAATCCTTGCATCCCCGGGATAAAGCCCACTTGGTCATGGTGTATGATCTTTTTAATGTGTTGTTGGATTCTGATTGCTAGAATTTTGTTTAGGATTTTTGCATCTATATTCATCAGTGATATTGGCCTGTAGTTTTCTTTTTTTGTGGGATCTTTGTCAGGTTTTGGTATTAGGGTGATGGTGGCCTCATAGAATGAGTTTGGAAGTTTTCCTTCCTCTGCAATTTTCTGGAAGAGTTTGAGCAGGATAGGTGTTAGCTCTTCTCTAAATTTTTGGTAGAATTCAGCTGTGAAGCCGTCTGGACCTGGGCTTTTGTTTGCTGGAAGATTTTTGATTACAGTTTCAATTTCCGTGCTTGTGATGGGTCTGTTAAGGTTTTCTATTTCTTCCTGGTCGAGTTTTGGAAAGTTGTACTTTTCTAAGAATTTGACCATTTCTTCCTCGTTGTCCATTTTATTGGCATATAATTGTTGATAATAGTCTCTTATGATCCTCTGTATTTCTGTGTTGTCTGTTGTGATCTCTCCATTTTCGTTTCTAATTTTATTGATTTGATTTTTCTCCCTTTGTTTCTTGATGAGTCTGGCTAATGGTTTATCAATTTTATTTATCCTTTCAAAGAACCAGCTTTTGGCTTTGTTGATTTTTGCTATGGTCTCTTTTGTTTCTTTTGCATTTATTTCTGCTCTAATTTTTAACATTTCTTTCCTTCTACTAACCCTGGGGTTCTTCATTTCTTCCTTTTCTAGTTGCTTTAGGTGTAGAGTTAGGTTATTTATTTGACTTTTTTCTTGTTTCTTGAGGTGTGCCTGTATTGCTATGAACTTTCCCCTTAGGACTGCTTTTACTGTGTCCCACAGGTTTTGGGTTGTTGTGTTTTCATTTTCATTCGTTTCTATGCAAATTTTGATTTCTTTTTTGATTTCTTCTGTGATTTGTTGGTTATTCAGCAGGGTGTTGTTCATCCTCCATATGTTGGAATTTTTAATAGTTTTTCTCCTGTAATTGAGATCTAATCTTACTGCATTGTGGTCAGAAAAGATGCTTGGAATGATTTCTATTTTTTTGAATTTACCAAGGCTAGCTTTATGGCCCAGGATGTGATCTATCCTGGAGAAGGTTCCATGTGCGCTTGAGAAAAAGGTGAAATTCATTGTTTTGGGATGAAATGTCCTATAGATATCAATTAGGTCTAACTGGTCTATTGTATCGTTTAAAGTTTGTGTTTCCTTGTTAATTTTCTGTTTAGTTGATCTATCCATCGGTGTGAGTGGGGTATTAAAGTCTCCCACTATTATTGTGTTATTGTTAATTTCTCCTTTCATACTTGTTAGCATTTGTCTTACATACTGCGGTGCTCCCGTGTTGGGTGCATATATATTTATAATTGTTATATCTTCTTCTTGGATTGATGCTTTGATCATTATGTAGTGACCTTCTTTGTCTCTTTTCACAGGCTTTGTTTTAAAGTCTATTTTATCTGATATGAGTATTGCTACTCCTGCTTTCTTTTGGTCCCTATTTGCATGGAAAATCTTTTTCCAGCCCTTCACTTTCAGTCTGTATGTGTCCCCTGATTTGAGGTGGGTCTCCTGTAGACAACATATGTAGGGGTCTTGTTTTTGTATCCATTCAGCCAGTCTTTGTCTTTTGGTTGGGGCATTCAACCCATTTACGTTTAAGGTAATTACTGATAAGTATGATCCCGTTGCCATTTACTTTATTGTTTGGGGTTCGAATTTATACACCATTTTTGTGTTTCCTGTCTAGAGAATATCCTTTAGTATTTGTTGGAGAGCTGGTTTGGTGGTGCAGAATTCTCTCAGCTTTTGCTTGTCTGAGAAGCTTTTGATTTCTCCTTCATACTTGAATGAAATCCTTGCTGGGTACAATAATCTGGGCTGTAGGTTATTTTCTTTCATCATTTTAAGTATGTCTTGCCATTCCCTCCTGGCTTGAAGAGTTTCTATTAAAAGATCAGCTGTTATCCTCATGGGAATTCCCTTGTGTGTTATTTGTTGTTTTTCCCTTGCTGCTTTTAATATTTGTTCTTTGTGTTTGATCTTTGTTAATTTGATTAATATGTGTCTTGGGGTGTTTCACCTTGGGTTTATCCTGTTTGGGATTTTCTGGGTTTCTTGGACTTGGGTGATTATTTCCTTCCCCAGTTTAGGGAAGTTTTCAACTATTATCTCCTCAAGTATTTTCTCATGGTCTTTCTTTTTGTCTTCTTCTTCTGGAACCCCTATGATTCGAATGTTGTAGCGTTTAATATTGTCCTGGAGGTCTCTGAGATTGTCCTCATTTCTTTTAATTCGTTTTTCTTTTATTCTCTCTGATTCATTTATTTCTACCATTCTATCTTCTAATTCACTAATCCTATCTTCTGCCTCTGTTATTCTACTATTTGTTGCCTCCAGAGTGTTTTTAATTTCATTTATTGCATTATTCATTATATATTGACTCTTTTTTATTTCTTCTAGGTCCTTGTTAAACCTTTCTTGCATCTTCTCAATCCTTGTCTCCAAGCTATTTATCTGTGATTCCATTTTAATTTCAAGATTTTGGATCAATTTCACTATCATTCGGAATTCTTTATCAGGTAGATTCCCTATCTCTTCCTCTTTTGTTTGGTTTGGTGGGCATTTATCCTGTTCCTTTATCTGCTGGCTATTCCTCTGTCTCTTCATCTTGCTTAAATTGCTGAGTTTGGGGTGTCCTTTCTGTATTCTGGCAGTTTGTGGAGTTCTCTTTATTGTGGCTTTTCCTCGCTGTGTGTGGGTTTGTACAGGTGGCTTGTCAAGGTTTCCTGGTTAGGGAAGCTTGTGTCGGTGTTCTGATGGGTGGAGCTGTATTTCTTCTCTTTGTTCAGTCGCGCTGTGGGGAGGGAGGGAGGGATGCTGCAAACAAATAACATTGGCGTGCGCTCTGGGTCTGCCCCCGCTCACGGCGCGTGTAGCCTCCCTGCCCACACTGCTCGGGCTCTAGGTTGTTCTGCCGGGAACAATCCGAGGCTGGCCCTGGGTTGCATGTACCTCCCAGGTCCAAGCCGCTCAGGTTCAGGCACTCGGGTAGTCCTCAGAGGCGCAGACTCAGTTGGGCCTGAGTTTTGTGCTCTTCCCAGGTCCGAGCAGCTCAAGTGATGAGGTGTTTGGCGAGCGCCAATGCTGCAACTTATCGCCTCCCCGCCACTCGGTTATCTGGGTGTAAAAGTGTAAAACCGGCGCACCTTCTCAGGCAGATGTTAACCATCCAGACCCCCAAAAAGTTTTAGTTAGCAAAGAAGCCTGCTTACAGTTTTATAGATAATGTCTCTCTGGGGCTGCGATTGCCCTCTTCCGGCTCTGGCTGCCTGTCACCGGAGGGGGAAGGTCTGCAGCCGGCTATCTCTGTTCAATTCTTTGTTCCGTGCGCGGGCCTGGCGGTCTTAGGTTAGGGCTGGCTTTTCGCGTGGTAGATATCCCACAGTCTGGTTTGCTAGCCCAAATTATTTCGCTCAGATAGAGCTCAGGGTATTCAGGCCAGATTCTTACTCTAAGCGGTGCAGCCCGCGCTGCGCCTCCCTGCCCAGCCCCGGCTTGCTAATAGCGCATGCAGGCGTCTGTGCTGCTTCTCCGCTGGGGGAGTTAGCGTAGGACTTGCAATCTTCGAGTTTTAATTGTTTATTTATTTTTTCTTCCTGTTATGTTGCCCTCTCTGCTTCCAAAGCTCGGCACAGATTCGGCAGTGAGAAGGTTTCCTGGTGTTTGGAAACTTCTCTCTTTTTAAGACTCCCTTCCCGGGACGGAACTCCGTCCCTCTCTCTTTTGTCTCTTTTTTTGTCTTTTATATTTTTTCCTACCTCCTTTCGAAGAGTTGGATTGCTTTTCTGGGTGCCTGATGTCCTCTGCCGGCATTCAGAAGTTGTTTTGTGGAATTTACTCGACGTTTAAATGCTCTTTTGATGAATTTGTGGAGGAGAAAGTGTTCTCCCTGTCCTACTCCTCCGCCATCTTGGCTCCTCCTCCTCTTGATTTTAATTTCAAGGAAAACGGAAAGCTTTGTTCTTAATTGCACTGGAAATATCATCACGGGCTTTTAATTGGATATGATGACACTTTCAGCTCAAATCACTTTAGCAAATATTGTTAAGTATGCACTGTGTATTGAACACAATGCACGAGAGACGCAGAGATGAATCAGAAATAGTGCCTGTCCTCATAGAGCTTGCCATCTAGTGGAACAAAATTTCCCTTACACAACCAATTCAGATACCAAGAAGGCCCTGAATATTAAGGGAAGGAAGAAGTCTCTACTTAATAGAATATTCTCTAAATCAATGTCTCTCATCAGTGTCTCAACAATGTCTCTCACAATGTCCAACAGTGGGAGTTTCTCCTAGATACTTCACTGCCCTCCTGTACTCCAGTCACATGATTTATCACAAAATGCTGTACAACCCATAATGAATGAAAGATGAATTATAACAGCAACAGCAAACAGCAGAAGTTTGTCTTCTTTTAATATGTTCAATGCTAGCACATTGTGGGCACTAATAAATACCTATTGAATGAATGACTGACTGAATGAATGAAAAGCCATTTGAGTCTGTAAGATAACATATCAAACTATAATTTTACCCAACTATCCTAATAAATATAACATTACACAGACAGAAACAAATTTTTAGAGGACATAATCTTTTACAAACATTCTCTTATTTGATACAACAGCCCATGTCCTATTTTTAAAATTGAGATGAAGACATTATAAGTTGTGAAGTGACAACACCACCCAGAGCTGTGTGTTGTTGTTCAGACTGACTCTAAGTTGAGACTGATTCTTTGCAACCCATGGACTGCATGCAGCATGCCAGGCTCCTCTGTTCTCCACTGTCTTCCAGGGTTTACTTAAATTTGTGTCCATTGGGTTGGTAATGCCTATCTAACCATGTCCTCCTCTGTTGTACCCTTCTCTTTTTGCCTTTAATCTTTCCCAGCATTAAGCTATTTTCCAATGAGTTGTCTCTTTACATCAGGTGGCCAGAGTATTGGAGTTTCAGCTTTGGCATCAGTTCTTTCAATGAATATTCAGTGCTGATTTCCTTTAGGATTGACTGATTTGAACTCCTCACAGTCCAAGGGACTCTCAAGAGTCTTCTCCAGCACCACATTTTGAAAACATCAATTCTTTGGCACTCAGCCTTCTTTATGGTCCAACTCTCACATCCATACATGACTACCGGAAAAATCATAGCTTTGACTTATACAGACCTTTGTTGGCAAAGTGGTATCTCTGCAACTGACTATAAACCTACTGTTCTTCCCAATATTAACATGCCTTTGCTCTATTCACCCACTAAAGTCCAGTCTCTCTTCAACAGTCTAGCTGAGCTTCAGCCACAAAAGGTATTTCTCTTTAAAATTCTCACACAAAATTCAACAAAGAATTGGTAATATCCAGTCTGGTGTGTGCTTATTATTTGGTTGTATTTAAATAGTCTCACCCTCCCTCTCCTGCTGCCACCAGAAGATAGCTTTCTGCTTCTATCCTGTACTCCCCAGCATCCTTTCACTTTTACTAGGCCCACAGTAGCCTTCATGATTGATCAACACAAAATTTCTCATGCATTCTGGGCCAGTTACACCTTAGGCCTTCAAGTCTTATATCCCTAGCCTCCCCCACAAGGTGTAATACATAGTGGGTACACTTGATGAGGGTGAAAGAGGAGACTGAAAGAGCTGGCTTAAAACTAAATACTAAAGTAACTAAGAAAGGCAATGCCAAAGAATGCTCAAACTACTGCACAAATGCACTCATCTCACACACTAGTTAAGTAATGCTCAAAATTCTCCAAGCCAGGCTTCAGTAATACATGAACCACGAACTTCCAGATGTTCAAGCTGGTTTTAGAAAAGGCAGAGGAACCAGAGATGAAATTGCCAACATCCACTGGATCATGAAAAAGCAAGAGAGTTCCAGAAAAACATCTATTTCTGCTTTCTTGACTATGCCAAAGCCTTTGACTGTGTGGATCACAATAAACTGTGGAAAATTCTGAAAGAGATGGGAATACCAGACCACCTGACCTGCCTCCTGAGAAACCTATATGCAGGTCAAGAAGCAATAGTTAGAACTGGTCATGGAACAACAGACTGGTTCCAAATAGGAAAAGGAGTATGTCAAGGGTGTCTATTGTCACTCTGCTTATTTAACTTATATGCAGAGTACATCATGAGAAATGCTGGGCTGGAAGAAGCACAAGCTGGAATCCAGATTGCCAGGAGAAATATCAATAACCTCAGATATGCAGCTGACACCACCCTTCTGGCAGAAAGTGAAGAGGAACTAAAAAGCCTCTTGATGAAAGTGAAAGAGGAGAGTAAGAAAGTTGGCTTAAAGCTCAACATTCAGAAAATGAAGATCATGGCATCTGGTCCCATCACTTCAAGGGAAATAGATGGGGAAACAGTAGAAACAGTGTCACACTTTATTTTTGGGGGGGGCTCCAAAATCACTGCAGGTGGTGATTGCGACCATGAAATTAAAAGATGCTTACTCCTTGGAAGAAAAGTTATGACCAACCTAGATAGCATATTGAAAAGCAGAGACATTACTTTGCCAACAAAGGTCCATCTAGTCAAGGCTATGGTTTTTCCTGTGGTCATGTATGGATGAGAGAGTTGGACTGTGAAGAAAGCTGAGCGCTAAAGAATTGATGCTTTTGAACTGTGGTGTTGGAGAAGACTCTTGAGAGTCCCTTGGACTACAAGGAGATCCTACCAGTCCATTCTAAAGGAGATCAGTCCTGGGTGTTCTTTGGAAGGACTGATGCTAAAGCTGAAACTCCAATACTTTGGCTACCTCATACAAAGAGTTGACTCATTGGAAAAGACTCTGATGCTGGGAGGGATTGAGGGCAGGAGGAGAAGGGGATGACAGAGAATGAGATGGCTGGATGGCATCACCAACTCGATGGACATGAGTTTGAGTGAACTCCAGTAGTTTGTGATGGACAGGGAGGCCTGGCATGCTGGAATTCATGGAGTCGCAAAGAGTCGAACACAGTTGAGTGACTGAACTGAACTGAACTGAACTGAAGATCATGGCATCTGGTCCCATTAGTTCATAGCAAATAGAAGGGGAAAAGGTGGAATAGTGACAGATTTCCTCTTCTTTGGCTCTAAAATCACTGTGGATGGTGATTGCAGCCATGAAATCAGAAGACAATTGCTTTTTGGCAGGAAGGCTATGACAACCCTAGACAGTGTGTTGAAAAGTGGAGACATTACTCTGCCAACAAAAGTTCATATAGTCAAGGCTATGGTCTTCTCAGTGGTCACATACAGTTGTGAGAGCTGGACTGTAAAGAAGGCAGAACACCAAAGAACTGATGCCTTCAAATTGTGCTGGAGAAGACTCCTGAAAGTCCCTTGGACAGCAAGGACATCAAACCAGTCAGTCTTAAGGGAAATCAACCCTGAATACTCGTTGGAAGGACTGATGCTGAAGCTGAGGCTCCAGTACTTTGGTCATCTGATGTGAACAGCCAACTCACTGGAAAACTCCCTGATGCTGGGAAAGATTGAGGGCAAAAGAAGAGGGCATCAGAGGATGAGATGGCTGGATGGCATCACCAATGCAATGGACATGAACTTGGGCAAACTTCAGGAGACAGTGAGAGACAGGGAGACCTGGCATGCTACAGTCCATTGGGCCACAAAGAGTTGGACATGACTGGGAGACTGAACAACAACTCAATAATTATGGATGACCTTCATTGCAATGTCCTACTTGTAATCCTTCCATGTAGAAATTCTGCTCTCCCAGGATTCTATATGGCTGTTTCCCTCTCTTCATGTTTCATTTGCTTTTTAACCCCTAGTAGAAGGGCTTCTACCAATAGAATCACTCTCACTGACTTCTCCTGGAGGCTGATTCCAAGGATTCTTCAATGTCCTAGTTTTATTTTATTTCTCTGTATCATTCCAACTGGTTGAAAAGTCCCTGTTTTAAGATACTGTCTTCAAAAGACAGTTGGCAAGGATTGCTTGGGGACTAAACTAGAGGTGGAAGGGAAGAGTGGCATGGAGAAAGGGATGTGTTCATTGTGCTCAACTGTGACAATGGTTCCATGGATGTTGCTATGTCCAAATTTATCCAATTGTATACTCTAAGTATGTGGAGTTTATTGTATATCAATTGCACCTTAACAAAGCTGTTTCTACAAAGTGTTTATCAAAAATTTAGTTGGGAAATTGGTCTCTCCTGGCTTTCTTTCTAGTTATCTGACCATTTCTTCTAAACGTCCTATCCTATCCCAGGGGATGAATATATTTTTAGGTCTTTGGTTTGGGCTTCAATGCCTTTTCCTACTATGAGAGATTGGGCCTATCCACATGTTTCTGAAGTGGCAACCAAACAATTAATTAGAGATGGATTCCAATTTGCATATGTGTGCTTGGTAGGGGTTTATAAAATTAATTAGGCTTAAATGCATATGAAAGAAAGTTGTGTCACTGTCAACAACATTCACCTTATATTTGTCTCCCACCTCTGCCTCCTTCTTTTAATTATTGTCTTTGTCATTATCACTACATTAAGTGTTTACTTACTATATGTCAGGACCTGTGCTAAACATCTGGCATCTCATTTAATCCTCACAACTACTAAAGGTACTATCGCTATGCCCATCTTACAGATGAAGAAACTGGACTCACAGATAAGTTATGCAACTGTGTGTGTGTATATGTGCTCAGTTGCTCAGACACGTCTGACTCTTAGCGACCCCATGGGTGGTAACTGCCAGGCTCCTCTGTCAATGGAATTTTTCAGGCAAGAATACTGGAGTGGGTTGCCACTTCCTACTCCAGGGGATCTTTCTGACTCAGGGATCAAATCCATGGATTGGCCAGTGGATTCTTTACCACTGTGCCATTTGGGAAGCCCCAGTTATGCAACTAACAAGAGTTAAAAATAACAGAATCCAGAGATTAACCCATAGTTGTTTAACCTCAAAGATCAAAATTTTAACCACAATGCTACTAATATATTATCAGGAGCAGTACAACTTTTGCTTCTCTGCCTTTCTTCTCCACAGAAAGTATCTTAAGTTTACAAACCAAGAAGATTCATGAAAATAGGAAAGTGCAAACTATCCAGCTGGTCTAGCTTTCCTACAGCCTCAGGACTACTGAAAGCAGATCAAAAGGCACTTAATTTGGCTTTCCTCTTAATATAGAGATTCCCATGTACAGCTTCTGGGCATACATTTCTAGTGACAGGAAGCTCCTACCACCTGCTGAGATAGCCTTCTTCATGACTGTATACTCCCATTTTTGACCCCATATGAGATCGAAATCTGCTTCACTATATTTCTACTTATTAGTCTAGTTCTGTTCTCTTGAAACCTCCAAAACACACTTGGTCTCCTGGTACCATGACAAGCTTTGAGAAATTCTAAGACCCTCTCCTGAACCTCATCTCCAGACTAAGTAGTCCAGTTTTCTTTGATTAACTTTAACAATGACCTAGCCCTCTTTGTGTCAGAAAATGCATCAGTTCAGTCACTCAGTCACGTCCGACTCTTTGCGACACCATGAACTGCAGCACGTCAGGCTTCCCTGTCCATCACCAACTCTCAGAGTCCACTCAAACTCACATCCATCGAGTTGGTGATGCCATCCAAGCATCTCATCCTCTGTCATCCCCTTCTAGTCCTGCCTTCAATCTTTCCCAGTATCGGGATCTTTTCCAATGAATCAGTTCTTCACATCAGGTGGCCAAAGTATTGGAGCTATAGCTTCAGCATCAGTCCTTCCAATGAATATTCAGAACTGATTTCCTTTAGGATTGACTGGTTTGATCTCCTTGCAGTCCAAGGTCCCAGGCTCTCAAGAAAATGCATCAGACACTCCTTTATTCAATATTCTAGTCAGGTAATTAGTCTTTGTCTCAGTTTGGGTCCCTTCCCTATTCTTTGTTATGAACGCCTATTTCTCTGTTTGCCCTATGCTTTCTCAGAACTGTATCCTTTCCCATAGCCATGATATGAGGACAGGTATGGTTTCTCAGATGGTAAAGAATCTGCCTGCAACGCAGGAGACTGGGGTTCAATCCCTGGGTTGGGGAGATCCTCTGGAGAAGAGAATGGTTACTCACTCCAGTATTCTTGCCTGGAGAATTCCACAGACAGGGGAACCTGGCGGGCTCTAGCCCATGGGGTGGCAGAGTCAGATACAACTGAGTGAATACCAACACTTTCACTTTCATGACTACTTGATGTCACAGGGCAAAGGTGAAAAGGTTCTGGTGAAACTCCAAGAAAGCAAATGTCCTGGAAGATTTCAGGGGAATGATCTGGTCATCTTTGTAGCTCTTGTGTATTTGGAATTCTTTTACTCTGGGTAAAGGCATTGAAATGAGGCAAGCAGGGTGCTGCCCTGTATTACCCTAGCCTCCTGCCTAGGGCCTGTTCACCACTTAATTCCTGTAGATACTGTCTTCCCAGGGCCCAGGACTTCTTTCCACATTAGGCCACTCTCATCTCTATCCTCTGCTCCAAGTGCATTTCAGATACATTCCTTCAGATAACAGGGTTCTACAATGGATGTATTCAACAGACCCACCATCTTCATTCTCACAGTTGAAACTTTATTCTTTCCCCCCTTCCCTCCTTCCCACTGGATCTAGAAGCACACACACCCACTTTTCTTTTTGGTCTGCTTTGTCTGTTAACTTCCTGCTCACTCCATCTTCTCCTAAATTGGCCTTCCAAGTCTGCCACACAATGATGGGGTTCATTTTAATTCCTTGTTGGGCCATAGGCTAGCAAAATGTTCAGAGCAACTTACATGTTAGTCTAATTTATAAAAATAAATTGGCAGGTCATAAAGGTTTAAGTGATTTGCCCAAGCTTACATAGTTTAAAGTGACAGTGCTAGAATTAAACTTTAAAATATATATATTTTTTTATCCTAAGTATGTTCCATTTTGTCCAAGTCCTTTAAAAAAAATACACACACACACACACATATATATATATATTGATTTATTTTTGGCTATGCTGGGTTTTCATTGCTGCATGGGCTTTTCTTTCATTGCTGTGAGCAGGAGCTATTGTCTAGTTGTCGTGCACAGGCTTCTCATTGCCGTGGTTTCTCTTGTGGACTACACTCTAGGGCATACAGGCTGCAATAGTGGTGGTGCATGGGCTCATTAATTATGGTTCCCAGGTTCTGGAGCACAGGCTCAATAATTGTGGTGCACTGGCTTAGTTGTTCCATGGCATGTGGGATCTTCCCACACTAGGGACAAAACCTGTGTCTCCTACATTGGCAGGCAGATTCTTTACCACTGAGCCACCAGGAAGCCCCTGGGCAAGTCTTGTTTAGTGTGCAGTGCATAGACCTGAATAAAGCCAACTGCAATTTTTTAGAATGTGTATATGTACTCACATGCAAAAACATCTTTGTCAAACAAATAAGAACTTAGTTCTTTAGTTTTATTCAAAATGCAATGATATGTCACTGCAATAAATACACTACAATACAAAATAAAAACACTACAGTAAAACCAAAATGACATTCAAAAAGTCATTACAGCTTCCTCACCAAAGAAATTCTTTTGAAATTTCCAGTACAAAGTTGAATCTAATTCTATAAACCTATTTAATTAAATAATCCTCAGCACTTTCTACTGAGAATTTGCTCTCCCTCCTACCTTCCCAAAAGAAATATTAGACTTGGTAAACTTAATTTTGATAATGGTTTTCTGAAGTTTTCCTAAATTCCCAGCCAGGAAGAAGACACATGTATACAGAAGATAGGATTGGGAGAGGTGGAAAATCACATGTTATTAAAAATCAGTGAGTGGAAAAACAAACAAAGAAACAAACACAAAAAGACCCTACAGCAATGAGTGAGCATTCACTCCAGTGACAACAAAGAGATGAGCACAGTAATACCTCAATTCCCCCAGGAAATACCATCCACCAAGGAGCTCCTTCAATATTAAAAGTCAAAGGCTTGATGTAGAATGTCTGCTAAACCACCAGCACATCTTTGTAAATGAGACATCGTGTGAGTGAGAGTAGTCATGCTCAGATTAAAGTTCTAAAGAGGTTTTATAGAAAATATCCATGGGATGGACAAGGCTTGAAGCAATGGGACCATTCTGAAGGACATTTCAACATTCAGACAGGATAATTAGAGACTCGGCTTAGAGGCAGTATGAATAAATAGAACGGGGCAAATTTTAAAATATTTAGGAGACAAATTTGGTGGACTTGATAATGATTCAGATGTGAATCTAAGACAGAAATTGAAGGTACATTTTTTTTTTTTACCTTGAGTCATTAGGTAGACAGTGATGTGATAAACAATGGAAGAGGAACAACAGAATTTAGATAAAATAATTGAGTTCCATTTTGGACACATTGAAGGTAAGGTGTAAGAGACATATTAGTGTTGACATCTGACAGGAATTTGGATATATGGGCCTGGTGCTCAAGAGAAGATTTGGATAAGAGAAAAATTAGACTTTAGAATCAACTATATATAAATGGCATTTGAAAATACAAAAGATCATAAAATTCAAGGGAAAGGGTAGAGTAAAAACAGTGAGTCAATAACCAAAACTTTAGGAACATCAACACCTAAGAAGAAAGTAGTGGAAGAATATTTTCAAAGGAGAACAATAATGAAGTGATGGAGGCATAGGAGGTAAGCTATAAACATGTGCTGTCATGAAGTCAAACAATAAAAAAAAAGTGACCTGTGCTCATGAATTAGAAGAATTAAAATTGTTAAAATGACTGTACTACCCAAGGTAACCTGCAGATTCAGTGCAGTCCCTATCCAAATACCAATTGCATCTTTCACAGAATTAGAATAATTCTAAAATTTGTATGGAAACACAAAAGACCTTGAATAGCCAAAATAATCTTGGAAAAGAAGAATAAAGCTAGAAGTATCACACTCCCTATTTTAAACTATCTCGCAAATCTACAGTAAGTAGACAGTGTGGCACAGGCACAGAGACAGACACAGATCAGTGAGACAGAGCAGAGAGCTCAGGGATTCAGAAATGAACCCATACGGGTCAATTAATCCATGACACAAGAGGCAAGAACACACAATGGGAAAAGGCAGCCTTGTCAGTAAATGGATATATGGGCCTGGTGCTCAAGAGAAGATTTGGATAAGAGAAAAATTAGACTTCAGAATCAACCACATATAAATGACATTTGAAAGTATGAAAGATCATAAAATTGAAGGCAAAGCGTAGAGTAAAAACAGTGAGTCAAGAACAAAGACTTGAGGAACATCCACACTTAAGAAAGTAGTGAGGCAACCTAGATGTCCATCAGCAGATGAATGGATAAGAAAGCTGTGGTACATATACACAATGGAGCATTACTCAGCCATTAAAAAGAATGCATTTGAATCAGTTCTAATGAGGTGGGTGAAACTGGAGCCTATTATACAGAGTGAAGTAAGCCAGAAGGAAAAACACCAATACAGTATACTAACGCATATATATGGAATTTAGAAAGATGGTAACAATAACCTTGTGTACGAGACAGCAAAAGAGACACTGATGTATAGAACAGTCTTATGGACTCTGTGGGAGAGGGAGAGGGTGGGAAGATTTGGGAGAATGGCATTGAAACATGTAAAATATCATGTAAGAAATGAGATGCCAGTCCAGGTTTGATGCATGATACTGGATGCTTGGGGCCAGAGCACTGGGACGACCCAGAGGGATGGTATGGGGAGGGAAGAGGGAGGTGGGTTTAGGATGGGGAACACATGTATACCTGTGGCGGATTCATTTTGATATTTGGCAAAACTAATACAATTATGTAAAGTTTAAAAATAAAATAAAATTAAAAAAAAAAGTAGTGGAAGAAGATTTGGAAGAAAATGGTATTAGGAGCACACATGCAAAAAATAAAACTGTACTGCTTTCTCACACCAAATACAAGAACGAATTCAAAATGGATTAAAGATTTAAATGCAACACCTGAAACCATAACTCCTAGAAGAAAACACAGGCAATACGCATTTCAACACTGGTCTTAGTAATATTTCACTGGCTATGTCTCCTCAGGCAAGAGAAACAAAAACAAAAATAAACATGGGACTGCATCAAACTGAAAGCTTTTGTGCAGTTAAGGAGACTATCAACAAAACAGAAAGGCAACTTACTTACATGTGCAGACAACATATCTGATAAGGTGTTAATATCCAAACTATGTGAAAAATACATACAACTTAATATAAAAAAAAACTCAATTAAAAAATGGGAAGAGGACATAAATAGTCAATTTTCCAAAGAAGACATACAGATGGCCAGCATACACATGAAAACATAATGAGTATCACTAATCATCAGGAAAATGCAAATCAAAACCACAATGACATATCACCTCACATTTGTCAGAATGGCTATTATCAAAACGACGATAAATATTAAGTGTCAGCAAGGATATGGAGAAAAGGGAACCTTCATGAACTGATGGTGGGAATGTAAACTGGTACAGCTACTGTGGAAAACAATATAGAGGTTTCTCAAAAAACTAAAAACAGAACTACCACATGATCCAGCAATTCCACTTCTGAGTTTTTTTCTGAACAAACCAGAAACACTAATGCAAAAAGGTATATGCACCCCTACGTTCATGGCCATATTATTTACAAGAGCCAAGATATAGAAGCAACATAAGGGTCCACCAGTAGGTAAATGGATAAGGAAGATGTTGTATACACACAAAGGAGTATTATTTAGCCATCAAAGGATGAAATCTTGCCTTTTGCAACAATATGGATGGACCTAGCAGGTATGATGCTAAATGAAATAAGTCAGAGAGGGACAAACACTATATGATTTCACTTAGATGTGGAATCTAAATAAATAAATAAACAAACACAAATAAACAGTAGCAAAGTCACAGGTACAGAGAACAAGCAGATGGTTGCCAAAATGGAAGGAGGTAGGAGCAAGAGAGACATGGGGGAGAAAGATTAAGAGGTGCAAATGTTAGTTGCAAAAGAAACTAGACAAAAGTATGAAATGTAAAGTGTGGGGAATAGTTAATAATTATGCAATATCTTTGTACAGTGACAGATGGTAACAAGACTTAACATGGTGATCAATTTGTAATATATAAAGATACTGAATTACTCACTAATTCAACAATGTAAGTCAATTATACCTCTTCTCAGATGGTAAAATATCTGTCTGCAATGTGGGAGACCCAGGTTTGATACCTGGGTTAGGAAGATCCCTTGGAGCAGGGAATGGCAACCCACTCCAGTATTCTTGCCTGGAGAATTCCATGAGCAGAGGAGCCTGGCAGGTTAGTCCACGGTGTCACAAAGAATCAGACACAACTGAGTGACTAATAGATGTTGAGAGGGGAATGACAAAGAAGTTTTCACAACATAAGAATTGAAAATGACCCTTATATTGAGCAATTTGGCAATTAAGAAGTCTTTGGTAACTTAAAAGAAGGAGATTTATTAGTGATATAGCACTGAGAAACTACAGTAGACTAAGGACTGAATTCAAGCTGACCCAAGATCCATATGCATTATCAGTGATTTCTATGAGGTGAGAGTTAAGGAAAATATGACAAGGAAGGGCATACCTGAAGATTTGGGGCAACTTTTTCAAACATTTCATAATGTTTTCCCTTAGTGGTTGCAATCTAAAAGCCTCTTCCAAGCTCCATTCACCAACTCTACAGCTATAGTGATCCTCTATACTGTGGTCATACCCCTTGGATGTCAGGGCAGAATGAAAGGCTGCAGATCTCTGATGTATCAAGTTTTTAACCTCTTTTGGACCCTAGACTCCTTCAAAATGCTAATATAATTACACACACAACATTAGATATGATTTCAGGAGGTTCAAGGACCCTATGAAACAGAATTTGTCTTCATACATTGTTAGGACCCTCTTCTCTGGATAATGTTGTCCCAAGAGAAGGTAAATGATGGTAATAGTTATTCTGGTACTCTAGTACATGGTATAGCAGTATACTAGTATACTAGCACCAAGCATTTATATTTGATACATCAAATGTACACCATACTTTTTTGTTTTTTCTCCTATTTGATTCTCCCTAAACTCCACATTTTATAGATAAGGACAATGATGTTACTCATAGCTAGTGACAGATGCAGAATGTGATTCTAGGTACCCTAGCTTCGAATCTTCTACATACACACTTGGGAGCATATCACAGTATTTGGTAAATGCTATCAATATGTGAGTATTCATCACTGGAACTTACATCTGCATAGCTTTTCCAATGACACCATAGACTTACGTGACATGATTGCCTTACACAGCTAGTAAGTGGCAGAGATCTTGTCTGGTGATGCTGTATCACATGACTTTTTTCTTATTCCTGGCCCCAGCTGCTTGGAATAGAGCCCTGGATTACTGATCTTATCTTGGCTGTTTATTCAGTATTCTGAGCATCAACATGAGGCAATACACACCCAAGCTCAGATCAACTCTATCTTTCCTCTGCCTTTTATTTCCTCACAGAGCCAGGGATTTAATTGAATAGCCTCCTGAAAATGCATTTCTTCTTTCTTCCTCTCATTGTTTTAATTTATTGCCAAAGTGACTCCTTGGAAGTTCCATATTTCCTCTTTCAAGGACACAGAAGAGGGCAGCATAGGATTTCTTCCTTTGTAAATAAGGCTGCTCCTCTTCATTGTTCCTTATGCTCTTTAAACAGCCTCCATCCATCTATATTTAATTCTCATTGATTCTTGCTTAACTGTCTTGTTCTTCCCATACTCTTGAAAGTCCTTTTCCTCTGTAGAAACTGAGTTAATGTCTACTTACTCTGATAGCACAGGTAAACAAACTGCAAGAATGTTTAGCATGGATGCTCAGTTTTGCCCCTGCTCCCAGGATTAATCTCAATAGAAAAGTGGGGTGGGAGTAGAAGTAGGGAAGTGAGGTTCCTGTTTATCAAGGATAAAGAGACTGGGATTCAAGTTCAGTTCAGTTCAATTCAGTTCAGTCGCTCAGTCATGTCCGACTCTTTGCGACCCCGTGAATTGCAGCACGCCAGGCCTCCCTGTCCATCACCAACTCCCAGAGTTCACTCAGACTCACGTCCATCGAGTCAGTGATGCCATCCAGCCATCTCATCCTCTGTCGTCCCCTTCTCCTCCTCTCCCTCCCAGCGTCAGAGTCTTTTCCAATGAGTCAACTCTTCGCATGAGGTGGCCAAAGTACTGGAGTTTCAGCTTTAGCATCAGTCCTTCCAAAGAAATCCCAGGGCTGATCTCCTTTAGAATGGACTGGTTGGATCTCCTTGCAGTCCAAGGGACTCTCAAGAGTCTTTTCCAACACCACAGTTCAAAAGCATCAATTCTCTGGTGCTCAGCCTTCTTCACAGTCCAACTCTCACATCCATACAAGAGACCCTGGCATAAACCTCAATTTCAGCTTGTCCTAGCGGTGTAAACTTGAATGGGTCATGGTTCCTTTGTGGGCTCAGGTTCCTTGTCTGAAAAACAAAGTGGTCTGTACTAGGTGACCCCCAAAGTCCCTTTACATTTCCTTTCATAAATTAAATTTTATGGTGTTGATGTATCCATTGCATAATATTAGTACAATGTAAAATTATAGTCATGGTCAAGATGGTGTAGTAGAAGGATGTGTACTCATCTTCTCCTTTGAGAACACCAAAATGGAAACTTGCTGTTGAACAACCATCAACAGGAGGACGTTGGAAGCTACTAAAAAAAGATATCCCACATTCAAGGCCACAACGAGATGGCAGGAGGGGCAAAATCACATTAAAATAAAATCCAATACCTGAAGAGTAGGCAACCCACAAACTGTAGAACAATAATACCAAAGAAGTTCTTGTACTGCTGCAAAAGTTCTTGGCCCCACATCAGACTTCCCAACTTAGGGATTAGGCAAAGGGATGGGAATCCCCAGGGAATCTGACTTTGAAGGATGACAGAATTTGATTATAGAACCCCCAGAGGACTAAGGGAAACAGAGACTCTTGGAGGGCACAAACAAACTCTTGTGCACACCAGGACCCAGCCTTGTGTAATTCAATGATGCTATAAGCCATTTTGCACAGGGCCATCCAAGATGGACAGGTCATGGTGGAGAATCCTGACAAAATGTGATCCACTGGAGAAGGGAATGGAAAACCACTTCCATGGTCTTGCCTCAAGAACCCCATGAACAGTATGAAAAGGCAAAAAGATAGGACACCAGAAGATAAGCCTCCCACATTGCTAGGTGTCCAATATGCTACCAAGGAAGAGTAGAGAAATAGCTCTAGGAAGAATGAAGAGGCTGAGCCAAGGCGGAGATGATGCTTAGTTGAGGATGTGCCTGGTGGTGAAAGTGAAGTCGAATGCTGTAAAGAACAATGTTGCATAGGAACCTGAAATGTTAGGTCTGTGAATCAAGGTAAATTGGACATGGTCAAACAGGAGATGGCAAGGGTGAACATCAACACTTTAGGAATTAGTGAACTAAAATGGATGGGAAAGGGCAAATTTAATTCAGATGACCATAATATCTACTACTGTGAGCAAAAATCCCTTCAAAGAAATGTAACACACCTCATTGACAATAAAAAAAAGTCCAAAATGTAGTAGATGGAAACTCAAAAACCACATAATGATCTCGGTTCACTTCCAAGGCAAACCATTCAAAATCACAATAGTCCAAGTCTATGCCTCAACTATTAATGCCAAAGAAGCTGAAGTTGATCCATGCTATGAAGACCTACAAGGCCTTCTAGAACTAAGACTCCCTCAAAAAAAAGTGCTTTTCATCATAGGGTGACTGGAATGCAAAAGTAAGAAATCACGAGATACCTGGAGTAACAAGCAAGTTTGATCTTAGAGTACAAAATGAAGCAGGGCAAAGGCTAACAGTTTTGCCAAGAGAATTCACTGGTCATAGCAAACACTCTCTTCCAACATCACAAGAGAAGACTCTACACATGGACACCAACAGATGGTCAACACCGATATCAAATGGAGAAGCTCTATACAGTCAGCAAAAACAAGACCAGGAGCTGACTGTGGCTCAGATCATGAACTCCTTATTGCCAAATTCAGACTTAAATTGAAGAAAGTAGGGAAAACCACTAGACCATTCAGGTATGACCTAAATCAATTCCCTTATGATTAGACAATGGAGGTGACAAATAGATTCAAGGGATTAGAGGTGATAGACAGAGTACCTGAAGTACTATAGACAAAAGTTCATAAACCCAAACCACCACCTCTTCCCCCTAAAAATGCAAGAAGGTAAAGTGGTAGACTGAGGAGGCCTTACAAATTGCTGAGAAAAGAAGAGAGGTGATAGGCAAAGGAGAAAGGGAAAGATATGTCCAACTGAATGCAGAGTTCCAGAGAACAGCAAGGATATGAAAGCTTGCTTAGGAAAACAGTTGAAAGAAATAGAGGAAAACAATAGAATTGGAAAGATTTATGATCTCTTCAAAAAAATTAGATACCAAGGGAACATTTCATGCAAAGATGAGCCAATAAAGGACAGAAATGGCAAAGACCTAACAGAAGTAGAAGAGATTAAGAACAGGTGGCAAGAATACACAGAAGTACTATACAAAAAAGGTCTTAATGACCCAGATAACTATGATGGTGTGGTCACCCACCTAGAGCCAGACATCCTGCAGTGTGAAGTCAAGAGGGCCTTAGGAAGCATTACTATGAACAAATCTAGAGCAGATGATGGAGTTCCAGTTGAGCTATTTCAAATACTAAAAGATGATGCTGGAAAACCTCTGACCACTGGAATGGCCCTGTGAGAGTGAGAGGCCCTAGTAATGAAAGGTCTATTACAATTACTATTATTATCATTGTTATTATTATGATGATGATTTTCTCCATTGCCTACTTTTCTTAACTGTTTTCTCTCCATGTCTTTTTCTCTCTACTATAAAGGCTTTGACCCTTCCCAAACACAGCTCCTTCCCCATCCAACACTTCTTTATATATATGTTATTCTGCTGTATTAATAGAAACTATGTCTAGAATGAATAAAATGAAGGTTCTGCTCAATCTTCCCCCAACCAAGTAGGCTTTAGGACTTTGGCATCCACATCAGGGTCCCACACTCCAAGCATGTCAATGCCAAAAAACCCAATAGAGATGACCAGGATTGGGATGGGGTTGGAGGACAAAGCATTCTGGAAACAGTATAAAGAATTAGAAAAAAAATAGTCCCAAAAGGAGAACTTGGGTCAGTGAGTGTGAACATTTTACAAATAACATTCTGAGTATTAGACTTTGGCCAATGGCACCCCACTCCAGTACTCTTGCCAGGAAAATCCCATGGATGGAGGAGCCTGGTAGGCCACAGTCCATGGGGTTGCTAAGAGTTGGACACGACTGGGCGACTTCACTTTCACTTTTCACTTTCAGGCATTGGAGAAGGAAATGGCAACCCACTCCAGTGTTCTTGCCTGGAGAATCCCAGGGACGGGGGAGCCTCGTGGGCTGCCATCTCTGGGGTCGCACAGAGTCGGACATGACTGAAGCAACTTAGCAGCAGCAGCAGAAAGGAAACGGAATAAACAGTAGCCAGGCAGATGGAATGGGCTCCGGCAAACAAAGGTATTTGATAGGTTATTTCCCCTCTTCCTCTTCAGTCCATGGAGAACTGTTCACCCAAAGATTAATGCACTATTCCAAGTGGAAAAGAAAATTCTGGCATGGTTCCTGCACGTATTGGTATTCAAGAAGGCCCAATACAGAAAAATGACTAGGAATAGTCTCAGGAAGCTCTCAGTAGGGGAAGCTAATAGACTTGTCATTGGGGCCATTCTAGCTAAACCCAGCTAGACTGCAGTCTATGAGTGGCAATATCAAAATTTTCTCACTCCTTGCTGTTTAATCAATTGATTTATCAATTTTACTGACAAGACAAAAATGAAAAAAAAAAAAAAAAAACCAAGATGATGATCCTTTTAGGGAGATCAAAAGCCAGGATGGCACTCCATTAAGTTCATTCTCTCATCCCAAAGCAGAGCTAGAAATCACACAAAAGAAGCATCCTGACATATATACTCATGCTTCACTGTGTCTCTTCTTGCACCTCCCTGTTCTTGACTCTCTTGGCCATTGACTTTGCCACTCATTCACTCAATGTTTTCTTTCACTGTGTATTATCCCTTCCTAAACAACTTCTGCTTCTCATTTTACTACTCTATAATTAGTGATAATAACAGCTATAATTTTTAGATCATGTAGTTTGCTCTATGGCTTCTTCTCAGTGAATGTTATACATACATGTGTGTGTGTGTATATATATATACATACACACATATATACATATATGTATACACACACACACACATATATATATATTTGGGAAGCCCATATGTGCTTCCCAAGTAGTCTAGTGGTAAAGAATCTGACTGCCAATGCAGAAGACATAAAAGGTGCAGTTTTGATCCCTGAGTCAGGAAGATCCCCTTGAGGAAGAAATGGCAACCCACTCCAGTATTCTTGCCTGGAGAATCCCATGGACAGAGGAGACTTGCACACTACAGTCCATAGGGTTGCAAAGAGTCACACATGACTGAAATGACTTAGCACATGAGTATGTGTATGTGTGTGAATGTGTATATAATTATATGTGTGTGTGTGTGTGTAATTCAAAGACTATCTTTTTTGCCTATGAATTGACTCTGGTGCTAATTCTTTTGAAGATGAGGAAACTGGGGCTAGTATAGATTGGGTAGCTTGCCCAGAATCACACAGGTAGAAAGTGGTAAAGCCAAGTTTCAAAATGATCATCATTCCGACTTTAAAAGCCCAGACTTTTCCCCCGATCTATAATGTTTAACTAATTATTTATTTCTTCTCAATAATAATTCTGATGATTTTTATTCTTCTCAGGGTACCTTGGTTGATCCCTAAAATCCCATCAGCCATGCTCCCCCATTATCCCTCTGCCCACATCTTCTCTATCCTTGTAAGCCAGTCTTGGATAATAGAAATCAAAGAGCTATAAATTAGAGGAATTCAAGACAAATTTTGTAGGGCAAGCTGTCCCAAGGCCACGTGATGGTTATCTTGGAGAAGATTCATTCTTGGGTATTGCCTAACATAGGGGTGGGATCCAAGAGTTTGGAGATCTTTCTCTTCTCATCTTACCACAGTGTATATTTCCCACAGGGTTGCTGGTTTTATGAGTAATGAGCAGATTTACTTAAGCTATAAAAATAAAGTTAGTTCAAGTTATTATTCCAAAGAAACCTGGAACAGGGTCATGCCTGATTTGGTTTCCAAGGAGAAAAATGTATTCGTGATATGTCAGAACTCAGCTCCTGGTGGACCCACACATATGTGCAGGCACACATATTCACAAACACACACATATACCTCCTAAACCTGAAGCGATTTTCCAAGAAAAACAGATAAAGAGGATCTTCATTACCAGAAGCTGGGAGTGAGTCAGTGCTGGGTGGAATAACTAAGCAGGCAGTCTTAGTAGGAGGAGTGCCAGGGCATGTGAAGAACAAGCAGCAAGCTCAGCCACGGCAACCTTGGAAAGTTGCCTGGGACCTTGCAAACCATTTTAACTAACACATATATTCCAGTAATTTAAAATGTTAGTTTAATATTTTGAAAGAACTCAAACCAAAAATTATGAAATTAACTTTAGGTATTATGACCTCATTAAGAAATAAACATATATCATCTCAATCTTATATAAGGTAAATAAGTTTGAAATGAAACTTAGATCATGTTTTTAAGTCAAAGAGCACAGGTACAATACAGATGAAATAGCAACTTTCTATTGTCTAGATTTAGTTTTTTCATGAAAAATGTTTTATTTAATGGAAATATTTCCATTTCCAATTCTAGTCACTCTCTCCTGAACCTCTATGGATGTCAAGTTTACAACAAAAGCCCCAGGTGTGGGTACCAAAGTCCAGTGAGGGGGTGGGTGATAGTGGAGCAGGATCTTCTCTCTCCCTTATTCTTTACACTCTATTACATTTATATAACAAAAGATATGTAACAATGGAAGTATAAATAAAGAATATTGCTTCAAAGGAACAACAAAGCCTCGCCTAGTCTGTGTGTGTTAAGTCTCTTCACTTGTGTCTGACTCTGTGTGACCCTATGGATTACAGCCCACCAGGCTCCTATGTCCATGAGATTCTCCAGGCAAGAATACTTGGGAGTGGGTTGCCGTGCCCTTCTCCAGCGGATTTTCCTGACCCAGGGATCAAACCCACGTCTCTTCCAGCTCCTGCACTGGCAGGCAAGTTCTTTACCACTAGTGCCACCTGGGATGCCTTTGTCTATTAATGAGTAATTTGCAGAGGTAAGACTACTGAGGGGCTTCCCTGGTGGCTCAGCAGTGAAGAACCCACCTGCCAATGCAGGAGGTGTGTTTTCAATCCCTGGATCAGGAAGATCCCTTGGAGGAGGAAATAGCAACTCACTCCATGGACATGGGACATATAAGTCCTATGGACAGAGGAGGCTGGTGGGTACAGTCCACAGGGGTCACAAAAGAGTTGGACACCTTAGGGACTAAACAACAAGGCTACTGCAAGGACAGGGCATGATCAGGGAAGGGCAGGTTGCCCAGTGAGAACAAGTTAGAGACGTAGCAGAAGTGATCAGCTGGGAACAGCTGATCAAGACTGTCATATCTAAAAATAGGAAATTTAATCCTGCAGGTGAAGAAATCTGACTGGATTTTTGGAAAAGGATCAACATGACCTGATTTGTATTTTGGAAAATTCATACTAACCGTAGGTAGAGAACAGAGTTAAGGGGAGAAATTGAAAGCAGGAGAACTAATCAGAAGGCTGGAGCAATGATCCCTGTAGGAGGATAAACTTCATGAGAATACTTGGTACTCCCAGTGTTTGGCTGCTGTATGTATTCTCAGGACCTTAGAAAAGCAAAATGGTTGTCTGAAGATGCCTTACAAATAGCTGTGAAAAGAAGAGAAGAAAAAAGCAAAGGAGAAGAGGAAAGATATACCCATTTGAATGCAAAGAGTTCCAAAGAATATCAAGGAGAGAAAAGAAAGCCTTCCTCAGTGATCAGTGCAAAGAAATAGAGGAAAACAATAGAACTGGAAAGACTAGAGATCTCTTCAAGAAAATTAGAGATAACAAGGGAACGTTTCATGCAAAGATAGGCTTGATAAAGGACAGAAATGGTATGGACCTAACAAAAGCAGAAGATATTAAGTAGAGATGGCAAGAATACACAGAAGAACTGTACAAAAAAAGATCTTCACGACCAAGATAATCAAGATGGTGTGATCACTCACCTAGAGTCAGACATCCTGGAATGTGAAGTCAAGTGCGCCTTAGGAAGCATCACGATGAACAAAGCTAGTGGTAGTGATGGAAATCCAGTTGAGCTATTTCAAATCCCAAAAGATGATGCTGTGAAAGTGGTGCACTCTACATGTCACAAATTTGGAAAACTCAGCAGTGGTTACAGGACTGGAAAAGGTCCATTTTCATTCCAATCCTAAAGAAAGGCAGTGCCAAAGAATGCTCAAACTACCACACAATTGCACTCATCTCACACGCTAGTAAAGTAATGCTCAAAATTCTCCAAGCCAGGCTTCAGCAATATGTGAACCGTGAACTTCCAGATGTTCAATCTGGTTTGAGAAAAGGCAGAGGAACCAGAGATCAAATTGCCAACATCGGTGGCATCATTGAAAAAGCAAGAGCATTTCAGAAAAACATCTATTTCTGCTTTATTGACTATGCCAAAGCCTTTGACTGTGTGGATCACAACAAACTGTGGAAAATTCTGAAAGAGATAGGAATACCAGACCACCTGACCTGCCTCTTGAGAAACCTGTATGCAGGTCAGGAAGCAACAGTTAGAACTGGACATGGAACATCAGACAGGTTCCAAATAGGAAAAGGAGTACATCAAGGCTGTATATTGTCACCCTGCTTATTTAACTTATATGCAGAGTACATCATAAGAAATGCTGGGCTGGATGAAGCACAAGCTGGGATCAAGATTGCTGGGAGAAAGATCAAAAACCTCAGATATGCAGATGACACCACCCTTATTGTTGGGGGCCAGAGTGAGGTACTCCGCCCATGGCAAAGGTCATGAGGAAGGAGGCTCGACATACGCAAAGGCGGGATTGAGCCTCAGGAGTCCCCCTGGAAATCCTCGAGCGTCTACCCCCATAACCAGAGCCTGCCTACTTTACTACTTTGTGCTCTTACCTACACCTCTGACTTTGCGGGGGGCTGTCCCCCACCACCTCTTTCGGAGAAGGAGTTAACCTAGAGCTCCAGTCAATAAAAACTCTTGGGTGTGACAAGAGTGTTTTAACCTACAAACTCCTCTGAAGGTTCTCTAGCCTGCCTGACAGGCTCGTCCGGCCACATGTGATTGCTCACAGCCTCCCAACCGTGAGAGGCACGAGATGCTTTAAACCCGCTAAAAACAGGTTCTTTAGAGAAGTTAGAAAACTATTAGTATAAGTATAATGGGCTGATTAGAAATTGTGTTGGTGAAGGGTTTTTCATTTGTTGAGCTAACGTTTGTTGCTAAGTCTCCATATCCCCTGCCCTTACACACATTAATGAATATATAGAAGGAATAAGTATTAACCTTTGATATTAATCACGTTAGACCTTAGGCTAAGTAAATTCTTTCCTTAACTAAAACCTACTACACCCTGACCCTGTAGGAATGTAACTTTATTTGGGTGGCGTCTGTTTTGAGAATAATCAGCCCTGGAGAAATAAGTGTCCTGGTTGATTGACCGCTGTCACAAGGAGAGGGTCGTAAATTGTCAGCAGGCCCCCCTGGCCAGAAGATGATGTAACACCCCTAAGACCTCTGTATGAAGCACCTGACTTTGATAAAAGTCAGGACTGCTGACCCCGCGTGACTTTTGCATAACATCTCAGTGTATAAAAGTAGACCATGGGAAATAAAGAATTCGGATCAGTTTCTCGAAATACTGGTCTCCCCATGTCGCTCTCTCTCTCACTCTGGCTGAGTCTCCACCTGGAGCGCGGAACCCACCATGCTTACTAATTATGCCTGGGCTTCTAAGATCCGACCGGGGAGGCCTCAGTGTCTCCTCTCCTTCGGGAGAACGGAAGGACGCCTGCGGCCTACGTAAGTGGTGCAAACTTCTTGTCTTGAAGTTTTATTGGTCTCCCGCGTAAACCAAGCTACTCAGCCTCTTTTCTCCACTGAATTTTCCTACTGAGCTATCCTTATTCTATTACTCTTTATATCTTTAATTAATATTTAATTAAGCTATTGTATCCTGATCCTCGCCTATGCCGTCTCTCCTTCGAATACCCTGGATCAGCCGGGGCTGGTCCCTGGCACCTTATGGCTGAAAGTGAAGAACTAAAGAGCCTCTTGATAAAAATGAAAGAGGAGAGTGAAAATGTTGGCTTAAAGCTCAACATTCAGAAAATGAAGATCATGGCATCTGGTCCCATCACTTCCTGGCAAATAGATGGGGAAACAGTGGCTGACTTTATTTTGGGGGGCTCCAAAATCACTGCAGATGGTGACTGCAGCCATGAAATTAAAAGACCCTTACTCCTTGGAAGGAAAGCTATGACCAACCTAGACAGCATATTTAAAAGCAGAGACATTACTTGTCAACAAAGGTCTGTCTAGTCAAGGCTATGGTTTTTCCATAGTAGTAGTCATGTATGGATGTGAGAGTTGGACTATAAAGAAAGCTGAGGGCCAAAGAATTGATGCTTTTGAACTGTGGTGTTGGAGAAGACTCTTGAGAGTCCCTCGGACTGCAACAAGAATCAACCAGTCCATCATAAAGGAGATCAGTCCTGGATGTTCATTGGAAGGATTGATGTTGAAGCTGAAACTCCAATATTTTGGCCACCTGATGCAAAGAGCTGACTCATTTGAAAATACCCTGATGCTTGTAAAGATTGAGGGTAGGAGGAGAAGGGGACGACAGAGGATGAGGTGGTTGGATGGCATCACTGACTCAATGGACATGAGTTTGTGTAGACTCTGGGAGTTGGTGATGGACAGGGAGGCCTGGCATGCTGCGGTCCTTGAAGTCTCAAAGAGTCAGACACGACTGAGCGACTGAACTGAACTGAAAACATAGGACGTGCTCAACAAATAATTCCTAAGCAAAAAGTGACCTCCATTTATATCCAGGATGGAAGTGAAAGAGACAAATTGATTAGGCAGCCAAATGTCTGGCAATGAGACCCCATTCATCCTTAGGTTTCAAGATACCTTTTTTAATCCAGATCATTATTCAATCTGTGCTGGCCAGGTGTCTAGACTAAGCTACTTTTTATTGAGTATTTATCTTGTCTAGACCCCTATGCTTAACATTACTGTGCACACATGATCTCATTTAATCTCTTTTTTAAAAAGACCCTAGGAATTAGGTATTATTATTCCCTGATGCTAGGACAGATTGAAGGCAGGAGGAGAAGGGGATGGCAGAGGATAAGATGGTTGGATGGCATCACTGACTCAATGGAGATGAGTTTGGGTAAACTCTGGGAGTTGGCGATGGACAGGGAGGCCTAGCGTGCTGTGGTCCATGAGGTCATGAAGAGTTGGGACATGACTGAGCGACTGAACTGAACCGAAGTGATTCCCAATTTATATGTGGACAAAGTGAGTATCTGCTGCAGGTCATGAAGCTACTAAGTTACATCAGGATTTGATCACAAAACTGACTCTGAAGCCTAAGATTATTTCACTATACTGAGAAGAGCATGTGTCACTTGTTTTGCTAAACGGGGGATTTTATGTATCCCATTTCCATACACATTGCAAGAGGCTTTTACCTCACAACCTCAACAAACAGTAGCAGCACACTTCAGAAATTTGTGCAAATGCATTTTTAATAAACTGCCTCAAGTTTTTCTGTATGCCTTAATAAGCTTTTGTATCCTCAGGAGGCCTTATTAGATAAAGATAAGATATTTTAGAAAATCCCCTATCTCTAACTACTCTAAGATGCACTAATTATTTTAAAATTTTCCTAAAAATCTCAGGCAAAAGTCTTATTGTTCATGTTGGCTTAATGAATATAAATGCTACCCCTTCCCTTATGAAATAGCTTTGGAGGAACTTATACAAGTACTGAAGACGAGGTGAACCAAGAAAATTCTTTAAATACATAATAGACTCTAGTTAGCCCTGCCACAAGTCCTATCTGGCTATAATTCTACCCTTTGTCTTTGTATTGCTGAAGTTATTTGAAAATGTATTGCTTTTCTATACTGGAAATGCTATTTTACACTGCTTTGTTTCAACTAGGGCTGTGAAATAGAAACATAATATTCTTTCCCTCCCATCTAGCTATTGCTCTTTCCTCTTTAGAAAATGAATTTTTCACCTATCATTTCAAAGTACCCTGCCAAATGGTGTCCAGCTTGTGGCCCAAGTACATCCCCCGAACACAGGAAAGATGTCTCTCAGGAACAAAAAAGCAACAACATTTCATCAAATCCATGTAATTGCTTTTAAAATGACTATTTTTTTTATTAGCAGTCTTTTCATTGCTGTCATAGGATGATCATACTCTATCTGAGATGTCTCTCTTATTTTTCATTTGCGTGTTGAGAAAATATTTCAGTTATAGAAATATGCAGTTGAAAAAAAAAAGAAATATGCAGTTGAGTTACAAAGACAGTTCTTATTCACCCACAGTCAACTCACCATTTCAAAATTTGATGGAAAAGAGAAAGAGTAGAATAAATTTTACTTCTATTCAAAGCCATATGAAATAAAGGTCTTCCCTGGTGGCTCAGATGCCAAAGAGTCTGCCTTCAGTGCAGGAGACTCAGGTTCGATCCCTGGGTCAAGAAGATCTCCTGGAGAAGGGAATGGAAACCCGCTCCAGTATTCTTGCCTGGAGAATTCTGTGGACAGGCAACTGGTGGGGCTACAGTCCAGGGGGTCATAAAGAGTCAGACAAGACTGAGTGACTAACACACACACACACACACACACACACACACACACACACACATGAAATAAAAAGGTTGTGAGGGAAATTAAGTCAACTGGTTGTATCTACAGGGGCACAGAACTCTGTGCTTATTTTATCTGTAAAATATGGATAATAATGATAATATTATAGAGTTTTATGAAGATGAAATGCTGTATGTGAAAATGCTTTGCACACTTCTTATTAACCAGGAAAAAATAAACAGATAATAGAAATAGTAGTAGTTTTTGTTATTGCTGTTGCTATCTTAAGGAAAATATTAAACCTTCACTCTTTGTCATTTACTGATCATATATAACACAGTCTCCCATGGATGAAGCTGTTAGTGTAGTGAGGAAGACAGGTAAAGAGTTAACTACTTTGTAATGTAATAACTCTTACAATAGATTTTTTTCTAGAGTACAAGAAAAACATCTACTTCTGCTTTATTGACTATGCCAAAGCCTTTGACTGTGTGGATCACAACAAACTCTGAAACATTCTTAAAGAGATGGGAATATCAGACCATTCTACCTGTCTCCTGAGAAATCTGTATGCAGGTGAAGAAGCAACAGAACTGGACATGGAACAACAGACTGATTCCAAATTAGGAAAGGAGTATGTCAAGGCTGTATATTGTCACCCTGCTAATTTAACTTCTATGCAGAATACATCATGTGAAATGCTGGACTGGATGAAGCACAAGCTGGAATCGAGATTGCCGGGAGAAATATCAATAACCTCAAATATGCAGATGACACCACCCTTATGGCAGAAAGTGAAGAAGAACTAAAGAGACTCTTGATGAAGGTGAAAGAGGAGAGTGAAAAAGTTGGCTTAAAGTTCAACATTCAGAAAACGAAGATCATGGCATCTGGTCCCATCACCCCATGGCAAATAGATGGGGAACAATGAAAAAAAGTGACAGACTTTATTTTCCTGGGCTCCAAAATCTCTGCAGATGGTGACTACAGCCATGAAATTAAAAGACACTTGCTCCTTAGAAGAAAAGTTTTGACCAACCTAGGCAGCATATTAAAAAGCAGAGACATTACTTTGCCAACAAAGGTCCATTTAGTCAAAGCTATGTTTTTTCCAGTAGTCATGTATGGATGTGAGAGTTTCATAAAGAAAGCTGAGCACCAGAGAATTAATGCTTTTGAACATGGTGTTGGAGAAGACTCTTGAGAGTCTCTTGGACTGCAGGGAGACCAAACCAGTCAATCCTAAAGGAAATACGTCCTGAATATTCATTGGAAAGACTGATGTTGAAGCTGAAGCTCCAACACTTTGGCCACCTGATGCAAAGAACTGACTCATAGCAAAAAGACCCTGACGCTGAAAAAGATTAAAGGTGGGAGGAGAAGGGGACGACAGAGGATGAGATGGTTGGATGGCATCATCTACTCAATGGATGTGAGTTTGAGCAAGCCTCAGGAGTTTGTGATGGACAGGGAATCCTGGTGTGCTACAGTCCATGTGGTCACAAAGAGTCGGACATGACTGAGTGACTGAATTGAACTGAAATCAAGACAAGGAGAACAAACCGTCTTTATAGGAACCTGTTAGTTCAGAGATGGTTCACATCTCTTCAGATCACTGAAGACCATTTATCCTTGTTTTTGCCACAGGCTAACTCCCTGAGGTAACAATTATGTTGCTTAATTTGGCCCTGGAGGAAGTCCTATATGAGAAATTTCCCTCAGGTTAAAAAACAAAAAAAAACAAACAAAAAAACACAAAACTTAGAATTAGTATGTTTCTTTCTGACAATAAGGGACATCATTCTTTCTGACAATAAGAACTATGTAGCCTACAATGTTGCCTTTGGTTTTTGGTGACTCAGAAACTTATAAGAGAGTTTTCTATTAATTCATGGCAACTTGGTTACAATTAATAAGGTGAATATTTTTCCTTTCTTTATTCATGTTCTAGTCAGAGAAGGCAATGGCACCCCACTCTGGTACTCTTGCCTGGAAAATCCCATGGACAGAGGAGCCTGGTGGGCTGAAGTCCATGGGGTTGCTAAGAGTCGGACACGACTGAGCGACTTCACTTTCACTTTTCACTTTCATGCATTGGAGAAGGAAATGGCAACCCACCCCAGTGTTCTTGCCTGGAGAATCCCAGGGTCGGGAGAGCCTGGTGGGCTGCCGTCTATGGGGTCGCACAGAGTCGGACACGACGGAAGAGACTTAGCAGCAGCAGTAGGGCTCCATTTTTTTAAAACAGGGGATGACAAAAGCAGGTAACTTTAATAATTATTCTATCATTTTATAAAATTAAGGATACAGTCTCATTTTTTCCCACATCCTAAATTTATTATTTTTGTGTGAAACATCATTCATTCATTTTCAACACTTAGAATGTACTACACTTTACCTATATTGAACATTGTCCCTTAGTAAAATGAGGGATGATGTAAACATATAAAATACAATGTGGCAATTAGTGTTACCATATATATATATACTCCTAGTGTTACAATATGATAATTACTACAATTATTTATAAGCTGTAAAAAATATGTATCAAATATGTCCCTTTACATTCACATGTACTGTAGGTTTGCTTTCTTGATGGGCAGCAAAATGCTGATGCCTGATTAATGTGATGTTCTGAAATGTATCTCAGAAACTTAAGTGCCTTGAAGCTTTGAGGGAATTAAGAGGTTTTACATCTGGACAGATCAGTGTACACACTTCCTTAGAAAGGACTCTCTGTCTTCCGTAATTCACAGGGATCTCTCTAACTCTGTATTCTGAGGGTTTCTGCTCAGATTAGACATAGAAGCCTGATCACATCTGGCACAGTGAGCAGCCACAGGAGACAGGTCCTCAACCTGAATGTGAGACTCAGGAGCTTGGGTTTCATTTACTTTGTACACTAAGCACCTTTAATCAAGCTTCTAAATTCAACTCAGTTTAATAACCATGTATTAAGCTTCTGTTTTTTCCTCCTGGAAGCAGAGCAATCAATAAGACCCCCAATTCAGAGTTTAAGATTAGCCAAGGAGTGCTCAGTCACTCTGTTGTGTCTGACTCTTTGCGACCCCATGGACTGCAGCCCACCAGGCTCCTCTGTCCATGGGATTTTTCTGGTAAAAATACTGGAGCAGGTATTCATTCCCCCTCCAAAGGATCTCCCTGACCCAGGGATTGAACCCACATCTCCAACATCTTCTGCTGGCTGGTGGATTCTTTACTACTGAGCCATCTGGGAAACCCCTAGCTGGGGAGACAGACACATATACAAATTTAGTACAGTGTGTGAAATTACAATTATAGTGGTGTGTCCAGAGTGTTTGGCCCATGGCAGGGCTCATAGTTTATTTGGGGAAGAACTCGGTGATGATGGCCAATGGATAATGAGAGGAGACAAAGAACAGCAGGGAAAGAGGTTGTGGGATCACCCACTTACCTACTTACCATCCAGTGCACAATGCCAAGATGGGGTCAGGCTCAGTGAAGCAGAATTTGTCCCAGGGACCCACTGAGGTAAGCAAGTGGCATGGATGTGGGATCCAAGTAGCAGGTGAGGCTAGAATCAAGCAGGAAGTAAATATCCTGGGAAATTAATTCATTCAGGGCAGTGCCGAGAGAAGATTCTACCTCTCTGGGGGATGTGATTGACCTAAATTTGGTATCAGAACTCCAGTCAAACAAGCTGGGATTCAGACTTGAATTATCTAGTCCTAGTCTTGGTGGCTCAGATCGTAAAGAATCTGCCTGAAATGGGGTAGACCCGGGTTTGATCCCTGAGTCAGGAAGACCCCCATGCAGAAGGGGATGGCTACACACTTCAGCATTCTTGCTTGGAGAATTCCATAATCAGATAGTCCTGGCAGGCTACACCGTCCATGGGGTCACAAAGAGTCAGACAGAACTGAATGACTAACACTTTCACTTTCAGAGGGAAAAATAGAGCGCTAGACAGTGGAACTGAGGAAGAAGTCCAGTTGCTTGTGTTAGAGAAAGGCTCTCCATGATCAGGCAAATTGCTGGCACCTAGCGTCATGCCCAGACATATTGAGGACTAAATTAGACACCATATGCTGGAAGTCTGAGACAAGTAATAAGCCTCCTGTTTGGAATAAGATTGGCATAGAATCTTAACCTGAAAGCCTTGAGATTTCAGAGGTATGGAAGGGATAAAGGCAGCATCAAATATATTTGTTGTCAAAACATTTTTGAAGGTTGATAAAAAGTGATTCTCAGCCTCTTTCCTATCAAGACAAAGAGGAATCTTTTTTTTTTTTCTCATTTGTCTGAAGTTATTAGCAAGAGACACCATCTCTGCCATTTTGTATGTTGAGTGTCACATAACTATGGTAATAGAAACTTGAGAAAGTGAAGAACTTCACTTTCTCCACTGAACTTTACTCATCTTCTACTTATATGTAGATTCGTGATTTTTTTGTTTTTTCTCTCAGGAGAGCCACAAGAAACCTGTCAGAAATATTCCAGCATATGCAAATCCTAACTAGACAGACAAAAATAATCTTTGCTCTGTTCCTTATGTGCTCTGTGGGAGTTTGGCCTTGTTTGCATGATTGATCGGTTTGTACGCTACTTTTCAAAATCATTTTTCAAGTGGAGACACAAAGTAGAAAACAAGAGAAGTATGTAGGTCTGGGCTGGGTGAAAGGCACCTCATTTAGGATAAGCCCTTTAACAACTTCTGAATATCCCTCCTTTACATATCAGATGGTCACTATCAGGAGGACTTCAGCAGTCTCAATTATATGGGCAATAGGAGATAGATGAAACTCCTCAAAGACAAACTTTTTTTTCCTGGTTGATATTACACTTCTATATCTAAAAACAGCAGATGGTATGCAAACTGCAAAATTCAGTTAGGATCTGAAACATTCTCAGGACCATTTCCCTTTGTACCCCAGGGTTTATGGTGCTTCTGACCCTTCCTCATGGGCCATTATTGCTGTCTTCTGCAGGAGCTTCCTCCATATCACACTTCAAGAAAGAACCTCCATCAATTTGGACTCTTCAGAGAGGTCCCCCTACTCTCCCAGTTCCAGACATAATGTGCTCCTTGTAAGTAAACCATATGAAACATAATTCTCTGCCATGGAACTCTGTTATCTGAAACCATCATCCTAAAACATTACTTTTTCTGGTTTTGTCTCTTCTCTATCTTCACCTCCACTGTCTCTGCCCAAGCTTCCTCGTCTCTACTTGTATCACTGAAGTATTAATAGTTCTTTCACTTCCCTCTCTGTGGCCATTATTCCGTCTTCTCCCTGCTTCCCCAACTCTTTCCTCCTCCCGACTGAAGCTTCTTATTCACTATTTCATTGATAGGGACTCCAAAGTGCAAACATGAAAATGCAACTTCCTTGATGAAAAAAATCACAACTACCCTTAATCACATGCTGAAGAAAGGAGAAAGGAAAATCAGCAGCACTTTTTTAGCATCTGCAATGTGTCAGACTCTTTGCTGGTCCTGTTTTATATATGCGTATGTATATAACTGCTCTACAACCTCACAACTATTTTTCAATATAATGTGTCATTATCTCAAATTTATTGTGAGGAAACTAAGGTTCATGGTGCTTACATAATTTACCCAAGGCCATATGGCAGGTAGACTCAGTACACAGCAGCTGAGCTCTGCAGGTATATATCTACTGCTATTTCTTTGCCACTATAAATTCTAGGCTCTGGAGGCATAGAGATGAATATGATATTTTTGCCACACCTGATTCTGAGAAGCCTATGATGAAGGAGACACTCACACTAACTAAATTATAATATGATGTGATAAGTACAAGGCTGAGTGGCAAAGACAGGGTTTGAATTTAAATCTCTCCCAATTAGACTACTGGTTGTGAATTTTTGCAAAGATGAGGAACTGTTAAATGTTAAAACTTTCCCCAAACTTTCACATGATAGTATTCCCCATTTTACTCAAGAACTATGAAATGGCAAAAGTTACAATCAATACAATGAAGCTTTCAAATGAATGTTCATTTTATTAATCACAACAGCAACTATGTCCATTTGATCCACATCTTTGTGAGAGGCACCGTTGGTCTGTGTACAGATAGTGAGTACCTAGCCACATCTAAATTTGAGACCCCTTTGCAATAATCTTATGACTCTCCCTGGGTCTTTAGCCTGTTCACTGGGGATAAGCACCTACATTATAGAAACCTCTGATACAATATCCCTCTTAACAGGGTTCTGCAGTGTTGACAATTAAAAGCCAGAGCAAAACATTATTTGTAGAGCATATGCCTTGGTTAGACTTTGTAAAGACTTTTGTCCCTCCTTTAACCCATCTGGGCAACCATGCACAGGAAAGGAAAAAGCAGAGAGGGAGGGAACGGCTGTTATTTAGTGTCTGTTCTGTGCCTCTGTGCTTAGTCACTTAGTCATGTCTGACTCTTTGTGATGCCATGGACTGTAGCCTCCCAGCTTCTCTGTCCATGGGGATTCCCCAGGCAAGAGTACTGGAGCGGGTTGCCATGCCTTCCTCAGGAGATCTTTCCAACCTAGGGATCAAACCCAGGTCTCCCACATTGCAAGCAGATTCTTTACCATCTGAGCCACCAGGAAAGCCCAAGAATACTGAAGTGAGTATCCTATCCCTTCTCCAGGGGAACTTCCTGACCCAGGAATGGAACTGGTGTCCCGTGAATTACAAGTGGATTCTATGCCAGCTGAGCTAGGAGCCAGGTAAATCCCTGAATGGTCCAACTCTCACATCCATACATGATACTGGAAAAACCATAGCTTTGACTATATGGACCTTTGTTGGCAAAGTGATGTGTCTGTTTTTTAATACTTTCTAGGTTTGTCATAGCTATTCTTGCAGGGAGCAAGTGTCTTTTTACTGTGTGACTGCAGTTTTCACTGTCCACAGTGATTCTGGAGCCCAAAAAAATAAAATCTGCCACTGTTTCCAGTTTTTCCCCATCTATTTTAAGCCAGCTTTTCACTCTCCTCTTTCACCTTCATTAACAGGCTCTTTAGTTCCTCTTTGATTTCTGCCATTAGAGTGATATCATCCTCATACCTGAGGCTGTTGATATTTCTCCAGGCAATCTTTATTCCAGCTTGTGATTCATCTAGCACAACATTTCACATAATGTACTCTGCATATAAGTTAAACAAACCGGGTGACAAGACATAGCCTTAATGTACTCCTTTCCCAATTTTGAACCAGTCTATTGTTTCATGTTGAGCTCTAACTGTTGCTTCTTGACCTGCATACAAGTTTCTCAGGAGACAGGTAAGGTGGTCTGGTGTTCCCATCTCTTTAATAATTTTCCATAGTTTGTTGTGATCTATACAGGCAAAGGCTTTAGTGTAGTCAATGAAGCAGAAGTAGATGTTTTTCTGGAGCTCCCTTCCTTTTTCTAAGATCCAGTGGATGTTGGCAATTTGACCTCTCGTTCCTCTGCCTTTTTTGTTTTAATTTTATTGCAGGATATTTGTTTTACAATGTTGTGTTGGTTTCTGCCATGCATCAACATGAATCAGACACAGGTATACATATGTACCCTCCTTCTTGAATCTCCTTCCCATTTCCCACCCTGTTCCACCCCTCTGAGTTGTCACAGAGCACCAGGTTGAGCTCCCTGTGAGTGAAAGTCACTCAGTCATGTCTGACTCTTTGTGACACCATGGATTATACAGTCCATGGAATTCTCCAGGCAAGAAAACTGGAGTGGGTAGCCTTTCCCTTCTCTAGGGCATCTTCCCAACCCAGGGATCGAACCCAGGTCTCACATTGCCCGCGGATTCTTTACCAGCCGAGCCACAAGGGAAACCCTGACTCCCTGTGTCACACAGCAAATTCCCACTGGCTATCTCTTTTCCACGTGGTAATGTTTATGTATCCATGCTACTCTCTCCATTCGCCCACCCTCTCCCTCCCACACTGTGTCCACAAGTCCGTTCTCTATGTTTGCGTCTCCATTGCTGCCCTGCAAATAGTTCATCAGTACCATCTTTCTAGATTCTACACATATGTGTTAATATACAATATATGTTTTTCTTTCTGACTTACTTCACTCTGTACAATAGGCTCTAGGTTCATCCATCTCATTAGGACTGACTCAAATGCATTCTTTTTTAAAGCTGAGTAACATTTCATTGTATATATGTACCATAATTTCTGTATCCATTCATCTGTCGATGAATATCTAGGCTGCTTCCATGTCCTATGCTATGCTAAGTCGCTTCAGTCATGTCTGACTCTGTGCAACACCATAGACAGCAGCCCACCAGGCTCCCCCGTCCCTGTGATTCTCCAGGCAAGAACACTGGAGTGGGTTGCCATTTCCTTCTCCAATGCATGAAAGTGAAAAGTGAAAGTGAAGTCACTCTGTCGTGCCCGACTGTCAGCAACCCCACGGACTGCAGCCCACCAGGCTCCTCCGTCCATGGGATTTTCCAGGCAAGAGTACTGGAGCGGGGTGCCATTGCCTTCTCCGTTCCATGTCCTAGCTATTGTAAAAAGTACAGAAAGGAACACTGGGGTACATGCGTCTCCTTCAGGTATGGTTTTCTCAAACTATATCCCCAGTAGTGGGATTGTTGGGTCATATGGTAGTTCTAGTCCTAGTTTTTCAAGGAATCTCCATATGGTTCTCCATAGTGGTTGTATCAATTTACATTCCCACCAACAGGGCAAGAGGGTTCCCTTTTCTCCACATCCTCTCCAGCATTTATTGTTTGTAGAACCCTCAGAATGGGAGAAAATAATTGCAAACAAAACAACTAACAAAGAATTAATCTCCAAAATATACAAGCAGCCCATGCACCTCAATACCAGAAAAACAACTCAATCAAAAAATGGGCAGAAGACCCAAGCAGACATTTCTCCAAAGAAGACATACAGATGGCCAACAAACATATAAAAAGATGCTTAACATTGCTCATTATTAGAGAAATGCAAATCAAATCTATGTATCACCTCACACCAGTCAGAATGGTCATCGTTTAAAATCCTCTGCCTTTTCTAAACCCAGCTTGCACATCTGGAAATTCTTTGTTCATGTACTGTGGAAGCCTAGCCTGAAGGATTTTGAGCAGTACCTTGCTAACATGTGAAATGAGCAAAACTTTATGGTAGTTTGAACATTATTTGGCATTGCTTTTCTTTGGGATTGGAATGAAAACTGACCTTTTCCAGTCCTATGGCCACTGCTCAGTTATCTAATTTTGCAGGTATATTGAATGCAGCACTTTAACAGCATCATCATTTAGGATTTGAAATAGCTCAGCTGGAATTCCATCACCTCCACTAATTTTGCTCATAGTAATGCTTCCTAAGGCCCACTTGACTTCACACTCCAGGATGTCTGGCTCTAGGTTAGTGACCACACTATTGTGGTTATCCAAATCACTAAGATCTTTTTTGTATAGTTCTTCTGTGTATTATTGCCACCTTTTCTTAATTTCTTATGTGTCTCTTAGGTCCTTGCTGTTTTCTGCTGGAAGAGATCTTAAAGGCCATCTAATCTGATCTTCCTACTGGGGCAAAAAGCCAATTTCCATAGTCAATACTCATTCATTCTCAGATTGAATACCTCTAATGATAAGGAGTTTACTGTCTTATACAGGAATTCATTCATTCTTTAACAGTATTAATTATTAGGAATGTCACAATATATATATTTATATCATGTCTCCCTACTAGTACTATTCTTGTCCTCTGAAATTGTACTATTTGCATGTATTTTCTCCCTCAAATGACGTCCTTTCAGCTATCTGATAAGACTGAGAAATTAAGCAGTCATTTACAAAAGGCATTGTGGGACCTTAGGAACGCCCACTGATTTCTAGGATCAAAGCTGAGAAGGCAGATTTAGCTGCAGAGGCAGCTGGTAGAAGCAGTTAGGTTCGGTAGCCAAGAGACTGGCAAATGTGAGCTGAACCCTAGAAGGCACCAGAACTCCAGGTGATGGAAAGCAACAGAGGGTGCCGAGGTGGCACTTTACCCTTATGGCAGGGCAAGGCAGCACAGGCAAAGATATGGTGTTAAAAAGAGCAGTCCAGCAACCTTGAAGGATAAAGTGCAAAATAGGACATAGAATGGTAAAGGTGAGGCTAGGCAGGCAGTCAGAAAACTGAGTGTCAGAGGGGTGAAGTGTTTGCCCAAGTTTATACAGCTAGGCAGGGGAAGAGGCCGCTCTAGTCAAGATCTGGGCTCAAGTCTGTTTTGCTAGTCGAATAGTCTTGATACTATCTCATGGTATCTCCCTGTCAGCTCACCCTCAGTACAGCCTCAAAGTGATGATTCAAAGATGACAAATCAGATTGAGCTTTGTATACTCACTAGAACCTTTGCAATAGGGTGGTCCCTCCATTAGCCTCCATGGTTAACTCCTAAAACAGTTTCCCACCGCGCGCCTGACCCCACCTCTGCTTGTAACCACAAGAGCACTCAGATCTCAGAGCTTCTGAGTTGGAGGCCCTCCCAGAAACTGCAGAACTCCCTTTTCTATGATGTGCAGGATTATCAGCTGCTGTGGGTCAACATGTCCTCCTGTAAATATATTATTTAACCAGTCAGTCTTGTGGGTATGAAAGCATTTTTAAAGCTGATTTTCCGTATCTCTCTTCCAATCAGTTTGTTTTAAGTTTAACTTTAGAAAAATTCAATTTTTATTGTTCTAACTTACTGGGAAGCATCTCATTTTCCTCATTTTATAACATCTAAGCAAAGCTCAGGCTTTGCTATCAAAAGAGATACAACAAAAATAAAAGTAGGAATGCCTTCTTGACAAAACTCATGCCATTGACATGGATTCCAACTGACTTTGTCAGTTCCACTTCTTGCCACTGCCCCTGAGAACAGCCCCAGTGGACTCAATCCCTTGTTCCATCTCAAAGGCCTTAGAATGGCTGAAGTTTCTCCTAACTGATTCTCTTGTCAAGGTTGGTGATTTGAGATAGTGACATTGCCAAAGTTGCACAGAAAATGAGCATCAAGGGAGAGAGGTTAGAATCTTTGGATTTTGCCATGGTTTTACCTTGAATGATGATATTCATGAGAGCTGTCAAAAAAGGGATGGAAGAAGGAAATGAATGCCCCACGTAAAGATTACCTGAACAAATGATTCCTACATGGTTACTATGGGCAACAGACTCAATATAAACATAAAAGAAAACCTCCCACCACATAGCCATGCCCAGAGTCCTTAAATAAGTAGAATATTTACTATTCCCAGCAGAGTTAATGGAAGTGACTACACTGAAAAATCAGTTAATTTCTGGGCAGTGTTTTTAATTCAATTCTTCCTGATCACTTTCTTGGGGGTCATTCAATCAGCACAAAAGCTTGGCTGTCAAAGATTCCAAAAATACTCCTTTGTCACAGTGCTGAGCAAGACAGATGGGTTGTTTTCTATTGGCCAATCTAACAATAATTCCATACTTTCCTTTGAAATCCTTGAAACTATTTATTTTTTGTTTAGGTAAGGGGTGAAAAGGAATCTTGCCTCCTAATTTAAAAGTAGCTTCAAAACATTTGAGTTAGTTTTTTTTTTTTTTTCCTGTTTTTCTTTTTAAGGCAACCAGAAAAGAAAGAAAAAAAAAAAAAAAACTTAACTAGATAAGCATGAAGCAAGGCTGGATAATAAATATCTGGCCCACATATAACTATTAAAGATCACTGGTCCTCTTTTAAATTAAACGCAGGAAGGTCACCTTGATTACATCCCAGACACATTCTCAAATAGCTATAGGCTTTGGTTGTCACGTCCAGAACCCATTAAGGATGAAATGAACCAGAGCTTGGAAACTAAACAATGAATCTCTAAAGAACTGAAATATGCTTCCTTGCTCCCTTTTGCTTTTGCTGGTCACACTTGCCTGTATGAAACTGCTTCCCTGTTTCTCCAATCCCTATCCACCATTATGTAGTGGAATGAGCTTGGATCTTGTCATCATGAACACTTAATTTGAAGCCTAACTATACTGCTTGCCAGCTACTTGCTTTGGGTAAGTTGCTTAACCCCTTTTAGATTCAAATTCTCCCTTAGTAAAAGAGGAATAAGAATAGCTATTGCTGAAGATTATAGAGAAGATTAAACTAGAAAACATCTATGACAGAGTTTAACACAATTCTTAGCATGTAGCATGTGCTCAGTTAAATACTACTCTTCTTCCCTCTTCCCACCATATTAGCCACCTCAACATCCACTGGTTCTTCTAAGAATACAGCAAATCTATCGTCAGCAGATATGATGCCTTGGTATTAGAAGAACCCTCCTCTGTTCTACTGTGTTATTCTCCTCAGAGAGGGCTGGCTTTTGGGGCTATAAAAAAGGTAGATTTTGTATCTCAGCTCCTCTTATTCCAAGCTGTGTGAAATCAGGGAAACCACTGAACTTTTCAGAGGTTCTGGTTTGTCATCATTAAATAAAATTGTTATCTATGCCATAGATTTGATGTGCTGTGAAGATTAAATAAATGGAAAGCATGTTGTGGAGAACTTGACCTATCACAAACAAACTGTAGCTTTTACAGCTAATTACTAATAATCCATTATAGTTCCTTTGTCTGCCCAGTCTAAACTAAATGTAAAGGGCAGAGAAAAAAAAAAAAAAACACCCCAAACAGAAACACTTTTTCCTTGTCCTCCAGAAGCTCACAGTCAGGAACAAAGAGTTCAGTAAAATAAGTGCTAAAGTATACTGGGGGAGGGAATATAAATAAATTTAGAGAGCTCTCACACAGTGCACTTAGTTCTCAAGGAGTTTCATTGCACAGTAAACCATGAAATAACCATTCTGGCTTCATAAAATATTTTTGTTTCAAAATAAAAAGCAGTTAAATCTAAGCATATTAACTGGATCTAACAGTTACATCCAACTCTGCAATAATGGGATTCCCTTTTCAACATCTTCTATCATTGACAGAGTTCATTGCCTTCAGTTCAGTTCAGTTCAGTTGATCAGTCGTGTCCAACTCTTTGCGACCCCATGAATGCAGCACACCAGGCCTCCCTGTCCATCACAAACTACCAGAGTTCACCCAAACCCATGTCCATTGAGTTGGTGATGCATCCAGCCATCTCATCCTCTGTCATCCCCTTCTCTTCCTGCCCCCAATCCCTCCCAGCATCGGAGTCTTTTCCAGTGAGTCAACTCTTTGCATGAGGTGGCCAAAGTACTGGAGTTTCAGCTTTAGCATCAGTCCTTCCAATGAACACCCAGGACTGATCTCCTTTAGAATGGACTGGTTGGATCTCCTTGCAGTCCAAGGGACTCTCACGAGTCTTCTCCAACATCACAGTTCAACAGCATCAATTCTTCGGTGCTCAGCTTTCTTCACAGTCCAACTCTCCCATCCATACATGACCACTGGAAAAACCATAGCCTTGACTAGATGGACCTTTGTTGGCAAAGTAATGTCTCTGCTTTTCAATATACTATCTAGGTTGGTCATAACTTTCCTTCCAAGGAGTAAGCATCTTTCAATTGCATGGCTGCAATCACCATCTGCAGTGATTTTGGAGCCCAGAAAAATAAAGTCTGACACTGTTTCCACTGTATCCCCATCTATTACCCATGAAGTGATGGGACCAGATGCCATGATCTTCGTTTTCTGAATGTTGAGCTTTAAACCAACTTTTTCACTCTCCTCTTTCACTTTCATCAAGAGGCTTTTTAGTTCCTCTTCACTTTCTGCCATATGGGTGGTGTCATTTGCATATCTGAGGTTATTGATATTTCTCACAGCAATCTTGATTCCAGCTTGTGCTTCTTCCGGCCCAGCGTTTCTCATGATGTACTCTGCACATAAGTTAAATAAGCAGGGTGACAATATACAGCCTTGACGTACCCCTTTTCCTATCTGGAACAAGTCTGTTGTTCCATGTCCAGTTCTAACTGTTGCTTCCTGACCTGCATATAGGTTTCTCAAGAGGCAGGTCAGGTGGTCTGGTATTTCCATCTCTTTCAGAATTTTCCACAGTTTATTGTGATCCACACAGTCAAAGGCTTTGTCATAGTCAATAAAGCAGAAATAGATGTTTTTCTTGAACTCTCCTGCTTTTTCCATGATCCAGCGGATGTTGTCTATTTGATCTCTGGTTCCTCTGCCTTTTCTAAAAACAGCTTGAACATCTGAAAGTTCACTATTCACGTATTGCTGAAGCCTTGCTTGGAGAATTTTGAGCATTACTTTACTAGCATGTGCTAATACTACTACTACTACTAAGTCGCTTCAGTCGTGTCCGACTCTATGCGACCCCAGAGATGGCAGCCCACCAGGCTCCCCCGTCCCTGGCATTCTCCAGACAAGAATATTGGAGTGGGTTGCCATTTCCTTCTCCAATGCATGAAAGTGAAAAGTGAAAGGAAATCGCTCAGTCATGTCCGACTCTTAGCGACCCCATGGACTGCAGCCCACCAAGCCCCTGCGTCCCTGGGATTTTCCAGGCAAGAGTGCTGGAGTGCATGTGAGATGAGTGCAATTGTGCAGTAGTTTGAGCATTCTTTGGCATTGCCTTTCTTTGGGATTGGAATGAAAACTGACCTTTTCCAGTCCTGTGGCCACTGCTGAGTTTTCCAAATTTCCTGGCATATTGAGTGCAGCACTTTCACAGCATCATCTTTCAGGATTTGAAATAGTTCGACTGGAATTCCATCACCTCCACTAGCTTTGTTCATAGTGATGCTTTCTAAGGCCCACTTGACTTCACATTCCAGGATGTCTGGCTCTAGGTGAGTGATTACACCATCATGATTATCTGGGTCGTGAAGATCTTTTTTGTACAATTCTGTGTATTCTTGCCACCTCTTCTTAGTATCTTCTGCTTCTGCTTCTGTTAGGTCCATACTATTTCTGTCCTTTATTGTGCCCATCTTTGCATGAAGTGTTCCCTTGGTATCTCTAATTTTCTTGAAGAGATCTCTAGTCTTTCCCATTCTGTTGTTTTCCTCTATTTCTTTGCATTGATTGCTGAGGAAGGCTTTCATATCTCTCCTTGTTATTCTTTGGAACTCTGCATTCAGATGCTTATATCTTTCCTTTTCTCCTTTGCTTTTTGCTTCTCTTCTTTTCACAGCTACTTGTAAGGCCTTCAGAGGCCCCCAAATTCTCACTGAAAACTTTCAACTTCTGGAAAGTACAAGCTCATAGGGAACAACAAGATAGCTCTCTATATTTCATTCACTTTGGGGTTTCCTTACCCTCTCTATATATCTTTAAAAAGAAGATTAAAATTCTTCAAAAGATAAAATTAAGATTCAGAATTTGGAAAAAAAGGGAAGGATATATTATCGATGCCTTGTACCCTTTCCCTTGCATAATATTTCCTATATTTGGGTAGCATTTTACCTTTTTAAAATCCACATTTTAATGTAATATCTTACTTATGACACTCAGTAAAATCTATGAGGAAAGTAGCTTTATGATTTAAAAATCTATTTTTTCACATTTTAAATTATCTTTGAAATGGAATTGTGTCTTACAGTCAGCATAGTATTTCTTTTCTTTCCTGAAAAGCTGATAAATCAATACCGTCCTTATTAAATTGTTATATAATGCATCTTTAGGCTGCAGTCCATGGAGTCGTGAAGAGTTGGACATGACTGAGAGACTTCACTTCACTTTTCACTTTCATGCATTGGAGAAGGAAATGGCAACCCACTCGAGTGTTCTTGCCTGGAGAATCCCAGGGACGGCAGAGCCTGGTGGGCTGCCATCTATGGAGTCGCACAGAGTCAGGCACGACTGAAGTGATGTATCAGCAGCAGCAGCAACATGAAAATAGTTTTTAAAACTATTTTAGATATATTGAAAGCTAAGACCCAGATAAAATGTTAAAGCCAATAATCCAGAGCAAGAGATTGGAAGGATCAGGTCTCAAATTCTTAAGCTTTGAGTTCTGGGTAATGGTTTTTTTCACCATCCAGCTTTGACCCAGACTCAGAAGGCAGGACTACTCTTTCAAATGGAAAATTAGAGCCCCTACTCCTCCAAGACTTGTACTTGGAAGAACTACTTTATCAGCCACAAATACCATTTGATCTTCAAGCTAGTTCTAGTGCCTAAAAGTTGCATCTTTGGCTCTTTCTTTGGACTATGTAAGCAATCCCTGATACAAAAACCACATTGTGTATTTCTAGATGTATGTGTATAATAATGTGTAGAATTCTCTGTCTCACCTCATTTCACAGAGGATTTGACACAACCCAAGGAAATATAAAACATAAAATTGTGAAATAAAAGAACACAATATAAAAATCAAGATTAAAAAAATAGGTCAAAGCTAGAGTCAATAGAAACAGAGCACAACCGGATAGGCCATCAGCGCCCACACAGGTTGATATTGTTCAGCCATGAATTTGGCTTTGAGCTTTCCGACACCCACAGTGAAAACAAAGACACATTCTGTGTGTGAAGTGAAAGTGAAAGTGAAGTCGCTCAGTCGTGTCTGACTCTCTGTAACTCCATAGACTGTAACCCACCAGGCTCCTCCATCCATGGGATTCTCCAGGCAAGAGTATTGGAGTGGGGTGTCATTGCCTTCTCCAGGGGATCTTCCTGACCCAGGGATTGAACCCAGGTCTCCCACATTGCAGGCAGACACTTTAACCTCTGAGCTCTGTGTGTGCAACTTACCTTAACTAAGGAAGTAAAAAAAAAAAAAATTCCACTCCAATGAGCCCATGTTGGGCTTAAATAGGGAAAGTGATAGATGTCTTGACCAGTAATCTCAGTAAAGTGCCTAAGAGCAAACACAGACTGCTTTTTATGGTGTCCCAGATTAAATGCTAAGTGAAAGGCAACTGGATATCAGACAAAGTAGTTCAAAGCAATTTTGTCCAAGTACATGATTTTCTGATGACAAATCTTGATTTGGTAATAATTCCTACAATTTATAGAGGAATGAATGGGCTGCACACCATCCCAAAGTATTATGCCATTTAGCAAAGTAACTCATTTTGATAAGAGTAGAGGGTATAGGCAGTGGTTTCTGGCAAAGGTCTAGAATATAAAAACTTTGTGTTTTTTGAGGGAAGACCCAAATCCTCAAAGAGTGCGGCCAAGCTGTTGTTGTTCAGTCACTAAGTCCTGTATGACTCTTCATGACCCATGAACTGCAGCATGCCAGGCTTCTCTGTTCATCACTATATCCCACAGTTTGCTCAAACTCATGTCCACGGAGTCAGTGATGCCATTCAACCATCTCATCCTCTGTCATCCAGGTCTCCTCTTGCCCTCAATTTTTCTGAGCATCAGGGTCTTTTCCAATGAATCAGCTCTGCACATCAGGTGGCCAAAGTATTGGAGCTTCAGCTTCAGCATCAGTTCTTCCAATGAATATTCAGAGTTGATTTCCTTTAGGTTTGACTTGTTTGATCTCTTTGCTGTCCAAGGGACTCTCAAGAGTCTACTCCAGCACCACATCTCGAAAGTGTCAGTTCTTTGGCACTCAGCCTTTTTTATGGTCCAACCCTCACATACATACACGACTTCTGGAAAAACCACAGCTTTGACTATACAGACCTTTGTCAGCAAAGTGATATCTCTGCTTTTTAATAAACTGTCTAGGTATGTCATAGCTATTCTTCCAACGAGCAAGTGTCTTAATTTTGTGGCTGCAGTCACCATCCATGCATTGATTTTGGAGCCCAAGAAAAAGGAAATCTGACACTATTTCCACATTTTCCTTATCTAATTGCTATGAAGTGATAGGACCAGATGCCATGATCTTACTTTTTAAATGTTGTTTCAAGCCAGCTTTTTCACTCTCCTCTTTTACCCTCATCAAGAGGCTCTTTGGTTCCTCTTCATTTTCTGCCATTAAAGTTATCATCAGCATGTCTGAGGTTGTTCATATTTATCCCACCAATCTTGATTCCAGTTTGTGATTCATCCAGCCAAGGATTTCACATGATGTACCTTTTATATAAGCTAAATAAACAGGCCAAGCTGTACAGACACCAAGAAGCCTAAAATATCTCACCTGTCAGTGGAGATCCCACATCTACTTGAGAACCTTTAAAAGGTGAGGGCAATCACAAGATCTAGACGTCACATTTGGCTACTAATAACCTTTAATATACAGTTGACCCTTGAACAATAATAGTTTGAACTGCAAAGGTCCACTTATACAAGGATGTTTTGCAATAGTAAATACCAGAGTACTGCATGGTTCATGGTTGGTTGAATCTGCAGATGCAGAGAAATCATAGATGTGGAGGGTTGACATTAAACTATATGTGCATTAACTCCTAAGTTTTTCAAGGGTAACTGTATTAGATCTTGGTTTTTGAGTTTAACCAATTTAGACCTGGGCCCTGAGAACCTGCTGCTGCTGCTGCTGATGATGATAAGTCGTGTCAGTCGTGTCCGACTCTGTGCGACCCCATAGACAGCAGCCCACCAGGCCCTGCCATCCCTAGGATTCTCCAGGCAAGAACACTGGAGTGGGTTGCCATTTCCTTCTCCAATGCATGAAAGTGAAAAGTGAAAGTGAAGTCGTTCAGTCATGTCCGACTCTTAGCGACCACATGGACTGTAGCCTACCAGGCACCTCCACCCATGGGATTCTCCAGGCGAGAGTACTGGAGTGGGGTGCCATCGCCTTCTCCCCCTGAGAACCTAGGACACAGAAAATAAATGTTGATCAAAGAATGAGGATAGTCTAAGAAGGTCTTAAAATTAGTGTCCCAAACTTTGGGGATGGGGGTTGAGATAAACACTGAGGAAGAGGAGAGTTATCACAGCAAGGGAAGAGGAAGTGGACTTGGCAGTATAATGGGAAGGAAGGGCTTTCTGACTTCAAATAACAATAATGGTCTTGCCTTGTTTCTTTGGGCTTCCCTGATGGATCAGCAGGTAAATAATACATCTGCAATTCAGAAGATGCAGGAGATGAGGATTTAATCCCTGGGTGAGGAAGATCTCCTGGAGGAGGGCATGACAACCCACTCCAGTATTCTTGCCTGGAGAATCCCAAGGACTGAGAAGCCTGGAGGGCTACAGTCAATAGGGTCACGTAGAGTCAGACACAACCAAGCGACTGAGCATGCACACATGCACTTGTGGTTTCACTGGGTAGTCTAAGCTTTCCAGACAGGTATATCCATGTGAAAATCTCTGTCAAGTGTAAAGGTTTATATACTGTAGCCATTTTTAATTTAACTCCTCCTCAGTTGTTTTATTTTGGTTTTTGTTTCTTTAATGCTCTATTTTGCTTTTGAAATGACTTCTTACAGGACTGACTGCATAGCTTGAGAAGTCCAATGCAAAATGCAAATGTAGGCCCCTTACTCAAAAATTAGCATGTCCCCCAGAGGGCAAGAACAGGGCATTAAGCCAAGCCTGAGGCTCTTCTACTTGCAGGGCCCTATTAAACTGCATAGGTTTCATGTCCTGGAAGTCATCCCTAGATTCTCACTAAAACCTGGATCTAAGCAACTACTTATTGAGTACAGTCCTGACTGGATCATTAGTAGTCTTTAATTATCAGGGGAAATCTTTTGGGGAAGTTTTACATCAGTTATATATCAGCTATTCCCATTATTCCCCTTCCCCTTTGACACATTCTCATTGACTCTGACAGCAGTACATGCTGGTGATGATGATGAATGGAGAGAGTGAGTACAGTGGTGAGAATGATGATCCCTGAATAAGCCTTGGTTAGAGCCAGAACACTAGGTCTGGGGGAATTGGAGGAAATGGGTTCAAGGGCTGTAGGCCCAAAGACGACTAATATGGTAGTGGGCAGTAAGGATGCCACAAAAATATATGCTGCTTTCATGATTTTGCCCAGAACTGGTTGGTATGATAGAATTTGGGGCTTAAAAATGAGAGTTAGTGTTTCCTAAAACTAACTGATACGCTGAGAAGCCATCTCAAGGAAACCCATCAATAAAACGTGACATATCAGAAATTTCTCTTTTGAAAATATCACATCCTGAACTCTCCATCCTTCCACTAGTCTGGTTACTTCATGGTCTCTCTCTACTTCTAATACATGATCTGCCATTAAATCACTCCACGGCCCAGAACTTCTTTTAACTTTTACGAATCTCAACTTTTGTTTCTGTAAAATGGGAATATTGTTTGTTATACTACCAAAAGACAATCCTGAGGGTCAAATATGCCTTACATATAGTATACATTCAGAAAATACTGTTCAGATCAGATCAGATCAGTCACTCAGTCGTGTCCGACTCTTTGCAACCCCATGAATCGCAGCACGCCAGGCCTCCCTGTCCCTCACCAACTCCTGGAGTTCACTCAGGCTCATGTCCATTGAGTCAGTGATGCCATCCAGCCATCTCATCCACTGTCATCCCCTTCTCCTCCTACCCCCAATCCCTCCCAGCATCAGAGTCTTTTCCAGTGAGTCAACTCTTCGCATGAGGTGGCCAAAGTACTGGAGTTTCAGCTTTAGCATCATTCCTTCCAAAGAAATCCCAGGGCTGATCTCCTTCAGAATGGACTGGTTGGATCTCCTTGCAGTCTAAGGGACTCTCAAGAGTCTTCTCCAACACCACAGTTCAAAAGCATCAATTCTTCAGCGCTCAGCCTTCTTCACAGTCCAACTCTCACATCCATACATGACCACTGGAAAAACCATAGCCTTGACTAGACGAACCTTTGTTGGCAAAGTAATGTCTCTGCTTTTCAATATGCTATCTAGGTTGATCATATCTTTCCTTCCAAGGAGTAAGCGTCTTTTAATTTCATGGCTGCAGTCACCATCTGCAGTGATTTTGGAGCCCAGAAAAATAAAGTCTGACACTGTTTCCACTGTTTCCCCATCTATTTCCCATGAAGTGATGGGACCGGATGCCATGATCTTCGTTTTCTGAATGTTGAGCTTTAAGCCAACTTTTTCACTCTCCACTTTCACTTTCATCATGAGGCTTTTTAGTTCCTCTTCACTTTCTGCCATAAGGGTGGTGTCATCTGCATATCTGAGGTTATTGATATTTCTCCCGGCAATCTTGATTCCAGCTTGTGTTTCTTCCAGTCCAGCATGTCTCATGATGTACTCTGCGTATAAGTTAAATAAACAGGGTGACAATATACAGCCTTGATGAACTCCTTTTCCTATTTGGAACCAGTCTGTTGTTCCATGTCCAGTTCTAACTGTTGCTTCCTGACCCTGCACACAAATTTCTCAAGAGGCAGATCAGGTGGTCTGGTATTCCTATCTCTTTTAGAATTTTCCACAGTTTATTGTGATCCACACAGTCTGTTAAGGTGACATAAATCTGTATCACTGACACTTTCTTTTAAAGTTTAGGTCTTCTTTTTTTTTTTAAACTTGGAAGTCTAAATAAGGTATCTAGGAATCCATCCAAAGGACTTTAAATAAGTAGAAGAAAATTGGGAGAAAGAAGAGAAGGAGCTTGAGAGCTCACACATCTGGCCTGATTACACCAAGTTTCACATAGCCTTGGAATTCAGCACTAACAAAAATCTCAGTTTCTCTCTTCTCTGCAATCAAATTGACACAAGATAGGATCTGTGACAGGTCGCATGCAGAATACTGGAGGTATACAGATGAATCAGATATAGTCTCTACTCTGGGTGTTCACTGTCCAAAACACTCTACATAGCGTAGTAGAAGCAGGAAGTCTGGTTGGGATGAGGTGATAAGAAGTTGAATCACTGAATCTTTTAATCAAGTTTCTTAGTCATAGATTCAGTGTCCACTGAGCATGTATGCATGTGTGAGTATGGTTGTGTTCCCACGTACAAATGCATACTTGTATCTGTGCCTTTATCAGTATGTACCATATCTAAGAGAAGATAGAAGAAGTTATAAAAATGAAAACAAAACTGTCAGGTATAGTCAAATATGGGCTTCCCAGGTGGCACTATTGGTAAAGAACATGCTTGCCAATACAGGGGATATACAAGATGCGGGTTTATCCCTGGGTCAGGAAGATCCTCTGGATGAGCGCATGGCAATCCACTCAAGTATTCTTGCCTGGAGAATCCTTTGGACAGAGGAACCTGGTGGGCTGTTGTCAACAGGGTCACAAAGATTGGGCACAACTGAGAGAAGGAAATGGCAACCCACTCCAGTGTTCTTGACTGGAGAATCCCAGGGGCGGGAAAGTCTGGTGGGCTGCCATCTCTGGGGTCGCACAGAGTCAGACATGACTGAAGCGACTTAGCAGTAGCAGAATCAACTTAGCGGAGAAGGCAATGGCACCCTACTCCAGTACTCTTGCCTGGAAAATCCCATGGACAGAGGAGCCTGGAAGGCTGCAGTCCATGGGGTCGCTAAGAGTCAGACACGACTAAGCGACTTCACTTTCACTTTTTACTTTCATGAATTGGAGAAGGAAATGGCAACCCACTCCAATGTTCTTGCTTGGAGAATCCCAGGGGCGGGGGAGCCTGGTGGGCTGCCATTTATGGGGTCGCACAGACACGACTGAAGCAACTTAGCAGCAACAGCAGCAGAAGCGACTTAGCAGCAGCAGCAGCATAGTCAAATATGCTAACTACAGAAAAATTAGGGAGGCCCTAAGACTTACTATTGTCTGCTTTCATTCACTCATTCATTCAATCAACTAACCAGAATTTACTGGGCACCAGCTGCATGCCAGCCACTGGGTACCAGGAGGTGTATGAAGATGAAGACTTAGGTACCAATCCTGCCTTCAATAATGGAATTGTATAAGTTTCTTTATTACCCACTAAACTGCAACTGCCTCAAAATCAGGTACTTTATCTTTTCCGTACATGGCAGTAGAAAATATTTGTGGAGCTGAACTGAAATTGAAAAAGAAAATGTCCTCTTTTGTATGTCACAGGATGCTCTGTTTGATACACCATTCTTTTAAAAGAAGAGAGTCACAACTGCAAAGACATATACTATTTGGTTTGTTCCATGATTGCCAGAACACAACACTAAAGAACTAGGCAGAGAAGCTAGAGAAGACTTCCAGGCTGATTAATCATGGACTTCCACTAGTCTCAAGGTGGGCCTGCTTTAGCTGACCCCACTTACCTTAATGAGGGTAGGATGTCCCGGTGGGGTGAAATTAGAAGAGCTGCCAAATTGACTTTGACATATTATGCTTATGTTAGCACAGCTCACAGAATCTGCTTAACTGGGAGTTCGTTTTCAGTAAGCAAACCCTAGCGTGAGCAATCTATGACATAAGCAAACTAGATTCTCATGGATTGTAGACTGAGCCCAGACAAATGTTCCTGCTCCTTGGGGACATCAGGGCTAGTGGCCCAGTACGTTCCTGAATATGAAACTGAGTTCTGATACCAAGATAAGTTCACAACTTAGCTCTTTGACTTTGAACAATCACCTAATATTCAAGGCTGCAGTGACTTCTCTTTCAGCAGAAGATGTATTTACTAGGCTGGTGGCAGGAGCCTGAAGCTCATGGTCTCTTGAAAGTCTCCCTGCTCCTGAAATGTATGCTGTTGCAGATCAACTGCTCCCTGCTTCTTCCTCACATCTTACTACTCAAACAGTCAAGAACAGGAGAGGCCCCACATTCAAAGTGACCTCTCTCCTGTGATGTCCACAACATCTTCTCATGTGGCTTTTCATACTTATTACCTTGTATTAGAACAGGGGAACATATATCAGTCCTGACTCCCTTAAGAGCCTGCCAATTTCACAAGCGTAAGGGGAATGTCGTATTCATTTTTATATTTATAAAATGCCTAGCACAGAGGCAGAATTTGGTAAATGTGTACTGACGTCATATAACATGTATCTTGTGAATACCTAGTACGTGCCAGGCACTGTCCTAGGTACTTGGGATACATCAATAAACAAAGCTCCCTATCTTTGTGACACTGGGAGAAGACAGGCATAAGCAACAAACACAATTTTAAAAAGCTAATTATATACATCTATTAGAACATAAAGACTATGAACAACAATAGCAACAAGTATTGGCAGAGAGGATAAGAGGGATCAAGAGCATTAGGGTGGGGGCGCTTTGAAGTTTTAAAGAGGATGACCCAGATAGATGCCTTTGAAGAGAAATCTGAGCCACAACTTGGAGGTGAGAGAGGGGCTATATGGTTATCTGAATTAGGAGCTTTCCAGGCAAAGGTAACAGCTGGTGCAAAAGCCCTAAGGTGAGGGGTGTCTGGCATGCCTGAGGCACAGCAAAAGGCCAGTGCAACTGCATCACTGGAGGCAAGGGGAGAAGCAGTAAGAAATGAAGAAAGTAGAAGAGTGACAGGATTATGGACTCTGTGGGAGAGGGAGAGGGTGGGAAGATTTGAGAGAATGGCATTGAAACATGTGAAATGTCATGTATGAAACGAGATGCCAGTCCAGGTTCAATGCACGATGCTGGATGCTTGGGGCTGGTGCACTGGGACGACCCAGAGGGATGGTATGGGGAGGGAGGAGGGAGGAGGGTTCAGGATGGGGAACACATGAGAAATAAAGGAATAAAAAAAAAAAAAAGAAAAGAAAAAAAAGACAAATAAAAATTTACAAAGTAACACGAAAAAAAAAAAAAAAGAAGAAGAGTGACATGATCAGTTGTGTGTTTTGAAAAGTTCACTGCAGTGGCCCTGCAGAGAACGGACTGCAGTGGGGGCAAGGGTAAAAGCAGTGCGCCAGGAGGAGGTCATTGCAGTAATCCAGAAGAAAGACGGTGGTGCCTTACACCAGTTCAACAGTACTCACAGGGCCTCAGTTGCTTCTATGAGGGTATAAAGAATATAATATCGTCTCCATCTCCAGAAGCTCACAGTCAAGAGTCTGTTCATAACCTATTTCTCTGGCCTCATTGCCTACCACAGGCCCCAAGTTCTGCTCATCTTTCCCATTCCCAGCACACAGTATTCCAGCCAGCCCAAACTGGTCGTTATTTCCCAAACACACCTGGCTTTCTCATACCTTTGAAGTACTCTTTCTTTTGCCTCTGGTGGCACAGAGGTTAAAGTGTCTGCCTGCAATGTGGGAGACCTGGGTTCAATCCCTGGGTTGGGAAGATGCCCTGGAGAAGGAAATGGCAACACACCCCAGTATTCTTGCCTGGAGAATCCCATGGCTGGAGGAGCTTGGTGGGCTACAGTAGGGACACGACTGAACGACTTCACTTTCACTTTCTTTTGCCCAGACCTTCATTTACCCAGTTTGCTGGGCTCACACGTTTTGACTTCAAGACTCAATTTAAATGCGACCTTTTCAGGGAAGTTTCCCCTAACAGCCTGTGTGGAATCGGTCCCCCTCCTCTGTTTCCCTAGCACACTGTGCATACTGCTTATCCAGGTGCATTATAAATAGATTTCTGCTAGACTATAAATCACAGGTACTATGACTTATTAAATGCCTACAATACCTCACAAAAGTTTTTGTCTTCATCATCTTTTTACTAAACACAGGGAAGGAGTTAGGAAGGGAGACTAGGGAAAAAAAAAAAAAAGGGACAGAGGAAAACAGGAACTAAAACAAGCCACTTTTGAAAGTTTGTCAACCTGGTCTAGAAATACCCCTTTATATGGTCCTTTTAAAGAGAAAACTGGGATCAAGTAGAGTAAGACCCACTCAGGTTCCAGGCACGTATCTCAGCAAATGCTCAGCAGCAGAAATAGTCTTGGAAACTGGGGTGGATGACATGGTCAGTGGGAGTCAGTCATCTACAAAAAATTCCTCTAATCAGAACAAGTGTCTCGATTCCTTGATCAAATGCAGAAAAGCACTTGTGTGTGTGTGTTGGGAGCGGCAGGGGGGAGGGGGGCGGTCCTGACCTTTGGACCCGCCTGAGCTGTAAGGGGGATACAAATGTGCTGAGAAGCACAGAGTGAGTGACTAGCCTCTGCTGTGGAGGGTGATTCAGCACTGCCTGGGGCCAGCACTAGGCCAGAGAGGAAAGAGTTGGGCTGGGGAGAGGCTGAGAAGTTCTGGAAAACTAGCCGGGCCTGGTCATGGTGAAGGGTGCAGTCTAAGCTTAAGAGGAATGGATATTTAAAGGGGATACTAGTTGTTGCACTGGGGGACTCATCCCACTTTCTCTCACTTAATCCTCATAATTACCCCAAAAGCTAGGCATGGCTATCTTCCGGAAGCACAGAAGTAGAGGTACAGGGACATGAAGCAACTTATCTAGAGCCAGATACATACCAGGTAGAGCCTGTATTCCCATCAGGATCTCTTTCAATCACAGCATGAAGCTACCCATGTGGCTGCTCAGCTTAGGGGTCTGACTGTGGCCTGAGGGGAGGCCAAGTTTCAGATGTGGCTTTGTCCACCTTGCTACATGTGGACAATGTAAATAATGAAAATAATGAACAATGAAAATAATGCCCTCTGAGACTCATTTTTATCTTTTGTTCATTAAGAGTTGGAACCAGGTGACCTTTACAGACTCTTCAGACTCAAATTCTATGAGAGCTATAAGAATTTTAAAGGTGCTACTTCTTCTCTCCTTCCTTGTATTCTTTCCCACCATCCTTTACACACACCCACATGCCCTCTCAAAGTGGTGTATAAAGAATCTTTTTATATTATCCAGTTTGAAAAAAGAAGCTTGACAAAGCATAGAGACTTGCAGGACTTTATCACTGTTGATTCACTCGAAACTACACACCTCCCCCAACACTTACTGCCTGATCTTCTTTGTTTATGCCAGGAAAAGCAAGCCTCCCCCTTAGTAAAAGAGAGCTGCCTTTATCTTTTATAAAATTTACTCTTTTTAAACTCTACCTTGGGGTTTCAGTTACATTAAACAACCCTATTCAGCATGTAATTGGAGAAAATATAATGGAAATATTGAAATAAAAATAATATTTTCCCTAATATATTCATTTTAATTGTTCCTTTTCTTCTCATCAGAGTGAGTGGGAGGTAAACCCTTCTATTTCAGTTACATCCTCTTTAAATGACTGGAGTTTTTATAGTGTGCTATTTTGTGAACAGAGATTCTTCCTTTTTTTTTTTAACTCTCTTATGTTAAAACACCTCTGGGTTCAAGTTAAATCATTTTATTGTTCCAGATATACTTGATCATAAGCCAAAGAATAATAAGTATTCTGCTTATGATCCAAGTATCCTTATTAAGTGCTTATATCAAATAAAGCTTTCTGGAATTAGTTGAAAATATAGGCCTGACAACAAAAGCAAACTTTCATGGAAAGGCATTAAGTTCCAGAGGCAATGTAGGGTTTTTGTGAAAAAAGAGCAAACTGTACCAATAAATCTTATAGCAACAACATTGTAGGGGGCCACACAGCTTTAATTCCCACAACTACCTTGTAAGATGGATATTGTTAGCTCCGTTTTATATCTGAAGAAACAGAAGCTTGGAGAGGTTATATAAACTGCTTAATAATCCAACAAAGTAAGTGGTGGAATCCGGCTTTTAGATGTTGGTTGCAGAGAGATGGATCAAAAAGAAAAGAGGAAGGAGTTTGTCTTCTTTGAAATCCTCCAGGATAATTAAGCTCAATAACTACTTTAAGAAACTGCTGGCAAAGTGAACCCCATTCCAGACTACTCTGCCTGGTAGTTATTAGAAAGAATAGGAGATACTCTCCCTTCCAGAACTTGGAAACCGTACGGCCAACTGTAGATCTGCCTAGCTGGTGGCTGCCATGCTATGAGATGGGTGTAAGCTGCTACCAAGAAACAGACTCCAAAGAAGTTTTCTCAGGGAGGGAGTGGACAATGCAGTACCTAAATAGTATCACCAGCCCTGACTCTGATGCAAACGAGGCAAAAGTGTGTTGATACATACACATACACACACACCATACACATTATTCACCCACACCCACCTGCCCCCACCAACAAAATCACACCTACCACATATACCACACACATACATAAACCCACACATACCACATACATCATACACACACAATGGGAGAAAAAAATATAGAAATTAAAAAGATACTTTATACAATGTCGGTGGGAAGTAAAATGGTGCAGCCACTTTGGAAAACAGTCTAGCAGTTCTTCAAAAGGTTACACAGAATTACCATACAATAAAAGAATTCCAGTCCTTGTTATATACCCAAGAGTACTGAAAAGATTTTTCCATGCAAAAACTTATACACAAATGTTCACAGAAGTGTTGTTCATAACAGCCAAAAAAAGTGGAAACAACCCAAATATTCATCAGCTAATTAGAGACTAAAACATGGCATATCCATAGAATGGAAGAATGGAATATTATTAGACTATAAAAAATTAATTACTGACACATATACAACACAAATGAATCTTAAAAACATTATGCTAAAGAAAAGAAGCCAATCACAAATACCACATATTGTATGATTACATTTATATGAAATGTTCAGAATAGGTAATCTTTTAGAGACAGGAGTAGGAAGTTAGTGGTTTCCTAGGGCTAGGGATTGGGGAAAGCAGAGTGGCTAATGGCCATAGGTTTCTATTTTTATTTTATTTAACAATTATAAAAATGTTCTAAAATTGATCATAGTAATGATATATAATTCTATATTAAAACCATTGCATTTTTAAATATGTGAAATTTAAATAAGTGATCTATATGATGTGTGAATTTTAACTTAATAAAGCTGTAATGAAAATAAAAGAGGTATGATCAAACCAAGATCTAGCTGGCACAAGAACATAAATCCTAAATTTAAATATCTGCCCAACAGTGATAATCTGAACAATTCTGTACTCAGAAGAATATGATGTGCATAATTTTTGTTTTGATTACTATAAGTAAATTTTAAGTTGTAAAATCAATGACAATCATTTTTAAACATTTGAAAAATAACAGAAAAGGACCCCCCAAAGAAGAAAACACCCCCAATACCCAGAAAAACCATTATGAATATTCTGGTTTCTGTCATTTATATGTATACATATTTAACTTTGTTGTAAACATTCTTTTACAACAGGATTTTTAATGACTTCATCCTATGATATACAAAATTTATTAAACAATCTCTGCTAGTGAGTCTTTAGATAATTTTTAATTTTTCCCAATTATAATGAATACTGCCATGAACATTCTTAAGAGCAAATCCTTGGGCATATCTATTTCTGTTTTTATCATGAATTTGAATCCCTGAATTCAGTTGAGCAGCAGTTAAGTGTCAGCTCATATTTTGACTTCATTAATCACAGGGGAAAAAATGGTTCTTAGAAATCTCTGGTCTCTGTTCCTGGTCCAATCACTCAATTACCCTAAAAGATAAATACACGGCCACAAATAAGTTCAATCTGATCTAATTTTGATGTTTATCATTTAACATAAACTGAAAGGAAATTCATAGTGTTGATTCACAAACAAAAAGATGGCATGCCAAAGAAATAAGCTAGGCCATGAATACCAGACCACCTGACTTACCTCTTGAGAAACCTGTATGCAGGTCAGGAAGCAACAGTTAGAACTGGACATGAAACAACACACTGGTTCCAAATAGGAAAAGGAGTACGTCAAGGTTGTATATTGTCACCCTGCTTATTTAAATTCTATGCAGAGTACATCATGAGAAACGCTGGGCTGGACGAAGCACAAGCTAGAATCAAGATTCCTGGGAGAAACATCAATAACCTCAGATATGCAGATGACACCACCCTTATGGCAGAAAGTGAAGAGGAACTAAAAAGCCTCTTGATGAAAGTGAAAGAGGAGAGTGAAAAAGTTGGCTTAAAGCTCAACATTCAGAAAACGAAGATCATGGCCTCCGGTCCCATCACTTCATGGCAAATAGATGGGGAAACACTGGAAACAGTGGCTGACTTTATTTTTCTGGGCTCCAAAATCACTGAAGATGGTGCTTTCAGCCATGAAATTAAAAGATGCTTGCTCCTTGGAAGGAAAGCTGTGACCAACCTAGACAGCATATTGAAAAGCAGAGACATTACTTTGCCAACAAAGGTCCATCTAGTCAAGGCTATGGTTTTTCCAGTAGTCAGGTATGGATGTGAGAGTTGAACTATAAAGAAGATTGAGCGCCGAAGAATTAATGCTTTTGAACTGTGATGTTGGAGAAGACTCTTGAGAGTCCGTTGGATTGCAACGAGATCCAACCAGTCCATCCTTAAGGAGATCAGCCCTGAGTGTTCATTGGAGGGACTGATATTGAAGCTAAAACTCCAATACTTTGGCCACCTGATGAGAAGAGCTGACTCATTTAAAAAGACTCTGATGCTGGGAAAGATTGAAGGGGACAACAGAGGATGAGATGGTTGGATGGCATCACCATGGACATGATGGACATGGGTTTGGTGGACTCCGGGAGTTGGTGATGGACAGGGAGGCCTGGCGTGTTGCAGTTCATGGTGTCACAAAGAGTCGGACACAACTGAGCAACTGAACTGAATACCTAACAATTACAAAGGCTCAGAGGGCCAAGGAAATTACCCCAGATCATACACTCAATACCTGGCAGAACTGGGACTTAAATTGAAGCTGTATGATTCCTAAGCCAGTATTTTCCCACTAGACCTCATTGTTTCACATGCCATACGCTGTTCTCAAGGAATTTGCAATTTTTGTTAGGGCTTCCCTGGTGGTTCAGGTGGTAAAGAATCTGCCTGCAGTGTAGGAGACCAGGGTTTGATCACTGGGCCAGGATCCCCTGGAGAAAGAAATGGCTACCCACCTTAGTATTCTTGCCTAGAGAATTCTGTAGACAGAGGTGACTGGTGGGCTGCAGCCATGGGGTGGCAAAGAGTCTGACACAACTGAGTAACACTTTCACTCTCAAGATATTTGCATGCTGCTGCTGCTGCTAAGTCGCTTTAGTCGTGTCCGACTCTGGGCAACCCAATAGACAGCAGCCCACCAGGCTCCCCCGTCCCTGGGATTCTCCAGGCAAGAATACTGGAGTGTGTTGCCATTTCCTTCTCCAATGCAGGAAAGTGAAGTCACACACAATAAACTGTGGAAAATTCTGAAAGAGATTGGAATACCAGACCACCTGACCTGCCTCTTGAGAAATCTGTATGCAGGTCAGGAAGCAACAGTTAGAACTAGACATGGAACAACAGACTGGTTCCAAATAGGAAAAGGAGTACGTCAAGGTGGTATACTGTCACCCTGCTTATTTAACTTATATGCAGGGTACATCATGAGAAATGCTGGGCTGGAAGAAACACAAGCTGGAATCAAGTTTGCTGGGAGAAATATCAATAACCTCAGATATGCAGATGACACCATCCTTATGGCAGAAAGTGAAGAGGAACTAAAAAGCCTCTTGATGAAAGTGAAAGTGGAGAGTGAAAAAGTTGGCTTAAAGCCCAACATTCAGAAAGCTAAGATCATGGCATCTGGTCCCATCACTTCATGGGTAATAGATGGGGAAACAGTGGAAACAGTGTCAGACTTTATTTTTGGGGGCTCCAAAATCATTGCAGATGGTGACTGCAGCCATGAAATTAAAAGACACATACTCTTTGGAAGTAAAGTTATGACCAACCTAGGTAGCATATTCAAAAGCACAGACATTACTTTGCCAACAAAGGTCCATCTAGTCAAGGCTATGGTTTTTCCAGTGGTCATGTATGGATGTGAAAGTTGGAGTGTGAAGAAAGCTGAGCACTGAATAATTGATGCTTTTGAACTGTGGTGTTGGAGAAGACTCTTGAGAGTCCCTTGGACTGCAAGGAGATCCAACCAGTCCATTCTAAAGGAGATCAGTCCTGGGTGTTCATTGGAAGGACTGATGCTAAGGCAGAAACTCCAGTACTTTGGCTACCTCATGCAAAGAGTTGACTCATTAGAAAAGACTCTGATGCTGGGAGGGATTGGGGGCAGGAGGAAAAGGGGATGACAGAGAATGAGATGGCTGGATGGCATCACCGACTCGATGGACGTGAGTTTGAGTGAACTCCGGGAGTTGGTGATGGAAAGGAAGGACTGGCGTGCTTCAATTCATGGGGTCGCAAAGAGTCAGACACGACTGGTGGCTGAACTGAACTAAATGTGGAAGTGGAGCCAACTCTTCCAGCTATTGAGGAAAATCCTTGCTTTCTGCTTTTTGCTGCACACACAGCCAGACATCATTTCACAACTTTCTTTATCGTTAGATATGGCCTTAAACTACATGTTAGCCTATGGAATTGGACCAAAACTGTTATGAGCTACTTTCAGGACTGCTAATGAAAAGCTCCCACATGGGATCTTGCTACCTCTTTTCCCATCTAGCTAGTTGGAATGGAGGTGATGCCCAGGTAACCCTGAAACTATTTATTCAAGATAACAGTCACTCTGAGTCTCTGAATGGCTATATACTTAAGAGATGCCCTGTCCATTTGTTCATTATGAAGAAAATAATTGTACTTGCTTTGATCCATTAGACATTTCAATCTAACACAATAATTCGGTTAAGTCACTCCGTCATGTCTGACTCTTTGCAACCCCATGAACCGCAGCACACCAGGCCTCCCTGTCCATCACCAACTCCTGGAGTTCATCCAAACCCATGTCCATTGAGCTAGTGATGTCATCGAACCATCTCATCCTCTGTCATCCCCTTCTCCTTCTGCCCTCAATCTTTCCCAGCATCAGGGTCTTTTCAAATGAGTCAGCTCTTCACATCAGGTGGCCAAAGTATTGGAGTTTCAGCTTCAACATCAGTCATTCCAATGAACATCCATCCTTTAGGATGGACTGATTCGATCTCATTGCAGTCCAAGGGACTCTCAAAAGTCTTCTCCAACACCACAGTTCAAAAGCATCAATTCTTCAGCACTCAGTTTTATTTATAATCTAACTCTCACATCCATAGATGACCACTGGAAAAACCATAGCCTTGACTAGAAGGACCTTTGTTGACAAAGTAATGTCTCTGCTTTTCAATATGCTGTCTAGGTTGGTCATAACTTTACCCTAATATATACAGACACTGTGGCATGACAGAAACTTATGCCCTTAAGAAGCTTACAATTTTATAGGGGAAGGAAGTTAACTTCATATGAATATAGGACATAGTATATGATAGGAGGAATACATGAGTGCTTGATCTCATCTTAGTGATTCTAGTGATGATTCTTTCCCCAAAGAAACAGCATCTAATTTGAAGCCTGATGCAAATATGGAAGTTAACCAGGAAACGGAGAAGGAAGGGGAAAAAGAAGCGTATTCCAAGCATAAGAAGAGTATTTGCCTCAGTAAAAGTCTGAGTATTAAGAAAGAACCCTGGGGTATAGGATTTCCACAGGTAGAGAAAGGGATGAGACATTCTTGGTAGAAAGAACAAATAAAGTGTGTAAGAGGGTGGGCTGTATACCTTTGGGGCACATGGCAAGTACAAGGTGGCTGCTGGAGCTCAGAAGATGATGTGGTTGTTCAGTTCAGTTCAGTTACTCAGTTGTGTCCGACTCTTTGTGACCCCATGAACCACAGCACCCCAGGCCTCCCTGTCCATCACCAACTCCCGGAGTCCACACAAACCCATGTCCATTGAGTCTGTGATGCCATCCAACCATCTTGTTAAATACATTGACTCATGCCAGATGACTGGAATAGGGACATAGACAGGCAGAAGACAGTCTAGATGGAAGAGCCTAGATTTCTGTACAAGACAGAAGCTAACTACTGACAGAACAAGAAAGTCCCAGCTGCAAGGAAGCGTCAGCACCAAGGAGCATTCTCCGAGTATCTGGTCAACGAGAAAGACCAGAAAGAGTTTTAGAAAGAGTTTTAAATTAAATCAACAATTATCTACTGAGCATCTACTGTCTGTTAAGTACTGTCTAGGTACAGAAGGTACAGCAGTAAACAAAGACTAACCTCATGAAGCTTCCAATTCAATGGATCTAGAAAGAGAAAGCTGAGTTTTCAGTTCTGATAAAGAGTATAGGGCTAATCTTTTATTTAATATATTTTTAATGCATCATATCTTACAGAGTGATTTTATATATCCAAAGGTTGATGTTTATAATTACAATAACCTTTAGGCAGCAAATAGCACAGGTTTGATCCCTGGCACAGGAAGATATCCTGGATTAGGAAATGGCAACCCACTCCAGTATTCTTGCCTGGAAGATTCCATGGACAGAGGAGCCTGATGGGCTACAGTCCATTGGGTTGCAAAGAGTCAGACATGACTGAGCACACATTTCTCACATGCACAGTATTTTATCTATTTTATTGATAATAGAATTAAGTTCAATGATATGAGGTAATATAGTACAATAATAATTGCCACTATTTCTGGACCCATTACTGTACATCAGGTGCTTCCAGTAAAGTGATTCACATATATTCTATTAAATCTTCAAAACCATCCTGATAAATAGGATATTATTACACACCTTTTTCATAAGAAAACAAGGACTCAAGTCAAATGTCAGCTAAAAACTGAATCTAAACTGCTGAATACATTCTATTTGCCCCTCTGTAACACTCTTCATCCTTCTCTACCCTTGTCTCTGCTTGAGATGGCTGACCTCTATGGATTGTATCAACCGCATTCTGAGCTTCTTGCTTCTGTTTAGGTCCTCCTGTGGGGACATCTCGAGTCAGGAAAGTGGCAGAGGTATTTATTTCTCTGGATCTCTTCCTGTAAAGTCATCTAAGGCTGGCTTTTCTCTTGATAGAAGGTCACTACTACTTTCAAAGCAGCATACTCTATACAACTCTCCCTTTCTAGGTTACAATAACCCCTTCCTGTTGTGACAATTTGATGCTTCTAGCCCCAAGCTTTTGCACTATCCTTTGTGGTTCTACCCCATCTACTTTTAATATAATGGTAAATCTTCCACAAATTATCCTAACTTCGGTGTGCCATCTGTTTCCTTTTGGAAGTCTCAATGAAACACAATCCTGTGAATATACAAGAATCTGCATTTTCATTCATTTCTTCAGCCTCTCAAGAGGTCTTGGGTCACTCTGAGATGTAGCACTAACCCTCCAGCTATAGTAGATGTGAGCTCTAGCTGCCCAAAGCACGATTTCACAGCATCCTCTGCCTTCTCTCCCATGGGGTTATCGTCCTCTGGTGGTTCATTGCCTTGAGGCCTGGATCATGAGTCCTGACAAACAGACACCTCAGGACCACTGAGTGGTGAATGTAGTCTGGAGCATTGTTGGTCAGTTTTACCAACAGAGATTTCCTCCATGAGTTCCTTCAGAATTTAATTTATAAGCTATTCATCTGAATTTCTGGCTTAAAGGCCATGTCAAGGCATGATTTGTAGCTTTTTCCAGTTTTCATGGTATAAATATGCAACAATTTCAAACTAAAACTACCAATGATTTTAAAAGCAGTTCACAAAATTGCTGAAAACCTAATAATGAGCTTCTGCAAGTGGATAGGCGAAGCTCTAGTACACAACCGTCACAGGCGATTGGTAAGGTTATATATCCATGTGTCTCACCTTTCAATAAGAGTTTTACTCTTGGTCATAGCCTGTATTTCCAAACACCTCTTACTCTCTCACCTCCAGTGTCATTTCCAATCTCAATAAGATTCTGGAAGGTCAGAAGGAGAGGGTACATTATATTCATTTTAATAAATGAGGAAACTTGGTCCTGTGAAAGTGATATAATTCACCCCAAATGCAAGTAAATTTTTAACATCATCTAAGAAGCTATTATTTTATTTTTAATAAATATTAACTTTGATTTTTCACAAATATAAAGTTGTAGGACATCTAAAAGCACAAAAAACTCTGAAGAAATACAAATCTACCATAATCCTACCATCTAAAGATACCAGTTAACAGTATTATGTGTGTATTTAATATATAGGCTTTGCTGGTGCCTCAGATGGTAAAGAATCTACCTGTAATGCCGGAGACCCGGTTTCAGTCCCTGGGTTCAGAGGATCTTTTGGAAAAAGGAATGGCTACCCACTCCAGTATTCTTGCCTGGAGAATTCCATGGACAAGTACAAATATATATATATATATATATATACACACACACATACATTTCATATTATTATCACAATTATATATAGTATTATACCCTACTTTTTACTTTATATAAGATCAGCATTTTCCTATGTTATTATTAGCTACTGGAAACTATTTTTAATGCCTACATCTGATGCTGGGAGGGATTGGGGGCAGGAGGAGAAGGGGACGACAGAGGATGAGATGGCTGGATGGCATCATTGACTCGATGGACATGAGTTTGGGTGAACTCCGGGAGTTGGTGATGGACAGGGAGGCCTGGCGTACTGTGATTCATGGGGTCGCAAAGAGTCGGACACGACTGAGTGACTGAACTGAACTGAATGGAAGTAGTATGGCTAAGGGTCACACAAATCTGAGGCAGAGTCTTTGAACTATGCCCCTGAGTAGTTATGACAACCTTTTCTCTGAGCCTGGGTCTCCTCACCTGGAGGTGATAACCTCTGGCTTTCCTACCTCCTGGAGCTGATGTGATGATACTGAGAGAGTTAATTCCTAGGCAGGTTGATAAGAAGTCTGGGGTCCCCAGGAAAGAAAAAATGGCTTTTTTTTTCCCCTCTACATTCCTTAGTCTTAGTCACATAAAACCTGTAGCGGATTCATTTCGATATTTGGCAAAACTAATACAATATGTAAAGTTTAAAAATAAAATAAAATTAAAAAAAAAAAAACAAACAAACAAAAACTTTTTTCTCTTTAAGCCTGGAACTGATGATTACACAACATAATTTAAATTACACAAATTACACAATTTGTTGTGTTGTTGTTACACAACAATTTAAAAAATTCAGTTTAAACTCTGTACTAAGGATTATATAAACTCTGTACTAAAAATTCAGTTTAAACTCTGTACTAAGGATTATATAATAACAATGTATCCTGCTTGAGGACAGTTTCTCCTTCCTGAAAACTTCCTGACTAATCCTGTTATCTTAAAATGTAAATTATGGGAATGGGTCTAGTAAGATCTTTACAACCTTGAGATGTTCTTTTGATTTATTATAATAACTAATTAAAGTATATAACTCCCTTGCTAACACTAGTGAGGGAGGCACTCTCCGTCCCCCTTCTGATGTCTATGTCAGAAGCTTTCTCTGTCCGTTTTCATACTTTAATAAAACTCTGAGACAAAAAGCTTTTGAGTGATCAAGACTGGTCCCTGGTCCTGAAGCTAAATCTTCTTCTTCAGAGATCAAGAATCCAACACTGTTCACCATAAGCTATCAATACCATGATGCAAAATCATTTTGTAACAATACAGTGCTATGAGACTGTTTCATATTGTGCCCAAAGTGTTAGAGGTACTGGGTTCAAATCTCTGGCCCTTAGTTTTATCATGTGCAAAATGAAGGCTTTTTGCTAGGTAATCACTAAAACTTCCTTCTAGGACATTGATAGGGCATATCACAAACACTGGGTCTTCTCCCTCAAGTCCTGGTCTGTTTAATGTGAAAGAGATCATTCACGCTGCACATTGCACACTGTCTGTATTGTTTGAACGGAATTAATGGTAACCATCACTGATTTTGCCCAAAGGCAATAGTTCAGTTTCAACTGTTTGTTTGACTAGAAAGCCAGTGTTTTTTTCCCCTACACTAAGCTATCAGATTTCAGTCCCTTTTCTTGGAGTAAAAGCAAAAGGAGGCAGTGGGCAGCATGGAGGAAAGTTATGGGCCTGCTAGTCAATCTTGCATGGATGCCAGACTTTGTACTGCCCTAACTTGCTGTATGAGCAAATCACATATCCTCCTCATAACAGACATGACAGAGTCAGGTTTAAATTCAGATCTCTTCAAGCCATTACTAAGCTCTTAACTATTACTAAATTAGAATAGAGAAAATGGGTTAAGATTTAAATTAGTGATTCTGTATTCATATCCCAGCTCTGCCACTTACTAGCATTACTAAACTATTAGAGCAGTTACTTAATTACCCTGAGCCTCAGTAGCCTCATTTGTAAAATTGAGAAAGTGATAGATGCCCTTTGCAAAGTTCTGAGAGAATCAAAGAAACTAGCACAGTGTATGAAAGCTGTTTAGGATAGAATGATGTGCATTAATCTTGAATTCCATACAAAAAGCCTAGAATCCTAGTAATTTAGTCCATAATATGACTTTGAGGGGATTTTGGAAGGCACCACCTTCTGGTTCATTGATCAGCAAATTCTCGTTAGCTCTCACTCATTTCCCTGTTTGGGTCATTGTCCCATGACCAGGATTGTAGCATGGATTTTTTTCTTTTCCTCTTCCTTTCTATGCTTCTTACCATTTGAGTATTGAGATTAAAACAATTCCAGTAACTATAACACCTGGCCATCATTCCCTATAATTTAATTGGGAACACATACTGATAGGGTCTACCCTCCTTCTCCATGTCTCCCTGACAGGGGGCCATTCTCCTTTAACTGAAGCAGCTCCAGAACTCTTCATATGCTGACAGCCCTCCATTGTTGGATAGCTCCTATTGGTAGGATGCACCATATAAAACTAAATGGTTAGAAGTTGGTAGAAGTTGTTACAAAGCTCAAAATTCTCAAGCTTTACTTGAAGACAATGTGACAGCAGCAAAGAAAGTGATAGGCCTATAAGTCAGTCACATGTGGGCTCCAGGCTCTGTTGGCATTTACTTATTGTATGATTTGGGGCAACTCATCTATCTTCTTCTGGTTTCTATTCTCCAATCTGAAAGACTGTGGATAATAACCTTCTATATAAAGAGGGGAGGAATGTCAGTGTATCTCTCGTAAACCAAATTCAACTCAGATCACTCAAAAGGGAAGAGGACAAGAGCATATCATCTCTGGTGGAAATAAGAGAGAATGGTTCACACCTTGTCTGAGTACCACACTTGCCTGGGCAAGAACTCTCCAGGCAGCACAGTGTGAAGATCATCCAGGGTGGACAAATTTGCTGGGTCCTATGGGAGAAAAGAGAACAGAGAGATTATATAACTTACTCCTGGTTCATTCCAAGAATTAGAAGATCCAGAGATGGAATATATTTTAAAGTCTGTTTTATCTGATATGAGTATTGCTCCTTGGCTTTCTTTTATTTGCATGGAACACCTTTTTCTATGCCTCACATTCAGTCCAAATGAGTCCCTAGATATCAAGCAGGTCTCTTATAGACATCATATATATGGATCTTGCTTCTGTATCCATTCAGTCAGTCTATGTCTTTTGTTTGGAGTATTTCATCCATTTACATTTAAGGTAATTACTGATATATATGTTCTTATTGCCATTTTACTGTTTTTGGTTTGTTTTTGTAGGTCTTTTTCTTCCCTTCCTCTTTTGTTCTCTTCTTTTGTGATCTGAAGACTACCTTTAGTGCTGTGTTTAGATTGCCCTTTCTTTTTTGTGTGTCTATCTATTGCAGATTTTGGTTTGTTGTTGCCATAAAGTGTTGATACAGCAGTCTCTATATATACAAGACTGATTTAAGTTGTTGATCTCTCAATTTCAAATGCATTTGTAATACCTTGCATTTATACTCTTCTCATGTTTTCTGGTTTTGATATCATATTAGCATATGGATGGTTTCCTACATTTACTGTATGTTTGCCTTTACTGATGAGCTTTTCAGTTCATCATTTTCTTGTTTCTAGTTGTGGTCTTTTCTTTTCCACCTAGAAAATCTCCTTTTGTGGTGCTGAATTCTCTTAGCTTTTGCTTGTCTGAAAAGCTTGTGGTTTTTCTGTCGAATCTGAGTGAGAGCCTTGCTGGGTAGAATATTCTTGGTTGCAGGTTTTTCCTTGTCATCATTTTAAATATATCCTGCCACCCGCTTCTGGCCTGCAGAGTTTCTGTTGAAAATCAATTGATAAACTTATTAGGATTTCCTTCTGTGTTATTTGTTGCTTTTGCCTTGTTGCTTTTAATATTTTTTCTTTGTATTTAGTTTTTGTTAGTTTGACTGGTATGTGTCTCAGTGTGTTCCACCTTGGATTTATCTTGTATGGTAATCTATGAGCCTCCTGGACTTGGGTGACTATTTCCTTTCCTTTAGGTAAGTTTTTGACTATAATACCTTCCAATATTTTCTCAGGCCCCTTCTCTTTTTCTTCTTCATCTGGGACTCCTATAATTTGAATGTTGGTGTGCTTAATATTGTCCCAGGGGTCTTTTTTACTCTTTCTGATATTATAAGAATCCTTCTTTATTACCTTTTCTGTTTCAAGAACTTTGCATAAGTGTAGGTCTGCTAGTGAAAAATATTCTTAGTTTTTGCTTTCATCACAAATGTCTTAATTTTCCCTTCATGCTTGAAAGATATTTTTGTTAGATATAGAAGTCTGGGTTGACAACTATTTTCTCTCAGCATTTGAGAAACATTGTACCACTTCCCTTTGGCTTAGTTCTTCTTAGTACTTTCAAGATTCCTTTGTCCTTAGTTTTCAGAAGTTTAATTATGATACTTCTTGGCAAAGATTTCCCTCAGTTTTTCCTTTTTGAGGTTTTTCTGGTTACTCAGTCCCTCAAATCTATAGGTTTACATAATATTTTCAAATCTGAGAAGATTTCCACATCAGCAGATGAATGGATAAGAAAGCTATGGTATATATACACAATGGAATATTACTCAGCCATTAAAAAGAATACATTTGAATCAGTTCTAATGAGGTGGATGAAACTGGAGCCTATTATACAGAGTGAAGTAAGCCAGAAAGAAAAACACCAATACAGTATACTAATGCATATATATGGAATTTAGAAAGATGCTAACAATAACCCTGTGTATGAGACAGCAAAAGAGACACTGATGTATAGAACAGTCTTATGGACTCTGTTGCAGAGGGAGAGGGTAAGAAGATTTGGGAGAATGACATTGAAACATGTATAATATCATGTATGAAATGAGTTGCCAGTCCAGGTTCGATGCACGATACTGGATGCTTGGGGCTAGTGCACTGGGACGACCCAGAGGGATGGTATGGGGAGGGAGGAGGGAGGAGGGTTCAGGATGGGGAACACATGTATACCTGTGGCGGATTCATTTTGATATTTGGCAAAACTAATACAATTTGTAAAGTTTAAAAATAAAATAAAATTAATAATACTACTAATAATAAATAAAATACTTTTTTCAGTCCCACTCTCTCCTTTCCTTCTGATTCTAATGAAATAAATGCTAAATTTATTGTCCCATCAGTCCCCAAGGTTCTGTTCATATTTATTGATCTGTTTTTTTTCCTCTATTGTTCAAAGGGGTAACTTCTATTGTCCCATCCTAACATTTATTTATTCTTTTTTCTGTTTCCCTACACTCTGCTATTGATCCCATCCTTAAATGGGTGATGGAAATCCAGATTCCTCAAGCAGTCTGACATCACAGAGAGGAGAGAAGTGTTCATTACTGACCAGCTGGAATGAAAGTCTCAGTTCCCTACTTTTCTCTGACACCACCTGGCTGGGGGTTTGAAGCAAAAATAGAAGTTTAAGCTTCCTGCTTGACATTTGTTGGTAAGGGAGAAAGTGGGGCGACAGTTTTTTTTTTTTCCCCCACAGTATTTGATTAGAGTAAGTAATTATTGTCTCAGTGTTTTTGTCTTACTGGGCTGCCTTTTTCTTGTGCTTTGTTTAGCCCAAACAGGCTTCTGGGAAGGACTGTTTTGTGCCTGTGCCCATTGGTATTTCCAGGTTGCTGGCCTCCTAAGCAACCATTCTGCCATTTATGAGGCAACAATAAGACCCAGGATTCTCACCACTGTATCATATCCCAAGCTCTGAGACACCTAGCCATTCTTCCCTCATTACCTCACCTTTCAGAGTGATTCTATGTTTGTTCCATAAGTGAATATAATGGCCACAAGATTGGAAAGGGTCAGTTTTCATCCCAATCCCAAAGAAGGGCAATACCAAACAGTATTCCAACTACCATACAATTGTGCTCATTTCACATGCTAGCAAGATTATGCTCCAAATCCTTCAAGCTAGGCTTCAGTAGTATGTGAACCAAGAACATCTGGATGTACAAGTTGGGTTTTGAAGAGGCAGAGGAACCAGTGATAAAATTGCCAACATTTGTTGGATCATGGAGAAAGCAAGGGAAATCCTGAAAAACATCTACTTCTGCTTCATTGACTATGCTAAAACCTTTGGCTGTGTGGATAACAACAAGCCATGGAAAATTCTTAAGGAAATGGAAGCAAACCACATTACCTATCTCCTGAGAAACCTGTATGTGGTTCAAGAAGCAATAGTTAGAACTGGACAAGGAACAACGGACTTGTTCCAAATTGAGAAAGGAGTTCAACAGGCTGTATATTGTCACCCTGCTTATTTAACTTAAAGCAGACTACATCATGTGAAATGCAGGGCTGGATGAATCACAAGCTGGGAGAAACATCAACAACCTCAGATATGAGGATGATTCTACTCTAACGGCAAAAAGTGAAGAGGAATTAAAGAGCCACTTGATGAGTCAAGGAGGAGAGTGAAAAGGCTGGCTTAAAACTCAACATTCAAAAACTAAGATCATGGCATCCTGTCCCTTTGCTTCATAGCAAATAGAAGGGGAAAAGTGGAAAGAGTAACAGATTTTATTTTCTCGGGCTAAAATGTCACTGCAGATGGTGACCACAGTCATGAAATTGATGCTTATTCCTTGGAAGAAAAGCTATGACAAACCTGGACAACATATTAAAAAGCAGAGATATCACTTTGTAGGCAAATGTCCATATACTCAAAGCTATGGTTTTTCCAGTAGTCATGTACAGACATGAGAGTTGGATCCTAAAGAAGGCTGAACACTGAAGAATTGATGCTTTCAAACTGTGGTGCTAGAGAAGACTCTTGAGAGTCCCTTGGACAGTAAGGATATCAAACCAGTCAATACTAATGGAAATCAACCCTGAATATTCATTAGAAGGACTGAGGCTGAGGCTAAAGTTCCAATATTTTGTTTACCTGATGTGAAGAGTCAATTCATTTGAAAAAAACTTGATCCTGGGAAAGAATGAAGGCAAAAGCAGAAGAAGGAAGCAGAGCATGAGATAGTTAAAATAGGATCACTGGCTCAATGGACAAAATTTGAGCAAACTCTGGAAGATGGTGGAGGATAGAGCAAACCAGCCTGCTGTAGTGCATAAGGTTGAAAAGAGTCGGACAGGACTGAGTGACTGAACAACATAACTCCCCAGTCGTTCTTCTTAGAATTTCATTCTCCAATCACATTGAACTTTGTTTATCAAAGATATATACTTCACACATATCTCTGCCCACTATGATCTAGCTTTCATTCATCTTTCAGCTATCACAATAAATAATATTCCTAAATAAGGTCTCTTATCCTTGAAGCAGACTAAGTCTTATATGCTATATAGCATGCCAAATAGGCCCCACAGGTGGCTCAGTGGTAAAGTATCTGCCTGCCAATGCAGGAGATGCAGGAGATAGGGATTTGATCCCTGGGTCTGGAAGATTCTCTGGAAGAGGAAATGGCAAACAACTGCAGTATTCTTGCCTCAAAAATGCCATGGATAGAGGACAGGCCAGTCTGTGGGGTTGCAAAGAGTCTGATACAACTGAGTGATTGAATACATGCAAGTTCAAGCATGCTGATCTCCCTTTTGTTTTAATGATTATCATATTTATCAGATTACATATTTAATGTCTAGCCCTTTAGAGAACAGTAACCATATTTTTCTTGTTTTATTCTAATACCTTACATATTCCCTGGTATACTGTGGCCACTTAGCAAGCATTAGTTGACAAGCTGAAGGAAGGGAGAAAAGAATAAAGGAAGGAAGAGAGGAAGGAAGGTGAAAGGGAAGAAATGAAGGAACAATTATTCAGTCAGTTTTGGGTGAGAGAGGAAAATAAAAGAACTAGTCAGAAATTTTACTGAATAAGATCCTTGAGATTAAAAAAAATATTTAGACATCCATTTCATATTCATTTCTCATAATATCTCTGAAAAAGTATTATTATGTACTTTTTACAGTGAGAAAACTGAGGCTTATAAAAGAGGTATCATGGCTCATCAGGTTATATCTTCTATTTGAAATCTCATTTTCTTAAGTTTTTGCTCTTGCCCCATTTCCTTAAGATCTAGCTAAATACCACCCACTCCAAAAGCTTCTCCTTTTCTTCTTAAGTCCTAATATCATCATTTTCTTCTTTATCTCTAATCCACAGCACAATTTATATACCTTTCTAATGGTTTTAAGTACCATGCTTCTTACATTGTACCTATTTATGTTTCATTTAAACTTCTTAAAAACAAAATTTTAAAGATATAATACAGGTCATATTCATATTTATTACCCCAATACTGAGCACAAAGTTAGATGTTCAATAAAAATGTGTTAATGAAAGCAACCTCTAAGATTAAGTCCAATTTCCTCAATCTACTACAATGGACAAGTCAATCAGAGAAGTTATTTCAGATTTACCAAAGGCCACAGAGCTTCATGCTACTCCCTCACTCTTTGTGCCCTCTCATCCACCCTTCCCATGCATGGAAAATTCAAGAAACCGTAAAGATGGAGTCCTGAGATCCCTGGCTAATATTACAAATCACAAGCTGTGAAAACATCTTAGTTTTAGTTTCTTCATAAATGAGGATACAGATATTGGCTATTTTTTTAATGATGGTTTCCACCAGCTTCCAGCACATAGAAATTTCAGCCTTTGACAATAGTAAAAAAAATATTAATCAGTTATGGTTGAAAAAAATGTGATGCTATAGAGTCCTCAGTCATTCAGTCAGATCAGTTGCTCGTCATGTCCGACTCTTTGTGACCCCATGGAATGCAGTACGCCAGGCTTCCCTGTCCATCACCAACTTCTGGAACTTGCTCAAACTCATGTCTATCAAGTTGGTGATGCCATCCAACCATCTCATCTTCTGTTGTCCCATTCTCCTCCTGCCTTCAATCTTTCCCAGCATCAGAGTTTTTTCCAGTGAGTCTTTGTAGCACTCCAAAGGATTGGAGCTTCAGCTTCAGCATCAGTCCTTTCAATGAATATTCAGGACTGAACTCCTTTAGGATTGACTGGTTTGATCTTCTTGCAGTCCACGGGGCTCTCAAGAATCTTCTCCAATACCAGAATTCAAAAGCATCAGTTCTTCAGCACTCAATTTTCTTTAAGGTCCAACTCCACAATCATATGCAACTATTGTAAAAAACAACTTTGACTAGATGGACCTTTATTGGCAAAGTGATGCCTCTGTTTTTCAGTATACTGTCAGATTGGTCATATATTTTCTTCCAAGGAGCAAGTGTCTTTTAATTTCATGTCTATAGTCACCATCTGCATGATTTTGGAGCCCAAGAAAATGGAGCCCATTGCTTCCATTGTTTCCCTATCAACTTGCCATGAAGTGATGGGATCATATGCCATGATCTTTGTTTTTGACTGTTGAGTTTTAAGCCAGCTTTTTCTCTTTCACTTTCATCAAGAGGCTCTTTAGCTCCTCTTCAGTTTCTGCCATAAGGGTGGTGTCATCTGCATATCTGAGGTTATTGTTATTTCTTCCAGCAATCTTGATTCCAGCTTGTGTTTCATCTAGAGTGGCATTTTGCATGATGTACTCTGCATATAAATAAAATAAACAGAGTATAAAATATACAGCCTTGACATACTCCTTTCCCAATTTGGAACTAGTCTGTTGTTCCATGTCCAATTCTAACTGTTGGTTCTTGACCTGCATACAGATTTCTCAGGAGCCAGGTAAGGTAGTCTGGTGTTCCTGTCTCTTGAAGAATTTTCCACAGTTTGTTCCGATACACACAGTCAAAGCCTTTGGCATAGTCAATGAAGCAGAAGTAGATGTTTTTCTGAAACTTTCTTGATTTTTTTAATGATCCTACAGATATTGGCAATTTGATCTCTCGTTCCTCTGCCTTTTCTAAATCCAGCTTGAACCTTTGGAAGTTCTCGGTTCACATACTGTTTAATTCACATACTGTTCACATAGCTTGGAGAATTGTGAGCATTACTATGCTAGTGTGAGATGAGTGCAGTTGTGCGGTAGTTTGAACATTTTTTGGCATTGCCTTTCTTTGGGTTTGAAATGAAAGTTAACCTTTTCCAGTCCTGTGGCCGCTGCTGAGTTTTCCATATTTGCTGGCATATTGAGTGCAGCACTTTCATTGCAGCATCTTTTAGAATTTGAAACAGCTCTGCTGGAATTCTATCACCTCCACTAACAACCAACAATCCTTAGAAGTCCAATATGTAAACAGAATTAGAATGAAGGCAGAAAACTTCTAAATCTTTCAGCTTCTCCATTTTCCTGCTACTGCTACTGCTAAGTCACTTCAGTCGTGCCCGACTCTGTGCGACCCCATAGACGGTAGCCCATCAGGCTCCCCCGTCCCTGGGATTCTCCAGGCAAGAACACTGGAGTGGGTTGCCATTTCCTTCTCCAATGCATGAAAGTTAAAAGGGAAAGTGAAGTTGCACAGCCATGTCTGACTCTTAGCCATGTCAGACCCCGTGGACTGCAGCCTTCCAGGCTCCTCCATCCATGGGATTTTCCAGGCAAGAGTACTGGAGTGGGTTGCCATTGCCTTCTCCAATTTTCCTGCTAGTTATGCTGATTTTTAAGTCCTCAAGGCAGAACAGCCTTGAGAGGTCATATGTTTATCTGCATAATGGCTTTTTAATTGCTTCTTTTGCTCATTTGCTTTCCATAGTTAATTGATTACCAGATCCATGCTAAGGCCTGCAGGTATCTTTGCTTAGAATAAATTACAGACCCCTGTGACACGTGAAGAGGAAAGCTCATTTCACCTTGAAAATGTGAAGAAAGTTTGTTTTCCCAATCTGGTATATATTTCATCCAGAAAATTTAGGGTTTCTAATGTTTGTCATGAAGTAAGGATATTTCCAAGGCCTGTTTAAAATATTAAATTAGGTAAAGCCCATAAAGGCTTCCCAGGTGGTGCTAGTGGTAAAGAATCTGCCCGCCAACGCTGGAGACATAAGAGACAGGTTTGACTCCTGGGTCTGGAAGATCCCTTGGAGGAGGGCATGGCAACCCACTCCAGTATTCTTCCTTGAGAATCGCATGAACAGAGAAGCCTGGTGGACTACAGTCTATAGGGTCACAAAGATTTGGACACGACTGAAGTGAGTTAGCATGCACAATGCCCATAGGGACTTCCTAGGTGGCTCATTGGTAAAGAATCTGCCTGCTAAGCAGGAGATACAGGTTCAATCCTTGGGTCAGGAAGATTCCCTGGAGGAGGACATGACAACCACTCAAGTATTCTTGCCTGGAGAATCCCATGAACAGAGGTGACTGGCGGGCTACAAACTCCATAGGACCAGTAAAATCTAATAATCTGAGAGCCAAACAGTCACACACATTTCTTTATGTTACTCTGGGAGCATTTATGATGATGATTACTGGAAAATAGGTTCTGGTACCAGTAATAAACACAAGGAGCAAAAGAAATTCCTAGGCAGAAAGCACCAAAGTGACAGAAAGGATCTTCAGAGCAAAGCAGTAGAAAGAAGGGTAATAATCATGGCCTACAGAGATCGTTAATAAAATTCTAATATGAAATTTCCCTTTTGGAACAGATTGTTTCTATCATATTCATACAGTATATCCCCAGTATCTATATCTATAGCACATGGTACATTAAGGTATTCAATAAAGCCCTGTTAGCTAAATAAATCTCCAAACATCTTGCTTGAAGAAAGGATAGTGTGAAAGAAGATGAGAAACTTCCCATTCAATGTCTGGGAATAGAAAAGTAAAAATCTCTCTGAGAGATTAAACATGTCAATGACTTTACTTATTCTGGTACCTTGTACCTTATTGGCTTCAACTACAACAAACTTGGTTCTGAAACTTTAAACCTCTTTAGACCACTAGAGAAGTACAGTGACCACATAGCAGATTCTGCTCAGAGCCTATCAACACTGGATGAGAATGCTGACTTAATTCTAAGACATTATAACATAAATATAAAGAGTCATTAATATTTCAAAATCTTGTCAAGAGCCCTAAAAGAGAGGACCCAAATGGTAGTGCATGAGAAACAAAACAAAATGAAATAATTAAGGCAGAAGGGTTTTCAAAAGCAAACAAAAAGACTCCAGAACTGAACACTTGAGGAAACCAAATGGTTATTATTACCACTATGTAAGATCCCAACACAGAGTCTCATAAAAGAAGTACAATGTTATTTTAAGGCCCCTGTGAGCAGATCAACAGCTTTGTTGACAAGATTTGAAGCACACATCTACATATATGCCTATTAACAGAAAGAAGTGTTTTGTTACTATCCACTCAGGCTGAATTCAGAAACTCACAGCAAAGGTCTGCCTCCTGTTCAGATCCCAATGTTGAAAGGAAACTGAGAAACAGCAGTATAGTTAATTTGACTTAGTAAAGCAAAAAAAAAAAAAAAAAAAAATAGGCCCAGGAAGATATTTTTACCTTTAATAAATAGTTTTGATTATCATCATCAAATGCCTACATTTTTACAAACCTGAGTTTCTCAGCCCAGCATTTATAGAAAATTGCTAAGTATCATTTCTAGATAAAAGCACAATTCAATATTTATGAATAGCTAGCTTTCTATAAATACAGACATTTGGAGATGATCTTCTCACTAGTCATTAAAATTTGAACAGGGATCAAAGCTAGAATAATATTAACAATTCCTTGCATTTGTAGAGTATTCTACAAAATACTATTAATAACAGATGACATTTATTGAGTACTTAGCAAGTGCCAGGCACTTTACATGTAAATTCTCATCATGAATTCAGTTCAGCTCAACAAGCATTCACTTAACACCTACTGTGTGATAGGTGAATAACACTTGGTTTCTGGCTTTAAAAACTCTCATTTTGGTGCACTCAGTCAATGTTGAATGAATAAATGGATGAACAAAGTAATCAGTTTGAATGGCAGTGTGGGATAATAACAATAACACAGGCTCTTCCCCTTAGTATTTATGGTCATGAGAAAATACTTAACCTATCCTAGCTCCAGTGTCTTCATCTGTAATATAGGGATCTTTAAAATAATCTCCCTTGCTTGTTGTGAGAATTGTAACATCAAATATAAAACATCTGACAAAGAACAGATTTTCTCAGTGACAGTCGTTATTATTAACATTATCATCATCATCATCATTACTATTATTAGTAATCCTATCCAACTGTCCTCAGCTACACTATAGCAATGGGACAAATAGAACTTTAGCATCCAGAAATATTCACACCATATCTATACAAAGAATCCACAACAAACAAGCAAAGCAAGGGAACTCTGCAAAACTGTAGCTCCCAATATCCTCTGGGGTTAATGTACAATATCTCTGCCCAGGTTAGAAAGGAAAAAACAGAGTCAGCTTTATGCTTCCAAAGATGTCATGATAAAAGCCAAATAAGACAGGAAGTTTATCTTATCAAATAACAGACTGTACATTCCCTCATAAGAGAATGCTAGTAATTCCACACATGGAACCATGTTTTCTTTTCCCACATTCTCAAAGAGCCACGCCTAGAGCCCAGACAACGAACATGCAGAAACTCATTGAACTCCTCTTAGGGCCAGTAGAGCAGATAAATTGGAGCCCTGAGTCACATTCTCCAATCAAAAGGAAATCCATTCTGTGGGTCACTTACCATTTTGGTCTGCTGGTAGACTTCACCATAGGGGCCATCCCATCTCTATAAAGACTTTTAGTTTTGCTGAAGTTAACAATGTTGAAAATGACTCTCTGAGAAAGAAAGAGGGAAAAGTTAACAGAAGACTGTGCTATTCAGGTTGCCCCTTTCTGATAATTAGAACTGGAAGTAAAAAGCAGGGTTAAGGGAAACCATATGGACTAGCTACCAACATAGTGAGAATAAATGATATTCACAGAAATTCAGTGTTTCTGCTAGCTTAGCATAGTAATCAAGAACACAGACTCTGGAATCTGGAAGGCTTAGTTTTAATCTCACTCTACCACTCTTAGTCTGTGACCTTGCCAAGCTACTAAATCTTTCTTTGCCTCAGTTTCCTCATCTGAAAAATTGCGATAATAATGGTACCTAGGGTTACTGATGAGAAATGATTTAATGTACAATGCTTGGAGCTTTGCTTGGTACATAGTGAATGCTATATAAGTTTTAGTTATTTTATTAATTGTGCCTTTTCTCTAGGCTCACCTAGAATTTCCATGGAAATTAATAATATCACTATAATAACAGTGGTGCATTTGAAATTCAACAAAACTAATGATAATAACTTAGTGAAAAATTGAAATAAAAAAAAGAAAAATTGAAATGAAAAACTTATATAGCTGCTTTGACTACAGCTACAGAATATATGTTTTCTCCCTTTTTGTTATCTTCTGCCAAGGGCCAGGAGTACTGGGCTCAATCCTAATCTTTAGTATCAGTTTATAGGAGCACAGACACATAGGTGAGTTCCTTCTCTCCCTGGGTCTCACCTTTACAATGGGGGTGTGGAATGTTTTAGATGACTAAAACCCTTCCAGAAGTGCAGTAGACTTAAGAGAAATCAAGTCTTTGTTTTAGTAAAGTACTTTATCACAAGTGAGGAAGACAGATGGGGAAAGGAAAGAGAATTGGGGTTAAAAGACATTAAATGACCACTGAAACAGTCCAAAGGAAAAAGGATGAGGATCAGGGCAAGAGCAGCCTGAATAGTTAGAGAAAATGAAAGGCTTTCACAAGGTTACCATAGGCTGGCCTTTCTGTCCAAAGGCAGTGAAAAACAGAAGCATCAAAATTCATGTATTAATTCACTGAATAAATATTTATTGTGTGAAGTATTAATGTCAAGTGCCAGAAATTGTATACACTTAAATTTTTTTTAATATTCTCCTACAATTATAGTAAAATATAAACATCTTCATTATACAGATGTGGAAACTGAGGTTCAGTGATGTTAATTAACCTGTCTTAAGGTGTGCAATTAACAGATGGAGAACTGATATCTAAACTCAAGGAATAAAAGAGTTAAGACAGCCAAGATCTCTAAGTTACTCACTAAGGTTCCAATTTCATAACTCCAATCAAGTCTGTTTTCCAAAATTAGGGCAAAAATAAATATAAATATAGTGGGCAATTTTTGAAGCCTTTAAAACTTTTTTTCCTTTAAAAATAGAATACCAAAACCATTTCCTCTGGATTCATATTTGGGACTACCATAAAATGCTTTGTTCTATGCAATAAGGTCTTAGGAATAACTCATGTTTTCCTTTCTCCTCTGAGACCTAGCCATTGACCCGCTCTCTAGGCATTTCAGTTTCCGACCTCTTTTCTGTCATTACGTTAAGTCATCAAGAATGTCCAAAGCTATTCCATTATTAATAAACCAGACCTGCCTGTTGTCAGTTCAATTATTTTTCCTAGGGTCTTGGCTACTGTTTGATTTAAGAAAATCACTATCAAGGGGGACAAAGGGCCTTTGAACCTCACAGGGCTTAATCCCCCTTTTTACTTCTGAAATTCCAGATGTCAGATCCATTTCCAATGAACCTGGGAGCCATGATGTACTTTTAGGATCTAGACTAATGCTAAATGCAAGAGGAGATCTAATACAGAAAGAATGTGTATATATGAAGCTGGAATAAAAAAAATGAAAAAGTGGAATATTTATTGATCATTAATATCCTACTACTTGCCAAAAACTTTTCCCCAGATATATAAAATATACTATATTATTTAGCTTCTCTATTCACAGAATTGTTTATTTTAGACTAACTTAAGACATGAGGAAATTGAGTCTAATAAAGGGTAATTACACCCCCACCCCCAGATCCCAGAACTATTAATTGGTAGAGCTAGAACTTAAATCCTAAGTGTCTGGACAGTAAATATACTTTCTCTACGATACCAAACGCAGAAAGAAAACAATCTTTCTTTCTTTCTTTTTGGCTGCATATCTTGTAGGATCTTAGTTTCCCAACCAGGAATCCAACTCGGGTCCCGGCAATGAAAATGCCAAGTCCTCACCACTGGACCACCCGGGAATTTGTGAACACATTCTTTTATGATTCTTCACCCATGCATTTTTTTAATTTATTTTTTTAAACATTTTCATTTTGTATTGGGGTATAGTTGATCAACAAATAATGCCATGATAGTTTCGGGTGAATAGCAAAGGAACTCAGCCATACATATACATGTATCCATTTCTACCCAAACTCCCCTCCTATTTAGGCTGCCACATAACATTGAGCAGAGTTCACTATGCTGTACAGTAGGGCAGCAGTGTGTACATGTCCATCCGAAACTCCATAACTATTTCTTTCCCTTGGCAACCATAAAATCGTTCTCTAAGTCTGGGGGTCATTTTCTGTTGTGCAAGTTCATCATTTCTTTTTAGATCCCACATAAAAGGGATGTCATACAGTATTTTTCCTTCCCTATCTGACTTACTTCACTCAGTATGACACTCTCTAAGTCCATCCATGTTGCTGCAAATGGCATTATTTTGTTCTTTTTAATGGCTGAGTAATATTCCACCGTATATATGTACCACATCTTCTTTAGCCTTTCCTCTGTTGATGGACATTTAGGTGGCTTCCATGTCTTCGCTCTTGTAAACAGTGGTGCAATGAACTTTGGGATGCCTGTATCCTTTCCTGTTTTTTTTTTTTTTTTTTTTCAGATAAATGCCCAGGAGTGGGATTGTAAGGTCATATGGTAGCTCTATTTTGAGTTTTTAAGGAAAAAAACAAACAAACAAACAAACAAACTATAGTAGTCACTGTACCAATTTACATTCCTACCAACAGTGTTGGAGAGCTCTCTTCTCATCACACCCTCTCCAGCCTTTACGGTTTGTGGATTTTTTAAATCATAGACTTTCTGAGTGGTGTGAGATGGTATCTCATTGTAGTTTTGATTTCCATTTCTCTAATAATTAGTGATGTTGAATATCTTTTCATGTGTCTCTTGTCCATTTGTATATCTTCCTTGAAGAAATGTCTATTTAGGTAGATGTTCTGCTTGTTTTTTGATTGAGTTATTTGTTTTGATGCTGTTAAGCATCATAAGCAGTTTGTAAATTTTGGAGACTAATCTCTTGCTGGTCACATCATTTGCAAATATTTTCTCCCAATCTACGGTTGTCCTTCTGTTTTGTTTATTCTTTCCTTTAGTGTGAAAAATCTTTTGAGTTTAAGTAAGTCCCATTTGTTTATTTTTGTTTTTATTTCCATTATTCTGGGAGATGGATCAAAAATTACTACAATTTATGTCAGAGAGTATTCCGCCTATGTTTCCCTCTAGGAGTTTTATGGTGTCCGGTCTCACAGTCTTTAATCAATTTTGAAATTATTTTTGTGTATCCTACCTGTTAATCTTTGAAAATGTTTTGTAGATTATTTAGCAAGGCAGCATGTGGTTGTGAGAATCAAAGGTATTTGGAAGCAAGAGTGCAGGAAATCTTGGCTTCCGTATTTTCTAGTTATTTGCTCAAAATACATCAGACAAAACTACATCTATGAGGTAATGGTAACAGTAACAACCATAATAATAACTAACAACTTCTGAGACTTTCTATGCACCTAATTCTAAGCTGTGCATGCTAGGTCATGCTAAATCGCTTCAGTTGTGTCTGACTCTGTGTGACCCTATGGACTACAGCCTGCCAGTCTCTGTTCATGGGATTCTCCAGGCAAGAATACTGGAGTGGGTTGCCATGCCCTTCTCCAGGGGATCTTCCTGACCCAGAGATCGAATCTCCATCTCTTACATCTAACTACATTGGCAGGTAGGTTCTTTACCATTAGCACCAAAATCACCTGGACAGTTTTTAAGTTACTAGAGATGCATGGACCTGATCTTATGTACCTCATCCTAAGCTTCCCTGGTAGCTCAGTTGGTAAAGAGTCTGCTTGCAATGTGGGTGACCTGGGTTTGATCCCTGGGTTGGGAAGATCCCCTGGAGAAGGAAATTGCAACCCAATCAATAATTCTTGCTTGGAGAATTCCATGGACAGAGGAGACTTGTGGGCTACAGTCCATGGGGTCACAAAGAGTTGGAAACAATTGAGTGACTAACTTTCACTTCCACTTTTTATCCTAAGCTGATATCTGATGTATTAACTCACTTGTTTTGAGGATAATGAATTTTTTCAGACAGGGACAATTTATTACCTCTTTAGGGTGAGGCAAGTGGTATCAAGAATAAACATAGCTAGTTTGTAGTAGAGTTAGAATTTGAACCAAGTCCATTGACTCAAGAGAATAAGGTCTTGGACTTTCCAGATAGATATATCTGAGATTGAAACCTAGTTCCTCACTGGTTTTGTGAACTTGGGCAAGATAATTACTCATTTTTGATACTATTTTAAAAATCAATCAGGGATTGAGATGATAATACCATTTTAACAAAGTTGTTATAAGAATCTGTGAGATTATATAAGTAATCAACTGGCACATTATATCTAGATAAGAATAAGAATTCGATATTTATTGGACTTCTCCCCTTATCTGCAACAAAACTAGATCTTTCAGTTTTTTACAGCTTCCTTCCTTCTCTCTTTCCTTCATTTTTTCCCCAATCCTTCCTTTCATTACTTCTCCATTATTTATTTTTCTATATTAAAAGATTTAACCCAGGCTTCTTGTTTTAGTAATAGGATGCTCTAAATTGAAGCTTTGTAAATGGTGACCTGTAGCACGAGCTCTCAAGGTAGTCTTGTGTGAGGCTTGGAGCTCTGCCCATCATGACTGGAATTCTCCAGGCAAGAATACTGGAGTGGGTTGCCAGTCCCTTCTCCAGGAGATCCTCCCAAGCCAGGGATGGAATTCAAGTCTCCTGCATTGCAGGCAGATTCTTTATCACTCAGCCACCAAGAAAGCCGTAAATCAGTATAATATTGAAAGTCTGATTAGATTTTAATATCATTTGATTTTTATAAGAAATTTCAATATTGCAATTATAAATGAAAAAAGGAAAACTATTAGATACTCTAATATAATTTCACATGGTTTATATATTTGAACAGTTTAAAATTTTTATCACTTTATTGTGGGAACAGTTTCTTATTAATGTTTATTAAGACTGCATAGATCATTGAAAAGTCTTGATCAGGAATTTCATATATTCATTTCAGAAATCAAAACCTCATACAAAAATAGAAAGTTCAATGGACAAAAGCTAAAGTATTTCAATAAGAAAGCTGTGGTATATACACAATGGAATATTACTCAGCCATTAAAAAGAATACATTTGAATCAGTTCTAATGAGGTAGATGAAACTGGAGCCGATTATACAGAGTGAAGTAAGCCAGAAGGAAAAACGCCAATATAGTATACTAACGCATATATAAGGAATTTAGAAAGATGGTAACAATAACCCTGTATGTGAGACAGCAAAAGAGACACAGATGTATAAACCAGTCTTTTGGACTCTGTGGGAGAGGGAGGGGGGGATGATTTGGGAGAATGGCATTGAAACATGTATAATATCATATAAGAAACGAATCGCCAGTCCAGGTTCGATGCAGGATACAGGAAGCTTGGGGCTGGTGCATTGGGATGACCCAGAGGGATGGTATGGGGAGGGAGGTGGGAGGGGTGTTCAGGATTAGGAACACGTGTACATCTGTGGCGGATTCATGTTGATGTATGGCAAAAGCAATACAATATTGTAAAGTAAAAATAAAATAAAATAAAAAACAGAGTGACTAAACAATGAGGTCCTACTGTACATCACAGGGAACCATATCTAATCTCCTGAGATAAACCATAACGGGAAAAGAATATATATGTATATGTATATAACTGAGTCACTTTGTACAGGAGAAATTAGCACAACATTGTAAATCAACTATACTTCAGTTAAATAAATAAATGAAATGTCCATGTCCTAATCCCTAAAAAAAAAAAAAAAATTAGCATTTGATATCCTTTGTGTAGTTTTTTTGTTTTATTTTAAAATTTTGTGTTAATTTTTTTAAATCAAGCTTCATATGGTCATCCTCTAAACATTCCCAGGTATTACAACATTCTGCATCGGTATCATCTTCCCTATATGTTTAAGTGTTATTTTCTCTGTATGCCTGAAACTGAAAGCAGTTGGAGAATACAGCTCTGGATAACCTTCCACAAACTGCCAGAAACTACAGGATATTTAAGAACATTATTTACATGAAGAGCTCCTAATAAATAAAAAGAAATCCACAGATGCTAGAAAAATAGATGTATAGAAGGCAGATTATTGGTCTTGGTATCTAAGAACTTAGATTTTTTAAAATCTATGCAAGGATAATAAATGAGGCCGTGAATCTGTTTGAGGAAGACTATCTGACATGAGTGAAAGTGACAGTGAAGTCACTCAGTTGTGTCTGACTCTTTGCGACCCCATGGACTGAAGCCTGCCAAACTCCTCCACCCATGGGATTTTCCAGGCAAGAATACTGGAGTGGGTCGCCACTGGTCTCCCGCAAAGCAGGCAGACTCTTTACTGTCTGAGCCAGCAGGGAAGCCTTCCTGAGATGGGAAGCATCTGACATGAGATGCTTTCACAAATATAGGATTCTCAAAATGATATAGTATTAGTGGAATTGTGGTCTAGAAAGAAATCATTCGCTAACAATGGGAGATGACAAAGATACATGTGTATCTATTCCTAGATCTGGGGGTAGAAAATAATTTTAAAACATGGGCCAGAACACTTTTAGGTTTCAGTTTGAATTTACACCACCTGCTTAAGAATTGGGGCTTCCCCAGTGACTGGATTCAGTGGTAAAATATCCACCTGCCAAGCAGGAGATGCAGGAGTTGCAAGTTTGATCCCTGAATCAGGAAGATCCCCTGGAGAAGGAAATGGCAACCCATTCCAGTAGTCTTGCCTGAAAAATCCCATGGACAGGGGAACCTGAAGGCTACAGTCCAGTGGTGTTGCAAAGAATCGAGCACAACTGAGCATGTATGCACGCTTAAGAATCCAGGCCAAGCATTTACAATAAATTTCATTACAGGGCTTCCCTGATATCTCAGTTGGTAAAGAATCCACCTGCAATGCAGGAGACCCTGGTTGGATTCCTGAGTTGGGAAGATCTGCTGGAGAAGGGAAAGGCTATCCATGTCAATATTCTGGCCTGGAGAATTCCATGGACTGTATAGTTCATGGGGTTGCAAAGAGTCAGACAGGACTGAGCAACTTTCACTTTCACTTCATTACAGGAAGATATCCCTGGAGCACCTGGTTCAAGCAATAAAAAAATACTTTTAATTTGAATGCACACATTTCAGCCTAGGCACACAGAATTTCCATAATGAAGCCCTAAAAAGGTCAAACTTTCACATACATTTATAAAACATAAAAAAATCCACACTAAAAGTGAGAACCAGTCAGAGAAATAGACAACTGACTTAGAAAACAAAGAATACTAATCATAAAACTATCTGGTGAACTATAGAGAAAGTACTTTTAAGTGATTAAAAAAATAAAAGAATGTTCAAATACATGAGAACAGAACAAAACACAGTGTTTTTTTTTTTAATGCCAGAAATAGTCTAGAAAAATTATAAAGTATTTTTAGAAATTATAAGAGATAAAAAATTCAGTAGCCTGGTTAAGGGGCAGAATGGATAAAATTTTCAAAATACAACAGTGAGATTTAACAAGATAGAAAATATGAAAAGAGACACAGAAGAAATAAACAAAAATATGTATCTGATAAGAGTTCTAAAAAGAGAGACAAGAGAAATTGGGAGAGGCAAAATCCACAGAGAAAAGACTGAATATATTCGAGAAGTGATGAAAGACAGGAATATTCAGATTTAGGAATCACAAGTCCATCCAAGGTAAGATTTTTTTAAATCTAGATATAGACTCATCATAGTGAAACTATTGAATACAAAACACCAAAAATGAAGAGCATGTTTTCAAAACTAATAAAAGAAAATAAAAACTACGTACAAAGGAACAGAAGTTAAACTTAAGCAAATTTAATACCAGCAACATGAGAAACCAGAAAATAATGGAATAACATCACCCAAGAAAAAGGGTATAATAAATTTTCATACAAAGCCTAAGAAGTTTAGCAATTTCAGATTTCAGTGAAGGAGCTACTAAAAGACGAATTTCAGAAGAAGAAATTGACCACAAAGGGTAATGATGGCAAGAAGCAACAATGGGCAGAGAAACAAGTAAATATAAATAATAACTGACTAAAACTATAACAATCTTAATTTTTAGAGCTGTTAAAAATTTTGCCCAAAACACGGGTTAGTAAAGCAGATGGTGGTGAAATGGAGAGAGGCAAAATCAGAGTTAAAGCATTATAAGGTCTTTCTATGATTCCAAAGGAGGATAGGGAAGCCAATTAACTTAATGAAAGTGAAAGTGTCAGTCACTCAGTCCTGTGTCTGACTCTCTGAGACCCCATGGACTGTAGCACATCAGGTTTCTCTGTCCATGGATTTTCCAGACAAGAATACTGGAATGGGTAGTCATTACCTTCTCCAAGGGATCTTCCTGACCCAGGGATTAAACAGAGGTCTCCAGCATTGCAGGCAGATTTTTTATGGTCTGAACCACCAGGGAAACCCTATTTAACTTAATTGCCATAAACAAGAATGTGACAATCAAGAATAGTCACTATAATAATAGAAACAGGATTAGTAAATTCCAAATGAGTAAAAAAAAAAAGAGAGAGAGAGAGAATAAAGAAAGGATGACAAATATAATAGAAGATATTATAGGGAATAAAAGAAAAGAGAAACATTATTGAAAACTCAAAATGACAGTAAAAATAATTCTAAATATCTATAATCATAGATATTGAAAACTGACAAATTTATTTGTTAAAAAACTGATTAGAAAAATCTACACTTATCATCTTTCCCAGAGACAAGCATAAGAAATAATGGCACAAAATTTTGAAATTGAAAATCTAGAAAAAGATATAAAAGATATAACATGAAAACACTAAAGGAAAGTTGTTTGAGTTATGGCAGTATCAGATATTGATTTTTCCTCAAAACATATTGAGGAAAAATGTAAAATTAAGGATATAATCACCATATAAAAGCAAATATTCTACATGAAGATCAACTTTAAATTTGTATACACCTAATAAGAGTATACACGACTGAGTGACTGAACTGAACTGAACTGAAAAAGAGCATAAAATATATAAAGCAAAAAATTGACAACACCACAAGTAAAAACTGACTGGGCCACAATGATTAATCTCAGTAATTGATACTGTAAACAACCAAAAATTCTGAAGGCTATAGAAAACCAAAAACTTCCAATTTGATAAGCTCCAGCTTCCCTGGTGGCTCAGATGGTAAAGAATCTGCCTGAAATGTGGAAGAATAGGGTTAAATTCCTGGGTCAGGAAGATCCCCTTGGAGAAGGAAATGGCAACCCACTCCAGTATTCTTGCCTGGAAAATTTCATGGACAGAGGAGCCTGGCTGGCTACAGTCTAAGGAGTTGCAAAGAGCTGGGCACGACTGAGCAACTAATACTGAAAGATCACTTATTAAAATCTATAAAACTTTCCACATACACAATTAGGGAATAAAGTTTTTTTTCAAGTAATAAGAGAGATTTGTAAAAGATTAAGTACGTACATATTGTCACAAAACAAATCTCAACAAATATCAAAGAATTCATATTCTTCTAATCACAGCTTCCCACTATCCAGTCATAAAATTATAAATCTGGTACAAAAAAAGTTGACCCAAAACTCTCAAACATTTTGAAATTTTTATATACTCTTCTTAATTTTTATGTATCAAAGAAGAAATAATGAGGGAAAGTACAAAGTATTTAAAATTAGATGATTGATTCAGCACTATATAGCAAAGCAATGTCACACAGAAAAAAATATATACAGAGAAATTAAATTTTAGCCCTATGTGTCTATACTAGAAAGGAAGATAGAAAAAGAGAGTGCCAAGTACTTAACTTAAAAAGTTAAGAAACAAACAGAAAATAATTCATACCAAAGAATCTCAGAAATGGAAAACACTGGAAGTACTTGGGATGCAAGTCTGAGCTTGGTTCATAGTCCTTGTAAAGAAAAATTAACTCTCAAATTCCTTCCCTCACATCAACACCCAAGTGACTCTTCATCCATCATGACAGGAAACTAGAGGCTTATTCTCTGGAGAGGTGGAAGGGATTCCAGATTCAAATTCCAGAATACTGACAGTCAAGCTTATCTCTATAGACAGTAGCTTAAAATATATATATTCTGTGGGAAAATCAACTCAATCAAAGATAAAGGATATACAAATATTAGCATGGGAGACTTCCCCAAGGAAATAGATCAACATAGTCCAAACATGTATTTAGAACCTCTATTTCAAAGTTTAATGGCAATCTTTTATTGATGAAACACATCAATAAAGAGACCAAAGCAGCCAAGTGAAGGTATGATGGGGGTTGGGGAGGGGGGGACAGAAACGGTTTGCAAAAGGTGCATTAAATACCAATTTAACAGAAAAAGAAGAAATAATTATTAGCAAAAGGCCAGAGGCAGGTGGAATTGTTGCAGAACAGAAAAATTTAATCATATACCACAAGACTCATCTGAATTAATAGTTGGAAGTGAAAGCTCAGTCGTGTCTAACTCTTTGCAACCCCATGTACTATAGACTACCACGCTCCTCTGTCCATGGGGTTTTCTAGGCAAAAGTACTGGACTGGGTTGCCATTTCCTTCTCCAGAGGATCTTCCTAACCCAGGGATTGAACCCAGGTCTCCTGCATTGTAGGCAGACGCTTTACCATCTGAGCCACCAGGGAAGTCCTAGTTACCTATTGACAATAAAAGATTGAATATTATTTTAACCAAAAGATGACATAAATATGTGGAGGAGGAGAAGTGCTTAAATTTTGTAGCAGAACTGTTAAAGGATGAAAACACCATCTCATAATACAAAGTAGGTAAACACTACTGAAAACTAAGATGACTAGAGAATAGATGTATAGAAGTTTTATTTAGAAATACAGAAGTAATACCAGAAGAAACAATGATACACCACATTAACAAATTGAAAGATAAAAACCATATGATTATCTCAATAGATGCAGAGAAAGCCTTTGACAAAATTCAACATCCATTTATGATAAAAACCCTCCAGAAAGCAGGCATAGAAGGAACATACCTCAACATTATAAAAGCCATATATGATAAACCCACAGCAAACATTATCCTCAATGGTGAAAAATTGAAAGCATTTCCCCTAAAGTCAGGAACAAGGGTGCCCACTCTGACCACTGCTATTCAACATAGTTTTGGATGTTTTAGCCACAGTAATCAGAGAAGAAAAAGAAATAAAAGGAATCCAAATTGGAAAAGAAGAAGTAAAACTCTCAGTGTTTGCAGAGGACATGATCCTCTACGTAGAAAACCCTAAAGACTCCACCAGAAAATTACTAGAGCTAATCAGTGAATATAGTAAAGTTGCAGGATATAAAATTAACACACAGAAATCCCTTGCATTCCTACACACTACCAATGACAAAACAGAAAGAGAAATTAAGGAAAAATTCCATTCACCATTGCAAAGAAAAGAATAATATACTTAGGAATAAATCTACCTAAAGAAACAAAAGACCTATATATAGAAAACTATAAAACATTGATGAAAGAAATCAAAGATGACACAAATAGATGGAGAAATATAACATGTTCATGGATCAGAAGAATAAATATAGTGAAAACGAGTATACTACCCAAAGCAATCTACAGATTAAATGAAATCCCTATGAAGCTACCAACAGTATTTTTCAGAGAACTAGAACAAATAATTTCACAATTTGTATGGAAATACAAAAAACCTTGAATAGCCAAAGCAATCTTGAGAAAGAAGAATGGAACTGGAGGAATCAACCTGCCTGACTTCAGTCTCTACTACAAAGCCACAGTCATCAAGACAGTATGGTACTGGCACAAAGACAGAAACATAGATCAATGGAACAAAATAGAAAGCCCAGAGATAAATCCACACACCTCTGGACACCTTATCTTTGACAAGGGAGGCAAGAATATACAATGGAGTAAAGACAATCTCTTTAACAAGTGGTGATGGGGAAACTGGTCAACCATTTGTAAAAGAATAAAACTAGAACATTTTCTAACACCATACACAAAAATAAACTCAAAATGGATCAAAGATCTAAATGTAAGACCAGAAACTATAAAACTCTTAGAGGAGAACATAGGCAAAACACTCTCTGATGTAAATCATAGCAGGATTCTCTATGACCCACCTCTCAGAGTAATGGAAATAAAAGAAAAATAAACAAATGGGACCTAATTAAACTTAAAAGCTTTTGCACAATGAGGGAAACTATAAGCAAGGTGAAAGGACAACCTTCAGAATGGGAGAGAATAATAGCAAATGAAGCAACTGACAAAGAATTAATCTCAAAAATATACAAGCAACTCCTGCAGCTCAGTTCCAGAAAAATTAGTGACCCAATCAAAAAATAGGCCAAAGAACTAAACAGACATTTCTCCAAATAAGACATACAGACGGCTAACAAACACCTGAAAAGATAGTCAACATCACTTATTATCAGAGAAATGCAAATCAAAACCACAGTGAGGTACCATCTCACACTGGTCAGAATGGCTGCTATCAAAAAGTCTACAAACAATAAAAGCTGGAGAGGGTACGGAGAAAAAGGAACCCTCTTACACTATTGGTGGGAATGCAAACTAGTACAGACACTATGGTGAACAATGTGGAGATTCCTTAAAAAATTGGAAATAGAACTGTCATATGACCCAACAATCCCACTGCTGGGCATACACACTGAGGAAACCAGAATTGAAAGAGACACGTGTACCCCAATGTTCATTGCAGCACTGTTTACAATAGCCAGGACATGGAAGCAACCTAGATGTCCACCGGCAGATGAATGGATAAGAAAGTTGTGATATATATACACAATATTATATTACTCAGCTGTTAAAAAGAATGCATTTGAATCAGTTCAAATGAGGTGGATGAAACTGCAGCCTATTATACAGAGCTAAGTAAGTCAGAAAGAAAAACACCAATACAGTATTTTAATACATATATATGGAATTTAGAAAGATGGTAACGACGACCCTGTATGAGAGAGAGCAAAAGAGACTCAAATGTAAAGAACAGACTTTTTGGACTCTGTGGGAGAAGGCGAGGGTGGGATGATTAGAGAGAATAGCATTGAAACATGTATATTACCATATGTGAAATACATCACCAGTCCAGGTTCAATGCATAAGACAGTGTGCTCAGGGCCTGTGCACTGGGATGACCCTGAGGGATGGGATGGGGAGGGAGGTGGGAGGGAGGGTCAGGATGGGGAACACAATGTATGTGTACACCCATGGCTGATTCATGTGAATGTATGGCAAAAATCACCACAATATTGTAAAGTAATTAGCTTCCAATTAAAATAAATTAAAAAAAAATTTTAATTAGCAGAAAAAAAAAAAGAAACAACAATAAGAAATATGACTGCCTCAAGACCAGGAGAGCAAGAACCAAATTCTGCCTGCTGTCTGTTTTTGGGGAAAAAAAAAAAAAAACTACCCATGTTTATTCACTGTGAATGTGAGTGTGTGTGTGCGTGTATGCTCAGTTGTGTCCAATCCTTTGTCACACCATGGACTTTGGTCCACAAGGCTCTCTGGAATTTTCCAGGCAAGAATACTGAAGTGGGTTGTCATTGTCTATTCTGGGGGATCTTCCCGACCTAGGGATTGAACCTGTGTCTCTTGCGTCTCTTGCATTGATAGGTAGGTTATTTACCACTGTGTCACCTGAGGTGTTGTCTGGTTGCTTTTGCCACATAATGGCACACAGAATAAGCAAAGACATTAAGTAGTTGTGACAGAGACCTCTTGGCCCATAAAGCCTAAATTATTTACTACTTTGTTATTTACAGAATTTTGCTGATTCTTGCTTGAGTAAGCAGGAATCAAAACCTGTGGCAAAAGTAAAGGAATATTTTCTTTTTGGCCTTTTCTGTAGAATTTCACTTTTTAAATTACATACATGTATTTTATTTTCATAAATATTAAAGTAAAATTTTAAAAAGATATAAAGCTACCCAATTAATTTTTATGAGGCTATTATAAACTTGAAGCAAAATACAGGTAAGGACAACTGGAAAATGAAAAGTTGTAGCTGTATGTCAGTTATAAATACTGAGTGAAAAAATCTAAATAAAATATGAATTCAAATCCAGCAGTAAATTTATACACACACACACACACACACACACACACATTACCGCAATACAAAGTAAAATGAACCCTAGGAATGGAAGAATGATTACATATTAAAAAGAGATATAATTATGTAACATCATGTTAATAAATTGAGACATATTAAATTATCAATGAATAGAATAAAAATATCTAATAAAATTCAACATTCATTCAAAAAAGCTTTAAAAAAAGTCTTTGAAAACTCTAAATAAAAGACAATTTCCTTTATCTTACACAGGGTTATCTATTAATTTATAGCAATCCTACTAAATGGTGAAATACGAGAAATACTCCTTTTAAAGTCAGGAAACAGAAAGGATGCTGCTACTGTTGCTTCTATTCAACATGATCTTGAAAGTTCTAGTGCAATAAAATTAGAAAAAGTAGTAAAAAATGAGAATTAAAAAGGAAACATTATTCATGCTGCTGCTAAGTCACTTCAGTCGTGTCCGACTCTGTGCAACCCCATAGACGGCAGCCCACCAGGCTCCCCCATCCCTGGGATTCTCCAGGCAAGAACACTGGAGTGGGTTGCCATTTCCTTCTCCAATGCGTGAAAGTGAAAAGTGAAAGTGAAGTCGCTCAGTCGTGTCAGACTCTAAGGGACCCCATGGACTGCAGCCTACCAGGCTCCTCCGCCCAGGGGATTTATAGATGACATTATTACCTATATATATATTAATAAAATAAAAGAGAAGCTAAAGGAAACCTTTAGGATAAACAGAGATTCTAAGAAGGTTAGGATTCAAGAACAACATACAAATTTCAACTAAGAACCTATAAAACAATGTATTGATAATCAAGAAAAATATAGAAAAGTACAATTTATTCATATTAGGAATATAAAAGGAAACAACTACAAATGCTAAAAAGACAACAACAAATATTATAATAAAAAGGCATTTTCCAAAGAACTTCAACAATTAGAGGGCAAATTCCTACAAAACGATATTTGAAAAAATATATTCAAAAAAACCCAAAATACTAATTCATAAAGATGCATATACTCCAATGTTCATAGCAGCATTATTTACAATTGCCAAGGCATGGAAGCAACCTAGCTGTTCATCAACAGATGAATGGATAAAGAAAACGTGATATATTTATATATACACACATACACACATGTACAATGGAGTACTACTCAGCCATAAGGAGTGAAATGTTGCCTTTTGCAGTAAATGGATAGACCTGAAGGCATTATGCTAAGTGAAATAACTCAGACAAAGAAAAATACTATATAATATCACTTATATGTGGAATCTAAAAAATACAACAAATTAGTGAATACTAAAAGAATCAGACTCATGGATAAACAGCAGTGGTGCCCAACCTTTTTAGTACCAGGGACGGTACTAATTTGGAAGACAATTTTTCTATGAACCACGTTGGGCGGGACTTGGAGATGGTTTCAGGATGATTCAAGTGCATTACATTTATTATGTACTTTATTTCTATTATTATTACATTGCAATAATGCAGTAATGCGAACAAGGGGGAATGGCTATAAATAACAGATAAAGCTTCATTCACTTGCTTGCCAATCACCTCCTGCTGTGCAGCCTGGGTTCCTAACAGGCCACTGATCAATACTAGTTCATGACCTGGGGTTGGGGATCTCTGATATAGAGAACAAACTAGAGGTTTCTTACCAGTGGGAGCAGGGGAGGAACAATTTGGGGGTGGGAGAGTGATAAAGGAGGTATAAAGTACTGGGTATAAGATAGGCTATAAGAATGCCTTATACAAAACAGAGAATAGAGCCAAAATTTTATAATAACTATAAGTAGACTGTAACCTTTAAAAATTGTATAAATTAAAAAAAAATCAATAGGAATTCAGATGGTAAAAAAATAGCAAAGGCAGCCTTATCAGATAAGAAGATTTACTATAAAGTTCAGTTTAGTTCAGTTCAGTCACTCAGTCGTGTCCGACTCTTTTCGACCCCATGAATTGCAGCATGCCAGGCCTCCCTGTCCATCATCATCTCCCGGAGTTGACTCAAACTCACGTCCATCGAGATGGTGATGCTATCCAACCATCTCATCCTCTGTCATCCCCTTCTCTTCCCGCCCCCAATCCCTCCCAGCATCAGAGTCTTTTCCAATGAGTCAACTCTTTGCATGAGGTGGCCAAAGTACTGGAGTTTCAGCTTTAGCATCATTCCTTCCAAAGAACACCCAGGACCGATCTCCTTTAGAATGGACTGGTTGGATCTTCTTGCAGTCCAAGGGACTCTCAAGAGTCTTCTCCAACACCACAGTTCAGAAGCATCAATTCTTTGGTGCTCAGCTTTCTTTACAGTCCAACTCTCACATCCATACATGACCACTGGAAAACCATAGCCTTGACTAGATGGACCTTTGTTGGCAAAGTAATGTCTCTGCTTTTCAATATGCTGTCTAGGTTGGTCACAGCTTTCCTTCCAAGGAGCAAGCATTCTTTTAATTTCATGGCTGCAAGCACCATCTGCAGTGACTTTGGAGTCCAGAAAAATAATGTCAGCCACTGTTTCCACTGTTTCCCCATCTATTTCCCATGAAGTGATGGGACTGGATGCCTTGATCTTAGTTTTCTGAATGTTGAGCTTTAAGCCAAGTTTTTCACTTTCCTCTTTCACTTTCGTCAAGAGGCTTTTTAGTTCCTCTTCACTTTCTGCCATAAGGGTGGTGTCATCTGCATATCTGAGGTTATTGATATTTCTCCCGGCAATCTTGATTCCAGCTTGTGTTTCTTCCAGCCCAGCGTTTCTCATGATGTACTCTGCATAGAAGTTAAATAAGCAGGGTGACAATAGACACCCTTGATGTACTCCTTTTCCTATTTGGAACAAGTCTGTTGTTCCATGTCCAGTTCTAACTGTTGCTTCCTGACCTGCATATAGGTTTCTCAAGAAGCAAGTCAGGTTGTCTGGTATTCCCATCTCTTTCAGAATTTTCCACAGTTTATTGTGATCCACACAGTCAAAGGCTTTGGTATAGTCAATAAAGCAGAAATAGGTGTTTTTCTGGAACTCTCTTGCTTTTTTGATGATCCAGTGGATGTTGGCAATTTGGTCTCTGATTCCTCTGCCTTTTCTAAAACCAGCTTGAACATCTGGAAGTTCATGGTTCACGTATTGCTGAAGCCTGGCTTGGAGAATTTTGAGCATTACTTTACCAGCGTGTAAATCAATGGATGATCCATCGATCCAATACCATTCATTGATTATTCAACTTTTCAATCTCATCATAATTTTATTGGAGAAGGCAATGGCACCCCACTCCAGTACTCTTGCCTGGAAAATCCCATGAACGGAGGAGCCTGGTAGGCTGCAGTCCATGGGGTCACTAAGAGTCAGACACGACTGAGTGACTTCATTTTCACTTTTCTCTTTCATGCATTGGAGAAGGAAATGACAACCCACTCCAGTGTTCTTGCCTGGAGAATCCCAGGAACGGTGGAGCCTAGTGGGCTGCCGTTTATGGGGTCACACAGAGTCAAACACGACTGAAGCGACTTAACATAACATAACTTTATAGTCTTTATGGAGATTAAAACAAAGTACTTTACAGTCTTTATGGACATTAAAACAAAGTGACTTAACATTGCTACAGTTCAATAGAGAAAAGACTACATGGGATCAAAGCAGAGGACTTAAGAACAGATTCAGTATACATCAGAGATGACATTGTAGATGAGATTGAAAAGTTGAATAATCAATGAATGGTATTGGATCAATGGATCATCCATACAGAAAAAATATAAAGTGGGATCTCTATCTCATACCAAATACAAAAATAAATTTCAAATGGATTAAGGAAAAAATGTATAAGGTGAAACACAGTATATTATTTTACAGACTAAGGATATGTTAGGACGTTTTAGACAAAACACCAGAAGCATAAGCCTTGAAGGAAAGGATACATATATTTGACTGCTTCACACACAAAAAAATTATTATATGAAAATATACCATAAATAAATGAAAAAAAAAACAGTGTTTGAAGAAGTCATGTGTGTAAGGCTTATCATTGAAAAGAATTAACACACAAACCTATAAAGATCCCTTAGAAGTGAAAATTTAAAAGATCAACTATCCAATAGAAAATAGATGAAGGATATAATCAGACATGGCTGCTTGCATGCCTTGGCAATTGTAAATAATGCTGCTATGAACATTTCATCTGTAGGCCAGATGAAACAAATGGCCTACAGATATATGAAGGCATGATCAGCCTACTAGTAACTGAGAAAAAGTTAGTTAACAAAACAACAAAATACATTTCTTACCCTCATACTGGCAAAAAAACCCAGGAAATCCGAAAATACCAAGTGTTGGAAATTTTGTAAAAAACAGTGACTTCTTTTTTAATACCACTGTTAAGCATGCAAAATATAATAGACTCTTTAGAGGGTAACTTGACAATAAAGATAAAGATGTTTATAATCTATGATCTAGCAATTCCACTTCTATGAGATTTCCTAAGACAATTTTTGCACATTACACAAGGAAATACAGACAATAATGTTCATTGTATTAATAGTACTATTCCTTTACAATAGTAAAACAAACTAAAAACTAAAACTAGTTAACTCAGAATGAGAATGGATAAATTATGATTCACAAGCTGAAATCAAGATTGCAGGGAAAAATACCAAAAACCTCAGATATGTAGATGGTACTACTCTCATGGCAGAGGGTGAAGAGAAACTAAAGAGTCTTTTGATGAGGGTTAAAGAGAAGAGTGAAAAGCTGGCTTAAAACTCAACATTCAAAAAACTAAGATTATGGCATCTGGTCCCATCACTTCATGGGAACTAGATGGAGAAACAGTGGAAACTGGAAGATTTCCTTGGGCTCCAAAATCACTGTGGATGGTGACTGAAGCCATGAAATTAAAAGATGCTTGTTCCTTGGAAGAAAAGCTATGAAAAACCTAGACAGTATATTAAAAAAACAGAGACATCATTTTCCTGAGAAAGGTCTGTATAGTCAAAGCAATGGTTTATCCAGTAGTCATGTAAGAGTAGTCATGTAAGTAGTCATGTGAGAGTTGGACCATAAAGAAGGCTAAGTGACAAAGAACTGATTCTTTTGAACTGTGGTGCTAGAGAAGACTCTTGAGAGTCCCTTGGATTTCAAGGAAATCAAACCAGTCAATCCTAAAGGAAATCAACCCTGAATATTCACTGGAAAGACATGCTGAATCTGAAGCTCCAACACTTTGGCCACCTGATGTGAAGAACTGACTCACTGGAAAAGACCCTGATGCTTGGAAAGATTGAGGGCAAGAGGAGAAGGGGTGATAGAGGATGAGATAGTTGGATGGCACCACGGACTCAATGGACATGAGTTTGAGCAACCTCAGGGAGATAGTGAAGGACAGGAAAGTCTGGTGTGCTACTGTCCATGGGCTCACAAACAGCTAGCTGGACATGACTTAGCAACTGAACAATGACAACAACAAATTATGGTTCATCAATTACTACATGGAATAATACTTATCATCAACAATGAACTAACTAGAGCTACATTTATGAACATGGATAGACACCAAGAACTATGTTTAGTGAAAAAGATAAGCATTATAGAAGGCAAACATATAGCATAATTTAATATAATACATGTACAACAGAAGTACAAAATCATAAGTGGGAATTATACTCATTAATTTCAGGACTGTGGCTACTTCTGGGAGAAAGTAAAGGAAGATGGAAAGCTATAGCCATAATGTTTTATTTATTAAAATCAGCAAAAGAAATAAGAATCTAAAGGATGACCAAATGTTAACATGTGCTTCAATCTTACTGGTGGATCCTTGAGTGTTTTTATATTATCTAACATGTGTTGTTGAGCAATATTTAGCGGGGGATAGCTTTTGTTCTTGGAGAAGGAAATGGCAACCCACTCCGGTACTCTTGCCTGGAAAATCCCATGGACGGAGGAGCCTGGTGGGCTGCAGTCCATAGGGTCGCTCAGAGTCCGGCCCGACTGAGCGACTTCACTTTCACTTTTCACTTTCATGCATTGGAGAAGGAAATGGCAACCCACTCCAGTGTTCTTGCCTGGAGAATCCCAGGGATGGGGGAGCCTGGTGGGTTGCTGTCTATGGGGTTGCACAGAGTCAGACACGACTGAAGCGACTTAGCAGTAGTAGCAGTCACATATATTTAAAATTTTCCTAATTTAAATTTCATAAGTTTAAATACCTTCACTTCATTAGGCATTTCAGTGTAAAATATGAAGAAGCAGCATATCTTATTTTTTCCAACATCTTATTGAGTCATCTCTTTCTCCTCTAATTTCAGATGTCACTTTTTCCATAAAATAAAATTTTAAATGCTCGGGTTTATTTCTGGACTTCCATTTCTACTTCACTGATTTGTGTGTTTATTTTAGTGACAGGCAGCCATTGTTCTAACAATTGTGGTTTTATGATGTATCTCAGTTTACATCGTGCAAATCTCTAGTCAGTGTTTTCTTTTACCTTTTTATATATGATCACATTCAGTGATTTTTAAAAAATCTTTTATTAGTTATTTTCTTTCACAATATATAATGTTTATGCTTTTTTTTCCTTTTACAATGAAATCTATTGCCTTCACAATTGCTTAAAATCTGCCTTATGCTTTTCCTTCTTTCTTTAATAATTTGCAATTCATTCATCCTAGTTTTGTCCTACTAATGATTATAGTTAAATAAAAAATGAATTTGATTCTTTAAGTTAGGCATAAGCAGTTTTCCTATGAGCAATTTCAGTAACTTCTTTTGAGACAACCACTTGACAGTCAGAGAGGTCTATAACACAATGAGGGAAAGCTGGTTTGGCATATGTCTAGCTACATGTTTGATCATGTGTCACCATGTCACCAGGTAAGTGACTTGGGCAGGACTGCACAAGAGTTTAGGGTAAATTTGCCTTGGTGTTATGATGCATCAAAAGGTATATAGGTAACGTGGGGCTGACTTAGGGATAAAACCTAGATCTCTGTTTTTCCAACCAATCAGCTACTTTCCTTCAGAGCCTTATTTCTTGTTTTTATATTACCTAATCTGAGTCAAATCTGATTCCTTTCATCATAGAAAAAACTTGGCATTCCAAGCCTACCCCTCTCGTGCAACTCTGATCATGTTTTATTATCTTTATGAGCCTTATTTTACTCATCTGCAAAGAAGAAAATCATACCTGCCTGGTAGAGTTTTTGATAGGATTCACTATAACTGCAAGTCTATGTGGTCAGGAAATAATATAAGACTATACACATATGCTAGAGAAGGAAATGTCAGCCCACTCCAGTATTCTTGCCTAGAGAATCCTGTGGACAGAGGAGCCTGGTGGGCTGCCGTCTACAGGGTCGCACGGAGTTGGACGCGACTGAAGTGACTTAGCAGCAGCAGCAGCAGCAGCACACACATATGCATTATACATGCAGTTGTTGTTCAGTTGTTAAGTCATGTCTGACTCTTTGTAACCCCATAAACTGTAGCACGTTCCAGGCTTCTACGTCCATTTTTATCTCCCTGAGTTTGCCCAAACTCATGAACATTGAGTCAGTAAGGCCATCCAACCATCTCATCCTGTCACCACCCCCTTCTCCTCTTGCCCTCATTTTTTCCTAGCATCAGGGTCTTTTCCAATGAGTTGGCTTTTTGTATCAAGTGGGTAAGTATTAGAGCTTCAGCTTCAGCATCAGTCCTTCCAATGAATATTCAGGGTTGATTTCCTTTAGGATTTACTGGTTTGATCTCTTTGCTGTCCAAGGGACTGTCAAGATTCTTCTTCAACACCGCAGTTCAAAAGCTTCAGTTCTTCAGTGCTCAGCCTTCTTTATGGTCCAATCCTCATGTCCACACACAACTACTGGAAAAACCATAGCTTTGACTATATGGACCTTTGTCAGTAAAGTGATGTCTTTGCTTTTTAAAACACTGTCTAGGTTTTACATAGCCATTCTTCCAAGGAACAAGAATCTTTTAATTTTGTGGCTGCAGTCACTGTCCACACATTGATTTTGGAGCCCAAGAAAATGAAATCTGACACTGTTTCCATGTTTTACCCATCTATTTGGCATAAAGTGATAGGACTGGATGCCATGACCTTAGTTTTTTGAATGTTGATTTTTGAGCCCACTTTTTCACTCTATTTCACCTTCATCAAGAAGCTATATACATGTGTGTGTGTGTGTGTGTGTGTGTGTGTGTGTGTGTGTGTGTGTGTAAAGGGCAGGTTGCCACTCAAGCACTGGGAAATCCTGGACCTGATATATCAAAACCATAAAGTCTGGCATATAGATAAACACTATGAGAAAAATGAATCCTTATCTATTATATGCTGCTGTTGGGAAGTAAGAAGGAACCAACAAAGCTTGTTAATCCGCTGCACCTGTGTCTTGTGAACTAAAAATTGTCAAAATCTTCACACAAATACCGCAGTCTGATAGAGATAATAAAGAAATGGCTTACAGGTTGCACATTAGAAGATTCTTCTCTTTCTCTGAAGGCTTGTGACAAAGCAGCCAAAAGAGGTAGAAGGGAAATGAAGCAAAGCATTCTCATCAAGGGAAGTTTAGCATATCAAACGAGGGCATTAGCAACAAGACAGAAGAAAAATAAGACCTTCCTGGGACGCTCTTTCTTCTCCCTATAACTCAGAATAAATATGCACCAACATACAGACAAAAATAAAATGCCTCTCTTTCCCTCAATCTGACATTATTTCCTACAGAAAGCATTGCTATAAATTTCATTCATTCATTCAATTCATTCATTCACTCATTTAATCTTTCATTTAATATACAATTACAGGACTGTTAATCTTCTATGTGCTCATATTGTAAAAATGAATAACATCCTTTGTCCTTAAAGACTACCTAGCAGGGGAAATAATGTACAACACAGACACACACACTCTCTGCACTCTCTGTCTCTGTCTCTGTCTCTCTCTCTCTCACACACACACACACACACACACACACACACACACACACAAATAAAATGCTGAGGTAGCATCTGTAGCCAGTCAAGGGGAAGAAAGCTATATCTTCACTGATGAATAAGAACTGACCAGGGAAGAAGGAAGTGTGAAGGCCATTTCAGCTGGAAGGAAAAACAAGAGCAAAGGCTGAGTGGTTTGTGCAATTACAAGCTATTTCCTGTGGCTAGAACAAAGAACTGAGCAACTAACACTTTCACTTTCATGGGCTTCCTGGCAGCTCAGCTGGTAAAGAATCTGCCTGCAATGCAGGAGAACTCAGTTCAGTTTCTGGGTTGAGAAGTTCCCCTGGAGAGAGAATGGGGTCCCATTCCAGTATTCTTGGGCTTCCCTGGTGCCTCACACAGTGAGGAGTCCACTTGCAATGCAGGAGACCTGGATTCGATCCCTGGATTGGGAAGATCTCTTGGAGGAAGGCATGGCAATCCACTCCAGTATTTTTGCCTGGAGAATCCCCATGGACAGAGGTGCCTGGTGGGCTACAGTCCATGGGGTTGCAAAGAGTCGGACACGACTGAGTGACTAAGCACAGCACAGCACAAAACAGAGATTTCTGGGTAAGAGACGAGACTATGGCATTAACAGGAACATGGGCTGTGTTAAGGAGTTTTAACTTTTACTAAAAGCAACATGAAGGGGCTACAGAAGAGTTTTATGTATAGGTGTGAAAGGTTCAGATCTATGTTTTGGAAAGAACACCCCAAATTGACTTCCTATTCTCCAGGATGATGAAAAAGTCAAAAGAATGAATACCTTATCTGGATAGCTCCAATAGGTCAAACTATAATCAACAGGAGAGTAAACCTCTACTTTTACCCACTCCACATTTCACTTGTCTAGAGGTGCTACAGACTTAATAGCACAGGTGACACAACGGTGTGTATACAAATTTTTTATTTATTACATGGGCTACTCATAAGTTATAGGGAAGAAGTCACAGGCTTTCTTCAGTGCCTCTGAAATTCTTAAACAGGAATGCATAGACTTCCATACTTCAGCAAAACCAAAAATCCCTTCTTTTTTTGTTTATTTAGCACCTCTCTTCCTCTCTTAAGGTGAACCCATCACCCTTCCCCCCACCCCCACCTGGGGTGGTACCATAGTGCTACCCACTTCTTGTTCCTACTAGGTTTGTAATCTACTTGCTTATAATATCATTTTATTATATTATTGGAAATACTTTTGATTCCTGGGTTACTTTGTTTAATGTCACAATTTTTCCTTAATGAGACACTTAGAACTTGTCTATTGTCTTACAGTGCATACAAATCATGTGCAACATGTGCAGAATGATTGCAACATTTTCACAATTCTTTGTCTGTGTGTATGGTGAACTATGATTTGGCTGCTTCTCTCATTAAAAGGTGAGCATCTTGAATCTGGGGTGACCCAATGTGGCTTTGGCCAGTGGAAATTGATGGAAGTAACAGTATACCACTTCTGAGCCAAGACCTCAAGAAGCCTTCAGAATATGTTCCATGTTCTTTCTTGAAATCCTACCACTAACATTTGATCACATCTAGAATAGGTTGATAGAGAATAAAAAGACCACACTGAAGACAGCCTAGTTGCTCCAACTGAAACCATCATAGACCAGCCTACAGCCAGCTGACTTGCAAACATACGAGAGAACCTAAGTGGCTCAGATGGTAAAGAATCCACCTGTAATGTGGGAAACCTAGACTTGATTGGGAAGATCCTCTGGAGGAGGGCATGGCAACCCCCTCCAATATTCTTGCCTGGAGAATTCCATGGACAGAGGAGTTTGGTGGACTACAGTCCATAGGATTACAAAGAGTTGTGACACAACATGAGTGAGTGCTTAGCTGCTCAGTTGTTTCTGACTCTTTGTGATCCCATAGATTGCAGCCCTCTAGACTCCTCTGTCCATGGGCACAGCAAAGTACAGCCCAACTCAGAGTGAACCTAGCCAAAATCTACATGATTCAGAACCGACCACCAATAGAGAAGAACCACCCAGCTGATTCATGAGCATTGATAAATGCTTATTCTTTTAAGCCAGTAAGCTCTGGGGTGCTTTGTAATTTCAGTTCAGTTGGTCAGTCCTGCCCGACTCTTTGTGACTCCATGGACTGCAGCATGCTAGGCCTCCTTGTCCATCACCAATTCCCAGAGTTTACTCAAACTCATGTCCATTGAGTTGGTGATGTCATCCAAGCATCTCATCCTCTGTCGTCCCCTTATCCTCCCACGTTCAATATTTCCCAGCATCAGGGTCTTTTCAAATGAGTCAGTTCTTCTCATTAGGTGACTGAAGTATTGGAGTTTCAGCTTCAGCATCAGTCCTTCTGATGAATATTCAAGACTGATTTCTTTTAGGATAGACTGATTGGATCTCTTGCTGTCCAAGGGACTCTCAAGAGTCTTCTCCAACATTTAGCAACATCCAAATGATACACTACGTATTGCTTCAATAATCAAAACTATGCAAAAAAAAAAAAAAGAGAGAACAAAACAAAGAAAAGAAATATTAGATAGAAGGGAAAGAAGTCACATATATGTGAAATAGAAAAAGCTGAACTCATAAAAGCCAAAGACCAGAATTGTGGTTATCAGAGCCTGGGGATAGAAGGTGTGTGTGTGTAGTAGGGGGTGGGGGGAGGGAAGCCAGGGGAGATGGACAAAGCATGCAAACTTCCGCTTATAAATAAGTTCCAGGGATCTAATGAACAGCAGGGTAATTAGAGTTAATCACAATGTTTTATATACTTGAGAGTTGCTAAGAGAGCAAATCTTAAATCTCACCATAATAAAAGAATTATATAACATCATGGAGGTATTATTTCCTTGCATTCATGCTTAGTCATGTCCAACTCTTTGCAACCTCATGGACTGTACTTCATCAGGCTCCTCTGTCCATGGAATTTTCCAGGAAAGAATACTGTAATGGGTTGCCATTTCTTACTACAGAGGATGTTCCTGGCCCAGGGACTGAACCCTCATCTCCTGCACCTCCCATATGGCAAGGGGATTCTTCACCACTGCATTCCTAGGGAAGCCCAATGGAGGTGTTAGATAACACTATGCTGCTAAGTCACTTCAGTCATGTCCGACTCTGTGCGACCCCACAGACAGCAGCCCACCAGGCTCCCCCATCCCTGGGATTTTCCAGGCAAGAACACTGGAGTGGGTTGCCATTTCCTTCTCCAATGCAGGAAAGTGAAAAGTGAAAGTGAAGTTGCTCAGTCCTGTCCGACTCTTCACGACCCCACGGACTGCAGCCTACGAGGCTCCTCCATCCATGGGATTTTCCAGGCAAGAGTACTGGAGTGGGGTGCCATTGCCTTCTCTGAGATAACACTATAGTGATTATCATTTTGCAAAACATAAGTGTAGAGAAGGAAATGGCAACCCATTCCAGTATTCTTGCCTGGAGAATTCCATGGACTGGGGAGCCTGGTAGTCTACAGTCCATGGGGTTGCAAAGAGTCAGACATGACTAAGAGACTTCACTCACTCACTCACTCTATACATAAGTGTATCGAATTAATGCCTTATGTACCTTTAACTTTCACTATGCTATATATGTCAATTATATGTCAATAAACCTGGAAAATATTTTAAAAAGGAAAAGAAAATAAAAGGGGTAAAAATGTAAAAAGAAAAGTAATTTACTTCACATTATAGTTTGCAGTCACATTATTTGTATTAAACTGATTTTTTCTTCCCTAGCTTTCTAATCATTTTTGATACATGTCTATTCTTCTTTAAATGTTGTCTACATATTTTAAAAATACATTTAAACTTGAGCATACTAATATGTATTTTTGATTGATTTTTCTCTAGATTTTTATTTTTCAGTTTTAGTGAGGAAAAATCAGTTGCTGCCCTTGAGGATTCTGCATTTTGGTTGGTTTTGTGGGAGGTGACACGGTAATGTTATAAATAAAAGTCAGTTTCTTTCATTTGACTTATCTGTAAAATGAGGAGTTTGGATAAGATTAGGGGACTGGAATGCAAAAGTAGGAGGTCAAGAAACACCTGGGGTAACAGGTAAATTTGGCCTTGGTGTACTGAATGAAGCAGGGCAAAGGCTAATAGAGTTTTACCAAGAGAGTGCACTGGTCGTAGCAAACACCCTCTTCCAACAACACAAAAGACTCTACACATGGATATCACCAGGTGGCGAACACCAAAATCAGATTGATTATATTCTTTGTAGCCAAAGATGGAGAAGCTCTATACAGTCAACAAAAACAAGGCCAGGAGCTGACTGTGGCTCAGATCCTGAACTCCTTATTGCCAAATTCAGACTTAAATTGAAGAAAGTGGGGAAAACCACTAGACCATTCAGGGCTGACCTAAATCAAATCCCTTATGATTATACAGTGGAAGTGACAAATAGATTTAAGGGACTAGATCTGATAGACAGAGTGCCTGGTGAAATATGGACAGAGGTTGGTGACATTGTACAGGAGACAAGGATCAAGACCATCTCTAAGAAAAAGAAATATAAAAAAGCAAAATGGCTGTCTGAAGAGGCCTTACAAATAGCTGCGCAAAGAAGAGAAGTGAAAATCAAAGGAGAAAAGGAAAGATATGCTCATTTGAATGCAGAGTTCCAAAGAATAGCAAGGAGAGATAAGAAAGCCTTCCTCAGTGATCAGTGCAAAGAAATAGAGAAAAACAATAGAATGGAAAAGACTAGAGATCTCTTCAATAAAATTAGAGATACCAAAGGAATATTTCAGGCAAAGATGGGCTCAATAAAGGACAGAAATGGTATGGACCTAACAGAAGCAGAAGATATTAAGAAGAGGTGGCAAGAATACACAGAAGAACTCTACAAAAATATCTTCATGACCCAGATATTCACAATGGTGTGATTACTGACCTAGAGCCAGACATCCTGGAATGTGAAGTCAAGTGGGTCTTAGGAAGCATCACTACGAAGAAAGCTATTGGAGGTGATGGAATTCCAGTTGAGCTATTTCAAATCCTAAAAGATAATGCTGTGAAAGTGCTGCACTCAACATGTCAGCAAATTTGGAAAACTCAGCCATGGCCACAGGACTACAAAAGGTTAGATTTCATTCCAATCCCAAAGTAAGGTAATGCCAAACAATGTTCAAACTACTGCACAATTGTTCTCATTTCACATGCTAGTAAAGTAATGCTCAAAATTCTCCAAGCCAGGCCTCAGCAATACTTGAACTGTGAACTTCCCGGTGCTCAGCTGGTTTTAGAAAAGGCAGAAGAACCATATATCAAATGGCCAACATCCGCTGGATCATCAAAAAAGCAAGAGAGCTCCAGAAAAAACATCTATTTCTGCTTTATTGACTATGCCAAAGACTTTGACTGTGTGGATCACAATAAACTGTGGAAAATTCTGAAAGAGATGGGAATACCAGACCACCTGACCTGCCTCCCGAGAAATCTGTATGCAGGACAGGAAGCAACAGTTAGAACTGGACATGGAACAACAGATTGGTTCCAAATAGGAAAAGGAGTACATCAAGGCTGTATATTGTCACCCTGCTTATTTAACTTCTATGCAGAGTACATCATGCGAAACGCTGGGCTGGATGAAGCATAAGCTGGAATCAAGATTGCCAGGGGAAATATCAATAACCTCAGATACACCGGTGATATCACCCTTATAGCAGAAAGTGAAGAAGAACTAAAGAGCCTCTTGATGAAAGTAAAAGAGGAGAGTGAAAAAGTTGGCTTAATGCTCAACATTCAGAAAACTTAGATCATGGCATCTGGTTCCATTACTCTATGGCAAATAGATAGGGAAACAGTGGAAACAGTGCCTGACTTTATTTTTGGGGGCTCCAAAATCACTGCAGATGGTGACTGTGGCCATGAAATTAAAAGATGCTTACTCCTTGGAAGAAAAGTTATGACCAACCTAGACAGCATACTCAAAAGCAGAGACATTACTTTGCCAACAAAGGTCCGTCTAGTCAAGGCTATGGTTTTTCCAGTAGTCATGTATGGATGCGAGAGTTGGACTGTAAGAAAGCTGAGGGCCAAAGAATTGATGCTTTTGAACTGTGGTGTTGGAGAAGACTCTTGAGAGTCCCTTGGACTGCAAGGAGAGCCAATCAGTCCATTCTGAAGGAGATCAGCCCTGGGATATCTTTGGAAGGAATGATGCTAAAGCTGAAACTCCAGTACTTTGGCCACCTCATACAAAGAGTTGACTCATTGGAAAAGACTCTGATGCTGGGAGGGATTGGGAGCAAGAGGAGAAGGGGACGACAGAGGATGAGATGGCTGGATGGCATCACTGAATCATTGGACGTGAGTCTGAGTGAACTCCGAGAGTTTGTGATGGACAGGGAGGCCTGACGTGCTGTGATTCATGGGGTCGCAAAGAGTCTGACACGACTGAGCGACTGAACTGAACTGATATATCAGGTATAAAATCTCATTTAATAATCCTAACAAAAATTGTGAGTACAATCTTAATATTCCCATTTTACAGATGAGCAAACTGAATTTCTCACAGATTTTAAGTAACTTGCTCAAGGGCACAGTGTTGACAAGATATAGAATCAGGACCCCAAATTAGGTTAATTTGACTAAAAAGCTGGAGTGCTATATAATAAAAAACACTGTATATAATATAATATAATATTACAGTGTATATAATAAATATATACATATTTACATATATATACATATAATATATACATATAATACATATATACATATAAATAAATAATAATATAAACAGTGTATATAATAAAAAACACTTCTTAGTTCTGGATAATCTAGGCTAAAGTAATAGCAAACTTCTCTCCTTCCTTGTAGAATCATGTTGCAAAATAAAAGGCAATTTGCCTATGGAGACAAAGAATTTTTGTAAAAAGCTCTTGATATATAGGAAACTGTAGAATAATAATTCTAAGACAGAGAGGCAGCACTTGTTTAGAAAGGGCCTTTCCTTCTCCCAAAGCACCTGGGAATTATGCAATGACTCCTTTACAGCATAACTTTATGGTAATCCTTTCCAGAGGAGTCATGAAGCCACTAGCAGCTATCAGACCAGGTGCTCAAGGTTGTTTGCCAGCAGGAGGAAGAGCTATACTAAGTCAAGCAAATTCTCTCATCCAGTTCCCCTGAGGCCAATGATAACTGGTAACTGATTATGAATCAGTGATGAGACACAGATGAGGATTTAGTCTACAGACAGTATGAGGGCTATACCCAGGCCCATATACCATTTTACGGTTGAGGCCAGTGCTAGAACCAATATAAGGGCTCAGCCTGGAGCCACTGTTGTTTCAGTCTATCTGAAGAAGAAATCAGTCACTCTCCATAATTAGAGGACAATCCAATAAATCAAACTATTTTTCTAATTAAAACATGAAATAAACATGTTTTGAAAAGTTGATGCAACATTATCCAATTGTATTTATACCATCACCCTGCTATATGTGTAGCTGACACATTTTTCATCATTCATGAAAGGCTTACATTAAGCTTTTACAAACTTCAAATTATTAGAATCCACATTCATGGGGCTTCATCTTCTAGCAATTTTGGAAACCTGAGAATTTGAAGAGATCAATTTTAAATGGAAAAAGCAGAGTATTTTATGGATTGCAAACAGCAGATAAAATGCTTCCTTATTAAAGGCTGTTCTCTCAAATGAATTTCAGAGAACACCAAGATCTTCCCTTTGTTTAAAGATAATCACATTTTTCTGAGAGTGTTTCACTAGGGCTTTACTTTGGGCATGAATTTTTCATGACTGATTGATTGAAAATACAATGACAACAGAGAATAATACAAGCATAGAAACCTGTCTTACAAGGTAGAGTTAAATTACTCCAAGGGTTAGAATGACAAACCCAGGTGCCACCTTCAACTCAGCAAGTAAATTGACAATTACAAGTCTGTTGAAAAATGAGAAAAATCAATTAGGAAAAGGTTGACTTGTACTAAAAAGTAGTGTTTGCTTTATTGAACATCATTCAGTGGATTTTGGAAACAAACAGAAAAAGCTCTGTGGGAAAATGCCTATTTTGGGGGTGGGAGATGAGAGGAGGTATACTGAGAAGAAAACTGAACTGAAAGAGAGGAGACCTATCTTCCTTTCCTGGTTTATGCCACTGACTTGTTATTTGAGTCTGGGAAGATTACTTCCTATGTCTGATTCTCTACTTTCTTATTTCTACAATAGAGACAATTCAGTAGGGTCCAGAGTCATGGATGAGGAGTTTGGAACACAGTAACATAGTTAAATCAGGTCAAGAGTGAAAGGGAGGCTCTAGATTCTATATATGTCTAACTGACTCATTCCTTTATTTTTCCAAGAAACACTCATTGAACTCTGCCTAAGAGCTCAAAATTATTCTATGTGCTAGTAATACACAAATAAATAAGATATACATTGTTCCTGGCTTTGCATGCTTTACATCTTAGTGAGAGAATCAAACAGCATACAAGTAAATAAATAGTTAAATGTGTGAATAAATGTATAATGCAATATCAGGTAGTCATAAGAACTATGAAAAAAATAAAATAATAAAAGGTCAGGGTATGGAGTGGAAGATAGTCTGTGGTCTGGTTGGCTTAAATTATTATTATTTTATATACAGAATTTGTTGAACACCTGCTGCTAAGTCGCTTCAGTCGTGTCCGACTCTGTGCGACCCCGTAGACGGCAGCCCACCAGGCTCCCCCGTCCCTGGGATTCTCCAGGCAAGAACACTGGAGTGGGTTGCCATTTCCTTCTCCAATGTATGAAAGTGAAAGATGAAAGTGAAGTCGCTCAGTCGTGCCCAACTCTTAGCGACCCCATGGACTGCAGCCTACCAGGCTCCTCCGTCCATGGGATTTTCCAGGCAAGAGTACTGGAGTGGGGTAAGTTCCAGAGAAATAGTTAGATGCTCTAATATCACATGTTATTTCTAATCCTTAGAAAAATATTCCAGGTATATATTATTATTCATTTTATAGATTAGGAAAGCAAATTCAGAAAACTAAAAGATCAAGTAACTTTCTGCTTGGTCACCCTTCAGAGATAAAATGGACTCTCCTACTCCAAATTTGGTTCAGATGCATGAAGAGCATATAAAAAGGTTTATTACCCAGATAATGAGGATTTACAGGGAGGGTAGAATAGTCTGCCAAACTGGTTTGAAAATGGTCTGAGAGAGCAGGAAAGGAGGCTTGATTTGAGTTTTATGATGGGTTGGAGTAAGGGTCAGGCTCCCCTGGAGAAGGAAATGGCAACCACTCCAGTATCCTTGCCTGGAAAATCTCAAGGACAGAGGATCCTGGTGGGCTGCAGTCCATGGGGTCTCAAAGAGTCGGAAACAACTGAGTGACTAATACTTATTTCACAAATAAGAGCTTGTGTAGTTTGCACCCCATGCCAGTGCGAAAGGAGACGGCACCAGTGCTTCCTTATCAGCTTGTCCAGATACGGAAGCAAAAATGGACTCAGACTATTTAATATATTTTCTTTTTTAAAAAGTTTTTTCTTTTTAATGTGGACAATTTTTTATGTTTTTATTGAGTTTGTTGCAATACTGCTTCTGTTTTATATTTTTAGTTTTCTGACCACGAGGCATGTGGTATCTTAGCTCCCCGATCAGGGATTAAATCCACACCCCTTACAATGGAAGGCTGTCTCAATGACTGGATCACCAGAGAAGTCCTTTATATATTTTCTTAAGATGATAGAGCTTATGTAGCAGACACAGAATGAGTGAAACCCGTATCTGTCTAGTTCTAAAGTCCATGCCTTTTTACACTGTAGAAACTCAAATGATAAGATTTTTTTCATTTCCCTTCAATGGGTCTGGGGAGACAAGTTCCAGAAAAGAAATATAAGTATGGTAGTATGCCACCTGGACAGATCCTACTTCATAAAACAACTTTAAATTCTCGTAAAGCTACGGGTAAACTAACAAAATATTATGGAATTATCAGGCCAAAATGTAAGTGAATTCAAGATCCAACAGAGAGCATTTGTTGAATCTAGTGAATCTGAGCTTGGCAAAATGAAAGTTGACTTTCGGGCCTGCCAAGGCAGTTGGAAATTAAAGAATCCATAGAAAAGTGAGATGAAAATTTTGCATGCATTTCACTTGAAGTCATTTGCAAAATTTTAAGCTGCTCATATACAGGGTAAGATGTTAATCAATTAAGTAGAAACCACCATCAAAGAAGTTAAAATGGCAAGTGGCAATTTCAAAAGAGTTTCACAGTGCTGCAAAAGTAGAGATTGAAGTTCAGACTCCACTAACTTAGAAAATGTTGGTAAATACTCCTCACCGTCTGAGATACCATAAGAGTTATTCCCTTAGAGTACAGGTAAGCTAAATATAGACCTGAACTTGTATACCTGCAATTCAGCCTTGCCGGGATGAATATGATCTCCTCAAAAACTAAATTCACCAGGAGAAAAATAATGTTAATAAAAGCACATACATTTTTCAAAAGCAATATCCTGCATCAACCAAATTTATGAGTCATGTCAAGAAATAGAAAGAAAGAAATGAGAATAAAAGAAAAAAGAAAGGAGCTTGACCCACAGATTATCCAAATAGTTCAAGTATCAGCAGGAATTGTAAAAATTTATAACTACAGCTGACGCTTGAACCATGTGTGTTTGAACTGCATGGGTCCACTGATATGTGGATATTTTTAATAGCAAACACTAATACTACATGGTCTGTGGCTGGCTGAACCTGCAGATGTGGAGGAACCAGATACAGAGGACCACATATAAGTTCTACACAGATTAATCCCTGCATTGTTCAAGGGTCAACTGTAATATTTTTGAGAATGCAGAAAAATTTACCAGCTAACTGGAATACAGATGAAGATGTAAGTGGTAATCCAGAAATACAGAAATTTATAGCTCAAATTAGAAATTTCATAGGTGGATTTTAATAACACACTAGTCCCAGAAGAAGAGAGAAATGGGGAAATGGAAGATTTGTTAGTGGAAAATATACATATCAAAGCACTGAAACAAGACAAGGAAAAAAGTACAAAAAGAACATAAGACTCATATGGGTATGGTAAAAAGATCTAAATACATGTCATTGGTGTCCCAGAAGATGACAGAAAATGAAACAAACGTAATATTTGAAGAAATATTAACCAAGAATTCTCCCAAACTGACAAAAGACATCAAGCCTCAAATTCAAGAGGTTCTATGCACTCCAAAAGGAAAAATACCAAAAAAAAAAAAAAAAGGGCAGACCTAGGCATATCATAGTAAAGCTACCAGAAACCAAAGACAAAGTCTTATAAGAGGATGGAGAAAAATTATTTATATCTACAAAGGACCTCTCAAAGAAATACAAGCTAAAGATGACATAAAGGCATCTTTCTAGTGCAAAAAAAAAAAAAATTAAATTGCTAACTTACACTATTCTATCCAAAATTATCCTTCAAAAGTTAAGATAACACATTTTCAGGAAGAAAAAATATTCACTGCCATAATATCTAGGTAATAATAAATGGAAAAGCAAGTTAGTTATTGAAAAGAAAAATTATCTTAGAAGGAAATAAGTCAATGTAAGAAGAAATGAAAAGTACCATAAAGGATAAATATGTGGGTAAGTCTACATGCTAAGAGTTTAAAAAATGCATACAAACATGCACATGCATATACATAACATATATTTACACACAGTTATGCATATTAACACATACACACAGATATACACAAACATATGTACACACACCCACATATATATATACATGGATATATACAGAGAGGAAATGCATGTAAAATATTGTAAAAACCTTGTATTATCAAAAAATGGTAAAAGTATTTATTTAAGGTATAATATAATTTCTAGGGAAACTACTAAAAGCATAATAAAACGATGAAGTAAGAAGCTAATAGAAAGGATAAAACTATTTATAAAAATATTTGGTTAAAAGACACAAACTAACAGTTATATGATAAATAAGTCCTGGGTAATGTAATGTACAGCATGGTGACTATAGTTAACAATATTATATTATATATTCGAAAGTCTCTAAAAGAGTAGATCTTCAAGTTTCTCATCACAAGGAAAAAAAAATTAACTGTGTGTGGTGATTGATAGATATTAACTAAAATTATTTTGGTAATCATTTCTCAATAGATACATATACCAAACCATCATATTATACAACTAAACTTACTATAATGATACATTTCAATTAAGGGCTTCCCAAGTGGCACAGTGGTAAAGAATCTGCCTGCTAATGCAGGAGATGCAGGAGACGCAGGTTCAATCCCTGGGTGGGGAAGATCCCTGGAATAGGAAATGGCAACCCACTCCAGTATTCTTGTCTGGAAGACTCCACGGATAGCAGAACCTGGTGAGCTATCATCCATGAGATCACAAGTTAGTTCAGTCTCTCCTTGCAGTCCAAGGGACTCTCAAGAGTCTTCTCCAACACCACAGTTCAAAAGCATCAATTCTCTGGTGCTCAGCTTTCTTCACAGTCCAATTCTCACATCCATACATGACTACTGGAAAAACCATAGCCTTGACTAGATGGACCTTTGTTGGCAAAGTAATGTCTCTGCTTTTGAATATGCTATCTAAGTTGGTCATAAAAGTGATATAAAACTGAGCACTCATGCACATACTATGTTTCAATTATATCTCAATTAAAAAACAGAAAAGGAACAAATGTAGTATCTGAATGGAGACTAAAATGATTAAGGAAATTGTAAAAGAATACTTAGTATGCTTTCATTTAGTTCTATCTTCAACTTCAGAAATAATCCATAGCAGATTTCTGAGAAACAACTGTAATAAGAATGTAAAGGCATTAAAACAATAGTAACAAAAATAATAATACATTTGATTAGCTTTAAAAAGTCATAGCCAAGAGGAGAGAAACAAATGAACAAAGAACAAAGGGAATAAATAGAAAGAAAACAGTAAGATAGGAGACTTAACTTCAATGTATCAATTGTTACTGGTCCTGGAATGTGAAGTCCAGTGGGCCTTAGGAAGCATCACTACAAACAAAGCCAGTGGAGGTGATGGAATTCCAGTTGAGCTATTTCAAATCCTAAAAGATGATGCTATTAAAGTTGTGCATTCAATATGCCAGCAAATTTGGAAAACTCAGCAGTGGTCACAGGACTGCAAAAGGTCAGTTTTCATTCCAATCCCAAAGAAAGTCAATGCCAAAGAATGCTCAAACTACTGCACAATTGCACTCATCTCACATGCTAGCGAAGTAATGTTCAAAATTCTCCAAGCCAGGATTCAGCAATACATGAACTGTGAACTTCCAGATGTTCAAGTTGGTTTTATAAAATGCAGAGGAACCAGAGATCAAATTGCTAACATCCACTGGATCATCAAAAAAGCAAGAGAGTTCCCAAAGAACATTTATTTCTGCTTTATTGACTATGCCAAAGCCTTTGACTGTGTGGATCACAATAAAATGTGGCAAATTCTGAAAGAAATGGGAATACCAACCACCTGACTTGCCTCTTGAGAAACCTGTATGCAGTTCAGGAAGCAACAGTTAGAACTGGACATGGAACAACAGATTGTCCGAATAGGAAAAGGAGTACATCAGGGCTGTATATTGTCACCCTGCTTATTTAACTTCTATGCAGAGTAAATCATGAGAAGCACTGAGCTGGAAGAAGCACAAACTAGAATCAAGATTTCTGGGATAAAGATCAATAACCTCAGATATGCAGATGACACCATCCTTATGGCAGAAAGTGAAGAAAAACTAAAGAGCCTCTTGATGAAAGTGAAAGAGGAGAGTGAAAACGTTGGCTTAAAGCTCAATGTTCAGAAAACGAAGATCATGGCATCTGGTCCCATCACTTCATGGGAAATAGATGAGGAAACAGTGGAAACAGTGGCTGACTTTATTTTTGGGGGCTCCAAGATCACTGCAGATGGTGAATGCAGCCATGAAATTAAAAGACTCTTACTCCTTGGAAGGAAAGTTATGACCAACCTAGACAGGATATTAAAAAGCAGAGACATTACTTCATCAACAAAGGTCCCTCTAGTCAAGGCTATGGTTTTCCAGTAGTCATGTATGGATGTGGGAGTTGGACTATAAAGAAAGCTGAGGGCCAAAGAATCAATGCTTTTGAATTGTGGTGTTGGAGAAGACTCTTGAGAGTCCCTTGGACTGCAAGGAGATCCAGCCAGTCCATCCTAAAGGAGATCAGTCCTGGGTGTTCATTGGAAGGATTGATGTTGAAGCCGAAACTCCAATCCTTTGGCCACCTGATGCAAAGAGCTGACTCATTTGAAAAGACCCTGATGCTGGGAAAGATTGAGGGCAGGAGGAGAAGGGGACGACAGAGGATGAGATGGTTGGATGGCGTCACTGACTCAATGGACATGAGTTTGGGTGAACTAAGGGAGTTGGTGATGGCCAGTGAGGCATGGTGTGCTGCGGTTCACGGGGTCGCAAAGAGTCAGACACAACTGAGCGACTGAACTGAACTGAACTGAAGGAGATTGTGAATATACAGTTAATATCTCTTCTAGTTCTTAAAACCTATGCTTCTACTGCCAACTTTTACAAGTTGGTTAGAACCTATACTATGTCTCCTTAACAACGGTAGATCAACACTAAAAACAGCACTAAAAGCTTTAGATAATATGGAATGCATCTAAAAATAGTAATAACAGCTTAAGTGAGAAAAATATTTGAAAGACCACAAATTATTCTGAATGGTGGTAGTTTTCTTGAAATTTTATGTAGTGAGAGGTAAACCAGTGCTTTAATTAGGACAATAGCATATTTTTATATCAGGGCCAACAAAAAACTAAAGATGAAATATTAAAAAGCCAACTTGGTAGACAAATATATGATATTTCAGTTCTGGAGGAAAGCTAAATCTAAATGTCAAATTATGTAACTGAATGTTTTACCCTCTACAGTTACAAAAAAAAATAGAAATGCCAACAGCAGAGTTCCTGAAATTTAGAGACACGGAATTTATGACATAGTAGAAAAAAACCAGAATTGAGAGTGTGAAAAACTGTATAATAGTCCTGGATATATCACTTATTGGTTGCATGATTTTGGAAAAATAATTTAAAGTCTCCATATTTTGTTTCCTTGGGTATCAAGTTGGCCAAAAAGTTCATTCAGATTTTTCCATACATTGTTACGGAAAAACCCAAATGACTTTTTTGGCTAATGTAATATATTGGTGTTAATAATATGTACCTCCCAATATTACAAGGAGAATACAGTACATCCAAGACCTAGTATTATCATTATTATTTATTTCCCAGATGATTTTTGAAGTATTTATCTTCAATTTGGACTTTGCCCCAATGGCCCAAACTCTTTGGGCACTTGAAACATGCATGTGTATTGCTGTGGCAAACACACACACACACGCACACACACACACACCAACAACTACATGCTAGACTTGCATTCTAAGTATATACTTTTGGAACATATCATGGGACATAAACAGATAATTTTCTTTCTAAAATCAATACTCCTGAAGGAAAATATTTCCTCTATTTTTTTTTTCCTTAGAGCAAAATGAGGGGCTACTACACATCAGACCAGTTCAACATCAGTTAAGTCTTATCAAAACTTACCTGATTCTAGCTGTCAACTGTGGCACACCTATGACAGATCCCCAATTTTCAGTTTAACTGTGCTTTGCCATATCTAAATATGGTTTTGAATCCCATGTCACTAAATCAATCTCTCCAATCTCATGTTTCCAAGCTTCTCCAGACTATTTCTGCCAGACCTGGCTCACCAACAGCCCCAAACATAGCTCTAGAAGGCTTCTTCTGTCAGCCTGGTTCACTCCTACACATGTTCTGAAACTCAGCTGAGGTGTCATTTCCACCAAGAAACTTTATTTAACCCTCAAACCCACATAGGTGTCTCCTCTATTGCTCTCTCTGCACCCGGGAAGTCCTTTCACAGCAATTATCATTCAATATTGCTAAATGTTTATTTTCTTGTCTGGATCCCTGCTACCCCCAAATAGAAAATTCTTAAGGATGAAACTTCTTTTTATTCTTTGTATCCTGATATCAATGGGTTCCTAGTGTACGTTTGTGCTAAACAGAGAATAAATCAATGAGTGCATAAGTGAATCTATTAATGAATAACGGAATGTATTATGCTCACTCATTCCAGCCTCCATGCCTTTGTTCTTACCATTTAAGTCTCCCTGGATTGCTTCCTTACCTACTCAAGTCCTATCCCTCATTCAGTTCCTTCTAGAGCTCTACCTTCTACATAATAGAGTATAAGCATTGAGAATAAAACAAAAATGAAGATGTATCTCAATTCTCAAGGGTCTTACAGTAGAATAAGGAAGAGGTAGACATAAACAGTTGTTTACAGTACACTGTGACCTAGCAGATTGACAAGAAGGAGTTTGTAGGGTCATGGGAGAAGAAAAGGCAGAGGAACCAGAGATCAAATTGCCAACATTCACTGGATCATCAAAAAAGCAAGAGAGTTCCAGAAAAACATCTACTTCTGCTTTACTGACTATGCCAAAGCCTTTGACTGTGTGAATCACAAAAAAATGTGGAACATTCTTAAAGAGATGGGAATACCAAACCACCTGACCTGCCTCCTGGGAAATATGTATGCAGGTCAAGAAGCAACAGTTAGAACTGGGCATGGAACAACAGACTGGTTCCAAATAGGAAAAAGAGTACATCAAGGCTGTATATTGTCACCCTGCTTATTTAACTTATATGCAGAGTACATCATGCGAAATGCTGGGCTGGATGAAGCACAAGCTGGAATCAAGATTGCTGGGAGAAATATCAAAAACCTCAGATTCACAGATGACACCACCCTTACGGCAGAAAGTGAAGAAGAACTAAAGAGCCTCTTGATGAAAGTGAAAGAGGAGAGTGAAAAAGCTGGCTTAAAACTCAACACTCAGAAAACTAAGATCACGGCTCCTGGTCCCATCACTTCATGGCAAATAGTTGGGGAAACAATGAAAAAAGTTAGAGTTTATTTTCTTGGGTTCCAAAATCACTTCAGATGGTGACTGTAGCCATGAAATTAAAAGACGCTTACTCCTCAGAAGAAAAGCTATGACCAACCTAGACAGTATATGAAAAAGCAGAGACATTTCTTTACCAACAAAGGTCCATCTAGTCAAAGCTATGCTTTTTCCAGTAGTTATGTATGGATGTGAGAGTTGGACTATAAAGAATGCTGAGAGCTGAAGAATTGATGCTTTTGAACATCAATTCAAATGGTGTTGGAGAAGACTCTTGAGAATCCCTTGGACTGCAAGGAGATTCAACCAGTCCATCCTAAAGGAAATGAGTTCTGAATATTCATTGGAAGGACTGATGCTGAAGCTGAAGCTTCAATCCTTTGGCCACCTGATGTGAAGAACCGACTCATTGGAAAAGACCCTGATGCTGGGAAAGATTGAAGGCGGGAGAAGGGGATAACAGAGGATGAGATGGTTGGATGGCATCACTGACATGATGGATATGAGTTTGAATAGGACCTGGGAGTTTGTGATGGACAGGGAAGCCTGGTGTGCTGCAATCCATGGGGTTGCAAAGAGTCAGACATGACTGAGCAACTGAACTGAGGAGAAAGGAAAAACCCCAGCCTGGTAGATCAAAGATCTTTCTGGCCTAAGAATTAAAGGACAGATAAGATTTCCATGTAAAAATGGGAATTGAGGCTTATCTCAAACATTTTATGAACACAGGAATAGAGATGTGAAATAGTATTGTGTAGGAGAGCATCCTAGAATCAAACTAAGCAATAAGGATATCTGCCTAGAAACAGAGTCAGATCAGTGAAAAAGATGAGTCTAGAGCCCAGCGTCCTAATTCCTAGTCCAGTAGTACTTCCATTATTTCAGGAAATAGTATTGTTAGATTTCCTGTGACTAGCTTCTTTGACTTTCCAATGGAAAATGTCCAAGTGTGGCACTTTGTCTCTGGAGCTGGTGGACTTTAGCTCTTGACTTCTTAAAGCCAGAATACTGTAGTGGGTAGCCAGTTCCCTTCTCCAGGGGATCTTCCCAACCCAGGGATTGAACCCAGGTCTCCTGCATTGCAGGCAGATTCTTTACCAGTTGAGCCACAAGGGAAGCCCAAGAATCTGGAGTGGGTAGCCTATCCCTTCTCCAGCAGATCTTCCCAACCCAGGAATTGAACCAGGGTCTCCTGCATTGCAGGTTCATTCTTCACCAGCTGAGCTACCAGGGAAGCCCTCTTGATTCAAAGGCTGTCACATAACAAGACATCTATAGTTTTCTGGAACTCTGTAAAACACTCAAACCTCCATAGCAACTTGGAGTCCTAGCACTGACTCAACGAATCAATGCAAACAAAGCCCAAACATCATCCAACAATTTTTCTGACAACATATTTTGTCTGAAGAATTACAACTCCAAGTTGCTGAAAGGAACCAAAGTACTTAAGAATTCTTGAGATACACAGTTTGTCAACCAAAACCCTCAAATATGTTTCAGTTATCCCAGATTTGCCACAGTACCTGAAAAAATCAAAACAATCCACCTACTGCAATACACAGTAGTTAATGCCTACTAAGCGTTAAGCATTCTATGCTCATCAGCATCATTCCTAACAACTATGTAAACATCAGCATATCTATTACACAGTTGAGAAAATAGAGACATCAAGTCACATTTCTGAGGTCACAGAGCTTACAGAGATGGATCCAGCATTCAAATTTCAGTCTGACTCTAAAACCAGTCATATTTATGTAACTCTGTGCAGTTAACAGGGTCTCCACCTATCTCCCCATAAAACCTGGTGACTGTGGTTGTGGGATCTGGAAGAAAGTCCCAAAGAGTCGGGGGACTTCATTTATTTAACCACTACTTTTCTGTGTAACCTCATTCCCATTGATTGGAGTATGTCTAAATGATTTCTAAGGCCTCTAGTAGTTCTGATGGTCTATGACACTGAAATTTTAAAATACTCTTACAACTTTCCCATGAAAGGGTCATAGCCCTGTGAGTTGCCTGTAGTGGGCAGATAGGAGGATAAAACCTTCAACAAAATTGAATTGAGTTCCTTTGGCTTATCAAAGTGGAAAATAGGCACCCAGCTGCCAAAAAAAATAAAGAAGTAAGTCCTTGGGAGATGAACTAAGTTAAGGTAGAGTCTCTTGTGTATCAACACTGTCAGCAGCAACCTCAATGTCACAAATGCAGTAAAGACTCAAGAAAAATATGTTGTTAATTTTGCTGAAGATGATAGGATCTTTTGACCAAATAGTACATTAGACTCCACGTTAGGTCTGGACTTAAGAGTCAAAAAACCCAACATCTTACCCTAGTATTCATATTGGTTAGCATTTTTAATGTTTCCTTTCCTACCTATTTACAATGTCAAAGGTATTCCATTAAAATCTATGGCAGTTTATCTTTTTAACTCAATTTATCCAGACTCTTATTCCCACCCTCCAGCTTTTCTCATTTTTGTCTGATTCCTAATTTCTGTTCCATTGCCTCATATCTGCTCAAGAGAAGACTGCTTCATTCACTCAGTTTTAAAACATTTATTGAGTTCATCCTATATGCCAGCTGGGGCTTCCCTAATAGCTCATTTGGTAAAGAATCGGCCTGCAATGCAGGAGACCCTGGTTTGATTCCTGGGTGGGGAAGATCCACTGGAGAAGGGATAGGCTACCCACTCCAGTATTCTTGGACTTCCTCTACAGCTCTGCTAGTAAAGAATCTGCCTGCAATGTGGGAGAACTGGGTTTGATCCCTGGGTTGGGGAAATCCCCTGGAGAAGGGAAAGGCTACCCACTCCAGTACTCTGGCCTGGAGAATTCCATGGGGTCCCAAAGAGTTGGACACAACTGAGCAACTTTCACTTTCAGTTTTATATGCCAGCTACAAAATCCTCAAAGTCAGTTACAGCTATGCTATTGGGGCAGGAAGTTGTCGGTGGTGAGGGGGCAGGGAAGAAGCAGAAAGTTCAGACAAATAGGTAAGTCTTGACAAAGGGCACAGGTTAAAGAAAACGTTATCAGGAAATTAAGAGCATTTTAGTATGGCTAGACTGCAGAGTATACTGGGAAAGGTGAAAGAGATTAAGCTGAAAAAGTAGGCACAGGATAATAGCGGCTGTAGAATGGAGAATCCTGATTCTGTCACCTACTTGTTATGTGACTAATCTCAGTTTCTTAATCTGTAAAATGTAAATAACAATTCCTATTTCTCATAGCACTTTCTTTTCATCATTTGGTGGTGGTTTAGTCTCTAAGTCACATCTGACTCTTGTGACCCCATGGACTGTAGCCCACCAGGCCCTCTGTCCATGGAATTTCCCAGGCAAGAATACAGGAGTGGGTTGCCATTTCCTTCTCCAAGAGATATTTCTGAAAGCATGGAACCTGGGTCTCCTGCATTGCAGACAGATTCTTTACCAATTGAATCACCAGGGAAGCCCATTGAGTCTGAATCCTGGAATATAATGGAATGATTGGAACTGGAAAAGTATGCGACAGTGGGATTGGACAGTTTCCCTATAGGATGTCCAGGGACAAGAAAAAGTCACATTTTGGAGCTGCCTAGTCTGGCATCTAATCAGGTGGCAGTGCCAGGTTCTGTTCAAGTACTCATGCCTTGTATCTGCTGTGGTTTCTAAAATTCAGAGCACAGAGTCACCCCAGCAGCTTCCTCACCCCCTGTGCTGTGAGTTCTGCACAGAGCCCTAAGAAAGTTGTCAGCCATGAGATTCTTCCCCTCCAGTGCAAACACACATGGCTCAGGCATATGATTCCCATCTGGATCCACCCCCGACTTCCGGCCAGGAGGCTGCTGTGTAGGCAGAACCGTCTGCCTTTGATTTGCCAGCCTAACCTGATACCTGGAGCCAGCCCTTCCCCAGCAGTAATGCACAGACCTGGCAAAATTCATGCTTCTTTTCCAGGACCTATTCATCTCTACATTTCCCTTGCCCTGTCAGAAGAGGTTGACCTGCGCCAGGCACTAGTTTGCACAGAACAAACAAATGAGTATTTATTTCTGGAAGAGAACAGGTAGTCTTTTCTTTAATCCAAGGAACAGATGCTGGCCCAGGAGGAGAATGTGCTCAAAGTCCCACCTATCACTCTAAGGCCATAGGGCCACAAATTGTTATTCAAAGCAACAGACCCATACTCCCCTCCAGTTCCCTGATGGCATCAGTGCCCAGCCACTGCAGAATTATTACCATCATCATCTCTGCTGGATTCTATGCCCCAGTCAAATTGGCAGTACTCCTTCTATTTGCAAACAGATTGCAAAATAAGAACCCCAGGAAGGATGCAGGCTGGCCAGGTTCCAAAGACCTTCAGCAGTGATCATACTAAATCAGAGTTGCTTCCTACTCCCTGAACAGCAGCAGGTACTGGAACTGTATCCCAATGGCCCTGGATCACTGGAATGCCCAGCCTCAGCTCCCTCCCTCTTCCTTCCTGGAATAAAAGTATTTTTAAAAAAGGGAAAGAGAGAGAGAGTGTGTGTAGAACTTCCTGGGAAATTATAAGAAAAAAACTATCATTGGGGTCCCACACTACTCATGAGTTTCCTGACAGTAGAGCTAGGAACAAAGCACCAATAGAAACTTTCCTTGACTCACTTCCCTCAATATTTTAAACTTATCACCTCTGCTCTGAGTTAGTCTGTCATTCACGGCCCTCTACAATATAGTCACTTGTGTGCATATCCAGCCTTCTCTTCTAAACTGATCCCTCCTCTCCTGCCCATAACCCTTCATTCAGTCCCTTGTTCACTATTATCAAACAAAAGCAACTGGTAAAAGAGTAACAGTGGCTCCTGCAATTGCTATGTGCTTATTGTGTTACAGACTCCATGGCAAGTGCTTTACACATAGTTACTAGTTTAATTCTAAAAAATAAAACTCAAGAGGTAAGCTCTATTATTATCTCCATTTCACATTTGAATAAACTGGAGCTCAGAGATTGTAAACACCATGCCTAAGATCATAAAACTAATACGGTAAGATGTCTGGATAAAAATAGCACTGCTATCTGAAATAACTTCTCTGAAATGTTAATAGATATTACTGATTTTGCTGCAAAAAATAAATAAAATAAAAAAATAAAATAATGTAAAAAAAATAGATATTACTATTCACCTTTTAGAGATAAGGACATGTCCAGAGGTTTAGTAACATGCCCAAGTCGATAGTTTGAACTAGAGTTCAGTCAAGACCTGTCTGATTCCAAAGCCCTCACTCTTAACCATTACTGTGTGTGTCTGTGTGCATGTGCGCACACGTTCAGTTGCCAAGTTGTGCCCAACTCGTGTGTCCCCAAGGACTGTAGTTCACCAGGTTACTCTGCCCATGGGATTTCCCAGTAAGGGTACTTGAGTGGGTTCCTTCATTCTCCAGGGGATCTTCCCGACCCAGTGACTGAACCCACGTCTCCTGTTTGGCAGGCAGATTCTTTACCTCTGAGCCACCAGAGAAGCCTTACTACTCATCTGTAAAATAGAGATTAAATTAGCTACCACCCTCCCTCAGGGAAGAGAAAGAAACATCTATCTCATCTAACTTGAGGTCTCAAGTAAGACAGTGTCAATGAAAACATACTGTAAACAGTAAGGGAATATTTGAAGTCAGGTATAATTGATACTACTTCCATGGTAAAAACATATTTTATTTGTTTTAGTAGACAACTTGTTTTTTCTTCCTTTCCAAACTATTTTTTTTACTTCCTTTTTTGGGGTCATTTCACACTAGCTAGGACACCGAATACAAACAATGTTGAATAATATTGTCACTTTGATTAAATAGGTAACCAAGTTGTTTCTATTGGGCAACCATGATTCTGTCTCAATCAAGTGACTAAACCTCCTCTGATAGCTCTTCTGATTTTTCCCAAGTTTGGATTCTAAATTGAGAAAAAAAAAAAAAAAAGAATGGTGAGAGGCCAACACTTGCCTCTTCCTGATCTCAAGAGGAAAGCATTCAGTTTCTCACCATTAAGTACAATACAAGCTATAGGGGTTTTTTGGTATCTGTTCTTCACCAAGTTGAGGGAATTCCCTTCTAACCTTAGTTGCTGAAAGGCTTGTCTTAAAATCAGAAATGGGTGTTGAATTTACTCAAATGTTTTTCTCATTTTATTCATGTGGTAGATTATGTTAATTTACAAATACTGAACCAGCTTTGCACACCTGTAATAAATTCCACTTGGTCTTGGTATATAACAGTTTCACACGTTTTAGGATTCAGTTTGCTAAGATTTTGTTGAGGAGTTTTATATCTATGCTTATGATTGATATTGGTTTATAGTTTTTCTTTCTTATAATGCATTTATCTGGTCTTGGCGACAATTTGCATTTTATCATATACTAAAAGTAAATATTATTCTTCTAACCTTCTTTTGGTAATTTGTATACTTCCCTAGAAATATAAGTTTAGGAGTCAAGTTCCATATCGAGCCCAAAATTGCAGATGTAGTAAAGGGAAAGATCAGGGACATTGGAGCCACACAAACCTGGGTTTGACTGACTTAGTACTTCACTTCAGCAGACCTTTGTTCTTTAATTGGTAAAGGGGGAAACAATGATTTCTTCCTTGCAATGTCATATTGACAATGTAAAAAACAAAACAAAACAGAGACTAGATGCATGGCATTAAAACATAACAACACAAAAACATCTTTCTGACATTATTTTTAAAATCTCACTTGATAACAAAACCAGAGAAGAGTTGATATGTTCTTTTAGCTGTTCTTTGAACAGGAGACACACAGGTCTCCACTAATAGCCTCAGTATCCCCATACAAGGATCAGCATCATTTTCCCAAAACACAACTCAGACCACATCACATCCCTTCTGAAACCCTTAAATGGTTTCTCATCATCTTCAGGACAAATTCCAAAGTCTTTAACATGACAGTTGGTGCCCTATATGGTCATCCCCGCCCATCTCTTCAAATTCATCTTTTTTGTTTGTATGCTTTAATTCAGCTGTGATACAATAACTAGCTCATAATGCTATTGTGCATACTCTTCTAGAATGCCTTCTTCAAACTCTGTGCCTCACTAATTATTTTTTAATTCTCACAACTCAACTCCCCCTCCTCTAGAAAACCTTTCCTGACCCCCATCCCTAGTTAGAAACCCCTTCTTTGCACTTGCAGTACCTGTGCTTGCCTCTCTCACAATTTTAAAGACTGGTTTCAATGTCTGGGTACATAATATGTTTCTCCCACTTGATTGTGAGCTCCTTGAAGAAAGAATCCTATCTTGTTCATTTGTGGTATACAATACGTGTTCATAATGCCTTCTAATTTAATAAGAAAAGAAAGGGCCATTAATAGCCTTGGTAGCAATATCCATTGTGAAGTGGGCATTTACTAACCATATCTCTTCATTCATAGCATAATTTCTGTGGGCTTACAAATTATTCCTGGCTGTGGAACAATTATATCCTCTGCTGATTTTCTTTCCAGAGGAAAGCAAGCAGTTAGTTCTTCATTGCAAGGTGAACTTTTCTCTTTTCTTCCTCCCCTTTCCCCCCCTTTCTTTATATAGCAAGCCAACTAAGGAGTAATAATGATGAGAAAATCTACACTGTAATTACTGTAGCACTTAACTTTGCATTAACATCTGTAAAAGAAAGAACTCCTGGGAGTTGATGAACAATGATGTTTTTTCCTACTTTTTCTTTTAAACACACATTTTCACTTTAAAAATATCATCACTTTTGACACATGTCTTAACAGTTTTGAAATATCTAGATATTACATTTGGGGGGAAACTCTTGAAACATAAAAGGTATTAGGTTGCTAGAGTTGGAAGGAAACTAAGAGCTTATTAGGTTTGGTTCTCTTATTTTATATTAGTGAAATTGACGTTCCTCTGGTGGATATGACACATAGTGTCACACAGAGTTAGGGGAAAGAGTGGCAGTGAAGAGAAAATGCATACCGGCATCAGAAGATTTTTGGTTTAGAAAGTCTCTTTGTGGTTTAGTCTCTCCCTCTTTTAAAATGTTGTTAATAATGTTTGGCACATAGAACATTGTGAGGATTAAGGGAGTTTACATATGGAAAGTACTCAACTGACCTAACACATGACAGTTTTATTCTATAATGTCAGTTATTTTTACTATACACATATACATTCTAAGTCATTTCAGTCGTGTCCAACTCTGTGAGACCCTATGGACTGTAGCCCACCAGGCAAGAATACTGGAGTGGATTGCCATTTCCTCCTCCAGGGGATGTTCCTAACTTAGGGGTTGAAGCTACATCTCTTAAGTCTCCTGCATTGGCAGGCAGATTCTTTACCAATAACGCCACCTGGGGAGCCCTACTTTTATTAAAATTTATGGTAAATAAGAACTAGAATCTAAGACCCTGTTCTTTCTGCTATACAGTGTAGCCCTATTAAGTCCGCTCAACATTACTTCCAAAAAGGAAAACAGCCAAATCTCTACTAAATAGGGAGAGAGAAAAAAAGAGTATAGAGTGAGGGTAGAGAGAAGGAAGGAAGAAAAAACATAAAGTAGATGGATTTCAGCTTAAAGAATTTAGCTGGACACAAGTATACTGTATGATTCAATCCAGATTCCATGCACATGAATATTTAAGAATTCCAATCTGAGCTATTTAGCTAGAGGAATCCTTGCCATGGTGGCTGAAGAAGGGAGCCAGTGCAGAGGAGTGATCCTGCAGAGGTCACCTGTAGATGGTTATCAATTCCTGGCTCTGCCTAAAATTTAGGAAGGTGAATGGACTTGGGAAATAGGTAGAAGCCACAAAGAAAATTCATCCTGATCACACCACGCAACACTATTTTTTACCCAATAGCCCATGGAACAAAACACTGGTTCCAAATAGGAAAAGGAGTATATCAAGGCTGTGTTTTGTCACCCTGCTTATTTAACTTATATGCAGAGTACATCATGAGAAGCGCTGGGCTGGAAGAAGCACAACTGGAATCAAGATTGCCAGGAGAAATATCAATAACCTCTGATATGAAGATGATACCACCCTTATGGCAGAAAGTGAAGAGGAACTAAAAAGCCTGTTGATGAAAGTGAAAGAGGAGAGTGAAAAAGTTGGCTTAAAGCTCAACATTCAGAAAACGAAGATCATGGCATCTGGTCCCATCACTTCATGGCAAATAGATGGGGAAACAGTGGAAGCAGTGTCAGACTTCATTTTGGGGGGCTCCAAAATCATTGCAGATGGTGACTGCAGCCATGAAATTAAAAGACGCTTACTCCTCGGAAGACAAGTTATGACCAACCTAGATAGCATGTTCAAAAGCAGAGACATTACTTTGGCAACAAATGTCCGTCTAGTCAAGGCTATGGTTTTTCCAGTGGTCATGTATGGATTCGAGAGTTGGACTGTGAAGAAAACTGAGCACCGAAGAATTGATGCTTTTGAACTGTGGTGTTGGAGAAGACTCTTGAGAGTCCCTTGGACTGCAAAAAGATCCAACTAGTCCATTCTGAAGGAGATCAGCCCTGGGATTTCTTTGGAAGGAATGATGCTAAAGCTGAAACTTCAGTACTTTGGCCATCTCATGTGAAGAGTTGACTCATTGGAAAAGACTCTGATGCTGGGAGGGATTGGGGGAAGGAGGAAAAAGGGACTACAGAGGATGAGATGATGGGATCACCGACTTGATGGACGTGAGTTTGAGTGAACTCCGGGAGATGGTGATGGACAGGGAAGCCTGGCGTGCTGCGATTCATGGGGTCACGACTGAGTGACTGAACTGAACCACAAGTGTTGAGTAGGATAAAGGATATTTCAGTACTATACTTTCCCAAATGACAATATTGTTCCTCTCAATGAATCTTACTTTTGCTATCTGAACAACAGGGGCAATGCCTAATCAGTAGAGTTATTGTGAAAGTGGATATTAAAATAGGTGGTGTATATAATAATTTTAATATTATAAATGACTTATAAATGTTAGACATAATTATTACTAAAATGTCTCTGTAGGATATTTTCTCAACAATGAACTGTATTCAGATGCCAGCATATCATGAAATTAGCACCTGGTGTAACTTATTATATTTATTACAACTTTTTATGACCATGTATACATTGACAAATATGTATATTTTTTCTATTGCACCTACTAATTTTTTAGTAAGTACACTAAATTTACTAACTGCACTGACACTTTGGAGAAGGAAACGGCAACCCACTCCAGTGTTCTTGCCTGGAGAATCCCAGGGACAGGGGAGCCTGGTGGGCTGCCATCTATGGGGTCGCACAGAGTCGGACACGACTGAACGACTTAGTAGCAGTAGCACTGACAGTTACTGAGCATCTTCTATGTACTAGCATTGTTTTAAGCACTTAACAGATATTAACTAATTCAATCTTCACAATACTACAAAATGGTTATTGTTGTCCTCCTTTTATAGAATAGAAAACTGAGGCTAGAAAGGTTAAATAACTAAGTTATTTTTATTAGAGCTGATATGTGAACTAAGTAGTCTGGGTCCAGTCTCAACATGTACAGTAAAATGCATGTAGTGAAATTATTTCATTTTGATTTCCAGTATTACACTGGAAACTGGAGAAGTTTTAAACTTCTCTATAAGTCCAATCAACTGGCATGTGCAATAAGTTACACACATTATAGAAAATGGTAAATTTTTAAAAAATCAATCATTTATGATGTCATTAAAGGAGATCAACTTTTGCATTCCAGTTCCCTATAATGAAAAGGACACCCTTTTTTTTGGTGGTAGTTCTAGAATGTCTTATAGAACCATTCAACTTCAGCTTCTTCAGCATCCGTGGTAGGAGCATAGACTTGGATTACTGTGGGCTTCCCTGGTGGCTCAAATGGTAAAGTGTCTGCCTGCAATGTGGGAGACCCGGGTCTGATCCCTGGGTTGGGAAGATCCCCTGGAGAAGGAAATGGCAATCGATTCCAAGAACTCTTGCCTGGAAAATTCTATGGACGGAGGAGCCTGGTAGGCTACAGTCCATGGGGTCGCAAAGAGTCGGACACAACTAAGTAACTTGACTTTTCTTTCTTACTGTGATATTGAATGGTTTGTCATAGAAAGGAACAGAGATCATTCTATCATTTTTCAAAGTACACCCAAGTACTGAATTTTGGACTCTTTTGTTGACTATGAGGGCTACTCCATATCTTTTAAGGGATTCTTGCCCACAGTAGTAGATATAATGGTCATCTGAATTAAATTGCCAATTCCAGTCCACTTTAGTTCACTGATTCATAAAATGTCAATGTTCACTCTTGCCATCTCCTATTTGACCACTTCCAATTTACCTTGATTCATGGACCTAACATTCCAGGCTCCTATACAATATTATTCTTAACAGCATCAGACTTTACTTCCATCATCAGTCACATCGAAAACTGGGCATTGTTTTCATTTTGGCTCCGTCTCTTCATTCTTTCTGGAATTATTTCTCCATTCTTCTCCAGTAGCATATTGGGCACCTACCGACCTGGGGAGTTCATCTTTCACCGTCCTATATTTTTGCCCTTTCATACTGTTCATGGGGTTCTCAAGGCAAGAATACTGAAGTGGTTTGCCATTCCCTTCTCCAGTGGATCACGTTTTTGTCAGAACCCTCCTCCATGACCCATCTGTCTTGCGTGGCCCTACATGGTGTGCCTCATGGTTTCACTGAGTTAGACAAGGCTGTTGCCCACGTGATCAGTTTGGTTAGTTTTCTGTGATTGTGGTTTTCATTATGTCTGCCCTTCAATGAATAAGGATAAGAGACTTATGGAAGCTTCCTGATGGGAGAGACTGACTGTGGGGGAAACTGAGTCTTGTTCTGAGGGGCAGGGCCATGCTCAGCAAATCTTTAATCTATTTTTTTGTTGATGGGTGGGGCTATGTTCAATGCAAAAGTAGGGTTTTTGTTTTATGGTTTTTTGAATTTTGAAATGCAAAAGTAGGAAGTCAAGAGATACCTGGAGTAACAGGCAAGTTTGGGCCTTGGAGTACAAAATGAAGCAGGGCAAAGGCTAACAGAGTTCTGCCAAGAGAATGCACTGGTCATAGCAAACACCCTCTTCCAACAACACAAGAGATGACTCTACACATGGACATCACCAGATGGTCAACACCAAAATCAGACTGATTATATTCTTTGCAGCCAAAGATGTAGAAGCTTTATACAGACAGCAAAAACAAGATCTGGAGCTGATTGTGGCTCAGATCATGACTTGCTTATTGCAAAATTCAGGCTTAAATTGAAGAAAGTAGGGAAAACCACTAGATTGTTCAGGCATGACCTAAATCAAATCCCTTATGATTATACAGTGGAAGTGAGAAATAGATTCAAGGAATTAGGTCTGATAGACAGAGCACCTGAAAAACTATGGACAGAGGTTTGTGACTTTGAATAGGAGACCATCCCCAAGAAACAGAAATGCAAAAAGGCAAAACAGTTGTCTGAGGAGGCCTTACAAATAGCTGTGAAAAGAAGAGAAGCGAAACGCAAAGGAGAAAAGGAAAGATATACTCATCTGAAGGCAGAGTTCCAAAGATAGCAAGGAGAGATAAGAAAGCCTTCCTCAGTGATCAATGCAAAGAAATAGAGGAAAACAATAGAATGGGAAAGACTAGAGATCTCTTCAAGAAAATTAGAGATACCGAGGGAACATTTCATGCAAAGATGGGCTCAATAAAGGACAGAAATGGTATGGACCTAATAGAAGCGGAAGATATTAAGAAAAGATGACAAGAAAAACAGAAGAACTATACAAAAAAGATCTTAATGACCCAGATAACCATGATGGTGTGATCACTCACCTAGAGCCAGACAGCCTGGAGTCTGAAGTCCAGTGGGCCTTAGGAAGCATCACTGAATAAAGCTAGTGGAGGTGATGGAATTCCAGCTGAACTATTTCAAATCCTAAAAGACAATGCTGTGATAGTGCTGCACTCAATGGCCAGCAAATTTGGAAAACTCAGAAGTGGCCACAGGACTAGAAGTGGCCACAGGACTGCAAAGGTCAGTTTTCATTCCAATCCCAAAGAAAGGCAATGCCAAAGAATGCTCAAACTACTGCACAATTGCACTCATCTCACATGCTAGCAAAGTAATGCTCAAAATTCTCCAAGCAAGGCATCAACAGTACATGAACTGTACACTTCCAGATGTTCAAGCTGGATTTTAAAAAGGCAGAGGAACCAGAGATCAAATGCTCAACATCCGTTGGATCATCGAAAAAGCAAGAGAGTTCCAGAAAAACATCTACTTCTGCTTTACTGACTATGCCAAAGCCTTTGACTGTGTGGATCACAACCAACTGTGGAACTTTCTTGAAGAGATGGGAATTCCAGACCACCTTACCTGCCTCCTGAGAAATCTGTATGCAGGTCAAGAGGCAACAGTTAGAATGGGACATGGAACAATGGACTGGTTCCAAATTGGAAAAGGAGTACATCAAGCCTGTTATTGTCACCCTGCTTATTTAACTTCTATGTAGAATATTTCATGCAAAATGCTGGGCTGGGTTAAGCACAAGCTGGAATCAAGATTGCTGGGAGAAATATAAAAAAGCTCATATATGTAGATGATACCACCCTTATGACAGAAAGCAAAGATGAACTGAAGAGTTTCTTTCTTTCTTTCTTTTTTTCTTGAAGAGCTTATTGATGAAAATGAAAGAGGAGAGTGGAAAGCCTGGCTTAAAACTCAACATTCAAAAAATAAAGATCATGGCATCCAGCCCCATCACTTCATGGCAAATAGTTGGAGAATTAATGGAAACAGTGACAGACTTTATTTTCTCAGGCTCAAAAATCATTGCAGATGGTGACTGCAGCCAAAATTAAAAGATGCTTGCTCCTTGGAAGAAAAGTTATGACAAACCTAGACAGTATATTAAAAAGCAGGGACATTATTTTGCCAACAAAGGTCCGTTTAGTCAAAGCTATGATTTTTTTCCAGCAGTCATATATGGATGTGGCAGTTGGATCAGAAAAAAAGCTGAGTGCCAGAGAGTTGATGCTTTTCAACTATGGTGTTGCAAAAGACTCTTGACAGTCACTTGGACTGCAAGGAGATCCAACCAGTTTATTCTAAAGGAATCAGTCCTGAATATTCATTGGAAGGAATGATGCTGAAACTGAAGCTCCAATACTTTGGCCACCTGATGGGAAGAACTGACTCATTTGAAAAGACCCTGATGCTGAGAATTATTGAAGATGGGAGGAGAAGAGGAAGACAGAGGATGAGATGGTTGGATGGCATCACTGACTCGATGAACGTGAGTTAGAGCAAGCTCTGGGAGTTGGTGATATACAGGGAAGGCTGGAGTGCTGCAATCTATGGGTTTGCGGAGTCAGACATGATTGAGCAACTCAACTGAACCAAAAGGAGTCCAACATTTGTTTATCATGCCATTGATATTTTCATTACTGGTCTCAGAAAGTAATAGAAAGTCATTATTCTTATGGTATAACATTGAACTAAGTTCAGACTTCAGAATTTCTGGTCCTCCTTACCCAGTTCAGTGAAAGGCCATTTCATCTCTCTTGCTATAGACTGAATATTTTTGCTCACTTCCCTCCCCATTTCATACTTTGAAATTTTAACCCTGAAGGTGATGAAATTCAGAGGCAAGGCCTTTGGGAGGCAATGAGATCATGAGGGCATCACCCTCATAAATGGGACTTGTGCCCTTATAAAAGAGACCCAAGAAAGTTCTCTTGCCCCTTCTGCCATGTGAGTTTATAGTGAGAAGACTCATCTATATGGAAGTGTCTCACCAGACACTGAATCTGTTGGTGCCTTGATCTTGAACTTCCCAACCTCCAGAGCTGTGAGAAATACATATCTGTTGTTTAAAGCTACCCAGACTGCAGTGGACTTCCCAGGTGACTCCAGTGGAAAAGAACCTGCCTGCCAATGCAGGGTACATAAAAGATGCAGGTTCGATCCTTGGGTCAGGAAGATCCCCTGGAGAAGGTAATGGCAGCCCACCCTAGTATTCTTGCCTGGAGAATCCCATGGCTAGAGGAGCTTGGTGGGCTATAGTCCATAGGCTCTCAAAGAGTTGGACATGACTGAAGCAACTGAGCATGCAGACTGCAATATCATTATAGCAGCCCAAATGGAAAAAAAAGGAAAGATCTCCATTGTTTATAAGCTACCTAGTCAATGCTGTTTTGTTGCAGCAGCCCAAATGGACTAAGACATCTTTCATATGAATGTTTTATTTATGTAAAAATCTTTTACAAGGTAAGAAAGGGATCTATTCAGCCACTGACCAAAAAAATCCTATGGCTGCAGAATTTCTGGCTCCTAGAAATCTAGGAAAACCTCTCTGTAATAACAAAGAGCTGTTGCTTGCAAGATACACACATGATATCCTTTAAAACTGAAAAATAAAACACTTAAAAGGTGTTGGTTTGCAAAGATCAGAAGCCCGTTAAACTTCCTTCAGGAAAGTGGGATGTAGTGTAAGAATGCTACAGATATCAGGCCCCCAAATATGGACTGCATTGTCATTAGAAACCAGTCAGATAGCTTTTGTTCCTCTCTTACCTTGTAGTTTCTCATTTCTGCTGTGTTCATTTCATTCTCTTCTATCTTTACTACGCTTTTCTACTCAACTACGTGCATGTGGACATCACCACCTCTACAAAATTCTAGCCTCCGGCCCAAATCAACCAGACTTCTTGTTTCTCACAGTTCCTCTCATTTTCAGGGAGAGAAAATGTGACTGGTTTAGCTAGGATAAGGTAATCATTCCTCTGTTCTGGGGTTGCAATGACATGGTACCTAAGGTTGTCTCTTCTAGGGTCTGACAAGTTCTTCGAGTGTGTGAGGATAAAAAAGAAATAATATAAATCTCAAATTGAGTATTATTTATCTGAAAACTTAGTATTATGGTACTACTGATTTCCTGTTTCAGTTTGCATTTTCTTAAGAACATGTTGTTTCTAATCTCACCTAGACTGATTAACTTTTGAAGATACTATGGCAATTTTCATCACCATAATTCTCAAATGTGGCCAAATTCTCTTCAAATATTCTTCAAATCCATAATTTTGGACTATGCAAATATTCAGTACTATATAAGGCTGGGAAAGAATTTCTCCAGATAGAGACCCTCATGTTCTCTTGAACCTGGCCATCTTACATTCTTATCTGACAAATAGAAACTTTCGTATGTGGCAAGCCTGTCACTTTTTCAATGCCTTGACCAGAAACCACTGGTTCTGCCACTGACCACTGCTACCCAACACCCTGGCCCTCAACAAGGAGATACAATTTAGTCTATTTGATAAACTCCAAAATCATCTGATGAGGTGAAAAAACATCATCTTTGGATAGAAACATAATTGGGTCAGACTTCTGGCTTCACCATAAATTAATATAATCTGTTTGGCTTCTGAATCCTCGTTTGTAAAATAGGAGCAGTGAATGATCCCAACCTAATAAGCTCAATGGGAAGATTAGAGATATTGCAAGTATGATGGCTAGAAAATAAATCATAAATTCATTTACATTTCGCAAATTTATTGAATGCCTACTAGTGCTAACCTACTAGTTTAATGATGTGTTCAGTTCAGTTCAGTTCAGTCGTGACCCCATGAATCTCAGCACGCCAGGCCTCCCTGTCCATGACCAACTCCGGAAATGATGTGTTAAGCTGCTTCTATTCATTGCTATCATGTTTCAGAGATGCATACCTGTCTCTGCAGTCAGACATTCTATTAGCAGGAGATACAATGTTACTCTCACTCCTCCTGGGGACTCTCAAGCAGTAGCAAATAAATTTAAGGAAAACATTCCCAGTCTGGGGAAGGGAGGGAGGCTCAGGAGGAAGGGGATATATATAGTTATGATAGACTCACTTTGTTGTATGGCAGAAACCAACACAATATTGTAAAGCAATTATCCTCCAATTAAAAATTTAATTGAAAAAAAACAAAGAAAAACTTACCCAATCTAAAGAGATACGTCATCTATGTTCACATACTTGAACAAAGACACATATCAAACTCACATACTTTTAATGTTGTTATACTTAAGTCATTTAAGGAGACAAAAAACATGTATCTAAATCTATTGGTTATATTAGGCATAAATATACATTCAAATATTTTTAAGTGTACTTGGATGCTGCAAAGCATAGATTCATTAGATGGTATTTAATGTCTATGAAATAATTGAGAAATTTCACTATAACAAAGTCATCATAGAGTTCTGGAAAGAGGCAAATGTAAAACAAGATATGCTGTCAAGCAGTTCTAGCTGAAAAAGACTTTAGAAGATCATTGAGTACTTTCATTTTAACAGCAGGTAAATCAAGGTCCCAAGAAAAGAACTAAACCCTAAGTCACATAACAAATACAGAACTAGCACTAGATCCCAAGGCTTCTTCCTCTTTGTTCTGTGTTTTTTGTACCAGACAAAGTACTAGTGATAGAACAATTGTTTTTATTCTAACCTTTGTAAGTGCTGAAAGCCTAATCAGCCAGGATGCTTAGAGATGGGGACAATTTAGATGGAGAGAGATGAGAAAAGGCACGGTGGAAGGGATGTACAGGATGTATTCTGGAAAGAGTAAGTGATACAAAAGGCCAAAGTAGGTAGGAGTAGGTAGGAGGCTGGGAAACTACAAAGGAGAACTAATTCTATGTAAGTACTGTGCACTAGGCCATGTGATGGACACTTCACACAGCTTATCTTACTTACTTAAAGACTTGACATCTAGGTTATAGCTCTCAGACTACGCATTCTTTGAGTAGAAGGGAACATCTTATAGGCTGGGTCCATGAGACTTGTTGAGTACAAACTTACAGAAAGTCTCATATCAATTAGCTCAATCTGATCACCATTTTAAATTGACTGAGAAGGTACACTATGATGACCAGCAGAAAAGACAAAAGGCTGGAAGACAGGAAACAAGTTCCAGACGAAGCTCAACATTCTGTGTGACCTTTGATAAATCACTCACTTACAATATTAATTTCCTATTAATGATGACAATGCTTATTATGTTGTTCAGAATTTCTTATCCACATGTACCTCAACCTAGTGTGTTGTAAACTTTAATGTGCAAAGGAATCATTTCAGGAGCTTGTAAAAAATGCAGACCCCTATGTGTATCCCAAGAACAAAATATGCTGACATTGTATCTAGAGTGGAACAGGAATCTACACTAAACAATCACCTTTGGTAATTCTGATAGTGATGATCCCTAGATCATGTTTTAATGAGAAATGTCTAATTCAGTGTATTCCCCTCTTTGCTTTGGCTACCAAGAAACAGTTTGCTTTTAAGCTTCCTCTTCTATTAATTACTTGCTTCTGGTTATGTTATTTATTTCAGTGGTCCTATTACATCACTGTGGGGTTTTGTAATGTTGCTTTTTAATGGAAGGACCTTACATTCTTTCCATGTGGTAGAGATAAATAATAAAGAAAATTACATAGTAACTGAACTTCACTGGAATATGAAGGTTGTATTAGACAATCTCCATGTGACTATCAAATTCAAAATTTTATTTTTCTATAAATCAAGCAAATGCACCACCAAAACCAACATTAAATACTAAGAACCTGCATGGGCCATATATTGTGTCAGTGAACAATAAGACTTATAAAATTAAGTGCTATGAAAATTGTGGAGAAGGGCACAAAGGATGAGTGTGTTAAATAAGATGGGAAGACACAAGTTTTCTTTAACACAGAAGCCAGAGCATTCCTCACTAGAGGCTGATTTTCAGCAAAGATTTAAATGAGGCAATGAAGGGTGAGCCAAACATATTATCTGAGGTAGAGTACTCAGGCAGAGGAACAGTTAGGACGATGTCTGGAATACTCAAAGGAGAACAAGTGATCAGTGTAGTAGGAACAGGGTGAGTGGGGGACAGACTAGTAAGAGATGAGGTCAGAGAGAATGGGGGTGGGGGGTACAGATTAAGTAGCTTGTTCTAAATTATTTTAAGAACCTTTTATTCTGTGTAAAGTGGGAAGATATTGGACATTTTCAGCAAAAGGCAAGACATGAACTAATTTATGTTTTAGAAGATAGCCTGAGCTACTGTTTTAGCAATGGAAGCACAAGTGGAATCAGGAAGACCAATTACGGGGCTGTTGCAGTAATCCATGTGAGATAATAGTGGTTCAGTCTAGGGCAGTATTGGTGGAAAAGCCAATTGGATTTTCTAAAAGATTAGGTGTAGGAGGTAAGAATTTAAGAGATACAGGGCTGCTGTACAGACTTTGCTCTAACTGATCAGAAAATGCTGTCTAAATTGTGGCCGTGATCAATGGAATCACATAAGCCCCAGTTTAATCTGTTTACATAAAATAAACTTTAAAGGATAAGAAGAATTTGATTAGAGGAGAAAGATTCTGATCCTGTGGCATTCCTTTAAGCCATTAAGGTGATCCTACAACACACATGACTGACTAGCACAGAATTTCTTGCCTCAAAGGAGGAAGAACAGACTGTTAAGCTGGCTTCTATTTATCATTTTCTGTGTATCAGACATCATTCTAAACACCTTAAAAAGAATAAATAAATAAACCACCTCTGTATACATTATTAATGGGCTTCCCATGTGACACTAGTGGTAAAGAACCCACCTGCCCAGGGACATAAGAGACATGGGTTTGATCCCTGGGCCGGAAAGATCACCAGGAGGGCATGGCAATCCATTCCAGTATTTTTGCCTGGAGAATCCCATGGACAGAGGAGCTTGGAAGGCTATGATCTCCAGGGTAGCAAAGAGTCAGATAGGACTGAAGTGACTTAACATGCATGTATACATTATTATTATTATTCCCCATATTGTGAATAAAGAAAATGATGCTCAGAGAGGTTAAGAAATGTGTCCAAGGTCATATAATGAGTAAGTTGGGAAGTTTAAACCAAGCAGCCAGGCCTCAAAACTCTCTCATTGATCACAATGCTACATAAACTCTAAAGACTTTCCTAAGTCACCATTTTCTCATATGGAAGTTGGGATACAGTATTATCTGTACTGTTGCTGTGCTGTGCTCAGTCATGTTTGACTCTTTGAGACCCTATGGACTGTAGTCTACCAGGCTCCTCTGTCCATGAGATTTTCCAGGCAAGAATACTGGAGTGGATTGCTATTTCCTCCTCCAGAGATCTTCCCAACCCAGGGATTGAACCCGTATCCCCTAGATTTCCTGCATTATAGGCAGATTCTTTATCACTGAGCCATTGGGGAAGCCCTAATATTATCTACTTTATAACACTGTTGTGAGCAAAATAAGAATTTTTATTTAGCCCCTATGTTAATAATAAATAGCTGTCAATTTTATCAAACGATGTTATAGTTGATAAAACATTATGACCATTATTTTATTGCGTTGTCACATGTTTACTCTCATTTTGAATATTAATAAATTGAGACTCAATGGTGCTTAAATGATTTGTCATGTCACAAAAGTGAGAGACAGGATTTGATTTCAGATCTGATGTCTGTAAGATCTTTTTTCAATTTTTCTCATTGCCTCTAACAGATGAAGAATACAGAGATATGAAATGGCATTGAATGCTGCCTACAGTTCCCAGAAACATGATATAATGTCTTATTAAAAAACTGATTTAAATGGAACCTACATATAATGATAAATAGCTTCTCCATATATCAGCAACACACAGTTCCAAAATATATTAGAAACAATATATTACACTCAGTAGCAATAAAAAGAAACTATGTCCAAATAAACTTAACAAAAAATGAAGAATTTGTATAAATAAAGTTACCCAAACTATAGTATGAACAGAAAAAGATGAAACACACTATTCTCTGGATGGAAAGACAATATTGTAATATGTCAACTCTACTCAAATTGTCCTATAGATTACACACAGCTTCAATAAAAATGCCAAAGATATTTTTAGAATGTGAAAGAGTAATTTTTAAAATTACTTTTAAAAACATAAGAATCAAGAATACTTTTTTTTAAAGAAGATTAATAAACAAGGACACACTCAAGTAATAAAAAATATATTTCCAACTTAAGGGTGTTAAACTATATTCTAATGGTACAGAATAGATTTTCAACAAATTATGATGAACAATTGGCTAAGCATTGAGAAACAAGTAAAATTGAGTCCCTATGTCTAACTTCACTAATCAAAGTAAAGTAGATTAAGTATTAAGTGTAGAATATGGATAGGAGGGAGAGGAGGAGAGGAATAAAGAAGTCATGTAAGGTCATAGAGCCCTTAAAGAGAATATAATTGAACATTCTGCTACACACTTTTGAAAGGAAAAGATCTTTCTTTTTTAACAAAAAAGAGATAAGTTCCAAGGGAAAAGATTTATGGATTTGACAATTTGAAAATGAAAACTTCTGAACATCAAAAAATACTATAAAGAAAACTGAAAGGCAAATAATAAAGTGGGAAAATATATCCAATCCTATAAAACAGAAAGAGAGTTAATTTACTCAATATAAAAAGATTTTACTTAAGAGAACGAAAAAGTATGCCACAGACTAGGAGAATATATTTGCAAAATATGTAACAGATAAAGGACTGGCCTCCAAAATGCATGCTATGCTATGCTATGCTAAGTCACTTCAGTTGTGTCCGACTCTGTGTGACCCCATAGACGGTAGCCCACCAGGCTCCCCCGTCCCTGCGATTCTCCAGGCAAGAACACTGGAGTGGGTTGCCATTTCCTTCTCCAATACATGAAAGTGAAAAGTGAAAGCGAAGTCGCTCAGGCGTGTCCGACCCTCAGCGACCCCATGGACTGCAGCCTACGAGGCTCCTCCGTCCTTGGGATTTTCCAGGCAAGAGTACTGGAGTGGGAAAACTCAACGATAAGGAATTAAACAACCCAGTTAATAAAAAATGGGCTAGATATATGAAAATAAAAAATGGGCTAGATATATGAAAAGACGCCTTACCAAAGAAGATATGAGTGGCAAATAAGTATATTAAAACATGTTCAACATCATATGTCATCAGGAAACTGCAAATTCAAACAATGATGAGATACCACAATGCACCTATTAGGATGGCCCAAATGTTGACAACCCCAAATGTTAGTGAAGATGTAAAATAACAGGAACTCTCATTTATTGCTGATGAGTGTGAAAAATGTATAGCCACTTTGGAAGACAGTGCGGTGGCTTCTTACAATACTGTATTCATGCCACAGGCTATACGAATCGTGATACTCTGTTACACAAGTGGGTTGAAAACCACACAAAAGCCTTCACACACATGTTTATAGAAGATTTATTCATAATTTCCAAAACTTAGAATCAGGCAAGATGTCCCTCAATAGGTGAATGGATAAAAAAGTTGGGAATTTATACAATGGAATATTATTCAGCAGTAAAAAGAAATAAGCTATTGAGTCATGAAAATACATACAGGAAACATACTGCTTTTGTTTCTTTATATGTCTAAAACTAAACTAGCTGTGAAAATTGGTGAAAAAATAAAATTATGCCAACATTCTAACAATGATTATTTCTCTTTAATTGGGATATAAATAGCTTTGTCTCCTTCATTTCAATTATCTATATTTTCTATAACTCCTATAATAATATACATTGTGTTTATAATAAGAAAAAAATATAGTAGTTAAAAGAAAAGCTTCTGGAGTAATCCTACTTATACTCTGAGCTAATTCCACTGTCTTTCAAAGTTTCATTTTGCAACTCTGTGGAATGAGAATATTAGTTATTTGAGGAATATGTGACAATCTCTCTGTAAGTATTTAACATAATGTGTATCCTATAATAAGGGATCAATAAATATTAATAATATATTATAATCATTCTGCATGCATGCCCAAGCATGTGTCCAACACTTTGACTCTTTGCAACCCCACTGGCTGAATTCCACCAGGTTCCTCTATTCATGGAATCTTTCAGGCAAGAATACTGGAGTGGGTTGCCATTTCCTCCTCCAGAGGATCTTCCTGAAATGTGGATCAAACCCATGTCTCCTGTATTTCCTGTATCAGCAGGCAGATTCTTTACCACTGAGCTACTTGGTAAGTCCATTCTACTTTTCATGGATCACAGCCCTGTTGTGGTGAAGGGGCTTGTGTAACTCTATGAAGCTATGAGCCATGCTGTGCAGGGGCACCCAAGATGGACAGGTCATAGTGATGAGCTATGTGGTCTACCAGAAAAAGAAACGGCAACCCACACCAGTATTCTTGCCACAAGAATGCCATGAACAGTATGTATAGGCAAAAAGATATAACACTTGAAGATGAGCCTCTGAGGTTGGTACATGTCCAAACGCTACTGGGGAAGAGCAGAGGACAATTACTAATAGCTCCAGAAAAAAAATGAAGCAGCTGGGCCAAAGAGGAGATGATGATCAGTTGTGGGTGTGTCTGGTAGTGAAAGTAAAGTATGATGCTGTAAAGAATAATATTGCATAGGAATCTGGGATGCCAGATCTATGAATCAAGGTAAATTGGACATGGTCAAGGAGGAATTCAGATGACCATCATCTTAATTCAGATGACCATTATATCTACTTCTATGGGTAAAACTCACTTAGAAGAAATGGGGTAGCCCTAATAGTCAACAAAAGAGTCTAAAAGGCAGTATTTGGGTGCAACCTCAAAAACAACAGAATGATCTCAATTTATTTACAAGGCAAACCATTTGACATCACAGTAATCCAAGTCTAAGTCCCAACCACTAAGGTGAAGAAGCTGATGTTAAATGGTTCTATGAAGACCTACAACAATTTCTAGAACATACACATACAAAATATTATTTTTATCACAGGGCATTTGGAATGCAAAAGTACAAAGTTAAGATATACCCAGAATAACAGGCAGTTTGGCCTTAAAGTACAAAATGAAGCAGGGCAAAGGGTAACAGAGCTCTGTCAAGAGAATATGCCAGTCATATCAAACACACTTCTCCAACAACACAAGAGAGGACTCTACACATGGATATACCTAATGGTCAATACTGAAATCAGATTGATTATGTTCTTTGCAGCCAAAGATGGAGAAGTTCTATGCAGTCTGAAAAAACTAGACCTGGAGCTAACTGTGGCTCAGATCATGAGCTCCATATTGCAAAATTCAGACTTAAACTGAAAAAAGTAGGGGAAATCACTTTGTAGACCATTGAGGTATGACCTGAATCAAATCCCTAATGATTATACAGTGGAGGTGACAAAGGGATTCAAGGCATTAGATTTGGTAGACAGAGTGCCTAAAGAACTACAGATAGGAGGCAATGACCAAAACCATCCCCAAGAAAAAGAGGCAAGAAGGCAAAATGGTTGTTTGAGAAGGCTTTACAAATAGCTGAGTAAAGAAGTGAGAGGCAAGGGATAAAGGGAAAGATATACCCAACTGAATGCAGAGTTCCAGAGGATAGCAAGGAGAGATAAGAAATCCTTCTTAAATGAACAATGCAAAGAAATAGAGGAAAACAATAGAATGGGTACCACTAGAGATATGTTGAAGAAAACTGGAGATATCAAGGGAATATTTAATGCAAGGATGTGCATGATAAAGGACAGAAATGGTGAAGACCTAACAGAAGCAGAAGAGATTAAGAAGAGGTGTCAAAAACACACAGAAGAACTATTTACAAGAAAGGTCTTAATGACCTGGATAATCATAATGGTGTGGTTACTCACCTACAGCCAGACATTTTGGAGTGTGAAGTCAAGTCGGTGTTAGGAGCCATTATTACAAACAAAGCTAGTGGAGGTGATGCAATTCCTGCTGAGCTATTAAAAATCCTAAAAGAAGATGCTATTAAGTTGTCACACTCAATATGTCACCAAATTTGGAAAACTCTGTAATGGCCAGAGGACTGAAAATGTTCAGTTTTCAATCCAATTCCAAAGAAAGGCAACACCAAAGAATGTTCAAACTACAATACAATTGGGCTCATTTCAAACACTAGCAAGTTTATGCTCAAAATCCTTCAAGCTATGCTTCAGAAGTATGTGAACCAAGAACTTGCAGATGTACAAGACGGGTTTTGAAGAGGCAGAGGAACCAGAGAATGAATTCCCAACATTCATTGTATCATGAAGAAACCAAGGGAATTCCAGAAAAACATCTACTTCTGCTTCATTGATTATGCTAAAGCCTTTGTGTGGATCACAATAAACTGTGGAAACTTCTCAAAGAGATAGGAATACTAGACCACCCTACCAGACTCCTGAGAAACCTGTATGCTGGTCAAGAAGTAACAGTTAGAACCAGACATGGAAATGACTGGTTCAAAATTGGGAAAGCAGTATGATAAAGCTGTATATTGTTACCCTGCTTATTTAACTTACAGCAGACTACATCATGCAAAATGCTGGGCTGGATGAATCACAGGCTGGAATCAAGATTGCTGGAAGAAATATCAACAACCTCAGATATACAGATGATACCACTCTAATGGCAGAAAGTGATGAGGAACTAAAGAGCCTCTTGATAAAGGTTAAGGAGGAGAGTGAAAAATCTGGCTTAAAACTCATCATTCAAAAAACTAAGATCAGGGCATCTGATCCCATCACTTCATTGCAGATAGGGGGTAAAAAGTAGAAGCAGAGTCAGACTTTATTTTCCTGGGCTCCAAAGTCACTGCAGATGGTGACTACAGCCATGAAATTAAAAGATGCTTGCTCCTTGAAAGGAAAACTATAACAAACATAGACACCACGTTATAAAACAAAGACATCACTTTGCAGACAAAGGTCCAAATGGTCAAAGCTATGGTTTTTCCAGTAGTCATGTTTGGATGTAAGAGTTGGACCATAAAGAAGGCTGAGCATCAAAAAGCTGATTCTTTTGAATTGTGGCATTGGAGAAGACTCTTGAGTCCCTTGGACTGCAAGGAGATGAAACCAGTCAATCCTAAAGGAAACCAACCCTGAATATTCATTGGAAGGACTGTTGCTGAAGCTAAAGCTCCAATACTTTGGCCATCTAATGAAAAAAGCTGACTTATCGGAAAAGCTGCTGATGTTGGGAATGATTGAAGGCATAAGGAGAAGGGGGCAGTAGAGGACAAGATGATTAGATAGCACCACCAGCTCAGTGGACATGAATCTGAGCAATCTCCAAGAGAAAGCAGAGGCCAGAGGAGCCTGGTGTGCTGCCTTTTATGGGGTCACAAAGAGTCAGCACCACCAAGCAACTAAACAACAACAGTAAATGTTTATTACTATAATTATTAAAGTACAATGAGGTAAAATATATCTATTACAATACTAAGTTGGTATCAGATTTCATGCTTTAAAAAATAAATTTGGGTATATGTAAAGCTCAAATGGCAAAAGCAGAATTTAATTTAAGCAGAAAGTTTTAGGGTTTGACAACTGCAAATGAGAGAACTTTGAGTTTTGCAGTCACATAGACAGAGAAAAAACTACAAATATGGTGGTAAGTACAGGTAAGGGTTATTACATATAGTTAAGAGTCTAGTAAAAATTCTCTTATGGTGGGGTGAAGAATATTTTAAGATAAGAAACTGGTTTTCACTTTTTGTAATATAAATCTTTTCTCTAACACCTCCAACTTCAATTAATTCTAACATATTTAACAAATATTTTAGGAGAATTGTTTTGGTTTTATGTAACTTTATCTTCTGCAGTCCATGGGGTCACAAAGAGTCAGACAGGACTGAGCAACTGAACAAGAGCAACAAATGTGTGTTTATCAGTTTCAAAAGGCATGGCTATAAGAAACAGAAAAACTAATTCCAATATTTAAGCACAATAGAAGTTTACTTTGTTTCTCATATAAAAGAGATCCGTAATTAGGTACTCCAGGGGTGGCATGGTGACTCTACTGCTATGAGAACCTAGTCTTTTTCTATTTTGTTACCCATATTCCACTCTTCAGGAAAGAAAAAACAAAAGATAGCATGATTTCTCCTTTCAGAATACTTGCTTCCCAAATGATGCATACAATACTTATATTTCTCTAGCCATAAAAGAATATGGAGAATGCCATTTTCCCAGGGAGTTATGTATAGATAAAACCAAGGATTTTGCTTCCAAGGAGGAAGGGGAGGAGAGTGAATAGTGAATTAGGTAAGTAGCACTCTGTGCCATGGTCTGTAAAGAGAGAGAACATTTTACATGTATTTGAATACAGTCTGAAACAGAGGCAGCATACACAACTTTAACCTCTATGAGTATTTAGAGGTAGAGTTGATCATGAAAGAGTGAGGTCTTCCCAAACAAAACTACACAGAAATCTTATGAAGCTTTAGATGTCCACAAGCTCTGGAATAGGAATCTAAATTACCCTTAGCTAGGTCCCAGTGTGTTAAGAGCTCAACACTCCTGTTGCTCCCTTTAATACACACTTATCATTTAGATTATAAAAATTCTTGTTAGGAGAGTGCCTCAGAGCACACAACTTCTCCCATAGGATGATGGCATACTCTATTGCTGAGGTCACTTCCACTTTGAATCTGTCAGGACATGGGGAATCTACTTGATCTCTCATATCTTGGACCACACCCCAGGGCTTGATTTATTGCCTAAAATTGGACATTACTGCCACATCCCTAGGCTCTAGCACAGTTTTTGATATATAGTAAGTGCACAATAAATACTTGCTGACTAAGTTAAATCAAAAAAAGAAAGAGTGAAAGAAAGAAAAAGAGGGCTCTTCCACTCTCTCTGAGATGTTAAACTTACTAATCAGGAAATTAAAGTAACAGTGAGATGCCCTTTCCACATATCTGATGTGAAAAACTGATGAAAAACAAAAAGCATGACAAAATTAAAGTCTGGTAAAAATGTAGAGAAAATTGTACTCTCATATTCTGCTGGTGAGAATGTAAACTAATATTCCAGTTTGAAAACAATCAGATAGTCTCTACTATATAAATAACATGCAAAGCATATGATATAACAATCCCACTTCCAGGTATATGTTCACATAAGGACAAAGATCACCATATACAAATGTTTAATGCAACATTTGGCTCCCAGGTGACACTAATGGGAAAGAGCATGCCTGCTAATGCAGGAGATGTAAGGGATGCTGGTTCCATCACTTGGGTGGGAAGATCCCATGGAAAAGGAAATGGCAACCCACAAAACTTGGCAACCCCCTTAACGTCCACAGTAGGGAAATGGGTTTATAATGTGATATTTTCATGTGACAGGGTAATAGCAAAGTGGTTGAGATTTCTATTGCTCACTGTATCCAGTTCTTTGCTTGGAATGACCTCAGGCAATATAGCACCAAGGGAAAATCACACCATCTGACTCTGTCTTTCCTTCCTTATATCCATCAAGATGCTTATTACAGAAATCCCCAATATTTAGCTCCAATTAGCTTCTCCTCTACTAAAAAACCTTCACTGACCACAACTATTTATTCAATTCTGGAGACTTCTAATGTTATTCTCAATCTCTCTCTCTCTCTCTCTCTCTCTCTCTCTCTCAGCAGTATGTATGCTGCTGCTGCTAAGTCCCTTCAATCATGTCCGACTCTGTGCGACCCCATAGACGGCAGCCCACCAGGCTCCCCCGTCCCTGGGATTCTCCAGGCAAGAACACTGGAGTGGATTGCCATTTCCTTCTCCAATGCATGAAAGTGAAGAGTGAAAGTGAAGTCGCTCAGTCTTATCCAACTCTTAGCAACCCCATGGACTGCAGCCTACCAGGCTCCTCCACCCATGGGATTTTCCAGGCAACAGTACTGGAGTGGGGTGACATTGCCTTCTCCGATATGTGTGTGTGTGTGTGTGTGTGTGTGTGTGTGTATATACATATATATATATATACACAAATATATATTCAGTGACTGTTCAGTGATTATTACAGTAAGTGGCACATAGTGGGACTCAATGAATATTTGTTGAATGAATGACCAGTCTCAGAGGACTTATGTTAGAAGAAGGAGAAAGGGTAATTATTATTAAGTTGAATTCCATGTACAAATAATCTCAAGGAATTTATATATAACTTTTCTCTTGCTATATCAACACTTTTTCATTCTCACTTTTTTCTTTCTTGCTGAAGACAACTTGCATGTAGTAAAGTACAAAAATATTAAGTGTATAGCTCATTAATTTTTTACATGTCTCCTTCCTAAGAAAAAGTCAAGACTCTTATGTTCGTTTAATCCCATTTACTTCCTTCCACGTTTGCATTATGATTGTCAAATACCTTATTAATATTAGCTTTTGCATTGTTGAAATTTGCCATTTGATATTGGAACATATTCTTAAATAAATGTGGTTATGTTATACATCATTTTAATGTGCATTTATTGCTTTATGATACTTTTTTTTGGTAAATGACATTATTATACTTTCTGTTTAATTTATATTTAGACTAGGGAAATAATGTTAGACAAAATAAAATTTGAGTAATTTTCTCATTTGAGTTCAAAATGGGCCATAAAGCAATGGAGACAACTCACAACATCAACAATGCATTTGGCCCAGGGACTGCTAATGAATGTACAATGCAGTGGTGGTTTAAGGAGTTTTGCAAAAAAGACAAGGATCTTGAAGATAAGGAGTGCAGTGCCTGGCCATCTGAAGTTGACAATGACCCAATGAGAGCATTGTCAAAGCTGATCCTCTTGCAAGTATGCCAGAAGTTGCCGAAGACATCAACCATTCTATGGTGATTTGGCATTTGAAGCAAATTGGAAAGGTGAAAAAGCTCAATAATAGGTGCCTCATGAGTTGACTGGAAAAAAAATTGTCATTTTGAAGTGTCATCTTCCCTTACTCTGTATAAAAATAGTAAACCATTTTGCTATCGGACAGTGATGTATGATGAAAAGTGGATTTTATAGGACAACCAGTGACGACAAGTTCAGCTGTTGGACTGAGAAGAAGCTCCAAAGCATTTCCCAAAGCCATGCTTGCACCAAAAAAAAAAAAAAAAAGTCATGGTCATTGTTTGGTGGTCTGCTGCCTATCTGATCCACTACAGCTTTGAGAATCCAGGAGAAAGCATTACATTTAAGAAGTATACTCAGCACATCAGTGAGATACACTGAAAAACGCAACACCTGGAGCCAGCATTGGTCAACAGAAAGGGCTCAATTCTTCTTCATGACAATGCCCGATGGCACACTGCATAACCAATGCTTAAAAAGTTGAACGAATTGGGCTACAGAGTTTTGCCTCATTTGCCATATTCACCTGACCTCTTGCCAACTGATGGACACTTTTAAAGAATCTCAACAGCTTTTTGAAGGGAAACAACAGCACAACTAGCAGAAGGCAGAAGATCATTTCCAAGAGTTCATTGAATCCTGAAGTACAGACTTTCATGCTACAGGAATTAAAATAAACTTATTTCTCATTGGCAAAAATGTGTTGAATGTAATGCTTCCTATGATTAATAAAGATGTGTTTGAGCCTAGTTAATATGATTTAAAATTCAAGGTCTTAAACTGCAATTATGATTTCACCAACCTAATAATTCTTAGCTAAGTTGGTAAAGAATCTTCCTGCAAAGTAGGAGACCCCAGTTAGATTCCTAGGTTGGGAAGATCCACTGGAGAAAGGATAGACTACCCACTCCAGTATTCTTGGGCTTCCCTGGTAGTTCAGAAGGTAAAGAATCCATCTGCAATACAGGAGACCTGGGTTCTATCCCTTTGGGAAGATTCCCTGGAGAAGAGAATGGCTACCCACTCCAATATTCTGGCCTGGAGAATTCCATGGACAGAGGAGCCTAGCAGGCTATAGTCCATGTAGTCACAGAGTTGGACATGACTGAGAGAATTTCATTTGAACTTTTCAATAATTCAATCTACATTATAACACTCAGAAGACATTCACTTCAGTTCAGTTGCTCAGTTGCGTCTGACTCTGTGACCCCATGGACTGTAGCACACCAGGCATCCCTGTCCATCACCAGCTGTCAGAGCTTGCTCAAACTCATGTCCATCAGGTTGGTGATGCCATCCAACCATCTCATCCTCTGTTGTCCCCTTCTTCTCCTGTCTTCAGAAGACATTCATTTCAGTTCAGTCACTCAATCGTGTCTGACTCTTTGCGACCCCATGAATCACAGCATGCTTGGCCTCCCTGTCCATTACCAACTCCTGGAGTTCATTCAAACTCATGTTCATTGAGTCGGTGATGCCATCCAGCCATCTCATCCTCTGTCGTCCCCTTCTCCTCCTGCCCCCAATCCCTCCCAGCATCAGGGTCTTTTCCAATGAGTCAACTCTTCGCATGAGGTGGCCAAAGTAGTGGAGTTTCAGCCTCAGCATCATTCCTTCCAATGAACACCCAGGACTGGTCTCCTTTAGGATGGACTGGTTGAATCTCCTTGCAGTCCAAGGGACTTGCAAGTCTTCTCCAGCACCACAGTTCAAAAGCATAAATTCTTCAGTGCTCAGCTTTCTTTGTAGTCCAACTCTCACATCCATGCATGACTACTGGAAAAACCATATAGCCTTGACTAGACGGACCTTTGTTGACAAAATGTCTCTGCTTTTAAATATGCTGTATAGGTTGGTCATAACTTTCCTTCCAAGGAGTAAGTGTCTTTTAATTTCATGGCTTCAGTCACCATCTTCAGTGATTTTGGAGCCCTCCAGATACAGTCATCCATTGTTTCCACATCTCTTTGTCATGAAGTGATGGGACCAGATGCCATGATCTTAGTTCTCTGAATGTTGAGCTTCAAGCCAATTTTTTCACTCTCCTCTTTCACTTTTGTCAAGAGGCTCTTTAGTTCTTCACTTTCTGTCATAAGGGTGGTGTTATCTGCATATCTGAGGTTATTGATATTTCTCCTGGCAACCTTGATTCCAGCTTGTGCTTCATCCAGCCTGGCATTTCACATGATGTACTCTGCATATAAGTTAAATAAGCAGGGTGACAATACACAGCCTTGATGTACTCCTCTTCCTATTTGGAATCAGTCTGTTGTTCCATGTCAAGTTCTAACTGTTGCATCCTGATCTGCATACAGATTTCTCAGGGTGCAGGTCAGGTGGTCTGGCATTCCCATCTCCTTCAGAATTTTCCACAGTTTATTTCAATCCACATAGTCAAAGGCTTTGGCATAGTCAATAAAGCAGAAATAGATGTTTTTCTGGAACTCTCTTGCTTTTTTGATGATCCAGCAGATGTTGGCAATTTGATCTCTGGTTCCTTTACCTTTTCTAAAACCACCTGAACGCCTTGAAGTTCACAGTTTAGTGTCATCAATATAGTCAAAGGCTTTGGCATAGTCAATAAAGCAGAAATAATCCAGCATAATTTCATCTCAGTATGCTTAACTTGATTAAATCTGCAAAGTCCCTTTTGACAGGTAAGGTAGCATAATCATAGGTTCCAGGAAATGGGACATTGATATCTTTAGAGGGACTGTATTCTGTCTTCCATAGTTATGACACATAATCCCTTACTAAGATAAACTGTTTCTCAATTTCCCTATTTGTAAGGTAGATACAATTATACTAATGACAGTGGGCTATTGAAATATTTCATTTAAATTAAATTGAACTCGATTCAAAGTAGGTGGTAATTAATAAACAGTGGTTACAATTTATTTTTAATTTATCTGCTACTAGTGAGGCAGCACTTGCAGAGGGAGTGTACATTAGGGCACATGTCAAGGCAATCACTGGGCAGAGGAGGTAGTAGGTGTGTTCAGGGTAGGGTTCCCCAGCAGCTGAGGAAAAAGGAATATTTATGATCTTAAAAAGGAGCCAAATATTCCCTAGAAACAGCCCAAATTTCTCTCAACAAACTGTTCCCCAAGAAAGGAAATTAGCAAAAACCAATCTAAAGGGAAAAATGAACCTGTACATAATCACCTGGGAACCTGCCATCCTCTGATACCCAGAGGCCATGCCTTCCAAGATGAACCTGAGAACTGCTGTGCAGAAAATTATTAAAAATAAGGAAGACAATATTCTCTTCCTGTACAGGATTTTGGTTTTCATTTCAAGTTTCAATTTCACCTGAGCAACTACATTTCTGTATTGCAGAACACCTAAATTGGTTAAAATAAGTATTAGTGGAAGAAAATGGGGGTGCAGAGTGGGAGATAAGAGACCCGAGCTCTAGTTCCAACTCTGCTACTGACTTACTAATTTTAAGCAAGTTTCTTATTTCTTGGCCTCAGTTCTCCCCATGTATAAATAAGAATTAGACTGAGCTGACAGGTCATCAGCTCTTTTATCATCAAATCTTAAGATTTTTGGTCTTGCCCTCTGTCTTTCCCTTCAGTTCAGTTGCTCAGTCATGTCTAACTCTTAGTGACCCCATGGACTGCGGCACACCAGGCTTCCCTGTCCATCACCAACTCCCAGAGCTTACTCAAACTCATGTCCATCGAGTCAGTGATACCATCCAACCATCTCATCCTCTGGCATCCCCTTCCCCTCCTGCCTTCAAACTTTCCCAGCATCAGGGTCTTTTCCAATGAGTCAGTTCTTCCCATCAGGTAGCCAAAGTATTGGAGTACCAGCTTCAGCATTAGTCCTTCCAAAGAATATTCGTGACTGATTTCCTTTGGGATTAACTGGTTTGATCTCGTTGTAGTCCAAGGGACTCAAGAGTCTTTCCCTTGGAGATTCCATTTTTTTTAGCTTTGATATCACTTTCATGCTAATAAATCCCAAATTATATTGTCCTCTTATTAGGAATCAGAGATGTAGCTTCATCTATCCACTAGTCATTTCCACTCCATCATTTTGCCATATCTCATATTCAACATGGCAAAAACTCCATTATTCTAACATTCAACATCCTTAATTCAGTGTCCTATATAATTTTTCTTACAACCAGTCCCCAGTACCTTCCATTTCATGGCAGGTGGATAATCATTCACCCAATCCCACCCACTCCTGCTACCCACCTTAATATTCCAAGAATATTTACTTTGTGTATATTACTTTTGCTTATATTCAGTGCCTTCTACCCCTTGGGTCACCTTAGCGTAGGACCTCAACTTTCCATAATAAACACATTAAAAATTGTAATAAATAGATGTTTAGTAAAAGCGCCTTTACTATTAATGAGCACAGTTAATTCAATGAACTAAATAGAATAGAAATCAGAGCAGAATAGAAATCAGGAAAGTTGGGTCTTTTATCTGCCTCAGGAATTGATTCAGTGTGGGACCTCAGATCATATGACCTATAGTTCTACCATCTAAAAAATGCATATTTGAACTTTTCTCATGCTATTTTCTCTATCAGAATTAATCTTTCAAGAATACCCACATTAATACCATTTATATAAAATCTTCCTGAGTTTCCCATTTACCATGGAAATTCAGAGATAATTGAAATGTGATCAGTCTCTCCCCTTGCCCCTGTATCTCTATAGTGTCACTGAGTCTGTCTTCTGTTGCATTTACTTGAGAGGATATGTGTCTGTCTCTCCTACAGGTCAGAGACCATGATGGTATCTGCAGTACCTTGCTTGCTACTTGTCAACAAGGAAGCAACCAGGAAATACTTATTGAATGAATACATGATCCTATAGAGACATTGAGATTAAAAAGAAAGGTGGGAAAATTAGACATCCATATTTTACACTCACTGTGACATTTCCTCTTTGGAACCGGGAATGTAGCTATATAACCTTCTTTAAAGCTCTTTTTGTTGGGGGGGGGGACCCATAATATAAAAGCATTTAAATGAAGTTTCATTTGCCTTTTCGACTCCAAGTCTGTTAAAGCTGTTTAGCATTTCTATAGTATTTAACATTTCCAAAGTACTATTCAGTGTTAATTAGTTAATCTTAATGCTCTGTAATGCAGGTCAATATTATGATTCTCTCTGAAAAGTTAAGAAAATGAAAATTCAAAGGTATTTTGGCTTCCCCTTTCAGGATGTGAGAAACTGCTGAACATTATTACAAAATAGTATTCTGGAATAGAAACTAGCAAAGGTTAGAAATGAAGAAAAGGAAATTGAATGGGCCAATGTATAAAAGGTAAAAAAGGACAGGGTATAAGTCCTCAATTTTGGGGTCTTATTCAGAGGTTTAGGCAGAGAAACTGGCCAAGAAACTGAAGTACATTGCCTACCAGATTTATGGCAACAAGATGATTTCAGAGCCCACTTACCTGTAGATGCACTGAGTTAGATGGCAGACACCTTGACATGATCAGGATTAACTCAGGGACTAAAGACAAGTAGAAGTTTGAAGCTTATAACTCAAAGTCTCAGTGACTGTAGCTGAAAGACTTGAGATAGTAGTTGCCGTGCTTTTTCCCCAAGGGTTATACCCTAAGACTATAGTCTCACTTAGCAAATGGAGAGCAGAGCTGGCAAAGTTACATTTGGTCAACTCTCTAGGCTTGTGCCCTCCTATCCAGCAACTTTCTCACAATTCTTGGTGTGGAACATGCAGATAGAATGGGGGATGACATTTAAAATGACAGGAAATCTTTTTCTCTCCTAGAGCTGAGTTTGATGTACAGGCAGCAGGGAAAGGCTATTCACCCCATGGAGCATAATAAGCACAAATAGAGAGGGAAACATAAACACCAGAGACTGGTAACTAGGTCAAAGAAGATCTTTTCAATTAGAGGGAGTAAGTCTTTGACAACTAAATGTAACTAAATCCATTCCTTGTTTCATTTATTCACTCATTTCTACAGCAAATTGTTGAGTTCTTCCTCGTAAAGGAATGAAATAAATAAGACACCATTTCCACACCCAAAACTGAAGTGAAAGTTGCTCAGTTATGTTTGACTCTTTGAGACCCCATGGAATTCTCCAGGCAAGAATACTGGAGTGGGTAGCCTTTCTTTCCCTTCATTCACAATCAAGTTAAAAGTTCTTCAAAATATGATATGAAGGACCGACTATATCAAAAGTACCAGAGATGCTATTCTAAAATGCAGATTCCCAGGTCCTACTACAGACCTAATAAATGTATCTAAATATTTCTGGTGAGCCCCAAATATCCTTTTTTTCTTTTTTAATCAGGCATCTAAGGTGACCCCTAGGTACATTCAAGTTTGATAACCACTGGAAGTAGAAAAGCCAAATTGGAAGAAAGGAACTCAAGCTTTAGGGTCAATCAAACATGCTTTCAAATTGACCATTTCCTTTCTACATACCCTTTTTGAGCTCTAGTTCCCTCATCTGAAGACATGAAAACACAACATACGCTTTCAGGGGTATGATATAAATTAAATGAGAGAACACATATGAAGTGTATAGAATATAATAGGCAATGAAAAGAAGGAGCAAAGAAGGAGGGACAGAAGGTTAATTAATTAGCTGATAGGTTGGTTCTCTTCCTTCTTCTGAACACATTCAAAAGCCCTTTTGAAAATGCCCACTTATATAACATGAAAGCAAGTTCTACAGATGAGAATTTTTCAGTGACATATCCAATTGACAATACTGATTGAGGAAATGGACAAATTCTTTAAAATATATAACTAAACAAAATGAATTTTTATAACTAAGAAGCCTGGTAAATTGAAATAGACATTACATATAAAGGTATGAAGCTTTCTCAAGAAACTGAAAATAGAGCTACAATATGATTTAGCAATCCCACTCCTAGGCATATATCTGGAGAAAAACAAGTTTCAAAGGGCTACATGCACTCCAATGTTCATTGTAGTGCTGCTTATAATAGCCAAGACAGGGAAGTAACCTAAATGTCCATTACAAGAGGAATGAATAAAAAGATGTGTTACTTATATACAATGGAATATTCAGTTCAGTTCAGTCTCTCAGCCATGTCCGACTCTTTGTGACCTCATGAACCACAGCATGCCAGGCCTCCCTGTCCATCACCAACTGTTGGGATCTAGCCAAACCCATGTCCATTGAGTCAGTGATGCCATCCAGCCATCTAATCCTCTGTCATCCCACTCTCCTCCTGCCCTCAATCTTTTCCAGCATCAGGGTCTTTTCAAATGAGTCAGCTCTTCACATCAGGTGGCCAAAGTATTAGAGTTTCAGCTTCAACATCAGTCCTTCCAATGAACACCCAGGACTGATCTCCTTTAGAATGGACTGGTTGGATCTCCTTGCAAACCAAGGGACTCTCAGAGTCATCTCCAACATCACAGTTCAAAAGTATCAATTCTTTGGTGCTCAGCTTTCTTTATAGTCCAACTCTCACATCCATACATGACCACTGGAAAAACTTTAGCCTTGACTAGACAGACCCTTGTTGACAAACTAATGTCTCTGCTTTTAAATATGCTGTCTAGGTTGGTCATAACTTTGCTTCCAAGGAGTAAGCGTCTTTTAATTTCATGGCTGTAGTCACCATCCGCAGTGATTTTGGAGTCCCCCAAAAATAAAGTCAGCCACTGTTTCTACTGTTTCCCCATCTATTTGCCATGAAGTAATGGGACCAGATGCCATGATCTTAGTTTTCTGAATGTTGAGCTTTAAGCCAACTTTTTCACTCTCCTCTTTCACCTTCATCAACAGGCTCTTTAGTTCTTCTTTACTTTCTGCCATAAGGGTGGTGAAATCTGCATATCTAAGGATATTGATATTTCTCCCAGAAATCTTGATTCCAGCTTGTGCTTCCTCCAGCCCAGCGTTTCTCAAGATGTATATGAGTTAAATACGTATAAATCTGCATATAAATTAAATAAGCAGGCTGACAATATACAGCCTTGACATACTCCTTTTCCTATTTGGAACCAGTCTGTTGTTCCATGTCCAGTTCTAACTGTTGCTTCCTGACCTCCATACAGGTTTCTCAAGAGGCAGGTCAGGTGGTCTGGCATTCCCATCTCCCTCAGAATTTTCCACAGTTTATTATGATCCACACAATCAAAGGCTTTGGCATAGTCAATAAAGCAGAAATAGATGTTTTTCTGGAACTCTCTTGCTTTTTCGATGATCCAGCAGATGGTAGCAATTTGATCTCTGGTTCTTCTACCTTTTCTAAAACCAGCTTGAACATCTGGAAGTTCACGATTCATGTATTGCTGAAGCCTGGCTTGGAGAATTTTGAGTATTACTTTACTATGGTGTGAGATGAGTGCAATTGTGCGGTAGTTTGAGCATTCTTTGGCATTGCCTTTCCTGGGGATTGGAATGAAAACTGACCTTTTCCAGTCCTGTGGCCACTGCTGAGTTTTCCAAATTTGCTGACATATTGAGTGCAGCACTTATATGGATCATCTTTAAGGATTTGAAATAGCTCAACTGGAATTCCATCACTTCCATTAGCTTTGTTCATAGTGATGCTTCCTAAGGCCCACTTGACTTCACATTCCAGGATGTCTGGCTCTAGGTGAGTGCGAGTGATCACACCATCGTGATTATCTGGGTCGTGAAGATCTTTTTTGTACAGTTGTTCTGTGTATTCTTGCCACCTCTTCTTAATATTTTCTGCTTCTGTTAGGCCCATATCATTTCTGTTTTTTATTGAGTCCATTTTTGCATGAAATGTTCCCTTGGTATCTCTAATTTTCTTTAAGAGATCTCTAATCTTTCCAAAATGCAGTACTTGGATGCAATCTCAAAAATGACTGATCTCTGTTCATTTCCAAGGCAAACCATTCAATATCATGGTAACCCAAGCCTATGCCCCAACCAGTAACACTGAAGAGGCTGAAGTTGAATGGTTTTATAAAGACCTATAGGACCTTCTAGAACTAACACCCAAAAAGATGTCCTTTTCATTATAGGGGACTGGAATGTAAAAGTAGGAAGTCAAGAAACACCTGGAGTAATAGGCAAATTTGGCCTTGGAGTATAGAATGAAGCAGGGCAAAAGCTAATAGAATTTTGCCAAGACAACGCACTGGCCATAGCAAACACCCTCTTCCAACAACACAAGAGAAGACTCTATACATGGATATCACCAGATGTCAATACCGAAATCAGATTGATTATATTCTTTGTAGCCAAAGATGGAGAAGCTCTATACAGTCAGCAAAAACCAGACTGGGAGCTGACTGTGGCTCAGATCATGAACTTCTTATTGCCAAATTCAGATGTAAATTAAACAAAGTGTGAAAATCACTAGACCATTCAGGTAAGACCTAAATCAAATCCCTTATGACTATACAGTGGAAGTGAGAAATAGACTTAAGGGATTAGGTCTGATAGACAGAGTTCCTGATGAACTATGGACGGAGGTTCATGACATTGTACAGGAGACAGGAATCAAGACCATCTCCAAGAAAAAGAAATGCAAAAAAGCAAAATGGCTGTCTGAGGAGGCCTTACAAATAGCTGTGAAAAGAAGAGAAGGGAAAAGCAAAGGAGAAATGGAAACATATACCTATTTGAATGCAGAGTTCCAAAGAATAGTAAGGAGAGATAAGAAAGCCTTCCTCAGCATTCAGTGCAAAGCAATAGAGGAAAACAATGGAATATTAATTAGCCATTAAAAAGAATGAAATAATGCCATTTACAATAACATCAATGAACCTGGAGATTACCATACTAAATGTAGTAAGTCAGACAAAGACAAATATCATATGATATTGCTTATATATGGAATCTAAAAAAAACAAAGTATACAAATGTAGTTATTTACAAAACAGAAAAAGACTCACTACTTAGAGAATAATCTTATGATTACCAGGGTGGGAAGAGGGAAGGGAAGGGATAGATTGGGAGTTTGGGATTGACATGTACACACTGCTATATTTAAAATAGATAACCAACAAGGTCCTACTGTATAACACAGGGAATGTTGCTCAATATTCTGTAGTAGCCTAAATGGGAAAATAATCTGAAAAAGAATAGATACATGTATATATATATATAACTGAACCACTTTGCTGTACACCTGAAATGAACACAACATTTTAATCAACTATTTGTTGCTTTCAGTCTCTTAAGTCATGTGTCCAACTCTTTTCTAACCCCATGGACTGTAACCCACAAGCCTCTTCGGTCCATGGCTTCTCCAGGCAAGAATACTGGAGTGTGTTGCCATTTCCTTCTTCTGGGGATCTTCCCCACCCAGGGATCAAATTCATGTCTATTGCATCAGCAGGTGGATTCTTTATCACTGAGCCATCAGAAAAGCCCAGCATATTCTTACTGTGGAATAATATACAATAGTGAAAGTAAATGAATAAATAAATAATACAACTCAGTGATATGAATAAATCTTAGTAACATATCATCAAATGTAAAAAGCAAGTCTCAGAAGATTATCTACTGCATTATATCCCTTTTGTGAAGCTTCAAAACAATGAAAATTAAATAATATTTTAACTATGCATATGTATTTGATAAAACTATTGTAAAATTTCAGGATATTAATTTTCTTTGAGGTGGAGGCACAAGATTAAGAGGCAAAAGGCAGATGTAAGTTATTGTTTATATTATTTTCCTTGCATTGGATGTGGGTTTTTGAATATTCATAAGGTTATTTAAAATGATAAAGAATCAAAGGGGCATGCATAGATCAATAATGACAGCATATATAAAAAAAGAATTATGATTAACAGCATATCTAAAGTCATCTTTTAAAAATTAAAATTAAAAATGATTGAGGTTTTCAAGGCTAGAAATACTAGGGGCAAGATAGAGCTGAGACTTAGGCCAAACTTCCTAGTTCAGTTTGGCCATGGTCCACTCAGTCAAGCTGGATAGATACCACTGGTGAAATTTGTTGGAGCTCATTTAAGAATATCTACATTAAGATCTGGCCCAGAGATTTTTGGTCAAGTCTGTATTCCCACAGGCCACCAAGACTGAGTGAGGGCAGATTCAGCGTCCAGCAATGGGCCAGGTATCAGAATGTAGTGAAATAGGCTAAGTAATTAGTATAGGCTAGATTCTATCTAGCCATTCTCATCTACTAACTGGGTATGCATATAATAATTATGAATACAATAATACCTGAAAATTTTCACAGGCTATTAGTCATTACTCTGAATTTATACTTTCAAAATGTGGTACTGGAGAAGACTCTTGAGAGTTCTTGGAATGCAAGGAAATCAAACCAGTCAATGGTAAAGAAAATCAACCTTGAATATTCATTGGACAGACTTATGCTGAAGCTGAAGCTTTAATACTTTGGCTACCTGATGCAAAGAGCTGACTCAATGGAAAAGACCCTGATTCTGGGAAAGATTGAGGGCAGGAGGAGAAGGGGATGACAGAGGATGGAATGGTTGGATGGCATCATCAAGTCAATGGACAAAGTCTGAGATAGTGAAAAACAGAGAAGCCTGGCGTGTTGCAGCCCATGGGGTTGCAAAGAGTTGGACATGACTGAGAGACTGAATAGCAACAGTACTTTCACACACATTATTTCCTTTCCACACTCAGAAGTCTGTGCACTAAGTATGAAAGCAGACATAGTAGATACTGTTATTCAAGTATATATAGTTAAGAAAACTGAGGCACAAAGAAGTGAAGGGGGAAGAGGTAAAACAAGAACTGAAGCCCAGTTCTGTGTGAGTCCAGGTCCAGTCATCTTCTGCTATGTCAAGATACCTTTTATCTTCTTTTTTCTCAAACTGAAAATTTGGAGGGTGCTTTGACTATTTATATCCTAGAAAAAAGTCATAATTCATTAATCACACTTCTAGAAATCATACTCAAGCATTTAACCTAAAAGATAACTACAAAATATTACTATCACCATCATTACTATTAATGATGGTTATCATCCATGCTTTCCAAATGGCTGCTCTAAGCACTACAGAGGCTATCCTAGCTAATCCAAGTGTTAGTATTACCACTTTATAAATGAGGAAATATGTGCAGAGAGTTTTAAGTTAAAGATTTGATAAAGATCACATGGCCAGGAATTAACTCTATGGGCTGAACCTGAAGTCAATGTTCTTCAACATTATGCATAGTTAAGTGGAACCTTCATAGCTTCAGGTGACTCCATTGTTTCCCCACTGACTCCTAGGTAATATGGTAAGCCTGACAGCTAGAGAAAGTGTTAAAATAACTCAATGTCTAACCATGTTTATAGTTGGTAAAGAATCTGCCTGCAATGCAGGAGACCTGAATTCAATTCCTGGGTTGGGAAGAGCCTCTAGAGAAGAAAATGGCAACCCACTCCAGTATTCTTGCCTGGAGAATCCCATGGACACAGGAGCCTGGCAGCTACAGTCCATGGGGTTGCAAGAGTTAGACATGACTTAGCAACTATACCACCACCATCAACCGTGTTTATAGGGAGGGACAAAGATGATATTGGTAAAGTATGACAAGGGATACTTTGGGGTGTGAGCAAAATATGGCAAAAGAGAATTCCTACCACAGACAGATTTTCTTGCTGAACTTGATTTTATGTTCAATTGAGAGTCAATTCCAGTTTGGGTCTAGGGAAGGGTTGAGCTCCACCAATTTTTCTGGGTTACATTTGACAAGCTCTTTGAGCTCTGAATGTCTATAACCTGTGATTTTCAGACATACTCAACTGCCTGCTTGATCAGTACAATTTATTGTCTGATAGGCATCTCAAACAACATAGCCCAAACAGAACTTTTGATATTTCACTACCAAAACAGGCTCTGCTCTCAGCCTTCTTCATTTCAATAAGTGACCATGCATTCACTCAGTTGCTCAGGATAAAAGCCTAGGGGTCATTGATTCCTGTCCTTTTCTCAAACCACACCTAAGCAAGTCATGACACAACTTCAAAATATTTTTAAAATCTGTTCATTTTGATCTACCTTTATTATTACCACCCCATCTCTCACTGGACCTCTGCAATCATCTCCTGCTTATTTAACTTATATGCAGAGTACATAATGAGAAATGCTGGGCTGGATGAAGCACAAACTGGAATAAAGATTGTTGGGAGAAATATCAATAACCTCAGATATGCAGATGACACCACCCTTGTGGCAGAAAGTGAAGAGGAACTAAAAGGTCTCTTGATGAAAGTGAAAGAGGAGAGTGAAAAAGTTGGCTTAAAGCTCAACATTCAGAAAACAAAGATCATGGCATCCAGTCCCATCACTTCATCTCAAATAGATGGGAAAACAATGGAATGACACTGTCACAGACTTTATTTTTCTGGGCTCCAAAATCACTGCAGATGGTGACTGCAGCCATGAAATTAAAAGACACTTACTCCTTGGAAGGAAAATTATGACCAACCTAGACAGCATATTAAAAAGCAGAGACATTACTTGGTCAACAAAGGTCCGTCTAGTCAAGGCTAGGGTTTTTCCAGTGGTCATGTATGGATGTGAGAGTTGGACTATAAAGAAGGCTGAACACCAAAGAACTGATGCTTTTGAACTGTGGTGTTGGAGAAGACGCTTTAGAGTCTCTTGGACTGCAAGGAGATCCAACCAGTCTATCCTAAAAGAAATCAGTTCTGAATATTCACTGGAAGGACTGATGCTGAAGCTAAAACTCCAATACTTTGGCCATCTGATGTGAAGAGATGACTCATTTGAAAAGATCCTGATGCTGGGAAGAGAGACTGAAGGTGGGAGGAGAAGGGGATGACAGAGGATGAGATGGTTGGATGGCATCACCAACTCAATGGACATGAAATTTGAGTGGACTCTGGGAGTTTGGTGACTGACAGGGAGGCCTGGCGTGCTGCAGTCTATGGGGTCGCAAAGAGTCAGACACGACTGAAAGACTGAACTGAACTGTATCATCTCCTAACTAGTCTCTCAGTCTTTGCTATATATAATCTATTCTCCGCACACCATCTGGAGTGACTATTTTGTAAACATGGTGTTTTTTCCTAGCATTAAATCCTCTGGAAGTTTCCTATCACACATACAATAAAGCCAGAACTATAAGGCCTATGAGCTCTGACCTTTCTCTAACTGTGTAACCTTATTTCAGATCTCTCTTCCCATCATCCACTACTCTCCCACTACTTTGCAAGCTCTGTTTTTCTGAAATGCACAAAGCTTATTTTCCTTTGAAAGTGAAAGTGAAGTCGTTCAGTCGTGTCTAACTCTTTGTGACCCTATGGACTGTAGCCTATCAGGCTCCTCCGTCCATGGAATTTTCCAGGCAAGAGTCTGGAATGGATTGCCATTTCCTTCTCCAGGGGATCTTCCTGACCCAGGAATAGAACTCGGGTCTCCCTCATTGCAGGCAGATGCTTTACCGACTGAGCCACCAGGGTAGTGTCTATTTATTTGCTCTTCTCTTTGCTTGTAATACGGAGAAGGAAATGGCACCCCACTCCAGTACTCTTGCCTGGAAAATCCCATGGACAGAGGAGCCTGGTAGGCTGCAGTCCATGAGGTCGCTAGGAGTCGAATAAGACTGAGCAACTTCACTTTCACTTTTCACTTTCATGCATTGGAGAAGGAAATGGCAACCCACTCCAGTGTCTTGCCTGGAGAATCCCAGGGACGGGGGAGCCTGGTGGGCTGCCGTCTATGGGGTCGCAGAGAGTCAGACACGACTGAAGCGACTTAGCAGCAGCAGTAGCAGTTGCTTGTAATAATAACCCAGATCTTTCTAATACTGGCTCTTTCTTGACATTTAGGTCTTAATTTAAATGTTTCTTTCCTAATGAGTCCTTCCATGATCACCCAATCTAAAATAGAGCCTTGTGGGGGTGGGGGTCAGGGTGGGGGTGGCAATCCCAAGATGGTGGAGGAATAGGACAGGAAGACCACTTTCTCCCCAAAAAATTCATCAAAATATCATTTGAATGCTGAGCAACTTTCACAAAACAATTTCTAAATGCTGGCAGAGGACACCAGGCACCCAGAAAGGCAGCCCATTCTCATCAAAAGGAGGTAGGACAAAATATAAAAGATAAAAAACAGAGACAAAAGAGTTAGGGAGGGAGTCCTGAAGAAGGAGAAGTTTCCAAACAGTAGGAAACCCTCTCACAGGCAGGTCTGTGGGGAGTTTTGTAATCTCAGAGGGCACTGTAACCACAAGAAAAATCAACAACAACAGCAACAACACAGAACATGCACCTAACTGCAACTGCCAGTGGAGAAGTAGCCCACAGATGCTTGCGTCCACCACCAGTGAGCAGGGGCTGCTCAGGGAGGCGCAGGCTGCATAGCCGGTGCTTAGGGTAAGAACCGGGCCTGCATGCCCTGAGGATAACCCGAGGGAGCTAACATCAGATTGCACCCCAAACTGTGGGATCACCAGAGAGAGAGGAAAAAAAAAGAGAGAACTTTGCTGTGAAAGGCTCTAACACACAGCCTGACATACTCACAGTACAAAGGATTGAGTGAATATCAAAGCAGAGCTAGCCAGCTGCGTAGAGGCTCCTCCTCCCCACCAGAGGAAGAGAGGGAGGCAAGCGACAGCCAGAGCTGCAAGGCAAGGGTCTCTTCCAATCTCAGCCCCAGAGACCAGCTTCCTCCACCAACCTGTGAGCAGGCTCCTAGTTGCTAACCACGTCTTCCTGGGATCCTGGACGTTTTAAATCTGCCAGGAGGGTCGCACCCTGAGATCAGCTACCCAGAGGAGACATACAGCACACCTGAGACGGTGCTCTCATGGTGCATCCTTGGAAACGGAGCAGCCAGATTGGGGAAGAGATTAAGATGCACAGCCCACCTGAGACAGTATGCTCACCAAACACCTGGGCACCTGAGCTGCTTAGACCTGGGAAGGACACAAAAAGCATGCTCAACCAACTGAGTCTGTGCCCTTGCAGAGTACCAGAGAACTTGAGTGGTTTAGACCTGGGAAGTGCATGAAATACATGGCCCGCTTTGGACAGTGCCCCTGCAGAGCACCCTGGAGCCTGAGCAGTGTAGACCCAAGAAGCACATGCTGCCTTGAGCTGGGGCAAATCCAGTGTGGTCCATACACTTCAAACACTCCCTACACACGCCAATGATGTTTTTTTTGCAGCATCCCTTCCTCCCCACAACACAACTGAACAAGTGAGCTGAAATAAGTAACCACCTTCGCCCCCTTGTGTCAGGGCAGAAACTAGACACTGAAGAGACTTGCTAACAGAGGAAGCCAAAATAAACAAAGAAGAGGGAACTGCTCTGGAAGTGACAGGTGCAACAGATTAAAACCCTGTAGTTAACATTGACTAAGCAATGATGAGGACCTAGAGACCTTGGGAACAAGTACAAGCTGAAACAAGGAACTATCTGAAACAACTGATCCCACACTGCCCACAACAGCTCCAGAGAAATTCCTAGATATACTTTTACTATTATCAGTTTTTAAAGTTCTTTATTACTCCTTTAGTTTTCATTTTTAACCTACTATTACATTGCAAAAAAGACCCTATTTTTTAAAGCAAATTATATATATATATATATAATTATATATATATATATTTCATTATTTTGTGATTGATTTTCTTTTGTATTTTTAATTTTTTTTTTTTTTTGAGAGTCTAACCTCTACTCCAGATTTTTAATCTCTGCTTTATGGTATTTGTTATCAATTTTATACCTTTAAGAATTCAGTCTTCAATATCCATTTTCACTTAGGGGTGTGATTACTGGCTTGACTGCTCTCTTCCCTTTTGACCCTCCCTTTTCTCCCTCAGGTCACCTCTATCTCCTCCCTCCCCCTTCTCTTCTCTACATAACTCTGAATCTCTCTGGGTATTCTGGGCTGTGGAGAATACTTAGGGAACTGATTACTTGCTAGATTGGTCTCTCCCCTTTTGACTCCCCCTATTCTCCTCCTTGGAGAAGGCAATGGCACCCCACTCCAGTACTCTTGCCTGGAAAATCCCATGGATGGAGGAGCCTGGTGGGCTGCAGTCCATGGGGTCGTGAAGAGTCAGATACGACTGAGCGACTTCACTTTCACTTTTCGCTTTCATGCATTAGAGAAGGAAATGGCAACCCACTCCAGTGTTCTTGCCTGGAGAATCCCAGGGATGGGGGACCCTGGTGGGCTGCCGTCTATGGTGTTGCACAGAGTTGGACACGACTGAAGCAACTTAGCGGCAGCATTCTCCTCCTGGTCACCTCTATCTCCCTCCTCCCTTTTCTCTTCTTTATGTAACTCTGTGAACCTTTCTGGGTGTCACTCGCTGTGGAGAATTGTTTCACTATTAACCTAGATGTTTTATCATCTGTGCTGTATGGTTGATAAGTCTTGAGGCTATGGTAAGAATAAGACTGAAAGCCAGAGGCAGGAGGCTTAACTCCAAAACTTGAGAACATCAGAGAACTCCTGATTCCAGGGAACATTAATAAACAAAAGCTCACCCCAACACCTCCATACCTACACTGAAACCAAGCTCCACCCAAGAGCCAACAAGTTCCAGAGCAAAACATACCATGCTAATTCTCCAGCAAAGCAGGAACACAGCCCTGACCATTAAAAAACAGGCTGCCCAAAGCCATGCCAAACCCATAGACACCCGGAAACTCACTACGGGACTCTCCATTACACTCCAGAGAGAAGAGATCCAGCTCCACCCACTAGAACACAGACACAAGCTCTCCTAATGAGGAAACCTTGACAAGACACTAGTCTAACCCTACCCACAAGGATCAGGCTTCACAATAAAGAGGAATCACAAACTTCCAGCCTACAGAAAAGGCACCCCAAGCACAGCAATATAAACCAAATGAAAAGGCAGAGAAATATTCAGCAGGTAAAGAAACTTCCAGATGTTCAAGCTGGTTTTAGAAAAGGCAGAGGAACCAGAGATCAAATTGCCAACATCCGCTGGATCATTGAAAAAGCAAGAGAGTTCCAGAAAAACATCTATTTCTGCTTTATTGACTATGCCAAAGCCTTTGACTGTGTGGATCACAATAAACTGTGGAAAGTTCTGAAAGAGATGGGAATACCAGACCAGCTGACCTCTTGAGAAACCTATATGCAGGTCAGGAAGCAACAGTTAGAACTGGACATGGAACAACAGACTGGTTCCAAATGGGAAAAGGAGTACATCAAGGCTGTATATTGTCACCTTGCTTATTTAACTTCTATGCAGAGTACATCATGAGAAACGCTTCGCTGGAAGAAGCACAAGCTGGAATCAAGATTGCCAGGAGAAATATCAATAACCTCAGATATGCAGATGACACCACCCTTATGGCAGAAAGTGAAGAGGAACCAAAAAGCCCCTTGATGATAGTGAAAGAGAAGAGTGAAAAAGTTGGCTTAAGTTCAACATTCAGAAAATGAAGATCATGGCATCTGGTCCCATCACTTCATGGCAAATAGATGGGGAAACAGTGAAAACAGTGTCAGACTTTATTTTGGGGGGGCTCCAAAATCACTGCAGATGGTGACTGCAGTCATGAAATTGAAAGACGCTTACTTCTTGGAAGAAAAGTTATGACCAACCTAAATAGCTTATTCAAAAGCAGAGACATTATTTGCCAACAAAGGTCTGTATAGTCAAGGCTATGGTTTTTCCAGTGGTCATGTATGGATGTGAGAGTTGGACTGTGAAGAAACCTGAGCACTGAAGAATTGATGCTTTTGTGTGGTGTTGGAAAAGACTCCTGAGAGTCCCTTGGTTTGCAAGGAGATCCAGCCAGTCCACCTAAGGGAGATCAGTCCTGGGATTTCTTTGGAAGGAATGATGCTAAAGCTGAAACTCCAGTACTTTGGCCACTTCATGTGAAGAGTTGACTTATTGGAAAAGACTCTGATGCTGGGAGGGATTGGGGGCAGGAGGAGAAGGGGACAACAGAGGATGAGATGGCTGGATGGCATCACTTACTCGATGGACGTGAGTTTGAGTGAACTCCTGGAGTTGGTGATGGACATGGAGGCCTCGCGTGCTGTGATACATGGGGTCGCAAAGAGTCAGACACGACTGAGCGACTGAACTGAACTGAACTGAAAGGAACATGATACATTAAACCAAAGAAAATAGGAGGAGATAGGGAGTCTGTCTGAAAATTAATTCAGAATAATGATAGTACAGATGATCCAAAATCTTGAAAACAAAATGGAGTTACAGATAAATAGTCTAGAGACAAGGATTGAGAAGATGCAAGAAATGTTTAACAAGGACCTAGAAGAAATAAAGAAGAGTCAATCAATAATAAATAATGCAATAAGTGAGATCAAAAGCACTCTGGAGGGAAGCAAAAGTAGAATGACTGAAGCAGAAGATAGCGTAAGTAAGGTGGAAGATAGAATGATGGAAATAAATGAAGCATAGAGTAAAAAAGAATTAAAATAAATGAGGACAACTTCAGAGACCTCTAGGACAATGTTAAACACCCAAGATTCTAACCACAGGAGACCCAGAAGAAGAAGACAAAAAGAAAGGGCATAAGAAAATACTTGAGGAGATAATAGTTGAAAACTTCCCTAAAATGGGGAAGGAAATAGCCACCCAAGTCTAAGAAACCCAGAGCATCCCAAACAGGATAAACCCAAGGCAAAACACCCCAAGACACATATTAATCAAACTAATGAAGATCAAACACAAACAGCAGATATTAAAAGCAGCAAGGGAAAAGCAACAAATAACACACAAGGGGATCCCCATAAGGATAACAGCTGATCTTTCAATAGAAACTCTTCAGACCAGAAGGGAATGGCAGGACATACTTAAAGTGATGAAAGAAAAACCTACAATCCAGATTACTATACCCAGCAAGGATCTCATTCAAATATGAAGGAGAAATCAAAAGCTTTACAGATAAGCAAAAGCTGAGAGAATTCAGGACCACCAAACTAGCCCTTCAACAAATGCTAAAGGGTCTTGTCTAGACAGAAAATACAGAAAAAGTGTATAAACTCGAACCTAAAACAACAAAGTAAATGGCAATGGGATTATACTTATCAATAATTGCCTTAAATGTAAATGGGTTGAATGCCCCAACTGTAAGACAAAAACTGGCTGAATGGATACAAAAACAAGACCCCTATATATGCTGTCTACAAGAGACCCACGTCAAACCAAGGGACACATACAGACTGAAGTTGAAGGGCTGGAAAGAGATGTTTTATGCAAATGGAGACCAAAACAAAGCAGGAGTAGCAATACTCATATAAGATAAAATAGACTTTGAAATAAAGACCATGAAAAGAGACAAAGAAAGACACTACATAATGATCAAAGGATCAATCCAAGAAGATATAACAATTATAAATATACATGCACCCAACATAGGAGCACCTCAATACATAAGGCAAATGCTAACAAGTATGAAAGTGGAAATTAACAGTAATGCAATAACAGTGAGAGACTTTAATACCCCACTCACACCTATGGATAGATCAACAAAATAGAAAATTAGCAAGGAAATGCAAAATTTAATTGATACAATGGACCAGCTAGACCTAATTGATATCTATAGGATGTTCCATCCCCCAAAAAAGAATTTCACCTTTTTCTAAAGTGCACATAGAACATTCTCCAGAATAGATTATATCCTGGGCCATAAATCTAGCCTTGGTAAATTTTAAAAAATTTGAAATCATTTCAAGCATCATTTTTGATCACGATGCAGTAAAATTAGATGTCAATGACAGGAAAAAAAATACAAACAAATGGAGGCTAAACATCACAATTCTGAACAACTGGCAAATCATGGAAGAAATAAAAAAGGAAATCAAAATGTGCACAGAAGCAAATGAAAATGAAAACATGACAACCCAAAACCTATAGGATTCAATAAAAACAGTGCTAAGGGGAAGGTTCATAGCAATACAAGCCTACATCAAGAAACAAGAGAACAATCAAATAAATAACCTAACTTTACACCTAAAACAACTAGACAAAGAAGAAACTAAGAACCCCAGGGTTAGTAGAAGGAAAGAGATTATAAAAATTGGAGCAGAAATAAATGAAAAAGAAACAAAGGAGGCTACAGCAGAAATCAACAAAACCAAAGGCTAGTTCTTTGAGAAGATAAAGAAAATAGACAAACCATTAGTCAGACTCATCAAGAAAAAAAGGGAGAAAAATCAAATTAAAATTAGAAATGAAAATAGAGAAATCACAACAGACAACACAGAAATACAAAGGATCATAAAAGACTACTATCAGCAACTATATGCCAATAAAATGGACAAATTGGAAGAAATGGACGAATTCTTAGAAAAGTATAACCTTCCAAAACTGAACGAGAAAGAAACAGAAAATCTTAGCAGACCCATCACAAACACAGAAATAGAAACTATAATAAAAAATCTTTCAACATACAAATGCCCGGGAACAGAGGTGGCTTCAGAGGTGAATTCTACCAAAAATTCAGAGAAGAGCTAACACCTATCCTACTCAAACTCTCCCAGAAAATTGCAGAGGAAGGTAAACTCCCAAGCTCATTCTATGAGGCCACCATCATCCTAATATCAAAACCAGACAAAGATGCCACAAAGAATAAAACTACAGGCCAATATCACTGATGAACATAGATGCAAAAATGCTCAACAAAATTCTAGCAAACAGAATCCCAACAACAGATTAAAAAGATCATACATCATGATCAAGTGGGTTTTATCCCAGAGAAGCAAGAATTCTTTGATATTTGCAAATCAATCAATGTGATACAACACATTGACAAATTGAAAGATTAAAAACCATATGATTATGTCAATAGATGCAGAGAAAGCCTTTGACAAAATTCAACACTCATTTGTGATAAAAAAAAAAAACTCTCCAGAAAGCAGGTATAGAAGGAACATACCTCAACATAATAAAAGCCACATATGATAAACCCACAGCAAACATTATCCTCAATGGTGAAAAAGTGAAAGCATTTCCCCTAAAGTCAGGAACAAGACAAGGGTGCCCACTTTCACCACTACTATTCAACATAGTTTTGGAAGTTTTAGCCACAGCAATCAGAGAAGAAAAAGAAATAAAAGGAATCCAGATTAGAGAAGAAGAAGTAAAACTCTCACTGTAGATGACATTATCCTCTACATAGAAAACCCTAAAGACACCACCAGGAAATTACTAGAGCTAATCAATGAATATAGTAAAGTTGCAAGATATAAAATTAACACAGAGAAATCCCTTGCATTCGTATACACTAACAATGAGAAAATAGAAAGAGAAATTAAGGAAACAATCCCATTTACCATTGCAACAAAAAGAATAAAACACTTAGGAATAAATCTACCTAAAGAAACAAAAGACCTATATATAGAAAACTACAAAACACTGATGAAAGAAATCAAAGATGACAAAAATAGGTGAAGAAATATACCATGTTCATGGATTGGAAGAATCAATATAGTGAAAATGAGTATACAACTCAAAAAAATCTACAAATTCAATGCAACCCCTATCAAGCTACCAATGGTATTTTTCACAGAAATAGAACAAATAATTTCACAATTTGTATGGAAATACAAAAATCCTTGAATAGCCAAAGCAATCTTGAGAAAGAAGAATGGAACTGGAGAAATCAACCTGCCTGACTTCAGACTATACTACAAAGCTACAGTCATCAAGACAGTATGGTATTGGCACAAAGACAGAAATATAGATCAATGGAAGAAAATAGAAAGCACAGAGATAAATCCACGCACCTCTGGACACCTTATCTTTGACAAAGGAGGCAAAAATATACAATGGAGAAAAGATAATCTCTTTAACAAGTGGTGCTGGGAAAACTGCTCAACCAGCTGTAAAAGAATGAAACTAGAACACTTTCTAACACCATGTGCAAAAATAAACTCAAAATGGATTAAAGATCTAAATGCAAGAACAGAAACTATAAAACCCCTAGAGGAAAACATAGGCAAAATACTCTGACATAAATCACAGCAAGATCCTCTATGACCCACCTCCCAGAGTAACAGAAATAAAAGCAAAAATAAACAAGTGGGACCTAATTAAACTTAAAAGCTTTTGCACAACAAAGGAGACTATAAGCAAGGTGAAAAGACAGCCTTCAGAATGGGAGGAAATAATAGCAAATGAAGAAAATGACAAAGAATTAATCTCAAAAATATAAAAGCAATTCCTGCAGCTCAATACCAGAAAAATAAATGACCCAATCCAAAAATGGGCCAAAGAACTAAATAGACATTTCTCCAAAGAAGACATACAGATGGCTAACAAGCACCTGAAAAGATGTTCAACATCATTCATTATCAGAGAAATGCAAATTAAAACCACAGTGAGGTACCATTTCACACCAGCCATTTCAAAATGGCTGCTATCAAAAAGACTACAAATGATAAATGCTGGAGAGGGTGTGGAGAAAAGGGAAGCCTCTTACACTGTTGGTGGGAATGCAAACTAGTATAGCCACTATGGAGAACAGTGTGGAGATTCCTTAAAAAACTGGAAATAGAACTGCCAAAGGACCCAGCAATCACCCTGCTGGGCATACACACTGAGGAAACCAGAATTGAAAGAGACATGTGTACCCCAATGTTCATCACAGCACTGTTTATAATAGCCAGGACATGGAAGCAACCTAGATGTCCACTGGCAGACCAATGGATAAGAAAGCTGTGGTACATATACAAAATGGAGTATTACTCAGCTATTAAAAAGAATGCATTTGAATCAGTTCAAATGAAGTGGATGAAACTGGAGCCCATTATACAGAGCTAAGTAAGTTAGAAAGAAAAACACCAATACAGTATATTAACGTATATATATGGAATTGAGAGAGATGGTCATGACGACCCTATAAGCAAGACAGCAAAAGAGGCACAGATATAAAGAACAGACTTTTGAACTCTGTGGAAGAAGGTGAGGGTGGGATGATTTGAGAGAATAGCATTGAAAAATGTATATTACCATATGTGAAATAGATGACCAATCCAAGTTCAATGCATGAATGAGGGCACTCAAAGCTGGTGCACTGGGACAACTCTGAGGGATGGGATTGGGAGGGAGGTGGGAGGGGGTTTGGGATGGGGGACACATGTATACCCTTTGCTGATTCATGTCAATGTATGGCAAAAACCACCAGAATACTGCAAAGTACTTAGCCTCCAATTAAAATAAATTAATTTAAAAACAAAAGAAAACATAGGCACACTTAGCTGTAAACCAGGAAGACCCACATCCATGTGAGGTGCTACGTGTGTGCCCTTCTGCCGCCAGTCCTAAGGGTGACTCTTCTCAAGCCAAAACAATATCTATAACCAGGGCCAGAGCCCGTGTGTCCCGAGGGAGGGGCTCACTCCATCTCAGAAATGGCCCACACTTCAACTTATACTACTGGTGCCAGGTTTTTGTGTTTTCATTGATAAAGTTTTCCTTCTTGGTGAGATGCTTCTTTTTAAAACAAAACAGAATACAAAATATGACAACCTCCCAAACAGTGTTTGTTCTGGAAGCCTCCAGGTGGCTCACGTTTTGCCTATCTGGGCCTTGCCTTCTGAAACGCAGATCCCTGACTAGAAGAACTTGAAGGCAGTCAGAATCCAAAGGTGTCCCAACAATTTCCCTTCCTCAGAAGCACCTCCCTGAAGGTATTCTTGTCACAGGAAGTTTCCGAGGTTCTGAACAGAAAGTGGCCAAATGGTGAGACTGGAAGGCAGGGCAGGGAATGGAGCAAAAGGCTCTGAATTTGCTAAAAACCACTGAGCTGTACAATACTGAAAGAGTGATATTTATGGTATGTAGCTATATCTCAATAAAGCTTATGAAGGCGAAAGGCAGGAGCAGTGAGAAGAAGGGACTCCAGGTGATGGGACCAGATGTGGTCACTGACGAGTCACATGTTGTCCCCCACGGCCCTCATCAAGTCTTTATAAAACCCGCACACTCATTTAATTTGACAAATAAACAATTAACCCTCTAGTACAGGGCTTCCCAGGTGGTACAGTGGTAAAGAATTTGCCTGCCAGTGCAGGAGACTCCGGAGATGTGTGCTCGATCTCTCGGTTGAGCTCTCCTGGAGAAGGAAATGGCAACCCACTCTAGTATTCTTGCCTGGAAAATTCCATAGACAGAGGCGACTGGCAGGTTATAGTCCATGGGGTTGCAAAGAGTTGGAGACAACTGAGTACATACACACACACAAGCCAGGTTCCAGGGTGGGAAGGAAGGACTGGGGGCTGGGGAAAGTGATGTGAGATTGTGGGTAAGAGCCTTGGGTCCCAGAGGAGGCCTGTTCTCTGTAAACTGAAGTGGTCAGATGGCCCTAAAGCTTCTGACCCTGCAAAAGGTGGACCATTTTCTTTGCTGAAGTTTCAGGACAAGTGACAGGCTTCTCTCTGCAAACACCAAATCATTCTTGGCTTCAGGGTCAAACTTCTCAGTCAGTGAAGATCAAAATCTAGAGAAGGCCTGGCCATGGCCCCTACACATTACAGGCTCTAGGACAGCCCTGGTCTCATGTCATTTTATTCTTTTCAAGAAAAATGACTTATTCAATGAACTTAAGACCTTTCATAAAATAAATGCATATAAGTAAGTATCCATCAACAGACGAATGGATGAAGAAGATGTAGTGTATGTATATATGTATATATATATATACATATATATATACATGATGGAATATTACTCAGTCATAAGAAAAAATGAAATAATGCCATGTGCAGCAACATGGATGGACCTAGAGATTTTCATACTAAGTGAAGTAGGTAAGAAAGAGCACAACAAATACCATATGATATCATTTATATATGGAATCTAAAATATAACACAAGTGAATATATCCATCAAACATATCCACCAGACAGAGAACAGACCTATGGTTTCCTGGGGTGTCCGTGGAGGACTGGGAGTTTGGAATTGACAGAAACAAACTATCAAATAAACTAACAACAAACTTGTTGTTTAGGATGGCTAAACAAGGTCCTGCTGTATAGCACAGGGAACTACCTTTAACATCCTCTGATAAATCATAATGGAAAGGAATGTGGAGAAAGAATACATATTTATATATAACTGAATCATTTTTCTGTAGGGCAGAAATTAACACAACATTGTAAATCAGTTGTACTTCAATAAAATTAATTTTAAAAAAGAAAAAAAATTAAACTGAGCCTCATTTTCTCTGTACTTGATCAGCCTTAAATACTTGTATTTGTTTATTATCTCTCCACATTACATGTAAGGTTCATGAGAGGAAGAACTATGCTTGTCGTACTCAAAGGTGAATATCCAGTGCCTAAAACAGTGCCTGGCATAGAGTAGGTGCTCAATAAATTTACTGAATGACCAAATCTGTAAAATTGAGAGAGTAAGGGTTTCCCCGGTGGCCCAGACAGTAAAGCATATGCCTGCAACGTGGGAGACCCAGGTTCGATCCCTGGATCTGGAAGATCCCCTCTGGAGAAGGGAATGGGTACCTACTCCAATATTCTTGCCTGGAGAATTCCATGGACAGAGGAGCCTGGTGGGCTACAGTCCATGGGGTCGCAAAGAGTTGGATATGACTGAGTGACTAAAACATATACAGTACCTCCCTCACAAGATTTAAAAAGATTGTTTAAAAAGATTGTCATACTGAGTGAAGTAAGTCAGACAGTGTGTGCATGTGCTCAATTGTTTCAGTCATGTCTGACTCTTTGCCCACCAGACTCCTCTGTCCATGTGATTTTACAGTCAAGATTATCGGAGTTGGTGTCCCCCTTCAAGGCGTTGTGCCAACCCAGGGATCGAACCCACATCTTCTGCATCTGCTGCATTGTAGGCAGATTCTTTAGCTCTGAGCCACCAGGGAAGCCCCAAGTCAGACAGAGAAAGACAAATATCATATGATATCACTTATATGTTGAGTCTTAAAAAATGGTACAAATTTACTTATTTACAAAACAGAAACAGATTCACAGATGTAGATAATACACTTATGGTTACAAAGTGGAAAAGGAGGAGAGGGATAAATCGGGAGATTGAGATTGACATATATGCTTTACTATATATAAAACAGACAATAAGAACCTGCTACATAGTACAGGGGACTCTACTCAATACTCTGTAATGACCTATATGGGAAAAGAACCTTAAAAATATAGGTATTTATACTTATATGTCATATATATATATATATATATGTATAAACCTAAAAAAGTATAGGTATATATAATTATATGTCATATATATATATATATAAAGCCATACAGCAGAAACGAACATAATATTGTAAACCAACTATACTCCAAAAGAAATTAATTTTAAAAGATGGTTTAAAGACTGAATAACATGTAGAAATAAATGCTTAGTGTAAAGTAGGTGCTCAATAGATATGGCTCTCAATAATGATATTGTGATACACTTGAACTCAAGATTAATATCTGTTCCACTTGCTTTTCCTACTCATCTCAAGCATACATTAGAACAAGTGTTTTGCTTCTCAATGACCTGGATCTTCATCTGTAAAGTCAGGATTTAAAAATCCTACCTTGCAAGACTTCAGAGATTAGATGAGATAGGATGGAAAGCACCTACTGTATTAGGTTCTCTTCTACTCTCATTTGTCATAAAGATCAAATGGGATAGTTGATAGGAAATGTGCTTTATAAACTGTGAGGAGCTATTTTACTGTAGGTTTGATATGCTCAAGCTGAGATCTGTAGACAGACAGATGAAGTCAGATTCATTAGATTCTGGCTGTCAAATAAAATATGTTTTAAAATATAAATTTTGGACTCTTCAGAATCAAACAGGATTCTTGCTGCCAGCAGACAGCACAAGGCTCTGCCCAAAGCCATTAACACCACAAAATCCATGCTTGGCAAAGCTAGTCCTCATATTGGCAGATAGGCTTTCCATTAACAGATGGGAATCTGGCTCTTGGAGCACTTTGGGACAGGACTCAGAGGTACTCTGGATAAAGCACTTGTATGCCCAGTAATCCACTGGTCATCAGGTCCTTATTTCCTGCACCTGTTCATCTAGGTGGCTACAGTTCCTCAAGCTGGAGGGAAGCTGAATTCCCCATGGCTGCATGTATGATGTTTAACACTTTCTCCTCTGAATAGACTTCTATTTAGTTAAGAGAACCAGATGATTAGTTAGTTTGTCCTACAAATGCATGTAGATTTCAGTGATGAGAAATGGTGCACAGACTGTGCCTATTCTGAATTACAAAACCTGATTATCAGCAAAGGCACACTTTGTGAGCTTCTGTTTCTATTGCAAAGTGCCAGTCTCCACTGGGTCCTATTTCTACAATTATTTAACATTTATTGAGCACCAATAATGTGCCGGGATCACTCTCTCTCTAATCGTGTCACTAATGATCCATCAGACTTCTCTGGGTGATGAGAAGAAAGAGGAGCAAGTTAATTATCAGTGTGGCATTCAATCTGAATCAGTTAAATTGCCCGAATTATTGAAGTTTAGCTACTCAAGTAAAATGGTGACTAAATCTACAATGAAAACAAAAACAACTATCTTATTTCTAGGAGGAGCAGGGAAGAGTTAGAAGGAAAACATAAACTGTTCTGGTTGTTAAAAAGGAAGTGAAAGATGTCTAAAATAGGACATAATCAGACGGAGTCTGGAATACATAACTTCTAAACTTTTGCTCATGATGTTCCTAAATTTTAAACACATTATTTTTACTTCAGTTCTGCCTGTTAAAAATTTATATATTAAGATCAAATTCAAATGCCAACTCCACCAAGTAATCTAAGGTGACCTTGGTATCTTCCTAGATATCTCCTATGTTCATCTTCAAAAATCTACTTATTGTCCACATCCTGTCAGCTATTCCTCTTAAAAACCTTTCACATCTTATATTTTAAGAGGAAAGACTATTTCAGTCAACATAATATCTTTGTCCCACATCCTTTCCAAGGAAAATGGGCTCAGCTCAATGTCTTGGCTCAAGCTGGGTTCTACAGAGGCTGCCCAGGCAGCAAAGTAGTGAGGCTGATCCTTAGTTGTGAACCTAAGTCAAACAACAACTGTCTAAGACCAGAACAAGGTGGCATTAAGAAGCAGGGAACTAACTAAATGTCAGTGCTTAGATCTGAAAGGAAGTATCTGCTCTGGTGATCAGAACTTGTTCAGGCAAATGCGTTCAGGAACACAAGCCTGGAGATATGCCCTTGGGCTGGTAGAGGGAGCCTTTATTGAGCTACCAGCCATGGAGCCAGAGGGCAGGAGAGGTTAAGGGCTCTGAGCCAGTCTCGACATCTCTAGCATACATCACAATGTCTGGCACATATTTTGTCTTCAGTATTATTATTTTTTTTAATGAATAGTGCCACAGAATTTGTCAGCCCCTAAGGTTAGGAATTTTCTGGAAAAGTATAATCATCATCATCCAGGACCAGAGAATCAAGCATCTTTTACAAAGGACTAACTTGAGCAAATTCAGCAAATTTGCTCTTGTGTGATTTTTCTCCTTGAATTTAAATCTTGTATTTAGAATTGGTAATGGCTGAGAGATAACCCCTCTGAACCACTTAAGGCAGAGCATATTGTTACTGCTGGCCTTTATCTGTATAATCAAATAATAAAGTCAAACTGGCAACCAAAGGCGAGCTCCCAAGCTAACTCTAAAATACTTCCAATGTTATTTGTTCAGTAAACTGCAGAACATTAAATTTCTATATTAAGTAAATTATAAGGAAGAGTGCACTTTGCAAAATTAAAAAGTTCTTGGTTACTTTATCTATTATTCCACTGGGAAAGTTTCCAGAGTATGCCTTGTACAATTAGATAACTTTTTGCATGGATGGTGGGTAGTGGGGAAAGGCTCTGAGGCTCAGCACATACAGTGCCAGGATTCATCTGTAATTCCATAGCTCATTTCTGGGCCCTGAGGCAGAAATCTTTAATGACAAGCACCCAGCTCAGAAATGTATTCATAACTCTAACCTTCTGCCTCACATTAGGAATATTGTGAAATCAAGAGATTAAACATGTGAGACAGACCTGGAAGGGTTAGTTTGAAATCATTTGGCCCTAAGATTTCCACACTGGGTCTGGAGGGCCTTAAAAGTTTCCCAGAGAATCTTAAGGTTCACAATGCTTCAGAACTCCTGTTGATCTGTTTTACAAGCTAGAATTCTCTATAAAATTCCTATTGGAGAAAGAGTTCTCGAACAAAAAGCAGCCTTGAAAAGCAATAATCTACACAGATATAGAGCAAAGGGCACTATTATTGGCACAAGTCTGACATGATTCCTTATTTATATATCTTCACTCCTTCACTTAGTATGGAATCTCAGACAAGCCACCAAAGAGTTGTTTCATCTATAACATGGTGACAGTATTATAGTAGATATGGGTAGATATTGACCAATGCCATTTATTCTGTGAAATAGTTCATATTTCAGTACACCTTGCAGGTAGGTTGTTCCACATGATAGTGTGGATGGAAATTCCAAGGGATAAGAGTACAGATGGGAAATAATGTATGCCACTTCCAGGCTTAGACTTAAAATCTCTCATGTGTTTATGTTTCTTTTTCCTTTATACAAAGACCTGGAAGGCAATGGGTTAAGGGAGCCTTTATTGAAGTACAAGCCATGGGAACAGAGGGCAGGAGAAATTAAGGGCCCGGAGCCGGTCTGGATATTTCTATCAATCCATCACAACATCTGGCACATATTTGGGCTGTGCCAATGTGGGCTACAGTCTATGTGGTCACAGAGAGTCAGACATAATTAAGCAACTAACAGAATGGGTTGAGGAGGACGATGTCCTAAAATTGAAGGGTCGTGAATCCCAGAGTGATCCCTTGAAAAAGAACCATGCATTGGAATTTTCTGACTCAAATCACCTTGTGATGTTTGTTAGAACTAATCCTTTATTGTGTTAAGCTACTGGAATGTGAGGTTAGTATTAATATGCTGACTACCCGTCCTCAAAATTTGGAGCAAGTTTACATAAAATATATTCAAAAACAGAATAATGCATGTCATGTAAAAGTTATCCAACAAATCTTAACTGAAACTTTATTAGAAAAGATAAAACTGATTTAAATCACAGAGAAATTAGGGGCAGAGACAGGATTGGAAACTAAGCTAATAGCCTTCCTACTAACACTCAATCTGCATTCCTTGACTTCAGACAAGTCCACCTCCTTGACTTTGGACAAGTTCTTCCATCCATTACATAGAGAGTTTGTTCATGCATTAATTCAACAAATATTGAGCATCTACTAGTGCCATGTAGTCCTATTCTAGATTCTGAGTGTACAATTTGACCAAGATGAAGAAGGTACTGCTTATATGAAGTTTATGTTCAAGTGAGGGGAAACAATAAACAAAAAAATAAAACATATATTAAGAAAACATGACAGTAATAAGCATCATACAATAAATTAAAACTAAATGCTATAATGACACATAATGGGTAGCTACTTTTGAGTGGGTGGTCAGAAAAGACTTCAGTGAGAAAGTAACATTTAAGTGGAAACCAGGATAACAAGAATGAGTCTTGCTTCTAGGGAGAAGTGTTTTCTGGATGGAAATGCAGCAAAGGCAAAGTCCTAAGGCATTAAAGATTTTAGCTGGCCGACCCTTACTTCAGTTTTTTTCATTGAGGCACAAACTCACTCTCAGTGGTTCTGAAGACAGAAAGGAATTCGAAAATTTGCTGCTTCAATTTCCTTTACCTACTGCCCTCAGTAAGGTTGAACTTCAGAGTCTCAATTTACTAACTTAAAAAAGTTACTTAACTAACAATGCTGAGTTTCTTCATCTGTAATATGGAGATAATACATACACACCATACAGGATTATTGTGAGATAATACATGTGGCATGCCTGGGACACTGCCTGCCTTTAGCAATGGCCAATAGCTGAGAGAGGAAGAGGAGATGTCTCCAAGGTTATAGAGGTGATGCAGTATGCAGTTGCATGGAAGCAAAACTCATTTAGATCAGAAAAAGCACTTAGAAAACACATCATCTAGAAATTGTTTTCCAGCTTGGCCAAGGACTCCTTTATATTAATAGTTTTTTTTTTTTCTCTCTAGAATAAACAATGTATTAGCAAGAATTTGTTGAGAACACTGACATTTATTTTCAATCATGTTACTGAGCCCATCCTCCTATATGACCCTGTGTGTAACCTGAAAGTGAAAGTGAAGTCGCTCAGTCATGTCCGACTGTTTGCGACCCCATGGACTATAGCCTACCAGGCTCCCCCATCCATGGGATTTTCCAGGCAAGAGTGCTGGAGTGGATTGCCATTTCCTTCTCCAGGGGATCTTCCCGACCTAGGAATTGAACCCGGGTCTCCCGCATAGTAGGCAGATGCTTTACCATCTGAGCCACCAGGGAAGCCCTAGTGAGTCCTTATATCAGTATCTGATTATTTAGGTATTTTCAGTCTCCCCGCCATGTTCAGTCTGGAAATCTTTCCAGACAAGGAACAGAGTTCAGAGAGGAAGGGATTGTTGCCTTCAGAGAGACCATCTCATCTCTCTTTTAGTCAGTTCTCTGTTCTTGCATTCTTGGGTCCCCATTAGATCCACCCAATACCCTCTCAACACATGAGGTCGATGAGGTACATACCATTACCTTTGTGTGACAGATGAAAAAAATACAACAGGATGGGCAGAGTGGGGACTACAACTCAGGTCTTCTGACTCTATGTGACTTCTTGATCTAAAATATTTTAAAGGAATGACCCAATGTTTTCTTAAAATATTCTCCATTTATTTAGGCTTCCCAAACATGCATCAGGATCTAAATGGTACAACATTTAAGCTATTGTTAAACTGTTTTGACCTCCTGCCTTCACCCCATAGTCAGCAGTAAGTGCTTCCCTTATCTACATTTCCAGAAGTTCAGAACCACTGCATATAAGTATTAATATAACAATTCTGATCATACTCTGTTGGAAGTATCTGTTTTTGTACCAGTCTCCTCACCAGGCCAGGAGTCCATTGTTGTATTCAGAATCTCCTATGTTCAGCACATAGACAGTGCTGAACTGTGAGATTTTTAACAAGCTGTTTGTTCCTCTCGACTTTGTTCTTCTCCCCTCTCATCACTCTTTCCTAATTAACTCCTCCTATCCATGTTTGAGATCTCAGTTCATATGTTTACCTTCTAATGCAACACATTCCTCCCTCCAAGACAGGACATGTCTCCTTACATATGTTTATGACACTGTGTATCTCTCTTTTTTTTAATAACACTTTAACAGAATTTATAATCCTAAATTTTATTTGTATAATTGTTGGATACATTTTTGTGTCCTTTCTGGACTGTGAGCTCATTAAAAGGACAGTGTTATGGGCTGAATTATGTACCTCCAAAATTCCAAAAATGAAGTCCTAAGCCCCAGTACCTCAGAATATTACTGTATTTGGAGGTATGGTCTTCAAAGAGGTAAATAGGATAAAGTCAAGTCAAATAGATGAGTCTTAATCCAATACGGCTGGTATCCTTACAAGAAGAGGTGTTTAGGATGCAGACATGTATACGTATGGAGGAAAGACCATGTGAAGGCAGAGAGAAGATGGCCATTTATAAACCAAAAAAGAGGCCTCAGAAGAAATCAATTTGCCAGTCCCTTGGTATCAGACTTCTAGACTTCAGAAATGTGAGAAAATACATTTCAATTGTTTAAGCCATCCACTGTGTGATAGTTTGTTATGGCAGCCTTAGCAAACTAATACAAACGGGAACCGTGTCTGTTTTTATTCACTGATCTATCCCCAGTATAGGTCACTGTGCTTGGCACATGGCAGTCCTTTAATGAGTATTTGTTAATATACGACTGAAATGTTTGTTTAATTGAATTTACTGAAAAGGGTCAGGCAGTTGTTTTTGTTTGTCTGATTGTTTTGTTCAGGACTACTGAGAAGTATCACAAACACCTGAACTTTATAGCGAACAAGTGTGTGAAGAGGACAGTAGCGTCGGGAAATGACCTAAGTCAATTCAACTTAGAGCCCAGGTTCTGGCAACTTCAGCTTTCAGTGAAAGTCTAATCCTGGTCTTTTCACCTTCATAAGATGCCTTCCAGAGCAGAATAACCTACTAACCTAAAACCACTTTTATAAATTCTAGCTTTTCCATTTCTAGTAGAAAATGATAAGATATAGGGAATGTGCTAATTTATAAGATCAAAGCCATGGATACAATATTATGTAATAATTAAGCTGACCCTTCTAAAACCAATCTATAGAAAGTCACATCCCAGTTATTTCATGTGGGCATGAGATCAGTGAGGTCCCGGTCTCTGCCCACATCCAAATCCTCTGAATCTCAGTTGAGCTCTAGTGGAGAAAGGTCTCAGACCCTATGTTGCCTTTTGATACTATCTACAACTGTTCCCTCTTATACATAGAAGTCATGAGCAATGGATAGGAAGGATATTGGCTTGTAAATCTGTAAACTTTGGTTCCAGTCCCAGTTTCTGTCACTAACTTGCTATGGGATTCTAGCCAAGTTATATCTTCTATCTGAACCTCAATCTTCTCATTTGTGAAATGAGGTGTTTATACCCAATAGCCTCTAAGATATCTTATATCTCTTGACATCTTATGCTGTCATGAATCATACCCACATTCCTAAGTAGAGCATCAGAGTTTCAACAAAAAGCTTCTCTTCCTTGTACTCTTTTTAAATCCCTAACTCCCTCTCCCCTAAATCTCCCCTGTACTTGCTGCCTGCATATCTTTGCATGAAATGTAGTTTCCCTAATTATCCATCCACTGATACACTACTTTTCTTTTAAGATCGAGCTTAAACCATACCCATTCCAAGAAGTCTCCTTGCCTTCCCCATTTTTACCCCCACAGCATGTTTTCTTGAACCCCTGTAAGAGGCCAGTTCACTTAGTTGGGAAACAGTTTGTTTCCATGTCTAACTCCCCAGAGTATAGAATTAATATAATGCCTGACACGCTGAAGACACTTCATCAAACTGCTAATTTAACCGAATACTTCTCTATCTTAAAAGTATTTGTCCGTACGAATTTATGCATTTTCTTTGCAAAAAGGAAGAAGTAGAGAGAGCCTTAGGGAAGAAGAGAAACAGCCTCAGCTGTGGCTGTCCCAATGGTGACAACATGACCTGTACAGGGGCCCTAAAGCAGATAATATTAGCTCCCGGCATTTTTAAAGGCCTTCCTTCTAGTCTGCCAGGAGGCACAATAGCCAAAGGTCTGGAAGCCACAGGTCTGACAGTAGTGGCCAGAGGCAGGAACAACCAGACTCTGGAGACACGGGCTTGATCTAGGACTGCTGGCAGTGACACCCATACCACTGAAGCAGAAGAAAAATGAAGGAAGATAAAATAGCAATAAAGAGCAATTATTATTGAATGCCTGCCTCGCATGAATAAAAAGCTGAGCACTTTAGATATGTTATTCCCAGTCCTCATAATTTATCAATAGAACCTATATATTGCTCCTATTTTATAGATGAGGCTCAGGAAGGTTAAGAAATTTAACAGAGGTCATACAGTAGAAGTAGATGGAGCTGGGATGCAAACCCAGGAAGGGCTGGTCTTTTCTTTATAATACTGCCTCTGTCTTCAGGATCGTGTGACTCTCCCACCCAACTTCATCTTCCTCCCCTCATCTAGGTGACTGTGCAGCATTTCTAATAGGTTTGCAAATGAGTTTAAGGGTTATCTCTCTGTAGAATGTTTTCACTTTAATCATAGTCTAGTAAAGAAAGAAAAGTTTTTAAGACCCAAAGAACTTAATCTTTTATGCTGCAAGAAGCGGCACAGGGGTGTAACATAAAGAACAATTTCCTCTGACCCACGAGGTCTGAGTTCTAGTCCCAACTCTGAGGTTAATTTGCTGTGTTCCCATCAGCAATTCATTTTCCCTGTAAGAGTCTCAGGTTCTTCATCAAAAAATGAGGACACAGGACTATGTGATCTTTAAGAGCTCTTCTATCTCTGGCATATTAGGGCATTTAATCAAACAGGCTTTTGAACTCCTGAACAGGAATAAGGGTTTCCCAGGTGGATCAGTGGTAAAGAATCTGCCTGCAGTGCAGGTGGACGCAGGAGACATGGGTTCAATCCCTGAGTCAGGAAGATCCCTTGGAGGGGGGCATGGCAACCCACTCCAGTATTCTTGCCTGGAGAATCCCATGGACAGAGGAGCCTGGCAGGCTACAGTCCATAGGATTGCAGAGAGTTGGATATAACTCAAGCAACTGAGCGCAAACAGGAATAAAGTTGCTAACTATGACCTTGTTTCTATAACATTGGGAGTGACTTCCACAAAGAGAGAGCAGAAGGCAACAAATGGGTAATTACAAGGAGATAATTAATAAGCATATAATTCTCACTCACCCTGTGCCATGTTTCTTTCAAAGCACAAGGAGAACTCCATCATAAGAAAGGATGGATGAGTAAAAGATCCAGTGATCAATAAGCAGTCCTTATCTCGCTCAGTCTTTAAAGAGCATTTGACACAGCTGATCATTCCTGTCCTTGTTGAAAACTGTTTTCGCTTGGCGTCACGTCATCATACGTCCCAGCTTTCCTCCCAGATCACTGGTCACTTTCTCAGTTCTATCTGCTGGCTCCTCTTTCTCTTTCAGACTTCTAATGCTGAAAAAGCCTAGAGTTCTTCTCTCATCCCTCTCCTGTTCTCTATCCACACTTGTTCCCTAGGTGATTTCATCCATTCACTTTAAGTATGATCTCTATGTTAATGATTCCCTAATTATATTCTAAGCCCCAACTTTCCCTCTATGCTCTAGATACTTAATCCTACATTTTGCTTTGGATATCTAACAGGTATCCCAAATTTATCATGTATAAAGTTGATCCCCACCTTCTACCTCTATTTTTCCTCAGTATTATAATTAGTAATGGAACTACCACTTACCAAAATGCTTACAAAGCCACAACTAAGGTTATCATCTTTGGCTGTTCTCTTTCCTTCACCCATTGCACTTATTTATTTTTACACATTTAAAATTAATTTTATTGGAGTATAGTTGCTTTACAATACTGTGTTTCTACTCTACAGCAAAGAACAAAATGAATCAGATATATATATATATATATATATATATATATATATATATATATACACACACACACTCACACACACACATATATCCCCTCCCTTTTGGACTTCCTTCCAATTCAGGCACCATCATGAATTAAGCAGAGTTCCTGCAATGTTCATAGCAGCACTAGTTACAACAGTACAACAGCCAGGACACTGAAGCAACCTAAATGCCCATCAATAGAAGAATAGATAAAGAATATGTGTTACATAAATACAATGGAATATTACTTTTTGAATGGAACACACTTTCCACAGATCTTTACAGGTTGTCCTCCTCATTTTAATTCAGTTCTCCATGAAAAGTTCACCTCTTCATAAAGCAAAAAAAAACAAAAAAACAATGAGCATGTCATTTTCAAAATGAAACAGGTATCAATTGGTGACTGACTCACCTTCCCAGAAAGTTCAACATGAGAGATAGTCCTCTCCTGATCACCCTCCCCTCAAAAGGCATGTCCTTTCTTAGGGGAAAGTTCTCACTACAATGAAGAAATAGGGTCACCTAAGAACATGTCTCTCTGGGTGTTAAAGACTGATGGTTGTATCCTCTCAAATTCCTGTGTTGAAATCCTAACTCCCAATGTAATTGTATTATGATGTGGGGTCTTTGGGAGGTGATGAGGTCATTAGGGTACAGCCCTCATGAATGATATTAGGGCTGTTTTAAAAGAGACTTCAGAATTCTCCCTCCCTCTTTTCACTGTCTGAGGACACAGTAAGAAGAGAACAGTTTATTAACTAGGATTGATCTCTCACTAGACTCCAAATCTACCAGTACCTTGATCTTAGACTTTCCATCCTTCATAACTATAAGAAATAAATGTGGTTTCATCTATGTTTGTTTGTTTAAGCCACCTAGTCTATGCTTATAGAAGCCAAAATTTTGTTATAGTAGCCCCAAATGACTAAAATACTAGGTACACTTCTTAAATCTTTGGAAGTATAAAATACTTGTCTCATTTTATAAAAGAGCACATAAGGACAAACATTATGAGTCAACTGCAAGAATCCTTCCAAAGTGCTCCCTCTGAAATTAGGGTGCTAGGGGGCATAGAGGGAACCCATTTTATATCACTGTATTTCATAAAACTAAGACCTCACTATTGTTTCCTTCAAATTTCTCCCTCACTTGCCATGAGTTTCTTTCCTAAAGAGCAGAAAATTTGCTTCCTAACTACTGTATCAAATGGATATTCTGACAAATCATGGACACAACAGACATCTATACACGTCTCCAAATGTTCCAAGATACCATTAATCCAATAAACTAGATGCCCAGAAAACAACTGAGTGATTAGCTGGGTTGATTTGTAGACGTGTTTTCTAAAGCATATGAGTGTTATTTTCAGGCAAGCAAATGTCTTTCCTATCACCTTACATTTTTCAAATACTCCCCCTTCACTAACTCAAACTGTTTAAAAATAAGATGCTATCAGCACAACAACAAATGCCAAGAATTCCATTTATGGCTTTATTTTCATTTGCATGGCAAATGTAAATTCTGAGCAAAGTGACCTTGGTTATAAAAAATAAGGAGGCAGCACTAGGATTGATGGACCCCTCTATTAGTATTTCATTCTGACAGGCAAGAAAGAAGTGTGTTGATCCTGAAGGTTTGTGGAGACATGATTCTGAATGTGGGCCAAGAGGGACATACCTTCCTAGGAAGAGTAATTTCCATCTAAACAATGGGAAGTTTGTTGATACCAGACAGCAACCTAAAGAAAATACTATTTTCTGACAAGGTCCTTTAAACTCAGACCTTGAAAATGAACTTCATCTGATTGACCTCAAAGCCATAAGCCCAGTAGACTTTCACCTCAAGTTCAGTAATAAATGCTGTAGAGACCGATGACCAGGGCACATGTCCAGGTCACGATGACTAAGTCCAAGAACCAAGTTACAAAATGTGGAGAGGTCACCTTCGTCCTAAAGGGCAAAATGGGCCATAAAGCAACTTGGGAGCTAAGAGTTAAGGTTAGGCCCAGAAAACAGTGGTTAAAACAGGAGACAAGGTGCCCTTTGTGAACTCTCAGGATGTTTCTCTCCCTCATGCCTTTCTGTGTGTGCCCCCCACCCCCCTCCCCATCAAATGCTAAGACTTGCCCTCATCTTGGTCTCAGGTGATAGTCAACAGCTTCACACGGGGACTGGTCCTTAACTGCAAGCCATTGATAGTAACTTGTCAGGATCCTATTTTCCTATTTACTGCAGGTAGTGAAGATACAGCCCAGACCTAGGCCTAGGCCCTGTACTGGGAGAACCAGACCGAGTATAAGTATCAGGAGTCCCATCTTAAAAGTGGGATTGTAGAGGGGCCTGGAACAGACCCTGTTGTTCTAAACATATTCTGTGAGAAATAGCATGTATAGCAGGAAAATACAGGTATTAGATTCAGAATATTCCATCTTTATTAGATGTTTTTTACATGCCACGCTTTGTGAGTTTACCCTCTCAGTTAGCCTCTAAGGTAGACACTTTAACCCTCACTGGACTAATGAAGAAGTGAAGCCTTACAAAAGTAAGGGATTCGCCCCCAACTCTCACAGAGCCAACAGACAGCTAACCACTTCAAGTCTCACTCTGCTCTCAGTAAATGGAGATAATAGCTTCTTTAGAATATTGTCAGGAATGATGAGAAATAGTGCTTGGCACACAGTAGAAGTCCTATTTATCTGTGCAAACAGTATCTTGGTACTAGCTCCATCTCAATTGTACAGAACCATACTCAATTGCATTCCTTCCAACTTGGGAAGCTTACTCCACTTCATTCCTTGCTCAAATTAGGCACATCCTACAGATTCAATGTCCATTTTTTCAGACTCATCTTTCTTTACAATCTTCCCCACTCTTCAATATCTACTCCACCACAATCAGCACTCTACCTATTCCAAAAGTGATGACTGTCCTCTGCTTGAACAGTTTTACTGACAGAGTCATTTTTCCTAAGAAACAATTCATATGATCTCTGGTTAGCACTATATATTTTTAAAAATAATTACTTATACATAAATGAGAATTGTCACAAAGATTTAATTACAAGGGTGGCCATTGCTTGTAATTAGAAACTTCAGTGTCTGACCATAACAAGTTTATTATATAAATTATGAAGCATCTCTATAATGGAAAAAAGTTCTTAATAATGACATAGATCAACACTTACTGAAATGGAAAGATATTCATTGATCTTGTTTCATTGTAATAAATGAAACAAGCAGATTACAAAGCCTAGTATAGTTTATAGAGCTATAGCATTTCTGCAAATATTCCCCACGTTATAGTTTTATATATGTCTCTCTTCATCATAAGATGAGTTGTTCCTGAGGACAAGGCCTTGTCTTATTACTTCTGTTTTCATTTCACTAGGCTTCCAGTGAGTACTTTGCATGGGTACATATGTTAAGGGCTAGAGGTTCAGATATGAACTGAACATTCAGTCCATCAATGTCTACTTCTAGGTGCAAAAACTAACTTTGGTAAGAGGAAGTTAAGTTACACTGAATTAGATTGGAATGGGTTGGATTAAACAGTTTTCTATAATGTTGGCTACCAGGTAGGATTTTAGTAGAAGGGAAAGGAAACTGAATTGGAGGCAGAAGATCAATGTATAAGTAGAAACTCTGACACTTGTTACCTATGAGATTACTGGTAAGTCTTAGTTTCTTCATTTATAAAACAAAAACATTACTGTTTACCTCACAGGTCTAAGATAATGAGTTGATATAACAAAGTATAAAAAAGTTATTCATACTGTCCCTGGCATGTAATGCATGTCTAATAAATAGTTTACAAAAGGATAATAACTCAAAAATCATAGCAAATAAACAAAACACTGAAACTGAAGGCCTAGCCTGTGCCAGGAACTGGGCTTGATGTTAGAGACACAGAGATTAAATCATCTTTTCAGCTAATCAGAAGTTGCTCTTTTGCTCTTCCAGAGATTGACTTGCCTTCACTGCATGCACTGAAAACACTGGGGACAAAAAGTCAGAGGCAAGGCTGACAGTTGCCTCTCCATGTGACCACAGGATTGATCAGGCGCTGGCATCACCCAGACCAACTCAAAGAGGGTAAGATAGTACTTTCCTTCCTCACCCTAGGAATGGGTCATGTCTCACAGGCTCTGGCCCCCATGCTCCCCACTCCAGTTACTGTCATGTATTTCTAGTGTGCTCAGGGTGACAAATTGTTCCAGTTTGCCCAGTACTGACAGGTTTCCCAGAACATGGGACTTCCAGTGCTAAAATCGGGGCAATCCCAGGCAAATGGAGACGACCAGTCATTCTATGTGCTAACAGCTTCCCAAGAGAGCCTGACAAATGCCAGCATGCACTGTGCTTTTGAGGGGTAGATGCAGTAGAGGTTACCGAAATGACTGGCTTATAGTAGCCACTTGGACTAAGCTATAAATCTCCCTTCCATCAGATGATTTTTCTCCCAAGACCAACAGCTTTTTTGGTGTCTTGATCTGGAATAATAACCACTTTTTAAGTCACTCTGAAAAGATCCTAGCAAAGTGGAAAGCTGCATAGACTCTGGAGTCAGGAGCCTTGTTTTGGAATCCAGGGTCCACTATTGATTAGTTTAAAACTTTAGAAAAGACATAGCTTCTTTAAGACACATAGAAAAGACACATAGCTTCTTTTCTTATCTACAAAACAATTTCATAGAGATGCCAGAAGAATTATATGAGCTAACAACCCAAAACACATAGTAGAATGTTGTTGCTGTTTTTGTTTATAACTAAGTCATGTCCGGGAGAAGGCAATGGCACCCCACTCCAGTACTCTTGCCTGGAAAATCCCATAGATGGAGGAGCCTGGTAGGCTGCAGTCCATGGGGTCGCTAAGAGTCAGACTCAACTGAGGACTTCACTTTCACTTTTCACTTTCATGCACTGGAGGAGGAAATGGCACCCCACTCCAGTGTTCTTGCCTGGAGAATCCCAGGGACGGCAGGGCCTGGTGGGCTGCCGTCTATGGGGTCACACAAAGTTGGACACAACTGAAGCAACTTAGCAGCAGCAAGTCATGTCCAACCCTTTGTGGCCCCATGGGCTATAGCCCATCAGGCTCCTCTGTCCATGGATTCTCCAGGCAAGAATACAGCAGTGGGTTGCCGTTTCCTTCTCCAGGGGATCTTTCTGGAACAGAGATCAAACCCACATCTCCTGCATTGAAAGGTAGATTCTTTACCACTGAGTCATCAGGGAAATGGCCATAGTAGAATAGCAGAATTCAAATTAATTCTGTGTATCCAGTAAATTGCTTCTCTCTTGAAGTTGTTCATAATTTTCTGTGTTCATTACAATTATTGATGATGAAAATTATTATTATGATGACAATTAGGGAGAAAGATGGCGAATTTAATTAAAAATTCTAAGCATATGTTTCCAAGAGCACCAGACTATATCGCAGTTTTATTACAAGTTTTTAAAATGTAGAATGTAGGTGTCTGTGTGCACACAAGTGAATGAGAGAACAACTACCAACCAATATCTGAACACACTCAAGACAGTTCAGTAGCTACTTCCAATTCAGAGTAAAGGCCACCTCTCTATTACATATCAACAATTAATATAGGTCTACATAGTATGAACAAAGATATTAAGAGAAAATACAGGAAAAAACACTGGAAGCAGATGAATCCACATGTTATTGTTGTTGTATGTGGATGCTGGTTTATTCGTCTCAATAGATTTTCTCTAAAATGAATGTGTTAATTTACTTTAATGATTCTTTTATTATAATTATTTTATTTCTTAAATATAAATTTATTTATTTTAATTGGAGGCTAATTACTTTACAATATTGTATTGGTTTTGCCATACAAAAGATTTTAATTTTCAAAGTCCCTTTAAGAACCATCTTCATTCCTTACTGATCTTCACCTAGCTCCCTATCCTTATCTACAACTCTTTCATCACAGAGCCAAACTCAGAATTAAGAAACATTTTTTAAAATTCTGTTTATATTGTAAGGTACTTTCAAATGTGTCAAATCAATTAAACTCAAAGTTATCCTCTGAAAAAGATATACTCATTCAGCATTTTATGGGAAAGGAAATAAAGTATTGCGTCCCCCTACATACACACACACACACATTATTCACTCCTTTTCTGTATTTCCTTAGTTGATTTTATTCAATCTCATGGTTTTAAATGTCATATTTATGTTGATGATTTTTAAAGTTTATTTCCCACTTTGGCCTCTCTCATTCCTTCTTCATTTTCCTTTATTAGCAAATGGTACTACCTACCACTCAAATGCTCAAGAGAAAAAAAAAAATACAGAAAAATCCTTAACTTTTCCCTCCTGACATCCTCCCACATCTAATCTACCCAGGTTCTAACTATCTCACAGAAATGGTTCTATTGTAATCTGGTTCTCAGATTTCTCACTTGGCTTATGAGGAATTCACGCTTTCTTGTCCCACAAAACTACTGGAAGTCAGGAATGCCCTTCTGCCTCTCCTCAGCCACCTTCACAAGTTACTCTAGCCAGCCTCCCAAATCCATAATTCTGAAGGAGAAAGTAAGCATTAGCATTTATGTTCCCAAACCCTTGTATACATGTAAAACTCTCCAAAGAATTCTAACCATACTTTGCTGGTCTAAGAAGAGCTAATTTGTTTGTTTGTTTTTGCAGCCCAGCAAGCTTCTGGCTAGGGAATGAGAAGACTGAATTCTCTTTGTTCAGGCGCTCTTATATGCTCTCTCTCTCACTGAATATCTTAGGATCTACCTCACTTGCTTAGGATGCTTCTCCAACAACCTATTACTTCAACGACTATCCTGAATTCCTATTCTTCTCGTTTTATAGTCTGGAAATAGATGATGAGTTGAAGGCCTCAGAATCAATGCAGGCACCATTTTCAGGTCCTAAAGGTACGTATCTAGCAGCCCTTCTTTAGAATGTGGGTGTGGGCTGCCGTCTATGGGGTCGCACAGAGTCGGACACGACTAAGTGATTTAGCAGCAGCAGCAGCATACCTACTACATATGTAGTCACCTTTGGAAATTAGGTGTTCTTTTTTTTTTATTTTTGAAAATGTTTATTGGGGTACAGTTGATTTAAAATATTATATTAATTTTTAGTGTACAGTACAGTGAATTTGTTTTACATATTCACTTTTAAAGATTCTTTTTTCATATAGGCCATTACAGAATATTGAGTAGAATTCCCTGGTTGATGGATGGACCTGGAGACTGTCCTACAGAGTGAAGTTAGACAGAGGAAGACAAATAACATATGATATTGCTTATATGTAGAACTTTTTTAAAAATGGTACAAATGAACTTATTTACAAACAGAAATAGTCACAGATGTAAAAAACAAATTTATGGTTAGTTACCAGGAGAGAAAGGAGGGAGGGATAAATTGGGAGACTGAGATTGACACACACTGCAATATATAAAACAGATAACTGATAAGGACTAGGTGAAATTTTGAGACAAGCAAATATCCTTTCAACATCCATTTTAGGATGATCAGGACTGATAGCAGAAGATAACAAGCAAACTTGCTAAATTTGAAGTGTCTGGGACTGTTCCTAGTATATTTGTCTAGACAGTTTGCAGCTGTATGTAAGATTCTGGAGCTCAGGAGAGAGAGCCTGCCTGGAGATGGAGATGAAAGTCATTAGCATATAGATGGTATGTGACCCATGAGAGTGGGAAAGAGTACAAAATGAGGAGAGCAGAGGGCTAAAACAAGTCTTGGGAAACACCAAAATTCAAGGACTTGTTAAGGCAAACAAAGGTGACAGAGAAATGACAGGTTAGAGGAAAATGAAAACTAAATATGGCACTCATATCCTCATTTCCCAAGATGCATATATTACTCTGATTTCTTCATAAAGCAGGTTCTTACTGATGCCACATGAGCCTTGTCTAATGAGGGTCTCAACAGTACACAGGGTTGGCTGATCTAGAGAACCCAGCTGATACTATTTAAAATTCTACTGTGTTCTTCAATCGGCAGAGACAGTGTGTCATTTCCATCCTTGTAGCAAGCACTAATGATACTTGCACAGATGACAAATGTCTTCTCTGGTGAAAAATTAATGCACCACAATAATTTCCTTACCTGGGGTTAATGAACATGTCAGATGCTGAAAATGAGTTGTTTGAAACTAAATGACTATAATCCATATTTAGAAGATTGCCACTTGTAAGGTGGGGGTAGGGAAGTGGGGAGTTATGGATGTATATAAGTGAATATATTTTAAGTTCTTTTTACCATCAGTCTTAATTTTTACTAGGTCTTTAAAACACTTACTTGCTGAATAATCTCATAGGAAGAAATAACATTTCATCACATAGTCTGTATTGTTGTCTAGAAGCTTCCTGAACAATTATTTTTATTCATTTGTTCATTCATTCACTTAAAACACATACACACACATACACACACACATAAATATGTACATATGTGTTTGTTGGACACTGTTATGTAACAGATTCTATTACATACTGAAGAAAAAGAGATAATGAGACATGATAATCCTTGCCCTCAAAGAGCTCACAACTGTGCATAAAAATATAAAATTACAACTAACTACAGTACAATACTTGAGGCAAACATGTAGGAGAGCGGGCTATGAATATAAAGAGACAGACTCCCTAATCCACCTGGAATCCTACCTGGAGGTTATGATGCTTCACACTGAATCCTGAAGAACAAATAAATTAGACAAGTAGGGGGACAGAGAAGGCAATGGCATCTCATTCCTGTACTCTTGCCTGGAAAATCCCATGGATGGAGGAGCCTGGTAGGCTGCGGTCCATGGGTCACGAAGAGTCGGACACGACAGAGTGACTTCACTTTCACTTTTCACTTTCATGCATTGGAGAAGGAAATGGCAACCCACTCCAGTGTTCTTGCCTGGAGAATCCCAGGGACGGGGGAGCCTGGTGGGCTGCCGTCTATGGGGTCGCACAGAGTTGGACACGACTGAAGTGACTTAGCGGCAGCAGCAGCAGGGAGAAACCAATGCAGGCAGAGAAAAAGAGTTAAGCAAAGGCAGACCCTGTGGTTCAGGGGTTTCCCTGGCGGCTCAGTGGTAAAGAATCCACCTGCAACGCAGGAGACACAAGAGATGTGGATTTCATCCCTGGGTCTGGAAGATATCCTGGAGGAGGAAAATGTCAACCCACTCTAGCATTCTTGCTGGGAAAATCCCATTGACAGAGGATCCTGGTGGGCTGCAGTTTGTAGGGTTAGAAAGAGCTGGACACAACTGAGCACACACACACCAAACATCAGAAAGGCAGAAAGTTGTAAGTTAGTGAGGCTTTGTGAGAAACTGAATGCTTTTATAATGTATAACAGATTGGCTAATGGGACACCATTCACATTAAAAAGGATTCACAATTTAAAACACACATAATGAATCTACTTAATGCTTGCTGACAATAGACTACAGGGTTAAGAAGAGAAATTATGGATCAGGCTGAGTTGCATTCTAATTCAACTTATATCATTTTGAGATTTAGGGAAATTTCTCTGATTCTTTTTTTTTTTTTAATTTTGTGATAAAACTTCTTATTTATTTTTTTAGCTTTATTTTTATTATTTTTATTTATTTATTTATTTTTTTAACTTTACAATATTGTATTGGTTTTGCCATACATCAACTCTGATTCTTATAATCTCTCTAATCCTCAATTTTCTCACCTGTGAAATAGAAATAATTATTATTTATAGTTTACTTATTATGTGCTAGGCACTTTAGTATTATCTAATTTAATCTTCAGAACCACCCTGTAATACCATTATTTGACCCAAGTGCTAAGGCAGAGATATTACATGATATCTCAATATCTCAAGCTCAAATAGGCAACAAGTAGAGTCAGGATTCCAACCCAGTACCCTGATACCAGTCCATGTGTTCTTAACCACCATATGCACCTATTGTGCTGCTGCTGCTGCTAAGTCGCTTCAGTTGTGTCTGACTCTGTGCGACCCCATTCCACCATCTGTGGGACCCCCTCCCTCTGTGCGATGGCAGCCCACCAGGCTCCCCTGTCCCTGGGATTCTCCAGGCAAGAACACTGGAGTGGGTTGCCATTTCTTTCTCCAGTGCAGGAAAGTGAAAAGTGAAAGTGAAGTCGCTCAGTCGTGTCTGACTTTTTGTGACCCCATGGACTGCAGCCTACCAGTCTCCTCCATCCATGGGATTTTCCAGGCAAGAGTACTGGAGTGGGGTGCCATTGCCTTCTCCGATGGTTGTAAACTCAAGCATGTAATATGGTTAGCTCTGGCACCTAGGAAGTACTCTATAAATGAAAAGCATAAATGATACTTGTTTCATTATTATTATTTTACTATGAATGGTAAGTGGAGAAGGCAATGGCACCCCACTCCAGTACTCTTGCCTGGAAAATCCCATGGACAGAGGAGCCTGGTAGGCTGCAATCCATGGGGTTACTAAGAGTCGGACATGACTAAGCGACTTCACTTTCACTTTTCACTTTCATGCACTGGATAAAGAAATGGCAACCCACTCCAGTGTTCTTGCCTGGAGAATCCCAGGGACGGGGGAGCCTGGTGGGCTGCTATCTATGGGGTCACATAGAGTCGGACACGACTGAAGTGACTTAGCATAGCATAGCATAGCATGAATGATAAGAATTATAACCAGTAATTATTATTAGTTTGTGGTTTCTCTACAGGTCAAATGAGAGAGTATACTTAAATCACTTATAAAACTAAACTACTAACAACACAAAAAATTATTTTTCTAACAGTATCTATGAGCTATCAGACCAAAGCTCAGAGATATTAAAGAAAAGCACTGGTTTTGAAGTCAGAGAATGCTGAGTCTGAAATCCACCTCCACCACTGAGTAGTAGTTCAAACTTTAGTTCAAAATTTTAGGCTTCATCTGTAGGAAATCATAGTAATAATAATAGCATAACAATAATAATATGTACTACTACTACTACTACTAAGTCACTTCAGTCATGTCCAACTTTGTGCGACCCCATGGACTGCAGCCTACCAGGCTTCTCTGTCCATGGGATTCTCCGGGCAAGAACACTGGAGTGGGTGGCCATTTCCTTCTCCAATGCATGAAAGTGGAAAGTGAAAGTGAAGTCACTCAGTCGTGTCCGACTCTAGCGACCCCATGGACTGCAGTCTACCAGGCTCCTTCGTCCATGATATTGTCCAGGCAACAGTACTGGAGTGGGGTGCCATTGCCTTCTCCAATAATATATACTGCACAGTGCTATTTGAAGGAATCAATGAGATAACATTGAAAAAAAAAAAAAGCCTATTTTAATACCTGTCACAAGGAAGATGTTCAAGCAATAGTAGTCATTTACTTATTATCATTATATTTATAATAATCATTATAATTTTCATTGTAACTCAGACCCCCTGTGAAACTGAGTAACTCTTCAATTACAAACATGTGCTTATTCTTCCTAGAAATTCCTGTGGTTAATAATTATGATTTCCAATGGCTTGTGGCACTACTCTCTATTTCAATTCCTTGACACAACTTTAAAAAATACTGATTGTCTTTGTTTTCTCTGTTTTCATCAGCACAGAGAGAGGGCAGGAAATACTAGAACTGGATGCTTAAAATAAGATGCCTGAATGAAGGAGGGGGAAAAAATTGTCCCTCCATTTTGTCAGATCAAGTGATAATTGTATCTACCATGGGAGAATCTAAACGGCACCAGCACAAGACTCTTAGTGGGTGTAGGAGTTATAACCATTATAAATGACACCTTTTGTTTCCTTTGAAAAACCCTCCTGATTTATTACATTTTCTTAGAAATTGTTAACGCTTCTTTTTGTTTATGATTCTTTCCCTGTCCCCTCTAATATTCATTCCATCACGTGAGCAAGGTGCTGGTATGGTGAGAGCAAACAGAGTACAAACACTCCAAATGAGTTCTATTCAGTCTGGGCTCATGTTGAAAAATAATCTGATTTCTCTCTGTCTGCCCACATCTTATTCACAAGAGGTGAGGGACAAGAGTGGATGAGTAAAACATGTATCTTCTATCTATTAAAAATGGAGAGATATCAGTCCCTATGAAATAATTTATAGATTATACATACACCATGGCAAAGTACAAACTATATAAAGCTCTGCGTCTGGTGGTGTTAATGGTAAAGAACCCACCTGCCAATGCAGGAGACACAGACTCTATCCCTGGGTTGGGAAGACCCCCTGGAGGAGGGCATGGCAACCCACTCCAGTATTCTTGCCTAGAGAATCCCATGGACAGAGGAGTCTGGCAGGCTGCCACCCATATGGTCCCAAAGAGTCAGGCAGGACTGAAGTGACTTAGCACACATTGCCAGACAGCTGTTGATCCCTTCATGCCTCATTGTCTTTGTGCTGCATCTTCTCCTGGAAACTCACTCTCACCAGCCACACACCACCCCCGAGCACATACACACACACCCATACACACACACATACATACTACATTCTGAACAACATCCTTCTCAATCAGTTTTTTTAAATCATTCTCACTTAGATTGGTTGTCCTCTAACACAGAACATTTGTCAAGAGCTGCAATGTCTTATAGTTAATTATCACTGTGCTTAGTCCCTCAGTCGTGTCCGACTCTTTGAGACCCTATGACTGTAGCCTACCAGGCTCCTCTGTCCATGGGGATTCGCCAGGAATCCAGAGTGGGTCACCATTTCCTTCCCCAGGGGATCTTCCTGACCCGGTGATTGAATCCAGGTCTCCCAAATTGCAGGCAGATTCTTTACTGCCCAGTAAATACCGCATGACACAATAAATGTGTACTCGCTTTAGAGTGAAATGGAGAGGGATAAGTAAAAAGAGCATGGACTTTGGCTTCAGGGAGATCTGGAGTTGAATCCTAGCTCTGTCACTTTGTGGTTAGTAGACCATGAATAAGTTACTGAACCTCATTGATCCCTTTTCTATAAAACAAAGATGATAAAAACACACAGAGATAAGCGAATGAAACAGCAAGCAAAAATGCCAAGAGAAAGCATTTTTTGTTAGCTGGAAGTAAATACAGAGATTTTAAGTACTCATAGTTCCCTTTGTTTCCCATGCTTAGACCCTTCTATACACCCACTCCCTTCTCCGTCAACAGTGGTAATTCAATTCAGCTTGCAATGCTAAAGTCAAATGTCATTGCCTCTAGGAAATTTTCCCTTAGCCCTCCAGAAAAGATGAATTCCTTCCTTCTCTGGGCTCCTTAAAAACAGAAATTACATGTGCCTTGATCACAGCTATATCCCTAGGGCCAAAGGCAATTGTATTAGATCAATAAATACTACATTAATGAGTCCATGAGTAAATGGTGAGTGAATAAATGGTTAGTTTTCCCTCTTCTCATCTCCTACTGTGCTTAGCACAATTTCTACAAAAAGACGATGCTCAAACTGTCTATTGAATGAATAGCCACCTATATCATTCCTAGCTAGGATCAACCTGAATTCATTCTTCCTGCTGCTTTTCAAATTTACTAGATAATAGTCTTGCCAAGGTTTTCTAGACAGGGAAAGGTTCTCATTTGGCTAGAGCTGAGCCAGACTTTTTACTAAAGCAGATGGACTGAGCTATAACAAAAAGCAGACTGGAGCCAGGAAGCTCTGAGCGAAAACTGACATCCTACTTGGCATGGCATGAGGGAGACAAGCTGGGTGAGGCATAAAGACAGTCACTTATACCTTTTAGAATGCTGGGCTATGGCAGGCATGATCATTTGAGAAATTTCTCTACCCAGCTAGTGCTTTCTGGGAGCCACCCAGGTCTATCACAGGACAGGACATTTAATGAGTAATAAAAACTCCAGTGGGTGTCACTGTCTAAGAGAACCAAGTGTGGGCAGCAGCAAAACACATTCTAAAGATCCATCACCACGTGCAAGCCAATGGCTTCAAAGAACTATATGGATGTGACCCTAGCAGTATGTGTTCTTAAGATAGAGGAACAAATATAAACTTTTATTAATTAACCTTTTATGCTTTTATTGTTATAAATATAAACAATATAAAGTTTACCATTTTAACAATTTTAAGCTGTACCATTCATGCCATTAATATATTTATATTTACAATTATACTATCATCATTAGTATCTAGATATGGAATATTTTCATCACCACAAACATAAATCCTATACCTATTACTCCCCATTCCCTCTACCCCATCCCTTGGCAAACATTAATCTGCATTTTGCCTCTCTGGATTTGCCTATTCTGCATGTTTCATATACATGAAATCATACAGTATGTGGTCTTTCATATCAGACTCCTTTACTTAGCACAGTGTCCTCAAGGTACATCCATGTTGCAGCATGTATTAGCCTGTGGTTCCCTTTTATGACTGAATAATATTCCACTGTGAGGGTATGCTATTTTATTTATCCATTCATCTGCTGATGGGCATTTAGATTGTTTCTACCTTTAGGCTATTGTTAAAGAGCTGCTACAAACATTTATGTATAAGTTTTTGTTCAAACACCTGTTCAGTTCTTTTGGGTATCTACCTAGGAGTAGAATTATTGCATCCTATAGCAATTCTATGTTTTGGTTGTTAAGGAACCACCAAACTGTTTTTCATAGTGGCTAACCATTTTACATTTCTACCAAAAATGTATGAGGTTGGTCTCCATTTATAAAATATACATGTATAAAGTATTTAATACATATCTCACATTTTATCCTCCTATCAATTCTGAGGAAGGTGCCAATGTTATCTCTGTTTTTCCAAATGAAACTAAGGAACTTTTCAATATCCAGGTCTCCATGACTATAAAGCCTGGACTTTGAGTCACAAAGTTAGGCTTCCTTTCAAGCTCACCTTGTCTGGCTATTCTTGAGGAAACTGTAATGAGCCCTGGAATACACCTGACTCTGCCTGTCTCCACTCTATCAAACAACCTATGGGGCCTTTTGGTTATGCTAAGATTTTAAAGAATTCTATATACTAGGCATTTTTACAAATAGAATTAGATTTAATTACCATTATATATATATAGAAAAATTGAGGTTAAGAGGTGAAAAGTGGTTTATTCACAATCTCAGAAATTAGCTGCACAGAAGAGTTTACTAAAGCCAATACTACTGTTTTTTCTCCCAGAAAGATTTGAGAGGTGGCAACCAAATTTAATGACTATCCCAGTATCACCTTTAAGTATCTTTAGAACTCATTAAGAGAATGATCATTCCAGTATCACCTTTAGATATCTTTAGAACTCATGAAGAGTTCAGCTTTTAAAAACTAGAGCCTAAAAACAAACAAACAAACAAACAAAAAAACTAGAGCCTATACAGAGTGAAGTAAGCCAGAAAGAAAAACATCAATACAGAATAATAACACATATATATGGAATTTAGAAAGATGGTAACAATAACCATGTATGCAACGCAGCAAAAGAGACACAGATGTACAGAACAGTATTTTGGACTCTGTGGGAGAGGGCGAGGGTGGGATGATTTGGGAGAATGGCATTGAAACATGTATATTATCATATGTGAAATGAATCGCCAGTCCAGGTTAGATGCATGGTACAGGATGCTTGGGCCTGGTGCACTGGGATGACCCAGAGGGATGGGATGGGGAGGGATATGGGAGGGGGGTTCAGGATGGGGAACACATGTACACCCATGGCGGATTCATGTCAATGTATGGCAAAACCAATACAATATTGTAAAGTAAAAAAAAAAAAATCTGTAGTAGTATAATCCCTTTTACAAAGAAAATCTTATAAAAGGGAATTTCTGTTTTTTGCCAAATGATGTAGTAGCATATAGATATAATCTCTTGCCTTAAACAACTGTAAAACAGAAAAAAAAAAGTTAAACAACAACAGTTTTCAGATATTGGAAAACAGGTAGGAAATGACAATGATGCCTGAGAGAGAGGAAATAAACAAGGTGGCCCTGGGATTACCCTGTTGACTGTCTAAAGAGAGTTTCCAGACCATAGTATAGATAAATGAACCAAAATGAATCCTAGGGATCTGCATGAGTTGAGAATGAATTTGGGAGTTTGGAGAGACCAAAGCTGCTAGAGTTCACAGCGTCCTTTAGAATACTCATTTGAGTATACTGTGGGCCCTGTGTCTGGAAACTACCCAAGAGTGAAGAGAGAACCACTGGAAAGGAGCAGCCAGAAAAAGCCTCAAAGTCCACACAAAGCTAGGAGTAATTCACATTACCAAATGTGATGGTTATTTTATATGTCAGCTTTAGAGTATGTTTTTGGATGAGGTTAACATGTAAATTTGTATTTGGGGTAAAGCAGATTTCTTTCCATAATGTGGATATACTTCATTCAATATTTGAAGGTCTGAATAGAATCAAAAGCAGGACATTTTTAAATACTACGAAGAATTGATGCTTTTGAACTGTGGTGTTGGAGAAGACTCTTGAGAGTCCCTTGGACTGCAAGAAGATCCAACCAGTCCATTCTGAAGGAGATCAGCCCTGAGATTTCTTTGGAAGGAATGATGCTAAAGCTGAAACTCCAGTACTTTGGCCACCTCATGCGAAGAGTTGACTCATTGGAAAAGACTCTGATGCTGGGAGGGATTGGGGGCAGGAGAAGAAGGGGATGACAGAGGATGAGATGGCTGGATGGCATCACTGACTTGATGGATGTGAGTCTGAGTGAACTCCAGGAGTTGGCGACAGACAGGGAGGCCTGGCGTGCTACGATTCATGGGGTCGTGAAGAGTCGGACACGACTGAGCAACTGAACTGAACTGATAGTCCATGAACTTTGCCAAGTGTTTTATTGAGATTATCTGATTTATCCCTAACCTCCCAATAATACAGATAGTATTATCCTCATTTTGTGGAGAAATAAATTGAGATCTGGAGAAGTTATATAGTTAGCCCAAAGTTCCAGATCTAGGAGAACTAGATCTGGCATTTATATTGAGTTCTGTCTGACTTCAAATTCTAGGGTAAGACACCATAAAAGGAAAAAACAGCCTCAGAAATAATTTTAGGGGAAGGGAAAAAATTCCAGGACTATTTGTCTTTTACAGATGTTCGAGTATGTAGCTTCTTCATGATCATGGTGATCCAATTTTTGATACTGGGTCAAAACTTCTCCAAAATTTGTCTCAGTTCAGACTCTGTTTTACACTGAAGACAATCTTTCTGATTTGCATTATAAATATATCTCTCAATCAAATTCATAAAGTAATATCAACATAAAACAGATATTGAATGTTTCTACACATTGGGCACTATTTGGTCACTTTAGACATATTATCTCATTTAAAAAATAATTTTGATATGTTTTAGTATTTTCTAGAGTAGCAGTGGGCCTGGGTCAAATGGGTCATTTCCCTGATAACTCATTACCTGATCACTTCAAGGGAGTTTTAGGTTTCATTCATGTATTTATTCATGTTTGTTTGTTTGTGTGTTTTTTTCGCCTTCTCCGAATCTATCCAATAGATTCTCCAAAACTACAAGAACAAGTCCAAAATCTTCTCTAGAATTTTAAGGCAAAGGTAATTCTACTCCTGACTTCTATTGCTTTATCTCTCACCAATCTCTCCTCCCCAAACACATTTCTTTGGCCCTATCAAATTATTTGCATTTTTTTACATGAATCATGCCCTCTCATGCCTCTGGACATTTGTCTACTGCCTGGAAAGGTACTATTCATTCACAAAATGATTTCTGAGCAACTTCTCTTGGCTGGTGTATCTGATAATATGATATAATTTAGATATGATAACTTCCCTTAAGAAGCTTGTCAGGGGGTACTAGCCCATGGGGGAAGGTTCCAAATGTCCTTTGCCCTGGTTCCTGCATATGCTTCATTATGTTCTGAATATTCAGTTATAGAAAGTGCCATTTATCCTTTCCTATGGCATTGCTGCCTGTCAACTTGGATGAATGAATAAAACTTCTCATGGGATGTGATTTCTGAGAAGTGATGGTTTCTTTTTAAAGGCCACCTTTATCCACCTTGAAGGACTGTTTTAAAAGTCATGGTGCCCTTTGATGCCTTCCTGTAGGACAAAGGAACCCAGAGCTTATCTACATGTAGATATTCTATTAATACGTAATGACTCTTAGGACAGGAAGGAAATGGAATTGCATTTCCTTCTTGGACATTTTCAACAAAACCGAAGAAGGAAAATGGCCCCATCTTAATGAAAGAGGCTGCTCTTGGGAATGTGTTTAAGGGAAGGTTATAGAAGCAATCTTTGATGGAATATGGACAAAGCACAATTCATCATTTCTTCTCAGGAAAGTGATTATCGGGAGAAAGGTAGCTTCAAGGCCAGCTCTGCCCTGCTTCACAAAAGATTCCATTTACATTTCAAGAAAGGACAAGAAAGAATACCCTACAATGAGGCTATTTTACACAAGGCCTTCACTGCCTTTTCCAGACAGCGTGTGACCCTTCTTACTTCTAATGACATTGCCTCTCTCCTTGTCTATGCTCTCAGTCAATTTAGGAACAGAAACATCTCCCCTCAAATCCCATTCTATCCCCCAGAAAAGCTAATTTTCTAAAACACAAATCTAATTGTGTTATTCCTTGATCCCTTTGGCCATGACTTACTATATATTGTAAAAGAACATATAAGCTCCTCCCCATGATATTTAAGATTCTCCTCTGCCTAACCTCAGCTACTGCTACAACCCACTACTTGCTGTAGGCTCTTGGGCCCTACACAACTGGTGCTCTGGTCCCATGTCACATGCCTATGCTTCAGGGCTGTTGCTTCTGCCTGGAATACCTTTGCCCTCTTCCTATGGTAATTTCTCTCCATTAGCCCTTCCATATCTATTTTCTACTCTTCTCAGTCATCTTGTTTCCTGGGAGGCTAGGAAGCTGATTTCTATAGACTATATTCTCTCAGATTCCTGGCCCTCTCTCTTCCGGTTGGGTTAGGCCAGTGGTAAGCACTGGCAGGAGAATGGAGGGCAGGAGGAGCAAGAGGTTGAGATATTTCTTCTGACCCTCCCCCTCATATCAGCTACAAAAGAGCTGTTAGCTACAGTTCTTACAAGGTTCTAGTAACAACTTCCTCCCCTATCGCTTCCGTCTTTGGGGTGGGAATAGCTTATACTATTGCCAATCCCTAGATGCTCTTCTTTCCCTTGACGATTCTCTTAAACCTCCATTCATCTATGTAAAAACTCTCTTCTTTTTGGCTATACTGTCTGTTTCCTGCTGAGACTGACTTGACAGGCAGGGCTTTACAACTTGACTAATCCTGCCTCACCCTTTAAGATCAGTTCAAGGGGTATGTCCCCAGGAATCCTCGGAACTAGGTTACAGAGCCGGTTATATCCACAGATCCCTATTTGTATTACTATCTTATGCTCACCATATTGGATTTTTAACTACCATGGAAAAATAATAACTGAGGTTAGTTCATTGTCACTAAAGAAAAATCATCTACTAAATATCTTCCAGAAATATTCTGGCTGTCTAGCATTAAAAGGAGCACACTCAACCTTGTTCCAAGCTTATTTCCCCTTGAATCATTCTTACAAGAGCTCTTTAGAACAATTAGATATGTTTTTTTTTACTTAGAAGATGTTTTTTATTCTCTAAAAGTCAAGGAGTACAGGGGGCCACAGCAGGTCCCAGAACATATCATGAAATATTTCAGAGAGTCAAGAGGCAAACCAAGGAGTCATGCCACCATAAAGTCTCAGCTCACCGCACAGTAACTAAGTGGAAACACCCAGCAGGTATAACGAAATTTGAAAATAGAAATTTGATATACAACTAAAGGGACTATGTTATCCAGGGAATTGATAAAATAAACTTTTATAATTTACAACAAACACAAGCATTTTCTTCAAGCTCTTACAACTGAATATGGTAGATGAGACTAATAGTTCATCTTCATTTTATGAAAAAATAACTGAATCTCAATGAAATTTAGTAATTCACCAAGAGAAGATGGCAGAGCCAGAACTCGGGCTATAAAAATGTGTTTTTCCATTAAATAAGAGAGTATAGAAGGCGGAGAAAACAAAAATCATAAATCTTCAGGAATATATACCAAGAGGGAGGCAAGGGAAGTCGTGGACAGAGAATCAAAATAGATGCATGATTTCAACACTGTTGTGGATCCCACAAAAAAATTCTTCACAAGAAGGAACTGTACTTTATTATTATACTTCTAGTGCTTGCTATGTAGAAGGCACTGGCACCCCACTCAAGTACTCTTGCCTGGAAAACCCTATGGGCGGAGGAGCCTGGTAGGCTGCAGTCCATGGGGTCACAAAGAGTCAGACACGACTGAGCGACTTCACTTTCACTTTTTACTCTCATGCATTGGAGAAGGAAATGGCAACCCACTCCAGTGTTCTTGCCTGGAGAATCCCAGGGACAGGGGAGCCTGGTGGGCTGCCATCTACGGGGTTGCACAGAGTTGGACATGACTGAAGTGATAGCAGCAGCAGCAGCAGCAGCAGCAGTGCTTGCTACTAGGGCTTCCCAGGTGACTCAGTGGTAAAGAATCTGCCTGACAATGCAAGAAACATGGGTTTCATCCCTGGGTAGGGTAGATCCTCTGGAGAAGGAAATGGCAACCCACTCCGGTATTCTTGCCTAGGAAATCCCATGGACAGAGGAGTCTGGCAGGCTATACTCCCTGGATCGCAAAAGAGCTGGACATGACTAAGCAACTAAACAACAACAGTTTGCTACTGGATCTAGCATACCAGTGAAGTTGCTCAGTCGTGTTCGACTCTGCGATCCCACGGACTGTAGCCTACCAGGCTCCTCCATCCATGGAATTTTCCAGGCAAGAGTACTGGAGTAGGTTGCTATTTCCTTCTCCAAGAGATCTTTCCAACCCATGTCTCCTGGATTGCAGGCAGGCGCTTTACCGTCTGAGTTACCAGGGAAGCCCTGATCTAGCACACATTAGGTATCAAATAAAGGTCTGCTACATGTATGACATTGTTGTCTGAATCCAAAAATTTTTCTCTATTAAAATTTTTATAAAGATAGCTTAATGACTAACACTGATCTGCTTTTCAAATGAATACATTTAACTGAAGCACATAGATGTCATTATAAGTAAACAGATGTGAATATGAATGAATCTGTTTCAACTATTTGTTCATTTGACAAACATTTATTAAGTTCTTATTCTGTGTAGGCAGACTGACTACACTATGACCAACCAATAAAGTAAAATTTCCTATTATAAAAGTAACTTGAGTAAATTGCAAGCTCCATAGGTACTAGATAAACTAATTGAACATGAAGTCAAAGAAAATTCAGGCAATGCCCTTTTAACAATTTGCATATCCATATAATCTTCAGATTTATTTTAGAACTCATTCCTCAATTTTAACCTTTTTTCACTTGCCTTTTCCCAGGGTTCTTACTGAGATTGTTTCAGCAAGCCCAAAGTTTCAGAAGTTTCACAAATCACTGAATCTACAATATTTAATGGGCTTAAAATTGTTTCCATGAGATCAATTGCCTATGAAGCTACATAATATTTTCACCAGTGAGTGAAAAAAAAAATGCTGGTATATAATCCGTCAGTCAAAACTCCAAGGAATTGAAAATTTGGGGGACTAGTTTTTTATTTTTTATTTTTTTTTAATTTTATTTTATTTTTAAACTTTACATAATTGTATTAGTTTTGCCAAATATCAAAATGAATCCATCACAGATATACATGTGTTCCCCATCCTGAACCCTCCTCCCTCCTCCCTCCCCATACCATCCCTCTGGGTCGTCCCAGTGCACTAGCCCCAAGCATCCAGTATCGTGCATTGAACCTGGACTGCCATCTTGTTTCATACATGATATTTTACATGTTTCAATGCCATATTAAAAGTTATATTCTTTAACAAACTAAATCAGTGGGGTTTCAGAGCAGAAATCAGTAATCAAACAATATTTCTGCTGCAAAATATATGAATATTCATACTAAGTGGCATAAATAAAGATTGTCACCTCATATCCAAATCTCCCATTTTGGGATTTCAGAATTAAAGATGAAGGATTATGGCCCTATTCCAACTCACTCAGTTATCATATAAACAACAGTGTGCATGCTAAATTACTTCAGTTGCATCCAACTCTTTGCAACCCTATGGAATGTAGCCCCCAGCCTCCTCTGTCCATGGGATTCTCCAAGCAAGAATACTAGAGTGGGTTGCCATGCCCTCCTCCAGGGGATCATCTTGACACAGGAATCGAACCCATGTCTCCTGAAGCTCCTGCACTGCAGGTGGATTCTTTACCAGTAAGCCCCTGCAGAAACCTTATAAACAACACTATCTGCTGCTAAACATCAAAGCATCTATACTTCAACCTGGCCTCCTCCATGTCCCTCTGCAGAGGTGCCAGACAGATCTGCCTAAGATGCAAGTCTGAACATATTAGGAGCATTGGCTGGTGATGGGGGTGGAGAAGAGAGTAATATTTGGCCCAGAAGACCTTGGGATGAGACTTTGCTTAAAGTCTCACAGTCAGGTAGGGGGATTTAAGATTGCTGTCATTCTTTGAGGGATTAGTTTTGACAACTGAAAAATCATAGCATAACTTCCATGGTCTGAATGTTTGTATCCCCCCAAAATTCATATGTTGAAATCTTAATCCGCAAAAGAGATAGTATTAGCAATCCCCTTTCAAAGGGAAGGGCTTCCCTGATGGCTCAGACGGTAAAGCGTCTGCCTGCAATGCGGGAGACCCGGGTTTGATTCCTGGGTTGGGAAGATCCCCTGGAGAAGGAAATGGCAATCCACTCCAGCACTCTTGCCTGGAATATCCCATGGACGGAAGAGCCTGATAGGCTACAGTCCATGGGGTCACAAAGAGTCAGACACGACTGAATGACTTCACTTCACTTCACTTCACTTCACTTCACTTCAAAGGGATTGGGACATGAGGGGGACGCCTGAAGTGCATTCACAAGACAGACTCCCACAGAGCTCCATAGCCCACTTCTATCATGTGAGGATACAACAAGAAGCCTGTAACCCAGAGAAAGACCCTCAGTAGAATCTGAACAAGTTGTACATATAGCCTCCAAACCAAGAGCAATAAATGTTGTGTATAAACTATACAATCTAGGGGATTTTGCTGTAAGATGTAGGGTATATGAAGGGTTAAGATATTGACCTATGATTAAGAACTGCCTATATAATTTGTGGGGGCCAGTGCAAAATGAAAATATGAGCCCCTTAGTTCAAAACTTATTAAGAATTTTCAGAAAACATTAAAACAGGCACAGGATATTTCTTAGTGTAAAGCTGCACAAGTCACACATTGTTGAAGGGATTCCATCCATTACTAAGACCTTAAAAAGAAAGCAGGTTGCAGGATGATTCATCTTAAAAAACACAGTATCTGATATTTAGCAGGCTAGAGGGCAAACTGCCAGGCTGACCATTTGCTTTCTGTGTGACTTTTGAAAAAAATACATATCTGTTTTACTCTAAATGCCTCCATGTAGAAAAATACAAAGAATACCTAACTCTAAGAACCACTGTGAATATCAAATGAAATACTATATGTGAAACAGTGTAGTTCAAATATGTCCTAATAAGTAAATAAATGTTTCAGAGTAATGAGAGCTCCTTGTGCTTTGTTTTCTATATTTTCCCTTCTCTGATGAAAAGAAAGTAATCAGGCCTTTGTATTCTCTTGCCTCAAGGGTCCCACAGGCCTGAAGACAGAAGTTTCTTGAAGACAACTTCTGTTCTTAGCTCTTATGAATACCTAACACTGTTAAGGAAATATACTAGCTAGAGTACCAAAGGACAGAGAACACTAACTTCAAGTTGGCCACAATGGAGAGATAAGCCTGGTGGGAGGGAGTTGTAGGATTTCCTCTTTGTCAGTTCAGGCCATTTGACAAGAAGAAACCAAGATGGCATTAGATCTGCTAAAGAGTTTTGGGGAGAATTTCCCACTAAGGATAAGAAGGAAGGACTAAGGCTGAGAAAAGAGAGCTTCCAAGTAGTAAAGCAGGGTCTGGTACCTGTGAAAGGAGGGAAAAGGGCAGAATTGGACAGGAAGAACTTCTAGTTGCAGTGCTGTTCTGAGAGAATCTCAGATAGGCCAATAAAGAATTGGAGGAATGTTGCCCTTGTCAATATTCCACACTGGGCAGTAATGGGATAGCTTGTTATTTGACCAAACCTGGTCCAGTGACTGAGAGTAGCTCAGGGGACATGTGGTCTGATATGTGACCTAGAGTTTATCTGTTGACTATATTCTCCAGAGCAGGTTTTCTTGAAGGAAGCTATGAGCAGCTCATCATCATGGCAACCACCCCACTATACCCACATGTCAAATGGGAAGAGGGGTGAGGCCTCTGGATAAGAGCACTATGGTGAGACTTCTGAGACTGGATGAGCACAGAGATTCTCACACCTTAATGTGGTGTGGAAGTAGCAGGGATATGAATTCAAGGGGCTGTACAGGCTTGTACTTCTCCATCATTAGCTTTCCCACCCTTAAAGTCTCATTTCAAATGTACCACTGCCTCCATGATGTCTCTCCTGATCTTCCAGGATTCTTTCCAAAGTTTGAGTTTTGTAATCTTACTATTTACCAAATGCACACTAGAAGTTAACCAATGCATCTTGGAATGCAAAACTGGTTCAAGAATGAAAATCAATCAATGTAAAATACCATATTGTCAGAATGAAGGACATAAACTACATGATTGTCCCAAGTGATGTAGAAAAACGATTTGAAAAAAATAAATATCCTTTCATGATAAAAACACTCAAAAATGATGATTAGAAAAAAATCACCTCACATAATAAAAGCCATATACGAAAATTTCATAGATAACATCCTCTTCAATGGAAAAAAACTGAAATCTTTCCCTCTAACGTCAAGGCAAGAATTCCAGTTTCTTGATTTCTATCCACCATAGTACTAGGGGGCAGAAATAACAATTAGGCAAGTAAAATAAATAAATGCCATTCAAATTGGAAAGGAAGAAATAAACTTATGTGGTTTTTGGACTGTATTATCTTACACAAAGAAACCCTAAAGAGTAAAAACACAGATTGTTAAAACTCATAAATTCAGTAAAGATGCATAATTCAAAAATCAACATACAAAAATCAATTGGGTTTATATACACTAACAACAACCTATCAGAAAACAAACTTAAGAAAACAATTTCATTTATATTATATGGAAAAGAACAAAATATTAGAAATAAACTTAACCAAGGAGGTGAAAGAATTGTACACTGATAATTACATACTATTAATGACACCACCCTTATGGCAGAAAGTGAAGAGGAACTAAAAAGCCTCTTGATGAAAGTGAAAGTGGAGAGTGAAAAAGTTGGCTTAAAGCTCAACATTCAGAAAATGAAGATCATGGCATCCGGTCCCATCACTTCATGGGAAATAGATGGGGAAACAGGGGAAACAGTGTCAGACTTTATTTTTCTGGGCTCCAAAATCACTGCAGATGGTGACTGCAGCCATGAAATTAAAAGACACTTACTCCTTGGAAGGAAAGTTATGACCAACCTAGATAGCATATTCAAAAGCAGAGACATTACTTTGCCAACAAAGGTTCGTCTAGTCAAGGCTATGGTTTTTCCTGTGGTCACGTATGGATGTGAGAGTTGGATTGTGAAGAAGGCTGAGCGCCGAAGAATTGATGCTTTTGAACTGTGGTGTTGGAAAAGACTCTTGAGAGTCCCTTGGACTGCAAGGAGATCCACCCAGTCCATTCTGAAGGAGATCCGCCCTGGGATTTCTTTGGAAGGAATGATGCTAAAGCTGAAACTCCAGTACTTTGGCCACCTCATGCGAAGAGTTGACTCATTGGAAAAGACTCTGATGCTGGGAGGAATTGGGGGCAAGGGGAGAAGGGGATGACAGAGGATGAGATGGCTGGATGGCATCACTGAGTCGATGGACCTGAGTCTGAGTGAACTCTGGGAGTTGGTGATGGACAGGGAGGCCTGGTGTGCTTCAATTCATGGGGTCGCAAAGAGTCGGACATGACTGAGTGACTGATCTGATCTGATCTGAATGAAACAAATTAAAGAAGGTACAAATGAATGGAAAGACATCTCAAGTTCATGGATTGGAAACCTTAATATTGTTAAAATGTTCATACTACCCAAAATGATTTTAATAGAATCTCTATAAAAAGCCTAATGGCACTTTTTTATTTTATAGAAATAGGAAAAAAAATCCTAAAATTTATCTGTAATTTCAAAGAACCCCCAAAAGGCAAAACACTTATGGGAGAGAGAAACAAAGCTAGATGTCTCACACTTCCTTCTTTCCAAACAAAGCTACAGTAATCAAAGCAGAATGGGCAGTATGGTATTAGCATAAATACAGACATATAAACCCTTGGAACAGAATAAAGAGACTAATATATATATATATATTAAAAAAATATATATATATATATATATATAATTTGAACATACACATGTCATATATATGTTCAAATGATCTTTAACAAGAGTGCCAAGGCTCTGCAACAGAGAAAGGATAGTCTCTTCAATAAATGGGGGTGTTGGGAAAACTGGATATTTACATTCAAAACAATGAAATTACATGCATATCACATACAAAAATTAGCTCAAAATGGATTAAGTAGCTAAATATAATAACCATAAAACTACTAGAACACAGGGGAAACATTCATAACATTAAATTTGGCAATGATTTCTTGGATATGTTACCCAAAGCACAAGCATCAAAAGCAAAAATAAACAAAGGAGACTACAGCAAATTTAAAGACTTCTGCACAGCAAGTGAAAAAAAAAAAATCAACAAAGTTAAAAGGAAAACTAAGAGATGGGAGAAAATATTTGCATTCATATCTGATAAAAGGTTAATATCTAGACTATATAAAAACCACAGCTCAACAACAAGAAAATAATTCAATTAAAAACATGGGCAAAGTACTTAGTAAACATTTCTCCACAGAAGATATATAACTAGCCAACAAGCATATTAAAAGACCCTCAGTTTCACTAATTATCAGGGAAATGCTAGTCAAAACTACAATGAGATATTATCTCATACTTATTCGAGTGGCTACTACTTTTTTAAAAAGAAAATAGCGAATGTTCATGAGGACATGGGAAACTGGAACCCTTGTGCACTGTTGGTGTGGAAAACAGTATGGAGGTTGCACAAAAAATTAAAAATAGAGTTACTAGAAAATTCAGCAACCTCGATTCTGGATACATATATGATAGAACTGAAAATGGGCTCTCAAAAAGGTATTTGCACATCCATGTTCACTGGCAAATTATTCACAAGAGCCAAGAGGTAGAAGCAACCTCAACGTCCATTGATAGATGAATGGATAAAGAAAATATGGTATACACACAAAATGGAATATTATTAAGTCTTAAAAATAAAGAGAACCCCATGGAAGCAACCTAACTGTCCATCAACAGAGGAATGAATAAAGAAGATGTGATACATATACAAAATGGAATATTGCTCACCAATAAAAAATGCCATCAGCAGCAACAGGTATGGACCCAGAGATTGTAATACTGAGTGAAGCAAGTCACACACAGAAAGACAAGTACCATATAATATCAGTTATTTGTGAAATCCAAAAAAGCATAGGAATTCCAGAAAAACATCTTCTGCTTCACTGACTATGCTAAAGCCTTTGATGATATGGATCACAACAAACTGTGGAAAATTCTTAAATAGCTTGGACTGCCTTAAATTCTTAAAGAGAAAGACCACCTTACACATCTCTAGAAACCTGTATACATGTCAAGAAGTGACAGTTAGAACCAGACATGGACATGGAACAACAGACTGGTTCAAAACTGGGAAATGAGCATGTCAAGGCTGTATATTATCACCCTGCTTATTTAACTTATATGCAGAGTACCATCATGTGAAATGCCAGGCTGGATGAATCACAAGCTGGAATTAAGATTGCCAGGTGATATATCAATAACCTCAGACATGCAGATGATAACACTCTAAGAGCAGAAAGCAGAGAGGAACTAAAGAGTCTCTTGATCAGGCTTGACTGTGGTGTTGGAGAAGACTCTTGACTGCAAGGAGATCCAACCAGCCTATCCTGAAGGAAATCAACCCTGAATATTCACTGGAAGGACTGATGCTGAAGCTGAAGCTCCAACACTTCGGTCACCTGATGTGAAGAGCTGACTTACGGGAAAAGACCCTGGTGCTGGGAAAGACTGAAGGCAGGAGAAGGGGATGACAGAGGATGAGATGGTTGGATGGCATCACCAACTTATGGACATGAGTTTGAGCAAATTTTGGAAGATGGTGAAGGACAGGGAAGCCTGACATCTGCAGTCCATGGGGTCGCAAAGAGTCAAATAAAACTGAGTGACTGACCAACAACAACAAAAACATTTGTTCTCAGGGTGAGGAAGTGGGAAAAGGAAAGTTTTTGTTCAATGAGTACAGAGTTTTAGTTTGTAAGATGAGAAAATTTTAGAGAGGTGTTGCACAAAAATGTGCATATAGTTAACCCTACTATACTATATACTTAGAATTGGTAAGATGCTAAATTTTATATAATGTGATTTTTACCACAATAAACAAATGATATTAAGTAACAGAGATTTATTGGATGAATGACTAAAACATTTTTCTTCCTACAACATTCAAAACTATCCAAGATATATCAAGGAGGGTTCCTATTATTTATTCCAAAATACACGCCTTTGTAAAATAGTCTTAAATGAAACAAAATGAATTAATTAAAACTGTATTTAATGAGAATTTTCATGGTTAACTTCTTTATTGTTTTTTGATGTAGATTTATTTTAATTATTGGTTACAATATTAAAGGAGGTTATATATTAAAAATATATCAACATTTGAAGGAGTCTTTAATCAAAAGTCTTTATATCCTCTGCACAATTTTCTATGCAAAGTTATTTTTAGTCTTAATATGAAAGAAACTAAAAGAAGAGAGGACACGAATATTGTAGCAAATTTTAGTTTTGAAATTGCTTTCTTTTTTTCATCATCACTCACAGCAGGGCATCTATAATTTTTGATATTCTGTGCCCTAAGTTTTGAGATTAATATGCTATCCCAAATGGGGGATAACACTCTACTGAAGCAAAAACGAGAGTTAAATTTTTGCATTTAGGTTACAAAATATCACCTTTATTACATATATGCCAGTTATCTAAAGCAGCTAGCCAGTTACTACATTACCAAAATCTGCCAAAAATATAATAGACCCCAATGTGATAAACTGCTTCCTTCATTACTCATGTAGGCACCATAAATTTGTACCAACCCTTTTGACAATACAGAAGTATATAGAGCAATAATTATATACATCTTGACTCACTGATCTTAAACTATTTCCCACACGATTTCTTAAATAAATGATGAAACAGGAGATAAAAAACACTAACTCTAGAGACTAAAATATGTTCACTAGTTATGTTAGTTTAAAAAATAAATGTTCAACAAAGAGAATAAGGTAAATCATAGTATGATTATGCTATTGAATAGTTATTGATTATTAAAATTATAATTGCAAAGATTATGCATGTAACAGTACAGGTTGACATTGGAAGATTATATAAATATTCCCATGTTAACTAATAAAAAGCAATATAAAATCTTGCAGTTCTATGACTGCAGCCATTTAAAATGTGTATACATAAAAAAAAGAATATTGGAAGGAAACAGGCAAAAATGGAAATACTTGTGCTTCAGCTGGACTATTTTCTAGTTTTTTTCATTGTTTTTAAATTTATTTTTGGAAATCAAGATGTAAAATAAAATAAAACATAAATCTCTCTTCAGATGACAATTCAGAGTATCATCTCTTTTTTTTTTATTTAATTTTATTTTATTTTTAAACTTTACATAATTGTATTAGTTTTGACAAATATCATCTCTTCAGGCTCTGACTATTCACTTCAAATAGTAAGTTCTCTACCAGCTCAGGTTGAAAGCCTAACCAAGATAATTATTGTTTTAGAGTTGGAGCAGAGGCTTGCTTATCTCTACTGTGCTTGAATTTGGTCTTTTTCGAATATATGCTCAGAAATAGGATCACTGGATCATATGGTAACTCTGTTTTTAGTTTTTTAAAGGAACCTCCATAACTCTTCCCCATAGTGGCTGCACCAATTTACATTCCCACCAACAGTATATGAGGGTTCCCTACTGTGCTTGACTTTGGAATTTTACAGGGAAGCTTCAAATTGTTCCCATTTTCTCTCTAGCTGGATAATTCATGTTCAGCTGTGAGACCTTGAGCAACATTTTTAATCTCAGTTTTCTTAATCTCAGTTACCTATAAAATAAAGCTAATGTCTACCTTATGAGAATTAAATGAAACACATATATGATGACATCTAGTATTGTGAATATTATGTAGCAAAGCCTCAATAAATGTTAGAAGAATTACTAACATTAAATTTTTAATTAATTTTTATTAATTAATTAATTTATTAATTTTAATTAAAATTAATTAAAATTTTAAGATGAACAAATGAATAAACTAATAAATTAATGAAAAAGAAGTCCATTTTTCAGTTCCATTTCTGAAAAATATTAGCTGTCTGACATTAAGCAAATGACTAAATTTTTCAGAACTTCAGTTTTCTTATCTAAAAATTAAGAGTGTTAAATAGGAGAATCTTCTTTCCTTTTAACTATAAATCCTACAAATTACACATGGATGACTAGTGTGATATTAGCATTTCAAGCAAAGAAAGGAATATATATTGTTACCTTTTTGTTGTTGTTGTTGGTAGCTGATAAAATAACCTTTACATTCTTTCTGACTGCTACTGCTAAGTCACTTCAGTCGTGTCCGACTCTGTGCGACCCCATAGACGGCAGCCCACCAGGCTTCCCCGTCCCTGGGATTCTCCAGGCAAGAACACTGGAGTGGGTTGCCATTTCCTTCTCCAGTGCATGAAAGTGAAAAGTGAAAGTGAAGTCGCTTAGTCGTGTCTGACTCGAGCGACCCCATGGACTGCAGCCTACCAGGCTCCTCTGTCCATGGGATTTTCTAGGCAAAAGTACTGGAGTGGGGTGCCATTGCCTTCTCCGCATTCTTTCTGAAATAAACTCTTAATTAATAATTTCTTTTATGCCTCACTTAATGAAGTAGCCCAACCTACTTTACCAAAGTTTTGACTATATTACAGATAACATTAGAAGATTTTCAAAAAACATAGATTGGAGAAACAATCAGCCTGTCAGCTTAGAGACTCCTTTCTCACTGTCGTTTCACCACGTGAGATTCCATTGAGATTTTAAGTACTAAACTAATACATATCTACACTGAAAAAGGACTTAAAAAGGCTTGTGTGTGATGACAAAATTGTGGTGATGATGTCAAAATATTCAGAGACTCAATAATCCTTACTAGTCAGTTTTCATCAGTCTATTAGTTTTTGCTATTATCTGATTCTGTGTTTTCAAAGCACTGATCCTACTGATATATTGAACTCCTTTCTGAAAGTAATGTATTTATAATGCATGCTAGACTTTTGTATCCATTACTAACGTGATCATTTACAACTTTTCAGATCCTTAATATGTTCCATAAGGGCTCTAATAGGTAAGAATAACAATACTTAAAGTTATGACTCTCATAACTATGAAAGGCTAGGTAGCATCATAAAAAGAACACAGATATTTGAATAAATAACTAAATGTAAATTTTGGCTCTCTGCTAGTGTATCCTAGGTTAAGTTATTGTAAGTCAGAACACTTGTAATAGGGCTTCCCTGGTGGCCCAGATGGTAAAGAACCTGCCTGCAATGTGGGTGACCTGGGTTTGATCCCTGGGTCAGGAAGATCCCCTGGAGAAGGGAATGACTACCTACCCCAGTATTCTTACCTAGAGAATTCCACGAACAGAGGAGCCTGGTGGGCCCCAGCCCAGGGGGTTGTAAAGAGCTGCACGTGACTGAGAGACTAACACTTTCACTGCACTTTCACTTTCCACTTGTAACACATATAGTAACATAATGAACACACAGTGGTGTAAAGATTAAACAAGAAAGTGAAGGTAAAACACACAAGATAGTGCTTGGCATTGTCAGGAGCTCAATTAACGTTTGCCAGTGGATTTACTTTACAGCATCGGACTCTACTTCCATCACCTGTCACATCCACAACTGGGTATTGTTTTTGCTTTGGCTCCATCTCTTCATTCTTTTTGGAGTTATTTCTCCACTCCTCTCCAGTAGCATATTGGGCACCTACCGACTTGGGGAGTTCATCTTTCAATGTCATACCTTTTTGCCTTTTCATACTGTTCATGGGGTTCTCAAGGCAAGAATACTGAAGTGGTTTGTCATTCCTTTCTCCAGTGGACCACATTTTGTCAGAACTCTCCACCATGACCCATCAGACTTGGATAGCCCTATACAGCATGGCTTATAGTTTCATTGAGCTAGACAAGGCTGTGGTCCATGTGATTAGTTTGATTAGTTTTCTGTGATTGTGGTTTTCATTCTATCTGCCCTCTGATGGATAAGGTAAGAGGCTTATGGAAGCTTCCTGATTGGAGAGACTGACTGAGGGCAAAACTGGGTCTTGGTCTGATGGGCGCGGCCATGTTTAGTAAACCTTTAATCCAATTTCTGTTGATGGACGGGGCTGTCTTCCCTCCTGTTTGCTTGATCTGAGTCTAAAGGATGGTGGAAGTAAGGGAGATAATGTCGATGTCCTTCAAAAGGTCCCATGCACCCATTACTACACTCAGTGCATCCTACCCTGAAGCAGGGCACCACCGACCCATGCCTCTGCTGGAGACTCCTGGACACACAGGGCATGTCTGAGTCAGTTTATTTGGGGTCATCGTTACTTTCTTCTGGGTCCTGGTGCACACAAGGTTTTGTTTGTGCCCTCCAAGAGTCTGTTTTCCCAGTCCTGTGCGAGTTCTGGTGGTTCTACAGTGGGGTTAATGGCAACCTCCTCCAAGGGGCCTTATGCCATACCCAAATCTGTTGCACCCAGAGCCCCTGCAGCAGGCCACTGCTGACCCATACCTCCACAGGAGAGACTCAGACACAGTTCTGGCTCAGTCTCTGTGGATTGGGAATGCATTTTTGTGTCTATTCATTTCTGAGGCAAATCATTTAATATCACAGTAATCGAAGTCTATTCTCCAACCAGTAATGCTGAAGAAGCTGAAGTTGAACAGTTCTATGAAGACCTACAAGACCTTCTAGAATTAATACCCCCAAAAGATGTCCTCTTCATTATATGGGGACTTGAATGCAAAAGTAAGAAATCAAGAGCTACCTGGAATAACAAGTAAATTTGGGCTTGGAGTACAAAACAAAGCAGGTCAAAGGCTAACAGAGTTTTGCCAAGAAAAAACACTGGTCACAGAAAACACCCTCTTCTAACAACACAAGAGAAGACTCTACACATGGGCATCACCAGATGGTCAATACCAAAATCAGATTGTTTATATTCTTTGCAGTTGAAGATGGAGAAGCTTCAAAGATACAGTCAGCAAAAACAAGACTAGGAGCTGACTGTGGCTGAGTTCATGAACTCCTTATTGTCAAATTCAGAATTAATGAAAGTGGGGAAAACCACTAGACTACTTGGGTATGACCTAAATCAAATCCCTTAAAGGATTTGGAAGTGAAAAATAGATTCAAGTGGAAGTGAGAAATAGATTCAAGGGATTAGATATGGACTAATATCTAATATTAGATAGACTGAAGGATTAGATATGAGTGACTGAAGAACTATGCACTGAGAGGTTCATGACATTGGGCAAGAGGCAGTGATCAAGACCATCCCCAAGAAAAATAAATGCAAAAAGGCAAAATGGTTTTCTGAGGATGCTTACAAATAGCTGAGAAAAAAAGAGAAGCTAAAGGCAAAAAAGAAAAGGAAAGATGTACCCATTTGAATGCAGAGTTCCAAAAAATATCAAGGAAAGATAAGAAAGCCTTCCTCAGGGATTGATGAAAAGAAATAGAGGAAAACAATAGAATGGGAATGACTAGAGATATCTTGAAGAAGGCAGTGGCAACCCACTCCAGTACTCTTGCCTGGAAAATCCCATGGACAGAGGGGCCTGGTGGGCTGCAGTCCATGGAGTCGCTAGGAGTCAGACACGACTGAGCGACTTCACTTTATTTTTTCACTTTCATGCATTGGAGAAGGAAATGGCAACCCATTCCAGTGTTCTTGCCTGGAGAATCCCAGGGAAGCCTGGTGGGCTGCTGTCTATGGGGTCACACAGAGTCGGACACGACTGAAGCAACTTAGCAGCAGCAGCAGAGATATCTCCAAGAAAATTGGAGATAATAAGGGAATATTTCATGCAAAGATGGGCACAATAAAGAACAGAAATGGTATGGACCTAACAGAAGCAGAAGATACCAAGAAGAGGTGGCAAGAATACACATAAGAACTATACAAAAAAGATCTCCATCACTCAGATAACCATGAATGTGTTACTCACCTAGAGCCAGAGATCCTGGAATGCAAATTCAAGTGGGCCTTAGGAAACATCACTATGAACAAAGCTAGTGGAGGTGATGGAATACAAGTTAAGGTATTTCAAATCCTAAAAGATGATGCTGTGAAAGTGCTAAACTCAATATGACAACAAATCTGGAAAACTCAGCAGTGGCCACAGGACTGGAAAAGGTCAGTTTTATTTCCAATCCCAAAGAAAGGCAATGCCAAACAATGTTCAAGCTACCACACTACTGAACTCATCTCACACTCTAGCAAAGTAATGCTCAAAATTCTCCAAGCCAGGATTTAACAGTAAATGAGCTGTAAACTTCCAGATGTTCAAGTTGGATTTAGAAAAGGCAGAGGAACCAGAGGTCAAATTGCCAGCATCTGCTGGATCATCAAAAAAGCAAGAGAGTTCCAGAAAAACATCTACTATTGACTACGCTGAAGCCTTTGACTGTGTGGATCACAACAAACTGTGGAAAATTCTTCAAGATATGGGAATACCAGACCACCTGACCTGCCTCCTGAGAAATCTGTATGAAGGACAAGAGGCAACAGTTAGAACTGGACATGGAATAACAGACTGGCTCCAAATCGGGAAAGGAGTACATCAAGGCTGTATATTATCACCCTTCTTATTTAACTTATATGCAGAGTATATCATGTGAAATACTGGGCCGGATAAAGGACATGCTGGAATCAAAATTTCTGGGAGAAGTATCAATAACCTCAGATACGCAGATGGCACCACCCTTATGGCAGAAAGCAAAGAAGAACTAAGAGCTTCTTGATGAAAGTGAAAGAGGAGAGTGAAAAAGTTGGCTTAAAATTCAACATTTAGAAAACTAAGATCATGGCATCCGGTCGTGCAAATAGATGGGGAGACAATGGATATAGTGAGAGACTCTATTTTGGGGGACTCCAAAATCATTGTAGAGGTGATTGCAGCCATAAAATTAAAAGATGCTTGCTCCTTGGAAGAAAAGTTATGACCAACCTAGACAACATATTTAAAAGCACAGACAATTCTTTACCAACGAAGCTATGGTTTTTCCAGTAGTCATGTACAGATGTGAGAGTCTGACTATAAAGAAAGCTGAGTGCCAAAGAACTGATGCTTTTGAACTGTGGTGTTGGAGAAGACTCTTGAGAGTCCCTTGGACTGCAAGGAGATCAAACCAGTCCATCCTAAAGGAAATTAGTCCTGAATATTCATTGAAATGACTGATGCTAAAGCTGAAACTCCAATCCTTTGGGCACCTGATGGGAAGAACGGACTCACTGGAAAAGACCCTGAGGCTGGGAAAGGTTGAAGGGAGGATGAGAAGGGGACAACAGAGGATGAGATGGTTGGCTGGCATCACCGATGCAATGGACATGATTTTGAGTAGGCTCCAGGAGTTGGTGATGGACAGGGAACACTGGCATGCTGCAGTCCATGGGGTCGCAAATAGTCAGACTCAACTGAGTGACTGAACTGAACTGAAAGGAGGTGAGTTTATTTGATGTCTTTGTATTAATATATTTCAATATCATTTTACGCTTTTTACTAAAACAATTCTCCTAGTAATGCTAATAATAAACATATATTTGTATAGCCAGAGGTCTGCAAACTTTTTCATAATGGCTAAATAGCAAATATTTTGTCTTATATGCCATACCTTTTCAGTTGCAAATATTCAACTCAGACAAAGTAATATGAAAGCAGTCACAGATGTAATACTGAATGGGTATGGCTGTGTTACAATGGAATTTTATTTACAAAACAGGCTGCTAATCCATAAGCCATAGTTTCCTGACCCCCACTATATTACTTTACATGCATGCATGCTAAGTCGCTTCAGTCATGTCCAGCTGTTTGTGATTCTGCAGACTGTAGCCTGCCAGGCTCCTCTTTCCATGGTATTTCCCAGGCAAGAATACTTGAGTGGGTTGCCATTCCCTCTTCCAGGGGATCTTCCCATCCCAGGGTCTGAACTTGCATCTCTGCAGCTCCTGCATTGCAGGCAGATTCTTTACCACTGAGCCACTGGGGAAGCCCATGTTACTTTATAAAGCACATTATTTATGTATCCTTAAGTTTATTGTTTCAAAAACCTAGGGGAAGGCAGATTCATTATTCTTATACCCATTTCACAGATGAAGAGAACTAGGGACCTTACAGTGCTAAGTAATATATCCAGCAGACAAAAGTACATCTTAATTATTGATTAAACATGCTACAATAGTCCATAAGTATGAGTCACGATAAGTGAATGTCAAAGCACTTCCACAGACAAGCAGGTTTGTGGACCATTTGCTCGTACATAGTATCTGAAGTAGTAACGATCCCTTGCTGTAAGTGTACCACCAAACTTCAGGGTCTATGGGGAAAACTGGTATAAGCAATAAGGCACAGTAAACAGATACAGTGCCCCTCCAGTGGGCACTGCACCACTAGAAGCACTCAGACAGGAGCAGAGCACCCTCTGTTAGAAGTACAGGTAAACAGACACAGTGCCCCTCCAGTGGGTGCCGCACCACTAGAAGCACTCAGACAGAAGCAGAGCACCCTCTGTTAGAAGTACAGGTAAACAGACACAGTGCCCCACCAGTGGGTGCGGCACCACTAGAAGCACTCAGACAGAAGCAGAGCACCCTCTGTTAGGAGAAGTGCAGAAGGGATCAAGAATAGGGAATGAGGAAGTTACACAGAATGATGGCTGAGGTTCCTCCTGGAGCTGAGATCCAGTTCCTTGGACATGGAATATGACTACATCAAATGCTTCAGAAAGATCATCTGAGATTAAATTAAAAAAAATGTTTAGTGGAAGAAAATGATGAGATCACAATTTAAATGGGGGGAAAAAACAAGGAACAAAGAGGTGACTTAGAAGGAATTTAAACAAAGGAAATGGAATTGGCTTGGTTGAAGACCAACTTAGAGGCATCCAGAACTTCTTGCAGGAGAAGGCTTGTAGTGCTATTAACTTTTCTTTTCAGCTAGGAATGAAGAGGGAATGATCATCACAGACTTGTTAGTTCAGAGGGAACTTAGAGGTTATTTGCCATCTTTAATTTTTTTTTTTTTTGAATAGTGGCTAGAGCTTCAGAAAGGATAAGTGATTCAACTGAGGGCAAATGGGGAGTTAACAGAGGAAAAGAGGAAACAGGCTCCCAGTCTACCCTGCCACTCTCCCAAGCCCTTTGCTCTTCTATTTGTCTAGTTGCCTATCACCTCATTTCAGACCCATCACAATCATACAAAAATTCCAATTTTTCTTGTTTTACAGGTGGGGGGAAGCTAAGAAAGTCAAGTGGTTCAGTAGATAAAGAGTAGAACTAGAATTCAAATTCCAGTTTCTCAATTTTTAATCAAATCCTGTCTGTCCTCTTAAGCTTTCTCATGCCTTGAACTAAGCTGGTTGCCTGACACTACTTATTACAAATATTGCTGAAAGCTCAGTAAAATATTTAAACTTGGACTCATTTATAAATGTCACCATAAACACCCTGACTTGAGAGAAAATCTGAGCTCCTATATATAGAACTGACAAACAGTGAAGGAAAAGGAGAAACTCGGTGGTTCCATGCCCTTGGAAGATGCTTTTAAGGTTTCATATGACCAGGAAATCAGATTAGCTACTACAATAGAAGTCTTCACTTAAATTTCTGGCTAAAAAAGAATTATGTATTTTTTAATACTTCACTTGCTTGACTTACATAAAAGTATAATCCAATTGAGGATTCTGATAATTGTAGAAGTGCAGGCAGCAGACAGAGCAAGGAGAAAGAGGGCTGTCCCCTGAATAACCAACAAAATTCCTTGCCACGCTATACTTCTGGATTCTGTTTCTATGGATCCAGTTAAATATATTTTCAGTCCTGTGGTCTAGTAAATTCATTTATAAATGGCTTGTGAAATGAAACAAAATGATGATCCCTACAGATGGAAGTGGTCAGAGGCAGAGTAGTGACTATCACCATGGACAGTAATGTTCATGCAGCAAAAATAATTCAATTGAATTATTTAACCTTGTAATTCTCAGAAAGGCTTTGAGGTCCCAGAGGATCTGCCCAATATGCTGTTAAATCTATAAAATCTTCTTTAAATTGATGCCTCAAATGGCCCTCTGATCTTGGCACCAGATGATGGCCAATTATAGTCAGAATAGCATTTTATTTGCAATGTATCCTAAAAATAGTGGATTATAATGCTACCAGAAAGCTTCACTAAGAATGAGGGAGTCATTCTAAAAATCTCTAGGAAAGAAACTATATGTACTGAAAATTATATATGCCAGACCCTGTGCCGGATGCCTTACATACTTTTAGTATTTCTCACAACTCTGAAATAGGTATATTCTTTCTTTTCTTACAGATAAGGAAAATGAAGCTTAAAAAGGTCCAACAACTTGCCCAAGATACATAACCAAGCAGAGCTTGGTAGCAGAGCTAGGATTAGAACTCCAAAACTTATGTTCTTTCTATCAAAGCTCCTAAGTTGCCTATCCCAATCATAAAATCATATTGTTACATAATTCTGCCTTTCTAGTTTGCCTTTTAATTCACTAACAACTATCTTAATAGTTTACTGCCTATGACAATGGCAGTGACCATTCATTTATTCCACAGTCATATGCTAGATTCATTTGACCCATGGAAATATTACACAATCTGTACACTTAAAGGAACTCATAGAGAGTGGAAAAGAAAGAGGCATCATAGATACAGAACATTCCCATCATTGCAGAATTAAACGGTGCTGCTATAGATATTTGGCTTTAGGATAGCAGGCTGGATGTTCTTATACTCCAGAACTGTCCAAATGGCAGCTGTGGAAGATATAGGGAACTATGTTTCTCAGAATGACTTTTCCTGTATGGTTATGGGTCAACGTTGGTCAAAAGAGTAACTTGCACATTATTTAGAAAGTGAAAACAAAGCAGTGGCCATTTGTCTCTGAAGATATTTTCTTAGGCATCAAACACAGAGATACCCTGCAGATTTTAGCTTGTCCTCCCCCTACCCTGCTCTAAATTTCAGCTCTTTCCCCTTATCTCTGGCTCTGCTGACTAGAGAGAGCCACCTGACACAAGATTTTTAGGTGTAGACGCACAGAATCAGTAGTTACACAAAAGTCATAGTTTCCAAAGTCTTCTTCATAATTACCTACTCTGCTGTCTCACTTTGATCCCTTGTTTCTTAAGATTAATGGGTTAGTGATCCTTCAACTTTCTGGTCACGTCTCCAGATCCTCCCACAGTTATGAAATGTCTGATTTCTTCCATGAACTCCTATCCCCTCCACACTCATAATGAGTCTGCTCCTCACATGGTACCCTGACTGGCACAACAGCTATCCTAAGAAATTATATTTAAGTTGGTACAAATGTAACTGTGGTTTTGGACCCTGAATTTTAAAGCATTATAACTAGGCTCAAACACAGCTTTATTAATCAAAATAGGAACCATTACAATCAACAGATCGTTTTTGTCAACAAGAAATGAGTCAATTTCTAGGCAGGTTGATAAGAAGTCCGGGTTCCCCGAGGAGGAGAGAGGGGCTGGGATTCTCAAGAAGGAGGAAAGGACAAACTATTTTTTCTCTACATTCCTTAGTCCTAGCCATATAAAACACTTTTTGTTTTTTGTTTTTTGTTTTTTCCCTTTAAGACAGGAACTGATGATTACACAACAAACAACTCAGTTTAAATTCTGTGGTTTGGTTAGTGGTTTAGCTGTTAAGTCGTGTCAGACTCTTTGCGATCTCATAGACTATAGCTTGCCAGCCTCCCTCTGTCCATGGGATTCTCCAGGCAAGAATATTGGAGTGGGTTGCCATTTCCTTCTCCAGGGGATCTTTCCAACCCAGGAATCCAACCTGGGTCTCCTGCATTGCAGGCAGATTCTTTACCAACTGAGCTAGGGATTATATAACAACAATGTATCCTGCCTGAGGACAGTTTCTCCTTCCTGAAAACCTTCTGACTAATCCTGATATCTTAGAATATATATTATGGGACTGGGTCTGGTAGGATCTTTCTGTTGTTGAATTCTAAGCCTGTTATCCTAAAATGTAAATTGTGTGAGTGGGTCTGTAAAATTTTCACAAACTTGAGACATTCTTTTGATTTATTGAAATAATTAATTAAAAAGTATATAACTCCCTTGCTAACTCTAGCGAAGGGGGCATTCTCCATCCCCCTTCTAATGTCTCTGTCAGAAACTTTCTCTGTCCCTTTCCTTACTTTAATAAAACTCTCTACACAAAAGCTCTTGAGGGATCAAGCCTGGTCCCTGGTTCTGAAGCTTAATCTTCTTTGGAGATCAAGAATCCAACATCATTCACCATAAGCTATCAGAAATAAGTTTGTTTATTCCTGTAGTGTAAAAATCTGTGCCATGGATTTGATGAACTCTTGAAAAGCATTTTCTGCCTCCTACTGGTTGTGGAAACATTCTCCCTGCAAAAAGTTGTCAAGATACTTGAAAAGGTGGTGGTTGGTGAGAGGTCAGGTGATTACAGTGGATGAGGCAAAACTTCGTAGCCCAATTTGTTCAACTTTTGTTGTTATGGAGAAGAATTGGGCCCCTTCTGTTGACTAACACTGGCTGCAGGAATTGCAGTTTTCAGCACATCTCATCGATGTGCTAGCATACTTCTCAGATGTAAAGGTTTGGCTGGGAATCAGGAAGCTGTAGTGGATCAGATGGGCAGCCAACCACCAAACAGGGACCATGACCTTTTTTGGTGCAAGTTTGGCTTTGAGAAATGCTTTGGAGCGTCTTCTCAGTCCAACCACTTAGCTAGTCATCGCTGGTTCTTGTATAAAATCCACTTTTCATTGTACAACACTTCAAACTAATGCGTTTTTTGTTTGTTTGTTTTAGGTCAGCTCATGAGGCACTCACTTACCAAGCTTTTTCACCTTTCTGTGCTATGCTGAACTTAGTCACTCAGTTGTGTCCACTCTTTAAGACTCTATGGACTGTAGCCCAGCAACCACCTCTGTCCATGGGATTTTTCAAGCAAGGATACTGGACTGAGTTGCCATCCACTCCTGTAGGGAATCTTCCCAACCCAGGGATCAAACCCAGGTCTCAAGCATTGCAGGCAGATTCTTTACAGTCTGAATAATCAGGGAAGCCCTTTCACCTTTCTAATTTGCTTCGAATGCCAAACAGCTATAGAATGGTCAACCTTGAGTTCGGAAACTTCTCGGGTAGCTGTAAGAAGGTCAGCTTCAATGATGCTCTCAGTTGGTCATTGTCAACTTCAGATGCCTGTCCACTATGTTTCTCATCTTCAAGACTCTTGTCTCTTTTTCAGAACTTCTTGAACCATCTCTGCACTGTATGTTCTTTAGCAGTTCCTGGGCCAAACGTACTACTGATGATGTGAGTTGTCTCTGCTGCTTTATGACCAATTTTTAATTCAAATAAGAAAATCCCTTGAATTTGCTTTGTGTCTAACATAATTTCCATAGTCTAAAATAAATATAAAACACAAAGCAAATAGTAAGTTACTAGTAAAAAAGCATAAAGTGAGAAATGCGCATTAAAATGATATATAATATAACCACATTTATTAAGAATGTATTCCAGTATCAGAAAGAATGGATCTGGAGGAATCAAGCTTTCTGACTTCAGGTTATATAAAAAGCTACAGTCATCAAGACAGTATGGTACTGGCACAAAAACAGAAATATAGACCAATGGAACAAGATAGAAAGTCCAGAAATAAACCCACGCAACTATGGGTAACTTATTTTTGACGAAAGAGGCAGGAATATACAATGGGACAAAGACAGCCTATTCAATAAACGATGCTGGGAAAACTGGACAGCTATCTGTAAAAGAATGAAATTAGAACACTTTCTAACATCATACAAAAAGATAAACTCAAAATAGATTTAAAGCCTAAATGTAATACCAGAAACTATAAAACTCTTAGAAGAAAACATAGGCAGAACACTTGATGACATAAATAAAAGCAAGATCCTCTATGACCCACCTCCTAGCATAATGGAAATAAAAACAAAAATAAACAAGTGGAACCTAATTAAACTTAAAAGCTTTTCCACAGCAAAGGAAACTATAAGCAAGGTGAAAAGAAAACTCTCATAATGGGAGAAAATAATAGCAAATGAAACAACTGACAAAGGATTAATTTCCAAAATATACAAGCACATACGACTCAATGCCAGAAAAACAAACGATCCAATCAAAAAGTGGGGAAAAGATGTAAACAGACATTTCTCCAAAGAAGACATACAGATGGCTAATAAACACATGAAAAGATGATCAACATGGCTCATTATTAGAGAAATGCAAATCAAAACTACAATGTGATATCACCTCACACCAGTCAGAATGGCCATCATCAAAGTCTACAAACAATAAAGTCTGGAAAGTGTGTGGAGAAAAGGGAACACTCTTGCATTGTTGGTGGGAATGTAAATTGATACAGCCACTATGGAAGATGGTATGGAGATTCCTTAAAATACTAGGAATAAAACGACCATATGGCCCAGCAATCCCACTCCTAGGCATACACCCTGAGGAAACCAAAATTGAAAGAGACACATGTATCCCATTGATCACCACAGCACTATTTACAATAGCTATAACATGGAAGCAACCTAGATGTCCGCTGACAGATGAATGGATAAAGAAGTTGTGGTATATATACACAATGGAATATTGCTCAGCCATAAAAAAGGAACGCATTTGAGTTAGTTCTAATGAGGTGGATAAACCTAGAACCTATTACTCAGAGTGAAGTGAGTCAGAAAGAGAAAGAGAAATATTGTATGCTAATGCATATATACAGAATATAGAAAAATGGTACTGAAGAGTTTTTTACAGGGCAACAATGGAGATACAGACATAGAGAATATACTTATGGACATGGGGAGAGGTGAAGAGACAGTAAGATGTATGGCGAGAGTAACATGAAACTTACATTACCATATGTAATGTAAGTAAGCTAAAATAAATAGCCAATGGGAATTTACTGTATGGCTCAGGAAACTCAAACAGGGCCTCTGTATCAACCTAGAGGGGTGGGATGGGGAAGAAGACTTAATGGACATGAATTTGAGCAAACTCAAATAGTGGAGGACAGAGGAGCCTGGCGTGCTACAGTCTATGTGGTTGCAAAGAGTTGGACACGACTCAGCAACTAAACAACAATATGCAGTTGCCAACTGTGTATACACACATACATACACACATGTAGAGAAAATAAGTAAAGGAAATTCACAAGCACTTCAATATAGCTCTCTCTGGATAGTAGAATTATGAGTGATTTACTAATTTTTTTATTTTTTTACTTTGGAAGGCACCATTTTTCATGAGGATATGTTATTTTAAAATTATAAACTGATTACTTATTTCTAGTAAAATACATATTTTGCTCAGGTTCAAAGTAATTGGTATAATATATAGTCCATCTTTTAAGGAATTGGAAATCAAAACACTGGGCTTAAATTCTAGATCTGGCACATTTTAACGATGTGGCTTCAGACAAGTTTCTTAGTCTGTAAGCATCAATTCTCATCTTTGTGAAATGAAGATAAAAATATCTAATTCATGTGGTTGTTTTGAAGATTAAATGCAATAATGTAAACTAATTTCTTATTACAGAATGTGACACGTCATCAGAACTCAATAATGGAAGTGGTATAGTTAACTGAAATGGTTCAGTTCAGTCGCTCAGTCGTGTTCAACCTTTGCGACCCCATGAACAGCAGCAAGCCAGGCCTCTCTGTCCATCATCAACTCCCGGTGTTGACTCAGACTCATGTCCATCAAGTTGGTGATGCCATCCAGCCATCTCATCCTCTGTTTTCCCCTTCTCCTCCTGCCCCCAATCCCTCCCAGCATCAGAGTCTTTCCAATGAGTCAACTCTTCGCATGAAGTGGCCAAAGTATTGGAGTTTCAGCTTTAGCATCAGTCCTTCCAATGAACACCCAGGACTGATCTCCTTTAGGATGGACTGGTTGGATGTCCTTGCAGTCCAAGGGACTCTCAAGAGTCTTCTCCAACACCACAGTTCAAAAGCATCAATTGTTCAGTGCTCAGCCTTCTTCATGGTCCAACTCTCACATTCATACATGACCACTGGAAAAACCATAGCCTTAACTAGATGGACCTTTGTTGGCCAAGTAATGTCTCTGCTTTTTAATATGCTGTCTAGGTTGGTCATAACTTTGCTTCCAAGGAGTTAGAGTCTTTTACTTTCATGGCTGCAAAGTACCATCTGCAGTGATTTTGGAGCCCAGAAAAATAAAGTCAGCCACTATTTCCACTGTTTCTCCATCTATTTCCCATGAAGTGATGGGACCAGATGCCATGATCTTCATTTTCTGAATGTTGAGCTTTAAGCCAGCTTTTTCACTCTCCTCTTTCACTTTCATCAAGAGGCTCTTTAGTTCTTCTTCACTTTCTGCCATAAGGGTGGTGTCATCTTCATACCTGAGGTTATTGATATTTCTCCCAGCAATCTTGATTCAAGCTTGTGCTTCTTCCAGCCCAGCGTTTCTCATGATGTACTCTGCATATAAGTTAAATAAGCAGGGTGACAATATACAGCCTTGATGTACTCTTTTTCCTATTTGGAACCAGTCTGTTGTTCCATGTCCAGTTCTAACTCTAGCTTCCTGACCTGCATACAGGTTTCTCAAGAGGTAGTAAGGGATACTATCAGTAGTAATAACAGCAAACATAAAATAACAAATATAACAATAACAACAATTAACAACAATAATAATAATGCTAAAGTAAGACTGACTGAACTTTAGAGAACGGTTAGGCTAATTGTGTCACTTGGTTATGAAATTGAGGTCCAGAGGAGCTGCACCAAGGAATTGAGTTTCAAGATCGCACAATTGGATGAAAACAATCTTCTCAGTCCCAATCTTCTGCCTTTATAGCTCAAAAAATTTAGATTACAGAGAATGTCAATTTAGTCCAACTGGTATGTTTAAACACCGTGGATGCTAGATGAGCAAGACAAGGTCTTACTTCTGATAGAATTCATATTCTACTACAGAGTTACATATACCCATTCCTATTGTGAAAACACTGTCAAGGGCTATTACACAGATGTAGAACTTTGCAGTGGGACCACAGGGAAAGGAACTTGTAGTCCTGTTTGTCTTAGGGCAGGGACAGGGAAGGTGCACAGAGGTGACCTCTGAGCCAGGTCTCAAAGGAACAAAAATATTTTGATAGAACATTAAGAGGGAAAAGGGCATGAAATGCATAAAGCTTTGTGTAAATGAAGACCTGAAGACTTAAGGATGCACTGTTACATAGGGATAAGTTTGTTGTGGATTCACCAAGGACAAATTCATTATTCAGCTACTCAAAACAATACTTACTGAGCACTCCTCTGGGCCAGGCAACATGCTAAACTGATTAGGTGGTGTGAGAAGGTCTCTAATTGCCAAGTCAAAGAAGTGGGACTTAATTCTATAGACAATGGGAATAGTTTTTCAAGACAAAAAGGAATAGGACCAAAGTTTCTTCCTTTTTTTAATCTGATTATGTTACTGCTGACTGGACTATTTCCCCTGCGGAGGACCTAGACATTGGGGATCAAAAGTGCCACTAGCATTAAAACAAAAATTTCTCTAAGAGCTACAGCTGAAAATGGAGCAGACCTTTCTGGAGCATTTCATTTTGTGTCTGATGCTATGGCAGCAGGAAAGTATCAGCCCTTCCCCACTGCTTTTCTAGTGGCAGCAGCAAAACTGCACTTTGAGGAAAATGACTCTGGGTTGATTAAGATTTGAAAAATGTTGAATTTATGCTATAAATTCTGGCTAAAGCTGAAGAGGCGCTAATGTGATTGGAACTCCTGCAGTAACTGTCAGAGGCAGGAGATCGATCTGAAATTCATGTTCAACAGTCCTACTTCACCCATTGGACCAAGCCCGGTTTTTTTAAGTAGGCAACTTCTTTAAGAAATACAGGAATGCCAGGTCAGCTTGTTCCCACCCCCTCACTGTTGTTGCTTCCCATTCCAGGCACATCAAACTGGTTGATATTTTAATATTTAAATGAAGTGCAAACACTCACCTCAACCTTCAAAGAAAGAAAAAAAAAGAAAAGCTGAAAATGTATTAAAAGTTTCTTAAACTGAGAATTTCCATGGCAAAGATATATTTGGTACACGGAATTTACTATATGTCAGCCTAACCTTCTCTCTGCTCCAACATTGCTTAAAATTCACTAGGTATTACATTTTGTTTCAGCAATACGTTTGCCTCGGCAGGGATGATGGGCTGAGTCAATGAGCATCTTCATTTATATCTGCAAACTCTGCTTTTCAATCCCCAGATGATCCTCAACCCACAGTACAGAAAATCAGGTGTTTATTGTCATTCTGGTTTCTCAGCCTAATGCTTTGCTTCAAAAAGAATGAAACTTCCCAAATCCTAAAAGAAAAACTAAGTCGAACCATCAGTCTTGCCTGTTTTTCAAGTAGCTAGGGCCCCTGTTCTAGAATGACACAGGGGAAAAAAAAAAATGTCAGGTACAACTCACCCTGCATGCCAAGCTACAATAGAGAAACATTTGCTATTATAAAGGTACTGTTTGGTATAATCCTGAACTATCTCCTTTGGGGGGGGGGAAGACTTTCTTTTTCACATATTTGCACTGAAATATGCATACACATTAAGAACTATTAGCAAGGTGAAAAGGCAGCCTTCAGAATGGGAGAAAATAATAGCAAATGAAGCAACTGACAAACAACTAATCTGAAAAATATACAAGCAACTCCTACAGCTCAACTCCAGAAAAATAAATGACCCAATCAAAAAATGGGCCAAAGAACTAAATAGACATTTCTTCAAAGAAGACATACAGATGGCTAACAAACACATGAAAAGATGCTCAACATCACTTATTATCAGAGAAATGCAAATCAAAACCACTATGAGGTACCATTTCACGCCAGTCAGAATGGCTGTGATCCAAAAGTCTACAAGCAATAAATGCTGGAGAGGGTGTGGAGAAAAGGGAACCCTCTTACACTGTTGGTGGGAATGCAAACTAGTACAGCCACTATGGAGAACAGTGTGGAGATTCCTTAAGAATCTGGAAATAGAACTGCCTTATGATCCAGCAATCACACTGCTGGGCATACACACTGAGGAAACCAGAAAGGAAAGAGACACGTGTACCCCAGTGTTCATCGCAGCACTGTTTATAATAGCCAGGACATGGAAGCAACCTAGATGTCCATCAGCAGATGAATGGATAAGAAAGCTGTGGTACATATACACAATGGAGTATTACTCAGCCATTAAAAAGAATACATTTGAATCAGTTCTAATGAGGTGGATGAAACTGGAGCCTATTATACAGAGTGAAGTAAGCCAGAAAGAAAAACACCAATACAATATACTAACGCATATATATGGAATTTAGAAAGATGGTAACAATAACCCTGTGTACGAGACAGCAAAAGAGACAATGATGTATAGATCAGTCTTATGGACTCTGTGGGAGAGGGAGAGGGTGGGAAGATTTGGGAGAATGGCATTGAAACATGTATAATATCATATATGGAACGAGTCGCCAGTCCAGGTTCGATGCACAATACTGGATGCTTGGGGCTGGTGCACTGGGATGACCCAGAGGGATGGTATGGGGAGGGAGGAGTGAGGAGGGTTCAGGATGGGGAACACATGTATACCTGTGGCAGATTCATTTCGATATTTGGCAAAACTAATACAATATTGTAAAGTTTAAAAATAAAATAAATAAAAAAAAGAAGTCATTCAGATGAAATGAGCACGTATGTGCCCAGTTCTGGGTTAAGTATGACCTTTAACATGCTCCTATGATACCCTGGGCTACCCAGTCAGGGCACTTATATATTGTAATTTAACTGTTTAGGTACAGATATCATCTTGAAGAGAAAAGGACTGGTCTCTTTTTTAATAATCATATTGTCAGTAATGGGTTAATAATTGGAACATGTTAGATATTCAGTTATTCAATAACTATTGAATGAATGAAAGAATGCCTGAATGAAATTGAGAGAACTACAAGGAGAATGGGAATGAAGAAAAGAGAAAGAAGGAAGAAAGGAGCACAGAAAGAATGTGTCTTGGAAGTGATGTTAAAATTATACTAAACCAGTCCATTCTAAAGATCCCCTGGTGGCTCAGACGGTAAAGCATCTGTCTATCGATGTGGGCGACCTAGGTTCGATTCCTGGGTTGGGAAGATTCCCTGGAGAAGGAAATGGCAACCTACTCCAATATTCTTGCCTAGAAAATCCTATGGACAGAGGAGCCTGGTGCAGGCTACTGTCCATGGGGTCGCAAAGAGTCGGACACGACTGAGCAATTTCACTTCACTTCAGTCCATTCTAAAGGAGATCAGTCCTGGGTGTTGTTTGGAAGGACTGATGCTGAAGCTGAAACTCCAATACTTTGGCGACCTCATGTGAAGAGTTGACTCATTGGAAAAACTCTGATGCTGGGAGGGACTGGGGGCAGGAGGAGAAGGGGATGACAGAGGACGAGATGGCTGGATGGCATCACTGACTCGATGGACATGAGTTTGGGTGAACTCCAAGAGTTGGTGATAGACAGGGAGGCCTGGCATGCTGCAATTCATGGGGTCACAAAGAGTTGGACATGACTGAGTGATTGAACTGAACTGATTATTAGATAGATATTAATAGATAATGTGGTCAATCTATCTGGGCTCCCAGGTGGCACTAGTGGTTAAGAACCTGCCTGCCAATGCAGGAGATATAAGAGATGTGGGTTCAATCCCTGGGTTTGGAAGATCTATCTGTCTACATGTATGTAAGTGTTCCTCTCTAAAACATAATCTCATAAAACAGAGCATCCTCTCTACCCCTTTGACTACAAGAGGGTTAATAGGAACACACTCTGTTCTCCATCTAATCAAGACCTGGAGATCCAGGGACTACATTAGCCAAATTATCCATTGACCAGAGAACTAAACAGCTATTCTGCTGCACCAGAACAACTTTTGATGAAATATAGATCTTCCATCAGAGTCTTCACCTATGTTCCTCTATCTTTCAGAGACTTAACCCCAAGAAAACAATACAGAACACTGGTAGCCCAAAGCATTGTGAAATGCGTTTTCACCACACGTCCTAAGGCAAAGGTCAGATACCAGAAAGAAAGAACCGTGCAAACAGAAATAATGTGATGTTCTGTGTAATACACACTGTATATCCATGTACCAGAAAATAAAGAAACTAAGGTAAGGGTGTGGTGTGCATAAATGTGTATGTGTGTATGTTTGACAAGTAGTGGGAGAAGTAAAATAATCTGAATGCACCATAAATAGCCACCCTAAAAAAAGATTCTTCCAACATAGGAATTAAAGTGAAAATTGTGCAACATTATTTTTTATAGCAAAAAAGGAAAAAAACACAAAAAATCATATTTTCAACATATTAGATAGTAATACATTTATATGTTTGAGTATTATGTACTCTGAGAATATTTAAGTATAAAAATGCTCAAGATACAATATTGTGTGAATAGAGCAGAATGTAAAACTATATTGCAAAATGTTAAATTCTTTCATGTAAATTACTTTCTGTTCTCTCTCTCTCCATCTCTCCATTATTAGCAAACTAAAGATTTGAGTTTACTTCTTATGGAAAGAAGTACCAGCTATTTCCTCTTTCTGTGAAGCTCTTGGCACAAGGTAGGGCTTCATTAAATAGCTGTTGCATGAATGAGAGAATGAGTAAACACAGGCATGCTCTAGGCCTCTTGACAGGAGGCACTCACTATGCAATGGCTGCTGTCAAATATTGTGCCCCACTGAGAAAAGGGTCTTTACTGGGGCTAGTAGTGTTCCATCTGCCCAAGAAATCATAGCTAGGCCAGAGGATAAAAACAATGGAAATGTGCATGCCGTGTATGCATGTATCTTTACATGGTGTGGGAGACACAGGTGTTCTTTCCCATCATTGTTCTTCCCAGACCATTAGATATCAGATACCCACAGAAGTCAGGCCTCTGGTTACTTGAAAGACCCTTCTTTACTGTGTCAGGGAATTCTCTCATTACAAAACAACTCACGATAACGCAGCTACCCCAGCTTTCAACAATATATTGGTAGAATTGGTAATACAAAATTTGGTCAAGACTATTTAGGTCAAAAACAACTTGGTTAAGCTGACCAGTTGGTCAAAAATGAACGATGCCAAGCGCATTATTCTCTTGTGAATTTATTTTACTTTAGCTTCTCCCTTTTCTATGAATATTTAAATTTGCTAATGTCTCTCCAATTTCAAGGGCTTCCCTGGTGGCTCAGATGGTAAAGAATCTGGGTGTAACGAGGGAGACCGGGTTTGATCTCTGGGTCCGTAAGATTGCCTGGAGAACAGAATGGCAACCCACTCCAGTATTCTTGCCTGAAGAATTCCATGGACAGAGGAGCCTGGTAGGCTACAGCCCATGGCGTCAAAAAGAGTTGGACACAACTGAGCAACTAATACTCCAATTTAAAAATTAGCCTTCCTTGACTCCCCATATTTCTCAAGCCAACACACTACCTCTCCCAATCTCTTTAAAAAGTCTGTCCACCCATCTTTTCACACATACGTTTAATAAGTTTATTTGAAGTCTTCCTATATGCCAAAAATTGAGCTAAGTGCAGAATAAAATGAATATACTATGAAGGATTCTGCAGTCATGGAATTCTCTGTTGAAGGGAATACAAACAAAAATAAACAGACAAGAAAAGAGAAAATATCAAAGAGTTACAGATACTATGCAGATATAAAATTGTAGAAAGTATTGGGTAGTTAGATTGTGTGACTGAAACTCATCACTTAAGAGATGACTTTTAAGATGAAATTTGAATAAAGAAACCAGATAAGTAAAGATGGAGGGAAAGTGTATCCTAGGCACTGAGAACAACGGGTACAAAAATCTAACGTAGCGACAAACACAAATTATTTGAGGAATAAATATGTGTGGCTAGAGCATTGTGGACATAAACAGAGTAGTACCAAATGAGGTTGGAGGAATAGGCAGAAGCTTGAATACATAGAAATGTGTAAGCCAGAGTATGATGTTTGGAATTTATTATGACTACAACTGAAAGTCACTAAAAGGTTTTAAATAGGAGAACAACAGGGTCTGACTTATGTTTTCAGCAGATTACTGTAAAAGTAGGCAGATGGAATGGGAGGTATTTCCATAATCTAAGTAAACCCCTGTTTTACTTAGGGGTTTTGACTAGGTTATAGTAGTGACAAAGGAAAGAAATAGATGAAATGGGATATGTTTTGAGGATAGATCCAATTGACTTACTGTTGGATTGGATATGAAGTATAGATTACAAAAAGAGTAATCAGTGATGATGACTTCCAGATTATTTCCAAATAGAGTATAAGTTAACTTCTTAAAGAACGTATTCACAATCTCTACTTCCTTCAGTTCAGTTCAGTTCAATCTCACAGTCGTGTCCAACTCTTTGTGACTCCATGAATTGCAGCACGCCAGGCCTCCCTGTCCATCACCAACTCCCAGACTTCACTCAAACTCACGTCCATTGAGTTGGTGATGCCATCCAGCCATCTCATCCTCTGTTATCCTCTTTTCCTCCTGCCCCCAATCCCTCCCAGCATCAGACTCTTTCCCATTAGTCAATTCTTCACACGAGGTGGCTAAAGTACTGGAGTTTCAGCTTTAGCATCATTCCTTCCAAAGAACACCCAGGACTGATCTCCTTTAGAATGGACTGGTTGGATCTCCTTGCAGTCCAAGGGACTCTCAAGAGTCTTCTGCAACACCACAGTTCAAAAGCATTAATTCTTCGGTGCTCAGCTTTCTTCACAGTCCAACTCTCACATCTATACAGGACTACTGAAAAAACCATAGCCTTGACTACATGAACCTTTGTTGGCGAAGTAATGTCTCTGCTTTTGAATATGCTATCTAGGGTGGTCATAACTTTCCTTCCAAGGAGTAAGCGTCTTTTAATTTCATGGCTGCAATCACCATCTGCAGTGATTTTGGAGCCCAGAAAAATAAAGTCTGACACTGTTTCCACTGTTTCCCCATCTATTTCCCAGGAAGTGATGGGACCAGGTGCCATGATCTTCGTTTTCTGAATGTTGAGCTTTAAGCCAACTTTTTCACTCTCCTCTTTCATTTTCATCAGGAGGCTTTTTAGTTCCTCTTCACTTTCTGCCATAAGGGTGGTGTCATCTGCATATCTGAGGTTATTGATATTTCTCCCGGCAATCTTGATTCCAGCTTGTGCTTCCTCCAGCCCAGCGTTTCTCATGATGTACTCTGCATATAAGTTAAATAAGCAGGGTGACAATATACAGCCTTGACATACTCCTTTTCCTATTTGGAACCAGTCTGTTGTTCTATGTCCAGTTCTAATTGTTGCTTCCTGACCTGCATATAGGTTTCTCAAGAGGCAGGTCAGGTGGTCTGGTATTCCCATCTCTTTCAGAATTTTCCAGTTTATTGTGATCCACACAGTCAAAGGCTTTGGCATAGTCAATAAAGCAAAAATAGATGTTTTTCTGGAACTCTCTTGCTTTTTCCATGATCCAGAGGATGTTGGCAATTTGATTTCTGGTTCCTCTGCCTTTTCTAAAACCAGCTTGAACATCAGGAAGTTCACGGTTCACGTATTGCTGAAGCCTGGATATGATATTTATCTTTCCCTTTCTGACTCACTTCACTCTGTATAATAGGTTCTAGGTTCATCCACCTCATTAGAACTGACTCAAATGTGTTCCTTTTTATGGATGAGTAATATTCCATTGTGTAATGTACCACAACTTCTTTATCCATTCATCTGTCAATGGACATCTAGGTGGCTTCCATGTTCTAGCTGTGATTGATGGGATACATGTGTCTTTTTCAATTTTGGCTTCCTCAGAAGGAAATGGCAACCCACTCCAGTGTTCTTGCCTGGAGAATCCCAGGGACAGGGGAGCCTGGTGGGCTGCTGTCTATAGGGTTGCACAGAGTCGGACATGACTGAAGTGACTTAGCAGCAGCAGCAGCATTTGCTCCATTTTGTTCTCAAGGTTTTTGATCATCTTTACTATCATTGTTCTGAATTCTTTTTCAGATAGTTTGCCTATTTCCTCTTCAATTATTTGGGCTTCTGTGTTTCTAGTTTGTTCCTTCATTTGTGTAGTATTTCTCTGCCTTTTCATTTTTTTTTTAACTTACTGTGTTTCAGAAGGCCTCTTTGATCAGTTTTTCTCCTTTTCCCAGGCTTCAAGGTTGAATTCATTCTTCCTTTTGGTTTCTGCCCTCCTAAGGTTGGTCCAGTGGTTGTGTGAGCTTCTTATTGGGTAAATTTGCTCTGAGTTTTGTTTGTTTGTTTGTTTTTCCTCTGATGGGCAAGGCTGAATGAGGTGGTAATCTTGTCTGCTGATGATTAGGTTTGTATTTTTGTTTTGTTTCTTGTTTAGATGAGGCGTCCTGCACAGGGTTCTACTGGTAGTTCGGTGATGCCCAGTCTTGTATTCAAGTGGTTTCCTTTGTGTGAGTTCTCACTACTCTTCCCTAGGGTTTGTTCTCTGGTTGTCTAGCATCTTGGAGTCAGTGTTCCCACTCCCAGTGCTCAAGACTTTACCTCTGGTCAGGTACAAAGATTCCACAAGTGGTTTGTTATGGAATTAAGTAAGATTAAAACAAATATCCAAAAACTAGAAATCAACCCCAGACAAATGGCAGTTACAAAATCAGGCAAATAATTAAAATAATAGATATACACATATACATATATACACCCATGAGCAAAGTCAAAACAATCCAACAGAAATAAAGTACAGTAGATTGACTAGGTGAACAAAAGAAATCAAAAATTATATTTACCATTTAAGTACAAAACTAACTAAAGCACAAACTGGAAAACAAAACTAAAGCAAGGTGTCATGTGGAGAATAAAGCAATGAAAACAAAACTAACAAATATATTGAGAGGAAAGGGAAGAAAGAAAAATAGATATGCAAAGTTAAATAGAGGTAGATGAAGAAGATTTATATACATTCAAGGCTAACTGCAAGGGGAAAAGAACAGTAGGGAAGGCAAACAAAGGAAGAAATACAGAAAAAATAATAATAGGTTTAAAAAATTAAAATTAAAGAAAGAGAAAAGAAAAGAATAAACAAAGAAAACTCCACAGAATGGCAAAAGCCCAACATAGAGGCAAAGGTTTATAACACCAGTAAAAAAAAATGTGACTGAGAAAATTTTAAAAAAAGCTCAAAAGCTTAATTAGATTTCAAAGTGCTAATAAAATCGACAACTACAACTGGGGTGGGGGCAGGGAGGGAAAAAAAAGAAAAAAAAATCCAAAAGAATCTACAAAGCAAGTCCAAGCATAAGAATAATAGATGTTTTTCTTGAGTCACAGCTTTCAGAGTCCTTTCCCTCACTGGGAGTAACAGTCCACCTCATCTCCCTAGGATGCCTTCCAACATTGTGATGATCTCTGGAACTGCAGTGGGGGCAGCTCAGATTCTAATCTGGTCCTACTTCTATATGTTCTTGCCTCCAGTGTCCACAGCTATCAGAACTAGTGCATTTTCTTTTGTGGGAGCTCTCAATGACCTTTTATGTATTCCATAACCACAGAGTCTATCTAGTTGATCATATGGGCTTAATCTGCAGCTTGTACAGCTGGTGGAAGGTTTTGGGTCTTCTTCCTTAATCACACTGCCCCTGGGTCTCAATTGTGTTTTTATTTCCGCGTCTGCATGTGGATCATCCACTGGGGTTTGCTCCTGAGACTGCCCTGGAAGACTTGGGTTTGCCTCTGTAATGGCCAGGTGTGGAGGTGGTGCAGCTGCTTAGGTCACAGGGGTTTAGGCAGCACCAGGTACTCAGGGGAGTTGGTGGCTTGGGCAGCAGGAAATACAGTGCTCTAGAAGGGTATGACAACCAGTATTAGCCAATACACTCCAGTATTCTTCCCTGCAGAATGTCCCTCCCTAACAGAGAAGCCTGGCAGGCCATAGTCTACAGGGTCGCAAAGAGTCAGACATGACTGAAGCAACCTTGTGTGCATAGAGGCAAGACTTTTTTTTTTTGCCTGTGGCATAGCTGCTTGGTTTGCGGTGACCCTAGTGGCACCAAGTGTGCAGGGGCATGGACTGCCTCTGCCCTAGGAGTTATGGCCCTATCAAAGTCTTTTTTCAAGCCTCTTGTAGCTGGCAATCAGAAGGCCTCTTTGGCCAGTTTTTCTCTGTAGCTCCACCTGTACAGGCACTTAGAGGGCTCCCTTGCCTGGGGTGCTTCTCTGTTGTTTGGTGCATCAGGTACATAGAGGGGCCCCCCGGCTAGGGTTCTACTCTAATTCTGCACATCAGTCACTTAAAGGACCACCCTGGGTGAGGTCCTGCTCTGTAGTTCAGTGTGTCAGATGTTTGACGGGCCAGCCTCTCTATTGTTCAGAGGGTAGTGCTGGTGTGTGGGGAGAGAGAGGCTATGGTGATAGCTCCACCCACTATGCATGACTCAGCAGTATCACCTTGCTTCCAAGGCTGCCTCGCTTTCCTCCACAGGCATTTCCTATCACAATCTCTTCCCTCACCTCCCCTCCATCCGTCTCTCTGCAGTCAACAGCAGCCCTCATCCTGAGATCTATTATGCTCCCCAAACTCCCAGCTGCTGTGCCTTCCAGGGGACCCTCGTCCCTGTCTGGGATATTCGTGGCTGTGGCAAGGACTGTCTGATTCTCATTCCATTTAGGCTGCCACAGTCAGCTGTTTCACTCTCAGCCTTCAGTGTTTCTCCTCTGACTCAGACAATTGCCCTGATGTGGGGATCAGGCCTCTGCTTCTGTTCCCCCACCCACTCAGGGCAGGTCCAATCCTACTAACACTCCTGTTTTTCTCCCTAGTTCCTTCATCCTACCAAGTTTTGCGTGGTTCTATATATTCTTTTCCTCTGGTCTAGTACTCCTGTATGCTCTCAGCTGGTGTACTTCATGCACTTCTGTGTCTGAAGGTGTATTCCTGGTGTAACCATGAAGAGAGATGTACTCCACCTACTCCTCTGCCATCATGTTCTCCCCAATCTGTGGTATTTTGTTATAGCAACCCAAGCCAACTAAAAGATCCCCATACTTTTTCTATTAAAGCACTTGACATAAGGTACATAATTACCTGTTTATGTTTTTATAAGCATCATTAGACTATAAGAACCATGAGGGTAATTATCCAGTATATCTTGGTTAGTGCAAATATGTTTTTTAACTGATTAATAAATCAGTTAAACAATCACTGTTTAACTGATTAATAAAATAATAAAATAAGAATAATAAGTATAGTTAACAATACTGTATTTATATACTTAAAAGTTCTTAAGAGAGTAGCTCTTAAAAGCTCTTACCACAACATTAAATAATAATTATGTGACATTATGGAAGTTTTAGCTAAGATTATGGTGGTTATCATTTTGCAACATACAAATGTAGTGAATAAACACAGGTGTACACATTAAACTTACACAATATTATATCTCAATTATATCTAATAAAGCTGGAAAAAACAATGGATTTGTTCTGCTGTGACATGATTTATTACTGCAAACTTTCATGTGCCTATAATAAATGATCATTTTTAAAAAGCTCTCCAAAACAAATAAAATGAATATCTCTATAAATAAACTAAAACAAACAAGCCTAAATATTGATATCTATGGCATAGTCAAAAGCAAAGACATTACTGTGCCAACAAAGGTCCATCTAGTCAAGGCTATGGTTTTTCCAGTGGTCATGTATGGATGTGAGAGTTGGACTGTGAAGAAGGCTGAGCACCGAAGAATTGATGCTTTTGAACTGTGGTGTTGGAGAAGACTCTTGAGAGTCCCTTGGACTGCAAGGAGATCCAACCAGTCCATTCTGAAGGAGATCAGTCCTGGGTGTTCTTTGGAAGGAATGATGCTAAAGCTGAAACTCCAATACTTTGGCCACCTCATGTGAAGGGTTGACTCATTGGAAAAGACTGATGCTGGGAGGGATTGGGGGCAGGAGGAGAAGGGGACAACAGAGGATGAGATGGCTGGATGGCATCACCGACTTGATGGACGTGAGTTTGAGTGAACTCCGGGAGTTGGTGATGGACAGGGAGGCCTGGTGTACTGCAATTCATGGGGTCACAAAGAGTCGGACACGACTGAGCGATTGAACTGAACTCACACACACACACACACACACACACACACACACACATATATATATACATATATACATGAAAGTGAAAGTCGCTTGGTCATGTCCAACTCTTTGTGACCCCATGGACTGTATTGTCCATGGAATTCTCCAGGCCAGAATACTGGAGTGGGGAGCCTTTCCTTTCTTCAGGGAATATTCCCAACCCAGGGATCAAACCCAGGTCTCCCACACTGCAGGTGGATTCTTTACCAGCTGAGCCATGAGGGAAGCCCAACAATACTGGACTGGGTAGCCTATCCCTTCTCCAGTGGTTCTTCCTGACAGAGGAATCAAACTGGGGTCTCCTGCATTGCAGGCAGATTCTTTTAACAACTGAGCTACCAGGGAAGCCCATACACATAAATACATACATACATACATAAATGTAGTGCAACTGTATAACATGTCAATTTTGAGGGTATTTGGGAATGATATTAATAATTTAAAAGTTAGTGGACTTTGAAGTAAGCAGTTTGCCTTCCATAATGTGGGTGGGCCTCATCTGATCTGTTAAAGGACTAAATAGAACAAAAAGACAAGCTTTCCAACCAAGAGAAAATTCTCCAGAAGACCATTTTCAGACTTCATCTATTCCATCAGCTCTCCTGGGTCTCTAGCCAATAGGCCTTCAGACTGAATTGCACCATCAGCTCTCCTAGGTGTCCAGCCTGTCAACCCACACTGCAAATTTTGGAGTTGCCAGCCTCCATAATTGTGTGAGCCAGTTCTTTATAACAAATCACTTTCTATATATTTATACTCCTATTGATTAAATTTCTGTGGAGAACACTGACTAATACATGTATACATATTCCTATCTGTTAAGAAGCACACCATTACTTCTTAGATGATAAATCTCCAAAGTTAAGTAGAATTCCCTCACAAAGGGAAAAAATGAGGTTGACTATTTATATCTTTTTTCAAAAAGCTGCATTCTTTAATAAAACAAGAAAGGATGACAACTTTGAAAAAAACTATACGGATGCCCAAATAGCTTTGGTCATGGTGTGAATTCAGCTCCAAGCACTCTGATGCCTGGAAAGTGAAAAGCAATTTATGAGACCCATCTGTAAGAGCAGTTTGATAGTCAAATGGAACATATCAAATGAAAATATCCAAATCATGTGTGTTCATGATAACTTAGGTCGTTATTTAAATGTGACCAAAACACAGTTACAAAAAGCCAGGCCTATACTATGAAATTATCCCAGCCTACCTTTGTCTCATTGTGCCTTAAAGTTATAATCTGGGGTCACATTTCCACCTCAGACACCCTGTTTAAATACTGCTTATTTTTTTTAATATAAATTTATTTATTTTAATTGGAGGTTAATTACTTTACAATATTGTATTGGTTTTGCCATACATCAATATGAATCCCCTAACCCTGAAATCAGGGGAAGGAACAGAAGCACAAAATTCAGAGTATAGACTAGAGAGATACTCTAAATTTTGTGCTTCTGTTCCTTCCCCTGATTTCAGGGTTAAGGCATGATCGATTAAGAGACAGCTTCCTCCATCTCCTGACCTAGACCTCAGTGAATGCAGAACTCTCGGTAATACAGAACTTATTTATTTTAAACAAGTAAAGAAGATTTTTGGACCATGGAGTAACAAATTTATGGTCCAAAATATTGAGAAAACATAATAAAGAGGAAAAAAAGCATCTGAAAACAGTTATTTCTAAATGCTAAATAAGGGTTTTTAATACAAATCTGTAATGGTAAAGCATTTTGCAATCTGTAAAATATTTTACATCTTTATTATCTTTGATTTCACTCTAATGTTATGAGGAAGAGAAGATTGAGAGGAGTCTCTTTGAAACCAGAAGAGGAAACTAAGGCTCACAGAAGATAAATGCATTCCTAGTCCCAGGCACAGTTACATAGTTCAGTTCAGTCGCTCCGTCCTGTCCGACTCTTCACAACCCCATGGACTGCAGCACGCAAGTCTTCCCTGTCCATCACCAACTCCTGGAAGTGAAGTGAAGTCGCTCAGTCATGTCTGACTCTTTGTGATCCCATGGACTGTAGTCAACCAGGGTTCTCTGTCCATGGGATTTTCCAGGCAAGAGAACTGGAGTGGGTTGCCATTTCCTTTTTCAGGGGATCTTCCTGACCCAGGGATCGAACCCAGGTCTCCTGCATTGCAGGCAGACACTTTACCCTCTGAGCCACCAGGGAAGCCCCAAGAATATTGGAGTGAGTAGCCTATCCATTCTCCAGGGATCTTCCTGGCACAGGAATCAAACCAGGGTCCCCTGTATTGCAGGCTGATTCTTTATCACAGGGGGCTTCCCTTGCAGCTCAGCTGGTAAAGAACCCACCTGCAATGCAGGAAACCTGGTTTGATCCCTGGATTGGGAAGATCCCCTGGAGAAGGGAAAGGCTACCCACTCCAGTATTTTGGCCTGGAGAATTCCATGGACTGTATAGTCCATGGGATTGCAAAGAGTAGGACACCAACTCCCGGAGCCTACTCAAACTTATGTTCATCGAGTCAGTGATGCCATCCAACCACCTCATCGTCTATCATCCCATTCTTCTCCCACCTTCAATCTTTCCCAGCATCAGGATCTTTTCCAATGAGTCAGTTCTTCCCATCAGGTGGCCAAAGTATTGGAGTTTCAGCTTCAATCAGTCCTTCCAATGAACACTCCGGATTGATCTCCTTTAGGATGGACTGGTTGGATCTCCTTGCAGTCCAAGGGACTCTCAAGAGTCTTCTCCAATACCACAGTTCAAAAGCATCAATTCTTTGGTGTTCAGCTTTCTTTATAGTCCAACTGTCTCATGTCCATACACGACTACTGGAAAAACCATAGCTTTGACTAGATGGACTTTGTCGGCAAAGTATTGTCTCTGCTTTTTTAGTATGCTGTCTAGGTTGGTCACGGCTTTTCTTCCAAGGAGCAAGCATCTTTTAATTTCATAGCTGCAGTCACCATTTGCAGTGACTTTGGAACACCCAAAAAAAACCAACCTGTCACTGTTTCTATTGTTTCTCCATCTAATTGCCATGAAGTGATGGGGCCAGATGCCATGCTTCTCATTTTTTGAATGTTGAGTTTTTAAGCCAACATTTTTACTCTCCTCTTTCACTTTCATCAAGAGGCTCTTTAGTTCTTCTTTGCTTTCTGCCATAGGGGTTGTGTCATTTGTGTATCTTAAGTTATTGATATTTCTCACAGCAATCTTGATTCCAACTTGTGCTTCATCCAACCCAGCATTTCGTATGATGTACTCTGCATAGAAGTTAAATAAGCAGAGTGACAATATACAGCCTTGACATACTCCTTTCCCAATTTGGAACCAGTTTGATTTTCCATGTCCAGTTCTAACTGTTGTTTCTTGACCTGCATACAGATTTCTCAGGAGGCAGGTCAGGTAGTCTGGTATTCCAGTCTCTTTAAGAATTTTCCAGTTTGTTGTGATCCACATAGTCAAGCTTTCAGCGTAGTCAATAAAGCAAAAGTAGATTTTTTTTTTCTGGAACTCTCCTTTTTGATGATCCAGCAGATACTGGCAATTTATCTCTGGTTCCTCTGCCTTTTCTAAACCCAGCTTGAACATTCTTGGTTCACGTACTGTTGAAACCTGGCTTGGAGAATTTTGAGCACTACTTTGCTGGCATATGAGATAAGTGCAATTGTGCATTAGTTTGAACATTCTTTGGGATAGCCTTTCTTTGGGATTGGAATGAAACTGACCTTTTCCAGTCCTGTGGCCACTGCTGAGATTTCCAAATTTGCTGGCACATTTGCTGGCACATTGCCAAATTTGCTGGCACATCTTCTAGGATTTGAAATAGTTCAACTGGAATTCCATCACCTCCACTAGCATTGTTTGTAGTGATGTTTCATAAAGCCCACTTGACTTTGCATTACGGGATGTCTGGCTCTAAGTGAGTGATCACACCATCGTGGTTATCTGATTCATGAAGATCTTTTTTATATAGACTTTCCTTGTTTTCTTGCCACCGCTTCCTAATATCTTCTACTTCTGTTAGGTCTATACCATTTCTGTCCTTTATTGTGCCCATCTTTGCATGAAATGTTCCTTTGGTATCTCTAATTTTCTTGAAGAGGTCCCTAGTCTTTCCTCTTCTATTGTTTTCCTCTATTTCTTTGCATTGATCACTGAAGAAGGCTTACATAGGCTAGAGGCCTAAACCAATCTTACTCTAAACTCATTTCTTTCTTTCTCTCTCATTCCTCTCTCTTCTCCCTCTCTCTCTATTTCTCCCTTCCCTTCTTTTTCTCTTCTCTTTTTTCTCTTTCAATTATTCCTCCCAATTGTCAAAGTAATGAAATTAGCATTATAAACTTTTTGTCTCAGCTTACGTATGTGACTTCTTTATACTATTGCATACCATAAAACAAAGAAATCTAGCACCCATTTTTAGAGAATTATGCAGCTCACACCTAAAGAGGATTTGGGGAAGACATTAATCAGAAAGTGATGCTTTAACTAATCTATGCTATTCATTCCATCTGAAAGCATAAGCCAAAGAGGAGAGATACCTTTGGGGACGGGAAAGGAGAGAAAAAATGAGTAGAGGGGACTGGAAATATATACTTTGTACTTCCATTATGAATTTGATCACAAACACAACCCAGAGACCTTGAAGAAAGCTCAGCTGAGAAGTGAAGTCAGGCAATGAGTCTACTTGGGGATAACATGGCAAAGCTCAAGTCAGATAGTCATACATTTAAAATCTTGCTCTGAGGCTCCCAACTTTGTTACCTTAGTTAAGTTACTATAATCACTGATTATTAATATCTCAGCTTCTTCATTTGTTAAAAGACATTAATATTTATTTCAGAGGGTTAATGAGAAGTAAAAGAGGGAGCAAGATAGAAAAAAAAAAAAAACAAATTCTACTTCACTGCCTCTTAATGAATTACAGTTCAAGTTTTCTTTGATACAATTTCATCTCTGCCTCACAGAAGGAGAGAAATATTCTAAAACTCCTCAACAGAAGATCATCCCACTTTAATATATTCAAGCTGAAATGGGAAAGATCATGTCTTAGAGACAGAAGTAGGTGGAGGAAAAAGATAGGCAGAACTGTAAGGATACTTTCCTCCTGAACCTGTAAAATTTTCTACAGATAGTGGTTCGGATTCCTGGATATTAAGATGAAAGAAACTGGTTCGAGGTATCTAGACCCATCTGCAGACCTCTCTACAACTCTTTTTTAATCCAAACCTGCCTGAATCTCTTATGAATGCAAAATATGGGTCAGAGGCACAGATACACCTGTCCTACATGCAGGGAGGGCAAAGCTGGCAGAGTTCCAGGATACGGTCATGTTGTGCTCAGTCAGCTGCATTCCCAAGCACAACTATAAACCCGTATGCAACAATCTATTTTGGGTTTCTGCTCATGCTGAAGACAATATGCTCTTAACTTTCTTCCTATGATACTTCACTCCTGCAAGTTTTTAAAACAAACCACTATTTTGGCCTTCCCTTGTGGCTCAGCTGGTAAAGAATCTGCCTGCAGTGCAGGAGACCTGGGTTCGATCCCTGGGTTAGGAAGATGACCTGGAGAAGGGAAAGGCTACCCACTCCAGTATTCTGTCCTGGAGAATTTAATGGACTGTATAGTCCATGGGGTCACAAAGAGTCGGACATGACTGAGCAATTTTCACTTTTCACTATTTTGGCCAACATAATTATAAGGTCCTAGAATTCCTCTAGTCTACATGTCCAAGGGGACATAGACCAAGTTTGAAGTAAACCTTTGTGCCAAGGTTTTTGCTACATAGTATGTATACATTGCCCATATGGACAGCTACATGAGTTAAGTAATATTATCAAGTAAACAGAAGAGCCAAGAGTTGAGCTCAGTGAAGACTGACCACATCTTCCTTGTATAAAAGTTGATTAATTGATCAGAAGGTAAAACAATTTCAAAATAATAACAGGAACATTTGGGTGATAGGCAAAGTCAGTTCAGCTACATTTTAGCTCTCTTGTTTTCGTTTCTTTCTCACAAGCTGTATGAGGTTGAACAAACTTCTTCCTTTTTCTGGATCTACTTGAGAATATACAAAATATAAGTTGAACCAACTATTTTGGAAAATCCCCAATATCTCTGGCAGCTAGGATCCCATACATCTGATGAAGGTGATGACAATGACAACAAAGACAATGACAATGGCATTCACTGCATTTACTGAATGCTTACTGTATGCCATACACTGTACCAAATGCTTTATAATGAGTTAGAGGGTAAAGGAGTAAAGTTAAATGAAGTATTTCAGACAGGTAATAACATGTATAAAGGGCTGGTATAAGAGAATAGCAAGGTCCTCTTAAGTAGCTGAAGTCCTGGAAAAAATATATAAAATGAAGATAATGAATCAAGGACAGTTAGTAGTCCAGCGTGACTAGAGGACATAATGGGATAGTTTTTGAATGTAAAACAAAGAGCTATTTCTTTGCCTAATAGAAACATAAGTTAATTGAAGAGTTAGAGAAGGACACTGACAGAAGTAAATTCACTTTTTAGAAAGATTATTTTGACTATTATATGACAGACAGATTAGAGATGAGCAAACAGCTTAAAATAGGGATGATAGAGGGCTGAATGAGTATAGTGGCAAAGGAGACATGGGAAAGAAAATATCAGATATGCCAAATATTATCATAACTAGCTGCTGTAATAGTAAGTTACATTTGCAAAACATGTAGTGGAGAGGTTTTTTATAGACCCATCAATTCCTCTATTTCATATATCCACTCAAGTTTCAAAATTTTTGTTATGTACCTACTTGATATTAGTTTTTTCTTTTTTGCAAAAACATTCTGTACTAGTAAGAGCAAATGAATGTCTAACTATTCATACTCACACTCAAATATGCTAGAAGCTTTGCCGTTATTATACTGTTACTCCCACCACACTCTCTGAAAGAATGTCTGACTGTCCTTTCCACTGGCCACTGTGAGTTCATGTGAGTGTTGTGTGCTCAGTCATGTCTAACTATTTGTGACCTTATGGACTGAAGTCTGCCAGACTTCCCAGTCTGTGGAATTTTCCAGGCAAGAATACTGGAGTGGTTTGCCATTTCCAACTCCAGGGGATCTTTCTGACCCAGGGACTGAACTCCTGCAATGGCAGGTGGGTTCTCTACCACTGCTTTACCTGGGGCATTCCAAGTAGATGTCTGGAAATGTGAGCTTAAAACTTGTAACAATGTTTAGAATGAAATGATAGACTCAACAATTAAAGTTTGTAGATAGTACTTGAAGTAATATGAACTGAAGAGTGTGAATGAGAAAAGCAGGGAGATTGTGTGAAGAGAGTAGGATGAAAACCTAGGGAATTCCAACCCATGGCATTCCACAAAAGAAAAAAGTCTAAGAAACACATGGGAAATAGATGGAGATGTGAGAAGAAAACCAAGATAGAAAGTTGCTAGGAAAGAAAAAAGAGAGATGAGGGAGGAAGAATGAGTCACCATGTGAAATTCTGAAGATCGTTTGAGATGAGGTTATAATAGATGTTTCAAAGTTTATCAAAGAAGCAATTTCAAATTGCTTGGTGGAGGCAGATACCAGAGTGAAGGATGAAGATTGAATGGAAACCAAGGAAGCAGAAGCAGTAAATATGTTCAGCTATCTCAAATATTTTGACTATGAGGTCATAATATTGAGAGTGATTATGATTCAGTGAGGTTCAATAAGCAAAAAATAAAAGTACCCAAAATAGAGACTAGTGCTGAGTAGGTGCTTAACATTTAGTATTTGTATGTATTCAACATTTATTTAACAAGCATTTATTGGGTGTTTACCAAATTCCAGGCATTGTTCTTAGCCACAGGGATACAATAATGAATGAAAACTGATGTGACCTTGACCTCAAAGCATTTATGATCAATAGTGTCTACGTAGCAGGGAAGACATTAAACAAGTAGTCATACAAAGTAAATAGAAAGCAGTTTGAATGAATTGTATATAAATATGAATGAGGATCTCACATGGCAAGGACAGATGAGACTATATCTAAGCAGTCAACATGTTTTCTTAGACCTGAGGGTGAAGCCCAAGAGAAAAGCATTATTAAAAAAGGAAAGGAAAAAAAAAAAAAAAAGCTCACTAGGAACTCTCCATGGTCCTGACCTGGGTTTATGTATGTCTTCCTTGTATACAAGGGAATCTGGCTTATCTTTCACTGGATCTTGCCAAATGCAGTAGTAACCCTACTGATCTTGTGGTCTGCCTGCAGCCAAAAGGCTTCTAGTTTGCCTGATCTATTCCAGACTTGAATAAAGTCATGTGTGAAAAACACAGGGGCAGCACAATGGAAGAGTGAAAGGAATGCTAACTTTGGGATCAGAGAAACTTGATTTCAAGCCCTGGTTCTTCCTTTTTCTAGTTGTGTGGCCTGGAACAAGTCACTTTATCTCTTTGAAGCTCAAATTTTTCATCTGTAAATGAGAAGTATTGTTATTGCCCATCCTAGTTCATTATTGAGGACTTGTGGCTCCCAAAATGAAAATAATATCACACAATCAAAATCTCTATTAGGAAGAATCATAAAGGCCTTATGATCCAACTACAACGTATATGAAAGCACCTTGGAAATAATGATAAAAGGTAAATAAATTATCCCTAAGTTTTTACTCATTCTCATTGAAAATTATAAGTTTAAATGGGAAACACATGAGAAAAATTTAAGTTGTGCTATTCATTCATTTATTTTTAAGATATATTTGGTTATATTGTTAATCATGCTTCTAAAACATTAGCAAATGGACCATACTGTTGTTTGTAAAATTCCGAAAAGTCATCAACAACATGCACATTGGCTTCTTAAATATTTTTTGATTTGGCTTATCTAGAATGAGAGATGATGAGCATTGATTCCAAGAGAGAATCACTGAAGATGTGCTTATACTGTCTAAAACTTATAAGATCAAAGGAATATGATGAAGTGATTTATGACAAAGTTAATGTTCAAGTCTCCATGGAGCTGAAGTTTGAGCATAATTGCTTTGTGAGCAAGAATCTTTAAGAAGCCACAGAAAACAGTGGTGAAAAGTATGAGTTCTGCAAACACAAAAGCCTAGGTCCAAATCACAAACCTATGACTTACTTAACCTCTCTCTATTTTAGCTTCTTAAACTGTATATTAAGAATGATAGTAATAATATCTACTTCAGTGAGTTATTGTAAATATTATGTGGCTGTAAAGTATTTAAAACAGTGGCTGGCTCATAGAAAGCACTCAACTAATGGTAGTTGCTGTTTTTATTTTGGAGGTCATGTTAGCTGTAAGAAAGATGATAATATCAGAGTTCACTTGAGTCTTAAGCATCATTTAATGCTACTTCAAACCGATAATTTTTAAAATGTGGAATTTGAGTCATAGAGAAGGAAAATTATTTCTGTCAGGTCATGTAGAAAGCTCATAGCAGGACTCTAAGTAGAATTCAGGCATCCTAACTGCCAATTCTGGGCTCCTTCCTACCTCTTCACTAGCCAAATGACTTTGTCTCTATCACTCTCCTCTGATATCTGTTACATTATGTCAGAAGAGAGGGACAGACTCTTTCTTAATTAAAACCCATTTTGTTAGTCTTCATCTCTGCTACTACATTGTGAGCCCCTTATCAGAAGGGACTGTATCTTATTTCTATCAGATTATGCAGCAACTGGCAGAGTGGTATAAATATAAGTATTAACTGATTATTTATTATTATTATTCAATATAAGAAAAACTCAGATAGCAGGCATGCTCTGTAGTAAGTAAATGGAAACAGTTCAATAATAAGTTACCTCAAGAGGTTTGTTAGAGATTAGGTTTGTTAAATAGAAAAAGTACTGAACTCAGTGTTAGAGAATCTGGGTTCTAAGCTTGTTAATAACTGGATGAACTTAGGCTGAAGTGTCATTCAACACAGGGAGGATGATGGAAATTTGAAAGGTGTAAAACTGGAAAGAAAGGTTATAAGAGCTTTGACATTCAGGCTAAAGAATTTTAATTTTATCCTTAAAACAAGGAAAAGTGGGAGATGGATTTTAAGGAAGCCAGTGACATAATGTGGAGAGTGTTTCAGAACTATCACTATGACAAATCTGCGAAGAGCAAATTAGAGGAAGAAAGCCTCATGGTCAGAAAAATTTCTTATTTTTAGGAGATTAAAATATTGATGCTTAGAGAAAAAAGTGAAGTAAAAGTAATTTGCTAAATATCATAAGTAGAATCAAAATTCAAAATCAGGTCATGGTATACCAACACCTGTATCTACCTACCATATTCCCTCAATACCTCTCAGATAAAAGGCTTAAAGGACATGTGAAAATCAGTGTCAAAGATATCAGCTTTCCAATAAGGTGAAATTTGATTACATGGACCTAATAATTATTAAGGGTATAACAAATGACTTATTGATTTTTTTCAAAAGAATCACCAACTAACCAAATTAAAAGTTAAAAAGTTTCCAGATAATTTATGTATATATTTGTTAATAAAAAAGATCCATATGTGTGAAGAAACACATACACACATTTGTATATAAGTCTAAGCATACCTGTAAGTTAAATCAGATACAAATTTATTCTCAGATGCTTAAATTTTGAATATCAATGGTTTGGTGGAAAAATCTCTAAATTTAAAATAAGTAACTTTGGCTCATATTCTGTTTCAACTTCTTACCAGCTATGTATCTTGTAACATGTTCTCCATATCTTAGAGCCTCTATTTCCTCATCTGTAAAATGGGAATAATTATGGGGTTGCTGTGGAGATCATATGACATATGCAAACAAGCTTTGTGGTGAGCCTTAGACAAATGTAACAATATAGCATTTAAGAGTCCAGGCTCTGGAGTAGGGCTTAGTCCTAATTCTGCTAGTTATTAACTATGACACTTGGGCTAGTCATTTAGCTTCTCTGAGCTCCAATTTCTTCATTGAAAAAAACCGAACTTTTCTAATAGTTTTACCTGGTAAGATTACATATATGTATATATATATATATATATTATAGAGAGTTAATATCTATATATATTATATCTATCTATAAATGCATAGAGAGAGGAAGCGAGAAAAACACAGTACATATATTAGTCAATACAGATAAACACATGGCCTGGCATAGAATATGCACTCTGTATGTTAGTTATTATACTTCTTATCACATGGGCATGGAAGGCAGTTAATTCATACTCAGTTGCAAAAATGTCAAAAAAAGAAAAGAAAATGTGAAAACACATTAAAGAAAAAATTTAAAAGAAAACTAAATTGACTAAGGTTGCCAACAAATAATATGATATTGTATTTTAAGTTTTATAAAAGAAATGTGATTTTTGCAATAATGAAACTGAAAAGACCAGAAGAATCAGAGAGATAAAGCTCACTGCTCCGTGACCCAGTGACCTAAACTATTAATACTCTTGCCTACTGTGTTATGTGTTCTGGTCCATGAAACACACATGATGCAGGCATGTGGTACAATTGACAATATCCCTCTAGGCCTAAGGAAAAACAAGTGATACAGACTGTGACCAGAGAAAGCATCTGAGGAGACCCTGTGAACTGAAGAAGAATGCCCCAGGAATTCTGTAGCAGAAAAAATAAAAACAAACTGGGTGAACTTTAACACTAGAGTAACCAAATGGTTTATTAAACTAAAAAGACAGAGAAAAAGAGTGATCAGATGCAGGAAGGGAGATGTGGAAGAGTAGCAGGTTCAGTCAAAAACTAGAGCTTCCCTGCTGTGCAGTCTCTCTTTGCTATACCAGAAGGGTGTTCTGAATAAGAAAAACAAAACAAAAAACCCATCTGATGGAGAAAGTATTTCCATATAAGAGAGAAGGAGAAGTTAGGTTATCTGCAAAGTTGGGTTCATCTGCAAAGACCGCAAGAAATTAAGGAGGATTTGGAAGAATGGTTAACTAGTCCAGTTTTAAGAGAGTAGAGAAATATAAAATGGCATAGAATAAAATAAAATATAGGATATCTTATATCTTAGGATATCTTCTAAGAATTTATGATGGAAGGAAACAAGAAAACAAAGATGGTCTTGAAACCATAAGCTGTGTTCAACTCTTCTCTTTGTAACTTTGTAATTCATTGGAATGATGTATCTTAGGTTAATACTAATTGCTTTTTATGAATCCTTACATAGCTGGGTTTTGGATTTGACATGAAAAGTGAAAGTGAAGTTGCTCAGTCGTGTCCGACTCTTGGTGACCCCACGGACTGTAGTCTACCAGGTTCCTCTGTCCATGGGATTTTCCAAGCAAGAATATTGGATTGAGTTGCCATTTCCTTCTCCTTTTCCTTTTGACATGAAATTAAGTATAAAATCCATCTTGCCAGAGAAAGTAATTCATGTAGTCTGTAGTTTAAATTGATGCAAAAGAGGAACTCTTATGGATGGTTTAGATTCTAAAGTTAGAATTATGCATTTCACTTTAACTTCCTAAATGTGTCCTCTGGATGACATGTTCCACAATAGAAAGTAAACTTTTCTGCTCATTTATTCTGCTTAGATCTGTGCATACGTATTAAATACTGTGTATGCCTACTTAGTCACTTTAGTCGTGTTTGACCCTTTGTGACCCCCTGGACTGTAGCTCATCAGGCTCCTCTGTCTTTGGGATTCTATAGGCAAGAATCCTGGTGTGGGTTGCCATGCCCTCCTCCAGAGTATCTTCCAGACCAAGGGATCAAACCTGCCTCTCCTGTGTCTTCTGCATTGCAGGCAGATTCTTTACCACTGAGCCACCAGGGAAGCCCCTTTAAATGCAATACAATAAGGCTATTCCAAGACTTCCCTTGTATTAGCTTCTTCCCTGTCTAGTCTAGCAAGATTCTAGCTTCATACCCTTTGCATAGCTCCAGTGTTTAATTTCTAAAATTCTGCCTTCTCCTTCCCCTTCCTTATCCACGCCAAAGTCCTTCATACAAGGAACTGGGCTAACCCCAGCTGGTTGACAACTGAATTGAAGCACAAAAAGGAAACCAACATATAATGATTACCTATCGTGTCTTCTCACTGTGGCAGGAGCTTTCACATTATCATATTTGATGCTTCCACACAAACTCTGTGAAATAGATATTACTATCCCCATGTAATAGATGGAGTCACTGAGGTTCATAAAAGTTAATTAACATTCCAGAAGACTCTGACATTCTGGTGCCTGTACTGTTGATATTGATTAGGTGCTCCAACTACAAAGTTCCTAAATTGCAATGTAAAATCATAGTTCTTCCCTAGTAAGAATTACCTAATGCCTGTATATGGTTTTCTAAACCCAATTAGGGATTTTTATTCCAAGAATTCACCTAAAGTTCTCCTTTATCACAGTGAGGATGGTTTTGCCTTGCTCTTCCCGTTTTCCCTCTAACAGAGTTAGAGCCTTAACACTGCTGGCTGAATAAAAGTAAGTGTTGACTGAAGCCATCAAACCCTCTGTACTGTACATGATACTTGGCGTCCCTGCTGGTTGTTCACCTAGTTTGACTCTCCGGACTGCAGAAAACTTTCATTGCTAGTACCAAGCTCTTACTTACTGGTTTCTGACTGCCTCCTTCCCATGTATCAGCATAGAGCTCCTCTGGGAGCATTCTTATGGCCTTCTCTTGAGAACATCTTTTTGCTACTATGTTGTACATCCATAATGCTTTGTTTTTGTTCAGTCGCTCAGTCATGTCTGACTCTTTGGGATCCCACGGACTGCAGCATGCCAAATTTCCCTGTCCTTTGCTATCTCCTGGAGTTTGCTTGAACTCATGTCCATTGAGTCGGTGATGCCATCCAATCAACTCATCCTCTGTTGCCCCCTTCTCCTGCCCTCAATCTTTCCCAGTACTCATAATGTTACAATGTTACCTCCTAGACTAACAATAAACAAGTCAAACAAAAAAGTGCCAGCAAGACAATGTTCCTTTTATGGTTAAAATAACCCATCAGCATCATCTACCAAAAAAAGAAAAAGTCTAGACTCTTAATATTGTATTCAAGACCTTTCATGACCTTAATTCTACTTAACACTCTAGCCTCACCTCTGGCTACCACCAAAATACTATGCTTAAATCCACTAAACTACAGTTATTTCCCTCAGGAGAGAGAGTGTTTTTTTTTTTTTTTTAATGCTTGGGCTTAACTCTTCTGTTTCTTCTATCTGGTATGTCCTTTACCTATCTTCCTGGATCCAACTCCCCGTCACCAACTTCCACTCACTCTCTAAGAAAGTATTTAAGTTCGTGGGAGGGGGGGTTCAGGATTGGGAACACGTGTACACCCGTGACAGATTCATGTTGATATATGGCAAAACCAATACAATATTGTAAAGTAATTAGCCTCTAATTAAAATAAATAAATTAAAAAAAAATGTGTTCTGAGAAACTCCTAGAGTTAACAGGGGACAAAGAATAGAAAAAGGCAAAATAAATGACTTTGTGACTCCACCCCCACTGCATTAGAGGTATACCTTTGTACATCTTCTATTAATAGATTCTTCAAATCCTGATACTCAGTTTAGGGATTGAAAGAAAGCAGATATTAAAGAATATTTTCTGAGTGTTTCCTGAGCTGTCATTACTGATGATGCGCATCTTTAGGTTTTTAATAAGACATGTCACCAAGACCTTTAAGGATGCTTGCAAGTCCCTGTATTTATTGGAGGTTTCAAGAAACTTGGATTTTAGTCCTTGACCACCCAGAGAAATCTTTCATGTGAGTCCCAGCAACTAATCTGCTTCCTTTAACTACAAAGGAAGGCCAACCTGGCACCAGAAATCAGTCCTACTTTACAAGTTGGACTTAGGAGATATTTAAGCGAGAAAATGAAAAACACCAACCAAAATGTTTTATATATACACACTTGGTTATAAGGAAGATAGGGCTCCCCTGGAGCACAGCTGGTAGAGAAGCCACTTGCAATGCAGGAGACTCCAGTTCAATTCCTGGGCTGGAAAGATCCCCTGGAGAAGGGATAGTCTACCCACTCCAACATTCATGGGCTTCCCTGGTGACTCAGATGGTAGAGAATCTGCCTGCAATGTGGGAGGCCTGGGTTTGATCTCTGGGTTGGGAAGATCCCCTGGAGGAGGGCATGGCAACCCACTTCAGTATTTCTGCCTGGAAAATCCCCATGGACAGAGGTGCCTGGCAAGTTACAGTCCATGGGGTCACAAAGAGTCCAACATGACTGAGTGACTAAGCATAGCACATAAGGAAAACATCAAAAGGATTAATAATAATGCAATAATATAAATCAATTAATCAAATATATTATCAGTTCTGCAAATATTTGATAAAATTTTTATGTGCAAAGCACTGTGCCAAAGGCTGTGATTATAGTAATGAACAAGATAAAGGAGCTCATATTATATGTGAAAGAATAGTGTGTGAATAATTTAAAAATATATGGTTATGCGATATGTGCTTTTAATGTATCAGACAGTATGGGAGCATATAAAAACAACACAACAAAAACTCAGGCTCAGTAAGTGGGGCTGTGGGTAATTTCCTTGGAGATGGTTGATGATTGAGCTAAAATACAAAGCCCTTTTTTTTTTCTTTATATATATATATTTTTTTAACTTTACAATATTGTATTGATTTTGCCATATATCAACATGAATCTGCCACAGGTATACACGTGTTCCCCATCCTGAATCCTCCTCCCTCCTCCCTCCCCATACCATCCCTCTGGGTCGTCCCAGTGCACCAGCCCCAAGCATCCAGCATCGTGCATCAAACCTGGACTGGTGACTTATTTCATATATGATATTATACATGTTTCAATGCCATTCTCCCAAATCATCCCACCCTCTCCCTCTCCCACAGAGTCCAAAGGACTGTTCTATACATCAGTGTCTCTTTTGCTGTCTCATATACAGGGTTATTGTTACCATCTTTCTAAAGTCCATATATATGCATTGCTGCTAAGTCGCTTCAGTCGTGTCCGACCCTGTGCGACCCCATAGAGGGCAGCCCACTAGGCTCCCCCATCCCTGGGATTCTCCAGGCAAGAACACTGGAGTGGGTTGCCATTTCCTTCTCCAATGCATGAAAGTGAAAAGTGAAAGGGAAGTCACTCAGTCGTGTCCGACTCCTAGCAACCCCATGGACTGCAGCCCACCAGGCCCCTCCGTCCATGGGATTTTCCAGGCAAGAGTACTGGAGTGGGTTGCCATTGCCTTCTCCAATATATGCGTTAGTATACTGTATTGGTGTTTTTCTTTCTGGCTGTAAAGTAAGGAATGAGTTGTGTACTTAAACCACAGAGAACAGTCTGCGTTCTTTCCTGTGTCTAAGAGGCAAATGCTTCAATCAAGGGACTGAATGAGTACTACTGAGTGGTGTGCTAAGATCATGGAGGGGAGAGGTATATGCTAAATTTCGACACAGGCAAGGGCTAGTTCATTAAGGTATTACAGATTTTTGTTAAGGAATTCTGTCTTTGCTCAAAGTATCATGGGAGAGGACTGAAGCCTTTAAGCAAGGAAATGGCACTATAAGACTTAAAAAAATTTAAATATCACTGTGGCTTTATTATAGATAGCAGTATATGAGGGAAGATAAATTAGGAGACTATCCTAATCTCTCACGTCCCAGGTGAGAGATGCATTTGAACTGTGGTGCTGGAGAAGACTCTTAAGAGTCCCTTGGACAACAAGGAGATCAAACCAGTCACTCTTAAGGGAAATCAACCCTGAATACTTGGAAGGACTGACACTGAAGCTGAAGTTCCGATATTTTAGTCATCTGATGCGAACAGCTGACTCATTGGAAAAGTCCCTGATACTGGGTAAGATTGAAGGCAGAAGGAGAAGAGGGTGTCAGAGGACGAGATGGCTGGATGGCATCACCAGTGCAATGGACATGAACTTGGGTAAACTTCAGGAGATGGTGAGCAACAGAGAGGCCCGGTGTGCTGCAGACCATGAAGTCTCAAAGAGTCAGACATGACTGGCGACTGAACAACAACAACAGGTGAGAGATGAGATGACTTTGATTAGAAAGGGGGTGGTAAAGATAGGATGGATTTGGAAGTAATAGCAGGCTAAACACAGTATAGGTTTGTAATTGGATAAATGGATGTTCTTCTTTGTTCTACTGACACAATACACAAAAATAGTAGTATAGTAATGTTTTACACTTATAGTATCCTTCCAGGGAAACAGTTTCTTTATTCCACCATTAGGAACTTGTGGTCTACTATACAAAAAACAATGTATTTAGAGCTCTGGTTGTCAAAAGTCAACTGTAACATAGGTTCTACCTTTAAGAAGTTCATGGTCTTATAAAGGGGATATAGTATTCCTGCAATTTTGACAACGATTCTGTAAGGTAGGTAATATATTTCCCATTTTATAGCAGCAAATACTGAAACCTCGAGTGCTTGTTAAATGTGTCTCAGCTAAGGTAGGGCAGGCACTTCCACCCTAGTTCTCTTTTCATGATTTACCAGTGCTTTGTTTGGTCTCAGAATGAAAAAGGATGCTCTCCAGATCCCTGATGATCCCTTCTGGGATGCACCAATGCTCTCCAAAGGCATCTATCTAATAAGCAAGATATCAAGCAGTCCCTTTGGGAGGTGTTACATTTTAGTTGTAGGTCAGCAGCACTTTGTGTGATCTATCTTTCCCAGTGAACAAAATAAATAGAGTAAACCCTTTCCCTCAGGATTCAAATCCCTGCCCAAGTGACTATAAGTTTAGATGATAATTCTATGAACCAAAAATGGTTACTCAGAAAAATAACGTAGCTTTAAATTCTATCATTGAAGCAAGAGGTGGAATGGGGAATAACAAGCCCACCCCACAGGGCCCAGGCTTAGAAGGAGATAGGGGCCATGCATGGGTGATACAAAGCCTTCCTATGAAAACCTTGCTATTCAAGTGTGGTTCTTGGACCGGCAGCATCAGCATCACATGAAAGTTTATCAGAAATGGAGACTGATTCTCACGGCAGACTGACCAAATCAGAATCTGCATTTTAACAAGATTCCCCAGTGATTCGTATACACAATGAAGCTTGAGAAGTACAGACAAAAAAGTATACCAAAGGAAATCTCACCCCTGGTAGTCCAAATGACCAAATTCTACCAGTAATACCAGTATTCTTTCTATTTATTACAGTTTTGGTCTTCTTGGAGTCTTTTGTAAAAATGAAAATCTCTCTGATTTTGAAACAGACCGAAAGTGATGAAAAGGCATGCTATATGGAGTCAGATATATCTGGGGTGGCATCCCAGCTCTAAATCAAAGGAATGAGTTTTGGCACATTGCTGAGATTCACTGAGACTCAGTTTGCCTCACTCCAAAATAAGGAAAATAAGCTAATTTTGTCAAATCTAAAATAGTGGGGCTAGGACAAAAAAAAAAAAGTAGTGGATGCTAAAGTTCACTGTATTTATTTTTATAGAATACAATTATTGTTGCTTCTATTATTATCAAGAATAATTATATTTTTCACTCATTCATCCAATCAGTCCAACAGCTGTATAATGAGAACCTACTCTGTACCACATCCTGCCCTATGTGCTAGGGATAAAGATGTGAAGAAAATAGCTGTTCATGCTTTCAAAGAGTTCTCATGCCTGTAGTGAAGAAGACAAGATATTATTTAATCATCAGTGTCCTAAAAGAGGGAAAAAGCAATGTTAGAACTCAGATCTCTCAGAATTTAGGTCACAGAATCATGAATTCTCACCATCATAAATTCGAAGGACATGTGTGTTTTGATGAAAAGCATAGTAAGTCTATAGCCAGACAGGCTGGTTGGAATACTGATTGTACCTCTTCACCCCATAAGCAAAAACCCTAAATCTTTCTAAGACTTAATGTTCTTATTTGTAGTAACATCTATATGACCGAACTTAACTGAGCATAAAAGATGTGAAAAGGCTAAGTAAACTAAGTTTTTGGTCATTCATTCAAACATTCAAATGCCTATTCTGTCAAGGATACTGTAGTCTCCCTGGGAATATAAGGATGAAAAAGATTCCATTGCTGTCCTCAAGGAGCTTTCAGTCAATTACAAAGTTTTAATAAAATGCTCAAGGGAGAAAGCCTAAGGTATGTGTGATGGAATAAGAGAAGAACAATACCTTATTTGGAGGGGCTTGGATGGGGAGGCTCAGAAGAGCCAACTTGGAAAAATGTACTGCCTAAATTAAAATGTTTTCAATATTTGGTATCAAGAATAAAGAAAATTTGCAAGAGAAGAAAAAGAAGAAATGTATTGAGCAAGAAGAAGGAGTATTTTGAGTTAACAATGTCCAATAAAGCAAAATGAACACTAATAATAATAAATTGCTAATGTTTATTGAACACTTTTATTGAACACTTATTAAGGGCCAGGCATACTGTTAAATGCTTTATATACTTTGACACATCAATTCTACCTGTATTGGTTTACTGTTGTGGTCGTGCCTGGAAATTTATGATACTCTCCCATCTTTTGACTCCTTCTGCTATCTTCCAACCACGAAATACTAGATTTGTCTGCCAAGTTTCAAGATAAACACTATTGGTCCTAATTTAACTTGCTTCCCTCCTGCCTTTCCCATAAGTACTTTTTGACGCCCACCCCACCTCCAGCTCTATCGATATGGATTCCATATTTAGATGTACTATTCATTTTTCTCATATTTAAAAATGGTCCAAGAAATGTGTCTTTCAGTGCAGTAATTCCTGTTTTAAAACCCCTAGTTGAGCCAAGAACTCTATTTCCTCTTTAGAGAGATTCTTATGCAGATAAGAGTTTAGACTTAAGCAACACAGAGACATTTATAAAATCTAAGAGCTCTAGGGCACACCAGAGCCTTACATTGCTACCCCAGCTCCAACAGTATGGATGGAGGTACAAGAGATGATTAGATTTCAATTCAAACAATTTTTATATAAACTGTGGTTCATGGGCCCACAGGAAAAAACATCCCTGGATGTAACAATAGAAAATGTTGCTGTCAATTTCATTCAAAGGGAAAAAGGCTCCAAATTGTCCCTCTCTATACATCCTTAAAATACATGATAAAATGTGTGGTTTCAGTGTCTTCACAAATAAATGAAGATGTGATTTCAGGGAAATTTATTTCTAAGTTCTTTTTCTTTTTTTGAATAAAGTTCTTAACTAGGTCATTCTGGCTGCTTGACTTTCAACTAGCTTCAAAAAAATACTTCTTTGATTTTGAAAATTGGGCAATGAATATTTTATCAGAACAATTGAATTAGGATGTATCCATGTGATCCAGAACTGCTACTAACCTCAGAACGAGAGATAATCAAAAGTCTTGTGCCTCTCATCAAAATGTAAGATCTGGATATAAGTCTTTTGAGTTGTAAGTCCTCTAATCATACACCTTGCTATTTCATGTCTTCCTGTTTTTGCTCATGTCCTCTCACCTACTTCAAACCTCACCCTCCTCTTCTTCACCTGACTTAAATAGTCTTCAAAAGTCAGTTCAAGTGGCACATCCTCTAGGAAGCCATTCTTGATTCCCACCTCTATCCACATTCTACAAGACTAAGTTAAGAATCCATATTCTTCCCATAATCCTTGCGTTGACTTCTGTCACAGCACAAATGGTCCTATATTATTACTGTTTGAAAGACAATGTGCTAACCATGAGAAGATGAGGGAACAGAATATCCATGAATTATGTGAAGATCAACAACTTTCACATTAGGAATCAAATTAGTAGAAAAGATACCCACACTAACTTATCAGGGTAACTTATATACTCATTTCAAACATAATTCAATATTAAAACTCATAGCCAAGTTCTCTAGCTCATTAATAAATAAAATAATTAGATTGGCAAAATTCCTGATGTCAATGAGAAATAACTTTCAATATGTAAAGTATTGGTAATGGCTAAGGCCAGTCTGCATCTCAAGATCTTTTCTCTGTCTTTTTTCTTATCTATTCTATACCCTAGGGGGTACCAGTATGAAATACAGCCCCAACAGTGTTCTTTGGCCTGCCAAAGGGCCTGAATCCCAGACTGAAATGCTTGGACTCTGCTTATAGGTAGATATGACCCAAACAATGCCATTTTTAAAGATTCTGGGAGAAACAAGATCTACATAAGATATATACCCAACCTGTTCCTAACAATTTAGCAGTTCATGAAATATAAACTTCATATTTGAGTTTGTGTCTATTTTTATGAGAAAAAGTAAAACAGTTAAATAAGGCCAAATTCTTCACTTAAAGAATGATAAATCCTAGATTTCCATTATTCATGCCTCAGGCAGATCCAGAGTGCTCTGCTTTGTCCTGATATATAAAAAGGAAACCAAAAATTACCAGTAATTTCACTGGGGGACTAAGGAAAAGTAATTGTGAGAAATACCTCAGGCAGCCCAGTGAATCATTATTGCACACAACTGACTAAAGCTTGAAATTTAGGGTACTTATTTTAATTGAACACCTGAAATGTTGTATTTATACAAAGAAAAAGTGGGAAAGAAATGAATTAATCCCAGCTCTAGCAAAACCACATATCTTTGTGGAAGATCCTCATCTGCAGGGCTCTGTCTTCTATAGCTGAGGCAGCCAATGTCTCAAAGTCTGAAAGTTTACAATATACACTACTGTTTATAGATAGCCAGGTCAGAAAGCTTTGAGGGCCTAAATTAGTCACTGAAGGGGAGGGGTGGGGCTCTCAACACTATTTTTATTTTATTTTATTTTTTTAAATTTTATTTTATTTTTAAACTTTACATAATTGTATTAGTTTTGCCAAATATCAAAATGAATCCATCACAGGTATACATGTGCTCCCCATCCTGAACCCTCCTCCCACCTCCCTCCCCATACCATCCCTCTGGGTCGTCCCAGTGCATTAGCCCCAAGCATCCAGTATAGTGCATTGAACCTGGACTGGCATCTAACGAGATGTCAACACTATTTTTAGAAAGGAACAGAATTAACACTCTATGCCTGGGGTTGGAGTAGAGTTTGGTTTCCAGGGAGGTGTCAGACCTGGTGAGAAATGAAGATCTGATCTCAGGAGAAGTAAAAGAGGCAACAGGTAAACAACTAATCTTCAGAGTCTGCCTTATCCTTAGCTAATTAAACTCAAGCATGGTATATGTGTCTGAGAATGGGGAAGTAGGGTCAAGTAGAAATTCCCTCATTGTATAGGACCGTTTTAAGGCCCTGAAAGGGGCCCAGGTAATGTGGTTAAAGAATGTCAGCAAGTAAAACAAATTTAAGATTAATCACTGCACATGAAAACTTCTAAAATATTAAGATTTACACATGAAAACCCTTGATAGAAAATTTCCCAAATTTCATTAGCAACAATAAACCACAACATTAAACTACATTTTTAAAGAACCATCAATAACAACAACAACAGCAGCAACAAAATAGAACAACCATTTTAGAGGAAAGACTAAATAAGCTTTCTATTCTCTTTTTTAAGAAAATGATACTATAGAATCATAGGCATATAATGAGAGTGTCAGAGTGTACAGCCAAAAATAAGGGGAAAATTTATTACAGAAATAGGTTAGAAAGCTAAGTAATAAAAACATTATGGCATTTAAAAATATTCTGTAATATCTGTAACATTTTAAAATAATTTAATAATTTATCAGCTTTAAAATTTATGTGATGTTTTATTATTCTAAGTCAATTCTAGCTTTCATATCTATATTTGTATTTGTAATGTCAAGAAGAAACAGTTAGAACTAGACATGGAACAATGGACAGGTTCAAAATCGGGAAAGAAGTACAACAAGGCTGTGTATTGTCACCTTGCTTATTTAATGTATATGCAGAGAACATCATGTGAAATGCCAAGCTGCATGAAGCATAAGCTGTAATCAAGATTGCTGAGAGAAAGATCACCTTCAGATATGTAGATGATACCACTCTAATGGCAAAAAATGAAGGACTAAAGAGCCTCTTGAGAGTGAAAGAGAAGAGAGAAAAAGCTGGCTTCAAATTCAACATTCAGAAAACTAAGACCATGGCATCTGGTCCCATCACTTCATGGCAAATAGATTGGGGAAAAGTGGAAACAGTGACAGATTTTATTTTCTTGGGTTCCAAAGTTACTGCGGATGGTGACTATAGTCTCAAAATTAAAAGGCGCTTGCTCCTTGGAAGAAAAGCTATGACAAAGCTAGACAACATATTGGAAAACAGAAACATCACTTTTGCTAACAAGGTCCATATAGTCAAAGTTACAGTGTTTTTGTAGTCATGGACAGATGTGATTGTTGGACCATAAAGAAGGTTGAGCATTGCAAAATTGTGGTGCAGGAGAAGATTTTTGAGAGTCCCTTGGACAGCAAGGAGATCAACCAGTCAATCCTAAAGGTAATCAACCCTGAATATTCATTGGAAAAATTGACACTGAAGCTCCAATACTTTGGCCATCTCATGTGAAGAGCTGACTCATTGGAAAAGATCCTGATGCTGGGAAAGACCAAGGACAGAGTAGCAGGGGGTAATAGACGATGTGATAGTTGGATGGCATCACTGACTCAATGGGCATGAGTTTGAGCAAACTCCAAGAGATTGTGAAGGACAGGGTAGCGTGGCAAGCTGCAGTCCATGGGGTTGCAAAGAGCCTGACACTATTTAGTGACTGAACAACAATAATAATGTTATATTGTCATAAGCAATCCATCAAACTGAATAAGAATGAGGTCCCACAAACTTGGATATATCCCTGCTCACATGCATTCATCACTTGCAATGTCATATTTGCCACTGCCTAGCCCAGACTGAGAGGGGCATGGCAACCCACTCCAGTATTCTTGCCTGGAGAATCCCACGGACAGAGGAGCTATGGGCTACGGTCCATAGGGCTGCAAACAGTTGGACACAACTAAAGCAACTTGGCATGCAGCATGCAGCCCAACCCAGCTAGAATCCTTCTCATCCCTTCTGCACCAAACCAGAGACTAGAGGATAGCAGCATCCACAGAGCAGCCTGGTATAGTGCAAAGGGTGCAGGGTTTCTGTCAAATGGAATTGAGCTGGAATCCAGCTTCTTTCACTACTACTAGCTCATCTTTTCCTTATCTTTGAAAAAAGTAGGGCTCTATGACCCTTGGCAAATTCTTTAACCCCAGCGAGCTGGTTTCCTTCCCCCAAGAGAATAAGGGACAGATGAGTTACCATTTGCAAAAGAAGCATTTGATAAACTGCAAATTGTTAGACATAGAAGTATTAGGAGCAAATAATTTGGCTAAAGCCACAAGTGGTAGAATTCATATTTGGAGTCCAGATCTTTCTGGACCAAGGCACATACCTGTTCCTATTATAACTTGATACCTCTTAAAAATAATCACACCATGCCTGTGCCACACTCATGTTGATAGACAGGATGTATTTTATTCATGAAGTCACAATGTAACCTTTATATTTCTTTTATTCCCCTCAATCAAACAGTCTTGCTACCATTCCTGAAGGGCACAGTCTTACACCTCAGCTCATGTGTTGACATCATATGGGAAATAAATGGATTACCCAGAACTGCTCGTTTCAAGTGCACCAAGCTTTAGATAGTACTTAGAGGGCTATTTTTAACATCTATATCTTTCAGAAATATATACTGATCTGTTCATGGAATAAATTAAACAATATGGGATTTGTTTCAAAATAAGACAGTGGGAGAGGGGTTAGGAGGAAGTCGGTAGTGATAAAAATGAAAAATGATTGGCCATGAACTGATCATTGTTGAACCTGGATTATGAGAACATGAGGGCCATTACACTATTTATGTTTGCTTTTCTATAAAGCAGAAATTTTCTAGAGTCAAAGTGGAAAAGAGTTACTGAATACCACCCTAGATGCATATGGGCTTTACTTCAGCCCATTCTCACTTTGCATCTTAGCATTTATTGCTTGCTCCATTTATTTTCACTTTTTGAGGTAACTGTAAAAGCCAAATATCATTTTGGTGTGGCAACATTAATAAGAAGAACAATAGTCTCCATTTTATTAAGTACTTGTTCTGTGCCTGTCCGAGTACAAAGTAATTTGCTTTCACTGTCTCACTTGATCTTTGCTAGAATTTTATGAGGTAAGCATTAGTAATTATGGATAAAAAAAACAACAAGGTTCAAGGCGATTAAGTAACCCAAAGTCAACATTAAGTTATGTGTTCCAATCTTGTACCTTAACTACTATGTTACCTGATTCCCAGTCTCTGCTTTATATTCTAAGAGGATATCAAGCTACAGTAGGCTATTACCTAACTGAAGGAGGAATAGCTCTGCAAAAGTGAAGGAAACAGCCTTAAGTTCTCTCTGATATCAGATGCCAAATCTGAAGAAAACGCATTGCATGTTTTATACATGCTGTGTTGTGCAAGGCCAGAAGGATTCACATCTTTTATGAGCTTAAATCCAAAATAAGAGAATACAAATGTCGACAGATGTAATGAAGCATTTATTTTTTGACATAAGAAGAAAGAGAATATAACAACAATAAAACAAGCAGCAGGGAAAAGAAAGAAAAAGCACTGACTGAACACTGACTGTAGTCAGCACTTGACATATGCAGTGTAATACCGTTTACAACTCCAAGTCTTCCAGACAGAGGTGGACCTCATTAAGGAATACATGGATGTTTGGTTCTGCTGAGCACCTTACAGGTGGACCTGAGAAGGAATGAGGGCTAGGACTTGGAAAGAGCTGAATGTTCTGCAAAACAGAGGGAGCTTTTGGAATTTGAAAAGGAAGCATAATCTTAGAGGGACTGGGGAGGTACCAGCAGAGGATGAAAAACCATAAGAGACAATGTGGACAGAAGGGGAAAAAGTCTGTGGTGGCAGACTATCTAATGGACTATATTTTGTTACTGACTTTATCACCACATAAAAACTTTGAGCAACTTGCCTATGAACCTCACAGCATAAGTAAATGAATTCACAGATTTATGTTTGAGTAAAGGGGGAAACATTCAATTTTGAGCTAGCCATATGACTACAAAGCTAGATAGTCCCCCCAAATTCCAGGTGAATAAGTTTGACTTCTGATATACCATTTTCAAACAAAGCAGTAAAATAATTTTTAGTTGTCCCAGAATACTGAAAACCTAGCATGTCCTTCTCATTGAATTGGGTCAGCTGAAGAGACTCATCTGGTTTACTTTAGGCAGGAAGGAGTTGTGTCATTTCTCATCCACAGCCTTACGAAACTGCTTTGTGTTGAGATCATTTCCTCCACCTAGGTATATACATACTAACATAGGTTTTTTTGTTTGTTTGTTTGTTTTGTCTTAACCAAACTTCCAAGTCATTCTGGTCAAAGAGATTTTTATAAGATACCGCTGCACAGTTCTTTATAAGCTGCCACAGGGCTGATGTATGTATTTGATAAATTACCTAGAGAGTTGAATTCTAGATCAGACATCCCAGACTACAAGAACTCAGAGTCCATTACAATTAAAACCTTATCTCTTACAGTCACCTTTCCAATAGCATTCTCTAACAGTTATAGAGTTTCTTTACATTTAGACAGAGGTGGCCTAACTTTTCCTTTAAAGAACCTGATGATAAATATTTCAACTTTGTGAGTTGTTGTCTCTGTTGGCGGGCTACAGTCCATGGGGTGGCAAAGAGTCAGACATGACTGAGTAACTAACACTTTCACTTTAGTCTCTGTCACAACTATTCACCCATGCCATAGTAGTACAAAATCAACCACAGACAATTTGTAAACAAACAGTATTGTTGTATTCCAATAAAACTTTATTTACAAAAATAAGTAGTGGGCTGGATTTCGCCCACAGGCCCTAGTTAGCCAACCCCTGACATAGGTTAGTAGAAAACTGCCTCATGCCTTCCTTTGGTAGTTTCATTCCCTCATTTGTCTTTAATGACATTCTTCAGAGTGTTATAGGCCTCAGCTCCAATACCCATGACTTTCTTGAATTTAGTGCATTAATAAGGAGCACTGTGAATTGCCATATTTTGCCACTGTTAGAGCTACTATGATTTATACTAAATGCAAGAACATGCAGATGACATCTGAATTCCCATCCAGGTCAGCAATGTAGCAGTGTAGTAAAACTCCCTTTTGAGTATATCCAGCCTTATAAACAATAAAAGATATTCCTATTGCATATCTGTACCAATCTAGATTTAAACTTGGTATCATTCTTTTTTTCACCTATTCCACAACACTCTATGTTTTTCTGATATGCTCTGCAGTCTTGGAGATACCTATTTCCATTTAGCAGTTCTTTTGTCCCTGACATCCAAGAGAATCACACAGACCTGTTGAGCCTGAAAGCCCTGACGAGACTTTTCCAGTATAAAGATACACCTTAATAGGTGTGGTTCCATTAGAGGCAAATGATCTTAAGAATGGACTTAGTTCTGGCCTAGATTCCTAGAACCCAGGAAGAAGTAGAGGGTGCTATAGATAATAATGGGTAATGTAATCTTTTCAACTAAATAATTTTAAGAACATGTAGGTCTAATATTTTATTAAAACTGTCTATGGCCCAATAAAAACATACTCTCTATATCTCCCAATAAGCTGCAGGTTCATATGTAAATGGAGTTTTGGGGAACTTACCTTAGTTCAGGTTCTTAGCATTTCTTGCATTAATGCCTTATATTGACTTCCCTGTCAGTAAGTCCCTTAGACCACAGGAGATCAAACCAGTCAATACTAAAGGAAATCAGTCCTGAATATTCATTGGAAGGACTAATGCCAAAGATGAAGCTCCAATACTTTGGCCACCTGATGTGAAGAACAGACTCATTGGAAAAGACCCTGATGCTGGGAAAGATTGAAGGCAGGAAGAGAAGAAGATAACAGAAGATGAGATGGTTGAAAGGTACCACTGACTCAATGGACGTGAGTTTGAGCAAGCTCCAGGATTTGGTGATGGACAGGGAAGCCTGGCGTGCTGCAGCCCATGGGGTTTCAAATAGTTGGACATGACTGAGCAACTGAACTGATCTGATCTACCTGTTACTAGCTTTCTCTCTCTGATTTATTTTTCCTTTCTATATCAGGGAGAATAAAGTGCTGCACTCAGTGTAGCAGCAAATTTGGAAAACTCAGCAGTGGCCACAGGACTGGAAAAGGTCAGTTTTCATACCAATCCCAAACAAGGGCAATGCCAAAGAATGTTCAAACTACTGCACAATTGCATTCATTTCATATGCTAGCGAGTTGATGCTCAAAATCCTTCAAGCTAGGCTTCAACAATACATGAACCAAGAACTTGCAAATGTACAAGCTGGATTTAGAAAAGGCAGATGAACCAGAGATTAAATTGTCAACATCCACTGGATTACAAAAAAGGCAAGAGAATTCCAGAAATACATCTACTTGTGCTTTATTGTCTATGCCAAAGTCTTTGACTATGTGGATCACAACAAACTGTGGACAATTCTTAAAGAGATAGGAATACCAGACCACCTAACCTGTCTCTTGTAAAACCTGTATGCAGGACAAGAAGCAACAATTAGAACCAGCAAGGAAATCAAAGCAGTCAATCCTAAAGGAAATCAATCCTGAATATTCATTGGAAGGACTAATGATGAAGCTGAAGCTCCAATATTTTTGGTCACCTGATGCAAAGAGCCAACTCATTGGAAAAGACCCTGATGCTGGGAAAGATTGAGGACAGGAGGAGAAGGGAGAGACAGAGGTTGAAATGATTGAAATGGTTGGACTGCATCAATGGACATGAGTTTGAGCAAATTCTGGGAGATAGTGAAAGACAGGGAGAGCCTGGTATGCTGCACTTCATGGTGTCACAAAGATTCAAACACAACTTAGCAACTGAAGAACAACATATTTAGTCTGTTGCTGCTGGACATTGGGTATTTTTCAGCTTGAGGCCATAATAAATAGTGCAGCTATGAGCATATCTTTTGGTCCACATAAAAATACATTTTTGTTGAGTATATTCTGGGAACGTAATTTCTGGGTCACAAGGTATGCACATATTCAGCTTTAGAATTCATTGTCAAAGAGTTTTCCAAAGTAATTGCATCAACATAGAACTTCTTTAATTCATGAAGTATGTTAAGCTTATAGAAAATCTCTATGTAAATACAAAGTTCTGTTATTAACTCAATGCCTCATTTGCACAAGATCATCTTGTTCCATGGCAATTAAAAATAACATCTTTGATTAGATGAAATCAAATATCTACTGGGATTTGCATTTATAATCTAGATGTGTCACACTCTTTTCTCTAATCAAAATTAGATTCTGACATGCTTTCAAATGTGTCAGTGAAAGACAAACATTGGTACGCTGTTTCTAAAAGTATATTTGGTCATACATGTTTGGTGTCATGTCAACACTTTCTTTAGAAATGGCCACGTTTGTCAAGTGATTGAAAATGACATGCAAATTCAATATTTTCTACATCCCCAGTGTACATTTTTCAGTATTCAATTTTTAAAAAATATCTTATCCATTAATCCTTCGAATTTATGTCCTTATGAGGGTCCATGGAGTAAATGGTTCACTTCTTTGGATTAATTATTTTAAACTTTAAATTTGTTATTATACTAATAATATCCAGTGTATAAAAAATGAGTGGAAAAAGAGAAAAAGTATATAGCATAGAGAAGATAAAAATCACTGGTATTCCTACATTTCTTAAAAATTGCTAAAACTTCAGTATATGTTCCTCCAGATTGTTCCTATATGTTCCCATAGATATGTATGTATTAAAAAAATCATATTATACATACATATTACCTGGTTTTAATTTTTATATTCTATAAATCTCTCCATATCAGTGTACATAAATTTTAATGGTCAAACAAAATTGCATACCATATTAACAAGTATTTATCACTTCAATCAAAAGATCAATTCTAATTCTTTCACAAATATTATGAAAGCACAAAATGCCCACAGCATTTGGTTAGGTACTGGCAGCATGTCTTTGGGAAGAATATCACTTTAAAGACAAGTTGATCTGAATTTGAATCCTGGACCAACCATTATGTAGCTGTGTTATCTGGAACCAGTTACTTGATATATCTAAGCTTAAGTTTACTCATCAATAAATAGAATGAAAAATGTCCTTCAGATATTTGTCAAGAGAATTGGATGGGATAACGTATAAGAAAATACTTGACATGGTGACTGGCACATAAGAAGTATTCACTAAATTTGCTTGAATCTGAATCTGTGGGAAGCACAACTATTAAAAGAACTTTCCACTATCATTCAGAACTCATAATCTGACAGCAGACTGGGGTAGTTACACAAATAAGTAAGAGGAAGAAATCCATTTTCATTGATAAAATGCCTACTATGTGTCCCAGCCATGCTGTATACTTTCATTTCTACTGTAGAAGGCATTACTTCATAGGAAGAATGAAATTATCCCTGGAGCAAGATACTCCCATCCCTGTATGAGACACTTCGAAGAAGCTTTTTCTTATAGAGAATCCTGGAAAGATTGTTGAGTCAGTAGTTAAAAGATCTTGCTCAGAATCTGATATGCCACTCTGGGCTCCTGAAGCCCTCTAATCATAGATTTCTGTCTAACATAACAGTTTTTTTTTCCTAACATAACGCCTTTTTCAGTGGAGCAGCACAAGAACAAGACTCAACTACAAAAGACCCAGAAGTGGCTGAATTAAGTTTAAAGGTAGCTAATACATATTTACTGAGCAGGTGTTCTTTCTCAGGTTTCTAACTGGGCCTGAGAGATAGAATAAACCTAATTTTACTCTCAAAAACTTCATAGTTTAGTGGAAAAAGTAGGATTATACACAAACATTACATTGTAATATGAATAATACAATAATGGAGTTGTTGTGGGCTGAAAGTGGGAACGCTATTTCAAGCAAGATGACATCATGTGCAGAAACATGGGGCATATCCAAATAGGTGATTCTTGGGGGTTTATGGAAATATGCAGAAATTCTATTTGGAGCAAAATCAAATAGCCTAAATGTCTCTCTCATATACATATATACGCCTATATACAAATTCATGTATGTATATATATGCATGTATATGTGTATATGTATGTGTATTAATATATGTATATATAACAAGAAAAGTTAACTTATTTGAGAATATATTGAAGTCTACAAAGTCATACTTCTTATGAGCAAGACTGTGTACATTGGAATGTGGTTAATGGTATAATTTATTTTATACAACATTAAAGACATATAGAAAGCCTTCCCAAGAGATCAACACAAAGAAATAGAGGAAAACAATAGAACAGGAAGGATTAGAGATCTCTTCATGAAAATTAGAAATACTAAGGGAACATTTCGTGCAAAGATGGGCAAAATAAAGGACAGAAATGGTATGGACCTAACAGAAACAGAAGATATTAAGAAGAGGTAGCAAGAATACACAGAAGAAGTATAAGAAAAATTTCTTCATGTCCCAGATAACCACGATGGTGTCATCACTCACCTAGAGCCAGACTTCCTGGAGTGTGAAGTCAAGAGGGCCTTATGAAGTATCACTACAAATAAAGCTAGTGGAGTTGATGGAATTCCAGTTGAGCTATTTCAAATCCTAAAAGATGATGCTATGAAAGTACTGCACTCAATATGCCAGAAAATTGGGAAAACTCAGCAGTGGGCACAGGACTGAAAAAGATCAGTTTTCATTCCAATCCCAAAGAAAGTCAATGCCAAAGAATGTTCAAACTATCACACAATTGCACTCACCTCACACACTAGCAAATACTCAAAATTCTCCAATCTAGGCTTCAACAGTATGTGAAACAAGAACTTCCCCATGTTCAAGGTGGATTTAGAAAAGGCAGAAGAACCAGAGATAAAATTGCCATCATCTGTTGGATCATAGAAAAAGCAAGAGAGTTCCAGAAAAACATCTATTTCTGCTTCATTGACTACACTAAAGCCTTTCACTGTGTGGATTACAACAAACTGTGGAAAACTCATAAAGAGATGAGAATCCCAGGCCATCTTACTGGCCGCCTGAGAAATTTGTATGCAGGTCAGGAAGCAAAAGTTAGAACTGGACATTGAACAATGGACTGGTTCCAAATTGGAAAAGTGGTATGTCAAGGCTGTATACTGTCACCTTGCTCCCAGGCCAAAATACTGGAGTGGGTAGCCTTTCTTTTCTCCAAGGGATCTTTCCAACCCAGGGATTGAACCCAGGTCTCCCGCATTGCAGGCAGATTCTTTACCAGCAGATCCACAAGGGAAGCCCAAGAATACTAGAGTGAGTAGCCTATCCCTTCTCCAACGGATCTTCCTGACCCAGGAATCAAACTGGGGTCTCCTGCATTGCAGGCAGATTCTTAACCAACTGAGCTATTAAAGAAGCCCAACTTATATGCAGAGTACATCACATGAAATGCTGGATGGATGAAGCACAGGCCACAATCAATATTGCAGGGAGAAATATCAATAACATCAGATACGCAGATGATACCACCCTTATGGCAGAAACCAAAGAGGAACCTCTTGATGAAGAGCCTCTTAATGAAGGTGAAAGAGGACAGTGAAAAAACTGGCTTGAAACTCAACATTAAAAAAAATGAAGATCATGGCATCCAGTCCCATCACTTCATGGCGAATAGATGGAGAAACAACGGAAACACGGACAGACTTTATTTTCTTGGTCTCCAAAATCACTGCAGATGGTAACTGCAGCCATGAAACTAAAAGATGGTTTCTCCTTGGAAGAAAAGCTATGACAAACCTAGATCAGTTCAGTTGCTCAGTCGTGTCCGACTCTTTGCGACTTCATGGACTGCATGCACCATGCCAGGCTTCCCTGTCCATCACCAACTCCTGGAGCTTGCTCAAATTCATGCCCATCATGTTGGTGATGCCATCCAACCATCTCATCCTCTGTCATCCCTTCTCATCCCGCCTTCAATCTTTCCCAGCATCAGGATCTTTTCCAATGAGTCAGTTCTTTGCATCAGGTGGCCGAAACATTGGAGTTTCAGCTTCAGCATCAGCCTTTCCAATGAATATTCAAGACTGATTTCCTTAGGATTGACTGGATAGAACTCCTTGCAGCTCAAGAGATGCTCAGAGTCTTCTCCAACACCACAGTTTAAAAGCATCAATTCTTCAGTGCTCAGTGTTCTTTATAATCCAACTCTCATATCCATACATGATTACTAGAAAAACCAGTTTTGAGTAGATGGACCTTTGTTGGTAAATTAATGTCTCTACTTTTTAATATGCTGTCTAGGTTGGTTCTAGCTTTTCTTCCAAGGAGCAAGGATCTTTTAATTTCATGGCTGTAGTCACCATCTGCAGTGATTTTGGAGCCCAAAACAATAAAGTCTGTGACTGTTTCCATTGTTTCCCCATCTATTTGCCATGAAGTGATGGGACCAGATGCCATGATTTTAGTTTTCTGAATGTTGAGTTTTAAGCCAGTTTTTTTCATTCTCCTCTTTCACCTTCATCAAGAGGCTTTTTAGTTCCTCTTTACTTTCTGCCATAAAGGTGGTGTCATCTGCATATCTGAGGTTATTGATATATCTCCCAGCAATCTTGATTCCCAGCTTGTGCTTCATCCAGCCCATTTCCCATGATGTATTCTGCATATAAGTTAAATAAGCAGGGTGACAATATAAAGCCTTGAAGTATTCCTTTCCCGATATGGTTTTTCCAGTGGTCATGTATGGATGTGAGAGTCGGACTGTGAAGAAAGCTGAGCGCCAAAGAATTGATGCTTTTGAACTGTGGTGTTGGAGAAGACTCTTGAGAGTCCCTTGGACTACAAGGAGATCCAACCAGTCTATTCTAAAGGAGATCAGCCTTGGGTGTTCTTTGGAAGGAATGATGCTGAAGATGAAGCTCTAATACTTTGGCCACCTCATGTGAAGAGTTGACTCATTGGAAAAGACACTGATACTGGGAGGGATTGGGGGCAGGAGGAAAAGGGGACGACAGAGGATAAGACGGCTGAATGGCATCACCAACTCGATGGACATGAGTTTGAGCAAGTTCTGGGAGTTGGTGATGGCTAGGGAAGCCTGGCGTGTTGCAGTCCATGGGGTTCCAAAGAGTCGGACATGAGTACGTGACTGAAGCGAAAGATGTATATGTAAAAAAAAAAAATCTTTTAACACAATATTCTTCAAACGTCATTTTATCTTATCAGATTTTAAGTCTGAAACTCAGATTGTATCAATTCCCACTCTGTCAAGTAATACTTTTGATATTTCTCCCTTTTTGCCTAGGAAAATGTCTAGGTTTCAAAAACTCAGTCTACTAGGTCTGAAAGAGAAAATCAAGTACAATCACTTTATTTTGAAACCCCTGGAAGGAAAGCACTTGCCAAAAATCCCAGAGCAAATTGGAGTTGAGCTGGTCCTGGAATGCAAGCTGCCTGACATTCTGGCTTATATTCACAACTGATGCAATATCAGATATTCCTGCATCTCTATGCCCCTAAAAATGACTACACCAGAAGTCCGAAATTCATAAATAATCCCTACTCTGTTTCCAATTGACACAGCTAAGAATTCCTTTAAATATGCTCTAAAAGCATGGTTTTAAATAATCTTTATCATTTAGCATAATGTCTTAAGGTCAGGTCCAGAAGAAAATCTCAGATAAGAGATCTAAGTTTAGAAAATATCTATAAGATTAACACATGCGTATTATTCAGACCTGTCTCTTTTGCACATAACTGAAGCCCACTCCCAGTTTTCAAGATAAGAATATTCACTGGCTCTTAAAGTTAGGAAGAACAAGTTGAAGAACTAAATCAGAGACACAAACAATGCCCTCAGAACTCTTTCAGCTCTTTCAGATTCTGTCTCTACTCATGTGCTGTCTCTGTATTACCCTCAGGCTGTCAGTCTCATTCATGACAAAGGACATAGAACTGCCAACAGCTCCAGGGTTCTATCCTTTATGGCATATACTTCAAAGAGAAAGAGGGACTTCTCCCTCCCAGCTTTAGAACAGAAAGTACCTACCAACCCCTCCACCATGCGTCCCTTGCACACTCTGAACTTATCACTGTGGCCAAGGGGATGAGGACGTGTAATAGGCCAGGGTCAAATTTCAGTCTCTGTGAAGGGAAGGATGGGAAATCACAACTTAAGACCTCATCAGAATCACAAGGCATAAACAAAGAACTATCTTCAAAGGTAAGAAGATACCATGATGAGAAGGGAGGAAAGAATGCTAGCAAACTAAAACAGCAGATGTCCTCTACAAATGGTATTTAAGATGAAGGTTATTTAAACTGAAACAGGGATTGGAAATAGAACATATTTAAGACTGAGGTAGGAGAATTAAAATGCATGCTGTTTAAGATGGATTTTGGTTGGAACTTGTAAGATGGAAGGATGATAAGACACATGGGGAGTTAAAATTAAGTAAATTTAAGGTAATTTGAAAATACGGTTAACAGTCAAGAGATAGGAATAATATGTAAGATCAGTCTAGGGTATTTGAAGTGAGGATATATATGCTTGATCAATATTTATAATAAAAATTGTTAAAATGAAAAATAATATTTATAAAATAATTAAAAATTGGAATCTCTTGAGTTCCTTCAATAGGTATGTTATTGTATTAAAATTTACACATATACAATGTAAATTAATACTTACTTTAGACCTGACAATAGGTACTATATCCATTTTAAAAATGATACCTAAAGTTATATATCTAAATGGCTGAGGCAGAATTTAAACCTAGTCCTGCCTGACTTCAAAGCCCATTCTCTGAAATACTGTGTTACATGAGGGGATTTTTCATGGAAAATATTTATAACTTAGGAAGGGATTTTGATATAGCAGAGGAGTAGCAGTGATATTTGAGATAAAATTAGATCATATAAGATGGAGAAAATTATTTTATTAGTATGAGGTATTTAAAATGTGGAATACTTCAGGCTTCCTGGTGGCTCAGACGGTAAAGTGTTTGCCTGCAATGCGGGAGACCTGGGTTCAATCCCTGGGTCGGGAAGATCCCCTGGAGAAGGAAATGGCAACCCACTCCAGTACTCTTGCCTGAAAAATCCCATGGACAGCGGAGCCCAGTAGGCTACAGTCCACGGGGTCACAAAGAGTCGGACATGACTGAGTGACTTCACTTCACTTCACCAGTAGAAACTGGACCATGCCTCACCATCTCTGAGTAGGTGCAAGCATTCCCTCAAGAGCTGAGCATAGGGCAGGAAGTGCCCACACCTTCTGGAAAAGGTGTGATGTGACACTATAGAAAGTGTTTGGACACTATAGGTGCTTTCTGGTGGAGAGGAGACTGATACTGGTGTGGGATCCACCCAGCAATTTTTTTGGAAAGTAACCACAATCTTTAGAAGGAGTTACTGACATAGACCTATAGATATAGGCACAGCAGGTTATACGGTGGTATTCCTTGATAAATCAACCTACATTTAATACAATTTCTGGCTTTTTCTGAAAAAAGCCATTCATTCCTAGAGGGCCAGCCACTCTCTGTTATTTACATTTTTCAAATTCCTATAGACAGTGTCTGTCTCATTATTCACCACTCCAGTAACATCTGTTGTCAAACTATCCATTTTGGATTTTTTTGCACTCCTTTCTCAAGTGTCCAAATCTAAATTTTATTTCAGAGCCTAAGGAGCACCTCAGAATAATTTTGGAACACAGATTATAGGCAACACTATGGAATCTACTCCAAGCAGATTGGTCACCTCACCTGGCTGCCAGCTAGACCCACACATATGAAACCTTTAACTGGAGAAACCATCTTCCAGTAATACATTTGGTTTCAAACTTAAAATGTTTGAAATAAGAAAATGCTTCCTTTTTTCTTGGCTAGAAACCCCTTCTCAACATAAGACTCTCTGGAGGGAATAATTAAGGAAAAAGAGACTAAGTTGGAAAAATCTAAGATCTTTATTTAAATCCTGGTTCCACCCAGCCTCTGATCTCAAGCTAGAGATAGAATTTTGAAAAATCATCAGTTTAGGCCTTTAAAGACACGACATTTGATAAGAACCCTCAGGGAATGAGATAAAGTGAGAAGAACAGAGGGTCCAGTACAGAACCCCTAGGAACACTAAAATTTAATGGTTGGGCAAAGTATTGACTCCAATGTAGGAAGCAGAACAGAAGAGGTAATACCAGTCAAAGTTATAGACTGACTTTATACAAAGTTTTACATAGTGGTTGTAGTTCTCCACATAGCTGGAAAAAAATAATCATTATTCTTTCAGATTTTTCAGAAATGTTTCATGGGATCATTCAGTTATTCATTTAACATATAGTCCAGGGAGTCTACAAAAAAGCAATAAGAGGAAAAGTAAACATCTTCAAATTAATTGTTTAACTATCATTAAGGAACAGCTTAATTTGGAGGCCACAATAAAGTAGAAATATTTGGCTCAGTCCTTTTTAGGAAAAGGTTATTTATAAAACAAAAATGACTTGCAAGGAAAGAATAAATCTTTCAGTAAATCTACCCAATTCCAAGTTTACTCCATAGAAAAACAAAGCTCGGAGTCTCACTAAGATAGACTCAGTTGCAAAGCCATCTGTATTAGTCACCCACTGCTGTGTAACAAATTACCACAAACTTAGCAGCTTAAAACAATACTCATTTATGAGCTCACAGTTTTGTATATCCAAAGCATGGCATGGCATGGCTGGATTCTCTGTTCTCTCCAAGCTGGGTTGGAGACGTTGGGGAAAATCTGCTCTCAAGCTCATTCTTGTTATTGGCAAAATTCAGTTCCTTCCGGTTGTAGAACTGAGATACCTATTTTCTTGCTGGTTGTCATTTGGGAGCTGCTCTCCTAAAAGTCATCGACATTTCTTGCCACATGGATCCCTCCATTTTCAAATCAATCTACTTCTGCTTCATTGAAAACACCAAAGCCTTTGACTCTGTGGATCACAACAAACTGTGGAAAATTCTTTAAGAGACAGGAAAAACAGACCACCTTACCTGACTCCTGAGAAATCTGTATGCAGGTCAAGAAACAACAGTTAGAACAGGACATGGGACAACTAACTGATTCCAAATTGTGAAAGGAGTTTGCCAAGGCTGTATATTGTCAGTTTACTTATTTAACTTGTATGGAGAGTACATCATGTGAAATGCCAGACGGAATGAAGTGCAAGTTGGAATCAAGATTGCAGGGAGAAATATCAATAACCTCAGATATGCAGATAACACCACCCTTATGGCAGAAAGTGAAGAGGAACTAAAAAGCCTATTGATCAAAGTGAAAAAGGAGAGTGAAAAAACTGGCTTAAAATTCAACATTCAAAAAAACTAAGATCAAGGCATCTAGTCCCATCACTTCATGGCAAATAGATGGAGAAACAATGGAAAGAGTGAGAGACTTTATTTTCTTGGGCTCCAAAATCACTGCAGATGGAGACTGCAGCCATGAAATTAAAAGACTCTTGCTCCTTGGAAGAAAAGCTAGGACCAACCTAGATATCATATCAAAAAGCAGACACATTAAATAAAGACAAAGGTCTGTCTAGTCAAAGCTATGGTTTTTCCAGTAGTCATGTATTGATATGAGAGTTGGACCGTAAAGAAGGCTGAGCACCAAAGAATTGATGCTTTTGAACTGTGGTGTTGGAGAAGACTCCTGAGAGTCCTTTGGACTGCAAGGAGATCAAAACAGTCAATCCTAAAGGAAATCAACCCTGAATTTTCATTGGAAGGACTGATGCTGAAGCTAAAGCTCCAATACATTGTCCACCTGATGAGAAGAATTAACTCATTGGGAAAGACCCTAATTCTGAAAAAGATTGAAGGCAGGAGGAGAAGGGGATGACAGAGGATCAGATGGTTGGATGGCATCACCAACTCGATGGACATGAGTTTGAGCAAGCTCCAGGTGTTGGTGATGGACAGGGAAGTCTGGCATGCTGCAGTCCATGGGGTCACTGAGTCAGACACGACTGAGCAACTCAACTGAACTGACTGATGTTAAATCCTTGTGGTACTTACAATCACTGACATTTTCCACCTCTGACCTCTGGGTGCATGTGTGCTTACTTGCTGAGTTGTGTCTGACTTTTGAGACACCGTGGACTGTTGCCTGCTAGCTTCCTCTGTCCATGAAATTTTTCAGGCAAAAATACTAGAGCGGGTTGTCATTTCCTCCTTCAAAGGACCTTCCTGTCCCAGGGACTGAATCTGTGTCTCCTATGCCTCCTGAATTGCAGGCACATTTTTAAAAATTAATTTATTTTAATTGGAGGATAATTACTTTAGAATATTGTGGTGTTACCCACTGAGTCATCTGACCTCTATACCTAAGTTTAAAATGCTCATGTAATTTGGTCAGGCCCATTCAGATAATCTTCCTATTATAAGGTCAACTGACTTGGGACTTCAACGACATTTGCAAAATCCATTTTGCCATATAACCTAACATAATCATGGAGAGTGCTTTCTAATCAAATTCACAGATTCTCCCTACACTCAAGGAAAGGGAATTATCCAGGACATGTACATCATGAGGGTACAGAGAGTTATGAGGAGTATCTTAGAACTCTGTCAAACACACTATCTTAAACTGATAAAAATTAAGGCAGTCGCACTTTCAAAATTCAGCTCTAGTGCCTTTGGTCTACGTAGGTAGCTCAGTGGTAAAAAGTCTGCCTGCCAATACAGAAAAGGCAGGTTTGACCTTTGGGTCAGGAAGATACCCTGGAGAAGAAAATGGCAACCACTCCATTATTCTTGCCTGGGAAATTCCATGGACAGAGGAGCCTGATGGACTACAGTTCATAGGGTTGCAAAAGAGTTGGACATGACTTAGCAACTAAACAACAGTAACATCTACCTTTTATGTGCTTTTTTGTTCACCCTACTTCCCAACCTAGGTAGGAGTAATTACTTCTAACTTTTCTTAAAACACTTGTAACGTTTTAGTACATTAACTTATTTATACAGCAATCTTTCTTTATAGACTAGGAGCTTCTAGTAACTAGAGATTGGGTCTGATTCACTGCTATACCCTCATGGTCCAGCTTAGGGACTGGCATACAATTGGTGTTCAAAGACTATTGTTGAGTGAATGAAAAAGAAATGGTATCATCCATTGGTTAACCTGGACACTGTCTTTGAAACAACTTAGAGGTGTGGCTGAATAACTGAGTACAAAATATATCGAGACCCATGGACAGTCTTTTATTGTAATAACATTTTTTTTTATCATGCTCTTCTTTTTCTTTTCTCCTTTTGCCGAATACTAACCTTTTATCTTATGTCCTAGATTCCAGTCCTTCCAGCCTCTCCTAGGACACCCTCCATCTGTTATACCCTCTCCCTCATACATTTTCAATCGTATGCCCTCCACTGGCTCTCTCATCTCTCCCTAAAAACATGTTTAATTTCTCTTTAGCCCAAATCTTTTGTTTGATTAGGCTTCCAACGTAAGGTAGACTCCATTTCTTCCATTCCTATGATATTGTTCTAGTCTACCTTTCATCTGGACTAAATGATGTTTCTGCCTCCAATCTTACCCTATTCCAATCCATCCTTCACACCAATGCCAGGGTAAACTGTAAAATACAAACAAAGACATATCATTCTTCTGCTTAAAACTCTTTGATATGTTTTCATCACTTACTGGGTCAAGGCCTACTACTTATTACGGCATTTGAAACTCTGCACAACTTGTATTTCTGAGATATTTCCTGCTATCCTCCTATCTGTTACCCATTACACCCCACTTTTACCTTGATTATATGAGCCTTTGGTAATCTTTGAGCACAGAGCATGTGCTTTTACCATATTCTATATTTTCTCATGTTCTTTCTTCTTCCTCATATCTTCATGGTAGAATTAATTGTAATCTCTTCATGCATATGACTCTATCTTAGCACTGCTCATATAAAAGATGTTTTCCTCTGATTGTGGGCTCTCTGCTGTGTAGTAAGGATTAGTTTCAGAACTAACAAGATAAGGATCCCCTAAAGGAACTATCACTCATGAATTCATTCCCTATCCTAAGTGTTAGCTAAGTGCTGCTTCTGTGTCAGGTACTGTGCTGTGTACTGCCACTGATACAGTTAGGCACATAGCAGATGCTCATGCAGGGACACATATCAGAAAAAAACAGTTTAAGATGAATTAACTCTTCCATTTTTGTCTTGTACCCTCAAAATCAAGCATGGAGCCTGGCAAGCAGGAGTGCTTAATAAATGTTTATGAATCAAAGAGAAATGAATGATCCTACATAGATGGATGAGGCAGCTAAGGCCACCAAACAGGATTGTTTCTTAAGGGTTCTTATTCATACTGCTGCTGCTGCTTCTGCTGCTAAGTCACTTCAGTCGTGTCTGACTCTGTGCGACCCCATAGATGGCAGCCCACCAGGCTCCCCCGTCCCTGGGATTCTCTAGGCAAGAACACTGGTGTGGGTTGCCATTTCCTTCTCCAATGCATGAAAGTGAAAAGTGAAAGTGAAGTCGCTCAGTCGTGTCCGACTCCTAGCAACCCCATGGACTGCAGCCCACCAGGCCCCTCCATCCATGGGATTTTCCAGGCAAGAGTACTGGAGTGGGTTGCCATTGCCTTCTCCGTCTTATTCATACAGTGTCACCATTAATTGACACATTCTTTGAGATGTGATTTTTAAATAATGGTATACCCCCTCCTAAGTCATTAACAATGAGAAAAAAAAAAAACCTGCTAAATTTCAATGAGGAGTTGGAAAATATTATCCACTAATATATCCTTTATGATGATTCTTTCAAAAGCAGCAGAATTACTATAGGTAACTAACTATCAAGTTATGGTATGATATGGCAACTGCCAAGGACATCTTTCCATAAATTTTTCTAAATGGGAGCCTTAGCCCTCTTTACTCGACCCCACCTCATCACCTTCAATCAACTTTAGCTAATAGCAAGAAAAACAATAAAATAAATAAAATGGAATTTTCACATGCTTTAAGGGCAAGAAAGTTAATGATACGTTGCCACTAAAATTTCTCATTTTCTCTTATATCAGAATTTGGCCATAAATGAAACAATGAAAAAAGTTACAGCCTCCTCAAGTGTGCCCAATCAGATAAAGAACACTTAATTAATGAGGCTGCATGGATATTTTCAAATATTCTTCAAACCTGTGCATAGACTCCAAGAAGGGATAATGAATACTAAATTCAGTCACAGGTATTTTAAAGATAAAAGAATTGAGGCTTATAGGAGACAGACTTACTCAAGGTTAAATAATGAATGGAAGGCAGAGTTACACCAGAACCCAAGGTTCCTGCCTCCCACTTTGGTTCCTTTCAAGGCTTTCTAAATTAGAAATTATCAGCCCATAGACTTTCTAAAACTTATTGTGATCATAAAGATAATCTATTTTATTCAGTACCACCATTCAAAGCAGCCAACATAGAAGAATCATATAAGAACAAACTAAATCCTAATGTGGAAGTTTCTTCCAACCCTGGTAATGAGAAATTCAGGAGATGGTATTTTAAAGAAAAGACTACAGAAACCAGTGACAAAAGAAACTCACCCAGCCAGACAATGATACTGCATAATTTGAGAAAAAGGAGAGAATCATGAAAGTGCTTGGATGACAAATGGAAACAAACAAGAACTCCTGGAGATCCTGTTTCATTGCCCAGCTCTTATTAGAGTTCCCAAAGTTTGCTGTATATCTGAGGTGGAGGGAGACTGATTCCAAGTCAGTACTGGGAAGTACCTTTTCACCATAACAGCAGCCAAATGTGGAACAGGCTGCCTGCGAAGTCAGAATTTCCTTCTAATTGGAGACAACCAGACAGAGGCTGGGCATTGCAAAGGAGACTCTACCCATTTGGTGGAAAGGGCTTTGTGAATATACCCCATGATTTCCTGTATCTTTTCCAACCCTGAGATCCTATTACTCCATGGTGGAAGCTTAACATTGAGATGATTTGGGTTTGGATTTGGGGGTTTTCTTGTGTCCCTCAAATTATACCACAAAACTAATTGCCTATACTTCCTCTTCAAATGAATTCAAGTGATTAACTACTTAATAAGGCAATGTATAACATTTATACTTTGTCCTACCTACTTTCAAAGAGAATGGGTTGCCTTTCTGGGTACACAGTGTCCTCCATCAACATTCAGAAGTTGTTTTGTGGAAGTTGCTCAGTAACCTAATGATCTTTTGATGAATCTGTGGCAGAGAAAGTGGTCTCCATGTCCTATTCCTCCGCCATCTTGAAGTGTTCCAGAAAAACATCTACTTTTGTTTTATTGACTATGCTAAAACCTTTGACTGTGTGGATCACAACAAACTGTGGAAAATTCTTCAAGAGATGGGAATACTAGAGCACCTTACCTGCATCCTGAGAAGTCTGTATGCAGGTTAACAAGGAACAGTTAGAACTGGACATGGAACAATAGACTGGTTCCAGATTGGGAAAGGAGTATGTCAAAGCTGTATATTGTCACCTTGCTTATGTAACTTATATACAGAGTACATCATGTGAAATTCCAGGCTGGGTGAAGCACAAGCTGGAATGAAGATTGCCAGGAGAAATAGCAATAACCTCAGATATGCAGATGATATCACCCTTATGGCAGAAAGCAAAGAAGAACTACAGAGCCTCTTGAAAGCAGAAGAGGAAAGTGAAAAAGTTGGCTTAAAGCTCAACATTTAGAAAACTAAGATCATGGCATCTGGGCTCATCACTTCATGGCAAATAGATGGGGAAACAATGGAAACAATGAGAGGCTTTTTTGGGGGGGAGGGGGCTCCAAAATCACTGCAGATGGTGACTGAAGTCATTAAATTAAAAGACACTTGATCCTTTGAAGAAAAACTAGGATCAACCTAGACAGCATATTAAAAAGCAGAGACATTACTTTACCAACAAAGGTCCGTCTAGTCAAAGCTATGGTTTTTCCAGTAGTCTTGTATAGACGTGAGAGATAGACTATGAAGAAAGCTGAGTGCTGAAGAATTGATGCTTTTGAACTGTGGTGTTGGAAAAGACGCTCGAGAGTTCCTTGGACTGCAAGGAGTTCCAACCAGTCAATCGTAAAGGAAATCAGTCTTGAATATTCATTGGAAGGACTGATGCTGAAGCTCCAATCCTTTGGCCACCTGATGTGAAGAACCAACTCACTGGAAAAGACCCTGATGTTGGGAAAGACTTAGGCAGGAGAAGAAGGGGACGATAGAGGATGAGATGGTTGGCTGTCATCACCAACACGATGGACATGAGTTTGAATAGGCTCTGGGAGTTGGTGATGGACACGGAAGCCTAGCGTGCTGCAGTCCATGGGGTCACAAAGAGTCAGACACGACTGAGTGACTGAACTGAACTGAACTGTTACAATACATGCTGGATGTTGGGGTGGGAGATGAGGGTTCTAGGAGTCAGTATATCATGGACCCAGTCATTAACGATGGTCTGGGTCTTCTAAGGTGCTCAACTATACAATGGACTCTCTGTAGTTGTTCTATGTACCTGATATTATCAAAGTCAAAGTAACTTGCTGAATAGTATGACACATCTGAATATGTATGACTTTACCATCTTGCTATAGGAAATGTGCATAATCTTCTTGGCTAATATCAGTTGAATGCCTTCTCTGTGGCAGGTACTGAAATAAGGTATTTCCTGGCAGAATCAGCCCACCAGAGTTGGTAACTTTATTTCTTCAGTTTTAATAAGATGTTAAGTATATTTTCCTAGATCACCCAGCTAAAAAGTGGTTACAAATACAGGCAGCCTTTTGTCAAAGCTTTGTGTTGAACCACTATCCTTTCTCTCTTTCTAATGCATATGCATATATGTATGCATACATACATCTATCTGATGTCTTGACATACAGAGATAAGAGCACACAATTTAGAGACGGGTGGATCGGTGTCTCATTTAGCTTCTGCCAGGCTTGATTGACTTCAAAAAAATCATGTAATGTCTCTAACCCTGGATTACTTCATCTATAAAACTGAGGCAAAACATCTAACAGGTTAAAATGAGATGCCACTTTAAAAAAGTGCTTTGTAAAAGACATATCACCAGAAATATTATTTTGTCTGATCATAGTTATTACAGTCTTAATTCTAGCACTCCCTCTAGATTCCCTTTAACTTCATTCTTTTCATATAACTCAAATTGAGTGACTTCTTACCATCTCCTTTGCTTCTCTAGTTGCTCTTTTCTCTCTCACAGAAAGCAGAAATGGTCTCCAAATTGGCCTTCCTATGCCTCTCTTGCCCCATTTGCTTTGCATTATAAATCAGGTCATGTCTAGCTTCCTACTGCTCTAAGAGAAAAATTTATATTCCATACTGTCACCTAGATATCCTCTATTATCATCTGGCCTGGTTCTTACACTCTTATCTGCCAGGTTCTTACATCTCAGGCCTTACCACTCTCCCCTGCTCACTGTATTCAACCACATTGACTTTTTTTTAACAGGTCAAATTCATATCTCACAGGCCTAAAAGATGATGTTATTAAGGTGCTGCACTCAATATGCCAGCAAATTTGGAAAACTCAGCACTGGCAACAGGACTGGAAAAGGTTAGTTTTCATTCCAATCCCAAAGAAAGTCAATGCCAAAGAATGCTCAAACTACTGCACAATTGCACTCATCTCACACACTAGTAAAGTAATGCTCAAAATTCTCCAAGCCAGGCTTCAACAGTACATGAACTAAGAACTTCCAGATATACAAGCTGGATTTAGAAAAGCCAGAGAAACCAGAAATCAAATTGCCAACATCCGCTGGATCATAGGAAAAGCAAGACAATCCCAGAAAAACATCTACTTCTGCTTCTTTGACTACACTAAAGCCTCTGACTGTGTGGATCACAACAAACTGTGGAAAATTCTTAAAAGAGATGGGAATCCCAGGCCACCTTATTGGTCTCTTGAGAAATCTGTATGCAGGTAAAGAACAACACTTAGAATTGTACATGGAACAATGGTCTGGTTCCAAATTGGGAAAGGAGTACGTCAAGGCTGTATACTGTCACCCTGCTTATTTAACTTCTATGCAGTATACATCATGCGAAATGCCACACAGGATGAAGCACAAGCTGGAATCAAGATTGCAGGGAGAAATATCAATAACCTCAGAAATGCAGATGACACCACCCTTATGACAGAAAGTGAAGAGGAACTAAAGAGTCCCTTGATAAAAGTGAAAGAGGAGAGTGAAAAAGCTGACTTAAAATTCAACATTCAAAAAACTAAGATCATGGCATCTGGTCCCATCACTTTATGGCAAATAGATGGGGTAACAATAGAAAGACTGACAGACTTTATTTTCTTGGGCTCCAAAAATCACTGCAGATGGTGACTACAGCCATGAAATTAAAAAACCCTTGCTCTTTGGAAGAAAAGTTAATGACCAACCTAGACAGCATATTAAAAAGCAGAGACATTACTTTCCCAGCAAAGGTTCCTAGTCAAAGCTATGGTTTTTCAAATAGTCATGTATGAATGTGAGAGTTGGACCATAAAGAAAGCTGAGCACTGAAGAACTGATGCTTTTGAACTGTGGTGTTGGAGAAGATTCTTTTTTTTTTTTTAACATTTATTTTAATTGGAGGCTAATTACTTTACAATATTGTAGTGGTTTTTGCCATACATTGACATGAGTCAGCCATGGGTGTACATGGGTCTCCCACCCTGAACACCCCTCCATCTTCCCTCCCCATCCCATCCCTCAGGGTCCTCCCAGTTCACCGGCCCTGAGCACCCTGACTCATGCATCAAACCTGGACTGGAGATCTATTTCACGTATGGTAATATACATGGGGAGAAGACTCTTGAGAGTCCCTTGGACTGTAAGGAGATCCAACCAGTCCATCCTAAAGGAAATTAGTCCTGAATATTCATTGGAAAGACTGATGCTAAAACTGAAACTCCAATCCTTTGGCAACCTGATGCGAAGAACTGACTCATTGGAAAAGACCCTGATGCTGGGAAAGACTGAAGACAGAGGAGAAGGGGACAACATACGATGACATGCTTGGATGGCATCACTGACTCAATGAACATGAGTCTGAGCAAACTCCAGGCAATGGTGAAGGACAGGGAGGCCTAGTGTGCTGCAGTCCATGGAATCGCAAAGAGTTGGACATGACTGAGTGACTGAACAACCACAAATACTCTCTGTACATACTCTGTGCTCACATCTTCCCACCAGTCATTCTTCTCCATTAGTCAAGATGCTGCCCTTATTCTACCTCCTCATGGAAGCCTTCAGATTCCATCTGAGTCAAAACAGTTCCCCTTCCCCACACTCAACCAGAATTCTCTATTCCTTACTTTGTTTCTTTTCTTTATAGCTTTCTTTCTTTTCTTTATGTTTCTTTTCTTTTATATCCCAAGATAATGAGGACAGGGACTTTGACTTGTTTATAAATATATCACCAATTGACAACCTGAGCCTACTGGTTGACATTCAGATGATTAAAAAAAAAAAAAAATCTTGGACTACAGCTGATTTACAGTGTTGTATTGGTTTCAGGCTGGAGGAGGGCATTGCAACCCACTCCAGTATTCTTGCCTGAAGAATGTCAAGGACAGAGGAGCCTGGCAGGCTACAGTCCATAGGGTTGCACAGAGTTGGACATGACTCAAGTGATATGGCATGCACACATGCCTTGGTCAGGTGTACAGCAAAGTGACTGACATATACACACTGCTGCTGCTGCTGCTACTGCTGCTGCTAAGTCGCTTCAGTCGTGTCTGACTCTGTGCGACCCCATAGACGGCAGGCCACCAGGCTCCCCCATCCCTGGGATTCTCCAGGCAAGAACACTGGAATGGGTTGCCATTTCCTTCTCCAATGCATGAAAGTGAAAAGTGAAAGTGAAGTTGCTCAGTCGTGTCTGACCCTCAGCAACCCCATGGACTGCAGCCTTCCAGGGTCTTCCATCCATGGGATTTTCCAGGCAAGAGTACTGGAGTGGGGTACTATTGCCTTCTCCAATACACACTACTACGTACAAAATAGATAACTAATGTAAACCTGCTGTATAGCACAAGGAACTCTACTCTGTACTTTGTAATGGCCTATATGGGAATAGAATCTTTATTTTTTATTTTTTATTTATTATTATTATTATTTTTTTACTTTACAATATTGTATTGGTTTTGCCACACATCAACATGCATTCACCACGGGTGTACACATGTTGCATATATGTATATAAACCATTCTTCCAACACACATCAATCAATTAAAGATACAAAGACTGAAGTCCTGCTTTTCTTTTAAATAAACAGTTCATCCTTTTTATTCACCCTCATCTTTCAAGTCTTTAGTTAGGAACTCGATTCACTGAGCACCAGGAAGAGATGAATGCCTGTGAAACTCAGCCTAAGGATTCCTCCCTTTGGCTTGGAGAGGAAGTCCCTCAACATCAGACCTAAAAATAGAATTTCAGCAGAGCCCTCACCAAGTCTTCTCTTCTGTCTTCAAACCTGCATCTGATTAGGATTTTAGACAACTAGTCACTGCATGCTTGAGCAACTGCAAGGTCTCTCTCATTTAGAGAGGTTCAAGAGGCTCTTTCAAAGCTGTTGCTTAATGAGGCACATTTTACTCTCTGTATGCAGCTCCTCCAGGGTCTTGAGTTGAAATTTTAAGGCATTTTAGTCAGTTATTTCATTCTAAATGATTCCTATAATTTATTTTTAACCTTTTTTTTCCTGTCAACTTCCTGCTGTAAGGCCTTGGAGAAGTCACTTCTCTGTATCGGGCCACAATGGCTGTGAACGTTTGTTATATATATAATAAAATCCAATGTTAACACGGGATAATTTTACCTTCCAATTTTCCCCACGTAACCTTAGATTAATTTGGTAAAAATTTCATTTGTTGCCTTATTAAAAATAAGTAACTTAGAGCTTTTATTGTTGCAGTTTTTAAAATTAGGGGGTTATCTACAGCAATCTTCAGACGCTATCACAGTTCTAGGAAGCCCTTACACAGCTCCTATCATGGCTACTAATTTCAGTGGATGATCTGTGTAGATTATAATCTCCAAAAGTAGGATTCATGGCTTAAACATCTCTGTTCCCCAGCACTTGTCAGTCATAGTATACTACCTATTTGTGCCAACAAAAAGTATGGTATACCAAAAAATAATGGATTTGGAGTCTTAAGCTTTAGGACTTACACCAAGACAAGTTACCTAACCTCTCTGAGATTCAGTTAGCATGATTAATAATAATAAATTCTTGTAGGGGTATTATAAGGATTAAATTAGATGACTGGTATGAAACTGTAAACCCTAAAGTACCACATAAAATGTTAACTATGATATTAATGATACCACAGAGTGATACAGTGAAGGGGCTGGGTATTAACATTTTCAAGTTTACAGTGGTAAAGAGGAAATGATTCTTAAGTGGAGGGTCAAAAAATCTGGATCCTAGACTTAGCTCTGCAGTCTATTAACCTGTGCGATTTAATACCAGTCACTTTCCCTTTCTGAGTCTCAAATTCCTTGTTTATATAATTAGGCAGTTAGATGAATGCCAATGCTATTTCAAGCTCTAACATTAAGAAACAGCTCCTTGAAGGCTAGGACTGTCTTTTCCATCTTTGTGTCTTCACTGCCCAGTAGTAGCATTTAATAAATGTTAATAACTGCTTATTTTAACTAAACAGAATTGTGGAGCAGAGGAAACAGGGAAGAGGGACAATTTCAACAAATTTAAGGACATAAAATCAATAAGATTTTGTGACAGATTGGTAAGAGAATAACTGTACTTCAATTGAAATGGAGGTCAGTTGACTAGATTCCAACAAAGGGAACCATCAGTGACTAAGTAACACACCCTCAGCACATCCTTAGAAGGATCAGTTTAAAGAATCTGGGTTATTTAATACAGAAAAGAGAATTCTCAGAGGGTAATGGATCAGCTCTGACAAGCTCTTCATTCAACAAATAGCTTAAAGCTTGGATTCAAGGTATTAGAGACTACTTTGTGTCACTCTTGGATATCCCATTTTGTGTGATACAACAAGGTTGTATATTCAAGAGTTATCATCTTTGACTATATTAGCTCTAAGAGGAGCACAGAATGTGACTGACAGCTGAGAAGGGCCCCCTAATGTGACAATTGTAATTTCTGAACTTAAAGGTATGGTAGTCTGCTGGAGGATTTGGGGGCTGTTTTTTGTATCATGTGTATCTGAGACATATTCTATAGATATCAAGACTCCCAAGATAATGAGGAGGTTTATGGCAACGAGGTTACTTGAAATGGGAAAAATGACTCGAGTATAGAGAGATCAAGTATTTCAACCCCGCCATTTCACTGATAAGAAAATGGGAGACACTTTCCAAGATCATACATTGAGTTAATGTCAGAGCTGCTACTACAAGAAAGGCAACATTTTGTTTGAGTATCTACTATATGTCAGGTTCTGTTAGGCAGCTTTACATGTATCTCAAAATGCCATATACACAGAAGATATATTCAGCAACTTTATTTTATAGATAGATAAACAAGTGTAGAGAGTTCAAGCAACTTGTCCAAGGTTATACAAACATTAAATTTCAGAGTCAGTACTAAACCCACTTTGGCCCATGGGTTCAAATCCTTAGCCCATGTTTGACACTATGCTATTAAATGGAGAACATATATATCCTGGCTTACCAAGGACAGTCTTAGTTTATGCATAGAGTTATCCTAGCATAATTATCAGTAGTACTCCTTCATTAAAAATTTCAGGTTTGAAATATAAATTATATGACCAACCTAATTTTTTACCATGAATTTGAAATGTTAACTTTCAAACAAAAATTAGAGATCCAGGAGCTGGGTGTTCATGGAGCTAACTTTATTACTATTGTATCATCACAGAAAATTTCTTTACTTCTAAGATTAAAATAAAAAAAGATGTTTGTCCTGCTCACTTGCTTTCTGAGGCTTTCTCTCATCCAAAAGTCAAAAGTTATCAGTAAATAAAGATATTAGTTAGAAAAGAATATGGTGACTGATTAGGAAAAGGATTCTGTCTAACCTAATTCTCAGATGATAAACAAACCACAAGCGTGGAGAATGCCACATCAATTTAAGGAAAACTCTGGGAAGTTATATTAAACATTGAATCAAATCCTTATCCCAACTGAAGTTAGAGTATATATAGCTAACATCCAAATAGCTCTCTACAGTTACTAAATATTTAACTGATTTATGCATTAGTTCATTTTTAATTAATTCATCCAACAAATACTTAGTCCTGTTCTGCGCTGAATGTAAACTAAATACTATAACTCCTCAGAGCAGAGACTGCCTTGGTCTTACTGCTTGCTGAACTCTCAACATCTGGCACAGTGCCTGACACATAACAGGCGCTCAATAAACATGTGTTGGATGAATATTACTGAACATAAAGATTAATAAGAGACAGCCTAAAATTCCACTGTATATTAGAAGAGAAAGGCAAATTAAATCAGAGAACAAATGTAAGTATCAAACAGAGGGAAACCAGGCAACTGAAAAAATGAGAAAGTGGCCAGGTCAGAGAAAACTTCCTGGAGAAGCTGTTTCCTAGGGTAAATTTTAAATAGAGGTTGGCAACACAGGCTTTCATTTGCTTACAAAGACAACCAAAGAAGTGGAGATTGTTACTATTTCGTAGAGAAAGAAACTGAGTCTCAGGGAGCTAAGTGACTTATCCAAGGTTACACTATGTTCACATTAATATACTCCTTCTTTATATTCTTTCTTTAGCACTCAGAAAGTTACAGGGTGAGAATAGGGAGACCTTTGGCAGGGTTTAAAAATAACAGAGGAAGACTTTTTGATATTTTTTAGATTGAAGAAGAGATTCTGAGTACACTTTCTTTGACTCTGGAGAACAAGAAGGAATTAAGTTGGGGCTAGAACAGAGAAAGTATTAAGAGAAAGAAGCAAAGGCAACTTTAACAATGTATTAGTGCATTCTGTCATTCCCAGATCTTTCATTTATTGAAAACTTACTATGTATCAGGCAGTGAAGAAACAGAGAAGGAATACATTTCTGATTTCAAAGAACTCAATGTCTAGTAAGATAACACAAGTATACACCAGCGGAGGGAGAAAGAAAGGAGGCTTGGAGTTGATACCTAATCCAGAAATAGGAAAATATCATTTTCCTATGTGTGATTCTCAGAAGCTTGAACATAGAAAGTTTCAGTTCAGTTCAGTTCAGTCGCTCAGTCATGTACGACTCTATGCGACCCCATGAATCGCAGCACGCCAGGCCTCCCTATCCATCACCAACTCCCGGAGTTCACTGAGACTCACGTCCATCGAGTCAGTGATGGACACTTTAGTATGTCAATAAATGGAAATATTGAAGATAGCCAGTGGGTTCCACAGAGAGACACACCATGCCCAACTGATGCCTTTATCACATCCCACAAACGTCACTTTTCACTCTTCTTCTACCTAGCTACCACTTCAAGATCAGACACTGGAAAATTTCTAGTAAGGCTTACTATATGACAGAACAAAAGACTGAAGAATGAATAACAAGTAATAGATTAAGATATGCACCCCTCCCAAAGAACACTTAAACATCAGACTTCAGTGCCTTAAGTGGAATGTAAGGTTCTGTGTCGGGAAGCTTAGCTGTGGAACCATTTTCAGAAAATTTAATACCTTTCCCATCCTTTTACACATGGAAAAATAATCCTCAGCCCTGATTCCATGCCCAATCCCACTGCCACAGACACACCCGAACACACACACGTGAGTGCATGCAGGCTGACACTGGTTGCCAGAAATCATGGATTATTCCAGCAGGTTCTATAATTAAGTGAGTGACTTTGGGTAGATCACTTGACATCTTTGAGCCTATCTTCTCATCTATAAAACTTTCATAACAAGAGTACCTGTCTTGCAAGGCTGCTGTGAGGCTCACCTGAGATAAGGTATGTTAAAATGCTGCAGAACATGCCCTTCTCCCATGTCCTCTGTATCAGCAAAAGTGACCATCATCTCTATATTCCCAGTGTTTTGTTCACAAAGATTGCTCATTGACGTTTTGTCAAATGAATGCATGCCAGTGTTATTATAGGCTGTCAGGAGAAGGATGAAAGGAATCCAGTAGCTTGATCTAGATAATATTACTATTCTTAGGAAGTACTTTACTAAAAACTAATGAGAAAGGAGCCTACCTGTAAAAGATGTGGTCTAGTAATAAATCACACATTTGCCTAAGCTATGAATCATTCTGTATAATTAGAACAAATAATTTTCCTATAAATCAAGGCCTTGACAGCTGTGAAGGTCTGATGTTTATCCCCCTCAAATCATCTAATTATAGTGAGAAGATAACAAATGATTCTTCTCTGAAGGAGAAAAAGTCAAAGGGGGAGATTTTGAGGGATAAACACCACTCAGTCAAATGGTTAAGATGAAGGCACAAGACACTAGAACTGATTTCCAATGATTCATCTCTTTATTTCAGAACCTTGTTGCAGGGTTTGGCAAGACATTTGGTAGAGTAATATGGTGTGCCTTAGAATGAAATTTTCACATCAGTCCCAGATTCACATTTGAATTATTGTAATTTCTAGGTAAATTGTGGCTTCCCAGAAAATTCTAGCTATTTTTTTCCTGTGTGACAAAATTCTAAAAATTCCTCAAAAATTTAGCCTCCATTAATTACAATTCAGGACTCATCTTTCCAGTCTATGCTGTTAAGAATCATTTTTAAGAACTTGGATTCCCCAAAATGAGCCACTACCACCCACAAGAAGTATATTAAAAAAAAAAAAAAAAAGAAGATTTCTAGCCTACATGTAGAGAAGTCTGGGCTCTGGGATGGACAGGATCTAAGGCTGGAGGGGTTTCAGTTTATACCAGTCCAGTCTTGCATCTTACAATGGGTAAAGTGAAGCTTGGACTTGTTCCCTGAGTCCAAAGACATAAATGCAGAAGTAAAACCTTTCCAGTCCTAGTTACAAAGCCCTTGCTTTTTCAAATATCCTACACTGCCCTCCATTACACCATCTGAATATTAGTTTTCTTTTCCATCAAATGAGATGAGGTGTTGGAAGGCTTCTAGATCCATAACTCTATATTTTTGAATAGTTTAACAGCAAATAAATCTTTTACTTTGTTATTGCCTTAATACTAGTAATTCACTGATTCACATTGCTAGATTTGCATTGTTAAACCTGTAAAAGCTAAGTGTCCTATCTCAATTATTTTATCTCACTAAAAAGGGGATAATAATACCTCTGTTACTGAATTTCCATGATTAAGTGGTATAATGGAAAATGAAAGTGCTTTGTAGGTAGTAAAGTAACCACCAGGATGATACAGGAAGAGGAAGAAGAATCTTTCCTGTCCTCCAATCTCATCCTTTCCCTTTAATCTGTTAAAGTGCCTGAAGGAGCATCTTTTTCACAGGAGTCAAGATCTGACTGAACTCACAAGTTAAGCAACAGAACAGGGAATAAAATCCATGGGATCAGAACACAACATCATCACTTTTGTCTCCTGTCTGGTTTTGTTAACCAGCATCAGATTTTAAAAAGATTGACAGAGGTGGTGAGTGGGACTCTCTAAAAAGGCCCTTCCATCTGGTGTAGCACCGAAACCATCAGTTCTGTAATTAAAATGCAATTGCCATCCCCTGCCGCAATCCCAGGATGGCCATTCCATCTGAATGAGATATAGGGGGGAAAGTACCATTTTTTGCACTTTTCTGGCTCCATTAAGTTTATTCTCTTTCTATTAATTAATCTAACTACACTAGGGGCTCCTTCTTACTTTGCAAGTGAGGATGACACAAACCACGCATGGGATGTATGAAACAACATGAATTTTTCAAACTTGGTGCCCATCCTCATTACAGAAAGGCTTAATTACTTCTGACTAAATCTGAAATTAAAATATATCATTGGAGCAGATTCACCTGCGTGTGTAGGTGTTGGTGTGCCCGCCTGTGTAACGGGAAGAGATGAATCACCCAAAGACAGCATGCAGGGAAGGAAACTGTGCAAGGTGGCAAGATGATTCTCAGGGAGGGCTTCAAGAGGAAAGTCAGAAAAGGTAGGAGCATATACAAGGGACAGTCTGTTAAGTTCTACATTAGAAGTAAAATGACATCATGTCTAAAGCCCATCATGACAGTGAAGGCATTTGCTGGAGTGAAAGTAAACTAAGGTAGGAGGTGACAGAGAATGAGGCTGAACTGTGAACACAGCCAAAAGTATAAGAAAACCTAAGATGAAGGCAAGCCAAGGTTGTAGTTGGAAAGATAGCATAAGCCATAGAGAAAAGGCAAAACTAGAAATAGAAAAGTGGGAAAAGGGTTGAAAACCAAGAAGACAGATTCAGAAATAGATCTATAAACAGTGTGTGTGGGTTTCTGCTTTAAATGTTGTCTAGAATGTGTTGTAGGGTAAGGCTGCTGCTGCTGCTGCTGCTAAGTCGCTTCAGTCGTGTCCAACTCTGTGCGACCCCATAGACAGCAGCCCACCAGGCTCCCCCGTCCCTGGGATTCTCCAGGCAAGAACATTGGAGTGGGTTGCCATTTCCTTCTCCAAGGCATGAAAGGGAAAAGTGAAAGTGAAGTCGCTCAGTCGTGTCTGACTCTTAGCGACCCCATGGGCTACAGCCTACCAGGCTCCTCCATCCATGGGATTTTCCAGGCAAGAATACTGGAGTGGGGTGCCATTGCCTTCTCCGATAGGGTAAAGCATGGGAGATTAAATGACATTTCTCAGACTGGAGTGCTTTAAGAAAGAAAGTATTGAATTATAAAAAACAGGGATCTAATACTGGTTCTGCTATATACAATTCATCTGATCTTGGATAAGTCATTTCCTCTTCAGGCTTGTTCCCTTATCTGCAAAGTAGAAGCAATAACACCTCTCTCAGGTACTGAGCTACTAAGTACAGCTACGCATCTATGAGAGTACCATTCACATCAACTATAAGATGAGCACTACCACCTGGAATTGTGCAGTGCAAGATTATGAAATCTGAATATGGCCTGAAAGGGGACACTTTTTTATGGTAAAAATATGTATAACTGCATTATATTTTTAGCTTGTATAACATTAAGCCATATACTGTCTTTTTTCTGTTTTCTCATATTTTAAGTTAAGGTATTGGACTAGATGATTTTTTAAAGGTCTTTTTCAATTCTAATACTGAATAGTGTTATGACTTCTTTGAATTTCATTCATTCACCCATTCAACCAAAATTCAGCTGGGCCCTAAGCCAAGTGCTGAAAATTAGAAAATAATTGAGACATGTTCCTTTTTCCTAGGAGCTCACAGTTGAGTGGACTTTTTACTGTATAAGGTCCTTCTAGGTAAGGCTATTGGTACTTTTCAATCGTATTTTCTAAGGCCATAATTTCAAGCACAATGATTGAATTATAGCACTGAAAAATATTAAGCTAATAAGAATAAGGAATTGGACATTTTAAATAACATGTAAAATTAGGCAGTCTTTTCTTGAGACAAATAGACTTATTCTGAAAGTTGTTAGATTGTTTTAATAAGGAGTACTGGACTGGGATTCAGAAAGATTGAGCTCTAGTTGCAGTTTTACAGCTAGTCACTATGAAACCTTAGTCAAGTCACTTAATCTCTCATAGTATGAGGTCCCTACTGATCAAATAAGAGACTGCACCAACCCAGATGTCCTTTGAGCTTACAAGGGATCTATATTTTAACTAATCCTTATCAAAGTAATAATTTCAGAGCACACACACACATACATATGTTGGCAATATACACTTAGACAGAAAATGCCCAAACGCTTTCTGACATCTCATAAATCTATAAGTACTACGAATAACTGATGATTCTTGCTAAACCAAATATAGGTTGTAAAAATTAAATTCACAGAAAGATTAAGTTACCATTGAACCAGCTCTTGCAAACTCCTTTGTCATAATTTCCATTTAAACTGCCTCTGAGAAGCTGAACTCATTGATTTGTGTTCTCACTTCCATTCACTTCCTTCTTATCAAATATTTCACATTTGTTTTCTCTTTCCATTTCACCTTCAATAAAGCAGACTGGCTGAAACATATGATTCACATAAGGGGAAGAAAAGGAGACGGATTGAATATAGAATCCCAAATCTGACACAACCTAGCTATATGTCCTTGAGCAAAGGATTTAACATCTCCTGGTCAGTCAGTCTAGTCTATCTATAAAATGGGAATAATAAAAGTTACTTCACAGAGTTATTTTATAAGTTAAAAGTAATATACATAGACTGTGTAGAACAATATCTCATTCATAGCAGGTATTCTATAATGTTATTTTTCTTCCAATACACTTCATCCATAACATTCTCTATAGATAAAAACTTTTTTTTTTGAAAAGCATTTATTTAACCTGAAAATTATGTTCTAAATATATCAGTATTATAATAATTCCTTTATCAAACATGATGTATGGATATTCATGAGATAACATACCAGATTATACTCACTACATGCACTAAACAAAGAGACTAACTTGAAAATTTCTGGCAATTCAACCTTGCCAAATACTCATGATAAAAAACTAAGATATCCAGTATTTGAAAAAGACAACAAGAGGAACTAATTTGCTATCCAATCCTCTGACTCCTTACAAAATAAGTACCCAAAAACAATATACTTGAATTTTATTAGTTTAATCAGTATTAGAAGTATCATGACCAAACGTAGGCTTATGCCTTCAGTTTCTACAGACAGTTAGTATAAGAAATGCTTACCTATCAGAAACATTCTAATATATTTGCAAAATACTAGTTTAAAGGTATCCAACCATGAATTTAAACAGTTCTCTTTTACAAGGAATACACAATAATAATCCCTCCTCGAATGTGGGGCTAGGGAAAACTTCTTTCTCATTTAACATATCTGTTTTTCCCTGTTAGATACAAAAGGGAAATGTTATTATATTACTTCTGTTTTGGTAGCTAGGAATCTCAGAGCTATGTCTAATTTTTAAATGTAATAAGCTATCTTGTGTTTAAATAATTTTTTGTCCCTGTGAGCATCTCCACAACCCCATTTGCACTATTTGGCACATTTTTCAGAATCTTTTTTTTTTCTTTGTCACTCAGCTTTTTTTCTTTCTTTTTTTTCCCATGCAGAATCTTGTGAATGATCCCTTTACTTTCAATCTTGCTCTTCTTCAAACATTCAAAAGCCTTAAAAAAAAAACCTGAACCTTTGCTTCTAGGAAGATGATTTTCATATGTTTCTCTAATTCTCCTGCTAAATATAATTCATAATACTTGACATTATACATAGAAAAATTTAAGAACATTCTTAAGTGGGGAAAGCAGAAGATTGACAGGACTCAGAGGATGACAAGGGGGTGGATGCCATGGATTTTCTTATCGCCTCATATATGCCAGAATACGTGCTAGAGAAGCCAAAACCCTCGAAAGGACAATAAATGCAAATGAAGAAATCCAACAGAAATCTCTTCTCTCTAGACAGAGGACTAGGAAAAAGGCAGCCTAACCACTCAAAAAACTTTTAGAAAGTAAATGCTCTACTATAGCCAAACACTACAGAAAAAATTGTGGACAGATTTCCATCTTCTCCAAGTTTAGCAAGGTACTCTAACTCCACTTCAAGAGGAGTATCATAGAAGGCTCAGTAAGGACTTGATGTTTTCAATACTTCTTAGCAGTAATGAGCCTCTTACCCACTTATCAACAGTGGTTCCAGTTGAGACAGCGGAAGATAGGAGCATGGGCTCTTACTAACTCTGCCACACTGAGTAGTCCATCCTCCTCTAAACTGGTATGGTGTCAGTACTTTTGTTGGAGACAGAGACTGGCAGAGTGGATTAGGAAACATGACCTAACCATACAATATCTATGAGAAATTCTAAATATAACAATATGGGCAGGCTGAAGAAAAAAAAAAAAATATATATATATAATGCAAATAGTAATTTAAAGGAATCAGGAGTAGCTCTATCAATTTCAGATAAAGTACATTTCAGGGCAAAGAAAATTATCAGAGATGGAGAACATTATCATACAGTGTTAAGGGGTCAATCTACCAAGGAGGCAGAGTAATATAAATATAAATGTTCATATACCAACTAAAAAATCTTCAATAAGTAAAGCAAAAGCTGAAAGAAGAAATAGGATAGGACAAAAAGTAGAATTGGAAGGAGAAATAGAAGTATCCACAATTACAGTTGGATATTTCAAAAATACAACGATAGAAAATCAACACAGAATTCAGTAATGTCAGCAATCAACAGAACCCCAAATGGCCCTTTATAGAACACTCTATCAGATAACAGTAGAATAAATACCATTATATAGTGTGTACAAAGATATACAAAGATAGACTGTCTACTGGCCTATAAAACAAACTTGATCAAATTGAAAAGAATTGGAATCCTACTGTGTTCTTCTTTGACCAAAATGGAACTAAACTAGAAGTCATAAATAGAAAGATAACAGGAAAATCTCCAAATAAATTAAAAACTAAATAAGAAATTTATAAATAATCTATAGGACCAAAAGAAAACCTCAAGAGAAACTTTTAAAAAATACATTTCACTGAATGAAATGAAAGCAGACCTTATCAAAATTTGTGAGACATAGCTAAAGCAATGTTGAAAGGAAATTTTATAACACTAAATACACACATTAGAAAAGGGGAAAAGTTTCAGATCAATAACTTAAGCTCTGACCTCATGAGCTAGAAAATAAGCAAAATTTTAAATCAAAACAAGAAAAAGTAAGTAAATAAGAATAAATAAATGACACTAAAACAGAAAAAATGATAGAGAAAATTAATGAGACAAAGAGCTGGTTCTTCAAAAAGATCAATAATATTGACCAACCTTTCCCAAGATTGACAAAGAAATAAATATATCAAATGGAAAATAGAAAATATTATGAACAACTCTACAGACATAAATTTGAAAAGTTAGCTGAAATGGATCAATTGTTTGACAAACACAAATTACTACAACTTACATGGTATGAAACAGATACCTTGAATAGCCCTATTAAAGTGAAGTTGCTCAGTCATGTCTGACTCTTTGCCACCCCATGGACTGTAGCCTACCAGACTCCTCTGTCCATGGGATTCTCCAGGCAAGAATACTGGAGTGGGTTTCTATTTATTTCTCCACCTATAACTATTAAGGAATTTAATTTATAATTTAAAAATTCCTTTAAAAAACATCCCGGCCTATATGATTTTATTGGAGAACTCTACCAAATGCTTAAATAAAATTTAATATTAATACCAATTTTAAACAATCTCTTAAAAACAAACTGAAAATGAGGGAACACTTTTTAATTCACTCTATAAAGGTAATATTCTAACCTGATATCAAAATAAAGCAAAGACAATACAAAAATACAAACTACAAACCAATAACCCTAATCAATATGGATGCAAAACTCCTTAAAATACTAGCAAAGAATTCAGCAATATATAAAAACAATTTGGTTATATGATAGAACGAATGGAATTTATTCAAGGATGACTCGATATTCAAAAGCTGATCAATGTAATTCACCATATTAATAAGTTAAAGAAAAAAAGTGACATGATTATATCTATTGCTGAAGAAAAATTATCTGATGAAATTCAACACCCATTCATAACAAAAACTCTCAGAAAAATATGAATAAAGTAGAATGAATTTAACTCAATCACAAATATCTACAGAAAATCTACAGGTATTATACTTACTGATGAAAAACTGTCAGGTACTAAAGATAGCAATAGGAATACAGAGTGGATAAGGAAATGCCCCTGCCCTGAAGGCATACGGGCATTAAAAAATGGGTAACAACTGTATAGTGTAAGATGTGCTATGGCAGTGCATAGGGAGGAATTCCGTGATGGTTTAATTGAGTGTCATCTAATCCTACCCAGGTTTTGAAAGACACTGAGTTCTCCAAGGAAGGTGAAGGAAGAAGAAATTTTAGAAGGAAGGAAAAACATCTTTAATGTTCTTAAGGCAAGACAAGTATTACTAAAAGGTAAGATGCTTATTAAGACATGATGGAAGCTGAGGAGCCTTGACATAGACCAAGTTGTTCAAACCTCAATTTTGTAGGATATGGGGAAATGATGTTTATTTTGTTTTAAGAATCCCCATGAACAGAGGAGCCTGGTGGGCTACAGTCCATGGAGCCGCAAAGAGTTGGACACAACTGAACGACTAAGCACAGCACAGGAAGGATCTGAGCAGAGTTGAGCTTTGCGGTGTTTAAGAATGTCCTCAAGGGTATGACTCTGTCAACATTAAGGAGTCAAGAAGTATAAGGAGGTCTATTTCAATAGTCCACATAATGATGATGGTCAGAATTAAAGCAACAGGAATAGGTTACAAGTTCTGTTTCCAAAACAGCCAACTCTCTGGACTTCTGAATCCACAAAGGAAAGGAAACTGAAGTGGCTCAGTCATGTCCGACTCTTTGCAACCCCATGGACTGTAGCCTACCATGCTTCTCTGTGGTAGGGATTTTTCCAGGCAAGAGTACTGGAGTGGGTTGCCATTTCCTTCTCCAGGGGATCTTCCCAACCCAGGGATCAATCCCGGGTCTCCCACATTGTAGGCAGACACTTTACCATCTGAGCCACCAGGAAAGACAGGGAGGTCAAAGACAGCATCAATTTCACGCATCGCAGAGGGAAGATAAAGGAAGTTGCAACAGTACCCTGTGTTCTTAAAAACAGGCCTGTAGCCAGGAAAATGGGAAAGTTAGGTAGAATATTTTAAGCTCAAGATTCAGTGTGAGACAGAAAGACAATGAAAGATTGCATAATAAAGACCAAGAGCCAAGTCTGATTGTCTATGTGGGTATGCTCAGTCACTTCAGTCATGTCAGACTCTCTGCGACCCTATGGACTGTAGCGTGCCAGATCCCTCTGTCCACGGAGTTGTCCAGACAAGAATACTGAAGAGGGTTGTCATTTCCTTCCCCAGGGGATCTTCCCAACCCAGGGATCGAACCCAAGTCTCCCGCATTGCAGGCGAACTCTACCACTAAACCACCAGGGAATCCCTTTTTTGTCTATATGATCTTGGAAAGTCACTGAGTCTCTGAAAGCTTCAGTTTCCTCACCTAAAGGATGAGATAATAAGCTTCAGATTACACAGTTTTTTTTTGTGAGGGTTAATTAAGATGATATGTGTAAATGTGGTTTGTAAACTGGAAAGAATGTGAGAAATCATAATGAAAAACAAATACCCTTTTGCAAATCCTCTGCTTTAGACCAACTGCAAAATTGCTCTTGGAACAAATAAATTTCAACCTTGCTAGTCACAACTTCTTTGTTTTCAGGACTAACATGGATACACATACACAAAAAGAGAAGATATGAGGGGAAGAAAGAAGAAAGAACTAACATTTGTGGAGCACCTACCATGCACCAGGAATTGAGCCATATGCTTAAACACACATTATGACTTAATGTATCTTGCCATGAAAACAGAGTCAGGGAAGATAAATAGCTTGACAGTTTCCCATAGATGAAATTCAAAGAGAGTTGGAAGTAAGAAAGTTAAGATGGTCTCACTTATTTTTTATAAAAAGTTTAAAGGTTACTTTCAATTTATAATTATTATAAAATATTGGCTACATTCCCTGTGTTGTACAATACATCCTTGAGCCTATCTTACACCCAAGAGTTTCTGCCTCCCACTACCGCTCCCCTATACTGTGCCTCTCCACAATGGCAAACACTCATTTGTTCTCTCTGAGTCTGCTTCTTTTATGTTATATTCACTAGTTGGGTGTGTTTCTTAGATTCCACATATAAGTGATATTATACAGCATTTATCTTTCTCTGTTTGACTTATTTCACTTTAGTATAATGCCCACCAAGTTCATCCATGTTGCTGCAAATGACAAAATTTCTGTCTTTTTATGGCTCAGTAGTATTCAGTTGTGTATATATACCACATCTTCTTTGTCCATTTATTTGTTGATGAATACTTAGGTTCAGTCTATATCTTGGAAATTGTAAATAATGTTGCTGTGAACAATGGAGTACCTGTGTACTTTTGAATTAGTGTTTTTGTCTTTTTTCAGATATATACCCAGGGGTGGAATTGCTAGGTCTTAAGGTAGTTCTCTATACAGTCAACAAAAACAAGACCAGGAGCTGACTGTGGCTCAGATCATGAAATCTTTATTGCCAAATTCAGACTTAAATTGAAGAAAGTAGGGAGAACCACTAGACCATTCAGCTATGACCTAAATCAAATCCCTTATGATTATACAGTGGAACTGCTGGATCATCGAAAAAGCAAGAGAGTTCCAGAAAAACATCTATTTCTTCTTTATTGACTATGCCAAAGCCTTTGACTGTGTGGATCACAATAAACTGTGGAAAATTCTAAAAGAGATGGGAATACCAGACCACCTGATCTGCCTCTTGAGAAATTTGCATGCAGGTCAGGAAGCAACAGTTAGAACTGGACATGGAACAACAGACTGGTTCCAAATAGGAAAAGGAGTACATCAAGGCTGCATATTGTCACCCTGCTTATATAACTTATATGCAGAGTACATCATGAGAAATGTTGGGCTGGAAGAAGCACAAGCTGGAATCAAGATTGCTGGGAGAAATATCAATAACCTCAGATATGCAGATGACACCACCTTTATGGCAGAAAGTGAAGAGGAACTAAAAAGCCTCTTGATCAAAGTGAAAGAGGAGAGTGAAAAAGTTGGCTTAAAGCTCAACATTCAGAAAACTAAGATCATGGCATCTGGTCCCATCACTTCATGGGAAATAGATGGGGAAACAGTGGAAACAGTGTCAGACTTTATTTTTCTGGGCTCCAAAATCACTGCAGATGATGCCTGCAGCCATGAAATTAAAAGATGCTTACTCCTTGGAGGAAAAGTTATGACCAACCTAGAGAGCATATTGAAAAGCAGAGACATTACTTTGCCAACAAAGGTCCATCTAGACAAGGTTATGGTTTTTCCAGTGGTCATGTATGGATGTGAGAGTTGGACTATGAAGAAGGCTGAGCGCCGAAGAATTGATGCTTTTGAACTGTGGTGTTGGAGAAGACTCTTGAGAGTCCCTTGGACTGCAAGGAGATCCAACCAGTCCATTCTGAAGGAGATCAGCCCTGGGATTTCTTTGGAAGGAATGATGCTAAAGCTGAAACTCCAGTACTTTGGCCACCTCATGCGAAGAGTTGACTCATTGGAAAAGACTCTGAGGCTGGGAGGGATTGAGGGCAGGAGGAGAAGGGGACAACAGGGGATGAGATTGGCTGGATGGCATCACTGACTCGATGGACGTGAGTCTGAGTGAACTCGGGGAGTTGTTGATGGACAGGGAAGCCTGGTGTGCTGTGATTCATGGAGTCGCAAAGAGTCGGACACGACTGAGTGACTGAATTGAACTGAAGGTAGTTCTGGGGCCTCCCTGATGGCTCAGATGGTAAAGAATCCACTTGCAGTGCAGGAGACCTGTGTTTGATTCCTGAGGCGGGAAGATGCCTGATGAAGAGAATGACTACCCACTCCAGTCTTCTTGCCTGGTGAATTCCATGGACAGAGAAGCCTGGCGGGCTACAGTCCATGGGGTCACAAAGACTCAGACAAGGCTGAGTGACTAACACTTTCACCTGGTAGTTCTAGTTTTAGTTTTTTGAGAAACCTCCATATTGTATTCTACAGAGGCTACCCCAAGCTACACTACAAAGAACAAATAATTAAGACAGTATTGTACTGGCACAAAAATAGATACAAAGATCAACTGAACAGGATAGAGATCCCAGAAAGAAACCCACATACTTACAGTCAATCATTCTATGATAAAAGAGACAAGAATATACATTGGAGGAAAGACAGTCTCTTCAATAAATGGTACTTGGAAAACTGGATAGCTACATGTAAAAGAATAAAATTACACCATTTTCTAATACCATATGCAAAATAAACTGGATTAAAGATCTAAATGTAAGACTGAATACTATAAAACTACTAGTGAACAACATAGGCAGAACACTCTTTGACATAAGTCCAAGCAATAATTTTTTTTTCGATTTCTCTCCTAAAGTAAAGGAAATAAAAGTGAATATAAACAAGTGGGACCTAATTTAATGTAAAAGCTTTTGCACAGTGAAGGAAACCACTGCAATGAAAAGACAACACTGAATGGGAGAAAATATTTCCACATGATATGACCAATAAGGGATTAATGCCAACAGAGATTTTCCTGATGGTCCAGTGGTTAAGACTTCACCTTCCAGTGCAGGAGTTGTGGGTTCAATACTTGGTTGGGGAGCTAAGATCCAACATGCCTCAGGGCCAAAAACCCAAAACATAAAACAGAAGCAATATGGTAATAAATTCAATAAAGACTTTAAAAATGGTCCACAATTAAAAAAAAAAAAAAAAACACAGCCAACAAAAACAGCTCATACAACTAAATATACAAAGAAAATAAACAACCTGCTTTAAAAAATGGATTGAAATGCTGAATAGAAATGCGATGTCCAAGAGGTATATGAAAAGATACACAATGCGGCTAATTATCAGGGAAATGCAACTCAAAGCCACACTCAGATATCACCTTACACCTATCAGAATGGGTGTCACCAAAAGAACACAAATAACAAATGCTGTCAAGGATATGGGGAAAAGAGAACACTTTTACATTGTCTCATTTTCCTTGACTGTTGCTTATCTCACTAAGATGTTACATTCCTAGGAACTATGCCCAAGAATAAATGAAGAACATTTAGAACCAGTATGACCCTGATGTATGATGATCTAAGTGGCATGGTTGGGTCCTTGGTGCCTCACATGTTGCTGAATAAAATGTCTCAGACACAGTAGGTTATAAAGCACATATATTTAAATGAATGAGAGATAGATGACAAATAAATCAACAAATTAATCAGAAATCCTTGATTCCCAGAAATTCTTACACTTCCTGATTGTCTAATCTCTTAAAGTATTTTGCCATGTGTAAAACATACCTTGGGTGTTTAACAAGTAATTTCTGAATGAATAAATGATGCTATTTCCTTTTGGATAAAAGACGAGGCTTCAACAAAACTTTATGAAGGACAAAATACCTTATTATGACCTTCAGAACTTGGTATCAATGACATATCAGTAGAGTTTATCCTGAGAACATATGGGAAGGATGGGAAGAGAAAAGACAGGCTTTTCAGTCAAAAGAAGTGAGTTGGAGGAAAACCAAAAAGGGAAAATGACAGGGATGAAAAGTCACAGCCAATATGGACAAATCTCACTGATTTTACGCTAAGTCTAGACAGCCCAGACTTAAATTGAAGAAAGTAGGGAAAACCACTAGATCATTCAGATATGACCTAAATCAAATCCCTTACAACTACATGGTAGAAGTAAGAAATAGATTCAAGGGATTAGATCTGATAGACAGAGTGCTTGAAGATCAATGGATGGAGGTTCATGACATTGTACAGGAGGCAGGGATCAAGACCATCCCCAAGAAAAAGAAATGCAAAAAGGCAAAATGGCTGTCTGAGGAAGCCTTGTAAATAGCTGTGAAAATAAGAGAAGTGAAAAGCAAAGGAGGAAAGGAAAGATATATCCATTTGAATGCAGCATTTAAAAGAATAGCAAGGAGAGAGAAGAAAGCTTTCCTCAGTGATCAATGCAAAGAAATAGAGGAAAACAATAGAATGGGAAAGACTAAAACTCTCTTCAAGAAAATTAGAGATACCAAGGGAACATTTCATGCAAAGATGGGCTCAATAAAGGACAGAAATGGTACGGACCTAACAGAAGCAGAAGATATTAAGAAGAGGTAGCAAGAATACACAGAGAACTATACAAAAAAGATCTTCATGACCCAGACAGTCGAGATGCTATGATCACTCACCTAGAGCCAGACATCCTGGAATGCGAAGTCAAGTGGGCCTTAGGAAGCATCACTACGAATAAATCTAGTGGAGGTGATGGATTTCTAGTTGAGCTATGTCAAATCCTAAAAGATGATGCTGTAAAAGTGCTGCACTCAACATGCCAGAAAATTTGGAAAACTCAGCAGTGGCCACAGGACTGAAAAATGTCAGTTTTCATTCCAATCCCAAAGAAAGGCAATGCCAAACAATGCACAAACTACTGCACACACTAGCAAAGTAATGCTCAAAATTCTCCAAGCCAGGATTCAACAGTAAATGAACAGTAAACTTCCAGATGTTCAAGTTGGATTTAGAAAAGGTAGAGGAATCAGAGATCAAATTGCCAACATCCTTTGGATCATCAAAAAAGCAAAAGAGTTCCAGAAAAATATACTTTTGCTTTACTGACTATGCCAAAGCCTTTCACTGTGTGGATCACAACAAACTGTGGGAAATTCTTAAAGAGATGGGAATACCAGACCACCTGACCTGCCTCTTGAGAAATCTGTATGCAGCTCAGGAAGCAACGGTTAGAACCGGACGTGGAACAACAGACTGGTTCCAAATAGGGAAAGGAGTACGTTAAGGCTGTATATCATGCTTATTTAACTTCTATGCAGAGTACATCATGAGAAATGCAGAGCTGGATGAAGCAAAAGCTGGAATCAAGATTTCTGGGATAAATATAAATAACTTCAGATATGCAGATGACACCACCCTTATGGCAGAACGGGAAGAACTAAAGAGCTTCCTGACGAAAGTGAAAGACGAGAGTGAAAAGTTGGCTTAAAACCCAACATTCAGAAAACTAAGATCATGGCACCTGGACCCATTACTTCATGGCAAACAGATGGGGAAACAGTGGAAAGAGTGACAGACTTTAGTTTTGGGGGCCTCAAAATCACTGCAGATGGTGACTGCAGCCATGAAATTAAAAAACTCTTACTCCTTAGAAGGAAAGTTATGACCAACCTAGACAGCATATTGAAAAGCAGAGACATTACTTTGCCAACAAAGGTCCATCTAGTCAAGGCTATGGTTTTTCCAGTAGTCATTTATGGATGTGAGAGTTGGATTATAAAGAAAGCTGAGAGCTGAAGAATTGATGCTTTTGAACTGTGGTGTTGGAGAAGACTCTTGAGAGTCCCTTGGACTGCAAGGAGATTCAATCAGTCCATCCTAAAGGAAATCAGTCTTGAATATTCACTGGAAGGACTGATGCTAAAGCTGAAACTCCAATCCTTTGGCTACCTGATGTGAAGAGCTGACTCATTTGAAAAGACTCTATTGCTGGGAAAGACTGAAGGTGGGAGGAGAAGGGGACAACAGAGGATCAGATGGTTGGATGGCATCATGGACTCAATGGATACGAGTTTGAGTAAACTCCGGGAGTTGGTGATGGACAGGAAGGTCTGGTGTGTTGCAATTCATGGAATGGCAAAGATTCAGACATGACTGAGTGACTGAACTGAACTGAACTGAGACAGCCTAGGTGGCGCTAGTGGTAAAGACCCTCCTGCTAGTGCAGGAGACATAAAGTGACGCAGGGTTAGAAAGGTGCCCTGGAGGAGGGCAGGGCAATTCACTCCAGTATTCTTGCCTGGAGAATCCCGTGGACAGAGGAGCATGAGGGGCTACAGTCTGTAGGGTGACGAAGAGTTGGACACAACTGAAGCAACTTAACACAACACACACTGGTAGCATATATCAGGGCAATCCTGATCTGTACTGGTATCATTTCACTTTGGTGATTTCCTGATAATAGTAGCAATAAAATATTCCTTTATGATTTTGAAAGGACTTTGGCAATCAACCAAATTCCCTTTACAATGATTTTTTTTTTTTAAATAGGCAGAGGACCATAATTCCCTTGTTACTGATGAATATACCAAAGCTCAGGGGAAGAGTGAGAAATATACTACATACATAGCTAGTAACTGGCAGGGCTAGGATTTGAACCCAAGTCTTGTTTCCCACATAGTCAGAGCACTTTCTAATACAAAGTACAGCCATGTCTATTTGAGAAGTGGGCAGAATATTCCTTTCTTTCTCCCTAGTTTTTGTTTCCTATTATAAGCCTGCTGCTGATGCTGCTAAGTCGCTTCAGTCGTGTCCGACTCTGTGCGACCCCATAGATGGCAGCCCACCAGGCTCCCCCGTCCCTGGGATTCTCCAGGCAAGAATACTGGAGTGGGTTGCCATTTCCTTCTCCAATGCGTGAAAGTGAGGTTGCTCAGTTGTGTCTGACTCGTAGCAACCCCATGTACTGCAGCCCACCAGGCTCCTCTCTCCATGGGATTTTCCAGTTAAGAGTACTGGAGTGGGGTGCCATTGCACCTAGTTTCCTAGAAAACAAATACACTTGCTTCACTGACAAAACAGCACAGTGACTTCTCCTGCTGTAAGGCCTCGGGAACTGGGTCAGAGTGCTTCTTGGATTCTGGTGCATAGTACTGGAAGGGAGTAATTTGTTATATCTAATTCTATAACAATAAATGGATGATTTTTTAATGTTCAAAAGGTTACAGTGTTGTGAAACACAGTCTCAGAAGACATGAATTTAAATATTGTCTCAGCTCTCCACTCTTTAAGATTTCCTTTAAACCCAGTAACCTCCAGAAGTAGCATAATATTTGAATGTGGCATGGTGTATATATCCTTTCACAGTCTGCCTGTAGTTTATTTTTCCTGGATCATCTCCTATTACTTTCTACTCTTGGCGCTAGGCACTGAAAGTTCTAACCAAAACTGACCACTAGAGAACATTGGAATTTATTTTTATGCTTCATGTTTTTTGCTCATTACTATTTTCTCCGCCCCAAATGACCTACCTGTCATCTACCTGTCTCCTTCCTATTCCATTCTTCTCTATAGAAATTCCTACCCATTCTTCATGATCTTTTCCAAATACCCAGTACTCTATGAAGTCTTTCCCAACTAGAGCCTAGTACAGACAACCCATAAGCACTATCTCACTAATCCTAGTGTTATGGGTGTAGTAATTAAAATATCCAACATTAGATGAGGAAATAGAAACTCAGAGATGTTAAAAGACATCCCTAATCTCACAAATATAGTAAAGAGTTAAGATGGGCTTTAAATTAGGTGTTTCATCTGACAGAAGGCACAAATAATAAGCAGAAGCTATAGGGAGACAGGGGGCTTCTCTGGTGGCTCAGACGGTAAAGCGTCTGCCTGCAGTGCGGAAGACCTGGGTTTGATCTCTGGGTTGGGAAGATCCCCTGGAGAAGGAAATGGCAAACACCACTCCAGTACTCCTGCCTGGAAAATTCCGTGGACTAAGGAGCTTGGTAGGCTACAGTCCATGGGGTCGCAAAGAGTCAGACAAGACTGAGCGACTTCACTTCACTTCACTTCATAGGGAGACAGGTTTCAGATTAATATAGGAAGAACATACCAGCCATCAGATCAGCTCAACAGTAAATGAGCTGACTCTCACTAGGTGTGTCATGTCATTTTAGAGGAAACTCTTGTACTCTGAATTCTTTTCTAGCTCTGAGATTCAATTTCACTATTCATGTAGCAAAAACACAAACAAAAACTGTTCAGAAAAAAAAGTCTGGCTTTCCCAGAACTCACCTTTATATTTTTAAATGATCAAAATCTGTGAGGCACTGTTTTTTGACCAAAGATGGTAGATTCTTGGTTATAATGGTTCTTGGCATACTTTAGTCCAATCTTCCAACTCTTTCATTTGATAAATAGAGAAATTGAGGCCTTAGGAGAGGAAGCAAATTCCTCAAGTTCAAAGAGTAGACTACAGTAAAAAGAGGAACTAGAATTATGTTGTCCTAATGTTCAGGTTCGGAGAAGGCAATGGCACCCCACTCCAGTACTCCTGCCTGGAAAATCCCATGGATGGAGGAGCCTGGTGGGCTGCAGTCCATGGGGTCACTGAGGGTCGGACACGACTTGAGCGACTTCACTTTCACTTTTCACTTTCATGCATTGGAGAAGGAAATGGCAACCCACTCCAATGTTCTTGCCTGGAGAATCCCAGGGATGGGGGAGCCTGGTGGGCTGCCGTCTATGGGGTCACACAGAGTCAGACACGACTGAAGTGACTTAGCAGCAGCAGCAGAAATGTTCAGGTTGGTGTACTGTACTGAGTTGCACCTCTTCAAAAACAAATAAGCCATGTGTAGAAGTCAGATTTTGGTTACCACCTAAACCACTATCTTCAAAGCCAAACATCCTTTTCAACTTCTCTTAGAAATTTCACCTTCCTAGAGAGAAAAGTTCCACAGCAAAAGGCCAAATCCAAAAGTTTGTCTTTTTCATGGTATTCTCCACCAACTGAGATACAAGTATAAAAAACAAATTCTAAGGAAATTGTGTGAACTTGTGATTCCCTCTTGGAGAGCGTTTGCTGTTGTCATTCATGAGTCATGTCACTGAGTCATGTTCAACTCTTTGCGACTCCATGGACTGCAGCACACCAGACTTCCCTGTCCTTCACCATCTCCCAGAGTTTGCTCAAATTCATGTCGATTGAATTGATGATGCCATCCAACCATCCAACTGCCGCTCCCTTCTTCTCCTGCTATCAATCTTTCCCAGCATCAGGATCTTTTCCAGTGAGTAAGCGCTTTTCATCAGGTAGCCAAAGTATTGGAACTTCAGCTTCAGCATCAGTACTTGCAATGAATATTCAGGATTGATGATTTCCTTTAGGATTGACTGGTTTGATCTCTTTGCTGACCAAGGGCCTCTCATCTACAGCACTAAGCTCACTAAACAATGATTCATATATATGCTGTCTTCTCTCTCTTTGTTTTAGCATATTTATAACAGTTGGTGTGCCTCATAAGAAATCTGTATGCAGGTCAGGAAGCAACAGTTAGATCTGGACCTGGAACAATAGACTGGTTCCAAATCGGGAAAGGAGTATGTCAAGGCTGTATATTGTCACCCTGCTTATTTAACTTATATGTAGAATACATCATGAGAAATGATAGGCTGGATGAAGCACAAGCTGGAATCAAGATCACTGGGAAAAATATCAATAACCTCAGATATGCAGATGACACCACTCTTATGGCAGAAAGTGAAGAAGAACTAAGGATTCTCTTCATGAAAGAGAAAAGTGAAAAAGTTGGCTTAAAATTCAATATTCAGAAAACTAAGATCATGGCATCCAGTCCCATCACTTCATGGCAAATAGATGGAGAAACAAAGGAAACAGTGAGAGACTTTATTTTGGGGGGCTCAAAATCACTGCAGATGGTGACTGCAACCATGAAATTAAAAGATGCTTGCTCCTTGGAAGAAAAGCTAGGACCATCCTAGACAGCATATTAAAAAACAGAGACATTACTTTACCAACAAAGGTCCATCTAGTCAAAGCTATGATTTTTCCAGTAGTCATGTATGGATGTGAGAGTTGGACTATAAAGAAAGCTGACTGCCAAAGAATTGACGCTTTTGAACTGTGGTGTTGGAGAAGACTCTTGAGAGTCCCTTGGACTGCAAGGAGATCCTATCAGTCCATCCTAAAGGAAATCAGTCCTGAATATTCATCAGAAGGACTGATGCTGAAGCTGACACTCCAATCTTTTGGCCACCTGATGGCAAAGAACCAACTCATTTGAAAAGACCCTGTTGCTGGTAAAGATTGAGGGCAGGAGAAGGGGATGACAGAGGATGAGATGGTTGGCTGGCATCACTGACGTGATGGACATGAGTTTGAGTAGGCTCCAGGAATTGCTGATGGACAGGGAAGCCTGGTCTGCTGCAGTCCATGGGGTCTCAAAGACATGACTGAGCAACTGAACTGAACTAAACTAAGAATAGTTGGTATTCTTCAATACCTAATATTCTCCACTCTACATATAATCTATATACAATTTATGTAGCCTTTCCCTTCCCCAAAGGCTCTTCCCAACCCAGGGATCAAACCCAGGTGTCCCGCATTGTAGACGGATTCTTTACCAGATGAGCCACAAGTGAAGCACAATTCAGGTGAAATTTAATATAATTTACTTATGTAAGTTGAGCATTTGTCATTCTATTTTGCCTACTGAAAATATCTAGACAAGTGAACTTAATAAGGTGGACTTGTTTAGGCAGATTTGTAATGAACTGTCCAAAGGAACTGTGAAAGGAGTAAACCAATGCTTACCTCAAAATGACCTCCCAATGATAAAGATGAAATGCCGCCTCCACTGGGCCTACCAATTGGTGAAAGAGCTATCTGATCTCCTTATGTATGAGTCAAGGCAAACCTGGTAGGAGGTTTAGATGTGGTCCAGCAGCCTATAGGGTATATGGCAATGCATAAAGGACAAAGTCAGCACTAGAAGGAGAATATCAAGCATCAGATGTTAAAGGTTAGTGCAAAGATGAAGGTAGGCACCAGAAGCAAGAGGCCAGAATTGATGCAGCAAGAAACAGGTTAGTAAAAGGAATGTGAGTAAATGAGGCTTCATATTTCAGAATGAGGGCATAGTGATGAGTTTCCCATAGGTTAGGAGTGACCAAGGTTTCGCATGTGAAGTTCTATAGATTTCCTCCTATCTTCCTGGACAAACTTTCTCAAGCTCTGCTGGCTTCTTTTCCTATACTCAATCTTTAAAAGCTGGCATTCATTGTTGTTCTTTGTAGGCCCTCTTTTCAAACAACATGCCATTACCAGGCAATATCATTCACACTTAAACACTGTATCCCAATTTTGCATCTCCAGTCTAGATCCCTCTTTCAGTTTCTGCCCCATATAGTCAAATCTTTACTAACCAGTTCTACTTGATGTCTTGCAGATACTTCAAATTCTACCTGCCAAACTGAAATTATAGTCTTCTCTCCAGTCTTATTTCTTCACTGTTCCCTATTCTGAAGACATGACTACAATGTACACAGTTGCATAAGCCAAAACCTTTATTCATACTTTCTCCAACTTTCAGCTCACTGTCTATGTCTAAATATAACCAAGTTCCATTGATTCTATCTGCAAAATGCCTCAAGCACTTCCACTTCCCTCCATACCACTGACTTTATGCCAGTCTTGGCCATCATCATCTCTCACCTGAAGAGCTGTATTTATCTCTTACCTGGATTGCACTGATTGATTCTTGGCCCCCTCACTTTCTTTCCTCACCCACCAGATAAAATGATCTTTCTCAAGTAAAATTCCAAACAAGTTATTCTTCTGTGAAAACTTTTTAGTGATTTCTCATAAATCATAATTTCTCATAATTTTTAAAAAAATTATTTACCCTCAGATAACATTCTTAACATAATTTACAAAGCCTCTTGTGATATGGCTTCTGCATACTTCCTTATTCTTAGCACCGTTCTCCTCCTCAACTCTTACCTACCCGCAACCCACCACATATCACATTCCAACCATATAGGACAGCAAGTCCAGGACCAAGGTGAGGCAAATATGGTGCCAAGAGTACAAAATTTAATGAGATATTCACTCGCAGGTGCTGACCACATACATGCACAGACCTGAAAGTAAGTGCCTCTTTAAGATTGAGGTGCCCAGGGTATACAGTTTAAAAAGGCTTATGTTTACAAAGGTAAGATTGTTCGTGATCACAATATAAGAGATGAGGAAATTGATACTCAGAGAGTTTTAACTTAAAGTAATGCAAGGCCACATAGCTAAGCAAAGGATTTGAACTCCAAAATCTTTTGCTTTTATACTATAACATATTGTCCCCAACATTTTTATTTCTAAAGAAAGAATACATTAATGATAAAATATGAGCTAGGGAATAAAACTACAGTTACTCACACTTATTAGAAATGACTTATTAATACTAGATTCACTATGGTGTGATGAGAAGGATGCATTTTATTCTTAAGCCCAGGGGAATTTTTAGTTTACTCCCTTCCTTTTCAAATTATTCTATCTCTCTGTGGTAACACTGGGGTTGTCATAAGTTCCTTGCTTCCTTCCTAGGAAAATGTATTTGTACTCACTTAAAAATAAATTAGTGACTACATAGGACAAATCCTGTAGGTTAATACAGATTGCATTAACGTTAGCTCGCCAATTTTCTCAAAGGATTTGTCAATCACGCCTGTTTTAAAATCAGAATACACCAACTGGCCCTGTTTTCATTATACCATAAAATTTGGCACATCAAAATACATTCCCTTTATTCAAATCTGAAGGAAGAATTTTAGGAAAACATTCCTTTCACTTGATTAGCTGTTGGAGGGCCTGCTATTAGAGCTGCTTTAGGCTGGTGATTGCTTTGGAGGGAGTATATGGAGACTCCTTCCTTCTTACACTGTGCTCCAATTAGTCAGATTCCAGGGTCTTGATTATGCACCTGAAATCAGACAGCAAAATCACATGCTCTTTCTCAAATATGTGCCCAACCTACTCTCAGTTACCTTTAGAGAAACACAAAGAGAATCTTTGCCTATTTTTCAGAAGTTTTAACCAAGAAAGATGTCACTCAACAGATTAATGAGTTCAACTCTTCTTAGAAGTAGTACCATTAGTAAACCACACCATTAGGTATGGTTTAAACATACCTAATCCTCTGGCATCATGCCACAGAGAATCTGGAAAATCCAGCCATAGAGGAAAAAGTCCATCTTAATTTATGAACACATTCACATCAAACTTTCTCAACAAACCACATTGTGTTCCTTGTAAGATTCTGTGTTCCTTGACACTTCCTATCCACTTTCCAATGTTTCCAAGCCATCCTCTTCAGACTGGAAACCTATTCAGTCCTCTTCCTCTGGCTCATTGCTCAAAGCTACCTACTTTACCCTTGCTTTATTCATTCTCCTTTGATTTCTGCATCACCTTCACTTTGAGATGGAGAGAAATCTCACTGCCAGTCCCACATATGAAAAAACTTTGAATAGACAAATAGTTCTTCATGTGCTATAAGCTTGTTCTGGAAATCTGAGGGGGGAAAGTACATTTCTCCTATATACAACCAGAAGCGAAACAGGCATTCTTAGTACTCCACGTATGTGTCGTAAGTCAAGAAACAGGGGAACAAATAGTATGGATAATTTTTTCTCTGTTGTCATCAATGGTTACAAAATGCAAGCTATGATAAAAGAAAAAAGAAATACATTCTCTGCTCCCAAACAGTTATAAATGTTAGGAAAATAACACAAGTCAAATGTGATCAGAGATACTCAACACAAGTACCTGGCTAAATTTAGAAAAAATGTTCAAGAGTAAACAGTAGAGGAGACAGAAAAGGGGCAGTGGAATAAATCCTTGGCACTGCTAAGTGTCAGCGATTATGCTATGGATTTTATGCAGATTATTCCATTAAATTCTTATAATAGTCCTGAGAAGTTCAAAAAGTTTAAGTAACCTCTAACCTTTATATGTAATTACAGTGTACTTAATGCTGCACTAAATGATTTACATGTTATATCTATCCTCATGACAGCTATATGAGATAGGTTCCATTGTCATCTTAGCCTTATGACAGAGGACGAGATGGTTGGATGGCATCACTGGCTCAGTGGACTTGAATTTGAGCAAGCTCCAGCCGATGGTGAAGGACAGGGAAGCCTTGGGTGCTGCAGTCCATGGGGTCGCAAAGAGTCAGACACAACTGAGCGACTGAACAACAACATGGTTTAGAAAAGCAACTGTCCTAATGAGGTAAGACAGCTAGTAATTCACACAGGTAAGATTTGAACCCTGACACTCTACCAAAGGCATGGTCCTGACCATGTAATAAAAGGGTAGATTTAAACAATTAAATAAATACAGAGTCATCAGAAGTAATTGGAACCAAGGTTTTGAAACCAGAGAAATTGGATTCTTTTTTCTCTTTTTATGACTGAAAGAATCTAAATTAAATGTCTCTAAATCTCAATACTAATTATGTTATTTTCAAAGATCTGCAGTGCTAACATTTATTTGTTTGAATTTTTAATTTTTGTTACAAAATATTTAAGAATACTAAAATCCCAGATTTAATTTGTGTTAATATTTTGCCAGCTTCTGATCTTAAAAACAAATAAAAATATTAAAGTTTTTCTTGGAATCATCTCTTTAGAAAACCATCCTCCTCTTTTTCTATTTCTGAAATAACTACTTTCTTGCAGTTGTTATGTATTCTTCATCTACACATTTTTGTACTTTTATCACACATGATTTTTGCATATTAAACACATTCAGCAGCCTGTATAATTAGCTCTAATACTTAATCTGTAGATTTTCTATGGATTTTTCTTTTGAATTTCCTATGTAGATAATAATATCAGCTGTAAATAACAAATTATATTGTTCTTATTTTTAAAATAATTTCATTTCTTACTGCTGTTTCTTGTATTACATATACAGGTTAAAGCTTCAGATGTAATGCTGAATAAACATGTGGGCAGCAAGTGTTTCTTCTTGTGCTTTTTAATTTAAGGAAAATGTTTCTAAGGCTTTGACAATAATTTGGGTTTTAATAAATAATCTTTATCTAGTTAAAGAAACTCCCTCCAATTCCTTCTTTTCTAGGAGATTTAATCATAAAATGTCATTGTATTTTTTTTTTCATCTATTTTTTCATCACATAGGCTTTGCTGCTTTAATCTGTTCATATGCCCACCAGGCTTCTCTGTCTATGGGATTTTCCAGGCAAAAATACTGGAATTGGTATTTTTGCCTGGAATGCCAGGCAAAATGGCAGGAATGGAATGCCATTTCCTTCTGCAGGGGATCTTTCTGACCCAGGGATTGAACCCGATCTCCCGCATTGTAGGCAGATTCTTTACCAACTGAGCCACCAGGGAAGCCCCATGATAAATTAAACTAACAGTAATTAAAATATCCTTGAATATTAAAATATCTTGATAAATCACACCTCTTAAAATTATTTTGTCTATACACTCTTGTATTTTTCTGTACATGATGCATTTTATTTGTAAATATTTATTTTAGATTTTTTCATTAATATCTATAAAGGTTATGGACTTTTGGCCTTATTTCTTTTCTGTCAATCTGAAAAATCCTGTGCAACAACTCTAATTTGTTCTACTTGAATCAACCAAATGTGGTATGCTGCTGCTGCTGTTAAGTCGCTTCAGTCGTGTCCGACTCTGTGCGACCCCATAGATGGCAGCTCATTAGGCTCCTCTGTCCCTGGATTCTCCAGGCAAGAATACTGGAGTGGGTTGCCATTTCCTTCTCCAAAATGTGGTATAGGTAGCTCCTTTTCAAAACCCATGTTGGAATGGAAAAAGGAGAATTTGTAAAAAAGAAGAGTTCTAGACAGACAGTACTATAGCTCTACACTACACGTATCTTCCACATTCATTCTAACATGCCATAACTAAAAAGAAAACGTAACAAGCACAAATACCCAATTAAAGGAAAGAAAAGAGGATTTGTAGCTAAGCTTAATTACCTACAAATTAATTATTTGTAGGTGAAATCAATTATTTCACCTCTTTGAGATTCTTTTTTCTCAGCTATAAGGAAGGAAAAGAAAATATCCCCCACAGAGGCAGATAGAGTTGCATGAGCTTAAGTATGAGTTACTTGAGAAGAAAGGCCATGTTCATATCCTAAGCATTCCACACAAAGTAGAAGCTCACTAATAGCTGAGTGGAAGACTCCTGGAATGTACAACTTATTTAAGGCACCCAACTCTGTGCCTAATTCGGTCCTAGTCACATAATTTGTGCCTGATTATTATGTTCACACTCTCAAGGAAGCACTGCATTAGCTTTAAATGCTTTAAAAATCTCTTGCACTTCAGATGTTTTGTAGACCTTCCAGGAAGATAGAGCCATCCTAGTTGTCACCAAACCTTTGGAAATGTCTAGGTCTCTTTTCTAGCTCACCCATGCTAAATTACCAAACAGTATAAAAGGAAAGTATAAGAAAAGGGAGTTAGTTCTAAATTGACTATCTTTGTCCCCTCTTCCTAAAGGAAAAAAAAAAAAAAAAAAAGGGCGAGTTGAGGGGGTTGGGGGAAGAAAGACAGTAAGACACCAGAGCTGCTCTGGCTTTGAAATGCCATATTTGACCTTAGTTCTAAAAACATACAAGTTTCACCCATTTATCTTTTCCAGAAGGAATTATCATGATCCAAAATCAAGAGACTGTAAGTATGTATCTAGTAAAGGGCTAGATAGAAGCCAATGTTTAATGAAACACTGGTGAAAGTTTCCCAGAAAAGGTTGGCTTAGTCAAGTTAAATCGATTTTCCAGTGAAAGCACATTTGCTACAACAGCAGCAGCTGCCATTTATTGAGCGCCTTCTAGATGGCAGAGTAAGGATTAAAATCCAGATCAGTCTAATGCCAAAGCTCATGCTCCTTCCAATATGTAACACTGCTTTCTAATTAAAACAGCTCTGAAGTTGACTAAAGGACTTTCCTGCAATTGCATCTGTTCTCATTTTACCATATGTAAACTTAATCACTGCACTGATAGAATTGTCAGACTTCAAGACTACATCACTGTATGAGTGACTCTAAGTAGATTCTAGAAATTTCCCAAAGTAAGCTGTTGTTGCTGTTCAGTAGCTCAGTTGTGTCCTACTCCTTGAAACCCCAATGGACTGCAGCACACCAGGCTTTGCTCTCCTTCACCATCTCCTGGAGTTTGCTCAAACTCATGTCCATTGAGTCAATGATACCATCCAAATATCTCATCCAATGTCATCCGCTTCTCCTCCTGTCCTTGATCTTTCCCAGCATTGGGTCTTTTCCAGTGAGCCAGCTCTTCACATGAGGTGGCCAAAGGATTGGAGCTTCAGCTTCAGCATCAGTCCTGATGAGTATTCAGGACTGATTTCCTTTAGGATTGACTGGTTGGATCTCCTTGCTATTCAAAGAGACTCTCAGGAGTCTTCTCCAGCACTACAGTTCAAAGGCATCAGTTCTTCAGCGCTCAACCTTTTTTATTGTCCAGCTCTCACATCCATAATGACTACTGAAAAAAACATAACTTTGGCTATGAGGACATTTGTTGGCAAAGTAATATCTCTGCTTTTTAATACATTGTCTAGGTTTACAATGGTTTTTCTTCCAAGGAGCAAGCATATTTTAATTTCATGGCTGCAGTCGCCATCTGCAGTGATTTTGGAGCCCAAGAAAATAAAGTTTGTCACCGTTTCCATTGTTTCCCCATCTATTTGCCATGAAGTGGTGGGACCAGATGCCATGACCTTTGTTGTTCGAATGCTGAGTTTTAAGCCAGCTTTTTCACTCTCCTCTTTCTCTTTCATCAAGAGGCTCTTTAGATCCTCTTCACTTTTTGCCATAAGGGTGGTGTCATCTGCATATCTGAGGTTATTGATATTTCTCCTGGCATCTTGATTTCAGCTTGTGCTTCATCCCACCTGTCATTTCACATGATGTACTTTGCATATAAGTTAAATAAACAGGGTGACAATATATAGCCTTGATGTACTCGTGTCCCATTTTGAAACCAGTCTGTTGTTCCAAGTTTGGTTGTACCTGTTGCTTCTTGACCTTGACTTCCAGGTTTCACAGGAGGCATGAAAGGTGGTCTGATATTCCCAGATCTTTAAGATTTTCCAGTTTGTTGTGATACACATAGTCAAAGACTTTAGGGAAATCAATGAAGTAAATTTTTTTCTGGAATTCTTTTTTGCTTTTTCTATGATCCAATGGATGTTAGCAATTTGATCTCTGGTTCCTCTGCCTTTTCTAAATCCAGAATGTACATCTGGACATTCATGGTAAGTTGAGCTGTTAAATTAGGCCTACAACTCTCACTGGATTTAGCAGCTGCTGCTAAGTCACTTCAGTAGTGTCTGACTCTGTGCGACCCCATAGACAGCAGCCCACCAGGCTCCCCCATCCCCGGGATTCTCCAGGCAAGAAGACTGAAGTGGGTTGCCATTTCCTTCTCCAATGCATGAAAATGAAAAGTGAAAGTGAAGTCGCTCAGTTGTGTCAGACTCCTAGCAACCCCATGGACTGCAGCCTACCAGGCTCCTCGGTCCATGGGACTTCCCAGGCAAGAGTACTGGAGTGGGTTGCCATTGCCTTCTCTGGGATTTAGCAGCTATCTTTCTTTATTTCCAATTAACTACAAATGAACTATGGAAATGCACTGCAGAACTCCAGTACCACATAAGCTTAGAAGAGCATACTAACATTTATTGACCACTTACAAGTATCAGACTTTATACTGAGCACTGTATATATATTTAATGCTCAACACCATTTTTGAAGTAGTTTGTATTATCACCATTTTCTATAAGTAACCAAGGCTCCAAAAAATGAACATACAACTAAGTGTGAAAAGCAGGTTTAGCTACTAGTTTATTATGCCTCTTGAATCCAAGCTTGTCCCTTACTTCTTGCAGAGGAAGATTTGAGTGTCAATCAAAAAGGGGATAATGGAGCAGATAGTTAGAGAAGGTAGAGACCTATAAGAAGGAAAGGATAAACTTCCTGAGAAGCTGTATTAGTCATTGGAATTAACAGGTATGAGCAAGCAGCTTTCTCTTTAGAAAAAATATTAAAATTAAATAAAAAAGGTGATCCATGGTCAAATACTGATTATCTGCAGAATGTTTTTCACACGCCCTTTTCCCATGCACTGGACCCTATACAATCCCAGATCCTCAGTAAAAGAAGCATCCCTCCAATTATTCCAATCCTCTTAAAGAGATTTGCTTAGGAAATTTTACATTAAAGAGAAATCAATGAGAGATGTAATTCTAGAAATGAGGCAAAGATATCAACTTCATTTTTAGAATATCAGCAGCAAGATCTCAAGAACAAAAGAAAGTTAAAAAGAACTCATCAGAACCACAACCACATAAGAGAAACATTTATTTTTATTACATAGAATTGAGACCAAGAAGATTGGCAAGGAGGAGACAGTCACAACTGAGCACACAAAGCTGGAGTGGCTTTTCAGGTCAGAAAGAAGAGTGAGTCATGGAGAAGACATATTCATCCAGTTTAGTGCTATATAACCAATTTCTACCTTGTGAACTTTGAGATTAGCTACCTCGATCTCTACTAGTCAGAATACTGATCCCGAGGTCCAGGGTAGAACACTTGGCTCTGACTTGCTATATTTAGGGAACTGCCTAGCATGTTGGGAAGAACCTGTTATGGGAAAAAATGAAACCATGAACCCAGGAATACCCTCTTTTCTCTTCTCAGTTTCTGCCAGCAAATGAACAGACTGCTCCTGCTCAATGATTTTGGCAAGATATGAAGGTTATTTTGTTGAGCAGATATTAGTCAATATCACTCTGAAAAAAAGATTTTGATAATAATTTTCTTAAGAGTTGAAGATGATACCAGCAAGAATGGTATATGTCTCTTGGGTTTCTATTAATAAATTTCCTTTGGAAATTTAGCTTTATATAGCCAATGTATTTTTTTGCAATCATTTTCTTCTTATTCATTCATTTAACATGTTTGTTTTTGGTGTTAATGTTGTTGTTCAGTCACTAAGTCATGTCAGACTCTTTATGACCCCAGGGACTGCAGCTGATGGCCTAGTGTGTGCTATGGACACACCAGGGTACAATGTGAGGAAAAAACATGGTCCTTGACCTTGTGGAGCACACAGTTTAATATATAGAGAGAAATAACCAGGTAATCACACTAATATAAATGACAGTATGCATTTAAAAGAAGACAGGATGATCTGAGAGCATAAAACAATGGGATAGTTTAGAATGTGGAACCAGGTCTCTCTCAGAAAGTACCCTTCCACTGAGACCTGAAAGTTAACTGGGAACAGCAGACAACGGTATGTTTACAGGGGTGGTAAAAAAGCTTTCCAGCATGCACAAAATCCCTGAGTCAAGAGGTGGCATGGGACACTGAGAATGTAAGAGGGCTGGGGTAACTGGGACACAGAAAATAAGCAGATGGGTATAAGAGAAAACTGAAATGGGAGCAGGAGCCTCTTATAAAATCCTGTAGACAAACAGTATGTTTCCAAAGTCTTCGTCATGAGGTTCTAGCTTCATGATTTTTTTTCTTATTGAGGTATAACAAACATATAGTATTATATTAGTTTGAAGCGTATACTATATCAGGAACTCACACAATTCAATATATATATTTAAAAAAAAAAAGGTTTTCAAACATGGGGTTCAAAAACAAGTAATAACATTTATCTGACGGCAGCAAGGTCAGGGGGAGGGGCTAGGAAGGTGAAGATGAGACTGGGAAACAGGGTTACCATCCATCCAGGGCTCCCCTCCATCCAGGGCTTACTGACTCCTAACTTCAGTTCTTAAAAGAAAGTTTAAGGTATATTTTAAAAGGGTATATTTTAAATAAGGGAGTACATTTTCTCATAGACCTAAAACAAAACTTAACAAAATAAAAATCACAGAAGCCCACATTGAAATCTAAATTTAAACTCCCAGTGCAGAGAGAAAGAGCCTATGAGCTATGGCTTTTGACTCTGCAGACCTATTCCTGGTTTCATCATTAACATGGTGAATATCCTTGCTTTGAGATTTTTAGTATAATTTTAATACACTTTAATTGTCATTTCTGTGGCATGATTGTCTTATTAAAATATAATTTTCTAAGAGTTAAATTTATTTACTTAATTAGAGGTCTATTCTCTTAATATGCACATTCTCAAAATTCAACTCACATTTGTGAATGGGGGTGGGGTGTAATAGACCCTTTAGCATAATAACATCTAATTACAGGATTGCATTAGAGCAGTCAGTACCTGTAATCACATAATATTTGATCTAGCACAAAGAAACCCTGTGCTGATGTCTCAAAACTAAAGACCTTAAAGCATGAATGTCAAGACAGACCATAGTTGCCTTTGCCCCATTTGTAGGATCTTTGCTTTCTAAAGGAAGAAAAAAAAAAGAGGTTTGAAGGTCCTGATGCCATTATTTTGATTAGTGATAAATTATAAAGAGTCCCAGAAACAGCAATAATTATAACAGTAATGACAATAATATACAATGTTAGAGGGTTTATTGGTTTCCAAATGTTTTTCATATAAACTTTCTCCTTTGACCTTCACAATGACAAAAGCAGGGCAGGAATTATTAGTTCCTACTTTATGAATAGAGAAATTAAGGTAAAAATGTTCACATTTGGTATAATATCTGGGAATGTTCAGAAGGAATCAAAAGACAAATCTGAGAAGGGTGCTTTTCCTCATATTTCCTGTGAGAAAAAACTGTAAGATTTGGGGAAGCCACTAAAGCTCTCTAGCCTCAATTTCTTCATCTGTAAGATGGTCTAGATTATAGGATATGAGGATAGAAGGAGAGAATAAGTCATTAGGTTTTGCTGCAGGTAGGAATTAGCAGGGGTAAAACAGGGCCTGAGCCTCCCACAGACATTTGTACACAAGACTAAGACTGTCACCAGTCCCAGATTCGGGAGGTTGAAAACTCTGTTCCACTTACACCCTTTATGAATGCATCAGGAAGAAGGCAGCGTGGCAGAGCACTGCCATGGTTTGATATTGATATAGACATCAGATTCAAACCAAACCCAATTCTAAGACATCTCAGTTCTGCTACTTAGGAGTCATTGACATTGGTGTTTTATTCTCTGTTTCCTTACTTAGAAATTAGGCATAATAATGCATCTCTGCCAGGATTATGATTAAGAAAAAATAAGATAATATGTGCAGTATCTATTACAATGGATGATAAACTTTTCTGCAAAGGGCCAGAGCAGATCAGTTCAGTTCAGTTGCCCAGTCATGTCCAACTCCTTGCGACCCCATGGACTGCAGCATGCCAGGCCTCTCTGTCCATCACCAACTCCCAGAGTATACTCAGATTCATGCCCATTGAGCCAGTGATGCCATCCAACCATCTTATCCTCTGTCATCCCCTTCTCCCGCTTTCAATCATTCCCAGCATCAGGGTCTTTTCCAATGAGTCAGCTCTTCACATCAGGTGGCCAAGGGATTGGAGTTTCAGCATCAGCATCAGTCCCTCCAATGAATATTCAGGACTGATTTTCTTTAGGATGGATTGGTTGGATCTCCTTACAGCCCAAGGGACTCTCAAGAGTCTTCCCAACACCACAGTTCAAAAGCATCAATTCTTCGGTGCTCAGCTTTCTTTATGGTCCAACTCTCACATCAATACATGACTACTGGAAAAACCATAGCCTTAACAAGATGGATCTTTGTTGGCAAAGTAATGTCTCTGCTTTTTAATATGCTGTCTAAGTTGGTCATAACTTTTCTTCCAAGGAGTAAGTGTCTTTTCATTTCATGGCTGCAGTCACCATCTGCAGTGATTTTAGAGCCCCAAAATATAAAGTCTGCCACTGTTTCCACTTTTTCCCCATCTATTTGCCATGAAGTGATGGGACCAGATGCCATGATCTTTGTTTTCTGGAATTTGAGCTTTAAACCAACTTTTTAACTCTCCTCTTTCACTTTTATCAAAAAACTCTTTAGTTCTTCTTCACTTTCTGCCATAAGGGTGGTGTCATCTGCATATCTGAGGTTATTGATAGCAGAAGCAAAAACCAAGTACACTATATTGGAACTTATTTAACAAGAGTGAAAGATTTCTACAGAAATTTTTATTGAAGAATAAAATATAATAATAATAAACTGAAGTTTTTTTGTAAAACATGTTTAGTAATGAATAGACTAGAATTTGCTGGGGGGAATCATATTTCTCTAATTTCAGGTGCAATGCCAGTGTTGCCTATCATCAAATCAATTGCAAATGTTCATCTGTAAAAATCATTTTTTATTCAAGAGCTATATAAAATCAAATAAGATGGACTTGATCTGCTGAAAGTGTATGAAAGTTCTATTATTCTATAATTTCACTAACATTTTTATTAATTTCAGTGTTTTTTATTCTGGTGAGTATGTGAAGCTGCTGCCTTTTCAATCACTTCTGTAACAAGACTCAAAGAAAAATTTCCCTTAACCTAGAGGTAAAAGCTAAAGAAAATTCAACAAAGAACTCGGATACTTCTGAGAGGAGAAAAAATTGCCTGTAAATATTTTAAAGTTTTTACTTTATTTTTTCTTAAAAGGAGTATTTTATTATTAGATAAATATTTAAGAGTTTAATTCTCATGACTAGTAATGACTTTAAGAATAACCATAAGATAATCTATAAGAATTCAGAATTCTATTACTTTATCTGTTCATGCCAACAACCCAAGAGCCAGGAGATATGGGTTTCAGAATGGCTCTGCCACTAAACAGCAGTTGTTCTTAAATAAGTCATTTTTCTTCTTGGCTTTGATTCAATAATATATCAAATAGCAATGATAATCACCTTGCAATCTCATATAGTTCTTTATTCAATCCACAAATATTTTCTGAATACCTATTATGTATAGGCTCTGGGGATACAGGGGTGAGCAAATGCAGACAATGCCTCCACCCTTACGGAGGCAGTATATACCCTTATACTGTAAAGATGATTCAAAGTTACATAAATAAACATAAAATGGAAAATTAAGTTGTGAGCATCAAAATCACAGAATTATAACTTTAGAATTAAGAGAGATCTTAGGGATTGTCTAATATAATTTTTCCAATCTCTTCTACAAAGATACACAAAATATTAAAGGATGTTTTCTGAAAAGTTAGAAGTTCCAGATAAATGAGAAGTGATAATGTTAGTGTTATGAAATTTCAGAAGGATAACTAGATATATTTCTGCTCCAACATTTACAATTAGAAACTAAGCGTTAAGTTGGGCTTACCATCTTTGACCTCTAGTGTGGTTCACAGAAGAAAAATTAATAGTGATATCTCTTTAACCACAGCAAAGTAGGCTCTTTTTGTGAAGGTCGTAGGGTAAGGGCTTTTAAGTAGAGGGCTAGAAGTTCAGAAGAAAAATACACTTCATCTTATCCTTAAAACAACTTTGTGATGTAAGCTAACCAAGGATCCTTCATGTGTGTTCAGTCACTCTGTCATATTCAACTCTTTGTGACCCCATCGACTGTAGCCCACCAGGCTCCTCTGTCCACAGGATGCTCCAGGCAAGAATACTGGAGTGGGTTGCCATTTCCTCCTGCAGGGGATCTTCCTAACTCAGGGATCAAACCCATGTCTCTTGCATCTCTTGCATTGGCAGGCAGATTCTTTACCACTGCCCCATCTGGGAGGAACCAAGAATAACCATCCCCATCTTATAAATGGGAAAAGAAAAGCCTAAAGAAGATAAATGACTTTTCAGTATCAGCAATCACACCACAACCTCTGCCATGTGGCATAACTGGAAAATGAAACCATGTCTTCAAAGTTTAAGACTAGTACACTTTCTAGTAGAAAACTGAATATACCATAATACCCCAGAAAGATGATTTCTCTTCCCATATCAAAATTAATTATGCTTTGCTTTTACTATTATTTCTGAAATTTATGTATTGAGATGGCCCCTGAATCAAGTGTCAGTGAACTCTACTGGAAGAGCCTTTCCCTAGGGTTCAAATAATCTGCTCCTTTAGTTCAGTGATCAAGTTTCTAATCTCTTACTATTTGGTATTTAAGTCTTCTCCTATGTACCAACATGGATTAAATCTAAAGGGAAATGATATTATTCTTTCATGTGAACCAGCTCTTCATATTAAGGTGTAATATAATGATTACTCTTTAGTCATTAAAAAGTAATGATTTAAGTATTATGTGGAGGAAGAAAAAAAAGAAGATAGGTTCTAACTTTGTAGCTACAAAATAATGGACTAACTCCATCTAGGGATGCATGTTTGCATCAGACAGGTCAGAGCTAGTATCTTGATTTTTGTCACTGTGTGAATTTAAACAACTTACTGTACCCTTCTAAACTTTAGCTTCTTTATCTCTAAAAATGGGGATGCAGTGATAGTGTTAGTCGCTCAGTCATGTCTGACTCTTTGCAACTCTATGGACTGTAGCCCTCCTGGCTTCTCTCTCCATGGAATTATTCAGGCAAGAATACTGGGGTGGGTAGCCATTCCCTTCTCCAGTCATTTCCTTCCTGACCTAGGGATCGAACTCAGGTCCCCCGCATTGCAGGCGGAATCTTTACCATCTGAACCACCAGGGAAGCCCCAAAAGGGGATAATAACACCTATGTCAGAGGATTCAGCAAAACATAAGTAAATTTCTAGTACACAGCAGGTCTTCACCAAATTGTAGCCATTAGATCAACAGGAAAATATATATGGGTCTACTTAAGATAGTCACAGTGGTAAATTCTTTCTCTTTCACTCAAATTAAAGAGCATTAATAAATATCTTCATTTTGATAGTATTTTACAACTCTTCTTATCTATTCTCTTATTTGATTTTCACAACAATACTTTAAGGACTGTATTATTATTCCCATTTGACAATTTAAAAAGCTGATGGCTCAGGGAAGGTCGAAGACTTTCCCAAGATCACCGTATTTGTCAGGAAAGAACAGGCTAATTAATACTAAAGAAAGGGAAGTTGAAAGTGAAGTTGTTCAGTCGGGTCTGACTCTTTGCGACCCCATGGGCTGTAGCCTACCATGCTCCTCCAACCATGGAATTTTCCAGGCAAGAGTACTGGAGTGGGTTGCCATTTCCTTCTCCAGAGGATCTTCCTGACCCAGGGATCAAACCTGGGTCTCCCGCATTGTAGGCAGACGCCTTACCATCTGAGCCACCAGGGAAATCCTAAATACTAAAAAAAAAACACCCCAAATATCAGTGTCCTAACATAGAAACATTAGTTCTTGCCCTATAAGATTAATTGTAGGTCTCAGGGCACCTAGTGGGTAACTCCTGTGTTACCAAAGGGGAGGAAAGAGCTGAAAGGTCATGCAGGAGATTTTTGCTTTCTCTGCCTGGATGTGACACATGTCACCTCCCCCATCCCCATCCACTGAGCAGAACTAGTCTTATAATTCCATCAACTGCAAGAGAGTTGGGTAATATTGTCTTACAAGGTCCCAGAAAGGAGAGAAGAACCAGATTCAAGAGCACTGAAAAAGTCTAGTACAAAAGTCACAATGATAGGAAATAGTGAAGCTGGTGTTTGAACTCAGTATTTCTACTCTCTATTTTCAATACCACTTTCCTCTCTACCAAAGTTTTTCACATTGTGAGAGAAGTCTCTTATTTCACAAAGAGACAAAAGTAAAAGAAAAATAAACGTTTAAAGTTGTTGTGGTTTACTCTATACTTCTCCACACTGCTTTTTAAGTAGTGATCAATTCTGTTTCCCTGTTCTGGTCAGTTTGGATTAGAAAGTCAACACCCTGCTACTGAGATACATTGGTGATAGCTTTGAAGAAAACAGGCAGCTCACACAAAGTATGACATACCTTCAGTAAAACAAAGCAACAGAAATTAAGGTAGTTTCAGAGCTTGTATATCTACTAATTAACTGTGTATATATTCCATTTTTACAACTTTTCCTGTGTTTACAGCAAGAACTGTCTCAGAAACATTTGCTTTGTTAAAGGTATATCAATTCAAGTTTCTTTATGATGCTTGATTGACTTTTTCTTCTTAATGTTTAAGTGTCACTATAAATGCCTGTTTCAATTACATTTCAACTATTCCTGCCATCTTGTGTCAGTTGTCTACTTGACTGATACATTCATCATAACAAACATACTTTGAGCACTTATCACATACTGTGGAGGGCCTAAGCAGAGTTGTTACATAGTTAATTCAGGATGCGTCTTACAGGAAGACTTTCTGTTATGGGCTAAGGGCTGGCCTAACAAAAAGGGTATGTTTTTTCTGACTCACATAAAGTGTTATTAGGAACTAATTGATGCTGGGGTACTGAAATGGATGACAGCTTCTTTATCTCCAAGAATCTCAAAATCTAATGGGGAAGATATACAAATAAACATGGAATTATACTACAAGGTCAGAAATGTTATGATAAAGAAAAGTCCCAAGGTGCTATGAGAACACAGAAGAGGAGCTACTAACTTAGCTTAGAAATCAAGGGAAGTTCTTTAAAGAAAGTGGTGATTAAAATGAGCTCTCAAATGAGCAAGTGTTAAAGAAATGTTTTCAGGTAAAGATGGGAAGTGGTACCTCCCAAAGAAAGGGAACAATTTTGGAGAAAGAACAGAAGAAAGAAATATTTCATGTGAGAGAAAACTATAAGCATTTCTGTTGGAAAGACTGAGTTTAGGACCTAGGCAACAAGGTAAGAGGGGAAAGGAAGAAATCAGTCACAGGTATTGAAGGTACTGTCAAACTAAGGAGCTTATTTTATTATATAAGGTAAGAAATAGGGAGTCTTTAAAGGAGGTAAGGCCTAAAGGGATATGTGATTAGATTTGCATTTCATGAAGATCCTGCTGACATGGGGATGAAGAAGTGCTATGTCTAGGACTTTCATATAACACCATTAGAGGTATTTCAAAGAATAATTTGCTAAGTAATCCAATCTGGATCTTCAAAGAGGAGACAGAAAAAATAATAGCCTTAGAAATGTACATATGATTCTCACTCTGCTAGGCACAGATGCCAAGTAGGCAGCCAGTTCTATCAGTGATGCAGATCTCTTGTCTGGATGACTTTATAAAGCTCAAGCTTGTTTCATATAATAAAAGTGATAATCGAAACATAAATTTTAATATAATAGGCCATATTTCAACAGATTCCAGTTACATTACTCCTGCACAAGGCATTATTTATTACAATGAATGTACACCTAATCTTGATGTTATGAAGGTGACCCAGGCATGCTGGTGGGGAAGGGAACTGAGCTAGTGAAAGCATTTTCACATTATCTCAAGGGTGTATTACAAGCTCGGCTCTGCATGAAGGGCAATGTGAACTGTGAAGAAACACTAGGCTAAATCGAGGATAGTAAGAGCATTGATCTAATATACCAGTGCCAAAACCCAAATTCCACTCTCAAAGGAAAACATACCCAAAGAGGGGAAAATAATATTAATTCTAAAACTCTTTAGAGGTTGAGGCAAAATATATATAATCAGGAAATGGACATCCCTCCAGGCAATAGTAACATAGCCACAACACATGCTACTTAAAAGCTGAATTTTCAGTCGACACCAAAATGTCTCACTCTTTTCTTCCTCATGCAGGTTTTTGCAGAAAGGATCAAGAGCTCAGTGACAGAATGGCAGCCAAAGAAAAATGAGAGTCATTCATTCTATACATATTTATAAAAAAGAAAAGTGAAAGTGTTAGTCACTTAGTCATGTCCAGCTCTGCTACCCCATGGACTGTAGCCCACTGGACTTCTCTGTCTGTGGATTCCTCCAGGCAAGAATACTGGAGTGGGTAGCCATTCCCTTCTCAAGGGGATCTTCCCAACCCAGGGATTGAACCTGAGTCTCCTGCATTGCAGGAGGATTCTTCACTGTCTGAGACCACAGCAAAGCCCATATTTATAAAGTTCCCTTTATAAGGCTTTCTTGGCGGCTCAAAGGGTAAAGCATCTGCCTGCAATGCGGGAGACCGGGATTCGATCCCTGGGTTGGGAAGCTCTCCTTGAGAAGGAAATGGCAACCCACTCCAGTATTCTTGCCTGGAGAATCCCATGGACTGAGGAGCCTGGTAGGCTACAGTCCACGGGGTCGCAAAGAGTCGGAGATGAATGAGCAACTTCACTTTCACTTGCACTTTCTTTCACTTTCTTATAAGCCAGGCACTGTGCTAGGAGCTTTCTCAAGTACTGTCTCATTTAATAGAATAAAGTATTACTACCCCCTATTTTGCAGATAAAGAAACTGAGGCAAGTAGAGCTCGAGACTTGATAAAAAGCCCACATTCAGTTTCTCCTTAAGCACAAACTATTCCTTTATAAAAAGTGACACTCAGATTAAACAGAGGTAAACAATAAAACAAGCAAAAGGTTAAAAAATGACTTTTTGAAGCATTTAAACAATAAAGATATACAAACTATTTTAAAAGGCAAATATACCATGGAAAGTTGTCATTACCTTTCTTATCAACCTAATGTTAAATCAGACAATTATTTTAATACTTTGTGAACCCTGTTCCTTCCTAAGTGATTTGCCTATTTTGCTCTTGTATACCGAATCATATTATATGTTTATTCATTCATTCATTTCATTTCAGGTATCTACCTGGTGCTTATCATAAGCTAAGCTCAGGGCTATAGACAGAAGTACAATGGGACATTCTTTCACTCTCAAGAGACTCATGGTTTGCAAGAGCATCCAGGCAACCAAACAGAGAAACAGCAAGCAAAATGAGAGGTGCTATGACTTAGGGATGTTCAGAGGGGCTGTGTAGCACAGTCAGGTTATATGCATTCAGTCTGGAGGCTGATTCATCTGACAAAAATCCAGGATTTTCCTATTTATAAAAAATTCTGATACCCAGCACATTTTTCAAGCATAATCCAGTTAATCTTTCCATGGGTAGCTTCCCTTCATGACCTATGATTCCATGATCTGAAACTTGCATCATTCATTCAACTAGGATTTAATAAGTAACTACTGTGTGCCATACACTGTGCTAAGTATTGAGGAATAAAGCTAAATAAGACAGAAATGTCCCCTGCCCTCATGAGTTTGTAATCTGACCCCCCAAAATATCTGTGATAGCCTTTGAAAATACTGGTAAGTTGTGTCACTCAGCACGTTAACAACTTTACTTTTGTACACTCCTGCTGTGTAACTCTGAACAAGTCAGTTTCACTGGTCCATGATTTTCTTATCTGTGAAATAAACATAATATTTGCCTTCTTCATTTCACAGCATTATTATTAAATTTTATGTATTTGTTTTTGGCTGTGCTGGGTCTTTGTCGCTGTGCTGGCTTTTCTCTAGTTGCAGCAAGCAGGGACTACTCTCCAGTTCTGGTGCATGGGCTTCTCATTGCCATGGTTTCTCTGGTTGCAGAGCACTGGCTCCAGGGCACACAGGCTTCAGTAGCTGCAGTGTGCGGCTCAGTAGCTGTGGCTCCTGGGCTCTAGAGCTCAGGCTCAGTAGCACATGGGCCTGGTTGCTCTAAGGCACATGGAATCCTCCAAGACCAGGGATCAACCCATGCCTCCTGCATTGGCAGGTAGATTCTTTACCACCAAGCCACTAGGAAAATCCTCACAGAATTATTTCTAAGATCATATGACACAATGAATGCAAAAGCACCTTGAAAACTAAAAATAGAATACCATGTGATCCAGCAATTCCACTCCTAGGAATTGGCTATATTTATAGCATGATGTGGAAGCATCCTAAGTTTCCATTAACAGATGAAGAAATAAAGATGAGGTACATACACACAATGGATGACTATTACCCAGTCATAAAAAAGAATGAACTTTTGCCATTTGCAGCAGCATATACAGACCTGGAGTATAGTATGCTGAAATAAGTCAGACAGAGAAAGATAAATACTCTATGCTATCACTTCCATGTGGAATATAAAAAATAAGACAAATGAATGAATATAACAAAACAGACACAGATTTACAGATAAAGAAAACAAACTAGTGGTCACCAGAGGGCAGTGAGAAGGGGAGGAGGGACAAAATAGGAATAGGGGATTAAGAGGAACAAATTACTATGTATAAAATAAACAAACTACAAGGATACATTGTACAGCACAGGGAATATCGCCAATGTTTTATAATAACTTTAAATGGAGCAGAATCTATAAAAATATAGTCATTTATTGCACACCTGAAACTAATATTGTAAATCAACTATATTTTAATGAAAAAGAATACTTATAAAGGGATGTGAAGATACAATGAATTTTATTATCCATCCTCATTATTAAGGGAAGTCTTTGATTTAATTAAAAGGATGAATCGCAATATATTTTAAAACAAATGCAATGTATTACTTTCTAACACTTGCAGCAACTGAAGGTAGTCCAATAAGCTATCAGTTAGTAAAGATAATTTGGAGATTAATTCAATGGCATAGTTACAAAGTATTCATATTGATTTGTGCAAGTAGACGATTTTGAACTGTTCAAAAGCAGTCAGGACTATATATAACCTCTATTACAAAGAGGTTTATGCCATTATTTGCTTTACTAAGGATAAGCCTGCATACAACATGCAAACAATGGCCTAAACTTTTCAATCTTTATATTAATTGAAAGTATACTAATGATCTATTCAAGAAAATCAGAGATACCAAAGGAACATTTCATGCAAAGATGGGCTCGATAAAGGACAGAAATGGTATGGACGTAACAGAAGCAGAAGATATTAAGAAGAGATGGCAAGAATACACAGAAGAACTGTACAAAAAAGATCTTCATGACCCAGATAATCACAATGGTGTGATCACTGACCTAGAGCCAGACATCCTGGAATGTGAAGTCAAGTGGGCCTTAGAAAGCATCACTACAAACAAAGCTAGTGGAGGTGATGGAATTCCAGTTGAGCTATTCCAAATCCTGAAAGATGATGCTGTGAAAGTGCTGCACTCAATATGCCAGCAAATTTGGAAAACTCAGCAGTGGCCACAGGACTGGAAAAGGTCAGTTTTCATTCCAATCCCAAAGAAAGACAATGCCAAAGAATGCTCAAACTACCGCACTATTGCACTCATCTCACACGCTAGTAAAGTAATGCTCAAAATTCTCCAAGCCAGGCTTTAGCAATGCGTGAACCGTGAACTTCCTGATGTTCAAGCTGGTTTTAGAAAAGGCAGAGGAACCAGAGACCAAATTGCCAACATCCGCTGGATCATGGAAAAAGCAAGAGAGTTCCAGAAAAGCATCTATTTCTGCTTTATTGACTATGCCAAAGCCTTTGACTGTGTGGATCACAATAAACTGTGGAAAATTCTGAAAGAGATGGGAATACCAGACCACCTGATCCGCCTCTTGAGAAATTTGTATGCAGGTCAGGAAGCAACAGTTAGAACTGGACATGGAACAACAGACTGGTTCCAAATAGGAAAAGGAGTTCATCAAGGCTGTATATTGTCACCCTGTTTATTTAACTTATATGCAGAGTACATCATGAGAAACGCTGGACTGGAAGAAACACAAGCTGGAATCAAGATTGCCGGGAGAAATATCAATAACCTCAGATATGCAGATGACACCACCCTTATGGCAGAAAGTGAAGAGGAACTAAAAAGCCTCTTGATGGAAGTGAAAGTGGAGAGTGAAAAAGTTGGCTTAAAGCTCAACATTCAGAAAACGAAGATCATGGCATCTGGTCCCACCACATCATGGGAAATAGATGGGGAAACAGTGGAAACAGTGTCAGACTTTATTTTTCTGGGCTCCAAAATCACTACAGATGTTGACTGCAGCCATGAAATTAAAAGACGCTTACTCCTTGGAAGGAAAGTTATGACCAACCTAGATAGCATATTCAAAAGCAGAGACATTCCTTTGCCAACTAAGGTTCGTCTAGTCAAGGCTATGGTTTTTCCAGTGGTCATGTATGGATGTGAGAGTTGGACTGTGAAGAAGGCTGAGGGCCGAAGAATTGATGCTTTTGAACTGTGGTGTTGCAGAAGACTCTTGAGAGTCCCTTGGACTGCAAGGAGATCCAACCAGTCCATTCTGAAGGAGATCAGCCCTGGGATTTCTTTGGAAGGAATGATGTTAAAGCTGAAACTCCAGTACTTTGCCCACCTCATGCAAATAGTTGACTCATTGGAAAAAACTCTGATGCTGGGAGGGATTGGGGACAAGAGGAGAAGGGGACGACAGAGGATGAGATGGCTGGATGGCATCACTGACTCGATGGACGTGAGTCTGAGTGAACTCCAGGAGTTGGTGATAGACAGGGAGGCCTGGCATGCTGCGATTCATGGGGTCGCAAAGAGTCGGACACAATTGAGCGACTGATCTGATCTGATCTGATACTAATGAGTTTCACCAACTTGAAACTGAAGGATGGCAGTGATATGCCATAGCAAAAAGAAAACATAATTTATCATCAGAATACCAAACTTGAGTCCTGGTTCTACTATTTGATGTTACACTCATGACTGAGTCTCTTAAATGATACTCAGCTTTTGGATCTTCTAAAAATGGAAAATAAGACAGCAAGACGTGAGGTTAATTGCAAGAATTGAGACTGCACTTATGAAAAAGATATTTTCTTTTAACTTGTAGACCAATTTAAAGATGTTAATTGATATGAATATCATCATTTTTAGTATATATAACTCTGTTTACAGATTAAATGATATTCAAAGGGTGACTTATCTGAGTTCATTTTTTTATAGGTTGAAAAATTAGAGGCTGTGAAGCATAAGACTAAGAAATAACACGAGAGTTGGAATTAGGAAATGTGAATTCTATTATTGTTTCTACCACCATGGCTCTGAAGCCCTATGCAATCACTTACTATTTTGGTATCATGGGATTCACATTTTTTTTTTTTTTTTAAGCCTTGAATCATTTTCTTTCAAGGGATTCACTTTTGAAAAACTGAAGTAAACACTCTACATGATCATCATAAAGGCATCAAAGGCACAATGTGGAAGCACCAACTCTGGCTTCTCCAAAACATTTTGCCATGTCCCCGCCAGATAAACAGTGCTAAGGAATCACCAATCCAAATGAGACTACACGAAGCATCTGAGCTTGGCCGAGACTAAAAATGGGAAATGCAGTGAGGCCTAAAGTGTTGAAAAGCAGCCAGTTTCAGAATTTAGACTGTCTTGCTTGTTTGTTTTCTAATCTAGTCTCTGTGTCTGTTAGTGTGGGACAGTGAGAAGAGGACAGCGGAAGTGGGGCGTGAGCGGTATTTAAAAATACATCTTGATATTGATTTCTAACATAATTCCACAATGATAAGAGAACAGACTCTGTATGATTTAAAAACCTTTAGACCATGAAACTTTTGCACCTTGTTTTATGTCCCTGGATATGTTCCAGTGACTCCTAGTTTACAGTCTATGGGACCTTGAATAGAATTTGTTTCGTACTGTTGTGTGAAAATTGAAGAAATCTTAATTATGTTGAATTGGCTCACAGTGCTTTTCAGGTCTACTATAGCCTTCTACTTCTATATATATTCATTCTATTAATTTTTGAGAGCTGAATATTGAAACTCCAACTAAAAACTCTAATTTATCTACTTAAAAACTAATTGTAATGTACAGAGGAACTATATGTAAACTTGTTCTGTATTTCCCAAGTCTTCCTTAAATGTGTTATAATATTTTTATAATTTAAAAAATAAAAATTGTAATATTAAAACACACATTGTGGAGCAACTAAGCCCATGTGCCACAATTATTCAACCTTTGCTCTACAGCATGGGAGCTGCAGCTACCGAAGCCCACACACCTAGAGCCCGAGCTCCAAAACAAGAGAAGCCACCTCAATGAGAAGCTCGCATATGACAGCTAGAGAGTAGACTCCTGCTCACCACAGCTAGAGAAAAGCCCCTGCAGCAGCCAAGACCCAGCACAGCCAGAAATAATAAATAAATAAAAGTATGTAAAAAGAGAAAATTTGGCAGTCATCCAGCTAATTTGGAGTGAAAGCCAGCTAAATATGACCATGTCAGAAATCAAACTGAGAAATTCAGATCTCAAAGGAAGTTTCTTATTTTTCTGAGTGCTTATACTCTTGAGCACAGCTAATTCTCCAAAGAAATCATGTACTCAGAATGTGGCCATGACCTTAGTAGTATCTGTTGGTGTTTGCAAATATTTTAAGAAGATGGTGATTCTGAAATAGTTCAAAATGAACATGTATTTTTAGCTTTCTTTTTTTGTTTGTTTTTATTTTTTTTAATTTAATTTTATTTTTTAACTTTACAATATTGTATTGGTTTTGCCATATATCAACATTCTCTGCAAGAATTCAGTGGTAAAATAAATTTGAATCCCTGACCTGCAAAAAAAAAAAAAAGTAAAATAAAAAAAATATATATTGTGAGTGTGTTGTGGACGTATAAAGTCCTGCACAGCCTCTAAGAACTGAGCAAAGCATAATCTGTGACTTCTTTGGCAAAGCTAGGCCAATGATGGGATAAAGTTGGCCTGTTTTATCTATTGATGTCTCATTTTTTATTCTAGAGACTTCTGGGAGACCTTGACAACCTTCTCATTGCTCCTATCTGGTAATATCTGACTTCTTCCTCTGATTAAGGCTGTTTTATCCACTAGGTGCTAAACTCACAGTCCCCAGAGTCTAAGGGATTTCAAGAGTCAATGAAAAAATTTTGAAACCTGAAAAAAAAATATATTGTCTCAAAAATGAAACAAAACTAATGTTTAAAACTAAAACTAATAAGTATGAATTAAATAGCTATAAATTCGACAACTAGCCAATGTTTTTAGAGATAAATATTAATTTTGTTTAATTTGAGCATTCTAAGCACTTACCTATCAAGTGCTATACTCAGTCATGACTTAAGACTTTGGGTTTCTAAACCCTTATGCCATTTACCACTACTGACCTGGCTGCCTGATCTGACACCACATCTAGGGACCCAAACAAATCCCGATTTCCAAACATACATGGCAATTCTCTCCCTTTCAGTCAATTCTTGTTGCAAATTACATGGAATGCCACCTCTTAGTTTAGAATCTAGAAGTTCAGTACTCACTGAAAAGTATTTACTTTATACATTAAATTTATTTGTAAGTCCCATCAAGGAAAATTTGGTGCACTCTATCATAGAACTACCAATAACCTCTAAAATTTGATCACACTTCTGTTATTCCTTTACCATATTGAATTAGATTTTCTGTCTACTGTAATTATCTATTCATCCTGTTTTTAGCATTAATCAGTTACAAGTTTATTAAGCTCTCTAAACCTTAGTTTTCTCATCAGTGAGATGAGGGTAATAAATGAAGTGATATATATAAAATTCTCAGAACAATGTCTGGCACATAGGAAATGCTTGATAAATGCCTTTCTGTTTTCATAAATTTTAAATATATTTATCATAACATATCCTAGAACAATGGCTTTCAAACTTTAATGTTTATAAGAATTAACTGGACAGCTTATTAAAACAGTGTCCTGAATCTCCAGAAATTTTGAATCATTAGGTGGGAGTCAGCTCTGTGAATCTGCAGTCTTTGCAACTGACAGGTGATGCCAGTGCTGCTCTGAGAACCACATTTTGAGGACCATTTCCCGAAACTTGTTTGAAATGTATAGAGAGCTGGGAGTGTTTATTTTCATCTCTGTAACTACATTCCCTAAAACTGAGCAGTGCACAAAACAGAACCTAACTAACACAAAGAAGATATTCAATTACTGTTTGCTAAACAAAAAAGGCGATGCATCATCTATGCCATCAGAGAGTTTTTAAAATATGTAGATAGAAAGACAACTAACTACAGTACAACCATGTTGGTTACTGAGAGGAGGGCCTATGAAAATAAAGGACCTGAACCATTAAGAACCTTCTTTGGTATTCAGAATTCTCTCTCTTCATCCAGTAGCACAGATATTAGTCAGCTATTCTCATAAGCTCTGACTCCTATGTGAACAACTGTAGCTACCATATCACCTTAAGTGACTGACTGACATGTTGATCCTAATTCCCAAATGATTCTTACCCACTCCAATCCTCTGCCTCATTGAGTCAACTTCCAGCCAATTCCCAATCTTAGCTTAATGGTCACCTCCTCAGAGACACCATCCTGTGTCACCGGAACAAGCATTAATCTATCAGAACTTATCACAGCACTTATGCTTTCCCTTTTACCAATTTGCTACACCTATTTATTTCTGTGAATATTTGATTAATGTCTACATTTTCTACCAGTCTATAAGCTCTGTAATAACTAGTGGTTCAGTTCAGTTGCTCACTCGTGTCCAACTCTTTGCAACCCCACGGACTGCAGCACACCAGGCCTCCCTGTCCATCACCAACTTCCATAGCTTGCTCAAACTCATGTCCATTGAGTTGGTAATGCCATCTAACCCTCTCAGCCTCTGTCTTCCCCTTCTCCTCCTGCCTTCAATCTTTCCCAGCATCAGGGGCATTTCCAATGAGTCAGTTCTTCACATCAGGTGGCCAAAGTGTTGGAGTTTCAGTTTCAGCAACGGTCCTTCCAATGAATATTCAGGACTGATATCCTTTAGGATTGACGGGTTTGATCTCCTTGCACTCCAAGGGACTCTTAAGAGTCTTCTCCAACACCACAATTCAAAAATATCAATTCTTCAGAGCTCAGCTTTCTTTATGGTCCAACTCTCACATCATGTATGACTACTGGAAAAAACATAGCTTTGACTATGTGGACCTTTCTTGGCAAAGTAATGTCTCTACTTTTAAATATGCTGTCTAGGTTGGTCCTAGCTTTTCTTCCAAGGAGCAAGCATCTTTTAATTTCATGGCTGCAGTCACCATCTGCAGTGATTTTGGAGCCCCCAAAAATAAAGTCTGACACTGTCTCCACTGTTTTCCCATCTATTTGCCATTAAGTGATGGGGCTGGATGCCATGATCTTAGTTTTCTGAATGTTGAGCTTTAAGCCAACTTTTTTACTCTCCTCTTTCACCTTCATTAAAAGGCTCTTTTGTTCCTCTTTGTTTTCTGCCATAAGGTGATGCCACTGCATATCTGAGGTTATTGATATTTCTTCTGGCAATCTTGATTCCAGCTTGTGCTTCTTCCAGCCCAGAATTTTGCATGATGTACCCTGCATAGAAGTCAAATGAGCAGGGTGACAATATACAGCCTTGACGTACTCCTTTTCCTATTTGGAACCAGTCTGTCAATCCATGTCTGGTTCTAAATGCTGTTTCTTTACCTGCATACAGATTTCTCAGGAGGCAAGTAAGGTGGTCTGGGATTCCCATCTCTTGAAGAATTTTCCACAGGTTGTTGTGATCCACACATTCAAAGGCTTTGGCGTAGTCAAGAAAGCAAAAGTAGATGTTTTTCTGGAACTCTCCTGCTTTTTTATGATCCAACAAATGTTGGCAATTTGATCTCTGGTTCCTTTGCCTTTTCTAAATCCAGCTTGAACATCTGGACGCTCAGGGTTCATGTACTGTTGAAGCCTTGCTTGGAGAATTTTGAGCATTGTTTGCTAGCATGTGAGATGAGTGCAATTATGTGGTAGTTTGAACATTCTTTGGCATTGACTTTCTTTGGGGTTGGAATGAAAACTGACCTTTTCCAGTCCTGTGGCCAATGCTGAGTTTTCCAAATTTGCTGACATATTGAATGCAGCACTTTCACAGCATCATTTTTAGGACTTGAAATTGCTCAGCTGGAATTCCATCACCTCCAGTAGCTTTGTTCGCAGTGATGGTTCCTAAGACCCATTTGACTTTGTACTCCAGGATGTCTGGCTCTAGGTGAGTGATCACACCATCATGGTTATCCTGGTCATGAAGATCTTTTTTGTACAGTTCTTTGTGTATTCTTGCCATCTTTTCTTAATGTCTTCTGCTCTTCTGCTTCTCTTAGGTCCATACAGTTTCTGTTCTTTATTATGCCCATCTTTGCATTAAACGTTCCCTTGGTATCTCTAATTTTCTTGAAGAGATCTCTAGTCTTTCCCATTTTATTGTTTTCCTCTATTTTTTTGCATTGATCACTGAAGAAGGCTTTTTTATATCTCCTTGCTATTCTTTGTAATTCTGCATTCAGGTGGGTATATCCTTCCTTTTATCCCTTGCCTTTAGCTTCTCTTCTTTTCTCAGCTATTTCTAAGGCCTCCTCAGGCAACCATTTTTCCTTTGTGCATGTCTTAGTTTTGCTGAACTTCATATTCCCAGTCTAGCCCAGTCCCCACTTCATGATAAAATCTCAATCAATATCTCTTGAATAAATAATAAATCTTTTTCATGATTCTTGACTTTTATTTCAAGTTTTTAGGAGCATCATTCAGTTAAAAAAAAAAAAAAAAAAAAAAAAAACCCTTTCACCCAGTTCCTGATCATTTCTTTCCCTAGAAGTAGACCATGATTTTGACATTTTTCTAGTTACTAGCTGGCATCTCTCCCCTGCATCAGTCCAGAAGAAGCGCCTTTCACCATGCAGATGAAAGGTTGTTGTTGAATCACGTGAAACACCAGGATTCTTGGCCCCCGGAGGAGAAGAATTCAATTCAGGGCCAGAGACGAGGCTTGATCACTCAGAGCTTTTGTGTAATAAAGTTTTATTAAAGTATAAAGGAGATAGAGAAAGCTTCTGACATAGGCATCAGAAGGGGGCAGAAAGAGTACCCCCTTGCTAGTGTTAGCAATAAAGTTATATACTCTCCAATGAATCCAAAGAATGTCTGGAGGTTGTATAGACCTCACCAGACCTACTCCCATAATTTACATTTTAAGATAACAGAATCAGCCAGAAGGTTTAATCCAAAGACTGTCCTTAATCCAGAGACTGTCCTCAGGCAGGATACATTATTGTTATATAATCCTAAGGAATGTAGAGAAAGAAAAAAAAGTTTGTCCTTTCTTCCTCCTTGAGAATTCCAGACCCCTCTCTCCTTGGGGACCCCTAGACTCCTTATCAACCTCTCTAGGAAATGACTCTCTCACAGAAGCACATTGTTGGCACGGGCCAGATGCCAGTAACTACTAACACCTAGACAATACTCACTTTTGAAGCACTCCTACTACTAGTTCTGGCCCAACCCATTTCTTTACATCTTTGTACCTCCCTCAGCACCACAGGCAACTGGCAACAGATGAAGGGGATGCTTCTGTGAGTGTCTGCCATTCACAGTCTCAGATCTGAGCCACTCATCCCCCTTTTCAACACTTCTCATTTCCTCCTTGTCTCAAAGTACTTGCTATGATGTAGATAACGATGGCAATAAAGAGAGTAATTCGGCTGACTTTTTCAATGGGTGAATTAAAGCCATCATCTGACCCTCTGGAATTCACTCAAAAGTCTAGTTAACTGGCCGTTTTCCAGTTATGTTATAAGGATACATTCAGTATCCTCTCTCCTTCCAGATGCTTAACACTCTCCACTACCCCACTTCTCCTCCATCACAGCATCAGTTAGCAGTGTGTCCAGGCAGTCCCTCTTTGCTTGATCTGTGTGACGCAGGAGCAGGTGCTTCTTTGCTTGACAAAGGACAAAAACAAGCAGTTTGCTAGAGTGGAAGGAACACTGTGGGCTCACACCAAGTCACCTGCTCACCATGAGAGGCAATAAATTCTGCTGCAGCTTTTCCTTCCTCTTCCTTGCCAGTTACAGGTCAGTCAGCTGGTATCAGGGCAAGCCAGCTAAGTCAGCAAGAACTGTCCATGCTGGCTTAATTCTGCTGAGTCAGGTACACTCTAGCACAAAAGACACTTTGCTTTGTGCTCTTTATACAAAAGCAGAATCCTCAAATTAGACTAAATACAGGTTAGACATAACACACAACTGGAAGGGGAAAAGAAATCACTCATTCTAATAATCTCTTTATTTTATAGATGAGGAATCCAAGGCCCAAAGGAGAAAAGGGACTTGGTTTAATTCACATAATAATACAGGATCAGGTCTCCTCAGCTTCTTTGCAAGTGTTTCTTCTTTTCACTCTGATGCTGCTGCTGCAGCACTCTACCAAACTGCTAATGTTTGTCCTCTGCCCAACAAAGGAGTGCTTGCTCCTTGGAAATGTTCAGCACAGAGAAGCAAGTAGGGTACATTGCAGAGGTAGGACGGGGTTCATAAGGAGTCAAGTACGGATTTTTACTGCAAAAATCAACCCTGATCATCTGAAATTCCTCAAGTAAACTTCATCTTTGGAGTACTCAGGCTTTTCTCATCATTAGGAATGCCCCATTAACCCTTGACATGCTGAATTCATCTATATTTCACAGTGATAACTGATGAATATCATCCATAAAGTAGGTAGTGTAGTGAAAGGGATAAATATATTATTGAGAGGCAATTAAGATTATCCAGAGGAGATCTTAGTGATGCAGAGAGACAAACTGGAATAAGCATAGGACTGAGAGTAAAAAGACTTTTTGACATAGTCACACCTTCCCCGTTCACTACATGAGTGGGCCTGGACAAGTCCCTGGGTGTCCTTTGTGCCACAGCTCAATTTCCCTTCATACAGCTCAGAGTTGTGAGGATTAAATAAGTTGATGTGCTTAAAGTGTTCAGTACAGTGCCTGCTATAGTACTAGATTTTTTAAATTATTGGTTCAGTTACAATCTTCTTTTACTTGATTTGAAAAAGAAAAAAAAAACAACCTTGTATTTGTTTGGTTTCTTTTAGACCCAGCACAATCTCCCTAAAATTAAGAATATGATAACTGGGAAGTGAAAGGAAGTAAAAGGAAAAGACATTGTTCAGAGAAGATCCTTGACATGTAACATAAGGCTGGTTCAATCCTTCCATTTGAATGATAACAAGGGAGATCAGTAAAATGCAAACTCGGCTTCATCTCATTAATGAATGAATCAATTCAATATAGTTATCGAGATATCACACACTGTTAGGCATTGAACATAAAAGTGACTAAAGTTTGATCCTTGCACTTGACCTGCTGCTCCAACTCTGTGCGACCCCATAGATGGCAGCCCACCAGGCTCCCCCATCCCTGGGATTCTCCAGGCAAGAACATTGGAGTGGGTTGCCATTTCCTTCTCCAGTGCATGAAAGTGAAAAGTGAAAGTGAAGTCACTCAGTTGTGTCCAACTCTTAGCGACCCCATGGACTGCAGCCTACCAGGCTCCTCCGTCTATGGGATTTTCCAGCAAGAATACTGGAGCCAGGTGCCATTGCCTTCTCCGGACTTGACCTGAACTCATATCTAAGTTTTATGTGGCTTTGTGTCTGTCTTCTCATAGCTATATCCACAACAGCTTGCCAAGTGCCAAACTCAAGAGGCTCAGTCAAGCTGCACAGGCTTGAGATGATGACAAACATTATCATCGCCATGGTCATGATCATAGCACTAAGCATTTCCTGAGTGCTTACTATGTGGCAGGCACTTGGGGAGTATTATGCCATTTAACCTTCATAGAAATGCCACAAGCTACAGGTGTCTTATACATTTAAAACATCTTAACTCACTTCCTTACCATGCTCCCCCACTCAACACTTGTTTTGGGATTCTAAGCGCATACATTCAGCTCCCCACTAGCATTAATAATAATAATAGTAAATGTTTGCTATGTGCCAGGTTCTGTTCTACACACATTAACTATATTGACGGATTTCATCTTCACACCAGTCAATCAGGTTAAGTATCATTAGTAACTTCATTTTATAGAAAGGTAAATAGCTTCTCAAGATCACACAACTACTCGTGCCTGGGTTTGAACATAAGCAGTCTAGACCCAAAGTTACTTTCTTAATTACTCTGCAAGTTCTGGAGGGTGAGAGGAAATAGGAGAGGAGTCACTTTAACCTAAGTCCATATGGTCACTGTAGTCACACAGAATATTTTTTCCATTATCAGACAGCAATTATGCCCCAGAAAACTTACCTTGATCCCTTCTTTGCAACTTCATAACAATTTATCCATACCTTTAGTACAGTTCCTATGACACTAGCTTATAATCACTGATTTGTTCATCTTTCTCCCTCAGCTGTGAGCCCCCTGGCCAAGGGCAAAAACCAGTGTAATTCACTTCAATAGCTAGCTCAGAAATGAATAGTGCCTGGGGTAAGACTGAATAGTCTAATAAAAGGATATGAGGTTTAGGTTTAGTCAAACCTGATTTGACCCTTGCTCCAAAACTTGCAACCACATCATCTCAGGTAAATTATTCCTTTGGCCTCTCATCTATAAATAAAAATGTAAGTCTCACAAACTTAGAAAACAAACTTATGGTTACCAAAGGGGAAAGATGGGAGGAGGAACAAATTAGGAATTTGGGATTAACATACCACTATGCTATACTATGCTAAGTCACTTCAGTCGTGTCCGACTCTTTGCGACCCCATGGACTGCAGCCTACCAGGCTCCTCCGTCCATGGGATTTTCCAGGCAAGAGTACTGGAGTGGAGTGCCATTGCCTTCTCTGAACATACCACTACTATATATAAAATAGAATTAGTAAGAACTTACTGTATAGCACAGGGAATTCTACTCAATATCCAACCTTTAATGGAAAAGACATGTAAGAAGATATATATATATATATATATATATATATATATATCTCATAGATATATATATACATATATACACACACACACCTATGTGTGTTGTGTTAGTCTCTCAGTTCTGTCTAACTCTTTGTGATGTCATGGACTGTAGCCCACCAGGCTCCTCTGTCCATGGGATTTCCCAAGCAAGAATACTGGAATGAGTAGCCATGCCCTTCTCCAGGGGACTTTCCTGACCCAGGGATTGAAGCTGGGCCTCGTGCATTGCAGGCAGATTTTTACTATCTGAGCCACCGGAGAAACCTACACACACACACACACACACACACACACAGAGATGAATTGCTTTAATGTATAGCAGAAATTGACACAACATTGTAAATCAACTGTAAGTGAAAGTGAAAGTGAAGTTGCTCAGTCGTGTCTGACTCTTTGCGACCCCGTGGACTGTAGCCTACCAGGCTCCTCCCTCCATGGGATTCTCCAGGCAAAAGCACTGGAGTGGATTTCCATTTCCTTCTCCAGGGGATATTCCCAACCCAGGGATCGAACCCGGGTCTCCTGCATTCCAGGCAAACGCTTTAACCTCTGAGCCACCAAAAATTAAATTAAAGAAGAAAGAATGTCTCTCTTTAGTTTTATAGTCTCCGACACAGACCAAGTTTCATTTTCCTAAGCGATATTAGAAGAGGCTAATGCCCCACCTGGCAGGATCAGATACTCTGGCTGAGCCCTATGTCTACTTATCAGAAGCTATGCCCTGTCAAGAGACCTATGCAGCATCCCCAAATAAATGGTTTAAATTCACATCATAGAGTTCAAAGCAAGAAGGAGAGTGATCCAAAACATTGGTTTCATTTATTATTCCATCTTTGATAGGAAGAAAATAATTTTCTGGCATTGTTTCTTATGTTGTTATTATTAATTATCAAATGATTTCTTGCTAAGTAAGGAAATTATTAATTAGAATGATCTTTCTCTTAAAAAGCACTTTAAAAAAGCTGATTGTCTCATTTGCCTATTGAAAATGGTTGTGCACTACCTTCAGAGCTTCCCCTGGTGGCACGGTCTTTGGGATAAAGTCCAAATTCATAGTTTGGACAAAGCCCTTTGTGATCTGATGCTGCCTTACTCTTCATTCTCAGCTTTCAATATTACCAGCCACACGGTCATGATAAAATGGTCACTTAATATGTGCCAGGTGCTATTCTAAATGCTTTCTTACTTATTCCTTAATAAAACCCTGTGAGGCAGGTCCTCTTAGTAGCACCTCCATTTTTTGGATGAGGAAACTGAGGCACCAAATATTAAGTAACTTTTTATTTATTTTTTTTTTAATTTATTTTAAATTTTATTTTATTTTTAAACTTTACATAATTGTATTAGTTTTGCCAAATATCAAAATGAATCCGCCACAGGTATACATGTGTTCCCCATCCTGAACCCTCCTCCCTCCTCCCTCCCCATACCATCCCTCTGGGTCTAAACTGATATCGAACGCTTGTAGCTTGATCCAGAGTTTGTGTTCTTAACCAATGGGCCCCATTGCCTCATGAATTACTCCTTACTTTTTCTAGGGGTGCCATCCTCTTTCCTTGTTTTGTTCTTTATGTCAGGAAAGGGCCGTTTTGAGACTTGTGAAATTCCTTCTCAAACAGCTAAACACCACTGCCTTTCTAAAGCATGCCTTAATCTCTCTAGACAGTATGAGTCACTCCAACATTAGTAATCTCATGTTGTTTTCTATGCATCCTATTATAGAACTTGACATTTTGTATTATAAATATTTGTTTATGGAAGTCTTCCTGCAAGACTATAAGCTCTTGAATGCCCGAGACTTTTATTTTTAACTCCTTTTAATTTCCAGAGAACCTCTATAGGGCTTGTCACAGAGCACTGACCCAGACACACACACTTATTCACATCAATGTCTGGGAAAGATCACCGTATCCTCACTAACCATGTCTCCAAAGAAATGAGGTTTTCTGACTTAGAAACAGAACCGGATCAAAACTTAGATCAAAACAGAACCTCAGAGCAAGAGCTACCCAGGTGACAAAGAAAAAGAGTGGCTTCGAGAAGAAGAGATCTAAGAGGGTCAGAGAATCTATTCTTTTTGTAATGAGGTCTCTCTCTTTCATGCAGCAGAAATGATAAACAAGCCTATAGGAGCCTCATGCTTTGGCGCTGAAATATAGGGGCTCATGGAAAGGCAACACAGAACCAAGCTTGCCTTTATTTGACCTAGATCTTATGTAAAAGGAGAAAAGGAGCCCTCATTGATCGCCAGGAAGAAGGCTGGACAGAAATTAGGAGCACAAGCCTCACTAAGAAGAAAAAACATGCCATTGGCCCAGAGCGTCTCCTGAGGAGGGGCCCCACAGAAATCTGAAGCGGCAGAGTAGACGGCTACACAGTCAGGCCCTGGCTGTCAGGGTTAGCAGCTGTTCAGTAAATATCTACTAAGTGAATAAAAGGACTTCTGCTGCAAAGCAATGCCTCTTTTCACAGTAAAGGAAGATAATTTACATCAAATAACACTATCTTACTGAGAACTCTATGTTAAATCACTAAAAAGATAGAAAAAGAACATGCTGTATAATCTGGAAAGTCTGGCCTATTTTATTGTTGTTGTTCTTGATCTTACATTTGGACTTCGTTATATAGAGATGCTTACTTTAGAAGTATTTCACACAAATAAAAACAGAAACTTCTAAACCATGACCCGAACAATGCTTTAAAAGCTGTATAATTTAAATAACCTTTGCTTAAGAAAAAAAAAAAAAAGCCAAAAACAAGCATCTAGTCATTTATGTCTATAGCTATTAGGAATCTCCTCTCTTTGGATAGTCAAATGCAAAAATAGATATGTGGTACCAAAGACGCCAGTCTCCAGTGGCTTTGTATCCACTATAAAGCATCAAATTTAAATGCATCATTAAAAAAAAAATCTCATCCCTAGTGACAAATCAATGTCTAGAATGATAGTCAAATGAATGTCCATCAGAGGATGACAAAGAGTTTGTGATATACAAAATGACAGAGTTCTTCCCATGAACATCAATTACAACAGGGCAATGGTTATTTTGTCCAGAAGAGAAATATTTATTCTCTGGGTCTGACACTGTGCATGACATTTAATTGACCACTAATAACATTTACTGTGTAATCCTGGAGTGGCTTCTTAAAAGTTAAAAGCAGTGGTGGAAGCATATTTTCTAAAACCAAATCAAGCAAAGAGATGAGAAGACAGATGCACTCTAACTTGGCATGATTATAGAAGAAAAAAAGATACTAGATTAACAATACTATACTTGGAAATTATTTATCTTTTGTTTAAGTAAAATTGGTTGAGCAACTGTGCCTGACTCTGTGCCAGAAACTGGAAATATACAAATAAAACCTGTACCTGACTACTAGAAGCTTGCAGGGTAGATACACTCTGTGAAACTAACTGTAATTCAGTGTTTTTAGTCCCCCAAAAGAAAAGGGATCCAAGTACTAAGGGAGAAAACTGTTCTCCTTTTTCATGGTCATTCCCCAGGGACCCTGGCCCTACCAAGTGGCAGGTACTGGAGACCTGCATCCTATACATTAATCTTATCCAGCCATCAAGTCCATGAGCACCAAGCATGTATGTGGAGAGTCCTATGCCTACCAGGAAGCAGAATAAAAAATTAGGCTGATAGCCTTGAGCTCAGTTTAGAGCCTGGAAGCAGGCACCATTATTCATTCATTAATCAACAAATAAAAATGAGCTTTTATTAGATGCTCAGTCATGAGCCTCCACTTACCTGCAGCCTTCCTTCTACTGCTCCCAATTCATTCTATACAAGTTATGCCAAGCTCTTAATTTTCACTTTAAGTACCAATAAGAATTTCCGTGAAAATAAAGTCTTGCTTTGAATCCCATCCCACTTGATTGCACTGGTTAAAAATCTCACAACTCTTGTCAGCTCATCCCCTCAGGGAATTTGCCACTGTTACTTATGCTTCATCAAGTAGCTAAGATCCTTCTGATCTATTAGTCTAGCCAGAATGAAGAGACTGCTAACCATGAAACAGGCAAATAGCTTTGCTTCAACCTAGAAATACTTTTAGACCTGCTCTACTCAGCAGACAGGAAATACTTGAGATGCATCTCTAGCTCTTGGTTATCAAGAATTAGTCCCCTGGCCTGTGGCAGCATGTCTGCATTGTGTAATCCTGGCCCCCAGGTCACAGCTGACTGATTGAATTAGACTAATCATATTTTCTTCACTAGGAAATAGAAATTAGGAGAGACAGCTAGTCTCTGGGTGTAGAGCTTCTTACAAAAGTGATTCATTTTAGAGATGCTGAGGCAGTATGATATTTGGGGATTGAGGACCAAGATGATAGAAGGTAGAAGGTAAATTATAAGAAAGAAAGAAATACAGGGTTGTTTTTTTGTTTGTTTGTTTGTTTTTTTTTTTTTTTTGCAGGATCACCAAATTGTGCCATGGAGAAAAAGAAACAGAAAGGCTTGTAGGAAGGAAATAACAGAGAAGAATGACACCTGAGTTAAGAAACAAAAGAGTATCTAATGAATTTCAAGATCCTTCATGAGGCCTGGTTACACTTGCCATTTATAAGAAACTTCATTATCTTTTAATAAAGTTTTGTTTTTTTTTAAAAAAAAAAAAAAAACTTTTACTCTCAAACTAGTTAGATTTTTGTCACTTACAAAGAATTCTAATTAATATAACCCCTCCATATGATTTAGCCCCGCAAATTTGTTAGTGTATCTAGTTGTTCCAAGCTTCCCCCTCTCATGACCAACCTCTGAATTACTAGCATATCTAAACTGGCTTATTCATTCGTTCACTTACCTCTTAGAAACATTTACCATGTACTAAATACTATGCTAGATGATAAAGATAGATTAATAAAATAGAATTCCTGCCCTCATATCACTCATTGACCTGTAAGGGAGACAGACAGGAAGTAAGCAACTTTAATGCAGAATGATTGGGGTCAGAAGAGCAATCAAAGATACAGCTATAGGAACAGAAAAGGTTTAGGTGACATCCAAAGGTTTAGCTACTCAGGAAAGGATTCCCAGGGTAACTGACATTTATAAGATGAGTAGGTGACTGCTAGACAAAAAAAAAAGTAGAGGTAAGTATGATGTTTCAAGGAAAGAAAATGGAAGGTACAAAACAAGAAAGTTAGAACTCTTCTAGTTGGTATATATGTAAGAGCAAGTAGTTCTTTATGGTTGGAGCTTTGTGCATGAATAAAGGGAAAAGTGTAAGTGGTAGGAGGTGAAGTTACAAGTACAGACAGCATCTAGGTCATAAAAAGTCTTCTATATGAAGCTCCAGAATTTGAACTTTATCTTGAATGCTACACAGTCATTGAAGAATTATAAACTGAAAGTTACAATATCAGATTGCTGTTTTATAAGGATTATTGTGTCAACAATTTGGAGAATGGATACAAAGCTGGAGAGGGATACAGTAAGACACTGCTTTATATATATCATATTTTCATATTTACATCATATTCTAATTCACACAACTATCTTATAAGGTAGTTATTGTTACCCTCATTTTATAGATAAGGAAACTGAGGTTGTGACAAGTTTTATAATTTATCAAAGTCGCACATCTATCAAAAGATGGAGACAGGTTTTTAACCCAACTGTGTGGAATTCAAATGCCCATGGTTTTCCTATGGTAGCATGTTACTGTTCATTATCTGTCTCATCCCACAAAAGGTTCTGATTTTTATAGGCATCAGAGGAAATATAAGCATGATTTCACAATACCCTAGGAAAAAAAAAAAAAAAAAAACTTATACACATACTCTGATGTTCCAACTGAACACTATAAGTAAAAATGTACATACACTCTATTTCAACTTTAGTAATCCCACTAGGACTTCAAAGGAAATCAAAGACAGCCTCTCTAGAATGGAGTATGGCCCTTTGTTATTTTCCCATCATTACAGGAAAACTAACATACTCCTATCAGTTTGATCTCAGTGGAGAAAAATCCTTTTCCCTCATCTTTATCTTTCAGCTTAGCCAATGGAACCCTGTCTGGAAGGATAGTAGACTATAAGCTCCACAAAGACAGGCAGGATCACGTCTGCCTTGTTCAATACTAAATGTTTAGTTCCTAAACTAATGTTTGGCACATAAAGCATGCTGAGAAAGTAAAGTTCATTATGTTATGCTATATCATAGCCTGGTTTATTCTTGCTATTAGAAAGCCCTAAATCACATGAATGAGATTCAAATTCAAGTCTTCGTGATATCAAAGCTTATATTTTTCCACTAAATGAAAAATTAGCACAATTTGAATATCTTGTTACTTAGAAGTATTTACTCACCCCTTTTCCTAATTTGTTCTATGTTCACCATTTCAAGTAAATACAATAGGTGCATGCTTCCTCAAATTAGAGATGAATTGCATACCACTCTAACTGAGAACCATACCCTTGTGATACACCAAAAGAAAAATTACTGGACTACTTGACCATGTTTCTTCACCTAAAATTCAATTTAGTTTAACATACTTTTACGAAGGAAGGTGAATCGAGGTTATTATTTGCTGAGCACCCACCCTATGCCAGACATTATCAGGAAGCTTGAAGGAGATTATCTTACTTAACCTTCACTGTTCCCAAGGTTACATGTCTACCGAGGCATGGCACAGATATTCAAAGTTCTATGGATTTTGAATCCTGTGCTATTTCACTGTTCCCTTTCTATACTGCATGGGTATAGCTTCTGGCCACTGAGTAGAACAATTACTAGACCCATATTTCTTCTTTATATTGTTAGGAGTTCCAAGAAAATCCACTGCAGATTTTCTACCTTCTTGACACAGTTCTCCTATTTGCTAAAGAATGTCCCTATTATACTCTCTTCAGGTGCTATGTTGTTTCTGGCATTACACAACCACAGTTCTGCTAGTATTCCAACTCTTACATCCCAATCGAGTCTATGTGGAGTTCTTAGAAGTTACTCTGGACTCATGAACTAGCTTTATCTCAGGTTAGTGGCTTCTGAGCTTCCCAGCTCTACTCAGTGCTTCACCCTTCTCCTTCACACACAGACACTTTCAGCCAGGTAACCAAGTTCCTACTATTCTTCAATCTGGGTCCTAGGTTCCCGTTACCCCTTTGAACTTAACATGCACCTTTAAATTTGTGTTCCAGGGCCTGGCCACTTTGAAAAGCAAGCCAGAAACATGAACATTTAATCTTGGTGATTATCTAAACCTTTCATTCCCACTCCCATGACGGTCCTTTCCCAGTGGTCCTCAGTCTCTCTGTACTTGGTCTTGTCCCCAGTTCCATGTTCCTTTCTCAGCAGCCCAATCTTAGAGGAGCTTCAAATACCACCTTAAGGGCCGGATTAAAGAAAGAAAGTGAAGTCACTCAGTCGTGTCCAAATCTTTGTGACCCCATGGACTGTAGTCAACCAGGCTCCTCCATCCATGGGATTTTCCAGGCAAGGGTCCTAGAGTGGGTTGCCATTTCCTTCTCCAAGGGCTGGATTAGATGACTACTAAGATTCCTTTCTATACAGAGATTTTAAGATTCTAGATTATAAAGCCAAGATTTTCATAGTGTTGAGGTCTCCAGTTTATTGTCCTGCCAGCTTTGTTCTAATCTCTTCAACTCCTGAGGATTATCACTGTCCTAAACATCAGATTACAATGTGCCTCACACATTGCCCAGATTTCTCTAGGATCTTATATGATTCTTGAGTCCATGCTTCCTGCTTCAGCATCTACATGTTCCCTCGGATGCTTGTCCAATAGGTTTCTAACTCTGCTTTACTTTTTTAAAAATTAATTTATTGTTTATCAAAGGATAATTACTTTACAGAATTTTGCTATTTTCTGTCAAACCTCAACATGAATCAGCCATAGGTATACATATATCCCCTTCCTTTTGAAACTCTCTCCCATCTCCCTGCCCATCCCACCCCTCTAGGTTGATACAGAGCCCCCGTTTGAGTTTCCTGAACCATAGAGCAAATTTCCGTTGGCTATCTACTTTACATATGGTAATGTAAGTTTCCATGTTACTCTTTCCATACGTCTCACCCTCTCCTCCCCTCTCCCCATGTCCATAAGTCTATTCTCTGTCTGTTTCTCCATTGTTTGACTCTGCTTTACTTTTGACTTTAACATATTTGTAATTCCTAGTCTTTGGCATGGTTTTTGACAATTGTTTAGCCTCAACACTAGCCCTGAACAGCATGGATCACACTGCATGCTAGGCACAGATCTGGGAATGAGTTGAAGCATAGATCTACACATCTTGGGATTTCACCAAAGGGTAGAACCTAGAGTGTCTAAAGAAGGGTCATATTTCTAAAATGCTCCACCAACTGCCTAAGTATAATCACATAAGAACTAAATGTTTATTGAGCATCAACTAAAAGGCATTTTTATTGCTTATATTTATTAAATCATTAAATTCTCACAACAGCTTTATGAGGTAGGCATCATCAATATTTTATATATTAAAAAAAAAAAAGAACCCAGAGGAGACAGATCATCTCTGGCATAGAATGGAGATCAAAATGCCAAAACATGGCTAAGATAATGATGTTCTTAATACAGAATTCAATATATGTTTAAAATTTGATTTGAAAAGTAACTTGCAAAAACAAAAACAAAGCAGATTTACATCAACCACTTTTTAGAGATAAAACAGTGTAACATCTGTAACCCCAACAATGCTGTCCCCCAGGCATGCCAGTTCACCAGTTATGATCAATTGAGCCAGAAGCCTTTGCTCTTACCTATTCCACATATGCTCTTCTAAAAGCCAAGTAGTTTACTAAGAAAGACAACTTTCCAAAGAGAGAATAAATCTTTAGTTAAGTGTTTGCAAGTAGTGCACGAGCCAAAGGAATGACATTCCTAGACAGAAGAGGTCTCTCTGTTCCTTGATCAAGAGTATGCATGCTTATACTTTATCAAAAAGGATGACCCTCCAAGACAGAAGAGGACTAGTCTTGAGTCATGCATGTATAAGAATCCCTGTTTGCAGAAGAAGATCTTTCTAGACAGATAATTTTGCAAGGGTTTATAAAGTTGAACTCCCCCTGCAAGAATCTTCACCTAAACAAGTAATACCTGACCTACTTTGTGGCAATGTCACTTCAGTCTTTTAGGACCCAGAACCAGCAGATCACATCATGAAGCTGACAGTACTGCTAATGGGGGGGGGGGGGGGAATTAAATGGAGAATCAGAAAAATCTTTACAAATGAGATGATGATAATACTATATGTGCTGTGCTGTGTTAAGTCGCTTCAGTTGTGTCTGACTCTTTGTGACCCTATGAACCCCCCACCAGGCTCCTCTGTCCCTGGGATTCTCCAGTCAAGAATACTGGAGTGAGCTGCCGTGCCCTCCTCCAGAGGAGCTTCCCAACCTAGGGACTGAACCCGCATCTCTTATGTCTCCTGCATTAGGAGGCAAGTTCTTTACCATTAGCACCACCTGGGAAGCTACGTATTTAAATATTACTAAAACTGAAGTAGGTCAAGTTGCCCTTTCTAGATACAGGAGGACTTAAGATACAGTTATAATTCCTAATTGTAAGGGGTCAATAGTTCAAGCGGGATAATGAAAAACAGTCATATCCTCTGTACTTGCAAAATCCTGTGGCCTAAGGTCTTAGGATACCCAATACAATATCTTGATTGAATTGCTATTGGTTTTATTCTCTGGTACTCATTGAGGTGGCTACTAAATAAGAAATAAGGAAATTGGGAATGACAAGACACCATGTGATGCCTTCCCTTTCTAGACAGTGACATGACACATAAAATGTCAGGACATAAAACAGTAGATTATATGTATTAAACAAACAATTCAGTGATACTAAGCAGAAAGTCTACAAACTGTTAGGTAGGTAAAATAGGGAAAAGGAGTCCAAAATGTCGGTGGCTAAAAGACAAAAAAGGGAAAAGCCCGCGAAAATAGAACAACAGAAGGTCCGAGGACCAGAGTGAGGGCCTCAGATAAAACAAACAACACTCTTGGCTGACCCAATTTACATAGGACAGGCCCAGGGAGAGAATAAACATATAAAAAGAGGATTCAAAGCTAGCTCTCTCTCTCTCTCCCCCGTGCACTGGGGCACTCTTCTCCTCGTGTCTTTGGATCGACGTGCCCTCACGCCTCGAAGATGGATTTTCCTGCTATCTTCTAAATAAAATAGAGCTGTAACACTGAGCTGTAACACTGATTTGTCTAAGAGCTATAACATGGTCCATTCGAGACCTGAGAGGTATAACACAGTCTATCCAAGACTTGAGAGCTGTGACATGCCAAGGGGGCTTCAATGTCCATCACTCCAAATCTTTGTTGTGACGAGACAAAGAGCCGAGGAACATACACTCACGTGACAAAACTAACCCAAATGTACTAAAAACCTTAATATATAAAAAAGAGAACATTTGAACCAGTTGATAAAAAATGATTTAATAATGGCTAAGAACATGTCCAGTGGTCATGTATGGATGTGAGAGTCGGACTGTGAAGAAAGCTAGCGCCAAAGAATTGATGCTTTTGAACTGTGGTGTTGGAGAAGCCTCTTGAGAGTCCCTTGGACTGCAAGGAGATCCAACCAATCCATTCTAAAGGAGATCAGTCCTGGGTATTCATTGGAAGGACTGATGCTGAAGCTGAAACTCCAATATTTGGCCACCTGATGCAAAGAGTTGACTCATTGGAAAAGACCCTGATTGCTGGGAGGGATTGGAGGCAGGAGGAGAAGGGGACAACAAAGGATGAGATGGCTGGATGGCATCATCGACTCAATGGACATGAGTTGGGGTAAACTCTGGGAGTTGGTGATGGACAGTGAGGCCCAGCATGCTGCGACTCATGGGGTCACAAAGAGTCGGACACGACTGAGCAATTGAATTGAACTGAACTGAAGAATATATAGGGCTTCCCTGGTGGCTCAGTGATAAGGAATCCGCCTGCCAATGCAGAAGACATGGGTTTGATCCCTGGGTCAGGAAGATTCCATGGAGAAAGATATAGCAACCCACTCCAGTATTCTTGCCTGGAAAATCCAATGGACAGAGCCATTGTAGCCCTGGCGGGCTACAGTCTATGGGTTGCAAAGAGTCAGACACAACAGAGACTAACAACAGCAAAGAACATATGGCTAATAATCACTTGGGAAAAAATGTAAGTTAGAACTCTACCACATTCTGTGTGTATTAATATAAATTACAGCTATATTGAAAAATGAAATGTAAAAACAAACTCACAAAAGTACTAGAAATAAATCTGGTGACTAGACATACAAGCATGTGAAAAAAAAAAATTCTAAATTATAACACCAAATCAAACAACTTAAAAGATGGACTGATTTTACTACAAAATAAATTAAACATCATCAAAAAAGAGGAAATATCTAACAAAGAGAAAAATCAACCAAAGAAAGAAAAATATAAAATTATATAAAGTGATCCCATGACATTAATGTGCTACATTTTTGTCTGTCATTAAATTTTTGAATATTAATTTTCTTTCACTGATTCTTCTATCAACTTTTCATCCATTCATTGCAATAATGTTTCAGAACAGTACACTTTAGTGAGTAATTGTTAAATTCTTTTTTGTGGTAATAATCAATTTTCCATGAATTAAAACCTGTAAAATATTTAACTTTCGTTATATCATTATTCTACATTTAAAAATATTTCTAGTGCTTGGTTCCTTAAGCTACGTATAGCACATTCTCTAAAAAGAATATCACCAGAAAATAATAAAGCAAAAGAACAATGAATACTTAAGCAAAATGAAGAGTGGTTGGTAGTGATCATGTCTCATTAAGAAACTGTTCAAATCATTTGGAGCCTATATTGCACATTACCAGGAATTCTGTGCTGTTGAGATAGTAGACATACCATAGAATCAGAGAGCTGAAGTTTTATGTGTGTATGTTTTATTGTTTTTATTTTTCAGGATAAAAAATAGCTATTTTTATATTTGTTTCATTTTTATTTATGTACCATGAAAAAAAAAAAGGAGTAATATTAACTTTTACTAACACTACATATAATGATCGGAAAATTCTTTTTTTCCCCCTCAGAAAGAAAAAAATAGAGTCAAACTGGTAAGTGAGTGAAAATCATGAATGGATAACTGACCAGAAGAATGTAAACTTAAGATACAAGAATATTCAAACTTACTAGTAACTAAAGAAGTGCAAAATTTAACAAAAACGTAAAATTATTTTTTTCACCTAACAAATCGGTAAAGAAGCAAGACAGCAATTATCAATTTTGCTGAGAATTGATAAAAAATTAATTTTCATTCAGTGCATGTAAGTAGAAATTGATAGAAACATTTTTAGAGGACCGTTTGATACATATTTTTAAAAGTCTTTTGAAGTACAAATTATTTGACTACCAGTTGTTATTTTAGGACTTTATTTTAGAAAATTAGGATTCTTACAGTGGGAGAAGTGTTAGGAAATAGGATTTCTTTTTGTAAAAAATTGAGTGGAAATTTTATATTGATTTGAATTTGATTTTGTTTGAACTTTGTTATGAGCTATGAGCCCAGATGGAAGAAAAGCTAATAGAAAGCAAGAGCAAGCCATGTAGCCAGAAAAATTGCATGCTTGCTCAATCAGTCGTGCAGTCATGTCCAACTCTTTACAACCCTGTGGACTGTAAAGCACAAAGCTCCTCTGTCCATGGAATTTTCCAGGCAAGAATACTGGAGTGAGTTGCCATTTCCTACTCTAGGGGATCTTCCCAACCCATGGATCGAACCCCGGTCTCCTGCATTGCAGGCAGATGCTTTACCACTCTGCCGCCTAGGAAGTCCAGTGAGAAAAATTAGATTAGCTATAAATATTACCCCCAAAATGCTTTTCAAACAGCTTGTATACAATTAAAACCCGTTCCTAACTTGATGTCAGTTTCAGTTCAGTTCAGTTCAGTTCAGTCGCTCAGTCGTGTCCAACTCTTTGCGACCCCATGAATTGCAGCAAGCCAGGCCTCCCTGTCCATCACCAACTCCCGGAGTTCACCCAAACTCATGTGCATCGAGTTGGTGATGCCACCCAGCCATCTCATCCTCTGTCATCCCCTTCTCCTCCTGCTCCCAATCCCTCCCAGCATCAGGGTCTTTTCCAATGAGTCAACTCTTTGCATCAGGTGGCCAAAGGATTGGAGTTTCAGCCTCAGCATCAGTCCTTCCAATGAATATCCAGGACTGGTCTCCTTTAGGATGGACTGGTTGGATCTCCTTGCAGTCCAAGGGACTCTCAAGAGTCTTCTCCAACACCACAGTTCAAAAGCATTAATTCTTTGGCACTCAGCTTTCTTCACAGTCCAACTTTCACATCCATACATGACTACTGGAAAACCCTAGCCTTGACTAGATGGACCTTTGTTGGCAAAGTAATGTCTCTGCTTTTCAATATGCTATCTAGGTTGGTCATAACTTTCCTTCCAAGGAGTAAGCGTCTTTTAATTTCATGGCTGCAATCACCATCTGCAGTGATTTTGGAGCCCCTCAAAATAAATTCTCACACTGTTTCCACTGTTTCCCCATCTATTTCCCATGAAGTGATGTGACTAGATGCCATGCTCTTAGTTTTCTGAATGTTGAGCTTTAAGCCAACATTTTCACTATCCTCTTTCACTTTCATCAAGAGGAGTTTTAGTTCCTCTTCACTTTCTGCCATGAGGGTAGTGTCATCTGCATATCTGAGGTTATTGATCTTTATCCCGGCAATCTTGATTCCAGCTTGTGTTTCTTCCAGCCCAGCATTTTCATGATGTACTCTGCATAGAAGTTATATAAGCAGGGTGACAATAGACAGCCTTGATGTACCTCTTTTCCTATTTAGAACCAGTCTGTTTTCCATGTCCAGTTCTAACTGTTGCTTCCTGACCTGCATATAGGTTTCTCAAGAGGCAGGTCAGGTGGTCTGGTCTTCCCATCTCTTTCAGAATTTTCCACAGTTTATTGTGATCCACACAGTCAAAGGCTTTGGCATAGGCAGAAATAGATATTTTTCTGGAACTCTCTTGCTTTTTCCATGATCCAGTGGATGTTGGCAATTTGATCTCTGGTTCCTCTGCCTTTTCTAAAACCAGCTTGAACATCTGGAATTTCACGGTTCACGTATTGCTGAAGCCTGGCTTGGAGAATTTTGAGCATTACTTTACTAGTGTGTGAGATGAGTGCAATTGTGCGGTAGTTTGAGCATTCTTTGGCATTGCCTTTATTTGGGATTGGAATGAAAACTGACCTTTTCCAGTCCTGTGGCCACTGCTGAGTTTTCCAAATGTGCTGGCATAGTGAGTGCAGCACTTTCACAGCATCATCATCCAGGATTTGAAATAGCTCAACTGGAATTCCATCACCTCCACTAGCTTTGTTCGTAGTGATGCTTTCTAAGGCCCGCTTGACTTCACAGTCCAGGATGTCTGGCTCTAGGTGAGTGATCACACCATCATGATTATCTGGGTCATGAAGATCTTTTTTGTACAGTTCTTCTGTGTATTCTTGCCTTCCCAGATTAATCTCCCTTTACTTTCATCATAAATTATGTATATGTTACAATGAACTAATTTTTAAATGTATGTTATTGTTTCATTTTTCTTTGCCTTTGCAACTTACTCCCTCTGTTTGGATTGTCTTTTTCTTACCTTTTCAACAGGTGGAATTTTACGTATTCTTTAAGGCCCAGCTCAAATGTCAGCTCCTCTGTGAGGTACTGCCCTGATATCTCCAGACAAGAATAATAACTTCTGTCCCTGTGTTTCTTAGAATCTGTCCATTCAACTATTTCAGCCTTTGGCATATTGTTATGACTACTGTGGATATATTGATATAGTGCTATCATCACCTAGACCAGAACCATATAAACAGCCAGGATTATCATCATTTGTTCATTAGAGATGATCATTTGCTCATTTCTAAATCTCAGAACTTAGCACAAGTCTTACCACATATGAGATGCTCAATAAATGTTTGATAAGTGCATAATGCAAAGTTAGGAAGAGGCTTGATACTGGATTAAAGAAATGGCAGCCCACTCCAGTATTCTTGCCTGGAGAATCTCATGGACAGAGGAGCCTGGCAGGCTACAGTCCATAGGGTTACAAAAAGTCAAACACAATGGAAATGACTTAGCATTTATGCAGAGATTAAAGAAAAAAGTATATTTAAAAATAAAAATATGAAGCAATTAGAAATTTATCTTTCATTTACTGAAACTTAAATGGAAATTAAGTGTCTGTTTTAATTAAACAAACTTTTTAATTGAACAACTTAATTTATATCTTATTTTTTTTAATTTTCCACTAACTCCTATGTACCCAGAGTGGGCAGTTTTATTTAATTCACAGTGATATTTACCTATCGGTTTAATCATTCAACTAAATTTCTTTTAATTAATGAATGTCTTTTTAAGTCCCTAGTCTTGTGTGTAACATTAAGATAAATCCAATCTTCATAATTCACTTAAGTCCTTAGCATAATGAAAAAGTTGGCTTCATTTTTCTTACTAGAGTAATGCTACTAAAGGTCCAAGTTTATGATATACTACTGTACCAAAATATAGAAGTAATACTACTTAGGAAAACCACCAGGTAAATTGTTCCACATGTCTAAAGTTTGGCTTTTACTTTTTAGTAAAATGGAAATGACAACTTACATGATTATATAATACAGTTTACATGGAATCTTCATGTGGTAACTATGTAAAGTTACTAATGTTGTGCTTGGATCACAATAGAACCCTGATAGTATAGAGCTACTAATAATTATGAAACCGAACTCAGCAATTCTAGGAGCTAGAACTTTCCAAACTCAATGCTGTAATTGAGTTGGCATTAATAAGTGCCAGGTAATCACCTAATCTGCATATGGCTAAGATCTCCTACTAAGGGTCACTGGCTGACAGTAACAAGAAGAGAAGGTGGTAAACTTGGATGGCTCATTTTGCACCAAAATCCAACCACAGTGCTTCACGTGTCTTATGCTATGCCTGTCCCTTGGCCAGCACTGTTCTTCTCTAGTCTAGACCTCTAATCCACAATTTGATGCTCCATTTCTCAAGTCACCTCTGAACTATTCTCCACCAGTAAACTTTCCACAACTAATACATCTCCCTTGCCACTTTTATGAATGCCAGAAAAAGCATTAGCCTTGAAAAGATTTAAAAATTCATCCGAATTGGAAAGGATGAAGTAAAACTGTACTACCTACAGATGACATGACACTACATATAGGAAATCCTAAAGAGTCCACACACACACACACACAAAAAAACTATTAAAACAAATAAATGAATTCAGTAAAGATACAAAAAAATCAACATAAAATTACTTGTGTTTCTATACACTAATAACAAACTAACAGGAGAAAAAACAAAATAATCCTGTTTATAATTGCACTGAAAAGAATAAAATATCTAAGAATAATGTTACCAAGGAAGTAAAAGAATTATAGTCTAAAAACAGTAAGACTTGATGAAAGACATTGAAAATGTCATAAATAAATGGAAAAATATATCATGTTCAAGGAATGAAAAATTATTCTGGCTAAAATCCCCATACTACTCACAACAAGATTCAATGCAATCCTTATCTAAATATTGATGGCATTTTCAGAGAACTGAAATAAATAAATCTAAAATTTATATGGAACTACAGAAGACCTCAAATAGCCAAAGCAATCTTATAAAAGAAGAACAAAGCTGGGAGCAACCACAATTCCTGATTTCAAACTGTAGTACAAAGCTATAGTAATCAAAACAGTATAGCACTGGCAGAAAACAGACACAGTGAGCAATGAAACTGAACAGAGAGCCCCAAATAAACTCATGCTTATGGTCAGTTAATTTACAACAAATAAGGCAAGAACATACCACAGGGAGAAGACGATATCTTCAACAAATGGTATTGGACAGTTACATGCAAAAGAATAAAGTCTGACTAGTCTATAATACCATAAATAAAAATAAACTCAAAATGGATTAAAGACTAAATGTAAGGCCTAAAACCATAAAACTTCTAGAAGATAACACAGCAGTATACCCTTTGACTTTGAGGGCTTCCCTCATAGCTCAGTCAGTAAAGAATCTGCCTGCAATGCAGGAGACCTGGGTTTGATTTCCGGATCAGGAAGATCCCCTGGAGAATGAAATGGTAACCCACTCCAGGTTTCTTGCCTGGAGAATCTTATGCACAGAGGAGCCTGGCAGGCTACAGTCCATGGGGTCGCAAGAATGGGACACAACTTAGTGACTGAACCACCACCATACTCTTTGACAACAGTCTTAGCAATACTATTTACAATCTATCTCCTCAGACAAGAGAAACAGAAGCAAAGAAACAAACCCAACAAAATGCGATGATATCAAACTAAAAATCTTTTGTGCAATAAAGGAAATCATCAACAAAATAAAAAGGCAACTTACTGAACAGAAGATATTTGCAAATCATATATCTGATAAGGGGTTAGTGTCCAAAATATGGGCTTTGCTGGTGACTCAGATGGTAAATAATCTGCCTGCAATGCAGGAGACCCAGGTTCGAATCCTGGGTCAGGAAGATCTCCTGTAGGAGGGAATGGCTACCCACTCTAATATTCTTGCCTGGAGAATTCCATAGACAGAGGAGTGTAGCAGGCTTCTCCATGGGGTCCCAAAGAGTCAGGCAAGACTGAGCTTGAGTGACTATCCAAAATGTATAGAGAACTCATACAACTCAATATATAAATCTGAATAAAAAATGGGCAGAGGACCTGAAAAGATATTTTTCCAAGGAAGACATACAAATGGCCAATGCTGCTGCTGCTGCTAAGTCGATTCAGTCGTGTCCGACTCTGTGCGACCCCATAGACGGCAGCCCACCAGGCTCTCCCGTCCCTGGGATTCTCCAGGCAAGAACACTGGAGTGGGTTGCCATTTCCTTCTCCAATGCATGAAACTGAAAAGTGAAAGTGAAGTCGTTCAGTCGTGTCCAACTCTAGCGACCCCATGGACTGCAGCCCACCAGGCTCCTCAGTCCATGGGATTTTCCAGGCAAAAGTACTGGAGTGGGGTGCCATTGCCTTCTCTGATGGGCACATGAAAAGATGTTCAACATCCCTAATCATCAGGGAATTCAAATCAAAACCATAATGAGAGATCACTTCACACCTGTCAGAATGGCTATTATCAAAAAGATAAGAAATAACAAATGTTGATGATAAGGATGTGGAGAAAAGGGAACCTTTGTGTACTACTGGTGAGAATTTAATTTGGTGTAGCTGCCACGAAAAACAGTATGGAAGTTTTTTAAAAATTAAAAATAGAACTATTAATACCAAATAATCCAGCAATCCCACTTCTGGGTATTTATTGAAAGAAAACCAAAACACTAATTCAAAAAGATAAATATGCACTCCAGTGTTCACACAGGTATTATTTATAATAACAAAGATACAGATACAATCTGAGGGTCCATAGATAGATGAATAAATAAAGACACACACACACACAAACACACATGAATATAGCTCAGACATTAAAAAGAATGAAATCTTGCCCTTTTCAACAACATGGATAGATCGAGAAGGTATTACACTTATTGCAATAAGTTATACAGATAAAAACAAATACAGTATAAGCTAATTTATATATAGAATCAGAAAACAAATAAGCAGACAAAGCAAAACAATAACAGATTCTTTGATATAGAGAATAAACTGGTGGTGCCCAGAGGGGTGGGAGTGGGAGATGAGCTAAATAAGTGAAAAGGATTAAGGAGTACAAGCTTCCAGTTATAAAGTGAATCAGTTATGGGAATAGAGATGTAATGTACAGCATAAGGAAAATAATCACTAATATTACATTAACTCTACAGAGACAGTTACTAGACTTAATCAAATGGTAATCATTTCATAATGTATAGAAGAAATACTGAGACACTATGCTGTATAATTTTAAATATTTTTTATAAAAGATGAGGAAACTAAAACTCAAAACAAGAGAAGAGAACTGAATAAAGCAATACAATGTATGTTTAACCAATAACTATTTTTAATCACTAACTAACTAAGGCTAAAGATAATAATAAACCCCAGTTCTTAATTAAGTTGTACCCTATTAGGCTGAAATTATGTAAAGGAGGACACCATAGTATGATCAAATAAGGTCAGATGAATCTTCACAATTTTTCTCATTACTCTTTTTTGATACCACTCCTATTTTTCTTATTTTCAAAATTAATAGTAAAATAACCCCACTAATAAAATAAAATCAGGAGATAATTACATTATTGACAATTAAAATGATTTTCTAAGCATTTTCAACCTATAAAAATACTTAATTTTTATAGATCTGATTATTAATGACATTTAATTGAATTTAGTTTCAGTATAAAGTATCTTGCTCTTTCTCCTGGAAAGCATAAAAGAGATGGTATACCACCATATCTAGTCACCACATGCATTACATACATGGAAATAGAAAAATTAACATGATACTTATTAATCAGTAGGAGACTGTACCAGTTTCAAATTTTGTTTCATTTGAAAAAAATACTTTTTATTGTTTCTTGGTCTTATCTTTCACATTAGTTGCTCAAAGCTAAACTGGGGTTTATTTCATATTCGTGTTTGTGTAAAGCTCTGTTAATATTAATTTGTTTTATATTTGGTTATATCTGCTAAAGATACTGGGGCTTCCAAGGTGGCTCAGTGCTGAAGAATTCACCTGCTAACCAGGAGACCCAGGTTTGATCCCTGGATGGGGAAGATCCACTGGAGAAGGAAATTGCAATCCACGCCAATATTCTTGCCTAGGAAATCCCATGGACAGAGGAACCTGGCAGGCTATAGTCCATGGGGTCACAAAGAGTCGGACAAAGTTGAGCAACTAAACAGCAGCAGCAGCAATAGCTGAAAATACCACCCCCTACCCTTTTTTCATCTGAGAATTCTAATTCATCCTTCAAGACTCCACTTCAGTGGTTTCTCTAGGAAGTTGGTCCTGAACCTTTCCTCTGGACTTTTTAAGCATCAAGAGCACATTACTTAGACATTATAATATCATATATTAAGGATCTGCTTGTGCAAATCCTTCCTCCAGGAGCCTAAGCTCCCCAACAGATACATGGGTCATATCCTATTTATCTTTTATCTTCAGCCCCTAGCTCAGTACCTGCTTTATAAAAAGGGCTCAAGAGCCTGGTGGGCTTCCGTCTATGGGGTCACACAGAGTTGGACACGACTGAAGTGACTTAGCAGCAATACAATTTTGCTCAATTAAACTGAACAGTGGAGAAAAGTGTATTGTACTCCTGATCAAGTAGGAAAATGAACTAGATAAAATCCAGATCTTGTTATTTAACATCTCTTTACCCTAGGGGCTTTGGCTTAATAATAATAGCACTCATAAATAATACTGAAAGTTAATATTTATTTAATGTATATTATGAATCAGATAATTTGCCAAACATTAACCTGCTGCTGCTGCTGCTAAGTCGCTTCAGTCGTGTCCGACTCTGTGCGACCCCATAGACGGCAGCCCACCAGGCTCCCCCGTCCCTGGGATTCTCCAAGCAAGAACACTGGAGTGGGTTGCCATTTCCTTCCCCAAAACATCAACCCGAGGTAGTATATTAGTTCTCCAGTGCTGCCATAACAAAATACCACAGACTGGCTCACTTAAACCACAGCAATTTATTTTTCCACAATTCTGGACTCCAGAAGTTCAAGATCAAGTGGTCAGCAGGTTTGGTTTCTTCTAAGCATCTCCCCTTGCAGATGGCCATCTCCCCGAATACATCTCCCATGTATTCACATGGTCAACTTTTTGTGTTTTCTATAAACTCCTCTTGCTAGAACACCAGACATACGATTGAGGTGTGACCTTTACAGTCCCATTTTTAACATAATTATCTGTTTAAAGCTCCATACAGAGGTACTGGGAATTACAGCTTCAGTATAAAGCATTTGGAGGGGACACAATTTAGCCCATAACATGTAAGTATTATTATTTTCCTTATAATCAAATGAGCAAACCAAGGCCTAGTAAGCACGGCGAACAGAGTCTAAAATAGCCCCCAATGAACCTGATCTCCTGATACTCACATCTCTGTGTACTCACCTCCTCCTAGGTATGGATGGAACCTATGACTTGTTTCTAACTAATGGAACATGGCAAAAGTAATGGGATGTCACTTACATGATTAGGTACCATAAGATTGTAACTTCTATCTTGCTAGAAGGTTCTCCCTATTGCCTTATCCATTTCCATGCTTTGATGAAGAAAGCAGCCATGTTAGGGAGACCCATGTAGCAGGGAACTGTGGGCAGCTTCTAGTCATTAAGAAATGAGACCCTCTGTCAAATAGACTGCAAGAAACTAAATTCCGCCCAACAACTATGTGAGCTTGGAAGAGACTCTTTCCCAGTCAAGGTTTCAGATGAGATCCCAGACTGGTTGACATTTGATTGCAACCTCATAAGAAATTCTGAAACAGAGGACCCAGCTAAGCCATGCCTGGATTCTTGACTCAAACACATCTGTGAGATTATAAAAAGTGCGTTTTTAAGCCACTGAGTCGGTAGGCAAAACTGTTACACAGCAATAGATAATATGGTGAGATTAGTCAAACTTCACATGTGAGTGAGTGCTCGAGCTGAGATTTGAACTCTGATCTCGGTGACTCCAAAACCATCTATACCACATGAGCATCTGTCATGAAGGACTGCTGTAAGGATTAGCATATAAAATGTGTCTAATTGAAAATGCACCAGTTCTTGATCTGGAGTGATATAAATGGGGAGGAAAGCTAAAAACAGAGTGGATATATGTATATGTATCTGATTCAATTTGCTGTACAGCAAAAACAAAACATTGTAAAACAACTGTACTACAATAAAAATAAAATAAAAGGCACAGTCTTTGACACCTAATAAGAATTCATTAAATGGACTTTTTTTTATTGTTTTAAAGTTACACAACCATGCCTATTGTCAAACAAAGGCAAATGATATCTGAAAGGTGAGAAAGGGAAAAGGGCTTACAGCAAACTGAACACAAATCAACAATATATTAGATTTTAGACTTCATATTTATAAATTTAGCCTAGTAAGGCTACTCTTAGAGTCATATAGCCAAGTTTCCATGTTTTGCTTAAAAACTATTGAACTCAATATTTGAGGACACTACAATATAAAATTTAGCATAATCTCAATCCTCTTGCCCTTAAATTTTTTGTTGTCAACATAAGATAACACGCATCAACATACAAAGGGTCTTGGGAACATAGAGGGGGGAAAACTTACTAAGTAGTCTTAGATATCCAATGGGCATTCACTAATTGAAAGAATGAATGAAATGATCTCCTGTATCTCCCACTTTAATTAGGTCATTCATTTAGGGAGGCATTGACCTCACGCAGATGGTGACTGCAGCCACGAAATTAAAAAATGTTTGCTCCTTGGAAGGAAAGCTATGATCAAACTAGACAGCATATTAAAAAGCAAAGACATTACTTTGCCAACAAAGGTCCGTCTAGTCAAAGCCATGGTTTTTCCAGTAGTCATGCATGGATGTGAGACTTGGACTAAAAAGAAAGCGGAGAGCCGAACAACTGATGCCTTTGAACTGTGATATTGAAGAAGACTCTTGAGAGTCCCTTCTACTGCAAGGATATCCAACCAGTCCATCCTAAAGGAAATCAGTTCTGAATATTCATTGGAAGGACTGATGTTGAAGCTGAAACTCCAATCCTTTGGCAACCTGATGCGAAGAACTGACTCACTAGAAAAGACCTTGATGCTGGGAAGGATTGAAGGCAGGAGGAAAAGGGGATGACAGAGGATGGATGGTTGGATGGCATCCTGACTGGATGGATATGAGTTTGAGTAAGCTTCAGGAGTTAGTTATAGACAGGGTGGCTTGGCGTGCTGTAGTACTTGGGAGTCTCAAAGAGACGGACACAATTGAGCGACTGAACTGAACTGAGTTTGAATAAAGTTTCACTGGATTTAATCACTATACAGATTTCAGGATCATAAAATTGGACTTACAAGGCTTATAATTTGGCTCAACCACTTGCCAGTTATGTAACCTTGAGATCACCAAACTCTCTCTTCCTTAGCATTACCATCTACTAAAATGGAAGCTCCATTATCATACTGTCATGATGAAGCATCTTAAGGTCACAGTGAGCTAGGATTCACCATATTGTGGATGGAGAGGGTAATGCATATCTGAAGTTGTTAATATTCCAGTTTGTGATTTATCCAGCCCAACATTTCACATGATGTACTCTGCACAGAAGTGAAATAAGCAGGGCGACAATATACAGCCTTGAAATACTTCTTTCCCAATTTTGAACCAGTCAGTTATTCTATGACTGGTTCTAACTGTTGCTTCCTGACCATTCTCAGGAGACTGGGAAGGCATTTTGGTATTCCCATATCTTTAAGAATTTTCCATGGTTTGCTGTGATCCAGAGTCAAAAGCTTTATCACAGTCAATGAAGCAGAAGTAGATGTTTTTCTAGAATCCCCTTGCTTTCTCTACAATCTAGTGAATATTGGCAGGTTGATCTCTGGTCCCTCTGCCTTTTCCAAATCCAGGTTCTACATCTGAAAGTTCTTGGTTCATATACTGCTAAAGTCTAGCTTGAAGGACTTTGAGCATAACCTTACAAACATGTGAAATGAGCACAATTGTACAATAGTCTGAACATTTTTGGCATTACCCTTTTTTGGGATTGGAATGAAAATTGACCTTTTCCAGTCCTGTGGCCACGGCTGAATTTCCCAAATTTGCTTATATGTTGAGTACAGCACTTTAACAGCATCATTTTTAGGATATTAAATAGCTCAGTTGGAATTCCATTACCTCCACTAGCTTTGTTTGTAGTAGTGCTTCCTAAGGCCCACTTAACTTCACACTTCATGGTATCCGATGCTAGGTGAGTGACCACATCATCATGGCTATCCAGGTCATTCAGACCTTTTTTGTATAGCTCTTCTGTGTATCCTTGCCACCCCTTGTTAATCTCTTCTGCTTCTGTTAGGTCCTTACCATTTATGTCCTTTAGCATGCCCAGCCTTGCATGAAATATTCGCTTGATATCTCCAATTTTCTTGAAGAGATTTCTAGTCTTTCCCTATTCTATTGTTTTCTTCTATTTCTGTGCATTGTTCATTTAAGAAGTCCTTATCTCACCTTGCTTATTCTCTGGAACTCTGCTTTAGTTGGGTAAATCTTTCCCATTATCCCTTGTCTTTCACTTCTCTTTTCTTCTTGACTATTTGTAAAACTGCCTCAGACAACCACTGTGCCATCTTGCATTTCTTTATCTTTGGAACGGTTTTGGTCACTGCCTCCTGTACAATGTTACTAACTTCTGTCCATAGTTCTTCAGACACTCTGTTTACCAAATTTAATCCCTTAAATCTATCTGTCACCTCCTTTGTATGGCCAAAAGTGAAGAGGTACTAAGGAGCCTCTTGATGTGGGTGAAAGAGGAGTGTAAAAAAAGCTGGCTTAAAACTTAATATGAAAAAAACTAAGATCATGGCATCTAGTCCCATCACTCCATGGTAAGTAGAAGGGGAAAAAGGGGGGAAAGGTGACAGATTTTCTTGGGCTCCAAAATCACTGTGGATGGTGACTGCAGTCATGAAATTAAAAGGCACATGCTCCTTGGAAAAAAAGCTGACAAACCTAGACAGTGTATTAAAAAGCAGACATATTACTTTGCCAACAAAGGGTCTGTATAGTCAAAGCCATGGTTTTTCCGGTTGTCATGTATGGATGTAAGAACTAGATCATAAAGACGGCTGAGCCCCACCCCCTCCCCCTAAAAAAAAAAAGGATTGATGCTTTCAAATTGTAGTGCTGGATAACACTCTTGAGAGTCCCTTGGCCTGCAAGGAGATGAAACCAGTCAATCCTAAAGGAAATCAACTGTTAATATTCATTGGAAGGACTGCTGCTGAAGCTGAAGCTCCAATACTTCGGCCACCTGATGCAAAGAGCTGACTCACTGGAAGAGACCCTGATGCTGGGAAAGACTGAAGGCAGGAGGAGAAGGGGACAACAGAGAATGAGATGATTTGATAGCATCACCTACTCAATGGACATGAATCTGAGAAAACTCTGGGAGATAGTGAAGGATAGGGGAGCCTGTTTTGCTGTAGTCCATGGGGTCACAAAGAGTTGGACACAACTTAGCAACTGAACAGCAAAAATAAAGTGTACTGCTTCCTTGGATTCCTCATAACAAACCAAACAAACTGACAAAGTTCACAAATATGGAAAGAAAAAAATCTATCTTTATAAAAGCAATTGGTTTATTCATGTGATAGCTCAAGTTTCCAGAGTAACCCAAAATATTTTTTAATTTTCTCTACCACACACCCTACCAACATTTCCCTAGACATCTGGGGTGGCTTCTTCCCACCTTCCAACACTTCATAGGAAGTAAAAGTGGATGGATACAACCAGATAATTTATTTCAGCAAAAAAGACTCTGGAAAAACTGCTTTATACTAAAAAAGTATTGCTGTCAACATATCCCTACCTACCTCAGAAAAAGTAATGCAGTCTGCATCATGACTTCTCTTTTAACTTGAAAATTTTTTTTGATTGTGTATATAATCTTTTTGGATGAGATTTACTCATTTATAACCACCTTCCCATGATGTTTATAAATAAACTTTTGATTCTCTTCCCACACATTTTGAATGGAAAGCTAAATGTTGACTGTACACAGAAAAGGAAAACTCTCTACAAACAAAACGAAATGAAATTGATACCTAGCTAACAGCTTTAGGTTCAAACGTGCTCACATTTAGAATATGTACATTTTTCCATGTCTATTTTGTTGATATTACTCTTTAAACTCCAGTGTGCAGAGTTAAGTATAATTGTATTCAGAACAAAATTTGCTCAGTAATGAATGCCCCTAACTGGAGTCACTTGCAACAGTTCAAACCAATATTTTCCTGGGTCTTAGGGTTATTGAGATGAAAAAGCCTAGCCCCTGACAGCAAAAATGTCACAGACTAACAAAGGAGTGGACATAGGAGAAGATAATTACAACACAATATGGTAAATACAAAGGCATAGGAAGTAGGGAACATAAGGGACCAAGTGGGGCTCAGGCTGAAAGATTTAGAAAAGCATTCTTAGAGGAGGTAAAGCCTCAGTTATCTTTTTTCCTCTTTTTTCTTTCTATAAGTGATTCTATTTTTCTAAATGATTTGTGAAGGATTAATAATAATTATACAGGAAAAGGAGTGGGAATGATACAGAGCATTTCAGGAAGTAAGAATAATTGAACCAAGGCATAAAATTGTAAAAAGTATAGTATGACTTGGGAAATATAAACAGGTGAATGATAAAAACTAGTGTTTGGAGTAATGAGAAATATGGCTAAAGTAGTCACCAGAGAGTAGATGAGCAATTTCCAACACTCCAAGACTGCAATGAGTGTAGCATATTGAGAGAAAACAGAAGGCCAGTGTTGCTAATGCAGAGTATCTGAAAAGTCTAATGAGGGAAACCAGGTTGGAGGGGCAGGCAAACGCCACATCAGGGAGAGCCTGTAGTCCTTGGAAAAAAGTCCAGATTTCACTCTGGCTATCTCTTGAGAGTCCCTTGGATTGCAAGGAGATCCAACCAGTCCATTCTGAAGGAGATCAGCCCTGGGATTTCTTTGGAAGGAATGATGCTAAAGCTGAAACTCCAGTACTTTGGCCACCTAATGCGAAGAATTGACTCATTGGAAAAGACTCATGCTGGGAGGGACTGGGGGCAGAAGGAGAAGGGGAAGACAGAGGATGAGATGGCTGGATGGCATCACTGACTCGATGGACGTGAGTCTGAGTGAACTCCGGGAGTTGGTGATGGACAGGGAGGCCTGGCGTGCTGCGATTCATGGGGTCGCAAAGAGTCGGACATGACTGAGCGACTGATCTGATCTGATACTCAGAATTCAATAAAGCATGTTAAGCAGGGAGCACAACTCTACACACACACATATACACACATAGCTTTATATCTATAATCAGGGAGACCAGTTAGAAAGCTCACAAAGCAACAGAGATAATGATTTATTGAAGCAATGGAAGTGATAAAATTATCAGGTTCAGAATATTTTCTAATAAAACTTTCTGATGGATTAAAATTATGAAATGAGGATGAGAGAGAAAGAGACCAAGGGTGATTCCAGGTTGTGCCACCTACTGAAACGAGGAAAACTTAGTTCCCAGAAGACTTAAAAGTGAGTCAAAAGTTCTACTTGGGCCATGTTAAGTTTCAGGTGCAGATTAGTATCCAAATGTAGATGCCAAAAAGGCAATATAGAGAAGAGGAAATAGATTAGGAAGAAAAATCTGTATTAATTGAATGTGGGCCGTGAGATGAAGGACAGAATCAAAAAAACTATACCCAACACCCCATTCCTGGGTTCTTGACTTCCTTCACTTATAAAACACATTTTGTTCTGTTTATAGCATTTGGACACCAAGGATCATTCATATCTTCAAATTCTCTAACTACACTTACAGGAACACATTCACTGAAACACAGTATGGAAACAAAATGAAAATACACCCCACCACCTCAGATCATTTATTGATGAGAGGAATAAAAAAAATTTTAAAGTAATTCCGTCCATGCTTAACTACTGAGATCCTTTGGTTATTATTCTGACTGCTTACTCAACCTTATTCATGGCATTGAGACCAGAAATGGTACTGTAATGCCATAAAGCATTTTAATTGAAACATAATGACATACAGAGTTGTCATGCTACTAATAGTAGCATCCTTACCCTACAAGGGTACCACTGCACCTGAACACTTTACACTTTGTTTCCTCTTTTGCAGTTCGTTGCTCGATCTCTCAGTCATGTATGACTCTTTATGACCCTATGGACTGCAGTCGCCAGGCTTTTCTATCCTTCGCTATCTCCCAGAGTTTGCTCAAATTCATATCCATTGAGTCAATGATGCCATCCAGCCATCTCGTCCTCGGTCACCCTGTTCTCCCCCTGGCTTCAATCTTTCCCAGCATCAGGGTCTTTTCCAGTGAGTTGGATTTTCACATCTGGTACCCAAAGTACTGGGTCTTCAGCTTCAGCTGAAGCATCAGTCCTTCCAATGAATATTCAGGTTTGACTTCCTTTATGATTGACTAGTTTCATCTCCTTGCTATCCAAGGAACTCTCAAGAGTCTTCTCCAGCACCACAATTCAAAAGTATAAATTCTTCAGTGCTCAGCCTTTTTTAAAAAAAAATATATTTTATTGAAGTATAGTTGACTTACAATGTCTCAGGTGCACATCAAAGTTATTCAGTAATACAAATACATATATATTATCTTTGAAATTATTTCCATCATAGGTTATTACAAGATATTGACTATGATTCCCTGTGCTATATGGTAAACCTTTGTGGCTAATTGCATATCTATTTTTAATTAGAAATCTAGCATTCTATTCATACTAAGTCAAACAAGTGGAATCAAAATGTCATAATTTTTAGTTAGACAAAAAATCATAAGTTTTCTAATATATATATTATGTATATATATATATATGTACACAAAAGTTTTTCTACTCTACTTGATAAGGGCTTGAGAAAGAACATCAAAAAAATGAGATGGAAAAATTGGAGAACATAAACTAAATGAAATGGGAGCACTGAATATGAAATATAAAAACTGAAACAAACTAGGTTAAAGTAAAACATCATCATATAGTCCAGTTGTTTTTAAACATAACTGCTCATTAGAGATATATTTGGTGCTCTGGAGAAAAAAGGCAATACTTGAGCATTTGTATTTTTCAAAAAAATTCAAGATAATTCTGATATGTATGTGGATTTTAAAAAACAATTACTGGTTTTTCTATTAGATCCTAATTTTGGTGATATGGATTTCTATTATTTTCCTGTTGCCCAATCATGATACAATGGTATTAAGTGAGTAACAGTTATATAATCACTATAGTAAAATATGTTTATCAGTTTTCACAATCAATAGACAGACAAAAAACAAAAGACAATTATAATTGCAAGCCATAATGGGAACACGATTAACTTAACAATATAAAATAATTACATACAATTGTGGGAGGTTAAGCAGAATGATGTGGTAAATGGAGGTGCATACATGTACATATTTTCCCCCACCCAGTTTTGGTTGGTTCATTTAATCCATTTACATTTAAGGTAATGATTGATATGTATGATCCTATTACCGTTTTCTTAATTGTTTTGGGTTTATTTTCTGTAGGTCTTTTCCTTCTCTTGTGTTTCCTGCCTAGAGAAGTTCCTTTAGCATTTGTTGCAAAGCTGGTTTGGTGGTGCTGAATTCTCTTAACTTTAGCTTGTCTAGAAATCTTTTGATTTCTTCATCAAATCTTAAGGACAGTCTTGCGGGGTAAAGTATTCTTGGTTGTACGTTTTTCTCTTTCATCAGTTTAAATACATCATACCTTTACTTTCTGACTTGTAGAGTTTCTGTTGAGACATCAGCTGATAGCCTGATGGGAGTTCTTTTGTATATTATTTATTGTTTGTCCCTTGTTGCTTTTAATATTTTATCTCTGTCTTTAATTTTTGTCAGTTTGATTATTATGTGTCTTGGTGTGTTCCTCCTTGGGTTTATCCTGCCTAGGACTCTCTGTGCTTCCTGGATTTGGTTGACTATTTCCTTTCCCATGTTTGGGAAATTTTTAGCTATTATCTCTTCAAATATTTTCTCAGGTCTTTTCTCTCTATCTTCTCCTTCTACAACCCCTATAATGTGAATGTTGATGTGTTTAATATTGTCCTAGAGGTCTCCCCTCAACATTCAGAAAATGAAGAGCATGGCATCTGGTCCCATCACTTCATGGGAAATAGATGGGGAAACAGTGGAAACAGTGTCAGACTTTATTTTTTTTGGAGCTCCAAAATCACTGCAGAAGGTGACTGCAGTCATGAAATCAAAAGACGCTTACTCCTTGGAAGAAAAATTATGACCAACCTAGAGAGCATATTGAAAAGCAGAGACATTACTTTGCCAACTAAGGTCTGTCTAGTCAAGGCCACGGTTTTTCCTGTGGTCATGTATGGATGTGAGAGTTGGACTGTGAAGAAGGCTGAGGGCCAAAGAATTGATGCTTTTGAAGTGTGGTGTTGGAGAAGACTCTTGAGAGTCCCTTGGACTGCAAGAAGATCCAACCAGTCCATTCTGAAGATCAGCCCTGGGATTTCTTTGGAAGGAATGATGCTAAAGCTGAAACTCCAGTACTTTGGCTACCTCATGCCAAGAGTTGACTCATTGGAAAAGACTCTGATGCTGGGATGGACTAGGGCAGGAGGAGAAGGGGACGACAGAGGATGAGATGGCTGGATGGCATCACTGACTTGATGGACGTGAGTCTGAGTGAACTCCGGGAGTTGGTGATGGACAGGGAGGCCTGACGTGCTGCGATTCATGGGGTTGCAAAGAGTCGGACACGACTGAGTGACTGAACTGAACTGAACTGAGACGTCCCTTAGGCTGTCTTCATTTCTTTTCATTCTTTTTTCTATATTGTATTCTGTGGAAGTGATTTCCATCATTTTGTCCTCCAGGTCATTTATGTATTCTTCTGCCTCAGTTATTCTGTTACTGATTTCTTCTAGTGTATTATTCATTTCTGTCTGGTTTAAGGTTCTTCTAGGTCTTTGGTAAACATTTCTTGGATCTTCTCAATCTTTACCTCCATTCTTTTCCCAAGATCCTGGATCATCTTCACTATCAGTATTCTGAATTATTTTTCTGGAAGGTTGCCTATCTCCACTCCATTTAGTTGTTTTTCTGGGATTTTATTATGTTCCTTCATCTGGGACATAACTTTCAGCTTTTTTACAATGATTAACTTTCTGTAATATGGTATTTATTTTAGCTGCTGTGAGACTATGCTTCTTCCTGCTTCTCTCTGCCTTCTGATTGATGAGTCTAAGTGGCTTGTGTAGGCTTTCTGATGGGAGGGATTGGCCATGGGAAAAACTGGGTCTTGGCATGGTGGGCAAGGCCTTGCTAAGTAAAGATTTAATCCAATTATCTGCTGATAGGTGGAGTTGCACTCCCTCCCTGGTAGTTGTTTGGCTTGAGGCGACCCAGCCCTGGAGTCTATGGACTCTGTGGTAGGGTTAACTCCAAGAGGGTTTAAGCCAAGGGGCAACTTCTAGTTGCCCCATCTCTTTGGTGAGCCCCTGCTGACCCATGCCTCCACAGGAGGCCCTCCAACAGAACCATGTAGTTTTGGTTCAGTCTCCTGTGGAGTCACTACTCCTCTCCTTTGGGTCTCGGTGTGTGCAAAATTTTGTTTGTGCCCTCCAAGACTGGAGTCTCTGTTTCCCTCAGTCTTTCAGAAGGACTAAAGTCAAATCCTGCTGGCCCTCAAGGCCAGATTCCCTGGCGATTCCCAGTCCTTTGGTCAGATCCCCAGGCTGGGAAGCCAGACATAGGGTTCAGAACCTTCACAATAGTGCAAGAACTTCTTTGGTATTATTGTTCTCTAGTCTGTGGGTCACCCACCTGGTGGGTGTGGAATTTGATTTGATTGTGATTGCGCCCCTCTTACCATCTCACTGAAGCTTCTTCTTTGTCTTTGGATGTGGGGTATCTTTTTTGGTGTGTTCCAGTGTCCTCCTGTCAATGGTTGTTCAACAGTTAGTTGCAATTTTGTTGCTCTTGCAGGAGATGAGTGTACATGCTTCTACTCTACCATCTTGAATTGGAAGCCTCAGCCTTCTTTATAGTCCAATTTTCACATCCATACACCACTACTGGAAAAATCATAGCTTTGACTATACTGACTCTCTGTTGGCAAAGTGATGTGTTCGCTTTTTTTTATTTTATTTTATTTTTTAACTTTACAATATTGTATTGGTTTTGCCATATATCAACATGAATCTGCCACAGGTATACACGTGTTCCCCATCCTGAACCCTCCTCCTTCCTCCCTCCCTGTACCATCCCTCTGGGTCATCCCAGTGCACCAGCCCCAAGCATCCAGTATTGTGCATCGAACCTGGACTGGCGACTCATTTCATATATGATATTATACATGTTTCAATGCCATTCTCTCAAATCATCCCCACCCTCTCCCTCTCCCACAGAGTCCAAGAGACTGTTCTATACATCAGTGTCTCTTTGCTGTCTCGTATACAGGGTTATTGTTACCATCTTTCTAAATTCCATATATATGCGTTAGTATACTGTATTGGTGTTTTTCTTTCTGGCTTACTTCACTCTGTATTTTTAATATGCTATCTCGGTTTGTTGTAGTTTTTCTTCCAAGGAGAAAGCGTCTTTTAATTTCATGGCTTCAGTCACCATCCACAGTGATTTTGGAACCCCCAAAATAATAAAGCCTGTCACTGTTTACATTTTTTCCCCATCTATTTGACTTGTGGTGATGGGACCTAATGCCATGATGTTAGTTTTTTGAATGTTGAGTTTTAAGCCACCTTTTTCACTCTCCTCTTTCACCTTCATCAAGAGGATTTTTAGTTCCTCTTTGCTTTCTGACATAAGGTTGGTGTCATCTGGTTATTTGAGGTTATTGATATTTGTCCTTCTGTTCAGTTCAGTTCAGTCACTCAGTCGTGTCCAGCTCTTTGCGACCCCATGAACAGCAGCACGCCAGGCCTCCCTGTCCATCACCAACTTCCAGAGTTTACCCAAACTCATGTCCATTGAGTCGGTGATGCCATCAAACCATCTCATCCTCTGTCATCCCCTTCTCCTCCTGCCCCCAATCCCTTCCAGCATCAGAGTCTTTTCCAATGAGTCAACTCTTCACATGAGGTGGCCAAAGCACTGGAGTTTCAGCTTTAGCATCATTCCTTCCAAAGAAATCCCAGGGCTGATCTCCTTCAGAATGGACTGGTTGGATCTCCTTGCAGTCCAAGGGACTCTCAAGAGTCTTCTCCAACATCACAGTTCAAAAGCAACAATTCTTCAGTGCTCAGCTTTCTGCACAGTCCAACCCTCACATCCAGTCCTTAGAGATATTATAACAATAAAAATGATTAGCCCAGTAGGCAAGTTCTCACTCTCCATGTACAACCACATCAAGGCTTAATTAGTGACTCTTTTCAAGATACTTCAGAACCCAAATGTTATTAATAACAATATTTTTTCAAATATGCTTTCAAAAACCACATCTAAGTCCTTGTGTGCATGGCAATACTCAATACTCAATCAGGAAAAATTATTTCTGCCTTACAGGGTCTAAGGACACTGGAGTCCCATCCAGTAAATTTTCTCTGCCAACAACCAGCTATTACTCTAGAATATCAAATTCAATTCCAAATGTTAACCACAGGACAAATGCATCTGTCCCACTTCATTTCTCATAAATAGATCTCATATACCCACCTAAGTCAGTTCTGGGTTCCATAAAAAACCATCCCCAGAGATCAGCATCCAAGTCAGTCTCACTTGCCAACACTGTTAACCCCTTGTTATTAGGAGTCTGTACTTCCTTAACTTATTTTGTCTCCATACTTCTATTTATGCTTTGTGCAGTCTTAGGATGGAAGGCCATATTTGGATTCCCAAATCCTAATTATCTTAGCTTCCAATAGCAACATTCTACCGCAGGCATCAAGAAACCATAAACTAACACCACCCCCTTCCCAACTCCTGCTGTCCACTCCAGAGTTTTTGATCAGGAAAGGAAAACAGAATAAAAGCAATGTGACTAAAATGCATTTGGTGATCCTTGACATTATCTTTTAATAAAAAATGTAAGATTATTCCAAATCACTTAATTTGAGGGTTGAAATGAACCCTAAATCTGGTATATCACTCACTGTTGCCAGAACTGCCAGTATAATGTAGTTTCTTCACAGTATCATTCTCAAGAGGTGAGTTAAATTTTATCAAATATTCTTGGCCTCTTAAGGTACAAGTCATTTTAGAAAGCAAATGACTTATTTCACAGGGACCTCTAGATCTACTCAGCAATCTTGCTGTCTTCTCTGAAAATAACATATTTAGCTCACTTTGCTGCTGCTGCTGCTAAGTCGCTTCAGTCGTGTCCGACTCTGTGCGACTCCGTAGACGGCAGCCCACCAGGCTCCCACGTCCCTGGGATTCTCCAGGCAAGAACACTGGAGTGGGTTGCCATTTCCTTCTCCAATGCATGAAAGTGAAAAGCGAAAGTGAAGTCGCTCAGTCGTGTCCGACTCTTAGCGACCCCAGGGACTGCAGCCCACCAGGCTCCTCCGTCCATGGGATTTTCCAGGCAAGAGTACTGGAGTGGGGTGCCATTACTTTAGCTCACTTTAGTTTCCCCCTAAAATTTATTAGAGGTAAATCCAGTATTTGTGGGCTCAAAAGCTTATGGGGATCCTCCTTAAGAAAAAGAGTACAAAATTATTAATATGTAATCAGGAACAGTGCCTTGGAGGGGATCTGTGCAAATGAAGGACTCAGATGTAAGTTTCAGTAGCTTCAGAGTTATGTGCCTTTATCAGGCACTGTACTTAAGCGTTCAAGTACTTTACATGCTGTTTCTAATTTATTCTTCTATATAACTCTATGAGGTAGTTATTTTGTTACACCTATTCCGCAGGTGAGAATATCAAGGCCTCAAACGTATAAGAAATGTGCCCAAGGTGACACAGTCACAATGACAATGGAGAATTTTATATCTTACCTTTCAGAACAAAATACCACAAAAATAATCCCTATCTTAATCCTTGGTACTATCTGTGACAATTACAAGCTCTAAAGTGATACCTTTGCTTATTCACAACTCTAAAGCAAATCTCTTATTTTTACTCAGACTCAAAAGATAAATATCTATTGAAATCATATTGAGCACAAAATTCCTTTCACATATATTTTCTCATTTAAGGTCCAAATCAACAAATCCTGTGAGATAGATATGCTTATCTTTATTTTATAATAGGGGGAAAAATCAAATTCCAAGGGATAGAGCTGTTAAAGAAGATGCCTCTTGGGACATTTTGTTTGTTTGTTTTAATCTGCTAAATTCAATGCCTTAGAATATGCCTAGAGAATGACCACCCTATTATTCCTTACTGAATTCTGTGAGTTTCCTTCTCTCAAAAACAGATTTTATTTCAGTCCATCAAGATAACCTTCTTACATATAACATTGTTAATACGAAAATGTTAGTACAGTACTTTAGAAATTGTGAAAATATTCACAATCTATTTTAAGCTTCAAACCAGTCTTTTAAACCTAATATTTTTTTTCCAGTTTCCATATGTGGAAGTAAGGCTCAGAAAAATAAGGAGTCTTGCCAACTTCATACAACTAGATAAAGGAGGTTATCCTCTTCAGCATGCAGACAGTCATCAGGAATTGTTTAGAAAATAAATGAATGAATGAATAACTGAATATCTTATTCCAAGGGCAGTGTTATTTTCATTATAGCAGTACCTCCATGAAACAAATCAGAATTTAATTCTGAGTTACTGATCCCCTAGCAACCAGTATCAAAAAAAAAAATGTTATATTAACTTACTTGTTCTTCTATACATACAACAGTCTAGCTAACCCCTGTGTTGACTCATCTAGTTCTTGCAGTATAGAAACTCTCACCCATTCTCCAATTTTTCTTCTCCTCCTCCCCATCTTCATTGGCTCACCCATTCTGACTCCTCTTTAAAGTCTCAGCTCAGAGACCACCTACTCTGGGTACCTCCCTACCATCCTCTCCTGTGTGAGGGGCCCCTTGTCTTGCTCCCACAGCCTAAGGGGCTTATCTCTATTGTTGCTTTCATTTCACCATATGACAACTGACCATTTATTTGCCTAACTTGCACTCAAGACTACTAGCTCTTTTGGGGAAGGATTCATGTTTTATTCACCCCTGTATCACTATGCCCAAGACAATAGCTTTACATAGTATGCACGCATCTAATATCCATCCATAAATGTTTCAATCAAAGTAAATACTTTCTTAATGGAACTCTATATCAAAAGATTCTGTTCTTTGCCACTAATTACAAGGGGAGTGAAGAGCAAATATCTGACTAGGAAGTCTGGCACCATGCTGCTAAACAGTACCTTGGCAACCCAACAGGTAAATATAATAAGAAAAGTAGCACAAACACAAGATTTTAAAATACTGGCTAACAAACACATGAAAAGATGCCCAATATCACTTATTATCAGAGAAATGCAAATCAAAACCACTATGAGGTACCATGTCACACCAGTCAGAATGGCTGCGATCCAAAAGACCACAAGCAATAAATGCTGGAGAGGGTATGGAGAAAAGGGAACTCTCTTACACTGTTGGTGGGAATGCAAACTAGTACAGCCACTATGGAGAACAGTGTGGAGATTTCTTAAAAAACTGGAAATAGAACTGCCTTATGACCCAGCAATCCCACTGCTGGGCATACACACTGAGGAAACCAGAATTGAAAGAGACACGTGTACCCCAATGTTCATAGCAGCACTGTTTATAACAGCCAGGACATGGAAGCAACCTAGGTGTCCATCAGCAGATGAATGGATAAGAAAGCTATGGTACATATACACAATGGAGTATTACTCAGCCATTAAAAAGAATACATTTGAATCAGTTCTAATGAGGTGGATGAAACTGGAGCCTATTATACAGAGTGAAGTAAGCCAGAAAGAAAAACACCAATACAGTATACTAACGCATATATATGGAATTTAGAAAGATAGTAACAATAACCACAGTATATGAGACAGCAAAAGAGACACTGATGTATAGAACAGTCTTTTGGACTCTGTGGGAGAGGGAGAGGGTGGGATGATTTGAGAGAATGGCATTAAAACATGTATAATATCATATATGAAACAAGTCGCCAGTCCAGGTTTGATGCACGATATTGGATGCTTGGGGCTGGTGCACTGGGACGACCCAGAGAGATGGTATGGGGAGGGAGGAGGGAGGAGGGTTCAGGATGGGGAACACATGTATACCTGTGGCGGATTCATGTTGATATATGGCAAAACCAATACAATATTGTAAAGTTAAAAAATTAAATTAAATTTAAAAAAGAAAAAAAATCCTTATCCTGTTTAAATACAAAAAAATAAACTAAAAGAAAATAAGATAAAGTAAAATAAAATAATGACATAAACCATGAGCATATAAAGTATCACAGACACTATGCTTGGTAATAGAATAAAGTAACAGGCAAAACAGACGTAGTCCAAAACAAGCTACTGGTTACCAGGGGATAAGAGAGGAAAAGATAAATTGGGAGATTGGGATTGACATATACACACTATTATATATAAAATAGATAATTAATAAGAACCTGCTGTATAGCACAGGGAACTCTACTCAGTACTCTGTAATGGCCTATGTAGAAAAAAGAATCTTAAAAAAAAAAAGAGTGGATATATGTATATGTAAAACAGATTCACTTTGCTATTACCTAAAACTAACACAATGATGGAAATCAAATATTCATCAATTAAAATAAAATAAAATAAAATATTGGTCCCCACAACAAGAACTTGTTTGCAAACCTCAGCTCTGTTAGAGTTTCCTTCTGCTTCTAGCCCCCAGCTTCATGATCCAGCAAGGCAGTGATTTTTTAATAATCAAATATAAGAGAGTTAAATTCAAAGGCTATAAAATGTTTCATGACAAAAATAAAATAGCTAAGGATATTGCTAAATCTTTAATCTGGCTATATTGTTTCCCTTTTTAAAAACCTTTCAATGGTCCGCCACACCAAAAGGATAAATACTTGACCTTATTCTATGTATCCTGCTTCATTTCTCACCAGGTTCCACATCCCTCTTTTACACTACATGTTCCAGCCAAGCTGAACTAATATTTGTTTCCAAGCAAACTAAGGTGTTTGTTATCATTATGTCTTTCCTTATAACCCCCTCTTTTTTTTTTTCAGCAGAAATGCCCTTGCACTCCATATCTAAGCCCATCAAAATCTTCCTTTCTCAAAACAATGATCCCCTCGGGCATACATCAATTCTACCTTTGTGTTCCCATAGTCCTCTGTTATACCCCTTTAAGAGTCTCTGGGATACTTGAGTAGATAAATTTGTAGATGGTGCAATCTGCACATCAAGTTCCAAGAACAGGGATCAGGTCCACTTCATTCACTGTTGGATTCGCAGTACCCAGTACAGATCCTAGCGTACAGCAGACACTCAGAGAATGTTTGTGAATCAGTAAATCAACAGATCAATGACTATGAAGACACTGCTCAAGGTATGGAAAGAATTAGGAATGTTTTCCTTCTTAAGACCCAGCAAGAATCTGATCTATCATAATCCACATATATGGTTCAGAAATATAAAAGAAAAAAATATGTGGCTCAGAGACTTTCCTGATGGTTAACCAGTGGTTAATAATCTGCCTTCCAACGAAGGGGTTGTGGGTTTGATCCCGTTGGGGAATTATTCCTACATGCTATGGGGCAACTAAGCCTGTGCACTGCAACTGGAGTCCACACACCACGGTTAGAGAAGCCTGCAAATGCCACAACAAAGAGCCTGCATACCACAGTGAAGACCCAGTGCAGTGGGGAAAAAAAAAAAAAAAAAAAAGGTTCATATAAATATGGGGGAAATTAGGATGTATTTAAGATAGTATTCGTCCAGGAGGCTAATTCTGCCCTCAATAAATCACTCCTTTCTAAGAGACCCTGGAAGAAAAGATGTAAGCATATAAGAGACAATTACCAGCAAAGTGGGAAGAAAACTCTATCCCTAGATGTGGCTAAGGAGCTCAACCCCAAAATAAAGCCCAATAAGTTGGGTTGGACTAAAAAGAGCTCTCTCTTTCTTTTATTTTTTTTTTCCTCTCTCTCTCTCTAATCTTGTTTAGCATGAATATTTTCAAATCAAAGCATGATGTGAAGCTTACTCATTCCACTATTCCCAACCTCTAAGCATCAGAATTTCCATTCTTAATTATATGACTAGAGGAAAACTCAAACTGTACCCTGAACCCAAAATGAAACTAGGATTCAGATCATTAGATTCTCCAATAAATGTTAATTCTCCTATGCATGATATCATAACTGCCTCAACAGAATTACCTATGGTTGAAAATTGTATAATTGATAAACCATAAATTCATAGAGAATCAAATAGAAGAGTATTCAATTCAGCAGTATCTTAGGACTTTAAATTGACATTTCGGGGAAAACGTAAAAGCTGTATGCTAACTGCCTATGTGTACATCAATGGGAAGAATAAAACATCAATTAAAATGGCAATTATATAATATTTCATGCAATCACATTTATAATTACATGAAACTGGAAAATATAGCTGTGCCTACACTATTTAAATGCCTGAGACAATGTTGGTTTCTTACTGAGACAGAGAAATGATTAGTATCAGTTTCAAACCAATGTGAGATTCTGATTCTCATTTAAGATTAATTGAAACTTGTTGGCAGACTCAAGAGAGCCCTATGTTACACTGAACACTTGTGTTTACTTAAATAGGAAACAGTCTATTTTTCTTTATCTTGTCACAACTGGATCCCATGAGATGCCTATTTTGACTCTTACTTGGCAGACTCATTCATGTAGTAAGGGACTGATGGGGTGGTCATTTGTGTATGTGCATGACCCTGACTGAGATACAAAAGCATACCCCTTACAACATTCTAAAGCTGTCCATGTGAAAGCCACCATACTCAAATTAAAGTAATAAACTGTTTTTAAATGTTATGAAAACGGATTAAGAACTACATATCCTTTGGCCCAGTAATTCTAATTCTAAGAAGCTATCATTAAGGAGATAATACATAAACAAGGACAAACTTATTCATCAAGATGCACACTAAAATAGTATATAGAGTAGCAAAAAAAAAGAAACTACTAAGGAATAAAGGAGTAAGATAAAGGAGTAAATGAATAATGGCACCTTCATAAATGGAATGTAATTATTAAAATAATGTTCACAAAGAATATCTGATAACATAGGAAAAATTCATAAAACAATATTTAATGAAAATATACAACATGTAATTATATGCAGAATGCAACATATCAGTGTAAAATGATGTACACAGTAAAGAAAAAAGGAAAGGAGTCCAGTTCTAAGAATAAAGGAACTATTTGTTCAATCAATTGCTAACTGAATACAAAGAAAAGAACAGAAGAAAACAAAAGGCACCAAAAAATTCACAGGAGTTTTCTCTTGGTGGAGAAATCAAGGGAGATTGCTTTCTATTTCTTCATAAAATAAAATTTTACATTAAGAAAGAATAATCAAAATTAGTGAATAGAAAAATTAATATAGAAGAAAATATTAGTGTAATAAGGAGATATCCTTCATAACCTCTAGTTAGCAGAGAATTCTAAGCCATGCCACCAAAGCACAATACATAAAATAAAAACATTTATAAATTGTACTTTACCAAAATTAAAACTTTTGCATTTCAAAAGGTAACAAAACCAAAATGAAAAGACAAACACAATATTTGGAGAAAATAATTGCAAATCATATATCTGATGATGGACTTGTATACAGAAGATGGAATTATCTCAACTCAACAATAAGATCTATTTTAAAATGGGCAAAAGATTTTAACAAATATTTTACCCAAAATACACAAATGGCTAAGTTGCTCAGTCATTAATAATTAAGGATATGTAAATTAAAACCACAATGAGAAATCAATTTGATTGATGTAAATTTTTTCTTAAAAAGTAAAATATACATTTACCAAAAAACTCAGAATCATTATTCATAATAGTCAAAAACTCAAAATAATCCAAACAGTCACTAATTGGTACATGGATAAACAATATGTGGTATGTCCATACAGTGTAACACTATTCAGAAATAAAGAATATTTTCTATTATACATGATATAACATGGGTAAACCTTGAAAACATTATACAATTTGAAAAAAGTCTGATGTAACATATGCACATTTTACAATCTCATTTGTATGAAACATTCAAAAACAGCAAAAGAAATTTATAGAGCCACAAAGAAAATTTGCAGTTCCCTAGGAATGGGCATGGGAGTTTTCCTTAACTGAAAATGGGTACAAGGAAAACTGTGGGTGGTAGAAATGTTCTAAAACTGAATCCGGGTGATGACTTCCTCACTACTAATCTGTTTTTTTAATAATCATTGAATTGTATATTTTAAACAGGTGAATTTTATAATACATAAACTGTGGACCCAATAAAGCTTCTTCAACTTTAAAAGAATAATTCATGGAAATTTTATTAATCAGTGATAAAGAATCTGCCTGCAATGCAGGAGCTGAGGGTTCGATCCTTGGGTTGTGAAGATCCCCTGGAGAAGGAAATGGCATCCCACTCCGATGTTCTTGCCAGGCAAATCCCATGGACAGAAGAGCCTGGTGGGCTACAGTCCATCCATGGGGTGGTAAAGAGTCAGACATGACTGAGCGATTGAGCACACACATGCAGGAAATTTGTTTCTAGACACTTTTGCTGTAAGTATCTTTGCTGTAAACATCTTTGCCAAAAGCATATTTTCAGCCTAACTAATTGGCTATAAGGCAATTTTGCCATTAAAATGGCAAAATAACTAGTTGCAGTTTGGTTTGACACTCACAATACGAAAGTCATGAAAGATGATGACAATTTGTCCAAATTTGGTCTCTTACTTTGAAACACACTACATTGGAGGAGAAAGAGGCCAAGTGACTTGAAGGTGAAGAGTTGAACTCACATTTTTCATAAAACCTTGAAACATCTATCAAAGGACATGTGACAATTATGCCAAAACAGTTTAGAAGGCTTTCACAAACACAATACAAAGGACAGTTACAAATATACATCCTAAAAATCAGAAATTGAAATATTTCTTAATGAAGAAAGAAATTTTAGAGAAAAAGAAATGCTATGTGGAATTGTCAGTGAACCAACAAACAAAAGAAAAGAGAAAAAAAATGTATAAGATACTATAAACAAAAGATGAATATAAGTGCTTAGGTACAACCCACAAAGTAAAATCAGTTATTTACACACTATTGCTATGGATATACACACATTTTAAAGGAATTCAAATATTTTGCATTTCATAATAAAGTTTTCTTATTTTTATTAATAGTTTCTTGTGTTTCTACTTCCCATGAAGTGATGGTATCTGGTCCCATCACTTCATGGGAAATAGATGGGGAAACAGTGGAAACAGTGTCAGACTTTATTTTTGGGGGGCTCCAAAATCACTGCAGATGGTGACTGCAGCCATGAAATTAAAAGATGCTTACTCCTTGGAAGAAAAGTTATGACCAACCTAGATAGCATATTCAAAAGCAGAGACATTACTTTGCCAACAAAGGTCCGTTTAGTGAAGGCTATGGTTTTTCCAGTGGTCATGTATGTGAGATGTTGGAGTATATGAGTACGTGAGATGTGAGAGTTGGACTGTGAAGAAAGATGAGCACTGAAGAATTAATGCTTTTGAACTGTGGGGTTTGAGAAGACTCTTGAGAGTCCCTTGGACTGCAAGGAGATCCAATCAGTCCATTCTGAAGGAGATCAGCCCTGGGATTTCTTTGGAAAGAATGATGCTAAAGCTGAAACTCCAGTACTTTGGCCACCTCATGCGAAGAGTTGACTCATTGGAAAAGACTGTGATGCTGGGAGGGATTGGGGGCAGGAGGAGAAGGGGACGACAGAGGATGAGATGGCTGGATGGCATCACTGACTTGATGGACGTGAGTCTGAGTGAACTCCGGGAGTTGGTGATGGACAGGGAGGCCTGGCGTGCTGCGATGCATGGGGTCACAAAGAGTCGGACATGGCTGAGCGACTGAACTGAACTGAACTGAACTGTGTTTCACTATGTCCTTTTTAATTTCCCTCTTTTACTGTTCATTATTTTATCCCTTCAGCAAAATTGTCTTATGGTCAATCACTTTTGTGGCAAAAATGTTTGCAGCAAAGATGTCTATGGCAAAGATGCTTATGACAAAAATTCACACCCACAGATAATAGGTGGAAGCAATGTCTCTACCAAGTGAGGAAGTATAATAGGAGTAGTCTCCTCTGGCAGAAAAGACTATTTTGTCACTAATTTTGTTTAGAATTGCCAGTTTACTGTGAAAAAAGAAGCTGACTTTTATTATTATTTTAGAATTCTCTTTAGAAAATGCACCGCCTTATTGCCTAAACCAAGGCAGACTGCTGCTATAGCCCCTTTCTTGGTATGACATTTGCTGGAAGAATAAATAAGTACATATTAAAAACTGTTAACACTCTATTATTTTTTACTTATAAAGATAGCAATTTCATCAAGTTCAACCTAATATAATCTTATGGGTGGCAATTTGATAACACGTATCATAATTAAATATCCACCTATCATTTAATTTAGTAATTCTATTTCTAGAAATTTATCCTACAGATATACATCCTTATATATAAAATCACTTGTGTACAACAATATTCACTGCAGCATTCTTTATAATGGGAAATACTGAACACAACCAAAATGCCCATACATAAAAACCTGATTCAACAAATTATAATATATTCCTATAATGAACTACTATGCAAATATTATAAAAATAAAGCAGAACTCATTTATTTACATATTGTAATGGAGAGGTATAGTGATTAAAAATAAAAGCCCTAGGGCCAAAATGTCACTATTTGAACTCAGTTCTACCAGCTACTTATGGGAATTACATAACCTCTTTGCTCTTATGCTTCCTCATCTGTAAAACAAGGATAAAATAATATGTGTCATATATATTGCTTTGATAATTAAATGAATTTTTGCATGCAAAATCCTTCAAAGAGTACCTGGCACTTAGTAAGTGCTCTATAAATGTTAGCTGTTACTCTCCATAAAATGACTTGCTAGATGACAAAAAAAAGAAGGATGTACAAAAAATACATAGCATTATATTACTATTGTTGCTTCAAAAAAGGAAGATGTAAGTGTGTGTATTTACATATGAATATAACATATTTGAAGTATGTGTAAGGAAATAATATCATTGGTTGCTGCCAGGGTGAGTAACTATATAGCCAGAGGACAGGAGAGAGAGAAAACTTATGTTTCTTTATATACCACTTCATATCTTCTGAATGTTTTCAATGTACGTTTTTTTAAATATATTTTTTTATTGAAGGATAATTGCTTTACAGAATTTTTCTGTTTTCTATCAAACCACAACATGAATCAGCCATAAGTATACATATATCCACTCTCTTTTGACCCTCCCTCCCATCTCCTACCCCATCCCACCCCTCTAGATTAATACAGAGCCCCCATTTGAATTTCCTGAGCCATACAGCAAATTCCCATTGGCTATCTATTTTACATATGGTAATGTAAGTTCCCATGTTACTCTTTCCATACATCTCACCCTCTCCTCCCCTCTCCCCATGTCCATAAGTCTATTCTCTGTATGTTTCTTCACTGCCACCCTGTAAATAAATTCTTCAGTACCATTTTTCTAGATTCCGTATATGTGTACTAAAATATATTTATCTCTCTCTTTCTGACTCACTTCACTCTGTATAACAGGTTCTAGGTTCATTTACCTCATCAGGATGGACTCAAATGCACTTCTTTTTATGGCTGAGTAATATTCTATTGTGTATATATACCACAACTTCTTTATCCATTCATCTGTCAATTGACATCTAGGTTGCTTTCATGTTCGAGCTTATTGTAAATAGTGCTACAATGAACAATGGGATACATGTTCCTTGTTAAATTTTGGTTTCCTCAGGGTATATGCCTAGAAGTAGGATTGCTGGGTCATATGGTGGTTTTGTTCATAGTGTTTTAAGGAATCTCCATATAATATTCTATAGTGGCTGTATCAGTTTACATTCCCACCAACAGTGCAAGAATGTTCCCTTTTATCCACACCCTCTCCAGCATTTATTGTTTGTACACATTTTGATGATGGCCATTCTGATCGGTGTAAGGTAATATCTCATTGTAGTTTTCATTTGCATTTCTCTAATAATGAGCTATGTTGAGCATCTTTTCATGTGCTTGTTACCTATCTGTATGTCTTCTTTGGAGAAATGTCTGTTTAGGTCTTTTTCCACTTTTTGATTGGGTTGTTTGTTTTTCTGGCATTGAGTTGTATGGGCTACTTGTATATTTCAGAAATTAATCCTTTGTCAGTTGTTTCATTTGCTATTATTTTCTCCCAGTCTGAGGGTCATCTTTTCACCTTGCTTATAGTTTCCTTTGCTGTGAAAAAGCTTTTACTTTTGTTTTTATTTCCATTACTCTAGGAGGTGGGTCATAGAGGATCTAGCTTGGATTTAGTCATTGAGTGTTCTGCCTATGTTTTCCTCTAAGAGTTTTATAGGTTCTGGTCTTACATTTAGGTCTTTAAACCATTTTGAGTTTATCTTTGTGTATGGTGTTAGAAAGTGTTCTAATTTCAGTCTTTTACACATAGCTGCCCAGTTTTCCCAGCATCATTTATTGACTAGGCTGTCTTTTCCCCTTTGTATATTCTTGCCTCTTTGTCAAAAATAAGGTATCCATAGGTGCACGGGTTTATTTCTGGACTTTCTGTCTTGTTCCCTTGGTCTATATTTCTGTTTTTGTGCAAGTACCATACTGTCTTGATGACTGTAGCTTTGTAGTATAATCTGAAGTCAGGAAGGTTGCTTCCTCCAGTTTCACATTTCTTTCTCAAGACTGCTTTGGCTATTCGGGTGCTTTCGTGTTTCCATATGAATTGTGAAATTTTTGTTCAGTTCTGTGAAAAATGCCATTGGTAATTTAATAGGGCTCACACTGAATCTGTAGATTTTGTTTGCTAGTATAGTCATTTTCACAATATTGATTCTTCCTACTCAAGAACATGGAATATCTCTCCATCTGTTTATGTCATCTTTGTTTCGTTCATTAGCATCTTATAATTTTCTGTGTACAGTTCTTTTGTCTCCTTAGGTAAGTTTATTCCTAGATATTTAATTCTTTTTGTTGCAATGGTGAATGGGATTGAGTCCTTAATTTCTCTTTCTGATGTCTCATTGTTAGTATATAAAAATGCAAGTGATTTCTGTGTATTGATTTTGTATCCTGCAACATTGCTAAATTCGCTGATTAGCTCTAGTAATTTATTGATACTATCTTTAGGGTTTTCTACGTACATTATCATGTCATCTGTGAACAGTGAGAGCTTTACTTCTTTTCCAATCTGGATTCTTTTTATTTCTTCTTCTTCTCTGATTGCTGTAGCTAGGACTTCAAGAACTATGTTGAATAATAGTGGGGAAAGTAGACACCCTTGTCTTGTTCCTGATCTTAGGGAAAATTCTTTCAGTTTTTCACCACTGAGAATAAGGTTTGTTGTAGGCTTAATGTATACGGCCTTTACTATGTTGAGGGAGGTTCTTTCTATGCCCATTATTTAAAGAGTTTTAATCATAAATGGGTGCTGAATTTTGTCAAAGGCTTTTTCTGCATCTATTGAGATTATCATATGGTTTTTATCTTTCAATTTGTTAATATGGTGTGTCACATTGATTGATTTGCATATATTGAAGAATCCTTGCATTCCTGGAATAAACCCAATTGGATCTTGGTGTATGATCTTTTTGAAGTGTTGCTGAATTCTATTTGCTAAAATTTTATTGAGGATTTTTGCGTCTATGTTCATCAGTGATATTGGCCTGTAGTTTTCTTTTTTTATGTTGTCTTTGTCTGGTTTTGGTATCAGGGTGATGATATCTCATAGATCATCTACCTCGTAGAATGAGTTTGGAAGTGCTCTTTCCTGTGCAATTTTTTGAAAGCGTTTTAGAAGGATACACGTCAGCTCGTCTCTAAATGTTTGACAGCATTTTCCTGTGAAGCAATCTGGTCCTGGGGTTTGTTTTTTGGGAGATTTTTGATCAAAGTTTCAATTTCAGTGGTTGTAATGGGGTTGTTCATAATTTCTACTTCTTCCTGGTTCAGTCTTGGAAGATTGAACTTTTCTAAGAATCTGCCCATTTACTCCAGGTTAGCCATTTTATTGCCATACAGTTGTTCATAATAGTCTCTTACAATCCCTTGTATTTCTGCATTGCCTGTTGTAACCTCTCCTTTTTCATTTCTAAGTTTATTGATTTGATTCTTCTGTCTTTTTTCCTTAATGACTCTGGCTAAAGGCTTGTCAATTTTATCTTCTCAAAGAACCAGCTTTTAGTTTTATTAATCTTTGCTATTATCTTTCATTTCTTTTTTCATTTATTTCTGCTGGGATCTTTATGATTTCTTTCCTTCTACTAATTTTGGGGTTTTGTTGTTGTTGTTGTTCTCCTTCTTCTTCTTTTTCCAGTTGTTTTAGGTGTAAAGTTACGTTGTCTATTTGAAGTTTTTCTTGTTTCTTAAGGTAGGATTGTATTGCTATAAACTTCCCTCTTAGAACTGCTTTTGCTGCATCCCATAGGTTTTGAGTTGCCATATTTTCATTGTCAATTGTTTCCTGAAATTTTTTGACTTCCCTTTTGATTTCTTCAGTAACTTGTTGGTTATTTAGAAACACGTTGTTTAATCTCCACGTTTGTGTTTCTTACAGTTTTTCTTCTTGTAATTGATATCTAGTCTCATATTGTTGTGGTCAGAGAAGATGTTTGATACGATTTCAATTTTCTTAAATTTACTGAAGTTTGATTTGTGACCCAGTTGTGGTCTATCCTAGAGAATGTTCCATGTGCAGTTGAGAAGAAGGTGTATTCTTCTGCATTTGGATGGAATGTCCTGAAGATATCAATGAGATCCATCTAATCTAATGTATCATTTAAGACTTGTGTTTTCTTTTTAATTTTCTGTTTTGATGATCTGTCCATTGGTGTGAGTGGGGTGGTAAAGTCTCCTACTATTATTGTGTTACTGTCAGTTTCTCCTATTATGTCTGTTAGTGTTTGTCTTATGTATTGTGGTACTCCTATGTTGGAGGCATAGATATTTACAATTGTTATGTCTTCCTCTTGGATTGATCCCTTGATCATTATGTAGTGTCCTTCCTTATATCTTGTAACATTCCTTATTTTAAGGTCTATTTTGTCTGATATGAGGATTGCTACTCCAGCTTTCTTTTGCTTCCCATTTGCATGGAATATATTTTCCCATCCTCTCACTTTCAGTCTACATGTGTCTTGAGGTCTGAAATGGGTTTCAGCTGTAGACAGCATATATATGGGTCTTGTTTTTGTATCTATTCAGCCAGTTTGTGTCTTTTGGTTGGAGCATTTAATCCATTTACATTTAAAGTAATTATTGATACATATGCTCCTCTTGCTATTTTCTTAATTTTGGAGGGTTGATTTTGTAGTTTTTTCTTTTCCTGTATTTCTTCACTATACAAGTCCCTTTAACATTTGTTGTAAAGCTGGTTCGGTGGTACTGAATTCCCTTAACTTTTGCTTGTCTGAAAATTTTTTTATTTCCCCATCATTTTGAATGAGATACTTCTGGATACATTAATCTTGGTTGTAGATTTTTCCCTTTCAGTACTTTAAATATATCCTGCCATTCCCTTATGGCATGCAGAGTTTCTGCTGAAAAATCAGCTCTTATCATATGGATTTCCTTTGTACATTACCTGTTGCTTCTCCCTTGCTGCTTTTAATCTTTCTTTGTGCTTAGTCTTTGTCAGTTTGATTAGTATGTGTCTTGGCATGTTTCTCCTTGGGTTTATCCTGTATGGGACTCTTTATGCCTCTTAGACTTGATTGACTATTTCCTTTATCATGGTGGGGAAATTATCAACTATGCCTCTTGAGAAACCTGTATGCAGGTCAGGAAGCAGCAGTTAGAACTAGACATGGAACAACAGACTAGTTCCAAATAAGAAAAGGAGTACGTCAAGGCTGTATATTGTCACCCTGCTTATTTAACTTACATGCAGAGTACATCATGAGAAACACTGCGCTGGAAGAAGCATAAGCTGGAATCAAGATTGCCAGGAAAAATATCAATACCTCAGATATGCATATGACACCACCCTTTTGGCAGAAAGTGAAGAACTAAAGAACCTCTTGATGAAAGTGAAAGAGGAGAGTGAAAAAGTTGGCTTAAAGCTCAACATTCAGAAAACTAAGATCATGACATCCAGTCCTATCACTTCATGGCAAATAGATGGGGAAACAGTGGAAACAGTGTCAGACTTTATTTTTTCGGGCTCCAAAATCACTGCAGATGGTGACTGCAGCCATGAAACTAAAAGAGGCTTACTCCCTGGAAGGAAAGTTATGGCCAACCTAGATAGCATATTAAAAAGCAGAGACATTACTTTGTCAACAAAGGTCCGTCTAGTCAAGGCTATGGTTTTTCCAGTGGTCATGTATGGATGTGAGAGTTGGACTACAGAGAAAGCTGAGCACCACAGAATTGATGCTTTTGAACTGTGATGTTGGAGAAGACTCTTCAGAGTCCCTTGGACTGCAAGGAGATCCAATCAGTCCATCCTAAAGGAGATCAGTCCTGGGTGTTCATTGGAAGGACTGATGTTGAAGCTGAAACTCCAGTACTTTGGCCACCTGATGCAAAGAGCTGACTCATTTGAAAAGACCCTGATGCTGGGCAAGATTGAGGGCAGGAGGAGAAGGGGATGACAGAAGATTAGATGGTTGTATGGCATCACCGACTCAATGGACATGGGTTTGGGTGGACTCCAGGAGTTGCTAATGGACAGGGAGACCTGGCGTACTGCAGTTCGTGGGGTCACAAAGAGTTGGACACGACTGAGTGACTGAACTGAACTGACTGAATGTCTTCAAAAATTTTCTCATACCCTTTCCTTTTCTCTTCTTCTGGGACTCCTATTATTTGAATGTTGGTGCATTTGATATTGTTCCAGAGGTCTCTGAGACTGTCTTCAGTTCTTTTCATTCTTTTTACTTTATTCTGCTCAGAAGTTATTTCCACCATTTTATCTTCCAGCTCACTGATTCATTTTTCTGTTTCAGATATTCTCCTATTGATAATTTCAGTAATTGTGCTGTTTGTCTCTGTATGTTTATTCTTCAATTCTTCCAGGTCTTTGCTAATTGATTCCTGAATTTTCTCCCTTTCATTTTCAAGGTTTTTGATCATCTTTACTATCATTATTCTGAATTCTTTTTCAGGTAGTTTGCCTATTTCTTCAATTAATTGGACTTCTGTATTTCTAGTTTGTTCCTTCACTTGTGTAGTATTTCTCTACCTTTTCATTATTTTTTTTTTAGATTAGTGTTCTTGAGGTCTCCTTTACCCAGGCTTCAAGGTTGAATTATTTCTTCCTTTTGGTTTCTGCCCTCCTATGGTTGGTCCAGTGGTTTGTGTAAGCTTTGTATAGGGCGAGATTTGTGCTGAGTTTTTGTTTGTTTGTTTGTTTTTCCTCTGATGGGCAAGGCTGAGTGATGTGGTAGTCCTGTCTGCTTATGATGGGGTTTGTACTTTTGTTTTGTTTGCTGTTTAGATGAGGTGTCCTGCACAGGGTGCTACTGATGGTTGGGTGATGCTTGGTCTTGTATTCAAGTGGTCTCCCTTTTGTGAGTTTTCATTATTTAATAGTTTCTAGGGTTAGTTCTGAGAAGGCAATGGCACCCCACTCCAATACTCTTGCCTGGAAAATCTCATGGACAGAGGAGCCTGGTAGGCTGCAGTTCATGGGGTCACTAAGAGTCAGACAGGACTGAGCGACTTCACTTTCACTTTTCACTTTCATGCATTGGAGAAGGAAATGGCAACCCACTCCAGTGTTCTTGCCTGGAGAATCCCAGGGACAGCGGAGCCTGGTGGGCTGCCGTCTATGGGGTCGCACAGAGTTGGACACAAGTGGAGCGACTTAGGAGAAGGAGGAGGAGGAGGGTTAGTTCTCTGGTAGTCTAGGGCCTTGGAGTCAGTGCTCGCACTTCAAAGGTTCAAGGCTTGATCTATTGAATATAGGTCTCTGAGAGCACAAACTTCACCTTTTTTTTCCCCCTGAGTGCTTAGTCTAGTCTCACTTGCTCATAGGGTGCTTCACTCAGAGGCCTTTACCCCGGCCTTTCAGAGCAGAATTCCTGGTCCAAAAGTGTGGTGCCAGTACCTGCACTCGAGGAGTGTGTGCAGAAGCCTCACAGGAAGAGGCACTCAATTCAGTATGGCAGTGGAGGCAGGTCAGGTGTGGAGACACTGTGCCCAGCACTGCTGGATCTCTCAATGTGCATTTTTTTTAAGTTAATCATTTATTTTTAAAATATCTGTAATAGAATAGCTTTGAATTTATTTAAAGGTGTATTTTCTCAACCTATTTATTTAAAAATCACTTTTTTTGAGAAACACCTAAAAGTCATCTAATGTTCCAAAGAATAACATTTTGGAAATATTGTTGTAAGCTCTTGAGAGAGTCATTGAAATTTGCATAAGGAGTGAATGACATATTCAGTGCAGAGATTTGGGACCTTTTTTCTTATTTTAAATAGTGTTTTCTTTTAGACATGATAGGTGACTTCTTTTACTGACTACCCCAAATTTGAAATGCAATTACTTCGTAGCATTAGTGAGCAAAAGAAAACAAGTTTTAGAACACATGCTTTGAGAATAAAGCCAAAGACAAAAACACAGCTTTTATCAACAACAAAATATTTGTGATTTTACTGACTCTGTAAATATGTTACAGTTCTAGGAGGTTTACATAGTGATATTTTCCTTCTCCAGATCCAACTAAGTTCCCCCAATATCTGAAAGCATAGAGTTCCTATGAAGACTTTGGTAAGATGGAATGGCATAAAGCAAAGAAACAATTACCTGAGGACACATCTTACTAATGGATGCACAAAATAAATTGAGATCAAGCACAGATGCTCAGAGACACAATTCAAAGTTACAGTGACTTGATGCTGAGATGCTAAGTGTAGTTTCCAGGGAAGGAGCTTGGCAGTGCCACTCTCACGGTTCAGGTGTATACCCTGCCTCTATGATAACCTGCTGCTAATTACTATTTTTGTTTTATGCCTTTTTTTTTTTTTTTTTTTGGTAAAAGTGAAAATGTTCCTTCAACTTCTTTCAGTTAGCAAAGACAGGTGCTCATGTAAATCATAAAAGCATAACAGCAAAGTGGGGTAAAGTGTACTTTTCAAAAGCAGGGAAGACCTGTATTTTCCCCAGAGCAGCTTAGCCAAGGGGACTTAAATATGGATTCTCATTTCCCAGACAGATAGGCCCTCAGTATAGGCCCTCCCAGGATCTCTCATCTCTGTCCCTCCTCTCCACCCTCAGACTGCCACTGGAGTTTGTTTCATTGTTATAGCTGGAAGGCAGCTGCAAAGCACAAAAAGATGGGAATTTTGGCCAGATTCCCACAGATAGAGCCAGAGTGTTAGAGCCAGGATTGTCCCCAAACTGTCTGCTTTGAGGAGTCGTGTCCTTATCCACTATAGTGCATTCCTGCAAGAAATGTTGGTGTCCTCCTTCATATGCAATATCATACATCAGCTTTACAATCTTTAAGCATCTTCCAAGATGAAAACCTTAATCACTCCAGGCTTTTATAGAGTATATTGGTGAGAAGACACCTATTTTCTATTGAATTTACAGTTTTGAACTCTTCAATAACCTTGATGGATAGTTCACCATTTGCAATGAAAGTGGAAAAAAATGGGTTAATCCTTAAGTCAGGGTTTCCTACACAGCTTATATTATGTCAAATGTTAAACAACTTTCAGACAATAGATGTGTCAATTATCAAATACATTTTAGAAATCCTAGATTAAGTAATGTTGGCCCATTTTCACTACTACTAGACTTCTCAAAACTTTTAAAATGCTCATATTCACTGTGACTCTCCCAGAGTGGGACACAGTTTAAAGTGCTTCTCATAATCATTAACAGCTTTCAGACTAGTATTATATAGGAAGCAATTTGAGAAATAATTCTGCAATGAAACAAGGATAGCTTTTAAAAATGAAAAACACTTGTTTTGTATATTAAAGTGCATGCAAGCCTGCTTTTTCTAGTAACTCAATCTGAGTCATTATTTGTCAAGTGTTTCTTAGATACAAGTTACTATTCTGGATACCTAACACCCCTGGAGCATAGGTGTACCTTCTATATTCAGGTGGCACCAAAACCCATCTGAAAAATTTTAAGAGTCAATTAACTAAGAATCATTGATAGAACTCTTCATGCCAATCACTATGCTAGGCATTAAAGATACACTAAACAAATTTGAAATTAACTATGCCTCAAATAGTTTATACTCTTAAAATATATACATATTCAGTTAATAATTTCAGTTAGTGAAATTATTAAAAGGGTGAAAAATGCACCAGAAAAACTACAAAATACAAGGAAAATATTAAATGGAGTTCTTACTTAGTTAAGGAAATCTTTGAAGAACAGTTATCCCAAGCTGAGGCTTGAAAAATTAGTTGAAATTTTCCAGGAAAAGAAAAGAAAAAAGATCTTCAGCAGAAGAAATTACACTTGGGAGGGGACTCAGTGAAAGAGAGAACATGGCACATTCAATAAGTTGAAATAATCTAGTAAGACTGGAGGACATGCAGTGAAAGACAAAGTGATGCCACAGGATGGGCATGTCCAGCTCCCACTCTGTGGAACGGGCATGGTGCCAGGAAATACAAAGACGACAAGGATAAGAGTTTTCCCTTTGTCCTAAAGAAGCTTGGAGGCAACTGTAAAACTCCAGATGAGGAGAAAAGAAGAAACTAACTTTTACTGAGTATATAAAAAGGGTAAGGTCTTGTACCATGTGCTTCAAGTACATTAACTCATTTAATCTTTACAATGACCTTTTAAGAATAGAATCATCATCCATTTTCTAAACGAGGAAATATTGGATCAGAAAGAGAAAATTACTTTGATTATCTAGATAGTGGCAGAGTTAATATTTAACTTTGAAACCCCTGCAAACAGCAGCTATTTCCTGAGCTAACAGTAAAGAGAGGGACCTAGGTGGGAAGCAGTGGGAAAGGAGAAGGGGGCAAGGAAAAGAAACACTGGGGGTGGCTTGTGCACTTAGGATCCTTCTGCAGAAAGTGAAGAGGACTGAGATGTTTGGAAAAATAAAAACAAAACAACAAACAAAAACAAACACACGAGTCTATGAAAGAAAAAAACTCTATCAAAGAGGTGATCAACTGGAGAGTACTTTAAGGCCTAACAGTGAAAGTGTTAGTCATTCAGTCGTGTCCAGTTCTTTGAAACCCCATGGACTGTCTATGGAATTCTCCAGGCAAGAATGAAACCCTTTTAGGACTTATGGGAATTCAAACAGAGTAGAATGGTGGTTTCCAGGGGCTGGGAGGTAAGGAACACGATATTGGTCAAAGAGTACAAACTTTGCATTAAAAGACCAAAAAGTTCTGAGAATCTAATGTACAGAAAGTTGACTGCAGTTAATACTGCATTGTATGGTGGACTTGAAATTTGTTGAGAGTATATCTTAAGCATTCTCATGAAAAATTAAAAGTGACTATGTGAGATAATGGATGCATTAATTAACTTTATTTTGTTAATCATTTCACAATGTATATGTATATAATTGCCAATTTGTATACTTTAAATATATGTAATTCTACTAGTCAATTATACCTCAATAAAGCTGGGGGAAAATGACTGACATTCCAATTATGTAACCCAGATGCTAGTTGAGGCTTTTCAGTCTCTTAGAGATCTAGGTGAAATGGACGAAACTCAGTTGACATCCTGACCCCAGTCTCAGACAGTGTAAGTCCATATGCCTCTCTGAATTCTCAGTGGCCTGGATCTTCAAGGTGGCCTCTCATTTCAGGGGCTATGTCAGCACTTGCTGCCTCTATCTAGTCCATGACAATCAGAGTGTAAAATTCATCCTCTTTACCACTTTTCTTTCTTACACACAAACACACACCTCACTTCCACAAACCGTTTCATGGATTTGTCCAACAACACAGAAGACTTGGCAATTGCTAGAGTGGGTCATGTCAGGTGGTATACAGCCTTTCTCCATCTCACTAGCCCAACCAGCTTGCTCCCCTCCATTCCCGCCTCTGTTTATTGTTATTCTCTTTTATCCTCTGAAACAAAAAAGCAAATCTGTCATCTCTGCTCAGGCAAAATATATTAACCTTGGAGTTTCACTGTATATTCCAAGAAGTTTACCACATAATGTCTTCTAAACAAATCCAAAGAAGGTTTCAATAAAAGTAATTCAGGTTAATAAGATTTTCACTATTTCCTCAAAATTACCATTGTTACAATATAAATGATAACTCTATTATTTCATGGGCAAAGATAATGTGCTAAGCACTATGTCAAGTATTTTAAAATTATATTTCATCTAATCCACTCAAAAGTTTTGTGACAAAAACTATTGTTTTATCTTTATCTTATCTATTAGAATGGCAACCCACTCCACTACTCTTGTCTGGAAATCCCATGGATGGAGGAGCCTGGTAGGCTGCAGTCCATGGGGTCGCTAAGAGTCAGACATGACTGAGCGACTCCACTTTCACTTTTCACTTTTCACTTTCATGCATTGGAGAAGGAAATGGCAACCCACTCCAGTGTTCTTGCCTGGAGAATCCCAGGGACAGCGGAGCCTGGTGGGCTGCCGTCTATGGGGTCGCACAGAGTTGGACACGACTGAAGCGACTTAGCAGCAGCAGTAGCAGTATCTATTAGAAAATTGTGGGTCAAAAAAGTTAGAAATATGACTTGCATAGGGAAGGAAATGGCAACCCACTCCAGTATTCTTGCCTGGAAAATCCCATGGACGGAGGAGCCTGGTTGGCTACTGTCCATGAGGTCGCAAAGAGTCGGACACGACTGAGCGACTTCACTTTCACTATCACTATCGAGGAATACCGAAGTCTGCACCTTAATCTCAGATATACTGAAAATATTTTTCCTGCCAACATACTCTGCTTCTCAATCTCAAGGAGAGGCTCAGTGAGAGGATGGCCAAGGACAGAGAAGGAGATACAAAAATTCTAAGTAGGAGGATAAGGCTGAATTTCTAGGCAGGACAAGCAGTTTCCCCCAAATATTTTGTTGAGTTCTTAGGCTGGATGATTGATCTCCTGTGTGACAGCTTCCTAAATTGCATGTCACCCAGTTGAAAATGTATAGTTTGATGGGTCCACAGAAGAGGGGACTGTGGGGGAGGTGAGTAAAAAACCATTCAAAGAAGCACAAAATTTAATTAAGGAAAACATTAGATCAATTAAGACTAAATGGTGATATAAAACATTAAGGTAAAACATGTATTAGTGTGACATTTGCATTTTTATGAAGTATGAGTCACAAAGAAATAATATATGCAGCTAAATTTCAGTTAACTCCCTTTTAAAAGTCTTGTTACCATGGCAATGCCAAGAATGAGTTTTCACAGGATGTAAGATATGGATTTTTTGATTTCTTAAAAGCAGTTTAAATAAAAACTACCAACAGCATGGCCTCTTTTCATTTCTCTTATATGACCAAGGGCCACTGAAAATAAGAATCACCTAGACATCTACTCCAAAAATTACACAGAAGAAAAAATAGTAAAAGATGGACTGGATTTCCTAGTTATGTTTCCTTTCTTTTTTATTCGTTTTTAGCCTCTGGTATATTTTTAACAGGTTCATTCAGAAAGCTATGCCTAGGAAAATATCCCAAATGTGAGAGAGACAAAGACTATTGTCTTCTTGGCATTCTGTATAATCCTACCTCTGTTGGTTCAATTAGGAAGTTTTTAATAACAGCTACTCTCATTACTGAGATCAGTTAAAATTCCACTATAATGACTGTCTTTGACACTAGCAGCTAAATGGCTTGCCTTCTGAATTCCAGATCTAAGAAAAGTTGCCCTGGTCTCTAATGAGTAATAGGGAATTGAGGTTTCTAGGCTACAAAAATCCTGTTGTGGCGAAAAATGCAGAAACCTAACTCTGAAATCAATACTGTATTATTCTCTCCACAGGCAAGAGCTGCTGGGTCAGGGGAATCATGAAAAATTCATAGTGGAGGTGGCCAAGTCATCCATAAGATAGAGAAAATTATGCTATATCTAAAGATCCCCTGAGCAATTGAAAGCACTTTATAGATTTCACTGTGGATAAGTGCTGGGGTGTTTCATCCGGGTGCTTTAATGCTGCTGCGATCTTATTTTTGACAGTCAATGAGGATGTTTTGATCTATATTTACAGGGTCCTATTTACAATAGTTCTTAGCCTCTTTACAGTGCTTGGATAGTAGTAGTCATAGGGATATGGCCTGAAGGTGCCTCAGTCTTGAGAATTCCCCTTCACTAGACCTGTTCTGATTTAGTCTTTGTTCACCACAGTTCTCAAGGGAACAAATCTTGGAGGGTTAAATTATTTACAAACATGTTTAATTCTCATAGCATCCCCGCAAATTAAGTATTATTGCTGTTTCTATTTCCATTTTTTACATTAGGAAATGAAATTCAAAGAAGTTGAGAATCAAGGTAACACAGAAAGTAAGAACATGAATCAGGATTCTAGATCAGGTATTTCTCAACTCAAAGACCTCCAAGAACTTGCAAAACAAATTCTCTCACCCCAGAGGGCCTTAACATCCTTCATTTAAGGAGATTTATTAATAACTACACTGAGTAAATGTATTACATTCACCACATCACAGAAGGTAAGGTTCTGTGTAGGCCCAGGTTAGGGTCTCTGATCTTTTAATCCATTTTTACACTCTTTACTCTCATTTGTTTTCCACTAATACTTTTATGTTAAACACAAAATTCCTCATTCCAACATCCTACCTATACTTCAAAATGCAGTTAAAATTATGTGCTATAATATTCACACAAAGAGAAGGTCATTAACATTACAATGAATTTTCCCTATGCCAATGCTCCCATGCCTTTGACAGACATCATGCCCCTGAGAGAGGCTGAAGAATCTCAGTGTTCATGTTGTCTGGCTGCTCCACCATCTCCCGATCTGAAACCCAGGAACCAATTTTATTTTATTCAATCTCTGATTTATCTCTCAATGACTAGGATAAAGCCAAAAGTCCTCAGAATTAAAACCTCAGTTTTCCTTTACCTTTTTTTTTTTCACTTTGAATCATTTCACTACTGTTTTAATAGGCACTTTAAAAAGCAGTTTTAGGTTCACATAAAAATTGACAGGAAGGTACAGAGATTTCCCATATAAACCCTGCCCCTACAAACACATAACCTCCTGCATTATCGACATCCTTCATCAAATGGTGCATTTGTTACTACTGAACTTACATTGAGAGATCATTATCATTCAGAGTATGGTTTACATTAGGGCTCACTCTTGGTGTTGTACATTTTATGGGTTTAGACAAATGTATAATGACATATATCCACCATTAGAGTATCATGCAGTGTTTTCATTGTCTTAAAAATCCTCTGTGCTCTGCCTACTCATCCCTTTCTCCCCTCACCCAACATCTGATAACCACTGATCTTGTTATTGTCATAGTTTTGTTCTTTATAGAAGGTCAAGGAATTAATTTACAAAATATACAAACACACATATGACTCAATAACAGACAACTGAGTCAAAAAATGACCAGAAGATCTAAATAGACATTTCTCCAAAGAAGGCAATAATCATTATGAAAAGATGCTCAACATTACTAATCATCAAAGAAATGCAAAGCAGAACTGCAATGATTTACTACCTCACACCAGTCAGAAAAACCATCATCGAAAAGTTTACAGATAATAAATGCTAGAGAGGGTATGGATAAAAGGGAATCCTCTTATACTGTTGGTAGGAATGTACATCGGTGCAGCCACTGTGGTCAACAGTATGGGATGTTCCTTAAAAAACTAAAAATAGAGTTACCAATATGATCCAGCAATCCCATTCCAGGGCATATATCCAGAGAAAACTGCAATTTGAAAAGACACATGCACCCCAATATTCATTGAAGGACTATTTACAGTAGTCAAGACAGGGAAGCAACCTAAGAGTTCACTGGCAAAATAATAAATAAAGAAGATGTGGCACATATATACAATGGGATATTACTCAGCCATAAAAGAGAATGAAATAATGCCATTTGCAGCAACATGGATGGACCTAGAGATGATCAAACTAAGTCAGACAAAGAAAGGCAATTATCCTATGATACCACTTATATGTGGAATCTAAAAGATGATACAAATGAACTTATTTACAAAACAGAAACAGATTCACAGTCAGAGAAAACAAACTTATGGTTAGCAAAGGGGAAAGGGTGTGGACGGGTAAATTAGGAGTTTGAGATTAACAGATACAAGCTACTATATATGATATATAAACAGGAAGTTTCTACTCTATAGCACAGGGAATTATATACAATATCCTGGAGTGGGGTGCCAGTTCCTACTCCAGGGGATCTTCTCAACCCAGGGATCAAATGCTCATGCCCTGCATCTTCTGCATTGGCAAGCAGATTCTTTATCACTGTGCCAGCTGGGATGCCTGCTAAACTCCACGATAAAAGTATGTTTAGTTTTGTAGGAAACTACCAAAATGTCTTCTAAAGTGACCACAGCACTTTGATTTCCCACCAGCAATGAATGAGAATTCCTGTTATTCTAGAGCCTCACCATTTGGTGTTGTCAGTGTTTTGGATTTGGGGAATTTTGGCTGTTTTAACAGGAGTACAGTGGTAATCCATTGCTGTTCTAATTTATAGTTCCCTAATGACCTGACCTGAGCTCCAAAGAATTGATGCTTTTGAACTGTGGTGTTGGAGAAGACTCTTCAGAGTCCCTTGGACTGCAAGGAGATCCAACCAGTCCATTCTGTAGGAGATCAGTCCTGGGTGTTCATTGGAAGGACTGATGTTGAAGCTGAAACTCCAATACTTTGGCCACCTGATGTGGAGAGCTGACTCATTTGAAAAGACCCTGATGCTGGGCAAGATTGAGGGCAGGAGAAGAGGATGACAGAGGATGAGATGGTTGGATGGCATCACCGACACAATGGACATGGGTTTGGGTGGACTCCAGGAGTTGGTGATGGACAGGGAGGCCTGGCGTGCTGCAGTTCATGGGATTGCAGAGTCGGATATGACTGAGCAACTGAACTGAACTAAACTGATGACCTATGATTTGGAATATACTGCCATATGCATATTTGCCATCTGTATGTCTGTTCAGATCCTACACTCACTTTTAAAGTGGGTCATTCATTTTCTTATTATTGCATTTTAGGAGTTGTTTGTATATTTTTGACAATAAGCCTTATCAGATATGCCTTCTGCAAACATTTTCTTCCAATCTGTGCCTTATCTTTTCATTCTCTTGACAGTGTCTTTCACAGAGCAGAAATATTTCACTTTAGTGAAGTCCATCCAGCTTATCAATCTTTCCTTTCATGGATCATGCCTTTGTGTTATCTTAAAAGTCATCATTAAATCCAATATCTAGATTTTCTCCTATATTCCAGAAATTTTATAATTTTTGCCTTTTATATCTAGACTTGTGACCCATTTTGAGTTAATTTTTGTGAAAGGTGTAAGTTCTACGTCTAGACTCAGTTTCGGTATGTGGATGTCCAGTTGTTCTAGAATCATCTATTGAAGAGACTACTTTTCTCAATTTTTTGACTTTGCTCCTTTGTCAGAATTCAGTTGACTATATTTAAATGGACCTATTTCTGGGTTCTCTATTCTGCTCCATCAATCTGTTTATTCTTTTGTCAATGCCACACTGTCTTAACTACTGTAGCTTTATATTAAGCTCTGAAGTTAGGTAGTATTAGTCCTCCAACTTTAATATTGTGTTGGCTATTCTGTGTTTTCTGTGTCCCCACAAAAATTTTGGAATCAGTTTGTTGGCAACCAGAAAATAACTTGCTATAATTTTTATTAGGATTGCATGCAATATATATAGATAAAGTTTGGAAGAATTGACATCTTGACAACATTGAGTCTTCTTATTCATGAATATGGAACATCTCTCCATTTATTTAGTTCTTCTTTGATTTCTTTCATTAACATTTTATAGTTCTCTTCATATATATCTTGATTATATTTTATTAGATTTACACCTAAGTATGCTAAATAAAGGCTTTCTTGGTGACTCAGTAATAAAGAATCTGCTTGCAATGCAAGAACTGCAGGCTCAATCCCTGGGTCAGGAAGATCCCCTGAAGGAGGAAATGGTGAATAAATGGCAACACACTCCAGTAATCTTGTCCAGAAAATCCCATGCACCTGGTGTGCTAAAGTTCATGGGGTCACAAAGGAGTTAGATAGAACTGAGCGACTGAACAACTACCACAAATATTAATGTAAATAGTACTGTTTTTAATTTCAAATTTCACTTCTTCATTGCTGGTATTCTTTTGCATTTTTATTTTCTATTTTATAATGTATTCTTAAAACAGTTAAACTCCCTTTAATTAAAATTTGTTCTAGATACTTAGGTCATCACAAAGTACCCAAATTGAACCTTGTGCATTCATCAACATTCTTTCACATGCAAGATCCTCTTCACCTGGGTGTTCTGCATTTGGACTCGTGAAAGTGAAGTCGCTCAGTCGTGTCCGACTCTTTGCGACCCCTTGGACACCAGGCTCTCCGTCCATGGGATTTTCTAGGCAAGAGTACTGGAGTGGGTTGCCATTTCCTTCTCCAGGCAATCTTCCCGACCCAGGGATTGAACCCAGGTCTCCCGCATTGTAGACAGACGCTTTATCATCTGAGCCAAGCTTTATTGGAGCCTTACCCCTTCTAGGAGGCATTTTCTAGCCCTTCTGGCTGTAGTAATCATTCCCTCTCCTGTGAGCATACCATACCTTTTCAAACCTTATTTATATTCTGCCTTAAATAAACTCTACTTTTCAGTGTGTATTTAGTATACAGCAAGGCTGCTGCTGCTACTGCTGCCAAGTCGCTTCAGTCGTGTCCAACTCTGTGCGACCCCATAGACGACCTCCAACCAGGCTCCTCTGTCCCTGGGATTCTCCAGGCAAGAATGCTGGAGTGGGTTGCCATTTCCTTCTCCAATGCATGAAAGTGAAAAGTGAAAGTGAAGTCGCTCAGTCGTGTCCGACTCTTAGCGACCTCATGGACTGCAGCCTACCAGGTTCCTCTGTCCATGGGATTTTCCAGGCAAGAGTACTGGAGTAGGGTGCCATTGCCTTCTCCGATACAGCAAGGCTAGTATCTCCTTAATGTCTAGATCAGCTGGGCATCACTCACCTCCAAGATTATATAGAAGTGCTAGATGCTGTTCATATCTTTTTCTATTCAGACACCATTTATCTTGACTTCTCCAGCCCAGGTGACATTTTCCTTTTCTGAACTTCTTTGGCACCTTCAGATTGCAGCGCAATCCTTTTATTGCTCTCTAACAGTATCTTGAACAAAAAACAAATTCAACCAGCAATCTCCAGAACAGTCTTCATGGAAACAAATAATCACTATGAATGAATTACATGAAAGAAGTGAGATGGCCTACCTTTAAATATTTTGAAAATATCTTTATGCACTGTCAAAGGCCTTTCATATTCCAGGTTCTGTGTTAAGAAGTGAAGCAAATACAAAGATGAGAAAAATATCCTGCCTGTCCAGGGGCTCAGAGTCTATGAGAAAGCTTCAAAAGAAATACTGGAACTGGTTCTTAGGAGTAGTAAGTGTTCACTTGTTAGTAAAAGAAAAAGAGATAAATTAATAAGAGTAACGATCTGGAGTTTGGGAGGGCATTACTCATTCTAATTAATGCACTGCACATATTCCTTAAATAAAGATCTTTTTAAATTCTTCTCTCAATGCACATTTTCCCATTTTATTCTGGATTTTTTGTTTCACTTTCATTAAAGAAATGAATGAGAAAAGTCACTAGCCCCAGAAATTCCTCATCCATGACAAGCCTTTTTGTAAGCACTTAGAGTACTTTGTAATAGGTAGAAAAAGGAGGCACAGAGAGCCCAGAGAGGTTGTTAGGTAAGTCTCAACCTCCATGGGAGAAAGGTTGCATTGTTACCAGATTCAATCAGGCCCCCACCTGCTGTGATACACTGAGAATCTTAATCCAACAAATTGCTTTAAAATACCCAATCAATGGCACCACCAAAGCAGAATGCATTATAGATCATAAAAGGAGCCAAGCAGAAAGAACAAAGCAGATTTTTCACACTGGGCACCTCTAAGATGCTGTACCTTTTGACATCTGTTTGCCAAAGGCTTGGCCAAGCTCGAAATCTGGTGATTATTCTATTCAGCATCCAGTGGCCTGAACATGAACTCTAAAAATGGAATTCTTTTGTGTGTCTCCTAATAATAATAGTAGTGATAATAATGATAATAAACACTACTATTTATTGAAAATCTACAATTTTATAAGTACTTTATATATATATTATCACATCTAATTATAATAAGAACTCGGCAAGGTAGGTAATTCTTACCACACATCCACCCACCTCCACCACACTCACCATTTTTACAAATAACTTACTGTTAAATAAGGTCACACAGTTAGTAAATGGCTGACCCAGAATTTGAATGCAGGCCTGGCTAACACTGATGCTGCTGTCATTTCTACTATACTACTTGCCTCTCATGAAAGGCAACTTTCACTTTTCCTTTTCAGAGTTATAAGAATTAAATATAATAGCGAAAGTAAAATTTTTATAAATTCTAAAAACACACAATTTTAACTTATCTCTAGTGTATCTCTATGATTCATCACCCTGAGAAATTTAGAGTAGTTTTAGAAAGGCAAAGCCTTTAGAGTAAAACAAATTCAAAGCAATATGCAAACAAATGTATGGCAATAGAAAATAAAGTAAAATAGGATGAAGTTTATCAGAAAAGGGAATAAAAATATTTACTGAGACCCTGTCTAGCATTCAGTTCAGTTCAGTCGCTCATTCATGTCCGACTCTTTGCGACCCCATGAATCGCAGCACACCAGGCCTCCCTGTCCAACACCAACTCCCAGAGTTCACTCAGACTCACATCCATCAAGTTATTGATGCCATCCAGCCATCTCATCCTCTGTAGTCCCTCTCTCCTCCTGCCCCTAGTCCCTCCCAGCATCAGAGTCTTTTCCAATAAGTCAACTCTTCGCATGAGGTGGCCAAAGTACTAGAGTTTCAGCTTTAGCATCAATCCTTCCAAAGAACACCCAGAACTGATCTCCTTTAGAATAGACTGGTTGAATCTCCTTGCTGTCCAAGGGACTCTCAAGAGTCTTCTCCAACACCACAGTTCAAAAGCATCAATTCTTCACATTAGGAGATTTCCAAAACAAACTTATTTAATAGCTAACACCTTTGCACGGGGTGTTATTACCCCTTATTTTACAGATAACATAACTAAAGTTCAAAAATATGAAAAAATTTACCCAAAGTAACACAGCTAATAAGTGTTGGAATTTTAATTCAGTTCTAGATTTCTCAGACCCCAAAATTCATATTTCAGAGGTATAACTTTTTCTTAAAATTATAATTGCTTTACAATCTTGTGCTGGTTTCTGCTGCTCATTAATCAACTATATGTATACATATATCCCCTCCCATTTGAGCCTTCCATGCCCTCCATCCCACCCCTCTAGGTCATCGCTGAGCTCCCTGTACTCCCATACAGCAGCTCCCATTAGCTATCTATTTTACACATCGTAGTGTATATGTCAGTGCTACCCTCTCAATTCGTCCACCTGTCTCCTTCCTGCCATGTGTCCACAAGTCCATTCTCTATGTCTCTGTCTCTATTCAGTTCAGTTCAGTTCAGTTGCTCAGTTGTGTCTGACCTTTGCAAGCCCATGAACTGCAGCACGCCAGGCCTCCCTGTCCATCACCAACTCCTGGAGTTCACCCAAACTCATGTCCATCGAGTCAGTGGTACCATCCAGCCATCTCATCCTCTGTCGTCCCCTTCTCCTCCTGCCCCCAATTTCTCCCAGCATCAGGGTCGTTTCCAATGAGTCAACTCTTTGCATCAGGTGGCCAAAGTACTGGAGTTTCAGCTTTAGCATCAGTCCTTCTAATGAACACCCAGGACTGATCTCCTTTATGATGGACTGGTTGGACCTCCTTGCAGTCCAAGGGACTCTCAAGAGTCTTCTCCAACACCACAGTTCAAAAGCATCAATTCTTTGTCAGTCAGCTTTCTTCACAGTCCAACTCTCACATCCATACATGACCACGGGAAAAACCATAGCCTTGATTAGATGGACCTTTGTTGGCAAAGTAATGTCTCTGTTTTTTAATATGCTATCTAGGTTGGTCATAAGTTTCCTTCCAAGGAGTAAGCGTCTTTTAATAGAGAAATGCAAATAAAAACCACAATGAGATATCAGCTAACACTGGTCAGAATGGTCATAATCAAAAAGTCTACAAACAATAAATGCTGGAGAGGGCATGAAGAAAAGGGAACCCTCTTACACTGTTGGTGGGAATGCAAACTGGTACAACCACTATGGAGAACAGTGTGGAGATTCCTTTAAAAACTGGGAATAGAACTGCCATATGACCCAGCAATCCCATTATTGGGCATATCCCTTGAGGAAACCATGAGTGAAAGAGACATATACACCTCAGTGTTCATTGCAGCACTATTTACAATAGCTAGGACATGGAAGAGACCCAGATGTCCATCAGCAGATGAAAGGATAAGGAAGTTGGAATACTACTCAGCTATAAAAATGAATGCATTTGAGTTAGTTCTAATGAGGTGGATGAACCTGGAGCCTATTATATAGAATGAAGTAAGTCAGAAAGAGAAAGACAAATAGTATATATTAACACATATATATGGAATTTAGAAAGATGGTACCAACGATTCCACATGCAAGGCAGCAAAGTAGACATAGACATAAAGAACAGACTTTTGGACTCAGTGGGAGAAGGAAAGGGTGGTATGATTTGAGAGAATAGCATTAAAACATATATGTTACCATATGAAAAATAGATGACCAGTGTGAATTTGATGCATGAAGCAGGGCACCCAAAGCCAATGCTCTGGGACAACCTAGAGGGATATGATAGGGAGGATGGTGGGAGGGGGGTTCAGTATGGGGGACACATATATACCTATGGCCAATTCATGTTGATGTATGGCAAAAACCACCACAATATTGCAATTATCCTCCAATTAAAATAAACTAATTTTTAAAAACTCTACTATTTATTTGTTGTTGTTGAGTCTCTCAGTCATGTCCAACTCTTTGCAACCCCATGGACTACAGCATGCCAGGCTTCCCTGTCCTTGACTATCTCCCAGAATTTGCTTAAACTCATTTCCATTGAGTTGGTGATGCCACCCAACTATTTCATCCTCTACTATTTACAGCCATGTGGTGGATTCATGTTGATGTACGGCAAAACCAATACAATATTGTAAAGTAATTAACCTCCAATTAAAATAAAATAAGAATAATTCCTGATTTTGATTATTTCAAAGAGTGCCACTAGGAATATTTTTAAATGTCTTTTTGGAGAATGTACATATTTCTGGGACTGGAAGACTGTCATTATCTACTAGAGCATAAGCTAGATATAGATATATATTCTAGCAGTACTTTTACAATGTTTTCTACAGGTATTTTATAACAATTACAGTCCCACCAATACCATATGAGAATTCCAGTCTAAATTATTTTTAAAGATTCAGCTTTAGTTTGGTTATTTTCTTTTGCAAATATTTTCTGATCATCCTAGCCCACCAGTTGCCCTTTACCTGTGCTGCTACACTATAGTCCCATTTTTGTATTCCTCTTTTGTAACTCATTTGTAGTTTTTTCCCCTATCTTCACCTCTATCATATAAGTGCATAAAGGGTGAAAACTACATCTTACTCATATTAGCATTCCTAATAGGCACTGGTATGTAGAAAGATCACTCAGAAAATACTTTTTGAATAAATGGATAAATGACATTTAATGCTATTCTCTTGCTTTTTTTAAGATTTATTCATTAATTTTATTTTTTGGCTGGGTGGCTCTTCCTCCCTCTGTGTGGGCCTTCGCTGGATGTGGTGAGCAAAGGCTACTCTTTGTTACAGTGTGCAGGCTTCTCACTTCAGTGGCTTCTTTTGTTGCAGAGTACAGGTTCTAGGCATGAGGGCTGCAGCAGTTGTAGCACACATCCACTCCAGTACTCTTGCCTGGAGAATCCCATGGATGGAGGAGCCTGGTGGGCTGCAGTCCATGGGGTCGCGACGAGTCGTACTTGACTGAGCGACTTCACCTTCACTTTTCACTTTCATGCATTGGAGAAGGAAATGGCAACCCACTCCGGATTTCTTGCCTGGAGAATCCCAGGGACGGGGGAGCCTGGTGGGGTCTATGGGGTCACACAGAGTCGGACACGACTGAAGTGACGCAGCAGCAGCAGCTCTAGAGCACAGGATTGTATTGCAAGGTGGATTCTTTACCACTGAGGTACCAGGGAAGCTCTCCTTGTTTTCATATAAGAAATCTGAGACCTAGAAGAGTTAAGTGCCTTGGATGAAGCCACCCAATAAATCCATAGCCTAGTGGTATTGCTGAGGTTACAGTCAGGGTCTCATGACTCTTAATTCGTTGCTCTTTTTAATACATAATACTGCTCCCCCTAAAAATCCTACTCTCACAATAAATCTACAAAGAAGTTAAGCTGCCTTTCCATCTTTCAAAGAAGAAGGCAAAGGAGATAGTATAAGTCACCACCAGCTGTTGATAAGGTTATGGAATACACTGGACAGAAAACCCAGCTAGACGAGAATCTATACTTCTAGACAAATATGGAAGGGACAAAATCAGTTCAGTTCAGTTGCTCAGTCGAGTCCAACTCTTTGCAACCCCATGAACAGCAGCATGTCAGGCCTCCCTGTTCATCACCAACTCCCAGAGTTCACCCAAATCCATGTCCATTGAGTCGGTGATGCCATCCCACCATCTCATCCTCTATTGTCCCCTTCTCCTCCTACCTTCAATCTTTCCCAGAATCAGGTTCTTTCCAATGAGTCAGCTCTTCGCATCAGGTGGCCAAAGGATTGGAGTTTCAGCTTCAAAATCAGTCCTTCCAATGAATATTCAGGACTGATTTCCTTTAGGATGGACTGGTTGGATCTCCTTGCAGTCCAAGGGACTCTCAAGAGTCTTCTCCAACACCACAGTTCAAAAGCATCAATTCTTAGGTGCTCAGCTTTCTTCACAGTCCAACTCTCACATCCATACATGACTACTGGAAAAACTTTAGCCTTGACTAGACGGACCTTTGTTGACAAAGTAATGTCTCTGCTTTTCAAAGTGCTCTCTAGGTTGGTCATAACTTTTCCTCCAAGGAGTAAGCGTCTTTTAATTTCATGGCTGCAGGCGCCATCTGCAGTGATTTTGGAGCCCCCAAAATAAAGTCAGCCACTCTTTCCATTGTTTCCCCTTCTATTTGCCAAGAAGTGATGGGATCAGATGCCATGATCTTCATTTTCTGAATGTTGAACTTTAAGTCAACATTTTCACTCTCCTCTTTCACTTTCATCAAGAGGCTCTTTAGTTCTTCTTCACTTTCTGCCTTAAGGGTGGAATCTGCATATCGGAGGTTATTGATATTTCTCCTGGCAATCTTGATTCCAGCTTGTGCTTCATCCAGCACAGCGTTTCTCATGTTGTATTCTGCATATAAGTTAAATAAGCAGGGTGACAATAGACACACTTGACGTACTCCTTTTCCTATTTGGAACCAATCTGTTGTTCCATGTCCACTTCTAACTGTTGCTTCCTGAGCTGCATACAGGTTTCTCAAGAGGCAGGTCAGGTGGTCTGGTATTCCCATCTCTTTCAGAATTTTCGACAGTTTATTGTGATCCACACAGTCAAAGGCTTTGGCATAGTCAATAAAACAGAAATAGATGTTTTTCTGGAACTCTCTTGCTTTTTCCATGATCCAGAGGATGTTGGCAATTTGATCTCTGGTTTCTCAGCCTTTTCTAAAACCAGCTTGAACATTTGGAAGTTCATGGTTCACGTATTGCTGAAGCCTGGCTTGGAGAATTTTTTGAGCATTACTTTACTAGCATGTGAGATGAGTGCAATTGTGTGGTAGTTTGAGCATTCTTTGGCATTGCCTTTCTTGGGATTGGAATGAAAACAGTGTCCAGTCCTGTGGCCACTGCTGAGTTTTCCAAATTTGCTGACATATTGAGTGCAGGACTTTCACAGCATCATCTTTCAGGATTTGAAATAACTCAACCGGAATTCCATCACCTTCACTAGCTTTGTTCATAGTGATGCTTCCTAAGGCCCATTTGACTTCACACTCCAGGATGTCTGGCTCTAGACATCACATCTAGTGATGACACCATCGTGATTATCCCAGTCATGAAGATATTTTTTGTACAGTTGTTCTGTGTATTCTTGCCACCTGTACTTAATATCTTCTGCTTCTGTTAGGTCCCTACTATTTCTGTCCTTTATTGAGCCCATCTTTGCATGAAATGTTCCCTTGGTATCTCTAATTTTCTTGAACAGATCTCTAGTCTTTACCATTCCATTGTTTTCCTCTATTTCTTTGCATTGAAGGGGGACAAAATAGTTAGGCATTAAAGAGCTTTGGGAAAAGAAAAACTTCTTAAGTCCATAGAGCAAAATATTCTTAAAGGCTGGAGATGGTCTCACTGTATAATCCCCATAAACTGCTCTGAATTATTGGATGGTACAGAATCTGATTTTAAAGGATTATATAGAGATGTGAAGAGATGAGACAGCTGCCAGATATGCCCTGAGAGTTTGTAGTCATGGTCTGATGTTAGAGAAATCTGCCAAATAATATACTAGCACAGAGATTTATGTTGAACTTTATAAAGCACCAAAGAAAATATACTGAAAAATAGATAAAACATAGTCAGGCATAACAGAATGAACACAGAGTATCAGCACAATTTGTAAGGAAAGGGCACTTAGATCATTTGGTTTCTCTCTGGAACAATACAATATTCTTTTATAAATTATTTAAGTTATTTAGGCAAAAGTTATTTTAATCAATAAATGCTTTTTAAGTTCTGCCTATGTGCAAAGCACTAGGGAATATATGGGAAAACCCAGCAGTTTTTATCATGACATTTTCCTGATCTCAAATCTTCAATGGGTCTTAGAAAAGAAAAAAATCCCACTATTGAGTTGGACACTCAATGAACTGGCTTCAGTCTGTTCCCAATCATCTAAATGGCTTATTAGCTCTAAAAAATTAAACAGTTCTTTGGGTTGAGAAGAACCCCTGGAGAAGGGAATGGCTACCCACTCCAGTATTCTTTCCTGGAGAATTCCATGGACAGAAGAGCCTGGCAGGCTTACAGATGACAGGATTGCAGAGTCAGACACGAATGAGTGACAACACACACATATATCCACTGATATCCTATTTCACTGCCTTTGAGTCTGATATATATAATGTATATACTATATACTGGTACTATGTGCCAGGCATAAACTTCATGTTCATTCTATTATTTAATCCTGATACCAGTTCTCTTGAACTTAAATTGGGTTTTGACCACATCATTCCATTGAAATTCCCTTTGTTATGATCCCCCATATCTTCTACATTGCTAAATACTATAATCAATATTAATTCCTCAATTTACCTGACTTAATAGTAGCATTTGGCACAGTAGATCACTCTGTCTTTAGCTGGGTCATACTATACTCTTTTGGTTTTCCTCTGGCTGCTGCTTCTCAAAAATCTTCTGTAGGATTCTCTTCATCTTTTAATATCTAATATATTCTTTCCAGGGTTCAGTCCTTAAATGCTTTCCCTTCTAAAAATATACCCATTCCCTTAGTAATCTCCTCAATCATTCACAAAGCTTTAAATACCACCTGTACACATTGATGGTCCTCAAAATTATAACAGAGCTCAGAAATTTGCCTGAACTCCAAATTAATTTATTCAAATCCCTGTATAACATCTCTACTTTCATGTCTAATAAAATTTCAAATTAAACATATTCAAAACCTGCCTCCTGATCTTTTCTCTCCAACTTGTCCTTCCTAGAGTCTTTCCCATCTTAAAAATTTAAGGTTTGCCAAAAAGTTCATTTGGATTTCTCCAAAGACCCTATGGAAAAACCCAAATGAACTTTTTGGCAAACCCAATAGCAATTTCAATGAATAAAGTGGTACATGCATACAATTAAATATTACTCAGTCATTAAAAGGGATGAAATTGATCATTTGTAGAGATGTGGATATATCTAAAGTCTATCACACAGAGTGAAGTAAGTCAGAAAGAAAAAAATAAATACTGTATATTAATGCTTATATGTAGAATCTATAAAAATGGTACAGATACACTATTTGCAGAGTAGGAACAGAGATGCAGATGTAGAGAATGGATCCATGAACATAGCGGGGCCAAGAAGGAAGGGATGAATTGGTATATTGGGGTTGACATATATACACTACTGTGTATAAAATATAAAGCTAGTTGGAACTTGTTGTATAGTGCAAGGAGCTCAGCTCAGTGCTCTGTGGTGACCTAGATGGGTGGGATAAGGGGGTGGCAGCAAGGTCCAAGAGGGAGGGTATATACGAATACATGTACAAATGTTCAGACCAAAAATTTTGAAATTATCCTTAGCTTCTCATTCTCTCACATCCCAAATCCAATCTATCAGCAAACCTGGTGGTTATAGTTTCACATATTCCCAGAATCTGACTGTGCTCTTCTCTGCTGCTAGCACCCTGGTCCAAACCACCATAATCTCTCATCAAGATGATTTCCACTGCCTCCTAACTGGTTTTTCTGTTTCATCATTTCCTTTCTTAAAGTCCATTGTCTACAAAGATGCCAGTTCATACAATCAAGAGACTGTACTGCTCTTCTGTTCATGTCCCTTCAATATTTTTTCACATCTCACCTATTATAAGTCCTTATATTGGCCCACAGGACCCAATATGATCTTGCCCCTTTTTCTCTTTGACCTCATTTTCCATTGATCTTCCCTTCACTTACTCTTTAAGTCACAAATTGCTCTTCCTGTTTTCCTAATATGTGTCAGTCATGCCCTCACTCAAGGTTTTTACACTTGGGTCTTCTAATTCATATGCTCTTCTTCCTCTAGATATCCATGTGACTGGTTCATCTCTTCAGATTTTTCTTCAAATTCCACTTTCTCAGTGATTCAGTTCAGTTCAGTTCAGTTCAGTCGCTCAGTCGTGTCCGACTCTTTGCGACCCCATGAATCGCAGTATGCCAGGCCTCCCTGTCCATCACCAACTCCCAAAGTTCACTCAAACTCATGTCCATCGAGTCGGTGATGCCATCCAGCCATCTCATCCTCTGTCGTCCCCTTCTCCTCCTGTCCCCAATCCCTCCCAGCATCAGAATCTTTTCCAATGAGTCAACTCTTCACATGAGGTGGCCAAAGTACTGGAGTTTCAGCTTTAGCATCATTCCTTCCAAAGAAATCCCAGGGCTGATCTCCTTCAGAATGGACTGGTTGGATCTCCTTGCAGTCCAAGGGACTTTCAAGAGTCTTCTCCAACACCATAGTTCAAAAGCATCAATTCTTCAGTGCTCAGCTTTCTTCACAGTCCAACTCTCACATCCATACATGACTACTGGAAAAACTATAGCCTTGACTAGACGGAGCTTTGTTGGCAAAGAAATGTCTCTGCTTTCTTCTGCTAATACTCTGCTTAAAAAGTGTAACCCTCCATCATGATATTCCCTAATACCCATCCCTGATTTTTTTCCTCCATAGTGCTTTTTACCATCTGACATGTTTTACTTATTATACACTGTTTTCTCCCCTTCACCAGAAAGCAAATTTGATGAGACAAAATTCAAGCTTCTATGACTGCTAAAGTCTATATTCTTTTAACAACTCTTATTACATAAAATGTCCTCCCATCATACTTCCATATCTACATGCATGAACCATATATATAGACATTAGGGCTTAATTCAGTGATGCCCTTATCATATGGTAGACATTTAGAAAATAGCTGATAAATTAATGAGATTTAGTTGTGCCTTCAAATCACTTTATAATTTAGTGACAGAGACAGTGAAAAATAAGGGAAAATAAAGTAAGAGAGATATCAAAAGTAAGAGAGATATTACAAGCAGTGAAGTTTGACAGACCTAGATTCAAAATCTATTACTAAGTGACCTTGAGAAAAACACATGTTCTCTCAGGTTCCATTCCACACTTACATACGGGGAAAATTATAATGACTTACCAAACAGTTCAAGGATTAAACAAAGTAAGTAACATAAAATACTTAGTCAAGTGTCTGGTGAATAACAGGCCGTCATCAAATATTAGTTTCATTCTTCCAAATCAACTAATTTTTCTTTTGAATTACTAGAATAAGTATTTTCTGTATCAGAGTTATAGCATTAAGCCAATCCTTTTGCTAATTAAAATGTTACCTGGACAATTGCTAATAATTGAGACAATTCAATAATTCCCCAGCTACTAACCCTTTAACACTGAAGTGACAACTTTTTAGTAACATTTTCACATGTATGTTGCCTACCCCAATTGCCTACCCTTGCCATATTTGTTTGACACAAGGTTGTCATTTTTATATCTAAGCAGATGCCCCCAAGCTTATAACAGTCCCACACTTTCTTTTAAACATGTAGGTCATTTATCACTCTCAGGTATGTAACAAGCAATTTGTGTGTGGATTGCACAGATTCTTCTCCCATCTCTATGAGTACTTGAATGCAAAAAGAATAGAGCTTTAGAAGCTAATAAAGGCATATTACTATTACTTTCAATTTTCTTATTCTTTTTATCCATCTCATGTCCTCCCCAAACTATCTCTGACCTCAGTGGAAAGACCAAAGAAATACTACCAAATAAATTCAGAAAAACTAGTGCCCAATCCAAGTCCCAATGAACCTCCAGGATGTAAATGGATAATTTTACTTATTTTCCCTGCTGAGGCAAGGCCAAGTTTAACTCCTGTGAGTTAGAATAATAATTCTAGTAGTCTCTCCTGTGGTGACTTTTAAATGGACCTAACAGAAGCAGAAGATATTAAGAAGAGGTGGCAAGAATACACAGAAGAACTGTACAAAAAAGGTCTTCATGACCCAGATAACCACAATGGTGTGATCACTCACCTAGAGGCAGATATCCTAGAATGTGAAGTCAAGTGGGCCTTAGAAAGCATCACTACGAACAAAGATAGTGGAGGTGATGGAATTCCAGTTGAGCTATTTCAAATCCTGAAAGATGATGCTGTGAAAGTGCTGCACTCAATATGCCAGCAAATTTGGAAAACTCAGCAGTGGCCACAGGACTACAAAAGGTCAGTTTTCATTCCAATCCCAAGCAAGGCAATGCCAAAGAAACCTCAAACTACCACATAATTGCACTCATCTCACACGCTAGTAAAGTAATGCTCAAAATTCTCCAAGCCAGGCTTCAGCAATATGTGAACCGTGAACTTCCAGATGTTCAAGCTGGTTTTAGAAAAGGCAGAGAAACCAGAGATCCAATTGCCAACATTGCTGGATCATTGAAAAAGCAAGAGAGTTCCAGAAAAACATCTATTTCTGTTTTATTGACTATGCCAAAGCCTTTGACTGTGTGGATCACAATAAACTGTGGAAAATTCTGAAAGAGATGGGAATACCAGACTACCTGACCTGCCTCTTGAGAAACCTATATGCAGGTCAGGAAGCAACAGTTAAGAAGTGGACATGGAACAACAGACTGGTTCCAAATAGGAAAAGGAGTACGTCAAGGGTATCTATTGTCACCCTGATTATATAACTTCTATGCAGAGTACATCATGAGAAACGCTGTGCTGGATGAAGCACAAGCTGGAATCAAGATTGCTGGGAGAAATATCAATAACCTCAGATACACAGATGACACCACCCTTATGGCAGAAAGTGAAGAGGAACTAAAAAGCCTCTTGATGAAAGTGAAAGAGGATAGTGAAAAAGTTGGCTTAAAGCTCAACATTCAGAAAACTAAGATCATGGCCTCTGATCCCATCACTTCTTGGCAAATAGATGGGGAAACAGTGGAACCAGTATCAGATTTTATTTTTATTTTATTTTATTTATTTTTATTTTATTTTTTTATTTATTTTATTTTTTGCAGATGTGACTGTAGCCATGAAATTAAAAAACACTTACTCCTTGGAAGGACAGTTATGCCCAACCTAGATAGCATATTAAAAAGCAGAGACATTACTTTGCCAACAAAGGTCCATCTAATCATGGCTATGGTTTTTCCAGTGGTCATGTATGGATATGAGAGTTGGACTGTGAAGAAAGCTGAGCACTGAAAAATTGATGCTTTTGAACTGTGGTGTTGGAGAAGACTCTTGAGAGTCCCTTGGACTTCAAGGAGATCCAACCAGTCCATTTTGAAGGAGATCAGCCCTGGGATTTCTTTGGAAGGAATGATGCTAAAGCTGAAACTCCAGTATCTTGGCCACCTCAAGCGAAGAGTTGACTCACTGGAAAGACTCTGATGCTGGGAGGGATTGGGGGCAGGAGGAGAAGGGGACAACAGAGGATGAGATGGCTGGATGGCATCACTGACTCGATGGACGTGAGTCTGGGTGAACTCCAGGAGTTGGTAATGAACAGGGAGGCCTGGTGTGCTGTGATTCATGGGGTCGCAAAGAGTCAGACATGACTGAGCGACTGAACTGAACTGAAACACATGCCAAATATTCCTTCTGCAAAATAAAGTAATCCCTCTTTATTAGATTATTGTATTAAATTGAAACACTTTAAGGAATTTAGCAGAGTGCTTGGCACACAATAAATGTTTTAAAGTGTTTTTCTTGTTTATTCATTTGTTTGTTTGTTTGTTTTATTGTGTTGGGTTTCATTGCAGCATGTGGGATCCTCACTGTAGCTTGCAGGTTTCTCTCCAGTTGTGGTGCAGGGGCTCCAGAGAGCATGGGCTCTGTAGTTTGCAGAGCTTGGGCTCTCTAGTTGAGGTGTGCAGGCTTAGTTGCCTTGTGGCATATGGGACCTTAATTCCCCAACCTGGGATCAAACCCAAATTTCCTGCAGTGGAGGGACAATGCCTAACCATTAGAACACTGGGGAAGTCCCATGAAGTATTACCCCACATTATTTCTTAGCCCCCAAACAAACATTACAGGTGACATGGATCTCAGACTAATGGGTTGCATGCTGCAACAGAGATTACTAGTTGCCTATCAAACATTGCTTCTTCCTAAGAAAGCAAGCCCTCATTTTTTTAGCAGTAGTACTGTTTCAAGTTAAAATATAAAACAATTTACCAGACAGCAGTAGCCGTACAAATGTAAAAGGAAGTCACTGGGTCAAATTTCTAGGTAAAAATCTCTTTCAATACAACTAACTCAATTCAAAGGTGTGCCATTTTTCTTTTATTTTTGTTCTTACTGCCTAAAATTAGAAAAGCATGGCTGAAGCTGCTGTAATGACCTTTGAAGATAGAAGCCAAGAGCTATGGATGGTAGAATAGAAAAACAGAAGGAGCCTGGATCTCTCTCTGATGACTTCAAGGAGTGACTGACCGGCCTGAACCATATATCTCCAGACTTTTTTATAAGAGAAAAAGAAAGCCTTATATCATCAAACAACTATTATTTTGCTTTTCTGTTATGTGTAGGCAAGCCCAATCTCACAGAAAAGGAGGGCCTGATAAATTTTCTTAGGTATAAACATTTTTTTCCCCTGAAGGTTCAGACCATTAGGTTCAGTATCAGTAAAATCTGACAGCAATTTCAGGCCCTCTTCATCAACTATCTGCTTTCCCTAAATTACTATGCTTTCACCAACCAAGCCATATATCTTCTAACATTTTATTTTAAAATATCTTGTATTATTCCCTCATGGCCAGTTCAGCTTAAGTGAACAGTAAACTTCTATAGGTAAGGGACTCAGAAAAACTTGGGTACTAACTCTAGCTCTGGATGTACTGGCCATGTACCTTTTGTTTCTTCATCAGTAAAATGGAATAATGCCACCTATTATGGCAGATCTGGAAGTTAAATTAGAGAATAATACATATAAAATAGCTAGCACAGTGATTGGCACTGAGCAAACATTTAGTAGGCTTTTTTCTGTCACCCCTCCTCTTTCACTTCCTATTGAAGCCAGAATTTCAGAAAAGAGAGGAATTATCCAAAAGGAATTCCTTATGTCTCTGTTTCTCTTTCCTTGACTATTTAGACTGAAGGAATACCTCATTTATCTAGTTCTAAAGGTAAGGCAATTTCTGGCAGATATTCATCTCCTTTTGGCTTATTGAAGAAGCACACTTCAGGAAGCCTGGGGAGGCTCCCACAGGGACTTGCTAAAATTTTCTGAACATGTTCAGGCATTAGATCTCTATTACTGGAACCCCAAGGAGCACCAATCATCTTATCCAAAGATTTAGGAAGCTAATAATTCATTATGAACATGGCTCTGGAGAGCTGAGCTTTCAAAAGAATCCATATCTTCTGTTTCACTGCCTGAAGACTACTATAAGACTAGTGAAATCTTGGAAAGAGTGATTCTTAGAGGCCCCATAGCGCCCTGCTATTTGAGGTCCCTGCTTGGCTAGGGCAATATACATTTCCATTATCACTGCAGGAAATCTAAGGACCATGTAGAGGTATTTATGTGAAACAGCACTAGACAATGAACAGCAAGGAAAAGAACGTCAGGAGAAAATAGGAACTTGCAAAGTCAGGGAATTCAAACATTCTTCTCAAAGTGTTCATTCCAGAGGATAACAGAAAATACTAACCAGCTGACTGTGATGTATTATAAGTATAGGATAGGACTGCCATTTAGTAAGCACTTGCTTATAGACACCAATGAGGCACAATACATGCATGACCTCATTTAATGCACATTGTGATCCCATATAATAAACATGATTTGCATTTTGCAGCTGAAGCCAAAATAATGCATGCTGTGTCAGTCCCAAGGTCAAGTGTTAGCTCATAGTAAATAAATGTTAGAGCCAGTGCTAATCTATGTCTAACTCATAATAAAGCTATGCTCTTTGCAAAACACCAGGTTGAAAAGGCAACTATGATATGATCTATCACACTCCTAAATTAAAAAGAACCCTAAAATTTTGGGAAAGATATCTCAGCTTTTTCATGGATTTATATTAGCAGAATGTATTTCCATTCTAAAATATCAACATTAAGTGTTTGTTAATGAACCTTTATTAAAGACCTGAGAGAGTGAAGGTATATGATACCACTTTCACTTTTACCCCTTGGTTCCTGCACTTAAATTTTCTATTGGGAACACAGCACCATGAGGTGCTTTGTGTGCAAGCTCAGTCATGTCTGGCTCTTTGCAATCACATGGACTGTAGCCTGCCAGGCTCCTCTGTCCATGGACTTTTCCAGCCAAGAATACTGGAGTGGGTTTCCATTTCCTCCTCCAGGGGAATCTTCCTGACCCATGAGGTGCTTATCAACACATTGACCGGGGGATTTTTGCAGAAACTAACACCTGTGGTCAGCAATTTATCATATAAGTGAATAGTGAAACGTCTCGGGCCAATAACATTTTGGGTAACAAAAGATGTAGTAATACATCTCGGTCAATAAGTTGTTAAAAGCTACAAATAAGAGTTCTCTTATTTAATACCTATTCACCTAAAAAGAATGTTATCCCATCCTTTCACAGTGGTGCTTTCTTTAGAAGGCTGTTCTGTTTCTGATGACAGCTGCTTCAGGATGGAATGGTATAATATACCATCCATGGTATATACCATGGTATAATATACCATATGATCCAGTGATGATGGGCCCACTCCCACAACCCCTTTGCTGTGAAATGGGGCCCCTCTTAAATGCTATGTTTTGTGTGATTCCATGCCTGTGAATCTTATAGGCATTCTGTAAGATACTGCATAGTGGTACCACAGGCAAGAAAGTCAAACTCAGATCCAGAGTAGGTATTTAGAGGATGAACTGCTGGTCTTCCTGCTTAGAAGGCACCCAGTGTGAATTGTCCCTAAATGTCTGGCTGGCCTTCCTCCAGAAATAGTGACATACTGGGGACTCAGCATCAGTCTCTTTCTCATAAGTCAGACATAAAGAGGCAGCAGTAGCTAGGTCAGCTTTGGTAAGTGGAAGTCTATGCAGCTACAACAATACAGAGTCCCCTGTGGCCACTCTATTTACATGACCACGATAGTTCCAGGGTACGTGATAATAAAGGCTAGCTGATGTCAACTGGCTGAGTCATTTCGTCTACTGGGTTAATTATAATCACTGCCTCTTCCCTGGAAGTTGCTTCCAGGAAGCATTAATATGGATTGAAAAACTTTTTTAAATAAACCAAACAAACTCAACACCCAGATATTCTACAACCCCATACCCTCTGGTGAATTCACATGTTTTTCAACATTTTCTATTGTTCACGGGCCACAGTCAGAAATTACCAGCATTGAAAACAGCAGGCATTGGGATCAGGACTCTGAGGCAAAAAAACATTATGTGCTTATCTTGCCCGCGGTGACAGCTGAAGCCTGGTGATGTCTGGAATACTTGTAAATAAAGGCATCCTCAAAAAGTATACATCAGTGAAGTTCAGTAAGACAGTCTGAGTGTGCCCATTCCCATTTGTCCAATCACATGCCTCTACTTTGCACATGGTGTCGGCAAGCCTTGGTTCTTTTTCCTTCCAGTCTCCTGATGAATCAGCCAGACCATTGGTCACCTCTTAGGAATCTATATATATTCTCATTTGGGACACATCTTCTTCCATACAAAGTTAATGTCCAGGTACACTGCTTGTAGCACCATTCATTTTGGAAGATTTTTCCCTGTCCACATTTTATGGTCACCTTATATATGGTATATATGGCTATAATGCAGGTGCCATACATTTTTGGCGTTCAACCACATACTAAAATGACTTATTCATAAACTCAGCACAGGCCTTCCCTTACTCTTTCAGCTGGTCATACAGGATCAGGGCATGAAGCCATAGAGAGGAAGGGAATCTGGTACAATCCAGTGGGTATGTTTAAAAAAAAAAAAAAGTTTGGGCTACCTTATTATATATTTTACTTGTGACTGCTGGTCCTGCTCAAACTCAATCCCAGGTGCACTGTTTCCATCTTATGACAGGCCTGTCCAACTTTATAACTTGGTGGGTCCAACAGAACATAGCTTATAATTGAGATTTCCAGATACCTGGTCACTTGGTGCCTCATTGTAAAGCATTTCATCTCTTTCAGGGGCAAGTTACGTGCCAGGAGCTATTTCTCAAAAGGCACATAACTCTCTACTGTGGATGATAAGGGCTTGATCTAGAATCCTTGTGGCCTCAGAAATGTTTCCTGTACTGGAACTCAGCATATTATATTTCCACACTAAATCTTTTTCCAATAATGATACCTCCAACAACAGTTGGCCACATCTTCAGTCAATGGACTGTAGATCTGAAAGTTGACTCAGATCCGGGAACTGAGCAAGGGATGCTAAGTTTTGCAGAGAGAGCAACCATCTTCCATTTTTGCCTTTATTTGGTTGTAGATGTTAAGCAGCACTCTTATTGACTATCTATCTAGCTTGTCACTAGAAACAGCATTTCTAATGGCCATCTCCTCAACTTCCTGAAGGTCAAGTCCCCTTGATTGGCCCTCAAACTTTGCCTGTCATTAAGATAATTATGGCCTTCTTCCCCTGGTGATAAACCACCACCACCTGGCCTCTATTACTTCAAATCACTATCTATCACGAAGGACATTAAGGAACCCAACTCTATGACAGGCTCTCTTACCATCATCCATGGCCGGCAGAGGAGACCCATAAGGATCTCTTAATGATGCTGGTGTTCGTCTCATCATCTCTTAATGATGCTGATGGTATTGAAATACATGTTCTAGATTCCCTTCTGTAGAACATAGTGGGTGGGTCTTTCGGCTTCACATAATATATCCTAGCCAATAGATTCACTTCTATTAGCTTTAGTATTCTTCCCTTACTATGTGTCAGGGAACACAGTCATTTCATTGAATATGTGTGCCAAGTCGCTCAGTCACGTCCAACTCTTTGCAACCTCATGGACTGTAGCCTGCCAGGCTTCTTTGTCCATGGGAGTCTCCAGACAGTGGGTTGCCATTCCCTTTTCCAGGGGATCTTCCCAACCCAGGGACTGAACCTTCATCTCTTATGTCTCCTGCATTGGCAGGTGGGTTGAATATGAGCCATCAAATTCTCCAGGCTTTTAAGAGCTACTTCACAGTACTTATCCCATTCCTGTGACATGGTTGTCTGGGTGTTAAATCCTTTGTCCTAAGAATGTACATACAAGTAAATTAATTCTTGCATATTCACTCTTTTTTCAGCCTCCTTAATCAACTATCCTCAAAATCTAACCTCCTGGCAGATAAGCTAATTAACTGTTGTAGCTCCTTTGGTGTATAATTGCTTTCCCTCCTAATCAGGTCTATCAAATCCTAGCATGCTGGGATCCAAACTGAGTTATAGCTTGGCAATCAGGACAAGAGATGCAGGGAGCTCCTCAGAAGGCACCTATTGTCTTGCAGGGGTGCAGCCTCAGCAGTATCTTCCAGAACTAAGGAAGTTGTAACATTGAGGGTTTGAAGGGATCTGACAAGCCAATTCTCAAAGAAATTCATCCATATATCCATGTCCCATATGTCAGGATCTCAAGCTTTCCAACCAGGTATCTGACCTTAATATAACAGACCTACTTTGGCTGGGCATTTAAACATTTCTGAACATGTGCTATTCTAACAATCAAGTTCTGAGTCTGCCTCTCCACTGAATCTACTCTTCTACTGCAGGACCCTATGGCTGTTATACTTCACCCTGAACTACTCAGTAATACACCACAAATTCTCATTATCCTTTTGAGTGGCATCAATATAATTTAGCAACAGCCAGCCAACTCTATAGTCCTCAGACATTGTTTTCCCTATATCTTTAAAACACCTACAGAGCAATCCCCTCCACTGGCACATTTTTCCAGACCATTATTGGCAAATTCTTCAATTGGATTGGTGCCTTGTGCCAGGAAATACCTGTATCTCACAAAACACCCAGAATAGGATAGCATTCCCTTGTCTGCAGGGCAGTGAGTGAGTCATTTCAAAAACTCCATCTCATTCTTGGTACCACCCCATTCTCAGCCCTACGAGTGTTAACTCAACTCTTCTGAGAAGAAGGTGCCCTTAGACAAGTTACAGATGTGTTGAAGGAGATAACTGGAAGATGAAAGGAGAGGGTTCAAGGAGAATCTTCAGACTACAAAGTACAGCTTATATCCTGGGAAAGGATGCAGAAATGAAGAATAACTGGATAGGAAGAATCTTAGACAGCAACATGGTTCTAAGACAGTTTAGTTAAATAGAGAGTTCTCTGTTTGGAGTTGGCCATTAGAGGAGTCCTTCACCACAGAAGACTGTAGCAAGCAGTAGTACCCATGCCATGCTCAGTCACTGACTGGGAGCAGTTTCAGGATAAATGCTCTCAGGGTGAGTGTGGTAGTGGATTCGGAAGAATAAAATCCTAGCTGTCAGTCAACTATGTTCCCAAGAGTAGAGGATTTGAGAGATGCATTTCCATGGCTGCCACATCTGTGTGCTTAGGACTCCGAGATGTTCTGACATGATTCATACCATCAAGGAACTCACAGTACAGTAGAAGAAATGAATCTAAATGGAAATAAGGGAATAATTTGAACTTGGGATGGAGAACTTATCCTGGGTTTTATCAAAATAAAATATTAAAATTTAATATTCCAGAAGGAGTCTGGGATGATGGTGACATAAAACTCTTTTATCCTTCCTAATTTCCTCTCTATGTTGGCCCAATTATTGTAGGGTAATGAGGGATACTTTTCTCATCACCACTTCAGGGAAACAGGAAAGGATCTTACATGCACAGCTGAGGTCTTGCCTTTTGCCTTTTTACTTGACTCAGAGAAAGCAGTCCACAGAATCACTTACGACAGATTGTCTTTAGCCCTTCCTGTACAAAGATGATATTCCAATCCCCCTAACTTTGCCAGTAAAATCACTCAGTTAAGCAACACATAAGGGTTCCTTCTGTAACTGATCTACATAAATACAGACCTGCTTGTGGCATAGTAAGAAATACACTTGCCATTACCTCCTGTGTACATGAGGAAGCAATTCCCTTACTGGAATACCTCACCCTGCTCATCTTTGGTCATTCTAGAAAAATATTAGGAAGATTGTAACAAACCAAAAAAAGTTAAGCACCCGGAAATGAAACTCCAAAACCAGATCTACACGAGTTCAGTCAACAGTATTAATTAATCAAGTGGTTTTCAAAGTATAGTCCCTGAACCATCAGCATCAGACACACCTTGAAACTTGTTTTACATTCACACTTATGAATTCTTTCATTTGTTATTATTTTCCTTTTCTAGCCTGCCAAAGCCAACAAAGAAGTTACGTCTATTGAATAAAACAGCACAGACTTGGGAATCCAGGAGGGGCTCAATAAAAATCTGCTAAAAAGTAAATACTAGAATAACAAAACTTTACAGAACCACTCAGATATATAAAAATCTAAGATATGGTAAGAAAATCATAAGAGATAAATAGGGAAATAATAACTCAAGAAATGAAGTAGATAAAATATTCTGCTTTGAAAATAGTTACTTCATGACCATATCCTAAACTAAAACCAAAGTACAATATTAAAACTATATATACATATATTTATTTAAATATTGTATAAATTATAAGTTAGATATACTACATATACAATGTACAAATATTTATTCAAATATATACTGATATATGGAAATATATTATTTAGTATTATATATATGGTAGTAAAATTACAAAAATTATATAAGATAAACTATGCCCAGGTAGAATATAGTAGATCAAAGCAGTCCAATGCTTCCACTGGAAAAATGAGAATAAGCTGGATAAGTTACAAAAATAATTTGATAATCTGCAATTCCAATGAGTGAGGCATTGTAAGTTGAACTGATGATCGCAGAACTCCCCCCAACCCCGAGGATATTTTGCGACTCTGGGTACAGAATGAGGATCAGGGGTGGCCTCAAGAGAAGACCCCTAAAAGAAAACCAGCAAAGGTATGAGTGGTAATCAAGGACTTAAATGACATTTGAAAGGCCTCAAGCAAGCCATTTCCCCAACAGGACATTTGCCAAGTTCCGGGGCTGCACATGTCTCTCTTAATTCATAGTTCATACCGTACATCCAAATTTATTCTAGGTAGGTTTACATATAAATATGAAAGGCAACGGAGAAGGCAATGGCAAGCCACTCCAATACTCTTGCGTAGAAAATCCCATGGATGGAGGAGCCTGGTAGGCTGCAGTCCATGGGGTCGCTAAGAGTCGGACACGACTGAAGCGACTTAGCAGCAGCAGCAGCAGCAGCAGCAGCATGAAAGGCAAAATCAGAGAGCTTTAAAAAAAAAAAAAAAAAAAACTTAGGCAAACAATTCCATGACCTTGGAGTGAGTGTAGATTTCTTACACAGGACACATAAAAAGCCTTAGTACAAAAATAATTGATTAATTGTACTATTCTAAAACTAAGAATTTACATTCATCCAAAGATACAAATTTAAAGAGTGAAAGTATCAACCCACAGTGTAGAATAAGATATTTGTAATTATACATTTGACAAAGGACTTGTATCTAGAATACATAAAGAATTCCCCAAATCAGTAAGAAAATGGCAAACCACCCAATAAAAACTGAGTGGGAAAAGATTTAAATAGGCACTTCACAGAAAAGGATATCAAAATATAAATATGCTACATAAATGGTGCTCATATTCTTTATTCTTTTTCATGTGGCAAATGAAAAATAAAGCCAAAATGAGAAATTTCTATACACCCACCAGAAGTTCTGAAATGAAAATAATGAAACAAAGTGTTGGAAAAAAGCTTAACTCTCATATAATGCTGGAGGAAGTATAAATTGGTACAACTACTTAAGAAAACAATTTAGCCATTTAAAGCTGAATAAATGCATACTCCATGACCAAGTAACTCCTTGGTATGTATCCAACAGAATGCTTACATATGTTTACCAAAAACATGCTCACAGAACTGCTATTTGCAACAACTAAAAACTGGAAATTTCACAAATGCCTATAAACAGTAGAATGGATAAATAAAGTGTGATATATTCACACAATGGAATAACAGGTAGCAATGAAAATGAATAAACTTCTACTACATGGATTAATATGGATGCATCTCAAAATTATAATTTTAAGTAAAAGAAGCTAGATAGAAAAGAATACATACCATGTAATTACTTTTGCATGAAATACTGAAATAGAAAAATAGGTAATAAAAAACCTATGCTTAAATTGGGATGTTGTTACCATGAAGGAAGACACTGAGCACAAACAAGGGTGGAGGTTAGGAGTCTCTGGGATACCAGGAATGTTTTCTTTTTCAGTCTACATGATGCTGATTAGATGGGTATGTCAAAAAAAAATGAAATACATACTTTTGATGTATCCACTTTTTTGTATATCCAAGTAAATTTTAAGAATTTAAAAGCAGTAAAAGATAATTATGAATATTTATCTTTTGTATAAATGGAAAAGAATGTCCTAAAAGCAAATAGACAAAAAAATCAAAGTAAATAGTCTTAAACCTGATTTACAAAAAGCTTGAGGAATCTACATCTATAAACACAATTTTAGTTTGCCACAGAGCCTAAAGAGTTAATATCAGTAGTCCACAGTGAGCAAGGGTAAATTCACACAGATGGACAAAAAACATATTTAGAGAAGAAAAAAGTAATGGCCAATAAGCATACACAAATAATAGTTCTAACTCTAACAATTAAAGAAATTCAAACTAGAGCAATGAAATGAAAAATTTTCACTATCCAAATCAGTAGTACCATAATGATGAGACAATACTAATAAGGATAAGACAGCACTTTCATACACTGTTGGCGTTAATTTAAATTGGTTCTTGAATCAAAACTTCAAAAACAAAGAGTATGGACTCAGGAGCACCTAAACAATATCTATGATCCCAAAGTCCCAACAGCCCATTTTCCATGTAGCCTACCCCCTTTTCCTTAGTTGTTACCCTTTTAACTGAGTGGTCCCGATACTGAATTAGTACCAACATTGTTTAAATTGATAGTGGTCCTAAGAGGAAGGAATACTATGTAAATTCATTTTCTGTAATACATCCTTTCTATAATAGTTAATTTTAGACAAGTTTATATTATTTCTAAAATAATTATATAATCTAATCTTCATTAATTTCCTAATTTATTTAATAAGTATTCACCAAGAATATGCTACTATTTGCCAGGCTCTATGCAGAGTGGGTCAGGGCAGCCAGTTAAGGACTAAAGAGGATGCAAGGTGAGGTCAAGCCTCATAGCTAAGGCCTTAAATCCAAGGTCAAGTAGGTTGTAGAACAAAAGCTCAAACTTCTGATAAACACAAAGTATCCTAGTTGTCGTGGCAGGGATCCCAAAAGAAATCCGTCACACAGGCGACATCAAAGAAATCTGCACTATGCAGCAGTATCCATCTCTTTAGCTGAGATGAATAATGGAGGTCACCCACTAAAGAGAGCTGGCCAACTGGAAACTACCAGAATAAAACTAGAAACCAAAAAACACCACAGATAAAACCAGCAGCATAAACTAAGTCATGGACAAGCAGTCATGCTGATGTCTTCTGACAGACATCCTATTATCAGAATAGCAAGATACGAACTTGACGGGTGGCACTATTCTACATATTTGACAGTTATTAAATTCTCACAACAGTCTGACAGAAGAGGCATCTTAATAGTTTATTTTAAACATGAGGAACTCATAATAGAGTTCGAGGATTTGCCCAAGGCCACACAGCTAATCAGTGGTAGGGCTGGGATTCATCAAGGAAGCCAGATTCTTGCTCCAGGTAGCTCTATTTATTCATTTATTAAATAGACATTACTGGGAACCTACCAAATTCCAGACACTGGGATATACTGTTCAGCTCAGTTCAGTCGCTCAGTCGTGTCTGACTCTTTGGACCCCATGAATTGCAGCACGCCAGGCCTCCCTGTCCATCACCAAATCCTGGAGTTCACGCAAACTCACATCCATTGAGTCGGTAATGCCATCCAGCCATCTCATCCTCTCTCGTCTCCTTTTCCTGCCCCCAATCTGTCCCAGCATCAGAGTCTTTTCCAATGAGTCAACTCTTCGCATGAGGTAATAAAAGTATCGGAGTTTCAGCTCCAGCATCAGTCCTTCCAAAGAACCCCAGGACTGATCCCCTTTAGAATGGACTCGTTGGATCTCCTTGCAGTCCAAGGGACTCTCAAGAGTCTTCTCCAACATCACAGTTCCAAAGCATCCATTCTTCAGCACTCAGCTTTCCTCACAGTCCAACTCTCACATCCATACATGACCACTGGAAAAACCATAGTCTTGACTAGACGGACCTTTGTTGGCAAAGTAATGTCTCTGTTTTTCAATATGCTATCTAGGTTGGTCATAACTTTCCTTCCGAGAAGTAAGTGTCTTTTAATTTCATGGCTGCAATCACCATCTGCAGTGATTTTGGAGCTCAAAAAAATAAAGTCTGACACTGTTTCCACTGTTTCCCCATCTATTTCCCAGGAAGTGATGGGACCAGATGCCATGATCTTCATTTTCTGAATGTTGAGCATTAAGCCAACTTTTTCACTATCCTTTTTCACTTTCATCAAGAAGCTTTTTAGTTCCTCTTCACTTTCTGCCATAAGGGGGGTATCATCTGCATATCTGAGGTTATTGATATTTCCCCCAGCAATATTGATTCCAGCTTGTGCTTCATCCAGCACAGCATTTCTCATGATGTACTCTGCATAGAAGTTAAATAAGCAGGGTAACAATATACAGCCTTGACGTACTCCTTTTCCTATTTGGAACCAGTCTGTTGTTCCATGTCCAGTTCTAACTGTTGCTTCCTGACCTGCATATAGGTTTCTCAAGATGCAGGTCAGGTGGTCTGGTCTTCCCTTCTCTTTCAGAAATTTCCACAGTTTATTGTGATCCACACAGTCAATTGCTTTGGCATAGTCAAGAAAGCAGAAATAGATGTTTTTCTGGAACTCTCTTGCTTTTTCAATGATCCAGCAATGTTGGCAATTTGATCTCTGGTTCCTCTGCCTTTTCTAAAACCAGCTTGAACATCTGGAAGTTCATGGTTCACGTATTGCTGAAGCCTGGCTTGGAGAATTTTGAGCATTACTTTACTAGCATGTGAGATGAGTGCAATTGTGCAGTAGTTTGAGCATTCTTTGGCATTGCCTTTCTTTCGGATTGGAATGAAAACTGACATTTTCCAGTCCTGTGGCCACTGCTGAGTTTTCCAAATTTGCTGGCATAGTGAGTGCAGCACTTTCACAGCATCACCTTTTAGGGATTTGAAATAGCTCAACTGGAATTCTATCACCTCCACTAGCTTTGTTCGTAGTGATGCTTTCTAAGGCCCACTTGACTTCATATTCAGGATGTCTGGCTCTTGGTGAGTGATCACACCATCATAATTATCTTGGTCATGAAGATTTTTTTGGACAGTTCTTCTGTGTATTCTTGCCACCTCTTCTTAATATCTTCTGCTTCTGTTAGGTCCATACCATTTCTGTCCTATATTGAGCCCATCTTTGCATGATATGTTCCCTTGGTATCTCTAATTTTCTTGAAGAGGCCTCTAGTCTTTCCCATTCTGTTGTTTTCCTCTATTTCTTTGCATTGATCGCTGAGGAAGGCTTTCCTATCTCTCCTTGCTATTCTTTGGAACTCTGCATTCAGATGGGTATATCTTTCCTTTTCTCCTTTGCTTTTCACTTCTCTTCTTTTCACAGCTATTTGTAAGGCCTCCCCAGACAGCTATTTTTCTTTTTTGCATTTCTTTTCCATGGGGATGGTCTTGATCCCTGTCTCCTGTACAATGTCACGAACCTCATTCCATAGTTCATCAGGCACTCTATCTATCAGATCTAGTCCCTTAAATCTATTTCTCACTTCCACTGTATAATCATAAGGGATTTGATTTAGGTCATACCAGAATGGTCTAGTGGTTTTCCCTACTTTCTTCAATTTAAGTCTGAATTTGGCAATAAGGAGTTCATGATCTGAGCTACAGTCAGATATACTGTAGATACAAACATGAATTAAGAGTGTAGCAGAATGAGGGGGAGTGGTGGGCTTAATATTCTGGTAAATGCTAAAACAGAGGATTCGGTCAAGTGCCACTCAGAATTATGAGAAATTTTGCTGGGGGAGATCAAGAATGTTTTTACCAATGGCATTTGAATTGAATTTTGAAAACTAAATGGAAGGGAGACAATGTAAAAGGGGTGGGGTAGGGCATTTCAGGCAGCAGGTTCAATATAGAAGTACATATATTCAAATACACTATGAAAACATACCAGTTTGCATGACTGCAGAATGAAATCCATGAAGGTAAGTGGCAGAAAAAGGAAAAAGGAAGACAAGCTAGCATTTCTGCAACAGCATCAAACTACTGCACAATTGCACTCATCTCACATGCTAGTAAAGTAATGCTCAAATTTCTCCAAGCCAGGATTCAACAATATGTGAACCATGAACTTCCAGATGTTCAAGCTGGTTTTAAGGCACAGGAACCAGAGATCAAACTGTCAACATCCACTGGATCATCAGAACAGCAAGAGAGTTCCAGAAAAACATCTATTTCTGCTTTATTGACTATGCCAAAGCCTTTGACTGTGTGGATCACAATAAACTGTGGAAAATTCTGAAAGAGATCGGTACACCAGACTACCTGACCTGCCTCTTGAGAAATCTGTATGCAGGCCAGGAAGCAACAGTTAGAACTGGACGTGGAACAACAGATTGGTTCCAAATAGGAAAAGGAGTATGTCAAGGCTGTCTATTGTCACCCTGCTTATTTAACTTCTATGCAGGGTACATCATGAGAAACACTGGGCTAGATGAAGCACAAGCTGGAATCAAGATTTCTGGGAGAAGTATCAATAACCTCAGATATGCAGATGACACCACCTATATTATGGCAGAAAGCGAAGAAGAACTAAAGAGCCTCTTGATGAAAATGAAAGAGGACAGTGAAAATTTTGGATTAAAACTCAGCATTCAGAAAACAAAGATCATGGCATCTGGTCCCATCACTTCATGGCAAATAGATGGGGAAACAGTAGAAACTGTGACAGACTTTATTTGTAGGGGGTGAGGGGAGCTCCAAAATCACTGCAGATGGTGACTGCAGCCATGAAATTAAAAGACTCTTACTCCTTGGAAGGAAAGTTATGACCAACCTAGATAGCATATTGAAAAGCAGAGACATTACTTGGCCAACAAAGGTCCTTCTAGTCAAGGCTATGGTTTTTTGCATAGTAATGTATGCATATGAGAGTTGGACTATAAGGAAAGCTGAGTGCCGAAGAATGGATGCTTTGGAACTGTGATGTTGGAGAAGACTCTTGAGAGTCCCTTGGACTGCAAGGAGATCCAACCTGTCCATCCTAAAGGAAATCAGTCCTGATTATTTATTGGAAGGACTGATGTTGAAGCTGAAACTCCAATCCTTTGGCCACCTGATGCAAAGAGCTGACTCATTTAAAAAGACCCTGATGCTGGGAAAGATTGAAGGCAGGCAGTGAAGGGGATGACAGAGGATGAGATGGTTGGATGGCATCACCGACTCAATGGACATGAGTTTGAGTAAACTCCTGGAGTTGATGATGGACAGGGAGAACTGACGTGCTGCAGTCCGTGGGGTCGCAAAAAGTAGGACATGACTGAGCAACTGAACTGAACTACACCAACCAGGCTACTGCCAGTGAAAGATCCACCCAGTAGATACTAATCCTGCTAAAGTTAAATAGAAGACACATGAAGATTTTGTCATTTGTTTAAACCCCCAGCAAGTTATATTTTTAGCAAAACAATTAGGGACTTAAAGAAGTAAATATAGGTTTCTCAGGCAGCACTAGTGGTAAAGAACCCACCTGCCAATGCAAGAGATGTAAAGAGAGGTGAGTTTGATCTCTAGGTTGGGAAGATACCCTGGAAGAAGGCAAGGAAATCCACTCCAATATTCTTGCTTGGAGCATCCCATAGGCAGAGGAAACTGGCAGGCTATAGTCCATAGGGTCACATAGAGTCAGACACGACTGAAGCAACTTAGTATGCTCACACATGTGCAAAGTAAATATACCAATACACATGTTCTGAGAAGGCAGCACCAACTTCAGGCTCCCTTTGTAAAAGAAACTCACACACTAAGGGCATTGGAAACAGTCTCTTTAAAATAAGCAGGAGCTCTCACACCACAGCACAGAGGATAAAGAACTTCAGAAAATTCTGCCTCAGTGTTTCTTGACTTGAGAGCCCTGTGTTGCAGTTTCCTATGTAGTTTTAGTTGGCTGTTCCTCCTATCCTGCTTACTACAATGTCCTTTTTTTTATATAGCAGAAACTTAAAACAACAATTGACGTTCTAAAGATGGAAAAGCAGTCTGCTCCAGTAAAGGATAATACAATATTGTGTTCTACCATATGGTCTCTTTCCTTGAATTTACTCTAGGGATTTGCCTATTCCCCAAAGGAGATCTCCGAAGAAGGCTTGGAAGGGGTGTTTTATAATGGGAAAGAAGATTAAAACCTTTATATTTATCCCTTACATATTACTTCTTTTTTCTAGATAATTTTTCATACTACTTTCCAGATTCCCGAGGGGAAAATTATAATCTGATGTATAATCTACTGTGTGTAAATTCAGTGCATGTTGCATTATATGATAACAACATCATTGCTTTGCATGTGTCTGATGCTTGAGAGTTTGTCAAGCTCTTTTGCATACACTGTCTCATATAATCTTTCTATCAACTCTGTGACAGAGGTATTATTTCATTAAAACCATCAATATTTTTCATCAGTGGTGAAAATGAGGCTCATAGAGGATAACTAATTTACGAATTGTGGTGCTGAAGAAGACTTTTGAGAGTCCCTTAGACTGCAAGGATATCCAACCAGTCAATCCTAAAGGAAATCAGTCCTGAAAATTCATTGGAAGGATTGATGATGAAGCTGAAACTCCACTACTTTGGCCACCTGATGTGAAGAGCTGACTTATTATAAAAGACCCAATGCTGGGAAAGATAGAAGGCAGGAGGAGAAGGGGTGGCAGAGGATGAGATGGTTGGATGGCATCACTGACTCAATGGACATGAATTTGAGCAAGCTCCAGGAGATGGTGAAAGACAGGGAAGCCTAGCATGCTGCAGTCCATGGGGTTGCAAAGAGTTAAACAGACTTGAGTTACTGAACAACAGCAACAAATATATCTTCTGTTGTTCCTTCTATTCAGCATTGAAGTAGAGATTTTAGTAAGTGAAATAAGAAAAGACAAAAGGGAGAGCAACTGAAAGTAAATAAGAAGTAAATGGTTTTATTTTCAGATGACATAAATGTGCAGAAAACCCCATGTGCAGAAAATAGTAATCTATTTTCAAAGCTACTAGTACTTAGTAGCAAGTACTTATAGTACAAGACTGTAGGATATAAGATCAATATGCAAAAATCAACTGCATTTCTATGTACAATTAGAAACTGAAATATAAAACTCAATGCCTATTATAATAGCATCAAAAAATAAGAAATACTTAGAAATAAATCTGACAAGATATGGGAAAGTCCTGTAAAGTGAACACATTGCTTAAAGTTTAAAAATTTTTGAGAGACCTAAATAAATGGGAAAATATATTGTGTTCAACAAAGGAAAGACTCGATGTTATTAAAATGTTATTTCTGTCGAAACTAATCTGTAAATTCAATGCAATCCCCAAAACATTCTAACAAGCTTTTGTATAAAAGTAGAGAAGTTGATTTTAAAATTCATATTGAAATGCACAGAACCTACAATAGCCAAAACATCTTAGAAAAAGAAGAATTGGAGGAATTACACTATCTGATTTGAAAACAACAGTCATAAAGCAACACTAGTCAAGAGAGTATGGCATTTTCTTTGGGACAGACAAATTGTATAGATGGAAAAGAACACAGAATCCAGAAACTGTTCCACACATAACAGTTTCAACCAAGACACAAAGGCAACTCAGTGGAGAAAATGGAACTAAAACAACAAGACATCCACAGGCCAAGAATAAAACAAGATAAAACAAAGAAAATCTTCTATCAATGCCTATACTATGTACAAAAATCATCTCAACATGGATCACACACCTAAATTTAAAATCAGGAAGTATAAAACATTTAGAAAAGATGGGAAATCATCTTGACCTTGGGTTAGGCAAAGATTTCTTAAATAGGGCACCAAAATTACAGTCCATAAAAGATATTAATAAACTGGATTTCATCAAAATTAAGAATGAAATAACAAATTACAAACTGGCAGAAAATTACATCTTATCAAGGGCTTATATCTAGACTACATTATCAGCAACATCACTAATCATCAAGGAAATGCACATCAAAACCAAAATGAGATATTACTTCATATTTGTTAGTCGTATTTGTCAGTCATGTCCAACTCTTTCTGACCCCATGGACTATGCAGTCCATGGAATTCTCTAGGTCAGAATACTGGAATGGGTAGCTGTTTCCTTCTCCAGGGGATATTCCCAACCCAGGGACTGAACCCAGGTCTCCGGCATTGCAGGTGGATTCTTTATCAGCTGAGCCACCAGGAAGCCCCGTACTTGTTAGGATGACTATTATTAAAAGACAAAAAAAAAAAAAGAAAAATAGAACTGCCATTGTTGTTGTTCAGTCACTAAGTCTTGTCCAACTTTTTGTGACCCCCATGAACAGCAGCATGCTGGGCTTCCTTGACTTACACTATCTCCCAGAGTTTGCTCAAACTCATGTCCAGTGAGTTGATGATGCCACCTAACCATCTCATCCTCTGCCACCCCATTCTGCTCTTGCCCTCAATCTTTCGCAGTATCAGGGTCTTTTCCAATATGTCAGCTCTCCTTATTAAGTAATTAAAGTATTGGAGATTCAGAATCAATCCTTCCAATGAATATTCAAGGTTCATTTTCTTTAGGATTGACTGGTTTGATCTCCTTGCAGTCTACAGGACTCTCAAGAGTCTTCTCCAGCACAATAATTTGAAAGCATCAGTTCTTTGGTGCTATCTCTCACATCTGTGCATGACTACTGGAAAAACCATAGCTTTCACTATATGGATGTAGGTCAGCAAAGTAATGGCTTTGCTTTTTAATATGCTGTCTAGGTTCCCCATAATTCTTCTTCTAAGGAGCAAGCATCTTGTAATTTCATGGCTGCACTCAACATCTGCAAAGATTTTAGAGCCCAAGAAAATAAAATCTGTCACTGCTTTCACTTTTTGTCCTTCTATTTGCTGTGAAGTGATGGGACTGGATGCCATGATCTCAGTTTTTTGAATGTTGGGATTTAAGCCAGGTTTTTCACTCCACTTTCATCCTTATCAAGAGGTTCTTTAGTTCCTCTTCACTTTCTGCCATTAAAGTGGTATCCTCTGCATAATCTGAGGTTGTTTATATTTCTCCTGGAAACCTTGATTCCAGCTTGTGAGTCATCCACTGAGGAATTCTGAATTATACACTCTGCATCAGTTCAGTTTAGTCACTCAGTTGTGTCCTACTATTTGCGACCCCATGGACTGAAGCACGCCAGGCTTCCCCGTCCATCACCAGCTCCTGGAGTTTACCCAAACTTATCTCCATTGAGTCGGTGATGTCATCCAACCATCTCATCCTCTGCCATTCCCTCCTCCTCGTGCCTTCAATCTTTCCTAGCATCAGGGTCTTTTCAAATGAGTCAGTTCTGCACATCAGGTGGCCAAAGTAATGGAGGTTCAGCTTCAGCATCAGTCCTCCCATGAATATTCTGACTGATTTCCTTTAGGATGGACTGGTTGGATTTGCTTGCAGTCCAAGGGACTCTCAAGACTCTTCACCAACAACACAGTTCAAAAGCATCAATTCATCAGCTCTCAGTTTTCTTTATAATTCAACTCTTACATCCATACATGACTATTAGACAAATCATAGCTTTGACTAGATGGACCTTTGTTGGGCAAGTAATGTCTCTGCTTTTTAATATGCTGTCTAGTTTTGTCATAGGTTTTCTTCCAAGGAGCAAGCTTCTTTTAATTGCATGGTTGCAGGCAGCATCTGAAGTTATTTTGGAGCCCCCCCAAATAAAGTTGGTCACTCTTTCCATTGTTTGCCCATCTATTTGCCATGAAGTGATTGGACTGGATGACATGATCTTAGTTTTCTGAATGTTGAGTTTTAAGACAACTTTTCAATCTCCTCTTTCACTTTCATCAAGAGGCTCTTTAGTTCTTCTTCGCTTTCTGCCATGAGGTCCTGTCATCTGTGTATCTGAGAATATGGATATTTCTTCTGGAAATCTTGATTCCAGCTTGGGCTTCATCCAGCCCAGAATTTCTCATGATGTACTTGGCATATAAGTTAAATAAGCAGGGTGACAATATATAGCCTTGATGTACTCCTTTCCCAATCTGGAACCAGTCCGTTGTTCCATGTCCAGTTCTAACTGTTGCTTCTTAGTCTGTTTACAGATTTCTCAAGAGGTAGGAATGGTGGTCTGGTATTCCCATCTATGAAGAATTTTTGAGAGTTTGTTGTGATTCCCACAGTCAAAGGCTTTGGTGTAGTCAATAAAACAGAAGGAGATTTTTTCTGGAACTCTCTTGCTTTTTTGATGATCCAACAGATGTTGACAATTTGATCTCTGGTTCCTCTTTTTTAAATCCAGTTTGAACATCTGGAATTTCATTGTTCATGTACTGTTGAAGCCTGGCTTGGAAAATTTTGAGCATTACTTTGCTAGAGTGTGAGATGAGTGCAACTGTGTGGTAGTTTGAACATTCTTTAACACTGCCTTTCTCTGGGATTGGAATGAAACTGACTTTTTCCAGTCCTGTGGCCCCTGCTGAGTTTTCCATATTTGTTGGCATATTGAGTGCAGCACTTTCACAGCATCATCTTTTAGGACTTAAAATAGCTCAGCTAGAATTCCATCACCTCCACTAGCTTTGTTTGTAGTAGTGATGCTTCCTAAAGCCCACTTGACTTCACACTCCATGATGTCTGACTGTCTGGCTCTAGAATGGCTTAGCTCCAACAAAACCTAATAGAATATGGTTTTGGTTTACACTAGACTTTTTTTTCAGCAGTCACTGTCTTGTACTTTCCGTCTGCCTTGCTAAAGCCAGCAGGTGTCATCCTTTCTCCCCCTTCAGGGAGTGACATCTTTATGCTCTCTCTCTACCCTCTCTGGGAGCACCAGTATCTCCCAGAGGGGAGCTCTTACACATATCTTGTACCCCAGTTTTTATGTCTGTTACTCTAGTTTTGTGGCTACAACCCAGGACACACTCCCTGATTGTTTGGCTCTGGAGGTTAGGGAGGCTTGTATTCCCAAGTCCCATGGGATTGTAACAATCAGAGATAGTTCTTGTCAGACTACCACCCTCAGGGCACTGCCCAGAGAGCAGACAGAAACACATCCCCAGTTCTGAGACAGAGATCTATTTGCTTGTCCTGGGGCTTCAGCCTAATGGGAAGGCTTCAGTTTTGGCAGACATCTAGAGTTCTACAAAGGATCTTTCAGGGAACAAACAAGGGCTCATCTGCAGCCCCAAGTCTTGTGACAGTTGCCCAAGGGACACATCCAGTTCCAGGAAATTCAGAGAGTTCCAAGTAAGATGAACAAAAAGATCCACACCAAGACATATTATAATCAAAATGTGAGAAGTTAAAGACAAGGAGAGAACCTAAAAAGCAGTAATGGGATGCATTGGCCCATGTGGCCTCAGCCTTGTCCCCACTTACTGTCAAGTACAATGACCCTCTTCCTCTGAAACATCAGTGTTAGCCTGTCCCTGTCCCCAGCATGTGATTGGTCATTCCTGGGGGGGAGAAACCCCCATCCACAAGAGTGCCAGTCTGCAGTGTGCCCCTTGGTCCTGGACTGGGGGTGGTTCACTCCTCCCCTGGCCCCTGCCCTGCCTTTGTTGTTACTTGTGCCTTTGATCCCTGTCCCCCAGAACGTCTTATTTATACTAAAGATTGTTGTTTTTAAATTAAAAAAAAAAGCAGTAAGAGAAAAAAATTTGTTACATACAAGGGAAACTCCATAAGGCTATCAGAAGATTTTTCAGAAAAACTTGCCAGAATGGCACAATATACTCAAAAGTGATGAAATTTGAAAAAAAAAAAAAAAAAAACTTCCAACCAATCACAAATATTCTATCTGGCAAAGTCATCATTCAGAACTGAAGGAGACAAGCAAAAGCTAAAAACTGCTAAAAACTGTTTTTGCTTGCTTTCCAGACAAGCAAAAGCTAAAGGAGACAATCACCACTGAACCAACTTTACAAGAAATGTTAAGGGACTTTTTTAAGCTGAAAACAAAGAGTGCTAATTCATAACAAGAGAACATGAAAGTGTAAATCCCATGCAAATATATATTAAAGGTATTGGACTAATTAAAACTACTATGAAGATTAAAAGGTAACAGAAGTTCAGTTCAGTTCAGTCGCTCAGTCATGTCCAACTCTTTGAGACCCCATGAACCACAGCACACCAGCCTCCTTGTCCATCACCAACTCCTGGAGTCCACCCAAGCCCATGTCCATTGAGTCGGTGATGCCATCCAACCATCACATCCTCTGTCATCCCCTTCTCCTCCTGCCCTCAATCTTTCCCAGCATCAGGGTCTTTTCCAACGAGTCAGCTCTTCGCATGAGGTGGACAAAGTATTGGAGTTTCAGCTTCAACATCAGTCCTTCCAATGAACACCCAGGACTGATCTCCTTTAGGATGGACTGGTTGGATCTCCTTGCAGAAGTAAAAATAACTACAAAAATTAGTTCTGGAATACATAAGATAAAAAGACATAAAATATGACACCAAAAACATAAAACATGGAATGGGGGAGTCAAAATACAGATCTTCTGAATGTGTTTAAACTTAAGTTGGTATCAACTTAAAATAGACTAATATAAATATACATTCTTTTTTTTATCTTTTATTTTTGTTTTATTTTTTAATATAAATTTATTTATTTTAATTGGAGTCTCAGCCTAATGGTAACCACCGGAGAAGGCAATGGCATCCCACTCCAGTACTCTTGCCTAGAAAATCCCATGGGCGGAGGAGCCTTGTAGGCTGCAGTCCATGGGGTCGCTAAGAGTTGGACACGACTGAGTGACTTCACTTTCACTTTTCACTTTCATGCAATGGAGAAGGGAATGGCAACCCACTCCAGTGTTCTTGCCTGGAGAATCCCAGGGACGGGAGAGCCTGGTGGGCTGCCATCTGTGGGGTCGCACAGAGTCGGACACGACTGAAGCGATTTAGCAGCAGCAGCAGCAATGGTAACCACAAAGCAAAAACCTACAGTAATATGATACACAAAACAATGAGAAATAAACCTAATAGAATTTAAATACAATAACCCGAGTCAAGTTTAAACCTGAGATTCAAATTGCCTTTTTTTTTTTTTTTTTAAAGTTCCAACATCTAAGTTGGATAAGACAGCAATGGGCTGTCTTCTACAAATTCTACAAATTATGCTATGCAAGTTATTTCACCTTTTTAAGCCTCAGTTCCCCCATCTGTTAAATAGAAATAACACTACTTTCATAGTGGTTTTGAGGATTTATACTATCTTTTAATGCACCTATTATAATGTTTGGCACACAGTAAACAATAAATTTACTGACATCATTATAATCAATAGTATAAGTATTATAATTACAAAGATTTTCTATTCTGAATTTTTCTAAAAAGAGGCTAAGGAGATTTGTTTTTATGTAAAATATATCTCAATTAATCCACCAAACCATTAATTTGGTTTCTATCTCTAATTTTTGTTACAGGGTTTCTAAAAGGGATACTCTCTGTAAAATATACAATAATTCTTTAAATACAATAATTTTCATAATGACAAAAAACAAAGTTAGTTTAAAAACAAATTAAATCAACACATCAATCAAGTAGATTTTTCTAAAGTCAGGTTTCTGCAGAAGTCAGTAAAATGGTCTTCTCATTCATCTATGCATTAAATTTTTTCATAAAAAGGAGTAGCTCCTTAAGAGGAGAAACTCTACTGTGTATGATTCTGTATACTTCATGCCTAGAACACATCCAGCACATAGGAGACATTCTAGAGAACCGAATCAATGAACTGAAGATTTATTTTAAGTGGCTACACAAATGACCCATATTAATGTATAACAACATCTTATAATATTAAAATAATGTGCAAAAATAAGTGCTAAAATTTTTATTGAGTGCTTACTGTGTATTAGCTACTATGCTAATAATTCCTCAAGTATGACCCCATTTAAAACACATGTATACCTGTGGCGGATTCATTTTGATATTTGGCAAAACTAATACAATTATGTAAAGTTTAAAAATAAAATAAAATTAGAAAAAAAAAAAAAACTCACTATAATAGATATTTTCAGTCTGTCTGCCCTCTGATGGAGAAGGATAAGAGGCTTATGGAAGCTTCCTGATGGGAGAGACTGACTGAGGGGAAAACTGGGTCTTGTTCTGAGAGGCAGAGCCAAGCTCAGTACATCTTTAATCCAATTTTCTGTTGATGGGTGGGGCTGTGTTCACTTCCTGTTATTTACTTGGGGTCAAACTATGGTGGGCAGCAGGAAGGATTCAAGGGAACCTTCCCTGATGCAAGGAAGCAAAAGATACAGATGGGTCAGATGGCTATGGGAGGTGCTATGGGCATAAACAACAGAGGTGCCATGCCCCCTGCTCCTGTGCCAGCTGGTACCCCAGCTCCTCCAGGACCAGCCACTATGATGCCAGATGGAACCTTGGGATTGACCCCACCAGCAACTGAATGCTTTGGCCAAGATGCTACAATGGAAGGAATTGGGGCAATTGGTGGAACCCCTCCTGCATTCACGGGGTCCACTGGATCATAAAAAGAAAGAGTTCCAGAAAAACATCTACTTCTGCTTTCCTGACTATGCAGAAGCCTTTGACTGTGTGGGTCACAATAAACTGTGGAAAATTAGGAAAGAGATGGAAATACCAGACCACCTGATCTGCCCCTTGAGAAACCTATATGCAGCACAGGAAGCAACAGTTAGAACTGGACATGGAGCAACAGACTGCTTCCAAATAGGAAAAGGATTACGTCGAGGCTATATATTGCCACCCTGCTTATTTAACTTCTATGCAGAGTACATCATGAGAAACGCTGGGCTGGAAGAAGCACAAGCTGGAATCAAGATTGCGAGGAGAAATATCAATAACCTCAGATATGCAGATGACACCACCCTTATGGCAGAAAGTGAAGAAGAACTAAAGAGCCTCTTGATGAAAGTGAAAGAGGAGAGTGAAAAAGTTGGCTTAAAGCTCAACATTCAGAAAACGAAGATCATGGCATCTGGTCCCATCACTTCATGGGAAATAGATGGGGAAACAGTGTCAGACTTTATTTTGGGGGGCTCCAAAATCACTGTAGATGGTGATTGCAGCCATGAAATTAAAAGACGCTTACTCCTTGGATGGAAAGTTATGACCAACCTAGATAGCATATTCAAAAGCAGAGACATTACTTTGCCAACAAAGGTCTGTCTAGTCAAGGCTATGGTTTTTCCAGTGGTCATGTATGGATGTGAAAGTTGGACTGTGAAGAAAGCTGAGCACCGAAGAATTGATGCTGTTGATTTGTGGTGTTGGAGAAGACTCTTGAGAGTCCTCTGGACTGCAAGGAGATCCAACCAGTACATTCTAAAGGAGATCAGTCCTGGGTGTTCTTTGGAAGGACTGATGCTGAGGCTGAAACTCCAATACTTTGGCCACCTCATGCGAAGAGTTGACTCATTGGAAAAGACTCTGATGCTGGGAGGGATTGGGTGCAGGAGGAGAAGGGGATGACAGATGATGAGATGGCTGGATGGCATCACTGACTCGGTAGACATGAGTTTGGGTGAACTGTGGGAGTTGGTGATGGTCAGGGAGGCCTGGAGTGCTCAATTCATGGGGTCCAAAGAGTCGGACACGACTGAGCGACTGAATTGCAACCAAACTGCTTCTGAATTCAACTGTGCAGCTCCTGGAGCTGAATTTGCTCCAAACAAACGTCACCAACACTAACAAAATCACAGTGTCTAATTTCCCAAAACCCTTAAAAGAAGGAACCTTTCTGGACTTAGCCGAATTCTACTCTGTAAAAATGTTAGGGATTCCTCCCAATAGTTTAGGTCTTCCCTGCCTGTAGTACTCTAGGAAGTATGTTGGAGGCAGAGGGTAAGGGAGGGGTGATATTTAACAAATCAGTTCTATGTGGTATATCCTTTCACTAATCAGTTCTGTGTGGTGCATTCCTAAAATCTCATGTGATTGTTGAGAGCCTGCGAAGGCCAGGGAGCCATGGCAAAATGGATCCAGTTAGAGCCTCCATTAATCTTAATCATTCCACTCTTTGTCCACCCTGTTCTATTTGCTTTCTTGTTCTTACACCGCACCCCCACCCCAGTCGGTAGAGAATCTGCCTGCAATGCTGGAGACCTGGGTTCGATTCCTGGGTCGGGAAGATCCCCTGGAGAAGGAAATGGCAACCCACTCCAGTATTCTTGCATGGAGAATCCTATAGACAGAGGAGCCCTGGAAGGCTACAGTCCATGGGGTCGCAAGAGTCAGACATGACTTAGTGCACTGTCTCAAACTATGGTGGGAGACTTCCCTGAAGGCTCAGATGGTAAAGTGTCTCCCTACAATGCAAGAGACCTGGGTTCAATCCTTGGATGGTAAAGATCTCCTAGAGAAGGAAATGGCAACCCACTCCAGTATTCTTGCCTGGAAAATCCCATGGACAGAGGATCCTGGCAGGCTACAGTCCATGGGCTTGCAAAGAGTCAGACATGACTGCGTGACTTCAATTTCTTTCTTTCTTAAACTATGGTGGAGGTAATGAAAACAATGGCAACCTCCTTCAAAAGGTTCGATGCAGGCACTACTACACTTAGTGCCCCCAACCCTGCAGCGGGCCATGTAGGGCCACCCAAAGTGGACGGGTCATGGTGGAGAGTTCTGACAAAACGTGGTCCACTGGAGAAGAGAACAGCATACCACTTCAGTATTCTGTCTTGAAACCCCATGAACAGTACAAAAAGGCATAAAGATAGATAAGCACGATGGTATGATCACTCACCTAGAGGGAGACCATCCTGGAATGTGAAGTCAAGTGGGCCTTAGGAAGCATCACTATGAACAAAGCTAGTGGAGGTGATGGAGTTCCAGCTGAGCTATTTCAAATCCTAAAAGGTGATGCTGTGAAACTCCTGCACTCAATACGCCAGCAAATATGGAAAACTCAGCAGTGGCCACAGGACTGGAAAAGGTCAGTTTTCATTCCAATCCCAAAGAAAGGCAATGCCAAAGAATGCTCAAACCACTGCACAATTGCACTCATTTCACATGCTAGTAAAGTAATGCTCAAAAACCAGGCTTCAACACTACATGAACAGTGAAATTCCAGATGTTCAAGCTGGTTTTAGAAAAGGCAGAAGAACCAGAGATCAAATTGCCAACATACAATTGGCATCATCAAAAAAGCAAGAGGATTCCAGAAAAACATCTACTTCTGTTTTATTGACTATGCCAAAGCCTTTGACTGTGTGGATCACAATGAACTGTGGAAAATTCTGAAAGAGATGGGAATACCAGACCACCTGACCTGCCTCTTGAGAAATTTGTATGCAGGTCAGGAAGCAACAGTTAAACAGGACATGGAACAACAGACTGCTTCCAAATAGGGAAAGGAGTTGGTCAACGCTGTATGTTGTCACCCTACTTATTTACTTCTATGCAGAGTACATATGAGAAATGTTGGGCTGGATGAGCCACAAGCAAGAATCAAGATTGCTGGGAGAAATATCAATAACCTCAGATATGCAGATGACATCACCCTTAAGGCAGAAAGCAAAGAAGAACTAAAGAGCCTCTTGATGAATGTGAAAGAGGAGAGTGAAATAGTTGGCTTAAAACTCAGCATTCAGAAAACTAAGATCATGGCATCTGGTCCCATAACTTCATGGCAAATTGATGGGGAAACACTGACAGACTTTACTTTTGGGGGCTCCAAAATCACTGCAGATGGTGACTGCACGCATGAAATTAAAATACACTTGCTCCAACTTAGACAGCTTATTCTAGGAATCAGTGAACTAAGATGAACTGGAATGGGTGAATTTAACTCAGATGACCATTATATCTACTACTGTGGGCAGGAATCACTTAGAAGAAATGGAAGGGAAGTTATGACCAACCTCCTTGAAAGGAAAGTTGTGACCAACCTAGACAGCATATTACAAAGCAGAGACATTACTTGGCCAACAAAGGTCCATCTAGTTAGGGCTATGGTTTTTCAGTAGTCATCTATGGATGTGAAAGTTGGACTATAAAGAAAGCTGAGTGCCAAAGAGTTGATGCTTTTGAACTGTTGTGTTGGAGAAGACTCTTGAGAGTCCCTTGGACTGCAAGGAGAATCAACCAGTCCATCCTAAAGGAGATCAGTCCTGAATATTCATTGGAAGGTCTGATGTTGAAGCTGAAACTCCAATATTTTGGCCACCTGATGGGAAGAAATGACTCATTGGAAAAGACTCTGATCCTGGGCAAGATTGAAGGTGGGAGGAAAAGGGGATGACAGAGGATGAGATGGTTGGATGGCATCACCGACTCAACGGACATGAGTTTGAGTAAACTCTGGGAAATTGGTGATGGACAGGGAGGCCTGGCATGCTGCAGTCCATGCGGTCACAAAGAGTCAGACATAACTGAGCAACTGAACTGATCTGATAATAGATATTATTACAATCTTCATTTTCTAGATGAAAAGCTGGAGTTACCAAGAGGTTGAATATTTCATTGTTCCAATTATCTGACCAATAAAAATAAAATGAGTCAAAATTTGAACCCAAGAAGTTTAATTCAGGAGCCTGTAGGAGTAACCACTATACCATAGCTGCCTCAAAAACTTAGTATTAGAATAGTAGAAAGCACATTATAATTGGAATAGAAGTCCTGGGTTCTTGACCTCTGCCACTAATATGCTTTGTCAACTAGAGGAAGCTTCTCTAAACCTTAGCTGCCTCATTTGTAAGATGGGAATAAAGATATTCATTTCCTAATTATCAAAATAATAAAGTAGTTTTGAAAAAACAATACAATTCATGTTTAAGCACTGTTCAAATTGTATATTCAGGTATTGCTATAAAGCTTTCTATTCTCTTTAACATATATAGACCTATCCTTAAAATATATGAAAATAGAGCTATGAAAAATTTAAGCACAAATTTTATAAGGACATAACAGTATAGAATACAACACTGCAGGTGTAGTAGGAAAAAAAATACCATTCAGGAAAAGCTAAAGATATAACTTTTAAACCATACAAGACCACAAATTTGTGTAGTTTCTCTACTTTACATTAATAGAAAAAGTCCCATTTCAATTCAGTGATACCAAGTTGAAATTTAAATAGAAGTAACAATGTCTTAAATGTGTATGCATAAAAGCTCTTTCAAATCTATAAGTTCATTACTGTAGTTCTGCAAGACAGATTATTAACATCAGTGAGATTAAATAAAAGAAAAGAAGTGAAGAAAAAAGAGCAAAGACATGAAAGACCAAAAGATGTAGGGTTTTGTCCTGCTCTTTTACTCTTTATGCAGCCTTGAACACGTTACTTAACCTTCCTGAACATCATTTGCCTTATCTGTTAAATGGGGATACAGCTAGTAATTAACATACTGTGAATATGCAATGATATAATTTATACTGCACACATAGATCAAAGCCCATTTCAGATATTCAATAAATGGTAGAGAGTATCACCATCATTAGTTTATATAGCTGAATAAAATGAAGCCCCAAGTACTTATAACTTGTTAAGGTCATACAATTAACATGTAAGTATTAGAATTTATACCCTTTAACTCTTATGCTGGCCTTTTTTTATTTCATCAAAAATTATATAACTTTTTATTCTTTCTTTTACAGAGAGAACTATAAAATATTCATTCCCACCTAAGAAAGGATTTAATCTCATTGGAAAAGACTCTGATCCTGGGAGGGATTGGGGGCAGGAGGAAAAGGGGACGACAGAGGATGAGATGGCTGGATGGCATCACTGACTTGATGGACGTGAGTCTGAGTGAACTCCGGGAGTTGGTGATGGACAGGGAGGCCTGGCGTGCTGCGATTCATGGGGCCGCAAAGAGTCGGACACGACTAAGCGACTGAACTCAACTGAACTGACATGAGGAGCACAGGCTGTTATTTACTAAAAGGCATCTAAATAAGTTTATTTTCTTTTAATTTAAAAACAATTTTATTATACTATATTTGATTTACAATGCTGTGTTAGTTTCTGCTATATAGCAAAGTGAATCAGTTATACATATACATATATCCACTCTTTTTTAGATTCTTTTCCCATATAGGTCATCACTCTACATATTGGAATGTTCGTCACTGAAAAAAACAAGCAATAGAAGGAGAAATAATTGTCAAGTTACTTTCTACCTTGCTTATTATTGTAGAAATAAATTGAACTTTGCTGTATATTTTTTGACATGCAATTCTGATACTAATGTGTTCACATCCGCTTCTCTTTCTTCTACCTGCTAACAGGAAGAATTTTGTAGTGGTGTGTCAGAAATCTACCAGAAACTGCCCAACATTTTCCTTAAACAGAAAGCTACTGTCTGTAATCACATCAGTGATTGCCAACAGTTTACTATAATGAGGGACATAGCACCGAAATGGCTTTTCTATGAAAATAAGATGCTTTCACTTAAAATCCCACACCTGTGTTGATGAGAAGCACACTTACCAGTCCCCACATTGCAGGAATCCAAGTCTGAATCCCAATCATGCCAACATAACAAACAAGAAATACACTGTTTGCCTAACTCCCTTAACAGAGGAGGAAGAAGGCAGCATTTCTTTTGTTAGACACAGCTGGATTGTTTTTTTTCTTTTCTGATTAAGCAAAATGGGTTTGGACTTTAGGAAGTTTAATTGTGTCAAAACTCATTGCTATATTGAGATGATTGTTATACCATCCATCATCTTTTATGTTGTGTGGGGTAAGTTCCCTCATTTGTATGAGGAAATTATGATCAAAGCAGTGGAGATACAAATATTAAATAAATATCTCTGCTCTCAAGTAGCTCTCAGTCTAATGGAAAAGACACACACACACTGTTCTTTATAACATAGTGTGCTGAGAGGATAGGCACTGAGCTGAAAGACAAATAGGAAATGATCAAATAAGAGAGGATAGAATTCCTGAATACATACAGAGGGAGCAATATGAACAAAGGGAATGGAAGAATGAAAGCCTGGCATAGCCAGGGGCTTCCCTGGTGGCTCAGATGGTATAGAATCTGTCTGCAATGCAGGAGACCTGGGTTCAGTCCCTGGGTTGGAATGATCTCCTGGAGAAGCGAATAGCGACCCACTCCAGTATTCTTGCCTGGATAATCCCATGGACAGAGAAGCCTGGCAGGCTATAGTCTCCGGGGTCCCAAAAAATCAAACACGACTGAGTGACTTCCACTTTACTTTGCTGCTGCTGCTGCTAAGTCGCTTTAGTCATGTCCGACTCTGTGCGACCCCATAGACGGCAGCCCACCAGGCTCCCCCGTCCCTGGGATTCTCCAGGCAAGAACACTGGAGTGGGTTGCCATTTCCTTCTCCAATGCATGAAAGTGAAAAGTGAAAGTGAAGTCGCTCAGTCATGTCCGACTCCCAGCGACCCCATGGACTGCAGTCTACCAGGTTCCTCTGTCCATGGGATTTTCCAGGCAAGAGTACTAGAGTGGGGTGCCATTGCCTTCTCCCCACTTTGCTTTAGTCAGGGAAAATTACAGTAAGGTTAAAACTTAGGGAGAACAGGGATAACTGAGGGTAGAAGTGTACAGAGTGGCCAACTCATGAAGGATCCTGCATGTTATTTTGAGGAACTTGGGTTTTATCCTAAGGGCTGATTTGAAGCCAGTAAATGGCATAATTAAATGTGCATTGAAAAAAGTTTTCACTTCATAGTGAAAAGAAGTTCAAATGCCAACGTGTGGGCAAAGCCACATGTCCATTGGCCCACAATGGAAAATGTAAAATACAGTACTGTATTTACTATATTAACACTGGAAAGAAACAAGTTTTCCTGCTTATTTGACTGCTTGTAATAACAGAGTCCTTTGAGTTCTTTGACCTATAAATAGCATCTTGCTGAATCTATGTGCTTCAGAAACTGTGATGATAGACAACAGAAGGGAAGAGAAGAGAAAACAGTGATTAGTTATCTACCACATGCCAGACACTGTATTAGGTATTCTGAATATGTTATCAGGTAAACTTATAAATGAGGTAACTATTATTGTATCCACTTTACAGATTTGTAAACTGAGATTCAGAGAAATTAAGTTCCCACAAGTACAGAGATATTATTAAGATCTATACCCAGGGCTATCAATCTCCAAAGTTTTTTCTCTTCTTACTATATCATTCTACCTTTCTGGAAAAATAGTTGAGAGGACTGCAAGATAAGGAAGGGGCTACACAGGCACTGTAAAATACATGAATATATTGGCGCCAGTGCTGCTCTTCTTTATAGCAACTATTTGCATTTAAGCACTCCAGAAAGAATTTCTGGCTATGGCATTGAGAAGGAGTAAATGAATCCTCTCCACAAAACACAAGTACAAAACTGAACACAGCTGTCCAAAACAACCATTTTGGGTCTCTGGAAGTTAAGCAAAAGGCACACAACAGAATAAAAAGCATTTATTCTTGACAATTTGTTAGAGATTTGGGTAAGAATAACAGAAGTCTACAGCCTTCCTGCATGAGGCTACTCTCACCCCACTTTCCAGCTCCACAGATGAGAACTACAGTTTCATCAATGTGGGGAAGACTAAAAAATCCCAGCAGCTATCCAACTAGACAGGTGGTCTTGATTTCGGACACAGGGACAATAGCCCACAGCTTTTTAGTTAAAAGTAGTTAACTTGGTAGAAAACAAGTGGGGAAATCCTACAGTTTTGCGGGTCTGAGGCTGCACTTTCAACTAAGGCTATAATGGAACAGTTAGCCATTTAAAGAAATTCTGGAAATGCAAAGGTCAGTGTAGGACTGAAATAAACTTGCCACATAGCCCTCCCTGGCTCACTGGAAAACTATAAGCATGGATCAAAAGACTGGAGACTTGAGAGAGACCAGCAAAAAGTAAAAGCCAAAGCAAACTTGAGAACTAACTTTCCAACCTTCACGTTGATCCATTGGCAAGAGGGTGGAAGCCTTAAGGGCTTGAGGTGTTTCAGCACAGGTGCTCTACAGATTATTGACTGATCACTTAGCAAAGCAGACAAAGAGGTCATATGTAGAAAACAAGGCTAAATAATAAAAATAAAATGTAATACAGCTAAAACAGTCCTTCAGGTGAAACTTACAGCTGCAAAGTTTCCCTTGTGGCTCAGCTGGTAAAGAATCTGCCTGCCATGCAGGAGACCTGGGTTTGATCCCTGGGTTGGGAAGATCCCCCTGGAAAAGGGAAAGGCTACCCACTCCAGTATTCTGGCCTGGAGAAATCCATGGACAGTCCATGGGGTCACAAAGAGTCAGGTCCGACTGAGCCACTTACACTTTCACTTTTCTATAGCTGTAAATACTTTATTAATAAACTCAATGGGGAGAATTCTTTCATGATGCATACATATACCAATTCATCATATTGCACATTTTAAATATCTTACAATCTTGTCAGTTATACCACAATGAAGCTAGGGTTAATTGCTTTACTTAAAAGGAAGAAATATAAAATTAATAATCCAACCCACTTCAAGAAGCTAGCAAAGAATAGTAAAACAAACACAAAGTAAGCAGAAAATGTGAGATAATAATATTAGAGTGGAAATCAATAAAATATAAAACAGAAAATCTATAGAAATTTGATGAAATCAAAACGTAACTCTTGAAATGATCAAGAAAGTTGATAAAGCTTTAGCTAGAAATTCATTAAGAATGATAAAGACATACAGTCCAAATTCACTAGTGAAAGCTTCGACAAGGCTACTGACTATAACATTTAAAAAGTTAAGATAAACAGTTTACACCCTTCTCTGATTCATATAGTTCATTTCACCACTCATTTCCATAGAATTTTGATGGTCTGTAATCTAGCCTTTGTATTCTGAAGAAGAGAGTTTTAAGTCATGCCTTAGGTACTACCCCAACTTTAATTTCTATCTCCCTTTCAAATGTAAAAGTTTTTTTTCAGAGATCAATAAACTTCAACAAATATTCAGTAAATATTTACAGAGCACCTAATTTGTCAAGGTATTGATTGCTGTAGACATTATAACATATAAAACAGTCTGCCTATGAAATAAAGCCTGCATTTCATGGGGTGAAAATAGGTACAAATAAACAATCAGGATCCAGTGTGCTAAGATCTAAGAAATGCAATGGATGGGGAAAGAAAATAAATACTTAACTCTTCCTTAACAGAGGACAAAAGGCAAATAGAGAAGGAACAGAAAGGAATTTCAAGGCAAAGGAAAATCGATGCAAAAGAGACATGAGTCTACACAGCCCAAGACTGTTTGCATTCACTATTCATAAAGTTCTAACAGGTGGAATGTAAAGGAAGCCCACTGGTGATCTATAAGCATCCATAAAATGAGAAGCAGCTTTGCAGAAAGAAGCAGTTCTTTTTAGAATGCTATTTAAAATCTTAGAACACCAGCCTTGGAAGGTACTAAGGCATCTGCTTATCCAACTCTTTGCTTTCAGTTGAGCAAATTGAGATGAGAAAACCAGGGGTATTCAATTATCTCTGTAGTTATTGACCATCTCCTATTTTTAAAAAACATCTTGAAAAGTCCTAACATGAACCTGCCCTGCTCCTTTCTCTCCCAGAATAAGTCAAATAGAAAATCACATATTTAGCTCAAATTTCCTACTTCCCCATCCAATGCTTGCATTTCTCTTCTAAACAAAACTGAATTCAGTGCGGAAAAAAAAATACACACATACAAATACATATAATATATTTCATCCATCCTTAGTTTGGCATTTCTTTAAACTGATGAAACAAGAGAAAACTCATTACCTGGTACCAGTCTAACTATCTGCCTATTTTTGCATACTATTCCTTTCCAAAAAAAGAACTAAGTCACCATTAAGTAGTACAATTATAGTCTCTGAGAAAGAGTGAGGTGTCACTGCAAGATTTGATTAATTACAACTTGATACAATGAAAATATGTCAAGCAGTCACCAAATATAATGTCAAATCAAAACAAAAGTGCAGCACTTGCAGTTAATACCATGATCTTCCTTACTCAATACTGATTTTGTTTATGACATCTATAATGAGCTTTTGACATTTGAATGATAGCTACACCAAGATAAAATATTAGAACACCTGGATATTAGCTTAAGCAATAGGCACTGCTGAACCTGGAATTTTAAATCACTGAAAATTAAAATTATTTTAAATGTCTCAGAGATTTTAAGTTTCAAGCCTGATGTGTACAAGATGGAAGTCCCTATCTTGTCCTCTGCTTTTCATTCTGTTTTCCACCAATAGGACAGGACGCTTTCACATAGGCCATTCCTAGAAGGATGCAAAGCTGGTGTCCAGCTGATATCTCAATTATACATAAAAGGAAGCCACACAGGACTTTCCTGGTGATCTAGTAGTTAAGCCCTTGAGTAGAAAATGGCAACCCACTCCAGTATTCCTGCCTGGAAAATTCCATGGACAGAGGACCCTGATGAGCTACAGTCCATGGAGTCATAAAGAGTCAGACACAACTGAGCAGGCATGTGCACATGCGCGCGCGCACACACACACACACACGCACGCACGTTGTTAAGAATCTGCCTGCCTATGAAGGGACAAGGGTTCAATCCCAAGTCCAGGAAGATTCCACACGCCACAGGGCAACTAAGCTCATGCTCCACAACTACTGAAGCCTGCACCCTAGAGCCCATGCTCCACAACACAAGAATTACCGCAATGAGAAGCCCACGCATCATAACTAGAGACTAGCCTCTGCTTGCCACAACTAGAGAAAGCCCAATGTATAGCAAAGAAGACCCAGCACAGACAAAAATAAATATTTTTTTTTAAAGAAGGCCATATTACTGGCATCTTTCATGAGTCACTTTATGTAACCATTAAAAAAAGAAATTTTAAGCTTAAATTTAAATGATTTCAGAAAACAGTAGCAAGCTCACCTCATGAGTCCACATCTTACTTCAAACAAGATGCCCAGAAAGACCATCTTGGTTGCCCTATCCAAGGAATGAGCCTGCCTACAGATTACTGTAGAAATGATTCTTAACACTGAAACTATACCTCCTGATGTGAGAGAGTATATCAAATACTCTCCAAAGGGAAGAAAAAGTGAGGTTTGAAAAACATCTTCAAGGCAGCATCCACCTTCCAATTAAGAATCAATAACTCAAATGAACTACTTAATTTCACATATAAGAAACTGAGATTTACACTTCACTGCACACCTAAAACTAACACAATATTTTAAATCAACTATACTTCAATTAAAAAAAAATTTTTTAATGGAACTGAGATAGGCAAGAAGGAAATGATTTGCATAAATTCTTACTTGAAATAAGTGGCAGAACTACCTAAGAAACTAAGCTTCTCAACTGTTTGTTGTGAGTACTGCTAGTAATAACAAACTCTACACACCTGTAGCATTGGCTAGTTTGCAGAGCATTTCTATGTTCATTATCTCATTTTATATGTACAACAAATCTGAGGGGTAGGCATATGAAGGACTGTTGTTCCTATTTTGTAGATGAGATAGCAAAGACCCAGAGAGGTATAATGATTTACCCAAGGTCACACTTGTAGGATCAGCAGACCTAGATTCCAGTATATCTTGACCTAGAATCCATTGTTGTTATCAAGCTACTCCATTATTCATCTAGACTCAATAATTTTCCATTAAGATAGTGCAATTTTCATTCTTAAGACATCAATAAGTTTCAATCTAGGTCCCAGTCTATATTCATTTTTTAAGGAATGGTCCAGAATTGCAGCACACAGTAACTGCATGAGGGCATACACAATCTGAAATTTGCTTAGACTTTATAGAAAGAAAATCTATAATTTAGTCTTCAACCTAGCCTCACTTCAACCCAGGAACTGATCTGAAATGACACCATTTGGCATTACAAAGGCTTTCAACTAGGGAAGATCATTTAGACAGCTATGGTTATATATAACTAACAATAATCTTAAGTCTCAAAACTGTCAAAATTAGTTTATCCTTTCTTTTCTGAAATTGCCAGTGTACTCATCTCCCTTAAAAAATGGAAACAGGCATATAAGGTGCTTGTATTCCTGCTTGGTTTTAGTTCAGTTAGTTGACCATCATTAATACTACACAAACAATTAGCTTACTAATCATTATTTTAGTAATAAATAATTAGTTTATTAATAAAATTACTATTTGGTATTTTGGGGGGCTCCAAAATCACTGGAGATGATGACTGCAGTCATGAAATTAAAAGATGCTTGCTTCTTGGAAAAAAGTTATGACCAATCAATCAATGTAATACACCACATTAACAAATTGAAAAATAAAAACCATATGATTATCTCAATAGATGCAGAGAAAGCCTTTGACAAAATTCAACATCCATTTATGATAAAAAACTCTCCAGAAAGCAGGAATAGAAGGAACATACCTCAACATAATAAAAGCTATATATGACAAACCCACAGCAAACATTATCCTCAATGGGGAAAAATTGAAAGCATTTCCTCTAAAGTCAGGAACAAGACAAGGGTGCCCACTTTCACCATTACTATTCAACATAGTTTTGGAAGTTTTGGCCACAGCAATCAGAGCAGAAAAAGAAATAAAAGGAATCCAAATTGGAAAAGAAGAAGTAAAACTCTCACTATTTGCAGATGACATGATCCTCTACATAGAAAACCCTAAAGACTCCACCAGAAAATTACTAGAACTAATCAATGACTATAGTAAAGTTGCAGGATATAAAATCAACACACAGAAATCCCTTGCATTCCTATACACTAATAATGAGAAAACAGAAAGAGAAATTAAGGAAACAATTCCATTCACCATTGCAACGGAAAGAATAAAATACTTAGGAATATATCTACCTAAAGAAACTAAAGACCTATATATAGAAAACTATAAAACACTGGTGAAAGCAATCAAAGAGGACACTAATAGATGGAGAAATATACCATGTTCGTGGATTGGAAGAATCAATATAGTGAAAATGAGTATACTACCCAAAGCAATTTATAGATTCAACGCAATCCCTATCAAGCTACCAACAGTATTCTTCACAGAGCTAGAACAAATAATTTCACAATTTGTATAGAAATACAAAAAACCTCGAATAGCCAAAGCGATCTTGAGAAAGAAGAATGGAACTGGAGGAATCAACCTACCTGACTTCAGGCTCTACTACAAAGCCACAGTTATCAAGACAGTATGGTACTGGCACAAAGACAGAAATATTGATCAATGGAATAAAATAGAAAGCCCAGAGATAAATCCACGCACATATGGACACCTTGTCTTTGGCAAAGGAGGCAAGAATATACAATGGATTAAAGACAATCTCTTTAACAAGTGGTGCTGGGAAATCTGGTCAACCACTTGTAAAAGAATGAAACTAGACCACTTTCTAACACCATACACAAAAATAAACTCAAAATGGATTAAAGATCTAAATGTAAGACCAGAAACTATAAAACTCCTAGAGGAGAACATAGGCAAAACACTCTCTGACATACATCACAGCAGGATCCTCTATGACCCACCTCCCAGAATATTGGAAATAAAAGCAAAAATAAACAAATGGGACCTAATTAACCTTAAAAGCTTCTGCACATCAAAGGAAACTATTAGCAAGGTGAAAAGACAGCCTTCAGAATGGGAGAAAATAATAGCAAATGAAGCAACTGACAAACAACTAATCTCAAAAATATACAAGCAACTCCTACAGCTCAACTCCAGAAAAATAAACGACCCAATCAAAAAATGGGCCAAAGAACTAAATAGACATTTCTCCAAAGAAGACATACAGATGGCTAACAAACACATGAAAAGATGCTCAACATCACTCATTATCAGAGAAATGCAAATCAAAACCACTATGAGGTACTATTTCACACCAGTCAGAATGGCTGTGATCCAAAAGTCTACAAATAATAAATGCTGGAGAGGGTGTGGAGAAAAGGGAACCCTCTTACACTGTTGGTGGGAATGCAAACTAGTACAGCCACTATGGAGAACAGTGTGGAGATTCCTTAAAAAACTGGAAATAGAACTGCCTTATGATCCAGCAATCCCACTGCTGGGCATACACACTGAGGAAACCAGAAGGGAAAGAGACACGTGTACCCCAATGTTCATCGCAGCACTGTTTATAATAGCCAGGACATGGAAGCAACCTAGATGTCCATCAGCAGATGAATGGATAAGAAAGCAGTGGTACATATACACAATGGAGTATTACTCAGCCATTAAAAAGAATACATTTGAATCAGTTCTAATGAGGTGGATGAAACTGGAGCCTATTATACAGAGTGAAGTAAGCCAGAAGGAAAAACATAAATACAGTATACTAACGCATATATATGGAATTTAGAAAGATGGTAACAATAACCCGGTGTACGAGATAGCAAAAGAGACACTGATGTATAGAACAGTCTTATGGACTCTGTGGGAGAGGGAGAGGGTGGGAAGATTTGGGAGAATGACATTGAAACATGTAAAATATCATGTAAGAAACGAGTTGCCAGTCCAGGTTCGATGCATGATACTGGATGCTTGGGGCTAGTGCACTGGGACGACCCAGAGGGATGGTATGGGGAGGTAGGAGGGAGGAGGGTTCAGGATGGGGAACACATGTATACCTGTGGCGGATTCATTTTGATATTTGGCAAAACTAATACAATTATGTAAAGTTTAAAAATAAAATAAAATAAATAATAAATAAATAAATAACTTGCTACAATTGGAAAAAAAAAAAATGTTATGACCAACCTAGACAGCTTATTAAAAAGCAGAGACATTACTTTGCCAACAAAGGTCCATCAAGTCAAGGCTATGACTTTTCCAGTAGTCATGTATGGATGTGAGAGCTGGACTATAAAGAAAGCTGAGCACTGAAGAATTGATGCTTTTGAACTGTGGTGTTGGAGATCCAACCAGTCCATCCTAAAGGAAATCGGTCCTGAATATTCATTAGAAGGACTGATGCTGAAGCTGAAACTCCAATCCTTTGGCCACTTGATGTGAAGAAATGACTCATTTGAAAAGACCCTGATGCTGGGAAAGATTGAAGGCATGAGGAGAAGGGGATGACAGAGGATGAGATGGTTGGATGTCATCACCGACTCAATGACATGAGTTTGAGTAAACTTCAGGAGTTGGTGATGGACAGGGAGTCCTGGCATGCTGCAGTCCATGTGGTTGCAGAGTCGGATACGACTGAGCGACTGAACAGAATTGAACTGAAGCACATACTACATGTCATTTACAGAGGTGAGCATTAGTATATACTATTTCATTTATGACATGCTCAGAACAATCCTGGGCTCCCCAGGGGGTGCTAGTGTTAAAGAACCCACCTGCCAATGAAGGCGACATAAGAAACGTGGGTTCAGGAAGATCCCCTGGAGGAAGGCATGGCAACCCGCTCTAGTATTCTTGACTGGAGGATCTCATGGAGGAGGAGCCTGGCGGGCTACAGTCCATAGGATCTCAAGAGTCAGACATGACTGAAGCGACTTAGCACCCACACATGCAGAACAATCGTATATTATAGGTTTTATTACTCACATTTTATGGATAGAGAGGGTAAATAATGTAGATATTTTGATAAAGCTGAAATTTTAACTCAAAGCTGATTAGCAATAATGCCTGTGCTCTTTCCGCTATATAATGCTGCTGCTGCTAAGTCACTTCAGTCGTGTCCGACTCTGTGCCACCCCATAGACAGCAGCCCACCAGGCTTCCCCATCCCTGGGATTCTCCAGGCAAGAACACTGGAGTGGGTTGCCGTTTCCTTCTCCAATGCATGAAAGTGAAAAGTGAAAGTGAAGTCGCTCAATCGTGTTCAACTCTGTGCGACCCCATGGACTGCAGGCCACCAGGCTCCTCCGTCCATGGGATTTTCCAGGCAAGAGTACTGAAGTGGGGTGCCATTGCCACTGTCTCATAATAATAATACTAGCAAAATCTATCTATGCCAAGAGATTAAGGGGATCATTTAAGAATACATGGTATATTGAATTCAATGCCATGGTTGTTGTTGCTGCTGTGCCTTTTACTATCCCATCTGCATAGACTACCCTTTCCTACTTTATTTGGAAAACACCTACTATGCATCATGTCAGACCAAGTTTAACTGTTAACTCTTTGGGAAGCATTTCCTGGCACCTCCACAAGAAGCCGTCTCTCTCCCTTTTCTGTGTACCTGACATAATCAAGTTGTTCTCTTTCTTGCAACTGACCTGCATGCCTTAAGAAGAGAAACTACATCTTTATAAATATTTATAACTTTAATGTCTTTCCTAAGCATGGTACACTGCAAGGACTTCAATAAGTATCTGGAATAATAAAATTAAGTAGAGAACAAACATATGGATGCCAAGAGGGATGGGGAGATGGGATGCATTGGGGGACTGAGATTGATTTATATACACTACTATATATAAAATAGATAGCTAAGAGCCTACTTTAAAGCACAGGGAACTCTACTCTATGCTCTGTGGTGACCTAAATGGAAAGGGAATCCAAAAAAGAAGTTATGTATACACATAACTGATTCACTTTGCTGTCCAGCAGAAATCAACACATTGTAAAGCAATTTACTCTAGTAAAAGTTAATGTTAAGAGGGTTACATTGTATAATAGAACAGTATGGGGTATCTACAGCTCTTTCCTGTCACACTAGACATACAGTCTTCAGAGGCCCATCTTCAAGCATTCAATCATTCAACAAACATATACTACACATACACTATGTGACATGTACTTTAATGGAAAACAATTGTTCGACAATGAATAAAACAAACAAAAGTTCCAACTTTCATAGAACTTACACTCTAGAGGAAAGTGACAGAAAGTAAAATAAACATAAAAAATATAAAGTATATTAGATGGTTGAAAAACTGTGAAGAAAAAATGAAGCAACAGAAGACAGGAAAACTTGTTGAGGAAGATTGCCATTTTACATAAGGCAGTCAGTCAGGCTGCACTAAGAAAATGGCGTTTGAGTAAATGCCTAAAGGATACAAGAGAATTTGCCATTAGGATATCTCGGTTAAAAGCTTTCCAATAAAAGGAAACAAAAAATGCAAAGGATCTAAGGTATAAGCACACATAACGTGCTCTGGGAACATTAAAGACAATACACCAGACTAGAGTGAACCACAGGGGTAGCAACATCCATTTATGATGAAAAAAAAACTATCAGCAAAGCAGGTACAGAGAGTATATTTGTTGCTGGTGATTTAGTCACTAAGTCCTACCATCCAACCACCTGATCCCCTGTCATCCCCTTCTCCTCTTGCCCTCAACCTTTCCTAGCATTAGGGTCTTTTCCAATGAGTGGGCTCTTCTTATCAGGTGGCCAAAGGATTGAGCTTCAGCATCAGTCCTTCCAATGAATATTCAGGACTGATTTCCTTTAGGATTGACTGGTTTGATCTCCTTGCTGTTCAAGGGACTCTTCTCCAACACCACACTTCAAGAGCATCAATTCTTTGGTGTTCAGCCTTCTTTGTGGTGCAACTCTCACATGCATACATGACTACTGGAAAAACCATTGCTTAGATTATACAGACCTTTGTCGGCAAAGTGATGTCTCTGTTTTTTAATATGTTGTCTAGGTTTGTCATAATTTTTCTTTGAAGGAGCAAGTACCTTTTAATTTTTTGGCTGCAGTCACCATCCACAGTGATTTTGGAGCCCCCCCAAAATTAAAATCTGTCACCACTTCCATTTTTTCCTGATCTATTGGCTATGAAGTGATGGGACTGGATGCCATGATTTTAGTTTTCTGAATGCTGAGTTTTAAGTCAGCATTTCCACTCTCTTCTTTGAACCTCATCAAGAGGCTCTTTATTCCTCTTCACTCTCTGCCATTATAGTGGTATCGTCTGCATATCTAGGTTGTTATTTCTTCTGGCAACCTTGATTCCAGCTTTTGAATCTTCCAGCTTGGGCTTCTCATTGCAGTGGCTTTTCCAGTGGCAGAGGATGGGCTGTAGAGTGTTTGGATTTCAGTTGGTGTGGTGCATGGACTTATTTCCCCCATGGCACTGGAATCTTCCCAGACTAGGAACTGAACCCATGTCCCCTGCATTGGAAGGCAGATTCTTAACCACTGAACCACCAAGGAAGTCCCTATAGAGAGTATATATCTCAACATAATAAAGACCATATAGGACAAGCTAGCAGCATACTCAACAAGGAAAAGCTTAAAGCTTTCCCTCTAAGATTAGGAACAAGGTAAGCTGCCCACTCTCATCACTTTTATTCAACATAGTTTTAGTGTCCTAGGCAGAGTAATTAGGAAAGAAAATAAATAAAAAGCTTCCAAATTGTAAATAAGAAAGCAAAACTCACTGTTGGCAGGTAACACAATATTCAGTTCAGTCACTCAGTCGTGTTCAACTCTGCAACCCTATGAATAGCAGCAGGCCAGGCCTCCCTGTCCATCACCAACTCCCAGAGATTACTCAAACCCATGTCCATCAAGTCCGTGATGCCACCCAGCCATCTCATCCTCTGTCCCCTTCTCCTCCTGCTCCCAATCCCTCCCAGCATCACAGTCTTTTCCAATGAGTCAACTCTTCACATGAGGTGGCCAAAATATTGGAGTTTCAGCCTCAGCATCAGTCCTTCCAAAGAACACCCAGGACTGATCTCCTTTAGAATGGACTGGTTGGATCTCCTTGCAGTCCAAGGGACTCTCAAGAGTCTTCTCCAACACCACACTTCAAAAGCATCAGTTCTTCAGTGCTCAGCTTTCTTCACAGTCCAACTCTCACATCCATACATGACCACTGGAAAAACCATAGCCTTGACTAGACAGACTTGTTGGCAAAGTAATGTCACTGCTTTTTAATATGCTATCTAGGTTGGTCATAACTTTCCTTCCAAGGAGTAAGTGTCTTTTAATTTCATGGCTGCAGTCACCATCTGCAGTGATTTTGGAGCCCAGAAAAATAAAGTCTGACACTGTTTCCACTGTTTCCCCATCTATTTCCCAGGAAGTGATGGGACTGAATGCCATGATCTTAGTTTTCTGAATGTTGAGCTTTAAGCCAGCTTTTTCACTTTCACTTTCATGAAGAGGCTTTTTAGTTCCTCTTCACTTTCTGCCATAAGGGTGGTGTCATCTGCATATTTGAGATTATTGATATTTCTCCCAGCAATCTTGATTCCAGCTTGTGCTTCTTCCAGCCCAGCGTTTCTCATGATGTACTCTGCATATAAGTTAAATAAGCAGGGTGACAATATACAGCCTTGACATAATCCTTTTCCTATTTGGAACCAGTCTGTTGCTCCATGTCCAGTTCTAACTGTTGCTTCCTGACCTGCATATAGGTTTCTCAAGAGGCAGGTCAGGTGGTCTGGTATATGTTATATATAGAAAATCTTAAAACACTTCATCAGAAAATCATAAGAAAAATAGATATATCCAATGAAATTGTAGGATACAGAGTCAATACAGAAAAATCTGTTGTGTTTCTATACACTAATAATTAACTATCAGAAAGAGAAATTAATAACACAATTCCATTTAAAATTGCATCAAAAATAATAAAAACACATAGGAATAAATTAAAAAAGGAAATGAAAAACCTGTATATTGAAAACTAAAAGAAATTAATAAAAGAAATAGGGATGCATCAAAGATATTCTATGCATGTGGACTAGAAGAACGAATATTGTTAAGTGTCCATACTACACAAAGGAAATCACAGGTTCAATTCAATCTCCAGTAAAATGTCAATAGCATTTTTCCCAAAAATAGAACAAAAAATCTGAAAATTTCTATTTAACCATAAGAGATCCCAAATAGCTAAAAAAAATTTTTGAGGAATAGAAGAACAAAGTTGAAGGCAAAACACTTCCTGATTTCAAAATAGACTACAAAGTTACAGGAATCAAAACAGCATACCATTTGGCATTAAAAAAGACATGTACATCAATGGAAGAGTGTACACAACCCAGAAATAAACCCACACATATACAGGTAGTTAATTTACAATGAAGGTACCAAAAATACACAATGAGGATAGGACAGGTGTTTAATGATGGTGTTAGGAAAACTGGATGATCAAGTGCAAATGAAAAACTTCAGTTCAGTTGTTCAGTCATGTCTGACTCTTTGCAGTCCCATGGACTGAAGCACACCAGGCCTCCCTGTCTATCATCAACCCCAGAAGTTTACTCAAACTCATGTCCATTGAGTCAAGGATGTCATTCAACCATGTCATCCTCTGTCATGCCTTTCTCCTCCTGCCTTCAATGTTGTCCAGCATCAGGGTCTTTTCAAATGAGTCACTTCTTCACATCAGGTGGCCAAAGGATTGGAGTTTCAGCTTAAGCATCATTCCTTCCAATGAATATTCATGACTGATTTCCTTCAGGATAGCCTGGTTGGATCTCCTTGCAGTCCAAGGGACTCTCAAGAGTCTTCTCCAACACCACAGTTCAAACGCATCAATTCTTTGGCACTCAGCTTTCTTTATAGTCCAAATCTCACATTCATACATGACTACAAAAAAAACCATAACCTTGACTAGAAGGACCTTTGTTGGCAAGGTAATGTCTCTGCTTTTGAATATGCCGTCTAGGTTGGTCATAACTTTCCTTCCAAGGAGTAAGCGTCTTTTAATTTCATGGCTGCATCACTATATGTAGTGATTTTTGGAGCCCCCCAAAATAGTCAAGACTGTTTTCCCATCTATTTGCCATGAAGTGATGGGACCAGATGCCATGATCTTCATCTTCTGAATGTTGAATTTTAAGCCAACTTTTTTACTCTTCTCTTTCACTTTCATCAAGAGACTCTTTACTTCTGCTTTGATTTCTGCCATAAGAATGGTGTCATCTGCATATCTGAAGTTATTGATATTTCCCCCAACAATCTTGATTCCAGCTTGTGCTTCATCCAGCCCAGCATTTCTTATGATGTACTCTTCATAGAAGTTAAATAAGCAGGGTGACAATATACAGCCTTGACCAAATCCTTTGCTTATGTGGAACCAGTCTGTTGTTCCATGTCCACTTCTAACTGTTGCTTCCTGACCTGCATACAGATTTCTCAAGAGGCAGGTCAGGTGGTCTGGTATTCCCATCTCTTTCAGAATTTTCCACAGTTTGTTGTGATCCACACAGTCAAAAGTTTTGGCATAGTTAATAAAGCAGAAATAGATGATTTTCTGGAACTCTCTTGCTTTTTCAATAATCCAACCTATGTTGGCAGTTTGATCTCTGGTTCTTCTACCTTTTCTAAAACCAGTTTCAACACCTGGAAGTTCATGGATCACGTACTGTTGAAGTCTGGCTTGGAGAATTTTGACCATTACTTTACTAGCATGAGATGAGTGCAATTATGCAGTAGTTTGAGCATATTTTGGCATTGCCTTTCTTTGGGATTGGAATGAAAACTGACCTTTTCCAGTCCTGTGGCCACTGCTGAGTTTTCCATATTTGCTGGCGTAGTGAGTACAGCAGTTTCACAGCATCATCTTTTAGGATTTGAAATAGCTCAACTGGAATTCCATCACCTCCACTAGCTTTGTTCATAGTGATGTTTCCTAAGGCCCACAGTCTTTTGGACTCTGTGGGAAAGGGCGAGGCAGGATGATATGGGAGAATGGCATTGAAACATGTAAATTATCACATGTGAAACAAATCGCCAGTCCAGGTTCGATGCATAATACAGGGTGCTCTGGGCTGGTCCACTAGGATGACCCAGAGGCATGGGATGGTGAGGGAGATGGGAGGGGGGTTCAGGATGGGGAACACATGTACACCCATGGTGAATTCATGTCAATGTATGGCAAAACCAATACAATATTGTAAATTAAAAAAATATATATATATATTTTCAAAAAAGCATCAATTCTATGGTGATCAGCCTTCTTTACAGTCCAACTGTCACATCTGTACACGATTATTGGAAAAAATATAGCTTTAACTATGGGAATATTTTTGGTAAAGTGATGTCTAGTGCTGTCTAGGTTTGTCATAGCTTTCCTTCCAAGAAGCAAGCAAGGGTCTTTTAATTTTCTGGCTGCATTCAACATCTGCAGTGATTCTGGAGCCAAAGAAAATAAAATCTATCACTGTTTCCACTTTTTCCCCATCTATTTGCCACGAAGTGATGTGACCAGAGGCCATGATCTTAATTTCGTAAATGCTGAGTTTTAAGCCAGATTTTTATTACCCTCTTTCAGCCTCATCAAGAAGCTTTTTAGTTCCTCCTTTCTTTCTGCCATTATAGTGGTATCATCTGTATATCTATGTTGTTGATATTTCTCCCAGCAATCTTGATCCCAGTTGAGTCACACAGCAAGGCATTTCACATGATGCATTTTGCATATAAATAATCAGGGTGACAATATACAGCCTTGAAGCACTGTGTGCTTAATCGCTCAGTCATGTCCAACTCTTTGCAACCACCTGGATTGTAGCCTGCCAGGCAACTCTGTCCATGGGAATTCTCCAGACAAGAATACTGGAATGGGTTGCCATGCTTTCCTCCAGCAGATCTTCCCAACCCAGGGATCAAAACCAGGTCTCCTGCATTGCAGGCGGATCCTTTACAGTTTGAGCCACCAGGGAAACTCAAGAATACTGGAGTGGGTAGCCTATCCCTTCTCCAGAGGATATTCCAAACCCAGGAATCGAACCGGGCTCTCCTTCATTGCAGGAGGATTCTTTACCAGTCGAGGTATCAGGGAAGCCCTTAAAGTACTCCTTTCCAATTTTGAAAAAGTACACTGTTGCATGTGCAGTTCCAACTGCTGCTGCTTGTCCTCAGATTTCTGAGGAAACAGGTAAGGTAGTCTGGTATTGCTGTCTCTTCAAATATTTTCCACATTTTCTTGTGATGCACACAGTCAAAGTCTTTCATGTAGTTGATGAAGCAGATGTTTTTTTCTGGTATTCCCTTACTTTTTCTGTAATCCAACAGATGTTGGAAATTTGATCTCTGGTTCTTCTGCCTTTTCTAAATCCAGCTTGTACATCTGAAACTTCTCGGTACACACAGTGTTGAAGCCTAGCTTGAAGGATGGTGCTAGAATGTGAAATGAGCACAATTGAATGGTACTTTGCACATTCATCAGTATTGCCTTCTTTGGGATTTGAATGAAAACAGAACATTTCCTGGCCTGTGGCCACTTCTGAGTTTTCCAAATTTTCTGGCATATTGGGTGCAACACTTTAACAACATCATCTTTTAGGATTTGAAATAGCTTATTGGGAATTCCATCACCTCCACTAGCTTTGTTCACAGTAATGCTTCCTACAACCCACTTGACTTCACACTCCAGGATGTCTGGCTCTAGGTGAGTGATCACACCATTGTGGTTATCTGGGTCATTAAAATCCTTTTTGCACAGTTCTTCTATATATTCTTGCCACCTTTTCTTAATCTCTTCTGCTTCTGTTAGGTCCTTGATGTTTCTGTTCTTTATTGTGCTCGTCTTTGCATGTGCTCATCTTTGCATCTTTCCCTTGATATTTCCAAATTTTTGGAAGAGATCTCTAGTCTTTCTCATTCTATTCTTTTCATCTATTTGTTCACATTGTCCACATAAGAAGGCTTTCTTATGTCTCCTTCTATTCTCTAGAACTCTACATTGTGTTGGGTATAACTTTTGCTTTCTCCCTTGCCTTTTGCTTCTCTTCTTTTCTTAGCTATTTGTAAGGCCTCCTCAGACAACCACTTTGCATTCTTGCATTTCTTTTTCTTGGGGATGGTTTTAGTCACCACTTCCTTTACAATGTTACAAACCTGTGTTCATAGTTCTCCAGGCACTCTGTCTACCAGATCTCATCACTTGAATCAATTCATCACCTCCATTGTCTAATCATAAGGGATCTAATTTAGGTCATACCTGAATGGACTCGTGGTTTTCCCTACTTTCTTCAATTTAACCTGAGTTTTGCAATAAAGAGCTCATGATCTGAGCCACAGTCAGCTCCCAGTCTTGTTGTGCTGACTGTATAAAGCTTCTCCATCTTTGGCTGCAAATAAAATCAATCTGATTTCAGTATTGACCTCTAGTGATGTCCACGTGTAGAGTCGTCTCTTGTGATTTTGGAAAACAGTGTTTGCAATGACCAATGTGTTCTCTTGGCAAAATTCTGTTAGCCTTTGTCTTATTTCATTTTGTACTCCAAGGCTAAATTTGTCTGTTACTACAGGTATCAGTTGACTTCCTACTTTTGCATTCCAATAACATATGATGAAAAGGACATGAGTTATTTTTTGGTGTTTTCTAGATCTTATAGGTCTTCATATAACCTTTCAATTTCAGCTTCTTTGGCATTAGTGGTTGGGTTATAGACTTGGATTACTGTGATGTTGAATGGCTTGCCTTGGAAACAAACTGAGATCATTCTGTTGTTTTTGAGACTGCACTCAATTACTGTATACTGGACTGTTTTGTTGACTCTGAGGGCTATTCCATTTCTTTAAGGAATTCTTGCTCACAGTGGTAGGTTTAATGGTCATCTGAATTGAATTTTCTCATTCCCATTCATTTTAGTTCACTGATTCCTAAAATGTTAATGTTCACTCATGCCATCTCCTCCTTGACCACATCTAATTTACCTTGATTCATGGACCTAACCTTCCAGATTCTTATGCAATATTATTCTTTACAGCACTAGAGTTTACTTTCACCACCAGGCATTTCCAGAACTGAGTGTCATTTCTGCTTTGGCCAAGAATCTTCATTTTTTTCTGTATCCATTTCTTTTCTCTTCGCCAGTAGCATACTGTATGCCAACTGACCCGGGGGGCTCATCTTCCAGTGTCATATCTTTCTGTCTTTTTATACTGTTCATTGGGTTCTTAAGGCAAGAATACTGAAGCAGTTTGCCATTCCATTCTCCAATGCACCATGTTTTGCCAGAACTCTCTGCAGTGGCCCTTCTGTCTTGGCTGACCCTGCACAGGATGGCTAATAGCTACAATGAGTTACCCAAGAACGTGATCCATGTCATCACTATGGTTAGCTTTCATTTTGGAGGCTGTGGGATTGTAGTTCATGGTTCTTCTCTCTGCCCTCTGGTGATTGAGGATAAGAGGCTTGTGCAAGCTCTTGTTTTATTTGATTTCATCATGACTGTGTCCATCCTACCATCTTGTTGTGACCTCTCCTTTGTCTTTGGATGTAGCATATCTTTTTTGGTAGGTTCCAACATCCTCCTGTTGATGGCTATTCAATAGCTACTTGCAATTTTGGTGTTCTCACCAGAGAAGAGGTGTGCACATCCTACTTTGCCATCTTGATGATGCATGATTATTTTTTATGCTTGAGTAATATTCCATTGTACAAAGGTACCACATCTTCTTTATCCACTTATCAGTTGATGCACATTTAAGCTATTTCCATGTCTTAGTTATTGTGAATAGTACTGCTAGGAACATATCCGTGGCTCCAGCCTCAGTGTTTCTTGTTCTCTCCTCCTAAGCTCCTAAATGTTCTAGAGTGCTCCACTTTTAATTCTAGTTGTCTAATATTTTCACCAAAGTTGCAGTTACTTCCCAACTAAAGTCCTAAACCCCTCAAAGTCATTTATGAGAGCTGGAATAAACTTCTTCTGAACTTCTGTTAATTTTTGTATTTTCACTTCTTCCTCTGAAGCAGGAATATTCTTTTTTTTTTTTTCTAATTTTATTTTATTTTTAAACTTTACATAATTGTATTAGTTTTGCCAAATATCAAAATGAATCCGCCACAGGTATACATGTGTTCCCCATCCCGAACCCTCCTCCCTCCTCCCTCCCCATACCATCCCTCTGGGCCGTCCCAGTGCACCAGCCCCAAGCATCCAGCATCGTGCATCGAACCTGGACTGGCAACTCGTTTCCTACATGATATTTTACATGTTTCATTGCCATTCTCCCAAATCTTCCCACCCTCTCCCTCTCCCACAGAGTCCATAAGACTGTTCTATACATCAGTGTCTCTTTTGCTGTCTCGTACACCGGGTTATTGTTACCATCTTTCTAAATTCCATATATATGCGTTAGTATACTGTATTTATGTTTTTCCTTCTGGCTTACTTCACTCTGTATAATAGGCTCCAGTTTCATCCACCTCATTAGAACTGATTCAAATGTATTCTTTTTAATGGCTGAGTAATACTCCATTGTGTATATGTACCACTGCTTTCTTATCCATTCATCTGCTGATGGACATCTAGGTTGCTTCCATGTCTTGGCTATTATAAACAGTGCTGCAATGAACATTGGGGTACACGTGTCTCTTTCCCTTCTGGTTTCCTCAGTGTGTATGCCCAGCAGTGGGGTTGCTGGATCATAAGGCACTTCTATTTCCAGTTTTTTAAGGAATCTCCACACTGTTCTCCATAGTGGCTGTACTAGTTTGCATTCCCACCAACAGTGTAAGAGGGTTCCCTTTTCTCCACACCCTCTCCAGCATTTATTATTTGTAGACTTTTGGATTGCAGCCATTCTGACTGGTGTGAAATGGTACCTCATAGTGGTTTTGATTTGCATTTCTCTGATAATGAGTGATGTTGAGCATCTTTTCATGTGTTTGTTAGCCATCTGTATGTCTTCTTTGGAGAAATGTCTATTTAGTTCTTTGGCCCATTTTTTGATTGGGTCGTTTATTTTTCTGGAGTTGAGCTGTAGGAGTTGCTTGTATATTTTTGAGATTAGTTGTTTGTCGGTTGCTTCATTTGCTATTATTTTCTCCCATTCTGAAGGCTGTCTTTTCACCTTGCTAATAGTTTCCTTTGATGTGCAGAAGCTTTTAAGGTTAATTAGGTCCCATTTGTTTATTTTTGCTTTTATTTCCAATATTCTGGGAGGTGGGTCATAGAGGATCCTGCTGTGATGTATGTCAGAGAGTGTTTTGCCTATGTTCTCCTCTAGGAGTTTTATAGTTTCTGGTCTTACATTTAGATCTTTAATCCATTTTGAGTTTATTTTTGTGTATGGTGTTAGAAAGTGGTCCAGTTTCATTCTTTTACAAGTGGTTGACCAGATTTCCCAGCACCACTTGTTAAAGAGATTGTCTTTAATCCATTGTATATTCTTGCCTCCTTTGTCAAAGATAAGGTGTCCATATGTGCGTGGATTTATCTCTGGGCTTTCTATTTTATTCCATTGATCAATATTTCTGTCTTTGTGCCAGTACCATACTGTCTTGATAACTGTGGCTTTGTAGTAGAGCCTGAAGTCAGGAATATTCTTAAAGGCATCAAGAATGCTGAATTCTTTTCAGAAGGTTTTCAATTGATTTTACCCAGGTCCATCAGATTAATCACAATCTATGGAAACTAGACTTTATATGGCATTCATTTTTTAAATAATAATACTTAAAAGACAAAATTATTCCTTGCTCCATGGACTGAATGATGAATGTTGTGTTCAGTTCACTTCAGGCAATCAGTCATGTCTGACTTTAGTGACCCCATGGACTACAGCACGCCAGGCTTCCCTATCCACCACCAATGCCCGATGGTTGCTTAAACTCATGTCAATCGAGTCAGTGATGCCACCCAACCATCTCATTTGCTGTCATCCCCTTCTGCTCCTTCCTTCAATCTTTCCCAGCATCAGGGTATTTTCAAATGAGTCAGTTCTTCGCATCAGATGGCCAAAGTACTGGGGTTTCAGCTTCAGCATCAGTCTTTCCAATGAATATTCAGGACTGATTTCCTGTAGGATAGACTGGTTGGATCTCTTTGCAGTTTAAAAGCATCAATTCTTCAGTGCTCAGCTTTCTTTATAGTGCAATTCTCACATCCAAACATGACTATTGGAAAAACCATAGCTTTGACTAGATGGAAATTTGTTGGCAAAGTAATGTCTCTACTTTTTAATATGCTCTTTAGGTTTCCCATAGCTTTTCTTCCAAGAAGCAAGCATCTTTTAATTTCATGGCTGCAGTCACCATCTGCAGTGATTTTGGAGCCCAAGAAAATAAACTTTGTCACTGTTTCCATCATTTCCCCATGTATTTGCCCTGAAATGATGAGACAAGATGACATGATTTTTGTTTTTTGAATGTTGAGTTTTAAGCCAGCTTTTTCACTCTACTCTTTCACTTTCATCAGGAGGCTCTTCAGTTCCACTTCACTTTCTGCCATGAGGGTGGTGTCATCTGTGTATCTGAGGTTATTGATATTTCTCCTGGGAATCTGGATCCAGTTTGTGTTTCATCCACCTCAGGCATTTTGCATGATGTACTCTGCATATAAGTTAAATAAACAGGGTGGCAATATACAGGCTTGACATACTCCTTTCCCGATTTCAAACCAGTTTGTTGTTCCATGCCCAGTTCTAACTGTTGCTTGTTCACCTGCATACAAATGCCTCAGGAGGCAGGTATGGTGGTCTGCTCCTACCATCTCTTTAAGAATTTTCCGCAGTTTGTTTTCATCTACAGAGTCAAAGGCTTTGGCATAGTCAATAAAACAGAAGTAGATTTTTTTTCCGAAACTCTTTTGAAACTTGCTTTTTCTATGATCCAACAGATGTTGGCAATTTGATCTCTGGTTCCTCTGCCTTGGTAAATCCAGCTTGAACATCTGGAAGTTCATGGTTCATGTACTGTTGAAGCCTGGCTTATAAAATTTTAGCATTCTTCTGCTAGCATGTGAGATGAGTGCAATTGTGCAGTAGTTTGAGCATTCTTTGGTATTGCCTTTAATTGGAATTGGAAAGAAAACTGACTTTTTCCAGTCCTATGGCCACTTCTGAGTTTTCCAAATATGTTAGTATATACACGTACACAGCATCATCTTTTAGGATTTGAAATAGCTCAGCTGGAATTCCATCACCTCCACTAGCTTTGTTTGTAGTGATGCTTCCTAAAGCACACATGACTTCGCATTCCAGGGTGTCTGGCTCTAGGTGAGTGATCACACCATTGTGGTTATTGGATCATGAAGATTATTTTGCACAGTTCTTCTGTGTATTTTTGCCATCTCTTCTTAATATCTTCTGCTTCTGTTAGGTCTATACCATTTCTGTCATTTATTGTGCCTATCTTTGTATGAAATGTTCCCTCTGTATCTCTAATTTTCTTGAAAAAAATCTCTAGTCTTTCCCATTTTATTGTTTTCCTCTATTTCTCTGCACTGATCACTGAGGAAGGCTTTCTTTTTTTTTTTTTTTCTTCCAATTTTATTTTATTTTTAAAATTTACATAATTGTATTATTTTTGCCAAATATCAAAATGAATCCGCCACAGGTATACATGTGTTCCCCATCCCGAACCCTCCTCCCTCCTCCCTCCCCATACCATCCCTCTGGGCCGTCCCAGTGCACCAGCCCCAAGCATCCAGCATCATGCATCGAACCTGGACTGGCAACTCGTTTCCTACATGATATTTTATATGTTTCATTGCCATTCTCCCAAATCCTCCCACCCTCTCCCTCTCCCACAGAGTCCATAAGACTGTTCTATACATCAGTGTCTCTTTAGCTGAGGAAGGCTTTCTTATCTCTCCGTGCTATTCTTTGGTACTCTGCATTCAAATGGGTATATCTTTCCTTTTCTCCTTTGCCTTTAGCTCTCATCTTACCTCAGCTATTTGTAAGCCCCCCTCAGGCAACCATTCTGCCTTTTTGCATTTTTTTTTCTTGGAGATGGTATTGATTTTGCCCCTGTAAAATATTGCAAACCTCTGTCCATACTTATTCAGGCACTCTGTCTATCAGCTCTAATTCCTTGAAACTATTTGTCACTTCCACTGTATAATCTTAGGGGATTTGATTGAGGTCATACCTGAATGGTTTAGTGGTTTTACTGACTTTCTTCAAGTCTGAACTTCGCAATAAGGAGTTCATAATCTGAGCCACAGTCAGCTCCCTGTCTTGTTTTTGTTGACTGTATAGTTCAGTTCAGATCAGTTCAGTTGCTGAGTCGTGTCTGACTCCTTACGATCCCATGGACTGCAGCATGCCAGGCCTCTCTGTCCATCGCGAACTCTGAGAGTTTACTCAACCTCCCGTCCATTGAGTCGGTGATGCCATCCAACAGTCTCAGTCTCTGTCATCCCCTTTTCCTGCCTTCAATCTTTCCCAGCATCAGGGTCTTTTCAAATGAGTCAGTTCTTCGCATCAGGTAGACAAAGAGTTGGAGTTTCAGCTTTAGCATCAGTCCTTCCAATGAATATTCAGGACTGATTTTGTTCAAGATGGACTGATTGGATCTCCTTGCAGTCCAAGGGACTCTCAAAGTTTTCTCTAACATCACCATTTAAAAGAATGAATTCTTCAGTGCTCAACTTTCTTTATAGTCCTACTCTCACATCCAAACATGACTACTGGAAAAATCATAGCTTTGACCAGATGGACCTTTGTTGGCAAAGTAATGTCTCTGCTTTTTAATATTCTGTCTAGGTTGGTCATAACTTTTCTTCCAAGGAACAAACGTCTTTTAATTTCATGGCTGCAGTCACCATCTGCAGTGATTTTGGAGCCCCCCAAAATAAAGTTTGTCACTATTTCCACTGTTTTCCCGTCTATTTGCCATGAAATGATGGGGCCAGATGCCATGATATTAGTTTTCTGAATGTTGAGCTTTAAGCGAACTTTTTTACTCTTCTCTTTCACTAAAGAGACTCTTTAGTTCTTCTTCACTTTGTGCCATAAGGGTGGTATCATCTGTATATCTGAGGTTATAGATATGTCTCCTGACAATCTTGATTCCACCCTGTGCTTCATCCGGCCAAGGGTTTCTATTGATGTATTCTGCATAGAAGTTAAATAAGCAGGGTGACAATATACAGCCTTGACAGACTCCTTTCCTTATTTGGAACCACTCTGTTGTTCCATGTCCAGTTCTTACTGTTGCTTCCTGACCTGCATACAGCTTTCTTAAGAGGCAGGTCAGGTGGTCTGATAGTACCATCTCTTTAAGAATTTCCACAGTTTGTTGCGGTCCACACAGGCAAAGGCTTTGGCATAGTCAATAAAGCAGAAATAGATGTTTTTTGGGAACTCTCTTGCTTTTTCGATGATCCAACAGATATTGGCAATTTGATCTCTGGTTCCTCTGCCTTTTACAAATCCAGCTTGAATATATGGAAGTTCACAGTTCACGTACTGCTGAAGCTTGGCTTGGAGAATTTTGAGCATTACTTTACTAGGGTGTGAGATGAGTGCAATTGTGCGGTAGTTTGCACATTCCTTGACACTGCCTTTCTTTGGGATTGGAATGAAAACTGACATTCTCCAGTCCTGTGGTCACTGCTGAAGTTTCCAATATTGCTGGCATATTGAGTGCAACACTTTCGCAGCATATTCTTTAAGGATTTGAAATAGCTCAACTGGAATTCCATCACCTCCACTAGTTTTGTTCGTAGTGATGCTTCCTAAGGCCCACTTGACTTTGCATTCCAGGATGTTGGCTCTAAGTGATGGTCACACCATAGTGATTATCTAGGTCATGAAGGTCTTTTTTTGTACAGTTCTTCTGTGTATTCTTGCCATCTCTTCTTAATATCTTCTGTTTTTGTTAGGTCCATACCATTTCTGTCCTTTTTTGTGCCCATCTTTGTATGAAATGTTCCCTTGGTATCTTTAAGTTTCTTAACGAGATTTCTAGACTTTCCCATTCTATTGTTTTCCTCTATTTCTTTGCAGTGATCATTGAGGAAGGCTTTCTCATCTCTCCTTGCTACGTTTTGGAACTCTGCATTCAAATGGGTATATCTTTGGCTGTAAAGAATATAATCAATCTGATTTCTGTATTGACCATCTGGTGATGTCCATGTGTAGAATCTTTTCTTGTGTTGTTGGAAGAGGGTGTTTGCTATGACCAGTGGGTTCTCTTGGCAAAGCTCTGTTAGCCTTTGACCTGCTTTGTTTTGTACCTCAAGGCCAAACTTGCCTGTTTTTCCAGGTGTTTCTTGACTTTCTGCTTTTGCATTCCAGTCCTATAGGATGAAAAGGACATCTTTTTGGGTGTTAGTTAGAAGGTCTTTTAGGTCTTCATAGAACCATTCAACTTCAGCTTCTTCAGCATTAGTGGTTGGGGCATATACTTGAATTACTGTGATACTGAATGGTTTGCCTTGGAAGCAAACAGAGATCATTCTGTCATTTTTGAGATTGCACCCTAGTACTGCATTTCAGACTATTTTGTTGACTATGAGGGATACTCCATTTCTTCTAAGGATTCTTGCTCACAGTAGTAGATATCATGGTCATCTGAATTAAATTTGCCCTTTCTGGTCCATTTTAGTTCACTGATTCCTAAATGTTGATGTTCACTCTTGCCATCTCCTGCTTGACCACTTCTAATTTTCCTTGATTCATATACCTAACATTCCAGGTTCCTATGCAATATAGCTCTTTACAACATCAGACTTTACTTCCATCACTAGTCACATCCACAACTGGGCCTTGTTTCATTTTGGTTCCATCTCTTCATTCTTTCTGGAGTTATATCTCCACTCCTCTCCAGTAGCATATTGAGCACCTACCAACCTGGGGAGTTCATCTTTAAGTGCTATATCTTTTTGCCTTTTCATACTATTCATGGGGTTCTCAAGGCAAGAATACTGAAATGTTTGCTATTCCCTTCTCCATTGGACTACATTTGTCAGAACTCTCCACCATGACCCATTTGTCTTGGGTGGCCCTACATGCTGTGGCTCATAGTTTCATTGAGTTAGACAAGGCTGTGGTCCATATGATCAGTTTGATTAGTTTTCTATGATTGTAGTTTTAATTCTGTCCTCCTCTGAATGATAAGGATAAAAGGCTTATGGAAGCTTCCTGATGGGAGAGACTGACTGTGGGGGAAACTGGGTCTTGTTTAGATGAGTGGGGCCATGCTCAGTAAATCTTTAATCCAATTATCTGTTCAATGTTGTGTTAGCAGGCATGAAAACAACATTAATCTCATTGTACACCTTCATATGAGTTCTTGGGTAACCAGGTGCACTGTCAGCAATAATATTTTGAAGAGATCTTTTTGTCTGGGTACTAGGTCTCACAGTGGGCTTAAAATATACAGAAAACCAAGGTGCAGACAGCTGTGCTTTCATCCAGGCTTTGTTGTTCCATTTAGTATAAGACACAGGCAGAGTAGATTTAGCATAATTCTTAAAGGCCCTAGGAGTTCTGGAATGATAAATGGAACTGGCTTCAGTTTAAGGTCACCAGCTGTATTAGCCCCTAACAAGAGTGTCAGTCAGTCAGTCTGTCATTTGAAGCTTTGAAGCCAGGATTTGATTTCTCCTCTCAGTTATGAAAGTCCTATATGGCATCTTTTTCCAATATAAAACTATTCATCTATGCTGATAATCTGTTGTTTAGTGTAGTGTTTAATTATCTTAGTTAGATCTCCTGGATAACTTGTGGCAGATTTATATATGAGCACTTGCTGGTTCACCTTGTACTTTTACATTATGTGTTGATGTGTTCACTGGAGAATCACTTTTAATTTCCTTCAAGAACTTTTCAATTATATTCAAATTTTGGTTAACCTTTTGGCACAAAAGACCTGACTTTCAACCTACCTCAGTTTTTGGCATGCCATCCTCACTAAATTTAATTTTTTCTATCTTTTAAAGTGAGAGACCTGAGAATTTTCCTTTCACTTAAACACTTATATGTTGTTACAGGATTATCAACTGACCTAACTTCAAACTGTCGTGTTTCAGGGAATAGGAAAGCCTGAGGGGGAAAACAAAAATGGGAAAATGGCAGGTTGGTACAGCAGTCAGAACACACACAACACTTAGCTTATCATCTTATATAGGTATGATCGTGGCACCCTCCAAGCAATTACAGCAGTAATGTCAAAGATCACTGACCATATGTCACCATAGCAAATATAATAATAATAAAAATTTTGAAATACTGTGAAAGTTATGAAAATGTAACTCAGAAACTTGAAGTAAGCAAATATTATTGGAAAAATAGTACTGACAGACTTGTTTGAAACAAGGTCCCACAAACCTCTGATTTGCAAAAAAACACAGTAGTTGCAAAGTATGATAGAGTGAAGCCCAATAAAACACAGTATATCTATATACCAGATTTTCTTTATCCATTCATCTATTAGTGGACACGTAGGTTGTTTCCATATCTTGGCTACTGTAAATAATTCTGCAATGCAGATTTCTTTTTAACATAACTTATTTTATTTCCTTTGGATATATATTTAGAAATGGAATTGCTAGATCACATACTAGCTTTATTTTTACATTTTTGAGGAAACTCCATACTGTTTTCCAGTGTAGCAGCTATACCAATTTACGTCCTCCAAAATAGTTCACAAAGTTCCCTTTACTCCATGTCTTTCCCAGCTCTTACTGTTGTGGTTGTTCAGTCGTTAAGTCATGTCCAGTTCTTTGTGACCACCTGCCTTTTTCATAAAAGTCATTCTAATAGGTGTGAATGACTAATATCTCATTGTGGTTTGATTTTCATTTCTCTGATGATTAGAGAAATTTTAATGTACTTATTAGCCATTTGTACGTCTTATTTGGGAAAATGTCTACTCTGACTCTCTCCCCATTTTTTAATTAGACTGTTTGGTTTTATTGCTCTTGAAGTGGATGAGATTTTATATACATATTTTTTTATATTAGCCCCTTAGCAGGCATGTGACATATTAATATTCTCTCCCATTCCATACATTGCCTTTTCATTTTGTTGATGGCTTCATGTACTATGCAGAAACTTTTTCTTTAATGAAGTCCCACTTGTTTATTTTGTTGCATTACCTTTTGGTAATTATCAACACCTATCTCTAGGAATTTACCTCTATGTTTTCTTCTAGGAGTGTTACAGTTTCAAGGCTTCCATTCAAGTCTTTAACCCTTTTTGAGTTGGTTTATATGGTTTAAGGGAGTTGCCCAGTTTCATTCTCTCATATGTGACTGTCCAGTTTTCCCAACAAGATTTATTGAAATTATCCTTTTTCCCACTGTATATTCTAGGTTCCATCATCATAAATCAATTAAACTTATAGCTATGTGTTTATTTGTGGGCTCTGGTTGTGTTGATTAGTCTACTGTCTGTTTTTATGCCAATACTATACTATTTCAAGTATGATAGCTTTGTAATACATTTTGAAATCAGGGAGCATGATGCCTCTAGCTTTGTTATTCTCTCTCAAAACTGCTTTTACTAGTTGGGTCTTACATGGTTTCATAGAAATTTTAGGATTGCTTATTCTAATTCTGTGGAAAATGCCATTGGAATTTGATAGAGATTTCGTTAAATCTGTATATTGCTTTGTTAGTATGGACACTTTATAACAATGCTAATTTTTCCAACTCACAAGCACAAAATATCTTTCCATTTATTCTTATCCTCTTTAATTTTCTTTTAAGAGCTTTATACCTTTCAGTGAATAAGTGTATCACCTCTTTAGTTAAATTTACTCCTAGGTATTTTATCCTTTTTGATGCAACTATAAATGAGATTGTTATTAATTTTTCTTTCTGACAGTTCCTCATTAGTGGAAGTTTGTGTTTGACCTAACAACTGGGCACCATAGCCTAGCCAACTTAACATATAAAATCAATCATCACAGCAATCTGTCCTCCATTTAATTACTTTAGCAATTTTGTTAAAAGTTAGTTGGGCATATTTATGTATGTCTATTCCTCAATTCTGTATTTTGTCCCATTAATCTGTCTCTCTGACAATATTACACAATCTTGATTACTGTTACTGTATAATAAGCTTTGATATGAGGTAGAGTCATTCCTCCTACTTCATTCTCTTTAAATAATGTTTTAGCTAATTTTTCCTTCGCCATTCTATATTGTATGTCTACACTATAGATTTATGTATAAATTTATGTAAGTCTACAAAAAGTCTTGCTATGGATTGGTCAAACCTTGGAATGTATTAAGCCTAAAATAACAATTTTAAAAGAGTTGTCATCTTATTTTGTTGAGTTTTCTAATACATGAACATACTATGTCTCTCCATTTATTAGGTCATCATTGATATCTTCCAACATTTTGCAGTGCATACAAATTTTGTACAGATTTTATAGGTTTATAACTATTTCATTTTCTAGAATGATTGTAACTGGTATAGATTTAATTTTGGTTTTCAAGTGTCCACTACAAATATAAAGAAATATATTCATTTATGTATGTCGAACTCATATTTTGAGACTAAATTCAACTCACTTATTAGTTCTAGGAGTCTTTGCACTATTTCATAAAGATTTAAATGTATATAATCATATTAGATGCAAATAAAAGATAGTTTTATTTCTTCCTTCTGATACGAATGTCTTTACTTTCCTTTTCTTACCTTATTGCACTAGCTAGAACATCCAGTAATATCTTGAATAGCAGATGAGTGTATACATCTTTGCTCTGTTACAAATCTCAAGGGAATGCATTCTATGCTTTATCATTAAGTATAATAACAACTCTAGAACTTTTTGCAGATTTTTAAAAACTCAAGTTGACTTAGATCTCCCTATATTCCAAGTTTTTGAAGCATTTATCATGAAAAGATGGCTGAAGTTTGTGAAATATTTTTTCTACATAAATTGATACTATCATGGGATTTTTCCATCTTTTACCTGTTAATATGATGAGTTACAATAATGATTTTTTAATATTGAACCAGCCTTGCAACATCAAAGTAAATTATTTGATCATGGTATTAAATTTTTGTTGCCATGCTGTGCTGAGCTTAGTCACTCAGTTGTGTCCTATTCTTTGCGGCCCCATGGACTATAGCCCACAGGGTTCTCTGTCCATGTGGATTCTCCAGCAAGAATGCTAGGGTGGGTTGCCATGCCCTCCTCCAGAGGATCTTCCCAACCCAGGTATCGAACCCAGGTCTCCTGCATTGCAGGCAGATTCTTTACCATCTGAGCCACCAAGGAAACCCATGAATAGTAGAATGGATAGAATACCCCTTTCCCTTCTCCAGGGCATCTTCCTAACCCAGGGATCAGCCCATGGTCTCCTGCATTGCAGGTGGATTCTTTACCAGCTGAGCTACCAGGGATATTGCTAAATTATTTTTTCTAATATATAGTTAATAATTTTTTCATCCATATTCATGTTGAATATTGGGTTGTAGCTTTGTTTTGTATTGTTCTGATTCTTTGATCAGTTTTGGTATAACAGTAATACTGGTTCCATAAAATTAGATGGTAAGTGTTTTGTATTTTCTGGAAAAGGTAGCACACAATTTATGTTAACTTTTTCACTTTCACTTTTTTAACATTTGGTAGAATTAAGGATACAAAACTAATTACCTATCAGCTTAAAAGTATAGATGATGTTTTACTTTGGTTGAAAAAATATATGATTATATAAAGATTGTGGATTACTGACTCTCACCAGTGACCATGTTAAAAAAGCTTGATCTATTGCTGAAAAGCTTAGCCCCTCCTGATTATTCAATTTAGGTCATTGTCATCTCTTATCACAGATTTTTCAAACAGCTGGATTTTACCCAGCTATTCACTCATTCATCAGTTCAGTTCAGTTCAGTTCAGTTGCTCAGTCGTGTCCGACTCTTTGCGACCCCATGAATTGCAGCACGCCAGGCCTCCCTGTCCATCACCATCTCCTGGAGTTCACTCAAACTCACGTTCATTGAGTCAGTAATGCCATCCAGCCATCTCATCCTCTGTCATCCCCTTTTCCTCCTGCCCCCAATCCCTCCCAGCATCAGGATCTTTTCCAACGAGTTAACTCTTCGCATGAGGTGACCTAATTCACGCCAGAGCAAAGAGTAAGGCAGTACCAAATTCAGAGGTGTGTGAAATTCTTAATAATATTCAATAAAGACCCTTCATTTTCATTTTCCACACTAATTATGCAGCTGATCCAGTCTTAGGGAGATAGAGAGGACTACAGTAGCACAGAAGGGGTACCTAATATAATCAAGGGGCTCAGAAAATGTTTCTACATAAAAAAAGCTATGCTGAGTTTTAAAAGCTGCATCAAGTCTTAGATTGATGTTCACTCTATATTTTCACTGACTAGCAGTTCTCTTTACCATTAATTTAGAATTTTACCTTATTATCTATTTACAGGCATAGTTCATTAGTTATAAAAGCCCCACATGTATTTTAAGTTAAAAGAGAAACATACGCAGCCAGCCTCTGGGTTCAAGCATAATTCATGAAGAAAAGGCACTGGATAGAAGAAGTAAATAAGCCTGGGAGGAAAATATGATTACCTCAAAGAGCTGGGTCTAGGTGTCAAAAAAGAGCCAGTACTAGAGTGTCACTGCAAAGATAATTGCTAAACACATTAATTTTATCAACATATCCATTTTTTAAAGTCAGGCATCATTTCAAGTGTTGAAGAAGCCAAGATAATAACAGTAATAAATAATGACAATAGTAATGCATTAATATCTAAGAGTTATTGGTGCTTATTATATGCCAGTATTAGCACATTAAATCCTCACCATGCTCAATTTTACAGAAAAATAAATAAGAAATCAGGAAGTTTCACTCCCTAATATAAAGTAGTTAATAATACAAGAGGGAAAGTGGCACATGAACCATCAATTACATCATGCAGTAGCCATGCTGTGCTAACATGAGCAATGAAAGCTCTTGGGCACACAGTCTGGAAGTAAGGAGAAAATTCTCAGAAGAGAAAAGATTTTATCTATATCATAAAAGATTTTTTAGATTGGCAAAGTGAGAATTAAGAGAAAGGTCTTCCATATAGAAGGGGCAGCATGAATAATAAATGAATCATAAAGGATTAATCTCAAGTTTCTAGTTTAATTAATCAAGTAAACAGGGCTATAATAAACTGAAAATGACTGAAAGCTAATACAGACTTTAGGGAAAGTTGTTGTTCAGTACTGCAATGGAGGTGTCTGACAGGCAGCTGAAAAGATGGATGAGGGTGAAACTAGAGTTCAAAATCAAAGCATCATGAGAATTTAGTTTGTCAATGTACAGAAGCTACAAGCAAGCTAGCTGAAATCCAAAGGTGAATGAAAAATAAAGCAGGTTCCAAGCCGTATGGGCCACTTCAGGTTTAAAAAGGAGCATAATAAGAGTTTCTAACAGTTAGTCTGATTAAACACTAAAGCTTTCTCTACACATTCAGAAAAATCAAAGCCTGTAAAAGTTTCAGTGCCCTTTCTCTTGATTTTATGGCTTTTGTTCTGCCAAAACAAGGCTTAGACTACTCATGAAACTTTGCATGAAATTTAAATATCAGTCTCTCATTCCTTTGGCAGTAAATCAGCCAAACAGCCAATAGCTTTAAGACTCATCTAGCCTAAGATGTTCTGTTTCTAGTACCCAGAGTTTTATTTGCATAAGGATCTTTTTCACTTTATACATCTGTGTTTAATTTATATTGCAATGGCAATATCTATAAGTTTATATCACAATAAGTTTCCGGTCTAAATTTGGGTCTTTTTTAATTGTTAAGCACTTAAAAACCACACACAAATAGTTAAAAACAACAACAACAACATAAAATTCCTCAATGTGAAGCTCATAAGGGAGTTCTCTCTCATGAACAAGTAATCATGTCATATCACATCCTATAACACTGATGCTAAAGTACAGTGGATGGTGAAATATAACTACCCTATTCCACAGCTAACTTTACACTCTTAAGGAAACACAAAGATGTTTTGCTTTGTATTAAGTGGCACTCTGTGACTTATTGTTTTTACCACTTATTTCACTATAAAATTGAAGCTTTGGGCTCATATCAAGTTTGTGATACTTATTTGACTGAGGTGAGTTTTTCCTTTTCCAGGTTGTCTCTAAGGACCAGATCAAGTATCGTCTTTTCTTCGTAGTCTTTCTTCATCTAGTCAACTAGAAGTAATAAACATTTATAATACCTTACTTATATTACTAGTACTAAACTTATTATTTCACATATTGGTTTACAATTTCTTATATATCTGATTCATCTTCATTTCTAGAGTGCATGCTCTGTAAGTACAAAAAGAGACTGCCTTATGTAAATGCCTTTGGTTCACCAAAATGTTTGTCGAATAAATGAAACTACTCTCCCTAGCCACACTCTCATTTTTAATTAACCATTCAGTTATTTGTTTATCCAATAAAAAACACTGCAACAATGTTCAACAATGGTTAGAAAATCGCTTGAGCTGAACCGTAAATATAAAATTTAGCCAGTGAGTATTAGGATCCAAAAAGATAATTGAGTTTAGTCATAACGTTTACCCTCCTTAGAAAATTTATTACTAAACCAAATTCATATTCTGAATGCTTGTTTGCTTACCAGTTTATGTTTCTCTTACTAAAATGTATGCCATACAATGCATTAGGACAGGATCTTTTTCATTTTTGCAATTATATTTTTAGTGCTTAATATAGTGTTTAACATATACAGGTCTTTAATAAATACCTCTTGAAAAAATTTAAGAAATATTTTACAAAAGTCAACGATATGTTAGACACTTTACTACATGTTTATTATTTAATTTCAAATGAAACCAATAAATGTAATTATTTCATTCAATTTAAAAACCACTGCTTTGAAGTAATAGTATTTAATTATGCAAAATGAAGCTCAGAGAGATTAAGTAACTAGCTGATAATCAACAACCAGTTAGTAATTACTAAGCTTAAATTTAATTCAGGACTGTTTGATTTCACTCTCCCTCACACATTGTAGTCTCCCAAGCAAAGCACTCATTGTATACATAGATAAGTTCAGTAGGAGAAAGTACCTGAACTTATTTACTCCTAACTTTCTCCACTCTTTTGTAGCAGAATTGGGCATTAGGCACATTCAATCAACTGATGAAAATATTTTTTTCAATAAATTAGTTATATCAAATACAAGGAAGAATAAGTTACATACCCTGAATGCTGACTTAAAGCTCAACATTCAGAAAACTAAGATCATAGCATCCAGTCCCATCACTTCATGGCAAATAGATTGGGAAACAGTGGAAACAGTGTCAGACTTTATTTTGGGGGGGCTCCAAAATCACTGCAGATGTTGACTGCAGCCATGAAATTAAAAGATGCCTACTCCTTGGAAGAAAAGTTATGACCAACCTAGACAGCATATTAAAAAGCAGAGACATTACTTTGCCAACAAAGGTCCGTCTAGTCAAGGCTATGATTTTTCCAGCAGTCTTGTATGAATGTGAGAGTTGGACCATAAAGAAAGCTGAGCACCAAAGAACTGATGCTTTTGAACTGTGGTGTTAGAGAAGACTCTTGAGAGTCCCTTGCACTGCAAAGAGATCCAACCAGTCCATCCTAAAGGAGATCAGTCGTGGGTTTTCATTGGTAGGACTGATGTTGAAGTTCAAACTCCAATATTATGGCTACCTGATGCGAAGAACTGACTCGTTGGAAAAGACCCTGATGCTGGGAAAGATTGAAGATAGGAGGAGAAGGGGATGACAGAGGATGAGATGATTGGATGGCATCACCGACTCAATGGATATGAGTTTGAGTAAACTCTGGGAGTTGGTGATGGACAGGGAGGCCTGGCGTGTTGCAGTCCATGGGGTCGCAAAGAGTTGGACACAACTAATGACTGAGCTGAACTGAATCCTGAACTTAACACAGTTTTTTATTGAAACATTTTTTTAAACATGACAAAATAAATATTGTTAGATCATCAAATGTTATATTTTATAGATTAATGTTTTACCTTTGAGAGAAAGGAGGGAAAAGAATAAAACAGAAAAGAAAATGCTATCATATTTGGTTATTATCTATCTAGTACATATATAAACTAGTGTTTCACTGAATGAGACACATTTAACAATACAATGTTTCCAAATGTTGAAGAGAAAATTCCTGATCTATATAAATTCACATTAGTTTATAAACTACAAATTACACCCAATTTAGAAAAATTTACTATAATCAACAGTTTCTGCTGGCACATAATAGGATATCAATTTGAAATGCAATTATTTTACATACTTATTAAAATATAATTGAGTAGAGTAACAGAATCAAAGAGACAAAAGTAATCTTGGTATAAAATTGGGTTTGGACACTTATTTTTGAAAGTTAAACGTTGCTTGCCAAAAGTCTTTATTTCAGACATTGACAAATAGGCAACCAGCAAAGCTGCCAAGATACTTGCATTACAGGAGACAAAAATATGAATGGGAAACTGTAGTTAAATGAAAATTAGAGCACACCTTAGTGAAGATGCAAAACAACTAGCATGAGGGTCAAGAAGCCTGAGCTACAAGCTCAGCTCTGCCATAAACTCGATGAAAGATCTTGAATGACTCATTTCTTCATTCTGAAATTCAGAATTCCTCAAAAAATTCTTTTTTTATATAAAAGAAAATATATAAAGTTTAAAAGATAAAGACATTCTAGGAAAAAGGCATTCTAGGAAAAAATGGATATAGAAACTAAAAAGCAAAATGAATACAACATACTAAGAAAATGTTAAGTTGGCTTAATGGCTGGATTGGTGACTTTCAGCTAGTTACATCTCTGCTATGAGTTTCATTTTTCTTACCTAATAATAAAACTTACTTCATAGTTTTACTGTATAGATTAGTAAATAAATAAATAAATGGAAATCTAATAAAGTCCTTATACAACTACATATTTTTAGTTAAAGAGAATCACTATGTTACTCTAAGAATATAATTTTATATGATAATAAACATGCAGGATACAGATATGAGGAAACAGTCACTAAGGCCACTCTTAACTCTGAAGTTTTATGATGCTAAGCTTTGCTTTCAGAGTTGCAGAGGCATTTGAAAAAATTCAATATTTATTCAGGCTAAAAACTATAAGTAAATTAAGACTGGAAGGAAGTGTCCTCAATTTAATAAGAACATTTACCAAAAAAAAAAAAAGAAAAAGAAAAATCCTACAACCAACAACATTAACAGTGGTAAAAGACTAGGTGCTTTCCCCTAAAACTGAGAATAAGGCAATCAGGTCCACACCTACCCCTTCAATTCAATACTGTGTCATAGGTCATGTCTGGTGTAATAAAATAAGAACAAAACAAGAAAAATACAAATTCATTCAGATATAAACCATCTCTATTCCTAGACAACAAAATTGTTTGGCAAAACTAATACAATATTGTAAAGTTTAAAAATAAAATAAAATTAAAAAATAAATAAATAAAAAATAAAATACAAATGTAAAAAAAAATCTCAAATTGACAAATAAGCTGCTAAAAATGTAATACATGAGTTCAGCAAGTATGCAGAATATAAAGTCAGTGTTCTATTACTATAGACTAACAGTGAACAATTAGCAACTTGAATGTTTTAAAATAATATAATTTATAATAGCAACAAAGAGAAAGGAAATACTTAGGCATAAATATAACAAAATATATGTGATATATGAATGATGGAAAAAATCCTAAAAACAAACAAACAAGATACAAATAAATGGAGAAGTAGACATTGTTTCTGGATTGAAAGAAACAACAGCATTAAAAGTCAAGATGTCAAACTCTCCTACATATGTAAAGATTCAACACAATTTCAATCAAAATCTGAACAAGATAGCAAGGGTTTTTTTAGAAATCCATAAACTTATCCTAAAATTTATATGTAAAAGGAGCTAGGATAACCAAAAATAGGTTTTTAAATGATAAAAAATAGTTGGAAGACTTATACCATCTTATTTTAGGACTTACTATAAAACTACAGAAATCAAGATGGTGTGGAGTTGGAGAAACAGTGGTCATATAGTTCAGTCAAACAGAACAGAGCCGAAATGTAGTCCAACATGTACATGGCCAATTGATTTTAAATAAAGATAAAAAATAATCCAATAGAAAAAGGGAAATCTTCTAAACAGATGGTATCGAAATAATTAGAAATTCATATGCAAAATATATATTTTTAAAAAAATCTCAATCCATAGTAGATGCCATATATAAATATTAATTTTAAATGGAACATAAAATCTCAACAAATGAAACATAACAGAAATTATATCAAGCATTTTTTCTGACCAAAATAGTATGAAACTAGAAATCAATTATGAAAGGTAAAAGAAGAAAACAAAAACACATGGAAATTAAATAACCCATGCTACTAAAAACCAATGGTTCATTGAAGAAATCAAAGAAGTAGTCAGAAAATATCATGAGATAAGTGAAAATAAGACAAAACTTTCAAAATTTATGGGACACAGCAAAATCAATTCTAAGAGGAAAGTTTAAAGCAACACAAGCCTACCTCAAGAAACAAGAAAAATATCAAACAAACAACCTAACCTACCATCCACAGGAATTTAAAAAATAAAGTCTGAAGTCAGCAGAACTAAGAAAATAATAAAGATCAGAGAGAAAATAAATAAAACACAAACCAAAAAATCAATAGTAATAATCAATAAAATCAAGAGCGGAATTTATAAAAAGAAAAGCAAAATCAATCAGCAATTAGCCAGGCTCATGCTTGGGGCTGGTGCACTGGGATGACCCAGAGGGATGGTACGGGGAGGGAACAGGGAGGGGGGGTTCAGGATGGGGAACATGTGTACAACTGTGGCAGATTCATGGTGATGTATGGCAAAACCAATAAAATATTGTAAAGTAATTAACCTTTTATTTTAAAAATAAATAAATTTATTTTAAAAATAAATAAATAAAAGAGAAAAGACCCAACTAAAAATGAAACAAAGGAGGGAAAACTGCAATCAAAACTAAAGAGATACAAAAAAAAATCATAAGAGAATAACATGAACATTTACAACAACAAATTGGACAAGCTAAAGAAGTGAATAAATTTCTAGAAATACAAAATCTTCCAATGCTGAATCAGGTAGAAATAGACAATCTGAATAGGTCAATCACTAGTAGTGAAATTGAATTTGTAATCATAAAACTCCCAGCAAACAAATGTCCAAGACTGGAGAGCATCACACTAGAATTTTACCAAACATATAAAGAAGAACTTTTATCTACCCTCCTCAAACTATTACAAAAAACTGACGAGGAGGGAACATTCTGAAATTCAATCTATGAGACCACCATTACCCTGACACGAAAACCAGGCAATGACACCACAAAAAAATGAATATTACTAAAGGACAATATCTCTATTAAATATAGAGGCAAAAACCCTCAACAAAATATTAATAAACTTAATTCAACAATATTTAAAAAGGATCATACACCATGATCAAGCAGGGTTTATTCTAGGAATGCAAGGATGGTCCAACATCTGCAAATCACCAATTTAACAAAAAGGATAAGAACCACTTGATCATCTCAATAGATACGGAAAAAGCATTTGAAAAATTCAGCAACATTTATGATAATAACTCCAACCAAAGTAGGTACAGATGGAAAATATCCTATCATAATAAAGGCCATTAATGACAAACTCACAGATAATATCATATTTAATGGGAAAAGGTGAAATCAGATGTAAGACAAGAATACCCACTTTTGCAACTTCCATTTGATATAGTTTTGGAAGTCCTAGCCACAACAATCAGAAAAGAAAGAAAAAAAATAGCATTAAAATCGGAAGGGAAGAAGTAAAACTGTCACTATCTGCCTATGACACCATACTATATATAGAAAACCCTAATTTTTCCACCTAAAACTATTTGAACTAATAAATGACTTCAGTAAATTTTCAGAAAATAAAATTAATATATAGACATCTGCTGCTTTTGTATGCACTAACAATAAACTATAACAAAGACAAAGTAAATCTCACTTTAAATCACATCAAAAAGAGTAAGATATCTAGGAAGAAACTTAGTCAAGGAGGTGAAAAACCTGTACTCTGAAAATTATTTTAAAAATATTAAGAAAACTGAAGACAATACAAAGGAATAAAAACATGTCCTACAGTCATGGATTGGAAGAATTAATATTATTAAAATGTCCATTCTATCCAAAGCAATCTACAGTCTTAATGCAATCCTTATCAAGATACCATTAATAATTTTCACAGAACCAAAATAATTAATCCTAAAATTCATATGGAATCACAAAAGACCCTGATTTGCAAAAGGAATTTGAAGGATAAAGAACAAAGCTGGAAGTATCACATCCCCTGACTTAGACTATGCAAAACCTACAGTAATCAAAATAGTACTGCACTGGCACAAATACAGACATATACATCAACTAACAAAATAGAGAGCCCAGAAGTAAATCCACTCACTTATGGACAACTGGGGCTTCCCTAGTGGCTCAGAGGGTACAGCGTCTGCCTGCAATGCGGGAGACCTAGGTTTGATCCCTGGGTTGGGAAGATACCATGGAGAAGGAAATGGCACCCCACTCCAGAACTCTTGTCTGGACAATCCCATGGACGGAGGAGCCTGGTAGGCTACAGTCCATGGGGTTACAAAAAGTTGGACGCGACTGAGACTTTACTTCACTCACTTTATGGTCAATTAGTAGTAGTGTTAGTTGCTCGGTCATGCCCGACTCTTTGCGACCCCACGGACTGTGGTCCACCAGGCTCCTCTGTCCATGGGGTTCTCCAGGCAAGAATACTGGAGGGGGTTGCCATTTCCTTCTAAATTAATATACTACAAATGAAGCTAGAATATATAATGGAGAAAACACAGTCTTTTTAATAAGTGGGACTAGGAAAACTGGCCAGTGCGATCTTAGAGAATGAATTTAGAAAATTTTCTCATACCAAATACAAGAATAAACACAAAATAAATTAAAGACCTATATATAAGACTGGAAACCATACAACTCCCTGAAGAAAACACAAACAGAACACTTTGGTATATCATAGCAATATTTTTTTGGATCTCTCTCCTAAGGCCAAAAAAGCAAGAACAGAAATCAACAAAAGGGACCAAATTAAACTTAAAAACTTATATACAACATATATAAGCAACATACACAACTCAATATTAAAAAGATAATCAATCAAAAAAAAAATGGGTAGAAGACCTGAAAAGACATTTTTCCAAAGAAGACATACCAAAGGCTAATAGACACATGAAGAGATGCTCAACATTACTAATAACCAGACTTCCCTGGTGGCTCAGACGGTAAAGCATCTGCCTACAATGCGGGTGACCCAAGTTCAATCTAATAACCAGGGAAATGCAAATCAAAACCACAGCAAGATTTCATCTCACATCTGTCAGAATGACTATCATCATAAAGACCAAAAATTACAGATGTTAGTGACAATATGAAGAAGATGGAGCCCTAGTACGCTGTTACTGGGATTATGAATTGATGCAGCCACTATTGAAGAGTATGGAGGTTGCTCAAAAAACTAAAAATAGAACTACCATATGACCCAGCAACTTAATTCCTTCATTATATAAGAATAAAACAAAAAAACACTAATTCAAAAAGATATATACACTCCAATGTTCATAGCAACATTATTTACAATAGTCAGTACATGGAAGCAACCTAAGTGGCCATCAACAGATGAATGGATAAAGATGTGAAATATACATACAATGGAATATCCAGTTCAGTTCAGGTCAGTCGCTCAGTCGTGTCTGACTTTTTGCAACCCCATGAATCGCAGCACACCAGGTCTCCCTGTCCATCACCAACTCCCGGAGTTCAGTCAAACTCATGTCCATCAAGTTGGTGATGCCATCCAGCCATCTTATCCTCTGTAGTCCCCTTCCCCTCCTGCCCCCAATCCCTCCCAGCATCAGTCTTTTCCAATGAGTCAACTCTTCGCATGAAGTGGGCAAAGTACTGGAGTTTCAGCTTTAGCATCATTCCTTCCAAAAAACACCCAGGGCTGATCTCCTTCAGAATGGACTGGTTGGATCTCCTCGCAGTCCAAGGGACTCTCAAGAGTCATAAACACACAAATGCACTAATATATGTATATCATGATCATACATATATATATAATTACATATACAATTATAAACAATTTCAAGTATACTTTTTAGACTTAGTAACAAGTCCCAGAAACTCAAATTTTTTTCTGTAAAAGATTTCAAATAATTCCTTTACAATATTGTAAAGTAATTAGCCTCCAATTAAAATAAATAAATTTAAATTTAAAAAAAAGATTTCAAGTAAAAACAATAGATGCTAACTTGAAACAATGAAATGTGTTCAAGTTGGCAGTGTTTACACTGAAACTGAAATAATATAGCTGATATGCAAATTCTCTAAGTTGTTCCTATTTTCCATATATTGAATACTACCCTACCTTCTGAAGGTTTCCTTGAACAACAAACTTCTGACTTCATGAATCAGAAATACAGGTAACTTATGGTGTATCTTATAAAGACCATCCTAAAGTAAGTGTGCTACCAACTTCATTCAACAAGTAAGTTTACTTAAACTACTAATAAAAATATGTACCCATGTTGCAGACACTATTCAAGTCTTTTATGAACATATATTATCAATTTTCTAAGCAATATCTCAAGGTCAGTAGTATCAAACCAAATTAAAAGTGAGTAACTGAAGTTTAGTGTGCTTATGTAATTTGTCCAAGGACACAAAGCTGGCAAATAACAGAATGAAGATTCTAATGCCAAAGCTGTTGCTTTTTCCCACTGCACTCTAAAACCTGAACAATCAGAAGTATGAGAATTTTTTACATGTCAGTATACTTGAGGAAGATTTCTCTCCCCAACACAACCTTTGTGAGAACAGCTCTATTTGCACTATCACTTAGTCTTCTGTGAGTTGTTGCCTCTTTATATCCTTGACCTATTTGGTTTTTTCTTTTTCCTTTTCCTCCTAAAAGTTCTTTAGGTATTTTGGATATCAATCTTGTATCTTTAATATATTGCACAAATTTATTTTCCAAGAATAGTACATATATCTTTCAACTTTAGATCTTTTGTCATATAGACTTTATTTTTAAAAACTCAAAAGTATCGATCTATGTCTTTTCAATTTTGGTTTTCTGTGCCTTGCATAAGAAATTTAACCCTACTTCAAAAGTCAATAAAATATTTATTTTATATTTATTTTCATAGTTTAAAATTTTAATTTATTTTTTCATATTTAAGTCTTCAATTCATCTAAAGTTTTAAAAAATAGTGTGATATAGGAATATTATTTGTCAAACAACTGAATCATAAGGTCCTACTATTTCTACTATTTTGTAAGGCAACTCCTGCCATACATTAAGCTCACTTACATAAATAGCTTTATTTATGAGTTCTGGTCTATCAATTTAGACTATTTGTCTATTGTCATGCCAAAGCATTTCTATTTTAATCATTAGTCTATTAATAAACATTCTTAGCCGAAATACAAGTTTCTATAAAATATATACCCTCTCATTATTCTTCTTCAAAGTTGGCTAAGTAATTATTTTTAAGACTTTTTTTTTTTAATGTGGACCCCCTTTTAAAAATCCAATATTGTATTTGTTTCAATATTGTTTCTGTTTCATGTTTTGGTGTTTTGGCTCCAGGGCATGTGGAGCCAACCAGGGGTCAAACCCACATACATCCCCTGCATTGAAAGGCAAAGTCTTAACTCCTGGACCTGCTAGGAAGTCCTAGCTTAGCTATTTGTTTGACCCTTTGCTTTTCTACATGAATTTAGAATTAGCTTTTCAAGCTCTATGAAAAAAAAAAAATTGAGGAGGAAAATGATTGAAATTGTATTAAAGGGTGATTTGGGGAGAACAGACATCTTTATAATATTAAGCTTTCACTTCTGAAAACATAGTTTGAATCTCATTTTATCAGATTATGCCTTTACTATCTCTCTTACTGATGTTATCTTTGTATTCCTCTGTCATCCCTTCTCATTTTTCAAGGACTATTGTTCACACCTCACTGACATTTCTCCAATATATACAGAGACAATCTTTGCAATTAACACTCTTGGCACTTTGAATTCCTCCTCTCCAATATTTTACATATAATATCTTCATTATATATTCATTATATATTTCTAGCTGCCCCCACAGTCATACTCTACACCTTGATATTTCCAATAGTTACAATAATTGCAATTCCTTCAATTTTCTTTCACTCATCCTATTATCTAATGACAATCTGTTTGTAGCTTTTTCACTAAGATACACTAACCACAGACTTAACAAGAATATCTTATGAAGAATCTCTCTCTTTTTTAAGTTTGCTTGCATGTACCCTGGACTCTCTTATCTTTCTCTTATTTTGTGGTCTGTATTGCTGAAAAGAAAACACAGTCTTGGTCTGCTTCAAGCCACAATGGATTATGTGGTATTAAATTTACCCTCTCTCCACAAACAACTATAATTTGGGGCCAAAAAATATAAAACATATTTTTTAGACAGTGGACAGCAGACAACTCATGACTGATCCCTGAGAAGGGGAAATAAAGTAAGGCCTTTGATCACTAAAGATTTCTTTCTGAAGGCACATTCTGAACTATGATGCAAGGCAAAGGAACTCATACAAAATGTGGATATCTCACTGAGTTAAATAGAAATTGGAGTTCACAAAACTGGGTTGGTGATGATATGGCTGGAATTATAGAACACAGAGCACCAGAGAAGACAAAACTATGCACAAAAAACCCTCAAAAATCGACACAGGGTTCAACTTGATTCTTTGGGGTGAATACAAAGCTATACCTATATACATAAGGTAAGACTCCATTAAACTAGGCAAAGGACAATTACTACAAAGTGGTAGAACAATTCCAAGAACTCACACAGAGCTAGCAGACATTGAAACTCAAACAAATCATAGCACTTTACTGGAGACTCCAGAAGTATCACACTTTAGTAGCATGATTAAACTAAAGCCACAGCTCTCTAGACCTACCTGAGCAACACTTAAAAGCAACCCTTGATATTCACAATGGAGTAAATGGATCCATATCTGGCTAACAACTAGAAAACCAGATAAAATATTTGAAATAGATGTTTTCAGACATTGGACAATTAGCATCACAAAGATGGGATCCCTAACAGAAGGGAAACAAATGAGATAATTCCTATGATCACTCTGGCTTTCAAAACACAGCAATGGGAGATGTTCTCACTGTAACCAGATAGATTAGAAAGACTCCTATGAACATCCAAAACACTCAGTAGATACTTTGGAAGTGCCGTGTATGGACCAAGTAAGACTAAACAACCATCACTGCATCAGGCCTACACTAAGAAAACTTTAAATAGTCTATCTGTATTATTAAGGGCAAAGAGAAAGAGAAAAAAAAAAGACATAATAAATAAATAAACTAATTAAATGATATATTACAAAGTAGTAGATTCTAAAAGAAAAGGTAGAACAGAGTAAGAGGGGTGTGTGAAGGAGGAGAAAAAGGATAGTCATTAAGATTGGCCTCATTAAGAAGATATTAGTTGAGAAAAGACAAAGGAAGTAAGGAAATTTCTTATGCAAATATCTGGTAGAGGGCAAGTAGGAGCCCTAAGCCAGTGCTTTAAGGTAGAATCATGCCTGGCTTGTTTGAGGTACCACAAAGAAAAGCTGTGTGGGCAAGACATAAAGTAGAAGAAAATGTGGTCAAAGAAGTATGTAAGTTGTAGGGTGGGGTGGGTGAGTTAGACTGATGATTTTGCAGGATCTGGTGGGTTATTTTAGAGATACCATCTTTTACTCTGACACGCAAAAATCAATTACATGAGTTTAACTGAGTAATCATATGATATGACTTTTATCATAAAATTACTATCATTTCCCTGTTTTGAGTACACTAAAAGACAGAATTAAACAAGGGTCCAGTTAGGAGACGTTGATCACAGACATAGGTAGGCCTGGAAGTCAGGCATGTGCAATATAGACTCCATATTCTTAACTGTTAAAGTTTGCTTGATGATGATACTGACAATGATGATACCTTGCAATAGTAGATTTGAAAGAAGAAGGAAGATGAGGAAAAGGACTAGAAGAAGGAGAAGGAGAAGGAAAAAGGGCAGAACAACAGTGTGTGTGTGTTAGCCATGCAGTCGTGTCCAAGTCTTTGTGACCCCATGGACTGTAGTCCACCAGGTTCCTCCGTCCATGGAATTCTCCAGGCAAGAATATTGAGGTGGGTAGCCATTTCCTTCTCCAGGGAATCTTCCTGACCCAGGGATTGAGCCCAGGTCTCCTGCATTGCAGGCAGACTCTATCAACTGAGCCACTGGGAAGACCTCCACAAACAGGAGTAATAATATATATTAATAATTTGTTGTGGTGGTTTTCCCTCTTGCTGGTTTTAGTTTTGTTTCTACTGTCAAGGTGTTTTAGTAAACTCAATAGCCATCAAGTTATGAATCTCTATCTACCAAACATCATGGTAGGCTCTTTATATGCATTCTGCCCTTTAATTTTCACAATACTCACATGAAGTAGTATTATCATCTTTGTTTTATAGATGGAAAATTGAGGTACCAAGAGATTAAGCCAAGTCTGTTTGAATCCATTGTCTTGTTATCTGTCTACCATAATTTGCTGTCTTTGTTTATTGTCAAGTCTAGCCATAGCCAGGATGAAGCTTCACTGAGACTGAAATCTCCAGAATGAAGACCAAAGCAGCAAAAGACTCTTGAAATTTTAGACATGCCATATATAAGTGTGTGTGTGTATTTAAGCTACATTGATGTTTATAATAATGTAAGCAATACTTCACTGTTAAAATTTTATTTTAATTTTGTATTACCTAACTCAGAGGACACTCTATTGGCACACCCAGATAAAATAGGTTTGATGAATTAAGAAAGAGTCAAAATAATAAATAAGTATATTTTGTGTCTCACATTATTACTGGAGTGCAGTTAATTCCTTTTTGACCAGAGACCTGAAACACTGCATTATATCTCATTTACTTGTGTGATGTTTCCAAGTAAGACAGAAAAAGAATTTATTCTAAATATATGAACTTTTGAGTTCATTAAACATTTCAAACCAAGAAATCCAAAATAAAGCATCTCACTGTTTATAGGATAGAAAAATAATACAAACTGTTTCTAAAAAAAATTTAGAAATATGAATAAAGAGTTTTAAAAATATTTACATACTTAGCCCATCAATTTTCCACATAGGAATTTATTCTAAAGAAGTGAAAAGAAATCTGGGTAAAGTTTCACTCATAAAGGTGTTCCCTAGAGTATTATTTATAACAACAGATAATAAAAGGGAATCTTTATGCCCAAGATTTAAAGAAGGGGTCCGAAAGTACATAACTATTGTACAGCCATGTTTATGATGCTTTAACTGACAGAAAATGTTTGGAATACTGTTTAGTTTCCTTATAAGATATAAAATGTATACATGTTACAAATTTAATTATGCTCCAAAGAATAAAATAGAAAATAAATAAGCCTAGAAGTAAATATGCCAAAAAGTTATTAGTATTTGCTTCCAGGTAGTAAGAATACGGGGGGGTGTGTAAGTATGGGTATGTATGTGCTTTTTCTCTGCTTCTGATAAGTATCTATATTGTACAAATTTACTACAGTAAGCACTGGATACTTTTACAGTCAGTATAGAGGGGAAAAAAAAAACTCAAAGAGATAAAAAGAATATAAAAGACAGAAAATACTTTCAACAATCCAGGCACATCATTTTATTTCTTCTTATTGGCTAAAGTTTTATCATGAGTATTTAAATAGGAAGATTTGCTTTCACATCACACGAGTGTTCTGCTGCATAAATAACAAATTTCCATGTAAGAATATTTAATATAGCGTTTTTAAGAGAGAAAATTACTTTTCAATAAAGATACCTGGATGTTTAGTTATCATAGATTCTTACAAATGTACTATTTACCAACTACTTTGGGAGTTAATATGTCAGTCCTGGAATATGACACCATATGTTTCAAGCATTTATCACTTGCTAAAAAACATTAAGGAAGATGATCCAAAAGCTAGACCTGTTTATACAGTATAGTCAATGCTTCAATTTTTAGTGGAGTCAGACTTTAATGACTAATATTTCTTTTGCCTGCTAGTACCAAACCCTAAATAAGGTTCCTGACTAGATTACATTCATGCAGTTCTCATTTTAACGGAAATTGGAGAGATGGCAAAAGATTATGGGACAACCCATTATAAAAACAGACCTCACAAGTCAAACCTAATAGTAAAATCATTCTCTTTCATGTAGACAACCATGAAAACAAATATCCTGTGAGCTAGAGATATGTACTGTATCTTTCCAGCAAATCTTTATGCCTTCTTGAGACAGATTTCCATTACTATATAATGTGATTACAGTTGATGAAGCAATGGCACACAGAAAGAGGCTGATAAAGCATCAGCCTCAGGAAAACATAAACATGTTCATGATTTTTAATTGTAACAAAGGTAGTATAACACTGGATATGAAGATAGAACTTAGAGCAAATATTTGTTTCTTCAACTTTAAAAACAAGCATCCATAAAACAGTACCAACTCTTGTAAGCATAATAACAAAACTGTCATTTCACTTCCTTGATTGATAGACAAGATTCAAAAGAGACCGTAGGACTTTAACATGTAGTATAAAAATTATAACACACTGGAAAAGACATTTTTAACAGCAAAGTGAATATAAGCCACCTAAAAGAACAACAATAAACTTTTAAATGTATGAGCAATCTGTCCAAAAGACTATCCCAGGTCATATAATTTAAGAAACACATTTTCCAAACACTCTAGTCATCCAACCTTGCTCTCAATGCCTCCATCTGACCATAGAAACTATAAGGATATTCTTAATAGAGACTAAAGTGAAAGAAAAACTAGGTTAGGAATTTAATGTAACCCAAAGTAAAAAAAAAAAAAAAAATATATATATATATATATATATATATATATATAATTTCAGAGCTTCTGCTAAGTCTCCACTTAAGAAAGGATATGATGAGAATAGATTCTGTTCCTTGAAAAGTAACAAGTCTCATTTCTTAAGAGATAGTGGATTCCTGGTTGGAATAGACAAGCTGAAAGATAAGCATGAGCTATGGATAAAGAGGAAAAGAGTAATCCCATTTGTGAAGTTAGAAAACCTGGTAGATTATACTGCTTTAAAGAAAATGTTCCCCTTCCTTAATATGAATTGACCATGCTGCCTTGGAATTACTGTTCTTTTTTTAAGTGGTGTGTGTATGTGACAACTGTAAATTGCTGACATGAGACAAACACACCAATAGAAGAATGAGAGGCTGCATGCTTACATCATGGTAGCAGAGAGATCGTCATAGGGAACCCAAACTAGAGTTCAAGACTCAGGCTTATACATGTGGCTAAGGCCTCCTGCTATGATTTATACTCTCAAGACTTAGTAACATAGACTTTGAAAAAAGCACTTTGAGAATTATTGATTGTCTTGCTGGAGTAAGAGGGACCATCCTAGGGACAGGTGAAGCCCTGTAGATAAAATGTACGTTTCCCTAAAGTGATTGCAGGGAAGGAATATTATCCTTACTGTAAAAAACTGAAAAAGGAATTATCTCATGAGTATGTAAGTAAAACAAGAAACCAAGCAAAGAACTAAAGTTTGTCGTAGAGCAATAATCTGTGTGAGGTTTATTTCCCCTCTTGTCCTAAACAGCTGAGATAATTCATAGTTAGCCAACAATGTTCAGAGCTCTCCCATGTATATAATTCCTTCTAGTTACCCCTAAATTTCAGTAAACATAACACACACCGAGTCCTATGTCAGTGGTGTTGTAGAAAATTAAAAGAAATGGTAGCAAAGTGAAGTGGCTGTTCATGAACCCCTCTTCTGCTGAAGTCAGCATGCCAGGAAGAGCACTGTGTCAGACAAGTGAGATACCTAAATTTCAAACACTGACCATTACCTACCTAACATGTGACTCAAGTTGCAGTTGAAATAAACAGAGAGAAGTAAGCAACCAGGTGAAAGAGTAAGTAGATTAGATTGACTTAGGATGGGAAATTAAACTCCTCACTCTTTCAAATATGCTAGAAAAAAAAGAACCCTGAAGAAAGAAGGCAGATATTAGATTACAGGGCTATGTTTTCACCGGCTTAAAACAATCCTATCATATGTACACAAAGCTTGTGCAGAATCTTCCAAAATTAGTTGTCTCAATATAACAATAACAACTGATTTCTCAGGGTTAGATTTTTATCAAAGTTTGTTAAAAGCGTATATCTTTAGTTCTATTTTCATCAATATTTTTATTCAAAACAATTTTGAACAGGATTGTAAAACATATACTCTTATGTTACAAAATGTACATGAAGAAATTGTGGTTAAAGATAGATTCATATTATTTAGGTTGGTGCAAAGTAATTGTGGTTTCAGACTATGAATTTTAAATCATTATAACAAGGCTCAATCACAGCTTTATTAATAAAAATAGAAACCATTATAATCAACACATTTTTGCCAATGAGAAATAAGTTTGTTTATTCCTGTAGCATAAAAATCCATGCTTTAGGATTCGATAAACTCTTGAAAGGCATTGTCTACCTCCAGCTGTTTGTGTAAGCCTTTTCCCTGCAAAAAACTGTCAAGATGCTTGAAGAAGTGGTAGTCCATTGGCTAGAGGTCAAGTGAATATGGTGGATGAGGCAAAACTTTGTAGACTAACTCAACTTTTCAAGCATTGGTTGTGCAACGTGCAATTGGATGTTTTCGTGGAAAAGAATTGGGCTCTTTCTGTTGACCAATGCTGGCTGCAGGCATTGCAGTTTTCAGTGTATCTCATTGATTTGCTGAACATATTTCTCAGATGCAATGGCTTCACCTGGATTCAGAAAGCTGTAGTGGATCAGATGGGCAGCAGACCACCAAACAGTGACCATGACTTTTTTTGGTGCAAGTTTGGCTTTAGGAAGTGCTTTGGAGCCTCTTCTTGGTCCAGTCACTGAGATGGTCATCACTGGTTGTCGTATAAAATCCACTTGTCATTGCAGGACACAATCCAAGCAAGAAATAGTTGGTTGCATAGAATAAAAGGAGACAACAGTTCAAAATGATGATTCTTTTTTTTTTTTTTTTGATTGGCAGTCAGCTCATGGGTACCCACCTACTGAGATTTTTCATCTTTCCAATTTGCTTCAAATGCTGAATGACCATAGAATGGTCCACATTGAGTTCTTTGGCAACTTCTTGGGTTGGTGGTTGTCAACTTCCAATGGCCAGCCACTGTGCTCATATCTTCAAGGCTCTTGTCTTCTTTGCAGAATTTCTTGGACCACCACTGCACCATACATTCGTTAGCAATTCCTAGACCAAATGCGTTCTTGATGTTGCAAATTGTCTCCGCTGCTTGATGACCATTTTGAGCTTGAATAAGAAAATTACTCAACTTTGCTTTTTGCCTAATATCATTTCCTTAGTCTAAAATAAATATAAAATAAACAGCAAGTAATAAGTCATTAGCAAAAAGACAAAGTGAGAAATGTGCATTCAAATAACCACTTTTATTTAAGAATGTATTCCAATATAAAAAGGCAAAGTTCAACAATGCAAAACCACGAATACTTCTGCACCAACCTAAATACTATCAGAATAATAGAAAAGTTAGTATACAAAAACACAAGTAAAAAAGTGTTCCAGAGTCATTAACGTGGGCTATAAAATTGACTCTGAGTTGTGCAATAGCCAAACAAAGTGAAAAGCAGGATGGATTACAAGAATCATATTGCTTTTAAGATATAAACACCTTGTTATATAGGTGAAGAAAATCTTTTTGTAAAATGAGTCCTGTGGAGAAAAGATATACAGAACAGCACCGTATAATAATCAAGTCACTTCCAGTGGTTCCTTATAGGCTTCCCCCATGGAAGCCTAACACATCATGCTAAAGCTTCAATCACTAAAGAACACTGTGTGTTCTTACGTAATCTGCTTGTATTTTTAATAACCACCAGATAACAAAAGCCAGTATATTACACCTGTTATTCTATACTTCTTGAAATAAAATATCATTACTGCACACATAAAAGAATATATTTCTAATATAGTCATTATTTTTATATTCCTAAAATAAAACAAAAGCATAATCTTCTTACCAAAACCACACTGAAGGGATCCACTATTTCTCTCACCTGTGATTCTTTCACATTTTCAACGGTAAAGTTGAACCAGACTCGGAAGCGAGGATTACAGGTATCTGGCCTAATAAATAAATCATACTCAAACTCAGAGACCTGGTCCACTCGTCCAAGGTTACCTGTTAATAAAAATTAAGAGAACTGGGTATTAATATAAGTTCATGAAGCTCGATGGAACATACATTTAAATATTATGAGCTCTGACAACGACATCTGTCATCATTTGGTACTTATAGGTTCATCTTTCAGAATCCATTAGGCTGCCACCAACTCTTAAAGTAGTCCAGGATAAGAGGAGGTTTTCAACTAGTCTAGGCTGTGGAAATAGCAACTCTTTCTGTCATTATAACCTAGAAGATCAATCTGTGCTACAAGTGTCTTTGACAGACTGGTTGGTACACTATATACAGCAAGTGGCAAGCACCCTTAAAACAAGCAAAAACCACAACCAAACTTCAGTTTCCTGGTTAGAAAAAAGAAATGATAACACCCTGTGTCTTTTGTATTAAACTTTATGGCATACAAGTTATCTCTAATATATTTTACTTTATTTAATTCTCACAACACAGCTATGCAATTCGTACTGTATTTTGTACATTTTCAAACTTTTATCAGAACATGTTACGAGAATATACAAGCAGAGTAAGGGTTAAACAAAAATTAGAAGTAGTTTCTACATAAAAATAATAACGGTAAAATCACAAACAACCATAAAATTAATTTCCCTTTCCTCCACCAACAAAAACAGGCATATCAAAAGTGTAAAAACTTAAGTGTGACTCCAATTCTTTGTCTCTCCTCTCTCCACATAATATTCTAATGAGTAGTAAGTTACCCAAAATTTTAACACTGGGATGAGATAAAAAATAAAAGCAAAGAGTCTGGTGAATTCCCAAACTAGTTAATAAACCAGAAAAAGAAGAGTAAACACAACTACAGAAAGCAACAAAGCAATTGATTGAGAAGTCAGTATGGTCTGCATTTGAGAGCACAGCAATATCCTACTTTAACAGTAAGGTCTTACTAAATAGCACAAAGAATTATATTCAATATCCTGGGATAATCTATAATGGAAAAAAATTTTTTTAAAAAAAGAATGTGTGTGTGTGTGTGTGTGTGTGTGTGTGTGTGTATGTGTGTGACTAGGTCACTTTGCTGTACAGAAGAAATTAACACAACATTATAAGTCAACTATATACTTGTTAATTTTTTTTTAAACCCATAAGTCATCACAAAAAAATGAGCTCTAGTCTTTCTCCAAAAGAACACTCAGAATTAAACTTTATATGCACCAAAGTTCTAAATTATTTCTAAATCACTAGCTCTATTGACAGGTCACTTCTTTTTCTGAGCACCAGTTGTAGTAGACAGAGTACTAGCCTAGGAATCAGCAGACCTGAATTCTAGCTCAGTTGACCCACTGTGCAATAATGGGTAAATTACCTACCCTCTCAAGGTCTCATTTGCAAAATGACAATATTGAGTTACCTAACTTCTAAAGTTCCTTTCAGCTGTAACATTATTTGGCTGCCTGATTCTAAGATTGGTCTAAATGATCCAAGATAAGCCTTCCTTCAAAACCAAATCAATTAACCTTAGGGTGATTTTGTCTGCTCTCATTAAAATATGGCCTGAGAACCAGACGACTCCTCCTTCCAGAACCAGGATGATCAGACACCTTGAGTTAAGTAGACACATTGCCAGGGTCCAGCCCCAGTAGATCCAGGGAAATTAGAAGGGGAGATGGCTTCGGCAATCAGGATATGATAGCTTTAATTAAATATTAATTAGAGATATAAAGATTAATAGAATAAGGATAGCTCAGTAGGAAAATTCAGTGGAGAAAAGAGGCTGAATAACTTGGTTTACGTGGAAAGCTAATAAAATTCCAAGGCAAGGAATTTACGTCACCTATGTAGGCCACAGGTGTCCTCCTGTCCTCCCAAAGGAGAGGAGACACTAAGGCCTCCCCAGTCAGATCTTAGAAGCCCAGGCATAATTAGTAGGCTTGACAAGCCTCCACATTCCAGATGGGGATTCAGCCAGAAGGTGAGAGAAAGAACGACGTGGGGAGACCAGTCTTTCAAGGAACTGATCCCATTTTTTATTTTTCCAGGGTCTGTTTTTATACACTGAGATGTTATACAAAAGTCACACAGGGTCAGCAGTCCTGACTTTTATTAAAGTCAGGTGCTTCATACAAATGTATACAGAGGCCTTAGGGGTGTTACATCATCTTCTGGCCAGGGGGCCTGCTGACAATTTATGACCCTCTCCTTGTGACAGTTGTCAGTCAACCAGAACACTTATTTCTCTAAGGGTGATTATTCTTAAAACAGACGCCACCTTCTGAAGGTAAGGGTGCAGTAGGTTTTAATTAAGGAAAGAATTTGCTTAGCCTAAGGTCTAACGTGATTAATATCAAAGGTTAATACTTATTTCTTCTATATATATATATTAATGTGTATAAGGGCAGGGGATGTGGAGACTTAGCAGTAAACATTGGCTCAACAAATGAAAAACCCTTCACCAATACAATTTCTAATCAGCCTACTATACTATACTAATAGTTTTCTAACTTCTCTAAAGAACCTGTTTTTAGAAGGTTTAAAGCATCTCGTGCCTCTCACAGTTGGGAGGCTGTGAGCAATCACATGTGGCCGGACAAGCCTGTCAGGCAGGCTAGAGAACCTTCAGAGGAGTTTGTAGATTGAAACACTCCTGCCCAGGAATTATTATTAACTGGAGCTGTAAGTTAACTCCTTCTCTGAAAGAGGTGGTGGGGGACAGCCCCCCATAAAGTCAGAGGTGTAGGTGAGAGAACAAAGCAGTAAAGTAGGCAGACTCTGGTTTGGGGGGGTAGATGCTCGAGAATTTCCAGGGGGACTCCTGAGGCTCCATCCCACCTTTGCGTATGTCCAGCCTCCTTCCTCATGACCTTTGACACAGGCGGAGGTCCTCACACTGGCTCCTGGCAACACGTTATTTTTTTAAATGCATTGATGGGAAAATACAAACAAGAGCTAATTAAAACCAAAAGCTTTTAATTTTTCTAGCTTCATTGTCTTCAGAATTTCCAAGGAGATTCATCAATGGAATTGGTCCTTTCAAATATTATCATTCAAAAATATTTACTAAGGCTTCTCTTGTAGAAGAAGGAACATTTATTATATGAGAGCACTGAACTTAAAATCAGAAGATCTAAACTCAAGTTTTATCTCTGTCACTTACTAAGTGACCTTGGAAAATTAACCAATCTGTGTACAACCTCTGCTTATTCAACTATAAAGTAGGATTCATAATAATAGAAACATGAATATTTATCTCCAGGCTAATTAATATGAACATTAATTTTAACTAATACATAACTGATATTAACATGAATTTTCAACAGAAAATTAACATTTTCTGAGCATTTCTACATGTCACATACTGTCCCAAATGCTTGGTATATTGATATATTTAATTCTTACAACAACCCCCAACTGGTAGGACCTTATTTTACATATGAAAAAAAGAATGGGACAAATATATAAAATAACTTAGCCAAAGTCATTATACCATGTAAGCAAGTATGAGTCAGAACTGGGATTTGAATTCAAACAATATGTCTCTAGTCACTAGACAATCAGTTCAGTTCAGTTCAGTTCAGTCACTCAGTTGTGTCTAACTCTTTGCAACCCCATGAACCGCAGAACGCCAGGCCTCCCTGTCCATCACCAACTCCCAGAGTCCACCCAAACCCATGTCCATTGAGTCGGTGATACCATCGAACCATCTCATCCTCTGTCATCCCCTTCTCCTCCTGCCCTCAATTTTTCCCAGCATCAGGGTCTTTTCCAATGAGTCAGCTCTTCACATCAGGTGGACAAAGTATCAGAGTTTCAGCTTCAACATCAGTCCTTCCAATGAACACCCAGGACTGATCTCCTTTAGGATGGACTGGTTGGATCTCCTTGCAGTCCAAGGGACTTTCAAGAGTCTTCTCCAACACAACAGTTCAAAAGCATCAATTCTTCTGGGCTCAGCTTTCTTTATAGTCCAAATCTCACATCTATACCTGACCACTGGGAAAACCATAGCCTTGACTAGATGGACCTTTGTTGGCAAAGTCATGTCTCTGGTTTTTAAAATGCTGTCTAGGTTGGTCATAACTTTCCTTCCAAGGAGCAAGCGTCTTTTAATTTCATGGCTGCAATCACCATCTACAGTGATTTTGGAGCCCAGACAATAACTTTTACTAAAAAAACCTGGTTCAAAGAATAGGAATATAATATACCTTGAAAGTACAGCATAAGTTATAATTCTTAATAAAAAATTACACAACACAAAGTGAAAAAGCTATTTTTGACCTCCAAAAGTTCATGGTTGAAAAAGTAAACATTAACGTGCAATTTCAACATTAAAGGAAAACAAGAATTTTATTTTGTTTTTAATTCTGGAGCACTATAAATGGATTTTGATTAATAATAACATCTTAAAATCATTGCTATATATTGTATCTAAAAATAAAAAAAATATGTATTAAAGCCTACAGTTCCAAAATTATTTCAGATCCTTTATATTATTATAGCCTCACCATGACCCCATAATGAGTAAGCTGAGATTCAGGAATCTTTAGTGCTTGCTTAAGTTCATTCTTTAAAGCACCAGGGGAAGTCCCCAAAACAAAGACTTCATGTTACACTGTACTGCTCTTTGGAATGGGCCTTCCTGATGGCTCAGCAGGTAAAGAATCTACCTGCAGTGCAGAAGACACAGGAGACTTGGGTTCATTCCCTGGAAATGGCAACCCAGTCCAGTATTCTTGCCTGAAAAATTCCATGGACAGAAGAGCCTGGTGGGCTACAGTCCAAAGGGTCTCAAAGAGTCATATACGACTGAGCGACTGAGCAGCAGCAGCACCTCTTTGGAATATACCATAGCTACAGTCAATTCGTTTATTGACTGATTCAATCACTTATTCATTCAAAAAGGGCTACAGTATGTGCTATAAAATAGAACAGAAAGTAAGTCCAACAGGTGCGGCCTTTGCTTTTACTAAGTTTGAAAGTGAAGTTGCTCAGTCGTGTCGGACTCTTTGCGACCCCATGGACTGTAGCCTACAAGATTCTTCCATCCATGGAATTTTCCAGGCAAAAGTACTGTTTACAGTGCTGAATAATAATAAGCATCTGGTATTTGGTCTTCTGTAACTACTCTATTGGCCTTCTTCACCTCTCCTATGAGGAGTATTCTCTCGGTGTGTTTGCAGGAAAAAAACAAAGTTTTTCTCATATTACCAGTAATATTTCAACAAAGTGCCAATGTATGACATTCTGATTCTGAACACAGAAATTTGAAATAAGCTGATTATGCCTTTATGTCATCTGGTTCCCTCCACCTATATGAAAGGAGAGAAGAAAACAAATAGGAATCTAAAATATAGGACAAACACACACACGCACACACACAAAGTAGATTTTAAACACTGACATGTCAATAGTCATGTTAAATATAAGTGGGCTAAATATTATAAATAGACTCAAAAATTATTCTGGATAAAAATAACAACATATGTAGCAGTGGGATTGCTGGGTCTTATGGTGGTTTTATTCCTAGTTTTTTAAGGAATCTCCACACTGTCTTCCATAGTGGCTGTATCAATTTACATTCCCACCAACAGTTAGTGCAAGAGGGTTCCCTTTTCTCCACACCCTCTTCAGCATTTAATGTTTGCGGCTTTTTGATGATGGTCATTCTGACCAGTGAGATGATATTTCATTGTAGTTTTGATTTTCATTTCTCTAATAATGAGTTATGTCGAGCATTGTTTCATGTGTTTATTAGCCATCTGCATATCTTCTTTGGAGAAATGTCTGTTTAGGTCGTTTTACCAATTTTGATTGGGTTGTTTGTTTTTTCTGGTATTGACTTGATGACATGCTTGTATATTTTGGAAATTAATCCTTTTTCAGTTGTCTCATTAAATTAAAAATACATAAAAAAACATAAATTTCCTGATACCAAGAAAAAATAAAAATGCATATAGCTTATAAAGAAATTTTTCATATTTAAGAACAAAGAAAGACTGAAAATAAATGGTCCTTTCAACTATCATCATCCAAAAATATTTACTGAGCCCTAAGTTGTAGAGAATACAATACTTATTTTTTCAATGAATTACTAATTTTATAACAGGAAAGACACTATCAAAAAGAAAGCTAATGTAGCTATATTTATCTCAGACTAGGTAGACTTCAAATCAAGAAACTCACTAGAAATGAACAGAGACATTTCATGATGCAAAAAAGGTAATTGCATCAAATTGATAAAATTGATAAATTGATAAAAATATCAAAAAATATACATCTAATAATAGATCTTCAAAATACATAAGTAAACTTGGACAAAATAAAACATGGAGACAACTTTAGAAATACAGTGAGAAATGTGAACACACCAATTCCACAAACCAAGAAAATATTCAGAAAGGATTTAGGCAATTTGAAAATGTGACTTAAAAGTATTTCTAGTCCTAATTACGGAATACTTTTCATTTATACACCTACAGAATATATATCCTTTTCAGAAGCCCATGGTACATTTACAAAATTAATCATACACTGGTCCATAAACGAAGTCTCAGCAAATTTCAAAGGAATCTGTATTATACTGCCTATGTTCCCCTATCATAGTGATAGTATTTTAAACTAAATCATAATCAATATATGTCAAGCAAAATTTGTTCGACGTAGCTAAATCATTTCTAAGATGGAAATATAAATGTACACATACATATGGATTGATTTTTATTAATTTATACATAATATAAAATGTATTATGAAAATCAGTTATCTAAGCTTCTATTATTTGTTGTTGCTGTTCAGTCGCTAAGTCATGTATGCTTCTTTGCAATCACACAGACGGCAGCAGGCCAGCCTCCCCTGTCCTTTACTATCTCCCAGAGATTGCTAAAATTCATGTCCATTGAGCCAGTGATGCTATTTAACCATCTCATCCTCCATCGCTCCATTCTCCCTCTGCCTTTAATCTTTCCCAACACCAGGGTCTTTTCCAGTAAGTTGGCACTTCGCATCAGGTGGTCAAAGTACTGGAACTTCAGCTTCAGCATCAGTCCCTCCAATGAATGTTCAGGGTTAAATTCCTTTAGGATTGACTGGCTCAATCTCCTTGCTGTCCAAGAGATGCTCAAGAGTCTTCTCCAGTACCACAATTTAAAAGCATCAATTCTTTGATGCTCAGCCTTCTTATGGTCCAGCTCTTACATCTGTACATGACTACTGGAAAAATCATGGCTTTAAGTATATGGACTTTTGCTGACAAAAGTCCTGGGCCTTAGGAAGCATCGCTACAAACAAAGCTAGTGGAGGTGATGGAATTCCAGTTGAGCTATTTCAAATCCTGAAAGATGATGCTGTGAAAGTGCTGCACTCAATATGCCAGCAAATTTAGAAAACTCAGCAGTGGCCACAGGACTGGAAAAGGTCAGTTTTCATTCCAATCCCAAACAAAGGCAATGCCAAAGAATGCTCAAACTACCACACAATTGCACTCATCTCATATGCTAGTAAAGTAATGCTCAAAATTCTCCAAGCCAGGCTTCAGCAATATGTGAACCCCGAACTTGCTGATGTTCAAGCTAGTTTTAGAAAAGGCAGAGGAACCAGAGATCAAATTGCCAACATCTGCTGGATCATTGAAAAAGCAAGAGAGTTCCAGAAAAACATCTATTTCTGCTTTATTGATTATGCCAAAGCCTTTGACTGTGTGGATCACAATAAACTGTGGAAAATTCTGAAAGAGATGAGAATACCAGACCACCTGACCTACCTCTTGAGAAATCTGTATGCAGGTCAAGAAGCAACAGTTAGAACTGGACATGGAACAACAGACTGGTTCCAAATAGGAAAAGGAGTACATCAAGGCTATATATTGTCACCCTATTTATTTAATTTATGCAGAGTACATCATGAGAAACGCTGGGCTGGAAGAAGCACAAGCTGGAATCAAGAATGCCAAGAGAAATATCAATAACCTCGGATATGCAGATGACACCACCCTTATGGCAGAAAGTGAAGAGGAACTAAAAAGCCTCTTGATGAAAGTGAAAGAGGAGAGTGAAAAAGTTGGCTTAAAGCTGAACATTCAGAAAACTAAGATCATGGCATCTGGTCCCATCACTTCATAGCAAATAGATGGGAAAACAGTGGAAACACTGTCAGACTTTATTTTGGGGGGCTCCAAAATCACTGCAGATGTTGACTGCAGCCATGAAATTAAAAGACGCTTACTCCTTGGAAGAAAAGTTATGACCAACTTAGATAGCATATTCAAAAGCAGAGACAACAAAGGTCCGTCTAGTCAAGGCTATGGTTTTTCCAGTGGTCATGTATGGATGTGAGAGTTGGACTGTGAAGAAAGCTGAGTGCCAAGGAATTAATGCTTTGGAATTGTGGTGTTGGAGAAAACTCTGAGAGTCCCTTGGACTGCAAGGAAATCCAACCAGTCCATTCTAAAGGAGATCAGTCCCGGGTGTTCTTTGGAAGGACTGATGCTAAAGCTGAAACTCCAATACTTTGTCCACCTGATGAGAAGAGCCAACTCATTGGAAAATACTCTGATGCTGGGAGGGATTGGGGCAGGAGGAGAAGGGGACGACAGAGGATGAGACGGCTGGATGGCATCACCGACTCAATGGACATGAGTTTGGGTGAACTCCGGGAGTTAGTAATGAACAGGGAGGCCTGGCGTGCTCCAATTCATGGGGTCGCAAAGAGTTGGAGACGACTCAGCAACTGAACTGAACTGAACTGATAAATCAACTAAGTATACAGAACTTTCCTTTCAACAGTAAAATATACATTTTCCTCAAGTTTACCGGAATATTCTTCAGAAAAGACTACAACACAGAGTATAAAACAAGTCTTAAAAAATTTAACACGAAGGAAATCATGCACAGTAATCTCTCCAAACAAAACGGAAGGAAATTACTAATCAGTAACAAAAGGAAATTTAAGGAATTCAAAAACATTTAGAAATGACACAACAAATTCATAAATAACAAAGAGGGTCAATTAAGAAATCAGAAAGAAAGTTACAAAATATCTTAGCATGAATAAAAACAAAGCTACTATCTATCAGAATCTGTGGATGCATAGAAAGCAGTACTTATACAGAAATATGTAGCTGCATATGCTTACATTTTTAAAAAAGAAAGATCTTAAAGCAATAACCTAATCTGCCAACATTTCACCTTTTGAAGCTTAAAAATAATGTGAACTAAAGGCAAAATAAAGGAAATAATAAAGGATGGACACAAATGAAACAGATAATTGAAAAAAATTGAGAAAAGCAATGAAACAAAAAATTATTCTTTTAAGCGATCAATAAAATAGACAAACTTTTATCTACACTGACTAAGAAAGAAAGAGGACACTAAATTTGTAAAATCAGTAGTAGGAGGATATACTATGACCAATTGCAGGCTAACGAATTAGATAACCAAGATGATACAAGGAAAGTTCTAGGAAGACACAAAACCGACTAAAAGAAGAAATACTAAAAGAAGAAATATCTATAGACCTAAACAAAAGTACTGATTTAATAATCAAAAACTTCACATCAGGAAAAACCCAAGTGTCTTCACTGATGAATTTATAGAACTTTTCAAGGAAAATTAACACCATCCTTAACAAACTATTGTCCCAAAACGAAGAAGCAAAAACACTTCCCAAACTCATTCCTGGGGTTGTTTGTCTTGATACTACAAAGACATCACATGAAACCTAGACGTCAATAACAGTAATGAATACTGACCCCCAAATCCTCAATGAAATACTAGCAAGCCAAATCCAGTATTTTATGAAAATGACTGAACATCACAATAAGTGGGACTTATACTGGAAATTCAGTGTTGGTTCAACATATGAAAATCAAATAATGTAATAAACAAGATTACTAGAAGAAATGACAAAAACACATGATCATCTCAACAGACACAGAAAAAGAACTTCAGAGTTTTATACTTTCCATGATAAAAAGCACTGGAAGACAAATGAACATAAAGGAATTTTTTTTAAATCTCACAGCTAATTAGCATACTTAATGGTTCAAGGCTGAACATTTTCCCCCTATGATCTGGGGTATGATAAGTATGTTTGCTCTTGCAATTTCTATTTAACATTGTAGTTAATATTCTAGCAAGGGTAAGTAGGCAAGAAAAAGAAACAAAAGGATTCATACTGAAAAAGCAGAAATAAAATTATATTTATTTGCTAATGATACGATCTTTTATAGAAAAAATCCTAAGGAATGTACAGGCAAAAAACGAAGACTAAGTTAAAAAAATATTTCATCAAGGTTGCAGGATACATATATAAAAATCAACTGGATCTCTATACAGAAGCAATGAATAAGTTCAAAACGAGATTCAAAAATAATGTCAAGATAATATCAGAGAAAATTAAATACTTGGATTAATTTAACAAAAAGCATAAGTAAACAAAGAATGTAAGGTTATTTTAACATTTGAAAAATCAGGCAATGTACTTCACCATTTTAACAAGGAAGGAGAATAACCATATTATTATTCCAGTAGATACAGAAAAAAACATTTGACAAAATCCAACATACACTCATAAAAAAGCTTTCCTGAAATGAATAATACTTGGAAATGTTCTGTAATTATTAAGTGGCATGCATTGAAAAAAAGAAAAACCCACAAAACTTAAAGCTAATCAGTTTAGTTCAAGCGCTCAGTCGTGACCAACTCTTCGCAACCCCATGGACTCCAGGCCTCCCTGTCCATCACCAACTCCTGCAGTTTACCCAAACTCAGGTCCATTGAGTCGGTGATGCCATACAAACATCTCATCCTCTGTCATCCCCTTTTCCTTCTGCCTTCAATCTTTCCCAGCATCAGGGTCTTTTCCAATCAGTCAGCTCTTCGTATCAGGTGGCCAACGGATTAAAGTTTCAGCTTCAACATCAGTCCTTCCAATAAAAACCCAAGACTGATATCCTTTAGGATGGGCTGGTTGATCTCCTTGCAATCCAAGGGACTCTCAAGAGTCTTCTCCAATGTCACAGTTCAAAAGCATCAATTCTTCTGTGCTCAACTATCTTTATAGTCCAACTCTCACATCCATACATGACTACTGGAAAAACCATAGCCTTGACTACATGGACCTTTGTTGGCAAAGTAATGTATCTGCTTTTGAATATGCTATCTAGGTTGCTCATAGCTTTCCTTCCAAGGAGCAAGTGTCTTTTAATTTCATGGCTGCAGTCACTGCTGCTGCTGCTGCTACTAAGTCGTTTCAGTCCTGTCCGACTCTGTGCGACCCCATAGACGGCAGCCCATCAGGCTCCACCGTCCCTGGGATTCTCCAGGCAAGAACACTGGAGTGGGTTGCTATTTCCTTCTCCAATTCATGAAAGTGAAAAGTGAAAGTGAAGTCGCTCTGCAGTGATTTTGGAGCCCCAAAAAATTAAGTCAGCCACTGTTTTCACTGTTTCCCCATCTATTTCCCATGAAGTGATGGGACCAGAAGCCATGATCTTAGTTTTCTGAATGTTGAGCTTTAAGCCAACTTTTTCACTCTCCACGTTCACATTCATCAAGAGGCTCTTTAGTTCTTCTTTACTTTCTGCCATAAGGGTAGTGTCATCTGCATATCTGAGGTTACTGATATTTCTCCCGGCAATCTTGATTCCAGCTTGAGCTTCTTCCAGCCCAGCATTTCTCATGATGTACTCTGCATATAAGTTAAATAAGCAGGGTGACAATATACAGCCTTGATGTACTCCTCTTCCTATAGGAAGCAGTCTGTTGTTCCATCTCCAGTTCTGACTGTTGGTTCTTGTCCTGCATACATATTTCTCAGGAGGCAGGTCACGTGGTCCGATATTCCCATCTCTTGAAGAATTTTCAAAAGTTTCTTGTGATCTACACAGTCAAAGGCTTTGGCATAATCAATAAAGCAGAAATAGATGTTTTTCTGGAAATCTCTTGCTTTTTCCATGATCCAGTGGATGGTGGCAATTTGATCTCTGGTTCCTCTGCCTTTTCTAAAACTAGCTTGAACATCAGGAAAATCATGAGTCATGTATTGTTGAAGCCTGGCTTGGAGAATTTTGAGCATTACTTTACTAGCGTGTGAGATGAGTGCAATTGTGCGGTAGTTTGAGCATTCTTTGGCATTGCCTTTCTTTGGGATTGAAAGGAAAACTGACCTTTTCCAGTCCTGTGGCCACTGCTGAGTTTTCCAAATTTGTTGGCATATTGAGTGCAGCACTTTCACAGCATCATCTTTTAGGATTTGAAATAGCTCAACTGGAATTCTATCACCTCTACTAGCTTTGTTCATAGTGATGTTTCCTAAGGCCCACTTGGCTTCACATTCCAGGATGTCTGGCTCTAGGTCAGTGATCACACCATCATGGTTATCTGGGTCATGAAGATCTTTTCTGCATAGTTTTTCTGTGTATTCCTGCCACCTCTTCTTAACATCTTCTGTTTCTGTTAGGTCCATACCGTTTCTGTCCTTTATTGAGCCCATCTTGGCATGAAATGTTCCCTTGCTATCTCTAATCTTCTTGAAAAGATCTCTAGTCTTTCCCATTCTATTGTTTTCCTCTATTTCTTGGCACTGATCACTGAGGAAGGCTTTCTTATCTCTCCTTGCTATTCTTTGGAACTCTGCATTTAGATGGGTGTCTTTCCTTTTCTCCTTTGCTTTTCACTTCTCTTCTTTTCACAGCTATTTGTAAGGCCTCCTCAGACAGCCATTTTGCTTTTTTGCATTTCTTTTTCTTGGGGATGGTCTTGATCCCTGTCTACTGTACAATGTCACAAACCTCTGTCCATAGTTCATCATGCAACCTGTCTATCAGATCTAGTCCTTAAAATCTATTTCTCACTTCCACTGTATAATCATAAGGGATTTGATTTAGGTCATACCTGAATGGTCTAGTGGTTTTCCCCACTTTCTTCAATTTAAGTCTGAATTTGCCAATAAGGAGTTCATGATCTGAGCCACAGTCAATTCCTAGTCTTGTTTTTGCTGACTATATAGAGCTTTCCCATCTTTGGCTCCAAAGAATATAATCAATCTGGTTTTGGTGTCGACTATCTGGTGATGTCCATGTGTAGAGTCTTTTCTTGTGTTGTTGGAAGAGGGTGTTTGCTATGACCAGTGCGTTCTCTTGGCAAAACTCTATTAGCCTTTGCCCTGCTTCATTCTGTACTCCAAGGCCAAATTTGCCTGTTACTCCAGGTGCTTCTTGACTTCCTACTTTTGCATTCTAGTCTGCTATAATGAAAAGGACACCTTTTTTGGGTGTTAATTCTAAAAGGTCTTGTAGGTCTTCATAGAACCATTCAACTTCAGCTTCTTCAGCATTACTGGTCGGGGCATAATCTTGGATTACCATGATATTGAATGATTTACCTTGGAAATGAACAGAGATCATTCTGTCGTTTCTGAGATTGCATCCAAGTACTCCATTTAAGACTCTCTTGTTGACTATGATGGCTACTCCATTTCTTCTAAGGGATTCTTGCCCACAGTAGTAGATATAATGGTCATCTGAGTTTAATTCATCGACTCCAGTCCATTTTAGTTCACTGATTCCTAAAATGTCGACATTCACTCTTGCCATGTCCTCTTTGACCACTTCCAATTTGCCTTGATTCATGGACCTAACATTCCAGGTTCCTATGCAATATTGTTCTTTACAGCATTGGACCTTGTTTCTATCACCAGTCACATCCACAACTGGGTGTTGTTTTTGCTTTGTCTCCATCTCTTCATTCTTTCTGGAGTTAGTTCTGCACTGATCACCAGCAACATATTGAGCACCTTCAACATGGGGAGTTCATCTTTCAGTGTCCAATCTTTTTGCCTTTTCATACTGTTCATGGGTTTCTCAAGGCAAGAATGCTGAAGTGGTTTGCCATTCCCTTCTCCAGTGGACCACATTTTGTCAGAACTCTCCACCATGACCCATCCTCACTTAATACTTTAAGATTTTATTGCTTCTCCCTGAGATCAAGAATAAGGAAGTACATCTTCATCACTTCTATTCAACATCATTCTGGAGTACTAAACTTTGCAATAAGGCAAGAAAGACAAATCAAAGGCATAAAAGCTATGAAAGAAGAAATTAAAATATCCTTACTTACAGAAGATAATGTTTACATTTTAAAAAATCTCAGAACATCTACAAAAAACTACTTGAACCAAGAAACAAGTTTAGCAAAGTCATAAGATACAAAGTCAAGATAAATACAAAATCAGTTGTACCAGCATCAAACAATTGTACTACAGCTAGTAAATGGAAATGTAAACTTGAGAACCATATTCAAAATACCATTATAACCTCAAAACACCTAGAAATTTGTCTAACTAGATGTCCAGATCTTCTACAACAAAAGTTACAAAATATTGCTGAGAGAATTTGAGAAATACCTATGCAAAAGGAAATACATGTTGTATGTTCAGGGATGAAAGACTCAAAATTGTTAAGATGGCAACTCTCCTAAATATATATGTATATTTACATATAGAATTTTTACATATTTACATATAGAAATGTAGAAATTGAACTTACATATAAGTTCAATAGAATGATAATCAAATCACAGAAGTCTTTTTGTAGAATTGACTGGTTAATTGTATAAGAAAATACAAAGAACCAGTATAATCAAAGCAATTTAATAAAGAAAAAAGAGCAAAAACTGTTAAAAAAGAAGTTACAGTAATCAAGATAGCTTGATTTCAAAACAATATATAGATCTATAGATACACAGATCAGTGGAACAGGTAACAGTCAGAAATAGACCTACACATATATAAGCAATTGATTTGCAAGACAACTCAATGAGGAATTATAAGTCTTTCCAACAAATAGTGCTGAAAATAAGGATCAATTCTTACTTAAAATCATACATAGAAATTAACCCAAAATAGATCATAAATCTAAATGTAAGATCTAAAATTATAAAACTTGTAGAAGAACACATGAATGAAAATTTTGCAGTCTTTGATTAGGTAAAGAGTTCTTCTATAGAACACCAAAAACATGAAACATTAAAGAAAAATGATAATTGGATTAAAAAACACTTTCAATTTTTGAAATACACTATTATGACATGAAAAGGGAAGCCACAGAGTGGCAGAGGGTACCTGCCAACCTCTACAAAGGCCTTGCATCCAGAATGTACAAAGAGCTCTACAAATCAAAATTAATATGAACAATTCAACCAGAAAATGAGCAAAAAATTTTGAATAGACACATCACAATAAAAGATGAGTGCCCCTAAACCATAAAATATGCCAAACTCCATTTATTATCAAAGAAATACAAATTAAAACTATGATGACCACACACCTATCAGAATAGCTTTTTTAAAAAAAGAATAGCTCGGTTCATTTTATTAAGAGATGGATTTTGATAATTTTATTATGCTTCATAAGCATCAAAATTAGTAATATACCTAATTATTATCAATTATATGTTAATAATAGCCCAATAACTTATTCCAGAAGTGTTTTTCATCTTTATTTTTTAAGTTATGGGAAATAAGTTTTTTAATATGTACATATATACATGTATAGCAGATTTTGTTGTAAGAGGCAGGATAAAGTGATCACTAAGACTTTCAAGCCAAAAAAATATATAGTGTATTAGGATATTTCTGTGGGTAATGTAAAAGGAAAACATGATTTTATGTACAAAGAAGAAACAATGTACCTTTTCTGCTTAGAAAAGTCTGCTGATTTACTATTAAATGAATAATAACAGCTAACTATTATATACTACTATGTGCCAAAAACTCATCAAATTACCAAATTCTATAAACTCATTTAAACATAACAACTCCAGAAGCTAAGCTACATTATCAATCTCACCTTACTAGGAGGAAACTAAGATACAGAGACATTAAGTAATTTACTTAAGGTCATAAAACTAAGTATAGTGTCAGGACAAAAGAGTGAGCTAAGAGGCCAGACTCAATCTGTGTCATCTCATTAATGTTAAATAATTCATACAGTCTAGATCTGAACCCACCTACTTCAACTTGGGTATTTTATTTTATTCATCAAAGAAAATTTTAATCCAGTAAGATATCTTTGTATTTTAACAGTGGCACAGTCCATTTACCTTGGTGCAATTACTGACTTTTTTTTTTTCCTTTTTTTTAATTTATTTTTTTTATTTTTTAACTTTACAATATTGTATTAGTTTTGCCATATATCAACATGAATCTGCCACAGGTATACACGTGTTCCCCATCCTGAACCCTCCTCCCTCCTCCCTCCCCATACCATCCCTCTGGGTCGTCTTTTTAACATCTTGTTTTTCCTAATTATCTTTCTTTTATCATGTGTCTCTTGCCTCCTCTTCCACTAATCAGGTTTTCTTTGTCTCTATTCCCTTTCTGTCAGTTTGGAAGTTTACATTCTATTTATGTTCTCCTGTTATTATCCTTAAATTTCAAAAGAGCAATACTTGGCATAAAGTATAAATTTAAATATCTGTACCTTCCTCTCCTCAAAATTCAAGGATATTAGATCAATCACTCTCTTATATTATCTTTCTCCCTCATGGTTTTGAAGAACTTCTCTTTATTTATAGCCATTCTGCAGTTTCATGGCTATTAATACATATCAGAGAGAAGTGGTTTGAAGGATACAGTTTTAGTTATTTTACAGGAGTTGTATTTACAATATGAAAGATTCATGTCTTTCATAAGTCATTACTTTGAATATTGCCTCTATGTGACTGTCTCCTGGAATTCTTCATCTTAATATAACTTAAGTTCTCTTCTATACATTTCATCTATATTCATCTCTGTGATGGCTCAGCCCTGTCTTCTACTTCATTAATCTATCTTCAGTTGTATAATGAGATATTTAACCCAGCCTCAGAGTCTTTAATTTAACCTAACTTCAGAGTTATACATTTTGATGATTATATATATTTCATTTTCAGACGTTCAACTTGGTTCTTTTATAAACATATATGATTTATTTTTATAATAACTTTTCTTGACTTTTTGAGTCCTACTTTTACACCTTTAATCATTTTAAACACATGCACTTATATCTTCTCTTTAGAAATTTTTGGAGTTTTATCCTAGTATTTGTTGAGTTTGCTACTTCCCATCCACAGTATACTGTTTCTTTCTGTGTTTTAAAATATTCGTTTTTAAATTCACCTACACTATCTGTTTGGAGAAGGCAACACCCCACTCCAGTACTCTTGCCTGGAAAATCCCATGGACAGAGGAGCCTGGTAAGCTACAGTCCATGAGGTCGCTAAGAGTCGGACACGACTGAGCAACTTCACTTTCACTTTTCACTTTCATGCACTGGAGAAGGAAATGGCAACCCACTCCAGTGTTCTTGCCTGGAGAATCCCAGGGACGGCGGAGCCTGGTGGGCTGCCATCTATGGGGTCGCACAGAGTGGGACACGACTGAAGCAACTTAGCAGCCACACACTATCTGTTGGAGTAGGAAATGGCAACCCACTCCCGTATTCTTGCCTGGAGAATCCCATGGACAGAGGAGCCTGGTGGGCTACAGTCCATGGGGTCCCTAAGAGTCGAATATGACTGAGCAACTAATACTTTCACATCATCTGTAGAATCCCTGCACTTTGTAAAAATCCCTGTGCTGATCCTTCTCGGAAGGTATGATCCTTCTGGGTTTTTGCAATTTTGCATTTGTTTCTTAAAAGCACTCCAGAAATGTCTCCATCCTGTAACTACTTTTTAAATTAAATTTTCATTTGGGAAAAATGGCATTGCATTAAGAAGACATGGAAATTTTGATCCCCAAACCATGGTATAATACCATAGGTATAAATTTTAGGGAAGACTGTCTATTCTGTTCTTGTGTATTAGAAAGATCATAATCCAAAGGTTAGACAGACATAAACTCAAATCATAGCTCTGCCATTTCCTAATTCTAAAGCTTTGGGCATATCTTTTAAGTGCTCTAGACTTTAGGTTTCTTGTCTGTCAAAGGAGATTTTAAAAAAAGATTTTATTCACAATATTCTTATAAAGATTAAATGAGATCATGTATATAATTACCTAGTCAGTGCTTCAGCCCAGAATTACTGGAGTCATCTTGGAATCTTAATTTCATATTGATAATTAACCCATCAAGGAATACTTTTAGGAACATAAGGGATTACTACAAGCAACAAGATGCCAATAAATTTGACAACCTAGAAGAAATGGACAAATTCTAAGAAAGGTACAACCTACCAAGCCTGAACCAGGAAGAAGTAGTAAACATGAACAGATCAAACATAAGTACTGAAACTGTAATTTTAAAACTTCCAACAAACAAAAGTCCAGATCCAGATGGCATCACAGGAGAATTCTATCAAAACTTTTAAAAAGAGTTAGCATCTATCCTTCTCAAATTCTTCCAAAACATTGCAGAGGAAAAAACACACCCAAGATCATTCTCAGAGGCCACCATCACTCTGATACCAAAACAAGACAAAGATATCACAAAACCTGAAAATGATAGGCCAATACCACTAATGAACATAGATGCAAATATCCTCAACAAAATACTAGCAAACTGAATCTGACAACACATTAAATGGATCATTCACTATAATCAAGTGGGTTTTAACTCAGGGATGCAAGGATTCTTCAACATATGCAAATTAATTAATGTGATACACCATATTAACAAACTGAAGAATTAAAATCATAGGATTATCTCAATAGATACAAAACAAAGATTTTGACAAAACTCAGCACCCATTTACAATAAAAACTGTGGCATAGAGAGAACCTACCTCAACAAAATAAAGGCCATATATGACAAACACATAGCAAATTTCATACTCAACAGTGAAAAACTGAAAGCATTCCCTCCAGGATAATGAGGAAGACAAAAATATCCTCTCTTGAACTCTTATGCAACATAATTTGGGGAGTGTTAGCCACAGCAATCAGAGAAGAAAAGGAAATAAAAGGAACCCAAATTGGAAAGAAGAAGTAAAACTGTTAACCCTATGTTAACAGTTGATAGGCCATGATAGATGGACTATCATGTCATCTACTGTTTGTAGACGACATGATACTATATATAGAAAATCCTAAAGATCTTACCAGAAAACTACTATGGCTCAGCAATGAATTTGGTAAGATTACAGGATATAAAATTAATCCACAGAAATTTCTTGCATTCCTATACACTAGCAATGAAAGATCACAAAGAGGAATTATGGAAACAATTCCATTTACCATCACATCAAAAAGAATGAACTACCTCAGAAGAAACCTGCATAAGGAGGCAAAAGACCTGCACTCAGAAAACTATAAGACATTGATGAAGACAATCAAAGACGACACAGAGGGAGAGATATACCATGTTCCTGAATCATAAGGATCAATATTGCCAAAATGACTCTACTACCCAAAGAAATCTACAATCTACAAATTCAATGCAATCTCTATCAAACTATCAATGGCATTTTTCAAAGAATTAGAAAAAATTCAACATTCAGGAATATAAGAGATTACTACAAGCAACTGTATGCCAATAAATTTGAATGTGAAAAACTCAACATTCAAAAAACTAAGATCATGGTGTCCAGTCCCGTTACTTCATGGCAAATCTATTGGGAGACAATGGAAACAGTGACAGACTTTTCCTTGGGCTCCAAAATCAATGTGGATGGTGACTGCAGCCATGAGATTAAAAGACGCTTGCTCCTTGGAAGAAAAGCTATGACAAATCTAGACAGTGTATTAAAAAGCAGAGACATTACTTTGCTGACAAAGGTCTGTTTAGTCAAAGCTATGGTTTTTCCAGTAGTCATGTACTCATGTGAGAGTTGGGCCATAAAGAAGGCTAAGCACTGAAGAACTGAAGGTTTCAAACTGTGGTGCTGGAGAAAACTCTTGAGAGTCCCTTGGACTCCAGGGAGATCAAACCAGTCAATCCTAAAGGAAGTCAACCAAAAAAAAAAAAAAAATAAAGGAAGTCAACCATGAATATTCATTAGAAGGACTGATGCTGAAGCTGAAGCTCCAGTACTTTGGCCCCCTGATGCAAAGCACTAACTCATTGGAAAAGACCCTGATGTTGGGAAAGACTGAAGGCAAGAGAAGAAGGGGATGACAGGGGATGAGATGGTTGGATGGCATCATTGATTCAATGGACATGAGTTTGAACAAACTCTGGGAAATGATGAAGAACAGGAAAATTTGGCATGCTGCAGTCCACGGGGTCACCAAGAGTCAGACATGACTGAGCAACTGAACAAGAACAACAAGAAAAAAAACTAGTTTTTATAGAAACACAACAATCCTGGGAAAGAAAAATAGAGCTCTGACTTCAGACTATACTACAAAGCTTCAGAAATCAAACACAGTCATACTGGCTCAAAAACAGAAATAAAGATCAATGGAGCACGATAGAAAGTCTAGAGATAAACCCACACACCTGTGTTCACTATGACAAAGGATTCAACAATATGCAATGAGGAAATGATAGTCCTTAATAAGTAGCCCTGAGAAAACTGGACAGCTATATATATATATATAAAAGAATGAAATTAGAATATTCTCTAATAACATACACAAAAATAAACTCAAAATGTACTAGCAGCCTAAATGTAAAGCCAGATACCAGAAAACTCTTAGAAGAAAACACAGGAAGAACACTTTCTGACATAAATCGCAGCAAGATCTTTTTTGGTCCATCTCCTAGGGTAAAAATCAACAAATGGGACCTAATTAAACTTAAAAGCTTTTGTATAGCAAAGGAAACCATAAACAAAACAAAAAGACAACCCTCAGAATGGGAGACGATATTTTCAAACAAAGCAACTGAAAAGGGATTAACCTCCAAAATATAAACAATTTATGCAGCTCAGTATCAAAAAAAAAAAAAATTGGTCAAAGATCTAAATAAACATTTCTCCAAAGAAGACATATATATGGCCAACAAACTTATGAAAAGATGCTCACATCATCATATTAGAGAAATGCAAATGGAAACTACAGTGGAGGATCACCTCTCAGAAGTCAGAATGGCCATCATCAAAAATCTACAAACAGGTCTTCTCTGGTGGTCCAATGGTTAAGAATCTGCCTGCCAGACTTCTATCCCTGGGCTGGGAAGATTCCACATGCCGCAGGGCACCACTACTGAAGCTCATATGCCCTAGAGCCTGTGTTCTGCAACAAGAGAAGCCACCACAATGAGAAGCCCATGCACTGAAACTACAGAGTAGCCTCTGCTCTCCACAACTAGAGACAGTCTGCACGTAGCAAAGACCTAGTGCAGTCAAAAATAAATAAAACTTTTAAAAAATCTACAAACAGTAAATGCTGGAGAAGGTGTGGAGAAAAGGGAACCCTCTTATACTGTTGGTGGGACTGTAAACTGGTATGGTCACTATAGATAAAAGTATGGAGGTTTCCTAAAAAAAAAAAAAAAAAGAGCTACCATATGATCCAGCAATCCAATTCTTGGGCATGTATCTGGAGAAAATCATAATTCAAAAAGATACATGTACCCTAAGGTTCACTGCAGCATTGTTTACAATAGGCCATGGATGAAACCTAAATGTCCATCAACAGAGGAATGGGTAAAGAAGATGTAGACCATATATACAATGGAATACTACTCAGCCATAAAAAAGAACAAAATAATGCCATATGCTACAACATGGAAGGGCCCACAGGTTGTCATACTAAGTGAAGTAAGTAGACACAGAAAGACAAATATCATATGCTATCGCTGATATGTGGAATCTAAAAAAAGGGTGCAAATGAAATTATTTACAAAATAGAGTCACGGATATAGAAAATAAACTCATAGTTACCAGGGGAGAAAGGAGTAGAAGGACAAATTGGGAGACTGGGATTGACATATACATATTATTCAATATATAAAATAGATAACTAGTAAAGATTTACTGTATAGCACAGGAAACTCTTATTTTAATACTCTATAATGACCTATATGGGAAAAGAATCTAAAAATGAGTAGGTGTATGTATATACCTACTCATGTAGGTGTATGTATAACTACTGTATATACTGTATATAACTAATACTATACATACTAATGTATAACTAATTCACTTTGTTATATACCTGAAATTTAACACACATTGTAAATCAACTACACTCAAAAAAAACTCTTTTAAAGGCAAGTGTTACTTGTTGTTAAAATCTATAGTGAAGATACCAATATCTCTTACTGTCATTCAGTTTGAAACACAGCATATTCTGTAAGAGGAAAGTCACATTTATATAATGATTAAAGGATGATCCGGCATTAAAAAAAGAAAAAGGAATTCTTTCAAATACATCTATAATCCAACTACTCCACACTAATTCCACACATATCACTTTGATCCAAGCCATTATCTTCTCCCAACTGAACTATTCCTAACTAGTCTACTTGTCTGCCCTGTTCTAATCTAGTATCAATACAATCACCAAGGTAATCTTTTCAAAATGTAAGAGAGATCATGTTGTACCTTGTTCAAAACAGGGTTAGTAAAACTCAGAGTTTTTAAGGATTCCCATATGACAGATTTCCCTTTCACCCGTCTGATTTCACCTCCTGCTATTCTCACACCACATGGCCTCCGCATTATTTCTCTTATGTGTCAGGTACACCTCAGCTTTATGGGATTTGCAACGGCTCTTCCTTCTTCCTAAAACTCTCTTTCTCCACATTTCCACATGGATGACTCCTCAACCTTCTTCAAGTTGTTGTTCCAATCTCACCTCCTCAATGAGATGATATGATCATTTTACAATGATCATACTGCAAACTCTCTTCACATTTCTGACTCCTGTCACCTTTCCTAGTTTTCCCACAGGACTCACCAAATTCAAGCATACTGTAATAATTACTAATTTAGTATAAGTATTGTTTATTTCTGTCACCTCTGGTAAGAATAAAAGCTTGGGAATATTTTTTGTTTGTTTTTGTTGTGTTCCCAACACCTGTCATAGTGTCCAGCTCAAACCAAGTATTCAATAAATATTGGTCATATAAATATATAAATAAAAGCAAATTCCCAAGGTTGTTAAGTAATATAAATTGCAGAGTTTTTGTGGTAACATTTTGAAGGTATGTTCCATTCCAGATCCTGTGCTAGGCACTGTGAATACAAAGATGAAGCCAGTCCCCATCTTCCAGGAGCTTATAGTCAAGCTGGAACAATGATCATACAAGTGGGTTACTTCAATTTAAAGCATCAAGTGCTATGATAGAGGACTTTCCAAAGGAAATCATAAAATGCTGTGAAAAAGTAAGTTATTGCTATAAACATAACCAGAAATCAACTGGCCAAAAGGAAAAGCCTTAAGACTCTCTAAAAACAGATCTTTAAGATTGCAAAATTTATTTTATTTTTCTGTATTTGTCCATTGAAGGTTATTTCAAGAAGTCTGTCAACTTAAAAAGCATATGTTCTTGCCCTTTAAATATTGGGTTATTTTTTTATATAAAACAAGTTAAACGGTTCAGTTGAATTTTGAGAATATTAGGGTAATTATTTCTACTCTCTATTTTGACTGTATTTTTTTCTTTATTCCAGGAATATAAAGTAGTTCCCCAACCCATTAAAAAAAAAATCTCTCTCTATAAAAAACCCCCTCTCTATTTTTTATTTTTTTGTTTTCAAAAAAGAAAAAAAAAATGGTAAGCAAAAATGTATTTCTCTTTCTGCTTTCTAAAAAGTTGTTTTAGTACTCTTTTTTTCTTCAGATCTCTTATTTTACACGGGCATTTTAAACTGAAAACTATCTTAATGTATCTAGGAAGTAGACAAGGAACATCACATAATAATATTCTGAATTAAAATGCCCATTGGAAATGGTGAATTGGGATTCAGGGTGTCCAAGCAACAGACCCTTAGTAGCCTACTTCAGTTAAATGATCCTCTGAAAGAATGAAACCCAAATCATACAAGTGACTATCTTTGGAAGATAAAATTAAAATGAGGAGCCTCATTTTAAAAGTGAAGAAAAAAAAAGAACTCCATTGTATGGGAAAATTAGCAAAGGTCATATGGCTTTCCCATTCTACCCAGCCAGTTAACATTCAAACTCTCACTTTGAACAGAAAAGTAACCACATTGATTCAACTAGTCAGGTGAGGAAGATCCTCCTAAAAACCAAAATGCTCACCCATGTGAGACAAATGATCTCTTTTTGGATATCATTTAAAGCCCTGGATAGTGCAATTAGCCAAATCGGTGCGTCCTTCTCTGAAGGAGTTTCTCTCTCCCTCCTCAGCAAATTCACTTCTTCCTGGGAGCATGTTTGTGATCTTGGCTCACCAAAAAAAAAAAAAGAGAGAGAGAGAGAGAGGCTTTCAAAGCTGCATACCTGCCTGATCAAAAGACTAAGATGGCAAAGAAACATAAATCAATGTAGACATGTCATTGCTATATTACAGCCTGTATGATTAAAAAATAACCAGCAATGCAGAATCATCACTGGCCCCTCCTCCAGAGAAGGCTGAAAGTAAGAAACAACTTGAAAAATATGTTATCACATAAACATCCTCAAAAATAATAAAACCAATGGGAATACTGACTCCAGCAATAAGTATCTCCAAACACAGCAATGCAGTAATACCTTTCGGCTACCAAAAGAAATCAAAGGCATTTCATGTCTCTTTGGTTAGATCACCAAATGTTTATTGAGCATTTTCTATGTAACAAGCATTCTGCTATTTCACTAGTGATTCCAATGTGTTAGTAGAGAATAGTGATTAAAAGCAAAGACTCTAGAATAAAACTGTCTGGGTTCACAATACAGCTCTATCCCCTATTATCTGTGTGACCGTAGACTAGATACTATGCCTCAAATACTTCAATTGTAAATTCATAAAGTTGCTATAAGAATTAAATGAGTGATACATGAAGAGGGGTGAGAACAGTTCCTGGTCCATAGACTTGGTGAATAAAAGAGTCTATCAATCAGTTGAGGAAAAGTAACACATAAGTAGTTAAAATAGGGCAAAAATCATCTTTGAGATATACAAAAAGTGTTACAAGGACAAGAAGTCAAAGACTAACCCTACTCGGGGTTGCAGGATTGGCAAAGGGTCAACAGAAGTGACATATCAGTTACACCTGAAGGAAGAGCAAGAGTCTTCCAGATGTCAAATGGGAGATGGCAAAAAAAAAAAAAAAAAAAGCATGTGAAAGAGCACAGAACAATGAGACAGGAAAACTGGGCCAGGGAATTGCCATATGGTCAGGGTTCAATAACGTAAGAGTGCCAGGACATGAGGCTGAAGAGACAGATTAAGGTAAGGAAATGAGGAGTCAGTCATTGGAGAATTTTAAGCAAAAGAGGAGCACATTCAAATTTCATTTAAAAAAATTCATCCAGGGGTAGCTTAAAGATAGAATGAGAGAATTGCATACAGTTCAATATAGAAGTAGTCATAATATATAGGAATATGTTGCAACGAGTCAAACAAGAATTCATGAAGCCTCACATAAAGCAGTGAGAGGAAGGAGTGTATAGAATCTATACATAGATTATATAGATCTATAAGATCATCTTCCCCACTTTATAATTTTATTTAAATGTTGATTAACTTTTATGGGAAAGAAGGGGGAAAATATTAACATGTATGAAAAATAGCAATATGAAATTTCCTTTTATCAGGGAACAGTGAACTCATTTTAGATATGAACTCATCATCAAGACAGAACTTGAAAATGGAATGGATGATGATTTGGCAGATTTGGACTAGAAAATCAAAGATACATTCCAAACAGAGGTGGATTTACTGAGAAGCAAGTAAAGCTGAAGCTTCAAGGTTTCTCACTTTATAAAGGACCTTTATAAAGGCTGAGAGTTTTAGAGAGTTATGGCAAGAAGAGACAACAAGGCTGAACTACTTTGAAGCATTTCTGGTAAAAAGACTAAAGAGATTTCAGCAGAAAGGGACCTGAATTCCCAAGACATCAGTAATTCATTGCAATCTCCTTTCTTATTCTGAATATATAATTTTATAATTGTGTACAATTTTTCTTAAAGACAACCTTTTGAAATTATATAAACTTCAAGCTGTATAAAACTTAGAATAATCAGTGCTTTCAGGCCTCAGCTTCTGTGGCATTAAGAAATGGAGCGACCTGTAGTCTGACTCCTGGAGTCGTAAGCATAGTTTCATCGGAATCTACAGGAATTGATTTTCCAAGTAAATACAAGATGATTTCCTTGAAATATATTAGGAACTATTAACCAGCAATTAAACATTGAATACATGATGAATAATTAATGATTTATATCTCACTACACAATGATGAATAAAAATGGAGTTTTGAAGGTTGGATGACATTTTCAAAGTCATTCTTCTTCAGAGATTAAGAATGCTTTCTGGCACATATTTTTAAGAGGATGGACTATTGATTAGAATGACTGTCAGAAGACGCATTATAACTCTGGAGCTATCATTGCTTACCTTTGTGACCTTGGGTTTCTGACAGAATTACTGTCTATTATAACTCTGAAAAGATTCTTATATTACCTTCTCTAGCTTCTCAATTAATCTTTCACTCAGTTTGTAGCAATAAATTCCAAATTGTTCTTTATGCCTATAGTATCTAACCATACCAAGACCCCCATTCTCTTAGTTCAATTTCCAATGAGTTGCCTTTCATGGCTTTTCTACCACCTAAAGGGCTTTCCAGGCGGAACTAGTGGTAAAGAACCTCCCTGCCAATGCAAAAGACATAAGAGATGTGGGTTTGATCTCTGCGTCAGGAAGATCCCTTGGAGGTAGGGTGCAGCAACCCACTCCAGTATTTTTGCCTGGAGAATCCCCATAGACAGAGGAGCCTGGCAGGCTACAGTCCATTGGATCACAGAGTCAGACATGACTGAAGCGACTTAACATGCTACCACCTAAAGAATTAAATGTGAAATCGCATTCTTCCTACTTCATAATCCTAAAAGCAAAAAAAAAAAAGTGCCTCTCTACCCATTTACAACAATTAAAAACAAAGAAACTCTTCAGGAAGGTTCTGTCTGATTGGTCCAAACTTGGAACACATGCCCATGCCACAAGCCAATCTAGTGGCCAGGATACTATAATTAGTATCCTAGTTATCTGCTGACCCTCTTAGTCAAAGAAATGTAATCTGTTATGAGCAGGGGAAAGGGTAAATATGTATCATTCAGTCAGGCACATCAATTTGTATCAACCACAAAGAGAGTAAGGGACTCGAGTTCCAGCTTGGTAACTATAAAATTAATGATGCATTGACTGTAACAAGTGGTACAGGAAGACAAGTTATGAAGGAATTTTTTTTTTTTTAGAAACATCAAGTTTGAGATATCTGTGGATCATTCAAAAGGTAATATTCAATAACCACTAATTCTTTCTTTGCACAAGATTGAGACATACACAGAATGTATGTTGACAATCACAATTCACAATTTAGGAGATTCCTGAAATTTCATTTCTGTATCAGAAAGCATTAAATCCAAGGAATATCTCTTTCCATATAGTAATGATTATTTTAAAATATTGTTCTAGGAATCTCTAAATCTATTTTGGCAGAAGTTTGAGCTGATTGGCAATTTCAAAAGTCTCTTTTGAAATACTTTTGTCAGCACTATTCTTATGAAAGAGGAAAACAACACTTTATCATAGCTAAATATGACATGAACCTACCAAAGACAAGAGCTGTTGACCTGACTGAAATTCAGTCATAGATATCACTAAACCCATGATGCTTTCTTCTTGCTTGCTAATAGATAATTTGGTTGAGTCCATTCTAGAAACCAGTAATCCACATCTTTGGAAACAATTTGTAGCTATCTTATAAAAAACTTGAAGCATTTGAAACTACAGAGGTTCTACTAAGCAGACTTAAATATTTTGACTTCTTAATACCTAAAATCATATTCCAAAAGGTGAAATGTTTTCTGAAACTCTCCATTTGTGGTTCAATTAGATATTTATAGCAACAGGGAAGAAAAAAAATGTATTAAAGGAGGGATTTTTCATAGCCACTCAAATCAAAGTTGACAATTACCTTGATGCAAGAATAACTAATAAAGATTGAGAGTTTTATTAGCCCCAAAGTAGTTTTCAAATTGCATAAAATGTTCCTCCTCTACATATATATAGAAGTTCTTTTCTCTCTCCTGCCCTATACATTTAATGTTCATAAAATATTCAAAATGTTTCATCCAATATTGATAAATAGTATTTGTTACTGGAAGAAGGAAAATCCATTTTGCAAAATGATCTTGAGATTACCCAGCATAACTATAATTATCATTTTTTTAAAGGCACGGAAAGAGAGACTTTAAGCAATTTGAAAATTTTCTTAACCACACACTTTTTTCCTACAGAGGATTTTTAAGATGAGAAACAGACCTTGATGGTCTTAGGCAGGCCCGAGGCAATATTTTTAAAAAAGGTCAAACATTCTGCTAAAAACCACAACTATCTTCAGAACAACAACTTATCAGCCAGTTTGCAGTGCCTCCTTATTACAGCTATTGGTCCCAAAGGAAGTCCACTTGAGTGTGGGCCACAATTACTGTGTAATGAGTTTGCCAGTATTGATGCAGGAAACAAATTTACAGTGTGCCATTCCCAGCTCAGAGACTTCAGCAGACATTTTTTCTTTTGGTGAAGAAGAGGGAGGAAGGACAAAAAGCAGAAGGAAGAAAAACTGGAGACGAAAGAAGGCCTAACAATAAAGAGCCATCTTTGCTTAAGCTCCTAATAAGCAGCCTAGAAGGATTCTGACAAAGACTGAGTTGTAAGCATAGTTTGGAAGATCCTGGGATTATCCACATCTGTCCATTCCTAGCTCAGAGACTGTCCCTCAAGGCCGCTCCATAAAATGTTAGTATTCACGGAGCAGTCTTGCACTCAAATAAAGCACATTTTTAAAAAGTTCTGCACCCCACTCCAGTACTCTTGCCTGGAAAATCCCATGAACGGAGGAGCCTGGTGGGCTGCAGTCCATGGGGTCGCTAGGAGTCGGACACGACTGAGCGACTTCACTTTCACTTTTCACTTTCATGCATTGGAAAAGGAAATGGCAACCCACTCCAGTGTTCTTGCCTGGAGAATCCCAGGGACAGGGACGGGGGAGCCTGGTGGTCTGCCGTCTATGGGGTCGCACAGAGTCAGACACAACTGAAGCAACTTAGCAGCAGCAGCAGCAACACCTAGGTTACGTCCATGTTGTGAGTGCACTAATAGAAGCCTAATCTGTCTCTGTGCATGCAGAAAAAGTATATACCATGATAAATGGAGGAGGGTAGAGAAATAAACCCTATCTAAGAGTTGTCAATAAATCTATTGTTGGAAATACATGTGAATAGAAGTAGTAGACACAATCTTTGTCTTCTAAAGAGGCAGTTTTTCAAGAGTAGAATTATACAAAGTGCTCCTCTGTTTTCATCAATATGTTACCAGGATTTTAAATACTATTTTTCATCCAAGCAATAAAAATCTTGACAAGTAAGCAACAGAAAATCACTAATACACTTGCAGCTGCATATCAATCTATACAAATTCTTTAAACAAAAACAACCAAAGAACAGTCTGGCCTAGCAAGATTATTTTACTATTTGAACTTCAAACCCAAGATAATTAAGAAACAGGATTTTATATGTCCACTAAAATTTTTTTGACAAATGTTCAAATAAAAAAAGAAGAAATCCAGATGAGAAGATGGTATAAAGACTTACATTTGAAATTCAAGTGTTCAAAATTGGGAAACAAATTTTTTTTCAAAATTCATACTAGAAATTAACAACAACAACAAATTGTATTATTTCTGAAAAGTGTAAGTTGTGTGGACGTCGAGAAACGGAAAAGAATTGAAAGTCAGAAGACTCAGTGTCTAAAATCCAGCTTAATGAGCAACAAAATATATTTAAGGAAAATGTGAAATGAGGGAGATTATTTCTATCATATCACTAGTCAGTTTAGTCGCTCACTTGTGTCCTACTCTTTGCAACGCCATGGACTGCAGCATGCCAGGCTTCCCTGTCCATCACCAACTGCCAGAGCTTGCTTAAACTCATGTCCATTGAGTCGGTAATGCCTTCAAACCATCTCATCCTCTGCTGTCCCCTTCTCTTCCTGCCTTCAATCCTTCCCAGCATCAGGGTCTTTTCCAAGGAGTCAGTTCTTCGCATCAGGTGGTAAAAAGATTGGTGCTTCAGCTTCAGCATCAGTCCTTCCAATGAATATTCAGAACCAATTTCTTTTAAGATTGACTGGTTACGATCTCCTTGCTGTCCAAGGGACTCTCTCAAGAGTCTTCTCCAACACCACAGTTCAAAAGCAACAATTTTTTGATGCTCAGCTTTCTTTATGGTCCAACTCTCACATCCATACATGACTACTGGAAAAACCATAGCTTTGACTAGATGGACCATTGTTGGCAAAGTAACATTTCTGCTTTTTAGTATGTTATCTAGTTGGTCATAGCTTTCCTTTCAAGGGGCAAGCATCTTTTACTTTCATGGCTGCAGTCACCATCTGCTGTGATTTTGGAGCCCAAGAAAATGAAGTCTGGCACCATTTCCATTATTTCCCCATCAATTTGCCATGAAATGATGGGACTGGATGCCATGATCTTAGTTTTTTGAATGTCGAGCTTTAAGTTAGGTTTTTTCCACTCTCCTCTTTGACTTTCATCAAGAGGCTCTTTAGTTCTTCTTCACTTTCTGCCATAAGGGTGGTGTCATATGCGTATCTGAGGTTATTGATATTTCTCCCAGCAATCTTGATTCCAGCTTGTGCTTCATCCAGCCCAGTATTTCACATGATGTACTCTGCATATAAGTTAAATAAGCAGGGTGACAATAGACACCCTTGACGTACTCCTTTTCCTATTTGGAACCAATCCGTTGTTCCATGTCCAGTTCTAACTGTTGTTTGACTTGCATACAGATTTCTCAGGACGCAGGTAAGGTGCCTTTCCTCTCCCTTTTCTAAATCCAACTTAAACATCTGGAAGTTCTCAGTTCATGTACTGTTGAAGCCTCACTTGGAGAATTTTGAGCATTACTTTGCTAGAGAGGAGTACAATTGTGTGGTAGTCTGAACATCCTTTGGCATTGCCTTTCGTTGGAACTGGAATGAAAACTGACCTTTTCTCTCATATAGAAAGATATGATAGCAACCTAAAGTGACAGTGGAGTGAGAAGGGGAAAAAATGACACATATGGTATATATTTTTATAGTTGAATTAATGGGATTTATTCATGAAGGGAAACCTGGTTCACTGCAGTCCATGGGGTCACAAAAATTCAGACATAACTGAGCAACTGAACAACAAATGGATGAATGAAAGTAAGTGAGCTGAATACTTCCATCTGGGTCTCCAGATCTACTCTCCACTTTCTCCTTCTTGCCCTGTGCTTCAAGAGGCTGACCTCTATGGACTGCATCAGTGGGCTAACTTTTCTCTAACTTTAGCTTGAGTTTGGTTAATGGAAGGCCCCAGCCCAAATTAAGGACAGGAAAATACTGCAGTCAGACAACTTATTCCCTTGGCTTTCTGCCTGCTCACAAGTTGTTGACAAGTTGTTCTACTGAACATAGCTTCTGTCAGATGTTCCTCTACATCTAATCTTATGTATGGCTTCCTGTAATCACTTCCTCTCCTTTCCTTTTTAGACCCAGAAATGGTAATAGATCTTTGTTGTTAGCAGCCTAAGAACCTACAATCCCATCTTGATTTCCCCAAACCCTACCCACATCTTTGTAATTAGTCTCTTTATGAAACTGTATGAAATCCAATGTTACTCAATTTAAACATGCCATTTGTTTCCTACCATTATCCTGACACATATAATGAAACTATTTTCAAAACCGTAAGATACTGTGTAAAACTTCATTTACTTACTTACTTTGATAGTTGAACTAACTATGTCAGATAGGTCTGTCAGACAGCAAGTGACTGATACATATTTGAAGAATCAGTTAATACAGATTGCACACATTTAAGACTGAGGGCTAGTGAAAAGTGAAAGTTGCTCAGTTGTGTCCCATTCTTTGCAACTCCATGGACTATACAATCCATGGAATTGTTCAGGTCTGAATACTGGAGTGTGTAGCCATTCCCTTCTCCAGGGGATCTTCCCAACCAAAGAATCGAATGCAGGTCTCCTGCACTGCAAGTGGATTCTTTACCAACTGAGCTACCAGGGAAGCCCCAAGATTGAGGGTCAAGTTCTTGTTAAATAATTGGAGTTTTGAGGAAAATAAGAAATGCGATATGAAACATATCAGTTAGACATCAGAGGCTTAAAAAAGAACATATAAGCAACAAAATAAACTAATAATTTCTAGAAACTCTTTGGTAATTTTTAAAATATGTATCATTCAAAGAAGTATTCTTAGTATATACAGCTTTCATCAAGGCAAAAGGAATGAGGTATCAATCTTCAAAACTCATAGCTTGAAAAATATAAAAGTGAAACTGGGAGTTCTGACTATGGTTCAAATGAAGAGATAAGCAAACTCCTTTGTACATCTGTACTGTCATTTGCAACTACTTTTTTATTTCTGACTTTTTTGATTTGGGCCATCTCTCTTTTTTTCTTGATATGTCTGGCTAAAGGTTTATCTATTTTATTTATCTTTTCAAAGAACCATGTCTTAGTTTCATTGATTTTTATATTGCTTTTTAGCCTCCATTTCATCTGTTTCTCCTATAACTTTTCTGATTTCTTCCCCGCTACTAACATTACATTTTGTTTGTTCTTATTTTTCTACTTCCTTTCAGTAAGCTTCTATTGATATATTGTTCCCTCTTAGAACTACTTTTTCTGTGTCCCATTAATTTTAGATCATTTTATTTTCCTTTTCATTTGTCTGAAGTTATTATTTTACTTCCTGTTTGATTTTGTCAGTGATCCATTACTTGCTTAATAGAATATTGTATAACTTCCACATGGTTTATTTTTGCAGTTTGTTTCTTAGAGATGAGTTGTAGTCTCATAAAATTGTGCAAAAAAATATACTTAATATGATTTCAATCCTCTTAAATTTTCTAAGACTTGTTTTGTGGTTGAGTATTTGTTCTATCCTGGAGAATTTTCATCTGAACGTCAAAAGAATGTGTGTTCTGCTGCTTCTGAATGGAATGTTCCATATAGATACATATTGTTTAACTCTACTTGTTCTAATGTGTTATGGCCTAGATTTTCTTATTTATTTTCTGTCTGTTTGATCTGTCCAATGATGAAAGTGTGGTGTTAAATTTTCCTACTATTATTTGCTACTGTCAATTTCTCCCTTTATGTCTCCTAATATTTGACTTATGCATTTATGTGCTCTGTGTTGGGAACATACATATTTATAATTCTTATGTCTTCTTAAATTGATTCTTTTATCACTCTGTAATGTCCTTCCTTTGTCTCTTGCTACAGTCTTTCCCTATTTTTAAAGTCTACTTTGTCAGATATAAATATTTCCCCTCCAGCTCTCTTTTCATTTCTATTCACATGGAATACTTTTTCCCATACCTTTCAATCTCTGCATGTTTTTAGAGCTGAAATGAATCTTGTGTAGGTAGGTATACATATATGTTCATATATATATCCAGATATACATATATGTCCAGTTATATAGATATATGTATCTCCATATAAATGTAGGTAGCATATATATCCCTCATTCAGGAAGATCTCCTGGAGTAGAAAATGGCAACCCACTCCCAGTATTCCAACCTGGAGAATCCCATGGACAGAGGAACCTGGAGTGCCACAGTCCATGGGGTCACAAAGAGCAGGACACAACTGAGTGACTAACACTTTCACTTTCAACATACATTTGGATCTTTTTGTGTATCCACTTTGACACTCTATGACTTTGTATTTGAGCATTTAATTCATTTATATTTAAAGTAATTATTGATTGGTATGTATTTATTCCATTTTATTAATAATTTTCAGTTGTTTTTGTAGTTCTTTTTGTTCCTTTCTTCTTTGCCCTCTTCCCTTGTCTTTTTAAACAATTTTTAAAATTGAATATCTAATTTACAATGTTATGTTAGTTTCAGGTATACAGCAAAGTGATTCAGATAAATATATATAACTTTTTCAGATTCTTTTCCATTATAGGTTTATTACAAGATACTGAATATGGTTCCATTTGCTACACAGTAGAACCCTTTTGTTTATGTATTTTATATATAGCCATATGTATCTGTTAATCTCCAAATTCTAATTTACCTCGCTCCTCATCCCCATTATGTCCTTCGGAAACCATAAATTTGTTTTCTGTACCTGTGAGTCTATTTTGAAAATAGGTTTAATTTATTTGTATCATTTTTTAGAATTCACATTTAAGTAATGTTATAAGATATTTTTCCTTCTCTGACTTCAGTTAATATGATAAATCTCTAGGTCTATCAACATTGCTGCAAATGGCATTGTTTCATTCTTTTCATGGCTGAGTAATATTCCACTGTAAGTACTGACCAAATTCCTCTTCTTGGGCTCCAAAATCACTGCGGATTGTGATTGCAGCCATGAAATCAGAATACAATTGTTTCTTGGCAGGAAAGCAATGACAAACCTAGACAGTGTATTGAAAAGCAGAGAAATTACTCTACCAACAAAAGTCCACATAGTCAAGACTATGGTCCCCCAGTGGTCACATATGGTTGTGAGAGCTGGACCGTAAAGAAGGAAGAGTGCCAAAAAATTCACACCTTCGAACTGAGGTGCCGGAGAAGACTCCTGAGAGTCCCTTGGACAGCTCAAATATCAAACCAGTCAATCTTAAGGGAGATCAACCCTGAATATTCACTGGAAGGACTGATGCTAAAGCTGAAACTCCAGTATTTTGGTCATCTGATATGAACAGATGACTCACTGGAAAAGTCCCTGATGCTGGGCAAGATTGAGGGCAGAAGTAAAAGAGGGCTTCAGAGGATGAGATTGCTGGATGGCATCACCAGTGGAATGAACATGAACTTCAGCAAACTCCAGGAGATGGTGAGGGACAGGAAGGCCTAGAATGCTGCAGTCCATGGGGTCGTGAAGAGGCGGACATGACTGGGTGACTGAACAACAAAACTAGTCCACTGAATGAATATATGTATATACGTATGGATGGATGTATATGTATATATATATGGGCTTCCCTCGTGGCTCAGTGGTAAAGAAACTGCCCACAATGCAGGAGACCCAGGTTCAATCTCTGGGTTGGGAAGATCCCCTGGAGAAGGGAATGGCCACCCACTCCAGTATTCTTGCCTGGAGAATTCCATGGACAGAGAAGCCGTGGGCTACAGTCCATGGGGTTGCAGAGCTGGACATGACTGAACAACTAACTCTTTCAGTTTCATATATATGTATACAGACCACATCTTCCTTATCAATTCATCTGTTGAATGACACAGGTTGCTTCCATGTTTGTGCTATTGTAAATAGTGCTGTTATGAACACTGGAAATCATGTACCTTTTTGATTAGAGTTTTCTCCAGATATACAACCAGGAGAGGAACTGCTGGATCCTCTGGTAACTCTATATTTAGTTCTTTAAGAAATCTCTATGCTATTCTCCATAATGGCTGCACCAGTTTACATCCCCTCCAACAGTGTAGCATAGTTCCTTTTTCTCTACATCCTATCTAGCCTTTATTCATTTGCGATATTTTAATGATAGCTATTCTGACTTGTGTGAGGTGATCCTTCATGGGAGCTTTCATTTGCATTTCCTAGCAATATTGAGCATCTTGTCATGTGCCTGTTGGTCATCTGCATGTCTAAAACAAAATACCTAGAAATAAATGCCCAAGAAGGCAAAAATCCTGTACTGTGATACTGGCACAAAAACAGATATTAGATCAATGGAACAGGTGAAAAGCTCAGAAATAAGCCCATGCACTTATAGTCAATCAATCTATGAAAACATAAGTCAAGACTATACCTGAGAAAAAGCGATCTCTTCAATAAGTGATGCTGGGAAAACTGCACAGCTACATGTAAAAAAATGAATTAAAACTTTCTCTAATACCATATACACAAATAAACTCCAAGTGTATTAAAGACCTAAATGTAAGATCAAATAATATAAAACTCCAAGACATGCATGCAGAACTCTTTGACACAACTCACAGCAATGCGTTTTAGAATCCATGTCCCAAAGTAATGGAAATAAACACAAAAATAAATAAATGGGACCTAATTAAACTTAAAAGCTCTTGCACAACAAAGGAAACCACAAACAAAATGAAAAGACAACCTTTGGACAGGGAGAAAATATTTGTAAATGGTGCTACCTACAAGGGACTAATATCCAAAATATCCAAATAGCTCATATAGCTTAATATAAAAAAAAAAACTCAATCAAAATATGAGCAGAAAACCCTTCTCATTTTTGTGTATTTATCATAGATTTTTGTTTTGTAATTACTATGATTTATATATATGTAATTAATACATATGCAATTAATTTAAGTTGCTTGATCTCAACACAATTTAACAGCTCTATACTTCTTCTCCCCTCGTCTTTGTTCTTAACATTATATTTCACACCTTTCCGTTTTTTGTATTCATTAATTATTGTGGATATGAATAATATTACTGTTTTTTAACTATAACTTTTCTATTTCCTTTATAACTGGCAGAACTACTACCTTTACTGCATGTTTGCCATTTTAAATGCAATTTTTACTATTGTAATTTTTGTATTTCCAGTTGTGGCCTTCTCTTTTCCACTTAGAGAGTTCTTTTAACATTTCTTATAAAGCTTGTTTGATGGTGCTGAACTCATTTCTTTAGGTTGGTGCAAAAGTAATCGTGGTTTTGCATTGTTGAACTTTGCCATTCTATATTGCAATACATTCTTAAATAAACTTGGTTATGTTACACATCATTTTAATGTACACTTCTCATTTTATGTTTCTTTTTTGCTAATGACATTACTTGCTGTTTGTATTTATTTTAGACTATAAATGTGATGTTAGACAAAAAGCAAATTCAAGCAGTTTTTTAAATTTAGTTCAAAATGGGTTGTAAAGTATCAGAGACAACTCACAACATCAACAATGCATTTGGTCCAAAAACTGCTAATGAACATACAGTGCAGTGGTGGTTCAAGAAGTTTTGCAAAGAAGAGACCCCTGAAGATGAGGAGCACCGTGGATGGCCATCAGAAGTTGACAACAACCAATTGAGAGGATCACCGAAGCTGATCCTCTCACAACCACACGAGAACTCCATGTCAACCATGCTATAGTCATTCAGCATTTGAAGCAAACTGGAAAGATGAAAAAGCTTGATAAGTAGATGCCTCATGAACTGACCATCAATCAAAAAAATCATCATTCTGAAGTGTTGTCTTCTCTTACTGTACACAACAACAACGAACCATTTCTCAATCAGATTGTGATGTGCAATGAAAAGTAAATTTTATATGACAACCAGCAACGTCCAGCTCAGTGGCTGGACCAAGAAGAAGCTCCAAAGCACTTCCCAAAGCCAAACTTGCACCCAGTAAAGGTCATGGTCACTGTCTGGTGGTCTGCTGCCCATCTGATCCACTGCATCTTTCCGAATCATGGTGAAACCATTACATCTGAGAAGTATGCTCGGCAAGTTGATGAGATGCACCAAAACTGCAACACCCACAGCCAGTAATCGTCAACAGAATGGGCCCAATTCTCCTCCACGACAACGCCTGACTGCACATCACACAACCAATGCTTCAAAAGTTGAATGAATTGAGTTATGAAGTTTTGCCTCATCCTCCATATTCACCTGACCTCTCGCCAACTGACTACCATTTCTTTTTTTTTCTAATTTTTTTAATTTAAATTTATTTATTTTAATTGGAGGCTAATTACTTTACAATATTGTATTGGTTCTGCCACACATCAACATGAATCCGCCACAGGCGCACACGTGTTCCATTTCTTCAAGCATCTTGACACCTTTTGCAGGAAAAAGGTTTCCACAACCAGCCAGAGGTAGAAAAAGCTTCCCAAGAGTTTGTCGAATCCTAAAGCACAGATTTCTATGCTACAGGAATAACAAACTTACTTCTCATTGTCAAAAATATGTTCTGTAATGGTTCTTATTTTGATTAATAAAGATGTATTTGATCCTGGTTATAATGATTTAAAATTCATGATCCCTAACCACAATTACTTTTGTACCAACCTAATAGCTTTTGCTTTCTGTAAAACTTTTGAAATCTCCTTTAAATCAGAACGATAGCCTTGCTGGGTACAGTATTCCTGGTTATAGGTTTTCCTTTTCATTATTTTAAGTATACTGTACCATTCCCTCCTAGCCTACAGAGTTTCTTCTGAAAAGTCCATCAATAGACTGATGAGAGTTCCTTTGCACATAACTCAGTCGCTCAGTCATGTCCAACTCTTCGTGATACCATGGACGGTAGCCCACCAGGCTCCTCTGTCCGTGGGGTTTCCCCACACAACAATACTGAAGTGGGTTGCCGTGCCCTCCTCCAGGGGATCTTCCCAACCCAGGGATCGAACCCCAGTCTCCCACATTGCAGGTCTCCCACATCGCAGGCAGATTGTTTACCATCTGAGCCACCAGGGGAGCCCAAGAATACCGGAGTGGCTAGCCTATCCTTTCTCCAGGGCTGTTTCTTGACCCAGGAATAGAACCAGCGTTGCTTACATTGCAGGTGAATTCTTGACCAGCTGAACTGCCAGGGAAATTTTGTGCATAACGACTTGCTTTTAATATTCCCTCTTTATCCTTAATTTTTGACATTCATTACATTTCTTGGTGAAGTCTTCTTTGGGTTGATCCTGTTTGAAACTCTCTTTGCTTCCTGGATCTGGATGTATGTTTCTTTTCCAAGGTTAGAGAAGTTTTCAGCTATTAGGTCTTCAAATATGGTCGCTCTTCTCCCAGTGATACCCCTATAATGTGAATGACAGTAGAGGTCTCTTAAAATATCTTCATTTTTAAAATTCTCCTTTTTCTATTCATTTGAGTGGTTTCCACTACTCTATCTTCAAGTTTACTGATCTCTGTATCATGTTTGTTGTTGTTCAGTCACTAAGTCATGTTCAACTCTTTGCGACCCCATGGACTGCAGCATACCAGGCTTCCCTGTCCTTCACTATCTCCCAGAGTTCACTCAAACTCATGTCGATTGAGTCAGTGATGCCATCCAACCATCTCGTCCTCTGATGTCCCTTCTCCTCTTGCCCTCAATACTTCCCAACATCAGGGTCTTTTCCAATGGTTCGTCACATCAGGAGCCCAAAGCATTGGAACTTATGCTTCATCATCAGTCCTTCCAATGAATATTCAGGGTTGATTTCCTTTAAGATTAACTGATTTAATCTCCTTTGTGTCCAAAGGACTCTCTCTCCAGTACTACTGTCAATGTCCTCTAGTGTATTTTTAGTTCAGTCATTGTTTGGTTTTTCAGCTCTGTTTGGTTCTTCTTTATCCTTTCTCCTTGTTAAACTTCTCACCATCACCCATTCATCTCCTCAGTTCTGTGAGCATCTTTATGATCATACTTTATCAGACAAGGTTGCTTATCTCCATTTAATTATTCTTCTGGGGTTTTATCTTGTCCCTCATTTGGATCATTCTCCTCTTTTTCCTCATTTTGCCTATTTTGCTATTTTCATTCTACATATTTGGTAGGTTGGTTATGTTTACCAACCTAGGAGAAGTGTCTTTATGTAAAAGACATCCTATGGAGTTCAGCACTGATCACCAGTGCTACACGCTGTAAAGTTACCCTCTATGTGGATTATGGGAGTCCCTCTATTGTAGCAGGCTGACAACTCTTGTGCATTAATAGGTGTGGCTGGCCATCGGTTGGGTTCGTTACCAGGCCCTGACTTACACTGAGAAGGCTGCCAGCTGCTGGTGGGTGAGGCTGGGTCACAAGGTGGCTGGCTGCAGAACCCTGGGGGTTTCTGAGACTACTGCTTTCTTACTGGTAGATGGAGCCAGGTTCTAGGGCAGCTGGCTGTGGGGGCCAAGGTCTCAGAGTTAGTATGCATGCTAGTGCATCCCTGGGCTGCATCCCAGAGCTTTCCAGGATAGTTCCAGGGTCCTGTGTTGACCAGGTCTTAACATGGCTGACTATAGAGCTCACAGTGGTCCCTGAGCTGGTATTCACACAATGATGAGCAAGGTTGCAGCCCAGGGGGTCCCAAGGTTGGTGCTCACCTACTGCTGGGAGCAGCAAGGTCCTCAGGTCTCCAGTGACAGAACAGTATTCTGAAGCTGTTATCAGTCTGCTTGTGGGTGGGGCCAAGGTTCAGGGGGTGATAGGGCTGGTATCTGCCCACTGATGGGTAAAGCATAGCCCAGGGCCAGTGCTGGCCTACTGGTTCAGTTCAGTTCAGTTCAGTTCAGTCACTCAGTCGTGTCCGACTTTTTCAAACGCCATGGACTGCAGCACACCAAGCTTCCTTGTCCATCACCAACTCCCAGAGTATACTCCAACTCATGTCTATTGCATTGGTGATGCCATTCAACCACTTCATCCTCTGTCGTCCCCTTCTCCTCCCACCTTCAATCTAACCACATACTAAATAATCTAACCACAGTATATTATGAGGGTAAAAACAAAAATAATTTTAAGGACACTATATTATACTGTATCAGATTTGGAGTTAGATTTGGTTTCAAATCATCATTCTGATCCTAAGGAAGATCCTTAGAAAGGAAATGGAGCCAGCATCAGGGTCTTTTCAAATGAGTCAGTTCTTTGCATCAGGTGGACAAAGTATTGGAGTTTCAGCCTCAGCATCAGTCTTTCCAATGAATATTCAGGACTGATTTCCTTTAGGATGGACTGGTTGGATCTCCTTGCTGTCCAAGGGACTCTCAAGAGTCTTCTCCAACACCACAGTTCAAAAGCATCAATTCTTTAGTGCTTAGCTTTCTTTATACTCCAACTCTCATATCTATGAGAGTTGACTACTGGAAAAACCATAGCTTTGACTAGACAGACCTTTGTTTGTAAAGTAAGGTCTCTGCTTTTTAATATGCTGTCTAGGTTGGTCATAACTTTTCTTCCAAGGAGTCTTTTAAAAATTTCATGGATGCAGTCACCATCTGCAATGATTTTGGAGCCCCAAAACATAAAATCTCACTGTTTCCATTGTTTCTTCATCTATGTGCCATGAAGTGATGGGACAGGATGCCATGATCTTAGTTTCCCGAATGTTGAACTTTAAGACAACTTTATCACTCTCCTCTTTTGCTTTCATCAAGGGGCTCTTTAGTTCTTCTTCACTTTCTGCCATACGGGTGGTGTCATATGCATATCTGAGGTTATTGATATTTCTCCCAGCAATCTTGATTCTTGCTTGTCCTTCATCCAGCCCAGCATTTCTCATGAGGTACTCTGCATAGAAGTTAAATAAGCACAGTGACAATATACAGCCTTGATGTACTCCTTTCTCAATTTGAAACCAGTCTGTTGTTCCATGTCCGGTTCTAACTGTTGCATCCTAACCTGCATACAGATTTCTCAGGAGGCAGGTCAGGTGCTCTGGTATTCCCATCTCTTGAAGAACACAACAGTTTTTTGTGATCCACACCGTCAAAGGCTTTGGCATAGTCAATAAAGCAGAAGTAGATGTTTTTCTGGAACTCTCTTGCTTTTTCGATGATCCAGCAGATGTTGGCAATTTGATCTCTGGTTCCTCTGCCTTTACAAGCCAAATCTTGGAGTCTCTGGCTGTGGTGCCCTGGATTTCCTGGATGTGGTGTCAGCTCCTTGGTGTGCAGAATGTGGGCATATGGTCTCTAATTGCAGAACTGGTGTCCCATAGCTAGAGCTGGCCCTCTGGTAGGTGGAGCCAGGTCCAGTGGCTGGCTATAGGGCCCCAGTAGTCTTGGAGCTAGTGTCAACCCACCAGTGAATGGGGTCTGGTCCTGTACCCCACTTTTTATTTTTAAATTTATGAAAACATTACAGTTTTTTTCCCAAAACAAAATGATTTTATAATTGCTCAAGTTGCATTATAACTAATATCAACCTTTATTTTGTGTTCAATTATAATTACCATATATCTACATTCCCCATCAAAGTATGTGCTCTTTGAAGCCCAGGACTCCATGATTCATCACTGTATTATAGCGGTTTACTGTATCAGTGTCTTATATATCACAGAAATTCAATAAAAATTTTCTGTGTGAATAAATAAATAAAGATTTAATTTCTATAATTACCAATACCAGCGACTTCACTTTCACTTTTCACTTTTGTGCATTGGAGAAGGAAATGGCAGTCCACTCCAGTGCTCTTGCCTGGAGAATCCCAGGGATGGTGGAGCCTGATGGACTGCCATCTATGGGGTTGCACAGAGTCGGACACAACTAACGCGACTTAGCAATTATAAATACTAATAGTAATGCATACTAAATAATCTAACCACAGTATATTATGAGGGTAAAAACAAAAATAATTTTAAGGACACTATATTATACTGTATCAGATTTGGAGTTAGATTTGGTTTCAAATCATCATTCTGATCCTAAGTAACCAATTGCCTTTGGGCATTGAACATGAGTTATATATTACAGAGAATAATAGGACAATGTCCATTCCCTAAGGGAGTTCAGAGTAAAGTAAGAAAAAATATAAACAAAAATAATCAATGGCAGTAAGAGTGACAGAGTATCATGATAACAGCCATAAAGTGCTGTCATCAGAAAGCTATTGGGAGCTTGTAGAAATTAGTCAGGTCTGCCTAGGAAGAGTCAGCAACATTTGCCTTAGATCTTGAAGAATTAAAAAATTCAGAAAATAATTTATCTCTATACTTCCTGTCCCCAGCTTCTCTTTCTTCTTCTCTTCTGTAATACATCCTATGTAGTTTTCCTAACTCTAGTTCTAGTAACTCCTCCAATCCCTTTCCAGCAGTAGCCAGAATTGTCTTCTTAAAACATAAATCCCCATGCTGTGTAGAACACTTTAGTAATTTCCCTATAAAATAAAATCCAAAATAATCCTAAATCAAATGAGTTCTTTATGATGAGGGCCCTGCTTGTCACTCTGGGCTCATTTGGGGCAACTATTCTGCTAGTACACTAAACATTAACCACAAAATCATCAAGTTCTCCCCATTTCAGGGTTTGTGTGTGTGTGTGTGTGTGTGTGTGTGTGTTCTCCCCATTTCAGGGTGTGTGTGTGTGTGTGTGTGCGTGTTCTCACCACTTCAGGGTTTGTGTGTGTGTGTGTGTGTTCTCCCCATTTCAGGGAGTGTATGTGTGTGTGTTCTCCCCATTTCAGGGTTTGTGTGTGTCTGTGTGTGTGTTCTCACCATTTCAGGGTTTGTGTGTGTGTGTGTGTGTGTTTTATATCCTCTTCCTCTGCCTGAATTACCTCTTTACTACTCTCCACATGATCTCCAAAAAAAATTAAGTTTCATTATCACTTCATCAAGGATGCTTTCTCTGACCCTCCTACTCTTTCCAAACAGTGTTGACCCTATATCATCATATTTTTCATACATCATCTATTTATCACTATTTTGTAACCATGTGTTTATTTTCTTATTTATGTGTCCAATAGCAATTCCCCAAATAGACTCTAAATGCCCTGAGTGCTCATATCATGTGTCTTGTTCTCCCTTCATTTGCAGCACTTACCACAGTGCTTCACCCAGAATATGTGTTCATAGATATTTACTGAATAAATAAGTAGAAATAATAGCTTCCTAGAACAGAGAAAGGTCCTTGGAATAAAAAATGGACTCAATACATGTACATTGATTGACTGGATTATTTGTTGAATAAGCAGAGGCTAAAAGATATAAAAAGTGTTTGAAAATAGCATGAGGTTTAAAATGCTAGGGTTTAGGAACTATGGGGTAAATGTTGACACATAAGGCTTAAAAGGTAAATATTCTTTCTTCCAATATCACAATGTCAGGTACATAACAATTACTTCATAAAAACTGTTGAATTAATTCTATTCATCTGATTTAAAAATAATAACAATTTAATCTTATAGAGCCATTAGAATTTAGTTTTGTCAGACTGTTTAAATTATTTCCATGCAAGCATTTCTACAAGAATATAGAATTCATTTTTCTAATCCCAGACAGAGTCAAATTGATTCATTTACTTTGCAATCATGTATAATTTAAAGAATAATTCAATTTGGCATATCAGATCAGATCAGATCAGTTGCTCAGTCGTGTCCGACTCTTTGTGACCCCATGAATCACAGCACGCCAGGCCTCCCTGTCCATCACCAACTCCCGGAGTTCACTCAGACTCACGTCCATCGAGTCGGTGATGCCATCCAGCCATCTCATCCTCTGGCGTCCCCTTCTCCTCCTGCCCCCAATCCCTCCCAGCATCACAGTCTTTTCCAATGAGTCAACTCTTCACATGAGGTGGCCAAAGTACTGGAGTTTCAGCTTTAGCATTATTCCTTCCAAAGAAATCCCAGGGCTGATCTCCTTCAGAATGGACTGGTTGGATCTCCTTGCAGTCCAAAGGACTCTCAAGAGTCTTCTCCAACACCACACTTGAAAAGCATCAATTCTTCGGCGCTCAGCCTTCTTCACAGTCCAACTCTCACATCCATACATGACCACTGGAAAAACCATAGCCTTGACTAGACGGACCTTTGCTGGCAAAGTAATGTCTCTGCTTTTGAATATGCTATCTAGGTTGGTCATAACTTTCCTCCCAAGGAGTAAGTGTCTTTTAATTTCATGGCTGCAGTCACCATCTGCAGTGATTTTGGAGCCCAGAAAAATAAAGTCTGACGCTGTTTCCACTGTTTCTCCATCTATTTCCCAGGAAGTGATGGGACCAGATGCCATGATCTTCGTTTTATGAATGTTGAGCTTTAAGCCAACTTTTTCACTCTCCACTTTCACTTTCATCAAGAGGCTTTTGAGTTCCTCTTCACTTTCTGCCATAAGGGTGGTGTCTTCTGCGTATCTGAGGTTATTGATATTTCTCCCAGCAATCTTGATTCCAGCTTGTGTTTCTTCCAGTCCAGCGTTTCTCATGATGTACTCTGCATATAAGTTAAATAAGCAGGGTGACAATATACAGCCTTGACATACTCCTTTTCCTACTTGGAACCAGTCTGTTGTTCCATGTCCAGTTCTAACTGTTGCTTCCTGACCTGCATACAAATTTCTCAAGAAGCAGATCAGGCATATCAGAAATCATTAAAATATGTTTAGAATTTAAAGCACAAGATTTTATAGCATTATTTTTTACCAAGGCTAGATCACATAAAATAGCACATGGCTGAGAATATAAGATTATATTAGAACAGTAATTTTTAATTATGGTGGACGAAGTTGCAAAGCCCAGCCTAACACTCCAAAGTTCAGTCATACCACCTTTAAGTTCATGCACCTATACAAAAAGAGAACAAAATAAAATAAAACAAAACGACCAGATATGAATGTGCACTGGCTCTCAGGTTATTAACAGTTCCCTACTTTTATTACCCTGCAAACCTCTGATAAAATTCTTCCTATAGAAGAGGCAGAACTTCTGGAATGATGATGCAAAGATATTAGTAATGCTCTCTCCATGAAAGTAATTTAATGGGGGAAAGTTGTTGTGTTTTTTTTTTTTTTTTTTAAGTAACGATTTAAGTCTCTGGAATTTGTCCTAAGCCATATAGCAGATGGAAAAAAACATTTGGTAAAGAAAATCTATTAAATCTTGGTAAGAAGAGTAAGGGTCTAGAGCATTTGACCCACAACCAGCTCCTATCAGCTTTCGTCACCAGCACCTCTCCTCCTAGTTCTCATCTAAAACTACCATTTCACCTCATAAGGGGCAGATAACTGATATCTCCCCCAAAGCTTCACATTATAGGAGCTCAATTTAAGGGAAGTGTATATTAGAGGATTGGGCTCCATTTCTCCACTCAGCCAAAACTTGTAGGGTAGAAGTTTCTACCAAAAATGGAAAATAATGGGTAGGCCTGGATTGTCCCTGCCCCATCTGACACATAGAGTAAAGGTTCTGTGCCAGGAGAAGCAATATGAGAAGACCAGGTGCTACCATTCCCACTCACTACTTCATTCATAAGATATTCATAAGACAAGAGATATCACCATAAGAGAAGAAAGTCACTCTGTTTATCCACAGCCCTATAGCAGCACAGAGATTCTACACAGAAGGATAGGTAGATCATAACAACAAGAACTCTGAAACTCCACCTAAAAAGACTACGTTTATTTAGAACAAAAGTATGGAGCAAGTTGAACCTAACAGTATTGTCATGAACAATAGCAACCTTAGCGGTAAACAATTAAGAGGGATTTGGAAGCTCCAGAATACTTGAAGCAACAAGGAAAATGGCAGACCAGGCAGCAGTTTATTAGAGATAAACTAAGACAAAGAAAAAAAAAAAAAAGGTGTACTTTTATTGGAACAGAAAATTTACATCCAAGGGCATTGGCAAAAATACAGTAATCAGAGAGCAATCAATGATGACTAAGCACTGACTAAGAGTTGAATGTCATATAAATAGAAGCAGAACAACAAGAAACTTAATGGGTAAGTCAGAAAAAGGGACAGTCAAAAAGAGTTTGATTAAAAATCACAAAGATCTTTTATGTCTGGTGGTCAAGGAGATTGTACACACATGCAAGGCTGCACTCTATGAAGTGTAACATCAGAGAGGCTTTTCACATTGTAGAAGAAAAAAATTCAATGAATTAGCATATCCAAGTCACTAAACAAATAAGCAAACATGCAAAGAAGAATAAACCCTAGAAGGAGGGGGAAACAGTATCCAAACTGCAACAACATATTATCTCAAAAGTTAAATCTTCAACAAAATTTATGAGATATGCAGAAAAAGAGGAAAATCTGACTCAGGATAGACCAACTGCTAGGCGACAATACAAAAGCCTTTACTAAAGTTTGCAATAATACATGATATGCTTTCTGGATACAGTGGAATTGAATCAGAAATTAATACAGAGGACAATTTGGAAAATTAACAGAATATGTGAAGATCAACCAATGGAACAAGGAAGGAAATCATAAACAAAATAGAAAATACTTTGAGTTGAATAAAAAGAAAAACTCAATTACCAATTTATAAGATAAAGCTAAAGCAGTGTTTAGAGGAATATTTATAGCTACAAAGCCTTGTTTTTATAAAAATAAAGGAAAAAGAAATACCTCAAATAATAACCACCACCTTAAGAAACTAGGTAAAGAAGAGAAAACTAACTCAAATAAACCAGAAGGGAGAAAATAAAGATTAGAGTGCAAATAAATGAAACAGAAAATAGAAAAACATTAGAGAAAGTCAACAAAATCAAAAATTGGTTCATTGAAAATATCAACAAAAGAGACAAACATTTAGCTAGACTATCCAATAAAAAGAGAACAAAGACTCAAACTACTAATATCTGAGATGAAAGAGTGGCATCACTAATAATGTTACAGAATTATTATGAAAGAATTATGAAAGCATTTCATGAACAAATGTATGTCAAAAATTAGATATCCTAGAGTCAGTCCAGGTTCGATGCAGGATACAGGATGCTTGGGGTGGGTGCACTGGGATGACCCAGAGGGATGGTACGGGGAGGGAGGTGGGAGAGGGGTTCAGGATGGGGAACACATGTACACCCGTGGGGGATTCATGTTGATGTATGGCAAAACCAATACAATATTGTAAAGTAAAAAATAATAATAATAATAATAAATAATGATAAATGGTTAAAAAAATTAAAAAAAGAATGCCAAGACCACCAAAAAAAAATTAGATAACCTAGAAAGACATAATTGATTCAATAAGAAATACAAAATAAGAATATATCTAAACTGGTAAAGAGATTGAATTATGATTTATAAAATCCCATAAAAGGAAATCCAGGCTCAGATCATTTCACTAGTGAATTATATAAAAAATATAAAAAAGAAATAATGCCAGTTCTTCACAAATCATTTCTCAACTCATTCTATTAGGTAAGGATAACTACAACACAAAACCAAAAATGTTATCAGAAAACTAAAGACAAATACCTCTTATGAAGAATCCTTAGTAATAATGGTTATTATTTAAAAAACAATTTGTTATTGCCTGAAAATGTTAAATATAGAGTGATCATGTGCTCAGCAATCCCACTTCCAGGCATACACCCAAGAGAAATGAAAACATATGCTCAAAAAAAACTTGTACACAAAGTTCACAGCAGCATTATTCATAAAAGCCAAAACGTAGAAACAACCCATTAGCTGTAGAAACAATATCCATCAGCTATGAATAGATAATTAAATTATTGTAATAATATTTGGCAATAAAAACTAATAACCCATTTATAAAATCAATAAGTTCTGGAGACCTAATGTACAATATGATGACTATAGTTAATAATAACATGCTGTTTATCTGAAATTCGCTAAGAGAATAGATATCAACTGTTCTTATCCCACGTAATAAAAAATAGGGTAAAAAGATGAGGTGATTTACACTTTAATTAGCCTGATTGCAGTAGTCATTTCACTGTATATACATATACCTTAAATATATACAACTTTCATTTGTCAATCGCATCTCAGTAAAGGTGAGGAAAAGAATACTTACAAATATGCAGTGCTTAGTTGCTCAGTCGTGTCCGACTCTTTGCAACACCAAAGACTGTAGCCTGCCAGGCTCCTCTATACATGGGATTCTCCAGGCAAGAACACTGGAGTGGGTTGCCTGCCCTCCTCCAGGGGATCTTCCCAACCCAGGGATCAAACCCAGGTCTCCCACACTGCAGGTGGATTCTTTACCATCTGAGCCACCAGGGATGCCCATACAAAAATCAAATCATCATATTGTTCATCTGACTCCAATATAATGTTCCACATCAATCACATCTCAATCTTTAAAACACACATACACACACACACACACACACACACACACACAGGAATCTACAGAGAAACAGTGATTGCCTAAAGCTTACAGGTATGGGAGAGAATGGGAAGGGACTGCTGATTGGTACAGGGTTTCTTTAGTACATTATTTAAATATTTTAAAATTATATTCGGTGATGGTTGCACAATTCCATGAATATGCTAAAAATCATTAAAATGTAAGATTTAAATAGGTGAAGTTTATGGTATGTGAATTATATCTCTAGCCTGTCTTTTTAAAAAAGGCTTTCCGGGAAAATGACAATGTGATCTACCACAGAAAACTAGAAAAACACAGGAACCTTCTCTAATCCAGACCTATGCTTCAGAATTGGGTTATATTAAACTATGCCACAAAGAGGCAGGGGAGGAGAGGGGAGTGAAGTGGGGTTGGAGAGAGTCCTGTAACATTGAAGTACCATGGTGATCCCCTTCACAGATCACTGCCTTGTCATAGAAAAGGGGCTTGCATAACTCAATAAAGCTATAAGCCATGCCATGTAGGGCCACCCAAGACAGAAGGGTCATAGCGGAGAGTGTTGACAAAACATGATCCACTGGAGGAAGGAATGGCAAACCACCACAGTATACTTGCCATGAGAATCTCATAAACTGTATAACAGAATAAAGAGATATGACATCAAAAGATGAGTCCCCCAGGCCTGAAGGTGTGCGGTATGCTACTGAGGAAGAGCAAAGAACTACTAATATTCCCAGAAGCAGCTGGGCCAAAGCAAAAACAACACCCAGTTGTGGATGTGTCTGGTGAAGAAAGTATGCTGCAAAGAACAATGTTATTGCATAGGAACCATGAATCAAGGCAAATTGAACGTGGTCAAGCAAGAGATGGTAAGAATAAACATCTACATCTTTAAGAATCAGTGAACTAAAATGGGCAGCAATGGGCAAATTTAATTCAGATGACCATTATATCTATTATTGTGGGCAAGACTCCCTTACAAGAAATGAAGTAGCCCTCATAATCAACAAAACAGGCCAAAATGCAGTACTTGCATCAAAAATGACAGAATGATCTTAGTTCGTTTCCAAGGCAAGCCATTCAACATCACAGTAATCCAAGTCTATGCCCCTATTGCTAATGCCAAAGAAGCTCAGGTTGATCAGTTCTATAAAGACCTAAAAGACCCCCGAGAACCCACACCAAAAAAAAAAAAGATGTTCTAGTCATCACTGGGGATTGGAATACAAAAGTAGGAAGTCAAGAGATAACCTGTAGTAATAGATAAGGTCAGCCTTGGAGAACAAAATGTAGTAGGGCAAAGACTAAGTGAATTCTGCCAAGAAAATGCACTAGTCATAGCAAATACCCTTTTTCAACAACATGAGAGACAACTTTACAAATGGACATCACCAAATGGTCGATTTCAATATCACACTGATACATTCTTTGTAGCCAAAGATGGAGAAGCTTATACACAATCAGCAAAAACAAGACCTGGAGCTGACTGTGGCTCAGATCATCAGCTTCTCATAGTAAAACTCAAGCTTAGACTAAAGAAAGCAGGGAAAACCAGTAGGCCAGCCAGGTAAAACTTAAATCAAATTCCCTATGAATATGCAGTAGAGGTAATGAGTAGATTCAAGGGATTAAATCTATTAAACAGTGTGCCTGAAGAACTATGGACATAAGTCCATAATATTGTACAGAAGGCAGTGAACAAAACCATCCCAAAGAAAAAGAAAACAAGAACACAAAGTGGTTATCTAAAGAGGCTTTCAGTTCAGTTCATTTCAGTTCAGTCACTCAGTCATGTCCTACTCTTTGCAACCCCATGAATTGCAGCACGCCAGGCCTCTCTGTCCATCACCAACTCCTGGAGTTCACTCAGACTCACGTCCATCGAGTCAGTGATGCCATCCAGCCATCTCATCCTCTGGCGTCCCCTTCTCCTCTTGCCCCCAATCCCTCCCAGCATCAGAGTCTTTTCCAATGAGTCAACTCTTCGCATGAGGTGGCCAAAGTACTGGAGTTTCAGCTTTAGCATCATTCCTTCCAAAGAAATCTCAGGGCTGATCTCCTTCAGAATGGACTGGTTGGATCTCCTTGCAGTCCAAGGGACTCTCAAGAGTCTTCTCCGACACCACAGTTCAAAAGCAGCAATTCTTCGGCACTCAGCTTTCTTCACAGTCCAACTCTCACATCTATACATGACCACTGGAAAAACCATAGCCTTGACTAGACGGACCTTTGTTGGCAAAGTAATGTCTCTGCTTTTCAATATGCTATCTAGGTTGGTCATAACTTTTCTTCTAAGGAGTAAGCATCAGCTAAAGACAGAAGAGAAGTGAAAAACAAGGGAGAAAGGGAAAGATATATCCAGATAAATTCAGAGTTCAAAAGAACAGCACAGAGAGAAAAGAGGACCTTATTCAAAGAACAGTGCATAAAACTAGAAGAAAACAACAGAAGGGGAAAGATGAGAGATCTTTTCAGGAAAATTGGAGATACCAAGGGAACACTTCACCCAAAGGTGGGCGCAGTAAAGGAGAGAAATGGTACAGACCTAGTAGATGCTGAAGAGATCAAAAAGAGATGAACAGAATACATGGAAGAACTGTATAAAAAAGATCTTAATGAACTGGATTACTCTGATGATGTTGTCAGTCACCCAGAGCCAAACATCCTGAAGACTGAAGTCAAGTGGGCCTTAGGAAACACTGCTGTTAATAAAGCTAGAGGATGTGATGGAATTTCAGTAGAGCTATTCAAAACCCTAAAGGATGATGCCACCAAGGTGTTGCATTCAATATGTCAGCAAATCTGGAAGACCCAGAGTGGCCAACGGGACTGAAAAAGGTCAATCCTCATCCCAATTCCCAAGAAGGGTAATACTAAAGAATGTTCTAACCATTGGAAAACTGCACTCATCTCCTATGCTAGTAAGGTAATGCTTAAAATTTTGCATGATAGGCTTCAGCATTATGCAAACCAAGAACTTCCAGATGTCCAAGCTGGGTTTAGAAAAGGTAGAGGAGCCAGAGATCAAATTGCCGACATTTGCTGGATCATAGAGAAAGCCAGGGAATTCCAGAGAAATGTCTACCTCTGTTTCATTGACTATGCTACAGCCTTTGACTGTGTGGATCATAATACACTGTGGAAAGCTCTTAGAGAGATGGGAATACCAGACCATCTTACTTGTCTCCTGAGAAACCTGTATGCAGGTCAAGAAGCAACTGTTAGAACCCTGTATGGAACAACTGAATGGTTGAAGACTGAGAAATGAGTAAGACAGGGCTGTCTGCTGTCACCCTGTCCATTTAACCTATACACTGAGCACTCATGAGAAAAGCCAGGCTGGATGAGTTACAAGCTGGAATCAGGATAGGCAGGAGAAACATCAAAAACCTCAGATATGTGGATGATACCACTCTAATGGCTGAAAGTGAAGAGGAACTAAAGAGCCTCTTGATGAGAGTGAAGGAGAAGAGTGAAAGAGTTGGCTTAAAACTAAATATTAAAAAAAAAAAAACAAACAAAGACCATGGCATCCAGCCCCATTCAGTTATCAGTTCAGTAACTCTCTCATGTCTGACTCTTTGTGACCCCATCAACTGCAGCACACCGAGCTTTCCTGTCCCTCACCAACTCCCAGAGCTTGCTGAAACTCATATCCATCAAGCCAGTGATGCCATCCATCCTTTGTCTTTCCCTTCTCTGCCTGCCTTCAATCTTTCCCAGCATCAGGGTCATTTCCAATAGGTCGGCTCTTCAAATCAGGTGGCCAAAGTATTGGAGCTTCAGCATCAGTCCTTCCAATGGCTGACTTCTTTTTCAATTGACTGATCTGATATCCTTGCAGTCCAAGGGACTCTCTAGAGTCTTTTCCAACACCACAGTTCAAAAGCATCAATTCTTCGGCACTCAGCATTCTTTATGGTCCAATCTCACATCCATACATGACTACTAGAAAAACTATAGCTTTGACTAGATGGACCTGTGTTGGCAAAGTAATGTCCCTGCTTTTTAATATGATGTCTAGTTGGTCATACCTTTTCTTCCAAGGAGCAAGCGTATTTTAATTCCATCTCTACAGTCACCATCTGCAATGATTTTGGAGACCAAGAAAATAAAGTCTGACACAGTTTCCATTATTTACCCATCGATTTGCCATGAAGTGATGGAACCAGATGCCATGATCTTAGCTTTCTGAATGCTGAGGTTTAAGCCAAATTTTTCACTCTCCTCTTTCACTTTTATCAAGAGGCTATTTAGTTCCTCTTCGCATATCTGAATATCTGCTGAGGTTATTGATATTTCTCCCAGCAATCTTGATTCCAGCCTGTGCTTCATCTAGCCCAGCATTTCTCATGATGTACTCTGCATATAAGTTAAATAAGCAGAGTGACAATATACAGCCTTGACGTACTCCTTTCCCAATTTGGAACCAGTCTGTTGTTCCTTGTCCGGTTCTAACTGTTGCTTCTTGACCTGCATACAGATTTCTCAAGAGGCAGGTAAAGTGGTCTGGGATTCCAATCTCCTGAAGAACTTTTCACAGTTTGTTGTGATCCACACAGTCAAAGGCTTTGGCATAGACAATGAAGCAGAAGTAGATATTTTTCTGGAACTCTCTTGCTTTTTCAGTGATCCAATAGATGTTGGCAATTTGATCTCTGGTCCCTCTGCCTTTTCTAAATTCAGCTTGAACATCTGGAATTTCTCGGTTCATATACTGTACTGTTGAAGCCTGGCTTGGAGAATTTTGAGCATTTCTTTGCTAGCGTGTGAAATGAGTATAATTGTGTGGTAGTTTGAACATTCTTTGGTATTGACTTTCTTTGGGATTGGAATGATAATTAATCTTTTCCAGTCCTGTGGCCACTGCTGAGTTTTCCAAATTTGCTGACACATTAAGTGTAGCACTTTAACAGCACCATCTTTCAGGAATTGAAAAGTTCAACTGGAATTCCATCACCTCCACTAACTTTGTTTGTAGTGATGCTTCCTAAGGCCCACTTGACTTCTCATTCCAGGATGTCTGGCTCTAGGTGAGTGATCACACCATTGTGGTTGTTGGAGTCATTAAGATCTTTTCTGTATAGTTCTGTATATTCTTGCCACCTCTTCTTAATATCTTCTGCTTCTGTTAGGTCCATACCATTAGGCCTGGCCCCATTACTTCATGGCAAACAGAAAAGGAAAAGGTGGTAGTAGTGACAGATTTCCTCTTCTTGGGCTCTAAAATCACTGCAGATGGTGACTGCAGGCATGAAATCAGAAGACAATTGCTCCTTGGCAGGAAAGCTATGACAAACGCAGACAGTGTGTTGAAAAGCAGAAACATTACTTTGCTGACTAAGGTCTGTATAGTCAAGGCCATGGTCTTCCCAGTGGTCATGTGTGGTTGTGAGAGCTGGACCATAAAGAAAGCATAACAACAAAGAATCGATTACTTTGAACTGCAGTGCTTGAAAAGACTCCTGAAAGTCCCTTGGACAAGGAGATCAAACCAGTTAATCTTAAGGGAATTCAGCCCTGAATATTCACTGGAAGGACTGATGCTGAAGCTGAAGCTCCAGTACTTTGGTCACCTGATGTAAACAGCCAACTCGTTGGAAAAGTCCCTGATGCTGAGAAAGATTGAGGGCAGCAGGAGAAGAGGAAGTAAAAGGATGAGCTGATTGGATGGCATCACCGATGCAATGGACATGAACTTGGGCAAACTTCAGGAGATGGTGAGGGACAGGGAGGCCTGGCGTACTGCAGCCCACGGGGTCACAAAGAGTTAGACACAACTGGGTGACTGAACAACAACAACAACAACCATGGCTTTATGGGCTTCCCCAGTGGCTCAGCGGTAAAGAGTCCACCTGCAGTGCAGGAAAACAAAGCATTTATAATGTCATTATATTCAAACTTTGCTGAACACCACTAATTCAAAAATTTGTTATTAATATCCTAATTCAGGATAGCGATGACACCAGTGTATTCTGAGATGATATACAATGGATTTCTAACCCTATTGCGGGCTTCCTTGATGGCTCAGTTGGTAAAGAATCTGCTTATTGCAAATTCTATAACCCAAATAGAATCTCATCTAACAACATTTGAAAACTACTTGCAGATATTTTTAGTTTCACATACCACCTGCTCAAGATTCTGCCCCCTCTGTAACTTTCCGTTAGGAAGAATGCCAAGACAACAAACTAGAAGGAAATTTTACAAAAGTCAGTACTGTCATAGAGTACCTCTCAAAATTACTGAAATAAATAAGCATAACTCTAGAGTACATAGAAAATGCCAGGAAAAAAAAAAAAAAAAAAACATGTTTTCTCAGGCTAGACCCACAAAAGTTATGGGAATATGTGTAAGGAATAAAGAGGGAACTTCGTTTCATATGACAGTTTGTTAGTCTCAAAGACATTATCAAATGTGAGGACAAAATATTACATACAGCTTTTATCCATTCCACTGATGTTCTTCCAAAATATCCCAGAAAACACAGGTAAACATTTTTCTGGTTTCAAGTATGTGAAAGGCGCTCAGTTGTGTCCAACTGTTTGTGACCCCATGGTCTATATGATCCATGGAGTTCTCCAGGCCAGAATACTGGAGTGGGTAGCCTTTCCCTTCTCCAGGGTAGCTTCCCAACCCAGGGACCGAACCCAACAATATATAAATAAATGCATGAACAAATAAAATAAAACCCCCAAATTCCACTGTGCAGAGAAAATCTTTGCTCATATCAGGGGTTATCTTCTTCATATATTTTTCCATATTCATATTTTACATGGTTGAGATTAAAATATGTATACAGTGCCACAATCTCTTTTAATTTAATATTATATCCTATGGGTATGAGCTATCTATAGCTCCATTATAAATTAATTTTGAACTTAGCAACTTAAAACAACAAATATTTATTATTTCACAGCATTTATTGGTCTCTCAGATAAACCCTTTCCTACCTTGGATTTCTACTGAGTGACAATATCACTGACCTTCTTATATGACCTATTCTTTCATTGAGAGAACTGGTGAAGCACATGTTTAAAACCTTTAGAGAGCCTTTTGTCTAACTTAGTATTATATTCTTTTATCTTCCTTAGGTCTCAAAAAAGGATTTTCAGTCATATCCTCAGTTTTATCTCTAGACCAAGTTTTTCTGAGAGTACCCTGTATTTCATCTTTACCAGGAAGGATTAATTTTAGAATCATTTGCCATCCAGAAAGCCTGAGAATTTTTTAAACCATCAAGTCCTGGCTCTTTCATGTTTTACAGTCTTTCCTTTAGTTGGTCTCTCCTCAAATTTTACTATAAGAAACAAGAAAATCCAGGAAGTACCTTATACCTAGAAATCTCCTTAGCCACATCACTCAGTTCATTTAGTGCATTTTTTACCTTCCACATAACTGTAGCGACAGTGTTATAAATGTTCTGGTACTGTATAACATGAATTTTCTTTCCACCAGTTTCCTATAAAAGTTTTCTCCACTTTCCTTCGTGTTCTCATCTGAAGCCTTCTCAAAGGTAGTCTTATTTCTACACTATCTTCACTGCTAAATAAAATTTCACTGACACTGAATGAAGTCCTTTAGTAGCAGAGGAGAGGAGGTAAAGAGGTCCAGCCCAGCCTGAGTATAGATACCTTTTGAATATTTCATTAACACTGATGGAATCCAACTGAGAAAAAATAAACTGGTAAGCTGCTGCTATTGTTTAGTTGCTAAGTCATGTCTGACTCTTTGCAATTCCTGGACTATAACCCACAAGGCTCCTCTGTCCATGGGATTTCCCAGGCAAGAATACTGCAGTATGTTGCTATTTCCTTCTCCAGGGGATCTTCCTGACCTAGGGATGGAACTCATGTCTCCTGCTTGTCAGGTGGATTCTTTACTGCTGAGCCATCAGGGAAGCCCCCAACTGATGAGTATCAAGTGGTAAAGTAACCTAACTTAGACTCAACAAAGACTAAAACCAATCCGAGATAAGATCTTAAGGATACACACAGTTTGAAGTTCCCAAGATTATGCCCAGTTTTGGGAGTTCACTAGAAAAAACTCAGAGAATTCAAAAGAAGTTATACCCACAATTAAAGTTTATTACACTGAAAAGAATCAAAGAAAATTAGCAAAGGGAAAATGCACACGGGGTGAAGTCTTGAGGAAACCAAGCACACACTTCTAATAGCACTCTCCCACACAGGACACACTTAATTCCTCCACCAATGAATTATGATAGTACATGAGAAGTATTGTCTACCAGGGAAGTTCCACCAAGCCTAGGAACACTGAGTTTTTTAGAGTAATTGATCAACAAGGCTCCATAAATTACATCTTTTACATAAACTATCTAGACAAGCTAATAAAGTGTTCTGTAATATAATGTTCTATGTAGTAAAACTCTAATACTTTGGCCACCTGATGCAAAGAACTGACTCATCTGAAAAAAATCCTGATGCTGGGAATGATTGAACGTGGGAGGAGAAGGGAATGACAGAGGATGAGATGCTTGGATGGCATCACCGACTCAATGGACATGAATTTGAGTAAGCTTCATGAGCTGGTGATGGACAGGGAAGCCTGGCATACTGCAGTCCATGGGGTCACAAAGAGCTGGACACAACTGAGAGACTGAACTGAACTGAACTGAACTGGCATCAAGCATGCAAAACATTATTAGAACATTTCAAAAGTATTCTAGGAGGTAGATTCCTAGTCACAAAAGAAAGTCCTTCATGGTAATGTATGAGGTGTAAGAAACTCCTGCTTGCTGAGTTAACTCTTTCTTTCACAAGTCTCAATTTAGTGGGGCTTCCATGGCGGCTCTAGTAGTAAAGAACACGCCTGCCAATTCAGGTGACATAAGAGACATGGGTTTGATCCCTGGGTCGGGAAGATCCCCTGGAGGAGGGCATGGCAACCCACTCCCGTATTCTTGCCTGGAGAATCCTATGGACAGAAGAGACTGGTGGGCTATAGTGTATAGGGTTGCAAAGAGACAGACATGACTGAAGCAATGTGTCACACACATACGGGAAGCAGCTTAGACTTTCCAAAGATCTGCCCTTATAAAGAATACAACTAAGTTTATGTAAGTTCAAAGTAATTCACCAGTATTTGAACTTATACTAGTATCAAAATGCATCTCCTCAGAGTGTGAGAAAAGAACTAAGAGTTTTTACAATATATCATTCACAATATCCAGTTTACAACACAGTACTATAGAGAGAACTATGAAAAGAAAAAAAAAAATGCAGTCAGTATAGGCCAACACTGAGATGGCTCAGATTTTATCTTTAGAAAACAAAGAAAATATTATAAATATATTCAAATAACTAAAGGAAAATCTTTAAGAATTTTAAAAAGATATAGTTTTCAGGAAAAAAAAAAAGAGATAAAATCTTATACAGAAAACTGGAATTATAAAAACAACCAACTGGAAATTGTGGAATAAAACCTTACAATGCTGTAAATAAAAAATCTACTGACTGGGCTTTAAGCATTCAATTGAAAATGTCAGGATAAAGAGACATCATTAAAATACTTCATCTGAAAAACAGAGATAAAGTTGAAAAAAATTTACATACCTTCAGGGATCCATGGGAAAATAATGAACATGTAATAAGAGTTCCAGAAAGAACAGTGAATAAAAATGTGGCAAAAAATTTTTAAGACATAATCCTTAAGTTTTTCCAAATCTAATGAAAAACAATTTACATATCTAAAAAGCTCAGTAAACCCCAAGTACGATATACAGACATGCAAAAAAAAAATAAGTATAACACAGATATATTGTCAAATTGTGTAAAACCAAAGATAAAAAGTCTTAAAGGCACAAAGAGGGAAGAACTGCATACAGGACACCAATTATATGAAAAATAGTTGAATTCTCATGAGAAACAATGGCGATTATAAGACAATGAAGTAATATCATTAGTGTTAAAATACACACAAAAATAATCATGTGAACTCAGAATTCTATGTCACATGAAAATATTCTTCAAGAGCAAGGGTGAAATAAATACAATTTCATAAAACAAAAGCTGAGATTTAGTACAAGAAAAATCAGACCTGCACTACAAGAATCTGTAAAAGGTTGACAGAAACTGCAAGCTATATGAAGAAAAGTTAGCTGGAAACTTGGATCTACAGAAAAGAATGAGAAAAACTAGAAGTTGTGGGCTTTTTAACTATGTTTTTGAATTTATAATTTAATATACTTAAAGGTCAACTCACCGAAGCCAAAATATTAACAATATAAAGAAAGGTTTATGATGTATTAAAGAAAAAAGATAAAAAATATCCAAAAGATGAGGACAATGCCAGTAAATGGAATTAGACTATTACACGATTTACAATGTTCCAAGTGTGAAGCAGGAAGAATGAAGCATTGAATGTGAAGGGAGAAGCAACAAGTATGAAAGTGTGAAGTGAAAATATAGACTCTAAACAGACTTTGAAAAGTTAGGGATACACATTGTTAGCTCTAGAGCAACCACAATAGGTAGATAGATAGATAGAAATATAGCAAAGAAACAAGTAGAAAAAAACAAAATAGAACAGTAAATACATGCTTATACATATACATGTTAATGCATACTGTGAAATTAAGCATAATTTTTATACTACTTTATATATTTTAACAGTTCACTACAATCTCAACTAAGATTTCCAAATGTTGTTTGCTATTACCTCCAAATCAGTCTCTTTCCTAAACCTCTTCAACTGTTTCCCAGTTCACAGCAAATGAAATGCAAAGCCTTTACTACTATAGCCAATGAGCTACCACACAATCTAGTTAATCTGTCTATTTTTCCAGTTTCATCTTTAGCCACCCCTTCGCCTATTCACTTCTCATCTTTTTAGTTATGAGAACTGTTTCCGCATCTAAACTTTTTTCCATGCTTCTCCATCCCTGCCTTTTCATGGATGCCTCTTTACCTTTCAGATGCCAGTTTAAGGTTTATCTCATCACGAATGCTTTTTCTAATTACCCTAAAAGTTTGTATTAAATTTCTATCACTGAATTCCCTTTACTTCCACAACATGCCATTATATACACTTGTTAACTTCTCATTGACTTTTTCTCACCAGATTGTAGCTCATTTTTCTTTACTGGTGTATACCCCTTGCATAGCACTGTGCACAAAACATAGAATGTACTCAATAAAACTGTTAAATAAATGGCATGTGTAAAAACCTACAACACCAATGGCTCCAACTAAGTTTTCTTCTTATGAAATCACTACAAACAATCATAATACAATTTGCATGCCCTGTAGCTTCATGGATATATTTTCCTGAGTAATTTTCATCATTTTTCTTCTTTTTTATAAATAGCAAGAGCATAGCTGGAGAGAATTCGTTCAGCAGAAGGAATGGCTTCAGTGGAGCCATGTTTATACATTAGCAATAGCACTCATACATTTATGCTAGGAAAAAAACCTGCTCATTTATAATTACAACTGCTGCTACTGCTGCTGCTGCTAAGTCATGTCAGTCATGTCCGACACTGTACTATCCCATAGACAGCAGCCCATCAGGCTCCCCTGTCCCTGGGATTCTCCAGGCAAGAACACTGGGGTGGGTTGCCATTTCCTTCTCCAATGCATGAAAATTAAAAGTGAAAGTGAAGCACTTTCACTCAGTCGTGTCCAACTCTTCACGACCCCATGGACTGCAGCATACCAGGCTCCTCCGTCCATGGGATTTTCCAGGCAAGAGTGCTGGAGTAGGTTGCAACTGCCTTCTCCAAATTACAACAGAAAAAAAATCAATTTTCTTCAGTTGATAGATAGTAAGTATAGTAAAAGGTAGCAACTACACAAGAATGACAGTCTGTAACTGATGGTAACTATAGAAATTAAAATGTATGTGTTTAAGCCAAAAGCAAAATAGATCATATACAATAAGCACTTAAACTTTGAAGAACAGCCAAATGGTAGTTCATAGGGATAAAAAGAAACAGAATAATTATGGTCTCCTAATTGTTATAAATCACTTTTAAAAAATACGTAGAAATCACTGAAAGAAAAAAGAAAATGAGATGCTTTATACAGCTCTATTGGCAAGCAGTATATTTGGCCTTTATGTGTTTGTTTGATACATAAATTGATTCTCCCCTTTCTTACCCTAGGTGTTTATATTTCATCTGAACTGCTAAAATGCTGCCATCATTGGTCTCCAAGATACAAGCCTTACCAACCACAAATGTGAAACCTCCATACTGCTTGAATGCCAATATTCCCAGTAGGAAGGGAAGAGGAACATGGGACAAATTCAAAAGGTATAGGCATGAGAGTGAAAGTGAAGTCACTCAGTGACGTCTGACTCTTTACGACCCCATGGACTGTAGCCTTCCAGGCTTCTCAGTCCATGGAATTTTCCAGGCAAGTGTACTGGAGTGGGTTGCCATTTCCTTCTCCACCAACCACAAATGTGAAACCTCCATACTGCTGGAATGCCAATACTCCTAGTAGGAAGGGAGGAGGAACATGGGACAAATTCAATAGGTACAGACATAGAACAGACTTAAGCTGTAAATAAGGTACTTACTAGCCTGCTTAAATTGGACAAATAACTTAATCTTATTGGATTGCTTAATGATAATAATAATATTTATTTCACATTGATGTACCAAGGAGAAATTATCAATGCATATGTAAAAGCATTCAAAAAGGTAAGGTGCTCAATCATTATTTGTTGCATTAATGAACACCATTTGGCCAAATAATGGAAATCCATAGCTTTCTATCTCCTTATTTTTATTTAGAGCACCCATTATCACCTGCAATTCAGATGATATGTAAATTTAAATGTAAATAATTTTATATAATATTCTGCTGGATCATGGAAAAAGCAAGAGAGTTCCAGAAAAACATCTATTTCTGCTTTCTTGACTATGCCAAAGCCTTTGACTGTGTGGATCACAATAAACTGTGGAAAATTCTGAAAGAGATGGGAATACCAGACCACCTGATCTGCCTCTTGAGAAATTTATATGCAGGTCAGGAAGCAACAGTTAGAACTGGACATGGAACAACAGACTGGTTCCAAATAGGAAAAGGAGTATGTCAAGGCTGTATATTGTCACCCTGCTTATTTAACTTATATGCAGAGTACATCATGAGAAACGCTGGACTGGAAGAAACACAAGCTGGAATCAAGATTGCCAGGAGAAATATCAATAACCTCAGATATGCAGATGACACCACCCTTATGGCAGAAAGTGAAGAGGAACTCAAAAGCCTCTTGATGAAAGTGAAAGAGGAGAGCGAAAAAGTTGGCTTAAGGTTCAACATTCAGAAAACGAAGATCATGGCATCCGGTCCCATCACTTCATGGCAAATAGATGGGGAAACAGTGGAAACAGTGTCAGACTTTATTTTTCTGGGCTCCAAAATCACTGCAGATGGTGACTGCAGCCATGAAATTAAAAGATGCCTACTCCTTGGAAGGAAAATTATGACCAACCTAGATAGCATATTCAAAAGCAGAGACATTACTTTGCCAACAAAGGTCCATCTAGTCAGGGCTATGGTTTTTCCTGTGGTCATGTATGGATGTGAGAGTTGGACTGTGAAGAAGGCTGAGCGCAGAAGAATTGATGCTTTTGAACTGTGGTATTGGAGAAGACTCTTGAGAGTCCCTTGGACTGCAAGGAGATCGAACCAGTCCATTCTGAAGGAGATCAGCCCTGAGATTTCTTTGGAAGGAATTATGCTAAAGCTGAAACTCCAGTACTTTGGCCACCTCATGTGAAGAGTTGACTCATTGGAAAAGACTCTGATGCTGGGAGGGATTGAGGGCAAGAGGAGAAGGGGACACCAGAGCATGAGATGGCTGAATGGCATCACTGACTCGATGGACATGAGTCTGAGTGAACTCCGGGAGTTGGTGATGGACAGGGAGGCCTGGTGTGCTGCAATTCATGGGGTCGCAAAGAGTCGGACACGACTGAGTGACTGATCTGATCTGATCTGATATATTTATAGAATATTCAACTACATATTATAATGTATATTTATGGACTCAAATACATATCATATTACATATTATATATATATATATATATATAATACATATGCTGTATTATACAATACAATACAAAACATAGACAATCTTCCGTCCACAAGAATATCAGGTCTATAAGAGCAGGAACTTTATCAGTTTGGGTGACAGCTATACACTCAGAGCCTAGAATCCTATCTGACATATAGCTGGCACTCAAAATTCCTAGCTTTAACCTCTTTAGGTAATACTCATCAAGTGGGTCTTCCTTGATAGCTCAGTTGATAAAGAATCCACCTGCAATGCAGGAGACCATGGTTCAGTTCTCTGGTGGCTCAGTGGCAAAGAATCTGCCTGCAATGCAGGAGACTTGGGTTCAATCCCTGGATCAGGAAGATCCCCTGGAGGAGGGCATGGCTAACCACTCCAGTACTCTTGTCTAGAGAACTGCATGGACAAAGGGAGCCTGGTGGGTTGTAGTCCATAGAGTCGCATAGAGTGGAACATGACTGAAGCGACTAAGCACCAAGAGCAATATACATCAACTACAACATTAAGTCTAAACAGATTACCATAGCATTGAAGGCATCTTGCTGCTGCTGCTGCTAAGTCGCTTCAGTCATGTCCGACTCTGTGCGACCCCATAGACGGCAGCCCACCAGGCTCCCCCATCCCTGGGATTCTCCAGGCAAGAACACTGGAGTGGGTTGCCATTTCCTTCTCCAATGCATGAAAGTGAAAAGTGAAAGTGAAGTCGCGCAGTCGTGTCTGACTCTTCGCAACCCCATGGACTGCAGCCTACCAGGCTCCTCCATCCATGGGATTTTCCAGGCAAGAGTACTGGAGTGAGGTGCCATTGCCTTCTCCGTGAAGGCATCTTATTTAACACTAAATGGCTTGCCAGCTTCTCTGACTATACTCCTCCATAGTCAGTCCTTAGGCACACCAATTTTGCTCATTTGCTTTCTTAAACACTGAATATGCTGGAATGGTCCAAGACAGATGATACTTCTGTACTAGGATGATGATAATACAACTGGAGAGAAGCATTCAGAATGCTGAAATGCTTTGTAGGTAAAATGAATGGAAATTACAGATGGATAAAATAGCATCAGTGAGTGAAAGGGAAGACTAGTTAACTTTAATATTTCTGGCTTGAAAAACTATGTGAACAGAGGAAAGATGAAGTTGTAGATATGGGTTCCAGTGAGAAAATCTAGAATTCTATTTTAGATCTCATTATTTTTGAGATGTCTGTGAGAATCCAAGTGAATATGTCAATCAGATAATTGAACATGTAGTTAGTTTAAGAGAGGAGGTCCAGGAAATTCAAATTCAGGATTTATAAATAGAAGGAAACAAAAAAGAGAGAAAAAAAGTGCCCAAAACCATGATCTGAGGAACTCATAACACTTAAGGGCTGAATAGTAGCAAAAGCATCCAACAAAAGAAACTGAGAAGGAGCAGTCCTGTGTGATTCAGGAGAAACCAGAAGAATGAGTTGATGCAGAGTCCAAGGAAGAAGTCTGACTCAATAGGAAAGAGGAGTCAATGATGTTGAAAGCTATTGAGATCAATTACTGTGAAGGCAGAAGTGTAAATTTAGCCACATAGTAGTCACTGATGATTTGACAAGAACAGTTTCAGTGGAGTAATCAGAGTGGAAAATAGACTGGAATGAGATGAAAAATAAAAGGGAAGCAAGAGAGTGTGATAGTATTTGGAAAAGTTTTTGCTCCTTCAGAACACAGGCCCTCTGCAAGTTGAAGACAAGCATCATCACCACTAAATAGAAAATACTGTTAATCTTTTCCCAGTTCTTTAAAAATTATTGTGCACAATTTCTCCTATAGCATGGAAACTGAAACTGATTAGTAAAAATGAATTCTTAGTTTTGCCTTATGAAATTCTAATCAACCGACTGTGTAGCTGTGAAAATCAAGAATATCTTGGTTATTTGGAGAAACATTACTGAAACCTTACCAAATATATTTAGTTTTATCAATCCTTCATGCATACCAGGAGTGCCTACATAAGGTCTCCCCAATAAATAGTGTTGGACATGTTTAATATTAATATCACTCAGTTCAGTTAGGTCACTAGATTGTGTCCGACTCTTTGCAGCCCCATGAATCGCAGCACGCCAGGCCTCCCTGTCCATCACCAACTCCCAGAGTTCACTCAAACTCACGTCCATCGAGTCGGTGATGCCATCCAGCCATCTCATCCTCTGTCTCCCCTTCTCCTCCTGTCCCCTAGGCTCTAGGTGAGTGATCACACCATAGTGATTATCTTGGTCATGAAGATCTTTTTTGTACAGTTCTTCCATGTATTCTTGCCACCTCTTCTTAATATCTTCTGCTTCTGTTAGGGTCATACCATTTCTGTCCTTTATCGAGCCCATCTTTGCATGAAATGTTCCCTTGGTATCTCTAATTTTCTTGACGAGATCTCTAGTCTTTCCCATTCTGTTGTTTTCCTCTATTTCTTTGCATTGATCGCTGAGGAAGGCTTTCCTATCTCTCCTTGCTATTCTTTGGAACTCTGCATTCAGATGGGTATATCTTTCCTTTTCTCCTTTGCTTTTCACTTCTCTTCTTTTCACAGCTATTTGTAAGGCCTCCCCAGACAGCCATTTTGCTTTTTTGCATTTCTTTTCCATGGTGATGGTCTTGACCCCTGTCTCCTGTACAATGTCACGAATCTCCATCCATAGTTCATCAGGCACTCTATCTATCAGATCTAGCCCCTTAAATCTATTTCTCACTTCCACTGTATAATCATAAGGGATTTGATTTAGGTTATACCTGAATGGTCTAGTATTACTAGGACAACTCTATTTGGAGCTAGGAGAAGCTAGCAGGACACTTAGACCTGATGCCATCCACTGTTCAAACACTCTGTTACCTTCTACAGACAGAAATACAGCCATATCTTTACTCTCCTGAGGCTGAATGGAAGATTCCTCTCACATCTTTATCTGAAATACATTTTTACTACCTATTATTAAACTCACCTTCTCACTTTCTAAAATTAATACTCCATGTTTCAATTAAGTATTTACTATTTATAGGCTAGATATCTCAGTTTATCTTGAGCCAGGGTCATAGAGAATTTCCCTGACTCAGCATTATTTTATAAAGCACCTAGAACGTTCCATATGAGACTTCCCCGTTGGCTCAGTGGTCAAAAATTCACCTGTCAATGCAGGAGACATGAGTTTGATCCCTGGGTCAGGAAGATCCGCTGGAGAAGGAAATGGCAACTGACTCCAGCATTTTGGCCTGGGAAATACCATGGACAGAGGAGACTAGCAGGCTATAGTCCATGCGGTGGCAAAGAGGAGGACACAACTTAATGACTAAACAACAACATGTTCCATATACTATGTTCAGTACTATGGATAAAATGTAAACACAATTCAGTCCTTGCTCAGAGATTCGAAATTAACTGGAAAAAATAGACAGGCATAGACAATGCAAATACTGGATTACAAATTTCTTAAAAGAAATAGACCAAGAACCCAAGGTTTTGTTTTGTTTCTTCCCCTACACACATTCTATTTTTTACCTTAATTTTTACTATCCTTAATGATAACGAAGTTAATTGTACATGTTAAACTTCCAGGGTTATTTCAGCTTCAAAAATTAATATAAAATAACCATAAACAAAAACCAAGTGACATTTCACTTTTTAAAAAGGAACTGATTTATTTTCAGTTGAATTATAAACATTTTAAGGTCTTTCCACAAAAGAAGAGGAAATAAATTTTTCACAAGGCATCTAAATTTATATTGTAATTCATTGAAGATTCACATCTCATCTGTGAGGTAAGTATGATTTTTCTCCATTTTAGGTGAGAATATTATTTTCAGAGCAGTAGGCAATTGCACCCCACTCCAATGTTCTTGCCTGGAGAATCCCAGGGACGGGGGAGCCTGGTGGGCTGCTGTCTATGGGGTCGCACAGGGTCGGACACGACTGAAGCGGCTTAGCAGCAGCAGCAGTAACATTCAAGGTTATGGAGCTGTTGGCATTAAGAGAGCTAGAATTCTAAATCTAAGAAAATGCTAAATATTCTACTATACAATACTATAAATTAATTGCTATCAGTATTGAGGAATCATGGTGCTGGAGCTGCCACCACTGGAGCAACTGTAAGGAGATACCCCCCGTCCAAGGGCAGAAAAGCCACAGCAAGATGATAGGCTCTGGAGCAGTGGCTGCGTGGCACTGGGACGACTTTGAGAAGCTATCCCACCTCCAAGGGCAAAGGAGAAGCCCCAGCAAGACAGCTGGAGGGGCGAAATCGTGTTTAGAATAAAACCCCATAACTGTCAGAGACACTCAGAGGGCTCAAATATACCTTGTGTGCACCGAGACCCAGAGACCCCACAGAGACTGAGGCAGAACTGTGAGTGTCTCCTGAGAAGGTATAGGACAGCAGTGAACTGCTGCTGGGGCAGGGGCTCTTGGTGCAGTAGACCTGGGTAGAGCATAAGCTGTCTTGAAGGAGGTCACCATTAACCCACCAGAGAGCTGCCAGAACTTACACTGGACTGGGAAATGGACTTTTGAAGGGCACAAACAGAACCTTGTGAGCACCAGGACCCACGAGAAAGGAGAAGTGACCCCACAAGAGACTGACCCAGACTTGCCCATGAGTGTCGAGGAGTCTCTGGTGGACGTGTGGGTCGGCAGCAGCCTGCTGCAGGGTTGAAGGCACTGAATGTAGCCACGGGTGCATGGGACCTTTGGAAGAAGGTCAAAATTGTTTTCATTACCTCCACCATAGTTTCACATCAGGTCAAATAACAGGGAGGGAACCACAGCCCCACCTTTCAACAGGAAATTGGATTAAAGATTTACTGAGCATGGCCCTGCCCATCAGAACAAGACCCAGTTTCCCCCTCAGTCAGTCTCTCCCATCAGGAAATTACATAAGCCTCTTATCCTTCTTCAGCAGAGGGCAGACAGACTGAAAACCACAATCACAAAAAACTAACCAATCTTATCAAGTGGACCACAGCCTTGTCTAACTCAGTGAAACTATGAGCCATGCCATGTAGAGAAAACCAAAGACGGATGGGTCATGGTGTAGAGTCCTGACAAAACGAATTCTACTGGAGAAGGTAATGCAAACCACTTCAGTACTCTTGCCTTGAGAACCCCATGAACAGTATGAAAAAGCAAAAAGATAGGACACTGAAAGATGAACTCCTCATACCGGTAGGGGCCCAATATGCTCTTGGAGATCAGTGGAGAATTAACTCCAGAAAGAATGAAGAGACAAAGCCAAACCAAAAACAACACCCAGCAGTGGAGGTGACTGGTGGTGGAAGTAAAGTCTGATGCTGTAAAGAGCAATATTGCATAATAACCTGGAATGTTAGGTCCATGAATCAAGGCAAATTAGAAGTGGTCAAACAGGAGAGGGCAAGAGTAAACATCGACATTATAGGAATCAGTGAACTAAAATGGACTGGAATGGGTGAATTTAATTCAAATGACCATTATATCTACTACTGCGGGCAAGAATCCCTTAGAAGAAATGGAGTAGCCATCATAGTCAACAAGAGTCTGAAATGCAGTACTTGGATCTCAAAAACCACAGAATGATCTTTGTTCATTTCCAAGGCAAACAGTTCAATATCACATTAATCCAAGTCTATACCCCTACCAGTAATGCTGAAGAAGGTGAAGACCTACAAGACCTTTTAGAATTACACTCAAAAATATTATAGGGGACTGGAATGCCAAAGTAGGAAGTGAAGAAATACCTGGAGTAATGGGCAAATTTGGCCTTGGAGTACAGAATGAGGAAGGCAATGGCTAACAGAGTTTTGCCAAGAGAATGCACTGGTCATAGCAAACACTCTCTTCTAACAACACAAGAGAAGACTCTACACATGGATGTCACCAGATGGTCAACATCAAAATCAGCCAAAGATAGAGAAGCTCTATACAGTCAGCAAAAACAAGACCAGGAGTTGACTGTGCCTCAGATCATGAGCTCCTTATTGCAAAATTTGACTTAAATTGAAGAAAGTAGAGAAAACCACTAGACCATTCAGGTATGACCTAAATCAGATCCTTTACAATTATACAGGGGAAGTGACAGATAGATTCAAGGGATTAGATCGGATTTAAGAGCGCCTGAAGAAGTATGGACAGAGATTTGTGACACTGTACAGGAGGCAGTGATCAAGACCATCCCCAAGAAAAAGAAATGCAAAAAGGCAAAATGGTTGTCTGAGGGGGCCTTACAAACAGCTATGAAAAAAAGAGAACCAAAAGGTAAAGGAGAAAAGGAAAGATATACCCATTTGAATGCCGAGTTCCAAAAAATAGCAAGGAGAGATAAGAAAACCTTCCTCAGTTATCGATCAGTGCAAAGAAATAGAGGAAAACAATAGAATGGGAAAGACTAGAGATCTCTTCAAGAAAATTGGAGATACCAAGGGAATTTTTCATGCAAAGATAGGCTCAATAAAGGACACAAATGGTATGGACCTAACAGAAACAAAAGATATATTTTTTTTAATATAAATTTATTTATTTTAATTAGAGGCTAATTACTTTACAATATTGTATTGGTTTTGCCATACATCAACATGAATCCACCACAGGTGTACACGTGTTCCCCATCCTGAACCCCCCACCCACTTCCCTCCCCATACCATCCCTCTGGGTCATCCCAGTGCACCAGCCCCAAGCATCCTGTATCATGCATCGAACCTGGACTGGCGATTTGTTTCATATATGATAACATACATGTTTCAATGCCATTCTCCCAAATCATCCCCCCCCTCCCTCTCCCACAGAGTCCAAAAGGCTGTTCTATACATCTGTGTCTCTTTTGCTGTCTCACATACAGGGTTATTGTTACCATCTTTCTAAATTCCATATATATGCATTATGATACTGTATTGATATTTTTCTTTCTGGCTTACTTCACTCTGTATAATAGGCTCCAGTTTCATCCACCTCATTAGAACTGATTCAAATGTATTCTTTTTAATGGCTGAGTAATACTCCATTGTGTATATGTACCACAGCTTTCTTATCCATTCATCTGCTGATGGACATCTAGGTTGCTTCCATGTCCTGGCTATTATAAACAGTGCTGCGATGAACATTGGGGTACATGTGTCTCTTTCAATTCTGGTTTCCTCAGTGTGTATCCCCAGTACTGGGATTGGTGGGTCATATGGCAGTTCTATTTACAGTTTTTTAAGGAATCTCACACTGTTCTCCATAGTAGCTGTACTAGTTTGCATTCCCACCAACAGTGTAAGAGGCTTCCCTTTTCTCCACACCCTCTCCAGCATTTATTGCTTGTAGACTTTTGGATCGCAGCCATTCTGACTGACGTGAAATGGTACCTCATTGTGGTTTTGATTTGCATTTCTCTGATAATGAGTGATGTTGAGCATCTTTTCATGTGTCTGTTAGCCATCTGTATGTCTTCTTTGGAGAAATGTCTATTTAGTTCTTTGGCCCATTTTTTGATTGGGTCGTTTATTTTTCTGGAATTGAGCTGCAGGAGTTGCTTGTATATTTTTGAGAGTAGTTCTTTGACAGTTGCTTCATTTGCTGTTATTTTCTCCCATTCTAAAGACTGTCTTTTCACCTTGCTTATAGTTTCATTTATTGTGCAGAAGCTTTTAATTTTAATTTGGTCCCATTTGTTTATTTTTGCTTTTATTTCCAATATTCTGTGAGGTGGGTCATAGAGGATCCTGTTGTGATTTATGTCAGAGAGTGTTTTGCCTATGTTCTCCTCTATATAGTTTCTGGTCTTATGTTTAGATCTTTAATCCATTTTGAGTTTATTTTTGTGTATGGTGTTAGAAAGTGTTCTAGTTTCATTCTTTTACAAGTGGTTGACCAGTTTTCCCAGCACCACTTGTTAAAGAGATTGTCTTTTCTCCATTCTTGCCTCCTTTGTCAAAGATAAGGTGTCCATAGGTGCGTGGATTTATCCCTGGGCTTTCTATTTTGTTCCATTGATCTATATTTCTGTCTTTGTGCCAGTACCATACTGTCTTGATGACTATGGCTTTGTAGTAGAGTCTGAAGTCAGGTATGTTGATTCCTCCAGTTCCATTCTTCCTTCTCAAGATTGCTTTGGCTATTCGAAGTTTTTTGTATTTCTATACAAATTGTGAAATTATTTGTTATAGTTCTCTGAAAAATACCATTGGTAACTTGATAGGGATTTCATTGAACCTATAGATTGCTTTGGGTAGTATACTCATTTCACTATATTGATTTTTCTGATCCATGAACACGGTATATTTCTCCATCTATTAGTGTCCTCTTTGATTTCTTTCACCAGTGTTTTATAGTTTTCTATATATAGGTCTTTAGTTTCTTTAGGTAGATACATTCCTAAGTATTTTATTCTTTTCATTGCAATGGTGAATGGAATTGTTTCCTTAATTTCTCTTTCTATTTTCTCATTATTAGTGTACAGGAATGCAAGGGATTTCTGTGTGTTGATTTTATATCCTGCAACTTTACTATATTCATTAATTAGTTCTAGTAATTTTCTGGTGGAGTCTTTAGGGTTTTCTATGTAGAGGATCATGTCATCTGCAGTGAGAGTTTTACTTCTTCTTTTCCATTTTGGATTCCTTTTATTTCTTTTTCTGCTCTGATTGCTGTGGCCAAAACTTCCAAAACTATGTTGAATAGTAGTGGTGAGAGTGGGCACCCTTGTCTTGTTCCTGACTTTAGGGGAAATGCTTTCAATTTTTCACCATTGAGGATAATGTTTGCTGTGGGTTTTTCATATATAACTTTTATTATGTTGAGGTATATTCCTTCTATTCCTGCTTTCTGGAGAGTTTTTTATCATAAATGGATGTTGAATTTTGTCAAAGGCTTTCTCTGTATCTATTGAGATAATCATATGGCTTTTATTTTTCAATTTGTTAATGTGGTGTATTACATTGATTGATTTGCGGATATTGAAGAATCCTTGCATCCCTGGGATAAATCCCACTTGGTCATGGTGTATGATCTTTTTAATGTGTTGTTGGATTCTGATTGCTAGAATTTTGTTAAGGATTTTTGCATCTATGTTCATCAGTGATATTGGCCTGTAGTTTTCTTTTTTTGTGGCATCTTTGTCAGGTTTTGGTATTAGGGTGATGGTGGCCTCATAGAATGAGTTTGGAAGTTTACCTTCCTCTGCAATTTTCTGAAAGAGTTTCAGTAGGATACTCTTTAGCTCTTCTCTAAATTTTTGGTAGAATTCAGCTGTGAAGCCGTCTGGACCTGGGCTTTTGTTTGCTGGAAGATTTCTGATTATAGTTTGAATTTCCGTGCTTGTGATGGATCTGTTAAGATTTTCTATTTCTTCCTGGTTCAGTTTTGGAAAGTTGTACTTTTCTAAGAATTTGTCCATTTCTTCCAAAGTTGTCCATTTTATTGGCATATAATTGCTGATAGTAGTCTCTTATGATCCTTTGTATCTCTGTGTGTCTGTTGTGATCTCTCCATTTTTACTTCTAATTTTACTGATTTGATTTTTCTCCCTTTGTTTCTTGATGAGTCTGGTTAATGGTTTGTCAATTTTATTTATCCTCTCAAAAAACCAGCTTTTGGCTTTGTTGATTTTTGCTATGGTCTCTTTTGTTTCTTTTGCATTTATTTCTGCCCTAATTTTTAAGATTTCTTTCCTTCTACTAATCCTGGGGTTCTTCATTTCTCCCTTTTCTAGTTGCTTTAGGTGTAGAGTTACGTTATTTATTTGACTTTTTTCTTGTTTCTTGAGGTATGCCTGTATTGCTATGAACCTTCCCATTAGCACTGCCTTTACAGTGTCCCACAGGTTTGGGGTTGTTGTGTTTTCATTTTCATTTGTTTCTATGCATATTTTGATCTTTTTTGATTTCTTCTGTGATTTGTTGGTTATTCAGCAGTGTGTTGTTCAGCCTCCATATGTTGGGATTTTTAATAGTTTTTCTCCTGTAATTGAGATCTAATCTTACTGCATTGTGGTCAGAAAAGATGCTTGGAATTATTTCAATTTTTTTGAATTTACCAAGGCTAGATTTATGGCCCAGGATGTGATCTATCCTAGAGAAGGGTCCATGTGCGCTTGAGAAAAAGGTGAAATTCATTGTTTTGGGGTGAAATGTCCTATAGATATCAATTAGGTCTAACTGGTCTATTGTATCATTTATTTATTTTGTGTGTGTGTGTGTTTCAAGTTTGTGTTTCCTTGTTACTTTTTGGTTTAGTTGATCTATCCATAGGTGTGAGTGGGGTATTAAAGTCTCCCACTATTATTGTGTTGTTGTTAATTTCCCCTTTCATACTTGTTAGCATTTGTCTTACATATCGCAGTGCTCCTATGTTGGGTGCATATATATTTATAATTGTTGTATCTTCTTCTTGGATTGACCATTTGATCATGTAGTGTCCTTCTTAGTCTCTTTTCACAGCCTTTGTTTTAAAGTCTATTTTATCTGATATGAGTATTACTACTCCTGCTTTCTTTGGTCTCTATTTGTGTGGAATATCTTTTTCCAGCCCTTCACTTTCAGTCTGTATGTGTCCCCTGTTTTGAGGTGGGTCTCTTGTAGACAGTATATATAGGGGTCTTGTTTTTGTATCCATTCAGCTTTGTCTTTTGTCTTTTTGTCTTTACCCATTAGTCTTTGTCTTTTGGTTGAGGCATTCAACCCATTTACGTTTAAGGTAATTATCGATATGTATGATCCCATTTCCATTTACTTTATTGTTTTGGGTTCGAGTTTATACACCCTTTTTGTGTTTCCTGTCTAGAGAAGATCCTTTAGCATTTCTTGGAGAGCTGGTTTGGTGGTGCTGGTTTGGGGTTGTTGTGTTTTCATTTTGCTTATCTGTAAAGCTTTTGATTTCTCCTTCATATTTGAATGAGATCCTTGTTGGGTACAGTAATCTGGGCTGTAGGTTATTTTTTTTTCATCACTTTAAGTATGTCCTGCTATTCCCTCCTGGCCTGAAGAGTTTCTATTGAAAGATCAGCTGTTATCCTTATGGGAATCCCCTTGTGTGTTACTTGTTGTTTTTTCCTTGCTGCTTTTAATATTTATTCTTTGTGTTTGATCTTTGTTAATTTGATTAATATGTGTCTTGGGGTGTTTTGCCTTGGGTTTATAAGAAGTGGCAAGAATACACAGAAGAACTATACAAAAAAGATCTTCACGACCCTGATAATCACAATGGTGTGATCACTCACCTAGAGCCAGACATCTTGGAATGTGAAGTCAAGTGGGCCTTAGAAAGTATCACCACAAACAAAGTTAGTGGAGGTGATGGAATTCCAGTTGAGTTATTTCAAATCCTGAAAGATGATGCTATGAAAGTCCTGCACACAATATGCCAGCAAATTTTGAAGACTTAGCAGTGGCCACGGGACTGGAAAAGGTCAGTTTTCATTCCAATCCCAAAGAAAGGCAATGGCAAAGAATGCTCAAACTACCAACCAATTGCATTCATCTCATATGCTAGCAAAGTAATGTGCAAACTTCTCCAAGCCAAGCTTCAACAGTATGTGAACTTTCAGATGTTCAAGCTGGATTTAGAAAAGGCAGAGAACCCAGAGATCAAATTGCCAAAATCCATTGGGTCATCAAAAAAGCAAGAGAGTTCCAGGAAAACATCTACTTCTCTTTATTGACTAAGCCAAAGTCTTTGACTGTGTGAATCACAAAAAACTGTGGAAAATTCTTAAAAAGATATGAATACCAGACCACCCGACCTGTCTCCTGAGAAATCTGTATGCAGGTCAAGAAGCAACAGTTAGAATTGGACAAGAAACAACAGACTGGTTACAAATTGGGAAAGGGGTACATCAAGGCTGTATATTGTCACCTTGCTTACTTAACTTAAGTGCAGAGTACATCATGAAAAATGCTGGGGTGGATGTAGCACAAGCTGGAATCAAGATTGCCGGGAGAAATATCAATAACCTCAGATATGCAGATGACATCATCCTTATGGCAGAAAGTGAAGAGGAACTAAAAAGCCTCTTGATTAAAGTGAAAGAGGAGAGTGAAAAAGTTGGCTTAAGGCTCAAAATTCAGAAAACAAAGATCATGGCATCTGGTCCCATCACTTCATGGGAAATAGATGGGGAAACAGTGGAAACAATGTCAGACTTTATTTTTTTGGGCTCCAAAATTACTGCAAATGGTGACTGTAGTCATGAAAGACACTTGCTCCTTGGAAGAAAAGTTATGCCCAGCCTAGAGAGCATATTAAAAAGCAGAGACATAACTTGGCCAAAAAAGGTCCATCTAGTCAAAGCTATGGTTTTTCCAGTAGTCATATATGGATGTGAGCGTTGGATTGTGAAGAAAGCTGAGGGCTGAAGAATTGATGCTTTTGAACTGTGGTGTTGGAGAAGACTCTTGAAAGTCCTATGGATGGCAAGGAGATCCAACCAGTCCATCCTAAAGGAAATCAGTCCTGAATATTCATCGGAAGGACTGATGTTGAGGCTGAAACTCCAATACTTTGGCCACCTTGATGCAAAGAATGGACTTATTGGGAAAGACTCTAATGTCCAGAAAGATTGAAAGCAGGAGGAGAAGGGGACAACAGAGGATGGGATTATTGGATGGCATCAGCGACTCAATGGACATGAGTTTGAGTAAACTCTGGGAGTTGGCGATGGACAGGGAGGCCTGGCATGCTGTAGTCCATAGGGTCGAAAAGAGTCAGACACTACTGAGTGACTGAACTATACTGAGGAATACTCTCATAGCATTTTTACTCAGCTCTGTTTTAACATTTTGCATTTCAATACTCACTTACATCTGTCTCACCTCAATGCTTAATAAAAATCTTAATGACAGAAATTGTCTTATTTATATTTGTATTATTTTGTTCCTAGAATAATGCATGAGTCATAACACAAATTCAGTAATATTTGGTGAAGTGAATATTGAATATATATATGAGAACTTCAATGGAGGATATATCATATTGTTCCAGAGCATAAATATTAATTCATTCATGGCTATTTCATTTTGAGGTCCACATCAGTAGTGGTAAGTCAAATAACTCACCAAATATTTGCTGGACACTTGGTTTATTACACATTGCTCCAGATGTTGAAATATTAATTCAGAAAATAGTAAGACACAAATCTTTGCTCTTAAGATCATCATACAAAGATAGGATATCAGATCAGATCAGTTGCTCAGTCGTGTCCAACTCTTTGCGACCCCATGAATTGCAGCACGCCAGGCATCCCTGTCCATCACCAACCCCCAGAGTTCACCCAGACTCATGTCCATCAAGTCAGTGATGCCATCCAGCTATCCCATCCTCCGTCGTCCCCTTCTCCTCCTGCCCTCAATCCCTCCCAGCATCACAGTCTTTTCCAATGAGTCAGCTCTTCGCATGAGGTGGCCAAAGTACTGGAGTTTCAGCTTTAGCATCATTCCCTCCAAAGAAATCCCAGGGCTGATCTCCTTCAGAATGGACTGGTTGGATCTCCTTGCAATGCAAGGGACTCTCAAGAGTCTTCTCCAACACCACACTTCAAAAGCATCAATTCTTCAGTGCTCAGCCTTCTTCACAGTCCAACTCTCACATCCATACATGACCACAGGAAAAACCATAGCCTTGACTAGACGAACCTTTGTTGGCAAAGTAATGTCTCTGCTTTTGAATATGCTATCTAGGTTGGTCATAACTTTCCTTCCAAGGAGTAAGTGTCTTTGATTTCATGGCTGCAGTCACCATCTGCAGTGATTTTGGAGCCCAGAAAAATAAAGTCTGACACTGTTTCCACTGTTTCCCCATCTATTCCCATGAAGTGATGGGACCGGATTAAAAAGAGGTAAAAATATGATAAACATATTAAGAAGAAAGACACTGGGATAAAGAACAACTGAAATGGACATTAATTGAATAGTAAATACTAAGTATAGTCACACAAACTGCCCCACACAGAAGCATTAAGGTGAGAGTTTCTTGAAAAGACAGATTTATCATCATAAACCATTTGCGAATTTATTTCCTTTAAGTTTTCCTGAAAGGTAAAAAGGAAGACGTTAACCAATAGCAAGATATATCATGTACCTAGATAAGACTGTTATAAAGTTGTAATGCATCATAAACTAATGTATCTACTAGAACCTCAATGGCATTTTTAAAATAGATTAACTCAGGACATACGCCAATAGCAAGGTATATCATGTATCTAGTTAGCTAAATAATAAGAGGGGTATAAAATTTCTGGAAAGGGAGTAATGTCCTATATACACCCGAAGTACATCTTAAGAGTTTCTAATTTAATATCCCAGATTTGGAGCTCAGGAATATGCACTTTAGTAAGAACTCTACATTACTCTAATTAGGGGATCTAATGCCAAAGTCTTGTAAACAACAGATCACAAATGTGTATTCTGGGGGTGGGTAGTAAAGCATAATAAAGGAAGCATAAAAAAAGTAAAGACATCCCACCCTCTCCTTCTCCCACAGAGTCCAAAAGACTGTTCTATACATCAGTGTCACCATGTATAATATCATATATGAAATGAGTCACCAGTCCGGGTTCGATGTATGATACTGGATGCTTGGGGCTGGTGCACTGGGACAACCCAGAAGGATGGTACGGGGAGGGAGGAGGGTTCAGGATGGGGAACACGTGTATACCTGTGGCGGATTCATGTTGATATATGGCAAAACCAAAAGAATATTGTAAAGTTAAAAAATACAATAAAATTTTAAAAAGTAAAGACATAGATTATTCGATAAATGATAAAAACAGCCATTCAGAAAATTTTAAGTTAGAATCTCCATTAATAACATACACTGAAGTAAATTTGATAAGGATTAAAGATTTAAGAATACAGAAGAAAACCATAAAATGACTAGCAGCAAACTTGAGTAGATATTTTTCTGATATGAAAGGATTTGGAAGGATTAGACATAAAAAGAATAACCAACGTATTTGACTACATAAAAATATGTAAACTCTCTTATGTCAAAAACATAAAATTAAAATATATCAACTTAAGAAAAATACTGGTCACAAAGTTAACTAAGCTTGATATTCTTAAACCATCGAAAGCTCAAATATATCACTCAAAAAATGTTAAAACTCCAATAGAAAAATGACATGAACAGATAACACACAGAACCAGAGAAGCAAATGTCCACAAATATATAACATAAGTTGAACTCTATCAATGATCAAAGAAATCCAAGTTAAAACAATGAGAGGCCATTTTTTGCCTGTGAGAATAAGGAAAGGTTCCAATAGTGATTATTCCCAATTTGTTGTTAAGTCACTCAGTCTTGTCCAACACTTTGCTACCCCATGGACTGCAGCATGCCAGGCTTCCCTGTCCTTCACTATCTTCCGGAGTTTGCTCCAAGTCATGTCCATTGAGTCAGTGATGCCATCCAACCATCTTATCCTCTGTCATCCCCTTCTCTTCCTGCACTCAATTTTTCCAGCAACAGGGTCTTTTCCAAAGAGTTGGCTCTTCGAATCAGGTGGCCAAAGTATTGGAGCTTCAGCTTCAGCAGTACTGGTGAGTATATAGTGACTTTCCCACACTGTTTGTATAAGCTTAAATTGGTGAATCTTTCTCTAATTGTACATCTTGTATACAATTTAAAATCTTAAGCTCACAAGTTTACTTTTACAGATAAAACATAATATGTCACTTTAATCACGTCATTGTCTAGTTTGATGGTTGAAGAATATAATTGCATGCCAAATGCTTCTTTGTGAGGCATCTATTCATCTGTCAACTGATATATTTAATGGTTAAGTTTTCTTTATTTAAGTATTGACTACTTTTATGTGATTTCGGTTGATAATTCAATATTGACATTTTAAATGTAACCAAAGAACTTTTAAAATGACAATTACAATATTATATTCAAAGGTCTTTGCACTGAATATTTCTTGTTTCATTTTATAAACTTAGGAAGTGTTTTATTTTATTTCAAAGATTTCTAGTTCTTTTTACAAATTAAATTTTAATCTCCCACAGAAAATGTCAACAGGTATTTAAATGTTTGGTTGCAGATAAAATGATAATTCATATTAATCCTTCAAAATCATAGCTACTTATCTTTACTTTGATAGCTAAGGAAATAAGAATGTCAAAAATATTTCTTAAAAATAGACAATTCCCTATCATTCACTCTCTATGAGCATAAGGTAAAAAAATAACAGTAATAATAATGGTGCTGTGAAACAGTGAATTTAGATTCTCAGAAAGGATATAAAATGAATACATCCATGGAGCAACATACGCATTGCAAATATCTCACTCAAGTTAATTTTCATTAAAAGTACCCTTTCCCAATTCAGACAGCCTTAAAATATATGGCTTCTTTGTTACTCTAATAATTAGCCCTTCTTCACTATTAGAAAATAAAATATGATCAGAAGTTTTAGAAGCCAAGATTGTAAATCAAACAGAAAAATCCACAGACTCAACTTTGGGAAACTTTCTGAAATAAATAAAGTTCAGTATTGAAATTGAGTCTCAGAACTTAAGACCTTCTCAAAGAATTTCTGTGTCTGAAATCAACAATATCTGATTGATGCACTTAATATACCCCTACAGTCCAGAGCTCCATGAATACCTTTATTTGGAAAGACAAGTAATTTTAGCATCAAAGCCAGATGCATACAAAAAACTTGGGGGACCACTCTTGATGCACCAATTTTTACATCTCATACTCTAGAAAGTCATCATATCTTAAGATAATAGAAAAATCATAATCAACACAGTGGGAAACAGTCATTCAGACTTAAAACTCAACTTTATTATCCCTTTACTAGGGAATTTGCAAGTGATTGGTAAAGAGATTGTGAAAACAAACAAACAAACAAAAACTAACATTTAGCAAGAATACAACACATGAAAGAGCAAGCAAAATTATTTCCTGATTTCATTCCCTAGAGGTATGTTTGGGGCTTCCCTGATAGCTCAGTTGGTAAAGAATCCACCTGCAATGCAAGAGACCCCAGTTCAATTCCTGGGTTGGAAAGATCCCCTGGAGAAGGAATAGGCTAACCACTCCAGTATTCTTGGGTTTCCCTTGTGGCTCAGCTGGTAAAGAATCCACCTGCAATGCAGGAGACCTGGGTTCGATCTCTGGGTTGGGAAGATCCCCTGGAGAAGGGAAAGGCTACCCACTCCAGTGTTCTGACCTGGAGAATTCCCTGGCCTGTATAGCCCATGGGGCATGACTGAGAGACTTTCACTTTTCATTTTAGGAGTATGTTTTATATTACTTTTATAAAGCTGAAAAACACAGTGGTTCTAAGAGGGTAAATAACATACTCAGGATTATACAAATAAGTTTCAGAACTAGCATTTAAACCAAAGACTGTTATTTAAACCAGACTGTTTTACTCACTATCTCTAAACACAAACTTAGGCTCCAGAATAATGGTAGGCACATACTACATTCATGAAAAATATTTTCAAATAAATATGTGGAGATACATTATATTTACATAGAATATAGCCTTAGTTGCCTTAAAGAGTACAATAACAATTCTTTCTTTGCAGCAAGCATCTCTGGAGATTAACTGTATGTAAGACACTGCTTCCCAGGTGACGCTACTGGTAAAAAAAAAAAAAAAAAAAACCTGCCTGCCAATGCAGGAGACTTAAGAGGCATGGGTAAGGAAGATCCCTTGGAAGAGGGCATAATAACCCATTCCAGTATTCTTGCATGGAAAATTTCAATGGACAGAGGAGCCTGGCGGGTTATAGTCCATAGGGCTGCAAAAAGTCGGACACTACCGGGCATGCACACATAAGACACTACTAGGAACCAGTGAGCAGCGGGAAAAAAGGGTATAATAAGAAACATGGTTTCTATTTTTTAAAAAACTATAATACAGTATAAGAGACAAGGATATAAACAAGTAACAAAAGAAGGAAGCATAAAATGAGATATATGAAAAGTGCTGAGAGGCAACTTTTTGTAGTATGAAAAGTACGGGCTTTGAAATGAGACTGATAGATTTCAATCCTAGTTCTACCACAGGATAGTTGTGAGACATTAGGCAAGTTACAGTTCCTCTTTGAGCATGACTTTCTCTCATCTATAAAGTGGAAATAATATTTAATTTTCAAGAAGATAACACAAAATAAGTATGTAGGGAAACTAGCACATTAGGTATGATCAATTCTCCTGTCAGAATTGATTAGTAGATGTAGGGGGTTTCAGAAAGTTTTGTGCCAGTGTTAGGGAAGTAAAGGACTTGTAATATTTTTAAGAGATATTTATAGGAATGGAGGGAGGGAAATAGGGGTAATAAAAGGGAGAAAGGAAGGAAGATAAATTCTAGACCGAAAGGATGAGTGTAAAGGTATTATGGAGTAGAAAGGATAGCATCATCAATATCCAATGAATCAGCCATACAAATGGTCATAAAACATATGATAATGTAAAAAACTTTGCTAAGTCATTGTAAATCTATCTCGAGCAGGTAGTGATCAGTGTAAAGTATCTCCTTGAGTATCTAGAACATATAATCTAGAACGTATAATGAAGTCCATACTTGCTAGAGAGTTCATATAGTGATTCAGATGGATATAAAAAATAAAATGATAGCTTCTATCACTGGCTAAGATACCTCTATATTTGTACAATTAGGAGGTTGGCAGGGATGAAAACATGGAGAAAATTTCCAGGGTGTCCAGTTGTTAGGACACCATGCTTTCACTTACAAGGGCCTGGATTTAATCCCTGGTCAGACAACTAAGATCCCACATGCCATGTGGTGGGGTCAGGAAAAAAAAAAAAAATTTAATAAGATGGAGAGCTGAGAGTGGGAGTAGAGAAGGGACAGAGCAATAGAGAAAAGACAGATGCCTTAACTATCAAAAGCATAGGAGATGTCAGTTTCACAATATCTGCCATTAAACAGCATTTGTTGCTATTGTTGTTCAGTTGTTAACTCATGTCTGACACTTTGTGACCCATGGACTAAAGCACACCAGGCTCCCTGTCCTTAACTATCTCCCAGAGTTTGCTCAAACTCATGTCCATTGAGTCAGTGATGCCACCCAACCATCTCATCCTCTGTCTTCCTCTTCGGCATCAATGTCTTTGCCATCATCAACGTCTTTGCAAATGAGTTAGTTCTTCACTCCAGGTGGCCAAAGTATTTATTGGAGCTTCAGCTTCAGCATCAGTCCTTCCAATGAATATTCAAGGTTGATTTCCTTTAGGATTGACTGGTTTGATCTCCTTGCTGTCCAAGGGACTCTCTAGAATCTTCTCAAGCACCAGTTCAAAAGCATCAATTCTTTGGTGTTCAGTCTTCTTTATGGTCCAACTCTCAAATCCATACACGACTATCAGAACAACCATAGCTTTGACTAGATGGACCTTTGTCAGCAAAGTGATGTATGTCTCTACTTCTTAATATATTGTCTAGGTTTGTCATAGCTACCCTCCCAAGGTACAGTTCAGTTCAGTCGCTCAGTCATGTCTGACTCTTTGTGACCCCATGAATCGAAGCACATCAGGCCTCCCTGTCCATCACCAACTCCCGGAGTTCACTCAGACTCACGTCCATCAAGTCAGTGATGCCATCCAGCCATCTCATCCTTTGTCGTCCCCTTCTCCTCCTGCCCTCAATCCCTCCTAGCATCAGAGTCTTTTCCCATGAGTCAACTCTTCGCATGAGGTGGCCAAAGTACTGGAGTTTCAGCTTCAGCATCATTCCCTCCAAAGAAATCCCAGGGCTGATCTCCTTCAGAATGGACTGGTTGGATCTCCTTGTAGTCCAAGGGACTCTCAAGAGTCTTCTCCAACACCACAGTTCAAAAGCATCAATTCTTCAGCGTTCAGCCTTCTTCACAGTCCAACTCTCGCATCCATACATGACCACAGGAAAAACCATAGCCTTGACTAGACGGACCTTCCAAGGTGCAAGAGTCTTTTTATTTCAAGGTTCCATTCACCATGTAGAGTGATTTTGGATTTCAAGAAAATAAAGTCTGTCACTGCTTCTACTTTCACCTTGTATTTGGCATGAAGTAATGGGATTGGAATCTATGATCTTCGTTTTTTGAAAGCCGTTGTTTTAAGCCACCTTTTTCACTCTCCTCTTTCACCCTCATCAAGAGGCTCTTTAGTTCCTCTTAGTTTTCTGCCATTAGAGTTGTCTCATGGTTGTTGATATTTCTCCTGGCAATCTTGATTTCAGCTTGTGATTTATCCTGCCCAGAATTTCCCATGATGTACTCTGCATATAAATTAAATAAACAAGGTGAAAACATACAGCCTTGTCACACTTCTTTCTCAATTTTGAACCACTGTTCAAATGCAAGGAGCCATTCCATGCAAGGAGCTAACTGCTGCTTCTTGACCCGAATACAGGTTTCTCAGGAGAAAGGTAAGGCGGTCTGGCATTCACATCTCTTTAAGAATTTTCCACAGTTTCTTGTGATCCATGAAGTCAAAGGATTAGTGCAGTAAATGAAGCAGAAGTAGATGTTTGTCTGGAATTCCCCTGCTTTCTCTATGATCTAATTGATGTTGGCAATTTGATCTCTGGCTTCTCTGCCTTTTCTAAACCCAGTAGGCACATCTGGAAGTTCTTGGCTCACAAACTGTTGAAGCCAAGCTTGAAGGATATTGAGCATAATCTTGCTGGCATACAAAGTGAGAGCGATTTGCAGTAGCTAGAACATGTTTTGAACTTGTCCTTCTTTGGGATTGGAATGATTAAAACTGACATTTTTTCAGTCCTGTGCCCACTGCTGAGTTTTCCAAATTTGCTGACATATTGATGCAGCACTTTAACAGCATCATCTTTTAGGATTTGAAATCGCTCAACTAGAATTCCATCATCTCCACTTTGTTCACTGTAATGCTTCCTACAGCCTACTTGACTTCACACTCCAGGATACCTCGCTCTAGGTGAGTGACCATACCATCATGGTTATCCAAGTCATTAGGACCTTTTTTGTATGGTTCTTCTGGGTATTCTTGCCACCTCTCCTGAATCTCTTCTGCTTTTGTTAGGTTCTGTTAGGACCATTTCTTTCTTTATTATGTCCATCCTTGCATGAAATGTTCCTTTGATCTGTCCAGTTTTCTTGAAGAGATTTCTATGTGTGTGTATTAGTCACTTAGTCATATCCAACTCTTTGTGAGCCCATGGACTATAGTCTGCCAGGCTCCTCTGTCTGCAGAATTCCCTAGTCTTTCCCATTATACTGTTCTCTATTTCTTTGCTCATTTGCTCATTGTTCATTTAAAAAGGCCTTCTTAGAATCTCTACTTGCTATTTTCTGAAACTCTGCATTCAGTTAAGAATATGCTTTCCTTTCTCCCTTGCTTTTTGATTTTCTTCTCTCCTCATCTATTTGTAAAACCATCTCAGACAACCACTTCATTTTCTTGCATTTCTTTTTCATTGTGATGGTTTTGGTCACTGCCTTCTCTACAATGTTACAAATTTCTGTCCATAGTTCTTCAGGCACTCTGTCCACCAGATCTAAATCCTTGAATTTATTTATTACCTCCACTGTTTAATCATAAGGGATTTAATTTAGGTCATATATAAATGGCCTAGTGGTCTTCCCTATTTTTTTCAATTTAAGTCTGAATTTTGCAATAAGGAGTTAATGATCTGAGCCACAATCAGTTCCAGGTCTTGTTTTTGCTGACTGTATAGAGCTTCTCCATCTTTGACTGCAAAGAATATAATCAATCTGATTTCGGTATTGACCATCTGGTGGTGTCCATGTGTAGAGTTATCTCTTGTGTTATTGTAAAAGGGTATTTGCTGTGACTAGTGTGTTCTCTTGACAAAAGTCTGTTAGCCTTTGTCCTGTTTCATTTTGTATTCCAAGGCCAAACTTGCCTGTTACTCCAGGTATCCCTTGACTTCCTACTTTCCCATTCCAATTCCTTATGATATAAAGGACAACTTCTTTTTATGTTAGTTCTAGATGGTTTTGTAAGTCTTCATAGAACCAGTCAACTTCAGCTTCTTTAGCATAAGTGGTTGGGGCACAGATTTGGATTACCATGATGTTGAATGGTATTGCATTTCATGGGCTTCCCTGGTGGCTCAGATGGTAAAGAATTTGCCTGTAATGTGGGAAACCTGGGTTCAATCCCTAGGTTGGGAAGTTCCCCTGGAGAAGGACATGGCAACCCACTCTAGCATTCTTGACTAGAGAAGCTACATGGACAGAGGAGCCTGGTGGGCTACCATCTACAGGGTTGCAAAGAGTCGGACATGACTGAGTTACTAAGTACAGCACAGCACTGCATTTTAGACCCTTTTGTTGACTATGAGGGCTACTCCTCTTTTTCTAAGGATTCTAGCCCACAGTAGTAGATATAATGGTCATCCTGTCCATTTTAGTTCACTGACTCCTAAGATGTCAGTGTTCATTCTTGCCATCTCCTGCTTTACTACTCCCAACTGACCTTGATTTATGGATCTAACATTGCAGGTTCCTATGCAATATTGTTCTTTACAGCATTGAACTTTACTTTCACCACCTGACAACCACAACTGAGCGCCGTTTCTGCTTTCTCCCAGCCTCTTCATTTTTTCTGGATCTATTAGTAATTGTCCTCCACTGGTCCCTAGTACCACATTGGACACCTTCTGACCTAGGGAGCTCATCTTCTGGTGTTATATCTTTTTGCCTTTTCATACTGTTCATGGGGTTCTCATGGCAAGAATACCGGAATGGTTTGTCATTCCCTCCTCCAGTGGACCACATTTTGTCAGAACTCTTCCCTGACCCATCTGTCTTGGGTGGCTCTGAACAGCAAGGCTCTTAAGTTTGACCAAGTTACGCATGCTCCTTCACCACCACATGGATGTACTTTTTTCTAGGAAACAGAATATGGAAAAAGTGGCAAGATGTTATGTGATTATAGATACTTAATTACATGTTTATGTTACATAAGACTACAACACCCATATCTTTATCTGTTTCCTTTGCTCCTTTGAGAAAGCACTCAACTCTATTGGGGAGTTTCACATAACAAGGAACTGCGGACATATTACAGGAGCTAGGGTAGACTCCAATCAATAGCCAGAGAGAAACTGAAGCCCTCATTCTTATAACCACAAGGGACCGAGTTCTGTCAATAACTTGAATGAATTTGGAAGTCTGATCCTTCCTCCCTAGTCAAGTCACAGATGAGACTGAAACCCTGGCTAACACATTGACAGCAGCCTTATGAGAGCTGAAAGGGAAGAATACTCAACCAAGCCATGCCACAGAAACTCTGTGCTTAAAAAACAATGTGTGTTGTTTCAAGAAGCTAAGTTACTGATAACTGTGGAAAATTCTGAAAGAGATGGGAATACCAGACCACCTGACCTGCCTTTTGAAAAACCTGTATGCAGGTCAGGAAGCAACAGTTAGAACTGGACATGGAACAACAGACTGGTTCCAAATAGGAAAAGGAGTACGTCAAGGCTGTATACTGTCACCCTGCTTATTTAACTTATATGCAGAGTACATCATGAGAAACGCTGGATTGGAAGAAGCACAAGCTGGAATCAAGATTTCTGGGAGAAATATCAATAACCTCAGATATGCAGATGACACCACCCTTATGGCAGAAATTGAAGAACTAAAGAGCCTCTTGATGAAAGTGAAAGAGGAGAGTGAAAAAGTTGGCTTAAAGCTCAACATTCAGAAAACGAAGATCACGGCATCTAGTTCCATCACTTTATAGCAAATAGATGGGGAAACAATGGAAACAGTGGCAAGCTTTATTTTGGGGGGGCTCCAAAATCACTGCAGATGGTGACTGCAGCCATGAAATTAAAAGACACTTACTCTTTGGAAGGAAAGTTATGACCAACCTAGACAGCATATTAAAAAGCAGAGACATCACTTTGCCAACAAAGGTCCGTCTAGTCAAGGCTATGGTTTTTCCAGTAATCATGTATGGATGTGAGAGTTGGACTATAAAGAAAGCTGAGTGCCGAAGAATTGGTTCTTTTGAACTGTGGTGTTAGAGAAGACTCTTTGAGAATCCCTTGTACTGCAAGGAGATCCAACCAATCCATCCTAAAGGAGATCAATCCTAGGTGTTCATTGGAAGGACTGACGTTGAAGCTGAAACTCCAATACTTTGGCCACCTGATGCGAAGAGCTGACTCATTTGAAAAGACCCTGATGCTGGGAAAGATTGAGGGCAGGAGGAGAAGGGGATGAGATGGTTGGATGGCATCACTGACTCAATGGACATGAGTTTGGGTAGGTTCCGGGAGTTGCACAGGGAGGCCTGGCATGCTGCAGTTCTGCTGCTGCTGCTACTGCTGCTAAGTCGCTTCAGTCGTGTCCGACTCGTGCGACCCAATGGACGGCAGCCCACCAGGCTTCCCCTTCCCTGGGATTCTCCAGGCAAGAACACTGGAGTGGGTTGCCATTTCCTTCTCCAATGCATGAAAGTGAAAAGTGAAGTGAAGTCGCTCAGTTGTGTCCAACTCTTTGTGACCCCCATGGACTGTAGCCTACCTGGCTCCTCTGTCCATGGATTTTCCAGGCAAGAGTGCTGAAGTTCATGGGGTCGCAAAGAGTCAGACACGACTGAGTGACTGAACTGGACTGAACTGAAGTTACTGATAATATTATTTCATAGAAATAAATAATAAATACAAAGAGCAAAACCTAGACATTTAGAGGTGCAAGATTTATTTTTAAAATAAGTCAGTAACCAACCTCAGGGTTTCATATATGTGAAAAGTGTATGGGTTTTATGATATATTATCAATAGATTCAGATTATTTACTGTTTCTATACAGTTTCCTTTTCCATCCTCAGGTGTATTCCTAACCATCAACCAGAGAAGTAACCCAGTTGAGATGTCACAATATGCCTCCCATTTTTAAGCAAAACAGAAAATATGTATGTATGTACATATATTTTTGTGTATATATATATATATACATATATATGTGTATAGTATATGTATATGTACATATACATATTATATATATACCTTTGAGTGTAACAGGAAGTTTCTTGAAAAGCATGCTTTGAAAGAAATCTCAGAGTAACCATTTTTAAAAAATTCCTCTTCAAGTGTCTTGTTATTAAGTCACAAGTTTGTGTCTGACTCTTTGTACCCTCATGGACTGTAGTACACCAGGCTTCCCTATTTTTCACTATCTCCAGGTGCTTGCTCAAATTCATGTCCATTGAGTCAGTGATGCCATCCAAGCCATCTCATCCTCTGTCACTTCCCTTTCTCATGCCCTCAATCTTTCCCAGCATCAGGGTCTTTTCCAGTGAGTCAGCTCTTCACATCAGGTGACCAAAGGATTAGAACTTCAGCTTCAGGATCAGTCCTTCCAATGAATATTCAGGGTTGATTTCCTTTAGTATTGACTGGTTTGATCTTCTTGCAGTCAAAGGGACTCTCAAGAATCTTCTCTAACACTACAATTCAAAAGCATCAATTCTTCAGCACTCAGTGTTCTTTATGATACAACTCTCACATCCATACGTGACTACTGGAAAAAACATAGCTTTGACTATATGGACCTCTGTTGGCAAAGTGATGTCTCTGCTTTTTAATACACTGTTTAGGTTTGTCATAGCTTTTCTTCCAAATGGCAAGCGTCTTTTGATTTCATGGCTGCAATCACCATCCACAGTGATTTTGCAGCCCAGGAAAATAAAATCTGCCACTGTTTCCACTTTCCCCCATCTATTTGCCAAGAAATGGTGGGACCAGATGCTACTATCTTAGTTTTTTTAATGTTGAGCTTTAAGCCAGCTTTTTCACTCTCCTCTTCCACCCTCATCAAGAGGCTCTTTGGTTCTTCCCCGCTTTCTGCTATTAGAGTGTCTAGTCACAATGTTTAAAATACTTCTATTACAGTCATTCCTCTGGTGATAAATGCATATATCTTTATAGATATTCCTGAAGAGTGAAAAATAAACCAAGAATAACACATTCAATCATTATCCTCCAGTGATACTGTTTAGTAATTTAATTATGAAGTCATTACCTAGCAAAGCCATGAAGAAATGGGCACAAAAAGAAATTTTCATTGATAACTGAATGAATCAATTACATACATGCATAGCATTTTTAGAGTACTTTATAATTTCTGAAGAACTTTCATAAGATAATTTATTTATTGAAACATTAGACATAAAGCTCCTAGGACAATGGCTACTTATAATTTTGGCTCAATAAATGTTCCTTCGTTCTCTTCATTTGAATCCTAAAAACATTTGGCTCCCTTTTTTGTTTTTTTAATGAGGAGACTAAATAGCAGAGAATAAGTGACTTGACCAAGATTACAAATCTAGTTAAATTACAGAGTTGGAAGTAGAATGCAGGTCCTCAGATTATGAATTCTATACTCTTACTTTTGTCTCTATTGTTTAAGGAAGGACTACTAACCCATCACTTGAAATACTAAAGTCTAAATAATATTCTCCATTCCTCTTCAATGGAATTTTTGATATGTTAATTTCTGTGGCACTTAATAAATGTATTGAGTATTTATTTGTATTAACTAAAAAGGGCTTTGTAAGAATTTGGAATAGTTCTGTTACTCACCAGCTATATGACCTTGGAAAACTCACTCTACTTCTTTGAGCTTCATTTTCTTCATGTGTAAAATGGGAATGAAAATAATGATGATAATAATCTAATATTTGCTTCAAAGTGTCACTGATATAATAAAATGAGATAAAGAACCTGTCAAACCTTTTAAAGAATGAGACTATGGTATTTTACAAATATGCTAATGCTAAGTCACTTCAGTCATGTCCAACTCTGTGTGACCCCATAGATGGCAACCCACCAGGCTCCGCCGTCCCTGGGATTCTCCAGGCAAGAACACTGGAGTGGGTTGCCATTCCCTTCTCCAATGCATGAAAGAGAATAGTGAAAGTGAAGTCACTCAGTCATGTCCGACTCCTAGCGACCCCATGGACTGCAGCCTACCAGGCTCCTCTGTCCATGGATTTTCCAGGCAAGAGTACTGGAGTGGGGTGCCATGAACAATTGCTATAATCATAATAATCATTATCAAACAGGTTTCAATAATTGTAGTACTTTAACCTAGGTTTTCAACTCTCATATAACTAAAAGATTCAAAAATCAATGTTTCCAACATTTTATTTGATTTAATATTGTTTTTAAGGAATAATAGGTAGTGCCATTAAAAAGAAACTAAAGTGCTGATTGCCTATTTCAAGGTATGTTGTTTAAGTTGTTCCTTGAAACTTTGGACTGCTCTTCAACTAATGTTTGTTGCTAATCTCTAAAAATATTGTTGATAAGACTTTCATAGTTGAATTTTTTAATTAACACTTAAAACTTGGCAGTTTGCTTAGAACTTCTCACAACAGACTCCTTCAAATCAAAAACCATAAAGTATTTCACATTAAAGTATAATTTTAAAGGCATCCTTTGTTCTCTAATGAAAAATTATCAGTGGTTACTATAAGCCTTTCTCCAAATATAGTACACAATGCATAAGGTTAACAAGAAAGGGCAAGGAGTAAATTAAAATTATTTACTTAAGTATATTCAATGTTTAGTACAAAATGTGTGTGTGTGTATGTGTTAGTCACTAAGTTATGTCCGACTCTTTGTGACCCCATGGACTGCAGCCCACCATTCCTCTGTCCATGGAATTCTCCAGGCAAGAATACTGGAGTTGGTAGCCATTCCCTTCTACAGGGTATATTCTCAATCCAGGACTCGAACCCAGGTCTCCTGCATTACAGGCAGAGTCTTTACCATCTGAACCGACAGGAAAGCCCATTACAAAGTACAATTTTGCCTATATGCAAGTAACTCACACCCAGCTTCATGGTCCAGTATGATGACAGGAAAAAACAAAAACAAAAGAACATATTCACCTCATTACATTTATTATGTTAGGAAAGTGATAATTTTGCTAAATTATCAGAGACTGAGCTTACTAAGTGATTCATAAAACTGGATTCTACCTTACTCATGAATTGTAGTGTTGAACTAACTAGAGTAACACTTTTGTCTATCTGTATGGAGACAACATAATTGTTATTTTGATTTCTTATTATGATGTATCATGTATAATGAATTCTTGTAGATCAAAAAGAATAAATAATTTGCATTTTCATGAAACAACAAGCATTTGTATTTGTTGGTAAGATCGGAGTCTATCAATATATTCTGTGAATAAATAATTTGAAAATCAGGGTTTTCATGCATTTAAATTTGCTTTCAGGATGAAGTCAACCCTTACATCAGTGTATCCATAGCTGAATAACAAATTACAACAAAACATTGTGGCTTAACACAACAACATATTTATTATTTCCTCTAATTCTGTGAGTTGGCCAGTGGTTCACCTGGGCTCACCCTTGATGAACATACAAGCCTAGATTTCAGGGGAGAGGTCTGTAGTGGAGACATAGATCAGTGTGCAGATGATATTTAAAGTCAAGTAATCAGGTGAGATAATCAAAAGGAGTAACTATAAATACAGAAGAAAAGAGGTACAAGAACTGTGCCCTGAAACATTCCACAATTTAGAGCATAGAAAAATGAAGTGAAACTAGTAAATGTAAAGAAGTGACTATTGAGAAACAAAGAAAATGAGGGAGTTGGTAGGCATCTGTGAAACCAAGAAAAGAAATACATTAAAGAGGAGGGAATAGAAATCATTAACTGGGTCATATTCTACTAAATTACGAACCTGGAATGTTAGGTCCATGAATCAAGGTAAATTGGAAGTGGTCAAACAGGAGATGGTAAGAGTGAACATCAACATTTTAGGAATCAGTGAACAAAAATGGACTGGAATGGGTGAATTTAATTCAGATGACTATTATATCTATTACTGTGGGCAAGAAGCCCTTAGAAGAAATGGAGTACCCTTCATAGTAAACAAAAGAGTCCAAAACACAGTACTTGGTTGTAATCCCAAAAATGACATAATGATCTCTGTTCATATCCAAGACATTCAATATCACAGTAATCCAAGTCTATGACCCAACTACTAATGTCAAAGAAGCTGAAGTTCAACTGCTCTGTGAGGACCTGTAAGACCTCCTACAACTAACAACAAAAAAAGATATCCTTTTCATCATAGGGAATTGGAATGCAAAAGTATGAAGTCAAGATATACCTGGAGTAAACCACTAGACCATTCAGGTATGACCTAAATCAAATCCCTTGTGATTATACAGTGGAAGTGAGAAATAGATTTAAGGGCCTAGATCTGATAGATACAGTGCCTGATGAACTATGGATGGAGGTTTGTGACATTGTACAGGAAACAGGGATCAAGACCATTCCCATAGAAAAGAAATGCAAAAAAGCAAAATGCCTGTCTGGGGAGGCCTTACAAATAGCTGTGAAAAGAAGAGAAGCGAAAAGCAAAGGAGAAAAGAAAAGATATAAACATCTGAATGCAGAGTTCCAAAGAACAGCAAGAAGAGATAAGAAAGCCTTCTTCAGCGATCAATGCAAAGACATAGAGGAAAACAACAGAATGGGAAAGACTAGGGATCCCTTCAAGAAAATCAGAGATACCAAAAGAACATTTAATGCGAAGATGGGCTCAATAAAGGACAGAAATGGTATGGACCTAACAGAAGCAGAAGATATTAAGAAGAGATGGCAAGAATACACAGAAGAACTGTACAAAAAGGATCTTCACGACCCAGATAACCACGATGGTGTGATCACTGACCTAGAGCCAGACATCCTGGAATGTGAAGTTAAGTGGGCCTTAGAAAGCATCACTACGAACAAAGCTAGTGGAGGTGATGGAATTCCAGTTGAGCTCTTCCAAATCCTGAGAGATGATGCTGTGAAAGTGCTGCACTCACTATGCCAGCAAATTTGGAAAACTCAGCAGTGGCCACAGGACTGGAAAAGGTCAGTTTTCATTCCAATCTGAAAAAAAGGCAATGCCAAAGAATGCTGAAACTACCGCACAATTGCACTCGTCTCACATGCTAGTAAAGTAATGCTCAAAATTCTCCAAGCCAGGCTTCAGCAATACGTGAACCGTGAACTTCCTGATGTTCCAGCTGGTTTTAGAAAAGGCAGAGGAACCAGAGATCAAATTGCCAACATCCGCTGAATCATGAAGAAAGCAAGAGAGTTCCAGAAAAACATCTATTTCTGCTTTCTTGACTATGCCAAAGCCTTTGACTGTGTGGATCACAATAAACTGTGGAAAATCCTGAAAGAGATGGGAATACCAGACCACCTGATCTGCCTCTTGAGAAATTTGTATGCAGGTCAGGAAGCAACAGTTAGAACTGGACATGGAACAACAGACTGGTTCCAAATAGGAAAAGGAGTTTGTCAAGGCTGTATATTGTCACCCTGTTTATTTAACTTCTATGCAGAGTACATCATGAGAAACGCTGGATTGGAAGAAGCACAAGCTGGAATCAACATTGCCGGGAGAAATATCAATAACCTCAGCTATGCAGATGACACCACCCTTACGGCAGAAAGTGAAGAGGAACTCAAAAGCCTCTTGATGAAAGTGAAAGTGGAGAGTGAAAAAGTTGGCTTAAAGCTCAACATTCAGAAAACGAAGATCATGGCATTTGGTCCCATCACTTCATGGGAAATAGATGGGGAAACAGTGGAAACAGTGTCAGACTTTATTTTTCTGGGCTTCAAAATCACTGCAGATGGTGACTGCAGCCATGAAATTAAAAGACGCTTACTCCTTGGGAGGAAAGTTATGACCAACCTAGATAGCATGTTCAAAAGCAGAGACATTACTTTGCCAACAAAGGTTCTTCTAGTCAAGGCTATGGTTTTTCCTATGGTCATGTATGGATGTGAGAGTTGGACTGTGAAGAAGGCTGAGCGCTGAAGAATTGATGCTTTTGAACTGTGGTGTTGGAGAAGACTCTTGAGAGTTCCTTGGACTGCAAGGAGATCCAACCAGTCCATTCTGAAGGAGATCAGCCCTGGGATTTCTTTGGAGGGAATGATGCTAAAGCTGAAACTCCAGTACTTTGGCCACCTCATGCGAAGAGTTGACTCATTGGAAAAGACTCTGATGCTGGGAGGGATTGGGGGCAGGAGGAGAAGGGGAGACAGAGGATGAGATGGCTGGATGGCATCACTGACTCGATGGACGTGAGTCTCAGTGAACTCCGGGAGTTGGTGATGGACAGAGAGGCCTGGCATACGGTGATTCATGGGGTCGCAAAGAGTCAGACACGACTGAGCAACTGATCTGATCTGATCTGATCTGAACAGGCAAGTTTGGCCCTGGAGTACAAAATGAAGCAGGGCAAAGGCCAAGAGAACACACTGGTCATAACACCCTCTTCCAACACAAGAGATGACTCTATACATGGACATATCCAGATTGTCAATACCAAAATCAGATTGATTATATTCTTTGCAGATGGTCAATACCAAAATCAGATTGTCTATATTCTTTGCAGCCAAAGATGGAGAGGCTCTATGCTGCTGCTGCTGCTAAATCACTTCAGTCGTGTCCGACTCTGTGACCCCATAGATGGCAGCCCACCAGGCTCCCCCGTCCCTGGGATCTCCAGGCAAGAACACTGGAGTGGGTTGCCATTTCCTTCTCCAAGAGAAGCTATATACAGTTAGCAAAAACAAGACCAGGAGCTGACTGTGGCTCAGATCATTAACTCCTTATTGTAAAATTCAGACTAAAATTGAAGAAAGTAGGGAACACCACTAGACCATTCAAGTATGACCTAAATCAAATCCCTTTTGATTATACAGTAGACGTGACAAATAGATACAAGGGATTAGATCTGATAGACCAAGAACCTGAAGACCTATGGATGGAGGTGTGTAACATTGTTAAAGAGGCAGTGATCAAAACCATCAAAATGCAAAAAAACAAAACACTTGTCTGAAGAGGCCTTACAAACAGCTAAGTAAAGAAGAGAAGTGAGGGCAAAGGAGAAAAGGAAAGATATACCCATCTGAATGCAAAGTTCCAAAGAATAGCAAGGAGAGATAAGAAACCCTTCCTAAGTGATCAGTATAAAGAAATAAAGGAAAGCAATACAATGGAAAGACTAGAGATCTCTTCAAGAAAATTAGAGATACCAAGGGAATATTTCATGCAAAGATGGGCACAATAAAAGACTGAAACTGTATGGATCTAACAAAAGCAGAAGAGATTAAGAAGAGGTGGCAAGAATACGTAGAATTATACCAAAAAAAGAGATCTTAATGACCCAGATGCCCATGATGTTGTGATTGCTCACCTAAAGACAGATGTCTTAGAGCATGAAGTCAACTGGGCCTTAGGAAACAAACTACAAAAAAAGCTAGTGGAGATGATAGAATTCCAGTTGAGCTATTTCAAATCCTTAAAGATGATGCTATTAAAGTACTTCACTTAATATGCCAACAAATTTGGAAAACTCAGCAGTGGGCACAGGACTGGAAAAGGCCAGTTTTCATTCCAATTCCAAAAGGGGCAATGCCAAAGAATGATCAAACTACCACACAATTGCACTCATTTCACATGCTAGCAAAGTAATATTCAAAATTCTCCAAGCTAGGCATCAACAGTATGTGAACCAAGAACTTCGAGGTGTTCAAGCTGAATTTCAAAAAGGCAGAGGGACCAGAGATCAAATTGCCAACATCCACTGGACTAGAGAAAAAGCAAGAGAATTCCAGAAAAATATCTACTTCTGCTTCATTGACTATGTTAAAGCCTCAGACAGTGTGGATGACAACAAACTGTGAAAAATTCTTAAATAGATGGGAATACCAGATCACCTTACCTGTCTCTTGAGAAATCTATATGCAGGTCAAGATAGATTTCTCAAGAGACAGGTAAGGTGATCTGGTATTAGATCCGGACATGGAACAACGGACTGGTTCCAATTGGGAAAGGAGAATGTCAAGACTGTATATTGTCACCCTGCTCATTTAACTTATATGTAGAGTACATCATGTGAAATGCCAGGCTGGATGAAGCACAAGCTGGAATCAAGATTGTTGGGAGATATATCAATAACCTCAGATATGAAGATGACACCACCATCATGACAGAAAGCAAAGAGTAACTAAAAGGCCTCTCGATGAAGGTGAAAGAGGAGACTGAAAAAGCTGGCTTTAAATTCAACTTTCAAAAAATTAAGATCATGGTGTCTAGTCCCATCATTTCATGCAAATCAATGGGGAAACAATGGAAACAGTGACAGGCTTTATTTTCTTGGGCTCCAAAATCACTGCAGATGGTGACTGCTGTCATGAAATTAAAAGACGCTTGCTCCTTGAAACAAAAGCTATGACAAACCTAAACAGTGTATTAAAAAGCAGAGACATTATTTTGCCAACAAAGGTCTGTCTAGTCAAAGCTATGATTTTTCCAGTAGTCATGTACGGATCTGAAAGTTGGACCATATAGAACGCTGAGCATTGAAGAATTGATGCTTTTGAAGTATGGTGCTGGAGAAGACTCTTGAGAGTCCCTTGGACTGCAAGGAGATCAAACCAGTCAATTCTAAAGGAAATTAATACTGAATATGCATTAGAGAGACTGGTGCTGAAGCTGAAGCTCCAATATTTTGACCATCTGATGCAAAGAGCCAACTCATTTGAAAAAACCCTGAAGCTGGGAAAGATTGAAAGCAGGAGAAGGGGACAACAGAGGACTTGATAGTCGGATGGCATCACCAGATTAATGGACATGAGTTTGAGCAAGCTCCAGGAGATGATTTAGGATAGTGAAGCCTGACATGCTGCAGTCCATAGGGTCACAAAGAATCGGACACAACTGAGCAATGAACAACTGAACAGCAACAACATCCTACTAACAGTAAAGTGAAAACTGATATTTAGGCACCTTGAGGTCATTAACAACCATGAAAAGATCAATTTTGGAGGAGGCATAAGTTTCATAGAAGTCTGATTGAATAGCTTCCAGGGAGAAAGGAACAAAAGGCAGACAATTCTTTCAATATTTGTTTCTGTGAAAGGAAGAGAAGGACAGTAACAGCTGATGAGGTTGTGGTGCAAACTGAAGTGTTTTGTTTTTGTTTTTGTTTTTGTTTTTAAGACAGGATAAGTATAAACATATTTAAATTGATTGGGAATGATCCAGTACAAAAAAAGTAACAATAATGAAGATAGAGGGTAGAATTGCTAAACTTATATCTTTGAGGAGATGAGAGAGATGGGATATAATGTGCAAATGAAAGTTTAGCCTCACATAAGAGCCGAGGAGCCTAGCAGGCTACAGTCCATGTGGTCGGAAAGAGTCAGACACAACTGAGCGTATGTGAACACACACACAAGAGCAGAAACAGTTCCTCCAAAAAAATAGCATAGGGTACTTATTCAAGTGAGAGTGTGGCTACAGTGATGAAAGTTTGCTTAAGTGCTCTTCCAATAGCCTCTATTTCCTCTGTTTATTGATTGTATATTACCTATCTGTCACTCTGGTAGGCCATAGGGACACAAAGACAAATAAGCATGATCCCAGCCTTGAGCCAATTTCCTATTTGAGAGAGAGAGGAGGTGAGGGTGCCCATAGACCCCGAAAGGAAAGACAGGAGGAAGATCTGGCTTAAGATCACTAATTTAGAGGCACACTGAATTTGTGGTGTCTCTCAGACAACCTCCTTCACAGCTTTTCATAGAGCTGAATTTAGCTGTAGTTGCATAAGGTCAATTAATAAATATAATATTACAATCTTCCAAGTCTATTACTATTAAAATAATTTAAAAGTATATATACATATGTGTTTCTTTCATTCTATATTTCTGTTCTGCCTATTATGACTCAGAATTCAAGCATGAATTATTAGTTTAAGAACACCACTCATCTTGCATAAGACAACTTATTATTCCTAAATACTTATAAATATTAGGAGCAATAGAAAGTTGAATATATCAGAAAAATGTTCTGTGTCTAACATGGTAGGATCTAATTTATGTTTCTGACATCACAGTATACAGATAATTTGCACCTAGGTATGATCAAGTTAGAAGATTGCTAGGATAAGAAATTCCCTTGTATATTATGGTAATTTACCTCCACATTATTTATTGTTATGGATTCTGAAGTTCTCACTAGCTTCTGAAAAAAAAAAAAAAACATGCAGTGATAATATATGGTTTGTTCCCTGTTTGCTTTCAGAAATAAAAATACTAAATCAAAATTAACATGGAAAAATCTAAACCTAGTAGGCGGTTTGGCACTTCAAGAGAATCAATCACTGCAAATATGAAGAGTTATGTGCTACCAATGGGATAACACTATTGAACATTACACTTTCAACATAATAGATTTTCAGCTACAAAGAAGAAAGCTAAAAATTCTTTCATAATTGTGTCCAATGACACTCTTAGAAATCCAAAAATAATGTTTGAATAATACCAATTGCTATAGAAATGCAGTCTCTATCAAATTTGGTAGAATTTTTATACCAGAACTTGAGCTTACAGGTCCATAAACTACAGTACAACAGGAGCTTTCCCCTTTTCCCCAACTATTAACTACCACCTAACTGCACTAATGAGACGGTTTATTTTCAAACCCAAACAATGTCATATAATAAATGCAAAACTAATAACAACTCAAACTCCCCATATGAGAAATGGTTACAACTAGACAGAATGAATGAGCCATAAAGGCTTCAGCCTTGTCCATCAAGTGACTGATCCTGGGATCTTAAAATGAAATCCCTCTTCTTAAACTGAAGAACTGTAGAAAGCGTGCTATAAATACCCACTGATTTCTCAAATTCATGTCTATCAAGTAGATTAGCTATCTCCAACTATACCCTCCCACCCCGTGTTAACTATTTGGTTTCCCAGAGGCTACTTTCAATTCCATATATCAGTTTGTTTCTAAACAAATAACAACTATTATTCAACACAGAACCTATTTAATCCAGATACTTAGACAGGTTATGTCATTTAGTCTTTACCATTTCCCCCGCATAATAAGTTTTCCTTCCAGATGAGGAAATTGAGGCTCAACTAAGTAACTGGCACAAAGTCACACAACAAGTTCAAATATTGGTTTAGTATAGGAGACACTAAACATCTGAATATAAATTTCAGGAAAGGTTATAAGGATGAGATGACATTTGATATATATATATATCTTAAACCACAAAGTGTTTTATCAAAAAGTAAATATTTAATGGTGGGATGGAGGGCTGAGGAAGGACATGAAGGCTGAGGCCTTTCTAAGAGAAGAAAATAATGAATAAAACACTGCAGAAAGCATGTTTAATATATAATGAATACTTCAGGTTAACTAGAACACTGGGTAAATACATTTAAGAAGGTCTTCTTATCTTTCCTTGCTATTTTCTGGAACTCTGCATTCAGTTGGGCAAATCTTTCCCTTTTTCCCTTGTCTTTCAGTTCTCCTCATTCCTCAGCTATTTGTAAAGCCTCCTCAGACAACCACTTGCATTGTATTTGTCTTCTTGCATTTCTTTTTCTGTGGGATGGTTTTGGTCACTGTCTCTTGTACAATGTCATAAACTTTCATCCATTGTTCTTCAGGCATGCTGTCTACCAGATCAGTTCGTTGAATCTATTTGTCACATCAGTGTGTAATCATAGGAGATTTGATTTAGGACAAACTTGAATGACCTAGTAGATTTCCCTACTTTCTTCAATTTAAGCCTGAATTTTGTGATAATAAGCTCATGATTTGAGCCACAGTCAGCTCCAGGTCTTGTTTTTGCTGTTTAGAGCTTCTCCATCTTGAGATGAAAAGAATATAATCAATCTGATTTCAGTATTGACTATTTATTTGGTTGTGTCCATGCATAGAGTCATCTCTTGTGCTGTTGGAAAAGGGTGTTTGCTATGACTAGTGTGTTCTCTTGACAAAACTCAGTTAGCCTCATTGAGTATGCTAAGACCTTTGTGTGGATCACAATTGTGCACATTTCAAAAGCTAGTGAGGTTATTTACAAAATCCTTCAAGCTAAGATTCAGCAGTACGTGAACTGAGAATATCCACTTGTACAACTAGGTTTAGAAAAGGTGAAGAAACCAGAGATCAAATTGCTAACATCCATCGGATCATAGAAAAAGCAAGAGAATTCCAGAGAAATATCTACTTCTGCTTCATTAACTACAATAAAGCCTTTAAATGTGTGTATCACAAAAAACTGTGGAAAATTCACAAAGAGATGGAAATACCAGATAATCATATCTGTCTCCTGAGAAACATGTATGCAGGTCAAGAAGCAACAGTTAGAACCAGACATGGAACAACAGCCTAGTTCAAAATTAGGAAAGGAGCACAGCAAAACTGTATATTGTCATCCTGTTTATTTAACTTATATGCAGAGTACATCGTGCAAAATGCCAGGGTGGATGAAGCACAGCTGGAATTGAGATTACCAGGAGAAATATCAACAACCTCAGATAAACAGATGAGACCACTCTAATGGCAGAAAGCTAAGAAGAACTAAAGAGACTTTTAATGAGGTTGAAAGGAGAGTGAAAAAAGCTGGCTAAAACTCAACATTCAAAACACTAAGATCACAGCATCTGGTCCCATCAGTTCAGTTCAGTTCAGTTCAGTCACTCAGTCGTGTCCGACTCTTTGCAACCCCATGAATCGCAGCACGCCAGGCCTCCCTGTCCATCACCGACTCCTGGAGTTCACTCAGACGCACGTCCATTGAGTCAGTGATGCCATCCAGCCATCTCATCCTCTGGCATCCCCTTCTCCTCCTGCCCTCAATCCCTCCTAGCATCACAGTCTTTTCCAATGAGTCAACTCTTCGCATGAGGTGGCCAAAGTACTGGAGTTTCAGCTTCAGCATCATTCCTTCCAAAGAAATCCCAGGGCTGATCTCCTTAAAAATGGACTGGTTGGATCTCTTTGCAGTCCAAGGGACGCTCAAGAGTCTTCTCCAACACCACAGTTCAAAAGCATCAATTCTTCGGCGCTCAGCCTTCTTCACAGTCCAACTCACTTCGTGACAAATAGAAGGGGAAAAAATGGAAGCAGTAACAGATTTTATTTTCTTTTCTGCTCCAACATTTCTGCAGATGGTGATGGCAGCCATGAAATTAAAAGACGCTTGCTCCTTGGAAGGAAAGCTATGACAAAACTTGACAATGTATTAAAAAGCAGAGACATCACTTTGCTGACAAAGGTCCATATAGTCAAAGCTATGATTTTTCCAGTAGTCATGTACGGTGTGAGAATTGGACTATAATGAAGCCTAAGTGCAGAAGAACCAATGTTTTTGAAGTGTAGTGTTGGAGAAAACTCTTGAGAGTCCCTTGGACTGCAAGGAGATCAAACCAGTTAATTCTAAATGAAATCAACCCTGAATATTCATTGGAAGAACTATTGCTGAAGCTGAAACTCCAATCCTTTGGCCACCTCTTGCAAAGAGCCAACTCATTGGAAAAGATTCTAATGCTGGGAAAGATTAAAGGCAAAATAAGAGGGTGGCAGAAGATGAGATGGTTAGATAACATCACCGACTCATTGGAAGTGAATTTGAGCAAACTCCGGGAGATAGCAAAGGGCAGGGAAGCTGGCATGCTGCAGTCCATGGGGTCACAAAGAGTCAGACATGACGTACTGACTGAAAAACAACATGAACACTGACATCAGAGATACAGACACTGTGCTAGCTGGTTATTTTAGGAATTTTAACCATAGAGAAACTGTTGAAGTACCTGAGCATGGGATAGTCACTAAGGTATTTAAAATATGATATTCATCCTGTTACACAAATCATCCTTTCTTTTGCTCCTGGGTTTCCTTGTTAAATATTAATTTTCTACTCTTAGTCTCATTAATTTTCTATATATTCATTCCACATTTACTGCAGAAGTACTTTGTGCCAAATACTGTGCTAAGCTACACTCTAGGAAAGACAGTCTAAGAGACATCCTTGTCCTCCAACAACTCAAAGTCTGATGGAGGGGACTTGCACATAAATAAATCATTAGAGTGCAATAAGAGAAGCAGAATGAATATCCCAGATGAAAGAGATGGGAAAGAAGCAACAGCTATGTGATTTAATGGTCTAAAAAGTGCATCATCTGCAAGAATCTTAAACAACAGCTGCAGGAGTGTCGGGCTAGGAAATTACAGAATTCTAGAATGTTCCAACTCTAAGGGACCACAATTAAGTTCTATTAAAATACAAAAGCCACTACTGACAAAGTAATTCCCAATAGTTCTCTCAGGCTCTGAGAATGTACAAATAATTCCTGGTCCCTACCCATCTCAAGAAACCCACAAACCAAAAGAAAAGTTCATGACTACTCATAAGCAGGCAGAAGGCATTAAAAAGAATATGAACATACAGAAAAAAAAATTGAAAATTTTATTAATATAGAATGCCATACAACCATGCTCAGTCACTCAGTCACGTCTGTCTCTTTGTAACCCCATAGACTGTAGCCCACCAGGCTTCTCTCTCCATGGAATGTTTAAGGCAAGAATTCTGCAGGGGGTTGCCATTTCCTACTCCAGGGGATCTTTCTGACCCAGGGATCAAACCTGAGTCTCTTGCATCTTCTACACTGGCAGGTGGATTCTTTGTTACTGAGCCACCAGGGAAGCCTTCATACTATACTTGATCTTAAGCCAAATGACCAAGAAGCCCACACAACCAGGATGGCATTTAAAAGTCTCAAGACACACTCTTTTGCTATCAACTCTGGCATATTCCATCCTCTGCAAAGGCACATGCAAGAAGCACATGACAAAACTGTGTACCCCTCTCCCTCTATTCTTAGACCACACCTGCTAAAGTGCTCCCTGCCCCCAGGTAAAAATGGCCACTTATTCCTTGTTGACTCTGTCATACCCTATTCAGATTTTACTGATTTGTTCTTCATTCATTAATTTATTCACTCTCTTATTCAATCAAGTATTTTTTTGATCACCCATTATATACAAAACACTGTACTAGGTGCTAGGGATATAGAGCACTCAGTCATACAGTCCTGTTATCATGGAGCTTACATTCTAGAGGGGTAGACGTAATAATCAAAAAATGAATGCACAACAAGTTTGGTGATGATACATGCTAAGAATTTTTTTAAATGGAATAAAAGAGGTGGGGGAGATGAAAAGAGAGTACAGTACCATATCAGTTGTGCAGCCAGCAAAGACCTCCCTGACAGGACATTTTAGTGGAGACCTGAGTGAAGTAAGAGATGTACTGTGTAAACGTATCATGCAGGCAGAGCATTCCTGGCAGAATAAGTGCAAAGGCCCTGAGGTGAGAACATGCACAGTGTATTTAATGAACAGTCGGATGAGACATGATGGTGACTTGAACATTATCAGTCCCAGCTGTTTTTTCAGTGCATTCAAAACCCCCAGCAGACTATGAGCTCCTTAACAGCAAGGATTCCATCTTAGTTACCTCTGAGTCCCCACTGCCTGGAACAAAACCTGACATAGCAGATACTCAATAAATATTTGAGTAATTAATGAGCAAGGATTCAACACTTCTCCTTTCCCTTGCTTGACTCACTTTCTGCCATTATTGATGAATATGTTCTATATCCCTCACTGGGCTTTTAGCTTTTCTAAGGGCAAGGATTGTGTCAGATGTTTCTTTCTCTCTTCTTTTCATCCCATACCTACCCCTAGTGCCTGGCAAGTGTTACACAGTAGAAATAAAATCACTGAAGCAGTATCTGGGTGCAGTACTACAAAAAAAAAAAAAAAAAAAAAAACCTAGAATAGAGAATAAAAGGGAAATCCCAGGAGATCTAAATTCTCTAAGGAAACAAATGGTGTGAAAATATTGAAAAGCAGCTGTTTCTTAGGTAAGGTAAACAATTTGCCTAATTTCCATCACTATAATCCTTAACATTCACTTTTACTACTTTACAGATGTAACCAGAGTCATACTGTCACAATTAGAGTGTGCTTTCAGGATCAGGACTTCCCTGGTGGCTCAGATGGTAAAGTGTCTGCCTACAATGCGGGAGACCCGGGTTCGATCCCTGGGTTGGGAAGATCCCCTGGAGAAGGAAATGGCAACCCACTCCAGTACTCTTGCCTGGAAAATCCCATGGACGGAGGAGCCTGGTTGGGTTCTGTTCATGGGGTCGCAAAGAGTCGGACATGACTGAGCGACTTCACTATCTATCTATTCAGGATCAGAGCTGGGTCAGAAGGGAGTGGTCTCAGCAACAGCTGCCAAGAGGTTTGATGCACCGTGCCAAAAAAGCACTGTGGATTCCCAGGCATGGTTTCAGCTGTAAAAGGTTTAGAAGGTCGAGGCTGTGGGCAATAATGCACACGAAACATATTTGCCACTTAGTGGTCCAGGGAAATCTGTCTATTCATACCATTTGGGTACAGACATGGTGAAAATTAGGCCTCCCAACCCAGATTGCCATCAAGAGAGCAAAGGTTCAAGGCAATACCCCGGGCTTAAAGAGATACTAATTCTAAGATTCTGTAAGTGAGGAAACTAATAAAAATATGGCACAGAAAAGGAGGTATCAAGAAAGAACCCAGTTCTGCACATTACAACAGTGCAAACGATAGAGGAAATGCTCCAATGTGTAAACTAGTGAGAAGGGCTTGTCTCTTGCACATCAGATAACAAGGCTAGTTGGCAGCAACTCTGCTACTACTCACAAACCTGATATGGTCAACCCTAGCTCAGGAATGAGGCATACTGAGACAAAAGGCAAAGCCCATCAGCAGTTTATCTAACTGCAAGAAGCAAAGAAGAGAAACATAAAGTATGGAACAGAGCTGTTCTACAAAATCAGAGATTTGTCAAGTTGAAAAAATGATTGCAGACCTGCAAGACCAGCTATATTAGAAATATCTACCATTGTCCCTCTACCCGCACCCTCTTCCTAGAGAATCTGTCCTACTCGCAGCCTTAAAAAGACAGTCCTATGTACCCACTGACTAACCTTCCTGGCTTCAATTTGCTACTCAAGCTGAGCTGATCATATTTTTCTTCTGATAATTTGGGGTTGAAATGTAAGATCTAATTTATTAGATTATGTTGAGCAGTCCAAATCAACACTATGGTAACTGAAAGGCACAGCAACCTGGAAACACAGAAAAAAATAGACTCTAGAACATTCAGTAGCCTGCCAGGCTCCTCTGTCCATGGGATTTTCCAGGTCAGAATACTGGAGTGGGTTGCCATTTCCTTCTCCAGGGGATCTTCCCAACCCAGGGTTCAAACCCAGGTCTCCCACATTTCAGGCAGACGCGTTACCATTTGAGCCACCAGGGGATGCCTATAGAAAGAGAAAGAGACTACCAAACAAGTTTCCAGTTTCCTTTGTGCCTACACATAGGATTAAAGTGTTTATTTATTAGTGACTGAGAATTCTTGGATAAAATTTGCCTTGAAAAAAACAGACTTGTTCTCTAGAATTTGGGGATCTTTTTTTTTATTTTATTGAAGGAGATATTTAATAACATGTAATTCTCATCTGCTATTTGTAATCCTGTATTAAATATTCAGATTCAATTATAATTATTCTATCCCTAAATGATATTAAACTATACTTGAAATATATCAATACCCCAGGATCCACAAATTTCAGGAAAAAGAAAAGATACAAATAAATTTTAAAAATGGATACCCTTCCCTTCAGCACCGGGCATCCAAATTTTAATTATAAAATTGCTTCCATATTTTATTCTGTTTAGATGTATAAAAGGTTAACATCTAATTCCATTTACAATGCTGATCTAGCAAGAAAGAAATTAATTTGGCATTAGAGTGGTAACATCAATTTCCCATGTATCTGAAGTAATGCATTTACTGGAAAGAGATTAATATCAATTCCATAAATCATTCACATGCTGTTTCCGGAGTCTGAGACATCTGAGTAATGTCATATATGTGAGCTGATATTCCTTTGTGCATACTCCATTCATTAATCTATGCCTGGGGTTGCAAAGTAGTTGTCAGGAGAAAATATAAAACTTGGAAAAGAATCAGTCTTTCCATTCTTAATTTTTTGTGGCTGTTTCAGGTAAGGTAAGCTAAATGTTTCCAAAAATGCAGTGACATTGATCCATACTAGGAACCAACATTTTCAAGAGAAACAAATTAAACACTTGGCCAATTATATTCCTAATGGTAATAACTACTGACTATCTTACCTAATACATACTTTTGGTCCATGAACAGTGAACTCACGGCCAGGAGCTCTGCAACTCACAACTGAACAAAAATTAAACAGGCACCTCCTCCATAAGACACATTGCAGCCTCCCTGCACTTAGGAACACTTGGCAGTACTTGAGCATTAAGCCTGGGAGCTCTTTCAAACATAAAATCACCTCAAAAAGCACAAAAATGTGGTAGCACAAACTACCGCACAATTGCACTCATCTCATATGCTAGCTAAGTGATACTCAAAATTCTCCAAGCCAGGCTTCAACAGTATGTGAACCGTGAACTTCCAGATATTCAAGCTGGATTTAGAAAAGGCAGAGGAACCAGAGATCAAATTGCCAGCCTCCCCTGGATCATCATAAAAGCAAGAGAGTTCCAGAAAAACATCTACTTCTGCTTTATTGACTACGCCAAAGCCTTTGACTGTGTGGATCACAACAAACTGTGGAAAATTCTTCAAGAAATGGGAATACCAGACCACCTGACCTGCCTCCTGAGAAATGTGTGTGCAGGTCAAGAAGCAACAGTTAGAACTGGACATGGAACAACAGACTGGTTCCAAATTGGGAAAGGCTGCATATCGTCACCATGCTTATTTAACTTATATGCAGAGTACATCATGAGAAATGCTGGACTAGATGAAGCACAAGATGGAATCAAGACTGCCAGGAGAAATCTCAATAACCTCAGATATGCAGATGACACCACCCTTATGGCAGAAAGAGAAGAAGAACTAAAAAGCCCCTTGATGAAAGCGAAAGAGGAGAGTGAAAAAGTTGGCTTAAAGCTCACATTCGGAAAACTAAGATGATGGCATCTGTTCACATCACTTCATGGTAAACAGATAGGGAAATAGGACGGACTTATTTTGGGGGGCTCCAAAATCACTGCAGATGGTTACTGCAGCCATGAAATTAAAAGATGCTTGCAACTTGGAAGAAAATTTATGACCAACTTAGACAACATATTAAAAAGTGGAGACATTACTTTTCTAACAAAGGTCCATCTAGTCTAAGCTATTGTTTTTCCAGTAGTCATGTATGGATGTCAGAGTTGGACAATAAAGAAAGCTGAGGGCAGAAGAATTGATGCTTTTGAACTGTGGTGTTGGAGAAGACTCTTGATAATCCCTTGGACTGCAAGGAGATCCAATCAGTCCATCCAAAGGAAATCAGTCCTGAATATTCATTGGAAGGACTGATGCTGAAGCTGAAACTCCAATACTTTGTCCACCTGATGTGAAGAACTGACTCATTGGAAAAGACCCTGATGCTGGGAAAGATTGAAGGCAGGAGAAGGGGACAACAGAGGATAAGATGATTGGATGGCATCACCGACTCAACAGACATGAGTTTGAGGAAACTCCGGGAGTTGGTGATGGACAGGGAGGCCTGGTGTGCTGCAGTCCACAGGGTCACAAAGAGTCGGACACGACTGAACGACTGAATTGAACTGAACTGATCCATATGATAAAATAATGTGTAAATGCCAATGTAAATATTCCATTAAGAATATTCAATAAAATGCTGGCTGAAAGAAGAACTAAGTCTGAATCTGTCCTTTAAACAGCAATTCTACCTTGTTATTGCTGAATTTCATAATCACACAATATGAGAGTTGTTTGTGCCTGTATGTGTCAGGATTATTCAGAGAAACAGAACCATTAGGGAGAGTGTGTGTGTGTGTGTCTGTGTGTGTAAAGAAAGAAAGATATTTATTATAAGACATTGCCTCATGCTAATTATGGAGGCTGACAAGTTTCATGATCTGCAATTGGCAAATTGAAGACCTGGGGAGAGCTGATGTTTTACTGTCTTAAACGCAAATACAGCACATGACTGATTATTTGCTTGCACTTCAGTTTGGCAATATGCAGCCTGTCAGGAATAAACCAGTAAGTATTATTAAATGGATCAACACTGAGTAACCAAGAGTGAACTAAGGTGTAAGAGCACAGGCTTTGAGGTCAGATAAGCCCGGATTGAGCTCCAATTTTTCCACTTATTATGTGCATTTAAATAAGTCACATGACTTCTCTGAACTTAAATTTCCCCAATTGCCCTTCCCAAAACTAGGAATAAACTACTTGCCCTATTTTTTGTCCAGGATTTACTAGAGGCCATCATAGATATGATAAATACTTTGCAAGCCATAAAAGTGAGATGTAAATATTAGAAACTGTTACAGTTTTTATGATTGTTTTTACTGTTCTTGTTATTATTGTCCTTTAGCCCCTAAGGTTCACCACATAGAGCATATGGTGAAGTCTCCTTACAGAGGGATACATATTATACAGTATACTGTGTGAAGAAATAATAGGTACCAATAAGTCTGTAAGTGTATCTATTTATTTATTTATTCATTCAATAAATATGTACAGAATGCTTATTATTGCTAGGCATTGTTCTAAGCACTCAATAATTAAAATGTATCCCCATCAGCCTCTCACAGTGAATATTATGTTTTGTTTTGTTTTTTTTGGTTTAAGCTATGTGACATTTAGAAAGATGTTTAAATGTTGAGAAACTATTTCTTCGTCTATAAAGTTGAGACGGCATTATTTATCTGACCCGTCCCACTTTGTAGTGTCAAATACTAAAGGCTATGAAAATGCATAGTCACTAACAGCACTATGTCCAAGTAATAAAACTTTCCTGAAATATCAAATACTCAAACGATGGTGTCAGCATTTGAGAATTAACTTAAATGTGAAAGTAACATATTAGCTGGTCATTTCCTTTGTCTACAAAAAGAGTTATTTCTGTAAATACAAAGCCCATAGGAGAAGAATACAAAAATCAAGTAAAAACAAATGATATACTTTAACTTTGCTGTTTTTGTTCACAGAATATTTAAATTTTCAAACTGTTTTACTTTGCTGCAATTATGAAATTGTGTTGATTTGGTTCAAAATATCTCTATAAATAAAAGTTACTATTTATCAGAACTATTGATTCTTAATAAATGATAGAGAACTAACTGAATATGAATTTTCATGATAAAATTATTATAAATAAGATAAATAAATGTGTGTCAATATCTACAAACTGTCAATTCTTACTTCTGAATAATAAACTTTTCTTTGCTGAACCTCAAATGTAGAGGCAAAATATCACTTAGGTTATCTTTGATTTTTCCCTGAGAAATATCATAGAATGTCAGATTTAGAAACTAGTACAGCCACTATGGAGAACAGTGTGTAGATTCCTTAAAAAACTGGAAATAGAACTGCCATACGACCCAGCAATCCCACTGCTGGGCATACACACTGAGGAAACCAGAATTGAAAGAGACACGTGTACCCCAAGGTTCATCACAGCACTGTTTATAATAGCCAGGACATGGAAGCAACCTAGATGTCCATCAACAGATGAATGGATAAGAAAGCTGTGGTACATATACACAATGGAGTATTACCCAGCCATTAAAAAGAATACATTTGAATCAGTTCTAATGAGGTGGATGAAACTGGAGCCGATTATACAAAGTGAAGTAAGCCAGAAAGAAAAACACCACTACAGTGTACTAACACATATACATGGAATTTAGAAAGATGGTAACGATAACCCTGTATGCGAGACAGCAAAAGAGACACAGATATATAGAACAGTTTTTTGGACTCTGTTGTGGGGGGGGGGGGATGATTTGGGAGAATGGCATTGAAACATGTATAATATCATATAAGAAACGAATTGCCAGTCCAGGTTTAATGCAGGATAGAGGATGCTTGGGGCTGGTGCACTGGGATGACCCAGAGGGATGGTATGGGGACGGAGGTGGGAGGGGGGTTCAGGTTTGGGAACACACGTACACCCGTGGCGGATTCATGTTGATGTATGGCAAAACCAATACAATAGTGTAAAGTAATTAGCCTCTAATTAAAATAAATAAATTTAAATTAAAAAAAAAAGGATTTTTAGGTCAAAAAAATAGAAACAATTTTGATGATCTATTGAGTGGCAGGTTTAGAGGGATGGGCTTTATACACATCCATGTTTTAGTATTTTACACAATGAGAAAATTCAGTGATAATATATTCTTTTCCATTAAGCATTATTGTTTTTTTTTATTCATGTTGTTCAGAACATAAAGACTGCTGCTGCTAAGTCGCTTCAGTCGTGTCTGACTCAGTGCGACCCCATAGATGGCAGCCCACCAGGCTCCCCTGTCCCTGGAATTCTCCAGGCAAGAACACTGGAGTGGGTTGCCATTTCCTTCTCCAATGCATGAAAGTGAAAAGTGAAAGTGAAGTCGCTCAGTCATGTCCGACTCTAGCAGCCCCATGGACTGCAGCCTACCAGGCTTCTCCATCCATGGAATTTTCCAGGCAAAAGTACTAGAGTGGGGTGCCATTGACTTCTCTGAACATAAAGACAGAGGATTGGAAAGTATTAACACATCTGTATTTTTTTAATATTTTTTTAAATTTCTACTGGGGTATAATTGATTTGCAATGTTATTTTAGCTTCAAGTGTATAGCAAAATGAATCTGTTATAAAAATAAATATATCCACTCTTTTCTAGATTCTAGTCCCATATAGGCTATTACAGAGTATAGAGTTCCCTGCGCTACACAGTAGGTCCTTACTAGTTATCTATTTTTTTTTACTAGTGTGTATGTGTCAATCCCAACCTTCTAATTTAACCCTCCTCCCTCCTTACCCCCGGTAACCATTTATATGTATCTTTTAAATAAATAAATTAAGAGAATACTTCCATCCAGGTCAGCAAAAAATATTAGGTATTTTTCCCTTTAATTTCTGAACATAATTTTCCTAATCCTTCAGTGCTCATCCCTAAGAAGCCTCCTTGACTCTTTTAATCCACATTAACAGAATTTCTATGTGAGGGTTGCATTGTATAAGCTGCTATTAAACTAGGCTTTTCTTTCACTGTCCACTATTCTAATGTGTGTTTCTCCTCTTGCTTCTAAAACTAGTTTCTACACATATGAGTTTTAGGGATGGGGCTTGGAGACAACATAGCAAAGATTGCTACTTATCACCAAAACTCCATTTCCTCTTCTTCCTGGGCATACATATAGACTATATTCCCCAGTATCCATTGCTTTTAGGTATGTCCATAGGACTAGTTCTCACCAATGGGTTCTGAATTGAAAGCATATATTTCCAGTTTAAGGCTTTTAGGAAGCAGAATCTGCCCCTCTTACTCTTTTTCCTTCCACTAGTTAAACACATGATAGTGACAAGGCCCCTGGGATTAGCAGAGCCACAAGACGGAGGGTAACTAGAATACTGAAAGATCACATAGAGGAGAGCTTACCACTGATCATGAACATTTACCTGCCTTGAACTATAAGATGAGCAAGAAATCATTTTCTCTGATACATATTTGCACCATTATATATGTTAGAATCCGTTACAAAAGTCAAGTCTATATAAATCAACACAGAAACTGGCAACTTAAAATCAGGTTTTCTTCTCTTAACAAATTCTTCAAGCATGTGGCAAAGCTTACCAATCAGACAGGATGGAAATGGACAGAACAGACTGGAAAGTAAATGTAAATGTCATGTATGTAAAACTGTCAACCTTGATAACTTGAAAGGATGATCGCAGACGTAATGAGCCTGTAACTTAGTAGATATGATTTTAAAATAAATATTAATAAATGTTTCTCTTTGCCAATATTATAAAATGAAGATGAAATCAGGTAATGACTAACCAATTTTCAAAAAAATGAAAGAGAATAGAACTAACTCAAGAAACTGAGGCCTAGCAGGTTGAAAAATCAGCTTTTTTCTTCCTCAAAAGGAACATAAATGACCCAAACTCTTGAAGATAAATAAATTACTCTATGAATAAGGATATATTTTAGGATGGCTAGAAACCCATGAGAGGAAATGGTCTATAAACATGGTAAAGCAGCCATAGGGCACTGAGAACAGGGATGCTTGATATATAATTTTGAGTTATGCTCATTTCTTCAATTTAAAAAATATTTCTAATCCTTCTGTTAAGGTTATTACCATACACATTCATAAATCTCTGTAAGAGAGCACAAGTTGTGCAGTGGACATCAAGAAAATAAGTTCCATGTCAGGAATAATATAAAGCAGAAATAAAATAACATGTAAGATACATAGTAATACACACTAAAAAGGGGAGACTGAAAGCCAAAGTGACCATAAAACATAAGCTCCCAGTTATATGAAGACATCTAGAGAAGTGCAGAATGTGGTTCTTGAACTGACACCTGGTTTATGCAAGCAGCTTCTGTCAAAGGGAAAGACAATTAACAAATGTTTACTAACTGGACTAAGCTCTATGTTTGATTCTCAAGGGTTGTAAAACAAGAGATACATCGCACTTGAACTTCAAGGGAAGAAAGACACATCAACAAATAAATTCAAACGTAATTGATAATGTAGAGATTCATCCTCAGTGTTACAGAAACAATGAAGATATTCTGTTAAACCGATGTATAGCTTCAGAGAAGGTTTCCTGGTAACATAATTGAACTGTCTTGAAAGATAAAGGCAAATTGGCCTGGAAAAGAAAGTTAGCAATAACTTTTAAGGCAAAGAAAATCACACGAACTAAAGCATGGAAGCATAAAACTACATAACATAGGTGCAGAACTAAAGCTGTATTAATACAGTACAAAATTGAGGCATCAAGGAGTAAGAAAAAAAAAATATCTGGAGAGGTAGGTAGGGAGTAAAGTCATGAAAGTTTTAAATTCTTTGTTAAGATGCTTGGTGAGGATTTACTGATGTGGATCTGTTCACTTTTAAACCTGAGTTCCTGTTATTTTCTGTTTTACTTCTATTGATTTTAACTCCATACTACTCCACAGATTTTTCATTCACTCTGGCATTGACCTTGTTATGTCACTCAGTCTCTTACAGTTTCCCAGTGAGACCCAGACAGAATACAGCAAACACTCAAAACATTGTTCATCCAATGAAGGAATGATTATAAATGATTCTACTTTCCTTGCTGATAAATAACTGTCATTTTCTTTTGTTTTTCTAAATAATAAATAATAAATGCTTATATGAATATTCCACATCACATCCTAAACAATCATGAGTCTTAGTTCTTGTTCATAAAAACAGGAAAAGGAGGAAGAAGAGATGGGAAGGAAGAGGAAAGGGGGGAGGAGGAGAAGAGATCATGTTGTTAACAGTTATGGAGTGAATACTACTTGATACCATTTGATACATTACCGTATATGATCTCTACAACCATTCAATGAGATAATTTATTATTCTATACATTTTAAAATGAGAGAACTATTGCCAAGAAGTCTGAGTGTAATGGTAAATTTTATCTATCAACTTGGCTGGACCACAGTGCTTAGACATGTGATCCAAAATTATTCTGGATGTTTCAAGGATGCTGTTTTGGGACAAGATTAACATTTATTACCTTCCCAGGTGTCTCAGTAGTAAAGAATCCACATGCAATACAGGACACTCAGGCAGGAAACAGGGGTTCAATGCCTATGTTGGGAAGATCCCCTGGAAAAAGGAAATGGTAACCCACTCCAGTACTCTCGCCTGGATAATCTCAACACTTGGGTCACAAAAGAGTCATTTATTTATTTCTTTAATGTTGACATTCATTAATAAATCAGTGGATTCAGAATAAATTGTTCTCCAAATGTAGGTGGGCCTTGTCCAATCAGTTGAAAGCCTAAAAGACTGACCTACCACAAGTAAGAAGAACTTTTGCTATAACAGCCTTCCAACTTGAACTGAAACATCAGTTTTTCCCTAGGTTTTCAGTCTGAGGGCCTGCAGACATAAACTGCATCAGCTGTTCTCTGTATCTACAGCCTGTCAGCCCGTCCTATAGATTCTGTATGTGTCAGCCTCCATAATTTCATGAGCCAATTTCTTAACGTAAATCTTTATTTATTAGATAATTTATATATGTATATAGTCTATATCTCTAGAGAGTCTTGAATAATAAAAAACACTACACAACTGAAACTAGGTTGTCCAGGTAGTAAGTGGTAAAATCAGAACTCACAACCAGCCTTTTCTGATTCCAAAACTAAGACTCCACTAGCCACATGATCTCCCATAAAAAAATCTTAAGTATTAATATATTAAAAGTTGAAACCTACATTTGTATAACAATTTGAAACTGTTTCAATATCTCTTTGTATAAATTGACAAATGTGAAAGCCATTTCTTTTCTGGGTTGGTGCACTCTTCCAAAATAATTATGAGAATTGATAAAAGAAAAAACATTCAGTAATTTGTTTCATGTATAGGAAAGCTTTTTCAAAAACACAGAAAACATATTGGGAAGGAATCAACCAGTACATATGGATATGATGAGTATTTGCTTCTAAATATTGCAATGAAACCTGCCCTGTGTGACATTTTTTTCCAACACATTTGTTGTAAACAGGTACATTGTACTATATTTAAGGGATACTTTAAGCACAAATTTCCTGTGACTGATGTATAAATTATAAATAGAGTAACAACGTGAATACTAAGATGAAGGTTCTGAGTTAAGTTAATCCATCTATCCATGTGTCCTTTAGAATAGCCAATATAAATGTGAGCTGATGTTAAAGCAAGGAACCATATCAAGTTTCCATTATCTCATCTTTAATAATTTCATGCCTGTATGGACAAAAGACAAAGACAGGAGAACAGGAGATTACAGAAAAAATGTTTCACTAAACCAAGAGAGAATGAGGATTCTGAGCAGAAACCTACCAAATATTTTAATACCAACACTTTCATTTTAAAGTAATAGTCATTTATACATTTATACATAGATGTTTTAAGTACCTAATAAAGAAAAGTTACTACTGTTTTAAGTAGCCACTGAAGAAAAGAAAAGAAATCATGGTTCCTGCCCTCAAGGAGCCTGTGCTTGCAAACAAAAATAAAAATGCATTTATACAAATATAAATTAAGTTGCAATTGGAAACTGGAAAATGGAAAAGTCATACGCAGCTGTAAGTATCATTAAAGAAGAGGATCTTTAAAAAGTTCGTGGAGGGACTTCCCTGGTGGTACAGTGGACAAGAATCCACCTGCGAATGCAGGGCACACAGATTTGATCCCTGGCCCATGAAGATTCCACATGCTGCAGAGCAACTAAGCCCCCTGTGCCACAAATACTGAGCCCACACTCGAGGGCCCACAGGCTACAACAACTGGGCCCACGTTTGCAACTGCTGAAGCCTGTGCGCCTAGAGCCTATGTCCACAACAAGAGAAGCCACTTCAATGAGAAGCCTGTGCACCTCAAAGAACAGCTCCCATTTACCCCAAGTAGAAAAAGCACAGCAATGAACACCGAGCAAGTCCAAAAATAAATAAGTAAATAATTATAAAAAAATAAAGTTCATGGAAAAAGTTAGCCTGGATGTGGGGCCTTAAAGATGGATCTAATTTCAAATAAAATATGGGACAGAACTCTCAAACAAAAAGAATATCATAATCAAAGTCAAAATAATAAGAATTTAATACTGGATATAGGATTCTCACCTGGTAGCTCAGATGGTAAAGAATCTTCTTGCAGGACAGGAGCCAAGATGGCGGAGGAGTAGGACGGGGAGAACACTTTCTCCCCCACAAATTCATCAAAAGAGCATTTAAACATCGAGTAAATTCCACAAAACAACTTCTGAATGCCGGCAGAGGACATCAGGCACCCAGAAAAGCAACCCAACTCTTCGAAAGGAGGTAGGAAAAAATATTAAAAACAAAAAAAAGAGACAAAAGAGGGAGGGACGGAGTTCCATCCCCGGAAGGGAATCTTAAAAAGAGAGAAGTTTCCAAACACCAGGAAACCTTCTCACTGCCGAATCTGTGCCTAGCTTTGGAAGCACAGAGGGCAACATAACAGGGAGAAAAAATAAATAAACAACTAAAACTCGCAGATTGCGAGCCCTACGGTAACTCCCCCAGCGGAGAAGCTGCGCAGACGCCTGCATCCGCCATTAGCAAGCCGGGGCTGGGCAGGGAGGCGCGGCGTGGGCTGCATCGCTGAGAGTAAGAATCTGGCCTGAATACCCTGAGCGCTATCTGAGCGAAATAATTTGGGCTAGCAAACCAGACTGTGGGATATCTACCACGCGAAAAGCCAGCCCTAACCTAAGACCGCCAGGCCCGCGCACGGAACAAAGGACTGAACAGAGATAGCCGGCTGCAGATCTTCCCCCTCCGGTGACAGGCAGCCAGAGCCGGAAGGGGGCAATCGCAGCCCCAGAGAGACATTATCTATAAAACTGTAAGCAGGCTTCTTTGCTAACTAAAACTTCTTGGGGGTCTGGACGGTCAACATCTGCCTGAGATGGTGCGCCGGTTTTACACCCAGATAACCGAGTGGCGGGGAGGCGATAAGTCGCAGCATTGGCGCTCACCAAACACCTCATCACCTGAGCTGCTCGGACCTGGGAAGAGCACAAAACGCAGGCCCAACTGAGTCTGCGCCTCTGAGGACTACCCGAGTGCCTGAACCTGAGCGGCTTGGACCTGAGAGGTGCATGCAGCCCAGGGCCAGCCTCGGATTGTTCCCGGCGGAACAACCTAGAGTCCGAGCAGTGTGGACAGGGAGGCTACACGCACCGTGAGCGGGGGCAGACCCAGGGTGGCTGAGGCACTGCGAGCCCACGCCAGTGTTATTTGTTTGCAGCATCCCTCCCTCCCTCCCCACAGCGCGACTGAACAAGTAAGCCTAAAAAAAAAAGAAAAAAAGTGTCCTCCACCGTGCCCTTTGTGTCAGGGCGGAAACCAGATACTGAAGAGACTAGCAAACAGAAGAAGATATAACAGAGGGAAACGCCTTGGAAGCTACAGGCAATAGATCAAAACCCTGTGGTTACTACGGACTACATAGGAAGGGGCCTATAGATCTTGAGAAATATAAATCTGACCAAGGAACTAGCCAAAAATGAACTGAACCCACAACACCCACAAAAAAAAACACAAAAAAGTCCTAGATATATTTTTATTATTTTTACATCATTCTTTCTTTTTTTTTAATTAAAAAAAATTTTTTAAGTCCTCTATTGTTCCTTTAATTTTCACTTTTATAACCTATTACTTTGCAAAAAAAAAAAAAAAAAAGACCCTATTTTTTTCTTCTTCAGCAAACTTCATATATATATATTTTATAATTTTTTGACCTTGTTTGTTTTTGTTTTTGTTTTTTTCTTCTTTTCTTTAACATTGTATTTTTGAAATTCCAAACTCTACTCTAGATTTTTAATTTTCGCTTTTTGGTATATGTTATCAATTTTTACCTATAGTTTTTTTTATATAATTTCTGTGACTTTTTTTTTCTTCTTCTCTGTTTCTTTCTCTTCTTCTTTTATATAACATTGTATATCTGAAATTCCAAACTTTACTCTAGATTTTTAATTTATGCTTTTTGGTATTTGATATCAATTTTGTACCTGTATTTTCTTTATAATTTTTGTGACATTGTTCATATTTGTTTGTTTGTTTTCTCTCTTTATTTTTCTTCTTCTTCTTCTTTTTTTTTTTTTAACATTGTATTTTTGAAATTCCAAACTCTACTCTAGATTTTTAATTTTTGCTTTCTGGTATTAGTTATCAATTTTGTACCTGTACTTTCTTTATAATTTTCGTGACCTTGTTTGTTTTTGTTTGTTCGTTTTTTCTCTCTTTCTTTTCCTTCTTCTTTTCTTTAACATCGTATTTTTGAAATTCCAAACTCTACTCTAGATTTTTAATTTTTGCTTTCTGATATTAGTTATCAATTTTGTACCTGTACTTTCTTTATAATTTTCACGACCTTGTTTGTTTTTGTTTGTTCATTTTTCCTCTCTTTCTTTTCCTTCTTTTTTTCTTTAACATCGTATTTTTGAAATTCCAAACTCTACTCTAGATTTTTAATTTTTGCTTTTATATATTTGTTACCAATTTTGTACCTTTAAGGACCCAATCTTCAGGACCCATTTTTCACTAGGGAGTGAGATTACTGGCTTGACTGCTCTCTCTCCCTTTGGACTCTCCTTTTTCTCCACCAGGTCGCCTGTGTCTCCTCCCTAACCCCTCTCTACTCTACCCAACTCTGTGAATTTGTGTGTTCCAGACGGTGGAGAACACTTAGGGAACTGATTACTGGCTGGATCTGTCTCCCTCCTTTTCATTCCCCCCTTTTATCCTTCTGGCCACCTCTGTTACCTTCCTCCTTCTTCTCTTCTCTGTATAACCCCGTGAACATCTCTGAGTGGTCCAGTTGTGGAGTGCACATAAGGAAGTGACTACTGGCTAGCCCACTCTCTCCACTATTGATTCACCTCATCTCATTTGGGTCACCTCTAACTCCCTCCTCCCTCTTCTCTTCTCCGTGTAACCCTGTGAACCTCTCTGAGTGACCCTCACTGTAGAGAAACTTTTCATCTTTAATGTAGATGTTTTATCAATGGTGCTGTATAGAAGGAGAAGTTTTGAAACTACTGTAAAAATAAGACCGATAACCGGAAGCAGGAGACTTAAGTCCAAACCCTGACTCCAGGGAACTCCTGACTCCAAGGAACATTAATTGACAGGAGCTCATCAAATGCCTCCATACCGACACTGAAACCAAGCACCACACAAGGGCCAATAAGTTCCAGGGCAAGACATACCAAGCAAATTCTCCAGCAACAAAGGAACACAGCCCTGAGCTTCAAGATACAGGCTGCCCAAAGTCACCCCAAAACTATAGACATCTCATAACTCATTACTGGACATTTCATTGCACTCCAGAGAGAAGAAATACAGCTCCACCCACCAGAACACCGACACAAGCTTCCCTAACCAGGAAACCTTGACAAGCCACCTGTACAAACCCACACACAGTGAGGAAACGCCACAATAAAGAGAACTCCACAAACTGCCAGAATACAGAAAGGACACCCCAAACTCAGCAATTTAAACAAGATGAAGAGACAGAGGAATACTCAGCAGATAAAGGAACAGGATAAATGCCCACCAAACCAAGCAAAAGAGGAAGAGATAGGGAATCTACCTGATAAAGAATTCCGAATAACGATAGTGAAATTGATCCAAAATCTTGAAACTAAAATGGAATCACAGATAAATAGCCTGGAGACAAGGATTGAGAAGATGCAAGAAAGGTTTAACAAGGACCTAGAAGAAATTAAAAAGAGTCAATATATAATGAATAATGCAATAAGTGAAATTAAAAACACTCTGGAGGCAACAAATAGTAGAATAACAGAGGCAGAAGACAGGATTAGTGAATTAGAAGATAGAATGGTAGAAATAAATGAATCAGAGAGGATAAAAGAAAAACGAATTAAAAGAAATGAGGACAAACTCAGAGACCTCCAGGACAATATTAAATGCTACAACATTCGAATCATAGGGGTTCCAGAAGAAGAAGACAAAAAGAAAGACCATGAGAAAATACTTGAGGAGATAATAGTGGAAAACTTTCCTAAAATGGGGAAGGAAATAATCACCCAAGTACAAGAAACCCAGAGAGTCCCAAACAGGATAAACCCAAGGAGAAACACCCCAACACACATATTAATCAAATTAACAAAGATCAAACACAAAGAACAAATATTAAAAGCAGCAAGGGAAAAACAACAAATAACACACAAGGGAATTCCCATAAGGATAACAGCTGATCTTTCAATAGAAACTCTTCAAGCCAGGAGGGAATGGCAAGACATACTTAAAATGATGAAAGAAAATAACCTACAGCCCAGATTATTGTACCCAGCAAGGATCTCATTCAAGTATGAAGGAGAAATCAAAAGCTTTTCAGACAAGCAAAAGCTGAGAGAATTCTGCACCACCAAACCAGCTCTCCAACAAATACTAAAGGATATTCTCTAGACAGGAAACACAAAAATGGTGTATAAACTCGAACCCAAAACAATAAAGTAAATGGCAACGGGATCATACTTATCAGTAATTACCTTAAACGTAAATGGGTTGAATGCCCCAACCAAAAGACAAAGACTGGCTGAATGGATACAAAAACAAGACCCTTACATATGTTGTATACAAGAGACCCACCTCAAAACAGGGGACACATACAGACTGAAAGTGAAGGGCTGGAAAAAGATTTTCCATGCAAATAGGGACCAAAAGAAAGCAGGAGTAGCAATACTCATATCAGATAAAATAGACTTTAAAACAAAGGCTGTGAAAAGAGACAAAGAAGGTCACTACATAATGATCAAAGGATCAATCCAAGAAGAAGATATAACAATTATAAATATATATGCACCCAACACGGGAGCACCGCAGTACATAAGACAAATGCTAACAAGTAAGAAAGGAGAAATTAACAATAACACAATAATAGTGGGAGACTTTAATACCCCACTTACACCTATGGATAGATCAACTAAACAGAAAATTAACAAGGAAACACAAACTTTAAACGATACAATAGACCAGTTAGACCTAATTGATATCTATAGGACATTTCATCCCAAAACAATGAATTTCACCTTTTTCTCAAGCGCACATGGAACCTTCTCCAGGATAGATCACATCCTGGGCCATAAAGCTAGCCTTGGTAAATTCAAAAAAATAGAAATCATTCCAAGCATTTTTTCTGACCACAATGCAGTAAGATTAGATCTCAATTACAGGAGAAAAACTATTAAAAATTCCAACATATGGAGGCTGAACAACACACTGCTGAATAACCAACAAATCACAGAAGAAATCAAAAAAAAAATCAAAATTTGCATAGAAACGAATGAAAATGAAAACACAACAACCCAAAACCTGTGGGACACGGTAAAAGCAGTCCTAAGGGGAAAGTTCATAGCAATACAGGCACACCTCAAGAAACAAGAAAAAAGTCAAATAAATAACCTAACTCTACACCTAAAGCAACTAGAAAATTAAGAAATGAAGAACCCCACGGTTAGTAGAAGGAAAGAAATCTTAAAAATTAGAGCAGAAATAAATGCAAAAGAAACAAAAGAGACCATAGCAAAAATCAACAAAACCAAAAGCTGGTTCTTTGAAAGGATAAATAAAATTGACAAACCATTAGCCAGACTCATCAAGAAACAAAGGGAGAAAAATCAAATCAACAAAATTAGAAACGAAAATGGAGAGATCACAACAGACAACACAGAAATACAAAGGATCATAAGAGACTACTATCAACAATTATATGCCAATAAAATGGACAACGTGGAAGAAATGGACAAATTCTTAGAAAAGTACAACTTTCCAAAACTGGACCAGGAAGAAATAGAAAATCTTAACAGACCCATCACAAGCATGGAAATTGAAACTGTAATCAAAAATCTTCCAGCAAACAAAAGCCCCGGTCCAGACGGCTTCACAGCTGAATTCTACCAAAAATTTAGAGAAGAGCTAACACCTATCCTGCTCAAACTCTTCCAGAAAATTGCAGAGGAAGGTAAACTTCCAAACTCATTCTATGAGGCCACCATCACCCTAATACCAAAACCTGACAAAGATGCCACAAAAAAAGAAAACTACAGGCCAATATCACTGATGAACATAGATGCAAAAATCCTTAACAAAATTCTAGCAATCAGAATCCAACAACACATTAAAAAGATCATACACCATGATCAAGTGGGCTTTATCCCAGGGATGCAAGGATTCTTCAATATCCTCAAATCAATCAATGTAATACACCACATTAACAAATTGAAAAATAAAAACCATATGATTATCTCAATAGATGCAGAGAAAGCCTTTGACAAAATTCAACATCCATTTATGATAAAAACTCTCCAGAAAGCAGGAATAGAAGGAACATACCTCAACATAATAAAAGTTATATATGACAAACCCACAGCAAACATTATCCTCAATGGTGAAAAATTGAAAGCATTTCCCCTAAAGTCAGGAACAAGACAAGGGTGCCCACTTTCACCATTACTATTCAACATAGTTTTGGAAGTTTTGGCCACAGCAATCAGAGCAGAAAAAGAAATAAAAGGAATCCAAATTGGAAAAGAAGAAGTAAAACTCTCACTATTTGCAGATGACATGATCCTCTACATAGAAAACCCTAAAGATTCCACCAGAAAATTACTAGAAATAATCAATGACTATAGTAAAGTTGCAGGATATAAAATCAACACACAGAAATCCCTTGCATTCCTATACACTAATAATGAGAAAACAGAAAGAGAAATTAAGGAAACAATTCCATTCACCATTGCAACGGAAAGAATAAAATACTTAGGAATATATCTACCTAAAGAAACTAAAGACCTATATATAGAAAACTATAAAACACTGGTGAAAGAAATCAAAGAGGACACTAATAGATGGAGAAATATACCATGTTCATGGATTGGAAGAATCAATATAGTGAAAATGAGTATACTACCCAAAGCAATTTATAGATTCAACGCAATCCCTATCAAGCTACCAACAGTATTCTTCACAGAGCTAGAACAAATAATTTCACAATTTGTATGGAAATACAAAAAACCTCGAATAGCCAAAGCGATCTTGAGAAAGAAGAATGGAACTGGAGGAATCAACCTACCTGACTTCAGGCTCTACTACAAAGCCACAGTTATCAAGACAGTATGGTACTGGCACAAAGACAGAAATATTGATCAATGGAATAAAATAGAAAGCCCAGAGATAAATCCACGCACATATGGACACCTTATCTTTGACAAGAGGCAAGAATATACAATGGATTAAAGACAATCTCTTTAACAAGTGGTGCTGGGAAATCTGGTCAACCACTTGTAAAAGAATGAAACTGGACCACCTTCTAACACCATACACAAAAATAAACTCAAATTGGATTAAAGATCTAAACATAAGACCAGAAACTATAAAACTCCTAGAGGAGAACATAGGCAAAACACTCTCTGACATACATCACAGCAGAATCCTCTATGACCCACCTCCCAGAATATTGGAAATAAAAGCAAAAATAAACAAATGGGACCTAATTAACCTTAAAAGCTTCTGCACATCAAAGGAAACTATTAGCAAGGTGAAAAGACAGCCTTCAGAATGGGAGAAAATAATAGCAAATGAAGCAACCGACAAACAACTAATCTCAAAAATATACAAGCAACTCCTACAGCTCAACTCCAGAAAAATAAACGACCCAATCAAAAAATGGGCCAAAGAACTAAATAGACATTTCTCCAAATAAGACATATAGATGGCTAACAAACACATGAAAAGATGCTCAACATCACTCATTATCAGAGAAATGCAAATCAAAACCACTATGAGGTACCATTTCACACCAGTCAGAATGGCTGCAATCCAAAAGTCTACAAATAATAAATGCTGGAGAGGGTGTGGAGAAAAGGGAATCCTCTTACACTGTTGGTGGGAATGCAAACTAGTACAGCCACTATGGAGAACAGTGTGTAGATTCCTTAAAAAACTGGAAATAGAACTGCCTTATGATCCTGCAACCCCACTGCTGGGCATACACACTGAGGAAACCAGAATTGAAAGAGACACGTGTACCCCAATGTTCATTGCAGCACTGTTTATAATAGCCAAGACATGGAAGCAACCTAGATGTCCATCAGCAGATGAATGGATAAGAAAGCTGTGGTACATATACACAATGGAGTATTACTCAGCCATTAAAAAGAATACATTTGAATCAGTTCTAATGAGGTGGATGAAACTGGAGCCTATTATACAGAGTGAAGTAAGCCAGAAGGAAAAACATAAATACAGTATACTAACGCATATATATGGAATTTAGAAAGATGGTAACAATAACCCGGTGTACGAGACAGCAAAAGAGACACTGATGTATAGAACAGTGTTATGGACTCTGTGGGAGAGGGAGAGGGTGGGAAGATTCGGGAGAATGGCAATGAAACATGTAAAATATCATGTAGGAAATGAGTTGCCAGTCCAGGTTCGATGCACGATGCTGGATGCTTGGGGCTGGTGCACTGGGACGGCCCAGAGGGATGGTATGGGGAGGGAGGAGGGTTCGGGATGGGGAACACATGTATACCTGTGGCGGATTCATTTTGATATTTGGCAAAACTAATACAATTATGTAAAGTTTAAAAATAAAATAAATAAATTAGAAAAAAAAAAAAAGAATCTTCTTGCAGTGCAGGAGATCCGGGTTTGATCTCTAGTTGGAGAGGATCCCCTGGAGGAGGAAATGGCAACCCACTCCAGTATCTTGCCTGAAGAATCCCATGGACAGAGAAGCCTGGTGGGCTACAATCCATTGACTCGCAGAGAGTCAGACAAGACTGAGTGATGAACACTTTCATTTTCACTTTCAATAGGATGAAAATAAAAATGTATACATGAGATATGGGGAGTAAAAGGGGACGACAGAGGATAGATGGTTGGATGGAATCACCAACTTGATGGACATGAGTTTCAGCAAGCTCCAGGAGTTGGTACTCGACAGAGAAGCCTGGCATGCTGCAGTCCATGGGGTTGCAAAGAGTTGTACATGACTGAATGACTGATCTGAACTGATACATAAGATCATACAGTAAGAGTACATGTTCTCTTCAACAGTGGTATCTGAGAAGTCAAATAAATTTTAGATGTTAAAATGAGTTACAGTCCTCCAAAAGACTACACTACATAAAGAGACATATAGTATATCTGTGACATTAAAATTTTATGGAGATGAATGAAGTGAAAAACAAAATGTCTAAAAAATTTCTTAGTAGAGTGATAATAATATAGATTTTACAAACATGAGGTTCAGTTCAGTCACTCAGTCATGTCTGACTCTTTGCGATCCCATGGACTACAGCACATGAGCCTTCCCTATCTGTCATCAACTCCCAGAGCTTACTCAAACTCATGTCCATTGCATCAGTGATACCACCCAAGCATCTCATTCTCTGTCGTCCCTTCTCCTCCTGCCTTCAATCTTTCCCAGCATCATAGTCTTTTCCAAGGAGTCAGTGTTTTGCATCAGGTGGCCAAAGTATTGCAACTTCAGTTTCAGCATCAGTCCTTCCAATGAATATTCAGGGTTGATTTCCTTTAGGATTCACTGGTTTGATCTTGCAGTCCAAGAGACTCTCAAGAGTCTTCTCCAACACCAAAATTCAAAGGCATCAATTCTTTGGTGCTTTCTTTATAGTCCAACTCTGACATCCATACATGACTAATGGAAAAACCATAGCCTTGACTGGATGGACTTTCGCCTACTTTTTAATATGTTGTCTAGTTGGTCATAGCTTTTCTTCCACGGACCAAGTGTCTTTTAATTTCATGGCTGCAAGCACCATCTGCAGTGATTTTGGAGCCCCCCAAAAAATAAAGTCTCTCACTATTTCCATTGTTTCCCCATCTATTTGCCATGAAGTGATGGGACCGGATGCCATGATCTTAGTTTTCTGAATGTTGAGCTTTAAGCCAACTTTTTCACTCTCCTCTTTCACTTTCATCAAGAGGCTCTTTAGCTTCTTCTTTTTCTGCCATAAGGGTGGTGTCATCTGCATATCTGAGGTTATTGAAATTTCTTCCAGCAATCTTGAGTCCAGCTTGTGCTTCATCCAGCCCAGCATTTCACATGATGTACTCTGCAGAGAAGTTAAATAAGCAGGGTGACAATATACAGCCTTTCCCAATTTGGAACCAGTCTATTGTTCCATGTCCAGTTCTAACTGTTGCTTCTTGACCTGCATGCAGATTTTTCAAGAGGCAGGTAAGGTGGTCTGGGATTCCCATCTCTTTCAGAATTTCCACAGCTTTTTGTAATCCACAGTCAAAGGCTTTGGTGTAGTCAATAAAGCAGAAATAGATATTCTCCTGGAACTCTCTTGCTTTTTCTATGATCCAGCGGATGTTGGCAATTTGATCTCTGGTTCCTCTGCCTTTTCTAAATCCACCTTGAAAATTTGGAAGTTCTCAATTTGTGTATTGTTGAAGCCACATTTGGAGAATTTTCAGCATTACTTTACTAGCGGGTGAGATGAGTGCAATTGTGTGGTAGTTTGAACATTCTTTGGCATTGCCTTTCTTTGAGATAGGAATGAAAACTGACCTTTTCCAGTCCTGTGGTTACTGCTGAGTTTTCCAAATTTCCTAGCATATTGAGTGCAGCACTTTCACAGCATCATCTTTTAGGATTTGAAATAGCTCAACTGGAAATCCATCACCTCCACTAGCTTTGTTCCTAGTGATGCTTCCTAAGGCCCACCTGACTTCACATTCTAGGATATCTGGCTCTTGGTGAGTGATCACACCATCATGATTATCTGGGTCATGAAGATCTTTTTTGTATAGTTCTTCTGTGTATTCTTGCCACCTCTTCTTAATATCTTCTGCTTCTGTTAGGACCATACCATTTCTGTCCTTTATTGTGCCCATCTTTGCATGAAATGTTCCCTTGGTATCTCTAAGTTTCTTTAAGATATCTCTAGTCTTTTCCATTCTATTGTTTTCCTCTATTTCTTTGCATTGTTCAGTTAGGAAGGCTTTCTTATCTCTCCTTGCTGTTCTTTAGAACTGTGCATTCAAATGGGTATATCTTTCCTTTTCTCCTTTGCCTTTCACTTCTCTTCTTTTCTCAGCTATTTGTAAGGCCTCCTCAGACAACCATTTTGCCTTTCTGCATTTCTTTTTCTTGGGGATGTTCTTGATCACTGCTTCCTGTACAATGTCACAAACCTTAGTCCATAGTTCTTCAGGCACTCTGTCTATCAGGTCTAATCCCTTGAATCTATTTGTCACTTCCACTGTATAATCATAAGGGATTTGATTTAGGTCATACCTGAATGGTCTAGTGGTTTTCCCTACTTTCTTCAATTTAAGTGAATTTTGCAATAAGGAGTTCATGATCTAACCCCATTCAGCTCCCAGTCTTGTTTTTGTTGACTGTATAGTACTTCTCCATCTTTATCTCTTAAACATGAGGTAGAGTAACAAAATAGTGGGTGATGGGATTAGGGTGGCAAAGGAAAGCCAAAGATGACTCTAGATTAACAGGAAGGCACTGGAAGTTTTGAAATTTAAAAAAAAAAAAAAAAGCCTCTCAATCAGTGTCTTTCTTTTTTAAGTTAGAAAATGGCAAGTTTGGTTCGGGAGAATGTCCAGTTTAACAATATATCGTCTAGCTAGAGACACAATCAGATAAATTAAAATACGGGACTAGTGTCTCAGAGTTCAAGACTGACTAATATTCTCTGAAAGAAAGTAAAGAAGTGAAAGTGGTAGTTGCTCAGTCATGTCTGGCTCTAATAATAATATAAAGATTATTACTTAATAAACGTTTATTCCACAGTCTCTAAAAGGGCAGGGACATTAGTAAAATTCTCAACAAACAGTAAGTACTCAATAAATCAAGCGTTCTAATTTTTAGGCAATTTTTTATTTATGTACATAAGTGCATTTATCTTGGAAGATATAATTCATAGTTTTCATCAGATTCTCAAAAACACCTCTGATCCAGTAAAGGCTAATAACTACTTACTACTATTATCTCTGTACATTCGGTATCTGCCATATAATTCATTCATCCTTCTGGCAGATAAGTTATTGAATGCCTATTAAAAGTCCAAAATCACTACAGATGGTGACTGCAGCCATGAAACTAAAAGACGCTTACTCCTTGGAAGGAAAGTTATGACCAACCTAGATAGCATATTCAAAAGCAGAGACATTACTTTGCCAACAAAGGTTTGTCTAGTCAAGGCTATGGTTTTTCCTGTGGTCATGTATGGATGTGAGAGTTGGACTGTGAAGAAGGCTGAGCGCTGAAGAATTGATGCTTTGAACTGTGGTGTTGGAGAAGACTCTTGAGAGTCCCTTGGACTGCAAGGAGATCCAACCAGTCCATTCTGAAGATCAGCCTTGGGATTTCTTTGGAAGGAATGATGCTAAAGCTGAAACTCCAGTACTTTGGCCACCTCATGCAAAGAGTTGACTCATTGGAAAAGACTCTGATGCTGGGAGGGATTGGGGGCAGGAGGAGAAGGGGACGACAGGATGAGATGGCTGGATGGCATCACTGACTCGATGGACGTGAGTCTGAGTGAACTCCAGGAGTTGGTGATGGACAGGGAGGCCTGGCGTGCTGCAATTCATGGGGTCGCAAAGAGTTGGACACGACTGAGTGACTGATCTGATCTGATTACAAGTCAGGCTCTAGTGATAGAGCAAACAAAGTAACTTTTCTTATTGTAGAGGCAACAGATAAAGAAAGATGTAAATGAATAGACACAGAATAAAAACAGATGATATGATAGAGCAACAGGTGACTATGTAAGACTGGCTACTCAGAGAAGGCCTTTTTGAGGAAGCAATATGTAAGCTGAGACCTGAATGCTAAGATGTAAAGACGATGGTGAAGGGGGATGAGGTGTCAGTATTGTGACGATAGCATTATTGAAAAGAGGGAGAATGGCATAAGATGAAGTCAGAAAAGTAGTCAAAGGCCAGATCTGTAGGACAAGGAGTGTAAGTTTTATTCTAACTCTGATGGAAAAGCAATGAAATGCTTTAAATAATGAAGGGATAAGATTGGATTTGAGTTTTTAAAGGATCACATGCAGTGTTGAGAATGGATAATGGCACTGGGAGTGGAACGTGAGTGAAAGGAAGCAAGAGGAACTATAGTTCCAATGACAGATGTTGGTCATTTGAATGAGGAAGGCAGATAGAAATAAAGTAATGGATTCAGGGTATTTAATGAGCATAATTATAATGCTCAATGGATGAATGAATGGTGAATTATTAGATAATGATAGTCAAGATTTACAAAGATTAAAGATAGGTGAATTAAACATTAGAGACTATCTTTAGGGTCATGTGTGGATGAAAACAAGTCAGGTCAGTCAGAGATGAAGGAAATGAGGATGGTATAGCCAACACTACTGGGGAAGGGAGTGGCAAAAAGTAAGAGTGATCCTTAGAGAAGCAGATGCTGCACAGGAATCAAGGGCTAAAACAAGACCACTGAATTACATTACCAAATCCCTGGCAAACTATCCTGCTGAAGTAGTGAGGATATAAAGCTGACTGTAAAGATAAAGATATAATGGTATATAGGGACATCTCTATTTTTACTGGAAGTCTTTTTAAAATTATCTTGTACATAATTTAATCTATCTTGATGATAAAGAACAGATATCCTGATGATTACATATTTAAATTTAGTTGTTTACTTTTATATTTCCTGCCTCTTCCCTTCTGTCAGCATGTCAGCATTTAATTTCTGACCAAAGAGCATTCCTATCCTCTCTGACTCCACCTTGTCTGCAAATTTCCTGAGCTGAAAGCCCATATTATCAAGCCAGTTAGAACTGCATCTAAATAAAAAGAAAGAAATTCTAAGTGTCTCCACTAAACAGTAAGGTGCATGAAATTTAGTGAATGTATTTTATAACTATTTTGGCTATTAAAAAGTTTCCACCTCACCCAAGTTCTTAGTAATGCTCTCAAAAAATAAGGATACTTAACAAAAGTTTGTTTTTCATAAATCATTCAGTTCAGTTCAGTCACTCAGTCATGTCCGACTCTTTGCGACCCCATGAACTGCAGCACGCCAGGCCTCCCTGTCCATTACCAACTCCCGGAGTTCACTCAGACTCACGTCCATTGAGTCAGTGATGCCATCCAGCCATCTCATCCTCTGTCGTCCCCTTCTCCTCCTGCTCCCAATCCCTCCCAGCATCAGAGTCTTTTCCAATGAGTCAACTCTTTGCATGAGGTGACCAAAGTACTGGAGTTTCAGCTTTAGCATCATTCCTTCCAAAGAAATCCCAGGGCTGATCTTCAGAATGGACTGGTTGGATCTTCTTGCAGTCCAAGGGACTCTCTTCTCCAACACCACAGTTCAAAAGCATCAATTCTTCAGCACTCAGCTTTCTTCACAGTCCAACTCTCACATCCATACATGACCACTGGAAAAACCATAGTCTTGACTAGATGGACCTTTGTTGGCAAAGTAATGTCTCTGCTTTTCAATATGCTATCTAGGTTGGTCATAACTTTCCTTCCAAGGAGTAAGCGTCTTTTAATTTCATGGCTGCAATCACTATCTGCAGTGATTTTGGAGCCCAAAAAATAAAGTCTGACACTACTTCCACTGTTTCCCCATCTATTTGCCATGAAGTGATGGGACCAGATGCCATGATCTTAGTTTTCTGAATGTTGAGCTTTAAGCCAACTTTTTCACTCTCCTCTTTCACTTTCATCAAGAGGCTCTTTAGTTCCTCTTCACTTTCTGCCATAAGGGTGGTGTCATCTGCATATCTGAGGTTATTGATTTTTCTCCCGGCAATCTTGATTCCAGCTTGTGCTTCTTCCAGCCCAGCGTTTCTCATGATGTACTCTAGATCGATGCTAAACTTCTCAACTTAACTTTGCATCCTATAACATGAGGTCAATAGTTATGGAAATGCAGCAAACACATGTATAACCTCATCTGGTGATGTTCTACTCATTTCTCACAATATGTCTTTCAACAAATATTCACTGAGCACCTACCATGTGCCAGGCACTGTTCAGGGCAAAAGGGAGCAAAAGAAGGAAAAATCCTGCCTTTATAGAATTTATATTCTAGTGGAGGAGTCAGACAATAAATTTAAAATATAAATACATAAGCAAATTTTTGTACTAGACTATATAGTGGTTAGTGCTAAGAAGAAAAATAAAGCAGATAAGGGATTAGGAAAAGCTAGGGAACAGAGTTGAAATTTTATACAAGGTTGATAAGATAGGCCTCTCTGAAAAAAATGACATTTGAATAAAGAACTGAAATGTGGGGAAAACCAGGCTTACTGGAAGAACACTCCCAGAATAGTATTAAGGTGCAGTTTCTATATTATCTCCCCTACAAAGTCCTCCTCAATTGCCTCCCACACTCACCCCACCCCACTCCAACCCACACCATTCACACACACACAAAATCAATTACTTCCTTCTCAGAGCTTCCTTCACATTCCAGTACTGAGCACTATCTGCTAGACTTCTTGTAATTTTAATCCACAGCATAAGCCTGCAAGGCAAATTTAAAGTTTGCCTAGTTTAAAGATGTGCTAAGATTCCATGTTTAAAAGACCTGTTCAGGGTACAGCATTAATGAATGGTAGAGCTTAAGATTTAATGCCTTATGCTCTGTAGAACTCTCTCTCTCTCTCTCTCTCTCTCTCTCTCTCACTTTAATGTTTCTAGTCTCTTATTTTCCATAGCAGGCAAAAAAGGAGGGACAAGTTCACTTACTCATAAAGCTCAGCCCTATCTGAAAGAAAAAGGATTTTAAAATAAACAATAAGTTACCCCAATAAAGTGCAAACTCAAAGACTAAAGTAGTCACATGGGGACATTTCTAAAACCAAACAATGTCTAATGACCATTCCAGGCCATGGAATACAAACTCATCAGGAAGCCAAAAATATTCTGTCACAAACATCATAACATTTCTACATAATTATGTTTTGTTTTGAATTTTTGTAGAAACCAGACCCCAAAAAAACCTAGGCAGCCCTTCAGTCTGCACACATAAACTCTATTTTAAGATATAAAAATCCAGTCAAGAATACAACTCACTTATCAAGGTGGCATAAAATAAACATGACTGAGCTCAAAATACTGCTATATTGGCAAGACTTTGAGCCACTAGAGTTAGCTTTCACCACCAAAACAGAGCTTCCCCTAAGGTTCAGCAAATCAAGACAATTATCTGCAGCAGGTGGTGAGTGAAGACCTAGTTCTATCTTTTACAGGAACCTTAAAGAATTATGAAGCAAAATTTCTTGCCTTCAACATTGAGGCATAAATCAATCAGGGATAAGTCAGTAAAAGAGCCATGCCAAGTAATTCAATAAAAAACATGTATTACAGGAAACAATGTAGTTGTAAAAGTGTTGGGAGAACTGAAAGACCAAAGAAGTGAGAACGGAGCAACACAGATTAACAACAGCAGGAAGTTCCTACTACATCCACAGATAGAGGCGCAAAGGGAAAAGATAGCAAACCCTGGGAGCCAAGGCAATCCAACAAAGCTGGGATCACAAGGAAGGGATTGCGTGGCAAAACCACAAGGGAGATGTAGCCACTTCTGGAGATTCTGCACAGAACAAAAGGGAGGAGAAATATCTAGGCGTCTTCCTTCTCCACACCCTTCAATTTTCTGCTAAATCCTCGTATTAGCTGAAACTAGCCAGAATCCAAATGACAATGGAATCCAGGAAGTGCAATTTTCAGGGGTTCCCCACCCCCAAAATACAGAAAAGAATGGAGAAAGGATACAGAATGGAACTAACTGCAAAAAAGGTAAAAACCTGCATAAGATGGTCCCACGCTTTCAGAAAGCAAGTGTATGTGAAACTTGTATGACAACCCAAAATGTGTATGGATGTTTTAATACTGGAGTATAATATCAAAGAATGACATTTTTATGGAGAGTAAAGTGTAAAGACACAAACATCATTCTAGTTTTGCTAATTAATATAATACTAAAAGTTTTATATACAAATAGGAAGCAGAAATAATAGAAAATAAAAAGAATATTCTAATAGAAAGTTTGTCATTTGGTTATCACTTAAAAAGTATTTATGTCTTAGATTTTAAACTACTACATACCTATGCTGTAATCATTTAAGTAATACCTTAAAGCTTTATTGGAAAGAGGAGGGCTATAAGTGAACTCAATCTACCATATTTAATCAAGTGATACGTCCCCTTTTTTGCAGTTATTTTATTACCAAAGCACAGGAGGGTGGTTTATGTGAACTGAAATTCCCCCTTCAAAGCAGTGTCTCGGATGATTTGAAAAGAGCAGTTGAAGAGGTGTGCAAATGGATTTCATTAAACACAGTTCACACTTCAACTGCTCTTTCTGAGGCCTTTAGCTTCAGGACTGTTACTGCAGGAAATGTTATCATTCTTAGAGGAAAGTTATTTGGGAATGAAATATTTTACTTCTTCCTCAAAGAGGAAGTAGAAGAAAAAGAACAAAGAAAAATATACAAGTAGATACATAACCATATATGTGCAGATGTATATAATTCAGTAAAGAAATCAGAAATCTAAAAATCAAGCGAAAATCCTACCATACTAGAAATTTAGCTTTGTTTCAATTATGAATGGGCTTCCTTCATGGCTCAGTTGGTAAAGAATCTGCCTGTAAAATGGGAGACCTGAGTTCAATCCCTGGGTTGGGAAGATCCCCTGGAGAAGGAAAAGGCTACCCAATCCAGTATTCTGGCCTGGAGAATTCCATGGACTGTATAGTCCATGGGGTCGCAAAGAGTCGGACACAACTGAGCAACTTTCACTTTCACTTTCAATTATGAATAAGAAAGTATAGAATTAAATTATTCATAGCTACCAATATTTCTCCAACAGAATTTCAAGACATGGTGAAACGTTCCTTTATATTTCAAAACCATGCTGCTTTCTCCTAATGTGCTAATTTTTCTCTAAAAGAAATAAAGACCTTGTAAGGTGGCATGTTCTGGCATAAACTGATAGTATTAATAGGAAGGAAATTTGATTTCGATATTATACTAAAGATGACTTTTTTCTGTTTGCTGCTGAGGTATAATTGACATACAGTGTTATATTGATTTAAGGTGTACAACATGATTTGATATTTATACACATTGTGAAATGACAACTACAATAAGTTTAGTTACCACCTGTCATCATAAATAGTTATATTTTTTCTTTTTTTTCTTTCTTATGATGAGAACTTTTAACATCTACTCTCTTGGAGACTCTCAAATATGAAAAATAATATTAACTATAGTCACCATGTGATACATTACATTCCCAGGATTTATTTACTTTATAAATAGAAGTTTGGATCTTTTGACCCCCTCATCCATTTCACCCAGGCCCCAATCCCCTCCCATCTGGCCAACACCAATCTGTTCTCTGTCGCTATAAGCTTGGGTTTCTGTTTGTTTGTTTGGCTGGTTTTTGTTTGTTTGGGGGTTTCTTGACCTCACATACAAGTGATACACAGATTTTATGCTTCTCTGACTTACTTAGCATAAAGTCCTCAAAATCCACATTATTGCAAATGGCAATATTTCCTTCTTTTTTATGGCCAAATAGTTTTACACATATAGACATGTTAAAGACATGGTTACATAAAAGCATTTGAATTTTATCCTGAGTACAATAGACAGTCATGAAAGATTTTAAGCAATAAGAAATGTGATCAGATGATTTGCATTATACCTTTGGTGGCATTGCAGATCATGGACTAAAGAGAGGTTAGAAAGCTGCTGTACAAGTCCAGCAAACCTACTGATGACCTGCTCTAGGACAGAAGTTCTGGGGCTGAAACTGTTGCAAGATTTTATAACCATCCATTTAATAACAAGTAAAGGAAAACCAGAGGGCATTGACTAATACTTTTTCTTACCATTTATCCTATGGGAAAATTTCCAGTATGGACAAGGAGTGAAGCCCAACGTCAGGGTCAAAACTCTGGACTGGCAAAACAAACAGCATAGTAATACACATAGGTCATGAGGGTTCACAGGGCAGAAGTGACATAGGGTGATGATGTGAAGAGGAAATGACTAACCATTGAGAAGACACATACAAACTGGTCTCAGGATGTGGACACATGGATGGCGTCATTTGATCTTCGCTCAAAAAGGAAAAAGCTAAAGCATACTTATTTCTTTGAGAAGGCAGATAAGGAGATGTCAGATTACATGTATTAGAAGTGAATTCTGAATTAGAGAGAAATGAAGCTCAATTAATTAAAAAGTTTTAGTGAGACCTTATTCTCAAGAATACTCTCCATTTCAGAGATCTAGCTGTACTTTGCCATTCCCTGAAATGACAATACCATTATCTCTCCACTATTCATGTCTTTCTGCATGACATTACAAGAACTAAGTAGTCTTTCTCAAATGCCAAAATTTACCCAGATAAATTGTTACTAATCATTCCAAATTTAGCTCTTTTTAGCCTCTGAAAAGACACATGCACCCCAATGTTTATAGCAGCATTACTTACAATTGCCAAGATATGGAAGCAACCTCAGTGTTCATCAACAAATGAAAGGATAAAGATGTGGCATACATACACAATGGAATACTGCTGCTGCTGCTGCTAAGTCGCTTCAGTCGTGTCTGACTCTGTGCGACCCCATAGACGGCAGCCCACCAGGCTCCCCTGTCCCTGGGATTCTCCAGGCAAGAACACTGGAGTGGGTTGCCATTTCCTTCTCCAAAGCATGAAAGTGAAAAGTGAAAGTGAAGTCGTTCAGTCATGTCTGACTCTTAGCGACCCCATGGACTGCAGACCACCAGGCTCCTCAGTCCATGGGATTTTCCAGGCAAGAGTACTGGAGTGGGGTGCCATTGCCTTCTGCAACTGCTCAGCCATAAAAAGAATGAAATCATGCCATTCATAGCAACATGGGTGGACATAGAGATTACCATGCTAAGTAAAGTAATTCAGAAAGACAAACATCATCTGTCATTTACATGTGGAATCTAAAATATGACACAAATGACCTTAAGAAACAGAAACAGCTTCACAGACATAGAAAACAAACTTACAATTACCAAAGGAGAAAGGGGGTTGGGAGGAATAAATTGTATTAGCAGATACAAGTTGCTATATATAAAATATACAAACAACAAAGCCCTACTGTATAACAAAGGGAACTATACTCAATGTTCTGTAATAAACCATAATGGAAAAGTTATGAAAAAGAATATATATATGTGTATAAGTATAAATGAATCACTATGCTGTACACCAGAAACTAACCCATTATAAATCTATTATATTTTAATAAAAAAGTAAATAAATGAGTACTTCTAATAGAGTTAAAAAGTATACAGACTGCTATGGGTCTGTATGAATGGGAGTCCAGGGACCTGAAAAAATGAAAGTATTATAGATGATATATTTATCTTCTTTCTCAAAGACTGGCATAGATTAGGTATTTTTTTAATATTAATAGTAACTATAATTAGTCATTTTTAAAATTATGAAGTATTTTCCCCATTTTTAGAGGGATACAGTAGAGTTCAAAGACATATGGCAGATGTATGTTGATGTATGGCAAAACCAGTACAATACTGTAAAGTAAAAACATAAATAAATAAATAAAAGGAAAAAAAAAAGATTTAAAGATTAAAAAAAAAGACATAAATTAATTCCCAAAGTTGGGTCAGGCTAGGATTCAAAGCCATGTCACTTGATTCCACACAGTGCTCTTTCCACAACTACAAATATAACTCCTGAAGCCAGAGGAGAATATTGTTAACTAAAATACTACAAACATTCTTCAAATATAAACACAAAGAACAATCTTACAGCACTACATTTCCTAAGCCAAAGAACTTGGACGAGAATGATCAAAAATACTATTGTTGTTTTTATTCAGTCACCAAGCTGTGTCTGACTCTGCAACCCCATGGACTGCAGCATACCATATACACAGCAAAGCATGAACTACCCAGAGTATCTCTATCATCCACCTTAGTTTCTATAAAACGTTTGTTTATATGTTATACTGTTTAGTATATAGTATATGTATATATGACCGTGGGTGGCTGCAACCAGCACACATCGGAAAACTCAGCAGTGGCCACAGAACTGGAAAAGGTCAGTTTTCATTCCAATCCGAAAGAAAGGCAATGCCAAAGAATGCTCAAACTACCGCACAATTGCACTCAGCTCACATGCTAGTAAAGTAATGCTTAAAATTCTCCAAGCCAGGCTTCAGCAATATGTGAACCGTGAACTTTCAGATGTTAAAGCTGGTTTTAGAAAAGGCAGAAGAACCAGAGATCAAATTGCCAACATCCGCTGGATCATGGAAAAAGCAAGAGAGTTCCAGAAAAACATCTATTTCTGCTTTCTTGACTATGCCAAAGCCTTTGACTGTGTGGATCACAATAAACTGTGGAAAATCCTGAAAGAGATGGGAACACCAGACCACCTGACCTGCCTCTTGAGAAACCTGTATGCAGGTCAGGAAGCAACAGTTAGAACTGGACATGGAACAACAGACTGGTTCAAAATAGGAAAAGGAGTATGTCAAGGCTGTACATCTTCACCCTGCTTATTTAACTTCTATGCAGAGTACATCATGAGAAACGCTGGGCTGGAGGAAGCACAAGCTGGAATCAAGATTGCCGGGAGAAATATTAATAACCTCAGAAATGCAGATGACACCACCCTTATGGCAGAAAGTGAAGAGGAATTGAAAAGCCTCTTGATGAAAGTGAAAGAGGAGAGTGAGAAAGTTGGCTTAAAGCTCAACATTCAGAAAACTAAGATCATAGCATCCGGTCCCATCACTTCATGGCAAATAGATGGGGAAACAGTGGAAACAGTGTCAGACTTTATTTTGGGGGGCTCCAAAATCAGTGCAGAAGGTGACTGCAGCCATGAAATTAAAAGACGCTTACTCCTTGGAAGGAAAGTTATGACCAACCTAGATAGCATATTGAAAAGCAGAGACATTACTTTGCCAACAAAGGTCCGTCTAGTCAAGGCTATGGTTTTTCCTGTGGTCATGTATGGATGTGAGAGTTGGACTGTGAAGAAGGCTGAGCGCTGAAGAATTGATGCTTTTGAACTGTGGTATTGGAGAAGACTCTTGAGAGTCCCTTGGACTGCAAGGAGATCTAACCAGTCCATTCTGAAGGAGATCAGCCCTGGGAGTTCTTTGGAAGGAATGATGCTAAAGCTGAAACTCCAGTACTTTGGCCACCTCATGCGAAGAGTTGACTCATTGGAAAAGACTCTGATGTTGGAAGGGATTGGGAGCAGGAGGAGAAGGGGACGACAGAGGATGAGATGGCCGGATGGCATCACTGACTCAATGGACGTGAGTCTGAGTGAACTCCGGGAGTTGGTGATGGACAGGGAGGCCTGGAGTGCTGCGATTCATGGGGTCGCAAAGAGTCGGACACGACTGAGCGACTGAACTGAACTGAACTGATGTGTATATATATATTATATATATGGTATATATCATACTGTGATATATATTACACTGAAGTATAATTATCAGTTTGAGCATTTGTCTCATGTGCTACAGTGTAAGAGTTATCCATTCCTGTATCTTGTATAATTAAAGCTGGTTGGGCAATTGTCATGTGCTAGTGTTATATTGCTTTACATGTGCAACCTCATTTCATCTTTCCTAAAATCCCATAAGGTAGGCACTATTATCATCCCCATATTATGTATGAAGAAACCAAAATACAGAAACGTTAAACAACTTGTACAATGTTGAACATCTGGTAAGTGGTGAAGTTAGAAACTGACTCTAGGCCATTTTACCCCCAAACTTGCCAAATTAGCCACTGTGTTACACTTACTAATATAGGTATTCAAAAATTAGGAATAATTTTGATACAGTAAGAAGCAGCACTATGTACTCCAACTCCCCATAAGGATATTATAATCATTCATCATCAAAGTACTTTATGGTGTTACAAATAAACAACAGTAAAAATGATGTCCTTGGTGATAACCCTGAGTCATCAGGCAAACTATATTACATTCAGACCCTCATATTTTCTCAAATATATTATTCTAAAAACTCCCTAAGTGATCTCCCTATGTAGGTCTAGTCTCCATCCAGGTGCTTTCCACAATGCTGCACCTGAATAAGGACTTTGTGTGTGTCTGTGTGGAGTCACTGCATGTAGTGTATCCAAATAAGAATAATTAGGAATGAACCATAAAGAAAGCAGAGTGCCACAGAATTGATGCTTTCAAACTGTGGTATTGGAGAAGACTCTTGAGAGTGCCTTGGACTGCAAGGGGATCAAATCAGTCAATCCTAAAGGCAATCAACCCTGAACACTGGGCATAAAGTTTCAGTTAAGCAGGATGAATAAGCTCTAGAGATCCACTATTCAAGACTGTATCTAAAGTCAACGATATTGTATTGTACACTTAAAAACTTGTTAAGAGAGTAGATCTCATGTTAGGTATTCTTGCAAAATAAAATTAAATTTAAAAAAAGAAATCCAGTGATGCTAGAGACAACCATGATAGACAAGACACTGCAGAATCTATGACAAACAGATTTTGGAGTTCTAAAGCAAGAGATTAGCTCTGCAGTAAAAAGCAGCTTTGGAAAACTCTTGATCACTAGTAAATACTGAGCTTCTGATCATGAGACATCAAGTAATTGTGTAATTTGAATGATAGGTAGACTCCTATGACACTTAGCTCTGTTATAGCCATTCTCTCAGCTAACACTCATGGCCTTATGGGAGATTCCCTAGGGAAGACAAAACTCAAGACTGATTAACAGATAGACTGGCTTGATATGTTCGCATAAGCTAAAAAAACACTTGTTTCTGCTATATAATACCACTCAGTTTTCTTTAAAGTATGTGGTGATAGGAAAATCTCCCAGTGAATAGTTTAGAGCAGTACATTTACTAATCTCCTTTGTATGGAGGCAGAAGTAGTATGAAGTGAGGATATACATGGACTCTTGCTGCTAACTTGCTTCAGTCGTGTCCAACTCTGCATGACCCTATGGACTTCAGGCTACTCTGTCCATGGGATTTCCCAAGCAAGAATTCTGGAGTGGGTTGCCATTTCCTTCTTCAGGAAGGAAATCTTTGCTCCTTCTCCAGGAAGGAAATCTTCAGGAAGAAATCTTGGACTCTTGGGTAATGGCAAATGTCTTGGTGGATTGGTTGGTAAGAGGACTGTAAAGAACAAGACTGAAAGACTACAGGCATAGAGGTCTGGGACAGAGACATAGGAATGGAAGTATGGGAATGGGTACAAAGCATTCAAATCTTTGGTTATGAAGTCATAACCAAAAACAAAAAAAAATATGTTGAAGATCTTCCATGCTTGTCAGAAAATACCTAACACAGAGAAGGCACTAAATAAGCAGGTGGATGGAATAATTCACCCACTGGACATAAACCAACTTTCCATAACAGGACCAAGAATAAATTAGACATGGTGATAGAGATAAGGAAGTTGTGCATGAGTGTGTGTGTGTGTGTGTGTATGTGTGTTAGTCACTCAGTTGTGTCCGACTCTCTGCGACCCCACAAACTGCAGCCCTCCAGGCTTCTCCATCCATGGAATTCTCCAGGCAAGAACACTGCAGTGGATTGCCATTCCCTTCTCCCAAAGCACAGCTAATCCAATACTAAAAAGAATTCTAGGATTAAAGGGTTAATTGGTACCAAATAATTTTTTCTAAATGAATTATCTAATCAGTCCAAAATCCCCACGAAGTTTCTACAAATCACAGTAGAGACAGGATCTCAGAAAACCTCTTGTTATTAGTAAGAGGAAGACTTAAGCAGAGCATTTCCCCATTCTCTTTATTTATCTGGGTTTGTTTTTTTTTTTTTTTTTTTAGTTCTTTTCTTGTATAATTTTTGTGACTCTTAAAGTTCCATATATGTCCTTGGCTTCATTCCCCAGGGACTTAGTTAATATGGATTTGTTTTTTCAAAATCATTTTGTTTTAACTTTTTGAAATGCACAGCAATGAAGTAATTATGGAGTTATATTAGACTGATTAAGATTATCTACTTTAATGATATGATTGGCAGAAAGAAAATATTTGCTCATCAATCATCCTATTTAAAAATATATAAAATACTATAATTCAGGCAAAAAAATAAATTTCACACATGTTAATTATATTTGTGCGAGGAGTAATGCAATTTTTACCCTACATGTGTATGAGTGGGCTCCCTCTAACCAAGGTTAATCTACCCACAAACATTATCACACCTGTTAACGGACACGTACTTTGCTAGCTTTACTTCTTTACCAGTATTACTCTCCCTACTCCCTCACTTGTTCTTCCTGAGATTCCCCATTTAAATATACAACTCTTACCTAAGTCCTTATCTCATTATAACTCTGGAGGGAATTTAAGGCTCCTTTATTCCAAAGATTTCTAAGTATTGGAAATAACACTAGTAAACATACCAAGAAAAGTTCTGGTACATTTCAGCACCCTTGAAATAGTTATATTTTATATGTGCCAGAATTACCACCTGAAATTCATTACTAGATATTGTGCTAAACCTATTTTGTATGCTATCTCTAATTTGCATAATAATTCTACAGTATATATATTTATTTCCCCAATTTTAAGTAAACTTTAAGTGATATCATCAGTATGGCATAACCAGTACATGCTAAAGTTAATATATGAATTCAAGTCTAACTGAAACCAAAACCTGTGTTTTGGGGTATTATCCTATGTTACCTCTTGTTTAAAAAAAAAGTAGCATTCCCACCAGATTCATCCCATGTGGTCACAAATGGCAAGATGTCCTTTATGTATATGCGTGTGTGTGTGTGTGTGTGTGTGTGTGTGTATGTATGTATACACACTGAGTCCAAAAGTATAGATATTTTCTGTATCCATTTATCCACCAAAGTACATTTAGGTTGTTTTTACATCTTGGCTATTGTGAATAATGCCACAGGGAAGCTGATTTTATAGACACAAAAAAAGAATGGGGGTTGCCTGGGGCTAAGGAAAGAGGAAATAGAGTGATATAGGTCAAAGGGTTGGAGAAGGCAATGGCAACCCACTCCAGTGTTCTTGCCTGGAAAATCCCAGGGACGGGGGAGCCTGATGGGCTGCTGTCTATGGTGTCACACAGAGTCAGACACGACTGAAGCAACTTAGCAGCAGCAGCAGCAAGTCAAAGGGTACAAAATTTCAATTATAAGTTCTAAGGATCTAATGTACAGCACAGTGACTAAAGAATATGGTATTATATACCTGAAAACTGAACAGAAGAGCCTGGCATGCCTCAGTCCCTGGGGCTGCAGAGTTGAATATGACTTAGCAACTCAACAACAACAAACACTTGACAACTGCTAACATCTTTTTTTAATTAATTTATTTATTTTAATGGGAGGATATTACTTTACAATATTGTGATGGTTTCTGCCATACATCAACATGAATTGGCCACAGGTATACCTGTGTCCTGTACATCCTGAACCCCCTCCCATCGCCTTTGCTACCCTATCCCTCTGGTTTGTCCCAGAGCACCGGCTATGGGTGCCCTGCTTCATGCATTGAACTCGCACTGGTCATTTATTTCACATATGGTAATGTACATGTTTCAATGCTATTCTCTCAAATCATCCCACCCTCTCCTTCTCCCACTGAATCCAAAAGTCCGTTCTTTGTGTCTCTGTCTCTCCTTTGCTGCTCTGCATGAGGATTGCTGGTAGCATCTTTCTAAATTCCATATATGTGTGCTAATATACATTATTTGTCTTTCTCTTTCTGACTTACTTCACTCTGTAGAATAGGCTCCAGGTTCATCCACCTTATTAGAACTGACTCAAATGTGTTCCTTTTTATAGCAGAGTAATATTCCATTGTGTATATGTACCACAACTTCCTTATCCATTCATCTGCCGATGGACATCTAGCTTGCTTCCATGTCCTAGCTATTGTAAACAATGTTGCTATGAACACTGGGGTACATATGTCTCTTTCATTTCTGGTTTCCTCATGGTAAATGCCCAGCAATGGGATTGCTGGGTCATATGACAGTTCTATTCCCAGTTTTTTAAGGAATCTCCACACTGTTTTCTATAGTGGCTGTACCAGTGTGCATTCCCACCAGCGTGTAAAAGGGTTCCCTTTTCTCCATACCCTCTCCAGCATTTACAGTTTGTAGACTTTTTTCTTATCTCTTGTAATATTCTTTATTTTAAGGTCTTTTTTTTCTGATATGAGGATTATTACTCCAGCTTTCTTTTTATTTCCATTTGCATGAAATATATTTTTTCCATCCTCTCACTTTCAGTCTTTAGAGCTAAAGTGGGTCTTTTGTAGACAGCATATATATGGGTCTTGTTTTTATATCCATTCAGCCAGTCTGTGTCTTTTGATTGGAGCATTTAATCCATTTACATTTAAAGTAATTATTGATATATATGTTCCTATTGCCATTTTCTTAATTGTGGTTTGTTTTTGTAGGTCTTTTTCTTCTCTTTTATTTCCTGTCTATATAAGTCCCTTTAACATTTGTTGTAAAGCTGGTCTTATGGTACTAAATTCTCCTAGCTTTCACTTGTCTGTAAAGCTTTTGATTTCTCTGTCAATTTTGAATGAGATCCTTGCTGGGTACAGTAATCTTGACTGTAGATTTTTTCCTTCAGTACTTTATATATATCCTGTGATTCCTTTCTGATAGCTCAGTCAGTAAAGAATTTACCTATAATGCAGGAGACCCCAGTTCGATCCCTAGGTCGGGAAGATCTGCTGGAAAAAGGATAGGCTACCCACTCCAGTATTCTCGGGCTTCACTTGTGGTTCAGCTGGTAAAGAATCTGCCTGTGATGTGGGAGACCTGGGTTCAATCCTTGGGTTGGGACGATCCCCTGGAGAAGAGAAAGGCTACCCACTCCGGTATTCTTGCCTGGAGAATTCCATGGACTGTGTAGTTCATGGGGTTGCAAAGAGTGGGACACAACTGAGCAACTTTCACTTCACATTCCTTTCTGGCCTGAAGAGTTTTCACTGAAAGATCAGCAATTAAACATATGGGGTTTCCCTTGTATATTACTTGTTGCTTTTCCCTTGCTGCTTTTAATATTCTTTCTTTGTATTTAATCTTTGTTAGTTTGATTAGTCTTAGTGTGTTTCTCCTTGGGTTTATCCTGGATGGAATTCTCTGTGCTTCTTGGACTTGACTATTTCCTTTCCCATGTTGGGGAAAGTTTGGACTATAATCTCTTCAAAAATTTTCTCATACCGTTTCCTTTTCTCTTCTTCTTCTAGGACCCCTATAATTCGAATGTTTGTGTGTTTAATGCTGTCCCAGAGGTCTCAAACTATCGTAAGCTCTTTTCATTCTTTTTACTTTATAACTTTACAACTCTTCAGGAGTTATTTCTACTATTCTATCTTCCAGCTCACTTATCCATTCTTCTGACTCAAATATTCTGATATTGATTCCTTCTAGAGTCTTTTTAATTTCAGTAAATGTGTTGTTTGTCTCTGTTTGTTTATTCTTTATATCTTCTAGATTTTTGTTAAGTGTGTTAATTGATTCTTGCATTTTCTCCATTCTATTTTCGAGGTTTTGGATCCTCTTTACTATCATTACTCTGAATTCTTTTTCAGGTAGTTTGCCTATTTCCTCTTCATTTATTTGGACTGTGTGTTTCCAGGTTGTTCCTTCATTTGCACAGTATTTCTCTGCCTTTGCCTTTTTTTTTAACTTATTGTGTTTGAAGTCTTCTTTCCCCAGACCTCGAGGTTGAATTCTTTCTTCCTTTTGGCTTTTTCCCTCTGTGGGTAAGGTTGGTCCTGTGGTTTGTGTAAGCTTCGTGTAGGGTGTTACCTGTGCTTGTGTTCAGGTTGGAGGAGGCAATTTTTTTTCTCCCCTCTGATGGGCAGGACTGTGTGAGGTGGTAATCCTGTCTGCTGATTGTTTGGTTTGTATTTTTGTCTTGTTGGTTGTTTGGATAAGGCCTCCTGCACAGGATGCTGCTGGAAGTTTAGTGATGCCAGGTCTGGTATACAGGTGGTTGCCTTTGTGGGAGTTCTCACTAATTAATACTCCCTAGGAGTTCTCTGGTAGTCTAGGGTCTTTGAGTCAGCACTCCCACTCCAAAGGCTCAGGGCTTGATCTCTGGCCAGAGAATGGAGATTCCACAGGTGGTTTGTTATGGCATTAAATGGGATTAAAACAAACACTCAAAAACAAGAAAGAAAAGAGGCACCCCAGACAAATGGCAATTACAAAATCAGGCAAATAATAACTAAAATAATGGAATATACACACATATACATCTATAAACAAAATCAAAACAGTCCAATAAAGAAATGAAGTACAATAGACTGACCCAGCAAGCAAAGGAAACCAAAAATGGTATCAACCACTTAAAAACAATACTAACTACAGCACAAACTGGAAAACAAAACTAAAGCAAGGTGCCAACTGGGGAATAAAGCAACAAAAACAAAACAAACAATATTGTTTGTAGACTTTTTGACGATAGCCATTCTGACGTGTGAGACGATATCTCATGATTTTGATTTGCATTTCTCTAATAATGAGTGAAGCTGGGTATCTTTTCATGTGTTTATTAGTCATCTGTATGTCTTCTTTGGAAAAATGTCTGTTTAGGTCTTTTGCCCACTTTTTGATTGGGTTGTTCGTTTTTCTAGTATTGAGCTGCAAGAACTGCTTGTATATTTTGGAGATTAATTCTTTGTCAGTTGTTTCATTTGCTATTATTTTCTCCCATTCTGAGGGCTGTCATCACCTTGCTTAAAGTTTCCTTTGTTGTGCAAACATTTAAGTTTAATTAGGTCCCATTTGTTTATTTTTGCTTTTATTTCCATTATTGTGGGAGGTGGGTCATAGAGGATCTCGGCTGTGATTTATGTCAGAGAGTGTTCTGCCTATGTTTTCCTCTAAGAGTTTTATAGCTTCTGGTCTTACATTTAGGTGTTTAATCCATTTTGAGTTTATTTTGGTTTATGATATTAGAAAGTGTTCTAGTTTCATTCTTTTACACATAGTTAATCAGTTTTCCCAGCACCACTTGTTGAAGAGACTATCTTTTCTCCATTGTATATCTGCTAACATCTTAAGCATACTTACTGCAGGGAGGGAAAAGGAGATGCTTATGTTGACTATGTAAGGTAATGGATGTGTTAATTATCATGATCTTGCTAATTATTCTACAATATACATGTATATCAAATCATCACATCATCACACCGTACATTTTAAATATACACAATTATATTTGTCAATTATTACTCAATAAAGTTTAAAAAAACAAAAAAGTGTATCAGTCAACTGCATATCTAAAAAGAAAAGGTTTAACTGAGGCATTAAGCTAAAAACCCTGATTTCTAATGCAGTTATAGCATATTTTCATGCTGCACCAAGAATAAAGAGTATTTTATTTTATTTTAAAAGGAAATAAAATTAATTAATACTTCATTAATCTTGAAAGATTATATAAATATATGTAGAAAAATCAACTGGGGGAATTAAAAATAAAATGTTTTAAGTTTTTATTTCCACTGTTTCAAATGATAGATTTTCAAGTGATAAACAACTGACCCATATCTTTGTTTCACTGACTCTTTTCCATGCCACAATAATTTAATGCTACATACTAAATCTCTCAGGCTAACCAATTAACCTGAAGTGTGAATTATAGTGCACTTTTCATAATCAATACATGTATATGCATATCAATAATAAAATAAAACTCAAATTTCATATGATGGTAACCAAACATAGTATTTATTTGGATGGCTTATTTTAAAACAGTAAACTTTTTTTTTTTATTTATCATAACACCTTTTCCTATATATCTTTTCACCTAATGATAAATTTTCAACAATATGTCTATTATCCATATGCCATAAGTTGACCTATAATAAGGTAATACATATATGTAATACATATATAAAAATATGGCCTTTGGAGTCAGGAAATTCTCAGTTTCAAATTTGACTACACCACTTGCTAGCCATGTAATTCAAAGTAAATAACTTTACACTTTTGAGTATCAGCTTCCTCACTTACAAGTAGAGATATAATATCTCAGAAGGCTTGTGTGTGTTAAATGAGATAAATTACATAAATCCATCATTTCTTACAGGGTATGGTTAAACAATAAGTAAAAAAAATATTATTATTGGTTTTTTCCCTTAATGTTCTTGTTGCTATTGTTAAAATTTTTTAAATGTAAAATATTTTTATTAATCTTAAAATCTCACTTTATGAAGACTATTTTATTCTATGTCTTCCCTCCTTTAAAATTCCTTTGGTTCTTCCTCTCTATCTCTTTTCTTCTTCTGGAGCTCTCATAATGAGTATATTGATATGTTCTATGGTATCCCATAAGTCCATTAGGCTTTCTTCACTCTATTTCATTCTTTTTACCTTTATTCCTCTGAGGAAATCATTTCCAATGATGTGTATTCAAATTCTCTGCTCCTTTCTTCTACTTTAGTCTGATGTTGAAGTCTTCTAGGAAATTTTTTCAGTTCAGTTACTGTGTTCTTTAACGTCATGCTTTCTATTTGGTACTTTCAGTATTATCCATCTCTTTGTTGAAATTCTCACTTGGTTCATGCAATGTTTTCTTGATTTTGGTAAAAATCTTTATGACAGTTACTTTGAAATATCTGTCAGATAAATCATATATTTCCATTTCATCAGAGTCAGTTTCTGGTAGTACACTAGGTACTGCTGCTGCTGCTGCTAAGTTGCTTCAGTCGTGTCCAACTCTGTGCAACCCCATAGATGGCAGAACAAAAATTAATAAGAAACCGTCACTGACCTCAAGGAATTTTTAGCGATAAGGAAAAAAGGATTATTAAATGACTGTAATGCAATAAAAGCTATCATGGAAAAGGCCTGTAAGTCACAGGAAAGGTGCCTGCAAACATATAGGTAGAGATAGTCAAACCCGCCTAAGAGGTACTGTTTCTCAGAGAAAGAAATACTGGCCTGAGTCTAAATTAACATTTTACCAACTAAACAAAGAATCTGGGACACAGAGAAAATAGCATCCACAAAAGTATGAAGGCTTGAGAGAAGTTGAACTAGGACAACTAAGTCAGACTAGAGAAGTTGGACTAGAAATTGGATAACTGGTTGGACTAGTTGATGGACTAGATAATAGTGAGCAATTAAATATGGCTTTTTCATCAAACCTATCAGAAAATTAATCTTTCCACAAACTTCTGTTGTTTAAACTACTTCATTCAACAAATACAGAATTAATTTTTGCTTAATTTTGTAAGCACTCTACCTGGTTCAATAAGAGGACATGGATTAACCATACTCAGATTCTACCCAGAAGCAGGTTATAGTCTAGAAGAAAAGAGCAACAGAAACTTTTAAAAATCATAAAAAATGTCAGGTGTCTCTCAAGAGATAAAATTAGGGTGGTGTAGATGTTTTTCCAGGAAAAATAATACTTAAATGGAAGGGCATATGGAAAGAAAACATATCAGGAATTCATAGGAAAGTTCATATTTGACCTATAGACCTTATTTCTCATAAGAAACACAGATTAGTTATCCACCAGCTTAGGAACAGGCAATGTGCATATTACATATTACATATTTTACATATTATAATGTAAATATAATGTGCACCTTACCTATTACACAACTCTGAAAGAAAGAAAATGGAAGCCTATCTAAAAGCAATAAACTTCATCCACATGAACTCAGCCCTCCATATCCATGGGTTCCACATCCCCAGATTCAATGAACCAAGGATCAAATTTTGTTTTTTTCAATTCCAAGGTGCCAGAAGGCAAAACTTGAATTTGCCACTTGCTGGTAACTACTTACATAGCATTTACACTGCATAAGATATTATTATAAGTAATCTAGAGACAATAAAGTATACAGGAGGATGTGCATAGGTTACACACAAATATTACATCATTTTATATGAAGGACTTGCACATATGTGGATTTTAGCATCCGCACGGGTCCTAGAACCAATCCTACCCAGGCACCAAAGGACAGCTATACAAGAGTCAAAGAAAGTACAGTATGTTGTTCCCAATTATGTTGACAGTGTTCAAGTCTGATTGGAAAGACAACACTACAATACTGTGTTATGGATTAAATTACATCTCCCCAAAATTTGTATATTGATGTCTTAACCCTGTGACTCTAATAAGAGACACGGTTTCTATAGAAGGAATCATGTTAAAATCAGGTCATTAGAGTAGGCCCTAGTCCAATATGACTGATATCCTTATAAAAAGGGAATATTTAGAGACAGACATGTACACACAGAGAATGCCTATGAAAATGAAGGCAGAAATCAGGATGGTATTTCTACAGACCAAGGAACACCAAAGATTGCTAGCAAACTACAGTAAGCTAGAGGAGAGACACTAAGCAGAATCTTCTTCGCAACCCTTAGAAGGAACCAACCCTGTCAACATCTCAATCTCAGACTTCTGTCCTCCAGAATTCTGAAACATTAAATTTCTGTTTTTTAAGTCAATCAGTTTATGGTTCTTTATAAAGGCAGCCCTAGAATACTAAAACAACATAGAATAAACAGAGGGGAAAATCCTACATAAACAATTTTTCAGTTGTTGGTATAAACAGCCATGGTTCTTAAAGTTCAGAGAACTTTCATAAACTAAAATGTCCCTTCAATCATGCATACCCACACATGTGCAAGTACAACATTCAAAACCCAAAATAATCAACAATTATCTTTTAAACAAAATTATGTTTAATTTCTCATTAATATTTTCAACATATTCTGAATACACACTATATGCTTACATTCCATTCAGAGTGTGAGGCTCAAGAAAGTTAACAAGATTCAGTTACTACTGTCTGGAAGTTCACAATCAAGCCCTGAGTTCCCCTATCAGAATTCTCATAGCATTTTCTGTGTATGAAGTATATTACTTTTCCTGTTTTATTCAACTGAATCTATTCTTTAACTTTTTTTTAATAGAGAAGCCTCCTCTCAGAATGACTAAGAATCATATAGTAGATATTCATTATCAATCATTTATCAAGTAGTCAAATTATATTAGTTTTACCCGAAAGAAATAATATCTAGATAAGCATTTGATAAAATATAAAGTCCTCTATAAATGTTCATTAGTACTATCATTATTTTTCTAATCATTTATGACAACAAAAACATTTATTGTGTTTCACTTTAAGTATTTCCAAGTTAATTCATTCAAATCTGATTTTTCACTCACAATTTATTTCATTATGGTAAAAAAAATTAAAAGGGTTGAATCACACTAAATGGTCATATGGAGTAAGATTCTTAAAAAAAAACCTCACCAGGCAATCTCAAAAGAAAAGGTCTTTGATACACTCACCACTTTCAAAGCAAGCATCAAAGATAAGATGTCCTTTCTTGGGCTGTCCACAGTATCCAGTTGGAAGCACCACATATTTGCTCACATTCCCTCCGATGGCATCATCATTTCCCATATCACTGCCTATTGTTCAAAAAATTGGCTCTTGTTAAGCAGAAATCAAAATGCATTTAGTAACACAAGTCCAGCAAAAATTTTATCATTACATTCCCCCTGTAATTCAGTGCTTATCCAGGCACTAAAGAAATTAACAATATATTGTGATGAAGTAGAAAGAGAACAGATTTTTAAATCAGAAAGATATGGACTCAAATCTCATCTCTACTACATATTAATTCTCCGTAACACAAGGCAATCAGCTTAATCATTTTAAGCCTCAGTTTCTCTCATCCATAAAAAGGAATGGTAAAATCCATATTTCAAAACTGTGTTATGAGAATTAGGTATGAAAAATATCTCGTATAACCAATGAAATACAAAAGATGTTCATTAAATTTCATCAATTATGTAAATAAATGGTAACATTTAACTTGTAACAAATAGCTATTTTATTGTGAATAAAGCAACAGTTCTATAATTAGTATTATAAATACATAATATACCAATACCAGAAATAATTTGAGAAACACTGACTTAGTATAAAAGCTATATTTCCTAACAGGAACTTAAATTTTTTTGTTTTAGAAGTTTCACTTCCATTTAGAATGTAGAAAGCTGGAAAGATCATCTTTTCCATCTTAGCATAAAAATCCCAGTAAAGAACAAAAAATAACTTATAAAAACCAGAGGGGTGGTACGGGGAGGGAGGTGGGAGGGGGGTTCAGGATGGGGAACACGTGTATACCCATGGAGGATTCATGTTAATGTATGGCAAAATCAATACAATACTGTAAAGTAATTAGCCTCCAATTAAAATAAATAAATTTATATTTTTTTTAAAAATCTATCAGAGAACTGAGTTGTAGGGTAACTGAAATTCTAATATCCAAGAAAAGTCAGGCTCTACCAAAAAGGGATGAGAAGCAAGCACTGACTCCTCCGTATCAGAGCACAGGAGAAAGAAATGGTGGGTCCCATACAAATGACTAAAAAGAAGTTAATTTTTAAAAAATCATTTAAGGTAAGTTTGGGGAACAAGAGAGAGTAGAACCCCTGGGAGTCACAGACACAAAAGGAAGTTCACAGCACTGGGAGACTCTCCTACACAAGCCTTCATCAAGTGTTTAGGAGAAAGATTAGAAGCAAGGCAGAAGACTAGAAAATGCCTTTCTTTGTGATTCAGACCTGCAAAGGGAGAATGGCCCGACGAATATCATTTTCCCTATAGAAAAAAGGCCCTAAGTCACTCAGATCAGATGAGGTCAGTCACTCAGTCGTGTCCGACTCTTTGAGACCCCATGAATCATAGCACGCCAGGAGGCCTAAGTCACTAGGGAAGAACAACAAACTTTGTAACCCCCGTGCTCAAGTGAGACTCATTGTAAGAGGAGAAGTATTAAAAGGAAAAAAATTCTCTACATTTAAGGGAAGAGCAGCAAACCGTCCTGGGACTAAGATAATATATCAATATTGTTGAAGGGCTCAAACCTTGGAGGAGGAGTAAAAATCATTCACAAAGCATATCAAAGATTCAGGGTAGAATTAAAAGTGGAGAATGAAACTAAACCGAGCTTAATGCCTGACTAAGACAGAAGTCACTCACCGAGAGCCAGACATCCTGGACTGTGAAGTCAAGCGGGCCTTAGGAAGCATTACTAAAAATAAAGCTAGTAGAGGTGATGGAAATCCAGCTGAGCTACTTCAAATCCTAAAAGATGATGCTGTTAAAGTGCTGCATTCAATACACCAGCAAATTTGGAAAACTCACCAGTGGTCACAGGACTGAAAAAGGTCCATTTTCATTCCAATCCCAAATAAAGACAATGTCAAAAAATGTTCAAAGTACTGTACAGTTGTACTCATTTCACTATCAACAATATGCTACATACAGAACAACTCTTCTCAGAGTTAAATGATAAGCAGCGCCAAACTGAGACACCTGAAAAAGGGGGGAAAACTAGGTGAGCCTAACGATAATACTAGCTTTTAGATTAGTGATACTTTCTGATCTATTGTACAGGGAGAAGAGGGTTCCCAAGTACAACAGGGTGATTTAGTGTGTTGAAAAGACAGAAGTAAGAGTTTGGAGAGGGATGAGGAAAGTCTGAAGGTTAGACTATTGAAGGGGAGACTGCTATGAGAGTCAGAGCATCTAAAATGTATAAAAATCTGTTTAAGACTGTCTGAATGCTAAGCCATATAGAATAAAATTCCATGAGACCAGTCAAAGAATGACCAGGAAGTTGTAATTTCCAAGGTGCACAGTGCTGGGAAACATTCAACATGCAACCATCCACAGTGAAGAATCCATGTTGAAAATTTAGGAGATTAAGTAGAGATTCCAGAAATGTACTAGCCATGAACAACTGGAAAATGAAATTTGAAACACCATACCACTTACAATACCATCAAAAACACAAAATAACAAGGCTTAAATTTAACAAATTATATATAAGAACTGTATATTGAAAAATAAAAAAATAAAAATTGTTGATACATATTAAGGAAGACCCAATTAAATATCAAGATATACCATGTTCATGGATTAGAGAACTCATTATTATTAAAGTGACAACTTTCCAAAAACTGATCTCTAGATTAAATGCAATACCAATCAAAATCTCAGCAGGACTTATTCCAAGAAATCAACAAACTGACTCTAAAATTTATATGGAAACTCAAAGGGCCTGAAATACTGAATACAATTATCAAAAATAAGAGTTGAAGAACTTACATGAGAATAAGACTTACAGGAAAGTCATATAAATAAGTGGATCAGATTACAGAGTGAAGAAATACATCCATATACATTTGGTCAATTAAGTTTGAACAAAGGTGCAAGGATAATTTAATATAGAAAAAACAACTTGTAAAACAAATAGTGCTGGAAGAACTCGACAACTTTTCAGGAAAAAAAAATGAACCTCATATGTATGTGATGGTGGTGGGTTTATATTATATATTTTCCAAACTCACTAAATTTCATAGGTAAAACAGGTACATTTTTGTTATGGGTAAACTTATCTCAAAACAATTATTTTTAAATGTTAAAAAGTGAAAGAGCAAGAATTGATTTTCATATCACAGAATCAATCCATATATATATATATATATATATATATATATATATATATATATGGACAGAGATATTATACAAATACATATTTATATATAGATGTTACACATATATGTAAAGTAAAATTATCCTATGACTAATATCTCTCAAACCCAATTCTCAGTCCCTAGATTAAAATGTTCTTAACCACTTCAGTTTTTAGTTTCTCAGATATTATTCTACACAATATCTTTATTTTTCTATTATTTTAGTTTATCAACATCAAATGGTATCTATCAAAATTCTTATATGAAAGATAAAGAAATAGTTTATGTACATGATTATCCCCTTTTCTAAAAAGAGAATTTCATTTTATTTTTAAATATACATTGTATTATTCTTATTTTAATTATTCATTTGAGGTGGATATCGTTGTGAGCAGTATACCTAGGAGGCATTTTAGAAATTTGTTAAGGCATTTTTGTTTGTTTTCATAAGGATGAAAGAGCACTGATGGCACCTGAGTAGTAGAGACGAGGAATGCTACACGTAGTACAAAGTAGAGAAAAGTCCAGTATGACTTCCAAGTGTCAGATATACTCACATGTTCATGCACACAGATATGTTCTTGTTCAATCATTCAGTCGTATCCAACTCTTTGTGACCCCATGGAATATAGCAGGCCAGGCTTCCCTGTCCTTTGTCATATCCCAGAGCTTGCTCAAACGCATGTCCATTGAGTCAATGATGTCATCCAACCATCTCATCCTCTGTCATCCCCTTCTCCTCCTGCCTTCAATCTTTCCCAGCATCAGAGTCTTTTCCAATAAGTAGGTTCTTTGCATCAGGTGGCCAAAGGATTGGAGCTACAACTTCAGCATCAGTCCTTCCAAGGAATATTCAGGACTGATTTCCTTTAGAATTCACCGGTTTGATTTCCGTGCAGTCCAAGGGACTCCCAAGAGTCTTCTCCAACACCACAGTTCAAAAGCGTCAATTATTCAATGTCCAGCCTTCTTTATGGTCCAACTCTCACATCCATACATGCTGTTGCTGCTGCTAAGTTGCTTCAGTCGTGTCCGACTCTGTGTGACCCCATACACGGCAGCCTACCAGGTTCCCCCATCCATGGGATTTTCCAGGCAAGAGTACTGGAGTGGGGTGCCATTGTCTTCACCACATCCATACATGACTATTGGAAAAACCACAGCTTAGACTATACAGATCTTTGTCCTCAAAGTAATGTCGCTGCTTTTTAACATGCTGTCTAGGTTTGTCATAGTTTTTGTTTCAAGGACCAAGTGTCTTTTAATTTCATGGCTGCAGTCACCATCTGCAGTGATTTTGGAGCCCAAGAAAATAAAGTTGGTCTCTAATTCCATTGTTTCCCCATCGATTTGCCATGAAGTGATGGGACCGGATGCCATGATCTTCGTTTTTTGAATGTTGACTTTTAAGGCAGCATTTTCACTCTTCTCATGTACCTTCCTCAAGAGGCTCTTTAGTTCCCCTTCACTTTCTACCATAATGGTAGTGTCAACTGCATATCTGAGGTTATTGATATTTCTCCCAGCAATCTTGATTCTAGCTTGTGCTTCATCCAGCCCAGCATTTTGCATGATGTACTCTGCATAGAAGTTAAATGAGCAGGATGAGAATATACAGCCATGATGTACTGCTTTCCCAATTTGGAACCAGTCTGTTGTTCCATGTCCAGTTCTAACTGTTGCTTTCTTGACCTGCATACAGGTTTCTCAGGAGGCAGGTAAGATGGTCTGCTATTCCCATCTCTTTCCACACTTTGTTGTGATCCACACAGTCAAAGGCTTTGGCATAGTCAGTAAAGCAGAAGTAGATGTTTTTCTGGAATTCTCTTGCTTTTTGTATGCTATAACGGATATTGGCAATTTGATGTCTGGTTCCTCTGCCTTTTCTAAATCCAGCTTGAACAACTGGAAGTTCTTGGTTCATATACTGTTGAAGCCTAGCTTGGAGAATTTTAAGCATTACTTTGCTAGTGTGTGAGATGAGTGCAGTTGGGCAGTAGTTTGAACATTCTTTGGCATTGACTTTCTTTGGGATTGGAATGAAAACTGACCTTTCCAGTCCCGTGCCCACTGCTGAGTTTTCCAAATTTGCTGACATAGTGAGTGCAGCATTTTCACAGCATCATATTTTAGAATTTGAAATAGTTCAACTGGAATTCCATCACCTCCAATAGCTTTGATCATAGTGATGCTTCACAAGGCCTACTTGACCACATTCCAGGATATCTGGCTCTAGGTAAGTGATCACACCATTGTGGTTATTTGGGTCATTAAGATCTTTTTTGTATAGTTCTTCTGTGTATTCTTGCCACCTCTTAATATTTTCTGCTTCTATTAGGTCCTTGCTGTTTCTGTCCTTTATCGTATCCATCTTTACATGAAATGTTCCCTTGGTATCTCTAATTTTCTTGAAGAGACCTCTAGTCTTTCCCATTCTATTGTTTTCCTCTATTTCTTTGCATTGATCACTGAGGAAGGCTTTCTTATCTCTCCTTGCTATTCTTTGGAACTCTGCATTCAGATAGGTATATCTTTCCTTTTCTCCTTTGCCTTTCGCTTCTCTTCTTTTCTCAGCTATCTGTAAGGCCTCCTCAGACAACCATTTTGCTTTTTTGCATTTCTTTTTCTTGGAGATGGTTCGATCACCTCCTCCTATACAATGTTACGAACCTCTGTCCATAGTTCTTCAGGAACTCTGTCTATCAGATCTAATCCTTTGAATCTATTTGTCATTTTCACTGTATAATCATAAGGGATTTGACTCCCTTATGTACACAAATATTCATGCATGCAAAATCTTATAATTATGTGAGCTTAGAATCTGTTTCACACGTGGAAAGTATTTTGCATGGCTTTAATAAACACTGATTTTTCCAAAGATGCAACTAACATGTAAATCAAGGAAAGATTATAATTGGTTTGTTTATAATTTTATCCAGAAGTATCATCATTTTAGAAAATCATGTCACCAACAGCATTATCACTCACTTCATTATGTTTTCCACATCCCTGTTTTTCCTTGTAGAAAACTCCTACTCATCCTGTAGACCTACATGAAATGTTATCTATTCTGGGAAGTCTTACCTGATTTCCCAAGCACTGACAGTCAGTGTTCCTCTACATTGCCACAACATCTTGTTTATTCCTTAAAACATATTTACCTTTTTATTACTGATTTGTTGTATGTTTATTTTTTGTGTCTTTTCACTCTGAGTATGGTGTCTCATTAGAAGAATCTAATGTCTTTTATTTTTATCACCACTTTCTCTCTCCATCCTAGGTATGACACAATGCTTGGCGCAATGTCAGTAATCTATAAATACTCACTAATTTACTGAAATAAAGAAGAGTTTTAAGAGCTGAAATTTATGTGAATATTGGTTTTTGTTTGTCTATTGACAACACAGAGGGTATGCAATATATTTTAAATTCATCAAAAGAACAGACAGAATTTTTACATCTACATTTTACCAAGATAAAAAGTTATAAAATAATGAAATCAAATAGTTAAAGAAAGGGAAACACCTTAGAATATGCATATACTGACATAAAGACAGAAAGACCAGGGTAGGGGGATACTATAGTCTGTGATGTTAATACAACATAATGCTTGATCATTTACATGCACAACGTGAGAAATGCAAAGTTATTATTCTCAGAGAAATTATATCTCAGTTATACATGTATATTAAACCATTAACAAAGAATGGCATTTACCGTAGTATAAAATAATCCAAGGTAGCGTGGATTAATGAAATAACTGTTCTTATTGAGTAACTGCTAATTTCTTGACCTTATTTTAAAATATCCCTATATTTAGTGACAGAAGTATGAATTAATAGTAAGAGTTTGGATCTCAAAATCACATAGAGCTGAGAGTGAATCCATCTAACTCAGATATATATGCAGTAATTTAATATAACCTCTCTAAGTCTTTCACTTAGAGTTTGGTTATGTTGTTCTGAAGGGTACAGAAAAAATATGTAAATCACATAGAACATAGCATTTACTCAATAAGCAGTTAGTTATAATTATTATCCTCATTATCATTATTATCCTCATTATTAATAAGACACCTGTATCTTGAAAGAAATGTATTTAACTAAAGAATAAAAGAGTCAACTCTATAAAGTATAATGGAGGATTCAGAAAAGGAAAGGCATAATTTAAATAGAAATTCAGAAAGAATGTCTTACCAAAAACCTACTCTTTGAAGTAAACATTGAATGTTGTAGCATCCAGTTAAATTATAGAGTATAAAACACTCTTATTATAGTGTGTAAAATATTTGTGTCCAAACATAGAGACAGAATAATACAATGAAGTTTTTCAATTTAAGGAAGTTAGAGACAAAGAGAAAATAAAATAAGTTGTGGTTTATCTTTAATGAAACATCTAATCCTATTAATATTATTATTTACATGCTTTTAAAAATACTACATGGATAACAAATATTTAGCAATAAAAAATATGAGCACATTTTGTGGAAGGAAAAAGATATATCTAAAGAGGTACCTGATGAAATGATATTATAATTACATCTTATTTTATTCTAATAAATAGGCCTGCCAAGGCGCTAGAAATAAACTTTTGGGCTACATAGACTTTTTGACATTTAAGTGGGTTATACTGATGATGGATATGACAAAGGCTCAATTTGTTTTATTTCTACATGGAAAACTACTTTACACAAAAGTTACAAGCAATTCATATTGGTCAAAAATGAGGAAAACAGCGTATTAATTAAAACTGACCTTTATATAGAACATGAATTCCACCTCTCAGGTACAAACACCTTGGAAGAAGTAACAAACTACCTCCATGTATAAGTGATATGCAGTTAAAGGGATCTGTCAAAAGTTCCATTATAAAGCAACATTTCCAAGGCTTCATAATTTTGAGAGAAAATTACACTGAAGATGAGACCTAACCCACAAATCCTGAGCCAAAAAAATAAATCTAAAATTCCTACCTGAGGGCATTTTAGGAAAGAGAACCTATTCATTTGGGGACTTTTATCTCAGTGAACTAGTACCCGCTACATAACTTGTTTTGAGAAAGTTAATTTTTAGGTAGGTTGATAAGAAGTCTGGGGTCGAGGAGGACAAGGAGGAGGAAGAGGAGAAAGGGGTCTGGGGTTCTCAAGGAGGAGAAAAAGACAAACATTTTTTTTTTTTCTACATTCCTGCATCTTAGTCACATAAAATGTTTTTTCTTTAAGCTAATGATTACACAACAAAACAATTCATCTGGCTCAAGGGTATGTTCTTCCTTAAACTCCATACCAATGATTACATAACAACAATGTATCCTGCTTGAGGATATGTTTCTCCTTCTTAAGGACCTTCTGACTAATCCTGGCACCTTCAGGTGTATGTTGTGGGAGCGAATCTGGTAAGACCTTTACAACCTTGAGATGTTCTTGTGATTTATTGTTAATAGCCAATTGAAAAAGTATATAGCTCCCTTGCTAAAACTAGTGACAGGGCACTCTCTATCTCCCTTCTGAGGTCTATGTCAGAAGCTTTCTTTGTCCTTTTTCACTATAATAAAACTTCTGCCACACAAAAGCTCTGAGTGATCAAGCCTGGTCCCTGATCCCAAAGCTAAATCTTCTTCAGAGATCATCAATCAACCATAAGCTATCACTTCCCAGCATTTTACAAAATATACCATGTTTGTTCTCATTGAAAATATACTTACAAGAGATACTTCAAGGACTCAAAAAACAAAAACGTAAAAAAAATTTTTCCTAAATACACATATCCTAATCCTTTCTAGACATATGTATTAATATCTACAATACAAATATGATGTCTAGATTTGTTAAGCTACAATCAATCATAGGGGCTTCCCTGGTGGCTCAGATGGTAAAGAATCTGCCTGCAATGCTGGAGGCCTGGGTTTGATCCCTGGTTGGGAAGATCCCCTGGAGAAGAGAAACGCTACCCACTCCAGTATTCTGGCCTGGAGAATTTCACGGACTGTATGGTCCCTGGGGTCGCAGAGAGCCAGACACAACTGTGCTATTTTGAAAAAAAAAAAATCAATCATAGGGTATTTTAAATACTATTCATGTATTGAAGAACTATTTTTGTACCCACTCTATCTTGTGCCAAGAACTAAGGAGAATATATAAGAAAAATAAGCTGTAAATCAGTCCATCAATCCATAAAAGATTAAGGATATACTAATAACAACACTCTCAAAAAACTGACTATCTAGTTAAGGACTATACTCAAGGTAATAAGATATATAATGAAAAACAAATGTTCTATTTCTGTAAGAAAGAAAAATAATCAGTACAGACAGCATAGTTAGGCACCATGGGATTTGGAAAAATATGAACTTAAAGGCTGAATCGTTGCTTGGTCACTTTTTAAGTGTATGACCACGGATGAGGCCCAATTCAGCAAGCTGTGGTCTTTTCTCTTTTCATTCTACAGCCTTTCAAAAGAAATGGCTGGCCCATTTTCTCTGAAATAGTAATTTGCATCCAATTCCTCAACATTTTGCAGTAAACGATCTCCCTCCCCCGCTCTTACCAGGATTCTACTGATACCTTTTCTATTTTGTATTACAGCTAACTGCATATGCCTTAACATCCACTTCCCAAAGTGAAGTGTGAAAGTCACTCAGTCATGTCCAACTCTTTGTGACCGCATGGACTTGGAATTCTCCGAGCCAGAACACTGGAATGGGTAGCCTTTCCCTTCTCCAGGGGATCTTCCCAACCCAGGGATCAAACCCAGGTCTCCTGCACTGCAGGCAGATTTTTTACCAGCTAAGACACAAGGGAAGCCCCAACCAGTTACTTAAACACTAACTTTCCACTTATCTGTTAGTCATAATGCAGATTACTGTATACTTTTTGATTGCAATTAATATAGATAGCTGCATTCACTGTAAAACAAAAAATGTCTGACATAGAGCAATTTTAATAGTTATCAAATTGAAAATTCAATTGAAAAAGAATTTTCAAAAATGTATTCTATTCTATAGTACGTGGGAGCCATTTTTCATTGATTCCTAGCCTACTGATATAGAATTATTAGTTTATTTAACAAAGAATTTTTTTTTACTCCTGTGCACCTACTATGTTATGTTTTAGTAACATTAAAAATCTTAAAACTTCCTGTCCATCAAGGATATTAGTGGGAGAGGCAAATGAGTAAACCATAATAGTATAATGTAATAAATATTAGAAATGTGAGGTAACCTCAAGGTATCCCACAAGAGCATAAAGAAGTAACATCTAAACTTTTCTCACAGAAGGCTTCCTGAACAACCTTAAAAATATATGTAAAAATTAGCGAAATAAAGAAGTTACAAAAAGATAATGTATAGAGGAACAAGATGAGAGTCTGGAAAGGGAGACAGGAAATAGATCATGGAAGGCCTTCAGCACCAAAGAAAGTTAGATTTTATCCTAGAACAGTAAAACCCTGCCCCTGAAGGATATGAAGCAGAGCAGGATACAGCCTAGCCTCAAGGCTCAGAGCTTAGAGCATTTTCACAGAGATAAAGGAGAGAGCTGTCTCTATGGTGCTATTTTGAGCATAGAAGGTTAAGTGATGGTAACCTGAATGAGGTAGGTGGCGGGCTGAAGGAGCAAGGAGTCTGGGATGCAGACTTGGAGTCCATTCTCACTCTACACAAACTGCACTGTTTTTGGAAAGCATGATGATAGATCAGCCTTTGGAGAATTTACATATGTAATCTTGTCAAGCTCTACAACTGTATTCTGGTTCCCAAATTAGACTTGTACTTCAAAATGAAATTTTAATTTACATGCTAAAAACAGAACCCTTAAAAACAACATCTGGCTGGTGTTCCTAATCTATTTCTGCCACATTCAATATTCAAAGAATACCAGCTCAGTATTCTCCAAACCATGGCCTAGAAAAGCTTCCTGGTGGTTTTCAATCTACCTTCAGCAATCACTGGGTGTCCACTCTGTGCCTGATACTGTGATAGATGCTGGAGATCTAGAAATTAATAAGACATAGGATATCCTTCAAGAAGTATAAAGGGAATTAGGAAAATAAAAAAGCATTTTACACTCTCTAACACAACATTGTAGACAAACACAACATTGTAGAATAGAAACTTAAAGAAAGAGGTTTATAAATCCACTGTGTTGGAAAAGAATCCAGAAAGTTTTCTAGAGAAAAGGTAACAAGCGATACTCGAACTGAGTCTCAAGTAGGTGTCTATTAGGCAGCCAAGTTATGACGCTCCAATTCTGGAAAGGACAGATTATTCTGAAATAAAAGGTCTGTAGATTTTAAAAGAACAACATGGAGAGTTACACAGAAATCAGACTAGAAAGAAGCCTATATGTTTATTAAGAAATGGGTACCTTATCCCATAAACAATTGAAAGTATTAATGGATCTTAAGCAGTGAAACTACAGGATGTGCTTTGTATAACAGAAAGACCCCTCTGGCAGTAGTGTGGACAATGGATTAGAAAGGAATGAGATTGCACAGAAACTGCAGGTAGGAGGCTACACAACAAACTACATTTGAAATGATGCAGATCTGAACTAATGTGAAAACAGTGGTGATGGAGAGTTACATGAGAATGAGGGATATCCACAGGCTTGCTGAGTAATTAGATGATATAGTCCCATACTTCTTGTATCCCATTCTTGAGAGTACAGGCTTGCTGAGTAATTAGATGATATAGTCCCAATACTTCTTGTATCCCATTCTTGAGAGTACATTTCCCCTGTAAATGGATCAATGATAATAAGTGAATATAAGAGAAAAGATTATAAAAATCAAGAAACAACTTTCAAATTTGGCAACATTAAATTCTCACATCTCCCAGGAATAATTGATTACTCAAAGAGGTTCTAAGATTTTATTCAAGAGAAAATAAGAGCCAGAAAAGATGGCAGAAGAGAAGGATGTGGAGTTTATCTCCTCCCACAAATACATAAAAAATACATCTACACGTGGGACAATTTTCACAGAGTACCTGCTGAATGCTGGTAGAGATCTCATAATACCAAAATTGCAAGAAAAAAATCACCACATAACCAGGAGGATAAAAGAAAAAATGGAAATCAGGATGGGGCCTGCATCCCTGGGAGGGAGCTGTGAAAAAGTTCCCTCAAACCGGGAAAACTTTTCATCAGCATGGAGATCAGCTAGGACAGAAAAAGAGCTTCAGAGGCTCAGAGGAGAGCAGAGCAGCTGGCTCTTAGCAGTCAGAACAGAGAGACCAGCACAGAGGGTCCTGGGCACCTTCCTACACTCCCCAGACACAAGTCTACTGGTGTGCCTGGCATAGCTGAGTGCTGAAATTCAGGCTTCAGACAACAGACCTAGACAAAGGACTGCGGTTAGCTATGCAGAGACAACCTGAAGGGGTTGGAGTGAGGTCCAAGCCATAACCAGGGATGTGTGCAGGAAGGAGCCCAATTCTGACATTAAAACTCCACTGTTAACGAAAGGAGGGATGGGGCCCCTGCCACAGCAGCCTCTTGCACAGCATGCTCACAGAGGCAGGGCTCCATCTCTTTGCCCACATTCAAAGGCAAGGCTGAAATCTGAGCCACTCCCCAGGTACTACACATTGGAAGCAGGGCTGAAATCTGAGCGTTCCAGCAGCTACAGCTTTGTAAACTCAGTGCCTGTGGGAGTGTTTTACAGGTGCTCCTGTTGCTGGGGCAGGTCCAGCAATAGTGTCTGCTGCCTTTGCTATAGGAGCACACAGACGGGAGGAAAGGGTCTGGGCTGACGAAGCGGCTCCCATGGCAGACCCAGGAACGTGACTAATGGATGTCCCAAATCCTGACCTCAGCCATTTTGTGCAACCAGATTTGCACTAGAGATTTTGTAAGCACAGTGCCCAAGGGATACCTGGGCCAATTGTCTGAATTCCCACAGCTGAGGAGGAGTCGAGGGCAGTGTCAAAAGCATTGTACTTTGTGAGCCCACACAACAGGTGACAGGTGATACCAGAGTGCACTTCCTGATGGACAGCTCCTGTGAAGGAGTACTCAGTGGCTCCTCTCCCAGCGGAAGCCCCACCCATCTCACACTGCAGTTTAGAAACAGATCTGAGAGTGTCTACTCCAAACCTGGGGAGCAGGCCCTGACCCCAACAGCAATGTGACAACCACAGAGCAAAGAGAAGGACCCTCAATGTCCAGCACAGGCTCTGACCACCACAAAACCAGTTACACCCACTATTATGAAAAGGAAAGTACACTTTTAAGAAAGACATAGCAGGTATCCATACTAAACATCCCTCACAACAAAAATATTAGACTCACACAGGCTACACAGGGACACTTCCACATAAAAACACCCTGCTAAGATGACAGGAGACAACTGTTTCTCCTAAACTCACAAAGTCAGAGAAATACAAGTAAAATAAAGAAGCAGAGAAGCCACTCCCAAATAAAAGACCAAGAGAATTCCCCTGAAAGAATAAATGATGAAACAGACCTCTCCAGTCTAATAGACACTAAATTCAAAAAGGATGCAATGAAAATATTGAAGGGATTAAGAATGGCTACTAACAGAAATACAAATTACTTAAAAAGGAACTAGAAATTATAAGGAGGAGCCAAGAAAAATTAGAAAATTCATTTCCTGAGACAAAAGCTGAACTAAAGGCAACAAGTAGCAGAATTAATAACACAGAAGAAAGATAAGTGATCTGGAAGATAGAATAATGGAAATTATCCAATCGAGGCAGCAGAAAGACAAATTAAAAAAAAAAAATGAAAGCAACAGATGACGCCTTTGAGATAATATAAAGTGTTCCAATCCACACTTAATAGGGATCTCAGAAGGAAAAGAAAGAGGGGACCAAAAATGTATTTGAAGAAATTATGGCTGAAAAATTCCCAAACCCAAAGAAGGAAACAAATGATCCAAATGAAACAAAGAACAGAGGATCCCAAAGAATATGAACCCAAACAGACCTATGCCAAGACATATTTAAAATGGCAAAAGTTAAAGATAAGGAGAGGATAATAAAGGCAGCAAGAGTAAAGCAAAGAGTTAATTACAAGGCTATTAGCTGATTTCTCTACAGAAACAGCCCAGAAGGGAGTGGCAAGATATATTCAAACTCTTAAAAGGAAAACACTTGCAACCTAGGATACTTTACCCAGCAAGATTATAATTTAAAATAGAAGGATAATGAAGAATTTCTCTGAAAAGCAAAAACTAAAAGAATTCAGCAATATTAAACCTATTCTTAAATATATATATATATATATATATATATATATATATATATATATATATAAAGCTATTCTCTAAATAGTAAAGCAGCAAGACTCTAGAGGAAGAGAAAATCACAACCAGAAAGTAAATCACTTAAATAAGTCAGCACATTGATTTTTTTAAAAAATAAAATTATAAAAGCAAACTGAATCCAACAACACATAAAAAAGATCATACACCACAGTCAAGTTGGATAAATCCCAGGGTCATAAGAACAGTCCACACATGCAAATCAATCATTGTGATAACTATATCAACAAACGAAAAGACAAAAACTATATGATCATTTCAAAAGATGCAGAAAAACTACTTGATAAAATTGAAGACCCATTCAAGATAAAACCTCTTATCAATGTGGATATAGAGGAAACATACATGCATGCATGCTAAGCCAATTCAGTTGTGTACAACTCTTTGCAACCCTATAGTCTGTAATCCATCAGGTTCCTCTATCCATGGGATTCTTCAGGCAAGAATACTCAAGCGGGTTGCCTTGCCCTCCTCCAGGGGATCTTCCGGACCCAGGGATCGAACCCATGTCTCCTGCAGCTCCTGCACAGCAGGCAAATTCTTTGCCACTGAGCCACTGGGGAAGCCCATAGAGGAAATATAACATAATAAAAGTTATTTATGACAAACTCAAAGGCAACATAATACTCAATGGTGAAAAGCTGAAAGCTTTCCTACTAAAATCTGGAACAAGACAACAATACCCTCTCTTGCCACTTTTATTCAACACAGTATTGGAAATCCCAGCCACAGTAATCAAATAAGAAAAAGAAATAAAAGGCATCCAAATTGTAAGAGAAAAGGTAAAACTGTCATTATATGCAGATGATATGATAGTACATATAAGAAGCCCTAAGGACTCCAAACAAAAACTACTAGTAATGATAAACATATTCAGTAAGGTAGCAGGATACAAAATTAACATACAGAAATCAGTCACCTTTTTTTTTTTAACACTAACAATGACAAATCAGAAAGGGAAAGTAAAAAAAAAGAAATCCTTTTAAAATTGCATCCCCCCAAAAAACTTAGAAATAAAACTGACCAAGGAGATGACTTATATTCTGAGAACTATAAAACATTGACAAAGTAAATTGAAGATGATTTAAAGAAATGGAAATATATACCATGCTCTTGGATTAGAAGAATTGATATTGTTAAAATGGCCATACTCTCCAAAGTAATTTACAGCCTTAATGTGATTCCTGTCAAATTACCCATGACATTTCTCACACTAAAACAAATAAACCTAAAATTTATATGAAACCATAAGCAAAATGACGATAAAAGACCCACAGTTACCAAAGCTATGCTAAGGAAAAAGACAAATCAGAAGGTATAACTCTCCCAGACTTCAGGTAATACAAAAAGCTAGTTAACAAAACAGCATGGTATTTGCACGAAAATAGACATACAGATCAATGAAAGAGAATAGACAGCCCAGAAATAAACCCACACACCTACAGTCAATTAATCTTTGACAAAGGAGGCAAGAATATACAATGGAGAAAAGACAGTCTCTCTAGCAAGTGGTATAGGGACCACTAGACAGCTGCATGTAAATCAATGAAATCAGAACACACCTTCATACCATACACAAAAATACCACACACTCAAAAAATACCATACACTCAAAATGGCTTAAAGACTTAAATATAAGACATGGCACTATAAAACTACTAGAAGAGAATAAGCAAAACATTCTCAGATATCAATCATACCAATGTTTTCTTAGCTCAATCTCCCAAGGCAATAGAAATAAAAAGAAAAATAAACAAATGGGACTTAATCAAATTTACAAGCTTTTGCAAAGCAAAAGAAACCATAAGAAAAATGAGAGGACATCCTACAGACTGAGAGACAATATTTATAAATTATGTGACTGACAAGGGCTTAAATTCCAAAATATGCAAACAGCTCATACAACTCAGCAACAACAATAAAAAATAACCCAATCAAAAAAAAAGGCAGAAGACCTCAATGGACATTTCTCCAAGAAGACATACAGATGTCCAACAAGCATATGAAAAGATGTTCAACATCACTAAATATTAGAGAAATGCAAACAAAACCATAAAAGAGGTACCACCTCACACCAGACAGAATGGTCATTATCAAAAAGTCTACAAATAACAAGTGCTGGAGAAAATGTGGAGAAAAGGGAACCTCCTACACTATTAGTGGGAATGTAAATTGGTGTGGCCACTATGGAAAAAAGTATGGAGGTTCCTTAAAAAAACTAAAAACAGAGCGTCTTATGATCCAGCAATCCCACTCCTAGAGATGGAAGCAACTTAAATGTTCATCGACAGATGAACAATAAAGATGTGGTATATATACATAATGCTACTCAGCCAGAAAAAAGAATGAAATAATGCCATTTGCAGCAACATAGATGGACCTAGAAATTATCACACTAAGTGAAGGAAGTCAGAAAGAGAAAGAGAAAGACAGATACTATATGATACCACTTCTATGTGGAATCTAAAATATGACACGAATGAATTAATTTATGAAACAGAAAGACTTGAAGAGATAGAAAACAAATTTACAGTTACCAAAGGGGAAAGACGATAGAGGAAGGATAAATTGCAGATAAATTTGGGATTAGTAGATACAAACTACTGTATATAAAATAGAAATACAACAGGTCCTAGTGTATAGCAGAGGAATTACATTCAATATCCTATAGTAAACCACAATGGAAAATATATATATATACACATAATTAAATTATTTTGAGTATACCAAAACTAACACAACACAGTACATCAACTATACTTCAATTAAAAAATGAGAGCAAGACTTAGCGAGAACAAATGTTTATGACATATTTTTTCCAGAAATTTCAAAGATAAGAGAACTAGCTACAAACATAGATATTATATTTGAATGATTTTCATAAGCAAAGTTGTTAGGCCAAAATTAAGACAAACATAGAGCCCTGCAGGGTTTTCCCGGTAGCTCAGTGGTAAAGAATCCGCCTGCCAATCCAGGAGACATGGGTTTGATCTCTGAGTTGGGAAGATCCCGTGGAGAAGGAAATGGCAACCCACTCCAATATTCTTGCCTGGGAAATCCCATGGACAGAGAAGCCAGGTGGGCTATAGTCCATGGAGTCACAAAAAGAGTCAGACAGGACTTAGCAACAAAAACGAGAACCTTGCACTTAGTTTGCAGGGAAAAAAAATCTGTTATACCAATGCAGATCTAGCCTACTGGAAGCAAATGTTTTAAAATTTTTCAAAGCTTTGGTTAATCAATATTTCCAAAAAGTCAACACAATCATGACAACACTGATAGAAGCTATCCTGATCGCATAAAAGAATAAGTTTTAATCAACCATATACTGATCAGATGAAACAATTTGGTCTATTTCAGGCACACATTTTAAGAGGGGCACAAATCAGAGTGTTTTTATTGAAAGAGAAACTTGACCTTGCTGAGTCATCTGAGATCCATATCCAAAGAAAAGAAGCTGGAAAAAAAAAAAACAGTAACAATAACAAATTCACCTTTATGTCCACAACATAGTAGAAACTCCCAATGTTTAATAAACAAATAAAAATGAAAATCTCAAAGAATATATTACAAATCTCTCAAAATCTGAATAGTTCTTAACAAGTGGGAAAAAAAAAAAGATTAGACTCTCAGATTTGCGTTGTTAGACTGGACTAAAACTAACATTGGGTAGATTTTGGCCCAAAATATGGTGGGGATGGGGGGGAAACACCTAACAAACATAACATTCCAACCATGAAATAAGCTGTTTCAGAAAAATGGTCTCCATTTCATGACAGATTTAAAGCAGAGGCTAAATGTCTTTCCTCGGGCTTTCTGTAAAAATAGATCTTCCTTAAAGGAAACTAGACAAGATGGTCTCTAAGTATCCCTAAAGTGTACAATTCAAACAACTTATTAAGCATCTACCACATGTGCAGACAGTAAGAAATACCAAGAAATAAATGAAATAAATGAAGTGTAATGTATTATTTCTGTTCTCAATAAGCTTATCCTAAAGTTAAGAAGATTCAATTAATACATGTGAAATAATTAATAATTATTATTATTAATTATTATCACAATTATATGTGACACAAACTGTATACTGTATAAGATAAAAGAAGGTAGGGGTTGGAAAGAGAACTTACTGGTAAGATCTCTTTTAGTTGGTGAGATGCAAGTTAGTCCTTACAGGATGAACAACTTCTGGTTTTAAATTTTTCATCAGCTAACAAATCAGACATGGAGTATCTCTTCGCGGCTGCTCTAGCAAAGTGCAGCCGCTGTATTATAGGGGACTAGAATGCAAAAGTAGAAAGTCAAGAAACACCTGGGGTAACAGGCAAATTTGGCCTTGGAATACAGAATGAAGAAGGGCAGAGGCTAATAGAGCTTTGCCAAGAAAATGCACTGGTCATAGCAAACACCCTCTTCCAACAACACAAGAGAAGACTCTACACACGGACATCTCAGATGGTCAACACTGAAATCAGATTGATTATATTCTTTGCAGCCAAAGATGGAGAAGATCTATACAGTCAGCAAAAACAAGACCAGGAGCTGACTGTGGCTCAGATCATGAACTCCCTATTGCCAAATTCAGACTTAAATTGAAGAAAGTAGGGAAAACCACTAGACCGTTCAGGTATGACCTAAATCAAATCCCTTATGATTATACATGGAAGTGAGAAATAGATTTAAGGGGCTAGATCTGATAGATAGAGTGCCTGATGAACTATGGACGGAGGTTCGTGACGTTCTACAGGAGACAGGGATCAATACCAATCCCATGGAAAAGAAATGCAAAAAAGAAAAATGGCTCTCTGGGGAGGCCTTACAAATAGCTGTGAAAAGAAGAGAAGCAAAAGGCAAAGGAGAAACGGAAAGATATAAGTATCTGAATGCAGACTTCCAAAGAAGAGCAAGGAGAGATAATAAAGCTTTCCTCAGCAATCAATGCAAAGAAATAGAGGAAAACAACAGAATGGGAAAGACTAGAGATCTCTTCAAGAAAATTAGAGATACCAAGGGAACATTTCATGCAAAGATGGGCTCAATAAAGGACAGAAATAGTATGGACTTAACAGAAGCAGAAGATATTAAGAAGAGGTGGCAAGAATACACAGAACTGTACAAAAAAGAGCTTCACGATCCAGATAATCATGATGGTGTGATCACTCACCTAGAGCCAGACATCCTAGAATGTGAAGTCAAGTGGGCCTTAGTAAGCATCACTATGAACAAAGCTAGTGGAGGTGATGGAATTCCAGTTGAGCTATTTCAAATTCTGAAAGATGATGCTGTGAAAGTGCTGCACTCAATATGCCAGCAAATTGGGAAAACTCAGCAGTGACCACAGGACTGGAAAAGGTCAGTTTTCATTCCAATCCCAAAGAAAGGCAATGCAAAAGAATGCTCAAACTACCGCACAATTCCACTCATCTCACACGCTAGTAAAGTAATGCTCAAAATTCTCCAAGCCAGGCTTCAGCAATACATGAACCGTGAACTTCCAAATGTTCAAGCTGATTTTAGAAAAGGCAGAGGAACCAGAGATCAAATTGCCAACATCCACTGGATCATGGAAAAAGGAAGAGAGTTCCAGAAAAACACCTATTTCTGCTTTCTTGACTATGCCAAAGCCTTTGACTGTGTGGATCACAATAAACTGTGGAAAATCCTGAAAGAGATGGGAATACCAGACCACCTGACCTGCCTCTTGAGAACCCTATATGCAGGTCAAGAAGCAACAGTTAGAACTGGACATGGAACCACAGACTGGTTCCAAATAGGAAAAGGAGTACGTCAAGGGTGTCTATTGTCACCCTGCTTATTTAACTTCTATGCAGAGTACATCATGAGAAACACTGGGCTGGAAGAAACACAAGCTGGAATCAAGATTGCCGGGAGAAATATCAATAACCTCAGATATGCAGATGACACCACCCTTATGGCAGAAAGTGAAGAGGAACTCAAAAGCCTCTTGATGAAAGTGAAAGTGGAGAGTGAAAAACTTGGCTTAAAGCTCAGCATTCAGAAAATGAAGATCATGGCATCTGGTCCCATCACTTCATGGCAAATAGATGGGGAAACAATGGAAACAGTGTCAGACTTTATTTTTCTGGGCTCCAAAATCACTGCACATGGTGACTGCAGCCATGAAATTAAAAGATGCTTACTCCTTGGAAGGAAAGTTATGACCAACCTAGATAGTGTAACAAAAGCAGAGACATTATCTTTCTGACAAAGGTCCATCTAGTCAAGGCTATGGTTTTCCCAGTGGTCATGTATGGATGTGAAAGTTGGACTGTGAAGAAAGCTGAGCGCTGAAGAATTGATGCTTTTGAACTGTGGTGTTGGAGAAGACTCTTGAGAGTCCCTTGGACTGCAAGGAGATCCAACCAGTCCATCCTAAAGGAGATCAGTCCTGGGTGTTCATTGGAAAGACTGATGCTGAAGCTGAAACTCCAATACTTTGGCCACCTCATGCGAAGAGTTGACTCATTGGAAAAGACTCTGATGCTGGGAGGGATTGGGGGCAAGAGGAAAAGGCGACAACAGAGGATGAGATGGCTGGATGGCATCACCGACTCGATGGACCTGAGTCTGAGTGAACTCCAGGAGTTGGTGATGGACAGGGAGGCCTGGTGTGCTGCAACACATGGGGTTGCAAAGAGTCAGATACGACTGAGCGACTGAACTGAACAAATCAGATTATACTTTGTTCCATTTTCAATTTACTGAAGTGATGACATATTGTCTACTTTTCAAGATGTGTTGTAAAGTAAATATATAAAGCAATAGCAAAATATTTCAGATCATTTTTATACTACTAATGGTGAAGAAAATCTTATTTCAAAGGACAATCCTTTAGGTCTTGAGATGGTATGGTACTCTCAAAAGGCTCAAACAGTAATGGGAAGGGTAGCTTTATTACATTATTTATATGGAATCCTCATGAATGAGATGCTGAGTCTCTTATTACTTAGAGACTAAGGTATTTCTTTAACATAAAATAATAAAAAATTTCCCATATATACTTACTAACATGTTAACTAAATATAGCATTTGTCAGGTTTTATAAAAATTCTCTAAATTTAAACACTGCAATAGATAATAAGCTTTTCAGGTCTGATCATATTACCTAACAGTCTCATAAATAAAACAGATGAGTTATAAACAGTTGAACTGACATATGAGTAAGTAATTAAATGACAGAATACATATGTAGAAACTGTTTCAACTTAATTTATATTATTTCGATAAGTTAAAATACAAAAAGTATGTATATTGAACCACTATAGACAAAATGAATCAATCAGACTTCAAAGTAGAATGTGATTAAAATCAGTAAAAATAGCTACTATTTACAGAGAACCTGTGATGTGTGAGACACCGGCCATATAGTATTTCATAATACACATCTGCCACTGACAACTCTTCTTTTTCACTCCAGTCCCTATTTCCTTTTCTTTCTCAAATACTTCACAGTTTTATCTAACTTCTCAGAATCTTAGAAATGCCATAAGTAGGAATATATCCAGGAAACACTGAACGGAATACACTAAATGCATTCCAGGGTCTTTAAGAAGTTCCCTGAAAAAACAATCCACCATGGTCAAAGAAATGGAAAAAACAATCCTAAGAGAGCAGGTACAAAAATCCATGGCATTATGCCTTTCTCCCCATTGTGACTTTCTCTCCATTATTACCAGATATGTCTGAATATAGTGAGAGCCAGCAAGGTATACTGAAAAGAGGCCTAATCTAGAAATAAAACTTAAATTCATGTCCATTCTGTGCCACTTACTGTATGATCTTAAAGAAAGTGACTCCACCTACACAGAGTTAAATTTATCTGTAAAATAAAAGGCATTGAATTAAATGACCTCTTAATAACTTCTGCCTATAAAATCACAATGGCTAATTAATTTTTAAAAATAGATTTGAGTAAGCTAGGAGTTGTTACACATTCTCACTTATTTAACTGGTTTAGTACACAAGAAGGTGTGTAATAAATATTTGCTCAATAACTGGGGACAAGAAATGGAAAAAGTGACTGTCAAGATCAAATGGAGCAATGTTAAATAGTCTTAGTATCTTAGTGAATTGTTCATATATTAGTGCTAACTGCAAAAGCCAGCACCTGCTAGTGTCAAGAGGATTTAGAAATTCAAGGAATAAGATGCCAAGAGTTCTTCCAACACTGTTCCTATACCTGACATGCAGAAAATATCACACTGATGCCTAAAGCCACATTTTGATTCCCAGAGAACAGAGCAGAACAAATCCAGAGGATAAAACAGGGGACCTGAAAGCTCATGTCAGAATGCACTTGTGGTCTCCTGGGAAACTCCTGAAATTCAATAGGCTAAGAATATCATTCTACTTCCCAGAGAAGACACCGCTGTGATATATACCATTAAAGGCTGACAGCTGCGCTTTAAACACACATGCAAATACTTAGGTACCCTCTACAGAATGTTCAGCTGTAGTACAAACCTGAAGAAGCCTTGGATTGTGAATGGATGTGTGCATGCATGATCAGTTGCTAAGTTGTGAGCATCTCAGAGAGTCCGTGTACTACAGCCCTCCAGGCTCCTCTCTTCATGGAATTTTCCAGACAAGAATACTGGAGTGCATTGCCATTTCCAGGGGATCTTCCCAACCCAGGGATCGAACTCACATCTCCTGTGTCTCCTGCACTGGCAGCCAGATTCTTTACCATTGAGCCACCTGGGAAGCCCTTGGATTATGGATGTGTATGTGTGCTTAGTCCCTCAGTCATGTTCGACTCTCTGTGACCCCACGGACTGTAACCCTCCAGGCTCTGCTGTCCATGGGATTCCCCAGGCAGGAATACTGGAGTATGTAGTTATTTCCTTCTCCAGGGAATCTTTCTGACCCATGGATTGAACCCAGGTCTCCTGTACTGCAGACAGATTCTTTACTGTCTGAGCCACCAGGGAAGCCCTGGATTATGGATACTTTTGTTTAAAAGTGTTGCTGCTGCTGCTGCTAAGTCGCTTCAGTTGTGTCCAACTCTGTGCGACCCCATGGACTGCAGCCTACCAGGCTTCTCCATCCATGGGATTCTCCAGGCAAGAACACTGGAGTGGGTTGCCATTTCCTTCTCCAATGCATGAAAGTGAAAAGTGAAAGTGAAAAGTGAAAGTGAAGTCCCTCAGTCGTGTCTGACTCTTAGCGACCCCATGGACTGCAGCCCACCAGGCTCCTCTGTCCATGGGATTTTCCAGGCAACAGTACTGGAGTGGGGTGCCATTGCCTTCTCCGTTTAAAAGTGTAACTATTGCTATTTGTCATAGCTATCAGTTACATGTCAGTGTAACATAGTGAAAAGAGAAATGGCTTTGGAGTCAAAGTGACCTGTGTTTCGTCTTTCTACTTTTACCATTTTATAATTGTGTGACCTTAGAAAATTACCTAAACTCTCTTAGCCACAGTTTCTGCCAACTATTAAATACTGACTACCTCACAGATTTTTTTAATAAGAATTAAAAGAATAGTAGATGAAATCTAGAACAGACACTGGCAAATAACTGACCATATTTGTAGCTAAAAGTTCAAAGACCAGATAGATAAGTTGATCAAAATCTCTGTCTTCAACAGGAGCTTCTCAACCAAGTGACAGAAAAAGGGACAAATGGATAATCGTATACAGTGTGGTAACTGATGTGAGAGGACCATGGGCACATGCAGAAGAAGGTATCAGGACTGCAGGAAAAATTCTAAGAGAAGATATCTTTTAAGGTGAGTTGTGAAGAATAAGTGAACAAATGAACAAGGGATTTAAGTCCCTAGCAAAAGAAGCCATATGTTCAAAGGCTTAAAACTGTTAAGACTGCTTGGTAAGTGAGAGGATCAGAAAGCCCTTCAGTGTGGTTGAAGCACAGCGTGTGTGTCCTGTGATAGAAGGTGGAGCTTCAGAGGTAGGCAAAAAGAACCACATCCTGGAAATGCCTTCTATGGCATGCTAACATATATAACCTGGAAGGTATTTGGAAATACTATAGGATTTTAAGCAGAAAAGTGCCAAAATTGAATTTATTTAGTAGAAAAATCACTCTAACTACAGCATAGAGAATATACTGAATATATAATGACCAGGGTTAGTGAGATCATTGCAGTAAATAGTTCAGGAGACAAATGATGAGGGCCTAAACGGACACAAAGACTATAGCAATAGAGGAAAAGAACTAGGTTCAAAGGTATTTAGTCATTTACAAAGTTGGTATTCAACAAACAACGATAGAGTGAAAAAATGAAGGAATGAGTGAATGAATCAGTACAAAAATCAATGACACAAAAGGAAAAAGATATTCAGAAGTTAGACAATAAAATTTGAGAAGTCATCCTCTGAAGAACATAAGGGATAAGAAGAAGTCTAAGGTGGTTCCCAAGTTTCTAATTTGGGTGACTGAATATAACCAACTACAAAAGTAAATATAGGAAGGAAGAGATTTATGATGACAGTATTATGAGTTCAGCTTTGAAATGTTGAGCTTGTCATATCTAGGAATATCTAAATATCCTATAGGCAGGTAAAAATATGAATATGCTACTCATTAAAAATATGAATATGGTACTCAAGAGAGAAGCTTGGGTTGGAGACAGAAATATGAAATCAAGGGCATAGATAAGCATTAGTGAAAGTCATGAAAATAGAAGAGATCACCCAAGATGTCCTAATTATGGCTTGAATTATAGGATAAGGACTCTAAATACACATAACCTAGTTAGTAGTTAAGAAGTATTAAAGACTAGAGAAGGAACATTATATTTTTGTCCAAATTTGCATAGGATGGGACTAATATAATGAGAAAATAAAACAGGAAGATTACCTTTAAAAGTTATCTCATCAAAATATCAATAGTTTTATACTTTTAAGAAAGAAAAAATAATCTGACAATAAGGAATCATTAAGCTTTTCATTTAAGAATTTAGATTTACTGTTTTAGAGCATACTAAACCAAGAAGAAACAAACAAAACCTTCCTTATTTTGCCTTTAGCAAAATAATGCAGTAATAAAGCGTACATTTTAAAGTCATCGAAGTAGCCATGAGCCAATTACTTTACTTATGAGCTTTAGTTACTACATCTGTAAAATAAGGGTGATAATACCTACTGAAAAATTGTTTAATTAGCGTATTTGAAAATACATATAGTGACATTATGGAAAATATATCCTCCTAAACATTATGCTAAAGTGGAACAACATGGTATCTGAATAGCAATAGGTAAGGCAAGTCACTTAAGTCGTGTCCGACTCTGTGCAACCCCATAGACAGCAGCCCACCAGGCTCCCCCGTCCCTGGGATTCTCCAGGCAAGAACACTGGAGTGGGTTGCCATTTCCTTCTCCAATGCATGAAAGTGAAAAGTGAAAGTGAAGTCGCTCAGTCGTGCCCGACTCTTCTCGACCCCATGGACTGCAGCCCACCAGGGTCCTCCATCCATGGGATTTTCCAGGCAAGAGTACTGGAGTGGGGTGCCATTGCCTTCTCCACTGAAAAGCAATAGGTCACAGAAATTCTAAATAGGTTAGAATCAGAAAGGGTGAAAGATGTAATTAAAAACTGAATTAATCACTAGTTGAACTGAACTCTCAGTCAGATCCTAAGCTATAATGTGATAGTAAGCTAATTTTAAAAGCTATAAAACCCCTTGGAACTATTGATCTCTACTCAGTTGGCTCAGTGGTAAAAGAATATGCCTGCAATGCAGGAAACCCAGGTTTGATCTGGGTCAGAAAGATTCCCTGGAGAAGGGAATGGCAACCCACTCCAGTATTCTTGCCTGGAGAATTCCATGGACAGAGAAGCCTGATAGGATACAGTCCGTGGAGGTTGAAAAGAGTCAGACAGGACTGAGCAACTAGCACTTTCACTTTCTTTAGGCAGGAACTGTTGTCTTTTATCTCCTTGTCCTGATATAAAGTAGGCAGAGTTAAATGAATGTGAAAATGATACCGAAATTCACTATGTTGAAGGTGCTACCACATTATTTAATCATGATTAAGAAAAATTTTGAGCACTTTATGTTATACTTACACATATCATATCAATCTTCATAATAATCCTATAAAGTAATATTGTTTCCTTTCATAGAGGGAGAAAGCAAGGTCCAAAGGAGTTAACTACATATCAGAAAATCACATGGCCTTTAAGCAGCAGAACCAATGTTTGAAGGAAAACTACCATCTGGCAGTTTTAACCTATAAGATGCCTTTGTATAAACTGGAAACCATTGTCCCTTTGCATGGATACAGCTCAACCTATAAGATGTCAACCTATAAGATGCCTTTGTATAAATTAGAAACCATTGTCCCTTTGTGTGGATACAGCTCTTTCTCAGGGTGCACAGCATGGCAAGCCAAATATAGGCTGGATTGTAACCTTTACTCACATCTGTCTGTGACCCATCATAAAGAGACCCACCTGCACAGCTACAAACAGAAGCCCCAGTATAATGGGCAAACAAATGAACTGACAATGATTCATCAAATTATCTAGAGTTATGTTGTCCAATAGGGTAGCCACTAGCCACCTGCAGTTATTTAAAATTAATATTCAATTCCTTAATTTCCCTGGCACAATAACTACATGTGGCTAGCAACAACCACATTGGACAGTGCGGATATAGTAGAATATTTTCAACACTGCAGAAAACCTCTTTGGACAGAACTGATTTAGAATAAACATGCAAGAGTATTCAGTTCAGTTCAGTCGCTCAGTCATGTCTGACTCTTTGCGACCCCATGAATCGCAGCATGCCAGGCCTCCCTGTCGATCACCAACTCCTGGAGTTCACCCAGACTCACGTCCATCGAGTCAGTGATGCCGTCCAGCCATCTCATCCTCTGTCGTCCCCTTCTCCTCCTGCCCCCAATCCCTCCCAGCATCAGAGTCTTTTCCAATGAATCAACTCTTCGCCTTGACTAGACGGACCTTTGTCGGCAAGGTAATGTCTCTGCTTTTGAATATGCTATCTAGGTTGGTCATAACTTTCCTTCCAAGTAGTGAGTGTCTTTTAATTTCATGGCTGCAATCACCATCTGCAGTGATTTTGGAGCCCAAACAAATAAACTCTGACATTGTTTCCCCATCTATTTCCCAAGAAGTGATGGGACCAGATGCCATGATCTTTGTTTTCTGAATGTTGAGCTTTAAGCCAACTTTTTCACTCTCCTCTTTCACTTTCATCAAGAGGCTTTTGAGTTCCTCTTCACTTTCTGCCATAAGGGTGGTGTCATCTGCATATCTGAGGTTATTGATATTTCTCCCGGCAATCTTGATTCCAGCTTGTGCTTCTTCCAGCCCAGCGTTTCTCATGATGTACTCTGCATAGAAGTTAAATAAGCAGGGGGACAATATACAGCCTCGATGTACTCCTTTTCCTATTTGGAACCAGTCTGTTGTTCCATGTCCAGTTCTAACTGTTGCTTCCTGACCTGCATACAAATTTCTCAAGAGGCAGGTCAGGTGGTCTGGTATTCCCATCTCTTTCAGGATATTCCACAGTTTATTGTGATCCACACAGTCAAAGGCTTTGGCATAGTCAAGAAAGCAGAAATAGATGTTTTTCTGAAACTCTCTTGCTTTTTCCATGATCCAGCAGATGTTGGCAATTTGGTCTCTGGTTCCTCTGCCTTTTCTAAAACCAGCTTGAACATTTGGAAGTTCACAGTTCACATATTGCTGAAGCCTGGCTTGGAGAATTTTGAGCATTACTTTACTAGCGTGTGAGATGAGTGCAATTGTGCGGTAGTTTGAGCATTCTTTGGCATTGTCTTTCTTTGGGATTGGAATGAGAACGGACCTTTGCCAGTCCTTGGCCACTGCTGAGTTTTCCAAATTTGCTGGCATATTCAGTACAGCACTTTCACAGCATCATCTTTGAGGATTTGAAATAGCTCAACTGGAATTCCATCACCTCCACTAGCTTTGTTCGTAGTGATATTTTCTAAGACCCACTTGACTTCACATTCCAGGATGTCTGGCTCTAGGTCAGTGATCACATCATCATGATTATCTGGGTCGTGAAGCTCTTTTTGGTACAGTTATTCTGTGTATTCTTGCCACCTTTTCTTAATATCTTCTGCTTCTGTTAGGCCCATACAATTTCTGTCCTTTATCAAGCCCATCTTTGCATAAAATGTTCCCTTGGTTTAAAATATTAGTATTGAATTCTCTATATGTCTGTCTATCTATCTATCTATGATCTACCTCAATTATCTACATTTATATCTTGCATTCCTAAGATTATTACAAAAGGCATCTGCATAGGATGTGAATTTTTTGATGAAAAATTAAATTTGACATGATTTTACTGAATCTTCAGTGAACTGTGGATCTGAAGGAATTGGAAGAAAGGAGCAAGAGATAAAAAAAAATGCATAGTGAAGAAATGATTATTTGTAGGAACACTGAAGAAAAGAATGTAACAAAATTACTCAAAGAAGAAAATAATTTTAAGTTTATTACGGCATCAAAAGTTTTTAATTTATTTATATTACTTGCAAAGAATATGTCTTATAAAGATATGTAGGGCAGACTCTTTAAAACACATTTTGGGCATTTCCTTGAAATCCTAAAAAGGATATTAGACAGGAAAACTATGAAACATAAAAAATTTCATTGCTTTTAATTTAATGCTCCATAGCACCAGAAACATGAAGATCAGTTAAAAGAAGCTCAATGAGGAGAAACAGAATGAAAAAAGATACTGATTTATAATAAAATATTAATATATAAATATGTATACTGAATCCCAGTGATTTTTTAAAGACCATAATAACTAAATACAAACAAATGGAGGATACAAGCTTTAAAGAAAAAGTTTAGGAACAATGTAAGGGTATAACTTGGACAAATCCAATGATATAAATGAGGTAACATTTAAGATAATGTTAAATAGATTTCAAAAACCAATATTTATTTTCAAATGTGGAAATAAACTTTTGCTTCAGCTGATAAGTGGAAAGAGCAATACATATTACTGAAAACTGAATTTTTTTTAAGTCAAAGTATTAAGATGAGTCTTAGAACAGAAATCTGGTACTGATGATCCAGCATTCTATTTTAATTTTGGTTCTCATAAGGCTGATATATCATCTTTTTAATGACCCTAATAGAATATCTCCAAAGAAATAAATTAACAAGTTTCCTCCTAGAAGGAAATAACATGTGTGATGATGGAGTTCATTCAGAAGAGAGTTCACACTTACTCCTACTATCCTAACATCCACCTCCTCATTGAATTCTTTTGACATTTTATTTTTAAATACATATGGTTTAAATTTCTAAGGGAAAATATACTGGAGTAGAAAAAAGAATAAGCTTGATAAAAACTAAGAAAAGTAAATATACAAGAAATGTTTTTCTTAAACATTTAAACCTGTACAGAAATCTATGTGATATACTGAGTACATTTGTTTTTTAATAAAATAGTCCATATCTCAGAGATTCCAAAGATATCAAATGATGTGGTAGTTGCTATAGAAACTATTCTTTTTTAATGAAACACAGATTAAATAACTGCATAAAACAAATTCAAATTTGAAATGCAATTACTACTCTAAAGCATATTTACATATTTGATTTTATAATGGTTACAGAAAATAAGATAAAATATTAAGAATACCTTTTACATGTGCAAAACCAATGGCAGTTACCAACTTAATTACAATTCTGCCCCTAAATACAATAGTGTTGGGTATAATGAAATTCTGTTTTATAATAAAAACTCATACAAACTCTGTACCAGTCTACTGCTACTTGGAAAAACTAATCTGCATGCAGTGAAACATTTCTGAAATTTATCACTTTGCATACATTGTGTAAATTCAGAAAGAGTACAAAAGACTCCCCAAAGGCCTGTCAACATCAGACCAATACTAAGAAAATGACCAGCAAGTAACCACTGAAGTCCCACAGCAGATGACTTGACACATCAGACAACAAACTTCTGCCTATTTAGTGCTTCCTCCTGGCCTTCAGAGTCAAAGTCCAGATTCCTGATGGTGTACACTCCTGTCTTATCACTTACCAGTGAAATATCATGGACATTGGAATAAAAAAGATCAAGGTTTATCATTTACAAGCTATGATATTTTGAGCAAGACTTAACCTCCCTAAACCTGTAAAAAAAAAAAAGAAAGAAAACCTGCCTTACAAGATTACAGCAAGGATTAATATTTTGTGTATAATGCCCAGCATGGTTTCTACACATATTTGGTGCTCACTGCCTGACAGTTGCTACTCTTGTTACTATTACTGGTAAGATTATTACTGTTACCACTACTACTGCCACAAGTCCCATAAACACACTATAACAACAAAGTAAAGCCATGGAAACCTTTTTGACTCCTCTTGCTTCTTTTTTTTAAACAGGTCTGTACAGTCTTCCCAATGGGTGCACTGAGAGACAGGGTAAGGGGTGCCAGCTGTTACTCTTTAATAGAATTGGCTATAGAGATCACATGCTTGGGCTCATCTGAATCTCCTGCTTATCTTCTGTGGATACATTAGTGGAGACAGGCTTCATTTTGGAAGAGCCCCCCAAAACAGAGCAAGCCAACTAACAACTACAATTGCTCTTAATTTAATTATAATTTTTAGTTTCAATTAGAGCATTTTGTGCATTCATTATTTATTCAGACAGGCCTTCCCTGACCACCTATACCTTTCCTGTATGGAACATACGCATAACACTTCTCTCCATGTATTTTGTATTGTGGGATTGGGTTGATTTCATTATTGGCCCTTAATGTGCTCTCTCGCTCTCTCTCTCTCTCTCTCTCTCTCTCTCTCTCTCTCTCTCCCCTTGCCTTTTGCCATGCATTCAGACTCTCAGCAATGTGGCTTGCTTTAGAGACTTATGTAAACAGAGGCTTGAAAAGACACTTCTGCATTTCTCCTTCCTCTTTTGCTCCTCTTCCCTTATCATGAAAAGACGTCCCAGCTAGACACTTGAAAATTAGAAACTACACAAAGCAGAGTCAAGTTGCCCCAGACATCTTTAAGTGTGATCAAGCAAGACTAGTTAAGCCCAGTCCAGATAAGCAGGATCACGGGTAAACCTGAAGACTGTGAAGAAAAATTAAGGCTGCTGTTTTAACTTACCAAGTTTTGGAGATGGTTGTTTAGCACTAACAGACAACTGATACCCACATTAAAAACTTTTGTACCTGCTTTTTACCTGCCACTAATGCCAAAGAAGCTGAGGTTGAACAGTTCTATGAAGACCTAAAAGACATTCTAGAAATAACACCAAAAAAAAAGATGTCCTTTTCATCACACGGACCAGAATGCAAAAGTAGAAAGTCAAGAGATACCTGGAGTAACAGGCAAGTTTGGCATTGGAGTACAAAATGAATCAGGGCAAAGGCTAAAAGAGTTTTGCCAAGAGAACACACAGGTCAAAGCAAATACCTTCTTCCAACAACATGGACATCACTAGATGGTCAATAATAAAATCACATATTGATTATATTCTTTGGAGCCGAAGATGGAGTAGTGCTAGAAAAAAACAAGACCAGGAACTGACTGTGGCTCACATCATGAGCTCCTTATTTCAAAATTCACAATTAAGATGAATAAACTACAGAAAAACACTAGACCATTTGGGTATGACCAAAACAAATCCCCTATGATTAAACAGTGGAGGTGACTAATAGATTCAAGTGATTAATCTATTACAGCAGACTTAACTTTTCTTCACAGTCTTCAGGTTTGCCAGGTGATCCTGCTTATCTGGACTGGGCTTGACTAGTCTTGCTTGATCACACTTAAAGATGTCTGGGGCAACTATAATCTACCAGATTATACCTAGTAGAGAGAGTGCCTGAACAACTATGGATGGAGGTTCAAAACACTGTACAGGAGGCAGGGAACAAAACCATCCCAAAGAAGAAGAAATGCAAGAAGGCAAAACAGCTGACAGAGGAGGCCTTACAAATAGCTGAGAGAAAAGAAGTGAAAGGTAGAGGAGAAAGGCAAGGATATATGCAACTGAATGCAGAGTCCCAGAAAATAGCATGGAGAATTAAGAAAGTCTTTTTTTTAAATTACTTTACAATATTGTATTGATTACAATGCAAAGATATAGAGGAAAACAGTAGAATGGGAAAGACTAGAGTTCTTTTCAAGAAAATTGGAGATACCAAGGGAACATTTCATGTAAAGATGGGATCAATAAAGAACAGAAATGGCAAGGACCTAACAGAAACAGAAGAGATTAAGAAGAGGTGGCAAGAATACACAGAACTATACAAAAAATGTCTTAATGACCTGAGTAATGAAGATGCTGTGGTCACTCACCTAGAGCCAAACATCCTGGAGTATGAAGTCAAGTGGGACTTAGAAGTATTACTCTGAACAAAGCTAGTGGAGGTGATGGAATTCCAGATAATCTATTTCAAATACCAGGAACTTCCCTGGTGGCTCAGATGGTAAAGCATCTGCCTACAATGCAGTAGACCCGGGTTCAATCCCTGGGTTGGGAAGAACTCCTGGAGAAGGAAATGGCAACCCACTCCAGTACTCTTGCCTGGAGAATCCCATGGATGGAGGAGCCTGGTAGGCTACAGTCCATGGGGTCGCAAAGAGTCGGACACGACTGAGTGACTTCACTTTCTTTCACTTTATTTCAAATACTAAAAGATGATGCTGTTAAGGTGCTGCACTAAGTATGTCAACAAATTTGGAAAACTCAGCCATGGCCACAGGCCTGGAAAAGGTCAGATTTCATTCCAATCCCAAAGAAGTGCAATGTAAATAAGGCACAATGTAAATAAACTACTGTACAATTGCACTCACTTCACATGCTAGCAAAGAAATGCTCAAAATCCTTCAAGCTAGGATTTAATACTACATGAACTGAGAAATTCCATATGTACAAGATGCATTTAGAAAAGGCAGAGGAACCAGAGATCAAATTGCCAACATCTGCTGGATCACAGAAAACAGCGAGGGAATTCCAGAGAAATATCTACTACTGCTTCATTGACAATGCTAAACCCTTTGACTGTGTGAATCACAACAAACTGTGGGAAATTCTTGGAGAAACAGGAACACTAGACAACCTTACTGACCTCCCGAGAAACCTGTTTGCAGGTCAAGAAGCAACAGTTAGAACCGGACAAGGAACAAGGGACTAGTTCAAAACTGGAAAAAGAGTACATCAAGGCTGTATATTGTCACCTTACTTATAGAGTACATCATGTGAAATGCCAGGCTGGATGAATCACAAGCTGGAATCAAGATTTCCAGGAGAGATAAATATCAACAACCCCATTTATGCAGATGATACCAATCTAAAGGTAGAAAGTGAAGCATAACTAAAAAGCCTCTTGATGAGGATGAAAGACTGGAAAAGCTAGCTTAAAACTCAGCATTCAAAAAACTAAGATCATTGTGTCCAGTCCCATCACTTCATGCAAATCAATGGGGAAACAATGGAAACAGTGACAGACTTTATTTTCTTGGGCTCCAAAATCACTGCAGATGGTGACTGCTGCCATGAAATTAAAAGACGCTTGCTCCTTGAAACAAAAGCTACGACCAACCTAGACAGCATGTTAAAAAGCAGAGACATTAGTTTGCCAACAAAGGTCCGTCTAGTCAAAGTTATGATATTTCCAGTAGTCATGTACAGATGTGAGAATTGGATCAAAAAGAATGTATGCTGCTGTTGCTGCTAAGTCGCTTCAGTCGTGTCTGACTCTGTGCGACCCCATAAACAGCAGCCCATCAGGCTCCCCCGTCCCTGGGATTCTCCAGGCAAGAACACTGGAGTGGGTTGCCATTTCCTGCTCTGATGCTTGAAAATGAAAAGTGAAAGTGAAGTCGCTCAGTCATGTCCGACTCTTAGCGACCCCATGGACTGCAGCCTACCAGGCTCCTCTGTCCATGGAATTTTCCAGGCAAGAGTACTGGAGTGGGGTGCCATTGCCTTCTCCAAAAAGAATGTATACCTGTGGCCAATTCATGTTTATGTATGGCAAAAACCAACACAATATTGTAAAATAACTATCCTCTAATTAAAATAAATAAATTTTCTAAAAATTTATTTAAAAGAGAAGCCTGAGAACCAAAGAACTCATGCTTTCAAACTGTGGTGCTGGAGAAGACTCTTGGGAGTTCCTTAGACAATAAGATCAAACCAATCAATCCTGAAGGAAGTCAAACCTAAATGTTCATTGAAAGGACTGAAGCTGAAGCTTAAGCTCCAATATTTTGGCCACCTGATTTGAAGATCCAACTCACTGGGAAAAACCCTGATGCTGGGAAAGATTGAAGGCAGGAGGAGAAGGGGGCAAAAAAGAATGAAAGGGTTGGGTGGCATCACTGACTTAATGGACAAGAGTTTTAGCAGACTCCAGGAGACTGTGAAGGGCAGGGAAGCCTGGTGTGCTGCAGTCCATGGGGTCGTAAAGAGTCGGACATGAGTTACCAACTGAACAACAACGACTTTATCTGCCAACCCCACTAGAATGTGACTTCCCTGAGTGCAAGACCCATGTCTGTTATATTGAGCACTGTACATTGAGGCTAGTATGCTGCCTAGAAAATAAAAGGTGCTCACATATTTGATAAATATTTCTTTAAAAAGAAAACATTATTACATGAAAGGTATCGTGTCTTTTGAAGACATTACATAATATGTGAACACAATATGACAAGGACAAGCTATTTTTATTTATTTATTTGGCTGCCACAGGTCTTAGTTGTGGCACATGGGATATTCAATTTTCACTGTGGCACGTGGGATCTTTAGTTGCAGCAGGTGAACTTTTAGTCTGAGCTTGTGAGATCTAGTTCCCCGACCAGGGATTGAACCTATGCAGGGTCCCCAGCATTTTGAACAAGGATTCTTCCCACTGGACCAGGGAAGTCCCACATCTTGCTTTTATGTACCGGTCTAATTTAGAAGTAATTGCTGATGTTGTTTATTCGCTCAATCATGTACGACTCTTTTGTGACCTCATAGACTGTAGACTGTCGGAAAAGAAAATGGCAACCCACTCCAGTATTTTTGCCTGGAGAATCCTGTGGACAGAGAAGCCTGGTGCGCTGCTGTCCATGGGGTTGCACAGAGTCAGACACGACTGAAGTGTCTTAGCATGCATACATGCATTGGAGAAGGAAACGGCAACCCACTCCAGTATTTTTGCCTGGAGAATCCTGTGGACAGAGAAGCCTGGTGTGCTGCTGTCCATGGGGTTGCACAGAGTCAGACACGACTGAAGTGTCTTAGCATGCATACATGCATTGGAGAAGGAAACGGCAACCCACTCCAGTATTCTTGCCTGGAGAATCCCAGGGACAGAGGAGCCTGGTGAGCTGCCGTCTATGGGGTTGCAGAGTCGGACGTGACTGAAGCGACTTAGCAGCAGCAGCAGCAGCAGATTGTAGACTGCAAGGTCCCTCTGTCCATGGAATTTTCCAACAAGATTACCAGAATGGGTTGCCATTTCCTAGTCTAGGGGATCTTCCTGACCCAGGGATTGAACCCACATCTCTGCATCTCCTGTACTGCAAGTGGATTCTTTACCACTGAGCCAGCGGGGAAGCCCACAGAAGTAATTAGGGAGTTAAAATGTTTATCTATATAATAACTACATTAGACAGATATTTAGTATCCTAATAGAAACAGAAATAAAGTGTAAAAATCCAAGAAGGGAAACTATCTCTAATAGGAATAAGCAGTATGAGGCCCATTTTTCTCATCTTTGTAATTCAAGAAAACTGTCCTCATGGAAACCCTCAGCCATTTTCTGACTTGATAAAAGAACAATTTCTCATATGAAAGAGCATTTTAAAAAATTCATAACAAAACATCTCCAGACTTACTTAAACTCAGGCTACAAAATGGCATCAGTATCACAAAATCAGTATCAGTCAAATCCCTATACTATATTTTTCTTTTCATCAGGCACATGCACATAGTTTTAAAATACTGATATACAGCTCCACTCTTCTCCATCCCTGATCCCAGCCCTCTTTTAACCATTTCCGACTTTATTTCTTCTAGACTATATCCACCATATCTCTAAATAGTATATATCTCTCTCTCAATTTCTTGTCAATTCAGGACATAAATGGTGATTTCTGTAAAGGATTAGGTTTTAGCTCACATATACCTTTCACCAATAATTTTTTATAATTATAGGATAGCTTTATCAGCTTAAATATTTTATAAACACATATCTGTATTCCTTTTTTTCTTAACACTAGTCTCTTTCTAAACTCTTTTCACTGTCGTATGAAGATATTTTTGTCCATAGTCTTCCCTCATTCTTTAATCCACTTCACCACATTCCTTCTTCCGTAAACTAAATCCTTACTGACAGTTAGCTTTATATTCTTCTTCTATATAATTTTCTATAAACATAATTACAATTTCCATGCTCTGTCTAAAAATTGATTATTAATCAATTAACACCATTTGAAAGAGAAAAACATTTCACTACATGACTAGATAGTATATTATGATAGCATTTTTTTTTATGGATCCAATGTCATAACTCATAGATCATTTGAAGAATATTCTTTGCATCATGGCAAAATGTACTCTCTTTTTGTATTCAGGTCAGGAAGCAACAGTTAGAACTGGACATGGAACAACAGACTGGTTCCAAACAGGAAAAGGAGTATGTCAAGGCTGTATATTGTCACCCTGTTTATTTAACTTATATGCAGAGTACATCATGAGAAACACTGGACTGGAAGAAACACAAGCTGGAATCAAGATTGCCAGGAGAAATATCAATAACCTCAGATATGCAGATGACACCACCCTTATGACAGAAAGTGAAGAGGAACTAAAAAGCCTCTTGATGAAAGTGAAACTGGAGAGTGAAAAAGTTGGCTTAAAGCTCAACATTCAGAAAACGAAGATCATGGTATCCGGTCCCATCACTTCATGGCAAATAGATGGCGAAACAGTGGAAACAGTGTCAGACTTTATTTTTCTGGGCTCCAAAATCACTACAGATGGTGACTGCAGCCATGAAATTAAAAGACGCTTACTCCTTGGAAGGAAAGTTATGACCAGCCTAGATAGCGTATTCAAAAGCAGAGACATTACTTTGCCAACAAAGGTTCGTCTAGTCAAGGCTATGGTTTTTCCTGTGGTCATGTATGGATGTGAGAGTTGGACTGTGAAGAAGGCTGAGCGCTGAAGAATTGATGCTTTGAACTGTGGTGTTGGAGAAGACTCGTGAGAGTCCCTTGGACTGCAAGGAGATCTAACCAGTCCATTCTGAAGGAGATCAGCCCTGGGATTTCTTTGGAAGGAATGATGCTAAAGCTGAAACTCCAGTACTTTGGCCACCTCATGTGAAGAGTTGACTCATTGGAAAAGACTCTGATGCTGGGAGGGATTGGGGGCAAGAGGAGAAGGGGACGACAGAGGATGAGATGGCTGGATGGCATCACTGACTCGATGGATGTGAGTCTGAGTGAACTCCGGGAGTTGGTGATGGACAGGGAGGCCTGGTGTGCTGCAATTCATGGGGTCGCAAAGAGTCGAACACAACTGAGCGACTGATCTGATCTGATCAACTTTTTTAAACTATACTATATTTTATTTCATATTTTAAAAATGTATTTGTGTTCTGTTTTCTTTTTTCCTATTGTTTTTATATAGCTCCCTATTTTTTTCTTACTAACAAATGAATAGGTATCTTCAGCATCTATTGCGTAGGAACACTTTTTTTCCTCCAGAGGTATTCTTCCAAGAATCATCTGTCTTTGCATGCTAATGTGGATTGCTGCATTTCCTAAGCATTCTGCCTAGCCACCAACTTACGATTTTCCTTCACTATCCACTGGGATTGCATCCATTTTTCTCTTCCTTCATATTCTCCTTAATTTTGCTGGTGTATATGTCCAAGCTACTTGCTGAGACAGGAAGTCTCAGAGATACAAATTCCAATATCCTACATGTCTAAACATGACCTTTTTATTTAACTGAAAAATTGGCTGGACATAGGATTCTAGGTTGAAAATAATTTCTTTCAGAACATCAAAGGCATTATTCCACTTCTTTCTGGTCAAAGCATATAAATAGAATTTCATTTCAGGACTTCTCTGGTGGACAGTAAAATAGACTCAGCCTGTCAATTCAGGCGACACAGGTTCCATCCCTGGTCTGGAAAGATTCCACATGCTTTGGAGCAACTAGAGACTGTGGGCCACAAGTACTGGGCCCTCACTCCAGAACCCACATGCTGCAACTACTGAGATCACGTATGGCGTCTACTGAAGCCTGTGACCCTAGAGCCAGTGCTCGATGACAAGAGAAGCCTCCACAATGAGAAGCCCAAACACCACACCAAACAGTAGATCCCACTCACCACAACTGGAGAAAACCTCACAAAGCCACGAAGACCCAGTTCAAACAAGAAATAAATAAATACTTTTCTTCTAAATTAATTTCAGTGTTCCTTATGGTAGACAAAATTGGAAAACCTAAATGCTCATCAACAGAGGGAAATTAAATAAGTTGTATATCTATACATCAGAGTATTCAGTCATAAAACATAACAACAATGTGACAATATGGGAAGATGTTCACAATAAATACATAAGTGTTTTCTTAAAACTGGTTACTAAAAACATATTATATTTTAGCTCAAATATAAACAGAAATACACATTGTTTACACAAACACACATGCCTGATATCTATGTGAAAAGAAATGGAAGCTATACACCAAAATATTAATGGTGGTTACATTAGAGAAAATGTATTTATGGGTTATTCTTTTACATCCATTGTTGTTCAATCACCAAGTCCTGTATGACTGTTTGCTATCCCATGGACTGCAGCATGCCAGGCTTCCCTGTCCTTTACTAGCTCCAGAGTTTGCTCAAACTCATGTCCATTTAGTCAATGATGCCATCCAACCATCTCATTCTCTGTCACCCCCTTCTCCTCATCAATCTTTCCCAGCATCACGGTCTTTTCCAGTTAGTCAGTTCTTCCTATCAGATGGCCAAAGTATTGGAGCTTCAGCTTCAGTAGTAGTCCTTCCAATGAATATTAAGGTTTGACTTCCTTCAGGATTGACTGTTTTGATCTCCTTGCTGTCCAAGAGACTCTCAAGAGTCTTCTCTAGAACCACAATTTGAAAGCATCAATTCTTCACCACTCAGCATTCTTTATGATCCAGCTCACACATCCATTCATGACTACTGGAAAAACCACAGCTTTGACTATATGTGCCTTTTTCAGCAAAGTGATGTCTCTGCCTTTTAATACACTATCTAGGTGTGTCATAGGCTTTCTTCTAAGGAGCAAGCGTCTTTTAATTTCACGGCTGCAGTCACCATCCCCAGTGATTTTGGAGCCCAAGAAGATAAAGTCTATAATTGTTTCCATTGTTTCCCCATCTATTTGCCATGAAGTGATGGAACCAGATGCCATTATCTTAGTTTTTTGAATGTTGAGTTTTAGGCCAGGTTTTTCACTCTTCTCTTTCACGCTCATCAAGAGGCTCTTGTGTTGCTCTTCACTTTCTGCCATTAGGGTGGTATCATGAATATCTGAGGTTGTTGATATTTCTCCCAGCAATCTTGATTCTAGCTTGTACTTCATCCAGTCTGGCATTTTGCATGATGTACTCTGCATAGAACTTAAGCAGAGTGACAATATACAACCTTTCCAAATTTTGAACCATGCCATTGTTCCATGCCTGGTTCTAACTGTTGTGTCTGGATCTGTATACAGGTTTCTCAGGAGACAGGTAAGATGGTCTGATATTCCCATCTCTTTAAGAATTTTCCACAGTTTGTTGTGATCCACACAGTAAAAGGCTTTAGCATTGTCAATGAAGCAGATGTTTCTCTAGAATTCTCTTGCTTTTCCTATGAGGAACGGATGTTGACAATTTGATCTCTGGCTCCTCTGCCTTTTCTAAATCCAGCTTGTACATCTGGAAGTTCTCAGTACACTTACTACTAAAACCTAGCTTGAAGGATTTTGAGCATTATTTTGCTAGCATATGAAATTATAACAATTGTGTGGTGTTTGAACATTCTTCTGCATTGCATTTCTTCGGGATTGGAATGAAAACTGACCTTTTCCAGTCCTGTGCCCACTGCTGTTTTCCAAGTTTGTTGACATGCTTAATGCAGCACCTTAACAGCATCATCTTTTAGTATTTGAAATAGATCATGTAGAATTCCATCACATCCACTAGCTTTGTTCACAGATATGCTTCCTAAGTCCCACTTGACTTCACACTCTAGGTGAGTGACTCTGTCATTGTTACCCAGGTCATTAAGACCTTTTTTGTATAGTTCTTTTGTGTATTCATGCAACCTCTTCTTAATCTCTTCTGTTTCTGTTAGACTCTTGCTGTTTCTGTTAGACTCTTGCTGTTTCTGTCCTTTATTGTGTCCATCTTTATATAAAATGTTCCCTTGGTATCTCCAATTTTCTTGAAGAGATCTCTAGTCTTTCCCATTCTATTGTTTTCCTCTGTATCTTTACATTTGTCAGTTTAGAAGGCTTTCTTATCTCCCCTTGCTATTCTCCAGAACTCTGCATTCAGTTGGGTATATCTTTCCCTTTCTCCTCTACCTTTCACTTCCCTTCTTTTCTCAGCTATTTGTAAGGCCTCCTCAGATAACCACTTTTCCTTCTTGCATTTCTTTTTCTTTGGGATAGTTTTGGTCACCGCCTCCTGTACAATGTTACAAGCCACCATCCATAGTTCTTGCAGCACTCTGTCTATCAGATCTAATCTCTTGAATCTATTCATCACTTCCGCTGTATAATCATAAGGGATTTGATTTAGGTCATACTGGAATGCCCTAACGGTTTTCCCTACTTTTTTCAACTTAAGATTGAATTTTGCAATAAGGAGCTCATGATCTGAGACACAGTCAGGTACATGTCTTGTTTAGGCTGACTAAATGTATGTGAACTATAAAAAGCAGAAAAAATAGCACACAATAGAGGCTTTTTTATTTTTGGTAAAAATACATAATATTTACCATGTTAACCTGTTTTAAGTGACCACTTCAGTCATGCTAAGTATATTCACAGACTTGTGAAAGAGCTCAAGAACTTTTTCATCGTGCATAACTGAAAGTTTACCTATGCCCAGTGAACAACTACTCTCCTTTTTCTCCATTACATGGCCTCTGGTAGCCACCATTTTATTTTCTGTTTCCATGAATTTGAGTACTTTGAATACCTTATATAAGTGGAATCATATAGGAATTGCCTTTTTGTAACTGGCTTATTTCACTTAGGGTAATGTCTTCATGGTTCATCCATGCTGTGGCACGTGTTCAGATTTCCTTCAAGACCTAATGCTATTCTGTCGTGTGTATGTACCACATTTTGTTTAGCCATCCATGGGCATTTGGATTGATTCCACCTGTTTGCTACTGTGAATAATGGTGCTATGAAGATGGGTGTGAAAAAATCTCTTCAAAACTCTCCTTTCAGTTCTTTTGGGTGAATAAAGAGAAGCTTTTTAAACTGTTCTCTTAACTACCCTACCAGACAAATTGACATTCTTCATATCCTCTGTAAGACAGTCTATCCTATTCCATTGCACATTAACTGCTCAAGGCTAAGAGGCTAATCTCTTTGGTTTCTATCATTCAAGTTATATTGTTTGTAAGAAGTCTGTTTTATCCAATAATAAGACCATTTATGTCAGTTGCACTTGTTATTATACTTTAATTAAATATTTGTTGTTGTTCAGTCACCCAGTCATGTCCGAATCTTTAAGACCCCATGAACTGCAGCATGCCAGGACTCTCTGTCCCTCGCCATCTCCTAAAGCTTGCCCAAGTTCATTACACAGTTTATATTAATTAAATACTAAACAATATGTATTCATATTTAATATATTGAATAATATATTCAACATAAATGTGTATTTATATTAAATATTTGTTGTTTGATTAAATATTATTTATTACACTTCAATTAAATATTCCACAGAGTGCTGAATTATAAAAGTGAAAAGTGAGAGTGAAGTGAAAGTGCTAGCTGCTCACTCATGTCCAACTCTTTGCAACCCCATTGACTATAGCCCCTCAGGCTCCTCTGTCCATTGAATTCTCCAGGCAGTAATACTGGAGTGGGTTGCTATCCCCTTCTACAGTGGATCTTCCCAACCTGGCAGATTCTTTACCATCTGAGCCATGAGGCAAGCCCATAAATGTGAAGGGAGGATATTTATATAGAAATATAGTTAAATGTTTGTGGAAACTTTAAGAAGGTGAAGACAAGTACTTAAAAAACTATTGTTGAATTAAGTACAAGATATACAACCATAAAATACTTAAAATTATAAAAATCTAGAAGGATTCTTTACACAGCTTGTTTTATAAGTGCCTTTAAATTCTCACTCAACTTTGAAGACAGAAAAATTGGAAAATGCAGACAATATACTATTCAAATATGCATTCTTTTCTTCTGGCTTCAGAAAAGCATTCTTTTTTTTATTTTATACAATTTTAAAACTTGACACTCCATTTACAATTATTATAAAATATCAGCCATATTTTTTGTGCTGTACAAAATATCCTTGTTGCCTCTTTTAGTTAGTTAGTTCAGTTACTCATTCGTGTCTGACTCTTTGCAACCCCATGGACTGCAACACACCAGGCTTCCCTGTCCATCACCAACTCCCGGGTTCTCCTCAAACACATGTCCATCGACTCAGTGATGCTATCCAAGCATCTCATCCTCTGTCATCCACTTCTCCTCCTGCCTTCAATCTTTCCCAGCATCAGTGTCTTTTCCAGTGAATCAGTTCTTCACATTAGGGCCAAAGAATAGGAGCTTCAGCTTCAGCATCAGTCCTTCCAAAGAATATTCAGGACTGATTTCCTTTAGGATTGACTGGTTGGATCTCCTTGCAATCCAAGGGATTCTCAAGAGGCTTCTCCAACACCACAGTTCAAAAGCATCAATTCTTCAGCACTCAGATATCTTTATGGTCTAACTCTCACATCTTTACATGACTACTGGAAAAACCATAGCTTTGCCTATATGGACATTTGTTGGCAGAGTAATGTCTCTGCTTTTTAATATGCTGTCTATGTTGGTCATAGCTTTTCTTCCAAGGAGCAAGCATCTTTTAATTTCATGTCTGCAGTCACCATCTGCAGTAATTGTGGAGCCCAAGAAAATAAAATCCGTTGCTGTTTCCAATGTTTTCCCCATCTATTTGCCATGGAGTGATGGGATCAGATGCCATGATCTTCATTACATGTTCTTCACGTAGCCTATCTTACACCCTATAGTTTGCACCTCCCATTTCCCCAGCCCTATATTGCTTATACTAGCTCCTTTCCCCACTTGCTACTACTGTTTGTTCTCTCTACCCGTGTTACATTCACTAGTTTGTTGTACTGTTTAGATTCCACATATAAGGGATATAATACAGTATTTGTCTGGCTTTGACACATGTCACTTAGCATAATGCCCCCCGAGTCAATCCATGTTACTGCAAGTGGCAAAACTTCATCATTTTTATGGATGAGTAGTATTCCATTTTATATATATACCACTAATTTATTCATTAATCTGTTGATGCATACTTAGGTTACTTGCATATCTTGACAATTGTAAAGAATGCTGCTATGAACACTGGGGTGCATGAATCCTTTAAAATTAGTGCTTTTGTTTTATTCCCAATATATATCAAGAAATGGAATTCCTGGGTCATATAGTAGTTTTATTTTTAGTTTTTTGAGAAACTTCTAATCTGTTTTCCACAGTGGCTAAACCAATTTAAACTCTAATCAACAGTTTTTGAGGGATCCCTTTTTTCCAAATCCTTGACAACTTTTTTTTTTGTATGTGTTCTTTTTGATAGCCGTTCTGACAGGTGTGAGGTGATAATTCTTTGTGGATTTGATTTGCACTTCTCTGATGATTAGCAATGTTGAGCAGCTTTTTATGTGCTTGTTGGTCATCTGCATTTCCTCTTTGGAAAAATATATATTAGGTTCTTCTACCCATTTTTTTAATTGGGATTTTTCTCTTTTGAATTGTATCGTATATGCTGAATTCAGTTCAGTTCAGTTGCTCAGTCATCTCCAACTCTTTGTGACCCCATGGACTGCAGCACACCAGGCCTCCCTTTCCTTCACCATCTCCTGGAGTTTGCTCAAACTCACGTCCATTGAGTCGGTGATACCATCCAACCACTTCATCCTCTGTCACCCCGTTCTCCTCCTGCCTCAATCTTTCCCAGCATCAGGGTCTTTTCAAATGAATCAGTTCTTCACATCAGGTGACCAAAGTATTGGAGCTTCGGCTTCAGCATCAGTCCGTCCAATGAATATTCAGGACTGATTTCCTTTAGGATGGAATTGATGCTTTTGAACACCACAATTCAAAAGCATCAATTCTTCGGCACTCAGCTTTCTTTATGGTCCAACTTTAACATGACTACTGGAAAAACCATAGCTTTGCCTATATGGACCTTTGTCAGCAGAGTAATGTCTCTTCTTTTTAATATGTTGTCTAGGTTGGTCATAGCTTTTCTTCCAAGGAGCAAGCATCTTTTAATTTCATGGCTGCAGTCACCACTGCAGTGATTTTGGAGCCCAAGAAAATAAAGTCTCTCACTCTTTCCTCTGTAGCCCCTTTGATTTGCCATGAGGTGATGGGACCAGATGCCATGATCTTAATTTTTTGAATGTTGAGTTTCAAGTCAGCTTTTTCACTCTCCTCTTTCACTTTCATCAAGAGGCGGGTTCAGAATGGGGAACACATGTACACCTGTGGCGGATTCATGTCAATGTATGGCAAAAACCACTACAATATTGTAAAGTAATTAGCCTCCAAAAAACAAATTAATTAATTAATTAAAAAAAAAGAGGCTCTTCAGTTGCTTTTCACTTTCCACCATAATGGTGGTGTCATCTGCATATCTGAGATTATTGATATTTCTCCCAGAAATCTTGATTCTGGCTTGTGCTTCATCCAGTCTGGCATTTCACATGATGTACTCTGCATATAGGTTAAATAAGCAGGGTGACAATATACAGCCTTGGCATACTCCTTTCTCAATTTGGAACCAGTCCATTGTTTCATGTCCAGTTCTAACTATTGCTTCTTGACCTGCATACAGGTTTCTCAGGAGGCAGTTCAGGTGGTCTGGTATTCCCATCTGTTTAAGAATTTTCCACAGTTTTTGGAATTTGTTGGATATTGATCCATTAACATTCATATCATTTGCAAATATTTTCTCCATTCAGGAGATTTTCTTTTCATTTGGCTGAAGGAGTTGTCTTTACTGTACAAATAGCTTTTAATTAAGTCTCATTTGTTTATTTTTGCTATTATTTCCATTACTCTAGGAGACAGATCCAAAAATATTGCTGTGATTGATGTCAAAGAGTTTTCTATGTTTTCCTCTAGATTTTTTATAGTATCTATCTTACATGTAGGCCTTTAATCCATTTTGAGGTCATTTTTGCATATGGTGTTAGAGAATTTTAAAAACCTTGCATTTGTACTCTCCTCTCCCCCATGATTACTGTTTTTCATATCATATTTTGCATCTCACATCACTGCTTATTTTGGATACAGATGATTTTGCTACTTTTGTCTTTTAACCTCCCTACTAGTTTATGTGTGGATGATTTCTTATTTTTAGTGTATATTTGCCTTTACTGGCAAGCTTTTTCATTTTGTAATTTTCTTGTTTCTTGTTGTAGCCTTTTTTTACCTAGAAAAGTCCCTTTACCAGTTGTTATACCATTAGTTTGGTGGTGTTCAACTCTTTGATCTTTTGTTTGCCTATAAAGCTTTTGATTTCTTCATCAAATCTAAATGAAAGCCTAAAAGGGTAGAGTATTCTTGATTGTAGTTTTTTCTCTTTCATCACTTCAAATACATCATTCTACTCCCTTCTAGCCTGCAGAGCTTCTGCTTAAAAAATCAGCTGATACCCTTATGGGAGTTTCCTTGCACATTATTTATTGCTTTTCCCTTGGTGCTTTTAATATTTTTTCTTTATCTTTAATTTTTGTCATTTTAATTACAATGTGTCTTAGTGTGTTCCTCCTTGACTTATGGTATGCTCTGTACTTCCTGGACTCAGGTTAGTGTTTCCTTTTCCAGGTTAGGGAAATTTTCAGCTATTATGTCTTCAAATATTGATATTGTCCAAGGGGTCTCTTAAACTGTGATTTCTTTTCATTCATTTTTTTCTGTTCAGTGGCAGTGATTTCCACTAGTCTGTCTTCCAGCTCACTGATTCATTCTTCTGTATCATTTAGTCTACTACTGATTCTTTCTGGTATATTTTTTTCATTTGAGTTATTGTATTCTTCATCTCTGTTTGGTTGTCCTTTATATTTTCTCTTTGTTAAAACTTCTAAATTATCACTCTATCCATCCATTCTTTTCCTGAGTTCTTTGATCACCTTTATATCATTACTCAGAATTATTTCTCAGGTAGACTGCCTATCTCCACTTCACTTAGTTATTCTTCTGGAGTTTTACCTTGTTCCTTTGTCTGGAGAAAGTTTCTCTGTTATCTCATTTTGTCTAAGCTGCTATTTATATTTTTATGTATGTAATAGGTTAGTTATGTTGGAAGAAAAGTTATGTTACCTTGTTATGTTATTTATGTTATATTACCTAATTATGTTATTTAGCTATGTTATCTAGTAACTTTGGAAGAAAAGCTATGCCAAACCTAGACAGCATATTAAAAAGCAGAGACATCATTTTGCTGACAAAAGTCCATATAGTCAAGGTTATGGTTTTTCCAGTAGTCATGTATGGATGTGAGAGCTGGAGCATAAGGAAGACTGAGCACTGAAAAACATACTTTCAAACTGTCATGCTGGAGAAGACTCTTGAAAGTCCCTTGTACAGCAAGGAGATCAAACCAGTCAATTCTAAAGGAAATCAACCCTGAATATTCATTGGAAGGACCAATGATGAAGCTGAAGCTCCAATACTTTGGCCACCAGATGTGAAGAGCTGACTCACTGGAAAAGACCCTAATGCTCGGAAAGACTGAGGGCAGGAGAAGAAGGGGAAGACAGAGGATGAGATGGTTGGATTGCATCATTGACTCTGCATGCACAGAAGACAGCAGTGAAGGAAGGATTCACTGAAAAGCTGATGACTAGAGATCTCTTCAAGAAAATTAGAGATACCAAGGGAACATTTCATGCAAAGATGGACACAATAAAGGACAGAAATGGTATGGACCTAACAGAAGCAGAAGACATTAAGAAGAGGTGGCAAGAATACACAGAAGAACTATACAAAAAAGATCTTCATGACCCAGATAATCACGATGGTGTGATCACTCACTTAGAGCCAGACATCCTGGAATGTGAAGTCAAGTGGGCCTTAGGACATCACTATGAACAAAGCTAGTAGAGAAGATGGCAGTGAAGGAGGATTCACTGAAAAGCTGATGTTTGTGTCTCCTTTGCTGCCCTGCCTGTAGGATCATCAGTACCATCTTTGTAAGTTCAATGCATGAAGCAGGGCACCTAAAGCCAGTGCTGTGGGACAACCCAAAGGGATGGGGTGAGGAGGGACGTGGGAGGAGAATTCAGGATGGGGGGAAACATGTATACCTGTGGCTGACTCATGCTGATGTACGGCAAAACCCATCATAATATTGTAAAGTAATTATCCTCCCTTAAAATTTTTTTTTTTTATAGAAAAAAAGCTGACATCTGAGAACAGACTTGATGACAGGGAGAAAACTATGCAGGTATGTAATGCCTTTTAAATTATGTCCTACTATTTCTCTCTTAGGGTATTCTGGATACTGTAACAAATCACTGAGACCCTGAAAAGGAATTTTTTTAGCTCTTTTTATTTGTATATAACATACATGCAGAAAAGCATACAAATTTTAAGTATGAATTATCACAATGAACACACTTGTACAACAATTACCCACATCAAGAAACAGAACATTTCCAGAACCCCACATCCATTATCTTGCCACTTACCAATCACTATGTCCTATTTTTCTCCCAAAGGTAAATCCTATCCTGACTTTTAACACCTTAGAGTAGTTTTTACTGGTCTTGGACTTTACACTAATGAAATCCTAAGACATATATTATTTTGAATTCATTTCTTTCACTCAACACTATGTTGCTTATAGTTTGTTCATTCTCATTGCTGCAGAGATTTCTTTCCATAATATACAATTTAAGCATACATTCCACTGCTGATGGACATTTGGGTTGCTCCACTTATCAGCAATTCCAAACAATACTGCTGTCGACATTCTTGTACCTGCCTTTGGTGAACATACATATACATTCGGGGGAAGGGTACACCCCTGCTAGTGGGTCATAAGGTGTGCATATGCCCAATTTAAATAGCTGCTACCAAACTTTTTCAAGTGGTTATGCCAGTTTATACTGCCGCCAGAAGTAAATGAGAGTTTTGATAGCTCCACTTCTTGTGTGGAAGATTCATTTTGAAAATATTTTGTAACAATTTGTCATACATTTTTATCTAACATGTTCTTTTAAAATTAAATATTTTGCTAGACATTCTTTCATATTGAATCCCAAAGTCTGTAAGTTTACTACTAAACTTAAGGAGTTAACTTACTTATGTGATACCAAGTAAACAACAAAGTGTCACCTATAGTCATCTAAACATATCTTATACTACCAATTATCTATTATTCCAAATTATAAGCTTTTTATCCTCTTCTCATATCTCTTAGAAAAAAAATGTTTCTATGATACTGGAGTGACTATCTAAGATCATCTCTCCCCCAAATACAGACATCTGATGGATTAGTCACCTGTTCCTCTAAGAAACCACTTCCCTGCTGCTAAAGGAAATTATCTATGTACAATACAACCACTCTAGGGGGAAAAAAAACAGATCTATAAAACACATAGGTATACATGAGCATGACTGCTAACTATATTTAATACTTTTATTTTGTTTAACTCCATGCCAAATCATTAGAGAAACTCTAATTTTATCCACAAATGTCAAGAGACAAAAAAATTATTTCAAGCCTAGGAGTTTAGAAAGTATTTATTCTATTTTCTAAGAAACAAACCTTTTATAAAAGGAGCTTTGATATATTGTTAACATTTTACATTAGCAATATGATAACAAGAGCTGAACAATCTAAAGTAGTTCTTCCTAAAGGCAAGCCAATTCAACCATTCTTAGCAACTAGGTGATCAAGCTATATATGACTTTTACTATGTGCTAGGGACTGTTACTAATTCCTTTGCAAATGTTAACTCAATTAATTCTTAAAATAATTGCTAGTAAACAGCCAGAATTTGAATTCAGGCAGAAACCTAACTTGAGTTCATGCTCTCATATAACCAAAATAACCTTTTTTTTTTTTTCTGTTTTAATAAATCTGAGCTCTACCTGACCTTTTGATCATTTACTTCAGGGAAGAAATTTCTGATCATTTATTTAAGGTAAGAAAAGTATACATGAAGACTCAAAGGTAAGAAATATAGTCCTTTGCTACATGTATATTTAGCTTTTTTAAAACAGTATGTCATCAATTTTGCAAATATATTAAAGGGAAATATGAAAACATACCTACATTTGGACAATATAATGCATCTTTTAAACAGTTTAGAAGTACAAAACCCAGAGAGAATAAAAATAGCTTGAACTTGTTCTCTAATTATTCTTTAATCAGGATGCAATTTAAATCAAGTTTTTATCTGCCCATTTATCTAGTAGATTCTAAGCATACTATCTGAAAGTAATAACAGGCAGTTTCATTGTATTCCTCAGGAGAGAAAGAAGAAATAAGAGAACTGTAAGGTCATTTAGTCAATTTCCTGTTCAGGCATCTTACTTTCTGTATTTTCCAAGGCTTTGTAGAGCTACAATAAATATAGCCCTCTCTAGAATGAACCTTCTCCCCTCAGTGATAAAAATGATTTCTGGGAAAATGAAACTATATTGATGTTATTTTGTGCGTTTGGTTTTTAAATTGAGATATAACTGACACATAGTATTGTATTAATTTTAGGTGTACAACATAATGATTTAATATGTTTATTTTATGAAATGACTACCACAAGTTTAGTTGCCACACAGTTACAATTCTTTTCCTTCTGAAGATGACTCTTAAAATCTACTTAGCAACTGACAAATATACAGTGCACTATGGTTAACTATACTCAATGTACTATAAATTATATCTTTGAGGTCAATTTTTTTTTTTTAGGAAAGGCCTGCCTGCATGAAGCAAAAAAAAGAAATTTTTGCTTTCTTGCTCTGATCAGATTTCCACTCATAATGGCCCTGGTTCCTCTGACTGGTTTTGCTATTAACACACAGAGTTTTAAATCAAATACTTCTATAACACATATGACCAAAACAATCCAAAAACACCTGGGAAAAAATTGGTTCTATAGCTTTGAAAGTCACTTCAATCTCAGTTCTCTCTAAACACCATCCTAGTTTCCTAAAAGTTGTTGTTTGTGTTTGACTCTTTGTAGCCCCTTGGACTGCAGCACACCAGGTTCATGTTCCTAAAAACAGTAGGAGTAGTAACTACAGGTAGAGAATTACTACCAAACTATATTTTGTACATATTCAAAAATGCTTCTTTCTCCAATAAACCACAGCACCTGAAATTTACATAAGAATAAGTTCTTCAGTTCAGTTCAGTCACACGTTGTGTCCGACTCTTTGCGACCCCATGAATCGCAGCACGCCAGGCCTCCCTGCACATCACCAACTCCCGGAGTTCACTGAGACTCACGTCCATCAAGTCAGTGATGCCATCCAGCTATCTCATCCTCTGTCGTCCCCTTCTCCTCCTGTCTCCAATCCCTCCCAGCATCACAGTCTTTTCCAATGAGTCAACTCTTTGCATGAGGTGGCCAAAGTATTGGAGTTTCAGCTTTAGCATCAATCCTTCCAATGAACACCCAGGACTAATCTCCTTTAGAATGGACTGGTTGGATCTCCTTGCAGTCCAAGGGACTCTCAAGAGTATCTAGATAACACCACAAAAATGCCTTAAAAGATAATGCCTTACACATGTATAGCACCACACACTTAATCCTTGAAATAAACCTGTATTTGTACCATTTATCATAAGAGAAAATGAGACTCAGAGAAGTTACCATATATGTACAAAATTATACAGCTTCACTGTGCTAGCACTCAAATCCTCAACTAAGTCTATTATAAATATACTGCCTAGGCTCCCAAGTAGGCTGAAAGGAATAAAAATAATTGTGCTGAAAGGATAATTGTACATCAACATAAAATAGTGGATTAATTTTTCAGAAAACACCACATGATAGAGCTTTGAGGGAAGAGATGTGTATTTTAAATGTAAAGATAGCTGAACTTTGGGAGATATATAGCTTGATGCCCTGCCCAGGGAGAAAATGTTCCAATGGGATATCACTGATGAGATATGGCTTAGTCAGTAATGTGAGGGGACAAACCTAGGAAAGGCACATTACATATATATATAGATAAGTAGATTTCATAGATTAAACTAGGCTTGTACTGGTAGTTTTATCATCTGTAGTAGTACAGGCTTAGTTGGTACTTTTATTTTCTACCAAGCACAGGAGGTTGTCATTTTCCTCACAACATTAAAAATTGGTAGATAGGACTTGCTTAAACAAATCCAAAAGTGACATCAATGAATTGCCTCTAGCTAAACCATTTAAAATAAATCAAGACATGTTGTTTTACTGATTTAAAAAAAAAAAATCAACAAGTTGTATGCCTGTATCTTTGTTCTTTAAAAATATAAAAATAAGTTCAAATATAAAATCATTCCAATCAGCTCTGTCATCTGAAATATTTCAGAAATTTATAAAACATTATCTCTTCACAGTATTATCTCCTTACAGAAATCATAGACCTTACAGTAGCTGAATGATTAAAAAATATATATAAGAGAGCATCTTAGGGATTAAGGCAAAGGCACTTTTTAATTCTTTCCTGGTGGGTATGCCTTCAATTATATAATATTCTATTTCTTTCTTTCTTAAAAAAGTAATTGTAAGGTATACTTAGAGAATGAGGAGTAGGGAAAAGCTAGTGATCATCTGTTAAATTCCCTGCCTCTACACATATTGTGTTTCCAAACAATTCTGTAAAACAATCCAAACAAATTAAAAACAAGTATCTTATCAAATATTAGTATGACTTCTATAATAGCACTAAGCACTAAAATGAAATGCAGTACTAAAGTGGAGATAACATTTGTTTTTCACATTTTATTTTCTTTTAGCTACTGCATATAATTTTTGTCAAGGCTTAGGCTGATAGCAGTACTAATTGTAATGGCTGACATTGTAATGTACTTAAAATCATCTGTGATATGTCACTTACTGTAACGATGGCCAAGCGATTTAACTACATGAGTCTCACAGTACTGATATAAAACTGATAATAATAAATACCCTCCACATAGTTGGTCTGTAAGAATTAAACAAGTTTCAGAATCCTGTAACAACACATGTCTTAACACAATGACTCTGTGTCACTGAATTCATATGATTATGCATATGAAATTTCTGTGATGTTCAAGAAAGTTATAAAAATGATAATACTATCATTTCTGACATCATATTAAAGTTACATACTCTTCACTATTAAAAAATCTCAAATATAACAGTGTCACTTGAGAACAATGAAATAATATATGTGAAAAACAGCACAAAGCAAGCTATCAATAAATGTTTGTTTAAAAATCTACAAGTGAAATCCCAATAAAGCCAGGAAGATTTAGTACACTATCTAATCTAGACTATTATGACTGCAATATTCACATATAATAAACTTTCATTTATAAAATAGAATATTATGTGGTATATTAAAATCATTAATTATTAATGTTTTGAGTCCAAAGATCCTATGCAATGTTATTAGAGCCAATATAATGCTAATTCCCCTTACAAGAATTAGTTTTAGTACATATTTAAAAATACATACATACATAATTTTATACATGTAATTGCTTTCAATATATCTATACAATTTTTCATAAATATGTAAATATGAAGTAAAATCTATTTTTAACTGAATATATTGAAAGATGTATAATACTCAGAAATTATATATACATAATGTTTAAAAATCTTTAAATAAATGATTCATTTTTATATCCAACTCACCTTTTGGATAATATATATCTATACTCATATTGAACTACACACACTTACATTGAACTACACACACTTACACTGATTTTATCTCCTATCCTGGCTCTCTCAGAGTCAAGTCTCAAATTTCTAAATGCATCTTCATCATATCCATATCAATATCCCATTATTACCTCAAATTCCATGGGCCTAAAACCTGGGCTTCCCAAGTGGCTCAGCGGTAAAGAATCCGTCGGCCAAGGCAGGAGACACAGGTTTAACCTCTGGATCAGGAAGATCCCCTGGAGAAGGAAGTGGCAACCCCCTCTAGTATACTCGCCTGGGAAATCCGATGGACAGAGGAGCCTGGTGGGCTACAGTACATAGGGTCACAAAAGAGTCAGACTTGACTTAGCAAGTAAACAACAACAACAAAATAAATCTATCCTTTCCACAACAAAACCATTTCCTCCTTTGATTCTTCCATTTCTGTTAATGAATCCCCAAGTTTAAAGACTCAGTGTTTTTTTTATTTCTTTCTCTTTCCTCTCTGGAAGATATACAGAAGGAACAGCAAAGGACCCTGGAGTCAACTGGATCTGTTTCTACTTCTGTTTGTACTTCTTACTAGCTGTGTGAGTTTAAGCAAATTCTTTATTACACCCTTTCTAAACTAACGTTCCATGTATATAAAAATAGAAATTCATTTCCCTTACCTTGTAGGATTTTTAAGCCTTAAATATAATGTATATAAGATGCCTAATAAATAGTGAGCATTCGTAAATATTGACAAAGCAACTTCTCTTCCTTAAACATATCCAGTAATCAGGAACTATAGATGCTCAATTTGAAATGTCCCCATTCTCACAATGTGTTCTGGGCCCTTCTCATTTAAATCCTTAAGTTTTGGATGTCATCTATTTCCTTATCCATCTGGGCCAATGGTCACACACACACACACCCAGCCTGTTCAGAGTCCTCTTCCTATCTGGGAGTTTAAGCTCCCATGGGCATTTAAACTACTTTCCATCAATTTAGAATCTTGGAACAGTTTATTCCATCCAAGTTCCTTCTGCCTACCTTCCAATACTCTTGTTCATCCCTATGATCCTTTGATTTCTGTAGAATTAGAACTAGTTTTATTGAGCCCATCTTTGCATGAAATGTTTCCTTGGTATCTCTAATTTTCTTGAAGAGATCTCTAGTCTTTCCCATTCTATTGTTTTCCTCTATTTCTTTGCATTGATCTCTGAAGCAGGCTTTCTTATCTCTCCTTGATATTCTTTGGAACTCTGCATTCAGATGGGTATATCTTTCCTTTTCTCCTTTGCTTTTCACAGCTATTTGTAAGGCCTCCTCAGACAGCCATTTTGCTTTTTTGCATTTCTTTTTCTTGGGGATGGTCTTATGCGAAGAGCTAACTCATTTGAAGACACTGATGCTGGGAAAAATTGAGGCCAGGAGGAAAAGGGGATGACAGAGGATGAGATGGCTGGATGGCATCACCGACTCGATGGACATGGGTTTGGGTGGACTCTGGGAGTTGGTGATGGACAGGGAGGCCTGGCGTGCTGCGGTTCGTGGGGTCACAAAGTCGGACATGACTGAGCGACTGAACTGAACTGAGGACTAGCTTTGCTACAAATTCTCCACTGCCTCTTCATTATTTATCTTTCTTAAGGCTGTTTAATCACTCTGCATCCAGTCTAGCTCATGTCACCTACCTTCTGTCACAAATATGATTTCTAGAGCTGCCCTTCTAATATACTCTCTCCAATGCTCCTCTACTTTTCAGTAAATGTTCCCACTACCTCCTTACTCTAAAAATCTGGCTTTGCCAAGATGCTATAATTTCTCTTGCAGAATAAGAAGAAACTTCTCCTTTTTCCTCATCTTAGGATCTCTAAGATGAGAGGAGGGACAGTATCCTCACCTCAGCTCCTTGTTTGTTTGGAGGCCAAGTCATGAGACCAAAACACACATTCCCTACTGACAGTGAAATTACTACAGAATTCCTTGTTACTTCCTCACTGAGTACTGAGAAGACAATGATAAATAAGGCTAATACAACGGGACATACAGTGGGTTATACTGAGTTAAATAAAACCTGGGCTTTATTTCATGATATTTTAAATTTGCATTTGCTGTTGTTCAGTCGCTCAGTTGTATCTGACCCTTTGCAACCCCATGAACTGCAACACGCCAGACTTCCTTGTCCTTCACAATCTCCCAAGGTTGCTCAAACTCACAATCATTGAGTCAGTGATGACATCCAACCATCTCATCCTTTGTCATCCCCTTTTCCTCCCGCCTTAAATCTTTCCCAGCATCAGGGTCTTTTCTAATGAGTCAGCACTTCACATCAGGTGGCCAAAGTATTGGCACTTCAGCTTCAGCATCAGTCCTTCCAATGAATATTCAGGATTGCTTTCCTTTAGGATTGACTGGCTTGATCTCCTCGCAGTCCAAGGGACTCTTAAGTCTTCTCCAACACCACAGTTCAAAAGAATCAATTCTTTAGCATTAAGTTTTCTTTATGGTCCAAATCTCACATCAATACATGACTAGGGGAAAAAACATAGCTTTCACTAGACAGACATTTGTTGGCAAGCTAATGTCACTGCTTTTTAATATGCCATCTAGGTGGGTCATAGCTTTTCTTCCAAGGAGCAAGCATCTTTTAACTTCATGGCTGCAGTCACCATCGGCAGTGATTTGGAGTCCAAGAAAATAAAGCCCATCACTGTTTCCATTGTTTCTGTTTCCACTGGTTTCCCCATTTGCCATGAAGAAATGGGATCAGGTGTCATGGCCTTAGTTTTGGTTGAGTTTTAAGCAAGGTTTTTTACTCTCCTCTTTCACCTTCTTCAAGAGGCTCTTTAATTCCTCTTTGCTTTCTGCCATGGGGTGGTGTCATCTGCATATTTGAAGTTATTGATATTTCTCCCAGCAATCTTGATTCCAGCTTCTGCTTCATCCAGCCCAGAATTTCATGTGATGTACTGTGCATAGAAGTTAAATAAGCAGGGTGACAATATACAGCCTGACATACTTCTTTTCCTATTTGGAACCAGTCCATTGTTCCATGTCCAGTTCTAACTGTTGCTTCTTGACCTGTGTACAGGTTTCTCAGGAGGCAGGTCAGGTGGTCTGGTATTCCCATCTCCTGAAGAATTTTCCACAGTTTGTTGTGATCCACACAGTCAAAGGTTTTAGCACAGCCAATGAAGCTGATGTTTTTCTGGAATTGTCTTGCTTTTACTATGACTCAATGGATGTTGGCAATTTGATTTCTGGTTCCTCTGCCTTTTCCAAATTCAACTTGAACATCTGGAAGTTCTCAGTTCAGGTGCTACTGAAGCCTCGCTTGAAGAATTTTGAGCACTACTTTGCTAGTGGGTGAAATTAGTGCAATTGTGTGGTAGTCTGAACATTCTCTGGCATTGACTTTCTTTGGGACTGGAATGAAAAACTGATCTTTTCCAGTCCTGTGGCCACTGCTGAGTTTTCCCAATTTGGTGGCATATTGAGTGCAGCATTTTCACAGCATCATCTTTCAGGATTTGAAATAGCTCAACTGGAATTCCATCACCTCTACTAGCTTTGTTTGTAGTGATGCTTCCTAAGGCCCAATGACTTCAGACTCTAGGATGTCTGGCTCTAGGTGAGTGATCACACCATTTTGATTATCTGGGTCATGAAGATTTTTTTTATATAGTTCTTTTGTGTATTCTTGCCACCTCTTCTTTATTATCTTCTGCTTCTGTTAGGTCCATACCATTTCTGTCCTTTATTGTGCCCATTTTTGCTTGAAATATTCCCTTGGTATCTCTAATTTTCTTGAATAGATCTCTAGTCTTTCCCATTCTATTGTTTTCTTCTATTTCTTTGCATCAATCACTTAGGAAGGCTTTCTTATCTCTTCTTGCTATTCTTTGGAACTCTGCATTCAGATGGGGATATCTTTCCTTTTGCTACTAGCAAGTTTAAAATTACCTATGTGGATTGCTGAAATAGAGCTTCCATTTCAAAGTCAAGCTTTCAATGGAAGAGGAGGTTAGTTGAATATGAGCATGGAATTTAAACTCTACTGTACCCTCCCTTCTCTAGCTTTGATAATCTTTACTCTTCTACCCAAATCAATTCTATCTTCTACCAGTATCTATTCCACTCCTGAAAAATGGATCTACTTACTAATTCCCAAATGTTGCATACATTTATGCCTCTTTCTCTGCATATTCTCCAGTGCTCTTCTACCCCTTATTTAATATTCCCACTACCTCCTTACTCTAAAATCTGATTCTCCTCAGTTGGTACCATTTCTCTTGCAGAAGAAAAAGAAGAGGCTGCTTCTTAATTATTAATGCCGATAATATTCTTTCCTTTCTCAGCCAGAAATCTTTCCTTCACAAAATTTTGTAGTCTTCTAAATACTGGCTACTTTGTCCTGTGGCAGGATTATACAACCCATCCTGTCAATGGCAGGCTTGCTACAGTCCTTGAACAGAAATGTGAGCAGAAGTGACACATGCCATTTCCAAGAAAAAGCTTTAAAAAGAACTACTGCATAGTTCCAATATGGTCTCTTTTCCTATGAGCCCAGAAATGCCCCAGACAGAAGCTACTCCATCATCTGGTCTTTACATGAAGATGTGGAGCAAAGCTACAACTGATCCACAGTGGACAGATACTGGAAGCAAGAAATAAACTTTGTTGTTACAAGCTCCTGGGATTTTTGAGTCATTTATCACTGTATAACTTAGCCTAAACTGGTTAATATGTTGTATCATTTTAACATAATCATTTCCCAGCTTTAAGATTTATCTTAAGCATCACAGTTTCCATAAAATTTTCCCAATCAGTTAAGTCCTAAGTTTATTTTTTTTTCTCTTCTAAATTCCTAGACTTCAGCTGTACTCCTTTACGGCAATTCTAGTCTATTCTTATTTTGAATTATTATTTAAATCTGAATCTTGTATAACTGCTTAATGGCTGCTAGCATCACAAAAACACAGATAGTCAAACATTATGTGCCTCTTAATGAAACACATAAAATCACTTTTGAAATAGTCTTTAGAAAAAAGGAGCCCAAATCTAATCAGGCTTCTAGATGTACCCAGTCATTTATAGGAAATGTAGAAGACAGAATAATGTGTTGAGCTACATCAAGGGAAGGCAATGAGCAAAATCCAGGAAAACAATCTGCTTTCTTCAAACAAAACAACTGTAAGAAAAATAAAAAGAGAGATGCAAGAAGAAACTATGAAATAATCAAATTAAAAACTAACTGGATATTTTATATTATGGAATTAATACTATTTGATCTGATTATATTTTAGTTATGAATATATACATATTTGGTGTAATCATACATATGTATGTCATATAGTATGCTATATACATACATACATGTAAAGAGAGAGAAGAAAGAGAGAATACGTCTTGGTATGTATTGAAATATTTAAATAGATTCAACTATATATCTTCACTCTGTTTCAGAATAGTCGTAGGAGGAAGAAGGACAGTAAAAAAGATAAGTATAATTGATAATTACTGAGTTTGGATGATGGATATGTAGGAATTCTTATACTATCCTTTCTATTTCCATATATGCTTGAAATTTTCCATAATATTAAAGGTTATATTAAATGGAGCTATTTTAAACTAGCTGCATAACACAACTTACTTATAATTTATATCCAAAATGGTCTAAGTTGGTAGCTTATAGATATGCTGATCCTATAAAACTTATGTGATAAGTAAAACCCTGACAGTCTGAAACGGTGCCTTCTATGACTATGGACGGAAGGAGAACATAAACAACCTGATTGGCAGGTTTTTTCAACTTAGCCTACTGGAAAGAAAAAAACAACGCATATATATATATATTTTTTTTTTCACAATGACAGTCTAAAACATGAGCTGCAAATTTTATGAGCTATGCAGTGAACACCAGATGAAAATAAGGAAGTAAGCAGAAAATAGTGAGTGGTAAAGACCATGTCATATCAGAAAGCCTTTGACCCCTTCTAACGGTGGCACCTTTATTTAACTTATTTAGCTATTTAACTTGTATGCAGAGTAAATCACGTGAAATGCTCTTGGAAGGACTGATGCTGAAGCTGAAGCTTCAATATTTTGGCCACCCAATGCAAAAAGCCGACTCATTGGAAAAGACCCTGATGCTGGGAAAGATTGAAGGCAAGAGGAGAAGGGGACGACAGAGGATGAGGTGGTTGGACGGCATCACCAACTCAGTGGACATGAGTTTGAGCAAGCTCCGGGAGACGGTGAAGGACAGGGAAGCCTGGCGTGCTGCGGACACAACTCAGTGACTGAACAACAACAAGGTGGGCAACAGCTACTCAGCTCCAGCCAAAAGTGAAAATGCATCAGTGCAGGTCCACTTTGGCCAAGTCTCCTGATTCTTAAAGAGAGGCCAGAAATTTATACTTCTATGTGAAATCTCCATGTTTTTAAAAATACAGCTTCATGGGCTGTACTTAGTTGCTCAGTCATGTCCGACTCTTTGCGACCCCATGGACTGCAGCCCGCCAGGCTCCTCTGTTCATAGGGATTCTCCAGGCAAGAATACTGGAGTAGGATGCCATACCCTCCTCCAGGGAATCTTCCCAACCCTGGGATCGAACCCAGGTCTCCCCCATCGCAGGCCAGATTCTCTACCAACTGAGCCACCAGGGAAGCCCACAGCTCTAAAAGCCCAGCTAAATATATCTGGTCTCTTGATCCATCCCATGCAATGCCAGTTTGCAATGATTTGTCTAAGGAAAACAATATGGCATCATGGGTTGAAGGGAGATGTACTCCAGATCTTTCCTGATAGGAAGAATTTATTTTGCTGTTAGCCATTGAGGTGGAAGAAGAAAGACTTTACCTGATTCATTGCTACCTGTGATGTATTTATACATGTTATTTATAAATAATTTATTTATTTTGTAAAAAAATTATGAAGGTAAGCTCTTTGTGGTCAACTGTAATTTATTTCTTTCACCTCAAAATATGGCTCCACTACATAATTCTCTGGTAAATTAATTTGAAAGAATGGTCATAAGATTTGGTTTGTATAGTGAGTCAAATGGATCAAATTGTCTTACCTTTGGCTTATACAGGCAGTCTATGAAACACAATACCCCTAAGTCAGTCCAGGAACTGTGCTGGTTTCCTCACATTTATTTGAGCCCCTAAGTCTGTCCCTTTGGAGAAGGCAATGGCACCCCACTCCAGTACTCTTGCCTGGAAAATCCCATGGACAGAGGAGCCTGGTAGGCTGCAGTCCATGGGGTTGCTACGAGTCAGACACGACTGAGCGACTTCACTTTCCCTTTTCACTTTCATGCACTGGAGAAGGAAATGGCAACCCACTCCAGTGTTCTTGCCTGGAGAATCCCAGGGACGGGGGCGCCTGGTGGGCTGCCGTCTATGGGGTCGCACAGAGTCGGACACGACTGAAGTGACTTAGCAGCAGCAGCAGTAGCAGCAGCAAGTCTGTCCCTTAAGGGCTTCCCTGACAGCTCAGTTGGTAAAGAATCCACCTGCAATGCAAGAGACCCCGGTTCTATTCCTATTTGGGAAGATCCACTAGAGAAGAGATAGGCTACCCACTCCGATATTCTTAGGCTCAGCTGGCAAAGAATTTGCCTGCAATGCAGGAGACCTGGGTTTGATCCCTGGGTTGGGAAGATCCCCTGGAGAAGGGAAAGGCTACTCTAGTATTCTGGCCTGGTGAATTCCATGGACTGTACAGTCCATGGGGTCACAAAGAGTTGGACACAATTGAACGACTTTCACTTTCACTAAGTCTGTCTTATTTCTGACACATGGTGGTTTAGATAGTCCACAGAGGAATTACCTATGGGGTACAGAAAAGAACACCACAGGCCATTTACCATAATACTAACACTTTTTGATTAATAGGATGTATGGCAGAAAGGTAAGAGCTTCAGCTATCTTAGGCTCCAACTTTATGTATGAAAGCCAAATTTAAATTTTGTCTTATTATAATAAAAAAATAATAATTAAATGTATACTTCCATGACCCAAGGAAGCTAATATGTAAAGAAACAGGAGGTTCTACTCACAAGCCCAGTCAGACATGAGACTTACCCATTATTGCCTGTGCCTGATATAAATTTGCTTATAATTTTGTAATGGAATAGGTAAAAATTAGGAAATATATACACAAAATAATATGAATACCAGTAAGAATGTGATAAATATGGTTCAAATAATGCTATATATAACTTCAGTTCAGTTTAGTTCAGTTCAGTTGCTCAGTCGTGTCCAACTCTTTGCGACCCTAGGAATGCAGCACACCAGGCCTCCCTGTCCATCACCAACTCCTGGAATTCACTCAAACTCATGTCTATCGAGTCAGTGATGCCATCCAGCCAATTCATCCTCTGTCGTCCCCTTCTCCTCCTGCCCCCAATCCCTCCCAGCATCAGAGTCTTTTCCAATGAGTCAACTCTTCGCATGAGGTGGCCAAAGTACTGGAGTTTCAGCTTTAGCATCATTCCTTCCAAAGAACTCCCAGGGCTGATATCCTCTAGAATGGACTGGTTGGATCTCCTTGCAGTCCAAGGGACTCTCACGAGTCTTCTCCAATACCACAGTTCAAAAGCATCAATTCTTTGGCACTCAGCTTTCTTCACAGTCCAACTCTCGCATCCATACATGACCACTGGAAAAACCATAGCCTTGACTAGATGGACCTTTGTTGGCAAAGTAATGTCTCTGCTTTTCAATATGCTATCTAGGTTGGTCATAACTTTTCTTCCAAGGAGTAAGAGTCTTTTAATTTCATGGCTGCAGTCACCTTCTGCACTGATTTTGGAGCCCAAACAAATAAAGTCTGACACTGTTTCCACTGTTTCCCCATCTATTTCCCATGAAATGATGGGACCGGATGCCATGATCTTCATTTTCTGAATGTTGAGCTTTAAGCCAACTTTTTCACTCTCCACTTTCACTTTCATCAAGAGGCTTTTGAGTTCCTCTTCACTTTCTGCCATAAGGGTGGTGTCATCTGCATATCTGAAGTGATTGATATTTCTCCCAGCAATCTTGATTCCAGCTTGTGCTTCCTCCAGCCCAGCATTTCTCATGATATACTCTTCATAGAAGTTAAATAAGCAGGGTGACAATATACAGCCTTGATGTACTCCTTTTCCTATTTGGAACCAGTCTGTTGTTCCATGTCCAATTCTAACTGTTGCTTCCTGACTGCATATAGGTTTCTCAAGAGGCAGGTCAGGTGGTCTGGTATTCCCATCTCTTTCGGAATTTTGCACAGTTTATTGTGATCCACACAGTCAAAGGCTTTGGCATAGTCAATAAAACAGAAATAGATGTTTTTCTGGAACTCTCTTGCTTTTTCCATGATCCAGCGGATGTTGGCAATTTGATCTCTGGTTCCTCTGCCTTTTCTAAAACTTAAACAACTTGAAATAATCATGTTTATTTAAATTCCATATAACTATTAACACTTTTTCAAAATGATTAATTAAAACTTGCAAGGCAAAGAGAAAGACAGCTTCAGAACTAAGAAATGTGGTGATTCCTTATGTACCCAAGGATTTTTTTACTTTTCATCAGAAGCAGTTTTCTCGGATATAGAAAACTAATATAAGTAGAAAACGGATTTTAAATCTCCATTTATAATTTTTAAAACTCTGCAGTATTTAAAAGTCAAATCTGATTTTAGGAATTCCATATACATAAGTATTTTTTAAATTATACTTCTAGTCTTTTTCTTCTCTTTAACACATTCATGATACTCAAATAGCACATCCACTTTAGACCTGAAATACCTAAGAATTAGATCTCCCATGGATAGATCATAGCCAAATAATAAAAGAGAGACTGATTTTAAAAACTGAAGGAAGAAAAAACAAATACCTAGTGTTTATTCAGTATGCCAATCTCTTCTACTTAACTGGAACAAGGAAGGGGTAGGAAAAGCCTGCAGCAGAAATATCAGGAAAAGCTAGAGATGAAAAGCTTAGAGATTTTACTAATTTTTAGAATGTTAAAAAAGTGAGAGAGAGAGAAAGAATGAATTGATAGATACAAAGATAAAGAGCTTGAAAAAATAAAATCATCAATATAATGCTAGGACAGAAACAAAAGGCATTTATTTATCTATTCTCCTGACAATTCTTAACTCTGTTTTAGACAATTTGATTGAAACTTATAAAATTTCAAAGTATTTATTGTTCAGAGAAGTTACCTACAGGATAATGATGCTTCTGTCATTTGAACAACAAAAAAACTCAATCTCACAGTTTTAAGTAGGCAATGCACTTTCAAGAGTAGTTGGCAACTTTTGATAACCTAAATGAGAAATAGCATAAAATTGGAAACCTAAAAAAAAATTGCACTTGTTTCATTTCTTCAGAAAGACATGCACTTCAATGTAAAGTTTATTTACTTTCTGGGAACATCTTTTTGCCAACTTCAAATCACCTTGAATATAAGAATGCACAAAATGATAAAGAAAAATTTCTACCTCCTTCCTCTCCCAAAAGAATTTGACCCCTGGGATAATCTGGTTCAGTAATTAATTACAACACCTATGTCTCAAAATGTACACTTCAGATTTTAATTAAAATATATGCAATACCTCATTATTTATTGACTTTCTTAATTGAAGAAACTCAATCAACTAAAAACCACTGATCTCGTCATAAGACAAAAGCCTCCTAGTAACAGAAAAGATATAATCAATGCAAAACAACTTAAAATTAGTCTCAACTCTGATAAAGGTAATATTTATTTTCCCCAGGACCTTATTAAATTTAACTTCTAGAAATTAATTTTGAAAAACATAAAAATTAGATGATGACTCCTTCCTCAGAATATAGGGAAAGTTACTTTCATGATGTTGTACCCTAGACTACATGTATTTTATATTAAACTGAAATAAAAGATCCAGTCTCTTTAGAGAAAGGAATAAAAATTATCCACCCTATTTATTAAATCACTTGACTCTCAGGACTTCCCTGGTGGTCCAGTGGCTAAGATGGCATTCTGCCAGTGCAGGGGGCCAGGTGTGATTCTTGGTCAGGGAACTAGATCCCACATGCCACAACTAAGACTAGGCACAAAAAAATAATTTTTAAAATCATTTCATTCTTCATGCAGTTCCACAATATGAGAGATACTAGGCTTCAAATAAAGGATCCCATAATACCAATAAACCTAAACTGAGATAAGTTCTTATAGGTTTTTATAGTAAAGTTCAAGTATTTTTTACCAAGTTGGAAAAATTTTACTAGCATTTCTCATAATCATTGCTATTCTTGTGGTAGTACACTCGTAATGACATTAGTAAGATGAGAAGTTAGACCATTACTATTTTGGATGATATTTCAAATTTTAATTAACCCTGTATGTGAGACAGCAAAAGAGACACAGATGTATAGAATAGTCTTTTGGACTCTGTGGGAGAGGGAGTGGGGGGATGATTTGGGAGAATGGCATTAAAATATGTATAATATCATATAAGAAATGAATCACCAGTCCAGATTCGATGCAGGATACAGGAAGCTTGGGGCTGTTGCACTGGGATGACCCAGTGGGAGGGAGGTGGGAGGGGGGTTCAGGATAGGGAATACGTGTACACCCATGGCGGATGCATGTTGACGTATGGCAAAACCAATACAATATTGTAAAGTAAAATTAAATAAATAAATAAAATAAAATTCTTAATGTATTTATGATACACATCTATAAAATTGCTTTCGTCCAATATCTAGGATAGCAACATGATCAGAGAGTCTCTTTTATGTATGTATAAAACATATATATGTTTTACATGTCTCATGCATCAAACCTGGACTAGCGATCTGTTTCACATATGATAACATACATATTTCAATGCTATTCTCTCAAATCATCCCACCCTCACCTTCTCCCACAGAGTCTAAAAGACTGTTCTATATATCTGAGTCTCTTTTGCTGTCTCACATATAGGGTCATCGTTACCATCTTTCTAAATTCCATATATATGCGTTAGTAATCGGACACGACTGAGCGACTGAACTGAACTGAACTGTATTGTTTTTCTTTCTGACTTACTTCACTCTGTATAATAGGCTCCAGTTTTATCCACCTCATTAGAACTGATTCAAATGCATTCTTTTTAATGGCTGAGTAATATTCCATTGTGTATATGTACCACAGCTTTCTTATCCATTTATCTGCTGATGGACATCTAGGTTGCTTCCATGTCCTGGATATTGTAAACAGTGCTGCAATGAACACTGGGGTACATGTGTCTCAATTCTGTTTTCCTCAGTGTATATGCCCAGGAGTGGGATTGCTGGGTCATATGGAAGTTCTATTTCCAGTTTTTTAAGGAATCTCCACACTCTTCTCCATAGTGGCTGTACTAGTTTGCATTCCCACCAACCATGTAAGAGGGTTCCCTTTTCTTCACACCCTCTCCAGCATAACTGTTTGTAGACTTTTTGATAGCAGCCAAGGAATTGGAGTTTTAAATCTTATCTGTTTAACTGCAAACCCCAGGTCTTATTTACCTTTTCATGTTGCATAAAGAGATGGACACCTCCAAATAAGGGGCTTCTTTTCATGTTATACTCCATTTATAATAATTATGAAATATTTGCTATATTTCACATGTTGAATATATCCTTGTTGTTTATTTTATACCTAATGCTTTGCAACTCCTAACCCTATATTGCCCCTCCCCACTTCCCTCTCCCACTAGTAACCACAAGTTTGTTCTCTGTATCTGTGAGTCTGCTTCTTTTCTGTTATACTCATTACTTTGATGTATTTTCTATATTCCTAAGATAAGTGATATCATACACTTTTGTCTTTCTCTGATGCATTTCACTTAGTATAATCCTCTCCAAGTCCACTCATGCATCCATGTTGCTGTAAATGGCAAAATTTCACTTTTATGGCTGAGTCGTATCCCACTGTGTGGGTATATGTGTATATGTGTATCACTTCTTCATCCATTTATCTGTGGCTTCCATATCTTGGCAATTGTAAATAATGCTTCTATGAACATTGGGGTGCATGTATCTTCAAATTAGCACTTTTGTTTCTTTCAGATTTATACCCAGGACAGAAATTGATGGGTCATGTGGTAGTCCTATTTTTAGATTTTTTTAAAACCTCCAAACTGTTTTCTATAGTGGCTGCACCAATTTACACTCCCACCAACAATGTATCCACTAGCTCTTCTACAGAGAAAAGGTGTTTGACAAAATTCAACACTAATTTATGATTTAAAAAAAAGGAAAAAAACCTCTCCAGAAAGTGGGCATAGATAGAACTTATCTCAATGTAATAAAGGCATTATACAATAAACTCATAGAAAATATCATTCTCAATGGTGAAAAATTCAAAGCATTTCTTCTAAGATCAGGAACAAGATAAGAATGTCTACTCTTCCCACTATTTTTCTAAGCACTGAAATCAAAACTTTAATTTAAAAACTTCCAACAAATAAAGTCCAGGACCAGATAGCTTCACAGGAGAATTCTATCAAACATTTAGAGAAGAGTTAACACCTACCCTTCTCAAATTCTTCCGAAAGATTGCAGAGGAAGGAACACTCCCAAGATCTTTCTACAAGACCACTGTCACTCTCATACCAGAACTAGACAAAGATATCATAAAAAAGAAAATTATAGGTCAATATCACTAATACATAGATGCAAAAATCCTCAACAAAATACTAGTAAACTCAGTCCAACAATACTTTCAAAGGACCACACACCACGATCAAGTGGGATTTTTCTCAGGGATGCAAGGATTCTTCAATATATGCAAATTAATCAATATGACACATGACATTAACAAACTGAACAATAAAAACCTGATGATAACCTCAATAAATGCAGAAAAAGCTTCTGACAAAATTCAACACTCATTTATGACAAAAACATTCCAGAAAGGGATATAGAGGAAACCTACTTCAACATAATAAAGGCAATACATATATGACAAACCCATAGCAAATATTATATTTATTCAAATATTTTAAAAAATGATTCAAATGTTACAAAATAATGAAGCACAAGCTTATCTTTGATTGTTTCCTATCAGAACATAACTTTCTTTAAAATATATATATTTTATTGAAGTATAGTTGACTTACAATGTTACGGGTGCACAGCAAGGTGATTCAGTTAAACAAATACACAGATATTATTTTTCAAATTAGTTTCCATCATAGGGTATTACAAGATAGTGACTATGGTACCCTATGCTATATAAACCTTTGTTGTTTGTTGCATATCTATTTTTAATTAGAAATCTAGCATTCTATTCCAATTAAGTTAAACAAGTGGAATCAAAATGTCATAATTTTCTGAGTTCAGCAAAAATTCGTAAGTTTTCTAAAATGTATTTTATACATATATATATATATTTATACAAAAGCTTTTCTACTACACTTGATAAAGGCTTGAGAAAGAACATCAAAAAAAAAGAAGAGATGGAGAAACTGGAGAACATAAACTAAATGAGTACCACAGCCTTGTCTAACTCAATGAAACTAAGCCATGCCTGTGGGACAACCCAAGACGGGCGGGTCATGGTGGAGAGATCTGACAGAATGTGGTCCACTGGAGAAGGGAATGGCAAACCACTTCAGTATTCTTGCCTTGAGAACCCTATGAATAGTATGAAAAGGCAAAATGATAGGATACTGAAAGAGGAACTTCCCAGGTCAGTAAGTGCCCAATATGCTACTGGAGATCAGTGGAGAAATAACTCCAGAAAGAATGATGGGATGGAGCCAAAGCAAAAACTATACCAGCTGTGGATGTGACTGGTGATAGAAGCAAGGTCCGATGCTGTAAAGAGCAATATTGCATAGGAACCTGGAATGTCAGGTCCATCAATCAAGGCAAATTGGAAGTGGTCAAACAAGAGATGGCAAGAGTGAATGTCGACATTCTAGGAATCAGTGAACTAAAATGGACTGGAATGGGTGAATTTAACTCGGATGATCATTATATCTACTACTGCGGGCAGGAATCCCTCAGAAGAAATGGAATAGCCATCATGGTCAACAAAAGAGTCTGAAATGCAGTACTTGGATGCAATCTCAAAAACGATAGAATGATCTCTGTCCGTTTCCAAGGCAAACCATTCAATATCACAGTAATCCAAGTCTACGCCCCAACCAGTAACACTGAAGAAACTAAAGTTGAACGATTCTATGAAGACCTACAAGACCTTTTAGAACTAACACCCAAAAAAGATGTCCTTTTCATTATAGGGGACTGGAATGCAAAAGTAGGAAGTCAAGAAACACCTGGAGTAATAGGCAAATTTGGCCTTGGAATACGGAATGAAGTAGGGCAAAGACTAATAGAGTTTTGCCAAGAAATGGGAGTACTGAGTATGAAATATAAAAAGTGAAACAAACTAGATAAAATTAAAAGATCACATAGTCCAGATGTTTTTAAACATGACTGCTCATTAGGACATGACTGGAGAAAACAAGCACTACCTGAGCATTTGTATTTTTCAAAAAATTTCAAGATAATTCTGATATGCATCTGCATGTTAAAAAGCGATAACGGGTTTTTCTATTAAATCCTACTTACAGGGGCCTTCCCTGGTGACTCAGATGGTAAGCAATCCACCTCCAATGCAGTAGAAACCAGTTTGATTCCTGGGTTGGGAAGATCCTCTGGAGAAAGGAATAGCTACCCACTTCTGTATTCTGGCCTAGAGAATTCCATGGTCAGAGAAGCCTGGAAGGCTAGGACAGCGCAGTTCAGTTCAGTTGCTCAGTTACGTCCAACCCTTTGCGACCCCATGGACTGTAGCATGCCAGGCTTCCCTGTCCATCACCAACTCCCGGAGCTTGCTCAAACTCATGTCCGTCAAGTCAGTGATGCCATCCAACCATCTCATTTTCCAATGTCCTTTCTCCTCATGCCACTAATCATTCCTAGAAATAGGGTATTTTCCAATGGGTCAGTTCTTCGCACCAGATGGCCAAAGAATTGGAGCTTCAGCCTCAGCATCAGTCCTTCCAACAAATATTCAGGACTGATTTCCTTTAGGATTGACTGGTTTAATCTCCTTGCAGTCTTCTGAGTTCAAGAGTCTTCTCCAACACCAAAGTTCAAAAGCAAAAATTCTTCAGTGCCCAGTTTTCTTTATGGTACAACTCTCAATCCATACATGGCTACTAGAAAAACCATAGCTTTGGCTAGACAGACCAATGTTGGCAAAGTAATGTCACTGCATTTTAATATGCTATCTGGGTTGGTCATAGCTTTTTTTCCAAGGAGCAAGTGTGTTTTAATTTCATGGCTGCAGTCACCATCTGCAGTGATTTTGGCTGCTGCTGCTGCTGCTGTGTCACTACAGTCATGTCCGACTCTGTGCGACCCCATAGATGGCAGCCCACCAGGCTCCCCCGTCCCTAGGATTCTCCAGGCAAGAACACTGAGTCTGTCACTGTTTCCATTGTTTTCCCATCTATTTGGCATGAAGTGATGGGAACAAATGCCACAATCTTAGCTTTTTGAATGCTGAGTTTTAAGCCAGCTTTTTCACTCTCCTCCTTCACTTTCATCAAGAGGCTCTTTAGTTCCTCTTCCCTTTCTGCCATAAAGGTGATGTCACCTGCATATCTGATGTTATTGATATTTCTCCCAGAAATCTTGATTCCAGCTTGTGCTTTATCCAGCCCGGCATTTCGCATGATGTATTCTGCATATAAGTTAAATGAGCAGGGTGACAATATACAGCATTTCCCAATTTGGAACCAGTCCATTGTTCCCTGTCTGGTTCAAACTGTTGCTTCTTGACCTGCATAAGTTTTCCCAGGAGGCTGGTAAGGAGGTCTATTCTTCCCATCTCTTGAAGAATTTTCCACAGTTTGTTGTGATCCACATAGTCAAAGGCTTTAGCATAGTCAATGAATCAGAAGTAGATGTTTTTCTGGAATTCTCTCGCTTTTTCTCTCATCCAATGGATGTTGGCAATATGATCTCTGGTTCCTCCTCTTTTTCCAAATCCAGCTTGAACATCTGGAAGTTCTTGGTTCACTTACTGTTGAAGCCTAGCTTGGAGAATTTTTAGCATTATTTTGCTAGCATGTGAAATGAATGAAATTGTGGAGTAGTCTGAACATTTTTTGGCACTGACTTTCTTTGGGATCGGAATAAAACCTGACTTCTTCCAGTCCTGTGATCACTAGTGAGTTTTCCAAATCTGTTGGCATATTGAATGCAGCACTTTCACAGCATCATCTTTTAGGATGTGAAAAAGCTCACCTGGAATTCCATCACCTCTACTAGCTTTGTTTGTAATGATGCTTCCTAAGGTCCAGTGACTTTGGACTCTAGGATGTCTAGCTCCAGGTGAGTGATCACACCATTGTGGTTATCTGGGTCATGAAGATCTTTTTTGTATAGTTCTTTTGTGTCTTCTTGCCACCTCTTCTTAATATCTTCTGCTTCTGTTAGGTTCATACCATTTCTGACCTTTATTGTACCCATCTTTGCATGAAATTTTCCCTTGGTATCTCTAATTTTCTTGAAGAGATCTCTAGTTTTTCTCATTCTACTGTTTTGCTCTATTTCTTTGCATTGATCACTTAGGAAGGCTTTCTTATCTCGTCTTGTTATTCTATAGAAGAGACACTACTTTGCCAACAAAGGTCTGTCTAGTCAAGGCTATGGTTTTTCCAGTAGTCATGTATGGATGTGAGAGTTGGACTATAAAGAAAGCTGAGCACTGAAGAACTGATGCTTTTGAACTGTGATGTTGGAGAAGACTCTTGAGAATCCCTTGGACTGCAAGGAAATCCAACCAGTCCATCCTAAAGGAAATCAGCCCTGAATAATCATTGGAAGGACTGATGCTGAAGCTGAAACTCCAATACTTTGGCCACCTGATGCGAAGAGCTGACTCATTTGAAAAGACCCTGATGCTGGGAAAGATTGAAGGTGGAAGGAGAAGGGGACAACAGGATGAGATGGTTGGATGGCATCATCAACTCAATGAACATGAGTTTGAGTAAACTCCAGGAGTTGGTGATGGACAGGGAGGCCTGGCGTGCTGCAGTCCACAGGGTCGCAAAGAGTTGGACACGACTGAGCAACTGAACTGAACTGAACTTCATTCAGATAGACATATCTTTCCTTTTCTCCTTCACCTTTTGCTTCTCTTTTCTCAACTATTTGTAAGCCCTCCTCAAAGAAACATTTTGCCCTTTTACATTTCTTTTTCTTGGGGATGGTTTTGATTACCACCTCCTATACAATGTTACAAACCTCTGTCCATAGTTCTTCATGCATTCTGTCTAACAGATCTAATATCTTGAATCTATTTGTCACTTCCACTGTATAACCGTAAGGGATTTGATTTGGGTCATACCTGAATGGCCTAGTGGTTTTCCCTACTTTCTTCAATTTAAGTCTGAATTTTGCAATAAGGAGTTCATGATCTGAGCCACAGTCAGCTCCCAGTCTGGTTTTTGCTGACTGTATAGAGCTTCTCCATCTTCAGCTACAAAGAACATAATCAATCTGATTTCAGTATTGACCATCTGGTGATGTCCATGTGTAAAGTCGTCTCTTGTGTTGTTGGAAGAGGGTGTTTTCTACTACCACTGCATTGTCTTAAAACTCTGTTAGCCTTTGCCCTGCTTCATTTTGTACTCCAAGGCCCAAACTTGCCTGTTACTCCAGGGATCTCTTAACTTCCTACTTTTGCATTCCAATCCCCTATGATGAAAAAGACATCTTTTTTTTTGGTGTTAGTTCTAAAAGGTCTTGCAGGTCTTCATATAACCATTCAACTTCAGCTTTTTCAGTGGTTGGGGCATAGACTCGGATTACTGTGATACTGAATGGTTTGCCTTGGAAATGAACAGAGATCATTCTGTCGTTTTTGAGACTGCATCCAAGTACTGCATTTCAGACTCTTTGGTGGACTATAAGGACTACTCCGTTTCTTCTAAGGGATTCTTGCCCACAGTAGTAGATGTAATGGTCATCTGAATTAAATTCACCCATTTCTGCCCATCTTAGTTCACTGATTCCTAAAATGTCAATGTTCACTCTTGCCATCTCCTGTTTGACCACTTCCGATTTACCTTGATTCATGAACCTAACATTCCAGGTTCCTATGCAATATTGTTCTTTACAGCATCAGACTTCCATCACCAGTCACATTCAAAACTGGGTGTTGTTTTTGCTTTGGCTCAGCCTCTTCATTCTTTCCTGAACTATTTCTCCACTCTTCTCCAGTAGCATATGGCCACCTACTGACTGAGGAGTTCATCTTTCAGTGTCATATCTTTTTGCCTTTTCATATTGTTCATGGGGTTCTCAAGGCAAGAAAACTGAAGGCGCTTGCCATTCTCTTCTCCAGTGGACCACATTTTATCAGAACTCTCCATCATGACCCGTCCATCTTGGGTGGCCTTACATGGCAGGGCTCATAGTTTCATTGAATTAAACGAGGCTGTGATCCATGTGATCAGTTTGGTGTGTTTTTTTTTTTTTTGATTGCGGTTTTCATTCTGTCTGCCCTGATGATGGATAAGGATAAGAGGCTTGTGGAAGCATCCTGATAGGAGGGACTGGCTGTGGGGGAATCTGGGTCTGCTCAGATGGGTGGCGCCATGCTCAGTAAATCTTTAATCCAATTTTCTGTTGATTGGTGGGGCTGTGTCCCTCCCTGTAGTTTGGCCTGAGGCCAAACTATGGTAGGAGTAATAGCAGTAATGGTGACCTTCTTCAAAAGGACTTATGCCAGCATCCACCAGGGCTCCCAGGACTGTTGTATTCAGTGCCTCTGACCCAGTGGCAGGACACTGTTGACCCATGCCTCCACTGGAGACTCCTGGATATTCACAGGCAAGTCTGGCTCAATCTCTTGTGGGGTCACTGCTCCTTTCTCCTGGGTCCTGGTGTGTACAAAGTTTTGTCTGTGCCCTCCAAGAGTCTGTTTCCCCAGTCCATGGGGTCACAAAGAGTCAGACAGGACTGAGCGACTTTCACTTTCACTTTTCTGGTGATACAGAGTTCTATTATTTTTCTGTTGACCAAACATGATCAGTTCAGTTCAGTCGCTCAGTTGTGTCCGCTCTTTGTGACCCCATGAATCGCAGCACGCCAGGCCTCCCTGTCCATCACCGACTCCCGGAGTTCATCCAGACCCACGCCCATTGAGTCGGTGATGCCATCCAGCCATCTCATATTCTGTCATCCCCTTCTCCTCCTGCCCCCAATCCCTCCCAGCATCACAGTCTTTTCCAATGAGTCAACTCTTCGCATGAGGTGGCCAAAGTACTGGAGTTTCAGCTTTAGCATCATTCCTTCCAAAGAAATCCCAGGGCTGATCTCCTTCAGAATGGACTAGCTGGATCTCCTTGCAGTCCATGGGACTCTCAAGAGTCTTCTCCAACACCACAGTTCAAAAGCATCAATTCTTCCGTGCTCAGCTTTTTCACAGTTCAACTCTCACATCCATACATGACTACTGGAAAAACCATAACCTTGACTAGACAGACCTTTGTTGGCAAAGTAATGTCTCTGCTTTTCAAAATGCTATCTAGGTTGGTCATAACTTTCCTTCCAAGGAGTAAGAATCTTTCAATTTCATGGCTTCAATCACCATCTACAGTGATTTTGGAGCCCAAAAAATAAAGTCTGACACTGTTTCCACTGTTTCCCTATCTATTTCCCATGAAGTGATGGGACCAGATGCCATGATCTTCATTTTCTGAATGTTGAGCTTTAGGCCAACTTTTTCACTCTCCTCCTTCACTTTCATCAAGAGGCTTTTTAGTTCCTCTTCACTTTCTGCCATAAGGGTGGTGTCATTTGCATATCTGAGGTTATTGATATTTCTCCCTGCAATCTTGTTTCCAGCTTGTGCTTCTTCCAGCCCAGCGTTTCTCATGATATACTCTGCATAGAAGTTAAATAAGCAGGGTGACAATATACAGCCTTGACGTACTCCTTTTCCTATTTGGAACCAGTCTGTTGTTCCATGTCCAATTCTAACTGTTGCTTCCTGACCTGCATATAGGTTTCTCAAGAGGCAGGTCAGATGATGGTCTGGTATTCCCATCTCTTGAAGAATTTTCCACCAAACATGATACAATGGTATTAAGTGAGTAATAGTTAGTCACAATGTAAAAGGTGTTTACCAGTTTTCATAGTCAATAGCTAGACAAAAGATAAAAGTAATTACAATTGCAAGCCATAATGGGAACAGGATTAATTTAACAATATAAAATAAATACACACAATCTGAGGGAGTCAAGCAGAGTGATGTGGTAAGTGGGAAGTCCAAATATGTACATGTTTTCATCCATCCAGGCAGACTATGTCTTTTGGTTCCTGCATTTAATCCATTAACATTCAAGGTAATTATTAATCTGTATTATTCTATTACTGCTTTCTTAACTGTTTTGGGTTTATTTTCTGTAGGTCTTTTCCTTGTCTTGTGTTTCCTGCCTAAAGAAGTTCCTTTAACATCTATTATAAAGCTGGTTTAATGGCGCTGAATTCTCTTAACTTTTGCTTGTCTGGTAAGGTTTTGATTCAGTCTCCTGTGGGGTCACTGCTCCTCTCCTCTGGGTCTTGGTGCATGAAAATTTTGTTTGTGCCCTCTAAGACTTGAGTCTCTGTTTCCCTCAGTCCTCTAGAAGGCCTATAAGCAAATATTGCTGGCTGTCAAGGCCAGATTCCCTGGGGATTCCCAGTCCCTTTGCCGGATCCCCAGGCTGGGAAACCTGACGTGAGGTTCAGAATAATAGCGTGAGAAGTTCTTTGGTATTATTGTTCTCCAGTCTGTGGGTCACCCACCCAGCAAGTATGGTATTCAATTTTATTGTGATTACACCCCGCCTACCATCTCACTGAGGCTTCTTCTTTGCCATTGGATGTGGGGTATCTTTTTTGGGTGGGTTCCAGTGTCCTCTTGTTGATGGTTGTTCAACAGCTAGTTGCAATTTTGGTGCTCTCATAGGTGGAGATGAGTGCAAGTCCTTCTACTCTGCCATCTTGAACCAGAAGCAAATATTATTCTTAACAGTGAACATCTGAAAGCATTTCCTCTAAGATCAGGAACTAGACAAGGATACCCTCTCTTGCCACTCATATTCAACATAATTTGGAAAGTCCTAGCCACAACAATCAGAGAAGAAAAAGAAATAAAAGGAATACAAATTGGAAAAGAAGAAGTAAAACTGTCACTGTTTGCAGAGACATATTATACACAGAATATCCTAAAGATGCTACTAGAAAACTACTAGAGCTAATCAATGAATAAAGTCAAATTAAGACACAGAAATCTCTTGCTTTCCTATATACTAACAGTGAAAGATCAGTAAGAGAAACCAAGGAAATGATCCCATTTACCATCACAACAAAAAGAATAAAATACCTAGGAATGAACCTACCTAAGGAGGCAAAGGACTTGTACTCAGCAAACTATAAGATACTAATGAAAGAAATCAAAGATGACACTGATAGATATACCATGTTCTTGGACTGGAAGAATCAACATTGTGAAAATGACTTTACTACCCAAAGGAAGCTATAGATTTAATGCAATCCTTATCAAATTACCAGTGGCATTATTCACAGAATTAGAACAAAAAATTTTACAATTTCTATGGAAGTACTAAAGACCCTGAACAGCAAAGATGGTTTTGAGAAAGAAAAACACAACTGAAGGGATCAGACTCCCTGACTTCAGACTACACTACAAAGCTAAAGTCATCAAAACACTATGGTACTGGAACAAAAACAGAAATATGAATGAGTGATTTTTAAAATTAATAACATAGTCCACAGCATAGTGATTTCTTCTGCAAAGTCTGACATAGAGATTAATCTCTTCAAATGAATGATTTCTAAACTTCTTAAAAAAGGCAAGTATATTCTTTAAAAAAAAAAAAAAAAGGCAAGTAAACTATAATTGTTGGCAGATTGTTTTTCCCATTCCTTTACAACAAACCTCAGGTATTTTTCCATAACATTGTTGAAAGTTTTTATTTAGGAATTTCCAATCCTACATAAAAATTTTTATTCTTATATAAAATTCTAGGCATCTTTGCATTTGCTTGCTTTGTTTTCCTTCAATTGACATGTAAGTATATTATTCTGAAAGTTTATTTAGAGTCAAATATTCACAATCAATATTTCTCAAAAATATATGACAAATAAAAACTTCTCCCTTTACAGTTTGAAAAAAAAAGAAAAATTTCTCTGAACCCATTAAATAAATGGGATATGTAAAAAGTAAAAATTATCATATTCCCATATGATAAAAACCATTAATGAATTATCACAAGCTTTCATAGTTGAGATAATTTTTTATAATCAAAAAAATCAAATTCTGTTAAGAATGAAAATTTTTCTTAAATCAATACTAAAACTAACACTTGCTCCATTGGTGAAATTTAACAATCAATAAAAATATTCTGAAACTCAGAAGACTGTGCTGTTCTTAAATGACTCAAAGATAAAGCTATGATTTTGTTAAGAATATGTATTAAAGTATTGGCATCCTTCTAACTGAATGCTATAGTTCTCTAGTATCTCTCCTTGAAAATGACCGTGAGCCAAGATACTGAAAGTGAAAGTGAAGGTCGCTCAGTCATGTCCAACTTTTTGCAACCCTGTGGACTGGACTGTACAGAATTCTCTAGGCCAGAATAACAAAGTGGGTAGTCTTTCCCTTTTCCAGGGGATCTTCCCAACCCAGGGATCGAACCCAGGTCTCCCACATTGAAGGTTGATTCTTTACCATCTGAGCCACCAGGGAAGGCCAAGAATACTAGAGATGGTAGCCTATCCCTTCTCCAGGGGATCTTCCCAAACCAGGAATCGAACCAGAGTCTCCTGCATTGCAGGTGGATTCTTTACCAGCTGAGCTACCAGGGAAGCCCAAGATACTGAAACTGAAGCCAAATGCAACATTCATAGATCTCAGAAATGCAGATATTATCAGAGTTCCTTAGAAGAAATAAGCATATAAACATCATGGAAACAAAAGGTGTTTTCTGTTCCAAAACTTTTGGGATTTTTCATAAAGCTCAGCACAATGATGTTACAAAAGATAAAAACATGACAAAAAATAACCTGAAGTTTTAAAATTTTTTTCTTAAAAAGGATAAAATTATATCAGTCCACAGTCCCTCTTCTATAATTCCAAAATCCTTAAGTCTCTAAAAATAGTAATTTTTGTTCACAACTTTAGTACCAAAACTAATCTGCTAGTAAAACTTAAATTGATGTGAAGCTATTCATAACTTTAATTCAATTAGTGTGAATATGATTAATGTGTTTGATTATAGGGCACTCTCCCATACTTCACTGGAAGTGTTCTGTAACAAAGAGTACATAAGAAATGCATAGGTACATAAGCCATTACATAAGACAATACTGCCTTTCCATAACAAAAAATAATCTGAATTCTGAAATATATTTGCATGCAAAGCTGCCCTATAAGAGACTGTAGACCTGGATTTCCTCTTCTTTTAAAGGTGATTTTACTAGTAAGTCTTTAGGAAAAGGCACACACACACATACATGTACGCTCACCAACTAAGCTATCACTTCTTTGAGGGTATAAACATTCTGCACTTTCCATACACTATCTCTGCCACCTGAAAAGTAGGTGTTACTATCCCAAATTTACAAATAAGGAAACTAAAGTCAAAAAAACTTAAATATTTTGCCCAACTGTTAAAAAAATATAGAAAACATTATTCTCATTTCTAAGGGTTTTTAAAATTTCAAGATTCTGTATATAGATAATTTCAGAAAATGTAAAGCTGCTTTTAAAAAAAGACCCACTTTGTTCACAGAAAAAGTGATCAAGGTTCAGATCACTTTAACAGACTGCATAACTCTAAAATTTTTGCTCTACATGGGCCTCCAAAAAAAAAAAAAAAACCAACAAACTTGGCAATAAAAGAAAACCAATTATTTTATCAGGTACTTAGAACAAAAGCTTTCTTAAGGATAGCTAGAAAGGCAGAAGATTCTGAGAAACTGAAGCAGGTACAGTCTAGCCTGAGACTAAGATTTAGTTAGCAATAACTATCTTTGTAGAGTTCAGTTCAGTTCAGTAGCTCAGTCATTTCCGACTCTTTTCAACCCCATGAATAGCAGCACGCCAGGCCTCCCTGTCCATCACCAACTCCCAGAGTTCACTCAGACTCACGTCCGTCGGGTCAGTGATGCCATCCAGCCAACTCATCCTCTGTCGTCCCCTTCTCCTCCTGCCCCCAATCCCTCCCAGCATCAGAGTCTTTTCCAGTGAATCAACTCTTCGCATGAGGTGGCCAAAGTACTGGAGTTTCAGCTTTAGCATCATTCGTTCCAAAGAAATCCCAGGGCTGATCTCCTTTAGAATGGACTGGTTGGATCTCCTTGCAGTCCAAGGGACTCTCAAGAGTCTTCTCCAACACCACAGTTCAAAAGCATCAATTCTTCGGCACTCAGCCTTCTTCACAGTCCAACTCTCACATCCATACATGACCACAGGAAAAACCATAGCCTTGACTAGACGGACCTTTGTTGGCAAAGTAATGTCTCTGCTTTTCAAAATGCTATCTAGGTTGGTCATAACTTTCCTTCCAAGGAGTAAGCGTCTTTTAATTTCATGGCTGCAGTCACCATCTGCAGTGATTTTGGAGCCCAAAAAATAAAGTCTGACACTCTTTTCACTGTTTCCCCATCTATTTCCCATGAAGTGACGGGACCAGATGCCATGATCTTCGTTTTCTGAATGTTGAGCTTTAAGCCAACTTTCTCACTCTCCACTTTCACTTTCATCAAGAGGCTTTTGAGTTCCTCTTCACCTTCTGCCATAAGGGTGGTGTCATCTGCATATCTGAGGTTATTGATATTTCTCCTGGCAATCTTGATTCCAGCTTGTATTTCTTCCAGTCCAGCGTTTCTCATGATGTCCTCTGCATAGAAGTTAAATAAGCATGGTGACAATATACAGCCTTGACGTACTTCTTTCCTATTTGGAACCAGTCTGTGGTTCCATGTCCAGTTCTAACTGTTGCTTCTTGACCTGCATATAGGGTTCTCAAGAGGCAGGTCAGGTGGTCTGGTATTCCCATCTCTTTCAGGATTTTCCACAGTTTATTGTGATCCACACAGTCAAAGGCTTTGGCATAGTCAAGAAAGCAGAAATAGATGTTTTTCTGGAACTCTCTTGCTTTTTCCATGATCCAGTGGATGTTGGCAATTTGATCTCTGGTTCTTCTGCCTTTTCTAAAACCAGCTTGAACATCAGGAAGTTCATGGTTCACATATTGCTGAAGCCTGGCTTGGAGAATTTTGAGCATTACTTTACTAGCATGTGAGATGAGTGCAATTGTGCGGTAGTTTGAGCATTCTTTGGCATTGCCTTTCTTTGGGATTGGAATGAAAACTGACCTTTTCCAGTCCTGTGGCCACTGCTGAGGTTTCCAAATTTGCTGGCATATTGAGTGCAGCACTTTCACAGCATCATCTTTCAGAATTTGAAATAGCTCAACTGGAATTCCATCACCTCCACTAGCTTTGTTCGTAGTGGTGCTTTCTAAGGGCCACTTGACTTCACATTCCAGGATGTCTGGCTCTAGGTCAGCAATCACACTATCATGATTATCTAGGTCATGAAGATCTTTTTTGTACAGTTCTTCTGTGTATTCTTGCCATCTCTTCTTAATATCTTCTGCTTCTGTTAGGTCCATACCATTTCTGTCCTTTATCGAGCCCATCTTTGCATGATATGTTCCCTTGGTATCTCTAATTTTCTTGAAGTGATCTCTAGTCTTTCCCATTCTGTTGTTTTCCTCCATTTCTTTGCATTGATCGCTGAAGAAGGCTTTCTTATCCTTTCTTGCTATTCTTTGGAACTCTGCATTCAGATGCTTATATCTTTCCTTTTCTCCTTTGCTTTTCGCTTCTCTTCTTTTCACAACTATTTGTAAGGCCTCCCCAGACAGCCATTTTGCTTTTTTGCATTTCTTTTCCATGGGGATGGTCTTGATCCTTGTCTCCTGTACAATGTCACGAACCTCATTCCATAGTTCATCAGGCACTCTATCTATTAGATCTAGGCCCTTAAATCTATTTCTCACTTCCACTGTATAATCACAAGGGATTTGATTTAGGTCATACCTGAATGGTCTAGTGGTTTTCCCTACTTTCTTCAGTTTGAGTCTGAATTTGGCAATAAGGAGTTCATGATCTGAGCCAAAGTCAGCTCCTGGTCTTGTTTTTGCTGACTGTATAGAGCTTCTTCATCTTTGGCTGCAAAGAATATAATCAATCTGATTTCGGTGTTATTAATAGTCAAATTTTTGGATAGGAAGAAAAATTCTAAACAATGTCCTTATTTTAAAGTATAATATTTACAAGAAGAAAATTCCTTCTGGAAATCTGACCATCTTATAGAACTGGGTGTGTACTTAGTCCCTCGATCACGTTCTACTCTTTGCAGCCCTGTGGACTATAGCCTGCTAGACGGATTCTCTAGGCAAGAATAATGGAGTGCATAGCGATGGATTTTCCCAACCCAGGGACTGAATCAGTCTCCTGCATTGCAGACAGTTTTACTGTCTGAGCCACCAAGGAACCCCTTTATGGAGATACCCGCATGCTTTAAAAAAGTATGTATCTCTTCTCTCTTTCAGGAAATTCCTCAAAATTCACCTCATAGAGAGACTTCTCCCACCATACACAGTTTAGCTAACAATTCTATATTTTCCAAAACTTGATGTCTGCCTTTATTCTGATAGAAAATCAATTGTGCTAATAAAGAAAAATGAAATGTCTCATACCAATCACTGTATGTTTAAAGTGTGTTTTTATTTGTAAAGTACATCAGTTCAGTTCAGATAAGTTCAGTCACTCAGTCATGTCCAACTCTTTGCGACCCCATGGACTGCAGCATGCCAGGGCTCCCTGTCCATCACCAACTCCCGGAGTTTACTCAAACTCATGTCCATTGACTCGGTGATGCCACCAACCATCTCATCCTCTATCATCCCCTTCTCCTCCTGCCTTCAATCTTTGCCAGCATCAGAGTCTTTACAAATGAATCAGCTCTTTGCATCAGGTGGCAAAAGTATTGGAGTTTCAGCTTCAACATCAGTCCTTCCAAAGAACTGATCTCTTTTAGGATGGACTGGTTGGATCTCCTTGCAGTCCAAGGGACTCTCAAGAGGCTTCTCCAACACCACAGTTCAAAAGCATCAATTCTTCAGCTCTCAGCTTTCTTTATAGTCCAGCTCTCACATCCATACATGACTACTGGTGAAACCATAGCCTTGACTAGACGGACCTTTGTTGATAAAGTAATGTCTCTGCTTTTTAATATGATGTCTAGGTTGGTCATAACTTTTCTTCCAAGGAGTAAGTGTCTTTTAATTTCACGGCTTCAATCACCATCTGCAGTGATTTTGGAGCCCAAAAAAATAAAATCTGACACTGTTTCCATTGTTTCTCCATCTATTTGCCATGAAGTGATGGGACCAGATGCCATGATCTTTTTTTTCTGAATGTTGAGCTTTAAGCTAACATTTTCACTCTCCTCTTTCACTTTCATCACAAGGCTCTTTAGTTCTTCTTAACTTTCTGCTGTAAGAGTGGTGTCATCTGTATATCTGAGGTTATTGATATTTCTCTTGGGAATCTTATTCCAGCTTGTGCTTCTTCCAGCCCAGAGTTTCTCATGATGTACTCTGCATAGAAGTTAAATAAGCAGGGTGACAGTATACAGCCTTAATGTGCTCCTTTCCCAATTTGGAACAAGTCCGTTGCTCCATGTCCAGTTCTAACTGTTGCTTCTTGACCTGATACAGATTTCTCAAAAGGCAGGTCAGGTGGTCTGGGATTCCCATCTCTTTCAGAATTTTCCACAGTTTGTTGTGATCCACACAGTCAAAGGCTTTGGCATAGTCAATAAAGCAGAAATAGATGTTTTTCTGGAACTCTCTTGCTTTTTTGATGATCCAACAGATGTTAGCAATTTGATCTCTGGTCTTCTGCCTTTTCTAAAACCAGGTTGAACATCAGGAAGTTCATGGTTCATGTATTGCTGAAGTCTGGCTTGGAGAATTTTGAGCATTACTTTGCTAGTGTGTGAGATGAGTGCAATTGTGCAGTAGTTTGAGCATTCTTTGGCATTGCCTTTCTTTGGGATTGGAATGAAAACTGACCTTTTCCAGTCCTGTGGCCATTGCTGAGGTTTCCAAATTTGCTGGCACAGTGAGTGCAGCACTCTCACAGCATCATCTTTTAGGATTTGAAATAGCTCAACTGGAATTCCATCACCTCCACTAGCTTTGTTCATAGTGATGCTTCCTAAGGCCACTTGACTTCACATTCCAGGATATCTGGCTCTAGGTCAGTGATCACACCATCGTGATTATCTGGGTCGTGAAGACCTTTCTTGTACAGTTCTTCTGTGTCTTCTTGCCACCTCTTCTTAATATCTTCTGCTTCTGTTAGGTCCATACCATTTCTGTCCTTTATCGAGCCCATCTTTGCATGAAATGTTCCCTTGGTACTTCTACTTGAAGAGATCTCTAGTCTTTCCCATTCTATTGTTTTCCTCTATTTCTTTGCACTGATCATTGAGGAAGGCTTTCTTATCTCTCCTTGCTATTCTTTGGAATTCTGCATTCAAATGGGTATATCTTTCCTTTTCTCCTTTACTTTTGGCTTCTCTTCTTTTCACAGCTATTTGTAAGGCCTCCTCAGACAGCCATGTTGCTTTTTTGCATTTCTTTTTCTTGGGAATGGTCTTGATCCCTGTCTCCTGTACAATGTCAGGAACCTCCATCCATAGTTCATCAGGCACTCTGTCTATCAGATCTAGTCCCTTAAATCTATTTTTCACTTCCACTGTATATGTACAGTACATACATATATATGTATGTATGTGTGTGTGTATATATATATATATAAAACATCTGAGTTTTTTTATTCAAACTTCAACAGAATTAAGTAAATACCATTTGCTGCACTCTCTCTACCAAAAACAACTATACTGCAAATATCACCCGCATTTTACAGACAAGGAAACTTTAAGATCAGAAATTTTAAATCTGAGGTCTGCATCTAATAAGTTACAGAAACATGATTTATACAAGGATTTGAGCCCCAGTTCTTTCCACTTCACTTTGTTAATGTATGCTTAGCTTGGAATGTTTTCTGTAGGGAAGGAATTTTCGTCATAGCTATTATTTCATCAGTATGCAATATGTTGCAATACAAACAGAAGGCCAAGTAATGAATCCAGATAATGTCAAAAATAGCCAAAAAACTATAATCGTACATTAATTATTTGCAGATTGAGCAAGTTGTTTAACTTCTCTGTGCCAAAACTTCTTCACATATTAAATAAAGATGATACTTTAGAGTGTAGTTATGATGTTGAAGTAGATTAAAACATTTAAAGTACTTAGTACAATGTCTCGCACATAAACACTGCATAAATGTCAGCTACTGCTCTTGAGATGAGAAATCACCAGATATACATATTTTGTACCAGGTGTCTCCAGAGATCAATAGCTGGATACCCAATTCAAAAACAATCAATCCTACACTTACTTGTGATCTACAATATGGTCTAGTGGGAAAAGGTAATGTGTGTCAATTTGATTCTCTCCCAGGAGTCTGACTTAAGAAACAAAGATTGAGCCAGTTATTAGTGATTTATAAGTTAGTTTGGCTCATACCTTCATCAGTTTCCTCTTATCAGGGACATGTATGGATGTGAGAGTTGGACCATAAAGAAGGCTGAGCACCAAAGAATTGTTGCTTCTGAACTGTGGTGTTGGACAAGACTCTTGAGAGTCCCTTGGACTGCACGGAGATCAAATCAGTTAATCCTAAAGGAAATCAACCCCGAATATTCATTGGAAGGACTGATGCTGAAGCTGAAAATCTAATCCTTTGGCCACCTGATGAGAAGAGCTAACTCAGAAAAGATGATGATGCTGGGAAAGACTGAAGGCAGGAGGAAAAGGGGATAACAGAAGACAAGATGGTTGAATGGCACCACCGACTCAATGGACATGAATTGGAGCAAGCTTCGGGAGATGGTGAAGGATGGGGAAGCCTGGCATGCTTCAGTCGAAGGGGTCACAAAGAGTCAGACACGACTGAGTGACTGAACAACAACGACAACAATGATGCTAAATATGCTCTAAATCTAGCTCTTCAGTCTTCCTTTTTATATCACTTGGCAGCATTCAAGCTGTTGAACATGCCACAAACATTTTTTGCCTGTCCTCTTTAATCTATCTCTTTAGAATGCACTGAAATACTGGAACTGCTCAACACTTCATCCCAAGCTGCTTCTCTTTACACTCTTTACACTCCCTTTAGGCAATTTCATCCACACTCGTGGTTTCACTAATTAACTCCATGCTACCCCAGACTTTTATTGTATATTCAACTGCCTTGCCAATCTCTCCACTTATTGGATAACTCAAAGATATCTCAGATTCCATTTGTCCAAAACCAAACACATGATCTTCCCTCTCAAACCCAGCCGAGATCCCTTTCAGGACTCCCTATCTCCATAACGGCATCACCAACTATTCAGCTGCACAAACTAAAAAATTAGAAGTACACTTTGATACATCCTTCCCCCACATTCCCATCTTTCACTAAGTCCTATTAATTTTGCCTTTTAAGCATTTCTCAATCCCTTCCCTCCATTTTTGGATTTTTGACCAAAACTCTTATCCTAGCCTTTAAGGCCCTGAAAGATCTGCTTCAGCTTACCTCTTTTGTCTTCCTATTGCCCTAAGTACAGCCACACTTGTCTCCTTTCAGTTCCTTAAATATAATACATCATGCTTCCTCCTACCTTAGGGTATTTGCACATGGTTTCCCTCTGCCTGGGCCACTCTTTGCCCATCTCTTCATTTATTCAATCTCTATTATATCTCAACTAAAATTTCACTACCTCAGAGAAACTCCTTGAACATCTAGACAATATCAGGTCATTTAGTCACTAATTTAAAAAATATTTATTAATAACTACACAAGGTATGGTTCTAGGAATATGGAATTAATAAACACAAGACAGACCCTTGCCTTATGGATCCTACATTCTAGAGGAATGAGACAGTAAGCAATAAAAATACTAAATAGATTAAATTATATGTGTGAAGGCAGTAAATCTATGGGAGGAAAGAAAAGAAAAAAGAATAAGGTAAGAGAATCACAAGTAGGGAGTTTTCAGTGCTTTATTTGATGCCTAGAGAATAGTTGGCACTCAAACATGTGTTGGGTGGAGTATGAAAAAGAGAATGAGCATGTTCAAGTTGAGGGAGCTTAAACTATAAAATAAGTAGAGGAATTACTTGGTGCAAGAACAGAGATGCCATAAAAGAAAGACAAACCATGCAGGTCTTATGAGGAAATGGTCTCTTAAATCATTCTTGATGGCTTTTTACAGATTCCAGTTTCAGTCACTGCATGGTCTTAGCATAACCACAACCTCCCTCCCCTACCCCCAGAGGGCTGGATAATTCAAGTGGGTCACTCTTATAACCAAAATACCCCATCAGGACACATATACAAAATTATGGATACCACTCTATCACCCACCACCACACATTTCACCAAAGCCACTGATTTTCTATACACAGAGAGAGAGAGACAGACACACACACACACACACAGCTATCACTTTGATGCTCCAGTTCTTCAGTTCCCAATCCCTCTTAGGGACAAACCCTCTCCCACATACACAGGACTGTAAAAGCTCTTTCTCTCTTCTATGACCCTGTAAAGCTTAGGTCATTATCTCTCCAAGCCAGCCGAATTTACAAGGCAGTCCCCTCAGGAACAGAATCCTAGGTCTCTTTGCCTGTTAGTCTCCTTGCACTTGAAAGACTAGCTTCCACCCACATAAAAGTGAATGTGCATCCCTTTGTGATTCTGAATGACCTTCAAGATTACTGATCCCATACACACCCACACTCAGGCTCCAGCCTCCTTTGGTAGGGTTTTGAAGGGCTGGGTGTCCCCTCAAGCCTCTTGTCCTCTTAAGGACTCATATGAGGATTTGCATACTTTCTCTGTGACAGGGTGACCCTCAGTCACTACACTTCCCTGAAGCACAAATACTCATATATCCCTTCCATGGCACTGCCTGAAACTAAAGTAACACTCCTCCTACTTAATCTGCCTCCTCAGAATCAGAGTCCCTCTCCCTTTAGAGGACCCTCCCATAGTCCACAGGATTGTGTTCAACCCCTCCTGTGACACAGCCTACCCCCTACAATCAGCCCCTATCACAGGTGCCCCTCCGGAGGGGCGTCGTCTTCCCTGGGGTCCCAGCCCTTTCTCAGCCAGTGTTCACTCCAAAGAGTGCACACACTCTCATACACTCCTGCGACGCCTCGACTGCGCGGCCTCTGCCCCGACACTCAGAGGGGTGTGCTCCTCCCTTGACCCTTGATCCCGAGGTCATAACCTCACCGCGCAAACACAGAGGGTGCCTCTTCAGGAGTAGCGCCAGGCCCAAGTCCCCTGTCCCCTGGGGCCCAGGACAGCGCCGTGCTGCCTCAGCGCTTCCACCTGATCGACCGCCCCCACAGACCTGCCTCAGGCGCCGTCTGGCTCCGCTCCGCCATTTTTTGTTGTCGTTCCGCCTCTGAGCCCACGCGAAAATTGCGGGGCAGTGGGGAGCGGGCGATGGGATCCGCCGGCTGACAGGAGCTCCCTCAGGAAGACGCTGCGCGACGGTTGCCAGGGCAACGGGCAGCCGGCGTGTAGACGGCCGGCGCGTGCCGCGTGGCAGGAGGGCGGGGTGGGAGCAAGCGTGCGTCCGAGGCCCCGCCCCCTCGGAATGATACCTTCCTTGGCGGGGTTTCTGCCCAGCTGGGACTCCGCGGCGCTTTTCCCTTGCAACCCGGCCACCGCGTCCTGACAACTGAGCATACTCGACCGCCGCTGAAATGCCGGGGACCTGGTCCGCTGGGGTCGCGCTCTCATGCCGCGCAAGCAGGTGCACGTGCTGACTGAAGAGCTGAATGGCCTGGCTTTGCTGTGGTTAGTACTCAACTTTGAGAGTTGGGGACAGATTTCTCAATTTCCCTACCGTGTGCCTGGCCCTGATCAAGGTGCTGAATAACTTGTATCTTCAACTGGAATGCCCTGAGAATAATTATGTGCCCATCCCACCCCAAACACGTGAAGTACTAACGAGGTGGCCTCCTCGCCTCTCTACGTCAGCATTAGCCCCCAACTGTAGCAAAGGCTTCACTTTCCTCAGTTTCGCTAGTCTTATTTAGTCTTTTTTGGAGGGTAAATCGTGTCGGTCTCTTGAGATGCCATGGACGGTAGCCCGCCAGAAATTCCAAAATCCTTGGAATTTCCCAGGCAAGAATACTGGAATGAGTTGCCATTTCCTTCTCCAGGGATCTTCCTGACTCAGGAATGGAACCTGTGTCTCCTGCATTGACAGGCAGATTCTTTACCACTGAGCCACCTGGGAAGCTTAGTCTACCTCTCAGAATAACCTAGGGTGCTCATTCCCATTTCTGCTAATTGTCACTACCTTCTAAGACCAAACTAGAACCTTATTCTTAATTGAACTGCTCTGTCCCCCGATCGGAGAAGGCAATGGCACCCCACTCTAGTACCCTTGCCTGGACAATACCATGGATGGAGTAGCCTAGTAGGCTGCAGTCCCATGGGGTCGCGAAGAGTCGGACACGACTGAGTGACTTCACTTTCACTTTTCACTTTCATGCATTGGAGAAGGAAATGGCAACCCGTTCCAGTGTTCTTGCCTGGAGAATCCCAGGGACGGGGGAGCCTGGTGGGCTGCCGTCTATGGGGTCACACAGAGTCGGACACAACTGAAGCGACTTAGCAGTCCCCCCACAGTCACCTGTGCATTCGTGTCCGAATGTCTGAACATTTACAATGCATCATGCATTGTTTACTTCTCTTTTCCTCTCTTGACAGTGAGCTCCCTTAAGCCTAGGGTCAGGTATTTATCTTTGCATACTCCATAATACAGCATTGTGCTTGAGGCAAAGGAAGTGTTAAGTAAATGTTTATGGAATGAAAAGTTCCTAAATTCATGCCTGCACATCCTTACCTGTTCTATTGAGCACTTAATTTTTTACCAAATACCTTGCTAGGTAGGCCCCTAGTCCTCCAGAGGCTCGCAAAGAAAGGGAAAGAGATAATGAATTTGATGGAGGTTAACTAGTCTTACAAGTGCTACAGGATCAGAGGGATGGAAATCTAACTTGGGGGAGAGGGGGAGGGGATGGCTAATCAGTGAAGACTGCAAAGGGAAGTGGATACCCTAGCTGAGTCTTAAGGAATGACTAACTGCAAGCCAGGGAAGGGAGAGGAATAGTGTGCCAGGTGGAGGGAGCAGCACGTATCCAGGCACAGAGGGTGGGATCACTGTTTGAAACTGCAAGAAGTCCAGTACTGCCCGGGTACAAACCACACAGGGTGAAGTGTTGTGTCTAAAGAAGTTCTTGTACAGTTAAGTAATTTCTTCTTTTGGGTTCCCAAAAAGCAGAGCCTGAAGCAAGGATTTGAGTGCTAGTAATTTTGGGGGGAGGTAAGACTATGAAACAGAAATGAGGTATAGACAGTGAAAGAGGGAAGGGGAAAAAAAAAAACAAGAAAAATGTGTTATTTAGGTAATTGCTTTGGTAGAAACTAGGCTTAACCTCACTGGAGACCCTCTGAAGAACCTAATATTAATAGAATGTGCCTCAACATTGTCCCACGAAGAACAAGGGTCATTTACCTCAATTTCCACCCCATTGGTTGAGGGTTAGGACCTTGAACTCTTTCACATTTCCTGGTTACACTGGTCCAGTGCAAAGCTGCCTTCTTAAGGCAGAAAAGCAGGACTAGAACACTTTGGGGTGGTTTGCTGGCAACAAGCATGGAACTGTCCATTCACCCGCACTGAATCAAAGATAAGGTGTGGACACCACAAGAATCTTCTGTAGAAAATTACATAAAAATACCCATCAGAAAATACCCCTCACATTCCAGCAATTTGAAATTCACAAGTCATGTTAATACAACCATCAAGATGAAAATACACAAGTTTTCATATATCATTCCTAATGACTGAGTAGTAAAGGCTGTAAGGCTGTAAGAATTTCAGTGTGGGAGGGCTGAGGGACAAAGGTGTTTCATTAAATATTGTGTGTGTGTGTGTGTGTGTGTGTGTGTGCTCAGTCACTCGGTTGTGTCTGACTCTTTGTGATCCCATGGACTGTAACCCGCCAGACACGCCTCTGTCCATGGAATTTTCCAGGCAAGAATACTGGAGCAGGTTGCCATTTCGTACTCCAGGGGATCTTCTGACCCAGGGATCAAACCTGTCTTCTGCATTGGCAGGCGGATTCTTTACCACTGCACCACCTGAAAAGCCCTCATTAAATACAAAAAGGTGGTAAAAAGGGAGTTTGAAGATCCAGGTTCTACTCAAACTCTGACCTTGTAACTTTATAATCTTGGGCAGATTACTTACATTCATTGAGCCTCAGTTTCCTTTTCCAACAAATTGAGACAGAAGTCCTGCCTGCAATAAAGTATTCGCTAAGTCACAAATGGTGTAATAGATTACAATGCATTTGGCAAGTATAAATTTAGTAAATAAAGGATCTAAGATGTTTTAGAACAATTCACTTACACATACATCCCTTGATTTTTTTCTGCTGAGGCAGACTCTGTGCAAGTGCTAGAGATGAAGAGGGGAATATAGCACTGTCCGTGTTTTCTAGGAGCTCACAGTCCAGAAGGGTAAGAGATTTAATCAGTAATTACAACTCAACACAGGCAATGGCACCCCACTCCAGTACTCTTGCCTGGAAAATCCATGGACAGAGGAGCCTGGTAGGCTGCAGTCCATGGGGTCGCTAAGAGTCGGACACGACTGAGCGACTTCACTTTCACTTTTCTCTTTCATGCATTGGAGAAAGAAATAGCAACCCACTCCAGTGTTCTTGCCTGGAGAATCCCAGGGACAGCGGAGCCTGGTGGGCTGCCGTCTATGGGGATCGCCTATAGTCGGACACGACTGAAGCGACTTAGCATAGCATAGCATAGCATAGCATACAACCCAACGTGATCAGTGTTCTGATAGAAAAAAGCATGGGAGATTGTGGGAGCCCAGAGGAAGAGGGCACAAACCAGTGTGGGGGAGAGGGTATCAGTGAAGGGAGATTCAAGGAAAGTTTTCTGAAGGAGAGAGTGTCTGATCTGATCTGACTCTTCAAGGGCAAGTACCAGTAAGGTGGGCAAAGAATACAGGGATACAGAGAGAAAGGATGATCGAGGCAACAGGAACTTCATGGACAAAGCAAAGGATAGTGTATCTGAAGCGCCAGGAAGATTAGAGCCAGAAAAATCAAAAGACTGTGTAGTAAAGAATCTACACAAATGTATGAAGCACATAGAAGATTCTCATCAACAGGCAATCCAGGGCTTCCTTGGTGGCTTAGTGGTAAAGAATCCACTTGCCATTGCAGGAAACACAGATTCTATCCTTGGCCCGGGAAGATCCCACATGCCATGGAACAACTAAGCCTACATGCTGCGATTACTGCGCCTGTGCTCTAGAGCCCAGGAACCACAACTACTGAAGCCCACGTGCTCTAGAGCCTGTGCTCTGCAACAGGAGAAGCCGTTGCAGTGAGATGCCCACACACCACAAATAGAGTAGCCCCCACTCACTGCAACGAGAGAAAAGCCCAAGCAAACAAAGAAGATCCAACACAGCCAAAAAATAATGTAAATAAATAAAATTATTTTTAAATGATAATCTGAAAAGTCAACAAACATGTTTCTATGGAACTAAACTGTTCAATTTAAATTTTAAATAAAATGTAAAAACCAATTATTTGGTCAGACTGTCCACATGTCCAGTGCTCAATAGCCACATGTGGTTAGTAGCAACTATGCTAGACAGCATACGTAGAATATTTCTATCACTGCCGAAAATTCTACTGGACAGCACTGCTAGATAAATGCCAACTGAGCAGAGGGGATGGAATGCCTGGGAAGATCTGCACTGGCAGGATCAGGTTTAGTTCTCCTGTGTATCAGCTCCTCTTCAGAAAGGAGTGCATTCCTTCTGGAGTTCTCAGAGTCTTCCCTTTTTTATGTGAAATAGCATAGCCTGGGACACAGGATAGAAATGCCCCCCACCTGGGTCGCGATAGTTAGTTTTACCAGGCTACCATTCAGAGTGTCCCTGGGAGATCTGCTGTCCTCAAAGATCTCCTACAGCTTCTGCCTCCACAGACAGACACCCACCTACCACAAAGCCAATGTGACTTTCTTCAGAAAAATATTCTCTGTTTAGCATTCACCCACTCCCCCCTGTAAACACTTACTAAAATGACACCTACTCTGTGCCTGGCACTGAGTTAGATGCTGTGTGGAATGAGAGAAATATTCAAGTTATAATTACACTTCTCACATGCACAAACTCATTTAATTCTCACTGTAAAATTGACATTAATGTTATCATCCTATACAGAAGATGAAACTAGGATTCAGAGAATTTAAGTGACTTACACAAAATCACAGTCAGAAAATTGCAAGCTCAAGGAAGACTTGAATGGTGCTAAGAAATTCACCTATGTTATATTATTATCAAAAATTCATGCTTTTAATGTTTATAATCTAATTAAGAAGAAAAGATTTAAAAAGCTCCAGTTAACTTGTAGAGTTCAGGTGAAGAAAGGAAGTCCACTCTGGGTTGCTTCATAGGTTACCACAACTGTCAACTAAAAAAAGTGTGCAACATGAGAGTTGCGATTTAAGTTTTACTTGGGGCAAAACGAGGACTGCAGCCCAGAAGACAGCACCTCAGATAGCTCTGAGAGACTGCTCCAAGGAGCTAGGGGGAAAGGGCATTGTGTATGTGATTGAGAGACTGCTCCAAGGAGCTAGGGGGAAAGGACATTGTGTATGTGATTTTGGTGAAGGGGAGGCTACATACAATCAAGCGCATATTTTTCCAAAAGGTTTCTACTAGTCTCGTGAAGCTTCTGCTAGTCACAAGAAACGGTCATCACCACGAGGGATTTTGGTGCTTTTCTAGATATGAAGAGATATAAGAATTGGGTTCATAAAATCAGCTCTGGAGAATATCTTTCTGAAGACCTGTCCTGCCAGTTTTCCAGAAGCACAGAGTGCCTCATTTCTGCTCTCCACCATGAACTTCTTCAGGGGCTGTTGAAGGTCAGCAGCTGTAGCAGCACATGATTTAATCCTTGTAGAGGTAGATGGCAAGCACTCATGGCAAGTGCCAGTTTGTGGTTGACACACGAAAATCCAGTCTACAATTTTGAAAAAATGTGGTAAAAACAGTGATACAGGAATGATCAGAAAAATATAGGAGCATCAAAGAGAGATACTTTTGTCAAGCATCAGGGACGGATTTTTGGATGAAATGATCTTTGAGCTGAGTATTAAGGATGAGATGGGGTCAGCCAGATGGAGTGTAGGGTAGAGAGAAGAGAAATGAAAATACTTTTTAATCAAACTTGTCATTTGTATTTCTACTTTGCTTATGTTGGTTTTAAAAATATTTCCAACGTTTTCTTATTTGGTTCTTGAGATTAAATTTAAAAAAGAATTGTGCTATGCTAAGGCTATAAAAGAATTAGTTAAGGATTTTTTCTTAACATGAATTAAGTGTTTAAAAGTTAGAACATGACTGAACTCAACAGAAAGGAAAATTATCTGATGTTGAAAGGAAGAGAGAAATCAATGATGCAGTCATTTATCCTTATAATTTACTCTACCCAGACTGCTCTTTTTTCCAGATATCTACCTGACCCACTTCATTCTGGTCTTATCTCAGATGACATTATTGGAGAGGTGTTTCCCTACAATACTACTTAAAATGTACTTCTTAGACATTTCATAGTTTTTAGTACTGTGAATGGTATCTTATGTTCTATAATTTTTTATAATTGCTTTGTTTGCTGCTCAGGTAGACAAATGCTATTGATTTCTTAAGCTAATAATAGAATTGTGAAATTCAGTGAACTCTCATATCTAACATTCGTTGACTGTTTTCATATTTTTTAAACTATAAGAAAAATCAATAGCAAAACCAGAGTTGTCTGTACCCTTCCTACTCTTTTAACATATTTCATTTTCTCTATTATTATTTTACCAGAGTCTCTAGTATTGTGTTTAAAAACTGGGATTCTTGTCTTTTCCTGACATTAAAAGAGCTGCATCTAAAGTTTTTCCATTAAATGTAACTTTGACTCAAATCTTTGTCAAACTAAGGAATTTTTCAAAGAGTTTTAAGTGACACATTCCCAGGTGGCGCTAGTGGTAAAGAATCCAGCTGCCAATGCCGGAGACATAAGAGACCAGAGTTCAATGCTGGATCGGAGAGATCCCCTGGAAAAGGAAATGGCAACCCACTCCAGTATTCTTGCCTGGAGAATCCCATGGACAGAGGAACCTGGCAGGGTCCAGTCCATAGCGTCATGTGTCAGACATGACTGAAGTGACTTAGCACACAGCACATTGAATTTTAGGTTTGTCATAGATTTTCTTCCAAGGAGCAAGAGTCTTTTAGTTTCAGGGCCATAGTCACCATCCACAGTGATTTTGGAGCCCAAAAAATAAAATCTGTCACTTTTTCCAATTTCTCCCCATCTATTTGTCTTGAAGTGATGGGACCAGATGCCACGATCTCAGTTTTTTGAATGCTGAGTTTTTGTTTTGTTTTATTTATTTTTTAATTGAAGAATAATTGCTTTACAGAATTTTGTTGGTTTCTGTCAAACATCAACATGTATCAGCCATGGTATACAAATGTTGAGTTTTAAGCTAGCTTTTTCATTCTCCTCTTTTACCTTTATCAAGAGGCTCTTTAGTTCCTCTTCACTTTCTGCCATTAAACTGATATCATCTGCATATTTGAAGTTGTTGATATCTCTCCCAACAATCTTGATTCCAGCTTGCAAGTCATCCAGCCCAGTATTTCACATGATGTATTCTGCATATAAGTTAAATAAGCAGGGTGACAATATACAGCCTTGATGTACTTCTTAAAAAGCAGAGACATCACTTGGCACACAAAGATCCATATAGTCAAAGCTATGGTTTGTCCAGTAGACATGGACAGATGTGAGAATTGGACCATAAAGAAGGCAGAGTGCCAAAGAATTGATGCTTTGAACTGTGATACTGGAAAAGACTCTTGAGAGTCCCTTGGACAGCAAAGAGATCAAACCAGTCAATCCCAAAGGAAATCAACCCTGAATATTCATTGGAAGGACTGATGCTGAAGCTGAAGCACCAACACTTTGGCCAGTTGATGCAAAACACCAACTCATTGGAAAAGACCCTGATGCTGGGAAAGACTGAGGGCAAGAAGAAAAGAGGACAACAGAGGATGAGATGGTTAGAGGGCATCACTGACTCAATGGACATGAGTTTCAGCAAACTCTGGGAGACAGTGAAGGACACAAACTTGGTGTGCTGCAGTTTATGGGGTCACAAAGAATTGGACATGCCTTAGTGACTGAACAACAACATCACATTTTAAACCAAAAACCTTATTTTGCAACTGCTAAGATAATCATGTGTTTTTTTCTCTTTTAATGTAGTAAAATTAATTTATAGATTTTCTAATGTTAAGATATTTTTGCATTTTTGGATTAAATATTGTTTGATCACAGATTGTTTTTTAAATGCATTGGTGGATTCAATTAACTATTTTAGTTTTAAAATGTTTACAAATACGCTAGAAATAAAATGGGTCATCTGAGCCTAGAGAATTTGGGAGGGGAAATTTTTTGTTATCATTTCTGAGTTTTAATGGTTATTATTTTGTATCTTTCTGGACCCAACTTTGAAATTTATATTTTCCAGAAATCCATCAATTTTATTTATGTTTTAAATTTTCATATTTTAATTGTTAAGATCTCTCTTGTGTCTATTTATATTTTTTATTATGAATGGTATATATTTCCATCTTTTCTTGATTCACATTACCAAAGATATATTTATCTTACTGATCTTTTCAAAACTTTTAATTTTATGAAGCTCCCACCCTCCCTCTCTCTATCCCCTCTCACTCTCGCTCTCCTTAATTTTTTTTTCTCTCTCACACAGGATTAGATTAAGATACAAATTACAGGAAAACTCAAAATGCCAATGGCTTACACAAGACAAAATATGCCTTCTTTCTTAAGTGTAAAACATCTTGAGCTAATTCAAGGTTGTTATGTTTCTCTAGGTGTCAGGGATCAAACTATATGTATCTTGGTGTTGTACCTTGCATGGTTTCCATTTCAGTCCAAGATGACTACTGGACTTCCAGTCATTAAAGTTGTATTTTTAGCTAGCAAGAAGGAGAAATGTTTTTTAAAAACACATTCCATAACTTGCACATATAATTCTGCATATATCCCACTGAGCTGAATTTGCTCATAGAAACACTCCTAGCTGAAGAAATAAGTCTCTATTATGGGCAGTTATATACTCTGAGCAGGAAAGGATACATAATTGGAGGGGCACAGTGAAAAATTTGAAAAACAAATTTTTCAAAAACTGTATGTGAGACAGCAAGAGACACAGATGTATAAAACACCGTTAAGAATTTCAAGATGGCAAGGTGAAAGCATCAGACTAATCTTGGAGCACTGTACTGTGTGTGACTGCACAGGTCACATGCCCATGAAACTGATCTTGCCCCAGGGTTCTCTATTTAACGAAGAAAAGGAGGAGAAACACTTAGAGACAGCTGGAAGTCTATGCCCCCATTATTTAATTTAATCATTTCTGCCTTTTCCCCCCTTTGTGATTCTTTGGGACTTTCCAGGTATCTCAGTGGTAAAGAATCTGCCATGAGTCAGGTGGATTCCCTGGAAGAGGAAATGGCAACCCACTCCAGTATTCTTCCTGGAAAATCCCATAACCAGAGGAGCCTGGAGGGCTATAGTCCATGGGGTCAAAAGAGCTGGACAGAACTGAGCACACATGCAGGCATGCATGGCTCTTGGGTATACTCTTCCTGATTTGAACATTTAGCTAATTGCTGTATTTCCTAAAAAAAAAAAAAGGTTATGTATTTCCTTCCATGTACTTAGATAGGTATCATTACTATTGCCATTTTATAAAGCATAAGAATAAGCACGAGAAGATGAATAACATGATCAAGTTCAAAGAGTTTATTGGCAACGTAATTGGGATATGAACCCAACCAACTTATCTGGATTCCATGGTTTCAACTAGTGCATCATGCATACATCTTAATTGTACCTGTCACTTGAGTTGCAACTTATTTTCATGTATCTTCCTTTCCAGTTGTGGGTATATAAGTAAATTAAAAATGTGCCCAACAATTATTCCATTTAAGGACACACACTTGGGTGATAACACCATAAAGAAGCATATAGAAGTGATTGTGTGTCCTTGGTAAGTCTTGATTGTCTCCAAGAAATATAAGTACCACATATACATACACACACACACACACACACACACACCCTCCATGAGGTGTGATTATTTCTTGTGTGAACTAAAGAGGAAATCAGTAATGATATCTTTCTGTTAGGGATAGGCAATGACTGAGAAGAGCAGAAGCTAAGGGAAAACTGACACAAATCAGGCATATATCAACAAAACATCATAGGACAAATTGTTCTCCTTCAGAGAGAGAAGTAGAAATTCAAAAGAAGGGAATGAGATCACAGGCTTCAGAGATTTGGAAGAAGATGGAACGATCCAGAGGGATGGTACAGGGAGGGAGGAGGGAGGAGGGTTCAGGATGGGGAACACGTGTATACCTGTGGCAGATTCATGTTGATATATGGCAAAACCAATACAATATTGTAAAGTTAAAAAAAAAAAGTCAAGGGAATGCCCTTGGCAGTCCAGTGGTTAGGACTCAGCACTTTCACTGCAGTGGTCTGGGTTCAATCCCTGCTTGGGGAACTAAGATTCTGCAAGCCACACAGAGAGGAAAAAAAAGAAAATCAAACAAGACTTTGAACAAATGTTATCATAAGGAAGTCCAAGCAGATGTATTAATATGCGGGCTTTGGGGAGAAGTCCAGTTGTGTAACTAAAACTCATGATCTGGAGTTAGACTTCCTGGGCTCAATACCTGGTTCTACCACTTACTGTTTGTGTTTAAATAGCACTTAAAGCAGCTTAAGCCTCCTGACTTCATCCCAGCTCTTCAGATATTTTACAAATCAGAGACCAGCCTGATGTTAGTGAAAGCTGTGAACCTGGGTGGCGCAAGCATCTTAAGCCAAGCCTCAGTTCCCTAAGGCGGTAATGGTATCTGTCTCAACCAATGTAGGGATATTACAGGAACCAATCCTTGGGAAGCACATGGCACAGACACCAGTTGATAAAAGTAAGCTATCATTACTGGATTTTTCCTATGATTAAAAAAGATATTGAAAAAAAAAAGAAGATAGAGTTAAAGAAAAAAGGTCAAGGAAACTGAGAAGGGAAAATGGTCCCAAGGATGGAAATTCCCACAAAGGCCACCCTCTTTTTGAAGGACCAAGTCTAAAAAGCTTCACTTGCTCCATAAAAAGACACTGCTGAAAATGGATGTGTTTCAGTCTCTGTTTCTCCCACTTCTTGCTAAGTGCTACCTCCTTAAAGAACTTTGTATATTTTATATAGTTCTTCATTTTGGTGAGATTAGCAGGACAGGGTAGTCCAAGAAGAGTCAGACTTCACTTCACCAACCCTTAATACCTAGGGACTCCAGTGGAGATGAGACTGGAGAATGCATTGTACCCATATATAAATTAACTTTTTTTAATTGAGATCTCACAAAATATATTGTCTGTGCCTTAGTTTTATCACTTAATGAGAATTTTCTCATGTCACAAGGTCTTCTTTGAAAACATTATTCCTGTTGCTGTAAAAAATATTCATCTTATTGAGGTGCAATAACTAAACCATTCCCTTCTTCTTGGATATTTAGGTCAATTAGGTCCTCCCTTTTTTTTTTCTGTCATAAATAATGCTGTAGTGAACATCCTTGTGCATATATCTTTGATCACCATCTTCAATCAGTTCTTTGGTTTGGATTTCTAGATACGAGGTCAATGGATCAGAGAGTGTGAATTTTCAAGACTCTTGCAACATATTGATAAATCATTCTCCCTAAGGACCTCATCCCTTTATCCTCTCATAGGCAGGGTGTGCAAGTACCTGTTACACGATACCTTTACCAACATTCTGGCTGTGATATTTACACAAAAAATGTTTTACCCAATTAACCAGGACACATGCACTGATAGAACTTAAACATCTGCTGAGAAGAAACTTGAGAAGTTTGGTTTAAATGTGGAAAAGCTAATTGCAGTTGTCACAGATGGGGCACCCGCCAAAAAGGGGGAAAATTGTTTCATCAGTTTAGGAGAGAAGGATTGTGCAGTCCAGCTTTCATGCCTCTTTCAGAGTGTGTGGTATGAACTAGAGGGTGTGCTGAGTTCTCTGTGATTTAATGAAAGTACAGATGAAGATTTCAAGCTTTCTTCATGCTCATGCCTTAACTGATACTTATTTGTATATTTGAAAGAAGACTCAGTAGGGTATGGAAATCTAGCTTATTTAATGAAGGTGGCTTGATTTTTTTAATATAAATTTATTTATTTTAATTGGAGGTTAATTACTTTACAATATTGTACTGGTTTTGCCATACATCAACATGAATCTACCATGGGGGTACACGTGTTCCCCATCCTGAAACCCCCTCCCACCTCCCTCCCCGTACCATCCCTCTGGGTCATCCCAGTGCACCAGCCCCAAGCATCCTGTATCCTGCATTGAACCTGGATTGGTGATTCGTGTCATATATGATATTATACACATTTCAATGCCATTTTCCCAAATCATCCTACCCTCTCCCTCTCCCACAGAGTCCAACAGACTGTTCTATACATCTGTGTCTCTTTTGCTGTCTTGCATACAGGGTTATCATTACCATCTTTCTAAATTCCATATATGGCTTGATTGTTAAAAACTATTTTAAGAAATAAAATTTCAAGCTTGAAGCTAACATCCATTCTCTGACATCCATTTTGCTAAGTACCCCCAGTGTCATTAGACTGGACTTAATGATGTAACAAATATCGGAATACACTGAGCTTGAAACTGTAGGGAATAAAACAAAGCTATTGCTGACTTATTCACGAAAGTCACAACATTTAGTCTGAACGTGAGGCCACAGAACCATATTATCCAATGCCCAGAAGAATAACAAATTCTAAAGCCATAGCGTTACATGGTAGAGATGGAGTAACAATTTCAGAAGAGGTTCACAGATTAATGCGAATAAGACTAAACTTCCAGAACTGCTATTGGATAAGCATCTCTTCTATCAGTTTTAAGAGAAAGTGATTGTTATTGAGAAATATCAATAACCTCAGATAAGCAGATGATACCACCCTTATGGCAGAAAGAAAAGAAGAACTAATGAGCCTCTTGATGAAAGTGAAAGAGGAGGGTGAAAAAGTCGGCTTAAAACTCAACATTCAGAAAACTAAGATCACGGCAACCAGCCTCATTGCTTCATGGCAAATAGATGGGGCAACAGTGGAAACAGTGAGAGATTTTATTTGGGGGGGCTCCAAAATCTCTGCAGATGGTGACTGCAGCCATGAAATTAAAAGATGCTTGCTCCTTGGAAGAAAAGTTATGACCAACCTAGATAGCATATTCAAAAGCAGAGACATTACTTTGCCAACAAAGGTCTGTCTAGTCAAAGCTATGGTTTGTCCAATAGTCATGTATGGATGTGAGAGTTGGACTATAAAGAAAGCTGAGCTCCAAAGAATGGATATTCTTGTATTAGTCATTGGAAGGACTGATGCTGCAGCTGAAACTCCAATACTTTGGCCACCTGATTCACATCAGAACCGACTCATTGGAAAAGACCCTGATGTTGGGAAAGAATGAAGGCAGGAGGAGAAGGGGATGACAGAGGATAAGGAGGATAAGATGGCATCACTGACACAATGGACATGAGTTTGAGTAAGCTCCGGGAGTTGGTGATGAACAGGGAAGCCTGGCTTGCTGCATCGATGGGGTCACTAATAGTCAGACAAGACTGAGTGAACTGAACTGAATGATATGATTAACTATGCCCAGTAAAAATATCCCTCAATTTGTGTATGAAAGTATATAAATTCCAGAACTGCCTGGAAATTTACTGCTATGTAATGAAACACTGGGCCATTAATTTTTTCTATACAATATGTGAAAAGAATGCTTAATATACAGTAGTGATATAAATCTGGAATTGGAATAGAGATGTTTTGATTTATAAGTACAACAGTTTTCAATAATAGTTTAACCTGATAAAAACCTATATCCTCACTGAGTTGATCAAAATAGATCAATGAAACTACTAGGGTGAAAACTGTATATTTCTGTCCTGTTTAAGAAATAGGATTAATTTTTTCAAAACAGTTGTGCTACAATTTAATACATTTTAATTTTATATTTTTTGAACAGGGGCCTTCCCAGATGGCTCAGTGGTAAAGAATCCACTTGCCAGTGCAGGAGATGCCAGAGACACAGGTTTGATCCCTGAGTTGGGAAGATTCCCTTGTGTAGGAAATGGCAACCCACTCCATTATTGTTGCCTGGAAAATTCCAAGGACAGAGGAGCCTGTCCACAGCATGTGCTGCACCCCGTGGGTTCACAGTGATTCAGACATGACTTAGTGAAGGAACATTTTTGAACAGCCTAAAGGTTTCACTTCCCATCATTGTATTGTCGACTGAAATATAACACACAACCTTAAAGTTGAGAGTTATGTTTTACTTGGTGCAAATTTTTAGGACTTCAAGTCCAGGAGGCAGCATCTCAAGTAATCCTGAGAGAACTGCTTGATGCAAGAAGGGAAGCTGAGTTATACAGAAGTTTGGCAACAAAGGGCAGGTAGTCAGAACATCAAAAGATTATTGTTAATTAGGGAAAACCAGATATCCCAAGTTAAGGAATTTAGTGCTTTTATACGTATGGGAAGATGCAAGAGTCTGGGCTCACTGAAATCATTCCTTTGATAAGTACCTCAGCATCCTGTTTTCACATCCTGAATATCCTCAGGGTTTAACACAGGGAGCAGTTATAGCATGATGGCTGCTAGATAGCAGGTATCCTTTTCCTTCCTGAGTTTCCTCAGGCTCACTGGCTCATGTTGGAAGGTTGAAATGGCTGATGACTATGGATGTGAGAGTTGGACTGTGAAGAAGGCTGAGCGCCGAAGAATTGATGCTTTTGAACTGTGGTGTCGGAGAAGACTCTTGAGAGTCCCTTGGACTGCAAGGAGATCCAACCAGTCCATTCTGAAGGAGATCAGCCCTGGGATTTCTTTGGAAGGAATGATACTAAAGCTGAAACTCCAGTACTTTGGCCACCTCATGCGAAGAGTTGGCTCATTGGAAAAGACTGTGACGCTGGGAGGGATTGGGGACAGGAGGAGAAGGGGACTACAGAGGATGAGATGGCTGGATGGCATCACTGACTCAGTGGACGTAAGTCTGGGTGAACTCCGGGAGTTGGTGATGGACAGGGAGGCCTGGCGTGCTGCGATTCATGGGGTCGCAAAGAGTCGGACATGACTGAGTGACTGATCTGATCTGATCTGATAGCATCCTTCCTGAGCTGGCTTAAAAAAGCTGACTTAGAACTCAACATTCAAAAAACTAAGATCATGACATCCAGTCCCATCACTTTATTCAAATAGATGGGGAAACAATGGAAACAGTGACAGATTCTATTTTCTTGGGCTTCAAAATCAATGCAGATAGTGACTGCAGTAATGAAATTAAAAGATTCTTGGTCCTTGAAAGGAAAGCTATGACAAACCTAGACAGCATATTAAAAAGCAGAGACATTACTTTTCTTTTTTTTATTTTTTTTTTTACTTTGCAATATTGTATTGGTTTTGCCATACATCAACATGCATCTGCCATGGGTGTACACGTGTTCCCCATCCTGAACCCTCCTCCCACCTCCCTCCCCATACCATCCCTCTGGGTCATCCCAGTGCACCATCCCCAAGCTTCCTGTATCCTGCATCGAACCTGGACTGGTGATTCATTTCTTATATGATATTATACATGTTTTAATGCCATTCTCCCAAATCATCCCCCCTCCCTATCCCACAGAGTCCAAAAGACTGTTCTATACATCTGTGTCTCTTGCTGTCTCACATACAGAGTTGTCATTACCATCTTTATAAATTCCATATATATGCATTAGTATACTGTATTGGTGTTTTTCTTTCTGGCTTACTTCACTCTGTATAATCGGCTCCAGTTTCATCCACCTCATTAGAACTGATTCAAATGTGTTCTTTTTAATGGCTGAGTAATACTCCATTGTGTATATCTACCAGAAACTATAAAAATCTTAGAGGAGAACATAGGCAAAACACTCTCTGACATACATCACAGCAGGATCCTCTATGACCCACCTCCCAGAATATTGGAAATAAAAGCAAAAATAAACAAATGGGATCTAATTAAAATTAAAAGCTTCTGCACAACAAAAGAAACTATAAGCAAGGTGAAAAGACAGCCTTCAGGGTGGAAGAAAATAATAGCAAATGAAGCAACTGACAAACAACTAATCTCAAAAATATACAAGCAACTCCTGCAGTTCAATTCCAGAAAAATAAACGACCCAATCAAAAAATGCGCCAAAGAACTAAACAGACATTTCTCCAAAGAAGACATACAGATGGCTAACAAACACATGAAAAGATGCTCAACATCACTCATTATCAGAGAAATGCAAATCAAAACCATAATGAGGTACCATTTCATACCAGTCAGAATGGCTGCGATCCAAAAGTCTACAAATAATAAATGCTGGAGAGGGTGTGGAGAAAAGGGAACCCTCTTACACTGTTGGTGGGAATGCAAACTAGTACAGCCACTATGGAGAACAGTGTGGAGATTCCTTAAAAAACTGGAAATAGAACTGCCATACGACCCAGCAATCCCACTGCTGGGCATACACACTGAGGAAACCAGAATTGAAAGAGACACGTGTACCCCAATGTTCATCGCAGCACTGTTTATAATAGCCAGGACATGGAAGCAACCTAGATGTCCATCAGCAGATGAATGGATAAGAAAGCTGTGGTACATATACACAATGGAGACATTACTTTTCTGACAAAGGTCTGTATAGTCAAAGCTATCATTTTTCTAGTAGTCATGTATGGATGGATGTGAGAGTTGGACCATAAAGAAAGCTGAGTGCTAAAGAATTGATGCTTTTAAACCGTGGTGTTGGAGAAGACTTTTGAGAATCCCTAGGATTAGCAAGGAGATCAAACAAGTCAATCCTGAAGGAAATCAGTCCTGAATATTCATTGGAAGGACTGATGCTGAAACTGAAGCTCCAATTCTTTGGCCACTTGATGCAAAGAACTGACTTCTTGGAAAAGACCCTGATGCTGGGAAAGATTAAAGGCAGGAGGAGAAGGGGATGACAGAGGATAAGATGGTTCGATGGCATCACCAGCTTGATGGACATGAGCTTGAGCAAGCTCCGAGAGTTTATGGTGTACAAGGAAGCCTGGCGTGCTGCAGTCCATGGGGTCACAAAGAGTTGAACACAACTGAGCAACTGAACTGAACAGACTGATAGCATCCTTGTTTACTGATATGGCAGAAAATATTACATTTCTCAGAATTATTGAATATGATAGGCAATAGGTAATAATAAGTAGGCACAAGTTTTGGAATAGAGAAAGTCAAAGTACAAATCCTGGCTCCACCAATGCATAAAATTCTCTCCTTGGCCTTTAATGTCCAACAACCTGGCTAGGCTTGCCTTTCCAATCTCACCTCCGACCCCACTTCTCTTCACTCACCATGCTCCAGCCACACAAGCTCCTTGCTGTTCCTCAAACACTTCAAGCTTGTTTCCCTTTCACAATCTTATTGCTCCCCTTTGATGGAACTGCTCTTCCCTCATATCTTCATATCATTTGCTCTCTCACTTTATTCGTGTCTTTTTTCAAATATCACCTCCTCAGAGACATCCTCCCTGACCATTCAATTAAAATAACCCACACTTTCAGTCACTAATTATTACATTAGCCAGATTTTTTTCTTTACTATCTAAAATCATAAAATTTATTTATTTACCTAATTGTTTATTAATTATTTTCCCATTATAATCTCTATGAGAGCAGGAGTCTTACCTGTTTTGTGCCCTGCTGTATCATCAGCAGATAGGATAACTTTGGACACATCATAGATACTTAATAAACATTTTTGAATGAATGATTCAATACATGAATGAACCAACAAAAGCTAGGATAATTCTATGCACAGCTATTTGGGGAGTACACAAAAGGTGTACCTAACCTAAATTTGCAGTTGAAATGGAGTATGATCAAAGGAAATTTCCTAGAAGAAGGTAAACTATAATCTGAAGTTTTGAAGGATGAGTAGGGAAGGAGAGGATTCTAGGTGAAGGAAACAGAGATGTGAGGGGCAGAGGATGAGAGAATACAGCCTGAATACTCAGGAAACTGCAGGTAATCTGGGATGATTCATCAAAATATGAACAGGAGAAAATGGCTTCTGTGTGGTTGGAGGGGTTGAGTATGGTCCCTGAAGCCTTATAAATGATTTGAGCCCCAAAGCCGCTAAAAACATCCTCTTTCTAAATTATCCCAAGGGTGATCAAAATAATCTGGACTTTCTTTCCAGTAGATTTCCAGAAATATGAAAAGTTAACCGCAACATGGAATGAGGAAGAATTCTTTAAAATTCTCTGTGTGTGACTTGTTCATTTCCCTTCCTACATCCACTCCCCAATTAAGATCTGATAGAGATTGAGGTCAGCTCAGGACATCCAACAAGATCTATAATTATAAGCCAGCAGATTCTATACAGTGAGTTCATCCCTCATAGCTGCATTTAATAATGTGTTGCTATATGTGTCTTGGCAGATGCCCCACAATAAACTGATTGCAAAAGATGTAATTTCATGTATGCATGTTTCCATTGCTTTTACAGTGGCCAAGTTAAGAGCCACATGTCCTCTGCATTTAGAAGGAGAAAGGATACATGTTGCTTTGCAGCGGGTAAAATGGTCCAAACAGAAAACCGTATCCATACCCCAAGGAGTTTGTAATCCAAAAGCAAGAGTGGACATGCTATGAAACCCTGCAGAACAATACCCACATAATACATGCAGATAGAGCAGCATATGTCTATCACAGCTGGAGTGCTTTGTAAAGGATCCCCAAACCATTGCTAGTCGTTGAACATTACCCCAGTTCAAAGCACAGAATACCATCTCTTATCAGCAAACTCAGAAAAGCCAAGCAAGATGCTTAAAATAGACATGAGTAAAGGTCCTATTCCTAAACTGTAGAAAACTAAAAAGCAAAGCTCCCTGACAAGTAAACTACTGCCAAGCACATTACCATCCACCCTCATTGGTAACATACTCTGTATTCATGTTGTCAGAGGCAAATACAACTCATTGACTTTTCCTGATAAGATGCCACTTTGTTCTTTAGTTGTTCAGTTGTGTCCAACTCTTTTGCAACTCTGTAGACATTAGCCCTCCAGGTTCCTCTGTCCATGGGATTTTCCAGGCAAGAATCCTGGAATGGTTTGCCATTTCCCCTTCTAGGTTATCTTCCATATTCAGGGATCAAGCCTGCACCTTCTTGTCTCCTGTGTTACAGGCGGATTCTTTTAATGCTGAACCATTGGAAAGTCCAAGATACCACTAACCAATGATTAGATGAAGATCTTGGATAAACATCTTTTGGGAACAAAAAGGAAAAAGTTAAAGAATTAATCATTTGGCTTAAGTTCATTAATGATTAAAACCCTAGAGCTGTTACTGCTTTTGTTATCCTTGTTGCTAACATCTGCAAACAAAAAATAGAAAAGGAACTGGGATGTGATGAAAAGAACATTGAAACGAGAGCCTGATCAGCTTTTTATTCTCAGCAAGTCACCTCATCTTTCTAAGCTCCATTTTTCCTAACTGTAAAATAGGAGCAATTAATTGTGAACAGTCTACTTCACTAGACTGTTTAGTCTTTGTGATCCCATGGACTGCAGTCTGCCAGTCTCCTTTGTCAGTGAGATTCTCCAGGCAAGAATACTGGAGTGGATTGCTATGCCCTCCTCCAGGGGATCTTCCCAACCCAGGGATCGAACCCAGGTTTCCTGAATTATAGGTGGATTCTTTACCAACTGAACCACCAGGGAAGCCCAGAAATTAGTTTGCATATATTATTAAGGCATTTTCTAAACCAGAAAGCACTGCAAATGTTAGAGCTTATTATGTAATGTCCACTGTTTACATGTTCTCCTAAATTTCCGTGGAAACCATTCAAGTGACCCTCTAAGGATTTTTGTTATTTTTTAAATATATTTTACTTTTTAGAATAGTTTTAGATTTATAGAAAAGTTGAGAAAATAGTACATAGAGAGTTCTTAATATCCTACACATTATTCCCCCTATTATTAAGTTCTTATGTTAGTATGGTTTCCAATATTGATACAGTATTATTAGCTAGTTGATGCATGCTTAATTGTGTACAACTCTGCAACCTCGTGGACTGTAGCCCTCCAGGCTCCTCCATATTTTCAAGAATACTGGAGTGGGTTGCCATTTCCTACACTAGATTATTAACCAGAGTTGATAGTTTATTGATATTTCCTTTGCTTTACCTAATATCCATTTTTCTTTCCAAAATCCCATGCTGAGTATCACTTTACATTTAGTTGATATGTCTCCTGAGGCTACTCTTAACTATGACATTTTCACAGATTTTCCCCATTTTTGATGACTTTAAGCACTATTACTCAAAATGATGCCCCTGTATTGCAATTTCTCTGATATTTTTCTCATGATTAGACAGTGGTTATGGGTTTTATGGAAGATGATAACAGAGGTAAGTTGCCATTTTCTTCACATAATATCAAGTATCAAAGGCATATACTACCTATATGATTTATGACATTGAGGTTGCTCTTGATCACCTGGCTGTGGTAGCATTTGTCAGTTTTCTTCACTAAAAAGTTGTACTTTTTTCCCCCTTTCTGTACTATATTCTTTGGAGGAAATCACCATGTGAAGCCCATACTTAAGGAGTAGTTATGCTTCCTCTCTCTGGTTTTGTTTTTACCAAATAAAAGCAATTGTCCACGGTACAGAGCTTGCCCTTTTGCAACGGGGACTATTACCTTTTAAGATATTTTCAAAGAGCTGGTATGAATCACTCTTTTCAGAAGAAAAACTACAGTAACAGTAGCTTTCTGTTCCTTGCCTTGAAAATCATTTTCAAAAATGAAAATCATTTTCAAAAATGAAAATCATTTTCAAAAAATCATGTTCCCATTTTTACTTCAAGATAATTTTTATCTTAAAGAAAAAAAGTTTTCTTTGTTAAATTTGCCATTCAATGCTTAAGGGGGCCTGTCCTCTTCATACAGTTCTGCCTTTCCTTCTTTCTTCTACTTTTTTATCTGCACCTTCTTTAAAAAGAAAACTCATGCATTCATTTCTTCTTTTAGATTTTTCCACCATGCTGCTTCAAATATGTTGCTTGTATAATTTTCTGAGATAAAAAATTAGAATCTAAGCATCTCTCTGAGGGAATATTACCTTTGAAGTTCAGGGAGGCATCAGAATCAAAGTGAAATCTACAATTTACTTCCCTACAACAAATTCTGGGAAGATAAAACTAACAAGATACAAAAGGAAAAATCTGTTTCAAACTGATAATAAAGATGCAGTAATGAGTAGAAATAAAGAAAACATGAGGAAGTCATGAATAAGAACTACTTGGTTTACAACAATTGCATTTCCCTAAACCTCAGCAAGCCAAAGTATCTAAACCTCAAACTTCTGATTCAGTCATTCCTGGACAAACTTTATTTCTCAAATACAAGTTTCTGTGGCAGAATAAAAAAAGTAAACATACAGATGCACCCAGTGAAATCTGACACAAGGAATTTAGATGGATTAAACAGGAGCCACTAACATTTGTCTTGAAAGAAGATCATACAGAGGTAGGTTATCTTTTTCTGGGGCTTCCCCGGTGGCTTAGCAGCAAAGAATCCACCTGCAAAGCAGGAGACGCAGGAAACATGAGTTTGATCCCTGGGTCAGGAAGATCCCCTGGAGGAGGGCACAGCAACAGACTCCAGTACTCTTGCCTGGAAAATCCCATGGACAGAGGAGCCTGGTAGACTGCAGTCCATAGGGTCACAAAGAGTCAAATGTGACTGAACACGCATGCAATCATTTTCCAAAGATAGTAATGTGGATGTACAATTCTTGTCATCTTGCAAATCGAAAATTTGCACATATCTAGGAAAGAAATTTTGCATTTGGCTAACATACTCTTAATTTCTTTTTTAACAGAAAAAATAATAATAATGATTAAAAGCTTCCTAATCACAAGCAATACAGTGGAAAGTAAGGAATACCAGTTTTCGAATCAGAAGAAACTGAATTCAAATTCCAACCTCACCACTTACTAGCTGTATGACTATATGATAAATTATTTAACTTTCCTGAATCTCTATTTCCTCATCTATAAAAGACACACTAGACCTACCTTATGGGTCATTAGGATGATTAGATACAAGGTAGGTTAGATACATGGCTGCTGCTGCTGCTGCTGCTAAATCGCTTCAGTCGTGTCCGACTCTGTGTGACCCCATAGATGGCAGCCCACCAGGCTCCCCCGTCCCTGAGATTCTCCAGGCAAGAACACTGGAGTGGGTTGCCATTTCCTTCTCCAATGCATGAAAGTGAAAAGTTAAAGTGAAGTCACTCAGTCATGTCTGACTCTTCGAGACCCCTTGGACTGCAGCCTACCAGGCTCCTCCGTCCATGGGATTTTCTAGGCAAGAGTACTGGAGTGGGGTGCCATAGCCTTCTCCAAGATACATGGCAAAAAAGTCTAATTAATATATAGCAGACTCTGAATCAGACAGAGAGAAAGAAGATACTATTCAGATCCTCAGTTTTTAATCTTAGTGGAAGAAATGGAGTCTAATCAAGGAAAAACTAAAAACAATGAAATTATTAAAATTATAAATTCTACAAAGTCACTTAAAAAAAAGGTAGTTTTCCCTGAGTAGGTGATGATGGAACTAAAATATATCACTGGAAAAGCTGAAAGAAAAGTGAAAATTTTAGTTGCTCAGTCATGTTCGACTCTTTGCAACTCCATAGACTGTAGCCCAAAAGATTCTTCTGTCCGTGGAATACTCGAGTATTCAGAAGCCACTCCCTTCTCCAGGCGATCTTCCTGACCCAGGGATTGAACCTGGTGTCCTGTATTGCAGGCAGATTCTTTACTATCTGAGTCACCAGGGAAGTAGGCATTAAATAAATAAAGCCCCAAGGAAGAGCAATTAAGATAAAGGAAACATGATATGCAAAGTTCCCATGATGAGGGAAGAAAGGGTGCTTTCAAGGAAATGAAAGAATACAGGTTTGAGGGGTAGTGCAGTAAGAGATGCAGCAGAAGCCAGGACAAGCAAAGTCTTGTAGACCATCTTAAGGATTTTGGTCCTTGCCGTACAAATAATGAAAAAGCATTGAAAGGTTTTGAACAAAGCAGTGACATTTTTTCAACAGGTTCACTCAGGCTGCTGTGGGGATAAACTATATGGGGCAGGAAGTTCAGTGCAGTTCAGTTCAGTCACTCAGTCGTGTCCGACCCCTTGCAACCCCATGGACTGCAACATGCCAGGCCTCCCTGTCCATCACCAACTCTTGGACATTACTCAAATTCATGTCCATTGTACCAGTGATGCCATCCAACCATCTCATCCTCTGTCGTCCCCTTTTCCTTCCGCCTTCAATCTTTCCCAGCATCAGGGTCTTTTCCAATGAGTCAGTTCTTCCCATCAGGTGGCCAAAATATTAGAGTTTCAGCTTCAGCATCAGTCCTTCCAATGAATATTCAGGACTGATTTCCTTTAGGATGGACTGGTTGGATCTCCTTGCAGTCCAAGGGACTCTCAAGAGTCTTCTCCAACACCACAGTTCAAAAGCATCAATTCTTCAGAGTTCAGCTTTCTTTATAGTCCAACTCTCACATCCATATATGACTACTGGAAAAACCACAGGTTTGACTAGATGGACCTTTGTTGGTAAAGTAATGTCTCTGCTTTTTAATATGCTGTCTAGGTTGGTCACAGCTTTTCTTCCAAGGAGCAAGTGTCTTTTAATTTCATGGCTGCACTCACCATCTCCAGTGATTTTGGAGCCCAAAACAATAGTCTGTCACTGTTTCCATTTTTTCCCCATTTATTTGCCATGAAGTGATGGGACCAAATGCCATGATCTTAGTTTTCTGAATGTTGAGTTTTAAGCCAACTTTTCACTCTCATCTTTCACTTTCATCAAGAGGCTCATTAGTTCTTCTTTTCTTTCTGCCATAAGGGTAATGTCATCTGCATATCTGAGGTTACTGATATTTTTCCCAGCAATCTTGATTCCAGCTTCTGCTTCATCCAGCCTAGCATTTTGCATGATGTACTCTGCATATAAGTTAAATAAGCAGGGTGACAATATATAGCCTTGACGTACTCCATTCCCAATTTGAAACCAGTCTGTTGTTCCATGTCCAGTTCTAACTTGCTTCTTGACCTGCATACAGATTTCTCAGGAGGCAGGTCAGGTGGTCTGGTATTCCCATCTCTTTCAGAATTTTCCACAGTTTATTGTGATCCACACAGGCAAAGGCTTTGGCAAGGTCAACAAGACAAAAATAGATGTTTTTCTGGAACTCTCATGCTTTTTTCTTGATCCAGCAGATGTTGGGAATCTGATTTCTGGTTCCTCTGCATTTTCTCAATCTAGCTTGGACATCTGGAAGTTCACAGTTCACATACTGTTGAAGTCTGGCTTGAAGAATTTTGAGCATTACTTTGCTAGTGTGTGAGATGAGTGCAATTGTGCGATAGTTTGAGCATTCTTTGGCATTGCCTTTCTTTGAGATTGGAATGAAAACTGACCATTTCCAGTCCTGTGGCCACTGCTGAGTTTTCCAAATTTGCTGGCATATTGAGTGCAGCACTTTCACAGCATCATCTTTTAGGATTTGAAATAGCTCAACTGGAATTCCATCACCTCCACTAGCTTTGTTTGTAGCGATGCTTCCTAAGACCCACGTGACTTCGTATTCCAGGATGTCTGGCTTTAGGTAAGTGATAGATACAGGAATTCTTGAGGAAGCCAAGGCAGCAGGCTAAGCTGGGGATGAGAGAGGCATCAGAAGAGTAAGTGCAGGCACAGAGAAATTAGTAAGCGATAGAACCAAAATTGGCAGGTCTATCTTCCCCCAGATTTTGTGTTTTCTAGCTTTGTATGTTGTAATAAAAAACTAAATACCCACAGTGAACAAACATAGGAAGCAGGATACTGAGTTTAAGAATTTCCGCAAGGCCTAGCACTTAGGTTTCTTCCCAAGGATAGAATCACATGGAGAAAGTGAAGAGCACAGAATAGAAGTGTTCTCAGAAAACCAAGGGACCAAACATATAAGGGAGGGAGAGTGGCTGGGAGGTAGAAATGGCACTGGGTACAGACACTGTACCCAGCACAGATTGAAGCTCTAGGCCCAGCTCTGCCACATACATTTGAACAAACAAAGCCCTTCTCCTCTTCAGACCAATCTCATCTGTGAAATGACCAGGAGGAACTAGTTGATCTCTAGGATTCTTTTCAGTGCATATGTTTCCCTAACTCTGGAAGTCATATCTATAAAGGCAACTTAGCACAGTGGTGCAGAGTACAGGTTCTGAAGCCATCATATTAACAATAAACACGTAATGAGCATTTACCATGCCCCAAGCATTATTCTAAGTATTATATACAAACTGCCTTAATCATCTCAATAAATCTGCTGCTGCTGCTGCTGCTAAGTCGCTTCAGTCGTGTCCAACTCTGTGCGACCCCATAGACGGCAGCCCACCAGGCTTCCCCGTCCCCGGGATTCTCCAGGCAAGAACATTGGAGTGGGTTGCCATTTCCTGCTCCAATAAATCTGGTGAAAGTGAAAATGAAAGTTGCTCAGTTGTGTTGGACTCTTGGTGACCCCATGGATTATACACTCCAGGGAATTTTCTAGGCCAGAATACTGGAGTGGGGATCTTCCCAACCCAGGGATTGAACCCAGGTCTCCCACATTGCAGGCAGATTCTTTACCAGCTGAGCCACAAGGGAAACCCAGGTAGTAACTATTATTATTCTCATCAGTTTCACTTTATGTTTGAGAAAATCTAGGCATAGAGACATTAAATAACTTTTTCAAGATCTCACAATTAATAAGAGACAGAGATAGGATTTCAATATCATAGTCTATGTGTTATTATATGCACATTCTTTTAAGGATGTCTAGGTTCAAATACTGGCTCTGAAAAAAAATACTGGCTTTGTTGTTTTTCAGCTGTGTAGGTCCCTCTGTGCCTCAGATTTCTTATCTGTAAAATGGGAATAATAATAGTTCTTACCTAAATGTATTTTATGAGGATTAACTGAGGATATATGCCTATATATTTACATCGAGATACATACACAGTGATTAAAAGAATAGGCCTTGGAATTTAGTAAGTACTCAGTAAATGTTTGGTGTGATTATTAATTGATGGTCCAAGGAAGAACAGACACATACATTGTGGAAAACACTTGTTGGCAAGAATGACTCTGATCCCAAGTTTTCATGGTGTTTCCAAGGCAAGGAAGCAAAGTTTAGATACAGAGACCCTACAAAGGAGAGCTATTGTCTGTTCTGTGCAAAGGATTTCTCCTTGTTTCTCTTTAATTGATGTCCTCACTTAACATTTGAAAATATGAAAGAAACATGGAGATGGTAAATAAAGTAACCTATGAACAAAATAAAATATAATCCCTAAATATAGTCCAAAATAATGCTAATTCATTTTGGAATGCCTTATTGTTTTTATAAACCAATTTATTAAGTCACAGCCAGAATTTAAAAGAAATAACATAATAGGATGGTATAGGATTGGATAGAAAACATCACAGTGCATTGCAAGTAGTAAAAGTAAGTATTTTTTTCATAAAAATTTTGTTTCAGAGGGAGATAAACAGATCATGAAAATTATAGTCTTCAACTTGCACAGTTTTTAAAAAGTTTAAGTAACACTGAACTAGACTATTCACTCAACAAACTTACACTATCAGTAGTTCGTGCTAAGCATTCTGCCAAGAGTTGGATTCATAAGAAATAACTGAGTTCCAACTTTAAGTGAAATGGGAAGACAAACACTAAACAAAACCACATATAACCTTACGGGGCTTGCACCTCACTTCCCGGTAGAAGAGTGATGTTTAGGAGAACAGGAATGTTTGGAATTGCTAAAGTATCATGGTAACTACACCCCTGGGGAAAAGGGCGCTTATTCTATCAGTAAGGTAGCTTGATATATTTTCTTTGCTTTTATATTTGCCATGATTTTTTAAAGTCTAATGTTTACATGGCCAAGGAAATGGTGAGATATAAATCACATTTTATGTAGCTGATTTAATATATTTTCTTTATTTTTAACAGATTCTTTTCTTCTGGAACATCATGGGGGGCAAAGGGTGGCATGGGAGAAAACTAGATCCTTGTTCACTCCTTCTCCTCTAGATCCTACCACTATGGGTTAAAAACAGAAGCTGTTGAACTGTGGGAAATAGACATAGTTTAAGCCCTGCTGTAATTAGTCCAGGAGCCCCACAGATTGTTAATGAGGTTGTTTGAATTAACACCTGCTCCTCGAATGGTTGGGTGTGAGCCCATTGGCTGCCAGGCCCCTTGAGTCAGCGAGAGGGATATGGGTTTGGAGGGAGGGGTCTGCATGCTGCCTTGCAGGTGTTTTCTGAGGGTCCCTGAATCAGTATTTTATTTTCTGTGTATTTTGTGTCATTCACTAAATGCAAGAGGCTGGGCTAGATGTTAGAGGAAATGCACAGGTGAGAGACAGCCCTTGCCCACAAAGAACTCACGCAGAGAGACAAGATATTCACACAAGGGACAAAAGCCCAAAGCAGATGTGGGAACACTGCGTGAGAACACTGACCTTGGAATGAATCATGGTCCTATTGCTTTCTAGCTGTGTGACCTGGGGCAAAATCACCCTTAAGGAGTTTTAGTTACCTTATCTGCAAACTCAGGATGATTGGGTATTAATAAGGAGCAAATGATAGCCATGAGTGAAGTGGGCAGTATCTCACTGAGTGAATACAGTAACTGAGCTGATTACAAAATCAAAGTGCCTGCAAAGAAATACAAATGAAATGCTTTGGAGCTTTAAGGAGGGAACATATCAGGAAAAACTTCTTGGAAGTGGCATCTGAAATAAACCTTACAGGATTTGCCTGATGTTAGAAGGAGGCAGTGGGGGGAAATATTGCCAGGGAGGAATGGAATAAACAAAGGCATGGAGGTGGGACGACCTGGGACATTCCAAATAGCAGGCATGTTTTTGCTGTGGATTGTAATTACATACAAATAAGTGTGGGCTTCCCAGGTGGTGCTGGTGGTAAGGAACCTGCCTGCCAATGCTGGAGATGCAAGAGAGGCAGGTTTAATCCCTTGGTTGGTAAGATCCCCTGGAGGAGGGCATGGCAACCCACTCCAGTATTCTTGCCTGGAGAATCCCCATGGACAGAGGAGCCTGGTGGGCTACAGTCCATAGGGTTGCAAAGAGTTGGGCATGACTGGAGTGACTTAGCATGCATGTAGACAAATAAGTCCAGTTGCTAACCTCAAAAAGCTCATAGTCTAATGAGGAGACAGACTCACGAACTGATAAAGCAAAGTGACACCAGTTTGTGATAGAGGGACTGTGGGAGTCCAGTGGAGGTCCGCTTGGACCAGTCTGGGCTAAGGCTGACCAAGTGGGAATGGTAGAGGATGAAGGGGGTGAGTGGGACTCTACGGTGGCAGGGAAAATGCTGACTGTGTGGCCCATTCTCAATAGAAATGCCAGTAAAGAAATCATATTGGCACACAGGATAGGAACATGACGAGGATGAAAACTGGATTGGTAGCAGTGAGAGAATATGAGAGGCAACCAAGAGCTGGAATTAGAGAGGAAAATGGCAGAATTCTAGAACTTAGAGTTGGAGTCATTTAGTACCATGATGAAGCCTGGAGTTTCTTGTGAAGCTAGGTGGCTGAAATGGAGAGAAAGTGAATCATTGGTGATGAGGATTTCAAGGATAGTGCGATTAAGTGACTAAATAGACTATTACTGTCTGTTGATGACTAGGAGGGCATAGATAGGAGAGAATGCTCTGTGGAGCAGGTCAATGAACCAAGTATTAATATAAATATCACCCAGAAAGGTGGGATTGTGTCTTGGAGGGCAATAGCTGGTTTTAGTGTTTTAAATGCGCTATCTACTTACTGCTGAGCACCTGCTCTATGCTAATCACTTCAGGCTTGCTTTAGTATCTCCAGTTGTGTAGGTTAGCATATTAGCAGGTTTGCTGTGACAAAGGAAGGTCCAAAATAAGTGGTCTAAATAAGATACAAGTTCATTCCTCTGTCATGTAAAAGTCTGGATATGTAGTCCACGGCTGCTATGACAACATATAATCATCAAGGTTCCGGGAGCTTTTCTGTTTTGTTGTCCTGCTACCTCGTATCTCTGTTCCCACCATGGCTTCTGCATTCCTATCAACTAGAAGAAGGGACAGTGGATAGTGTGACCCAGAGTCACCAAGAGTGACCAAGATTCAAGAGAAAGAGGATTAGATTCCCCTCTTGGTGAGGGAGTAGCAAGGTCACATTGCAAAAGAGAAGGTGGGTAGGGAGATATTGTTGTTGCCACATTTGGAAAATACAATCTACCACGCTTTATAAAAATGACCTTTAACAGAATGCTGCTCAGCTTAATAAATGTGAGTAATCTGCAGGACAAATGATCATGAATAAAATGGATTCCATTTACTTGTTCTGTTCATTTTAATCTATAGAACAACCTTATAAAGTAGATTTATTTCACACCCTCATTTTACAGATATGGGAAGTAGGTAACCTTCCAAGATCCATGAGACAGTTGTGGAGCTGGGATTTGAACCAAAGCCTGTTTGATTCCCAAGTTTGTGCTCTTTCCTGACATGGCACAGCCTCTCGCGAAGCCTGGCATCCAGAGGAAATGCAACAGAAAAAAAGATTTGCTTTTCCTATCACAGAAATGAAGTCGCTCAGTCGTGTCCGACTCTTTGCGACCCTGTGGACTGAAGCCTATCAGGCTCCTCCGTCTACGGGATTTTCCAGGCAAGAGTACTGGATTGGGGTGCCATTTCCTTCTCCAGGGGATCTTCCTGACCCAGGGATCGAACCCGGGTCCCCCTGCATTATAGGCAGACACTTTTACAGTCTGAGCCACCAGGGAAGTAATATTTGTCAACTCGAACCAAGTTAAATCAAACTCCTCAAGGAAAATCTTAGAAACAATATCTAAAAGATGTACATAAAGCTAAAAAAAAAGTTAGCTTTGAAAGAAATACATTAACCAGCTAATGAAACAAGATCTATATGAACACCATTTCTTCATTCACTGGTACCCACACAACAAGTAGTAATTCCCTGTTTCATTCTAAACGGATTCAAATTAGATTAGAAATGTCAATAAAATAAGACTTAGAGATTTTCATTATCATGTTAACACACTGGAAATGTCCAGCAAGTGGCAACCACAGTCATTGATGAGAGCAATGGGCAGGGAGCCCAGAGAACTGGGTTCTATTTCTGGCTCTGCATCTCATCAGCTGTGAGAACTTGAGCATATCTCTGAGCTTCCCTAGACTTGACTTTTCTTGCCAGTAAAATGAGGATGATATCAATGGTCTCTAAGGTTCTTTTCAGCATGAAAACCTATGTGAAGGCTGAAGACTCTTTTTCTTACCATTTCCTGTAAGTCATGATTGCCTGAGTTATTTTCTACTAATAAGCAATTAATCATCTAATCTATTAAATGCAAACTGCAACTGTTAAGGAGCAACTAAGAATAGTTAAAAACTGTTAGAGCAAAAGCTCTAATCAAATGTTTCTGAACATATGCTCACAGGTTTACTTAAAAACAGCACTTGTTCATTGTTCCCATTAAAATCTCCTGTGAGGAAACATCAGAGAATGCACAAATTCTGTTATATTCATAATACTACAATGTAGCCTCATTCTGACAATGGAATACATCATTTACTTCACAGCTGTCTTTTTTAAAATGTATCTCTCTCAAGCTTCGATGTTCAGTCTTTCACCTTCTAACCCCTGCTTGTTCAGAACTCAATTCTAGAATCACTTTTTCCCCAGGAATCTTCCCAGACCTTGCCTTCCCCCTCTCCCCAGAGGCTGCCTTGGTATGCTCCTATTCTATACTTTCACAGTCCTCAGTGCTGCTCCCTACTTTAGTACTTGTTATACTGTGGGGTCACAAAGACTCAGACACGAGTGAATGACTGAACACACACACATACTGTGTTATATCGAATTGTCAGTCTGTCATTTCCTTATTTACTGTCCCCTAAGGTTGAGATCTTCTCAAGGACAGAAGACAACTCTATTGCCAGTGGTTAGCAGGAAGCCTAGACCTAGTAGGTGCTTAATGCATACTTGTTTAATGAATAGACTTCTTTCATTCCCTTTCAGGAGATGTTGATGATGAAGACAACAGATGCATTTCTACCTTATGTCAAATCCACAAATATCCATACTTTCACACATGCCTTTTCTCCTACAAATGTATATAGTTGGAGACTTTTTTTAATATTCCCAATGCAAAGGGGAAAGAGGAAAGAGAAGCAACTTGTATTAACTGGTTACTTTACACACTTTTTCCATTAATATTAAAAACAATCTTCAAAACCCATGAGGTAAGTACTATTAAATCTATTATATAGAAACTGAGGCTCAGAGAGATAAAGGCACTTGCCAAAGATCACAGGACTCTTATATGATGGTGGAGGGATTAATCTGACTTATCTAATATCACACGGCCTCCCCAGGGAGAAAAGGGGGAGCATTGGCGTGGTGGGGGAGAAGGGGGTGGGGGTGGAAGGGTAGGGATGGGGTTTCATGCTATGTTTTAAAATTAACATATCCCACTCAAGTTTATACTTACTAACCCTGAATTTTAGCCCTTTACACGAAGATTCAGCAACAAGTGCTCCTCCACCATAACTAATAACTGTATTCCTCCCCAGTCATTATTTGGGGCTTGGAGGTTGTGCAGATGGTATTGCTAAGTTGTTCTCATTAAGAGAGAAATAGGGCGGGACAGGGGAGGAGTGTGGCAAATTAAATCCTCAGGACTGACCAATCAGATAAACAAAGAAACACAGGTGCCCTTATAATTAAGGTGCACAATGAGCTTGTAATGCCTTTGTGTGAAAATTCAGGACTTCTAAAGAAAAATATTGCCATTAATACAGGAATTGTCTTCCAGAGGAAGAAAGTAAGTTTCCAAGCTCTTACTAATTGTTTTGTTACATCCAAGTTGACTATCCTAGAGACACAGTTGACTTGTAATTGTAAAATTATCACAGATTCATTTATGGTGTATTGGGAAGTACATTGTAAAATTATCACAGATTCATTTATGGTGTATTGGGAAGTACAAAGTAAATTATCATTTACTTTGGAGAATTGAACATAATTCTAAAACAATACTATGCTGATAAAATTAATATGAATATATTACCTTTAATTAAATGTATATATGCACATATGTATATAGTTTAGCCTAAAATATATTTTCAATTGATGACAAATAGTTTTTTTCCTATAGCATGGTTCTTAATACTATGATGATTTGCTCTTTTTATGAATTTTTCATAAGCAGTATTAACTTAACATATTCGATTACAAAATTGAAGATGCTTTATTTTTTATCTTTGTGTGGAATTTTTCAATTATTTTCAAAAGACTTCATAAATCCAGAGAATAGATCAAATCTCTAATTGTAATAAACAAAATGCATGACCAAGTAAAGTCCTAAATATGCCAGATTGTTTTATTTGAAGAATCCATGGCTGAACTGTTTTTGGAAAAGTTAAGACTGGAAGAATTGGTATTTTTGTGTATATCTTGTTTCTGAGTTTGATTTCTGTTTTAGTAATATAAGTGCATGTAGATGCCACATGGGTTTCTTTTAAATGGAGACCGCTTCCTGCTATGAATTCTGACACATTTTGCATTTACATAATCTTTTGGCATTAAACAATAATATGTTCAGATATCAATATAAGGAATATGCACTAAGATCTTTATATTAGTGTAAAAAGAACTTACAATTTGTAAACTGTGTAATTATTTAAAAATTTTAATTATACCACATACTATCCTTATTGCTTTCTGTTAACTCAGTTAATACTCAGAACCCCCAAGGAGTCAGTTCTAATGTGATGTCCATCTTACAAATGAGAAAACTAAGGCACAAAAAGAATTAAGTAACATAACCAGGATCATAGAGCTTGTAAGTGGTAGAGCTTGGATGCAAACCAAGATAGGTTTTAAATCCCATGATCTTACCTACCATAGTATAACCCAAGTAGATTCCCTGGATTTGAGTACTAAAATTGTTAAAAAGAACACAACTTGCTTCAAGGGTTGTGCCTAAATTATTTTTTTAAAACTGACATTGAATATATATATATATATATATATATATATACACACACACATATATATATGCACACATGTGTGTATACATATATATGCATATCTGCCAGTATATTAAGCTAAGTGCTTTAAGTACCTGTTGCATTTAACCCTCACCACCACACTATGAAGTATTTATCTAACTGTGTAGACTCAGCTTGTGTAACTTGCCTCAGCTTGAGCCTCAATTTCCTTGTCAGTTGATGTGGGGATGAGATTGTAAACAGAGTGCATAACACAGTCTAGCACAAAGTAAACTCTCATTAATGTTAGCTATTATTGTCATTGCTGTTTTTAGACTTAGAAAAACCAAGTAACCTATTCAAGATGACGTACTTTAAAAAGGGCAGAGCTTATTGGAAACTGCATCTGTTTAATACCTTAACTTCAGTGGTTACGACAGTGTTCTTTACTGTGCTAAACTGAACTGAATTCTTGACTGCTGGCCTTTCCTACATTGTCTTGCTCATTGTAGGTACTTTGATAATAATCAGAGATGGTGATTCATTAAACAAAATTTGTTTTAATTCCAAAACAATAAATATTTACCCTTGACATTTAAAAAAATACAGACAAGCAAAAGAGAGAGAAATAAAAATCACTCCAAAATAACCATTGCTACTCTTTCAAAAACAGGATACAATTTTGTGACCTCCTTTTCTCAGTTTGAAATGTATTGTGAACATCTTCCCATGTTGATAAATATTCATCAACTGCATCATTCTTTATGTTTACAGAATATTCCATTGTATGGATGATCAGTTCTCTTTGTTGACCATTAAAGACTATTTCCAATTTATTCCATATTTCAAAGAATGCTACAGTAAATAATCATAGAGCCAAGTCTTTGAACATATTACTGATTACTTCTTTAAAACAAATTTATAAAAGTGAAACTACTGGGTCAAAGAATACAAGTTAGAATTTTGAGTTGGTATATCCCCATCTTCTCAGGAACAAAACTCTTTTGTATTACACAGTCAAAGGAGACTGTGGGAAACAGCTCTTATAGCCATCAGGGATTATTCCATATTAAGGCTGCACTAAGAATTAAACCATTTAAAACTTGGATTAAATGAGATAATCCATGGAAAGTGCACATAAGTTCTTAATAACTAACAGCTATCATTATAATGAAAATAACATCAAATTCATTTCATTTGTCATTCCAAGTCCTTCTACTACCTAGGCAGTCACTTTATTTGTGTCCAGTTGAAGGTTTGAATGGATCAAGTCCTAAAAACAGAAAATGTGAAAATTCTGAGAATTGTAAAATAAAATAGTAGAACAGGGATTAGAATAACTTTTACAGTTTTTCCTCCTGATTCCCTTGTGATGTGGACCTCAGTGTTGTCACCTATAAAGAAACATTGGATAAGATGATTCTTTAATATTTCCATTCTAACACTACTGCGTTAATGTTTACTTCAACCCAGTAAGTCTTGTCCTACTCATGCTTGTATTTCCTGTATTTTGAATCAAAGTAGATTTCCTTTAGGCAATAATGGGCATTCTCAACCTAACTGAGTTTCTGAGTTTCTGGGCTCTTGGCGGGAAAGTTTTACAAAGGTCTGGAGGGCTTGAAAAGAACGTTTTTTAAACAATTTTTCCCACTTTTAACTATCAGATTTATCCAGCACCAGACCAACACTCTAATACTCAAAAGACTAGTGTGGTTTAAGAGGCCACAGAGTAACTCTGCTCTCCCAAGTCACTGAAGCCAATAAACATAGCTGAAATCATAATGCACAAAAGTCCCAGTCATTTTTGTTTGGGATTTAGTAATGTTAATCATTGTCTCTCTCACTTTGGATGTATCTTAGACACCAGCCAAATGGTCAAACATGGCTTGAAGGACCCAGTTAGTGTGTCCACACTCCGTCAAAAGTATATCCACACTTTTCCAGTGCACCTTTGCCTAAAGCATAAGATTTAACCTAGTGTTAGTCACTCACTCGTGTCTAACTCTGCGATCCTATGGACTGTAGGCCCCACCCCCCCCCCCCCAGCAGAGCCTCCCCAACTCCCCAACCTCAAACCCCACCCCGCCTCCTCCCCTATTCTGTTCATAGATTCGCCAGACGAGAATACTGGAGTTGCAATGCCTTCCTCCAGGGATCTTCCTGATCCAGAGTTCCAATCTAATCTCCTACATTGCAGGCAGATTCTTTACCATCTGAGCCATGAGGTAAGGGCTACCATTTCATCTAAGGATTCCAAATTGATCGCGTTTGTAAATCCTTGGAGCCCAACACGGTATTTGGTCAAAACATTGGTCAGTTGCTGCTGGTGGACTTGAACTGCCAAAAAAAAAAAAAAATGCTAACTCATTTAAAATTTAAGCACCGGTAGGCAGTATTGGTGAAGAGATTCATTCATTTAACTTTTTAAGCATAAACTCGATGCCAAGCCGGGAGCTAGGCGCCAGGGTCGGTTCTGCCACCTCCTGCTCAAGGCTCCCCCTGGAGCCAGCGGTGGGGGTGGCAGCAGCGACGGCATTGGCAAAGCGACAGCGCAGCGCCGGGCGAGCGAGCGCGGTGCGACTCCGCGGATATCCTCCCGCCCGCCGCGCCCAGCCCAGCCCAGCCCAGCCCAGCCTCCGCCGCTTTCGGCTGGATAGCGCCGCAGAGAAGATGCGCCTCAAGAACCAGGTAGCCGCGCCTCGGGCGGGCCCCATCCCGGCGCCCCGCCCACCCGCTGTCAAGGGCGACAGCGGCTTCACGGCTATGTGGCCGTGACTCGGTCGCTCCAGGCGCCCAGTGCCGCCACCCCGACTCTTAGAGAGGGAGAAGGGACCCTTGAAGGCAGGAGCTGCCCCCTCGCGCCCCTAGCTCGCGGACTTCTGGCGGTCCTCTTGACCGCCCACGTGGAGGCTCTGTTCCCGATGGGCTCCTGGTCATTCCCTCGCCGGCCACCAGAGACTTTCCCCGCCTCTGGGGAGACAACCGAAAGTTGGGTTGCCGCGCACCCCGCTCCGCGTCACAGTCGACCCAGCCTGGCTGAGTCGCTGCCCCGCGCGCGCCACTCCCTTCTGGCTTTGCTGAGTGGCTTTGCTGAACTAGCTGGTGGCGCCAAAAAGTCCGGGCTGCTTCGAGCGAGCGGGGCCCTAGGGTGATGAGCGAGAGAGCACAGATCCTCAGGGGGACCCCTCAGCCTGTGTGACTCCAGCTAATTGTCTAGAAGCAGCACCCTCCGATGCGTTTCCCCGATTACAGCCCGTCGTCAACTTGAGGCTTGGGGTGTTTCTATTACATGAAAGTCAGGAGGCGCGTCTGTTGCAATGAGCAGTGCCCTTGTTCAGCAGAGGAAAAAGGGAGGATCAGATGTTGGCTGGGATATATTTGTGTGTTGTAATCGTTGGCTCTCTTTGGGCTGGGGTTGTCAAACGTTTAGGATTTACTAAACGCAGGTCTTGAAGTCTTGAACCTGCTACAGACAATTCGTTTCTAAAAGAGAGAAAACCTCCCATCCCCCAACATATGTTCAGGGATTTGGGGAGACCACAGGGAAACTTCCCAGAGGGACTTCTCAAAAACAACTCCAGGTTTGGGGGAAAATGAGTCATACTGACTCCCCAGGGGTTAGCCAATACTGCTTTTTTTTTTTTTTTTTTTAGCAAAACCCCAACCAAGTTCAATGCTATCTGCCCCCAGCCGCCCACGTGCTCGCGGAGCCACGAGTGGCCCCATCACAATAAACAGGGAGATGTAAGATGTCATTTCGAGAAACTGGGGAAAATATTCAGACTTTGACATTTGGACTGTTTTTCCACTCTAATAACATCAAAACCAGCAAGGGTGGTAATTCTCATAAATCTTCCCTCAGGGTATTCCCTATATACCCACTCCACAACACATTTTGTCACGACCCCTGTGGGCTCCTGAGAGCGGCCTTGTACCCCTTACCTAGCTGCTTTATTCTAGTAGAACCCCTTGAAGAAGGCTGTCTCACATTACCTTCCTGCATTTGTGAGCCTAGTTTTTCATTATTTTATACTTGCAAACTGACACTGAACAGGCTTTAACCTCAGTCATTTCAGAATAAGTTTGATGTTTTAAGTGAAACGTGAATGGAGCTCCATTCATGAGAGAAGTAGTCTGTGTGAAGTGTTTTGTAAATGTGAGTGGGTTGAGTTAAAACACTGAATAAAATTAATGTAATGAGGAATCAAAAAGTTCAATCCAGCTGTTCGCCTCTGTGCTTCCCTGATAAAGTGACAGTGCAGTGCTACAAAGTGATCTCCTGGTGGGTTTTGTAGAGTGAATGGCTGGATTCCTTCTGTTCCTTTTCTGAAGCACTAACCATTCCTTAGGGCTGATGAGGTTGTGATCCACCACCTATATAGAGGATTTTCGCCCTCTCCTAACTACCTTCGAAATACATGAGGGATTTATATGCAGCTTTTTAGTTAAGAAACTTGTAAGTAATCCTCTTTAGTTATCATTAGTATTAGCTTCTGAAACCTTTGCTTGCTTATAAGATAAGGTACTTGGGTGTGATTGTAATAGAAGTGGAGTTGTGGGTTAGAGCTGGTGGCCTCACTAATTCCACTTCTTAGAATGTATTTTGAATTAACAAGAACTCCTTAGTATTTGTATAGAGACAGTGTAGTTTAGCATGAGGAATTCTAATTCAGATATTCTCTATTCAAGTCTATCCCACCTTTCAGTAGTTATGTGAATTTGGGTAATCAATTTCTTGGTCTTCCTATTTTTCCCCATTCTTTTATTCCCAATAGACTAATGGGGCTAATACCAGCCTTTGACATGGGAATTGAATGGAATACCATATATGCACAGTGCCTGGCGTGTGAGCACTCTGTAAATACTCCTATTGTTAACAGTCCATAAACAGTAGCTATTACCATCACTGCTGCTACATCTGAAAAATACCTATCTATAGTTGGGGAAAGAGGTTGACTGCAAAGGGGCAAGAGGGAATTTTCTGGAGTAATTGAAATATGCTATATTTTCATTAGGGTGTTGTGTATCCATTTGTCACAACTCATCACATTGAACCCTTAAGATCTCTGCATTTCTGTGTATTACATCACAATAAAATGTATTTAAAAAAATTAACCTCCAAATGTGTTAAGTACATCCCTCTTGAGAGGTAGGAGTTGACGTAACAGTGTAATTCTGCTTAACCTAGTAATTCATTTCCAGAGGTCCCTCTGCCTGTGAGATATCTTCTTCATAAATTCATGTTGGGTCATAGGAAACATAGAGAGAGGGATCTCTAATTTTTCAGGTTGTTGTCAGGAGTGATGGTCCATGGAGAAGAATGATTATTTGGCTTGTGCCAGGATTATATTTAATTTGGAACTTGCATATGGTATTAGTTTTTACTAATAGCTTTTTAAAAACCCAATTAAAATGTTTTATTTCATCTAGAAATGCTCATTTGCATAATATATCCATCCAGTAAGCACAGTTCCTGAAAGGTCATAGTGATTTCGCATCCCTTTCCTTGCTTTCAATAAATTCTTTGCATTGCTGGTAGTGAAGTGAAATACCTAATGCGCATTTAGCATAGTATCAAGGCACATAATAAATGCTAATATATGCTAGCTGTTATTATTTAAAATTGATATGTTCATCTTTTTTGGAGGTCAGAAATCAATACTATACAGATTTTAATGTAAATTCACTATAAAGATGCTGTGAAAAGTTTTTGAAGTGGAAACAAGCCAATAATTATTAATAAAATATTATAAAAATAAAATCTCACTTATCCAAACATAGTGGTCATAAAAACTTTTCAATGTTAGCCCTTAGGAATACAAGCAAAAGCTATGGAGGAAGCAAAAACATTTCTGAGAACCAAAAAATATGCCACAGAGAGTATATTAAATTGTTTACTCATGGGCAAGCCCTTTGGACCCTCCCTCAAGCCTTTTAATTCTTAAGACATAGTTCTAACATACTTAGATCCCTAGTGTCTCAGCCTGCAGCAGATTAGATGGCCTGCTAAGAGGGGAGACACACTGGAATTTTCAGTAAAGGTGAACTGGAAGTAGGTGCATGTGTGCATGCATGCTCAGTCACTAGGGCATGTCAACTGTTTGCAACCCCATGAACTATAGCCCGCTAGGCTCCTCTGTCCATGGGATTTTCTAGGCAAGAATACTGGAGTAGATTGCCCTCTCAACTGAAAGAAAAACAAATTATAAAAGACACGAGAAATTAATCTTAAGTAGAAGCAATAATTGAATTTGAGTACTGAATAACAATTGCCAATTTTATTGAAAGTTTCCATTCTATTCTTTAAAAGTTACATCATGGTATACTCTGTTGTAAAAGGGGAATAGCATATACCAATGTATTTTTAGGAAGCTTTCAATCTGATATGATTAGAATTAGGAACTTTGGTTTGTTAAGAGGCAAGCTTTAGTTACCTGTAAATTTTACTTAGTGTGTACTGATTTATTCCCTTATGATGCTGAATAAATGAGGTGTCCATCAACATTCATGCTTGTGATTTGTGATTGGGAACTGGATTTTTTTTTTAATAATTTAAAAGATTTTTTTTTTTAATGTGGATCATTTTTAAAGTCTTTGTTGAATTTTTACAATATTGTTTCCGTTTTATGTTTTGTTTTCTTGGCCATGAGGCATGTGGGATCTTAGCTCTCCCACCAGGGATCGAACCCACATCCTCTGCATTGGAAGGTGAAGTCTAAACCACTGGGCCACCAGGAAAGTCCCATGAACTGGAGTTTTTAAACTTCATTCTTTTCATGCAGTGACATAATGAGATGAATCATACATGATATATTAGGTTGCTAGGGCCACCATAACAAATACCACAGACTCTGTTGCTTAAACAATAGAAATTTATTTACTCACACTTCTGGAGGCTTGCAGTCCAAGATCAAGGTGTAGCCAGAGTTGTTTTTCTGACGCCTCGCTCCTTGGTTAGTATATGGCCATCTTCTCACTCTTCATATGGACTTTCCTCTTTGTGTGTTTGTTTCCTAATTCTCCTCTTCAGTCATATTGGATCAGGACCCACTCATAGACTTAATTTTACCTCAATTACTATGTCTTTACACACCCTGTTTCCCAATACAGTCATATTCTGAGGTATTAGAGTTCAGGTTATCTACATATGAATTTGCATGGGGGGACACAGTTCAGTACACAACCCATAGTATCTAGTAAAGCTGTGTTGGTTCTTTCGGAATAGCACTACACAGTATGGGAAACAAGTGAGATTTTACTTCTTGTTTTGAAATAGTTCAGTTTGGATCTAGATGTTGTAGTTCCCTGTTGCAGTAAGAAACCCAAACATATCCATCGGGTATAACATACACACACACCTTTTACTTATGAGGTTGATTACAACTGAATCAGGAAGGGTTGTTGTCCAACTGAGTTTAATCTATGACTGTAGCCTTTCAGGCTCCTCTGTCCATGGAGTTTTCCAGGCAAGAATACTAGAGCTGGAGTGGGTTGCCATTTCCTGCTCCAGGGGATCTTCCCAACCCAGGGCCAACCCAGGGATCAAATCCGTGTCTCCTACCTCTCCTACACTGTCTCCTATGCTCCTACATCTCCTACTCCTAAAGTCAGATTCTTTACCACTGAGCCACCTGGGAAGCCTAATTTGTTACTGGGTCCACTAAAATCATGTCCTTCATTGATTGGCTGTGCAGTGGATTCCTAATCTTTCTGACTCTGTAGCACTTGAGTGGTAGAGGTAGAAGATTTGGCTTTCTGGAAAGAAACCATTTAACCCTTTGATACCTTGATACCTAATTCTGTCATCTGAACTCTTTGACTTTCCAGTTATTTCTGCAACACAATAATTATACTAATCACTCAATTCATATTTTTTGCATATTCAGGCCATGAATTTATGGGCCCAAATTTGCTGCACAAGTAACCTTTTTCACTCAAATCAGAAACCAGTGATAGTTTACTTAGAAGTACCTAAACTGCCCACGTCATGATTTATTCCCCTTTCCAGTTTTAACTTTATCTCATCTCCACATGTTCATGTGTCAGGATTGATAATTTATCTAAAGAAAAAGAAAAAATCTTTATTGAAAAAAAAAGAGACATAAACTTATGTTGTGCAAAAATGGGTCCCAAATGCATTATGTGTGTTACTACCAATTTGTTTAATTTGCACAGCCTCTGAACAACTGGCAAAGTGGCTAGTGTTGATATTGCAGCTGCCATGGAACTCCCAGTTGCTTTGGGAGTTTTTACATTTTATAAGTATGCTGACAGAGTTAACAGTTATCCACAGTATGTTATTTACAAACACTTATTATCTATAGTACCACCTTGATGCTTGATCTTATATTTCCTTTAATAGAAATGTTACAGCTTTTACCTTTGGCTATAATGGGGATTAATCATCACTTATATGTTTTCACCTGTAAGCAGAAAATTTTGAGTGAATTATAGTTGAGATGAGGCTATCAGATTTAAAATGCAATGCCAACATAGCTTTCTTTTTTTCAACTTATAAAATTTCCATTAACAGAAAATTGCTAATGTCAGTGAACCTCCTGAAACCATTTTACATGACTAAATGATTGATTGATTAATTCAGTGAAAATTTGTTGAGTGTTCAATGTGGGCCAGGCCCAGTTATAGTTGCTTGGAATACCTCAGTGAACAAAACTCAAACATCTCTATCAGTAGAATTACAAGGGGAGATAGAAATTAACATATGCTTGTTAAAAGTTATAAAAAAAATAATAGAGTAGGATAAAGGGAGTCAGGAACTTGGGCAGGGGACTGCAGTTTTGAATAGGGTTGGCCTCACTAAGAAGGTGATGTTTGAATAAACTTGATGGAAATTAAGAAGTTAGTCAATATGTCTTTCTGAGGAAAAAGCAGAGGGAATAGCCCAAGGAAAGGTCCTAAATCAGGAGTGTAATTTGAGGGGTCCAAGGAATAGCAAGGAGGTCAGAATAGCTAAATAGGAATGAACAAGAAAAGAGTATAAATTGGATTATAAGGTTTGTAGGCAGAATAAATTTTATCATGGTTCATCATCCACTGATAAGTAGATGTGGGTGCATGCCCAGTCACTAAGTCCTGTCTGGCTCTTGTGACCCCATGGACTGTAGCCCTCCAGGGTTCTCCTTGGGACTTTCCAGGACTCCAGGACTCCAGGACTTTCCAGAATACTAGAGCCATTTCCTCCTCCAGGAGATCTTCCTGACCCAGGGATCAAACAGTGTCTCCTGCACTGGCAGGCAGATTCTTTGCCACTGAGCCACCTGGGAAGCCCCAGTGAGTTAGATAGTGCTTATATACTAAGCACTTGGCAGTGGTGGTTAGTTAGTTGCTCAGTCGTGTCCAACTCTTTGTGACCCCATGGACTGTAGCTGATGGGATTTCCCAGACAAGAATACTAGAATGAATTCCCATTCCCTTCTCCAGGGGATCTTCCTGACCCAGGGATCGAACCCCGGTCTCCTGAATTGCAGGCAGATTCTTTACCATCTGAGCCACCTTGTTTCTGGCAAATATTAGAACTGGGATTAGGAAACAGGAAGAGCAGAAAAATAACTTAGAGATGCTGATGAGTAGGTTTCTGAGTCCTATCTGACCATTGTCACATGGACCTCACTAGGGGAATTCATTTTTTCACTTAGCCTTAACCATTTGATACTGAACCACTCTTTTTCTTTTTTTTTTAATTTATTTTAATTTGTTTTATTTCATTTTTTAACTTTACAATATTGTATTGGTTTTGCCATACATCAACATGAATCTGCCACAGGTATACACGTGTTCCCCATCTTGAACCCTCCTCCCTCCTCCCTCCCGGTACCACCCCTCTGGGTTCATCCCAGTATACCAGCCCCAAGCATCCATTCTTTTTCAGTTAGATTTTTCTGTCTTCAAGATTTGAACTTTTAACTAGAATGAAAAAATTCTAGTGGAGAGCTACTCTTGATTTGAAAGTTTGAGATATGTCAGCCTCAGGAGACCCATACTATAGATTGCCATTATTCTTTCTTGTTTACTTCTTATAGAATGAATATTATAATTATTATATTTGTCCTCTGTCCATGGGATTCTCCAGGCAAGAATACTGGAGTGGGTTGCAATTTCCTTCTCCAGGAGATCTTCCTGACCCAGGAATTGAACCTGGGTCTCCTGCATTACAGGCAGATTCTTAACCATCTGAGCCACCAGGGAAGTTGGTATAGTTTACAAATTATATATGTTACCTCATTTGACCCTCACAGCAAATCTGTGTGAGAAGTAGGTATCCATTATTACATTTTGAACTGGGTATCTTACATTTACAACCTATATCTACTCTATTCTTTTCCCCATTCTTTCTGTGGCCTTGGAGGCTGACCTTTATAGACTGCATCAGTAGGCCCTCTTTCCCTCTTGTTTGTAGAAGGATTTGGCCAGTGGGGACACTGGCAGGATATCTAACGACTGAAAGAAAGTGAATTCTGGGTATTTATTTCCCCAACTCTCTCTCTGCTAGGCTACTGGTTAGTAGTGGCTGTGTGCAGGCCACAGCCCATATTTATCCTACAACTACACCTCTCTTTCTCTCTGTCTCTCTGTCTCTCTCTCTGTGTGTTCTCTCAAGGTCAAAGAGGTGATGAGTCTCCACTATTACTAGCCCCAGGGTGATTCATCATCCTGTGATGAATTTCCTTCGTTAAACCTTGCTCCATTTTACTCTTTGAGTATGCCTTCTGTTTCCTGACTCTGACTCTGACTGAGACACCACTTTTAAGATAACAATTTAGACATTGGGGACTTTGCCCAATGATACAAAGCTTTTAAGTGACATCGTAGGAACCTGGTTTTATGATTCAGAAGCGTAATCAATTTTGAATATACCACCGAGGAATATATCTCAATTGGTGGATACTGTTGAAAACCTTTCTGCTTTGGTCTCCAGTTAAAAGTGTACTGTATGGGATATTATTTATTGTATGTCCTTAAACATGGAAGGGCTTTTGTAAAGATTAGTACTCTATAAAAAGAAATACTATTCCCCTTCTTGCCAAAACAATACAAACAAACAAAAACCCTGAACATGATATATCTTCATAACAGAAGAATGTAGACAAAATCAGGAAGCATATACATTGTTTGCTTTTAGTTATTCATGGTAATAAAAATAGGGACAATTGTGAATAATCAATAATCTTAAATTTCTCATTTTCATCTCTCTACTGGTCTACCATAAAATTCTCTTAACTCTTAGCCCCACTTTTCAGTCTCTTCCCCTCCAAATAGCCCCCAAAACCAAACGTCTCTAAAACTTGTACATGTGACCCTGTCATTTCCCTGAGCTCCACTATCCACAAGATGAAGCCTAAGCTTTTTGGTTTGTTATCATACATTTATCCTTACATTTATATCTAAGTATTTGGCCCCCCATTTTCGCTCACTCAAATCCTGCATTTGCTCTGATGTTAAACCATTTGCAACTGACCAAAGGTGCCGCTCATTTGGGCTTCCCAAGTGGCGCTAGTGGTAAAGAACACACCTACCAATGCAGGAGACATATGAGACAACGGGTTCTCTTATGGGTCTTATGGGTTGGGAAGATCCCCAGGAGGAAGGCATGGCAATCCACTCCAGTATTCTAGCCTGGAGAATCCCATGGACAGAGGAACCTGGAAGGCTACAATTCATGCAGTAACAGAGAGTTGGACACGACTGAAGCAAGTTGACATGAATGCACGCAACTGAGCATTTGCTTTTGCTTGTTTGCATTTGCTGTTTTCTCTGCCTACAATCAGTTCAGTTCAGTTGCTCAGTTGTGTCCGACTCTTTGTGACCCCATGAATCGCAGCACACCAGGCCTCCCTGTTCTTCACCAACTCCCAGAGTTTACTCAAACTCATGTCCATCAAGTCAGTGATGCCATCCAGGCATCTCATCCTCTGTCATCCCCTTCTCCTCCTGCCCTCAATCCCTCCCAGCATCAGAGTCTTTTCCAATGAGTCAACTCTTTACATGAGGTGGCAAAAGTATTGGAGTTTCAGCTTCAGCATCAGTCCTTCCAATGAACAACCAGGACTGATCTCTTTTAGAATGGACTGGACTTGCAGTCCAAGGCACTCTCAAGAGTCTTCTCCAACACCACAGTTCAAAAGCATCAATTCTTCGGCACTCAGCTTTCTTCACAGTCCAACTCTCACATCCATACATGACCACTGGAAAAACCATAGCCTTGACTAGACGGACCTTTGTTGGCAAAGTAGCATCTCTGCTTTTTAATATGCTCTCTATGTTGGTCATAACTTTCCTTCCAAGGAGTAAGCGTCCTTTAATTTCATGGCTGCAATCACCATCTGCAGTGATTTTGGAGCCCAAAAAAATAAAGTCTGACACTGTTTCCCCATCTATTTCCCATGAAGTGATGGGACCGGATGCCATGATCTTCGTTTTCTGAACGTTGAGCTTTAAGCCAACTTTTTCACTCTCCTCTTTCACCTTCATCAAGAGGCCTTTTAGTTCCTCTTCACTTTCTGCCATAAGGGTGGTGTCATCTGCTTATCTGAGGTTATTGATATTTCTCCCAGCAATCTTGATTCCAGCTTGTGCTTCTTACAGCCCAGTGTTTCTCATGATGTACTCTGCAGAGAAGTTAAATAAGCAGGATGACAATATACAGCCTTGACGTACTCCTTTTCCTATTTGGAACCAGTCTGTTGTTCCATGTCCAGTTCTAACTGTTGCTTCCTGACCTGCATATAGGTTTCTCAAGAGGCAGGTCAGGTGGTCTGGTATTCCCATCTCTTGAAGAATTTGCCATAGTTTATTGTGATCCACACAGTCAAAGGCTTTGGCATAGTCAATAAAGCAGAAATAGATGTTTTTCTGGAACTCTCTTGCTTTTTCCATGATCCAGCAGATGTTGGCAATTTGATCTCTGGTTCCTCTGCCTTTTCTAAAACCAGCTTGAACATCTGGAAGTTCACGGTTCACATATTGCTGAAGCCTGGCTTGGAGAATTTTGAGCATTACTTTACTAGCATGTGAGGTGAGTGCAATTGTGCAATAGTTTAAGCGTTCTTTGGCATTGCCTTTCTTTGGGATTGGAATGAAAACTGACCTTTTCCAGTTCTGTGGCCACTGCTGAGTTTCCCAAATCTGCTGGCATATTGAGTGCAGCACTTTCACAGCATCATCTTTCAGGATTTGAAACAGCTCAACTGGAATTCCATCACCTCCACTAACTTTGTTCATACTGATGCTTTCTAAGGCCCACTTGACTTCACATTCCAGGATGTCTGGCTCTAGATGAGTGATCACACCATCATGATTATCTTGGTCATGAAGCTCTTTTTTGTACAGTTCTTCTGTGTATTCTTGCCACCTCTTCTTAATATCTTCTGCTTCTGTTAGGTCCATACCATTTCTGTCCTTTATCAAGCCCATCTTTGCATGAAATTTTCCCTTGGTATCTCGATTTTCCTTGAAGAGATCTCTAGTCTTTCCCATTCTGTTGTTTTCCTCTATTTCCTTGCACTGATTGCTGAGGAAGGCTTTCTTATCGCTCCTTGCTATTCCTTGGAACTCTGCATTCAGATGCTTATATCTTTCCTTTTCTCCTTTGCTTTTTGCTTCTCTTCTTTTCACAGCTATTTGTAAGGCCTCCCCAGACAGCCATTTTGCTTTTTTTGCATTTCTTTTCCATAGGGATGGTTTTGATCCCTGTCTCCTGTACAATGTCACGAACCTCCATCCATAGTTCATCAGGCAGTCTTATTATGTTGAAGTAGGATTTTGCTTCCCTTTGAGGGTGTGATATATTCTTTTGTGGTACATATTATACAAGATTAGAATATTCTTTTACTTAATTACATTTTTTTAATCTTTTAATTTTTTAAAAAATTGGCCATGCTGCATGGCATGTGGGATCTTAGTTCCCTGACCAGGGATCAAACCCACTCGCCCTGCATTGGAAGCATGGAGCCTTAACCACTGAACAGCCAGGCAAGTCTCTAGAGTATTCTTACAATAAAAAATTTCAAAAGACAAACATTTTTACCAGACTAAAGTAAGCTTGAATTATTTCTTCTGATTTCTGAAATGGAAGACACACAGTCTGCAAGGGGGAAGTGATCAGAGTAAACTTAAAATTTAGCAATTTGTCCTCTAGTAACAAATAGTGTCATGCAGAGTCATAGTGGACTGCTTTTCTAGATATGTTCTGTTTGGTGGGAGACATTCTCTAATTCATAAATCAGAGAAGAGTTAATAAGTTTGCCAAGCCATATTTGGATAAACAGTGCTATAAAGATTGTCATAATAATGATGGAAAATTGGACATATATGAGATGGAGTGACATTCAGCAGGGGATGAGGTCAGGATAGGACATAATAGGAAGAAAAATTTTTTTCCTACAAAATATTGAGATAGGAAATGTTTGTGAGTAGAAGCATTATTACATCATGTTTGTAGAATACCTTTTAACTTCTTTCTTACCTTTTTCTGCATAGAAAGTGTGTTATATTAATAAAAGGAACATGAAAATTATTAAAAAATAAAAATGAAACTCCAATTAATGGTAAGAATTCTGAGATAATTCCTTCATCACATGTGTTCTTGCTCCTGTATTTATTATCCTGGTTAATGGCATCATCATTTTCCCACGGGACCTAAGTAGAAGGATCTTGAATTATCCTAGATCAATCCCTCTTCCTTATCACCTACTTTCACTTATAAGTCTCTTAAACCAGGTCAGGTCAGTTCAGTTGCTCAGTTGCATCCGACTCTTTGCAACCCCATGGATTGCAGCACACCAGGCTCCCCTATCCATCACCAACTCCCAGAGCTTGTGCAAATTCATGTCCTTTGAGTCAGTGATGCCATCCAACCATCTCATCCTCTGTCATCCCCTTCTCCACCTGTCTTCAATCTTTCTCAGCATCAGGGTCTTTTTCAATGAGTCCGATCTTCGCATCAGATGGCCAAAGTATCAGAGTTTCAGATTCAGCATCAGTCCTTCCAATGAATATTCAGGACTGATTTCCTTTAGGATTGACTAGTTTGATCTCCTTGCAGTCCAAGGGACTCTCAAGAGTTCTCCAACATCACAGTTGAAAAGCATCAATTCTTCAGCACTCAGCTTTCTTTATGGTCCAACTCTCACATCCATACATGACTACTAGAAAAGACCATGGCTTTGACTAGACAGATCTTTGTCAGCAATGTCTCTGCTTTTTAATATGCTGTCTAGGTTGGTCATAGCTTTTCTTCCAAGGAGCAAGCATCTTTTAATTTCATGGCTGCAGTCACCATCTGCAGTGATTTTGGAGCCCAAGACAATAAAGTCTGTGACTGTTTCCATTGTAGTCAACCTGATTTCTTTAGTTAGCCAACACTGATTGAGTGCCTAGTATGTGCCTTGTTCAGACCGGGAAATGATGTAGACAAAAATTCCTGCTCTCAGGGGGTTTTCATGTTCTTAAACATCATATTTCTCTGATTTGAAGATAAGATTCCTGAAATGGAAACCCACTTTTACAATCAGTGTTTGAAAAAAATGCGATTATCATTGCCTGTGCATGGTGCAGTTTGTGAAGCTCATCCAAGTTATCTGTGTAACTGTCACCTTGTTTATTTGCGTTTGGAACCCCCCTATACAAATTTGTATCCCTAGTTGTCATTTAACGTGTTAAAAAGTAGCCAAAAGACACACAAAAGGGGAATACACATCAAAACCATTTTTGGTACTACTTCACATCCACTCGCTATAACATAAAAAGAAACAAAAAAATTAAAAACCAAACTAAGTGTTAGGGAGGATGTGGAGAAATTATAGTCTTCATATCTTGCTGGTGGGATTGTAAAATGATGCAGCCACTGTGGAAAAGTTTGTCAGTTGTTAAACAGGATTACCATGTGACCACCACAATTCTTTTCCTTAATTGTATACCCAAAAGAATTGAAAACAAGTATTCAAGTACAGGTACACACATGTTCATAGCCAAAAGGTGGAAACAGCCGAAATATTTATCAATGGATAAAGAAATTGTGCTATATACACACAATGGAATAATATTCAGCTGTGAAAAGGAATGAAGTTATGATACAGGCTACAACACTGATGAACCTTCAAAACATACTAAGTCAAAGAATCTAGACACAAAAGATGACATGCGATTTTGTTTATATGAAATATTCAGAATAGATAAAACCACAGAGTTAGTAGGCATATTGGTGGTTGCCAGAAGATAGGGACAAGGGAAATGGAGAGTAAGGGGTTTTACTTTGCAGTGATGGAAATATTTTTGAACTAGACTGAGGTAGTGGTTGCACAACATTGTGAATGTACTAAATGCCACTGAATAATTCACTTTAAATGGTCAATTTTATATAAATTTCACCTCAGTTATTTTTAAAATGTTATACTCTGATGCAAAATTGAAAGAAAACTTATTGTGTACCCTGAAATTTGCCTGTCATATGCCATTCAGTGCAGTTAAAAACTGAATACATTTTCAAATCTTTTTATGTAGATTCTAGAATTTCAGAATTCAGAGATTGGTCTGACCTTTCCATGTGTCACCAAGGGCTGTCATATAAGCATATCTTAACATCTCTATGTCAAGAGCTCAACTTCCAATAGAAGCTATATGGCTCTTCATGATACCTAAATATAACAGGGGTATGTATATCCTTTTTCTCTTCAGCAGCTCAGAGCATGTTGCTACGCCCCACTAGGAATCATGAGTGGTGTTTTCTCTTTGCAGCTAAGTCATGAAGTAGGTACTGGTGGCAGAGTTACAGCTTGCCTGGGACAGGTGGATTCAGAACCAAGATCCAGAGCTGTGACTTAAGGACTTTGTGAAGTGGACTCCTGCTATTGCCATGTGGAGGAGGGCCTGGGCTGGCTGTAGCTGAGAATATGCTAGACTAGGTCCTCTTCTAACCAGTGCAGTACCACCAGCATGATCTCATTGTAGCAGTGCTCTCCCACTGTCATCAGCCAAGTCTCAGAACTCAGTGGCACTGTGAGACTGTATTTCCACACCCTTACAGGCCTGGAACCCTGACCATCCTACTCCATCTCTTAAGAGTGTGGCTGGACAAAGCCATCTGCTTATTTCCTATGGCAAGATACTCTGAGTGCCTGTAGCACTCAAGCATGGTTTACACTCTTAATGTGATAAATCTTTTAACTTAGGAAAGGGAGAACAGAGAGGTTTTTTGCTTTTGTTTTGTATTTATTAATTTATTTATTTTTGGCTGTGTTTTTATTGCTCTGTGAGGGCTTTCTCTGGCTGCAATGAGCCAGGGGCTACTCTTCATCAAGGTTCGAGGGCTTCTTATGGCAGTGGCTTCTCTTGTTGCAGAGAACAGGCTTTAGTTGCTGTCAGTTCTGTCCCTTTCTTATGTCTCTCTGGGCATCCTTCAAGGTCATTTTGTTTCCTTGCAATTGAAATAATGCATATTATTGGTACATGCTTAGTAGTTGAGTAAAACTTTCATAAAGTAAATATTATTGCCATTATTATTAATACAATCATATAAATGGTCTTCCCTGGTAGCTCTGTTGGTAAAGAATCCGCCTGCAATGCAGAAGACCTGGGTTTGATCCCTGGGTTGGGAAGATCCCTTGGAGAAGGGAACGGCTACCAACTCCAGTACTCTGGCCTGGAGAATTCCATGGACTGTATAGAGTGGCTTTCACTTTCAATCACGTAAATATATTCTGTGGCTTACACTTCTTCCTTTCTCTTCTGATGCCTCCTCTTGCCACGTATCCTGGTCATTGTCTGCTGTGTACTTGTTGCTTTAAAGCTGCCTGTAGCTTTCCACATGAGTTTGAGCAAACTCCGGGAGATGGTGAAGGACACGGGAGCCTGGCATGTTGCAATCCATGGAGTCACAAAGAGTCAGACACGACTTAACGACTGAACAACAACAGCTTTTCACTATATTAATTCCACTTTTGGAAATACCTGCATAATGTGACCTGGAGATTCATCAGCTTCCTCTGTGGCCAATCTCTAGATTTCTGTTCCTTTATCAGCATCTGCATTCATCTGTTTCTAAGACTTTGCTTTGCTCATCTAGCTAACCACCCCTCTCCCACCAGGATCTCTTGGAGCATGTGCTCTTTCTCTTGACATGCAGCGTTTGTTGACATTTTTCCTACCTCCAGATATCAGGAATTTCTCTCTCTTCTGTCAGTAGTGAAACATTTTTCTTTTGTTATGTCTTCCTGCTTTTATGGGGATCCCATGAGCACTGGGGCTTGGGCTTTTTGTGATGAGAGTTAATTCATTCTTTATCCCACATCCTTCCTTTTTTCAAACTACTAAATGTGGCTTTCAGTCAGAACCTCCCACTATACCTGGAACTGCTGATCCCATCCACCTTGTAAGCCCACTATCCCAGCCTTTTCCCTTGTTTATGGTGTTTTCCCCCCACAAAGAGTTTTCTGTTTTCCTTCTGTTCTACCTGGAAGTAACATTTAAAGTAAGGATGAAGGAAATATAGGAATTAGCTAGTGGAAGAAGGGAGGCAGGATTGGGTAGGGTGATTAGAAGAGATGAGAGATCCAGTAGAAGGAATAGGCTGTGCAAAGCCCCTGAGGCCAAGAGCAACATAGGTGTGTGACAGAGCAAGGTATGCTGAGATAATGCAAGCACTGCAATGTAGCTGGTGCATGATAGGGTGAAAGGGATTAGAAGGTGAGCAGTAATTCTGGAAGGTTAGATTGTGTCAGATTAAAGAGCGTCTTTCCTGGATATTGAGAATAGAAAAAAATAAAATAACCTGGAAATTAAACTTGTTGAGTTTTGCCAAGTGCAGGTGTTTTATTCTTAGCTAAGTTTTCCCTGGTCCTCCAAGGGCTGGAACATGAACTACTGACATTGTGTATGCATTATGCATGGCTTGGATTTCTTCCTGGTCATTCTATCCACCTTCTTTCCTATCTGGTGGGGGGGATTGGTCTAGACATAAGTTTAGACTTATTATCTATTTTCTGGATTTGTTGACTGTCATGATATGGTAGTTGCTTCAAGTTTCTAGGAACCTGTTTCCAGCCCTTCCAAGTTTTGTATGTATTGAGACTCTCAGATAAGTGCTTTTTCCTCACATACAAGGAATTGACCTTGTCCAAATTTACCAGGTTTGAATAATCACCATGTGGATATCTTGAAGCTACAATCACCATGACAGCCCTACAAGAATCACACACCTCCAGCCACAAAAGACTATGATCCCATAGGAAATCTACCATCCTATGTGTCCTTAATGTTCTCTCCCATGTGAATCCTTGCCAGACAGATTGAACCCACATTTCTTTCCCTCTCCCTTGAACTCTGGGCTCTGACTATTTTGTTTCTTCCATTTATTCAACACTAATACCTTCTTACATTTCATCTCTTGTTATATCATTTAGCTTTTTATGTATTTCACTCTTGCATTCTCAACTAATCTTGAGTTCTTTGAGAACAAGAGAACATGGATTTAACTATTTTGTAATCTCAAGAGCCAGTCTTGTGGCTAGAGACATGGGAGATATTTGGTATCTGTCTGCTAAGTGAATCTATTGATTGGCATTGAGCTGCAGGAAAACATGGAGAATGTGGAAAAGCTGCCTGCCAGGCAGCATGACATAGGTCCTGAAGTTATCAGACCAGGAATGACAGCCCCACTGGGCTACTCACAGGCTGTGTGACTTAGAGAGTTGCATTAGTCTCTCTGAGACACCCCCTCCACCTTCTTTTCTCTCCTCTGTAAAACAAAGGTGATAACACAGCTTATTGTAAGGATCAAATGAAGTAACGTATCAGCAAATGAAGTCACTGATGTTATTGTTATTTTTCATAGAAATGGATCTTTGAGTTGGGACAATCAGAAGCATAGGAAAAGGCTAGAAAAGATTATTTATTTTAGAGAAGACTGGGGAAAGTTCCTTATTTCTTGAATTAAATAAAAGATTCTTTTCTTGGATTAACTGCTGCTGTGTAGTTGAACAACCTGACTTAAATTTCGGCCCCACTGTTTGATAGCTGTACAACACTGGGCAAGTGAACTTAAGCTCTGTGCTTGATTTTATAATCTGTAAAATGGGGATAATATTTACTACATAAAGTTATCATGAGAAGCAAATGAAATGACCCCTGTAAACTTGGGGCTTCCAGGATAGCTCAGTTGGTATAGAATCTGCCTGCAATGCAGAGACCCCAGTTCGATTCCTAGGTCAGGAAGATCCACTGGAGAAGGGATAGGCTACCCACTCCAGTATTCTTAGGCTTCCCTTGTGGCTTATCTGGTAAAGAATCCACCTGCAATGTAGAAGACCTGGGTTTGATCCCTGGGTTAGGAAGATCCCCTGGGGAAGGGAAAGGCTCCCCACTCCAGTATTCTGGCCTGGAGAACTTCATGGACTTTATAGTCCATGAGGTGACGAAGAGTCAGACACGACTGAGCAACTTTCACTTTCAAACAGTGCTTATCAGCATGGTGCCAAGCACGTAAAAGGCTCCTGGTAGGCTGGTTTATTTATTGCTACTTACATCAGTTACCTATTTCTAGATAACTAACCAGTCTAAAACTCAGTGGTTCATTATGACTCATGAGTATACAAATCAACCGAGCAGTTCTTCTGATCTTAGTTGGGCTCATTCATACATTTGTAGTGAGCTCTAGGTCAGGTAGGCAGCTCTTCTGATCTTGGCTGGGCTCCCTCACATGTGTGGAGTTGGCTTGTTATAGGCCTTTCTGGTGACTAGTGCATGTGTTCAGTCATGTCCGACTCTCTGCAACCCTATGAACTGTAGCCTGCCAGGCTCCTCTGTCCATGGAATTTTCCAGGCAAGATTACTGGAGTGGGTTGCCATTTCCTACTCCAGGGGATCTTCTCAACTCAGGGATCAAACCTACATTTCCTGTGTCTTCTGATTTAGCAGGCAGAATCTTTACTAATGCACCGCCATTAACATAATAGACTGTTCTAGGATGGCCTTGATTGGGCTCACTGGGCTGTTTTCTATGTAGTCTTTCTTTTTCTGGCAGGACAGCTGGGGCTTGTTCACATGATAGCTGAGCAGGATTCCAACAGAAATTGAAAGTAAGCAAGAGCTGACACAGTAGGAACTCTACTGCATCCTATTGACCAAAGCAAATCACAAAGCCAGCCCAGATATAGGAACCAGGAAACAGATTACATCTCTTGATAGGAAGATATGCAAAGTCACATTGTGAAGGGCATGTGTACAAGGAGCGTTAACGATTATGACCAGTTTTGTAGTTGCTCTGCTACACTACTCTTAACATTCCTTATAAAAATAATAGAAACAGATATTTGTAACACAGTTTGCAGAACAAAAGTCTTTTTGCCTATAACCCCTGAGTCTTACAGCAAGCCAGTAAGTTAAGTATTTCTGAGGCTAAGTATCTGCTTCTATTCATAACTTTTTCTTAACCTTCTTCTTCTTGTTGTTAAGTCACTCACTCACGTCTGACTCTTCGTGACCATATGGACTGCAGCAAGCCAGGCTCCCCTGACCTTCACCATCTCCCAGAGCTGGCTCAAACTATGTCCACTGAGTCAGTGATGCCATCCAACCATCTCATCTCTGTCGTCCCCTTCTCTTCCTGCCTTCTCTTTCTCAGTATCAGGGTCTTCCAATGAGTCAGCTGTTGCATCAGGTGCCCAAAGTACTGGACTTTCAACTTCAGCATCAACCCTTCGAACAAATATTCAGGACAGATTTCCTTGAAGATTGACTGGTTTGATCTCCTTGCAGTCCAAGGGACTCTCAAGAGTCTTCTCCAGCACCACAGTTCAAAAGCATCCATTCTTTGGCATAAAGCCTTCTTTATGGTCCAACTGTCACATCCATACATGACTACTGGAAAAACCATAGCTTTGACTATACCAACCTTTGTCAGCAAAGTAATGTCTCTGCTTTTTAGTATGCTGTCTAGGTTGCTCATAGCTTTTCTTTCAAAGAGCAAGTATCTTTCTTAATTTCATGGCTGTAGTTGCCATCTGCAATAATTTTGGAGCCCAAGAATATAAAGTCTTTCACCATTTCCATTGTTTCCCCATCTATTTCCCATGAAATGATGGGACCAAATGCCATGACCTTAGTTTTTTGAATGTTGAATTTTAAGCCAGCTTTTTCACTCTCCTCTTTCACCTTCATTAAGGGCTCTTTAGTTCCTCTTCAGGAGAAGGCAATGGCACCCCACTCCAGTACTCTTGCCTGGAAAATCTCATGGACGGAGGAGACTGGTGCGCTGCAGTCCATGGGGTCGCTAGGAGTCAGACACGACTGAGCAACTTCCCTTTCACTTTTCACTTTCATGCATTGGAGAAGGAAATGGCAACCCACTCCAGTGTTCTTGCCTGGAGAATCCCAGGGACGGGGGAGCCTGGTGGGCTGCCGTTTATGGGGTCTCACAGAGTCGGACACGACTGACGTGACTTAGCAGCAGCAGCAGCAGTTCCTCTTCACTTTCTGCCATAATGGTAGTGTCATCTGCATATCTGAGATTATTGATATTTCTCCCATCAGAAATATTGATTCCAGCTTGTGCTTCATCCAGCCTGGCATTTTGCTTGATGTACTCTGCATTTAAGTTAAATAAACAGGGTGACAATATACAGCCTTGATGTACTTTTTTCCCAATTTGGAACCAGTCTGTTGTTCCATGTCTGCTTCTAACTGTTGCTTCTTGACCTGCATACAGGTTTTTCAGAAAGCAGGTAAGGTGTTCTGGTATTCCCATCTCTTTAAAAATTTTCCACAGTTTGTTGTGATTCACAGTTAAAGGCTTTAGTGTAGTCAGTGAAGCAGCAGTAGACATTTGTTCACATTTAGGCACTAAGGTTTCCGCCTCAGCCTTCAGCTCTCCTGACTCTTCAAGGGTCATTATTCACTTTGATGGTTACACTGATACTCTAGCCTAAACCTTCCAAGCTTTGTTTCTCTATGTCTAACTGTTTGTTAACCAGCACTTCATAGTTGTCACGTGACCACCTCAACCTCAGCATGTCCAGATGTGTACCTAGATGTGTTATCATTCTAAAATATAATTATACTGATAATCCCAGAGTAAAAATACTATGGAAATACAAAATATATGATGTAATTGTTTGGTCCCTCTATGACCTTTATGTATGAACTTTAACTCAAAATTTAGAGACATTGTAAATAATTTTCTGTAATTAACACTCGTAAAAATATTCTCTTGGATAAAGGCATTGCCTATTTGGTCTTAATCTTGGGTTGGTAATTAGGGTCCTAGAGATAGATTGCGTAGTTGAGGAGTTTAGGAAATTCAGTTTTTATTTAGGGATTTAGTGTGCTACTAAATATAGCATGTCCCATTTTCCCTTTTCCCTCAAACTGTCTCATTGATGTAACATGAAACCAAATAGAACAGTGCTGAACAGCTTGAAAGAGTGAGTATCATGTGTTGAAAAGGAATATCACAGAATCACCTGATAAAAATAGCTTGTATCCACAGCAAGCAGAGATTGGTGTACTCCAGAAGAGTATGTGGTTTTTAAAGGTTTTATTCTCTTTTTTATCCTCAAGAAATTAATAGATGTTTGCAAAAACCCTACCAGGTAAGGGTTTGATGGATGGGGTGAAAATAAGCTTTAAACTTGGTCAAGCAATTAGTTCTTAAAAAGAAGCAGCAGTGATGTAGTAAAAAAGATCCTTTACCTTTCCATGTTATCAACCAGATATGTTTATATTTCTGAGGATTGTGGTAGAGTTTTGACAAAGTCAAGATTAAGAAGACTGAAGATGAAGGGACCATTTGTTTATTTATTCAACAGATCTTAACCAAGGGACAACATGATTTTTATATTCAACAGGCATTAGCAAAGGAAATCAAATTAACAAAGGAAATACCCTGGGTATTGAAGGATACAAAGGTAAAACAGACATGGATCCTCAAGGTGTTTCCTGCCATGTAGGGAAGACATATTCATGTATTAATATAAAAATAAACATATAAATACTACCATAGAGCTTCCCAGGTGGTGCAGTGGTAAAGACCCCGCCTGCCATGCAGGAGATAGAGGAGTCACAGGTTCGATCCTTGGGTTAGGAAGATCCCTCGGAGTAGGAAATGGCAACGCACTCAACTATTCTTGCCTGGAAAATTCCATGGACAGAGAAGTCTGGCAAGCTATAGTCTATGGGGTTGCAAGGAGTTGGACATGACTGAGCGGCTGAGCACAGTACATAAATATTACCATGTCAAAAGAAATGGATACCCTCAGAAAGGTACAAAATGATATGGAATTTGCGTGTTCTGTTGTTTATATATTCTGACAAAGATTGATTGAATACCTACTGTATCTAGGGACTGAGGAGGGATGGATGTCACAGTTGGTGCTGGGGTCACAAATTACATTCCAGCAGAGCATATAAATTATAAGCCATTAACAATTAAATAATAAAATAATGCACTTTCAGATCACAGTTAAATGACATGAGAAAAATAAGGTTAGATTAAAGAGCATAGATCTTGGGATGTTATTTTATGTAGATGGTCAGGAATATGTGGAGATGGGGGTGGGAAATGGAGATCTTGAAATAAAAGACTAGACATGACTGTTGCTGCTGCTGCTAAGTCGATTCAGTCATGTCCGATTCTGTGCAACCCCATAGACGGCAGCCCACCAGGCTCCCCTGTCCCTAGGATTCTCCAGGCAAGAGTACTGGAGTGGATTGCCATTTCCTTCTCCAATGCATGAAAGTGAAAAGTGAAAGTGAAGTCGCTCAGTCGTGTCCGACTCTTAGCGACCTCATGGACTGCAGCCTACCAGGCTCCTCCATCCATGGGATTTTCCAGGCAAGAGTACTGGAGTGGGGTGCCATTGCATGGGAAAATAAGGACTGTTTGGGGAAGAAAAGTTCAGTTGGACTAACTTGGGGATGGGTGAGATGGTGTAATAAGGCTCAGGAGAGTTGGTGAATCTCCATATCCTAGTATTTTGAAGGACTCTAGTGGAGAAGGCAGGAACAACCTGGGACCAATGGCTGGAGGTTTTAGGGGTAGTCTACGCCGTCTAATAGTAGAGGGTAGAATGGGTTCTGGCACTGCTATAGCAACATGGTTAACTGCATGTAAGCTCTGTAGGGACACAGGAATGTTGTCTTTTTCATCTCTGTATCCCTGTTGGTCTGTCCTACCGCCTAACACATAATATGTGTGATCAAGAGTTCATTTTTTAATTGCATTTCTGAATGTCACACATGTAGTTGTGTGAAATCCATGGATCTTCTTGTAGGTATTCAGTTGAGATATATGTGAATTTAAATGGAGGTCTACAGATAAGTTTTCCCTGGAAGGGTAACCTATTCTGTTTGCTCTCCTATATAAGAGGAATAAAAGTAACCTCTTTTTCATTTCATAGGCATTTTTTCTTTCTCGGATCAGAGAGTGGTTTTCGTGTCTGTAGAGCTGTACCTGATTTAAACAGAGTATGGTAATTTCATTTCTATTTTTTCATTTATTCACAATCATTTATTTATTTCAGAGAGAGTAAGTAATTTATTGAGGATTTCACAGACAGTAATCACTGAGGCCTTGTAGCTCTAAGTTCATGCTTTTTCAGCTATATCCTGTTGTCTTATATGAAACAGATTTCATTTCTTGCAAGTTCTGTTTATGTATCTCTGAATCATATTTCAATTTCTTTAACAGCAGCACCATTTATCAACTAAGAGGACTGCCTGTTCTAGATGGAGACCTAGTCACTGTGCTGATGAGGACACCTCACTGTCTGTCTTTCATTAATGAAGCCCTCCTGGATCTTTCTGGGCCCCATTATTTTCTTTTGTCACCTCTAGCATTCATACCCAGACCCTTCTCACAAGCTGGTTTTCTTATTATTTCTTCTGGTGGAGTATTATCTCCTTAAATGTTCTTGTAACCCAAGAGCCATGTTTTAAACCAGGAACTCTGTTAGTATTTTGTGCAACATGAGACACAGGTGCTTATGAAATATTTGTTTGATTCAGAACCACTCATGGGTGAAAGGAAAATTACAGTCACTTCCTCCAGGGTAGGGATCATATTGTCAACCGTATTTATATTCCCTGCCACTACCATCTGGCCCAGAGTATGTGCTCAATAAATGTGTTCTGGATATGTGGCCTTGGATCCCCTATACCCTTGCAGTTTGTTCTTGGCATCTCTGTTTAGTAGTATTCCTCTTAGTGATGTTACCTTTTTTTTTTTTACTTCACCATCCTTGAGGCAGGATCTGGGACTTATTCATCTCTTTAATTATGGTAATAATAATAACAGCTTGGTTTTTAAAGTTATTATTATGTACTGGGCATTATGTTAAGTACTTTACATGAATTATCTTATTAAGCCCTTACAATCATGCTCTGAACCTGGGCAGTCTGACTCCAGACTCACACTTCTAACCTTGGTCCTATATTGCCTTTGTAACCCCCTCCCTGTGCTCAGTAACTCATAGGGAGTCAGTCCTATCCTAGTGAATTTCTGAGGAAGGCTGATTGGAGATATTACCTAAGTATTTTAAACATTTCTAAGTCCTTAGAAAGGACTAAAATAGAATTTTAGTTTTAGGGCTGTAATTAATATCTTTCATGAAATTCTGTGAGCTTTTTCCCTCTTGGGTATATTTGCTACGTGCAGAATTATTACAGGAAATAGCTAGACTAAGTTAGAATTGGTGTATTTGCCACCCCTGGCTTTGCCAGGCAACAGGATTCCTTGTTTTTCCAAAGCTTTCTTGGCAGTTAATGTAGTTAGACGTAGGCGGATATGCATAATGTAAATAATGGCCACTGGAATGGAGGGGATAGCAATTATTGAGACAGTATCTCTAGTTTTCAGGAGATATCCTACAACTGCAATGGCCAGAGAGGACTGAACACTGCATTTGTTTCCCTATTTCCTCATTTAGATTTCTACTCATTTAACACTATTAAGAGCAGTTCCTGGAAGAAAAATTCATGGTCTCTTCCATGGGACTTTCTTCCCCATTATTTTCACTTTCCTCTTACCTGACTTTTCATTTGTTGGCAAGAATATAGAATTTGAGACTTCTACCACTAACTGGTGAGATTTCAAAAGGGCAGAAAGTTATATTATTGTTTTAGATCTCAAATTTTTCCTGTAAATACCACATACTCCGTAGGACTGTTGGTGGAATAACAAGACCCATATTCCTAACTGTGGCCTGCAACAGCCAGTATTATCTGATCTCAGCCTGTCTCTCAGACCACCCAAATCCAGCCCTGCTCCAGCCATCTTGTCTCATTTCAGGATGCTCATTTCAGCTGGCTCCTGCCTTGGGGTCTTCCTGCTCTACTCATACCTCCAACTCTCAGATGGCTTCCTCCTTCACTTGGCTCAGGCCTTTGCTCAAATGACCCCTCCTCAGACAACCTTCTGACCCTCGGTCCAGAAGAGGTCTCCTTCCCTCCCTGTTCTGTCTGTCCCCTTTATCCTGTATTATTTTCCTTATACTGCTTACTTAAACTATTTTGTTTTTTACTGCTTGTTTGTTTTCTCCTCATTTAAATGTAAGTTCCAAGAGGTTGATGACTTCATCTTGTTTCTTTATCTCCAAGTGGTGCTTGGTACACTGTAAGTACTCAAACAGTATTTCTTGCTAAGGATATAAACATGCCTGGTATTATTCATTCCTTGAGGAATAAATATAAATCTTAATTTCAGTTTTGTAACAGCTTTTTTCTTGGATTACACATATTTTTATTTATGATAGTGATGATGATCATGATGTAAGTTTAAAGTGTGTAGCATTATAAAACAGCATCAGTGTACACTACAGAGTGATCACCATCACAAGTCTAGTTACCATCCATCACCATATAGGTCCCCCTTCACCCACTCCCAATCCCTTGTCCTCTGGTAACCACTAATCAGTTCTCTTCATCTATGAGTTTGTTTTTACTATATTTCATTTGTTTGTTGTTTTTGTTTTTAGATTCCACATGATTGAAATCTTATAGTATGTATCTTTCTCCATCTTACTTATTTCACTTAACATAATACCCTCAAGTTCCATCCATGTTGTCAAAACAGCAAGATTTAATTCTTTTTTATGAATGAGTAGTATCCCATTCTGTATATATATACGTGTGTGTGTGTGTGTGTGTGATCTTATCCATTTATCCATTGATGGACACTTAGGTTACTTCTCTATCTTGACTATTATAAACAATGCTGTAGTGAACATAGGGGTACATTTATCTTTTTGAATTAGTGTTTTGGTGTTCTTTGAGTAGATACCCAGAAGTGGAATAGCTGGGTCATATTATAATTCTATTTTTAATTTTTTGAGGAATCTGCATACTACTTTACACAGTGGTTACACCAATTTACCATCCCACAAACACTGTATAAGGGTTCCCTTTTCTCCATTTCCTTATTTGCTATTTCATGTCTTTTTTATGGCAGCCATTTTAACAGGTATAAGGTGACATCTTTTTGTGTTTTTTATTTTGTATTCTGATAACGTTAAACTTTTTTCGTATGCCTATGGACCATCTGTGTATCTTCTTCAGAAAAATGTCTATTTGAATTCTCTACCCATTTTTTAATTGGGTCGTTTGTGTTTTTTGTTGTTGAGTTGTATGAATTCTTTATGTATTTTGGGTATTGAGCCCTTATCAGATATATGATTTTGAAAATATGGTCTTCCATTCAGTAGGTTGCTTTTTCATTCTAATGATAGTTTCCTCCACTGTGCAGAAGCTTTTTAGTTTGTTGTAGTCCCATCTGTTTATTTTTGGTTTTGCTTTCCATCTTTTTTTGAGTCAGGTACACAAAAACATCACTAAGACCTATGTCAAGGAACTTACTAGCTATATTTTCTTCTAGGAATTTTATTGTTCAGATCTTATATTCAAGTCTTTACTCCATTCTGAGTTAATATTTGTAAACAGTATAAGATAGTGGCCTGGTTTCATTGTTTTGCTTTTGGCTCTCCAGTTTTTTCAACACTATTTATTAAAGAGGCTCTCCTTTCTCCATTATATGTCATATTTCTGTTCACATTTATCTCTAGATTTTTAAAAAATTTCTTCTTTGATTCTGATGAAGACCTATTGGTTATTCAGAAGCGTGTTGTTTAAGCTCCATGTTTTGTTTTACCCTTTTTGTCTTACGATTGATTTCTGGTTTTGTACCATTACGGTTGGGGAATATGCTTGATATGATTTCACTCTTCTTGAATTTATTGAGACTTGTTTTTTTATCTATCTGGAGAATATACCATGTGCACTTAAGAAGAATAAGTATTTTGCTGATTTTTGATGAAATGTTCCATATATATCCATTAAGTGAATCTGATTTAATGTGTCATTTAAGTCTACTATTCCCTTATGTATTTTCTACCTGGATGATCTGTCTGCTGATGTAAGTGTGTTATAGTCCTCTGCTATTGGCATATTCCTTTCGGTTTTTCTCTTTAAATCTGTTAATATTTGCTCTGTATATCTTGGTGCTCCTGTATAGGATGCATGTACATTCATAAATTTTATGTCTTTCTGCTTGATTGACCCCTCTACCATTATGTAATGCCCTTCTTCTGTTCTAGTCTTTGTTTTAAAGTCTGTTTTGTCTGTCATGAGTATAACTACTCCAGCTTTATTTTCATGTCTATTTGCATAGGATATCTTTCTCCAGTCCTTCATCTTTTGACTGTGTGCATCCTTGCTTCTGAAGTCAGTCATTTACAGGCAGCATATGAATTGTTTTAAAAAAAAAAAGCCATCAATCACTCTATATAGAGTAATTATTAATAGGTATATATTTTCTGCCATTTTGTTCAGCTTTCTGGCTATTTGTCATTCCTCTCTTCTGTTGCTCTTTTCTCTTGCATTTTGGTGGTTTTCTTTAGTGTTATGTTTAGTTTCATTTCTTATTTTCTTTTGTGCTTTTACTGTAAGCTTTTTTTCTTGTTGTTACCATGAGTTTTACATGTAACATCCTATGTAAATAACAATATTTTTTGATAGCAACTTAAATTTGAACATATTCCAAAGCTATATCTTTTTACTCCCCACCTCCCCATGTTTTATACTTCGATTATATATTTTATATTCTCTTATTTTACATAGTCTTTAACTCATTATTGAAATTTTAGTTAATTTTACTACTTTTGTATTTTAATCTTCATCCTTACTTTATGTGATTTATCAACCTTTACCATTTCCAGTGATATTTTTACTTTAATGAATTTTCTTTATATTAATTAGTGCCATTTTTTAGTTTAAAGAAATCCCTTACCATTTCTTATAGGATCATTTCACTTTTGCTTATCTATAAAACTCTTTTATCTCCTTCAATTCTGAAAGATAATCTTGCTGGATATAGAATTCTTGGTTGGGAGAGTTGTTTTGTTTTGTTTTTTTCTTTTTATCACTTTGAATATATTGTGTCACTCCCTTTTGGCCTTTAAGGTTTCTGCTGAAAAATCTGGAATATGGAATTTCTTTTGTAAGTAACAAATTGGTTTTCCTTTGCTGCTTTTAGGATTCTCTCTTTATCCTTGACTTTCACCATTTTAATTATAATGTGTCATCATGGGTTTCTCTTTGGGTTCATCTTATTTAGAACTTTCTGGGCTTCCTGGACCTGGATATTTGTTTCCTTCCCCAAATTAGAGTTTTCAGCCACTATGTCTTTAAACTATTATTCTGACCCTTTCTCTCTTTCTTCTCATTCTGGAACTTCTATGATATAGATGTTATTGCACTTGATGCAGTCTTAAAGCTTCCTTAAGATATCCTCACTCAAAAAAATTTTTTTTCATTTTTGTCTTCTGTCTGGTTGACCTCCATTGTTTTGTCTTCCAGTTTGCTTGTTCATTTTACTTCATCCAATCTTGTTTTACCCTTCTAGTTTTTCAATTCAGTTATGAATTCTGTTTGATATTTTCTTATATTTTCTATCTCCCTGTTGCAAAGTTTTTGCTGTGTTCATCCATTCTACTCCCAAGTTCAGTGAGAATCTTTATGACTATTCCTTTTAACTCTTTATTGGGCAAGCTGCTTATATCCATTTCATTTAGCTCTTTTTCTGAGATTTTGTTTTGTTCTTAGGATTGCAGTGTATTCCTCTGTCTCCTAGGGCTCAAGTCTTAGTATATTTGAATGAATTAGATAAATAAGCTACTCCTCCCAGTCTTGAAGGAGTGGTCTAATGTAGGAGATATCTTATGGGGTTCAAAAGCACAATCCTGCATGACCACCAGAGCCAGGAGCCCCTACAAAGCTATGAGTGCCTCGTGTTGTGGCAGGGCTGCACTGCTGCTGTGATGCCCTAGTGGGCAGGGTTGTTCCCCTAGAAAGGCTTCTGGACCTGTCTACAGTATGCTGGTGGGTGAGGCTGGCCCCTGGAATAGCTTGAGGCTCATCTGTGGTGGCTGCTGGGTACTGGTGAGCAAGGTTGGCTCCTAGAACAGCCTGGGTTATGCATCTTTTATTTTTATTAATTTAACTAATAAAATTTTATTTGACATTTGATTAAGAGACTCAGAGTCAAGTCAAGGCTTGCTGTGGATATATCTTCCTGTGGAATATGGGACGGACTTTTCTGTAGAAATCATTGGAAACTGATTTTTAGAGAGGCAGCTAATGTAGGATGGGAAGAACTGGAGTTGAGCGGATAAGAGAACACCAACATTTTTGTCTGAATATGACGGAGACTGTAACCAAACCGGATAGGCAATGAGTGCTAAATGCCTTGTACTGATAGTGTGACCTCATTCAAGTCCTTCTACCTCCTCTGCACTTCAGATTCCTTACATGTAAAATGAGGTCCATAACTGGGGAAAGGAGATGGGGAGGGACTGCCTACCACATAAGGCTGTTGTAAAACTATTGAGAAAATATATCTGATAACAGCATATGTTGAGTACCACTCACATAAATTGATATAAATGCATATAAAGTGCTTGGCACCCAATAGGTACTCAACGAATGATACCTATTATTTATATTAAAATTATTAAAACACTTAAAAGTGATTTGAAACATTTGTAAAGATTTGGATGTCTGGTGTTAATGACTAGCTTTTCTTGAATTTAAACAAACTTTAAACAAACTGTTGGATTGTTTTCTGCTCCCCGTTTGCACTTATTAAGCATGGGAAGTCCCTTGAGCATAGTAGGAATATGGAGTCTAGAAACAGAAATGAATGCAAGTCCTGAAGTGAATGAATAAATGAATAGGCAGATGGACAAGTGCCCAAACCTAATCTTAGCCCATGCAAGATTCAGTTTTCTTCCCCCATTGAATTCCTGCCCATCATGTGAAGGATGCCCAAAATGCCAGTAGCAAGAAAAATAAACTGTAGCCTGAATAATTCATAGATGTCTTTTGTATCCCAATATGAATGTGAAAAGTGAAAGTTGCTCAGTCGTGTCCAGCTCTTTGTGACCCCATTGACTATACAGTCCATGGAATTCTCTAGGCCAGAATACTGGAGTGGGTAGCCTTTCCCTTCTCCAGGGGATTTTCCCAACCCAGGGATTGAACCCGGGTCTCCCGCATTGCAGGTGGATTTTTTACCAGCTGAGCCACAAGGGAAGCCCAAGAATACTGGAGTGGGTAGCCTATGTAGCGGATCTTCCCAACCCAGGAATTGAACTGGGGTCTCCTGCATTGCAGGTAGATTCTTTACTAACTGAGCTATGACGGCTTCCCTTGGGAATGACATAAATAATAATCTTGATACAGAGATTGATTGAGTACCTGCTAGTGTCAGACATTGTGCTCAATCCTTTATCTAAATCCTTCTACAACACTAGAAGAAACTACTGTTGTCTTCATTCATTTTTCAGATAAGGAAACTGAGCTTTCCAAAGATGAAATGATTTTCCTAAAGTACCCCAGCTAGAAAGTGGAGGAGTTGAGAGGTCAAACGAAGTCATTTGACCCCAGAGCCTTACTGAGTCATCACTCTCTAAGGTGGTTTGTTGTCTCTGCTAGATTAAACTCTTTAGGAGGTGAGACAAATCTTACTCACCTTTAACTGCCATCCATCCCCAATGTCCATCTCAGTTAATGGTTATTAAGATGAAAATTTTAAATCCCCTCTTTTTGGATGATGCCCTGATATATATTTTGAGCTATAAGATAGAAGGTGTCTTACCTGAATGCCTCTATGGTACTAGAAGGTATAAGTTCTTTTGGTCTGAATTCAACTCAGTCCTTTGCTCAGACAGCCTCCCTCAAGACTCACAACACCTGGAGCTGGAAAGCATTACTCCACCTTTATAGAGAAAGAAATATTCTCCAAGTCCTTCTGAGTAAGCAATGAAGTTGGAATATAAACTCAGGGCCCTTAATTTCACATTTCATTCTTTCACCTCCTTTTTATCCTTAAACTTTTAAGAAACTTAGAAACTTTGGGTATGAGAGCAAGGATATTTAACAGAATCTCTTAATATTGTTAAAAAAGATAAGCTTACCCTAATTGTGAGACAAAAGCTATTTTAATCTCTAAAATAGGCACAAATGCTTTATTGATTTTTTTAAGCAAAGTAACAAAAACCAATGTCCCTCTTTTTGTGAGAAATCATTTTTACTAGGTGTTGTGGCCTGCATGATGCTAAATAAGGATTCTAGCTAAAGTGCATTGCAAAACTATTTCAATGCAAAATCAATAATATACATGAGAAATTTATGAAAGATGAAGCAAGGACAAAACAACTCCTTACCTTTTAGCGAATACATATACATGTATGAAAAATTAATATACACTGTAAATTTTTGGTCATCCACTGGGGGTTTGGGATCTAGTGGCTTTATAAATGAGGAAAATAGCAGCAGCTGTGTCTGAATATAATGGTAAGCATAACCAAACTAGACAGACCATGGATACCAAAGACCTTTCATGCTTAGAAAGGTAGAGATCTAACTGGGTACAAGCTCTTGATTTCCAGGTAGGACTTCTTTGTCTCCAATTGCTTTCCAGACATCTTCCAAGGACCATGTGAACATGACTGTGAGCTATTATCTGGACAGTCATGGCTATAAGAGATGCTGTGCAGTGTAGAGACAGAAGGGGTAGGATAGAGAGGGAGGGGGGACTTGAAAATTATTTAGGGATACAATGCCTGGCTCATAACAGTTACTTGATAGATCAGATCAGATCAGATCAGTTGCTCAGTCGTATCCGACTCTTTGCGACCCCATGAATCGCAGCACGCCAGGCCTCCCTGTCCGTCACCAACTCCCGGAGTTCACCCAGACTCACGTCCATCGAGTCAGTGATGCCATCCAGCCATCTCATCCTCTGTCGTCCCCTTCCCCTCTTGCCCCCAATCCCTCCCAGCATCAGAGTCTTTTCCAATGAGTCAGTTGATAAGTGGTTGTTAAATAAATGAAAGTACAATCTAAAGGATTCAGGAAATCCTGGGGATGAAGGACAAGGAGATAATATGTAAAAAAAAAAAAAAAAAACTGTGCAAGTCATTCAACCTCTCTGAACCTCAGTTCCTCATCTGTAAGATGGGAAAGGTGAGAATACTTCCTATATTAGTGAATTAGTCATGGTTCTCCAGAGAAACAGAATGAATATCATGTATGCTTGTATGTATAAGAATTGGCTCATATATCAATAATTATGGAGGCTGACAAGGCCTAAAATACACAGTCAGCAAGCTGGAAACCCAGGAGAGTCCATGGTATGGTTCCAGTATGAGTCTAAAGGCCTGAGAACCAGGGGAGCTGATGGTGTAATTCCAGTCTGAATGCCTGCAGGCTCAAGACCCAGGAAGATGTTTCAGCTGAAGTCCTAAGACAGGAAAGAACTGCTGTCCCAGCTCAATGCAATCAGGCAGAAGTTCCCTTTTATTCAAAGAAGGTTGGTCTTTTTGTTCTGTTCTGGTTTCAACTGATTGGATGAGGCCCAGCCACACTGAGAAAAGCAATCTCCTTTAGTAAGTATACTGATTCAAATGTTAATCTCATCCAAAAGATCCTCAACCATACCTAGAATAATGTTTGGTCAAATATCTGGGTACCATGTAGCCCAGTCAAGTTGACGTATGATTTAACCACCACATTTTCCATGCTTGTTATGGAAATGCTATGTGAGATTTAAAGCCCTGTATGGATATAAGATAATACCACTATTTATTCAAATCTAAATGTATTCTCTTGAGAGTCCCTTGGACTGCAAGGAGATCCAACCAGTCCATCTTAAGGAGATCAGTCCTGGGTGTTCATTGGAAGGACTGATGTTGAAGCTGAAACTCCAATACTTTGGCCACCTGATGGGAAGAACTGACTCATTTGAAAACATCCTGATGCTGGGAAAGATTGAGGGCAGGAGGAGAAGGGGACAACAGAGGATAAGATGGTTGGATGGCATTACCAACTCAATGGACTAGGTTTGGGTAAACTCCAGGAGTTGGTGATGGACAGGGAGGCCTGGCGTGCTGGAGTTCATGGGGTCACAAAGAGTCAGACACGACTGAGCGACTGAACTGAACTGAACTGAAATATATTCTTTAATGATAATGGCTTTATCTAATGCTTTACAAATACCAGTTACTGTTAAACTTATTTTATATAAGTTCTGTTAAACTTATTTTATCTCATTTAATTCTCACAATGACCTTATCACCCCTTTTATGCCTTGGAGGGATCCACCTCTATAACTGTTACTGCTCCCAGACTGCCTGCACTATGACATGCTAATCTGCTGTGATTTGCATCCCAACTCTTTCACTGGCTGCAAGGAGTCAGTAGTTAACTACTCTGTGCCTTGATTTTCTCTTCTGTGATTTAGGATAATATCTATAAAGTGCTTAGAATAGAGCTTGCATTTAGTATATAAATATTAATATATACTATGTATATATGTTATTGATATTTCTCCCGGCAGTCTCGATTCCAGCTTGTGCTTCCTCCAGCCCAGCGTTTCTCATGATGTACTCTACATATAAGTTAAATAAGCAGGGTGACAATATATAGCCTTGACGTACTCCTTTCCCAATTTGGAACCAGTCTGTTGTTCCATGTCCAGTTCTAACTGTTGCTTCCTGACCTGCATACACGTTTCTCAAGAGGCAGGTCAGGTGGTCTGGTATTCCCATCTCTTTCAGAATTTTTCACAGTTTATTGTGATCCATACAGTCAAAGGCTTCGGCATAGTCAATAAAGCAGAAATAGATGTTTTTCTGGAACTCTCTTGCTTTTTCCATGATCCAGCAGATGTTGGCAATTTGATCTCTGGTTCCTCTGCCTTTTCTAAATCCAGCTTGAACATCTGGAAGTTCACAGTTCATGTATTACTGAAGCCTGGCTTGGAGAATTTTGAGCATTACTTTAATAGCGTGTGAGATGAGTGCAATTGTGCAGTCGTTTGAGCATTCTTTGGCTTTGCCTTTCTTTGGAATTGGAATGAAAACTGACCTTTTCCAGTCCTGTGGCCACTGCTGAGTTTTCCAAATTTGCTGGCATATTGAGTGCAGCACTTCCACAGCATCGTCTTTCGGGATTTGAAATAGCTCAACTGGAATTCCATCACCTCCTCTAGCTTTGTTCGTAGTGATGCTTCTTAAGGCCCACTTGACTTCACATTCCAGGATGTCTGGCTCTAGGTGAGTGTGAGTGATCACACCGTCATAATTATCTGGGTCATGAATATTTTTTTGTGTGCAGTTCTTCTGTGTATTCTTGCCACCTCTTCTTAATATCTTCTGCTTCTGTTAGGTCCATACCATTCCTGTCCCTTATTGAGCCCATCTTTGCATGAAATGTTCCCTTGGTATCTCTAATTTTCTTGAAGAGATCTCTAGTCTTTCCCATTCTATTGTTTTCCTCTATTTCTTTGCATTGAACACTGAGGAAGGCTTTCTTATCTCTCCTTGCTATTCTTTGGAACTCTGCATTCAAATGGGTATTTGTTTCCTTTTCTCCTTTGCTTTTCACTTCTCTTCTTTTCACAGCTATTAATAAGGCCTCCTCAGAGAGCCATTTTGTTTTTTTGCATTTCTTTTTCTTGGGGATGGTCTTGATCCCTGTCTCCTGTACAATGTCACGAACCTCCATCCATAGCTTATCAGGCATTCTGTCTATCAGATTTAGTCCCTTAAATCTATTTCTCACTTCCACTGTATAGTCACAAGGGATTTGATTTAGGTCATACCTGAATGGTCTAGTGGTTTTCCCTACTTTCTTCAATTTAAGTCTGAATTTGGCAATAGGGAGTTCATGATCTGAGCCACAGTCAGCTCCTGGTCTTGTTTTTGCTGACTTTATAGAGCTTCTCCATTTTTGGCTGAAAAGAATATAATCAATCTGATTTCAGTATTGACCATCTGGTGATGTCCATGTGTAGAGTCTTCTCTTGTGTTGCTGCAAGAGGGGTTTTTCTATGAGCAGTGTGTTCTCTTGGCAGAATTCTATTAGGCTTTGCCCTGCTTCATTCTGTACTCCAAGGCCAAATTTGCCTGTTACTCCAGGTGTTTCTTGACTTCCTACTTTTGCATTCCAGTCCCCTATAATGAAACAACATCTTTTGGGGGTGTTAGTTCTAGAAGGTCTTGTAGGTCTTCATAGAACCATTCAACTTCTTCAGCATTACTGGTCGGGGCATAGACTTGGATTACCATGATATTGAGTGGTTTGCCTTGGAAACAAATACAGATCATTCTGTCGTTTTTGAGATTGAATCCAAGTACTGCATTTTGGACTCTTTTGTTGACTATGATGGTTACTCCATTTCTTCTAAGGGATTCCTGCCCACTGTAGCAGAAGAACTAAAGAGCCTCTTGATGAGGGTGAAAGAGGAGAGTGAAAAAGTTGGCTTAAAGCTCAACATTCAGAAAATGAAGATCATGGCATCTGGTCCCATCACTTCATGGCAAATAGATGGGGAAACAGTGAAAATAGCGTCTGACTTTATTTTGGGGGACTCCAAAATCACTGCAGATGGGGACTGCAGCCGTGAAATTAAAAGACACTTACTCCTTGGAAGGAAAGTTATGACCAACCTAGACAGCATATTAAAAAGCAGAGACATTACTTTGTCAACAAAGGTCCATCTAGTCAAGGCTATGGTTTTTCCAGTGATCATGTATGGATGTGAGAGTTGGATTATAAAGAAAGCTGAGCACTGAAGAATTGATGCTTTTGAACTGTGATGTTGGAGAAGACTCTTGAGAGTCCCTTGGACTGCAAGGAGATCCAACCAGTCCATCTTAAGGAAATCAGTCCTGGGTGTTCATTGGAAGGACTGATGTTGAAGTTGAAACTGCAATACTTTGGCTACCTGATGTGAAGAGCTGACTCATTTGAAAACATCCTGATGCTGGGAAAGATTGAGGGCAGGAGGAGAAGAGGGTGACAGAGGATGAGATGGTTGGATGGCATCACCGACTCAATGGACATGGGTTTGGGTGGACTCCGGGAGTTGGTGATGGACAGGGAGGACTGGTGTGCTGCAGCTCATGGGGTGCCAAAGAATCAGACACGACTGAGCGACTGAACTGAACTCATGTATATATGTAGCAATTGTATGTAAATCGATACATATTAATTATGTATTAGTGTTAGTGGTGTTAGTGGTGTTATTAGTGGTGGTTGTGATGACAGTGATTACACAAAGACAAACTCACATGCCTTCCAGGGCCCATCAGGTAACATCAGTATGTGAAGCAGCCAAGGATGAGCTGGAAGAAGTAATAGGATATGTGGAGACCTAGAGAGTGTCCTCTTAGTTTTCCATTAGGATTGACTGGTTTGCTCTCCTTGCTGTCCAAGGGACTCTCAAGACTCTTCTCCCCTACCACAATTTGAAAGCATCAGTTCTTCGGTGCTCATCTTTCTTTATGGCCCAACTCTCACATCCATACATGACTACCCAAAAAACCTCTTAACTTAAAGACACTGAAATCTGAGAATTTATAAAACACTGCTCAGCCACCATCAGTGTTTGACCCCTAGTCTACCATATGCCAAGCTGTGTAATGAGTGTTTTACAAGTAGTTCCCTTAACAATCCTTCTAGTGAGGTGGTCTGTTTTACAAAAAGTGAAAGTTGCTCAGTTGTGTCCAACTCTTTGTGACCCCATGGACTATCCATGGAATTCTCCAGGCCAGAATACTGGACTGTGTAGCCTTTCCCTTCTCCAGGGGATCTTCCCAACCCAGGGATCAAACCCAGGTCTCCTGCATTGCAGGTGGATTCTTTACCAGCTGAGCCACAGGGAAGCTCAAGAATGCTGGAGCGGGTAGCCTATCCCTTCTCCAGTGGATCTTCCTGACCCAGGAATCAAACCAGGGTCTTCTTCATTGCAGGTGGATTCTTTATCAACTGAGCTATCAGGGAAGCCCATTTTACAGATGTCAAAATCGAAGCTTACTTGCCAGGTAGTAAGTACCAGAGGAACTGGAACTGAGTAAAGGCAACAGAGGCTCAACTCCAAAGCCAGTAGTACTCTTTTTTTTTAATTGGAGGATAATTGCTTTACCACGTTGTGTTGCTTTCTGCCATACAACAACACAAATGTCATAATTATCTATATATCCTCTCCATCTTGAGCCTTCCTCCCTGCTCCCAGCCTACCCCTCTAGATCATCACAGAGTGCCAGGTTGGGCTCCCTGTGTTATATAGCAGCTGACCATTACATGCCAATAAAAGTAGTACTCTTCTGACCCTGCTGTATGGTGTAGAGGTTGCTACATGAGTGGAACTGGGGTAGGCATTCTACAGGCCATCTGTCAGCATTGTCCCCCTTATAGACGTGCTTTCTTGCTGATCTGCTTTTCTAGGTTGTGGAGTTAGGGCAAGTGAAAGAAGGAAGGTGCCTGTGTTCCTTGCAGTCTCTCTGGCATGTCTTCAAGACCCTCCCTGTACAAATCACACATCCTGCTGACATCACTCTCTATGCTCCATTCTCATGCCTGACATAGGATCCTGTGTTGGTCACCATGCAGCTTATGACTGTGTTTGTGTTACTCACTCCTTTGTAAGCTTAAAAGGGTTGGGCCTTTATTCATCTTTTCATCCCCTGCCACACTTGCACACTGGTATCCATTGAGTGACATCTGCTGGGTCTGAGTTCTGCTTGTGTCTATCTCACCAGGTGGTGAATTCAGGCAATCAGTTTACTGTCTGAGATGTTTGGTTTGCCATCTTCAAAACTGGGATAATAATTGTCACAGGTTAGATTACCTAGAAAGCAGACTCTCAGATATAGACTAGTATGCAGGAGGTTTACTAGGGAGTACTCTTGGGATCATTGCCAGGGAGGGAAAAGGAGGGGAGGAGAGAGGATCAGGATCAGGCAGGGGGAGAAGTGGGTTTCCAGTACAGTCTTAATAAAGGCCTCAGGCAACCCCAAGAGGATCTCTTGAGATAGCCCTTCAAAACTGTCCTAAGTCAGAATAAGAGTCCCAGGTCATATGAGGTCTTCATATTAACCAGTCACTGGATGTGAGGTGCCCCAAGAAGGGGTCATGACCTTGGGAGAGACAACTCTCTTCAGTCAGCTGAGGGCTATCTATGGGACTGAGTCCTTCAGTCCTGAGGGAAGATCTGGGTGGCTTATCACAGCCTCAACAGCAGAAGCAACTTCCAGGGTCATTGGAAAGCTGATACATACAAAAGCATACTCAAAAGTGCTAAGCAAATATAAGGTTTTAGTTAATATTATATATAATATATATAATAGTAATTATATGTGTATAAATGTATAATATATGTACTATGTATACATACATAATAATGTATTAATATATAATTACTATTTATATTTATATGTATTAGGGAATCAGTAAATATTTCTTCAACTTAGTTTAGTCTATTTTCTTAGAGTAGGGTCTCAGAATCAGGAAGTCAGCATAAACCCTTGTTTTTATTCCTCTCACTTCCCCAAAGACACCCTTTCCCCTCTCTCTTTGTTATTAATCTTGTCTTAAAAGTGCTTATACTATCTTATTTTTAAACCTCTAGGGTTGGTTTGATTTGATTTCCTTTCCTCTGAAATGACTATTCTGAACTCTGACCTTAATCCGGGATGGTTAGAGCAGCTGGAAGCACTTTCTTAACTATCTATCTATCTTCACACTTTATATCCCATATAGGCTCAGAGAAATTCTAAGTCCTGGTACAGTTTTTAAATATTGCTAGCATTATTCCTACCAGTGAGGTTAATTAAACATCATTGAGTGCTGGCTCTAGCATTCCCAACTTTGTACTGACCCTGGAGTCAATTCTGTCAGCTTACAGGGCTCAGACATGAGAACACCTTGGCAAAAACCGTCAGTATGGAAGATGAATGTTGCAGAGATCAAGAATATTGAACAGCTCTGAGTCAATTCCAGGGACCAGCTGCTTATAGGAAGAACTGTGTATGGGAGTTCAAAGGTGTAATACATTCTTGATTTCGCGCGCACACACACACACACACAGATTGCTTAGGCAGTTATTCTACGAATTTCATTACATGATTTCTCTCAAACATGCACTCATGCGAATATATTTCTAACACAAATCTCACTGTCACTTCCCTGCCAAATATCTTCTGTAGCTCCCTAGCATCTCTGCCATAACATCTAAAGTCATAGGAAAGCTCTTTTAGTTCTCTGTATATATCAGGATCTTTTATATCCATGCCATTTCCTTTCCCCAGAAACCTTCTCACTATTATGCATTCTTGAGGTCTCAGTTCAAATGTCATGTCCACCGAGCAGCCTTCCCTGGCTTCCCCACAATGCCACAACACTTTCCACTCTGTATTGCCATTGCTTCCAAATTGTGAGCCACTGAATGGGAAAGAAATTAATTCATGGACCTGACAGAGAAGTGAGAGGATGAGGGTGGAGGGAGAATGAAACAAGTTATATGCAAAGCCCTTTTAGTTAAAACTTATGTTCTGTAGAGTCAGAACTCAATTATGTATATGTCTAAAAGTGTGACATAATATGTCTGATATTTGATTTTGTTCTTGGTTTTAAGAAGAACCAAGAACCATCTTTTGATTCAAAGATTAGAAGAGCTTCTAAGGAAAGGTGTTCTGACAGTAAAACTTTCCCCTGACTGCCCTCTTGTGGAGGTGCTAGAAGAGCCCAGAGATGATAGATAAAAACAAACCTTGTTCCCCAGGTTGAGAGAACAGTGTTCTGGATTGTTCATTGTTCTGTGTATTCAACCTGCCATATGTAGGTAATTACAGATTTTTAAAGAATTAGAGTATAGCGAGACTTGCCTCACATGGAATTCAGTTTGTCTCTGGTAGATCAGATGGTTTCTTGAGAACATTAGAATATCCAGTGTGAAGGTTAATGAACAGCACATGGAGAAAGGCCATGTGTGGTTAAGAGAGGTCACTGGTGGATCTAAGTGCAGATGCACACCAGCTTTCACTAGCATATCTTCACAAGCTGAAGGAAGCGCTATTAAGCAAGAACACTTCAGATTCTATTTCCCCTAGACCAGTGGCTCTAGCCATGCCAAGAATCATCTGCTGAGCTATGTTAAAACACTGATTTCTGAGCTTCTAATTCAGATCTGATTCAGCGAGTCTGGGTCAGAGCCTTAGGAATATGAATTTTAGTGAGTACCCTGTTGTGATTCTAATGGATGAGACCCCACATATCTTTCAGTGGAGAGGGGTTTTGTAGACTCATGTATATGCTTTTCCATAACTAGGGCAACTTTGTGTAGAAGTCATGATATTCTGACCCGTCATCCCATATAGTGTACTTTTTAGACCTCATGCCCTGATTTTTGGCTTGAAAGACATTGTAGTGCTCATTTCTGTACATGGGATTGCTAGTTAGAATTAGTGTTTGATCTATAAGTATGGGACAGTTTCCCTAACTCCCTTCCTCTCTTCCTCCCTTTCTTTGTACCCACCCTCCTGTCTACCTGTCTATCTATTTACCTTTGTACCTGCTTACTCATATTTATGGACCAACCTATGCTCCGTGCCCTGCGCCAAGTGAACCACAGGAAGAGCCAGCCATTTGAAAGAGGTTACCCAAGATTTGGGCATTTTTGAAGGGGAAAGATGAAAGGCACTGGCTAGGAAAATAACTTCCCGTAGAGAATAATACCAACTACCATTTCTTGGGTCCTGGTGCATACAAGGTTTTGTTTGAGCTCTCCGAGCATCTCTGGTGGGTATGGGGTTTGATTCTAACATGATTTTGCCCCTCCTACCATCTTCCTGAGGCTTCTCCTTTGCCCTTAGATATTGGGTTTTTTTTTTTTTTTTTTTTTTTGGTGGGATCCAACATTCTCCTGTCAATGGTTGTTTAGCGGTTAGTTGCAATTTTAGAGTTCTTGTAGAAGATGAGAACACACATCCTTCTACTCTGCCATCTTGGTTCTGACTCACCTTGGTTCTCAGCTATGAAGATAACACAACCCTTATGGCAAAAAGAGAAGAGGAACTAAAGAGCCTCTTGATGAAAGTGAAAGGGCAGAGTGATAAAGCTGGCCTAAAACTCAACATTCAGAAAGCTAAGATCATGTCATCTGGTCCCATCACTTCATGGCAAATAGATGGGGAAACAATGGAAACAGTGACAGACTATTTTCTTGGGCTCCAAAATCACTGCAGATGGTGACTGTAGCCATGAAATCAAAAGACTCTTACTCCTTGGAAGAAAAGCTGTGACCAACCTAGAAAGCATATTAAAAAGCAGAGACATTACTTTGCCAACAAAGGTCCATCTAGTCAAAGCTGTGGTTTTTCCAGTAGTCATGTAAGGATGTGAGAGTTGGATCATTAAGAAGGCTGAGTGCTGAAGAATTGATGCTTTTGAACTGTGGTGTTGGAGAAGACTCTTAAGAGTCCCTTGGACTACAAGGAGATCGAAGTAGTTAATCCTAAAGGAAAGAAGTCCTGAATTTTCATTGGAAGGACTGATGCTGAAGCTGAAGCACCAATACTTTGGCCACCTGATGCAAAGGACTAACTCATTGGAAAAGACTCTGATGCAGAGAAAGATTGAAGGCAAGAAGAGAAGGGGATGACAGAGGATGAGATGGTTGGATGGCATCACTGACTCAATGGACATGAGTTTGAGCAAGCTCCAGGATTTGGTGATGGACAGAGAAGCCTTGAGTGCTTCAGTCCATGGGGTCACAAAGAGTTTGACACAATTGAGTGACCAGACTGAACAGACTGACCATTTCTTGAGCGCATACTAGGTGCCAGGTAATCTACAAGGCTTTTTAGGTACATTATCACTAACCCAGCAAAGTAGTTCACAGGTGAGAGAACTGGAAACTTAAAGAGATAATGTAACCATTTAAGTTGTCCAGAGTCACCAAGTTTGAAACTGTAAGTTGAATCCAGGTGTGTCTGACTCCAAAGCTCACTGCTTGCTTTCTCTGGATGAATAATATCTCTAACTACCTGCAGATGGGCACCAATGTTCATCAGCCTTTTCTAGGTCCATCAGTTAGTTTCTTTCTCATTAAACATAGAATTTTAGTTGAAAACTCCATTTTCAAGAAAGTAAATTAGCAAATCAAGAATTTGTCCAGGGCACTGCTACTAACATCTTCCCAGTTTTTGGAAAATCTAAAAATCGGTTGCATTTAAGCAAAGAGAAGTATGCTTACTGTGTTTTTTTTTAAGAGATTTCTGAAGCTTGTTTAAGGACCAAACTGGGCAGCCATATTTCTTAATTTTGTATGTTGTGGAGAACCTGAGGCATTGTTGGCACTCCTAAAAGGTCAATAGCAAGTTGTTTGATATTTCAAGTTAATTGTGAGTCTCTGCATGTTTGCATAGCTGAACCTTTATTGCTAAAGGTCCCTTATAAATGTTGCATTGCCCTCAATGTTTGAGGCTGCCTTGAATGCCTTGTATGCCAGTGGAAATGCATTTGTTGCAATGGGAAAGCATTTAACACAATATAGTTCATTTTCCTTTAGTCATCAAAACATTTTAAAAAATTAAATTTCTGTTTTTCTGACTATGAAAGAAACATGTTCAATTGTTTAAAATTAGGAAAATATAAAACTGTGTATAAAGAAGATGAAAGTGTTAGTTGTTCAGTCATGTCTGACTCTTTGTGACCCCATGGACTGTAGCCTGCCGGGCTTTTCTGTCCATGGAATTCTCCAAGCAAGAAAACTGGAGTGAGTAGCCATTCCTTCTCCAGGGGATCTTTCCAACCCAGGGATCGAAACTGTGTCTCTGCATAAAGATGAATCAACCATAATCCTCTCATCCAAGAATAATGGTAGTAATAATTTTAAAACTGCTCTCTGAGTAAGGTGTGCTTACTGTGTGTCAGCCACTGTTGTGAGATAGGTAAGATAATCCTAACTTTGTAGATTTGGTAGCTAAGTCTTAGAAAGGTTAAATAACTATCCTTCTGAGTGGCAGGTACTGTAGCCTGGAAATAGTGTTTTATTTTTTTCCCTAGTTCCAAAGCTAATGCTTTGTGCATGTGTCTCGCCCATGTAATCACTGTTAACATTCTAGTATGTTCCTTCCAAGTCATTTTTATGCATATTTTCATGCCTGAGATCATACTGTGAACAGAATTTTTGACCTTCCTATTTTCACTTAACATAAGGGTATAAGTGTTTTTCCTATATAATCTAGCTCTGCCTTCCTCTCTGACTTCATCTCATACCTGTCTGCCAGGTTTCAAGATCTCATGCAGAGGACAAATCTGATGAACTGAGGTTTGAAATGCTTCCATCCCTTAGTTGTCCCAAGTTCTTCCTCCATCATTGTGATCTATCCTCAATCATCCTAGTAAAATATTTCTTAAGTGACATTCTGTGAAAAAAAAATTTTTTTAAGTGTCTTATAAGTATTTAAAAAAAAAAATGGATGTCACATTCCAGCCATACTGACCTGTGTGTTCCTGGGAAAAGCCTGGAGTGTTCCTGCCTCAGGACCTTTGCACCAGCCACTCCCTCTGCATTAGCTGTTCGTGTCTCAGCTCTCAAACGGTTAGTTTTTTTTCTCATCCTTTAGATCCGAGCTTAAATATGTTGGTTTTTCCTGAACGTCTGTCTCAGATAGGTCCTGTTCTCTTTCTTAGCCCTTGTGGGTTTCCTTCATAGCACCTGTTACAAGTTACTATCGGTTTACTTTATTTGGCTTTGTATTGTATCCTCATGTCACCTTCATCTTTGTAGATCTAGCCTAGTATGGGCCTAACATGACTCTATACTGAACTCATTTGTATACACGTGCATGTGTGTGTGCTAAGTCGCTTCAGTTCCACATAAGTTCCACATAAGGGTACCAGTCACACTGCCCCCTTGCTAGTGTGATCAGTTTCAAAAGTCTTAGCTAAGTATACATCTGTGAAACCATCCCCTCAGTAAAGTGGTTTTAAAATAAAGTGAAATAGAAAAAAAAAAAGTATTAGCTTTTTTGATAGGTGACTCAAATGATGCCTGCACATTATAGATACCCAGACATTTTTGTTGAATGAATAAAGGAATCTCACTTGATAGGGGGATGATATACATTGACACGTGGCCAGAGTTTCAAGAACACCAGAATCCTTTTCTCGGTCCATTTTCCTATCAGGTCACACAGAGATGTGTAAGTGCAGAGAGTGATGGCAAGCAGAGGTGCACAACTGGGCCCCCTCTTCAGCCCTGGTAACCTGGGCTGGACCTTGCAGAGGGTTCCTTTTTCTGGACCTACGGGCAGCCAGAACCTAAAAACAGGGTTGCCCCCTTTCCCTTTTCCCTACATCTGCATCAGAATGGTGAGCAAAAGAAGACTATTGTTGCTGGAATAGACCTCTCCGAATGTCATTTCGATATCATCTCCTTAACAGATAAGCTACTATTTTTATTCATTGTATCACATTAACAAAGACTTTAAAAACTGATAATATTTAATGCATGGCATAGTAAAAACTTTACTCTCTGAGACTGTGAGCCAATAAAAATCTCCTGAACCTGACTGGATTTGTTCCTGCAAGCCTCTTTTTCAAGTGAGCAGTGAGGGGGAGATAAAACCGGAGACCTGCCCTTATCAGTGTTGTTTTCATGTATGTGTGTTTTAAACTAGTCATGAGGTTAACACCTTAAGGGAAAAAATCAAAATAACCTTTTGGCCAACCCAATATTTTCCAAATGTTTGTTAGCCAATTTTAAGCCCTCTTCTGGGTAACTGTTCACATGTTTTGTCTGAGTCTATGTTGATGTCTTTTGTAATATATTTATGTGAGTACTTTAAATAGTAAAAGCAGTAATCCTGTTTTATATCTGTGGCAAATGTTTCTCCATCTTATGTTTCTTATAATTTTTACTGTTTTAGTCTTATTAAGATTTTAAATTTACATGTAGTCCATTCTGTCAATTTTTTTCCTTGTTAGTTGCTTTTAAACTTAGAAAAATCCCAGAATGGATAAATGGTTACTCATATTTTATTCTTATTTTATGCTTTGATGAATATGTCTGGTTTAGAAGGTGCTTTTTAGTTGTATAAAGGAACATTGAAATTGTTTGAGCTGTAAATACCTGTTTCTGTAGTACCTTCCCCGAAATTGGTGTAAACTTTTTTTCCAATTTGGCTTTGAAAAAAAATAGATTTCAAAAAGAGGTATGTCCAGATAAGCTCTAGAGGTATTTCTTTGTTTAGTTCCTTGGAATCATTCAGCTTTTTTTGTGCTCTCCCTGCTATCTCCTGGAATAGTATGCAGAGGAACCCTTTAGCATACTAACATAATAAGGATGCTTTTTATGGCTTAAGAGATCTTGGGAATCCTTGGGAAATTGTTCAGTGACTCTCTGCAATGGAATTAATGTGTTTAAGCCAGAAACCTGAATTCTATGTAAGAGATACATTTTCAGAGCTCTTCTTGCTGTGAGCTCTACCACCCCTCCCTCCTGCTGTCCCAGAAGTGATGTGCACTTGCCCCCCGCCTCCCCCGACCCATGCCGCCCCAGATAATTAGATTGCTGCCAGTGTTCCTTTGTTGCTTGTTTTTCACGGACGGGAGGTTGTGTATTATTCTAGAGGGCTGGGGGCTGCTGTGGTGTCAGGAGCTCCACAGATCCAAGGCTGGTCCTTCATTCTGAGCACCTCAAGTCACCCCCTGGCCTTGGCTATTCATCATCTAAAGGGAGAGACCCCCAAAGGCAGGTTTGATCCTTGAGTCAGGAAGATCCCCTGGAGCAGGAAATGGCAACTCACTCAGTATCCTTGCCTGGAAAATACCATGGACAGGGGAGCCCGGCAGGCTGTAGTCCATGGGGTCGCAAAGAGTGGGACATGACTGAGCAACTGAGCTCACACACACTGATTGTTCTGACCTGTATTTTCAAAGGGAGAGTGCTGGTACCAAGGAAAAGGGTGGGAAAATCAGTTATCTTATTGCCTTAAAACTAAAGAAAATGAGCCCACACTCTAAGGATATTTATTTTATCATCCATTATTTTCCTTAGAAAGACCTTGTTGGAGCAGAAGATTCTTTTCCTAATCACCATGCTGATTTGGATCCCCAAAAGAGCCACCCAGAAATGGGACTCTGAAATATGATTTATTTTAAATTAACGTGTTTTCTTATTTAAACCAGCTTGGTATAATAAGGAAACAGAGACACAGAGAGGGTTAGGAATTTAGCCAAGATGTTACTAACTAGACAGAGCTACTTAATTACAGAGTAAAGATGCTTGGTGTTCATGTCTTCCACGCCAGGACTTTCTATTGCTTCTTTTCTCACAATCTCCAGAGAAGTATATTTTACAGCTTTGGCAATGAACAACAAACAGAATACATATAGCTTCTATTTTTAAAATTCTTTGCTAAAATGACCCACTGAGGACAGATACATTTTTATTTTTGTGAGTTTTACCTTAGTGATGTGACGTAAATTGTAACCACCTGAAGTAGAGGCTGACTTTTCTACATAAAACTTACTATAGACTAAATAATGTCTAAAATTATGTCTAAAATTTATATGTTGAAGTTCTAACACCCACTGAGACTGTATTTAAAGATGGGGGTTTTAGGAGGTATTTGAGGTTAAAAATGTTAGTCATTCAGTCGTGTCCAACTCTTTGCAACCCCATGGACCATAGCCCACCAGGCTCCTCTGTCCATGGCATTCTCCAGGCAAGAATACCAGAATGGGTAGCCATTCCGTTCTCCAGAGGATCTTCCCCAACCAGGGATCGAACCCAGGTCTCCTGCCCTACAGGCAGATTCTTTATCGTGTGAGCCATCAGGGAAGCCCAACTGAGGTTAAATGAAGTCATAAATGTAGAGTCCTAATTCAGTAGGACCAGTGGCCTTATAAGCTGAGGAAGAGAGAGATCTTTCCCTTTCTCTGCCATGTGAGTCCACAGCTAACATGAAAGTGTTTGCATCTATGAGCCAGGAAAATCACTATCATCAGAACCCGTGACACTTTGATCTAAGGTGTTCCAACTTCCAGAACTGTGAGAAAATAAATTGCTGTTGTTTAAATCACACGGTCTATGATCTTTTGTTATGATAGTCCAAGCTGACTAATATACAAGTTTTATTGTCTTACTACATTCTGGTTCTTAGACCCAGCAGACCTGAAAATTACAAGCTCATTGAGAATGATCTGTGGGTTTTTATTTCTCTGTTTTTGTGTTCTGTTTTTGGCCATGCCATGCGGCATGCAGGATCTTAAGTCCCCAACTAGGGATAGAATCCACGCCCTCTGCAGTAGAAGCATGGCTCTTAACCACTGGACCTCCAGGGAAGTGCCATGGTCCATGTTTTAGAAAAAATTGTTCTGATGGTTTCTTTGATGCCCTGGGTTCCTTTTGTGGATTTGAGTTGTGAATGCTTCAGAGCACTTGCTTTATTTATAAGAAATAGCTTTTTTTTTTTTTGACTGGTAAGAAATAGCACTTTTTTTAACTGGCAATGTCCTGGCTCACTGGTGGGTGGCAGCTGGCCTGTCTTCCATTAAACCAGGAGTAAAGGATACTTTAGCGTCATGATGTCACTGCAGCCAGAGTTCTTTGCTATGCTCTGGACTCACTGCTGGGCCCCTGAAATCACTTAATTAAAGATAAACACACATATACCTGAACAGCATTAACACTTGTGCTTGTTTTGTCTTCCCTGCCATGCTGAGTTATTAATTAACGTTTGTATAAAACATCTGAATCATAGAATTCTTTTAGGAGGTCATCCCTTCTCTCTGTAGACCAACTCTTCCACTTGCATCTATAATGAAATTCTGAGCTTCTCATCCTCCCCACCACAGATTTGGTATCCTCACACCAGTGGATCCAGCTGATGTCAAAATTGGAAGCAAATATTTAACATTGCAACCTCGGACAAAGTATGAGGTCTAAAAATGTGTGACCTTGTGCCTCATAAAGTTCTTTTTTTAATGAATGTATTAGCTCATTTAAAAAAAATTTAATTGGAGGATAATTGTTTTATAATGTTTACAGTGTTGGTTTCTCCCATACAACAATGATAATTAGTCATAATTATATATATATATATATATATATATATATATATATATATATATGTATGTATATATATATATTCCCTCCATCTTGAGCCTCCCTCCTATCCCCCCACCTCATAAATTCTTGAAATAAAAGAAACCCTGTCCCTGGTCTGCAGGTGTTAGCAGAGTGGTAACACTACTTTCATAGTGTTAACCATCTCTGAGGATGGACAGGCTCCTTGGATCACTCAAGGCTCTAGAAACCAGGAAACAAGAAAGAAAACCCACCCACATACCAATGAGCACCTCTCACATCCTCCTACAGACCTTGTTCTCCAAATGCTATTCAGTAGACTAATCAGTTAAATCTTGGCGAGCTGCAGTGATGCTTCAGATCCATTCAGATGACTATATTTGGTTCCTAGACAGGGTGGAAGCAAGCAGGGTGCAACCACAGCTCTATTTAATAGCTGATGATGTTGACCTAAAGCAAAGCTTGAGGAGTCCACAGCAAAGCTCTGTGACTATGAGCCACCCTGAAAACCAACCAGCTCTCTAAGGATTATCTGGCCCACTGTCAGACACTGGGATCAAGAGGAGAATTAGACAAGATCTGTGGCCTTGCAGAGCCCTCAACATAGTGGGAAAGAAAGACCTATAAACCCATCATTACAGCATGAAAAGTGCTGCAAAAGTGAAAAGGAAACAGGGGAGGAAATAGGAATAGAGAGGAGGGTACCTAACGCATATTCTTAAAAACTGGCTGAATTAAGTTAAAGAGATAAGACATTGTGACCTTGTAAGTTACCTTTTAGATTCTAAGTAACCTTCATAGTTTCTAATTGCAATGAAGAAAACACAAGTTTTGATATATGTCTTTTAAACTTTGAATTTCAGCATTTTCTCAAGTGTTGGCTTCTTAAAAACTTCTTTCTCACCCTTTTTGTAGTTAGAGTGGACTGGAGAGGTGGGTGTGTGTTTTCAGTGCATGCTACCTTGGGTGACATGGATGAAGCCATGTGCAGGAAAACGCAGCTACTGGCTAAGGCCACCTGCAGAAGAATAGGTGGGGAACCTCAGTGCCCAACAGACTCAGCTGTTTGTTTTAAGAGTCATGTAAAAACCTGGCATTTGGGGTCCCAGCATGGAAAGCACAGCATTGGGATTCTGAGATTGATATTTGGGCATTAGGCAGGTAGAGATTGTAAGAAAATCTGTCCATTGGAGGCAGTTGGAGGATTCTGGTGCTGAGATCAGTGGAAAATGGCAGAGGCCAAGCTCAGTCAGAGGTTCTGTACATCAACCTGCCTTTCCATTTCCTCCTGTTCAAAATGGTGATAGTTTGGCCTGTCTGATAGTTATAAGGGATAAATGAAAGTCACATGCCTACAGACACTGGTCCTTGAAAAAAATCTAACCTTCCCCACCCTTCCTTCCTTCCCATACCCCCTTCCCCTGCCTTTCTGCACTACTCATTTTCACTTATCAGGAACTCGTAGTCAGTCAGTCAGTTCAGTCTCTCAGTCTTGTCCAGCTCTTTGCAACTTCATGCACGGCAGCACACCAGTCATCCCTGTCCATCATCAACTCCCAGAGCTTGCTCAAACCCATGTCCACCGAGTCAGTGATGCCATCCAACCATCTCATCCTCTGTCATCCCCTTCTCCTCCTGCCTTCAATCTTTTCCAGCATCAGCAGGGTCTTTTCTAAAGATTCAGTTCTTTGCATCAGGTGGTCAAAGTATTCGCACTTCAGCTTCAGCATCAGTCCTTCCAGTGAATATTCAGGACTGATTTCCTTTAGGATTGACTGATTTGATCTCCTTGAAGTCCAAGGGACTCTCAAGAGTCTTCTCCAACACCACAGTTCAAAAGCATCAATTCTTTGGCGCTCAGCTTTCTTCACAGTCCAACTCTCACATCCATACATGACCAGTGGAAAAACCATAGCCTTGACTAGACAGACCTTTGTTGGCAAAGTAACGTCTCTGCTTTTTAATATGCTGTCTAGGTCTTCCCTGGTAGCTCAGAAGTTAAAGCATCTGCCTGGAATGTGGGAGACCGGGGTTCAATCCCTGGGTCGGGGAGATCCCCTGGAGAAAGAAATGGCAACCCATTCCAGTACTCTTGCCTGGAGAATCCCATGGAGGGAGGAGCCTGGTAGGCTACAGTCCATGGGGTCGCAAAGAGTCAGACATGACTGAGCGACTTCACTTTTCAGGTTGGTCATAGCTTTTCTTCCAAGGAGCAAGTGTCTTTTAATTTCATGGCTGCACTCACCATTTGCAGTGATTTGGAGCCCAAGAAAATAAAGTTTCTCACTGTTTCCATTGTTTCCTTATCTATTTGCCATGAAGTGATGGGACCAGATGCCCATCACTGGCCAATCTTAGCTTTTTGGATGTTGAGTTTTAGGCCAGCTTTATCGCTCTCCTCTTTCACTTTCATCAAGAGGCTCTTTAGTTCCTCTTTACTTTCTGCCATAAGGGTAGTGTCATCTGCGTATCTGAGGTTATTGATACTTCTCCTGGCAATCTTGATTCCAGATGTGATTCATGCAGCCTAGCATTTCACATGATGTACTCTGTATATGAGTTAAATAAGCAGGGTGACAAAATACAGCTTTGACTTACTCCTCCAATTTGGAACCAGTCTGTTGTTCCATGTCCTGTTCTTAACTATTGCTTTTTGACCGGCATACAGATTTCTCAGGAGGCAGGTAAGGTGGTCTGGTATTCCCATCTGTTGAAGAATTTTCCGTAGTTTGTTGTGATCCACACAGTCAAAGGCTTTAGTGTAGTCAACAGCTCACAGTACACAGATCAATACTAAAATGTTCTCTACGAAATGGACCAATAAGGCTTCTAAGGGAGGTGGAGATACAGTAACTTCTAAGACACTTAGTGTGGTGTTGCCATTTGAATAAATGGAAGGAAAGGTTTGCTGCAATAAACAAACAACCCTAAAATCTCAGAGACCTAACAAGCTTACTTCTTACTCATACCAGAGTTCAACAGGGTTTGAAGAGGCTGTGTTGCTGTCATTCAGGACCCAACCCCTCCCATTTAGTGGCTCTGCCTTCTTTTATTGGCTGGGAGTTTTCCTTGGTACCTCTGCATCTACTTAGTAGGCAAGGAAAGAATGAGAAGATAAAACGTCATACACAAGTTATTTATGGACCAGTGTTTATTTCTACCCACATTCCAATGGCCAGAACTCAATTTACTCAGCCCCACTGTTGCCTAGCTGGGTGGCCAGGCAGGAAAGGAGACAAGATTTGGTGGACACATAGTAGTCCTTGCCCCATGGCAGAACTAACTAAAATTGGGCAAGTTATTGGGAAAGAAGTGAATAGCCTTCTCTCGTTGAAGCTCTATAAGCAGAGTCTAGTGACCCTTTGTCTGGGATATGCTGTTGGGGTGGGTGGGGGCCTTTCAAGCCAGAAAAATGAGAGGACATTTTTCTCTGTGAGATTCTCTGATTTGGTAAAGCAGCAGAGAATTGGAACCAAATTACCTAGCTGAATTTCTGGTGCCTTAAACTGAGTTCTTGGAGTAGAAATAGAACATTGAATTTCATTTCATAAATTGTTCTTCCAGCTTGACGTATTGGAGGTTTTTAGCATGCGGGATCACACCTGGCTGCCCGCCACCTTCTGCCATTGCAGATACGCTTACAGGAAGCTGTAAGAGGATCTGTTTCTGATGCTGGCGGCATCTTACTAAAATGCTTTTGCTGGCATCATGAAACAGGAGCAGAATTCAACTGGGACCAATAATGAGGCTATTTAGAAAGTTCTTTTCTCCACCACCTGACAAGGCAGATATGGTGGGGATTTTTCCACTCTCATTCTGTCGATGGTGGCCGAAATTAGTTCAAGACCATCAAAAGTGTTTAGACCTCCAGAGCCGAAGTCCCAGACCCATAAAGAGGACAAATCCTCTTTTTCCTATCTAGTAAGAGAAAAAGAAGCTCACCCCAGAGACTCCCAACACAGAGGTTTGTCATCTATTTGTTCTTTTAACAGACCTCGAAAAAGCACAGCCATGTGTTAGTTTGAAAGGAAAGAAGTATTGGCGTTTGTTTAAAATATCTCTAGATAACATTACTGTGGCAGATGCTTTTGCCCCATGAAGTAATATTAAATTGAAATCTTTTTTCCTAAGCACTTTCACTTCTATCTTCTCATTTAAAACTCCTGGTTATTATTGTATGAGCTAGGGATTTCATGATTTATTCCAATTTAATAGATAAGACTACTTGAGGTTCAGAGAGATTAAATGACTTGTTTAAGGTCTATGAGATGTAAATCAATATTAGTACTCAGTTATCTATACTTCCAAACTCTTTCGCTGGACCACATGAGATTATCTTAGCTGATGCTTTTTCTTTGGGCTGGAGGGGAAGGGGTGGTGGTGTTACAGACCATTGTAACGGGTTCCCTCTATATGCTGACCCATTCATCCATCTGGCCATCCACAAACTCTGTAGCAGGCACTGTGTTTGAGATACAAAGATGAATGAGGGTCTTTGCCTTCAGTACGTTCACAGCTTAGGAAGGGAGATTATTGTTGTTTAGTTGCTAAGTCTGGTCCAACTCTTTGCGACTTCATGGACTATAACCCACCAGGCTCCTCTGTCCATGGGATTTTCTAGGCAAGAATACTGGAGTGGATTCCCATTTCCTTCTCCAGGGGATCTTCCCAACCCAGGGATCAAACCCACATGTCCTGCTTGGCAGGCAGCTTCTTTACCACTGAGCCACCTGGGAAGCCCCTAGGGCAGATGCACATGTAGATAAATAAGTGATAGATACAATTGTATGTGAAGACCCCAGGGTATGATGGGTGTGTACATGGGGAAGGTGCAGGATTAGACACACAGTGAAAGCATGATTAGTTCTTTCTGATAAGGTCAGGGATGGTGTCACAATGGGGATGACTTTTGAGCTGACTCTTAATGACTATCAGACACATTAAGGACTTGGGGGCATCCCAACCAAGGGTACCAGTTTGTGTGCAGAAGCGTAAGAGACTAAGAGAATATGGCCAATGTATGGATATTCTGGCATATTTGGGGATGGTTTGGAGAGTAGTGAACTCTGGAGGGTACCTGGCAACACTGCTGGGCTAAAAGTGAAGGATGACATTCTATAATGCTTTTATTCACTCGTGTCCTTGGTCCCATAGTGATATCTCAATTCTCTAAACTTAGGGAATGTTTGGGTCTGACCTACTAGAGGCTTCCCTGGTGGCTCAGATAGTAAAGAATCTGCCTGCAGTGCATTAGACCTGGGTTCCATCCCTGGGTTGAAGATCCTCTGGAGAAGGGAATGTCTATCCACTCGAGTATTCTTGCCTAGAGAATTCCATGGACAGAGGAGCCTTGTGGGCTACAGTCCATGGGGTTGCAAAGAGGTGGACACAGTTGAGCAACTAACACTTTGACTTCAATTCACATAGTCTAGAAAGCAATGGCAGCCCACTCCAGTACTCTTGCCTGGAAAATCCCATGGATGGAGGAGCCTGGTAGGCTGCAGTCCATGGGGTTGCGAAGAGTCAGACACGACTGAGCGACTTCACTTTCAATTTTCACTTTCGTGCATTGGAGAAGGAAATGGCAACCCACTCCAGTGTTCTTGCCTGGAGAATCCCAGGGATGGCGGAGCCTAGTGGGCTGCCATCTATGGGGTCGAACAGGGTTGGACACGACTGAAGGGACTTAGCAGCAGGAGCAGCAGCAGTCCTTGATTGTGCATTCTCTTGTCTTATTCTGTCCTTATTCCCATAAGTCAGCTTGGCCTCCTTATTGTAATGGTAAATGTCCAAAGATCCTGAACCATGTCATGTTCTTGCTGCATCCCCTATCCCAGAACTAAGTACATTGTGGATGCCAAGGAATTGCTTAGTGGTTTGTAAATCTTCATAAATCAAGCAGTTAACTCTAGGGAATGTTCATAGGGCATGACATCATGAGGCGGGGAAGCATGTGGCTTTCAGTTCAGTCAGGTAACCCAGCACTGTGCCCGTCATGGGGACATAGATGAGGACTGGCTTTTGCCCTACAAGAGCTCTCAGTCTTGAGTGGAAGGTAGACATGGAAGGCAGTCATTGCAATTCCATGAGGAATGGAATAGTCTTAGGAACAAGTTCTGTGAGATGTCAAAAAGGGAACTGTTCATTCTGCCTGGGGGAAATTGGGAAGCTTTACTGTCTGCTCCTAGTCTGATATAATCTCTCAAGGCAAGGGATTTGTGTGCCTTGTTTAATGTTGAATTCCTAGTGTCTGGCACATAGTAGGTGCTCTGGGAATTAATACTTGGACTTGATATTGAGGAGTGAGTATGTGTTCACCAAGCAGAAGAAGCAGGGGAGATTGTGATCCAGGCAGAGAGAATAGCTTGTACAATGATACACACGAGTATACATTTTTATTTACCTAAATGTTGTTCTTTGAATGTAATTCCAGAGAGTGTTCTTGTAAAGTGTGACTATTAGTGGGCTTTCTTGATAATGGCCTTTCTTTTTTTGTTGTTGTTTTTGACCACATGCTCCTCACATATTGCTGTGCTAAGTGTCTTAGCAAGGTTGACCATAACGATTATATTTACCAGGGACTTTGTCAACATCATAAGTAGGTATCAGATTAAGCTGGTTTTAGCTAATATGACCATGTAACCTGATTTGCCTTGGACAGTGCTGATTTATGCCTGTTGTCTAAGCATAGTTATTAACAAAGCCTCCTTGTACTCTCAAATGTATCTGAGTTTGATCAAGAGAAAGAAGGGTTCCTTCTCTCAAGCATCAGTCTGGGAAAGTGGTTGATGTAGAAAATCCCACCACCAGATTTCAAGGGCACTAATTCAACACCCATTTAACAGATATTGATTGAATGTGATTCTATTCTGAATACTCCAAGAATCTCCAAGGACGACCAAGACATGGTCTCTCCTTGGCCCTTATTTCAAAGTCATGATTGCTTATATCCTGTCTTTCTCGTGGTTGGTTGTGAGAATATCACAATAAATACTCTGAAAATGTTTGTTGAATGATTATAATGAGTCAATGTATGCATACGTAACTCTCTCTTCCTTAGTTGCCCTCATCTGTCAATGCAGGGATAACAGTAATAGTACCTACCTTATAGGACTATTGTGATATTAAGTGAGTTAGTGCATGTAAAGAGCTAAGACTGGTGCCTGGCATATTTCTTATTGAGCATTTTTGCCCAATAGAAGTTTTTATGTGAAAGCACTTTGCAAAGGAAACAGAGCTACCTATAGCTTTATGTAGCTTAAAAATGAGAAAAACATCTATTTGGAAGCCTTGCTTAAGGAAGGTTGCATTTTTCAATTCATTCAACCATTTGATTATGAATCAGATATGATCATACCCTTAAGGAGCTTAAGCCTAATAAGAGAAACAGACATGCAAAACAAAAGACTATGAACTTACGTATCTTTGTGTCATGAAACAATGGCTTATAATTTGTGGAGTCTGTTATAGGTCTGCTGGGTACTCCTTAATAGACCATTCATTGAAAATCTCAGTAGAAGAGGAGATGGACATTGAGGTTAATCAAGGAAACAATGTAGTTAGATTGAAATTCTAGAAAGGTCACTGTGGTTGGTAAGTGGGATTCAGTCAAAACTGGAGGTAAGAATATGTTGATGATAATAATCCAGGAAAGAGATGCAAAGACTTGAACCATGACAGTAGCATTGGGTGTAAGAAAAATTAAGGAGATATAATCTACACAACCAAGCAGTTGGCAGGATTCTTGGGAAATTTTTTTTCTATTTGGCTGCACTAAGTCTTAGTTGCAGCACATGGGATCTTTAGTTGTGACCAGCAAACTCTTTGTTGCAGCACATGGGCTCTAGTTCCCTGACAAGGGATCAAACCCAGGGCCCCTGCATTGTGAGCATGGAGTCTTAGCCACTGAATCACCAGGGAAGTCCCAGGACTCTTGGGAAACCTACAGACAGCTTTTCTCAACAAAAAGAGGTATATCTTGAAGGATAAGATAGATTTCCAAGCCTCCTCCTCAACAAAAAGAGGTATATCTTGAAGGATAAGATAGATACACCATTTTTATTTTCCAAGCCTCCTCCTCCTCTACACCATTTTTATTTTCCAAGCCACAAGTTAAAACCTGTGTTGTCTTTGCTATTAATTGTTGAAGTTTGTATTTCTGTAAGTGAATAATGAAAGTGGATTAATTGTGAAGCTATAAGGTAGGTAGAAAGTATAAGAGGAGTAAGCAGTATTACCCTGCTTGGTTGGGGAGCCTCAGAAGCTGAGACTTGCCATTTGGAGTCTCGGGTAACAATTGTTGTTGTTCAATAGCTAAGTCATGCCCAACTCTTCAAGATTCTGTGGACTGCAGCACACCAGGCTTCCCTGTCCTTCACTATCTCCCGGAGTTCAAACCCACATCTACTGAGTCAGTAATGCCATTCAACCATCTCATCCTCTGTTGTCCCCTTCTCCTCCTGCTTCAATCTTTCCCAGCATCAGGGTCTTTTCCAGTGAGTCAGCTCTTCACATCAGGTGGCCAAAGTATTGGAGCTTCAACTTCAGCATCAGTCCTTCCAATGAATATTCAGGATTGGTTTCCTTTAAAATGGACTGATTTGATTTTCTTGCTGTCCAAGGACTCTCAAAAGTCTTCTCCAGCACCACATTTCAAAAGCATCAGTTATTTGCCACTCAGCCTTCTTTATGGTGCATCTCTCATATCCCTACCTGACAATTACCAATGCTTTAAATTAGATGTAATAGATAAGGAAACTTGGGCCTAAGGGTGGTAGCTTTGGTGCTAGAACCCAAGTCTTCTGACCCTCAATTCACCTTTTACCCACAATATTATCATTTAGACTAGGCTAGATTGGTTTCCTCACTGGTTTCTTAGTTCCTCAGAGTGCCCAGGAAGTACGTGGGGGCAGTGTAGGTATTTAACAGGGCCCAATCTTCCCCCCACCAGGACACTTGCCCCATTTTACTTGTTTATATGTTGGAGACTTTCCTAAGATTTTACTTTGAAAAATTCACTTGCTGGAAAAAAGTTTGAAAGCAAATCCTCTGGAGTTACAAACTGGCTAGAAATAGCATGGTAGTCCTATAGTGCAGAACTGTCTACTCTCCTTTTAAACTAACTATGTACCTATCCATCTGTATATAATGATTTAACTTTACACACATGTACATATGCATATTAAATATTAATTAATGTTACTGTCCGTATAGGTAGTTATATTAGTTACATGATATTTAGAGTACACTATTAATTCTCCTAAGCACTTGAATTTCCTAGAGTTTTTGCAGAGTTGTGGTTGTTTGGAGCATGGGAATGTGAGCAGGTGATGAATTTATACTCCAAGCTGTAACATCAGCAGCACTTTCCTCTTTTCCATACTTTCTACATCATCCGGGCCTTATTGGAGTTCTCTGTGATTGAAGACCTCTCCAGCTATACAAGCACAATTTCAGTGTGCAGACCCTCCCATTATACTCATTAAATAAGGTTGCAGCCAGAGCATCTCCCCCTCTAGCAATAAAATAATGTCTCTGTTGAAAGCTCATGGCTTCAGCTCATGGGTTTATTCTAAAGAGAGACTTCCACTTTATAGAGTTTCTGATTTTAGTCACTTGAACATTTATTAGAGGGGAAAAGATCATTCTTTAGCAGAGATTTCTCACTTCAGAAAAAATGGTTTTGTGCAAGGGTAAATTCCAAAGGTTAGTTTTTTTGGAACAATCTTTGAGATTCATCTATTTATCATTTATTTCTGAGAGGCCATATCTTCACCTGCCATGTGAATATATTCATTTTACTTTAACAAATATTTAGAGTGCCAACTATGAGACAGCCACTGTACTCAGCTGGAGGGAAACAAAGACAGATAAGAACAATCCTTGCCCTGGAGTACCTTGAAAACATCTCCAGGAGACAGACCTGTAAACAACCGTGGTAATTCTCTGGCATGAATTCTGTGGAGGCAGGAAGAACAAGCAGCTATGAAAGCTCAGATAATGAAGCAGCTAATTTTGCCTGGTGAGGCTGAAGCCTTGAAGGATGGGTATGATTTTTTCTCAGGAGAGAAGTCATACCAAAAGGAATGAAATAGCAGGGGGGAAAGCATGGGATAGAAAGGCCAAGTGATGTAGGAGATTAGAGTAGCCAGCTTAGAGTGGTATATATGGAAGGGAATTTCCCAGAGAAGTCAGAAAGCTTGAATGAAGGTCAGATTATAAGGAGTCTTGAACATCATACTGCATAATTGTATTTGATATAGGCAGTGAGGATCATGAAGTTAAAAAGTCACGGAACATAGATTGAATCATATGAACTTGACAGGATTTGACTGCTTTTGACCTAGAAAAACAATTTCATATGTTCAACCTAATATAAAAATTAGTTAACATTTTGAGTACAGTATTACAGGGTAATACATGCCTTACATCCATTATCTCATTTAATCTTCACAACCTCAGATTGTTGTCCTCATTTTAAGCATGATGACACCAAGAGTATCTTTGAACTTAAATCCAGATACTAGTCCAATTTTTAATTTTAACCTACCATCTATAGTTCTGTAGTTTGTTAAAATAACTCTAATGGCCAAACTAGGTACTGGAGGAACATGACACTAATCTGGCTCTTCATTTGGGGCAGATTTTAAAATCTCCTTCAAAAACTTGTTTTCCCTTTAGCCAGCATTCTTATACTGTAACATCAGTTGAAAAATCTGAGTTAGCCTTACCGAAAATTTTGTTTGCTAATTAAAAACTATTTACATATAGACCCTGACATATTAGAGCTGGCATCTTTCACTTCTTCTTTACTCAAAAACATTCTGGTCCAAAGAGAACAAGTGATTTGCCCAAAGTCTAGAATTATTAGTGATAGATGGAGCTGACCTTGAGATCGCCTGACTCTTCTCTGTTCCCTTGCGATTTAAAATGGACCTTACTTTCAAGAACACACATTTAACACCTATTGTACATGAGGGCCATTGTTCTAGGCATGTTCTTCAGTAATACTCTTACACATGGATATGTGCAAAACTTCTTGTTAGCTGGATGGCACAATTTGGCTATATACTGATACCAACTGAAAAGATATGTGGAAAGAATCTGTCTCTTACTTATTTGTATCTTGTAATTGACACACATAGATTGTGTGGACTTGGTAATAAATTTTTACAGTGAAGAATTCCATTGAAGTCACGGCCTTTGTGCATTTACCCCAAAGTACCCATACACTAATAGACAGCAAAGACAAATTTCAAGTAGGAGTTTGTATCTGAATTGTGAAATCTTGAAGATGACAAAAGAGTTTCGAAATTCTTGAAAAAGAAGTTTTAATAATATACATAGCATATATGACACTCACAGTTTATATTCCTAGGGTTTTGAAGGCTAGCAAAACCTTCAAGCACTTTCATTTTATTGGCAATGTAAAAATAATCAGATGTGATGATTAATTGATTATCCCATGATCCATTTTATGGCTAATAAAGTAGGCAAGGTAGGTATTGTGCTTAGTCACTCAGTCGTCTCCGACTCTTTGTGACCCCATGGACCACAGCCACCAGGCTCCTCTGTCCATGGGGATTCTTCAGGTAAGAATACTGGAGTGGGTTGCCATGCCCTCCACCAGGGATCTTCCCAATCCAGGGATCAAACCCAGGTCTCCCACATTGCAGGTGGATTCTTTACCATCTGAGCCACCTACCAGGGAAGCCCAAGGTAGGTATTAAATAACAGTAAGTACCAGGTTGGGGTAAAATTGGAATTCTTTTTTATATTCTTCTTTAAACTGTCCACAGAAGCTTAGGTTATATGTAACATAGTTTGTAAAACCTTGATGTAGGGTTTAAAACTGTGATTTTAGTTATTCACTCTTCTCAATAAGGGAACAGACTGAATAGTGAGATCAGTAACAATAATCCTTTTAAAAGAACTTAAGTATAATTTCTGTAATAACCTAGAATTGATGGTGACTTGATAAAAGTTATATATTTGTGAATAGTGTTAGAGTAGGACCAGGGCTTCTCCAAGAGCTGAAATTTCACAGAAGCCCAACATTATTATGGTTACATAGAGCAGAATGTTAGATAATTTCATAATATCATAGAGCAAGGTTAGCATGAAATCAGTATTTGTAACCTACAAGGCTTTGGGGGTTACAATGTTAAAACTTCTGTTCAAAAATCTTATATTAAAAAAATACTCATCCTCGTTAAAGGTGTGATCCTTTTCAAGGAGGTATTTTGAACTTGAATCTGCTGTTGCTAAGGTGTTGCTAAGGGAAATGAGCTACTCAGCACTAATGTATAACTTTACTCTTCTGCCTAAAAGTAGTTAAATTGTTCCCCCAGCTTCAGAGTCAGAGAGGGAAAGAACTAAAAAGGGTCAAGTGGACAGTTGCCTCTTTCTGACAGTTATATAGCATGCTTCTTGTTTTTCACATTTTTTTCTTCACTTTTCATAGAGAAAGGAAGTGGCCTTCCTAGGCATAAGAGGGTTGAAAAGGCAAACTAGGCTGCTGAGTAGGGCAGAGCTTGTAATGAATGTAGACTGTCCCTGGCTAAGGCAGAAGGAAGTGCTTGACCACTGAGAGAAATGCTTCTGCTGATGACCAACCTCAACAAAGGGCTTTTTACAATACACCAGCAAGCTGTAAGAGTGGTTTGAAAGAAGAAAATTATGTATCAATGAATGAAGCACCAAATCATTGTGCCCTAAGCATTTGGTTCAAAGTTCTAAAATATTTGGAATTAATTATTTACGTTCTTTTATTGTGTGCCCATTATGTTCCAGATACTGATATTCTATGTACCGGGGTTCTAAGGGAAATAACATACAATTTCTACCCTTCAAGCTCACTGTACAATGTGAGAGTAACAAAGAACTAGAATTCATCGAATACAATCTGCAATAGAATTGTTTGAAAATTGTTGAAGTTCAGAATTATGCTCACAGTTGAGTTTTTGATAAATAAAATTTTGAAAATATTTGGAAAATTTAACCTCTTGGGGATTTAGTTGACAATTCTATCTGAAGATCAGGCACTCTTACCTTTACTTTCAGAGATGGAGGAGGGTCCAGAACACACAGAAAATAATGGCAGGCAAAAACATGCCCCTGTAATTCTCAAGGACCAGGATTCTATCACCGCCTGGTGGCAGAATACTAAAATTACAGGTGTAAGTTAGGTAGTTGGGGTTTTTATAATTATTGTTATTGTTTTAGATGTCAGCGCATAGCAACAGTATTATTCTTAATGTTAGTTTCTGATTATAGAGTAACAGTGGATAAGATTTAAATTTTTTAAATATACACTTTTCTATATAAGGTAGAATTTATAGCAAAAAAAGTGTGGACTGAGGTTAAACATATTTAAGCTTAAAACCTAAATTTGCATCTTTCTAGCTGTGTGATCTTGTGCAAATCACTTAAATTCTCTAATCTTTCATTTTCTTATTTTTAATCTCAGAGTTGTGAGATTAAATGGGATTTATAAGCAAAGCACCTAATGCAATGTTTGACACACAGTTCAGTTCAGTTCAGTTCAGTTCAGTTGCTCAGTCATGTCCGACTCTTTGCAACCCCATGAATCACAGCACGCCAGGCCTCCCTGTCCATCACCAACTCCTGGAATTCATTCAAACTCACATCTATCGAGTCAGTGATGCCATCCAGCCATCTCATCCTCTGTCATCCCCTTCTCCTCTTGCCCCCAATCCCTCCCAGCATCAGAGTCTTTTCCAATGAGTCAACTCTTCACATGAGGTGGTCAAAGTACTGGAGTTTCAGCTTTAGCATCCTTCCTTCCAAAGAAATCCCAGGGCTGATCTCCTTTAGAATGGACTGGTTGGATCTCCTTGCAGTCCAAGGGACTCTCAAGAGTCTTCTCCAACACCACAGTTCAAAAGAATCAATTCTTCGGCTCTCAGCTTTCTTCACAGTCCAACTCTCACATCCATACATGACCACAGGAAAAACCATAGCCTTGACTAGATGGACCTCTGTTGACAAAGTAATGTCTCTGCTTTTCAATATGCTATCTAGGTTGGTCATAACTTTCCTTCCAAGGAGTAAGCGTCTTTTAATTTCATGGCTGCAGTCACCGTTTGCAGTGATTTTGGAGTCCAAAAAAATAAAGTCTTCCACTGTTTCCCTATCTATTTGCCATAAAGTGATGGGACCAGATGCCATGATCTTCGTTTTCTGAATGTTGAGCTTTAAGCCAACTTTTTCACTCTCCTCTTTCACTTTCATCAAGAGGCTTTTCAGTTCCTCTTCACTTTCTAGATGCTTAATAAGTGTTAATTCTTATTTTGGGTTTTTTTTTTTTTTTTTTCATGGAAGTGCTTACTGAATAAAAGGTTGTCTTTCCCACAGTCATCATATCATAATTTTCCTCTATTTGCAACTTTTAAAAAATGGAATGGATTCAGTTCAATTCAGTCACTCAGTCGTGTCCCACTCTTTGCAACCGCATGAACCGCAGCATGCCAGGCCTCCCTGTCCATCACCAACTCCCGGAGTTTACCCAAACTCATGTCCATTGAGTCAGTAATGCCATCCAACCACCTCATCATCTGTCATCCCCTTCTCATTCTGCCCTCAATCTTCCCCAGCATCAGGGTCTTTTCAAATGAGTCAGCTCTTCACATCAGGTGGCCAAAATATGGATTCAGAGGAGATCTCAAAAGGGGTCTAACTAGAATGAGCTGACTGCCAATATCTCCTTCCTGTCTTCCTTTTCAACCTTCATACCTATATGAAATACTCAGAACAAACCTTGTCATTCTTTAAGCCTACCTTCAGTTCCAGCTTCTCTCATGAAGCCTCCCCCCATCACTCCAGATGATATCCTCACCATTGACTGCCCTTCAGTATTTCATTTTGATACTATTTTCTTTACATTCTTCCTATTCTTCCTACTATTAGGATTTATGCATAAAATGAACCTCCTTTCCCAGCCAGACTGTAAGCTCCTTGGTGTACATTGTGACTTGTATTTCTTTTTATTCTTTATGCTAAGAATTTAGCACTGAACTTCACCCACAGGACCAAGTAAATGTTTATCTGCAGCAGAAATTTTTCATTAAAATTGGAACAGACAATTCAGCCTTTCTTAGTTATTATTGTCTTTTTATTCTCTAATTATTTTGGGAGACTTTGAATTGTATTTTCTTCAACAAGATTGCCTTATCTTGTAGCTAGGTATTAATTCATACAGTTTTTCCGTATTCTCCATGTTAATAATAATAACTACCATTTAGAGTGCTGCCTCCACCAAGCCTGTATCCACTTAATTCTGGAAACAAACTTTAATGGAAGTATTATTTTACCCATTTTTACACATGAGGCTATTAAAATTTAAGGAGCCTAGCATATTATTTCCTCCTGAGAAGGTTTTTGTGCATGCGTGTGTGCTCAGTCACTCAGCTGAGTCTGACTCTTTGCGACACCATGGACTGCAGCCTGCCAGGCTCCTCTGTCCATGGGATTTTCCAGGCAAGAATATGGAAGTGGGTTGCCATTTCCTACTCCAGGGATCTTCCCAACCAAGGGGTCAAACTGATGTCTCCAGCATCAACAGGCAGATTCTTTACCACTGAGCCACCTGGGAAGCATCAAGAAGATGTTCATCAACCCCTAACGAATCAAAAGTAATAAGCTGTGGGATAGTATTTGAGGTGATGAGTGTGACTATTGATCTTCATTCATTCCCTATGACTGGAGTGCCGTCTGGAGCCAAGCTCTGTACTGTAAGGGGCTGAGAACAAAGAAGCTGATTCAGTGTTTGCTGAGCAGATACTCTATGTAAGAGGTTTTGCCAATCTTGGAAGAGGAAGTTGGGGACAGGGCTGAGAACTCAATTGTGCCTGCTTAGATTTTGCGCTTTGTAGCTTTAATTCTTTATTTGTCTCTCACTCCAAATTTATAGCCTGGTCATAATGAAGGATTAAATGAGATACATTTGTGAGCATGCCTAGTTAGAAGCACGTTGCAAAAAAACCTTTTGATTTTGTAATTGAGAAAAAAGTCAAACATGCCTTCCATCTTCCCTTTCCTTTCTCTTTTAGTCTGTGCCCATCTTCCTCATTCATTCAGTATGTGTATACTATGTATCTTTTTATGTGATTGTGGAGGGGAGCTCTTTTTTAGATGAGGAAAACACCTTTCTAGAATTCTTAGCTATAAAAATTGTCACTACTGTGATGTTGAATGAGATTGTGCATATCAAGTGCCTAGTACAGTGCCTGGTATACGGTAGACTCCTAGTAAATCTGCAGTGTTCATTCACACTTTTTAAGTCCTACTATTTCTTTCTTTCTTTCTTCTTCTCTTCCCTCCCCTCTATTCCCCTTTACCTTCATCTTTCCCTCTTCCTTCTACTTCTCCTCTCCCTCCTTCTTCCCCAAATTACCTACCTTGTCTTTTATAGTACACCTATTTTTTTATTTGTAGTTACAGAATTATAAATGAGTCCAGAGTTTTAAAAGGCCCTACATTGAATTATTTTCAATATTGTATTAATCTAGTTAAACACTATATCCTTTTGTGAATATTTATATCTATACTAGGGTTTTTTCCCTTTGTTTTTTATTTTTAGTACAGCTCATCTGAACTGAAATGGAAAAGCCTCAAATCCCTTAATACAGGGGTCTTCAGAAATCTCTGTGTGTCTGCACATTGGCCCTTCTGAGTTCTCTTAAGTGATCATGAAGAATATATCAGTGAAAAGTCCAGTCAGGGACACCCCTAAATTAGATTTCTTGGATAAATGTGTATTTACCATTTTTTAGAATTTTGTAAGTAAGGCAATTTTCTTGTTTTTTAAATTTTCTTTCCCAGAAAGATACCCTGGTTATTTAAGAGTGTGGTCAGAGGCACATTTGAAAAATCATGCATTGTTTCTGAAAAGAAGCCTCTGCTTTCAGCTGCTGTTCTAGCATAGGCTTCTGAGTATGGTAAGAAAGCAGGGAGATCAATTGTGTATCCATCCTTCAGTTAGTTTCCCTGCCTAGGTGAACTCTTGGCCATTTAAGTGGACTAGACATCCATTTGTCATATTTCTCACACAGTAGCATTCTTACAGCTATTTCCCACAATCCACAGTAGATATAACTACTTAGGAAAGGGAAAGGCATCACACAGTCAGGTCATATATTAATATCTCTAGTAGAACATCAACAGTGAGTTCCTGATCATACTGATAGACTCTGTGTCATTCTTGGCAGGTTCTTCTTTCCTCTGTGGTATGTTTGCATTTTCTTATAAAATTTGACTTATTGTTTCTACAAGAAAAAAAAAAAAACTAGACAAAACCAACACCACAATTTATCAAAGGAAAATTAGGCTTTAAATTTTATCAAAAGCCCTTAAATATAGTATGCCATTGTCTGGGCATACTGATTGTATTTTCCCTAAAAGAAGAAATGCCAGCAGCTCAGGTTTATTTTTCAAAGGAAGAGAGAGAGGATAAAAAGAAATTGAACCACAGGAAAATGTCAGGTCATAGTCACTGATGATGCTATTTAAATGATGTGCCATAATCATATTAGACCAGAGCACAAGGAATTCCTGAATTCTGCATGACAGCGAAGAAGGGCTGGCAATTATCTGTGTGTGTGTGTGTGTGTGTGTGTTTGTGTGTGTGTGTGTGTGTGGATATGTGTCTGTTCACTCTACCTTTCCACCCCATTTTGCTAATTCAATTGAGGGGCAAGAAGAGGTAATCCAGACACCCGGAACAGGAGGAAAAGGTCTGCAGCTGTGCTCGGAGGGACTGGTGTGAAGAGAGAGGCTCAGTCTGACTTGGAGTTGTGTGCTATTGCACGTGAATGCTCTGGAACTGCTCTAATCGACTGAAAATGAGCCGGCTACGGTCATATGGAACAGGTCTGTTTAGCCACATCGCTGGGTAGCATGGCAGATGGTAGACCGTCAATGGGTGGTATTGATTGGCTGGATTTGCCTTAGGGTAACAAGACTATGGGTCCTTAAAAACCCGCTTCATCTTATTTTCCTTTGTGCAGCTACGTACAGTTGTGGTTTTCTCTTGTCACTCCCCCAGCCCCCAATATCTCCTTTTTTCCCTTTCTAAATCAAAAGCCTTCCTTGGTAATCAAAATAGAGAGGTTACCTTGAGATAAACACTCTTTAAATTATCACCAAGGCAAGAAAACTCGAGAATATTTTATTTACTAGGCTGATTACATTTTAATGTTTGAAGAAAGTGACATTTTTAAATTAGTGTTTAAGGCATATGGTGAGTGTACAAATTAGCTTATTTCATACAACCAGAATTTGATGAGAGCAACTCCTCCTTCTCACTCCCTAGTTAAAAATTGTCATTTGAAACTTAATATATGCGAGGAGGTTAAATGGTATTAAGGGATGCAGACTTGACTTAAAGATGAAAAAGACAGTTACTGTTGTATGTGGCTAAATGTTATCTGGATGGGCTGGAAAAACACTAATGTTGACATCCGTGTTTGCAAGAGGATGTGAAAGTTTCAGGGCTTTAATTTTGTCCAGCCAAGAAAACAAAATCCCAGGTATCTGTGTGTGTTGGTTTCTCTTTTAGATATGAGGGAACATAGAACAGTGCTTGCTTGCTCTGTGAGTAATAAAATCCTCCTTAAAAAACAAGCCATATAATGATATAAGTGATGAGATTTATTTTTGTCAGGTGGTTCTTTATCCTTTTAACGTCATTCCTCCATCACTTGGGGCTTTCAACTTGAGACATTCGATTTATTCCTGGCAGAGTAGCAGATTAATTGGGATAGAATTGTACAAAGGAGATGCCAAGTTTAACTATACAGACAAAATAGTGCACGACAGAATTGTTCCATTTCAAGGTGGATCCTAGGGAAAAGGAACAGCACTGGGGAGATATATGTGATTAGTTTGCTCTTGTGGTTGTTAATAACTATTTGTATAATTGTGTTCTAAAAAGAGATGCTCAAGGCTTAGTTTTTTGTTTGTTTCCAGTATCTTTCAAGCTTGTGGTTACTTCCTATCATGAAACATCATAGCAAATATTACTGTGAAAAAAGTTAACACCCTTAAACTCTTGCCTCCATCTTGTGTGTGCTTCACTCATATGCACACTTTCAAATTGGGTTTTATCATGTGTCAACATTTCTTTCAAAATATCTCCACGAAGATTTTGGTTTTCCCCCCTTGCTCTGCATTGATTGGATTTTCCTTTTTCATCCTTTGCTGAATGAAACAAAGCTTGTTTGCGTTTCATTCTTCACAGTTCTTATTAGAATGGGTGGTGGTGTTTTGTTTCCTCACTATTAAGTCAGGAGAGGGAATTTTATTTGTTTATTTTGACAAGACACAGAGAGAGATACAAGACAGATGCCTGTTAGGATGCTGGTGTTTCTCATGTTACATCCTACACCAAGAGCTATTCCAAGGAAAAAAAAAAACACAAAACAATCTTTTAAGATGGTTCATTTGAATCTGTGCACTCTACCCACCTGGTGGTTATACAGTGAACTGTTACTTTAAAGAGTAGTTTAAACACCAGCCATGTTTGGGGCAGGCTGCTCTTGCAAAGAGAGCAGTACATATAACAGGAGTCTACTGTGTGTGAGATAAGGGGAAAATTCAGCTCACTGACTAGAGGTTTTAATGTGCAAACTCTAGGGAAATAATATATTGACTGTTCCGTGGCACGCAAGAAAATTGAAGAACCCTTTGCAGACGGAGTGCTTTGCAAAGGATTCTATCTGTTTCTCTTAAAACAAAATCTGTGGCAAGATGTTTGAAATCAGCAGGACGCTTAATGCTGCTTTGTTAAATAATGAGGTAATATTTTGTCACTTTTTTCTGGGCAGCATCTGTTTTTCCCCCCCTCTTCATTTTTTCCTGTGTGTTTATGAAGGATTCCTTTTTTTTTTCTTTCTTTCTTTCTTCTTCTTTTTTTTTCCCCTTCTCACTGAAGTCAAGGAAATACAATTCACGCTTCCATTTCTGTTCCTTCCTTTCCGTGCTTTTGGAGAATTTGGTTGTCTTTTTTTATTTGCAGTTTCAGCCGGCTGCTGTTTCCTAGCCCATTGTGCCACGTAAGGCTTCTCCACTGCGCGGAGTAGGTAGTTATTAACGCTGAATTGGCTTCTGGTACAGTCCATCTGGACTCTGTATGGGAAAGCTGTCTGCCGGCGACTGATGCTGAGATATCTGCAACCTTTGGGATGTGAGCATGGTGGCGAGGGGCTGACTGATAGGAGATTACTTCTTTTAAGGGAAATTGTTATTAATGAGTCAAGAAACTGCTCATTTATGGTAAGAAGGATACAGCGGCACTGGCAGCCCCACTGCTCTAGGATATCATTTTTAGGTTGCCTTTGCTGCTGGAGTGAGACAAGTTTCTTCCCGTGGTGGTGGTGGCTTGTGGTGGAAAAAAAAAAAATCATGCATGACTGGGAGACTCGCCTGCCTGATTCTTGCGATAATATATTGAGAATCTGTTGCTTTACAAATGTCATACCACTGATGTAGCGGTCAGCCCCTCACTCTGAAAGATGAATGGTACTATTGGAAATGCAATAATAAGGTTGACTTTTCCCAACAATAGGATTCTGCCTTTGTCTTTAGAGAAAAGGCCTCTGAGGACATTTGTGCGTTTGTTTGAGGATTCTGTTGAAAGACTTTAGAGTGGAGGTTTTTGGAGAAGTGATCGATGTACAAAGTGCATGGATTTTTTAGCCTAGCAAAACCAGCTAATGATTTATACTGTAATATACACTTACTATTTTGGAAAAGTGGCCAGAGTATCTTCTGATACACCTAATGTTAATTTATGGCTCACTAAGCGTGCTGATATTAGTATGGATGAGAGAAAAGGATTTTAAGAAATTCTGACTTTTATAAGCTCCAAAGAAATATACAGCAAATATTTTGTTCCCAGTGAGCTGTTTTTATTTGTGTGTTTGTCAGCATTGTGTTCATGTTTACTTTTCACAGTATCTTGATATTGGTGAAATTGCACTCAGAGTTTCTATTGTTGATTTAGGGCACCTGTACCTGCTCTGGGTACATATACTGAACTCCTTAGAGTGCATAACCTGTGCATTTGTCCTTCGTACACAATTCAAAGGATACTGTAGTACTATTGTGACTCGTAGGACTCTTTATACATTTGTTCAAGAAATTATTTTAAAAGTTTATGTAATTCAGTATTGTTCCACTTTATAGGATTATGGTTTTAACATTTCTACTTTTCAGTTTCATGTATTTTCATTTCTAATAGCTGAATTTATTTATATCCAAGTGTAATTGTTCATATTGTATGTATAACAGATATTGTTTTATGGTGTATCTGTATTTATAACATGTGTGTGTATATCTGTATATTTGTATCTGTGTGGTCTTGAAATAGTAGCTTGGAGAGAATAGTTTTAATTTTTAATGTAAAGGTTATTTCCTTTGATAATAATTTTTCACAGACCCATTTATTCTTGGACTTTGAAGCCCAGAGTGTAGCATGATTTTCGGCCTGGCCTGTATTTCCACATGGCTCTATCCCATCCTGTTGTCAACTACAGCCAAAGATTAAAAATTGTGTTAAACTATGACTTGAGTAATATTTGTTACTTCTGTGTATTTATTGAGGAACAAATTGACTAAATTATGAATTAAATAAATAGTGATAAAACTGCCTTTGGGGTAAACATAAAGCATAAACTTCTCAGATAAGCCACTTTAAAACCCAAAGTAGAACAACAACAAAAAAAATTATACTACTGAAGGCTTAGTAGCATAGAGGTTATGAAATGTATAAAATAGGCAGACAAACTGTATACATCACCACACATTATTTTAAGAGGCCAAAATAAAAAGACATCCTTGGAAGGAGAGAAACAAAATCATGTGTTCAGTTAAGATGAGCACTCTGCACTGGTTATGAAATGAGACTGTTGTCAAAAGTGTATTTTACCCTTCTGTGAAGCAGTACAGAAAGCAAAGAGAGAATGTGTTCCAGTAGATTTTTAAAAATTCAGATCATGCCCCCATCCAAGCTGAGAAATAAATTCATTTAAATAAATCATTCATCATTCTGTTTTGAAAAACTCAGGCAGAAGGCAGAAAGGTAGAGGGTGGCAGCTGACCCCCTTCACCCCCAGCTTTTTTTTTTTTTTTTCTGTTTATGAGGAAATAGTTTTCTGAAGGAAACTTGTATGAACCTAGTTCACAGAGCAAGCCCAATTCTTTTAAGACGCTGGCCATATTAGCTGCAGAAGGAGCATTACTTACTAAAAATCAGCAATATTGGGAAATAATAAAGTTAAAATGTAGATATATTTGCACATTAAAGTGCTTTTGTTGTATCTTTAAGCCCAGAGGCAGATCATTAAATATGCATTTCGCTAGAAAGCAACTGTCGAAAAAGATAAGGTGGTTGAAAACATTCTAGGAGGGAAAAGCCCTCCTCTGAGGGGTGGGGTGGTACAGCCCTCAGGACGAGGGCAAGGGAGAACACTCCCACTGTTAAGGTTTGTAAGCCGCCAGTGACCTGCAGTTGTTACGGTACTTTTGAACTGGGAGGAGGGAAAAGGTAAAAATACAAGTATGGCTGTTGTTGCTTCAGCCTGGCCTTAATTACCAGACACAAGAAGCAGTTCAGAAATCTGGTCTCTGTTGTTGTAGAGGTCACCAAATCATTAACATCGTCAATCTGGCAGTAGCTAATTTAAATAGCACCTGATGTTGCAACGCCTCCCTTCGTTTCCCCAGCCAATCAGATCCTGGCTTCGGCTGACAGATGGTCCCATAAATGGATGTAAAAAGGGGAAGCTTCGAGCCAATTTCAGCAAGGCTCTGTTCAGTTGTTCTTATCTACATCCTAGAATCGGGGGTTTCAGCTCACTGCTCCTTTTCTTTCTTTTTTTTTTTTTTCTCTCCCCCAACTCCCCCCATCAGATAATTGATTTACTTTACAATCATCCACGCTGTGTTTGTGGATCTTTAAAAATATATAACAATAGTCATTTAAAAATATATTCTGAAACCTTTGCAAATTTTAAGAGAAGAGTCGAAGCTCTGCGAGACCCAATATTTGCCAATAAGAATGGTTATGGTAGGTATGACTAGATTTATAATCTGTTGTTTGTGTTGCTGGAGGGAAGAAAAGCATCTCCACCTTGACCAGTCTTATGCTTGCACAAGAGTTTAGTTCTCTGCTGCTGTTTGGTTCCTACATTTACTATCTCTTTTGTGTAGAGAGTGCGGGTAGGTCCTTTTATTGAGAAGCAGTGGGGAAATAGATTTTCATTTTTAACAGGTCATTGTCAATTTTCCCTTCAACATAAAGGTGGGGGTGGAGAAGGGGAGGTGGGCTGAAATAATTGCTGGTTTGCTGAAAGAGGTTATATTACATGAGATAATAATGGCAAAAGAAGGATTTTCTTTTCTTAAGGGAAAGGGAGGTTTGTCTATGTGCCTGGGTTTTGTGGGGCTGGAGGTGGGTGCAGCCGGCTTAGGAATCTCTCCATTTCTGAGCTGGAAATTTAAACCTTGCGAGGCAGCTCCTGAATCCTGAATGTTGAGATGGGCAGTTGTGTTTCGGGGGACTGCGCAGTCAAAACGGCAAAGAGAGTGATTTATTTGGGCTTCAGTAAATGCTGCATCTTGTATTTCAAAGAGTTTCCTGTCATGACCTCATAAAAAAGAGGAGGCGGCTTGTATGTGTAGCGGTGCCTGGCGTGTTGAGTTGTTGCTTCCTTCTCTGGGCAGCAGCTCTGTTAGAAGGAATGTCAGCTTTTACATAACGTTCCTTTCCGCTTTTGACACACTGTGTGAGGGTCCATCTTCTTCTGATCACAGATGGAGTGGAATGGCTTGAAGATGGTAAGTGAAAAGAGGAAGGCAGCTTGGAGATTCCAGCCGTGTGTGTGTCTGTATGTGTGTGCATAAGGATGGTGGACTGTGCATTGTAAATCACTGTGCAGATCGTTTGTGTATGTGTGTGTTTGTTAGTATTTCTCTTTTCTGAAAACCAGAATCCATCTCCAAGTGTGATGGCACTGCATGCACACAAGGAACACACACTGTCTCTTCCATCAAACTCACATTTTAGCCAAGGAAGGCTGGTGTCTTTTTTGACAATCACAGTGTCACCATCACTGTTGGCTGGCGTGTCCACTGCCTCTGTGAGCTTTCAATGGAATTGCACGACTGTTAAAGTTAAAGGCACATTTCTTTTTCCGTCTCCTGCTCGGAGTGATGGGGAAGGCTGGGAATGAGGGGTGGAGGAGATGAGGTGCAGTACCAGCAGATGCAATTGTGGAACAGGACTTTTGGATGTGGAAGGGGAAGTGGAAAACCTTTCTGCCAAAGTAGTAGATCTATTTTTAGTATCATCTTTTTCTGAAAAAAAAAAAAAAAAAAGCAGGGAAACTCCTTGAGTCCCGCTCCTGTCGCCTGATGTTGACCCTGAAGATATGGCACAAAATGGCACAATCAGATGCCACGGGTGCCCACTTTGACTTTGAATTTCACTAGCAATAGCTTTCACGGGATTTCAAAGCTGGTATGGGGGAAGGCTGTAAATTCATATCAATCTCACTTATTTTTTGCTAGAAAAGCCTGGGGAGGACTTTTCACTCTGCATAGATGTTATAACAAAGCTGTGGTCTTTTTCCCATTCTTAGCGGATTGCCTTTGTCTGGCTGCTTGTTTTGATGGGTGTAAAACAAATAAGATTAGACCGAGCAGCCCAACTGAAAGCGATAGCTGGGAGGAAAACCCAATGAAAGGTTGCCGGGGAAACGAACAGAGGAAAAGCCGAGTAGGGAGCAGGTGGCTATCATGAGAACACACTGCAAACAGTGTAAAAAAAGGAGGGGGGGGGACAGGACCTCGATTATCTTTGCTGTTCTTTGTGGCCGGCCCAACTTTAATTATTCTTTATAAATAGGTGTTAATTACATTTCTAACTCTGGTTTACAGTGATTTTTAGAAATCTATTTTTAAGCATCTGTTCTGTCTCCCCTGGCTTTTTTTTTTTTTTTTTTTTTTTTGGTTTAAAGAGAGAGAGAAGGAGTGGGGGAAGGGAGGGTAGGGAATCTTGCTTTTTTTTCCCTCTCTGCCTCTCTGTCTTTCCCCCTTTTCCCTGCTGTGAAATTGTATGTGCGAAAAATCGCAAGGAATCCTGTGAGGCCATTTGAAAAAAATGTAAATTATATTGAATGAAGTTGACAGAAGCATAATAGTGAACTCCCACGGCTGATACGTTCTGCAAATGATTTCTTCGAAATTTCCAGCAAAATATCCATAGGAGAAATATAGGTAGAATAGATTTACCCTAAGCAATGATTTTGTGCTAGGCAATATTGGTGTTTTTACTACATCAGATATTGATACTACAGTTCCAGGGAGTTCACTGTATCTCTTATTTCATATCCCGAGTAGAAATTACTTTTTTAAAATAATACATGAAAAGCTATATTCTAGTCTACTACTTCACCTTCATCTCTATGCCTCCAGCCGCAGGATCCATCAGGCTGTATCCTTGCAACTACTGCCTTCCATTTGGCATTTGGTCCTAGTCCTGGTCTTGGCATAAACTGAGTGAAAAGCTGATTTTTTTCCAGCGTCTCTGAACGTCTGGGACCCATGCGTGCACTGGGTGATAGGCATCTCTCGCTTTTTCTCTCTCAAAGTGTGCTTTACTAGTGGTCTCTTTCTCATGATGGTGGGTACCAAAAGGACTGAAAGATATATTACTTAGGTTAATAGAAGGTATCATAAAAACAACTGAAAGTATGATCTATTATGGTTTCTTCCAGAGAGATAAATTAGGTACATGATAATTTTAAGCCCAAGAAAGAGAGATTAAAAGGCACTGAAATGTGTTAAAAGGTTGGGAAATATAACTGGCTGTATTGAAAGTACTCTTAATTTTACTCTCTCCAATGCAAATCTCCGCACCACCACCCTCCACCCCGATTCTTTCGTCCTTGCAGATGCTTATGTTTTATCTTCTTATTGGGGGATTTTTAAAATTTTTTTGACTGTCAAGGTAATAATAAATAAACTTATATTTTTTTTTGTCATACACTTAAACCTTCCTCTCATATCATGAATGTGTAACTATATGTCGCTATTAAAAATAGAATAGTTTTCTGATTATCTCGAATGTATTTTTTCTGAGAATTTTTTGGTATGTTTTAGTTAGGGGGAAAATAATTTCTGTAGGAAATGTCACCTTGGCTTGGGTTGTAAAAAAGACACGTGGTTCTACTGCTGACCTTCTTTGCGTCTTTGTCTTAAAAATATTAATACATACTACCTGCATGTGGAGGTGTGTCTTTATGGAAACACAAGGCTGAGTGTGCATTTATTAAGAAATGAAAATCTGATTGGGAATATTTCTGCAAAAAACACCTGACTACATCACAGTTTTAGTAATCAGAATGTTCATGTATCTTATTGTAAAATAATGCTTAAATAATTTAGTATTTAAATTTTTGAATGTAGATGGGTAAACAGCTGGAAAATCTCTTTGAAAATCATTGATTTATAGGACAATGTTAATATCTCATTAAAAAACTAGCAAGCAACTTAACCATTCATTTGTGACCTCAGTTCCATTCATTCCTAACTGCCATTCCTTCAAGTCATCCTCCTGACCAGATATAGATGAGTTTGCTTCTGTTTGATAGTTTTCCAAAGCCCTAAAACTTTTTTATCTTCCTGTAGCCTTTCCTTGGTCCTTTGAATAGTCAAGGATTTTATTATGATAGGAAGACCATATCGTTGTGAGGTAATAACAATAGAATATTTTTTAAAGAAAGAGAAAGAAAATGGGCTACACAGTTTAGTATTAAAACTCCGTCTTGAAATAGAGTTTGAGACAGGTTAGACTTCAAATATTTTAAACTTAGCATTTCTATTGGGGATAATCTATTTAAATTTTTAAATCTGGAAATAATTGCATGAATAGTGCTCTGTGTGTGTGTGTGTTTAATACCTCTAAAAGAATTTATAAGTGAATCAAGGTGTTTTACTCAAGTAAGGGTTACCATGAACAATAAAAGGGTTTCTTCAGGGCAGGTCTTTTTCTTTGGTTTGATTTCTTCCCTTTGCTCTTATTTCCTTGTTGTGGGTGGGTTCTCTTCCTATATGTAGACCAAAAACTATTCCTTCCATGAGGAGATATGTTGATATGCTGCTCCAGTTAGCCCTTGGTATCTTAATGCCTTATTTTAATTAAGAAAAAGCTAAAACAAATTATCAGTGTGTACTGCGAGTAAGAAATGGCGGTCTTGATAGAGGTCACTGTACATAGACAGAAGTACTTTGGCCTTGACAAATTTCTCCATCAGTTTCAATGATCTGTGGCCACTAGGCACTTAATTTATATGCCTGGACACTTAATATGTACATTTGTTGGCGAGCTGGCCAACGGATTCTAGACACGTGAGTATGCGCTGGCAAATGCTGCAATGCAGTATTTTTTCCCAATGTCATTGAGAATTTTGGGGGATTGAAGAGACATAAACGGTCCTAAGCTTTTATCTTACTGTTTTCCAGTCGACGGGCCATATTGCATAGAATGGGCCAATTCCCCTTTTGAAAGTGAAGTCAACATTTTATTGCCCACTATCCATCTCCCATCCATTTGATAGATTCTGTGTGTGTGAGCAAGAAGGATTGTGTGTGTGTGTGTATGTGTGTGTATATCAATGTAAGCATTTGTGTTTCTGGAATCCTGCACCTGTCTTAGGCTTTCCTTATTTGGTATTACCAACTGTGTATACATACTTGCAAATATATGTGCATCTAAAAATGGAAAGAAAACCAAACTGGGCCGTCTTCCCATAAAAAGTGGCTTCTCTTCCTCACAAACTCCAAGAGTTTTCTTATTAGAAAAATACAAAAATTCATCCAAAAGACCTATCTAAACCCCTTGGACCATTAGTAACCAAACACCTTTCTTTAGTTGTGGTTTGAGAAACCATATATGTGCAGATTCATAACAATATTTGTACACTAGATGCTGCCCTTTCAACCAAGCGTTTGGGTTCAAGTTAAAATATACGTGTATATGAAAGCAGAATTGTGTTTTCTTTGGGAGCATTTGCACCTAATCTTTAACCATTGGTAAAAACGAGGAGGAGGTCAGGTGGCTTCTTGTGCTTCATTTTGTGAAGTGTGTGTGTGTGTTTTAGGAACTTCCTTATATTTTTTAAATCTCAGTGTATTTTAGGGGTAGAGAGCTTTTATAGGTAAGCAGCTTTCTAAGGGTAAAAGGAAAGGTGATCTGTGGGTAGCTGGAAGTTATCACAAGCAGTAATTGTCATAAATTAGCCTTCTAGAGGTGGAAGGAAAAACGAAAGCTGGAAGACAAGAGTAGAGAGGGGTACCAACATGGATCTGAACCTTGCCGACATAAGAGATAATGAGTGATAAATCTGAACTGGTGCAGTGCAGGATGCCGGATAATTTCTCAGAACCTTGACTTTGCAGGTTCATTACTTCTTTGCTTGCTTGTTCACACCTTTAATTATATCCAGTTTGGGATGCTAGCTGGGGGCACCGAAGATGAGCCATTTTGTTTGTTGTTTACTTCATTAAGCATTCAGGCAGTGTGCTCACAATAGCTTTGGAGCATCAGCAATAGGAATCAAGCACTTTGGAAATGGAATTGTTACAAAAGAACAAAAAATGAGAAAGCAATCAGTCAGCTAGCTTGCTTTAGATGTTCACATCCACTCTGCCTAATGGTAATATTTATGCTATTCCTTGTACATTCATTAAGAAATCACTTATGCAGTGTCAGTGCTCTGAATAGGCGATGGCTCTCTCTCTCTCCCTCTCTCTCCCCTCCCCATCTCTCTATCTCTATCTCTCCCCATGCCCTCTCCCTACTCCTGAGATTTTTACCTTTTGATGGACCATTTTAGCACTGGCCATTTTTGCTTTGGGGAAGAGCATTATTCAGATCTTCATTGTATCAAACACCAGAAATATTTTCCCCTCTAATGTGGATCCCCGCCCCCTGCAAGGATCAAGAAAGATTGAATGCTGAAAAAAGAATTCTTAAATAAATTTTGGTCGAAAAAGCAGTGAAAATGTTGAAGAAATAGGGTCAGAGTAATTGTTGTAGTTGCATTTTTGTCTTTTGTTGTTTTAGGAAAGCCTTATTTTTAACCGCAAAAGTAAAATGCAAAACTAGCAGATTTGATTTTTTTTTAATGGACAAAAATTACAAGTCATAGGTTTCTCCTGAAAATAACTTTCTCTGGACTCTAGGTTTGAAAGTTACTTTTAAAATTGAATTTCATTTCTTAATTACTCATTTTAAAGCTATAAAATATACTAATTCATGAGGATTTTTTTCTGTAAGAGGTTTAGTTCCCTTTTTAAGATATGAGGAAGCAGAGAAACAATTCCAATCAAAATGGTGAATTCTAAAAAACACACCACAGTGTAGAGGTTGCTTCTGTTTTGCACTTTGTGGCTTTGAATCCACTCCTGCTCATTCCGAGTTAGTTACCTTCTATTGTCTGCTCTCTTGGAACAACTCACCCTTGATGTTATTTTGCCAACTGTATTCATAGTCGAGGCTGGCTGCCATTTGTTGTTGGATGAAGAAATATTTGTTGAAGACTTACTATGTGCATTTTTTTTGAAATGTGAAACTGAAAGTCACCATTTCTTCTGACACTGATCAAAATATATTTTACAGACTAAATCTCTGTGACTTCGGGATAAATGGGAGTGAGGGATATTCAGGTTGGATGTCATTCAATGAGGTTTATGTCAAATTTTGGGAAAAGATCTGCTGAAACATTCAAGTACATAAATGTTTTTCCTTTTGTATTTTAAGAGTCTGTGCATGACTCTAGAAGATAAAAATAAAAACTCTTCTGGACATTTTTGTCTATAAGCTTCCATGTATCCAGATGTTCACTCTCAGGAAAAGGTAAAGTTTGGACAGCTGGAAGGAACTTGTCTATCTGCTATAACTCGACTAGATAATGTATTAATTTTGCAAAAATAAGAAGGCCTTGCTTCTGACACGGATGATTCTCTGAATACGTTTTCTCATGTTACTCTCCAGGGACGATTTGAGAAGATGGTTACCTCCTTGGCATACCACTATGCAAAATTTTTTTTAAGTTATATAGAAGTATAGCTGATGTCACCCCTGTGTAGACTTTACGTTTGCTAGTAAAAGAGTTACTTTGTCATGTACACCTAGATACTATGTGCAGTGTGTGTATATGTGTGTGTTTGTGTTCGTGTGTGTGTGGTAGGGATAGACAGCCATGACCCTCAGTGTGTCCTGTGAAGTATCAGTAATGGCTTTTCAAGTAGCCTGTGTTTTCCTCAGCTGCCAGTCTAAACCCTTTAGAGTTTTGCTTTCTAATTTGTACATGAAAAATAACAGGCTGAGTTGAACTTTTTTTCTAGTGCCCCCTTTGAAGATGCAGCAGTAGTAAATACAGCTTTAATGATAAACTTTAGCTCTAAGTGCTATTTAAAAGTCTGTAGTGGAAAGCCTGAGAACTTGCAATCTTTACTAATGAAACTTTCATTAGGAAAGGACTCACTTAAAATGGAGTAAATGACTAAGTCCTGTAATTTGTGATTTTGACCAAATTTGACTCATCGTTTCTTATGTTACTTTTTGTAATGCAGCCAGCCACACATCTAAAATTCTGGATATTGTACATGTCTTCAATATTCATTATCTCTGTTAATGCACTGGGTACAGACAGTACAATTCCCATAAGTCCAGATTCTTACTGTAACACTAAAACAAAAGTGATATTTATAAATAATATTGGGAAAGTTGTCCTCATAGTAACCGTTCCCCGAAGGAAGCTTTACATAAATGTGCATTTATTATTCACGATATTAAAAGGGAATCCTTAGCTTTTACTTTTTTAATTTGGGCTAAAATATGTAAATTGGTTTTATTTTGAAGTTGCTCTGTTTTAGGTGGCTTTGGGGGAGGATAACTTTCTAGCTTGATTATATTTTAATCGTCTCTGTGGTAGAAAAGGTTCCAGGCCTGAAATCAACCTGGTTATTGAGATTAGAAACCAGAGGGCCAGTGTGCAGATGAGGCTACAAACTTATTACATTGACTTGGGCACATGTAGGAAAATTAGATTTGTTTCTAACTAGATACCACCCTTCCCATGTCTTTGTTAGCAGGGCCAGCTCAGATGCCGTGGAACCATGAGTCTGCCTCAGACTGCGAGGACCTTCACAGGGCATCTGTACTGGCAAGCCTCTGCAAAGAGTGCTCTGTCTTAGGAAACCAGGATGTGCAAAGAACTTCAGAGTCAGATGGACTTGGTTAGAATCCTGGCTTCTCCAATTAGTAATAGGGTGATCTTGGATGAGATACCTAAACTTTCTGGGCCTCAGTTTCCTCATTTTTAAGATGGGAATGATAATGGCTAACTCAAGGGAGGTTCAGTGAGGATCAGATGAGAAAGTATTAGAAGGCAGTCATCATACACAGGATGTAAAGATGCGTAGAGGACATTCATGCCCTTTCAGTCTGTAGTCATTCTATCCATGCCAGATGTCCTGGAAAGGAGTAATATTGCATGCTATGCGCACAGTCTCCTTCCTCTCCATGGAACTCATGAGGATGGAGGTTTTGTTTGACACACATTGCTTTTTAAACATAGACAGGCCCTCAGTTCTTCCCTGGAGTTGTGTGGTTTTATTAAGTTTTCTGTATTGTCCTAGGCTTTTGCCTAGGTATGGCCATGATCACCTTTGGAATTAGAATTAACTTGGGGTTTGTCATTAGAAAAAAGGTGAATATAAAATTAATTCTAGTTGAAGCAGTTTTTTTCCATTTCATGAAAGAGTGTGTTTAGGAACTTCAGAATTCAGCCATAAAGAAAACAAAAGGAAGTTGATGGTTGGATAGCATCACTGACTCGATGGACATGGGTTTGGGTGGACTCCGGGAGTTGGTGATGGACAGGGAGGCCTGGCGTGCTGCGGTTCCTGGGGTTGCAAAGAGTCGGACACAACTGAGCGACTTAACTGAACTGAACTGAAGGTTAACTGATATGGTCTCGTCTTTGATGTCTGTGATAGATAGATAGAGTGAGTTATTTGACTTTGGCCCAGAAACCGACTTACTTTAGACCTATTTTTTCCCTTTATCACATCAGCTTTTCTTCCCTCTATCCCTCTTGTTTCCCCAACAGACTCAGTTTTGAAGTTCTATTTCTCAAGGAGTTGGGAAGAGGTTGAGGCAGAAAGCAGTTTAATGAGATTTTTCTAACTTGCCATCAGTTTTTCTCCTGCTTGGTGAGGCAGGATGATGGATGACTTTGGCAGTATAAACAGCTCTAGAAGTGATCAGATTGACTGAGAGGTGTGGGAGGTGGGAGTGGAATGCTGGCCCTCAATTAATAGCCTCCCATTTGAAGGAAGAAAAGAGAAAGGGGGGAAATCACCCCAAAGGTCTTGACATAGGTGTTGATCACACACATGTGGGAAGGGGTAGTGGGTGTCAGGACTGGTGTTAGGCCAAGCCTAATTTTATACCTTTTCCCAAGGCTCTGAAGCAAGAAATAAATAGGCATATAAAATAAATTCACGAATTGTTTTCAATTGGGACCTGTTGCTGTCACCAGTGAGGGTGAAGAAATAACACATGTAGTCCCTTCAGGGGATTCAAGAATTAAAATGGAAACATATCTTTAGAATACTGTTTTAATATCATGGATTTTGAATTCCACTCTATATAATCATAGCAAGGATGTGAAGGGAGTAATTTTCTTTCCTTCAATTTAACACTTAAAACTAGGGGAAGGGATTATAAATTGATCTGATCCCCCAAGTGCCATTTTGCAGGCCCTATGTTTTTATGAGAAAGATCCTTTACTGTAAAACAGACAACTGAACTTTTCTCTTTCTACATGTATACTATCTCAAGGCTTCACCAAGTTTCATCAGAGGATTTTGTAAGCAGCCTTATATGTGGAATGCAAACTCTCTGGAAGAATTTGGTCAATTTTTAGATTGTGTTTATATGGTGTAAATATATCAGTGAAAGAAAGGGGCTTAAATTTGAAGAAGGTAAACTAGAAGATGTTTCTGCATATTTGGTCCTAGAAAAATCTCATACCTAGTAATCAAAGACCAAAACGAGATGTTTAGGTAAAGGATTTGAACAGGTGAGTGAACAGGGGAGGGGCAGGTGGATATTCTTAGGATCTCCTTCCCAGATAAGTGTTTACATTATTTTAAAATGACACATATTTAAGCCTGTATATGTTTGCATTATTTAAAAATGATACATATTTAAGCCTATACTTGAACCTCAATTCCTTCTTGCTTTATACCTCTGGCTTAAGGTTATCTGCAAGAAGGAAAAAAAAAAGACTTCTAGCTTAAAAGAGCTTTTAAGGACTCTTGAACAGGTGAACTTTGGAGACATGGGCTTGTATTTGATATAATGTTAATGGTACTGTTCCTGAACTGTCAGTTGTTCAGGAATAGAGGAGGAAGTTTACATTTCTAGAACTTCAGCTGTTCCCAGTCCAGTTCTGCTGTAATGGATCTGTGACCATGGAGATCATTTCTCGTATTCACTTAACATTGTAGGATAATTTTAACCCTGTGTTGGCAGTACAATCTCTTTAATGTAATTAAAGAAGGGACCATTGGCCCCTTTTTATAGAAAAATAAAGCTCAACTGCCTGCCTTAGGTTACGTGTTTAGCAACACCAGAAGTCCTAGATCCAGAGTGTTTGAGAATACATCCAACTTGACTTCTCAGGAAGCGAGGGGAAACAATTCCTTTTCCAGATCAAGTTATTCTATATGGAATCAGCAAACACAATTGTGTGTCTGTTGCATATAAACTACACTGTCGGTGCCTCCTGGGATGTCACAGTATTTAAAACATACTCTAATATAGTAGATAAGGATTATGACAGAATGTGCAAATTGTCTCAGCAGAGGAGGTACAATGTACAGAAGAGGGAGACATTCACTGTTGCAGGAAGGAGACACGGCTTCATGGAGGAAATGCCATTTGAGTGGGGTCAGGAAAGATGGATAGACAGAAAAATTAGGAGAAAGGGGAATCACAGATGGAGGAAATAGTATAAGTAAAAACACAGAGGTGGGAACTTATTTATGGAATAAATAGTTTGGCATGAGTGCAGCATTTGTTGTTGTTCAGTTGCTAAATCGTGTCTGATTCTTTACAACCCCATGGATTGCAGCACACCAGGCTCCTCTATCCTCTGCTATCTCCGGGAGCTTGCTCAAATTCATGTCCATTGAGTCAGTGATGCTATCTCTCTCATTCTCTGCCATCCTCTTCTCCTTTTGCCTTCAATCTTTTTCAGCATTTGAGTCTTTCCCAATGAATCAGCTCTTCGTATCAGGTGACCAAAGTATTGAAGCTTCAGCTGCAGCAACAGTCCTTCCAATGAATATTCAGGGTTGATTTCTTTTAGGATTGACTAGTTTGATCTCCTTGCAGTCCAGGGGACTCTCAAGAGTCTTCTCCAGTACCACAGTTCAAAAGCATCAATTCTTCAGCGTTCTGCCTTCTTTATGGTCCAGCTCTCACATCTGTACATGACTACTAGAAAAAACCATAGCTTTGACTATACAGACCTTTGTCGGCAAAGCGATGTCTCTGCTTTAATACGCTGTCTAGGTTTGTCACAGCTTTCCTTCCAAGGAGCAAGCGTCTTTTAATTTCATGGCTGCAGTCACCGTCTGCAGTGATTTTAGAGCCCGAGAAAATAAAATCTGTCACTGAGTGCAGCATAGGATGTGTAAAGATAAAGCTAGAGAGACGGGTAAAAGCTATGGTTTAAGGTGATTTGGGTGTTTTGTCTTGGTTTTGGCTTTATTTGAATCAGTAGCTAAGAAACGTCTTAGATCAGAGGACTAGAGTTTCCTGATGGTTTTGCAGGGGGTCAAGACCTATCTTTATTGAGTCATGATTTCTCAGAAGTTGAAGTCATCATGAAGATGCTTCTAAATTAAATATTGTTTGTTGAGAGGGTGTCAACATTGAAGCACTCTTCTGGTTATGGTGTGATGTTATAATGCTGCTGCTCATCAGCGGAGTCCTACTGAGGATTGCTTTTAGGGTTACAATGGCAAAGAGCGGTAGAAGGGAAAGTACTGACTTTATTTCAGATCATACAGAAATGTGCCATTAGAGGAGTTCACTGCATTCTCTCATCTACTGGTACTGGTGCTCATTTTGTGAGATGGGTGGCCAGAGAGAGGATGGTGGTAGTTTGGGAATAAGATAATTTCCTCCAGAATATAAAAGTACCCACTTCAGACTTTCAAGTGCATGTACTGAGACATGCTTGTCTCCTCTGGTAGTCTGGAAGCCCTAGGGGGCAGAGATCATGTCAAAGGTCTCTTACTTCAATGTTGGGTACACGGTAGGCACAATAAATGTTTATGGAATTGTTATCATAATCTTTTTAAACAGCTTGATTTACAAAGTTAGAAAACTTGTGAATCTTGGGTCTGTCCTCAGTTTGTGGGTCTATTTAGTCCAAATCACCTAACCTTTCTGAGTTTCAGTTTTTTAATTTGTAAAATAGAATTTACTACAGCTTCATAGCTTGATGGGAAGATCAGTTAAACTATATCCTTAATATGCTTGAACAGACAAGATAAAAATATTAGCTAAATTACTAAGTTCTAGTTTGCCTAAAGTTGTTTTACTGAGTCTTGACCAGAATTTAAAAAAATTAAAATAGTAAATGAAATAGAAAATTTCAGTTGCTGGTACTTAGTAAGGGTATTATTTCGTGAAACTTTTGTTTTAGTTACTGATGTTCTGAGTTGCAATATGAAGTTGCTGTGTTCAATATATTTCCAGCTTGTTTTTACTTTGTTAGATTGTGGTTAGTAAAGTTTGAAAAACACTGTTCTAGATGACAATGAGCTCTGAATTATCCAAAGGGAAAAAACTAGACAACTTTTTCCAGAGCTGTGCAATGCAAGTTCTCTAGTATCTTCCAAATTATTAAAGAAAGGACAACTTCTGATTATTTTAGATTTAAAGTAGAACATTATATCCTAAATCTTTGAAAATTAATATCTACCCAATATATGTTGGTGCTCTGTATTAATTACAGTATTTGTTAACTAGCAAATCTCATTCCTTGGTTGAGCTCTTTTACCTGAACCTGCAAAGTAATAATAATAATGAAAATAGTAAGTAGTGGAGGTGAGTTAGATGTAGGACTAGAAATAATGCAATTAGCTTTCACTAGTTGAGCTCTATGACACAGACACTGCGTCTTACAGACAGCATCTCTTTTAATCCTTAAAACAGCCTTAAATGGTAAATATTACTTTTCCTGTTTTATGGATGAGCTAACTGAGATTTTGGAAGATAAAGTTGATAGTCAATAATTGTTTGGGCAAGGATTTGTTTTGAACCCAGGTCTGTCAATTTTGTCTATTTCCAGAACGAAATTTTAAAGAACTATTCAATTTCATGAAGTTGTAGTAAGATGCCTACTGTGTGTTAGCACAGTACTCCTCTACAAGGACAGGTGGGTCAGTTGGTCTTTACCCTCGAGTGCTTACTACATGTGCTTGAGATTTTTCTGTGCATGAAAGTAAGTAAAATGTGATTTAATCATAAGAGGACAGACATAAAGACTCTCATACTAAATATTTTATTTTTGCAAGTACTCAATAAAGTGCCTGGCACATAGTTGTTATTTGCTATTGTTGTTCAATTGCCAAGTCATCTCTGAGTCTTTTGTGACCCCATGGATTGTAGCCCCCCAGGCTCCTTGGTCCATGGGATTTCCCAGGCAAGAATACTGGGGTGGGTTGCCATTTCCTTCTCCAGGGAATCTTCTCGACCCAGGGATCAAACTCATGTGTCCTGCATTGGCAGGCGAATTCTTTTACCACTGAGCCACCAAGGAAGTCCCTGGCACATAGTAGGTATTCAATAAAGATGCACTAAACTGAATTGAAATTGGATTAATTCTTCCCTGATGACTGGGGAGAGAATGGGACAGTACTGGAGAAACTTTGTGCTAAAGAGTGTCTTTACATACAGTGTGGCAGGTGTATCTCTCCTAAAGCCACTGAAACTCCTGGAATGGCAGCATGGAAAAGCCCACCAAAGTTCAAGAATTCGAATTATAAACTTCAAGTTTCATTCAGGCAGAGAGAACCTTTCCCATTTTAGAATGAAATAAAAATCTGTGACAGAGACATTTGGAAAATGATAAATGGAGGGCGGGGTTCCTTAGAATTAAAAATAGCATTAATTATTATTGTTGTTATTTTTACTATACCACTTACTAACCTTATAACCTCAAGCAAGTCACATTACCTCTCTGAACCTCAGTTTCCAAATTTGTAAAATATTTATCCCTCTGAGTGTTGTAAGGATTAAATAGATCCACTTGATAAATATTTACTAAGCACTTGGTGGTCTCTGAGAATTTATTATAATAAAGGAGACATAGCCCTCTGCCCTCAAAGAACTGAGTGTTTGGTGAAAGTGCTGTGAGAGTAGGATTCAGATTCCTACCACATGAACAGGCCACCACTGAAAAAATGCAACACCCTGCAGTCTGCTTTGGGGCATGCCTGTTATGGTCATGCATGCCTCATTTGCATCGTTAGAAGTTCAGGTTTATTGAGGGTGCTATGATAGTCGAAGAATTGATGCTTTTGAACTGTGGTGTTGGAGAAGACTCTTGAGAGTCCCTTGGACTGCAAGGAAATCCAACCAGTTCATCCTAAAGGAAATCAGTCCTGAATATTCATTGGAAGGACTGATGTTGAAGCTGAAACTCCAATACTTTGGCCACCTGATGCGAAGAGTTGACCCATTTGAAGAGACCCCTGATCCTGAGAAAGATTGAAGGCGGGAGGAGAAGGGGACAACAGAGGATGAGATGGTTGGATGGCATCACCAACTCAATGGGCATGAGTTTGAATAAACTCCAGGAGTTGGTGATGGACAGGGAGGCCTGATGTGCTGCAGTCCATGGGGTCACAAAGAGTCAGACACGATTGAGCAACGGAACTAAACTGATGACAGTCATCTTCTTAGCCCCTCCTCCCTTTGGGACCCAGCCATGCCCATTGTTACAATGTTACCTTATGTAGTTGTCACTCAATGGATCCAGCCTAATTCAGCAAATATTTGTCAAGTTGGTTGGGTACTGTACTGGGGAAGAGAGGGTAACATTTGCTGAACAGAGTTGAGTTTAAAACAACTTTGGAGCACGAAGGGGGAACATTATCATGAGGTGATGATAAACTACCCTAGTGCTAAAAGTTCCTGTGATCTGTTCAGGAAGAAAATAGGGTCCCAAAGAAAATATGGCAGCAAGCCTAACAAAAATAATATATTCTTTCTCTTTCTTGGTGCTGTTTTGTTCATATTTCATGGGGAACCACTGTATTGCTACAGGCACAGAAGTTGAGATGAGATCACAGAGATGGCTACCAAATAGATTTGTGGCTTAGGACCAAAGCCTACCACCTTCACCAGACCCAGGAGATCCTCCATGGGAAGGCCTTGCCCACCTTTCCAGAGTCAAGTCCTGCACCTCTCTGCCTTCCACTCATTCTACACTGTGGAACTGCACTCTGCTATGCTGTTCTTATGCCCAAACAGATCCCTGGGTCTCAAACATCCTCTGCTTTTTTTCGCCTGACTTCCTGAGACAATTTGGAGGTGATTTCTCACTCAGCAAAGATTGTCTGTGTGATGCCGGGTTAGAGCCTCCTCTGTGAGCACTGCCAGCATCCGTCCATCATTGATCTTCCACATGGCATAATCAGTTGCTGATTTGTCCATTTCATGACCACCTCAACACTTAAGACTGGGTTTATCTCTATATCTGGCTCAGTAGGTGCTCATTAATTAATTGTTAATTGAATGATGTAGTTGGATGTCTGTTAGATTGTCCATAAAAGGTTCTTAACTGATGGCCTATTAAACTGTAGCCTATGAGAGAGATGTTGGCCCCAAAGCCCCATAATCGCTGACTGATTTTGAAACTCCTGTTGCTCACCAACCACAGTTCTATAACTTTAAGTTGAAGATTTTGAGTATTCTGTTTACATGAAACTTCTCCTGATTACCATGACTCATCTATGATTCCTCAATAATTCTTCTTTCTTCTAGACTCCTTATGTCACTTGCTCTTTGTACCACACAGTTAACGATGCATCACAGTGATAGTGGCCCTTTATAGTGTAGTGTCAGACTTAGCAAAAAGAACTTTGCTTAGGTTATCTCATTAAACCTCACAGCAACTCTAGAAAGCAGGTATTTTTATTCCCGTTTTGAAGAAAGAGCACCAAATAGCTTATATAACTCACATAAGGTCACATGGGTAAGAAATGTCAGATTTGGAATTCCAAGCCTGGTCTGTTTGATTTCAAAGCCCATGTTCTGTCTCCCGTTATCTGTTCAGTTCAGTTCAGTCGCTCAGTTGTGTCCAACTCTTTGCGACCCCATGAATCGCAGCACGCCAGGCCTCCCTGTCCATCACTGTCTCCGAGAGTTCACTCAAACTCAAGTCCATCGAGTTGGTGATGCCATCCAGCCATCTCATCCTCTGTCATGCCCTTCTCCTCCTGCCCCCAATCCCTCCTAGCATCAGAGTCTTTTCCAATGAGTCAACTCTTCACATGAGGTGGCCAAAGTGCTGGAGCTTCAGCTTTAGCATCATTCCTTCCAAGGAACACCCAGGGCTGATCTTCTTCAGAATGGACTAGTTGGATCTCCTTGCAGTCCAAGGGGCTCTCAAGAGTCTTCTCCAACACCACAGTTCAAAAGCATCAATTCTTCGGTGCTCAGCCTTCTTCACAGTCCAACTCTCATATCCATACATGACCACAGGAAAAACCATAGCCTTGACTAGACGGACCTTTGTTGGCAAAGTAATGTCTCTGCTTTTCAATATGCTGTCTACGTTGGTCATGACTTTCCTTCCAAGGAGCAAGCGTCTTTTAATTTCATGTCTGCAATCACCATCTACAGTGATTTTGGAGCCCAAAAAAATAAAATCTGACACTGTTTCCACTGTTTCCCCATCTATTTCCCATGAAGTGATGGGACCAGACGCCATGATCTTCGTTTTCTGAATGTTGAGCTTTAAGCCAACTTTTTCACTCTCCTCTTTCACTTTCATCAAGAGGCTTTTTAGTTCCTCTTCACTTTCTGCCATAAGGGTGGTGTCATCTGCATATCTGAGGTTATTGATATTTCTCCTGGCAATCGTGATTCCAGCTTGTGCTTCTTCCAGTCCAGCGTTTCTCATGATAAAAGTTAACTCTGCATATAAGTTAAATAAGCAGGGTGACAATATACAGCCTTGACATACTCCTTTACCTATTTGGAACCAGTCTGTTGTTCCATGTTGCTTCCTGACCTGCATATAGGTTTCTCAAGAGGCAGGTCAGGTGATCTGGTATTCCCATCTCTTTCAGGATTTTCCACAGTTTATTGTGATCCACACAGTCAAAGGCTTTGGCATAGTCAAGAAAGCAGAAATAGATGTTTTTCTGGAACTCTCTTGCTTTCTCCATGATCCAGCAGATGTTGGCAATTTGATCTGTGGTTCCTCTGCCTTTTCTAAAACCAGCTGGAACATCAGGAAGTTCATGGTTCACGTATTGCTGAAGCCTGGCTTGGAGAATTTTGAGCATTACTTTACTAGTGTGTGAGATGAGTGCAATTGTGTGGTAGTTTGAGCATTCTTTGGAATTGGAATGAAAACTGACCTTTTCCAGTCCTGTGGCCACTGCTGAGTTTTCCAAATTGCTGGCATATTGAGTGCAGCACTTTCACAGCATCATCTTTCAGGATTTGAAATAGCTCAACTGGAATTGCTCAACAAAGCAATTTGAGCTCAACAAAGCTCAACACTAGCTTTGTTCGTAGTGATGCTTTCTAAGGCCCACTTGACTTCACATTCCAGGATGTCTGGCTCTAGATGAGTGATCACACCATTGTGATTATCTTGGTCATGAAGCTCTTTTTTGTACAGTTCTTCTGTGTATTCTTGCCACCTCTTCTTAATATCTTCTGCTTCTGTTAGGTCCATACCATTTCTGTCCTTTATCAAGCCCATCTTTGCATGAAATGTTCCCTTGGTATCTCTAATTTTCTTGAAGAGATCTCTAGTCTTTCCCATTCTGTTATTTTCCTCTATTTCTTTGCATTGATCACTGAGGAAGGCTTTCTTATCTCTTCTTGCTATTCTTTGGAACTCTGCATTCAGATGCTTATATCTTTCCTTTTCTCCTTTGCTTTTTGCTTCTCTTCTTTTCACAGCTATTTGTAAGGCCTCCCCAGACAGCCATTTTGCTTTTTTATATTTCTTTTCCATGGGGATGGTCTTGATCCCTGTCTCCTGTACAATGTCACGAACCTCCGCCATAGTTCATCAGGCACTCTATCTATCAGATCTAGGCCCTTAAATCTATTTCTCACTCAGTGCCTGCTACATGCCAGACACTGTTCTAGGTGCTGGAGATGCAGTGATGACTCAGACAAGTCCCTTGCCTCATGGAGCTTTCACTTTAGAGAGGGCAGACAGACAGCAGAGTAAATAAATAAGTGGATATTAGCAGGTAATATATATTGTGTGATATCTTCACATAATGGAATGTTATTTTAAAAATACAGATAATGGAAAGTGGCACTAATGAGTACATGTCGTGGACATACCGGGAGGCCACCACAGTTCACCCACTGTCTTGTTTCTACTTGATGAGATAGAACAGTCCATGTTCTACTCTGAAAGGCCGGGCTTTATACATCCACCTGCTGACTTTTGGGTGACAGACTTGCCTTACCTGCACTTAGTGTAGGGTGGTTATCCCTGGAAAAGTAATTCGATGATTAGGTTGAGGTATCTGGGCCTCAGTAAAGCCCAACATAGAGAACTCATAAGTAAGCCCGAGGTCTCTGCTCATAAGTTGTCTGTGAGGGAGAGGCTCTACTCTATTGCCCTACAGTTGAGGCTGCGAAATGGAGTAAACATCCTGAGAGGGTCAGAAGGAAGTTTTGGCCAATCATTCAGCTAAGGACAAGGTCAGTTGGAATGTTTTGTCAAGTAATTTCATAAGATCTGGTAGCTCTTTGCAGAAGCCTGGACCTGAAAAGTGCAGGAGTCATTGACTCTATCTTAGGATTCTTTATGTTTGTAAGAATATTATAGTGGTTAAGAGCATAAGCTTTGGGCACTTCCCTGGTAGTCCAGTGGTTAAGACCCTGTGCTTTTACTGCAGGGGACATGGGTTCAATCCCTGGTCAGGGAACTAGTCATGAGACACGGCCAAAAACAAAGCAAACAGACATATGAGAAAAGATCATGAGCTTTGGAGTCAGAGAAACTGAGAGCTTTTTCTTTCCCTTCTTACCTGTAGTGGAGTCCTATAAGGTCACTAACTTGTCTGAGCCTCAGTTTGTCAATAAAATGGGGCCAATAATATCTACTTTAGTGGCTTGTTCAGAGGATTAATTGTCAGTATATGTAAACAGGCTGGTTCAGGTTCTACTACTAGCTACGTAGTCCCCTCAGGGAGTGCATTTTATATATGAATCATTTATTGCAAGGCTCACAGAAAGAGATTTAGACTAAAATATGTGAGCTACTTCCCATTGTATAGCCTTCAAAAAGGAGAGCATATAACCTCAAAACTGAGGATATCATCTCAGAAAGGGCTGTGGATGCCAGAGGAAAACAAGATTTGATTTGCTCCAAATCTTTACAGTAGAGACAGAAACAGCCAGTCTCCCATCACAAAGTTGTGTGGGCTCCATCCTTCTGAAGTCACAGGCCCTTAGAGGCCTGAGGCTCTGAGAAGAAAGGTACTTGGTAAAAGGGCTTTGGAATCTGAAATCCTAAGTTCAGTTCTACTTTTAAGTTTGAGTACTTAAAAATGTGTGTTTCCATTGGTCAAAAGGCCCCTATACTAACTGGAATTGTAAATAATTGATGCTACTTGATACTTCAGTGTGAGCCACTAAAGAATATTGGTTTTATAATATAGATAATATAGATAAAAACCTCTATATTTTTATTTGCTCTCCATTGTATATACTGTTGCCTAAAATTAGATTAAAAATCTTAAGATTAAAAAGGCGAGAGAGAGAGAAAACTCTTATCCCAAAGCTCCATTGCTTTCATTAGCAATGTGTAGAGTTAAAATTACTTAAAACAAACTCTCCATTCGACTCTCTTAACAGTAGAAAAATACTTATCCAAGCATTTGACAGCACACCTTTTGTGCAGAGCACTGGATGAAGCCCTAAATATTTTCTTCCTCTTGTGGTTAATGGCATGTTAGTATTGTGATTTTAGAGACTTATTTGACCCCCTCAGCTATTAGTTTGTGTTTGTTTGATCTTGATGCCTGCACTCATCTAAAGTGAACAGTGAAGAAAAGGCTTAAGAAAAGATTTAAAAATTCAGAACCACATTTTCCTCTTTCTCAGCACACTGCAGAGTCTGGTGGATCAGGAAAAAGAAAGTCTCTTCCAGGATGTCCTTGTCCTCTCTCCCTCTAAACTCTGCTAACACCCCGCCCTTGCCTCTGCTCACGGACTCATTCAGTGGGCTTTAGCTGATTTCTTTCTGGGTACTGCATGCAGGGAGCAGGAAGTCAACCAAAATTCAGGCCCTGTTCTCAAGAAGCTCCCAGTCTGTGGAGAGACAGGCAGGTAGACTGTGACTGAATGCAGGATGGTAAGTCCTACAACAGGAGAGAGAGGAGGTTCCCAAGATTGTGTGGGTCAGGGAGGCTGGCTTCAGCTGAGTTTTGCAAAATGTCAGGGTTATTTAGATGGTGATGGGAGAAGCATTTTAGTGAGGGGATAGGGACCACACCTTCAAAGACATGGAGGAGACATAACGTGAAAGGAGCATACCGCAGGAAGCATTTCAGACTATGGCACTTCCCATATCACATTTTGGAACTTTGTTTACAGATCTATCTGCTAATCCCTCGAGACCTGAATTCCTAGAGGGCAGGTATCAAATGCCTTGGAACTCAATTATCTAAAAATAATAAAATATTTAATCTTTGCCACATCCCTGTTCAGTTCAGTTCAGTCACTCAGTCATGTCCAACTCTTTGTGACCCCATGGACTGCAGGACACCAGGCTTCCCTGTCCATCACCAACTCCCAGAGCTTACTCAAACTCATGTCCATCGAGTTGGTGATGCCATCCAACCATCTCATCCTCTGTCGTCCCCTTCTTCTCCTGCTTTCAATCTTTCCCACCATCAAGGTCTTTTCCAATGAGTCAGTTCTTCATATCAGGTGGCCAAAGTATTGGAGTTTCAGCTTCAGATCAGTCCTACCAATGAATATTCAGGACTGATTTCCTTTAGGATGGGCTGGTTGGATTTCCTTGCAGTCCAAGAGATTCTCAAGAGTCCTCTCCAACACCACAGTTCAAAAACATCAATTCTTCAGCGCTCAGCTTTCTTTATAGTCCAACTCTCTCATCCCTGTGAGTCCATCTCATCTCATCTCAACCTTACCAATACTGAGAAAATTGAGACATAGAACTAATAAGTAATATGGCCAAAGTCACACAGCACAACAAAGATTTGAACCTAGACATTCAGGATCTGGTGCCTGTGTTCTTAAACATTATGCTATGCAATAGACATTTGATAAGTGTTTGAACTGGTTTGAATTGGATGGATGTAGAAGTAATTACATGATAATGTATTCTCTTATTTCTTTGGAAAAAATGGCCAGCAAGCAAGACTCTGATATTAACAGCCAAGTATTAAGAAGCCCCCTTGGTTTTGGCTATGGATTATGTGACATGTAGAAAATCTTACAGGTGGAAATGGTCTCTGGGCTCTTAATCCTCAGACTTCAGCCCGATTCAAACTCAAAGTGAAAATGAAATATGAGTTTAGGCCTGAAACAGAGGAAATCAGAGGTCAAAGGAATCTGCAAGTGAAGAGACAGAGGCTATAAAGATTACCCAGAAAATGGAAGACCCCTGGCCTTAAAATACAGTCTTTTGAAACAGTTTTAAAGAAGTTGAGGGAAACAATAAAGGTAAGTACATGTAGCTTTAAAGGATCAAAGTGCTCCTGTTTTTAAATTGATTTTGAGGAGGAGAGAGATGAGAGAGGTTTATGATAAGAGCTGAATGGTGGGAAACAGAGCAAGGAAAACAGATTTCACTTAGAGCACAGAGAGCCATCCTTTCACTCATTTATTCTACTAATAAAACCTGGAGCTGGTCCCTGGGATTACAGATGAATCAAACACTGTCCCTGTGCTCAAGGAGTTCACAGTCCAATGATAGAGGGAGATAGCAAGATGGAGAGTCCCGATGATGCTCAATGTCTGTGTTGGAAATGTGTACAAGGGATAGAGGAAGGGGCCGCGATGGGTGGGGAGGGAGGGAGCATTAGGCCTGCTGATGAGAGAAGAGGGCCTTCTGGGCCAACAGGAGTGCTTTACAGAGCATAGCATGGGAGGGAACACAGTGTGCTCTGCTTTGCCGCTGCTGGTCACAGAACAGTGCTGTCCAGAGTGTGCTTTCCAAGGGCTTATGGAGGTTGTGGTGGGTAAAGGAGGAAGATGGGAGCCGGATCCCAGCTCTGCACCTTATGAGCAGGGACTAGTCGCTCTACCCCTCATTTTCTCCTTAACTCTCAGTTTGCTCACGGGTAAAATGCCATTGGTGGGAGGAGGGAGGATGGACCCCAACCCTCTCTGAGGATCTTCAGGAAAATTAAATGGGATGTTGAATGTGCTTACAAACTTTCCTACGTCTAGCTTGTGATTTAATGAATTCTTCCCAGTGGCTTTGTAAAGGTTCGTCTTGTTTCTGCAGGGAAATAACACTTGCCACGTAATCTCTGCTCTTGCCAACACACCTTTCCCATGGTAGCCTGGAAAATCCCTGAAGTGCATTTGGTCCATGTCTTTGCCCTTTGGGATCCACAGGAAGGCAGGAGCCATCCAAGTGGAGGGTGGACCAAGAATACACCCTGCTCTTAAACCCTGAGAGGGTCCATGTGGAAAGCCAGGAGCGCCCTCCACTCTCAGTATACAGACAATGTTGTGGTGATTTACTGAAATTTCCCATGAAAACAAGAGGGTTTTCGTTTTGAGAAATCTGAAGCCCTAATGACTATGCTTATTGCATTTGAAGTATCTAACTTTAACCCGTTCACAGTAAAGAGTTTTTTTTTAAGGGCTAAGTGCACCTGAAATTGTGTTTGTAAGTGATTAAAATGGTGCTTTCATCATTCAGTTTTTAAAGTTCACTTAATCTCTCCCCCTTTGCTCTATATTTCCCTGACTGGCATTATTGTGAGAACTTATTAGTTAATGCTTGTGAAGCATTCTGAAGATAGAAATGACTATTGATATAGCTGATGAGTAGTAATGTTTTTAAGTGTTCTTTTCTATTTCAGAAATTAAATTCCAAGGACAAATCTTTCCAGCTCTCAACTTTGCCACCTGCAACACATTTTAATGGGCACATATTTTCAGTATGTTATGTTTTAGACAACAGGAATGAACATATACTAAGTGATTACTATGTGCCAAGCTCTGAGCCAAATACCTTAAATTTGTTATTTTTCAATCTTCACAGTAACCCTGCAAGGCAGACAGAAAATTGTTCACATTTTTCAGATGAGTAAATTTAAATTACACCTCAGAGTGTCGTAAGTAGCTAAGCCAAGGTCAAGACTGGAGTTCATTTTCAAACCCAGATCAGATCAATTCTAAACTTCATGTTCTTTCCATTACACCATGTAGAATTTTGAATTAAGATCTTTCCAGTAATATGAATTTATTTGGCAGTATTTACTAATAGCAGATACATAGTCTAGAATTGTTTTAATCAGATTAGATTATTGACTTTCCCTGAGACTGCTGGATTGCCTTTTATGCTGATAGGAATTCTTTGCCCAGACTTGGAGGTTTGGAAAAGGGCACAGAATTTGGTTTCAGACTTGAGTTGATTGTGTTCTGGCTGAGTGACAGTGGGCACTGCCTGAAGCCTCATTTCTCCACCATATGTCAAGTGACTTCACTTCAAGCCGCAGGCCTCATCTGTAAGTGACAGGAGTGACAATTACCTACTTTGCAAAGTTGTGGGAAAATTAAGTGAAGTAATATACGTGGAGATACGTGTCACCTTTTTTGTGTGTGCTGTTGGGAGTATTGGAAAGGCTTCTGGTAGTTGCTTGCCTAGACATCTTCCTGTGTAAACCAAAGTACTTCTTAATCAGCCTTATCACAGGATCTCCTTTGAGATTGAGCCTTTTTGCCACATTCCAAGCAGGGACTGTGTTAGGCACTTAGTATGTGCTTCTCCATTACCACATTTATGACATTATATAGTAATTACTTATTCACTTATTTATTTACTTCCTTGCAGGCAGGAACCTCTTTTATTTCCTTCATATCCCTGGCATTTAACAGAATGGCTTCTGGCTCATCGAAGGAACTCATTAATGTTCAGGAAGTTAGCTTGGCTTTTGTTCCTTTATACTGCTTTTCTTCTTTTAAAAGCTAACTTCAGTTGTGGGAAGGGGCTATTCAAATGAACTGGTATATTATCATTATTAAATTGTAACTTATAACTTGCCTTAAAATATGCCTGTAACTAAAGAAGTGCAGGCTTCCCTGGTGGCTCAAACAAGAAAGGAATCGGTTTGCAATGCAGGGAACCCAGGTTCAATTCCTGGGTCAGGAAGATCACTTGGAAAAGGGAATGGCAACCCACTCCAGTATTCTTGCCTGGGAAATCCCAAGGACAGAGGAGCCAGCAGGCTGTGGTCCACGGGGTCACAAAGAGTCAGACACAACTGAGTGACTAACATACGCTATAACTTGCTTTAAAATATGCCTGTAACCAAAGAAGTTTAGGTTGCACTGATTTGGCAACAGCTGATTCCGAATATTTGGTAGCCTTTCACTCTTTTAAAAGGTAAATTTGGGGGATGAAAAGAATATGTCAAGAGTCGAAAGACCTTGCAAACAAATTTATTTTGTGATTTCAGAGATTGGTTACCCTACTCAAAGAAGTAAACTCCTCAGTAACCTTAGTGTATTGTAATTTGGATGTGTCATATCCAAATTATTCTTAGGGATGTATTAAATTAGCCCTTAAAGGACCTTACCTGAGAATTATTTATTACACACTTTGAATTTTAAAAAGATGCACATATATATATGCATATATAATAATTTTGGAACTTTATCATGTGTTTTTAAAAGGCTGATTATTTCTCAATTTTTAAAATACCAGTTTGACTCTTGCCCAATTGGTATGAATTAGATTTAAAAGGCATGTTTCGATAAAGACAAAAGATTGTGAAGACAGAAATAGTAACATATTTATCCTCTGTTCTAATCCAAAATTCTCACTGTTATGAAGCAAATCATAATGCATATAGTAGGAGAGTTTGAAAAATAGCACAATGAGATTGAGATGAAGGAAAATGAAGAGAATTTTAAAAATAAGATAAACTCATGGGTAAGGTTTATGCTTAAGAAAAATTAGCTGCAGTGAGGTCTTGTGCTCTTTCTGTACACAGAGAGGGCTACAGATCTGGCACTCGTTTTTCTAGCAGTATTACAAAGAGGGAACCCAGTGAATTACAGGATGTAGCATCCATAAAATAAAAGTAAATCCATCACACAGATAATAGAGAATATTAGTTGTTCATTGTCATAATAACGTATTTGCCTCAGAGCAGATAGAAGTATTCTGATATTTGTGATTTTTTTCTTTTTTTTTTTTTTGCCTCTCCACTTTGCCTCTTGTTCATGAGATTTTTATAAATATGTATTAGGAGGATCTCCGTAAGCAGGAAAGAGAGAGCGAGAAGCTTAAAAAGCATAGCGTGGAATGCTGCTTGACAGTGTCATACATTCACAAGATGTCCTTGAAGATGGAGCACAGAACAGAGATCAGGGAAATCTTGGCAGCTGCAGTTGGGAAAATAAATGGCTGTTGTATGATTGGGCAGATCCTGAAAGCAGGCTCCTGCTCAAACCATGTAATTAAGAAAAGTGGGAGCTTTTGTCCAAGTGCAGAATGTTCATAATATCAGAGTTTGTCAGCAGGAGCTTTTAGAATGGATCAGTACTTTTCACTCCCTGATCCAAGAAATGGTTTTCTTATAAATCATCCACTCTCCTTGCTGTCCTCATGAAGGTTGCCACCAGGCGATAAGGCAGACTTCAGAGTGTAACCTTGCTAATACGCAATGATTTAGGTGAAGGGGAAACCAAATCAGACTGTCTCAAAAAATGCGATTTTTATTCATTTGGGCTCCTATGTAGAAACAAGCAGAGCGTGGCCAAGGAGAAATCCTGCAGGACGGCTCTGGGAAGGAGATGGCATCCTTGTTAATACTGGGTCTGAACTGGGTTGAAGTATTTGATACTTCTTTTCTTTTTAAAATATAACTTTCTTTCAGATTATAAAGGTGCTATTGTAAAACAAACAAAAAACTTGAAGAATAGAAATGGTGACAAATATAACAATCACCTATAATCCTACTATTTATTATTAGCATTTTCATTTTTTCCCTCCTACTCTGTGCATGTTTATGTGATTGACATAATCCATTTTTAATTCTACCTTTTCTCTACATTGATTACAAACATTTTCTCATGTTATAAAAATGCATTATAAACCTAATTTTAACATTTGTAGAATACTGTATCACAAAATTATACAATAGCTTAGTCACCCCTCTGTTGGGCCCTCAGCTTGTTTCTATTTTTCACTCTTCTAGGCACACTGTTCTTAAGATATTTTACTGTGCATACTTTTGGTCTACAGAATTTTGGATTCTCTTCTGAGCTTCAGAATGGATCAACAGGTCTAAGAATATGAACATAAGGTTCAGAAAGGTTGTGCCAATTTATATTTCCACCTATAAAGATAAGAGAGACTATTTCATGACACTTTAAAGCAACACTTGCAAACCTTGAATTTCTGTGAATGTTCTCAGTAAGCATTTTGTCCAGAGATAATTCAGATCCACACTTCTCCCTGCCCAGTTCAGTTCAGTTCAGTTCAGTCGCTCAGTCATGTCCGACTCTTTGTGATCCCATGAATCACAGCACGCCAGGCCTCCCTGTCCATCACCAATTCCCGGAGTTCACTCAGACTCACGTCCATCGAGTCAGTGATGCCATCCAGCCATCTCATCCTCTGTCATCCCCTTCTCCTTCTGCCCCCAATCCCTCCCAGCATCAGAGTCTTTTCCAATGAGTCAACTCTTCTCATGAGGTGGCCAAAGTACTGGAGCTTCAGCTTTAGCATCATTCCTTCCAAAGAAATCCCAGGGCTGATCTCCTTCAGAATGGACTGGTTGGATCTCCTTGCAGTCCAAGGGACTCTCAAGAGTCTTCTCCAACACCACAGGTCAAAAGCATCAATTCTTCGGCACTCAGCTTTCTTCACAGTCCAACTCTCACATCCATACATGACCACAGGAAAAACCATAGCCTTGACTAGACGGACCTTCCAGGTCTGCATTATCACCAACCATGGTTTTCTAGAGCCTAAGTTTACTTGCTCCCCCTTGCTTTCCAAGAGGGTGTCCCTTTTTTCTAATGTTTCTTTCTTATACAAAAACAAACAAAAACACCTGAAAGGAAGTCAGTGAAGAAGGAAATCAAAAACCAAATTGCAAGTGTGATAAAGGAATTTTTAAAACTACCGTATCAGATTGATGTTCAAAACCTTTTCACTGATGAACAGATAGATGTACTATGCAGCTGTGTGCCTTGTCCCTGGGTCTAATTTATATATTGGTCACTTACATTACATGCACTGAGGTGCTGAGAACTGGTTTGTTTCTCTCAGTGTCTTTGACTTCGTAATGTCCCAAGATAATCACTGTCCTTTGAACTGGAAGAACCGTTGGCATTATACAATTCCTCTCAACAAAGCAAATGTTGCTCTGTGCAGATTTTTCTAGATACTAATTCCCTCCACTTCCCTCTGCTCTCTTCCTCATCTCTACCCCAACTGTGTTAAGAAAACAAGTATCTGTTCTCAAAATAAAAAATATTTTTATGTGGATTTCTGAAAAATTTAATCTGAGTTTGCACAGAACAAATGCAGAGAAGTGACCCTATGCTTTAGGTCATGATATAGATACCAAATAACCCACGACTTTTTACAGCTGAATCTTGGTGAGTTTGCTCACACTCTGAGCCACTAGCCAGGCTTTTTATAAATACACAGTATTTAATATGTTTACATAAATTGTGCCACTGGCTATTCTTTATGCATTTAATCAGAAGTCTGACTTAGTCTGTGGACAGTTTTACAAGTGACTCATTAGTGTTCTTTGTATGGAGGACGAAGATAACATAGATACCATCACAACTGGCTCCCATCCCAACAGGAATCCGTAGCTTATTATTAGGCATTTTGGTTATTTTGTCTACATTAAATATTCAGAGTTTGAGGTCTTAGGGAGTAGAATGGGAAGGAAATTGTTTTCCAATTGATTTTTTTATTAAAGGTGATATTTTTTCAGGAAGCCTGAGAGCTTGCCCATGAAATTACATTTATATTAATATAAAGACATTTCTTTTTCAAATATGTCTTTAACAAAGAGAGCTTATTGAAAGTTTGGGACTGTATTTACAGGCCATTTTGGAAAAGAAGACTCAATGGATGGTGGGGTGGGTGCGGTTTGAGGGTTTCCTTGTCTTTACAGTGAACTAGGTGATTAAGCCATCCCTCTGCTCTGGAGAGTTTTCTGTAAAAGTCTGTTAAAACCAAGTACTCGGGGGTTTTAGCAGCACTGCCCCAGGATGGGCACACTAGGAGATCATTTTAGGCCAAAACTGAAGCCCTAAAGGGACACTGTAAGATATTAAGGAGGCCAGTATTTATTTAGGAGGAGAAATGTATGTGATGTGTCTGGGGAACAAGATTAAAAACTCGGATTTCTGTGATTTTGAGAATAATGCCTAAGAGAAATTAAATTTTGATTATGCTTTTCATTTAAATGCTGGCCCTGCTATTTTAAGTATTAATGCCTCTTATTCTCTCCAGTGGCTGCTGATTTTGAAAAAAAACACAACCCTGACTACCACCACTGAGAATACTTTTGGCATGCCCTGTGCTCATCTCCAGTGAAGAAGATGCTGTTTCAGAGGAGTAATGCCTCAAGCTTACCTCATTGTTCCAAATAGTCATTTGTTCAGGACATAAGCATTCAGACCAGAAACAGGATTGTCAGTTCAGTATCAGAGTGGCATATGACTTGTCTGTGTATAATTTCATTCACGTGCTTTTGGTGAGGGGGTGGGGGTGGGAGTCATCAGAGACAGTCTGGAGGGAATTGCTTAAAGAAAGGGGTGTATACCATTGATTTTAATTATTTGTTTATCTCCCCTCCTTTCTCATTCTCTCAACTTGAACTCTGTAAGAGTAGGGATCAAATTATTTTTGTTTCCCCAATTCCTCCAACGGTGCCTTAGTCTATAAAGCATTCAATAAACTTGTCTTGAATTGAATACACTTGTTTTAAAGATATGCTGAGAATTTATTACCACATAACTTCCTAGAGTAAATAGGTCTTTCAGGTTATTTGTGCATCTGCCCAAAGGTATTATTAAACTGTCAGCATGTTTTCCCCAGTTGGAATTAATTTTTTTTCCTAGAGTTTTCTAGTTGCCTTCTAGTAGAATCTACAAAAACTTGGTACAAATGGTTTGGGGGGACATGCAGGCAGTCTTCAGCCAGATCCTCCTGTCTAGCGGTCTCTGTGAGTCATTACCTTAGTGGTGGGGGTATAGTCCTAAATTCCCTTTTCCTAGAGTGATCAGATCATAGATCTCAGCCCCTCCTCTTGGGCCCCACTAATAACTTATGGCTCCTTCCCAGTTGAATCATAACCAGGAAAGCATTGCATTTAGAAAAAACTTAATCTGAAGGGACCTGAGCAAATTAAAACCTCTTGAAAAGGAGAAGAGAGTATAGAGTTTATGAGCTGATGGACAAAACTTTAAAGAAATATGAATTTGGAGGGGGGGGGGTGTTGTAAGGACATTTTTAGTATCTTTCAAGGAGCAAGAAGCAAAGTGAAGAATTATTCCTAAAAATAATATGTCTTCAGGAACACAGAGCCTGCTGTGTAATTTTCTAACTTTGGGGATTTGTTTTTCAGGCTTTTGAAAAGGGGGTGAGAGGCAGTAGTCTGGGCTGCTCCACCAGAGTCTCACATAGTGCATGTCAGAATTTATAAGGGTTAAGTGGGAAATGCCTACAAAGAGAATTAGGACTTTTATTTTTGTTCTCATGAATAATTTAAATCTATTTCTTTAATGGCTTGATTCAGTGACTGCCCTTGGTAAACATTATTCTTCATGCTCTTGGGAGTGCTTGTTCTATTACATAAGGCTTAGCTTTTATACATAAATTTTCAAAAGTCCTTCCAACATGGTAAAAGAAAACACCTTTAAATACTCATTAAAATATTTAATAAAATGCATATGTGTATTGCAGATGTACACACCTGAGACGTGTTTGCAATCAGCACAGTCCTTTAGTATCTTTCTAGTTTCCGGGAATACTGACATTTTGAGGGCACTGAAAGTAGAAGGAAGAGTATTTGAAAAAGAAACATATACCTGTGACCTTCTTAGGTTCTTTTCTCTTGATCCTTCTGCCTGCTTTTGGAGTATCAAGGCCACCCCTCCCCTAGAAAATCAGAAGTTGAGAATAGCTGAGTGTGGCATGATAGAGTTACAAGGGTCCTGCGCTGATGATAAATGTCAGCAGTGAGTTCTACAGGCGCAGGTTCCTGTAATATAAACTCGTAATCTTTTATTTTGCCTCATGACGTAAATACTGACGGTGTAAACTAGGTTAAGATACATAAATGCAAGACCATACAGTTTATTGTCAGACTGCCACTTCTATGGAAAATACTGGAGCAGAGCTATGGCGTGTTGTGGCTGACAGAACTGGTGAGGGGGCTGTGCTGGGACCCCTGATTTGCCTCTCTGGGGCCTAAAATAGTGATGTCCTCAGGTGTAAGGCGAGAGACCAGCCCTATAATTCTAACCTGGCTTCCCCACCCCTGAGCTTGAGTACAGGAAAGCCTTGTGAAGAGTGGGGGATAGAGGGAGCTGCAAGGGATTCATGAGCTGATGGAAGAAACATTAAAGGAGGCTTTAAGTCCTTTTTAGGATTTCAGAATGGCTCTTGCTTAATACACTTAAAGGACTTTCTGGCCATAGGACATGCTTATTCTCTCCTCTGTCATGTGGACCCTTTGGCAATAAATATTTGTTTGAATGAATGAATGAATTCTGAGGGCAAGAAATTCCATGAAAAGAGTGATTTGGGAAAGAAGGGAAGTTTCTGCCCTTTGATTATATTGCTACTCTTAGAGTCGATTGGGAGATTTCAGTCTGAGACCAAGGATTGATTTTAGTGTACCCAAAGTGTTATGTGTATATATATAGATAGATAGATAGATATTTCCAAGGAGAAAGGGCAGAGGTATTCAGCAAGTTCTCTACAGGGTCCATGTCAGCCAAAGCTTTAGCGGTCCTGCTTGAATGAATGCCTCTTAAAATCTGCATTTAAAATAATATCTAAATGTATGTCTGGCATATGATAGGAACTCAATAAGTATTCTATCTTCTTGCTATACAGAAGATGGAGATGACACTACTAAAATTGTTGGCTTATACTTCACAGGGTTGTTAGAAGGATTTAGGAACTATTGAACTTGCAAGCACTTTCATTCATTCAGTCGTTCTTAATGCAGAACCTACCCATTCTCAGGCCCTGTCCCACATGCAGGAGGTACTATTATAAATAAAACAGATGTGGTCTCTCTACTGTGGAACTCGGAGTTGAGGTTGCCATTCTTTGTGAACTGCAAAGTACTCTACTCAGAAGAGTAAGGAAATAAACATATCTCCACACCTATATTCAGGCACATTTTTGTGATATAACCATCTTCACACTCCCCCCAAAGATAAAATAGAAGTAAGCTCTCATCCAAATGGCCATGTCTGCATTGTCACAAGAATACGCAATGAGATATAGGCCTGGACCTAAGTGCCATTTCTGCCTAACTAGCACTGTGACCTTGTGCAAGTCACTTCCCCTTTCTTGTCCTCAGATTCCTTGTTATGATTACAGGGTTGGACTCAGTGGCCCCTGATGTTCTTTGACATCATGCATCCACCCTGTGAGCTCAGTGAGGGCCAGCTCCCAGTCTTTGTGTATCCCCTGGACCTTGCACAGTACCTGGCACTCCAGAGCTTCATCCCCGTTCATCTAACATTTCCAGATCTAGCTATCATGGAAATAAACCCTTTTTTTTTAATGAATATAACCTGGCCTGTCCAGGAAGCAGTATAACATATACTTTAGGTGAACAATAACGAAGGATGTTATTGAATGGTTACTTAGGACAGTTGGGAAGGACCCTGGATTGTGGCAACAGAGAAGCCACAAAGGGCTGAGAGGGTTGGCTTTTTTTTTCTCAGTATCATCCTGAGAAAGAAAGAAGCCTGGCCCAACCTCTGCTTCTTCTCCCTCCTGCCTCCGCAGAGATAAACGTCCCTGCAGCTGCATGCCTGAGGCCTTCCCTCTTGCTTTTGTTGTATATTTTGCAGGAAAAAAAAAGAGGGTGGGAGGGGTGAGGTTAATGTGTTGAGTGTGAGTAATTAGTCATTCAAACCATCGACATTGACAGTGACAAGATTTGAGTGCCTGCGTTATTGTGCACTGCTTTAATAGTTTATCCCTGAAATTTTCTGCCTGTATAATGTTTCTTAAAATACATCATGGGAACATAAAAGATTTAATGCAGTGCTTTGTGTAACCATTAGAGTTTGAAGTCAACTGAACCTCCTCAAGGCTCTCTTCTGGATGCTGACTGTAATTCTGTTCTTAATTGCTGTTCAGAAGAGAGAAGGAAGGCGAGTCAGGGGGTTGGAACCTGGTCAGCTACGAAGTTGGCTGTGAGACCCACACAGAATCCTTCATTAAAGTACATATGCACACTTAAGTAACTGATATATTTACTTGCAGTGAAAATTGTGCTATTAGAATATCAAAGGTGTTACCCTGGGGAAGCAAGCATTCTGATTTCGCCAAGCCAGCTTCTGAATTTATTGGAGGATAGCTTCCCACGAACACACATGTTTACCTCTGGTCTTTTTCCCAAGTTGAGATTGCAGGTGTCCTCTCTATAAGGTCTAGCATGTGACCTTAAAATGCCGTAGTTTCATACTCCATACATTTACATCCTCGCAGCTTCTCTTATTTTCCAAGTAACGCTCTTGGTTCTCTTGTGTGTCAGTTTTCAGTCTGACATTTTACATTTCTGATTCTTTTTTTAAGCCTGTCTTGCATCCTGGGATGCGTCATTAAGACCAGCAAGGGGTCTTATTACACAATGTATATTAACACATTTGCAAATGTTTCTCAGCTTTAAAACTGTACGCTTTTATTGAGAAAACTCTGTGTGTGTGCATATGTATATTTCCCTCAGTTCCTTCTGAGTCCACAAAAGGATAACTGTGCAGTGTGTGTGCAGAGTAAAGAGAGCTCCATCTCCACGAGACGGGAATGACTTGACCTGATTTATAGGTTTGTTCGATGAAAGGAGCTCAGTACTGAACATTGTATTTCATGGTTCCTTTTCAGAGGTTTGGACCCCAGTTAGGGTAGGATTGTCTGATGCACAGATGGGGCTCAGCTCCAGGAGTCAACATAAATTAGGAAATCCACACAGGATGTAAGGAGATCCAGAAGGCTTACTGGGGAACTGAAATTTCTTTGCTGCAGACCTGATACTTCCTAGGCCTTTCTGGAGCAGGGAGACCTGTGAAATATTCACAGGGACAAGTACTGGCTTTCACGACATGTGTCTGTGAGTCAAGCATCCAGTGAATTAAGAATGAACACAGCTGTCAGATGACCTGTTACAGTCTTGGTCCCACAGCATCTCAGCGTGCCTGGGTATGACTTACATTTGTCCTGCTCCATCACTGATACTCTAAATGCTGCCTTACTGCAGGATATTTCTCAGGTGTTTGAGTAGGAACCGTAGTGGTGCAGGGAAGGCGTTCTGTAGATTGTGGGACTGATTTTTTTGCCACTAAATCAAAATGTAGCTGTTGGGCAGCTCTGTGGTTCTGCTGGCCGAGCCTCCTGAACTGGATAAATTCTGTTTTTCATGTTCCTTGGTGAGTTGGTGGTGCTCCTTAGGTTTGTTGCCTGGACACCTGACTCAGTGAAGCAGTGAGACAAGACAGCAAAGGGAGGCACTGCACAGACCCAGGAGGCCGATGGCTTGGCAGAGCAGAAACCTACCTCCCAGCCAGGAGTTGTGATGATGTTCTAAAACATCATCTCCATTAGCATGATCCCTCCCCTGGGCACAACGCCCTGATTCTTTCCTGGACCCTTGCCTCAAGGGCAGAGTATCTGCATAGGAGTTACTGGGTGCATTTTTTTGTTGTTGTTAATCAGTGCTGAGGAGAGCTTGATTTAAGATTCCTCTACAGAGCCCTTTACTTTCTCCTTGCTCTCTGGACCAGCCTAACACAATCCCACAGTTGTCCTGAAAGTTTTGATGTAAGTGAAGCCACTTAGTTACCTACGTGATGGCAAAGAATCTTAGACGCTTCCCACCTTCCTCCATCTGCCTTGTTTCCCTGATTCCTCTTGAGACTTATTTTCTTTCTTTTGGTTTCAGTTCCCAGTTGTGATTATCAGAAGAAGAAGCAATTAGAGCAAAGCTTATCCATGTAGGGCATAATGAGGAGTAATAGTTACGATGCTTCTAGCCACTTTATGTTCTAGGCATCTTACATACATAAATAACCCTGCACAGTGGTGTTATTCTGGTTTATAAAGAGAAAACAGGCCCAAGAACCCAAGTGCCTGAGATCACGGAGCTAATAAGTAGTAGAACTAGAGTTTTAAGTCAGCTAAAACTCTAAAACTTATTCCCTTCTTACTATACCACTGTGTTTCAGATGAGCAAATAAGCAAAAAGCAAAACAAAACAAAAACAGCAACAACAAAAAAAACAGCCTCTGGACATTGATGAGGATGAGCAGCAACTAGAACTTTCATATTCTGCTAGTGGGAGAGTCGGTTGGTACATCTATTTAGAAAAACTATAGACAGTACCTACTAAAGCAGAAATACCCCTGAACCCCAAAATAGACTCCAAAGAATATTCCCAACAGAAATGTGTATGTACACCATAGGATGTGTATGTAATGCTCATAGCAGCATTATCTATAATAGTTAAAAAAAAAAAAAAAAAAAACTAAAAATAACCCAGTGTTCTTCAAAGTAAAAGAGATACATAAAACATAATATTTTAATACAATGCAATTTTCTCCAGACATGGAGAAGAACAGTCTACCTCTATATTTCAAAACATGAAAGACACTCAGACATAATATGTGAAAAGACATAAAAGGGTACATTTTGTGTGATTCCATGTATATAAAATTCAAAAAAAAAAAATAAGTCTATGAATTAGAAATCAGAGTAGTGGTTACCTTGGTGGGTGGTATGAATGATGAGGATGGGGACACAAGAAAGTCTTCTGGAATGCTGGTCATTTTCTGTATCATGATCTGAAAGGTGGTTACTTGAGTGTGAGTTGTGTTCATTTTGTAAACATTCCTTGAGTTGTACCCTTGAGACTTGTACAGTTTACTACATGTGTATTAGAGAAACAGGCTTATCTCCCCAAATTTCTCAGAGCAGCCAAATAATAGTAATAATAATGGAAGCTACTAGTAATCAGATATCTGCTAAGCTTGGGTTTCCTTGTCTATAAAAAAACACAGAGGATGTTAGAATATGCCTCACTCCTTTCTGGTGGGGAGTCAGTGAGAGAAGTCACATCAGGTAACTTGCAGTGCCACCAGGGAAGCCCAAGAATACTGGAATGGGTAGTCTATCCCTTCTCCAGGGCATCTTCCCCACCCAGGAATCAAACCAGGGTCTCCTGCATTGCAGGTGGATTCCTTACCAGCTGAGCTACCAGGGGGGAAGCCCTAGAATGACTTTAATGGATATCAATGATTGTGGTTATGTTCCCACCACTATTCAGGCACTTTACATATATTCTGTCACCAGATCCTTCTTAACACCTTGCAAAGCAGGCAGCATTGTTCTTCTCCTCTTTCAAATGAGGAACACTAAGGTTCTCAGAGTTCAAGTCCCTTACCCAAAGTTGTACAACTAGGGAATGACAGAGCATGATCCCATTTCCAAGGAGCTGATGTTCAATTTCACAGAAGATGGAAATAACACCGTAAAGATGAGGAAGGGATGGAGCTCAGATAGAATGGAAAAGTGGGACTGATGGACTGCATTCGGGCCAGGAAAACTGGGTACAGGCCTAGACTCTGCCCCACTTTCCTGTGATGACAAAGAAATCTCTGGATGTCTCTGGAATTCATCTCCAACAGGAGAGTTTTGAACTGAATTGTATTGCCTGAAGTGCCTTCTTTCTGGCTCTGCAGTTTTCTGATTCTCAGTGCTTGTCATACCATACAAGGCATCTTCCTGAACCAGCTCCATGAGCTTAAACCCACTTTTCATGTAAAACCTAATTCTAACAACATCTTGGGACTTTCCCTGAGTACCCCTGTCCTTTAAGCAGGTTTGATTGCTCCTCCATTACATGGCCACTGTCCAATTGCAGCCCTTTGCCTTCTATGTCCTCTGTGGACTGTAAGCTCCTTGTGGATAGAGACTGAGGCTTGTCTCTTTATTCCACGCATGCTGCCTCAAACAGTTAACACATTCGTGGAAATATTTCTTTAAGTAACTATTTAAATACATAGAAGTCTTTTTTTGAGTAATGTGTGAAAGGACCATCTGGGGCTGGACTAGACTTGAAGTAGAGACCTAGAGAGAACTTTCCTTCATGTTTTTTTATTTTATTTGAGGTCCAGGAGAAACAATAACAGAGTAGCTGGGGAGAAGCATCATTAGATAACTTTGTAGCTCCCCAGCGTGCTTTTATGAAATCTAAAGTTTGATCATTATTAAGCATCAGTGAAAATCTAAACCCTTCCCATATGAAACAGCCCCACTTAATTTAATGTCATTTTACTTTATGAGATAGTTAATAAACAGGTACTGTATTTGATCTTGTGAGCGTAGCCCTCTATGTTTAGCTTTTTCAGCTTTAATGGAACTATAATTTTAATCATGATTATTACTTTACATTTTAATTATAATTTGGTGTGGCTTAAGTATACATTTCTGAGAGTGATTGTGTAATGAAAACAGGAATTAGCTTTTCATTAACAAAATAATGGGAGAGTTCCCACTGCATTCTAGTCTGTGTTCAAAATCTATGGGCTGGCCTAAAAATAGCAAGGGGAGTTTAACATTTTGGTTAAAAACATGTTTCTAAATTGGCTGTGTTCACAACCTCATCTCTTTTGCTCCATCCTGCTTTATCTTGTTCCCTTTCTTTACAAAAAATAAAATCAAATCTTGAAAGAGACTTTGTGTCTTTGAGATATCAAAAGGCTTAATATTTTTATTTTTATTTAGATAATTAGCACCATGGAGCCTCAGGTGTCAAATGGCCCGACATCCAATACAAGCAATGGACCCTCCAGCAACAATAGAAACTGTCCTTCTCCCATGCAGACAGGGGCAGCCACAGATGACAGCAAAACCAACCTCATAGTCAACTATTTACCCCAGAATATGACCCAGGAGGAATTCAGGAGTCTCTTTGGGAGCATTGGTGAAATAGAATCCTGCAAACTCGTGAGAGACAAAATTACAGGTACGCTCTTCTTCACTATTCTAGGCTTGGGATTCACAGCCACCTTGTTCCATTAGAAATGCAGACTTTGGCAGGAGTGCGTGTGTGTGGTGGTGGCTTTGAGTGTTTGTAGCTTGTGTCCTGCATTCAAGGATAGCATGGTTACAGTCACAAATGCATATGTGTGTGAATACTACATGCAACCGCTTTGCGGACTGGTAGGACCAGGAAGCAGATAAAGATTTTGGAGCTTCCTCAGCTTTGCTTTATGTGAAATAATCCTTTGGTTGTATCCTCTTTTATTCTTAATCAGCCACCCCTACACTCTGTTCTTTAGTTCTCAGTTCTGCCCTCTGTCCCCAACCCCGTACTCGTCTTTGTCTGTTTATCCCTTTCCTCTTAAACGTTTGGTTCGTGTGTGTCCAGTGTTCTTCCATGTGTCCGAGACAGTGTTTTAGAGGTGGCTATTGTCGTCACAACTGCCCATTGTCCCTGGGAATAATAGGCCTTAAGGAGAGCAGATTATCCTGGAATAAATCTACTCTGTCATGGGAGGGAGATGCTACATGAAGGAATTTTATGTTATGTGTTTGTTGTGAAGATACTCTTTGAGAATTCAGAGACTTTTTACTGGAAAGTAAAACAATACCCTACCCTTCAATACTTGAAAGCTTTAGGTTGTGATTTTTTTCTAATTGACAGTCATTCATTGAGGACCTCGCGTCTGCCAGATACTGACGCTATAATCCTTTGGGGCTGGGGCTGGGGGTCGTTTCCCTGTAATCTTTCTGGAAGTGAGAATGTTTTCTTAGAAAAATATTGGACTACATCGTGATGGCAGTGAAGCTGCTATGCTTTGATGCTCCCCTCCTAAAATCATTCACACTCAGCTTTGAGTATTTATCATTTTTGAATGTTGACTTTTATTTCCCTCTCTCTGGACAGTTTAACTGAAGAGCAGCTGGCCTATATAGGAAAAAGGAAACTTTAAAATATTGAAATACGTTATCTTGATTTTTAAATCAGAGAATACAGTGTATTTGTGTGCATGTAGCCATATTCTCCAATTCTTCTGATTCCCTTGTCAATTTGTCCCCTATATATATTATTTTGAAAAATCATAAAACTCAAATAATTGTCAACATATAAAAATCACATAACTCACCAAACTTAATTTCCTCTTCTGTAAAGTTGGAAAATAATACTTATCTTAAAGGATTTTTTGTGAGGACTAAATGGAAGATTGGATATATACTGCCTAGCACAATGCATCTTGCATAGTAGTCTCTCAGTAACGGGGAGGGTATTATTATTATAAGTACAGTTAGTATGTTTCAAGAAGAGTGACTAGAACAGAGAAATTTTATCAAGGTCTCCAAATAGGGCCACGGCTTTGGTGTTCTTATCCCAGAGCCCTGGATCATCCATCCTTTGACAGAACTGCCTATGCTGTCAGAAAGCCAATGTTTAGATTCCTGAATAATCTTTATATAATAGGATGATAATTCAAACCAAATTAAAACCAGTTAACCATATGATTCTTCCTCCTACTCCTGTATGGAAAATGTATTTTTGGTATAGCCTTACCTTCTAAATAGGGACTCTGCCAGCTATCTTAGTGAATATTATTAAGCACCTTTTCAAAAGAGTTCCTTTAGAAGTGTAGTGAGATTTTTCAGAAGTACTGATTCATGGTGTTGTTCTTTGTTTTCTAAAGACACATGTTTAAACAAGCAGATTCCTTTACTGAAAGAATGCTAATTTGGTAGTTCACTGAGTGGATTTGAATAGGAGTGACAGCTTCGAAGACAGCCTTTAATTTGGTATACAAAACCAAAATTGTCAACTTGGGTTTGTTTAGCACCCTCTCCAGCACAAGCAGAGACATACAGTGGCATCTGAGCTTAAAGAAGAAGCTTATGGGTTGAAGGCAGAAATACAATTCAGGCATAAATTTATAATTATGCATTTTTTAATTCAGGGAGAAAAAGAATTTTATTTGCAGAGAACTTATGGGAATGAGGCAGGGAAATATAGAAAGACCAGAGATATTTGCCCTCATTTGGTAGCAGTGTTTAATAAAAGTAGAACTTGTGGCTGTAAAGAGTGCTTATTAAATTCTTCATTTACACTACCTAATTAATTCTAGCATTTTAAATTAACAGTGAAACTGGTCCCTGCTGTACCATTCCATAGATGCAGCATATTTCCTCCATCCACCCGTTGTTCAGGTTTAATTGGCTACGCTAAAAGTCAGAGAAGGAGAGAGAGAGAGAGACTGTGGGGAGGTAGGGACGGAGTGGGGATCTCTCTAGTGGAAGACCCTCTGAGGCCTGCATTTGGGGTTAAGTGATAACACAGGCTGGGAGGCTGAGGTTTCACACCTGCCAAGTTAAAAGGCTGCTGGTGGTGGTTCAGAAGTCAGGGTAAATGACATCATAGGTATTTTTGTTGCCCTGATTTTTAACATCCCAGTCCCCCCTTTTCCTCCAACACCTCCTACAGATCTCAATGCATCTCGATCCTGTGAAGTTTACAGGGAGTTCTAAATACCCAGTGGGAGGATTAGAGGGTGGGAAGTGGCAAAAAGATAAGAATTCAAGATTAAGATTTTCCAGCCTAACCACTCCCTAAGAGAATGTAATCGATCTCCTTAGAAAGTTCTGGCTTCTGAAAGTACAGGAGGGTGGGGAGGGAGGGAAGGAAAGAAGGAGGGAAGGAGGGAAACAGAAACTGTTAATGGTGTTGCCAGTAGGCTGGCTTCACTCCTTGCTGTGGGCTGTCAATGAATTCTCCATTTGAATTTGGGCATGGACTTAAGTGTCATGCGGCCGAGAACATACTTGCTATTATTTATCAAGCACTTACTCTAGGCCAGGTACTTACTGGACACTGAACATACCTTATTTTATTGAACATTGAGAACAACCTCCATTTCCTTAGATGAAGACGCAGAAGCTTAGTGAGGTTTAGTACCTTACCGTGGCAGCACGGTTTATTAGCAGGTGATGGAGCTGGGATTCGCTCCCCGTTTCCAAAAGCGTGATCTTACATGGAAGCATGTGACGACGCCCCTGCCTGTGTTACCTGAAGATGCCTGCTAAGCCTCCCCCATAACCCAGTGAAACATCGCATTCCTCTGAGCAGCAGTTGCTCCACTCTGCCAAGTCTACGTAATGCACCATGGCTTAAAACAAGACCCCTGTGTATAACCAGAGGCAAAGATAACAATATTTATCATCCTCTGGGGATATAACTCAGCCTTCAGTGGAGACTCAAATTTACTGAAAATGCCAGGTTTAAGATTCCCTTACAGTGGTTTTGGACATCTCTGTTACTTATCTTCTCAGAGATATTAGATTTTCTTTTTTCCAATTGGGAAAGGACACTTATCAGGATAATCTAGGTACCGGGGAGAGAAAATATATGTTGCAAGTTGCTTTTGTGTGCATCTGTGAACACAAGGAGGCTCTGGAAGCTATGTTCTTTATTTTTCTCCATCCACCTGCACCTCTGCTCCTGGAGAGAAAGGAAGATGGCATGTGTCCTGCAAGGATTCGTGCCACCGAGGAACTCAGGCAAAGAACACCAAACCCCTGGTAGAAATTCTGTTATTCCCGTGGACTGTGGATAATTGAATTAAGTTCTTTTTTGTTGTTGTTGCCTTTTTGTTTTTCAGGCTTTGAGATTGCATTTCTGAATCCAGGTTCCTAGATGATTAGTATTTTAGGGGAGGAAACATATGGCTGAACCAGGATAGTTAGGTGGCTCATGGTATATCTTAAAGCCAGCACAGCTGGAATGCTAAATTGCATCTTTATAATTGTCTCTCTTGTTATCACCCCTCTCGAAAAGGAACAGAAAAAGGAGGGAGGAAAGTAACAAAGAAAATTCCCCAGAAATAAATCAGTGTACGATAGCAAGGAGTTTTGATCTGCCTATCTAGACTGATTATTTGCATCATGGTGATAAAAAAAGAGTTATATTTTTACTTGGTATCACTCTTCATGTACCCATGCAGTATGGTTTTTAAGAGTAGTTTTCTATCCATTTCAGGCAAATGAGAACTCTGAAGTGGGGGTTTAAGGATGGGGTGGTCCAAAATGAACATTATCCATTATAAAACTGAATATATGGAGTGACCAGTATATGAAATAGACTATATGGACTGTGGGTGGTTGAGGAAAGGTGAAGTCTCCATTAGCTAGAGCTATTGAGGTGGCATTTGAAGAATGGGGTTAGGATTTAGGTAGACAGAAGAAAAGCAAAAGGAATGGAGCAAAAATTCCAGTCTAAGAACAAAAGTCTTTTTTTATTCTTCTGTGCTTTGGACAAAGGAAGTAAAGCCGGGTCATGCCTCTCAGACGCAGTCCTCTCATACTGAAGTGCTGCCAAGTGAAGTTAAGCATATGAAAACATTAAGTCAGGGACTTCCCTCACAGTCCAGTGGTTAAGATTCAGAGCTTCCAATGCAAGGGGTGTCCATTCAATTCCTGGCCAGGAAACTAAGATCCCACATGCTGTGCCCTGGGGCCAAAACACAGAACATTATCAGTTAGAGTTGCACCTGATGGACAAAGACAACATTTCCTAAACCCCACCTCTAATCCATCTTTTCATTCTTCCTTTATAATATATGACTTTGGCGTAATTAATATTATCATTTAGTGGAAAGAGCAGAATAAGGCAAAAAAGATGCTTCACTACTGGAGGCATGAGGGTGAATGCTTTGCCACAGCCTTTGTGTGTAGAATCACAGCTCTAATTAAAGGAACCAACTCAGTGTTGATTCAGTGACACTGGGTAACTTCTGTTCTTTCTTAGATTTGTGAAAGTGCTAATAATTCCCTCTCAGGAGGTAGGATTGGACTACAGCAGTGGGTGGTTGGGGGTTAGGGGTTGGGAGGAAGCTGTGTCTGTTAGAGCATCAAGGCCAAGAGGTATTACATAGGATACAGTCTCTTGGGTTCAAGAGGGAGAGGTGAGTGAGGGTTGTGGGTTACCTTATGTTACCTCATATATTTACAAGGAACTGGACTAATAGGGACATTGTGGGAATTTAATTGTTTTGCTTCTAAGATAACATTATTAACAATTAAAAGGCTCTAAAAAAAAATCCTAAAGTACAAAAATGCTTTGAATTTACTTCTGAAATGTCAGTTCAGCCCTGGGGTAAGTTTATTGATGTAATTTCTGACAGCATCCAGCAAAGACAAATAAAAATAATAGCAGCAGCTTTTGTATGTTTTTGTGTGCTTTCTGTGTATTCTGGATACTATATTACAAGCTTTAAATATAGTCGCTCATTTAAATAGTAAATTGGGACTTCTTGGAGATTCATAATCATAGCCAGTGTTTATTGAGTGCTTACTATGTGCTGATCATTGGGCTGAGATCAATAAATGAAGTTTCATGTAATCCCCAAGACAGTCATTTTACAGTCCAAGAAACTTGAGCTCAGGAGCAGTTGAGTCATTTACCCAAGATGACTTAGCTTCCAAGTATGGGAGCTGGGACTTGAACTCTTGGCTCTCTGACTAATTGTGAGTTGTCCCATTATAGTTTATCTCTGCCAGTTTCCCTAAAAATACTAAACTGACATCTCCCCCTTGCAAACCAACACAATTTATATTACCTAGGGAATGAAAACTTTTAGTACAGGGAAAATATAATTAGAGTTTAAAATCTTTTGTCTCGGAAGATAGCATGATATGCATTAAAAAAAAATACCAGTGACCAGTAAGGTCACTGCTTACCTGAACAGAAAGAATAGACTTCGAGTGGTTCTTATCTTCAAATTCTCTCTTCACAAGATACCCCTCACTGTGTTCTCCTTTTCTTTATCTTCCAAGCACTGTGTTGAAATGGATGCCGCCTTAAGTTTAAGCATACTTAAAACCCAGCCTCAATTATGCAGATCCAAGAAAATCCCAAGATATTGATTAGCTAAATGAACTTTTCTACATGCACATCAGAGGGATATGCGTTAGCAATGGGAAGGGTAGAGGAAATAGTAGCATTTATCAGCATATTTTGCTGCTGATTTTGCAAATGTACTTGATACAGTGCAATGTGCCTCCTGAATTCAGAGGAAAATCAGGCAGATTTGCATCTATTATTTTATTTATCACCTCCCTGCAGTCATTTTATACACATTCCACAAAGAAGAGTAAAAGAAATTTGAGTTGTTGACTTGGGGAGAGGATTGATTATTGTTGGGGGTTGAATGGAAAATTTTTAGTTAAGGAGAAGATTTGACAGACTAATGGGGTTACAAAACAGGAGAATAGGGGTCTGCTTTATTAAGGGGAACTTAAAGAACTCCAAAACGTTAAGTGCAAACCGTGAACCATATAATCATTGTGCCTCTTACACACCCATCAAGGGCAATCAGGGACCTCCCATCCTTTCTAATTAGGACAGGTTGGCAATTGAGTGGAGCTGTGAGGCTTAGAGCTTGTGCAGGTACATTCTGTTTCTTTCAACATATTTTTTTCCCAGGACGGCAATAGGCAGGATTATAGACCAGGTATGGTTTCCTTTTGCCCCCTGGCTATCTTTCCCTTCATCTTCCCTTCCAAATCAGATGGTTCTGTCCTGCTTCTGAACTCAGATAACCGTAGGAAAATATTCTCACATCCCAAGAGAGGTGTCTCAAGGGATTTTTACCTGGGATGTGAATCAGGACTGAGTATTTTAAGGATTTTCTATTTCTGTACTTTAACTAGCTGTTTGGTTCCTAAGACCAATTCCCTGTTCACTCAGCCACCCCTCCTCCCCCCAACACACACACACACACACACACACACACACACACACTCTCTCTCTCTCTCTCTCTCTCTCTCCACTTCTCTTCCCCCCTTCTCTATAGAATGACCTGGTTGATTGAGACTAGGAACTAAGTAGGAAGGTAATGTGTAACTGAAATTTCCATACATTATCTAAAAATGTAATTCATCAGCTTCAGGGTAGGAGGAAAGTGCTTTCTGAAATGTGTTAATGGGAAAATCATTTTTTCTTGTCTTCTGTGAGCTGTGATAGTGGTGATTTTTTTCATTCTCCCCCACCCCACCCCGTACTGCTCTTAACTGATGAACTTTGTTACCTTTTATTCCTTGTCAGAACTAAAGATCTTTAAGTTGCCTTTTTGTTTTTCCTACAGTCCCAAAATTGAGCTTTGATGGGAGAAGATATTTCTAGTTTGGAGAAAAGATAAAATTCAGATGGAGACCATATAGTTGTATAAGGCTTTTACATTTGTGAAAGATTTTCAATCAGCCAACTTTATTTATTTAGTGTCTGCTCCCTCAGACCAAATAAATGTTATATCTTTTCCTTCTATTCTCTTAAATTCTGTATCAGAGTCTGTGAGGAAGCTAAAGAGAATAAGACGTAGTTTGTGCCCGCATGTTGCTGCTAGCACGGCCAATGAGTAGAGGAAGTCAGGACAAATTACAGGGCCCTACAGCAGTCTGCAGGTCTGGGAGTGGCTGGGAGCCCATGTGACGCATAAAGGTGGTGCCACATTTGCTGTTTTCTGTGCGTTGGCGGCAGGGGAGTGGGGGGCGGGGCGGTGCAGGAGGGGCCTAGTGGTTGGGCGGGGGATGTTTGTTTTGTTTTTCACCAAAGCCCAAACTTGCTTTTCCTGACCCTTGCTGTTAATTTCACTGGAAAGAGAGCACAAAAGGATTCATAACAGAACAATGAAGTTGGCGGTTTGATGAGGTACCTACTGTGTGTCAGGCCTTCCCGGGTGGCGCTAGATCCCCTCAAGGAGCGCATGGCAACCCACTCCAGTATTCTTGTCTAGAGAATCCCATGAACACAGGAGCCTGGAAGGTTACGGTCCGTGCTTAGTCGCTCAGTCGTGTCTGATTCTTTGAGACCCCATGGGCTGTAGCCCACCAGGCTCCTCTGTCCATGGAGATGCTCCAGGCAAGAAAACTGGAGTGGGTTTCCATGCCCTTCTCCAGGGTATTTTCCTGACCCAGGCATCGAACCCAGGTCTCGCACATTGCAGGCAGATTCTTTACCATCTGAGCCACCAGGGTAGCTCATGAATACAGGGAGTAGGTAGCCTATCGCTTCTCCAGGTATCTTCCTGACCCAGGAACTGAACCAGGGTCTCCTGCATTGCAGGCGGATTCTTTATCAGCTGAGCTACCAGGAAAGCCCTAGGGTCGCAAAGAGTCGGACACAACTGAAGTGACTTAGCACACATGCACACAGTACTGTGTGTCAGCAACGGTCAGGCACATCATGTATGTTATCTCATTGAAGCTTTGTACCAGTTATGCATGGTCCATGGTATTATCTCCATTTTACAGATCAGAAAGCCAAGGATAAGAATCAGTTAGTTGCACAGCACTGTTTACAATAGCCAGGACATGGAAGCAACCTAGATGTCCATCAGCAGACGAATGGATAAGAAAGCTGTGGTACATATACACAATAGAGTATTACTCAGCCATTAAAAAGAATACATTTGAATCAGTTCTAATGAGGTGGATGAAACTGGAGCGTATTATACAGAGTGAAGTAAGCCAGAAAGAAGAACATCAATACAGTATTCAGTTCATACTAATGCATATATATGGAATTTAGAAAGATAGTAATGATAACCCTATATGCGAGACAACAAGAGAGACACAGGTGTATAGAACAGTCTTTTGGATTCTGTGGGAGAGGGCAAGGGTGGGATGATTTGAGAGAATGGCATTGAAACATGTATATTATCATATGTGAAATGGATCGCCAGTCCAGGTTCGATGCATGACACAGGGTGCTCAAGGCTGGTGCACTGAGATGACCCAGAGGGATGGGATGGGGAGGGAGGTGGGAGGGGGGGTTCAGGATGGGGAACACATGTACACCCATGGTGGATTCATGTCAATGTATGGCAAAAGCACTACAATATTGTAAAGTAATTAGCCTCCAATTAAAATGAATAAATTTATTTTTTAAAAAAAAGAATCAGCTGGAGAATACAAAGCCTATGGTATTTCTGTTACCTTACTACTCTGCCGTTGCTGAATGAAAATGAATAAAACATCAGCTATGGGTGTTCAGAGGAGAAAAGGATCACCGTGGGCTGGGGTTCTCAGAGCAAGTGTCAAATAGGAGTGAGCCGTGAACTTGGTAGAGAGTAGATTATCCGAGATGAGTAGACACAGAGAAAACAGCTGAGCCAAGCTTCAGAGACATCGTCAAGGGATAGTGAATAAAACAGGCAGAACTACTCCTTGGGGTAAAGTTAGGACTCACTTTGTGTTGATGAAATAAGGTCAGAGTGGTTAAGTAATTTATATAAGGTCACAGCTAATAAGTTGTGAAACTGAGATTTGAACCCAAGTCTGTCAGACTCCAAAGTCTGTGTTCCTTCTACTTTGCCAATAAATAACCTGACCTAACACAGGAGGTGGACAACTTGGCAGACTTCTCATGGTGATTTGGGAATTACTGTTTTTCTCACTGAGGTCAGAGTCATGTTCTCTAGTGAGTCTCTTTCCAAAAACTTCAGTTTCGCACTGATTTATAAGTTTGGTTTTCTGCTTGGCCCTTGTTTTGTTGTTGGATGTCTAGTGAGACAGGGCCCAATCTACACTGAGTGGAATACAGCTAATTAGGGTAATTACTCTAACTCCTATGGCCGCCTCTCTTCACAAACATCTTAAATCAGATTAAATAATTTTATTGGTAGTATGACCGTGAAAGGTATACTTAATAACCCCTGATATTTGCCTTTCATGTTTATTTGCAAAGGTTTTTATACTCAGTACTTCTTCTGACCCTATTAAAGTACCCAATATCGGCAATGTCTATACTTACTTTACAGATAAGACCAGTGCACCTCAAAGAAGAAACTCTTGACTTCTTATTTTCCTTTCTTCCTCTTTTTTCCTTTCTTTGCTTGTTTCCTGTCCTACCTCCTCTTTCTGCCTTATTTATTTATATGCCATTTGATCCAAAAAGAATTTGAATTGACTTATGAGATAGAAAAGAGCTAAAATTTAAATAGCCATAGATTTAAAAAAAAAAACAAGGTAGAAGGGAAATAGTAGAATGGTAAAAGGAGACCAGAGAGAAAGTTCATAAATTAATTGTGGCTAGATGACTCATCTCAGAAGTAACAGACCACCTCCCCAAAACCACCTAGTCTGAGTTTTCTTTACATCAAGGAAACGTGGATGATAACAACCTTGATCCCATTCTCAAGTGGTAACCAGGTTCCCAGCCCTGCTCCCTTCCCACCACACTCACTAGAGCCTCTGATCATGAAGACTGTTGCCAATTATCCTATAGGTTGGGGTATGAAGCCTGAAATCACATACATAGAGTTTTCTTTTTTTCAAATTAAATCCATGTTGGATTGATAGACTTGTTTTTTATGGCTGGGGCAGGCAGCCAACAGAGAAGCTGCCTGAGTGGAGTCCCTGTTTTCATTAATAAAAGGTATAGACAGTTGAAGCAGGCTTCCTTGCCTGCTGCCCTGAACTGAGATGCAGGTGGCTTCTGAGTCTCCACAGTCACTCTGTCCCCTTTACATCCCAGGGTTGGGCATGCAGAAACATCAGACCTCTGCACCCATCTCCCTGGTGAGGATTCCTACACTGAGTTCTGGCAAGTTCCCCATCATCCAGGACCCTGAGCTGGTTAATAAACAGGAGAAACAAATGTCAGCCTCACTTCCAGGTACTGACCCTGGAAGCTGCAATTAGTCCTCAGCTGCCTTTTCTCTCCCCAGTGGCCCTCACCTGTCAGCGGAGCATTCCCAGTGAGACAGACCACCCTTTAACTACAAAAGAAATGAGCACTACCCAAGAGCTCTACAGTCCCCAACACACACACACACACACACACACTCACATACTTTCTGGTCAAAAACACCAGATGCCAGAAAAAAGAAAACCAGATGCAATGCATTGGACTAACCAAAGGTGGGACAGGTGTCAAACTCCTGTACCACAACCCCCCTCCCCACACACACACACTTAGTAGAAGTGGGCATGCCCTTGCATAGGTCTGTATTCACCTAGACCTCCATTCTCAGTGTACAATATAAAGATAAATCTTTACCTTCTTTGAACGGTACTTGTGAGTTCAAACCAAATGCCACATGAAGACACTTGTAAACTAAAGCAATAAATGGGACGGGCCCCTTCTATCTCATAACTCCTTCCCGCTTCTCTCCAAGGGTTCTACCAACTGGGCCAGCAGATGGATAAAGGGAGAGGAGTGGAGAGGAGTGTAAAAGTGGATTTCTGTTCTGGTGTAGTCCTCAGCATGTTATTCCAAGGAGCAAGTACGACGCAGGGTGTGAGAAGGCCGAAGAATGGAACGGGAACTTAGATTTATTAAGTACTGCTAGACGCCAGCCCCTCTGTTATCTCATTTAATCCTGGTCTTGCCCGCAAGAGGTAATGGTGGCCCTGTTTTTCAGATGAGAAAACTGAGGCTCAGAAAGTTTAAAATGACTGACCTGAAGTCACACACTTGGCAGGCGACCAAGCTGTGTACCTGTGTCTGTCTGACTACATGCTGCGGCCAGTTGGGTCAGGAGACCTTCACAGAGAGGGTTCCTTGTATTCTGCTGTTTCATCCTGAGTCGTGAACGTGGCTGTGTAGGATGATCCTGGTAAGCCTCAGAGATAACTACAGTAATAATGCACAGCAGTTTTAGTGGCTCTGGAAGATTATAAATGAAAGCCTTTAGTTCAGTATTGGAAAATGTCAGGACGGTTTCTGAGAATTATTTAAAAATCATACCAGCTTTTATGAGTGGCAGCATGAGGAACTGGAAAGAGTCACCAGGTTCTTATTCTAGCTCTAGCTCTGGGCCATTCAGTACCTCAATGCCTCATTTTATGCTGGGCATAAAATGGCAATGACACTGGCTCTTTCCACCTTGCCATCTGTTGTGACATCAGATGAGCTAATGTGTCCATAAGTAGTTAAAGAGCTACACCAATTCAGGACATTACTGTGGTCACCCAGAAGGTAGGCTACTGTAAGCAGGGGATCTGAGGGTAAAATAAATACTAAAACCCCTATGATAAGCTAGCTTTGCTTTCTAGTCCAGATGTTTTGTTCAGTTATCTACGTACATCTCAACAAAAGCTGATTACCTCTTTCAGACATCAGCGTGTAACTGTTATTAATGCTCAAGCTGATCAAATTACAATGCCACAGATCCTACTTGTGCTTTAATATTAGATTTTGGATTCCGGTCTATAATGAATGATTTTTCTCCATGCATTGGAAAAATTGGTTAGCAGAGTTCATAAGAAAGTTTAATTAGCAGGCTGTTTGTGAAAATAGCGGCTGTGAGTCATCGTTCAGAATGAACTAACATTTCTTAGGGTTGGATTTGTTCTTCTGTTCCTTGAGCAGCCACACAGGATCTTTGTGTTTGGGAAGCTGATGTCTGCACGCTGCCCACTTGAACTGCATCGTGTAATAAATTAATGACAAAAACAGCAAATCTGAAAAGCTAGAGAGGAAGAGGAGGTGTAAGGTGTTTATATATTTGAGTATGTGTGTCTCTGTCTTCCAGGGAAATATCATGGACCTACTATAATCCAGGATTGTATGAGGCAGGAGAGCCTAGTGATTAAGAGCTAGCTGCCTATGCTTGTATCCCGGCCTCGCAACCTGAAAAGTGTTAGTCTCACAGTCATGTCCAACTCTTTGCAACCCCATGAACTGGACTGCCAGGCTTCTCTGTCCATGGAATTCTCCAGGCAAGAATACTAGAGTGGGCAGCCATTCCCTTCTTCAGGGCATCTTCTTGATCCAAGGATTAAACCCAGGTCTTCTGCATTGCAGATGGATTCTTTACCGTCTGAGCCACCAGGGAAGCCCTTACTAGCTGTATAACAGGCAAATTTTCATTCTTTCTGTGCCTCAGTTTTCTCATTTGTAAAATAGGGATAGTGATAGGATTGTTGTGAGCATCAGTATATGTAAAACACCCAGAACAACACCTGACATATAGTATATAATTCTCACAGCAGTTCTGTGAGGTGTATGTATTATTTGTCCTATTAAACGGGTGAGGAAACAGACTCAGAAAGGTTAAGTAACTTGTCCTAGGTCACACAGCTTCTAAGAGGCAGAGAAAAGTTGAACCCATGTTTATTTGACTCCAAAGCCTCTATTTTTATGTACAATACTAAACTTCTCTAAATGTGCCTGGTTAGTAAGGTATAGATAGTGTTCACATGTGTGCCTGTGTGTATATATACCTATAAGTGTGTATTCCTGCTTGGGGGCCCATGTAGTCACACACAATTATGTTTTGTTTTTCTCCTGGATCTTTGGTTCTCCTAGTGAAACTCCTTGAACTCGTTGCTATTGATATGTAGCAAGCTAGAACCAGACTTGTACAGTGTATGCTCAGTCTCTCAGTCGTGTCCGACTCTTTGCAACCCTATGGACTGTAGCCCGCCAGGTTCCTCTGTCCCTGGGATTTCCCAGGCAAGAATACTGGAATGGGTTGCCATTTCCTTCTCCAGGATGTACAGTGTGTACTGACATGAATATCTATACACAGATGTCTGATCTCCCCACTGTGCATTTCTGTCCTGTCTAGATTATCCCAGAAGCAAGTCTGTGTGATGTCTTCTGAGAAATAGAATCATGGACTATCACAGTGAAAAGAGACCTTAGACGTAATCTCTGGCTTGGTCTCCATGTTTTCTGCTAGCCCTTCTGGTATCTCTGGAATTGTCAATGTCCACACCCCCAACTTTAGGTTAATTATATCTTGAATTCAGTTCTGTTTCAAAGAGTAATGTTCATTTGGGAATTCTGTCTAAACTTCTTTCCCAAAGATATTTAATAGGTAATTTATGTTTAAAAAATAGTTTATGTGATTGCATGAGTTTTGGGAACTGAAGTAAATCAAGTTAGGAAGGGGTTTCTTTTTATCACTACTTCTCTAAGTCTGTGCTCATGTGTACTATAAATCTTAAAAAGAATGGTATATAATATGTAGCATTACCCAAAAAAGCTTTTCTTCTCCAACATTTTGTGGAATGTACACTCTAAACCAAGAGGAAGAAATGGAGCTCCTTAAGGTAGAAGGGAAGAAGACAATTTGGGCCAGTTACTACCTGATGACCTCATTTCTTTTGTTAAGAAAGAGGTGGGGTCATCTACTGCATGGGGATGGGCAAGTGGAGGCCTCGGTGACCCAGGAAAGTCTTTCCAACACCCAGGAGGAACAGAAAATGATGTCACATGGGTTCATCTCTCAAGCACCGGCAAAGTCCCATCATATACTCGGCATTTTAGCTGAAAATTATTGAGTACTAGATATGTTCTGGAAATTATTTACATTATGGATTCTTTTGGTCTCCTGATTGTCAGGGTGACATTTCATTTTCCATTGCTCAAAAAAGCTGAGTTATTAGAAAATGTTTACATCTGGTGATTCTCACACACATCCCAGATACGCCTTCATTTTCACCTCTCCCAGGCATCTAGCTCAATGTAATAAGGTTGGTCACACGTGCTTGGTGTCCATTCCCCATGAAGCCCTTGGCTTAAAAAAATAATAACATAAGTTGACTTTCCTCCTCAATTCTTGCTCTACAGACTCCTTTCTGTGTGAGTTGTTTTGTTCCTAGGTTTTTCTTTCTTTCACTTCAGTTCAGTTGCTCAGTCATGTCCGACTCTGCAACCCCATGGACTGTAGCACACCAGGCTTCCCTGTGCATCACCAACTCCTGGAACTTGCTCAAATTCATGTCCATCGAGTCGGTGATGCCATCCAATCATCTCATCCTCTGTCCCTCCTCCCGTCAACCTTTTCCAGCATCAGGGTCTTTTCCAAGGAGCCAGTTCTTCACATCAAGTGGCCAAAGGATTGGAGCTTCAGCTTCAGCATCAGTCCTTCCAATGAATATCAGGACTGATTTCCTTTAGGATTGACTGGTTTGAACTCTTTGCTGTCCAAGGGACTCTGACAAGTCTTCTCCAATGCCATAGTTCAAAAGCATCATCAGTTTTTGAACCACAGTTCAAAAGCATCAGGGCATTTATTTCTTTATTTTGTCTTACTTCTTACCTGTAAGCTGAATGGTGAAGAAAAGGAAATATAGACTTTTGCTTCTTATATCTCTTCTTTTTCATGCATCTGGGGACTTTCTTTCATTTCTAACATTTGTTGGAACCAAACTGAGCTTTCAGACCATGGTCATGAGCTTCCTGATGGCACTTTGCTATCAGTGAAGTCTTTGATGGTAGGGATAGGGAGTTCCCCACAGCTATTAGTAGTAAGTCCAAGGCCAGAGAACCCCAGGTGCTTAGTTCAGAAAAGACACACTGACCAAGATTTTCCCATAAAGTTCTTCTCCAAGTCATATTTGGCATGTTGACTTATCTCTGCACAGACAATTATTTATCTCACCTCCTTTGTTGGGAGCTATGAATTTTCTTTTACTTCGAATAAAGGAAATTTTAATAGGTTTATATTCAGTTAATATTTATGAAGCATCTCCCTTTTACCAAGCCCTCTCACATACCTTATCTCGATTAATTTAAATCCCAACATGATATCAGAAACCTCCACCTGCTCTTTATAAGAACAGTGTCTGATGGGAGTTTCGAAAGCCATTGTTTTAGTGCCTAAATACAGCAATTCCTTTCTTCCACAGGCATTTCACCCAAAGACAATCTCATTTTGCCCAAAGGCTGATTACAGTGTATATAATTAGTATTAACCTGATAACTTTTTCTACCTCTTCCTTTGTCGCTAAACTCTCCGCTGATATTAGCTGCATTTCTGAAATCACCAGTTGGTTCACATTCATTCTAGGGGGAAAGTCTTGTCTGTCTGACCTCTGTGTCATGTGAGAGTAAGCCAACCAAGAATGAAGAATTCTAGTTCGTCTCTCTGGCTTGCTGGGAGTTTGCCAAATTCTCCCTCTTTTTTTTTCCTAGTTAAAAATATTTAAAGATGTGACTATTCTTTCATGTCTGTAAGAATATTCTGAACATAAATTAATTTAATGTTGCTTCTATTAAGAATATTTTATTGCGCCAGGGTCATCAGTCTGAACACTTCTTTCTGTGTGATAAATGCTGAAAGTAAGATAGTTGTCATTGAGGCTTCTATTTTCTCCCATACATTACCTAGAGTATTTTTTCCTTTTTTTTAAGTCTAAATTCTTGATACTGGCTTTTTATCCTATGAATTGCCTTTCTTTCCTGAACAGACAGAAGAAAAATGAGGTTCAGATTAGTTCTTAAATTCTACCTGATGAATTTATTGAGGCTTATTATTGAAAAGTATGTTTGAAGATCTGTTTGGAACAACTAATTTTATAGGGTGGGCTTCCCTGGTGGCTCAGACAGTAAAGAATCTGCCCGCAGTGCAGGAGACCTGAGTTCAATCCCTGGGTCAAGAATATCCCGTGGAGAAGAAAATGGCAACCCACTCCAGTATTCTTGCTTGGAGAATTCCATGGACAGAGGAACCTGGCAGGCTACAGTCCACGGGGTCACAAAGAGTCGGACATGACTGAGCGACTAAACAACAACAATTTTATAGGATAAACCAAAAGGGTAAATTAACCAAAAAAAAAAAAAAAAACCTCCTTTGAGAATTGGTTGATTGTCTTTCTTTATGAAACAGTGTACTTTGTAGCTGGTCCTTCTTGCTTTGGGGACTCCGGGAAATCATCATATATATACTCGGAATTTCCATGTACCTTACCCCAGTAGCAGAGGTAGTACTTTACATCTACTTGAACAGGTTGGTTGATATTGTCTCTGAAGTCAGGAAACTCTGTTAAAAGCCTGTGTGAGTCCACACAGATGAACTTGTGTCTTGGGATCTGAGGCCTCTGAATATCAGTTTTCTCAATGGTAAATGGCAGTGATCATGCCTACCTTGTAGGATTGTTTTAGGAAGCAGAAGAGATGATATAAATAAAGCCGTCAGGTAGAATTTGAACGTTCTCACCACAGAAAAAGATAAATATGTGTTGATAAACTAGATGGGAGGAATCCTTTCACAATGTATACACATATCAAATCATCATGATGTACACTTTATCTTACAAGCTTATTTGTCAAATTATACCTCCATAAAGCTTGAAAAAAAAAAAAAATAAAGCACTCAGTACAGTGACTAACACATAGTAAGCCCTCAAAAAAAAAATGATATCTATTTGGTTACTATTTATTTGCTTATTGAATTCATGCATTCATTTAGTCATTCAACACAGATTTATTGAAAGCCTACAATGTGCCAGACATGGGTTATGCCAAGATTAATAAGACCTGTATCCCTGTCCTAAGGAGTTTAGGGTCCTTTGAGAGACACAGTTGGTTCGACAAGTTTATATCAAATGCCCACTATGGACCAAGTGCTTTGCTTATTTTCATCTTGATGTCACATGATGAGTTTTCAACTGGGAAATTACATCTTCTTAGGAAGCCAGAATGTAGCCTCTGGAAATAACCAAGTACTGCTTCAATGTAATTTTAAATACTTTGGGAAATCAGAAGAAGGAAGGCTGGGTTCTGTCCTTTTTTAATAGTGCTTGTTGTTGGCAGAGAACTGAGGCACTCAAAATTTCAGATGTCTAAATGGTTTCTGAATCTGTGCCAGACTATGGGGAGATCTCTTATATACATCTGAGCACTCAACTTGGAGTCGGTATTGTCAGTTCAGGTTGATATCAACAGTATTGACCTCCTGGAAGTGATAGTTATAAACTGAGTAGCAGTCTTCTCTCCTCAAGGAGTAGATGCTCAAACTGTCCCCTCCTCCTGGAATGCTCTTGTCTGTCTATTGCCTGGCTATCTCGTCTCATATCAGTCTTTTCCAATTAGTCTCAGCTCATATATATCTTCTAGAAAATCCTCTCGCCTTCTCTCCATCATAACACTTAGCCACACTCTACTATAGTTGTTGATTCACAGTTCTGATTTTCTTACTAGGCCGTGAACTGCTTGCTTCTTACTTGGTCGTCTGGTGCTGAATTTGTAGGAGACTCAAAGAGGATTGATAGTTAAGTCTTTTCCAAGACTGTCATTCCGTGATATACCAGGTCCAGTTTGAGAGACACAGTCAGTGTAGAAGATGGGAATGGAATACTTTGGGGTATATATGGGAATTAAATGGAAAGAATGAGGATTTGAAAATAGTCCTAGAAAACTCAGGCTCTCTGGAAGTCTCAGGCACACTGTGCTTTGTCAGGGCAAATGTTTAACACACAAATAAGCACATATTGAAGAAATCAGGGCACAGCAGAAGGGTACAGGCTCTGGAATCAGATGAGTCTGGCTACTATTCTCCAGCCAAATAACCCTGGTATGTTGCTTCTCTTTTTGAGGCCTCAGTTTCCCCTTCTGTAAAACAGGGATAGAAATGCCTGCTTCAGAGACTATAAAGATTTAGATAATAATGTATGTAAAGAAGGAGATCAGCCCTGGGTGTTCTTTGGAAGGAATGATGCTAAAGCTGAAACTCCAGTACTTTGGCCACCTCATGCAAAGAGTTAACTCATTGGAAAAGACTCTGATGCTGGGAGGGATTGAGGGCAGAAGGAGAAGGGGACGACAGAGGATGAGATGGCTGAATGGCATCACTGACTCGATGGACGTGAGTCTGAGTGAACTCCGGGAGCTGGTGATGGACCGGAAAGCCTGGCATGCTGCGATTCATGGGGTCACAAAGAGTTGGACACAACTGAGTGACTGATCTGATCTGATATGTAAAATGCTTAGCCCACAGTATGTGCTTAATAAATATTCTCTATTATTTTTATTTTCTCATTTAGAAAATCAGGATAAACTGTGGACATGGGGTCTCAAATAAATATAATTTAGAAGCTTTGTGTCTTAGCATTAGAAGGGATCTTATGAGTTGATTTTGCTAACTGCTACAACATCCCCTGATAAAATGTATACCTGGCCTCTGTTAGCATAGTTCTAGTCATGGGGTGCTTACCACCTCACAAGACAGCCCACATCTTTATAAAATCATTTGTAGAAAGTTCTTCCTCTTATCAAGGCAAAAATCCACTCCCTAACTTTCTTCTGTTGCCTGATCCTCATTCTCTCCCCTGGTAGCCCACATAGCAAGTCTACCCCTGCCTTCCCATTGCAGCCTTTCAAGTATTGGAAGGGGCTTTGAACACCTCTAGAATTTTCTCTCCTTCAGTATTAAAGCCCACAGGGCTTTCAAATGTGTCTCGTGAGTTCTGGTTCCATATGTCTTACCACCATCCTCTGGGAGCATAGCAGAGAACCAAAAAGACTTGGTTTCTGCCATTAGTGAATTGATATTCTGATTAGGAATGAGGGAGTGAGACAAGTTCCCTGAAGGCAGGAACAATTTTTTGGTCACAGTGGGCCCACTTGTAGTATCTGGCATGTATTAGGTGTCAGTTAATTGTGGAATTTATGTACCTATTGCATGGTATGTGCTCCAGTGTGAAAGTAAAGCATCAGAAATATTCTCCACCTTTGAGGAGATTGGGGTCTCAATCAAGAGATAGCATCCCCAGAGACATTGGTGAAGGCAGTGTCTATTGGGGCATGGGGGCAAAAAGGAAAGGAACCAGAACGTATTGTGAAAATGTTAGTCACTCAGTCATGTCTGACCCTTTGCAACTCCATGGACTGTAGCCCTCCATGCTCCTCTGTCCATGGGATTTTCCCAGCAAGAATACTGGAGTGGGCTGCTATTTCCTCCTCCAGGAGATCTTCCTGACCCAAGGATAGAACCTGGGTCTCCTGCATTGCAGGCAGATTTTTTTTACCATCCGAGCCACCAGGGAAGCACTATTGAGCATCTGTTATATACCAGGCACTTCACGTGCATTATCACTCTCAATACTCCTAATAACACCATGAAAAAATAATAGTAAGTCCACTTTACAGATGAGATTACCACAGCAAAAAGGGGGGCAATGTAAGAATGCAAAATCTGAGAATGAAAAGAAATAGCACATATTAAGGAACCCTGAGAGCTTTCCTATCATAGGGGCTTCCCAGGTAGCTCAGCAGTAAAGAATCTGTCTGCAATGCAGGAGACATGGGTTTAATCCCTGAGTCTGGAAGATTCCCTGGGGAAGGAAGTGGCAACCAGCTCCAGGATTCTTGCCTGGGAAATTCCATGGACAGAGAAGCCTTGTGGGCCACAGTCCTATCTGAGCTTCCCTTCCCCGTAACTATGGTTAGATGTGTTGTTTTCTCAGAATCCAGGGTATGGGAAGGTTCATTTAACTTAGCAAGGGTCACACAGCAATAAGCCAAAGCTGCATTTCTTAGAAGTGCCCACTGAGGCCAGTGATGCTGGTACAGGGATCACACTTAGAAGAATAAGACTTTAAACCATGCTTAATTTGAGGGAATTGTGTGAACTACCAAAAGAAGATAAATCCTCTGATTAGTTGGCTCTGCCAACACCCAATCTGCAGGAGAAAAGCCAAGACCCAGACAACCACAGAGGTGGGATGGGAAGGAGCAGAGCCATGGCTGCTCTAGAATCTCAAAGCATCCCAGTCATTGTGAGGAAGGAAAAGGGTCCCCAACATAAGGGGTGTGCATCCCCTTGAGTTCTTGCCTGGTGTCAGACACTCTGCTGTGCCTTTGCACAGAGAGCCAAACCCCATGGAGAGAAGGTATGAACTGGGAAGTCACATAGACCTGGGTTCATTCAAATCCTAGCCTGGAAGCCTACTTCCTGGTTGACTTTGGGGCCGGTTATTGCACAGTTATTAGCCTCACTTTCCTCTCCTCCTCACAGTGAGCTTGATGGTACCCATTTCGAACAGGATTAAATTAGGTAATTTTATAAGCCACTTAGCTGGGTGCCTGGCACAGAGTCAGCACTGAATAAATTGTAGCTGCTGTTCATCCACATGTTAATATAGTTAATCCACAATGATGCTTTGATTGTGAGGATAAGGGATTATCCCTGTTTTTCCAGATAAGGGAACAGGCTGGCGAAGCTTAAATGATTTAACCAAGGATATACAACAAGTACAGTTTGGGGCCACACACTCTAACACATATATACATGCAGTAATAGCCATGGAGCTCTCTGACCCACTTCAGGGTGTGTTGAGATAGGTTTCAAGGCAGCTGGCGGCAGGGAAAGTCATCCCAGGACTGGCAGGGAGGGAGTCCTGGGGTTTGGAGTTGGCTGCAGTGAACCCAGCATGTGGATTACTGCCACGCAGGTGATCTTGAGGTGACTGGGGATTTTATCATGTGCTTTGAGAACAGAATTTCAGCCTGAGCTAGGAGTTCTAACATCCACAAAAACTCCTTACTCGACTCAGAAGTTTTTATCAACAGCAGCTACCCACCTGGCTGCCCCCAAGGGGACTTTGCTGATGAGGGGAGTAGCTGTCAGGTTTCTGGAGAATGACAGTTTTGGGAGAAAGAGCAGAGTGTGCAGGTTGACGGGCAGAAATGCTGAGGTTCCTTCCGGTCAGCCCTGAGAGGAGACAGCTTCTCTTCTGCTGCCATCAGCCGTGAGGATGTCAAATTAGGGTCCTGCTGTCATAACCTCTAGGGCCCCAAAGCAAGGGACAACTTCTGTCTGGAATGACTGGAAGATGAGGGGTTGTATTTAGCTGTGATGATAACACTTCCTAGAGTTTGAATACAATAAAACTGCTTAACACAAACTATTGAAGGTAATTTGCTTTTTCTCAGGTGGTTCAAAAAAACTTCAGAGCAATTTCCAGGCCTCAGAATAGTCACTAACACTTTAGTTCCAATGGAGTAACTGTAGTCACAGCAAAGGAGACTGGATTTGCAGTCAGAAGATCTGGACCAGGGGTCAACAAACTATGGCCCAAAAGCCAAATTGAGCCCACTGCCTATTTTTCTAAATAAAGTTTTATTGACACTCCGTCATGCTCATCAGTTTACACATTATGCGTGGCTGCCTTCCTGGTACAATGGCAGGATTGTCATGACAGAGCAGAGGACCCACCAATCCTAAACTATTTAGTCTCTCACCCTGAACATAAAACAGTTTGCCATCCCCTGATCTAGACTTAGTTTCAGCTATGCAGAAAGAGTAGAGCAAATTGCTATTTCCTCAGAGCTTCAGTTTCCAGCAAATTGCCATTCCCTCAGAGCTTCCGTTTCCACAACTGGGAATGATGATTCTCTCTCCCACAGGGTTGCTGTGAGAATCAAATGCGACAAAATGGGTGGGAAAGCACTTTGGAAGCTCAGGATCTCTATGGAAAGGTGGGCAGGGATGGGTTTTACTGTTCATCTGATCTGTGCTGGAGAGGAACCCACCAGGACATATTTTGTTTCTGGTTTTTTGTTTTTTTTTTTCCAGTCTCTGGTGTCAGCTTGTTGTCCTGTTCTCCCTTTGACACAAATACTAAATGAATTCCCCTCTCAGGCACTCTCATGCTCTTCTCCTGCCAAACATAAACATATTCTGGTTATACACTTCCAGCAATGGAGAATTAATACAAATGTACGTATTCATTCTTCCCCTTCTCAGATATCTGTTGAGTACCTACTGTGTTCAAGTATGCAGACTTTATAAACTAGATTCTATAGGGAGAAGTGTTCTGTTTCTAAGGAGAGAAGTTAGGTATAGAATTACAACAGAAGAGAGATAATGCCACATCGTAGTATGAGGACACGGCATGTCTTTGTATGTGTATGTGCACATGTGCACCATTTAAAAAATAGAAGTATTCAGGTTCACATTTAAGAAAAGCTTGTTAAAAACAAGAATCTGTTTAATCCAAAATACACTAAAGCGCCTTAAAAATGTAGCCATTATGTGTAACAGTTTTCTCTTCAAAATTACATTCTAATTTTAAGTTTCCATCCCAAACTGCCAAGAATGCCTTTCTTCCCATTCATGGTCACTGAGGCCTCTCATCCAAGCCTGCTGGTCAGCCTATTAAGGATTATTAAGGACTGGTCACACGAAAGGGTTATCCTGGGCATCAGGGAGCCAGGCACTCACTATAGTTTGTAAATTTTGAAGGTACTCTTTATTTGGGGCTTTCCAGGTGGCTCAGTAGTAAAGACTGCATCTGCCAAGCTGGTTCAATCCCTGGGTCCAGAAGAGCCTCTACAGGAGGAATGGCAACTCACTCCAGTATTCTTGCCTGAGAAATCCCATGGTCAGAGGAGCCTGGCAGGCTACAGTCCATGGGGTTGCAAAGAGTCAGACGCGACCTAGTGACCAAACAGCAGCAGCAGCAGTCATTTTATAACATTTTATCTTTTCTTTAATTATTGTTTCTCTTTTATTGATGATTCAGTGCACACAACTTCAGTGATTTAATTTCTTTGATTTGCTGTCAAAATATGCTCATAAACTTGGAGCAAAAAAAGTTTAATTTTATGTTCTGAAAGTACTGTCACCATACCTGTATGGTCAGATCTTGCTACCGTTGATAAAAGGAGATGATGCAGTTATTAGAGAAAAAGAAGAAGGAAACTTTATCTATTTCTGGGATGCTCTAGACTCCAGACTGGTTATCCTGGTCTTTCCCAGTATGGTGACTCTTTTGGTCCTCATGGAAATGGTGTTGATATTCTTTGTGAATGTGTATGCTCCATATTTTTCTACAGACTATGTACAATTTGAATACAGAAGTGCAAATCAAAAACCCATCACCAATATATGGCCACCAAAATTAAAACATAAAATTCTTCCTCATTTTACTCCCTGTCCCCCTCCCCCCATTACTAAAAAGTTTCTGAAAGAAATGAGGCTTGGGTTTTTATATTTTCTACCTAAGGGATTTAATTCTCTCTAGAGTTTTTTTTTTTTTTTTTAAAGAATATGCTTAGATCCATCAAGTATTTTTTTATTAGACTTAGCTGTATTCCTTCTATGATGGCAAGAAGCACATGAATGAAGCTTGTTCATGAACTAGGCTAACCACAGGTAGTTTCGTTGTGTTGCCAATTTATCTCATAGCTTTCAACTCACAGGCAAGCCTTTCCACCCGGCTCCTCCTCCTGTTCTGTGCAGTGCCCTGTTTTTGAGTTTGCAGTTCGTTATTTTATATCAAGGAGAATCTCTGATCTTTTTTCCCCTTCCATTCTGAAATGATGTTCATCGGGTTTTTTAGTTTTCCCCAAAGCACCTTCGTTCTTGACGTTAAGTGCAATCTCTCTCTAACCCTAAAGCTGGTGAGGATAGCACAGTTGTGCTCACTGCAGTCAGGTACTAAGGAGATGGTGGGTTTGCAACCACACAGACAGGTCAGTAGATATGATGTATCTTGCTGGGCAGGAGTCTTTCCTTCACTTGACCTTCAGAACCTTCCTAGAATCCGAGTGTGTTTTCCTTCCTCCTGAAGCAGAGCTCTAAAATAAAGATAAAATATAGAATATAAAATTATAGCCACTATATATACTTAAGATTTCCATAAATATATGAATAATTGGAAAGAAAGTATCTCAGGGAACATGCACCACTAGTAAGCATGATAAATTCTTCCATATATATTTCATCAGTGCAGTGAGTCATGAATTGCTTGAAGTTAAGTGGTGAGTGTTTTGTCTATGTTTTCCATATTTCATTTTAATTTTATACAAATTAAATTTAGTTGGATAGATTGACTCTGTCTGACCTGTTTCCTAGTACTCATACATAAGGTTTGTCACTGAGATTATTGCTTTTAAAATGCCTTTTAAAGCCCCTCAACTTGGTGCATGACTGTTCAAAAGAAATAACTGTAAGAATAGTTTACAGCAATTGTTAAGGCTTCTCTTATATACATGGTAAATAGGACTGATAAATTTGCATGATGAAAATAAATTTAATTAGGTGAATTTAGCTAGGCTTGATGAGGTGAAGCTGAATTTAGGATGAATGACATTTTTAAGCCAATGAATTAGTCTCATGTATTTTTGGATTTGCAAAAAATTTTCTCAGAACATGTGGCAGGGTCTTGTAATTCTCACACACACAGCTCTGTCTCTAATTCTTACTTTCCTGTGCACGTGTGTGAATGTGTGTGCCTGAGCACCGGCATGTGCATGCACACGCTGCTTGTACACACATGGCTCACATACCACGCACAGCACAGTAAGAGAAGGGGCCCAGCTACAGGGTGCTCCACGTTCTCTCCCCCTTCTTCAGCTACTAATTCTGGCTGGTGAAGGCATATCTGGCAAAGTTTGCCCCTGTCTTTCCTATTCTAACCTTGTTATTCCAAAACAGAAGGAATATCCTAATGTATTGTCATTTTAGGTTTCCCATTTTAGGGACAAAATTCAGTTGAATTTCCTCCTGATTCTCTCTACTTCCACCCTGTAAAGAATAACAAAGTCACCCATTTTCTGATCCGGAACCCAACTTGTTTTCCCAGGTTCCCTCCTACAACCAACATAAACACAGACATTTACCAGCAAAACAGAAGCTGTTGGAAAGATTTTTTGGCTGCTGAAATGGGCTCCTGTCACCAGGACATGGCAGACTTTTTGCTGTATTGTCTCCCAGCCCTGGCCCCGGTACTCCAAAGAGAGCTTTATGTAATCAGTCTTTCCTGACATGTGACGTCCTGTCATTTTCCTCCCCTTCGGCTCTGCTGCCGCCCACAAATCAATAACATTGCCTGGGAAGTTCAAGCTGGTTGTGCAGCCACCCTAAGCTCTGTATTTCTTAAAGGGTATGTCAGAAAATGTAAAGTTTCCTAATGATATTTCTGGCTGATGACACATGGCAGAGCTGATGGACTATTTATAATCAGTGGCACGATCGCAAGCACATTATTTTTATTTCACTTAGGGGGGAGCCCTGTCACTTGCTACTGCTCGTTTCAGACAAGTTGATGCCATCTTCACCTAAAGTAGCTAAATCCTCTTTGCGGAATTCATTTTCACTCTTCCCTTTGTGTTAGGCGCTCCCCAGTTCCTTCCAATCGAGCCACCTCCCCTTTTTATTGTTCTTAAGCTGGGTGGATGATGAGGGCATGAATGATTTGTAGCAATTGCTTTAAATTCAGGCCATGCCTTCAATATAAATGTCTCCGGTCTTTGCTGCTTGGATCTTGCTACGGTCTTCTGAGTGTGGGCGTGGCTGACATGACAGAGGCAGCAGACACAGCCACTGCATCCAGCACTTGCCCCAATTTTACAGGTCTGAACATAGCAGAGCTGTCTTTTGTTGAGCAGCTACTATGTTCCAGGTAGGCATTTATTTCAGATTCAGTATCTCATTAACTCTCTCACACCTGTCTGTGCAAGTGCTGTTATCTGCAGAGAAGAAATATCAGGGGATGGGGGGAAGCAAGAGATTAAATGAATTCAGAGTCACACAGCTTAATTCCTGGGAAAAACCCCAGGACTCCAGTTCAAATCTCTTCTAACAGACCACACCTTCTTTCTTTCCACTTCCCTGCCCCGCCTCTTCCCAATTAAGTGGACACTTGTGGGTATATGATGTGTATATGGTATGGATGTAGGAGAACTTATGAGTTCCCAGCTAGGGCAGCTCCTGTGAGTTTAAAGGCTGGCCAGAGTGAGAGATAAAAGAAATAGAAACTTCTCAACCTGAGAGTAAACCCTGGTATAAAAGGAACCATATACTAGAGGGTTTTGACACAGTGCAATGGGAAGTGTTACCTCTATCAAGATAATGAGCTCTCTCTCTCTTTCTCTTAAAAAATGTTTCCACAGGACAGAGTTTAGGGTATGGATTCGTTAACTATATTGATCCAAAGGATGCAGAGAAAGCCATCAACACTTTAAATGGACTCAGACTCCAGACCAAAACTATAAAGGTAAGAGGTTATATGTTATATGCCTCTTTATTTAGGAGACACTGGTTAAATTTCATCCTTTGATCTAATAAATCCAGGCTATGAGGGAGCTGGCGGTGGCTTCTTCATTTTTTCAAAGGACACTTACTATCTACTGTACTAAATGAGGGACACAGATCATTACAGAAGAACAAGGTGAGAGCTGAGTAGAAGGAGGGGACCACAGGCTATAGGACTTCCTATCCAGGGAGCAGGTAAGATGCCAGGGATGACCCACACCAAGAAGGCCGGGGACCCCAAGCCTTCAAAGATGGTCAGAGCAGAGCCAAGGGAAGAAACTGCTCTAGGTGGAGATAACACCACATGCAAAGCTGTGAAAATGTATATATACATTGTGAGTGAGGAATGACATACAGAACTCTATGACCTGAAATTCAGTGAGAAGATGATGAAAAGATGAGGGTGGGAGGTGGGCAGAGGCCTCACATGCTAGGCCAAACAGCTTGGCTTTACCCACAGGTAAAGAGGACTGTCTTAAACAAGACTTGAAAAGGAAGAATCAGTTATAAAGAAACACAGTGGTATAATAGGGATGGGTACTATAACATCTGGGAACATAGTAAAGGGATGACAGGAAAAGTAACATTCTAGCAATCCAGAAATAATCAGACTGGTAGGTAATATCTCAAGAGGGGTTGTTTTAAGTTAAAAAAAAAAAAAATCCAGTTACGCAGAGTCTAGTAAAAAAAAAAAAAATCCAGTTATGCAGAGTCTGCTCCTCCAGACGGAGGTTTCTGTGGCTGGATTGTCATGCTCTCGGTTCAAGTTTCAACCTGAGGGGATCCTTGAGGAGGCGGTGCTGTTTGCTTTTGGCCAGTGACCCCTGACAGTCGGTGGTGGTCTCCTGGATGGAGCCTGCCTCCTCCTCAGCCTCCCTTTCCCTTCTTCCCCTACCTACGGGCAGATTTCTGTTTGGGGGCAGCTGCCAGCCGATTAATGAGTCCCATCCTTCATAGCCTATTAAACCACGAGGAGGTGTCTCCTGGGCACTCTTATCCTCACGACAGCAGGTCTGACGCAAAATAGGACAAAAGAGAAACCTCTCCCAGAATGGAAATCTATAGATGGCACCAGCTCTTAGCATCTGAAAACACAAAATCAGAACTTTTTAGTTCAACAGACTACTTTTCTAACATCCAGATGGATAAGGAGGCTACCTGGTGTAAGATAATCTTAGCTGGGAGTTAATCAAAACAAAAAACAGAAACCTCTTTTGTGAATGTATTATGTGGTTATCTATTTTTTCTTTTCTACTCTTTCTGCCTTCCTTCCTTCCTTTCTACCTTCCCTCTTTCTTTCCTTCTTTCCTTTCCTTTAAGCCACTCCACTTTTGGAATTTCATTTAGCTTATTTCTAAAGATGATTGCTTTCCAGATCTCATACAGTCTGCTTCACCAAGACCCCAAAACGGGCTTGATTCAGATTGCCTCAGTCTCAGCTTAGAATCAGTCCCTGTGAGTTCTCTAAGGGGGAAATAATTGAGAGTTGTATAATTATGGAGTATCCTCTGAGAGGCAGGAGTGTTGATTTCTATCGAAGGAAAAACATACCTATTTTCAGTGCTTTGAGATGGGATGCTCTTGTCACCTGACTCTTAGATGAGGCCACACTGGGTTGATGGCTGTATTTGTGGGTTTGATTTTTCTCTGTTATCCAGTTCAGCATTAGAATGTCAGGCATTTGTTCCTCCCTAACTTGAACTGAGAAAGGTACTTTTCTTTCCTCTAGTTTTCTTAAAACCCAAGCCTCCCCAAGAGCTTATGATCAAATTCTCAGCCATCCATTCTGCTTTTTTTAAATAAAATATCCCATGAAGCTGTTGGGGATTCCCCAAAGGCTGAGTGGACCCGGCTTTTCTGACCTCAGAATGCACTCCTTGGCCCACAGTGCAATCAGGAGCAGTGCTTTGTCTCAGTGGATCTTAGAGACAAGGAACATTGATTATTTTCTTTCTGTGAAGAGTCAATCTGCCTCCTTCCCTTCTCTGTATCCCTTTCCCCACCCCCTCAGCCACCCTGTGCTCACCCAGCATCAAAACCCTGCCAACACGTTTGCACCCAGCAGTAACGTGGGCTTCCGTAGGATCCAAAATGCATGATGCCACGGCTGAATCAATAATTTCCATTCTCTACGACGAATGAAAATTTAATGTGCAAACCTGGGAATTTCAGCCCTTTCATTAAAGCAGTTTATTTGCCATACTAAAAATTAAGTTTGAGTGATAGGTTCCTTTATTAACTTTTCTTCCCTTTCCTAAAGGGACACAGTGTTTAAGGTAAAAATCATATTAAAGAGAAGGAAAAAACCAGACCCTTTTCCTGTGCTGTTAATAGTCTCATCATTTATTAATTTTTTAAAAATTGCTTTTCTGCCTTTCAGGCTGCTATTTACTTCTTCTGCATCAGTTTGCTTTAATAAGTGACATGAGATTTATCTCTTTGCTCTGACTCTCATGAAGGAATAGATAATTTGCCTATCTGAAAAAAATAAGTATCTTCTTTGGAAGCATGCATTATATAGATCTCCTCAGAACCATGTAGGTTTGCAAACTTTGGTCAAGTCTGTCTCTCCTTTTGCTTCATGCAAAACACATGAGTTTAAATGTACAGCACAGATGCAGGCAAACCAAGAGTTAATTACTAAGCTTTGAAGGTTAATAATAAGCAGCTAGATTCAGAGATAGTTCTAGGAAGCCTTGAGAAGTGGTGGAAACCATCGTGAGCCGGAGAGCACTAAAAAGGGCAGCTGTTCTTCAGCTACTGCTGATTATTTAGGCCCAGTTCATTGTCAGATCTTCCACTTATTCCGTAGAAGCCAAAATCTAGGTATTTTATGCCAAATCTCCCAATTTTGAAAGGTTGAATCAACTAAGAAATTTTTAGAGCATTATGTAGGCAAACCAAACAAAACTTAAAAGAGTTGACCTGTGGAGAAGTTTGCAACCTCTGAACTCAAATTTAGATACACAAACACTGTTTTGCGTTTTGAAAGTGAGTGATTCATTACTAGGTTGCTAGGAGAAGGTGCCCACAAATGATAGTTCCCTGTTAACAGATATTCCTCTCCCCTTGATTAGTGGGGATGTCTTGTAACTGTGCATGAATACTGAGGACCCATGGAGGGCGAGACCAAGTCTCTGTGCTCAAGGAGAATACAGTCTTGGTGCAGACACAGCATCAAAGCAGAAAAAAGAGACTGCTTCATTAAGTATTCCCCTCCAAGTAATGTAGATGACTGCAGATAACTTGCCTATTAGGAAGAAACAAGTATCTTCGTTGGAAGTATGCATTACCAAGATCTCCCTGGAACCATCTAGTACATGCTTGCAAAATGAGGCTGCAGAGGAATTGTTCTTTGAATCATAACTTCTTTAGTGGGAGAAAGTGGCCAGGTCCCCATCCCTCTGGAGATCAGGCTCAGAGATGAAGTGACTTGTGCAAAGGCACACAATTGGCCAGCAGTTGAGCTGAGTTAGCATCCAAAGATACTGTAAAAGAGTCTTCCAGGAGTTACTTGATAGGCGTGCATGAGCTTGAAAGGAAATAATAGTGATAGTAATGATACCTTACATTGAGTGTGTATAGTGTCTAACTCCTTTGCATTTCATGCTTAATAATATTTAACCCTTGAAGTTTCCCAAAGACTAGAAGCTTTACACACATCAGCTCTGATTCTTAAAATAATGATTCTCTCCCTTATACAAATGAGGAAACTGAGGCCCAAAGAGGTTAAGAGACTTACCTAGGATCAGTTAGTAAGTGAGATTTGGAGTAAGAAAAATATGTGTTAAAAATAACTCTGGCAATAGGTCGCCTGTGTTGGAATGTCACACCACCTGCTTGCTCAGCGGCACATGTATTCTGTGAGTGTGTGGGTGTGTATTTGGTTCTGTGCACACATGGGTTATACTCACTGGCAAGGGAAGGAGATATAAAAAGCAAACAGATGAATTGTGTGGCTCCTCTAGGTTCTTCAGTAAACAGATTTGCGGTTCAGGGCTTCTGCCATCCTTCTGGAGACAGACCTGACTTCAGATCATGTCTTCTCAGACCCCTACCTTCCAGGCCCTGCAGTAGGTCCTTAGGTGACCCAGAGACGACAGTGCCCTGCAGAGTCTTCCATCCATGTATGTCAGAGAGGCATAGGGTAAGGACCAAGGGGTTACTTACACTGACTAGCCCCGAAGACCCCAAACTGGGTCTTTTCTCAGCATTTCAACCCTAAACCCAATGAAGATAATTTGCCCCGTTTTAGGGCCTCAGAAGTGTTGTTTAGCTCCCCGTAACCCACTTTCTCCAACAGAGATCACTTTAGACTCCAAGAAGCATTGGGTTAAACGGCTGTGGATTCTGGAAAATAATTCCCAGTATCCCCTAAACTTCACAGTGGATGCCAGTCCAGTCCTGAACTTCCCTGTAGGCTTTACAAAACAGCTTCTGAATTTACTCTTTATTCCAGCTTCTCACTAAGAAGCACTCCCCTTCTTAGTGCTTCTTCAGAATGCAGTTGCAGTGGTCCAGCTCTTTGTTGCATGAATTAGGAACAAAGAAAAGTAGATGATTCTGTAGTAGTCTCAAAAGAGGGATATGTTTATCAAAAGTTTGGGCTGACATACAAGTGACACTGACCACCTCCAGTAAAAAGTGATCCAAAATGGAATTTGAGGATTTGGAATCCTAAAGCTCTGAGCAGTGGGACACCGTTTGGATTTTAACCCAAGTTTGAGAAGCAGGATTAGAGAAGCATTCAGTGCTCTGCCTCTGGAAGTTCCTCTCTCATGGAAGACACAAACACTCGAAGGAGCACCTCTAATGCAGGGAGGTGGGGGTGGCCACGGGGCTGCAGGGGTCCCCACTTGATTGGGGTAGAGGGGCGGGACTAGGAAGCTGTACCAGGTTTGAGCACAGGAGGGATCTAGTCAAAGTGAAGTTCCAAGAAATTCCATCCGGCAATGGCATGTCACTTGGGGTGTTTGACGAATGAGGCCAGTGGCCTGCGGGCTGTTATGCTAAGTTTTTGTCAGCCTTAGACTTTGGTTTTTCATCATCTCTATTAGGAGCTTTGTTTTACTCATTTTAAAAGCAAAGCAGGCTTATTTATAAATAATTTGGAAAATTCATTATCATCTGATGAAGGCAACATCAGCCATTCCCAACTCAACGCTGTTAACATTTTTGTATTTCCTTCCTTTTCCCATTGTATTACATTCAGAAATGATTTTGTGGCTTTTCTTGCCCTAATCATTGCATTCAGCTATTCCTCAAATTCTGAAACTGTGACTTTAAAGACAGCATTCCCAGAGCACAGTTCTTGTGCAAACTGAAGGTGTGAGTGATTTCAGGATTAGGTTTGGCTGAGGAGACACAAAGGCTGCTCCTGCCACTCTGCCTGAACCCAGGAGAGTTGGCACTCCATCAGGAGAGAGGGTGAGAGAGTAAGAAGGAAGCTTTATCATGAGGCAGCAGCCTGGTTCCAGACGGAGCAGGGCTAGAGGAGGGGAAGGTGTGTGAGTGAAGGCTTTTCAGAAGGGAAAAAAAACCTCTTTTCTCCAGGAAGGAGAGCAGTTCCTTTATTTCAGCCTCTCTTGCTCCGATACCGCTTAGCCATTTCTCCCTTTTCGCTTTATTCTTCTAATAGCACTAACGGTGCCTCCAGGGGAATCTTTCCACACTTGAGTTTCACAGGTTCCCGTTTGCCCCTCCCGCTTCTTTCTCTTGCCAGGGGTCGTCAGGGAGCCTCGCCTCCCTCCCTCCGCCCACAATCCACCTGCCTCGCTAAAGGCCTCCATTCCGCTGAGGCATCTTTTCTTTGCACTCGGCATAAGCAATTATTTCTCCTATCACTGCCCTTAATGCCTCCCGGAGAGTTAGCAGATCATTTTTTGCTGACGGATATCACCCCACCCAGAAATGATAGACTACCTCCCTCAGTCTCATTAATAATAAAAAGGCATTTGTCTCTCCTCCTCCATTATGGCTGTAGTCAGAGCCAGTGTGGGAGTGCTTCCCGGCCAAGGTCAGCAGGGGCGGCTGGATCACTGAATCCCCAAGGAGTGAAGAGAGAGAGTGGCAACACCAGTGAAAATGGGAGACCCGTTTACCCCAGCAGTACAGGACCCTCTTTCTCTCCTGTGATAGATTCTTTTCAGCTGCTTTGCTTCCCAGGGCCCTGTTAACTTGCTCTGAGTGAATAATTTCAGATACAGGTATAGGAGTTGGAAAGATGGAGATACAGTTAGTGAGGTTCATATGTTTCCAGTATCTTAAAGGTCATCCACAGTGCCCCGTGTCTGGGAGACAGGAGAAAATTGGGCAGGTACAGGTTACAAGCACACCTAGGTTTTCATGTGGAATGAGGCTTAGGGCCTTTAGCTGGCTGCCAGTGTAAAAGATCCCACAATGTGATGTGAGCTGCTTAAAAACAATCGTCTACCTCAGCTGTCTTAGGAGAATTGTCCACTCCAGATCCTAGGAAGCAGTGGTCCTTTCTGGTCTACTCTGGTCAACCCATCCCAGGTGTCTTGTTTCCCATTCTCAGCTCCGTGTTTTGAAAGGACCAGACACTATAAGGCTTGTTCAGAGGCAAATGAAGAAGACAGCCAGATGGTCCTGCACTCACGTATTCACCCACAGTGGTTGCTCTTCCATTCTCTAGAGAGGAAAAAAAAAAGTCTGCAGTGACTCTGAAGCTCAATCTTGTATGTCCAGAATCTGAGAAGACAATCTTTGTGTCTGTCATTTGCCTGGGGTCATAGTGAGTCCCTGACTGTCAGAGACATTCGTATGGAGTCATTGGGGATGACTTAGAGGGACTGCTATAGCAGACTGGAGTCTGACTAAATGATCCTAAAGGTCCCTTGTAGCTCTAAGTTGCTATAACTTTGTGTTGTTTCTGGACTTTGAACTGTTCTGTCAAGTATAATTGCCACTAGCCACATATGGCTATTTATATTTGAATTTAAATTGATAAGTTAATAAATGAAAAGTTCAGTTCCTCATTCACACTAGACACATTTGAAGTACTCAGGAGCCACATGTAGATGGTGGCTACCACGTTGAACAGCACAAATCTAGAACTTTTTCTGAAAGTTCTCTTGGGCAATGCTGGCCTAGAGCATCAGTGGCCCTGGAGAATAAAAGATCATTTCTCCATGGTTACCGTGAAGCCCCAGAGCAAACCAGCTGGTCTGTCAAAGGTCATAGAGCCACATCCCTCTCTCCTTCCCCTTTGTTGTCCATTCAAAAGAGCTCTGAGTTCAGACGGAGTCAGATCCAGCTCCGTTAAAAATTACTAGGATGACCTTGGACAATTTAGTTTATTTCTCTGGACTTATTTCCTGATCTGCAGAATGGTTCCTTCCAACTTTAACAGTATAGCTAATAAAATATTATAGCGTGATCTTTCCAGCTTGGTAATTTTCCAAGGAAAGTAGCAGCTTGTGCCAAGTACGTGGCTTCTATTTCACTGTCCACGTTAGCCTGGCATAGTGGAAAGATCCCAGAGTCATATCCAGCACTGGCACAGTGCTGGCTGTGTGACTTTGGACAAGTACTTGTCACACTGAGCCAGAATTATCTCACTTATAGGTAATCCTGGTTTATAGGGAATTCTCAAGATGCTTCCCAGAATGAAGATGATAGTGAATAGGGTTACCCCAAGGTAAGAATTACATAGAGAGAGGGGAAGACTTTTCCCCATCTGCATGTTTCAGAGATACATGAAGAATGAATCTGAGTCTCACTTTGTGTAGTGGAAAGTATTATGGAGCTTTCAAGAGGCCACAGCAGTCTTACCAGTATAGTGAGAGTCGGAAGTTGCAATTTAGTGAGGACACTCAGTATCTTAAGCCCTGAGTCTGAGACCAGCTCTTCCACTAACCAGGCCATGAAATCTTTAGCACATCTCTCTCCCTTCCAGGGACCACTAGACAGACCACAAGGTGCTTATACCAAGTAATCCCCCTTGATAATTTGATGGGCTTTTAAAAAGAAGTTGTAAGGCACATGAATTCTATCACCACACCCCTTTTTAAAAGAAGTCTTTATCCAGTCTACTGTGTACCAAATACTTTCATGATATTGTTGGATTCACTTCATATCCATGGGTCCCTCTAGCTCCTTCTTTACATCTGAGTCAGTTCCTGGGAAAAGAGCTAAAATGTGTTCCATATAGTACATTACACATTTTTTTTTGCTTCAGTTCAAAGAATGTTATTGAGTTCCTGCCCTCTATAAAGCTTGGAGACTAGATGCCACAGAGAGTCTGCAGAGACCACCAGAATGCTCTTACTTTGGGGGAGATGAAATGTTAGCACAGATGGTTGTGATGGGTGGGAGGGTGTGATAGCTACTGTCATTGAAATGTGTATCATCTGCAGAGTCTGAGGGGAGAGCAGGCCTTTGTGCCTGGGCTTCACGGAAGAAGTGGCATTCAGTCTGAGCCTGGAAGGATGAGCAGGAGTTCATTTTACCATGAGGATGATGGATAGCAGGAACAGAGACATTTTGTTTGAACTGAGGCTTAGGCTGCTTAGAGGGGTTAGCAGGAGATTAGAGGTGGATCCAGATCCCAGAGGACCTTAGATGCTCAGGTAAGGGATTTGAGCTTCCATCACAAGGTGCTGGAGAAACACTGAAGGTTTTGAGCAGGAAGAAGCAGCACAATTTTAACTCATTAGAGGGATTTCCCTGGTGGTCCAGGAGTTAAGACTCCACACTCCCAATGCAAGGGGCCCAGGTCCGATCCCTGGTCAGGGAAACAGCTACCACAAGCTGCAACTGTTTGCACGCTGCCGCTGAAGATTCTGCATACCACAACTAAAAGGATCCCGCACGCAGCAACGAAGAGCGTGTGTGCCACAACTAAGACCCAACGCAGCCAATAAGTATTAAAAAAAAAAAAAAAAAGAACTCATTAGAAACAGTACCATCAGGTCTTGCCCCTGATAGAAGGACATCATATACTAGGTGGTGGGTGGGGAAAATATGAGGCGTGGGGCCACGTAAGCAGACACCTGTCCTGTCTGTGGGCAGGGCTGCAGCCATAGGCACAGGAATAAGCTGATTCTCACAATAAAAACTCTCTTGTCTAGGAACTGGCTGGCTGCTTTCTTCTCTCCCTACTCCCGGAGGTGGGATCAGAGGTCCCAGGGAGGGTTTGCTCCTAGAAGGCCTTGGAAGCACCAGAGTCTGTTCTCTGCTGCCATCCTTCCGGTCTCTTTGGAATGAATGTCCCCAGGGACGTGTATGTTCTGGGAAGTTTCTGCTCACTCAGAGAGTACTGTGTTACAACAGACTGGGGAAAATCTGCAATCTGATCTTCTGAAATAAGTGTATCCTCTGCTAAACTAATAGTCCTGCATGTCAGGGGTTGTTGTATTCATCTTTGTACCGCCAGTGTCTAGCATCAGGCGTTAGTACACAGCAGTTGTTTCAGAGCCCTATTGATTGAACATTTGCTGTGTGGCAGGCATCTGCAGAAGGGAATGGCATGGGAAATCCCATGGACAGAGGAGCCTGGCGAGCTGCAGTCCATGAGGTTTCAAAGAGTTGGACATGACTGAGCAATTTACCACTTTCACTTACTATGTGCCAGGCATGGTGCCTAAGAATCATATATGCATCAGCTTGTTTAATGCTCTATTAGCTCTATTAGGAAGCTTCCAAACTAGGTGATTCAAGTGATAAGCTCAGAAAGTGTAAGTGACTTACCCCAAGCTTTACCATTTGTAGCTAGTAAGTGATTAGGATTCAAACCTACATCTCTCTACCAAAACCCTTGCTCTTAACCTCTGTCTCTTTCCCATTGCTGAAGAGATGCTCCATTTCTGTTAAAGTAACATAAATGAGAGCTTCCTTGGAGTTATCTGTCTCAAAATACAGTTGTCTGATGCTCTAAATATGACGTATCAGTGAGACCCACAAGATAAGGGGTGATGAGGACAGGAAGGATGCTCCTAGTATGTGGAACCAGAATAGAAATAGGAGAAGATTAGAAGCTATGGGAGAGACAGGTTTGAATTCAGCAGAAGGAAGAACTTTCCACTAGTCAGTGATGGCCAGTGATTACATAGGATGCTTCCTGTCCTTGGAAATGCATAAGGTGGTTGGCCAACTGTCTTACATCCTGCCCTGAACTTTTGAGCTCACTTCCAGCATCAAATTTCTATGAAACAAATTTCAAAGATAATGCATTCTGCTGAGATCACCATTATCACTTGTCACCCTTACCACTTACCGTGAACTATGGTTGTGGAAATGAACAGTTTTGTGAACAGAACACCAAGCTCATGAAAACATCCTAGAAAATGCTAGAGGTCCTTGTAATTCAAATGAGCTCAACAAATGACACCTCTGTTTTCTACATCCAAGTTTTTAAGCCAATTGAGAGATAAGACAGAAAGAAAAACTATGGAACCCTAAGTTCTTTATTACTGATTAAGGCCCAAAGGCTTCTGTGGACACTTTGAACTTCTTAACACAGAACCCCATGCTTTGACAAACTAATACACTATGTCATGGGTGCTTTGGACCCCATAGGACTCCCCACACGAGAGCATAGCCGACTCCCATAGAACATAAAAGCGGAAATAGAAAGTGGACTTCCAGCTGGCATCTGGCTCCCAGAAGGGAGGAAGCAGGCAGCGTCTGTGGCTCACATGCTCATTCCCTTTATTAAAGCCTATTCAGAGCCATTGCACCACTTCCCTGGAGAAGAGGGGATGCAGGGGTACAAAGGAGCTGGACGTTATCCAGGAGGCATCCTCCATGTGGAAGGAAAGTGAGTCTCCCCCTGGCAGGAACAGCCCTCTGCATTGCACTCTCCACCTGTTTGCTTACTCTCCTCACTGGACTGTGAGATCCTTAAAGAAAAAACCCTCCCAGCAGAGGGCCTGGCACACAGTACATGTTCAAGAAAGGGATGAATGAGTGAACACTCACCTTCTATACCAGTGTTTTCCTAAAGAAGCCCCTTTCCTCTCATCTCACCCTCCTTGTAGCACTCAAGACCATGTCTTTATCATGCTTTCCAAGTGCCCTCTTTTTCTGTTCCATGTTGGGTCAGACGAGGGCCACAGTGTTGCCAGATGATTCAGGAAAGGTTTTCCCCAGGCCGTGTTGTTCCTGCCACGCCCCAGCTGTGAGCAGGTGAAGGTACCTGTGAGTGCTGCGCAGCGAGGGGCAGATCCCGCCTTGGTCCTGCTGCCCCATCTGGGACGAATGACAGTGCCTGCCTTCCCACCTTGGTGAGAATCGCTGAGAGCAGCCTTGTGAAGTCACTTTGGAAAGTGAAAAGTACTTTGTAGATGGCAGGCAGAGGAATCTGTAGGAACTTGCTAGAGGAAATTCATGGCTGTGAAGTGGTAAAGGATGATCCCAGGCCCCACCAGTCTGATGGAGGAGGACAGAGCTTCTATAAGTGTTCACTAGTCATGTTCCAAATGGTTGCTTGTGTGGTCAAATTGAAAGATGTGCCCTATGGGAGCTAGCATCCCAGGGTGACCCACAAAAGTCAGTCTGAGTCATCCCATAATAATATTTACTAAGTAGATTCTAAATTCTAGGTATGTGCTAGATGCATTAAGTCTGATGTCTTAATTCTTTTTGAAAAGCCATAGAAGGAGAATTCTCCTCCTTTTTGTCAGTAAACAAACAGACTTATCAAGATCGAATTACTTGCCCAAGGTCACAAAGTTAGTGAGTACTGGAGGCAGCCCACATCTCAGAAGCTCTGTGCTGTACTGTCCCTCTTGCAGAGAGTAGGAATAACTGTAAGCATGTAGGAACAGGAAGGGAGAGGGAGTTTGGAGTGACTTGATCTTCCGACAAGATCATTTGTATAGTCACCTGCCTTTGGGCCGCCCTTCCCCAGAGAGAGGAGTGGTCTCCCTACTCCAGCTCCTGAGATTCAGAGCAAGATTGGTGCAGGCATAGAAATGCCAGTCTTGTCTTCGGAGATTCTGGATGAAAGAAGTGAGCAAGACCCAGATGGTCTGAGACTCAGGGTTCTTTAGGGCACTTCCAGTGTTGGAAGCCCTGGGTTCTAGTGGGGTTAATAAACAAGCAATTGTGTTAAATGTCAGGACGGAGCTAAAAGTCAATGATGTTTTTAGAAATATTTCAGCCTAACAAAGGGCCTGAGACCTGTAGTCACTCAGTTAGGATTTAACAAATGTATGAAGAAACTTGAAAAGTTTTCATAATGGGACAAGCATTTGGATACTGAATGTGGGAAGGTCCGTTTTCTGTTATTTTTGTCCACTCCCACTTCTGCAGGTTTCCAGGATGGGGGACTAAGAGAAACGATAGACCTAAAGTTCCAAATAGAAGAGAAAAATTAAGTGGGATTTAGGCTTTGGTGAATGATTGAGGTGCTGTTCACCCTTGAGATCTGTCGCTGGGCTGGGACTGGAGTATGTTGTAGTAATCCTTCCCAGCTGAGATTCTGCCTCTGTCAGAATCCTCTTCTGGGGAATCGATTTTGGTTCTGTCATTAACTTTCCTGTGCCAGCTCCTTTTCCCTAGCAGGCCTGTCCCCAGCCTGCTCTCCCCTGTACCCCAGCCTGCTCTCCCCTGTACCCCAGCTCAGACTGCCTAGAACTAAGGGGATCAAGGTCATTACTACCCATTATGCATTGATGGGGTGCCAGGCAGGCACTGCCCTATGCCCTCAACCTTCACCATCTCTTTTGTCCTCACAGCAGTGGAGGGTCATCATCAGGCGATGGTTCCCTGACCCCACCACACAGTCATACAACCTGTCTCCCCACCTGTCTCTCCCCATATAGCCCTGGAACGGCACTCACCTTGTGGCATTATGATAACTGGTCCATTTGTTCACCATTCGTCTCTGCAGCTCATTTGTTCAGTACCTGCTGTGGTGTTGCCTGTTGCCGCTGTTGGACTCGGAAGTCCACTGGGGCAAGAGACCATGCCTGTTCTTGCTTGCTGTGTATCCCCAGCATACAGCACTATGCCTGGCTCATAGTAGATCTTCAGGAAATGTTTTCTAAGACTGGCCTCTAAATCTAGTTCTTGAACAAGATTCAGTCCTTCCTACCCCAGATTCTGGAGAATAGGAGACTTATCTCTTAGCTCACAGCTTAGCCAATAAAGCTATGATTCTGGATGCTGAACTCTCAGTGATCCCCCTAAGTGGAGGAATTCAAGCTGCAGTTAACCCAACATGCCATTAATGCCCGAGTCATTCATTATGACCTGTGGGTGTTCATTCACTCTTTCAGTAGATGTTGAGCACCCTGTGAGAGTCCGGGTAAGGAGCTAGAACCACAGAGATGAATGAGACACACACACGCAACGCATGACCTCAAGGAGATCAGCAGACTAGATAGAGAAGTGGAGAATCAAGGTCAGAATGGGTTAAGTACCATGGATACCATCAAGAGCACTGCCAGGGAGATTTTTAAGAGGAGGTAAAATTAGGGAAAGCCATCTAGAGAAGGTGGCGTTCGAGCTGGACCTTAAAAGGGCCATACAATTAGGACCTGAGGAAGTAGGTGGGAAAATGTTCCCTATGAACAAAAGCATAGAGATGGGGACGTATGTTTTTGGGAGCATGAAGATCATTCAGATAGTTAATTTGTCAGCAATCGGCAGGGGTGAGATAAGGGTGACCCTCATTACCACAGACATATCACTGTGATGTTTTTATTTTCTTCTCCCTACCGCTCTCTCCTCATGCCTAAGAAAAACAGTTCTGCTAGATTATAACCTGAAAGGTCAGGGTAGGACAGCCTTATGTGGAGTGATGTCCTGTCTTGGCAGTCACATGGTCCTTCAGTCCTCCCCCCTAAATGCACACACAAGGACCTTCCATGCAAAGACCTTCCTGCATGTCGTCCATTTGCTGGGAAGGAGCCTACAGAAGCCACACGTGAGTTTCTGGAAGAGGTAGACGCTGCTGACAGGATTCCTTGCTCCACTGGCAGTAGGAGGCCAGCGAGGCAGATTCGTCACTAGCATCATTTTATCTGTTGAGTCAACATCTATTTTTAGGTGTGGAACCCATAAAGGGACCTGGCATCTCTGCATGGAAAGGGGTAGAGTGAGGGGATACACTCATCCTTCATGCCCCTCTGTGGGATTCACTGCTAGACCCATTCTCAGAGGCAAGGTCTGCTTCACTGATGGAGGTTTAGTTCCTAATGCCTAAGGTCCAATTTAATGCATACAATTCCTTTTGCAAACATGCTTTCGTGTGTGCAGATCACACATACACACAAGCATACCCACTCATTCCCTCACCCCTGTAGTCTTAGCAGGTCCTGTGAATTGTTTATACAAATTAAATAAAACTGAAAAATGCTAAGGCATATAGGTCCCTTCCTGTCCAACATTGTCAGATGTGCTCTGAAATGACTGTTTTCATCATCTATTCTGAGCCATAACCGCCGCAGAAATAGCTTTAGCAGGAAAATGCTTTTGTTAGACTAGCTGTAAATTATATTTCAAATGTCTGATGTTGTTTTCTTAAAAAAATAAATAAGTAAATGAAAGTCTAAAATTAATGACTGCTGGGGTTTGCTTTGCTTATGTGTACTGCTACAGATTTGGCTTCTTGCAGATGGAATTTCAGATCTGTTTACACTTCTGTGTTAGCTTTTTGGGGAGGAAAAAAAGCAGTTGAGAGATCTGGGAGGACAAATTTATAAAGTCAAACTTATTATAACCATCGGAGAGGCTCGCGTCTCTCTCCACTGGCCTCTCCTCCCTCCTTCCCATCGTGCCCTCATTTTTGTTTATTGTGGTTTTAGCTGCTCTGCTTCCAAGTTCGAAGGCAACTGGTTCTTGCAGATGCTATGACAAGGTCACATATCTAGTTTCGCAAGCAGATGTTCATTCAGCCCCATTTCACCAGCACTTTGTCATTCAGCGAGAGCAGACCTTGTGGGAACAGATTGGAACAACACAAAGGATGGGACATTTAAAAAAAAAAAATCTTGCAGAGAACCTGATCGCTTTTTATGTGTTCAAGAAGGGACTGGGGGTTGGGGGTGGCAAGGAAAGAAAGCTGCAGAGCAGAGTTTCATGGGGATTTTTTTTTTTTTTTGGTTTATTCAAAAATTATTATGTGTTGGATACAGTAAATCATCTATACACCCACATCCAGGAGGTAAATCTTCAGAACTCCATGCGTGGGTTGTTCTGCATTTAACAGCTGCCATACAGTAGCTATTTTGTTCTGCACTTAGAGACCCTCATCTGTGCATTTGTTTTAAGTTATCATCCACTCTCCTTTTGTTCCTCTATTGCTGTTCTCCTGGTGCTCATTACTAGTCCAAGCACAACTAAAAATCTGGGAACTACAGAGTTAGTTATTTGAACTGACACTGTGAGTTAGAATGATAGACGCGGGGCTGTCGTCTCGGTTGTGGACTCTGTCTCTACTTGAAAGGTGTTGCCTGTAATGCATTTAGCACCTCTTGCCTTTTCCTAGGTCTCATATGCCCGTCCGAGCTCTGCCTCAATCAGGGATGCTAACCTGTACGTTAGCGGCCTTCCCAAAACCATGACCCAGAAGGAACTGGAACAGCTTTTCTCACAATATGGCCGTATCATCACCTCACGAATCCTGGTTGATCAAGTCACAGGTGAAGTATTTCTAGGCTATTTCCTTCCTTTGGGTCTGTGCCCTGTGACCCACCGGAGCAGAAGGGTAATGGTCACTTAGGGAAAAGGGTATGGGTCATAAGTAGGCAGCTTTCTGACTTAAAAGAAAGACTTTTTATCAATCAACGGCTGAAATTTAAAATGGGCCATCCTGGGAAGTAGAAGGACTCCATCATGGGAATGGTTCCAGCAGCAGCTAAACCACTTGGCAGAGTTGTAAGGAGGATTCAGCCATCAGGCTGGGAGTGGGGCTGAATGACCTTCAAAGTCTCTTTCAACCCTCAACCAAATAACATTACTTTTGCATGTGAAAAGAACCTCTGTGTATAGCTCTGTCTGCTCTGATAGCACTGTAGAGTTAAAGGGAAACTGAAACTGGCTCATTTCACAGGTAAGAGAGCAGAGGTCCAAAGTGGGACACCTGTCCAGTTAGTGCAGGGATAACCCAGGATTGGATCCTGTGGTACTTGGGCTATCATAAAGAAAAGCAGCTGCCACCACCTCTCAGTAAGAAAGGCACCCAGGTTGCATTTTTGATGACAGAAGGTTTTCACCTACTCTAATTAAAAACATCCCCTGAGAGTCGTTTGAAAGTGAGTGTTAGTCACTCAGTCATGTCTGACTTTTTGTTCCCCCATGGACTGTAGCCCACCAGGCTCCTCTGTCCATGGAATTCTCCAGACTAAAATACTAGAGTGAGTTGCCATTCCCTTCTCCGAGGGATCTTTCCGACCCAGGGATCCAACCCGGGTCTCCTGCATTGCATGCAGATTCTTTACCATCTGAGCCACCAAGAGAGTCATTTAGCGTGTGTTTATCATCTGATTATTGCAACAAACCTCACTGAAGGCAGCTCTGCCCCAGATGCTAGGCAGAGGAACACCAGAGATCAGGGACAAAGGTGTCACAGCCCCATTCTTACAAGACCACAGTGTGATGAGTACCAGCTAGAGCTGCCCAGCGCCCCAGGAGAGCTCAGGAGGTGTGCTGTGCCTGGTAGGCACTGATGGAAGGGAAGTCTCCATCAAGGGGATGGTGTTTGAACGGAGTTTTAGAGAATGACTTGAAGCTGTCCGGTGAGAAAGAGAGATAGAACATTCTAGGTGGATAGGATATATCCCATAGAATAGGTGATAGGACATACCCAAAGGCATGGAGTCAAGGAGGAACACAGCCTGTTCAAGGAATATCTGGCAGTTAGTTTGGCTTACATGAAGTTCAACAGGGAGTTGGGACCAGATCATCAGGGGCATTAAATGCCATGCCAAGAAGTCTGGAGTTCCTCTGTATGCCACCTGGAGCCATGGAAGGGGTTTTTATGGGTTTTGTTCATTTGTTTTTCTGCCTTTGGAGTAGGGAACAATGAGGAACAGGTACATTCACAGGGTAAAAAACAGAAAAGGTACAAAAAGGTATAAAAGGTGTTTTTAAAGGGTATCGTATGGTCAGAGTTTGCTTTCAAATGGATTATTTAGCTGCCAGGTACGGGGAGCACATTGAAGGGCTAGAAACTGGACAGCGGATGATCAGTTACAGCAACTAAAGGAAGGCTTGAGGGCTGAGCAGGATGGTAGAGGAAAGCAGGAAGGGACAGATGTGAAATATGCCTGTGTTCTGTGGGCAGGAATTGCCAGCCCAGAGCCATGATGGCAAAAAGGCAGGCAGATGCATTTTGATGGGTGAGAGAGATTCAGGAAGCCAGGCTCAGCCCTGGCCCCACAAGTGGGCTGACTCCCCTAGAAACATTGATGGGACTCAGCCCATAACTTCCTGGGGATCTTTACCAGTTTGGTTTGTTCACTGTTTGCAAAGGCTCTTTCTCTTTCCCCAGGAGTGTCCAGAGGGGTGGGATTCATCCGATTTGATAAGAGGATTGAGGCAGAAGAAGCAATCAAAGGTCTGAATGGCCAGAAGCCCAGCGGTGCTACGGAACCGATTACTGTGAAGTTTGCCAACAACCCCAGCCAGAAGTCCAGCCAGGCCCTGCTCTCCCAGCTCTACCAGTCCCCTAACCGGCGCTACCCTGGCCCACTTCACCACCAGGCTCAGAGGTTCAGGTAGGTGTACCCACAGGGGCAAGAGCCCCACTACACAAGTACAGAGCTGGGCAAGAGCCAGGGAAGCCCTTGGCCCTGAAGGATGTGGCTGAGTGAGGACATCTGCCCCCTGGAATCACTGTGGGACACTCCCCCTGAACCTCAGTTTCCACTGCTGTAAAATGTGATGACTGGGCCAGGATGCTCTTCTAAGCCCCCTTGCAAACTAGCACATGACTGTGATTAAACTTCAGATTCTTTAATTGAAACAAATTTCTACATTTAACCAGATAAGAAGGTTCAGTTTCAACAGGAGTTCATCACAGATAAGGAACTACATTCAGCAGTTTAGACTTAAGGCTAAGGCAGTGAATGACTTTTAATGAAGTCAAAGAAAAGAGTAGCCCAGGAGGCATGTCCTTGCCAAAGGGAGTGGTCTGGTCTGCTCTCCTCTTTCTCTTGCTTCTATTGGGTTGGGTGGGGGGATTAACCCAATCTTCTGTGTTAACTTCACTCTGACATTAAGTCAGCAGACTTTGGGAAGGCAAAGAGGAAGACTTTGTCCAAGCCTTATTTGCATTTCCCTGAGGTACCCAACCCCTAGGAAGCTCCAGGTGCAGTGGGACGTTCTCCTTCTCCTGGGACATTTCTGAAAGGCAGATATCTCTCCATGAAGGCAGTCTGACATTGACCAGTCTCTACTGTGCAAGAGATAAGAATATTCTTAACCTACCCATAATAATTCTAAATAATTATTTTAGTTGACCCATGCCCTGACTTCCCTTTAATGAAAGGGTCTTTCTCTTTTTCAAACATCACATAGATAATAGGCCCTTCCATCTGGCCACAATGAGGAGAAAAATCAGCCTCCGAATGTCCTCCCATGCCCCCTGAATATGAAACGGTTAATGATTTCATGAAGAGTCCAAGTCATTTAATTTTTATTTTGTGCGAGAGCACATGCAGTATTTATGTAAAAAGCCTTTCCAGCAGGCTTCTAATGGTGGAAACTATGGTTACTACTGCCCCATGATGTGAAAAGCTTGTCCCTGAGTAAGATACTGAATATGAAGGAGATTATAACAAAATGGCAATTTGCTGGGAGGTGCTTTCAGGTTGTCAATAGTAAGCTAATTAAAAAAAAAAAAAAAGTCTGAACCCTCAAACTCCTTCCTGCCCAAAAATGTGTGTGGTAAGAAGATTTAGTTAAAATATCCAGGCTAATAAGAAAGATCCATTCTGATATGCATGATGTGTGTGCATGTATTGTTAATCCGTAACAGAGACCTTTATTCATAAATTTCATTACAGTAAAAGTGAACAATATAAGAAGCCATTAGTCCCTTTTTAAAAATTTTCACACACAACATATATAATATCCACACATGTTCTAAGAGATGGGGCGGAGTGAGATTAATTTAGACCTTGAAAGAAAGGAAGGTTCATTTAGACACTTGCTTTAAACTCTAGCATTGACCTCAACATGAATTACGTTAGGTAGGAAAAGGGGAAACTACCAGTGGATAGGCTCCTGAGCACCGGGGAAAGTTTTTGAGCTTTTCTTCTTTGAAAATGGAGCATTCTTATTAATAGTTCCATTGAGCGATCTTGCCATCTGTGAGGCATTAACCCAGAGACCCTCCTTCTCTTTGCAGGCTGGACAATTTGCTTAATATGGCCTATGGCGTAAAGAGGTAATTAAAACTCCACAGATTGCCAGATGTCCGTGTTGGCACAGACTGGGGCTAGAATTTTTTTTTTTTTTTAATTCACTAACTTTACTTTTTTTTTTTTTTAATTCTTCCTTTTTCTTCCACCAGCATGTCAGATTCTTTTTTACTTTCAGACCTCAGTTGGTTTTGTTTCTTTTAGGGCACACAAGTGTGTTTGTGTGTTTCACTTTTTCTTTTATTTGCAGGTGGGCTTCTCCTACGGTTCAGGTGCCACAGCTACCAAGCCCTTGATAATCTGGTCCTCGAATAGCTCCCCTAAGAGGGAAGGCTGTGACTCTTTGCCAGCTGATTTTGCAAACTTGCAAGGCAACTGTTTTGCATTAGCGATGCCAAGATTCACTTAAGAGGGCAGATTCCAGCGAATCAAAATTAGAACATTTTGCTTATCATGGTTGACAATCTTATGATTGCCAGTGGAAAAATTAGATTTTGGACTACCAGCCCTGGCCAAAGCATGAATAAATGCGTGGGTGACCTTATGACTCCTGCCCCCACCTCAGTGTTCATTTCAGGGCACAGTTTGAGAATAAAGTGTATCTGTGTGCACCTCAACCAGAGGTTTCTTTTGTTACAGGTTTTAGCAGTAATTATCAGTCCTCCCTTGGTTATATGTGTATGTACGTTTTAAACTTGCTGTTTCCTTTATTTAAAACCTTTTTGTGGGATCGAGGGTTCAAACAGAGTCAAAGTTTGGGGGACTTTCTAAATGTAGTCACAGGAGTGTTCCAGACCTAGTCTGAAAACTGAATCTGTAAATTGGGTGCTATATGTCACTGTGTCCATGAGATTCCCACGTGTACTTTTGATAAGCCCCATTGAGCTCCCAGGGACATAGCATCTTTCTCATCCTGCTCTGCAGAGCTGCACACTTTAATTCCCCTTCCTACTGTCAAGGGAAAAAGTGTGGTCATGAGTAGTCTGAATCATTCTCCCCATATGAGGCGAGTCTTTCACCACTTGGCTGTGCAGGGTAAGTGTTGGGTTGCCCAAAAACTTTGCTTGAGTTTTTCTATAACATCTTATGGAAAAGCCCACACATACTTTTTGGCCAGCCCAGTATCCTGCTCTGGAAACCGGCACACAGTAGAGGAAGTAACTGGATTGCAGACTTCACTCTCAAGGCACCAGCCTCTCGAATCGCAATCCCAGCCCCTGTGAGATTAACTGTGAATTACCTCCATGGATCTGGCACACGGCTTGCCTGTTCCCACATTTTACATTTTTCCCAGCTCTGTCCCATACCTTTGCTCCTCTTGGACTTAGTGAGATGCTATGAAGAGAGTGATGCTTATATACAGATGAGGTCAGGGAAGACAGCACACACGCTGCCATCTTCTCCAGTTCCCCACCCATAGTTAAACATCACGAGTCGATAAGAGCATTCTCTTTTCCTACTAAGCCCAGATTTGGATCCAGAGTCCTTCCTACCAAAGTGCTCAGGTAGCATTACCACCTGCAGTTGAGGCTCTACTTGAAACCTCTTTGCTAGCCCCTGACTTTGGCTTTATAATATTTAGCTGTTCTCTACCTATGAACTGAAAGAAGTCCGTTGACTTAGTTGGAGGAGAGAAAGTTGAGAAGACAGTCTTCAGAAATAATGCAAATAACAATTACATATGGATTTGCCCTTCTAAGAATTCGTACCATGATGATTTGGGTTTTGTCCTGTTAATTTGTTTTTAAGTAAGAGGGAAGATTGACTTAGTGAATAATACCGAAAATAATATCTGTTGAGTTGTTGTGTTTAGCATATTTTCAGGAGCCATTTAATTATTTAAATAGTTAGATACAGAGTATTCTTTCATAGGACTTTCAAATCCTATGTGTATATGGATATATGCTTATTTTTAAAACAGTCCTAAATGACACTTAATCCATTCTCTTCCCCAGTTTTTGCTTCCTCTCCTTCTATCCCTCTCTTCAGGAAAAAAAAAAAACACTAACCAAATGAAAAGCAAATACTAGTCAGTGTATAGAATCAAAATACCCGTATAAGTTTGGTATAAGTAAAATGTTAACAAATATTTTTTCTGCTGTAGGCACTGGTAACCTAATTGTTTCATCTGATGCATCCATCATGAATCACATACATATTTTATCAGACAATGAATAGTATCTGAAGGATTGTTTTTCTTTCCAAGATTATGTGAAAACTGAGAAGATTTCGAAGCCTAATACAAAAGTAGTCATAATAGGACAAATAACAGTTTCCTGCTTTTCTAATGTACAGTGATTCAAGATATGTAAATGTGCAAACCACTTGAAATCTCACTCCTGTGACGCTTAGAAATGAATTCCAGATAATATAGCATCAAGGAGTGATCACCTTTATTATTATTGCTCAGGGGTTTTTTTGGAACTCTCTTGAATAAATGCTAAATGAAACATAAGCTGCCCTTTGGAGTAATAACAAGTCTTGTCTGTTCATTCTCATGTATCTCCATCCTCAATACTGTCAAGAGATCTTTAACGATTGTTAAGTCAAGGGACTGCAAAGATGGTGGACTTGAGCACTTCTAGGGCCATCGCCTAGACTTCCTTAAAAAAAAAAATTTCCCAAGCATTGACCTCTACCAGTGTTATTCACCTATTCAATCAATAAACAGTTATTGAGTGTTTTCTATGTGTCATGTCTGTGAGATTCCTGTATGGCTTCCACTGAATAAAGAAATAGAGTGAAAGGATGGGTGAAGTAGGGCCCCTTCTATGAAGAGTTCACTATCTACTGTGGGGAGGGAGGGAGAGGATCAGGGTGAGACACCCTATGAACATATACTGTGATAGCGTGACAGAGCCTTGCTCTGAGAGTTCTTCCTGGTTTTTAGGAGTTGAGCTAGGATTTTCTCTTGGCATTTACATGCCTTAGCCAGTCTAGCTGTTCCCATCAGAAGAAATGCCACAGACATTAGTTTTTGCATTTTGGTTTTTAAACCCTGAAGACTCTCCTGCAAACACTCACTCAGCCCTCTGCCCCGTGTCTGTGTCTGTGCATCTGTGTGTTATCCACGGTCAGACTGATGTCTGGACCAGTCCCCCCTTCTGCTTGTCCCCCCAGGTTCTCTCCAATCACCATTGATGGGATGACAAGCCTTGTGGGAATGAACATCCCTGGTCACACAGGAACGGGCTGGTGCATCTTTGTCTACAACCTGTCCCCTGATTCTGACGAGAGTGTCCTCTGGCAGCTCTTTGGCCCCTTTGGCGCAGTGAACAACGTCAAGGTCATCCGCGACTTCAACACCAACAAGTGCAAGGGATTCGGCTTTGTCACCATGACCAACTATGATGAGGCAGCCATGGCCATTGCCAGCCTCAACGGGTACCGCCTGGGAGACCGAGTGTTGCAAGTTTCCTTTAAAACCAACAAAGCTCACAAGTCCTGAATTTCCCATCCTTATTTATTAAATTATATATATAAATATATACGAACAAAACACACGCGCGCACACACACACACACACACACAAAAGAGAGAGAAACAAACTTTTCAAGGCTTATATTCAACCATGGACTTTATAAGCCAGTGTTGCCTAAGTATTAAAACATTGGATTATCCTGAGGTGTACCAGGAAAGGATTTTATAATGCTTAGAAAAAAAGAAAAAAAAAACACAAAAAAAATACCTTTGATGCATTGAATGTTCTTTCATAGCTGTCGTTGTTGACTATATATACATAGATAGCGACGTGCAGGGATTTTTACCCAGCCAGCTAACTTTACTACCTTCCTTGAAGGTGGATCTTTTTAAGATGACCATTCGCTCATTTGAAGAAGAAAAACAAAAAACAAAAAAAAAATAATAAAAATAAAACAATTTTTACAAAGTAATGGGATTCAAAGAGAGAAAATAAAAGTTTTTTTTTTGTCAAAATGTTGATCCAATCAGATTGGTAAAAAAAAAAAAAAACAACAACAAAACCCCCACACAAATTAAAGAGGAATAATAAAAATTGCAAAAATTAAAAAACTTTTGCAAATTTTTTTATTTTTCCTTTTTTCTTTTATATCATGTGAACTAAAACAGTCTTCTGTTAGGGGACGGGGGCGAGGGGGATACCTGATGACATTAACAATTTAATAACATTAACATTGTTGCCAAAGAGGTGGTCTCTTTGCTGAAAATGGGTTTCAAGAAAAATCTATTTTTATAAAATATAAAGAATTTTTACAAGAGAATCTGGATTTGAGAAAAAAATATTTTGACTGGCTAATTTAGGGGAAATTGACAACTTTGTCGCGTTCATACTGCACTGGTAACTTTTTAGAGATCAAGATGTGTGTTTTAAACTGGATTCGTAGACTGTTTTTTGAAGGATGGGCTATAAACAGATGATCTTCATATCTTTTCATAGCATGTAATAATAATATAAAAAATTATTAATTACTAGGGGAAAGGAGTGTTCGTTCTACCCAGGGTACCACAGTTCCCCACAGTCAAAACCCAAAAGCAAGGAGATGAGTTGAAAGACAGTTTTTCTTTAAGTCATCAGTATGGGATGTCAGCAGAACAAAAATTAAAAAGATTAATTTTCCTTTCAATCTAAAACTTCCTTAGTTTGAGCAGTAGGTGCTACGAAATTATTTACATATCTTAGTATCATAGTTAAATGTAATGTGTTTAGGAGAGGAAAACAAAAGATACATTTGCTTTAAATTCATTAAGGAATTTTCAAATTCACTTTGTAGCCCATGCTGATAGAATTGGGCTGTGTTGGTACATTTGAAACACTGTTTATGTTGCTTGAAACACTTATTTATTTAATCGCAGATGTGATGATGCCTATGGCCGAGATCAAATATAGCTAGATTGGCTAGACTATGTATTTGTTTACTTAAACTATGGGAAGAAGCATATTATTGTGTCATTCTGTTGTGTGTGTATGTGTATATACAATATAAATATATATATATAAAGTTATTTTTTCTTTGGGTTAATTTATTATAAGTTGTAACACTTGGCTAGTTTTGTTTGTATATGTCTTAAAATGTTTTCTTATGATATTTAAGTGACAGTTAAAGAGGTATCAAGGTAACTTGTGTAGAACTATTGTTTGATATATTGTCATGTTTGTTGTGAATATTTTTTTCTTACTGCACAGTAGAAAAATAAAAACAACTGGGTCTTTCTTTTAATGTAATTCAGATTGGGGAAAACAAAACAGAGCTAAGGGAACAAAACGACTGAGGGAGCATTCTCCCACGTCCAGTGCACTGATCATTTTAGTATGTTTGTGCTTTGTACGGTTATATATTTAAAACAAAAACGAAACAAAAAAATACAAGGGTTCATGCTCTTCCCTGGGTAATAGAAACAGTTACTCGCTATGCATAATCTAGTTGATAGTTAAATTTGCTATTGCTTTTCTTGTCTTGTTATATACAATCTTTTCAATACCAGTTTAGTCTTAATGGTAATAAAACGTTATGGTTATTTATAACTTGTGCTTATTTTGTGCGTTTTTTCCCATGCTGAACCCACTAAGTGCATGTAGACAGAGCTGTTGTTTTCACACTGGAAAGGCAAACTTTGTGGTAGTAGTCGTAGTGGTAGGCAGATAACGCAAACCAGGCTGCGCCGTAGACTCCTCCTTGAAATTTTTTTTCTATTTTTTTTTCCTCGTTTCGGTTTTGAGAAAAAAACAAAAAACAAACACCAGATTTCAGTTCAGAGAACACTCGTTCAACATTCAGGGAAACCTTTTTATATCACCTGCTATGAATGAACGCAGTTTGCTGGCAAAGTTTTGATGCATTTGCTAAGCATTAGTGGGAAAGGCATGCCAACATCTCTTCTCTATAATGTGTTCACTCTTGGGGGAAAAAAAAAAGGAAAAAAAATCTTAGGACCAGGCAGTTGTATACTTTAGTTATAATGAATGACTTCATGTTAATCTTGCTAGTTTAGATGATTTCTGAGGGAAAGTATTGTAAATGTTTTTTTTTTTCCTTAATCTTGTTGTGTTTGAATTATTTGTACTTTATCTGTCCAGACAATAAATGAAAGTGTGTAGAATGGATTTGAGCTTCCCAGATTTTTAAATGTGTTTATTCACACTTTTTTTTTTTTTTCTTTTTGGTAGCATCTTCAGATTCCCCCAATATTTTTACCGTTAAACGAAAAAGGCAGAGTAAAATTCTGTTTTGCAACTTAGCCAAGTCTCTCAAAGTCAATTCAGTATTCAAAAGTCGTTGCCCTAGTTCCACACTACTATAAGGTGTGGTCTTTAATCCGCAGTATAGGCGTCATCTGGGAGCTTGTTAAAATGCAGAGTCTCAGGCTGTATGCAAATCTATATTTAACCAGATCCCCAAGTGAATCACTGGTAAAGTGTCAGAAGCACTGTCCTGGTTGATAACAAGCCAACACATTTGGCAATGTGTTTGGCTTTATGATCCGTTCGCGTCTGTTATTCATTTATAAGTGTACTTGTGACTTGTGCAGAAGAAAGGGAGTCACTATTTGCGGACCATCTATTATGTCTGTGTGATGCCCTCTGTGTTCCCTCCCTTGGTCCCACAGCGATCTGGGAGAGGGAGATAGCACTATCCTCATTTCACAGATGGCAAGACTGAGGTCAGTGAAAGAGATTAAGTAACTTGAAATGGCTAGCAAATTTCCAGCTGGAACTTATATATATATAATTTATTGGGCTGTACCAGGTCTTAGTTGAGACATGTGGGATCTAGTTCCCTGATCAGGGATTGAACCCAGAGCCCCTACATTGGGAGCACAGAGTTGTAGCCACTGAACCACCAGCAAAGTTCCCCAGTTGGAACTTGAATCCAAGTCTGATAGCACAGACTTCGGTGCACCACACTTCAGTTTTGAGATGGCAGAGCTTGAGCAATAGTAAGGAAACAGACCATCTCTACTGTAAGTGACAAGAAAGATCACTTCTTTATTTAAATTCATTTTTGCTTAGAAGTGGCAAATATCTGACTTTCTTATCTTTGAATAGGAACCCTAAACAAAGACTTTTTCATACTGTGTATAAAGTACATGATTTAAGCTCAGCCTAGGGGGAAAAGACTACCTAAAATATCATCAAGTCATATTAAAATATGATCTGAACTTTACAGATGAGCGTTATAGTGATTTCCTGATATGATCATTCACTGATGATGTACTGTCTTTCTTTTTCATCTTCTCACTAATTGAAAATTCATATTACTCCATAAAACATCACATCACCATCCACAAGCTGACACAGGAAGAAGAAATGCCCCCACTGATCCAGAGGAAGGAGTAGTCAAGATTCACCTCCATTTCTCATTACCTCCTTTTTTATTATTATATTAAATTACTTCAGTGGTTAGCATAATTAAATTCAGGGCAAAGAATGGGATTTAATTAACCACACTAAATATTAAAACTCTAAGCCAGCCTGAACTTCACATACTTAAAGTTTCTTCCTTTAGTTTTATCTTAAAGGCAAGACCCTACGTTCCTTTTCTGAAGAAAAACAGGCATTCAAACTAATCACTGCCCCCCAGGAATAACAGAGCTTCACAAATGTGTGTCTAGGGTTCAAAAATATTGCTGCCAAGCCTATGATAGTTATCACCAAGCATCACCACCCCTGCTCCTTAAAGGTGTCATTTTAGTGCACTTTAAACAAATGGATACATTATTTTGGAATATTGGAAGTTGGTGGAATCTTACCAGTTCAAACAGTTCATTCCCCAACCTCCAACAGATCTATCCTAAAAGTTTCACAAATAGCTGTAGGTGTTTAAATAGATCTTTAAAATATCCGTAGAAGGGTATTCTACATACGCCCTCTCAGCAATGCTTCCCACCATCAGCATAATGTGTCTGCCTAACATCTAATAAAAAATCCATCTCACTGCAAGTGTAAGCCTGTTACCTCAAATCTCCAGGCAAACATTGTATAGTTTCTCTAGGTGTTTGTTGGAAAAGGTTTAACAAATCACAAGAATGCAGAGATTATTAAATTTCTTTCAGGTCCTAGGTACATTATGTTTTGCTTGGATGAAAAATTGCATTCCAGAGAAGACTGAAGGCATTTACTTAGTATTAGTTCTGTCAACGTGATAGGAAGAGAAGGCAAAAAAAACCACAGACTTGTGTCCACAACCAGCCTGCATCATCACCACCATCATCAAAACTACTTACATCTTCTACCAAAGATCAAACACAACCAAATGATAGTTGCAGCCAGCAGTTTTCATCAACTAGCGTCCTGTTTAAATTTCTTTCATCAAAATCAATCATTACTTGTTCATTTGTAAATAAAACATTTGAATCCCAAAGAATAATATTTAAAAGCGTATTTGATACTCATAAAGCCTCTTGGGGCCCCTGCTTAGTCAGTGTTTGGGTCTGGCTACTTTATCCTTGTCAGAGTTCAACACTTAATCACCTTTTACCGTAGATGATTCAGGAAACTCCCAGTTCTTGAAATTGTTTTGTCCTGCCTTTCTGTAGGCACTACGCATTTGTCCCCTAACAGACAAATGCATGCAAACACACGAGGCAAACATTTGTACAGTTGAATAGGAAATGGGGTTTTCTACTTTCATCTGCAAATTCAAAACTCAGATCTGATAAGACAGCATTAACAGCCAGAGTATGATTTCTAAATGGAAGAGCTATTGAGGCCATCCTTCCTGGATCCATTCCACAGCCTTAACAAGCGCTCACAGAACACAGCTATATAATATCCTTACACCCTTCACTGCCTTTGTTCTACCTGTAAAAGAGAATAATAAAAGGAAATTACATTTTATTTCCATGAGCTAAAATCAAATTTTAATATTGTCCAAAAATGATTCGAACTGTTCCTTTATCTTATTAGCTTTTTGGCATATTAGGTAATAAGATAATTTCTCATGGTACAGTATTTATGTTAGAATCCTATTTCTCTCTGTGCAGATCACTTACAGAAGTGTCTGTTAACAGGAGAGAATGATGCATAATCGGCACTTAAGATTAAAATAGACCTGAGAACATAAACGTGTTCCTTCAATTAAAGGAATACCATTTCTCCAGTCTCATCATTTTGGGATTCCGCGGCAGAATAAAAACTGGCTCAAAATCACCCAACCCCGGGTTAATTACCAGAAGTCCTCGCTATGCAAGTCCAGTGTGATCTACTAGTAGTTCAAATGCAAAGTGGACTCAATGCCACTCCAAGATGCCATGTAATTATTTTAAATGGTTTCCAGCAAAGTCCTCGAGGTTTAAGAAACTGTTTCTAGAAAGAGCGCTAGCATTTATTATCTTTCCAGTATGCCAGGCACTGTACATTTAGCATTTGGTCCTTCTACCAACTCAGTGAGGAATGATATCCCCTTTTCACACTGAGCAAAAAGATTCAGAGAGATTTGGCATCTTGTCCAAGGGAGTAGGTGGTGAAGACAGAATTCAAACCCAGACCTTTGTGACTCCAAAGCTCCCAGTTATACCACCCTGGCTATAAGCCAATTCTGTCATATTTAGCATTTCATTTCAATTAAAAGTGGAGATGAGTCCTGTTATATAACAAACAAGGGAAATAGCATTAATTCTCTGTGCCTGGGGCTAAACTTCTCCCCAAATCTTTAATGGAAAAATGAGTCCAATAACTTCAGTTTACTAGCAAATTGAAAAACAAAACCTAAAAGTAACAGTTTAAACTGCTGTTTGCCCAGCAGTGCTAAAAAATCAAGTAAGATTATTTGTTGACAGACACCAAAAGTCATTGAGGTAGAAAGGGGTCAAGGATAGGATTAGAAAGTAAGAATGTTTACAAGCCACCTTAGCTGCCCTTGACCTTGGTCCTGTTAGACTCCCTATGAATTAAAGGCATTGTGTGGACGAACCAGCATTACTGAGGTGGGAGCTCCTTTCACTCCCTGTGTGCCACCAGATCCTCAGAACAATCCTGGGAAACACATTACTTAATTCCCATGTTATATCCGACAAAACAGGCTCAGAGATGTTAAGTATCTGGCCCAAGATTATACAGCATGAAGTAGAATTGGAATTTACACCCATGCCATCTGGCTCCAGTCCAATGTCTTTCCACTAAACCACACAATGACCTTTCAGTGTGACACCGCCATCAGTGAGGAAACCAACCTAAGCCTTATCCACACTAGAATCCTTACCCTGACTATCTGCCACGTGCCAGGCATTGAGCTAGAGGCACACGTTGAGTAAACATACTCAATTTTCTTTTCTTCCACTTAGTGTGTGACACTTCAGTAGGTTATGACAGAAAACAAAGCAAAAAAAGCGGGGGGTAGAAGTTTGGAATTCTGTTACAAAGACAAAATATATGGAACAATTATTTAGCTATGCCAGATCGTTTCTATGTTGGGAGGAGAATTAGAGGAAATTTTTAAAATCCGTGAAGAGTGAAAGGAGTATTCCAGGGCCCAGAAAGGAAAGAGAATATGGCCTGAAGGGAAGAGGACAGCTCTGGTGAAAGAAAGTTCTGGGTTTGAATTCCCTGGTAAACTGTTTAATGTCTCTGAGACTCCTGATCAGAGAAGGAAGGATATAAAATATATCGAACTTCCCTTGTGGTCCAGTGGTTAAGAATTCAGTTACCAATGCAGGGGACATGGGTTCTGTCCCTGGTTCTGGGGAGATCCCACATGCTGGAGAGCAGCTAAGCCCATGCGCCACAGCTACTGAAGCCTAAGAACCCTAGAATCCATGCTCTGCAACAAGAGAGCCATCACAATGAGAAGCAGACACTGCGACTAGAGAGTAGTCCCAGCTTGCCGCAACTAGAGAAAGCTCAAAGCAACAAAGACCCAGCACAGCCAAACATAATAAACGGTTAAAAAAAAAAAAGATAAAATACATCAAGTCTCTGACACTCAGCAAAGAATAGTAAAAGTCGAACTGTAGCCAGAAATCTTCCCAGAGAAAAGCAGCTCAGATGGGGCCATCTGACTGACTGGAAGGGAGGAGGGCAGTGGGGGTCAGTGGTGGATGCCTCTGAATGTAAAGAACAGAGAAACCCTCAAGTAAAGGAGGGACAAGATAGTAGAGATGCATGTGGGAATAGGTGCTTGGAAATCTTACTGGGTCTCATGGTACTTGAGTTGCTTTTGAAACATTGGGTTGGCCAGTTGGGTTCTAATTGGGTTCCCCATCATACAGAAAACCCAGAACAAACTTTTTGGCCAACCCAGTACAATAGTAACTGCAACCACACACCAGAAGAGGCTCTGATTCCTCCTCAGCAACCAGAGAGGGAATTGGCCCATCCTCTGGAGCCCAGCCACTATAGTGACTCCGCCATTTTACTTCCTTACTCCCTGCAACTCTTCAATGATGCACTTTATTGAAGGCCCACTTATCCCTGCATAAACAGCTCAAATTCCAGAGAGAGGGACCAGGTTGACCCTGGTGGGCTGGCATTTACAGGCTGCTGCTATTATCAATTCTCTTTCCCACAGACCAACCTAGTCCAAACAGCAGAAGCCAGGGCTGGAGTCATGTGCTATACAACATGGCCTACTGGTAAAGAATGGCTTGGGTGGGGCAGGCAGCTTGAAGAGCCTGGGCAACACAGTGAGGAGTGTCTGGGCATGGCAGAGCTAAAGAAGGCCTTCCTGAGGTTAGTGAACAGATGGAGGCAGGTGCTGAGGAGCCTAGGTAGGCAGTCGTGGGCAGATAGCAACAGAACAAGAGAAAAAGAATTGAACACTCAGGCTGAAGCAGTGGTTTTCCTTATAAACACAGGGTGCTAGAAAGTTTTAAAGGAGAGAAATGAGGCATTTTCATTCATAAGCAAATACCTGTTAAAAGACTGATATCACCAAGTCCAGCTCCTCTTGGCTGTAGGCACAAGAGTCGTAAGATCTGGCTCACCCAAGGCGATCTGATCAGACTATTTATAAAAGGTAGCCCTCCCCAACTTTTCACACAATTGGCCTTGGCCTTGCCTTCCTTGGTGGGGCTTCCCAGGTGGCATTAGTGGTAAAGAACCCCCCTCCAGATTCAGGAGACATAAGAGACATGGGTTCAATCCTTGGGTCGGGAAGATCCTCTGGAAAAGGGCATGGCAACCCACTCCAGTATCCTTGCCTGGAAAATCCCATGGACAGAGGAGACTGGCAGGCTATGGTCCACAGGGTCACAGAGAGCTGGACACAATTGAAGTGATTTTGCAAGCAGCATGCATGCACTGCCTTCCCTGGTAGCTATGAGAAGTCCTTGGAAGTCAGTTCAGCCTCTTTATTTGGTCCTCCCTGACCCCCAGCATTAGTGAGAGCAGGGCTGGGGTTTGTGGTGGCCCCATCTGCCCACCCCTTAGCATACCCTCATCAAACTGGGCCCTCCAGGAGCAAGATGCCACCACTGGATCAATTTCATCTCTGGGCTCTCATGACTTGGGGAATAGAGGAGGGGAAGACAAATCAGTGGGTCCAACGACATCAGGAGACTGTTTTTCCTGGCTCCAGAGGATAGAGCTTGAAGAATAAAGTAGAAAAATGGAAAGAACACTTTCCTATGAGAGCTGGATTCAATTACCAGCTCTGCCACCAACTTCCTGTGAGATTTTGAACAAATTATACAGTTGACCCTTGAACAACTCAGACTTTAGGGGTGTGATTGGCCCTTTGGCAACTGAACATCTGAATATACATGATAGTTGGTCCTCTGCATCCCTGGATTCAACCAACCATGAACTGTATAGTACTGCTGTGGTGTTTACTATTGAAAAAAGTTCGTGTATAAGTGGACCCATGCAGTTCAAACCCATATTGTTCAAGTGTTGACTATATATTCCAGACCTACTTTTGCTCTTGTATTCCAATTCCCAATTAATGGGGGACACCCAGGAGTATTTCTAAACTCCAAACCCCTTCCCCTAACTATGCAATCATTTACCAAACTCAGTCATTTTCACCTGCTGAAAATTTCTCAAATTCCTCCCTTTCTCCCCCTCTTCATGGCTGATATCCTAGTTTGAGTCTTAACATCTCATTCAGAGATCACCTGGATACCGTCTGTGTTTGTACACAGATTCTGGCACTAACTTCACAGGAGAACTTCCCTCCTCACCATCAACACTCCTTTCACCCCCTCAGCCAGGATGATCTGCCAAAAACACTAATCTGACCAAATCACTCCCCTGCCTACATCCCATCACTGGATTTCCATCACTCAGATGATACAGCCCAGACGCCTGAATATGACTTTCAAGGCCTTGCATCACCTTGGCTCTGATGGTTCAGCTAGCTTCATCCCTCTTTTTTTTCATGCCTCATAATTTGTGGTCCAGCTCTGCAAAACTAGGAACTGTTTCCTGAGTACACGCAGCATTTGTCACAGTCCTACTCACATTTCGTCTTTCTTTCTAATGGAACTCTGATTTCATTGGGGCAACAAAATGCTTAGCCACAAAATATCTTTCAGTTTTCCTTACAATTAGAGGTAGCCACATCACAAGGTTCTGGTCAATGAGATATAACAAGTCCTTGGTGAGGCTTCCAGGAAAGCTCTTTAAAAGATGACACAGGGGCTTCCCTGTTGGCTCAGTGGTAAGTCTGCCTGCCTCTGCAGGAGACACGGGTTCAATCCCTAGTCTGGGAAGATCCCACATACCTCAGAGCAATTAAGCCTGTGTGCCACAATTACTAAACCTGTGCTCTGGAGCCCATGAACAGCAGTTAATGAAGTCCATGTGCCCTAGAGTCTGTGCTCTGCAACAAAAGAAGCCACTGCAAAGAGAAGTCTGTGCACTGCAACTAGAGAGTAGCTGCTGTTCACCATAACTAGAGGGAAAAGCCCACCCAGCAATGAAGACCCAGCACAGCCAAAAATACATTAACAAATAAAATCTGTAACCTAAAAAAAAAAAAAAAGTAGAAAAAAGTGTCTAAAAAAGAACAGATAACACAACATTTACCCTTTTCCATTGCCCTCTTCCCCTTCTTCCTTTCTCCCACATGGAATGCTGGTGTGATGTCTGGAGCTGCATGTGTCTGGCTGCAACCAAAAAGGCACTAGTAAAAACCAATGAATGGCAGATCAGAAGCACATGAGGTGACTAGGTCCTCGGTGGTACCTCTGAATTGCTATAGCAACCCTGGATTATCTCCCCAAGATCTCTTATTACTTGAGAAAAAAATGTCCTCCTTACTGCAGAGCTTCCCAACCACTGAACATATTCTCATTGATGTGCTAATTTTATTTCCTCGGCCCTCTGAGCCACCAGGTGCGACCCTGGGCTCTTACAACCCCTGAGCATGCATCTCTGGCCCCACACGTCTGTCCCTCTACTGGGGACAAATGAATATTTTTGTACTACATCACCATGTGACAAAGACTAGACAACTTTGTCTCACTGGTTTAACTTTGCTTACTACTTTGTCGCACTTGGCTGTTGCCTGTGCCCCTCAGTTTGACCACATTGATGAAGCCTGTCTTGAACTTCAAGTTCACACCAGATGTTCAGAGCCCTTAATGTCTCCACTGCCATGAGTTCCGTCCCCACTCACCTCACTGTCACAGCTGTATTTCTTCCTGCATCAGTCCATGTGGCTAAGGCTTCTCCTGGGCTATCCATCCAGTGGCACTGACCTGTCTTTGACCTCTCATGCCCCTTGGGGCCTTGATCCCTGCCACCCGCTAACTGGAAACCTCAGCATCTTTGCTCACCTCCAGATCCCCAGGGCTGTCTCTCTCTCACATGCTTGCTCTCTCACTCTTGTTCATCACTGGGGATGCACCCTTCCTCTCTCTTATCCTACTTTGCTGGGACAGGAATGATCCTACCACAGAGTTACCCTAGTGTCTTACCAAAATGGTTTTTAGGATTTACCAAGGGGCCAGGTCAAAGTCGGCTAAGAAGAGCTCTATACTATGTCCACGACTAGTGCCCCTTACCTTCACACCCGTTTACCAGCCTGATCCTCTGTGCTTGCCTCCCTCCACTCCTATAGTAATGCTTTCTCTCGGTAATTCCTTGTCCTCATTGTAATCTGGCTTCCAATGCTCTCTTTCCCCACAACCTCAATGTCCATCATATATGCTTATATATGTCTGAATCTCAAATATGAACAATCCAAATTCTTACCTGTGGATTCTATGCCAACCTGGGGACGTAGCTAGACACCCAAAGGGCTTAGACAGTGTGCAGAATCCTGAGGCTCCTGTGACAGAATGAATATCTAAATTCTCTAGGCCTCAGTTTCCCCATTTGTAAAAGCAGGACCAGTACTACCTAATCTCAGCCTCATCAGTCTGATACCAGGAGGAAGCCCAGGGGCAGGCTTGAGGACCCAGAATATAGTAGAACCAGTCTAGGCGCTGGGGGAGGGGGAGAGTGAGGGGGAGAGGAAGTTTTCAATCAGGTGCTGAGTTTTCACTGCCAAAAAATTTCCCACAAACAAACCCACCCCAGCAAAGGAAGCTACTGTCGGCTGGCACACTGCAGAAAAGAAGGCGGGCATGAGGCCTCATTAATCCGGCAAACGTGGGATCAGTCGCAGATACCCCCAGCCCACCCACTTCTCACCATCTGCTGCTGCTGCCACGGAGCTGGAGGCATGCAGCTCTGGTGGGAGTCCAGCCTGAAGCCTGCAGAAGGACCTGCGCCCTAGACTACCGGGCAACCTCGACCACAGGGATCCACACATTCCAGGCTGGTGCCCCAGCTGTGTCTTGCAACCCCCATCCCCACTTGAAATGCAATATCACAACCCTCCACGGAGCTCTGCCTCACTTGGAAGTACCCACAGGAGAAGCCTCAGCACCCTGAACAAATATTAGCAAATAAATGATCAAATTGCATTGACTGAGAACCAACCATGTGTCAGGCACACACCTATCTCTCATAAATACTCCCCCAAATCACACTAAGACTCTCCAAAACCAGTGAGTCTTAATTCTTGATGATTTCGATATGCACACAGATGATCCTTCCAATATAAGTGCTTCTGAATTCTCAACCTCTGCTTCTCTCTCCTCCTCATTACTCCCTCCCTGCTCATACATCAGTCCTTAAGACCTGAATGCCAGTTTCAAGCATCCTCTTGTCAATGCCTACTTCCTATCCCACTCTCTTTACTACCCTGACTCAAAATAACCCTTCAATCCACTGAGACCTTCAACTCACTTTTTACTGTCCCTTCCCTCCCCAGCCCGTATGTCCTCACTTCCATTTCTATTCAGTTTAAATTCCGTTGTTGAATATATAGTCCCATGCTTACAAGCATCCTTTTTTGGCCCTCCCTCATTTCACTGTACTCTAGTTCATTCACTCTCCCTCTCTCCAAGATGATGCCATCCTGCTTTCTCCTCTTTCTTTCAAACCTCCAATACCTCCTGCCTCATCTTCACTTTCAAGTGAGGACTCTGCTTCCTATCCCTACTTTCCTGGCCATCTCTAAATTTCTTCCTCATCTCTTTGACCTCTAAATATTGGAGTCTGAGTTCTTGGACCTTTTCTCTAACTACATTCACTCATCAGAATCACTCATCCAGGGTCATTGATTTTAATATAATTTATGTTCAGATGACTCCCAAATATAATTCCAGCCCAGATTTATCCCTTTGGCTCTGAAGACATATATAGAATTGCCAAATTGATGTCTCCTCCTGACTGTCTAAAAGTGCACTTCAAACTTAACATAACCAAAAGCCATGGCTTTTTACCTTCACATGCACTCAATCTACTCTCTTCCCTATTTTAGCAAAAGGCAGCACCATCCTTCCAGTCTTTTAAGGCAAAACCTTTACCATTAACTCCATTTATTTTCCTTCTCTCCTCTAGATATTTTCCCCATTGTGCAGAGATTTGGACCTTTGTTCACTATTGTAACCTCAGCCCCTGAAATAATGGCCCTTAGTAGGTACTCAATAAATGTTTAATAATGAATGTTAAATAAGTGAATAATTAAGTTAATTGAATTAAATGACTTGAGTATCAAGTCAACCTGTTTATTCAATAAATAAAATAATTACACACTGTGATAAGGTCAACAAAAGAATCCAAAATGCAGTATTTGGGTGCAATCTCAAAAATGACAGAATGATCTCTGTTCATTTCCAAGGCAAAACATCCAATATCACAGTTATCCAAGTCTATGCTCCAATCACTAATGCTGAAGAAGCTGATGGTTCTATAATGAGCTACAAGAACTTCTAGAACTAACATAAAAAAAAAGATGTCCCTTTCATCATAGGGGACTGGAATGCAAAAGTAGGAAGTCAAGAGATAACTGGAGTAACAGGCAAGTTTGGCCTTGGAGTACAGAATGAAGTAGGGCAAAGGCTAACAGAGTTTTGCCAAGAGAATGCACTGGTCACAGCAAACACGCTCTTCCAACAATACAAAAGATGACTCTACACATGGACATCACCAGATGGTCAACACCAAAATCACATTGATTATATTCTTTGCAGCCACAGATGGAGAAGCTCTATACACTCAGCAAAAAACAGGACCGGGAGCTGACTGTGGCTCAGATTATGAACTCCTTATTGCAAAATTCAGATTTAAATTGAAGAAAGTAGGGAAAACCAATAGACCATTCAGGTATTACCTAAGTCAAGTGCCTTATGGTTATACAGTGGAAGTGACAAATATATTCAAGGGATTAGATCTGATAGACAGAGTGCCTGGAGAACTTCAGATGGAGGTTCATGACATCATGCAGGAGGCAGAGATCAAGACCATCCCCAAGAAAAAGAAATGCAAAAAAGGCAAAATGGTTGTCTGAGGAGGTCTTACAACCAGCTGAGAAAAGAAGAGAAGTGAAAGACAAAGGAGAAAAGGAAAGATACACACATCTGAATGCAGAGTTCCATAGAATAGCAAGGAGAGATAAGAAATGGAGGAAAACAATAGAATGAGAAAGATTAGAGATCGCTTCAAGAAAACTAGAGATACCAAGGGAACATTTCATGCAAAGATAGGTTCAATAAAGAACAGAAATGATATGGACCTAACAGAAGCAGAAGATATTTAGAAGAGGTGGCAAGAATACACAGAAGAAGTATACAAAAAAAAAAAAAAAGATGTTAATGACCCAGATAATCATGATGGTATGATCACTCAATTAGAGCCAGACATCCTGCAATGTGAAGTCAAGTGGGCCTTAGGAAACATCACTACGAACAAAGCTATTGGAGGTGATAGAATTCCAGCTGAACTATTTTAAATCCTAAAAGATGATGCTGTGAAAGTGCTGCACTCACTATGCCAGCAAATTTGGAAAACTCAGCAGTGGCCACAGGACTGGAAAAGATCAGTTTTCATTCCAGTCCCTAAGAAAGGCAATGCCAAAGAATGTTCAAACTATCGCACAATTGCACTCATCTTACATGCTAGCAAAGAAACGTTCAAAATTCTCCAAGCAAGGCTTCAACTGAGAATTTCCAGATGTTCAAGCTGGATTTAGAAAAGGCAAAGGAATAAGAGATCAAATTGCCAACATCCACTGGATCATCGAAAAAGCAAGAGAGTTCCAGAAAAACATCTACTTTTGCTTTATTGACTACACCAAAGCCTTTGACTGTGTGGATCACAACAAACTGTGGAAAATTCTTCAAGAGTGGGAATACCAAACCACCTTACATGCATCCTGAGAAATCTGTATGCAGGTCAAGAGGCAACAGTTAGAGCCAGACATGGAACAACAGACTAGTTCCAAACTGGGAAAGGAGTATGTCACAGTTATATATTGTCACCCTGCTTATTTAACTCATATACAGAGTACAGATTTTATTTTGGGGGGCTCCAAAATCACTGCAGATGGCAATTGCAGCCATGAAATTAAAAGACACTTACTCCTTGGAAGGGAAGTTATGACCAACCTAGATAGCATATTCAAAAGCAGAGACATTACTTTGCCAACTAAGATCCGTCTAGTCAAGGCTATGGTTTTTCCAATGGTCATGTATGGATGTGAGAGTTGGACTGTGAAGAAAGCTGAGCACCAAAGAATTGATGCTTTTGAACTGTGGTGTTGGAGAAGACTCTTGAGAGTCCCTTGGACTGCAAGGAGATCCAACCAGTCCATTCTAAAGGAGATCAGCCCTGGGTGTTCTTTGGAAGGAATGATGCTAAAGCTGAAACTCCAGTGCTTTGGCCACCTCATGCAAAGAGTTGACTCATTGGAAAAGTCTCTGATGCTGGGAGGGATTGTGAGCAGGAGGAAAAGGGGACAACAGAGGATGAGATGGCTGGATGGAATCACCGACTTGATGGACGTGAGTTTGAGTGAACTCCAGGAGTTGGTGATGGACAGGGAGGCCTGGCGTGCTGCGATTCATGGGGTCACAAAGAGTTGGACATGACTGAGCGACTGAACTGAACTGACTGACAGAGTACATCATGTGAAATGCCAGGCTGGATGAAGCATAAGCTAGAATCAAGATTGCTGGGAGAAATACAATAACCTCAGATATGCAGATGATGCCACCCTTATGGCAGAAAGCAAAGAAGAACTAAAGAGCCTCTTGGTGAAAGTGAAAGAGGAGAGTGAAAAAACTGGCTTAAAACTTAACATTCAAAAAACGAAGATCATGGCTACTGGTCCCATCACTTTGTGGCAAATAGATGGGGAAGCAATGGAAACAGTGACAGACTTTATGTTCTTGGGCTCCAAAATCACTACAGATGGTGACTGCAGCCACGAAATTAAAACACACTTGCTCCTTGGAAGAAAAGCTATAAGCAACCTAGACAGCATATTAAAAAGCAGAGACATTACTTTGCTGAAAAATGTCCATCTAGTCAAAGCTATGGTTTTTCCAGTAGTCACATATGGATATGAGAGTTGGACCATGAAAAAATCTAAGCGCCGAAGAATTGATGCTTTTGAGCTGTGGTATTGGAGAAGACTCTTGAGAGTCCCTCAGACAGAAAGGAGATCCACCAGTCCATCCTAAAGGAAATCAGTCCTGAATATTCATCAGAAGGACTGATGCTGAAGCTGAAGCTGCAATACTGGCCACCTGATGAGAAGAACGACTCATGGGGAAAGACCCTGATTCTGAGAAAGATTGAAGGCAGGAGGAGAAGGGGATGACAGAGGATGAGATGGTTGGATGGCATCACTGACTCAATGGACATGAGTTTGAGAAAGCTCTGGGAGTTGGTGATAGACAGGGAAGCCTGCCATGCTGCAGTCCACGGGGTCGCAAAGAGTCAGACATGACTGAGCAACTGAACTGAACTGTGATCAGATCTGGGAAGGAAAATACTACAGAAGAAAATAGCAGAGGGGTTCTAGCTATGCAGGGTAGAAGTCTTTTCCCTGAGAAAAAGACTTTGAAATGAGACCTGAAGGTTTAGAAGGAGTCATTGTGAAAGAGACAGGCAAAGAATATCCATACAAAGTCCTAGAGGTAAGTGAGAACTTAATAGGTTCTTCAGTTCAGTTCAGTTCAGTCGCTCAGTCATGTCCAACTCTTCGCAACCCCATGAATCGCAGCACACCAGGCCTCCCTGTCCATCACCAACTCCTGGAGTTCACTCAAACTCACGTCCATCAAGTCGGTGATGCCATCCAGCCATCTCATCCTCTGTCGTCTAGGAAGCAAGAAATGGCCAGAGGGGCAGAAGAACAGGAAGTGAAGGGACAGAGATGTCAGAAGACATTGGAGAGCTGGCTAAATCATACAGGCTTTTGCAGACTCCAGTAAGGACCGTGGATTTTATTCTAAGGTCACTGAATTCATCTGTCTTGTCAGCTTTCTAAAGAGTGTGGAGTAATGTTAAGACCTGAGGATTTGGATCCCTGTTCTGCCAGACTTACACTGTGTGACCTCTACCAAATATCACTCCTTTGGGAAAACCATTTCTGACCTGCTTCCTTTGGATCTGTCTTCAGATTCAAGTGAGATTAGCCAGGGATCATCAGAGGTGTCATTGCCAGGGCCTGTAGGGCATTTTAACCACATTGTTAAACACACAGACCAAGTGAAAGGGAAAGCTAGAAATGGATTGCATTTAAAGAGGTTAAATATAGTTTATACCAGCAAGGGCTGTTTTGCTATGGTGACAGTTAAAAGGCATTTTCTAGCAATGCCTGGGGGTTTCCAGCCAAGATTCCAGCTAAGTGCCTGGCATTTGAGAAGGGAGGTTGAAAAGTGACCTACTAACAGGAAAGTACCTGGAGCCTAGAGCTCGGTCCTGTTAAGACCACAAAGTTGGGGCTGGCTTTGTCAATCCCTACTTCTGATTTGGCCATGAACCCTCACCCAAACTTTTACCTCTGCAAAAACTTGCTAGGTCTCATCTCCATGCTTAGGGAGAGTTAAATATAAACCTAACGAAACTGCCTTGAGGTCAGGACAGCCCCAAGAAGACTTACAAAAGGAGTAGGACGTGTGAATCAGGCTTGCCAGACCCATGTGTGCTGGTGACCTGAGAGCCAGGCTGGAGTTCTAGGTCAGCTCCAGTTGGGCAGGATAGTAGCTACAGGTAGCTACATCTCGTCCATCTTCAGACAGTTGCCCATGGCTGCTCAAGGGAAATTGAGGCAGTTCAGGGAAAAGGACCAGAGTTATACACACGAACATAGCCAGGTCAAGCCCAGGCATGGGATCTAGGCACTCAGAGCAGACTTAATAATGATGATGCCTTTTCTTGAGTACAGACCAGGAACCAGGAGCTTGAATACACTCTCTGTCATCTTCCTACACCCCCTTTGAAGTATGTAGCATTTTTCCCACCTTACAGGTGAGGATTCAGATGCAAAGGAGTCTTGTGACTCTCCCACCATCTACAGGTTGTCTGTGGGGAAGATGGGATTCTAGCCCAGTCTTTCTGACTCCAAAGCTTATGTATTCTTTCTACTAAATTGCATTATCTCTCCCAAGATATCTGCTTCCTCCCTTCTCTCACATAGCCTGAGGGAGGGGACATGTAAGGCACTTTTGCAACAAAAGTCTTTGCCCCTCAAAGGTGGAAATTTAAGAATATCATCATTGTTTTCAGTATCAGCATCATCATCTAACCAAGATCCCTTCCCATGCAGCTGTGCCTTTACCTTCCGGAGACCCAAGGTTATTCTCTCATTGGCGTGAAATCCTTGAACTTGGTGTAAGAGTTAAGATAGTAATTTTTAAAATGTAGTTCCCATACAGGCAGCACTGCCTATCAATTAAAAAAAAAAAAATACAAGTTTTAAGGCCCTACCTCAGGATCTAGTCAATTGGAAATTTGGAGTGGCGTCCAGAAATCTGTTTTAATAAGCATCGCTAGTGATTTCGGTGCATGCTAGAGTTTGAGGAGCACTGAGGAAAGGCATCCGCCAGCTGCTATAATGGCTTCCCAGGTGGTACAGTTGGTAAAGAATCCTCCTGCCAATAAAGGAGACACAAGAGATGTGGGTTCGATCTCTCAGTCTGGAAGATCCCCTGGAGGTGGAAATGGCAGCCCACTGCAGTATTCTTGCCTGGAAAATTCCATGGACAGAGGAGCCTGATGGGCTACAATCCATGGGGTCACAAAGAGTCAGACACGACTGGGCATGCTCAAAGGCAAAGCTACTGTAACAGAAAACCTGCCCCACCCAGAGAAGTTTATTTCCCATCCACACAAAGTCATAATGGGTGTTCCTGATAGGTAGGAAGCTTTCCTCCAAGTGGAAATTTACAGACCCACGTGGGTCTAGAAAGCCATCCTGTGGCTTCACCATCCCCTAAGGCCCATGACTCCTCTGCATGTAGTCAGCAGACAGGGGAAGAGAGGGGATTACATGTGGGAGGTTTCTATGGAGCCAGCGGCAGAATTACTTCTGCAAACGCCAGGTAAGAAATGTATTTCCATGTGCAAGTGGTACTTGCTTATCACTGGAAGCAACAGCTGGAACCTGCAGCTAAACCTGCCCACTACGAGGTATGTGGGAGGTGTGTGCCGGGCTGACACTGGTGAGAGAAGCAGAACTGTCACTAGGGCCTCTCCCAGAGATCCAAGGGGATGGAAGCAGTGGGTCAGAAGCAGGGACTCAGAAACATGAGCTGGAACTAGTGGGAGGGCGCAGGAAGTCTGCCATGGTAGAACTTGGCCATATGGAGGGACCCCTGGAACTTGGTGACTTGCCCACCCCCATAGCAGACCAGCACTTCTATCCCTTGCAATTTCCCCATTCCCCACCCTAGCCAGTTTCCATCTGTTCGTTCCTCTTCTCTAAGAATCCCTGACATGCCACGTGGCTGCCTTTCTTCCGGCCCCATCCTACTTATAAGTCCTGCTGCTGCTGCTGCTAAGTCGCTTCAGTCGTGTCCGACTCTGTGCGACCCCAGAGACGGCAGCCCACCAGGCTCCCCCGTCCCTGGGATTCTCCAGGCAAGAACACTGGAGTGGGTTGCCATTTCCTTCTCCAATGCATGAAAGTGAAAAGTGAAAGTGAAGTCGCTCAGTCGTGTCCGACTGGCAGCGACCCCATGGACTGCAACCTACCAGGCTCCTCCGTCCATGGGATTTTCCAGGCAAGAGTACTGGAGTGGGGTGCCATTGCCTTATAAGTCCTAGCTCTCCTCTAAGGTAAGACACAGGCGCCATGGAAAGAGCTTGAGTTTGGGGTCAGACCTAAGTTCAAATCTTGACTGCATCACAAGATTTGCAATGGTTGGTTCCCTTGTCTCATAAAATAGAGATAAAGGTATTAACCTTAATGAGTTGCTGTGAAAGCTAAATGAGAAAATGTATTTCAATCACACATAGTAGATAAGGAAGCTATTTTTGTTGTGCTGATCTTATGACCATATGTTAAATCTTTTCTCCTAAACTAAAAGATCCTTGACGGCAAGGACAAGGCTTCTTGAGAATACTTAATCCCCAGCACCAGCTTCTAGGGCAGTGCCTGGAACCTAGTAGATGGTTAAGAAATATTTGTCAATATACAGTGTTCTGTTAATATAAGAAAAAAAGATCCTGATATGTGACAGGTGGTAAAGACACACAAATCCAAAGTTTGGCCCATCCTCTGGAACTGGCATCCAGTTGTCATCATTCTTATACACGGCAAGAATTGGACTCATTATTAAAATCCCTCCAAGTAACTTCCTTACCAGCTGTCCTTCAGGCTGCAATAAGATGACAAAGATCTGACATCTTCATCACACAATTACTAAAACATCCTTCTTGAGTTGCCATTTTAAAATGTTTGCCTAATTTAGCTGGAATTTGGGTTTAACTACAGGAAGAATGTGGGCTTGAATTTGGGGAAGGGAGGAATAGATGACTGAGGCCCTTACACTCACTGAAAGACTTCCTTGCTAGAGAACGCCCAAGTAACAATGGCCTAGTCAAATAAAGCAAGTGACACAAAAGGAACCTGGAAACATCTTTTTTTTTTTTTTCCAAAGAGGCTTGGAGCAGGAGTCTGAGAAGGTCTAACTCCAGCTAAAATTCCTTCAATGTCTTTCTAGGGCTTCAGGACACAGGTCAGGATGCTTGACCTGGTATTTAAGATCATTTCTTCCTTCCATATTTAAGATCCTTCCAGGTTCTGGCCACACCTCCAGTCTCTGCAATCTTGTCCCCTCCTCCCATCTCTGATCCCCACTACTACATACCCCATTGACTGTGTGGACCTTGAGGCTCTTCCAGCTTCTCTCCTGACCAGGGCCCAGTTTTATTTCTTCTCCTGTGCAATGGGGCTGTTCTAGTCCATCAGCCAGCAAATAATTATTGGGGATTTGCTATGTACCCAACATGATTCTAGATGATGGGGGTAAAGCAATTAACAAATAGATAAAAATCCCTTGGCTTTAAAAAGAAAATAAACAACAAAAATGACCAGATAAATGTCAACAATACTGTCTTTTAAATGGTGATAATTGCTGACCGTATTAGCTCATTTCCCTTTTTGCTGGCACTGGTGAGTAAAGGTAGCAAAACAAAACTTGTGCTTGATTCAGTGTATAATTGTTTTAATTAATTTATTTATTTGGGCACTAATAAATGCCACGTTTATTACCATGTGGCATGTGGGATCGAACTTGTGCCCCTGCAGTGGAAGCTCAGTCTTAAACTACTGGACTGCCAGGGATGACCCTCAATGTACTGTTTTAAACATCTTTCTTTGCTGTTCTAAAGACTCAGAGAAATGCTCTGTACCTTCTCCTACCATTGCACTGAGACCCATTAACTGATATTTACAGCACATTATATTGTCCTTCTGACTAGATCAGTAGCTACTTAAGGGCAAGTATAGAGTTTCATTTTCGTGAAGGCACCAGAGATTATCTACTGAATAAATGGGAGAAGGATTGTGTCAACCCTGGCCTGTCTGTCCACTGACCCCTAGTCATAAACCCTTTTCAATATTTTTCAATCCTTTCATTCTTTTCTGCCTCACAAAGTTTCTGCAACTCTTGCAGTGGGCCTGTCCTGGTTTCTAAAGGGGTCTACTGGGGTTAAAATACCTTGGAGCTGAGATCCCTGCGGACATTCTGGAAATAAGCATGGCTATTTTCCAACCCAACTCAATGAAAATAAATACTGCAAAAGTCATCACCTAGTGAGCATCTTCAGTTGCCAGGCACCATGCTAGGCCCTTGACTAGAATGTCTTTCTAATAAGTAAAAAAATTCTCCTTGGTAATCCTCACAGCGCCAGTAACCGTGAGAAATACATGGAAATTACTAGCTGCTATCAATATTACTGTGTCTGAAACTACCGTTTTCCCCTGCATTAGAACAATCTGAACATTGTTAGGCAAAGACATCTAAGCAATTTTAAAATTATTTGAGTCATGACAGAGAGACTCACAACTGAAATATTTACCTTTCAATTTCAGGTGAGGATGTTCCCAGAGATGGAAGATGTGACAAGTTCCCGCATCACATGAGCATCAGAGAAAAGTTCCCCTGACAAGTCACGTGCAGAGATGGGAACCGCTGATTAAGGAGAGGATTAATTTTATCTTCCAAAAATTTCTGCCAGGAAAATACTCTCAGGTTCGTAGAATGGTGAGGCTGGAAAGGTCTTTTGAGGTCTCCTGCTCAGCCCCTTGGCCTGAGGGATGGGGAAACAAAGGCCCAGAGATCAGAATCGCACCCTAATTGTTCAGATTGCCTTTTCATGTGCCCCACACTAAAATTCACTGCAGGAACAAATGAAACAAATAGGGGGGGTGTTTGGATCTTGAGTTGAGTGTGGATATCCCTTTACTCAACAAATATTTATTCTTTGCCAGGCACTGTTCTAGGCACTGGAGATACAGCAGTAAACAAAGCAAACAAAAATCTCTGCCCTCATGGGGCTTACACTCTAAAGAGAAGAGGTGGACACTAGAGATACATATGCATGCAGGACTTCCCTGCTGGCCCACTGGTTAGGAATCTGCCTACCAATGCAGGGGCCATGGAATTTGATTACTGGTCCAAGGAGATCTCACATGCCGCGGGCAACTGAGCCCATGTGCCACAACTACTGAGCCCACGTGCTGCAACTGGAGTAGCCCATGCCCAGCAACAAGTTGTGTCTGATTCTTGTGATTCCATGGACTATAGCCTGCCAGGCTCCTTTGACCATGGGATTTCCCAGGCAAGAACACTGGAAATGGGTTGAAGTAAATAAATATACATACAAACATAAATAGCAAAGACTGTTAAATGACCATTAAAAATAGAAGTATAAAACAGGAAGGCAACAAGGAGGGCCAGTGGAGGAGGGGATAGAAACTTAGGTAGAACAATCAAAGCCCTCACTTAGAAAGTGATAGAAGGAAGGGAGCCATGTGGACACCCAGTGGACAAAATTCAGACAGAAGGAACAACAGATGTAAGGGCCTGGTGAGTCCAAAGAATGCTGCGGAGGTCCATGTGGCTGGAGCATAGGGAGTGAATTGCAAGATTTTGGACATGAGTTCAGAGAGCTAATGAGGAGCTGGAGAGGGGTATACCATATCCTGAGGGTTCTGTGCCATCAGTGGCTGGTTTCCTCTTGTATTTATCCTTGTTTTTACTTCTCCCTTGCCCTGTGACTTCTGACTAGGTCTGGTCAATGGAAGGCACTGGTAGGAGATGAGAGAGAGGGAGAGGGGAAAAAAGCCAAGTATATCTCCCACTCTCTCTGTTTCAAGTGGTATATCTAGCAGGGGCCACAGCTTCTGATGGGTCCAGCTCCCACCAGACAGGCCTACCTGGTTCTGGCTCCAGAGGGACAGGTCTAGCCCTTGGGTTCCCTTTATTCCAGCATCCCAAGAGGAAGTGGCCACTCCCTGAAATCTCAGGGTTGCTTCATTTTCCCTTGGTTGCTATTCCAGATTTTCTAATGCCTTTGTGGTAAACTCCCTGTATTAAACAGTCTCTTCTAAATTCCCTAGAGTGGGTTGTTTTCCCAGCTGGACCCTGCCTTTATGTAGGCTGCAGAGGCCCTTGTAAAACTTGAGCTTTTGCTCTAAGTGACACGGGCAGTCACTGGAGGGCTCAAGCAGAGGTTCATGAAGGGCTTAGAAAGTCCAGATAAAGCATTTGTTTCCATCGGCCTTTCTTGAATTGAAGACACCTGTCCAAAGTCACACAAAATCTGTGATGGAACAGATCCCTGGTGCCTACTCCTCTGCTCTCCACTCAGTGTTTAATAAATGGCATTGAGGATCCAGAGATTTGAAAGACAAGGAAAGGTTTTCATATTCTCAAGCAGTTTTGCCCAGGACTCCAACTTGAAGCCCTTTGGTGGTCAGAAAGGGAGATGACACTGCTCAGAGGGAGGCTTTCCTGGTTGGTTTCCCAGGAGTGCCAGCAGAGTAGAGAAGAAAACCCAACACTCAGGGAGCCTTTGCAATATCCTAGGCACCTTGCCAGATAATTTTGCATCCAGTGGCTCATTTAATCCTACAAGGACACTACTCAGTGGGTATTTTTATCTTTATTTTGCAAACACAGCTTCTGAGCTTCAGAGAGGTTAGGGAATTGATCCAAGATCACACACCCATTCCATTGACAAGTAGACCAAGGATTAATTAAGACCCTCAAGGTGGCCATCCAGGCAAGGGAGTGGGGAAGTCTTTGGAGAAAGGATTGGACAAGAGACCAGATCTTTGAACTAAAAGTCATTTGGCTTCTCTGAGTCTCAATTTTCTTATCTATGAAGTAGGAATAATACCAAAGATAATCCATTTCAATGGATTTGGATGGTTGTTCAGACTTGAGGTTGATGCTAAAATTTTATGTACAGGCAGAGATCTGCTGACCCTGCAAAAAAGTCTGACTTTCTTCATGTGTCTTCTACAGATAAGCATCTTGCTGTGTGGATGGCAATTCTAATATTTAAAGAAGGATATTCTCATACATGGCTCCCAAATGTAAACCAACTACCTATTGTATAGACTGTAGGCACATTAGTCACTCAGTCATCTCTGACTCTTTTCGGCCCATGGACTATAGCCCACCAGGCTCCTCTGTCCTTGGGATTTTCCAGGCAAGGATACTGGAGCAGGCTGCCATTTCCTTCTCCAAGGGATCTTCCCAACCCAGGGATTGAACCTTCATCTCCTGCATTGGCAGGTGGATTCTTTACCACTGAGCCACCTGGGAAGCCCATAGACTATGTACTCTGGACTTTAGAGGCAATTCAAAGGATTTTCAAGAGTAAGTTTGATTACATACAATTTTTGCCTCACAAACTATCTTTAGAATCCAACTCCTGCATAAGATGTGACTTCTCTGTTTGTCTGCATGTGGCAGGAGAGTCTGTGGCTCCCAGTAGCAGATTCTCAAAGGAAAAAAATGACCCAAAGTTGGCTAGGAAGCACCCTTCTAGACAAATCTTACAAGTATTACAATGTTAATAATGATTAGCATGCTATGGTGATTGTCACTACATATACATTTACTGAGCAACTACTACATATGTGTCAGGCATAATTCAAGATTGAATTAGAGAAATCCATGACCCCACATGGCTCACAGTGCTGTGGGGATAATGAACCAAGTGTAGTGGGCAGATTTATTGGAGAAGGCAGAATATGAGCTGGATCCTAAAAGATGCTGCTGCTAAAAGATGCCAGGATTCTTAACAGGTGAAGATGATACACGGGGTTGCCAGACAGGAGAGATATCTTGAACAAAGATATGGAATGAAGAAGGTGGCAGAGCATGCTTAGAGAATGCTCAGGTGGGATGGAGTCCAGGTTGAGATGTGGGATGAGCAGAAGTAGGGCCCAGCTATGGACACCTTCAGTGTCAGCCAGGATGCATACCTTCCCCTCTGTCCCAGTTTCTCCAGCTCATTCAGCCCCTTATCTTCCCCAGCACCCATTTCAGGGCTGAATACATATGGATGCTTGGAAGAGGAAAACCCTTAACCTAGATAAAAGCAAGACAGACTTGGATCCCAGTCCTAATTCATCTACTATCCAGCTATGTGACTTTAGGCAAGATCCTTCCTCTCTTTGAACCTCAGTCTCTTCAACTCTAAAATGGGAATAGCCATACTTCTCCTGCCCGTAGCATCCAGTAGGGTGTTCAGTCCTTAGTGGAAGCTCATTTCATGTCAGTTGAACTGGACTCTTGCAGGGCATCAATTGAGGCGGTAGATGGTCATATGATTAGGAAAATAGACCACAGACAGACACAAAGCCCTGTGTTATTGCCATGGTCACTGACCTTGAGCAGTTCTCACTGTATCCAAAGACTCTCAGCCCTCTCTCTGCACACCAAGGTCCCTCTGCTGCAGAGGAGACAGGAGGGACATTTATCAATTGCCTGAACTGATGCCAGACATTGGAAATCTCCCAATGCATGCTAATGCCATCGACCCTCACAGAGATGTGCTGGATTTTCAAACAAGCATATTTGACTCTGATTCACCTCTGGAGAAAAGAAAAGTTACATTATTGATATGAAGAAATATCAGGAACAAAGTCAGTCATCCAAACAACAACAGTTCTCTCCAGGCTTCAAGTTTCCCAACTTCTGCTTAGATTCAGGTGACACACCTTGGTTAGAGAACCCACCATGCCATCCACTCACTTGATTATCTAACAAATGCTCACTTTGAGCAGACCCCGGTAGCACCAAGAGAACACAGAGCAGACCCTGTGCTGAAGAAGCTCCCAGTCTAGGGGCAAGAACAGGGCAGAACCATGGACCCAGACCACTGGGTAAGATGGTTCATAGGATTGGGTAGCCCAGAGTGCTGTGAGAGCCAGAGAAGGGAGCACTCACTAGCTTGAGGTGCACAAAGCCAAAGAGGTTTTGAAGATACCAGACCCTCTGCAGGCTGGGCACAGCTGCAGCCACAATGCTTCTGCCCATATCGTCTGCGCACCTGCCCACATCCTCTGCATCACCATACCAATGACCTGCAACCTTTCATCTGCTCCAGGGCATTTCATGCATTCACACCCCTGATTAGGTACGCAAAATGAGGCTTGGGAACCAATGAATGAACCCTTTTCCTGGAAGAGGATTCAGACAAAGTCTCATAGGGAGAAGCTCCAGTTGGCTCTTAGAATGAATATAAGTTCACCCAAGTTGCGGGTCAGGTACTCCGAATGGCATGTGGGCAGAAAAGAAAACATGGGCAGGGGATGGTACAGAGTTCAGTGTAGCTCGAGCATAAGGGGAGCGTGGGGGGATGTGGAAGTTGAGGCTGGGTGCTGGGACAAGGTGGATGAGGGCCTTGGACACAAGCTAAAGAGTTAGGACTTTATCCGGTAGGTGATAGGAGCCCATCATGGGTTGAAAGCAGGATAGTGACTTGATCAACCATCAAAGTGACCACAGCATTCTTGAAGTAGATTCAGAAGGGGCCATATTTTTGCACATTGAAGGAGAAAATCCTACAATCTGACTCAAAGGCAAGAAAGTGCACTCCAGGCCCTAACAGAGCCTTAGCCAGTGAGCAGTCGCTTCCCCTGCTAGTCTGCAAGGGGCCCAGGACTTCCCAAGGTCACCATTCCTGACAGCCTTTGATGTCGCCAGCAATTCTCCCCACTCTTCTAAACCATCACCTTTCAGCAGGTTCTACACCAAGGACAGATTTGATGGCAAGCAAATGGCCCAGTGGAGAAATAAAATGCTTGTGTTTCTTCAGCAGAGAAAGCTGTTGGGGTTTTTTGTTAACATTATTATTATTTTTCTCTGAGCCGTACAAGTGGCAGAACATAATAATATCATTTATTCTAACTCACTCCTGCAAATCAGAACTTTTTAATATTTTCCTTTCAGATGAAAATGCCATTTATCATTATCAAATGAAGTGCTAATGAAAACAACATGTATAAGAAACACATTCACACAGCAGAGCGTGATGGAGCACCTTGTCAGCAGTCCATAGTCTTGCCGTTAATTTGATTTCTGCCAAAAATCACTTAAGTGAGACTTGGGGATTTTTTTCTCAGTGCTCCAGGCCTTTCTACTGAGGCCTGTTTATGCCCCTCTCCTGAGAAGGCTCTGAAATCCTGAGCCAGTTTTAATCTGACTTTTAATGGAACTCCCATTGATTGCGTGAGGGATGTGTACATGGTGAGGAGATGGGGTCATGCTTGCCCTTGTGTGCGTCACTGCTGATGTATCTCACCCAGGATGTATGTGGCTGGTAGACTTTGGCTGCTTCCTGTTTAGGTATGTGTCTGTTATGTGTGTGTTTGTGTACTTCAGTCTGGGTGTGCCTGAGTAAGTGATTACGTGTTTGTGTCCTTAAACCATGAGGACAGTATTTATGCCTGTTCGTTCCCCATTGTAGGCCCATCATCCAGCCTATTGCCTGACACATGCTAGGCACTACATAAATAGTAATTAAATGAATTAAGTGAACGTGCCTGCATGTCTTCACGAGGCCTGCGTTTTTGTCTGTATGGGTTCATATCTGTGTGACTTATACATGTGGGAGCTTCAAGGTAGGAACTATCCCTTATCTCTTGTGCTTCATACAGTGCCTGGCACGTGCGAGGCTCTCCGTAAGTACCTGCTGAGTGAAAATGTCTAGGGGTTTCCACATATTTTTTTTTTAATACATAATATAAAATTAACAATTTTGGAAATTTTTCTGGTGGTCCAGTGGTTAAGACTCCACACGCCCAATGCAAGGCTCTGGGGGTTTGATCCCTGGTCAAGGAACTAGATCCTCATACCACAGCTAGGAGCCTGCATCCCACAACTAAGACCCAGTGTAGTCAAAGCAGAAATTAACCATTTTTGAGTGCACAGCTCATTGATGCTCAGTATAAATTCACAGTGTTGTAAAACCATCACCTCAATCTAGTTCCATAACATTTTTATCATCCCCCAAAAGAAACCCTTTACCCATTAAGCAGTCACTCCACATCCTCCTGCCGCCAGCCCCGGGCAACTGCTAATCTATTTTTTGTCTCTAAGGATTTACCTGTTCTGGATATTTCATATAAATGGAATCATGTGACTTTTTGTGTCCAGTCCCTTTCACTTAGCATAATATTTTCAAGGTTCTCCATATATGTTTTCATGTTTCTGTATTTAAGTCTGTTATTGTTGTTTTAAGTCACTAAGGTGTGTCTGACTCCATCACAACCCCATGGATTGTAGCCTGCCAGGATCCTCTGTCCATGGGATTTCCCAGGCAAGAATACTGGATTGGGTTGCCATTTCCTTCTCCAGGGGATCTTCCTGACCCAGGGATCCTGCATTGCAGGTGGATTCTTTACTGCTGAGAAACTAGGGAAGCCCATAGGTATGTATTACGTGTTAGATTTTCGGCACAACAGGTGTATCCCGAGGACCTTGCATAGGGTCCAGCAAGGAACAGCTAGCAATGAAGAAGCCTCCTTTTGCCATTTCTCCATCCCCTTTCCTGTCTGGCACTGCTGAGCCTTTGGGTAGTCTGTTCCTCAGCCCAGATCACCTTTCCTCACTTCCACCTCTGCTAAAGCCAAGCTAACTCTGAATGATTCCTTAGTGATCTGCCCAAGTGTTATCTACTCCAGGCAGGCTTTCCTGACCCCAGGCTCGGTTACAAGAGCCTCCTCTGGTCTCCCACTGCCCCACTGTGCAGTCATTGACAGTCTACACATCTCTCTCCCTTTATTGGATCATGGGCTCCTAACTGACAGAACTGTATCTTCTTCACCTTTGTAGTCCAGTGCTTAGCATGTTTAGCTTATAGTGGGTAGCCATAAGCGTCGGTTAAAAGAATGATTTTTTTTTTTAGTAAAAGATGTTCCACGTAGACAGAGCAGCCTTACAAAAGCCCTGAGGCATGAGAGGGTGCATTCATTTTCAAAAATGTCTGCAGTTTGACATGACTTGAACCCCGGTGTAAATCAAGAGGAAATAAGAATTTAAATAAGAAGCAAGAAGCAGGAATGTGTCTATTGTGACCCACACTGAAGACAGTGGAAAGTCCTAGGAAGGTTTAAGCAAGTGCATGACATGGTCCATCTGTGAACTAGAATGATCGGTCTTGCTATCAGGTGGAGGATGAGTTGGAATGGACCAGAATACACGAGGGCGGAACATTTAGGAAACCGCCGCAGAAGCAGGCAAGTAAGGAGGGTGGCTTGGTCCGGCATGGTGGCAGTGGGACTGGAGACAGAGACTTGAGCAGCGCTCAGCGAAGTGTGGTCTGCAAACTGGAGCTGATTTGTGAGCTACAACCAGCCCGTAATGAGAGAAGTACAAAAAGGGAAAGGTAAGAGTAGGGACTTAGAAACCTTTACAGAGATTTGATATTTCAGAATAGCATTTGGATATTGCTGAGATGTTCTTATTGTATTTTATAGGACTGTTGGTCCAGAACATAGCAAAAATGGAAAAATTAAATGTCCCTCACCACAGATCGTTTAAAGGACATGCTAATGAGTGGGGTATGTTAGAGACAGGGAGAGAGGAACAAGGATGTCCCCAGCAAGACTGTCAATGACACAGGCCATGTCTGAAGCCTCTCTGTGTCCTCAAGCAACCCCCAGGGTTCATCGGATGGAGGATGAACAAGGTCGAGGCTCCCGCCAAATGCCAGGAAAGGTATCTTAGTCTGTTTGGGGTGCTATAACAAAATACCATAGACTGGGTGACTTCAGTAACAATAAATTATTTCTCATGGCTCTGGAGGCTGGTGAGTCTGAGATTAGGGCATCAGCAGATTTAGTGTCTGGTGAGAGCTCGCTTCCTGCTTCATAGTCAGTCATCTTCTGACTGTGTCCTCACATGGAGGACGGGGCAAGGGAGAGCCCTCTGGGGTCTCTTTTATAAAGTCACTAAGATCATTCATGAGGGCTTTGTCTCATGATCTCATCACTTCCCAAAGGCCCCTACCTCCAAATATCATCACGTTGGGGCTTAGTTTTCAAAGTATGAATCTTGGGGAGACACAAACATTCAATCTATAGCAAAAAGTGAGGAAAAAAGCTGGGCCCAGAAGGAAAATGGGCTCTGCGTCCAGGTGGTCAGAAGCCGCAGAGGCGTCCGGCTGTGCTTCCTTCTACCACCAGCTCTGCCCTTGCTCTGCCTAAAGGAACAGGACAGCATGAGCTTCTGTGGAAACCGGAGGCATGGAAGACTCTTCCTTATCCTGCATTTAATCAGCCACCAAGCGCTGTGATCTCGAGAGGCAGTCGAGTGTAAGGTTGAGAGCACGGACTCTGGAGCCAGATTTCCTGACTTTGAATCCTGCCTCCACCACATACAAGGCATATATAAACATATATACATCAAGTGCTTAGAACAGTGCTTGGCATATGATGAGAGTTCTGTGTCGTGGCTGTTATGGTTAATGCTATTATACTAGTTGCTTCTACGTCCTAAGTGTCACCTGGATAAACCTGCCCTCTCTCTATGCTTAGTCCCACTGCCCCAACCCAGGGAACCGCCATTTTTCTCCCCAGACACAGTAGCCTCCTCTCCCCCACTGGCCTCCATGTCTTCCATTGGAGTGTCCTTTGCTCCACTCTTGCCCCAGAATGCTCTTTCTGAACCATGAACCTGGCCATGCCACTTCCCTGCTTAAAACCCATCAGCGGCACTCCACTGTCCCCAGGAGGAAGTCCATGCTTGCAGACATAACTCACTATGCCCTTCATGAGTCAGCCCTTTGATCCTCTCACAGCCTCAGCATTTGCCTCAATTGCCTCCACACTCCATGCATCAGCCTCCTGAGCACTTCTCAGCTCCCCACAGGGGGAGCTTTTGCATATTCTGATCTCTGTGTCTGGATCAGCAGCCCCCACTCCTTCATCAGACCAGCTCCTCTGTCTCCTTCAAGCTACAGCTCCTGAGATGCAGCTTCTGACTCCCCAGGCAGAATGAGGAGCCCATTTGCTGTGTTCCCATAAGCCCCATCCCTCCTCAACAGCGCTGACCACACAGTGTTGTCTTCCGGTGACATATCTGCCTCCCCAGACTTGAGCACCTCCAGGGCAGGCTCTGGGCCTAACCCATCTGTGCAGATGCTCGACAAACCCATATAAAATGGGATTGAATTGGAACCAGCCCAATATTGCATTTTAAGAGCCAGAAAGCAGAATAAAGTGGCTGGATCCAACTTCTCCAGGAGAGGCTCATGCGTGGGCAAAGGGAGCAGGGGATGTTCTTTTCTCACACAGTCCTCTTCCTGCTGCCAGCCCCCTTCTCGCCACGTGAGTCTCGTGAGTTGACTCCAGATGGGATGGGCTTGGCAGTGGCTGCCTGGCTGTGTGCCCACCACCCGTGGGCGCCCAGGAAACACTTGCTGAAAGGAGCTGAGGACCATCCAAGCAGTCCAGCTCTCCAACTCCTGCCAGGAGGCATTGGAGACAGGAGTAGGTGGCAAGCAGGAGGTAGGTCACCTGAATCTCCAATATCTCTATGAACTGGAGTCCATAATCCCTACTGTAACGATTGTCGTGGGTGGTCAAGAAGGTCACAGATGTGGGCACATCATGGGCACTTTTTATTCCTGCTCAACCCTTGTTAACTTTCTTGGCATCACCAGGGAAACTGAGGTGAAGAGAATGAGAAAAATCACAGATTTGGGTAGGATCCCACTTCATTTCAGTGTAGATAAGAAAGCCCTCTGAAAATGTACGATATCTGCCAAGGACTTGGCTTGTTTTTAAAAGCCCCCATGGGTGGTGAACTGGGCACTGATTTATAATGTTTAGGAAGAAGAGATAAGCAGTTCAGGAAACATAAGGTTGTGTGTATATGGAAGGGAAGTGAACTGAAACACTACTGTTGAAAAGAGCTAACATTTATAGAGAGAACAGTGCGCTATATATATATATATATATATATATATATAAAATCCAGAGCATCTTCTTTCTGTATCCACTACCCCTAGACACTCACATACTTAGGGGTTGACTGTTCTCTTCATTTGGGAACTTGACTGAGAACAAGCTTTGGAAATTTTGCAAACCCGAGTCCACATTCTCGACCAGCTCATCCTGTTAGTCACTTAGTCCCTTCACCATTCAAGTCTCAGGCTTCTTGTTTGTAAAATAGAGACTGTCATACCCACTGTGCGAGTGTGAGGATCGAGGGAGGTAATGTATGTGAAGTGCCTAGCTCAGCTCCTGGCCAGTTGTAGATGCTTAATAACTGTATTCCCACTCCCTCCTACTCTTCCTAATCATAAGCTCCCTTATTTGCTTATTTAATATATCCTGTATGTGTGTCTCTCAAGCTCCATTCTAAGATCTGGGAAAATAAAGACCAGGATGTAGCCTTCCTTGCCTTATTCAGAGCACCTAGTTCACTTTTAAAATAATAAGAAAGATGGGAAAAGAGAAATAAGTTTTCTCCATTTAGCCTGAATATGGTACGCTGAGAAAGACTGCGACTTTAAAGTCTACTCAATATAAGCATTTAATTCTCCCTAACTTTTCTCCTTCCTTTTCTCCCTTCCTTTCTTCCACAAATGTTTATTTTCCAATCCTGGAAACACAAAGATAAATAAGACATAGTCCTTACTTTGAGGAGTCCACATTCTAATGTGGGAAACCTCACGTAGACAGATGTTCACAAGACATGGGTGCCTCTATGGTGCGTGATGTTCATGCCCACAGTGCAGGCCCGTGCTGTGACAGAGGGAAGCTCCATGGTGTGGAGGCCACAGAGGACACTTGAGAATTCAGAGAAAGCTCTTTGGAAGAACTTACTCATGGGCTAGATCTTAACAGAAAAGTGGGAAAGTGACATGCAAGAGCAGGAATGAGAAGATATAGTAAAAGGAGTGCAGCCATCAGAGTCAGGTAGACTGCAGTTCAGAGCCTTCTCCCTGTGTGGCTCAGGATGACCCATGTACCCTGTATGGAATTCAGTTTCCTCTTCTGTAAAGTGAAGTAATAATACCTGCAGAAAAGGTTATCATAAGTTTGTTGGCAATACAGAAAGGACTTGCCATAAAATAAGTGTCAATGGAAATTAGGTCCGTCCCACCAACCACCACTGGGACAATGACCTTTTCTAAAGGAGTGTGTGAGTGTGTGTGTGTGTGTGTGTGTGTGTGTGTTAGTCGCTCAGTCGTGTCTGACTCTTTTCAACCCCATGGACTGTAGCCCACCAGGCTCCTCTGTCCATAGGATTTCCCAGGCAAGAACACTTCAGTGGGTTGCCATTCCCTTCTCCAGGGGATCTTCCTGGACCAGAGATCAAACCCGTATCTCCTGCATTGGCAGGTGAGCCACCTGGGAAGCCCATCCTCTACTTTTCTAGATTTGGGACACGCAGTTCAAGAAAAAAAATCCCTGACTTTCTTCCTCCCTTTTCAAACTGAATAAATTCCTGAACTTGTCAAGTTCAGTTCACTTCAGTTCAATCACTCAGTCACGTCTGACTCTGCGACCCCATGGACTGCAGTGCGTCAGGCCTCCCTGTCCATCGCCAACTCCCAGAGTTTACTCAAACTCATGTCCATTGAGTCGGTGATGCCATCCAACCATCTCATCCTCTGTTGTCCCCTTATCCTCCCACTTTCAATCCCTCCCAGCATCAGGGTCTTTTCCAGTGAGTCAGTTTTTCATTTCAGGTGGCCAAAGTATTGGAATTTCAGCTCAACATCAGTCCTTCCAATGAACACTCAGGACTGATCTCCTTTAGGATGGACTGGTTGGATCTCCTTGCAGTCCAAAGGACTCTCAGTCTTCTCCAACACCACAGTTCAAAAGCATCAATTCTTTGGCACTCAAGAACTTGTCAAACATAAATGCAAAGTTATGAAAAAACAATCATAAGTGAAAACTCCAGTTATTAAAATGTATGGGGACTAATTATTGATCTGATGATATGCTGAATAAAAAGAAAGCGACATGCTTGGATAAAGGGAAATCTTTTTAAGTCATAAATATGCATGTGTTTATTTTCTTCATCTACACTGGAAGCTGCAGTAGGGTGTATTGTCTTAACAAATTACAAGGGGTGACAATGCCATGTTCAGCCCGATGTGTGATGTCTCCCTGCTCACTTATTAACTTCTGCCAAATTAAAACAAGGGCACCCTCCCCAGCATGGGACACAGGAATGTGTAATGCAAATATGGAATGCTATTAGGAAGACTGCCTGGGGAACCTGTACACCGGCTTCAAGTGGTTTCCAAGGAAACTGATGGCACTGCCAGCAGAGGGCGCTGCTAGGAGGGGCAGCACCTTGGTTCTATTCCTGGAAGGGTGGCCCTCCCAGCCAGCTCTCCCTTTCCCCTACAGGCAATCCTTGAGCCACCGGCTCCTCCCACGTCTCACCACTGCCCTGCAACTCCCTTGCAAAATAACTGCCTCCCCTCCGAACCTTGGTTTTCTCACCTGCAAACTGGATCTCCTAGTGTGTGTGCATGCATGCTGTCGTGTCCGACTCTTTGTGACCTCATGGACTGTAGCCCACCAGGGGATTTTTCAGGCAAGAGTACTGGAGTGGGTTGCTATTTCCTCCTCCAGGAGATCTCCCCAACTCAGACTCACATCTCCTATGTCTCCTGCATTAGCAAGCAGATTCTTTACCATTTGAGCCATTGGGGAAGCCCAAATCTTCTAGAACCAGGAGATTCAGTATAATGGTGAGAAGCTGAGACTCTATCCAGAGTCAGGAAGACCCCACATTCTAGCTGTGTGATCCTGAGCTATAATAACCTCTCTGAACCTCAGTTTCATCAATTAAATGGGGAAACAACAGCCATGTAAACCTCATGGGATTGTCTGAGAATCAAGGAATATAATACATGGAATGCAGTTAGAGCTAGGCTACGTAGTAGATCTTCAATAACTTGCCAGCTATTGTTATTATTGCCTTCCTCACAGCTAAATTAAATCACATAAAGTTTGTGAAAGCAATAAACACTATGCCTCCTCAAAATATTTTCTCAAATGTAAGCAAATGGCTCTAAATTCACTCCCCTCAAAAGACCTCACAGCTTACAGATATATCAGCCAGGCTGGCTGATCTCTGTCAGGTCTGGGCCCCAGGACGTAGCAAAAGGCCAGCCCAGGAAAATAAGCAGAATCACTAAACTTTACCAGATATTGGTTCTGGGGAAGGCTCTGGGCTAAGAAATTCACAAACACAATCTCACCGAGTAGTGTAGTCCTTCTTAAGGTAAGAAGCAGCACCTCATAGTTTTTGTGGACTCAGAGAAGTCAAATCCCTTACCAAAAATCACTCAGCTGGTGAGTGGTGTAACCTGACCAGACTGTGTCTTTCTTCCCCAGAACTTTCATCACTTCTGAACCTAACCTTAACCACTGCTTCTTAGAGGGGAAGGAAGGTAGAAGGAGGAGAAACTACTTCACTTGCCCCTCTCAGCTTTGACTAGGGCAGGGACATTGGTTGGGAAGCTGTTTCCAGCTTCCAAAAGGGAAAGGTGGCCAAAGGTGACCACAGCCTCAGCAGTTGGGAGTAAGGGAAGAGCTCAGGCATTCCATGGTGGAATGGAGACATGTTTCAGAAGGGGCACCTTCAGGATGTGTTCAGTTGTTAAGTAAACGAGTGCTGAGGAAGAGGGATGGACGGATGGGTAGATCGTAGTGCTGTTGTGAGAAACATGGGCTGTGAGTCATCACCCTCATCATTGCCTGAGAGGTAATTTCATGCCACGCCCTGAGCTAGGTGCTTTACATGCATGATCCCATTCAGGCCTCACAGCAACCCTATTAGAAGCTATTATTGTCCCCATTTTATATATGAGAGCATGGAGGCTTCCAAGCAATAGCCTATTTGGGACAATTTATATTGCCAGTGACTTGAACCTTATAAAATAAATATCTCACCAGCCCCTTTTAACCATGAAATATATACCCTAGCTACTCAGTCCCTTCCCCTGACACAAAGAGGTTGGGGTGTCCTATGCCCCTACGTTTGTCCCAAAGTCACAATTCCAGCATCCTGGCACCAGACTGTCCCTCCTAAATTGTTCCTCAGGCACCTCTCCCAGCAAGTTTAGTGAGCCTGCCTACCAAAAGAACTTGGAGGCACCCAGGAGTTCTCGAAGGGGACAGGCAAATCAGCATCTCCCCACTGATGTACCTAAATCTCTACTGTCCACCCAACGTCTACATTCCCCTGTTTCTGAATCCCTGAGTTCCCCACCCCACTGGCTCACTCTGCAGCTTGGGTGTCAGACTCACAGCTACTCGGAGCCCCGATCCCCGAAGAGCTATCACAATTGGGTAAATGCAGCTGCTCTTTTGAAGGAGTAAGTTGAGGGCACTTAGCAAATCAACTTCCTAATGAATCTTTTCAGGTCTGGATGGAAGCCGTTCCGTTACTATGGAACTTGGCTTGATTTGGAAATTAATGTGGTAATTTACAGCCACTCTGCCAGGCAAGAAGATTACAGGAGAGGGAGGGAGAGAGTGAGAGGAGAGAGATGTGCAGCGGCAGAGCCTCAAGAGGCGCCAGCCTGGGGCACGTCTGGAGAGCTGGGCCACACACACGGTTTGGGGGCAACACGGTGGCTTCTGCCAGGCTGGGCCTACCAGGCTGGGTCAGAGGCGGAGAGAGACACTCCTCCAAGCAGACCCCAAAACTGATGACCTAACTCCTCTTTAGGGATTTGAGTCATCAATACTGTTAATTTATATTTTTCTTGAAAGGTACTCACTTTTTATCTTAAATAAATTTTATATCACATCAAACATGAAAAATCTATGTTACATACCAAGAAGAGAAAAGTTAATGTAAAATTAATTACACTGAAAACAAAATTATTACATTTCAGAGAGGCCTTTGCCCACTAGAAGTTGAGTCTGAAGCTTCCTTTCTATTTGGGAAAAATCAAATATTAGAGAAATACTCAAGACAGAGTGTGAAACCAAGGTATATGTACTTTTTGATATAATCAGACAGATTGAAAGAAGATTTAAATGGAATCCACTTTTTCAACGTATGAGTTCACTGCTATTTCATACAACGACCTTTGCAGTTTATGTATTTGACAAATGTTTACATAGCACATACTATGTGCCAGAGGCTGTTCCAAAAGCTTTTTTAAAAATTAATTCATTCAATCCATTTAATTCACCTAATAGTCCTACGTGGTTCAGCATTCTTTAGCATTCTTCCTGTCTTTGGAGAGAAGAAACTGAGGCACAGAGAGGTCCAGGAACTTGCAAAAGGTCACCTGAAACCATCTTACATGGCACCTAAAATCATGCATGCCCTGGTGAGAGTGGCCCAGGCCACTGTCCAGGCCTGAGCTGCAAGCACATGGCAAGGATACTGTTCAGGCTCAGAGTTCTGAATAGCTGCATGCTGATTCCTCAATGACAGTGTCTGTGGGAGGCCCCCATCAGGCCGCCCCTCTGGGGCCCTCTGGGGCTCTCTGACTGTGAGTCTGGGTTTTATGACTAGTAGAGGAGAAACAGTTGGATGCTGATCCAAAGAAGAATTCCAGAGAGAAGGTAGTGGAGTTTTTGTTTTGAGGGGAGGGTGTTTTTTTTTTTAAGAGTAAAGAAATACACATAAGCTTGAGAACCACTGCTTTTTTCTGTTAACTACTGAAGGACGTCTCTGAACAGTGCTCCAAGGACCAGTCTAGGGCTGCAGCTGGAGATCAGGTGGCTAGATCTGAGTTCCCCTGGCACAGGAGTGGCAGCAGGGGTGCAGATGGGACCTGTGGAGAGACGAGGGGCTGTCTGCTGAGGGCTTCTGTGATCAGCCACCTCTGCAAGTGCAGGCAGGTGCCCTCAAGGAGCCCCACTCCAGCAGTCCCACCCAGAAGAGGCCCTGCCTGGTTCTGGCCACAGAGGGTAAGATGTGGGGCAACCTTAACCAAAGCTTCGAGTGGATGGTGGGAACCCTGCATCTTTACTGTGATAAGCCTGCAGTATTTCGGAAATCATTAATGCATCATTTCTTTTGCTTCTCCAAGTACATGAGCTTTGCCCAGTCCAGTGTAAAGTTGAGAATCTTCCAGAAAGAATTTCAGAGAAAGATGAAGTAATATGTAGCTTCCAGTATTAAAAAAAAAAAAAGCCAGAATTTTATCTTGGCTGAAATTGAAAGCAGTATTTTCCCTATAACTAGTTGGGGGAGAGAGGGGACTCTTAAACAGAATGCCTGAGCATCAATAGAAAAACTAATGCAATCCTTCTGCAGAGTTGGGCTACAGTGTGAGTTAAATTTGAGAGTTCATGATGGTTAATGGACTTCCCAGATTGCTCAGTGGTAAAGAGTCCACCTGCTAATGCAAGAGATGCAAGAAATGAGGGTTCAGTCCCTGGGTTGGGAAGATCGCCTGGAGTGGGAAACGGCAACCCACTCAGGTATTCTTGCCTGGAAAATTCCATGGACAGAGGAGCCTGGCAGGCTAAAGTCCATGGGGTCACATAGTGTCAGACATGTTTGAGTCACTGAGCACACACACACAGGGACAGATAATAGTTAACATTGGCTGAGCATTTCCTTTGCATAAGATTGTTCATTTGACAAATGTTCTACATACACAGTCTCACTTAATCTGAATAATCTTGAGGTTGGTGCTAAATATTGTCCTCCTTTTATAGACGAGGAAAGGGAGGAAGCTTAGTAGCTTGGGCAAGGAGGCAACTGTACCCAAGAAGCAACCAGTTCCCTCAGCCACCGTGACTCAGTTCCCGGAAGCAATCAGAATACATGTCCGGCGAGAGTCTGTCTCCAAGACACACATTCTTAGGCTCACATCACTCAAGGGTTCATATCATATCAGTGTTGGGCTCAGGTCAGTCAAGGACTCACCAGGGAACTTCCAGGTAAGAATCTCTGTTCTGTATCTCATGGATGCTAAAGCCCACAGAGGTTCTAAAGGCAACTGGAAATACACAACCCTGGTCTGCCTCCTCTGGGCACCTCCTAGGACCTTAAACAGACTAGGCACCTGCTCCCACATTCAGATTCCATATCTGTAAATAATTCCAGGGCTTGACACATTTACTTGGCAGCCCAGTGAGTGCCCACAGCTGCCACAGGCTCCAAGCATCAGCCCACATGAGTTACAACACTCTTCCTCCCAGGAGGCAGCTCAAAGGTCAAGCAGGACCTGGTTTTCCCTCTGACTCCTGGGACATTGGAGAAGGCCCCTCCCCTTTCCACCTTTCTCCTGCCCTCTGCCCTCCAGACACAGTCCAGCAGAGAGGGGTCTGCCCCTGGCATACCCAGATCTCTTCTCCCCATCAGGCCTTGGGCCTGGAGGTCAGCCTAGTTCTGCTACTATCTACCACATGACCTTCAACAGGGAAGCTGCCCTCTCTGAACCTCAGTGTCTTCATCCACTAAATAAAGGATTGGAGGCTCTCAGGTTTAGCTTCTACTGTTCCTGCTGCCTGGCAAATCCTCCCTCTACTTCTTAACTGGCTAACTCTTGCATCTTCCTAGACTCAACTTATGTTATTGGGACAAGGAAGTCTGCCCCAACTTTCATCTTCTACCTCCTATCCCAAGCCGGATTGCACCCTCCATGGTAATATTAATTACCTTATTAAGCACTTACCATATGCCAGGGGCTTTTCTAAACATGCTACATATATCGATTTATTTGCTTCTTGCAACGCCACTGGGTGGATACTATTAGTACCCTTATTTTACAGAGAAGGAAACTGAGAAATAGAGGCAAAATGAAATGACTCAAGTTCACTTAGCAAATAAGTGGCAGAGCTGGAATTCGAACCCCTGCATGGTTCCCATGAGTGATGAAAACCTGTGAGAATGTACGAAGGAAGTCAACTTGCCTTGTCAGAGTTCCTGTTTTGATATACGAGCCCATTCAGGGAGTCCCAAACAAAATTTTCAGCCAAATTACATCTTTTCTCTGGGCAGTTTTATTCCTCAGGGATAGCCTCAAATCCAACTTTCTGGCCAAACTCCCAGCATCCATAGTTCTGTCTGTTGACATCGTCAAGCTGACTCTCGATCCACTCAGAACAGAAGTCCTGGGTGTGGAGGCACAAGGGCATAGCAGAGCTGTCAGAAAACTTGGGCTCAGCGTCTGACATTTGGCGTGATTTTAGAAAAGTTCCTGCTCCTCTCTGACCTGGTTCCTCACTGAAAAATGGGGATACAGTTACCTTACAGACTGAAAAGATCAAAAGCTTGTTGAAATTAGGGGGGGAAAGGAGGGGCGGAAATCTCACAAAAAACCCTGGGCAAGAAATATTTGGTCCATAATTACTCAACCAGCAGCTACCTGAGCCTGGTGCTGTTGGTGTTAGGACAAGGAAAAAAAAAAAAAATGCCTGCTCTCTCAGAGTTTCCATTTGAAGGTGACATTTGCACTGGAGTTATTTCCCAGACCTGCTCTTCCTGAAGGGCCTGTCTCTATGAAACTACCACATTCCCCCACATCAGAACCTCAGGATCCTCACTTTCGGGCACCCATAGCCCCACTCACTGCTGTCTCCTCTTCTCCCTCCTCTGCCCCATCTAGGTTAAGGGGTGACCTCTGCCAGTTCCTCCCCTTCTCTGGGCCTGCTTCCTCTTCTCAAAAATAAGGATCCGGAGTCAGATGGACTTTCAGGAACGTCTAAGTGGCTGTCAGGGATTGTGTGGTTTTTTACTCTTTCCTAGAGGGTATTTCTCCCTTGCATGATAAGGTGGTGGAGGATGGTGGGGGCGGGGAGAGGAAAATGAACCCACACATCCAAGAGGGCCTTTGGAGATAACCAGACATGTTCTCCGGAGAAGGCAATGGCAATCCGCTCCAATACTCTTGCCTGGAAAATCCCATGGACGGAGCAGCCTGGTGGGCTACAGTCCACGGGGTCGCTGTGAGTCGGAGACGACTGAGCGACTTCACTTTCACTTTTCACTTTCATGCAGTGGAGAAGGAAATGGCAACCCACTCCATGTTCTTGCCTGGAGGATCCCAGGGACGGGGGAGCCTGGTGGGGTGCCGTCTATGGGGTCGCACAGAGTCGGACATGACTGAAGCGACTTAGCAGCAGCAGCAGCAGCAGCAGCAGCAGCAGCAGCAGACATGTTCTCATTGATGCTGAGGCACTAAGTTTTACTCCCTGGCCACGTCAAGCATCTTCAAGTTCCTTCACCTCCTGCTAAGATCACATGCTGCTTCCTTTGCTGGGAGCTCCCCTCCAGTTCTTGCCTTCCTGGTCAGGCCCTATATTATCTGTAAACTTCAGAGCAGAAATCACCTCCCCCCTAGTCCATCTATTTCTGCCCTCATTGCGCTAGAGTATAATTTATTGATTTGGACATCTGTTCTCCCACCACACTGAGAGCTACTCAAAGGCAGGGACTGTATTTTATAATATTGTGTCCCCGGGCCCTAGGTCAGTGCACGGCTCATAGCAGGTTCTCAACTGGTATTGAATGGATTAAATTGAATGTAATTTAAAGTCACCTGCTGAAGTTCTCAGTTTCAGGAAATGGCAAGACAGGGACTGGAATCCAGTCCTGGGGATGACAAATCCAGCACGCCTCATCTCCCTGCAGCTGCCAGGAGCTGCCCAGAGGAGGGGTGTCTGGACCAGCCACCCTCACTGCCCTTCCTCCAGGGCAGGGATGGTCTTCTGGAGCCTGGCTACCAGAGAAGGTCCTCAGGATGCCCTGGGGCCACTGTCCATGCTGGCATTGCTGTGCATCCTGTTTTCCTTCCCTGTTCCCCTCTGAGTCTCCACCAGCTCAGTCCCTGGCTTTCTGGGGGCTGAAGCCAAACCACCCTTTCCCCGTTCTGCTCCCTCTCCCCAGACCTCTATAAATACGGGTGGGAGCCCAGCTCTCTGAATGAGGTGGGAGGAGACAAAGAGAGCCAACCACCCCCATGCCTGTCGAGTGCCCAGTTCATATTCCTGCTGCGACTGTATCTAAATTTGCAAATCATCACCCCATGCCCCACCATCATGTGTCATCTTTTATGCATGGCCACCTCTGCCGTGCTGCTCGGTCAGTTGCTACGCAACCGACGACGGCGCCGCGGGGGCCTGACATTAGTGAAAGCAAATTGACCAGAGGAGCCCTCATCCCGCATGCAAAGCAGCCAGGGCCTCCCTGAGCCACCCTATTCTTCTCCAGGGCCAGACCCTTGGACCACAGCCTCCTGAGCTTAAGCTGTGGACAGGGGGAAAACCCAGCACTCCTACTTCTCCAAAAAAGGCTAAAATCTGGCCAGTGACAAGAGCTACCTCCAAAGGGAAAGCGGGAGTAGGGGCCAGTGTAGCTTCAGGCTCTAAAATTCTGAGTTTCCAGTGGGGTGGACATTGACTCCCACAGGAAGGAAAAGGGGCTACTATTCACTGAGTGCTTACTATGTGCTAGGCATGGTGAGAACAGTACAATGCAAAAACTCTAACTTCCTGGATTCCAGCCCAGCTCCACCATTTCTCAGCTGTGTGTTGTGCATGCAAATTTATAAGGACTGAGACCCAGTCACGGAAAAAGGCTGTCCTCAGACACCTCAGAGGGAAATAAAAGGCTGGATAACAGGCTGGAGGGGGAGGGAGACCAGCAGACCAGAGGGATGAGAAGATGAGGGAAGGCAAGGAGGGGAGGATGCGCCTTGCCCTAAGTGTTTCAGGCCTCTGAGCCTCCTGTTGGGAGGAGCAGAGGAAATTAGGAGTTGGCAGTTCTGATCTCCCGTTCTGCTCCATCCCTCATGGTCCCTACCCCCAGGAACTTGACCTCACCAATCTCCTACTTGAGTATATGCCATTTTGCACTGGGAGGCAGCAAGCCGTGCTAGAAAGAGAAAGAGCTTTGGAAATAATTAGAACTGGCTTCAGATCATCAAATCCTGAAGTTACTTCAGCCTTTTGAATTTCAGTTTTTCAATCTGTAAAATGGGCCTGAGGATACCTACTTCACAGGGTTAAACAGCTGACACTTGCAAAGTGCCTAACGGGAAATCAGCAAATGTTGCTCTTCTCCCCCAAACTTCAATGGCTCCCAATTGTCAGAGAACAAATCTGCTTCCAGAGCCCTACCTGGCCCCCACCACTCAGCTTCTCCCTCTCCCACTCCCTGCACCTCTGTACATGTGCTCAGACTGCTGCGTCTGCCTGGCAAACCTTCCTCCAGCTGTTCACTTTCTGAAATCTGGTATACTTCTCAGGACCCAGAAAAAAATAAAATTCAACTCCAATAGGCAAGCCTGCACTACAGGCCATGCCCTAATCCACTGAAATTTTCCAGCAGAAGAAGGAACAAGGAACCAAGAAGCGATCTTCCCTTCTTCAGGGGTTAATTCGAGAAGCTTTCCCAAACTTTGAGATGAGATCACTCAAAGATCAATCATTTATTGATAAATGCCATTTCTGTGACTCCTGGATCCACGCGTCTACATCTCACCCCAAGGATGAACAAGCCCCGAGGATAAGCACAGCTTACAACTTACTGGGCATCAGGCATGGTTCTGAACCCTATAACATCTTGGACTTGACTAACCACTAATTCACAATTATCTGTTAACATATTAACAGTATCTTTAATGTTTATACAAATCAGTGAAGTAGATTTTACCTCCGTTTGCTAAGGAGGAAACTGCAGCTCAGAGAGAAAACGTGACATGCACAAGTGGATTGCTAAAGATAAAACTGGAGCAGGAACACAGTTCTACATGAAAATAGACTATGAGGCTGTCGTATATGGACTTCATATCATCAATCATCATTAACATTTCAGAGAGATTTGCCCATTTTTAAAACCTACAAGTTACCAGGGGAAGCCATTTATCTGTTTCTTGTCAGGACAAAGTCTGTACCAAACCTAGAGAGGGACGGCGTGGAGGGTGCTGAGAGCACCAGCTCAGCTCTGTGCCCCAGGGCGGTCCACCCTCTGAGCAGTTCCCTTTCTCTGAAACAGAAGGTAAGTTTACCCATCCCGTCCATGTCTATTCTAAAGGGCAAAAGTGATATAGACACCCAAGCGCTAAACTATGAAGCCTTGTTAGGTTTTAGTATCCCCTTAAAAGAGGCATTCCTCCCAACTAGAAGTTTACCTGTTTCTGACATGTGCATTTCTTTAATTATTCAACATTGAATCGTCACTGTTGTTTAAAAGGAGACATGCCAATTGTATTGCCTTCGTGTTGTATTGAAAAGCATTTCTTCATTATTTGGACTAATTTCCAAACAAATTAAAAACTGTTGTAGCAGTTAAGCTCTGACTGCTCCATCTATTAGATTCAGAAGATGGCAAATTCCTTAAACACAGATATAAACAGTTCTGGTAACACAATCTGATTTTATATAATTAATTTTCTGCCTGAGAAGGCAAAAGTTCTCCTTCCCGCTTTCTTTGCCCTCAAGTTCCTGACGGTTCTCACACTTCTGGCAGACTTTTGGTTAAGGAAAAGCAGATTCTGTTACATGGGATTCTGTGGTGTGTAAAAAGATAAATCCTCTCAAATGTCCTTTGATCACAGAGATGGCAAGGGTAAAGGAACTCAAGAAGTTCCTTTATGACCTGATCTCATTGCTTCCTGTTTCTTGCCCAGTGCAGCCACAGCAAACACATCTTCCTCAATGCCTGGTCACTCAGTGAACCAGCAGCCTACAGAGGCCCCAGCCTGAGCCAGCCTTTGGGACAGACATGCCCTGGGGGTGCTCAAGGTTTAATAGAGGTGTGAGGCTGAAACAGGTGAAATAAGGAAAAACATATATGCAAGGAATTGTTTAAATAGCAAGAGAGTTGCCTGGACTGAGCCCCTTGTGAAATGATGGGCATATTAGATGGATCCAAGGTCTAGTCTGTGACCAAGATCAGGATTCAATGTGAGATCAAGTTTATGGTTCACTATATGGCCGGGATCAGACTCTAAGGCTGAGACAAAGGTCAGGGCTCCATTTGTGACCAGTATCAAGACTCAGGCTATGAACAGGATCAGGGCTCAGTCTGTGGCCAAGATTGAGACCTGAGATCCAGCACCAGTCTCTGGCAACAGCCAGGTTAACTTGTGATCAGGATCTTGGCTCAATCTGTGACATGCCATTGGGATTCATAAATAATTTAGTCTCTGCTCATGGATTTCATAGTCTAGTCAGGGAGAGAGTAACCAAAATTATTCTATCAACTATTAAGAGCTTGTGAAAGAGGATAAGAGGAAACAATAAGAACATGAGTGTTGGTCAGTCAATCGTGTCTGACTCTTTGTGACCCCATGGACTGTAGCCTGCCAGGCTCCTCTCTGTCCATGGAATTCTCTACCCAAGAGTTCTGGAGTGGGTAGCTATTCCCTTCTCCAAGGGATCTTCCAGAACCCAGATCTCCTGCATTCCAGGCAGATTCTTTACTGTCTGAGCACAAGAGAGGGCCAGATTGTCTAGTCTTGAGGACCAGAGACTATCTTCTCAAGAAGGTGAAGCTAGAACTGTGATGCCTTAAGGACCTGGCAAGCTCCATTTCAAAGTCCTTTTTTATATCATTGTTTTGAGCATGTGGCCTCATCCATGTAGTGTCCTCCAATTGCCCCCAGTACTCGGTTGGATGCAGAGTTAGTTCCAAGGGACTCTCCCGATTTTCCTCTAACCCAAGTGTCACCAACCCTGGGCTACAGACTGGCAATGGTCCATGGTCTGTTAGGAACTGGACTGCAAAGCAGGAGGTGAGCAGCAGGTGAAATCTAAGCCATTCACCCTACCCTAGTCCATGGGAAAATTGTCTTCCACGAAACCAGTCACTGGTATCAAAAAAGTTGGGTAGCACTGCTCTAACCAACGAGGTCCTAAAGAACACATAGTTTTCTTCAACCTGAATACTTTCCAGTATCTTCTGTCCACCATGGAGATGCTCTGTTTAACCCTGAAACAAATTCCCAGATAACTCTGTGTCTTTGGTTTGGTTGGATGTACTGGATTTCTATGCAGGGATCCATTTACTCCCTTGTACTACTCATCTCCATCTTGCAGCACAAAGGTATGGACCCTTTCCCTTGGTTTGGATTTAATATCCCTCAGAGGAACAGAATGGTGAAGAAAATCAGACCGTGAAATCAAGGAAACCAAGTGGGTTCTGAGGCCTCAGGAGAATCACCCAATCACTCTGAGCTTCAGTTTCCTCATCTGTTAAGTGGAGCTGAAGCAATCATTGCCCATATTGCAGGGTGTTTTGGATGCCCAGGGAGAGAAGTGATGTAAAAGGACTCTGGAGATGGGGAGAATTACAGCACATCTCCCAGAGATAAAGGAGGCAGAAGAAGTTCATTTCAACTTCATGGGACTGGTCGATTCTCACTGGGGTCCCAGGAGGTAGGATCCCTGGCCCCTGTGTCTATTCACAGTCCAGGTGTGTTGGTGAGGGAAGACTGTGTGCTTCTGAGCCACTTCTTTGGGACATGAGCACAGTTTGTATGCCCACTTGTATATCAATGTATATACCCTTATTGTGTCTTACAGTGGCTTCTTTAGAGCAGATTCTGAGATGGGGAATTCATCTGCAAATGGCTTATTAAGGAGATGCTCCCAGGAGAAACCAGTAAAGAAGTAGGAAAAGCAGGACAAGAATGAGAAGGAGCCAAACAAAGATGTGATCTCAGGAAAAAATCCTATGGAGAGCATATCTTAGCCTGATCTTGCAGGAGAACTCTGGAGTGTAAGATGTCCCAACTCAAGAGTGGAGCTGGGCTTTCACACTGTCCCTTCCAACAACCACACAATTATTGGCGAACTCCCAGATACTTCTGGCTGTCTGGGATGGTGGGCGAGTGCTAGTGTCCAGCAGCCTGAGAGCTGTCCCCTGGAGAAAAGTCATAGGTGCCACTGAAGCACATGAAGTGAGGGGTGGAGATCCAAGGAAGCTGTGTAGAGCACCAACATTATCTGCTAGAAGGCTTTCATTGATATTGGTTTCCCCCAGCCTGTGAATTTGCTTTCCAGTCTCTCCAGCTAACCCTTCTCATTTTCCTGTAAGAACTCTACTTTTTCTGTCACTTAAATGGTGGTATTTCAGGGGCTTAAAACCTTTCCCTGACTCCTGACTGCCTGTAGGATAAAGTCCAAGTCCTTTCACATGATTGAAAAGCCCTTTCATGGTTTGTCCTCTGCTGAACACCCCAAGCCTCATCATTAACATGTCCCCCTCACTCTACCCCCAACAAAAAATTCTGTGGTATGGGGAACATATGGGTTCTAAGGAGCTCTCGAACTCCTTGAGCCCAGTAGGGAAGATGGGGAAGACAGAGATATGACAGGAAAATTTAAATCTTTTAGGAAAAAAAGATAAGGTATATGACCCATCTGGGTTCCATGAGGACTTCCCAGGGAGATGAATGTAAAGAATACAGAGGGAATTGGTAGAAAGGGTTGTCTTGGCAGTTTTTGCAACATGAGGGAACTGTGGGAAGAAGTGCAGGAGCAGACCTGGCAGAGAGTGGTCACACATTAACTATTTGTGGAATGAATGAATGAATAACACAGCCTGGACTTTGGAATTCAAAGTCCTTGATTCCTGACTCCTCTGCTTACTCACTGAGAAACATCCAACAAGTCATTTAACTGCTCTGAGCCTCAGTTTTCTCATTTAGAAAACAGGGCTAATGAGACTATCTGAGACAACAGATAAATATACCTTGCTTCAAAACCCTGCTCAAAGGTTAGTTTTCATTTATTCACCCATTCAAATAATATTTTTGAGTTCCTGTGCTATGCCAGGCCATGTGCTGGAAATTAACTTACAAACAGGAATTAGATGGGAACTCTACTTGTAGACAGAGAGGAGACACATTTAGGAGAGAAGGTGAGGAGAGGAGAAAGTTTAGCTTTCTCCTATAATCAAGATCTGGGAGCTCAGAGACAGTTTGACTCATGTCATCTACTGAGAAGATTTCCCAAAGAAGATAACATTTGTATAACTATGCCCTAAAGGATGAGTGGGGTCTTGCCAGATGCAGAATGGGTCTGGGTAGAAGGAGCTTATATGGAGACACAGAGGCATGAAAGAGAAGTGTGTTTAGATCTTCGGGACTCGTCTGGATGGCAATTGTGTAAATGGGATGATGTTGAGACGTAAGAGGGAATGGGTAAGTCTCTTGAGGTCAATGGATGGATAACTAAACTGTAGTATATCCAGACAATGGAATATTATTAAGCACTAACAAGGAATGAACTATCCAAGGCATGAGAAGATATGGAGGAACCTTAAATGCATATTGCTGAGTCTTAAGTATTATAGATGAGACCCATCAACTTAGAGAAGTCTGAAACACCGTGGACATTCCTCAGATTCACACTAAACACAGCACAAAATAATGGCTACATAAGTTCAGTGTGGTCAGGCAGTAATATAACTTCCTCTTTTTTTCTCTTTTGGCTGCACCACGTGTGGCATGTGGAATCTTCCTCTCTAACCAGGGGTCAACATATGCCCCCTGCAGTGGAAGTGCAGAGTTTTAACCACTAGACCACCAGGCAAGTACCTGAACTGCCTCTTAAAATATTAATCAACACTCTTCAGAGGAAGATAATAGCACTCATTATTTCTACATATAATATCCATAGTGTACAATGTTCAATAAGAAGTTATTAGAAGTACAAACAGAAAAATGCAATCCATATTCCAGGAAAAAACATCAAGTCTATTTGTAAGGTGGCCCAGATATTGGACTCAGCAGACAAAGAAGCTGTTATGGATAATCTGAATGATGAAAAGAAATACAGTGAACAATAAGTAGCCTTAGCAGATAAATTTTATTGTTGTTTAGTTGCTAAATCATGTCCAACTTTTTTGCCACCCCATGGACTATAGCCTACCAGGCTCCTGTCCATGGGATTTCCCAGGCAAGAACCCTGGAGAGGGTTGCCATTTCCTTCTCCAGGGGGTCTTCCTGACCCAGGGATCAAACCTGTGTCTCCTGCTTGGCAGTCAGAGTCTTTACCACTGAGTCACCTGAAAAGCCCTTAGCACATAAATAGAAACTAGACAAATAGAAATACAGAAAAAGAACCAAATGCATTGGACCTGGAAGTCCAATGGTTAAGACTCCACACTTCCACTGCAGGGGGCGAGGGTTCAATCCCTGGTCAGGGAACAAAGATCCTGCATGCTGCACTGTGAGGCCAAAAATCTAAAAAAAAAAAAGGAGAAACTTCTAGGCCTTCTTAATCATTACCACACACACACAACCACAACAGCAGCACCACTACCACACTTCAGCAATCTCTCCTTTAGATAGTTATTCACTGTGGAAATATCTGTTCAACATGGTTCTGCTTGAAAATTTTGCTTCTACATCATCAGAGTCATTACACACTAGCTCCCAGGGAGCTTTGTTTGATTCTATTGGCAAGGTACAAGATGAAACACCTTCTAAATACTCTTGAATACCCCTCCCTGAAGAGGTCTTAACCAGTTATCTATCGCTGTGTGACAAACCATCCAAAGCTTAATGGCTTAGCACAACCCTGGCTCCAGACTTCGTAGGTCAATAGTTTGGGCTATCCTCAAGTGGGTTCTCCTGCTGGTCTTGGCTTGGTTTATTCATCTGTCAGTGTATATCTGTGGGTCAGCCTGGAAGCTTTGTGTCTGGGAGTTTTCTGTCTGTCTACAGAATGTAAGGGGGTCAGCAGAGCCACATAATTTTCATCAACCAGTAGGCTAGCCTGGGCTTGGTCACATGGTGATAGCCTCAGTGATCCCAGGACGCCAAGAAAGAAAGCTGCAAGGCCTCCTGAAGCCTAGACTTAGAATTCTCCCAATGTCATTTATTTTATTGGCCAAAGCAAGATGTAAAACCAGACTGAACTGCATTAAATCTCCTGCTGGAAGAATTTGAAAGTATTGCGGCCATTGTTGCCATTTGCCCTAAGGCTTATTTAAGAACTTTTTTTCTATTAATCCTGGCATATGCAAGGAAGAAAGAATGGAGAACACTCCAAAGAAAGCTTTTGTTTTTGTTAATTGAATTATTCCTTGTAACCATAACATATACTAACAGTGTCCTGTATTCCCATAGATTATTTATTGTTATATCTTATTATTATTTACTGAGCACCTCGTATGTGTCAGAGACCAGTGAAATAACAGTGGAAAAGGCATACACAATACTTTTTCCCATGTAATTTGTGTAGTGTAATATGGAAAATAACAAGTAGCTATAATGATTTGATAAGTTAGGTGGCGCTAGTGGTAAAGAACCCACTTGCCAATGCAGGAAACATAAGAGACGCCAGTTCAATTCCAGGGTCGGGTAGATCCCCTGGAAAAGGGAATGACTGCCCACTCCAGTATTCTTGCCTGGAGAATCCCATGGACATCCCATGGACATAGGAGCCTGGCAGGCTACCATAGGCAAAGAGTCAGACATGACCAAGGCAACTTAGCATGTAGCATGTGTGGCTTTATTAATCTTTTCCTTTCTGATTTCTATCTTTAGAGTCTCAATTTTTAAAGCCTTCCATAACTCCAAGATTAAATTAATATTTTCTTGTCCAAATGGATTTGTGGAAGAAGGAAGGTAGATCCCTGACTGGAGGCCCTCTTAACTTGGGTCTCCAATGAACAAACTCAGGCCCTGCCAGAAGGCCAAGCCAAGGAGGGAAACCACAGTTCATCGCCAGACCCAGGTCTTGGCCCCCCCTAGAAAAGACTGATGTTGTGTTCCTTTCACATTATGTGGCCTCCCTAGGTAGACACCATTAGAGGTTAGAGATCCTACTTCTATTCAGTTCAGTTCTGTTCAGTTGCTCAGTCGTGTCCAACTCTTTGCGACCCCATGAATCGCAGCACACCAGGCCTCCCTGTCCATCACCAACTCCCGGAGTTCACTCAAACTCATGTCCATCGAGTCGGCGATGCCATCCAGCCATCTCATCTTCTGTCATCCCCTTTTCCTCCTGCCCCCAATCCCTCCCAGCATCAGAGTCTTTTCCAATGAGTCAACTCTTCTTATGAGGTGGCCAAAGTACTAGAGTTTCAGCTTTAGCATCATTCCTTCCAAAGAACACCCAGGGCTGATATCCTTTAGGATGGACTGGTTGGATCTCCTTGCAGTCTGAGGGACTCTCAAGAGCCTTCTCCAACACCACAGTTCAAAAGCATCAATTCTTCGGCACTCAGCTTTCTTCACAGTCCAACTCTCAGACTTGATGTCGACCCAACTCCAGACTGTATTCTGTCACCACGTCTCCTACTGAACCCCTCTCACAGGTGTTTTAATGTACAACCTGATGTATAATTTAACTACTCAGTAGCATTTGACTGGATTTCATTCAAATGTATACATTCTTACACACTTATGTAGCTATAGGTGATAGAAAGACAGACAGATAGATAATAGTTAGATATACATACAGATAGACAAGAGATAGTTTTGTATTTTTCCACTTAACAGCATATTAGAAAAATTGCCCTATGCTGTTAAATAGATCTACCCTGAGGGATATAGGACAAATAAGTAAATATTAAAGAACCATAAGAGAAGCTGTTTACCCAAGCACCTCTCCTTGGAGTGTCTCCACCCCCAACCTCCCACTGCAACCAGGCCAGTCATCACTGAGAATAGAGCCAAGTACCCACCATCACTCCCTCCCTCCAGTTTTCTGGGTGTTGGATTAATATTTCCTTGAATCACAATGATTAGGTATGAGAGTGGATTTTAGCATCAGTGGCCTGCTTCAGTATGGGGAAATGCATCCCTGATGAGTTTAGGAGAAGGAAATATACCCTGTGGCCCAGTTCAGTTCCCTGGGGCTTGGAAGTGAAAAACCTTAGTTAATAGTAAAGCAGTCAGGGCCTTCCAGTGCAACCTTGGGGGGGTTCGGAGCTCCATTAACAAAATAGAGTTAGGAACAGTACATCCTTTTAGGGCTGTTGTGAGGACTAAGGCAATCAATGCAAAGGCTTTAACAGGCCTCAACACACAGTAAAGAGCTCACTCACTGTTGACTCTGTGCTGTGCTTAGTCTCTTAGTCATGTCCGACTCTTTGAGACCCCATGGACTATAGCCCACCAGGCACCTCTGTCCATGGGGATTCTCCAGGCATAGAGAATACTGCAGTAGGCAGCCGATCCCTTCTCCAAGGGATCTTCCTGACCCAGGAATTGATACAAGGTCTCCTGCATTGCAGGCGGATTCTTTACCAGCTGAGCTACCAGAAAACCACCCCCACCCCCACCCCCACCCCCGCCCCGTTGACTCTACCCACCACTATTAACATTCATTTATTTTATTATTATGTGGTCTTGAGTGAGTCACTGAGCCCCTTTGGGTCTGGGTTTCATGTTTCACCTTGACATGTTTCAGGGCTTCATGATGTTTTTGCACACACTTTTTCTTCTGCTAGAATCCCTTCTGCCTATGCCTACTGGGAAAACTCCTACTCATCCCCCATGTCCCCTCTCAGCCATCAGTTCCCCAGGAAACCTTCCTTCACCTCCTCAGGTACGCTTAAGAGTTCTCTTCAGGGCTCCTGCACAATGTACCCCCTTTGTCATGGACTGCTTCCTTCCTTATTTCTACTATTTATATCTATGTTACCCCTATACCTTCCCCTCCTTCACCTCTTCTACCTTCTTTGCTCAAGTGTCACCTTCTTCAGGAGACCATCTTTCGGCATCCACTGAAAACTGCTTCACACAAGACACTCTTCATCCTCTTCCTAGCCTTAGTCATCTTCCTAGATGGATGAGCTTCCCTTGCGGCTTGGCTGGTAAAGACTCTGTCTACAGTGCAGGAGACCTGGGTTCAGTTACTGGGTTGGGAAGATCCCCTGGAGAAGGGAAAGGCTACCCACTCCAGTACTCTGGCCTGGAGAATTCCATGGACTGTATAGTCCATGGGGTCGCAAAGAGTCCTAGATGGTGTTAGTGGTAAAGAACCAGCCTGCCTATGCAGGAGACATAAGACTTGGGTTTGATCCCTAGGTCAGGGAGATCCACTGGAGGAAGGCATGGCAACCCACTCCAGTATTCTTGTCTGGAGAATCCTATGGACAGAGGAGCCTAGCAATCTACAGTCCATGGGGTCACAAAGAGTCAGACATGACTGAAGTGACTCAGCACACACACCAGGGTATATGTTCCTTGAGGGCATGGATTCAAGTCTGTTTGGGTCACTGCTATAACCTTACCATCTAGAAAAGGGCTGGGCCTAGAACAAGGGAGACAATATTTAATGAACAAATAAATGAGTAAAGTGGGCCTCCTGATACCATTTCATGCTGGGTATTGGCAATATTGGTGAGACCAGTCAGCTACCAGCTGGTGCTATGATGGAGGGACTCAGTACTAGCTGTGCCCCACCGTGCTGAAGTCTCCCTTCCTTCTTCCTCCCTCAATATTTCCAGCAATACACTTGTAAATGATGGGGATCAGCAGAGTTGAGCTTTGATGCCGAGCTGGTTCCAGAAGCTACACATTCTGCCTTTATTGCCCGATATGGACTCAGAATTGCATCTTTGTATTCCACCACTTCCCAGGCATCTAAAGCCCAAAAGTCCTTGGTCCCTCCCCCTGTCTTTGGACTGGTATGATGTGAATGTCCTCGTTTAACAGGCTAGGCCCCTAAAGTCCAGGAGAGATCAATCAGAGAGACCATTTCTATATACAGGGCATGTGGCCATTGGATCACCTCACAGAGGATTTTCTTTTCTTTATTTTCTGGTTCTCCTGGGTCTTCACTGTTGCATGTGGGCTGTGCTCTAGCTGTGGTGAGTGGGGGCTACTCCTTAGTTGCAAATCACGGCTTTTTGCTGAAGTGGCTTCTCTTGTTGCAGAGCGCCAGCTTTAGGCATTCGCGGGCTTCTGTAACTGTGGCTTGAGGGCTGTAGAGCACAGGCTCAGCAGTTGTGGTGCATGAGATTAGTTGCTACATGGCATGTGAGATCTTCCCAGACCAGGGATCAAACTGGTGTCCCCTGCACTGCAAGGTGGATTCTAAACCACTGGACCACCAGGGAAGTTTGGATTTTCTTTTCTTTACAGATGAAGCTCCTAGGGTCCATCCAGTCCACTGTTTCTCAATCTTTTTTCTATTGTTTCCTACTTAAGATGTGCTTTTAAACAGTTTTTTCTCTTACTTCTCTTTGCCTCATGAAATTTTAATACTACAGGTATATGCTGGGTATCTGTTTATGTACTCTGTGTATGTTGGTGTTTTTTACACTTAAAACAGAGTAAGCTCTTTTTCAACCCCCCAAAACCACATTCCCCCCTCTTCAGGTGAAAATCACCACTTTCTTGGGGGCAATATTGCCCCCTCTGAGAATGTATGATCTAATCTAAAATTTTCATTTTGCAGTTGAAGAAACTGATACCTCAGAGGATGAGGTATTGCCTCAAGGTCACTTAGCTCAGACCCATGGAGTCAAGAGCAGGTCCAGATTCCTGGCTCCTCCTCCCCACACTGCCTCAAACATAGCTGTCCCCTCTCACTCTCACCCCTGCTTTTCCTTCCCCACCTCAGGGCTCCATCCAAATCCAGGCCCCCAACGTTCTTTTTTTTAAGGAATTTGAGGAAATATTATTTGTTATTTTCTTTTTGTTTTTGACTGTACGGGGTCCTCACTGTGGTGCGGGGGCCTTCTCTGGTTGTGGCGCCCAGGGCTTCTCTCCAGTTGCAATGCTCCAGCTCAGTCGTTGTGACATGCAGGCTTAGTTGCCCCATGGCATGTGGGATCCTAGCTCCCTGACCAGGGATCAGATCTACATCCTCTACATTGAAAGGCGGGTTCTTAACCACTGGGGAAGAAGAACCACCAAGGCAGTTTCCAGGCCCTCAACTTTATACGAGCAAGATGGTCTGAAACTAAGGAACCAGGTGCCTTCTAGACTCGGCTGTGGATCAGTCCATGGGGAGACCCAAAGGGTCATCTGGGGCTTCCTTCACAGAGGGCTGGCGTGAAGGGACAAGCATTGCTCACCTTAGGTCTTCACCGACAGATCACACTGACACTTTATTGGAGGTTCAGCCCCATCACCTTTTCCAAATGCATGACAAAGATAAAACTACTGCAGCAATGAAAAAAAAAAAAAAAAAACTTGGAAATAATTAAACAGCAAGGCAGCCACCCATAATGATATTCTGCAGCACACTTTGGGGACAGTTTGCTGCAAAAGCGCCCGAGCACTCTGGTTGTTTAATTAACATTGAAACGGCAGTTCCACAAGAACTAAAAACCCTGTTAATTTATGTGTCTTTTAATGATGCTCATTTAAATACTGTCAACTTTCCATTAGTTTAATATTCATGATTTTGAATCATTAAAACACCCTGATATGGGGGCAGTGGAGGGGTGGGTGCAACTTACTTATATACCCAAAAACACAAACTGAAGACAATAATTTCCAAATTCCTATCTTCCCATCCATCCCACCAAAATCCTAGCCCCTTAGAGAAACTGTAAACCAGCTGGGGTGCTTTGGGGGCTGCAGATAATGCAGCGGATTGAGTGTAGTTTTATCATTTACTGCCCACTCCCCTTTAGAACTGGGGCTTCCCTGGTGACTCAGTGGTAAAGGCTCCGCCTGCCAATACAGGAGATGCAGGTTCAATCCCTGGGTTAGGAAGATGCCCTGGAGGAGGGAATGGCAACCCACTCCAGTATTCTTGCCTGGAAAATTCCATAGACAAAGGAACCTGGTAGGCTACAGTCCACGGGGTCACAAAAGAGTTGGACACAACTGAGTGTGTGCACAGACACACCCCTTCATAACCAAGCTGGCCCACTCTCACTGTGGGTAGTCACAGAACTGGGAGTTCAGCAGGCAAATGCAGGCTCTTGATAAAGCACCAAGAGGCCAGGTTTCAAACCCCATGGTGTTCAGAAATATTTCAATCATGCCTGAGAGACAAAAGTTACCCTGAAATGTGTTTCTGGAAAAGAGGGACATTTAGGATGGCTCAGAATAAGATGCCAATGAAGTGAAGAGGCATAGGTTCAGAAGGGGCTGTGGATGCCTTTGCATGTACAGCTGCAGGACCTCAGACATGAGCATCACACATGCAATTGCAAATGAGTCAGCCCACACAGAAAGCAAAGACTCAACACACACAGATGCTCACAGAAACACGTGCTCAGTAAGAGCACGTGTGAAACTCAGTAAGAGTGTGTGAAAACCACTAAGGGGAATTCAAATCAATCCAGTTCAAGAGGACCAAATTCTCACAGTAGCCCACATAGTACGCTGGCCTCTGAAGATTCCGAACTAATTAAGTAGGGAAGATGGACAAATGAATGGGCAAGAGTCATTCACCATGAGATAAGAACCAGGGGACACGAGCGTGGGACTGTGCTGGGAGCACGGAAGAAGGGGCACGCAAGGGGGAAGTGGGACTGGCATCAGAACCCAGGTTGTCAGTGAAGTGAAGTGAAGTGAAGTGAACTCTCTCAGTCATGTCCGACTCTTTGCGACCCCATGGACTGTAGCCAGCAAGGCTCCTCTGTCCATGGGATTCTCCAGGCAAGAATACTGGAGTGGGTTGCCATTTCCTTCTCCAGGGGCTCTTCCCAAGCCAGGAATCGAACCCTGGTCTCCTGCATGGCAGGCAGATGCTTTATCCTCTGAGCCACCAGGGAATTCCCAGGTTGTCAGTGGGCACTTCCTAAATGCTAGTTCCCATCTCCTCCTCAAGATCTCTCTTTGCAGGAGTATGCTGCAACACTGGATCCTGCTTCCCCTGAGCTAAAAACCAAATGTGGGGGTAAGTCACATCTATCTGTATCTCTATTTATATATCCTTTCCTCAAGGCAGACAGATTATGATTAAGCATCTTGAGAGCAGGGAACAGAGCGCTGACTTCAACACCACCCAGAGCTGGGTTCCACTTCCTATCCTTATGACCCTGGGCAAAGCCAGTTAATAAATAAATATGAATCTGAGTTCCTCATCTGTGAAACTGAGATAATAGCATTAATATTATTTTTTTATTACTGAGGTACAGTGGATGTACAATATCATATAAGTTTCAGGTGCACAACATAATGACTCAGTTTTTAAAGGTTACATTTCATTTATAGTTATAAAATATTGCCTACACTCCCTTTGTGGTACAACATATCCCTGTAGCTTATCTATTTTATACATGGTAGTTTGTACCTCTTAATTCCCTCTCCACTTCTTTCTCCCCACTAGTTTGTTCTCTAAGTCTGTGAGTTCTGTTTCTTTTTTGTTGTATTCACCAGTTGGTTTTATTTTTTACAGTCCACATGTAAGTGACTTTATACAAAATTTGTTCTTCTCTATCTAACTTATTGCACTAAACATGATACCCTCCAAGTCCATCCACATTCTTGAAAATGGCAAAGTCTCATTCTTTTTTAAGGCTGAGGAGTATTCCACTGTGTGTGCATATCACATCTTCTTTATTCATTCGTCTGCTGATGCACACTTTGTTTGCTTCCACACTTTGACAATTGTAAATAATGCTATGAACAATGATCACCAATATCACTTTTATTGAAAATAATCTGTTAATGGGTGTGTCTTTTCACTAGAATGTGATCTACCTTGGGGAATGAACAGTTTGACTTATCTCTGCATATTCAGGGCACGGCACATGGCAGGAACTAGATAGATGCTGAACTGAACCGCACTGTTCACCCCAGAGAAAAGTTGTAATATAAATGAAGTGAAATATATAAAGAGCACTTAGTAGGTGCTCAAAATAAATTAACTGTGACCAGGGAAGGGATCAAGGAGGATCCAAGAGAGAGTCTGAATCTAAAGTAAACCTTGAAGGGTGGTATCAGGTAGACCAAAAAGTAAAGCATCTTACATTGAAAGAACAGAGAGCACAAAGAACCAGGCCAGGAAAGCCCAGCCCCACCTGTCCCTTCTTCAGGCCTCATTCCACCTTGATAGACCCCTCTAAACACCATGCTGTCTCGCAATCCCCTTCCTGTCTTCAATTCCACCTGTTCTTCCTTAATCACCAGTTAACTCCTACCTGGACTTCAAGAACTGGTTCTGGAGTCACCTCTTCTAGGAAGCTTCCCTTGATTCCCAACCTCCCACTGGGGCCCTCTCTGGTTTTTTACAAGTCCTCTGTCCCTGCCTCATCACACCATGTGGTCATCACTGTTTATATGCCTATCTTCTCACTTGGAGATCAAGGCTCACTTCTGAATCACCATTGCACAGCCCAGTGCCCAGCACAGAGCCTGGCACAGAAAAGTTTTTGCCTAACAGATGGAAGGCAGTCTGAGTAAGAATGGTGATTGGAGAATGCAGCCCTCAAGTCCACTGGACACAGACACGTGTCAGAAGTGGACATCTGGTATAAACCACCAAGGCCTGGGCCAAACCAGCTTCTTCCTCTCCCTCCCCCAACCACTATCCAGTCATGCTCTTTGCTGGGCACTGGGCATGCAGTGATGATTGATAAGGAGGCCTGACCTCCAAGTGAGAGGAGAGGCATGTAAACAGTGATGACCACATGGTGTGATGAGGCTGGGATAGAGGGCTTGTAAGAGCCCAGAGAGGGCACTAGAGGGAGGTTAGGAGTCAGAGGTCCTGTTGTCTAACAGGATCCTGCTTCCACCCTCCATCCTCTGTGCCTCTTCTACCCCCATTCCCACTGCCCCAGCTCAGGGCTTGCCAGCTCTCCCTGCCTCGGGCTACCACTCCCAGCCCCCCTGTAATCCATTCTCTGTGCAGGGCCAAAGAGACCGAGCTAAAAGCGAAACTCTTCCTCAGAGGGAAATCTAACTTCTCAAACTGACCTGGAAGGCCCTCAGGGATGTGAGTGCCGCCAACCCCTCTCCTTCTCCAGCCTCATTTCTCAAGCCTGCTGGCTTTTGCCATCACCTCTTTCTCCTTCAGGCCTTCCACCTGCTGTTTCCTCTGTCCGGAAAATGCTTTCTCCTCTTCACCTCCTCTTCTCCCAAATAATGTCTCTTCACCCTTCAATCTCAGCTTCGATGTCACCCACTCCAAGAAGCCTTTCCTGGTACCTCCCAGGCTGAGCCAGGCCCCCTCCTATCTTCCCTGGGTCCCCCTTCTCTGATTCTGGGCATTTGTCAGATGAGAGAGAAGATGCTTAGTTAGTCAGAGGTAACCTTATGGAACAGGAGGGAGTCCTCCATGGGGCTGTTCTTTCCTGGCTTATTTCACCCTAAGGAGCAGCTGTACATAGACCCCCAAGCATGTCTGTGTGGTCTTTGCCAGGGGAGGGGGGCTGCCAGAGCAAGAGCACCTTCCTCCTGACCTTCTGCCTCTCTACATTCTTGTGACTCACTGATGGAAAACATCCACCCCTTCTGGGCCTCTTCCTTATTTCATCACTTTAATAAATTAAGAACAGATTGAAAGGCAGGAAACATTGTCTCCTGGGCCCCAGCACCCACATTCCAACTCAATTACAGGATTTGTTTTTCGGGTCTGGCCAGAGGCAGCTGGGATGTGGCAAAAAGAGTGAGAGAAAGAGTTTAAACGAAGAGGCCAGAGAGAAGGCAACTCAAATTCCAGCTCAGCTGCTCACCAGGGGCCTCAGGCAAATTCTTTCACCTGAGTCTCCTAATCCACACCTGAAAAATGGGTGATAACAATGATGCACCCTTCACAGGGTAGCGGGAGCAAGTCGAATGAGTTAGAGAGTGTAAAAAGGCTTTGTAAGAGAAAGAGATCATTGCTGATTCTCTTGGTTAAAGTTAGCATGGTATCAGGCCTGCTTTCCCTTCTAATAACAGCTCTGGGATTTTGAACCAAGACTCCCAAATTCCTTGAGGTAAAGTCTTCTCTCGTGCTTCGCTGCAGCTAATACCAAGAAGAGGGACTCCCTGAATCTTTAGTCATACATTCAACTGCTGTTCCTTTTGTTTTCATTTGATAGCCAGCATGCTGTATTGGAAAAAAAGCTGAGGTTTGGGTAGGACTTGGGAGATAAAGCCTTGTTCCCAACTGTACTACCTGATTTCTTGCCAACTGCATCACTTTTGCGGCTCACAGTTTAAGTTTCTCTATGTTTAAAGTGAGGGCAGAGGGGGGATAAGTTAATCATCCATTATAATTTCACAGGGTGGAGAATAAGATCAAATTAGACTTTTTACAAGCTGTACACAAACGTAAATTGCTGTTAAAAGGATATTACTAATTCAATTATTATAATAACAACTAAGTAATGATTAAGAAGAATATTCCAGCTAGATGACAATGTCTCCTCTTCTTCAGGGAAGAGAACTGCATAGCTTTCTTTAATCACCCCTTCTGAGTTCTTTGCAATCTATGATACTGGAAGTTCTCCCTTCTCTAACCCAATTATTCCATGCTTCAAGTTAAGCCGTTCTCATTTTATGCTCTCCCTTGGAAAGGAGAATAAGGTCACCATATCCCCTATGAAAACTTTCACCCAGTTTAAGACCATTCATAAGACACACTTCTTCCTTCCAACCTGCCTGAGGAGAGCACACTGAAGGAAAGTGATAAATTCTGTTTTGGAAAGGTAGGTCAGAAGTGCACATAGATCTTTCAACTGAGATGCACAATAGGCTAGCTGGAAATAAAATCTGGAGGTTCAACAGAATGCTCTGTGCTGAAAATAGTGGTTCAGGAGGCCTCAGAATAAAAGTTGCAGCTGAATAGCTTCAATCTCATTAAATGATTCTCCATTTCCTGGCCAAGTAATCCACTGTCATGCCTCCCTGCTTTTGTTCCTTCTGTTTTCTCTGCCTAGAATGTCTTCCCCATCTTATCCACCCATGTGAGTCTATGCATCACCTCCAGAGAGGCCCTAAAATTGCCAGAGACCTCATTCACCTTTCAACAAAATGCTGTAAACTAGTTGTACATTCCAAGCACTGCACAAGGTATTTTGTTAGACCTAACCTACTCAGTCCTCACAACACCACTGTTAAGTATTATAATCCTCAATTTACAGATGAAAAACTAACTAACGTGTCCAAAGCCATGCAGTTTGTGGTTGATCTAGGGTTCAAACCAGGGTCTTCGGGTGATAATCCCAGAGATTTTATTACTACAAGATTCTGTCAACTATTCCAACAGCAAGAGATGTAAGGCGGGAGTGGACTAGCTTCCAGTTCTCAGACTCAGATTCAGATAAAAGCCTGACCTCAATTTAGGACAGTTACTCAAGCTTAGGGCTGAGTTGGCCAAGCAAATCAGCTGGTCAGCAAATAGAGCACTCCTTTGCTTCATGTTATCTCTTCAGAGGTTGCCCTCCTTTGGAGCTCTCCATGGTACTGATATGACTTCCATCTGCGAGTCCTGAACGCCTCACATATTCTCCCCTTAGGGATTATGTAGGTTTGTAAGGGGTCCACCTCAGCCATTTCCCAAGTATGTTCCTCAACTTGAACCTCCAACTTTGCTCTTCCCTATACCAGATACTCCTCTCTCACATACCTTGTCTTGGCTCTCATCAGTTTCTTGATGTAAAGAAGTCACAGTAGCTTTCTCAGAGAGGGTTCTTAGGTACCTAATATGTATCAAGCACTATGGTGATGACTTTTACAGGCAATACCACTTATAACCTACTAACATACTACATGGCTTACTTATTTATTGTATGTATTATTTATGGTTTCTTCTCCACCACTAGAATAGAAAGCCCAGAAAGGCAAGGCAAGGTTTATTGTCAATCCACTACTTTATCTCCAGAAACTAGAAAGAGATGCCTAGCACACAGTTGTTCATCAGCAAATAAATGTTGAATGGTTAAGTGAATTATTATAGAAAAAAATTATAGAAAAACAATACTATAACATAAAGAGAGAATTATGACTGCATTTAACATCTCAGAGCTTGGGCAAAATGACTTCTCATGGATGTTTCTTGTCCTTTCCAGATCCAAATTCACAGTGGGCTCTGAGGGAACTGAAATATCAGAGGCAGCCCAAAGAAAACAAGCAAGGCATACCCTACAATTGCTCCAATTTAGTGCCTTGAGAGAGTTTTTAGACCTTAGAACAAAGAGGGAGGACCCAAGAAGAACCTGGTAGACTCTCTGATTTGAGGAGTCAGAGCTGAAGTCAGGGAGAGCAAGGCAATGAGAGTTCATGAGACAGAATACTGGGGAGGAAAAACACCACACAGAAATCCAGAGATTTACAGAGATTTCTCCTTGAGTATTGAGCGCATACATGGAAAATTACATAAGGCCTAGGAAAAACCCGTCAGTGCCCAGCACTCACATAGGTCAGAAACAGTGCCTGGTGGTGCAGTGGTTAAGACTTCATCTTCCAGTGCACGGGGTGTGGGTTCGATCCCTGGTCAGGGAACTAAGATTCCACATGCCTCAAAGTCAAAAACCCAAAACATAAAACAGAAACAATATTGTAACAAATTCAATAAAAAACTTTTTTAAAAAGAAAGAAATAGTGCCTGTTTCCACCAGTCAGTTTGAAAAACAGCTCATAATTCATAGGGCATTGAGTAAAGCATTCAAAAGGGTCTTACCTTAATAATGGTGAGTAGTTAGCTCTAGACTAGAAGCTGCTCTGGTCCTTTAAAAAAAATCTTACCATCCAGAACCAAATGGATCAAACCACTCCCAAGTAACTTAACTAAATTCCAGAACAAATCTCAAGAATATTTTAAAAAAGGCAAAACATATTCAAGTAAAAATTATCAGAGATGCAAAGAGGCAGGAAAATATGAGCCATACTGTGGAGAAACATAAATAAATAAGAAATGACACAGATATTAGAATTAGGAAATAAGGACATTAAATAGGTAATAAGATTAAATTTCCTTTGATCAAAAAGATAACTAGAGTCATAGAAGATATGAAAAAGAGACCCAAGTTAAACTGGTAGAGTTTAAAATTACAGTGCCTGGAATGAAAAATCCACTGGATTGGATTTAAAGCAGACTAGATCTTGTCACGGAGAAGGCAATGGCACCCCACTCCAGTACTTTTGCCTGGAAAATCCCAGCCTGGTGGGCAGCCGTCCATGGGGTCGCACAGAGTCGGACACGACTGAGGCGACTTAGCAGCAGCAGCAGCAGATCTTGTCAAGGAAAAAAAAAACCAGTGAACTTGAAGAAATATAACAAAAACTATTTAAAATGAAACACAGAAAAAGACAGAATTTTAAAATCAGAAGATCATCAGTGACCTGGGGGACAACTTCGAGCAACCTCATATACATATGATTAGAGTCTATGAAGGGAGTGCAGAAAATTATCTGAAGAAATAATGGCTGAAACATTTTCCAAATCTGATAAAAACTATAAACTCATAGATCTAAGAAACTCACCTTACCCCAAACACACCAAAAAAAAATGACAAAACTACATGAAGACACTTCATAATCATATTTCTCAAAACTAGTAATTAAAAAGTCTTAAAAACTATCACAGAAAAAAGAAATATTTTATTTCTTTTTTTATTTCATTTTTTTCAGAGGAACAAAAATAAATTGGAAATAGATTTTTTCTTAGAAATAATGTAAGTCAAAAGACAGTGAAGCAGCATCTTTAAAATACAGAAAGAAAGCTGTCAACTTAGATTTCTATACCTAGTAAAAATACCTTGCAAAGGGGAAAGCAATATAAATCTTTTACAGACCTACAAAAGCTGAAATAATCCATCACTAACAGAACAGTGATGAGTTATAAGAAACGTCAGCTGCTGCTGCTAAGTCGCTTCAGTTGTGTCCAACTCTGTGCAACCCCATAGACGGTAGCCCACCAGGCTCCCCCGTCCCTGGGATTCTCCAGGCAACAATCCTGGAGTGGGTTGCCATTTCCTTCTCCAATGCATGAAAGTGAAGTCGCTCAGTCGTGTCCACCTCCTAGCGACCCCATGGACTGCAGCCTACCAGGCTCCTCTATCCATGGGATTCGCCAGGCAAGAATACTGGAGTGGGTTGCCATTGCCTCCTCCAAGAAATGTTAGAGGAAGTCCTTTAGTCAGAAGGAGAATGAAACCAGATGGAAAAATGGAATGAAAAATATCAGAAATGGCAACTACTTAAATGTATAGGACTTTTAAAATATTATTTAAATCTCTTTAAAAGATAATTGACTTTTTAAGTATAGAATTTCAGTTTGGCAAAATGAAAAGAGCTGTGGAGATGGATAGTACTGATGGTTGTGCAACATTATGAATGCATTTAATAACACTGAACTGTACATTTAAAATGGTTAGACGGTTAACTTTATGTTGTATGTATCTTATCACAATAGAAAATTTTTAAGATAAGTGACTGTTTAAAGGAAAATAATAGCAATATATTGTAGAATTTACACGTGCAATGTTTGACCAAGTTCACATAAATATCAGATGGGGAGAAACAGAAGGGCAGTATTGAAAGGGCCCTATATCGAGTCGTTCAATGTCACTGAAGGTACACTCTGATGGTAATGTTTACTATAAACCCTAAAAAACCACTAAAATAGCACCGCAGAGAGTCCATACACCAATAAAAGAGATAAAATGGAGTCATTAAAAAATACTGTCCATCCCAAAGATGACAGATGTAAATCTACCCCACTTTACATCAATAATGGCATGAAATGTAGATGGCTCCCTGCCGCCCTGGGCCTGTTGAAATGACCATGTGATGAGCATGCCTCTCTCACATCTGGATTCAATCCTCAAAGACATTTCTGAGGTAGACAGAGCATGGTTATTGTTTCCTAACACAGATTAGGAAAGCAAGACCTCCTGTGGGAAGATAACTTGTTCAGATCAATGGCAAGTTAGCAAATGAATCCTGATCTCCCTCCTCCCAAGTTGAAGCTGCTTCGACCAAGCCCTGAGACAGACTCCTCCCTTTGAAAACTCATTTATTCCCACCTACCCCCACTTTTCTCTGTCTCGCTCTTAAAAAGAGAAATACAATTTGGCATGAATTAATGATGAGCCTGCCTGACCAATTACCAGGGCTAAGTGCTCTCCTGCTGGGAGCGACCCCCACAAAGCACTAAGTGATGTGGGCCTAGCCAAAGGGCCCCCGCCCACCAAGGCCTAGTGCTCTCCTGGGTCCAGGCTTAGAGGAAGCAGCTTTCCAATTAGTTTTTGCCAGACAGACTGGCTTCTCTGCACAGCAAATTGGGTTAGGGAGCTCTCCTCCAGTTGGCCTCTTTGTCTGGTCCCACCCGCCCCAGCAAAGAGGGAGCTAATCAACTGTAAGGCCAAGCCTGCAAGCTTCAGGCCTCCACAGAGGGAGGTCAGCACAGATCTCAGGGTCCTTCCACTAAGGTGGCATTCCAAAAGCTGGGAAATGTACCTGCACTAGTCAGACAATGGCCTCGGAGCCCTGGGATCCAGGCTCCTGAGCTAATCAGAGAAAACCATGCTCAAAGGAAAGAACCCAAGGTCTTACGCTTTCACTCCACCCATAACCACCCTGTTAGTAAAGCCGAGAGTTCAGCTTGCTCAGTGTGCCTTCAGCCTGGGTTTCTCTATTTCTTTCTCTTCTAGCACTTCAGAAGATGCAATGCAGAAGACCCAGTTTCGATCCCTGGGTCGGGAAGATCCTCTGGAGAAGAGAATGGCTACTCACTCCAGTATTCTTGCCTGGAGCATCCCATGGACAGAGGAGCCTGGTGGGCCACAGTCCATGGGATCACAAAGAGTCAGACACAACTGAGCAACTAACACTACTACTATTAGCACTTCAGAGAGAGCCCAGATGTCATTTGAATATGGGTAGAAACATGAGCAGAAGGGAGCCTGGGATCTCATCATGATATATTTTAAACCCTGAATCCCCCTTTTCTGGACCAGTCCAGGTTCTAGCACAGAGGTGGCACTCTCCATCCACAGAGCTCAATCAAGGAGGGCTTGACCTGCTCTACCACACCCTCTAGTGGGCACTGTCACATCGAAGCATTGAACTCGCCCTCAAAGTACTGACACACCACTTCACAGTTTACTGTAATTTCAGGGACACTGTTGTACCTGATCCTCACAATAACTCTGTTAGGCAGTCTGAACAGGGGTTGTGGTTCCAATTTTAGAGCTCAGGAAACAAGTTTGGACACGTGAGGAGATTTCTCAGAGTCAATGTGAAGCAGGGTTGTTACCGAAGCCCAGGTCTCTTGCCAATCCATAGATGCATTTTCTCAGCTTCCCTTAAATGACAGTGTGTTTTATTTATCCTGTGAGCCTGAGGGTCAGGTGTATCTTCTTATATGCTATAACCCTCACCTTCACACCTCATGCACACTAAGGTTTGACTCTGAGCAACAGGGAAGGTTCCAGCACAATGTACCCACACAGTCAGCCAGCCAGCACAGACCTGAGCACCTGTCATGATCCAGGTACTTGGACTCCAACATGAATTGGACCAAGTCCCTGCCATCAGGGAGCCCACAGGCATTTTGAGAAAATTAATAGACAATGACACCTTGTGAACAGCATGACATTGGAGGTGCCACAGGAGTTAGGAGGTACACAGGGAAGGCCTCTGGCTCAGAGGAAAGGAGAAGCCTGAACCAAGCAGAAGAGTGAGGATGAGTTCACTGGGCAAAGATAGGGGAATGGGCAGGTGGAGACTATTCCAGGCAGAAGAAACCATAGAGAAAAGAGAAATCACAAGGTGTCTTCAGGAAACTTCTCAGTCTAGCTGTAGCCTGAAGCATGAGGATGCAGAGAGGCATGGGGAAGGACCCATGGCAGGGCCAGACCAAGAGTCCAGAGAGGCTTTCTCAGAGTGAGCTCCCTGTGAGGTGGTAGCTGCAATCCCACAGCTAGGTGGGTTTATGGCCAAATGTGCTTATACCCATCAGGGAGCTAAGCAGAGACAGGGCCTCTGGGGAGTGAGCAGCTGGTGATGCTGAAAAGTGTCTGCCAGGAGAATTCAGCTGTGAACACTTCCCATTCCCAAGAGGTCAAGAGGCCCTGTTGTTCCTCTCTAGTGGAGGCCCTGAGATCACACTGTCATCCATAATTCATTCAACAAACAGTCTGCCTTGTGCCTGTGCTAGCTCTGAGCTAAAACTCCAGGGACATAGAAATAAAAAGACATGGTCCCTGTTTTTGAGGGATGCATGGTCTTTGGGAAGAAAGGGAGCCAGAGGAGAACAGACTGGGGAATTACTGCAGTGCAGTGGGTGGTGGGCACAGAAAGGAAACAGCAAATCTTGTACTGGTGCCAAAGAGGAGAGGAAGCTTGAGCTAGGTTTTAGAGGATGGGCAAGAGTTTGCCATGCAGGAAAGGGTATTCTAGGATGCAAGAAGAGTCTGAAAACCATAAAGACATAAAGGGGCATGGAGGAGCAGGGAGCAGCAGGAAGCAGCTGTGTGTTGAGGTGCATGCATGATGGAGGATCAGGACACAGGAAACCAGTTTTGCTGGCTTAAAGAGCTGGGATGCTCTCCTAGGTTGGGTTTTGGTTTTTAAAGATGACTTCAGCAGAGAGTGGCTGCAGCTGAGGGCTGGCGCAGAAGGCTTAGATCCAAAGGTACTAAGGAGGAAGAACTGGCAGAGCCAGAGGACTGACTGATGATGGGAGGAGACATTCATTCATATCTTGCTTTTTTAAATCACCAAGTCCTGCTAAGTGAACTTCTTCTGCAAGGTAGATATGAGGATTCAATGAGCTAAAGTAAGGGAGAGCTCCCAGTACAGACATCCTCACCCTCACACCCAGTAAACATAAAGTCAGGACTCAATAAAGATCTACTGTGCTGACTCCATACCTGACTCAAAGAATGAGGAATGAATGAACAAGTGGATGAGGGAACTGATAACCTGTGGACCCCTAGCAAGCAGCATCAGAACAATACAAGTTTTTATGGCCTCCCAGAAGTTCTGGGGAAATGCTACCCAGAAGCCTAGCCTAGTGGTTTATGTTTCTTAGAGAAGACCTGGGTGAGAGTAAATCTCAGGGATTGTCTTAGAGCTTGGGATCCACCTGATCCTCCTTGGAAGATCTAGCCTTCATTCTTCTGTCTGGTGTCAGGCATTGGAGGGTAACATATCTATACCTGACTCTGAGGACCCATCTCTAGAACTGAGGTTTGGGGGTATCCAGCTGTCCCATCTTCCTTGCACAAATCTCAGTAAGTCAGAAGACAACTAGTGAGAAACGGAAGAAACTCCAAAGGAGTCATTAACATCTCTTAGTCCTACAATGCACAGGCACTGTGCTAGGTATGTATGCATACTGAGTCACTTCAGTTGTGTCTGACTCTTTGTGATCCCAGGGACTGTAGCCGGCAAGGCTCCTCTGTCCATGGGATTCTCCAGGCAAGAATACTGGAGTAGGTTGCCATGCCCTCCTCCAGGGAATTTCCTGACCCAGGGAATTGTACCCACATCTCTTGTCTCCTGCATTGGCAGACAGGTTCTTTACTATTGAGCCACCTGGAAAGCCTGTTCTAAGTATATTATATGTATTATCTCATTAAATATAGCAATCCTGGAAAGAAAGTGATTTCCTCCACATTTTATTGATTAGGAAACTGAAGCATAGAACAGTGTAATCTTTCTTAAGTCATGTAATGACATTCTGGATTAATTATCTATACTTAAGAAACTTATAGAAAGTTGCAAAAATAGACAAAAAGTGATTCAGTGTGATCATCCTAACATAGCAGCTATTATTTTGCCTAGCTCCTGTATGCTTGGCATATACTTAGGATTTTATTATTCATAAAATGTTATCTCACTTTTTTATTTATTTAACATTATATCATAAGCATTTTTCCAGGTAACTATGTTGCCCTCAAACTATTGTTTTTCATGGCTGCAGACTGTCAAATCAGGTGTAAATACCTGACTTTAATTAACCATTTCCCATGGCTGTATACTAAAATTGCTACCAATGATTTTATATTATAAATAATCACTCTTCTTTCTTTTATTTAAAATGGTCTCCTTTCAGCAGGATTATTTCCTTCGGGCAGACTCCCAGACACAGAAATAAGAGGTCAAAGGGTATGGATATTTTAAGGCTTTTGATAACTGCTGCAAATGCCTTTCTCATGGGAACTTTCAACTTCACTGCCCATGTCTAGATACCTTCTTTACCTGTCCCTCTTTCCCTAGTCTCTTTTGCCCAGGCACAATGCTTCCTTGACCCTCAGTCTCCTTATCTGTGAGATGGAATGAATGACTCTGCTCTGCCAACCCCTTGAGCTGGAGATACAAGAGATTCAGAGACCGCATAGGGAAGAGAATGTTATTCTATTCAATGTCCTATTTATACAACATGGCACCAGACTACATGAGTTGGGAGCCCATATCTGTCACTCAGGAGCTGTGTGTCTTTGGGCAAGTTACCAACCTCTCTGTACTTCAGTTTCCCCATCTGCAAAACAAGAGTGAAGAAAACAATAGCAAACTCCACCCCCCACCCCAAGAGTTGCAGATGAAGTTTTAAGGAGTTATTTTATACAGAAAGCACACAGCAAGAGCCATGGTTGCTATAGAAGTGGTGTCTGATAAGGGAGGCAGCACTAGCAGAAAAAGCTCCAGCATTCCTTCCTACGGGGCTGCCCCGAGGGGAGGGGGCACTTGCCAGGTGCCCAACAGACGGACTTTTTGTGGAAACAGCTGATCTAACTCTAATGGCAGTGACCATTACTCCCTCTCTGCAGCCTGCCCAGTATGGGGTCTGCGTTTCTCTGCCCCCAACCTCACCACCACTCCGCCCTCGGGCTGCTGTGGCCCGATCTTATCCCTTTTTCATCAGGCTGCCTAACTGACCGGAAAATGCAAACGCATCCCTAAATGCTTGAAACCCCCCCAACAACCCCCAGCCTTCCTCCCACCCCCGTTCCGGGAAGCCCGGCCCCAGCGCCAGCCTGACGAGCAGCACTTAATTCTTTATTGAAAACCATTAACTGGAGTTCAGTTCTCTGAGCCCCAGTTTCAAATTACCCACAGGAAACACCAGGCTGAGAGAGTGGCTTTCAAGGGCAGAGTCATCTCCTCGAAGAGACTGGCTCCGGGACTGGGGCTGTGGGGACTTATTTATTTTGAGAGGCAGTAACAGCAACAGCAGCAATCATTTCAACTCCTGGATGCATAAAAGCAGGCGAAGCACCCTCCTCTTCCTGCTCTTCCTCCCTCTCTTTAACAATAACCCAAAGCATCAAGGCTGGCAGGAAGTATTATCACCCAGGATGGATGGGAAACCGATGGCCTGAGGGTCACACAAGCAAGCAGGCAGGCAGGCTCTGGATCTCCCTGCCTGTGAGCCCCATGACCCTCCTGTCACAGCACTTCACGGACCACCCATAGCGGGGCCTGCCCGGTGAGAAGCACTGCAAGGGAGATAGGTGAGGGGAATGGGACTCTGGCCCTTGACCAGAGACCAGTCGTGACTGGGCGGGGAGACAAAGAAAAAGACAAGGGTCTCAAAGACCCTGGTTCTAGTGGGGCCTGTCACTGACTGCCTAACCCACGGTGGGGTTAATTATTATTCATGGGACATGAAGGGAGAGGCATTGCTAGAAGAATAAGGACAGGAGTGGGGAAACCGAAAAAAGTGTATCCTCAGTCCTCTCTATCAAGATTTCTAGCCAACTGGAAAGAAACCGCATTCATTCATTCATTTTTGAATCGCCGAAGGTTACACTGAGCAAAGTACAAAGAATTCTCACTGACTCCTCCAAACAGCATTTTGAAGTGGTACTACTAGTCTCCCCACCAACCAAGAAGGAAAGTGAGGCTCCAGGAGTTTGGGTGATTCTCTCATAATTACACACAAGTAGCAGAATCTTCACCCTGACTTCACGATTCCCATGACTTCTTTATCACCATCACAGTCACAATTTGATGAACATCTGCACTGAGACCCAACAAGGGTCTGGAGACCACAAAGGCCCTGTGGATCTCCAGGGAAGGTATCCCAGAGTTGAGAGGTGGGAGAGACTTGGCCAAATGAAAAAAGCAGGGGAGAAAGTTCCACAAAGGGGCAATGACACAGCCCGGGGTTGGGGATATCAAAGCACACGGCGTGTTAAGGCGACTCAGGAATTGCTGAACTGTCTGAACTAAGCACAGACAGTACAGAGGGGCCCTGCCCTCTGGAAGTATGCAGCCCCCAGGAGAGAGATGAAAACACATCAAATGACTTAGTATTTGAGGCAAATTGGGTAAGAATTTTTTTCTAAGTAAAAAGAGCTTTCTACTTGTGTATCTTGCCTCCTCCGCCCAGGAGCCTGAGAAGCAGCTGAACAAGGAGGCTGGGGGAGGGAAAGAGCTTTGGCCTCAAATCAGGGGCCTCCTTCCCCAAGGCTGACTTACCATCTCTGTGAATCTGGATTTTCTCTTCTCTACAAAGCCCCCTTCCCAGCACTTCACATTACTATACCTGACAGCAGCTTGAAAAGAATCAAGAGATTGGGTTTTATTCTCATTTACTTCGTTATACAAAATGTGAATACTGAGGTTCAGAGACATTAATAACTTGCTTATAGGCATTCCCAGAAAATACTTGACGTGAAATTTGATCTCAAATATAATGGATTCCTCTGCCTTTCTGTCACTTCCACCCACAGATCCTATTCAGCTCTCTGGAAAGCCCAATGCAATAAGCCTGCTCCTCTGTCCACAACGCCCCTTCGGATGGATGAAGACAACAGCTGTTGTTCTCACATCTCCTCTTTCCAGCCAAACACTCCCAGATTTTGCACCCAATATGATTACCAAATTACTACAGGATTTAGCCGCCCTTGAGAAAGAAACAAGAAAGAACAAACAATAGAAGTAGTTCCCTGATGCCCAGGCTGGTGTCTTGCCTCTGGATCGGCAGCCAGTACCGCAGTGAACTACCCGCGGAAAACAGTCACAGCCTGTTTGCCTTCCCCAGTCCCTCAGCTCCCACAGCCAAGCTGGACACCAGCTTGGACACTCCAGGGATCTGTCTCCACCTAAACCTTGTCCCGTCCCTGCCCCTGACTGGCCCTTATTTGAGCTGGGTCCATTTTCTTGGCCACATTGCTGACTGCAGTGCACGCTCATTCCAGAAAATGCCGACCTCTGCTCCAAGCCGCCTTGTCGGCAGTTTCCCAGACATAGCTGGACTGTTTATTTATTTATTTTTGTGTTAGCAGAGAGGAGAAAATCACATCGGCCTAAAATGAATACTAATGAAATGCCTTCGTTAGCTTCCTTTGTGATCAGAATGAAAAATCGGATTTCCGCAGAATTGCAAGCCATATATTTCTTTCCCCCAACCTTTTTCTTTTCTTTTTTTTTTTTTTGCCCTTTCCTCTGATAGGAAGATTAGGGACAACCAAGAAGGAAAGTTAAAGTCATTCCATAAAAGATATCTGCATTTTTAGGGGTGCCTTTGTTGCAGAGGGACAAGGAGGTGCAATTTCTCCAAACCCATTTTTCTCAGCCTGTAAAGCAAATGTACCTATTTGTCCTCTGCTGCAACAATGCCAGCTGCATTCAATCAACTGAGAAGCTGCAAGCCATAAACCTTCTTCCCCCAGCTACAGGGGTGGGGGTGGGGGGAGGGAGCAAGCAAGAGAGGAGACATGCCATAAAAATTCATCAGAATAATGTAGGGATGAGACGCTCTCAGATCGCCGGCAAGCAATCAACCAATCACTCATCTCGTGGCATTTACAGCACGTCTCATTCCCCTGTTCCTTAAGGACAATTGATTTTTCCTGATTCCATTAGCATAACGGCGTGGAAAATGTCTGCAGTGCAATATTTCTGGAAAGTTCCAACAAGTAGGCTGGGCACTGGAGTGTGACCATCTCCATAAAGCTTCCTCAGGCTCCGCGGCAGACATGGCCACAGTCACTGCACAAGGCCCAGAGAGAATGGCGCAGCCTCCAAAACTTGGGGGTCCAAGGGCACCTCAGGGGTGTCTAACTAGGTAATTGTCATTGATATGAAACCCCTCATCTTCTCATCCCTGAACAAAGAGGCATTTTTTTTCATGCAAGACAGGGCACTAGGGATTGAAACCCACCCAGCCCAGGAGGGATGATGTAGGTTTCCAATCCTAGGTCCATTTGTGGGCTTTCGAAGCTCCTGGATTTGGGAGCCAAGAAAAGAATGCCTAAGGTGGTTATTCATTTGTGTGTGAACAGGAGGCTGCAGGAGTGGGTGCAGGAGTCATTATTCTGCTCCTCCATCAGCGGGGTCACCATCACCTTCTCCACTGAAACAGCATACACGTGAGGAGGGGATGTGAGGAGTTTGGGGCATGTAGACCTAGGTTGAAATCTGCTTCTTCTTTTTATTTTGTGTGTGACCATGGGCTACAGTTAATGAATCTCTCTGATCCTCAGTTTCTCTGTGAAAATTAGGGGCCTCATTAATTCACAGGTCACTGGGAGAATTAAAGGAAAATGTGCAAAGTTCTTAGCATGATGCAAATGCAATGACTATTCAACAATCAAATTCTTGTCCCTCCCCCTTTCTCCAAACTTCAGTTCTCTCCTTCTCCATCAGCAATGGAATTCTCGAACTATGTCAGTTTCAGCTGGTCAAGGTGGTGAATCTTGAAAGTGCCAAAAGGAAACATACAAAACCCATCTACTCTTTCAAGCAAGATGGAAACCTGGCTATGCCCTTTAGAATGTGCTTGGGGAAACTCTGTACTCTTATTCCACCTCCTGAGTCAGCCCCTATCTCTTCTCTTACCCTCTCCTTTATTCTCACATTGCACTAGAGGGGTCTTTCTAAAACACTACATATATGACTGTCATGCCCCTGCCTAAAACTCCTCCTTGGTTCCTCACTGCCGTTGTCTCTTCAGCTCAGACTGGGTCTCCTGAATGCATGAATGAAAGAATGCATGTGTGCTCAGTCGTGTCCAACTCTTTTGCAACCCCATGGACTGTAGCCCACCAGGCTCCTCTGTCCAAGGGATTTCCCAAGCAAGAATACTGGAGTGGGCTGCCATTTCCTACTCCAGGAGATCTTACCACCCCAGGGACCGAACCCATGTCTCTTGCATCTCCCACATAGGCAGGTGAGTTCTTTACCACTAGCGCCACCTGGGAAGCCCATTGCCTAAGGCTCTACACTTATTTCAGTGTTTGGTCACTGTTTGGGTGCTGGCCATGGTCCTGAATCTTTAAGCGCAACGGAAAGAAGAAAGTAATAAAGAAACCTGGAGTGTGGTGAAAACAATCCACATTCAGATAACCTTTAAACAGCGAGCCTTTGGAAAGCAGAAGGGGGCAGGGATTCTGGGCACTTAAGTTCCAGTCCTGGCTCTGCTGCAAACACTCTGCTCAAGACACAAAGCCTTTCCAGATCTCAATTTTTCTTGCCAGTCAAATGGAAACAAAAATCTGAACTTCCCATATCACAAGATTGCTCTAAGGGTTACAAAGATGATGTCTGTGGATATTTTAGTGATCTTTTTTGAAATTGCTTGCTATGAAAGGGCTGTAAGTTTCCTTCCAGCCCTTTAAGTGCTCACTGACCAAGAATTATCCACAACTGACCACCTCTACTTCCTTACCTCCAAATTGCTCCTCAGTCTATGCTATGTGGCTTCTGGACCCATCACTCTGACAGAACAGTTCTCAAGAATGACCTCATGCTACTAAACTCATTGGCATTTTTCAATCCTTATTACACTTGCTCTCCTAAGACCATGTTTCTTGCTCTCAAGCACTTACCTCAGGATATAATTATGCATTCATTTGTGTGACTGTTATATTAATACCTGCTCCCCAACTAGACTGTGAACTCCATAAGATTAGGAATTGCATCTGTTTTTGTTCACCACTGCAAACCCATGTCCTGGCATAATGGTCATGAGGAGTAGTCTCCCCCATGACTTAGCAGGAAGGCAGGCAGTGTGCCCAGAGTAGGCCTGACCATATCTAGCACTGAGACTCCAACAAAAGCCTGGAACCTCCTGGAAGTCCAAGAGACAACTTCCCAATGCCAGAGCTTCTGCCCCAAGCTTCATGGGGCTTAGAGCTCTGAGAAGGCCTCCACCCTCTTGAAAAACATGGGTGACATGATGAAGACTGGCATGGTGTCTATCCACCTGAACACAGTAAGTATAAAAAGGTAAGTATCATGGGATAACATCTGGGAAAACACTGAGCCCAGATGCTTTGCTGTATGAAAAATGAAAACCAAGGCCAGAGAGTAAGTGTGATCTCTCTACGGTCTCATAGTGAGTTAGTGTCCTCCATAGTACAGAGAGAGAAAGAGGCAAGAAGTGTGATCTCTCAGGTCCCTTGGACTCCCTTCTCTGGACTACCATGACCTCTAGGCTGCCTTCTACCATAATGTATGTGTCCTTGAGTGGTCATTTTCTATTCATGTCTGCCCCCTCCTGAAGGGCAAAGGTGGTATCTGATTGGTAGTATTGTATTTCCAGGGACTAGCTTAAAGTGTGACACACAGAAGGGATCAACCAATGTTTCTTAAATAGACACTGGATGGTGAAGAGATTGAAGGAATGGGTGTTGAGGTATAAGAAGTCTGACTGTGAACAAGGCTCTGAGCCCCACCTAGCTCCAGAGCCCAATAATGAGAGATGGTCAGTCTCTGGATATCCCTCAAGAGCCAGCCTTGGGCTCCATGGTGAAGTCCCATGGTATGCTACTGAGTTTTCAGCCTGTTCACCCAAGAAAGCCAGAGTCATTCCATAACCTCCTGGGAATGACAACTTTAGAGTTCATGATTCATCCTTGCAGGTAACACAAAGCAGAGAATATTATCTGTTTGCATTTGAAGGCCAGGGAGACAGGTTCTTCTATCCATTCCATGGGGAGGCATAAGCAGAGATTTTGCAGTTAGAGCCCCCAAATGTAAATTCCAGCTTCTTTACTTACAACTGTAAACCAAAGTCCACAATGTAGATTTATGAGGATATAGAAAATATGAGCTTTGCCTTGAAGGAGCTTTGTTGTTGTTTAATTGCTAAGTCATGTCTGATTCTTCTGTGACTCCATGGACTGTAGCCTGCCAGGCTCCTCTGTCTAGGAGATTTTCCAGGCAAGAATACTGGAGTGGGTTGCCATTCCCTTCTCTAAGGGATCTTCCCAACCCAGGGATCAAACCCACATGTCCTGTGTCTCCTGCACTGCAGGCGGATTCTTTACCACTGAGCCACCAGGAAAGTCCAGGAGCTTACACTCTATTAATAGGAAAAAGACATGTCAACGAGAACTCTATTGCAGGTAGAATGTGATTAAAAGTCCCCCAAACAGGATGGTACTGGAAGCTCATAGCCAACTGGGAAGAAAGCTTTATGGAGAAAACAGCCTCTCATCTGAGTCTTGAAAGATGCATGGGATTTTAATGGTACAGAAAGGAAGAATATCCTGGTGAAAGAGGAAGCAGGAGAGCATGGGGCGTGTTCCTGGAATGAGAAGTAAGCTTGTTTGACTGGAGGGTTTAGTGGATACATGGAATATAAGTGGAAGTTGAGACATAAAAGTAAGTTGGGCCAAAGTAAAGAGACTTGAATGTTGTTTAAATACTCAGAGAGGTTAAATAACTTATCCCAGAACACACAGCGTCAGCGTGGGATCTAAGACTGGGCTCCTGAATGCTTCCCCTTTACCACTTTGCCCTCATCTTCAATTTGAGTAATGGCACAACAGTTAGCAGAGCCAACACATGAGCACAAAAACACATGGAAAAGAAATAATCAGAATTAGTGTAGCTGATTGTGGAGAGATTAGAGACTCTAAAAAAGAAAAGTGTAAATTACAGGGTGAAAGCAAGGAAATATGTTTTGCCCCGTACCTCTACAAGAAGTATACTCTACCGCCCATCAAACTCATGTTTAGAATAGCTCACTTCTAAAAAACAAAAAACAAAAAACTTTGCCATGGGCATATCATGTTGATACATTAAGTATCAATTAAACACCCCATCACAATTTTTTCCTTCAGAAATATTTATCTTTGCTAACATTTTTTCATGGAAAATGCAAAGGCAAATTTCAGACCAGCTCACAAATTCTGAATTATCACAAACTGAATTTGTTAGTGAAGAGAAGCTGAGATTGGAACCAGGTGATTCAAATATTCAGCAGCTTTAGAATGCTCTATCAAAATGTTCCAGCATCCCCCAGGCTCTAACAAATTGACTTTGCAGAAGGATAGCATGGGCTTAGCCAGACCCATGTCCAAGGATCTGCTCAGACACTATCTAGCTATGTGACCAGGCGCTCCAGCTTCACTCCACCCCTTAGGGCCCATCTCATATTGTGAGGATAAAATAAATCAGGCAATGGATTTGGAGTCTATCACAGATCTCACATTCTAGAGGGGGGAGACAGCAAAGAAAACAAAATAAGTGAAATGGGATGCCCCAGCTCTGTAGGTAGGGTTTCAGGCCAGCGCAAGAGAACTATTTGTGTGTTAACAGGCATAAGAAGCTTTCCAGGTGGCACTAGTGATAAAGAACCCACTAATGCAGGAGATATAAGAGATGCAGTTCCGATCCCTGGGTTGGGAAGGTCCCCTGGAGGAGGGCATGGCAACCTACTCCAGTATTCTTGCCTGGAGAATCCCATGGACAGAGGAGCCTGGTGGCCTACAATCCATAGAGTCACAAAGAGTCAGACACAACTGAAATGACTCAGCACACGCTCAACAGGCATAAAGTCACCTTTTGCTTCTGCCCCTCTGAGAGGCACTAAGCTTACCCTTTTATGTAAATTATTTATTGTTGTTATGATGGAGGTTATTACGTCTCCATTTTACAGAAGAGGAGACTGAAGCTCAGCGTATCTTGTCCAAAGTCATATGGCAAAGAAACTATAGGCTGAGATTCCGACCAACACCTCTCTAAGGGCCTGTATGTGCCATCTCTAAGTTATGCCATCTTCGAAGCCCAGTGGGTGTCACCATGGAGACCTAATCTGTATATCCACCTTGCAATCCTGGGGTAGTAGGGATCTTTCTCGAGTGAGGCTCCAAGAACCTTGGGAGAAATGGTAAAGAGAACTTTGGAAGTGATGTTCATGTAAGAGTCACAAACTTAGAGAGGCAATAAAGGCAGTCTAATACCAGAATGGAGTAGTAGTGTGGAGGTGCCTTTTGAGGTAAGAGATGGTTGAAACATGAATGTCTCATTGGGGAAATTAAAGGAGCCGCAGGGTTCCCAAGTTTTGGAGGGGAGTTCCGGCTCAGAGATTCAATAGCAAAATGAGGGTGGGGAGGGGCACTGCTGGTCCCAGGTCTAGGTTCTCAGCTACTTCCTGCTCCCCACCAGGAAGAGGTGATACTCCTGGTATGGCTGAGGATGGATGCAGAGTCTGAGTGTATCTTGCTGTGGAGGAGTGTGACGTAGGGAAGAGGCTAAAAGTTTGGTAGAGCCAGATGCTCATCCTCGTCGGAGGCCACATACCTGATCAAATCAGTGTAGTACAACTCTCCAGCATCCTTAAAACCCTTCTTGGACTTCACTGGCTCTGAGATGCTTTCCATGACCTATTCCCTTAGGTTTGATCAATCTCTCCCTCTGACTTCCTGTTGTGACATCTTCCTCACCATAAAAACCACTGTCAGTTTACATGCCTATCGCCTTGTCCAAAGTGAGAGATTCCCTGGAACAAAGACCTACATCTGAGGCATGACTGGGTCCCCAGGGCCTGGCACAAAGTCCTGCTTAAGTGCAAGCTTGGGAACTGTTTGTTGAACTGGATAACAAAAAGAGTGCTCACCAAAAAAGAAATACAAAGGCATAAGAAGAGCAGTTGTGTGTGTGTGTGTGTGTGTGTGTGTGTGTGTGTGTGTGTGTGAGTGTAAGGGGTGCTTGAGGCCACACCCTGCCCCTACCCTTTGAGGGAGGAAACCTCATTTCTGGAACTAAGATAAGCCTCCTACCTACACAGAATGTTCAGCCACCTTCACAACTTCTAGGTTAAACCTTCTGCAGGGAGTTCAACAGCAATCCTGGTGTTTTCTAATGAACTTCAACTACTTAAAACCAACCTCAAGCTGATGAACACCTCTAGAGGCTTCTAGAAAAATGCAGACAGACACCTCACCCTTTGCAGAGACGTCTTCAAATACTACATGAGACTACTGTCTGGGCAGAGTCTTCCACGTGGTCACCTGAGAGATCTTTCCTAAGACTGATCCCATCACGGCCAAGCTGAAAATCAAATTGTAAGGTGATCAGCCCTCTGCCCCACCCATACTGCTACCCTGGCCATTTGCCAAAAACACTCTGTTCACATCTCTGTGCCTTTGCAGATGCTGTTCCCTCTGTCAGGAATTCCATACCCATCTCCACTTCCTCTACCCCCATCCCAAGCAAAGGATCTGATACACCTTAGGAACTATCCTAGTTTGGGTTTCCCCAGAAACAAATTCTAAAACAAGGATTCATTTACAGGTTGTATACTTGGGAAATATAGTGTAGTATACTTGAGAAATATTTAGGTCCCTTCTAGAGTTTCCTGAAACACTAGAAGGGACCTTGAGAAGTGAGACAGAGAAGGGAAGGCACCAATAAAGGGTGCAGCAATTTACCTCCATGAGTAAATAGAACCTAACTGCGGGATCCAGTGTAGAACTCTTGTCTCAAAGTTACCCAGCCTGGAGGGTGAGGGAGCTGGGCTGTTTATCCACCAGATCCCATCCTTCATTGACTGAGAGCTGCTCTGGGGGAGGTGGGATGCTAACAACCTGGTACTGCTCAGAAATGGTAAATGCTGGGGGCCTGAGAGTGGGCACTGATAGCATCTGCTTTAGATGCTTAGACATTTTGCTGGACAAATGGTTGACATGCAACTCAATAATGATGATAATAATTACTAATATTTATAATAATTAGTATATAATTACTAATAGTTTGCTGTGTTTCCAGCACAGTCTAAGTACTTAATACTTTTTTAACCCTTCTAACAACCTAACAACTGAAGTTATTGCTATGTCCAATTTACAGATAAGGAAACAGAAGCACAGAGTCAAGTAACCTACTCAAAGCTGTGCAGCTAATTACTGACAGTACCAGGACTGAACCTTGGCAGTCTGGCAGGTAGGTGCCCTACTTACTCTACCCATACAATCTGGAGATGCTCCACCTTAGAACCTGGAGCTGCCATTTCATGTAGTCTTGGACAAGTTAGACCACAAGTTTAGTTTCCTGATCTGTAAAATGGGGGGCCATACCACTTGATTCCTGTACACACAGCAGAAGCTAGTGTATTAGGGCTGGGCTAGAACTTGGTCTCCATCTACAAAAGGAACTCAAAAGTCTCTCCCAGCTCTGGCACTCAGCTGTCTTGTAACTCAACCTCCTGCATCCTTCTGTGACCTTGCTTAGGTGCACAGCCCCTCATGAGCCTCATTTGTCTCTTCCATGAAGCAAAAATGCTTCCAGTGTCATCAGGGGAGAAGAGGTTGTCTTCCTGCCACCCAATCCTCCTACCAAGAATCCTGACATAATGGCTATAGGAAACGCCAAAGTCTGGGCTGAGGGTCAAATTCAAATTCCAACTCAACCACCACCAGCTGTGGAGCCTTCAGCAAGTCATTCATGCAAATCTCAGTTTCTCCACCTGAAACGCAGAGTTTACAGCCCCTACCCCTAAATGGTTGTGGAGAGCTTAAGCCCCAACACATATTAGGTGCTCAAGTACAAGCAGTTTCACATTCTTTGTTTTGAAGAAGTACGCTGATACAGTTCCATTAGGGTGAAAAAAATCTTAACGTTCACTTTAATTCTAAGCCCTGGAGGCCTTTTGCAGGGCTGACAACTTCGTCTGGAGGATGGTAAATATTTGTCTATTTCAGAGGCAGCATTTATCTTCTAAGGCGCTCGTGCCAGTCCCCGTGCTGACAAGCAACTTGTTTATTTATTACCCTAATAGCAAATAGATTGTCAGGCCCGGAGGCTCTGCAAGCACCATCCTTGAGTTTGGGCCTGCTTCAAGCCCCAGCCACCCAGGCTCTGGCCAGCTCTATGAGGCCTGGGGAGCTGGGGGAGCAGTGACCAGCAGGGACCTAGCTCCTTCCATGTCTTGCCATTTATATTTTTATTTGTTCTATCCAAAAACCCCTGTGTAGAACCCATATCATGAGCCTTGCCCTGGGCTGGCCCTGGGCTGCAAAGAAGAACCACACACAGCCATTATCCTTAAAGGGCTTGCAGTCTTGACAGTGGGGGGATGATGAGAATAAAAACAATAATAATGCGACTAATAGAGTAGCATCAAACACTTACTCTGTGCCAGGTCCTGTGCAAGGTACTTTGTATATACTAACTGATTTGATCCAACAAACAAGTGGATACTTTTATTATCCCCATTTTACTGATAAGGACACTGAGGCACGGAGAGGTTAAAGAACTCACCCAAGACCACCTCTATAAAAATCACAGCAACAGAGAGCAGGGGTAGATGCTGGAAACTATATAATAACTATACAATAATACTTGTACATTTTTGGTGACAATCACATGTCCTCCTAGCTATTCTTCCCACATGCCAGGCACACCCCTGCCTCAGGGCCTTTGCACTTGCTGTTTCCTCTCCCAAAACAGTCTTCCTCCAGACATCTAGCTCACTCACCTCCTTTAAATTTTCATTCAAATGTTGCCTTTTCAGTGAAACCTTCTCCATCTGTGCTGCAGTCTCACCTGACCCTCCCTAAGCCTTTTGCTTAATGACCTTCTAGAGCACTTACCATCCATCACAGTACATACTTTACTTCTGTGTGTGTCCACCTCTCCACACTAGCACCTCCACAGGGCAGGTTTTTTTCCTGTCTTATTTTCTGCTTCATTCATAGCACAAAGGGCAGAGCCAAGCACACGGGCGTTTTTTTAATTAATAAATCTCACCTTAAAGATTGAAGAGCACATCTCAGCAGCTCACCCTGGAACTGCTGGTCTCCTCCAGGTCCAGTCTTTCATCCTCCTTCCAGGGGTCACCAACATTGTCCTCAAGAGATTTCACCTCCTCCCATGGTTTCAGGTTCTTCCCTTCTCTGAGGACTCTTGGATCTTTATCTATAAACCAGAGCCCACTCCTGAGCTCACCTGTATAAGCAACAACCCTAAGGACATCTTCACCTGGGTCCTACCTGAGTCTGAGTCCCAAAAGATCTCCCCCATCACACAAATGCACCCCCTCCTCCCAGAAACCTGTCCCCCAGTTACCTGAACCAGGAACCCAAGGGTCAGCCCCAACACCTCCACTCCTCTGCCCCCCAATCAACAGTCCTAAGTCCTCAAAGAGAATGAGATGGTTGGATAGCATCACCAATTCAATGGACATGGACTTGGGCGAACACCGGGAGATGGTGAGGGACAGGGAAGCCTGGTGCCCTGCAGTCCATGGGGTTGCAAAGAGTTGAACACGACTGAGGGACTGAACAACAACAACAACAGAGTTTTCAAAAGCATTTCTTGGCTGCCCCCTTCTCTATCATCAGCTGAATTCAGACCATTATTATAGGAGCATATGGCTACAGCCTCCCTCCTGGCTGCCCCACAGCCAGTCCCTCCCTATGACCATGGTCTGCAGTCCTTCTAAAACACTAATATGCCCTGCAGCTCTACTGTTCCATATTCTTCAGTAACTGCCCTTTGCCCACTGACTGAAGGCCAAAGTCATAGCCTCTTCCCTTCCCAGTCTTATCGCTGACCTTGGCCCTCCCCATTCCCTAAATACACCTTGCTGTCCCGCATGCCCATGCCTGTGCTTGGGCAGTTCCCTCTACCTGGAATGTCTGTGCTCCTCTCCTCTGTGTAAGAACTCCTCCTCACCCTTCACAGTGCAACTCAGATGTCACTTCCTCCATGCAGCCTTCTCTGAGAGAAGGGGGCATTGTGAGGACATGAGTGTGAAAGAAGGAGGCCATTTTGGGGGAACAATGGCTTTTGCAGCTTCCAGGACCCTCTGTCAGGGCTGGGCTCCTGTAGGTGGTGAGCTTACTCCTGCTTTAAGGGGATAGTGTGTGACTGACCACGGCTGGGGCCCTCACAGTGACCCCCCCCCCCCCCCAGCAAATACATGTCATTCCTGGGCTCTCAAGAGCTTGTGTCAGAAGGTAGCTGATGCCTGAGACTGCAGGACTTCTAACCACACAAAACATTCTGGAGGAAGGAGCCTTCTAGGGCTTGAGGCATCACCTCCTGCCACTGATCAGAGAGATGATGGCCCCACAGGGAAACTGGAACTGTGTTGTATGGTGGTTAAGCCCACAGAGGCCCTAGAACTAGGCTGCCTGGCTGCTCTACCACATCCTACCTGAGTCCCTGGACAAGATACAAAATTAGCTTGCCTCAGTTTTTCCATCTATAAAATAGGCAGAGTGCTTATAGCCACTGTACTTCATAGGGTTGTTGTGAGGATTAAATGGGTCATTACACACAAAGCACCTAAAACATGATAAGCACTATTTAATTTTTGGTTATTGTTGTTATTCTTCACACTGTGTTTTGGCAGAAAACCAGCAATGAGATAGAGCAATGACTAGGCACCGCTTCTCCAGGAGGGTAGTGGCCGGTGGACATGACCTTGGGGTGTCCAGGACTCAGCTCCAGCCTACTTTCTCCATCCTCCAAGGCGCTCTCCACTAGAGATCCCACCAACCCTCACCTCCATTATGACCCAATACTGCTCTTGTCTGCTTCCATGCCTGTTTCCCCATCCAGGCTGTGAATTCTAAATGGCAGAATCCATCCTGAAGCAGCTCTGGAGCCCAGGTACATCACTTGGTGCCAGGCAAGTAGTATGGGATCCATAGCTGAGTGGAGCTACCAAAGTCGCCCCAGCCTATAGCCTGTGGCCTGAGATCTGAAGCTTGCAGTGCCTGCCTCCAAGCTAGAGCCACAGGGAAGCACCACACTCCCATATTCTCAGACCTGGGCATCTTGAAGGGAGTGCTTTTGTTACTTTCTGGAGAGCAGGGCCTCCAAAGCTACAGAGACTGTTTATGAGTTAGAAGTCAAGACCTTGGAGGAACTAAGGTGTTTGTCTGGTAGAGAAGGACAGGGCCACAGCTCATTCCCTGTGAAAGGCCTTATTGCCACAATCAACTTGACCAATCAGGAACCCCCTGCCATTTACCATTCCCAGTATTAACTTTTTTTTTGTTTCTTGGCCATGCTGCTTGCTTATGGATTTTAGTTCCCTACCAGCAATCAAACCCACTCCCTCTGCAGTGAAGGCAGAGAATACTAACCACTGGACCACCAGGGAATTCCTCCAGTATTAACTTTTTACATTGCTAGACAGTAGGAAGGCTGAGAGTCCTACGGGAAATGCCAGGACAGCTATTGCCAATCAGTATAAAAATATTTCAACACGTTGGTAGTCAGCAGAGCTCTATTCGTACAGCCCAGCCATTAGCCCTGGTCACACCAATGAAGGGGACCCAAGGCTTTGTCCTGCAGGACTTTACTGCCCAGTGAGAAACTAAGGGGCACTGCAGAGACATAAACACCAGTTACAACCCAATGAAACCAGTGCTATGAAAGAACCACATGCAAAGCTAGATGGGACTCCAGTGAAGGAGAACCTGGGGGGTTGGGAGGAGGGTTATTTTGGTTAGGCTTTGGAGCTTTGACTGGGTAGATAAGGGAGAAACAGCACCACAGGCAGTGTGAACAGCAAGGGCAGAGGCCTGGAATTGGGTATAATCTGGGCGTGTAGAGGGAACAGGGCCAGCAGGGAATGTGGGAGATGATACTGAAGGATAGGCAGGACTCAGACCGTGAAAGGTGAGACTCATATGCCTAGCCAACGAGTTTGGAGTTTTGCCCAGTTGGCAGAGAACAGCTGAAAGTGTTTTTTGACAGGTAAGTGACATGGAAGGAAAACTGATGTGGCCTCAGTGTGGACAGTGAGTTGGAGAGGCTATATGGGAGGTGGAGAGGCCAAGGAGGGTCCTGGCCAGGGATAGTGAGGGTGAGGGCAGGGCATGGGCAGTCAGAGAGAAGAGAAGCTGGGCAGTGCCTGTGGGCAGCACCACCTCAGAAGAACATTATCAGCCCTGTTAGGCCAGACTCAACCTACAGGAATTGTTCAGTTTCTGGATTGAGAGAACCCGGAAGGCTTCTGAGAGCCAGGGGAAATGACGCATGAGGGTTTTCCTCCTCATGTATTTAGCCAACAAACAGGGGAAGATTACTGGTGGGTCTCAACCAGCACAGCTCCCAAGCATGGCTAGCTATCCAAGCTACTCTTGTCATCTCCAGGCCTTGAAGAAGAAAGGGAGAAGTAGCTCCAACTCATCGCAGAAGGTTCAATCATCATAGATCTTTCACTAACTGCTCTGTGGTCAGAGCAGTTCTAGAGGCCCATGGATTATCATCCAACCCACCAAAGAAATGTTGCAAAGTGTAAAATCAAAAGGCTGTTGTTTGAGGCTGAGCCCTGTAGATATTTCTGGGCCAGAAGTCCTGCTGCGGCCACTATTTGTCTATGTGATCTTGGGAAAGTCAGTCCACTGACGTTTTACCCCCATTTCCTCATCTTTAGAGGATGAACATTCTGCACCTGGAGATAGCGAAGGACAAGGAGGGGCCTGTTGCAGTCCATGGGGTTGCAGAGTCAGACACAACTTAGTGACTGAACAACAACCATTCTGCCCCTCACCTGAGGATGGCACTTCTGTTCTTGGTCCATCTTCTGCACAATGGTAACAAGCCAACTACCCAACTCCTCAGCTGTAAAGAGTTTTATACAAATATCTGGCACCCTATTGGGAATAATTAGAACAAAAGAGCTTGGAGGCAGGGAGGAAGGAAGAAAAGGAGGATAAGTTGAGATCATCAGGGTTAAACGACAGGTAGATATTGGAAGGTTGAAAAGAAGTCATAACAAGTTGCTGGCTAAGCCAAAAAGAGCAGCCTCTCTCCCCTCTTCTCTCTCTCCTCCTCTCCCTCAATTGCCATAAGAATAAAATAGAATGAGATGTGATAGAAGAGATTGGCTAGCTCTTTACCAAACCCACATCCTCTTCTTCTGGGCACACGGCTAGACCACACTTTTCAGTCTCCTCTCACTGAGAGAAGCCATATGACTGAATCCCGATGCAATGTGAGCAGAAGTGACAAGTGCCACTTACTGACCTGCACACAGAAGCCTCCTGCTCTTTCCCTTTCTGCTGCTGGGTGTAGCTGAGAGAATGCTTCCACAGCCACATGTTGAACTTGACAGACCCACAATATATTAGCAGTCTGGGTCTCTGACTCATCACTTGGAGGACAGATTCCTCTCAATCAGGAACACCCATTCTGTGAATAAAGAAAATGTAGTATATATACACAGTGGAATATTACTCAGTGAAAAAAAATGAAATAATGCCATTTTGCAGCAATATGGATGAACCTTGAGATTATCATACTAGGTGAAGTAAGTCAGAAAGAGAGAGAAATACCATATGATATCACTTATATGTGGAATCTAAATTATGACACAAACGTATTTACAAAACAGAAACAGGCTCACAGACATAGAAAACAAACTTATTACCAAAGGTGGAAGGAGGTTGGGGAGGGATAAATTAGGAGTTTGGGATTAGCAGATACAAACTACTGTATATAAAATAAACAAGATCCTACTGTATAGCACAGGGAATTATTTTCAATAACCAAATGGAAAGGACAAAAAGGAATACCCATTCTAGACTTTACCAGAGAATAAAATAAAATTCTATAATATTTGAACCATTATGCTTTCATGGGTTTGCTTGTTATAGCAGCTAGTGATACACTAACTAAAGCTAATAATTGCAGAGTTTAGTGTGGTCTCTGGAACATGGTGATTACTCAGTTTATGGTAGCCAAGAATTCAGGAGGCCAGAAAGCCCAACAATGAGACCATAAGATACCAAACTTACATGGTTCTAGAAAACAAGCCTTCATTCTCTGTCTATTCTAAACCCACAAAAGAACTGATGAGTACATCTCTGGCTCTCTGTGAAACAGAATAAGTAATCCCCATCTGAAATGGTGACCCTGAGGAATAAAGGAAATAATTATGATGTGTCATTTTTGTCAAGATACTTGATTGCATCAGGCATTTAACTAATGGCTTTACCTACATTATCCTATTTCTTTCTCCCAAGAACACGAAGAATCCTCATTTTACAAATGAAGATAGAGACGAGTACGTTAAATAACTTGCTAAGTCACACAGATAGTAAGTAGGCAGTCAAGCCAGGACTTGAACCCAGATCTGATTGATGACAGAGGATAGTCAGAATCCTTAACCACTGGCCTTTTCTGGGTGAGCAGATGCCCTCCAGGGCCCATCTCAGGCTTATGGGCTCCACACCAGGACCTTCGGCCAACAAGGAAGGACAGTTAGGTCTGGGCTCACCAGGGCTGATTAAGTTGAGTCTCAGTGTAAGATTTGGGGGTTCTGCTGGCTCAATCCATCTCTCCAGGCTCAGCTTCATCTCTGTCTTCAGGGACATGGCCAGCTGCTGCCAGACCAGCATACGATGCAGCATATAAAACACTGAAAAGAAAATGGAGGAAAACAACTCCACAGTAGGCAGCAGGGAACTTGTCACCCAACTCCCTTCCACCCCATTCCCAGACTCCCAGGAGGCAGCTGGAGGTTGGACCCTGGCTTATTCCCAAGGTCACCTTCATGACAGTTCCACCAGGGCTCTGGCTGGCGCACCCGCCAACGCCAGGCCGTGATGGATTACTGCTCACTCTGGCTACTGTTCACTGCACAATCCAATCTACGAGACACACATATTTCTCAATTCAGGGACTTCTTTTATTTTATGAAAAATCAGCCAGCCGCTCAGGCATGAGCGGTTAGGCTTGGCAAGTGCTTAGATTTTGTGAGCCTCCTCCTGCCTTGTTGCCTTCCCAAATTCCCTTCCCTCTGCCCTAGTCTACCCATTACCCACTCTTAGCCCCATAGACGATAGAAGAAAGAACACAGTCTGGGGGGTGAGATAGTCCTGGGGTTAACCTCAACTTCTGCCGCTTATTCTCTGAGAGATTTTACATGAGTCACTTACACTTCCTCATCATGATGACATTACTACACTTGAAAGTTTTTACAAGGCATAAATGAGTCATGGACGTAGAGTTCCTGGCACAGTAGACAGCTCATCTGCACCTACTATGCACAAGAGCTTACTCAGTTTCCTCTTCTGCATCCCTATTCTTCTTTTTTAAAATATGTATTTATTTGGCTGCGTGCATGCATGTTAAGTCACTTCAGTCATGTCCAACTCTTTGCAACATGGACCAGAGCCTGTCAGACTCCTCTGTCCATGGGATTCTCCAGGCCTACATACTGGAGTGGGTTGCTGTGCCCTTCTCCAGGGGATCTTCCTGACCCAGGGATCGAACCTGCATCTCTTACATCTCCTGCATTGGCAGGCAGGTTCTTTACCACTAATGCCACCTTATTTGGCCACACAGGGTCTTAACTGCAGCATGTGAGATCTAGCTCTCTAACCAGGAATTGAACCTGGGGCCCCTGTATTGGGGACATGAGTGTTAGCCACTGGACCACCAGGGAAGCTCCTCCATCTCCATTCTTAACCACTTGTTCTTCATTCTCTCTGTCCTTTGCTCTCTCTTCTTCTTCCTTCTCTATTCTCTGCTTCACTGTAGTTCATGTCAATCCAAAAGATGTCCCAGACTGCTCTATCCTAAAAGTCAGAGAATTACTGCCACAAGCCTCTCTGAACTAAGTTTGTTCCTCATTTTCTATCTTTATCTGGACAACCCTGGTCTGTTTGTGCTGTCATTAGGATATAATCCATATGACTCAGACAACAGTGGTTATGATACTGTGTCACTGACTTCCAGAAAGGCTGATTCCAGGGTTCCCTAAAGATCTCTTGTCATTAGCCTTTCAAATTTTGATGAATCACTGTTCCCAGCCCTTCATCTTTCTTTATACTTAACCCTTCAGATTTGAAAGGGATACCCCTACCAGCTCAAAGAGTGGGGAAATTATTCTCTCGTGGGAAGTGACCAGGAGATTATCTTTACAGAGGTGAGTAAAAGCAAAATGAATTTGGGCAAACTCTGGAAGATGGTGAAGGACAGGGAGGCCTGGAATGCTGCAGTTCATGGGGTCACAAAGAGTCAGACACGAGTTAGCAACTGAACAAGAACAACAAAAGCACAATAGCAGCTTGATCTGTCCTGTGAACCCAAATTCTCCCACCACTTCATGGATTACTTGAGTCATCTCGATGATGAACTTTTAGATGGATGGAAAATCAAAAAGCTTGATTGGATATAAAATCAAAGCTGAATTAGTGCTATAAGAGAAGATAAAAATTGAGGATAGCTTTATTAAACATCCCTAGGTCTCCTTTTGCTGATGCCATCTTAAGGGTTAGAGGAGGTTGGTCCCGCAAGTCAGGAGATACCAAAGACCTTGAGTCCAGGGCAGCCACATGCTGAGCACTGGTACCAGCAGTCAGAACAGAGTGAGAGGCTCTGAGCTGTCTGACTTATCTGTCACACATGTCAGCAGCAGAAGACAGCATCTCCCCAAACATCCTTGACTTCTCAAGTGGACCTTCCCCGCTCAGATACCCAGCCATTCTTCAAGCATCACCAAATCTACCCTCTTTTCTCCATTCACAGTGCTTCTGCCTTATTCCGGGCCCCATCATCTCTCACCTGGGTCACTGCATCAGCCTCCTTCCTGCTCTTTCAGCACCCCCACAACCACCATCACCATCCTCTCTGCACAGCAACAGTGTTCTTCCCAAAATGCAAATCTGACCAAGGCTCTCTACTCCTTGGAAGTCTGCCTCTGTTCTCAGGTTCATCTGACTGGTTAGAATAGCAAACATCCTTGGTAAAGGGCCAGGCAGTAAGTATTTTTGGCTTTGTGGACTCTGTGGTCTCTGTTACAACTGCTCAACCATGCCATTGCAGTCAAAGTAGCCATTTGACAATAAGCGAACAAATGGTAATGGCAAGTTTCAATAAAGTTCTACTTATAAAAACAGGCAAGGAGGGCCTCTCTGGTGGTCTAGTGGTTGAAAATCTGCCTGCCAGTGCAGGACACACAGGTTTGATCCCTGGTCCAGGAAGATCCCACATGCCGAAGAGCAACTAAGCCCATTGCACCACAGCTACTGAGCTGCCCTCTGAGCCCTCCAGCCACAACTACTGAAGCCCACATGCCTAGAGCCTGTGCTCCACAACAAGGGAAGCCATCAGGATGAGAATCCATGCACTGCAACGACAAGTAATTCCTGCTTGGCACAACTAGAGAAGGCCCAGGGACAGCAACGAAGACCCAGAGCAGCCAAGAATAAATAAATAAATCTTAAAACAAAAAAGCAGGCAAGGAGCTAGATTTGGCCAGAGAGCGATGGCTTTAAACCTCCATGATTTACACCAGTCTACATGCCCAGCGTTACTTAACCACTGCCTCACAATGGTTAGCCTCATCACTCATCATGCAATGAGTTCACTGGCCAGCCAATCAATACAACTCAGTTCCTCCAAACAGGCTGTGCTTTATCAAGTGCCATGCCTCTGCTCATGCTGCTCCTTATGCCCATGGCTTTACCTCACTAGTTCCTATTCATCTTAGAAGACTCAGCTCAGTCTTGGAAGAGAAATTTAGCAATACCCAAATACACATTTCCCTTTGACACAGCAATTCAACTTCTAGAAATTTGTCCTTCAGATAAACTCACCTCCTCCTCCTAAGTTACTTCAGTTGTGTCCGACTCTGTGGGACCCCATAGACCACCAGGCTCTGCCGTCCCTGGGATTCTCCAGGCAAGAACACTGGAGTGGGTTGCCATTTCCTTCTCCAATGCATGAAAGTGAAAAGTGAAAGTGAAGTCGCTCAGTCATGTCTGACTCTTTGCGACCCCATGGACTGCAGCCTACCAGGCTCCTCCATCCATGGGATTTTCCAGGCAAGAGTACTGGAGTGGGCTGCCATTGCCTTCTCCATAAACTCACCTACGAGTGTTCAAAGATTTGGGAGAATGGCATTGAAACATGTATATTATCATATGTGAAATGGATCGCCAGTCCAGGTTCGATGCATGAGACAGGGTGCTTGGGGCTGGTGCACTGGGATGACCCAGAGGGATGGGATGGGGAAGGAGGTGGGAGGGGGGTTCAGGATGGGAAACACATGTACACCTGTGGCAGATCCATGTAATGTATGGCAAAACCACTACAATATTGTAAAGTAATTAGCCTCCAATTAAAATAAATAAATTTATATTAAAAAATAAAGTAGTACATAGTATTCCAGAGTACAAAAAATAAAAAGATATATTGAGAAGGCAAGATGCAAAACATTGCACATGATAGAGTCCCATCTGTGTATAGAAGGATGCACACACACACATGCCATGAGTGTACACACAAATGCTTGATATGTATAGAGCATCTGAAAAGATACATAAGAAATATAACAGGGGTTACCTCTGGGGAATGTAGCCTTGGGATTTCTTTGGAAGGAATGATGCTAAAGGTGAAACTCCAGTACTTTGGCCACCTCATGCAAAGAGTTGACTCATTGGAAAAGACTCTGATGCTGGGAGGGATTGGGGGCAGGAGGAGAAGGGGACGACAGAGGATGAGATGGCTGGATGGCATCACTGACTCGATGGATGTGAGTCTGGGTGAACTCCGGGATTTGGTGATGGACAAGGAGGCCTGGTGTGCTGCGATTCATGGGGTCGCAAAGAGTCGGACACGACTGAGCGACAGAACTGAACTGAACTGGGGAATGGAACTGCAGTTGAAGATGGGGGCGGGGCTCTCAGATACTGTTGTAAAGCTTATACACTACACAAGCCCAGATGGAACCATATACCTAGACCATAATCGTGATGGTGTCCTCTGGAATTGTACAATACAGCAGTAGCCCTGATTTTGGAGAAAATAAATCTTTTATTACCCAACCTTTTATCCCATTTGAATTTTTATGACATCAAATCCTGGACCCTGAGAGTTGGCCCTGGATTTGAAGACTGTGCTATAGCTGTTTGCTTGCTTTCTAGGCTGTGCATTTTTTGAGGAGAAAAAGCCTGCTTTACTCAGACCACTGTGTGAGTCACACCATCGAACACAAGAGAAAAAGATATAGAGACCATAGATTAACCTGACTCGGAGCTGGATCTTGTCAGAGAGAAAAGTAAGGAAGGGTACTTAAGCCAAAGGGAACAGCAAGTGTGAAGGCATCGATGGGTGAAAGAAGCTGCACACTCAGTAGGTGATCAGAGTAATATAGAGAAGTAGACTGCATGTGTGCATGTGGGTATTAGATTTATCAAACAGTTCCTACAATCTACTGGGGCACAGAAAACATGCTGGCCAAGTCACGTTCTTCTGAACAAGTCACATACAGTCAAGGCCAGCCATCCAGAACTGGACACATAACAGCCTTCTGTGATTCCAGTGCTCTGAGGCAGGAAATGAAGAGGAAAACAAGCTCAGATGCCTTTAAAATGAGGTAAAGTATTGCTGGCATCCTGGGAATCAGAGGCAAGAGACAGCTTCTGATAGGGGCTATCAGAGAAGGCTTCCTGAAGAAGCTGGCATAGCTTGTGGTGGGTGGAAGATGAGAAGAGTTTAACCAGGCAGAGATGGAACAAGGCAGGACTGAAGGGGGTGACATTTTAAGGAAAGGAAGGGGCACAAGAGAGCCCAGGATATGCTCAGGTTGCTGGAGCATACAGCCACATGAGAGGAAGGTGGAGATGAAGCCAGTGAGGTTGCTCGGTTGGCTAGATGGGGAGGGCTTTGATCATGGGGCCAAGGATGCTGGCCTGTTTCCAAACCATTGGTAGAGTCTGGGTTTCCAGCTGACATTCTCGGAAGCCGAGGGTCATTATCCAGGACATTAAGTGTCTAATGGGCCCATCTCAGTGCCCTGTGCAGCCTGGAGCACAAATGTTTTCCAAATGCTGTTTTTATCTCTTGGCAACCATGAGGCCAAGCCCTCTGAACTAAAAGCCGTGTGTTGGCTGTAGTGCACTCTCCTCTCTACTGCCCAGGGCCTGAAGCCCTGAGAACTGTCTCCTCATCCCTGCCACCCGACCCCGCCCCAGCCCCAGCCCAGCCCACCCTTCCCCAGAAACAAAGCCAAGCCCACACCTGGTCTCTTTGACCTCATTTCTGCCTCACTAATTGATCAGAGCACAATAATAGCAGGCAACAGGAGGACTCGTCCCCAGTGGATGCAGGGCTCAGGAGAGAGCCTCAATTATTAATCCCACACCAGCTGCTGGAGCCAACAGGCCTCCTGGGTGCCCAGAAGAGCGGCCTGGTCCCAGGTGGGGGTGGGGTCAGGGTTGGGGGTGGAGGAGTAATATGCAGCAGCTCCTAAGCACATCTGGAGTAACCATGGCAGCAGGATCTAGTGCCCAGGCTGACTGAGTAGGGGGCCTGCTAGCCATCTTGGCCTTGCTGAGAGGCAGGCCATTTAAAAGGCCCAGAGGACACCCTTCCACTTCCCTTCTGCTCGTCTGTAGCAGATGCCCTTCCTGCAGCTTCCCCGTCCCACAAAGGCCCTCTGGACAGAACCAAAGAAAGAAGAACAGAAAGAAATCTTGGCCAGGACCAAGCCCAGTGCCTCCCAAATTTTCTCTCCATGCTTCAGGTCTTCTTCCTGGGGTTCAGATCAAGGTCTTTCTGGGGACCTGGGTGTAGGGACATAAATATTACTATGCCGCTTCTGTCTGCCCCTAGCTATACCCAACTTCCATGGCCAACCTACCCAAGCCTCACCTCCTCCAAGAGGTCCCTGACTGTTCTGCCTTCCCTGGCTCAGTTCACCTCTGAATTCCTTTTGCTCTGTGCCATGGAGTCCACAGGATTATAGCCTGCTTTCCTTTTATGTCTCTAAGTCAGCCATTGTATCCCTATAAACTCTTCAAGAGCAAAGTTCTGCCTTTTCCAGACATCCCTGGTGGCACAGTGGATCAGAATCCACTTGCCAATGCAGAGGTCATGTGTTTGATCTCTGGTCCAAGAAGATTCCACGTGCCATGGAGCAACTAAGCCCATGTGCCATAGCTACCGAGCCCATGCTCTAGAGCCTGTGCTCTGCCACAGAGAAGCCACCACAATGAGAAGCCCATGTACAGCAATAAAGAGTAGCCCTGCTCACCACAAATAGAGAAAGCACACACAAAGCAATGAAGACCCAGCATAGCCAAAAATAAATACATGAAATTATAGAGGGGGGTGGAGCTCTGCTTTCTCCTTCTTCTTCTTCTTGTGGGAAAAGGGAAAAGGCATGGAATTGGGAGCCACCAGAACAGAGTTCAAGCCTGGCCTCTGCCACTAATAAGCTACATGACCCCAGAGAAGTTGTTCAGCCCCTCTGAGCCTCAGGGTCTCCATCCATAAATGAAGAAGACAGTAATCCTAGCCTCCCAGGTGACAGGCCAGTGGGGCTGTCCTGTCCATGTCTTCTAACTAGGAACTCCACCTTTCCCACTGGGTCTACTCCTCCAAATACTGTATGCTCTCAAAAGAACCTTTTATCTACTTAAAAATCATATAAAGCAATACGTGTATGTACTGATGATTTGCTGTACCCTGCAGGCTGCTGATGTCACTTCAGTGGCATGTTCTACCAAAGGTGGGTTTCATGGTCAACAAAGGGATGTGTAGTTATAATGACTCCTGGTAGAGAGACCAGGAACCAGGCACAACCCTGGGATATCTTTTAGAACTCATTAGGCTACAAGAAAGGACTGAGGGATATGGGACTCAAGGCAACCATCCAGAAGTATCCCAGGTCCTGGAGTCATCAGGACCTGGGTTCAAGTCATACTTCTTTGAAAGCTGTCAGTTCCCATCTGAGCTTTGGTTTCCCCATCTGGGGATCATACCTTGAAAGCATATTTTAAAAAGGGAAACAAATTCTGTAAAATGCCTGGCACATAATGGATACTCAATAAACTGTATCTGAGGGGATTGATTTTGTGAGGAGCCATCAGCTTTCTTGAGGTATACCAAGATACAGACCAGAAAACGCACCCATTTTAAGTGCATAACTCAGTGGTTTGAACAACTGTTTCCAGTTGTGTAATCACCACCACACTCATGACGTAGAACATTTCCCTCACCCCTTTATCACACATTGCTGGTTCTCCCTTTCAATCTATACCCTCCCCCTACTCATGGCCCCTAGAAACCACTGATCTGAGGTTTGTCGTTATAGTTTTCTTTTTCTAGAATTTCATATAAATGGAATAACACATTACATATTGTTTTTTTCATTTAGCAGACTACAGTGGAGATCCATCCATGTTGTTGAATGTGTCAATACTTCATTCCTTTTTATTAATGAATAGTTTTCCATTGTCTGGGTATGCTACAATTTGCTTATCCTTTCCCCTGTTTGATGAATATTTGAGTTGTTTCTATTATTAATAAAGCTGCTACAAACATTGGCTACAAAAGCCATGGTTATTATTTATTATGGAATTGCAAAGAATTAGAACTGGACGTGTCTTCAGAGATTACCAAGTTCTATCTCCCCGAAGATGAAGAAAATGAGGCTCACAGGGGGAAACTCATTCTGCTACTCAAAGTCTGGTCCATGAATCAGCATCATCAGCAACATCTCAGAGTTCACTAGAAATGCATAATCCCAGGCTCCATCCCAGACTTTCTGATTCAGAATCTAGATGTTAACAAGATTCCCAGGTGCCTCACAGGCATATTCAAGCTTGAGAAGCACTGGTCTAGAAGACAAGAGACCTGTGTGGGTCTAGTACTAATTTATCTGACTCCCAGGCCAGGGCTGCTTTCCCCAAGTCACAGTGACTGGCAGTGGAAGTAGTGGGTCATGAGGGTCCCAGGCTTCAGGATCTGGAAAGCCCTTTGAATCTGGGTCTGACTGGTCCAGCTAAGAGCAGAGCTACAGCTGCCTCTGTAGCCCGAGGGGCCACAGGGCTGCTCAGTGTCTGGGTCAGCTTGGCTCCCAGAGGTCCTGGGCTCCTTAATTGAGAATCATAATTATTTATTTAGGTAACAATGCTATTAGCATGTAGAATTAATGACAGCCATGTGGCCTCAGTTGAAGAAGGCAGAAGGCAAGGGCAAAAGAGTCCTGGCTGGGGCTTTTAAAGCCCAGAAGTGCTCAATAAACTTTTCTCCTACAGAACATAACATAACACCCCTTAACTGTGTTATGTCTATTAAACAGATACCTGTGAGCATAAGCACACTTTCCCCAAACAGCTAAGGAAAATAATAATATTCATTACTATTAAATTTTATAATAATATTTTATAATATTTAAAAATAGTGATTATGAATTGTTTCTGGTTTTAACAAATTATAACACTTCATTGTTCTCATTAATGGGTGGTAATTTCAGGACGGTAAATTTAGAAGAGAAAATAATATTGCTAGACATGAAATTTTCTTCTATTTTGTGACTGGCTATTACAGTATATTTCCAAACTAAGAAACAGGGAACAATCTGGTTCACCCCAAAATGGACAATCAATTAGTAAACCCAGAGCTTTGGGCCTCTCTAAGAGAGAGGGTATCACTGATCTTCATATATTTAATGAGTGTCCATGATGTTCTGCTTACTTAAAGCAGGGAACAGAGAGACAGGAAAGAATCCTTGCTCTCCAGGAGCTCATAATCTAAAGGGGGAGAGGGTAGGAGAAATTTAAGACACAAGTCAAAAACCATACAAGGTATTCTGCCCGTGACCAGTTAGTGGTATAAAATGTCAGTGCTTCTGTAGCTCAGAGAGAAACAAAATCTCTGTGGTTGGAGTGGTTACACAACACTTCCAGGAAGAAGTAAGACTGAGAAAAGTCTTAAGAAAAGGAGAGAATGCACCAGAAAGGGAGAACAGCTTGAGCAGAGGGCCGGAGGTGGGAAACACACAAGCTGCAGACTTTGCCTGACAAGCATATGGCGCCGTTGAGGACAATGGTGTGAGCTGAGTCCAGACACGGAGTTGGGGACCAGCACCCAGCCAGGCTAAGCAAGTATAACTTCGGCAAGAGTTGCTGAAGAACTTTACACAGGAGCTAATGTGGTCAGATTTGTAACCTAAACTTGAGGAAAATTATAGACTCATTACCTATAAAATCGAGGAAGAACCAACTAGTTCACAATGAGACTAGTCCACATGTCACAATCACCTGGTTTCTTGTATAGAAATCCTAGGCCCCGTTTCAGTCCCAATTAATTAAAGTCTCTGGGGTGAGGCCTGGAAATCTGTTTGAATTTAAAAATGCTGACTTTAATTTGTTGAGAGCATTGATTTTAAGTCTTTCATTTTTCAGAAAAGGAAACTAAGGTTTAAATGACAGATTAATTTTTCAAAGGTCATACCACCAGTAAGTGGCAGGGCCAAGAATCCAGACTCCAAAGTCTTGGAATGGCCTGCCTCACCAGATTGACTTAGGATAGATTTTATTTTATTTCAAAAAAACCAAAACTATATCGTACAAGACACTGATCTGCAAAGGTATTTAACAGCACTATCCATAACCTCCCCAAGAGGAAGCATTCTGGTACTTTCTGCTCACCCTTCTCCTCTGGCTGCCCTCCAACCTCTCCTCCCACCCAGGACACTCAATACAAACCAGCCAAGGCTGGTTTGGATCAGCCTTCAGAAGGGCTTCCTGTTGCTGTACAGAACACTAATGCCTCTCAGCATCCTCTAGACCCAGGTGTGGAGCAGATTAGAGGCAGAGAAAGGAGGAGTCAATCTAATTGCATTTCATATCACATAACACAGAGACTTCATTAAGGGTCAAATTTTGCAATTAAAAAAAAAATAGTTATAAATTCTCCTGTGCAGTCTTCCTCGGCCCGCTCTCCCCTCCAGCCCCAGACACTTGGAACTCATTCTCACAGCTAAATTTGGGGCAGGGGTCGGGGAGGAATGGAATCATACTTCCTAAAAAAGGCAGACCTATTTTACATAAAGTGAAGATCCAAAATACACAAAATAATAATAGTCAACCCTTTACAACATTTACTCAGTGCTAGGCATTGTTTAAAATGCTTTACATTGTTAACTCTTATAACAACCTTATGAGATAATTGCCATTATAAAACTCCCACTTTACAGATGAGGAAGACCAGAGATACAAGTGACTAGCCCTGGGTCTTCAGGCTAGTGAGTGGCCAAGCTGGGAATCAAACACAGGCAATCTGGCTCCAGAGCCCATGCTCATAACTGCAATGCCAAACCCACTACATGTCAAGCCCCGTGCTGGGAGCCGGACACAAAGATAAACCACAACCAGCAGCAAAGGAGCTCACAGTGCAGTGGAGGGAGAGAGTCACTAACACAGACAATAACCGCACAGTGTGATAAGGGCTGGGACAGAGGGCAGCCCAGGGATCTGGGAGCATGGAGGAGAATCCCCTCAATGCAGCTTGGAGATCAGGGCTCTCATGCTTAGCTGCTCAGTCATATCTGACTCTTTGTGACCCCATGGACAGTAGCCCACCAGGCTCCCCTGTCCATGGGGATTCTCCAGGCAAGAATACTGGAGTAGGTTGCATGCCCTCCTCCAGGGGATCTTCCCAACCCAGGGATCGAACCCAAGTCTCCCACACTGCAGGCAGATTCTTTACCATCTGAGCCACCAGGGAAGCCCAGAGATCAGGGATGAATCCTGAAAGAAGGAGTGCCTGGTTTGCCCTTGAAAGATAATCATCTGTCAATAATTGTTCCCCAGGAGGCAGGCATTAGCATTTCCTGTGCCTGGACCATCTCTGTTCCTAATAATCCCTTCCTCTCCTAATTGGATCTGGATGCTTTACATCCAGATCCTGCCCTTGATGAAAGAAGACTCAGTAAAACTCTACTTCCTGGATTCTCAATACTCAGGCCTCATAGAAAGCTCCAGCTTAACAGTCTCTCAAAGTCCCATGGCCACAGTGTGGAAGAGATTTTTTTTGCAGTAAACCATCTAACAAAACACAATTCAATTATGTCCTCCAAATCCTAAAATAGAATAATTCTCTTCTCTCTTCTTTAGGGTCTTTAAGGAAAAGGGAACACACACGGGGTCTGGCTTAATCCAGCCACTGTAAGGTTTCCGCAGAGGAGGAGCATGAACTGAGATGTGGACAATAAACCCTAGGTTTCTGCCTACATAATGGAGAGGACAGTCCTCAACTGAGATCAGGAACAAAGGAGAGCATGTCTTGGCTAAGACAGCCTAAGAAACTGAAAGCGTCCTAAGGAGTGTGCCAGCTGTGTCATTCTCCCATTTGGAATCCTTTGAATGAAGAAAAAGGTACAGGTGGCTTCGTTTATTAGTTTTCAGGAGCACCCCATGTGGGTGAGACCTCTAATCAATTTCTGGAAAAGAGATTTTATCAAGCATCCTTAGGGCTAAAAATGGAATGGGGGAGGGGGGAAGACCAGTATTGTTCCCAGAGGCAAGGCGGAAGTCTGAAAGAACAAGACTGGCCTGTCTTTCAACTGACTTGCATGAAGACAGAGTTCTGGGCCCTAGGAACTATGGGTGGGCTGAAAAACCAGGAGAAGAGGTGATGCTGAGGCTATCCTGAGATTCAGCTTCCCAGCTGATTACTTCCTCTGAGTCTCAGTTTTCTCATCTGCGAGATGAGGCTGATAATCTGTGATAGGCTCATCCCTACAGGCTCATCTCACAGAGCTGCTGAGGGAATTGGATGGGATCATGTCTGTGAATGCTCTTTGTAAATGGTTTCAAGGCACAAATGTGACTTTACAGTAACAATGCTCAGTTTGCTTTCTATTCAGTCACTGATCCCCACACAGGAATATGGTCATACTTTTTGTTTGTATATACCTATCATTATTTTATCATGGGTATTTTTCACTTTATACCATTTCTTTAAGGTAGTCAGGCCAGGTATCATCTTATTCCATAGACAAGAAAGCAGAGGCCCAGAGATGTGACTTGACTATAATTCAGAATTTTCTGTTCTGCATCAATTAACAATTAACATATATATTATTTTCAGTTCAGTTCAGTCAGTCTGATTCACGACCCCATGAATCACAGCACGCCAGGCCTCCCTGTCCATCACCAACTCCCAGAGTTCACTCAGACTCACGTCCATCGAGTCAGTGATGCCATCCAGTCATCTCATCCTCTGTCATCCCCTTTTCCTCCTGCCCCCAATCCCTCCCAGCATCGGAGTCTTTTCCAATGAGTCAACTCTTCACATGAGTTAGCCAAAGTACTGGAGTTTCACCTTTAGCAATATTCCCTCCAAAGAAATTCCAGGGCTGATCTCCTTCAGAATGGACTGGTTGGGTCTCCTTGCAGTCCAAAGGACTCTGAAGAGTCTTCTCCAACACCACAGTTCAAAAGCATCAATTCTTCTGCACTCATCTTTCTTCACAGTCCAACTCTTACATCCATACATGACCACTGGAAAAACCATAGCCTTGACTAGACGGACCTTTGTTGGCAAAGTAATGTGTCTGCTTTTTAATATGCTATCTAGGTTGGTCATAACTTTCCTTTCAAGGAGTAAGCGTCTTTTAACTTCATGGCTGCAGTCACCATCTGCAGTGATTTTGGAGCCCAGAAAAATAAAGTCTGACACTGTTTCCACTGTTTCCCCATCTATTTCCCATGAAGTGATGGACCAGATGCCATGATCTTTGTCTTCTGAATGTTGAGCTTTAAGCCAACTTTTTCACTCTCCTCTTTCACTTTCATCAAGAGGCCTTTTAGTTCCTCTTCACTTTCTGCCATAAGGGTGGTGTCATCTGCATATCTGAGGTTATTGATATTTCTCCCGGCAATCTTGATTCCAGCTTGTGCTTCTTCCAGCCCAGTGTTTCTCATGATGTACTCTGCATAGAAGTTAAATAAGCAGGGTGACAATATACAGCCTTGACGAACTCCTTTGCCTATTTGGAACCAGTCTGTTGTTCCATGTCCAGTTCTAACTGTTGCTTCCTGACCTGCATATAGGTTTCTCAAGAGGCAGGTCAGGTGGTCTGGTATTCCCATCTCTTGAAGAATTTGCCACAGTTTATTGTGATCCACACAGTCAAAGGCTTTGGCATAGTCAATAAAGCAGAAATAGATGTTTTTCTGGAACTCTCTTGCTTTTCAATGATCCAGCGGATGTTGGCAAATTGATCTCTGGTTCCTCTGCCTTTTATAAAACCAGCTTGAACATCAGGAAGTTCATGGTTCACATATTGCTGAAGCCTGGCTTGGAGAATTTTGAGCATTACTTTACTAGCGTGTGAGATGAGTGCAATTGTGTGGTAGTTTGAGCATTCTTTGGCATTGCCTTTCTTTGGGATTGGAATGAAAACTGACCTTTTCCAGTCCTGTGGCCACTGCTGAGTTTTCCAAATTTGCTGGCATATTGAGTGCAGCACTTTCACAGCATCATCTTTCAGGATTTGGAATAGCTCAACTGGAATTCCATCACCTCCACTAGCTTTGTTCATAGTGATGCTTCCTAAGGCCCACTTGACTTCACATTCCAGGATGTCTGGCTCTAGGTCAGTGATCACACCATCATGATTATTTGGGTTGTGAAGATCTTTTTTGTATAGTTCTTCTGTGTATTCTTGCTATCTCTTCTTAATATCTTCTGCTTCTCTTAGGTCCATACCACTTCTGTCCTTTATGGAGCCCATCTTTGCATGAAATGCTCCCTTGGTATCTCTAATTTTCTTGAAGAGATCTCTAGTCTTTCCCATTCTGTTATTTTCCTCTATTTCTTTGCATTGATCACTGAGGAAGGCTTTCTTATCTCTTCTTGCTATTCTTTGGAACTCTGCATTCAGATGCTTATATCTTTCCTTTTCTCCTTTGCTTTTCACTTCTCTTCTTTTCACATCTATTTGTAAGGCCTCCTCAGGGAGCCATTTTGCTTTTTTACATTTCTTTTCCATGGGGATGGTCTTGATCCCTGTCTCCTGTACAATGTCACGAACCTCATTCCATAGTTCATCAGGCACTCTATCTATCAGATCTAGGCCCTTAAATCTATTTCTCACTTCCACTGTATAATTATAAGGGATTTGATTTAGGTCATACCTGAATGGCCTAGTGGTTTTCCCTACTTTCTTCAATTTAAGTCTGAATTTGGCAATAAGGAGTTCATGATCTGAGCCACAGTCAGCTCCTGGTCTTGTTTTTGTTGACTGTATAGAGCTTATCCATCTTTGGCTGCAAAGAATATAATCAATCTGATTCCGGCGTTGACCATCTGTTGATGTCCATGTATAGAGTCTTCTCTTGTGTTGTTGGAAGAGAGTGTTTGCTATGACCAGTGCATTTTCTTGGCAAAACTCTATTAGTATTTGCCCTGCTTCATTCTCTATTCCAAGGCCAAATTTGCCTGTTACTCCAGGTGTTTCTTGACTTCCTACTTTTGCATTCCAGTCCCCTATAATGAAAAGGACATCTTTTTTGGGTGTTAGTTCTAAAAGATCTTGTAGGTCTTCATAGAACTGTTCAACTTCAGCTTCTTCAGCGTTACTGGTTGGGGCATAGACTTGGATTACTGTGATATTGAATGGTTTGCCTTGGAAACGAACAGAGATCATTCTGTTGTTTTTGAGATTGCATCCAAGTACTGCATTTCAGACTCTTCTGTTGACCATGATGGCTACTCCATTTCTTCTAAGTTATTCTTGCCCGCAGTAGTAGATATAATGTTCATCTGAGTTAAATTCACCCATTCCAGTCCATTTTAGTTCATTGATTCTTAGAATGTCAACGTTCACTCTTGCCATCTCCTGTTTGACCACTTTCAATTTGCCTTGATTCATGGACCTGACATTCCAGGTTCCTATGCAATATTGCTCTTTACAGCATTGGACCTTGCTTCTATCACCAGTCATATCCACAATTGGGTATTGTTTTTGCTTTGGCTTCATTCTTTCTGGAGTTATTTCTCCACTGATCTCCAGTAGCATATTGGGCACCTACTGACCTGGGGAGTTAATCTTTTTGCCTTTTCATACTGTTCATGGGGTTCTCAAGGCAAGAATACTGAAGTGGTTTTCCATTCCCTTCTCCAGTGGACCACATTGTGTCAGACCTCTCCACCATGCCCACCTATCTTGGGTGGCCCCATAGGGCATGGCTTAGTTTCATTGAGTTAGACAAGGTTGTGGTCCTAGTGTGATTAGATTGACTAGTTTTCTGTGATTATGGTTTCAGTGTGTCTGCCCTCTGATGCCCTCTTGCAAAACCTACCATCTTACTTGGGTTTCTCTTACCTTGGACGTGGGATATCTATTCACGGCTGCTCCAGCAAAGCGCAACTGCTGCTCCTTACCTTGGATAAGGGGTATCTCCTCACTGCTGCCCCTCTCGACCTTGAACGTGGAATAGCTCCTCTAGGCCCTCCGGTGCCCATGCAGCCACCACTCCTTGCACTTGGGGTCGATATTATTTTATCATATATCAAATATTATATATTTATAATTAAGTATGAACTTATACTTAAGCATCTTCTATGATCATGCTAAAACCTTGAAAGGAGCAAAGTAGCCCCTTCTTCTATTTCATAGTGAAAAAACTCATGCTTCTAGAAGTGAGAGTAGCAAGTTCAATGCCACATAGCCAGAAAGAAAGAGAACAAAAACTGGAACTTAGCCCTTCAGATTCTAGATTCAGTGTCTGCTTCTCTCCACTGTTTCAGGTTAAGCTACTCTAGTTAGAAACTCCTTCTATTGTAGTGGTTGCAGAATTTGGAGATGGATCAAAATCCATCCAAAGCATTTGCTACCTGACCTTGATTGTCTTTGACCAGTTCACATGAATCTCTTTGACCTTTAAGTGTGCTACTCAACGAATGCCTCTTCTTTGTGACTGCACTAGGCCCCACATAGACTCTATCCTTATGTCTGTGACACTTAACTGTATCTACTTGTTTCCTTCTCTTAGCCTGGGAACCTTCTGAGAACATGAACTCTATCTTACCTTCCCTGTGTCCCTAGTGTCTACACATAAAAAGCCTACCATAAATGACTTCATAATACTGAACAAGCCCCTCATTGCTCTTGACTTCAGTTTCCCTGTCTATCAAATGAGTAGGAAGTGATTACCTCTACATTTCTTCCAGTATTAAAATTGCCTGATTTCATGTGAATAATGTTATCTCTGCCTATCACAATCGTATTCACCCTCCAGTGCCAGTTTGGCTCACTCATGCTCTCTGAGGACTTCTCCAATCTCCCATAGAAATTCAGGGACACTTCCTCTCCTCAAATGCTGGAGCAGTCACTCTCTGTACTACTCACCAGCCCTTGGCCATACCGCCTCTCCCATTTTCTATATCCTGAGTACCTGTACCTTGTTTCCACACATCAGATGGTGTAGCTTATCTCCACATTTGGATTGTAGTTTGAGAACACAATCCATGTACTAACCTTCAGTTTTTGCCCCCATGGTGTACTAAGTGCAGCCCTGGGTTCATGACTATGAATTAGGAGAGCTGGAGCCAACTCCCAACTTCTTCACTGACTCTCTGTGTGACCTTGATTAAGCCACTAGGCCTATGGGCTTCAGTTTCCTTTGTTATAAAATATAACTAATATTGCCTCCAGAATTATTGTGATAAAGTAGATAACAGACAAAAAAGCACTTTGTTAACCATAATAACCTTACAAATATAAAGAACTAAACTTATATTACCATATGTAAAATAGATAGCCAACAGAAATTTGCTATGTGTCTCAAGAAACTCAAACAGGGGCTCTATATCAACCTAGAGGGGTGGGATGGGGAGGGAGCTGGGACAGAGGTTCAAAAGGGAGGGGATATATGTATACCTATTGCTGATTCATGTTGAGGTTTGACAGAAAACAACAAAATTCTGTAAAGCAATTGTTCTTCAATTAAAAAATAAATAAATTTTTAAAAAAGAACTATGTTAGTGTAATTGCTATTATGGTATGCTGCTAAGTCACTTCAGTTGTGTCTGACTCTGTGCGACCCCATAGATGGCAGCCCACCAGGCTCCCCTGTCCCTGGGATTCTCCAGGCAAGAACACTGGAGTGGGTTGCCATTTCCTTCTCCAATGCGTGAAAGTGAAATCGCTCAGTCGTATCTGACTCTTAGTGACCCCATGGACTGCAGCCTACCAGGCTCCTCCATCCATGGGATTTTCCAGGCAAGAGTACTGGAGTGGGGTGCCATTGCCTTCTCCAGGTATTATGGTGTGGTTGCTATTTAATGTATTTGACTAGAGAGGAATAGAAATAGCATGCATGTATTCATTTGTTCAAAAAGTTTTTCAGATACTAAGATTGGTGAACAAGACATGGCTTCTGTCCTCAAAGGATTCTCTGTTCATTGTAGTGAAAGAAGCACTGAATTTAGTGTCAGAGACTTGGGCTTGGATCTCAGTTTTGTCACTTAGAAATTATGTAACCTTGGGTCAAGTCATTGTGACTCTTTGAAAGCCAATTTCCTTTATTTATAACAAGCGATTTGGACCAGTCCAGCCTCCCAGATATGAAAGTCTAAGATTCCATAAACATAAGAAAATTCACGGCATCTTTTCACTCAAGAGGATCTGTGGTAGTGGGGAAAATACATGGTTAACTTCTGAGTGGCTGCTGTCAAGCACAGGAATAGAAAAGTACACCATGACTAGAGTGGAAGATGCTGTCCTCAAAAAGCACATGTCCTAAGCACTACAGATCCCTGGCCTGCTTGTGTCCTTTATCGAGGCCGTGAGGCAGAGACTGTTTCAGCACCATGGATAGCACCATGGCGCTGCCCCCATGGCCTGGAGCCTAAACAGGCCTTTCCACCACCAACCAGATGTTCCTGCTTTCTCAGCCAGCTTAAGGCTAAAACAAACCTTTTCAACCAGGGTTTATCAGAGTTTCTAAATTACATACTGGGAAGAAATTTAATTGGTTTAATTAAGAAAGTTTATTTCATGGTAATTCAGTTTTGTTATGCTGCAAGACTTAATGTGTCCTCTGGTGGGAGCGTCTGTTATAAATATTCATTGCCTCACTCAAATACCCTCTCCTGGCCCTAATCTCCCTCCCTTACCCCCATAGAGCTTGAAAATATGTCTGAAGAACATTGAGAAAAGTGAGGCCTTCCTGAGCAAGGACACCAGGCCAGAACAAGGTCAAATGAGTTCAGTGGAAAGGCATAGAAGGTAAGACTTTTATAATGTGTTACTCCTGCATTTCACAAATAGGGAAACTGAGGCCTGGAGGGGGAAAGACAGGTTATATACTCAGCCAATGACAGAACTGAACTAGGGACCAAGTCTCCTGGCTTCCAATCCATGGCTCTCACCTCCCAGTTTCTAAATTCAGACTGTTTTCAAACTAACTCTATAGATCATCTGGTCAACTTGCTCACATACAAAGGGGAAACCAAGTCCTAGACAGGGGTCTGTCTCATGTGTTTCACTGTCTCCAGTGAAAAGGAGCTCAGTGTTACATTTGCACACATTTGCTGATTATAATAAGGAGATAGAATTGAGGTTTGACATTGCCCTTCCTTGAAGAAGCTTATAGTTCAGTTGCACAAAAGAAACAAATTGAAAATAGGCAGCAAAATGGTAGTAATGAACACTTGTTATGCACAGCTCAAATACATTCCTCAGAGTCCCCCTAATGTACCCCATTACTTCATGCCTTTTTGCTTTTGTTCACAGAGACCCTTTCCCAATGCCTAATCAACTCTCATACATTCTTCAAGACCCCAGAAAATCTTCCCAACCCCTCCCCTGACACACACAACCATAACTAAGTCCCTCTTTCCTCCATGTCCCACTAGACTCTACCCTTCTATCTCATGGCATTTATCACTCTGAATGGTTCCTTTTTCACTTGTCTGTCTGTTCACCTTGGAATCACTCTTTGGAAACACCAGTGCCCAGAGCACTGTCTGGCAAAGACTAGAATCTCGGCAAAGAGAAGCTAAATGGATGAGTATGAAACTGATTTACTGTGGAGTATCAGTACGTTAGGGTATATACCTGGAATAGTTTATTTTTTCCAATAACTGCTACCAACTGTACTTGGTTAAACCCCTCTTTTTCCTTCTGGGTAGCAGGCCACCTTAACAAATTCTCAGTCTGAGGCCACAACTTTTCAGTCACTTTCAGTTATTAGAACAGTTTCATTTGAGTTCTTTAGGATCCAATTCTATTTGCTTTTTTTTTTTTTTTTCATTCTTGTTTGTTTCAAATCTCTTCCTACCCCATCCTGTCATTTCCTGCCCCTCACCTCTACCACCCAGATCAAGCATCTGACTCTAGCTGGGGTGGGAGGGGCAGGGTCTGCTCTCACTCACTTCCTTCTTCCTCTTCCACTGCTCCAATGTTAGGGTACGAGGAAGGAGGGAAGAGGAAGTGGACACATAGGGTGATGGCTCACAGTGAGATGTTGTTGTTCAGTCACTGAGTTGTGTCCAACTCTTTGTGACCCCATGGACTGCAGCATGCCAGATCTTCTTGTCCCTCAATATCTTCCAGAGTTTGGCCAAGTTCACGTTCATTGCATCAGTGATGCTGTCCAGCCATCTCATCCTCTGACACCCTCTTCTCCTTCTGCCCTCAATCTTTCCCAGAATCTGGGACTTCTCCAATGAGTTGTCCGTTTGCATCAGATGACCCAAATACTGGAGCTTCAGCTTCAGCATCAATCCTTCCAGTGAAAATTCAGGGTTGATCTCACTTAAGATTGACTGGTTTGATCTCCTTTCTGTCCAAGGGACTTTCAGGAGTCTTCTCCAACACCACAGTTCAAAGGCATCAATTCTTTGGTGTTCTGCCTTCTTTACAGTCCAGCTTTCACAACCATGCATGACCACTGGGAAGACCATAGCCTTGACCTTTGTCAAGGTATATATGGTCCATATATGGACCTTTGTCAGCAGAGTAATGTCTCTGCTTTTAAACACACTGTCTAGGTTTCTCATCGTTTTCCTGCCAGGAAGCAATTGTCTTCTGATTTCATGACTGCAGTCACTGTCTGCAGTGATTTTGGAGCCCAAAAAGAGGAAATCTGTCACAATGAAATAGTCCTCTTCTAAGTATACCTTAGCCACTGACCCAGTTTGTTGTTTGTGGGATCCTTATGGGTTGTGGGGAGGCTCTCATAAACCTGGTAATGAGGAGCCTCCCCAAGTAGCTCCCCTATGCACTGGAGATCCCCACTGAGATATGCCTCATTATTGGTTGACACCCTCACATCCTGGTCTCACAACTCAATCCCCTGACACCTCTCACTATATAGGACCCTCAATCTCATCTAGTCTCTGTGGGCCCCTCACGCCCAGAGGCCTGTGAGCACATTTGAGACCTGACTGGGGCAGGGAAGCTGACCTTGCCCCTTTTGTTTGAACACCATCTGTCTCTCCTTAGTTTTTCCAGTGCTACACCAGAGCCAGGCCAAGTAGTTAAGTGGAGAGGCTACCCTTTCTACAAGGCCTTGTCTCAGGGAGGGAAAATTCTTTGTCTCCTCCAGGGAATTGGGATGAAAAGTAACAGCTTTCCCCTCTCCCAATCCTCTCCTAGGGATAAGAGGTCAGAGTGGGACTGATTTTCTAACCAGGAGACTCTTAGCCAGCAGTGGTCATCCTGACTCCTGGTCACCCCACCTAGAGTATGGAGAACAGAGATTACTGCTTCATTTTATAAATGAAAAATTTGAGATCAAAACATGCTGGTGAATGGAGGTAGTGACTTAAAATGTAGGGACTTGCTGTCTTTTTTCTAAGCTATGAACTTTAGTTGTCAATTTCTGGGGGACAAAATGATCCACTTTGCACCTCACTTTCTCCTGCACACTATTTCCTAGAATTGAGGCTAGCACAAGAGAGGTTCAGAAAAGAGTGATTCCCAGGAGATAATCAGGGGAAACTTCCTGAAGGTAACAGTCTGAAGTTGAACCTTAAAGACTAGACAGAATTAGAATTATGGCCTAGCCATGGGAAAGAAGAAAAATAATGGTTATGACATTTTACAGGAGATAGAACAGAGCTTAGCATATAGTGGACATTCAATAAACAGCCCAATTACATGGATCCACTTGCAGCTGGCTCAGCCAGTAAAAAATCCACCTGCAATGCAGGAGACCTGGGTTCAATCCCTGGGTTGGGAAGATCCCCTGGAGGAGGGCATGACAACCGACTCCAATATTCTTGCCAGGAGAATCCCCATGGACAGAGGGCAGAGGAGCCTGGCAGGCTACAGTCCATGGAGTCACAAAGAGTCGGACATGACTGAGTGACTAAGCACAGCACAGCGCCTGCAGCTGGAAGTTCTCTCAAGAAAAAAGTAAAATTGCAAGGACTGTGCAACCAGATTGATTGAATTCAGATCACCACCCTCCCATGATTTTGCATCTTCAATAAGTCATTTGACTTCTCTAAGTCTTTATTTCCTCATCTGGAAAAAAAAAAAAAAACAGGATATTAAAACCATTTAGAGGATTGTTATAAGGATTAAGAAAGTGGGTGGCACATTGTAGCTGAGAAAATGCCATGTGTCCACAAAATAGGTTTATTTTCTCCCTGGGCACACAGCTTCATTTCAATTCCCAGTTCCCACAAGGAACCCTGTACTGAATTTTATCCAATCCTGCTGCTACTGCTAAGTCGCTTCAGTCATGTCTGACTGTGCCACCCCATTGAAGGCTGCCCACCAGGCTACCCTGTCCCTGGGGTTCTCCAGCCAAAACACTGGAGTGGGTTGCCATTTCCTTCTCCAATGCATGGAAGTGAAAAGTGAAAGTGAAGTCGCTCAGTCATATCTGACTCTTAGTGACCCCATGGACTGCAGCCTATCAGGCTCCTCCGTCCATGGGATTTTCCAGGCAAGAGTACTGGAGTGGGTTGCCATTGCCTTCTCCGTTTAGCCAATGGAATATGGACAAAAGTGAGGCATACTACTTCCAGGCTTGGCCTTAAATCCACCATGTACCTTCCATGCTTCTTTTATTCACCCTTTTCAGTGAGGCTAAAAGGGAAAGAGTCTAGGAAAATAAAGTTAGTATAGAGCTGTTCCCAAGAGCCAGCTGGCCAACTTCTGACTATGATGGACAAGGAATAAACTTTTCTTGTTTAATCCACTGAGATTTGAAGGTTGTGTGTTTCAGTAGCAAGCAATAATGCCTCAACAAACACACACATAGAAAATGCTTGGTAAATATTGGCCATTATTACTGATAATATTTTATAGTTCATAAGAAGTTTGTAAGTAGCTGATTATCACAGAACCCTTGTGAATGGAGTATGGAGAACAGAGATTACTGCTCCATTTTATAAATGAAGAATTTGAGATCAAAGCATGTTGGTAAATGGAGGAACCCACTAACCACACATAAGCAAGGATGTCACATAAACAAGACCAGAAGCACTATATGCGACTCAAACCCCTCTTACCCTGCATGCCCCTGAATACCTGTTCTACTGGGCTGCATAAAGCACTGGCTGCCCTGGTATCCATCCAGGCTAGAGGGTGATAGTAGTGGCAGGATACAAAGAATTACTAATTCCTGACAAGGCTTGTGCAAGGGCAGGCAGACAGATACTAGAGCCAGGTGAGCTGACATCTTCACTCATTCAGAAGCCCACATGCCACCGTGGAAAATACAAGGAGATGTGAATTCTAATGCTGGCTCTGTCACCATCTTGCTGAGTGACTCTGGGCAAGTCACTGTGATCTCAGGACCACAGTTCTGAGTCAAAGTATATAGAGTAACATCAGGACAGACGGAGTAGCCTTGCCCCAGAGGTCTGGGGCCCCCTAGTTACACGTTGAGCAGAGAGTTCCCCACCTCTAGGAGACCTTGGGAATCCCCTCAGAGCTCCATGAGATTAGGCCGGCTCCACCCCTTACCACAACCACACAAAGCTGCTCACTCTCCAAAATCCCAGTCAAAAAGCACCTGCCACCAAAACAAGTGGCCTGCCATTCCAGCAGGGGCAAGAGCTGGAAACAAACGGTGTTTTGTCTAAATAACTGTTTCCACAGCAGTTCCCTCTCCAAGAGGGTTTTTTGTTATTATTATTATGCTTGTTCACTAAATATTTCCAATACAGTTAACAAATGCCTCCATCTGAGGAATCAGCTGCCCTCAGACTGCCAACTCTGGTGAATTACCACCTGTCAAGGGAGGGACCTGAGCACCAGAGACTACACCGTGAGACCCCAAGAGGGGACAGCTTTGCAAAAGATGACATATAGACCAGAGACAGGACCAAAATGAGGAAACAGGTTATCTTGACCCTGAGAGCTGTGTCAAGCTAATAATTGTTACTAATATTTATATTATCATATTGTTAGTACCACTGTTACTATTTTAGAACAGATAGACCTAAGTTTAAATCCTGACCCTCCACTCATTAACCACATGCCCCTCTTTAAGTCTCAGTTTTCTCATCTACAAAATGGGCAAATAATCTCCATCATCTCAGGAAGATCAAATGAAAAAAAATAAAAAATATGTTAAGTGCCTGGCCTGATCATTCTTGTGCTTAGTCGCTTAGTCACATCTGATTCTTTGCGACCCCATGGACTGTAGCCCACCAGGCTCCTCTGTCCATGGGATTCTCCAGGTAAGAATACTGGAGTGGGTACCCTATCCCTCTCCAGGGGATATTCCCAACCCAGGAATCAAACTGGGGTCACCTGCATTGCAAGTGGATTCTTTACCAGCTAAGCTACCAGGGAAGCCCATTCTTAACTAACATTTAAACACAAGTGGGAAATGTCTCAGAAGGAAAAAGAGCATTTTGGATAAGGGCACAGATGTAGAGCTGGATTGCCAGGGTTTGAGCCTAGCTTTTCTACTTATTAGTGTCTTGCCCTTAGACAAGCTACTTAACTCCTGGAGCCTTGATTTCCTTCATGTTCTAAATGGGGATGATGATGGTGTTGGTGATCATATGTATATTGTAGGGTTAGAGATGCATGCAGTAAGTACTATAAAAGTGCTATCGATTGTTATTTCCAATTTTGCCTCACTCCTGTTCAGGTTTTAAAGAATTTTCACATTAACCTCTCATTGTGGCCTGGAAGGTGGGAGGGCAAAAATTATTCTACACATTTACAGAGGAGACAGGAGACTCAGAGATGCCTAGAGGCTTGTCCAGGTCACACAATCAGGAGGAGGCAGAGCTTGGTCTTGAATTCAGTGTTCCAGTTGTGAGTCCTGATCTCTTCCTGGCCTCTGACAACAGGCGGCCTAGGCCATAGAGCAGAGCGAGGAGGGAGGCCCCTGCCCCTTTCTACCAGCTTCAGCTCCATTCTGTGCCAGGCACCAGTGGTTGAAAGTGGACCTAGTGAACTGAGGAAATGAGTTAGAACAGGTAATGCTGCATGGTTGGCTCCTAAAGTGGGCAGGGGAAGGAGAAGGCAATAATTCTGACTGGATTGATTTTGCCTGTAGAGCCACTAACTTCATGCCTCCCACTTGGTTAGGAGCAAAGCCAAGTGCAGCTGCAGGTCCTTGCAGCCTGCTGCCTCTACCGCTGATGTTAGAAGAGAGGCGGTCACCACTGAGAAGGAGGCCAGACTGGGCTGGGGCAAGAGTGAGACAAGAAGAGAGGGACTCAACCCCAGGATGGTGTGAGGGCCTCCCTAAATTTTGTACCATAGGCTTCTAACTTACCTTACCACTCCTGACCCTGAGCAGAGAAAAGGTCCCACACAGACTGGGGATCAGGACCACTGAGTTCAAGTCCTGGCTCTGCTGCTCACCAGACTGTGGACCTAGGCAACTGGTTTTACCAATTCCCAGAAATAGGGGTGTGCATCCCTACAATGAAGGACTGAAGGGTGACATGTGGCCTAGATAGGAGGCTGAGCTCTCACAGTGGATGGCAGCCTTTAGTCACCACCTGCTTTGCAAACAGACTTGCTCTCTGCTCCCTCCCAAAGTCAAGGCACATTGAGCTCCCCATTCTCCTCCTCACTCCTCCCCTCCATTGCCCAGCCTGCATATTCACACTTAGTCCAGCCCCCACACCTTTACACAGGCTGCTACCCCTCCTCACCTCCACCCTAGGCCACTAGAATCGTCTTCTTCTCATCCCTGATCGTCCCATTCTTCTATTTCTCCTCTAAATATCAAGTCCCATCTTGCACCCTTGGCTCCACAGGACACACAAGAGTGAACACAAAGACAAGGCCATGTAAGGACATAGCAAGAACATGGCCACCTACAAGCCAGAAAAATAGGCCTCACCAGAAACCAACCTTGCCAGCACATTGACCATGGACTTGCAGCTTCCAGAACTGTGAGAAAATGAATGTCTGTTGTTGAAGCCACCCAGTCTGCGTATTCTGTGGCAGCCCTAGCAGACTGATGTAGAAGGCCTGTGTTACTGTTCATTTGTGATCTGGGCTGGTCACTTCCCTTCTCCAAGACTATTTCTACAGCTGATAAACAAAGAAAGCTCTGCTGAGGGAAACTCAGGAATGTCTTCACAGAGAAGGTGATTATCAACATAGAGTAGGTGCTGGCAGGAAGGGTGACATCCAGCAGAGGGAGGGCACCCAGCAATGCCACGAAGGCTTGAAACAGCCCGTCCTAAACCACCAGGTGAGTTTTCATCTGAAAGAGCCGTGCATGATGAAGCTGGAGCATGCAGGGCCAGAGGACGGGCCGGGGGGGGGGGGGGGGGGGGACGGGGTGGGCGGGACCTGCTAAGCTGTACAAAGGGCCAAGTTCTCATTGCTGAGGGCAAAAGACATCCACTGAATCTTGAGTAGGGCAGTGGCATGGTTTATGTTTTAAAAGGGTCGCTCTGGCTGGCATGTGGAATCCGGATTGCATCTGCAGAGAGGAGGCTGCTCTGGGCTCCCTGACATGGGGTGGTGGTCTGGACTAGTGCAGTCGGAGGAGGAACAGGGTGAGTGACAGTAGCAGAATGAATGGACTAGATACGGTGTTGTCTGGATGAAGAGGGAGGAAGAGGGATACTGTTCCCCATCTTCCAATTGGGCAGCTGCTGGGTGGGGCTGGTCCGAGGTGGAGGGGGGCCTGTGGATGTGGAGGTGTTTTCCACACTGAGGGTGGGGCTGTAGACCACCCCAGCACCAGCACCACATGACATGTGTTCAATAAACATTGGCTCAATAAATAAATGTGAGGAAACAAAATGGTAAGGTTGTCACCTTGGCTACACTCTTGGTCTGAAACTGGGCTCCCTATCCATGAAACTGGCAATCCTCCTCATTACCCCTTTGACCCTCCCAACCAGCCACAACCAAGTAAGACCAGAATTAGGATCACGTGCTGTGGGAGGGACACTCTCACACTCAGTACTTCATACGACCCCTGCAAGGACCATCCTAGGTAGGAAGATCACCCCCACTTTGGACGGGAGGAAACTGGGGCTCAGAAGAGTTAGCAACTGGCTTAAGGCCACCTGGGCTACTCCATCCCACAGCCTCCTGTCTCCTTGAGGGCTGTGAACTCTCCACCTTTGATAGAGAACAAGAATAAATTCCTAGAAGTCATCTGCTACACCATTTAGCTGAAAAGTATTAATATTTCTTTAAAAATTATTCTGTCATCTTCTTTCTTCATATTTCAGAGTCTTGGGCCACAGCTTTTAACTTAATCTGCTGGAAAATATAGCCTGGCCATGTATCCTGTCCCTCTGATCTGAGGCATGGCTCTCAACCACAAATTATTTCCACTTCTCATTAATAATATTCATTCATCATATCATATTCAGGGCCCACTTATCCTTCCTGAGACATATAATTAGAATAAAACTGGAAATTTAAAGTATCAGAACTTCCTCTGATCTGCCCCTTATTGTCAGCTGGGGAAACTAAGGCCCAGAGAGGAAAAAAGACTGGTCGAGCCAGACAGCCACTCAGAGGCAAAGCTGGGCTTTGAACCCCAGTCTTTCAGCTCTGCAATCAGTTTTCTTCCCACAGCCCCTGCCTCGTCTCAATGAAGTCAGAAGCCAGCAGGTAACCCTTGTGGGCCAGGTTCACTGCCTTCTTTGAGATAGATTTTCTGTGGCTTGATTCCTGAGGTTCTGAGCTGTCACTGAACTCTCCTTTTACTCACTTCTGATTAAAAAGAAAAAGAAAAGAGCTATGCAGCAGAACCACATGCTGGCACTCTGGTATGAAGAGCCCAAGGAACAAGAAAAGGTGAGTGGAAAGTGAGTTGGGACAGCTAGGGGGCAGGGGACAGGGGTGGAAAGGAAGGATTCAAAGATCAATGAAATAAGTGAACCCATATTTTTGAACATCTGCTCTTGCCATGCACTAGGCTAGACAAGATGCCTTCCTTTCCTCATTTAACCCTCAAGTCAACACTATTGAGTGGATTTCCTTCTTTTTTGGATTTCCTTCCAACCTAGGTTACTACAGAGCACTGCACAGAGTTCCCTGTGCTCTACACTATTTTCTTCATTAGCTATCTGTTTTATACATGGTACCATCATGTATGTATGTCAGTCCCAGTTTCCCAATTCAACCCATTCCCCCTTGGAATCCATACATTTGTTCTCTGCATCTGTGCCTTTATTTTTGCTTTGTAAATAAAATCATCCATGCCATTCTTTTTTTCAGATTCCACAAAAACGTGTTAATATACGGCATTTGTTTTTCTCTTTCTGACTTACTTCACTCTATATTGACAGTCTCTAGGTCCATCCACATCTCTACAAATGACCAAATTTCATTCCTTCTTATCTGCCCCTAACTATTGTGATTTGGGTAGTTTGAGCAGGGACCCAGGAATCTATTTCTAAATAAATGCTGAAACTGATTCCAATTCACAGTAGGAGTTAAAAGCAAGAGGACCCCCTTGAAATATCCTTTGACTCCCACCTCCACCTCAAGTCCTAGTGAGAAGTGTGGAAAAGTTACCACCCTGGTATGAGTTGGAGGGCTCTGTATCTTTCAAACAAGGGTTTTCCCTAAGATCAGATCAGATCAGATCAGTTGCTCAGTTGTGTCCGACTCTTCGCGACCCCATGAATCCCAGCACACCAGGCCTCCCTATCCATCACCAACTCCCAGAGTTCACTCAGACTCACGTCCATCGACTCAGTGATGCCATCCAGCCACCTCATCCTCTATCATCCCCTTCTCCTCTTGCTCCCAATCCCTCCCAGCATCGGAGTCTTTTCCAATGAGTCAACTCTTCGCATGAGGTGGCCAAAGTACTGGAGTTTCAGCTTTAGCATCATTCCTTCCAAAGAACACCCAGGGCTGATCTCCTTCAGAATGGACTGGTTGGATCTCCTTGCAGTCCAAGGAACTCTCAAGAGTCTTCTCCAACCCCACAGTTCAAAAGCATCAATTCTTTGGCGCTCAGCCTTCTTCACAGTCCAACTCTCACATCCATACATGACCACAGGAAAAACCATAGCCTTGACTAGACGGACCTTTGTTGGCAAAGTAATGTCTCTGCTTTTGAATATGCTATCTAGGTTGGTCATAACTTTCCTTCCAAGGAGTAAGCGTCTTTTAACTTCATGGCTGCAGTCACTATCTGCAGTGATTTTGGAGCCCAGAAAAATAGTCTGACACTGTTTCCACTGTTTCCCCATCTATTTGCCATGCAGTGATGGGACCGGATGCCATGATCTTCATTTTCTGAATGTTGAGCTTTAAGCCAACTTTTTCACTCTCCACTTTCACTTTCATCAAGAGGCTTTTGAGTTCCTCTTCACTTTCTGCCATAAGGGTGGTGTCATCTGCATATCTGAGGTTATTGATATTTCTCCCAGCAATCTTGATTCCAGTTTGTGTTTCTTCCAGCCCAGCGTTTCTCATGATGTACTCTGCATAGAAGTTAAATAAACAGGGTGACAATATATAGCCTTGACATACTCCTTTTCCTATTTGGAATCAGTCTGTGGTTCCATGTCCAGTTCGAACTGTTGCTTCCTGACCTGCATACAAATTTCTCAAGAGGCAGATCAGGTGGTCTGGTATTCCCATCTCTTTCAGAATTTTCCACAGTTTATTGTGATCCACACAGTCAAAGGCTTTGGCATAGTCAATAAAGCAGAAATAGATGTTTTTCTGGAACTCTCTTGCTTTTTCCATGATCCAGTGGATGTTGGCAATTTGATCTCTGGTTCCTCTGTCTTTTCTAAAACCAGCTTGAACATCAGGAAGTTCACGGTTCACATATTGCTGAAGCCTGGCTTGGAGAATTTTTAGCATTACTTTACTAGCGTGTAAGATGAGTGCAATTGTGCGGTAGTTTGAGCATTCTTTGGCATTGCCTTTCTTTGGGATTGGAATGAAAACTGACCTTTTCCAGTCCTGTGGCCACTGCTGAGTTTTCCAAATTTGCTGGCATATTGAGTGCAGCACTTTCACAGCATCATCTTTCAGGATTTGGAATAGCTCAACTGGAATTCCATCACCTCCACTAGCTTTGTTCATAGTGATGCTTTCCAAGGCCCACTTGACTTCAAATTCCAGGATGTCTGGCTCTAGGTCAGTGACCACACCATCGTGATTATCTGGGTCATGAAGATCTTTTTTGTACAGTTCTTCTGTGTATTCTTGCCATCTCTTCTTAATATCTTCTGCTTCTCTTAGGTCCATATCATTTCTGTCCTTTATCGAGCCCATCTTTGCATGAAATGTTCCTTTGGTATCTCTGATTCTCTTGAGGAGATCCCTAGTCTTTCCCATTCTGTTGTTTTCCTCTATTTCTTTGCATTGATCGCTGAAGAAGGCTTTCTTATCTCTTCTTGCTATTCTTTGGAACTCTGCATTCAGATGTTTATATCTTTCCTTTTCTCCTTTGCTTTTCGCTTCTCTTCTTTTCACAGCTATTTGTAAGGCCTCCCCAGACAGCCATTTTGCTTTTTTGTGTTTCTTTTCTATGGGAATGGTCGTGATCCCTGTCTCTTGTACAATGTCACGAACCTCATTCCATAGTTCATCAGGCACTCTATCTATCAGACCTAGGCCCTTAAATCTATTTCTCACTTCCACTGTATAATCATAAGGGATTTGATTTAGGTCATACCTGAATGGTCTAGTGGTTTTCCCTACTTTCTTAAATTTAAGTCTGAATTTGGCAATAAGGAGTTCATGGTCTGAGCCACAGTTAGCTCCTGTTCTTGTTTTTGCTGACTAAGCCTGTGAGAATTCAGGTTTAATTATTCTTTAGCTCTAAGAGACTAAGATTCTCCAGTTCTGTGATTTTTGCCCAGAGGTCTGGCTCAGCAGGGGATGGAGGTACACCCTGCAGTTTCCTGCTAAGAGGTAAAGAGAAGGCAGGCAGAACAGGCTTGGGGCAGTGAAAATGGCCTTACCAATCTGTTATACCATTTGATGAACATCTAGCTAACATAGCATAAGTATTTAATAAATACTTGTAGAGTGAATAAAATATTTGTCAGAGTTACAAGTGTTGGAAACCCAGTTGAAATTTGCGGAGATAAAGAAGGGAAGGATACGGAGTGTCCCTTGTGAATGAGGTGCGGCTGGGCCTCAGGAAGCACAGCAGCCAGGGTCTCAGATAGTTCCAGGTCTTCCTGTCACCCATCTTGCCCTCTTTCAGCATGTCAGCATCATTCCACCCAAGAAAATCATGCTTTCCCCTATATAGCATGAAAAATGACAACCTACTTCTACCAAGCCTCACATCTAACAACTCCTGCTCTCACCAAAGACCTAGGATTTCCTTCCTCTTATTCCAATTTGAAAAATCCCAAAGACGCCCTCCAACTGGCCCAGCTGAATCAGGGATGCACCTCTGACCAAGTGGGTAAGATTACATAGCACATACCCTGTTCCTAGAGAAAAGGAAAGGTCCATATAGTCAAAGCTATGGTTTTTCCAGTAGTCATGTATGGATATGAAAGTTGGACTATAAAGAAGGTTGAGTGCTGAAGAATTGAGGCTTTTAAACTGTGGTGTTGGAGAAGACTCTTGAGAGTCCCTTGGACTGCAAGATCAAACCAGTCAATCCCTAAAGGAAATCAATTCTGAATATTCATTGGAAGGACTGGTGCTGAAGCTGAAGTTCCAAAACTTCAGCCACCTGATGCGAACAGCCAGCTCACTGGGAAAGACCCTAAGGCTGGGAAAGATTGAAGGCAAAAGGAGAAGGGGTGGCAGAGGATAAAATGGTTGGATATCATCACAGACTCAATAGATATGAACTTGAGCAAATTCCAGAAAATACTGGAGGACAGAGGAGCCTGGCATGCTGCAGTCCATGGAGTTGCAAAGAGTCAGACATAACTTGGACACTGAACAACAAAAATGAATCAGGCAGTTACTTCTTTTGGTGACTATTATAAAAAAAATTTTTTATTTGAGTGTTTTCCATTGTAAAGCATAGTAGAGTCAACTTTCCATTTTCACATTATATTGTTTGGTCCTCAAAAGAGCCCTGATTTGGGATGGTAAAAGGAGCATTCTTTACTGTCTGACAGAAGAAGAAAAAAAAAAAAAAAAAACTGAGGCTCAAAGAGGTTAAGCAAGGCCCAAGTTAGGTTCAAGGGCTGGGACTAGACCACATGCCTTCTGACTCCTGGTCACATATTTGATGAGCAAAAAAAAAGATAAACATACAACAACAGTAATCACTGCCATTTATAAGTGCCAAGCCCTTTACATCAATTATTACATTAAATTCCAACTACCCTATAAGTATTATTTCCATTCTCATTTTATAGATAAGAAATTTGAAACATAGAGTGTTTCTGTGGCTTGCTAAAAATTAGCTCAGAAAGGACAAAGCCAGGATTGGATCTGTGATGCTTCCAATGTGAAAACCTGAGCCCCTTCTCCTGCCACATGCTGCTAAAAGAACATATTATCAGTGTCAGGTAATTTTGGAAATGCCAGAAAGTTCCTCAGCTTAAAACCCTCACCCCCATTTGCCAATTACAAAAGTTCAGCATTCCTACTTATATAGCACAGAAAACTATATTCGGTACCCTATGATAAACCATAAAGGAAAAGAATAATTTTTTAAAATGTATATATATATATATGTATAACTGAATCACCTCACTCTGCAGCAGAAATTATAAATCAATCATACTTCAATGAAATAAAAAGTTGAAATTGAAGAAAAGTAAACAAATATTCAGCATTCCTTCCAATTAATGTTTATAATTCTTTGAGCCCAAGTCTGTTCTGCTGCTGCCGCTGCTGCTAAGTCACTTCAGTCGTGTCCGCCTCTGTGTGACCCTATGGACAGCAGCCCACCAGGCCCCTCTGTCAAAGGGATTCTCTAGGCAAGGATACTGGAGTGGGTTGCCATTTCCTTCTCCAAGTCTGCTCCTGTCCAGGAGCATATATGCCAGAAAGAGGAGCAATCATCCTAAGCCAATGATTATGCAAGTACGGTCCCTGGACCCGCATCACCTGGGAGCTTGTTAGAAAAGCACATTCCGGGACCCCACCCCAGACCTACCTTAACGGGTTGAGTTGTGTCCTCCTCAAATTCACATGCTGAAGCCCTAACTCTTCAGCACGTAGAATGTGACTATATTTGGAGATGGGCTTCCCAGGTAAAGAACCTGTGGTAAAGAACCTGTCTGCCAGTGCAGGAGATGTCAGGGACGCAGGTTCCATCCCTGGATCGGGAAGATCCCCTGGAGGAGGGCATGGCAGCCTACTCCAGTATTCTTGCCTGGAGAATCCCATGGACAGAGGAGCCTGGTGGGCTACAGTCCATGAGGTCACAAAGAATCGGACACTGAAGCAATTTAGCACACACACACATATATGGAAATAGGGTCTTTAAAACAGTAATTAAGGTTAAGTGAAGTCATTGGAGCGGCCCCTGATCTCATATGCCTGGTGTCCTTGTAAGAAGAAGAGATTAGGGCACAGACTCACACAAGGGAGGAGCACATGAGGACACCAGAGGAAGACGGCCATCTATGAACCAAGGAGAGAGGCCCTCAGAAGAAACCAACCCTGTAAACATCTTGATCTCAGGCTTCTAGCCTCCAAAAAAGTAAGAAAATAAATTTCTCTTGCTTAAGCTCCCCTGGCTTGTGGTGGTTTCTTATGGCAGTGCCAGCTAACTAATACACTAACTAAATCAGAAATTCTGAGGCCTAGCAGTTTGAGTTTTAACAAGCCCTCTAGGTGATTCCAATGCACGCTCAGTGTGAGAACCACTTCTCTAAGCCGTAATCAGACATGTATACCTCTCTGTTGCTAGGATGTATGAATACAAGCCTGGACTTCAGCTGTGGTTCTAGCCTGGTGGGGGCAGCCTGTCTGAGAGAATGCAGTCAGATGCAAAGAGAAGCAAACATGAAACTTGGAAAGGGAGAGAGAGAGAGAGAGAGAGCAACAGGGAGCAGAGATGGAAGAAATAGATGACAGTGTTCAAGTTCATAGGAGGCCACTCTGGGATACCCCTGACCAGCTCACTCCGAAGTTTTGACACTTAAAAGACATCTTTGTCAGTTTCACGTCTGTAAATAGAGTATATGCTCCCAACAGATAGGCCCTGGTTCATTTCCCCTACATTCTCCACAGCTCTGAGCAACAGGATCATAGAATTACAGATGTCTTCCAAGTAACTGTTGCCTGGTGAACCCTCACAAAACCACTCCTCCTTGCCATCCTTGAGGCCGTGGCTGAGTGTTGGCCTCATCGACTCCTGCCTAAAACCCTACAACAGCCCCTAACTGGTCTTCTACATTCAATCTCTCCTCCTCACCCTCCCACATCCTTCTACCTTGCAGTGGAGGGACCCAATTAATCCCTGGCACTCTGTGACCATGCTGCTGCCCTGATGACCCCCCTTTCCAATAGCTCCCCACAGTCTTCTGATCCTTCAGGAGCTGTTTCATTAACTCCTCCCCCAAGTCCTAACCATTGACCCTTGCTCATATGGGTGGGTTCACCTCTTAGCCCCCAGCACCTGGGACAGAAACCAGCTAGCTAGCCCCCAAATCCATTTTGCCTTCCTTCTGGGAACACATCTAGACTGTATTACCCAAACTCTCTTGCAGCTCACCATATCTATGTGTCTAGCCAATGAAATGTAAGAGGAAGTGATGTGCGTCACTTCCAAACTTGGCCCATAAAACTTCCTGCATGGGAACTTGCCTGGTGGTCTAGTGTTAAGTATCTGCCTTGCAGTGGAAGGTGCTCGGGTTCTATCCCTGATTAGGGAACCAAGATTTCACATACTGAGGAGCAACTAGAGAGTCTGTGAGCTGCAACAAAAGATCCTACATACCGCCACTAAGACCTGACATAGCCGATATACAAATATTTTTAATAACACCTGCATGACCCTCTATACTCTTTTCCCCCATCTACCAGCTGGAGGTCAACACCCAGGGTGACCTTGGCAGATGCAGGGAAGGTTGTAGAGCCTGGATTAATACTGGTGAGGTTCAGAGTACCCCTCCTCCCCCACTGTCCCTAACTGAACTTTACATGAGCAAGAAATTAACACCTATTATGTTAAGCTATTGACTTTTTAGAGTTTTGTCTGTTATAGCATCTGGTGTTAAGCAGAAACCATGGCCTGGATCATTGCAGACTTGTTTGGGGCCCCAAAAGAGACTTGCTGTGTCTCTCTGTTCACGCTGCTTCATCATCCTATCCAATCCCATCCACTCTTCAAGTCTAGCTCTGGTCTCCCCTCCTCCACAGTGACTTCCCTCACCCCTCTATGCCCCATACCCCAGGTTCAGTGGATCCTCCTCTCTTTGCACCATGGACTCGCTAACATTTATTGAGCACTCACTATGTGCAAGGCTCTGTGCTTAGGCTTTATAATCATTAACTTTTTGAATCCTCATCACCATGACAAGTGGATGCAACCATTCTCCCCATTTTAGAGATGAAGCTTGGAGGACTAAGTGACTTGCCCAAGATCACACAGCTAGTAAGTGGCAAAGTTAGGATTTCAACTCATGAAGATTGGCTCCAGAGGCCCCACTTTTTTTTCTTAACTTTACATGGTGACACAATACTGCCTCTCCATACCCCCATTATTTTTCTCACATCTGGTAATACTGTCTCCTATGATGATATTTGTAAGTGCAAATTAAATATAATGTGATCCTTTAATTAGAGGGCACAGTGTACACTGAGCAAATCGTGGTTGGTTATAACACAGTGGAGAGGAAGAGTCTGCTACAGGGGAATCAGTGGGGGTGGGGGAGTGGAGGGGATTGGGGGACTACAGTCCTGATGTCTCTAGGATGCTTCCTTAGAGGGGCTTGGCCCTTTGTTTCTCTGGCAGTGAACAGTCAAAGCAAAGGAAGGAGAGAGGAATCTGTCCTAGGACAATATCGCAGTGATAGAAAAAGAAAGGCTGTTCATGTTAAGCAAAAGGGTGGGGATGTCTAAGGATGGATTTGCTCTGTGATGTTCAGGTTTTACAGCCATACACTTATAGCTGTAAAAGCACCTTTATTATTGACGTTCCTAAAGGAAAAATAACTTTGGAATGGCAAGTCTGAAACTGCCTAGCCCTTAACCTCTTTCTCCCCATTGAGGCAATTGTCTCTATGATTTCACTTTTTATAACATAGGATTTTTCAGATGCAACCTCTGCATCCTAATAGAACACAGCACACCACTGGTGTCTGTTGGGATGTCAGTTCCCACAGCAGAGTGCCCTGAGGGCAAGACCAGGTCAGCTCCATTGCTGGGACCTTAGCATCTGGCACAGAGTCTGGCATGGTCTCTGCCACCACCACCATCCTTCCTGAGATCCCAATCTTCCTCTCTCTTCTCTGTCATACCTTTTGGCAAACAAAGCGTCACTAGCTGGTCTGACCCACCTGCTCTATCTCCTGCACTCCTATCTACTGTTACTGCAAACCACAGTGCCCAGAGCCCATCAGCATGTGAAACCCCAGCACATGCCAGCACACACTGCACCACCACTATTATAAAACTCACAGTAGCCCAAATAGACCTGGGTTCAAACCCCAGCTCTACTACTTCATAGCTCAAAGATTTGCAGCCTCTCCAAGCCTCAGCTTCTACATCTGTAAAATGGAGACAAAAAAATACCTAGTGCTCAGGGTTGTTGTGAAGATTCAGTTCAGTTCAGTCGCTCAGTCGTGTCCGACTCTTTGTGACCCCATGGACTGCAGCACGCGACGGCAGCTGTCCATCACCAACTCCCAGAGCTTGCTCAAACTCAGGTACATCGAGTCAGTGATGCCATCCAACCATCTCCTCCTCTGTCGTCCCCTTCTTCCCCTGCCCTCAATCTTTCCCAGCATCAGGGTCTTTTCAAATGAATCAATTCTTCACATCAGGTGCCCAAAGTATTGGAGCTTCAGCTTCAGCATCAGTCCTTCCAATGAATATTCATGATTGATTTCCTTTAGGATTGACTGGTTGGATCTCTTTGCAGTCCAAGGGACTCTCAAGAGTCTTCTCCAACACCACAGTTTAAAAGCATCAATTCTTCAGCGCTCAGCTTTCTTTATAGTCCAACTCTCACATCCATAAATGACTATTGGAAAAACCATAGCTTTGACTAGATGGACTTTTGTTGGCAAAGAAATGTCTTTGCTCTTTAATATGCTATCTAGGTTGGTCATAGCTTTTCTTCCAAGGAGCAAGCATCTTTTAATTTCATGGTTGCAGTCACCATCTACAGTGATTTTAGAGCCCAAGAAAATAAAATCTGTCACTGTTTCCATTGCTTCCCCATCTATTTGCCATGAAGTGATGGAACTGTATACCATGATCTTCATTTTTAGAATGTTGAGTTTTAAGTCAGCTTTTTCACTCTCCTCCTTCACTTTCATCAAGAGGCTCTTTAGTTCCTCTTTACTTTCAGCCATAATGGAGGTGTCATCTGCATATGTGAGGTTATTGATATTTCTCCCGGCAATCTTGATTCCAGCTTGTGCTTCATCCTGCCTGGTGTTTCACATGATGTACTCTGCATATAAGTTAAATAAGCAGGGTGACAATATACAGCCTTGACGTACTCCTTTCCCAATTTGGAACCAGTCTGTTGTTCCATGTCTGGTTCTAACTGTTGCTTCTTGATCTGCATATAGATTTCTCAGGAGGCAGGTAGGGTGGTCAGGTATTCCATCTCTTTAAGAATTTTCCACAGTTTATTGTGATCCACATAATCAAAGGCTTTAGTGTAGTCAATGAAGAAGTAGATGTTTTTCTGGAATTCTCTTGCTTTTTCTACTCTCCAACGGATATTGGCAATTTGATCTCTGGTTTGTCTGCCTTTTCTAAATCCAGCTTGAACATCTGGAAATTCTCAGTTTATATACTGTTGAAGCCTAGCTTGGAGAATTTTAAGCATTACTTTGCTAACGTGTGAGATGAGTGCAATTCTGTGGTAGTTTGAACATTCTTTGGCATTCCCTTTCTTTGGGATTGGAATGAAAATAGACCCTTTCCAGTCCTGTGGCCACTGCTGAGTTTTCAAAAATTGCTGGCATATTGAGTGCAGCACTTTCACAGCATCATCTTTTAGGATTTGAAATAGCTCAGCTGGAATCCCATCACTTCCACTTTGTTCGTAGTGATGCTTCCTAAGGCCCACTTGACTTCACACTCCAGGATGCCTGGCTCTAGGTGAAAGACCACATCATCATGGTTATCTGGGTCATTAAAATCTTTTTTGTATAGGTCTTCTGTATATTAAATAATATATAGAGTCTGGCATAACACTTAACACAGAGACATCAAATGAATGGTTAAGTAGCACTGCTTCTTCTGCACAAAAGTCCTGAGACAGCAGCAGAGATGGTCCTAGTATTCATTTTCAAAAGAGGAAACTGAGGCACAATAGCCTAGGTGACAGGCTTCGGATCACACATTCTACAGATCCTACTTCCTCCTTTCCTGCTTCAGCATCCCATGAGCAACGCCAGAAATCCCCACTCCAGCAAGGCAAATGGGAGGGCAAGTAGCATTTATGGTGGCTGAGGGTCTGGATGGGCCAGCTAGATCTACACACTGGCCCTATGAGCTGGACCTGCCCTTTGCCCCAATCTCTCTCAAAAAGCCCAGACCCACAGGAGCCATGGGATAGTGACCTCCTGTTCTGGCACTAACAGTCCTAAACCAAGAGGTGGGAGCAGGAGATTCTACCTTCTACTCCACAAGTTAGGAGTTGTGTGAATTTAGGAAAGTCACTGCTCCTCTCTGAGCCTCCCTTTCCTCAGCCCTCCCTGGGAGTAATAATACCTGCTTTTATAAGTTATTCAAAGACCCAGTGAACTGTTGCATGTAAAGTACCTAACACAGGACACAAGACCTGATCTACACAGGTGTGCTGTGTAAGGAGAAGCTGTTTGACAGTGATGGTGGTGATGGTCATGATACTGCTCTCAGCGGAACGGGACCAAGGCCTCAGTGAGATTTGTCCCCCCACCCCCCACCCAGTAAGCACTAAACGTGCTTATTCTGATTGGTCAGGGGATGCTATTAGAAACCAGGGTGAGTCCAAGTGCCACTGGATATTCCTGTGCCCAAACCCTGCCCTCCCTTCCCTATCTCCTTCAAGTCCTCGAGTGAAGAAAGAACCCAGACAATAAATAGAAAAGGAATGGTTTGGTTACACTGATTTTTAAATGTAGTCTTGACCCCAAACCCAATTCTGAGAGCTGACTAGGCCATGGGAAATCTCTTTCACCTGAATGAGCTGGGACAGAACCAAGGCAGGCCCCCAACTGATTATTCTAGCCCATGACTGAGCCCAAATCTTGGCAAACAACCCCCTCTGTACCTAGGTAAATGCAAGAGGAGACCAGGGCAGAGGAGAGAGGCTGCCTGATGCTCTGAGTAGTGTGGGTGCCCTGGGGGAGAAAGCGAGCTGAGAGGGAACCAGGGAAGTCCAAGGTCAAGAGATGGAGCAGGGCTGCAGCAGAGAAGAAAGTGAAGTCACATTCATGAGCTGTCCTTGATCACCTTTGAAACTTCCAAAACTACCCCAACCCAGAAAGAACCCCACAGATCAGCAGTCCTCTAAAGTCTGAACTCCACCAGAGTCTCTGGGGGTCCAGTCCTTTTCAACTGGTGTGACACCCCAGAAGATGAGCCCACATTTCATCTCTTGCTGGCCCCAGGTCTCTGCTCCAGCCAGGCCATCCCCTTGCTGGATAGGCAGCAGTAAGAACTGGTCCCAAGGATGCACAGTTTCTGTGCATTGAAATCTGGCCCAAATCCTTTAGCTTTATGTTTTCAGCCCACATCTCTCCTTCTCCTCAGCCTCAGGCCCAATGTGCCTCTACTTTGATCATCCACAGCCCCATTTTCCCAAGCCCACTCCAAGTCATGCTGGTTCCAGCCTTCCCTGTCTACATCAGCACCCCACCACCCGCTTTGAGCTCCCACAGCCCATTCTCCCTGCTTCCTCATTTGCTATATTGGCCATTTAAAAAAAAAAAAAAACCTTAACAGAAAGCACCTTGTATCATCAACAGATGTTTAGCCCCTATTTTATGTTAGAGGTTTGGGGAACACAAAGACAAAAGGACATGGTCTCTGACCTCAAGGAGCTCCTGGACCGGGGTGGACAGCACTCCTAACTAGAATCCATGACGGTATGGTGAAAGGATAAGAGAGAGACAAGCCTTGTGTAGTGGAGTTCAGAAGAGGGAAAGATGTGGGCATGTTTCTTGATGTGTGCTCAGTCGCTTCAGTCGTGTCCGACTTTTTGCAACTCTATGGACTGCAGCCCACTAGGCTCCTCTGTCCATGGGATTCTCCAGGCAAGAATAGTGAATAGGGTTGCCATGGCCTCCTCCTTGGGACCTTCCTGACCCAGGGATTGAACCCTCATCTCCTGTGTCTTCCGCACGGCAGGCAGATTCTTTACCCACTGAGCCACCGGGGAAGCCCCAAGACTTCTTAGGAGAAGCTGCATACCAGTAACATCATCAGAAATGAATGGATTCCAGAAGGCAGATAGAATAGAGACGGTATTCAAGGCTGAAGTATACTCAAGTATACTGAAGTACACTTGAAGTATATTCAAGGCAAAAACTTGGAGTGTGAAATTGCCTCCTTGAGGACAGCAAGTATTTCCATTTGCCTAGAATGTACATGTAAAATTACATGTACTAGTAACCATGTAGAATATTTCGCTGATTGAATCAGTCTTTGCTGAAAGAGCCTTGACTGGAGGAATGATACATTTGTTCCTAGACGTGTTGAGGGAAAGAAAGAAAAAATAGGGCCTTTGAAAGATTTTCAGGAGGAACAAACATGACATGATCAAAATGTCATCACAGAAATATTAAGCTGGCAGTGTGAGAAGGATGTATTAAGATGAGAAGAAACTGGGTACAGATATATGAAATACCATTTCATATTCATTACATGGGTGAAAACAGAATATTTGATAACGTCAAGTGTTGGGGAAAATGTGAATCCATGGAAATTCTCAGATGCTAGTGATGGAAGTGTTAATTGTTACAACTATTTTGGGAAACAATATTAATTTATATAGCTTGAATATTTGTCTATGTTCATATGCAACCCCTATGACTCAGCAGTTTCACTTAGACCAATATTCCTTGCTGCTGCTGCTAAGTCACTTCAGTCATGTCCGACTCTGCAACCCCAGAGACGGCAGCCCACCAGGCTCCTCTGTCCCTGGGATTCTCCAGGCAAGAACACTGGAGTGGGTTGCCATTTCCTTCTCTGATGCAGGCAAGTGCATCAGAGTAAAGTCGCAGCAGTTTTAAGTGTGGTTCAGGGACCCTGAGACTTTTTCAGGGGAATCCATAAGGTCAAAAACACTTTTGTAATATATTTGAAAGGCATTATTTGACTTTTTCTCTCTTGTCTCACAAAAATACAGAGGAGTTTTATAGAAGCTGTGTAACATAAGATAGCTCAACAGACTGAACATGGAAGTAGATATGAGAATCTGCTATCATCTATTAATCCAGACACTAAAGACATTTGCAAAAATTTAATAATGCCACTCCTTCTACTTAATTTGTCTTAGTAAATGTAGTGATTTTTCACTTAAAATATATGATTTATATTAACATATCATGAGTTTGTTATTGCCATTTTTAAATGAATTAATAAATAATATAGTTATATTTTTCTGTTTTAATTTCTAGTATAGAAAAATCTATAGATATAATGCATGTAAACAAAAGTTCTCTGGAATATTGAAACGAAAATGTTTGATAACCACTGCCCTAGACAAATTCTTGCACATGTGTACCAGAGATATGAACAAGAATACCTGTAACAGCATTATCTTAGCAAACTATTTGTAGTACTAAAAACTGGAGACAACTCAAATGTCCACAAACAAGAGAATGGATAAAATTATTACAGTATAGTCACACTACTTTAGTGGGCTATCATACAGCAATGAAAACAAATGAACTACAGCTTAAAAAACCAACAGGATATTTCTCAGATTTGTTTTGAATTACATTAGGCAAAATCAAGGCAGAAAATAGAAGAACATTCTTCACAATATCATTCTTACAAAGCTCAAAAAAGCTATAAAATAGGTATGTATATTTAAGGACACAAACATAAGAGATAAATTTTTTTTTAAGCAAGAGAATGATAAATACACAATCCACCCTCTCAGATGGAAGCTGAAAGCTGCGATAAAGAAGGGAGAACTACACAATGAACTGCTGTTGATAAGCTTCCGATTATTAAAGTGGGTGGTGACTGATGAGTAGCCCTTTTATGATGATGCTTCATAATTATATATATGGTATATATTTTTTTGTATGTATCAAATAGGTGAACTGTGAACTTCCAGATGTTCAAGCTGGTTTTAGAAAAGGTAGAGGAACCAGAGATCAAATTGCCAACATCCGCTGGATCATGGAAAAAGCAAGAGAGTTCCAGAAAAACATCTATTTCTGCTTTAATGACTATGCCAAAGCCTTTGACTGTGTGGATCACAATACACTGTGGCAAATTCTTCAAGAGATGGGAATACCAGATCACCTGACCTGCCTCTTGAGAAACCTATATGCAGGTCAGGAAGCAACAGTTAGAACTGGACATGGAACAACAGACTGGTTCCAAATAGGAAAAGGAGTACGTCAAGGCTGTATATTGTCACCCTGCTTATTTAACTTCTATGCAGAATATATCATGAGAAACGCTGGGCTGGAAGAAACACAAGCTGGAATCAAGATTGCTGGGAGAAATATCAATAACCTCAGATATGCAGATGACACCACCCTTATGGCAGAAAGTGAAGAGGAACTCAAAAGCCTCTTGATGAAAGTGAAAGTGGAGAATGAAAAAGTTGGCTTAAAGCTCAACATTCAGAAAATGAAGATCATGGCATCTGGTCCCATCACTTCATGGGAAATAGATGGGGAAACAGTGGAAACAGTGTCAGACTTTATTTTTCTGGGCTCTAAAATCACTGTAGATGGTGACTGCAGCCATGAAATTAAAAGACGCTTACTTCTTGGAAGAAAAGTTATGATCAACCTAGATAGCATATTAAAAAGCAGAGACATTACTTTGCCAACAAAGGTCCGTCTAGTCAAGGCTATGGTTTTTCCAGTAGTCATGTATGGATGTGAGAGTTGGACTGTGAAGAAAGATGAGTGCAGAAGAATTGATGCTTTTGAACTGTGGGGTTGGAGAAGACTCTTGAGAGTCCCTTGGACTGCAAGGAGATCCAACCAGTCCATTCTGAAGGAGATCAGCCCTGGGTGTTCTTTGGGAGGAATGATGCTAAAGCTGAAACTCCAGTACTTTGGCCACCCCATGCGAAGAGTTGAATCATTGGAAAAGACTCTGATGCTGGGAAGGATTGGGGGCAGGAGGAAAAGGGGATGACAGAGGATGAGATGGCTGGATGGCATCACCGACTCAATGGATGTGAGTCTGAGTGAACTCCGGGAGACAGTGATGGACAGGGAGGCCTGGCGTGCTGCGAATCATGGGGTCGCAAAGAGTCAAACACGACTGAGAGACTGAACTGAACTGATGTATCAAATATAATATGAAAAAATACTCCTAGTATTCAGACTCCAGTTTCTAAATACCATTTCCCACTAAAAAGAAAGGGAGACAATTGGTAAGTAGCATTTTAAACTAGGAGCTAAATTAGTTTAAACTACCTAAACTCCCTTTTGCCCCAAGCCCTTGGAGAAATGGCTGATTGCAGGCCTGGGGCAGGAAATGCACAGAATGGAACACCCTGTCATTCTAGAAAGCAAGGAAGCTAGTAGGGACTACTGAGGTTATAATCAAAGGCAGTTGAGGTTCCCATTAACCAAAAGATAGGACCATATGAGCATTAATAAAGACAAAAACTGAAATGGATTGAAAAACATCCCTTTTATTTAAATCCATGAGTTCATTAGGATACAATATCATCTCATTCGTCACCTTTGGATAATGCTAGGAAACCAACCTGTTATTTTTTAAATTGAAAATAAATGATAAGAATCAAGCATTTTTCCTGCTTTTCCTATATGAACTGCACCTCAGGGTATCCAAATAGTTTATGAGAGGATGTTACTCCTTAAACAACTCCAGCTAAAGAACAAAGGAAAAAGTGATCCTGTGGTGGTTATCATTCCCCTTGAGGCTATGAATGCCTAGATGGCTAGCACATCACTTAGCAATCCTCTTATCCAACTGTGCCCCCAGACTGCCCACACTCAAACTGAAACACCTCATTGGTCAACTTCCCTGAATTTACTTCATCAAGTTAGAAAGGTCCTACCAGAGGCACTCATGATTCAGGATTCTCTTCCTTTGGCAGATCCCTACTTTCCTCCATAGTAGTGAGTAGGAATGAGGCTATAATCAGGAACCTCTCCTCAATTCTTAAAGATATTGCAAAATTCACGCTAAAGCAATAGCTGTCAGACAAAATTCCTAAGCCTCTTTGGCCAAAGTTGTTCTTGATAATAGGATGCTGCTGCTGCTGCTGCTAAGTCGCTTCAGTCATGTCCAACTCTGTGCGACCCCATAGATGGCAGTCCACCAGGCTCCCCCGTCCCTGGGATTCTCCAGGCAAGAACACTGGAGTGGGTTGCCATTTCCTTCTCCAATGCAGGAAAGTGAAAAGTGAAAGTGAAGTCGCTCAGTCATGCCCTACTCTTAGCGACCCCATGGACTGCAGCCTACCAGGCTCCTCCGTCCATGGGATTTTCCAGGCAAGAGTACTGGAGTGGGGTGCCATTGCCTTCTCCGTGATAATAGGAGAGTCCTTGATTAATCTTTCAGCTAAGCAAGGAGGTGTCTGCTGTGGCCAATACTACTTGCTGCCACTGGATTAACACTTGTGGGAAGTTGAAGTTGAGCTGCTTAAGATCACTGAACAAGTCACTTGGCCAAGAAATCAACGAGATCTTTCTTTGACTTATTTGGCATTGATATTTGGGCCTTGGGGACCATAGCTCTGAAGTGCACTCCACATATTAGAAATTATCTTGTTTATAATACTCATAATGGTCTCCCTAATGCACTGTATTCTCTCAAACTCTTTAAATGCATGTTTGCAGCCACTAATTACCAAGTAAATTATCTTCCTAGGACTGGAACATCAGAAAAGGAATGAAGAAAATGACCAAAAATGGGTTTCCCGTGTGGCACTAGTGGTAAAGAACCCATCTACCAATGCAGGAGACAGATGTGGGTTCAATCCTTGGGTCCGGAAGATCCCCTGGAGGAGGAAATGGCAACCCACTCCAGTAATCTTGCCTGGAAAATCCCAAGGACAGAAGAGCCTGGAAGCCTCAGTCTGCAGGGTCATAAAGAGTTGGACATGACAGAGACAACTTAGCGTGCACATGAATTTGAAATTATGAACTGTAAATACCACATAGATTCTGCAAAAAGATATTATAACCTGTGAACCTCATACAAAACTAGAAAAAAACTGTAAGAACTTCAGGACAGTAACAAGGAGTGATGCTAAGCCCCTAAATTTTGATCAGATCTCCATTAGGCTCTCTCAGTTGACAACATCCCAAAATGTAATCACTTATGCTAAGCCCCATGTCATCAAACCAAGACTTAATATTTAATTACTTAGTTTCAGCCTCTCCCAAGAATGAAATCTTAAACCAGTCAGTCAGGAACTACCTAGTCACAACTAGTGAGTCAATCTGCCTGATAGACCCCTGTCGACCCCTAAAGGAAGGTGACCTTGCCACAACCAGTTCGTTCCCTTCTGCCTGTAAAGTTCTTTTATTTTGTATAGGTCCTCAGAGCTCCTTTCTCTCTGCTAGATAAGATCCTGCCCAACTCATGAATTGTTGAATAAAACCAATAAGATCTTCAAAAATTATTTTAATCACAGACTATAATTATTGTGCAAATGCTGAGGAAGTAATGGATCAATGGCAGCTAATAACAAAAAGAGATGTGATGATTAGACAATTTTGTGTCTCATGGTAAAAGTTCACCCCACCTCTGAAGTATTCTTGCTCAGAATTCAAATCTGATGATGCCTCTAGATTTAACTCCTAATATGGAGAAGGCAATGGCACCCCACCCCAGTACTCTTGCCTGGAAAATCCCATGGACGGAGGGGCCTGGTGGGCTGCAGTCCATGGAGTCGCTAGGAGTCGGACACGACTGAGCGACTTCACTTTCACTTTTCATTTTCATGCATTGGAGAAGGAAATGGCAACCCACTGCAGTGTTCTTCCCTGCAGAATCCCAGGGACGGGGGAGCCTGGTGGGTTGCCGTCTATGGGGTCGCACAGAGTCGGACACAACTGAAGCGACTTGGCGGCAGCAGCAACAGCATTCAGCAAATACAGGGGACAAATGACCATATCAAAGGACACCATGGGATACAAGCAGCAAAGTCCAGATGTGGCAAACAGGATAAACAACCAAGGTTCCTCAACAAATATAGAGCTAGGGAAAAACAGGAGGAGTAACCTACAGATTAAAAAAGACTTAAAAGACACTATAACCCAATTGCAATATACAGAACTTACTTGGATTCTGAATCACATAAAATTTTAAAGAAACAAAATTATGAACTAACTCAGGAAATTTGAACACTAACTGCATATTTGATGACATTAAAGAATTCTTTATTTTTAGGTATGGTAATGATATCATGCACACTTAGCTGCTCAGTCATGCCCAGTTCTTTGTGACCCCATGGACTATAGATCACCCGGCTCCTCTGTCCATGGGATTCTCCAAGCAAGAATACTGGAATGGGTTGCCATTTCCTTCTCCAGGGGATCTTCCTGACTCAGGGATCTAATTCGGGTCTTCTGCATGGCAGGCAGATTTTTTACCATCCAAGCCACCAGGGAAGCCCCTGATGATATTATAGTTATGTATTTTTCCAATTTTTATTGTGGTAAAATATACAGAATATAAAATTCACCATCTTAACTAGTTTTAATAGTTCAGTGGAATTAAATATATTCATAATATTGTGCTACCATCCCCCATCATCCATCTCCACAACTCTCTTCATCTTGTAAAACTGAGTTCTGTACCCATCAAACACTACCTCCTCATTCTCCCCTCCCTCCAGCCCCTGGCAACCACCGTTCTACTTTCTGTCTCTATGATTCTGACTACTCTAAGTACCTCCTGTAAGTGGAATCATATGGTGTTTGTCTTTTTGTGACTAGTTTATGTTTATAGCTATGTATTTTAATGTATTCTTATATTTATAGGCCTGATGATATTTTGTCTAAGCTAGGCTTTGCTTTAAAAAGAGTCTAGGGGATTCAGACAGACTGATTTTAAGGCAACTCCATCTATTGTATGACCCTTCATCTCTGATACTTAGTTCATCTTTTTTTCCATTTGCTAACTGGGAATAATAATGGCACATATTTCAGAACAATTTTTAAAGTATTAAATTAACTCACATGCATAATGCTTAAGAGTACCTACTTATAGACAGGTATCTAATAACTGCTATTTTTCCCATTCATTAACATTATTCTTTCAATAAATGTTTTTATTGTTCATTTGAAAAGATATTTCACATACTGATTTTTTAAAAAATATATGTATTCGAGAATTGACTGGCTAGAAAGGTTAACAGTTCAGTTCAGTTGCTCACTCTTGTCTGACTCTTATGACCCCATGAACTGCAGCACGCTAGGCCTCCCTGTCCAGCACCAACTCCTGGAGCTTGCTCAAACTCATGTCCATCGAGTCAGTGATGCCATCCAAAAGTTATTTTATATATGTACACACACACACACACATATATATAAATAATCTGTGGGCACTTCCCTGGTGGTACAGTGGATTCGAATCCTCCTGCTGCTACAGGGGACACGGCTTCAATCCCTGGTCCAGGAAGATCCCGTGGAGCATGCCACAATTCCTCAGAGCAACTAAGCCCATGCTCCACAACTACTGACCCCACACTCTAGAGCCCTGAGCCACAACTACTGAGCCCACGTGCTGCCACCGAAGCCCATGCACCTAGAGCCTGCACTCCACAAGAGAGGCCGCTGCAAGGAGAGGCCTGGATACCACAAAGAGTAGCCCCCACTTGCGGCAACTGGAGAGGGCCCACGTGCAGCAATGAAGACCGAGCTCAACATAAGTAAATAAATAAATAATTTTTTTAAACAATAATAATCTGGGGGCATGGAAGTGTGAGGAGAGTGGGCAGGAGTAGATAAAACAAGGCAGCCTGTGGGTTGACGACTATGAAGCTGGGTGACGTTCACAGGGGTTCATTACTCCCTCTACTTTTGTATGAACTTGGACTTTCCATAATAAATCTTTTTGTAAAGAGCAAAGGCAAAACAAAGATATTTCCAAGCAATAGCAACAACGAAAGAAAGAGAATACGGAAGCAGGAGGGGGTTACAATCGTGCAGAGGGGAGGACAGTGATGCCATCGAGAGAGAGACACAGAGAGAGCAGGAAAAGCAGCTTGGGAGGAGCAATGATAAATAGGGTTTTGCACACATTGATTTCAAGATGCCAAACTCCCTCATTTAAGCATCCAGGCAGAATCAGTGCATCTTGGAAAGATCATTTTTAAAAAAACTCCAAAACCTAGCTGACAAGTTCCAACACAACCAGAGCTCTATCCTCTACACTGCCTATCTGGGAAAGCAATTGTTTGTCTCTGCCCTGTTTCCAGTCCATAACTCAGTTCTGTATCTGTGACAAGCAGCTTCCCAGTCCCATGGTGACCAGACATGATGCAGCATTCGGTACCTTGGAAACCATGAGAGAAGGGAGGAGACCTTGACAGGGTGGGGGCCAGGAGCGTTTCTCAGAGAAATGAATTCACCTCACCTGCCAGGGAAACTGAGGCTTGGCGAGCACAGAGCTTATCCCCAGCAGAGACACCAGCAGAACTCAGGGATCAGGGTTCTCAGCTAAGAGGGACTGGGACAAGGAGGCAAAAGGTAAGTAGCATTTTTAACTACAAATGGAGGACCTTTTTCATTCCAAGCCCACTGGTCATCCCACAGACAGCCCATCACTCCTAGCAACAGTGAAAAATTCAAGTTTACAAGAACTGAGATCTGCTGGACATCAGCAGTGGGGACTCCTCCCATCTCCCATATCTGCCCCCTCAGTTCCTGAAAAATGGAGCCTCTCCCCAAACCTCATATCACGAAGCCCCCACCATCCACCCATGCACCCAGGCAGAAGCCAAAGGACTAATCTTTATGCCATGTCCCAGTCCCTCACACCTCACAAGGATCCCCCATCCCTTCTCCATCCATTATTATTTACCGAGCACCTGCTGTGTGCCGAATACTCTTTTATGGTTGACAACATGTCAATAAACGAATCAGAAAAATCCCTTCCTTTGAGGAACTTACATTGTAGTGGAGGGAGACGAACAATAACCATAACAAGTAAGTTGATTATGCAACACATCTGAAAGTACAGTAAAAGAACAGGGTAGTGGAGGCTGGGGTTCTGGGGGGGGCAGGGAGCAGCCCGTCACTGAGAACCATCTCTGCCTCCTCACTGCCCTGAACCAGGCCTCTCTCTGTCTCCTGGACCACTGTAGCTGCCCCTTCATAGCCTTCCCTGTCCCCACCGGCCCCTTCCCATCCATCTTACAGTCAAGTTCATCTCGCTCAATCACAGATCAGATCATGTCATTCCTTACGTAAAACCTCTTATGACTGTAAATCCCTCCTTAGCATCTGCCTGCTCAGCTCATCTCCCACCACACAGCCCTGCCCTCCAACTGTGCATGCGTGCTAAGCAGTTTCTGTCGTGTCCAACTCTGTGCAACCCTATGGACTGTAGCCCCCCAGGCCCCTCTGTCTATGGGGATTCTCCACGAAAAGATACTGGAGTGGGTTGCACGCCCTCCTCCAGGGGATATTTCTGACCCAGGGATCGAATCTATGTCTCTTATATCTCCTGCATTGGCAGGCAGATTTTTTTTTTTTTTTTTTTTACCACTAGTACCACCTGGAAGCCCGTCCTCAAACCCACATCAAAGAATAGTGCACCCTGCCCATCCTGCATGGATGTCAGCCACCCCCACAGGTCCTGAGCTCTGCAACAACCACCCTCAGCCCAGCTTTCCTCACCCTGCTGATGAATCCTGCCCCAAGACAGCCTGGGAGTTCAGGATCTCCATTACCAGACAAGGCAGCAAAAAATCAAGGACCATGGCTTCTGCCTGACATTGGGTTTCCCACAAACAGACTCTCAAGTGAGGAGTTGTGTACAGAAGGCTTACTGGGGAGTCCTCTCTGGAAACACCCCTGTAACTGGGCAGAGACACAAGCTGACCCACAGTGAATTGCAACTGGTATCTCAGCAGATCCCACAGAGAGCCCTGGATCTGAGATGGCCCCTCAGAAGCATCCAAATGAGGGAAGACGGCTGGGCTCTTATACTCCCACATGGGCACAAGGCCCCTTCCTAGCCACAGTGATCCCTTGAGATGAAGCACATGTAAGGGCGAGGCAGTTCCTACAGCCAAGGACAACTTTCAGTGAGCCACCAGCAACCAACATTCCCAGCAGTTGGAGGATGGTGCGTTGACCCTGGGGAGGGGATCCAAGCAAAACACCGCAGTATCCACTACAGCCTCTGACAGACCTGAGTTTGAAACTTGCTTCTGTCACTTACAGCTGTGTGACCTCTGTGGAGATAATAACAGTCTCTGCCACTCGCTGGATGCTGGGAGTCTTAAATAAGAGAAACTGTCTGGATAAAAATGGCAGCTGAACTTTAATGCTTATCTTGTCTCTCTCTCTGCACCCCCTCCCCTAAAATGACAATAAGGAAAAGAGAAGATATAAACCCAGAGGACAGGAAGCAAAGAAAAGGAGTCATAATGGATGAGAAAGTTCAATGAATTTCTGTAAGATTGAAAGGGGTCAGAGGAGTGAGTGGTACTTATGTTGCAGAGTGATGGGACCTAAGCTCTCACACTCCACCACCGCTGAATGAGTGCTCTCAGAATAGCCACACTTGCCTTCTCTTTACATACTTTGGGAGCTGAATACCCCTGTCTGGTAGAATGTTCCTCAGAATGCCCATATAATATCTCCTGCAGTTAATTCATCTGCTTTTCCCAGAAACAATTGTTTATTCCCAAACCTGTTTATGCCAGCTATACTTGCTCTTGTAATTATGTGAGTCAATTTAATATTAATAAGCCAATAAAATATGATAGTGAAAGGGAGTTATTTTATGAAACTAAGTTGAAAGCCTTGAAAAACTCAGTGAAGGCAGATTGCTATTTAAAAACATGTTCAGATAAGTTACAGACAAGCAATTGTAACAGATTGGAAGGAAATTATATAAATCTAGAAGGAATCTGCGTTCAGATTGTTCCATAAGCTCCTGTAAGTCTGGCTGTACTATAAAGAAGCAAACCAGGATCTGGTAGACAATGCTTTAAGCACTGGGGTTTGCACAAGAAAGACCTTACAGAATTCCCATGAATAGACCCATACTCAAAGAAAAAAGAATAGGCATTTGTATGTTTGGGGTTAAAATTAAATGTTTACAATTTAATTTTTCAATGATTAAAAATTAGAAAGTATTTTATTTTTCAATGATTTCTTGCATGGAACAATTTTTGATGAACTAAATTTGTACTAGTTTCTACTGAATCACATAAGACCCGCAGAAGGTATGCCACTGAGAAGAAAGTCAATGGCTCTGCTGAACTGGGAAGGGGGCACGGAATAGAAGATGAGATTTTGAGGCCAGAAAGGGCAGAAAACAGGAGGATTAACTGAGAATCTGCCCGGTGGTCTGACCTTATTCTCTGCAGAGAATAAGGCTGAAACAGTGACCACAAGACCCATCACTATGTACCAGGATAATAGCTTTACAAACCCAACAACCCATGGGGTAATATTCTTATTAGGTCTAATTTACAATAGAAAACTGAGGCACAGGGAGATTAATTGACTTGTCCAAAGTCATACAGCTAGTAAGTGGTAGAGATGGGATTCAAACCCAGGTATTCTGGCTCCAGAATCCATGCTTTTAACCACATCCATCCTGCCTTACAGAGTAGTCCCAGAGAAAAAAACTTCCCTTGTTGATATTTATCTGTCTCCCAACCAAAAGGCCAGACCCTATCTGATCCACCTAAAGGGAAACTGGTACAACTGCCTCCACAAAAGTCAGTCAACTTCTTGGACTCTCATCCTAATTGTGTACAGAAACCTAAGATCACTAAATATCAGCAACATCTCCAACATGGGGAGGGACACAGAGTCTGAGAGAGACCACAATAAATCAAACAAACAAAACAGGTCAACTAGAGGAGACAGAGATAAGCCAGGGAACAGGAGGAGAAAATCACTAAGTAATATTCTGAGAGATAAATAAAGCAGCTATTTCAATTGTTTTATTTGGGAGAGAACAGGGAACAAATAAGAACCCTTAGAAATTAAAAATATAATAGCTGAAGTTTAAAAATTCAATAGAAGGATTAGGACATAAATTTAAGGAAATAATCTAGAGAGCAGAACAGAGAGAGAAGGACAAAGGAAATAGGAGAAAAGAGGCAAGGAAGGATCCAACTCATAGGCGCTTCAGAGAGGAAAGAGGAAGAAGGAAATTATTAAAGAAAACAGTGTTTTGTCTCCATGGAACTGAAGGACATGAGTCTCTAGATTGAAAAGGGCCACCCAGGGACTAGCCCAATGAATGAGAGTCACAAATATGTCACATGCATTCTGAAATTCCAGAATTCCAAGGATAAACAGAAAACCCTAAAAAACAGAGAGGGAGAAGAAGAGAGAGAAGTTACACATGAAATAAGGAATCAGAAAGCACAAAGATTCTGAACAGTAAATCCAGGTGCAGAAGACAATGGAGCAGAGCGTCGAGTTTCTGAAGGAGAATAATTTTCAACCTAAAATTCTATGCTTAGCTGAATTACCAATCAAGTACAAGAGTAGAATATAGATTAAGTCCACACACATGAAAATTTCCCACCCCTGCCCAATTTCTTAAGAGACAACTGGAGTTTCCCAAAGAAGGGAGTAAACAGAGCCAGACAGAGGCCCAAGAAACAGGAACATGGGAAGAAAGCTTTGGGGAAAAGAGCCCCAGCAGACAGCTGGCCAGTGCAGTTTGGGAGGGAACATCTCTGGGAGAAGGAGGCCCAAGTCAGAATGTGGAACATGACGGAGGTTTTGTTGGGGGGAAATATGGGTTGAGAGGTGTAAGGCAATTCTGATACAACATTTGCGGAAATGAAGAGCCACATTTTCTTAATAGGAAGGCTGATCACTGAGTTACCTAAATATAGTGTTCCAAATATACTGGGCAGGGGAATGGGATTGGAACACAGCTAATTCTTTATTTATTCCAACGGGCAGACAACAGGCAATGTCTGAAACTGGTAAATTGAGAAGCAGCAGTATAAGCATATTAGTTCAAAAAATATAAGTAAACATTAGAAAACAAGTTAAAAGGGCTCAAACGATTACTACCCGCGGGCAGAACTGGCAGGGTGGATTGGGTGAGCAGGTAGAGCTATTTTTTCAGTAAGAGCATCTGGCCTGGGCCTCAGATTTCCTAAAGCATTTTCACATGCAGTATCTCATCCGCTTCTTAGAAACTCCCTTGCGAGGCAGGAAACAGAGGCTCAGACAAGGGCAGTGATCTCTCAAGGTCAAAGAGCGAATGAGGCCAGACCTCCCAGAGTTTGCTCCTTGCCCCTTTCCCCCACCCACACACCGAGCTCCAGAAACCTGCTGAGGACCAGCGGGTGCACCGGATGGCTCACCCCCAGTCCCGACGCCCCAGACAGTGTCTGGGAACTACAACAGCAGGAGTGTGGGCGCGGCCGGGCTCAGCCAGCCACTGCCCCTGCGCCGCCCGCCGCGTCCACGCTGTCCTTGGAAGAACGCGCGGGGAACCGCGCGCAGTGCGGCAGCGCCCCCTGCCGGACGCCGGGCTCTCCGCTCCCAACCGGCCCCGCGCTGAGCTCCGGATAACCGGATGGATCCCCGGCGCGCGTGGCTGTCACCCGCAGGCTCCGACCCCAGCGGGGCCGACTCTGGACCATTCAGGGCCAGAGGATGAAGTATTGACAGAGAGACCCTCTCTAGAATCACAAGACGCGTCGGCCCCCGGGACCCTCTCCTTGGACGGACTGTAGGACTAGAGAGGGTGACAACCTACCCAAGGTCACACAGCACGTCCATTGTACAACTGCTACTAGGACCAACACCTCCGGTGGAACCTTCCAGAGATCCAAACCTCCCGGTTTCTAGAGCCCCTTCAAACTGGCCTCTTGGGCTTTAGGGAAGAGCCAAGGACGAAGAGATTTGGGTTCCCGCACTGTTAACACGCACCCCTGGGTGATCTTGGGCGGGACCTCCTCCTCCCGGGGGACCTCGAAGGGCGCATGACCTCCAAGGGTCCTTCGCGCACCCAGCCGAGCTGTGTTCCGCTCTTGGCAGCCGCTCATCGCTCAAGAGGCGCCAACAGCGGCTACGGCTGACCCCTGTTGGCCACGGGAAGAGTCGCTGCTCTGGAGGCTGGCGGCGAGGCGAGCCCCACTGACCGCGCCCACCCAGAGTTGGGGGGACCCCTCCCTTCCCGCGTGAGCATCAGCGGGCACTCTCACGGCGCTCACACTGAACACACGGACTCAGACACACCGCGGCTGGCGCGGGCGGTATAAGACGCTTAAACACACCTTTATAGTTGCGTGTTTTAGATGAGGGAGACCTTCACAGTGTTCCCAGGAGGGAGCCAGGTTTCCGTAAGAGCAGCACAGTGAAGTGGTTAAGAGCCTTGACTATAGAGCCCCAGCAACTGGGTTTGAGTCATACTTTGTTCTTCTCAGCTGTATGACCTCGGAAAAGTTAACAAAACTCTGTGTCTCAATCTTTGCCACCGAAAAGTGAGGATAATGCCTAATATATAACGCTTTGTGTATGTGAACTCATCTCGCTACATTGCAACTCCGTTGTGACGTGTGCTCAGTCCCTAAGTCACGTGGAACTCTTTGCAACCCCATGGACTGCAGCCCGCCAGGCTCCTCTGTCCGTGGGATTTTCCAGGCAAGAATACTGGAGTGGATTGCCATTTCCTGCTCTAAGCGTTGTGATGTAGGTACAGTTATTATCCCCATTTAACAGTAAGGCACAGAAAGGGCTTCCCAGGTGGTTCAGTGGTGAAGAATCCATCTGCCAATGTAGGAGATGCAAGAGATGCGGGCTCGATCCCTGAGTGGGGAAGATCTCCTGGAGGAGGAAATGGCAACCCATTCCAGTATTCTTGCCTGGAAAATTCCACAGACAGAGGACAAAGAGTCGGACATGACTGAGCACACACTCACACACAGAGAGAAAGAAAGGCTAAGTAACTTAACCAATAAGTGGTAGAGTCAGGACAGGAATCCGGGTAACCTAGCTCCAGGATTACTGCTCTTAATCATCATACCAGGATGATAATAGTACACACTTTATGTGATTGTTGTGAAGATTTCATGAACGGATATGTGTAAAGTGCTCCAAACAGTACCTGGCAGGAAGTCTTGGTTCAGTGTTACTATGACTGTTCACTCAACACCTACTGTGTGCCAGACACTATACTAGGCACCTCGGAGCCACTGCCCTGGTGAAGCTGCCAGCCCAGGAAACAGACAGTGAACAGGCCTGAAGAACATGCGGGTGCCCTCAAAGTCAGGATCCCTGGCCCGAGGGTAGCCAGACCCATCTGTCCAGTGACCGAGAGTTGATTGAGAGAAGTCCAGTACAGAGAGGTCTCAGAGTAGAAAACAAGCACCTCAAGCTAGGCTGAGGAAGGCACTCAAGCAGAGTGGCTTCTCCACTGAGGTATTTGCTGAGCAGAGGTGAGCCAGTGTAAGGGTGACAGCCCTGTGGCAGCCGTGGTGTCCATTCTCACCTGCTGCTGCTGCTGCTAAGTCGCTTCAGTCGTGTCTGACTCTGTGCGACCCCATAGACGGCAGCCCACCAGGCTCCCCCGTCCCTGGGATTCTCCAGGCATGAACACTGGAGTGGGTTGCCATTTCCTTCTCCAATGCATGAAAGTGAAAAGTGAAAGTGAAGTCGCTCAGTCGTGTCCAACTCTTCGCAACCCCATGGACTGCAGCCTACCAGGCTCCTCCGTCCATGGGATTTTCCAGGCAAGAGTACTGGAGTGGGTGCCATTGCCACCCGTACCTGGAAGGCCTCAAGTCCCCTGCTACAGCTGGGAATTACCTGCAGGTTGGTCTGGACGGGCTTCCCTGGTAGCTTAGCTGGTAAAGAATCTGCCTGCAATGCGGGTAAGCCTGGGTTCCATCCCTGGGTTGGGAAGATCCCCTGAAGAATGGAACAGCTACCCACTCCAGTATTCTGGCCTGGAGAATCCCATGGACTGTATAGTCCATGAGGTCACAAACAGTTGGACACAACTGAGCGACTTTCACTTCACTTGTCTGGGTGCACGGGTTATTTTGTTTTTAAAAACATCACCCCCATAGCCCAGGGGAAATATTTGCTGTGCAAGAGCTGGGGTCCCAGCTTGAAGCCTGAAGGAGGGGAACTCTAAATGACTCCTTGGGATGTAAACATCTCACCCCTATCAGAGGTGATAGAGAGGCTGGAAGGCCCCAGCAGGAGCTTGTGTATGGGGAGGGTGATGGGACAGGCTGACTTTCCTGGTTCTTCCACTGGTAAATAAGATTGCTCTTTCAAAATGTCCTTGTTGATGCCTTTTGGGGGCTAAAGGGACAACCACCCCTCTCCCCAAGGGGCAACCAGTTTAATCAGATTGCTTATCTTATGGCTCCCAGTTGCAGCCTGAGCTTATAGGAAAAGAAGCATGATAACCAGGTTCTAAAACTTTAAGGTCCTCTTAGGGCTTCCCTGGTGGCTCAAACGGTAAATAATCTGCCTGCAATGCAGGAGACCTGGGTTTAATCCCTGGATCAGGAAGATCCCCTGGAGAAAGAAATGGCAGCCCACTCCAGTATTCTTGTCTGGGAAATCCCATGGACAGAGGAGCCTGGTGGGCCCCAGTCCATGGAGTCGCAAAGAGTTGGGCACAACTGAGCAACTAACACTTTCACTTTTAGGGGGAACAGACTGGAGAACTTTCAGAGGGAAGGACAAGGAGCAAATATTTGTTGAACCCTCTTTTGTGTCAGACCCTTAGTAGGTGCTTTATCTCTATGGTTGTTTCATTTTTAATTCTCATTTTTAATTCAATTCTCTTTAGCAGCCGTGTGAGGTAGAGGTAGTATTCGTCATTCCCTGTAGGCTTCCCCAATGGCTCAGCGGTAAAGAATCTGTCTGCAATGCAAGAGACACAGCAGGAGCCATGAGATCGATCCCTGGGTCAGGAAGATCCCCTGGAGGAGGAAATGGCAACTCACTGCAGTATTCTTGCCCAGAAAATTCCCTGGACAGAGGGTCCTGGTGAGCTACAGTCCATGAGGTCAAAAATGAGTCAGACATGACTTAGACACAACTTAGACACGACTGAACAACAACAACAAAATTTTTTATATATAGTAGAACCAAGACTCCATTGGTGGCATTGCTCTCCCAAGGTCACGGGGCAGGAAAGCAGCAGAGGCAAGATTTGAACTCCAATCAAGGTGACCTTAGAATGGGAACCTTTCCCACCACATTCCAGTGCTTTCTTAGAGGGGACTGGTGGCAGGGAGGGATGATGGGGATGACAGGAAAGGAGAAAGGCTAGAAGAGGGGGGTTTTCCAGACCAGCAAAGTTAGAGAAATGCAGGTTACGAGTCAGCATCTTCACCAAGGTCTTTGTTTCCTCCTGGCCACACAAACTCAGCACGACTGGGGCCTCCTGCCTCTGCAGGGTATTTTTAAAACCACCCACCTCTAAAACTCCTCTGTTCCTGTGCTTTAAAGTCCCTCTGAAAAGTTGGAATAAATTCGCCTGTTTTTTCTCCCAGACAAATGCAGAGGAGGAAAACAAAAAGAACACGTATTTTATGAGCGCAAATTTGGGACAGTGACACCTCCAATCATCATTTTACAGCACAATGATATACAGTAATTAGGTGTCAGGAGTAATCTATGGCCACGAGAATAGAGTCATCTCTGCGAGGAAAAAAAAAATTATTTCTTCCCAGAAGGAAATCTGAGCCGTGGAGAGAGGGAGAGGGTGGGAACTGCAGCCTGAAGAAGGCAGGGCACAGCTGCCCACAGGGCACAGGGCAGCTCAGGTGGCATCCATGAGGGAGAAAGAAGGGGTCACGAGGACTGGATTTGAGCCCAGCCTCCTGGCTGTGATATTTTGCAGCTGAGAGATTCTGGGCAAATCTGTTTCCCTCTGTGGAAGGTGTTTCCTGGGTGTGCAGGGCCCCAAGTCCTCCTGGAAGGTTTCTGAGTAGAGGAGCTGGAGATGGGCCTGAGAGACGGGAGGATATGGACGGGTCCGGTGAAGCAGGAAAGACATTCCAGACCGAAAAGCCGGCCCCAGCAAAGATGTGGAAGAGGGTAGTCTGCCTTGAGAACCCTCTTAAGGGAGAATTGTTTATTAAGACTGTACCATTCACAACCATTTCCAGTTTAATCCTTTATGAGATAAAATTCTGGGGCTTTGCCTCCATTTTCTTCACAAAAACACTACCCAAAGGTCATTTTGTGCCTGATAACTTGGGCTCAATTTGTCTCTACAACTTCCTCAAGTAAGTCAACCATTCAACCTGAGTTTCCTGATCTATAAAAGGGGGATATTGAATCTGAAGCTATTGTGAGGATTACATGAGATAATATAAATCCATGCAATATAGTCAAATTAACTTTCAACAAAGGACCTAAGAATATATAATGGGGAAAGGACAGTCTCTTTAACAAACGGTGTTGGGAAAACAGGATATACATGTACAATAGAATGAAATGGGACCACTCTTACACCACACCCAAAATCAACTCAAAATGGATCAATGACTTGAATATAAGACCTGAAGCCATAAAATTCCTAGAAGAAAACATGAAGGGAAAGCTCCCTGACAATGAGTTGTTGACACCAAAAGCAAAAGCAAATAAATGGGACTACATCAAACTAAAAAGCTTATGCATAGCAAACCACAAATCTGATAAAGGGCTAATATCCAAAATACACAAGGAACTCATACAACTCAACACGAAAAAAAGAAAAACATAACCCAATTTTTTAATGGGCAAAGGATATGAATAGACATTTTTCCAAAAAAGACGTACAAATGGCCAACAGGTACATGAAAAGGTGCTCAACATCACCAATCGTCAGGGAAATACAAGTCAAAACCACAGTGAGCTATCACCTCATGAATGCTAGAATGACTATTATCAAAAAAGACAAAAAATGATGACTGTTAGCAAGCATGTGGAAAAAAGGAAACCCTTGTGCATAGTTGGTAGGAATGTAAATCATTACACCCACTGTGGAAAACAACCAAAATTCTAAAGAAATTAACAACAGAACTACCATATGATCAGTGGTAAAGAATGCAGGAGACGCAAGGTCTCAATCCCTGGGTTAAGAAGATCCCCTGGAAAAGGAAATGGCAACCCACTCCAGTATTCTTGCCTGGGAAATCCCATGAATGGAGGAGCCTGCTGGGCTACAGTCCATGGGGTTGCAAAAGATTTGGACACAACTTAGAGACTAACCAACAACACCACTGTATGATCCAGCAATCCCATTTCTGGATGTATATTCAAAGGATACCAATCACTGTCTCAAAGAGATATCTTCACTCTGTGTTCACTGTAGCTTGAATTTGTTATAGATGGCCTTTATTATGTTGAGATACATTCCATCTATACCTAATTTATTGATAGACACTTGCTCCTTGGAAGGAAAGCTATGAAAAACCTAGACAGCATGTTACAAAGCTGAGACATCTCTTTGCCAACAAAGGTCCATCTAGACAAAGGTCCATCTAGTCAAAGGTAATGGTTTTTCCAATAGTCATGTACGGATGTGAGAGTTGGACCATAAAGAAGGCTGAGTGCCAAAGAATTGATGCTTTCAAACTGTGGTGCTGGAGAAGACTCTTAAAAGTTCCTTGGACTGCAAGGAGATCAAACCAGGCAATCCTAAAAGAAATCAACCCTGAATATTCATTGGAAGGACTGATGCTGAAGCTGAAGCTCCAATACTTTGACCTCATGCAAAGAACTAAATCATTGGAAAAGACTCTGATGCTGGGAAAGATTGAAAGCAAAGGGAGAAGGGAATGGCAGAGGATAAAATGGTTGGATAGCATCAACGACTAAATGGACTTGAGTTTGAGCAAATTCCAGAAGATAGTGAAGGACAGGGAACCCTGGCATGCTACAATCTATGGGATCTCAAAGAGTCGGACATTACTTAGCGACCGAACAACAACATATGATTTTATTAATATGGTGTATGAAATTTATTGATTTGAATATGTTGAACTATCTTTGCATTCCTGAAATAAATCCCATTTGATCATGGTATATGATCCTTTTGATATTCTGATTAATTCAATTTGATAACATTTTATTGAGAATTTTTGCAGCTGTGCCCATTAGGGCTTCCCTGGTGGCTCAGCTGGTAAAGAATCTGCTTGCAATGCAGGAGACCTGAGTTCCTTCCCGAGTTGGAAAGATCCCCTGGAGAAGGGAATAGCTACCCACTCCAGTATTCTGGCCTGGAGAATTCCATGGACTGCATAGTCTATTGGATTGCAAAGAGTCAGACATGACTGAGCAACCTTCACTCTCATAACATTAATTTTCAAGTGTTGAAAGAACCAGCCTTTCAGGCCTGGGATAAATATCACTTGGTCATGATCAATACAAAATTCTAAATATTTTAAAAACATTTTTATTATGGACAAATTTTTAATATACAGAAATAGGGAGTATAGTAAGCATTCATGAACCTATGTTCCAGCTTCATCAGTTATCAACCCCTGGCCAGTCTTGATTCATCTACATTTCTACCAGCTCCCTCTCCCCACCATCCCCTCATTGTTGAGGGTTTTTTTTTTAATCAAATTCTATTCACTTAATCCATAAACATTTCAACATGTGCCTAAAAAATAAGAATTCTTTCTGTTTTAAACAAATCCCTTAACCTACCTTAAAATTTTAACAATTATTAATGTCATTAAAAATACAACCAAATAGCAGAAACTAACACAACATTATAAAGCAATTATACTCCAATAATTAAATAAATAATGCAATTGGCACACACAAATATTTTTAAGTAGAAGTGTTTTGTTTTATAAAATAGATACAGAAAGTGCACTAATCATAACTACGCAGCTTGGTGAATTTTCACAAAGCCCACTGCCGGTCTAACCAGCTCCCAGATCAAAATACAGAGCATGACAGCACCCCCAGAAGCCTCCCTTGCCACAGAGTAATTCTGCTATTCTTTAAACCCAAAGATTTTCAGGGACAGAGTCAAGCAACAGTAAGCCTGTGACCCCAGCACTGAGAACAACGATTCCAGACAGAAGCCACACAGCCAGTACCTCAATTACTTCTCCTATCCATCAGCTCTTTCCAGTTTTCATTGATGGATTTTTAAGTACTCCTTGTATCATTTCATCCTTGCACTGACCTAGTGAGGTAGGCGCAAGAGGCAGTCCATTAGTTACCCCATTTTATCAAGAAATTGAGATTTGGAGAAGTGGTGTGACGTGCCCCAAGTCACACAGGTAGTTAATACTCAGTAGAGAGAATGCAAGGAACTTGCATGGGCCAGGTTAGTCATATAATTTGTGTCATGTAAACCTCTCAGCAGCCCTCAAGGAAGCTGAGGCCCAGAGAGGTTGGAGTCTTGCCCAGGTCACACAGTTAGTGGGTGGTGGAACTGGGATTTGAATACAGGTCTGCGTGCATGCGTGCATGCTAAGTCACTTCTGTCACATCCAACTCTGTGCAGCCCTATGGACTGTAGCCTGCCAGGCTCCTCTGTCCATGGGATTCTCCAGGCAGGGATACTGGTGTGGGTTGCCATGCCCTCCTCCAGGGCATCTTCCTGACCCAGGGATCAAACTCATGTCTCATGCCTCCTGCATTGGCTGGTGGGTTCTTTACCTCTAGCACCACCCGGGAAGCCCGAATACAGATCTGTGAATGTCGCTCAGTCATGTCCGACGCTTGGCAACCCCATGCACTATACAGTCCATGGGATTCTCCAGGCCAGAATACTGGAGTGGGTAGCCTTTCTTTTCTCCAGGGGATATTCCCAACCCAGGGGTCGAACCCAGGTCTTCCACGTTGCAGGTGGATTCTTAACCAGCTGACCACAGGGAAGACATACAGATCTACTGGCATCTAAACCACAACACTGCCCACCCCACCCCAGAGCCATCACGCCTCTGGATTTCAAGACTGAGCTTCACCCACAGTCACCGACCATGCCCCCAGCCCCTTCATGGACCCTGTCCATTCAGCTCACTTCAACACACTCAGTGAGCAGCCACAACTCTGCTCATACCCACACAAGTTGCCTCCTCCTGGCCAATACCAGGCCTTTTCCAGCACACTATTTGTGGACGTGAAGGACAATCCCCACCTTTGGAACCCCAGAGGCAGGCAGAGAGGCAAGGAGAAGAGGGCCCCCAGAGCACCGCCATCTCAGGTCCTCCTCCCCTTCCCTCCTCCTTGCCTTCTCACTCCCCACCACGCCCCCCTCCTCTGCCCCCCTCCTCTGCCCCTCCGTGCCCCCTCAGTTCCCTTCTCCTCCCCTCCCCGCTTCATCCCACAGCCTCTACCCCACCAGACAAACTTCGTGATCCCCAGTGCCTTCAGCAAGTGAGGGGAAAGTTTTTCATTTAAAGTCAAGCCTCAAAAGAGAGACAGAGGAAGAAAGAGGAAATTAAAGTGGCTCCTGCACCAGGGAGCTGGTGCCACCTCCCAGACCAGCGTCAGCAGGGAGGCCACTCTGGACACTGTAATTCTCTTTGGCTTCTTATCACCAGCGACCTGTGCCCAGCTCTACTAAAGACCCAAGGGGAAGAAAGGGAAGAAAACAGGATGAAAACCAGGTGTGGGAGTAGGCCTGTGGTATGTGAGTAATATCACTTAATTTTAGCCACCTCTAATTTTCCATCTTGTCATCACATTCGATTTCTTCTCCCCGCCTCGCCCCATTCCCAGCTGAACAGTGATTTCCAAATAAGTGGCTCACTCTGGCCCTATCATATAACAAATCTGTGGGCGGATACCAAATAAGGCAGCGCGCTGGATCAGAGGAAGGGGAAACAAGAGATGCTTGTCACTGTCGGTACGTGACCTTTGGGAAGTTATTTAGCCTCTGTAGCCATCAATTTCCTCATCTCCAAAGTAGGGAATAGATAGACAGCAGCTACCTCATAAATTTGATGGTATGAAGGGAGTTAATATGTGGAAAGCACCTCCAGTGCCAGGGACATACTAAGTGCTCAATAAATGCTAATTGATATAGTGATAAGCAGCATCCTCAGCTGCATCTCCGTGGGGGGGAGGGTGGGGGACAAGGGTTAACTCTGTCCATCTGAAGCACCAGCCATCCCTAGGAATTGCAGAGCTGCTGTCAACACTCCTAGGCTTCACTTAGATGATGACTGCAGCTCTTCTTTCATGCCTCCCGGTTTCACATGTGTGGTGTGCCCAGAACATTCTTTACCCCTTTCTCTTTTGGGAGAACTCCTATGTACTTCAAGACCCAGCTCACATGTCACCTCCTCTATGAAGCCTTCCTGACTTCCCAGACCATTAGTCAGTCCCTCTCTACTCAGCATATCCCTGGCATTTTGGGTAGAACCTCAACTGAGAAAATTCAAGACCTCTCCAAGTACAAAGTGCCTTATTATCTGCTCAGCCACTTCCAGGGGCAGGTGGTCAATATGTTTCCTGTGTGATATGAAGCCCTGGAGGACAGGACCTTGATTGTCAACATTCCACTCCAGATAGTTACTGAGGACCCACAAGAAGCCAAGGACCAAGGACTAAATCTTTTAAGTTTTAAGCTACAGCTGAGAAATTGCTTCTGATAAGAAATAGTCTCCACTACAACATCCCAAACTGTAAAAATGTCAGATGTTTGGTAGAAAAACGGGAGTCACAATATCCTACCCCCCTTCCCCGCAGAGTCTTCATTCTGCTCAGCTCTGTCAGTAGCACACAGGGAGAGAAAGAAAAAAGAGAAATACAGCAAACCCAGCTGTCACCAGAGGGGATACACACCAGCAGTGTGGTGCATCCATTGACTTTACATCCCTTATTTCATGTCATCACTGTAAGGCAGGGATTGTTCCTGCTCCCCAATAAGAAAACTGAAGCTCAGAGGGATGACTGACTTTCCCACCCTCATGGGCAAAAGTGGCAAATCTGAGACCACAGCCCAGTGTGTCTCTGGGGAAAGCAGGTGCCCTTCTCTCCACAGGGCGGCCTCCAATCACACGACTGGGGCCATAATTGCCCATTATCTCCATAATCTCCCCTCCCTGGGTTGGCCTGCCTTCCCCCTGACTTCCTTCCCTGTTCTCAGGACATATCCGTGTCCCGAGATTATTTATGAGCTCACCATTAATCAGAGATCAATTTCCACGTGTCTTCTGACTTTACAGCAACCACGAGGCAAACAAACATACCAGGCCTTCCATATACTCCGAGCTCTGTGTTACTTAGGGCAGCTCTAACACCCAGGAAATTGAGGAAAGTACCAGACATTCGGGTCAGCGATTCGGTGAGACTCCGAACTGTGAACAAGAGAATTAAGTGTCTGCTGCACATCACAGCAATGGTGACTAGGCGCTCCATAAGGTTGACAGTATATAATGGAAGATACTACGTTTCACCCCTATAAAACTCAGGTTTAAAAGACGAAGACGACACAAATATTTTAGCCTTTTATCTCAGGCTCAACCAGTAGAGAATTACCATCTCTCTCAGCCTCTTTCCATTCTTTGAGATTATATCCAACCTGAAAAACCTCTCTCAAATCTCTAAGGCCTTCCGCCAAGTGTTCTAAAAATAACAGCATGTAAAGCCCATCTCCACCCAGCTCGTCGCTCTCCCCCCACCCCCTGGGGAAGATTCTATGCAGCTGCAAAGATGTTTGCTGTTTAGATGGCAACTCAAGTAGAATCCGTTAGTACCTAAACATCCTTCAGTCAGAAGCCTCCTGCTCCAAGGGACAGCGAAACTGCGCAGGGTCTGCAGAGTGGCACGGTGGCAGAGCCTGCCTTTTTATTTTGTTATTTACATAGGGCAAGTGTGCAGTGTGCATGGCCCTTCCAAACAAGCACTAATCTATAGGGAGCAGGCACCCTGTAACGTCACTGACTCCTCGGCCGCGCTCACTGGAGGGGAAGGCCATCCCCCAGACAGAGAATGAGGAGTCCAGGAGGCCCCAGCCTTCTTGTCTTGGTCCCTGGGGAGGCTTGCGATTCCTGTTCCATGGCATCCAGAGCTTTCCAGCTGCCTGCACCAGTACTGCCAGCTGGGAGTTCTCCACCCCTGCTTCTGCTGCCCTCCTCTGTGTGGGCCCTGCACCAAACCAAGGGAAAGACCTGGACACTGCTGTTCCAACTCCAGCTCTGCTGATTAATGCTGTGCAACTTTGGGGAAGTAACTTACCCTCTTTGAACTTCAGCTTCCTTAAGTATAAACTGTCTGGGCCCAGTTTAAAAAGTCAGATTGTCCCAGTTCTCATTTCTATGGTTCTACTAAGCACCCTTGCCAATCTTTTTAGGAACCTGAGATTAGTGCTTGCTGGATGGCTTAGTTGGAAGCCACTTCAGGGTCCCTACTCAGAGGTGCTTTCCTTCACTGAAGACAATGACAAGCCCAGCTGCTGCCTCTTCTGGACACTCTTCGCAGAGTCCCAGGACAGTCTTTGTCCCCCTTTCTTTGACTAACACCGGTGTGTGGAAGCCAAAGTTTTCTTTGGTCTTTTTTCCCAGAAGGTCAGTGCATCTCTATGAAGACTGGAATCCTAGTGAGCCGCCCTAACGCCAATGCCAACACCCAACTCAAGAGCCGGGTTGCTCTGATAGACCAGGATGCTCACGAGGGCCAGGCTCAGGTCTCAGCACATTCTGAGTTGTTGTTCAGTTGATAAGTCATGTCCAACTGTTTGTGACCCCATGGACTGCAGCACGCCAGGCTCCCCTGTCCTTCACTATCTCCTGGAGTTTGCTCACATTCATGTCCATTTAGTCATTAATGCCATCCAACCATCTCATCCTTTGTGGCCCTCTTCTCCTCCTGTCCTCAATCTTTCCCAGCATCAGGGTCTTTTCCAATGATTCAGCTCTTTGCATGAGGTCAAAGTATTGGAGCTTCAGCTTTAGCATCAGTCTTTCCAATGATTATTCAGGGTTGATTTCCTTTAGGATGGACTGGTTGGATCTCCTTGCAGTCCAAGGGACTCTCAAGAGTCTTCTCCAACACCACAGTTCAAAAGCATCAATTCTTTAGCACTCAGCCTTCTGTATGGTCCAACTCGCACATTTGTACATGACTACTAGAAAAACCATAGCTTTGACTATATGGAGCTTTGTTGACAAAGTGATGTCTCTGCTTTTTAACAGGCAATCTAGGTTTGTCATATCTTTTCTTCCAAAGAGCAAGTGTCTTTTAATTTCATGGCTGCAGTCACCATCCACAGTGATTTTGGAGCCCAAGAAAACAAAAGTCTGTCACTGTTTCTACTTTTTCTCCATCTATTTGCAGCATCTTATTATTCCTTAGTGTGCCCCCTTTCACAGATGAGGAAACTGAGGCATAGAGGAAGGAGCAGCTAACTCTGGGAGAGTGAAGGAGGGTATCCTAGAGGAGGTGGCTTGGAAGCTCCAGTTACCAGATGGAGAAGAAAGGGAAGGTGCTCTGTGTAGAGAGGACAGGGCTCCAGATGCCCCTCTCCCCTGACCCCCACTACCTAAGTAGCTTCTGGTGAAGTTCATACAGTTATTTTTTAAGTCTGAATCCCAGGGTGTGATTCCACTCATCTTCCAATCCCTTCCAGTCATCTTCTTTGGCCAGAACTCAGCCCGTGTTCACACCGAATGATGAGAGAGGCCAGAGAAACAGTCTGCATGCTCAGGAGGAGAGGGAAACCGGTTTGGCAAGCAACAAACCAGTGTTTGTCACTTCAGATCAACTCCTGGCACTTAGGAATCACAGAACCTTAGAATCATAGACCCATAGAATGTTAGGACTATCACTTTAGAGAATCTTAAAAATATGAAATCAGGGGCCTCCCTGGTAGCTCGTGGTAAAGAATCTACCTGCCAATGCAAGAGACAGGGGTTCCATCCTTGGTTTGGGCAGGACCCCACGTGCCATGGAGCAACTAGGCCCACATGCCACAACTATTGAGCCTGTGCTCTAGAGCCCAAGAGCCACAACTGTGGAGCCCGCACGCCACAGCTACTGAAGCCTGTGCGCCCTGGAGCCTGTGCTGCACAGCAAGAGAAGCCACCACAACGAGAAGCCCACGCACCACAGCGGGAAAGTGGCCCAACTCACCTCGACTAGAGAAAAGTCCACGCAGCAGTGAAGACCCAGCACAGCCAAAAATAGTAAATAAATAAAATTATTTAAAAAAATATGAAGTCATAGAACCTCCAAGTCCTATACTCAAAGAATTTTGAAATAACACAATCCTGGACTCTGAGGAGTTGGTCATAGACTCATCCACCTCGTCCATCAGATTATAAATTATGTGAGAAGCATTTCCCACAACTGCATATCCCCTCAGCATGCGTGCCTAGTTGCTCGGTCATGTCCGACTCTGTGTGACCTCATGGACTGTACCCCACCAGGCTCCTCTGTCCATGAGATTCTCCAGGCAAGAATATTGGAGTGGGTTGCCATGACCTCCTCCAGGGAATCTTCCCAAGCCAGGGATCAAACCCTCATCTTTTATGTCCCCTGCATTGGCAAGCAGGGTCTTTACCACTAGCGCTGCCTGGGAAGCCCCCATTTCCTCAGCACCACCACATTAATCACAAAATAGAAACACTCATAGTGGCAGCAGAGAGGGATGTGGTGCCTCCTATGTGCAAGACACTATTCTAAGCACTTTCAATGTTTAACTTCTCACAACAACCCTAGGAAGTAGAACTATTATTATCCCAATTGACAGATGAGAAAACTGAGGCAGCGAGGTTAAGGAATTACCCTGGAGTCAGACAGCTAGTAAGCATTCAATAGATATTATTGATGTATAAATGTTGAACTCATACGAATTGCTGTACAGATGTCACTGTTTTCCTTTCATGTTATCTCTCAGTTGTAAAGGAGAAGGACAGTGAGTTGTCAGCGCATAACCGAGCATATAAAAGACGCCCACTGATGGAGAACAACTCACTTTGTCACTTGCTCCCTAAACTTCTGAAACAAATTCCCCATCACAGTGGGGAAACTGGCAGGGCCTCATTAATTTCTGGGAGGGGGTTTGAAGTCAGTTTGAAGCACGAGCGAGCGATGGAAGGGCTTATCCACCCGCTCACTGAGGCTCCATCTAATTAACAATAAACCAGACGCCGACACAATCCGCTTCTACATCTGTAACACGCTGACAATCTAAAAATGCCAGCCTCCTCCTTGTGTGTCAGCTAAATGTCACTGGCGACATTTGATGCAATTCAGAGATGAAAGTAAATCCAATATTATCACTGACTAAATAACCACAGGCCCAATCACAGGGCCCCAGGCCCCAGAGCAGGATGGGGAGAGAAGGCAGGGCAGCAGGAAGGAGGGGGAGACGGAGCCCTCCGAGATGAACCAGCCCCCAGCTGCCCGCTGGCAGGAAACTCCAGCTTGCTGACCTGCTCTGCTTAGGAAGATCAGGACTTAAAACTCCCAAAGCCACCTGATTGGCCCCTGAGGGCTGTTTGCCCTCTCTGAGCCTTGACTTCTTCACCTGTTAAGGGAGCAGACCAAAACACTGCCTCTAGCGAAAGATTGATGCTACTCTAATGTTCAGTGATTCATTCAGTCACCCCTTGGCACTGTGTGACAGGTACTGGTCTAGATGCTGGGGACGCAGCAATCTTTTCACCGGTGGTCCTCTCTGCTTGAATGTAAGCATCATGAAGGTAAGCACCAGCCCCGCTTTGTAGCCCAGTTCCAGCCCACACAGGCACTCAGTAAATGTGTGTGGTGTGGAATGAAGGAATGAGTCTACTTGTTCCACCTCCCCCTCAACTTCGAGCTTCTCAGGAGGCTGCGTAGTCCTCAAAGGCAGACATTAGGTATCACTTGTCTCCTCATCGGTTCCCAGCAGAGTGATGACCACCTTGATGCAAATTCCCGCTTCCCACCACATGGGCCACTTCTCAGTGGCAGCCAGGATAAAAAATTACACCACCGACGGTGGACATTGAGTGCTTCCTGGTGTTACCCTGAGAAGGACACAACATCACTTATGCAGTGCTCCAGCCATGGGGGCAGCACCTGAATCTAGTCACGAGGGAACAGCAGACAAACCCAGAAAGAGAAACATTCAGCTGAAAAAGGAGCAGGCAGGGATGGGCAGACTGCATCCTCAAAAATGTCGTTGTCATAGAAGACAAATAAATGCCGAGAAATGGATCCAGTTCTGATCCAGTTATAGGAAGTTAAAAAGATCTGACAACTGAGCACAATGTGTGGCCATAGACTACAGGGAGAGGTGTTATAAAGGACATTACAGGGTCAATCGACAAAACTGAAATACCATCAGCATTGATGAAAGTGTTAATAGTAGTTTCTTTGCTGCCACAACAAATTATCACAAATTTAGTGGCTTAAAACAGTGCAAATTTATTTAGGACATGGCCATCTTTAAGGGCCACTTTTCTGCCAACTCAGTCAATATTTGAAATAAGTATTGTATTAATGATAAATTTACAGAAGTTGATAACTGTTTATCAATTATGCTTATGTAAAAATATATCCTTCTCCTTTAAAAATATGCTTTAAAATATTTAGAGGTTAAGGATTGTGATGTATGCTGCTTACTGGCAGATGGTTCAGGAGTAATAAATAATATACAGTCGGGAGGGGAAATAATAAAGCAAATGTGATGATTTACAACAGGTGATTCAGGATAAAAAGCATATGGTATTCTTTTGACTATACTTGAAATTTTCTGTAAATGTGAAATAATTTCCAAATTAAGTGTGTATGTGTGTGTTCTGGATTCTCCATAAGTGAGATTGCCAAAGAGCTGCAATTAGAGATTTCCTGTGTCTTAGTTTCGCCTCACCAAGTAGATGGAGCTCCTCAGAGGTTCCTCATTGTAGAGAGAAGAAAACCCTAGGTCTTCAACATAGCATTCAAGCTCCTTCATGACCTTCAGCCTCCTTTTCTGATAATCACATCTTCTGTCTCCCATCTATTCCTTTATCCATGCCCAATTACTCATCATTTCTCAAAACTGTATCATAACAATTTCTCCATTTATTAAGCAACTAGTGTGTACTGGGTCCAACCCACGGCATTTCACTTAATCCTCAAACAACCATTCAAGTTAGGTACCAATGTTTTCTCTTACAAATGGCAAATCATAGGCTCAGAGAGGCTAAGTCACTTAAGGTCATACAGCTAAGGCTAGAGTTTAAATCATGTCTCTCTGATTCTAAAGCCAGGCTCTTTCTCGCATACTACACCACCCACCCTCCAAGTACTGATTCAGTAATCATTTCCTAAGTACCCAGTCAGTGCTGGGCGCTATGACAGACTCAAATGCAATCAACTCCACTCCCAACCACTCAGTTCAGTTCAGTTCAGTCACTCAGTCGTGTCCAACTCTTTGTGACCCCATGGACTGCAGCATGCCAGGCCTCGCTGTCCATCACCAACTCCCAGAGCTTACTCAAACTCATGTCCATCGAGTTGGTGATGCCATCCAACCATCTCATCCTCTGTCATCCCCTTCTTCTCCTGCCTTCAATCTTTCCCAGCATCAGGGTCTTTTCCAATGAGTCAGTTCTTCACATCAAGTGGCCAAAGTATTGGAGTTTCAGCTTCAGCATCAGTCCTTCCAATGAGTATTCAGGACTGATTTCCTTTAGAATGGACTGGTTGGATCTCCTTGCAGTCCAAGAGACTCTCGAGAGTCTTCTCCAACACCACAGTTCAAAAGCATCAATTTTTCAGCACTCATTACTATTTTAAACAGTTTTATTTATTTACTTATTTTTGGCTGCTCTGGGTCTTTGTTGCTGCATGCAGGCTTTGTCTAGTTGCAGAGAGCAGGAGCTATTCTGTGGTTGCAGTGCCCATCCTTCTCTTTGCGGTGGCTTCTCTTGTTGTGAAGCATGGGCTCTAGGGCATGCACAGCCTTCAGTAGTTGTGGCTCCTGGGCTCAGTAGTCGTGGTTCTCAGGCTCCAGAGCACTGGCTCAATAGTTGTGGCTCACAGGATTAGCTGCTCTGCAGCATCTAGGATCTTCCTGGACCAGGGATGGGACCCATGTCTCCTGCACTGGCAGGTGGATTCTTTTTTTTTTTAATTTAAATTTATTTATTTTAATTGGAGGCTAATTACTTACCACTGAGCCACAAAGGAAGCCCAGCCCCCAAGAATGTATGATTTAGCCAGACAGGGCCAGGACCAAGGCTGGAGTTAGGTAGGGGTCAGGGTCAATCAGTTTCCAGAGCTTAATCCAGAAGGCTATGACTCAAACCATAGTGGTCATGCAAGTAGAGGAGGACATCTACTGCCCACTCTCAGCTGGTAGGATCAAGCCTGGTGCTTGCTTCTCCACTGTTTCCTGGGTGAAGAGGCTAGGGGCCTTTGTATTAATAGTCAAGTCTCTGCTGCCCTCTAGTGGCAAATATGGAGATGACCGGAGGAGAGGCTTCACGGAAAAGACAGAGAAAGTCTACAATAACTGAGCCTTGGGAACTCTGTGGCTGTCCATTTGGTTAAGACTCTGCCCTTCCACTGCTGGGGGCCCAGGTTTGATCCCTGACTGGGGAGCTAAGATCTTGCAAGGCGCATGGCACAGTGAAAACACACACACACAGTTAACTGAGCCTCTGCTTAGCTGGGGTCTGTGAGCTGATTCCCAGGCTTGTCAGCAGAGGCCTGGTGAAACATGGTTCAGTCTCCTTTAACAGGAGAAGTGGTCAGCTTTTCTCAGATCATATATCAAGCCCCCAAGTTAACACCAGACACAGCCTCCGCAAAGACTGAGCCACGATGAAGGTCACAGCCTGAGCCTGGCCTTATCCATAGGCTGCGTTCTGACCATAATTAGAGACTACAGCCACCCTCAGACCTCCGCCAGTCCCCTGGCCCACTCCCCCATTGTTTAACACCACCATTATTAAAAACTAAATTCTACATATTTACAATTATATAAGCTGTATAACAAAACAAAGGTAATACGAAATGTATTGCTTCTGAATTATTTTATTACATTTTATTTACTCTTCCCCATGCTCTTGAGGTTATTTAGATCTACTGCATCTGCATGGCCCAAATACTACATAACAGTGAGCTGGGGTGCCTCTCCCCCCATCTCCGTCTCCAGGGACATTGGTAGCTTGAAATCACGATGGTGAGAGTATTTACGCTGCAGAAATCAGTAAACACTACGAAACAGGCTTGAGTTACTGTTTTGCTAATTGTCTAGACCAGAAATTAGCCAATCACAGACAACATGTTATTTTTGTATGGTGACCTGAGAATGATTTTTGCATTTTTAAAATTCTGGGGAAAAAAATAACAAAAGGATAATATGCAAGAGAGATCATGGGGGGCTAAAATATTTACTCTCTGGCTAGTTACAGAGAGAGTTTGCTGAACTATGGTCCAGACCTAGGAAAGTGATGGAGAAAATGTTAATACTGCAGATTATTAACATGTCAGGTCTTTAGCTGTTACACTGTAAATCCATAAAATATTGAGGAGGTATTTTTCCAGTTTTGAAAGCTATTATCTAATGCAGAAAAAAAAAATCGTTGACAAACAGGTGAAATTCCATAATGTGTAGTACTGAAGCTGAAAGAGGTTTAAATTTAATTTCAATAATTTCTATGAGGTTTGGACAATAATTTCACAGAAGAACATACATCTGATTTACTGACTAAATTTAAGTGGGAAAAGAGCATATTGGAATGCATCTCTCTTTGTCAAATAATGGTTGAATCACAACCATAGTTAGCCACACATGTAAGAATTTGACAAATATCAGTGAAACTATCCTGTGAGAATCAATTAGATAGATAGAATTAACAATAAAGAATATTACATATTTTATTGTTTTAAATATTTTACTCATATCAGTAAAAATTTATAATTAAAAATATGGATGCATACACACGCATACATTTTTAGATGGCTTGTTGTTAAAATTTTTTCAGCACACCCCTACCCAGCAGTATTCAAATACCCATTAATGCTATCCCTCATTTGGCAAAAGGCTGGGTTTGCCCATGTCCACCAACACCCAGCCCCTTCTTTCCATGAACCTTACTGCCATTTTCTCTCTTCTCTTTTTCTAGAACTTTTACCTTTCAGATTTTGGACCTCTGTTTTGTTTTTGCTTTTATATTTTCCACCTCTTTTTTTTTTTTTTGCTTCCATTTTAGTTATCTCCTCAGCTTTATCTCATAGCCCCTCAATTGCGTTTTTCATTTACACTCTCAAGTATTTAACATCCAATATCTGTTTCTTCACCAATCATTCTTTTTATGGCATCCTGTCCTTTAACGGATGCAATAGTTTCTCCTCTCTGAAAATATGCATGATAGTGTGTTGAATATTTTTAAGTGTTTATCTCCGTATACAATCTGTTTCTGCCAAGTAGCCATTATCCATTTGTTTGTTTGCTTTATTTTGTCTTATCTTTTCTACTAGACACCTTCCTTGGCTCTCTGGTGAGCATTACTAAAAGAATGAAGAGTCCTTGAAGAAATGTCTGATTCCTGAACTAGAGCAGAGAAAGTAGTAGATGAGGCCAGAACATCTCTGTGACAGCTGTGCTCAAGGAATGACATAATGATGGACACAAGAACCAGCCTAAAGGAGCTCCCACAGGATAGATCTGGAATATATTGAGTAGATATATTAAGTAGATATGTAGACTGAGCGATTTCAGTGGTAACAGACTGTAACTCATTGATTGAAATAAAATCCATGAGTCCACATTGATGTAACTTTATAAATAAATATATGGTAATTAAAGGAAGCTCTTCCTTATCCCAGAAACCCAACTAATAAGTATAAAAGGAATGGTGGAATTAGAAAATTGCCACCAGATAGTATCATGATCGGAGAAGGCAATGGCACCCCACTCCTGTACTCTTGCCTGGAAAATCCCATGGATGGAGGAGTCTGGTGGGCTGCAGTCCATGGGGTCGCTAAGAGTCAGACATGACTGAGCGACTTCACTTTCACTTTTCACTTTCATGCATTGGAGAAGGAAATGGCAACCCACTTCACTGTTCTTGCCTGGAGAATCCCAGGGATGGGGGAGCCTGGTGGGCGGCCATCTATGGGGTTGCACAGAGTTAGACACGACTGAAGCAACTTAGCAGTAGCAGCAGCATGATAAGAAGTGATTTAGGAAAGACTTGATGATACTAAAACTAGTGAGTGATAGATATTAATTGTAAGGGGAAACCGATAATTTAACACTGGCGAAATGTGACATCTGCCTCCTTAAGCATATGATTGAGGTTAACATCACTGGCAATGGGGTGAAGAGATGCCATGGGCCTCCTGAATGATGCATCAAGAACCGAACCATTTCTGCAGTGTTCCTGCCAACAGGGCATAAATCAGGGGGAAATATCAGAAACAATCTGAGGGACATTCTGAAAAATACCTGTCCTGAACTCTTGGAGAAAATTATCAATGCCATGAAGGCAAAGAAATACTGAGGAACTGCTTCAGATGATAAGAAACAGGATAACTAAATGCAGCACGTAATCTGGCCTTTTCTCCTTTAAAGGATATTATTGGCATATCTGGCAAAATCTGAATAAGGTCTGCAGATAAGATGATAGCCCTGAAACAATGTTAATTTCCATGTTAGGAGAAGGTCCTTGGTCTTGAGAAACACTCACTAAATTATTCAGTGATAAAAGGACTTTATGTTTAGCAGAAAAAATAATAGGAACATAGGGGAATTTCAGAGAAGGCAATGGCAACCCACTCCAGTACTCTTGCCTGGAAAATCCCATGGACAGAGGAGCCTGGTGGGCTGCAGTCCATGGGGTCGCAGAGTCGGACACGACTGAAGCGACTTAGCAGCAGCAGCAGGAGAATTTGGTGAAGAGTAAACAGGAATGCTTGCGATTTGTCTCTAAGTCTGAAATTAGCTACCCACCACCCCCCAAAAAAAAGTTAAAAGAAAAAATTTAAAAGTTGATTGGGAGCTGTGGGGCTTGGGGCTTGTTGACAGTGGCCACCCTGGGGTGAAGTCTGCCAGAGATCTGACTGGGCCATTTCATTAGGTGCTGCCCTCGTCCCAGGATCATATTCCAGTCTTCTGCTTCAAGATTCCTGCCTGGCTGCCGGGTGCCAGGAGCTGAGGCGGACAGGGAAAGGAGCATTGTCCTGGGGACTCCACAGACATTCAGGATGTAAACAGTTACTTAATCTCCTTCTTTCCTGCCCTCAGGTCCCTGTTTCCCCCAGGTCAGAGACCCTCTGTTTTATACTCTCCAAAGAATAATCCTCTAGTTTTCTGCCCACTTTGGGGTGGGAGGGACATGGGTGGATGGGGGTCATCTAGCCGCCATGCTGTGCTTAGTCGCTCAGTTGTGTCTGACTCTTTGGGACCCCATGGACTTCAGCCCACCAGGCTCCGCTGTCTATGGGATTTCCCAGGCAAGAATACCAGAATGGGTTACCATGCCCTCCTCTAGGGGATCTTCCCAACCCAGGGATGGAACCCAGGTTTGCCACATTGCAGGTGGATTCTTTACCACTGAGCCATCAGGGAAGCCCAAGGCACTGTACTTTAGTGAAATAAACCAGTCACAAAAGGACAAATATTGTGTGATGCTACTTATAAAAAGTACCTAGAATAGCCAAATTTATAGAACCAGAAAGTGGAACAGTTGTTACCAGGGGTTGAGGGGAATAGAGATTGAGCAGTCAGTATTTAATGGGTACAGAATTTCAGTACGGGATGATGAAAAATTCCTGAAGATGGATAACAGTGATGTTTGCCTCACAATATAATGGAATTAATGCCACTGAGTTGTACACTTAAGAATAATGGTTAACATTTATGTATATTTTACTACAATAAAAATAAATTAAAAATATAATACTGGAGTGTGACGTCAAGTGGGCCTTAGGAAACATTGTTGTTGAGTTGATAAATCATGTCTGACTGTTTGTGACCCCATGAACTGCAGTGCATCAGGCTTCCCTGCCCTTCACTAACTCCCTGTGTGCTATGCTTAGTCACTCAGCGTGTCCAACTCTTTGCAACCCAATGGACTGTAGCCCGCCAGACTCCTCTGTCTATGGGGATTCTCAGGCAAGAATACTGGAGTGGGTTGTCATGCCCTCCTTCAGGGGATCTTCTGAAGCCAGAGATCGAACCCAGGTCTCCCACATTGCAGGTGGATTGTTAACCAGCTGAGTGATCAGGGAAGCCCAAGAATACTGGAGTGGGTATAGCCTATCACTTCTCCAGGGGATATTCCCAACCCAATATCTTCTCAACCCAGGAATTGAACCGGGTAGCTGAGTTACCAGTCAGGTGGTCTGTCTACTGCTCTTTTTTTTTCAGCCCACCTACTTCTAGAAGTGCCTGAGCCTTTGGAGGGTTCCCAGTGTAAACCCAATTTCTTGCATAGACCAGTGGGGGTGTAGCATGCAGCTTTCTGAAGTCTTTTGACTCAAATGAGGTCCTAGCTTCCTTGCTGCTGGCATCTCCTCTCCTGTTCACTAAGTCCTTGCAGCTTTAAATCTAGTAATCAAATTTTTTTTGCTGTCATTTTAGTGGAGTTTCAGGAAAAGAACATACATGTGCAGGACTTTAGTTGGAAGTCCTTTGCTGGGTTTTCTAATTTTTCTACAAAGAGCACACATGGCTCCTACAGTTTTAAAATATATTTAAGCACGCGCGTTAAATATTGTGAAATCATATAAAACAGTTTAAGAAGAGGATGTTCATCAGGTGTCCGACGGGAGAATACCTCGAACGGGCTGGGTAGTGTAAGAAAGGTATCCTGAGATGCCCGCGTTTTCAGACCAGGAAGGCGAATAAATTCCTCTGTGTATGCATAGTAACCGCCGCGACCTGCAGTTACAACCGCAACAATTAAGAGAGAGACCACTGGGTTTGGCGGGCAGAGCGGTCCTTGGGGTGATGAGGCTAGCGAAAAACCGTCACAGTTCCTCAGTTCAAACTTCACCGAATTTCAGAGGCAACGGGACGCTTGCACACCCAGATCGGCCGAAGCCCTCCTCGGGAATGAAGCTGAGGAAGGAGCCGGGCAGCGTAGCGTAGTCGAGGGTAGCGGGGAATTGAGGGGTGGGGAGAGACACACAGAACCGAGGTGAGAGCCAGGCCTCTATCCCCTGCACCTAGATGAGGTCAGATAGGTCGGGGGCAGAGGGGGGAGCCAAGACCAAGGCTGAGTGCCAAACCAACACCCTTGTCTGAAGCGGGCAGATGCACCAGGCTCACCCCAGCTGCGCGCTCAGGTGCGCGGAGCCCCGAAGAGGCGGGGCCCGAGATGAGCGGCCTTTCCACCTTGGGCCACACGGGGGCAGCAGAGGACAGGCGGAGAAGACAGAGGGCCTTGGGATGGGGGTGGAAGAGGGTAAGGAGACGGGGAGAAAGAGCTAGAGAGGGCTAGAATCACACCGAGACAAAAGATGAAAGTGAAGGCAGTAAAATGAAGAGAGGGGAGACAGGCAGCCAGACGTCCCGTAAAGGTGCGCCTGGAAGCCCCAGAGCCACCGGGGAACCCAGCACTACTAATCCTGACAGTGACCCCCACCAGGTGCTGTTTGAGGCTGTGATAGAGAACTGCAAACCCATTTTATTGAAGGAACTGGGGAACAGAGAGGACTGTGATCGACTGATAGCACGTGGAATCCTCACTGGATCGTTTCCTGGCTGGGTTATTTAACTTCGCTGCCTCACTTTCCTTACTTGTCTCACGGGGTTGTTGTGAGGATAAAATGAAATAACATATATAACGTGCTAGAGTAGCACTCAGCATCAGTTCAGTTCAGTCGCTCAGTCGTGTCCGACTTTGCGACCCCATGAATCGCAGCACGCCAGGCCTCCTTGTCCATCACCAACTCCTGGAATTCACTCAAACTCACGTCCATCGTGTCGGTGATGCCATCCAGCCATCTCATCTCTGTCGTCCCCTTCTCCTCCTGCTCCCAATCCCTCCCAGTATCAGAGTCTTTTCCAATGAATCAACTCTTCGCATGCGGTGGCCAAAGTACTCGAGTTTCAGCTTTAGCATCAGTCCTTCCAAAGAACACCCAGGACTGATCTCCTTTAGGATTGACTGGTTGGATCTCCTTGCAGTCCAAGGGACTCTCAAGAGTCTTCTCCAACACCACAGTTCAAAAGCACTCAGCATAAACGCCAACAATTATTGTGTTTTTCTACCTTGTGACAACAAGTTAGAATGTTTTATCCATTTAAAAACTTAGTTATCTGTTTTTTAAGTTTTTTTTCTGTGAAATTATTTACAGATATCTTCCTCCTCCCTTGCCCTTTTTAACCTTTACACATATCACAAAGTCAACCAAAATGTTTGCCTACTCTGAAATCTGAATCCTAATTAGTGGTAAAAATTTAAACTTGGTTGGCACATCACACTTTAAAAGTATATGTACCATTTTTTTTTTTTTTGGACTAACATTTTATTTGGACATCAGATTATAAACAAGACAAATAAGTAAAATCCAGTGTTAGGAAATAAAAAGAATTTTAAAAGAACAATCACAATGAAGTAAGTCAGAAAGAAAAACATCAGTACAGTATATTGATGCATATGTATGGAATTTAGAAAGATGGTAATGATGACACTATATGTGAGACAGCAAAAGAGACACAGATGTAAAGAACAGACTTTTAGACTTGGTGGGATGATTTGAGAGAATAGCATTGAAACATGTATATTACCATATGCGAAATAGATCGCCAGTTCAGGTTCAATGCAGGAGACAGGGCGCTCAGGACCAGTGCACTGGGATGATCCTGAGGGATGGGATGGGGAGGGAGATGGAGGGGTGTTCAGGATGGAGGACACATGTACACCCATGGCTGATTCATATCAATGTATGGCAAAAGGCACTACAATATAGTAATTAGCCTCCAATTAAAATAAATTAATTAATTTTAAGTAAATAAAAAGAACGATCAGGACAAATGACTCACAAGGGAAAGGGGAGTGACTTTTGAACTAGTCTGTGATTTGTATCATTCTGTAACTTAATTTCTAAATATACCAAATGAATTGATAATTTAATCTCTTAATTGTAATGCTCTAATTTTAAAAAAACTAATGTGAATTATAACATGAAGAGATTTTCATCTTGTTAGTTTTTTTTCTTCTGCCGTATAAAAGATAATTTTTATATCATGTTTTGGGAGTAATAACAGCTTTTTTGCTCTATATAAACACTAGTGGAGATTCTCCTTAACAAAATGATTATTGAAAACTAATAATCTCAAAACATGGAGGGGAGCCTTAGTTTCCATGTTTGCTTGGTGCTGCTGAAAATATTCCCTCCATCCTATAAATGGGGAACCTGAGGCTCAGAGGGATTCAGTGACTTGCCACATGGACTAGAGCCAGGGAAGGCCAGAGCCAGGACTTAAAATCAGGTCCTTTGACTTTTCATGGCCGGCTGACTCAGCGGGAGACAGGAAGTGCCTGCTCAGCCCAGGGGCTAAAATTCGGTTCCACTGTCTAGCGGAGCCAGCCTGATGCCATGCCTTGGCAGGGGCTCGGCAGTGGCCAGCAGCATGTTTTGCTCTCAAGCCGCTTGCTTGAAGGGCTTGAAAGGTCAGCGCTGGACAGCGTTGGGAAGTCTGTCAGATGGGCCCACCGTCGCTGTCTGGAACAAACATCTGGACAGGGAACACCAAACAGGTGGCACGGGAGGGGCACATGCTGGCACAGGAGGAGGGAAGCATGTAGTCTCCCAGAGCGGGGCCCCAGGTGCAGCTGGGCGCCCCTGGCTCAGACACTTAGACTTCCTCCCCCGCCCCTCCCTCTTCATCTGCAAAATGGGGATAACAATGGTCCTTTCTTCCTCAACCAGGCAGATGGGAGGGTGGAATGAGGTGACAAATTTGAAGGGCCAGCCCTGTGCACAGAATGCTCCAAGCAAGGCGCTCCTTTATTATTACTTGAAAAAGGAATAATACTCTTTCAGAATTATTTCAAAGAGTAAAACAAATGAAGGTATTTCAACACTTTGGACACAGCAGACGCTCAGTGGCGCCTTCAGTGGCATCTGCTGCCACGCCTTGGAGTGCCGGAGGCCCCCCGGGGGGATGCACACCCCCACACGGGTTGGTCTTTTCAGCCAACAACAGTAACTGGTGGACAGAACCCCTGGTGCCCCCAAGCCATGCCCTTCGAGAAGGATGTATGCACAGAACAGTGAGGCCGGTGTAGGAAAGTGAGCTTGGGGCTCCCTCAAGGAGGCCCTGCTAAGCTCTGCTGGGCCCACTGGTGGCCAATGGTGGTCTCTCCTCGTGCACCAGCCCTCAGTCTCACAGATGACCCCAGACTCTGCCTGTCAGCTGTGGCCCCAAAGCAGATGACCTGCCCCCCAGCCTTCCCCTTCACCAGTTGCCAGCATCCTCCACCATCCTTGCCCCTGTCCTCTGTCCCTCCAAAAGCCAGGATCCTTCCTCCTGCCCAAAGCCACCCCGCAATCCACGCCCCTCTTCATCAGCTCCTTCTTTCCAGACACCCTCTCACACCTGCCCACTGACACCAGCAGGTCACCCACCCCCATCTTTGCCTCCTCCACACGCTTGAGCCTTGCAGCCCACACTTTCCTCTCCCGGTTCCCTCCCTCGGCTCCATTCCCCACCCCCTTAACAAGAGTCCTTGTCCCCTCCTGTCTCTGACCCCCTCTGGAAAGCTTTGTGAGTTTTTCAAACAAGCAAATGAAAGAAAACCTGGCTTCTATTTGCTAAAGCAGCCCCTTGGCAGCCTGTGGCAGCGAAGATCTCCCTCCTTCGAGAAGGTCCCATGTCCCCTTGATCAGGTCACCCCAGGTTTCCCTCCTTCCTCTCCAGCCACATCTCTGCTTGGCAGACTCTTCTTCCCTGCTGACAATTCCTGAAATCTCTGTCTCCAGCCCAGAGATCTCTCCTAAGCACAGACTCACATGCCCAGATGCCCCATTCATCTCCACTTGTGTGTCCCACAGAAACCTCCAACTCAAAAGGTTAAAACCTTAGCTGACTTCCACCCAAACTGCTCGTCCTCTCCATCTTGGACATGGCCATCTCCACATCCTCTGTCAAATAAGCCCCAAACTTCAGCACAACCCGGCCCCCAACCAACTCACCTTCACCTCCTGCCAGCTCCTCTCCCCAATTCCCTCAAGTCCCTCTTCCCAAAGGCAACTGGGAACACCCAACCCACCTCCCCTGGGAAGTCTTTCCTGCTACTCCACGAGCCACTAGCCGCTCCACCTCTGTCACGCAGGTCCCAAAGCCAAGGGTGCAAACCGGCAACTCAAGGACCAGGGTCAGCCTCCAGAGGTGTTTTACCCCACCATGGACTCAACACAAAGCTTTTAAAAATGAGCCACTGTCAACTGTATTCGTTTCTGAAGGCTGCCAACAGAGTATGACAAACTGGTTGGCTTAAAACAATAGAAATTTATTCTCTCACAGTTCTGAAGGCTGACAGTTCAAAATCAAGGTGTCGGTAGTGCCTTCCCCTCCCATTGCCCCACCACCAAGGGCCCTAGGGAAGCCTCCTCCCTGAATTAGGAGTGGCAGTGTTGATCTCCCTTCTTCAAGAAGGTCCCATGTTCCCTTGATGAGGTCGCTCCAGGTTTCCCTGCTTCTCTTAGGGCTTCCCAGGTGGCTCAGTCGTAAAGAATCCACCTGCCAATGCAGGAGACACAGGAGATGTGAGTTTGATCCCTGGGTTGGGAAGATCCCCTGGAGAAGGAAATGGCAACCCACTCAAGTATTCTTGCCTGGAGAATCCCATGGAAAGAGGAGCCTGGTGGGTTACAGTCCATGGGGACGCAAAGCATCAGACACGACCAAGCACACACGCATGCACACGCTGGCTGATGCTCGCAGTCCTTCACACTCCTTTGCGCCTGGCAGCACAGGTCCAGTCTCTGCCTCCGTCTTCACGTGGCCGTCTTCCCTCTGTCTATCTCAATCCTTGTTTTCTCTTCATATAAGGACACAGTCATTGAATTAGGGTCCGCTCTAAACCATAGGACTGGGACTTCCCTGTTGGTTCAGTGGCCAGGGCTCCACGTTCCTGTTTCATTCCTGGTCAGGGAACTAGATCCTGCATGCCCCAAATAAGAGTTTGCAAGCTGCAACTAAAGACCCCACATGCAACAACGAAGGCTGAAGATCCCACATGCAACAATGAAGGCTGAAGATCCCACATGCCAAAACTAAGACTTGGCACTGCCAAATAAAGTAAATAAATAAAAATAAATATTTAAATAAATAAATAATAAACCATAGGACTCCATAGTATTTATGCGAAGCCCCTATTTCCAAATAAAGTCATGTTCAGACGTGCCAGATGAACATGAATTTGGCAGGGACACTATTCAACCCAGTGTATTTAAAATTAGGAGATTATACATAAATATCTAGATTACCACCCTTCTTTTTAAAAAAAGATCTGACCCCACATCATACTCGTACATTACTTTGCCAACAAAGGTCCGTCTAGTCAAAGCTATAGTTTTTCCAGTAGTCATGTATGGATGTGAGAATTGGACTATAAAGAAAGCTGAGCGCCGAAGAACAGATGCTTTTGAACTGTGGTGCTGGAGAAGACTCTCAAGAGTCCCTTGTACTGCAAGGAGATCCAACCAGTCCATCCTAAAGGAAATCAGTCCTGAATACTCATGGGAAGGACTGATGCTGAAGCTGGTCAATACTTTGACCACCTGATGTGAAGAAGTGACTTATTAGAAAAGATCCTGATGCTGGGAAAGATTGAAGGTGGGAGGAAAGGGGACAACAGAGGATGAGATGCTTGGATGGCATCACCAACTCAATGGACATGAGTTTGAGTAAACTTTGGGAGTTGGTGACAGACAGGAAGGCCTGGTGTGATGCAGTCCATGGGGTCGAAAAGAGTCGGACACAACTGAGTGACTGAACTGAACTGAACTGACTGAGGCTCTGTGGTGACAAGTGGCCAGAGCAGAAAAGTGTTTTTCATTCCCATGTATACTGGGCACATGATCTCCACCCACCACAGTCCCTACACCGAGGGGTCTAACAACTTTGACAGCAGGCCAGGATTAAAGACCACTCCCCTACCCACACCCTACGTCCTTAAGACTAGCAGCGACATTCTATCAGAGTAAGAGGCAGCAGCAAAACAGAGGGTATGCAACTCTTTAAGAGGCAACCGCGCTCCACCCAAGCATTTCTCTCATTGACATTACCTACCTGCCCCTTGGAATTTTCACCTGGAGCCCGGCTGTACGTTAATGACGTGTTTATGTGACTGTCCGTGGCTGGAGGTACCACTCACTCAGCACACCCCCACCCACAGCCCTTGTCCTAACTCCTCCACCACCAGCATCTCCACTGCTTTCCCTAAGGGCTTCCTCTGGCTTCCAGAGCCTGTTTCCCCACCCCACCCCCTTGCTGGTCCTCAAATGACTGACTGAGTTCCTGTATAAAACTCCAGCTCCCTCACCAGCAGCGAAGCGCTCTAAGGCGCATGTTCTCCACGGAGCTGCGCATGTTCTCCACGGAGCTCCGCAGGGTTTCCCAGCGCAATGTGAGCTCCAGCTGCTCACTGTGGGGACGAGGCTTCAGTGACACACCCTCAGGTGGCGCTCCGCCTCACTTCCTCTCTGTCCTGCGGAAGTGCCTGCTGGATCTCCCCTCAGATAACCTGCTTACACAAGAGCCCTTATCCCAGGGTCAGCTGTGGAGGAACCCAGAGTTGAGGACCGAGATGTGGTCTGTTTGCTTTGTTCATCGCCACAGCACACAGCACAGCGCAGGCACGCATCTAGTCAGCTGTCTGCGTGGACCTCTGCCGTCTCCCCTCCAGCCAGGCCTGGCTTAGGTGCTGGGAGACAGTGATGAGAGCGCCACTCTTCCCTGCCCTCCAGGAGTCTCCAGTCCAGGGAAGAGAACAAAGGTGGCTGCCTCCCTAGAAGCCTACCACTTGGCCATGGAAAAAAACTTAGGAATGTGAAAAAGTGGGGAAACAGCACAGACTAGCAAAGAGTGAGAACTAAGATGAATGAACTGATCCTTCATTCACTTGGCAAAAATCCACTGAGGGATATCCTGACAGGCGCGCACACACACAAACAAGCCAACAAAACACCAAGAGGTCAGTGGTCTGATAGGAGCAGAGAGACTGCGGCAGCACGAAGGAGGGCTAACTCAGCCTGGCAGGGCAGGAGGACTCCCTAGAGGAGGCATCTTCTCAGCTGAGTCTTAAAGGATAGGAAGATATGTATAAGATATTAAAAGGAAAAAGCATTCTAGACAAAGAAACCGCACAGAGACTCGTAGAAAGGTATGAAGATGGTTCTGTTTAGCCACTTGCAGTGGCTTGGCATGGCTGAGACAGGAGAGGGCTCAGAGGGAGGAGCAGCCAGGGGCAAGATTATGGACAAGTTTCTCCGTGCTAGACAGAGGCATTCAAACCTCTTTGGGACTCAGTTTTCTCCTCAGTGGAATGAACATGACGAGGCTCTTGTAAAGATAAGACGTACTAATGCAAGAACAGACCTTTATACAACAGCTGGCATTTCACTGGCTCTCAGGGAACTTCAGCTACTTCATCCTGAGAACCATGAGAAGTCACTGTAGGATTTGAAACAGCACAATGCGTGGTCAGCTAGGAGCCTTGGGAGACACCAGCAGGGAGGCTGCTGGGATCCGAAGTGAGATGTCAGCTGCCTGGAGCCCTACCCCACCCCACCCAGTGCCAAGAGCTTCTTATGTCTCTGCCTGAGAACTCTCTCCAGCACTGCAGTCTTCTTGGGTAGGGGCAGGGCAGGCCAGAAATGCTGAGGAGTTAACACCCTCAGATCAGATCAGATCAGTTGTCAGTCGTGTCCGACTCTTTGCAACCCAATGAATCACAGCACCCCAGGCCTCCCTGTCCCTCACCAACTCCCGGAGTTCACTCAAACTCACATCCATCGAGTCAGTGATGCCATCCAGCCATCTCATCCTCTGTCGTCCCCTTCTCCTCCTGCCCCCAATCCCTCCCAGCATCAGAGTCTTTTCCAATGAGTCAACTCTTTGCATGGGGTGGCCAAAGTACTGGAGTTTCAGCTTTAGCATCATTCCTTCCAAAGAAATCCCAGGGCTGATCTCCTTCAGAATGGACTGGATGGATCTCCTTGCAGTCCAAGGGACTCTCAAGAGTCTTCTCCAACACCACAGTTCAAAAGCATCAATTCTTCAGCACTCAGCCTTCTTCAGATACAACCTAACCCAAGAAGAGTTGGGAGTTGGTAGTAAGTCCTACCGCCTCCTGGATCTCATAGGGTCTTCAGTTGTTCTGAGCTCCAGGTGATGCCAGAGGCAACCCACTTATTAGCTTAACTTTTATTAGCTTTTCTCCATTTCCTGACTCATTTCTGTATTCCCTCATTGTGTCTCCTAGAATCATCTTCCAAATAAATGACTCATACCCTAATTCTGTCTCAGGATACACTTTCAGGAAAATCCAAACTGAGTAGCTGGTACCAACCAATCCCCACCCACCCACCCCCAGAAAGCAAATGTCAGCAGGAAATTCCAGAACTAAATGGCTAGCCAGCCATTTTTGCCATTTAGCCATGGCAAAAAGAATCCCATTTCTGGTGGGAAGTGGGAGGTTTTAGCAGCATCACATTCATGACTCTCACCTGTGATGGGTGGACTGGGCAGATACATAAGTGGAAAGGGAATCCAAGCTATGTAATAGCTCCAGCAATTGAAAGATATGGAGGCAACGTAAGGATTATGGAGTTGATTAACTTTTGTTATCTGCCACAAGAAGCCTCAAAGAAAGATAATCTTACAGGTTTAATAAAGTCCACTAGCAACTCAGAACATATTATGAAAACTAGAAGGGCTCCATGACACCAAGAAACATTTATCTCTTACAACCAGAGAACGGACTGTGCCAAAAATCAGCCCAAAATTTGATCGTAAGCAAGGCCGGGTTACAAAAGAGGCTGAATCCACAGGCCCAGTAAGTCATGGGCTAAAGTTAGGGTCCAAAGGGCAGAAGAGGCCCTGAGACTTGGGGTTCAGATTTAAGAACTTCAGACTGCCACATTCTCCTGAACCTTGTAATGGTGTCACAAATACCTCCCTTCCCCTCATAGGCAAGGGGAGCTTCCCACTGCCAGGAGACCATGCCAAATCCTCACCCAAGACACATGTTCTCCAAGATAATGGTCCTTCTCCTGCCTCCCACCACGCCACCCCACCCCAGCCCACCCCACTGCCCATGGCATCCAGCCCAAAAACTACAGTCTGATCTCACAATGACTAGAGTAGTCAGTCAGTTGCTCAGTCATGTCCAACTCTTTGTAACCCCATGGACTGCTGCACACCAGGCTTCCCTGTCCATCACCAACTCCCAGAGCTTGCTCAAACTCATGTCCATCGAGTTGGTGATGCTATCTAATCATCTCATCCTCCATCGTCCCCTTCTCCTCCTGCTTTTAATCTTTCCCAGCATCAGGATCTTTTCTAATAAGTCAGTTCTTCACATCAGGTGGCCAAAGTGTTGGAGCTTTGCTTCAGCATCAGTCCTTGCAAAGAATATTCAGCACTGATTTCCTTTAGGATGGACTAGTAGGATCTCCTTGCAGTCCAAGGGACTCTCAAGAGTCTTCTCCAGCACCACAGTTCAAAAGCATCTATTATTTGGTGCTCAGCTTTCTTTATGGTCCAACTCTCACATCCATCCATGAATACTGAAAAAAGACATGGCTTTGACTATACGGACCTTTGTCGGCAAAGATGGAGTAGTACTGGTCCTTATATGGAAGGTAACAGATTATTCATCATCAAAGCTACAGGAACTGACTAATGGTTTCAGAAGCAACTAAAAGATGAGGGTGTTGGACCATGTTTCTAGACTTGACCAGGTTTTCAGATCCAGAGTCCATTAATTAAAAGAGAGGCCAGATCCCTTTGCTAGGAGCTGATGTGTCATAGCAAATATATACAATACATATTACCCCCCTTTCCCCAAAAGCCATATAACCAGTTACAAGACTAATTGCATATTGAAGAAAGAGAACACCCAAGTCCCTTAAGAGCCATTGAATAAAGTGCCTGAACAGGCACTCTTACCAGGGAACCCAATATGCCATAATGGCTCCCTTGTTGGACTGGGATTGTTTTAAGGCCAGATGACACAGAGAGTCCTAGCCCAAGTCCATCTTATAGTGAACTCCATCCTGTGAGAAAAGGTCAAGTGACATCCCCTGAAACTACCCCCTGTCCTGGCCAAGAGAAGGAGTCAGAAGCAGTGCTACATCATGGGTAGGATGGCAGGAATTAGTTCCACCCTCCGTGATTTAAAGGCTGCCAAGGTGGTGCATTTTGCTACATGTGTGTGTGCTCAGTTGTGTCTGACTTTTTGCGACTCCATGGACTGTAGCCCACCAGGCTTCTCTGTCCATGGAAATTTCCAAGCAAGAATACTGGAGTGGGTTGCCATTTCCTATTCCTGGGGAATCTTCCCAACCCAGGGACCAAATCTGTGTGTCTTTTGTCTCCTGCATTGGCAGATGGATTCTTTAGCACTGTGACACCTGGGAAGCCCCATTTTTACCATATCTCTAATTTACCATTATATCCCCTGAAAAAAAAAAAATAGATTATGGTAGACAATAGAGGACTGTTGGAAACATAACCAATCACAGCCATCATGCCAGATATGCTACCTCTGCTACAAACAATCAGCCCCTGGTTATGGAGCTACTGATTCCACACATGTATTCTTTGCAGTCCCCATCAAAAAGCAAGATCAGCAGTTCACAGTTCCCATTTCACAGTCACCTAGGATAAGCAGCAGTACACACTGATCCTCTTGCCCAAGGGCAGTGGTAATCCTCCTTTCTGTCTCAATATATGTCAGGGGAACACAGATCATTCTGACACTGCCACAGAGTATCATCATACTATCCACCCTGCTGATGGCATCATCTTAATCCCATTACAGAAGTACTCTTGCAAAGATACTTGTGCGCCAGAGAGTAAGTAGATTAACCCTACAAAGATTAAGGGGACTGCCACATCAACAACACTTTAGAAGTCTAATGGCAAAGGGTATTTAGAGGAGATCCCACCACCCCAGAGTAAAGGCTGTTATTGTACTTTTACCTCCTACAACTAAGAAAGAGTCACAGCCCTTAGCAGGTCAGCCCACACTTAGGTAAACTGCTCTAATCTGTTTTCTGGGTGACTTAGAAGGTTACCTACATTGAGAATTCTCTACAGTTGGTTCAAGTTGCTGTAAAAGCTGCCCTGACCCATAAGCTATATGAACCAGTAGACCCAGTGGTGATAGAGGTGTCTGTGGTCAACAAAAAGACCATGTGGAATCTCTGACTAGTCTCAAAAAAGAGCTTCAGTGTAGGCTTCTGGTGTTCATAGTTCTGCAGCAGAGAAGACTTCACTATTCAAAGACAAGTTCCTGGCATACTACTGGGCCTTAGGATATAAACCAAGAACATGACCTAGAATATAAGATGACTACAAAACCAGAGATGCTTATCAAGACCTGGGTGTTGGGAATTCTCTGGCAGTCCAGTGATTAGGACTCTTCACTTTCACTGCCAAGGGCACAGGTTGGTCAGGGAACTAAGATCCCGTAAACCTAGTGGCATGGCCAAAGTAAAAAATAATTAATAAAAAAAAAAACTTAGGTAGGGGTTTCCCTGGTGGCTCAGTGGTTAAAAAAAAAGAAAAGCCTGCCTGCCAATGCAGAAGACGCAGGTTTGATCTTTGGTCCAGAAAGATCCCACATGCTGCGGAGCAACTAAGCATGAGCACCATAACTACTGAGCCCATGCTCTACAGCCTGGGAGTCATAGCTACTGAGCCCACGGGCCTCAACTACTGAAGCTCTTCGAACCAGGTGGCCAAAGTATTGGAGCTTCAGCTTTAGCATCAATTCTTCCAGTGAATATTCAGGACTGATTTCCTTTAGGATTGACTGGTTTGATTTCCTTGCAGTCCAAGGGACTCTGAAGAGTATTGTCCAACACCACAATTTGAAAGCATCAATTTTTTGGCACTCTCACATCCATACATAACTACTGGAAAAACCATAGCTCTGATTGTATGGACCTTTGTCAGCAAAGTGATGTCTCTGCTTTTTAATATGCTGTCTAGGGTTTTCATAGCTTTCCTTCCAAGGAGCAAGTGTCCTTTGGTTGGAGTCACCGTCTGCAGTGATTTTGGAGTCCAAGAAAATAAAATCTGTTACTGCTTGCACTTTTTCCCCTTCAATTTGCCATGAAGTGGTAGGACTGGATGCCATGATCTTAATTTTTTTGAATGTTGAGTTTCCAGCCAGCTTTTTCACTATCCTCTTTCACAGCATCAAGAGAATCTTTAGTTCCTCTTCACTTTCTGCCATTAGGGTGGTATCATCTGTGTATCTGAGGTTGTTGATATTTCCCTGGGCAATCTTGATTCCAGCTCATGATTCATCCAGGCTGGCATTTTGTTATGACGTACTCTGCATATAAGTTAAATAAACGGGGTGACAATATACAGCCTTGACATATTCCTTTCCCAATTTGGAACAGCCAATTGTTCCATGTAAGGTTTTACCTGTTGCTTCTTGACCCGCATACAGGTTTCTCAGAAGACAGATAAGGTGGTCTGCTTTTTCCATCTCTTTAAGAATTTTCCACAGTTTGTTGTAATACACACAGCCACAGGCTTTAGTGTAGTCAATGAAGCAGGTTTTTCTGAAATTCTCTTGCTTTCTCTGTGACCCAATGAATGTTGGCAATTTGATCTCTGGTTCTTCTGCCTTTTCTAAACCCAGTTTGTACATTTGGAAGTTATCTGTTCATGTACTGCTAAAGCCTAGCTTGAAAGATTTGGACATAACCTTACTAGCATGCAAAGTGAGTGTAATTATACGGTACTTTGGACATTCTTTGGCACTGCCCCTTTTTGGGATTGGAATGAAAACTGACCTTTTCCAATCCTGTGGCCACTGCTGAGTTTTCCAAATTTACTGACATACTGAGTGCTGCACTTTAACAGCATCATCTTTTAGGATTTGAAATAACTCAGCTAGAATACCATCACCTCCATTAGCTTTGTTTATAGTAATACTTCCAGTCAATCCTAAAGGAAATCAACCTGGAATATTCACTGGAAGGACTGATGCTGAAGCTGAAGCTCCAATACTGTGGCCACTTGATGTGAAGGGCCAACTCATTGGAAAAGACCCAGATGCTGGGAAAGATTGAGGGCAGTAGGACAAGGGGGCAGCAGAAGATGAGATGGTTGAATGGCATACCAACTCAGTGGACATGAGTTTAAGCAAAATCTGGGAGTTAGTGAGGGCTTCCCTGGTAACTCAACTGGTAAAGAATCTGCCTGCAATGCAGGAGACTCCAGTTTGATTCCTGGGTTGGGAAAATTCCCTGGAGAAGGGCTAAGCTACCTACTTCAATATTCTTGGGCTTCCCTGCTGGTTCAGATGGTAAAGAATGCACCTGCAATGCGCTAGACCTGGGTTTGATCCCTGGCTTCTGAGGATCCCTGAAGGAGGCCATGGCAACCCACTCCAGTATTCTTGGCTGGAGAATCCCCATAGGCAGAGAAGTCTGGTGGGGTACAATCCATTGGGTTGCAAAGAGTCGGACACAACTGAGTGACTAAGCACACACAGGGAATTAGTGAAGGGCAGGGAAGCCTGATGCACTGTAGTTCACGAGGTCGCAGAGTCAGACATGACTTAGCAACTCAATAACAGCAATGCTTCCTGAGGCCCACTTGACTTCACAATCCAGTATTATATTTTTAATTTATTTTTATTGTAGTAAAATATACATAAATGCTACCATTTTAACTATTCTTAAGTGTACAACTCAGTGGCATTAATTCCATTCATACTGTGGGGCAAACATCACCGTTATCCATCTTCAGGACTTTTTCATCATCCCATACTGAAATTCTGTACCCATTAAATACTAACTGCCCATTCTCTCTTCCCCTCAACCCCTGGTAACAACTGTTTCACTTTCTGGTTCTATAAATTTGGCTATTCTAGGTACTTTTTATAAGTAGCATCACGCAATATTTGTCCTTTTGCGACTGGTTCCCTAAAGTACAGTGCCTTGGGCTTCCCTGATGGCTCAGCGGTAAAGAATCTGCCTGCAATGCAGATCTGGGTTCGATCTCTGGGTTCAATCCCTGGGTCTAATCCCTGGGTCAGGAAGATCCCCTGGAGAAGGAAATAGCAACCCACTCTGGTATTCTTACCTGGGAAATCCCATAGACAGAGGAGCCTGGTGGGCCACAGTCCTTGGAGTCGAAAAAGCAAGACACAACTTAGAGACTAAAGAACAACACAGTGTCTTCAGGCTTCTTTCATGTTATTTCATGTATCACAGTTTCATCCTTATTTTAGTCTTTTCATTTTCTATCCATTATTGAGAGAGAGCTATTGTAGTCTCCCACTATTATTATACAACTGCTTCTCCCTTTAATTCTATCAGTTTTTCCTTCAGATATTTTGAGGATCTGTTATTAGGTGCATAAATTTATTATTATTATTATTATGCCCTCACAGCAAACTCTGAGGTAAGACCATTACTATCCCCATTTTGCAGATGAGGAAAAGGTTTACAGAGGTCAAAGTAAATGATTCTTTTTAAAAATGTATTTATCATCATTGGAGACAGTCAAGAAGAGAGTGAAAAAGTTGGCTTAAAACTCAATATTCAGAAAACTAAGATCATGACATCTGGTCCCATCACTTCATGGCAAATAGATGGGGAAACAATGGAAATGGTGAGAGACTTTATTTTCTTGGGCTCCAAAATCACTGAAGATGGTGACTGCAGCCATGAAATTAAAAGACACTTGCTCCTTGGAAGAAAAGCTATGACCAAACTAGAGAGCATATTAAAAAGCAGAGACATTACTTTGCCAACAAAGGTCCATCTAGTCAAAGCTATGGTTTTTCCAGTAGTCATGTATGTATGTGAGAGTTGGACTATAAAGAAAGCTGAGTGCTGAAGAATTGATGCTTTTGAACTCTGGTGTTGGAGAAGACTCTTGAGAGTCCCTTGGACTGCAAGATCAAACCAGTCAATCCTAAAGGAAATCAGTGCTGAATATTCATTGCAAGGACTGATGCTGAAGCTGAAGCTCCAATACTTTGGCCACTTGATACAAAGAACTGATTCATTTGAAAAGACCCTAATGCTGGGAAAGATTGATGGCAGGAGGAGAAGGGGACGACAGAGGATGAGATGGCTGCATGGCATCACTAACTTGATGGACATGAGTTTGAGTAAGCTCTAGGAGTTGGTGATGGACAGGAAGTCTGGTATGCTGCAGTCCATGGACTGGCAAAGAGTCGAACATGACTGAGCAACTGAACTGAACTGAATTGTACCCACTCCTAAGTCTGAGTATTGTCAGTTAACAGGAAAATATAAAGCTTTTAGCCTGCTTGTTCTACTCAAACTGCCTGTCAAATTGCAGGCAAGCAAGTACCTTTGGCCAATGAGGAAAGGTCTTTCCTTACAAAAGAATTTCAACTAGAAAATGTTGATGGAATGATGGGATTAGAAAAACACTTTTTGCAAGTCCTCATGGAATAATATTCTAGATGATGATGAGCAATGGATAAAAAACACATTTGATAAACATTTGGTGGATGTATTTTCTATTGCTACTATATTTACAAACTTAGTGGCTTAAAGCAATATACATTTTATTATTTTACAGTTCTGGAGGTCAGGAGTTTGAAATGAGTCTCAATGGGCTAAAAATCAGAGTGTCACGAGGGCTGTGTTCCTTACGAGGCCCTAGGAAAGAATCTGATCCCTGGCCTATAGCTGGGTTCTAGAGGCCACCTGCATTCCTTGCCTAGCTGCCTCTTTCTCCTTCTTCAAAGCCATCAGTGTAGCATCTTCAGAGCTCTCTCAGACTTTGAGCCCTCCCTCCCATGCCTTCCTCTTCCACTTTAAAAGAGCCTTATGCTTCACTGGGCTTCCCTGGTGGCTCAGACAGTAAAGACTCTGCCTGCAATGCAGGAAACCTGGGTTCAATCCCTGGGTCGGAAAGATTCCCTGGAGAAGGGAATGGCAACCCACTCCAGTCTTGCCTGAAGAATTCCATGGACAGAGGAGCCTGGCAGACTATAAACCAGGAGGTGGCAAAGAGTCGGACATGACTGAGTGACTAACATTTTCAACTTTGTGCTTACACAGGACTCACCTAGATAATCCAAGATAATCTCTTTATCTTAATTTCAGTTGATTGTCACCCTTAATTCCATCTGCAGTCTTTCATCTTTCTAGGTAACATATTCACAAATTCTGCCTATCACAATAAGGAACTAGATGCTTGCAATGTATCAAATTATCAACTTACTTAGAGGTAATAAAGGGGGAAAACACACCTTATCAATGAAGGAGTCAGATTGTCTCCAACTAAACCCACTGATCAATTTTAACATCACTAACAGATGTGGTATGCATTCTGATGTTATATAGCATGAAGTAAAAAGAATCACCTATGAAGTATTCTTAACAGGAATGTTTTACATGACTTTAAACAACCTTTTGTAACTAACTTCCAGTTTATCAGAAAGACTGGGGATGGAGGAAAAAGTTAAATGATATCACGAAAAAGCAAGAAAATTATCTTAGTTTCTTTAGTAAATCACTGACCAAAAACAACAACAACAACAAAAACCCAATGGCTGTTTAGGATTAAATAATAATGGTTCCCCCAGAAGCAGACCCCCATATATGGATTTGAGTGTATGTGGGAAGTACTGGAGTATCTGTAGAGATGCAAGGAAGAGATACAGGGAAGGAAAGGTGTTGATACTGGGTTTACCATTAAGCCAGCTACCACTGTGGGCAGCTGAGTCTCAATCTCATGAAGAAACTCTAGGAAATGACACAAAACACAAGATTCAGAATTACCACACCCCCTCAAAAAAAAGAATTACCACACCCAAAGAGCAAGGGAGCTATATAGCAACTGGTAAAAGTCACTTCTATAGAATTGGTCCCTGGGAGTGTTCATTGCTTGGCATGCAGCAAGCAAGTAAAGCAATCTTGTACAGTGGTATACCTAATATATTTGATACATGCAATGGATCACATTTAACCTCTTTCACAATATGAAAACATTGTTTTCAATAATTAGTATGGAATAAGATGAAAAATAATCAGATGGGAAATACAGTAAAAAGTTTCTTTTGTTGAACTTTGTACAACCATGACATTAAAATGTAAAATAATAAAAAATAAAATAAATAATACAATGCCAAAAAAGAAAAAGAAAGATAAAGGCTTTCTAAATATATCAACATAGTTTTTGAAAAAGGGGGGAAACATTCCCCCTATTGATCTATTGCCGTAATGAATAATAACAAAATTTATTTTTAAGCCTTAACTTTTACAAATTTTCCAGGGACTTCATCAAAATTATCTTCTCATATATACATGTCAAACAGACAGTATAATCTGTCAATCTGTCTTTACTCCTTGATAGCAGTTTTAATTTTGAAAAATCTCTTTTTTATGAAGTAACCCATAAATACTTTGATGGAGATTCTTAAAACTCTATTTCACAACAAATTCTGGAAATCATAACATCACATACTACTTTGTTTTTGGAGAATGATGTTGCTGCTAAGTCACTTCAGTCGTGTCCGACTCTGTGCGACCCCAGAGACGGCAGCCCACCAGGCTCCCCCGTCCCTGGGATTCTCCAGGCAAGAACACTGGAGTGGGTTGCCATTTCCTTCTGCAATGCATGAAAGTGAAAAGTGAAAAGGAACTCACTCAGTCGTGTCTGACTCTTAGTGACCCCATGGATTGTAGCCTACCAGGCTCCTCCATCCATGGGATTTTCCAGGGAAGAGTACTGGAGTGGGGTGCCATTGCCTTCTCCGTGGAGAATGATGCTAGTGGATTCTAATTGTCTCCAGAGTCAGTTTTCCACTAGAGTATCTTCACTATTCTACTATGCTTGGTAATCTCCATTTTTATTCTGCAAAATAAGATGAAGTGGCTGAATGACAGAAAATATCGATATTATTTGAGTCACTGTTTTAGAATGAGTGTCCAGTTCTTGGTCGAAATGATCAAAATATTCAAACACTGACTTTTTGTTTCTTCTGGCATCTTTTGTCATTTCTCCTGGAAGTCTTCTTCAAAATTTGGTTCTTCTTTTCCATGTAAATATCCATTCCTTTCATTTTGTGTTGTATAGTCAATGGCCTTCTCCACAATTCTTATGTGTCAGTCTTCAACCATGACTTTTACCATACATTGTTCAAGGTTGATTCTGGACCTTTGCAAACATTAGTTTCCTATTAACCTCATCTAAAATTTCAAACCAAATAATAAAATATAATTCAGAAAACAAATCATGTAGGGCAAAGAACAAATTATGAGTTGACTCTCTTATGTGCATGCTTTCTTTCAGATTGCACAGTATCTCAAAAGTTAACATTAACTTTCAAACTTTGTCTTTATTGTGGACACAGCTTCATTTGCCTAGAATAGTTTGTTTCACTGACATACTCACATTCAGCAGCATTTTTAGTAAATTAGGTGATATTGAAAAGAAAGAATAATTTTTCCCCAAAGTTTAATAAAAAAAAGTCACACATTAAAAAGAACTTCCAAAAGTGTGAACTTCATAAAAGTTCAGAGAATATTGTAAAAGGCATAAATAAGGATTTGGAATTAATATCTTTGATTTTTATCTGAACTACACTATGCTTACCAAAAAAAAAAAAATACTGCACCTCAAATTTTACACTTTGTTTTACTGTTTTAAATTTCAAACACAAAGTAAAATCTCCAAGAGGTCACATGAAGTGACAAAATTAACTCAAGTTCTGATAATTTTTTGATTTTATCACCACTTATTTTGAATCTGCTGTTTAAACAAGGGAATAAATGGTTCCACAGAAGTTGGAGTATTGAACTACATCCTAAGTAAGCTCCGATGATTCCAAACCTTTAGTAATTTAGTTTTGAAACAAATGCAAGTAGTTGAGTTTTCATATACTGGGTACTAACTGTATACCTTTAATTGCTCTGAATTAACTTACAAGTAGAATACAAGGCTTGTTAAAATGTAAGTAATTAAAAAGAAATGATTTGGTTCTGGTTCCAGTTTAGTTGGAGTAAGCACATTTCACCCTCTCTCTCCCAATGTATGCAACCAAAACTTCCCAGAAAGAACACGTGGACCTGTTATCTGAGGACTCTGAAAAGTAAATAATAACAGGAGGGTTGAGGAAGAAAACCAGAACATGAAGAACCACTAACCCAGTGGTGAGTTTTCTTCTTTTACTCCTCTAATTCCCCCCAGCCTGGACTTAAAGTTAGCCTGAAATCTAAAATAGTACATCCAGAACTAATGGTAAAAGACTAAATATTTCCCTCCTAAGATTAAGATATGGCAAGGATCTCTACTCTCATAACTCCCATTCAACATTGTAGTGGAAGTAAAACTACCCCTACTTAAAAGATGAGATGATGATTTATGCAGAAAACCCCAAGGAATATACAAAAAAGCTCCTAATAAGTGAATTTAGCAAAGTTGTAAGATACAATGTCTGCTTATAAATATCAAATGTATATATAATAGTAATGAACAATTGGAAACCAAAAATGTTTAAAAGAGCACTTTCAATGGTTCCCCCCACCCCCCACAAATGAAAGAGGTATAAATCTAACACAACACATTCAAAATCTGTGTGCTGAAAACTATGAAAAGCTGATGAAAGAAATGGAAGGAGAACTATATCATGATCATGGGTTTGAATACTCAATATAGTTAAAATTCAATTCTTCCTTGAAACTGAAATTAAACTATAGATTCAACACAACTCTAACCAAAATTCCAGCAGGAATTTTTGCCGATACAGACAAACATATTCTAAAATTTATAAGGAGACCTAAAAGGAACTAAAATAATCAAAGCAATTTTAAAAAATGAATAAAGTTGAAGGATTCATGGCACTCAGTTTTAAAGCCACAGTGAGGAAGATAATGTGTGATTAACAAAAGGATAGATACATAAATCAATGGAACAAAACAGAATCCATAAATAAACGCACATAGACATGGCCACTTGTTCCTTCAACAAAGGTGCAGAGACAGTTCAATAGTGAAACGATAGTCTTTTCAACAAATAGTGTTAGAACATATGTTCACCTGTATGCAAAAGCATGAATTTCAACCTGAACTTCTTGCCTTTTACAAAAATTAACTCAAAATGAGTCATGGGTCAAAAGTCAAATAATATAGTTATTAAAATTTTAGAAGAAAAGATAGAAAATCTTTATGACTTTAAGCAAACAGTTAGTAGATATGATACCCGAAAAACAATTCTTTAAAAATTGATAAATTGAACTTAATGAGAATTTAAAATGTTTCTCTGTGGAAGGTACTGTTAAGAGAATGAAAAGATAAGCTACAGACCAAAAGAAAATACTTGCAAATTACATATCCAGCAAAGGACTTGTATCCAGAACATACAAAAACAAATGCTCAGTCTGGTTTATTCGATAAGTTATATACAACTCTTTGTGACCCCATGGACTGCAGCACACCAGGCTTCCCTGTCCTTCACTATCTCCCAGAGTTTGCTCAAATTCATGTCCATTGAGTCAGTGATGCTACCTAACCATCTTATCCCCTGCCATCCCCTTCTCCTTTTGCCTTCAATCTTTCCCAGCATTATGGTCTTTTCCAATGAGTTAGCTCTTCACATCAGGTGGCCAAAGTATTGGAGCTTCAGCATAGGTCCTTCCAATGAATATTCAGGTTGATACCCTTTAGGATTGACTGGTTAGATCTCCTTGCAGTCTAAGGGACTCTCAAGAGTCTTCTCTGGCACCACAATTCCAAAGCCTCAATTATTTGATGCTCAGCTTCCTTTATGGTCCAACTCTCACATCCATATATGGCTACTGGAAAAGCCATAGCTTTGACTATACAGATCTTTGTCAGCAAAGTGATGGATGTCTCTGTCTTTTAATATGCTGTCTGTGTTGTGAGAGTCCCTTGGACAGCAAGGAGATCCAACTAGTCCATTCTAAAGGAGATCAGCCCTGGGTGTTCTTTGGAAGGAATGATGCTAAAGCTGAAACTCCAGTACTTTGGCCACCTCATGCGAAGAGTTGACTCATTGGAAAAGACTCTGATGCTGGGAGGGATTGGGGGCAGGAGGAGAAGGGGACGACAGAGGATGGCATCACTGACTCAATGGACATGAGTTTGAGTGAACTCCGGGAGTTGGGGATGGACAGGGAGGCCTGGCATGCTGCAATTCATGGGGTCGCAAAGAGTCGGACACGACTGAGCAACTGAACTGAATTGAACTAAACTGGATTTGTCATAGTTTTCCTTCCACGGAGCAAATGTCTTTTAATTTCATGGCTGCAGTCACCGTCCACAGTGATTTTGGAGCCAAAGAAAACTAAATCTGTCACTGCTTCCACTTTTTCCCTTTCTATTTGCCATGAAGTAGTTCAGTACATGGGACTGTATGCCATGATCTTAGTTTTCTGAATGCTGAATTTTAAGTTTAAAAATTTTTTATATTTAAGAATGTATAAAAACAAATGCTCAATATTCAATAATAAAAAGAACAAACCAAACCCAAGGCAAGTAGAGAAAGGAAATAATAAAGATTAGAGTGGAAATTAATGAAATAGAACATAGAAAAACAACATGCAAAATAAAATTATATGTTATTTTGAAGATTAATAGAATTGACAATCTTTTAGCTAGACTGGCCAAGAAAACAGACTAAAGATTGAGGGAAAAGACTCAAATTACTAAAATCTGAAATGAAAGAGGAGCTTTACTACTGGCCTTACAGAATTCTTTTAAAGGATTATAAGGGAATATTGTAAACAACTATGTGCCAACAAATTAAATAACTTCAATGAAATGAACACTGAAATTGATACAAGAAGTAACATAAAATTTGAACAGATCAATTACAAGTGAAGAGATCAATTTAGTAATCAAAAAACTACCCACAAAGAAAAATCCAGGCCCATGTTGTTTCACTGATGAATTCTACCAAATATTTAAGGAAGAATCAATACCAATTCTTCACAGACTTTCAAAAAATAGAAGAGGGCACAATATTTTCCAACTTATCCTATGAAACTAATATTACCTTGATACCAAAATCAGACAAAGACATCACAAGAAAACTACAGCCTGAAACTCCTTATGAAAATGATGCAAAATTTCTAATAAAATGGGCTGGATCCAACAACATACAAAAAAGGATTATACACCATGACCAAGTGGGATTTACCTCAAGAATATAAGGTTGTTTTAAAATCTAAAAATTGATTAATATAATAATTAACAGAATAAATGATAAAACCATATGATTATCTTGCTGCTGCTGCTGCTAAATCGCTTCAGTCGTGTAGGACTCTGTGCGACCCCAGAGACGGCAGCTTACCAGGCTCCCATCCCTGGGATTCTCCAGGCAAGAACACTGGAGTGGGTTGTCATTTCCTTCTCCAGTGCATGAAAGTGAAAAGTGAAAGTGAAGTCGCTCAGTCGTGTCTGACCCTCAGCGACCCCATGGACTGCAGCCTACCAGGCTCCTCCGTCCATGGGATTTTCTAGGCAAGAGTACTGGAGTGGGGTGCCATCACCTTCTCCGATGATTATCTTAATTGATGCATAAAAAGCATTTGACAAAATTCAACACCACTTCATGATAAAAACACCCAACAAACTAGGAATAGAAGGGTACTTTCTCAACCTAATTAGGACATCTACAAAAAATGCACAGCTAATATTGTATTTGGGCTTCCCTGACGGCTCAGACAGTAAAGAATCTTCCTGCAGTGTGGGATACCTGGATTCAATCCCTGGGTTGGGAAGATCCCCTGGAGGACAGCATGACAACCCACTCCAGTATTCTTGCCTGGCGAATCCCCATGAAGAGCCTGACAGGCTACAGTCCATGAGGTCCCATAGTCAGACACGACTGAGCGACTAAGCACACAATGCTGTAATTAATGATGAAAGAAAGATTAGGAATGAAACAAGAATGTCCAGTCTTGTGGCTCTATCCAACATTTTGAGGGAGATTCTAACCAGGGAAATTAGTCAACAAAGTGAAATGAAAGCCATCTGATTAGAAATGAAGAACTATATGTTTACAGATGACATAACCTTGTATAGACTACTCTGAGGAACTGACTACAAAAATCTATTAGAACCAATAAATGAATCAACAAAGGTGCAGGATACAAAATTAATATACAAAAATCAATTGCACTTCTATACACTTGTAATGAACAATCCAAAAGTGAAATTAAGAAAGCAATTTCATTTACAATAACATTAAAATAATAAAATACTTAGGAATAAGTTTAACAGAATAAGTTCAAAACTAATTTCTTAGAAACTGCAAAACATTGTTGAAAGTAATTTTAGAAGACCCAAATAAACAGAAAGATATCCCATGTTCATCAATCAGAAGACTTAATATTTTTATGATGGGACTGATCAAACTAATCTAACATAGTCAACCCAATCCACATCAATTTTCTGGCTTCTTTGTAGAAATTGACAAGCTAATCCCAAAATTTATATGGAAACTCAAGAAACACAAACTAGAAAAAGACAAACAAAACTAAAGGACTCAAACTTTGCATTTCAAAGCTTACTACAAAAGTGCAGTAGTCAAGACAGCATGGTAGTGACATAAAGATAGACATATCAACAGAAGAGAACTGAGAGTCCAAAGTAGGTCCTCATATTTATGGCTGAGTTTTGACAAGCAGGCCAAGATAATTCAGTGGGAGGAAGAAAGGTCTTTTCAACAAGATTGGGACAATTAGATATCCATATGCAAAAGAATGGGCTTCCCAGGTGGCACTAGTGGTAAAGAACCCTCCTGCCAATGCAAGAGACATAAGATCCCTGGGTTGGGAAGATCCCCTGGAGGAGGGCATGGCAACCCCCTCCAGTATTCTTGCCTGGAAAATCCCATGGACAGAGGAGTCTGATGGGCTCTAGCCCATAGGGTTGCAAAGAGTTGGACACGACTGAGCCAACTTAGCACTCACACATGCAAAAAAAATAAATTAGGACCATTACCTCACACATATACAAAAATTAACTTAAAGTGGATCAAAGATCCAATGTAAGAGTTAAAACCATAAAACTCTTTGAAGAAAATAAAAGTGTAAATCTTCACAATCTTAGTTTAGGCAGTGTTTCTTAAATATAATACCCAACTACAAACAGCAAAGGAAAAAACAGATGAGTTATCCCTTATCAAATTAAAAACTTGTGCTACAAGAGACACTGTCAAGAAAGTGAAAAAAATAACACTACAATGGGCAAAAATACTTGTAAATCATCTAGCTGATAAGGGGCTATATTTTGGATATATAAAGAATTTTTACAACTTAACAGCAAACAGACAACCCAGTTTTAAAATGAGTGAAGTACTTGAACAGACATTTCTACAAAGGTGATATATGGATGACCAAAATGCATATGAAAGATGCTCAATCATTAGTCATCAGGAATATGAAAATCAAAACCACAATGACAAACCACTTTCACACCCACTAGGGTGGCTAAAATTAAAAAAAAAAAAAAAAAACAGATAATAACAAGTGTTGTCAAGGATGTAGAGAAACTGAAACCCTATTGCAATGCTGGTAGGATTGTAAATGGTGCAGTGGCTGTGGAAAACAGTTTAGCAGCTCCTCAAAAAGTTAAATAAAGAGCTATGATCTAGTAATTCCATTACCAGGTATATAGTTAATAGAAATGAAAATGTATGTTCACAGAAAAACTTGTACACAAATATTCATAGCAGCATTATTTATAATAGCCACAAAGTAGAAGCAGCTCTTAATTTCAAGGCTGTAGTTGACATCTGCAGTGATTTTGGAGCCCAAGAAAATAAAGTCTGTCACTGTTTCCATTGTTTTCCCATCTATTTGCCATGAAGTGATGGGACCAGATGCAGCCATGAAATTAAAAGACACTTGCTCCTTGGAAGAAAAGCTATGACAAACCTAGACAGTATATTAAAAAGCAGACACATTATTTTGCTGACAAATGTCTGTGTAGATGCTAAGGTTTTTCCAATAGTCATGTATGGATGAGAGAGTTGGACCACAAAGAAAGCTGAGCACCGAAGAATTGATGCTTTTGAACTGTGGTGTTGGAGAAGACTCTTGAGAGTCCCTTGGACTGCAAGGAGATCAAACCAATCAGTCTTAAAGGAAATCAGTCCTGTATACTCATTGGAAGGACTAATGCTGAAGCTGAAACTCCAATACTTTGGCCACCTGATGGGAAGAACTGACTCACTGGAAAAGACCCTCAGGCTGGGAAAGACTGAAGGCAGGGGCAGAAGGGCACGACAGAGGATGAGATGGTTGCATGGCATCATCAACTTGATGCACATGAGTTTGGGCAAGCTCTGGGAGTTGGTGATGGACAGGTAAGCCTGGCGTGCTGCAGTCCATGGGGTCGCAAAGAGTCAGATACAACTGAGGGACCAAACTGAACTGGAAGCAACTCTAATGTCCATCAGCAGATGAATGGATAAACAAGATGTGGTGTAGTCATTTGATGGAATATTATTCAGCAATAAAAAGGAAGGACATATTTATCCATGCTACAGTGAACCTCAAAAGCATTATGCTAAGTGAAAGAAGCCAGACACAAAAGACCACACATTGTATGATTCCATTTATGTAAATTTTCCAGAACAGACAAATTTATAGGCAGAAAGTAAATTACTAGCTATGTAGAGTGGGAGAATTTGGGGCAAATGGGTAGTGACTGATAATGAGTATAGAGTTTCTTTGGGGGTTGATGGAAATATTATAAAATTGATTTTGGTGATGGTTTCATAACTATGGGAATACACTAGAAACCATTGAATTGTACACTTTAAAAAGTGAGTTGCATGGTACTTGAATAATTTCTTAAAAAGCTATTATTTAAAAATATACAATTGTTAGAAAATAACTCAACTTTTAAAAAACTGGGCAAAATATTTGAACAGACAATTCAGCAAAGATATATATGGATAAAATATAAATACATGAAAAGGTGTTTAAGGTCATTAGTCATTAGGGAAACGCAAATAAAACACAATAAGATACTACTGCACTACTATCAGAAAGGCTTAAAAAAAATGAGCAGACAAAGCAAGACTGATGATGCAGCAACTCTCATGTGCTGCTGGTGAGAATGCAAAATGGTATCACCTCTCTGAAAATATAAAGTTAAACATACACTTACCATATGACTTGGCAGTCACACTTCCAAGTATTTACCCTGGACAAATGAAAACTTGTGATCACACAAAAGACTGTTCATAGTTTATAGCAGTTCCATTCATCCATTCATAATCACCAAAAATGAAAACAATCCAAAAGTCTTTCAACAGTGAATGGATTAGCAAATTGTGGTACATCCATTTAACTGGATACTGCTCTTCAGTCGTGTCCGACTCTGTGCGACCCCACAGACGGCAGCCCACCAGGCTCCTCCGTCCCTGGGATTCTCCAGGCAAGAACACTGGAGTGGGTTGCCGTTTCCTTCTCCAATGCATGAAAGTGAAAAGTGAAAGTGAAGTCGCTTAGTCGTGTCCAACTCTTCGCGACCCCATGGACTTCAGCCTACCAGGCTCCTCCATCCATGGGATTTTCCAGGCGAGAGTACAGGAGTGGGTTATCACTGCCTTCTCTGTAACTGGATACTATGCAGCAATAAATATGAATAAACTACTGACATATGCAACAACTTGGTTGAATCTTAAAGGCATTATGGTGAGTGGAAGAAGCTAATCTGAAGAGGCCACATACTGTATAACTCCATCTATATAACACTCTGGACAAGAAGGAATCGTAAAGACAGAGAACAGTGGGTGCCAAGGGCTAGAGGCTGAGGAAAAGTTTTGATCATAAAGGAGCAGCATGGACAGTTTTCTGGGGTGATGGAGATGTTCTGAATCCTGATTGTGATGGTGGTTATACAAATTTATTTGTGCGTTCCACCACTTAGCAATGTACCACAGAATAGTCAAATATAGAAAAATACAAATAAAAATTTTAAAATAATAAAAAAAAGAAATACCTGAATGTATTATATACATGTGTGTATCTATCTGTATATGCACACAGTCACTGCAAGGTTTGTTTAGGACTTTGACCACCAACAATTTTTTTGAGATAAGTAATATTTTCTTTCTGACACTTTTCAGAATTTCTGGGCTCTGGTGATAATTTAAAAAGCTGATCAACTTGTCAGTATTATTATTGTTTTAGTTCAGTTCAGTTCAGTCGCTCAGTCGTGTCCGACTCTTTGTGACCCCATGAATCGCAGCACGCCTGGCCTCCCTGTCCATCACCAACTCCCGGAGTTCACTCAGACTCACGTCCATCGAGTCAGTGATGCCATCCAGCCATCTCATCCTCTGTCGTCCCCTTCTCCTCCTGCCCCCAATTTCTCCAAGCATCAGAGTCTTTTCCAATAAGTCAACTCTTCACATGAGGTGGCCAAAGTACTGGAGTTTCAGCTTTAGCATCATTCCTTCCAAAGAACACCCAGGACTGATCTCCTTCAGAATGGACTGGTTGGATCTCCTCGAAGTCCAAGGGACGCTCAAGAGTCTTCTCCAACACCACAGTTCAAAAGCATCAATTCTTCGGCACTCAGCTTTCTTCACAGTCCAAATCTCACATCCATACATGACCACTGGAAAAACCATAGCCTTGACTAGACAAACCTTTGTTGGCAAAGTAATGTCTCTGCTTTTGAATATGCTATCTCGGTTGGTCATAACTTTCCTTCCAAGGAGTAAGCGTCTTTTAATTTCGTGGCTGCAGTCACCATCTGCAGTGATTTTGGAGCCCAAACAAATAAACTCTGACACTGTTTCCTCATCTATTTCCCATGAAGTGGTGGCACCAGATGCCATGATCTTCGTTTTCTGTATGTTGAGCTTTAAGCCAACTTTTTCACTCTCCACTTTCACTTTTATCAACAGGCTTTTTAGTTCCTCTTCACTTTCTGCCATAAGGGTGGTGTTATCTGCATATCTGAGGTTATTGATACTTCTCCCGGCAATCTTGATTCCAGCTTGTGCTTCTTCCAGCCCAGCGTTTCTCATGATGTACTCTGCATAGAAGTTAAATAAGCAGAGTGACAATATACAGCCTTGATGAACTCCTTTTCCTATTTGGAACCAGTCTGTTGTTACATGTCCAGTTCTAACTGTTGCTTCCTGACCTGCATATAGGTTTCTCAAGAGGCAGGTCAGGTGGTCTGGTATTCCCATCTCTTGAAGAATTTTCCACAGTTTATTGTGATCCACACAGTTAAAGGCTTTGGCATAGTCAATAAAGCAGAAATAGATGTTTTTCTGAAACTCTCTTGCTTTTTCAATGATCCAGCAGATGTTGGCAATTTGATCTCTGGTTCCCCTGCTTTTTCTAAAACAAGCTTGAACATCTGGAAGTTCATGGTTCACGTATTGCTGAAGCCTGCCTTGGAGAATTTTGAGCATTACTTTGCTAGCATGTGAGATGAGTGCAATTCTGCAGTAGTTTGAGCATTCTTTGGCATTGCCTTTCTTTGGGGTTGGAGTGAAAACACCTTTTCCAGTCCTGTGGCCACTGCTGAGTTTTCCAAATTTGCTGGCATATTGAGTGCAGCACTTTCACAGCATCATCTTTCAGGATTTGAAAGAGCTCAACTGGAATTCCATCACCTCCACTAGCTTTGTTCGTAGTGATGCTTTCTAAGGCCCACTTGATTTCACATTCCAGGATATCTGGCTCTAGGTCAGTGATCACATCATTGTGATTATCTTGGTCGTGAAGATCTTTTTTATACAGTTTTTCTGTGTATTCCTGCCACCTCTTCTTAATATCTTCTGCTTCTGTTAGGTCCATACCATTTCTGTCCTTTATCGAGCGCATCTTTGCATGAAACGTTCCCTTGGTATCTCTAATTTTCTTGAAGAGATATCTAGTCTTTCCCATTCTGTTGTTTTTCCCTATTTCTCTGCATTAATCACTGAAGCAGGCTTTCTTATCTCTTCTTGCTATTCTTTGGAACTCTGCATTCAGATGCTTATATCTTTCCTTGGCTTCTCTTCTTTTCACAGCTATTTGTAAGGCCTCTGCAGACAGCCATTTTGCTTTTTTGCATTATTGTTTTAAACTCTCTGCAAATCATGTACCCACTCACTGCCTACTCTGGAGAAAAGGCTCTCACCACCCCAACCCTGGTGTGCCACTTGCTTCTGTGATTCTGCACTTAAAGCCCTTACACATAGAGAAACTGTTTCTGGAAGCTGGAAATAAGTGAACTAAAAGGTCCAAGGGATATAAGTGGAACTCTGACAGGATCTGCTATAGATGACCAAATCCTAGTTCAAACAATCAATAAGTTATATGTTATATGTGTGTGCATACATGCTCAGTAATGTCTGACTCTTTGCAAGCCTATGGACTTAGCCCACTAGGCCCTTCCGTCCACGGGGTTTCTCCAGGCAAGAATAGTAGAGTGGGTCACCATGCCTTCCTCCAGGGGCTCTTCCTGATTCAGGGATCCAATCCATGTCTCTTACGTTTTCTGCATTGGCAGGAGGGTTCTTTACCACAAATGCCACACTTTACCACTTAAACAAATAAATAAGTCTATCCCCAATGGGAGCAATTGGGTAAATCTTCATACATATTGAGTATTAGATAATATAAAGGAATTATTTTTGTTATTGATATTGTATTAACAATACTGGAGTTCTGTAAGAAAATGTCTCATGCTTTAGAAATGCACACTGAAGTATTTCACAATGGAACTTTACAATGTCAGTAATTTATTTTTAAATACTTCAAAGAAAAATTTAGATCAAACAAATATGGCAAATGTTAGTAATTAGTAAAGTTCTGTGATGAATATGTAAAGACATCATATTCTTTTCTCAACTTTCTTAAATGCTTGAAATCTTTCATAATAAAAGGTTTTCAAAATAAAAGTGCACCAGAAAATCCCAGAAATGTTGAGTCTCTTAGTCCCTGAGCCAATGAACCTTCTTTGCAATTAGACCCCATGGTCTGATCATGGTATATCCTGAGATGAGTTTGAATCAGAGAAAGTTTAGAGTATTTCAGTGTCCCTTGGAAACGAAAATGGAAAAGTAAATAGCATGTTTTATATAGCTCCTACCCTAAAATGTTAAAACAAAAACTAGTAGGGCTAAAATAGACATTCAACTGTCCTGAAAGCTTGGTTTTCCAGAGGCCCTATATCCTGCAGAAACCTTGGTAACTGAGGACAGGTTTCAAGGAGGACTTCAATTATCTCTTTTTAAGTTAGTGTGACTTGGGTGTCAGTCACTTGCAATAGTAGAGTCTTGTTACATTCCCTGATCTGTAAGGCTAGATTGTAAAGGGCCACATAGCTGTCACTTTGTTTACTGAAATACCTGCTCTTGGAACTCTGAGTCAACATGTAAGAGGTCTGATACCCTGAGGCCACCATGACAAAGGGCTGCAGGTAGGTGCTCCAATCAATGGTCCAGCTGAGCCCAGCCTTCCTGCCATCCAAGCAAAGGCACCAAACATGTGACTGAAGCTGTTAGCCTCCAGACCAACACATTGACCAGCTGAATACCACTAAGAGATCTCCATCAGCACTGTATGGAACAGTTTTTAGAATGACCCAGCCATGTGCTTAGTTGCTCAGTCATGTCTAACTCTTTGGGACCCTTTGGACTGTAGCCCGTCAGGCTCCTCTGTCCATGGGATTTCCCAGGCGAGAACACTGGAGTAGGTTGCCATTTCCTTCTCCAGGGAATCTTCCCGACCCAGGGATCGAACTAGTGACTCCTGAGTCTCCTGCATTGCAGGTAGAGTCTCTACTCGCTGAGTCATCAGGGAAGCCCAATAAAATAAAATAAAAGACACTGCATATTTTTACTGGAAGCCACCGAAGAATTCCAAGCTGACATGTGCTGTGCTGTTCTTAGTCGCTCAGTCGTGTCTGACTCTTTGCCACCCCATGGACTGTAGCTCACCAGGCTCCTCTGTCCATGGGGATACTCCAGGCAAGAATACTGGAATGGGTTGCCATGCCCTCCTCCAGGGGATCTTCCCAACCCAGGGAGTGAATCCAGGTCTCCTGCATTACAGGCAGATTCTTTACCCTCTGAGCCACCAGGGAAGCCCATGCCCTGTCCAAATTCCTGACCCACAAAATTATGAGGTAATGAAACGATTATTGTTTTAGGTCACTAAATTTGGGGGCATCTGCTATGCAGCAACAATGAACAGAAACAGGAAACCAGAAGGTGTGACCAATGTTGTGCAGTAGCAGATGCAACTTTTAATGGAGCCTGAAACTTTAAGACAAAGAAGCCACTTGACTATGTGCACAAAATGCAAGACCTTGGAAAGAACATGTACAGGTAAGGAGTCTCAAAGTTTAAGTTTTAAGCTCCATTGTGTACAACAGATTCAGGACTGACTGCCCAGGGTCCTGCCCCAGGACAATGACCTTTAAAGGGTGCAAAGTTTTAAGAGAATAATTTTAATATGCCAGCCTTCTTGGCATGAACAAAAATGAGGGAGGCAGAATTCCAATGTCTGGGATCTTGACACCCTTCGCTGGTTCATGGCCTCTACTAAGAGAGTCCTATGTCCTAACGAGTCGGGGAGAGGTAGTACCCATTCATCCTCCCAAGGCCCTGCTACCACTTAAATGCTGACTCTACCATTTTGGTGTCCATTCCTAGAGGTCCTGTAAGTCCTTCCAAGTCTGTATTTTGAATATTGAAAAAATGTTCCTCACCCTCCAACCTTGCCTCTGTTTCAGGAGCCCACATTCCGAGTATCATCCTCAATGAGTCACCCAGCCCAGACATCTGCAAATCAGCCATGAGCTCTCCTCCCAGCTTACTCCCAACACTGGATCACCAGTGGAGAGTCTGGCTCCCAACAGTGCTTGCAGTCAACCTCTTTTCTCCCTGTTCCTGCTCCCACTGGTCATTTTTGGTGCTGCCATCTCTCACAGCTCTTCCTCAGAGGTGTTCACCCTCCCTCCTAACAATCTATGCAATCCAGGATCTTCCCAACAAAGGTTGAATCTTCCCAACGCAGGGATGGAACCCGAGTCTCCTGCATTACAGGTGGATTCTTTACTGTCTGAGCCACCAGGGAAACCCTAGGCTATCCAATACAAATGCAAATCTCACCAGGCTCTGCTATCAGTGTCTGCCAGTACCCATACTCTGAAAGCCAGACCCCTTTTACTGGAGTTCAAGGATCTCCATGACCTAACCTCTAACCTCTAATCACAGAAGGCCCCCAACTCCTTCCTCTCCACCTGCTCCTTTAGAGGGACACTTCACTCCCTCACCAATTTCCTTCCATGAATTGCAATGCTGCCCCTCATCAAGCTCCTTGGAACCCAGTTGCAGCCTTCCCCCGTCTCAGAAGCATCTCCAGAACCCACACTCTCCAATCTGATGACCTTTCTCTGTGGCCCCTTCCGCTGGGCAGGGTGTCTCCCATAACTTGTGACGCTTCAGAGAATTTATAAGCTGAATTTGTCCCAGTCACTCGACCCCTCTGAGCCATTTCTTCCTCTGTGAATTGCGACAATGTCCACACCAAAGAAATCTGAAAGTGAAAAGTGAAAGTGAAGTCGCTCAGTTGTGTCCAACTGTGACCCCATGGACTGTAGCCGACCAGGCTCCTCCGACCATGGGATTCTCCAGGCAAGAATACTGGAGTGGGTTGCCATTTCCTTCTCCAGGGGATCTTCCTGACCCAGGGATCGAACCCAGGTCTCCCGCATTGCAGGCAGATTCTTTAACCTCTGAGCCACCTGGGAAACCCAAAGAAATCTGAGAATTACAATAATGGAAGCCTAGTGAGTAGGCACTGAATAGTGAGTACTGACTGAGCTAAGAGCTTTTCACACAGTATCTCTAATCCTCACAGCACTCAAAGTGGCATAGGCTACCACACCTCTATTTAACTGAGAAGGAAACCAGGGTGAAGCACCTTGCCTAGCTTGCCTTTCACTGGCCTCCCTGGCAGACCTCCTTGGCACTGGTCAGCACATCCTGCTTGCCTGCTTAGTTGTTTCCTGACTTAACTCCCAACACAGTTTTTATTGGGCAGGGATGGCACCTGTCTTGCACTGGGTTTGGCATTCAGTAAGCACTGAGTAAATACTCGCTGACTTCAGTGATCTGTGAATGAATACACATGGCAGACGACAGAGCCTGGATCCCAGCTCTTGGCTCTTCCTCACCTGCCCCACCCCAGGAGGGTCCTGTGCAGGTTATATGCTTAGTACAGGTTCTGGCACACAGCAGACACTCAGTAGCATGGAGCTGCTGCTGTTGGGCTCAAAGGGAAGTTAATTTTTAAAGACTACTATTTCAGTGGTGTGCCCTGCAAGGCAGTCCAGCCCAGAGTTGGCTCCAGCAGGCTTAGGGGAGGGTTTGGAAATAAACAGCCAATACAGATCAAGGGAACTTCTGTCCCATCTTCCCCTCCCGGGATAAAAAAGGTTATGTTCCCATCTTTGTCCTCTATCAGGGGAGACAGCACCGCCCAACTCAAGAACCCCAAGCTCTTCCCCAATGCGGATCCCAGCTACCTCAGGCCCCAGCCCCCTCCAGCCCATCGAGGAAACTCCCTGAACCCGAGGTGCCTCCTCACCCACCCCCGCCACTCCCACCGGTGCAACTAGCAACCTGGCTTGAGCTTCCTGGGCTCCCGACTCCCACTCCTCGAAGATGTCCGACTCTGAACGGGTCAGTCTTAGCCTTCCTGACTGCTCAGTGGACGGTGGAGTCTGGAGCGCCAAAGATGTAGGCCTTCGCCAGGCGCCGAGGCCGTGACTGACTGCCCTGGGTTTCCAGCAAGAAACGAGCTGAAGAACCAGCTTGAAGAGAAACCCTGGAACCCCACTACCCCAGCCCCTCTAACTTCCACCGCCTGAGAACCGTTCTGAGTTCTATGAAAGATGACGTTCGAACCTAACGGAGGCTCCGCGGCCTCTCTGGGCGCTAGGAGAGAGTCGTTTCTCCTCCCTGGGCCGCGTGTGTACACAGGAGTGCAATTTTCGCAGAGCCCCCACCGTCGGTCAGCTTCAAGAGAGGAGAAGAAGGAGTAGGCCCAGTGGGAAAATAGAAAGGGAAAGAGATCCAAGGTCCCCGGATGGGTGGACAAGTCCCTGAACCACTCTGGATCTCGGTTTCCTCCTGATTTGCCTGCGAGGATGAGCTAAAATAATGCCCTTGGAATCTGTGAAGCTCTAGGTGTTTTAGAGAGTGGATAACACGGGCCTATAGGCAGCCTCCCCAGGCCTGGCTTGAGGACCATCAGGAACCAAAAACGTCAGAGCATCCAGTATAGATCCCTCCTGAAACCAAGACATCAAGGCCGATCTTAAGTTCACCTCGAGTGGGGATGAGGGCAGATACTGAGGAGGGGGTGGATAGAACCCGGAATGAGAGAGACCGCGAGGCATCCGAAAACCTGAAGTGAGAGGCAGGACAGCGCAGCCTGGAAGCACAAGCAAGTTCACACTTCTAGAAGCTCCGCTCACTTTCTCCCGCTTTCCTCTCTCCTTCATAGGTAACTCTCTCCTCTTTTCTTTTCCCCCTCTCTCTCCTTTCCTTCCTTATCTTCATTGCCTGTCTCGAGCCATCTCTGTCTTGCCCCATCTTTCTTCTCTCGCTCCTTCTCACCGCCCCCCACTTACAGCTCTCCCTCACCCTCTCACTTTATAACCAAACAGCCAAACCCCTTTCCAATTAAAGTGGAATTAGGCAACTCAATCAAATTAGTTCCCTATTAAAGCCCTTCTTTATTAAACCGTTTTCTTGTCCTGCTATTAAGTTTCACCGCCTGGCGGAACTCGAGTCGGCCTCAGAAGTTTACCTTGGGAAGTCGCCGGCCCAGCCTAGGGGAGGGGGCGCGCCCGGTTTCTCGGACAGGGGGAGTGACCCAGCTGGGAGCTAGAGGGACGCGGGAGGCCGGAGGAGGGGGTCGGTCCGGAGCCGCTAATTTCCTCCGCTCCGCTGAAGCAGGGAAGGAAAAAGGGGTGCGGAGTGAGGACTGAGGTCTGGCTGGAAAGCGCGTCCTCACTGCTGCTCTCAGATTTCACTGCCTAGGGCGAAGGCAGCACCCCGCCACCCCACCACTCCAAAATAACTCCCAGGCCTCTGGCGGAACACGGTCTTAGCCTTCCCGCCCCAGTCGCCTGATTGTGCCTAGGCTGCGGGTTCGTTCCAAAACCCAGCAGAGAGGCGCGCGGTGGGCGCCCAGATCTGCGCCCAGAGAACAGGAGCCGGGCCTCCAGCCTCGCAGGATTCCAGAGACAGAGAGCACTGGCCAGGCGACCCCGCCGCCGCCCGAGCGGGAGCTGGAGGGACACCAGGTCCCACGCGAGCAGCGGGCGCCACTCCTCCTGGAGGGCGGAGCGCACGCCTCTCCCAGGCGCGGCTGGAAGTCCCCTCGTCCAGCACCCCCGAGGGTCGTAGTACCCGCCGGACCTCGGCCAAGCTTCTCCCAGGCACCGCGGTTCCCGCGAGAAATTAAGATTTTTCAACCCGGCCGCCCGAGAAGCGGGACGGGATTCGTTGCTCTTTTCTTAGAAAATAACATTTATTTCTAGCTCATGTCTATGCAAAGGAAAGCACAAAGTGAGCCATTCTCTGCAGCAGCGTTTCCCGCTGCCGGCCCTTCGGCCGAGGTGTTTGGCGAGTCCAGGGAGGCGGGGATGGGCTCCAGCGGGCGGCTCTGGCTCAGTCACACGTCACTCCGTTCCTGCTTTCATGCGCACCTTGACCGTTCCTTAGGGAAAGACTGGCCGCAGGCAAGAGGGGCGGGTGGGCAGGATTCGTCTCGAGTTTACGATATATTTCATCTATAAAACCTGATAAGTACAAAGAGCGCATAGTCTAATTTTTTCCGTTTTGTCCTTTTTTTTGCTTGTTTTTGAATATTTTTCACGTTAATACCGAGGTCACCTACAGATTACAATTAATAACTTAGAATTCCATTTTATAACATTATACACTGGCTTGTATATATATGTATAGTTTATATAGAGATTTATACATATATAAAAACTCACACTGCACCAAGGAAACCCATGCTTATCGGCATAAGCAACAAAGAGAGCGACAAATACCGCAACGAGGAAAGTGCACCTTAGAATTTCTTTTTTTTTTTTTTTACAATTGGTATCGATATATATGTGTGTCCCAAAGACTCAACTCAGTGCCAAGAGATTTATACATCCTAAATTTATATTTGTTAGAATATTTAAACTTTTTTAAGGAAAGGGGAGACACATAAGACAGACTATCCTGCCATCCATTTGCGAGCGTGGGCAGATGGGACAAGCATAGAGACAGGAGAGGCAGGAGCTGGCCCGGCGGCTGCAGCCTCTGAATTCTCAAGAATTCCTGGCCTTTCGAAGGGCTGGGGAGCCTTGATGAGGAGGTTGGGGTCGAGGATCTGGGCGGCGCATCCCCTCCGAGAACATTTGCACCCGAAGCTGCTCCTCTCTGCTCGGCTCTCCCCACCCACTGTCCAAAACAAAACTGAAAACCACCATGGAGCGAGAGGACCCCAGCTGGGGCGCAGAGAGCGCACCAGGCGAGGCCTGGCCGGCGGCCTGCGGGAACCAGGCTGGAGTCCCTGTTTGGGGGCCGACAGGCTCGGGGCTGCTCGCCCTACTGCTTCTCAGGGGCGCCGTTGACCATGGGCCCGTACAGGCCGCCGCCGTAGGTCGGCTCCTTGTGCACAGCAGCGGCGGCGGCCGAGCGGTCGCGCATGAGATCGCTGAAGGCGTAGTCCATCGGCGGCCGGAAGCCAAGGGTGGGCACCAGGCCAGCGGTGGAGTAGGGAGCCATGAAGGCCAGGCCGCGGCTGTGCGCCGCCGCCGCCGAGTAGGCCAGGCGCAGGGGGCTGAGGCCGAGCGGCGCGCCCAGCGGGTAGGCGCCGGCGTCGGCGCCGAAGTGACTGGCGTTGGGCTGCAGTGGCGAGAAGGCCGAGCGACTGCTCAACGAGCCCAGAGCCCCGGGCGCCATGGCGCCGGCCAGCAAAGGTCTGTGGTGCGGAGGTGCAGCGGGGCCCGCCTGCAGCGGCGCGGGGAGCCCCGGGCCCCCGGCGGCCGCGGCGTCCACGCGGCCTGGCCACGCGTCGTCCGCGGCGCCTACCGCCCCCACTGCGGCCTTGTCTGGGGGTACGGTGGGGCCGAGGCCGGCCGCCAGGCCCCCGCGGTGGTGGTTGAGCACCTGCTCGATGGCCTGCACCACGTCGCCGCCGCAGCCCTGCAACACCAGCTCCAGGACGCCCCGCCTGTGGCCCGGGAAGACGCGCGTCAAGATGTCCAGCGGCGTCCGCTGCCGTGGACCCGGGCCCCCGCCCAGCCCTGGCGCAGGCGAGGCCTCCGCCTCTTCTTTGTCGGCCTCAGAACCGGATTCTGAACCCAAAGGGCTGGCGGATCCCGGGCTGTCCTCCTCGCCGCCACCTCCGGGGCCAGCACTGCCTGGGCAGCTGCCACCTGCCTCCTTGGAGGCCCGAGCCAGGGGTGACCCCGAAAAGGACTCGCCGTCGCCGTTCTCCGAGCCCGAGCCTGGCCGCACCTCTGGGGACGATGTCCCAGGACCCGAGTCCGCGCCGTCGGGTGATAAGGGCTTTCCCGGCTGCGGTTGCGGGCTGCCTGGGCGGCCTGCCTGAAGCAGCGTCTTGGGGAACAAGTCAAACTTCTGTAACTTGGCCTCTAGGAGGGGAGAAAGGGGTACGTAAGGAGGGGTTAGCACGGAAATGACCGCACCCTGTGGCACCTGAGCCCTTCGGATCTCAGCTTCCTTTTCCTCTGAGCCCCACAACCCTCATTCACTGGGCTCCAAAGCCCGTCTTTTTGCTCCAGCGGTCCTTCCCCTCTGAACTCCTATAGCCCTAGCTCTCTTTCCAGGCTGTCAGAGCAGTCTTTCTGTACCCAGAACTCCAGCCACCTATGCCCTGTCAACTCAATGTCCAGTGACCCTCTTCCTACGACTGTGCCCAACATCTTCACTCTTCCTAGTCTTGCTCTGCTCTGGAGAAGTGGCCTGACCCAGAGTTCAAAAAGTAGCCAACACAACTCGCACCTGTACCACCACGCTGTATAGAAGGCCTCACTCTATCCCTGTGATTCCAAGAGCCAAGCCAGCCTCGGGTGTTCTCTGGCCCTGGGCAGCACAGCCTGTAAGGGAGGGTACCTTGGGCGTTTATAAGATTCAAGCCTCTCTACAGGCAAAAGTAGAGCCTCTGTTTTAATCCATCCTTTCCAAAATCAAGAGCTAAGAAGTTCTTCCCTCCCAAGCTGGAAGCTGAGACAATCCGCCCCCTCACCCGCCACCCCACCCCCCCACCCACCCCCACCCCCGCCCCGCACCCCGGCCTAATTCCCAGCCCTACCAAAACAGCCTAAGGAGTCTCAAAAAGAGTAGGGCAGGGGCTAGAGGGGGAAGAGGAAAGGAGATTGAGAGAAGGGAGAGAGCGCATACTCTGAGAAAAGGGAGACGAGTGGGGAAAGAAGCTGGAAAAAAGGAGCAGAGCGGTTGATCAGGGAACACTGGGAACAGAAGAAAAGGAATCTCGCCCGGGGAACTGAGGGGTTTAAAAGGAATTCAGTGTCTTCAATACTAGAGAAAAACAAGAGGGGCGGGGGAGGAGATTTGGAGACAGTGGGATTTCTGACGAGAGTTGGGAAGCAGAGGGGCGAGGGCGGGGGTGGGGGGGTTGGGGTGGGGTGGGGAATCTGCGGCATGTGGAGAAGCGCTGAAAGAAGGAAAAGATAAAACGCGTGGGTTTTCGCGCTTGGGAGATGACCCAGTGAACTAATCAAGGAAGCTGGGACATCCCTGCGTTTGGGTAGAGGCGATAAGATTAAAACCTTTACTTTGGGGCCTGCGGTGGGAGAAAGGAATAAAGTGCAAATGCTTCAGAAAGGGGAGAAAGGAGAGTTTTGTGTGTTTATGGCCCAAATTAGCAGTTGGGTGCGCGGCCAACTCCAGCAGTTGGGGCATTTGGAGAACGGGATTCTACTCTTTCAGTATCGAGATTAAGTCCCTAAGGCCTCGCACCCCTGGACCCGTCCCTGCTCCCCTCTCCTCACCTGAGCTCCCCGCGCCCGCGGCGCCGCCCCCGGTCCCCGCGGGCGCTCCTGCTCCCGGCCCCCCGCCGTCGGCTGCGCACACAGAGCCAAAGACCTCATAGGCCGGTCGCGGCGGGATGATGCCATTGGCGGCGGCCAGCGCCAGGCCCTCGGCGGTGCCGTAGAGCAGCTGTAACTCGCGCGCCTCGTTCTCTTCCTGCGCCTGTTGCCTGCGCAGCGCCACCTGCGCCGCCATGACGCGCTGGCGCTCGGCGATGAGCGTGCACTTGGCGCACAGGCAGTCCTTCCAGCGGCAGTAGCGCTTGTGGCCCTTGAGCGCAGACACCACGCCGTGGTTGCGGCAGCGCGCGCATTTGGGCGTCCGCGGGTACTTCTCCGCAGCCCGCAACAGCAGCGGCGGCGCCCGTAGCAAGCCGCCCGCCACGCTCACCGGTAGCGAAGCGGCCGCCGCCGCCGCCGCTGCCACCGACGCCACCGAAGCCACGGGCGGCCCCGTCGCTGTCGCCGCCGCCGTCGCCGCGCCGGGTACGCTGGGCAGCTCAGAGCGCAGCTCCATGGCAGGACCTGGCGTGTAAGACCGTGGGAAGAGAGGAGAAACTTGCGGTGAGGAGCGCATGGTGCAATAAGCTAAAGCGCACCCTTGAGGAATCCAGGTTTAGAGAGGGGCATATCGGCAGCGGAGAGTTTGGCTAACAGTTACCAAATTGCTGGGAGGAGTTGCTTTGGAGCCTCCTTGTAAATGCCCAGCTCCTTCACCCCACTCCCTTCAGAGTTCTTCTTATAACTCATTTATGCACTGTGTGTAGATTTCAATTGAATCAGTGGTTCCGCTGGGGAAAAAAGTTTGAAAGTCACTGGTTCAGATGAGTGTAACGTGGGTTCTTTTTCTTTTTAATACCCCCAAACTTTAGCATAACTGAGGTTAGTCGGGTAGAGAAGAATGTTTGATGGGACTCGGATTAGAGAAAAATTTGACCCAACAATTAGACTGATGCCAAGACCAAAACGGGGAAATCCGGAGCGAAACGTTCGGTTTTGTAGAAGGGTGACGAGGAGGGAGGTACTAAAGCATGGAGATCAGCTGGTGGGGCTGGAACAGTTTTCTCTGGTGAGAGGTGAATGAGAGAGGGAAAAAAATCAAGAATAGGAAAAAAAAAAAAAAAAAAAGCTCTAGGAAGTGGAGTGAAGGCGAGGAAACAAACTCAGGGGCAAAATTAGGCCCAGGGGCCCAGGGACCCGTGGGAATGTGGGGGCTCCAAATTCCAAGGTACGAGCCTCCAGAGAGTAAGAGAAAATGGTTGTGGAGCTGAGTTTAGGAGGCCTGGGAATGAGGACTAAAGAGGAAATTCAGAGCAAGAAATTTCTTTTCAATAGGCAAACCCACCCCGAAGGTTAGCATGAGAGGCGAAAAAAACAGCGAGAAACAGATGATACTGGGGTCTGGGACGAGGTCTGGGAGAGAGGTGTGTGCATGAAAAAAAGAACCCTCAGGCATAGGCTGGGCTGGGAAACGAGTAAAAACTACAAGTTTTTAGCCTTGTAGTCTGGAGTAGTCGGGGAGGAAAAAGTATCTTGCAGAAGTTAGGCACTGCAGAAGAGAGAGCCTTTTCGCTGAGCTACTCACCCAGCCTTCCCCTCCCCTCCTGGTTTAGGGATCCTAGTCGTCAGACACGCCCTCCCCATCCTGGCGCCCCGCGGGACCCCACTCGGGAGCAGATTTCCCAAGTTCTGGTCTCGGAGTTGGGTTCGTGGGACTTGAACGGCCCAAGCTGGTAGGTCCGAGGCGTTGGGAGTCGCCTCTGGAACGGGGTCTCGGAGAACACAGGAGTCCCCCCTGCGCCTTGGCCTCTGAAGGCCCAAGGAGGCCCAACTCTTAAGCTTCCGCCGCGGCCTCCTCTGGGTCCCGGGTTCCCGGCCTGAGCCCAGGACCCGGTGTCTCCGCGCAAGAATTCTGGACCCCGTTCCAGTGAGCGCTGCCTCTTCCCTCAGGCCCCTCGAGCCGCGCAGTCCCTAAAGCCAGAGTGGCCCGGGCTTCGTCAACAGGGGCGGAAGGCCGGGCCGCGTCCCCCCGCCCTCCCTGAGGCCCTCAACTACCTGCCTTGGGCTCGGGGATCCTCCTCCGCGGGCGCTGCGCGCGCCTCCCAGCTCCGCCCGCGACGCTGGTGCTCTCGGCCTCTTCCCCTTGCCCCCGGCCCCTGATCTGACCACGTCACCCTCCTTCAGTCACCATGTCCGAACTTCCGGACCCCCTCTGAACGCTGCGCAGTTCAACCCTTTCGTCGGAAATCGGAGCCGGGGGACCGTTTAGGGATCGACTGGCTGGAACCCGCGACCCGGCCCTCGCCGCGTCCCTTCGCTGAGCGCGCCGGACGCTGCGCACAGCCGGGCCCCAGTTGCCCGGCGCTGCCAGACTCTCAATGAGCCGCTCGCCCGCTCTATTGTTGCTCCTTAGGGCTCCATTAGACAGAATTGGACAACAATGTGGCGCCTGCCATTGGCCAGGGGAGGCAGACGGCGCTCTGATTGGCCGGGCCCGCGTCCGGGGAGCCCCGCATTCTACAGTGTCCGAAAGATTCGAAACTCCAAAAGCTTCTCTGAGCGCCTCGGGGAGGGGAGGGGGCGCGCCAGGGAAGGAGTGGAAAAAAGTGGGCAAGGAGGAGCGTTGAAAATACCGTGACAAGTAGTTTCCGTGTGCCTGAGAGCGTGTGAATTGCGCCTAATTACCGTGTCCGGTGCGCCTCTACGTAGACGTGTGTAACCCTTCGGTTTCTGGGGCGCGGGCTCTGCTGCGCCGCTCTCACTGGCTAGCGGCGCTTGGCAAGGCCGACATTCCCAAGTAGCCCTGGCGGCTGGGGGCGGGATGGGGGCAGGTGACAATTCAATTACCGCGGCCGGGGTGGGGGTGGAATGGGAGCACGAGGGTGGAGAAGGGAGGGTGCTCATGGCATAAATGCCAGGATGATTTTTCCTGCCTTTATCCCGCTCCGTTTCGGCTTGTTCCCAAGTCCGACGCGTTTGGGGTAGTTGAGACAATTTTCCCCCCCTTTGCCGCCTTTAAAACGCAGGTCCTTTATTTTAAAAGTCCTGATACGATAGGCATCACGGAGGGTAAGTGTGGCTTAACGATTTTCGTTTTTAGAAGGGGGCCGGGAGAGAAGAAATGAGATTGCGCTTCCTGTCGGCGCCCGCCGGGCCAGAGCGCTCTGCGCCTTTCCCCTCCCAGCCCCCCTACCCCGTCCTTCTGCCCCATCTTGCGCTTTCTTTTCCTAGCTTTTGCAACATCCAGATACCTTTTCCGTGGTGGTGGGGTTATTTTCATCGTTGTTTTAAGTTAACAAACAGTTTGATTTTCTTTTTTAAATGAAAATGAAAAGTGGCCTCTCCGACTCCCCAGATCCCCTTCAACGCAGGACACACATCAGTCTGTCCTTCCGGTCCGGAGACAAGGTCGCCGCGGGCCCCCAAGAGTAGTTTTAACTTTGGTCACACTCTCCCGTCCTGACGTCACGGCTCTGAGGAACAGCTTGGTGCGCTGAGGTAACAGGTTTCGGATTTTGTTTCCCTTTTGAATGGCAACATCTGGAATTAATGCCGCGGTCCTCGAGCGGGATCGCTTTGGGTTTTTCTAGCTCTGACTCTTTCCCGTTTCTTTCTTTTTCTCGTTCTAATGCTCTCTCATTCTTTTTCTTTTCTCTTTACTCCGAAAGTAAAGAAAATTCATTTAATTCATGAGCAAAGAAAAATGAATTTCCTGTCGTTCTCTCTCCACTCCCGACCAAGCTTTTCAGCGTAGCTTTTTCGAACTTCCAGGGCCCCCAGGCTCTGGTCCGCAGTCCTGGGCGCGAAGATTCGGCTGGGGCCCTCCGGACGCAGCCCTTCCCACCTGGAAGGTCAACTGCTGCCAGCGCAGCCGCCTCTGAGCCCGGGGCTGGGCAGCTGGGGTGGGAAGGCTAGACAAGCGGGGTTGCCGCCGCGTGCCAGAGAACATCGCGCAAGTTCCTCAGCGAAGCCAAGCCGGGGACCCCGGCAGGGGAGGGGCTGGTTCGAGGAAGCGCCTGGCACGTACGGGGAGATTGCTTCCAGAAAGTTGACCAGGCCCGCACGCGACATGCTCAGACCTTGACCGTCTTCGATAATGATAGAAACCGGACTGTTCGCCCCTAGCATATTCCATTCGCTGGAGCCTGAGAGAGAAAAGTGTCAGCCCCCGTTGGGTCTCCCGCTCTGAGTGAGGGTAAGGGAGTGAGTCTGGAATAACAGTTCTTCAGGGGCGTAGGACCCAGACCCCCACCTTCCAGCACCTTGACAAGGTTATGAGGTTAAGGAAATCTATGCCTTAACTGCACCCTAGCGGGGGCGGGGTGGGGGGGGCGGGTGGCTGGAGGAGAGAGAAGAGAATGTGGCGCCGGGGGCCAGGCGCCTCCCAGAGCTCCCTTGGATAAAGTTTTCTAGTCATTTTAAACCCCAAACGAAAAGAAGTATAGACGTCCGCCTAGTTTGGGAGGCGCAGGCGGGGGTGGGCGTTAAGGCCAAGCCGCTATGAGATTCCCTCTACTCCCATCCCAGTGATCCTGCGGCATCCAAGGGTCAAGCCACAAGGTTTGGGGTCCCCGTATTTTATCCCGCTGGTGTAGAAGGAATCTCATTTCCTTAAGACGGGGAGAGGACACAGCCTGGAGCCCTGCTCAACCAGAGGAACCCAGCCTCCCTAGAGCCTGGCCTTTCTCCTCGCATTCACAACCCAATAGGTCCGGGACCAGAACCTTTTCTTTTGATGTCCCTGAGGTTCTGATGTCCCCCTATGCTCATGTGAGTGCATGTGTCATGGAAGGAGTCAGAGTAACCGTCCTCCGACGAGGTGGCTGTACTCACACCTCCATAGGCCACTTCGGGCTAGTCCTGATTTGAACTGTGCTCTCAGAGGGGAGCAGACCGGAAGGGGGTCATTGGACCTGGCCGCCAAGGGTGGGGAAAGCATGCTCAGGTTGAGGCATTAGGGGGTATGCCCCTTACGCACGCCGCAGTGTGGCTTCACAGCTGGACATACAATCTGCACGTGTGACCTCATTCTGCACAAGTCTTGGACACACCCTCACACCTGAGCACCTCAGGTGGTGCTGGTTTAGTCGCTGCCGGGAGGTTTAGTCGCTCAGCTGGTTTAGTCGCTTAGTCCTGTCCAACTCTTGTGACCCCATGGAATGTAGGCCATCAGGCTCTTCTGCCCATGGGATTTCCCAGGAAAGAAGACTGGAGTGGATTGCCATTTCCTTCTCCAGGGGATCTAAATGCATCTCCGACGCTGCTCTCCCATCCCAGAGGACCCCTACTGAAAGTTTGATGGACTTTACAGCCCTCTCATAAGCATGTTCTCATTCTGAGACATACACTCGGTGTGTGACCTCTCACCCAGAGCTCCACAGACTCCCACCCAGGTGACTAAACACCCAGACCGGAGCATAAGCACTTGTGCCTGGCTAGTCCACGCACGGACCTAACACTACTACAGGCCCCAGCGGGCCACCGGACCCTGGGCAGAGAAAGTCAGACCTCTGGGACAAATGAGGTGAGGAGAGCAGAAAGCCCGCCTTCACACAATCGCACACATATTCACTCGCTTACGCATGTCCTCTTAGCTCTAACTCATTTGCACACACAGTTCTGCTGTGCCAAGGTGTGGGGGCCCCGGGTGAGCGCTCCAAGCAACGAAAATCTACTGCTTGCATGTCTGAGACTGGCTCCCAACCTTCGCCCCCGCCCAGGCAGTGGTGGGGTACAAAGGGACGGCCCTGGTGGGGGCCCAGGGTGATGCCGGGGGTGGAGACTGTAGGAGGGCGCGGTGGCGCTGAGTAGGAGCCGGGCCGGGGACGAGGATGGGGGACCCGGGAGGCATTGACTTTTGCGCTGTTTGCCCTCGGCAGCGGAGCGAGAAGACGCCATCTGTTTGCCGGCTGCGGCGCGTCCCGTTTAATTACCCTCCCGGCAGCCTAATAGAGATGATATTAAACTAAATCTTTCTGACATTAAAAGTAATTATCCCCAAATCAGGGGCTTCGGGACGGAATCGCCCCTCCTGTCTCTGCCCTTCCCCTGGCCGCGCCAGATTCCGTTAGTTTGGCTGAAACTCCTTACCGGGAAGGGGGCGCGGGGAGAAGAGGGAAGGTACCTTTGGGAGAAGGAGTCTACGCAGGCCGCCCCAAGCACGCTGTTTCCAGTACAACTACAGACGCTCTTGTGTATACGATCTGCGCATGGATACACACACACCTGTACATGCACAGACACACAACGACAACATCTTCCTCCAGTTCAACTCATTAAGACTGTCTGCCGCGTGCACCCCCATTTGGACAGGGAGAAGCGCAGCCTGGTTTGCAGTCTCGGTCCCCAGCCCCTAAAATGGTATTTTTGCGTGGTCGAGCCCTCGGATCTGGCCTAGGCCAGAACCAAAGACCTAGATACAGGTTTGCAGCCACAAAGACCCTCTGCCATCGTGGGGCTTGACTTCTCAGGCGCTCGTCCTGCGAGGGGCCCTACGCCGCGTGCTTCCTTCACATGAGATCGTTAAGTCACACCACCCTCTGCCTCTGAGAGGCAAGTCCTGTTATCCCACTTGACAGGTGAGAAGACAGACTCAGAGAGGTGAGGTGACTTGTCCCACATCTTACGACTAGTACGGGACACAGCAGAATTCGAACTCGGCTGTACCAGGAAAGCCAGAGTCCAGGTTCTGCCGGATTCCAGGCGCGGGCTCTTGCTGGGCACGGTGGATGTCTGGGCCTGAGGCCCCTCTCGGAACCCTTACCCTGGCGCCCGCAGGACCGGCCTCTTCCCAGGCTTTCTCAACTCCCCCAGGGAAGGAGTGAATTGGAGACCTAGCTGCAGGCGGAGGGAACGAGGGCATCCACGCGGAGAGCGCGGCCGGAACCCCAAGGCAGAGCCCCAGCCGCAGCCCTCCTCTGGTTCAAGCCCTTGCCTCTGCAGGTCGTGCCCAGGAGGAGCGGCCGCCCCTTGCCGCCTGGCTTCCCATCTCCACATCCTTCTTGTTGAGCGTATCTGAGCCTGGGACAAACGCGCAGAGAGTGATGTTCATCACCCTCTTACTTGCTTCTAGTTCTGAGTGCCTACTGTGTACCGCTACTCTGCTAAACGCTTGGTGTGTGCTGTCTTGCTTGTTCCGCAGTCCTTGGGGGACGTGTGACGTGCGCCTTTCCGGATGAGTCGGCCGAGGTTCCAAGGTTCAGCGAGGCGACGTGACTTGCCCGGAGTTGTAGTGTTGCTGAGCCCAGAGGAAGACCGGCACCCAGATCCGACTCCCACTCCCAGGCGTTTTTCTTCTCACCTTCAGTTCTCGGCTGGTAGGGTCAGACCTGGGGGCTTTCAGTCGATTCCATTCTATTCAACTCGCTGGTTATTCACGGAGACGTGAAAGTTGGTCATCGTTCATTTCATTAATGTCGAGCACCTTGTATGTGCCTGGGCCTGAGGACTGGAGATAAGTCAACCGTGATGGGCCCTTAAAGAGTTCATTGGCCAACTGTGGACCCAGTCACTTAACAATGACCTCACAGGGAGTACAGGGCTGAGGTGTGAGTGGGCAAAGAAGGGTCAGAGGAACCTTCTGAAGAAAGGGACCCCTGATGCAAGACTAAGGTTTCCAAAATGGAAACATTACTGCCTGTTCTGTTAAGTAAAACATTCTAGATATTTCAGCAAAGTGTATCTGAAATATTTCTATGTGCCTACATTTACAAAAATACACGTTGTTACTTTTTAAAATTTGCAAATATGATACGTACTTTTCATAGCAATCAATGTATCTACATAATCTTTTAAAGAATAGCTTAATATTTCATTGTATGAATGTACCTTAATGTATTTAACCAATTCCCTTTTAATAGGTATTTAAGTTTGTTCCCAATATTTGCTATAATAAAAAAATACAGTGAACATCCTTTGTGAATTTGCCTAATTATTTTCTTAGGACAAATTCCTAGAAATAAGACTGATTAGTCAGAGGGTCAGAGGCTTTTTTCAGTTTTTGATTGCAACCTGTCAGCACTCAGGAGAAGTTGTATCAGTGGATACACTCAACAGCAGTGCATTTTGCTGATCTTTTTCATCTTTTCCAGTTCAAGCAGGAAAAGGGGATCTTATTGTCACTGTAATTTGCATTTCCTTAGTTTTCCCCATATGTGTTGGTCACTCATGTTTAAAAAAATCTGTGTATAGCTTTACTTATTTTTCTAACAGATAGCTTCTCTTTTCCTTAATTTGTGATTGCTTTATATAGTAAAATCAACAGTATCCTCTTATCTGGACATATGCTGCATTTCTCCAATTTTATTGATCTTATATTGCTATTGTTATACCAAAACTAACACTTTTCATGTAGTCACATCTGTCATTTTTTCTTTATTCTATTTGCAGATCATACTTAACAAGAGTTTTTCAAATCCAACTATCCAAAAGCATTTACTTATATTTTATATTAGCACTTTAAAATTTACATTTATTTACATTTTTGAAATTAATTTGAAAATTAATATTGGAATATGTGAAGTAAGTTTGTGGTTTAATTTCCCCCCAATAATTAGTCAGTTATTACAGCACCGCTTAATGACTCACCATGTCCCCACTGACAAAATACCATACTCTGCTTTCTCAGGTGAACTCAGGTCCTCTCTGCGCTTTCTCATCTAGGGAGCTATTTCCTTTTGCCCTAGTCTCACCCTTTTGATTATTGTAGTTCTGTAATGCTTGAAAGGGCAAGTCACCTTCTGATTCCTGATTCTTCCCTCCCTCCCCAAATTCTCATAGTTATTTTGAAAGATAGTCTTCTAAATAAATACATTCGAATTTTTAAGGCTAGTTCCAAAAAGAAAGTGAAAAATTTTAAACCCTTTGGAAATTTGATTTAACTGCCTTTAGACATTACTTTGAGGGAGATTATACATCTTCACAACATGGTATTTTTTCATCTAGGACCCAGAATGACTTTTACTTATTCACAACTTTTACAGCCTTTTGTAAATTCTGTCATGCTTTTTTCCCCCTGTAATTCTGTTTCTTAAGCATTCTTTGGCATTTAAATGCTGTTGTGAATGGAATCTTTGCACTCATTACAGTGTCTTAACTAGTTATGACAGGAGCACAAGAAAGTTATGGGTTATAGTATATTTATCTTGAAACCAGTCTCCTTTCTGACCCCTCCCCCTTTTAAATTAGTTCTCACAGTTTCCTGGAGCTGAGTTTGGAAGGACCTGGAATTGACCAGGCCAAGCAAGGGAGGGAGGGAGAGGCAATTTTGCACAGAAAAAACCATGCAGAGGCCCATGTGATTTGCAGGTCCTCCTGGGACTTTGGAGATGGTGTTCACCTGCAGGGTGGTCTTCTGGAGCATTCTTCTCCTGGTCTCCATCTCCCAAGACGGCCTTTGGAAACAGCAATTGGGGAATCAGCCCTGGGGGCCAACAGGCCATCTAAACTTAAGCCACTGCTGCGCTTTGTGACCCATGCTGGGCTCACCTCCTGGCCACCCTGAAATCAGACTACATGGAGGAGGGCAGCAGCCAGGCTACCGAATTTCAGGGGAAGAGAATTCGAAGAGGATGAGCATTAGGGCTAGGCTCTCGCCTGAGTCTGAGTTCTGACTCCACTTCAGAAATGCGTGGAGGAACGCGTGTTAGCTGGTGTATGCACCCAGACTGTAATCCCCAGGTCACTGACCAAAATGAAGATATGAGGGAGGGATGGGGCTTGGAGGGATGAGACCTAACCCATCCTCACTGGCAGCCCCAGCCCCCACCCTGGGCCTCTTTCCCTCAGATAAAAGAGTTCTGCTACTCTAACTTCCACCCCCCGCAGCCCCACCGCCCATTCCCTCCACCCCTTCTTTTGCGCTAGGACCGCCCTAGTCTTTAAACTGTGTATGGTGGGTGAGTTCCAAGCTGCATGACTGGCTCAGGACCCGTAATTGGTTGGCTTGGAGCCCAACATGTTAGCTCTCTTTCCTGGCCGCGGTGGTGGCAAGGTTGGGGTCAGGGAGCTGGCTCACAAATAGGCCTTTGTGCCCCAGTGGGTGGTTCAGACTCTAGGCTTGAGGTGATAACTAGGTACAGACCACCAACCCCACCCCCCCCTTCCAGGTTCCTAGGCCCAGGCCAGTAAGTTACCTGGAAATTTCTACTGATGCTCTAGTACCCAGCCCCTTGGATCCCTTACTGTCCTTGCCAGAGGCACAGTAGGCACAGTGTGACCCTGCAAGCTCTCCAAGTGCCTCTGCATGCCCCTCTCCCCTCTCTGAAGCAATCTACATCATGTCGTATCAGAGGAACCTGAGAGGGGAAGTGACTTTTCCAGGCTCATACAGCTGGGTGCGGGGTAGGGGAAGCGAGCTGTTCTTTGCATCTACAGAAGAGACTGGTTGGCAACTTGGAGGAGTTGAGGCCACTTTCTTTACCCGCATTTCTCTGAACTGATCCCGTGGGGATGGGTGGAGGAAGGTGTTGGAGCCTCTTCTCTTGGGGGTTTCTTCACTCCTTTCTGTGCACCTAGAACCCCCCTTCACCCCTCAGGAGGGGCCACACTGTGCCTCACTGCTGGGCAAGACTCGAGCACCACCTTTCACTCATCCTCGGCACCTTTGGTCACAAGGCCTGGCTGAGCAGGGCTGCCAGTGTGGAAGCGAACCTGGGCTGGAGTCCTGCTTTTGTCACATCTCCTCCTTTTTGTCACATAGGAGTAGAACTAAGGCTTTCACGGGAGCATCGTGAGGCTTCAGTAACACAAGTGAAGTAAACTCCTCAGTGTCTGACACGTAGTGGACTCAGCTGTACTGGATATTCTTATTTGTTAGCAGTTGTTGGATGAATGATTTTCTCTTTTTTCAGAGAGGAAAATTGTTCCTTTTTCAGTACTTTTTTTTTTTTTCCTCCATTAGAAGGAAGACTGGGGAGGTGATGACAAGAGGTGCCTCCACACTTGAATCAAAATCTGAAAACCCCCTCCAGAGTCAGAATTCTGATGGATCTGCATGGCTCAGAGAGCTTGTAGTGGGCCCGGGGTATTCCCTTCCTCGGTCACTTCACCCACTCTGCCCAGCACCTTCTCCTGGGACTCCATTAACCAGAGCATGTCTGCTACAAAGCACAAAGTGGTACAGTGTCAGTAAGAAAGGAGCAGCCCAGCTCAGGGCACACCCCCAGCCTCTGGAAGCATCCCCTCCTTTCTCTTCTCAGAGGCCTCCACTATTTGGAGCATGCCTGGCGCTGCTGATTCCTAGGAGAGCTCCCCTAGTAGGCCCTGGACCCCCATGACACACTACCATTTTTATTCCACAGAACCTGTTCTTCATTCTGTGTTCATGACTTCCCATAGCACGTAAAAGACTCATAAAATGTACCCCTTTTCGTATGAAGAAACGGAGGCATGTAGGCAATACCTGTGTAAGCCAGTTCCCCACTGATGCTTGGTGTGGTTGAGGAGGCCAGAAGGGAGGCCTTGGCTAAGTCACTTCATTGCTCTGGCCCTCCATTTTCTCATCTGTAGGTAGGCCTGCTGATCTGGAAATGCTCTGAAATGAGAGGACTATGCAGACCCCGCTAGGAAGATGATGATCCCTACGTAGGATGCGCCATCCAGCTGAGGCCCTGGCATCCACCTCTGGAGTACAGCAAAGTTCCTGGCCTCCACACCTGGTTTCCCATGCATGTGCTTCCACCTGACCCCCCAAACACAGAAAAATTTCAGTAAGACTCTCCTTGTTGCCACCTCCTTGGAAAAGTCCTACACAAATGTTAGCAGTTTGTGCCCAAGGAAGGCAAGAAAATTTCCAGGGGGCTGGAGACCTGAGCCCAGAGGGGCAGATCTGATCCCTAGGATGCCTACCTTCTCTAACTCTGGGATCTGACTCTTGGGCTTGGGCGGCCCATTCATTACAGAGGGTACTCTGGCCAGAGCTCCTAGATGGGGTTCACCCCTCCCCAGAGCCCCTCTGACTGCCTGCATGAGGGCCTCCTCTGGGGTCCCACATCTCCTGGCACTCCTCTAAGCATTGCCCACACTGCCTTGAAGTTCGTGGCCCCAGGCCAACCTGGGACTTCTGGGTCAAGGGTAGAGGCTGCGAATCTGTGTTAAACAAAAAGCCTAAATGATGAATGGATGTGTGAGTCAAAACTGACCGAATTTCCATAAGGAAAAGAGCACTTAGGTGCCCTTAAAAGTGCTTCAATTAAATGCTGGTTTGATGAAAATGCATGATGGAAAAAGCGTTTATCTTAGAGTATGCTATATAGTAGCTGTGAGACTTTGGGCAAATGATTTAACCTCACTAAGCCTCAGTTTATCGATGTAAGAGACAGGGATTGTAGATCCTGTATATTTCACCTCAGAGGGCAGTTTTGCTATTCATTCATTTATATAACACTGACTGTCTGTGCCCTATGCCAGGCCCGGTGAGGACACACCTATCATGGTCCACAGAGGAGACTTCTGTGCAAATAATCACAATAATGTGATAAGTGCTCTACTGAGGGTAAGCGCAGGGATTAGAAGGGGCCCTAACTCGTCCTGAGGATTCCGTGAGGCTACCTGGAGGAGGAGTAGTGGGGTGATCATTGCCTGAGTTCTGGAGACAAACTGCCTGTGTTTGAATCTGACTTCTTGGTTTACCAGCTGTATGACCTCGGGCAAATTACTTACCTAATCTCACCAATGTGCTTTAATTTTCTCACCAATAATGTGGGGATACTAATATTAATAGTATTTCATAGGATTGCTGTGAGATGTAAATGAGTTAATACAAGTAAAGCACTTAGTGCTTGGCATATAGTAAACATGATATAAATATTCACTATCGTAACAGCCATCTATCAAGCACCTACACATGGCCAGGCCTGTGCTAAGGGATCTGTCAATGATCAGATTGACACGGACTCTACCCTCATGGAGGCAAAATCTGAACTGAGCATCAAAGTACAAATTGCTTCTTATCTAAGGAAAGTTTGGAACAGAGAAGGCAAAGGAAGGAACTCAGTGGGTGCTGACATTTCACAGGCAAGCAGAGCAGGAAGACTACAGAGCGGACAGAGGGGGGCCTTTCAGAGAGGTGGGAGGGACAATAAAGAAGTGCAGAATCCTGGAAGGCAGAGGGGAGTGGGTGAGAATGTTCACTATACTCTATTATCTGTGAGCTAGAAGCTACAGCTACTGAAGCAGCTCGTGGAAGGCGCCTCACTGGAGGGGAGACAGAGCAGGCATGAGCGTTGGACTCAGATCCAGACTGGAAGGTCAGCTTCTTTCTCTACTTGGACACGTCTCTTGGACAGTGTCAGTTTCTCCGAGCCTCAGTTTTCCGGTTACATAAGAGACACTAACAGTAGGGACCTTACAGTGATGCTGAGGCAGTTGTGGGAGGACAGTGCATAGAGCCCCCAGCACCATGCAGGTCTTACCTGTGCACTCAACACCAATTCTTCTACTCTGTCTCTCCTCACCAGTGCCAGTTGGTTTTGCTCCAGCTCCAATTAATTAACTGCTTCAGTTACTACTGGGTGCACGACAGCTACATGCCAGACCCTGGGCTGGCTCAGAGAATAAACAGATGACTACGATCTGGTCTCTGCTCTCACAATGTTCCCAGAAAGGCTGGATGTTAGAGATGGAAGTGACCACCTTATTAGTATTGATACGTGACTATCATTATTTCTTTGTTTGAATTTGGTTAGTAAGTCCAAATTACTGTGTGTTTACTTCGAGTCATTTTGCTAGGCCTTGAGGATATGAAATAACAGACTCTTTGGGGAGCTCACAGTCTGGGGTCAGGGGGAGGGAGAGCACGTGAGCTGAGAGTTCCAGTTCAGAGCGATTCAGCACTGCAACAAATCCAATCCAGCTCAGCACAGGCCCCTAACCTGGAGAGTGTGCGGGGGTGTGGCCATGGTCCGGTATACCAGCCATGGTGGAGGAAGTGAAGCCTAAACTGAAAGTGAGGGCTGGATGGATGGATGGTGCAAGGAGTCTCATGGTGACGGAAGAACAGTCAGGGGAGAGGGACTAGAAAGTTGATGCTTTTAGGAAACTGCAGGTATTTCAGGATTGAGGGCGTGGCTGGAGATACAGATGGGGAGGGAAGTAGGGACAGATGACAGGTGGTTTAAATCCAAGCAGAGTTTGGGTTTATTTGGAGGACAATGGGAAGCCTTTGAGGGGATAGAAGCAGGGGTGTGGCATGGTAAGGCAGATGTTTTAGAAAGCTCTTTCTGGCAGTTAGGTGGAGACTGGTCTAGAAGAGAAAGGACTGGAGTAAGGGAGATCAGTTAGAATGTAGTTTCATAAGCCAAGTGAGAAATTTAGGTCAGTAGGGACAAAGGATGGAGTAGGGAGTGGAGTTTGGAGATGTCAGAGGCAGAAGCTATGGAAACCTTAAATCACTGCATGTACTTAAGAGGCAGTGCTTAAATTCTGGCTCTGATGCTCTGGGGAATGAGTCATTTTGGAATGCTGAGTTTTCTATAAAAAGTGACTTTTTAAACCCTCTTGGCATCCACCAACATTTAAAAGATGTTATGATTGTAACTATTATTTGAAATGCTTTAGTTGTGTCATACTTTATCTGAAGGTGGCACTGAACTGTCATAAACACAGAAGCTTTGGCGTTGAAGATCTGGGTCCCAGACTTCGCTCTGCACTAGTTCTAGAGCTCAGCCAAGTCACTTCATCATTTTGAGTTCGCTGCCTCTTCAAAGTGGGGTCGAGATGACCCACCTAGCTGGTGGTTGTGGTCTTATGGGAGGTAACGTACCCAAAGCTCTAAGCATAATGTGGGCATATCCTGAGTGCTCAGCAAGCTAGTCCTCCTCGCTCCTCCACCTTCTCACGATGCCCTGGGCTGACCCTTACGGACACCAGTAACTCAGTGACACTTTATGCAGGGCTCTCTGACCTTCCCTGAAGGACCCCAGAGCACTGCATTTGGACTTCTTGTGTCTGCTTTTCATGTTTTCTGTGTCTTCCCCCAGAACCTGCCATTTCATACTGCTGTCGTTACCCAGATAGTAGATGTTCTCTAACTCCCTTACATGTTAGCTAATAGTTAAGTGTGAATCATTTAATCTTCACAACTTTATCAACCAGGTACTTTTATTATACACTTCACAGCTAAAAAGCTGAGGCACAGGAAGGTGAAGTAATTCCCAAGGGCACACTATTAAGTGGGGGAGTGACTTGAATTCAGGCAATATGGCTCCAGAGGCTATTCTCTTAACCACACATTATGTCACAGTTAATAGACTGAAGACTGGAGAGCAGGTCTCTCTTATTGGTGTTTCCTTTCAGAGGAGACTTCCAAAATGCAGGAGCTGCATGGCCAGTTGGGGTTGTTAACGGTGATCTTCCAAAGCAGACTGAGACAAAGGAGAAACACTAAATGTAGAGGGAGGTTCAAGGCAGGAAAGCCTGGTTGTTGCATCTTACCCTCTTTGTGGCTTTTAGAGTTATTAATAATAAAAAAAAAGACTTGATGAGAAGAATCGACAGATTCAACTTCCCAAATGGTCTGATGTTGTTTGCATAATGTAAACGGTGGTGGGGGGAGTCGATCAAACCCACTAACAATTTGATAAATACAGATTCTCCTTCCAGAATAGAACACATTTAACTTTTTGTATACAGTTGTAGGGAATTCTAAGATCCATGTTTGGACATGAAATTTAGAGGTTCTTTATGGAAGAGCTGTGGACCTGAGTATCAGAGCCTGGGGCTTGAGTTCTACTCTTCTACTGCCATTCTCTCTGACTTCAGGCAAGCATCTACCCTCTGAGCCTCAAGTACAAAATGCAATGATCATGCCTGGCCTGCTTCCCTCGCTGCAGTGGACTGTAATGATGGCTGTGGAAGGTGTGGTAAAATGCAGAGTGCTGTGCAAATGTTATCAGCACACTGAGGTTCAAAGAATTTACTCACCTTGGGTCACACAGCTATTCAGTGGCAGAACCAAGGTTCAAACTAAGACACTGTAGTCTCTGGAATGTGTGTGTGTGTGGTTAGGTCTCCCTCCGAGAATCTGAAAAAGGATCAAATGAGATAATGCATGTGGAAGGGTCACTTAGACTATAAAGTGAATTACTCCTGGACTGAATTTAAGATTCCACATCCCATCTGCCTGTGGGATTCAGGACTGGTCGGATGAGGGGCTGAGGGGGATGGTGGAAGTGTGTCAATCAGAGACGCTGCTTATGGAGACAGTTAAGACCCCCTCCCATATCCACATGAACTTCTGTGCTTTCAGGGAAATCTGCTGGAGCTCTGCAACCTCCCTGACCAGCACATTTGACTCAGCATGTCTAGCTTTGAGAGTAGAAATTTTAATACAACTGCAGACTTACTTTATGTTTTTAATGTCACTAATAAAGTCTATAAAAACCTGAATCCTCTTCTCTTACACTGAAAAGGAAAGACTCCATAAAAGAACTCAGAACTTGGATGCTTGCAATTCAAAAATGAACACCTGTGTGTCCCAAAAAACTAGTGATGCCCAAGCACGACACCATTGTAAACCAGCAAACTCCCCCAAGCTGCACCTTCTGAGAGGCAGCAGGAAACTGGCAATACTTCCTTAAACCTTCAAACAATTTCTCCAAACATACAAGTGATAATCCAAGAAATACAAAGGAATGAACTGGATTGAGGCAGGGATGACTGCAGCCCTGGAATGATACTCTGGACAGATGGGCAAGAACACAGAGCACGTGTTCTGACCAACACATTTCTGTGTCCGGAGGCTGGGATGTAAAGCCCAAGGAAGCAGTAAAGCCAAGGACAGGAGGAAGAATTACAAAGGACAATGCTCTTTCTGTGGGGACAGTAAGTCATTTAATGTTTTTCTTGGATCCTAACTTTACATGTCATTTTAATGTTGTGTTTGTAAGAAAGGACATAACATTTCTCTGGCCTCCTGTTCTAAAGCTCAGTAGAACAGAACGGCATGAGTGGACAGTGATAACTAGCTGGGGTGTCTCCTAGCAGAGGGACCAATACGATAGGCTTTCATGAGACCGAGCAAGAACTTTTCAAGGCAGGGTTGAAAAAGGGTGTGTAAACTTCATACAGGTTCAAGTAGCATTTAATAACTTTTATGAAATCGGTTTCAGAGTAAAGTCTATATTATTGGAATACAGAAGTGAAGGTGATAGAGGGGAACAATATGATGCAGTCAAACCCAAATTAGATGGAACAGGTCAGATATGAGAGTGAACTCAAGAGTCGCCTCCCTCCAGTCCCCACCCACACCATTGCTGCTGGTCCTGAGTGTGGCCTGGGTTCAGGGCTGTTGCTTCTCCACAGCAGCTACAGAACATGGGCTCCCTGGAGAAAGAAGAGCTGGCGTCCAAGTACATCTGTAGCATTGGAAATGATCGTCTTGTGGGGCCATCAGTTTAGGAAGGTGGGAGTGGAGCTGGAGAGGAAGTGCTCAGGTTGAACTACTCCGGTTTGGGTCTCTTTTCCTTACAGCCTCCCTTAAGAGACCCCTGGGGCCAGAGAAGGCCTGTACACAGGCAGATGTAGCATTAGTCTGTTAGGAACACACTTCTCTTAAGAGACTGTTCAGGGGAAGTCCCTGGTTTGCGTGTCAGAGAAAAGACACAAGGTGGAATTTTCCTGGCCAATGCCCATTTCTGGGCAGAGGGAAAATGACCAGGCATATCTCAGGCTGTTGTTAAGAGTCTCCTGAGAACCCCTTGGTTTGGGTCAGGGGGACAAACCCAGCACTTAAGACTCTTCTGGGCATGTACAAAATGTCAAATCAGGATCCCAAACCCTAGGATAGAGACCACAGGTGATGTAAAAACAGATACGGAAAAACATTTCAAGACTGAAAATAAATCACTGGTGGTGAAAGTATAAACAGTTCTTGCAAGAACTAAATTCCCAACCCCAAATCCATAGATTATTAATAATCCACATTTACTAAATCATCCCAAATTATTATAGGTAAGTTCAGGCAATACATGTCTTCTGAGCTGAGCCCTCAGGTTTGCTCTCTTAAATATATGAAATCAGAATTTTCAGCCACAGAATGAGATCCCTTTCATTTGAGATAGGAGTCTACCATCTAATACTGAAACATTAAAACAGTGAAACAGTGGGGCAGGTTCCTTATTACAGCTGGGCTCAGAGTCCACGGGGTGGCTGATCGGATTTTGGCGACAGTCAAGGTGCTTAAAACACCAAGTGACAAGGTCCAAATATGTGATGGAGTAGAGGGAGAAAAGAGCGAGAGAGAATTGCATTCAGTGTACACTGACGGACCAGCAACCTGGGAGCTGGTACCCATGAGGTTCTACCTGCCCAAGTGCAAACCTAACAGCAGCTTTCTGCAGCTGGGCCAGGCACTGAAGTCCTGGCACTGGTCCTCTTCACACTATCTCAACATTCACATCGTGAGCTTAAACAGTTTCTCACACTGTAATGGGACAGCAAATAACTCCCAGATGGAACCTGGGGACCCCAAGGCAGCAGCAATAAATAAATATCTTGCTATATGTCAGATGCAGTCCTCAAACACCTTACATCTTAGCAAAGGAGTCAGGAAGTATCAAAAAAAATGATATGCCTTTTGTTTTCCTACAACAATGTTTAATCTCCATGCCAAGAAGTCCCATTTGACTTTATCCCCCTGCCTCTTAAAATTAGGTGACAAAGTAGAAATCCAGTCATGAAAAGAAAAAGGCAGGGGTGTATGAGCCCTGGCTCAATGAGACATATCAAATACACAGCAGCCTGGTGTCGCAGGTCAGGCAGAATGGTCCCCGACCCTGTGTGGGGAAGATGGGCAGGGAGAGGTAAAAATCCTACTGCATGATCACTCACACTTTAACAGCGCATTAGTCATTGAACAAAGGTGAGGTGAAGGGGTCAGGGTGGAAGAGTTGTAATTCTCTACAATGAGGATTGGGAACATATACTCGCGGATGGGAAATTTTAAGTAGCTATGTTTATTATTACTTTTTTCCAGCAATCTTGCAAGAGGCAGAAGTGTGACATTGAGTTGAGTGAGACTAGCGTGTAAATGGGTTGATGAGGAGCCCTCCTCTTGATGCAGGCCTCTGGCTTGTCAAGGAATGGCTGGTTCCACCGCTGAGCCATGTTCACTCTTTTGCTTCAAGGAAAAGGGTTTCTTGAGGGAACAACTTTACCTCCAATAATGACTTATTTGGGTCCAGCTGGGTTACCTAAAAAGAAAGAAAATATATACTCAAAAGACGGGAAGCAGCACTATTTTCTCTCTCGGCATTCAGGTCCTGTCCTGAACTCTGATTCTGAGCCTACTATGTACCAGCACGAGCATTTTCACACCTACTATTTTCATCTGATTCTCAAAATAACCCTGTGAGGTAGGTGTTGTCCCCATTTTATAACCAAGGAAACCAGAGCTCAGAGAGGCCAAGTCTCATAGTTTAGTGGAAGAACTAGCATTTGACCTCAGGATGTACGTTCAAGCTGGAATCTCTTCCTGGGCAGGTGGAGACCCACAGCTCAGCTGGGACAGCAGAGCAGGAGGGCCTTAGGAAAGGGTGCTGGTTAAAAACTGATCGGCATTCCAGAGGACATGCACTTGTTTAACTCTGGACAGCAGGGAGAACCTTTTCTGTTTGGTGGGAGAGAGCTAAGCTTTTGGGGCTGATCTTCCTGCTGAACACACCTGCAGCAGAGACTATACGGTGCCCACCCCATGGAGCCCAGAGACGAGCATCTCCCCTACTGAGGAGAGGCTCCCTAGGGAGGCATATCAGTCTCCCTGTTGGTGGCATTGGTGAAGATATTTAGTTCCAAAAAAAGGAGGGAGTTGATGCCATAATATGACTTTATATTTTAGAAGTAAAAATTATTTTATAATATGAACTAGTACAGAGAATAAAGCTAGACAGAGTCTTCTTGGCTCATTGGGGTATGTTAATCATATCCCAAATCAAACCCTATATTACGTTTATGTCTTCCTTGGTCACCGGCAAGGATGTGATGTGGAGACTTTCTGAATCCAAGAGTGAAAGAAAAAAAAACCTCAAACTTTCCTAAAGGGAACATGAATTTTAAAAAGCTGAGACATACTAATACTAGTCTAGCGATATGGACAATGGGCCGTGACTCCAGAAAGATTCTGGTTTAAATCACAACTGCGTAGCTATTAGCTCTGTGGCTTTGGAGTTAATATCAACCCTGTAGGACTGATATGAGGATTAAGTGAAGAAAAACATAATTAGCACAGTGCCTGGCACAGAGCAGGTATTCAGTGATGGCTGCCATATATGTGAGTAACTATAAGGGTGGATGATGGACACACAGATAAACGGACAGCTCCAAGTGTGTGTGACGGGAGGCTGGGCAGTCTGCTCAGTCAGATTTGTGTACAGGAGCTCTGGGCCCCTGGGCAAAGACTACAGCACCTGAGACAGGCAATCTTGTCCTCTGCTCAACTCAAGCCACACCTAATGAGATGGCTCTGCTGTCTTCTCCAAGATGATGGGGAGAGGACACCCTGGGGGCCTAAGTGTCACAGGCAGGCTGGTGAACTGAAGAAGGGAATACTATCTTTGACTGTATCCAGATGGAAATCTGGTATGCCCAGGAGGGTCATTAAGGAGACACATCCGCCTCCAGAATCCTCTCTGCTTACAAGGAACCCATTGCAAGGCTGCTCTACTGATATCTCTTGGGCTCTGGGCAGATGGGCAGACAAGGTGGTGGGGAGAGCCTAGCCTGCTGTCTGTCTTCCAATGCACAGGGGGTAGGGTGGGGTGGGGAGGGGGGGCAAGCTGCAGGCAAATGTTTACCCACTTCCCCAATTAACGTACAACACTGCGCCGGCTTCTGTCAACAAACAGAGCTATGCTGCCTCTGCTTCTGACTCGTTGGCATTTTCTGCCCAGCTGCTTCTGCTATTGTTCTTAATTAACAAGCCAGAGCTCTTCCGGCATCTTCTACTTTGTTATTTGTGGTTCATAAATATGATGTTTTCTGGGAGAAACCAAAATCATAATACTGCTAGAGCTGTGCATACCAGCAGAAAGTTAGGCTAAGAAGCAAAAGAGGCTGGGAGATTGGAGCCTCGAGGCCATATTATCGATATACAAGGTTAGATGTTTGGAAAACACACCCAGTTTTCACTGTGTCTGATAAAAGTTGAGTGATTTTTCCCAGTCAGTTTAAGTGGGAGAACTGGGATTTGAGAAGGAGAAAACTGTAATTTCTTGAACACCTACTACATGTAGAGCACTTTAAATATGTTATTTCATTTAATCCCTAAAAAACTAGGCAAGGTAAGATGGAGATGACAGAATTGAGGCTCAGCATGGCTGCCACTTGTTTAAGGCCACATAGTTAGTGAGGGTCTGTCTATACAGTACAGTAGTTAAAAACAGTGAGGTAACAGATTCAAACTCTAGCTCTGTTACTTACTACTTATATGACCTTGAAGAAATAATACAACCCAAGGGTCTCAGTTTTCCCACCTCTAAGATGGGAATAGTAAAATTCTCTTTTATAGGTTGTTGTGCTAGTTAAATGGAATAATGGTGATGAAGGCTCTGGTACAGAGACTGAACCAGTAAGTGCTCAGCTGGTAGCAGCCATTACTAGCTGGAGCACTGCCTTGGGTGGGGACTGGATCTGCCTAACTTTAGCTGGAGCTCTTTCTCCAAAGTCTTCTGGAGCTCAGGCCTGCACTAGGCTCTCTCTCTTACTTCCATCTTGTTGCTCAGCAGAAGGGCTCCCTTCTCTCTGATAGATCAATGTCTCAATACTTGGAGAATCCCGTCAGCAGGGCTGTGCCACCAAAAGACTGCTCACATTAAATGTGGTTGTGTTGGGACTGCTCCTTCTGGTGCCCCGTATCACAAGCAATTTTGTTCTCTGAAGGTCATTTCAGACAGAAATTTGAAGTGAACAAGGACAATTTCGTTTCCATTCTCATCTGCCTGGAGTAGACAGAAAGACTGTACTGTACGGAACCTAGCGAGATGCAGGGTGCCATGCCTTTCCCCAGCAAGAGTGTGGCCATACTGTGAAATGATCCTGCAGTGTTCTGGGCCCCATTCAAGAAGGATAGGGAGTGTGCTGGAGGGACCTCCTGTTAGGGAGGAATCTAAAAACCATGTTTTCTAACACACGTCTGAAAAATGGGGTATGTCTTCTTGCTGCTGTAGGGGCAGGGAGGGGGCTGTGTGCCCTCTTTGAACATCTGCAGGGCTGGCAAGTAAGCCAGGCAAACAGAGCAGATGTGTTCTCTGCAACTCCAGTGAACAGAGATGGCAATGATGAGGTGAAATTGTAGGGGAGCAGAACTCAGCTGGTCAGAAAATACTTTTTAATAGAGCAGCAGGTGCTGGTGTGGCCACTACTTTTCTTTCATCTTTCTTCATTCCCCTCTTGTTCTGTAATTGTCTTTTTGTTTTTCTTTTGTCATCATCATCATAGTAGCAATTATCATTCCAGTCGACCCTTGAACAACCTGGGGGTTAGGGGCATCACCTTTCTAAGCAGTGGAAAGTCACATAGTAACTTGTAGTCGTCCCTTCATGTATGCAGTTCCTCCATATCTGTGGTTCCTCTTTATGTGGGTTCTGCATCCACGATAAAACTGAGATCGTGAGAATATGAGAATGGCATATTACTGTAGTATTTGCCGTGGCTGCTGCTAAGTCACTTCAGTCGTGTCCGACTCTGTGCGACCCCATAGATGACAGCCCACCAGGCTCCCCCGTCCCTGGGATTCTCCAGGCAAAAACACTGGAGTGGGTTGCCATTTCCTTCTCCAATGCATGAAAGTGAAAAGTGAAAGTGAAGTCGTTCAGTCGAGTCTGACTCTTAGTGATCCCATGGACTGCGGCCTACCAGGCTCCTCCGTCCATGGGATTTTCCAGGCAAGAGTACTGGAGTGGGGTGCCATTGCCTTCTCCGGTAGTATTTGCTACTGAGAAAAAAAATCTGCCTATAAGGGAACCTGTGTAGGGTTCAACCTATAAGGGAACAACGTGGGTTGTTCAAGGGCTAATCATATTCAGTGCCTACAGTGTAGCTGGAACCATGCTAAATACTTCATATAAAATGCTTTTGAAGTAGTCCTCAAAATAGCCAAACAAAGTATGTATTATTATTACCATTTTAAAGTTGAAGATATCATGGGTTATCTTACCCAAGGTTGCAGATTGAATAAGGTTTAAAACTCAAGTCTGCCTGACTCCAAAGCTAAGGATAACCAGAGTGACACTGGCCTACATGTTGACAGGCTGCCCTGGGACAATACAGGGGTTGGGAGGGGAAGGGAAGTGTTCAAAGAGGGGCTTATTTGAGGAAGAAGAAGATCATGATGATAAAGCTAACATTTATTGAGCATTTAATTTGTACCAGCCACATTCTAAGCACTTAACATTTATAAAACAATTTAATTTTCATAATAACCCTCTGACATAGGCACAATTGTTATTTCTATTTTACAGATGAGGAAACTGAGCCATGGAACATATTAACACTTGCTTAAGTTCTCAAAGTTGTTAAGGGCAGAGCCAGAATGTGAGTCAAGGCAATTTAGCTTTGGAATCCATATGTTTAACTATTGGACTATTTTGCCAGAGGTGCTGCTAAGCATAGAGTCCACACAGAGAGAAGAAGTTGGATGACATGACCCTGAGGTTGTTTCTAACCAAGCTTCTAGGATATAAGATCTTCACTTTAAGAATGGCAAAAGGTCAAGGGTCAAGGAAAAAATCCTGAAATGTTTATAAAATACGAATACAAAAATGCAATCTGAGCTTATGTCCTGCCATTTACTTGGGATTTTACTGAATTATTGACTTTCTAAATCAACAGAGAAACCCTCCCTTTGGGACCTTCTGGGGGAGGAGGGGCCATTCTCAGATAAGAAGTATGGTCTGACTTTGTCTAGGTTAGAAAAGGAAAGTCAACCTTCTTGATACTTTATTCATTATATTTAAGAAACCTGAAAAAAAAATTCTCATTAAGTTTACATTTTAGCAAACTGGCTTTTGTTTATGTTAACAAAAATGAGACATGCTTTCTGCCAAAGAGAGTTATTCTTTTCTAGGTCACTTTTCTCAGCAGTTTGAGCTTTCATGTATATTGTACTTCTATTATTTCCCTGGGCTTTTTTTTTTCCTGAAAAAGTATAACATTGCTGCTGAGAAAAATGTGAATCAATATGACAGTTTCTCATCCTTAGGCCATATTGAGTGAGTCCTACAATGTTAGAGTGGGAAAGCTCCTTAAATGCCAAATGGTCCAAGCCCTTCACTTCTCTGTGGGCAACCTGAGGCTCAGAGAGGTTAAGTGACATGGCCCAGATCACATGGTTGATAAAACAGATACAGTGCTCCACCTGTTTCTGACTTCTGATTTGAGGTTCTTTCTAGTCACACTATTTTGCTTCTCACTTAACAAAAAATGCCTGAGCAGAAATATAACACTACTACTAGGCTGGGAGCTACCTGAGAGTAGGAGCTGAGTAATACTAAAAATAATAGTAACTGCAATATATGAACAGTACTTTATAGTCTGTAAGATATTTACACAAACATTAAATCAAAATCTGGTAGGGTTGGTATTATTAATCTTTTATGTTTTATTTAGCTTTCCTGAGGTACGCTTTTATTTTAAAATTGAATAAAGGCAAGTCTGGATCTAATATTTTTACATTTAGAAAAAAATGCTAAGTTCAACAATTGGTTTTGAAACTGAACATCTGCAAGCAAAAAATGAATCTAGATGCACAGACATTACAGCCTTCACAAAAATTAACTTGAAATGGACTGTGAACTTAAATGTAAAACACAAATCTATAAAATTCCTAGAAGATAACACAGGAGAAAATCTAAATGACCTTGGGTATGGTGATGGCTTTTGGGATACAACACCAAAGACAATTCATGAAAGAAATAATTGATAAGCTAAACTTCATTAAAATTAAAAACTTTGCAAAAGACACTGTCAAGAGAATGAAAAGACAAGACAGAGACCAGGGGAAAATATTTGCAAAAGACACAACTGATAAAGAGCTATTATCCAAAATATACAAAGAACTCTTAAAACTCAACAATAAGAAAATGAACAACTCAGTTAAAAAATGGGCCCAGAACCTTACAGATACCTCAGTAAAGAAGATTGACAGATGGCAAATAAACACATGAAAATATGCTTCTCCAACAGCATATGCCATCAGGGAAATGCAAATGAAAACCATGAGATACCACCACACACCTATTAGAACGGCCCAAATCCAGAACACTGACAACACCAGATGCTGACACTCATCTGCTGGGGGAATGCAAAATGGCAGAGCCACTTTGAAGACAGTTTGATGGTTTCTTACCAAATTAATCATATTCTTACTATAGTTCTGTAACGGCACTCCATGGTATTTACCCAAAGAAGCTAAAAACCTAAGGTCCACACCAAAATCTGCACACAGATGTTTAATAAGCACCTTTATTCACAACTGCCAAAACTTGGAAAGAACCAAGACGTTCTGTAGTAGGTGAATAGGTAAACAGATTGGAATATCCAGACAATGGAACATTATTCAGTGATAACAAGCTCTCCAACTACCGTAACATATATTGTCTAAACCTTAGAGCAATCCTAAGAGACTGGACTAATTTATCCTCATTTTCACAGATGAGAACACCAAAGTTCAAACAGGGACATTACTTGCACGTGGTCATACAGCTAGAAACTGGTGGAGCTCAGGTCTTCTCACTCTAAATCCTGAGCTCCTTCTACTCCATGAGGTAGCACAAAGGCCACATATGTAAATCCCCATATTATATTTAGTAAAACTGAATACATCTACCCTTGGTTTTGTTCAAAATTAGCATTTACTTTGAACTTGGAGAACAACTTGTCTTTCTGGTAAGCTATGAGTAACATATTCTGTTAGCTGTGTATGTGTGCTCAGTCACGTCCAACTCTCTGCGACCCCATGAACTGCAGCCTGCCAAGCTCCTCTGTCCATGGGATTTCCCAGGCAAGAATACTGGAGTGCGTTGCCATTTCCTCCTCCAGATCTTCCCAACCCAGGGATTAAACTCACATCTCTTGTGTTTCCTGCATTGGCAGGCGAGTTTTTTACCACTAGCGCCACCTGGAAGCCCCCAACATGTTCTGTTACTTACTCTATTAAAAATATGCATATTAAATATTACAAGTTTAAAAAATAATTGTCAATGTCATCACTATCAAAAAATTTACCATTTATTTGGCAAAGTGTCAGGCACTATACTAGCTGTTCTATATATTATCTAATTAAATGGTCACAACAATCCTATGAGATCAGTACTCCTGTTATTCTTATTTATAATGAATTCTCTGAGGTCAAAAACGGTTAAGGGACTTGCCCAAGATTACACAGGTAAGTAGGAAAGATAATGCTGGAATTTGCACCCAGGTTTGTGAGCTTCTAGCCTGTATCTGATGCACTGTACTTCACCTCCTTTTAAGTTCTGATCCTTCTTCTAAACAGGGGACAGCTAATGTGACTAAATGGCTTTTCTTGGCCATAAAGAAAGCAGGCATTCTGCAGCTGTCCTGGCTCATGTCCCTGTTGTGGCACAGACTTTGTTGTTCCCCACAGGAAAACAAGCTACCTTTTGTTACTATCAACTTGGTCCTAACAGCTAATTGTCCATTTTCTTTAAACACCTTTTGATGAGCTGGGAATCCTTAAAGAGGGCAGTTATACACACAAAGTATCAGAGGAAGAACTTAAGACCCAATCTGCTGGTCCTGTGCTGATCAGGGTATGAAAAGGCTTTGGTAACTGTAAAGTCTTTTGCAAACATAAGGGACTGACCATCAACATCATCCACAACACCAGTTGTAGCTCCTAGCAAATTCTCCTCTACATTTGCTGCAGGTGGTAAAGCAAAAAGAACTTCCATTCTGGAATGGTTGCACTATGGGGCTGGGGCTTCACTATGGCTTATTTACATGCCAGCTTCCAGTATAGTTTCTGGACCAATCTGTCTCACAGGATCACAGAAAAGAGTGGCAGTGGGGTGAGGATTTCCAGGAAAGAGTGAGAGGTGCTACTCTTCCCAGTTGTGTGGTAGAACAACTGCGGTGCTAGAAGTGAGGGTGGGTGGTCTTCTGTGGCTGCTGAGCACAGGAGTGCCTATAGGACATCTTATCAGTGTTTTCAGGTGGGAAGAAGAGAGAAAGAAAGAAAAGTTAAAGGAAGAACAAAGGGAGAGAAAACTAAGGTCTAGGCTGCCCTATGTGGTGTTGTTGGTTTTTTTTTTTATAGTATAATGATAACAACAGTTAACATTTATGGGAGCTTACTAGGTGCTAATTGTACCAAGTACTTTATAAGTACTACACAACCCCATGAGGGAGGTACTATTACCTCCACTTTAAAATGAGGAATAGAAGCTCAAAGAGTTTATATAACCTGCCTAAGATTGCACAGGTGGGAAGTAACCGAGCAAGGATTTAAAACTAGGTCTGGTTCCAAAGTCTGTTTTCTTAACCACCACATTAGGTATTCCTAGTACTGTAGTCATACAATGCACTATTTATTCTTTGCCTTTTGCTTGGAAAGACTATCCCCTTTGTGTAACTGAAGCATAAATTTCCCCACAACGGAGTATATTACCAACTCAGGCACTTGGGCAAATTTCATTCATAGCTCCTCAATTATCACAGACCTAGTGATTGTTAAAGCTGGAGGGCCTTTAGGAGTCCATCTCTGTAATAGATGGGGAAAGAAAAGCCCAGTGAGTGGAAAGAACTTACCCAAGGTTACTCAGCACTCTCAGCAGATGTGGGACCAAATCTGGATTCTTCATTCCCAGCCTATGCCTTTAGACAGGCTGTTTAATGAGGATACCAATTCTAAAGTGTTCTCAGTAACAAAATGACCTCAAATTTGGTACACTGTCAGGGAGATCCTAGGCATCAAAACAAAAAATGTGATCCTCTCCTTGCACTGCTATCCCTGATGGTGGTTTTGGTCACTACACTTTTTTTTTTTTTAAGTTTAAAGCAGGTTTTTTGAGAAAGACACATACTCCACAGGCAGAATGCAGTCCATCTCATAAGGTGAGAGTGGCCTGGTCACTGTATTAAAGGGTAGTGGGGAAGACCCAGAGGGAACAGAGGGACTTCTATCAGGAGAGGTGGGGGGTGGGTTGTGGAGGGGAAAGCCTCTTTAGTCTAGAAACACAAGAAGATCCAAATTGGCAGAATGAATATAAAAAACATTAAAAAAATAGAAGAGGCATGCCTCCTCACCCTGGGAAGCCCAAGATTAGTCCTGTCTCTCCTGGGCTCTGGAAGACACAATTTCAAGTAACTAAAAGGAAGTCCTACTTTACAGAGTGGTTTGCAAGCTCACTGTTTCTGAAAGCTTAATAAACAGGGTATAGGCAAATTCATTAATGAGGATTCTGGAGTGTGGCAAGAGAAAGCCAGAGCCACTCAGCCTTGCTGGTGTGGGTTACAGGTGTACCAGGAAATGGGTCTCATTCCTCAAAGCAGCCAGGATCCTGAGGGGTGGGTCACCTTTGACCCTGAGCACCTGGTGTGATTATCCGCAATGAGGTGCACAAATATTTGCAATGCATGTTCTGATCTGAAACAGTCTGGGAAACATTGAGGGAGGGGACATGCCTCACTTTCAGAGGCCCATATCATGGAAGGCAGCCAGGATCTTGCATAAAAAGCTCCTGGAATAGAAGCTCAGAGAGTTTGCCTCTGATAAAAGATGAGTCCACAACACCGCACTAAGACAAATGAAAGGAGAGAAACCTGTTAACTGTTTAGATTTAGAACTGCTAAGGTTAAGTCACTTCAGTCGTGTCCGACTCTGTGCGACCCCATAGGTGGCAGCCCACCAGGCTCCCCCGTCCCTGGGATTCTCCAGGCAAGAACACTGCAGTGGGTTGCCATTTCCTTCTCCAATGCATGAAAGTGAAAAGTGAAAGTGAAGTCGTTCAGTCGTGTCCGACTCTTAGCCACCCCATGGACTGCAGCCCACTAGGCTCCTCTGCCCATGGGATTTTCCAGGCAAGAGTACAGGAGTGGGGTGCCATTGCCTTCTCCGTTAGAACTGCTACTTCGGCTTAAATACTCTCATAGAAACTCTGATTATTGTTCTTTAGTAGACATGGATTAAGTGCTAATTAGGGAGGCAGTAAGAAAAAGGTCTGGTGGGTTTTGAATCTTCACTCTGCATGAGTGCTCTTGAGTAAGTCAATGGACCTCCAGAAGACCCAAATTTCTCACCTGTAATGACAGTATCATTCAATACCTAATAAGCTCTCACAGACCATTTCTCTGGGTTTCTCCTGTCACTTGAAAGAGAGTTGAACAAAATATCTGAGTCCATCTCCCTCCTACTTAAAACTCCTACAAGATTCCATACGACAACAGGATAGTTCCTTTTTGCTTTGACCTCATTTCCCCCAATTTGTAAATGGGTAAGTTTCCTGGCAAGGCTCATAGCATGCCAATAGTGGAAGGAATGGCTGGAAAGACAGTTTGGAGACAGACTGTAAGGGGCTCAAATGCCATATTATGTTTAAACTTCTTGGAAAATTTTTTCTCTCAGGCTTTACAGAGGCCTGGAATAGCATACTAGAAGCACTCTTCAGGCAGAGTGGCTGGGGAGAATGTAAGCACTTTGAATGCATTTTAATACTCAAGCAGAGCCATGTGCGCCGGTGTGTGCGTTAACTCTGCACGCCAACACAGCTCAAGAGCTGGAGCTTTGAACAGGAGTTAAAAGAGTTGAGTCCCTAACGACATACAAAAGACTCGCTGGTGTGATTTATTCTGATGTATTTACTTATCCAATTACCAAAACAGCAGGAGATCATTAAATTTTCTAGTTACCAGATGCAGCACGTTCAATATCTTAAATGTTACCAAGGCTCTCTCTGAGCTATTTTGATATTACATTTCATCTGCCCAAAGCTTATGAAACTGGAAGGCAAGAATCATGAAGAGAGCAGGTGTTTTCTTTGAAGGCTGGTACAGTGGGTGTTTCTACTGCACCAAACTTATACCAGCTCCCAAACTCATGGATTTAAGGAAAAGTACTCTGATGAGAAACAAAAGTATTTAGGAGGGAAGATGTTAAGAGAGTGGAGATAAGCAATTGAAGGTGGCTGGAGATACGCATTTTACCTGGCCAGAACTTTCTTCATGTTCATTTCCTATCGCTTCAGTTCCGAAGTCCACAGAGGGTGAGTCAGGCCTCAGAGTAGAGGAGAAGAGAACAGAACGAATACCCTCTTAGTGACTACAAACTTCACTACTAACCTTAGCATACCTGTGTGAGCTTGAACAAGTTACCTTTCCTTCTCCTCGCTTGACGCTGACATCTGATGCAGCATCTTACAGGCCTGTGATGAGCATCATCACAGCTTGTCTTCACACAAACATTTCCTGTTTAAGACTGAATAACTTAAAAGGTAGGACTGTTTCTGGCTTCTGTATCTCCAACATCCAGCAAAGAATCTGGTATATTATATGCTCTCAATAACTGCTTGTTGAATAAATGACCAAACCAGGGAATGGACATTATGGAATACTAAAAAATACAGGGCAAGACTTTATTAATGATATTTTAGGAGTAAGTTGCAAAATAGACATCTATTCTATTTTCTTTTGAAAAAAATATCAAGAAGTAGAATCTGGGCCTAAACTTTTTGAAAGGGTGGTGGTGGCTTGGCCCCAACATTCTTTACTATTTTGATCTCTAAATACCATCCCTTCAAAGATGTTATGCCCTGGTCAACCAGAGCAGTTTGCTATTCCCCATTTATAGCTTCTGCTTCTCTTCCCTGAACCTTTGTTTATGTTGTTCGCACTAGTGGACCATCCTTTCTCCCCAGTTTCACATGTTGAAAACATCCTTCAAAGCTCAGCTTAACTGCTACTTCTCTCATGAAACCAGGTCTAAGTGACAGAGTGTCTTCTCCCATTCGCGGGGTCATGGCTCCTGTTGACAAAAGGGCCATATATGTTCACTGAGGTCTCTCCTTCATATTCCTATTCCACTACCCTGCACCTGATGAATTCACACTTGCTTAACTAATACTTTTGTTTCCCCTTAGGTTTCTCAGACTAGGTGGCTTAAAGGGTCTGCTGGCAGACTCAAGGTTAGTGTTTAAACTGGAAAACAGGTACAGGTAATGCCAACCTTGTCCTCTGTTAAAACAGTACTCCTATACTTTGACCAGATGGGGGAGCCTGGTAGGCTGCTGTCTATGGGGTCGCACAGAGTTGGACATGACTGAAGCGACTTAGCAGCAGCAGCATACTTTGACCAACCCATTTCTGAAGGACCTACCCCAAAGGATCAGCTCCTGTCTCAGACTAAGTTATCTGTCTGTTCTGTCTCTTAAGCTATATTGCAATTGTCTATGAGTCAGTCTCTCCAGTTATATTGAATTCTGAGGGCATATTCTGAGGGTTTTACTGACTTTCTATCCCCAGGGCCTAGTAGACTACTGGAAACAGTGTGAATTCAACAACTGTTGGCTGACAGACAGACCTATTGAATGACTGAATGGAGGCTCCCCACTATCCACTAAAGCCTCCACCAATCCAAAATCAAAAGAAGCCACATCCCTAGACCTCTTCCCTTAGACCCACGCCTATGGCAGGGAGACCCTGCCAGTGATGCCACCAGAAGGTCACCCAGGCAAGTCCTCTAGCTCTGGATTCTCTCTGGCCCTTGCCTCAGTTAGCCCTGCTGCATAGACAAAGGGAATGAAAATAAGTTTGCATCTATTGCCCTTTCAGAAGGGACAGATTTTTCCCTGCCTATTTAAACTGCTGTTGGAATTGGATAATTAGAAGGATTTAAAAAATCTTAATACTCTAAACAGAGAAAACTGGTTCTGAATTATTAAGCAACATTTTCAATGCATGTGAATAACCTTAAGTGACTTAACTGCCACCTGATCCTAAGCTCTGGCTCAGATAAATAAATGTGAAATATTGTCAAAGCCCCGGCTTATAAGAACTGCCAAGTACAGTAAATAAAAGCTTAAGTCCCCATAAACTGCCTGGGACAGAGACATTCTCATATAAAAGGAGTAAGAGAAGATGATCTTAAATAAAGCCAGCAGGACTGGGAAGCCAATGGTTTTGTTTTAATTTTCAGAAGAGAGTTGTCAACAGGTATTATCTATATCCAGGTCATTTAATTATAGAATCACATAGTATCAGAGCTGACAGAAGATTAAGAAAGCACTTATTTTAATCTCTTCATATTTCAGATGAGGAAAACAGGACCCAGAACTTACTTCTCTAGTAAGTACCTTCCTTGAGATCATACAACAAATGGCTGGAAGAGTAAAAATTCTGTTCCAGGATACATGGCTCCCAGCTCAGTTTCCTTTCCACTACATTCCATTCATCTGAGACTACCCTACTGGAGATGTCAAAATAAGAGGCTGACTGTTAAAAAAACACCTGAAATATTTTTTCCATCTCTTCATTTTTAATCTATGTGTATGGCGCTAGTGGTAAGAACCAGCCTGCCAATATAGGAGACATAAGAGATGCAGGTTTGATCTCTGGTCTGGGAAGCTCCCCTGGAGGAGGGTATGGCAACCCACCCCAGTATTCTTGCCTGGAGAATCCCACTGACAGAGAAGCCTGGCAGGCTGCAGTCCATAGGGTCACACAGAGTTGGATACAACTGCAACGACTTGGCACGAACATCCTTTGCCCTAAAATGGGTCTCTCTTTTTTTTTTCCCCCTGTGTTCCCCCATTCAATCTGGGTTGCCACAATCAGACAGGCAGAAAGCGCGAGAATGTTTTTCTTCCATCTGTAGTGTAAACCTTAGCAGACAGTAACTGCTTCAGGTCTGTCAAATAGATGCATTAAAATGGGTCTCTTGTAGGCAACATATTGTAGGTTCTTGTCGGAGGTTCCTTAAAAAGCTAAAAATAGAGTTATCATATGACTCAGAAATCCCACTCCTGGGCATATATCTGGAAAAGAGGAAAACTCTAATTTGAAAAGATACATGCATCCTGATGTTCACAGCGGCACTATTTACAACAGCAAGACATGGAAGCAATTTGTGTCCATTTGACAGATGGATAAATAAGGTGTGGTATATATACACAGTGGAATACTACTCAGCCATAAAAAGAATGAAACAGTGCCATTTATAGCAACACGGATAGACCCAGAGATTATCATACTAAATGAAGTAAGTCAGACAGAGAAAGCCACATGTTATATGATACCACTTAGTTGTAGAATATAAAAAAAAATGATACAAATGAACTTATTTACAAAACAAAAATAGACTCACAGATATAGGAAACAATCTTATGGTTACCAAAGGGGAAGGGGGGTGTGTGGGAGGGATAAATCAGGAGTTTGGGACTAACAGATATATACTATTATATGTAACATAGATAAATAAGAAGGACCTAGTATACTGCACAGGAGATTACATTCAATATCTTGTAATAACCTATAGTGGAAAAGAATCTGAAAAAGAACATATGCATATGTATATCTGTATGTCTGAATCACTTTGCTGTACACCTGAAACTAATACAACAATCTAAATCAACTATACTTTAGGAAAAAACAAACAAACATGGGGGAAAAGTAAAAACAAAACAAAACAAAAAAACCACTAAAAATTTAACTACATGGGTGACTTCTTGAATTCCAGAGACTCCATGCTTCGAAGTTCTGCTTCCATGACTATGCAGGGGGAGCAGGAGAAAACCAGAGAGGGAGAGGGAAAGAAAGAAAGGAGAGGGAGAAGAAGGGAGTGAATGAGCAAGTGTACAGGAACGTGGAGGGAGGAAAATGGAATAAGTGAGAGTGAATGCCACTATAATGTGGTCCCTCTCTTGCCTTCCTCAACCATGAGGATACCATAAATTACACATGAGTTTCAGCCTGGTGAGATGAGAAATACAAAAACCAAACAAAAACAGTAGATGCATGAATGGGTAGGAGTATTTTATTTTCTCTCATTTATTTACTAGATAAATATTTCTTGAGTGTTTACCATGAAGTCAGAAATCATGCTGGGCACTGGGATAGAATGGTGAACACAGCACTACCCTGTATTCACAGGAATGCAGCATCCAGGCAGGATGTGCAAGAAATCGGCCCACTGCAACTCAGAACAGTCAAGGGCTACAGTACGGAAGAAGGCGGCAGGGGAGCACAGGGAAGGTAAGCACCTGACGCAGTCCTAGTGTGTCATTAACTCTGTGTTGCTCTCTCTTCTTTGTCTCATTCCAGTACACACGACTGTTTCCCACAATCTAATGAACCATTCTACTGACTTTCAGATACAATAAACTAGTATGTGCCAGGCACTGTACTAGGGAAAATTCAAATGAATCAGACATAATCCCAAATAATTTCAGATTTCATATGTACAAACTTTTTTTTGTTTAAAAAAAATGTATATTGTTGTTATTGTGTCCAACTCTTTGCGACCCCATGAACTGCAGCACACCAGGCCTCCCTGTACCTCACCATCAAGTTCATGTCCATTGCAATGGTGAAGCCATCCAGCTGTCTCATCTACTGATGCCCTCTTCTCTTTCTGCCCTCAATCTTTCCTAGCATCAGGGACTTTTTCAATGAGTTGGCTGTTTGCATCAGATGACCAAAATACTGGAGCTTGAGCTTCAGTATCAGTATATCTTACGCTAATTCCCTGACTATGTAAACTTGGGTTAACCATTTCTGTTTTTGGTGTCTTTGGTTTTTCGAGGCCTTGATTAAATTATATTTTTCTCGGCATCTTGCTTTTCTCATCTATAAAATAAGGATTTTTTGCAGTTCTCACAGCCTAAAATGCATGCATGAGGAAGGCCTGTTCACACAAGGAAGGAAAGTGGAATAAACTAGGAAATATCAAGAATCTTCAGGTTTGGGATTCAGCCACAGACACTAAACCTAAAGCCTGCAGGGCTAGATTCTGGATAAAAAGCAGGGTGTGGTCCAGGTGAGGTAGGCTAGGGCTGCAGCCGGAACTGTAACGAGCACCGCAGTGAGGCCCAGGGGAACTGGTATGTTGATGCATGAGCTACTGCACTGGAAAACTCCAGCACTGGCTTTGAAAATTACAAGGAGTGTCTAGAAAAGGTTAATCTGCGCATATACACATTTGCAGTTGTTTGTATTTACAATGGGGTTATTATACAGACTTTAAGTGAACAAAGCGTGTCTGCAGAAGCACCTGGAATACTGAGCACAGAACTAATGATTTTTTATTTATGGCCGGATGTAGCCAGATTGGATTGTATGTACAGCCTTCAAAAATTTATTTGATTTTGGATACTGAATGATATAGTGCTTTATAAGGACCTTATAAAATTAAGTTCTGGGGCAAAGTAAGTTAATTTGGGAAAGGTTTAAATACATCAGCCTATCTACACACAATCCTAACAGTCACTGCATTTTATGTTTAGCATGTATAGGGAAAGAACCTGGATTTTAGAATCAAATACTGGTATTGACATTTACTATGCAACTTTGAGAAATTTAAGCTCTCTAAGCTTCTGTATCCTCATCTGTAAAATGGAGATGATACGCATCTTTCAGATAACTAATCTACTTGATTGTGCATACAAGTGGCATAAAATAAATGGCATTATTCATTGTTATAATCCCCTACTGTTCCAAGTACTTTGTAAATGAGTTAGAAAGGGGCAAGGGCAGATTTATTAAGTTTTGAATCCCATTCAACTTTCATGAAATGGCTGTAATCACCTCAAATATAAAAACTGTTTTGTGTACCCCTTTTGATCTGGCGAGGAGCATTCAATGATGGGTTTTCTTACAGGGTATCACTTGGTCTCTCAATTTTTTTGTGGGTTAGCAAAATCCTTTCTGTTCCTTGCCATCAACTTCATCACAACGGCTTAGGTATACTGAGCATTTACTACATACTGATGCTAGTGCTTTATAAGTATCATCTCATTGCATTTTTCCAAAAGCCCTGTGAAGTAGGTACTAGCATTATCCTTCTCTTATAGATGAGGAAATTGAGCTACATAGAGGTTAAGTAATTTGCTAAAGATCAAAAAGTTAGGAGATGCAGAGGTGAGAATCAGCTTGGGACTCCAGAATGCAATCTTTTAACTACTGCCTTATACTGTCTCTCTGTCCCGTATCTCCTTCAAATCCACTCCAGTTACTGCCAGGGCCAGTTTTGGTATTGAGCCAGTCTCAGTTTAAATCTCTTTGTCCTCATCAGAAAGTACCTCCTAGACTTTCTCCTGGCACCTCAGACTTAACAAATTCTAAAGCGAACCTGCATCTTCATCAGTCTTCTCTGATTCTGCACATGGTACCTCTAAGCACCTTTGACAACTCCTTCTTCCTATCATCCCTATCCTGACATAGTTAGACAATCACCAAATCTCAGCGATTTGTGCTTCTTCCTGATTCTGTCTCCTCCTCATCTCTACCACTGTCATCTTAGTTCTAACTCCCATAAACCTGTCGTCTTGTGTACTTCAAAACAAGTACCTGGTTTCCCTTCCCAGGCTCCCACTACTCTGATCCTTTCTGATACAAATAATCAACAGGTTTGAGACAGTAGGGGAAAAACACAGAAATATGTAATCAGATGAGATCAGGCATGGTTAGGGTGGCATGATGTAGACAGAAATGTGGACTCAAAAGACCTAGCTGGAGCCATTGATCTGCAACTTATTAGCAACCCAATTTGTTAGCCATTTGACAGCTCTAAGCCTAAATTCTGCATCCTTACACAAGAGCCAACATCTACTTTTAACTAGTTAAAATTTCCACTAGAATTGGTTCCATGAGGGTAAAAACTTTATTTAGGCTATTCACTACTGTATTCCCAATGTCTTATGCTATATAAGAAGTACTCAAGTGTTTGTTTAATGCAAAGAGAACTCTCCAGTATTTTTTACCTCCCATCTCATTTTTCTCCACATCCAACTTCATATCCTAAAATCTAGTCACTGCAAACTGTGAGCAATTCCCAATCAGTTGCTGCTAAGCCTAGTGCTGAGGTGCTAACTAGTGTTCCTAAGTGTAGGAAGGCTGGGTGTAGGAAGGAGAGACTGTGTGTGTGTTAGATGAGCTGTGCTTACGCATGAGTTGGTCACAAATTCAATGTTAACTAATCAACATTATATGTCAAATAAGGTGTCTTTAAAAAGAAACACACATAAGACAAGGTTATATATTGATTGGTTGATGAAAATTTGTGAGGAGAGGCTCATAGTAATTTAACCCTCCACTTCACCTAGGGGCAACAATTGAGTATTTAATGCTTGTGACAACTTTATACAACGTACCTACTGCAAATTATAAGACCTGGCTACACCTCTCAGTTCTAAAGCTAACAGCCCCATGGCCTACAGAATAAAATGGTTAATTTCTTAGCTTTAGTTACCTCTCTCACCACAATGTGCACTCCCGACACAGACCTTTTTGTTCAGTCAAATCAGTGTATGCTTCTGTGCCTTGCTTGGTGGTATGTGCACCATGCCTGCTAGGGTGATCTCCTGCCTTATCGCCCCTACAGACTTGGTCTTTTAGACCAAAGCCATGTTATAATTGTCGTTACATTCTGCCCAGTGTGTGTCATCCACCTACACTCCATCTACCCACAGTTCAGGGAGCCCCTACTCTGCGATAGGCCTGTGTGGTCTCTGTGTCAGAAACAGGGGTCACAAAGGCAAATAAGACAGTACAGCTACTGCCCGACCTGAGTTTACAGTCAGCCCTGGAGGACCGGGATATAAATGTCATCATGAGGAAACGAGCCTGTCTCTCACTCTCAGAAAGACACCATAAACTAATTCAGGAATGCTTCCTACTATGAAAGAAATCTGCTGTTTTGGTAAAACAGAATGCAGATACTAAACTATACATTTCTACTTGAACAGCCCTTACTTAACCTTTTGTTATTGGTCATGCAAGGTAGACTGTTAGATATCCTTCCTGTAAAAGCTGATAGTTTCTAAACAGTTAATATTGGATAAAGATTTCTTGTCTTCTTAAAACCAAAACAGAAAAGAAAAACCAAGGACAGGAAAGAGGGTGTGGGAGTGAAGTGAGAAATAATCACCATTACATCATGTCAGTTACCATTATTAGATCTTACCCTGTTAAATGCTATATATATATTAAACATGTTACATTTATTCTTTCACTTAATGCTCACAACAACCCTTTAAAGTAGACACTGTCACTCCCATTTCATCAAGAGATGACACACTCTCTCTAAGATCACTTAGTGAAAAGTTGATCTAGAATCAAGGCCAGGTCTGTTTGGCTTCAGGTTGATGCATGCTCTTGTTTTAGGCTACAGCGCCTCAGAAATGTGACTGAAAAGAAGAAGCAGTGTTAAATAAATCATCCTTACAGTGTTGATTTATATTTGCTTATACAACAAGCAAGGAAAAATAAATACCAACAACTCCCTCTTTAAGTAGCCAGTTTGAAGAAAGTAATTCTCCCTCTGTGGTGAGGAAGCATAGTTGCAACCTCAAGAGCAACTGCAGGGGCTCTGAGCAGACCACTACAGATTTGGGGGCGAGTTTATATTGAATATATTGGCACCCTAGAGACTAGGTGACGACCATCTCTGGGGACTGAGTTTCCCTCAGGTTCTCTTAAAAATCTTTGAAAATACAGGGTTAACTGATGCCTGTTTGTATTCTGAGGTTATTTTTATCCTTCACTACTGGACCAAGTTCTGCTACAAGTAAAGATGAGAGGCAAAGTCAAATGCTTAGAAGTTTCCCAGTTTACGGAGTTCTACCTACATATCTACTAGTAAACCCCAGAAGTAAACTTGAGATGTGACTGTCTTAAAAAATAAAATTATATCTGCAGAGAAGAGGCCTGATGACTATTCTTTTGACAGGCTTGCTTACGAGGTCGGCATCTGGGAACCTGGCTTTGAGGAGGGTTTGTACGATTCCTGGCTTTGAGGAGGGTTTGTAAGACAAGTGTGGCTTACTGTGCCTAGACAGTCTGTACAAACAACTTGTTAATAGTTTATGCTGAACATCTTCTTTTCTTCTGGGATTCTGGATTTTTGGTGTATACCAGGCAGAGGGTATCTACGTGATCAGCCCCCAGTGAAATCCCTGAACTGAGTCTCTAATAAGCTTCCTTGCTTGGCAACATTTCACACGTGTTGTCTCAAGTCATTGCTGGGGAAATAAGTCCATCCTGAATGACTTCCCTGGGAGAGGACCCTTAGAAGCTCTGCCTGGTTTCTCATAGACTTCAATCTATGTGCCTTTTCTCTTTGCTGATTTTGCTTTGTTTCCTTTTGCTGTAATAATCATATCTGTGAGTATGACTACATCCTGAGTTATGAGTTTTGCTATGGAACCATGAAACTCTGGAGTGGTCCTGAGACCTCTTCCCCAGAAGCCCAACCAGGCTCATCAAAATATGGTGGAAACACTACTTTGGGGAAAAAAAGGATGAAGAAGCAGGGAATGATGAACATTTGGTGCCTGAGTGGATACAGAGTCATTTATCCATGGTATGAAACAGAAGCTGAGCTGATGGTCTGTTGTGAGGTAAAAGCTACCTTATGGAATTTTAAAATAACAGACTCAACCTAGGAGAGTTGGCTTACTGCCTCCCTTGACTGCTTTTGGCTGTACTGGCTAAAGTGAGGGGAAAAAGGTGAGCCTTATAATGCCTTCAGCTTTTGTTCTCGCTCTCAGGTGGCAAGAGATTGGATGGGCCAAAAATGTTAAAAGTTTGTGCTGTTCTCTTCTTTGAGTGTGAGGGAAATGAAAGTTACATGAATTCCTGGAACTGGAGCACAATTTTAGATAAATTAGCAAGAAAACTAAGGGAGAAAAATATTTCAGAAATTTCTTCTGTTTGGCTGCTGTTACCCTTGCTGGGCTTCCCTGGTGGCTCAGATGGTAAAGAATCTGCCTGCAATGTAGGAAACCTGGGTTCAATCCCTGGCTTGGGAAGATCCCCTGAAGAAGGGAATGGCTACTTATTCTAGTACCCTTGAATGGAGAATTCCCTGGCGGGCTACAGTCCATGGGTCACAAAGAGTCAGACACGACTGCATGACTAACACAACACACCCTTGCTGCAGCAGCCTAGTATGGTTCCCTCCCTGACTTCCTTCGTATTCTAGGAGAGGTCTTCCCCCAGCAACTTTAACATTCGAATTTTTGTGGTACTGGAGAAGACTCTTGAGAGTCCCTTAGACAGCAAGGAGATTAAGTCAATCAATCCTAAAGGAAATCAACACTGAATATTTATAGGCAGGACTGATACTGAAGCTGTACTACTTTGACAACCTGATGCGAAGAACCGACTCATTGGAAAAGACCCTGATGCTGGGAAAGATTTAGGGCAGGAGGAGCGGGGCTGACAGAGGATGAGATGGCTGGATAGCATCTATGGACACAACTCAATGGACATGAGTTTGAGCAAACTCCAGGAGAGAGTGAAGGACAGGGAAGCCTGTCATGCTGCAGTCCATGGGGTCACAAAAAATCGGACACTACCGAGTGACTGAACAAAATGCTAAATTTACTGCTGGAGGGTTAAGTAAATTTGCAATGAGAAAAAAAGGAGAGACTAAAACATAATGGTTTTGGGCCTACTATATTTGGGTATATAGTAAAAATTGATATAAAACATGATACACTTCTAATTTAATAAATGCTAGCAGAGTCAGCTTAACTGGGGAAAACTGCAAGCAAAAAGTGTTAGCAGAAAACAGCTGCCTTGCTCTTTGCTGTTGGTGAGTGGGTTAGAATTTAAACTCTTTGAATAACAGAACAAGTCTCCAGAATGATTTTTCCTTATTAGAGCATCTGGAGAAAGAGAGACAACATAGAAAAGAGAAGCAACCTCCAGAGAGAGATACACATTGGGAGTTTTTAAAAAGTAGTTTTTAGTTTACTTATCAGCACTTATAAAATCAGATGTCTAGTCTTTAGAGACTTATGATTTTCCAAGTAAACTGTGCATATTTTTGAGTAGGTAAATTTGGACAAGGCCAAAACAGCGTAGAGAAGTCTTGCTTGCCATTTGAACTTGGAAAACAGCTGTCCGTCCCTATAGCATCTTGGCTTTGTGGCTGCAGAAGAAAAGTTGCTGGCTTCTGTTGTTCAGTTGCTAAGTTGTGTCCAACTCATTGTGACCCCATGGATTGCAGCACGACAGACTTCCCCGTCCCTCATTATCTCCCGGACTTTGCTCAACCTCATGTCCATTAAGTTGATGATGCTATCTAATGATCTCATCCTCTACCATCCCCTTCTCCTTGTGCCTTCAATCTTTCCCAGCATCAGGGTCTTTTACAATGAGTCGGTTCTTTGCATCGGGTGGCCAAAGTATTGGAGTTTCAGCCTCAACATCAGTCCTTTCAATGAACACCCAGGACTGATCTCCTTTAGGATGGACTGGTTGGATCTCCTTGCAGTCCAAGGGACTCAAGAGTCTTCTCCAACGCCACAATTGGAAAGCACTCAGCCTTCTTTACAGTCCAACTCTCACATGCATACATAACTACTGGATACCATAGCTTTGACTATACGGACCTTTGTCGGCCAAGTGATATCTTTGTTTTGTCTAGGTTTGTCATTGCTTTCCTTCCAAGGAGCAGTTCAGTTCAGTTCCGTCGCTCAGTCATGTCCAACTCTTTGCAACCCCATGGACTGCAGCACGCCAGCCTTCCCTGTCCATCAACAGCTCCTGGAGCTTAACCAAACTCATGTCCATCAAGTCAGTGATGGCATTCAACTATCTCTTCCTCTGTTGTCCCCTTCTCCTCCTGCCTTCAATCTTTCCCAGCATCAAGGTCTTTTCCTATGAGTCAGTTCTTTGTATCAGGTGGCCAAAGTACTGGAGTTTCAGCTTCAGCATCAGTCCTTCCAATGAATATTCAGGGTTGATTTCCTTTAGGATGGACTGGCTGGATCTCCTTGCAGTCCAAGGGACTCTCAAGTCTTCTCCAACACCACAATTTGAAAGCATCAATTCTTTGGTGCCCAGCTTTCTTTATAGTTCAACTCACATCCATACACCACTACTGGAAAAACCACAGCCTTGACTACACGGATCTTTATTGGCAAAGTAATGTCTCTGCTTTTTAATATGCTGTCTAGGTTGGTCATAACTTTTCTTCCAGGGAGCAAGCATGTTTTAATTTCATGGCTGCAGTCACCATCTGCAGTGATTTTGGAACCCAAAAACATAATTTTTCTCTCTGTTTCCATTGTTTCCCCATCTATTTCCCATGAAATAATGGAACCACATGCCATGATCTTAGTTTTCTGAATGTTGAGCTTTAAGCCAACTTTTTCACTCTCCTCTTTCCCTTTCATCAAGAGGCTCTTTAGTTCTTCTTCACTTTCTGCCATAAGGGTGGTGTCATCTGCATATCTGAGGTTATTGATATTTCTTCTGGCCATCTTGATTCCAGCTTGTGCTTCATCTAGCCCAGCACTTCTCATGATGTACTCTGCATATAAGTTAAATAAGCAGGATGACAATATACAGCCTTGATGGACTCCTTTCCCTATTTGGAACCAGTCTGTTGTTACATGTCCAGTTCTAACTGTTGCTTCCTGATCTGCATACAGATTTCTCAAGAGGCAGGTCAGGGGGTCAGGTATTCCCATCTCTTTCAGAATTTTCCACAGTTGATTGTGATCCACACAGTCAAAGGCTTTGGCATAGTCAATAAAGCAGAAATAGATGTTTTTTTGGAACTCTCTTACTTTTTCGATGATCCAACAGATGTTGGCGATTTGATCTCTAGTTCCTCTGCCTTTTCAAAACCAGCTTGAACATCTGGGAGTTCATGGTTCATGTACTGTTGAAGCCTGGCTTGGAGAATTTTGAGCATTACTTTGCTAGCATGTGAGATGAGTGCAATTCTGCAGTAGTTTGAGCATTCTTTGGCATTGCCTTTCTTTGGGGTTGGAGTGAAAACTGACCTTTTCCAGTCCTGTGGCCACTGCTGAGTTTTCCCAATTTGCTGGCATATTGAGTGCAGCACTTTCACAACATCATCCTTTAAGATTTGAAACAGCTCAACTGGAATTCCATCACCTCCACTAACTGTTCGTAGTGATGATTCCTAAGGCCCACTTGACTTCACATTCCAGGATGTCTGGCTCTTGACACACCATGGTGATCACACCATGGTGATCACACCATCGTGGTTATCTGGGTCATGAAGATCTTTTTTGTACAGTTCTTCTGTGTATTCTTGCCACCTCTTCTTAGTATCTTTTGCTTCTGTTAGGTCCATACCGTTTCTGTCCTTTATCGAGCCCATCTTTGCATGAAATGTTCCCTTGGTATCTCTAATTTTCTTGAAGAGATCTCTAGTCTTTACCATTCTATTGTTTTCCTCTATTTCTTTGCACTGATCACTGAGGAAGGCTTTGTTATCTCTCCTTGCTATTCTTTGGAACTCTGCATTCAAATGGATGTACCTTTCCTTTACTCCTTTGCTTTTTGCATCTTTTCTTTTCTCAGCTATTTATAAAGCCTCCTCAGACAACCATTTTACCTTTTTGCATTCCCTTTTCTTGGGGATGGTCTTGATCACTGCCTCCTGTTTAATATCATGAACCTCCGTCCATAGTTCTTCAGGCACTCTGTCTATCAGATATAGTCCCTTGAATCTATTTGTCATTTCCACTGTATAATCATAAGGATTTGATTTAGGTCATACCTGAATGGTCTAGTAGTTTTCCCTACTTTCTTCAATTTAAGTCTGAATTTGGCAATAAGGAACTCATGATCTGAGCTACAGTCAGCTCCTGGTCTTGTTTTTGCTGCCCATATAGAGCTTCTCCATCTTTGGCTGCAAAGAATATAATCAGTCTGATTTTGGTACTGACCATCTGGTGATGTCCATGTGATGTCCATGTCCTCTTGTATTGTTGGAAAAGGGTGTTTGCTATGACCAGTGCATTCTCTTGGTCAAACTCTGTTAGCCTTTGCCCTGCTTCATTTTGTACTCTAAGACCAAATTTGCCTGTTACACCAGGTATCTCTTGACTTCCTACTTTTGTGTTCCAGTCCCTTATAATGAAAAGAACATCTTTTTGAGTATTAGTTCTAGAAGGCCTTGTAGGTCTTCATCGAACCGTTCAACTTCAGCTTCTTCAGCATTACTGGTCTGGGCATAGACTTGGATTACTGTGATACTGAGTGGAATGCCTTGGAAATGAACAGAGATCATTCTGTCATTTTTGAGATTGCACCCAAAAACTGCATTTTGGATTCTTTTGTTGACTATGAGGGCTACTCTATTTCTTCTAAGGCTATTCTATTTCTTCCTGCCCACAGTAGTAGATATAATGGTCATCTGAGTTAAATTCACCCATTCCAGTCCATTTTCATTTGCTGATTCCTAAAATGCCGATGTTCACTCTTGCCATCTCCTGTTTGACCACTTCCAATTTGCCTTGATTCATGGACCTAACATTCCAGGTTCCTATGCAATATTGCTCTTGCAGCATTGGATTTTACTTCCATCACCAGTCACATCCACAACTGGGTGTTGTTTTTGCTTTGGCTCCATCTCTTCATTCTTTCTGGAGTTATTTCTCCACTGATCTCTAGTAGCATATTGAGCACCTATCGACTTGGGGAGTTCATCTTTCAGTGTCCTATGCTTTTGCCTTTTCATACTGTTCATGGGATTCCAAGGCAAGAACACTGAAGTGGTTTGCCATTCCCTTTTCTAGTGGACCAAATTTTGTCAGAACTCTCCACCATGACCTGTCTGTCTTGGGTGACCCTGGCATGGCTCATAGTTTCATTGAGTTAGACAAGGCTGTGGTCCATGTGGTCAGATTGGTTAGTTTTCTGTGATTGTGATTTGAAAAGAATGAAAATCCAAGGAGCAAACATCTTTTAATTACATGGCTGTAGTCACTATCCACAGTGATTTTGGCAAAAAATTCAAAACAAAAATCACTAATGCCTTGTATTAGAATCCTAAATCCACAAATTCTAATGGCCCAGACCTGACTTTAACCTAAAGTCAAAAACCTGACTGTCTGCTATGAGCAGTTTCAACATCAGAATGTACTGCAAGTGCTGAACTGCAATTAAGCATAGGTTCAATGAACAGGACTCTGACTCTGGGACCACTGGAGATTTACGATACCTCTGGGTAGGGCCTCAAGTTGTGAAACATATGAATGTTGTCTATACCATCTGGGTCACATACAAATGCCAATATTAAAGGGTTTGTTTTTTGATCGGACCATCCAAAATCAAGCTGCTGATGGGCTTATATCTGATACGGAGACGGAACTATCACAAACAGTGTGACCTCCTTGCCCACTCCTGACAGAATGGACTCCTGACTACCTCGGGGGACATCTCATTGCTGTTGACTTGTGTTCAACTTCCCAGAAGAGTTGTAGTGTGCAACAATGGACTAATAAATAGCCTGACTCTGCTTCTCTCACTTTCTCTAGGAGCACACAACTTTGAAAGACAATTTGATTATTAAATGCTACTGTTTTCAGAAAGGGATTGATCTTTTCCAGGCTGCTCATGGGATAAATGAACAGGACAAAAGAGTGGGAGGTTACATAAAGTCATCTTGAAAATTTTTCATAATTCAGGATTTTGTACTAACCAAACCCTAAACATGACATGCCTTTCTGGTTTAGTTGTATAAAAATGATATTCTGTAAAAATCTTTTTTCCCTGTTGCATATACAGTCCTTCCTAAGGAAGGGTCTGGTGAGACCAGGGGATAGTTTTTAAAAAAGTAAAATTATGACTGCTGAGACACAACAATTTTACAAAGGAGGGAGAAAGCATTAAAGGTCTTTGCTTTTAAAAACTGTTCCTGGATGTTTCCCCTTCTTCCTAAAGGAAAACTCTCCATGCTGCCTTTCCAAGCTGCTGCAAGTGCTTTGAATTCAAACTGACTGCTGAGTCTACAATTACACATGACAGTGGTGACTATGAGACAGTAGGGGGTGGTCTCAGCTCCATACATTCCAAACAGAATGTCTCCAGATGCCATCTACACTCAGGAGGTGAATGAACCGGTGTCACGGATAAGCAAAACTGTTTGAGACTGCCTTAGGCAATCCCTCTGAAACCAAGGGCTGAACTAAATCACTGAGAACCCAGCAGTGGGAGGTATCACAGTGGGCCCAACTAACGCCATGTCCTGCTTGGGGTGCTCTAACACTTGTAAGCTTTGTTTCCCATGACCGTCCTCTGTGATTGCACTTCTGGTGTGTACCTGGATATTGTGACACTGCCTCGTCCCTGGAAGGAGCTTCATGTCAGCTTCAACTAGCTAGTTGTGCTGTACCTGAACTGATGCCTTGGGCCAGGTGAGAGAAAGGGTTAACACATAAACTTAAGGAGGAATCCATCTGGCTTTCTTAGACAGACTATAATGGTTAATGGGATTTGTTTTAAGTGGCTAAGTCCAGGATCCCTAAAAAGCATAAATAATTGAGATCAACAACTATTGGTTTTTCTCAGCCTGTGTGTAGGTTCCTACTGATCATAATTTTTCTGTAAAGATGCTTCGGACAGGAGCAAAGGGTGATCTGTGCAGAGTTAACAGAGCAGGCCCAACTGCTATTCTTTGAAAGGTTTGCTTACAAGGTCGGCCTTTGGCTGGTGTCTGGGAACTTGGCTTTTAGGGGCGTTCCCATTATTCCCAGAACTGGTAAGAGTAGCTCACTAATGTTACTTAAATGGTTTGTACAAACAATATAGCTATGCTAAACACCTGCTTTCCTTATCAGATTCTGGAATTTTTGTATGTACCAGGCAGAGGGTCCTTATGTAATCAGGCCCCTATTAAGCCCCTAAAAAGCTTCAGATTGGTGACATTTCACATGTGCTGTCCCAAATCACTGCTGAGGCAATGAAGCTCATCCTATGTGACTCCAGTGACAGAGGACCCTTGGAAGAAGCTTTGCCCGATTTTCTCTGGACTTGGCCCCATGTGCTCTTTCTCTTTGCTGATTTTGCTTTATATTCTTTTGCTATAATAAATCACAGCTGTGACTATGAGTATGCTCAATTCTGTGAGTCCTCCTGGAATATCACTGAACCTGGAGGTAGACCCTGGGGACCCTCCTGACACATTATATGAAAAAGTTTTCCATTTAGGATAAAAAGCATAGGTTTTGGATGTTCAAGTCCCAATTATGTCAGTTACCACATATATGACCCTGGAAATAATACTAAATGTCCTGTAGCCTCAGTTATCTTATTTGGAAAACAGAGCCACTATCTATGCTTTAGGGTTTGTATAAAGATTGAGAGAATACTTTCTAAAGTGTCTAGCACAGCATAGCACATTAATAATTATTATTATCCTTGACTGAGTGAAAACTGGAAAAGGCTGTAAGAACTGAGGAGATCACCAAATCAGGCATAAACATTTCAAAGAAAACTTTCACATTAGCATCCACTCACTTTCAGAAGGCTCAGACCCAGCTCATCTGAAACTAAAGTAAAAAACTGTACCAATACTTTTTACTAAAAACCTCTCTGGTGTTTAGTCACATTTCCATGCAGTTCTAACTAAGAGGATTCTGCTTTATGAAAACGGTGGTGTGGAAGGAGGAGAAGAGAATATACTTCCTTAAAGGAAAGTCTGACTAAAAGTGACATGGTGTGGTTTCATCCGACACACGGTGCCTTGCCCAGGAGGCACGCCCATGGTGAGCTATGTCACTTCTTTCCAGCGTAAGCTCTACATATCTTAAAGCCTCACATATCCTGAGTACCTACTACGTGCCATGTCCGTGCTCTCAAATCACCTCATTTAATTTTTAAAACTGCTCTATAGGTGGCTATTATTATCTACCTTCTTACATGTGAAGGAACCAGTTTATAGAGGTTATGTGATGCATCCAAGGTGCACCTGATAATTCACTCCTTATACTACAAAATGATGCCATCTCCCGCATTGTGACTGCCAATGCTCAGAAAACATTTTTCCTACACCAGGGGAACTACAATAAACAGTGGACTTTCTTCCAAGGAAGGGTCTGTTATAACCCAAGTGACAAAGTGCAGGTCACCCTCATATTAAGGATGAGAAATGTGTCTAAAAAATTTATCTTTTAAAAGTTAGAGACAGGTCAAAGGCAATGACTTGCTGGAGACGGATCAAAGAAACTCAGCATTACCAAATCAAATGGCATGGCCCTCTGAGGTCTACCAAGTGTTCTCATTATCACTTTTGATCTTATCATCACAGTGTATCTGTGAAGATGCACATTATCCTCTCTTGAAAGATGAAGTAACTGAAATATAGAAAACAAATGACTTACTCAGTGTAACTCAGCAAATGGACAGAAGTGCCAACATGAGAACGAAGATCTGTCTGACTCCAAGTACAGAAAAGGGAGGAAGAGCTGTGGAACCATTTATCACAATACTTACAGTCTAAGCATTAGACTTTACATACCTACAACCGTCTCTCTAATTTCCCCCTGTTTAGTTGCATTTTTATCAATCTTATTTTAAGTATTGTGACATCCCCTGACTATTCTTCTGGCTTCAGTCTTTCTCCATGTCAATTCATCTCTCCAAAGTGCCAGTGAGATATGTAAGAAAAAGAATAAGGACCCTCATATTTAATTTCCAGCTCTGCCACTCTCTGGCTATGTAATCTTGGTCAAAACACTTAAAGAATTTCAGTTTCTGTATCTGTAAAATAGAGATAATATTTGCCTGCTTGATATAACATATTCTGGACCTGGGTTTTTAACTTGGTTCTTTATGCCTTTAATTTTTTTCAATTATAAAGTAATGATAATAGCAGTCTCATAGGGTTGTTGTAAGGATTCAATTAAATGATACCTGTCCAGTGCAGAACATAGCTGCCCAACACGCAGTGGGAACTCACACAGTGGTAGACAGCATTATTATTACTTCACAGGTTGTTTGTCTGCTTTATTCAATAGAAAGTTATTTACTGAGTATCAATTAACTTCCAGGTACTGTTCTAGGTGCCAGGTATACAACAGTGAACAAGTAAAGTTCCTGCCTTCAAAAAGCTTTCATTCTGGTAGGGTGTAGACAATAAACAAGTAAATGTCTATTATTATCTATATAAGATAGTGATCAGTTCAGTGTAGGAGGAAAAAAAGCAGGCTAAGAGGCATAGGGATTGCCATTCTGGCAGCTTAGGGAAGGTGGGGACAGAGAAGAGGGAAGGAGAACTGTTTTTTTTTTTTACGTAAGTTGGTGAGAAAAGGCCTCAATGGAAAGGCAGTATTTGAGCAGAGATCTAAAGGAAGTAACAGCATGGGTACTATGGATATCTAGAGGAAGAAAATACAAGTGCAAACACCCAAAGTGGGAAAATGTTACATGGTTTAAACAAACAACAAGGATGCCAGGGTGACTGCAAAAGATTGAGTGGGGTCAGAGGAATGCCAAGGAGTCGCATCAGAGAGGGCCTTTCAAAAACTCATAACTAGATGGGATGCCATTATAGGGTTTTGAAAAGAGAAATGACATGATCTGCCTTATATTAAAAAAAACAAAAAACAAAAAAGCTGTTACTGTTTTTCAGAAAAAGAGACTGAAAAGGGGAAGGTGCACGGGTGGAGGCAGAATGGCCAGTTAGGACACCATTACAGTAAACTAGACAAGAGGTGACAGTGACTTGGACTAACATTTATTTGTAGAAGCAGTGAGAAGTAGATTCTGAATGTATTTTGAAGGTAAAATCAACGAAATTTGCTCATGAGATGGACAGCAAAATGAGAGAAAGAGAAATCAAGGATGAATCCGAGGTTTTGGGACTAAACAAGAAGAGTGAAGTTTCATGAGATAATGTCATTTAATGAGATAAGGATGACTATGAGAGAAGCAGTTTGGGGGAGGAGGAAATCAGGAGTTTAGTTTTGATTTAATTTGAGATGCCAGTCAGACATAAAGTGGAGATGTTGAGCAGGTAGTTGTACGTATAAACATCTGGAGTTTAGGAGAAAGCCTGGGCTGGAATATGCAGCTGTACCTGTATACAAAGCATTTGAAACTACAAGATGAATGAGATCACTTAGATATTGAGCACAGACAGACAGAGATCAGAGATTTGACACTTACTGAGCACCTACTATGTGCCAGGGAATGTGAATTTATACATTATGGAGTAATGTAGGGGTAATCTTACATTGAAGATAACCGTGACTACCAAGTCTTTCCTTTGTTCAACAATCTACTCATGGAATAAGCTCCCTTTCCTGATATTTGAGGTTTTATATAACCCCCCATCAGTCTTTTCTCAGAACTTTATAATACAAACTCCATATTTCAATCAATCTGTTCTATGCTCCGATGCCTAGCCATGCCTTGAACTTTCCAACATTAGCTTCTTTCCTCAAGCTGGCTCATGGCATGCAGAATGTTCTCCCTCTATCAACCTACCAAAAATCCTATCATCTTAAAATTTTGTTTATCTGCTTCCTCCTTTACAAAACTTTTCTTGGTCATCCAGGCCAGCTCTGACTTCTTGTGCCCTTTTAGTCCGAAATACTCTTAGGACTTACTATGTAAACCGCACTGTGAGGATTATATTTATAGGAGAGGTGAGAATATTCCCAAAGGAAGGACTGTGCTCCATTCCTTAGCACTTAGCACAGTGCCTGGATAAACAGAGTAAGAAACATAACTAAGTGTATATTTTAGCTACATCTGGCTGTGACGCAGGAATAAAAATTACAAGGATAATATAAAGAAATCAGAGATAATGAAACTTACCCAAATGTATAAAACTGGGCTTCATTTACACATCAGAAGCATTTTTTTGACCATAAACTATCTCACTAATTCATTCCTTACTTGGCTCAAGAGGCAGAAGAACAGTCTCTAGAATCATACACACTTAGGTTTATATTCAGTTTGGATATTTACTATGACATTGGGCAAGGTGCATAACGTATTTTGTGTCTGAGGACTATATGAATACTGACCTTTAGATCAGTATTAAATGATAATGGATTAAATGGATTAAATGATAATGCACACAAAATTGGGAAAGGAGTACATCAAGGCTGTATATCGTAAGCCTGCTTATTTAGCTTATATGCAGAGTACATCATATGAAAATGCTGGGCTGGATGATTCACAGGCTGGAGTCAAGATTGCCAGGAGAAGTATGAACAACCTCAGATATGCAGATGATACCACTTTCATAGCAGAAAGTAAAGAGGAACTAAAGAGCCTCTTGATGAAGGTGAAAGAGGAAGGTGAAAAAGCTGGTTTAAAACTCAACATTCAAAAAACTAAGATCATGGCATCCAGTCCCATCACTTCATGGCAAATAGATGGGGAAGCAGTGGAAACAGTGGCTGAGTTTATTTTTCTGGGCTCCAAAATCATTGTGGATAGTGATTGCAGCCATGAAATTAAAAGACGTTTGCTACTTGGAAGGAAAGTTATGACCAACCCAGACAGCATATTAAAAAGCAGAGACATTACTTTGTCAACAAAGGTCCGTCTAGTCAAGGCTATGGTTTTTCCAGTAGTCATGTATGCATGTGAGAGTTGGACTATAAAGAAAGCTGAGCACTGAAGAATTGATGCTTTTGAACTGTGGTGTTGGAGAAGACTCTTGAGAGTCCCTTGGACTGCAAGAAGATCCCAAGAGTCCATCCTAAAGGAGATTAGTCCTGGGTGTAAATTGGAGGGACTGATATTGAAGCTGAAACTCCAATACTTTGGCCACCTCATGCGAAGAGCTGACTCATTTGAAAAGACCCTGATGTTGGGAAAGATTGAGGGCAGGAGAAGGGGACGACAGAGGATGAGATGGTTGGATGACATCACTGACACAATGGACAGGGGTTGGGGTGGACTCCAGGAGTTGGTAATGGACAGGGAGGCCTGGCGTACTGTGGTTCATGGGGGTAGCAAAGAGTTGGACACAACTGAGCGACTGAACTGAACTGAAACTTACCTAAGGAGACAAAAAAACTGTACACAGAAAATTATAAGACACTGATGAAAGAAAGCACAGATGACATAAACAGATGGAGAGATATTCCATGTTCCTGGGCAGGAAGAATCAATATTGTGAAAATGACTATACTACCAAATGCAATCTACAGATTCAACGTGATCCCTATCAAATTACCAAGGGCATTTTTTACAGAACAAGAACAAAAATTTCACAATTCATTCAGTTCAGTTTAGTTCAGTCAGTCATGTCTGACTCTTTGTGACCCCATGGATTGCAGCATGCCAGGCCTCCCTGTCTATCAGCAACTCCCAGAGTCTACTCAAACTCATGTCCATTGAGTCAGTGATGCCATCCAACCACCTCATCCTCTGTCGTCCCCTCCTGCTCCTGCCTTCAATCTTGCCCAGTATCAGGGTCTTTTCCAATGAGTCAGTTCTTCGCATCAGGTGTCAAAAGTATTGGAGTTTCAGCTTCAGCATTAGTCCTTCCAATGAATATTCAGGATTGATTTCCTTCAGGATGGACTGGTTGAATCTCCTTGCTGTCCAAGGGACTCTCAAGAGTCTTCTCCAATACTACAGTTCAAAAGCATCAATTCTTCAGCGCTCAGCTTTCTTTATAGTCCAGCTCTCACATCTATACATGACTAATGGAAAAACCATAGCCTTGACTAGACGGACCTTTGTTGACAAAGTAATGTCTCTGCTTTTTAATATGCTGCCTAGGTTGGTCATAACTTTTCTTCCAAGGAGTAAGTATATTTTAATTTCATGGCTACAGTCACCATCAGCAGTGATTTTGGAGCTCCAAAAAACAAAGTCTGTCACTGTTGCCACTGTTTCCCCATCTATTTGCCATGAAGTGATGGGACAAGATGCCATGATCTTAGTTTTCTGAATGTTGAGCTTTAAGCCAACTTTTTCACTCTCCTCTTTCCCTTTCACCAAGAGTCTCTTTTAGTTCTTCCTCACTTTCTGCCATAAGGGTGGTGTCATCTGCATATCTGAGGTTATTGATATTTCTCCTGGCAATCTTGATTCCAACTTGTGCTTCATCCAGTCCAGCATTTCTCATGATGTACACTGCATATAAGTTAAATAAGCAGGGTGACAATATACAGCCTTGATGGACTCCTTTTCCTATTTGGAACCAGTCTGTTGTTCCATGTGCAGTTCTAAGTGTTGCTTCTTGACCTGAATACAGATTTCCCAGGAGGTAGGTCAGGTGGTCAGGTATTCCCATCTCTTGAAGAATTTTCCACACTTTGTATGGAAACATCAAAGATGTTGACTAGCCAAAGCAGTCTTGAGAAAGAAGAATGGAGCTGGAGGAATCAACTTTCCTGACCTCAGATTATATATACTACCAAGCTACCGTCATCAAGACAGTATGGTACTGGCACAAAAACAGAAATATATACAAATGGAACAAGATAGAAAGCCCAGATATAAACCTACGCACCTATGGGTACCTTATTCTTAACAAAGGAGGCAAGAATATACATTGACAAAGCCAGCCTCTTCAATAAATGGTTCTAGGAAAACTGGACAGCTACATGTAAAAGTATGAGATTAGAACACTTCCTAACACCATACACAAAGATAAACTCAAAATGGATTAAGGACCTAAACGTAAGACCAGAAACTATAAAACTCTTAGAGGAAAACATACATAGAACACTCGATGACATAAATCAAAGCAAGATCCTCTATGACCCACCTCCTAGAGTAATAGAAATAAAAACAAAAGTAAACAAGTGGGACCTGATTAAACTTAAAAGCTTTTGCACAGGTGAAAGCAAGGTGAAAATACAACTGTCAATGGGAGAAAATCATAGCAAATGAAACAACTGACAAAGGGTTAATTTCCAAAATATACAAGCTGCTCATACAACTCAATGCTACAAAAACAAACAACCCAATCAAAAAGTGGGAAAAAGACCTAAACACACATTTCTCCAAAGACATACAGATGGCTAACAAAAACATGAAAAGATGCTCAACATTGCTCATTATTAGAAAAATGCAAGTCAAAACTATAATAAGGTATCACCTCACACTGGTCAGAATGGCCATCATCAAAAAGTCTGTAAACAATAAATGCTGGAGAGAGTGTGGAGAAAAGGGAACACTCTTGCACTGTTGGTGGGAATGTAAATTGATACAACCCTACAGAAGACAGTATGGAGATTCCTTAAAAAACTAGGAATAAAACCACCATATGACCCAGCAATCCCACTCCTAGGCATATACCCTGAAGAAACCAGGGTTGAAAAAGACATATGTATTCTACGTTCATTGCAGCACTATTTACAATAGCTAGAACATGGAAGCAACCTAGGATGTCCACTGACAGATGAATGGATAAAGAAATTGTGGTACATATACACAATGGAATATTACTCGGCCATAAAAAGGAACACATCTGAGTCAGTTCTGATGAGGTGGATGAACCTAGAACCTATTATACAAAGTGAAGTGAGTCAGAAAGAGAAAGATAAATATCGTATTCTAATGCACATATATAGAATCTAGAAAAATGGTACTGAAGAATTTATTTTCAGGGCAGCAATGGAGAAACAGACATAGAGAACAGACTTATAGACATGGGGAGAGGGGAAGAGAGAGTGAGATGTATGGAAAAAGTAACATGGAAACTGACATTACCCTATGTAAAATAGATAGCCAATGGGAATTTGCTGTATGGCTCAGGACACTCAAATAGGGGCTCTGTATCAACCTAGAGGGGTGGGATGGGGAGGGAGATGGGAGGGAGGTTCACAAGGGAGGGACTATATGTATACCTATGGTTGATTCATGGTGCAGTTTGACAGAAAACAACAAAATTCTGTAAAGCAATTATCCTTCAATTAAAAAAAAAAAGCGAGACATTACTCTGCCAACAAAGGTCTGTCTAGTCAAAGCTATGGTTTTTCGGTAGTCATGGATGGATGTGAGAGTTGGACCATAAAGAAAGCTGAGTGCCCAAGAATTGATGCTTTTGAAGTGGTGTTGGAGAAGACTCTTGAGAGTCCCTTGGACTGCAAGGAGATCCAACCAGTCAGTCCTAAAGGAAATCAGTCCTGAATATTTATTGGAAGAACTGATGGTGAAGCTGAAACTCCAATACTTTGGCCACCTGTTGTGAAGAGCTGACTCACTGGAAAGGACCCTAATGCTGGGAAAGACTGATGGCAGGAGGAGAAGGGGATGACAGAGGATGAGATGGTTGGATGGCATCACCAACTCAAAGGACACGAGTTTGAGTAAGCTCTGGGAGTTGGTGATGGACAGGGAGGCCTGGTGTGCTGCAGTCCATGGGGTCACAAAGAGTTGGACATGACTGAGTGAGTGAACTGAACTGAACTAGATGCAGAAATAATATTATAACCTACTAGATACTAGTTGCATTCCATTCCACAGTCATAGTTCTTATTCTCTGAGTCTTGATTACTTAGAGATATTAGAAAATCTCAAATTAGATACGGTGATGCAAAGTGTCTGGAGGGAATGGAACAAGCTCAGCACTGCAACTTTCCTGCATTTCATTGATTCGATGCTTCATCTTACTTTACCATGAAATCAATGCTTTTAAGATATAGGTAGTTAAATGGCATTAAGGTTTTTCTTCTGGTTCTCTTTTTTGGTTTATTTGTTTGTTTTTAATCAAACTCAGTCTAACTCAGGGTCTTTTCCAAGGAGTCAACTCTTCACATGAGGTGGCCAAAGTACTGGAGTTTCAGCTTTAGCATCAGTCCTTCCAAAGAACACCCAGGACTGATCTCCTTTAGGATGGACTGGTTGGATCTCCTTGCAGTCCATGAGACTCTCAAGAGTCTTCTCCAACACTACAGTTCAAAAGCCATCAATTCCTCAGCACTCAGCTTTCTTCACAGTCCAACTTTCACATCCATACATGACCACTGGAAAAACCATAGCCTTGACTAGATGGACCTTTATTGGCAAAGTAATGTCTCTGCTGTTTAATATGCTATCTAGGTTGGTCATAACTTTCCTTCCAAGGAGCAAGCATCTTTTAATTTCATGGCTGCAATCACCATCTGCAGTGATTTTGGAGCCCCCAAAAATAAAGTCTGACACTGTTTCCACTGTTTCCCCATCTATTTCCCATGAAGTGATGGGACCAGATGCCATGATCTTTGTTTTCTGAATGTTGAGCTTTAAGCCAACTTTTTCACTCTCCTCTTTCACTTTCATCAAGAGGCTTTTTAGTTCCTCTTCACTTTCTGCCACAATTCTCTGAGCCAGGTATTATTATTCTATTTTAAAAGTGAAAAAATAAAAGTTCAGCAGGGCTAAGTAAGTTGCTCAATGTCATAAAACAAGTATGTGATGAGGTGGGATTCAGATACAGGTCTAACTACCACTAAAATTTTTATTAAAAGTATGACTTTTAACTAATCTATTTCATTTTCATTCACCCAACTCTCTGTGAAAGGCTCAGGTCAAATTCATTTCCTTTATGAAGTCTTATCATTGCAGGCTGAAATTACCTATCCTTCCAACTGTTTGTATGATTCGTAATGCAGTTTGCTTTACATATGTGTTTTTACTAGAATGTGAACTCTTTAAAAGAAAGTGAAGTCGCTCAGTTGTGTCCGACTCTTTGTGACCCCGTGGACTGTAGCCTACCAAGCTCCTCTGTCCATGGGATTTTCCAGGCAATAGTCCTGGAGTGGATCGCCATTCCCTTCTCCAGGGCATCTTCCCAACCCAGGGATCGAACCCAGTCTCCCACATTGTAGACAGACGCTTTTACCATCTGAGCCACCAGGGAAGTCTGAACTCTTTAAGGTCAGTAACAATTCCTTTATTTCTGTGTCATTATGTCTGGTATGGAGGCTGGCCGAATGGTTGCTCAGCAAATGTTTTACTCTATGAAAGAATGAATAGAAGAATGAAATGCCAGTAACCTGTTTTTATTTCCATATGGTGGTAAATAGGACATCCTTTTTTAATTTAAATTTATTTATTTTAATTAGAGGCTAATTACTTTATAATATTGTATTGGTTTTGCCATACATCAACATGAATCTACCACGGGTGTACATGTGTTCCCAATCCTGAACCCCCCTCCCACAACCCTCCCCATACCATCCCTCTGGGTCATCCCAGTGCAAGTCTAAAGTCATCCAGCAGTAGCTTGTGGATACAGACTGTTAAGTTTGACAAGGGTAAGAATAAGAACTATGCCATTGTTTTTTAATACTGTGTTCTCAGTACTGAGCTTAGTGCTTGGTGCTTAGTGTAGTAAAGGGAGATGGGGGACAGAGGAAGGAATCTGTTTACCCTAAATTTGTAAGGCTTTCCTCCCAGCTCATTTAAACAAATCTTCACTGTTTTGGGGACTCATAGCTACAGATCTAGAGGAAGAGATGTTCTTGGGGCAAGAATGGGGGCTATGTGATTATGCAAGTGGCAAGGCACACAGGTCACCAGTCCTGAAGCTCACCTGTCATCCCCATCTTCATTTAGCAGTAGTCTGCACTCATCTGATAAATAGTAAGACCTCACATTCCAGTTGCAGGTGGATACGAATAGGGAAAAGAAGCAAAGGACAGGAGGCAGGAAGGAGAAGAGCTGTGGGATTAAGAAAACAAAAAATGGAGGGAAGAGTGAAAACAAGGAGGAGAGGGTAATAAGGGTAAAATGGGATTGGAAAGAAGATGGAGGGGTGGGAAAGAAAGGAGGTGAGAAAAAGGAAGAGGAAGGCTGGGGGATGCTGACAACTTTACACTGAGTGGTGCCAGACAACTGCAGAGGGCAACGGGGAGCCGGCAGGGATCCCTTACTCCAATTCCAAGGCAGGGTGAGGAACAGTGGGGGGCAGTGTCATTCTTCAGTATTTAGACTCAATTACCTCACTGCCTGGGTATGCCTGAGTAAGGCAAATGGGCCAATGATGTTCATATGGCTCTAACATACTGATGAGGTAGGGCCTAATGATGGCAGCTCTGAAATGAATATTACTTCTTCTCTTAGTAAGTGTCATTAGCAAAATGGAAGACAACACAACTAAACAAACAACTCAGTGTTCTCAGCATCTTGACAATCAGCTTCTCCCAGGAAGGCCTGTGTCTGCTGCTATTTTTGGTTGTCCCACAGCACTCAGTTCAGTGGTATACCCAGCAGACATTTAGTAAATAGTTGGGACAGCTGGGAAATCTTAACATGAAGTATTGTTTTGATTGGGGGGATAGGGGGAGGGGCGCAGAAAAATGTTTAACAGGTCCTCTGGTGAGAAACCCGTCTCTGCTTTGTGGAGAAAAGGCTGAAGACACAATAAGACTTCTAGAGTTAAGCCATGTTATTTGTTATTAAAAAGGCAAGGTCTTAAGATGTGCTTTTTAACAGTCTTTAGTTTGGCTGTAATTTAAGATGACTTTTACAAATTAGATCCTAATCCTTGCAGACACAGATGGCTGTTACAGAATAGCCTTGCAAAAACACTAGTCATTCGACTTGAAAGAACATTCAGAGAAGGATGAAGGGCCATTAACTCTCATCCCACCCCTAGCTCTAGGAGGTCTAATGAGTCCTGGGTGGGCTTTTTGGGTTTAGGTGTGGGTCTGGAATCTGGGTGGGCCTATGGCATCTATTCTCATTTGGAACAGTCTCTCTAGTTCACTCTGGAATCAGGGATTTAGGATCAATCAGACTTGAGGTCATTAACACTTGACAACATTAACTTGAATGCTTATGTGTGAGTCATTATGCTGGTAACTTCATGGGAGATAGATACGAACATGATATGAACAGTCTCTGTAAATAATTACAGAACAATAGGACAAATCCTCTGAGAGAGGAATGTATAGTCTAAACTGCACTGGATACATAGGTGAGGAGCTTAAGAGAAGGGGAAGGCTTCCCAGAGGAGGTGACATTTGAACTAGGCATTAAAAGACAAGTTCAAATGGGTCAGGAAAAGTGGGAAGGGTAGATATTCAAGGAAAAGAGAACAAAGTATATACAAAAGCACAAAGGCATGACAGTCTCTTGTGTCTTTAGTGAAAAGTGAGCAATATCTATCTCCTGGTGACAGAATTAAGTAAGGGGAGGCAGGATTTAAGGTGGGAGAGATAGGATTGTGGGCCAGATTGTGATGAGTTTTTAAAAAGCATTCTAATGGGTCTGTACTTATCCTAAGGGAGTAGTAAGCTACCAAAGATTTTTTAAATAAGAAAAAGAACACATGTATACCTGTGGCGGATTCATTTTGATATTTGGCAAAACTAATACAATTATGTAAAGTTTAAAAATAAAATAAAATTAAAAAAAAAAGAAAAAAGAAAAAGAATGATCAGAGTAGGGTTTTAGAATAATCATTCTGTGGCAGATAATTTCAAGTTGACCAAGGACCATAAAATGGACTTGTGATGGATACTGGGAAGCTCTTGTTACAATAGGAACAAGCCTTTTTGGCTAGACATTTTCTCTGAGCAACTGGGCCAAATTTAGTCTAAACTGGCCTTCGGATGAGATGGAAGTAGAAAGGGATCAGGGAGAAGAGATTGTTAACCAGATTGAATAGTGTTCTTGAGCAGAGTAAAACAAATGCGATCTAAGAGTAAATTTTTTCTAAGACCAAATGACTGACCCTCCATTTAGGGCAAATATATAGTGACACTTAACATGGTCTACACTGAAAAGGTTGAATGCATGGTGACTAAGAGCTCAAGGCAGGCAGGGCGCAGGCCTAAGAACCCTCTACATTTCACGTCTCAGTTGCCCTGATTCTTTTTAACAGAAACTTTTCACAGTCCACATTTTTATCTTATGGGAAGAAGTTATTAGTGTTGATCATAAGACCCAGCTCCTTTTAAGAGACTCTTCCTCTCACCCCACTCTCAGTTCAGTTCAGTCGCTCAGTCATGTCCGACTTTCTGCGACCCCAGGAACTGCAGCACGCCAGGCCTCCCTGTCCATCACCAACTCCCGGAGTCTACCCAAACCCATGTCCATTGAGTCGGTGATGCCATCCAACCATCTCATCCTCTGTCATCCCCTTCTCCTCCTGCCCTCAATCTCTCTCAGCATCAGGGTCTTTTCCAATGAGTCACATCAGGTGGCCAAAGTACTGGAGTTGCAGCTTCAACATCAGTCCTTCCAATGAACACCCAGGACTGATCTCCTTTAGGATGGACTGGTTGGATCTCCTTGCAGTCCAAGGGATTCTCAAGGGTCTTCTCCAACACTACAGTTCAAAAGCATCAATTCTTTTGCACTCAGCTTTCTTTATGGTCCAACTCTCACATCCATACATGACCACTGGAAAAACCACAGCCTTGACTAGATGGACCTTTGTTGGTAAAGTAATATCTCTGCTTTTTGATATACTCCCAGGAACCAGGTTCAAAAATTAATCTAAAAGAAAGGTTACTTTTAAAAGCCAGGAAGGTCCATAGATTCCATTTCTTTCAGTACTTTCATTTTATAGATGAAGCTCAGAAGGGTGACTTAAAACCAAGTGTTGGAAGGGGTTAATTTGGCTCCTAAGTTATACAAGTTCTCCAAGGTAAGATGTTCATGGTCCAGCATAGCCTGAAAGAAGCATGAGAGCCAGGCTGATCTTGAACACTTTGACAGTACCTCTTTTCTAAGTGTTCACCCATTTAAAGTTCAACTTCAGCCCTAGAATTTAAGGTAGTTTCTTACTTGGCCATGTGGTCCATAGAGCATATGCATGCATGTGTTCCACTATGCATATTTTGCATCTTATATAAGAAAAAAGAAGAAGAGGTTGGAGTAGTAGGTGGGGGCAGTGAGAGAAGGGACAATGTCCAACACCCGAGGTCCACTTTAGTCTCCTTGGGTTAGAGATAGTTGTTGGATCTTCATCCTACTTAAGAGATTTGTGGCTGAGTGGCAGAGCTAAACATATACTACTAGCTTCTGTTTCTATCCTGAAAATCCAATAGCTAATGTGAGGGACTAAGTAGGTGAAGGACAGGGAAGCCAGGTGTGCTGCAGTCCATGGCGTTGTGAAGAGTCAGGCACGACTGAGTGACTGAATGATGATGATGAAAATGAACCTTGACCAAATTCTTGGTTTTGGTGTTGAAGTCTATGCTATTAAACCTTACATTAGCAGATCATACTGTAGTCACAGAATATCAAGATTTAAAATGTATCTTAGAGATAAGCTAGTCTCAGCCTCTTTTCATATAAAGGAGGAACACCAGGAATGACTCCATATATATCCATTACTGGCAAAAAGGGATAATTCAGTAGTGCTTTGTTAACTTCAAAAATAGAAAAATTACTACCTCACAACACAAAATATTCCTTTCTTAGAAAGACCAAATTTGCTTCCCAATAACTTTCAACTTACTGGTCTAGTTTATTGTTGGAGTCACACAAAATCAGATTCCAGTTTTTATTGGTACGCTTTCAAATAGCTGAAGACAACAATCACATCTCCCATGGCCATTCCTTCTCTAGAGAAAAATACTTCCCCAAATGATATGATTTCCTGTTTCCTTCTCTTCCTAACTGCCTTGCTCTACATAAGCTCCTATTTCTTCAAGTGACAACAAGGAGTTTCAGCATGGAGTCTAAGGACTATTCAAAGGTAGTTTATTTTTGTACAGAGTTGACTAGGACTTAAGTTATTCTCTTGATGGGATTATACCTCTAAAAATGCAAAATGGCTTTTTGATGGCGTCATAACACATTATTAATATATTCACCTTAATTTAACCATAATAACCTGTATTCAAGCATGATTTTTCCATCTCAAACTTCAGCAATTTGTTTTCTAAGTCTATGCAGGCATCTCTTTCCATATGTATATATTTCTGTAAAATTTTTCTAGGGTTTACTATTTGAAGGGTTTCCTGAATCTTGTTTTTCATAATCCATAAATATGATAATGTCTTCGTTTAAGTTGCCAATAAGTACGGTGAATAATTAGATTAAATATAGAGCCTTTTGTTTCCTTCCAGGGAGAGGACAGTCTCTTAGCCAGCAGTTTCTGGACACATCTATTTAATCAGTAAAGAATCTACTTAACTGTCAATTTATATCTACTTTTCTCCTGAATATTGTGAGAGACTATCAAAAGCCTTACTGAAATACAGATACACAGTGAATTCAAGTCACCCTCTCTGACTTCCCAGGCTAATAAGAACTATATTATAGTTCTTATTATAAAGTTCTTATTATATAGTTCAAATTATAAAATATTCTTGGTTTAGCATGACTTTTCATGGTGAACCTATAATCATTGACCCTGATCTGAGTGTTAAGTTGTTCAGCACATAATTCTCAGAAGTCCTACGGGATACAGAGATGAGATCTTGGGAAAGCCTGTATGAGTGCTGGAATAGGGGGAAATCATTAGGAAGGAAGAAAGACCTCATACTTAATTCCTTACCTAGGCTATTAGGCACACGTCTGCTGGCCTGGTAAGCCATACCTTCTCCAAAGGCTGAGGAGAGAATGGTGTGCAGAACAAAGAAGGACTCACGAGTGCCTGGTTTTGTGGTAAAGTGTGCCATGGCACTTTGCTTGGACTACTTTGTCTAGACTTAATGATGCGTTATCTCCCATCAGGACGTACTTCCCGAGACAGCTGTGGGAACTTACATCTCTCCTAGGAAAGGTACTCAGTAACTTGAATTCATCCCATGGAAATCCTTTGGAAGCTACAAAATCAAAGACGATCTGGAGCTTATTGCTGGCTAGGAAACGCCGCTCGAGGAACTCGCCGCTTGGGGTCCGGATCCGCAGTTTGCTCACAGGCTCAGCAATTTCTTCCTTTGGCTCAGGAGGCAAGGCCTGCTCTAAGGAGAGCCTGATGGCCTGAAGAGGGCAAAAACAACGTGTTAAACTGCTGATAGATGGAACTGTGGGGGGTGGGGGAAGGAGACACTAGAAAAACCTGCTGGCTTCTAGAACCCATCAAAAAGTCATTGCCCATTTATTAACTAAGCCTAATACTTGAACAACAGAATCACGTGTTTTTCACCTTTTTAAATATCAGCACAATATGCAAGTAATTAAAATAAATCCCATCATGATGACACATTAAACTGATAGGTAACAACATAGAAAAGAAATTAATTTTTTACTGAAAGGCTCAGTATTTGTGATTGATGAAATAGGTATCGAACACCCAATTGCTTCCTTTCTGTGGTATGAATTAAGGCTATTAGAAGCATTTGCAAAAGCACGTGTGTGTGCAAACACACACACACACACACACACACACACACACACACAGATGGGGAGGTGGAGGGAAAGACAGAATGAAAGAGAGAGAAAACATACATTTCCCAAGTAGAAATGGCTGAAGACTTTGTAGAATTCTGGATAAGATATTAAAAATGAAATGGAGGAATGATTCTGCTTGGGGTTATGAAAATTTTTGGAAATAGTGGTGGTGGTTGCAAAATTGTGAATGTAATTCATGCCATTTAATCGTACTTAAAAATGGTTACAAAGGCAGATTTCTGTTATATATATTTTGTTTCAATACAAGAAAATGGAATGGAAAGAAAAGAAATTAAAATACCAGGTTTACTAGAGCAGACTATGGTCCCAGTTCCAGCCTTGCCACTACACTACTGCTGTCACAGTTGGCCAAGTCCAGATCTCTGGATCTAGAGATGGCAGATTCAAACACCTTAGGGTAAACTGTTGGGAGATCTCATGGCTAGGGTTGGGCTCTAGTTCTTAACCTAGTGTTATGTTGTTTCACATTCAAGATACCGCAGCAGAAGGACGTTAAAGGTCTCTGATGTCCCTGCCTATGGCAGAAACTCACTAAAACCATTTTGTTCCTAGCACTGGGGGAGGTTGCTTAGACAAATAAGCCTGGAATTGGCATGCTTAGCTTCACAGAAAGTAACCAGTTGTGTTTCTGGTTACTCTCGCTCTTTCATGTTCCCAGTTTTCATCAACAGGAAAAATAAAAATTTCTCCCAATTAATTTACAACTATTAAAATCAAGTAATATGAGTAACATGAGAGAGTTCCAAAGAATAGCAAGGAGAGATAAGAAAGCCTTCCTCAGCGATCAATGCAAATAGAGGAAAACAACAGAAGGGGAAGGACTAGAGATCTCTTCAAGAAAATTAGAGATACCAAGGGAACATTTCACGCAAAGATGGGCTTGATAAAGGACAGAAATGGTATGGACCTAACAGAAGCAGAAGATATTAAGAAGAGGTGGCAAGAATACACAGAAGAACTGTACAAAAAAGATCTTCACGACCCAGATAATCACGATGGTGTCATCATTCACCTAAAGCCAGACATCCTGGAATGTGAAGTCAAGTGGGCCTTAGAAAGCATCACTATGAACAAAGCTACTGGAGGTGATGGGATTCCAGTTGAGCTCTTTCAAATCCTGAAAGATGATGCTGTGAAAGTGCTGCACTCAATATGCCAGCAAATTTGGAAAACTCAGCAGTGGCCACAGGACTGGAAAAGGTCAGTTTTCATTCCAATCCCAAAGAAAGGCAATGCCAAAGAATGCTCAAACTACCACACAATTGCACTCATCTCACACATTAGTAAAGTAATGCTCAAAATTCTCCAAAGCAGGCTTCAGCAATACGTGAACCGTGAACTTCCAGATGCTCAAGCTGGTTTTAGAAAAGGCAGAGGAACCAGAGATCAAATTGCCAACATCCACTGGATCATGGAAAAAGCAAGAGAGTTCCAGAAAAACATCTATTTCTGCTTTATTGACTATGCCAAAGCCTTTGACTGTGTGGATCACAATCAACTGTGGAAAATTCTTTAAGAGATGGGAATACCAGACCACCTGACCTGCCTCTTGAGAAACCTATATGCAGGTCAGGAAGCAACAGTTAGAACTGGACATGGAACAATAGACTGGTTCCAAATAGGAAAAGGAGTACGTCAAGGCTGTATATTGTCACCCTGCTTATTTAACTTCTATGCAGAGTATATCATGAGAAACGCTGGGCTGGAAGAAGCACAAGCTGGAATCAAGATTGCTGGGAGAAATATCAATAACCTCAGATATGCAGATGACACTACCCTTATGGCAGAAAGTGAAGAGGAACTAAAAAGCCTCTTGATGAAAGTGAAAGTGGAGAGTGAAAAAGTTGGCTTAAAGCTCAACATTCAGAAAACTAAGATCATGGCATCTGGTCCCATCACTTCATGGGAAATAGATGGGGAAACAGTGGAAACAGTGTCAGACTTTATTTTTTTGGGCTCTAAAATCACTGCAGATGGTGACTGCAGCCATGAAATTAAAAGATGCTTACTCCTTGGAAGAAAAGTTATGAATATTGAAAAGCAGAGACATTGCTTTGCCAACAAAGGTCCGTCTAGTCAAGGCTATGGTTTTTCCAGTGGTCATGTATGGATGCGAGAGTTGGACTGTGAAGAAAGCTGAGGGCTGAAGAATTGATGCTTTTGAACTGTGGTGTTGGAGAAGACTCTTGAGAGTCCCTTGGACTGCAAGGAGATCCATCCAGTCCATTCTGAAGGAGATCAGCCCTGGGATTTCTTTGGAAGGACTGATGTTGAAGCTGAAACTCCAATACTTTGGCCACCTGATGCGAAGAGCTGACTCATTTGAAAAGACCCTGATGCTGGGAGGGATTGGGGGCAGGAGGACAAGGGGACGACAGAGGATGAGATGGCTGGGTGGCATCACCGACTCTATGCACATGAGTTTAAGTAAACTCCAGGAGTTGGTGATGGACAGGGAGGCCTGGCATGCTGCGATTCATGGGGTCGCAAACAGTTGGACATGACTGAGCAACTGAACTGAAGTGAACTGAACTGAATATGAGAGAAATTGGGATATACATTTTCTGAAAGCTCAACACAATTTTCCAAGTTGGTGTCACTCTTCCCTTTGGAGAAAGTACAATCACAAAAAACCACTCTATTAAACAACTCTCAGGTAAAAGGGGAAATATAAATGAAAACTACAGAGTATCTAGAAAACAATGACTATTGAAATTTCATATTCATATTAGAATGTAAGGGATTCAGTTAAAGCCGTACTCAGAGGAAATTTGTAACTCTAAAATTCTTATATAATTCAAAAAGAAAGAATAAAAATAATTAAGAATGAGGCTTAAAAAACTAGGAGAAAAAAAATCTCAATAAAACAAATGGAAAGTAAGCTGAGAAGAAAATAAAACTAAAAGCATAAAGGAATTACATTAGAAAAAAGAAAAACATAACTAGTAACCAATAAATAGGCTGCTTCTTTGGAGAAAAATCAATAAACTTACAAAGTAATAAAAAGAAACACAAAAATGGTGACCTACAGAAGTGGGATAAACAGCGTAGAAGAAGTGACAGCATTTTCTGAATACACTGTTGAATATTTTTTACTTCTGACTTATATAAATGTATTACCTGTTAAAATATATTTAAAACAACTAACAGCAAAACAAAATCTGCTCAGACTCTAGTATGAATAAGAAATTACCTTCTGTGTTATTTATATAATCTGGTTGGTTCTTACACTGAAGTATTTTCAAAAAAGCATTAAAATTTTCTGTACTGTATAGAAAATCTAGTCTTTTCTATAATACTGAGGTCATTTTCCTTCTGGAGGCACTGAATTAATATCACCTACTTCATCCTGTGTGTTCAGTCATGTCCAACTCTTTGCAGTCCCATGGACTGTAGCCTGCCAGGCTCCTCTGTCCATGGAATTTTCCAGGCAAGAATACTGGAGTGGGTTGCCATTTCCTTCAAAGGGGATTATAAACATGGGATTATATACACAACATATGTAAAGTTCCCAGTGTGGTGTCTGAGACATAACAGGCTTTGGTTAATGGTTGCTTAGGGTTACACTGTCTAAATAGTCCTATACTCTCATATTTTATATGGTGAAATTGATACTCAGAAATGGAGACAAAAATATTGTTTAAAAACCAGAAGAATAGAAAGTTAAATCAGTTACTTTTATCTTTTTTTTTGGATACCACAAGAAGTTTATTTACTATTAGTGTTCTGAGTTAGCAATAAGTTTCAGCAAAATATTTTCAAATATTAAACTATTTTAGTAACACTGTCATATGTTAAAATCCCAATGAAGAGATGAACCCATGTACATCAAAATTAAGGTCCAATTATGTCTATTATGGCTTTCAGTATACTATATTATTGATACCTGTTTAATGTCTGGCTTTCCCACTAGCCTGCAGGCTCTGTAAGGATGTGAGAATATGTTTTTATTGTAACTACAGGGCATAGTACAAAATAGATGCTTACTATATATTTGATAACAGAAGCAATAAACTAACATGTTAACTGAAATACTGCATGTAAAAGTGCTTAGTATGGTGATAAGCATGTAGTAGGTGCTCAGCAAATGCTAAAAGAATCTGAATATCATGGCTTCTATTTCTAGGAACCAAGAACTGAACACCCTGAGTTTCCTTTCTTTGAGGTTGACTTCCTCCAGCATCAACTTTCTACATGTTGTCCATTAAGTTTCTACATGTGTCCTACAAGGGCCAGCTAACCAAGAGTTATTTAAAGGGTAAACTACCTCTATGGATTAGTTATTTTCTAAATATTAAGTTATTTTCTAAACTATTTTTCCTGATTATAAATGTAATATACATTTACTGTAAAAACTAGAGTAAGTGATAAGAAAGCATTACTAATTAATTCTAGATTCACCACCAAGAGAGAGCCACCAGTGGCATTAAGTATATTCATAGTGTTGTGTTGCCATCACCACTATCTGTTTCTAAAACTTTTCATCACTTCAGAATCTCTTCACTAATTTTCATTTAAATACACATTTTAAACTTTAAAAAACAAAATTTGAAACAGTGTTATACACAGCTGATACACGGTATCTTTTGTTAAAAGTTGTATTTTGTCATTGTTTTAAAGTTTTTATTGAAATATAACATACATGAAAAAGTGTACATATATTAAATATACAACTTGATAAATTTTCAGTAAGTGAACATTTCTGTATAACTAGCACCCTGATTAAAGTTCTCAGAATCCTTTTGTCCCCTTCTTGAGAATTACCTTCCTTAAAGTTAATCACTATCCTGACTTTTAACACTGCAGTTTAAAAAACTTTAGTCTACTAAATGTAATGTACGGTTAGAAAACAGGCTTTTGGTATGACAACCAGAGGTTCAAATCCTGGCCAATAGGCATATGACAGTCTTTATGAACTTCAGTTACCCTATTTAACAGGACCAATAATATCTTCCACATAAGGGTGCTTGTATAAAATGCAGTCACATTTATAAAACACTTAGCAAGTGCTGACACATGGTCAACACTCAAATTAGTCAGATGTGCCCAGCACTGAAGTTCATGCCATAACACTGTGCACACAGATGACAGAGCACAACAACAACTGTTGGTGTTGTTACCATTATCCCTTTGCATCTACTTTAAATCAGAACTTATGTGATATTTCCTGGTTTCTCTTCCTGTTTCTCTTTTAATCCACCTGTCTGCCTGCTTTCTATTTTGACATTTCCCTGCACAGTATAACAACAGATGCTACATTATTATCTGAACTCAACCAATTATACTATAGACAAATAAACAACAGTAGCTCATTACCCCGTTCATTGTGCACACAATGTCTGCTCCTCAATGCACCCAGTCTCCAGGGCTTTTACCCAGAATGAAAACAGACCTCAGATATCTATTCCTCACCAGTGATCCAATGTGGAAAACAATGGAGAGATACTAGGTAAGTCAGCAACCTTGGGATCTGAATACCCAAGTTTTACTGGCAAAAAAAAGAACAAAAATACATCAGTAACTCAGTTTCAAACTGGCTAAAAGCAAAGGCCTTGTGTAAGTAAATACTGTGGCAAAACAAATGACATAAAGGACAGCTACACTTGAATAGCAGTCATAGTAACACTATTGTTAAACTTCGGTTTGCTCAACAAATACAGTTTTTCATTTGCATTATTTTAGGTTTGTAACAAAACGAGGAAACCTAGTGTAAGTTGGAAATACAAACTGGTCTTGGGCTTTTTGTTTCACTAAAGTCAAATGAATATTCAAAGCATTCACATCTGAGGGATGAGAAATGAGGACTTTTTGAAGTGAAATTAAGCAGTAAAGACAGATATCCAAAAAAGATTGTCTCTATACAATTATGTTTTTTAAACAGAAAGTGTAAGGTACACCTACACCAACTTTTCATACGAATAATCCAAGACTGGTCTAACTTACACCCACACATACATACATAAATACATGCACACTCTCTTCTAGTCAGTTATGAGTACACACTAAATAACAATTTATAGCTGGCTGAAGCAGAGTGTGAAATAGGCTAAAGCTAACATTAATTAATTCCATGAACTCTTAAAATGAGCACCTATGTGTCACCTCCCATCTAGATGATGGGAAAATAAGAGGGAACAAAACAGATAAAATATTCTGCTTCCATGAGGCCAACATTTTAATAGGGTGGGAGAAAAATAAATATACACACAAGAAAATATACAGTTTGTCACATAATGATGAGTACTGTGGAGAAAAGAGCAGGAAGTATTGGTAAAGGAAGGTACTGCTGCTGCTGCTAAGTCACTTCAGTCATGTCCGACTGTGCGACCCCATAGATGGCAGCCCACCAGGCTCCTCCGTCCCTGGGATTCTCCAGGCAAGAACAATGGAGTGGATTGCCATTTCCTTCTCCAATGCATGAAAGTGAAAAGTGAAAGGGAAGTCGCTCAGTAGTGTCCAACTCTTAGCGACCCCATGGACTGCAGCCTACCAGGCTCCTCCATCCACGGGATTTTCCAGGTGAGAGTATGGGAGTGGGCTGTCATTAAGGGGAACATTAAATACCATAAACCTCGGTACAAATATTAATACAAATACCATAGGCCTCAGTGAGTAGAGGCCTAAAGGAAAGAAGGAGTCATATTTATATCTAAAAGAAGTATTATAGGCAGAAGTCACAATAAATGCAAAGCCAGAATGATCAGGTGGAAAGGGGTAGGAGTTGGAGTCATAGAGGAAGTAAAGGAGAAGAGTGATTAGATCGTTTGTCTTGAGTAGCCCACTTAAATGATTTTTTTCCCATTTAAAAATTTAGGTATAATTTATATATAGTAGCTCAGCTGGTAAAGAATCCACCTGCAATGCAGGAAAACCTGGTTTGATTTCTGGGTCAGGAAGATCCACTGGAGAACGGATAGGCTACCCACTCCAGTATTCTTGGGCTTCCCTTGTGGCTCAACTGTTAAAGAATCCTCCTGCAATGCAGGAGACCTGGGTTCAATTCCTGGGTTGGGAAGATCCCCTAGAGAAGGGAAAGGCTACCCACTCCAGTATTCTGGCCTGGAGAATTCCATGGACTGTATAGGCCATGGGGTTGCAAAGAGTCAGACACAACTGAGCGACTTTCATTTTCCCTTTCCTTGGAAGAAAAGCTATGACAAACCTAGACAGCATATTAAAAAGCAGAGACATTACTTTGCTGACAACAGTCCATCTAGTCAAAGCTATGGTTTTTCCAGTAGTCATGCAATGACGTGAGAGTTGGACCAAAAAGAACACTGAGTGGCAAAGAACTGATGCTTTTGAACTGTGGTATTGGAGAAGAGTCTTGAGAGTCCCTTGGACTGCAAGGAGATCAAACCAGTCAAACCACTTTCGCACATACACATATATAGTAAAACTCATCCTTTTAAATGCATAATTCAATGAATTTTGATAAATGCATACATTTGTTTAACCATCATCACCCATCAAGATAAAGAACAATTCTATCGTCTACCTCCCAATTCCCTTATCCCCCGGCAACCTGTTTTCTATCCCTAGTTTTGCCTTTTCCAGAATGTTATATAAATTTAGTTATAAATGTCATATAAATGGCTTCCTTCATTTAATGTAATGCATTTGAGATTTATCTATGTTGTTGAATATATCAGTAGTTCACTTCTACCTATTACTGATTGGTATTCCATTATGTAGCTATATTACAGTTTGATTACTCTTTCTCCAATTGAGGGACACTTGAGTAATTTCCAGTTTGGGGTGATTACAAACAAAGCCAATATAAACATCTGAGTACAGACTTCTGCATAAAAATACATTTCTCTGTTACTTTCATTTCATTGATATAAATACCTAGGTGTGACTGCTGGGTCATATGGTGTGTATATTATAACTTTATAAGAAAGTGCCAAATTATTTTCCAAAGTGGATGTGCTATCATTAATGATTCCCATCATTAATATATGAGCATTTCAGTTGCTCTTCATTTTTGCTACTACTTGGTATTGTCCTTTTTTTTTCTAAATACTATTCTATTGATAATTAGTGTGTATCTATTGTGGTATTAAGTTGCATTTCTCTAATGACTAATAATGTTGAGTATCTTCTCACATCTTTATTTGCCCTGATGTATATCTTCCTTGGTGAAGTGTCTGTTCAAATATTTGGCCCATTTTTAAACTAAGGGTTTTTAAAAAAAATTGAGTTTTGAGAGTTCATTATATATTTTGGATATTAGAAAGATGACTTTTCTATCAGTCTGTGGCTTGTCTTTTCAGTTTCTTAACGATGTCTTCTGAACACAAGTTCTTAATTTTGATGAAGTCTAAATATTTGTTATTTTTTGACTTGTGCTTTTGATGTCAGAACTAAGAAATCTTTGCTTCACTCAAAACCATGAAGGTTTTCTCCTATGTTTTCTTTTAGGGCTTTAATAGTTTTAGGTTTTACATTTAGGTTTATGACCCATTTTCAGTTAATTATTGAACATGATGTAAGATATGGATTGGAAGTGTTTTTACTGTTTTGTCTTCAATTTTGTTTTGCATATGGATATTCACTAGTTTGCAGCATCATTTGTTGAAAAGACCATCCTTTCTCCATTTTATTGTCTTGGCACTTTTTAAAAAATCAACTGACAATCCACACATGTGGATCTATTTCTGGATTCTTTGTTCTGTATCATGTATATATGGGACAATCATTTTGGCAATCCCCACACTGTCTTGATTATACTGTCTTGAAATCTAGTAGTGTAAATCCACTGACCCGTTTCTTTCACAACTGATTTTTGGCTATTCTAGTTCTACTGGCTTTTCATAAAATTTTAGAATCCATTTGTGAATGTCTAGAAAAAGAAAAAAAATCCTGCAAAGATTTTGACTGAAATCACTGTAAAGATTTTAGCTTTTATTTTGAGATATGAAGACAGGTGATGTGAAATGACATGATATGCCAATTGTTTTAAGAAGAATGTATCAAAAGACATATAGGAAAGGCAAAATGGAGGCATGGAGTCAAGCTGCGAGGATACTAAAGTAATCAAGGTGACAGAAATGGTTGCTTAGGTGAGGGTGGTAGCAATGGGGTTAGTGAGGAGCATGTGAGTTCCACATATATTTTGAAGGTAGAGTCAACAGGATTTGCTCATTAAATAGGGACATGAAAGAGAGAAGTTCCAAGCTTTTTGGCTCAAACAACTGGAAAGATTTTCCACTTATGATAGGGAAGACTGTGGAAGGTAAGATTGGGTGGGGAGAGTAAGATCAGTTGTTCAGTTTAAGATATGTTAAATTTGTGATGCCTATTAGACATGTAAATGGAGATGATGGGCTGGCAATTATACATTCATGTCTGGAGTTCAAGGAATGGGAGGAGATGGAAATATAAATTTGGGGGCCAAATGTATAGACAGTACTTAAAATCATAATTAATAAATGAGATCATCAAATAAGTGTAATAGATCTTATACAGGTATTACTGGTCTGACCCAATCCTAGAGCCATTCTCTGCTCCTGGCAACCAATCATCAATCTAGAGGATATAAAAGCTTACTAAAAATACAGCCTCACTGCTGGATAAAGTAAATCAAGGCAAATGAGATCATATTTCATAAACTGATATTCAGATATATGATTTTTGGGCTGCTTCTGGATATGAAGAACAGGCTTCAGGTAGTAGTTCGGATACCATGAAAATGAAATTTCTAGTTTAATGGTTCACAAGGCTAGTGCAGAATACTTTAAGTGGAACCACCTAAGCAATGCTGCTGCTGCCGCTAAGTCGCTTCAGTCGTGTCCAACTCTGTGCGACCCCAGAGACAGCAGCCCACCAGGCTCCCCTGTCCCTGGGATTCTCCAGGCAAGAACACTGGAGTGGGTTGCCATTTCCTTCTCCAATGCATGAAAGTGAAAAGTGAAAGTGAAATCGCTCAGTCGTGTCCGACTCCTCGCGACCCCATGGACTGAGCCTACCACGCTCCTCCGTCCATGGGATTTTCCAGGCAAGAGTACTGGAGTAGGGTGCCATTGCCTTCTCCGACCTAAGAAATAAGTCTCTATAATTATAGTAAGGTGTATTTATATATTGTCACCTTCCTTACTAAGTTGTTGCAGAGATTCAACAAGTTAATATCTGTAAAGTGCTCAGCACAGAGTTTAGGACACATTAACTGCTCAAGAATTGATGCTTTTGGACTGTGGTGTTGGAGAAGGCTCTTGAGAGTCCCTTGGACTGCAAGGAGATCCAACCAGTCCATCCTAAAGGAGATCAGTCCTGGGTCTTCACTGGAAGGACTGATGTTGAAGCTGAAGCTCCAATACTTTGGCCACCTGATGCGAAGAGCTGACTCATTGGAAAAGACCCTGGTGCTGGGGAAAGATTGAGGGCAGGAGGAGAAGGGGATGACAGAGGATGAGATGGTTGGATGGCATCATCGACTCGATGGACATGGGTCTGGGTGGACTCCAGGAGTTGGTGATGGACAGGGAGGCCTGGCGTGCTGTGGTTCATGGGGTTGCAAAGAGTCGGACACGACTGAGCAATTGAACTGAACTGAACTGCTCAACAGACAGTGACATGCTGATGGCAAAATTGATTATCATTATGGTCCAGTGTAATGGTATTATCTATGTGAAAAGAAGCAACTTACCTAAGATGAAAACACAAACTATAAAAAACAGTTTTAGTTTAATAACCTGTTCATGGTGCCACCTTCATTCTTCCTGTGTAGAATAATAGATAAAAAGAATACTGGATCGGAGTTCTGGTTCTGCCTTTACTAGACAAATGCTAGGTAAGAATTTTAAAATAGGCATTTTAATCCTGCTATGATCTTATTTTCTTCATCTGTAAGATGGTAATGATTGTTATCTCCCATAATCCATTTTGTAGGATGGTTGTGAAGATTAAATCAGAGAATTGAAGAGAAGTGCCAATGTTTTTAATTCCATGTTCTTCTGTTCTCTCATTTAGTGGTCTTTAATATTGCTTAGGATTTTCTACTTGAAGAGGCATAAAGATTGAAAGGAACCAACTCTGGGTAGATAGGCAAAAACATAGTGTTAGAATTTTCTGTTTGAGGAAACCAGCAGCAAAAGGGAATAGCTTTGGGTCCATTCTTTCCTACCCATGATTCCCCAAAACCTGGCCTTTCAGCACTTAGCTCTAGTGATTGAGACTGTGTTCCAAATTTGCCCATTTACAGTTCTGAGGAAGTCCTATGTTTTTCTCCCTTTTTTCCAGCCCATACCTTTTGCCATTCGTCCAGTCACCTATCTATTCAATCCATCCAAAATACTCTTCTACTTCATCTTTAACCACCAATGTATTATCAGTCCTCCAAAGCTTCCTTCCTCTGTTAAGTCTTCTCGTTGCCTTCCTAGTCAGAGGTCATCTTCCTCCAAACCTGCTATTCTAATGGTTTTTACCATGTGTATTATGTTTTCCTATAGTTATTTGGTATTCATCTACCCCCCTGTACTAAACAGTGAGTTCCTTGAGGGTACAGGCTGTCTCACACTTGCTAGATAGTACCCACAGTACCAGACTCATTGATCTGTACACACAAAAATATTAACAAATATTTGCTGAATATTGACTGATTAAAGTCTTGGGAGTCAACAATCTTAGTTGAAACCTTCCCTACTTACTCCAAACTCAGTGACAAAAAACAATATTCAGGAAAGATTTCTTAAAGGATATGTAGTTCATACATTTCTTTAAAAATAAATTTTTAAAAAAATTTTTGGCTGCGCTAGGCCTTTGTTGCTCACAGGCTTTCTTTAGCTGTGGCACATGGGGGCTAGTTTCTAGTTGCAGTGCACAGGCTTCTTACTGTAGTGGCTTCTCTTGTTGCAGAGCATGGGCTCTAAGTCACGCAGGCTTCAGTAGTTGTGGCTCCTGGGCTCAAGAGCACAGGCTCAACAGTTGTGGCACATGGGCTTAGCTGCTCTGCGGCATGGGGGAATCTTCCCAGATCAGGGATTGAACCCATGTCTCCTGAATAGGCAGGCAGTTTCTTTACCACTGAGCCACCAGGGAAGCCCCATACATTTCTTTAATTATGATAAAATCCATTCTTTAAACTGAACTATCAGAAAACTGTATTGTTTGAGCCTTTGCAGAGATGCTTTCACTAAATTGTGCTCTGGTCTTATGACTTTAAAGTTGAAAGTTGTAAGAAGCTGTTATACATGACTTGCTATTGCTATTACAGCTACTGGATATACTTGAGAACAGTATTCACCATACTGCATACTTTCCTCTCGAACAGGAACCATATGGAACATTGCTCTATGGTCTTTGTGCTTGAAAAATCTAGGCACCTTCTGAGGGACTGTAACATCAGCTTTTATCTGATATTATAGACAGAGTAACACCTGTAAACAATCATATTTTCCTTTAGCCCAAGAGAAGCAAATAACAAATTCTGTGGCAAATGTACAGAACTCAGTCATATGCATTTGGTGTCTCTGCTGGATTATCTGTTGTCAACATATTAATCTTATCTTTGGCTTTATCTTCCTTAATTTACCTTGTCTTGATTTCTTCATCTTTTCTTTTGCTTTTAATCCATTTGAATCAAATTGCATGTATTTATGTCAGTTATTTGAAATTCATTTTGGAAAGAGTAAGTAGATATATAAATTAGGAAGACAGCACAAATTTTTCTTGTCATTTCTTTTTTTTTCCCCTTCAGAATAGTCTTACAGACTTTCACCTTATCATGGCCAAGGACCAGATCAAATGCATTCCTAGATTTTACTGATTTTACTTCAGGACTTACCATAGCAAAATAAAGCCAATTCTGAAGGAATTTTCCTGTAACCAAGGTGATCTAACTATTCAGTACTTCATTTTTCTAAAGAATGTTGTAATACTTAGAGATAATGAAAATAATAAAACCATTCTTGTTTCTCTACAATTACATAGCTTAGGTTTTCTGGTTAGAAAGGGATGCAGTGTTACTGTGAAAAGTCAGGTGACTCGGTTTCTAGTCCAGATTATGTGTCCAACCAGTTTAGTGACCATAAGCAAACTGGATAATCTCCCTGGGTCTCCGTTTTTTCAGAGGTTTCAAAATACCAGCTTTTCCCAAAGAGACATTTATTATACACTAGTGTGCTGAAATATGTTAACTGGTGCTCCATGAAAAAATAGGAACTGAGTCTGGATAGCACTGAATTAAATTGAGATAGGTGCTCGTGCTCAGTTGTGTCTATGACTCTTTGCAACTCCATGGACTGTAGCCCATCATGCTCTTCTGTCCACAGGATTTTCCTGGCAAGAATACTGGAGTGGGTTGCTATTTCCTCCTCCAGGGGTTATCTTCCTGATCCAGGGATCGAATCCGTGTTTCCTGAGTCTCCTGCGCTGGAGGCAGATACTTTATCCCTGAGCCACCAGGGAAGTCCAAACTAAGATAAGCAGAAGATAAAGAGTTTCTCAGTGGTGGGATTTATAAAAGCCATTAATGCAGCTCTCTGAGGGAAAGGATAGTTCAGCATTACCTGAAGTTGTTTTTGGGAGTACACCAAAGGACAAGTTCAAGTAATGACTAACTGCAAAGTATGACTTATCCTTTCTCCCCCTGCGTCCTGTCCTTACACATGTTTATAGCTGGTACACACTTCCACTGAAGTATGCTAAAGGATATTTATGGGGTTTTCTATGAGAGGACAAGCTTTACCAACATTGGAAAGAGAGAAAATTTTAGCGAAGGGTAAATAAGGTAAATCATCAGAAGAAAGTACATATGCTACCAAGCTCAAGATCCCTTGGAGATGGGAAAAGCTACCCACTCTAGTATTCTGGCCTAGAGAATTCCATAGTCCATGGGGTTGCAAAGAGTCGGACATGACTGAGTGACTCACTTCCACTTTCTAGGTCTAAAACAGGCAGTTAATTGTGTACACTTGGCATCTAGCAAATATATGTTGAAAATATACTATTAGAGAGAAAGCAAGCACATTTGTGAAAGAGCATAAAAGTAAAAGTTCTAATATTTTAAAACTATATTTCTTGGGACTTCCCTTGTAGTCCAGTGGCTAAGACTCCATATTTTCAACGCAGGGGTGTGCTTAGTCACTCAGTTGTGTCTGACACGACTCCACGGACTGTTGCCTGCCAGGCTCCTTTGTCCATGGAATTTTCCAGGCAAGAATACTGGAGTGGGCTGCCATTTCCTACTCCAGGGCATTTTCTGGACCCAGGGTTTGAACCCAGGTCTCCCACCTGGCAGGCAGATTCTTTACCAGTGTGCCACCTGTGAAGCCCTCAATGCAGGGGGCTTGGGTTCAATCCCTGGTAAGGAAACTAGATCCTGCATGCCACAACTAAAGATGCTGGAATTAAGACCCTTTGCAGCCAAATAAATAAATACTTTTTAAAAACACTGTATTTCTTGAAATAGCCTAAAAGTATAGTGACAAATCTCTTATCCAAACTTTTATGAAACTCTACACACATGATTCCTATGGTCATACACAATGAAAAATGGCCTTGTACTGGAATGGAGTAAGCAAAAGAGCATGAGCTTGGTACACAGTCATAAAGACCTAAGTGAGAATCTCAGCTGTTCCCATTTCTATGTGTGACTTCTCAATGAGCTTCAGTTTTCTCACATGTGAAGAGAAATCTCTAACCTTATAGCTTGTTTTAATGGTCAATAAGTAAACACAGGTAAAGCAGCTGGCAGAGTACTTGACACAGAAGATGTTCAACAAAGTTATTTCTACCTTCCATTATTGAGAGTCTTCAGCATGTACAAAGACTAGAGTTTGTCAGGTATAGTATCTTGCACATATGTGATAGGCACTCAATAAGTGTTTGAACATGAATAAACTCTGATTTCCAAACGGTGAAATCTTACGCATTTCTCAAGACCTACCTCAAATATCACCTCTTCTATAGTGTTGTCTGATTTCAAAAGCTGTGAAAGATTTTCACTTTGCCCCTAAACTCATAAGTATTTTGCTTTTATTTCTCTCATGTTATTTAGCACCTTTTTCCTTGATCTGCTGTTAATTGTAGACATGTTGCAACTTCCCTACAACATGTAATCTCTTCTTGCAGGCAGAAAATGTCTTTCTAGGCTTTGTTTCTCTTTCAGTGCTAAGCATAATTCTTATTCAAAAATCATTTGTTGATGCTGGAGAGGGTGTAGAGACAAGGGAACCCTCCTACACTGTTGGTGGAAATGTAAATTGGTGTATTCACTATGGAGAACAATATGGAGGTTTCTTTAAAAACTAAAAGGAGAGCTACCACATGATCCAGCAATCCTACCCCTGGGCATATATCCAGAAAGGATTAAAAGCTCTAGTTTGAAAAGATACATACACCTCAGTGTGTTTACACTGAGGTATAAACAGCAGCCCTGTTTACAAAAGCCAAGACATGGAAGCAACCTAAGTGTCCATCAACAGATCAATGGATAAAGAAGATGTGCTACCTATACACGATGGAATATTACTCAGCCATAAAAAAGAATGAAATATTGCCATATGTGGCAACATGGATGGACCAAGAGATTACCATACTCTTGTGAAGTAAGTCAGACTAAGAAAGACCAATATTATGGTTATCAAAAAGGAAAGAAGGGGAAAGGGATAAAATAGGAGTGTGGGATTAACACACTACTATATAAAAAATAAACAAAAATAATTTATTGTATATCATAGGGAACTATATTCAAAACCTTGTAATTATCTATAATGGAACAGAATTTGAAAAAAAAATGTGTGTGTGTGTGTGTGTGTGTATCTGAATCATTTCTCTGTACACCTGAAACTAACACTATGTTGTAAAATCAACTATATATCAATTTTTAAAAATCTGCTGAATAAGTTATGAGGCAGCATCCTCTGACAAAGAATGAAGACTAATGGAGTTTTCCTCAGCCCAAGTTAGGGCCCTCCAGGCTTTTCCATCACTTGCTTCCTCTTTTGATAAATGAATTTGGCCATTAATTTCATGTCTAGCAAAAAGTTCTAAAAGTCCTTTTCTGCGAGCCATCCAAGGAAGTCATTTGATACCACTTCCTTTTTTTTCCCATTGCACTTCAGATAAATCACTAGAATACCTTTTACAAATATTATGTAATTTTATTTTTATAAGACTATGAATTCCTGGAAGGGAGGACCCATAGCCCTGTTCCTAAAGATTTCAGACATGTACTAAGTAGGCAAAAAATATTTGCAAAATGAGTGAATGAAAAATTCTCTACGTTATCATAGACATGACATGAACTCAAGGGGGAAAAAAAACATCAGCTAAGCTAAATGGATTTCTCATAATTAGGGGCCCAGTGCAAGACGTTGTAGGAGTAATTCTCTTTCTCTGGTGGGTATAGTGAAGTCTGGGAAAAGGGGAGAAAACACAGTCTTTGTGGGGTGAGACAATATTCAGGAAGGATGGGAATATCTGTCAGGCAGGAAAGGGGAGAGGAATTGAGAAGAATAGAAAACCATGAATCTAGTACAAGGTCAAGCTTTCTAAGAGTTCAAAAACATAACAGATCAGGAATGATTCTTCTTAAAAAAGGTTAGTTTTCCATACTAAAATGAGTCTGGGAAAAGTGGAAAGAATTAAGTTATAAGACATATTAACATCCTTAGTAGCAAATGCAATGGAAATAGACGTAGCATTTTAATAACTTTTCTAAAAATTATGCCCTACCTCACGTTCTTCTTCTTGTTCTTTTCGAATCTGTTCCAAACGAAACTGTTCTGCCATCTCTCTCTCATGAGCTTCCCTCTGTTGATAAAAAAGAATGGAATTCAACACTCAATAAACACTGGTCTACTTAAAAAAAGAAAAAATCCATTCTTAGCATGGCCCAGAGGTACACTATAGTAATGAAAATGTTTCTCTCTGGAACAAAGATGGAAATTAAAGCAACAACAAAGCATAGGTCTTGGATCATGTTTAGGTTCCTATTAAACTTGTGTTTAGGTGCTCTGGGTATTGCAGCATTCAAGATCCTTTAGAGTCTTTCTCTGGTCATCCTTTCTGGTCTTTTCTGCTACCTCAGTTCAGTTCAGTTCAGTCAGTCGGTCATGTCAGACTCTTTGCCACCCCACGGACTGCAGCATGCCGGGCTTCCCTGTCCATCACCAAGTCCTGGAGCTTGCTCAAACTCATGTCCATCAAATTGGTGATGCCATCCAATCATCTCATCCTCTGTCATCCCCTTCTCCTCCTGCCTTCAATCTTCCCCAGCATCAGGGTCTTTTCTAATGAGTCAGTTCTTTGCATCAGGTGGCCAAAGTATTGGAGCTTCAGCATCAGTTCTTCCAATGAATATTTAGCACTGATTTCCTTTAGGATTGACTGGTTTGATCTCCTTGCAATCCAAAGGACTCTCAACAGTCTTCTCCAGCAACACAGTTCAAAAGTATCAGTTCTTCAGCACTCAGCTTTCCTCATGGTCCAACTCTCACATCCAGACATGACTACTGGAAAAACCATAGCTTTGACTAGATGGATCTCTGTTGGCAGAGTAATGTCTCTGTTTTTTAATACGCTGTCTAGGTTTGTCACAGCTTTTCTTCCAAGGAGCACATGTCTTTTCATTTCATGGCTACAGTCACCAACCTCTCCTGTACCCAAATATCAAGTCAGCCTCTGTCATGAACCCCTGCTTTCTGCCCTTCCTGCTAGCATATATTACTTCCTCTCTTATCTCTCTTTCTCTATCTGGTTGGAATAAACAGCCTCTTCTATGAAACCCTTCCAAGTACATTCCCGCTTCTTGGCTGTCCATAAAAGCTTTCCACTGGAAATTCTGTTCATTAAACTCTTACAGAACTCAGGGCTTCCCTTATGACATTTACGATCCTTGCCCAAGTGTTCCAGCTATCTGTGCTCTTAACTTAATCTACTCTCCACCACAGTGAGCCTTCTTTCGAGGGTAAGAAACTGTGGCTTATTTATTTTCCTCTTGTGGAAGTGTGTGCTCAAAAGCACTAAATAAGCCCAGTGGTTCTCAACCCTGACTGCACATTAAAATCACCTGAAGAGTTTTTAAAACATTGCTAAATTTCACCATAGGCTGATTAAAGAACAAATGAAGTAAATACTAGGCCCATTTGTATCTTCATTTCTCATGATTCTTGAAAAAGCTATATCTTGTCAAAATGGACCATGCTTTAAGAACCAGAGGCAGAATTATATTCTTTCTGTTAACTGAATCCAGCTTTCTCCAAGGCAAAGCCACCTCTCATGGATCAAGATGATTAAAGGACTGGCACTTAAATAATCAAAGACTATTTAGGACTGATGTCTTTATCCCAGAAGTCCCTTGACCAAACCTACCTTTGCTCTGTCAGCCTCAAGTGAAAGGCGATAGGCCTCATCTTGTTCTCTCTTCACATTTTCTCTGGCTTCTCGTTCATCCTTATTAAGAAAGGAAAATATTCAATGCATTTTACCACATTACTGTTTTTTAAAGAAAAAAACAATAATCCCCTTGTCTTATCCCTGTATAAATTTATTATAATTAACAAGGCACTTATAAAGTATACAGCATAAACAAGTAATAAGGTGCACAGCACAGTATACAGTGAAAATAAAAAGTTTGAAGCTGAGTGCCACCACTTACAAATTGTGTGACCTTGGGTAAGTTATTTAGGTTCTCTAGGTCTTAGTTTCCTCAACTATAAAAAAGAAACAACATTTGTCTCATAGGGTTGTTGTGAGAATTCAATACCATATTATATAAACTATTAATATCTAGAAAAGTACTTGACATTTAGTTCATTTTCAGTGATTAGTTCCTTTCTCTTTTTCTCCTGATTTTTCTAAGATAAACTTGGAGACTGTCAGAACTGGGCCTAAGGGTTGGGGGACAGAAAAAGACTAGGAAGTAATCCCCTGGTCAGCACAGAAAGAGGCTGAAGTGTCACCGCTAAAGCTTGGTTGTGCTGTGCTGTGCTTAGTCGCTCAGTCATGTACGACTCTTTGTGATCCCCTGAACTGCAGCCTATCAGGCTTCTCTGTCCATGGAATTCTCCAGGCAAGAATACTGGAGTGGGTTGCCATGCCCTCCTCCAGGGATCTTCCTGACCCAGGGATCAAACCCAGCTCTTCTGCACTGCAGGTGGATTCTTTACCATCTGAGCCATCAGAGAAAGTATTTCCCCATAACATTCACACTCATGAAGTGTACATAATGTAGAAGTTATTTGAGTTGAAGATCTTTTAGAATATTTTTAATGTCAGAAGTGATTATGCCATCTGCCTACATTTAAACTGTGATGTTATATGAAATTAAGTTAATTCAACTACCAGAATTTATTTGTTAAATTCTGGAGTATAGCCAATATATCAAGGTGCTGTGCTGTGCTTATTCACTCAGTCGTGTCCAACTCTTTGTGACCTCATGAACTGCAGTCCACCAGGCTCCCCTGTCCTTAGGGATTCTCCAGGCAAGAATACTGGAGTGGGTTGCCATGCCCTCCTCCAGGGGATCTTCCCAACCCAGGTATCAAACCCAGGTCTCCTGCATTGCAGGTAGATTCTTCACCGACTGAGCCAGCAGGGACATATTTATCAATACGTGTACTTAAATTTAATAAATACCCACATTGGTTGACATTAGAGTAGAGCTTCCTTTTATGGTTATTTTGCAGGATAGGTTGAATCATATAAAGTCATCAATATTTGCTGGCTTTTGACCCATAAAAATGGATATTTGGTACGGTTTAACTTAATTCTTTCTTTTTGTCTCCTTGATTCAATATATGTTTACTCAGGCTGAGTATATGCTCAGCACTGTCTTAGGTGCACCCTGTGATATCTACTCAAGGTTGGCCTTCTCCCTGAAGTCTCATACTCCTTTTGGTTTCAATGATCCCATTAACTCTACAATCTCTGGTATAAATAGTAACATTTCATTGATTCCTAGTCTTTCAAATAAAAAATTATAAAGAATTAGATGCTGCCGTCCTGAAGTTAATTGCTATACTATCTATGATGAAGTATGCCAGGGAAATTTAATGTTACAATAAAATATCAGGAACAATGTTTAACCTGAGAGTCACTTAGATTGCAAAGTAATCAGGATAATTTACAAGCCATGTAATATTATTACACATGAATAAAACTAGGTTGTAAAAACTTCTACTTGGAGACTTAGTACTTAGCTATTAGTATTTTCATTTTAAAGAAATAGAAGCATATTCCTTTAAAAATATCTTCATTGATTCCAACGGGTATTTCCCACTTTGGTCTACATACTACAGTTTTACTATGACCAGGTAAAACCAGACTGATGAGACATATTTTGTATATTTCTGTTTATATTTACATTTGCCTAACTCATAACTTTGTAAGCACCTCCCTCCCCCAATATACAAGCTTGTACAGAGTGGACACTTAATAGCTCTTTTGGCCATGGCTGATCTATATTTGACGTATAATATCTTATTTTTTCACCGAGAGAGGTAATGAGAAGATTAGTAGACCTGTGTTCAAGTTCCAGCCATGCTATTAGCAAGCTGTGTATTCTTGGGTAAACAGTGTCTCCCTTTTCAGTCATTTATTAAGTTGAAGAATCAAATTTTTAAGGATTCTGTGCCTTTCTAAACAAGTCTATCTTTCCAAATTTAGATATCCCTAATATTATCAACAACCTATGGGAGTTCTCTTTTAATATTTCAAATAGGGAAATATTTAAGATGCTTAAAATTTTAACTGTAACATACTTTTGATCCCATCCGCAAATTAGTTTAGATTTCTCTTGTAACATCCTGTACTTTCCCTTTAAAAACATTTATCACAATTGTATTGTTATGTGATTGTTTATTTAATGTGAGAGTCCCCCATGACAACTGTAAGCACCATAAAGGCAGGGACCTTGTCCATATTACATACCGTTATACTATAAGTGTTTTGCACAATGCCTAACTTTTGGGAGGCATTTAACAAGCATCTGTTGAATAAATGAACTGCCTTTCCAGGCATAAAACATTTATTGTCTACTGTAAAAATTAGGGAGGAAAATGATACAGCTCATTCACAAAGCAGCTCCATCTGAGTCAATGAAATTGACTAGCTGGTTAGAAATGACCTGTTACGACACTATGTACACACCACAAAGGGATCTTCTAAAAGCTCTATGAGCACAAATACAGTCTAGGATAGAAGTATTCTAGGTGAACAGCTCTGTTTTAAAACAGACTGTTGCAGATATGAAAGGTCATTAAATACAGGGATCCATGGCATAAAATGTGGCACCTGTTGTGACAGGACTTCCTAAGCCAGCTAACTTTCTTCCTTCCCTCTCCCCTCTTCTCCCTTCTATTTCTCTGCCCTTCTTTCTTTCTTACAAATATTTTTTAAGCACCAATTTTACTTTAGGCATCACACTAGCAGTGTGAAGCAGGAATACAGAATACAGAAGCAGGACACAGTTTAATAGAGGAAAACATAGATAATTATACATGGACCACCTTTATCATTATTTTGGGTATCTACTGATTTACTGTGACAAGTTCAGTGTTCAAATTTTGCATTATTTTCCTTTTGTTTCTTAAATAACGTCACTCTTACCACCTGGAAAACATCTTGTTCCATTGGCTGTATCCCTCAAAATTCCAACAGCTTTTCATATATTTTTAGAAATACAAGAGACCAGTATACAGATAAAGAAACTGAAATCACATAAGGATAAATAATTTACACATGACCATTAAGGTAGTGGCAGAACTCAGATTCGAATCCAGATTAGCAATATTCTCCTCTCCTCTCCCCTGGTAATTCAATGTTCCTTTCCTTACTCACGATGTCCCTGAGTATCAGACAGGGAGACAGAAGGACCAGCTCAGGCATGTGGCCCAGGGTCAATTTTCCTAAATTCCATCATGGTCATAGATTCTTGCATGTTTGGTAGTTGCTTGTGATTGACTATCATCCATTTTTTCCCCTGTCTTGTAGATTTTATACCTGCCTCTCCAACTGTCCTACTCACAGTCATTCCCAATTTGGGGCTATAGAGAATGTTGCTTAGCCTTTCCCCCCATTATTCTATGTTGCTGCTGTTGTGCAGTTGCTAAGCTGTGTCCGACTCTTTATGATCCCTTGGACCCCAGGCTCCTCTCTACATGGGGTTTTTTCAGGCAAGAATACTGGAGTGGGTTGCCATTTCCTTCTCCAGGGAATCTTCCCAGATCAGAGATTGAACCCGCATCTTTTGCACTGGCAAGGAGATTCTTTACCACTGAACCACCTGGGAAGCCCATATTATGATCAAACTTTTAGGACAATTCCAGGTACTGTGGTTAACAGTTCATGTATAAGTTTGTTTACATAACCTGTGCCTCTTGGAACTTCTGTGTCCTACAAATACTGTCCTTGCAGAGGTGCCCCTTGCTAAATCTCAGGGGATGCATCAGACAAAGTGATTAGAAATACACTGCTGCTTAGGTGGAGGTAGAACAGCTGGATGATCCGGTTTAGGAACAGGTTTCAGGTGCTGCCTGATCTATGGCTTGGACTACTTAGTATAAAAATACTTCCTGTTATAGGAAAATGAGAAGCTGGATTGCTCAGAACTAAGCAGTAACCTCTACTGGAGCCTTTCACCTGTAGCATACTTGTCACTGCTCTCATGCTGCTTTGTGCCACACTCATCTGTGTATCTGTCTCACTACTTCCTGCTGCTGCTAAGTCGCTTCAGTCGTGTCCAACTCTGTGTGACCCCATAGACGGCAGCCCACCAGGCTCCCCCGTCCCTGGGATTCTTCAGGCAGGAACACTGGAGTGGGTTGCCATTTCCTTCTCCGATGCATGAAAGTGAAAAGTGAAAGTGAAGTTGCTCAGTCGTGTCCGACTCTTCATGATCCCCTGGACTACAGCCCACCAGGCTTGTCCGTCCATGGGACTTTCAAGGCAAGAGTACTGGAGTGGGTTGCCATTGCCTTCTCTGCACTACTCCCTACTTGAGCTGTAAACTCCCTAAGGGAAAGGACTCTATATATTCTATAGCATCTAGGCTACTATCTTATACATAGCAAGCATTCGATACACATTTGGTATATCAATGAGTGGAATTATCAGTGCTCACCAGTTTTACATCTGAAGTTCTTGAACTTCTAAGTATTCTTTAGACTAGTGATTTTTTTTACATAAGCATATTTTTTCTGAGTAGTATAATTACTTGCAAAGAAGTGCTAGAATTCAAATTCAAACCCAGTCTTTTCCTTCTGAAAGCCTAGACTTTTTTTCCACTGTGGCTCTCTGGGTTGCTCAGTAGAGTTTTATATCTCTGAAACAGTGACCACTGAATTAGATGTCTCTACAACTCATCAAAAATAATGTCCATTAGACAGTAAAGTGTCTGCTTACAATGCGGGAGAGCTGGGTTCAATCTCTGGGTCGGGAAGATCCCCTGGAGAAGGGAATGGCAACCCACTCCAGTATTCACGCCTGGAAAATCCCATGGACCAAGGAGCCTGGTGGGCTACAGTCCATGGGGTCGCAAAGAGTTGGATACGACTGAGCGATTCCACTTCACTTCACTTCAAAAACAACGAACACATTTTATGAGCTATCAAATGATTCTTAAATGAGGAAATGAACCAGACATGGAATTTAAGTGCAACTTGTTACTCCTCCTTGTTTAAAGTTAGTAATCATCAGTTAATTCTCAAGAATGAATGCAAAATTTCATATTCTCAAATTGAAGCAAGCTATAGTGATTAGGCTGGCTTCAAATAATAACCAACTGTATACACTAATACCCACATACATATATACATATGGTATTTATTTGTTCCTCTGAATGCCCAGGTCAAAATGTACCTTAGTAAGTAGGTCTTTGATAATAAGGAAATGATCCTGGTCTGTCCCTGAGGAGATATAGACCAAGATAGTGTGAAATTCTTTCAATATAAATACTTAGAAATAGTAGATAAAATATAGCAAAAATGTTAAAAAGTATTGCTTAGCATGTGAGAAAGAAAGGACAAAGGAGAATTCCTAAGTACCAGAAACAAAGAGGAAATTAAATATCAGCACTGTAAACAGTGAGGTAATATGGAACCTGACAGGTAGATTATCCATCTTGGTAACCTAGAGGCCCAGTTGGAACCAGAAGATTTTATTTTGCACCAAAGCAAGGTAGCAAGTTGGAAAAGTTATCTATGGGATAACTTTTGGTAATCTAACAAAAGTGTAACTGGAGGGTGGAAATAGGTGCAGGGAATAGGGTAAGAAAAACTATTTTAAGAAATAATGGCCAAAATTTTTTGAATTTGATAACTATAAAGCCACAGATCCAAGAATATAAATGAACATGAGACAAAATAAAAATGAAGAAAGCTACACCAAGGCACATCATAACCAAACTGCATAAAACTAATATTAAAACAAAAATTCTTAAAATCTATCAGAGAAAAGACAATATATATAGAGAAAAAAATAAAGATGAGATCAGACTTTTCATCTAAAACAGTGTAAATGAGAAGACAGTGAAGAAACATCTTTAAAGCACTCAGAGAAAGCAACAACAAAACTTGTTAACTTAGAATTCTATACCCGGTAAAAATATCTTAAAAATTGAAGGTGAAATGAAGACTTTTTCAAATATATACAGAAGCTGAATTAACTACTATCATATGTACTACAATAAAAGTTAAAGGAAGTCCTTTAAGGAGAAGGAAAATAAGTCTAGTCAGAAATCTGGATCTACCCAAAGGAATGAGGAGAATTGAAAATGGGCATTTCATGTGTAACTTAATAGACATTGTCCCTTTACTATTTAAATCTCTATAAGGAACAACTGAGTGTATCTCAACAGCATTTGTTACAGAAATAAAAAATCCATTCTAAATTCACATGAAAACTCAGAGACTCTAAATAGTTTAAAAAAAAAAAAAGGAAAGAAAGAAAGAAAAGAAAAAGGAGAACAATTTTGACAACTCACACTTTCAAAACTTACTACAAAGTTAAAGTAACCAAAACCATCTGGTCTAAATCAATGCAATAGAACAGAGAGCCCAGGAATAAACTCTCATATAGGGATGCCAAGACCATTCAATGGAGACAGGTGAGTTTTCTCAACAAATGGTTTGGGGAAGCTGGATTTCCATATGGGAAAGAATGAGATTGAATTACCACTTTACACCACATATAAAAACAGCAACTAAAAATGAATAAAAGATCTAAAATTAAGAAGTAAAAATTATAAAACTCTTAGAAAATAAAGGTAAAAATTTTAATTGCTTTGGATTAGGCAATGATTCCTTTAGTATGACACAAAGCTCAGGCATTAAAAAGTAAAAATAGATACGTCAGTTCAGTTCAGTTCAGTCGTTCAGTTGTTTCCGACTCTGTGACCCCATGAATTGCAGCACGCCAGGCCTCCTTGTCCATCACCAACTCCCGGAGTTTACCCAAACTCATGTCCATTGAGTTGGTGACGCCATCCAGCCATCTCATCCTCTGTCGTCCCCTTCTCCTCTTGCCCCCAATCCCTCCCAGCATCAGGGTCTTTTCCAATGAGTCAACCCTTCGCATGAGGTGGCCAAAGTAATGGAGTTTCAGCTTTAGCATCAGTCCTTCTAATGAACACCCAGGACCGATCTCCTTTAGGATGGACTGGTTGGATCTCCTTGCAGTCCAAGGGACTCTCAAAAGTCTTCTCCAACACCACAGTTCAAAAGCATCAATTCTTCAGTGTTCTTCACAGTCCAACTCTCACATCCATACATGACCACTGGAAAAACCATAGCCTTGACTAGACGGACCTTTGTTGGCAAAGTAATGTCTCTGCTTTTCAATATGCTATCTAGGTTGGTCAAAACTTTCCTTCCAAGGAGTAAGCATCTTTTAATTTCATGGCTGCAGTCATCACCTCCATTTTTTTGGAGCCCCAAAAAATAAAGTCTGACACTGTTTCCCCATCTACATGCCATGAAGTGATGGGACCAGATGCCATGATCTTTATTTTCTGAATGCTGAGCTTTAAGCCAACTTTTTCACTCTCCTCTTTCACTTTCATCAAGAGGCTTTTTAGTTCCTCTTCACTTTCTGCCATAAGGGTGGTGTCATCTAGATATCTGAGGTTATTGATATTTCTCCCAGCAATCTTGATTCCAGCTTGTGCTTCTTCCAGCCCAGCATTTCTCATGATGTACTCTGCATATAAGTTAAATAACCAGGGTGACAATATACAGCCTTGACGTACTCCTTTTCCTATTTGGAACCAGTCTGTTGTTACATGTCCAGTTCTAACTGTTGCTTCCTGACTTGCATATAGGTTTCTCAAGAGGCAGGTCAGGTGGTCTGGTATTCCCATCTCTTTCAGAATTTTCCACAGTTGATTGTGATCCACACAGTCAAAAGCCTTGGCATAGTCAATAAAGCAGAAATAGATGTTTTTCTGGAACTCTCTTGCTTTTTCCATGATCCAGCGGATGTTGGCAATTTGATCTCTGGTTCCGCTGCCTTTCCTAAAACCAGCTTGAACATCTGGAAGTTCGCGGTTCACGTATTGCTGAAGCCTACCTTGGAGAATTTTGAGCAGTACTTTACTAGCGTGTGAGATGAGTGCAATTGTCCGGTAGTTTGAGCATTCTTTGGCATTGCCTTTCTTTGGGATTGGAATGAAAACTGACCTTTTCCAGTCCTGTGGCCACTGCTGAGTTTTCTAAATTTGCTGGCATATTGAGTGCAGCACTTTCACAGCATCATCTTTCAGGATTTGAAATAGCTCAACTGGAATTCCATCACCTCCACTAGCTTTGTTTGTAGTGATGCTTTCTAAGGCCCACTTGACTTCTCATTCCAGGATGTCTGGCTCTAGGTGAGTGATCACACCATCGTGATTATCTGGGTTGTGAAGATCTTTTTTGTACAGTTCCTCTGTGTATTCTTGCCACCTCTTCTTAATATCTTCTGCTTCTGTTATGTCCAAAGCATTTCTGTCCTTTATAGATATGTCAGATTTCATCAAAATTAAAAACTTTTGTACATCAAAGGACATTATAAAGAGAGTGAAAGACAATCTACAGAAAGTAAGAAAATATTTGCAAATCATATACTTAGTAAGATTTTAACATACAGAACTCCTATAACTCAACAACAACAAAAAGAGCAAACAATCCAATCCAAAAATAGGCCAAGGATTTGAATTAGATGTTTCTCTAAAGAAGATATATAAATGGTCAATAAATACATATTCATAGTAGCATTATTCACAATAGCCACAAGGTGGAAAGAACCCAAGTACTCATCAGTGGACAAATGAATAAACAAAATGTGGTATATATACAATGGAATATTATTCAGCCATAGAAAGGAACAAAGTTCTAATACATACTATAATACAGATAAGCTTTAAAAGACATTATACTAAGAAGCCAGACACAAAAAGACAAATATTTTGTTTCCGCTTACATAAGGTACTCAGAATAGGCAGATTCAGAGAAAAGAAATATTAGAGGGGAGGTGGGGGGGAAGGGTGAGTTATCATTTATTAGATTGGCTAGAATCTCCAGTTTGGTGGTGGTGAGTAGAAGTGATAGGAACAGGCATCCCTGCCTCTTTCCTAATCTTAACAGGAAAATATTCAGTCTTTCACCAGTAAGCAAAACATTAGCTGACAGGTTTTTTAATAGATGCCCTTTATCATGTTCTAATCTATTCATATTTACTAAAAGTTTCCATCGGGAATGGATTAACTTTTGTCTAATGCTTTTTCTGCATCCATTGAGATGATTCAATGTTGAACACAATGACTGATTTTCAAATCGAAGGCAAGAAAAAGAAATAAAATACATCAAGAATGCAAAGGAAGAAGAAAAACTCTTACAGATAAAATGATTAGGGATCTGGAAAATACTGTGGATTCTACCAAAAAACTATTAAAACTAATAAGTGATTTTGGTCACAATGCAGGATATAAAACTGACATACAATAAGCAACTGTACCTCTATACACTAACAACAAATAATCAGAACTTAAAATTTTTAAGATGCCACTTATAATAGCATGCTGCTGCTACTGCTGCTGCTAAGTCCCTTCAGTCATGTCTGACTCTGTGTGACCCCATAGACGGCAGCCCACCAGGCTCCCCCGTCCCTGGGATTCTCCAGGCAAGAACACTGGAGTGGGTTGCCATTTCCATGAAATACTTAGGAATAACTTTGAAAAAAATATGTACACTGAAAAAGTAAAACATTCTGAGAGAAATTAAAGACAACCTAAATGGAGACATATAACCTTTTTATGGATTAAAAGGATAAATGTTTTATATGTCAATTTTCTCTAAATTAGATTCAATGCAACACTAATAAAAATACAAGGAGTATTATTTTTTTTAAAGAAGTTCACAAACTGATTATAAAACTCATATGGAAATGCACAGGACTTAGAACAGCCAAAACAACAATGAAAAGAGGAACACTAGAGGACTTATACTACTTGATCTCAAGATTCATTATAAAGCTAAAGTAATTGCGTGTGGTATTAGTATAAGACAGACAAAAGAATAATAAAATAGAATGTAGAATGGAGTCTAGATATATACCTGCACAAGCAAAGGTAATTTAGCAAATAGTGCCAGAAGTACTGAATATCTATATATTCTTTTACCTCCAAGAAAAACAAAAAAACCCTTCAGTCCCTACTTTATACTAAATATGAAATTTAACTCAGATGGATCACAGACCTAAGCATACAGTCTAAAGGTATAATGTTTTTAGAAGAAACATAGGAGAAAACAGTGACCTTGGTTAGTCAATATTTCTTAGATATGATGCAAAAACAGAATAAAAGAAAAAATTCTAAATTGAATTTCATCAAAACTAAAATCTTCTGCAGTACTAAAGACAGTTGAAAATGATAATGAAAATTAAGCCACAAGTTGGAAGAAAAATCTTTGAAAATTACATATCAAATAAAGGACTTGTATCTAGAGCTTATAAAAAACTCATTTAATATAAAACAAAGAACACAATTTTAAAAATAGGCAAAAGATTTACAAACTTTTTATTAAAAAGATACGGGTAGCAAGTAATCACATGAAAAGGGGCTTGACCTCATTAGTCATTGGGAAAATGTAAATCAAAACTACAATGAGGAACCACCAAAAACATATTAGAATATCTAGAATTAAAAGAGACTAGTTATACCAAATATTGACATACAAACTGGAGCCACTGGAACTCTTACATAGTGCTGGTAGAAAAGTAAAATGGTACAACCACTTTGGAAAACACTTTGGCACTTTCTTAAAAAATGAAGCATATACCTACCATACGATTCAGGTAATTACTATGCATATTTAAATTTAGAAAGCAAAGCTTAAGAAGCTTTATTTAAAAGTAACATATATTGCTTAAGTGACAAGTGGTTGTGATGTTACTTCTGCCTTTAGAAAAACCATAAATGGAGAAAGTTTATCTATACTAGTGCAGAATGGTTAAACACTAGGACCAGGACCTAATTCTTCAGCAGTCAATAAGTCTGGGAGACAAGACCTATGCTTCTGAACAGAGTCCTATAATAGGTTCCCAAATGGACACATAGATTTCTCCTACCTGTCTACTGAGAACATAAACTCTCGAGAAAGGGAGAGAGACAAACATATTTCCTTTCCAGTATGGCAGCCCTGTTACATGGAAAGTCCAGCTAAATGCTCTGGAGATTTTTTTTGGTGCATGTGTGTGCATGCACATGTAAAACAGAGATGATGATGTAACAGTCTTTGAAAAAAATCTAAATATTATAGTCTGTGGCCATTCCTTCCTGAAGGCAGACAGATAAGAAGGAGGAAGGCTATTTTCAATCACAAGTCAGCAAACTGTGGTCTTTGGGCCAAAGCTGGCCTGTGGCTTGTTTTTGTAAATACAATTTTTAGTGGAACACAGCCATGCCTATTTGCTCATGAACTGTCTATGGCTACTTCTGTGCTGCAAAGGCACAGTTGAGTAGTTGTGACAAAGAGTATACAGCTCCCAAAGTTGAAAATATTTACTATTCGACCCTTGGCAGAAAATGTGTGCCAACCCTTTAAAATCATCATAAATGTTGGTTTCAGCCTTTATAACTTTTAGTAAGTTGAGAATAAAACCCTAATGAAATTTTAAATTCATAAGTCTAGGGAAAGCTTCAGGAAAAGGTCAGATGGAAAGAATAACTAATTTGCTTATCACACACAAAAAATTAGAAGCCAAAAACTAGCTCTGACATCAGTATGAAAGGTTTAAAGTCAAAGGTCTTACAGCAGCCTATTACAAGGACTAATAATAAAAGGTCTTGAAGGTGGATCACAGATAAAAATAACTGTATTAAATGTAAGAATGAAAGAGAATGACATACTTGGATAGGTTTTCAGGTATCTAGGAAAAGTGGAGGAATGATTTCTAACTCCAGACACATTTAGGGGGCAAATCATCTGTCTTAGAGGCTTAGGTATAGAACTTTTGTTCTGTACCATTTGGTATCTTGGCTTAGTTTCAGGCAATGACTCTGTTGAACATAGGGTATGAGTAATACACTGAGCCAGGTATTGTAGGAAAGAGAAAGATGGTAAACTAAACTAGTAGTTGTTAAACTAGCCCTACTTTTAGAAAGTGTTTTAAATTTCATCTAAAAGAAAGGGACAAATGATTTTGGAAAGCTATTTCTATGGAGATTTTGTAGTTATGTATGGCTGTTATCAAATTTTTACTGTTCAAAGTACAATATCAAAGACTTACCTTTCTACAATATAAATCACAGTATAATACTCCTTTTTCCTAACCTTCAATGACTTTCCCACACCCTCAGGATAGTCTTAACTTCCTAGCACAGGAGCCCTCAATTACTTTATCAGCTTCATTACCCACTTTCCCCTTCCGCATACCCTATGCTCTAGCCCTCTCACTGCTCCCTGAACTGCATCTCACTGCATCCTTCTCTGCCTTTGCCTATCCTTTATCCTCAGCCTGGAATATGCTTCATAACTCCTCCTTTGGCAAAATCACACTTATCTTTCTGGCCCAATGTAAATGTCTAGGCATTCACAGGTACTTCACCCTGGGTTGAATGGCTTCACTTTTGTGTTCTATTCGCACTGTATTATTATAATTATATATTTACACATGCCTCTCACTCAGTGGACCAAGCATTTAGAGGACAGGAATACTGTCCTATTAATTTCTGAATTTCCAGCATACGTGAACACTACCATGTTGGCATTTGATAGACAGTAATAGTAAACATCCAGTGGATGCTTAGTATATGCCAGACATTCTTCTAATTATTATTTTGTTGAATCCTCAGATATATTAAGGGAAGGAGGAAAGAAAAGAGATGACTATACAGATAAAAAGAGGAAGAGACCTAAGGTATCTTCTCCAGGAACTGTCTTGCGACCTCAAAAGTGGCAAAAGTCTAAATGCTCTTATTTTACTTTCCTCTTGCTACCATAGGGCTTCCCTGGTGGTTCAGATGGTAAAGAATCCACCTGCAATATGGGAAACCTGGGTTTGATCCCTGGGTTTGGAAAATTCCCTGGAGAAGGGAATGGCTATCCACTCCAGTATTCTTGCCTGGAGAATCCCATGGACAGAAGAGCCTGGCAGGTTATAGCCCACAGGGTCACAGAGAGTCAGACATGACTGAAGCAACTTAGCATGTTTACAGATAGATGTAATAGGTGCACAACACTGTGAATGTACAAAATGCCAGTGAATTGTGTGCTTTAAAATGGTTCATTTTCTGTTATCTGAATTTTGCCTAGCCACTGCACACCCCCCCACATATCAAATTACAGAGCCAAGAACTAAATAGTGACAAAGCTCTCTATGTGTAAAATGGACGAAGATTTTAATTTTTCTTCATGTCAAGTGTAAATGATGAGGGCACTACTTGAAAAGATGTCTTAAGTTAGCATTCAAAAGAAGTACTGACTGGGTAGCATTGGCTTCTCAGTGTACTGTGGCCAGGGCATTCGTCTTCCAGCCAACTTGGATTCTAATCCTTGTTTCATATTGATGGCAGCGCAGTACAGGGAAAAAATACAGCTTCAAACACAGATATTTTAGTTCGGTTTGAATTTTAGGTTGGCCACTTAATTTCTGTGTCCTTGGGCAAGTTCCTTGACCTCTTTCAACACTTATCAATTTTGTCTCTAAAATTGGAAAAACACCTCCTTGTTGGATTGCTGGAAGGAGGAAATTAAATGATGAATACTTATCACCTAGCATAGTGGGCATTTGATAAATGTTACCCTAATAATCATCACTATCATCATCACCTTAATAATATTAGTTCTCTTCCTTGTAATAACTAATGTATAACCGTAGGCCAAACAGTTATATTCCTCTGAGTTTTTCCCAAGGACTTCCTAGGGAGGATGTGGGGCAAATCATCCCTCATTAACAGCATCATTTTTCAGCAAATATATTGGCAATGGTAGAAGAGGATAAACAGGGGAACGTTCATAAATGATTATATAGACACGAGCCTCAGGTCTCTGAAGCATCTTCCCACTGTCCCGTAGCTGAATGCTGTGCCCTACTCTAGTCACTGTCTGAGTACCAGGGCTCTGGCAAGGATCCCAGGGCCAAAAAAAAGAACATTAGAGGTCTGAAGCGAGATATACAGCCCATGTAATTTAGAGGCAATATTAAACTGTGTTCAGAAGTCTGACAAAATTGTAATTTTTCTTAAGACAACTTTGATTTTTCTGAAATAAATAATAATAAATAATAATATAAATAATAATATAAATAATAAAATAATAATAAATAAATAATAAATAAATTCCAAAAAGGTATCTCTCTGTCTCTATATATTTTTCCTATTTGGTGAAACTACTTTGCTTATTTTACAGGTGCTTGGTCTGCCTTTATATAATCACATTTTAAGCTGCAAAGGAGGGAGGTTTTTAATATGGAGGCCCAGGACAGATCCCTAAGTTTGCTCTACTTCTAAGAGACCCAGGCTGTGAGGATTGAATAGAATACATGTGGGATAGTGCTCTGAAATGGACTAAGACTCCAGACTGGAAGGAATGATCAGTTTGTTAAAAGAATTAGGAATGACTTAGAAGGCCTCATTTACTCTGTGGTAAGAATGAATTTCTTGGCACTAGGCCTAATTTATCACTGATTTCCATTCTGTAAAAAGCTCTCATTTCCTTGTTAATCAAAGTGACCATTAACTAAGTATTTGCAAAGGAAAACATAGTATTAATAAATATCCCCCTGCCTATATCTTTATCTAAAATTTTTAATCCTTTAAAGTCTTATATTTCAAGGTTTACAAACCACTTTCACATGTGATACTTACAATAATTAGGCTGGCCAGGAAGGGACTTCGATCCCCATTTAGAGAAGAGGAAACAGACTAAGAAAGTTTAACTGATTTTCCCAGGGACACTTAGCTTATTAAAATGTAGGCCACTCGTTCTCATTTACAGTTCTTTCTGTCATTTCACCTCTCTTCAACCAACACACTTATCATGTTTCTCCCTCTCTAAATTTTCTTCCTTCCAAACATTGCAAATATCATTCTTGAATCAGTACAGGAATGGTTACGGTATGATTTTATGGGAATAAACTATTTTCACTTGCTGAATGAATGAAGCAGGAAAAACAGATACAGGTTTAGCTCACTTCATTACCAATGGACTCTCCACAGAGAAGAGCAAGATGGTATAGAATGGATGTGTACCTCCAGCCTTGTATTATCCTGTAGAGTTGTCATCATCTATTTACTTGTCTATTTCTCTCTTCAGACTCTAAACAAACTGAAGAGACTTTTCCTTATTTATCTCTAAATCCCTGGTTCTAATCTCCAGCAGTACCTATTACTTTGTAGAAACTTAAAAATGGAATAATGAATGAACACTTTGAACCCACAGACGTGCATTATAAATTTAGACTTGTTAAGCTGAATTGCTTGTAAAATCATCAATGATAGCTCAGAAACAGTGAAATGATTATGGCTAACCTGACACTTGACATTCTTTCAGGTTCCTGAAACAATAAGTTTGGTACCTATTATATCAAGGGCAGAGCCTAAATGTTAGACTTATTGGTTATTTTTAAAAATCCAGTTATCTAAAGTTTTAAGCAGAGAAATTTCAAGATAGTTGTATCTGGTATTTATATCATAGTCTTATCATAGGACTATGAAAACAGAGATGAATTCACAAATAGAAAGTAACTTCCAAGTCCTAACTAAGACTGTCTGTCCTGCTTTGCTAGAATGTCAGTCTCTGGAATTTCCGGCGGAGATGTTTAGAAAAGATTCTTTTTCATCTGGATAGAAGTGGTATGTGGGAGTGAGTTGAAAAGCTGGATTTAAGACTGGTTTGCTAATTTCTTTAGTGGCAGGATTTCAAACGATGAACTGCGTCTCAGAGTCTGCTTTAGAGGAAGTGGGACAACTTGTTAAAGAGAGGGTTCATGTTAAGCTAAAACAATCCAGAGAATCTACCTACCTGCTTGGTAACCTGGGATGAAACCTGCATATTTTCCAAGCATGATGCCTCAGTTCAGGCCCTGGTCATCTCTTGCGACTATGGCATTGGCCTCTTAGTAGATCTCCTAACTTCCAGTCCCTTCCTATAAAATTCATTTATCCAGTCATTTCACTTACACATTTGTAAATCATTTATGCTCTTCTACTATATGTTAAGCTTTGTATTAGGAAATGGAAACAGTAAGAAGTTATTTCCTTCTCTCACTAGTTGCTGGAAACAGATGTATAAGATTGGAAAGGAAGGCAATATGAGGGCCTATTATGGATTAGTCATTTTATATGTTGTTTCTTTTCATCCTCACACTACTACAATTATTACTTCCACTTCACTATGGGAAAACCAAGACTTGACTTGGTTACATAATTAGCCTGTAGTGTCTAGCTTGTATGGGACTGAATTGGCTTTAATATTTAGGTCTTTCTATCAATTTGTAAAGCCTATATTCTTTCCACTAAACTAATGGTCCTCAAATTTTAAGATACACAGGAACCACTTGTGAAACTTGTAAAGACCCAGATTCTCTGGCCCAGCTGATTCAGTAGGTCTAGCATGGAAACTAAAAAGTCTGTACTGTTAACAAACATGTGCTCAGGATCACATTTTGAAAAGCACTGCAACTCAAAAAGAAAAAAATGATAAAATTATAACTCCAAAGTAAGTACTATCATAAAGATTTGAACAAAATAATTAGCAAATAGCATAGACATCAGAATTAATTTCCTAAATAACAAATCTAATTAGGTCAACTTCCTGCTTAAAAGAAGAGATGAATACTCACTCTGCCCACAGTTTAAGGTTCAAATGCTACAGCACAGCATAAAAGGCTAAAGCATATGTTTAGCCTCTTCTTTTCTCTTTTCACACTGTTCATGCTGTTTATGGGGTTCTCAAGGCAAGAATGTTTAAGTGGTTTGCTACTCCCTTCTCCAGTGAACCACGTTTTGTTAGAACTCTCCACCATGACCCATCTGTCTTGGGTGGCCCTATACTGCATGGCCCATAGTTCCACTGAGTTAGACAAGGCTGTGATCCATGTGATCAGTTTGGTACAAGATGGTGGAGTAGAAGGACATGTGCTCTTCTTCTCCTGTGAGTGTCTGGAGTTGCTGGCGGAGGCATGGGTCAACAGTAGCTGCTGGGTCAGGGGCACTGACTACAACTGTCCTGGGATCCGTGGTGTACTGGTCAAGACACTTGCTCCTTGGAAGAAAAACTATGACCAACCTAGACAGCGCATTAAAAAGCAGAGACATGACTCTGCCAGCAAAGATCTGTCTAGTCAAAGCTATGGTTTTTCCAGTAGTCATGTATGGATGTGAGAGTTGGACTATAAAGAAAGCTGAGCGCAGAAGAACTGATGCTTTTGAACTGTGGTGCTGGGGAAGACTCTTGAGAGTCGCTTGGACTGCAAAGAGATCAAATCAGTCAATCCTAAAGGAAATCAGTCCTGAATATTGTCATTGGAAGGACTGATGCTGAAGCTGCAATACTTTTGCCACCTGGTGTGAAGGACTGACTTATTAGAAAAGACCCTGATGCTGGGAAAGATTGAAGGCAGAAGGAGAAGGGGACGACAGAGGATGAGATGGTTGGATGGCATCACCAACTCAATGGACATGAGTTTGAGCAAGCTCCTGGAGATGGTGAAGGACAGGGAAGCCTGGTGTGTTACAATCCAAGGGGTTGCAAAGAGTTGGACACACCTGAGTGACTGAACAACAACAACTTTCCCCTTCCCTCTACTAATATCTCCTTCTTGTCTTACAGAACTACTTTACATTTCTCACTTGTCTCAAGTCATTTGATAATCTCCAAGCTGTAACACATTTCCACATTTTTTCAATGTACTTCTTCCTTAATCCAAATGATTATTTCCTACTTGTTCTTCAAAATTCAGTTTATATATTATTATTGAAAATATTTCAAAAGTACTTACTAGATACCAGGTACCAATCCAAATACTTTACATGTATCAACTGATTTAATCCTAACAAGTAACTACCAACTACTAATTGAGGAAACTGAGGCACAAAGGGACTGAAAGAGTTTTCTCAAGATTATACAACTGCTAAATGGCAGAGCTAGGGCTTGAATTCAGGCTGCATGGAACTTTATATGAACATAAAGCAAAATAATTATTTTTAATGTATGTTCCTATGAATTTTAACACATGTATAGATTTTAACCACCACTGAAATAGGATACAGAACAGCTGCATCATCCCACAAATATCCCTGATGCTAACCCTTTGTTGTCATCCTTGCTTTTGAGTCCTAATTCTCAGCAACAACTGATTGGTTCCCTGTCCCTAGAGTTTTGTTTTTGTAAAAATATAAAATGGAACTCTACAATACGTAACCTTTTTTTTTCACACTAAGCAGAATGCCTTTGTAATACATCCACATTGCTGTACATATAAGCAGTTTTCATTTTTATTTTTTAAGTTTCTGAGTAGTATTCCACAGCATGGATGCAAGCAGTATATTTATTCACTCACCCACTGAGGTGAACTGAAGGATAATGAAGGTCCTATTTGTTTCAGCTCTGACAATTATGAATAGAGCTTTTATGAACATGTGCAGTTTTGCTGTTAACATAAGTTTTCATTTTTCTAGGGTTAATAAATACCCAGGGATAAGACTGCTGGGTCATATGTTAAGTATATGTTTAACTTCCTGGGAAACCATCACCAACTATTTTTCTGAATGGCAGAACCATCTTGTATTCCCAGGAACAATGAGAGTTCTAGTTGTTCTTCATCAGGCATCTCAGTATTCTCTCTTTAACTTATGGGTAATAAGCAGCCCTAGTCCAAGTTCCCAAAGCTATACAAAGCAGTGATGAGTATTTTAGCACATAAACAGTGAATTGCTTCAATAAGACAATGTGTGAAAGTTGCTAAGTCGTGTCTGACTCTTTGCAAACCCATGGACTATACAGTCCATGGAATTCTCCAGGTCAGAATACTGCAGTGCGTAGCTGTTCCCTTCTCCAGGGGATTTTCCCAACCCAGGGATCGAACCCAGGTCTCTGGCACTGCAGGCAGATTCTTTGCCAGCTGAGCCCCAAGGGAAGCCCAAGAATACTGGAGTGGGTAGCCTATCCCTTCTCCTACAGATCTTCCCAACCCAGGAATCAAACTGGGGTCTCCTGCATTGCAGGCAGATTCTTTACCAGCTGAGCTACCAGGGAAGCCCCCCCAAATATGGGTACAACTGGGAATTCCAAAAGCAAATCCTCTATTAAAATAGTTTTCTCTAATCTGCTAACTTTTTCCCTAGGCTATTTTTCTACATATGTCCAGACATGAACACACACACACACACCCCAAACAACAAAAATTTAGAAGTGTGGAGTGCAGAGGACCATTTATCTTTGTGGTATCTACTGTTAGCGTGCTGCTGCTAAGTCACTTCAGTCGTGTCCGACTCTGTGCGACCCCATAGACAGCAGGGATTCTCCAGGCAAGAACAATGGAGTGGGTTGCCATTTCCTTCTCCAACGCATGAAAGTGAAAAGTGAAAGTGAAGTCGCTCAGTCGTGTCCGACCCTCAGCGACCCCATGGATTGCAGCCTACCAGGCTCCTCCATCCATGGGATTTTCCAGGCAAGAGTACTGGAGTGGGGTGCCATTGCCTTCTCTGACTGCTAGCGTACTTTATGGTAAAAATGGTCTGCAAAGACAAGATGAGTATAATAGGAAATGGGAGGTGTATGGCTGTTGTTAGAGTGACATATTTAATCTGAAATTAGAATCATTCTGCCCAATTAACCAAGCAGCCCTCATTTACTTATAATGTGTGTCTCTTCTGGCTGATGATGTAGTCTTCTGATCTAGCCATCTACTAGAAAAGTACCCTTCTTCTGGAAGACACTGCCCTATAAGTCTACCTGCTACAATGTTGCTTTTTCCTTTTTTTAAAGTTTCAACTTAAAAGAACTTTCCCTGACAGGCAGATTTAACATTCTACATCTATCTCCATCTTGGAATTATATAATTATACTGGTATCTTTTTGCCAACATGTCACCAAACATCTAAAGGATTTTGTCATCCTTATATCTACTGGTGCTTGGCACAAATATGGGTCTATAGCAGGTCCTTAATAAAATGTGTTGATTTAGTGGCCAAAGTAATGAATTAATGGTGGTTTACCTGGTGAACATCTACACGTCATGTTTTAAGATTCAAATGTTTCTGCCTCTGAGAATTCTTTGTGTCACCTCTGCACTTTGTGTGTGTGTGTGTGTGTGTGTGTGTGTGTGCGCAAGCAAAGTTGCTTCAGTTGTATCTGACTCTTTGCAACCCTCTGGACTGTAGTCCACCAGGATCCTCTGCCCATGGGATACTTCAGCCAAGAATACTGGAGTGGGTTCCATGCCCTCCTCCAGGGGATCTTCCCAACACAGGGATTGAACCCACACCGCTTATATCTCCTGCATTGGCAGGCGGGTTCTTTACCACTAATGCCACCTGGGAAGCCCTCTGTATTATGTACTTATTACTTATTGTCACTGCTGTTTTACATACTATACCATAATTATTGTTTGCTGGTAGAAGTAACTGGATAGTCTAACTGGAGTTAAGGCAAATTTATAACTGTAAGAAAAGTATTCTCCCCCAGGAGAGGCACAAAAATCAGAGAAAAGTAATTTTGAAAGGCAAAGGTGACTCGTTGAAAATACTAATGGTAGGCAATTTAATTTTCCCTCCTGCTATTCTTTCTACACAAATTCTCTGTTTTATCTAAACCTGACTAACATGCCTTCAACTTCTTTACACTATTCCTTTGGTCATACTTTCTCCAAATTGTAATGCTCTCTCCTTTTATTTCTGAACATGCAAACTGCTTTGTCCTTTTCAGTTCCAGATCCAATCTCACATCTTTAGAGAAGTCTCTTGTGATTACACATTTCACTCCTTCTGAATTCTTTCAGGTCATATAACAAACTGTTTACTTTTGTAAGGATGTGCTTTAGCTTTCAAACTGTAGGAACTAAGTCCCTTAAAGGAAAGTACTGTCCCTCATGATTTTATTTTTAAAACCTCTCCAAAAACAAACAGTGACTGGCCCTCAATCTTGTAGCATAATACTTCAAGGTAAAGGAAGAATGCACATGTACTTTCAGCCCCTAAATTCCTTCTTACAAACACAGCCATATATTTCCTAGTGGGAAAGAACAATTTGTGAAGGATATGACTATCTCTAAAGATAGGGATTTAGGTATCATTTAAGATATGAATGGGCTTCCCTGGTGGCTCAGAGGTTAATTAAAGTGTCTGCCTCCAATGCAGGATACCCAGGTTCGATCCCTGGGTCGGGAAGATCCCCTGGAGAAGGAAATGATAATCCACTCCAGTATTCTTGCCTGGAGAATCCCATGGAGGAGAAGTCTGGTAGGCTACAGTCCATGGGGTCGCAAAGAGTCGGACACGACTGAGCGACTTCACTTTCACTTTAAGATATGAACAGTTTCTTCTGAATCTTTTGAATCTTTCTGGTGCCTGTCAGGCTTATGACACTGGGAAAATCTTAATAGCCACTTGAGAAAGACTTTGGAAGTAGTAGAAGGCTTTAATTTTTACTTAGAGAACACTAAGATAGCTACTTTGAAAACAATGGTACATAAAAGAAAATATAATAACTAGATATACTTCCCCCAAAGCTAGCTAATATTGAATAACTACAAAAATAAACATACTTTGTTAGACTCTACTGACACTAAAAACAAAAACTGGACAGGTTGGGCCAGTTGTTTAAAAATTAGTGCCTTTATAGTAATAAATGTTGACAGCCCAAATCAAAAAAGAATGCATTACTGAGATATCATCAATTGTGTTCTGTCATTACAAGGCAGCTCCACCCAGTCTAAGCTTGTCAAAAAGTGTTACTGTAATCCATGAAGAAGTCTCCACCTCAGGCAAAGGAAGGAAAAATGTGATGGGCTGGCTCTGAACAGGTGTGTTGAATTGTAATGCTAATGTTGAGTCATAAATCTCTTTACATTAGCTTCACAAATGACAAATTATTAACTTCTACACTGAGGTGTCAAGCATGAATGAACAGATCTGTCAGTAGGCACTTTAAGAGCAACAAATGTAAATAAACAGGGTGTGGATATAACTTTTTAACAGTGAGCATTATTCCATGGTCAAGACAAACGTTTTTATCCTGCTCAAGTGAACATGATATTTGGGAATCTCTGAGTGTCTGACCTATTCTTGGGTCAGTCCATTGATTCTCCCTAATCTTGATAAGAGAACTGCTTCAGTTTACCCCTTGCATATTTAATGTGAATGTAACTCAGCTTTATAAGGGATGATAAGCGTATGAAAAGCACGTAAGTGTGTATTCTGGTTTTGACACAGCTGTGTGACTTTGGGCAAATTATTTAACTTCTGTAAGCCTCACTTTCTTCCTCAATAAAACAGGGATAATAAGTATCTCATAAGATTACCATGAAAGCTAAAAGAGAATATTTATAGGAATTATCTAACAGACACTCAACACATGCTTGTTCCCTTCTTGAAGGTACTTCAACTGACACCCTTGGTTCCCTAACAGGTAGAAGTTAGGAATTTAATCTAGAGTAATAAACTGCTCAGGATGAAAGTTCATGAAGGTGAAGACTGACTCTTTTCCACTCTATGTCAGTCCCCAGGACTGTCACAAGTATTAAGCCCAAGAATCAACAAGATTGCCAGTGCACAGCATTCTGTATTCTTTGCACTCGAAAGTACTAAACATGCTTGTGTATTGTTTTCTTTTATAAAACATTATTACAGTTATTCCTTTTTTAAAACCTTATTCATTAGAGGGACTGATGCTGAAGCTGAAACTCCAATACTCTGGCCACCTGATGCAAAGAACTGACTCACTAGAAAAGACCCTGATGCTGGGCAAGAAGGAAGGCAGGAGAAGAAGGGGACAACAGAGGATGAAAGGGTTGGATGGCATCACCAACTCAATGGGCATGAGTCTGAGCAAGCTCCAGGAGCTGGTGATGGACAGGGAAGCCTGGTGTGCTGCAGTCCATGGGGTGGCAAAGAGTCGGACACAACTGAGCAACTGAACTGAACTGATAGTAAGATATATATAGATACTATTTTAAGTATTCACTTTAATGGCATTAAGTATATTCACAATGTTTTGCAAACCATCAGCACTATTTAGTTCCATAACATTTTCATCATCCTAAACAGAAACTCTATACTCATTAAGTCCCTAATCCACCCCTTACCTCCACTCCCTGGGGCTCTGATCTACTTTGTTCTTAGGAATTTGCCTATTCAAGATATGTAAGTGGAATCATATAATATTTGACCTTTTGTATCTGGCATTTTTCATTTCAAGATCTATAAGGTTCATCAATGTTGCAGCATGTATTAACACTTCAATCTTTATTGCTGCTGTTGTTCAGTCGTTAAGTTGTATCCGACCCTGTGTGACCCTATGGACTGTAGCACGTGAAACCTGCCACAGTATCTCCCAGGGTTTGCCCAAGTTCATGTCCATCGAGTCAGTGATGCTATACAACTATCTCATCCTTCAGTTCAGTTCAGTCGCTCAGTCGTGTCCGACTCTTAGCGACCCCATGAATTGCAGCACGCCAGGCCTCCCTGTCCATCACCAACTCCCAGAGTTCACTCAGACTCACGTCTATCGAGTTAGTGATGCCATCCAGCCATCTCAACCTCTGTCATCCCCTTCTCCTCCTGTCCCCAATGCCTCCCAGCATTAGGGTCTTTTCCAATGAGTCAACTCTTTGCATGAGGTGGCCAAAGTACTGGAGTTTCAGCTTTAGCATCAGTCCTTCCAAAGAAATCCCAGGGCTGATCTCCTTCAGAATGGACTGGATGGATCTCCTTACAGTCCAAGGGACTCTCAAGAGTCTTCTCCAACACCACAGTTCAAAAGCATCAATTCTTCGCTGCTCAGCTTTCTTCACAGTTCAACTCTCACATCCATACATGACCACTGGAAAAACCATAGCCTTGACAAGACAGACCTTTGTTGGCAAAGTAATGTCTCTGCTTTTCAATATGCTATCTAGGTTGGTCATAACTTTTCTTCCAAGAAGTAAGCGTCTTTTAATTTCATGGCTGCAGTCACCATCTGCAGTGATTTTAGAGCCCAGAAAAATAAAGTCTGACACTGTTTCCACTGTTTCCCCATCTATTTCCCATGAAATGATGGGACCAGATGCCATGATCTTTGTTTTCTCAATGTTGAGCTTTAGGCCAACTTTTTCACTCTCCTCTTTCACTTTCATCAAGAGGCTTTTTAGTTCCTCTTCACTTTCTGCCATAAGGGTGGTGTCATCTGCATATCTGAGGTTATTGATATTTCTCCCAGCAATCTTGATTCCAGCTTGTGCTTCTTCCAGTCAAGCATTTCTCATGATGTACTCTGCATAGCAGGGTGCATAGCATAAGCAGGGTGACAATATACAGCCTTAATGTACTCCTTTTCCTATTTGGAACCAGTCTGTTGTTCCATGTCCAGTTCTAACTGTTGCTTCCTGACCTGCATATCGGTTTCTCAAGAGGCAAGTCAGGTGGTCTGGTATTCCCATCTCTTTCAGAATTTTCCACAGTTTATTGTGATCCACACAGTCAAAGGCTTTGCCATAGTCAATAAAGCAGAAATAGATGTTTTTCTGGAACTCTCTTGCTTTGGCCACCTCTTTTCCTTTTGCCTTTAATCTTTCCCAGCATCAGGGTTTTTCCCAGTGTGTCAGCTGTTTGCATCAGGTGGCCAAAGCACTGGAGCTTCAGCTTCAGCATCAGTTCCTCCAGTGAATATTCAGGGTTGATTTCCTTTAGGATTGACTAGCTTGATTTCACAGTCCAAGGGACTCTCAAGAGTCTTCAGCACCACAATTTGAAAACATTAATACTTCAATCTTTATTATGACTAAATACTAATCCATACAATGCATATAGCACATTTTGTTTATCCATTCATCTGTTACTGGACATTTGGATTGCTTCCACCTTTAAGCTTTTGTGAATAATGCTGCAATGAACATTCACGTACAAGTTCTGAGTCCCTGTTTTTAATTCCTTAAAATGGATTGCTGAGTAAAGTGATAATTCTGTTTAACTTTTTGAGGCGCTCCCAAACCATTTTCCATGTACCATTTTACATTCTCACCAGCAATGTACAAGGTTCTGATTTCTCTACATCCTTGTTGACAAGTGTTATTTTCCATTCTTTTAGATTACAGACATCCTAGTGGATGTGAGATGGTATCTCATGGTGGTTTTTACTTGCATTTCTCTAATGACTAATGATGTTGAGCAATTTTTCCTGTGCTCATTGGTCATTTGTATATTTTCTTTGGAGAAATGTCTATTTAAGGCCTTTATCCATTTTGAATTGTGTTGTTTGGCTTTTCATTGTTGAGTTGTGAGAATTCTTTATATTCTGGATATTAAACCCTTACCATATATGATTTGTCAGAGAAGGCAATGGCAACCCACTCCAGTACTCTTGCCTGGAAAATCCCATGGGTGGCAGAATCTGATGGGGTCGCACAGTCGGACACGACTGAAGTGACTTAGCAGCAGCAGCAGCATATATGATTTGTAAGTATTTTCTTCCATTCCATAGGTTGTCTTTTCACTCTCTTGACAGTATTCTTTGATGCACAAACGTTTTCAATTTTTATGAAGTTGAAACTTACCTATTTCCTTGTTGTGTTTTCTGTGCTTTTCATGTCAGATTCAAGGAACCATTACCAAATTCAAAGTCATAATGATTTCCTTCTATGTTTTATTCTAAGGGTTTTACAGTTTTTATAGTCTTTTTATAGTTTTTATAGTCTTTTTTTTGAACAAGTGTTTTATTTATTTTTTTACTTTACAATATTGTATTGGTTTTGCCATACATCAACATGAATCCGCCACAGGTGTACACGTGTTCCCAATCCTGAACCCCCCTCCCACCTCTAACACCTATATATGGAATTTAGAAAGATGGTAACGATAACCCTGTATGCGAGACAGCAAAAGTTTTAACTCTTAAATTTAGCTCTTCGATCCATTTGGAGTTAAGTTTTGTATATGGTATTAGGTAAGGGTTCAACTTCATTCTTTTGCATCTGGGTATCCCGTTTTCCAGCACCATTTGTTGAACAGACTCTTCCTTCCCATTGAATGGTCGTGGGCCCTTGTTGAAAAACATTTGACCATACATATGAGGTATGTATGGTTCTCTTCTTGGTTCTCTTTTCTGTTCTGTTGGTCCACATTATTATGCTAGTGCTATACTGTTTTTAAACTGTAAGTCTGTAGGAAGTTTTAAAATTAAGAAGTGTGAATCCTCCAACTCTGTTGTTCTTTTTCAAGATTGTTTCAGTGATTTGAAGCTCCCTGAAATTTTATATGAATTTTAGAATGGATTTTTCTATTTCTGCAAAAATCACCTTTGGGATTTTGATAAGGACTGCACTGCATTCGCAGATCACTTTGAAGTGTTATCTAAAAGGAGGCCTAGGCCTCCTTGGTTACATTTATTTCTAAGTATTTTATTATTCCTAATGTTATTGTAAATAGAATTGCTTTCTAAATTTCCTTTTCAGATTCTTTGTTGCTAATTTATAGAACTACAACTGATTTTTAATTTTATGTCTGGCGACTTTGTCAAATCTGTTTATTAGTTCTAATAGTACATGATGTGTGTGTGTGTGTGTGTGTGTGTGTGTGTGTGTGTGTGTGTGTGTGTAATCTTCAGGGTTTTCTACACAGAAGATCATGTTATCTGTGAACAGAGGTAATTTTTTATTCCTTTCAATTTGAATGCCTCCTATCTGTTTTTCTTGCCTAACTGCCCTGTATAGAATTACTACTACTGAAAAACAGTGGTGAAAGTAGGTATCTTTGTCTTGTTCCTGATCTTAGGGGAAAAGCTTTTCAGTGTTTCACAACTGACTATAAATGTCAGCTGTGGGTTTCTCAAATATGGCCTATATAATGTTGAGGAAGTTCCCTTGCATAAGTATTTTTGTTTTTATCATAAAAGACTGTTGGATTTTCTTAAATACTTTTTCTTCATCAATTGAGTCTCATTAATACCATATTTACAGATTATGGTGTATAATAGTATGAGTGCACAATATTTGAGGGCCTATTTCCAGTTCACTTTTTATCTTAATTTGTGCACCTCATAATTCACTGGCAAAGAAATGGACTTTAATTCCTTTAAATACTGAGCTTATGATACTGGCCCATGTGTAAACCATCAACTTTAGGAAAATTTCTAAGACCATAATTTTTAGATAATAAAAATAAGCCATAATATTTAATTAATACTAGTAATAGTTTATTGTCAGTTAAAAGGTAATTGATATTGTTTGCAATATTTCACCAAAGTTATTTATATCCAGTTTGATGACTCCTAGGGTAGCTGTAGCATCGCTTTCATATACCATTTCTTTTATTTCTAATAACTTAGAAAATTCCAATTAGACATTTTATTAAGAATAGAATCTAACTGTTGTTGGTTCAGTCACCAAAGTCATGTCTGACTCTTTGCAATCCCATGGACTGCAGCACGCCAGGCCTTTCTGGCATTTTAGAATCTAATGCTTGTTGACTTTCTCAGTTATATCTAAATATCTGAATCAAATAAAGACTCAAATTATAAAGATATTTCTCAAACAGGGCTACTTCCCCTCCACTCCACAACAAGTGGCAAGTGGGATCTTAGTTCCCTGACCATGGATTGAACCTGTACACCCTTCAGTGGAAATGTGGAGTCTTAACCACTGGACTGCAAGGAAAATCCTCGTATATGGCTACTTCAAGTTATGTCAGACTTAAGTCAATCAGTTTATCACACTTAAAAGATAAAGAATTGACTGTTTACCCTTGGGAAACAGTAATAAGTAGATACCTACTTCATTCTTTGGTTGCTCTTGCCCTAAAAAGTATTTCTTCATGTTCTGCTGAAGCTTTTATTAGGGATCTGAAATATCCTCTACTATACATAATCAATTTCACTAAAGAATGAAGAAAATTATCAAGTTTTTGGAAAGAATCAAACTCTTGATAATTAAAGCCATGTGCACCACAGCTCATTTTTAAAGAAATCTTGAAACTTTATTCTCAAAATTAAAAATTATATTTTTAGCTCTGAAAAATAGGTTTAGGCTGCTCAAGAATATATTGCTGATTTTTGAAATCTGAACAAGACCCTTGCATTTTTACCTGTATTATTAGTGTCATGAAAAGTTTTTATGACATGCCTCATTACAAAAACCTATTCTTGTACCTTTCCCTTAGAGGTAAGGATTGTGTACTTTATTGTGCAGTAGAATCAGCTACTGGGCTTGTTAAAACTGATTACTGGGTCCCACCCTCTTAACTCTGATTCAGTAGGTCTGGGGCTGGGGCTTGAGAAACTACATTTCTAGTAAGTACCCAGGTCACATTCTGAAATCTTTGACTCGGATAACCTGTATACTTGTTTGAGAAGGAACGTCTTAGACTCTTTTTCCATTATTTACATGGTCTATCAGAAAGATATCTACTTAAAGCTGCCTAAAATATTAACAATTTTCATTATTTTCTTCAATACCATAATAAGATTTGAGGAGAATATTATTATTAGCTAATCATTTCAGTAAAACAGTGTGTAGATTGACATGCAATTGCAATCTTTTTCATTCCAATAGTCATAATCTTTCTTGTTGTACTTATTTTTTTTAAATACCTTGAGATATAATTTATTCATATCATACAATTCATACATTTAAAGTATCCAAGTCAATGTTTTTTGATATATTCATAGATACATGCAACCATCTTTATTAAGATATAAATCATACATAACATATACTTCTTACATTTAAAGTGTACAAGTCCTAGATATATGCAACCAACAACATAATCAAATTTAGAACATTTTCATCACATCAAAAAAGAACCATATACCCTTTGGTTATCACTCTCCTATCTTCTAAAATCACTCACTCCTCACATCTAACCATAATCAGCAAGCACAATTCTACTTTCTGTCTCTACGAGGTTTCCTACTCTGGACTTTTAAATGAGTGGAGCCATATAATATGGGGTCTTGTATAATGAGTTCATTTAGTATAACGCTTTCAAAATTTATCTGATATTACAGCATGTATCAGAATTCCATTCCTTTTGGACTTCACTGGTGGTCCAGTGGTTCAGACTCTGCATTTCCACTGCAGGAGGCACAGGTTCAACCCCTGCTAGGAGAATTAAGATGTCACATGCCTTGAGGCATGGCCAAAAAAAGAAAAAAGAATTTCCCTCCTTTTTATGGTTGAACAACATTTTATTGTATATATATATACCACATACTGCTAACTCATTCATCTGTTGATGACTATTTGGGTCATTTTCATGTTTGGGCTATTATGAGTAATGTTGCTACAAACATTCATGTACAAATTTTTATATGGACATATCTTTTCACTTCACTTAGGTATACAGCTAGGTATATAACTATGTTTAATCACTTGAGGAACTGTAGACTGTTTTCCAAAGCAGCTTCACTATCTTATAGTACTACTAGCAGTCCATGAGGGTTAAAATTTCTCCATATCCTGACCAACACTTGTTATCTAACTTTTTGATTCTAGCCACTGTAGTTGGTGTGCAGTGGTATCTCGTTGTTTTGAATTTCATTTGCTTGATGACCAGTGATGTGGAACATCTTTCCACGTGCTTATTGGCCATCTGCTTTTTTTCCTTGGAGAAATTTCCCACAATTTTTAATGGTAGCAATTTGTCTTTTTTTATTATTGAGTTGTTGGTGGTCTTTATATATTCTAGATACAAGTCCCTTATCAAATATATGATTTGCAAAGATTTTTTCTCAACCTGAGGGTTGCCTTTTCACTTTCTGGATGGTGTTCTTTGAAGTAATGTTATTTGATCATCAATAATGATTCTACCTTATCTTTTCAACTCTAACTGAGAACTTACAAAATAATTATTAACTAAGTTAAAACCTTTCTGGTAATATACATGTCTCACTAATGAACTGAATGAAAAGTGATGACTATTTCTACCTCATATATATATATAACAATATACCAAGAATCAATTCTTACTTTGCACTCAATAGTGGTTTATCTAACTGCAAACCAAGACAGTGATGGCTATATGTAGAGTCGTCTCTTGGATTGTCGAAAAAGCGTGTTTGCTATGATCAGTGCATTCTCTTAGCAAAGCTCTGTTAGCCATTGCCCTGCTTCATTTTGTACTCCCAAGCCAAACTTGCCGGTTACTCCACGTATCTCTTGACTTCCTACTTTTGCATTCTAATCCCCTATGATGAAAAGGACATCTTTTATTTTTTTTTGGTTGTTAGTTCTAGAAGGTCTTGTAGCTTTTCTTAGAACCGGTCAATTTCAGCTTCTTTGGCATCAGTGATTGGAGCACAGACTTAGATTACTGTGATGTTGAATGGTTTGCCTTGGAAACAAACTGAGATCATTCATCTTTGAGGTTGCACCCAAGTACTGCATTTTGGACTCTTTTGTTGATTAGGAGGGCTACTCCATGTCTTCTAAGGGATTCTTGCCCACAGTAGTAGATACAATGGTCATCTGAGTTAAATTTTCCCATTCCTGCCCATATTAGTTCACTAATTCTACTATGCTGATGTTCAATCTTGCCATCTCCTGCTTGACCATGTCCAATTTACCTTGACTCATGGACCTAACATTCCAATTTTCTATGTACTATTGTTCTTTACAGCACTGAACTTTCTTTCACAACTAGACACATCCACAACTGAGCACTGTTCCCACTTTGGCCCAGCCACTTCATTCTTTCTGAAGCTATTAATACTTGCCCTCCTCTCTTCACCAGTAGCATATTGGACACCTTCAGACCTGGGGGGCTCATCTTCTGGTGTCATATCTCTGTGCCTTTTCATACTGTTCATGGGGTTCTCCAGGAAAGAATACTGGAGTGGGTTGTGATTTCCATCTCCAGTGGACCACTTTTTATCAGAACTCTTCATTATGACCTATCCATCTTGGGTAGCCTTGCATATCACGGCTCATAGATTCACTGAGTTACACAAGCCCCACTGCCACAAAAAGGCTGTGATCCATGAAGAGAAAATCAGATTCACTGTGTTCTTTGTAGCTGAAGATAGAGAAGCTCTATACAGTCAGTAAAAGCAAAATCAGGTGCTGACTAGCTCAGATCATGAGCTCCTTACAGCAAAATTCAGGCTTAAACTGAAGAAAATAGGGAAAACCACTAGGCTATTCAGGTATGACCTTATTAAAATCCTTTATACAATGGAGGTGACAAGTAGATTCAAGGGATTAGATCTGATAGTCAGATTGCCTGAAGAATTATGGACAGAGGTTCATAACACTGTATAGGAGGTAGTGGCCAAAACCATCCCAAAGAAAAAGAAATGCAAGGAGGCAAAGTGGTTGTCTGAGGAGGCTTTACAAATAGTTGAGGATATAAGAGAAGTGAAAGGCAAGAGAGAAAAGGAAAAGACATATCCAACTGAATGCAGAGTTCCAGAGAACAGCAAGGAGAGACAAGAAGGTCTTCTTAGGTGAATAATGCAAAGAAATTGAGGAAAACAAAAGAATGGGAAAGATCTCTTAAAAAAAAACTGGAGATATCAAAGGAATATTTCATGCAAGGATAGGCACGATAAAGGACAGAAATGGTAAGGACCTAATAGAAGCTGAGGAGATTAAGAAAAGGTGGCAAGAATACACTGAAAACTATACAAGAAAGGTCTTAATGACCTGTATAACCATGATAGTGTGTGATCGCTCATCTAGAGTCAGACATTCTGGAGTGTGAAGTCAAGTGGGCCTTAGGAAGCATTACTACGAACGAAGCGAGTGGAGGTGATGGAATTCCAGTTGAGCTATTTCAAATTCTAAAAGATGATGCTGTGAAAGTGCTATATTCAGTATGTCAACAAATTTGGAAAACTCAGCAGTGGCCACAGGATTGGAAAAGGTCAGTTTTCATTCCAATTCCAAAGAAGGGCAATGCCAAAGAATGTTTAAACTACTGTACAATCATGGTCATTTCACATACTAGCAAAGTTATGCTCAAAATCTTTCAAGCGAGGCTTCAAAAATACGTGAACTAAGAAATTACAGATGTACAACCTGGGATTCAAAGAGGCTGAGGTCAAATTACCAACATTCAATGGATCATGCAGAAAGCAAGGGAGTTCCCAAAAAACATCTACTTCTGCTTCATTGACTACACTAAAGCCTATGCCTGTGTGGATCACAAAAAACTGCGGAAAATTCGTAAAGAGATGGGAATACCAGACCACCTTACCTGTCTCCTGAGAAACTTGTATGTGGGTCAAGAAGCAACAGTTAGAACCAAACATGGAACAACTGACTGGTTCAAAATTGGGAAAGGTTGTGTATTGTCATCAAGTTTATTTAACTTATTTGCAGAGTACATCATGTGAAATGCCAGGCTGGATGAATCACAAGCTGGAATCAAGATTGCTAGGAGAAACATTAACAATCTCAGATATGTGGATGATACCACTCTAAAGGCAGAAAGTGAAGAGGAACTAAAGAGCCTCTTGATGAGGGTCAAAGAGAAGAGTGAAAAAGCTGGCTTGAAACTCAACATTAAAAAAAAAAACTAAGACCATGGCATCTGGTACCATCACTTCATGGCAAAGATAGGGGGAAAAGTGGAAGCAGTGACAGATTTTATTTTCTTTGGCTCCCAAATCACTGCAGATGGTGACTCCAGACATGAATTTAAAAGATGCTTGCTCCTTGGAAGGAAAGCTTTGACAAACCTACACAGAGTATTAAAAAGCAGAGACATCACTTTGCTGACAAGGTCCATATAGTTGAAGCTATAGTTTTTCCAACAGTCATGTACAAATGTGAGAACTGGACCATAAAGAAGGCTGCACACTGAAGAACTGATGCTTTCTAATTGTGGTGCTGGAGAAGACTACTGAGAGTCCCTGGGACTGCAAGGAGACCAAGCCAGTCAATCCGAAAGGAAATCAACCCTGAATTATTCATTGGAAGGACTGATGCTGAAGCTGAAGCTCTAATACTTCAGCTGCCTGATGTGACAAGCCAACTCATTGGAAAAGACCCTGATGCTGGGAAAGAATGAGGGCAAGCGGAGAAGGGGGCAGCAGAGGATGAGATGGCTAGACAGCATCACCAACTCAACAGACATCAATTTGAGCAAACTCTGGGAGATAGTGGAGGACAGATGAGTCTGGCATGCTGTAGTCCATGGGTCACAAAGAGTCGGACACGACTTAGGGACTGAAAAACAACAAAGCAAGACAGTGAGCACAGGGTGGTCACTGCTCTTCTACAGACCATCCTATTGCCACTGCATGCCATCCAATAGTGCCATTTGATGAAGTTACTTCCTTCAGAACTTATTCTGCTTTATTGTTTGGGCTTTTCTTTTTTTTACTGTTAATTCTGTAGTAGCTGGATTTACAAGTTTCTTGCAACAGTAGAATTTGAATCCATTTTTACCTCAAAGACTGCCATTTGTAAGCAAATTGTCCTCTGTGGTTTGGTTACTTTTCTGAGGTAAGCAATATGATTTAAAAAAATGTGTTAATGGTAAGTATTACTTTTTCTTTTGTCCTGAAAAAAATCTATTGCTTTAACAGAGTGGCAGGTCACTGGACTTTACTTAAAAATGAAACAAAAACTCTGAAGGCTTTGTGCTTTTATGAAAAATTTTATAACAGAGAAGCAGTAGCATTAGGGTAAACAGACTGTGTTTCCTACACAATCTATATTCATATATTTACTTTTCAGTCAAAAGTTTCTTTTATTGAGGCCAGTATGAAATCATCAATATCAATAGTAAGTTCCCTTGCATTTTCTATGCTAGCGTTAGAGTTCTCCCAATTATGTTTACACTGATATTGAACTAGTTTCAACCGTCTATACTGATTTACAGTATTCTTAAATATTTATTTATTTATTTTTTTTGGATGTTTCTGATTATCTGTTAACTTTATTTACATATTTTAGAGTATTTTCCATTAGCATGGAAAACAATTGAAACTTTCTTTTTTTTTTTTAATGTCAATTAAAGTTTTTTCTTCAATTTTTACATTTATCTTTTAAAAAAGTATATCCACCACCCAATTTAACTTAGAAAGATGTTCTCTTTAGGTCCTTCCTCATCATGTCTTCTTCCTTCTCTCACAAGTAAATTTGGAATTTTGTACTTATTATCCCTTTGCTTTATTTGTATCCCAAACATTCTGTATCTATAAAAATATATTTTTTATTGTTCAGTCTATTTTTTTTTTTTTATAAAAATGGAATGATTATCAAGTGGTGACTTGCTTTTTTTGCCCGACATTACATTCTTTTTTTTTTTAGGGATTTCTGTGTGTTGATTTTATATCCTGCAACTTTACTATAGTCATTGATTATTTCTAGTAATTTTCTGGTGGAGTCTTTAGGGTTTTCTATGTAGAGGATCATGTCATCTGCAAATAGTGAGAGTTTTACTTCTTCTTTTCCAATTTGGATTCCTTTTATTTCTTTTTCTGCTCTGATTGCCGTGGCCAAAACTTCCAAAACTATGTTGAATAGTAATGGTGAAAGTGGGCACCCTTGTCTTGTTCCTGACTTTAGAGGAAATGCTTTCAATTTTTCACCATTGAGGATAATGTTTGCTGTGGGTTTGTCATATATAGCTTTTATTATGTTGAGGTACGTTCCTTCTATTCTTGCTTTCTGGAGAGTTTTTATCATAAATGGATGTTGAATTTTGTCAAAGGCTTTCTCTGCATCTATTGAGATAATCATATGGTTTTAATATGATAATAAATATTTAATTTAATTTTTTTATTTTTGGCTGAATTTGGCCTTTGTTATGGCACATGGGACTATGCCACACCAAGATCTTTCATTGCAGCATATGTACTTCTCTCTACCTGTGGTGTGTGGACTCCATAGTCTGTGGGCTTCGTAGTTGCAGCATGTGCAAACTTAATTCCCTGACCAGGGATCAAACCTGTGTTCTCTGCATTAGAAGGCAGATTCTTCACCAATGGACCACCAGGGAAGTCTCCTGATTTACAGTATTCATTTATAGTATTTTCATCATTATCTTTATGCTTCAATGAATCACATGTAAGCCATGAAAAATTCTGATGAACTAAGAATATAACTAAGCAAGAAAATATGAACGTAAATTTAACAGTAACACATGAATGACATGAAAGTACAGAAGCTGAAACCAACTGCTGCAGTCAACTGAGTATTTGTCAAGACTAAACAACCAATGCAATCCTTGTAATACACGAGGAATCTAATATATTGTAAAAGATATGACGAATGAAACAGGATTTGGAGGGATACTGCAATTTATCTTATATTTCAAAATATGAAATAAATGTGAACAAAACTGACTATGTTGCTTGTTCAAACTAGCTGCTTGTAATCCTTGATAGATAGCTGAGTACACCAGTAATCTGGGAAACACAGTGAAAAACATTGCCTTAGAGATTAGAACGATACCTGGCATGTAGCACGAACGTGAAGAATGACTACTATTATTACCTTATTTCTTAACTCTTCTACCTGCCTCTTAGCTTGCATTGGCAGTATGCAAGAGCCCTTCTGTGTGCTCCATGTCAAGCTGCCTACACAGCATGCCTAGCTCGCCCTGGATAGGTGCTCCTGAGGCTTCATCTACCTGACAGCTTCATAGACTTCTTGGAAATGCTGGGTGGTAAGTCCAAGGACCCTGTCTGTCTTGCTACAGCTGTGTTACTGGTGCCCTACATGTGGCGCATAGCAAAAGAATATGAAATGAATATATAAGCAAGATGACACAAAACATCATCTGCTGTGACTGGGGACTAACTATGTAGAAAAGTCACTGGATGAAGAACCCTTTCAAAGTATTTATGTACCCCAAAAAGGAGCATCTAAATATTTGGTTGGCCAACCCAATACATAAGACAAATATTAACAGACCTAAAGGAAGAAATAGATAGCAATATAATAATACACCACTTTATTAGTAGATATTTTTGTTAATGGTATTAATTTGGTTTTCTAAGTGTTTACTGAGCATCTATGAATGATACAGCTCCTCACTAGAGAAAGCATTAGTTTAAAGGGAGATCAGTGGCTTAGCTGGTAAAGCATCTGCCTGCAATGCAGGAGACCCGGGTTTGATCCCTGAGTCAGGAAGATCCCCTGGTGAAGGCAATGGCAACTCACTCCAGTACTCTTGCCTGATAAACTCCATGGACAGAGGAGCCTCAGGGGCTACACCCCATGGGGTCGCAAAGAGTCAGATACGACTGAGCAACTTTACTCCACTTTCACTTCACTTCACTAGAGCAAAGTACCTCTCTGTCCCCAGGACTGAGCCCAGTGCTGTATCTTTCATAGATGCTCAGTAAACACTTAGAAAACCAAATTAATACCATTAACAAAAATATCTATGAATAAAGCTATGAAGAGGTAGTTTTGTCAAAACAGAGGCTCATGTACTTTATACTTCCTGGTTAGAGACAGAACAATTAATGACATAAAAGGTTAGTTCATTCTGAGCCAATGAAGAATGAGTCATAAATATATAGGTTGTGCTTGGTTCTATTTAATAAAAGCTTTATAATATAGGCATTTCTGGTTGTACTAATACAATGGAATCATTGAAGTGATGAACATAAGTGAATCAAAGTTAAGTTTAAATAAATTCAGGCCTAGGAAGTCATCCTTCAAACCTGCTCACAAATTCCATTTTAACTGTATGCTTAAGTCTTATTTGAAACTTTTAAAGAAGTAAAGCCAAATTTACAATTACAAGAGACAGTGTTTCTTATCACTAACTCAGCAGATACCAAATTATGATCTATGCATAGTCCAAGAGAAGATTTTAAACTCAGAAAAGCTTTTCTTAGGAATTCTACTTATGACCTGAAAGATAACTTTCATGAAGATACTCTAAAAACAAGGAGAAACCCTTATCTCTTGCAGTTAAATTTCAATAAAAAATTTCAATTATATGGGGTCTTAGACATTTCCTGTAACCTTCATATTAAATTTTGTGCTCAGTATTAAAGGAATTAAAGTCAATTTCCTTACCAATGAATTACAAGGAACACAAATTAAGATGAAAGAATGAACTGGGAATATGCATGCAAATATTATACATTCATATTACTATACAACATAATCTGTAAATCTAGTACTAATGAGACTCAAGATTTAAATGGCTGAAGAATGCGTTTAGTGCATTATTGTCAATCAATGCCTCTATTCCAGGATAAATGTAATCTTGAATGGCAACACACCAATTATTACAAATTCCTAACTAAGTACAGTACTTCATAATTTCAAAATGTCAGTGTCAATTTATAAAGTAACAGATAAACATCTTTCTACCATATTTCCAATTACCTTTCCCTCAGAGTAAATAAAATACTATTAGGAAAAATTACAAACAAAATTTTTACAGCAACAAAAGGAACCTATTGAGTATTAAACTTCTAGTTACAGCACTCTGAACTTTCATATTTGTTAATGTGGATACATCAGGTTTTATACCACTGTAATTAAGTATTATTTTTTAAAGTCACATTATTTTACATAAGTTTAATTATTTATTTATTTAGTCATTTAACAAACATTTTTTAAGTACCTACTAGTGACTGAACTGAACTGAACTGAATGAACACTGTGAGAAGTTTGTTACTGTTTGGTTGCTAAGTGGAGTCCAACTCTTTTGTGACCCCCATGGACTATACAGCCCACCAGGTTCCTCTGTGGGATTTACCACAGAGGAAATGGGAATTTCCCAGGCAAGAATACAGGAATGGGTTGCCATTTCCTTCTCCAGGGGATGTTCCAGGCTCAGGGATCAAAGCCATGTATCCTGTACTGGCATGTAGGTTCTTTTACCACTGAGTCACCACGGAAGCCCAAACTGTTACAAGACAGAGTTACAATATGAATATGATATAACCCTTGCTTTTAAACTCAAGTCTAACAGAAGACAGAGACAAACAAATAAAGTTAAATACAATATTAAAGGTTATACTGAAATTGTTTACATGTTTCCCATTTGTAATAGCCAAAGGGTATTGTACTGAAAACACTCATTATACCTGGAAACTTTATATTATTGCTCAAAAATCAAACTCTCCTTTATTTGTTCTATGTAACTCTTTCTTTAAAAATTAAAAACAAAGAAAAAATTAAAAAGAATAATTTGATAGATATATGAATTAACAGATGATAATATGTGTTTCATATTTTACCTTTAGATTGCTTTCTAAATCCAGAAATTTCTTGACTGATAAAGCACTAATAATTACTTGAGATTAACATAGATCCTACTCGCTGTGTTGACCTTGGGTAAATTAACCTTTTTGATTCTCAGTTTTCTCATCTGAAAACTAGAGATGACAGTACCAATCTGTGTTGGATTATGTTCCATTTGCCCATTCAGTTTCTGACGGCTCAGATGCTAAAGAATGTGCCTACAGTTCAGGAGACTCAGGTTCAATCCTTGGGTCGGAAAGATCCCCTGGAGAAAAGAATGGCAACCCACTCCAGTATTCTTGCCTGGAGAATTCCATGAACAGAGGAGCCTGATGGACTACAGTTCATGGGGTCGCAAAAAGTTGGACAAGACTGAGCAACTAACACTTTCACTTTCCTTTCACCCATGCTCTACCTGAGCTTCCCTGATAGCTCAGTTGGTAAAGAATCTCCCTGCAGTGCAGGAGACCCTGGTCAACTCCTGGGTCGGGAAGATCCACTGGAGAAGAGATAGGCTACCCACTCAAGTATTCTTGGGATTCCCCTTGTGGTTCAGCTGGTAAAAAAATCCAACTGTAATGCGGGAGATCCGGGTTTGATCCCTCAGTTGGGAAGATCTCCTGGAGAAAGGAAAGGCTACCCACTCCAGTATTCTGGCCTAGAGAATTACCTGGACTGTATAGTTCATGGGGTCACAAACAGTCAGACACGTCTGAGCGACTTTCACTTTCACTTTTCACTTTCATGCTCTACCTAGCTTTTTGCCCAGGGAGGTTCTCTTGCCTGCCTTTCAGTTGCTAGTTGGGTTAGGTCAATAGAAGGTACTAGCAGGAGACCATAAGTATAAAAGGGAAGGGAAGCTATTCCTTAGTTTCTTCCTTATCAGCTCAAAAGGGCTGGCCCTGAAAGAAGCAAATTTCTCCACACACTACCCTTTCCTAGGCCTTCAGGCCTAAAGGTGGTAATGGCTCCCTTTAGCCCTAGAGTATACTATCCATTGATGACTCCTATAAAGTCTGCCCATATCTATATAAATAGTTGCCTTATTAAACTCTTCTCAATAATCTAGTTTGAAAGCATCACCTGTTCCAGCCAGAACTCTGAATTATACGCAACCCTGTGGGATTGTGTTAAGAATCATGAGATGATAAATGAAACGTGCTTTGAATAGTGCCAAGTATTAATACATTATCTTGGTCATGAAGATCTTTTTTGTACAGTTCTTCGGTGTATTCTTGCCACCTCTTCTTAATATCTTCTGCTTCTGTTAGGTCCATACCATTTCTGTCCTTTATCAAGCCCATCTTTGCATGAAATGTTCCTTTGGTATCTCTGATTTTCTTGAAGAGATCTCTAGTCTTTCCCATTCTGTTGTTTTCCTCTACTTCTTTGCATTGATCGCTGAGGAAGGCTTTCTTATCTCTCCTTGCTATTCTTTGGAACTCTGCATTCAGACGCTTATATCTTTCCTTTTCTCCTTTGCTTTTTGCTTCTCTTCTTTTCACAGCCTCCCCAGAAAGCCATTTTGCTTTTTTGCATTTCTTTTCCCTGGGGATGGTCTTGATCGCTGTCTCCTATACAATGTCACAAACCTCCGTCCATAGTTCATCAGGCACTCTATCTATCAGATCTAGGCCCTTAAATCTATTTCTCACTTCCACTGTATAATCATAAGGAATTTGATTTAGGTCATACCTGAATGGTCTAATGGTTTTCCCTACTTTCTTCAATTTCAGTCTGAATTTGGCAATAAGGAGTTCATGATCTGAGCCAAAGGTAGCTCCCGGTCTTGTTTTTGCTGACTGTATAGAGCTTCTCCATCTTTGGCTGCAAAGAACATAATCAATCTGATTTCGGTGTTGACCATCTGGTGATGTCCATATGTAGAGTCTTCTCTTGTGTTGCTGGAAGAGTGTTTGCTATGACCAGTGCATTCTCTTGGCAAAACTCTATTAGCCTTTGCCCTACTTCATTCCGTATTCCAAGGCCAAATTTGCCTGTTACCACAGGTGTTTCTTGACTTTCTACTTTTGCATTCCAGTCTCCTATAATGAAAAAGACATCTTTTTTGGGTGTTAGTTCTAAAAGGTCTTGTAGGTCTTCATAGAACCATTCAACTTCAGCTTCTTCAGCGTTATTGGTTGGGGCATAGGCTTGGATTACTGTGATATTGAATGGTTTGCCTTGGAAATGAACAGAGATCATTCTGTCATTTTTGAGACTGCATCCAAGTACTGCATTTTGGAAGCAGAAGATATTAAGAAGAGGTGGCAAGAATACACAGAGGAACTGTACAAAAAAGATCTTCATGACCGAGATAATCACAATGGTGTCATCACTCACCTAGAGCCAGACATCCTGGAATGTGAAGTCAACTGGGCCTTAGAAAGCATCACTACGGGGAATCCCCTGGTGGTCCAGTGGTTAAGACTGTGCTTCCACTGCAGGGGGTGTGAGTTTGATCCCTGGTTGGGGAACTAATATCCCACATGCCAAGCAGTGCAGCCAAAAATAAACAAAAAAAACTTTAAAAAAAAAAAAGAAAAGAAAGCATCACTACGAACAAAGCTAGTGGAATTCCAGTTGAGCTCTTTCAAATCCTAAAGGATGATGCTGTGAAAGTGCTGCACTCATATGCCAGCAAATTTGGAAAACTCAGCAGTGGCCACAGGACTGGAAAAGGTCAGTTTTCATTCCAATCCCAAAGAAAGGCAATGCCAAAGAATGCTCAAACTACCACACAATTGCACTCGTCTCACACGCTAGTAAAGTAATGCTCAAAATTCTCCAAGCCAGGCTTCAGCAATATGTGAACTGTGAACTTCCAGATGTTCAAGCTGGTTTTAGAAAAGGCAGAGGAACCAGAGATCAAATTGCCAACATCCACTGGATTATGGAAAAAGCAAGAGAGTTCGAGAAAAACATCTATTTCTGCTTTATTGACTATGTCAAAGCCTTTGACTGTGTAGATCACAATAAACTGTGGAAAATTCTTCAAGAGATGGGAATACCAGACCACCTGACCTGCCTCTTGAGAAACCTATATGCAGGTCAGGAAGCAACAGTTAGAACTGGACATGGAACAACAGACTGGTTCCAAATAGGAAAAGGAGTATGTCAAGGCTGTATATTGTTACCCTGCTTATTTAACTACTATGCAGAGTACATCATGAGACATGCTGGGCTGGAAGAAGCACAAGCTGGAATCAAGAATGCCGGGAGAAATATCAATCACCTCAGATATGCAGATGATACTACTCTTATGGCAGCAAGTGAAGAGGAACTAAAAAGCCTCTTGATGAAAGTGAAAGAGGAGAGTGAAAAAGTTGGCTTAAAACTCAACATTCAGAAAACTAAGATCATGGCATCCGGTCCCATCACTTCATGGGAAATAGATGGGGAAACAGTGGAAACAGTGTCAGACTTTATTTTTCTGGGCTCCAAAATCACTGCAGATGGTGAGTGCAGCCATGAAATTCAAAGACACTTACTGCTTGGAAGGAAAGTTGTGACCAACCTAGACAGCATATTCAAAAGCAAAGATATTACTTTGCCAACAAAGGTCCGTCTAGTCAAGGCTCTGGTTTTTCCAGTGGTCATGTATGGATGTAAGGGTTGGACTATAAAGAAAGCTGAGCACCAAAGAATTGATGCTTTTGAACTGTGGTGTTGGAGAAGACTCTTGAGAGTCCCTTGGACTGCAAGGAGATCCAACCAGTCCATCCTAAAGGAGATCAGTCCTGGGTGTTCATTGGAAGGACTGATGTTGAAGCTGAAACTCCAATACTTTGGCCACCTGATGCGAAGAGCTGACTCATTTGAAAAGACCCTGATGCTGGGAGGGATTGGGGGCAGGAGGACAAGGGGACGACAGAGGATGAGATGGCTGGGTGGCATCACCGACTCTATGCACATGAGTTTAAGTAAACTCCAGGAGTTGGTGATGGACAGGGAGGCCTGGCATGCTGCGATTCATGGGGTCGCAAACAGTTGGACAAGACTGAGCAACTGAACTGATTAATACATTATAAATATTCAGTATATGTTTACTATTATACTGTCAATATTGCTGTCATTATTATTCTATTATATTTGAGGTTCCATGCCCATGTCATCTATGCCATCTAAATGTTTGAGAGACACAAAATTCAGAATTCTGGTGATCTTTTTCACTAATTCTCACAGTGATTCAAAAATATGTTCAAATGTAAAATGTGTTTATTGGTAATCAATCTCAAAAAGAGTAAGAGGACCTTAAAAGGGAGTGAAATACTCATATAATAGTACTGGACTATATAGTTTCTCCTGTAAACATGCTTCAGAATTCGTTTCCTGTAAATTGCAAATCTAGCAAAGAATAACTTCATAAAGTTAAACAAATTGTTGGGTCTTTGGGTCCTGAAAAGACTGGACTGAAAGGTAAATTCAGTGGCATAAAAATCCTCAGTTCATGTAGAAATGCATCTTCATCAATGCCTTATCAATCATGACATAGGCAAACATCACCATTTGACAAATTATCTCATCAAAATTCTATTAAATGTCCACTTAACCTTTCACCTTACCTCATCCTTTATATCTTCCTGTTGTTGGGCTGTGAAGATCTCCATTGCAGCCATGAGTCTCATCATTAACTCATCCACTGTTGTGTTACCTAGCAACATACCGAGATTGCCAAACTTTACATCAAGGTTAGAAAATGGGAAGTTGCTCTAGAATTAATCAGTAAGGAATAACTACAGCCTAAAAAATTATAGACTAGCATGCCAATAAAGACTTTTATGCTTGCATTGAAAAGTTTATTTTTAATAAGAAAGAAAGGCAGTACACTGGCAGTTGAAATTTCAGAATACTTAGATTTGTGAGAACAGTCTCTTTATAAAGATTTTTGGCACTATTTAGAATATCCAACTCACAAGGAAAAAAGTATCTTTCAAAGTAGGAAAACATATGTACTTAACAACACTGGCGACAACTACCATTTGTTTGTAAGCCAGTGATTAGGTTAAATGATTAGGTTTATATATATAAAATCTCATTTAATCTGTATAACAATTCTATAAAGGCTCATTATGATTTTGATAGTAAACAGAAGGAAAATGAGGCTTACAGAGCTCAAGTAACCTGACTAAACAAGGTCAAGTTGGTTAAGTTACAGGACCAGGATTTGAAACCATATGAGTCTGACTCAAAAGCCTGTCTTCTTTGCCACTTTAGCACACTGTTTACTTAGAATTATCTCCTACTAAAATTTCTTTAGTGAAACAATTAGTAATTCAATTTCTGGGAACAAAAATTTTTTCCCCTAAATGGTATTTTTCCCTTTTAGCTGCAAATATTTCCCTTCAAATAACTATGCTATATAATCTTTATGGACAGGATATTTAAAATGTTTGATTCTTTTGAATGCTATTTTATTCCCAGTCCATAACAAACATATAGCACATATATGCCATTTTTTGCATGCATTGAGTCTTGCTATTTGCTTTGGATACATCTACAAGAGAGAAAGTCATGAAGATCCATAAAGATATAGCAATTTTTCTCTTCTTTCAAACCAACAGGCAAAAAAGCCTGTCTTTCTCCAAGGCCTCAAAAGGTGTCTTCTAGTCCCTTAATGGAATGGCCACCAATGAGACAACACATAACAAGCATCCTTGCTTGTATTCTTCCAGAGTACCATCTGCCTAACATGATCCTTCAATGGTCCTTTCCCAGTTTTCCTTATGATCACTGGCAACATGGGGTTAGGGGGAAGTTTTGGTCTCTAGTCAAAGAAATACTCTAATCTGGTCACACTCTCTCCATAAATCAGCTAAAGAACAAATATTATCTTGGAAGTAGATATTATTCTAAAACCTACCAAGAAGTAGAATTGGTTTTAGAGTCAGAGTTCTAACCCTAGTTCTACTTCTTACATGATCTAGTACCTAGAAACTGCCTAGCACATGACAAGGGCTTAATAAATACTCACTTAGTAAACAAGTGAATATGAAAAGAGGGCGTGACTATAGCTCTGAAACAATCAATTTTCTTATCTGCAAAATGAAGATAACACTACCTCTGTAGGGTTCTTAGAAGAATTAGAGATAATATAAAGTGCCTGGTACCAAGGACACACAGCATCACTGTGTGTGACAGATACAATAAACAGTAAAAGTTTAATAAGAGTAACTTCAATGTAGATTTCCATACTGGGCAAATCTTTGGGTTTCCATTTCTTATTTGTAAACTATAGTGACTAAGAGAGCATGGGGCATGAATACTTTGTAAAGGTACTAGAATCATCATTGGGGAAATATTATAATTTTATTGTTGTTGTTGTTCAGTTATGCCCGACTCTATGCGACCCTGTGGACTGCAGCATGTCAGGCTTTCCTGTCCTTCACCATCTCCCTGAGCTTGCTCAAATTCATCCATTGAGTCAATGTCATCCAACCATCTTGTCCTCTGTTGGCCCCTGAATAGGTGACTACATCATGGCCATTAATTTTTAGGCTTAAAGCTACTGCTTATCAACTATGCTTTGACCCTGATTTACAGATTCATTGCCAAACTGTACTTGAAGGTACTTTATACCTAAGCCCTTAATGATCCAAGATGCAGAAAAGTATCAGTTAATGCATTTCAGGGACAATTTATTTGTTATAGTTTATTGCAAAAGAATTTCTTTATATACTTAAAAACTGTTGAGATCCCTGAAGAATTTTTGTTTATGTGGATATGGTTACCAACATCCACTGTGTTGGAAATGAAAACTGAAATATCTAAAATAGTTATCCATCCATTTAAAAGTAACAATAATAAACCCATAATTTGCTAATATAAACATCATGTTTTATGAAAAATGACTATATGTTCCAAAAAGAAAAATTTACTGAGAAGAATGTCATTATTTTAACATTTTTGCAAATTTCTCTAATGTTATACTTAATAGAACACAATTAGATTCTCATATTTATATCTACATTAAACTAGTTATAATGTGTCATCTTGGTTGAAATTTATGAAGCAATTGTGGCCTCACAGAGATACGTAGTTGGAAAAGGGACAAGTATTTTAATAGGTAATTACATATTTTTTATTTAATACTCCCAAACTGACAGGTGGGATTTTTTTTAAGATTAGGTATGTGAGGAACCGGAAACTGTATCAGTGAACTTACTGTACTGTGTTACATTAAAATCCACTGGTCTATTTTGCCCTTTGAATAGGTCTGTTACTCATACATGAGTTTATAACATTACACACTGGTCATCTGGAAAATATTGGTTCACTGAGTAATCCATTTCTTTTGAATGCTGACACAGCTAATTTTATGATATAAAAAAAAAATTACATTTATTAGTACCACCACTTGTGTCACAAGGAAAGTATTTAAGCTGTCAGTCTTAAATGGTGGAGGAAATTCTAACTTTTTGCTCAAAAAACCAAATTTCTATCACTGGCAACAAATGTTATTTGTTCTAAAGCTTGCAGTAACAGGCTGGCATTTTGTTCATTTTAGAGAAATGTCTTCCCAACTGTGTCACATAAACTATAAAAAGGTTTAATATTTAATAAAATGATTTTTTTTAAATGTACATACATGGAGGTGGAAAATATCAGTACAGTTCTGGGTCATGGCCCTGATTTGTGCCAGCAATTTTAAACAGAACTGATTTTGTGCCATCAGTGCAAATGTCAACACAGTAAAAAACGCAAAAAAAAAAAAGTCTATTACTATTATGAAAACATTTTTGACCTTGTAGATGCCCTTAAAGGGTCTAGGGGACCTTTAGGGTCCATGGGCCATCTTTGAGAACCACTGGCTATTGTAACATTGCCCCTGACAGGAAAACTGAAATGAAACATTATCTATTTAATCTATATAATGTGTCCCCCAGCAGGTCTTCTTTAACACTGTTTACGAAAGTGAAAGCTCTAGTTATAGAGAAAACAAAATACTGGAGGTTTTGCTTTATTTGAGTTTGAAAGGCACTAGAAGTTACACCCCTTCCTCATTGCATTATCCACTATCAAACTTTTAGCTTAAATAGGGGCAGAAATTAAGTATTTCAGACACCTTGGAGCACTTGAAACATTGTTTTCCCTGTGGCATAGAAAAAATAAACTATTTTCAATTTAAGCTTTGCCACGAATAAGGTAATTTTTTATTCTAATCTTTAGGGTATGTTAGTAACATAAAAAAAAACACTCATTTTTTTGGTAAAGAATGTGCACTGTGATTAAATTGACAGGCATCCTATGGCTTCGCACCTCAAGGTTGCATTCTAGACAAAGATTCACACAAATAAGGAAAAACAACTGCCACTGTGAACTATTCAATTCACAATACTCAGTCACAAGTTTTTCCAGATAACTAAACATAAGGATTTCCTTCAACCAATCAAAATCACAGCAAGAAATATACATATGTATACACAGACACACACACACACATATGACATCATCTTTGATGACTGATAATGACTTAATTTCTACTTTAGAAAACTTAGCAATTTTGAATAGTTAACATGATTAACCTATATCCCAAGGGCTGTGCAGTTTTATTAAGGTGTTTCTATTGGATTTTTATGTAGCATATTTCATATTTCATAGCACCTGTACTTTTTGAAGATATTCTTCTTCAGGATGTTCTATATTTCAAAATGCAAAGATATTCACCAATACAGAGAATAACTTTCAGCTATGATACTAAATATTATAAGGTTATCACATAAATAAGGAGACACTCTACTCCTCTTTTGAATGTACTTTACCTTGTATCACATTTAACACTTCATTAGATGATCGCTTTCCCATAATAATCAGAAAAAGTGGAAACTGATCTGTTTTTTGAGTCCGAATGGTTTGGGCAACAACACTGCCAAAGTGTCTATTGCACATTGTCAGAAATCTAAAATGAGACAAAATCCAAAGTTAGCTTCATTTCAGAATTTAAGAAATTTACTACTACCCAAAGAAAAAATTCAATCTTATTATAATTATTACAACTGAAAAAATTCAGTTATATTAAATTAGTCTGCTTGATATCAATATGTAAAATCTTACTATATTAAGTTTTCAACTACATCATAAATGGAATAGAAATGATTATCAGACATCAACATCAGAAATGATTATCAGAAGACAGAAAATCAGGCAGTACACCTAAGTGCTGAGTAGGACTGACAGCATAGGATTCTTAGTTTTAAATATTACAAGCTGTGTTATTCTAAACCATCAGAAAAAACAAACAAAAAGAACTTTATGAGGAAAGAATTTCTTCAAGAGGACAAATACTGGGTGGTAAAAGTTAAATTGACGAGCTGCATCCTAGTCTAAACAGGATCCAGCAACATTTTTGCAGGTCCTTAGAATAAAGAATTGTACTTTAGAATTGTGTTTTCTCCAGTAGTAGCAGGTCTTCTAGTTTCATACTTAGTATGGGATAAAAATAATAATTCTAAGCTTTTGACCAAAAAAAGCTCAGAGATATTAGCATACTGAAGTCTAGCATTAGTATTCTTAACACGATCTGGAATAAATGAAAAAACTGATAAAGCTTTTCTCTTCTATTAGAGGACTGTTTGAAATTAGCATTTCTTTCAAGAGAAAAGGGTAGCTTATGATATGTTTTCAGATCTGATGGTAAAAAGTAAATGTCATAATAATAATGAATTATGAAAGACCAAATGCAAATATAGAATGCTTTAATAAGATCCAATTTAATAAAGTCTGTAAAAATAATGGACTTTTAATAACACAGGTCACAAAAGGCAAAACAGTGGAAATTCTGGGGACTAGCCACTGGTACTGGCTTATTAATTCTTAATTATGTTCATGAAAGGCAACTTAAATCGTGTATTTTCTCATGCCTTATGATAATATTTTAGGTAACAACTCCTCTGAAATGTATGTTCCAGCTGATGAGCAAAGTCCTGTCGTCACATGCATTAGAAAGTAAATCTATTTGAAAAGACAAACGGCATTAAAATGTCATGTGCTCAGATTCATTTGATATCCAAATTCAAAACAGAATCAAACCACTTAATTTTTAAAACCAATATATTTCTTGTGTATAGAAATTTATCCCAGAAATTTAGGCTGAATCCTCCACAAAAACCTATGCTGTGACCACACACAGGGCCACGAGAACTGTGGGCAAGAGTGTCAAGACAAGTTAGCACCACTGCAGTAAGTTCATTGGGAGTTAGGTTCATACACACGTTTAGAGCAGCAATAACCAGATCTCATGGCAATCTGAAATGACAAGGCCTTAAAAAACCCACTGTTGACCATGAAATATCAGTGCCCCCATGAAAATTCAGATCTTCACATTTCACAACTATTATGAGATAAAAGGTGCTGATGCAGCCTAAGCCTCTATACCAAAATTCGCACACATACAGCTTTAATTCATCAGTGAAGATGTGTAGATCAGGAGACTAGAAAGTTAGATCTCATTTTCCTTTCTGCTTACTACTAAAATATTTCAAAGTCAATCTTGACCCTCATCTGATCATTGACAACCTCTGAAATTAAAGATGTCAAAAAACAGTTGGAATGCTGTTTCCTACAAAAGGGAGAAAATAAGTCCTTGTTGCTTTCACACCAATGGATTAAGCGGATATCACACAGTAGATGCCCATCACAGCATTAGCCTCATGAGTGATATTAAATACTAGCTAAAGAGGAGACCTGCAAAAAGTGAAGGAAGAAAAGAAGCCAGGAAGGAAGGAAGAAAAGGGAGGCAGGCAGGCAGGTTAGCTTAGTAGTTTTAGGAATTCGATTTCAAGACAATTTTGCCTGGAAATTGTGTATATCCCAAATCCTCTTTTTGTGAAAATGAGCTAGATGGGAAAATAATTATGAAAATATAGGTATTTAATTGGGTTTAAATTTACAACATAAATTTCAAAACTATATAAAACATTCAAGGGAGGTACCGACTTCAAGGTCACATTAACCATTAAACCATTCAATTACTACAAAACAACAAGGTGATCAGTTTTCTACCAGGTATTAGCAAATCATTCCAATCATTTCTCAGCAGGTGAGAAATATTAAGGGATCACACAGCCAGTTGATGCTTTCCAATGGCCTTAACTAGCAATTTGTTGTAATCAGAGAAAATTTGTTAAAACTTTAATTAATCTGATTAATCTTCCTAAGATCTGAATTAAGCAGATCTTAATTAAGAATTCAGATCTTAGCTCCTAAGATCTTCCTAAGATTTGAAATTTTCAAATTGCAATCATCAAGAGCCCATAGTGCCAATGGACAGCCCCCAATGAAAAAATTCCTACTTGCCAGTTCCTTCCTTTACAATTTACAAGAACTTCACAATGCAAATATCAAATCTTTCTTATGGGTGGGAGGCCCTGCTTCTTCTTCTCAAGATCATTCACAACACAAAGTTACCATTCACATCACAGTACTGGCAGCAGAAATCTAGTTCAAAACCTTACAGCAAAATCAGACATGGGAAAAACCAGTGGTTTTAAGAGAATAAATGCAGTTCTCTCATAATTGTGGTATTTTCTTCCTCTGAAAATACAAAAGTGTGCCAGTGCATCTAGAGGCGGCAGCAAACTTGTCTAACTACCAATGGTGCTCATCAGAGTCAGCTGCCAAGAAGAGATAAATGATTTCCACAGCAATTGAATTGCTGCAATCTCAAACACCAAAGGGGGAAGCAATGGTAACCATTCTGTGGCAAGAAGAAATGATTTTGTTTTTTGATTGTAAAATATTTTAATAAATCAAACAACCTATGCATCATAGACTGACTTGAGGAATGGGAATAACAAACTGCAAAATCAACCCCCCAAAGCCAAAGGCTAAAGTAACAAACTTGAAAAGACAAAGAATGCTCTTATTAAGGGGGTAAAATGAGGGAAAGAGGAAAAGAAGGACAGGCTGAGAAAATGAATGAAGTAAAATGGTTAATAACAAGTCAGAATTAATAAAGCAACTCACTGTTCCCTGGGGCATGGGTTGGTAGGTAGTGGTGGAGGTGGTGGGGATAGGGAGTGGGAAGCCTCAAACTCTGGCCTTGGTAAAGAAAATTAAAGTGTTAGTTGCTCAGTTGTGTCTGACTCTTTGTGACCCCATAGACTGTAGCCCACCAGGCTCCTCTGTCCAGGCAAGAATACTGGAGTGGGTTGCCATTTCCTTCTCCAGGGGATCTTCCCCACCTGGGGACTGAACCCAGGTCTCCTGAATTGCAGGCAGATTCTTTACCATCTGAGCCACTGGGGATGCCCAAGAAAATATAATTAGAAGCTATATTCACCAATTCTTGCTATTAGAAGTCTAAAACTGGAAAGATAAGAGGAAGTGGTTTTAATCTAAAGTTTGAGGAGAAAAATAAATAGAACATCTGATGGCTAGCATATATTAATCATTAGTAAAATTTTCAGCCTCTGAAGCAGAGATCTTTTCTATCCTGTTAATGGAAACCAGGATTACTAATAAATCAGATATGAGAAAAAGTAATCTCATTTTAATTCAAAACATGATATAGTTTAGTTTCTTTCAATCACACCCATAATTACATAAGTAATCAACTTCAAATCGTATTTCAACAAAAAGTATATACTAAAAGAAACACAGCAATTTAGGGACAGGGTGATGAAATTCTACATCTACTGTCTACCTACTGTATATCAGGTAATGTAAAGAGGCATATTTGCTAAAAAAACAAAACAAAACAAAAAAAACCTGTTAAAAACTGTGTGTGAGGCTTCCTGATTATTACATTTCAATGTGACATCTATAAGTTTAAAGAAGCCTTGTATATAAAGTGGAAATAACACAACTTTAAAACACTTAACATTCTTATACAGAAAGCACTCAGAACTGTGCGTAGAACATGGTAGACAGTTAAAATTGGTGGCTATTTGATCATTATTAAATGCATAATTATATTTAAAATTTTTATCATTTTTTCCATGATTAAAATGATAACATACCTATGGGCCAACACTAAAAGATTTTTTTGTGTATTAAGACACAGCATCAAAGAATTGTTGACGAAGCAAATACAATCACTGGTATTACTCTCATTCAGAGCACAAAAGGGCAGGTATTGATATTTGGGAAATAAGGAAGTACAATTATAAATGCTATAGTTGTGTAGTACCATAAAACTTTACACACTTAAAAGGGAATATGAAATTAAATAATCTGGAGTAAGAAATGGCCACCCGCTCCAGTTGCCTTGAAAATTTTATGGACAGAGGAGCCTGGCGGGCTACAGTCCATGGAGTCGCAGAGTCATACTTGACTGACAGTGTTCACGCATGCTCGTGTGCATGCGCCTGTGCAAGCACATGCACGCACGCACACACACAATGTTAACTAATTTGAAACCAAGAAGAATCAGCATCAAAATTTCTGGCTGCTTACCCTTGAACTATTAAACACATTAAATGTCTTTCTGATAATGTGTGAATCATATTTCCAAAACGAAAGGTTATCGAGTAGAAGAAATTCACATTCAATAGTAATATAGGACTTTCCCAGTATGGGTTGCTGAGTGGTTTTTTTTTGGTTTGTTTGTTTTTTATATTACATCTTTTGAAATCACTTTGATTTAAGGAGGCTCTTCTTTTAAAGCAAGCCAAACCTGGTTTTTGCTATAGTAGTAAGCCTCATTAGTTATACATATTCATTCATGCGTTCAGGATTTGTTAAAAAACATGTGTACAGCTCAGTAGAAAAACCAGAACACAAAATACATAGAAAGGACCTTAGAGATCATCTACTGTCTAACCAACACAGAATTCTCCCTTCTTCCTTTTTTGCCCTTAATAGGGAAGTTAAAGCCAAGGGCCTATAACATGTAAAGTGAGACCTAACAATGTTGCTAGCATTGTCAAGCATACCAAAAACAGCTAAAGACTACTGTCTCCTACCACGAAATCATTTCTCCAAGCCTGCATGCCTATCCATTGTGCAGCTCAGTTCTGGATATGATCTTCAGCACCACTGGCATATGTGCCTTTGTCCTCTAAGGGTGGCTTTGAGGTTTTGAAATAGTTCTAAGTCTTTGGGTCAAAATAAGTTAGGTAAACAAGCTGAGAGACACTGACTATAAAGGCAGTGGTTTTCAAGCTTTAAAGGCCTAGGAATCACCTGTGAAATTTATTCAAAAGGCAAATTCCTCAGTCCCATGGCTGAGAGATTCTGATTTAACAGATCTGTGGTAAGGCCCAGGAAACTGTCTTTTTAAAAAGCTCCCAACTGTCTCCCTCCAAGGTGTTTCTGATTCAAGTGTTTTGTGGGCACACTTTGAGAAACTCTGCTTTTAGGAGGCAGGACTTCTTTCTTTGAGAGCCTTTAAGCTTTCTCTGAAGGCATCTCTTAAAGAAGTGTCCCCTAAATGTTTTGGGCAATGGCATATTCACTGGACCTAGTGTCTACTCTCCTGAGGTGATGACACTGAAGATAATTCCCACTTCCTTCATCTGTATAGGTGAGGTGTAATATGATGTGAGACAAAACTAAAATCTGTGAGCTCCAGGTGATGGAGGAAAAACAAGGCAGGGAAGAGGTGTTGCAATATTACATAGAGAAGTCAACTTAAAAGTTGATACTTAATCAAAGATTCAAAAGAGGTAAAGGATGAAGTGGAACACATACTTCTGGGAAGAGAATTCCAGGCAGAGAAAATAGCAAACACAAAGACCTTAAATCTGGAAAGCATCTAGCATATTTGAAAGGTGAGTATAGCTGAAGCAGAGTGAAGCATAAAATAAAAAACTGATAATTTTGAGTTTTCACATGGTTGGAAGAAAACCATAGCTAGGCCAAAAAATAAATTATGAACTGGAAAAAAGTTCTGAATTTGAAACCACAGAAAAAGGGCTAACTTCCCTAATGTATAAAGAACCCTTAATAACTGGGAAAAAACCAACAAAGAATATCTGTCTGCTTCCAGAAACAGAAACAGTAATGGCTCATAAACATGTGAAAAGATACTAAAAATAATTCCTAATGACTTCAGTTCATTTCAGTAGCTCAGTTGTGTCCGACTCTTTGCAACCCCATGAACCGCAGCGTGCCAGGCCTCCCTGTCCATCACCAACTCCCAAGAGTCTACCCAAACTCATGTCCATTGAGTTGGTGATGCCATCTAACCATCTCACCTTCTATTGTCCCCTTCTCCTCCTGCCCTCAATCTTTCCCAACATCAGGGTCTTTTCAAATAAGTTAGCTCTTTGCATCAGGTGGCCAAAGTATTGGAGTTTCAACTTCAACATCAGTACTACCAATGAACACCCAGGACTGATTTCCTTTAGGATGGACTGGTTGGATCTCCTTGCAGTCCAAGGGATTCTCAAGAGTCTTCTCCAACAACACAGTTCAAAAGCATCCATTCTTTGGTGCTCAGCTTTCTTCACAGTCCAACTTTCACATCCATACATGACCACTGGAAAAACCATAGCCTTGACTAGACAGACCTTTGTTGGCAAACTAATGTCTCTGCTTTTTAATATGCTGTCTAGGTTGGTCGTAACTTTCCTTCCAAGGAGTAAGCATCTTAATTTCATGACTGCAATCACCATCTGCAGTGATTTTGAAGCCCCAAAAAATAAAGTCAGCCACTGTTTCCCCATCTGTTTGCCATGAAGTGATGGGACCGGATACCATGATGAGTTAGCTCCTAATTAAAACTATACTAAAACCATTTTTTAATCTGTCAGATTAGCAAACACAAAATAAAATTTGGTAATACCTTGCACTGGCCAGGTTATAGGGAAACAGGCACTACTGCTTGCTGTTAGTAGGAGTGAAATTGGTACCCACTCTCTTGTGGGAAATTTGCCAGTGTCTATTAAAATTAAATATACTAACTCTTAACCCAGTACTCCTAAAACTGGGAATTTATTCTATAGATATATTTTCCAGATGGAAATATATGTGCATAGTTATTTACTGTAAGCTTGTAATAGAAAAATATTGGACATGACCCAAATGACAACCAATAGGATCTGGTTAAATAAATTATAGATATTACGGAATTAAAAGGAATACTATGTAGTCATAAAATAGAAAGGATTCTTTATGAACTGATATGAAGTTTCTTTTAAGATATGATGTTAGTGGGAAAAGGAAGGTGTTAAATACTGTTTACCATTTGTGTAAAGTGGGAAAATGATGATATATTAGCTTATTTATGTATAAAATAATCTCTGGATGGATAAATAGGAAACTTAACACATTACTCCTGGAAAAGATAACTTAGAAACAAGGATAAGGAGGAGACTTTTCATTATGTACCCTTCTACAACTTTGAGTTTTGATTAATATGAAGGTATTACCCAGTCAATAAAGAATTTGAACCTAAGACAGTAACTCTCTTATAAAAACAAAGCAAAATTGCACACAATACCCAAATTTACCACAATGTTAATCACATTTGTCTATTTCTTATCAGTCTTTTGCACAAGTACATCTTTTTCTTTTTGTGGTAATCAGTGTTTAGTTGGATACAGTCCTTTTGCCACCTATACAAAAGTAATGAACCAGCAAGTTAGATGGCTGAATAACATTCCATTGAGTAGACGTAACGTCACCATATTCATAACTATTCACCTACAGCTAGATTTTTCTTTTTAGTTTTTTTTTTTATCAGTATAAATAATACTGGGAAAATTCTTAAAGTATTTTTAAGGGAAAAGTCTGTGAAGTGGAATTACAGGGTAAAAAAGTATAGAGTCATTTAATGACTGGTGATAAATACTGTCAAATTGTTTGCTAAAAGAATAGTATAATGTCTCTCTGTACAAATGCAAATACTGAATGCGTGCGTGTTAAAGAACACAGCCAAACTAAAGGTGAATTTAAGAAACCACAAGATGAAACTTGGTGAAAATTTAATCTGAAAAGCAGCTTTCACCTGTCTTTGGTTTAAGACTAACCAGTAACAGTAAACTGCTAAATCGTCTCAATAGACTTGGGGCTGGTGCACTGGGATGACCCAGAGGGATGGTATGGGGAGGGAGGTGGGAGGGGGGTTCAGCAGTGGGAACATGTGTACACCCATGGCGGATTCATGTTGATGTATGGCAAAACTAATACAATATTGTAAAGTAAAAGAAAAAAAAAAAAAAGATTAGTAGTCAGAGTTTAAAAAAAACACACAAGTATCTCCTTGCTGTCATCCATAAATTATTCAAATGGAAATGCTTTGAAACACTGACAGTTTAATGACAGGGCTGTAACTAATCTACAGGGACCAATTTATACTAATTTTTTGGAGGGACAATAATCAGGTAACTGGCTATCTTCTCACCATGAGTAAGAATATTACTCAAAAACATTTAAGTACCCCATTTTAAGTTGGGTGAGGGAATAGAGAACATTTAACCCAATCGCTTATCAAATGCAGACATTTCTTCTCTAGCAATGTAAAGAGAAGATTCATTTTCCAGGGACTATACAAGAGAACAAATTTATGTTAAATGGCAGATAATATTTTTTCTGTGTTCTGCCTTTTACCAATTGATCAGTACTTATCAGGGTCTACTAAATATGCAAGGTAAGACATGGTCTGTGTCCTTAAGATAATAAGAATATTTCAGGTTTGATAAATCAACACTGCCAAACAGGAAACATAATCTGATATAAAACTGGGGGCTAGATAGAGTGGTTCAGATTAAGGGCTGGAAGAAAGTCAGAGAAAGGAATGGGAGCTTAGAAATCATGGAGAACTTTCTGTTCCAAGATAGTGCTCCTGGACAGCTGGTAGGAGAATCATCTTTTAATCACATCTGTATTCCTAGCACCTACTGCCAAACAGTATGTATCAATATTTGTTACAAGAATGGGCTAGTTCATGCTTCAATAACCTGTATCTCCACTGTAACACTGATGATCATACAATCTTCCTTTGTCTCTTCCAACTACTTTAATTGAAATCAGTTTATTTTTATTTATTTATTTGGCTGTGCCAGGTCTTAGTTGTGGCATGTGGGATCTAGCTCCCTGACCAGGGATCAAACTTGGGCTCCCTGGCAGAGTCCTAGTCACTGGACTACCAGCGAAGTACCCTGAAATCAGTTTAAGACAGTTGGTATGAATTACCATCGTCTCCAAGGCCTCTTTCAGTATGCTTCTACCTTGATAGGTCATTTCATCCCTCAAAATAGCAGGCATTCATCCACAAGTTCATGACTCTAAGCTTCCCACCTGATTTTTAGAATACTGTAGTTTTTACATAATTTCATCCTGTCACCATCTAATAATTGAAAATGTTACTTAGAAGAGGTATAAAGTATCCAAATTTTAACATATTAGAGAAAGTATTAATAGGAATTATTGTAATCAACATAATATTGTGAGACAAAGACTTTGGAGTAAAATAAACCTGATTTTGTTGCTTACTAATTGTTTCTTTGGATATCTTAATTTTTCTGAGTGAGTGAGTGAAAGCCACTCAGTCATGTCTGACTCTTCACGACCCATGGACTATACAGTCCATGGAATTCTCTAGGCAAGAATACTGGAGTGGGTAGCCTTTCCCTTCTCCAGGGGATCTTCCCAACCCAGGGATCGAACCCGGGTCTCCTGCACTGCAGGTGGATTCTTTACCAACTGAGCTATCAGGGAAGCCCTAATCTCTCTGAGCCTTTGTTTTCTCACATATAAAGTGAAGGCAATATTATCTACTCCGGGAGTTGGTCTGTGGATTAATCAATATTACCTCTTTTCCCTCCCTATTATATGTTTTAGAGTCAAAATGGGCTTTTCCTTTCTCTTCCCTTCCCCCCAAATTAAGGATATGGCAAAATGGTTCCTAAAGTAAGTTATAACAGCAAATCTTAGATTCATATCACTTAAATAAGAAGTCATACATATAATACAGTGCCAAGCACTGTATTAAAAGTTACAGTGCTCTGTAACTTCTATGGAATCATCATAAAGTAAGATTATGCCCTACTCTAAGGTGGAAAATGAAGATATACATATTTTTTTCCACGTTATAGTCTACGTTTTTTTTTCCTGCAAAATTTGGAGACTTTGTGATTTTATTATTATGTAAGATTCACTCAGCATTATTATATAAAAATTTTTCAGAGTTGGTTGGCTTCTCTTGAGACCTTGATATTTATATACAATTTCCTTATGTATTGGAAAAGAACTATTGTTCTAACGAATTAAAAAAATGTAGGAGAGCATCAGGAGAAGCCTCATGCACAGGAGAAAAGTTTTTAAAAGATAAATGACCAACAGCATAAAGTATTAGCACTTCAGTCACTCATCAAAGCTTTCAAGCAAGAACTGATTACAACGCAGCACTCGACAAAGGCTCATTTGAGACAGCTGATGTTTGACAGAAAGTTGAACGGTCAGGTTTACTACAAGGCTTTTTCTAAGCTCTATGCCTGTTATGAGTTAGATCATGAAAAGGAGTATTTCAGGGCCGTATTCACCTAAAGAATTACCATGTCTGAAAAAAGATTTAACACAAAGCCCTCTGTTTTTACAGGGGATTGATATAAGAAATATCTATTTAAAGTGATTCATCTTTCTACGATAGTAGAAAATAATTGTTTATTATATTTTATTATTATATTTCCTAATGTTTCTCAAATTGAAAATCATGCAACAAAATTCTTTGAATTCTTTGTCAGGAAATTTTGACACAAATGATTAGACTACCTTTTATCAGACAATGAAAAATTTAAATGGTAAATCATAAACTCTAAGTACCTGGCACATAAATATACATTGGATGGATAGATGAAAGAGTGAGGATATGCCTAGCACATTTCCTCTTTCTCCTTTAGCTGCCAGAACTGAATTCAGAACTGAATTCAATGCTTATGTACAAAACCTTGCTTGTGCTTATTTTTTAAAAAATCAGTCAGTATGATTGTCTCCAGCAGTGTTCAACTGCAAGGCATGGGCATAGAGAAGGTGAATAGTTTGGGTCAACAAACTGAATGCAATGGAGGAAGACAGAGATGAAGGAGTTTCAAGTATTACAAAGAAGTGATAATGACGAACCTTGAAATTTAAATAGGACACGGAAGGAAATGAAGACTGGACACAGGAAAGGGTAGATGAGGTCAGGTGGTGGGGGTCAATAGATTGAAGGGCATGATGAGATAAAAACAAAACGAAACAAATTGAGCACTGGTGACACTTGAGGAGGTAAGTGAAACAGGACGTGTTCATCAGAGCCAGATGTTTGAAATAAAAATATATAAGGTGATACAGTTTCTATTGATGACCAGATCTAAGTATGGTAAACAAAGAGAAGAAAAAATTTTTTTCTAGTTGGACAAGTCTAGGAATTGAGAGAATTATCAAGAATGATAACAGGAATGCTGACAAGAAGAAGTTCAGGTATTATTTACAAGTGATAAAATTTCGGAGAGTTAATAGAACACAAGCTTCAAAAGATCTTGCCAATCAATTGCATTAGTAGAGAATGGTAGAAATCTGGTTTAATATCAATAACAACTCAGACCCAGTCCCTTCTGGACCACCCAATACCTGGAAAACTGCTAGGGGATTTTAGTTGACTTCTTCAGTTCAATAAAAGCCAATAATAAAGTTATAGACTACAACTGAGCACGGCATCAAACAAATTTCCACTGAAGTATTATGCTCGATTCTGGGTCCCTTTAGAATGGGCTAGGTCTAGATACCCTATCATATGAGGAACAACGGAAGAAATAAATATACTTGGTTGGAAAGGTAAACAAGACAGTTAGGATTAAACAAATAAAAGACTACAATGCAGAAAAGAAGCTAGTCTTATTTCAGGTAATTCCAAGGCCAAAACTAGAACCCAAAGAGAGCAAGTTGGGAAGAAGTACTATTTTTTTTTTTTATTTTATTTTTAAACTTTACATAATTGTATTAGTTTTGCCAAATATCAAAATGAATCCGCCACAGGTATACATGTGTTCCCCATCCTGAACCCTCCTCCCTCCTCCCTCCCCATACCCTCCCTCTGGGTCATCCCAGTGCACTAGCCCCAAGCATCCAGTATCGTGCATCGAACCTGGACTGGCAACTTGTTTCTTACATGATATTTTACTTGTTTCAATGTCATTCTCCCAAATCTTCCCACCCTCTCCCTCTCCCACAGAGTCCATAAGACTGTTCTATACATCAGTGTCTCTTTTGCTGTCTCATACACCGGGCTGTTGTTACCATCTTTCTAAATTCCATATATATGCGTTAGTATACTGTATTGATGTTTTTCCTTCTGGTTTACTTCACTCTGTATAATAAGCTCCAGTTTCATCCACCTCATTAGAACTGATTCAAATGTATTCTTTTTAATGGCCGAGTAATACTCCACTGTGTATATGTACCACCGCTTTCTTATCCATTCATCTGCTGATGGACATCTAGGTTGCTTCCATGTCCTGGCTATTATAAACAGTGCTGCAATGAACATTGGGGTACACGTGTCTCTTTCCCTTCTGGTTTCCTCAGTGTGTATGCCTAGCAGTGGGATTGCTGGATCATAAGGCAGTTCTATTTCCAGTTTTTTAAGGAATCTCCACACTGTTCTCCATAGTGGCTGTACTAGTTTGCATTCCCACCAACAGTGTAAGAGGGTTCCCTTTTCTCCACACCCTCTCCAGCATTTATTATTTGTAGACTTTTGGATTGCAGCCATTCTGACTGGTGTGAAATGGTACCTCATAGTGGTTTTGATTTGCATTTCTCTGATAATGAGTGATGTTGAGCATCTTTTCATGTGTTTGTTAGCCATCTGTATGTCTTCTTTGGAGAAATGTCTATTTAGTTCTTTGGCCCATTTTTTGATTGGGTCATTTATTTTTCTGGAGTTGAGCTGTAGGAGTTGCTTGTATATTTTTGAGATTAGTTGTGTGTCAGTTGCTTCATTTGCTATTATTTTCTCCCATTCTGAAGGCTGTCTTTTCACCTTGCTAATAGTTTCCTTTGATGTGCAGAAGCTTTTAAGGCTAATTAGGTTCCATTTGTTTATCTTTGCTTTTATTTCCAATATTCTGGGAGGTGGGTCATAGAGGATCCTGCTGTGATGTATGTCAGAGAGTGTTTTGCCTATGTTCTCCTCTAGGAGTTTTATAGTTTCTGGTCTTACGTTTAGATCTTTAATCCATTTTGAGTTTATTTTTGTGTATGGTGTTAGAAAGTGGTCTAGTTTCATTCTTTTACAAGTGGTTGACCAGATTTCCCAGCACCACTTGTTAAAGAGATTGTCTTTAATCCATTGTATATTCTTGCCTCCTTTGTCAAAGATAAGGTGTCCATATGTGCGTGGATTTATCTCTGGGCTTTCTATTTTGTTCCATTGATCTATATTTCTGTCTTTGTGCCAGTACCACACTGTCTTGATAACTGTGGTTTTGTGGTAGAGCCTGAAGTCAGGTAGGTTGATTCCTCCAGTTCCATTCTTCTTTCTCAAGATCGCTTTGGCTATTCGAGGTTTTTTGTATTTCCATACAAATTGTGAAATTATTTGTTCTAGCTCTGTGAAGAATACTGTTGGTAGCTTGATAGGGATTGCATTGGGAAGAAGTACTATTGAAAAAACTTCTGCCACTCAAAATCTTTTGAAGCTTTCATCTCTCCATCCCTAGCAGGATTCATGTGAAAGTGAAAAGTGAAGTCGCTCAGTCGAGTCCGACTCTTTGCGACCCCATGGACTGTAGCCCACCCGGCTCCTCCGTCCATGGGATTCTCCAGGCAAGAATACTGGAGTGGGTTGCCATTTCCCTCTCCAGGGGATCTTCCCAACCCAGGGATTGAACCCAGGTCTCCTGCACTGCAGGCAGACGCTTTAACCTCTGAGCCACCAGCAGGATTCATGTAGCAAAGTGAAAGTGAAAATGTTAGTAACTCAGTCGTGTCTGATTCTTTGCTAACTTATTTGGGGCCCACCAAGGCAATGGCACCCCACTCCAGTACTCTTGCCTGGAAAATCCCATGGGTGGAGGAGCCTGGAAGGCTGCAGTCCATGGGGTCGCTAAGAGTCAGACACGACTGAGCGACTTCACTTTCACTTTTCACCTTCATGCATTGGAGAAGGAAATGGCAATCCACTCCAGTGTTCTTGCCTGGAGAATCCCAGGGACAGGGGAGCCTGGTAGGCTGCTGTCTATGGGGTCGAGCAGAGTCGGGCACGACTGAAGCGACTTAGCAGCAGCAGCAGCAGGCTCCTCTGTCCATGGAATTCTCCAGGCAAGAATAGTGGAGAGGGTTGCCATTTCCTCTGCCAGGGAATCTTCCCAACCCAGGAATCAAACCCGGGTCTCCCACATTACAGGCAGATTCTTTATGTAGAGACTGTAGTAATATCAGTTAGACATAACATAGGGGAAAATGCCTGCACAGTTGCAAACTGGATGTTAACTAAGAATGTTTCTAACCCCCAACTCTTTAAGATTTGGTGAATTTGGTGTTTATTTGTTCCCTAAGCAAAAGATCCCTGTCTTACACTTCTCTTATACCTCCCACAGGTCTATGCACAGTTTTTGTACAGTTTGTTGATAATAATCCAGCCTGACAAGGTCAAGGGACAAGAAGTATGTAGCAGAAAAGTGCAGGTAGATCTAGAGGATTTATATCTGGTACAACCATTTATGTGACCTTGAGTAAGTTACTGAATCTGAGTCAAAATAGCTTCCTAACGTGTGAAATTGGACTTTACCATTGACCTTACAGAACTATGGTTAAGTGGGGTAATGTATATATAGAGTGAGGATTAAATGAGCTTAAATGAGTGGTGTTAGAGAAGACTCTTGAGAGTCCCTTGGACTGCAAAGAGATCAAACCAGTCAATCCTAAAGGAAATCAATCTTAAGTATTCATTGGAAGGACTGATGCTGAAGCCGAAGTGCCAATCCTTTGGCCACCTGATGCGAAGAGCTGACTCATTAGAAAAAACCCTGATGGGGGAAAGATTGAAGGCAGGAGGAGAAGGGGACAACACAGGATGAGATGGTTGGATGGCATCACCAACTCGATGGACATGAATTTGAGCAAGCTTCGGGAGATGGTCCATGGGGTCGCAAAGAGTCAGACATGACCACAGTGACTGAACAACACATACAGCATCTGACACACAGTTGGGGCTTAATTAATGATTGCAATTGCTGTGTGTGTGCGTGTGTTTTAAAGCAGTATTGATAATCTTGATCTTAGCTACTGACTCTCTGTCAGTATTTGAATGACAGTTCTAAGAATAAGGAAGATGCCTTTATTGGTAAAAGAGGTGGAAAATGGCCGTGGTTTCCTTAGCTGCTGCTGCTGCTGCTAAGTCACATCAGTCATGTGCAACCCCACAGACGTCAGCCCAACAGGCTCCTCTGTCCCTGGGATTCTCCAGGCAAGAACACTGGAGTGGGTTGCCATTTCCTTCTCCAATGCATGAAAGTGAAAAGTGAAAGTGAAGTCGCTCAGTTGTGTCCGACTCTTATCGACCCCATGGACCACAGCCTACCAGGCTTCTCCGTGCATGGGATTCTCTAGGCAAGAGTACTGGAGTGGGTTGCCATTGCCTTCTCCGGCTAGACCCCCTAAGGTCACTCTGATTGGATCACAAGTTGGTAAGGGCAATACGCTACAATCTACTTACAAACTTTATTAACATTCATTTTTAAAGTGAAATCTTGCTTACCTCTCATTTTTCTATTGAAAACTGTGTGTTCACATCATCAGAAGGTCATAGAATTTTAGAGGTAAAAAGTTCAAATAGGGTCAGGTCCCCCACATTTTCACAGAAGAAAAAAAAAGCTACAAATATTATACCACCTGCCTAATAACCCATATTCTTCATAATCCCAGACTAACTGAGTCTTATTCTTAATTTACCTACATTTTATGATTTACGTATGACTGTCTGCATAAACAGTGAGGAAACAGATGTATTGAAAATCAGTCTTTTAAGAATAACAGCTAACATATTTAAATGTGAATAGGTTTTGCTTTAAGAACTAATAAATAAGAGTTATATAGCTTTCATAATATCCAAATAATAAATTTTTGTTGCTGTGGTTGTTAATTAAGTAACTTATCTGAGAACAGTTCAAAACCTCCAATACCTTATTTGATACTGGGACTGGGAAACATAATTTCTCAGATTGAGACATCAAAGTCATAGTCTCTTTACTGTTCATATAAACTTGCCTCATTCTTTCCTTAGTTGAGATCTGTCGAGAAGTATGTTAAAGAGGACTTTCTTGGTGCTGATCACATACTGAGGAAAGGAAAGATACATGAAAGGTGACAACTTATTAGGAGGATTTTAAAAATTGTTGTGGCTACAGGCTGAATCAGTCAACAACAGATAAATTAACAGATGGCTGTTTAAAAACCCCTATAGTTAACTCTGTATTTGTAAGTATATAAAATTGATACTTTTCTCTATTATGATAATGCAACCAACCAAGTACAAAGATACAAACGTATGCTGAAGTAAAGGATACCAAACCTATTCCCTAAAAAACTACCTAAAAATCTATGAAACAGGAGTTCACCTGATCCCTCAACTCCAGACAAATAGTTATTTCCTCTTTCAATTTTTGGTGGCATGTTTGGCAGATTCAATTACTAAGATTATTGGGCACCAAAACCGCTTTTGACCATCTATGTAGACTGAAAGGCAAATATTGGAAAAGTATCAAAGGAATCAGTTTCCATAGGTGGTTTTACATGACTGACCTAATATGTTTCTTTTATAGTTTCTCTCAGCATTTTACTATCAGCATTTATGAAAGAGAAAAATATGCTACAAATGGCATAGATGACATGATTAGCAAAAATTCTTCAGAAACAACCACTAATATAGAAATTATCAATACTGATGAAGCAATTAAGAAAAATCTCTTGAGATCTTATCAATTTCAGGAAAGAAGAAAAGCAAATGATATGAGGGGGTAAATTACTTTAAAAATATTTTATTTGGGGAATGTCATCGTTTTTGAATTTGTTTCATTAGATAACTCATGTTTAGTAATCTATATATATAAATTGAATCGAGTATCTCTGGTAGTCTGAATTTCCTAAAATACAAAGATAACTAGCCATTGGAAGTGAATATTTGCACAAAACTATACATGGGAGTCACACAAGAGGTATGGATTTGGCAGTACAGCACAAAGGGGTGAAGGCTTGGTATGAAGCTCAAACTTTATATATCTTGAGAATGCAACAATTCTTTTAATTCTATGACTCTCAAAATCAAGATCCCTACAATACTCAAAGCACAGAGTTCAGGAGAAAGACCAAGGAAAATGCCAACAGAGTAATAAGAAAAGTCTAGTGCATGAGGAAAATGGGATTTGATAAAAACTTAAGTGAGCTTTTGGACTGCCATGTCAACAGTATCACCCTGCACTGTTCTTTTGTAACAGTCTTCATGCAGACTGTGAAAACAGACAACTGTATCTGAGTTAAACACATATTTCTTGAATAGTGTTAATTGTTAATAGATGAATGTCAAGGAAGTAAAATTGTTTTTACACAAATGCTTGATTCAGATACAATGCATGCACCTCCAGACAGTTATGACTACAGTACTAGGTAGTAGTGTGGGAAGTATCCAAATCAGAGTTTAAAAAGCTTGTAAAGTGGGAATTTAAAGTTATATCAAAGAACACTTTTAAAAGGATAATTGTCTATTTTAAAAAGAGTAAAAAATGTATTGCAAACAGTTTAGTCATCATCTATATACAGACTGGCTTCTTTTCTATTGAAAGAGACCATCACCTTTTATTCTCTCCCTCTTTTCCTTCCTTTCAGTACTATTAGGAAACTATTTACAAGTGCACCCTTGGACAATGCTGAGCAGTAATTATGACTTGCTGACGAAGAGATATGAACAATTACTGAGCCCATTTTGAAACCCTACACTAATAAAGTCATTAGATGCTGCCCCTGCCATGATCCTTCTAAAAGCTTCTGAAGTTACAAGAACACACAGCATTGTTTGCAGGGACAATTGCTGCTGGCAGAATGCAAACCTTGAGTTAAACCATGCTGCAAATTGATCTTGACATTCTGTTAAGACCGCCACTAAAAATCAAAAGCAGAGGAGAAAAGGAGAAAATGAGTGGGTAGGATGTAATCATGGAACAGGAGGGGTTCCTCCTCACCTTCTCTCCTCCCTCTTCACAAAACAAACCAGGGAGAAAATGACAAACTCTCCTGGTGTTTTGGAACCTTTATTTTAAAGCATTAATTAAGCCTTGACCTGGGATGTTTAGGATGGCAATACATTTCCTTTATAAGGATTTGGAAGGAAAATGTGTCATAAAGGAAATAAAGGAGTTTGGGGGAAATTATATGGAAATCTGGCATGAAGGCACTCTGGAAGTCTTAATACTCTGACCATAACATGTCCATCTGTTTTTATCAGCTACTTTGCAGAATCTATATCTTTTCGTAGGGAAGCAGCTGGAAATTAACACTCCTTGTGTCCCCCAAGGAGACACCACACCTGGGCTATATTTGCTGGATTAAATGGAAGCATAGGGTTAGAGTAACATGGTCAGCTAGCTTCAGCCAGGCATGAACCAGCAAGTAGTTTGGAATTAAGGGCAAGCCACTGTGATATGGCTAATTACTGAGATGGAAAGAGCAGGCAGACAACCTACTGATAATAAGAGATTTAAGCCAATTAACTCTTGCCAAAGATTAAGTAATGTGGAAAACTATTACTTGAATATCAAGGCTAACAAGTACCTGTCAGCACAGCAGTGTAAGTCTACAGTGACCTATTATACTGCACCCAAGGGCATTAAGTTCAAAAGCTAACATTGATAGGCAATAGGATTGTCTGTGAACACTGGTACTAACTGTGTAATGCTACATATGTTACACGTAACCTGTGTAACCCAGGCTCTGTCAGTAATTCCTAGGGTTCTATCTGCAGCTATTCTGAACGCCACTTAGAAATAGTGTGCAATGCCTAATTTAACACTTCGTGGCATGTACACTGATGTGACAAACATTTTCATCTCAGGAACTTACATATAAGCAGCTTGTTCTTCAGCACTCATACATTGCTGATGACCCAGTTTGCACTATCCTGGTCAAATTCAATGTTTAAATTTTCCAGAATGAGATAATCTAAAGCAATATCTATACTGGATGTACCAAGACATTAGCCACATGGGCCTATTCAGAACAAGTGATATCCATTAACTTACTTATTACTGGTTAATATGGGTGGTTTATTGTGCCACACGTATTACATGGCTTTCCCTGATGAAACAACTTTGGTCAAGAACCTGTAGTTCAACACCAAGGGCACTCACGTGTCAATATTCCCACTACCCAGTCCCAAATAGCTCTAATAGAGCTTTTTATATAGTTCTATGTATATTTAATTATGATGGTGCCCAGATGGACCTTTGTCTAGCCTCTTGACATACTGTACCATGAGGCAAGTCCACCATTCTTACATATCCAATGGGCATATTTAATCAATGCCACCACCAAAGCAGAAGGTTCAGAGTACCATCCCAAATGGCCCAATTTGAGAGACCAATTGCTTTAGAGGTATCACAGAGACTTGGTGAGTCTGGGGGAGAAACTTTGGAACCAATGGATAAACTCATCTTGGTTAGAATTCAATCCTCTTTCCAGATGGCCAGCAGGTGCCAGGGGCACTCGAGCTGAGGCCACAACAGCCTGGGGTACTAATGTTAGCAGATGATGAGGTATTCCTTCCAGCTATTTTTAGTTCATTCTCCAAGGAGAAGACTTTTGAAGGCTTTTGCTTTATTATTCCTGTTAACGGCTGTTGGGGAAAATCATACAATTAGAGGGATATGGTAGCATCTGCGATGATATTTCCACTATCCAAGCTCATCTCTCTTATTCATTATGTTTCAAAAATCCTATTAGAGATTATTGGTTTAATCTATCAATAAAACACATATTTTAAAAGGTACTTTAATGCATTGACATTACAGACATAGCTCCCTTGGGAAGCTGACAACCTAACAGGGAGATAGATAATAAACATTCCATATAATGAATGCCATCAGTACAAGTTAGTACAGTGATACTATGGCAGTATACAGAATGTGCATTTTTACCGAGACTGAGGCAAGGGAAGAATGCGAGTAGACGCAAGGCTTCCTAGAAGTGATATGTGTTCTGAATTTCAAGAAATTATTCTCTCATAGACCATCCACTCACTATATTATGCTAAAAATATTTTTGTTGTTTATGTTTATTAGTTAAATCTACCATGGTTTTATACATGTTACAAGTCCAAAGGGTTCCTGATCTCTGCTCCACTGTCTGCCTATAAGCAGATGCCAATACCAGCATGAATTATTGACAAAACAACTTCTTGAGATCTGTCTATCCTGATTGGTTGGCCTTAATGTTCAATTTGGTTCAGACCACACTGGATTACATTAGCTGGCCAACTCCTATTTTTTCTCTCCTCCATAATTCAGATAGCTAATTATGAAGTTTAAAGTACCAATATCCTTTTGTAAGAATAGCAACTCAGTAAAGTAAGAATGCTGCTAATATTAAAAAATCTCTGAAGAGAAAGAGTGAAAACCTATTATCACCTTCTGTGTGCCATCTCTTTCAAGTCCTTCCCTTGCTCACTCAGGTAGAGTGACTCAGTATGGATTTCATCTATACTCCCAAGGCACCCTGTATATATTTCATATTACATATTAGCTCTTATGTCAGTCTTACCTACTAGACTACGAGTGTTTTAAGCATTAGCACTGTATCTTTTCCAACTTTTCATCCCCAGTGCATAGCACTGAGCCTGGTTCATATTAAACATTCAGTAAATGTTTGAAAAGTGAAAGTGTTATCACTCAGTCTTGTTAGACTCTTTGTGACCCCCTGGACTGTAGCGTATAGCCATTTCCTTCTCCAGGGAATCTTTCTGACTCAGGATTGAACCTGGGTCTCCTGCACTGCTGGCAGATCCTTTAAAACATCTGAGCCACCAGGGAAGCAATAAATGTTTAATAAATGAATAAACACGGAGCAATATATACCTTTCTTAAGATATTTTAGCCACTTCCATTGAATTACAAGATCTCTTTGTTTACTATTATCTATTTGGTTTTAGCTTTTTCTTTACAGTTATATCCTACTGTTTTTATCAGGATCATTGTTTTACTGGGTATTTGGGAAATTATATCCTCTAGCACCTTTCAAGACTAACAAGGGCTTTCTGCCTACTGCTTTAAGAAAAAATGGCTCTGAAATGCAACTATACCTGGCAGCCAGTAACACTATATAGAATTTTCTAAGAAAGAAACTTCCATTTAGATATACAATACTGAAATTATAAGCAACATTCTTAAGTGGAATTAAATGAATACATTCAATTTGTCAAATTCTTATTGAGTTTCTTCCCCAGAATTTTGTAAAGTGCTTTGTTTAATGAGACAAATAAAATAAGTCCTTCCAGAAGATCATGATTTAGTGAGGGAGAAAAGAGGCAAGTAATCACTACTGTTAAAGTCTGATGTTTTAGTTAATATTTGGACTGTTCCACGATCAATCTAGAAGTTATTCTAATTCATTATACAGATATAGATTGGTTAACTTAAGTATTCAGCTTAGAAAGTTAACAGAATCATTTTGGAAGGGGGAAATCCAAACCATCTATATCTTCAGTGGTGTATACCTGTGACATTCTATAGAAATCTGTTTCTTATTTATTCTAGTTTGTTAATGAAATCAGGCATTCTGGATTGTTAGCAAAACCAGGATATCTAACTTATAATATCAATTCACATTCATATTCTTGTAACTTAACCATTCACTTAGTTCAATATCCTTCACTTAAAACAGAAGAGATTCACAGTAAATTATGGAGGACTGATGTTTCTGTAGGTTTAATCCCTGTATTTCTTAAGCAAAAATAAAATAGTTTGGCAAGTCCTTTCCTGTCTTGGGCATCAATGTCCCCAGCCATCATATCAGAGGACAGTCTCATAAAACCACTAAGGAAGCATCCAGACTAAACAGCTTATAGACATCACAGATATGGAAACTCAAACCATCACAGAGACGGAAACTAAAACTTTTATTTAGATGAATCTATGGTAAATGGTAAGAAAATTGTGGCTAAAGCCAAACTCTTTTGGAGGGTAAAACATCAGCCTAAGTAATTCTCTTATAATTTTGTATATCAAAAGGAAATCTACTTTTACTCTTTTGGAGTAAAAGTATGGAAGTATGGAATGGAAGAACATTCCATTTCAGCAAATTTTCATCTTGTGTTTGTAGAATGTGAATTTTACCATAGGCCTTAACTGTAAAAATGAGCAGCCGTACACAAACAGTAGCAACATAATTTTACTTATTACTTTATAGAGATAAATGTAATACCTTAAAATAGTATTTAATTTGTAATATGGATAGAATTTGACTTTGAGTAAGGATGCCAAATATTTTAAATCCCAGAAATTATGTTTTCTCCACATTGCCTTTTTTCTTGTTCTTATGTTTATTAAATTCCTAGATGTTTCTATTTACTGTTTAATATCATTTCTTTTTATTTTCATAACAGTAACTTAATAATGAGATGCCACATAAATGTAAATTGAAATATCCTATCATACCTCATAGTTGGTCTTGCAACTCCTTGAGAAAGAGCTCTAAAGCCTTAAACAAGGCCTTTATTTTGTGTTTCAAAAAAGTGTCATAAGGAGTTAATAGGACACAGCTGTACTGGCTCTTTCTAATAAGCAGCTTCTGTCGCTTTGGTCACCACAGGTGTCTCTGTAACCTGCAAACTCTTATTACTAGTGTATCAAAGTTGTGCTACTTAACAGACTTCTTTAGTAAAACATAACAAAGCAATTACATGGCTGTTGATTGCCAGTCATAAAAAAAACCCTCAAACACTGCTTTTCAAAAGAAACTACACTGCAATTTTTTGTCATTGTAAAATAAAAGGAACTAAGGAATTAAATGGAGGATAGAACAAAATAACAGCAGGTAGCCTGCTGAACTTAGCCACTACAGATGGTTTAGAAATAGTGTTTCCTTCTCCATCAAGTTGTGGATAAAAGGAAAGGAGGAGATTCCTTACTGCCAGTGAATGGCAAAAGATTTAGCCAAGTCTCCAGTCTATGTATTTTGCCTCATGAAAGACCTTCGATGCTGCATTTTTATCTGTTTTTGGCACTGCTTTTCATCACCTTTAACTGAGTGTGAATAATAACCTGATTTAATTTAAACAAATACAGGTGCTAAAGGTTCTTTATTTATGTATAACAGGGAATATTTCCAAGGCAGAACGAAGTCATCCTATGAAAATTCCTAACCATTTACTTAAAGAAATGAAGTATTAGATGAAGAAATTGCTTCAACATTCTTTTGCTTCACTTTTAAGGGAAGAATCATCTTTCTTTTCAGATTCATATTACATAAAACAAAGTCTGAATGGTGAGCAAAAATTCAGTGAGCCATAAAATAATAAAAAGACAAATCAGATGATTTCCAATTGTTCTACAGTCATTTAAATCATGTAACTACAATAGGATTGCCTTGAAATGAATTAATTTAATTTCCATGTTCATAAACCAGGAGGCTGTGATTATGATTGTGTTACCACCACCCAAAGTTGCATCACAGGATGTTGTGGCCACATGTGTAATTAAACACGATGAAATATATTTCAGATGGTAAACTCAAATAGGCAAAATATGAAGAATTATTCATTACTTACAGATATTATGATTAACAAACAAAGTAAATTTATCCTGACAGCTAGGAAAGGGAATTTTTTTTTCCTACTGAGAATATGGATGTATTGCTGGCTGTGTGCAAAAGAATGTGTGCAATAAAGCGATTACATCAATTAGCATATGCTAGAGTTAAGCTATTACCAACTCCACTGGACTGGTCCAGAATGTCCTGCCTTCATCACTGGAATTATTAAGAAAGTAAACTTACTAGTAGGATTATACATTAGATTTTCCTTGTATTTCCTGAATATTACTCGAAACAGATTTTTAACGTTCAACAACATATTAGAACATTAGAAAATACAGTACAAAGAAACATGTTTTATTATTGAAAAAAGACAAGAACAATGTATTTTGGTTTTGGTTTTTGGGTTATTCCTGAATTTAAGAAATCTTTTATTAGTTAAAGTATTTTTTCACAATTGTAAATAACTGCATATATTAACTACAACAGTTTTTATCTAATTAAATGTAATAATAGAAAAGCTGAGGATGAAAATGTTTATGATGATAAATCAAATACAATGATGACTTAAAAAAAAATAAAAGCCCAACTTATAACTTATGAACAACAGTATTACCTTGCTCTGTTGGCATCCTTTGTCAGATCCCAAGCCCAGGTTATAAAATTTTGACTCAGATAAGAGACAATAGATTCAGCACAAAGCATTTGTGAGCAGAACACGTTGGTTAATACACTTTCATCATGGTGGAGGTAGATAGCAAGAAGCTTTCTCTGAAAAGAGGAGAAAAGATTGATGAATTAAAATATCCACTAATGTAACCTTTCTTGAATTTTGAAAGGCACAATCAGTCAATACAAACAACAAAGATAAAAATTAAATGTTATTCCCTAAGAGTATCTGACACCTGGAGCTCCTAAAGCATCTACTAATATGAATACATTTTGCTTCGGATGATTATACTCTGTCTTACAGACTGCTGTCACAGATTCCTGTTAACATTTGCAAGCCTATCTCAAGCATGAATCAAAATAGGATTGCATTTTCTTTAAAGGAAATGTAATTACAATTCTTCATATTTAGTACATACTTTATAAGTAAAGGAAAAATTAATTCTGAGCTATTCAACAATACAGAGAAAAAAATACCGATTAAGATTGAATGCGAAAATCTCCTCTTACATATTTTTTATGTTTTTAACCTGAACACTGAAGAGTCTCTTCTACTTGAAAGAAAAAAGTCTGAAATAACTTTTGTTTTAGCTCCACAGGTAATTTCAAAGTCCTAAATGTTTTCCCATGTCAAAGTCCTTACTTCAGAACATGTGATTGATATCTACTTGCTATTTGAAAGGATGATAGAAAAATGTTTACTTCACATGAGTTCTTTCTAGTTTATATTTCAGAAAATATCCAATGTAGTTTCTCATATAGAAAATTATTCTTTCCTTTTTGCCTGATAAAACTTGCTTTCAGGAAATGACATTTGCTCTTTTAAATGTACCCTCTGTCATAGCTAGATAATCAATAAAATAACTGAAACTAAAAACTGATATTGAGCAATATAATTTGCAAATGTCAGCTTTAACCACAACAATGGTTGTTAAAGAACCTAAATTGTCCTTAACTAATTTTCTGGTGCTACCCTATAGAAGAGCTGAGTTTAAGAACAGCCAGTTACCAGGAAATGGAAAGGTAAAATATTATGATAAATACACAAACTAATCTGTGAAAGTCTGGTGAAGGACAATTTCAAGGAAGCTTAGAGTCCTTCCCCTCATATTGAAAAAGAATGTGATGATGAAAAAAAAAAACTGCTGTGTAGTAAGATGAACAAAAGAAGGGTTTTTATTATAACTCAGGGTTTTTATTTATTTAACCCATTCACAGAAGAAGGGTTCATGCTGATGAACATCTGATGCTTGGAATTATGTTGATAGACAATCCTAATAATAATAATAATCATTATTTTCTTCAAAGGAAAATTTTGTACTAGATGAGGGTAGCCAGAAGTAGATGCTTCCAAAATGAGTGTTAGTTACACACCCATTATCTACTTTAATCCCTAGAATAAACCTGTAAAATAGTATTCTTAACTTTATTAACCTATGAGGAAACTGAGCTTTAGAAACCTGACTTATCCTAAATTTCACAACTAATAAGTAAGTATTTTATCTGGGATTGGAATCCAGACTAACTGACTCCAAGCCTAGTGTTCTTTCTTTGATACTGCAGAAGTAGCAAAGAACCCAACTACACTACACTCCAGGCTTAGAGAGCTTGTAGAGTATTAAGGCACCAGATGCTCACACATCAGTACTTTTGGAGCCTCAGAGACAGCATGTAATGTGAATAAGGGCAGAACTCCTGAGTACAAGTAGCTCCAACAGTAGCTGCTTCCAGGTGTCAATTTATTCATTCAACAAGTATTTGTTAAAATATTCTTTGTCTCAGGCTCAGCAGGAAGCAGTAGTGATGAAACATCGAACAAGAAAGGTTTAGGGTTTTTTCATCTATGTTGACACCTGCATATAATAGTAGCTGGTATCTAGGAAGTCTGTAATCAGATACATTGTGGGAGAGAGATTTATCTGGAAGATTCCTACTCAATCTTTAAGGCTCAAAGTAAATGCCTCTATGAAGCCTTCCCTGATTCTCCAAGGCAGTGTTATGTGCTTCCTTTTTGGGCCTCTATCTCTTCTGTTATAATTGTTAACCAGTTTCCCCTCTAAACAAAGTCTCTCAAGGGTAAGGACAGGATCTCTTTTGGTCTTCTTTGCACCCCTAAGTTAGCACAGGTCTCAGCATATTTGAGGAAAGAAACAGGAATGCTGGTATGTATCAACGACAGCCCTCTGGCAAAAAAGACACCAAATGGTAGCCAAATCACTCTTAGTAAACGCATCTAGAAGTCTCCTGCTTTAGGGGTGGGAATGTGAACCCTGCAGCACTAACAAGTCCTCTTCCTAGAAGCTCTCTAGCCCAACAGACAGAGAGATGTCAACCTCTAATTCTGCTTGACTGTATCTCAGCAACTACATTTAAAGAGACACTGGGAAAAAGAGAGCCATCCATTTTTGAATCAGCATATTTTTAACCAAACAATAGTAATGGCTATATCTTTAAAATGCTTATTTCTCTCAAGAACACTGCAATGGAACATTTAGACTTTGGGAAAGAGATTAGCAATTTACATTGCTATATCACTGATTTAATTTGAATGCTCTTCCAAAACAAACACACATATACTGAAGAGGCTACTAAGAAACCCAACATGGAGAGTTCCCTATAAGTGCAGCCGACCATGTTGACTGAAACTAAACTTGGAAATCCAGGGCACTAATGCACAATATCAAGCAATAAAAAGCATCTCTTTGGCAATATTTAATTTAAAAAAAGAAGAAAGAGGCAGGCGAAGATCAGGCACTGTCTGTTTTGGAGGATCAACCATTCTGCATTTCAAAGCATTGGTCCCTGCAATATCCAGGTTACTGTGCTAGAATCTCGACTATTATATCGCGGTTGTGAGAGGGAGGGCAAAGATGTGTTTACTCAGTGATTAGGCCCTTAGAATAAGCCTCTAGCTCCTAGAGAGACAGCTCACCACTTATTCATTTGGACCAATTCACAAAGCCTAGGAAGATTAAACATCCATGCTGAGAAGACAAGCGAATGCAGACGGTGAAAAAGAAATAAAAATTCTTTAAAAACTCTGAGATGACTTCATTATTTTTCCACAAGGAAACTTTAGGAAAGTGTTTAGTTAGAGAAAAACCCACATTGACCTCTCTCTAAACCCTTAATCTTCCCTTTGTGGTGGCGCTGCTTTGTGGTGAGCGACTGGCTCGCCTCGCCCCTCTTTTCACTGGAAGCTGAGAGAAAAAAGGCTCTGGAGAAACAGTTTTCGTTACACGGACACAAACCCCTGACACTGTTAAACATGAGATGCCAGGAAAACACACTTTAAAAAAAAATTCTTACTTTAAGCTCTAAACTGTGAGAAAGGAGATGATACAAAGAGTATCAGAGAAGGATCTTCAGGTTGGGGGTATTCCCATAGCAGCTTTCAAAACAAAAACTGAAAAATCTTAAAATAATCTTTTCTCCCAAACATAATAACGCTTTCAACTTTCAACAAATTTTTTTTCTTCTGCTATTATGACAGTAAAAATAGGTAAAATGTTAAGACTTAATAATATGAAAATGCTACTAAATTTTGGTTACCTAAATCTCTGATTAAACTATAGGCACCTAAATGAAACCCCCCTAGACTCAGATTTCTGATTACTTTATTGACTCAACTAAACACCGGCCAAAACAGTGAGAACTGGGTTGAGCATATCAGAAAACTGCTTTTGTGAAGAAAGGGCATTTAGTACATAGAAAAAGCATAGGAAAATGTTTTGTTTTCCATTACTATAACCATTTTTCCCTTTGGCCCATTAATAATTCAGTTCAACAACATTTACAGAGTGCCTATGTGTTAGGCATCGAGAATATAAAGATGAATAAAACAAAGTTCCCTTGCTCTCTAAAAGTTGGGGGTCTGGAGGGGAAGGCAAATGCGGAAAGCAAAGTTTTAATTGCAGTGTTATATGAGAAGCAATAAGATCAGGGCATTTAAAGAATGTACATTTTATTTGTCCTTTCTAATTTGGCAGAGAAAGTGTAAGTCTGGTTGAGGAAAAAGGCAAGCAGCCTAGCTATATTCTCCTCAGACTTCCTCTTTGTGATCTAGGTTTTGGTAACACAGTTAAAGGAAAGCCTCCAAACATTAAAGTAACAGAAAAAACTGTGCTAAATCCAGTTTTGCCACTTAACAGCTGTGTGATTATGTGGGCAAGATGTAAAGATTGTGGATATAGTAGGTAAAATACCTATTTACAATGTGTGGCCCATAATAGGTGCCGAATAAAATGCAGCCGTTAGGTTCAAGATTCTGAAAATATCCATGCAAAATAAAGAATTTAAAGGCCATTTCAAGATAAATTATAGCCATAAAAATACAGTTTCTTCATTCCTCCTACTAGTGTTTGGAATGCTTAATTGTGTCCGCAATTTCAGGGCTTCACTAATCTTCATATTCAAATCCAGGTGCTAAGGTACTAAGTTGACCCTTAGAAAATGCCAGGGTGACAGCAACCAATGTGACCTGGCCCGGAGCTACAGTAGCTATTGTATTTAGACACTCAGCATCACCGAACTACAGAACATTAGGGCTGGAAGAAATGAGCTGGCTATGTCTCAAAATAAGCCAGGCACAGAGCAGACACTCAGAAAATATTTGCTGATGGACTGAAAAGAAAGTTGTCTAGTTTCTTTTTAGGTACCAGAATATCCATAATTTGTGTGTTCAACGATTTTAAAGTTGATATGACAAATAATTTCTAGAAATGGTATTTCATAGCTTTTTCAGGTATAAGAATTAAAATAAAAATACTTATCTTTGTGTAAATTGGGACCCAATTTTATTTCTCTATTTTCAGTTTCCCTTCTCCTTTTATATCATCACCATAATAGTCAGAATCATCACTCTTCTTTTAAGTTTGGGGGTGGTTTACTGATACAAGCCACTGATAAAATGATACAACAGTAAACACTCTTTTATATTTTACCTAGATTGATCAATTATTAACATTTCGCCATATTTGCTCATTCTTTTCATGTTTCTGTCCCTGAAACATTTAAAGCTGCACATATCATGACACCTCCACTCTACTTTAGTGTCTGTCTCCTAAGAAATAAGGATATTCCCTTACATAATCATTATTTCTTTACTCACATCTAAGACATTTAATATTGTTTACAATATTTACAACTTACTATTGTACAATTATCTAATACAGAGTCCATATTCAAATTTCTCCAGTACCTCAAAATGACCTTTGTAGCTATCTTATTTATTATTTTAAATATAGGCTCTAATTAGTTCACGGCCAGTTCTAATTAGTTCATCCAGTTCACTGCCCACTTCCACAATCTTGTTCCTATATATGGATATTCATAGATCCAGCCAGCATTCAACCAAGACTCAAGCACATAGTAAGAACTTTGGCACAGCAACATGAAGCTACATTGTCTGGAAACAAATTCCTGCTGTGCCACCTCCCAGCTCTGTGACGTTGAGAAACCTATTTCTCTTTTCTGTGCCTTGGGTGACACATAGCTTTGGAAGTCCAACACTCTTAGATGGGAGTGGTGACATGACTACTATATAGAGGGGGTCCTTGGGTCTAGGCATGAACAACAGACAGGCTGCTTCTTTATGAAGGTGATATTTGAGCTGAAATTTTAACTTTAGGTGATAGTGGAAAAAAGGAAGTGGAAAAGGATAGTGGAAAAAAGGAAATGAAGAGTGGAAAAGGCCCTGTGATGTCAATGGCCTGATATATTCAAAGGACTCCAAGCTAGTAATTTTGAAGAGTAAAGAATCAGAGTGCAGACTGATTTTGGAGCGAATTGTGACACTCTGTCTTTTTTTTTTTTGCTCCTAAAACTGAGTTCAGGGACCAACTGATAGCAACCAACTAGAGAAGTTCCGGAAGAAAACAGCCACCTAGTGAAGATGAAGAGATGCTAGGATGGTATCTTTTCCCTCTTACTTCCTAAAGCAGATGTTGGAATGGCACTCTTGAAGACACAGTATATGTCTGAGATGTCTTTGAGTCTCACACTGGGAGATTGCTCGTGTGAAAGTCATAAGTTAAACAAACAAACAAACCAAAAAGCCTAAAGCAAAATTAAACTCTCTTTGTAAAATAAGGTAACAAGTGTTCACTGGGTACAGAGCTTTATCAGTTTGCATTGTTCAAACTGTATTACTCAGGTCATAAAATATCTTTGAGAAAGATAAACATGTGTCTAAAGTTCTTATGAATAAGGAAATTGGAAGCCTGGGACTTCCCTGGTGGTCCAGCGGTTATGAATCTGCCTTCCAATGCTGGGGACACAGGTTTGACTCCTGGTTAGGGAATTAAGATCCCACAAGCCGTAGGGTGACTAAACCCACGAACCATAACTAGATAGCCAGTGTGCTAAAACTAAGAGCTGAACAGTGTGCTGAAACTAAGAACTAACAGTCAGAAATAAATAAATAACTGTTAAAAAAATAAACTGGAAGCTCAATTGACTGGCTGTTACAGCAAACTGTTTTTACTTTTCTTTTCTGTGAAATATTTACTTATATTGCTTGCCCCTGCTGGGTCACTGTCCTCTTTTAATTGATCTTTAGAGTTCTTGATGGGGCTTCTTGTTCTTCATAAGCATATATGCTAGAGAAATTAAGTTCCCAATACTTTTAATAAAGATACTGGGCAGGCCCTGCTTAACATCAGAAATACTTTGAGTTTCTTAATATAGTTATTTATAAAAGACTGTAAATGACAAGGCAAATATAAAACCAACAGATTCTACTGAAATGCTTCAGAGGAAAGAAAGGTCAGAACACATTAGTGTAGGTCTATGACAAAAGCAGTATTATTCTCTGTTTTGTTAGGCACTCCAAGAAGGGTGTGGGAGAAACAGGATACTAGAAGATACACATGTATAAAAAGGTATACAAAAGCTAAGAGGCTGTGAAACGCAGGAGTCAAAAAGTTTGTAAACTACACTGCGCTATTATTGTACTATGATTTTCTAATCATTGCCTGATACTCCACAATTACACATATACAAACATACACAGTTGCTCAGTCTCTGCCACCAATTTTTCCCTTTCCATCCATTCTATTGATACAAACTGCCACCACAATACTTATTTCTTTGACAGTGTCACCCTCTTCTTCAGCACTTTTAAAAGCTAACTACTACCTCACAGTAACAATAGTCTTTAGCTGGTATTCACGGATTTCCATGTTGAAACCCCAGTCTACTTCTCTATTTCAGTCTGATTTCTTACTGCTCCTTTACGTGTACCAATTATGTAGGCCAATTCATCTCCCCTAGTATGTGCATCTGAATAGCTTGGTTACTGTGAAGGTAAGGATTCATTATTCCAAGGTGGGTTAATTGCCAAGGTACTTTAATCTCCATTTCAGAGAAAATTTTGGCTTATATAGTCAGTTTCAGGTTCCAGGTTCAAATCCAAATCTGCCTGATTTATTCAATGTCCATCTACTAAAAGCAAACAATCTTAAAGATGTTTCACAAACATTTTGAAGATGTTTTGCTTATTAATTTCTTGTTAACCTTGTGAGGTATGCACTATAATACAAATTTTTAAGTTGATGCTCAGAGAGATTGAGTAACCTAATTTTAATAGCACATGGCAAGTAAATGGGGGCTCAGAATTAAATATAAGAATTCCCATTATTTCTCTTTCTACCGTACTCTTTATATTTAAATGAAAATGTTTAAGATTAGATATGGAACAAACTTCTTAAATTTATGAATGGAATACTTAAGAGATGCAATTTAGCTTTTTATCCTTTACAAATAGGTAGTATGAGTAACAGATACTTCCTAGGGACAAGGAGGGCTCCTTAAGAGAAATGATACAAATATGACTAAAGCCCACTAAAAAAAATCAGCCTTGCTTTTCATATTTTAATAAATTTTACCTACACAGCTTTTTGAATATGGTTATATGGCTCTCAAAAAATGGTGAACAGCAATAAATCGAGAAGAATGCTTCACACAGCAGCGTATCTTAAAACTAATTAATTTTAACTAATTTAAAAAATAATTTTATTATAAACATTAAAGATTTTTACAACTTTAATTAGGTAGATCTGATAACTCAGAGAATTAGAGGCAAATTCTAGATAAGCTAACTATATACTGTTTAGTGGAAATATCTAATTATAGAACAGCATATTTCGTATGGCTGCACTTCTATAAAACCCAGCAACATTTTTACTGATGTATATGTTTGGAGACTTTTCTTTTTTAAACCACATTTAAAAGTGCTTATTTTCAGGTTTAGGATTATGAGGTAACTTAATTTGCTACTTTAAATGTATCTGTATTCTTTTCTTTTAACAAACATTTCATTTATATGAAAACATACTTCAAAAATTATACTAGCATCATAGTTCTTATCTCATACATGTGCCAGATGCTATCCTAGCTGTCATAAAAAATTACTCTAAAGACACTGTCTGCCTTTAAGGAATTTAAATTGAAAGGAAAACAAAGACATGATGAACAAACTGCATATTTTCCAAAGCACAAATTGGTCTGTTTGGCTGATTTTTCTGGATGAGAGAGTGCTAGAAACTTATCAATTGCAGTTCTGGCTTCAGATTTGATTAGTGCTTATTTCTTTTTAAAAAACATTGACCAGGGATGGTTTTTAGGTTCTTAACTTGAGGAAGTAGAAACAGCACTACCTTGTTGCTTAGCTGCTCAGTCGTGTGCGACTCTGCGACCCCATGGACTGTAGCCTGTCAGGCTCCTCTGTCCATGGGATTCTCCAAACAAGAATTCTGGAGTGGGTTGTCACTTCCTTGTCCAGCACTACTTTAAAATGGGCCAATTTTTTAAAATGAGTGAAATAAAACCTGATAATGAACAAAGTACTGTTAGAGCAAAGCATTCATTTTAGAGCTATAAATGCTCAAATGGGTTCTCAAGATTCCTTTATGGAACTGTTCTTAAAGTTAAGAACAGTTTTTTATTATTTTTTTACTCATGTACTGCATAAAAAAATCAGTTTTGGTATTTTTCAGATTATTTTCCATTGCAGGTCATTATAAGATATTGACTATAGTTTCCTATGCTATACAGTAAACTTTATTGCTTGTTGTGTATCTATTTTCTGCGACCCATGGACTATACAGTCCATGGAATTCTCCAGGTCAGAATACTAGGGTGGGTAGCCTTTCCCTTCCCCAGTGGATCTTCCCAACCCAGGAATCGAACCAGGGTCTCCTACATTGCAGGCAGATTCTTTACCAACTGAGCTATCAGGGAAGCATTTATGAGGAGATCCCACTTAATCCTCAAAACAACCATATAAAGTAAATACATATTATCATCAAGCCTTCTTTTTTCTAGATTAGAAACAGGCTCATTACTTGTTTGGGAACACAGAGTTACTAAGTGGGAAATCAAGAATTAAAGCACTGGTTTCCTTAATTTATGTGTTAATATTTGGAAACAGCACTGGGTCTGAAGTGAAGATCTAAGGAAGTATAACAAGATTACTGCTATCAAAGCCCAGTCTCCCAAAGGGCAGCTGGGAAAGGAACAATCTTTCACCTGGGACATAAGCCCTGGCACTGGGATTTTTACTGCTGTTGATTTTTAGTCACTTACAAATGTCTAATCATTCTCTGGGGGGCTTTGTGTTGTGAAGAGATCTCAGGGACAGCAGAACTGAGAAAGAAACTTCTTTAGGGGAAAAAGTCCCAAGGAATCATGGGTGTGGCTGGTGGTAACTTCTGCACTATAATTAAGGAGGCAAACCACTGGCTCTTCCTTATCTATAGATAAAATGTAAGCTTCATTCAACAAATATTTTTTAAACACCAGGTAATGCTAGAGCATCACAGACCCCTCTATGCTCCTGTTGATGTTCTTAGCCTCATCATACCAGGCAATCCAACTCTCTGTCTTGCATTGTTTCGCTCTCTGTCTTATTTTTTTGGTTGTACCTTCCCTGGTAACTTAGATGGTAAAGAATCCACCTGCAATGCAGAAGACCCAAGTTCAATCCCTGGGTCAGGAAGATCCCCTGGAGAAAGGAACGACAACCCAACTCCAGTATTCTTGCCTGGAGAATTCCACAAACAAAGGACCCTGTCGGGCTACAGTTCATGGGGTCACAAGCAGACGGACACGACTGAGCAACTTCCACCCTCAATTACAATCTTCTGGTATTTCCTTATGACCTTCTTTTTGTTTAGAATTCTATTTGCCTGTTTTATTTATCTTACAAGATTTAGGTCAGAAGTACCTCCTCTAGAAATCTCCCTGAACTTCTAAGGTCGATGAAGTACCTCTCCTCTTTGCTCCTATAGCATTTTACATTTATAGCATTTTATAGATCTATTTATATATTGTTTTATCTTCCTTACTAGGGCTTCCCAGGTGGTGCTAGTGGTAAATAACCTGCCTCCAATGCTGGAGATATATAAGAGATGCAGGTTCAATCCCTGGGTCAAGAAGGTCCCCTGGAAGAGGGCATGGCGACCCACTCCAGTATTCTTGCCTGGAGAATCCCAAGTACAGAGGAGCCTGGAAGGCTATAGTCCATAGAGCTGCAAAGAGTCGGACATGACTGAAGTGACTTAGCATACATCTTCCCTACTAGACTGTGGACACGTCAAGGACAGGAAACCTCTATATCCTAGGTCCTTAAATAGGCATACAATAAATATTTATGGCCTTCAATTCAATCAACATCCCTAACAGTTAAGGGCAAAGAAGAGATCATAAAACCGATTAATCCATTATCAGAAGTCAAAACTTTCCACAAAATACTTAAACACAAGAACTTAGAATACCTGTTTCACTGAAGTTGGAGCTCTGCTTTGAACAATATTGTAAATTTCTCATGAAAAAGGCAGAAAGAACGTGAGTACCCTCACCAAGTGCTCTCAAATGAAATCAGTTTGAAGCAGTTTTCATTAAGATGGATTGAATGTGTATCGTGAGAAACACTTTATCAAATGTAGTGTTTTACTTAGTGATTAACTATATACCAGTTGATGAAGCTCCCCAAATCCTTTGTAATCCCACCACTCCAATAAACATTTAATGAGTATATAAGTTCAAAAAGCCTAGCAGAGGATTTAAACCTTCAATCTTGTTTTTATTTACTCTTGGAACTCAATTTCTCACTTCAAGTGAAGATTGCTGGTGCTCAAGGCTCATCTGTTGCCCTGGTAAAATTAATGTGTCTCCCACAGTTTAAATTAAACATGTGATGTTTAAGATGAAAGAAATTTAGTAACAATCCCACAGTATCGGTCAAACTTGCCTTAAAATGTTTGAACATAATAGGAAAACTCCTTTCTTAAAAATGATTCATTCAGAAGTTTTTTAAAAAATACCAAAAACAATTTCTTTTAACTTTCAAATGTGCAGTCTGAAAGAAGAGATGAGTTTGATAACTGAATACAGTAGTTTAGCAGTTAGCACTGAAAAGCTTCTCGAAGTAAGACGGTATAGTATAAAATACACTTTTATACATTCAATCAAAAGAACATCTGCACTTTTACTTGGCCTCTACTGCTTACCCTTGATTTGCCTTTGGTTAAGTAATGTAGTTTTCTGAGCTTCATCATCTCTACAATTGGAATACTGATATTATGTATCCCTATCTCATTGGTTTGTTGTGGGGTTGAAATGAGGTATGTATGCATAGGAAAAAGCTTCACAAGCCATAGTACACCATTAAACCTAAAGCAGTAGTACTATTTCTATACTTTCTAAACCATTGTTTTTAATTTTAAAAGAATCTGTATATAATTTGGTTGATGACTAAAATAAATGTTTCTTCTCAGATTTAATTTTGAATAACTTATCCACTATGCAGATAAATCTTAAGTTTAGAGCAATGTAATAAATGATACATAAACTGCTATTGATCTTCAACTTGGAAAAGAGAAATGAAGAAAGGAAAAAACCCTGGATAAGCAGAAAAAGATAAAGATAGTTTAGGAGTCCAAAGAAGTCAATGGATTTTGACATCAATCTAATATAAAACAACACATTTAATTACATGAACCAATGACTTTCAGTTGTTAAAATACTAATTCACTAATCAAAAAAACAATCAATTGTTTCATTAGAAATACCACAAATTATTAAGAATTTATGTTCCTCTAGGGATCAGCAGTCTGAATAAATCCAAATGCCAATTTACTGTACAAAGACATTCAGTAAAAAGTTCTTTCATCTATTACATATTGTATATTTAAATAATATATCATCACTGAAAGTTATACTGTTTCTAATAGCTTTTAAAATGGAATTCAACAGATGACTATGCCTATTTGGGAGCTATATTTAGGTTATAAAAGACCCTTGTATTTTCTGGTTACTCCAACTGCTTAGCAATCTTGCTGGAAAGCAGAGACAAATTAACTCCAAATACATTCATACCCAGGAATGAATTGAAAAATAGATTATTTTAAAACTATAAATATTCTTTCAAACATATTTATGTTCAATAATAAGTGATTGTTTAAATACAATAACATCACCATACAATGATGGACTCTATAACCATTAAAAATCTGATTATAATAAAGTATTCAGCATTACTTAAAAAGCATTCTTGCAAAAAAAAGAAATTCACCTGAATCTAACAAAGCTTTAAGCCTTAATATCCATTTCTCAGGAAATACAGTGATAGAGGAACAAGTTAAATAATATCACAAGGAAACAATCACACAAATCAAGAATTTAGAACAATTTGTAATCATCCAACATGATTTCTTCACAAAGCAAATGTCATAAAAACAGGAGGTGGGGAATAAAGGGGGTGTTTGCTTAAAAGGGTATAAGAAATCTAACTAACAAATATAATTTGTTATCCTTGACTGGATCATGGTTTCCCAATCAACCAGTGAAGTTTGAATATGCACTGGATACTAGATGATGTTAGGAAGTTATTGTTAATTATGTTACAAGCAATACTGGTATTGTGATTCTGTAGGAAAATATCATTATTTTTGAAAAGTGTATGCAGCTGCTTTTATGGGTAAACTATGCTGTCACCTTGAAATGGCTTAGCAAAAATAATGAATATATAAGGGTATCCTAACTTATGCAGTTTGTTTCAATAATTTCAAAAGTTTAACTGCTAAAACTTAAAAAAAAATTTGCAACTTTAGATTTCTTTTATATTTGCTTTTATGAATTAAAATAATAAATTCAAAATTATTTCTGCTCCAAAGTTTGCCATTTTCAATCAGAGGGACTGAAACAAAAATTTACCATAAAAATTTATTAATCAAAATCATAAATCTAATAGCATAAATAATGTAGATAACTAAATTTCAAATGCTGCTTCTTTATAAGTATGTAGCAGTTAAACTTTTGAAGTTATAAGGCTTAAAATTCCATTAAAACTTTAGGATGTCCTGTATATAAAGAAGCAAATATGGGGTAAAATTTTAGTGATTATTAAGTCTAGGTATAGGTGATTTGAGTGTTTATTGTACTATTCCTTTACTTTTTCTGTATTAAAAATTATTTTAGTAAAAGTTGAAATATTATAAAATAAAATTAAGGAAATGATCATATAATATTAAAAGGTGAAAATAAGCTGTTTTAACAGGATTATAACATGACCAATTTCTTGTTAAATGTGTAAATGAGTTCAACAAAATATATAATAAAAATATGGAAAGAACATATATCATAAAGCTAATCTGCATTAGAATGTATTCTTTGTGCTTTTTAGTATCTTCCAAAACCTGTATAGAAACTATAACACTGTATTACTGTAAATATGTCTTCAAATATAAAATCCATTTAATATAGTTTTAATAGTTAAAAAATTGATGGTTAAAACAGACTTTACATGGGCTATTCAACTATTCTTAGGGTAAATAACAGTTTATATTTCTTAATCTACTTCACTGAGCTGTCAATGACAGATTTAAATTGATCACTAATTACTGTCTTAGAATTCCATTTTTCAAAGTTGTTTTAGATGAATTTTTCTTTACGTCATAAGTAGAAACTAGAAATTCCAGAGCCATCCTTGCACTCTATTCTCAAAATTCCTAATTCTAAAACTTTTACTCTAACTCCATCTACACATTAGTCCTTCCTTCCTCCCTTTCTTCCTTTATTCATTAAACATTCAGAGTATTTACCTAACCAGGTGAAGAGCAAGATGAAAGGTATTCTTAACAGTAAGGCACCATTAGAAAAGAGTAAGATTACGGGGAAATACAAATAGTACACTACTACTACATTAATTAAGTGTAAGGCAGGAAATGGGAAAAGCTGAAGCTGTACAGGTAGGCAAGAGCCAGATAACTGAGGCCTGGACTGCAGTGTCAACATATAAATAGAATAATCACATAGAATCTTCTTGCTCAAAATATAACTACTGATTTCTTGTTACATATTTCAATCTTCTTGATTTTAAGATCACAAAGCTCATTTCTGTATTCAAAGAAAAATCTTTTTGTTGTCTAAAATGACTTTTAGGAAAAAACATTACAGTTATTAGATATATACTATTAGAATCATTTGGGGAAAAGACTGAAGGACAAATCCTTTAGCAAGAAACTGTCAATCACATAACTAAAAAGAACACAAGTACATAGCCTGGTCTCTTTTAAGCATGTCCATCCCTTTTTCCCCCTTAAAAAAGAAAGAAAGAAAGAAAGAAACCCTATTTCAAAGCTTGACAAAGTCTTCTGCAAGAGCCAGTAGTACTCTTATCATACTACTGCTCTCTGACTGAAATGGGCATCTTGGTGATGATTAGGTTGGGAAATGAACCAAAAATCAAGTCTTCAATCTGAAAAAAGAGGAAAACATTAAGCATTGCCTCAGGCCTGGTGGTAAACCTACGGGATGCATTGTTTAATTAAAAAAGGTAAATTGCACTTACATCTCGGGCTTTCACATAGAAGGCCTCTTGAAAAGCTGCTTCTAATGAGCCAATAAAAAATACAGGATGGCAGTCACCATATCTATAGGAAAAATTGTGTCTATTAATTAAAATACATTTCAAATTTACTTCAAGTTTCATAAGTCTAACCAATAACTTTTAAGTAAATGTTGGGGCTAATGTCTCTTTCAGTATAGACAAAACATTGAAGAATTTCTTTAAAGGCGTCATTAGTGTTTTGAACTCTTCTTGGCCTCTAGAGATAGATCAGAACACTGGAATTGTAAGTACATCAAGCAAATGGACTTAGTAAGTGCCCCATTGCCATTTATAAATAGTAATTCCTGGTTACCTATTTCCCTAAGATTTTCTGATTACAACAGCCTTAACTTTCCATTTTAGTTCATTTATTCTGGAAGTCCAACACAGAGAGAAAAGATGGTCCCTTGCTAAGTTTCCAAATTATATTACATCAGAAAATAGAACTAAAGAGAAATATCATTTACATGAAAATTTAGGTTTAAATATTTAAACACCTTAGGAGAATCTCAAATACACAGAAAAATTTGTATTAGACTATTAAAAGAAGAAATGCTAAATGATTCCAAAAAAATTAAAAGATTCATTTACATTTAAAAATGTTTAATTGTCTTTTTATCCAATAATTTAAAAATATTTTGTTTGTCCTAGGATATACTAAAAATTAGTATCCTATACCTAGTCTTTTTGGACTTCCCTAGTGACTTAGCAGTACAGAATCTGCCTGCAGTGCAGGAGATGTAGGTTTGATCTCTGTTGCGAAGATCCCCTGGAGAAGAAAATGGCAATCCACTCCACTATTCTTGCCTGGGAAACCCCATGGTCTGAGAAGCCTGGCAGACTATGGTCCATGGGGTCACAAAAGAGCTGGACATGACACAGCGACTAAACAACAGCAGCCTAGTCCTTTTGCAAATATCGTCAAGATATTAAATTAGTAATCCATTTATTATGCTTCTATAATGACATAGAGATAAGATAAATACATCTCTGAAGTGGCATAAGTAGTTTATAGTTATCTGATTGGAACACTCTATATTCACTATCAGGACTATATTTATAGATAAATGTATACTTTAAATACTTTAAGGATAAATTTTAAAACAATCTATGATTAAAGTTGTTTAAAAAAAATCACAGTAGCATTAAAAGAACATTAATTTATATAGTTAATGTCCTAACCCTACCTTGAAGAAAACTCTGCTGTAAATTGTAATAAGGCATCTCCTTCATTTTCTGCGTTTTCTGGCACTAAAAAACAAACAAAAGAAAAAACAAAAACAAAAAACCAAAACAAATAGACACAAAAAACAAACCACATAACATCTAATCCCACATATAAGAAATATATTTAATCAATAAAGAGGAAATAAAATTAAATTTTCGCTTCTGTGATATATCTGAGAAGACATTTTAACTCCAGCTACATTAGAAGATTTCATCAAACCTTAAAAAAGAACCCCCAAAAATGTCAAGCTCATGAATTTTTGAAAACTAACTGACACAGTCTTGCTAGGTATTCAAAATATGTGCCAGTCATCACTTATGATTTCAAAGTTTTCTTGAAAATGACATCTTGTAATTAAATTATATAAAAAGGCTCTCAAATTAAAGACCTAATGGGAAAAATCAACTTTATGTAAATATCACATCTATTTCTGCCCATAAAGGTTTCCTAATTTCGGAGTAAATGAGTCATTTATGTGCTTAGTTTAACAATCGTCTTGTATGTAGTATCACTTAAGATCCTACACTGCATCCTGTCAAGTGCAAGTGAGGGAGATGGTATAGTTTACTTTTTTCCCTCCAAAGATGGGTGAATGGAAAAATAATATAACTGCTGATAAAACTGGTATCTCTAATAAGATGTGTGGTGATAACTACAGTCACAAAAAGTACAGCTATTTTATCAACTTCCAGGCTTCAAGTAGATAGACGAATTCATACATGTGAAACAAAAGTTACATTCCCTTGAGTTTTTAATGAATTTTACTAAAGTATTGGGAATGGTTGGGCTTAAGATCAAAACTTAAGAGGCTCTAGTTCCTATGAATAATGTCTACTTGCTACATTTTATCTCTCCAAACCTGAAAGTCAGGAAGAAATTCTTAAGTTCATCGCTCCTCATAAGTTTCTGAACTAGGAAGGAGAATCATAATGCTGGACCCAAGGAGCTATTAATACTCACTCATTGGAGATTTTCTCAGGGCAGATGACGCCATGCCGAATACTTCTCCATCATCCACCCCAAATTCGGAAGCATCTTCAAAGTCATCTCCATCACTATCACTAACCATATGAACATCGGTGCTTTGCTATTTAAGAAAAGTCCTATAATTAGTTTCATACTGACTTTAAGAAATCAAATTCCTAACATACAAGTTATATAATCACAATAGGGTATTAGAATTATAAAAATTTTATTAAATAAGAAGCTATTTGCTAGAGTGAAGCTTAATATTTCTCATTTTAAGGCTTATATACATATATGTATTAAATATTAAATATATTTCTAATCTTGCTATGATACCCCTATACTAAAGGATGGAGGCTGAGGGAAAATGAAGGATGCTTACAAAATCAATGAAGACTGGGGTTTTTATTAGTTTTATCCCAAGCATATAGTACACAATTAAGAGCACAATAAACAAGGAAATGGGTAAAATCTAAGAGGTCAGAGATAAATAAGCTGTACAGGTCTTTCAAAAAGCTTATGGGTAGGAGTAATGATAACATTTTAAAACTTGCCATTTCCTAATTGCAATGGTTCTCAAATTTCTCATTAGTGAAATATGGTATGCCACCTCCATGGTATTTTTGGAAGGTAACACAAAATAATATATGAAAGATCTTTTAAAATGAAGGCTATTAAATGAGATGCTTCAATTACAATGATGCTTCAATTCAGTAAATGTTTACTGAGAATTTACTACATGCTGGGCACTAGTAAACATGTTCTGTTTATTTTGTTTTCAGCAACATCAATTGAGATGTAAGGTACTACAATGAAAAACATCACTTTCAAAATGTGAATTCAGCCCCTGATCTCTAAATTAGAATGGGATTTCAAACATTAAAAAAAGTATTTAATGTTCTGGTTGCGTTTGTGCTGGGCCTTTGTTGCTGCCAACGGGCTTCCTCTAGTTGTAACACACAAGCTTCCTCTAGTTATGGAAAGGGGATACTCATTGCAGTGGCTTCTCTTGTTGTGGACCACGGACTTTGGGGTGCACGAACTTAGTTGTCCTGTGGCACATGGGATCTTTCCCAAACAGGAATCAAACCTCTGTTTTCTGCACTGGCAGGCAGATTCTTAACCACCTGACCACCAGGGAAGTCTGGGATACCAAACATTTGAATTGGGTTGTGAATACTGACAAATATTCACATCTTGGATAACAAGGGTGCCCCAGCAAGATATCTGGCTAAATGCCTGTCTGTACTATGTTTAGTAAATCAGGTCTACAAAGCTCATTTAATAAATGAAGTTTCTGTATTTTAAATTATGGTGGTATGTACCTAAATTATTAAAATGTATTAAAAGGAACTCAGGAGCAAAGATTCATGAAACTTGTCTAGAGGGGATGTTATAGTTCAGTCAGTCATAGAATTATAGAAACTAAAACTGGAAGGGATTTTAAAGATCTCTCACTAATGGTTTTCATGTTTCTTTTCACAGAGTTACCTAGCTGTCCTTTGTTTTTGTTCAGTCGCTCAGTTGTGTCCAACTCTTTGTGACTCCATGGATTGCAGCATGCCAGGATTCCCTGTCCTTCACCTTTTTCCCAAGTTTGCTCAAACTCATGTCCATTTAGTTGGTGATATCATCCAACCATCTCATTTTCTAGTGCCCCCTTCTCCTCCTGCCTTCCATCTTTAGCAGCATCAGGATCTTTTCCAGTGAATCAGCTCTTCACACCAGATGGACAAAGTACTAGAGCTTTAGCATCAGTTCTTTCCAATGAATATTCAGGACTGATCTCCTTTAGGATGGACTGGTTGGATCTCCTGGCAGCCCAACAGACTCTCAAGAGTCTTCTCCAGCACCACAGTTCAAAGGCATCAATTCTTCAGTGCTTAGCCTTCTTTACTGTCCAGCTCTCACATTCAAACACAACTACTGGAAAAACCATAGCTTTGACAGTACAGACCTTTCTTAGCAAAGTTCTCTCTCTGCTTTTTAATATGCTGTCTAGGTTATTCATAGCTTTTCTTCCAAGGAGGAAGCGTCTTTTAATTTCATGGCTGTAGTCACTGTCCATAGAGATTCTGAAGCCTGGGAAAATAAAGTCTGTGACTATTTCCATTATTTCCCCATCTATCTGCCATGAAGTCATAGGACGGGATGCTATGATTTTAGTTTTTTGAATGTTGAGTTTTAAGCCAACTTTTTCATTCTCGTCTTTCACCTTCACCAAGAAGCTCTTTAATTCCTCTGCATTTTCTGCCATTAGGGTGGTGCACTGGCAAATATGAGGTTATTGATATTCTCCTGGCAATCTTGATTCCAGCTTGTGAGTCATGCAGGAGTAGATATTATGGTCATCTGAATTAAATTCACCCATTCCGGTCCATTTTAGTTTACCAATTCCTAAAATGTCAATGTTCACTCTTGCTATCTCCTGTTTTGACCATTTTCAATTTGCCTTGTTTCATGGACCTAACATTCCAGGTTCCTATGCAATATTGTTCTTTACAGAATCAGACTTTACTTTCACCAGCAGACACATCTACACCTGGGCGTTGTTTCCACTTTGGCTCAGCCTCTTCATTCCTCCTAGAGCTGTTTTTCTGCTCTTCTCCAGTAGCATATTGGACACCTACTGACCTGGGAGGTTCATCTTTGAGTTATATCTTTTTGCCTTTTCATACTGTTCATGGGGTCTTCAAGGCAAGAATGCTGACGTGGTTTGCCATTTCCTTCTCCAGTGGACCACATTTTGTCAGAACTCTCCACCATCACCCGACCATCTTGGGTGACCCTACATGCCTTGGCTCATAGTTTCATTGAGTTAGGCAAGGTTGTGATCCATTTGATCAGTTTGGTTAGTTTTTTGTGATTGCTGTTTTCATTCTGTCTGCCCTCTGATGGATGAGCATAAGAGGCTTGTGCAAGCTTCTTGATGGGAGGGACTGGCTATAGGGAAAACTGGGTCTTGTTCTGGTGGGCAAAACTAGGCTCAGTAAGTCTTTAACCCAATTTTCTGCTGGTGGGTGGAGCCTCAGGCCAAATGCAACCTCTTTCAAAAGGACTTATGCTAGCCTGAAATAATGTTGACTCGGCAGGCTTTTCCTCCTTGGGCATAACCAAACATTAATGCCTAGACTTGTAACATTTTCCCTCTTATCTTAAAGACAGTTTCCCCAATGGATTGAATAGAGAAGGTACATAATACTAATTGGAAAAATGAAATGAATGGCTCTTGCCCTAAGCATCTTCTATTCTGACTTTACCACTATTTCTCACAGAAGCCTTGGTTCCATTTGCAATCCTAATGTTTCTTAAGTGTTTTGCTTTGTGGAGTCAGAATCTCCTCTTTATTTCAGCAATTCAACAGCTTAAAAATTTAAACCCTTTCCCATATCAAAACAGCGAGGGAACCTACTCTTCAAATACATTTTCTAGGACCATAACTATACTTGAATTCCATCTGTGCTTCAGGTAGGCAAATATCTGGAGCATGAACTGCCTTTGAATTTTGAGGCTCAGTCTTTAAACAGGTAAAGGCTCAGGATATAAAAGGTACATTCCTTTAGAGTACTTAGCCAGGCTCACAGGCAAGTGGAAAGAAACAAAGGTCCAGTATGACAAACTTTCTCGTATTCGCAGTCAGTTAAGCTATCATCTCAGCCTTCACTTAGTCTTGCCTATCACTTACCCTCCCTTTAAGAGGCATCAGATTAAGAAGGAGGTTTGGAGGACAGAAGGATAAAAAAGAAAGAAATTGTTCTATAATTATCCCCACCCCCTCACTGTTTTACCTTACTCTCTCACATATATCCTTTCTCCTAATCTAGTTTTCAGACAAATAAAAACCTCTTTTCATAAAAACAGGACTTGACCTCATACTAGGAAGGTGATTTTAATTTTGTGCCTATGTAATGCATCGTTTTTTCTTCACAAAGTATAGAATTTCCAATTCTCTTAAGAGAGAGATCCTAGAACGACAAACCCTACAACAACAACATCTTCAAAGGAGGCTTTCTAAAAAGCCGATTTTGTTGAAAAAAGTATATTTCACACATAAATTATTGAACTATCTGCAAGAATGAGCTACTTAATTATGTATAAGGAACTCCCAATCTCTTCACATTTTCTTATCGGCCATCTAACAGGTTAGGAAAAGCTTTGTCCAAAAAATGAGATAAATAATCTTTTCTCTTTAATGTTTGCTGATGAGAATAGATAATCTCTTGGTTCAGAGATGGTTGCCCTAAAATTCTTTGAATCCAGAGAACTATTTATTCAGAATTTTTAAATAAAGGTAAAAAAAATTAGTGATTCTATTTTGGCTTATTGCATTCAGTTATTCCCTTTATCATTTAAAATATATCCATAAGCCCTACTAAGTGCTACATAGCCTGGACTTGGATGAAAGATATATAGTGTATGTTCTCTCATGGAATATAATGTAATACATTTGTGACCCTAAGCACTGTAGCCCGCCAGGCTCCTTTGTTTATGGGATTCTCCAGGCAAGAATACTGGAGTGGATTGCCATTCCCTTCTCCAGAGGATCTTCCTGACCCAGGGATCGAGCCTACGTCTCCTGCATCACAAACAGATTCTTTACCATCTAAGCTTTAGGGAAAATCCAATGTAATATACAGTTACAGGTAATTATAATAACTAACAATAAGTGTTTAAAAAAAGTGTGAAAAATAGAGATCTCTTCAAGAAAATTGGAGATACCAAGGGAACATTTCATGCAAAGATGGGCACAGTAAAGGACAGAAATGGTAAGGACCTGAAAAGAAGCAGAAGAGATTAAGAACAAGAATACACAGAACTCTACAAAAAAGGTCTTAATGACCCAGATAAGCACAATGGTATGCTCACTCACTTAAGAATCAGACATCCGGGAGTGTGAAGTCAAGTGGGCCTTAGGAAGCATTACTACAAACAAAGCTGGTGGAGGTGATAGAATTCAGCTGAACTATTTCAAATCCTAAAAGATAATGCAGTTAAAGTGCTGTACTCAATATGCCAGCAAATTTGGAAAATTCAGCAGTGGCCACAGGACTGGAAAAGGTCATTCCAATTCCAAGGAAAGGCAATACCAAAGAATGTTCAAACTACCATACAATTGTGCTAATTTCAAAGGCTAGCAAGGTAATGCTCAAAGTCCTCCAGGCTGGGCTTCAACAGCACGTGAATTGAGAACTTCTAGGTGTGTAAGTTGGATTCATAAAGGGCAGAGGAATCAGAGGTCAAATTGCCAACATCTGTTAGATCATAGAAAAAGCAAGAGAATTCCAGAAAAACATCTACTCCTGCTTCATTGACTATGCTAAAGCCCTTGACTGTGTGGATTACAACAAACTGGAAAATTCTTGAACAGATGGGAAAATACTACTTTACCTGCCTCCTGAGAACCTTGTAGGCAGATCAAGAAGAAATAGAACTGGACATTGAACAACAGACTGGTTCAAAATTGGGAAAGGAGTATGTCAAGGCTGTATATTGTCATCTTGCTTATTTAACTTACATGCAGAGTACATCATGCAAAATGCTGGGCTGGATGAATCATAAGCTGGAATCAAGATTGTGGGGAGAAATAGCAAAAACCTCAGATACGCATATGATACCACCCTAACGGCAGAAAGTGAGGAGGAATTAACGAGCCTCTTGATGAGGGTGAAAGAGGAGACTGAAAAAGCTGGCTTAAACCTCAACATTCAAAAAACTAAGATCATGGCATCCAGTCCCATCACTTCTTGGCAAATAGATGGTAAAATTAAAAAAAAAAAAAGTGGGAACAGTGACAGATTTTATTTTCTTGGGCTACAAAATCACTGTGGGTGGTGACTGCAGCCATGAAATTAAAAGACACTTATTCCTTGGAAGAAAAGCTATGAAAAACCTAGACAGCATATTAAAAAGCAGAGACATCACTTTGCTGACAAAGTCCATCTAGTCAAAGCTATGGTCTTTCCAGTAGTCATGTATGGATGTGAAGTGAAATGAAGTGAAGTCGCTCAGTCGTGTCTGACTCTTTGTAATCCCATGGACTATAGCCTATCAGGCTCCTCTGTCCATGGGATTTTCCAGGCAAGAGTACTGGAGTGGGTTGCCATTTCCTTCTCCAGGGATCTTCCCGACCAGGGATCAAACCCAGGTCTCCTGCATTGTAGGCAAACGCTTTACCATCTGAGCCACCAGGGAAACCGTGAGAGAGTGCCGAAGAACTGATGCTTTTGAATTGTGGTACTGGAAAAGACTCTTGAGAGTCCCTTGGGTTGCAAGGATATCAGACCAGTCAATCTTAAAGTAAATCAGTCCTGAATATTTATTGGAAGGACTGATGATGAAGCTGAAGCTCCAGTACTTTGGCCACCTGAAGCAAAGATCCGACTCATCAGAAAAGACCCCGATGCTGGGAAACATTGAGGTCAGGAGCAGATGGCGATAGAGGATGAGATGGTGGATGCCATCACTGGATCAATGGACATGAGTTTGAGCAAACTCTGGGAGATGGTGAAGGATAGAAAAACCTGGTGTGTTGCAGTCCATGTGGTCACGAAGAGTCAGACACAACTTACTGACTGCACAACAACAAGTGTTAGGACAGGTAAGTTCAGTGGAGAGCACCTAAGATCATGGCAGTGCAAGGAATCAGAGCAAACTTCTTAGAAAAGAAGATAACTAAACTGCTTGAGACAAAAATTTAGAACTCATGTATACATAAGGGAAACTCATAATTAAAGCTGATATTTCTTTCACCAACTACTCACTATGTTAAGAAGCTAGTTAAAAGTCTGGGATACAGAGAAAATCCATGGTTCCAGTTTTCAAGAAATTCCCATTTTAAAGCAAGACATATTTGGTGGCAAATATGTGTTTTTCAGTGTTAAGGGATACAATAAAAGTTTAAGCAAAGACTACTGAAGAACAAAGGAGACTTGTGCAGGCCTCACACAAGTGCTAATATTTCACCCATATCTTTAAAAAAGATTATATATTAATGAGATTATCTCTTCAACCATTATCTGCTTTGCAAATATTTTCCCCATTTACATTTTCATTTTATTGTGCTTTTGGAGACAAGGAACTTTTTCATTTTTACACTATTGGACTTTTGCTTCATAGCTTTTCTTTCTGTTTGTGGTTAGGAAGCCCTTCTCATCCTGACATATCTTGCAGTTTTTGTGTTTCCCAAAGTGCTTAACATAGTGCCATATGCATATTGGTTTTAATCTGAACATAAGGTTTTAGGACTAGCTGCTTTATTTTACAGGTATGCTTGGGCTTCCCTGATAGTTCAGTTGGTAAAGAATCCGCCTGTAATGCAGGAGACCCTGGTTCGAATTCCTGGGTCGGGAAGATCCACTGGAGAAGGAATAGGCTACCCACTCCAGTATTCTTGGGCTTCCCTTGTGGCTCAGCTGATAAAAAGTCCGCCTGCAATGCGGGAGACCTTGGTTTGATCCCTGGGTTGGGAGGATCCCCTAGAGAAGGGAAAGGCTACCCACTCTAGTATTCTGGCCTGGAGAATTCCATGGATTGTACAGCCCATGGGGTCACAAAGAGTTGGACACGACTGAGCAACTTTCACTTAAAAAAGATATCAATGCTGTGGAGAGTGTGTAATGGAAGATTGTTGGGGAGGGAGCTGTACTCTAGGGAGAGAAAAAACACAAGCAAGAAATTGGATATCTTAAAAAAATCAATAAAAAATTACAAAAAATAAACTAAATCATCAGCTCAATGTATGGAAGTGGAATATGGACTGGCTACAAGGCAAGGAAGTTTTCAGGAAACTAGATTATAGCACTCAAACTGGCATACTTAGGAATTTGGACTTTACTCTGATGGCAATAGGGAAATCACTAACGATTTTCAAGGACACGACTGTTCAGAGAACAACTCTGATGGATGGATGGATGTGTGTGTCTACACGCGTGCATGCATACGTGTCTTTTTGTGGTGATTTGGTACCATATGGCAGATTTGATCAGAAGACATGAGAAGGGATACTTATTTCAATGTTCCAAGTGCAAGGACTTGAGAGTTTATACCTTAATAGCAGTGAGAATTTAATAAAGGGGACAAACTTAAAACATACTTCAATAGAACTGATAAGAATTGTTCATCATTTAGATTTGAAACTTTAAAAAAGTGGAAGAGGCATGTAAAACCAAATTCCTAGTTTGGGTAACTGAGTGGTAGGGAAGGTCAGGTCCAGAAGGTCAGGGAAGGAAGAATATTGAGGCCTGTTCTCAGAATACATCTGAGGAAGCGGTAGGACATCCAAGGAAAAACATCTAATAGGCAACTTGAAAAAAAATCTTTTTAGGAGCTCAAGAAAGAGGTCCAGAAAAGATTTAGATCTGGAAATAATCAGCAGATAAATAATAGCTGAGGTTATAGAAATGAATAAGATCATTCAGGTAAAAAATAAAAAAAAAGAACAACAATAGGGATAAAAGTTTATAGAATATATTTCAACTGGTGAAGAAAAAGAGATGAAGTGAAAACTATCAAAGATTAGGAAGACAATTAAGAGAAAGAATCCGAGACGTAAGATCTGAGGAAATCTCAATGAAGACAAGAAATGTAAACAGATTCAGAAGGATGAGAATTAAGTAAAAGGCAGTTATGGTATGACCAAAAAAAAAAAAAGGATAAAGGATCCTGAATTTATAAACAAAAGAATAGGTGTTGAATATTTTGCCATTTTCTATATGACTCTAGGCAAGCATCATTACATCACTAGGGCAGAGGGTGACTTATATTGACACAAAGGTGGCTGTGAAAATGAAAAGATATGGTGTAGTATGGCATTTTATAAAATCTACTTTTTTCTGTCCCAAACTGTTTTTTTATTTAAATATAGTTTATGTACAGTATTATAAAAGTTACAGGTGTACAATATAGTGGTTCACAATTATTAAAGGTTATATTCTATTTCGGAGAAGGCAATGGCACCCCACTCCAGTACTCCTGCCTGAAAATCCCATTTATGGAGGAGCCTGGAGGGCTGCAGTCCATGGGGTTGCTGAGGGTCGGACACGCCTGAGCGACTTCACTTTCACTTTTCACTTTCATGCATTGGAGGAGGAAATGGCAACCCACTCCAGTGTTCCTGCCTGGGGAATCCCAGAGACGGGGGAGCCTGGTGGGCTGCAGTCTATGGGGTCACACAGAGTCGGACACGACTGAAGTGACTTAGCAGCAGCATATTCTATTTATATTTGTAAAATATTGCCTATATTCCCAGTGTTGTATAATATATCTTTGTAGCTTATTTTATACATAGTATTAGGTTGGTGCAAAAGTAATTTAATTTCTGAAAAGAAAACTGCCTTTCTGAATATGAGTTCCCGATCACTGGACATATTCAAGTAAAATCTCTGTGGTAATTTGTTGAAGAACTTCATCAGGAATTAAAGTATTTATGGAGAGTTTTAGTAGAATGTATTGTTGTTGCTGCTGCTGCTAAGCCGTTTCAGTCGTGTCTGACTCTGTGCAACCCCATAGACGGCAGCCCACCAGGCTCCCCCGTCCCTGGGATTCTCCAGGCAAAAACACTGGAGTGGGTTGCCATTTCCTGCTCCAATGCATGAAAGTGAAAAAATAAAGTGAAGTCGCTCAGTCGTGTCTGACTCCTAGCGACCACATGGACTGCAGCCCATTAGGCCCCTCTGTCCACGGGATTGTACTGGAGTAGGTTGCCATTGCCTTCTCCGAGAATGTATTAGGTTGGTGCAAAAGTAATTTTGGTTTAGCACTGCTGAACTTTGCCATTTGATACTGGAATGAATATGTTCTTAAATAAGTGTGATTATGTTATACATCATTTTAATGTGCATTTCTTGCTTTATCTGTCTTGCTAATGAATTATTACTTTTTGTTTATTTTATATGCATTTTAGACTATGGAAATGATGTTAGACAAAAAGCAAATTTGAGTGATTTTCTTATTTGAGTTCAAATTGGGTCATAAAGCACCAGAGATAACTCACAACATCAACAACGCATTTGGCCCAGGAATTGCTAATGAATGTACAGTGCAGTGGTGGTTCAAACAGTTTTGTAAAGGAGACAAAAGCCTTGAAGACAAAGAATGTAGTGGCTGGCCATCGGAAGTTGACAACGACCAACTGAGAGGATCATCGAAGCTGATCCTCTTCACAACTAAATGAGAAGCTGCTAAAGAACTCAACATAGACCATTCTAAGGTCATTTGTCATTTGAAGCAAATTGGAAAGGTGAAAAAGGTCAATAAGTGGGTGTCCCATAAGCTGACTGCAAATGAAAAAAATTGTCATTTTGAAGTGTTGTCTCTCTTACTCTATGCAACAATGAACGATTTTTCAATCAGATTGTGACCTGTGACGAAAAGTGTATTTTATATAACAACTGGTGACAGTCAGCTCATTAACTGGACTGAGAAGCTCCAAAGCACTTCCCAAAGCCAAACTTGCACCAAAGAAAGGTCATGGTCTCTGTCTGCTGCCCTTCTGATCCACTACAATCTTCGTAATCCCAGAGAAACCATTACATCTGAGAAGTATGCTCAGCAAATCCATGAGATTCACCGAAAACTGCAATGCCTGCATACAGCATTGGTCAACAGAAGGGACCCGATTCTTCTCCACAACAACACCTGACCGTATGTTGCATAATCAACACTTCAAAAGCTGAACGAATTAGGCTAAGAAGTATTGGCTCGTCCACCATATTCACCTGATCTCTCACCAACTGACTACCACTTCTTCAAGCATCTCAACAACTTTTTGCAGGGAAAATATTTCCACAGCCAGCAGGAGGCAGAAAATGCTTTCTAAGAGTTCGTCAAATACTGAAGCATGGATTTTTATGTGACAGGAATAAACTTATTTCTCACTGGCAAAAGTGTGTTGATTGTAATGGTTCTTATTTTGATTAATAAAGATGTGTTTGAGCCTAGTTATAATGACTTAAAATTCATGGTCCAAAACCAGAATTACATTTGCACCAACCTAGTTTCACCTCTTAGTCAGCTACCTGTATTCTGGCTCTCACTTCCCTCTTCCCGAAGGGAAAGGAGACTGTATAGTCTATGGGGTCGCAAAGAGTCAGAAACGGGTGAGCAACTTTCATTGCCCTCTCCCCACTGGTAACCACTAGTTTGTTCTCTTTATCTGTAAGTCTGCTTCTTTTTTGTTATATTTACTAGTTTGTTGTGTTTTTCAGAATACAGACATAAGTGATATCACATAGTATTAGTCTTTCTCTGTCTTATTTCATTTAACACAATAACTTCCAAGGCCATCCATGCTGCTGGAAATGGCAAAATTTCATTCCTTACTATGGCTGAGAGGTATTCCATTGTGTATGTGAGCACACACACGTGTGCATATGTAAAATACTATACATATTAATACATATACACACAAATATATAATGCCAGGACCCCTGGCCTGGGGACCCCAACACGGGGCTCAGACCTCTCAGTCCTATGAGAGCCTCTGCAATATAATTATTCTCCAGTTTGTGACTTGGGGCTATGAGACTTGATTATGTCATGAATCTGCCCCTCCTACCCATCTCATTTTAGTTCCTTTATGTCTTTAGTTGGAGGAGATCTTTTCTGATAGGTTCTACTTTTTTTCATTGATGGTTGTTCTGCATACAGTTGTGATTTTGGTGTGCTTGTGAGAGAGGTAAGCTCAGGATCCACCATCTTAAACGATCTCCCAAAGACTATTATCTGACTCTAACAGTTAAATTCAATTTTAGTCACATAACAGAAAGAAGCCATGCTGTAGTGAATTAATAAAACAAACAATGAAGAAATAGAGTCATTTAGTACAGATTACGAAGCTTGGCTGTGAATAAAAGAACAGATGAGTTAAAGCTTTAGGGGGAAGCTAAATTTGAAGGAACAGAATATATATATGTAATGCTGCTGCCGCTGCCGCTGCTAAGTGGCTTCAGTCGTGTCAGACTCTGTGTGACCCCATAGACGGCAGCCCACCAGGCTCCTCCATCCCTGGGATTCTCCAGGCAAGAACACTGGAGTGGGTATATATGTAATATATATATTTATAATACAATAATATAAATAAAACATAATATATATTTTTATATAATGCATATGTATTTATATATTATATACATATTTAGGATGAGAGTATATATATTATATATATAATATATATAAATATTTAGAATGAAGAGAAGGAACCAATAGATAGGGGATTAAAAATGCAAGAGTGAGTCCTTACCCTTCCCATGTTGTACGGAGAGGCTAGTTGGAGTAGGATCAAGATAATAGGCAGAATATAGACTCTTAACAACAAACATTTCAGCTGACAAATTAGGGTAAAAAAATCTGATGCTGATATAAAATACCCTAATTTGAACAGTCAAAAGGATCATAAACATCTTGATGTATCAGATCAACTGGGACAGTTTCAAAGAACAGCAGGTCCCTCAATGACTGGAATAAACAGATTTTGTCTTATTTGAGCCCCCTCCCTCACCTCCCACCTGGCCGCCCAGTCCTACTGTGACGCCCAGCCACCTCTGGAGCCCGAGGCAGCTACCATACGCTAAGTTTTTAAGTAATTGTCTTGCCCTGGGAGTGAGGAAAATAAGAAAGAGACTTTGTTTTAATAAAAACCAGTGTGTCTGGTTGAAACTTTTTCATTTAGGCATTTCAGTTGTATGCAGAGATCAAAATGTGACTAAAGAGCCAGTTTAAGATGGCGGAGTAGAAGGACATGTGCACATCTCCTCCTGCAAGAGCATCAAAACTGCAACTAGCTGTTGAACAACCACTGGCAGAAGGACACTGGAACCCACCAAAAAAGATACCACATGTCCAAAGGCAAGGAAGAAGCCACAGTGAGATGGTAAGAGGGGCATAATCACGATAAAATCTAACCCCATACCCGCCAGGTGGCTGATCCATAGACTAGAGAACAGTAATACCAAAGAAGCTCTTGCACTATTGTGAAGGTTCTGAACTTTCACAGAACCTTCCCAGGCTTCCCAGCTTGGGGATCCAACAAAGGAACTGGGAACCCCCAAGGAATTTGGCCTTGAAGGCCAACAGGATTTGATTATAGGCCTTCCAGAGGACTGAGGGAAACAGAGACTCCAGTCCTGGAGGGGAGGCATAAACAAAATTGTGCACACACCAAGACCCAGAGGAAAGGAGTTGTGACCCCACAGGAGGCTGAACCAAAACTACCTGCTAGTGTTGGAGGGCCTCCTGTGGAGCTGTGGGTTGGCAGGGGCTCAACACATAGGGACAGGTACTGGAAGGTCCCCTTGACATAAACTTTCTTGGAGTTTGCCATTAACCTTACCATAGAGCCCATAACACCAGGGCTGGGTCAACTTAGATGGATTTTTTTTTTTAACTTTACAATATTGTACTGGTTTTGCTGTATATCAACATGAATCCTCCACAGGTATACACGTGTTCCCCATTCTGAACCCTCTTCCCTCCTCCCTCCCCATCCCATCCCTCTGGGTTGTCCCATTGCACCAGGCCCAAGCATCCAGTATCGTGCATCAAACCTGGACTGGCGACTCATTTCATATATGATATTATACATGTTTCAATGCCATTCTCCCAAATCATCCTACCCTCTCCCTCTCCCACAGAGTCCAAAAGACTGTTCTATACATCAGTGTCTCTTTTGCTGTCTCATATACAGGGTTATTGTTACCATCTTTCTAAATTCCATATACATGTGTTAGTATACTGTATTGGTGTTTTTCTTTCTGGCTTACTTCACTCTGTATAATATGCTCCAGTTTCATCCACCTCATTAGAACTGATTCAAATGCATTCTTTTTAATGGCTGAGTAATACTCCATTGTGTATATGTACCACCGCTTTCTTATCCATTCATCTGCTGATGGACATCTAGGTTGCTTCCATGTCCTGGCTATTATAAACAGTGCTGCGATGAACATTGGGGTACACGTGTCTCTTTCAGTTCTGGTTTCCTCAGTGTATATGCCCAGCAGTGGGATTGCTGCGTCATAAGGCAGTTCTATTTCCAGTTTTTTAAGGAATCTCCACACTGTTCTCCATGGTGGTTGTGGTTCCTGGTGGAGCAACCTAGAGCCTGTACAGGGCTGGGTCAAACAACTACCAGGAAGGGAGTGCAACCCCCACCCATCAGCAGATAGTTGGATTAAAGCTTTACTAAGCAAGGCCCTGTCTACCAGAGCAAGTCCCTCTAATCAAAAAGCTCACACAAGCTACTTAGACTCATCCATCAGAAGGCAGACAGAAGACACACAGTCTCACAGTGGCTAAAACAAAAAACATATCACAGAAAGTTAATTACGATGACAAAGTAGAAAGTTAAGTCCCAGATGAAGGGACAAAATAAAATTCCAGAAAAACAACTAAATGAAGTGGAGACAGAACTCAGAATAAGAATTCAGAATAATGATAGGGGAGATGATCCGGGATCTCGGGAAAAGAAGGAGGCAAAGATTGAGAAGATTCAAGAAATGTTTAACAAAGACCTACAAGAACTAAAGAACAAACAGATGAATAATAGGCTAGAAGGAATCAAGAGCAGAATAACTGAGGCAGAACAGATAAATGGCCTGGAGGACAGAATGGTGGAAATAATCGCCACAGAAAAGAATATAGAAAAAAGAATGGGGAAAAAAAAATGAAGACAGCCTAAGAGACCTCTGGGACAGCATTAAATGCATCAATTATTGCATTATAGGGCTCCCAGCAGGAGAAGAGAGAGAGAAAGGACATGAGAAAATACTTGAAGAGATAATAGCTGAAAACTTCCCAAACATGGGAAAGGAAATAGTTAACCAAGTTCAGGAAGCAGAGAGTCCCAGGAAGGATAAACCCAAGGAGAAACAGACTTAGACGCATAGTAGTCAATCTGATAAGAATTAAAGACAGTGATAAAATATTAAAAGCAACAAGGGAAAAATGACAAATAACATAAGAGGGAACTCCCATCAGGCTATCAGCTGATTTCTCAATAGAAACTCTACAAGCCAGAAAGGAATGGCAAGATATATTTAAAATGATGAAAGGGAAGAACCTACAATCAAGAATATTCTACCCAGCAAGATTCTCCTTCAGAGTTGATGGAGAAATCAAAAGCTTTCCAGACAAGCAGAAGTTAAGAGAATTCAGCACCACCAAACCAGCTTTACAACAAATGCTAAATGAACTTCTTTAGCCAGGAAACACAAGAGAAGGAAAAGACCTACAGCAAATAAACCCAAAACAATTAAGAAAATGGTAATAGGACCATTCATATCAATAATTACTTTAAATGTAAATGGATTAAATGACTGGGTGAAAGAAAACATGTGGATGTATGCACTTCCACTTACCACATCACTCTGCTTGATCTGCCCAAACTGTATGTAATTATTTTATACTGTTAAGCTAATTTTGTTTGCTTGCTTGCAATTGTAATTGACTTTTATTTTTTGTCTGGCTATAGATTGTGAAAACTGATAAACATGTTTTACTACTGTGATTCTGTAACTATTACTCATGTAATACCATTGTACCATGATTGGTCAACAGAAAAATAATAGAACTCTATATCACCTAAACTAGAATAAACTAGGATCTAATAGACAAACCTGTAATCACTTTTTAAAATCCAGATGCATATCAGAATTATCTTGAAATTTTTTGAAAAATACAAATGCTTAGGTATTGCTTTTTCTCCAGAGCTCCGTATTTATGTTTCTAATGAGCAGTCATGTTTAAAAATAACTGGACTATATGATGATCTTTTACTTTTATCTAGTTTGTTTCACTTTTTCTATTTCATATTCAGTGTTTCCTCTCATTTAGTTTATGTTCTCCAATTTCTCCATCTTTTTTTTGATGTTCTTCTTCAAGGCTTTATCAAATGTATTATAAAAGCTTTTGTACACACACACACACACACACATATATAAATATGTATAATATATATACATATTTTAGAAAGCTTATGAATTTTTGCCTAACTAAAAAAATTATGACATTTTGGTTGTACTTGTTTGGCTTAGTATGAATAGAATGCTATATTTCTTATTAAAAAATAGATATGCAACAAGAAACAAAGGTTTACTGTATAGCATAGGGAACTATAGTCAATATCTTATAGTAACTTATGATGGAAAAAATTTTCAAAAATAATATATGTGTATTTGTATTAACTGAATCACCTTGATGAGCACCTGAAACACTGTAAGTCAACTATACTTCAATAAAATATATACATTAAAAAAAAAACTGAAACACAAATTTTGGGCAATTATGTGCATTCAATTTCATTTAGTTAGGAACAAGCTCCTTTATGGAAAGACTGTTTTTGTTTATAGCCATATTCCTAACACTTATGCCAGTGTCAGGGGTAAAGATGTAATCAGAATTCACTGAATAACTACTGAATAAATCTTTTCTGCCAATTAAGCCAAAATCTAGGTATTCTTACCCTCTCCCTCTTTCTTCTCCCACAGATCCTGTCTGTCACCAGTCCTACTGATTTTCCTTCCAAAATATATCCTGAATCTATTTCCTTCTCTTTTTTGACTAGTGATGTGCTAGTTTAGGATCTCATTATCTTCTGCCTATACTAGTACAACAGATTCATATCTGATTTCTCTGTCTCTAGTCTTGCTTCCCTTACATCTAGCCTCTGCACAGCAGTCAAAATGTTTTTCTCTAAAATGTCCATTTGGGAGAAAAAAAAAAAAAATCACCCTCCACTTAAAAGTCTTCTGGCTCCCCAGAGTTCCAGTTTCCAACTTGAGATATAAAAACCTATTCACCTTTGTCTCATCTCTTATCTTTCTTTGTCTCCCACTTTATTTTGCATGAATACCAAACTGCACTTAGGTCTCCCCATTCACTGTATCAAATCATGCGATTTCCTCCAAATGGAATACTAATCCATGTTTCTTCATTTGGCTGTGACTCATTCTTTTCATTTTCATTTGATATGGATATAAATTGCTCTAGTTCCCCCTCTTCTTCTTTTTTTTAAAAATATTCATTCACAAAGTATTTATTCTGTGGCTGGTATATACCAGGAGCTTTACTAGGTGTTGGCAATGGCACCCCACTCCAATACTCTTGCCTGGAGAATCCCATGGACAGAGAAGCCTGGTAGGCTGCAGTCCATGGGGTCACTAAGAGTTGGGCACGACTGAGCGACTTCACTTTCACTTTCACTTTCATGCATTGGAGAAGGAAATGGCAACCCAGTCCAGTATTCTTGCCTGGAGAATCCTAGGGACAGAGGAGCCTGGTGGGCTGCTGTCTATGGGGTCGCACAGAGTCGGACATGACTGAAGCGACTTAGCAGCAGCAGCAGAGCTACAGAGGTAGATAAGGCAGACAAGGCTTTTGCCTACAAACATTCTTGAAAGTTATAGCACCCCTTTCCCCATAAGTGTGTTTCTCTAGTATCTTATGCTTATCTCACCTTTCTCATTAATTACATAATATGAAAATTTCAGTTTATATTCATTTGATCAGCACAGTAAGTATTCAACAGATGTCTGCTTAACTGAAATTACGAATCAATAGTTTTCACATTAACTATATTTTAAACTTGGGATTTTATTTTTGTTGTTGCTATTCTTGGAGTATTCCTCCTACTCTTACACTATCAACTGAGGATTGGACAACTCTCAAAAAACCTGGGTCCAGCCAGGGGTCCCTGTAATGTCCCAACCAAGCAGCTGGGATGAGGAAAGATAGGTACCTAGCTAAGGTACCTAGAAATATGGAAAGGTCGTTGAAAGGGAGGGGCTCCCCAGGTGGCACTAGTGGTAAAGACCCCATTTGCCAATGTGGAAGACATAGGAGATGTGGGTTCGATCTCTGGGTAGGGAAGATCCCCTGGAGGAGGACATGACAACTCACTCCAGTATTCTTGCTGGGAGAATCCCATGGACAGGGGAGCCTTGTGGGCTACAGTCCACAGGGTCGCAAAAGAGTCACACTACTGATGCAGCTTAGCATGCACATAAGCATTGAAAGGGAGCTCAGGAACAAGGGGAAGATGGGAAGAAATGAGAAAATATTAATTATAAGGAAAATATATTTGCAGGGTTAGAAGGACGATGTAAGAAAGAAAATTCCGCCAGTTAAAGAACACATAAGTACAATGCATAAAATTCAAAACCTGAATTTAACTACTGGTCTCAAATATCTTCTTCCTAACGCAAAGGCTGAAGACAGTCAATAGCAAAGTGGTAATTATCTTGAAACACACAAAGTCATGTAAAAGAAGGGTTAAAACAAGAGGAAAGAAGTAGAACCACTGGGTTCTACACAGTTCTACACAGTCATAGCTTCTGATTTAATACAGGGTAGATAACAACAGCAAAGAAGGCAATGGCACCCCGCTCCAGTACTCTTGCCTGGAAAATCCCATGGATGGAGGAGCCTGGTAGGCTGCAGTCCATGGGGTCGCTAGGAGTCAGACATGACTGAGCAACTTTACTTTCACTTTTCACTTTCATGCATTGGAGAAGGAAATGGCAACCCACTCCAGTGTTCTTGCCTGGAGGATCCCAGGGATGGGGGAGCCTAGTGGGCTGACATCTATGGGGTCGCACAGAGTCGGACACGACTGAAGTGACTTAGCAGCAGCAGCAGCAGCAGCAGATACCAACAGAGATGCTCAACAATGGAACCAGTTGCCTCATGAGGACAGAACCCTGCCATTAGAGATAAAATGCAGATATTATTTTGTGTGAGCTCTTCCAGCACAAAGACTGGGATCCTAATGTTTGGCATGTAGAAGACATTGAAAAAATGTTTAAATAAATGAGGAATAAATGGATGGGCAAGTATAAGTCAAATAAAAAATTGCTCCAGTTTCATAATTCTATGACAACATAAAAACCAAGTCACAGCTCCTTTCCCATTTCTCACCACTGGATGAAGTGGTATATTTACTTAGCCAGGGAAGGAAAAATAATGGACTCATTCCAGAAAATCAGAGTTAAAGATATCCCCAAGGCTGTGGCTCTCTTAGTTTTACAAAGCTCCCTAACCCCACTCTACTTTCTTCCTTAATTAATCTAAAGTGTATGCCACCCTCTAATACGCTTTTCCTCAATTTATGGCATTGAATTCCTTCCACTGAAAGTGAAAAGTGAAAGTGGAAGTCCCGCATTCATGTCTGACTCTTTGTGACCCAATAGACTATACAGTCTGTGGAATTCTCCAGGCCAGAATACTAGAGTGGGCTGTTGTTCCCTTCACCAGGGGATCTTCCCAATCCAGGGATCGAACCCAGGTCTCCTGCACAGTGGGCAGATTCTTTACCAGCTGAGCCACACACTCCACTGAACGGAATGCCCAAATAACACATATAATGGTGAGGGTGAGAAAAGGAAATGAAATGAAACAGGTAACTGTCACCTCTTAGATCATAAAATCATTAAGAATCCTGGATGGAGCTGGTTGGCTTCCTAATATTAGCAGATTTATTCATTAAAGGGTTGAAGCCATAACTTACTTTAGGCATTAAAAGTATACTCAAGCAATAAAAGGAAATATTTCAATAAATTGTTTTTGGCAGTTTCTGCCAAGCAGTGAAACTCAATATTATTTTTCCTTTCATGAGGAATTAGCGAGATAGTGTTAGAAAAAATGGTGTGGGCTCTTTAAAGGAAATTAACATTTTTAGAAACCTAAAGAAATAGTATAGTAGTATTTACAGTGGGGGGAAAATCTTCCTTCCTTATGGATTTCCAAAAATTGAGTAGCAAATTGTCATTTTCACAGGATGATCATAGATTACAACTTCAGTTATTCAGTCCCTTTTTCTCTTTTACATATTTAAATGATGCAATTACGTATTCAGAGAATAGTGGGAGAGGTTTTGTGGCAGCTTCCATAATAAATGTCCAAAATATTTAAGCTTAAATAAAAATTTGCAACCATATTTTGTATAGAATGTAAATGGAAAAGGTTTTACTGGACTAATTTAAACTTTTGAAGGACTTCCCTGGTGGTCCAGTGGCTAAGACTCCATGCTTCCAACTCAAGGAGCCTGGGGTATGATTCCTGGTCTGGGAATTAGACACCACATGCCAAAACTAAGAGCTCCCATGGGGTAACTAAAGATCGAACCTGCCCCCATTGCACTGGAAGCACAGAGTCTTAACCACTGGACGACCAGTAAGTCCCCCAAAATACTTCTAAAACTGATAAATTGCAATGTCCAGGCTGTCTTTCTCATTCCCTTATACCCGAGTCATGGCTGGACACAGCGCTATTGTACCCAAGGAAAAGATTCTGCCTTTTAAATAGTTCAGACCTGCAAAGACACATACAGGCATACCACATATATAAACATGTTCAATCTCCTTGCTCCTCTTTGTTTCTACAGCACCCTGTAATGCACTGCTGCCACTGCATTTATTACATTTGCCATTATTATTGGTTTACTAATGTATCACCTTTGACTCTGAGCACCTTGGTATAGGTACATTGTTATTCATCTTTGTTCCCTAGTATTGAGGACAATGTTTGGCACACACAATGTGATCCAGCTCAATGAGTTAAAGGACCTTCAGAATGAATTCTAATAAATGTAGTCTACTATACAGTCAGCAACTAAAAAATTCCTTTGTTAGCCTGACAATTCTAAGTAAAAATCATTTCAGCTGATCCACCCCAATTCTGTCTGTTTGAAACATGAAACTTATAGAACAAGAAGAAGCACATTAGCAATAATTTTGCTCGGAAAGTTTCCGCCTTTAAGAATTTACTGAAATGTTATTCATGCTACATTAACTCTACCTATTCTTTGCTGTGGCAGATAAAAGAGAATAGGAAGTGGGCAGGTGAGTGGAGGACAGACGTTATGTTTGATGAAAAGCTAGCAAACATGCTTACCTCTTCAGACTGCTCCCGGGTCTGTGCAGGTGAAGATCTTCTTCCCACTGTAAGTCGATGGCAGGGATAAGAGAGCCCTGATTCAGCAAGACACATCTGCAAAATGTAGAATCCACCATTTGTAAACAAAATGAGGTCATATTTTACAAAAAAATTATATTTAGACATTTTCTATTATTTCTGAAGCAAAATTAAAGTTCACTCTAGTAGTCTAGGCATTACATTCAAAGGAAGGCTTTACAAATCTGAAATTTTTCCACATATAAATGTCACATTGGTCAAGGCTAGTTTTTATCATACAATAGGCTGGCGCTTCAGGAAACTGCAGCAAGCCTAAAATAAAGCTAATCATATACACCTCCCCACCCTACCATGTCTGCTATTTTTCTGAGCAGGAGAATAACACCTCCATTTCTCAATTCCCAAGGCAATACTCTATAATCTTGTTTCAAAGTGTATCTAGAAGACTGTTTGCTGAAGGCATTAAAAAACATTTCTATACAATGTAACAATGTCATTTATGATCAAATCAATATTAATCCACAAGTTCAGATCATTATAGCTGATGAGTCTATAATACTTAAAAAGTACCTAGCACAGTACCTGGCACAGACATTTAGTTTTATTGCCATTATGATCTAAAACACTAACCAAGTTTAGCCAAACCAATGAAATTAACATATATTAATTTCTATTGAATTTTATAGTGGGTCAGATATTAAATAACTATTTTGAGATTTAAATTAAATTTAGGGAAATGAGAACATGTTCAGTTCATGTTCGAGTTCAGTTCCATTGCTCAGTTGTGTCCGACTCTTTGAGACCTCATGAACTGCAGCACATCAAACCTCCCTGTCCATCACCAACTCCCGGAGTTTACTTAAACTCAAGTCCTTTGAGTTGGTGATGCCATCCAACCGTCTCATTCTCTATCATTCCCTTCTCCACCCACCTTCAATCTCTCCCAGTATCAAGGTCTTTTCCAGTGAGTCAGTTCTTAGCATAAGGTGGCCAAAGTATTGGAGTTTCAGCTTTGGCATCAATCCTTTCAATGAATATTCAGGACTGATTTCCTTTAGGATGGACTGGTTGGATCTTCTTGCTGTCCAAAGGACTCTCAAGAGTTTTCTCCAACATCACAGTTCAAAAGCATCAATTCTTCAGCACTCAGCTTTCTTTATAGTCCAACTCTCACACCTATACATGACTACTAGAAAAACCATAGCTTTGACTAGACGGACCTTTGTTGGCAAAGTAATATCTCTGCTTTCTAATAAGCTGTCTAGGTTGGTCATAACTTTTCTTCCAAGGAGTAAGTATTTTCATTTCATGGCTGCAGTCACCATCTGCAGTGATCTTGGAGTCCCCAAAAATAGTCTGTCACTGTTTCCACTGTTTCCCCTCTATCTGCCATGAAGTAATGGGACCAGATGCCATGATCTTAGCTTTCTGAATGCTGAGTTTTAAGCCAACTTTTTCACTCTCCTCTTTCACTTTCATCAAGAGTCTCTTAAGTTCTTCTTCATTTTCTGCCATAAGGTGGTGTCCTCTACATATCTGAGGTTCTTGATATTTCTCCCAGCAATCGTGATTCCAGCTTGTGCTTCATCCAGCCCAGCGTCTCTCATGATGTAATCTGCATATAAGTTAAATAAGCAGGGTGACAATATACAGCCTTGATGTATTCCTTTCCTGATTTGGAACCAGTATGTTGTTCCATGTCTAGTTCTGACTGTTGCTTCTTGACCTGCATACAGACTTCTCAGGAGGCACGTAAGGTGGTCTGGTATGCCCATCTCCTTAAGAATTTTCCACAGTTTGTTGTGATCCACACAGTCAAAGGCTTTGGTACAGTCAATAAAGCAGAAGTAGATGTTTTTCTGGAACTCTCTTGCTTTTTCGACGATCCAGTGGATGTTGGAAACTTGATCCTGGTTCCTCTGCCTTTTCTAAAACCAGCTTGAACATCTGGAAGTTCACAGTTCACGTACTGTTGAAGACTCACTTGGAGAATTTTGAGCATTACTTTGCTAGCATGTGAGATGAGTGCAATTGTGTGGTAGTTTGAGCATTCTTTGGAATTGCCTTCCTTTGGGATTGGAATTAAAATTGACTTTTTCTAGTCCTGTGGCCATTGGTGAGTTTTCCAAATTTGCTGGCATACTGAGTGCAGCACTTTCACAGCATTATCTTTTAGAATTTGAAATAGCTCAACTGGAATTCCATCACCTCCACTAGCTTTGTTCGTAGTGATGCTTCTGAAGGCCCATTTGACTTCGCATTCCAGGATGTCTGGCTCTAGTTGAGTGATCACACCATCGTGATTATCTGGGTCATGAAGATCTTTTTTGTACAGTTCTTCTGTGTATTCTTGCAACCTCTTCTTAATATTTCCTGCTTCTGTTATGTGCATACCATTTCTGTCCTTATTGTGCCTATCTTTTCATGAAAAGCTCCCTTGGTATCTCTAATTTTCTTAAACAGAATGGTTCTATGAAGACCTACAAGACCTAGAACTAACACCCAAAAAAGATGGCCTTTTCACTGTACTGGACTGAAATGCAAAAGTAGGAAGTCAAGAAATACCTGGAGTAACAGGCAAATTTGGCCTTGGAGTACAAAACAAAGCAGGGGAAAGGCTAACAGAGTTTTGCCAATAGAACGTGTTGATCATAGCAAACACCCTCTTCCAACAACACAAGAGAAGACTCTACACATGGACATCACCAGATGGTCAATACTGAGATCAGACTGATTACATTCTTTGTAGCCAAAGATGGAGAAGCTCTATATAGTCTGCAAAAACAAGACTAAGAGATGACTGTGGCTCAGATCATCAACTCCTTATTGCCAAATTCAGACTTTAACTGAAGGAAGTAGGGAAAACCACTAGACCATTCAGGTATGACCTAAATCAAATCCCTTATGATTATACAGTGGAAGTGACAAATAGATTCAAGGGATTAGATCTGATAACAGAGTGCCTGAAGAACTATGGAGGGAGGTTCATCACACTGTACAGGAAGTAGTGATCAAGATCATCCCAAAGAAAAAGAAATGCAAAAAGGCAAAACGGCTGTCTGAGGAAGCCTTACAAATAGCTATGAAAAGAAGAGAAGCGAAAGGCAAAGGAGAAAAGGAAAGATACACCCATTTGAATGCAGAGTTCCAAAGAATAGCAAGGAGAGATAAGAAAGCCTTCTTCAGTGATCAATGCAAAGAAACAGAGGAAAACAATAGAATGGAAAGAGTACATGTTACATTTGTCTATAAAAAGAAACTCACAAACACTGAATAGCCTAAAGATGTATTTTTTCCTTGGTGGTAGTAAAATGATACATATTTAATGTAATGATGATATAAAGTGTCTCTATATTATTATTAGAAATAAAATAGGGTATCCATTAGCACACTGGAAACATCCACTGTAACTTTTGGGGAGCTGTGAGTTAAACTGACATATGAGGAAACCCAAATATCTGCAAATTCATAAGTACCAGACTTAATAGTGGGTTAGTTCTAACTACACTTCAACCATGTGTTATAGTTAGGCTAATTATCTGAAGACAAATAATGGAATGGAAAAAATAAATGTCACCTAAATATCTACATAGTTTCAATCATGTGCAGTGTATGCTGTCATATGGATTATACAAAAATCATATCTTTGATTATGGTTATCTTTCTTTTAGCCTCATTAGTGGTTTTTGTTTGTTTGCTTTTGCATCTAGATATTTTGGCAGTGTACTTTACAAATGCTAGAAGACCTGATTAACACAACAAACAAATAAAACTTCACTGATTCTGTCATTTCTATCCACCAACATAATTATCACAATTAGCTCAATTTATTTCATTTCAGTACAAATAAAAGCAAAGCTAAGTTGGATAAGAAGCATAAGCTAAATTTCAAGCCACACTGCTTTCATTTTTCCATTTGAAAAAAGTTCTCCTCCCCCACTCTGAAATCCTCTGGTAATGAAATAGTAATGATGGTAAATGTCACTGACAATCAGAAGCAGTGCAGTGTAATGGAAAGAGACCTGGAGGAGGCAGAAAAACCTCAATTTAAGTACTGCCCAGCCTCCTGATCTTGGAATAGTCATTTCTCTATTCTAAGCTAGAGTTTCCTCTTTTATTAATTGAGGTGAGTAATCCCTGCCCTAACTACTTCAATGGACTCTTGAAAGGGTTAAATAGGATAAGATAAAAAGATGGCTTTGAAACTATATTGAAATAGCCAAAGAGCTTTTTATCACTCCAACAGTCATTATTTTTAGGACTGAGGGAAGAAAAATAGTGATTAACTTCCACTGTGACTATCACTGCATACAGTCCAATCGTAAATCAAAAAAGGATATATTTTAGGAGGAACTGGAGGAAGACACACACTAAAAGTACCTGGCACTACAAATGGACTGGCTTTGTAATGGGCTTGTCTCCACAGTTATCAACATTAACCTTCTTCATTGTTGTTGTTTAGTCGCTAAGTCTTGTCTGACTCTTGCAAACCCATGGATTGTAGCTCACCAGGTTCCTCTGTCCATAAGATATTCCAGGCAAGAATACTGGAGTGGGTTGCCATTTCCTTCTCCAGGGGATCTTCCTGACACAGGTTAGAATCTGACTCTCTTGCATTGGCAGGCAGATTCTTTATCACTGAGCCACCAACTTTTCCCATAGCTACTAATAATTCCTGAAGATAAGAAGACAGTGATCAGTACTTTCTCTTCAGTCTACAGGTGACCAGGTAGGCCTCACTCTGCACTGAGGAAATTAAAGGGTCAGGAATTTTTAAGTTACTAGGTGCCCAGTGCTGATTAAACATAAGGCATTATGTCTATTTTAAAGGAACATATATACCAGTTGGGGAGATTTACATAGGAACAGAGACAGAAAAAGGATAATTACTGCAGTCTCAGTAGAGCTGGGGACCCTTCGGAGGGACAAATTACTCAGTTATTTCAAGAAGTTAGCACCAAAGTTTTGCTATGACTCATGACAAAAACTTATAACAGATGTGAAGTTAGAAGGCTGAGGTTCCAGGCTGGCTAAAGCACTCAAGTTGCCCAATGATAATGGGCAAAATCACTTAGAATTTTTGTACTTCAGGGTTCTTACTTAGAAAATGATGTAATACAATCTGTCCTTAATTTATAAGATAGGGTAATACAATCTGTTCTCTCTCTCTCACAGAGTTGGTATGAAGATCCAGAAAGATAATGTATGTGAAATCAGATGTGAAATCAGTATTATCACTGGAGTATTTATTTTGCAAGAAACTGGGAAAAGAAAAAGATTATGGCTGCAGGTTTGTTTGAGTTTATAGTTTAAAATTTTACATTTAGATATACATACATTATAATAATTAATTAACCTCTACATAAAGGTAATCTTTCACTCACAAGATTGCTTTAACCTAATACAATGAAGGATTGTGACTCATTTCAAAATCTGTTTCAAGTCTTTATTCAGTTTTTTCTGGTTATGTTAGACTTAATTCTCTGACCTTCCATCATGGTAGATGAAGAGATTCAAAATGGGTTCAAAAATTCAACATAGAATAAAGTCAAGAAACCTTCATTTTATTATTTAATTCTACACAACTGCCACAAATCTGGGTGTATAATCTTCTGGACACTGAAGGATTGGGAAGACTGACAAAAAAGTACAGTTTTTATGACTAAAATATCACTGGTATCACTCATTGCATATCTTTATGCTAAAATGGGTATGTTGTTGAATGGGTTTTGTTGAAAGGGTTGAATGGGCAAAGGATTTTGTTATATATTTATTAAGACTTTTTCTTAAAGAGTAATTTTAGGTGTACAATAAAATGGAAAGCAAAGTACAGATGTTGCTCAAGTTATTTATATAAAATGGCATAGTATAGTCAGCCCGATTTTATCTGCAGGTTCAGCATCTGTGGATTCAAACAACTGCATATTGAAATCCACAGACAGGAAGGCTGATTGTATGCATTTAAAGTTCATCTATGTCTTGCCATGTCTTAAAAGTTCATTTACTTTCAGTGTTGAATGATATTCCTGGATTTGCCGTGGTTCATCCATTCACCTATTGAAGGACATCTTGGTTGCTTCCAGGTTAAGGCAATTATGAATAAAGCTTATATATAAAGTGGAGAGGACAAAAACTTGTAAGTCTACCATTGTAGTAGATTCTATGAGGGCAAGAATGGAGCCTGTTTGTCTAGTTATTGCCTCAGTTTATCATTAAGAAAATTGTTAATAATAATTGAGTGAAAAAAGAAAAATGTCTCTGAGATGAAAATAAATGGCTCTAATGCACATGGGAATCAGATATGACTATTGTAACACCTAAAAAACAACAAACTGGAGGAAAGACACAGCATAAAGAAATTCCATAAGACACTCACATCCCTAAAACAACAAAGTACATGATTAGGTTCTATATAAAATTTTCTCACTGAAAAGGTTACCTTTTATTTGAAGGTTTACAAAAGTTCTCATATTGCAGGGTGCTTCCTCAAATACTTCAAGCTGAACTACAACAGACTATTTGAGAAAGAGTATTTGGGAAAGACTATTTGGGAAAGAATTAGCCTGAAATAACGCTTCCCCTCTCCTGTCAATGATGCTTGAGATGCTTACAGAGCACCTCTGTCAGAACTGGTTAATAAAGCAGACAAGGATTCTTAATACCAACTTCATGATTATTCTTAGAGGTATGATCTCACAACTGCAAGTGTTGGAAGTCCTTATAAATAAGTCTTTAAAAGATATTTTGAAGAATGTTTTGGCTTCCCTGGTGGCTCAGACAGAAAAAAATTCACCTGGGTTGGGAAGATTCCCTGAAGAAAGGAATGGCAACCTACTCCAGTATTCTTGCCTGGAGAATTACTAGGACAGAGGAGCCTGGTGGGCTATAGTCCGTGGGGATGCAAAGAGTCAGACATGGCTGAGCGACTAACACTTGGGAAGATGATGATATATACCTGTAAGACAGATGATTACAAACAAAAACTCCACAGATGCCCTAACGATACATAATAGAAATGGTATTACACTAGTACTTTTTCACAAGGTAGGGATAAGGCTGAGCTAATATGTGTAAAGCATTAAGAACATTGTCTAGCCACAGTAGATGCTCAACAAACACTCCTTTTGTTACTCTGTGAATGAGGACTTGTAGTTTGGGATAAAATGACCAGTGAGAACATGAAAACACTGATTCAAAATAATGTTAAATTAATGAATTAATTTGACAGGTATATATTCTATTACATTAACACAGAACGTTTATGTATTTAAACTGTTCAACAAACTCTCCTCTTTTCAAAACTAAGGGATTTTACAGTACTTTTATTTCAAAAATAAGACCACATTTTTAAGCATGATAGCCACAGTAGGGCTTCCTTGGTGGCTCAGAGGTTAAAGTATCTGCCTCCAACGCAGGAGACCAGGATTCGATCCCTGGGTTGGGAAGATCCCCTGGAGAAGGAAATGGCAACCCACTCCAGTACTCTTGTCTGGAGAATCCCATGGACGGAGGAGCCTGGTTGGCTACAGTCCATGGGGTCACAAAGAGTCGGACAGGACTGAGGGACTTCACTTTCACTTTCTACAGTAGGCAAGAATTCAAGCTGATTCTTCCTGTCAGCTGATGACAAAACTGTAATAGGGTAGAACAAATGAAACTCCATATTGGATCTGTTTCTTTTACTTTAAACTCTGTATTCTATTGCTTTTTCTAAAGTTAAGAATGTTGCCTATAGTGTGGAAATAAACAGGAAAGAACATTCTCAAGGTTCTGATCTTCAAAGGTATAATATTTTTCCATTCAAATAGAGACAAATAGCGGCAGAACAGAGAGTAACATTTGTCTTGTTGAAGGTTTACAGGAATATTGTAATCTGACCTACCTATGACGACAGCTGCAAGAACAAAGGATTCTGGCACCAAGAAGTTTGCAACAACCAATCACATGCCCTCTCCTTTTACTATAAAAGAAGCCTGAATTCTAAGTCAGATATGATGGTTCTTTGGGACACTAGTCCACTATCTTCTCAGTCTGCTGGCTTTCTGAATCAAGTCACTATTCCCTGCTTCAACAACTCAATTTATCGGCCTGTCATGTGGCAAGCTATATAAGTTTGAACTTGGTAACACTAAAAGACAGCAAATTTGTTTTTAAATTAAAGAAAAATGACCCAAATCAAGTAAATCTGCTGTGTTAATGTTAATAAGTAATCCAAGGAAAGTGCAGGCACTTAAAAATTCTGGTGAATAGTTAAAGGAACTCATTCTATTTAACAACAGGGGAAGGCTGAATGTACCATGGACTTTTTAAATTAATAATACACATTTGAAGTCCATCTATGTCTTTTCATGGCTTGAGAGTTCATTTCTTTTTAGTGGGGAAGAATAATAACCCATTGTCTGCATGTACTATAGTTTATTCATCCATCTACCTCCTGAAGGACATAATGATTGCTTCCAGGTTATGGCAATTAGGAATAAAGCTTCTATAAACATCTGTGTTTAGGTTTTTGTGTGGCCATAAGCTTTCCACTCCCTTCGGTAAATACTAAAGAGCACAACTGCTAGATCATATGGTAAGAGTATATTTATTTTGGTAAGAAACTGCCAAACTGTCTTCCAAAGTGGCTGCACCATTTTGCATTCCCACCAGTAATGAATGAGAGTTCCTGTCACTCCATGTTCTCACCAGCAGTTGGTGCTATCAGTGCTCTGGATTTTGGCCATTCTAATAAGTGTGTAGTGGTATTTCACTGTTCTTTTAATTTGCACTTCCTGATGACATATAATGTAGCATTTTTTCCTATGGCTATTTGTTATCTGTGTATCTTCTTTTGGTGAGGTGTCTCCTAAGGTCTTTGACCCTTTTTTTTGAGTTGTTTGTTTTCTTGTTGAGTTTGAAGAGTCTTTTGTATATTTTGGATAAGAGTCCTATATCAAATGTATCTTTTGAAGATATTTTCTTCCAGTTTGTGGCCTGTCTTCTAACTCTCTTGAAAGCAAGGACTTTAAGAATAAGAGTGTCCTGAGTTCAAAATCACTTTTGCTAGTCACTGTGTGACTATTTACTCAAATAAATATTTTATGTCTCTTAAGTTCAGTTTCTTTTTATATAAAATGGATAACATTACCTCTGCTAACAGGCTCTCTGAGAGGATACATTTGCCACATGTAGATATTCCATCATCTAGTTCAGCTCAGTTCAATTGCTCAGTCGTGTCCGACTCTTTGCGACCCCACGGACTGCAGCACTCCAGGCCTTCCTGTCCATTGAGTCGGTGATGCCATCCAACCATCTCATCCTCTGTTGTCTCCTCCTCCTGCCTTCAATCTTTCCCAGCATCAAGGTCTTTTCAAATGAGTCAGCTCTTTGCATCAGGTGGCCAAAGTATTGGAGTTTCAGCTTCAACATCAGTCCTTCCAATGAATATTCAGGACTGATTTCCTTTAGGATGGACTGGTTGGATCTCCTTGCAGTCCAAGGGACTCTCAAGAATCTTCTCCAACACCACAGTTCAAAAGCATCAATTCTTTGGTGCTCAGCTTTCTTTATAGTCCAACCCTCACATCCATACATGACTACTGGAAAAACCATAGCCTTGACTAGGCAGACCTTTGTTGGCAAAGTAATGTCTCTGCTTTTTAATAAGTTTTCTAGGTTGGTCATAACTTTTCTTCTAAGGAGTAAGCGTCTTTTAATTTCATGGCTGCAATCACCATCCGCAGTGATCTTGGAGCCACCAAAAATAAAGCTGTCACTGTTTCCACTGTTTCCCCATCTATTTGCCATGAGTGATGGGACCAGATGCACTGATCTTAGTTTTCTGAATGCTGAGTTTTAAGCCAACTTTTTCACTCTCCTCTTTCACTTTCATCAAGAGGCTCTTAAGTTCTTTTTCACTTTCTGCCATAAGGTGGTGTCCTCTACATATCTGAGGTTCTTGATATTTCTCCCGGCAATCGTGATTCCAGCTTGTGCTTCATCCAGCCCAGCGTCTCTCATGATGTAATCTGCATATAAGTTAAATAAGCAGGGTGACAATATACAGCCTTGACGTACTCCTTTTCCTATTTGGAACCAGCTGTTGTTCCATGTCCAGTTCTAACTGTTGCTTCCTGACCTGCATACAGATTTCTCAAGAGGGAGGTCAGGTGGTCTGGTATTCCCATCTCTTGAAGAATTTTCCACAGTTTGTTGTGATCCACACAGTCAGGTTTTGGCATAGTCAATAAAGTCATCATTTAGTGAATACTCTTAAATCTACGAAGTTTTTTCTTTACCTTTTACAGAAAGTATTCAGTATTTTCTTAGGAAGACATTAACTATCCCAATTAGTTCTCAAAGTATGGTGTATAGATACAAGGTTCTCTTTAGTCTTGGTTTTTTAAATTTCTACAATGTTGTGTTGGTTTCTGTCATACAACAACATGAATCAACCATAATTATACACATATTCCCTCCCTCTGGAGCCTCCCTTCTTTCCTCTCATCCCTCTCCTCTAGGTCATCACAGAACACCAGAGTTAGCTCCCTGTGTTATGTAACAACTTCCCACCAGTTATCCATTTCACACATGATAGTGTATATATGTTCATGCTGCTTTCTCCATTTGTTCCACTCCCTCCCTCCTTCACTGTGTTCACAAGTCTATTCTCTACATCTGCATCTCCATTCGTTCCCTGCAAATAGGTTCACCAATATCATTTTTCTTAATTCCATATATATGCGTTATTATAACAATATTTTTGTTTTTGTCTTTCTGACTTAGTTCACTCTGTTTAACAGGCACTAGGTTTATCCACTTCACTAAAATTGACTCAAATTCATTATTTTTATGGTTCAGTAACATTCCACTATATATATGTACCACACATCTTCTTTATCCATTCATCTGTTGATGGACATCTGGATTGCTTCCATTTCTTGACTACTGTAAACAATACTGCCATGAACATAGGGGTACATGAGATACAATTTTCAGTAACCTTTTAGGGTTCCCATAAAACCAAAATAATTTTTGAAATAAACACATAGATAGTATTTGATTTTTTCACTGTGTTTATACAGATGGTAAAAAATCAATGTGTGCTAATGTGTGTGCTAAGTCACTTCAGTGTGTGCTAAGTCACTTCAGTCATGTCCAACTTGGTGTAACCCTATGGGGTCATAGCCTGCCAGGCTTCTCTGTCCATGGGATTCTTCAGGCAAGAATACTGGAGTGGTTTGCTGTGTTCTCCTCCAGGGGTTCTTCTTGACCCTGGGATTGAACTTGCATCTCTTATTTCTACCAGCTCTAGCAGGTGGGTTCCTTACCACTAGTGCCACCTGCGAAGCCTGAAAACTGCTGATAACCTGAGCACAAACCAAAGTAGTGATACTATATTGTGTTAAAGTCTTCAATACCATGTATTCATTGTAAAAACACCGATTTCCCTCAAGAATGTTCCTGTTGAATGGGCAATTTTATTAGTTTTAATTAAACCTGACTTGAGTACAAGCCTTTTAATATTCTATGTGACAACTAGGAAGCATGCATAACGCACTCATACTGCACAGCAGAGAATTATGACTGTGCAGAGCGAAAAGCACTTATGTAATTATCTGAGTTGTATTCCGAACCAGCTACTTTTCCCAGGGAACACTATTATTACTTAAATAACTGGCAGACGAACTATGGTTATTCAGATTTAGGTGTTAGGATTTCCCAACAAAATGAATGAAGCAAGCTTGTTATCTCAAGGCACAAATCTGACAATATTAATTGCCAATGACAAAATTTGAGTTTTCAAGATTAAAAATTAAAATTTTGGAAAACCACTGATTGCTACCATGCAATCAAAATGCTCCTTAATGCCTAAAGACTTTTCTAATGAGATTGGAGGTGATATTAACAGAGTGATTTTTTTTGACATTATATAATGCTCTTTTTCAACATTAGAAAATGTGTGTAATTCGGAGGACCAACACCCTCCAAATAACAATGAATGCATGACATTTACAAAATTATGCATGGATAAAGGATATACTCCATGAACAGTATGAAAAGGCAAAATGATAGGATACTGAAAGAGGAACTCCCCAGGTCAGTAGGTGCCCAATATGCTACTGGAGATCAGTGGAGAAATAACTCCAGAAAGAATGAAGGGATGGAGCCAAACCAAAAACAATACCCAGTTGTGGATGTGACTGGAAATAGAAGCAAGGTCCAACACTGTAAAGAGCAATATTGCATAGGAACCTGGAATGTCAGGTCCATCAATCAAGGCAAATTGGAAGTGGTCAAACAGGAGATGGCAAGAGTGAACGTCAACATTCTAGGAATCAGCAAACTAAGATGGACTGGAATGGGTGAATTTAACTCGGATGACCATTATATCTACTACTGCAGGCAGGAATCCCTTAGAAGAAATGGAGTAGCCATGATGGTCTACAAAAGAGTCAGAAATGCAATACTTGGATGCAATCTCAAAAATGACAGAATGATCTCTGTTCGTTTCCAAGGCAAACCATTCAATATCACAGTAATCCAAGTCTATGCCCCAACCAGTAATGCTGAAGAAGTTGAAGTTGAACGGTTCTATGAAGACCTACAAGACCTTTTAGAACTAACACCCCAAAAACATGTCCTTTTCATTATAGGGGACTGGAATGCAAAAGTAGGAAGTCAAGAAACACCTGGAGTAACAGGCAAATTTGGAATACGGAATGAAGTAACAGGCCTTGGAATACAGAATGAAGCAGGGCAAAGACTTACAGAGTTTTCCCAAGAAAATGCACTGGTCATAACAAACACCCTCTTCCAACAACACAAGAGAAGACTCTATACATGGACATCACCAGATGGTCAACACCAAAATCAAGACTGATTATATTCTTTGCAGCCAAAGATGGAGAAGCTCTATACAGTCAGCAAAAACAAGACCAGGAGCTGACTGTGGCTCAGATCAGGAACTCCTTATTGCCAAATTCAGACAAATTGAAGAAAGTAGGGAAAACCACTAGACCATTCAGGTATGACCTAAATCAATCCCTTATGATTATACAGTGGAAGTGAGAAATAGATTTCAGGGACTAGATCTGATAGAGTGCCTGATGAACTATGGACGGAGGTTCGGGACATTGTACAGGAGACAGGGATCAAGACCATTCCCATGGAAAAGAAATGCAAAAAAGGAAAATGGCCGTCTGAGGAGATCTTACAAATAGCTGTGAAAAGAAGAGAAGCGAAAAGCAAAGGAGGAAAGGAAAGATATAAACATCTGAATGCAGAGTTCCAAAGAATAGCAAGAAGAGATAAGAAAGCCTTCCTCAGGGATCAATGCAAAGAAATAGAGGAAAACAACAGAATGCGAAAGACTAGAGATCTCTTCAAGAAAATCAGAGATACCAAAGGAACATTTCATGCAAAGATGGGCTCGATAAAGGACAGAAATGGTATGGACCTAATAGAAGCAGAAGATATTAAGAAGAGGTGGCAAGAATACACAGAAGAACTGTACAAAAAAGATCTTCATGACCCAGGTAATCACGATGATGTGATCACTCACCTAGAGCCAGACATCCTGGAATGCGAAGTCAAGTGGGCCTTAGAAAGCATCACTACGAACAAAGCTAGTGGAGGTGATGGAATCCCAGTTGAGCTCTTTCAAATCCTGAAAGATGATGCTGTGAAAGTGCTGCACTCAATATGCCAGCACATTTGGAAAACTCAGCAGGGGCCACAGGACTGGAAAAGGTCAGTTTTCATTCCAATCCCAAAGAAGCAATGCCAAAGGATGCTCAAATAACGCACAATTGCACTCATCTCACACGCTAGTAAAGTAATGCTCAAAATTCTTCAAGCCAGGCTTCAGCAATACGTGAACTGTGAACTTCCAGATGTTCAAGCTGGTTTTAGAAAAGGCAGAGGAACCAGAGATCAAATTGCCAACATCTGCTGGATCATCGAAAAAGCAAGAGAGTTCCAGAAAAACATCTATTTCTGCTTTACTGACTATGCCAAAGCCTTTGACTGTGTGGATCACAATAAACTGTGGAAAATTCTGAAAGAAATGGGAATACCAGACCACCTGACCTCACCTCCTGAGAAACCTATATGCAGGTCAGGAAGCAGCAGTTAGAACTGGACATGGAGCAACAGACTGGTTCCAAATAGGAAAAGGAGTACATCAAGGCTGTATATTGTCACCCTGTTTATTTAACTTCTATGCAGAGTACATCATGAGAAACGCTGGGCTGGAAGAAGCACAAGCTGGAATCAAGATTGCTGGGAGAAATATCAATAACCTCAGATATGCAGATGACACCACCCTTATGGCAGAAAGTGAAGAGGAACTAAAAAGCCTCTTGATGAAAGAGGAGAGTGAAAAAGTTGGCTTAAAGCTCAACATTCAGAAAACGAAGATCAAGGCATCTGGTCCCATCACTTCATGGGAAATAGATGGGGAAACAGTGGAAACAGTGTCAGACTTTATTTTTTTGGGCTCCAAAATCACTACAGATGGTGACTGCAGCCATGAAATTACAATGTCAGACTTTATTTTTGGAGGCTCCAAAATCACTGCAGATGGTGAGTGCAGCCATGAAATTAAAAGACGCTTACTCCTTGGAAGAAAAGTTATGACCAACCTAGATAGCATATTGAAAAGCAGAGACATTACTTTGCCAGCAAAGGTCCTAGTCAAGGCTATGGTTTTTCCAGTGGTCATGTATGGATGTGAGAGTTGGACTGTGAAGAAAGCTGAGCACCGAAGAATTGATGCTTTTGAACTGTGGTGTTGGAGAAGATTCTTGAGAGTCCCTTGGACTGCAAGGAGATCCAACCAGTCCATTCTGAAGGAGATCAGCCCTGGGATTTCTATGGAGGGAAGGATGCTGAAGCTGAAACTCCAGTACTTTGGCCACTTCATGCGAAGAGTTGACTCATTGGAAAAGACTCTGATGCTGGGAGGGATTGGGGGCAGGAGGAGAAGGGGACGACAGAGGATGAGATGGCTGGATGGCATCACTGACTTGATGGACGTGAGTCTGCGTGAACTCCGGGAGTTGGTGATGGACAGGGAGACCTGGAGTGCTGTGATTCGTGGGGTCGCAAAGAGTTGGACACGACTGAGTGATTGAACTGAACTGAACTGAGAGGATATACTCAAAGTGCGAGACAGATCAATGGATCTTGTAACAAAGTACAAAACATACATTGATATGGTACCAGATTCCACATTGAAACTAATCTTTAGAAAACTGTAACTTGTCAAGTTCTAGTTTAGTATCAAAAAAGAATATCCACAATTGTCTGAAAAGACTATTAAATACTCTTCCCTCTTCCAACTACAACTCTGTGTGAGGCCAGAATTTCTTCATATACTTCAGGGGTCCCCAAATTCTGGGATCTAATGCTTGATGATCTGAGGTAGATATGATGTAACAATAATAGAAATAAAGCACGCAATAAATGTAATGTGTTTGAATGATCCCGAAACCATCACTTCCCACCCCTCAGTTCGTGGAAAAATTGTCTTCTACAAAACTCCCTGGTGCCCAAAAGCTTGGGGAATGCTGATCATATGTCAATGAAAACAACATATCAGAATAGGCTGAATTCAGAAGCTATGAGAATCTAATTGTCTTCAATTAAGCTAGACCTCAAAGAGATTTATAAAAGTGTAAAACATCACTCAACTCATTAATTCTAGTTTTTTTGAAAATATAATTACTTTTCATAAAAATGCTATTCATACCAGCATGTAATGCATTTATTACTATTATCTTAAACATTTAATTTTTCTCAATTTTAAATATCGCAAACGTCAGTAGATATAATTCTGACTTTCTTAAGGGTACAAAAGGATCCTGAGACCAAAAAGTTGTGCAGTGCTGGACTATGCAAGGTGTACAGGTGAAACTAATTTTCATAAACAATGGCAAATATTTGAAACAACTCAGAAGGCCCCAAAGCATATTCTTCTGTGAAGTTTGGAATCTTGTCAGTTTCCTCTTACATAATTTCCTTTTAAATAAATTAAAATGAAATACCAAACTAATGTGTAAAAGACAATTCCTATAACCCATCATAATTGATCACTGGTTATTTCTGACAAGTATTCTTATCATTTCAGGGTGCTTATTAGGCCCTTCCTAATAATGATTTCTCTAAACATATGAATTAGTTCTTAAAAGTATTTTTGTTTTGCAGCCAAATTTTAGCCTTTCCCCAAATACAGACTTGTAGCCTGTCTTTTATTCCTTACCATTAATGACAGACTAAGACATTTTTAGAGTACTGCACAAGAATTTAGGAGATCAAATTATGGGACCTTGGGATAGTCATCAGGAGAATCAATATTCTCTTTTGTAAAACATAAGAGCAACCCATATGATTTATCTCTTAGACCCCTTACAATTCTAACAGTGATCTTAGTAAGAGACTAAGAAAATTCAGTTCAGCCACCAGAAGCATCTTCACCCTGCATATGACACACTCAGTAACATAAAACAACAATTCTGAAAGCATAGCTTTACTATGTGCTGTGCTTAGTCGCTTAATTGTGTCTGACTCTTTGCAACCCCATGGACTGTAGCCCACCAGGCTCCTCTGTCCATGGGGATTCTCCAGGGAGGAATACTGAAGTGGATTGCCATGCCCTCCTCCCGGTGATCTTCCCAATCCAGGGATCACACCCATGTCTCCTGTGTTGCACGTGGATTCTTTACCGTCTGAGCCACCAGGGAAGCTTAACTATATGTACCTTTAAAAAATCAGTTTGTAAAATATAATTTTGTGCTTAAAAAAAACAAAAGAAAGTTTTTTTAAAAACTATGTTTTCAAGCTTGTCATCATCTTGATACTAGGATAATTAATTTCATCTGGGTCTGGGAATGCTACTGGGCACCAGGCATTCAATACAATCAACACTATACACACACACACACACACACACACACACACATATCATTGAGTATTGCTCTGCTGTTGTTCAATCACTCAGTCCTGTCCAACTCTGTGCGACCCCATGTACAGCACGCTAGGGTTCCCTGTCCTTCACCAACTCCTGGAGTTTGCTCAAACTCGTGTCCACTGAGTTGGTGATGCCATCCAACTATCTCATCCTCTGTTGTCCCTGTCTCTACTTGCCTTCAACTTTCCCAGCATCAGGGTCTCCTCCAGTGAGCTGGCTCTTCGTCCGTCCACGGGATTCTCCAGGCAAGATACTGGAATGGGTTGCCACTTCCTTCTCCAGAATATTGTTTTATTGAGGTAAAACTGATCTATGATAACTACACATATTTTGAAGAGTATAATTTGGTGTTCTGAAATATGTATATTTACCCATGAAACCACTCAGCTTAAAAATTATTTTTAAAATAACAGCTATTATTGAGAGTTTAATATGTATTGGTATTATATGAAGTTTTTATAAGCATTACTCCATTTAATTCTCACAATAACCCTGCCAGATAGGTATTATTATAATCCCTTTTTAAAAGATGAGGCTACTAAGTCTTATATAGATTACGAAGCTTGCCCAAAGTCACAGCTACTCAGTAGGAAACCAAAATTAAACAGGCAGTCTGACCTCAGAGCCATTTAAAAATAATTCAATCAAACAACTATTAGTGCCCTACTATATGTTGTCTCACAGTCTGATAAACAATAATTACTTTCTTTGTCTTAATTAAAATAGCTGTTTCTCGATATCATCAATGTGCCAGGCACTATATATAAAATTCTTAACATACATCTACCTAAATGACAATCCTGCAAATTAAAGGCAATCATGATTGTATAAATCACAAAACAGCCTTTTTAGAGGCAGAACAACTTATCCAAGACCAGTCAACTACCAAGTAGCAAAGCAGATTTTATTCCAAAGGCCATGGGGTTTTCAACTACATCATATTTCTGAGCAACACAAAGCCTTTTTATGGAGCCCTGAAGATGACTGCTGGAACACTCCTTTAAAATTTTCAGATGCTCACTGTTTAGCTAGACAGATTATTAACGTAGTTTAAGCCAAACTGAATCAAGAGGCTGAAGTTTCATTTACTGCCAACCAGAGTGCAAATCAAAAAAGCTTATTTATTTCACAATTCAAGCTTTTTTTTTCTTAAATCACTTATGTGCTAGAAAATCACAGAGCTTTTAATTTGTGGCAGGTTGAAGCAAGCTTATTAAGAATGTTAGTTACCAAGTGCACCTCCACTTGTCTGGACTAGTCCACTGTCACATTCTTGTAGCAGGGTTAAATAGCAGTTTAGTCACCTCATAAAAAAACACACTGTTAAAAAGGATGTGACTAATAATAAGCTGGAACCAATGGAATATCATAAGAGATGTAAAGGTCAAGATCAATTATCTACAAAACTCCTGTGTAAATAGCTAAAAAACTGTATTCTCTGCCTGGCCTTGTTGTGCTATAGTACTCAGTTGATTGGACAAGTTAGTAAGATTTAATGAGATAAACACCAACAGTAACAAATTCTGAAGTTTTTTTGTTATGTATATAAATATGAATGCTATCAGCACAGAGTTGGAAGAAACAAGGAAGGCTTCCTACAGACGGGTTCATTTTAGACTCATAAGATATGAGAGTTGGAAGGGTCCTTAGAATTCATCAAATGGCATTCCAAGCAGGACACCACAGATCTTGAAATCTTAAATGCATTAAGCTTTGCTGCCATACCCTCCCTGTCAAGCATCCCCAGCTCCCTTCCAAGCTAGAATTGAGAATCTCCAGAGAGAAATGTATCAGCAGCCAATTCTTAAACTTCTTCTATCAGGAGTCCCATCATCCCCAACAGATTCCAAATGAAAAGCAGTGTCTTCTCACAAGAAGGTCTGGTCTAATTCTCTCATTTAACTGGGAAAGAAACTGAGATGCACAGAGGTTTAATTTGCTTGCCCAAGTCACGTATGTGCTTAATAACAGCATAAACATATTTTCTTGACTCATATTCAATATCTTTCTACTAAATAATGTTAATTGTGTGTTCTTCAGATGTTACAGGTAGTTGTAAAATACTAATAACTATCTTGATTTAATAACATCAAATTTCTAAAAAAATTTAGGAATATATATGAAAATAATAATAAAAAAAGCTTCTGACTTGTTCTTTGTTCACTTATTTGTTTCTTTCAATCTGCTGGGGAGCTCCAAAACCCATTATAACTGCTCACCTTTATGCTTCTCTGAACTGCTCAAACATTATCTTGAGTTCTATTGAAAAAAAAAAAAAAAAAGTGCTCCATATACAAGTTTTGTTTAAAAGAAAAAACCTTCTATTGCACCCCAGCCTTTAAAACCAGATTACAGCATAGAGAGATAAAAAGTTGCCCATTGCATCAGAATTAGATGTATTTTTATTTTAAAATGTAATATTTTTATAAACTAGATATACAGGCAATAGCAGCATTCTTGAACCCTTTTATTGATTCTAATAAGTACACTTAGAAGAGCATCTGAAAAACTTCAGAATACTAGAATAAAACCGAAGAGCATTAAGTTATGCAAGAAATATTCCCCTATTAGGCCAGCCTGATGCTGCCTAGTGGCACAGTATTTCCCATATCTATTTAGCAAGATTGGTCAGGTTTACCTGCATAAAGATACTAGCACAGGCAGGCAGACAAGTTGTTATTTCCAAGGCAACTTTAAACCAAAGAAGCTTTTTCAACTGAATCAAAGAGTTCTGTTTTAAAGTCAGCTATTTTGCACAGGGGCCAATAATCCATGCTGTGAATTAAAATGCTACTGGTTTCTTTGTTTCTATGACTTTCTGTCATTTAATTGCTTATGAGCACCCTCTGCTGGAGGGCAGAAGAGAGAAAATATTGCTTTAACCCACAGGACTGGTTACAGGGAGAAAGTAATCTGAAACAAGAGCAGATTTCTCTTGACTTTTCTCTTCTTCCTTATAATTAGTTCATAATTTAGAGTTAGCTGTTGAATAAGCTTCATTAACCATATCATTATCTAGAGTCTATAACTTAGTCATTCAGTAAACACTTATAAAGTTCCTATTATATGCCAGGCACTTGGATGCAGATAACCTGGTCTAGGATCCTCATTTTTATATTTAATGTCATTTCCCAGGTAAGCTGTTTAACCTCAAAAGACCTCAGTTTCCTCATATGAGAAATAAGAATAATATCTTGGTTGACAACATTAAAAAGATGAAAAATGAAAAGGTGCCTTAGAAGAGTGGACTTAATTTTGCAATTTGAAACACACACACACACACACACACACACACATACAACTTTGGCTCTTTGACAGTGGAAAGGATTATCATATGGGTGTTTTCAAATGCAATACGCAATTATTTCTTCTAAGAAATTTAAGCCTACTCACAAATACAGGGAACAAACTAGTGGTTACCAATGGGGTGCAGGGCAATTTAGGAGTGGGGGAGTGAGAGGTGAAAACTATTGGGTTTAAGGTAGGTTCAAGGATGTATTGTACATCACAGAGAATATAGCCAATATTTTGAAATAACTGTAAATGGAAAGTAACATTTAAAATTGTGTAAAAAAAATTTTTTTTTTAAATTTTAAATAATTTAAGCCTAGATGCCAGTGTTGGGGTTTATTGGTATACGTTGTTTTATAGCACTTTATGTCAACCATGTATAGCTTATTTAGTATGTATCCTGAAACATACACAGAGCAATCAAAAATAATCTTTTCCACAGCAAAAATATCCAGATGTTGGTCAATACTTGATAAACTACTTTTTTCTAGGTGAATAAAGATTATTGAGGTGTTTCTCATCTCTTCTCAAGAGCTTATATGACATTCTTTTAAGTGCCGCCCAGTGGACAGCATGTTTACTTAGATACATTTTGGCTCTCAGTTTATCTAAGAGTTCATCTCTGAAATTCACTATCTGCTTATGACTGGTACTTTTGAAATATATTCTGTAAGTGATATCCAAAACTGGAACTTGTTTAACTCATGAGATGAACGTAATGAAGACTAAGAGATAGGAAAACAGGTTATTGAGGGTATAGAAAAGTCACTACTGTAGTGACTTTAGGAGACCAGTTAAGCCTACTGAGAACTTTCAGCTTAAATACACTTAACTTAGAAGAGCCTGTAAGCTACTTCTTTTCTGTCACCACCATTAGAGCAAAGCAAGTATTGTTCTTTTATGTCTTAAGACTGCATGGTGCCTTTTTATGACTTTCTCCCATCAATACTGCTTGTGATATGATTCCACATGTATAAAAATATTTGTGGAGCACTGTACACAGATAAAAGGACCTGGATAAAAATCCTAAATCTGCCTCTTACTAAAGTTATTTCCAAGTTATTTTCTCTAACTATGAACCAATTTTTCAAGGCTGTTACGTGGCCCACCTTTCCAGTTTTTATCTCCCACTAATTTTTATACTTTATACAGGTGAGAGGGAAAGGAACTATACTACTGAATAAGGAAGGAACCTCATCCCCTATATATACCCAATGTCTTCTGAATCATTTATATCTATGACAAGGAAGTTTCTGGAAAAAAGTATGTCACTGTAAGGCAAATTCTTTGCTAATTAGGTGTCACTATATTTGCTTGGAGAACTATATAAGAAAAGTGATTATGAAGTTAACTCCAAAGCTACACTGCCAGTGTCTGAAATCCTAGTTCTGTATGCCTCTGAATAATTCTCCCATCTTCTAAGTGCCTCAATTCCCCTCTCTGTAAAGTTCCTATGTCAAAATCTTGTAGTGAGACAAGTAGTAGACTCACAGATATATAGAACAAACTAGTGCTTACTGGCGGGGGAGGCAAGGAGAGGGACAAACTGCTGGGTGTACGATAGGCTCAAGAATGTATTGTACAACTTGGGGAATATAACCAATATTTTGAAATAACTGTAAAAAACTGTAAATTATAACAAATTTTATAAAACATTAAAAAGAAAAAAATTAAGATTATTGTGAGGATTATAGTCTACATGTATACATTATACATTATAGATAGATATAGGAGCCTGGCAGGCTACAGTCCACGGGGTCGCAAACAGTTGGACATACCTGAGTGACTAACACTTTCATTTTCATTTTTTCATGCTGCTGCACCCAGTACATCAGAGACTTAACAAGATAGCCAGGTTGGCTCACATCTAAAGTGGAGGTGATGCCACTTTTTTAAAAAAAGCTAAGAGTCAGCATATGTTAGTCCTGACTCTGCTCTGTTTATTGGCTCTGAGATCTGGGGTGAAAACAGGGGCTTCAGTTTTCTTTTCTGTAGAATAGGACTGTAGTAAACTATGCCAAATGCATTCTCATTTAGGGTATACCAAGTATTAGGCATATCAAGGATTAGGTATAGAAGGATTAGGATGGACAGGGAGGCCTGGCGTGCTGCAGTCCATGGGATCTCAAAGAGTCAGATACGACTAAGCGACCAAACTGAACTGAATTGAAAGATTAGGTATGGCAGAATAAAATAGTAACATAGTGTACAATTCATTCACAAACCCATAGCCTAGAAAACCATTCACTTCATCAAAGTAGATACTGTTCACCATTGGTGGTATCCTTGGCAGTCAGCTGAGATCTTGGCACATAGTAGATGCTCAGATATGATTAGTAAAGTGAATTTATAATATATTTAGCACTTTACTTAAAACAAATTTAGTACCACCTATTTGTCTTTTCCTCAGAATTATATTCTAAAATCCTTACCATCAACCACAGATCTATATATATCTTTACTTATATCCGCTGCTGCTGCTTAGTCACTTCAGTCGTATCCAACTCTGTGAGACCCCATGGACTGTAGTCTGCCAGGCTCTTCTATCCATGGGATTCTCCAGGCAAGAATATGGGAGAGGGTAGCCATTCCTTTCTCCAGGAGTTCTTCCTGACCCAGGGATCAAACCCGAGTATCCCACATCACAGAGTCTTTACTATCTAAGCAACTAGGGAAGTCCCACAGCAACATGGTAAAGTTGAATTATGGAAAAAAAAAAAAAAAAGGTTTCTAGGTGTCATTAGATCATCTAAAACCGTAACTCTAGAAACACAATGAAAGAAATAAAGACAGCAACTTATACTGCAAAATCTCATCTGCTTCTTTGCAGTTAGTTTCTATAGTCTGGAAATTTATGAAGAAAAACCATACTAAAACTTCTCTATATTTCTCAGGTTAGATAAACATAGTCATTATGTCATTTGAATTGTTCTGTAAGTAAATTAAAGGTCTCCTGCATTGCAGCATGGACTCTTTACTGACTGAGACACTAGGGAACCACCTTAAAAATACTACTGTCAAAAGAAAATGACAATGGATGGTGCTTGACGAACAGATGAAAAAAAATTTATCAAATCTCACCTGGGTCCTATTCCATTCAGGAAGTATACTGCTGCTATACTTCTCCAAGGAAGCATGTGCAGCACTATTGATATGATGACTTGCATTTCATTCACCTCATTCGTATGTATCATTCTGCTTTGTATAGACAAGTCCAATATACTGAACACCTCTCAAAGTATCTGAAAACCAAACGTTCAAGCAGTTTTTGGTGCTATTTGTGAAAGTATCTTTTCCCAGAAGACAATATAACTTTCTATAAACTACTTGAGATTTCAGACCATAATGGCTTGCTAACACAAGCAGCATGAAAAAAATTTACCAAAACTACTTAAAAAAAAAACAAAAACAAAGAAATCATGTGTTTACCTAAAAAAACAAATGCATGTCTTCCAGCCATTTATATTTCATGATAATAATTAAGTTATTGTTTAATTAGGCTCCATGAAAATACCTCTTGAAAGGTATTCAGCAGTTTATGTTAAATGGTGAAAAAAATCTATCTTGGGTCCAGTGTGTTCAGGTTATAAAAGCACCAGTGCTTATTTTATCTCCCCACAAAGTGTTGCTGAGATAATTACTGCTGACAGCTTTATTCAAGGTTCATTTCACTTTTTCTGCTATTTTTCTCTGGTTAGAAGTTCAACAGAGCCCATGGGAAGCCACACCCCTCACACCTGTTAGGCTTCTTCATGTTACGGAGGGCCAGTATGGACATGTCACTTCAAATTAGCATTGTACCAGGGCGCTAACTGTGACAATTACTTATCACAGGTTTAACTAAAAAAAAAAAAAAAAAGTTTCTAATTCAACCACAAAAACAGTGTGACAGAATGTAATTTAAACCTGTAAAAGCAGGTTGCATTAAAAACATTCAGAGAGCAGCAGCAAAAGTTCCCAGGGTTGAGCTTTGTGCTATATCTGAATCATGCAGGAATGCTCTGCAACTGAACGTTTCCTTTAAAACAAAACCAAAAGAGTAAACAAGGAAGAGCCAGCAGTTTTACCAGTAAGCAATGGTAATAAGTGGGCCTCTTCATGTTTCTCTCTCAATCTTGAATATTTTATTCATTTTGCTAATTCTTTTGTGTCATGTAACTAAATCATAATGAAATTTCCAGCTAAAGCAAAGCTGCTACTTATAGATTTACCAAAGGAAAAACATAGCTCTATAACTTGGTAGGAAAGAATACTCTCTTCAAATATTTGTTTTTTTCCCACTTGCAAACCATAAAATTATTAGGGAGGGCAGATATTAACTCAAAAAGAAAAAGGAAAAAACTCACACTCTTAAATGTGTTTCAAGCTAATTATTATAAGTCTCTCTGTTTCAAGTGCAAAATAATCTCAGAATTAGGCCACCTCTGAAAGACCTGGGATGGTTGGAGGTGGTTAATATGGACTGCTGGGAGGCTAATTGTGGATCTTGAGTTAATTACTGTCTCCTCATAGGGGATTTTAAAAATAAATAAAATGGTTTTTTACTCAATTTTTACTTCAGTTTGGAGTTAAGGAAACACCAATGATGATGGTTAAGCTCTGGATACTTCATTATTTGCTGCTGTTATTTACATGAAGAAAGTCTTGGAAATAAATATGTCCACATCATAATCAATGTTAATGTGCACTAACAAAACAATAGAGAATGTATCTGTACTTGCCACAGCATGCACGACTTGATTCACAAATACCCGGTGTCTGTTACCTGGGCACAGTTAAAAGGAATTCAGTGTTGTTCCTCACACACATACACATACCCTCACCTGCATGGACGCAGACATATACATGTTAACAATCTGGCTGGAGGATACAAAGCCAAAGCTCATGGAGACTTCTTTGAAAAACAATCTAGAAGTATTAAACACTCATAAAAAGCAAAGGACAAAATAATGATGGTAAGCAGGAATTCAACAGAAGAAATCAGTCACAAATTTATAGGAAATTACATCTATTGGTGAATCCATCATAATTTTGGTATGGCAACTTAATTTCAATACCTTAACAGTTCCAGAAATTAAAAAGCCATCATATACATTAATGGTGCATTAAAAATATAGAATTTTTTCCATCTAAAATACAGACAGGGTATCTTATGTAGAAGAAAAAAAGAGAAACTCCCCAAAATATTTTTCTTCATTTTTCCAACATTTAGAAAGTTAACAAAAGCATACAAAGTCAACATAGGAAATATTCATCATAAGAATCCAAGATCTTATCAAAACAAGTCTTTTGCTTTATTCTATAATCACAACATATTCACAGGCAATAAAGACAAAATCTTTGGTTAGAAAGGTGCTTTTTACCTCAAGCTGGCTCCTCATTTAAGTTTGATGAAGAGGTACTATTAGCAGAAAAACCTCATTATTTTAGAGAGCTACTGTATTAATCAGTGGTGACTTCAGTTTATCATAACCACAGAAGCTTTAAAGATACAAGGATATATCTCAAGTCTGTTTTGTATGCAGAAAGAGTACTAACCAGCCATTTGGCACATATCTAGTCAATAGTGGGATGCCATTTACCCCACAACATTGTGGAACTCTTTGGATAGCAAACATAGTAGCTCTGGATATTTTTCCAGCAGCATCTAATTCCTTGGCAAACTTGGGCAGTTATGCTAACAGCTTTGGTCTCAGCACATGGACATAATGCTCCTGGGCATCTTGTCATGGCTCTTCCTCCTGGGAAAAATAGCCTGAATTAACTACAGAAAGTTAGGCACAGCACTATAAATGGGTGCTATCTAGAAACTAGAAAGAATGTCCCCTCACTCGTTAATGCATACCTGGCCCATGCCAGCCAAGTGATTTTTCTCCTTTTGCTCAACTCCTATACCCTTATTGCAAACTTCTAGAATTCTTAGTCTGTGGTCCTTTTGACTCCGCTTGTGTCTATGTTTAGGTCCTAAAGTCCTTGAAGACAAATCAGTGTTCTCATTTTCAGCCCCCATGGGGCTTAGTAAGTTGCTTTGATAGGCCAGCCATGTAATAAATGTCTGGCATGGTGTGTGTGCTCAGTCATGTCCGACTCTTTGTGACCCCATGGACTTTAGCAGTCCAGACTCCTCTGTCCATGGAAATTTCCGGGCAAGAATTCTGGAATGGGTTGCCATTTCCTACTCCAGGGGGTCTTCCTGACCCAGGGATTAGGGTTAGGGTTAGGACTGAGTGACTAACACTTTCACTTTCAGCCTAAACAAAACACAAAAAGATACTTGTACTTTTCTGGAGAAAAAATTATATCTACCTGGGGAGGGGCTGTGCCTGGAAACTATTTCAAAGTGAGATAAGAAATGCTAAAACTATCATTAGAGTACTGTTTTAGTGATCTCTGGGTTTGAGTGAGAAGCATAAGGCTCAAAAGGATTCTGACACAAAATAGCTTAAATTTAATTCAGTAGTCATTGATGACTTGAAACAACTAGTCAAAATGAGTAAAATACACACCACTTAAATTCAACATCAATATAATTTGAACTTAGACATTTTCATTTTTTTAACATAAAGGCACATTAGTTTCATTTCATATTTAGCATTTCTGCATAATTATCTTTCTATTCTAAAGTATTACATCCTATGTACTACATGGAAATTAGAGTAATTCAAATGTCACTTAAGTTCTACTCTGTAAATATGGTAACTCTCAAATTTATGAGGATGCATAATACAGCTAATAAAAATGTTTTCAGGTATAGAAACTACTCAGTAATGCCTACTATAAACCAAAATGCTATGATACATTTTAAATGTCTCATATAAAAATAATAATATATCAGAATTACTTTACTATTATATTTTTTAAGACTTGCATTAGATAAATACAAGAACCAATAAGTCATCCGTCTATTATACATGTATATATGTTTCTTATTGGTTCATTGGTTCTTCTATATCCATATACAAGCTCATACACACACACACAAAAGAATAATATTTTGTATTAAAAAATAGGAAAATCCTCAAATTCAATAATCTTTAAAAAAATATGTGAAACATGATAGTGTTCCTTTCCTGAGTCAAGCATGTCTTCTGTGGGCAGATTCATACCTGTAGCAGTTATTTATATGAATGCCAAAAAAAATATTGTAAAATGAAACTGTGTTAAAGTGTTAATTCTCCAAACAGGCAGTAATCACTGTAAGATATTAAGTCTTATTTTTAAAATAACTACCTGTGAAAAGAAAGCAAAGTGTTAGTCCCTCAGTCATGGCCAACTCTTTGTGATAGCATGGACTGTAGCCCACCAGGCTCCTCCATCCATGGAATTCTCTAGGCAAGAATACTGGAGTGGGTCGCTATTCCCTTCTCCAGGGGATCTTCCCTATCCAGGGATTGAGCCTGGGTCTCCTGCATTGCAGGGAGATTCTTTACCATCTGAGAGATCAGAAACTTTACTTTAAGCTAAATAAATTTACTGAAATGTACTACAGTTAAAAATAAATAAACTTTAAATAAATAATTTACTTTAAATAAATAAATTTATTAATAAATAAACTTTAATGTGAGTATAACAAAACTAAACAGAAAAGATTTTTCTCCAGAGGCTAGGAATAATTCATTTTATACAAAATTATTCTGATCAACATATCAACATACAGTAATAATGTTAGCAAAATCAAGAAATGATTAAAGAATTTAGGAAAGTTTTATTTTTAAAAGAACACTAATACAGTTGTCACTCAGGACTCATTTATTATTTGAAATTTACCTACTTTTAGTTGATCTATTTCATTTGTTGAAGACTTATGTATTAAAATTGCCTAGAATTAGAGAATTTTAGAGTTAGGGGAAACCTTGGAGTTGTGGGTAGGGAAGATGATGGAAAGGGAGAGGATTCCGATATTTATTGAGCATCTACTAAGCAACAGGCACTTTAAATTCATCTTCCCACTTCCCATTAATACAAGGGCTATATGAGGTAGGTATTAATACCCTAGTTTTAGGAAATAGAAGTCTTGAGAGACTATATACTCTTGATGGGGTTGAGATTTAATTTTAATTAGAGATGTTCTGATTCTAGAATCTGTATTTGTTCACTCATATGAAAGAAACTGACTTTTATTCAGCCATGCAATCCATATTCATGAACTCATTTAATCCTAAAGCTGCTAATATTGACACATGACAGATGAAGAACACAGGCTTAGGAAAATTAGTAAATATGTCTAAAGCTACTTTAAGATCTATTATACCTGATCACATACATATTTCCTAATATATCTCATTTTTCTGCTCAGAAAATCAACATTCAGAAGATTTGCATGACTTTTCCTACGACGATAAGACAGCAAGTTACAGAGGAAAGACTATGACATGGCTCTATCAGCTTCAATGTGCCGCTTTTTCCATTCTTTGTCATTCAAGATACACATTTCACCACCACTTAATCCAAGAGCCTCATAAATGATGTCATACAAACTCTTCCCCAGCAAAAATGACATTCAACACTATTCGACAAAATCAAAATAACATTACCCAAACTTAGTTCCCTAATTTTCTAATGCTAAAACTTTTACCCAGTTACGGCCTGGGAGAAAATAATAACATGCTGAAGCCAGTCTTAGGTGAAATCTGCTAGGAAAACAGGATAATGTAAGCATCTTCCTGCTTTGCTAACTCAGGAGGCATTCATCAAGGTTGGCTCCTTGGAGCTTAATAACCAGCAGGCTGCCATTTTGGACACATACAGGAAGCTAAGGAACAAGTGGCAATGAACGACTCTCTTCTAGAGTTGAATGTCCTTGGAGATACCATGAGAAGAGGGGTGCCGAGGTCCAACCCCAGCTGATCCAGGGAGTTCGAAGCGGGGACGGCGTCGGCGCGGATCAGGATACAATAGCTTCAATTAGATATTAATTAGATATAAAGAGTAATAGAATGAGGATAGCTCAGTAGGAAAATTCAGTCGAGAAAAGAGGCTGAGTAGCTTGGTTTACGCGAGAGACCAATAAAACTTCAAGACAAGAAGTTTGCACCACTTACGTAGGCCGCAGGCATCCTTCTGTTCTCCCGAAGGAGAGGAGACATTGAGGCCTCCCCGGTTGGATCTTAGAAGCCAGGCAAAATTAGTAAGCTTGGTGGGTTCCGTGCTCCAGATGGAGACTCAGCCAGAGTTTGAGAGAGAGCGACATGGGGAGACCAGTATTTCGAGAAACTGATCCCAATTCTTTATTTTCCATGGTCTACTTTTATACACTGAGATGTTATGCAAAAGTCACGCAGGGTCAGCAGTCCTGACTTTTATCAAAGTCAGGTGCTTCATACAAATGTATACAGAGGTCTTAGGGGTGTTACATCATCTTCTGGCCAGGGGGCCTGCTGACAATTTATGACCCTCTCCTTGTGACAGCGGCCAGTCAACCAGGACACTTATTTCTCCAGGGGTGATTATTCTTAAAAAAGACTCCACCTTCCGAAGGTACCAGATAAAGTTACATTCCTATAGGGTGAGGGTGTAGTGGGTTTTAATTAAGGAAAGAATTTACTTAGCCTAAGGTCTAACGTGATTAATATCAAAGGTTAATACTTATTTCTTCTATATATTCATTAATGTGTGTAAGGGCAGGGGATGTGGAGACTTAGCAACAAACATTGGCTCAACAAATGAAAAACCCTTCACCAATACAATTTCTAATCAGCCCACTATACTTATACTAATGGTTTTCTAACTTTTCTAAGGAACCTGTTTTTAGAAGGTTTAAAGCATCTCATGCCTCTCACGGTTGGGAGGCTGTGAGCAATCACATGTGGCCGGACAAGCCTGTCAGGCAGGCTAGAGAACCTTCAGAGGAGTTTGTAGGTTAAAACACTCTTGTCACGCCCAGGAGTTTTTATTAACTGGAGCTCTAAGTTAACTCCTTCTCCGAAAGAGGTGGTGGGGGACAGCACCCCGTAAAGTCAGAGGTGTAGGTGAGACCACAAAGTAGTAAAGTAGGCAGGCTCTGGTTATGGGGGTAGATGCTCGAGGATTTCCAGGGGGACTCCTGAGGCTCGATCCCACCTTTGCGTATGTAGAGCCTCTTTCCTCATGACCTTTGCCATGGGCGGAGTGCCTCACGCTGGCCCCCAACAGAGGGGAATCTGGTTCTCCTGGGGAAGCTTTGATTGTACAGCTGTGTATATTTGGGAGCAGTGTTAGTCACAATTGGGCACAACTAGGAGGTAGCCTAGAACTTCTTCTATACTCTACCCCTGTTCCCCAAATCCCCTTCGAGGATCTGGATCTCTCCTTCATCATCTTAGACTTGGTAACTCCATACTGTACCCTCATCTCCATACCTTCAGTTCAGTTCAGTCACTTAGTCGTGTCCCACTCTTTGCGACCCCATGGACTGCAGCATGCCAGGCCTCCCTGTCCGTCACCAACTCCTGGAGTTTACTCAAACTCATGTCCATTGAGTTGGTCATGCCATCCAACCATCTCATCCTCTGTTGTCCCCTTCTCCTCCCACTTTCAATTTTTCCAAGAATCAGGATCTTTTCAAATGGGTCAGCTCTTTGCATTAGGTGGCCAAAGTATTGGAGTTTCAGCTTCAACATCAGTTCTTCCAATGAATATTCAGGACTGATTTCCTCTAGGATGGAATGGTTGGATCTCCTTGCAGTCCAGGGGACTCTCAAGAGCCTTCTCCAACACTACAGTTCAAAAGCATCAATTCTCTGGCATTCAGCTTTCTTAATAGTCCAACTCTCACATCCATACATGACTACTGGAAAAACCATACCCTTGACTTTGTTGGCAAAGTAATGTCTTTGCTTTTTAATGTGCTGTCTAGGTTGGTCGTAACTTTTCTTCCAAGGAATAAGTGTCTGTTAATTTCATGGCTGCAATCACCATCTGTAGTGATTTTGGAGCCCCCCAAAATAAAGTCTGTCACTGTTTTCATTGTTTCCCCATCTATTTGTTATGAAGTGATGGGACCACATGCCATGATCTTAGCTTTCTGAATGTTGAGCTTTAAGTCAACTTTTTCACTATCCTCTTTCACTCTCCTTTCACAAGAGGCTCTTTAGTTCTTCTTTACTTTCTGCCATAAGGGTGGTGTCATCTGCATATCTGAGGTTATTGATATTTCTCCCGGCAATCTTGATTCCAGCTTGTGCTTCATCTAGCCCAGTGTGTCTCATGATGTACTCTGCATATAAGTTAAAGAAGCAAAGTGACAATATACAGCCTTGACGTACTCCTTACCTGATTTGAAATCAGTCTGTTGTTCCATGTCTAGTTCTAACTGTTGCTTCCTGACCTGCATACAGATTTCTCAAGAGGTAGGTCAGGTGGTCTGGTATTTCCATCTCTTTAAGAATTCTCCACAGTTTGTTATGATCCACACAGTCAAAGGCTTTGGTATAGTCAATAAAGCAGAAGTAGATGTTTTTCTGAAACTCTCTTGCTTTTTCGATGATCCAGTGGATGTTGGCAACTTGATCTCTCATTCCTCTGCCTTTTCTAAAACCAGCTTGAACATCAGGAAGTTCATGGTTCACGTATTGCTCAAGCCTGGCTTGGAGAATTTTGAGCATTACTTTACTAGTGTGTGAGATGAGTGCAATTGTGCAGTAGTTTGTGCATTCTCTGGCATTGCCTTTCTTTGGGATTGGAATGAAAACTGACCTTTCCAGTCCTGTGGCCACTGCTGACTTTTCCAAATTTGCTTTTTTAATGTTATCTTCTCCTACACCATGACCCTGTTCCTCTTATCATCTCCTAACTCTGCTGAACCTTATATGTGTTGAGTTTCGTCTTCTCAGTGTTTTAAGTATCAACTAACTCAAAAGATGCACAAAGCTTGAACCAGTCTATATCAAGTTAATTGTGGACCTGGAGACTTTGCTAGATTTACATTCATTCATTTAGACTATGTCATTTAAGGGACAATGTTCCACTTTGAATGTAATTTGGAAGTTTTCAGAAATTTTGGCTCAGGTTAAAACATTCCTTATAGATCAAAGCACAAATTGTCCTGGTGTAGCCAACCAGAAAGGTCATGTGGCTCCATGGGAGGCATTCTGGTAGACAAGTCAATCTACTCCAGACTTGCACTTGCACTTCTAATTTTCTAGTGTTCTTGCTAAGGGTCTTTACCTTTCTGATCCTCAGTTTATTTATAAAAGAATACAACAGCTCTTCTGCCTGATTAAAAAAATATGAAAGAAAAATAAGTCGTTCATGTGAAATGACTTTAAAAACTGGAAAAAAAATAGATGATTGATTTTATTTCTCAATATTTACTAGGCTCATCCTATGTACTATATAACATGGGGCTTATCGGGTGGCTCAGTTGTAAAGAATCTGCTTGCCAACGTAGGAGATATGGGTTTGATCCCTGGGTCAGGAAGATACCCTGGAGGAGGAAATGGCAACCCCCTCCAGTATTCTTGTCTTGAAAATCCCAAGGACAGAGGAGTCTGGTAGGCTACAGTCAATGGGGTCACAAAGAGTCATATATGTCTGAGCATGCACACATGTACACACACACACACACACACAATATAACATAAGCATTATGATATCTGTAACTTTTGGTATGTGCTCACCTGGTTACTTTATAAGACCTCAAAGCAAAACTCAAGTGCCATACGGTAAGCATATGTGCAATAAAAACATGACTATTAAGCTGATCTTGATGACACAGTAAGAATGCTAACTCAAGTTCAATGCACTGTAACTACCCCCCTACACAGCACTAGCATCCTGCAGCTGACCTCAGTCTTAACAACAGTAATAGATGAAATCCCCTATGCAACATGAGTTAGGCCCTACACATGTTCCCATACTTTAAAATCTGACCATTCCTTATTTGTCTTGGTCATTTTTCTCTAATCACCCTATAAATAAAGTAACCATTATATGTCTATGGATAGAGTTTAAAAAAAATAGCATCCCTGCCTTTCAAGGGTTCAAAACAAGTAGTCAAGTGTACTTGTACATAAGAAGTGTTAAATAACCTATTTTCCCAATATGGTAAGTCCCTTAATAGGTGCTTTGGGAAGAAATGACTAGCTTTGCCTGAGAACTTAAGAGAAAATGTCACAAAGGAGTACTAGCTGAATCTTAAAAGGATGATATGATTAAGGAATAGACCAGGAGCGGTACAAGCACCTAAGAAGAGAAGGAATGTGATATAAGCAATGGCAAGAAAGAAGGTAATATATCTAATAAACAAGTAGTCTAGTATTGCTGGAGAGAAAGCAGGGTAAAAAATGGTGAGGGAGACAAGTACAAGGGAAAGAATAGGTCAGATCACAAAGAGTCATATATGCTTCATTAAGGACCTTACACATTATCCTATAAGCAACAGGAAACCATACAGTGATATGAAGCAAGGGAATAATATGATGCAAATGCACTTAACAAAGATAACTAACTGAAGAAGGGAGAAAGGACTAAGGGAAGCAAGAGAGGAAGATCTGTAACAGGGAAAGCAGGAGAAAATGATGAGAGTCTGAACTAAGGCAGGAATGACAGAACGACCATGGAGACAGATCAACAAACCAAAAGAATGAGAATTGAAACCACAATAATTTTTGCCATTTGTTTACACAATCCTACTATCATAGCAAGATTTATTTGAATCTTCAGTAGAAAGAATCAATCTGCTCGGGCATAATAATACCAGTTCCTTACATTTCTTTAGAGCGTTGTATTTTAGGGTATGTTTCCACATATATTATCTTATTTGAACCCTACAACAATGCTGAATAGCTGTTAAGAACTGGAAACTGAGGCTCAGACAGGTTTATTCATTCAACCAATATTTACTGAGCACCTTCTATCAGAAGGTATTAGTTATGTAAAACTGAACAAAAATAAGATATTTTTTTTATGAAACTTAAAGCTTATGTGGTAGATAATCACGTAAATGAAATGTAAAATCACAAACGTGGGAAAAGGAATGAAAAAGTAGCTTCCGTGGAGAAGTGACTGAGTTTGAAGAATGAGTAAGAAATATACAGAAGAGACTGAAGGGAAGATTACTGTTCCAGGTAGAGCCAACAGCATTGCAAAGATCCAATAATGGTATAGAAGAACTGATAGAAGACCAGCGTAGCTAGAGAAGAAAAGGCAGTGTAATATAGACAAACACTAAAGAAGCAAGCAGGAATCAGACTATACAGTGCCCAGTGGGTTATGTTAAGGATCCTGGTGCTTATAAGGGAAAATTTTAACATGGACATTGCTTGAGTAAATACATCTTCTCTCTCTCTCTCTCTCTCTCTATATATATATATATTTTTTTTTTAAAGGATTATCCTGATACAGTATGAAGAGTAGTTTGAAGGGAAGTGAGAGTGGTTATGAGTAGTTTGAAGGGAAGTGAGAGTGGTTATGGGAACCAAGACTGGAGATTCTTGCAACAGTTCAGATTCAAAAAGTTGGTACCTTATATTAGGGTGATGACAGTGGAAATGGATAGCAGAGAATGAATGAGAGATATATGAGCTAATATTCACAGAATTTGACAATTTGGATATAGTCAGAATGGGAGAGCTATTAAGAGTAGCTCCTATATGGCTTGCAGAGCTGGTGGGTGGAGGTGCCATTCATGGAATTAGGGAACTTTAGGAAAAAACAAGGTATGGCCAGGGAAGAACATGGATTCAACTTTGGATATGTTGGATTTGAAGTCCTTTGGGACCTTTAAGTGGAGATGATAGGGCTCTTCTGGATCTGACATGGGATGACTGGGCCAGAAATACATTTGCTAATTGCCATCACATGGGTGATAATTTAAACTATAGCTGTGATAAGAATGCCAAGGAAGAACAAAAAGTAGGACAAAATGATTGCATAAAGCTGAGCCTGATGGAATGCCAATATTTAGTGACTGGGTAGAGAACGATGATGGCTCCCCAGGTGACTCAGTGGTAAAGAATTTGCCTGCCAATGCAGGAGACGCAGATTCGATCCCTGGGTCAGGAAAATCCTCTGGAGAAGGAAATGGCAACCTGCTCCATTATTCTTGCCTGGGGAATCCCAAAGACAGAGAAGCCTGGTGAGCTACAGTCCAGAGGGTTGCACAGAGTCGTACACAACTGAGTGACTGAGCATGCACGAAAGCAGAGAAGGATGAGCTTCCAAAGGAGACAGAAAAGGAAGGAGCATCAAAAGGGGAGGGGAAAAACCAGGACAGTATCATTTCCTGGGAGCCAAGGGAAGAGCACTTTAGGAAGGAGTTTTCAACAGGGGCAAATGCTGCTGAAATCTCTTTAAAATAGCCCAGCAGTAGAAACTACCCAAAGACCCCATCAACAGTAGATGAGATAAATAACATGGAATATCCACATGATGGAATATTATAAAGCAATGAGAATGACTGAACTATAACTACATATGAGTATGAATCAATCTGATAAACATAAAGTTGAGGAAAAAAGGAAGGAAGGAAAGACAGAGGAAGAAAAGAAAGATAGAGAGAGGAAGAAAGGAAAGAAGAAAAGAACTAGACAAAGAATATATACTATAAGGCTCCATTTATACATGTTTAAAACAAGACAAAATAATCTATGGTCTTATCTCCTAGATAAAAGAGACATGAAGGAGTTTTTAGATGCTGGAAATGTTCTTTTTCTTAGTCTGGATCCTGGTTATCTAAGGGTATTTTCTTTATGAAAATTCATCAAGCTGTACATTTATGATTTGTACCCTTTTATGAATAAATGTATTTCAATAAAAAGGTATTTTTTGTTTTTTTAAATGGCACTAAGAGGCCAAGACGGAGAAGGCAATGGCACCCCACTCCAGTACTCTTGCTTGAAAAATCCCATGGGTGGAGGAGCCTGGTGGGCTGCAGTCCATGGGGTCGTGAAGAGTCAGACACAACTGAGCGACTTCCCTTTCACTTTTTACTTTCATGCATTGGAGAAGGAAACGGCAACCCACTCCAGTGTTCTTGCCTGGAGAATCCCAGGGACGGGGGAGCCTGGTGGGCTGCTGTCTATGGGGTCGCACAGAGTCAGACACGACTGAAGTGACTTAGCAGCAGCAGCAGCAAGAGGCCAAGAACAATGAGATAGCAGTCACTGGTAACTGAAGAAAAACTATTCTGGTGGAGAAGTGGATTGAGGTTCAAAGTGGCATGAATTGAGGAATTACTGGAAGAGAAAAAATTAAAGATACTAAGTATAGATAATTCATTTAAAAGTTTGGCTGCAAAGAAGAGAGACAGTTACAGCTAAACTCAAAAGAGGATTTTTGTCTTTGTATTTACTGTATGTATGTGTGTGTTTCTTTCAAGAGGCTTTTCATGTTTAAATATGGACAGGATATCTAGTATTATGAGATTAGTAAAAAATACTAAAGTAGAGATTATTGATCGTGATAATTGATAATTATCAACAGTGCAGAAAATACAAAAGAGGATGGGGCACAGAACACAGGTAGGGGAATAGACTTCCTCAGGCTGGGCTAGAAACAAGATTTTCTGATCCCCAAGTCCAGTATTCTTTTTCTACACACAGTTATCTGATTGGAATTGTGGGCTGGGGCTAGAGGCAATATTCTAATGTTCAGTGTAAAGGAGTTTTCAAGTTTTAATCCTATTTCTGTACTGCTGCTAAGTCACTTCAGTCGTATCCGACTCTGTGCGACCCCATAGATGGCAGCCCACCAGGCTTCCTCGTCCCTGGGATTCTCCAGGCAAGAACACTAGAGTGGGTTGCCATTTCCTTCTCCAATGCATGCAAGTGAAAAGTGAAAGTGAAGTCGCTTAGTCGTGTCTGACTCTTCTCGACCCCATGCACTGCAGCTCAACAGGCTCCGCCGTCCATGGGATTTTCCAGGCAAGAGTATTGCAGTGGGTGTGGACTTGGACAAATTTTTAAATAAAGAGCCACAGTATCTTCCACCTTTAAAAAGAGGATAAATTTAATAATATTTCTGGAGTCTGATGATCAATTTGTAAACCATCAACTAATATTGCTTTATAGATGAAGAAAATGGAATGATGATACTTTCTCCTTCTTGGAAGTTAAAAGGTTATTAGTAATTAAACAACTGTCTCTAGACCAGTGACATTAAAAGAAAAATGAAGAGAATTGGCAGACACAGTGCATACTATGGTTACACTGCACTGTAAATTAAAGAAAGATCCAGTTTCCATTTCACATTTCATGAGAGTGGAATTATGGCCACAATGAATGTGGTGAGTTCAGCCTTGAGTTGCTCCACAGCGAACATTACAGCATGGTGAAGAACAAATAAGATGGATAGGTTTTTACAGATTGTCCTGTCACTGATCTTCCTCTGTTATTATGAGAGGCATAGAGTAAGGCCATGAACTCTGTTGTACCTGAGTTCAAACACCATTGCTACTGATTATAAGGTCATAGGAATATGTCTCAGCTTGTTCATGTGTAAAATGAAAAAATAATAATCTTTACCTCATGGGATTGCTAGGCAGATTGAGTCATAAAGGCGATGGCACCCCACTCCAGTACTCTTGCTTGGAAAATCCCATGGATGGAGGAGCCTGGTAGGCTGCAGTCCATGGGGTCTCGAAGAGTCGGACACGACTGAGCAACTTCCCTTTCACTTTTCACTTTCATGCATTGGAGAAGGAAATGGCAACCCACTCCAGTGTTCTTGCCTGGAGAATCCCAGGGACGGGGGAGCCTTGGTGGGCTGCCGTCTAGGGGTCACACAGAGTCTGACACAACTGAAGTGACTTAGTAGTAGTAGTAAGGCAATATATATACTTTGTATATAGTAAGTATTTTTAAGTACTCTATAATGTTATTCACAGAGACACAGGTCTAAGATGAGCCTAAAGCAATGGAACCAATCTTATGGGGCTAAGATAGAGTAAGGAAAATATCTAAAAGTTCCTAATAGGTAAATCTGAAGAACTATGCTGCAGCTGCTGCTGCCGCTAAGTCGCTTCAGTCGTATCCGACTCTGTGCAACCCCATAGACGGCAGCCCACCAGGCACCCCCGTCCCTGGGATTCTCCAGGCAAGAACTACGCTAGGGAAGGAAAAATAAGTAATTGGGGTTTAAGGTCCACAAGAAAATCCCTATGGTACTGTGCAAAGAGGTAGCCTTTAGAGTAAAACTCAGGACAGCATCCCCTTCCAAACCACTTCTCTTTGTGTTGCTGGACACGTTACTAAGCCACTCTAAGCTTGAGCTCCTTCATGTGCAAATTTGAGATAATAATATCTACCTTTCAGAACTGATTAATAGAAAGACTAGAGATAAAACATAAAGGTCCAGAAAAGTGCATAGAAGAAAGGAGGATAAATAGATACTATTCCTGTTATTATTAACAAAATACTTATAAAATAAGGAGAAATGGTTAAATTTCATCTAGACTTTTTACTTTACTTCCTAGATTCAAGTCACAAAAGTATGTAATACTGTGTGTTAAAATAACAAAACTGCAATTTTTGTAAGTTATTTTAGTACACTATAAAATCTGTGATGTCATACTGCAACAGCTACTTTTCACTGAATTATTTTTGACTTTACAGGTACCTGAAAACAGATAAACATCAAAGGCAAAAACTATGATGAAATTTTTGAGTTTCTGAATTCAGGGGATAGGGTGTTGTGTTAGTAAAAAGCTCCAATCTCCTTAATAAAATAACCACTTTTTAACACGCAGTCACCATACTTTTTGAGAGCCAACATGCCCTTTTCCTCTATTCTGTAGGTTTCATTACTTTGGTTTGCTTGTTTGCTTGTTTTGTGTTTTTTTTAAGCAACAATTATAAGCTGATATTTATCAATTCTAAAACACTGTGAGAATGATATGGTCTTAAAGACCATTTCAGTAGATGACTAAGTTTTGAGAGAGACTCTTAAGTGGATAACCACAGCACAGAAAAGCATATGACATAATTATACAACTCTTAAAAATTTCTCTTCTCTTTTCCTCTTAACATAGCAAAACAGATAACTGAAGATCAAGTTAAACCATAAGAAGGAATACAATGAACATCACAGGGTAACACAGTGTTAATAAAAGTCTACTAAATATCATTTGAAAATGTCATATTTATTTGCCACTAGTCTGAAGGTAACCATTTTTTGTCTGAATGACAAATATTTGAATTTTATGAGTGAGTTTATATCTGCTCAAAATGAGCCTAAAAGGTCAGAAAGTAACACAAAGTAGAACTCCAGCTTTTCAACTGTATAACTAATCTAAGAATTATATTTTTTAGGCCAAATTCTCTTCTGAGCCCTCATTCATGTGCTGTCTATTTGCCTGTTCATCTAGCATGGTTCACCAGCAATTATGAAACTGAGGAACACATCTATTCTTTTTCATGTCTTCGTATTCTCAAGTTACTTCTCTATTTGGCTGGTTCTACCTGCTCCCTATTTAACTGCAAATTACATTTCAATTTTAGGAGTAAACATTTAAGTGTTTCACACCTCCTTTCAGATTTGCATAGTTTAATTTAGATTAGTGTTCCTCTTCTTTTTGGTGTTCTTTTTATTCAGATCAGATCAGATCAGTCACTCAGTCATGTCCGACTCCTTGCGACCCCATGAATCGCAGCACGCCAGGCCTCCCTGTCCATCACCAACTCCCGGAGTTCACGCAGACCCACGTCCATTGAGTCGGTGATGCCATCCAGCCATCTCATCCTCTGTCGTCCCCTTCTCCTCTTGCCCCCAATCCCTCCCAGCATCAGAGTCTTTTCCAATGAGTCAACTCTTCGCATGAGGTGGACAAAGTACTGGAGTTTCAGCTTTAGCATCATTCCTTCCAAAGAAATCCCAAGGCTGATCTCCTTCAGAAGGGACTGGTTGGATCTCCTTGCAGTCCAGGGGACTCTCAAGAGTCTTTTCCAACACCTCAGTTCAAAAGCATCAATTCTTCGGCGCTTAGCCTTCTTCACAGTCCAACTCTCACATCCATACATGACCACAGGAAAAACCATAGCCTCGACTAGACAAACCTTTGTTGGCAAAGTAATGTCTCTGCTTTTGAATATGCTATCTAGGTTGGTCATAACTTTCCTTCCAAGGAGTAAGCGCCTTTTAATTTCATGGCTGCAGTCACCATCTGCAGTGATTTTGGAGCCCAGAAAAATAAAGTCTGACACTGTTTCCCCATCTATTTCCCATGAAGTGATGGGACCGGATGCCATGATCTTCGTTTTCTGAATGTTGAGCTTTAAGCCAACTTTTTCACTCTCCTCTTTCACTTTCATCAAGAGGCTTTTTAGTTCCTCTTCACTTTCTGCCATAAAGATGATGTCATCTGCATATCTGAGGTTATTGATATTTCTCCCGGCAATCTTGATTCCAGCTTGTGTTTCTTCCAGTCCAGCGTTTCTCATGATGTACTCTGCATATAAGTTAAATAAACAGGGTGACAATATACAGCCTTGACGAACTCCTTTCCTATTTGGAACCAGTCTGTTGTTCCATGTCCAGTTCTAACTGTTGCTTCCTGACCAGTCTGGTTCTCAAAGTATCCTTTACTTATCCAGTGTTACTAAAGTTCTCTTTCTTGCAGAATAACACATGTTAACTCTCCTAGCTTTAAGAGTCTGAGTTTGGGGCGGGGGATGGCTTCTTAAGACCTCTATGTTTTTTCCAGGTAAGATTCCATTTTCTTCAGTTATTTCTTGAAATGTACCCTCCCCTCAACCCACCATGTTTCATCACCATAGTGTTTTCTTCTGTATAAGCCTCTGAATAGCTTATACCATTATATGTTATTTATAAAACATTCATTTTTAATTATTACACTGAGAATGCTGAAAAGAAGGTATAATTATAACCCTAAGAACGTGTCCTAATAAAGCTGCTGCTGCTGCTGTTAAGTCGCTTCAGTCATGTCCGACTCTGTGCGACCCCATAGACGGCAGCCCACCAGGCTCCCCCGTTCCTGGGATTCTCCAGGCAAGAACACTGGAGTGGGTTGCCATTTCCTTCAAAGCTACCCGCCTCTAAACAACAAAATGTTAAAGCAATGGTTTCAAATGGGAAAATGATATATAGAAATGAAAGATAACCTCTAAACTTTGAGATGTAACAGCTCTGAGATGTAGCATGGTTCATCAAGTAATTTAGAAGTCAGGTGCATTTACTTAGCAAGTGCCTAACTACATCATCCCTAATAGCCGAAAATGTCCAAATTAATTTGTTAGCCGAAAATGTCCAAATTAATTTGTTACATATGGTTGTGAAACATGAATCGGCACTTTAAAGTTTTATTTGCAGTATCAGTCCTGTATTTTCTAACCTGTTATAATTAATTCACTCCCCTTGCACTTTGAAATCTCCACAATAATAAGAACTTTATCAGGCTGGTGTTGGTATGAAGTGGCACAGCAAACTGAAATCCCACCGGGAGCAGTCCACAGACTTCTCTTCTAAGCAGCAAAAAGCTGTTATCATTTTCTGAATTACAGGAACTATAAAAGGACACTCTACTCAAGCTGCCGCTGAATGTCACCTGAAAAGCAATCACAAAAGGGCTCTGTCTTGGCTTATCTCTGAGCTCTGTCACTACGGCAACCAGCAGGGAATAAGTATCTGTGGGTCTATGAATTTCAGAATCCCATAAAAGCCAGGGCTAAAAAGGCATGTGCAGCCTCTCAGAGATTGACTGCATTAATACATTAGCAAATACTGTGAAACACTGGATAAATGTCAGCAATTATGGAAAAAGCGTCTAATAACGATATTCGTTGCCTGTCAAACCCCCGTGAGGTTTGATATGTAACTGCCACTCAAAGCTGTCTGTAATTTTATCTCTTTTATACATCTGAATCCACAGCATTCAAATTTGTACTTTGAAAGTAATAAACTGTAAAGCAGTTCATTCCGTGTTGATCACAACTGTCAACAAACATACAATAAAAGAACAAAAAGACTTTCTTTGGCTGTGGGAACAATCAGTACCAGCAATCTCTTGTGGCTGTTTATCAAAAACACCCTTATATATTCTACAAGTAGAATATCAAACAAAGTCATGATGTGGGGGCAGCAATTGATTTGACTATTGATCAAGGCACCTGGAGCTCAAATGGCTACTTTAATATGCAAAAATTTTCATTTTAAGCCTTCTCTTCGGGTTACAAAATTTGTAAGAATTTAGCCAATTAGACACAGTTGCAAACATCCTTTTAATTGCACATCAAAAAATGCCACGGAATCTTTGTTAGCCAAAACAGGCTGTAACGCTCTCTTTACTATCTTTCTCAAACAGAGAGTTATGGGCAATTGATTACATCTAAACCCAAGGGTCTAAAGTACAACTTAACAAGCTGGCAATACTGCCCTTCATATTCGTATTTCCATTGCTCAAGAAAAAGACTTATTAAGAAATCTTATCACATATGTTACAGCTGTTCAAATGCAACAGAAAGCATGTTAACTTCAAAACACAAATGCTAGAGATTAAGTACTGCACATATGTATTATAAACAACCTTCCATTTCTCAGTAATAGAATAGGGTCAAGTACAAGAGTTCCAACAACTTCTTTCTCAGGTAACAGCGGAAAAGAGCTTGCTTTCTTGAAAAAGAACAGGGGTATCTCTGAAGAAAGTAATGATATATATTGGAGAATTAAACTAGCAGTTGTTCATTGCAATTTAGCGCCAATCACTTGACTTTTCATCGTTAAGTTTAACATAAACACAAGAAATTTTACTGAATGTTTATTTTGTGCCAGGGTCTTTGCCAGGCACTTGAGACATAAAAATGAATAAGACATGCTTTCTAAGAGGTAGCTATTCAGAAAATATGGTTTGAATAAACTTTGGAGAAAATTTCTACAGACAGTAATGTATTCCACTGTATACTATTCTATCAAAAATTATTTGTAATCTACTGCTGTAATCTACTACTTGGCTCAAATGAGGTCATGTACATGAAATATGCTTTGTAAACTAAAATCATTACATAAATGTCTGTTAATATACTCACCGACCACTATGTTAAATAACTATGAGTACCAAAATAGAGTCCTGTTGCTCATTCCCTGCCACATTAATGATATGGCTACTATTCAAAAAGACACAAGCATATAATCCAAAGTGCTACAGTGAAAATTTTAAGTTCACTTATCTTCAAAGACTCCTAAGTGCTAAGTTAAAAAGGGAAGATAAAGGCAAAGTTTGTTTCTCTGTTACTGTCTTTTATGAATAACTTTAAAACTTCAAAAGAGCATGAATACAATTCTGGGGAAAAAATCAGACTGGATATTTCAAAACTGGAACTATTTTGAGCAACATGGAATATACAAGGACCAGCATGGTACAAGAGAAAGAACACTGGCATCAGAGAGCAGGCAGATTGAGTTGAATACTGGCTCTGCATTTCACCTTCTCATGTACCAGTTACACTTTCAGATCAACATGCTCATCATAAATCACTAGTTAAAATTAACTGAGATCTAGTTACCTATAATAAAATGCACCCATTATAAATGTACAGTTCAAGAGTTTTGGCACTTCTAACCACCACAATCAAAATTTCAAAAAGTTCTATCACTCCCCTAAATTGGCTTGTGTTGCTATTTATTTGTAAGACTGTTTTTATGTAACAGGATAGAGGACCTTTGCCAAACACGTTTTCAGATATTTTCTCCTTACTCTTGAAAAGCAGACATAACTTTGTCAACAAATGTCCATTTGTCAAGGCTATGGTTTTTCCAGTGGTCATGTATGGATGTGAGAGTTGGACTATAAAGAAAGCTGAGTGCTGAAGAATTGACGCTTTTGAACTGTGGTGTTGGAGAAGACTCTTGAGAGTCCCTTGGACAGCAACAAGGTCAAACCAGTCAATCCTACAGGAAATCAACCCTGAATAATAATTGGAAAAACTGATGTTGAAGTTGAAGCTCCAATACTTGGGCCACCTTATGCAAAGGGAAAATTCATTATAAAAGGCCCTGATGCTGGGAAGATTGAAGGCAAAAGGAGAAGCAGGTAGAAGAAGGTGAGATGGTTAGATAGCATCATCGACTCAAAGACATGAATTTGAGCAAACTCCAGGAGAAAGCGGAGGACAGAGAAGCCTGGTGTAATAGAATCCATGAGGTCTCGGAGTCAGACATGACTTAATGACCGAACAACAGCAGCAATCTGATATTAAGCTCATTGGTGAAATTATCATTTCAGATATTATTTCTCTATCTTTTATATATTCTATTCTTTCATCATTAAATTCATGTTTTCCTTTAAATCCTTGAGCCTATTCATAATATTTACAATAGCTAAAGTCCCTATCTGTCAATTTTATTATGTAACTTCTATGTCTATTTTTTTTTTAAACTGATTTCTCTCCTGGTTAAGGATTAGATTTTCCTGCTTGTTTGTATATATAGTAACTTTTAATTGGATGCTGGACTCTGTTTTTAGAGGCATTTACCTATTAATCATTTAAGTCCTTTCGGAAACTGTTTCTAAGCTTGTGGAAAGGAAGTCCTAGAGTAGCCTTCACTCTAAGCCTTGTTTATACACTGCACCAAGGTGTGATTCTCCTGTGAATATCTCCTATGGTGGTCCATGTAGTCACTGAGGTGCCTCTACTATGGCTGGTGGGAACTCAAACTATTCCCAGCACTGTGTGGGCTCTGAGTACTGTTTGTCTTACAGCTCCCAGTTAATTGTTCTTTTTCCAGGCAGTAGTTCTTTGCCCAGTCTCCTGGAATTTCATTCTATGCATGGCATGGATGGATTGGTATTCAGCTAAAAATCAGGAAAACCATATAGATTTCTGGAGTTTTTTCCCTGTTGGTAGTCTGTCTTGCAAAGTCTAGCTGTCTTGATCTCCCTAAACTCTATTTCAGTCTCTTCAATTGCAATAAAATCAGCAGATTCTGTTTTAGCTTTCTCTCCCTGTTATGGGGTCCAGGAACTGCTTCCCAGCAAGGCTCATTTGTTTCCTTCTTCAGAGTCCTGAACTACCTGTTGTCTAACATCTGAGAACAGCTGTTTCACACATTATATCCAGTCTTCTAGTTGTTCACAGAAGGAAGACAATTCCCATAGCAGTTACCTCTTCATGGGCAGAAGCAGTATTGTACACATTTGAGATTTAATAAAATGAAGTCAACATTCACAACATCAGATCTTAGTGTCTATAAATTTCCTGTTGAGGGCTGCCTCACTTTCATGTGTTCTCCCTCATATTTACCAAGTAAATATGTCCCTTGAGTGCTTCACCCACCCTCCTGAACTTCTCACTCTCACTCTTCAGGGTATAGTCTATTTTACAACTTTCTACTCCTTTTAAACTTAAACTTTCTTCTACTGCTTTTAAACCTGTTCTTTCTGTCTGTTTAGTCTTTGCCTGTGTTATTTGTAAAAGCCTCTATATGTTGACAAGGGCAGCGGACCTTCTGAAGCTACTGAGTCTCACCACCGTTAGAAGCAACATTATCTATGACCTTGTCAAATAAAGAAAAAGCCAGTGAAAATGTCCAAAGAGTTCCTGAATCTGTCTGACCTAGGACAGGCTAACAAAGTAATTTAAATAGCATAAGATGACCCTGACGCTACTCAAAGAATACTTCTGATTCTGCATGCGTATGTGATATAAAGAAGATGCTTATTCAAGAGAAAAGGAGCCAATGTTTGTTGAATGCCTGCTCAATAGCAAACATTACACCACCGGTTAGCAAAGTTTTTCTGTTAAGGGTCAAACAGTAGATATTTTAGGCTTTGTGAGCCATGTAGCTTTGCTGCAATTAAACATCCCTGCCACTAGTTACAGTGTAAAAGCAGCTGTATACAACACAAAAGCAAATGGTGTGACTGTGCTCCAATAAAACATTATTTACATTCATCTTGGTGTTGAATTTTTGGATCTGACTCTAAATGCAAAAATAAAAAGTGGGACTACATCAAACTAAAAAGTTTCTCTATAACAAAGGTAACCATCAACAAAATGAAAAGGGAATCTACTGAATGGAAGAAAATATGTGCAAATCACATATCCAATAAGGAGTCAACACCAAAGATATAGTAAGAACTCACACAACTCAACAGCAAAAACACAGACAAACAAAAAAAACAACATTTGACTAAAAAATGGGCAGAGGATCCAAACAGACATTTTTCTAAAGAAGATCTACAGATAGCCAACAGGCAAATAAAAAGCTGTTCAACAACATTAATCTTCAGGGAAATGCAATTCAAAACCACAAGGAGATATCACTTTACATCCTGTTACAATGGCGATTATCAAAAAGGCAAAAAAAATACAAGTGCTGATAAGGATATGGAGAAAAGGAACCCTTGTGCACTACTGGTGGAATGTAAATTGGTACAGCCACTACAGAATGGAGGCTCTGCAAAAAATTAAAAACAGAACTACCATATGGTCCAGCTCTTCCACTTCTGGGTATTTATCCAAAGAAAACGAAAACACTATTCAAAAAAGACATATGCAACCCTACATTCATTGTGGCATTATTTACAATAGCCAAAATATGGAAGTAACATAACTGTCCATCAGCTGGTGACTAGATAAAGATGTGGTATATGTGTGTGTGTGTGTGTGTCTAATACTATTCAGCCATAAAAAAGAAGGAGATATGGCCATTTGTGACAAGATGAAATAGACCTTAAGGGTATTATGCTAAGAGAAATAAATCAGGTAGAAAAAGACAAATAGCATGGCTTCACTTAATGTGAAGTCTAAAAAAAAAAAAAGAACAAACAAAATAAAATGCATAGATACAGAGAACAGTCTTCTGGTTACCTGAGGGAAAGGAGTTCGGAGGGTGGAGGGGGAAATGGGTGAAGGGGGGTCAATTTTATGGTAATGGATGGACAAGACATTATGGTGATCACTTTGTAGTGTATGCTATGCTATGCTATGCTAAGTCACTTCAGTCGTGTCCGACTCTGTGTGACCCCATAGACGGCAGCCACCAGGCTCCCCTGTCCCTGAGATTCTCCAGGCAAGAACACTGGAGTGTGTTGCCACTTCCTTCTCCAATGCATGAAAGTGAAAAGTGAAAGCGAAGTCGCTCAGTCGTGTCCGATTCCTAGCAACCCCATGGACTGCAGCCCACCAGGCTCCTCCATCCATGGGATTCTCCAGGCAACAGTACTGGAGTGGGGTGCCATTGCCTTCTCTGTTGTAGTGTATACTAATATCAAATCATTACACTGTATATCCAAACCAATATAATGTTTTATACCAATTTTGGGGCTTCCCTGGTGGCTCAGATGGTAAAAGATCTGCTTATGATGCAGGAAAAACAGAGAGAGTAGGATTTGGGCTGAATTGCTAAATCCTGCATTATATAAGCTTTACATATAGGTAAAACCATATAGAATGGCTAATATTCAACATTTTGTCCTTTAAAAATGGCAATTTCATACAGTTCAAACTATTATGTTAATCCCTTTAATCTTCACAGCAGACTTTCAAGTGTGTTAACGTCATCTTCATTTTACAGATGAGGAAAATGAAGGTCATACAATAAACAACTTATCCAAGTGATAGCAATGTAGGGATGTGATGAACTTGGACTGGTCTGCTTGTTTCTCTCACACACACATGCACACACACAATTAAACACATGCTAATATAAATTCTCTTGGTATAGTGGCTCCTCACCTTCTAAATTTGCTAGTCTACTTACCAAGAAATACTGAGTTTTGAACATTTTTATTAGAAAGAAAATAAACCTGATTCTCAGTTTTTAAAGTCACTATATCATATCAATTCATCATTTAGTTGTTTATTGTCACAGATGCCACCTGATCTGCCTCTTGAGAAATTTGTATGCAGGTCAGGAAGCAACAGTTAGAACTGGACATGGAACAACAGACTGGTTCCAAATAGGAAAGGGAGTACGTCAAGGCTGTATATTGTCACCCTGTTTATTTAACTTATATGCAGAGTACATCATGAGAAACGCTGGGCTGGAAGAAACACAAGCTGGAATCAAGATTGCCGGGAGAAATATCAATAACCTCAGATATGCAAATGACACCACCCTTATGGCAGAAAGTGAAGAGGAACTAAAAAGCCTCTTGATGAAGGTGAAAATGGGGAGTGAAAGAGTTGGCTTAAAGCTCAATATTCAGAAAACGAAGATCATGGCATCCGGTTCCATCACTTCATGGGAAATAGATGGGGAAACAGTGGAAACAGTGTCAGACTTTATTTTTCTGGGCTCCAAAATCACTGCAGATGGTGACTGCAGCCATGAAATTAAAAGGTGCTTACTCCTTGGAAGGAAAGTTATGACCAACCTAGATAGCATATTCAAAAGCAGAGACATTACTTTGCCAACAAAGGTTTGTCTAGTCGAGGCTATGGTTTTTCCTGTGGTCATGTATGGATGTGAGAGTTGGACTGTGAAGAAGGCTGAGCACCAAAGAATTGATGCTTTTGAACTGAGGTGTTGGAGAAGACTCTTGAGAGTCCCTTGGACTGCAAGGAGATCCAACCAGTCCCTTCTGAAGGAGATCAGCCCTGGGATTTCTTTGGAAGGAATGATGCTAAAGCTGAAACTCCAGTACTTTGGCCACCTCATGCGAAGAGTTGACTCATTGGAAAAGACTCTGATGCTGGGAGGGATTGGGGGCAAGAGGAGTAGGCGACGACAGAGGATGAGATGGCTAGATGGCATCACTGACTCAATGGACGTGGGTCTGCGTGAACTCCGGGAGTTGGTGATGAACAGGGAGGCCTGGCGTGCTGCGATTCATGGGGTTGCAAAGAGTCGGACACGACTGAGCAACTGATCTAATCTGATCTGATGTCAACTTGGTGGAGCTCTGAACAACTCAGATGAGTGAATGTATAAAACACTATATTAAAAAAAAAAACCCAATACACTTTATCCTGCAGTGCATACAAAAATAAGGAAAACAGTTCTTACTCTCAATTTTTAGAATTTACATAAGGGAGGAACACAGGATACAAATTAAAATGTAGTTTAGACTTGTGTAATTTAACTTAAGGGGTATTTGGTTCCTTTTTCTGAGGAGCCATTTTTTCACCATCTGCTAGAGAAATTAGTTGTTTCCTCTTATATGATTCTATGTTTTGCGTTTACATAAACTTCAACCATCACTGTTTATATATCTGTCTCACACTATACTTTGCAAACCCTGAGGAATAGGACTTCATCCTTGTAACTTTAAGGTCCAGTTTGTTTACTGGTGTAAAAGAGTTTTTTTCATGAATGTCAAATGAATGAATAGATATATGGATGAAAAAAATAGTAATAGCCAAAGATTAACCATATATTAGACATTATCTAGTACAGATTACTTCAATCTTCAAAATAAATAAAGAAGTAACTATATTTGTAACTACTGGCTCTAAGTTTTACAAACTCGAGTAGGAGTATTATCTGTGTTTATGGTTATATAGACTGAGACTCAGAGAGGTTAATCAAGTTATTTGCACTCAGATAAGTAATGGAGCCAGGTGGGAGGGAATGAAGGATGAAAATAACAAAAATAAGGAAAAATAAAAATAATTTAAATAGAAACTAATTTCTAGGTTGGAGATGGTAACATGGGATACAGGCAAAGTTTCTGAAGGAAAAGTCTTGAAGAAAAGAAATAATTATTGAAGATATTGTGGGTAAAAGGAATAGTATGATAAAATACAGGAGTAGAGAACCAAGTATATCACAAGAACAGCAAAATGAATATTTAGCTAAAGTGGAGATATACGTGGTATCATATTCAATCACTTATTCAAGAAACATTTATTGAGCAATTTCTCTCCAGTCACTCTGTCCCCAGCAGCTCTTGCCAGGCATCCCAGGCACGTGAGCCAGAGAGCTAGTGGGACACACCCTGCCTCCTCCCCTCCCTCACCCATGAAGCCCAGGCCAAGGCAATGACCTCCCCAAACAATCCCAGAATCTGCCTTCTCCCTAGCCTCGATTGCACCAAACTGATGAGAACTGCCACCCCTTCTCGCTTTGGCCATTGCAGTTGCCTTCAGTTGGTCCACCTGCACCCTCTATGACTCATTCTCATAAGGGAAAAAAACCCAGAAGGGCAGTTTTACACTAAAGAATGAAGGTTGTGAATGACAGCATAAAAATCTGTACATAAGTCAGCACATACTGGGTTGCCACTGAAGATAAATAAGGAAGGCTGATGGTGTGGTAGGTATGTGGTAATAGGGAGAGTGTGTACTGGGACAGAAGCTGCTATACAGTGGAGGGTGGGGATCCAGTATAAGGGGAATGTTTATAATTTGACACCTGCCAAAAACAAATCATTAGGAAGAAGTTACAGGAGAAAATGGCCTCCATCAGAAGGATGAAAGTAGACAGCATTCCCTCATTCACAAATTCTTTTTAATAATAATAAAAAAGGAATAAGTCATGTGTGTGACTTTCATTTTATTGTTATTTCACAGAAAAGCCACTAGGTTTATTCTGTTTATAAATGATCTCATTTTCAATGTGAAAATATTTAATATTTAATAAGTAGTTTTCTGAGTCCTAACATATACCTAAAGACCTCTGGTCCTAGAATTCCTAATTTCTCAAATTCTGATTTAACATTGCTTAGCCAATGATGAAACTACAGATGATTACTATTAAAGAAAAAAGAGGAGGGGAGCACAACAAAAAGTATTAAAAACTGAAGGATTTTTCTTTCTTTGTATAAGTATTACTAAAACCTGGAGTTTTAAAAACTATATATATTCAAATTGTCTGCATTATAATAAGGTGCCTTGACATAATTCATAGAGTTAAAATCATATCTACTCTCTGGAAATCAAGAGTGTCCTGTTAAAGTATAAAATGAGATTTTGCCTACTTACAACTCCTTGTTCTCACAGCTGAACTGTCACAGCATGAAAACATTCCCCTACTGGTGAAGCTTTAGATACCTATTTCCCTGGTGAAAGAGCGCAAAAGGAACTACAAGAGTTATTGACAATTCATACAGTATCCCATGTCCCATTAGAGTACAACTATAAGCAAAGAAAATATTTTAACTCTGAAGGGAGATGGGGCAACAATGCTTTAAATGATTGTTAACTTCACTGAGTAGTGTTGGAAATGTCAAAAGACTGGTCTATCACGTTTGTAAGAGACTCAAGATTATACAAGAATCTAATTATAAGAAGTCTTTCTTTGTCCTGTTTGTTAAGTCAAAGGTTAATGAGAAGTACATTGAAGAAAACACCTTCTGCAGACTGCAAAGTATTTCTCATGGAACATAAAAATGTAAACCAAGAAATATTTTAATATAGTTCTTCACTAGTATCCTTTAAAAATAGCTTTACTGAGATGTAATTTACATGCCATAAAATTTTTTGAAATGTTTAATTCTATGATTTTTAGTAAATTTACAGAGTTGTACAGTCATCATCACAATCTAATTTTAGAACATTTCCATCATCCCGAACTATTAATTTCTTGATCTAAGATATTTCCATTAATTCACAGAAGCCACTGGTATCTAAAACTATTATATATTCAAAGCCACAGAAATTTCTGCAACTGAGCAGGAAAAGTATAAACTAATTTCACCTTTAATGACCTTTATAACCAATCCTCTACTCTGGCATTGGGAAGAAAATGTTCAGGTGCTTTCTCTGAAAGTTAAACCATCCTAAATATTCAGTTATGGCACACTGTCTTGGAAAGAAATTAATTATATTTTTGTTGGTAACACATTTCAGGCTGTTTACACAGCTGACATTTCTCAGCTGCACCCAATTCATGCCCTAAGCTGTGAGGACGATCTTATTTTGTAGCAGATGCCTCCACTTGAGTGATTTAAATAAGTATAAAAACACCACCGCCTGCAACAATATAGATTACAGGCACCAGCTTTACGAGTTTTTTATAGTCCTAATGAAAGAAAGGTTGCATGACATTTCTTTGGCTAGGATTTCTTTAAAAGACTACAATTATAAGCATTTTTTGCCAAGACTCAAGCACTGGAGCTAGTGGGTCTGCTATGGCACTGATTAAAAGCAGCCTGGCCTTAAACATCTTTGTTGTATCAAATCATGCAGATCAAGGCAACATCCTGCCAATGTGGCAACATATGCTCTGGGGAGGTACAGGCAGGCATCACTTCACGGGTTCTGGGACTAGGTGCAAATATGAAAAATGAGGCAGAAAGAATAAGGCTTCTTAATGGACATTCCCTCTTTACTTGGATTTCTAGTACCAAGTAAAGCACAGACGGGAAAAGAATGGTCCAGTGGTAAAAGGCGGTAAAAATCTGCCTACCAAAGCGGGGGATCCAGGGCAGGAAACTAAGCCTGTGCTCCACAGCTACTGAGCCCACACACTTTAGAGGCCATGCTTTGCAACAAGAGAAGCCTCTACAATGAGAAGCCGGAGCACCGCAACTAGAGAGTAGCCCCTGCTCATCACAACTAGAGAAAGCCAGTGCATAGCAACGAAGACCCAGCATAGCCAAAAATAATAAATAAATAAAATTAAAATATATTAAGTACTATGTTACAGAGGAATATATTGCATTTCACTGATTTGCCTATCGCTCTTGGAACTTGCTCTGATAAGCCCACTTCAGCTTGGTGTCCATAAAGATGGAGCCCATGAGCAACTGACTTTTCCAACCCTATTAAGTCCCACATTTCTGGACTTTATTATCTTGAACCAGACAATTATTTTTTGTTTTAAACTTACAGAAATTTTCAAATGTATACAAAACTTGAGAGTATAGTATAAAAAAATCGAATATACACCTTAACTATCTTTAACAATGATCAGTTTGGATTTATGAATATCCCCACTCACTCTTCCAACACAAGAGGTTATTTTGAAGCAAATCTCAGGTACCGTTTCATTTATGTAAACCAGTCAATTCTTGCCCATGATCACTCTCTGAGTTATGTTAATATTAAGTTACAATACTGACTCCCATTTATTGTCTACTATGAACAGAGTATTTGTATTATTGCTAATCTTCATTACAATGCTTTAAATAAGTGAGGTATCTGAAACTCAGTGACACACTCCATCTTAATAATTTTCTTCTATTAATGATATAAATTGTAACAGTTTATTAGACAATGTTGAGAACATTCTGGTTTCTTCATATCTTCTCAGGTAAACAAAAAACTATCATTTATATACTTAGTTTCTTTATTTTATAAAAATAAATGTATCATATTTTCCATCAAATTTCTCAAACAGGAAAAAAAACACACTAAAAACAACAACCACATTCTTACCACTTAGCCATGGACAATCATCAATAATTATAATGACATACTATAATGTCAATGTCAAAATTAACAGTTTATAAATAAGTGTAAGTGCCTATATGTAAATAATTTTTTTCTGAAGGGTTCACTTAAAAAACAAGTTTTGCTAATTTCTGGTAATTTTTGAAGTTTCATAATCCACAAAGCATTTTCCAAAGGCACAATATTTAGATTGTGGAATAATTAGACTCAAGTAGCATCTACATAAACAAATTGTTTAAAAATGTTACTGTCTTCCACAAAGAATTCCTTTAGACTAAAGTATATGATGGTGGTGCTAAGAGAGAAGTGGTAATTATTATTATGACAAAATGTAATATTATTCTGACAAATGTAATATTTAGAACATAAGAAAACATAATTAAACTCTTAGCCATAATCATGTATTTGGATATTTATTGTTGTAATATGTTTACAAAATCCTAGCATCTTTTTAGCCCTATTTATTTTAAAAATAAGACTCACTTCAAAATTCTTGAAAGATTCTAATTTTTTCCTTAAAAATACTGGTTAGAACAATCAAGACTGTGGATAAAAGTAGCCAAATGGCCTCCTCAATGATAAAATTTACTCTCTTAGGAAAGAATAATCACTGGAAACAAGACAGAGATAGGAAAGGTTTCAAAATTTACAATAGGAAATTACTATGAGTAGATGTAATAATAATTAAAAATTACAAACTAGGTCTTTTCTTTCAGTTTTTTATGGCAGTGAAAATTATGAGTATGTTTAAGAATAGAGTGTGATTAATATTAACTATAAAAATTAACTTTTTAAAGTATAGCTCTAACTATGGGAAATGCAGTTATAAAATTAAATAAAATGATTAAATTGATTTTGAAGTATCTGTAACTTAGGAAAAAAATTTTTGTGTTTGGAACATTTCATTAGAAATATCTGAATATTTGTATTTTTTTCATCAAGGAAAAACTTAAGTCAAATCAAGCAGCATAAAGTTCCTGATACTGATATTGTAACATCATCAAGAGAATGCTGATATATTTGGCTTATAACACTAGTTCTGCAAGTGAATGCAAATGATTTATAAAAATTACTTCCATGGATACAAAGCATTTGATTTCCACTTAATATCACGGCCAAATAGGCTGAAAATGACAAAAGAGAGAGGAGGACATAAAACTGACAATTCAACTGTCACTTACGGAGTCATCTGTGGCAGAAGTTGGCCAGCCCTCCCATAACTGATGGCGAACAGGGATACTCGTGAGGTCATACACATTTCTCTTTACCTATAAAAAGAAATAAAACAATTAAAATAGGGTTTCCACATGACTTATGATAGCTGCTAGTCAATTTATGGGATACACTGTGTTTCCTCTGTTCTCTTCTAGATTTAAAACAAGAATTTGAAACTAGGAAAACACAAATCATAAAAAATTTTATTAGATAAAACTAAACCAAATTTAAAAGCAGATTCTCAATGAAGGTTAAATGAAGTAACAGTTCAAGCCATATTCTCCTACCTCACCTTGCTGATTATTTTTATAATCCTGGATGGCTTCAAGTTTCTTTTCAGTCAAAAAAGGGTAGTAGTTTCTTTCCCAGCAGGGTGAAAGGAAAAACCTGGAGTTTCCTTTACTGTTTTATGTACATTTCAAGGATACAATACTTAATAATAAAGCTGTACAGGGTATATTTTTTTGAAATCACCCCAAATTAGAAACTATTTTAAGAAAATATTTATTACCTGCTGCTGCTGCTGCTGCTAAGTTGCTTCAGTCGTGTCCAACTCTGTGCGACCCCAGAGACGGCAGCCCATCAGGCTCCCCCGTCCCTGGGATTCTCTAGGCAAGAACACTGGAGTGGGTTGCCATTTCCTTCTCCAATGCATGCAAGTGAAAAGTGAAAGGGAAGTCGCTCAGTCGTGTCCGACTCTTAGCGACCCCATGGACTACAGCCTACCAGGCTCCGCCGTCCATGGGATTTTCCAAGCAAGAGTACTGGAGTGGGGTACATTGCCTTCTCCATTATTACCTGAGGGCTATCCATTAATATATTATTTAGGCCCTTCCCCCAAAGAAGATATAGTACTGATAGTTTTTATTTTAAATAAGATAAAAGTTGAAAACTATTTTTTTCAACATTTAATATTATACTTTGAAACTACTTATCTATTTATAGCCATACCACACAGCTTGTGGGATCTTCTCCACCAGGGATTGAACCTGAACCCACAGCAATGAAAGCATGGAGTCTTAACCACTAGACCGCCAGGGAATTCCCAATACTTTTTAACTTTAACGGAGAGGACACAAGTAATTATCAGAATGAAGTACTGGAAGGTTAAACTCTTATTCAGTAATTATCATATCCTTTTTTAGCTTTTTTCTCTAAACAGGTTACAAAAATTCTCTTTCATTCCATATTTCCAAATACATGATCAAATCATTAAAATGACTAGATCATCCATCTTAGCTAACTCTTCATGTAAATTCTGAGATTAACATATTGTAACAGTGAAACTAATTTTGAAATGTTGCACATAAGACATTCTATAATACGATTTCCATGTGGAAAAGAAGCAGCGTTCATTCATGTTTTTAAAACGCAGAAGGCTGAAATATCACGTTGTCCAATTACAGCATTTCTGTATCACATTACTGTTTATTATACATAAGCATATCTAAGTTACACTTCCAGTGAAATGGAGAAATATATTCACTGGGGAAAGAAAGAAACAAAACAAAACCTGGAACTCAATCTATTTTTATCTCTAATATACACCTGTGAAAAAAAGACTTAGTAAATGAGAACTGTGAAGCTTGGGGGCATGGCTTGATCCCCACTCAATTCAAACGAACAGCTTTTTCCCCCAAGATTCTTAGCAATGGCCAGTCTACCATGCAGTATTTTGTTTATGGTCAGTCATATCAAGTTTGGACATTTTCGCTAGTCATTATTAACCCAACAATTTAACAAAATGCAACTGGACTAACCTCTTACCACCTGCACTAGCTAAGACTATTCTGTCATGCTTAAACATTAGTGCTCTTAAGAGGAAAGGTGTTCCATAAAGCCAAAGTATTATTATTATTGTTTATTAATAAAAGAAAGGGAGAGGACAGAAGATGGGAGTATGAGGAAACTTTAAGCCACAAGTCAAAAAATTCCTTTCTTAGAGTTAGTTTTAATTATGTTGTCTAGAGACACCAAGGGTCAGCAGTTATTCTTGGAAGGCGGAGGGGAAGGCAGGGCAAATATTTACATCTGTTGGAAAGGTGGCAAGGCTACCTCTGCATTGGAGAATATACACAAATACTATGAGTTGAATATATAAACGAGTAACTCTGGAGTGGAATTCCTTAAATTCCATCTTAATTCCAAAACATAACAATACGGTATTATGAAATAAACAGTATTTTTCTTCTTTCATTAACTCATCTGTAACTGCACTGAATGAATAACATTCCTTTGCTATTCTAAGCCTGAAAAGCATGTTCTGGCTATAGTGTTATGTTGGTATAAAGCACAACGCCAGACTGATGTGCTGAACAAAAGTGATCAAAGTTAGAGTAATGTTAGCCATTGCACAAGTATTTGGCTTCATTGTTCTCCCCAGAATGACATCTGTTAAGCAACTTGTCATAGAACAAACTGGTTAATGCAGAAAGAACTTGGCTGAGAGGGTACAACATAAAGCATATTAGGCTAATGTTTGACTGTTTCAATGGAAAAGCTAAGTTCACAGTGTTTCTGAAATTAAGCCAAAAGAATCTTGTGCTAAACCATAATCACTAAACAATATACCTGAAAACAAATTAGTTTTTCGAAAATAATTTCATGTTTATCAGTGCTAAAATCATAGGAAGATTTTACCAGTATATGGAAGAAAGACAAATGATAAGATAGCAAAGGTACAAAATGAGTGATGGTTTTATAAATATAGATAAAAATATTCTTTTGTCTTTATTGATGGCTTTAAATTTTCAGTGACATTCCTGCAGGAAAGAAAAAATCAGAAATATATACAAAATAAAAATTGTTCTTTTAAAAAATTAGTATTCTAGGAAAGCTGAAGGACAAAATATACCTAATTATAAAACGACACAGATGGATTTAAGGTCATCATGAATCAAATGCAGGACAGAGTTTTCTCAAAGAGAGAAGGATGAAGGAATGGAGGAAGGAGAAAGCAAAGACTTAAGGCAAGGGGAGAAGTGAAGGGCGGGAGACGGGGGAAGGTTGAGATTGATTGATTTGAGAGATTTAAGAGCTCTTCAGAGAGGCAGAAAGAACACACACACAGACTAAGTTGCTGTAGCTGGCATGCTCAGCTGCCATTACTGTGCTACTTCTGCTGGAGTTTCATCTTTAGAGATTTGTGTTAAATTCCAGTTAAGGACAAGTGGCACTTCACAGGGTAACATTTCCTAAGGGCCCTTTTGTCTTACATACTTTCTTTGATCAGCTTTGGCTCAAGATCATTCTGAATCTTCATAATCTTTTCAATTCTTGTTATGCATTAAGCTCTAAATCTATGAGATTTTAGGCTGCTAAACTACATAAATGTTTCAATTAGTTCTGAAAAAACTTAATGAAAGCTTTGATTACCAGCTGAACATTAAAATTATGTTACAAACTACACTGTATTTGGATCAAAGGTTCTAGATTGACAGCAGATTTTCCAGAGCTTATTTTCCAGATTTTCTAAAAGAACAGTTTCATTTCTCTGCCTTCAGTTGTTTGTGACTAAGAAAAACATATTTGAATCAGATTACCCTGAAATAGTACAGAATTAATGCAGTATTGATTCATTTCCTTATTATTTGTTTTTCACTGTTAATAAACATTTATTTATATATAATAAATAATATAAGCAATGATCTCCACTTCAAACTTCATATTTCCTCACTGTGGAAACTTCAGTGATACACACAGCACTGGGAAAAAAGACTACTTTATTACAACCTGCTCAATATATAATTATATAAAGACATTCATATCCCACAAAGCTTTGAGTTCCATACATTTTTAAACAGTTTTATACTTTGGTTAAATTTTATCAGAATTTCTTAGACAGTTCCTCTTCTAAAGGCTAGATTTTGAGGTTGAGGTTTTAGATTAGCCTTAAATGACCCATTTGCATCTATTCAAACTGAAAAACATAAAAACTGGTAGACAACTTTGTCAGCTATATTTTATAGCAAAATGTTGTGAACTTTACGTTGGACACACTACTGAAAAATATTTTAAGGAAGTTTAAATTTCATTCAGGTATTATTCACGTTAAAGAAGATTCTGATAATGTTACACAAAAGTCACAAAATTTGAGTTACTGTGGCATAATACGAGACAGAAAACTAAATTTCTAGTCCCAATTCTACCCAGCTGTTATTGTGGTACCAACTGGTAGAAACTGAGACCAGTTTATTCAATATTAGAAGAGAACAAAATGAGCTCATTGCTAACTTTCTAAGCTCTAAAATTATTTGATTTTTTGGAAAAGACTGGAGTTAATCCTAGGTACAGGAAAAGAAGAGCTAAGTACATTTAAGATATGCAAGTAAAGAGGGAAAGTTTAAAACCATTAAGGCTAGAAAATGAAAGAAAAATAGTAAAGAGTTAATAAATACAACACATCAAAAAGGAAAACAGCAAATAATTTCAGTTAAGAAATCCAGGCATATAATAAACATTTTAAGTGAATTTTTTTCTTGAATAAAGAAAAGTCTTAGTTTTTGCTTTTAATTATACTAAAAAGTCTTAGTTTTTTTTTTTTTTTTAAAGAAAAGACTCAATATATTTTCCCCTCAAGAGATCTCATTTAAAAGTAAAGCTTACTGGTTTACTTACATACTAGTTTCCCAAATAATTATTTCATCAACCAAACAGGCTAAGTGTTGCCAGAATACTAAAAGCGGAGTGATACAAAAAGTTCTATTAATTTATTTCAGCATTTAAAAAATTTTGAAATCTGGCCTATGAATTTTCACATATCAAATAGTTTAAAATAGCAAAAAGTAACATACAAAATATTGAATTGCCATGGGCTTAGAACAGTTATCAGTTTGTTAGCACTTTAGTTTCTAGATTTTCTGAATTAAGAATACCTTGACAAATGACAGCCCTTACAAAAAAGCACCCTGAAACTACATACATTTATCTCCTCTTATCAATCTTAGAAGAGAAAGACCGTTGGGAATATTAGAACCTAAGCTTATTCAAATGTTAAAAGTATCAAAATCTGAACTGCAAGTAATTCACACCATCAAATGATGTTCCAGTTGAGTTTGCTAAATAATAACTGCACCAAACAAATAAGTATCTGTGTGTGATTAAAATAAGACACACAGACTAGGCTTAGTTCCAGTTTCTTAGCAATCACTGGTGCTCAGAAAGGCTTACAATAGGAAACCAATCACTTCTGATCCAGACTGGGTTTTGAACATATACTTCATATCTAAGGACTTTTTTCTTTTTTTTTTAATATACTGTACACTCGATGCAGTTGCACATGGATCTGTTTTACTATGATGCAAGTTAAAATCCTCCTAAAAATACTTCTTGAACAAAAACACTTGAAACCGGATGGTGCAAGGGGAATGAGAAGGTGGCATCAGTAATCAAATGTTAATTAGCAGGCTTTTTTCCCCTCTTCCCTCAGGGCTGGCCTGTGTTGGAGAATTCAAATCAGAAATCAATGCTCCAAGTGTTTAACTATTACTTCTTCTCATTAACCATTTAAGAGACTCAGCAATTCTTTCCTCATAAAAAAAGTAACTCAAGACATTTCTTTTTCTCAAATACCATCTTTCCAGAAAACAATGAAGATATTGTTTGAAGAAAACTATAAAATTGGTGGCTTTCAATCAGGCTTTGGACTGCATTTTGTTCTATTAAAACATTTTTTTGGCTGTAGCTGAATTCTTCATTCCAACAACTGTAACTAAGTTTTGCTTTGTAACATACTTTAAAACTTATTTCACTTCTTACTTGTCTATAAAGAAGTCTGACAACTGGCATCTTAAGCAATTACTGGGAATGATGACAATAAAGCTAATCAAATATGGAAACTAGTTTGAATGCATATAGTTAGATGGATTTTATCCAGCCTGATAAACTATCATGGATAAGATTTAACACTTTCAACATGGTTATACTCATAATATCCTATTCTAAAAGTTTGGTGTGGGTGAAAACGATACAAAAATTGCAGTGGTAGGTCATAAAATAAACGAACTAATGGTCATAAAGTTATTAAAATTAATTCATATCTTTATATATATATATATACACACACACACACACATATATATATATTTAGTGTTCTTGCCTGGGGAATTCCATGGATAGAGGACCCTGAAGGGCTATAGTCCATGTGGTCACAACGAGTCAGACATGACTAAGTGACTAACATATATATATATATATATATATCTATCTATCTATCTATCTTTAGTTAAAGGGTAAGCCTGGATTTTAAGAAAAGAGAACTTGTAAAGAGTGAAGAAAATGTTTATAAATGGCCAAGGTTAAGTATGTTTCACAAATAGAAAAGATGCTAAATTTTAAGACTTTTGGGGGGCAAAAAAGGTTTAGAGAAATTGTGAAGTTATAGAAGTTGAAGTTATAAACAACAACAACACTACAAAGGGGAACAATCATTTTTCTGCATTTGTGACTCTCAGTGTGTGGTGCCTGATACTAATACAAATAGTATTAGTATCACCTGGAAACTATTAGAAATGAAACTCCAGGGAATCCACCTAAGGCCTAGTACACTGGAAATGCTAGGACCCAACAGTATATGTTCTAACAAGCATTCTAGGTAACTCTTACCAAGATTTGAGAGTTACAGGCTCTCCTAGATGGCCATGCCTTTCTAATTTACTGATTCTAGAGTTCTTTAAACTCCTGCCTGAGGTAGCTAGTCCTTTTGAGAATGAACATGATTAATAATGATTTGTTATAGAAATTCTAGAAATGCTATCACTTTTATGATGATAAAGTAATTATTTTTTATGAAACGAGATGCCAGTCCAGGTTCAATGCATGATGCTGGATGCTTGGGGCTGGTGCACTGGGACGACCCAGAGGGATGGTATGGGGAGGGAGGAGGGAGGAGGGTTCAGGATGGGTTCTTAAATTTGTAAGGAATATATTAAATTTAAAAAAAAAAAAAGAAGAAGAAAAAAAAAAAGAAAGTAATGAGAGATGGTACTATGTCACTACAGACTCCACAACACTGACATAATTGATAAATAGTAATCTTCATCACTGAAAATCTGTGTTAATCTTCAGTTCTTCTGCCTTAAGATTAAGTGTTATTGCTTTTTGGCTATAATATATATTTGGGCATTGCAATAAAACTGCAAATCCACAATAAATGATCTATTGGTCATACTAAATAAACTTAGAAGGCACCTGTACCTGTCAGTTGAACTGAGGAAATGCCCCTGAACACCAGAGAACTGTTTGAAGCAAAGGAAAGACTAAACAGTTTCTGGTTTGTTTTTTTGGTCTCTCTCATAGGCAAGCTGAAATAAGACCCACAGGAAAAACAGTGGGAGGTTAACCTCATATCAGTCAGTAAAGACCTTATCCTAGAAGATAATATTTCCTCTCTGTACCTTATGGAAACAGTGAGAGTGAAATCTTTCCAACAATAGCCTAATAGATACCAGAGAGGTGAATGTTTTTTATTGTCCTCAATGAATAACACATCAGTCACTCATTAAATGCTCTTAAAATTTCTCCTTTTAAAATGAAGTAAATTAATTTAAAAATTCTTCCATGAAGAAAAACACTAAGTAAAAAGTCAATCTTAGGAATAATGGAGTAATTACAAGAACATTTTAAGGAGTCCTATTTAAATCTTAAAATGTTTTGTTAAAGTTCAATTTTATGTACAACTTTAAAAATTGGTCACATAAATCAAGAAATACTTGTATATCAGGAACACTGATTTTTAAGTCTGAACTTTAGTAGATAAACCATTTGCTATGTATGTCAGAAGCATTATACGAGTTAATGTTTAAAGACATAATCATACATGTAAGCCAAATATTTAACTACAAAGATATTCACTGCAGTCTGTTTATTATTACACACACACAGACACACAATTGGCACAAATTTAATATCTGATAATGAGATAGTTAAATAAATAAATACCATGCAGCCATTAAAACGATGATGTAGAACTAGGGTCAGCAAAGTGCAGCCTATAGGCCAAATTCAGCCTGCTGTTTGTTTCTATAAACGAAGTTGTATTGGAACACCGCTACCTCCATTTGTTTACATACTGTCTGTGGATGCTTTTGGCACTACCATGAGGGCAGACTTAGTAGATGCAACAGAGATCACACGCCCTGCAATGCCTGAAATATTTATTATCTAGCCCTTTTTAGAAAAAGTTTACTGACCCTGCCTAGAAGAATATTTAATAACATATAAAGTTTTTACATATTAAAGAAAAACCAAGTTACAAAATTATGCTCATTTCTATTTATTAAGCTATACACATATATATACAAAAGTGAAAAGTGAAAGTGTTAGTTGCTCACTCGGACTCTTTGCGACCCCATTAACTGTGGCTCCCCCAGGCTCCTCTGTCCATGGAGTTCTCCAGGCAAGAATACTGGAGTGGGTTGCCATTTCCTCCTCCAGGGGATCCTCTCTCACCAGGGATCAAACCCGTATCTCCTGTATTGGCAGGAAGATTCTTTACTGCTGAGCCACCAGAGAAGCCCACCTGACACATGACTGTAACATGTAAGAATTTTCCGTTAAGACCATTTACACTTACTCTAAATGGTGAGCATTATACGGTAACAAAAGTGATCAACCAAGGTTACTCTCTCTCGTAACTGAGCCTTTTTATACCTGTTGCGCTGTAACAGGCAATGAAGAGCAGTTACAGGCTGTCAATTTTGTACTGCAGAGGAAGGACAACTACAAGATCTGTGACTTACTGTTTCAGTGACTGAATGCTGCCTTCACAGTAAGAGGGCAGTTCCTGGTGTCACACATAGCTGGGAAGAAATAGCAAGATAAAACATACTCAAGGAAAATAAGTCAAGGTAAAAGAAGAATACTTAAAACAGTAAAATAAACTTTATCGTGTGAGGGTTGGCAAAAACTTCCTTGTATAAACTTTTGCTGAATGCCTTCTGAGTTTCTACCCAACACTAATGTTAAGACTTTTGTCTGGAATAAAAATATAGGAAGACTGCTGCTTCTACTTTGTCTATATACAGTAAACAAATCAATTATGTCCTGTCTTGTTATTCAAGTATTTCATTCTCTCAACAACTGGGCACTGTCACCAATCCCTCTTCTGTGCTTTGGATCTGGACAAGTGAAACTCTGATTAGATATTTATTTGCAACCTCATTAAGTTCTAAAATGAAATTTCATCTATAGGGAAGATGACACAGGGCAATGCTATTAATCTATTCTGCCAATTTGTTTTTCATAGAACTATATTTTCTTTTAAATTTTACACACAGATAGATTAAACTACTTGCCTTGCAAATGTCATTCACTTAGTTAATGCCTAAATCAGGATGATAATGTAAATTTAGAAATATCTTTTTAATCTATTTCTTGTTAAGAAATTTTTTTTTCCCTTTAAAGAACCAATGCCTCTATAGAAACTTCAAAATTTTTTCAGATGCTGGCAATCTTACAGTTTTGGTGAAGACTCATCTTTATATTATGATAAAGACTGTGTGTATCCTCCCCCACTCTGGTAGCACCAACAATGATGCTTAGACATAATGTTTATGTTTGCTTTGCTGCTTTCTGTTGCCTATCCAGGACTTTGTCTTTCTCTGAGACGCTGAAAAAAGTGGTGGGAACTATCAGCAATGGAACCTCAGTCTATAATCAGGTCTCTTATAATTTTATCTTTTCTTGTTAACAAAAAAATTCAAAAAACAAAGACAACAAAGAGACTTAGTGTTGGGGTCTGCCATGAATACTAAAGTGCCTGGGGGTGTGGCTCATCAAGGGAAAATAAACCATTCAAGTCACCCACATCAAGGAGAAAGTTTGGGAACAACTAGGCCAGTGTTTGCATTTGGGGCCCTGGAGTCAGGAGACTTACATTTCCCTTCCCTCTGCTTAACCAAGGCACCAGAGACAACCTATTTAACCTCTCCTTCTGGAAATATTAAGCAATCATCAAAGAACAGCTCTGTGAAATATTTTAAAATGTGTCTAGTCAGGTTTTCTGATTTTAACTTGCTATTTTCCAAGATCAGCTTAATGCTGTCATTACTTTCTCTGAGAGAAATGTGGGTGGAAAGGCAGGAAGTATATCTTAAGAAAAGTAGCTGCCTTGGCCAAGAGCAAAGTTACAGTAAGAGCATGGCCATCAAAATCACACACCTAGTTAATTTTAGATGAATGAGGAAGAGTTAGAAACTGGTTCCAAATAACAATTTAATTAAACCTTTCAAAGTGAATTGACATCATGAATGAAAATCTAATACAGTACAATAAACTTTAAGGACTGACGATGCCAATGCTCAGATGCTCCATACAGTTGGTTTTTAATTAAGGAAGTTAAAATCGCACCCCAACGATTTCACTGTTAGGACTGACCCTGAAATGTAAATGTAATTATTTTATAAAAAATAAAACAGGGATACCTTAGCATCATCTCTTAATGTATTAAAATCAGAAAATCTTTAATCACATGATTTTATTAAATAAACAGGCATTCTAAACAAACAGCCTGAAGTCTCCTGTTTAAAAAAAAATTTACTCCTATTTATTCATTAACAAAGCTATTGCTTAGCTCATCCCTGCCATAACCTACTCTATTCAAAACCATATGGGAAAGGACATTAAAAAACCGCCACAAACCATGGACTTCTGGTATTAGTGCTACACATTGCATACCCCTATTCATTATTCTACCTCCCTTGTTTAATCTATCATTAAGATTCAGTGACCCTACACTAAATTTAAAGCAGATCCTTCCTTCCTCCCATGCCTAAATTCACATACTTTTCTAGTTGGGGATGCCCTCAAGTATTAACAACTCTACGGGGTTTCTCTAATCTCAGCTCTGAACTATGTCATGCTATAGAACCAAGAAATTGCTGTTTTACATCTCTAACTATGAAGACTTCCATAAAAAAGGACCATATAATTTACTTAATAAGATAAAGGGAGAAAAATCACCATTTAATAAGTATTTTTTTTTCATTGAATATAGTAGAAAAGGTACATGGAGACATTATTATACACTGTGTTGTCTTAAAAGTGAATAATACTTCAACTGTATTCATCACAGAATTTAGAGTTTTAAATAATGATGAAAATGTTAGGGATTGACTATCTTAATAAATGGAAAAAACATTGTTTAAATGTATAATTGATAAAATAATCATTTTGGGGGCAAAGAGATTTCAAGAAATTAAGCACTATAATATTTCTAGGACATATTCAATTTCATTTTCAAATTACAAACAAAATATCTAGCATACAGTGTGGCAAAATAAGGGATAAGGAATTGTGTATATGATAGCCTACCAGCTGCTAATAGAACTTTCTGTGATGACAGAAATGTTCTGTATCTGTCCTATCCAATAGGGTGGCCACGAGCCCCACGTGGCTACTGAGCACTTAAAACACACCTAGTGTGACTAAGAAAAATGACTTCAAATTTCATTTCACTTTAATTAATTTAAATTTACATATGTGGCTCGTAGTTACCCTATTGGACAGTGGATTAAGAAGGTAGAGAACATAGACCCACACAAAAATATACCGTTGATGTTTACTATACTATATATAGGGCTTCCCTGGTGGCTCAGTGGCAAAGAATCCATCTGCCAATGCAGGAGACATGGGTTTAATCCCCCGGTGGGGAAGATTCCCTGGAGAAGCAAATGGCAACTCACTTCTGTATTCTTGCCTGGGGAATCCCACGGACAGAGGAGCCTGGCGGGCTACAGTCTATAGGGTCACGAAAGAATCAACACAACTTAGCGACTAAACAACAAAAACAACATACTTCATATAAAATATATACTATATGTACCTACTGTATATTTAAACATGCTTTAACACATTATTTCCTTACAGTCTTTTAGCCATAGAGGTAGAAACACTGTGCTAAACTGATTTTTTACTTATTCTTTTACTATTTTTAATAGGAACTATATGCATTAGTACCACAAAATTGAAAGAGTAATAATAGAATACATATAATCATAACCTGAAAAAAAGAGCAATAATAAAATACAAAATAATTAAATATCAAAGATAGTAAAAACACACTGTAGTTAAAGAAATAAGTTTATAACTCACATAACTGCCACATTATATTGGTCTAATTATTCATCAATTCATGCATTCATTTACAAAACAGTTACCAGGGAACAACTACAATGATGTAGATGTGACTAAAATAATTCATGTTACTGTGCATCTGGCGGTTTTATTTTATTTAAGTGAGTGATGATTCAAACTTAATCATTCTTTTGGGAGGAACTCATACCAGCAGAGTGGGAAAGACAGGTGTAATGAATGCCATAACAGTACCAGTCTCACACTCTGTCCCTTATTGACTCAGTAAGTTCTTACCAGCATCTATCACTTAAGTCATTACAACGTAACAAAGAAAGTGGTGGACAGACAAGATGCAGACTTTCACACTCCCTTAAGGAACCAAATCTAGTTGGGAAGAAAATGTGTAAATAGTTATGTACAACACAAATACACTTGTTACAGGATTTTTATTTTAAAGCTAAGATTTTTATTTTAAAAGTGAATAACTGAACATATGAGTTAAAAATTACAGATGGGACTGAGAGTTAAGATATACACATAAAACTCTTGCCTCCTTACAAAAAGCACTTCATTCCTTATATTAAGTGCTAAAAATTAGGGTGTCAGTAAAAAAATATTTTAAAAGAAATACGTAATCTACTGCTAACAAAGTGCTAGGAGAATCTCTCACTGGACTTATAAGCAACAGATATACATGTTCTAGTTTAACAACATTCAATGAGTGCTAATAATTCATGACCATTCATTTAGTTGGCTACACAGTCAACAAATATTTATTGAGTGTCTACTAAGAGGAAGGCACTATTTTGTAGTGGTTACTGAGAAAACAAAGTCTCTGCCTTCACGGAGCTTACATTCATTCTATATAGTAGGTGCATAGTGAAGGGAGTAGTGAGAAAGGAGAGAGAAAGAAATGTGAATATATAAACAAGATAATTTCAGAATTAGGTTAAGTTCTATGAAGAACGATATTAGAATCCTTATAGTCATTCTCTATTTCTTGGACAGGTTGAATCCTGAATGAGAAGGTACAAATCCCAGAAAGAATGTTCCAGGCAGAGAAAACATGAAATGCAAAGGTTCTGTGAGATGTTTTACATATATGTATATATTCTCTAACTCTTACTATCAACTTCAATGATGCTTTTATTTTCTTTACAGAAAATGCAACTGAGGATAATAACTCTTCAAGTAAGAACCAGAAGCAAAACTCAAAAGGAAAATTATGGGACATCGAGGCATTTTATCTTTTTTAACTACTTATGATATTTTTCTCCAAAACTGAAACTAGAAAAGTTTTCCAGTCCATCATTACTCCACCCCTATTCCTTACCAAAGAAATGTTACCCACACTTTCACTTACTTGGCTAACCCTTCCTTCACAGATTTGGGACATGCATCAGTTCAACTAAATAAACACAAATCCCAAATTACTGTCAGGTATAAATTAATAAAGTTTATTATACTAATACTAATTCAAAGGGATATTTCAGAGTTCTGATCAAAGATTCCCTGTCTTCAAACACAGTTGGTGTTGTTTGTATGTTTTGCTTAAGTGGAAAAGATATTACCATGCATTCCAAAATAAATGGCAAGTGCATTTGATCATATTTTATTTTTGTCATGTTTCACTGCACTACACCAGTAGTGAATAAATTTGAGGATGTCTAGTTTTGAAAATGTGGCAGTCTAGTAATCACATCCAATGAAAGGCAGTTATTTCAGAGCATCATTCTCTGACCATCTCCAACATTACCATTACTTCCTCATGATGTATATTGAAAAAGGTGATGGGAATAGTTGTTAAAGCACAGCTAGATCCGCATTATTCGGGCATTTTAAAGTAGATCAAGTAAACCTTCTATACTTGTTTATGCTTAAGGTTCTTTCAATCACTCATTCATTCAAAAAACATTTGCTGAGCGCTTTCTAAGTTATGAACAGGCTTCCTTGATGGCTAAGATGGTAAAGAATCTGCTCGCAATGCAGGACATGTAGGTTCAAACCCTGGGTTGGGAAGATTCCCCTGGAGAAGGAAATGGCAACCCACTCTAGTATTCTTGCCTGGAAAATCCCATTGACAGAGGAGCCTGGCAGGCTACAGTCCATGGGTCACAAAGACTCAGACACGACTGAGTAACTATCAAAGTTACAAACTCTTTGTCACTAGAGCAGCCTTCTCAAACACAAGTATCTAGAAAAGCAGACAAAAGACGAGTGAAATGTGATGGGCAAAGGGCATTCAGCTTTAGTTCTGAGGAAGCAATATTCAGGTGTTGAGGACTATGGCAAACCAGACAGCATGCCTCTTGAAGGAGGCAGCTCTGCTGCTGCTGCTAAGTTGCTTCAGTCGTGTCCGACTCTGTGCGACCCCATAGACAGCAGCCCACCAGGCTTTGCCGTCCCTGGGATTCTCCAGGCAAGAACACTGGAGTGGGTTGCCATTTCCTTCTGCATTGTGTGAAAGTGAAAAGTGAAAGGGAAGTCGCTCAGTCGTGTCCGACTCTTCGCGACCCCATGGACTGCAGCCTACCAGGCTCCTCCATCCATGGGATTTTCTAGGCAAGAGTACTGGAGTGGCTTGCCATTGCCTTCTCCGGGAGGCAGCTCTACTCCAGAACAATTCATTACTGCCACAGAAACTCCGGGGTTCAGTATTGTTGAATTTTCTGATTCTTCGACAAAAGCCCGAAGCCAGGAATCCCGTAATGTTTTGCTTTATCTTGAAATGTCAAGCTTTCAAACTTTTAAATGTTGGCAACCAGTTCAAATTTAAAACACTCTGGGACAAAAACAGAGAGCTGAACAAAACAGTGTTGTATTTAGTAGTTGGCAGTTGCAAACTCTGCAAGAGAGATATGAAGATCGAGGTGATACTCTTGCCTTTACGAAAGTCACAGCCCAATGAACATCTGTCACACTCAGAAACAAACACTCATGGTACAATGTAATAATTATAATGCTAAAGATATCAATAAAGTATTAGGAAGGTAGAGAAGAGACAACTATAACAGCTGTAACTATCATTTATTGAGTGCCAAGGCACTGATTTGGAGAAGGCAATGGCAACCCACTCCAGTACTCTTGCTTGGAAAATCCCATGGGTGGAGGAGCCTGGTAAGCTGCAGTCCATGGGGTCTCGAAGAGTCGGACACGACTGAGCGACTTCCCTTTCACTTTTTACTTGCATGCGTTGGAGAAGGAAATGGCAACGCACTCCAGTGTTCTTGCCTGGAGAATCCCAGGGACGGGGGAGTCTGGTGGGCTGCCGTCTATGGGGTCGCACGGAGTCAGACACGACTGAAGCGACTTAGCAGCAGCAGCAGCAGCAAGGCACTGATTACCCATTTTGCGTGTGTTACTACATTTCATGCTCATATCAACTCTGTGTATACAGAAATGACTATATTAAAGTGGCAGACCCAGATTTGAACTCCATTCTTTCCAACTGTAAAAATGTGTTTTTGTCCTACCATATTATACCGGTACCCACTGCTCTAAATAAAAGTCTTAGTTTCTAAAGATCAACCACATGAACATATGAAAATGAAAAAAATTACTTTTTCACCCATTCTACCTCATTCCAGAAAAAAAGAGAAATCTTTTTTCTTTTCAATTTAATAATCACACTGGAAGATACTTATAAAATGCATTCTTTAAGATGTAATTTTTAGATATTAACATTTGAGTTGTAATATATTTGCATGATTAAGTTTTATCGAAAATGCTGAGATTCCAGTGTTTGAAGAATTACATGTACTCAATATGCAATAAAATTTATGAATTTATTTAGCAGATATTCAAATAGTACTTACAGGCACTAATCTAAGTACTTTGTAAATGTTAACTATTTTCATGATTTTTCTTTTATAAACCATTTTACTGAAGTATGATTAAAATAAAAAAAGCTATAATAATATACACAACTTGATGAATTAAACCTGTGAAACTATCACCAGAATTTACGCCATAAATCCATCCATCACCCCCAAAAGTTTCCTCCCACCCTCTTTATTTATTATCATTAGAATTACCATTCAGTTCAGTTCAGTCGCTCAGTCGTGTCCAACTCTTTGTGACCCCATGAATCACAGCACACCAGGCCTCCCTGTCCATCACCAACTCCCAGAGTTCACCCAAACTCATGTGCATAGAGTCGGTGATGCCACCCAGCCATCTCATCCTCTGTCGTCCCCTTGTCCTCCTGCCCCCAATCCCTCCCAGCATCAGGGTCTTTTCAAATGAGTCAGCTCTTCACATCAGGTGGCCAAAGTCTTGGAGTTTCAGCTTCAACATCAGTCCTTCCAATGAACACCCAGGACTGATCTCCTTTAGGATGGACTGGTTGGATCTTCTTGCAGTCCAAGGGACTCTCAAGAGTCTTCTCCAACACCACAGTTCAAAAGCATCAATTCTTCGGCGCTCAGCTTTCTTTATAGTCCAACTCTCACATCCATACATGACCACTGGAAAAACCATAGCCTTGACTAAACAGACCTTTGTTGGCAAAGTAATATCTCTGCTTTTTAATATTTTCTGATAAAAACATTTAACATAAGATCCACCCTCTTGGCAAAATTTAAGTATATAATACAGTACTGTTAACTACAGACACTGTGTTTTACTCTAGATCTCTAGGATTTATATATTCTGTATAACTAAAACTTCGTATCCTTTCACTAATGCCTTCCCATTTCCTTCTTCCTCCAACATCTAGCAACCACCATTCTATTTTCTGTTTCTATAAATCTGATTATCTTAGATTCCTCATATAAGTAGTATCATGGAGAATTTGTCCTGTGTCTATTTCACCTAGCACACTGTCCTCCAGATTCATCCATGTTGCTGCAAATGGCAGCATTTTCTTCTTTATTAAGGATGAATAATATTCCATTATAGTTATATTTTATCTTTATTATTTATTTATTTTTAATAATTTACAAATAAATTACTATTTATTTTGTTTATTCATCTAGAGATAAGGCATCTGAGGCACAGAGATGATATGTAACTTAACCAAAATCACGTAACAGTAAGTTCCGGAGGCAGTATTCTGGTCCAGGCAGTCTGGCTCAACAATCCATACTTTTAACCACTATGCTCTTCTGCCTTTCTACATTTTATTCCAGTAATGATATATTGAAAAGGGCACTAAACTAAACACTACAACATATACTTGGTCTAAAGTAAAATTAACAATGTGAATCAAGGGTGGCAGTATCACTGTAGTTTAACGATTACTATATACATTAACTCAGAGAAGGCGATGGCACCCCACTCCAGTACTCTTGCCTGGAAAATCCCATGGACGGAGGAGCCTGGTAGGCTGCAGTCCATGGGGTCGAGAAGAGTCAGACACAACTGAGCGACTTCCCTTTCACTTTTCACTTTGATGCACTAGAGAAGGAAATGGCAACCCACTCCAGTGTTCTTGCCTGGAGAATCCCAGGGACGGGGGAGCCTGGTGGGCTGCCATCTACGGGGTCACACAGAGTCGGACACGACTAAAGTGACTTAGCATTAGCATACACATTAACTAATCACCACTAATTTAATAAATACTAAGATAACCTGACTTGGAAACTACTATAATATCATTAAGATAATGATACAGAAAGAAAAATGTTTACTTTTTGAGTAATTAAGGAAATGCATATTGAAACAAACACCATTCACACCTTTCAGTTCAGTTCAGTTGCTCAGTCATGCCCAACTCTGTGACCCCATGACATGCAGTATGCCAGGCTTCCATGTCCATCACCAACTCCTGGAGCTTGTTCAAAGTCATGTTCATTGAGTTGGTGATGCCATCCAATCATCTCATCCTCTGTTGCCCCCTTCTCCTCCAGCTTTTAATCCTTCCCAACATCAGTGTCCCTTCCAATGAGTCAGTTCGTCACATCAGGTGGCCAAAGTATTCGAGCTTCAGCTTCAGCATCAGGCCTTCCAATGAATATTCATGATTGATTCCCTTTAGAATTGACTGGGTTTTATCTCCTTGCAGTCCAAGGGACTCTCAAGAGTTTTCTCCAACACCACAGTTCAAAAGCATCAATTTTTGATGCTCAGCTTTCTTTATGGTCCAACTCTCATATCTATACATGACTACTGGAAAAACCATAGCTTTGACTAGACTCACCTTTGTCAGTAAAATAATATATCTGCTTTTTAATATGCTGTCTAGGTTTATTATAGATTTTCTTCCAAAGAGCAAGCATCTTTTAATTTCATGGCTGCAGTCAGCATCTGCAGTGATTTTGGAGCCCAAGAAAATAAATCTGTCACTGTTTCCACTGTTTCCCCATCTATTTGCCATGAAGTGATGGGACCAAATGTCATGATCTTTAGCAGTTCAATGTTGAGCTTTAAGCCAATTTTTTCCCTCTCCTCTTTCACTTTCATCAAGAAGCTCTTTAGTTCTTCACTTTCTACTATAAGGGCAGTGTTATCTGCCTATCCAAGGGTATTGATATTTCTCCCAGCAATCTTGATTCCAGCTTGTGCTTTATCCAGTCCGGCATTTCACATGATGTACTCTGCACAGAAGTTAAATAAACAGGGCAGCAATATACAGCCTTAATGCACTCCTTTCTCAATTTGTAACCAATCTGTAGTTCCATGTCTGGTTCTAATAGTTGTTTCTTGACCTGCATACAGATTTCTCAGGAGGCACGTAAGGTGGTTTGGTGTGCCCATCTCTTAAAGAACTTACCACAGTTTGTTGTGATCCACACAGTCTAAGGCTTTAGCATAGTCAATAAAGCAGAAGTAGATGTTTTTCTGGAACTCTCTTGCTTTTTCTATGATGCAACAGATGTTGGCAATTTGACCTCTGGTTCCTCTGCTTTTTCTAAATTCAGCTTGAACATCTGGAAGGTCTCGGTTCATGTACTTTTGAAGACTCGCTTGGAGAATTTTGAGCATAACTTTGCTAGCCTGTGAGATGAATGCAATTGTGTGGTAGTTTGAGCATTCTTTGGCATTGCCTTTCTTTGGAACTGGAATGAAAACTGACCTTTTCCAGTCCTGTGGCCACTGCTGAGTTTTCCAAATTTGCTGGTATATTGAGTGCAGCACTTTCACGCATCATCTTTTAGGATTTGATAGCTCAACTGGAATTCCATCACCTCCACTAGCTTTGTTCGTAGTAATGCTTTCTAAGGCCCACTTGACTTCGCATTCCAGGATGTCTGGCTCTAGGTGAGTGATCACACCATCGTGATTATCTGGGTAATGAAGTTCTTTTTTGTACAATTCTTCTGTGTATTCTTGCCACCTCTTCTTAATATCTTCTGCTTCTGTTAGGTCCATACCATTTCTGTCCTTTATCGTGCCCATCTTTGCATGAAATGTTCCCTTGGTATCTCTAATTGTCTTGAAGAAATCTCTAGTCTTTCCTATTCTATTGTTTTCCTCTATTTCTTTGCATTGATCACTGAGGAAGGCTTTCTTATCTCTCCTTGCTGTTCTTTGGAATTCTGCATTCAGATGGGTATATCTTTCCTTTCCTCCTTTTCTTTGTCCTTCTCTTCTCAGCTATTTGTAAGGCCTCCTCAGACAACTATTTTGCCTTTTTGTATATCTTTTTCTTGGGGATAGTCTTGATCATTGCCTCCTGTACAATGTTACAAAGCTCTGTCCATAGTTCTTCAGGCACTCTGTCTATCAGATCTAATCCCTTGAATCTATTTGTCACTTCCACTGTATAATCGTAGGATATTTGATTTAGGTCATACCTGAATGGTCTAGCAGTTTTCCCTACTTTCTTCATTTAAGTCTGAATTTTGCGATAAAGAGGTCATGACCTGAGCTACATTCAGCTCCTGGTCTTGTTTCTGCTTATATAGAGCTTCTCCATCTTCGGCTACAAAGAATATAATCAGTCTGATTTCAGTACTGACCATCTGGTGATGTCCATGTGTAGAGTCTTCTCTTGTGCTGTTGGAAGAGGATGTTTGCTATGACCAGTGCATTCTCTTGGCAGAACTCTACTAGCCTTTCCCCTGTTTCGTTTTGTAGTCGAAGGCCAAATTTGCCTGTTACTTCAGTTATCTTTTGATGTTCTACTTTTGCATTCTATTCCCCTATGACGAAAAGGACATCTTTTTTTGGTGTTAGATTTATAAGGTCTTGTCGGTCATCATAGAACATTCAACTTCAGCTTCTTTGGCATTAGTGGTTGGGGCATAGACTTGGATTACTGTGATACTGAATGGTTTGCCTTGGAAATGAACAGAGATCATTCTGTCATTTTTGAGACTGCACCCAAATACTGCATTTTGGGCTCTTTTGTTGACTAGGAGGGCTATTCCATTTCTTCTAAGAGATTCTTGCCCACAGGAGTAGATATGGTTATCTGAATTAAATTCAATCATTCTGGTCCATTTTAGTTCACTGATTCCTAAAATGTTGATGTTCACTCTTGCCACTCCTGTTTGACCACTTCCAATTTACCTTCATTCATGGACCTAACATTTCTGGTTCCAATGCAATATTGTTCTTTTCAGCACCGGACTTCACTTCCATCACCAGTCACGTAGACAACTGGGCGTTTTTTTCGCTTTGGCTCTGTCTCTTCATTCTTTCTGGAGTTACTTTTCCACTCTTCTCCAGTAGCATACTGGGCACCTTCCAATCCGTGGTGTTCATCTTTCACTATCATATCTTTTTGCCCTTCAATTAGGAAAACAACTAAAAATACTGATATAACCCACTGTTTGCTATGAATACAATGTAACACACATACTTAATAGAGCTGATGGGTGAAGAAGTAGCAAAGCTTTTTTGAGGGGGGCAATCTGGCAATATCTATCAAAATAAAGTGAAAGCAACCTTTAACAGAAGCCACTGCATTTCTAAGTAGCTATTTTAGAGAAATCCACACAACTCACGAAGTAGGACTGTCATCTTTTATTTTTTAGACTCCTGAGTTCATGAAAATATTATTTATTATTTTATTATTATTTTCCATGAAAATATTATTCATGTACTTTTTGAGTAATTAAAAAAAATAACATTATGATGGAAAAACTGCTGTTTACTTCTCAATGTCAAACTTAAGGGATACTTTCTTCACCTAATTTCACATTAGTAGATTTTAAAAAGTAAGAATTATGAAACAAATCTAGGCCACATATGTAGACTACCAAATGAAAATAATTAACTTGTATTTTTTGGTAACTTAAGATGATTTGAGACAGCCACTCTCCATTCAAAATTAATACCTGACATCAGCCCCTTTCCCTTCTATAAGCAGCTTTAAACAATCCCCAACCCCACACCTTACCCTATAAGATATCTCAAAATATATAATATAAAAACTGCATTAAAAAATGGAATTTCCCAAATCTCTCATAAATCCAAATAGCATTAGCCTCATAGACAAGCATACAAGACAAACTCTATACTATGGAAATCACAATGTCATTTTTATTTAACTCATGGGTCAGGTAATGTCAAGCATATATCTAAGGGCAAATTCATTAGTCTTTGATCAGGGTATGATAGAGACTCCTTTTTAACTCTAGCCTACACATTTCATGAAATTCACTGATTTTTAAGAGTAAAAACAAGTGAGCAAGAACTAGACAAGCTGATAAAATTAGTTGCTTTCTTAAAAAATTTTTTTTTCCTATGGCAGATTCTTTATCTACCAAATATGATAATCAACACAGGATACAATTCTTTGTAACTGCTAAATGTGGCAAAAAAATTACAGAGGGAAAGCAAGTCAGTTCCAATTTGTTAAACAGTGGAGTTACAAGGTTTTAAAGTATCAACTTCATTCATTTATTCCTTCATTCATACAACTAACTATTAAATGTCACATGTTCTATACATTACCACATCCCTCAGTATCCCTATTAAATATATAACATTATTTCCACTTTAAAGATGAAAAAAATGACATCTAAGGACTTGTCCAACTGATATACCTGTTTCTCCACACAGACATTTAAAAGACATTGAAAAGGTAACAGCCAAAGCTAAATTATCATCACATTCAGTCCTCTTTATTTCCAATAAATGACACTACCATGCACTCAAGTCAAGATTTCAGGAATCATCTTTCATTTTCCCCTTAATCTCACCATCCATTCCCTTTTAATCCATATTCAAAGCACGACTACTATAATCTATTAGCTGGACTATGGCAAGAACCACTTCACTAGTCTAGGTGCTTTCACTTTCGCCTTCTGCAATCCACTCTACACACAGAGCAAAAATAGTGTTAAAAACAAAAAAATAGGTCATATCATTTCTCTATTTAAAACCTCTAAAAGCATCCCATTACACTTAGAATGATTTGGTCCCAACTTATTTTTCCAAATTCATAATTTATCCTCTCTCCCATCAAGTTATTTGTTTAAAGATGAATATATGACACAAGCTGGGCCATTTAAATCAGCAGCCAGAATTCTGTTGTAACCATGAGAAAGGCAAACTTCACTGAAGTTAAACTCAGAGCTCTATAGTAGCCACTATATCAGTACTTTGGAAGCTACTGACTAAGAATAAAAATATTTCAGAAGAAAACAGAAGCAAGAGACGGACACAGAGAATCATTTATGCTGATTTGTACTAGACTCACATCACTCTATTTATTATTCAAACATTAACAACTTACTATATGTTAAGCATATGTGTTGGGTGGACCCTGACAGGATCTGAAGATAAAAGAAATCTTGATATATATATATCAGAAAAATAATGTTTCCTTAAAACGCAGTTACTTTCATGCCTCCACACTTTTTCCTCTTGTCCCTTGGAAAATTCTTACTCATTTTTAGAAGTTCACCTCAAATATTGCCTCTTGAGAAGGCTTTCTTCAACCCTGCAGGTAAAGTTAATCCCAGTTCCTACAATTCTTCAACACACTTCATTATGCTGCTGCTGCTAAGTCGCTTCAGTTGTATCTGACTCTGTGCGACCCCATAGATGGCAGCCCACCAGGCTCCCCCATCCCTGGGATTCTCCAGGCAAGAACACTGGAGTGGGTTGCCATTTCCTCCTCCAATGCAGGAAAGTGAAAAGTGAAAGTGAAGTCGCCCAGTTGTGTCCGACTCTTAGCGACCCCATGGACTGCAGCCTACCAGGCTCCTCCATCCGTGGGATTCTCCAGGCAAGAGTACTGGAGTGGGTTGCCATTGCCTTCTCTGACAATTCATTATAATACTTACTAAATCATCTTTAATATGTATGGGTTTATCTCAGAAAGTCCACATGCAAACTATCTTTGTGCTGTCGGCTGTCGGCTGTCGGCTGTCAGAATGGTGCTTAGCATGTGGTAGAAGCATCAGGAATATCTGTTGTATATATATGCGTATGTCTATATTACATGGGGAGATGCTTATACAAATGTCAGAAATTGCACTATTAAGTATCAAAAGAAAGTAATTCTATCTCTATGAAAGATTAGCAATAGTTTTATAGAGGTGGCACTTTTCAGCATGGATCTTAAAAACTTTCTAGATATGGACATGGAATGTAAAAACAATGAGAGCAGAAGCAATATGAATAAACAAAAGTGCAAGAAATTGAAGAAGTGTGTCTCTAAGAATGCAGAGCAGCCCGGAGCAGTCAGAACCTCTGGTGAACAAGGGAGAATAAAGGTGAAATTGTTACTAGCTCGTTACAACACTCAGACATGAAGAGAGCAACTATTATTACAATGTCGATACTTAAGGGATAGAATCAAGCATCAAATGGGTGTTGAATTAGACTTTAAATTGCTACAGAACACTGTACATTAAATCCCCTACATATGAACCTTCAAGTTGCAAATTTTTAAAGATGCAAACATACATCTGCATGTCAGCTGTTGTACTGTACTACTGTACTTTTCAAGGTACTGTACTGTAAGATTAAAAATGTTTTCTTTAATTTTTGTGTGTGCTTGTTTCTTATGCATTACTGGTACGAAAAGTATTATATATCTATTACATTACAGTACTATATAGCCAAAAATTGTATTAGCTGGGTACCTAGGTTAACTATTTGTACAAATTGGACTTATAAATGTGCTCTCAAAACATAACTCATTTGTATATATGGGACTGACTGTTCTAGATAAGAGTAATATATACAAGTAAGGAAGACACACCCACTATCCTCCTGAAGCTTACAAGGAAAGAGAGTAATAGATACAACAATAAAAGAGTTTCACACAATCCAGGCAATAATATATCTTAAAATAATGTTATAACATGTATTGAGTGCTTATTACATTTTAAGCATTGTTAGGAGCTTCAGATACACTAGTAAAGTTAATCTTCAGAACATACCTGAGACTGATCGTCATCTCAGAGATGAGTAAACTGAGGCAGGAAGAGGCTAAATAACTCCCAAGCTCGCAGAGTTCCTAAGTGGAGGGTCTAGTACAAAGTGTTACATCGGTATAGGAGACTGGATTTGATTGGAAATGTTTCTTAGAGGCAGTAAAACTGTGTTGTAGATACTGAACTAGGTGCTTGGATTATGCCAGGGAATGGAACAACATGGTTTTACTCCTGTAAAGCCTACAGTCTAATAGGAAAGACAAGTAAACAAATATTTAATTACAACTTGTGATCAATCCTATGAGGGAAATAAACTAGATTTAGTAATGGAAACTAACAAAGGAGTGGAAACCTTCTTAGATTGGGGCAGAGGGGGATGGTGGCAGAGAATGTCAGACAATATTTAAACTGAGACCTGAAGAATGAAGAGCCAATCATAAAAAGAACATTTCAGACAAGACAGTAAGAGGCAGGCAAGAGACTTATGTGTTTAAGTAAAGGAGGCAATGTGATAATTCTCAGTAAATCATTTCGTAGTAAATTATACTTTATTTCTGTTAGCTATATTTCAATTTAGTATTGCTGAAAACATATTGCTGATTAACAAACTCATAACTCTATGTAATTAAAATGTAAAGTACATAGTAGGAAAAAAGAAAATAAAAAATACTAGTAATTGCCGTATCACTCCACAGGTATTTGTAGGTCACAGATATTCTAAATGCAAATACTAAAAAATAGTTCTGTAGCATCTGAACCATACATCTTGGCAGTTAATACATCTAATAACAACATTACATAAGTCAACAATATATTCCATATATGATAAATGTTCTAAAAAGGAATAAGTTCTAGAGCCTGGAACTTATATCTTTGCTTCAAAATAAGTAACATTTTGCCTTGGGATAAAACCTAGCTTAAAAAAAGAAAATCATTTTCACTGCAATACAGCTAGTACTCATAGTAGATGCTCAAGAAATCAGTTTTGTTTCATACCAAATTAATGATGATACAGAATTAGGGAATGTTAAAAGATTAAAATAATGTTTTCCAAGTTGAAGCAATGTCAAGCTCTGATAGTGTACAACAGAGTGGTAATACGGATAGCTAATTAATGTTTTCTAAAACTAGTGTTCAAGTCTTATGACAATTAGTTTTATCACTTGAATTATATTTTTTAGTCTGTTCCCTGCTATACATTATTTCAGTTTAGTTCAGTCGCTCAGTCGTGTCCGATTCTTTGCGACCCCATGAATCGCAGCATGCCAGGCCAGATTTTATCAAAAGTATGCCTTTGAAAGAGAAGTTATAATGCTCTATCACATTATTAAGAAAATACTTTGAAAATCAACAGATTATAAGAACTTTAAAGCCAAAAGTGACCTATGGGATCATCTAGTCCAGACATCTACTCAATGTAGCAGTCACCATAATGAAATTATCTCATAACTGATGAGAATTTTGAGACAATTTCTAACCCTCTCCAAGACTCTCAGATCAACTTAAGATACTTCTAATTTTCCCATTCTTACAGTATAGAACACTTACAGAATTTAAGCAAACCCATTATATGCAGACTCTACAGAAAGCTATTCTCTAATCTGAACAGTTGTTCTACAGACAGAAACTGACTATGCATTACAGATCACAGACACTACATTAAGATTTCCAATTATTTCAATGAAATGCCCGAAAAAACGAAAACTCTTAGTTACATGCTTAATTTGTGATAACCATGACTTTGTCAGAAAAAAGTAGCTAACGTCTTGTTTTGAATTATTGTTAATTTCAAGTATTCTGAAAATGTTTCACAAATATTCTCCCCTACATACACTTCAAAAGAAATTCTAACACAGTAAAGTTTTTAATCCAAACAAGAATCTCCCATTTTTCTGAATAGCTTGTATCTCTTAACTGTGCCATACAAAAGGTAAGGTTTTATTAAGATGTCATCACTCCATTATTATTATCCTTGAGTCAAACATCTTTAGTATCTGTGGTACATTAATTCCATAAAGCCCAGAATTTCAATGTGCAACTGAGTAGCTGATGCTGAAAGATGTACCTCCAGAGAAAGAGTGCACTCGCACCTAATTAGAACTGTTTGAAATTTTTCGCACATTCAATAAAACCAATAAATATGGATGTTGTCTAATGTCATTTTCTGTTTGTCTCGATTTTAACCAACAAAATATTTAACTTGTTGTGTAAAGTGAGAGCACAACATGAAAAACAAAAAATTATGTTGATAAGCGATTAGTCTATTTATTTACCTCTTTGATCAAAAGAGTGAATATGTTACACATCTAATATGTACTGGGACTTTCTATCTTCTTAAAACAAATTTAAAGTACTATAAGTCACATAAAATACGGTGTACAGAACATAAAACTTACTGAAATCTTTAGAGAGTAACTTGCTATATTTCTATTCTTTTAATGATTAGTGTTGAGATCTTAATATAGTGTTGATAAACGTTCAAATTTTACAATATATTAAAAATGGTTTCAAGTTTAGATGGTAACAGATGGCACAAAGAATGGCCAGAAAGCTAGCATTATTTTTTAAAAAACTTGCATGCAACATCATTATGAAGGATGTTTTATAAAAAATTAAAAAGTCAAGTGACTGTTAACATCTTTAAATTTCATCTTATATGCCACTTTTGATAAAATCAACAGAAAAATTAATAAGACAGTTAAGTTGTATTAACAGAATTTTTAAAGTAAAATTTTAAGGTCCTAAGACACTATATTTTCATTTGTTGATATGTGTAACATCTGTGATGAGAGAAAAATCAGTTAGTTATCTCTTATGAATATGAAAAAAAATCTTTCAGCTACTTTGAGATGGTTCACACTCTTGGTTTTCAACTTGGAAATTAAAAAGTAAGTTAATTCATTAAGCAATAGATGCCCCAAACTTAATAGGTAGCAAAGTCATAGCAAAAGTAGCTTAACAAGGTGATAATGGACAGAAATGCCATCCTAACTGTGCTATTGAAACATGTGTGTTTAACAGCCTTGATTTCCAACAAACACTTTTTTCTGGTTTAAACTGAAGCAGAAAGAAAACTGCAGTCCATGACAATGGGTCATTTTGGAACTTGGTCTCAAAAAATAGATTCTCAAATTTAGTTTCTACTAGCAAGAGTTCAGAGAAGGCAATGGCACCCCACTCCAGTACTCTTGCCTGGAAAATCCCATGGACAGAGGAACCTGGTGGGCTGCAGTCCATGGGGTGGCTAAAGTTCGGCCACGACTGAGCGACTTCACTTTCACTTTTCACTTTCATGCATTGGAGAAGGAAATGGCGACCTACTCCAGTGTCCTTGCCTGGAGAATCCCAGGGATGGGGGAGCCTGGTGGGCTGCCGTCTATGGGGTCACACAGAGTCGGACATGACTGAAGCGACTTAGCAGCAGCCGCCGCAGCAGCAAGACTTAGCAGTACAGGAATAAGGCAGTTGATACATTCAATCACTTATTTATTCACTAATTTAGCAAACACCTTTCCTATTACAGAACAGGCACTGAGGCAGAGATGAATCTGAAGGAGTTCACAATCTGCTGGGGGTTAGAGACACACAACCAGCAGTGTGCTGATAAAACTGGATCTCCAAACAAAAGGCTGTGATTTGCAAAGACTGCGGATTTCCATGGTGTAAATACTCTCACTGTGGCTGATTTCAAGTAAGCAACAGTTTGTCAAGTTCACAAAATTTTTGAGTATTTCAGTTAATTTTTCAACAAATATCTTTTCTTCTACTACTATTCTAAAAGCATTTTGTTTGGTTCAATATAGAGGAAATAAAAAGATGAGAAGATATTTATTAATAGTATAATCACTCTCTTCTCAAAGAGCATATAGGCTGGACAATAGGCTAAGACATCTACACGTTAAGTATGGGACACAGTGACACTCTGTGGCATTTGAGGACAAAATCAACAGGTAAGGAAAGGTTACATTCACAATAGGACAGAGGACTTAAGGTTTCCCACAGGGTGTATAAGCTAAGTATGGTCTTCCCGAAACATATAGGGGTGGCTGAACAGTGTGAAGAGAGAGTGAAAGTGAAAGTGAAGTCGCTCAGTCGTGTCCGACTCTTTGCAACCCCATGGACTGTAGCCAGACATCCTGGAATGTGAAGTCAAGTGGGCCTTAGAAAGCATCACTACGAACAAAGCTACTGGAGGTGATGGAATTCCAGTTGAGCTATTTCAAATCCTGAAAGATGATGCTGTCAAAGTGCTGCACTCAATATGCCAGCAAATTTGGAAAACTCAGCAGTGGCCACAGGACTGGAAAAGGTCAGTTTTCATTCCAATCCCAAAGAAAGGCAATGCCAAAGAATGCTCAAACTACCGCACAGTTGCACTCATCTCACACGCTAGTAAAGTGATGCTCAAAATTCTCCAAGCCAGGCTTCAGCAATACGTGAACTGTGAACTTCCAGATGTTCAAGCTGGTTTTAGAAAAGGCAGAATAACCAGAGAGCAAATTGCAAACATCCACTGGATCATAAAAAAACAAGATATTTCCAGAAAAACATCTTTTTCTGCTTTATTGACTATGCGAAAGCCTTTGACTGTGTGGATCACAACAAACTGTGGAAAATTCTGAAAGAGATGGGAATACCAGACTACCTGATCTGCCTCTTGAGAAACCTGTATGCAGGTCAGGAAGCAACAGTTGGAACTGAACATGGAACAACAGACTGGTTCCAAATAGGAAAAAGAGTATGTCAAAGCTGTATATTGTCACCCTGCTTATTTAACTTATATGCAGAGTATATCATGAGAAATGCCGGGCTGGAAGAAGCACAAGCTGGAATCAAGACTGTCAGGAGAAATATCAATAATTTCAGATATACAGATAACACCACCGTTATGGCAGAAAGTGAAGAAGAACTAAAGAGCTTCTTAATAAAAGTGAAACAGGAGAGTGAAATAGTTGGCTTAAAACTCAACATTCAGAAAACTAAGATCATGGCATCCAGTCCCATCACTTCATGGCAAATAGATGTGGAGTGGAAACAGTGGCTGACTTTATTTTTGGGGGCTCCAAAATCACTGCAGATGGTGACTGCAGTCATGAAATTAAAAGACACTTACTCCTTGAAAGGAAAGTTATGAGCAACCTACACAGCATATTAAAAAGCAGAGACATTACTTCGTCAACAAAGGTCCATCTAGTGAAGGCTATGGTTTTTACAGTAGTCATGTATGGATGTGAGAGTTGGACTATAAAGAAGGCTGAGGGCCGTAGAATTCATGCTTTTGAACTGTGGTGTTGGAGAAGACTCTTGAGAGTCCCTTGGACTGCAAGGAGATCCAACCAGTCCATTCTGAAGGAGATCAGTCCTGGGTGTTCATTGGAAGGACTGATGCTAAAGCTGAAACTCCAGTACTTTGGCCATCTGATACGAAGAGCTGACTCATTTGAGAAGACCCTGATGCTGGAAAGATTGAGGGCGGGAGGAGAAGGGGACAACAGAGGATGAGATGGTTGGATGGCATCACGACTCAATGGACATGAGCTTGTGTAGGCTGCAGAGTTGGTGATGGAGAGGGAGGCCTGGCATGCTGCAGTTCATGGGGTCGCAAGGAGTCAGAAACGACTGACATGACTGAGTGACTGAACTGAACTGAACAAATAATTAACATCTTTATTCTGGATACAAAGTATTCACTCCATGCTCAAAAATGCATCGACTACATCAAAGTAACAGAACAATACTAATTGGGAATTTCCTGGTGTCCAGTGGTTAAGACCATGCACTTCCAGTGCAGAGGCTGCAGGTTCAGAACTAAGATCCCATATGACGTGTGGTGTGAACAAAAACAATACTGATGAAAAAGGTCTATGAAAAATTAAATCAAAGAAACTCTATATGATGAAATCATCAGGACCATTTAATAGTACTGTTCATGTTACCATCATGGAAAGAAATTGGTATTAATCTACTTGGGATATTATTCTAGTCATGCAATAGACTTGCCATGAAGTAGAAACAATGTAAGAATTTGTTCCCTTTTAAATATTTACCAGAAATGCTTATGTGATTCCAAAAATCTCTCCAATCCTTAATAATCTCAAACTCAAGAAAAATTCTCTCCAACATTACCAAGTCTGTCTGTTTCCTCTTAACTTCAATAGAAAGGGGGGCGTGGAGGGACATTTAGTTATTATCTCAAAAAGAGTTCTTTAAATTCCTGGCAAATACTGGTAAATTGAAATCTGGTTTCTCATATATGGGTTGGCCAAAAGGTTAGTTTGTTTTTTTTTTCTGTAAGATGGCTCTAGCAGTATTCAAAACAATTTTGTTAGAGTATAGTGTGCTGGCTGTCATATCAGTGTACATTTTAAAAAAATAAAAACTGGTGAATTTTTGTGTAGCCATTTTAATAGAAGAAAAACTGAAGATAGAAGAAAAAGCAACATTTCAACATATTATGCTTTATTATTTTAAGAATGGTATTAATAAAAATGCAACTGTGATGCAAAAAAAGATCTGTAGTGTATGAAGAAGGCACTGTGACTGAATGTGTCAAAAGTGGTTTGCAAAGTTTCATGCTAGAGATTTCTTGCTGGACAATGCTCCAAGGATGAGTAACCAATTGAAGTTGATAGAGATCAAATCAAGACATTAATTGAGAACAATCAACGTTATACCATGCGGGAGATAGCCAACATACTCACAATATCCAAATCATGTGCTGAAATCATTTGCACTAGTGTGGTTATGTTCATCACTTTGATGTTTGTGTTCCACATAAGTGAAAAAACATTCTTGACCATATTTCCACATTCGATTCTCCATTTAAATGTAAATATTCTGTTTTTAAAACAAATTGTGACAGGCAATGAAAAGTGCATACTGTATAGAAATGTAGAATGGAAGAGACTGTAAGGCGAGTGAAATGAATCACCACAATCACACCAAAGGTCGGTCTTCATCCAAAGGTGATGTGTATATGGTGGGACTAGAAAGGAGTCCTCTAGCATGCAGTGTCTTCTGGAAAACCAAACAGTTAACTGGAACAAGTAATGCTCCCAATCAGATCAACTGAAGGCAGCAACAAAAAGTGTCCGGAATTAGTTAACATAAAAAGGATAATCCTCCATAAGAGTAATGTAAAAACAGATTTTTCTTTGATGACCAGGGAAAAACTATTATAGCTTGACTGGGAAGTTCTAATTCATCTGCCACGTTCACCAGACATTGCACCTGCAGATTTCCATTTATTTTGGTCTTTACAAAATTCTCTTAATGGAAAAAATTCCAATTCCCCGGAAGACTGTAAAAGGTACCTGGAACAGTTCTTTGCTCAAAAAGATAAAAAATTTTGGGAAGATGAAATTATGAAGTTGCCTGAAAAACAGCAGTAGGTAGTGGAACAAAATGGTAAATATATTTTTCTGTGAAGTTCTTGGGGAAATGAAACATGTGTCCTTTTACTTTAAAACTAAAGCAACTTTGTGGCCAATACAATACTTTATCCTGGTGGCATCATCACCAGTTCTTTAACCCTTTTTGGTATAATATTTCAATTAGTAGGTATTGCATTCTCATAGGCTCTCAGTTCTTGATACTCATTTTTGTTTAGTTTACTATTTTTAAATGTACAGTCCAATGGGTTACAATAAGTTCACAAACTTGTGCAACCATCATCAATAATGAATTCCACAGTTCATCACTCCAAAAAGAACCTCCCCCAAAATGGATAAAGGATTTAAATGGACATTTCTCCAAAGAATATGATATACAATAGCCAATAAGCACCAGAAATAATGCCAGGTCAATATCACCAGCCACCATGAAATGCAAATCATAAACCAAAATGAAATATCACTCTACATTTACTAAGATGGTTTTATTAAAAAGACAGAAAATAACAAGTGTTGGTGAGGATATGTTGAAATTGGAAGCCTTGTGCATTGCTGATGGGCATGTAAAATAGTGTAGTCATTCTGGAAAACAGTATGACAGTTTCTCAAAAAATGTAACCTAGAATTACCATATGACCTAAAAATTTCACTTGTGGGTATATATCCAAAAGAGCAGAAAGAAGGGGCTTCAACAAATATTTGTCCACCCATGCTCATAGCAGAATTATTCACTATGGGTAGAAGGTAGAGGCAACCCAAGTATCTCATCAATGCATGAATGGATAGAACAAAATGTGGTACAAAAAATACAATGGAATATTATTCAGCCTTAATAAAACCATGGAAAAATCATACATATGGCAAATTCAGACATTTTAAAATTTTTAACCTTTTTTTTAAAATTTTTTTTTAATTCATTTTTTAACTAAAGGATAATTGCTTTACAAATTTTGCTATTTTCTGTCAAACATCATCAGATTCTTTTTAGAAAGCCAAAAATATTTTAGAACTCTGAAAATTCACTAAAGTAGGGAGAGATATGCACACAAAAACAAATGTGTACACAAATAAATACGTTGGCTTTCCTAATTTCTTAAATATTCTATGGGTACCCATATGAAGACCACTGTGTTGTATTTAGATTACAGTATATTTCTCATCATGAAAAGATGTTGCATGTAAATAAATACACAGGTAAAGATATTTAATATTCTAATGGATTGTTGCATACCTAGCTGTTTATTATTAATGAAATGCAAAAAACAAAAACAAGACAAAGGAAAACAGTATCAAAACACCTAAGTTCATTAGTAGCCATGACCCATTCCCCTTTCTTACTCAGTCAGGTGTCCCTGACAACCATGAATCTACTTAAAAAAGAATGTTTTTTAAATAGGCTGTAATTTTTAGAGAAGTTTAGGTTTACAACAAAATTGAGAAGAGAGTTTTACATACCTTATGCCCTGACACATTCACAGCCTTCCCCATTACCAACATACCCTACCAGAGTAGTGTATTTATTACAACTGATAAACCTACACTGACATGTCATTATTACTCAAAGGCCGTATTTTATGTTAGGGTTCTCTTGGTGCTATACAGTGTATGGATTTGGACAAATTTATGGCATGTATCCACCAGTACTCTATTACACAGACTAGTTTCAGCCCTACTAACCTTACGTGTTATCTCTGTACATTTGCCTATTTTGGGCACTTCGTATAAATGTAATCACACAGTATGAGGACTTATTGTGTTTGGCTCTTTCATTTGAATAATTTTTTCAAGATTCATCTAATTTTTTTTTTTTTTTTAGCAAGTACTGGTATCTCATTTTGGTTTGGGTTTGCAATTCCCTAATGACTAAAGAAAGTGAAGTGACAAGTGCTTAAAGAAGGCAGAAAGTGAAGAAGAACTAAAGAGCTTCTTGAAGAAAGTAAAAGAGAAGAGTGAAAAAGTTGGCTTAAAAATCAACATTCAGAAAACTAAGATCATGGCATCCAGTCCCGTCACTTCATGGCAAATAGATGTGGAAACAGTGGCTGACTTTATTTTTTGGGGCTCCAAAATCACTGCAGATGGTGATTGCAGTCATGAAATTAAACGACGCTTACTCCTTGGAAGGAAAGTTATGACCTTTGATAGTTTGATAGCATATTTGAAGTTTGATAGCATATTCAAAAGCAGAGACATCACTTTGAGCAGAGACACAGACTTTGAAGTTTGATAGCATATTCAAAAGCAGAGACATCACTTTGTCAACAAAGATCCATCTAGTCAAGGCTATGGTTTTTCCAGTGGTCATGTATGGATGTGAGAGTTGGACTGTGAAGAAAGCTGAGCGCCGAAGAATTGATGCTTTTGAATTGTGGTATTGGAGAAGACTCTTGACAGTCCCTTAGACTGCAAGGAGATCCAACCAGTCCATCCTAACGGAGATCAGTCCTGGGTGTTCATTGGAAGGACTGATGTTGAAGCTGAAACTCCAGTACTTTGGCCACCTGATTTGAAGAGCTGACTCATTTGAGAAGACCCTGATGCTGGGAAAGATTGAGGGCAGGAGGAGAAGGGGACAACAGAGGATGAGATGGTTGGAAGGCATCAGTGTCAATGGACATGAGTTTGGGTGAACTCCAGGAGTTGGTGATGGACAGGAAGGCCTGGAGTGCTGCGGTTCATGGGGTCACTAAGAGTCGGACACAACTAAGTGACTGAACTGAACTGAATGACTAAAGATGTAGAGGAATTTTTCATGTGCTTCCTGATTACACAGTCTTCCCTGATGGCTCAGTAGGTAAAAAATCTGCCTGCTATGCAGGAGATGCAGAGACACTGGTTCAATTCCTGGATCAGGAAGACGCCCTGGAGGTCTTCAGTATACCTTCAGTACCCCTACTCTAGTATTCAAGCACATAAGTATGAACTTTTCCTCATTTTACCATTGGGTTATTTTTCTTTTTGAGCTGTAAGAGGTTTTCACATATTTGAGATAAAGTCTCTTATCAATGTATGATTTGGAAATATTTCTTTCATCCTGTGAGTTGTCTTTTCACTTTATTGATTCTGCTCTTGGAGGCACAAAAGTTTTTAATTATGATGAAGCTCAATTTACCTGCTTTCTTTTTGTTATTTATGTTTTGATGTCATATTTAAGGAATCATTGCCTAACCCAAGATCACAAAATTATTTCTATGTTTTCTGTTAAAAGTTTTATAGTTCTAGCTTTTACACTGAGATCTTTGATGCAAGTGAATTGATTTTTGTATATGATGTGAAGGAATAAGCCAACTTTACACTTTTGCATGTAGATATTCAGCTGACTCAGTTTATTTCTGGACTTTTAATTCTATCCCACTGATGTATATGTCTATTATCATGGCAGTAACTTAGCCTTGATATTCACATAGAATTTTAATTCACTTACTACAAGTGAAACTAATGACATCAAATTAATATACCACTTACTTTTATTGCATCTCAGTATTTTTTAAATCTTATATTTTAGAAAGGTGTGTTATGCATATGCAATTAACTTTTAAAATCTTGTTGCATGATATGTATTTAAGGCAAAAGTGTACTTTAAGATAAAAATAAAATTATTCAGAAAAATTCTTAATTATAGAAATTCAAACACCATGGCAACAGAGGCCTCCATTTTAACCTTGAGCCTTTTAAGTAACACCTTAATGATTAAAGGGATATTTACATCCCACAGTAGTAAATATGTATATTTATATATACATAGTTCGGAGAAGGCAATGGCACCCCACTCCAGTACTCTTGCCTGGAAAATCCCATGGACGGAGGAGCTTGGTAGGCTGCAGTCCAAGACACAACTGAGTGACTTCACTTTCACTTTTCACTTTCATGCATTGGAGAAGGACATGGCAACCCATTCCAGTGTTCTTGCCTGGAGAATCCCAGGCATGGGGGAGCCTGTTGGGCTGCCGTCTATGGGGTTGCACAGAGTAGGACACGACTGAAGCGACTTAGCAGCAGCAGCATATACATAGTTATTATCTATTGACTAGTTTTTTCCTTCTCTCCCTCTCCCTCCCAATCAAGCACATATGAAATTTTAAAATTCACATGTAATCACAACATTTTAGAACCAGAAAAATTCTTGGAAATCATTTCCTATTTTTTATAGATGAACCAAACCCAGGGTAGTTAAATGAACTGCCCAAACTCATACAGGGAGAGAGCAAAATATCAGATATTAGAGTCTAGGTTTCCAAATTTCTTTTCAACCACTGAATGCTAATTCATGTAAATATTTGCTCATTCAACAATCATTAAAAGGCGCTAGGCACTAGGCTTAGTGCTGTAAATATGAAGATTGAATGACTGAGATCCTGCCCTCAAGGAGCCTACCATGAAAAGGAAAACAAACACAAGGCAAATAGAAGGACAGAAATGCTACAACAGAAGCGTCTAACAAGTGCAATGAGACACAGGGACTTTATGCATATTTTAAGGTTCATTTTATATTTTCACTAGAAAAACAGAGCTTCTGCAGTCTTACACTGAAAAAGCCAAACAAACGAAAAAGAAATACCAGGCCACTCAGGCCTAGATGATCATATAGCTTTCTAGTGGCAGGGGGTTTAGACCTCAGATTCACTAATATCATAATGCAATAATCTTTCCACTATCACAATTAATTGCCAATTGAGAAGTACTGTTAGATTAAAACCTATAACACTGAATCTTGGATAGACATTCACTGTACTTAACATTAGGCTTATCTCTATCAGAGAACAAAAAGAGAATTACATAAATGGATATAGAGTCATGCTTTCGAAGTGGGACATATTCAAGAGGTACAGTAGGTATGTAAAAATTCTAGACTTGTTTAGCTTTAAAATCTACAAAATGGAAGTTTCAGTCTCTTTCATAATATGGTTTTTCTCCTTCAACTACGTGGCTTTATTTATTTTTTTTAACTCTCTGCTCACAAAGCAAGGAGAATTTTATCGGTATCATTAAATATCCTCCTTATGGACAACCTGAAAGCAATTCAGCTTATTTCAGTCAAACATGAAGTCATGGTTCCCTAATCTCTAACAATGAAAGAGAAATTACATTTATAAGATAGTTTTATTTAGAACACTTTTTTGTCTTCTCACTCAATAGTTTAATCTTGGACTTCCTATGATATATAATTTATGCTATCCTCCCAAAAAACATAAATAAAAGTCTGTACTTTCTCAAATGGAGGTTCTTTAATCCTAAATATCCCCTCACAGATATAAGCCTAGTATTTGTTTTGGAGCCAGAAAATAATGCTCTCTTGGATGCCTACAATCATTTCTAGTCATTCCTAGCTAAAAGTTTAACTAGGAAGTTCCTCTCTCACCTTCTTCTGAAATTGGTGCAATCATTTATTTCTTCACTGTTTTCCCCCACCTAATGTCTCTAAATCAAACAGAACAAACATCAGGTTTTTATACTAATACTTTTAATTATTTCTAATTTGTGGGCATCTGAATTTTGTAGCATAAATTTTTAGTAAATTATTCCATAATCAATGTGTGGAATAGCTGTGGCTAAAAAGAAAAAGACTTCTGTCTTGTGTTCAGCCACATGGATTCCATACCTCTAGACACCGAAGACTAAAACTCTGCTGGCATTTTAAAAATTTTGTACTCTGTATGCAAATCTAACTGGTTTTCCACTGTCACTTATAAGTCTTTCCCAGCATTATTCTTTTCCAAAGTACCTTCTTTCCTCTTGTTTCCTTCATCCTTTTCCATCAAGTGTCCATGTTCAATATTATTTCTCCCCCTGCTCTCCCTCCACCCCTATGTATTAGCTGTAAAATAGATGTAAAGCTTGGTGTAAGTCCAAAAATTTTATGATCAAAATACATACTTAGCAAATTGTTTGGCTAAATCTTTCATGTATGATGAAAGATTATTACCACAATTCATTAGCAAATTATAGACTTTGAAATGTAGGCAGACAAATATTTGGCCCTGTATCAATCAATTTGGACCAGCTGGGTAGAAATTCACACAATCCCAGGAAACCCGGGAAGTGAGGTGCTCTTTCATTTTTCATTCACTTGAAACATTAAAGAAAAATTATCATTCTATAAAAATGTCCACTTCTCAAGATTTTAGCAGAGCTATTTTAGATTGAGTTTTATTTTCAGTCAATTACTACTTTAGTGGCCAATAAACTGATCATTTTCCTTGCAACGACTGCAGAATAGTGCCTAATGCATATACGGGCATCTTGACTATTTATATTTCAGTTTAAAAGCTAAATATTTAATAATGATTCTATTGCCCTAAAAAGCAGATGGGGGGAGAAGCTATGGGGACTCTACATATACTAAACCAGCCTGGAAACTAATTTTGCAGTTATTCATGATAAATAATATCATTAACATTCTTCCTCTGAGCCTCTCTTGCCTAGTGAGGTGACCCTTGTACAAAGATTCTGATTGATCCTGTGTGTCTGTTTTATGGGGACAGCTGCACTTTAGGAGCAACTTAAAACAAATTTCATCTAAGGGGCATCTAATCCAGTCCTTGGTACAAGACACATGGAAAAGTCAGTGTCAAAATTAAACAATGCCGGCTTTGCAATGAGCAGATGCTTTTGCCTTGCAGCTGTAAAAACCTTAAAACAATCCAGTACTCTACTGTCTGGTCACGCAATGACCACAAAGCAAGGAATACATTTTGTCATTTACAGAAAATGTTTGCTATGAGCTTTTAAAGTCTTTTTCTTCTAAAAAAATGTTTAAGAAAATAATAATAGGAATATATTGAGGGTAATATAAGTTAACAGAGCCCTAGACTGAGCAACAAAATTTTTTAAAGTATATTTGCCAAAACAGATACGTTTGAAAAAGGATAACTACTTGGCTAAATAGTATTAGACCACACACAAGACACATTAGACAAAAGAAAAATTACCACACGCAGACATTTTAAGAGGTTATAGACAAATAACGTTTGGTATATAGATAAACATGTAAATATTTCCTGTATGCAGACCTTATTTTTATACACCTAGTCTTAGTCTAGCTTATGTATAAGCACTTTATGTTCATTTACCTACCCACCCTTTGATTTACTTCTTTGTTTTTGTTTATGGTTTTGCTGGGGGGAGAGTGGGGAGAGGGGGAAAATATAATTCTCTTTTATATTTTTATAATTATATAAAAGGAGGCTACATAATTCTCTTTAATATTTTTATATCTATATAAAGGAAGCTATATAATTCTTATTTTATGGCTAGAGGATAGTATAATGTTAAAACACATCTCAGCTTAAGTAATGTGGTATTTACCAAGGTATATAAACCACAGTATTTTCCAACCTTTACCCACAGAAGAGAATCTTGTCTCTGACATTCAGGAATCTAGGGGTTAATATTTTAATACTGAAATAAACTCTTCTTCATGAGAAGAAAAGCTCCAACTACTGTGTGTGTGAAACCAAAGATTAAGCCCCACCTAAACAAATGACTGTATGGTCATGATCAATCCACTTCTGCTAAATGAGGGTCTGGCTTTAAACATAGCTTTTTATGGTACCTATAAGAAAGAGAATCTAGTAGTCTTACCTTTATTTTAAATAGTCTACTGCAAAAAAATTTTTTCAGTAAGTTCCCCTAATCATTCAGATTTTTTCTTGAAATCTCTTTTCCCCCAACAATATCAATTCATTAACACCTCACTACTTATAAATTTCATTGGATATTTTGTTAGTTGAAAGTCTGGGGATTCCCCTTATATTCCTCTCCAGCCTACAATCTATATTTGAATGAACAAGTCCCAAAGTAATGATTGCATTAATAGGAAATTAATTTAATTTAAATATCAAGCAGCATGCTATCCTCTTCATTAAAGATCTTGGAAAAGTAAAATTTTAAATGTTTTTGTGGTTGTCTTTATGTTTCTATATTTTATTTTCTAAGAATATAACTAAAACATATTGACATATAAAGCATATTGGTGCATCATGCCAAAATGTAAACTCTAGACATTTGTTTTTTTGTAAAATGTTTATAATTATCACGTAAGTCATATACTATTGGTATGATTCTGTTGTTCTTTGCTAATGGCTATATTTAAAATAAACTTGATTACAGTGTAATATGTGCCATTAAACAAAAGTAAACCATGGAACAAAAATATATCATAAGAGAATTATGCCTGAAATATAAAAATGCACAAAATAATTTGCATGTGATCCTTTGTACTTTAATCCATACACCTTAGAATAAGAATTAATGTTTTACACTGTCAGTATTCCAAGTTACAATTGTACACAAACAGCTTTAAGAATAAAAAATAACTATAAATTTGCACAAACTAGGTTTGCTTATACTTATACTTTCTTTTTTATTTTATAATAATTTTGGTTACTAATCAGAATTATGCTAAGCAGAGCTGTGCAAAAACAATTTATTTGGAAGTTCATTTGGACTTAAGGTTATTAATTACACAAGCCCAATTTTACATTTAATGGACTTTAATACATTATATATTTTTACGGTACCATGTGGAGATTTGGAAAAATGGTTGGCTCAAATAAGTGATTCTCTTTTAAGTGCATTTTATCCCTTTCGGTTTACTCAGTAACAGCGATATATTTTTAAAGTATATATTTTACTCAAAAAATTCATAAGTAAGTCACAAACCAAAAGCTAACAGATGTGTGACTTCTAATTAGTTATAATAATCTCTGCTTCAATGCCATTAGAATGAGCCTTTCTTTTCTTTTGAAAACTAAAAAAGCTTTCCTTTGAATTTTAAACTGTCAGGGTGCTTCAAAGTCAATGTACAAAATCTGCTTTGATTAAAATTTTAGACATCTACAGTGATAACTTTATGAAAGGAAAATATTAAATTATAATTATCCTAAACAGACACAGTCTTGTGAAACTAACCCTACATTCATGTTAAAACACAAAGAGTTGAATATAATGAATTTGATTCATCCTCGAACACAAAGCTTCACCACAGTAAACTCAGTCAACTGTTGCTCTTGCGCCTATATTCATGGTGCTTAAATAGCGCACTTTAAAACAAAAAAAACTCCAATTGGCTTTTCAGACATCCACCCTCCCCAAAAATAACGCACTTGAAAAACTCAAATGATATGAAAGGCTTCAAGGCCTCTTTTCTCCCTTTCATACCCTCTTTTTTTTTTATTTCTGTTTGCAGTAATCTGCCTTTCTCTTTCTCTTTCTCATTGCTACAGAGCAAGCGAGGAGGCTCAGAGCTTTGAAAAGGGGGCTCAGTGTGTAATGGGTCTACTAGAATTAATTTACTTGCACCAAATCCATTGAGCACAGAGGGATTTTTCCCCCCTCTCTCTCTCCCTCTCTCCTCAAATCATTTGGAGTCGAACGCAGCCCCCCAGCCTTTGTAATTCTAGTAAAGCACTTAAAGTGCACAGTAGGTGTTCATGAGGACCATCTGGTCAAAAGCAAAACAAGCTGCTGATTTTGCCTTTGAATAGAATGAAGCAAGTGTGAATTAGTCTCTTCAATTAGCACTATTACAACCTGTCAAGTGCATATTGTAAAACAGGATTATTACAGTATTGGTCACCAGTGCAATTATTTACTCTCTGCCTTTTCTTGCATATAAAAATGTCTTATGTTTATTAGTTTCTGATAACTGAACATAATATCTCTTACCCCAGGCATTTAAAACCTACCAACACACATATCACAGATTATGAAATACAGTCGGCTAAGAAGTTGCTCAGATACACATACCTTAAGTAACAAAGGTCTAAACCACTGTCAACTTTTTAACAAAATTTCATTGTTTCTATCTTCTTGAAATGTAGGAGAAGAAATACTTACATGGGCTAAAAAAAAAAAAAAAAAGCCCAATAGAGATTATTTTAAAATACTTTCAGAGGGAGAGAAAGACTTGTCAGTTCCAATGGCTGCATTGTAAATATTAAATGTATTTCCTAAGGAGATAATTTATTAAGCATCACAGAAAACCCCAATATTTATAAACTGATCATTACTGATTTGTTCATTCGAAATAGCATAACTTCAACACATCTCTGTTATAAAGTGCAACTTGAAACCTATACATGCATATTTAAAAGAAACTCATAATCTCCTTTACTGAAAGCTGAAGAAAGGCTTGAATTCACTGCCCAGTTGCTTAAGAAATTATCTTTTATTCTTGCTTAGATATCATTTGTGATTTCAAATTAAAAAAAATCAGACTATGATACATGCTAATTAAAATGGGTTCATTCTAATTGAGCTTATATGTCATTTATCTTGCAATAAAAATAAACCACTTAAACTTTTAATTAAATAAGCACACAATTTAATTTATCCTATTGCATATGAACATTCTCATCTCCCTACTCTTCAGTTCTGTGCCAGCAGCCCCTACACTCTCCATACTGGAAAACAAACAAACCAACAAATAAACAAACTATATCTAAAACATATATAGAAAGGGCATGTTAGTTAAGAAGTTACAGTCAATAAACTACTAGAAAATTGCTCCTTAGTATAATCTGTAAAAGACTACATATTTAATTACTGGTACTAACCTCTAGCACTAAAAGAGAATAGTTTGAAATATATGTTAGTCAAGCAAGTTGAGAAAGTAGGAAAAGAAAATTGCACACAAAACCCTAACAGGAATTTCAATTTGCAGAATCAGAATTAGCCTCATGAGTTCACAGTTATTTAGCCGACATTATTTTCAAGGACCGGTATGATTTATTTAATTTACTTCTTACTTGCTAATTCAAATTTGTAGCTTCCTACTTAACAATCACTAGTATTAGTAATAAAATGTTCTACTATTTCATGCAAGATGTATCTTTATAGGTTGTCAATTTTTCCCTTTAATTCCCATTAAGAAATAAATCAACATTAACAAGAACAGTGAGAATTTTAGGATAAAGGGAAACTCAGAAAAGAATTTAAATAATTCCAATAGCTATTCATCATGCTTTCTGCTGTATGAGACAAGGAATACTCCATGATTCAGAACCAAAATTACTTAGTTTCTTTAATCCTTATTATTCTGGGTCATGTGTATATTCCTTAAATTTGTATGATATCTACAAAGCAAAGTGGATATTTTGTCTAACAGGAGCTTCTGCAATAGCAAGATGGACAACAAAGAATTATTTTCCAAGAAAAGTTGGCTTGATTTCAGGGACTTTATATCCTTTACCACACCTGGGATTAGGATTTGCAGTAGGCAAATCAATCTTTTCTTCCCCTTAATTTAACCAATCCCAAGTGCTTTTGTAACCACAGATCTTTAATAGTATTTGAAGACAGAATTACTTAGATCTATACAATTAACTGTTTAAAAAATCTAAATTCTCAGGGTAGAAAATTCATTAAATTAAGGTAAGCTTGTTTAAATTTTCAAGGAAAGTCACTACAGTGTGCCAGCCAGCTAATTGAGGACCTCAAAAGTAGAAATATCATGAAATTATCGTTACATTATTTGATAATTTTTATAAACTATCTTGTCATAATGGAAAAGGATAATGGATTTTTTATTCTTATGACTACTTGCAACCCTCCATTTTGACCTTTTTATACTAATATTGCCTTTTCCTCAAGTAGGAGGATAATGTAAGTGGAAGGATTTGTAAAGAGCTTAAAAAAATAACCTCAATATCTAACTAGCTTAAATTAAAGTCTAGAGCACCCAAAGGACATAAGTCATGCATTGTAAGGCAAGAGACCAGAGAGCCAGAATGAACAAACACTTGTACAACTATCAGTTTATCACCACTAACTTGCATGAACATACGGTCAGTGAAGAGTTATTTAAAATTCAAACTGCATCTAAGTTCTATTTTCCAAGTCAGTATTTTTTAAAATGTATTTTGTTAATTAAAAGTTGAAATTATAGTGCCTTTTTCGATCCTATTTCATTGAAAAGAACTTTCCCTTTAGGGTGTAAATATTATAAGAGTTTTCTTTTTAAAATACAAGACTTTCAAAATACCCCCAAAATGACATTTTTCCCATCTAAAACAAAAATAATATACTACTAAGTGAAAAATAAAATCAAGTTTAAAAAAATTTCTTCTTTTATCTCATATGTTGCTTAGAATTCTTCTTGAACCTTTTAAACAATACTGAAAAGAGATTTCTGAAACTGGTGACAAAAATTAATTTACAAGTTAGAATATATGGTATCATTAAGCTTCCACAGTAATAGCAAAATTTCTAGCATTTATAAAGTAACACTGTAAAATCATTTCAAGATTATATTTTTGTTGTGTTGCAACGTGACTTTCCATCAGGTTACTACAAAAAAATACATGTATTTAAGTGTCACTGTGGGTTGCAAGGCGTAGCATAAGAGCATTTTGTCCTCCTGAATCCCCTTCCAGGTATTCCAGAAGTTGAAGAAGAAAGGTCTTAGGGTTAGGACTACAGAGTAGGACCCAAGGCCTAAAGAATATAATCCACATTCCTTTTCTAACCTGTACAGAATAAAAGAGCCTATGTGTACCTGTCTGCCCACAGATACTAGAAATGAAAATATTTATTTTTTTCCTGGCAACTAGTATTTCAAAATATTATTTTAGGTCAACTTTTAAAAAAGGAAAAAAAAAAAGAGAGAGAGAGAGAAAAGGAAAAAAAAAAAACCAAACTCTTGTTAAGAAATACATTTAAGAACACCCATCTGCAAAAATACTTTTGAGACATTTTTCATTTAGAAAATGATGTAAAAAGATTTACTGTTTTCAAGTCCTTGAAGCTTAAAATATATTTGATAATCTAAATAGCAGGCTACAGAGAACAGTTTCAGCCAACTGTGGCGTACAATGGCACATTTACAGAATTTTAAATATTTCTTTTAATAATTGATGTAGTCATTTTGAATCATTCTGCATAGGATATCAGGTGTGAGCAGATTGCATTAACGCTGCTTAAACATTTCAACTTGTCAGTATGGCCAACTCGATTTCGGAAATATTTGCAGTATTTTCCCATCGAAACAGTAATAAAGGCAAAATAAATATATGCCACTACTTTATAATCACCGAACATTAATGAATATTTTATGTCTTTTTAAATCTCCCTGTTTAATTTAAAAGGGTGAAATTAAGTCTCCTCCCTGCAATGTGCCAATTATCTGTAAATCAAACAATAACTTGGCCATTATGCTCCTTTTTGTTAATATAAGAGAAGCTAATTTGAAAACACTGAATGGCATTTTTAGACTATCAGTTTAATAGTCCTCTCTGCCCTCTTGTGGGAGAAAGTTGAAACACACTCAAACTATAAAAACTGGGAATGTTAAAACAAAAATACAAAAAACGGTAAAATTTTGGCTATAAAAATCTCAATCAAAAAGAAAAATAGGGCAGTCTATATTTATCCTTCATGCATTCTACTAGTCTTCAACTTAAAAAAGTAAATCAATAACAGTGAAATTTATCTCTCATTATCTGTGCTTTTCTTCATTAAATTGAGGTTATTTATTATGAAACTAGATTTCTTATTTAATTTTATTCATATAATTTAAATTTCATAATCATGAGGTTCCAAGAATAACTTTCCAATAGGGCCAGAGTTATTATTTTTATTTTATTATTTTTAACATAAAAACAACAATGATTCTTCAAGGAATTAAAATCTTAAATTCAGAGAACAGAATATCCATTTTAGAGATTTTAAATGAAATGGCAGTCACTATATTTAAAATCTTAGAAAAAAATCAAATAATTTAAACCTAAAATTCAAATTAAGGGCCAAAAAAATTTTTTTTAAATCTTAGTTACTAGTCAATAAACTATTCAAGTGATAAACAGAGAAAATAAACTTCATGTAATGAGTTCTTTATTGCCAAACTCAGCAGTTGAAATTTATTGATAAAATGAAAAAAGAAAACCATTAACTGTCCAGCCATTTCAGAAACAATTCATATACTTCTGAAGTATGATTAGGATGGAAACTTGTTCTTTCAATATGACATTAATAATTAGTTTAAGCAATGTAGTCCAAAAAAATTTATGAAATAATCCAAGATTAAACATGATTAATAAAAACATGATTAGACACATGACTGCTGTCTTTATATCTTACAAGAGGTAATGTGACATAATCATTTCACTGTTTCTAAACACAAGTCTCATCATAGCCTTATACATATCTGCCCCGCCCCATCCAAGAAGATAAATTACTAGCTTTTAGGTGGGTGGGGCCACAGACAAGAAGTTACCTCTTCTCTCTTGGGGAAGGTTCTTTTTTGAAACAGTGGCCCTGGTTGGCTCCATTGAAGAAAATATTGACACTATAAATAGATTCTTATTAGATACTCTGGGCGAAATGACTGGGTTCCTACAGCATCTCTAGAACACTGCCCACGGCTGGAATTCAGCTGCTTAAGAAAAGCCTCTTCAATTCCTTTTGGAAGCAGGCAGGATACACATTATAAATAATACATTTGAGAGCAACCGTTCAAATAAAATATAAGCATGTCTGAAAATGCATGCTATCAATAATTTCCAAATTAGTATTCTGAATAATTACTATAACACTGTGACATATATAACAATGGGTTATTTTTAAGAAAGGTTTTAAAAGTTGACTGTATTAAGAATTATCAAGAGCTTTCATTTACAACATCTATCTTTCTAGGTCAAGTAATATATCTACAATAATCATTGATGCTCCAGTTAATTAAAATTAAGAAGCCAATAATGAAACATAAAGAGAGTTTCCAACCAGAACAGATAAGCCCGCTTTAACAGGGTCAACATTAGCTATAATGAGCTACCTTTATTCCTTAACTGTGAGACATAACTCACCTCTTGAATGGTACTGCTTCCTGAGAAGTTCAGGTTGTACTCCCGCTGGACTTCTCGGTGGGTGATGATCAGCATGAAGTTTTGATTTAATGACTCCTGCAGGGCACTGAAAGGGTTGAAAGAAAAACAAGGAACTCTGAGATGAACAAGTTCTAGCTTGCTTTACAGTCAGCTGCAAAAACCCCAGGAGTACCATAACCTCCACACAGGCATGTCCGGGCCCAATGTTATCGTCTTTTCAGCTCCTAAAGGCAAGAGAGCATGCTGAGAACAACCAAGGGGAGCTAACTTGTTAACTCCTTCTCTACCAAGGTGTTTTTAAACTTCAATTATAAATATATTGCATACATAAGAATTTCTACAAGTTATATGCTATTGCCTACCTATGTATTTTCACCAAGAGAAGCAAATTTGTCAACTATATTAAATTCCAAATATGCTACTAAAATGTACACTCAAAGACTCTGGTTTCCAAGTGAAATAGCAGTTCTAGAAGAACAGAAATTTGAAACTATACTCATGAGTATTGTATAGGAACAGAAATACAGCTTCAGTAAAAATTGAGAAACCATTGAAATCTACAGAACTTTAACTGCTATACCATAATTCCCTCAAAATAACACACTTTCACTTAGGACTCAGAAAAACCCAGTATTTAGAAATTGGAGAATTCAGAGCAACATTAAACTCTGTGCCAAAGTTTCAAATAGTAAGAAATGTGCCAGAATCACGAATAATAAATACATTTAGCCACATAAATTAAGAAACATAAGCCATGGTTCGATTTGTTTATGATAATATTAAAAAGCACTAACAGCAATAAAAATTTTTAAATGTCACCATTACATATGAACAATCTGTATTGCTAGTCTCAAGTGTAATTATGCCATACTTATGGAATAAAAAATAATATACAATTCTGGCCTTCATCACTCCTTCTTTGCCAATATGTAACTATGGGATAGATATACGTACAAAGTAAGATTAGAATTAGGCAGTTATCTGTACCTTGGTGTCTCCCATAGGGTCCACAGGTTAATTACATATTCAAAATATCTAGGAAACACCAATATGCAGCATGAAATATTATTAATCAAAGTCAAAGAAAACAATACAGTTTCTTTGGGCATGGCTCTGTCACTGTAGCCTTACCACTTAAGCGTAATGTCTGGCACACTTCAGATAAATATTTGTTTAATAATGAATAAATTATAAATTCACAAGACAAGAGCAATGTTATCTTCTGGTAAACTATATGGGAATCAAGATTCTGATTTTTATTCATTTATTTATCAATATTAACTATGCCTTGCATTATTCCAGATGCTAAGGAAACCAACCCAAATAATATACAGCTCCTGTTCATGAAAACCTTCACAATCTAATGAGGGCAGACAGATACATAAACAGCTGTAGTATAACGTAATAAGTAAAACTGAGAAATTGAAAAAAGTACAATGAAAACTGAGAAGGAAGTGCTTAATTGTGCCTTAGTGAAAGGGTGAAAGGGCTAAGGAAAAGCTTCAGAGGAGAAGAAAAATATAAACAGAAACTTAAAGGACCTTAGAGTTTATTAATGAAAAGGGATGAAATTTTAGGTTTGGGGAAGAGAGATGGGTAGCACTTCTTAGACAATGAAATAACACATGGAAGAACACAGCATGTTCATTCATTCAGTCAACATGTATTTATTGAGCACCTACCTACATTTATGACACCATTCTAAGAGCTAGGCATATGAACAAAAAAAACCATGGTCCCTGCTTTCATAAAACTTATATTCTAATAAAGGAAACAATACTCAAGTAAATGAATAAGTAACTTTAGAAAATGCTAAGTGTTGTGAAGAAAATAAACAGGATTGTAAAAAGTAGCAGAGGGGCAGGGGGAAGGGAATTATTTTCAATAGAATAGCTGGGGAAGACATCTCTGAGGAAGTGACATTTAAGTTGAGGCTGGTATAAGAAAGAGATAGCAGGAGTCTGATCATGTAGGTCCTTACAGACCACAGTAAAGAACTTGGTATTTATAGTAATTGCAAAGGAAAGCCATTGGAGAGTTTTACATTGGGAAATGGTTAAGATCTGATTTACACTTACATTTATACATCATCATTCTGGTTGCCCTGGCTACAGTGTGGAAAGAGTCAAGGCACGGCTGGTCTCAGCAAGAAATGATGGTGGCTTATGCTAATGAGGGTAGTAGAGGCACAGATAGTGAAGATTTGTTAGGTTCAACTGTATTTGAAAGGAAGAAACCAGACAACTTACTAATGAAATATAAGAGAAAAACGTTAACTCCAAGGCTATCTAAACAAATGGAAAGATGGAACTGCATTTAACAAAGAATCAGGTTAAGAACAGGCTGGGTGGAAAAACTAAGAGTGAAATTTTGTATATATTAAAGTTTCAGGTACCTACTACAGATCCAAAAACAGTGATGTACAGTTGTGTATAAGAATTGACTGTCAAATAAGCCAGCTTAGAGCAGGAATGAAGACTGCCAGGAGAAATATCAATAACCTCAGATATGCATATGACACCACCCTTATGGCAGAAAGTGAAGAAGAACTTAAGAGCCTCTTGATGGAAGTGAAAGAGGAGAGTGAAAAAGTCGGCTTAAAACTCAACATTCAGAAAACTAAGATCATGGCATCTGGTCCCATCACTTCATGGCAAGTAGTTGGGGAAACAGTGGAAAAAGTGACAGACTATTTTTGGGGGCTCCAAAATCACTGCAGATGGTGACTGCAGCCATGAAATTAAAAGACGCTTGCTCTTTGAAAGAAAGCTATGACCAACCTAGACAGCATATTACAAAGCAGAGACATTACTATGCAAACAAAGGTCCGTTTAGTCAAGGCTATGGTTTTTCCAGTAGTCATGTATGGATGTGACAGTTGGACTATAAAGAAAGCTGAACGCCCAAGAACTGATGCTTTTGAACTGCGGTGTTGGAGAAGACTCTTCAGAGTCCCTTGGACTGCAAGGAGATCTAACCAGTCCATCCTAAAGGAGATCAGTCCTGAATATTCATTGGAAGGACTGATGTTGAAGCTGAAACTCCAATACTTTGGCCACCTGATGGGAAGAACTGACTCATTTGAAAAGACCCTGATGCTGGGAAAGATTGAAGCCAGGAGGAGAAGGGGACGACAGAGGACGAGGTGGTTGGATGGCATCATGGACTCAATGGGCATGAGTCTGAGTAAATTCCGGGAGTTGGTGATGGACAGGGAGGCCATTCCAAGGGATTGCAAAGAATTGGACACAACTGAGCGACTGAACTGAACTGAGAGCAGGAGAGTTGACAGCACATAAAACAGCATCCCCCTATCCTCAGTTTCCATTTCTGCAATTCCAGTTATCTGCAGTTAACCAAGGTCCAAAAATATTAAATGGAAAAATTCCCAAAATAAACAATTTCTAAGTTTTAAATTGCAGGCTGTTCTGAATAGCATGATGAAATCTCATGCTTTCCTGCTCCATCCCACTTGGGTCATGAATCATCCCTATGTCCAGAAGTCATTCAGCAGTTATCTTGTTTATGAGGTCAACTATCACAGCGCTTACATGCAAGCAATCCTAATTTTACTTAATAATAGCCACAAAGCACAAGAATAGTGATATTGGGAATTTGGATAGGACAAAGAGGAGCCATAAAGTGCTTCCTTGATGTGAACAGGTAAAAGTTAAAAAAAATAAAAATGTATACTGAGTTTGCTAAACTCAACAGTAAGAATGAATCTTCTATCCATGAAATTGTGATGAAGGAAAAAGAAATCGTACTAGTCGCAGTCTCACCTCTACTTCCAAAAGTTATGGCTACAGTGCATGAAAGCGCTTAAGAAAAGGCATTGTATTTACACAATAAGATATTTTGAGAGAAAGTCCACATTCTTGTAATTTTTAATACAGTATATATTGTTATAATGTGTCTATCAACATTTATTGATGTTTATCTTTTACCTAATTTAATACTGTGCCTAATTAATAAACTTTATTATAGGTACAGGCATACCTCATTATATTGCACTTGGCTTTATTTTTTATATTTTTATATTTTGCTTTACCATGTGTTTTTTTTACAAATCGAAGGGTTGTGGAAACCCTGTACTAAGCAAGACTACTGGCATCATCATTCCAACAGCATTCTTTTTAAATTAAGGTATATACATTGTTTTTTTAGACAGAACTCTATTATACACTTAACAGACTACAGTATGGCATAAACATAAGTTTACATGCATAGGGAAACCAAAAAATTCATTTGATTTGCTTCATTAGTGGCTCACATGGTACAGAATCTGCCTGCAATGTGGGAGACCCAGATTCAATCCCTGGGTCAGAAGATCCTGTGGACAAGGAAATGGCAATCCAATCCGGTATTCTTGCCTGGAGAATTTCATGGACAGAGGAGCCTGGAGGGCTAGAGTCCATGGGGTCGCAAAGAGTCAGACACAACTGAGTGACTAACACTTTCACTTTTATTTCATTATGATATTTGCTTTATCGCGGTGGTCTGGAATTGACTTTAAAATATTTCTGGGGTGTGTGCCTGTATAAGGAAAAACACAGTATGTGTAGAATTTTGTACTCTTTGTAGTTTCAGGCCCACCATGGATGGCAGGACTACTATAGATAGTATTTCCCTTATGATTATACAGTGGAAGTGAGAAATAGATTTAAGGGCCTAGATCTGATAGATAGAGTGCCTGATGAACTATGGAATGAGGTTAGTGACATTGTACAGGAGACAGGGATCAAGACCATCCCCATGGAAAAGAAATGCAAAAAAGCAAAATGGCTGTCTGGGGAGGCCTTATAAATAGCTGTGAAAAGAAGAGAAGCGAAAAGCAAAGGAGAAAAGGAAAGATATAAGCATCTGAATGCAGAGTTCCAAAGAATAGCAAAAAGAGATAAGAAAGCCTTCTTCAGTGATCAATGCAAAGAAATAGAGGAAAACAACAGAATGGGAAAGACTAGAGATCTCTTCAAGAAAATCAGAGATACCAAGGGAACATTTCATGCAAAGATGGGCTCGATAAAGGACAGAAATGGTATGGACCTAACAGAAGCAGAAGATATTAAGAAGAGATGGCAAGAATACACAGAACAACTGTACAAAAAAGATCTTCATGACCAAGATAATCACAATGGTGTGATCACTCACCTACAGCCAGACATCCCGGAATGTGAAGTCAAGTGGGCCTTAGAAAGCATCACTACGAACAAAGCTACTGGAGGTGATGGAATTCCAGTTGAGCTCTTTCAAATCCTGAAAGATGATGCTGTGAAAGTGCTGCACTCAATATGACAGCAAACTTGGAAAACTCAGCAGTGGCCACAGGACTGGAAAAGGTCAGTTTTCATTCCAATCCCAAAGAAAGGCAATGCCAAAGAATGCTCAAACTACAGCACAATTGCACTCATCTCACATGCTAGTAAAGTAATGCTCAAAATTCTCCAAGCCAGGCTTCAGCAATACGTGAACCGTGAACTTCCTGATGTTCAAGCTGGTTTTAGGAAAGGCAGCGGAACCAGAGATCAAATTGCCAACATCCGCTGGATCATCGAAAAAGCAAGAGAGTTTCAGAAAAACATCTATTTCTGCTTTATTGACTATGCCAAAGCCTTTGACTGTGTGGATCACAATAAACTGTGGGAAATTCTGAAAAAGATGGGAATACCAGACCACCTGACCTGCCTCGTGAGAAATCTGTATGCAAGTCAGAAAGCAACAGTTAGAACTGGACATGGAACAACAGACTGGTTCCAAATAGGAAAAGGAGTACGTCAAGGCTGTATATTGTCACCCTGCTTATTTAACTTCTATGCAGAGTACATCATGAGAAATGCTGGACTCGAAGAAGCACAAGCTGGAATCAAGATTGCCGGGAGAAATATCAATCACCTCAGATATGCAGAAGTGAAGAGGAACTAAAAAGCTTCTTGATGAAAGTGAAAGAGGAGAGTGAAAAAGTTGGCTTAAAGCTCAATATTCAGAAAACTAAGATCATGGCATCCGGTCCCATCACTTCACGGGAAGTAGATGGGGAAACAGTGGAAACAGTGTTAGACTTTATTTTTCTGGGCTCCAAAATCACTGCAGATGGTGACTTCAGCCATGAAGTTAAAAGACGCTTACTCCTTGGAAGGAAAGTTATGACCAACCTAGATAGCATATTCAAAAGCAGAGACATTACTTTGCCAACAAAAGTCTGTCTAGTTAAGGCTATGGTTTTTCCAGTGGTCATGTATGGATGTGAGAGTTGGACTGTGAAGAAGGCTGAGTGCCGAAGAATTGATGCTTTTGAACTGTGGTGTTGGAGAAGACTCTTGAGAGTCCCTTGGACTGCAAGGAGATCCAACCAGTCCCTTCTGAAGGAGATCTGCCCTGGGATTTCTTTGGAAGGAATGATGCTAAAGCTGAAACTCCAGTACTTTGGCCACCTCATGTGAAGAGTTGACTCATTGGAAAAGACTGATGCTGGGAGGGATTGGGGGCAGGAGGAGAAGGGGACGACAGAGGATGAGATGGCTGGATGGCATCACTGACTCGATGGACGTGAGTCTGAGTGAACTCCGGGAGTTGGTGATGGACAGGGAGGCTTCGTGTCCTGGCGTGCTGCGATCCATGGGGTCGCAAAGAGTTGGACACAACTGAGCAACTAAACTGAGGCCCCCCCTCCAAAAAAAATTACCTAGGGAACCAGAGAAAGAGAAGAAAGGCCAAGATGGAGCCCTGTGGCATTCCAATAATTTGAAATCAAACAGGGAGAAATAAATGAAAAGGAGATTGATAAATGGCCAATGAGATAACAGAAAAACCAAGGTAGCCAAAAGACGTAACCGTTTCAATTAGGAGGGCATAAGCAATTATGTCAAACGATACTTGAGTTTTACATGCACTAAGGCCAGAAAAAGTGATCATGCTCAGGAAATTGCGGAAAGCTCAGTGTAATCACCATAAAGGGTATATGAGAGGACTATGGTGAGGCGCAAATAGTAGGCTAGGTCAATGCTGGAATGCATAGCCATTCTCTTCTCCAGGGGATCTTCCCAAGCCAGGGATTGAACCCAGGTCTCCCACATTGCAGGATTCTTTATCCTCTGAGCCACCAGGGAAGCCCCTCAATATACATACATATGTCAAATGAATCTGGAGCCGGAAGTGGCAAGACTGGAAAGCCTACTTGGGGTTTCAAGGTCTTGCATGGGTAAACCTATTTCACAAGTATTCTCTAGAATTCAGCTTTTGCTCTAGAGCTTGGCTGACTTCCCCTCACATCAAAAACTTTACCCCAAACTCACTTTGATCTCGATTCATATTGTTTTCATCCTTCTTTATATCCCTCTCCTCCCAAATACTGCACATGTGAGTAGGTGAGTGAGTCGCTCAGTCATGTCCGACTCTTTGCAACCCCATGGACTGTAGCCTACCAGGCTCCTCCATCCATGGGATTTTCCAGGCAAGAGTACTGGAGTGGGTTGCCATTTCCTTTTCCAGGAGATCTTCCCGACCGAGGGATTGAACCCAGGTCTCCCACATTGTAGGTAGACGCTTTAATATACTACACATATACCTTATTTAATACTTATTTATTATGTGTTTTGTAAGGTTTGCTTTGTTTCATGTGTGGAAGGCCTGAATTCAAGACTGCAACCCTTTTGAGGGTAAGTATTTTATCATTCATCTGTATTTCCCTTGGCATTAGCATCTAAAAAGTGATTCAATGAAATCCTGTAAATATTTAAGAAATAATTCTGCATATAGTTTAAAAACCATATTTGATTCTATGTTCTTTGTACACCAGCATTCTATCTCCCAAATAGCTAGGCTGCTTTGAGGATGTAACAATGAATAAGACCCCTGACTGCTAGGAGTTCACAACTCCTCCAGTCTTTCTATAATTATTTGATTCTTATTTGTAATAATATAGGAATCAAAGACATAATCACTGACCTCAAGACAGACTAGTCTGAGTTAAAACGTGAGGATTTTGGGAAAGCGAACAAGTACTTTGAAGTACTATGAAGAAGAATAGATGGCAATTTTATCAAGTAGATAATGGAGGTGATTTCAGACACAGACTAGTTTGAGCAGAGATAGCGACTGGAGAATACAGGGAAGGGTGTAGAAAGCAATGAGGAAGAAGTGTAAGAGGATGTAAAGAAGGGTTTCTGAACGAGGAAACTTGAAAAACATTAAAGACCAACATTATGGGAGCTTCAAACGCTAGGCTAAGGAATTCAAAATTCCAGAATTCTTGATTATTATATACACAGGTCCTCTTATCTTTACATATGAATCTACACAAATGCTTAATACCCTTAGTGCTTGCCTTTATGCAACTCCTTAGATGTGTTTCTTGATCTTGATTTGCAAACTTGTGCAATAACTTTGGAAAAAGGTTTGCCAGGATGAGCACTGACTGCCAGAATAGATTAGAAGAACACCAATTTAGTCTAGTGCTACAATTTTCTAGTAGCCCTGGGGAAGGGTAAGTTTGGCAAGAAAAAATATTTATGGCTTCAAACTGTTTGGGAGTCAGAGACAGATTTGAATACCTGGTTCATTACCTGCTAGTTGCTGAGAGTTGTCCCCCACCCCAACAATAACACATTCTTTGAATACTATTATTATGCCACCATATACAAGGCCTGTAGTTGAGACACTTAACTACTCTATAAATTTTCAGTTTCCTCTTCAGAAAAAAGAAAAATAACTTTTACTTGATAAAACTATGAATATTAAATTTTAGAAAGCCAAGTCGGAATTTTTATTACATATAAGATTTATGGTGACCTATTATTAAAAACTAGAATACTTTTGAGAGGTACCCACAATTTAAAATCTTACAATGACAGTGAAACATTGACTCAAGGATCTTTGGTGCTTTTGAGGCAGCTATTTTTCATGTTTTAGTTCTATTTTTCTGTAGTAATTCATAGATGGTAAAACTTTTTTATAAATTTTTATTTTATATTGGAGTAGTTGATCAGCAATGTTGTGTTAGTTTCAGGTATACAGCAAAGTGATTCTGTTATATATGCATCTTCTTTTCCAAATTTTCCCATTTACATTGTAACAGAATATTGAGTAGAATTCCCTGTGCCATACAAGCTATTTATTTAAATATAGCAGTATGTACATGTCATCGCTTTCCTGGTGGCTCAGTGGTAAAGAACCCGCCTGCAACGCAAGAGGCGCAGGTTCAATCCTTGGGTCAGGAAGAGCTCCTCAAGGGCATGGCAACTCGCTCCAGTATTCTTGCTTGGGAAATCCCATTGAGAGAGGGGCCTGGTGGGCTACAGTCCATGGGGTTACAAAAAAGTTGGATATGACTTAGCAACTAAACAAGAACACATGTCAATTCTAAACTCCCAGTCTTTCCCTCCCCTCCCAGGGAATATTGGAATGGTAGCCTATCCCTTCTTCAGGGATCTTCCCAAACCAGGAATGGAAACAGGGTCTCCCATATTGCAGACAGATACTTTACCAGCTGAGCTACCCATATGATAATCTCCAGGTAAAACCATGTTTGATGCATGAAATATAAGTGTATATTATGCCTAACATTATACAAGCTTATAGGTTCTTTTTAGCACAGATCTTGTTTAGTATTTATACACACATTCATGTTCCCTGTGAAAACATTTTTTTTTATTATTTCCAACCTGAAGAAGAGAATGGCAACTCACTCCAGTATTCTTGCTGGAAGAATTCCATGGACTTAGGAATTCCATGGACTGTTGGGCTACAGTCCATGGGGTCGCCAGGGGTCAGACACGACTGAGTGACTAACATGTTCACTTTTCATGCTAGGATAGTTAGCCACAGTTAATCCACCTTCAAGCAGTCTTCTTTCACCTTCAAAATGCAAAGTCATCCATGCTACTTCAACTTTGACCTTCAGAATAGCTCTAAGGGTAACTGCCAACCAAAGTAGGTGGATGAGAAATAACACAAAACAGTTTTTTGTTTCCCTTAATGGCATGTTTTCTCTTCAATGAGAGGGAGAAGGAAAGTGTTAGCAAATGTAGAAAATTATCAGAAGCAGTTGAATTTTATCTCAATGCAAGAAGTGGTTTTAAATAGAAATCTATTCTCTCCTCACTGGTTTTTAATGTATTATTCTCCATTGTGCTTTTCCTTTCAGTTTTAATAGCTGTATTTACCAACAAGGAGATGGTTGTTTCTACAAACAGACAACAGTTATTAAAACTTACCATTACTCTACCCTCAAATACAAACTGAAATTAACATTTAAAATGTAATAAATATCATATACAGTCCCCAAGCTTCAAGCTGGTGGGTATTTGCAAAGACTACAACATAATGAATGTTAATACTTTAAAGCAGTTAGTGGCAAAGTGCACATTTACCATCTCATAATTTTCCAGCCAGTTTCTTAATATTCAAGTTGGGGGAAAGGACAGAAGGAGGGAGGTACATTCTAAGAGAGGGAACTATAAAAAGACAGACAGACAGGTGAATAAATAGATATCCACCTCCTTAAATTTTTCAGTATGATAACTAAGCATTAGTATCTAAACCAATAAAATTCTAGAAGTAGTTTCAATAGAACATCCCTTCTCTACTTTCATTTTTGTCCACAAGTCTTGCCCTTCCAGTGCTCTTTCATTAGCAGAATGTCCATCTCTACCTGGGGGGAAATCCCATTCCAATTTAATTATGAGCATTTATCAGGAACAGTGAAGTCGTCTGTAAAATATCTGCCTTCTAGTGAATAACAAGTTTATTTTAATTCACTGACTTAGTTTAAAACATTGTATATTCCTTTCTAGTTTTTTTCTTTTTTTGTGGGGGGTGGGGGGGCTGGGGTTGATGGTAAGGAGAAAATAGCATTCAGCAAATCTTAACACAGGCCCCAATAAATAAATCTGAAGTTACAGACATTTTTATACCTGTGAACATAACAAGTCATAAATTACTGGCTTCCATATGTCAAGTATGGATAAAACAACATTAAGAAAATATATATAACAGCCTTTACTGTCTTGACTTTATTTCACATTGAGAGGGTACTTTAATGATTCACTAATACAGAAAGCATATGGATATTCTAATATATATGCCACAGTGATTTGTCAAGGTTAACTTATGGTTGAATTATGGTAGCAAAACAATCATTTGATTATCATGTCACTATATACCTGTCATTAATTCCTGATTAAGAAGAGGAATGGCTTCTTTCTGACAAAGAGCAGCAGGCCCATAGGGTGGAACAGTAGAAGGCAGGGTGTTTTGCATCAAGGATATTAACAGTAATTTTAAAGATTTCCTCTCCAGAAATTCCTTGAATCAAGAATTTCCTCTTAAATCTTCAGTGGACAGAAGATTTGGTCAGGCTAAACCACAGCCTTTCTATTATTAATAAAACAAAAACAGTTCTGTGAGAAGCACTCATTGTTATAAAGTATAAATCCATCAAGATTAAACAACTAGACTAGGAAGAACAACACATTTAGACTTGGGACTCAAGGCTGTTACAGAATGAATGTTTGTGTATCCCCTCAAATTCACATTCTGAATACCTAACACCCAACGTGATGATATTTGGAGGCAGGGTCTTTGGAAGATGATTACATTTATATGAAATTATGAGGATGAGACTCCTAAAATGAGATTACTGTTCTTATAAGAAGAAGAGAGATACAGAATGCTCGGGGCTGGTGCACTGGGATAACCCAGAGGGATGGGATCACAAGGAGGGAGATGGGAGGGGGGTTCAGGATGAGGAACACATGTACACCCGTGGTGGATTCATGTCAATGTATGGCAAAACCAATACAATATTGTAAAGAAATTAGCCTCCAATTAAAATAATTTTTTTTAAAAAAGGAGAGAGAACAGAGCTTGTGCTCTCCCTCTGTCAAGTGAGGACACTGTGAGAAAGTAGCCATCTGCAAGTCAAGAAGCAAGCTCTCACCATGAACCAAGTCTGTCAGCATCGTGGACTTTCTAGCTTCAAGAACTGTGAGAAAGAAATGTCTGTTGATTAAGTCACCCTGTCTACGGTATTTTCTATAGCAGCCTAAGTGACTGACATGAGTTTTTAGGGGTTCTGTATTCATAGCACTCAAGTAAACAGACACCATCAATTCAGCACAGGCTGTTTGTTAAATACCTGTATTCACACATCCAAATTAATATCCCACTCATTTAAACCCACTGTAGCAAACAATAAGCATTTGTCAAATCTCATGTAACTGGGGGGCACTTAAGAATTATGCATTTATTGTATGTAAATTATATCTCCATAAAAAATTATAAGCCATAAAACGTACTTCAACAATCGGATGACTACTATTTGTGCAATCAAATGAGTCCTGTATCTCTAACCTCAAAAACACACTTTTAATCAACGTAAATGGAAACTATAGATTTTTTCCTCCAATGCTACTTTATAAGAGTATGTGACCACTGACATATACTGGTTGTTGTCCATGAAATTAAGCTCCTCAAATCAATGCTGTATAGGTAGTTCAGATGTGTAAAATATTAACATCAGTAAAGATATAGAAAATCTTCTGTTTCATTTCTGCTTGTATGTGTATGCTATTTCTTTTTTTGCACTGGATATTTTAAACAAATATCAATGAAAAATAGGTTTAGAAGGTTCATTTCCATTAACTTTATTTTTTAAATATGATCTAATACTGAAGCCAAAAAATCAATTTTTTCAAATTACTGATTTTCTTTTAAAAATAAAATAATCTTAGAATGTGTTACTGAATTTTTCATTAATATTTTACAATTTATATTTTTCTAAAAAGCTCTACAAAATTTTCTCTCCTTTGTCTCTTTGGGAATATTTTATGAGGTACAATGATCTTTTTATCCTTTCAGATATAGCAAGCTTTTAAATTAAAAAGCATGACACATGGCAATTTAAATTTCCATTCTAAACTTACAGAGTCTTATGAGCTCTTGTCAACAAAACACCAAATTTACTATAATTATGGATTATTTACACTAAAACAAAATAAGAAATCAATATGTAAATGTAATGTTTGTTGTAGCTAATGCAGCCAGCAATGACAGATTAGGTTCAAATAGCAATCAGTTTGAAAATCTGGCACATATGTAAATGAGCTAGGGACTTGATGTTTACCTTTGACTGTATTTCATTCAGGATTTTTAAATTGTCTCAGGAACAGCACAAAAATAAAATGTTAATCTTTCTACTACAAATACAACTTGAGCCCTCATCATAACTGAAATTAGGTTTTGTTCCTGTCCGGCTAAACTAACATGTGATATTAATAATTCTGAGCTGCAGATTACATCATTCTTAATTAACACTCTGCTACAGTTGTTAACATCCTCCAAGACACCATGTTATCATCACCACAAGTTCTGTAACAATCTTAAAACCACGTTTAACAAAGGTTGGCCTCTTACTCTGCCGATACTTTTAATTGCTTTCTTTGCTGGCAATTAAATATGTCTAGATAAACAAACATTTGGTTTCACATAATTCTTAATACCATTTTTCAGGAAGATTTCAAGGTTCAGGTGTCCTTATGTCTATAATTACTGTTTATCAATATAGAGATATATTGGATTCATGAAAATGTACTAACTAAAGTATATAAGATTAATCAAAATGTGGTAATTAGCGGTGATAGTGATATATTGTGATCTACCAAGTAGTTCATAGCAAAACTGTCAAAACATAATTCTATCCATCTAGACAAACCATGAACAAAGAAAAAAAAACTTACAGATACATCGATTTTTGTTTCATGAATTAGTGACCAAGTTTCCAACTTTCCATTAAATCAACCACAGAGAATACCTGTAGTTCTTTTTCAAAGTGTGATTTTAACAAGCTAATCTCAGTAGTCACTGACCTATCAATAGGCAGTTAACTATATAAACAGGTTTGGTACATCAATCCAATTAGAAGTGTTGTGATCTCCATCAATGCTGTAATTGGGGACAAGTTTCTTTTATCCAGAATGCATAACTTTAGGGAAATGTCGTCTTCTTAAAATAAGCCACTTTTCAGTACTCTTTATTAAGACACATTTACTAATCTAATGCTTCTAATATCACTTTTACAAAATGTAATAAAAATGCTCACGAGAATTGAAGTTAAACACTAACCACAATAATGTACTTGAAACACTGATTATACTATACTAAGAAATGATGAGTTGCTTTAAGAATGATATACATCAAATTGTTATCAAATATTGTACTGCTTACAGCACCAGTAAAACATTTTCACAGATGAATATCATTTGTGAACAAAAAAGTTGTTTTGTAAAGCATTTTGGAAGGAAAAATTAATCCATCCATCCAGAACCTTTACTTGCATATGTAAAGTTACATCTTTCTGTACCTCAGTTCTCCAGTCATAAAATGGGACTAGATTAGATGACTGCTTTAAATCCTTCCAAAGATGATACCCTAGAGTTGTCACCTTATTCTAAGTCAGAGATCTCATAACTGTGACTACTGCATTAAAGGAGAACGCCAAAAATTGAAATAGCAGGACATAGACAAAAAGAGTGAAAAATATTACAAGGATTAACATTGGTGCAGAGATTGTGAGGTGGTGGGGAAACAGTAGTAGGATGAGAGCTATCTGAAAGCATCCTTAGAATGTTCTTGTAATAAGTGGACCCCAAGTAGTTCTGTGAGACTTCTCAGTAATCTTTTTAGTGGTGATAATGAGGATGAATGAGTATCTTGAATAGCCTCAGAACAGGGTAGGAGAGATGGGGGAAAAAAACAAAAAGAAAAAAGTAAACTGTCTGTGTAAGTATCAATATACATATCACCCAGAGGTGTCACCTCTTAGCTAAGACCAAGGCTAGGAACATAGCTGCATACTTATTACCACAGCTAGTTATAAGAAGTAGGGGCAGAAGAGGAATACTTCCATTTCCCCCTTTTTTATACTACGTTTAATGGATATAGGAAGGGCATATCCAAAGCACATTAGAAGAGACCTCAGGGATCATGAGAACAATGTTTCATTTGCTTTCCTTCAAACTTCTGCCTCTGCTCACAGGTAAGTACTGTTTCTGCCCATGCTGCTTCTCTTCAGGAAGGAAGGCTTCTAATAAGAACACTTGTGGCATTTTTTCCAGATTCTAAACTTTCTTCTTCCAGAAAAAGAGAAAAGACTATTACAATTATTCACAAAGTCACCGTGTACTAGGTTAGGTTTCACAGAAGGTGAGGATGAAGACGAGCAGCTTTGACCCCCATTTCCTATGCCCTAGCAATGGCACCCCACTCCAGTACTCTTGCCTGGAAAATCCCGTGGATGGAGGAGCCTAGTAGGCTGCAGTCCATGGGGTCTCGAAGAGTCAGACACGACTGAGCGACTTCACTTTCACTTTTCACTTTCATGCACTGGAGAAGGAAATGGCAACCCACTCCAATGTTCTTGCCTGGAGAATCCCAGGGACAGGGGAGCCTGGTGGGCTGCCGTCTATGGGGTCACACAGAGTCGGACACGACTGAAGTGACTTAGCAGTAGCAGTGCACTAAATTGGGGCTTCCCTGGTGGCTCAGATGGTAAAGCGTCTGCCTGCAGTGCAGGAGACCCGGGTTTGATCCCTGGGTTGGGAAGATCCCCTGGAGAAGGAAATGGCAATCCACTCCAGCACTCTTGCCTGGAAAACCCCATGGACAGAGAAGCCTGATAAACTACAGCCCAGGGGGTCGCAAAGAGTTGGACACGACTGAGCGACTTCACTTTCTTTCACTTTCAGTGCACTAAATTACATTCCACTTTTTATCCCCTGTGGTATATAGTCCTGAACAAGGTTTGCCATGAGCTCTCTAAGCTACGTTTCCTGCTGTGACCAGGTTGGTGAGGCAGGCCGACTGCATCAGTCCTTAAGGCTCTGAAAACCCAGTCATAACTCTTTCTGTAGGTCACTTGAGCATGTGAAAAAGTAAAAGGGTTAGTTGCTCATTTGTGTCTGACTCTTTGTGACTCCAAGAACTACAGCGTGACCGGCTCCTCTGTCCATGGAATTCTCCAGGTAAGAATATTGGAATGGGTAGCCATTCCCTTCTTCAGGGGATCTTCCCAACCCAGGGATCGAATCTGGGTCTCCTGCATTGCAGGCAGATTCTTTACCATCTGAGCCACCAGAAACGTGGTTCCTAAGATTTAGGTCTGGAGTGAAAGATAAAAGACCTCACGAAGAACTCAAGTCAAAGCCACATGATCTACTTGGTGCTTGTCTGGTTACTAAAGCAGTTTCTTTTTCCCAATCATGGAGCCTCTTTATTTTCTGGTAGCATCTAAGGCCCAGAGCAGAAGAGTGACCTGCCGTATCAAACATTGATTCTGTGGGAGAGCTGGGGCTAGAACTCAGACGGGGCTGCGACTCAGATATCTTGACTCACTACTACTCAATTTCCTTCCAAAGTATCCACTGGAAAATATAATACCGTACTCTAGATTAATTCAAGGCTATTGTTATCTGATTTCCCATGAATGGCTTTCCAAGAAGGCCAAAGAAAGGCCATGTATGTTAATACCAGTAGTTTACTTAACTATCACAAGAGCCTCAATTAGTACCCTGAATTTACTCAAGCTTGCACAAATAGCAGCTAAGTCAAGGCCAGAATAGGCCACACAAGAGGACCATATGCTAGACTGTATGACCAGAGTTCAACAACACCCTCACAGAACCCATCGAAGTATTAATGGGAACCATCCTCCCAGTATAAAAAGGTTAAAGTTCAACAGCAAGACTCAATTACTACTTGTAAAAAGGGACAACTATATATAAGGGATACTTTATTTTCTATCATCCTGCCACAAAAAATTGAGACAATCTATGTAATTATAATGGAGCTGGACATTTTTATTACTTATTAGGATAAGACTAAAGCAAGCTGAAAAGACTATACTCTATTACCAAGGCACCTATGCAGCCACTAGTTATTGCCACTAGTTATTTCCCTTGCTTAGAATACTATTCATTCTGCTCTTCACTTTAATAGTGTTTAATCATTCATGTCTCAGCTGAAATAGTAGATCTTCTGAGAGGCCTTTCCTCACCATACAACTTACAGGAGTCGCCAGTTACTTCTTACCATGTCATTCTATTTCAGTTTTCTGCAAAGCACTATTATCATCTGATGCCTCTTCTTGTTTGATTCATAGTTTGGTGCCTGTCCTTGTACCCTACCCCCACACCTACACATATTATATTGTAAACTCCATGAAAGCAGGTACCTTGCCATCTGATTTCTCATTGTATCTCTAACACCTAGAACAAGGAACTAACACACTGTAAGATCTGGTAAATGAATGAATAATTGACATCCTATAAGAATAAAATGAGATGGACTCTCCATATATCTGAAAAACAAAATTAGCAAAACAGCCAATGGAGAGACTATATGTGTATGGATGAAAACTAAATCCCTCAATTTGTCATGAAACTTTTCATATTCATTAACAATAAATGTTTATTAAGGGCTTCTATATAGACGGCCATAGATGAGCTGAGGGAGATGCTCAGAAAGAATGCTCTTGTTTTCACAGCTTGGGATCTGGCTGGAGAGAAAGGACAGCCATTTATGAAATAATACTGGAGAAACTAAGATTCACAGAAGAAAGGTGCTGCCGGAGGCCACAAAACCACTGGGACAGACATAGGATAAACAGTGTCTGACTATAAAGTCAGAGCTCCTTCCATTATCCCATACTTCAGTGGGAAAAAAAAAAATTCAAAAGGAACACTGGAAAAAAATGCTAAACTCAGACCAAGGCAAGACTGCCTAGTTTATTACACTTATGGAACACTTGTAAGATCTTCAGCTCCCCAAATATCTTATATCTGTACTGCATGATGCTTGATATTCCACACTAGAACTTTACTCGTTAGCTTAGGTCTCTCTTAGGAGGCAAACATTCTCAGGGATATATTACTTCACAATATTCATTCCATTACTATTTCTAAGTACTTACAATGTTTCAGGCACTCTTTCAGCTGCTGAGGATATAAAAGTAAACAAAAAAGGTCCATAATTTCTTGTAGCTTTATATTATGATAAGGAATACAGACAAGTAAGAATATATTACTAATATAATGCATTTTGTAATAATGTAAGAAAAGGGAAAGACTGTAGCAGAGGGACTCTTTTAGCCAGGGGAGTTAAGAAAAATCTATCTGAGAATGTAACATTTGAGTAGAGGACTGAATAAAGTAAAGGAGTGAGTCAAGTGGATGACTGATGGAAGAATATTCCAGGGAGGGGAACAGCATAGTGCAAGTGTCCTGAAGTTGATGAAGCACCCTTAGAATGTTTAAAGAAGAACAGGGAGGCCAGTGTGGCTGCCAAGATACAAGCCAGAGATGAGAATGATAAAAGATGAAGTTAAAAAAGTCAGGGACAAGATTATATAAGTCCTTAATATACTTTGGTAAGAAACCTGAATTTTTGTCTAAGAGTAACGGAAAGCTAACGGAGGGATGTGAGCAGGGGAAAGACACAATCAAGCTATGGTTTTGATTCATGTGTATCTTAGACCATTTAAATACGGGGAGAGCTGCCATTTGCAGGTAGTGGAATAAGGACAGGGGAAAGAAGAGGTCATTAAATGGTAAGACTGAGAAAGCAAAGGAAAATTTACCTACTCATTTTTATTATCTATGATTATAAGTAAGAAATACACACAATTTTTTCTTACATTATTTTTTCCAGTTTTGATAAGATTACACAAACATTATAAAATAAGATAGGTAGCAGTCCCACTGGGAAGTTTGTGGTAAGATTTCTTTATGGAAATCCTCTGGGCTAGGGGAAGAATATAGCATGCAAAATCTTATACTTTAAGTTCAATTTCTGTAATAGTTATATTACTTTTTCAGGTTATCTAAGTCTTATATTCATTTTAGTACCTGATAGTTTATAGAAAATTCTCTATTTCAACCAAACTTCAGATTTTACTGCCACAAAGATAAGTTTATTTTATTACTATTCATGTATACTTTCACTTTAGAACAATTTATTAATTTCTTATGTTTAGCATTAACTTTAATAATTATTATACCAATCAAAACCTTTCCTCTGAATCTGTAGTTAAGTCCTCTTTTTCAACCTAATATTTTTGTGCTTTTTCTCATCCTTTCTTGGCTAGATTTCTCAAGCAGTTATTATTTGTTGATTACTTATATCATTAATTGTATGCGTGCTCACTCATATTTGACTCTCTGTGATCCCATGGACCATAGCTCGCCAGGTTCCTCTGTCCATGGAATTTTCCAGGCAAGAATACTGGAGTGTGTTGCCAATTTCTACTCCACTACCATTAATTACTGCTTTTAAATGTTTCTTTCCATCTATTTTCTTCAGACTTACTCTACTGCTATTTCTGTAACTTCTTAAGTAGAACATAAAATGCACTTATTTTCTCTCTCTATTGTCTTCTAATTAGTGGACTTAATATTACAAATTTCCCTCTAAGTATCACTTTTGCTGTATTCAAAGTTTCAATATATAGCACTCTTATTTGTTCAGTTCAGTTCAGTTGCTCAGTCGTGTCCGACTCTTTGCAACCCCATGAACTGCAGCACGCCAGGCCTCCCTGTCCATCACTAACTCCTGGAATTCACCCAAACTCATGTTCATTGAGTCAGTGATGCCATCCAACCATCTTATCCTCTGTCATCCCCTTCTCCTCCCGCCCTCAATCTTTCCCAGAATCAGCGTATTCTCAAATGAGTCAGCTCTTTGCATCAGGTGGCCAAAGTAATTGCACTCATCTCACACGCTAGTAAAGTAATGCTCAAAATTCTCCAAGCTAGGCTTCAGCAATACATGAACCATGAATTTCCAGATGTTCAAGTTGGTTTTAGAAAAGGCAGAGGAACCAGAGATCAAATTGCCAACATTCGCTGGATCATCAAAAAAGCAAGAGAGTTCCAGAAAAACATCTATTTCTGCTTTATTGACTATGGCAAAGCTTTTGACTGTGTGGATCACAATAAACTGTGGAAAATTCTGAAAGAGATGGGAATACCAGACCACCTTACCTGCCTCTTGAGAAACCTGTATACTGTTCAGGAAACAACAGTTAGAACTGGACATGGAACAACAGACTGGTTCCAAATAGGGAAAGGAGTACGTCAAGGCTGTACATTGTCACCCTGCTTATTTAACTTATATGCAGAGTATATCATGAGAAAAGCTGGGCTGGAAGAAGCACAAGCTTCTTCCCAAGAATCAAGATTGCCGGGAGAAATATCAGGAACTTCAGATATGCAAATGACACCACTCTTATGGCAGAAAGTGAAGAACTAAAGAGCCTCTTGATGAAAGTGAAAGAGGAGAGTGAAAAAGTTGCCTTAAAGCTCAACATTGAGAAAACTAAGATCATGGCATCCGGTCTCAACACTTCACGGCAAACAGGTGGGGAAACAGTGGCCGACTTTATTTTTGGGGGCTCCAAAATCACTGCAGATGGTGATTGCAACCATGAAAATAAAAGACACTCCTTGGAAGAAAAGTTATGCTCAATCTAGACAGCATATTAAAAAGCAGAGACATTCATTACTTTGTCAACAAAGGCCTATCTAGTCAAAGCTATGGCTTTTCCAGCATGTGAGAGTTGGACTATAAAGAAAGCTGAGCACTGAAAATTGATGTGTTTGAACTGTGGTGTTGGAGAAGACTCTTGAGAGTCCCTTGGACTGCAAGGAGATCCAACCAGTCCATCCTAAAGGAGATCAGTCCTTGGGTGTTCACTGGAAGGACTGATGTGAATGGGAAACACTAGAGATTTCTTCAAGAAAATCAGAGATACCAAGGGAACATTTCATGCAAAGATGGGCTTGATAAAGGACAGAAATGGTATGCACCTAACAGAAGCAGAAGATATTAAGAAGAGGTGGCAGGAATACACAGAAGAACTCTACAAAAAAGATCTTCACATCCCAGATAATCACGATGGTGTGATCACTCACCTAGAGCCAGACATCCTAGAATGTGAAGTCAAGTGGGCCTTAAGGAAGCATCACTATGAACAAAGCTAGTGGAGATGATGGAACTCCAGTTGAGCTATTTCAAATCCTAAAAGATCATGTTATCAAAATGCTACACTCAACGTCAGCAAATTTGGAAGTCAGCAGTGGCCACAGGACTGGAAAAGGTCAGTTTTCATCCCAATCCCAAAGAAAGGCAATGCCAAAGAATGCTCAAACTCTTATTTGTGCTCACTTCTAAATTACTAGTGGTTGTTATTATGATTTCACTTTTACCTGTAAATTATCTGTAGTATCCAAATGTATGGAGGACCTCAGAGATACCTTTTTATTACTACTTCACCTTTAATTTTACTGCAAAATGGCCAAAGAATGGATCAGCATGACAGTGATTCTTTGGTAGTGATTCTTAATCATCCTACTTGGAATACATTGCAGTATTTTGTACCATTACCACTGTATATTTGAGACAAAAAATACAGGTAGTAGTACAGATTTCTCAGGATTGTCTCAATCTAGAGACATATGACTGGATTACAAATGGGAAAGACATGCCAGTGAAAGCTCAACTGGCAACTAGGAAACGGGTGTTTATAGAGATTTGTCATTTATACATATTTGGAAAACAAAGCACTGAGAGGAGATGTCAGGGAAAATGTACAGTAAGAGGGGTTGCTGAAAGAACTCTAGAGGACACCAACTTTACAGCAGATGAAGAAAAGAGGCACTTACAGGATGAAACAACCTGAGTGGCAGATAGAACACCAGAACAGTGTTGGAAATTTTCTTTAAAGAGATTAATTTTTTAAAAAGTCACAATATGTCAATGACTAGGTTGTAAGTGCCTAGAGGACAGAGCATGTTTCCATCTACTAGTTAATCAATAAATATTTGATAGATTGACCCTCTCCTATGATATGAAACAGGTATAATTGACAGCTCCCCTCTTTTAATTTTATTGTGATTGACAGTATAATCTGAAGTTGTGCCATAGGTGTAACTGCATCACCTTTGAATTAATAAGTGAAATCTGATCTATTTTAAGAAGCTAAAAAACACTTTTCAATTGTTAAAAAGATTATGATTAAAGAGTTGCTCTTAAATTCTCAAAAAGCCTGAAATTCTACTTTCTGAAAAACAAAAACATAATTTACTTTAAAATAATTCTAAATATAAGGTTATAGACACTTACATGGTAATTCTGTTGCTCTTAGCTTTTTAAAAAATACTGTAAATACAAAATAAGATTCAATTACCAGGCACCCCCTAGTGGCAGAAAAATCAAGTTAAAAAAATTTTTCATAAGGCATGGTTTAATATATAGCTCTCACCAAACCTTGAGAATAAAACTATTTGTCAGTAAAGAATGTAAGAGCATGTTATTTTACGTCTATATTTTACTAGATGATGAATAGTGTACAGTAACTAAAAAGTTCATTCACACACTAAAATTTCATCAATACTCTTGAAAACTACAGTAACTAAAATGCATATAAATGAACTTCAAGGACTATATAATGACAAACTACAAGATTTTTTTTAAAATGTCATTATAGAAAACAGCTTCTGAAAAAGAAGTCATCTTTGGAATAAAGCTTTATATATTTCTGTCAAGAAACTGGAAGCTAGATGGAGAGTCAGATGAAGATATCAGTAGCAGAAGTTATTATTCACTGTTGACCTTAAACCAGCTGCAAAACTCTCTTTAAAACACCTCAAGTTCCTAATTTATAATACAGATATCAATATCAGCCTCTGTGTTCTTACAGAGGTGCTATAAAAATGAAGTGAGAGTTGAATGAAAAAGATTACTACTGGTATTTACTAGCATACATGTTTTAATAATTATGTTTTGCAATTTGTGTTTTTGCATATGAATGTACCTCTTCTGTTTAATGAATTTTTATAACCACCCTGACAACTAAAATCAATGCTTCCTATTTTATATAAGGAGAATCTAAGACCCTAGATAAACAGGGATTATAATCTAGGACTTTTCTCTCTAGATCTTACCTTTTTTGCATGGATAGATTATAATCACATTACTTTCCTGATTTGATCATAATAAACTTTGTTTAGGAATGACACCATAACATCAGTATTGTCCAGTTCATTGAAAGAAGACTGATACTCTAAAGAAAGAACATAACGTTTGCCACTGCACTGAAATTGGAACGGTGGAATCCAGCAGCAGGACCTCGTCATAGTTCTGCACTGCAATTAACAGGCAGTTTATTACCCAGTTTCCCTCAGTTTTTCCACATCCACTGACTCGTGTCAGAGAAATAAAAGAATAAAATCAATTTAATATCAAACCAACCACCTAAATCAAATATACCTTTTAAAAGAAATTCCAAATCTGAGAAGGATGGGGTGGTATGTACATAAACTTTGCTATTTTCCTCTATCAGTTTCGAAGTTTTTCTATTTATTTACCAATTCTCAAATATAACAATCAGAATGATATTTTCTCCTTTTTAGATTATATACTGAGTTACAAATTATAAATAAGGTTTGTATGAATCCACCAATTGTAAAAAAATTTTGCAAAAACAAATCAACTTGATTTATTATGTAGGTTAGTGCACAGCAATATTGTCTCCCATATTTGATAATATGATATGCTATATAACTCAATATTAAAATACTTTTGGGTTCCATTATACAGTTATGATATAAAAATTATTTTTGTTTGATAAAACACAAGTGAAAATCATAAGTTAAAAATAATTATTACCATTAGCTTTTAAAATTCTGTATGGATTTTGTTTTTAATTGTCTCTCATGAAATGAGAATTTAAGATATATTTTATAGATGAAAAAAGAAAAATAATCTCTAGCTTTATAGAAAGATATCTGGGATTAACATATCTAAAAGAAATACACTGTAACTTTTATGTGCATTATTAAACTTCTTCATCAGCAGGAGCCTCTATGCTCCTCTCACTAGCCAGATACACTGTGTTTTTTGTATCTTTTATTTGACTTTGAATTTTTATGTCTTTCTTATCATTCCAACATAGGAAAAAGCACCATTATAACTTGCTACAAATCCATACAGCCAACTAAGGAATACTACTTTGAAAAGTGAAAGTGAAAGTCACTCAGTCCTGTCAGACTCTTTGTGACTCCATGGACTATACAATCCATAGAATTCCCCAGGCCAGAATACTGGAGTGGGTTGCTTTTCCCTTCTCCAGAGGATCTTCCAAACCCAGGGGTTGATCCAGGTCTCCTTCATTGCAGGCAGATTCTTTACCAGCTGAGCCACAAGGGAAGCCCAAGAATACTGGAGTGGGTAGCCTATCCCTTCTCCAGCAGATCTTCCTGACCCAGGAATTGCACAGGGGTCTCCTGCATTGCAGGTGGATTCTTTACCAGCTAAGCTACCAGGGAAGACTAGTTTAGTATTATATAAAGTAGTCATTCTCCAATAAACACTGCATTTCAAGAAACACTGTAGGCCCCTGCCTGCCTAGGGACTGAGACACATGGCAATGAACATTTCCATTAGCCCAGGAAGACATTTTTCAAAAATCCATTTAATCATACTACTGGAAAGCAACAGATTACAACCAATGATGTCTCTTATCTACATTTAATTATATGGATTACATACTGGATGACATTCTTAACTAACCTAAAAATAATGTTGTACCTGAGTGGATACAGAACCCATATCTATAATCTCATCTGGCATCTAAATCAACATTACTATAAGCACAAGGACTGTAAGTACTGTTTCTCATAGTATGCAAATGAAAATTCCCATTAATATATGATCTGAACATAAGATACAGAGCAACCCAAGAAATCTTTAAATTCTTAACCTAAAACAAACCATTAACAAACTATCAGATACAATTATACAATTATATCAGATTTAACTTTCTTCAGTGATTTCTACTTTGGTAAAGTGAAATTTACTTTTCTTTTTGATACTATCTACCTGTGATGGTATAAGCTGTTAGAAATACACATTTGGTTTTCTTCCCCATACAGAGCTCCTAAAATCTTTGCAATTTTTTAATTAATAAGAGTGATACTAACAAGCTTCTATACTGGTTGCCAGGGGAACCAACCTCATGATTAGAGGGTTAGAACATTTAACCACCTCTCCCTCCTACCCTACTCTGTGAAGAAGAGAGGAGCTGGAAGTTAGGCTAATTACTAATAGCCAGTGATTCAATCAATCATGCCTATGTGGTGAATCTCCATAAAAATCCTAGTTGAAGAGCTCTGGAGAGCTTCCAGGTTGGTAAAAAAGAAAGCATCCACGTGCTGGCAGGTGGGCACACCTTAAACATTACAAGCACTCCTCTGCTCAAGACCCTTGCAGATCTCATTCTATATTCTCTTCATGTGGCTGTTCATTTAAAATATGTTTTACAATAAATTGGTAATAGTACATAGAGCATTTCTGAGTTCTGTGAGCCATTCTCTTGCAAATTATCAAACACAGAAGGGAGTGGTGGGAACCTCCTATTCACAGCCAGTTGGTCAGAAGCACAGGTGACAACCTATACCTGCAACTGGGTCTGATATGGGGCAGTGTTATGGAGCTGAGTCCTGAACTTGTGGGATCTACTGCTATCTCCAGGTAGGTAGTATCAGAATTTTGTTAAATTGAAGAATATCCAGCAGGTGTTGAAGACTTGGTGGGTAGTGGACACATTTGTTGGCCAGAACTGTTCCATGAGTAGTACTGTAAAGAAAACAGGATGTTTTTCCTTTCACTACACTAATAATAAAGATACTGGGGAAAAATTTGACAATATTTGAAGTTTAGAGACACCAAGTTGTATTAAATTAAAAAAAAAGAAAATGTGCAAAAAATTGTGAAAATCTAAGAATGTAAACACAGTTCCAGAAGGAAACTGTGCTCAGGAAAATTATGACTCTATCACTAGCTTAATGATTCACTTTAGATCCAGTTGCTTCATTAGGCAATAATAATACAATATATAATTAAATATTGAAATCATTTGATCATTCTATAAATATACTGAGTTTCACTGTAAATACTGAAAAAAGAATGACACTATCTATTCCAAAAAGAAAGAAAATCTTAAAAATTTTATATCAATGTATTTCAAGCTGTATTCTCCAGAGCACAAGAAATTTCCTCAAAGATATACTGCTTCAGCCATGGGAGAAACTAGAGTTCCAGTTGCTCATTCTCTTCCCTCCAACTCTCGTTCTTCCCTTCAAACAGAGAAGTACCATTTATGACTCTTCTATTATATAAATAAAGTTTTGCTAGCTTTTCTTTGTAAAAAGATTCCATCACTAAAATCAAACAAATTTGGGATTTGGGAGATTTGGGAGATTTGGGATTTGGGAGATTTGGGAGATTTGGGAGGAAAAAAAAAAAGATTTGGGAGAAAAAAAATAAATAAATAAATAAAATAAAATCAAACAAATGAACACTCCAAACCAAATAGTTTGAAACGTTATATAGTTAATAGTTGTTAGTAAGCTAAAACTTCAACAAGTTTTGATTTAATTTTGATATTTATATACAGCTTAAAGAAATTTAACAATCAAACTTTTCATTTCCTATTTCCAGGAAAAGTAAACACCTTACCCAGCATGACTAGATGATGAAGGTGGTGGCAAATCTGGTGTAAGGACATAAAGACTGTTGTTTTTTGGCAAGTGTAGTGATTTTAAGACGGTCTGAAAAAGAAAGAGTAAAAACAAAAAATAACTATTGATTGTGCATTATTAATCTTTTCTTATAATTCTTAGAAAATTATTGCCACTGCAGCTTGGCTTTTCATCTTTTGACAATTTCCTAAATAGGATAATACAGAACTATTGAATCCAAATAAATTTGTTTCTCCCATGCATAAGTTAGCATAAATCTGAGTATTAAAATAAAATACAAATTCTTTAGCTCACAAAGAGATACAAATATACACAGTTATATACAGTTGAAGATTATTAATTACTTCATTGAAGAAGCATAACCTTGCAACTAATATCTACTTTATTCAGGATCATTATAGCAAAAATTAGCAAGTTATGTTTTCAGAGATCATTAGATCCAGAAAAGATGATAGAGAATATCTTAAACCAAAGATTTTATAAATGAGGAGCTATAGCCTAAGAAATGAAAAGACCTGGATGAGGTCTCTACTAAGCGTTACCTAGGTTACTTAACTCTTCCTCCAGATAATCATCATGTGTGTGTGTGTGTGTGTGTGTGTGTGTTCTCAGTAGTGTCCAACTTTTGGGGACCCCATAGACAGTAGCCTGCCAGGCTCCATGGTCCGTGAGATTTCCCAGGCAAGAATCCTGGAGTGGGTTGCCATTTCCTCCTCCAGGAGATCTTCTCAACCCAATGATCAACCCATGTCTCTTGTGTCTCCTGCACTGGCAGGCAGATTTTTCACCACTGCACCACATGGATGATAAAAAAAAATTTTAACATGAAAGTCAATGCTGAAGGTTCTTCAGAGAGGAAGAACTGGAAACGGAAATGAGGAACAATGAGGACACATATTTTAACAGTTAGTCCAGTAGTATAATGGCTACTTAAGTTCAGTTCAGTCGCTCAGTCGTGTCTGTTTGTGATCCCATAAACCATAACATGCCAGGCCTCCTTCTCCATCACCAACTCCCGGAGTCCACCCAAAGCCAATCCATCAAGTTGGTGATGCCATCCAACCATCTCATCTTCTGTCGTTCCCTTCTCCTCCTGCCCTCAATCTTTCCCAGCATCAGGGTCTTCTCAAATGAGTCAAATCTTCGCATCAGGTGGCCAAAGTACTGGAGTTTCAGCTTGAACATCAGTCCTTTCAATGAACACCCAGGACTGATCTCCTTTAGGATGGACTGGTTGGATCTCCTTGTAGTCCAAAGGACTCTAAAGAGTCTTTTCCAACACCATAGTTCAAAAGGATCAATTCTTCGGCGCTCAGCTTTCTTTATAGTTCAACTCTCACATCTGTACATGACCACTTGAAAATCCATAGCCTTGACTAGACGGACCTTTGTTGACAAAGTAATGTCTCTGCTTTTTAATATGCTGTCTAGCTTGGTCATAACTTTCCTCCCAAGGAGTAAGCGTCTTTTAATTTCATGGCTGCAGTCACCATCTGCAGTGATTCTGGACCCCAGAAAAATAAAGTCTGACACTGTTTCCCCATCTATTTGCCATGAAGTGATGGGACCGGATGCCATGATCTTAGTTTTCTCAATGTTGAGCTTTAAGCCAACTTTTTCACTCTCCTCTTTCACTTTCATCAAGAAGCTTTAGTTCTTCTTCACTTTCTGCCATAAGGGTGGTATCTTCTGCATATCTGAGGTTATTGATATTTCTCCCGGCAATCTTGATTCCAGCTTGTGCCTCCTCCAGCCCAGCATTTCTCATGTTGTACTCTGCTAAGTCACTTCAGTTGTGTCCGACTCTGTGTGACCCCATAGATGGCAGCCCACCAGGCTCCCCCGTCCCTGGGATTCTCCAGGCAAGAACACTGGAGTCGGTTGCCATTTCCTTCTCCAATGCATGAAAGTAAAACGTGAAAGTGAAGTCGCTCAGTTGTGCCTGACCCTTCGCAACCCCATGGACTGCAGCCTACCAGGCTCCTCTGTCCATGGGATTTTGCAGGCAAGAGTACTGGAGTGGGGTGCCATCGCCTTCTCTGCATGATGTACTCTGCACATAATGGTGACAATATACACCTTTGACGTACTCCTTTTCTTATTTGCAACCAGTCTGTTGTTCCATGTTCAGTTCTAAGTGTTGCTTCCTGGCGTGCATACAGGTTTCTCAAGAGGCAGGTCAAGTGGTCTGGTATTCCCATCTTTTTCGGAGAAAAGCAATTAAAACTGAGAATCCTCCAAAGAAACAATATCTTCAGGAAGGCAGATTTCAGTCAGAAGTAGATGGTGAAGAGAATGTGTAACAAGAGGTTGGCAATAGAAGGAATTTTGCTAATGATGAAATTAGTTCCATAGGGCTCAGGAAAAAATTTTCAAGCAGTGGAGAGCAAAATGAACAGAGACAGATATGAGCTGTACAGAGGCTATGGAGATTTAAGTGAGGAATAATTTGGGAATCTGAGACTCCTTGTGGTGACTGGCATAAACAGTATAAAAGGCATAATGAAACTGGTTCTGGTTGAATCAAAGCAAATAATAATGTCAAGGCTGAAAATATTGGAAAGAAAGGTGGAGTAGATATCTAGGAATCACTTTTAACCCTGAATATGAAAGTAGGGACACCTGGGGAGAGTTGATCTTATCCTAGCATATAACCTAACGAATTTATTCTTGACCCTTCGTGAGAGTACCCATCTTACTAAAGGCAGAGTCTTCCTTCACAAGCTTTGGGACTTATTCTTGACTTATATTTGTCATACCTTAATACTTACTCATTATCTGCAATATATTCTGACATCCTTTATCCCTATTTCCTTTTCTTTTAATGCTGGGTATAACCCACTCAATTAACTTCACAACTCACTAATGATTTGTGACCATGGATTGAAAAAAACACTGTAATAGGCAATTAATTATAACTTCACAATCATCCAGGAAGACTTGAAGTTCTGAATCTTTTTGTCAAATATATGCAAGTTACTCTGAAATCTGTTATCTTGCAAGAGTTAATATGCAAACAAACAAACAAAAATATGGCCTACAAACACAGGAAAGTTACTTTTACCATTTTTTATCTTTCATTATTTTACTTTGATGATTACTGATAACAGCTTGGTCTTACCACTTGATCATTATTGTCACTTTACCATTCCTGATCCAAAGATTTTCCAATAAACCTTCTCAAACCACATATGATATGATTAAACATATACTTTAAGTAGGTCAGTCATTCCACAAACATTTATTTGATGCTTATTATATCCGGCACTGGATATATAATGATGAAAGAAACACCATTTTGTATGGTGTTGTGATAGAAAATGCTGAGATGAGAATCATTTTACAAAACACAAATAACTATTAAGAAAGTAACGTTTAAGCTGAGACTTGAAGGATGAAAAAGTCACCCATGTGAAGAACTGAGGATAAAGCATTCCAGGCAGCTAAAGAGCATCTGTCAGATAAAGATGTAAAGAGCTTTAGCATTTTAGAAGAATTAAAAGGTTCTATGATCGCAGCTTGGAAAGTGAAGGTATGTAAGGCTGAAGATGAGGTTGTAGAGGTGAATATAGGGTAAATAATACAATACCTTTTAAACCATGGTGAGTAGCTTGAATTTTATTCAAAGTGCAATAAAAAGTTATATTTTACCAGGAAAGTGATATAATTTGATTTATGTTTTTAAAAGAACATTGTGGCTCCTCTATGGAGAATGCATAGGAAGAATCCCCTCCCAAGAAAAGCTGAAAAAATAATAATGAAGCTATTACACTGGTCCAGGCAAGATATGCTAACAACATGGATTAGGCCGTGCAATAACAATACTGTAAAGTGGCTATGGTTGAGATATATTTTGAAAACAGAGTCTATAGGACTTACTAAGGATTAGGTACTTTTGAAATTTTTTTAAAAATTATTTTATTGAGGAACTCCCTGGCAATCCAGTGGCCAGGACTCAGTGCTTTCACTGCCATGACCCAGGATCAGTCCCTGGTTGGAGAAGTAAGATCCCGCAAGCTGCAGAGCATGGCCAATTAATTTATCTATTAAAATTTATTTTACTCAAGTACAGTTGATATACAATGTGCTGAGTCAGTTTCCGAGGATTAGGTGTTTTTCAAATGGGAAAAGATTAATGCCCACATTTTTTGATTTAGCAGTGGTGATATGGTTCTGCCATTTACTGGGGAAGACTGGTAGAGAAATGGCATGGGAAGGAAAATCAAAAGTTCCATTTTAAATATGTTAAGCTAAAAATGCCAATAAGGTATGCAAGAATAAAAGTGAACTACCAATTTGGTTATACGAATTCAAAGACGTATAACTTAGCAATACATATTTGGGAGTAATCAGAAAATTAATGGCATAGAAATAGAAAATATCACTTAGGGAGAAGAGCACATAAACTGTCAGCCCTCTGTATCCATAGGTTCCACACCCAAGGATGGAAAATACTCGTAAAAATAAAAATTCCAGAAGCTCCAAAAAGCAAAACTCGAATTTGCCACACATCAGCAACTATTTACATAGCATTTACTTTGTATTAGGTATTTTAAGTTATCTAGAGATGATTTAAAGCATAATGAGGATGTATAGGTTATATGCAAATACTATGCCATTTTATATAAGGGGCGGACTTTATTTTTATGGACTCCAGAATCACTGCAGAGGGTGACGGCAGCCATGAAATTAAAAGACGCTTACTCCTTGGGAGGAAAGTTATGACCAACCTAGACAGCATATTGAAAAGCAGAGACATTACTTTGTCAACAAAGGTCTGTCTAGTCAAGGCTATGGTTTTTCCAGTGGTCATGTATGGATGTGAGAGTTGGACTATAAAGAAAGCTGAGCACTGAAGAATTGATGCTTTTGAACTGTAGTGCTGGAGAAGACTCTTGAGAGTCCCTTGGACTACAAGGAGATCCAACCAGTCCATCCTAAAGGAGATCAGTCCTGGGTGTTCATTGGAAGGACTGATGTTGAAGCTGAAACTCCAGTACTTTGGCCACCTGATGCAAAGAGCTAACTCATTTGAGAAGACCCTGATGCTGGGAAAGACTGATGGCAGGAGGAGAAGGGGACGACAGAGGATGAGATGGTTGGATGGCATCACCAATTCATGGATGTGGGTTTGGGTGGACTCTGGGAGTTGGTGATGGAGAGGGAGGCCTGGCATGTTGCGGTTCATTGGGTCACAAAGAGTCAGACACAACTGAGTGACTGAACTGAAATGAACTGAACTTGAGCATCCATAGATTTTGGTATGAGGGGGGAGATGCTGGAACCAATCTCTTATGGCTACTGAGAAACAACTTACCAGAACACATTGGGGTTTAAGAACATTTTGAAAATGTTTGCCTTTCTTTTTACAAAATGCCGGGTAGGTAATTCATATCCATGGGTTTCCCAATAAATGAATGGATAAATGATATAGCTATGTAAACTAATGCATTTTGCTGTTTTATTTCTACCAAGGTTGTTGATTTACTTAGTCAATACTTCTTTTTATTATTAAATCTACATTTCAATTAGAACAGCCAAAAAGGACCAGGTGTCAGTCAACTATAGCCTGTGCAAAAATTCAGCCTACTACTTAACTTTTGTATGTTCTGTCAGTTAAGCATGATTTTTGCATTTTTAAATGTTTGAAAAAAATTCAAATGAAGAGTAGTGTCTGATATATGAAATTATATAAAATGAAAATTTCTATGTCCACAAATACTGATTTAACCCAACAGTCATGCTCACTGGTTCATATATGGTCTAAAGTTATTTTCATCTATGATAGCAGAACTGAGTGGTTGCAACAGAGATTCCATGGTCCACAAAGCCTAAAATATTAACTACCTGGCTCAGTACAGAAAAAGTAAGGTAACTCCTGATGTTGTTGTTGTTTAGTCGCTCAGTCGTGTCCAACTCTTTGGGACCCCGTGGAGTGCAGCATACCAGGCTTCGCTGTCCTTCATCATCTCCGGAGTTTGCTCAAACTCATGTCCACTGAGTCGATGATGCCATCCAATCATGTCATCCTCTGTTGCCCCCCTTTCCGCCTGCCTTCAATCATTCCCAGCATCAGGGTCTTTTCCAATTAGTTGGCTCTTCACGCTAGGTGGCCAAAGTACTGGAGTTTCAGCTTCAGCATCAGTCCTTCCAATGAATACTGATTTCCTTTAGGATGGACTGGTTTGATCTCTGTGCAGTCAAAGGGACTCTCAAGAGCCTTCTCCAACACCACAGTTCAAAAGCATCAATTCTTCAATGCTTAGCTTTCTTTATGGTCCAACTCTCACATCCGTGCATGACTACCAGAAAACACACAGCTTTGACTAGACGGACCTTTGTTGGCAAAGTGATGTCTCTGCTTTTTAATATGCTGTCTAGGTTGGTCATAGCTTTTTTCCCAAAGAGCAAGGACCTTTTAATTTTATGACTGCAGTCACCATCTGTAGTGATTCTGGAGCCCAAGAAAATAAAGTCTTTTCATTGTTGTTTCACTCTTTTCATTGTTTCCCCATCTATTTGCCATGAAGTGATGGGACTGGATGTTATGACCTTAGTTTTGTGAATGTTGAGTTTTAAATCACCTTTCTTACTCTCCTTTCTCACCTTTATTAAGAGGCTTTTCAATTCCTCTTAGCTTTCTGCCATTAGGGTGGTGTCATCTACATATCTGAAGTTATTGATATTATTATAATATCAATAACCTCTAATATAGCACATCACTAATTTTTACTTAAATTTATAAGTATCTTGCCAACCTAAAATTCCTATAAATAACTTAATGAAGTACTCAGAGTATCTCCATGTATCAAATGAACTCACATACAAATTTTTATAAGCACAATGTCTATCAGAAACTGTTGACAGAGAGTTGAACTGAAAGTTGAAGATTTTAAGTTCATGCCTGGTATTTAAATATCAACTCAGTTACTAGTGTGAAAAGATTTAGTTATTTCTATTTCAAACATCTAAAACTTTACTTAACTCATTTCTTTCCATCCCTTACCACTCACTCTGTCAGAAAAAGAATGTGCATAAAATATTTTATGCCTGAGGCTGCAAATGGGTGCTTGAGAATAGCAACTACTAGCTTAAAATTGCAACATTTTGTGTAAACTCTTAAAATATAACTCTTCCATGCACCTGACCCTATCCACCTAACAAAGAAGCATTCTAACCATTTAAATTTTCTAAGTTAAAAATATTTCCTATTACCTTTTTGTTCCATATAAATACTTGATATAAACATATATGGGCTTCCCTGGTGGCTCAGATGATAAAGAATCCACCTGCACTGCAGGAGCCCTGGGTTCCTGCATTGCACAAATCTGCAATGCAGGGTTCAATCCCTGGGTTAGGAAGATCCCCTGGAGAAGGGAATAGCTACCCACTCCAGTATTCTTGCCTGGAGAATTCCAAGGACAGAAGAGCCTGGTGGGCTACTACAGTCCATGGGGTTGCAAAGAGTTGGAAACAACTGAGTGTCTAACACTCACTTTCACAAATGTATATATACTGGGTATGACTTCTTTCAGGCAAACAAGTAACTGTTTAGGTAATTATTATTCCAAGGCAATTACTGACATCATATGAGGTTTGAGAAAAGGATAAAATGCTCTCAAAAAAAGATGTCAAGTTGACTTCTATAAAATACTTATAAATAGGAAAAATATGCCAAAGAGTGATTTTACTTATATACCTAATGAGTGTTGCTGATTAACAATGAAATGTTTTAACTTGAAAAACACTGTTTGCTGTATTCTTAAACAAACTTACTATTACCAAATCTCCATTTGTCATATGTAACAACATTAACAAAAAACAATTTTATACTTTAGTCAATAGCATAGCTTAATTTTCTTTTATTTCTAGGTAATTATGAAACTCACACTGTCTTCCACGTCTCCAGTCTTCCAGCCTTTTAAAAGCATTTTAGACATAGGTATCTGAAGTTCACTTTCTAAAATCTGTTTAATTTCTCCTGTACAAATAAAAAGAGACCAAATATTAATAACAAAATAATACAATCAGTATTTATTCATATCCAAAGCTAGTACTAATATTAGGGATATGGTTCTCAAGTCAATGACATTTGTTTCATGAATGAATATGAAAAATTTCAGTAGTCCAAACTTCAAATCTTGATCATACAACATGATGTCCCTTTGAAGAAGTGAAGTTTCAACATTATAATAAAAAACTTAATAATTAAGCAGTTTTTTTTTTTTTTTTTAAAGAAACAGATATCAGTGATGGGGTTTTGAATAGAAACAATCTATTTCAAACCAACCAATAGACCAATATGTGATCAGCATATGGTGGGAGTAGTCAGTAAAGAATAAAACTTGAGGCATTATAGTATAAGGAAAGCAAACTGTGCAATGCAGTTTGGGGTTGAAGTCTTAGCTTAAAGAAATAAAATAACTTGTCTATTTTTAGTTTTTGTATCTGTAAAATGGGATATAATAATGCCTATCTTATCTACCTCTAAGGTTCAAGGATAGAGGAGACAACATCCATGAAAGTAGCTGGAAAAAAAAAATGCATATAATCTAGAAGACAATTTAAACTGTCTTAAAAAGAAAAGGAACAGAATTTAAGAAAAGAAAAAAAAAGTTATGTTGGATCAAATAAAGAAGGCTTTGTGAGACAGGTGAGACTTAAACTCAAGTTTCAATTGTAGCTGGATTAAAACCAAGCATGAAGTATGCTAGGGTTTCGTGAAGGAGAACTAAATCAAAGGAAAGGATATACTATTCAGTGCAGAAAAAGACCAAAATGTAAAAGCAAAAGTGAAAATGATGCTAATCAGAAACAGTAAAGAAACACAATTTTTCCAGCATGCTACAAAGTACTTTTCAAGAATCAAGTCTACTTATTAATTAACCAGCTCATTTCTGGTTCTACAGTACAATAAACAGATCATTAAATCAGAATGTACAAATATTTCATGTATATGCTTTTATTAGATTGGTTAGTCTATAATTTTAGATTAACATGTAATGCAATTCCATTTATAATAAGTGACTGAACACTGCAGAAAATGATCATACTATACATTAAAAGAAAAGTAATTCCATGCTGATAAAGGAAAAGAAGGAAGGTGGAGCTTACCCTACATAAGTTCTAAGGAATCACAGTGGTCTAGGTAAGCAACGCTACAATCAAACCCTTCATGGCCTTCAGTTCAGTCAGTTCAGTCATGTCCAACTCTTGGCAACCCCATGAACCACAGCACATTAGGCCTCCCTGTCCATCACCAACTCCCGGAGTTCATCCAAACTCATGTCCATTGAGTCGGTGATGCCATCCAACCATCTCATCCTCTGTCGTCCCCTTCTCCGCCTGCCCTCAATCCCTCCCAGCATCAGGGTCTTCTCAAATGAGTTAGCTCTTCACATCAGGTGGCCAAAGTACTGGAGTTTCAGCTTCAACATCAGTCCTTCCAATGAACACCCAGGACTGATATCCTTTAGGATGGACTGGTTGGATCTCCTCGCAGTCCAAGGGACTCTCAAGAGTCTTCTCCAACACCACAGTTCAAAAGCATCTATTCTTCGGCACTCAGCTTTCTTTACAGTCCAACTCTTACATCCATACATTACTACTGGAAAAGTGTCCTTAGTGACTTTTTTTTTTTTGCTTTCCTAAGAAAATTCCTATCTGGGCACTTTGGATAGTGATTAAACATCATAAAAGAATTCTGATTCAACATTATACTTTAGAAGCACAAAATACATCGACTTTGACCTTCAAAAATATCACTGTTGAGAAAGGATTGTTCTCTTCATGGAAATAAGAGAAAGGTGAGCCACATTTCTTATGTGATTGTGATTGTGTTAGGTCCCTTGGTTGTGTTCAACTCTTTGCAATCCTATAGACTGTAGCCCACCAGGCTCCTCTGTCCATGGAATTCTCTAGGCAAGGATACTGGAGTAGGTTGCCATTCTCTTCTCCAGGGGAGCTTCCTGACCCATGGATTGAACCCAAGTCTCCTACATTACAGGCAGATGGCACTGCCACTATAGTACCCCTATATGTGAAAACTGATGATACGTAGATTTCATCAAGGAACACTCCACTAACTGCCAAGCATATATGAGATACAGGTTTAATATCCAAAATATATAAAGAACTCACATAACTCAATAACCAAAAGCTCCTAAATAATCAAACTAAAACTGAGCTGATTTAGACATCTTTCCAAAGAAGACAAAAAATGGCCAACAGGTACATGAAAAGATGCTCAATATCATTAAATACTAGGGAAATACAAACAAAAAGCCACAATGTGGTATCATCTCACATCTGTTAGAATGGCTACTATCAAAAAGACAAGAGATAAGTGATGGTGAGGATATGAAGAAAAGAGAACCATTGTGGGGTTGCTTCCTTTTATTCTTACTTTGCTGGGATTTAATTACTTAAAAAATTTTTTTAATAAATGAAATTTTAAATGTTTTTTAGTCACTAAGTCATGTCTTTTCAACCCCGAGGACTGTAGCCTGCCAGGCTCCTCTGTCCGTGGGATTTCCCAGTCAAGATTACTAGAATGGGTGGCCATTTCCTTCTCCAGGAGATCTTCCTGACTCAGGGATTGAACCTGCATCTCCTTTATTGGCGGTGGATGCTTTACCACTGAGCCATCAGCAAAGCCAAATATTGTTGTTAAATATTGTTGTCAATGCTTTTGACAAGCCAAATATTGTTGTCAAATGTTTTTCCCTCCATCTATTAAAATGATCAATAGATTTTCTCTCATTCATTGTACTAATATGGTGAATTAATAATGGATTATATAAAAACTGTTAAACAAGCCTTGTATTCCTGAGTAAAGCCCACTTGACCATGAGGTATCGTTATACATATCTATATTTTTGTTACATTTAATGAGTTCAATTTATAAATATTTATAAAGGATTTCTGCCTCTAGACTGTAAGAAATATCAGTCTATAATAGTTTCCTTTTCCTATAATGTCTTTGATTTTAGTATCAGGGTTAATGCTGATTACATAAAATAAATTAAGTAATATTTCATCTTTCTCTATTTGTGAATGATTTCTAACACTTCTTCCTTAAATATTAGACAGACTTTACCAGTGAACCCATCTGGGCTTGGGGTTCACTTTTTTTTTGGAGGAGGAGGAAGGGGGGAAGGGAGTGAGGAAGGGAGCAGGGAAGGCTTTGATTGTTATAGCTTTATATATTAGATGTACAGCAATTAAAATTTTAAATTTTTTCTCTGTCAACTGTGGTAACTTACACCTTTAAAATAATTTTTCTAGCTTTTAAAGTGTTTTATGTAGCTTTTAAATTTTCTAGCATGAATCCATTCTTAATGTTGCCTTATAATCCATTTAATGTTTGTAGGTACCTTTCATTCTCAGTATGTTTAACTTGTGTTTTCTCTCTTGTTCTTATTCACATTAGCAAGAGAATTACCACCTTTATTGAGCTTCTAAAAAAAAAAAAAAAAGCTTTAAGTTGTGTTCATTTAGTTCATTTTCTCTATAATGTTTATCCATTTTCTGCTTTATTGATTTCTATGCCTGTGTCTATGTATGTATAAGTTTTTCCTTTCATACTTACTTAGGGTTTGATTTGCTCTTTTCAAAAACATTTAAGTTTTATTATGATTGGTAAAAAACAAAATACACATATTCACAATCTATAATTTGATAAGTTTTAACAAATATATAAAGTTGATGAAACCATCATCATAATCAAGATTATGAATTTATTCAGCAACCCCAAAAAGTTTTCTTATACACCTTGTTAACTCTTCCACACTACCCCTTTCCATATCCCCAGGGAACCAGTGATTTGATTTTGGTGATTGTGAATTGGTTCAAATTATCTAGAATTTTAGATAAAAGGAATTTCAGAATATACTTTAAAAATATGGCTTTCATTCAAAATACATTGTCTGAGATTCTTCCACATTGTTACATGTAATGACAATGTTTCTTTTATTACTAAATAGTATTCCATTGTATGAATATAAAACAATTTGTTTATCCATTCACTGGTTTATGGACATTTGTTGTTTTCCATAGTTTCAGGCTACAAATAAATATTTGAGGTTACAAATAACATACATGTCTTTGATGGGACATATGATTTCATTTCTCTTGGGTAAATACCTAAGAGAAGAATGGTCAGTGTATTTTTAACTCTGTAGGAAAAGAGTCAAACACTTTTCCAAACTGTGATGTCTTCAAATTCACTGTGACAAATTTTTACTGTGATGTCTTCAAGTTCACTAATCTTTTCTTCTTCAATGTCTAATCTTCTGTTAATCCCACTTTGTATGTTTTTCATCTCAGACATCATGGTCTTAACCTCTAGACATTCGATTTGGGCTATTTTTACATTTTCAGTCATTTATGATTTGAAATCTTTTCTTTTTCTGAACTTAAGTAACAGTTATAATAATTGTTTTAATGTCCTTATTTGCTAATTACAACATCTATGTCAATTTCAGGGTTTTTTTTGGTTAACTGATTTTTACTTTATGGGCCAGGCTTTCCTCTTTCTTGAATGCCTGGTAATCTTTATTGGATGCCAGACACTGTGAATTTTACCTCGATGGGTGCTAAATATTTTCTTATTCCTATAAATATACTTGAGCTTTATTTTGGGAGGCAGTTATTTGAAAATAATTCTGTCCTTTTGAGTCTTTGCTTTTAAGATGTTGTACCACGTGAGCGGTATTTAGGACTAATCTTGACACTACTAAGACAAAAGCCTTCTTAGTACAGTTAACTCTTATTAAACAACACAGGTTTGAACTATGAGGGTTCACTTATACATGGATTATTTTTCAACAGTAAACACTACAGTATTATACAATTTGCAGTTGGTTGAATTGCAGTGGATGAGGTACTGCAGATAGAGAGGAAAAGGGTATATAGAGGGCTGACTATAAGTTATACGTGGATTTTAAGCAGTGCAAAGGGTTGGTGCCCCTAACCCCTGAGTTGTTCAAGAATCAACTGTACTCCATCCAAAGCCTCATGAATTATGAGGTTTTCTAGTCCAGTTGGTAAATGTGTATTTGGTTCTCAAAAGCAGAAGGGTGGGGTGGAGTGGGGACACTTTTCTTGTTTCTCATTGCTTCCAGAACTTTCTTCTTATATAAATAAACATGTGAACTGTAAATTTCCCTTCCATACCACTTTGTCAGAGAAGGCAATGGCACCCCACTCCAGTACTCTTGCCTGGAATATCCCATGGATGGAGGAGCCTGGTAGGTGGCAGTCCATGGGGGTCGCACAGAGTCGGACATGACCGAGCGACTTCACTTTCACTTTTCACTTTCATGCATTGGAGAAGGAAATGGCAACCCACTCCAGTGTTCTTGCCTGGAGAATCCCAGGGATGGGGGAGCCTGGTGGGCTGCCGTCTATGGGGTCACACAGAGTCAGACACGACTGAAGTGACTTAGCAGCATACCACTTTGTCAGCATAAAAGAAATGTTGATATGTGATGTTTCCATCATAACTAAAAATATTTTCTAATTTCCTTTGTGATTTCTTTGTTGATCCTTAGTTTACTTAGAGATATGTTAATTACCTCCAGAATTCTTGTCTGGAGAATCCCATGGACAGAGAAGCCTGGCAGGCAAGAGCCCAGAGGGTCCCAGACAGTTGGACATGACTGAAGCGACTTACAATGCACACTTGTATGTTAATTACCAAATATATCAGAATTTTCAAGTTTCCTTTGATTTCTATTTTAATTCCACTGAGTCAGAGAACATACCTAACATGACTTTTTAAGTCACTTTGGGTCACTTTCTGTGACTTGTTTCATGTCAGAGCATTTTTTTTAACCTTGACGAATGTAGCAAATGCAGGTGAAAAGAATATAAATTTTCCTATGGTTATGAGAGGGCTTCCCAAGTGGCTCAGTGGTAAAAGAATCCTCCTGCAGTGTAGGAGACCTGGTTTGATCCCTGGGTCGGGAAGATTCCCTGGAGAAGGAAATGGCAACTCACTCCAGTATGCTTGCCCGAAAAACTCCAGGCACAGAGAAAGCCTGGTGGGCTATAGTCCATGTGGTGGCAAAGAGTTGGACATGAGTAAGTGACTGAGCATGCATGCACGCACGGTTTTAAGAAGCATTTTATCTATTTCACGTAAGTAAAATTGGTTGATACACTATTCATATTTTCTATCTGTTGTTTTGAACATTACTATGAGAAAGGAGTGTTTTTATGCCCAATTACAACTGTAGTTTTTTTCCTTTTCTCATTGCAGTTCTAGTGATTAGTTTTTGGTACACAGACTTTCAAAGTTGTTATTATATATACACACATTTAGGATACTTATGTCTTTAGGATTAACTGACATTTTCATCATTATGAAGTGTCCCCATTTAGCCTTCATAATAGATAGTACTTGCACAGAATTTTAGTTCATTTAGTATTAACATAATGTGATTAATAGAACACATATATTGGTTACTATTTTCTTATTTATGTTTCAATCTTTCTATCTAAAGTGGATTTCTTATACATATATAATTGGTTTTTCTTTGTTATACAGTCTCACAATCTCTACCTTCTCATAAGGATGTGAAGATAATTTAATTATCTATATGCTTATTTGTTCTCTATTTGTCTTGATTTTTACTTCTTTTATCATCTTCCTCTACCTCCATTTGCAAATATTGAATATATTAGGTATTTTCATTTCATTTTCATACCTTAACTTAATTACTTTTATGTGTGTTTCATTGTTTTAGGGATGGTCTAGGGTTTACAATATGCATATTTAATTTCACACAGTCCATCTTCAAATAACACAGGACTTGTCTGACAAAAACATACTTCCATTCCCCTTTCCTATTGTGTTCTTTCCATAACTTTACATCTATAAAGTCAATATCTTTTAAAGAAATTTAAACGAAAGAAAAAATATACTCATATTTTTACCATTTCTCTTCGTTTCTTTGTATTAATCTAATTTCCTATCAGGCGTCATTTTCTTCAGCTTGAGGAACTTACTTCCATAGTTTAATAGCTCTTGTAGCTTTTGTATGAAAATAAAGTCTTAATTTAGTTTTCATTTCTGAAAGATACTTTTGTTGAATATAGCATTCCAGATTGACACTTTATTTCTTTGGCACTTAGAAACATCATTACATTGTCTCCTGGCTTGCACTGCTTCTATTACAAAGAGTGTAGTCATTATTTTGAAGACTTCCCAGTGGCTCAGTGGTAAAGAATCTGCCTGCCAATGGAGGAGATGCAAAGACGGGAATTCGATACCTGGGTCAGGAAGATCCCCTGGAGTAGGAAATGGCAACCCAATCCAGTATTCTTGCCTGGAAAATTCCATGGACAGAGGAGCCTAGCAGGCTCAATGAATGTCTGTATTTAATAGTTTGCCTCTAGGGAGTGTAGAAGTTTATTTTGACGGGTCCTTAAATTTCATGCATATCAGGTTGATCCATTTGAGACTTCTTTACAACACTATTTTGGTGGATCTGAAGCAGTGATTCTCCAAAGTATAATTGATAATTTGGGGAATTCCTTGAGAATGTATAAAATTAATGATCATTATGTTGACAAGCATTATCTCAATTCTATCACTAAGTGACTATTAGTTACTAACCCAATTTATTGGCCCTCTCTGAGACTCGAATTCCACATTAATTAAAAAAAAAAGATAAGAATGTATTTCATATTAATGTCACCTGTTACCATTTTTTAATGGGAAAAAAAAAAAAAACAACACAACACAGCACCAAAAAGTAAAAACTGCCCCTAAAGAAAATTGAGACTTAGTCTCCCAGTAAATGCAAGAAAATCATACCTGTCACCTAGAAAATGAGAAATAATATATCATGTGACTTTCTCTCAAGCATAAATCTCAAGAGTGAATTTTTGCCTTCTTTGTTCAAATCACACTTTTTTTGGTAATATCAGAAATCTTCCAGTGCCTCTATTCTTTTCCTTATTTTAAACGCTATAAGCCATCAACACCTACAAATATTTGTTTCAACTATGAAACTGCTCTTTTGAAAAAAATCAAAAAGATTCTGTAGCAGAAGCAGCATATTACATATTAGATACTAAAGGCTAGACAGGACCCAGCTCAGAGGCTTTTTAAAATCATCCTGGGATACGACTTACCCATGAACAACCAGTAAGTTAATGGCAAAACCTATAAGGCAATGTTCCATTGCTTTTCCCTCCATACATTTTCACCTCAGATACTCAAAGGTGCAGTCGTTGTATATCTTGCTGCTCAAACATACAAATTTAAACAAAAAGATCATTACTGTAACACCTATAGTTATCAACAGAATCATAAATATGTGACAACTTACAGAGTCTGAGACAAGAGGGTTCCAGAAAATGCTACTCACTTTTAGGTTATATACAGTATATCACAGCATCATCTTTCAGGAATGATGGAATTCCAGTTGAGCTCTTTCAAATCCTGAAAGATGATGCTGTGAGAGTGCTGCACTCAATATGCCAGTAAATTTGGAAAACTCAGCAGTGGCCACAGGACTGGAAAAGGTCAGTTTTCATTCCAATCCCAAAGAAAGGCAATGCAAAAGAATGCTCAAACTACCACACAATTGCACTCATCTCACACGTTAGTAAAGTAATGCTCAAAATTCTCAAGACAGGCTTCAGCAATACGTGAACCGTGAACTTCCAGATGTTCAAGCTGGTTTTAAAAAGGAGAGGAACCAGAGATCAAATTGCCAACATCTGCTGGATCATCGAAAAAGCAAGAGACTTCCAGAAAAACATCTATTTCTGCTTTATTGACTATTCCAAAGCCTTTGACTGTGTGGATCACAATAAACTGTGGAAAATTCTTCAGTTCAGTTCAATTTAGTTGCTCAATCATGTCCGACTCTTTGCAACCCCATGATTTGCAGCACGCCAGGCCTCCCTGTCCATCACCAACTTCTGGAGTTCACTCAGACTCACGTCCGTCGAGTCAGTGATGCCATCCAGCCATCTCATCCTCTGTCGTCCCCTTCTCCTCCTGTCCCCAAACCCTCCCAGCATCAGAGTCTTTTCCAATGAGTCAATTCTTTGCATGAGGTGGCCAAAGTACTGGAGTTTCAGCTTTAGCATCATTCCTTCCAAAGAAATTTCAGGGCTGATCTCCTTCAGAATGGACTGTTTGGATCTCTTTTCAGTCCAAGGGACTCTCAAGAGTCTTCTCCAACACCACAGTTCAAAAGCATCCATTATTCAGCGCTCAGCCTTCTTCACAGTCCAACTCTCACATCCATACGTGACCACTGGAAAAACCATAGCCTGACTAGACGAACCTTTTTTGGCAAAGTAATGTCTCTGCTTTTGAATATGCTATCTGGGTTGGTCATAACTTTCCTTCCAAGGAGTAAGCGTCTTTTAATTTCATGGCTGCAGTCACCATCTGCAGTGATTTTGGAGCCCCCAAAAATAAAGTCTGATACTGTTTCCACTGTTTCCCCATCTATTTCCCATGAGGTGATGGAACTGGATGCCATGATCTTCGTTTTCTGAATGTTGAGCTTTAAGCCAACTTTTTCACTCTCCACTTTCACTTTCCTTCTTCAAGAGATAGGAATACCAGAGCACCTGGCCTGCCTCTTGAGAAACCTACATGCAGGTCAGGAAGCAACAGTTAGAACTGGACATGGAACAACAGACTGGTTCCGAATAGGAAAAGGAGTACGTCAAAGCTGTATATTGTCACCCTGCTTATTTAACTTCTATGCAGAGTACATCATGAGAAACGTTGGGCTGGAAGAAGCACAAGCTGGAATCAAGATTGCTCAGAGAAATATCAATAACCTCAGATATGCAGATGACATCACCCTTATAGGCAGAAAGTGAAGAGGAACTAAAAAGCCTCTTGATGAAAGTGAAAGTGGAGACTGAAAAGTTGGCTTAAAGCTCAATATTCAGAAAACGAAGATCATGGCATCTGGTCCCATCACTTCATGGGAAATAGATGGGGAAACAGTGGAAACAGTATCAGACTTTATTTTTGGGGGCTCCAAAATCACTGCAGATGGTAATTGCAGCCATGAAATTAAAAGACGCTTACTCCTTGGAAGAAATGTTATGACCAACCTAGATAGCATATTCAAAAGCAGAGACATTACTTTGCCAATAAAGGTCTGTCTAGTCAAGGCTGTGGTTTTTCCAGTGGTCATGTATGGATGTCAGAGTTGGACTGTGAAGAAAGCTGAGCACCAAAGAATGGATGCTTTTGAATTGTGGTGTTGGAGAAGACTCTTGAGAGTCCCTTGGACTGCAGGGAGATCCAACCAGTCCATTCTGAAGGAGGTCAGCCCTGGGATTTCTTTGGAAGGAATGATGCTAAAGCTGAAACTCCAGTACTTTACCACCTCATGCGAAGAGCGGAGAAGGCAACGGCACCCCACTCCAGTACTCTTGCCTGGAAAATCCCATGGACGGAGGAGCCTGGTAGGCTGCAGTCCATGGGGTTGCTAAGAGTTGGACACGACTTAGTGACTTCACTTTCACTTTTCACTTTCATGCATTGGAGAAGGAAATGGCAACCCACTCCAGTGTTCTTGCCTGGAGAATCCCAGGGACAGGCGAGCCTGGTAGGCTGCCGTCTTTGGGGTCGCAAAGTCGGACACGACTGAAGCGACTTAGTAGCAGCACTTAGCAGCATGCAAAGAGTTGACTCATTGGAAAAGACTCTGAAGCTGGGAGGGATTGGGGGCAGGAGGAGAAGGGGATGACAGAGGATGAGATGGCAGGATGGCATCACTGACTCGATGGATGTGAGTCTGAGTGAACTCCGGGAGTTGGTGATGGACAGGGAGGCCTGGCGTGCTGTGATTCATGGGGTCGCAAAGAGTCGGATACGACTGAGCGACTGAACTGAACTGAACTGAACTGAACATGTATTTGTCCTTTTCTGCATCTGGCTTATGAAACATTTAGCCTAATGTCTTCAAAATTCAGCCATGTTGTAGTAAATAGCAGAATTCTGTTTCTCTGTAAAGCTAGAACAATATTCTACTCTATCTACATACCACATTTTGCTTATCCATTCATTAGTCGACAGTCAGTTGGGTTGCTTCCACTTTTTGTTCTGATTTTCTGTAAAAGCTCCAATTTTCCATTATTTTGGATATATATTCAGAAGTGAAACCGATAGATTATGTGGTAATTCTATGTTTAATTTTTTAGAGAATTGACATACTATTTCCCCAGAAGTTGTACCATTTTGCATTCCTACCAACAATGCACAACACTTCCAATTTCTTCATACCCCCAAAAAAGCAGATTTTAAAGCATCAAATTGCCAACATTTGTCACTTTTTGTTTGGTTGCAGTTATTTTATATATATATATAACAGTCATTTTAATGGGCATGAAGTGGTATCTCAGTGTGGTTTTGATTTCCACTTCCTTAATGATTCACGATGTTCAGTATCTTCTCATGTGCCTACCGGTCACCTGTATCTTATTTGGGGAAATACCTATTCAAGTCCCTTTGCTTGTTTTAAAAAATTATTATTGTGACATAATTGACATATAACATTGTATAAGTGTAACATATACATGTGCTGATTTGATATATTTATATACTGAAATACAATTACAACTATAGGATTAGCTCTATCACATCACTTGGTTTTTTGTAGTAGGAACTACTTTAATTGGTTTTTTGTTGTTGTTATTAAGTCATAAGGGTTCTTTATATTCTGGATACTAATCCCTTATCAGATATATGATTCACAAATATTTCTGCCATACTGTAAGTTGCCTTTTTACTCTATAGACACTGTTCTTTCATGTATAACTTTTTAATTTTGATTAGGTCTGATTCACTTGCTTTTTCTTTTGTTCCTGTGCTTTGGTGTCATAAATAATAAATCATTCCAAAACCCACTGCCATGAAGCTTTTTCCCTATGTTTTCTAAGAGTTTTATAGTCTCAGTTCTAATGCTGAAGTCTTAGCGAGAGTTCTGATTTTTTAAATATCACAAACTACTGGCAAGACTACAAATTAGTATATTGTTAATGGCAATTTAAAATAAGATTTCTCTACAGAGTAATTTGGTAGAATATATCTAAAACTTTTAAAGTGTGTATCACCTCTCAGGCAGAAGTACACCTCTAGGCATCTTTACAAAGAAAAATAATCCCTGAGGTTCAGCAAAGTTCACTATAGCATACTACAGTGAAAGATCAGGAATGAGGGAAGCTCAAAATAACCAGCAAAAAATAAAATAGTATAATAAATCATAGTACAGGTTTTAAAAATTATATGATTCAATGGTATTTTAAAATACACAAAATGACCATGATGTAATATTGCAACTAAAAAAGAAAAGCAGATTTTAATGCATCAAACATAGTCTATCTCAATTTTGTAAAATATTTATTTATATAAAAGACATAGAATGAAACTGGGAATAAATGCAGCAAAATGTTAACTGCAGTTAAAAGTAGAATTACTGGCAATTTTTACTTTTTTCACACTTTTATTCAGTTCATAAACATTCTACAATCAACATTGGAGCAGGAATACGGTTGGAAATGAATTATTTCAAAACAGAGCAAGGCAATTTCTATCCCAGGATTCAAGAAAGAAAGGGGAGACAAAGAAGCTAATATCTGTTGAAAGACTTTCTTCTAAGTGCCAAATTTCAACCACATATATTGAATAGTAATAGGAACTTGTTACTTTTTCAAACAAAAAAATCTACTAGTAGAGCAAAGAATTAAAAAGGAAACAGAAGAGAGGAACGCTATTAACCAAGGGTATTAAAACAGCAAGATAAGAAATAGTAAAAGAAGGCATAAACTGCTTATGTTGAAAATGGAAAAGGTGATGCACGAGACAGTAAGCTGAAAAAAAGACTCTTTAGCAGTGTTTCTTAAGATGTAGTTCTTCAATTTCATCACAATAACCTACTGTTTGTTTCTAAAAATGCATATTTGTGGGCTCTACCTTGTTAGAGAATTAGAATCTAAATCTATGGGGTGTAACCCAGGACTTATACATTTAATCAAACCCCATCCCCTTTCCAAGGTGATTTTTATGCATATAAAATTAGTAACATTCTGATGGAATTTAATAACTAGTAAAACCTGAAGATGACAGGGATGAAGAAACAGAAGAAATGGTTGAGCTATCAAGAACACTGGTACCAGCGCCATGTTGCTGTAGACTCTTCATAATCCACAGCCTTGCCACACCACTGCTGCTTTATACTTACTTTACCTTGACAATCACTTTTGCCTCAAGTCAGTTGCTTTCCATCATACTACCTAACCGCTTAATTTGTTCTTTAGGGAGTATATTTGATTAACCTCTGAAGCTGTTTATCTTAAAACTTAATAAGCATTTTAATGTCAAGCCTATCCTTCAGGGACTAGAAGAGCACTTGAAGGCATACAATGGAATCAGAACCAGGTATTTACAAGGTAAGGAAAGCAGTAGGGCTAGAAAGGTAGGATAAGACTAGATAATAAAGGGTATATGTTTCCATACAAACTATGAAATTATTTGTTCTAGTTCTGTGAAAAATACCATCGGTAGCTTGATAGGGTTTGCAATGAATTTATACATTGCTTTGGGTAGTATACCCATTTCCACTATATTGATTCTTCCAATCCACGAACATAGTATATTTCTCCATTTATTTGTGTCATCCTTGATTTCTCTCGACAGTGTAGAGACTCCTTAAAAAACTGGAAATAGAACTGCTATATGACCCAGCAATCCCAGTGCTGAGCACACACTGAGGAAACCAAAACTGAATGAGACACATGTACCCCAATGTTCACTGCAGCACTGTTTACAATAGCTATGACATGGAAGCAACCTAGGTGTCTGTCGGCAGACAAATAAGGAAGTTGTGGTACACATACACAATGGGATATTTCTCAGGTATTAAAAAACAAAAGAACACATTTGAGTCAGTTCTAATGAGGTGGATGAAACTGGAGCCTATTATACAGAGTGAAGTAATTCAGAATGATAAACACCAATACAGTATATTAATGCATATATATGGAATTAATAAAGATGGTAATGATGATCCCATATGCAAGGCAGCAAAAGAGACATAGACATAAAGAACAGACTATTAGACTATGTGGGAGAAGGAGAGGCTGGGATGATATGAGACAAGAGCACTGAAGCATGTATATTACAATATGTAAAACAGATGACCAGTGCAAGTTCGATGCATGAAGCATGGCACTCAAAGCCAGTGCTCTGGGACAATCCAAAGTGATGGGGTGGAGAGGGAGGTAGGAGAGGGGTTCAGGATGGGTGGGGTGGGGTGGGGTGGGGGGTGGAGCGCACATATGTGCCTGTGGCTGATTCATGTTGATATGTGGCAGGGGCCCCCACAGTGTTGTGATGTGACTGTCCTCCAATTAAAATAAATATATTAATTTTTTTTTTAAAAAGGTATATGTATGCTTGGCTAATGTACTAGAACTTAACCGCAGCTAATCTCTTAACTCTGGATCTGATTTTTTTTTCACTAGTTTTACCTTTTCAGAAAGTTATATAAATGAAATTATAGATTTCCTTCTGTATCTGGCTTCTTTTACTTAGCACGATATTTGAGATTCAACCATGCTATAACCAGCATCAGCAGTTTATTCCTTTTTGTTGCTAAATAGTACTCCATCGCATTGTTGTACCACAAGCTGTTTATTTATCAATTGATGGACAACTGAGGTATTTCCTGTTTGAGGTCATTATGACTAAAGCTTCACTGAACATTCATGTAGAAGTCTTTGTGGGGAAATGTTTTCATTTCTCTTGAGTAAATATCTAGAAATATAATCACTAGGTCATATGGGTAAGTATGTTCTAACTGATAAGATTCTATTGTATCATACCAAACTCCAAAACGTTTTTTTAAAGCTATATCATTTTGCATTCCCAGAGCAATATATGAAAATTCTAGTTGCTCTGCCTCCATGTCACCCTTTGGCATTTCAGTCTTTCTAATTTTAACCATTCTAATAGTTGTCTGGTTGTTTCTCGTTATGATTTTAGTTTTCATTTTCCTAATAACAGTACTGAATTTTTTTCATGAGATTAAGTTCTACCTCTCCAACAAAAAGATTTTTTTTAAATATTATTTTTTACCTATGTATTCTTTGAAAAAGTGTTTAATAGACTCTTTTCCTCATGTTTTATGTGCTGTTTATCTTCTTCAGATTGAATTTTGAGAGGGCTTACCTTGTGGCTCAGCTTGTAAAGAATCTGCCTGCAATGCGGGAGACCTGGGTTTGATCCCTGGGTTGGGAAGATCCCCTGGAGAAGAGAAAGGCTACCCACTCCGGTATTCTGGCCTGGAGAATTCCATGGACTATACAGTCCATGGGGTCACAAAGAGTTGGACACAACTGAGCGACTTTCGCTTTCATTTTAGATATCCCAGATATAAAACCTTTATAAGGCATGTGTTTTGCAAATATTTTCTTCCAATATTCTTCAGCTTGCCTTTTCATTTCTTTAAAGAATATCTTTCAAAGATCAGAGTGTGTAATTTTGATAAAGTTTAATACTTCAAATTTTCCTTGAGATTTGTGTTTTTTCTGTCCTAGGGATCAAGGGGAACTTGGCCTAGCCCCAAGTCACAAAATCTTCTTTCAGAAATTTTACAGTTTTAGCTTTTACATTTAGGTCTGTACACTATTTTGGATTAATTTTTCTATGTGGTATAAGGGTAACGTGGAGGTGATGCTGATATGGCTGTCTTTTTGTGTGTGTGTGTATTTCAATGTCCAAATAGTACCAATTCCACTTGTTGAAAAAACTACTCTCACTAAAATGAATTAACTTACAAAGTTGTAAAAATCTGACTGACCAAGTATATGTAGGTCTATTTCTTGACTTTATTCTGTGCCAATGACCTATCTATCTTTGTTGCCAATACCATACTGACATGGTTACTATTTTAAAATGAGTCTTAAAATTAGGTGGTATAAAGCTAAAAATGTTTGATTTTTTTCAAAATTCTTCTGACTATTCTATACCATTTGCATTTCAATACAAATATTAGAAAAAACTTGTCAGTATCTATTTTTTATAGCTGGAATTTTTAGTGGAATTGCACTGACTGTATAGATTAATATGAGACTAAGGACCCTTTAATAATATTGAGTCTTCCAATTCATGAATGTAACATATCTCTCCATTTGTTTAGGTTTTTAATTCATCAGGAATGTTCTATGGTTTTTTGTTAGAGGCCTTAAATATATTTTGTTATATTTACCCTAGAAGGTGAAAGTGTTAGTTCCTCAGCCATGTCCAACTCTTTTGAGCCCCCATGGACTGGCCTACCAGGCTTCTTTGTCCATGCAATTCTTCAGACAAGAATACTAGAGTGGATAGCCATTCCCTTCTCCAGGGGATCTTCCCGAATCAGGGATCAAACCCCCATCTTCTGCAATGAGGCAGATTCTTTACCATCTAAGCCTTCAGGAAAGTCCTAAGTCTTTTAAAAAATATTTTTATAATATAAAATATAAGTTTTTAATAACACTTTAGTTTCCAATTGTTTGCTGCTAGCATAAGGAAATGGAGAAGGAAATGGCAACCCACTCCAGTGGTCTTGCCTGGAGAATCCCAGGGATGGGGGAGCCTGGTGGGCTGCCGTCTATGGGGTCGCACAGAGTCAGACACGACTGAAGCAACTTAGCAGCAGAAGCATAAAGAAATACAATTGATCTTTTATATATTTACTTTGTATCTTGTTGACCATAGGAATTTCAATTATTAGTTCTAGTATGTATCTTGTAGATCATCTGGGGCTTTCAACATAGATTACTATGTCATTTTTGGATAAAGATATTTCAATCAATATTTTATTTCTTCTTCTTTCTTGCATTCTAACCTAGGACTTCGAGTAGAATGTTAAACAGAAATGGTAGGAGGGATCTTCCTCGCCTTGTTCTTATTCTTAGGTTGAAAGCATTCGATCGTTTATCATTAAGTATTATACTAAGTATAGGATTTTTATACATGCCCTTTATCAGGTTGAGGAATCTACCTTTAATTCCTAATTTTGAAGAGTTTCTTTCAAATGGATATTGAATTTTGTTAAATGCTTTTTCCGTATCTGTTAAGATGACTGTATGGGATTTTTTAAAGTCTCTTGTTAAGGTACATGATTTCCTAAAGCAAATCAACCCTAAATATTCACTGTAAGGACTGATGCTGAAGCTGAAGCTCCAATACTTTGGCCACCTGATGTGAAGAGCTGACTCACTGGGAAAGACTCTGATGCTGGGAAAGACTAAGAGCAGGAAGAAATGGAGGGGCAACAAAGGATGAGATGGTTGGACAGCATCACCAACTCAATGAACAAGAGTTTGAGCAAACTCTGAGAGATGGTGAAGCACTATCTTCACTATCAGAAGCACAGAGAGAAGCCTTGTGTGCTGCAGTCCATGGAGCCTCGAAGATCAGACACAACTCAGTGAACAACAACAAGGTACATTAAATTTTTTTCAGTCACAGGAGTGACATGATTCTAATTCTATTCATGATAGGTAACTTTTCATAGGTTGCAATTTATTTTTAATGAATTGGTTATGTCTATATGCCTTACTAATTTCTATGAAGATAAATGTTATGCCTGTTTTCTTCTCCATCTTATAACTAGGATTGAATACAATACCTAGATCACAGTAGAAAATGCATACTGAGTGAATAAACAACATGTAAACAAATGCAAGAACACCAACTGCTATTAAGAAACTGCTAGAATGGAGAAAGACCAAAAGTGGAAAAAATAATGAGACTATCTCAATGAGGATTGATATTTCCACAACAGAGTAGTTCAGGGGTAAAGGATCTAATCTGATTCAGTTCAGTTCAGTCGCTCAGTCATGTCCGACTGCACGAATATTGAATCACAGCACGCCAGGCCTCCCTGTCCATCACCAACTCCCAGAGTTCACTGAGACTCACATCCATCGAGTCAGTGATGCCATCCAGCCATCTCATCCTCTGTCGTCCCCTTCTCCTCCTGCCCCCAATCCCTCCCAGCATCAGAGTCTTTTCCAGTGAGTCAACTCTTCCCATGAGGTGGCCAAAGTACTGGAGTTTCAGCTTTAGCATCATTCCTTCCAAAGAAATCCCAGGGCTGATCTGCTTCTGAATGGACTGGTTGGATCTCCCTGCAGTCCAAGGGACTCTGAAGAGTCTTCTCCAACACCACAGTTCAAAACCATCCATTCTTCAGCACTCAGCTTTCGTGACAGTACAACTCTCACATCCATACATGACCACTGGAAAAACCACAGCCTTGACTAGACAGACCTTTGTTGGCAAAGTAATGTCTCTGCTTTTCAATATGCTATCTAGGTTGGTCATAACTTTTCTTCCAAGGAGTAGGTGTTTTTTAATTTCAAGGCTGCAGTCACCATCTGCAGTGATTTTGGAGCCCAGAAAAATAAAATCTGACACTGTTTCCACTGTTTCCCCATCTATTTCCCATGAAGTCACTGGACCAGATGCCATGATCTTCGTCTTCTGCATGTTTAGCTTTAAGCCAACTTTTTCACTCTCCACTTTCACTTTCATCAAGAGGCTTTTTAGTTCCTCTTCACTTTCTGCCATAAGGGTGGTGTCATCTGCATATCTGAGGTGATTGATATTTCTCCCGGCAATCTTGATTCCAGCTTGTGCTTCTTCCAGCCCAGCATTTCCCATGATATACTCTGCATATAAATTAAACAAGCAGGGTGACAATATACAGCCTTGACGTACTCCTTTTCCTATTTGGAACCAGTCTGTTGTTCCATGTCCAGTTCTAACTGTTGCTTCCTGACCTGCATACAAATTTCTCAAGAGGTCAGATGGTCTGGTATTCCCATCTCTTTCAGAATTTTCCACAGTTTATTGTGATTCACACAGTCAAAGGCTTTGGCATACTCAATAAAACAGAAATAGATGTTTTTCTGAAACTCTCTTGCTTTTTCGATGATCCAGTGGATGTTGGCAATTTGACCTCTGGTTCCTCTGCCTTTTCTAAAACCAGCTTGAATATCTGGAAGTTCACGGTTCACGTATTGCTGAAGCCTGGCTTGGAGAATTTTGAGCATCACTTTACTGGCGTGTGAGATGACTGCAATTGTGCGGTAGTTTGAGCATTCTTTGGCATTGCCTTTCTTTGGGATTGGAATGAAAACTGACCTTTTCCAGTCCTGTGGCCACTGCTGACTTTTCCAAATATGCTGGCATATTGAGTGTAGCACTCTCACAGCATCATCTTTCAGGATTTGAAGTAGCTCAACTGGAATTCCATCACCTCCACTAGCTTTGTTCGTAGTGATGCTTTCTAAGGCCCACTTGACTTTGCATTCCAGGATGTCTGGCTTTAGGTGAGTGATCACACCATCGTGATTATCTGGGTCATGAAGATCTTTTTTGTACAGTTCTTCTGTGTATTCTTGCCACTTCTTCTTAATATCTTCTGCTTCTCTTAGGTCCATACCATTTCTGTCCTTTATCGAGCCCATCTTTGCATGAAATGTTCCCTTGGTGTCTCTAATTTTCTTTAAGAGATCTCTAGTCTTTCTCATTCTGTTGTATTCCTCTATTTCTTTGCATTGATCGCTGAGGAAGGCTTTCTTATCTCTCCTTGCTATTCTTTGGAACTCTGCATTCAGATGCTTATATCTTTCCTTTTCTCCTTTGCTTTTCGCTTCTCTTCTTTTCACAGCTATTTGTAAGGCCTCCCCAGACAGCCATTTTGCTTTTTTGCATTTCTTTTCCATGGGGATGGTCTTGATCCCTGTCTCCTGTACAATGTCACAAACCTCAGTCCATAGTTCATCAGGCACTCTATCTATCAGATCTAGGCCCTTAAATCTATTTCTTACTTCCACTGTATAATCATAAGGGATTTGATTTAGGTCATACCTGAATGGTCTAGTGGTTTTCCCTACTTTCTTCAATTTCAGTCTGAATTTGGCAACAAGAAGTTCATGATCTGAGCCACACTCAGCTCCTGGTCTTATTTTTGTTGACTGTATAGAGCTTCTCTATCTTTGGCTGCAAAGAATATAATCAATCTGATTTCAGTGTTGGCCATCTGGTGATGTCCATGTGTAGAGTCTTCTCTGTGTTGCTGGAAGAGGGTGTTTGCTATGACCAGTGCATTTTCTTGGCAAAACTCTGTAAGTCTTTGCCCTGCTTCATTCCGTATTCCAAGGCCAAATTTGCCTGTTACCCCAGGTGTTTCTTGACTTCCTACTTTTGCATTCCAGTCCCCTATAATGAAAAGGACATCTTTTTTGGGTGTTAGTTTTAAAAGGTCTTGTAGGTCTTACAGAACCATTCAACTTTAGCTTCTTCAGCGTTATCGGTTGGGGCATAGGCTTGGATTACTGTGATATTGAATGGTTTGCCTTGGAAACGAACAGAGATCATTCTGTCGTTTTTGAGATTGCATCCAAGTACTGCACTTCGGACTCTTTTGTTGACCATGATGGCTACTCCATTTCTTCTGAGGGATTCCTGCCCGCAGTAGTAGGTATAATGGTCATCTGAGTAAAATTCACCCATTCCAGTCCATTTTAGTTCGCTGATTCCTAGAATGTCGACATTCACTCTTGCCACCTCTTGTTTGATTACTTCCAATTTGCCTTGATTCATGGACCTGACATTCCAGGTTCCTATGCAATATTGCTCTTTACAGCATCGGACCTTGCTTCTATCACCAGTCACATCCACAACTGGGTATTGTTTTTGCTTTGGCTCCATCCCCTCATTCTTTCTGGACTTATTTCTCCACTGATCTCCAGCAGCATATACTGGGCACCTACTGACTTGGGGAGTTCCTCTTTCAGTATCCTATCATTTTGCCTTTTCATACTATTCATGGGGTTCTCAAGGCAAGAATACTGAAGTGGTTTGCCATTCCCTTCTCCAGTGGACCACATTCTGTCATTTGTCATAATGTGGTCATTAGGACCACATTTCCTAATCTGATTAAGAAAACAAAAAACAGACAAACAAAAATTTCAAAGTTTCTACATGCCCAAGCTATCTGGAGAAATTTAGGCCGATATCAGCAGTCTACATCAATCAGGGTGTGAGTTATTGTCATCACCAAACTAGGAAATGAAGGCCAGGAAATCTGCTCTATTTCTCCTTGGTTACCACATATACTTGAATTAACCTAAAACTTTAAGTTTCCTTGATCCTCTGCAAACTAGAAATTATTTTCCAAGTATATAAAGGAATTTCCAAACCAAATCTGTTTGTGTATCAGCTTGAAAAGTGAAAGTGAGAGTTGCTCAGTCGTGTCTGACTCTTTGTGACCCCATGGACTATACAGTCCCTGTAATTCTCCAGGCCAGAATAATAGAGTGGTAGCCTTTCCCTTCTCCAAGGGATCTTCCCAACCCAGGGATCGAACCCAGGTCTCCTGCATTGCAGGCAGATTCTTTACCAGCTGAGCCACAAGGGAAGCCCAAGAATACTGGAGTGGGTAGCCTATCCCTCTCCAGCGGATCTTCCCAACCCAGCTATCAAACCAGGGTCTCCTGCATTGCAGGCAGATTCTTAACCAACTGATATTAAACCATCAGTTTAATATCCTATAATAGCATAATTGCCTAAAATGGTAGAGAAGGTCAGAAGAGGTATGCAAAACAAAGGATAAGCTCAAAAGTACAACAATCCTAAAATAGCAAGATGTACTAAGATGTTTGTTTTTATTGAAGTGTAGTTGATTTACAATGCTGTGTTAGTTTCTGGTGTACAGCAAAGTGACTCAGTTTCAGTTCAGTTCAGTCCCTCAGTCGTTTCCTACTCTTTGCGACCCCATGAACTGCAGTACGCCAGGCCTCCCTGTCCATCACCAACTCCAGGAATTCACTCAAACTCACGTCCATCGAGTCGGTGATCCATCCAGCCATCTCATCCTCTGTCATCTCCTTCTCCTCTTGCCCCCAGTCCCTCCCAGCATTAGAGTCTTTTCCAATGAGTCAACTCTTTGCATGAGGTGGCCAAAGTACTGGAGTTTCAGCTTCAGCATCATTCCTTCCAAAGAACACCCAGGACTGATCTCCTTTAGAATGGACTAGTTGGATCTCCCTGCAGTCCAAGGGACTCTGAAGAGTCTTCTCCAACACCACAGTTCAAAAGCATCCATTCTTCAGCACTCAGCTTTCTTCACAGTCCCAACTCTCACATCCATACATGACTACTGGAAAAACCATAGCCTTGACTAAACGGACACATGTTGGCAAAGTAATGTCCCTGGCTTCTGAATATGCCATCTAGGTTGGTCATAACTTTCCTTCCAAGGAGTAAGCGTCTTTTAATTTCATGGCTGCAGTCACCATCTGCAGTGATTTTGGAGCCCAGAAAAATAAAGTCTGACACTGTTTCCACTGTTTCCCCATCTGTTTTCCATGAAGTGATGGGACCAGATACCATGATCTTAGTTTTCTGAATGTTGAGCTTTAAGCCAACTTTTTCACTCTCCTCTTTCACTTTCACTTTCATCATCCTTTTCATACTCTTCTCCGTTACGGTTTATTGCAGGATATTGCATATAGTTCTCTGTGCTATATAGTAGGATGTTACTGTTTATCTATTTTATATATAGTTATTCGTATCCTCTAATCCCAAACTCTTAAATTATCCCTCCCCCACCTCCTTTCCCCCTGGTAACCATGTTTGTTTTCTATGTCTGCAAGTATGTTTCTGCTTTGTGAATAAGTTCATTTGTGTCATATTTTAGATTCCAAATATAAGCAAACTATCACTTGATAACTGTCTCTGTCTAACTTACTTCACTTAGTATGGTCATCTCTAGGTCCATCCATATTGATGCCAATGGCAACATTTCATTCTTTTTATGACCAAGTAGTATTTCATTGGGTATACCATATCTTCTTTATTGTTGGGCTGATAGAAGAGGTAATAATTAAAAACGCCTTACATTAAGGGGATATTCCTATTGCTTTTTCTTCTCCAGACTTTAGCCTACTAAGATGGTAAACAAGTTGGCCTTTGGAAAGGCAAGAGAATGGTCTGAGCAAATCAGAAATTCAAGATGCATATGAATTGGAGCTATAGGAAAGGAAATTCTCATTTAAAAAAAAAAAGGAAAAGAAAAACACAAACTAAAAGAAAAGGAAAATGGACAGGAGAAGATACCATTAAAGTTTAAGTATCAGATCAGGGCTCATCCCATTATCTGACAAATGTACTCAACAAATATTTAACTAACACCACCTACTACTGCCAAGCACCAAGGCACAATAAAGATAAGAAACTATGTCCATCTTCAAGGAACTCACAATCTAACAGAAAGATAACTTGTTAAGAAACTATAAAATAATTGCTATACGTCAATATATAATGGACAGAAAGAGAGCACAGGGCAAGATCCAATCACCATCTCACTGTGAGACTCTGAAACACCTGAAAAGGAGGTTCCAAAAGATACATTCTAAAATGAACCATGGATCTAAAGTGTGAAACTATCTGGAAATGATGCCTCACAAAGAATGTGCTATTTCCAGTTTTATTGAAATATAATCATTATATAACATACTGGTTCCAAAGTACCCAACATAATGATTTGGTATATGTACTGCAAAATGATTACCACCATAAGTTTAGTTGACAATCACCTTCTTAAAATTTTTTCCATGCAATGAGAACATTTTTAAGGTCTACTGCCTTAGCAAATTTAAACTACCTAATACAGTGTCGTCAACTATAGTCACAATACTACCCATTATATCCCCATAAAGCACACATTTTAACTTCAATACAATTCTGTGCAATAGCTGAATGAACTAAAGATATTTAGACTGAAGAAATGGGGGAAAATAGAACTGTCTTTTAATATCTGGAGAACTGTCAGGAGAGAAAATATATCACTTTGTGTATTCTTTCTCTGAAAACAGAATGAGATCAAAGTAGAATGAGGTCAAGTGAAGTGAAGTGAAGTCGCTCAGTCGTGTCCGACTCTTTGCGACAGGCTCCTGAGTCCATGAGATTTTCCAGGCAAGAGTACTGGAGTGGGTTGCCATTTCCTTCTCCAGGGGATCTTCCCGACTCAGGGATTGAACCTGGGTCTCCTGCATTGTAGCAGACGCTTTACCATCTGGGCTACCAGGGAAGCCCTGGTAGAATGAGGTCAAAGTGGTCACTTAAAATAAGAAAAAATTAATACATTTAGCTGATACCTGTTTTGCATGTGGTTGATGAAGTGTTTTTATTTATAAAATTTTAGTCAGAACTGCTGAACAATGGAATTACTTCCTTAAAATTAATGGGCATCCCATTGCTAAAAGAATTTAGGCACACACTAGATAAACCTAAAACAAAAATGCGGAAAAGACTACTTAGTGATCAGCTAGACTAGCTTTTACAGATCTTCCAAAACCATTAATCTCCATGAACCAGTAAGTCACTTACTCTCTTATGTCAGTTCTCACATCTATAATGTGGGGATCCAGGTTCTGGCTATCTCAAGGTAACATGAAAATAAGTAAGTCAATGAGTATAAAAGGGCAGGGGCAGAAGTGGGGCAGGATCAGGAGAGGAAACTATAGCATGAATCTGTCACTGGTAGAAAAGGAGAGAACTTTTCAGCTAACTGAAGACCAAAACCCCACCTTTATGCTCAAGATTGCAAATTCCTCCAGACACACCATTATTATTCCTGCTTCTGTGCTTTTCCTTGCCTAGAATAAACTCCTATGTCCACATGACATATTTTAACTCATAGCCTGGTTATTTCATTTCCTGAAATCTTTCATAGCCTGGTTCCTCTGTAATCTTTCCTAATCACTCTCATAACTCTATTTATTCCCTTTTCATATTTCCAAGTCACCAAATAAAACTGAATTGCTTCTTTGTCAACAGTCTCACAGCACTCTGTATGTATTTTCATAACTGACACTGTTTTATTGGAAAGATCATGAATTCTAGATTTGTTTAAGACTAAATCTGTGGTTCAGGAATTCTCTGAGCCTCAGTTTATTCCTCTTCAAAGCAGTTATAATAACATCTGCCTTACAGTATTGTTGTAAGGGTTGTACAGCAATTAAGTATAGTCAACATAGTAGCTGGTATACAGTAGGTAATGTATGTTTGTGTGTGTGCATGTATGTAAATGAATGAATGAATAGATAAATGTCCTTTTTTCTATGTCTTCTTCCTCTCTCTATCCAAACAGATGATGGAGTTTTTTGGGATAAGGAATTCCTTATTTATACATAGCCCAAGACCTTAGCATAATATTAAGCATAAAGTAATCAGCAAACACCTATAACAAAATGACCCATTCTAATTGCACAGAAGTCTTTTGAAATTTACTCCCTAATTTTCAGCAGTAGTTGCTAAACATGAGACCCTGGGAAAGTACAACATTATTTACTATTGCTATTACCTCATTTTATTGCACTCTGCAGGTTATTTCCTTTCTTACAAATTGAAGGTCTGTGGCAACCAGGAAATCTACTGGTGCCATTTTTCCATCAACATTCGCTCATTTCATTCCTATGTCATATTTTGATAAGACTCATGAAACTTCAGACTTCTTCATTACTCTTTTATTTGTTATGGTGATCTGTGATCAAATGACCTCTGATGTTACCAGAGAAATTGTTTGGGGGCACTATGAACAATGCCCATATAAGACTAGAAACTTGATAAATACTGTGTGTACTCTGACTGATCCACCATCAGGCCATTCCCCTTTCTCTTTCCTTGGGTCTCCCTAATCCCTGAGTCACAATAGTATGGAAATTAGGACAATTATTAAACTTACAATGGCCTCCAACTGTTCAAGTGAAAGAAAGGGTCATATATCTCTCACTTCAGAATCAAATGCTGTAAATGATTAAACACAATGAGGAAAACATGCAGAAAGTCAAGACAGCCCAAAAGCTAGGTAGGCCTTTTTGAACAAACATTATCAAAGTTGTGAAAAGGAAAAGTCCTGAAAGAAAATTAAAAGTGCTATTTCAGTGAATATACAAATGAAAGAAAGTGAAACAGCCATATTTGTGACACAGAGAAAGATTCAGAGGTCTGCACAGATCAAACTAACCACAACAATCCCTTAAGCCAAAGCCTAATTCAGAGAAAGGTCTGAACTCCCTTCAATTCTAAGAAGGTTGAGAGAGGTGACGAAAGTACAAAAGAAAAGTAGGAAGCTAGCAGAGGTTACTTTAAGAACTTTAAGGAAAGAAGCCATCTCCATAACAAGAAAATCCAAGGTAAAGCTGCAAGTGCTGAGGTAGAAGCTAAGGCAAGTCAGAACATTAGTCAAGATAATTAATGAAGAAGGATACACTAAACAACAGATTCTCATATAGACAAAACAGCCTTATATTGGAAGAAGATTCCACCCAGGGCTTTCACAGCTAGAGAGAAGTCAATGTTGTTGTTCAGTCACTGAGTCATGTCCAACTCTTTGGGACCCGAGGGATTCCAGCACACAGGCTCCCCAACAAGGCTTCACTATCTCCTAAAGTTTGCTCAAATTCATGTCCACTGAATCAGCAATGCCATCCAACCATCTCAATCTCTGTCATCCCCTGCTTCTGCCTTCAATCTTTCTCAGCATCAGGTGCTTTTCCTATGAGTCAACTCTTCACATCAGGTGTTGCAAGTACTGGAGCTTCAGGTTCACCATCAGTCCTTCCAATGAATATTCAGGGTTGATTTCCTTTAGGATTAACAGGTTTGATCTCCTCGTAGTCCAAGGGACTCTCAAGAGGCTTCTCAGTCAGTTCAGTAACTCAGTCCTGTCAGATGTTTTGTGACACCATGGACTGCAGCATGCCAGGCTTGCATGTCCACACCAACTCCAGGAGCTTGCTCAAACTCATGTCCATCAAGTCGGTGATGCCATCCAACCATTTCAACCTCTGTCGTCCCCTTCTCCACCTGCCTTCAATCTTTCCCAGCATCACAGTTTTTTCCAATGAGTCAATTCTTTCCATCAGGTGGCCAAAGTACTGGAGTTTCAGCTTCAGCATCAGTCCTTTCAATGAATATTCAGGACTGATCCCCTTTAGGATGGACTGGTTGAATCTCCTTGCAGTCCAAGGGACTCCCAAGAGTCTTCTCCAACACCACACTTCCAAAGCATCAACTCTTCAGCACTCAGCTTTCTTTATAGTCCAACTCTCATATCCATACATGACTACTGGAAAAACCATAGCTTTGACTAGACTCACCTTTGTCAGCAAAGTGATGTCTCTGCTTTTTAATAACTTTTCTTCCAAGGAGCAAGTGTCTTTTAACTTCATGGCGGCAGTCACCATCTGCAGTGATTTTGGAGCCAAAGAAAATAAAGTCTGTCACTGTTTCCATCGTTTCCCCATCTATTTGCCATGAAGTGATGGGACCAAACGCCATGATCTTAAGTTTTCTGAATGTTGAGTTTTAAGCCAACTCTTTCACTCTCCTCTTTTACTTTAATCAAGAGGCTCTTTAGTTCTTCTTCACTTTCTACCATAAGAGTGATATCATCTGCATATCTGAGGTTACTGACATTTCTCTTTGGATATATTGATCAGATCAGATCAGATCAGATCAGTCGCTCAGTCGTGTCTGACTCTTTGCGACCCCATGAATCGCAGCACGCCAGGCCTCCCTGTCTATCACCAACTCCCGGAGTTCACTCAGACTCACATCCATCGAGTCAGTGATGCCATCCAGCCATCTCATCCTCTGTCGTCCCCTTCTCCTCCTGCCCCCAATCCCTCCCAGCATCAGAGTCTTTTCCAATGAGTCAACTCTTCGCATGAGATGGCCAAAGTACTGGAGTTTCAGCTTTAGCATCATTCCTTCCAAAGAAATCCCAGGGCTGATCTCCTTCTGAATGGACTGGCTGGATCTCCTTGCAGTCCAAGGGACTCTCAAGAGTCTTCTCCAACACCACAGTTCAAAAGCATCCATTCTTTGGTGCTCAGCCTTCTTCACAGTCCAACTCTCACATCCATACATGACCATAGGAAAAACCATAGCCTTGACTAGACGAACCTTTGTTGGCAAAGTAATGTCTCTGCTTTTGAATATGCTATCTAGGTTGGTCATAACTTTCCTTCCAAGGAGTAAGCATCTTTTAATTTCATGGCTGCAATCACCATCTGCAGTGATTTTGGAGCCCAGAAAAATAAAGTCTGACACTGTTTCCACTGTTTCCCCATCTATTTCCCATGAAGTCATGGGACCAGGTGCCATGATCTTCGTTTTCTGAATGTTGAGCTTTAAGCCAACTTTTTCACTCTCCACTTTCAATTTCATCAAGAGGCTTTTTAGTTCCTCTTCACTTTCTGCCATAAGGGTGGTGTCATCTGTATATCTGAGGTTATTGATATTTCTCCCGGCAATCTTGATTCCAGCTTGTGTTTCTTCTAGTCCAGTGTTTCTCATGATGTACTCTGCATATAAGTTAAATAAACAGGGTGACAATATACAGCCTTGACGAACTCCTTTTCCTATCTGGAACCAGTCTGTTGTTCCATGTCCAGTTCTAACTGTTGCTTCCTGACCTGCATACAAATTTCTCAAGAGGCAGATCAGGTGTTCTGGTATTCCCATTTCTTGAAGAATTTTCCACAGTTTATTGTGATCCACACAGTCAAAGGCTTTGGCATAGTCAATAAAGCAGAAATAGATGTTTTTCTGGAACTCTCTTGCTTTTTCCATGATCCAGTGGATGTTGGCAAATTGATACTTCTATGCAAAGTATCACGTGAAATGCTAGGCAATCTTCATTTCAGCTTGTGCTTCATCCAGCCCGGCATTTCGCATGATACTCTGCATACACGTTAAATAAGCAGGGTGACAATATATAGCCTTGATGTACTCCTTTCCCAATTTGGAACCAATCTGTTGTTCCATGGCTGGTTCTAATGGTTGCTTCTTGACCTGCATACAGATTTCTAAGGATGCAGGTCAGGTGGTCTGGAATTCTCATCTCTTGAAGAATTCTCCACTTTGTTGTGATTCACACAGTCTACGGCTTAGTGTAGTCAATAAAGCAGAAGTAGATGTTTTTCTGGAACTCTCTTGCTTTTTCAATGATCCAACAGATGTTGGCAGTTTGATCTCTGGTTCCTCTGCCTTTTCTACATCCAATTGGAATATCTGGAAGTTCTCGGTGCACACACTGTTGAAGCTTGGCTTGGAGAATTTTGAGTGTTACTTTGCTAACGAGTGAGATAAGTGCAACTTGTGCAGTAGACTGGCATTCTTTGGCATTGCCTTTCCTTGGAATTGGAATGAAAACTGACCTTTTCCAATCCTATGGCCATTGCTGAGTTTTCCAAATTTGCTGGCATATTGAGTGCAGTACTTTCACAGCATCATCTTTTAGGATTTGTAATAGCTCAACTGGAATTCCATCACCTCCACTAGCTGTGTTCGTAGTGATGCTTCCTAAGGCCCACTTGACTTCACATTCCAGAATGATTGGCTCTAGGTAAGTGATCAGGCCACTGTGGTTATCTGGGTCATTAAGATCTTTTTTTGTATAGTTCTTCTATGTATTCTTGCCACCTCTTCTTAATATTCTCTGCTTCTGTTAGGTCCATACCATTTCTGTTCTTGATTGTGCCAATCTTAGCATGAAATGCTCCCTAGGTATCTCTAATTTTTCTTGAAGAGATCTTTAGTCTTTCCCATTGTATTGTTTTCCTCTATTTCTTTGCATTGATCACTGAGGAAAGCTCTCCTATCTCTCCTTGCTAAGAGTCTTCTCCAGTACCACAATTTGAAAGCATCAATATTTTGGCACTCAGCCTTCTCTATGGTCCAACTCTTACATCCTCACATGACTACTGGAAAAACCATAGCTTTGACTAGACAGACTTTTGTCGGCAAAGTGATACCTCTGATTTTTAATATGCTGTCTGGGTTTGTCATAGCTTTTCTTCCAAGGAGCAAGCGTTTTTTAATTTCATGGGAGCAGTCACTATCCACAGTGACTTTGGAGACATCAATGCCTCACTACAAAGCTACAAAGGACAGGCTGACTCTCTTGTTGGGGGCTAATGCCACCAATAGTCATTTTATCATTCTGAAAATCCTAGTACCATTAAGAATCACAGTAAATCTGTGATAGAGCACTCTGTTTGTGCTCTATAAATGGAACAACAAAACCTGGATGAAAACAGATCTGATAACATATTTGCTGAATATTTTAAGCCCACTGTTGAGTTCCTACTGTTCAGAAAAAAAAGATTCTTTCCAAATTATTTCTCTCCACTGACAACACACCTGGTCTTAAAAGAGCTCTGATGGAGACGTACAAAGAGATTCATATTGTTTTCATGCCTGCCAACACAACATTTATTCCTCAGCCTGTGGATGAAAGAAGGAGTCATTCCAAATTTCAAGTCTTACTTTTTGAGACATACATTTCATATGGCTATAGCTGCCATAGATGATAATTCCTCTGATGGATATGAGCAAAGTAAATTCAAAGCCTTCTGGAAAAGATTCACCATTCTAGATGCCATAAAGGATAGTCATGATTCATGGGAAGAGGTCAAAATATGAACATTAACAGGAGTTTGAAAGAAGTGGATTTCAACCATCATGGATGACTTTGTGGAGTTCAAGACTTCAGCAGAGGAAGTAACTGCCAATGTGGTGCAAATAGGAAGAGAACCAGAATCAGAAGTAGGGCCTGAAGATGTGACTGAATTGTTGCCATCTCATGGGAAAACTTGAACAAATGAAGAGCTGCTTCTAATGCATGAGCAAAGAGAGTAGTTCTTTGAGATAAAATCTACTATTAGTGAAGATGTAGTGAAGATGCTGAAATGACAACAAAGGACTTAGAATATTACATAACCTTAGTTGATAAAGCAGTGGCAGGGATTGAGAAGATTCGTTCCAATTCTGAAAGAAGTTCACTGTGGGTAAAATGCTATCAAAGAGCATCACACACTACAGAGAAATCATTTGTGCAAAGAAGAGTCAATTGATGTGGAAAACTTCACTGTTGTCTTATTTTAAGAAACTGTCACAGGCAAGCCAACCTTCAGCAACTGACACCCGAATCAATCAGCATTCATCAGCACTGAGATAAGATCCTCAACCAGCAAAAAGATTATGACTCGCCAAAGGCACAAATGATGACTAGCAAATTTTAGCAGTATTTTTAAGGAATGTGGATTATTTTCTCAGACATAATACTACTGCACATTTAAAACACTACAATACAGTATAAACAAATTTTTAATGCACTGGGAAAGCAAAAAGTACATGTAACTTGTTTCATTGTGACAGTCACTTCATTGTAGTAGTCTTGGAACCAAACCCACAATATCTCCAAGGTATGCTTGTACAAGTATGTGCAACCCATTACTATGTATGATTATTCCTTTAAAAAGGAGAAAAGCTATTTTACAATCTTTCAAAGGAAGATGATAGGGAACTTTTCAAAGGAAGATGATAGGGAACTATCAGAGGAAGAGGAGATTGAAAGATGAATGGAAGAAAATAAAGATGGTAGAAAACATAACTCTATGCTTCTGATCTTCACTGCCTTCCTATGAAGATATGACAACAAAAATCACATGAGGAATGAAAGTAACTGAGTAAACATTATTTCCAGATAAAGACATTTTATAAAATGTCAAACTTAAACCACACACCAAACTGACAATTGCATGGATTTAAGAATCAGAGGTGGCTCAGACAGTAAAGATTTCATTTGCAATGCAGGAGACCGGGTTTGAACTCTGGGTCGGGAAGATCCCCTGGAGAAGGGAACGGTCACCCGTTCCAGTACTCTTGCCTGGAGAATTCCATGGACAGAGCACCGGTGGGCTACAGGCAAAGAGTTGGACATGACTGAGCAACTAACACTTCGATACTTTTACTTTTGAAGAATCAGAGAGGGAAGGTACTCATTTTGTTCTTTATATACATCTCTATTTTAAAAATGTTTACTAAAGCACAGTATCTAAAAATGTGGGGCTAAATTTTTTTTAAATTCTAATGCATAAATAAAAATAAATTATGCACAGTAAGACCAGCATGGGATGATGCTTATTTAGACTTTAAATTGACTTTATATGATGTATATAACTCAAATCATTATGCCTCACACCTTAAACTGTGCTCTATGTTAATTATAACTCAATAAAACTTGAAAAATGATTTTATAAATAATTTGGAGTACATAATGGTTAACATGGTGACAACAGACATGAGTTTGCTGATGGACCAAAGAAAAATATTACTAATAGATAACATTTGCTATCTTTCCTCTTCAGAAGTACAAGCTATGATCAGTTCTCTTGCTTCATGCTGATTCATATATGTGAGGCAAAAAAGGTTGCTACTATTTCTTTCCACATGTACCGATAACAACAACAAAATTACAGAGTTTATCTGCATTTAAGAGTCAAGACCAGAAAACAAGTTCATATATTCAAGACAAAAACTGGTTTGAAATATTCCAAACTATTTTTTTAGGTTCAAATGCACTTGGTAAATGTTTTAACTCTTTCCATACTCATCAAACACTTTTACACCAAAATGGCATTCAACATAATAAAAGGATTAAAAGCTCTTAAGAAAGAAGATTTAAAAAAAAATAAATAAGGCAAATGGTTCAGCTCACAACAAACCCATTTTTCTGCTACACTCCAGAAATGGAACTTAAGGCTTTGCTGAACAGGCCCAGCAAAAGCAGGTTTGCAGACAGATTTTATGGAACAAACTGTATCGAACAAATACCTGTATGTCTATTGCTAGATCTTAGACATAAAAATATACAATAATTCCTATCTTCAAGGTGACACTACTTCACAGTAGACAGTATTGCTGCTTTAAAATAATTCTTTTAGTTTATTCAAGAAAATCCAGAACAATTTTGTAATAAAATGAAACTACAGTAATAAAAAGGACACAAAAATATTAACAGACCAATACAATTACCACTAGGTGTCACTCTGATATAAAGTTCTTGGCTGCCTTTAGGCTTACTTTTATACTTTGTAAAGTCTTCCTGGTAATAACATGGGAATGGCATTATCTTATTTAGTATCTCTCTGTACTTTAGTATTTATTTACATATATATATATATATATATAGAGAGAGAGAGAGAGAGAGAGAGAGAGAGAGAGAGAGATACAGGAAAAGTAGTATTTATCCAACTCCTTAATAACAGTAAGATGGCCAACAGCTAAAAACTAACAATTATAAGTCACATAAAATTTCATGTGTCTATTTTTTAAATTTCCTGCAGTAGACGATTTAATGTGCATACAAATTTATACACATGCTCATTTACTGAGACATACATATTAACTGATCTGCTGCTGCTGCTGCTAAGTCGCTTCAGTCGTGTCCGACGCCAAACATTGCGTTTAGAGGAAGAATTCAGAGACAAAAAAAGAACATGGTCTCTGAGTTTGAGAAGTTAATATTCACAAGGGAAAACCAAAACACAAAAAAAGAGTAAGATGTTTTAAAATCAATTTTGAAAGTATACACAAAATTTTATGATATCATAAGAGATGAATCAAAGTAACTATGTCAACAGTGGTTAGGAAGGGCTTCATAAAGGGAGATGTTTACTCATGGTATTCAAAGATGAGTGTAAGCTTTCCAGAAAACTAAAACAAGAAAGAAGAAAGTCAAACAGAATATAGAAAGTAAGGTACCACCAAAGGATATGAGGAGATTTAGAAAGATTATAAAAGATCACCATAGGAAAACTATGTAAGATACAGAACAGAGGAAGGAAGAAACTGAAAGAATAGAAATAGAGGGAGGAACTGTTACAGTAACTAATGAAAGAAATTAATTCTTGAACTGCAACATAAGGAATCAAAATAAAGGAGGAATTCAAGTGATACCATGAAACTAAGAGAACTTAATCAAAAGCAGTGAAAGAAATGAAAGAAAAAAAACTTCCAACAATTCCAAATATCCCTGAGTGTGCCTTCCACAGTGATGCATATCAACAAACCAACAATGAACAAAGAAAACATCCATGATGTGATTATTTAACTGGTATATAATTCATAATAAGAGAATAACTATAATCCAGAACAAATAAAAAATTGGAACAGTGTGGACAAGTAGTAGAAAGATACATATCATACAATAATAGTATCCGGCTTACAATTTATTTGGAATCAAGTTTCATTTATAAAATGTATGTAGCTACTTAAATTGTATTTGTTTTCTTTTTTTTTTAAGTTTTTTTTTATTTTTTAACTTTACAATATTGTATTGGTTTTGCCATATATCAACATGAATCCACCACAGGTATACACGTGTTCCCCATCCTGAATCCTCCTCCCTCCGCCCTCCCCGTACCATCCCTCTGAGTCGTTCCAGTGCACCAGCCCCAAGCATCCAGTATCATTCATCAAACCTGGACTGGCGACTCATTTCATATATGATATTATTCATGTTTCAATGCCATTCTCCCAAATCATCCCACCCTCTCCCTCTCCCACAGAGCCCACAAGACTGTTCTATACATCAGTGTCTCTAGTACTCTTGCCTGGAAAATCCCATGGATGGAGAAGCCTGGTAGGCTGCAGTCCATGGGGTCGCAAAGAGTCAGACATGACTGAGCGACTTCCCTTTCACTCTTCGCTTTCCTGCATTGGAGAAGGAAATGGCAACCCACTCCAGTGTTCTTGCCTGGAGAATCCCAGGGACAGGGGAGCCTGGTGGGCTTCTGTCTATGGGGTTGCACAGAGTCGGACACGACTGAAGCAACTTAGCAGCAGCAGCATTCAGGGTTATGGAGAAGGTAATGGCACCCCACTCCAGTACTTTTGCCTGGAAAACCCCATGGACAGAGGAGCCTGGTAGGCTGCAGTCCAAATGAATGATAACACAAATGCTTCTGTAGAAGTCCATTTTTACAGTAAATTAAAAGACTAAGAGTTTACAAAATGTGACCCCTAGAAACTCTATCATATATATCTATAACAAAGCTTTAAAATAGTTCACATTCTCCAAACTAGGATAGAATTAAAGTATAATTTTAACATATATAATCGAGAAGTGAACATTTTCATCACCATCTTTGAAATGAGCAGGGACACAAAACTGACTCCAACTGAGTGAACCAATAAAAAGTGGATGAAGTGATTAAAATATCCATGAACTTTCACCATATCCCAAATACTTCAACAACAAAAAAGTGAAGTCACTCAGGCATGTCTGACTCTTTGCAACCCTATGGACTATAATCCACCTCCTCCATAGGCTCCTCCTCCATCCATGAGATCTTCAAGGCAAGAATACTGGAATGGATTGCAATTTTCTTCTCCAGGGGATCTTCCTGACCCAGGGATAGAACTCAGGTCTCCCACAACAAAAAGAATAAGGTCAATTTGAAAGAGTCGCTATTAACTACTCAGTCTCATGCTATACAAGAGCAGTTAAAATTTATTTAATACAGAACTGTATTCTAGTATTCTTAAAATAGATAAAAACTTGAGATAATTTTATGATTTAAAAGAGAAAGTATTACATGACACTGAGTTACTTCTCTAATTACAGTGAATACATTCATCATTATGCTAAGAAAGTAAAGGCCTGCTAATACCCTCCTAATATACCAAGGATAACTTGGCAATATTACTGAAAATACGTATAGGCAATAAGCATGATCAATTCTAACTAATTATAATACTCCTGTAAAGATAAATAAAATTATTTTTCAATATCAGTAGATGAGTTTTGTGATTTTAAAAATGCAAGCTCATTTTAAATGTCAGCAAAGAGACAGAAAGTATAAAAATTATAAAAACTATAAAAAAGAATCAAACATAAATCCTGGAGCTGAAAAATACAATAAGTGAATTGAACATTTCACTAAAGGGGCTCAACAATAGACTTGATTAACAAAAAGAATCTATGTGCTAAGACATGTCACTTGAAATTATCCAGAGAAATAAAATGAAAGATAAAAAAGACTGAAGAAAGGCCAAAGGCCTTATGGTAATCCATTAATGGACAAATATACACATAATGGGAGCTGCGGAGGGAAGGAGAAAGCAGATTTGAAGAAATAATGGTTGAATACTTCCCAAATATGGGAAAGAAAAGACATTCAGATTCATAAGGCACAAAAGATAACAGAAGGATAAATCCTAAGAAATCTACATCAAAACACATTAAAATCAAACTGTCAAATTAAAGGATGTGAATGCGTGCATGTGTGCTCACTCAGTCATGTACAACTCTATGCAACCCCATGGACTGTAGCCTGCCAGGCTCCTCTGTCCCTGGAATTTTCCAGGCAAGAATATTGGAATGGATAGCCATTTCCTACTCCAGGGGATCTCCCTAATTCAGGGCTCAAACCCACATGTCCTGAGTTTCAAGCATTGGCAAGTGGATTCTTTACGACTGAGTCACCTGGCAATTAAAGGATAAAGAGAAATGTGAAAACAGCAAGAGAAAAGCTTGTCACATAAAGGGGACCCTCACAAGACTATCAGCTAATATTTCTCAGTAGAAACCTTTCCAGTCGAAAGAAAGTAGAATAATATATTCAAAGTTCTGAAAGAACAAAACCACCAAACAAGAATACTATGGCCAGCAAAATTATCCTTCAAATATTAAGGCAGAATAAAGACTTCACCAGATAAACAAAAGCTGAGAGAGTTCATCAACAGTAAGCCAACCTAATAAGAAATGCTCAAGAGAGTACTCTAAGTTCCAACAAGAAGACACTACATAGAAACAAACCACAGAATATTTTAACAGTGGTACTTAAAACACTTAATCTGAGAGAGGAGTTAAAAGACAAAAGTGCAAAAAATAAGTATAACTAAAAATATGTTAATGTATACATAATATGAAAAGATGCAATTTATGAATCAGTAACAAAAACAGGCAGGTCAGGTGGTCTGGTATTCCCATCTTTTTAAGAATTTTCCAAAGTGTGTTGTGATCCACACAGTCAGAGGCTTTGGCATGGTCAATAAAACAGAAATAGATGCTTTTCTGGAACTCTCTTGCTTTTTTGATGATCCAACGGATGTCAACCTCTTGAGAAATCTGTATGCAGGTCAGGAAGCGACAGTTGGAACTGGACATGGAACAGACTAGTTCCAAATCGGGAAAGGAATATGTCAAGACTGTATATTGTCACCCTGCTTATTTAACTTATATGCAGAGTACATCATGAGAAATGCTGGGCTGGATGAAGCACATACTGGACAAGATTGCTGGGAGAAATATCAATAACCTCTGATATGCAGATGATACCACCCTTATGGCAGAAAGTGAAGAAGAACTAAAGAGCCTCTTGATGAAAGGGAAAGAGGAGAGTGGAAAAGATGGCTTAAAGCTCAACATTCAGAAAACTAAGATCATGGCATCTGGTCCCATCACCTCACGGCAAATAGGGAAACAGTGGGAAAGTAATACACTTATTTTTGGGGGGAACTCCAAAACCACTGCAGATGGTGATTGCAGCCATGAAATTAAAAGACACTTCCTCCTTGGAAGTAAAGTTATGACCAACCTAGACAGCATATTAAAAAGCAGAGACATTACTTTGCCAACAAAGGTCTGTCTAGTCAAAGCTATGGTTTTACCACTAGTCATGTATGGATGTGAGAGATGGACTATAAAGAAAGCTGAGCACGTAAGAATTGATGCTCTTGAATTGTGGTGTTGGAGAAGATTCTTGAGAGTCCCTTGGACTGCAAGGAGATCCAGCCAGTCCATCCTAAAGGAAATCAGTCCTGAATATTCACTGGAAGGACTGATGCTAAAGATGATACTCCAATACTCTGGCCACCTGATGCAAAGAACTGACTCATTTGAAAAGACCCTGATGCTGGGAAAGATTGAAGGAGGGAGAAGGGGACGACAGAGGATGAGATGGTTGGATGGCATCACCGACTCAATGGACATGAGTTTGACTAAACTCCAGGAGTTGGTGATGGACAGGGAGGCCTGGCATGCTGCAGTCCATGAGGTCGCAAAGAGTTGAACATGACTTAGTGACTGAACTGAAATGAACTGAACAAAAAGAGGAGACAATAAAACAGCAGAGGTTTTGTATATGACTGAGGTTAGGTTAAAATAGATTGTAGTAACTGTAAGATGTCTTATATAAACCCAATGGAAACTACAGAGAAAATACCTAAAGGAGATATACAAAAGAAAATGAAAAGAATCAAAGAATGATACTACCAAAAAAAAAAAAAAATCAACAAAGAAAGACAGTAAAAGAGGAAAAGAGATAAAAAAGCCACAAGACAGAAATAAACAATTAACAAATAGCAACAGTAAGTTCTTTTCTATCAGTTATTACTTTAAATGTTTATGGATAAAACTCTCCAATCAAAAGACACAAACAGGCTAAATGGATTAAAAACACAAACTCCAACTATATGCTGTCTATTGTGTGTATGCTCAGTTGTGTCCAAATCTTTGCAACCCCATGGACTATAGCCCATCAGGCTCCTCTGTCCATGGGATTTTCCAGGCAAAGTACTGAAGTGAGTTGCCAAAAGTATCTTCCTGACACAGGAATCAAACCCACGTCTCAGGCATCTCCTGCATTGACAGGTGGATCCTTTACCACTGAGCCACCTGGGAAGCTCATATACTGTCTACAGGAGACTCTAGATTCATGAACACATACAGGCTGAAACTGAAAGAATGAGAAAAGATATTCTGTGTAAATGGTCCAAAACCAGACAACTAGATGAAGGAGATCCCTCGCTCTCCCTATCCCTCCCGCCCACTCCCCCAAACACACACACACACACACATTCACGAGTACTATTCAGCCATAAAAAAGTACGAAATGCTGTCATCTGCAGAAACATGGATAGATCCAGAGATTATACTTGATGAAATAATACAGAGAAAGACAAATAATATATGATATCACTTTTATGTGGAATCTAAAAAATCTAATACAAATGAATGTATATACAAAAGAGAAAGAGACCCAGAGACATAGAAAACAAACTTATGGCTAAAAACGGGGAGAGGGAGCCAGGGAAGAAAAATTAGGAGTATGGGATTAACACACTACTTGGCTGGAGAATCCCAGGGACGGGGGAGCCTGGTGGGCTGCCATCTATGGGGTCGCACGGAGTCGGACACGACTGAAGCAACTTAGCAGCAGCAGCAGCATACGTGAGATAAATAAACTGTACAGCACTGGGAATTACACCCAATACATTTTAATAATCTATAGGGGAACATAATCTACAAAAATACTGAAACACTATACTGCATACCTGAAATTAACGCAATACTGTATATCAATTATACTTCAATCTAAGAAAAAAGAAAAAATGTTGTGAGAAAATATTATATAATGATAAAAGAAGCAATTCACCAGGAGGACATGTCAATTATGAGCATATATGTACTCAACATCAAAGAACCCAATTTACAAAGCCAACAAGGAAAGAATCAAGGGGAGAAATATATAACAACACAAAAATAGCAGAGGATTTCAATAATGGATAAAACTTCCACAGAGAAGATCAATAAGGACTTGAACAAAAATTGTAGACAAAATGGAATTAACAGACATGTACAAAACATAACATCCAACAGCATACACATCAGAATACACATCCTCTTAAGCACACATGGAACATGCTCAGGACAGATAATAAATTTAAGAAAAGCATAAAGGAAAGTGCTGCTGACTTTCAGTTTCATTATACTGTGGTTGGAAAACATATGTGGTATGATTTGAGTCTTCTTAAATCCATTAACTTGTTTGTAACCGAATATGGCAGGATTCCCTGGCAGCTGAGAGGTAAAGAATCCACCTGCAAATGCAGGAGATGCAGGTTTGATCCCTGGGTTGGGAAGATCCTCTGGAAAAGGAAATGGTAACCCACTCTAGTATTCTTGTCTGAGAAATCTCATGGATAGAGGAGACTGGAGGGCTACAGACCATGGGGTCACAAAAGGTGGACATGACTTACTGACTAAACAACCACCACCACCTAATATGTCCTCTATCCCAGAAAATTTACAAATATGTAGATATTAAACAATGTAATGCTTGAACAACCTATAGGCCAAAGAAGAAATAAAGAGAAGTAGAAAATATCATCAGACAAATGAGAACATAACATTACCAAAACTTATGGAAAGCTGTGCTAAGAGGAAAGTTTCTAGCAATAGATGCCTACATTTTAAAGAGTAGAAAGATCTCAAATAAAAACAATACTAAAATTCATATGGAACCACAAAAGACCCTAAATAGCCAAAACAATCTTGAGAAAGAAGAATGAAACTTAAGGCTTCACACTTACTGACTTCAAGAAATTTTACAAAGTTATCAAAACAGCCCAGGACTTGCATAAAGAAGAGAATAAAATAAAGTCCAGAACAAAACCCACACATAAGTCACATGATCATTGACAAGGGTACCAAGTCTACATTATAAAGAGTCTCTTTAACAAATAGTGTGGGCAAAATTGGATAGCCACATGCAAAAGAATGAAATTAGATGCTTATCTTATACCATACCCAAGAATTACCTCAAAATGGGTTAAAAATCTGAAATTGCAAAACTCCTAGAAGACAACATAAAGAAAAAACTCCATAATATTTATCTTGGCAATGATTTATTGGATATGACACCAGAAGCGTAGACAACAAATACAAAAATAGACTAGTGGGACTAAATTAAACTAAAAAGCGTCTGTACAGCAAAAGGAATAACAGAGTAAAAGGAACCTACAGAATGGGAAAAAATATTTGCAAACTACATTATCTGCTAAGGGGTTAATATTCAAAACAAAGAAATGTACAACTAAATAGCAATAAAGTTAAATAATCCAATTTAAAACTTGGCAAAGGACTTTAACAGACATTTCTCCAAAGACATACAAATGATCAACAGCTATATAAAAAGATACTCAATCATCATGAACTATAAATCAAAACTACAATGGGATGTCACTCATACATGTTAAGATGGTCATTATAAAAACAAAAACAAAATATCAGAAAATGACAAGCACTGGTAATGTGGAAAAATCAGAAGGAATACTTGTGTTCTATTGCTGGAAATGTAAAATGTTCAGCCACTATGCAAAAAAGTATAGAAGCTGCTCAAAAATTAAAAACAGAAATACCATATGATCCAGCAAGGCCACTTCTGGGTATTAATCCAGAAGAACACACCTAAAAGTCTATTGACAGAGGAATGGATAAGGAAGATATGGTACCTATATACAATGGAATATTTATTGTTGTTTAGTCCCTAAGTCGTGTCTCATTCTTTGCGACCCCATGGGCTACAGCCCATCATGATTCTCTGTCCATAGTATTTCCCAGGCAAGAATACTGCAATGGGTTGCCATTTCCTTCTCCAGGCGATCTTTCTGACCCAGAGATTGAACCCACGTCTCCTGCACTGCACTGGCAGGCAGATTTTTTTTACTGCTGAGATACTAGGGAAGCTCTAACAGAATATTACTCAGCCACATAAAAGCGTGAAATAATGCCATCTGCAGCAACACTGATGGACCTAGAGATTATCATACTAAGTGAAGTGAGGCAAATATCATATATCATTTATATGTGGAATCTACTTTTTAAAAAAAGAAATGAATGTATTTACAAAACAGAAATGAACTTACAGATACTGAAAACAAACTAACAGTTAGCAAAGGGGGAATGGGGAGGGGTGGCAATAAACTAGAACCCTGGAATGAATACACATACACTACTATATATAAGATATTAATAGATAACCAACAAGGATCTACTGTATAGCACAGGGAACTCTACTCAATATTCTGTGATAGCCTATAAGAGAAAAGAATCTTAAAAAAAAAGAATATATATATATATACATATAACTGAATCACTTTTGCTGTACACCTAAAACTAACACAACATTGTAAATCAACTATACTCCAATAAAATGAAATACAGAAAACAAAAACAAACAAACAAAAAAAACAGAGGAATAAACCAACACACACACAAAGAATTGAAAGTAATGTCTAAAGAGATATTTGCAATCCCATGTTCACCATAGCATTATTTACAATAGACAAGAGGTGGAAATAACCTAAATGTCCATAAACAGATGAACAGATAAAACATGGCACATACACACAATATAATATTCAGTTCAGTTCAGTCGCTCAGTCGTGTCCGACTCTTTGCGACCCCATGAATCCCAGCACACCAGGCCTCCCTGTCCATCACCAACTCCCGGAGTTCACTCAGACTCACGTCCATCGAGTCGGTGATGCCATCCAGCCATCTCATCCTCTGTCGTCCCCTTCTCCTCCTGCCCCCAATCCCTCCCAGCATCAGAGTCTTTTCCAATGAGTCAACTCTCTGCATGAGGTAGCCAAAGTATTGGAGTTTCAGCTTGAGCATCATACCTTCCAAAGACACCCAGGACTGATCTCCTTTAGAATGGACTGGTTGGATCTCCTTTCAGTCCAAGGGACTCTCAAGAGTCTTCTCCAACACCACAGTTCAAAAGCATCAATTCTTTGGTGCTCAGCTTTCTTCACAGTCCAACTCTCACATCCATACATGACCATAGGAAAAACCATAGCCTTGACTAGACAGACCTTTGTTGGCAAAGTAATGTCTCTGCTTCTGAATATGCTATCTAGGTTGGTCATAACTTTCCTTCCAAGGAGTAAGCGTCTTTTAACTTCATGGCTGCAGTCACCATCTGCAGTGATTCTGGAGCCCCCAAAAATAAAGTCTGACACTGTTTCCACTGTTTCCCCATCTATTTCCCATGAAGTCATGGGACCAGATGCCATGATCTTAGTTTTCTGAATGCTGAGCTTTAAGCCAACTTTTTCACTCTCCTCTTTCACTTTCATCAAGAGGCTTTTTAGTTCCTCTTCACTTTCTGCCTATAAGGGTGGTGTCATCTGCATATCTGAGGTTATTGATATTTCTTCCGGCAATCTTGATTCCAGCTTGTGCTTCTTCAAGCCCAGCGTTTCTCATGATGTAATCTGCATAAAAGTTAAATAAGCAAGGTGACAATATACAGCCTTGACGTACTCCTTTTCCTATTTGGAATCAGTCTGTTGTTCCATGTCCAGTTCTAACTGTTGCTTCCTGACCTGCATATAGGTTTCTCAAGAGGCAGGTCAGATGGTCTGGTATTCCCATCTCTTTCAGAATTTTCCACAGTTTATTGTGATCCACACAGTCAAAGGCTTTGGCATAGTCAATAAAGCAGAAATAGATGTTTTTCTGGAACTCTCTTGCTTTTTCGATGATCCAGCAGGTGTTGGCAATTTGACCTCTGGTTCCTCTGCCTTTTCTAAAACTAGCTTGAACATCTGGAATATTACTCAGTTTTAAAAAAGGAAATCCTGTAATATGTTACAACATGGATGAACCATGAGGATATCATACTAAGTGAAATAATCCAGAAACACAAATGCTGCATGATTCCACTTATATAAGATATTTAAAGTAGTCAAACTCATAGAAGCAGAAAATAGAATGACAACAGCCAGGGAACTCCGCAGTAGGGGAAAATGGGGAGTTGCTTTTCAGTGGATACAGTTTCACTTCTACAAGTGAAAAAGTTATAAACATTTGCTGTACAACAATGTAGCTACTGTTAATAAAACTATAATGTACATATCTCATTTATATCTGGAGGAATTTAGGCAAAGAAAAGAACAAGTCCAAATGCCTTACTGGGTATAACCTATTCAGTGAACTGAAAGAAGTCCATTACAAGTTGGGCACGGTGAGTAGAAGGAGAGTGATAACAGATGAAAACTAGAAATGCAGCAGTGTCTGGTCAAGCAGGGACTTACAGGCCATGTTAAAAGACTTGAATTTTATCCTCCAAACAGTGGAAAGTTTCTTAATGGATTTAAGTAAAGGAACAACTATCTGATTAGTTTTAACAGCCTTGCTTTTCTCTTAACATACTTCAATTAATAAAATTAAATAAGAATCTCCCCAAAAATGAACAAAAGCAAAATTTCAGAAATATCTAAAATTTAGATTTAAGGCAAAATTCTATTAAAATAAAAATACAATTTCTGGTTCTACAACAAACATGGATCAAATAATCTGAATCGAATATGAATTCAACATAGTTTCTCTATAGAATTTTGGTAAAGTTTGTCTTAAAACGGCAGGCATACACTTTGAGTTTCCTTTGAAAGAATAATGCTAAAGCATTTATTCAGACGCCAGGGAGGGAAAGTAATGGAAATGTCTTATTTCTGATCTCTCATTAATCAGTATTAAAAATGAGGGCACTTCAGCTAAAAAGTCTGATATCAATGTACTTAATAATTTTGTTATTTTTTTTAAGCTCTGAGATATTTGGTTGGTATCTGCCCTGAAACAGCTTTATATACCATTCTGTATATGTAGAACAAAAAACCTTTCTTCTCAAACTTACCTCAATCTCAAGACAGTATTTAAAATTAGAACACAATAATCTATATGGAACAACATCAATCTGGTTTTCTTTCTCCTTCTTGGTATAGCAGTCAACTCAAAAGAAAAGAATATGAGCTGAATGTTTACCTAATAAATTTTTTATTTGTGAAGGCTATATGGCAGGAAAAACCTTACCAACAGTACAGCTGTCTTCCAGTACCACATCAACATTTCTGTCTCTGTACTCAACCCTGAAGTCCAGCATCCGCGGTTGCCTTTCTACAATTTGCCTAGATGGCATTACAGGTCGAAATGCTGAAGAGGAAGAGGGAGCAGGAGCTGGAGCTGGGTGACTTGCTGGATCAAATGCAGGTCCTGATATAGTCTCACCTCCATAGTCACTGAAATATTGACAAAAAAGCATTATCATCAACCAAATCACTACAAATTACCACTAAAGATCTACTCCATACTTGGCTTGTGTTGTTCTTCACATCATATTTATCTACCTGTGCATCAAGGACTAACTTAAGTTCTAATTCTTTCACAAAATCTCTCCCACTGAGTGAAAGCCACCTTACTTTCCCTCTCATAGTAGTATCACACATATTATTCAATTATTTTTTTGTCTTGTGCTCTTACTATGTTGGTAAAACATCATTTAAACTCTTGTGAATTACAGTATTTTCTTAACCCACAGTATTTTCTTTCTGATTTACTTACCCAGTCGTTAACTACATTTTCCACAAAATCTATTCTGAAAACTTTACTATTTCTAAACCAAATAAACAAATAGCCTTAACCATTCCTTCTAAGAACAATCTTTCCTTCCCATCCCATCCCCAAATTTCACCTTTCTTCTAGCTAAATTATCCTTCATATCTCAGATTGAATATTTTTCAACTCAGAGCACGTTTTACTACCTCAGACTAGTTCTAACTTCTCACCACTACCAATAATTATGAAGCTCACATTTGTGTTTTTATTGGCTGTATCATCTGCCAAGTTCAATACTTTATCACAGGAGATACACATTTAACAAACTAATGAGAGGAGAAATAATTCTAAAGAATTTGGATTTCTTTCTCTAACTTAATGTATATTTTATATAATATATATATATATATATAGTCACTATTTTCCCCCTCAGTAGGAAAAGTAGTGGGGGAGCATAAGAAATGCTCCCATTAAATATCATTATTGTATAACTTTTCTCCAACATAAGAACTATAAGCTCAGTTCTAAAATACTTTTCTTCTCACCCTGAAGCTAAAGTAAATTAATGGGTGGGGGGCTCGAATAGGAACAATGACAAGAATGACCAAAAACAAGCTAGGTTAAGCCTTGTTTATACAATTAAGGAGAAAATATTTATATTTACTTCATATTTTAAAGAATAGAATTAGGATAAGACTAAGAATAGAGTAGAAGAGAACAGAATAGAATAGAAATTATCAGTATGTTTAATAGTTAGAACTAAGTATTGTTTCAAAAAACTTTTGATTCTGGGACATATTTGTAATATGTGTTTTGGATTCCAAATATTTCTCACTGTAGGTCACTGTCAAAAAGTCTTAACATGACTAGGTTAGATCTTAACTGAGTTCAGGCACTCAAGTAATCGCTGATTCAAAGACATAAACCTATCCATTCTCCCAGTTGTTACAGTCAAGGAAAGTAATGTGGGAAGGAAGACATGAGAACAGAGAAAATGTCCCAAGCAGGAAGAATGTCACTGCTGGAATCCAAAGTGAGTTTCTAATATCTAAGAACAGAATCTGTGCAACACTTCAGGTATCTAAATGTTGTCACAATGTCTCAGAACCTAAGAAAAACAGTAGCTTAGTCACTGACTTATTGTTTCTTAATTCCAAATTCACCCCTGTATAGTCTTCTGTAATTTAGGAGCTAAGATTTCTGCAAAATTATATTTTTTCTTTAAGGTTTCCTGATAGACTTTGTCAAATAGAGGTACTAGATAGAACTTAGTAACTAGGAGCAGGGCAAGAAAGATTTCCTTCTTCCTGTTTACATGCATTTCCATTAGCATCACCCTGCAGCTTTCAGTCGCGCGCTTTTTTTCAGCATTCCTACAATCAGCTTCTTGTCATTCCCCCTGAGATACCAGTTAATGGCTAGACAATAAACATCCCACAGAAGTCTGATCCTCCATTCCAAAGAGCCCATCTGAAATTTAAAGTTCTGTTAATTTCTTACACCTTCAAGTGGTAACTTCCTGAAGCAATGATTATACCTGTTACTTCAGTTTTACTTTTTTGCTCTTTTAGTCCTCCAAACCCGTTTAACTGATCCTACACTGTGTGCTTAGTCACTCAGTCGTGTCCGATTCTTTGAAACCCCATGGACTGTAGCCCACCAGGCTCGTGGGATTCTCCAGGCAAAAATACAGCATTCTTGGATTCTGAATTCATGGGATTCTCCAGGAAAGAATTCTGAAGTGGGCAGTCATTCATTCTCCAGGGGATCTTTCTGACCCACAGATCGAAGCTGGGTCTCCTGCATTGCAGGCGGATTCTTCACCGTCTGAATACCTCTGTTAAAAATACCCTAGAGTGTGGTTTCATTTTCTTGATAACGAAGGTGTCCCAGGAAACAGAGGATTCAGGAACTGCCTTGATTATGGTCTTGACCTTCAATGCACTGCTTAGCTCCTTGCCAACGGAAAATGCGATATTAGTGACCCAAGCCATGCACTGGCATAATGATTAACTATCACTATTGAAACAAGTGCCTGAAGGAACCAAATGATGATCTGACCTGACCATTATGGTGGTAATAATGATAACAAGAACTATGAGCAGACTGCTTCTCACTCCAAAGGAGAGCTTACAGAACAGAATGACACACTAGGGAGTTTTAACATTCCATTCATTCATGTTAAGAATGTTACAGAGTTTCTGAAGTGGCACTTTTAAACAAGTTTCTTATCTCTTGTAATCAAAGGTATGATTCTCCTAAAAATCAGACTCAGAATTTAAGTTTTCAGCTTGCATAGCTATAGTGAAAGTTGAATATACATGCTTTTTAAATCTCTCTTGTGAAAGTTAAGGCACTGTTGTGGAAGGAGTGAGGCCCTAAGATGTGGAATGGGGATGAAAGTGAAAGTCGCTCAGTCATGTCTGACTCTTTGCAATCTCATGGACCGAATAGGGGTCGTATGCTGCTGCTGCTGCTAAGTCGCTTCAGTCGTGTCTGACTCTATTCGACCCCATAGACAGCAGCCCACCAGGCTCGCCCGTCCCTGGGATTCTCCAGGCAAGAGTACTGGAGTGGGTTGCCATTTCCTTCTCCAATGCATGAAAGTGAAAAGTGAAAAGTGAAAGTGAAATTGCTCAGTCGTGTCCAACTCTTAGCGACCCCATGGTCTGCAGCCCACCAGGCTCCCCTGCCCATGGGACTCCCCAGGCAAGAGTACTGGAGTGGGTTGCCATTGCCTTCTCCAGGGGTCGTATAGGGGACTGTATTCTCCAGGCCAGAATACTGCAGTGGGTAGCTGTTTCATTCTCCAGGGGATCATCCCAACCCAGGGATCAAACCCAGGTCTACCACATAGCAGGTGGATTCTTGACCAGCTGAGCCACCAGGGAAGCCCAGGAAATGCAGATACCTGAGTGGATTCAGATAAAGGTTAGAACTGTGAACCCCTTGAGTCTCTCTGAGCCTCTTTTGTAAGCAGAAATAGCTCCTCCTCATGGTTAAGAAGACTAGTCTCTTGCTTAAAAACTATTAATACTATTACCTGAGACAGTTCCCTTGAAAGTTGATGCCTATTCTTAAAACCTACCTCCACCATTCCTTACTACTTAGAAAGTCGGATGTAGGCATGCTCCACAAAAACAAGTACAACATATTAACTGAGAAAAGATAGCTTATATCCAAAAGTAATTATAAGATTTTGATAAATTATATCAGCAAAATCATAGGGAATAGTTGTGGAAATAAGTTTGAAGTGAGTTTGACAAAAAGAGTTTGGATAGGGCCAAATATAATATGTTTGCTTAAGCAGCTGTAAGAACCTCTAATAGTTTTCTTGTTGACTGAAGGAAACTTAAATCCCAAATGAGTCTACATTTAATGAGGATGAAATGCCCAAACTTTCCTGGCAAAATGTAGAAGAAATAAAGATGCTTAAAAAAACATGAATGCTGGAGTTAATTAATCATGTAGAACCTGAATATATACACATCATCCCATGACATTATCCATGAGGTCCCAGAGAATACTGCACTAAAGCATTGAAAAAACACATTAGGAAGGAAATCTACATCCTTGAAAAACTCTGTAGTAGCTGTCTTCTGTGGGTAGGGAATAAGACAGGTGTTCCAGGGCTAATGACACCACTGAAAAAGATTCCCTAATAGGCATGATGGGATCCCACAGTGCAGAGGTCACAGAGCAGAGTTCAACAAGAAAAAGGTGGAAGCAATGATGTTAATAGACATCATGGATGAAACGTAAGAATAAGAAGATTTCAACCTGCAGAAATCTTTAATAGTACTTCATTGAATGTGGCACTTCTAAGAAACAAAATTGAAAGTCAGTTGACTAAAATTACTGATCTATAAACAGTAGAAACCTAGATCTGGCAACCTAGATCCTAACTTCCATAATATCTACACTGGAGGGTCAAGTCCTTAGTCCCCTAAAGACAATGCAAGAAAGCCACCGTAAGTATTGTAAAATTTCCTCTAAGAATTCCCCTAAGAGACCTGTAGCTATTTACTAAGGGTTTGTGTACTGATTAAAGGAAAATCTAGATCTTTAGGAGATTACTAGATGCTAACTCTAATACTAATTCTCCTGGGAATATAAAAATGGAAGATTACAGTGGTAAATGAAGTTTTGGCCTAATCTAATCACACAAGGTTCATTTACTCTCTTCAACCTACTCTGCAGTTTTTTCCCCAGATCCCGATAGATAGCTCCTATTGACTTCCTGATCCATGAAATCAGGGATATTAGGTAGGAGGAGAGAACAGGAAGAACAACTCTTGCATACACTTTTTGTTTTAATTTGCAAGCACCATGACAAGCATTTTGCTTCCTCTCAGCAGGGTAAACAATATGCCCTCACTGTCTTTTCCTGAAGATTAAATCAACTCTCTTGCTCTTTGTCATAATAATCTAGCCTGGGCAGATCTTGATTACCCAGGTATTCCACAAAACATTATAGTGATGACAATGCAGACTGGCCCTGAAGAGCAAAAGCAGCAAGCATTTTGATGCTTTGGTAAGATACACTGGCGTGCTAGACATTAGGAGATACACACCACAAAAATGCAGGGCCCTTCACCTTGTTGAAGTTTCAGGGTCCAGGGTCAGAAGCTGGTTGCTGTCCCTTGTACTCCCATCAATGCCTAAGAGATATCTAAGCTAACTGAGAAAGAAAAAATTTGGACTGGGAAAGTAAAAAATGATTATGTCTAATATGCCAGTACCAACCAAAAATAGACTGCTGAAACATCATTACAACCCTAATCAAAGATATCCCTGAATGACTTCCCTGGTGGTCCAGTGGTAATGAATCTGCCTGCCTGCCTATGCAGGGGACACAGGTTCTGTCCTGGTCAAGGAAGATCCCACATGCCTTGGAGCAACTAAGCCCAAGTACCACAACTACTGAGCTCATGTGCTACAACTACTGAAGCCTGTGAGACTAGAGCCCATGCTCCCCAACAAGAGAAGCCATCACAATGAGAAGCCCACACACTACAACGAAAGTAGCCCTACTCACAGCAACTAGAGAAAGCAACTAGCACACAGCAACAAAGATGCAGCACAGCCAAAAATAAATAACTAAATGAAATTTTTAAAAAAGACAGTAGTGAGAGTGAGGAGAACTTAAGGTTGTAACACAGGGTGATCACTTCATTTAGACGGAGAAATAACTTGAGATACAAATCTATACTGAATCACATGAAGTTGTTAATGAATTGGTCAGCTGATCAGAACTTGGAAAACATAAAAAGAAAACTGACTCACACAAGAGTCTGAGGAAGAGGAATGGAAATGGATCATTTAGTGTGGACACAAAATGTGAAAATATGTTATTGGGTGACTGCTGTCTAGGAAACTGAAAGTAAAAGTCACTTAGTCGTGTCCGACTCTTTGCAATCCCAGATACTAGTCCATGGAACTTTCCAGGCCAGAATACTGGAGTGGGTAGCCATTGCCTTCTCCCGAGGATCTTTCCAACCCAGGGATCAAACCCCTGTGTCCTGCATTGCAGGCGGATTCTTTACCAACTGAGCCACAGAGAAGCTATCCAGTTAAAAAAACAAAAAAAAAAGGAGGGGGGACTCTCAATACAGATAAAATGGCATTGTTCTGCTGATGTCAGTGAGCTTTATTCATTTGTACCCCAGGACTATTCAATACTTTAAGGTATAATCTGGCCATGCCAATAGGAGTGGAGGTTAGGCACAACAATATCAACTTACCCTCAACAAGTCTGCATCTGGCTAGGGAATCTACAGACTGCCTAAACGGCAAACAAGAGAGACCAATATGGAACCCTCAATACAACCCCATTCACAGGAGTCTGGTAATGGATCATTTCTACCATGGAGGGGGCAGTCAGTCATCTGTTCCTATCTAAAAAGACACTTTTCTGGATACATAGTTGACTTCTCGGACAGCAATGCTTCTGCCAGCACCACCATTCATGGATTTAAGGAATGCCTCATTGATCTATGGCTTTCCATCCAACACTGGTTCTAACCAAGGAACTCATTTCATAGTAACAGAAGTTCAGCACTGGTATCACTGATGTATACCATTACCCAGAAGCAGCTAGCTATTTAACAGTGGAATGGTTGAAGATAGTTATGGCACAGATTGGGTATAGTTTGTGTGTCAGTTGCTCAGTTGTGTCTGACTCTTTGCAACCCTATGGACTGTAGCCCACAAGGCTCCTCTGTCCATGGGATTCCCCAGGCAAGAAAACAGGAGTGGGTAGCCATTTCCTTCTCCAGGGGATCTTCCCAACCCAGGGATCAAACTCAGGTCGCCTGCCCCGCAGGCGGCTTCTTTACCTCCTGAGCCGCCACGGAAGCAGTTCTCAAAGTTTAAAGGATGGTATATGCTTTACATTAAGGACCAAAACATCGTGATACGTCTCACTGCCAGGGGGAAAAAATGAGTATGAGAATTAAGTGGTGGTATTAACTTATTATGCCTAATAACTTACCAAATTTTTGCTTCCTGCAACTTTGGGATCTGGTGGTTCAGAGATCACAGGACGTAATGTTTCCACAGTACTTCCACTGTGTTAGAATTTGAGAATGCCAATTGGCCATGTTATTATACTCCTCAAGTTACTGAATCAGCCAACAAAGGAGGAGATACTAGCTGATATCTCCTGATAATCAAGGGAAAAAAATCAAGACTGTTGCTACATGCAATGGGCTATTTTCTAGGGTATACCCAAAGTTAAGCAGAGAAGGCAATGGCACCCCACTCCAGTACTCTTGCCTGGAAAATCCCATGGATGGAGGAGCCTGGCGGGCTGCAGTCCATGGGGTCGCTAAGAGTGAGACACAGCTGAGGAACTTCACTTTCACTTTTCACTTTCACGCATTGGAGAAGGAACTGACAACCCACTCCAGTGTTCTTGCCTGGAGAATCCCAGGGACGGGGGAGCCTGATGGGCTGCCGTCTATGGGGTTGCACAGAGTTGGAAACAAGTGAATCGACTTAGCAGCAGCAGCAGCATAACCAATTTTCTTCAAAAGTCCACTGAGGATACTAACTCTTCAAGAATGAATGTTTGAGATGTCCCACCAAGTAGAGAACCTTGACTATTTGAGGTACTGACTGACAGAAAACAGTGGAAGAACAAACCATGGCTGTATGGCCAGTAAACAGAAACAAGGACAGTAACAACATGTGTGTACACACACAAAATTCTGTTCTTAGAGTTTACACACTGAACCTATCAACACTATCCTAGCAGTGACAGCACCATCAATGGCACCCACTTTGTTTCAGAGTCAATCACTCATGTTAGCTTCTATTTTCTTTCAATACTTCAAAACAAACCTCTGCATACTGGCAGAAATATCAGTATCAGCTGAGCAAGATTTCTTTCTCATGTCTGGTGCTAAGTTCCTAGGGTTCTTCCTCTGAGCTCCAAAATTCTGCTAACTTCAACCTCTCCCAAAATCTTTCTTTTCCCTCCAGTACAAAGAATGACTTTGTGCCCTTCAGTGGTCAATAGGGGGTTCTTCTGGGCAACCTGTCCTAGAGCAAGCTCTCTGGAGTGGGTTCCACGGATCTGGCCCATACAGTCCCAGCTCTGCCCACTCTTCTCAGAGGACGCCACAGCTTTAAGTTTTCTCTGGCCCTAGGCTCCCTTCCTTATTCACCAGTAGAACACACCCCATCTGGGCCTAGTGGTGCATTTGTTTCCTGCAGTCGTTACATCCAGATTGTTTTAAGTATCCCTTTTTGGCTCTTTCAACCTACACCACATCTGTATAACTATGCACTACATGAAAGACCCTTAGATTTGAAATTCCTAGTGTGCTGCTTTTCTCTTACCAAACCCTAACTCAAGGACAGAGTTTAATATTTCTAATCAAAGCAGGCTTTGTTGGTCACAAAGGATTTTTTTTTAAGTTATCACTTTAAAATTTTCTTATTAGCTATAATTATTCTATTTCAAGATCGACAAAACATAATGAATTTATATTAGAGTTTCTTACTAGCAATTAGAAAAAGAGAGAGAGACAGAGGAAAAGAGGTCCAGTTAATGAATACTCTTATCAGTTGTGACTAATGTTCAATAGCATCCAAAGAGTGCAAAGGTATCCAAAACTGTTGACTCAAAAAATATATTTAAAAAATTTTCACCTATGAAGACTTCAATCCTATAATCTGACCTTCTCACTATTCTAGTTAACCAAAAATTTAAAAGAAAAAGAAAAAAAATATATACACACACAAACACACTGAGTGGTAAGGGAAACTCTATGGAGAAAACTATTTTAGATCTAAACTTCAACTAAAGTGTTGTTTTTATCCTTATTCAACTTTCCTCTACAAACCACACAGGTCCAGGAAAGACAGTGAACAAAGCAAAGCAAACAGAGACTCTAACCTTGTTATTTCCATTTTGAAAAGTTAACCCCTTGGTAAAACCTCTAGGTACAAGATAAATAAATACAATGTGCCTTAAAGATAAATGTCTTTTAAAAAAAAAAGCCAGATTTTTTAAATGGACATCAGAAAGACAATAAACAGAAACTAATTAGCCCAAATGGACATTTTCTAAATTAGAAAACTTCAGTATCTACCTATTCTGAAAGTTATTTATAATAATGCTCAAGATGTGAAAACAAACCTCTCTTCTCTAGGCTTCCTCAATAAATTAATAAACAAAGACACATACAGTACATATGTGTGGATCACAACATAAAATAGTTGATAAACACCATTCAGTCAATGAGCAAAATTACACAGTATTAATTCAAAAAATTTTTAGAAAACATAACATATACTGGCCAAAAACACAAGTAATTCATTAGTGCATCTTTCTAACAATAACTATCTCCAAAAATAATTTTTTAAAGGTGCTGAACAATATCCTGAATAAATAAAATATTTTACCAAGAAGGGTTAAATATACATGTATATATTTGATGTTTATGAATAAACATCATAGATTCTGATTGCATTAGTTACAAACTTTATTCAGTTCAGTTCAGCCGCTAGTCGAGTCCAGCTCTTTCTGACCCCATGGACTGCAGCACGCCAGGCTTCCCTGTCCTTCACCAACTCCCAGAGCCTGCTCAAACTCATGTTCATTGAGTCAGTGATGCCATGCAACCATCTCATCCTCTACCATCTCCTTCTCCTGCCTTCAATCTTTCCGAGAATCAGGGTCTTTTCCAATGAGTCGGTTCTTTTCATCAGTTGGCCAAAAGATTGGAGTTTCAGCTTCAGCATCATCCTTCCAATGAATATTCGGGACTGATTTCCTTTAGGATTGACTGGTTTGATCTCCTTGCAGTCCAAGGGAATCTCAAGAGTTGTCTCCAACATCACAGTTCAAAAGCATCCATCTTTGGCACTCAGCTTTCTTTATGGTCCAACTCTCACATCCATACACAACTACTGGAAAAACCACAGCTTTGACTAGATGGCCCTTTGTTGGCAAAGTCATGTCTCTGCTTTTTAAAATGCTGTCTAGGTTGGTCATAGCTTTTCTTCCAAGGAGCAAGCGTTTTTTAATTTCATGGCTGCAGTCACCATCTGCAGTGATTTTGAAGCCAAAGAAAATAAACTCTGTCACTGTTTCCATTGTTTCCCCATCTGTTTGCCATGAAGTGATGGGACTGGATGCCATGATCTCAGTTTTCTGAATGTTGAATTTTAAGCCAGCTTTTTCACTCTCTTTCACTTTCATCAAGAGGCTCTTTAGTTCTTCTTCACTTTCTGCCATAAGGGTGGTGTCATCTGCATATCTGAGGTGATTGATATTTCTTCCAGCAATCTTGATTCCAGCTTGTGCTTCATCCAGCCCGGCATTTCACATGATGTACTCTGCATATAAGCAGGGTGACAATATACAGCCTTGATGTACTCCTTTCCCAATTTGGAACCAGTCCGTTGTTCCATGTCTGGTTCTAACTGTTGCTTGGACCAACATACAGATTTCTCAGGAGGCAGGTAGGGTGGTCTGGTATTCCCATCTCTTGAAAAATTTTCCACAGTTTATTGTGATCCACACAGTCTAAGGCTTTGGCATAGTCAATGAAGCAGAAGTATGTGTTTTTCTGAAATTCTCTTGTTTTTTTCTATGATCCATCAGATGTTGGCAATTTGATCTCTGGTTCTGCTGCCTTTTCTAAATCCAGCTAGAACACCTGGAAGTTCTTGGTTCACATATTGTTAAAGCCTCTCTTGAAGAATTTTGAGTATTACTTTGCTGGCGTGTGAGATGTGTACAATTGTGCGGTACTTTGAACACTCTTTGGCATTACCTTTCTTTGGGATTGGAATGAAAACAGACCTTTTCCAACCCTGTGGGCACTGCTGAATTTTCCAAATTTGCTGGCATATTGAGTGCAGCATTTATACAGCATCATCTTTTAGAATATGAAATAGCTCATCTGGAATTCCATCACCTCCACTAGTTTTGTTCGCAGTGATGCTAACTAAGGCCCACTTGACTTTGCACTCCAGGATGTCTGGCTCTAGGTGAGTGATCACACCATCATGGTTATCTGGGTCACTGAGATCTTTTTTGTATAGTTCTTCTGTGTATTCTTGCTGCCTCTTTACATGATTTCAAAAGTAGAAATTTTCTTTTTTATAATGTACCCGTAAGTTAAGGACACTTAAGAAACTTTTTTTTTTAATGCTTAAGGTATTGTGTTAGGTAATTGATATTGTTTTATTAAATCCCATTAAAACACTTAAGAAAGAAATACTCATATAGATGAGGAAACTCAAGATTAGAGAATTTCTAGATTCACCAAATGCCACAAATGTAATAGGTGGTGAGGTCTGGATTTTTTCATTTTAAAATCATGCTTTTTCTTTTATACCACTCTGTCCTCTTGAAGTTATTAATCTAGTCATAACTTTTAAGATTTTTTTCCCTTGGGATAAGAAGGCAAAATTTAATGCATGTATATAGCATCTTTCTTCTACAGCTTTGCTTTTACAGTTATGATTTTAGTTATAAGCAAGCATATGCTGTATTAGCAATGTATTATGTAGTTAAATAAGCCTTGGAGGATGAGGCAGAAGACTTGCTTATATTCCTGACTCCATCAACATCATGCTGTATTATCTGAGTCAAATCACTCATGGCTTATTCTCTCTCCTTTAAAATGAGACATAAAAATACCTGCGTTTACTTGCTTATAACTGAAATAATGACTGTAAAAACAAAGCTCTAGAAGAAAGATGCTATATACATGCATTAAATTCTAACTTCTTTACCCCAAGGAAAAAAATCTTAAAAGTTATGACATGACTAGATTACTGACCTTCAAGAGGCCAGATTGGTATAAAATAAAGAGCATGGTTTTTAAAATGAGAAAATCCAGACCTCACCACCTACTACACTTGTGGCCTTCAATGAACCTATAAATTCTCTAATCTTGAGTTTCCTCATCTACGAAATATGAGCATTTACTTCTTAAGGGTTTTAATGGGCATTAATAAAGAAAATCATATCAATTACATAGCAAAATACCTTAAGCATTAAAAAAAAAAAGTTTCTTTGCCTTGAACTTACGGGTACATAAAAAAAAAAAAATTCCACTTTTGAACAAATGTGAACATCTGATTTCAAGAAAAACTATAAAGTACAGAGATTAGGTTCTTTTCCACCAAATAATTTACATATCAAACAACAACAACTCTCTTCTTGGTAACTCTTCTCTCTGTTGAGGTATAAACTGACAAATTGAGGTAGTTGTTTTCACAGACTATCGTCAACTTATTATAAAATTCAAACACACAAAACAAAGATTCTTTTAAACTGCCTACATATACCATTCCTAGCACTGTATCTTATACTTTCAGTGTTAAATCCATGAGAAAGTACAAAGAGCCCTCTTTCATTACCTCTGGTCAGCAGACTACAAGAAGAATTTTCAGTTCTGTCAAATCCACAGTGATTTGAAAACTAAAGAACAAAGTTAGGAAGGAAAATAGTTGAAAACTATTACTTTCTTCTATGGACCTATGATTCATTCCTTTAACAAGCAAACAAAAGAAAACCCGCTCTGATGAACATTAAACCCCAAATATTACAGTAACTTTATTAGAAATCAATTCAGTACTGAATTTCTAGCTATAAAATATATTAAGCAAAAAGTATCTTCTGTGACAGGAAGTTGGGATGTTTCCAGGGATGAGGGAATTTCTATAGTTCACCTCTAGCAAATACTATTAATTATAAGATATATCCAATATGTACTCAGAATCTAGCAGCTGAATCCACAAGGGTTTAGCAAGCAAAAATTTTGGCACAAAATGTGACATAACATTTACTCAAGAATAAAACTGGAGCCATATTTAGCAGTCTAAAACTTTCTAAACCAAGGGGAAAAAATAATCTTGAAGGAAGCTCTTATAATCATCTGGTTTGCTTTCTAGACAAGGGTTTCAATAGAACTGAATGCTTGTGAACTTAAAAAAAAAAAAAAACTGAACAAACCAACAAACAAAAATTTGGTACAGACTGTGGAAATCAGCCACATTTACTCTGGATGAAATTCTGATAGTCTTCCAAAAAAAGAGAGAGTGGGGAATAGGTCTGTTTATCACTGCTTTGACCTAAAAACTATTAATCACAAAGGGTGGTACAGGTATCAAACAGAATTTTTCTTCCTTTCTAAATATATTCAGTTTCCTATAAAGTACAGCACATTTTGCAGTTCATGGTGAATTTTTTGATGTTTTTGCAACAGCACTTTCCTTCCTCTCCAAAACAACCTCATTCCTAGTCTGCTGTTTCTGTTTGCCTCATCTGCACTTAGCAGATCATGCTTCAGTGACTTAGAAATCCCAGCCACCAAAATTCAAGCCAAAGTTTGAACTGCAAGGAGAGAGGAGGGGTAGAGGGAATCAAGTAATTAAACTATACTTGGAAGGGAGAATGGTTTGCCTCCTATGACTTTATAATGTGCTCTCTTAATCCATAAGCAGTCTCCCATTTTAAGAAAAGAAAGTTATGAATTTATTTTTAATTTAAGGAATTATTTTGTAACTACTATAGCTCTCTTGGCATCATCTTCCAATTTTACCTTTTGGCAATGACACAAAACCACAAAGACTATTCCACATGTTTTACAGTGGATACTTCAGGCAAAATAGTTCAAAGCTCTGGGAAGTTTCATTAAGGACTTGCTCAAATTGTTGCAAATTAACAAAAATTTAATTTAGAAACCAAAGAGAAGGAAAAAAAAAAGAATTAGTAAGGTTGGAGATAAAGCCTGTATAGTTAAATGATAACCATGCTCTGGAGTTACTGAGCCATGTCTGATTTTCTCACTACTAATAGCTTGAAAGATTCAATTCCTTCCATCTTATGAATTAGAAGATGATCTTGAAAAGTTTTCCTAAAAATAAAATAAAATCATCTTTAAAAATGGTATCACTCAGTCTGAAATAACATTACACAGTTAAACACTAGAGACTTTTAGAAATTAATGTAATTAATCAAATGTCTGGAAAGAAGAACAACTGTATCAATAACTTTATACACCAAAGATCAAATGCTCTATGAAAAAGTGAAAAAAAAAATTAACCACTATCTCTTTTTTGCTTTAAATTCTCATCATCTTATAACATACCTTTGCAGAATGCCATTTTCCTGGGGTATTACACCATTAATAGCTGCCTGTAAACAAAAAACAGAGAAGACATTTAAGGAAACAGAAAAATGCTCAGGGGTGGAGTGTAGTGGGATGGAAAACACTATAAAAGAAAATAAGTATACTTCGAAAATTTAAACAAAATACTAGGTGTTTCCTCAGTGATAAAAAAATTTTTCTATTAAATATTTTTTATACATCTCCATAATAAAACTGTATTTTAGAGGATTTTTAAAAATGCATTTGGCATATAATACTTTCAAATCTTGAGTCATAAAAGCTGAATTCCACAGTCCTCATTCAAGCAAAACACCCACAAGATGAAGGATGTTTAAGGATGTTAGACCAAGTAAAATTTAAGTACCTTAAAAGTTACCTCTTAATATTATTTCCTTCCTCAGATTGAGAGGAGAAAGATATAGAATCACAAATGAAAAATGCCAATAAGAATTTTTAAATTAGCTCAGGAATTAAATTCATTGTGTTATGTTACAGTCATTATTCCTAACGAAAAGAACAATCAGAAGGAAAAAATGTAGGGGCATAAGGTGTCTGATAAACACACCACAATTATATCAGGTTACAAAAGGAGCAGGAGCATCACCAGGGAAGTCTCCTTACATAAAACATTTCTGAAATTGGTCTCTAAGCTAACAAGTCACCAGTTACTTAAGAGCACAAATGTGACATGATATGGACATTTTTAAAGACTACTAAGCAAACAGGTTGTTACATCCTAGATTGTGGGCAGATCATTACAGGGTAATAGAGAAGATTCTCTGAAGGAAAAAAAAAAATGATTCTTCCAACTCTGCTTTTGCATCATAACGACTTCTTCCCTCCCCTTTCCCACACGTCCACATCAAAATGCAGATAAACACTCTGATGTTTAATCAGCTGTGTGGAGATCAATTGCAAAAAGGAGTTTGTATATTTTGTGAAACATTAGTTTAAATACTTGCCAGAGGTAGGTCAAGTTTACAAAATTATACGGTTGAATAGGAACAATGTAGAGTATAAGACACTTGCTATGAATTTTCAAAGTTTTAATGCTCCACAGGCAAAAGTCAAAGAAATCCACAGATTAATATAGATAGTGGATACCATAGAACCCTGACAACTCTGGAGGCTCATAAATCCTTTGAGTCAAGCAAACCCTAAAATCAGTTTTGAAAGCCACAAATTCAATAGAAGCACCTCTTCCTGGTGCCAGGTCAATTATCCCTTTTCTGTTGACAGCAATGGTTCCATATACAAATATCTTCTTTGTTAAAAAACAGAAAGTGGCAAGGGAATGTTCTGTGATGTTGGAAAAGAAACAAAATACCAGAGTCTGGAAAGATTTTGTTCAAATTTTCACTAGAGAATGCCAAGGTATAATGGAAAGAACACTAAGGATTTATAAAGTCCAAAGTTTGAATCTAGATTCCCCCACTTATTGCTTTGATGACCTTAGTATATATTCTCCATTCACTGAACTTCCTTGAGCCACAGTTTCCTCATCTATATGAGTAAATACTATATCTTCAGTCAAAGTGGACTTGCCTTTTTGTTTCTTAAACGCCTTTTAAGATACTATATCTGCTTGGAATGCCCTTTTTCCTATTGCCTGTCTGACTGAAACTTAATCATCCTGGCTTCTAGCATGGAAAAAAATCCATTCAACAATTAATCTTACCATGAGAAGTTCTGGTAATATCCAAAAGGAGACAAAAAGTAATTTTAAAATTACTTTTTTTTAATTAAAAATCAGAGCTAGATTAAGTAAAACATCTATTTAAAGGCAGATAAAAAGCAGCTTTGGAAATATTTTAATTCCCTCCCTCTCTTTCTTCTTTGGTGAAGAGAAGTGAGACAAACAGAATCTTGGGGAATTCATACATGTAGGAAAAAGAGAAGAGAAAGATAAAACCAAAAACAAAACAATAAAAATGGAAGGGTTAGAAAAGAGGGGAAAGAGTAGGTATATGTCATATAGAGGACAACAAAGATAAAATAAAGAGGGATTAGACAAAATAAAAAAATATGAAATCAGTCCAGTATCAGTCCAGTTCAGTTCAGTCACTCAGTCATGTCCAACTCTTTGCGACCCCATGAACTGCAGCACACCAGGCCTCCCTGTCCCATCACCAACTCCTGGAGTTCACTCAAACTCATGTCCATCGAGTCGGTGATACCATCCAGCCATCTCATCCTCTGTCGTCCCCTTCTCCTCCTGCCCCCAATCCCTCCCAGCATCAGAGCCCAGCATCAGTGTCTTTTCCAATGGGTCAACTCTTTGCATGAGGTGGCCAAAGTACTGGAGTTTCAGCTTTAGCATCAGTCCTTCCAAAGAACACCCAGGACTGATCTCCTTTAGAATGGACTGATTGGTCTCCTTGCAGTCCAATGGACTCTCAAGAGTCTTCTCCAACACCACAGTTCAAAAGCATCAATTCTTCGCTGCTCAGCTTTCTTCACAGTCCAACTTTCACATCCATACATGACCACTGGAAAAACCATAGCCTTGACTAGACAGACCCTTGTTGGCAAAGTAATGTCTCTGCTTTTGAATATGCTATCTAGGTTGGTCATAACTTTCCTTCCAAGGAGTAATGAGGCCTAATAAGAGACTGTTAGACATATTTGAAAACAGTTTTGGTAAAAACTGTATTATAAAAGACTAAGAAATATATAGGAAATAAGAAAGTATAACTGATCTTGAAACGACACAAAAAGTAAAAATATAGGACCTGCAAGAAGAATGGCTACAATAAATTTTTGTCTGTGTTAAAAAAAAAAAAAAAAAAGAATAGTGATTTATTGAGTTCAAAGAGAATTCATTAGAAAAGGAAACAGTAAAGAATAAAGAAATAAAGAGTAAAATTAAAAGTTCAGTTCAACAAACTTAACAAATGCCTATTCATTGCCAGGCACTATGCTAGACTATGGGGATACCTGGGATCTATCTAGGGCTCAGGAGAGCACAGATAGAGAGGATACCTTTAGGAAAGAGACTAGATTTAGAAAAACCTACATTAGAGACTGGGCTTCCTTAGTGATCTTCATCAGACTGAAATCTATTTCAAAAACAGCACCTTGCCTTGATCTAGGTTATAGTAGTTTGAAAATCCATTTTGGTATAACTATCATTGCTTTTATGCCATTATGTCAATGACATTTTTAATCCACTAATTTACCACAATTAGAATCCAGCTTCTAAGTTCTCTTTAGCAAAACTTGACAACATTTGAAACGTCATTTCTCAGAGTCCACTGGAAGATAGGTGAGGTTATGTTTTAAGTATAATGGAAGTCAAGGTCACAGGTGGCTGTAAGAAAGCAATGGCACCCCACTCCTGTACTTTTGCCTGGAAAATTCCATGGACAGAGGAGCCTGGTAGGCTGCAGTCCATGGGGTCTCGAAGAATTGGACACGACTGAGCGACTTCACTTTCACTTTTCACTTTCATGCACTGGAGAAGGAAATGGCTACCCACTCCAGTGTTCTTGCCTGGAGAATCCCAGGGACAGGGGAGCCTAGTGGGCTGCCATCTATGGGGTCGCAGAGTCGGATTCGACTGAAGCAACTTAGCAGCAGCAGCAGCAGCAAGAAATATTCTTATCTTCAGCCTTAACAGATGGAGAAAATGATGACACTCATGGTGGGCTATTTAGACCTTTTTGGGGATGGGAAATGGCAAAAATTCCTGTAGACAGTCTTACATTGTAAGATATGAAAGAAAAAGAAGCCATTGGTAAACTGGTGGATTATAAAACTATGGCATCCAATAAATAAATAAATAAATTTACAGGATCTAATACAAATCATCCCCTACACATATAGTAAATCTTGGCTTTGGGTTTCTTTATATTTAAGAAAATGCTAATAAGATTTCTTCAGAAGGGAGGGAGATGATATTATCCAAAAATTTCAGTGTCAACTTCTGAGTAAAAGAGATGCAGTAATAATAAAGGTAGCTAACATTATATATTAACAGTACTTACTAGGTGTTATGCATTCTCTAGGTGCTTTACTTGTGTGTGTGTGTGTGTGTGTGTGTGTGTGTGTGCGTGTGCGCGCGAGCGTGCTCAGTCATGTCTAACTCTTTACAACCCCATGGACTATAGCCTACCAGGCTCATCTGTCCACAGAATTTTCCAGGCAAGTATACTAGAGTAGGTTACCATTTCCTACTCCATGGACTGTTACCTACCAGGCTCCTCTTGCTTGGAATTTTCCAAGCAAGAATACTAGAATGGGTTGCCATGTCCTACTCCAGAGGATCCTCCTGAGCCAGGGATAGAACTCTCATTTCTTGTATCTCCTGCATTGGTAGGCTCAAACTAAATCAGTCAACTTTCATATTACTCCCTCATTTTACAAATGAGGATACCAAGAAAACAGTAGAAAATGATAGGCAAAAGATGAAAGAAAAAAATGATGAATATAAAAGTTTTAAATGTTTGCTCTTTGAAAGACACCATTAAGAAAATGAAAAGGTAAACCACAGACTGGGAAAAGTATTTGCTACATATATATGTCTGAGAAGGGATTTACCTTCAGGATATTAAAAAAATTCTTACGACTCAAAAATGACAAATAATAAGATCTGAACAGAAAAGTCTCAAAAAAAGATGTATGTACAGCCAATAAGCATATAAAAAGCTGTTCAAATTAAACAGTCATCAGAGAAAGGCAAATTAAAACCATGGTAAATGACCACCACAAACCTATTAAAATGGCTAAAATTAAATCAGATGATACAAGTTTGGACAAAAATGTTGAACAATAGGAAGTCTCATATAGTGTATAATCACTTTCAAAATTGCTTTGTATATAAAGGTAATAAACATATAAGCTAGCAATATTACTCTTAAGTATTTACCTAAAAGAAATAAAAACATATTCCCCAAACAAAAACTTGCATACTATAATATTCATAGCAGCTTTAACCACAATTCCCAATAACTGGAAGTAGCCCAAATGCCCATCATTCAGGCAAATGTTGTTTGGGGTATAACACATTGTCTGGATACAATGGAATACTACCCAGCAATTAAAAAAAAAAAAAAAGAACATCCTACAGATACTTTCAACTATATGGGTACATCTCAAACACATGATGCTAAATGAAATCAGACACACACGAGAAAATACTACATGATTTCGTGTATATGAAATTCTAGGAAAAACTAACTTAATCTCTAGTAAAAGAAGGCAGATCATGGGTTGCTTAGGGTGGATGGGGAATGACACAGCATTAACAATAGAGCAATTAAGGGATAATGACTCTAGTGGTGGTAGTAATATAGATTCATACAAAACTCATCGAATTGTACATTTAAAATGAGTCCATTTTACCATCAATAAACTTAATTTTTGAAAAAGAACAACTAAGAAATCTGCTTCAAACACACTAAAATGGGTGAAATTAAAAAGACTAACACCACCAAATGGTGGTGAGGATTTGAAGCATAAGAACTAACACACTGCTGATGGCACAACTACTTTGGAAACAGTTTGACAGTTTCATATATAAAGTTAAACAAACACTTAACATACAATACCACTTAGGAATTCATCCAAGAAAAATAAAAATATGTCCAATAAATACTAGCATACAAATATCCATAGCCACTTCATTCCTAATACCAAACACTAGATACAAGCAAAAATGTCCTTTAACCAATGAATAAGCAAGACTGTGGCATGTTCACACAAAGGACTGTTATTCAATAATAAAAATGAACTTCTGATACTTGCAACAATACTGATGAATCTCATAAATATCATGTCAAGTAAACAATGCCAGACACAAAGACTGCATAGTATAGGATTCCTTTTACATGAAGTTTTAGAACAGACAAAACTTGCAAAATGTAGTAATACAAATCAGATCAGTGACTGCCTGAAGCAGGGTTAGGAGTTACTGAGGGGAAAAGAAAAGATTTTCTAATGACAGAAATCTTGAAGGGATGGGGACTGCACACACAATGTATACATAAACAATGTAAACATCATCAAAACTCATAACTGTGTACAATTAAATTTTGCATATGCATATAAATTAGTCATTTTCAAAGCTGATTTAACAAAAGAACATTAAAACTCTAATTCAGTCTCATAGAACACTAGAAAATTGTCATCTCAGATGTATATATCATCCCATTAGCTATTATTGTGCCCCACCTGTGGTCTGTACCCACCCATCATCACCTCCCTCTTTACTTTTAATTAAGATCATCTGTCTCCTTTAGAGAACTACGCACACCTCATCCCATGTGATACTGAAAATGAGTTAACAATGGTGACCCAATTTAGACCAATCAGGCTCTCCTGGGAGTGTGGATTTGAACGAGTAACTAACTGGTTGAAGCTGTGTCCTGACAATAGTGCTCAGAGGCACTTTTCACAATAAGCTTCTGACAAAGCAATTCTGTTCACTAATTGTCCTAAGACTTGGTTGTTCAAGCTTTCTTTCAAATATGTAAGCAACCTTCCAATAAACCCTGCTTCTTATTCTCCTTAATTCTACTTTGCAATCAAAGACTGATAAACCAATATTCAATGAGGTTCCATGACAAACTCAATACACATTAAGTTATAGATCACCATTTTTCCAGTCTTCAACAACTGTCAGTATTATTAGCTTAATTCTTATAGCAGCCTTCTCAGCTGGTCAATCTCCAAATTAACTATTGATTACAAATCAGTGAAACTAAATACATTTCAAATACAAGAATCTATAAACAAGTAGAAAACCTGTTAAATTTTAAAATTTATGAAAACAGAAATGACATATACATTTTCATTATATAATCACACACACATACACACGCACACAATCTCCAGATAGACTAGTATAGGCGACTCTGTATATTCTAAATGTTTGGAAAGCCTGTGAACTAGGGTAATAATTATGATCATAATATTAGCATTGTTTCCATCTCTTGAAAATACTTAAAGTATAAAAAATGCTTTCTAAAATAGTGTGCTTTTGTTAAACTTGAAATTATTACTCTATGGTATGTCATATTTCAGGTATTTTCAAAATATCTTAATAATAGGTGCCAGACCCACAAAGTACTCATATTTTAGCATTCACAACTCTGATATTGCCATCAAGTGAATTCTTCCAACAAAATCCAGGCTTTCTCTTCCCCATTATCAAGGCAGTGTTTTAGACACTGGAGGGAATACAAGGATGACAGACACAGTCCTCCCAAGTTGACCAGTTAAAGAAACAATTAATGGCAGTCCAACCTGAGAGACAGTATGGAATTTAGAAAGGAAGGAATGCCTATTGTTGATTAATAGAGCTCAAGACCCAGATCTGAATCATTTTCTCCGAGAAAAATTTAACTGACTCACAGTAGTGAGTCAATGATTTTTCTCAATGATTTTTCCATTGTGTTGTACTTACATAGCAATCATTCATCTTATTTACACATTTGAATATTTCATTCTTTCACTCCACCATTAACCCATTCAACAAATATTTAATTATTAACTTGGAACTATTCTAAATACTAAGGAAATGACTGTTGTGAATAAGACACAATCATTCTCCTCTCATGGTCTGCTGTAAGTTGAGCCAATGAAAAATTCTGAAGAGATCATCATTCTATAACTCTGTATTCCATAGCTCTGAATTGTGGAATTTTCACCTCTGACCTTGTATGGGGGGAAAACATGCTCATTCCCCTGCGTGTCTCCTCTACTCTCAAGCGTCTACCACAACTCTTCTTCATTTCTGACGGCATTTGTGTAGGTTTTCTATACATCAAGCAATTCTGTAACACGAGGAAAGTATCCACATAACTTAAGTCTGACACTATCTTCCGGAAGATAGATCCCACAAGTTAAGAGTTCAGTCCCACAAGACAGTTCCTACTTCAGATGCTGATCACAATTGCAAGTTGTCATCTGTGCTTCTCATCAAACGTCTATAAAGCAGAGGTTTCCATGATCCTCTCCTCGATTCAATTAATTTGCTTAAGTGGCTCACAGAAATCAAGGAAAGGTTTTACTTACTAGTTCACTAGATTATTATAAAAGGATATAACTCAAGAACAGCCAAATGGAAGATATGCATAGCGTGAGGTATGTGGTACAGGACATGGAGATTCCATGCTGTCTCCGGGCATGCTACCCTCCTATGCATTCACCCAAAAGCTCCCCCAATCTGTACTATTGAGATTTTTATGAACACCTCAACATGTAGGTATAATTAATCATTAATTAACTCAATCCCCAGTCCCTCTCCCCTTCCTAGAGGATACGGCTTGGTCTTTCTAGTGACCAGACACTTTCTGAAGCCTATTCACAAACCCATGAGTTTCATTAAAACAAAAGACACTCGTATGACCCAGGAAGTTCCAAGCTTAGCTTTATGTTAAGAACCAGAGTCAAAGATAAAATATTAGAATAACAACAACAAAAATGCTACTCTTATCACTTGGGAAGTTACAAGGGTTTCAGAAGCTCTGTGCCTGGAACCAGGATAGACCAATACCAACATCTATTATTTCACAAACCTCATTAGAATTATGTTAATCAAGTGATCTATTTTGGGATGAAAACTTCCCCAGCTACCAATGTGACAGACCAAAGAAATAATAGATTTAAGTGTCCACACTAAAAACAGCTATAAGATTATGGTTGAAAGCCAATAAGGTCTCCAAAAGATGCTTAATACCATTTCCTCCTCTTTCTGAGCAGAAAGGAAAATCATTTTAATAAATAATTATTTAATTTTTCATATCTGTAACAGCTATTTCCAACCATCTACTATATTTAAGGAGAAGGAAATGGCAACCTACTCCATTACTCTTGCCTGGAAAATCCCATGGACAGAGGAGCCCGGTAGGCTACAGTCCATGGGTGTGCAAATAGTTGGACACATCTGAGCGACTTCACTTCACTCACTTCATACTTTATCACTGGAGAAGGAAATGGCAACCCACTCCAGTATTCTTGCCTGGAGAATCCCATGGACAGAGGAGCCTGGCAGGCCATGGTCCATGGGGTTGCAGAGAGTCTTGACACGACTGATGTGACTAAGCACGCACTATATTTAAATTCTTCCAAATATCAATAACCTCAGTTATGCAGATGATACCACCCTTATGGCAGAAACTGAAGAGGAACTAAAAAGCCTCTTGATGAAGGTGAAAGTGGAGAGTGAAAAAGTTGGCTTAAAGCTCAACATTCAGAAAACAAAGATCATGGCATCTGGTCCCATCACTTCATGGGAAATAGATGGGGAAACAGTGGAAACAGTGTCAGACTTTATTTTTTTGGGCTCCAAAATCACTGCAGATGGTGACTGCAGCCATGAAATTAAAAGACGCTTACTCCTTGGAAGGAAAGTTATGACCAACCTAGACAGCATATTCAAAAGCAGAGACATTACTTTGCCAACAAAGGTCCATCTAGTCAAGGCTATGGTTTTTCCAATGGTCATGTACTGATGTGAGAGTTGGACTGTGAAGAAAGCTGAGCGCTGAAGAATTGATGCTTTTGAACTGTGGTGTTGGAGAAGACTCTTGAGAGTCCCTTGGACTGCAAGGAGATCCAACCAGTCCATTCTGAAGGAGATTAGCCCTGGGATTTCTTTGGAAGGACTGATGCTAAAGCTGAAACTCCAGTACTTTGGCCACCTCATGCCAAGAGTTGACTCATTGGAAAAGACTCTGATGCTGGGAGGGATTGGGGGCAGGAGGAGAAGGGGACGACAGAGGATGAGATGGCTGGATGGTATCACCGACCCGACGGACGTGAGTCTGAGTGAACTCCAGGAGTTGGTGATGGACAGGGAGGCCTGGCATGCTGCGATTCATGGGGTCGCAAAGACTCGGACACGACTGAGCGACTGAACTGAACTGAACCGAACTGAAATGTACCTTCAAATTCCTATTTTCCAAATATGTTAATCATTATGATATTCTTCTCTAAATTTTTCTAAAGGACTCCACTGTATGACTGCAAAGCTGATGACTCTTATCTACATTTATTATGGACTTCAATGGAGAAATACGTAAGATATTCTAAAGGCAAAAGAGTGGGAATAATCTGAATGTTAGGAAGAAAGGATGATTATTTGAAGCAAGTATTAAAACAAGGCTTTTGCAGGGAAAAGGAAGTTGAATGAAAGCATTCAGGGACAGATTTTCTTTCTTTTAAGTGGATCTACTTAATTTACCCAGGAAGGTAAAAGTAATTTTGCGTGGCATCAGGAACAGTTTACATTAGGAGGCAGTGAGAGGCCAGCTGGAAAAGTAAGCAAGAGTTAGATTATGAGATGTGGGATAAAGGCATTAAAAGTTTTGTTTAACCTGAAGATAAGGGGGAGGCAACTGCTGCAACTTAAAGCTGCCCTTTAGGAAAATCATTTTAGTAGCACTGTGAGATACGAACTGAAAAGGAAAAAACGGCTGAAAATGAAATCTGGGCTTCTGACTTGAATGAGGAGACTGCTCCTGCTCCAGTTCTCTCAATCACTAAAAATTACAAGCAATTCTAATGATTCCACTGTTCAAGTCAAAAATCATACAATCATCCTCGATTCCTTTCTTTCTCTCTTACTTCACATTTAATCTATGAGGAATTCTTCATTATATGTCCAAAATGTAGACTGTCACCAATGTTCTCTGCTATCACCCTGGTCTAAATCACCATCTTTCCTCTGGTGTAGTATTCCAACAGCCTCTGAACATCCTTGCTCCACACACTTACTGCCTATTCACACAACAGCCAGCATGATGCTTATAAATGTCAAACCAAATAAAATCCCTTTCCTACTCAAAACTTTTATGCCTTCGCATATCATCAGACTCTAAGTCAAAATCCTTATTCGGACCTTAGAAGACTCTATATATTCTGGCTCCAGCTCTCTCTCTCTGACATCACCTTCTACTAACCCTACCAAGTTGTTCTGGTTTCCTTACAATCTCTTGCACAAGCTAAGCAGCCTCCCACATTAAACTACTTAACGTATTCTTCCCCTTGTCTGGAATGCTACTCCTTTAGATAGCCACATATCTCACTCCTTCACTCCAGTCAAGTTTCTACTCAATGATCATTTAAGAGAGGCCTTCCTTAATCAACCTACTATTTCCTTGTTTGTTATCAGATAACAAGCTCCAAATGTCTTTATTTTGTTCACTAATGCACCATCATCAGGATCAATGGTACCTAGTACCTACGTAGTATGAGATAACATACACTAAATGTTCAAGTGAAAAAAATAAATGAACATGAGCAAAGGAATAGGCTAGTAAGGATAGGGAGGTTTGAGGCTTTCAGGTTTAGGCATGTTGATTTTGAACTACACATGGAACATTCATAAAGAGATATCCAACAGATCGTTAAGAATCTAAAATGTGTGAGTTTGAGATTGACATGAGTCAATCACTTAAAAAGAATCTAGGGAAAAACAGAGCTACCAAATGATCTAGCAATCACACTTCTAGTTAAATATCAAAAATAACTGAAATCAGGGTCTCAAAGAGATATTTTTATACTGACATTTACAGCAACAATAACCAAGAGACAGAAGCAACCCAAATGTCCATCAATGGTAAGAGATTTTTTTTAAGTGTTACATACAAACAATAGAATATTATGCAGCTTTAAAAAGAAGGAAATATTGTCACAGACTACACATGGATAAATCTTAAGACATCATGCTAAGTGAAATAAACCAGTAAAAAATAACATATGCTATCTGATTGCACTTATATGAGGTACCTAGAGTAGTCAAATTCATAGAAACTGCAAGTACATAGAATGGTAGTTACCAAGAGCTGGGGAAAGAGAAGAGGGTTATAATTTAATGGGTATAGGTTTTCAGTTTTGCAAGATGAAAAAGTTCTGGAGATCTACTTCTCAATAATGTGTATATATTTAATGCTATCAAACTATATACTTAAAAGTAGTTAAGATAATATACTGTCTTTCATATCTCAATGTTGTTTTTTGTTAAGTATTTGCAAAAGTCCTAGGAGTGAAGTCACCCAAAATGAGACGTAGTGTGGACAAAGAAAATGTCTCAAAATGGAACCTTTGGAATGCCAACATTGTAAAGTAGTATGTAGGAAAAAAATCACAGACAATATTTAACAGAAGTATCAGAGCAGGAGGAGATAACATGCGCATCTGAGCTTCAATACAAACCTCAGTTACAGTTATATAGCTATGTGTGTGTATATATATATATATATATGCATGCATCAACCAAATTGTTAATACTGAAATGCTGGCCTTAGAGAAAATGCAGATATGATAATTTACTGCCATTAATAGAAAATGGATAAAAGGCAGATGGCATGCAACCACTAATTTTTATATATTCATTTTATATCTTTGTTTCCAAGCAAAGAAAAAAACTACAGTAACAATTCATATTCAGCATTTAGTTCTTTATGACCTGTGATCTACTATAATTTCACCAGATCAATTAAGGGAATTCCTGTGTTCCACAGTCTGACAAGTCTGTTTTCAAACCCTGGCTCTATCATGTACTTATTACCTGTGTGACTTCCGTCATGTTAATTTGACTACTGTAAGATTTAGTTTCCCATCCATAAAGTAGAGATAATACCAACTTATTTCATAAGGCTGTTATAAGGATTAAATGAGATAATACAAGAAAATACTCCACAAATGTTAGCCACCATAATTATCCATCCCTACTACGTAGTCTTTGTTTTAATCAGTTTTGTTATGTTATGCGCTATACATCAGTGGTGCATAAATGTCTGCCTCATGCCGGACTAGAAATTCAGATACATAAAGTCCTGATCCCAGTGATTCTACTTCAGGTGGTTTGAAATAAGACCCAAAAATCTTTCTTCCCGCCACAAACTCCTCAGGTGATTCTGATGCACAACTAGATTTGGGAACAACTATAGAGTATTTGTGGGGTTCCCTGGTGGGCCAGACAGTAAAGAATCTGCCTATAATGCAGGAGACCCGGGTTCAATCCCTGGGTCGGGAAGATCCCTTGGAGAAGGTAATGAATATTCAGTCCAGTATTCTTGCCTAGAGAATTGCATAGATAGAGGAGCCTGACGGGCTATAGTCCATGGGGTTGCAAAGAGTCAGACGTGAATGAGCAACTAATACTTTCACTTTTTCACTTTTCATAGAGAATTTATAGCATACATTTTTAAAGGCCTAGATAAAATCTGCTAGTCTACCACTACAATACAACAGAATCTATTATTTCCCCCTGAGCCCCTTATTATTTCAGAAATAAATGTCTAAAGGAACAGATTCTTCATAAACTCACTCATATGTTGTTAAATATGCAATATTTAAAAATATTTTAAATATGAGGGCTCTTGAGCCAGAAAGCCTCATATTCCAGCGCCATCATTACTAGTTGCATAATCTTGAGAAAGTCTACTTCTCTCTGGCTCAGTTCTTTCATCAATAAAGTGCAGGGGGGAGGGGCCAGCAGTGATAACAGTACTTGTTCACTGGGTTTTTATGAAACTTGCTAACACATATAAAATGCTTAAATGGTGTTTGACACATAGTAAAATACCCAATGAAGGTGAACTGCTTTTATTGTAACTGCTATCATATTGAGAGCTACCCTTGTTTGAAATCATAAACAGATTTTAATCATAAAATTCTGAAGGCAAAGAAAGGACACTATTTAAAAATAGAGAATTTTCCACTCATAACACTTTACCAATTGCAGACAACTTATTTCTGGACATACTTCCTCTCTCTCTTCACTGTTTACATAAAGATCTACCTTCATCAAAATACTCTAACAGTTACAGATAAGATGATCAGACCAAAGTAGAAGTGAAAAGTTTAACATCCTTATCTAACTCTAAACTCAAATTTCTTTTTATTAACCTTGCTCTTTATTATTGCAATAGAAAAGAATTACAACTGGCAATCCTATAACAGATTCTAACAGCCAAATATTTGGTTTTAATAAGTTCTGATTTGATTTTTATCAGGGAAAAAATGGAAAGCAAAACAATTTAAGAAATGTAACCATTCTACAATTTGCTTTTAGTCTAACACAAAAAGAAAGAAAAAAAAAAAAACGCTCACTGAATATTTCCATAAAGATATCACTATCACAATAGCCCAACATGCAGAACCAAGACTGGTGCAAACCAAATTAAAGACAGAGGAATACAAGGCACGTCCTAAGATTAATAATGGTACCAGAGACACTCACCCTTGTCAAATATCTATAGATGAAAAAACAAACAGCAAAACAACATAGCTAAGATAAAAACAAATGGAACACCAAGATCTCATTTACTAAAACTGAAATGTGAGAAAGGTGGTTTCTGGTACGGTCACTTCCCTTCCCTGGATTTTTGACTCTTCCTTAGGCAACTGGATGGTACTTAGACTTTAGTCAGCATCACATAAAGGGCTACTCAACCTCTCTCTCCTGCCTATTACACAATAATTATTTTCTGCTCTATCCAATGACTGTGGAAAAAGAAAGGGCAAGTTCATTAATCTGCCTTTTCTAGATTCAACTGGCAAGCTAAAACCCAAGAGACAGAAATGTCTTAAGGTTAGCAGTTTGAAAGTTTTATAGAGGTAGACATCCTATAGTAGTCAAGGGAAGACTTTTAGTTAGTTGAGCAAAGACAACAAACCAGATATGCTTTATATTACAAGCAGCAACATAAGGAAAACACTTTTTCTGGTTACTAGCAGTCCTGAATACAGCTACCTCCATTTTGAGACTGATGTTCATCTAAAAAAATCAATTTAATCCAGGAAATAGATTGCAATTACTCTGTACAAAGAATTGTGCTAGATACTACAGTTAACAAACAGGCAAGACAGCCCCAAACTTTTGGAAACCAGGAGGACAAATAACAATACAACATTAAGAAGAATATAGAAAGTTTCACAACCTTAATAAATGGCAACTCCATTCTTCCAGTTGGTCCAGCCAAAAACCTCAGAACTATCCTTGACTCCCTTTTTCTCTCACTATTCCCTCCTTCTCTACTTATTAGCAAATTCTGATTTCTGGAAAAACATTCAGATTCTGTTCATATTTTACTGCTACCACATTTCACTGCCACTCTGGTCCTAGTCTCCATCTTCTCTCTCCTCCTGCATTATTATAATAGCTTCCAAACTGATTTCTGGGCCTTGCACTTCCTCACTTTCAATGTATTCTTATTTAATAGTGAAGTTATTTGATCACATAAAAGCGCTACTCAAAACCTTCCACTGATATGTTCCCTAATATAAAAAGACAACATCCTTAAGATGCATTTTTCCTCCCTCACTCTCCTCATCTCTCTAATTTGTCCGTCTCCTCTTTTCCCAAGCCATACTTGTGTCTGCTTGATGTTCCTGGGAAAATGTCAGACCTTATTTCTCACTTCAAGAATGTTCGTGGTCACTATTACCCTAGCCTGAAATATTCCTGCCCCCAGATACATGGATCATTTGCTAACTCCCTTCTTCCAGGTCTTTATTCAACTATCACCTATTTTTTCTTAAAAACAAAAAAAACAAAAACTGCAGAGCACCATCCAACATACTTTAGCCTTCTTCCCCGTTTTATTTTCCCTTAGAGTTAACATTTTCTGATACACTATATAATGTTATTTATATCATTTATTTCTGTCTCGCATTAAGAAAATGTAGTTCCATCATGGCATGGATTTGGATGAAACTGTTATTTCTCTAGCACTGAGAAGAGAATTTTGCATATAGTAAAAGCTCAAAAATATTTCCCAGTGAATTTCTGATTGAGTGTCAAGTGAATAAACCTGATTATATGTGTTTTGGGTCTTAAAGAGGAATGAGAAGAAACGGAGCATCTGTCATGTGCAAGGCATAATTACACATCATTACCTATCTCATTTAATCCTCACTCTATGAGGTAAGCATGTTAACAGATGAGGAAAATGACATTCTGAAAAATTAAGAGATTCATCCAAAATCACATACAGTGAAAAAGTTGGCTTAAAGCTCAACTTTAAGCTTGAAATATCCAGTCCCATCACTTCATGGCAAATAGATGGGGAAACAGTGGCTGACTTTATTTTTCTGGGCTCCAAAATCACTGCAGATGGTGACTGCAGCCATGAAATTAAAAGACACTTACTCCTTGGAAGGAAAGTTATGACCAACCTAGACAGCATATTAAAAAGCAGAGACATTACTTTGTCAACAAAGGTCCATCTAGTCAAGGCTATGGTTTTTCCAGTGGTCATGTATGGATGTGAGAGTTGGACTATCAAGAAAGCTGAGTGCCGAAGAACTGATGCTTTTGAACTGTGGTGTTGGAGAAGACTCTTGAGAGTCCCTTGGACTGCAAGGAGATCCAACCAGTCCATTCTGAAGGAGATCAGTCCTGGGTGTTCTTTGGAAGGAATGATACTAAAGCTGAAACTCCAGTACTTTGGCCACCTCATGTCAAGAGTTGACTTATTGGAAAAGACTCTGATGCTGGGAGGGATTGGGGTAGGAGGAGAAGGGGACGACAGAGGATGAGATGGTTGGATGGCGTCATTGACTCAGTGGATATGAGTTTGGGTGAACTCCGGGAGTTGGTGATGGACAGGGAGGCCTGGCGTGCTGCAATTCATGGGGTCGCAAAGAGTCAGACACGACTGAGCGACTCAACTAAACTAAGCACTCAAACTGGGGCCTTTTTGACTCCAAAAAGTCCAGCTCTTTTAATCATAAAGCAAGTTGGGGCCTATTTCTTGACAACACAGAGGAGAGGGGCTACTTTTGAGTATCAGATCAATACAGTACAAATCTCTATAATTTACTTGAAATACTAAAATTTACTATAGTTCCTTAGGTGACTAAGTCTATTTTAGGAACTGGAAAATCAATCCAGTTCTCATCTGTGTCTATATGGAGGAACGGAGGTGATGGCTGGGTTGGACGGTGAGGTGGAGGGGAGCATGGAACTGACTGCTACCACCAATATGATCATTCCTAGAAATCTCTCAATTCCTTAAGGCTACAGACCACCTTTCCAGAGTAGTGCTACACAACAGAACTTTCTGCAATGATGGAAATATTCTGTATCAGCACTATAGAATATTGTAGCTACTAGTCCCATATGGCTATTGATCATTTGAAGTATGGCCAGTGGGACCAAGGAATTAAATTATAATTTAAATACCTACATGGCGTTAGTAGCTTTTGTATTGAACAGCACTGTTCTAGACTCTCCATTCCACTTCAACCACCTCCTTCGCCTAACTCACTAGCTGACTTGTAATACTTGGTCAATTTTAGATGACAACACTGAATATAGGGTTAAATCTGTCCCCCAAAACTATCCCAAAGAAAAGAGGAAACTACCCTATAGCTGAGTCTTTACATTATTTTATTTTTTAAGAACAAAAAACTATTTAGAAAAGACATAGAGCCTAAACCAACTTCAGACAATACTAGTTCTGGACACTGAAAACAAGTTACCAAATGGAATCAGTTAAAAAGGATGGCAAAGAAATTCAACAAATTTCATATTTATTTGGCAGAGTGGGGGAAGGTACTGGCTCAGAATTAAAACTTTACATATCATTATAAATAAGCCTGTTAAAGATTACTTGAAAGGGTTTCACTGTAAAGCTCATGAATAGCAAATAAGTTCTTCTGGCTTGAGATTAAAATTTCCAGAAAAAGTACCATATCCAGATTTTTTAAGTGTTCTAATTTAAACCACTTAAACACAAATTAAGATCAGGTGCTCTGGAAAAATACGAGACTAATTTCAGTAATGGGGAGGACACTAACATTTAAAATGTGTGTGAAGTGTTTGAATATCATTGTTTCATTACATGAGTATTTTTTAAAAGCAACATTTCTAAAGTAATATTTTATATTATATGACTTAAAACATGTATATTTAAGTTAATAAGCTAACTTAATGACTATTTTGTCTACAAGCTTTAAAAAGTTTATAGGGCTTCCTTGGTGGTTCAGTGGTAAAGAATCCACTTGCCAATGCAGGACACACGCGTTCAATCCCTGGTCCGGGAAGATCCCACATGACACAGAGCAGCTAAGCCCATGTACCACAACTACTGACCCCCACATACTGCAACTACTGAAGCCCATATGCCCTAGAGTCCTTGCTCTGCAAAAGGAGAAGTCACTATAAAAAGAAACCCAAGCACCAAAATTGGAGAATAAGCCCCACTGACAGCAACTAGGGAAAAGTCCATACAGCAACGAAGGCCAGCACAGCCAAAAATAAATAAATAAAATTATTTTTTTAAGTTTCTATATTCAGGCTAACAAAAATATTTTTATCTTGTCACTGAAAAATGAGAATTATCTCATATTCAGACATATATAATAACCCCCCATATTTATTTTAAAAGCTAAGCTCATCCACTCCAGGCAATTTAGAGGCCCAATTCAAGTCTCTGTTTCCTACCCTGAGCATTCTCATGCATTCTCACATTCTTTCAATTTTTATTGCCAAAATATATTTGAATATGGTTATTTAATGGGGACTCACTTAGCACACAGTAATATATTTTGCCTTATAATGTTAATCTTTTTTCTGCCAGTTAAATGCTCTATATGTTCCAGATATTCAAGCTGGATTTAGAAAAGGCAGAGGAATCAGAGATCAAATTGCCAACATCCGTTGAATCACTGAAAAAGCAAGAGAGTTTCAGAAAAACATATACTTCTCCTTTATTGACTACACCAAAGCCTTTGACTGTGTTCAGTTCAGTTCAGTCAGGCACACAACAAATTGTGGAAAATTCTTCAAGAAATGGGAATACCAGACCACCTCTCCTGCCTCCTGAGAAATCTATATGTAGGTCAGGAAGCATCGGTTAGAACTGGACATGGAACAACAGACTGGTTCCAAATTGGAAAAGCAGTACATCAAGGCTGTGCTGGATGAAGCACAAGCTGGAATCAAGATCGCTGGAAGAAATATCAACAACCTCAGATATGCAGATGACACCACCCTTATGGCAGAAAGTGAAGAAGAACTAAAGAGCCTCTTGATGAAAGTGAAAGAGGAGAGTGAAAAAGCTGGCGTAAATTTCAACATTCAAAAACTAAGATCATGGCATCCAGTCCCATCACTTCATGACAAATAAACAGGAAAACAATGGAAACAGTGACAGACTTTATTTTTTTCGGCTCCAAAATCACTGCAGATGGTGACCGCAGCCATGAAATTAAAAGATGCTTACTCCTTGGAAGAAAAGTTATGACCAACCTAGACAGCATATTAAAAAGCAGAGACATTACTTTGCCAATAAAGATCCGTCCAGTCAAAGCTATGGTTTTTCCAGTAGTCATGTATGGATGTGACAGTTGGATTGTGAAGAAAGTTGAACGCTGAAGAATTGATGCTTTTGAACTGTGATGTTGGAGAAGATTCTTGAGAGTCCCTTAACCAGTCCATCCTAAAGGAAATCAGTCCTGAATATTCAATGGAAGGACTGATGCTGAAGCTGGAACTCCAATACTTCGGCCACCTGATGGGAAGAACTGACTCATTTGAAAAGATCCTGGTGCTAGGAAAGATTGAAGGCAGAAGGAGAAGGAGATGACAGAAGATGAGATGATGGAATGGCATCATCAACTCAACGGACATGAGTTTGAGTAAGCTACGGGAGTCGGTGATGGACAGGGAAGCCTGGCGTGCTACAGTCCATGCGGTTGCAAAGAGTCGGAAACGACTGAGCAACTGAACTGAACTGACTGATATGTTCTATGTCCTCAATTAGAGTCTAAGCTCCCACATGCAAGAACAATGTATTACTTCTTTGCATTCATCATAGCACTTACAGATGATTGACTTTCTAGAAGACAAAAGGAAAGCTGTATATCGGGTGCTCCAAATATACTAAATAATGACAAAATAAAATTGCCTTCAATCTATTACACAATAGATCTGCAAGACAATTACCTCAAGTTCAGTAAACTTGAGTAATTTGCACAAGGTAAGTGCTACTAAAATCTAGGGTCTTTCCAATCCCAGTTACCAAATGTTAATCCTTTACTGATTGATCACCATCTTATTTGTACACTTTAAATATTAGCACTCAGAAATCAAAATGCTAAAGGAGCACAAACCATTGAATTGGTTATATTTTTTCCTTTTTCAGTCCTATAAACTAATAATGAGTAAGCTCCCTTTGTAACTATATGAAACTGAAAGTAATATGCAACTTAATGATCTACTTTCTTTCACCTAAATGAAAAACTTCTCCCCACCACCACCCTCTCCCCTCAATCCCTTCTACTGGCACTACAGGAAGGGAGAAAAGGCAAGAGAAATAAGATGGAGGAGAGACAATAAGGGTTAATGAAGCAGAAAATTTACATGTGTCCATGGAACATAATTTCATGGTAAAAGCATCCACTGGAGAAATGTCTCGGCTAGCAACAGTCAGACAACAGCCTAGATATTTTCACTCAGGAAAGAATCAGTATTAACAGAAGATAAGGGATCATAAATAATTAACACCTAAAGAAAGGTAAGCTGTATGAATCACTTATCGTCCAAACCAATGAAGGGAAAAGGCTCCAGGCTGATGAGAATCAAAAGTTCACTAAATCCAAATCACTTCTTCCTTGCTTATTACCAGAAAGTGATGGGTATAAAAGAAATATACAGAGAATGTAGCATAATAATTACGAATCCTAATCCCAGATACAGAGATCTAAATTCAGATAACAGGTCTGTTGCTGACTATCTATGTCATCTTCAGTTCAGTTCAGTTCAGTCGCTCAGTCGTGTCTGACTTTTTGCAACCCCATGAATCGCAGCACGCCAGGCCTCCCTGTCCATCACCAACTCCCAGAGTTCACTCAAACTCACATCCATCGAGTCGGTGATGCCACCCAGCCATCTCATCCTCTGTCATCCCCTTCTCCTCCTGGCCCCAATCCCTCCCAGCATCAGAGTCTTTTCCAATGAGTCAACTCTTCGCATGAGGTGGCCAAAGTACTGGAGCTTCAGCTTTAGCATCATTCCCTCCAAAGAACACCCAGGGCTGATCTCCTTCTGAATGGATGGACTGGATCTCCTTGCAGTCCACCAACACCACAGTTCAAAAGCATCAATTCTTTGATGCTCAGCCTTCTTCACAGTCCAACTCTCACATCCATACATGACCATTGGAAAAACCATAGCCTTGACTAGGCAAGTCATTTGCCCTCCAAATATGCAAAATTAAAGACAATTATAATAATAGTTATTTCCTAGGGCTGTTGTGAAAATTAAACTGAAAGAAAAATACAAACTACTTAGGAAGGACCTGATGTATGGAAAGTACTCAATATGCTTATTTTTTATTTGAAGTAAGAGAGGGTGAGCTTTTCCACCTGGTTTTATAGCTCTGGGCATGGTTATTTCAGGTAATAAGAGTGTTGAATTGGAAACCAAGAGATGGGTTCATATTGTGGCTTTCTCAATAACTTGATGTTTGATCTTGATCAATTTCTTTCTCTCTATGAGTCTTTATGTTTCCAAATCTGTAAAACCAAAGGGGTTGGCCTAAATGATCTTGTATTATTCAGAGTTCTCCAGAGAAAGGGAATTAATAGGATGGGGAGAGAGACAGAGAAAGAGAGAAATTAATTTTAAGGAACTTGCTCATGCAGTTATGGAGGCTGGCAAGTCCAAAATCTACAAGATGGGTCAGCAGGCTCTATACCTAGGAAAAAGTCAGTGCTGCAGCTGTCATCTACTACGTAACTCCCCCTTGCTTAGGAGATGTCAATCTTTTTTCTGTCCAGGCCTTCAACTGATTGGATGAGGCCTATCAATGTTATAAAGGGCAATCTGCTTTACTAAGTTCACCAATATAAATATAAATCTCAACCAAAAGCATTCTCACAGAACATCTAGCATGCCAGATCAAATATCCAGGCACTGCGGTCCAGCCAAGTTGACACATAAAATTAACCATCACAGATTTGTAGGGTCCTTTCCAGACCTAAGATTCCATAACCTCTGACTTCTCCATCTGTGAAAATACTTACTTCATAAGTCTACTGATGTATCTTTATGGAATTCTGAAATTAATAATAATAACTACATATATATACATACATATGCATGCATACATATTGGAGGAGGGCATGGCAACCCACTCCAGCATTCTCACCTGGAGAATCTCAAGGACAGAGGAGCCTGGCAGGCTACAGTCCATAGGGTGCAAAGAGTTGGACACAACTGAAGCAATTTAGCATGCATGCATGCACATACATACATACATAATTTGTTAAAGTGGTTTTAACTTTAACAGGATAACAGGACAAGAATTGAAACTAGAATAGATGTAAAGTCTCCAATGACTGTACGTTTTTAAAACTAGCCACAGAGTCTTGGACAACACTCCCATCAGGAAGTGGGCTCTTAAATCTATATAGGTTTGTGTGACTGCTTTGACCATTGAAGTACAGCAGTAGTATACTATGTGATTTCTGAAGCTAGGTAATAAAGGGCTACAGATGGTAACTTTCCACATGGTTTCCTTAAAAGTTCACTCTTGAGAAACTCCTTTTCAGAACTTAACCCCAAGCTGTGAGAAAAGCACAAACCACACGGAGAGGTCATGTAGAGATGATTCAGTTTACTGTCCTAGCTGAGCTCAGTCTTGTAGTCATCCCAGCACAGGTTCCAGACACATGAGTGATGAAACCATCTTGGAAGCAGATCCTCTAGCTTCAGATATTCCAGCTCCCAACAAGGAGTCACTCTAAGCCATCCCAGCTAAAGCTCTGGACATCGTGGAGCAGACATGCCATTCCTACCATAATTTTTTAAAATTTCTGATCCATGGGATCTGTGAACATAATAAGGTGTCTATTTTATGCCACTGAAGTTTTGGATTAGTTTATTATACAGCAATAGTAATGGGAACACTTTTTCATATCTACCACTCAATATCAAATCAGATTCAATATGACAAACACATTGCTAGGCACTTTCCATATGTAATTTTGTTTAATCCTTATAACCTTGTGAAATAATTATGATTACCTGAGGATTAAAGCAGTTAATTTAACCAAACAGCCACACTCTTACTACTGTAAGAATGGAGTATTAGAATGGAGCTGTAAGTCAGGTCTTTAGGCATTATGTCTACTATTATAGTGCTGCCATTTTCTTAAGTATGATGTTGAGAGAGAAAGTAGACCTAAGGTATTGAGATAGATACATGAAAAAGTCAAACAGAACTTCAAAAAGTACGAATGTGGACTTAAGGCAACTGTAGACTGAATGACACAGTGAACCAACACCCTTCAACTCCAACAAATTCTCTTTAGTGTTCTACCCAGATATTGAAAGAAGCTCATAAAAATTACAGACTTGGTTGGAGGTGCAACAGGGCTCTGCAACAAGTTCCCCAGGTGAATTTTAGCTCACTGAAGTTTAAGAATCACTGATTCCCAAACTAATTAGACCAATGTCAAGGAACATTGATAGTCCCTTGGTTTCAAATTTCATCAGGAAAATCTATATTTTCCTTGAAATAATTTAATGGCTTACCTAAGAAGTCCCCAAAACAAAATAATACTATATATTAGAGGTGAAGAAGTAAAAGTGATGCTCATTTGAATTTCACAAATTAATCATACAGTGTATTTTTGTAAGGTTGAAACTATTACACTGGGTTGGGGTAGCACTGGAGTGATTTTAAAAAATATTAAATCCTAATGATTAAAACTCTGATCATCAATAGATAGAAGTAAATAGACTAAACAAAGGCAAATGTTGTCTTTTCCCAACTAAATAAATAATACCATCATTTTATATACATAAAATATAGTGAAACTATTCAACATCTGAAAACACCCTGGCCACACAGAATCAGTTCAGTTCAGCCACTCAGTCATGTCCGACTCTTTGCAACCCCAAAACCGCAGCAAGCCAGGCCTCCCTGTCCATCAACAACTCCCGGAGTTTACCTAAACTCATGCCCATTGAGTAGGTGATGCCATCTAATCATCTCATCCTCTGTCGCCCCTTCTGCTCCTGCCTTCAATCTTTCCCAATATCAGGCACTTTTCAAATGAGTTAGCTCTTCGCATCAGGTGGCCAAAATATTGGAGTTTCAGCTTCAACATCAGTCCCTCCAATGAACACCCAGGACTGATCTCCTTTAGGATGGACTGGTTGGATCTCCTTGCAGTACAAGGGACTCTCAAGAGTCTTCTCCAACACCACAGTTCAAAAGCATCAGTTCTTCGGCGCTCAGCTTTCATCACAATCCAGCTCTCACATCCATACATGACCACAGGTACAACCACAGCCTTGACAAGATGGACCTATGTTGACAAAATAACGTCACTGTTTTTAAATATGCTGCCTGCTGCTGCTACTGCTAAGTCGCTTCAGTCGTGTCCGACTCTGTGCGACCCCATAGACGGCAGCCCACCAGGCCCCGCTGTCCCTGGGATTCTCCAGGCAAGAACACTGGAGTGGGTTGCCATTTCCTCCTCCAATGCATGAAAGTGAAAAGTGAAAGTGAAGTTGCTCAGTCGTGTCTGACTCTTAGCGACCCCATGGACTGCAGCCTACCAGGCTCCTCCATCCATGGGATTTTCCAGGCAAGAGTACTAGAGTGGGGTGCCATTGCCTTCTCCGAATATGCTGCCTTGTTTGGTCATAACTTTCCTTCCAAGGAGTAAGCGTCTTTTAATTTCATGGCTGCAATCACCATCTGCTGTGATTTTGGAGCTCCAAAAAACAAAGTCAGCCACTGTTTCCACTGTTTCCCCATTTCCCATGAAGTGATGGGACCAGATGCCATGATGTTAGTTTTCTGAATGTTGAGCTTTAAGCCAACTATTTCACTCTCCTTTTTCACTTTCATCAAGAGGCACTTTAGTTCTTCTTCACTTTCTGCTGTAAAGGTGGTGTCCTCTGCATATCTGAGGTGATTGATATTTCTCCCGGCAATCTTGATTCCAGCTTGTGCTTCATCCAGCCTAGCGTTTCTCACAATGTACTCTGCATAGAAGTTAAAGAAGCAGGGTGACAATATACAGCCTTGACGGATGACTTTTCCTATTTGGAACCAGTCTGTTGTTCCATATCCAATTCTAACTGTTGCTTCCTGACCTGCATATAGGTTTCTCAAGGGGCAGGTCAGGTGGTCTGGTATTCTCTTCTCTTTCAGAATTTTCTACAGTTTATTGTGATCCACACAGTCAAAGGCTTTGGCATAGTCAATAAAGCAGAAATAGATGTTTTTCTGGAACTCTCTTGCTTTTTCGATGATCCAGTGAATGTTGACAATTTGATCTCTAGTTCCTTGGCCTTTTCTAAAACCAGCTTGAACATCTGGAAGTTCACGGTTCACGTATTGCTGAAGCCTGCCTTGAGAACTTTGAGCATTACTTTACTAGCGTGTGAGATGAGTGCAATTGTGTGGTAGTTTGAGCATTCTTTGGCAGTGCCTTTCTTTGGGATTGGAATGAAAACTGACCTTTTCCAGTCCTGTGGCCACTGCTGACTTTTCCAAATTTTCTGACATATTGAGTGCAGCACTTTCATAGCATCATCTTTTAGGATCTGAAATAGCTCAACTGGAATTCCATCACCTCCACTAGCTTTGTTTGTAGTGATACTTCCTAAGGCCCACTTGACTTCACATTCCAGGATGTCTGGCTCTAGGTGAGTGATCACACCATTGTGATTATCTGGGTTGTGAAGATCTTTTTTGTATAGTTCTTCTGTGTAGTCTTGCCACCTCTTCTTAATATCTTCTGCTTCTGTTAGGTCCATACCATTTCTGTCGTTTTTTGAGCCCATCATTGCATGAAATGTTCCCTTGGTATCTCTAATTTTCTTGAAGAGATCTCTAGTCTTTCCCATTCTATTGTTTTCCTCTATGTCTTTGCACTGATCGCTGAGGAAGGCTTTCTTACCTCTCCTTGCTACTCTTTGGAACTCTGCATTCAAATGGGTATATCTTTCCTTTTCTCCTTTGCTTTTCGCTTCCTGTTTTTTCACTGCTATTTGTAAGGCCTCCTCAGACAGCCATTTTGCTTTTTTGCATTTTTCTTGGGGATGGTCTTGATCCATGTTTCCTGTACAATATCACGAACCTCTGTCCATAGTTCATCAGGCACTCTATCAGATCTAGTCCCTTAAATCTATTTCTCACTTCCACTGTATAATCATAAGGGATTTGATTTAGGTCATACCTGAATGGTCTAGCGGTCTTCCCCACTTTCTTCAATTTAAGTCTGAATTTGGCAATAAGGAATTCATGATCTGAGCCACAGTCCGCTCCTGGTCTTGTTTTTGCTGACTGTATGGAGCTTCTCCATCTTTGGCTGCAAAGAATATAATCAATCTTATCTCGGTGTTGATCATCTGGTGATGTCCATGTGTAGTCTTCTCTTGTGTTGCTGGAAGAGGGTGTTTGCTATGGCCATACAGAATAAATAGCTGCAATTAATAATGCTGAATTCATTTAATTGAGCTGTGATAACAGAGATATTTTTCAATCAATAATAATGTAGAGTACAATTCTTTTTTTTAAGTTTTCTTTAAATTTATTTAGTTATTTATTTTTGGCTACACTGGGTCTTTGTTGCTACATGGGTTTTCCCTAGTTGCAGCGAGTGAGGGGCTATTCTCTAGTTGCAGTACACAGGCTCTAGGGTGCTAGGGCTTCAAAAGTTGCAGTTTGTGCACTTGAGAGTACAGGTTCAAAAGTTCTGGTGCATGGGCTTAGTTGCCCTATGGCATGTGGAATCTTCCTGGACCAGGGATCAAACCCACATTCCCTGCATTGGCAGGCGGATTCTTAACCACTGGACCACTGAGAAAGTCCTAGAGTACATTTCTTTACAGGAATGTGGAAATGCTATAAATGATTTCATAAAACACTCAAATACACTTGCTCAGGCCTTAAATTTTTCTGTAAGCCTCTTGAACTATAATCCATACAAAACACCATGATGTTTTTGCTTCATCTATCCTTTTAACAATACAAAAAGATGGCAAAACCTTATCTGCCAACTGGTACACAGATGTTAGTCACAACAGCAATGTAGCAAACCTGAACATTTAACCACAGTCGTAAAACACAAACAACATAAACTGCAAAATGGCCAAATTATACTCCTTGAGCATGCTGAAAAAAGTAGCTATCATCTCCCCTATTTTTGGCACACATGGAAAAATTTTAAATTCAGTTAGCTTTTTCTCTAGTTCCTTTTCAATCACACTAACAATTTTACAACTTAAGTCTCATATCAAAGCACTGAGATAGCAAAAACTACAACCAAGAATTCTATAACACTTGGTTGACATTTGATCTCAAATCATGTCTAAAGGATCTCCAGCCACTTTTTCTACTTTCCAAGATGGTGCCATCTTATCACCAGGCATGATAAGAGATACAAAGCAAATTAATAAGATAACCAGCAAGCACAGGGAACTCTACTCAATATCCTGTAATAATCTAAATAGGAAAAAATATTTTGAAAAAGACAAAGATACTTGCATATATATAATTGAATCACTGCTATACACCTCAAACTAACACAACACTGTAATCAATTATACTCCAATATAAAATAAAATTTTTTAATGTTAATGGTAGAATATAGGTGACAAGGTGATAGATGTTAACTGTAAAATCCTTTAAATTTTTCTATACATTCAAATATTTTCATAAAAAATATTGAACTTTTTTTTTTAAAGAAACCAAATTGAAATTCAGCAAAAGACCCTTCCTCCCTATCTATTACTGTGGACAAGAATCCCTTAGAAGAAATGGAGTAGCTCTTATGGTCAACAAAAGAGTCCGAAATGCAATGAAAAATGAAAGTGAAGTCACACAGTCATGACAGAATGATCTCTGTTCACTTCCAAGGCAAACCATTCAATATCACAGTAATCCAAGTCTATGCCCCAACCAGTAATGTCAAAGAAGCTGAAGCTGAACAGTTTTATGATGACCTACAGACCATCTAGAATTAACACCAAAAAAATGTCCTTTTCATCATAGGGAACTAGAATGCAAAAGTAGGAAGTCAAGAGATACCTGAAGTAACAGGTAAGAATGGCCTTTGAGTACAAAATTGAAGCAGGGCAAAGGCTAACAGAGTTTTGCCAAGAGAATACACTGGTCACAGTGAACACTCTTTTCCAACAACACAAGAGACAGATTTACACAAGGACATCACCAGGTGGTCAATAATGAAATCAAATTGATTACATTCCTTACAACCATGGAGAAGCTCTATACAGTTAGCAAAAACAAGACTGGGAGCTGACTGTGGCTGAGATCATCAGTTCCTTATCGCAAAATTCTGGCTAAAATTGAAGAAAGTAGGGAAAACTACTAGACCATTCAGGTATGACCTACATGAAACCCCTTATGACTATACAGTGAAGGTGACAAATAGGTTCAAGGGATTAGATCTGGTAGACAGAGTGACTTAAAAACTATAGACGGAGGTTTATAACATTGTATAGGAGGCGGTGACCAAAATCATCACAAGGAAAAAGAAATGCAGCAAGGCACACTGGTTGTCTGAGGAGGCCTTACAACTAGCTGAGAAAAGAAGTGACAGGCAGAGGAAAAAGGGAAAGATATACCCAACTGAAGTAGAGTTCTAAAGAATAGCAAGGAGACATAAGAAAGCCTTCTTAAATGAACAATGCAAAGAAACAGATAACAATAGAAGGGGAAAGACTAGAGATCTCTTAAATAAAACTGGAGACATCAAAGGAACATTTCATGCAAAGATGGGCACAATAAAGGACAGAAATGGCAAGGATCTAGCAGTAGCAGAAGCAGAAGAGATGTCAAGAATATACAGAAGAACTATACAACAAAGGTCTTAATGACCCAGATAACCACAATGGTGTGGTACTGGAAAACCTGTTTTCATTCCAATCCCAAAGAAAGGCAATGTCAAAGCATGTTCAAACTACTGCTCAACTGCACTCATTTCACACACTAGCAAGGTAATGTTCAAAATACTTCAAGCTAGGCTTCAACAGTACGTGAAATGAGAACGTCCAGATGTACAAGCTGGATTTACAAAAGGCAGAGGAACCACAGATCAAATTGCCAACATCCAACCGATCATAGAAAAAGCAAGAGAATTTCAGAAAAACATCTGCTTCAGTGACTATGCTAAAGCCTTTGACTGTGTGGATCACAATAAACTGTGGAAAATTCATAAGGAGATTGGAATACCAGACCACCTTACCTGCCTCCTGAGAAACCTGTATGCAGGTCAAAAAACAAGTTAGAACCAGATATGGAACAATGGACTGGTTCCAAAATGGGAAAGGAGTATGTCAAGGCTGTATATCGTCACCCTGCTTATTTAACTTTTTTGCAGAGTACATCATGCGATATGCTGGGCTGGATGACTCACAAGTGGAATCAAGATTGCCAGGAGAAATAACAACCTCATAAGTGCAGATGCGACAACTCTAATGGCAGAAAGTGAAGAGCAACTAAAGAACCTCTTAATAAGGGTGAAAGAGGAGAATGAAAAAGCTGGCTAAAATCTCAGCATTCAGAAAACTAAGATCCTGGCATCCAGTCCCATCACTTCATGGCAAATAAAAGGAGAAAAAGTGGAAACAGAGACAGATTTTATTTTCTTAGTCTCCAAAATCACTGCAGACAATGACTGCAGCCAGGAAATTAAAAGATTTAAAGGAAGAAAACCTATGAAAAACCTAGACAGCTTATTAAAAAATAGAGACATCACTTTGCCATATAGGTCCATATAGTCAGTCCATGCTATCATTTTTCCAGTAGTCATGGACGGATGTGACAGCTGCACCATAAAGAAGGCTTAGCGCTGAAAAATTGATGCTTTCAAACTGTGATGCTGGAAAAGACTCTTGAGAGTCCCTTGGACAGCAAGATCAAACCAGTCAATCCTAAAGGAAATCAACCCTGAACATTCACTGGAAGGACTTGATGCTGAACCTGAAGCTCCAACACACTGGCCACCTGATGCGAAGAGCCAACTACTTGGAAAAGACCCTGATGCTGGGAAAGGCTGAAGGCAAAAGTAGAAGGGTGTGACAGAGGATGAGACAGATAGCATACCGATTCAATGGATATGAATTTGAGCAAACTGTGGGAGATAACAAAGGATAGGGAAGCCTGGTGTGCTGCAGTCCATGGGGTCACAAAGAGTTGGACATGACTTAGTGACTGAACAACAACAAAAAAATTATGCCTCAATTTAAAAAAATTTTTTAAGTTATAAAAGAAGCCAGAGAAAAAGTGCAATTTAAAATCACAGGAATGCCATGAGACTGGCCCACTAAAAACAAAACAGAAAGGCCAAAATATAATGGAAGAATGATATCTTCAATCAATGTGTTAAAGGAAAATAACAACTAACTTAGATTCTATACACAGGGAAAATAATTTTCAAGAATAAAGGAACGAGGGGAAAACGATGCTTCAGACGAACTAAACCTGGAACCTAATCATCAAAAGGAAATCATCACTTTATTGTTGTCACTCACACTTGACAAAAGGATACTAAACAAGTTTATGAACATACAGAGGTAGAAATCACCAGGAGCCATCTTAGAGTCAGTCTGCCACCAAAAATATCAATAAACTGCAAAGGACTGAAGTCATACAAAGTGCACTATCCCATAATGTTATAATTATAGCAGAAAACAATAACAAAGATTAATTTCTTAAAAAACATATATTTGAAATTTTATACACATATGTCCAAATATATCCATTTGAATTCTAAATATATCCATGTTAATTCTAAATAAATCCATCTGAATTTGTTTTTACGTTTTCATTGCGCTGCTTAAACACTCCACTGTGTCATATAATAACACTTTTTAAAAATTCTTGCCTGATCATTGAAATATGTGGATACCCTATGGATCTGTTTCTGTTGTGTTTCTCTTGGTCTTCAGTACAAACTTTACTTTTGGGGAAAGAAGAATGGTACAGAACCTTTCATTTAAGGGGACAGTACTAGCATTTCCTAAAATTGACAGACATCATCAAGACACATATCAAAGAAATCCTATGAACTCCAAGCAAAATAAATAATAAAAAAAAGCCACACATAGGTACATATTAGTTAAACTGCTAAAAAACAAAGACTATCTTAAAAGCAGCCAAAAAGAAAAGTTTTCCTTTCAGGAACAGAACTAAATCTATAGTTGTTTTCTTCTGGAAAGCAAAAGGAAAATTTTTTCAAATTAATGAAAAAGTAGATAAACTTTCCAATCCAGAATTCTATATTCAGTAAAAAAATACTCTTTAATAATGAAGGAAAAAATGAGATTATAAATACATTTCTGAAAATATTTTATTTTTTATTAATAGACCCACAATAAAGCAAAAACTAAAAGATGTTCTTCAAGCAGAAGAAAATGGTACCAGATGGAAGGAAGGAAATGCAGAAAGAAATTAAAAGCAACAGAAGGAGTAATTAGAAGGTAATTCTAAAGACATATTATAGTGTAACACAATAATAATAACCTCTTATAAACTACAAATGCATATAGAATTAAATAACACAATGGGCTTCCCAGATGGCACTAGTGGTAAAGAATCCACCTGCCAACGCAGAAGACACAAGTGACGCGGGTTCAATCCCTGGGATGGGAAGATCCCCTGGAGTAGGAAATGGCACCTCACTCCAGTATCCTTGCCTGGAAAATTCCATGGGCAGAGGAGCCTGGCAGGCTACAGTCTGTGTGGCTACAGAGTCAGACACGACTAAGCAACTGAGCAAACACACATATAACAAAATACCTAAAACATAAGAAGCAAAAAATGGACGTTGTGTTGCTCTACTGTCACTGCTTTGTTTGGAAAGAGGTAAAACTCATTTATATTATGTTTTAAAAAATCAGGAGTACAATGTTTAACCTCTATCGTAATCAGGTTAAAAAGAATAAAATATCTAATAAATAAGAATTTAATATCCTTGCAGGATATTGGTCAATATATAAAATTAATATCTGTCCTATATACCATCAATGAATAATCCAAATTTTAAATTAAAAACATAATATAATTTACACTAGCACACTCAAAATGAAATATTTAGCTCTAAATCTAACAAAATTCCAGGCATAGATTACTTCATGGATAAATTCTACCAAATGTTCACAGAAGAAAACACCAATATTACACAAAGTCTTCCAGAAGAAAAGAGAGAGGCAACATTTCTGAACTTACTTGTGCTGCCAGATAAAATACAGTACACCAAATTAAATTTAAATTTCAGATAAAAATATTTTCAGTGTAATTATTCATGGGATTTTTATTTGCTATATATGGCAGGCCTTTACAGTCAGATAACCTTGATATCAAAACACATTAACAGTACAAGAAAAAAAATATTTTACTTTACTAAGTACTTTCTTAAGCACAGATGTAAAATTCCTAAAACATTAGCAAAGTAATCCAGAAGTAAATGGAAAAGAATAACATAGTCAAATATTAATTAATTAATGCACAACATTAATAGAAGAAGAAAATGTCTCTGGCCATTTCAACCTATGAAGAAGTATTAGTCAAACTCAATACCAATTATAATCACAAAAGATAATTTCTTTACAAGAGAAAAAAGAAATTTCATTAGCCTGATAAAAAGTAGCTATAAAAAACCTATAACTAAGGTCACTTTTAAACACTCACTGAAATCTCTACCTGTAAGAATGGGAATGATTCAAGGATACTCACTAGATCATTCCTTTCAACAGTATAAAAAAAGATCTTAACCAGGACAATATGCAAAAAGCAAAATGCAAAGTATTAAACAACAATGAATAAAAATTTTAAAACAGCATTTACATCACAATCACAAAGGTTTAAGTACCTGGAGACTATCTAATGAAAAATATAAAAGACAACAACAACAGAAAAAAACCCCAGAATAGTAAGAGACATTGAAAACAGGTTCAATAAATAGAGTGATATTCTACTACGTTCATGGATTTGAAGATTTCGTGCTGTAAAGATGTTAATTCTCTCCAGATTAGCCTCTAAATTCAATATAAACTCAACTATAATCCTGGCATAATTCTTTGTTAAAACTGATAACCTGACTGTAAATATATACGAATATGCAAAGATTCAAGGACAGCCAAGACAACCTTGGAAAGAACAAAGTTCAAGGACCTATTCCGCCAGATTATCAAGATTTTTTTAAAATAAAATACAGTAGTAATGAAGCAAGAGTAGATAAATAGAGTAATGTAACAAAATAGAGTTCAGAAAACAGGTCTACACATCACAGGTGTAATCAATTTTTGACAAAAAGGCACAGCTAAGAAGTAGGGAAAGAACAGTATTTTTAATAAATGATAGTCAAACATATATTTGCAAGAAAAAATAAAACAAAAAACTTGAGCCTATCTTATACCACACACACAAAAATCAACTCCAGATGAATTATAACTCTAAATGTAAAAAGCAAAAATGATAAAACTTCTAAAAGAAAACATCTGTAAGAACATTTTCATTAATTTAGGTTAGGCAGAGATTTCTTAAAAAAAAAAACAGGACCCAGAAATCAAATTCAGTAAAGGAAAAGATTAATAAGCAGAGCTACATTAAAATTAGTCATTCCTACTCATTAAATGTCCCACAAGAAGAGCAATAAGGCAAGCCACAGAATGGAAGAAGATATTTACAATACATACAATAAAGAGCTTCTAAACCAAAAATATGCACAACTCTTAAAAAACCAAGCGGAAAAATTCACAATCCAATAAAAAAAATAAATAGGTTTGAACAGGTACTCAGAAAAGAACATAGCCAAATGGCCATCAGTAATCTGGAAAGTATAAATTAAAACCACAGTGAAATGCCCTTATATGCCTAAGACAAAAGATAAAAATTAAAAGACTGGTAACACCAAGTACTGGCAAGTATGTAGGACAACCAGAACTTTCATACTCTGCCAACTGTTAATAAAATTGGTGCAAACACTTCAGAGGTAATGTGACACAATCATTATGTACACAGGAGTGGGATATGAAGGTGCATTCCTGCAAGGAGCTTTATTCCAACATGAAGGTAAAAAATGGAACCAAGCCGGTCAGAAGGGTGGGGCAAAATATACAAAAAAGGTCTTATCCTTACACACTTTTTCAACAGTCTCACAACCTGGTTTTCACAGTTTTAGCTACTATGGAATACTAACATTGTGTGCCGTAAACTATAAATTGATTCACCCTCAGCTAAACAGCCTCTCATTAGAGCCTAACCTCAACACTGCTGACGCCCATCTGTTGCCTTCCTCAACACATTCCCAAAGTGGAAAACAGGCATGTGTGCCAGGGTAGGTAGGAAACTGAGACTGCTGCTCTGAATTAAAAGCAGTCAACGGCAACAATCCTTCCCAAAAGTCCATTCCTCTTTCAGAGCATTTTGTACTACTGAGTGGAAACATCAGGAAACCAAGAAACTACCCCCACACCATTCTCTTTTTTCCTATTCCACTTGTTTCTTCTAAATCTGGGCAGCTCTACTGCATCCTGTAACTGAGCTGCCAATTATTGACAAACCAAGGGCCAGCATTTCAGTTGTTTAAACCTCAGGAGCCAAACTGCTTTTGCAAGTGAGTTAAATAAGAAAAAAAAAGTATTATAAATAAAAAGCATTATTAGTAGCATGAAAGAAACTGTGAGGTTACAAAAGTAACAACAGGTTGGTCATTAGAATCTGCCCTGCATACAGCACCCAAACCTTGGTGACACAGAGAGACTATTTTTTTTAAGGTTTCTTTAAATTTTTTCTTATAAATTTGATCATTAAATCAACAGAGAATCAGTACTTCAGCAACCATTTTTTTAATAAAACATTTCCAAGTTTTACCAACATACATTTTATAATCTGAATAGAAATTGTTACTAGTTTATCAGAAGCTATTCTATACTGCGACTTCCTCCAGGGCTCAAAGTCTTGTTTACCAATTCCGATGGCTTCTCATATCACTTTAAAATATGAAATAAATACAACTAAAACTTTACTGAAGAAAATAAAAAGAAAATTTGAAGACATGGAAAGCTACCCCTAAATGGAAATATTATTGCAGTGATGCCAATTCTTCCCAAGCTACCTTACAAGAATAAAGAAATCCCAATAGTAATAACAGTTTTCTTTTTGTAACTTAAAATAATTCTAAATCCAATCTAAAGGAAAAAAATCTGCTGAAAACAAGCAAAACATTTTTATAAGAGCAGTATAAGGAAAATATATTCGTCCATCAGATGTAAGTACACACTATAAAGCTACCTTAAGGAAACCAACTTGAAACTACTTCAAGAATAGATTTTAAAAATTTAAGGGACCACCATATGTTCCAACCATCCCACTCCTGACATATACCAGGAAAACACCATCCAGTAAATCCCACACATACAAATTTCCAAGGATGCAAACGTGTTTGCATGTCCAATCATGTAAGTTAGTCCATATGTCTAGCGTACACTGCCACATGCACGCATCCTCTACAAGTGGTTGTGCTTTTGCGTACTGTACAGTACTGGATAAAGTTCAGTAGTACAGAATCTTTATTTGAAGCCCAGGATGTCCAGAAGCAAATATAAAAGAAGCAGTGATACAGCTGGTACTGCTAAGAAGCACTAAGAAATGACAATGGAAACAGAAGTGAAAATAATTGAGAGAATGGAGCAAGGCAAAAGGATGGTAGATGTCGCTTGTTCTTGTACAATGAATCATTCAACCATCGGAACGATTCTAAAGAACAAAGACAAGATCATGGAACACACGAAGTCTGTTGTCTAAAGAACAAGGACAAGGTTGTGGAACATGTGAAGTCTGCCATTTTGATGATGTTGACAATAACATCAAAGATGCATGGAAAAGTGATGGAAGAGATTACGAAATTGCTTAGTGTGTGGATGTAGGGTCAGCATCAGTGTCAGGCCCCACACGGGTTAACACTGATTCATGAGAAAGCTAAAAGCTTTTATGGAGACAGGAAGAAGAAACATGGCGAAGAATCACGGGGCACATCTTTAACACCAGCCATGGCTGTATCATCAGTTCAGGTTTACAGCCAATCTTCACAATGTAAAAGTAAGTATTGACTGCAAAAACAGTAGCTGCCCAGGAATTTCCTGAAATGCTTTAAGAAATTATTGATGAGAGGCATATTCACCTGAGCAGGTTTTTAATGTGGGTGAAACAACACTGTACTAGAAGAGGATGCCAGATTGAAGTTACATCAGTAAGGAGGCAAACTTGATATCAGACTGTAAAGCTGCAAAGAATAGGCTAACTCCAGTGTTCAGAGGCAATACTTCTCTGCAAAAAGTGTACAAGCTGGAAGGCAGTGGCATCACATTTTTCAAGGGCTGATGGGAGAAAACCTACAATCTAGAATATTCTACTCAACAAATTATTATTCAAAACTGTCCAAGAGATAAAGAAGTTCTCAGACAAGCAAAAACTAAAAGAATTAATCAACAGTAAACTGACCCTAGCTTTGTAGCCACAATGGGTGTGATCTCTCACCTAGAGTCAAACACCTGGAATGCGAAGTCAAGTGGACCTTAGGAAGCATCACTACAAATAGAGCTAGTGGACAAGATGGAATTCCACTTGAGCTATTTCGAATCCTAAAAGATGATGCCGATAAAGTGCTGCACTCAATATGCCAGCAAACTCTGGAAAACTCAGCAGTGGCCACAGGACTGGAAAAGGTCAGTTTTCATTCCAATCCCAAAGAAAAGCAATGCCAAAGAATGTTCAAATTACCGAACAATTGCACTCATTTCACACACTAGTAAAGTAATGCGCAAAATTCCCCAAGCCAGGCTTCAACAGTACGTGAACTGTAAACTTCCAGACGTTCAGGCTGGATTTAGAAAAGACAGATGAAACCAGAGATCAAATTGCCAACATCCATTGGATCATAGAAAAAGCAAGAGAATTCTAGAAAAACACCTACTTCTGCTTTATTGATTATGCCAAAGTTTTAACTGTGTAGACCACAACAAACTGTAGAAAATTCTTCAAGAGATGGGAATACCAGACCACGTCACCTGCCTCCTTAGAAACTTGTATGCAGGCAAAGAAGCAAGAGTTGGAACCAGACATGGAACAGACTGTTCCAAATCGGGAGAGGAGTACGTCAAGCAGGTAAATTTTCACTCTATTTATTTCACTTATATGCAGAGTATATCATGCAAAATGCCTGCCTGGATGAAATACAAGCTGGAATCAACATTGCCAGGAGAAATATCAATGGCCTTAGATATGCAGATGACACCACCCTTATGGCAGAAAGTGAAGAGGAACTAAAGAGCCTCCTATTGAAGGTGAAAGAGACTGAAAAAGCTGGCGTAAAACTGAACATTCATAAACCTAAGATCATGGCATCCAGTCCCATCACTTCATGGCAAACAGACGGGGAAACAATGGACACAGTGACAGACTTTATTTTCTTCGGCTCCAAAATCACTGCAGATAGTGACTGTAGCCATGAATTTAAAAGACGTTTGCTCTTTGGAAGAAAAGCTATGACCAACATAGACAGCATATTAAAAGCAGAGACATTACTTTGCTGACAAAGGTCCATCCAGTCCTTGCTGACAAAGGTCCAACCAGCTATGGTTTTTCCAGTAGTTGTGTATGGATGTGAGAGTTGGACCATAAAGAAAGCTGCTGTTGCTGCTGCTGCTGCTGCTGCTGCTAAGTCACTTCAGTCGTGTCTGACTCTGTGCAACTCCAGAGACGGCAGCCCACCAGGCTCCGCCATGCCTGGGATTCTCCAGGCAAGAACACTGGAGTGGGTTGCCATTTCCTTCTCCAATGCATGAAAGTGAAAAGTGAAAGTGAAGTCACTCAGTCGCGTCCCACTCTTCGCGACCCCATGGACTGCAGCCCACCAGGCTCCTCCGTCCACAGGATTTTCCAGGCAAGAGTACTGGAGTGGGGTGCCATTGCCTTCTCCGAAAGAAAGCTGAGTACCAAAGAAATGATGCTTTTGAACTGTGGTATTGGAGAAGACTCTTGAGAGTCCCTTGGACTGCAAGGAGATCAAACCAGTCACTTCTAAAGGAAATCAGTCCTGATTATTCATTGGAAGGACTGATGCTGAAGCTGAAACTCCAATACTTTTGTCACCTGATACAAAGAACTGACTCACTGGAAAAGACCCTGATGCTGGGCAAGACTGAAGGCAGGAGGAGGAGGGGATGACAGAGGATGAGATGGTTGGATGGCATCACTAACTCGATGGACATGAGTTTGAATTTAGCAAGCTCTGGGAGTTGTTGATGGACAGGAAGTGTGGCATATGGAGTCCATGGGGTTGTAAACAGTCAGACACGACTGAGGGACTGAACTAAACTGAAACTAACCCTACATAAAGTGTTAAAGGGTCTTCTCAAATGGCTCAACATTAAGTAAGACTTTATAGGTATATAAAATTCTCACTAGCAAAGGCAAATATATACTAAAGACTATATTTCGAGGGATGGTATGGGGAGGGAGGGAGGGAGGGGAACACATGTATACCTGTGGTGGATTCATTTTGATATTTGGCAAAACTAATACAATTATGTAAAGTTTAAAAATAAAATAAAATTAATTTTAAAAAATTAAAAAAAAAAAAAAAAAAAAAGACTATATTTCAATCACTTAAAGGACTGTAGCTCCCAGGTTCCTCTGTCCACAGAATTCTCCAAGCAAGAATACTGGAGTAGGTTGTCATTCCCTTCTCCATGGTATCTTCCCGACCCAGGGATCAAACCCAGATCTCCTGCATTGTAGGCAAATTCTTTACCATCCAAGCCACTGGGGAAGCCCAGCACAAAGATTTAAAGACAAAAATTCAAATAAAAAAATCTGTAACTATAATAAACAGTTACAGGAAAATATACAGGTGTAAATAAGATATCAAAACACAAAACATGAGGAAGGGGAGTAAAAAATGTAGATCTTCTGGAATATGTTTAATCTCAAATGACTATCAATTTTAAAAGAGTAGATACAGGTGGCTCAGACAGTAAAGCATCTGTCTGCAGTGCGGGAGACTTGGGTTTGATCCCTAGGTTGGGAAGATTCCCTGGGGAAGGAAATGGCAATCCACTCCAGTTCTCTTGCCTGGAAAATCCCATGGATGGAGGAGCCTAGTAGGCTACAGCCCGTGGGGTCGCAAAGAGTCCAACACGACTGAGTGACTTCACTTTCACTTTCACTTTGGGGCTTCCCTGGTGACTCAGATGGTAAAGCATCTGCCTGCAGTGCGAGAGACCCGGGTTCAATCCCTGGGTCCAGAAGATCCCCTGGAGAAGGAAATGGCAATCCACTCCAGTACTCTTGCCCGGAAAATTCCATGGATGGAGGAGCCTGGAGGGATACAGTCCATGGGGTCGCAAAGAGTCGGACACGACTGAGAGACTTCACTCACAGTTAAAAGTCAATATATATGAGGCCATGGTAACCACAAATCATAAACCAACAAGAATTACTTCCCTGGTCCAATGGTTAAGAAGCAACCTGCCAAAGCAAGGGACAGGAGTTCAATCCCTGGTCCAGGAAAATTTCACATGCAGCAGGGCAACTAAGCCCATGAACCAGAACTACTAAGCCAACACTCTAGAACCCACGGGTCACAACTAATGAAGCCTGCACACCCTAGAGCCTGTGTCCACAGCAAGAGAGCCACTGCAATGAGAAGCCCATGCACAAGCTACTTAGAGAGCAGCCCCTGCTCACCACAACTACATAAAGCCCATGCAGCAATAAAGACCCACTGCAACCAGTAAATAACTGCTAAGCCCGTGATCTACAGCCCACGAGCTGCAACTACTGAGCCCACGGGCTGCAACGACTTAAGTCCTCATGCTGTACAGCCTGAGCTCTGCAACAAGAGATACCACAGCAAAAAGAGGCCTGAGCTCTGCAACCAAAGAGTAGCCCCCTCTTGTCACAAATGGAGAAAGCCCATGCACAGCAACAAAGACCCAGCAAATCCAAAAATAAATAAACAAATAACAATAAGATACACATAAAAACTAACAAGAAAGGAACACAAGCATAGCACAAAATAAAATCATCAAAGCACAACAGAAAAAGACTAAAAGAAGAAGAGAACTACAAAAACAACCAGAAAACAAGAAACAAACTGGCAATGGGTACAAACCTATCAATAAAGACTTTATTTTTTTCAACATCACTTTAAATGATAATGGACTTAGTGCTCCAAACAAGAAACACAGGGTGTAAAATCATATTTTTTTAAAAACTGCCATTTAAAGAGATTCACATCAAAACTAAAGACACATACATAATAATATTGAGGGGATGAAAAAATGTATTTTATGGAAATGGAAACAATAAGAAAGCTAGGACAGCAATACTCATACCAGACAAACTAACCTATAAAACAAAACTCTATAACAAAAGACACAGAAAGACAGACCTTATATAATGATAAAAGGGTGAACATAAGAATAGTATATATATAATATTAATTAACATACATGCACTTATTATATGAGCACCTAACCATATAAAGCAAATATTAAGACAAAAAGGAAGAAGTTCACATTAACACAATAAATAGTATGGACTTTAACATCCCATTTACATCACTGGACATATTATCCAGATAGAAAATCAGTAACAGTGGCCTTAAGGATATATTAAACAAGTTGGACTTAATAACCAAAAGCAGCAGAATACATATTCTTTTCTAAGGTTCTATAAAAACCTACAAGGACCTCTTAGAACTAACACCCAAAAAAGAAGTCCTTTTCATTATAGGGGACTGGAATGCAAAAGTAGGAAGTCAAGAAACACCTGGAGTAACAGGCAAATTTGGCCTTGGAGTACAGAATGAAGCAGGGCAAAGGTTAAAAGAGTTTTGCCAAGAGAACGCACTGGTCAGAGCAAACACCCTCTTCCAAAAACACAAAAGAAGACTCTACATGTGGACATCACCAATGACCTATACCGAAATCAGACTGATTATATTCTTTGCAGCCAAAGATGGAGAAGCTCTATATACTCAGCAAAAAGACCAGGAGCTGACTGTGGCTCAGATCATGAATTTCTTGCCAAATTTAGACTTAAAGAAAGTAGGGAAAACCACTAAACTATTCAGATATGACCTAAGTCAAATCCCTTATGATTACACAGTAGAAGTGAGAAATAGATTTAAGGGACTAGATCTGATAGATAGAGTGCCTGATGAACTATGGACGGAGGTTAGTGACATTATACAGGAGACAGGGATCAAGACCATCCCCAAGAAAAAGAAATACAAAAAAGCAAAATGGATGTCTGAAGAGGCCTTACAAATAGCTGTGAAAAGACAGGAAGTGAAATGCAAAGGAGAAAAGGAAAGACATACCCATTTGAATGCAGAGTTCCAAAGAGTAGCAAGGAGAGGTAAGAAAGCCTTCCTCGGTGATCAATGCAAAAAAATAGAGGAAAACAATAGAATGAGAAAGACTAGAGATCTCTTCAAGAAAATTAAAGATACCAAGGGAAGATTTCATGCAATGATGGGCTCAAAAAACGACAGAAACGGTATGGATCTAACAGAAGTAGAAGATATTAAGAAGAGATGGCAAGAATACACAGAAGAACTGTACAAAAAAGATCTTCATGACCCAGATAATCATGATGGTGTGATCACTCACCTAGAGCCAGACATCCTGGAATGTGAAGTCAAGTGGGCCTTAGGAAGCATCACTACAAACAAAGCTAGTGGAAGTGATGGAATTCCAGGTGAGCTCTTTCAAATCCTGGAAGATGATGCTGTGAAAGTGCTGCACTCAATATGTCAGAAAATTTGAAAAACTCAGCAGTGACCACAAGACTGGAAAAGGTCAGTTTTCATTCCAATCCCAAAGAAAGGCACTGCCAAAGAATGCTCAAACTACCACACAATTGCACTCATCTCACACGCTAGTAAAGTAATGCTCAAAATTCTCAAGGCAGGCTTCAGCAATACGTGAACCGTGAACTTCCAGATGTTCAAGCTGCTTTAAGAAAAGGCCAAGGAACCAGAGATCAAATTGCCAACATCCGCTAGATCATCGAAAAAGCAAGAGAGTTCCAGAAAAACATCTATTTCTGCTTTATTGACTATGCCAAAGCCTCTGACTGTGTGGATCACAATAAACTGGAAAATTCTGAAAGAGATGAGAATACCAGACCACCTGACCTGCCTCTTGAGAAACCTGTATGCAGGTCAAGAACCAACAGATAGACCTGGACATGGAACAGACTGGTTCCAAATAGGAAAAGTCATCCGTCAAGGCTGTATATTGTCACCCTGCTTCTTTAACTTATATGCAGAGTACATCATGAGAAAAGCTGGGCTGGATAAAGCACAAGCTGGAATCAAGATTGCTGGGAGAAATATCAATAACCTCAGATATGCAGATGACACCACCCATATGGCAGAAAGTGAACAAGAACTAAACAGCCTCTTAATGAAAGTGAAAGAGGAGAGTTAAAAAGTTGGCTTAAAGCTCAACATTCAGAAAACTAACATCATGGAATCTGGTCCCATCACTTCATGGCAGATAGATGGAGAAACAGTGGAAACAGTGGCAGACTTTATGTTTTTGGGCTCCAAAATCACTGCAGATGGTGATTGCAGCCATGAAATGAAAAGATGCCTACTCTTTGGAAGGAAAGTTATGACCAACCTAGATAGCATATTAAAAAGCAGAGACATTACTTTGCCAACAAAGATCCATCTAGTCAAGGCTATTGTTATACCATAGTCATGTATGGATGTGAGAGTGGACTATAAAGAAAGCTGAGCGCCAAAGAATTGATGCTTTTGAACTGTTGTGTTGGAGAAGACCCTTGAAAGTCCCTTGGACGGCAAGGAGAACCAACCAGTCCATCCTAAGGGAGATCAGTCCTGGGTGTTCATTGGAAGGACTGATGTTGTAGTTGAAACTCCAGTACTTTGGCCACCTGATGTAAAGAGCTGACTCTTTTGAAAAGACCCTGATGCTGGGAAAGATTGAGGGTGGGAGGAGAAGGGGACGACAGAGGATGAGATGGTTAGATGGCATCACCTAACTCAATGAACGTGAGTTTTGGTAGGCTCCGGGAGTTGGTGATGATGGACAGCGAGGCCTGGCGTGCTGCAGTTCATGGGGTCACAAAGAGTCCGACATGACTGAGCAACTGAACTGAACCTTATTTGAAAACAGGGTCTTTGCAAATGTGATTCAATTAAGATAATACAGAAATAGGGTGAGCCCAGTATTTTTGCCGAGGAAATCCCATGGACGGAGGAGCCTGGTGGGCTACAGTTCATGGGGTCATAAAAGAGTCAGACACAATTTAGCAACTAAACAACAACAACAAATCCAATAAGAGTATTTTTATCAGAGACAAAAAAAAAAAAAAAACCCCCACACAGATGTCATGTGAGGATGCAGTTATGCTGCCACAAGCCAAAGAACACCAGGAGCCATCAGAAGCTAGAAGAAGCAAGAAAGGATTCTCCCTTTAGATCTTTCAGAGGGAGTGTGGCCCTGCCAAGTCCTTGACTTTGAGTATCTGGCCTCTAGAACTGTGAGTAAATTTCTCTTGCTTTAACACACCAAGTTTGTGGTGATTTGTTAAGGTAGCCCTAGGAAACTAGTATACCTGCTGTCAGAAACATTAATGTGCAGTGTGACAGGGAACATATGAAGGATGAAATTGGAAAAACCAATATATTTCCTGTCAACATATCTTCAAATCCAGTGGAAACATTATTTAGAAGTTCTAGAATAGTACAGCGGAGAAGGCAATGGCACCCCACTCCAGTACTCTTGCCTGGAAAATCCCATGGACAGAGGAGCCTGGTGGGCTGCAGTCCATGGGGTTACTAGGAGTCGGACACGACTGGGCAGCTTCACTTTCACTTTTCACTTTCATGCACTGGAGAAGGAAATAGCAACCCAGTCCAGTGTTCTTGCCTGGAGAATCCCAGGGACGAGGAAGCCTGGTGGGCTGCCGTCTATGGGGTCGCACAGAATCGGACACGACTGAAGCAATGCAGCAGCAGCAGCAGCAGAGTAGTACAGACATTAGCATTAGCTGTTTGAACAGTTGTTCCCAGAGTCCTATACTGCCACAGAACCCAGCAGAAGTGATAGGAACAGCGTGATCCATCATCCACTGCACTTCTTGTACTTAGTACCAATTTTGATACCAGAGAGTTTTCCAGATTTCTTGACTGGAGGAATAAAAGCCAGCAGCATCCTTATAGTATAATAGTTTTTAACAGCTTCCTGCAGAACAAGTATGAGAGCACAACAAATACTAAATTTATGTGTGCAACTGCAATAATATTAACAAGGAGACTTTCTCCAGTGTACATTCCGTAAGAAAATTCTCAAAACCAAAACTTATAGCCTTTGAACTCCATGAGCATGTTTAGAAAGTTGTTTCTTTTTTTTTAATTAGTTTTCTCTTTTTTCTGTCTTTAAACTGCTTCTAATAACCCTCTATGCTTTTAAAGAAAACAGAAGCTAAATTGGTTTTTAGGGAACCAAGTCTTCAGGTGGGAAAAAATACATATATTCTGTATAAATCTGGAAATGACTACATCTCTGGTTTGAAGTTCCATCTTTTATTCTCTTTTGACACTAAGGCTGAAATTAAAAAATAATTTAAGCTAGTTGCTCCCCTAGCTATATTTCCCTCAACACAGAAAATCCAGTTTCTTACAGAAGAAAGAAGTATCATCACGCCCTCCTCCAGGGGACCTTCCCAACAGGGACTGAATCCACATCTCTTCTGCTTGCAGGCAGGTTCTTTACCACTACTGCCACTGGGAAGCACAATTTACCCTACACATTCTGCCAAAGTGGAACTCTTACAAAACTACTGTCACTGTGTCAAACCTTTGCTCAAAAACCTTTCAGATGAAATAATAAAATCAGAGTGACTGGGAAAGGAGGATTTGAGGGGTAGGGAAGGGCAGAAAACATTTAATTCAACCTGTCATTAACTGCATGCGGTAACAGAGGTCTAGAAAATGAACAGTGACTTGCCTAAGAGAGTGTACCAAATACCAGAAATCAGGTTCTCCGATTTACCATTCCAACACCGAGGATGAACAAAATAAACATAAAAGTCACAACAACTCGGAGAAAATCTAATTTTTCCAGCTCCCCTAGGCAAAGGTAGTTTTACAGTTTTACTATTAGATGATGGCCCATCAACATTTACTGACCCTAGAGTTCAGAGTTTTAAAGCAAGGAATAAAAATGTAGTTCTATAACAGAAACATGCATAGGGCAAAGAAAAAGTACCTAATTCAGCCAGCGAAGGTGTTATGAAGACTTCAAGTAGGAATTCATACTTTAAAATCTTGAATAAGTGTGACAGATAATGTGGCTGAGAAGACAGCTAGGGGAATAACAAATATGAAGGCATGAAGTCACAAGAGACTTGTCGCTGTTGTCCAGTCGTTCAGTCATGTCCGACTCTTTGCGACCCCATGGGCTGCAGCACGCCAGGCTTCCTATCCTTCACCATCTCCTAGAGCCTGCTCAAACTTATGTCCATTAAGTTGGTCATGCCATCCAAACATCTCATCCTCTTGTCATCCCCTTCTCATCCTGCCTCCGATATTTCCCAGAATCAGGATCTTCTCTAATGAGTAGGCTCTTTGCATCAGTTGACCAAAGTATTGGAGTGTCAGCTTCATAGTCAGTCCTTCTAATACATATTCAGTGTTTATTTCCTTTAGGATTGACTGGTTTGATCTTCTTGCAGTGCAAGGGACTCTCAAGAGTCTTCTCCAGCACCACAGTTTGAAAGCATCAATTCTTTGGCACTCAGCTTTCTTCACAGTCCAGCTCTCACATCCATACTGACTACTGGAAAAACTATAGTTTTGACTAGATGGACCTTTGTCGGCAAAGTAATGTCTCTGCTTTTTAATACACTATCTAGGTTTGTCATAGTTTTCTTCCAAGAAGCAAGCTTCTTTTAATTTCAAGACTGCAATTGCCATCTGCAGTGATTTTGGAGCCCAAGAAAATAAAGTCTCTCACTGTTTCCACTGTTTCTCCATCTATTTCTTGAAATGATGAGTCTGAATGCCATGATCTTCACTTTTTCAATGTTGAATTTTAAGCCAGACTGTCACTCTCCTCTTTCACCTTCATTAAGAGGGTCTTTAGTTCCTCACTTTCTGCCATAAGGGTGGTGTCATCTGTATATCTGAGGTTATTGATATTTCTCCTGGCAATCTTGATTCCAGCTTGTGCATTATCCAGCCCAGCATTTCACATGATGTACTTTGCATAGAAGTTAAATAAGCAGGGTGACAATATACAGCCTCGATGTACTCCTTTCCCTATTTTGAACCAGTCCATTGTTCTATGTCCGAGTCCAACTGTTGCTTCTTGACCTGCATACAGGTTTCTCAGGAGGCAGGTTAAGGTGGTCTGGTATTCCCACATCTTGAAGAATTTCCCACAGTTTGTTCTGATCAACACAGACAAAGGCTTTCGTGTAGTCAATGAGCAGACTATAGCAGCTGCAATTCAGCTCTTCATTGCAGCTGAAAAGTAGGATAAATGTGAGAAGCATGTAAAGAAGAAAAAGAAGCACGTAGGGACGAGGTGGTATGAAGTGCTTTGTTTGCTGTTTTCATGCTATCAGTGAAAAGAAGCAATATGGCTACACTTGCTTTTGAAAAGGCTCACTCTTCAACAGCTTGGAGACTTAACTAAAGAAAATGGGGTTGATAAGAGAAAGACTGATTAAGTAGGCTCTTTAAGCAATCAAAACTGAGACTTAAACAACGGTAGTGTCACTGAGAGTAACAGAAAAGGTCTTAACTTAGGAAACTGGAGAGAATGAAGTCCTTATAAACTGGAAGTATGTGTGTGTGTGTGTCGGACTGTGTGTGTGTGCACGTGTGCATGTACGTACATGTGTGTGTGTGTGTGTGTGTGTGTGTGCTCAGCCACTCAGTAGTGTACAACTCTTTGCGACCCCATGGACTGTAGCCCATCAGGCTCCTCTGCCCATGGGATTTTTCAGGCAAGAAAACTGGAGTGGGTTGCCATTTCCTCCTCCAGGGGATCTTCCCAAGCCAGGGATCAAACTCACGTCTCCTTCATTGACAGACGGTTCTTTACCACTGAGCCCCCAGGGAAGCCCCAGAATACTAAATAAGTACATGAAAAATACTAGCTCTCTTTCCCCATTTCTTCCTCCCCTAAAGACAATTACATAAAAGGATAGTAATTGTAGGATGATACCCAGGTGCCTGGCAGATTCACCTAGATAGATCAAGGCACCCCTAACTATGGAAAATAAACAGAAAGGAATAAGCTTATGACACTTTGCATTTAAGATATCTATGTGACATCTAGATGTCTCATGAGTAATTAGAAAGAGGAACGACCTCAAGGTTTAGGAGAGGAGTCTGAGCATGAAGTAGTTGTCTATGACCTTAGGCATATTTCTCTAAGCCTTACATTACTCATCCGTAAAGTTAAGAAAACATCATCTATCTTACCTAGTTCACAAAATGTAACAGAGTGTATATAATCCTTTACATATATTATTTTCAGAGTTACCATATGATCCAGCAACCCCATTCCTGGGCATATATCCATAGAAAACTCTAATTTGAAAAGGTACATGCACCCCATAGTTCACAGCAACACTATTTAAAATAAACAAAACATGGAAGCAAACTAAATGTCCATCAACAGCTGAATGGAAAATGTGCTATATAAATAATGGAATAGTACTCATCCATTAAAAAGAATGAAATAATGCCACCTGCAGCAACATGGGTGAACCTAAGATCATCATAATAAGTGAAGTCAGAGAAAGATAAAGATCACATGCTGTCACTTATAGGTGGAATCTAAAAAAAATTATACAAATGAACTTATTTATAACATAAACAGACTCTCTCTGACACAGAAAACAATTTTACGGTTACCAAAAGAGGTAATGAGGGGGTGAGGAGGATTAGCATTTGGGGATTAACATATACACACTACTATATATAAAACAGGTAAACAACAAGGATCTGTATATAATATAGAGAGAATATAAAAAGAATCCCTATAATAAGAAACAATACAAATGTAATGAACAAAAAATCTGAATAGACACTTCACCAAAAAATATAAATGACCTATAAACAATGGAATGTTTCCTATAGAATCGTTCTGTGACAATGGAAATGTTCTATATATTGACTGGAGGCATTAATTACACAGGTATATAAAACTGTCATAATTCATCTTACTGCATACTTGAGAACTATGTGTTTCATGTATAAAAATTATAATAAAAATATTCCATAATGTGTAGTGTTAGTAAAAATAAACTTTGTTATCTATAAATTTCTCGAGTGCAATTAGGCAATTCATATAAAATTTGAGCAATTTCACTTCTAGGAGTATATCACAAGGAAATCATCAGACAAGTAAATAGGAAGGTATTTACTGCACCTATCTTTCGTTTATAATAGAGAAAAATTAGGAAGAGCCTAAATGTATGTCAGGAGAAGATTAATTATATAAATTATGGTACATTCAACAATGGAATATTATTCAGCTAGATAAAAAAAATTACATGATAGGTTATTAAAACTGGTACTGACACTACATATTATCAAAACTTAGTCTCTCAGGACCCAGTCACTTGGTACCTGGATGTCATACTTTGACAAAAATAGCTAACAATGGACATGATTATGAGAGAGGAACATCCCAACCATAGCGTTACCACGACCAAAGGTAAGGAGCACAATGGCTCTACTGCAGAAGAATAAGATCTAAAAGAATAACGTTTAGCAACACGTAACAGTAAGTGAAAAAAACCAGTGCCGGTATACTGAATTCTGAATTCTCCTGAAAATATATATAAAACATTGTCTTTTAAGTGCTTTTTCTTCATCCATAAGTTCCAAAATATTTTAAAATACTTGTGACCCAAAACAGTTTAAGAAAAACCAATACATATGCATACATGCTTATACATAAGCACAGGATGGGAAAAAAAGACGAAAAAAATTTATCAAAATGTCAAACAAAAGTTATAGTATCAAACGATTAGTGATTTTCTCCTTTGTTGCTTTTACATAGTTTTCAATTTTTTCAATAATATCTTATGTATTGTTCACTATTTAAACACAAATATTTATATCATAAAAACGTAATAGTAGTAAACTCAAAAGAAACAGACTAAACTTAGCTATGCTTTTCACTTGTTTCTTTGCCTTTAAGGTTTTAGTAAAAGGAAGATAAGGGTAAGAACAGGGCCTTTGCCTAGCAAAGGGGAAATAAAAGAGAAAAACATATGAAGTTATTTGAAAAGCAATATTTTTAATTAGCCAGTCAATTAATGTAAGAGAGAATGAAAGGCCAGATAGTAAAAGATTTTTTAAAAGAAGTTATTAAGGCAAAAAGAAAAACTCAGATTGACACATAAAATTTTAAAGAGATTGATCCAAAGCAGGGCTTGAATAAATTAATGATTCCAAACTTCACTTTGACCATGTATTTCTATTTCCTTTCCATCAAACCTTCATACCAATTGCTAAGCAATATCCAGCTAAGAGCTGGACTATTATACTTCCTGACCAACTAGGAATGCTGGATCATTACATTTCCAGACTAAGTAAGAGATTTGGACTCCATTACATTTCCTGACTGACTAGGAATGCAAGGGCCTCATTATATTTTCTAACTTACTTGGAATTCTGGAGTACATTTCACTTATTGACCAAAAATGTAAAATCCTGTTATACTTCATCTAAGTATACCAAGTTTTATTACCCTAAATATGGTTGCTGGGTCCAGACACATTAATGTACTAAGCCTCATTACACTGAGTACTTACTTAACCACTTCACACCTACTGACCAGAACCAATACTTACTTTCAGTCATGGATTTTGAACTCTGTCACTGCAGACCAAAAAGTGAAAGACAGGTAGGTACAAAAAGAACTGAGCATCTGAGAAGTGATTTCTTTAGAACAGTAATAAGTTCGTCCCATTGTTTCTTCATTGATAGGTATTATATAATTTGTCATTTTAAGAAAACAATATTTTGTAACCCAAACCAATATTATTTTCTATCATTCTTAAGCATGTATTTAAATGTTTCATGTATTAATGAGAAAGCAATTTGGGAGTTATAAGTTATCAAGTTGAAATTTTCTTGATACACATAAAATTTTCATCTATGCCCAAAGATGGGCACAATAAAGGACATAATAGTAGAGACCCAGTAAACACTGAAGAGATCAAGAACAGATGGAAAGAATACACAGAACTGTACAAAAAAGACCCAAATGAAGCGGATTACTATGATGGTGTGGCCAGCCATCCAGAAGCCAGACATTCTGGAGAGCAAAGTCAAGTGGGCCTTTGGAAGCACTGCTATTAATAAAGCTAGTGGATATGACAGAACTCCAGTAGAACTATTCAAAACCCTAAAGGACGATGCCATCAAGGTGTTGCATTCAATATATGTCACCAAATCTGGAAGACCCAGCAGTGGCCACAGGATTAGAAAAGGTCAATCCTCATCCCAATTACCAAGAAGGGTAGTACTAAAGAACGTGCTAGCCATCAGACAACTGTACTCATCCCCCATGCTAGTAAGGTCATGCTTAAAATCTTGCATGCTAGGCTTCAGCACTATGCAAATCAAGAACTTCCAGATGTCCAAGCTGGGTTTAGAAAAGAAAGAGGAACCAGAAATCAAATTGCTAACATTCACTGGATCATAGAGAAAGCAAGGTAATTCCAGGAAAACATCTACCTCTGTTTCATTGACTATGCCAAAGCCTTTGACTGTGTGAATCATAATAAACTGTGGAAAGCTCTTAAAGAAATGGGAACAGCAGATCATCTTACCTGTCTCCTGAGAAGCCTGTATACAGGTCAAGAAGCAACAGTTAGAACGCTGTATGGAACAATTGATTGGTTCAAAATTGAGAAAGGAGAATATGCTGTTACCATGTTCGTTTAATCTATATGCCGACAGCATCATGAGAAATGCCGGGCTGGATGAGTTACAAGCTGGAATCAAGATAGGCAGGCAAAACATCAACAACCTCAGACATGCAGATGATATCACTCTAATGGCAGAAAGCAAAGAGGAACTAACCAGTGTCTTGATGAGGGTGAAGGAGAAGAGTGAAAGAGCCAGCTAAATACTAAATATTAAAAAAACTAAGATCATGGCATCAGGTCCCATTACTTCATGGCAAATAGAAGGGAGAAGGTGGAACTACTGACAGATTTCCTCTTCTTAGGCTCAAAAATCACTGTGGATGGTGACTACAACCATGAAATCGGAAGATGTTTACTTCTTGGCAGGAAGGCTACAACAAACCTAAACAGTGTGTAGAAATGCAGAAACATTAATCTGCCGACAGAGGGCCATATAGTCAAGACTATAGTTTTCCCAATGATCATGTACAGTTGTGAGAGTTGGATTGTAAAGAAAGCAGAGTGCCAAAGAACTGATGCCTTCAAACTGTGGTGCTGGAGAAGACTTCTAAGAGTCCCTCGGACAGCAAGGAGATCAAACCAGTCAATCTTAAGGGAAGGCAACCCTGAATACTCACTGGAAGAACTGATGCTGAAGCTAAAACTCTAGTATTTTGGTTATCTGATGAGAACAGCTGACTCACTAGAAAAGTCCCTGATGCTGGGAAAGATTGAGGGCAGAAGGAGAAGTGTGCATCAGAGTATGAGATGGCTGGATGGCATCACCAGTGCAACAGACGTGAACTTAGACAAACTTAGGGAGACGGTGGGGGACAGAGAGGCCTGGTATGGGGGTCACAAAGAGTTATGCACAACTGGGCAACTGAACAACAACAACAATAATTTTTAGGTTATGAGTTACCAAGTTGAAATATTCTTGCTACACATAAAATTTCCATCTATAGAGTCCTACAAATTCGAGTCCCTATCTCTTGTTCTGCCTTAGTATTCACTTCCCTTTGCTAACTATAGCCACATCAGAGGTCCATCTCTTCCTCAAACACATGTTGACTTCTTCCTCGGGGTCTTTACATTTTCTCTTCCCTCTGTCTCTGCAAAACTTTTTCCTTGTATCTTTACATAACTGGCTCCTCATTCCCAGGTATCAACTAAAATGCTACCCAATAAAATAACATTACTTGAATCCATAATATAAAAGAGCCCTCTCTATGTTTGGTTTCCTTCCTGTTTGGTATTACTTTCTAAAATTATATTGTATGTTTACAAATTTATTTACAGATATTATGGCTCCTACCCACCCAAGACTGCAAGTTCCAATAAGACTTGCTGGTCTTATTCACTGCTATATTCCCAGTGCCTAGGAAAAGTGCTGGCACATAGTAAGGATTCGATGAAGTGAAGAAGTGAAGTCGCCCAGTCGTGTCCGACTCTTTGTGACGCCATAGACTGTAGCCTACCAGACCTCTCCATCCATGGGATTGTCCAGGCAAGGGTACTGGAATGGGTTGCCATTTCCTTCTCCAGGGGATCTTCCTGACACAGGAATCAAACCCGGACTCCTGCATTGCAGGCAGACGCTTTACCCTCTGAGCCACCAGGGAAGCCCAAGGACTCAATATATTTAATCAATTAATAAGTGAAGCAGATAAACTCACTTTGGGGTTATATATTAGCTTCATAGAACACATCATGGCAGGCGGTAGGAGCAGAGAAGCAATGTCAATTATCTTTGATTAAAACCAAAACCTAAAACTTCGACTTGAACTCCATTACTAATGAACACAATTGATTTTTAAGACACTCCAAAATCAATGTGTTTACAATGAAAAATATATGTCCATGGCAGGTATTCAGAAGCACCTGAGTCACTTTTTCCTACTAAATCTGGACATGACCTCAAATCTTAATACACTTCTTTAGTCAGGCACTATCAACTGCCTTTGCAAGCAGAAAAAAACAAAAACAAAAGAAAAATCAACAAAATTAGGTTATGTGCTAAAAGCATCTGCTGTCTCTAGTATAGTGAAATCTAAATCCAGCATCAGAAAACCTGGACAAAGTTCTGGTCCTTCAGCAATGTCAATGTAATGATGGAAGCCAAAATTTTAGTCGAAAAAGACAGATACACAAGATTTGAAAAATAGTGTAAAGGTGGCAGAATCAATCAATTATAGATCCTAGTGTGCCTGAAGGACTTCCAAGTCTAGTTATTAAAGGGTATGAGATAGGGGTGGGAAAGACAGATGTCTGAAATTAAGATTACCAAGGACAGGGCAGTGATTGGTAATAAAATGGTTAAGAAAAAGATTATTATAAGAAGGTGCCTGTGGCAGGATAAATGTTTGACACACTGAGAGAAAGGAAAGGTTTGAAGTACCAAGTGATGGCACGGCAAACACAGGACTTAGTAAGAAAAAAAGGGTACAAATATATAAAATTTGGTGAGACTTCCAGATAACTTAAGCCAACAATGGCTGCCTAACTATCATGCAATATTTCTTTCTGTGTTATTTATCAGTTTACTGACTCTCAGATATGAATGCACATTTATGTTCTAGGATAGGGCTGAATAGGAAAGGAACAAAACAAAATGGAACAAAATGAAATTCCTTTAAATATCTCTTTTTTAAAGGGAGCACAATCTTAAACTTTCTCAGTAGAGAACACTAGGACACTCAGAGGAAACAGGTTCTCCTGCAGTTTCCTGTTGCCACATAGGGGCTGGCAGTGTGGAAGTAAGGCCAGCCAGTGGAGCTCTGCCACAGACATGGGCCCAGAACACAGTCTTTTCTGTAACCTTGCAATCTTGGCCTAGAGATAATATTTTCATGACCCTTTCAATATAAAAACCAGTGTTCAAAGATCTCTTGCCTACCCACAGTACCTTGACTCCCTCTACAAGCCCCTGTGAACAGCCTGCCTGTGGTCAGAGGGTTCCCACCACGCCATCCCTTCTTCTTCAAGTCTCCAGTCCACCACATGCAGCGCTCCTGTGCCCAGAGGATCCACAACTCTGTGCAAGCTCACTGTACACCCATACTAACTGATTGCTGATTTGCTCCTCCATCTGCACACCAGGGGGCTTCCCAGGTGGCCCTAGTGCAGAACCTGTCTGCCAGTGTAGGAGACATAAGAGACTTGGGTTTAATTCCTGGGTTGGGAAGATCCTCTGGAAATGGCAACCCACTCCAGTGTCCTTGTATGGAGAATCCCATGGACAGAGGAGCCTAGCAGCCTACAGTCCTTGGGGTCGCAAAGAGTCGGACACAACTGAAGTGACTTCACACACACAGCATACCAGAGAGTGCCAATTACTTGCCTAGTGATTACAAACCATTTCTGGCTTGGTCAAACAATGAACATTTCTTCTACTGAGTGAGCTGAACAACTTCTCCATCAAGGTATGATTCCCTTCAAAGTATGTCCATCCTTGGGTACACTCCCTCAGTACTACACAGTACAATATAGTTTCCTCACATCTTATCTTTACTGGTTTATCATAGTTATTAATTCATTATATTAAACTTCACCTGTTTAACCTACTTTGTGATTATATACGTCCTGATTGAGCCCAGACTACTATACCATACATAACAATACTACTCAACAAGGGAAAAATAAAGCTAAACAAATATTGAAACTACAAAAACAACTATGAATTAAAAAAAAAAATTACCAAATCTTAGTGCCTGATCTCTCATGTTCCTGGTCCCATCCCTAACCTATAAAGACATACCCAGAAAAAAAATGAGAGGAAGACAGAAGAGGGAAGCTAGGGAAGGAGATTAAAATTGCTCTAAAACTACTGCCTGAAAGCTCAAGTTCAATCTGTCTGAAAACATTAAAAAAAGTATATCAACAGATCAAAGATAACAAGAAAGGAACTTCAAAAAAGCACAACTTAAAAGGAGCAGACATGACCTAAAGGGCAAGTTAAGAAACACATAGCTTCTGCAAAGAAGAAAAAAGACAAAAAGAAAGTGAAAAGTTCCCTACGACAACCAAGTGGTAAAAGGGAAAAGAGGCAAAAGAAAATCATAAAACCAAAGTACTTGTTACTCCTCACCACCCTTCCTCACCAGCCCCACACACACTAAAACAAATCAGCCAAAAAACTAGCTAAAGTATTTGAACTTTGACAAACTGACAGAAGAGGGCGCCATTAAATAAAAATCTTATAAATCACACCATTCCCAAGAAAATACATATATGATGTATTGCAAAAAAAAAATCAGGAAATGAAATTACACACATTTCTACTAAGAAAAATTCCTTCCCACAAAATAACCATAAAGCAGGGAAAACCTGTAAATCAAATAGTATATTAAATATACTTATATATTACTTATATAAATATATTAGTATATTAAGTAAATTCATAATGACTAACTCTGAGACATATTATACTAAAATATACTTCAAATAGTATATTAAATATACTTAAATTAGCATTTGAGGATATGAAAAATCACCTTGAATTAGTAAATTCAAAAACTATAAATACCCCCCCCCCCCCCCCGCAAAAAAAGGGCATGGAAAAATGGAAGAAAGTTGATGTTACCACGAAAGAAAAGAAAGAAAATTCTCTTAGAAATGAGGAACAAATCACAAGATGCCCAAGGGAAAATAGATGCCAACAAAATTTAATGTGAGGCACTGAAGAAAGGCCTCACCAACAAAGAACCAACCAAGAAAATGAAAATAACATAAAGGTAAAAAGGATCAGAGAGAAAGTAGTGGAAGTAGTAGACAAAGTAATAATATTCACATTGTCAATCCCTCATTTCTCATTTTGTTGTATTTGCTGTGCTTTCTATGAAATACTACGTGATTTATCAATTTTCAAGTACTGTCTCAGCCTTGAGAAAAACAAAGCAATGGAATAGATGTAAAATTTAAAAGTATAATCTTCCCAAATGGCACTAATGATAAAGAACCTGCCTGCCAATGCAGGAGACATAAGAGAAGCAAGTTCGATCCCTAGTTCAGGAATATCCCCTGGAGGAGGGCATGGCAACTCATTCTAGTATTCTTGTCTGGAAAATCCCATGGGCAGAGAAGCCTGGCAGGCTACAGTCCATAGGGTCGCAGAGAGCCAGACACGATTGAACCCACTTAATAATCTAAGAAAGCTTTCCAGAAATACGATAAAGACAAGAATCTATATTTTGAATAGCTCACTGGATGCCTCAGAAAAATTCATAATGTCTCTGAGACATATTCTACTAAAACTACTAAATTTCAAAAATAAACTCCTCAAAGCCTCCAGGAAAAGATCAATAATTTACAAAGACAAAGGAGTAAGAGTAGCATCAGAGTCTTCAAACCAATATATAAAACAAAGCAATAATGAAGCAATATTAGGGTGGGTGGGGGATGAACCAAAGATTTTTATATACAGAAAAGCTGTCTTTCAAATTTCAGGGTGACAGAAAAATAGTTTTCAATAATACAGGAACTTAAGGAATTACTCTTCAATCAGACCTTCTTGATAAATCTACTAGAGAAAGAGCATCCAACTGATGACTAAGAAACTTTAAGTAAAAGGATCAACGATAAGTATTTTTAAAATATGTGAGTATTTTTAAATACAAATAAATATACACCACTAAAACAAAGGCAGGATGCAAGTTGAAAGGCAAATAGATAAATCTTCATGTTCTTAAAAAGTATAAATAATGCAATTTTTAAGTGAAAGAAGGATGAGGGAAAGGAAAATACAATAAGTATACTGATTGCTACATAGGCAAAGGTAAGCTGAGACAGTACTTGAAAATTGATAAATCACGTAGTATTTCATAGAAAGCACAGCAAATACAACAAAGTATGCAAGATTACAAAATATTATAACACCACTGACCAAAAACATCAATTATATTTAGTGAATATGAATGGACTATACTACTAAAAGAAAAACATTTTCAGTTCAGCTCATGAAACAAGACTCAACTATATGCTATATATAAGAAATACAACTAAAACAAGGTAATGATTAAAAATAAAATTAAAATATCAAGTTAATGGAAACAAAGAGAGTAGGGGTAGGCTGCTGATATCAGACAAAACAGAATTTAAGCCCAAAGCATTATATGTGAAAAGATCACTTTCTAATGCTTAACGCCATATTTCACAGTAAAAGATATTACTCTTATGAATATGTATGCATGAAATAATCAATTTCATGAAGGAAAAACTATAGGAGATTTAAAAAAACAAAAAATATACTAAATAATGAGGCTAAATACACTCACTACTCTCAATAAAAGACAGAGCAAACTGATGAAAGAAGATAGAACATCTTATGGATATATACCTTGAACTCTACATTTTATAACAAAGAACACACCTTGTCTCAAAAGCCAAAGACACATACACAAAAATCAATTATATGAGAGATCATAAGAAACATAATAGACACAGAAACATCATAAGCTGATACTCTCTGATTGCAACAAAATGGAACTAGAAGTTACTAACAAAACAAAAAAAGAAAACAGGACTCTGCATCTGAAAATTCAAGAACATCTATTAAACCTTTGTCTGGAAAGAAATACAAACTGAAATTACAGTGATTTCTCAAGGTAGTGACAGTGAATCATTAGAGAACTGGAAAGTATATTGTTTCCAACCTAAATATGGACATCTTACCATGGATGAGACATGCAAGCTATTACTTTTGCTGGAATCTGATCCCAAGGTCTATTCTCTACCATTAGTGGGAATGTAAGTATTGCATTACTTATAAAAAGCTTTTCAGCCATATATGTATTTAAATGTATATGATAAACATGTGAATCATTTGTACTATGAGTATGTCATTTATACTTGGATGACCTTATAAAAGGTGATCACCTTATAAAGGACTTTCCTGGTGGCTCAGATGGTAAAGCGTCTGCCTATAATGCAGGAGACCCGGGTTCCATCCCTGGATCGGGAAGAACTCCTGGAGAAGGAAATGGCACCCGACTCCAGTACTCTTGCCTGGAGAATCCCATGGATGGAGGAGCCTGGTAGGCTACAGTCCATGGGGTTGCAAAGAGTCGGACACGACTGAGTGACTTCACCTTCTTTTCTTTCTTTCCAGCTTTATAATGGAAAGAGTAAGAGCACAGGTACATGACTTTTCTGAAACCCATCAGAAAGTAAGATCACAAGGCAAAAAATTGGCCCAAAATCTAAGACAGGTTAACCCTGTCAAAGACAGACAAAATGCGAGCACTGGCTTACTAAAGTAAAAGTTACACTAGGATGACTGACTAATTGGTAGAGGCTACCAATGTACTGCTGAGAAAGTTAAGACAAGTATAGGGAAGGGGTCTGCAAGTTCCTGCAGGCTTTTACTCCATCAACACCACAAAGTGCTCACAGAAAGGGAAAAAAAAAAAAAAGAGGAGGAAAAAATAAATAAATAAATGGCAAAGTCCTAAGGAACTCTATTATGGTGCAGAATAAAGAAAGAGGACACTATGAGAGGGGCACAAAACTCTACCAGGACTCTGGCATCTCCTTCACAAAACAAAAGCCTTAATCTGAGAGGAGAAGGGCAACAACCATCGTCATCTTGGTGCACTTGTGATATCCAAGTAGAAAAGGGAAAAAATCCTCTGCCCCAGGAAGAGGAGCAGGAAAACATGCTGGGCTCACAACTATATCTGGAGAGAGACATGAGCTTTGCAAAGGCAACAAATCCAAGGTCCAGGGACTCAATGCCTGCAGAAGCCTGAAATATTATCAAAAACAGAGAATGCCCTTCCAGTTCCCATAGTCAGATGGCTAGCAGAGTAACAGGCAACTTGCAAGAGATACATCCTCTCTAAAAGATGATGCTGTGAAACTGCTGCACTCAATATGCCAGCAAATTTGGAAAACTCAGCAGTGGCCACAGGACTGGAAAAGGTCAGTTCTCATTCCAATCCCAAAGAAGGGCAATGCCAAAGAATGCTCAAACTACCGCACAATTGTACTCATCTCACATGCTAGTAAAGTGATGCTCAAAATTCTCCAAGCCAGGCTTCAGCAATACGTGAACTGTGAACTTCCAGATGTTCAAGCTGATTTTAGAAAAGGCAGAGGAACCAGAGATCAAATTGCCAATATCTGCTGGGTCATCGAAGAAGCAGAGTTTTCCAGAGTTTTCTGGAAGCAAGAGAGTTCCAGAAAAACACCTATTTCTGCTTTACTGACTATGCCAAAGCCTTTGACTGTGTGGATCACAAAAAACTGTGGAAAATTCTGAAAGAGATGGGAATACCAGACCACCTGATCTGCCTCTTGAGAAATTTGTATGCAGGTCAGGAAACAACAGTTAGAACTGGACATGGAACAACAGAATGGTTCCAAATAGGAAAAGGAGTACGTCAAGGCTGTATGTTGTCACCCTGCTTATTTAACTTCTATGCAGAGTACATCACGAGAAAAGCTGGGCTGGATGAAGCACAAGCTGGAATCAAGACTGAAGAGAGAAACATCAATAACGCAGATGTGCAGATGACACCACCCTTATGACAGAAAGTGAAGAAGAACTAAAGAGCCTCTTGATGAAAGTGAAAGAAGAGAACAAAAAAGTTGGCTTAAAACTCAACATTCAGAAAACTAAGATCATGGCATCTGGTCCCATCACTTCATGATAAATAGATGCGGGGACAGTGGAAACAGTGGCTGACTTTATTTTTTTGGGCTCCAAAATCACTGCAGATGGTGACTGCAGCCATGAAATTAAAAGACACTTACTCCTTGGAAGGAAAGTTATCACCAACCTAGACAACATATTAAAAAGAAGACACTTCACTTTGTCAACAAAGGTCCGTCTAGTCAAGGCTATGGTTTTACCAGTAGTCATGTATGGATGTGAGAGTTGGACTACAAAGAAAGCTGAGCACCAAAGAATTGATGCTTTTGAACTGTGGTGTTGGAGAAGACTCTTGAGAGTCCTTTGGACTGCAAGGAGATCCAACCAGTCCATCCTAAAGGAGATCAGTCCTGGGTGTTCATTGGAAGGACTGATGTTGAAGCTGAAACTCCAATACTTTGGCCACCTGATGCGAAGAGCTGACCCATTTGAAAAGACCCGGATGCCTGGAAAGATTGAAGGTGGGAGGAGAAGGGGACGACAGAGGATGAGATGGCTGGATGGCATCACCGACTCAATGGACATGAGTTTAGGTAAACTCCAGGAGTTGGTGGTAGACAGGGAGGCCTGGCATGCTGCAGTTCATGGGGTCGCAAAGAGTCGGACACAACTAAGCAACTGAACTGAACTGAAGCACAGCTCAGATAAAAAAAACAAAAATTAAGGGCAAAGTGAACATTAAAAAAAAAAAAAAATCTCAGAATTCTCTGGGGGACTAGTGGTTAGGACTCCACACTCTCACTGCTGAGGGCCTGGATTTAATCCCTGTTTGGGAACTAAGATCCCACAAGCTGCATAGCCCAAAAAAATAATCTCTACCAAATCAGTTGACACCCTAAACACTATGTATCAGGAGAAGTGTTTTTTTTTTTTTAATATTTATTTATTTGGCCACACCAGGTTAGTTGTGGAACACAGGATCTTCAATCTTTGCTGCAGCCTGTGAGATCTAGCTTCCTGATCAGGGGTCGAACCTGGGTCCACTGCAATGGCAGCACGAGAGTTTTAGCCATTGGACCACCAGGTAAGTCCACAGGAGAAGAATTTGAAGGCCTTGGTATACTGAGCAAAAGCCATTGCAGAAATGAATCTCAAGCGCAACCCAAATCAAAATCAGATCAATTCAAACACCTGCACTAAAGTCTTAGCATAAAGAAAGGCATGTCAATTTCCAGACATAAAATACTGGGCTGGCCATTAACTTTGTTTGGGTTCTTCCATAACATCCCAAAAGAACTTTGTGGCTAACCCAAGATTTACCTTAGTCTCTACCTAGCAATAAGTTAAAATGGCAGAGTAGAAGGACATGTGCTCATCTTCTCCTGTGAGAACACCAAAATCTCAACTAGTTGCGCAACAACCATCAACAGGAGAATGTTGGATCCCACCAAAAAAAGATACCCCATGTCCAAGTGCAAAGGAAAAGTCCCAACAAAATGGTAGGAGGGGCATAATCAAGTTTAGAATCAAACTTCATACTCGGCAGGCACAAACAAAACCTCGTGTGCACCAGAACTCAGGGAAAGGAGCAGTGACCTCCACAAGAGACTGAGCCAGACCTCCCTTTGAGTGTTTGAGGGTCTCCTGTGTATGCATGGGTCAGTAGTGGCCTGCCATGGGGTCAGTGGCACTGACTACAGCAGTCCTGGGAGCCATGGTGTGTTGGCCTAAGTCCTTTTGAAGGAAGTCGCCATTAGCCAAACTATAGAGACCCTGAGCAGACGACCCACAAACTGGAGAACAATTATACCAAAGAAGCTCGCACACAGAGAAGTTCTCTACTCAAAAGTTCTAGGACCCGCAACAGATTTCACAACCTGGTGATCTGGCAAACAGACTGAGAAATCCCAGGGAACCTGACTTTGAAGGCCAGTGGGATTTGATTACAGAACGACCAGAGGACTGGGGAAACAGACCCTTGTTTAGGCACAACAAAACCCACACCAGGACCCAGGAGAAAGGAGCAGTGACGCCACAAGAGACTGAGCCAGACTCGCCTGTGAGTGTCATGGAATCTCCGGTGGAGGTGGGGGTTGACAGTGGCCTGCTGCAGGGTCAGTGGCACTGACTACAACAGTCCTGGGAGATGCAGCATGCTGGCCTAAGTCCTTTTGAAGGAGGTCGCTATTACCACCAACCCCTACTACAGTTTGGCCTCAGGCCAAACTACAGGGAGGAACACAGCTCCACTCATCAGCAGAAAATTGGATTAAAGACTTACTGAACATGGCCTCACCAACCAGAGCAAGATCCAGTTTTCGCCACAGCCAGTTCCTCTTATCAGGAAGCTTGCAAAAGCCTCTTATCTTCATCCATCAGAGGGCAGAAAGAATGAAAACCACAATCACAGAAAACTAACCAAACTGATCACATGGACCACAGCCTCAATGAAACTATGAACAATGCCGTGTAGGGGCCACCCAAGATGGATGGGCCATGGTGGAATGTTCTGACAAAACATGGTCCACTGGAGAAGGGAATGCCAAACCACTTCAGTATTCTTGCCTTGAGAACCCCATGAACAGTATGAAAAGGCAAAAAGGTATGACGTTGAAAGATTAACTCCCCAGGTTGGCAGGTGCTCAATATGCTACTGGAGAAGAGCAGAGAAATAGCTCCAGAAGGTATGAAGAGGCTAAGCCAAAGTGAAAACAACACCCAGTTATGGATGTGTCTGGTCATGAAAGTAAAGTCTGATGTTGTAAAGAATAATTTTGCATAGGAACCTGGAGTGTTAGGTCCATGAATCAAGGCAAATTGGAATGTTCAAACAGGACATGGCAAGGGTAAACATCAACATTTTAGGAATCAGTAAACTAAAATGGACCAGAAAGGATGAATTTGATTCAGATGACCATTATATCTACTCCTGTGGGCAAGAATCCCTTAGAAGTAATTAAGTAGCCCTTATGGTCAACAAGAGTCCAAAATGCAGTACTCAGCTGCAATCTCAAAACAGAATGATCTCTATTTGTTTTCAAGGCAAACCATTCAGCATCATAGAAATCCAAGTCTATGCCCCAACCACTAAATGCCAAAGAAGCTAAAGTTGACTGGTTCTATGATGACCTATAAACCTTCTGGAACTAACACCAAAAAAAGATGTCCTTTTATCACAGGGGACTGGAATGCAAAAGTAGGCAGTCAAGAGATACCTGGAGTAACAGGCAAGTTTGGTCTTGAAATACAAATGAGGCAGGGCTAAGGCTAACAGTTTTGCCAAGAGAACGCACTGGTCATAACAAACTCTCTCTTCCAACAACACGAGAATCGACTATATACATGGACATCACCAGATGGTCAATACCGAATCAGATTGATTATATTATTTGCAGTCAAAGACTGAGAAACTACATACAATCAGCAAAAACAAGACCAGGAGCTGACTGTGGCTCAGATAATGTACTCCTTATTGCCAAACTCAGACTTAAATGGAAGAGGGTAAGGAAAACCACTAGACCAATCAGGTATGACCTAAATCAAATCCCTTACAATTATACAGTGGAAGTGACAAATAGATTCAAGGGATTAGATCTAATAGAGTGCCTGAAGAACTATGGATGGAGTTTTGTAACATTATACAGGAGGTGGTGATCAAAACCATCAAGAAAAGAAATGCAAAAGGACAAATGGTTATCTGAGGAGGCCTTACAAATAGCTGAGCAAATAAGAAAAGCAAAAGGCAAAGGAGAAAAGAAAAGATATACCCATCTGAATGTAGAGTTCCAAAGAACAGCAAGAAGAGATTAAAAAAACAAATACGTTCCTAAGTGATTAATGCAAAGAAACAGAGGAAAACAACAGAATGGGAAAGACTAGAGATCTCTTCAAGAAAATTAGGGATCCCAAAGGAATATTTCATGAAAAGATGGGCACAATAATGGACAGAAACGGTATAGACCTAACAGAAAAAGAAGTGATTAAGAACAAGGGGCAAGAATACACAGAACAACTATACAGAAAAGATCACACCACAATGGTGTGATCACTCACCTAGAGCCAGACATCCTGACGGGCGAAATCAAGTGGGCCTTAGGAAGCATCACTATGAACAAAGCTAAAGGAGGTGATGGATTTACAGTTGAGCTGTTTCAAATCCTAAAAGATGATGCTGTGAAAGTGCTGCACTCAATATGCCAGCACACTGGGAAAACTCAGGAGTGGCTAAAGGACTGGAAAAGGTCAGCTTTCATTTCAATCCCAAAGAAAGGCAGTGTCAAAGAATGTTTAAACTACCGCACAACTGCACTCATTTCACATGCTAGCAAAGTAATGCTCAAAATTCTCCAAGCTAGGTTTCAACAGCATGTGAACTGAGAACTTTCAGATGTTCAAACTAGATTTAGAAAAGGCAGAGGAACCAGAGATCAAATTGCCAACATCCAGTGGATCATATAAAAAGCAAGAGAATTTCAGAAAAACACCTACTTCTGTTTCACTGACCACGCTAAAGCCTTTGACTATGGGAATCACAACCAAGTGTGGTAAATTCTTCAACAGATGGGAATACCAGACCACCTTACCTGCCTACTGAGAAAACTGTACGCAAGTCAAGGAGCAACAGTTAGAACCAGACATGGTACAATGGACTGGTTCAAAATTGTGAAAGGAGTACGTCAAGGCTATATAGTGTTACCCTGCTTATTTAACTCTATGCATAGTACATCACGCAAAATGCTGGGCTGGATGAAGCACAAGCTGGAATCAAGATTGCCAAAACAAATATCAATAACCTCAGATATGCAAATGACACTATTCTATGGCATAAAGTGAAGAACTAAAAAGCCTCTTGAGGAAAGTGAAAGAGGAGAGTGAAAATGCTGGCTTAAAACTAAGCATTCAAAAAACTAAGATCATAGCATCCCATTCAATCACTTCATAGCAAATAGATGGGGAAAATCACTGCAGATGGTGACTGCAGCCAAGAAATTAAAAGACACTTGCTCCTTGAAGAAAAGCTATGACAAATCTAGACAATGTACTATACTAAAAAGCAGAGACACCACTTTGCTGACAAAGGTCCTTATAGTCAAAGCTATGGTTTTTCAAGCAGTACGTACATATGGTTTTTTCAAGCAGTTACGTACAGGTGTGAGAGCTAAACAATAAGGAAGGCTGAGTATCAAAAAACTGATGCTTTTGAACTGTGATTGGAGTCTTGGAGAAGACTCCTGAGAGTCCCTTTGACTGCAAGGAGATCCAACCAGTCAATTCTAAAGGAAATCAATCCTAAATATTCACTGGAAGGACTGATGCTGAAGCTGAAGCTCCAATACTTTGGCCACCCGATGTGAAGAACTGACTTGCTGGGAAAGACCCTGATGCTGGGCAAGATTGAAGGCAGGAGGAGAAGGGGATGACAGAGGATGAGATGGTTAGATGGCATCACTGACTCGATGGACATGAGTTTCAGCAAGCTCTGGGAGATGGTGAAAGACAAGGAAGCCTGGCGTGCTGCAGTCCATGGTGTCATGAAGAGCTGGACAAGACTGAGCAACTGAACAACTACTATCCTACATAAAATGTCCAGCTTTTGACAAAAATTGCAAAGCATACCAAAAGGCCATGTAAAGCATATTTGCAAGTGACAAGCAATCATAAGAAACCTACTTAGATAGGATACTAAAATTGGGAATTTAAATGCCTATGATCAAAATATTAAAGGCTTTAATGGGAAAAATGGACAACATATAAGATCACATGAAAAAATATTTGGGGGGGTTAAAAAGGGAGAGAGTTAGAAGAGGCTATGTTAGAAATTTAAAAAATAATAATACAGTAACAGATGAAGAATATCTTCAACAAGTTTATCAGTAAAATTGACACAAAGAAAGAATCAATGAACTTGGAGACAGGTCTAGAGAAACTACTCAAACTGAAACATAAAAAAAAAAAAAAAAAAAAAGATAGGGAAAAACAGAACAGAGCATTAAAGATGTGTAGAACACCAAACCACACTATTTAATATATGCAACACAGAAGGAGAAGAGAGGAAAGAAAAGAGCAGGAAAACATAATAACCAAGAATTTTCAAAACCAACTAAAGAGAGCTGGTGGTTGCACAACACTGTGAATACACCATATACCACTCAACTATATACTTTATGTTACATGAATTACAGAAATCTTCAAAGTCACAGATCTAAGAACATCAAGCTGGATTACAAACGCTACACACACAAACACACACATACACATACACACACACACACACACACACACCCTTGGGTAGATCATAGTCAAACTGATGAAAAACAAAAAGAAAATCTTGACAGCCGCAGGAGAGGAAAAAGACATTACATACAAAGGAACAACTATAAAAATAGCAATGGACTTCTCTCCAGAGACCAAGCAAACTAGAAGATAACAGCATGGCATCTTTAAAAAGGTAGAGGGTAAGGAAAAAAATTAAAACTTTCAGTCCAGAATTCCATACCCACTGAAAGAATCTTTCAAAGCTGGAGACAAAACAAAGACTTTCTCAGACTAAAAAAAACTTATGAGAATGTATTGCCAGCAAACCCACAATACAATAAAGGAAGTAGTTCAGGCAGAAGTATGATACCAGATAAAAACTTAAACCTACCTAAAGAAATAAAACAAATACAATTAAAATTTTATTATTTTTCTTTATATTTTATTGCTCTAAAAGATAATTATCTGAAGAAAAACAGTAGCAACATATTATGTGTTATAGCATATGCAAAACTAAAATATATGAGAAAGTGAAAGTTGCTTGTCACGTCCGACTCTTGTGATCCCTATGGACTATACAGTCCATGGAATTCTCCAGGCCAAACTACTGGAGTGGGTAGCCTTTCCCTCCTCCAGGGGATCTTCCCAATCCAGGGATCAAACCCAGGTCTTCTGCATTGCAGGCACACTTAACCAGCTGAGCCACAAGGGAAGCCCAAAACTATACGAGAACAACAGTAGCAAAAGAGACACTGATGTATAGAACAGTCTTATGGACTCTGTGGGAGAGGGAGAGGGTGGGAAGATTTGGGAGAATGACATTGTAACATGTAAAATATCATGTAAGAAACGAGTTGCCAGTCCAGGTTCGATCCACGATACTGGATGCTTGGGGCTAGTGCACTGGGATGATCCAGAGGGATGGTATGGGGAGGGAGGAGGGAGGAGGGTTCAGGATGGGGAACACATGTATACCTGTGGTGGATTCATTTTGATATTTGTCAAAACTAATACAATTATGTAAAGTTTAAAAATAAAATAAAATTTAAAAAATAAAAAAAAGAAAAAAAAAAAAAAAAGAAAAAAATAGGTGAGAAGAATTGGAAATACAGTGGTATAGGATCATCACACTACATATGAAGCAATATCTTATTATTTAAATATAGATTTTGGTGGCTTAAAGATTGTATTTTAAAACTTAGAACAACTACTAAAAAACAATTTCAGAAGAGAGATTACAATAAATCAACAGAAGAGAAAAAATTAGTGGGCAAAAGTTCAGTGAAAAACAAGATATTTGTATTGTCTCAATGTATCTCCTCACAAGATATTGACTAATTACAAAGGTGAAGAAACCTAGGAGACATCATCTTAACCAAGTGCCAAAATTAACACCATCAACAGTAAGACACATTAACATCATGTACCTCCTGTTGCACTGAGAAAGGCACAAAATTACATCTGTGGTATTCTTGCCAAGAATGTATAAACTCAGTCTATCATGAGAAACATCATACAGCTGTAAACTTAGCAATATATTGCATGATATCTGAAATGTCATGGTCTCCAAAAGTGTCATGGTCATAAAAAAAAAGATCACAAAAAAAAAATTAAATTAAAAAAAATGCATAAATAAATAAAAAAAAGAAAAAAAAGATCACAGACTAGAAAGGGCTAGAAAGACAAGAAATCTAAATGCATTGTGGAATTTAGATCTAATACTGAACCAAAAAAAGTACATTAAGAGAGTATCTAGTGATATTCAAATAAAGTCTGTTGTTCAGTTAACAGTATTATATCAACAGTATAATATTACCAAAATATAGTACTATACCAATTGTATTGTGTTTATGTAAGATGTTAACATTAGAAGTCTGATAAAGGGTATAAAGAACACTGCACTATTCTGCAACTCTTCCGTAAGTCCCTAGCATTTTCAGATGTTCTCATGCCCTACTCACGTTGTTATACATGCTCCAGAGTTATGGAAACTCATTCATAATGAAATTGTTTAGTTTCTAAGTCATGTCCCACTCTTTTGCAACTCCATGGACTGTGACCGCCAGGCTCCTCTGACCATGTGATTTCACAGGCAAGAATACTGGAATGGGTTGCCATTTCCTTTTCCAGGGGATCTTCCCAATTCAGGGATAGAACCTGTGACTAACAAACACACAGCATAGTCAGTCTTAGAATACCTTAATATCTGAGGAACTATGAAACTATGTTTATCACTGTTTACTATGGAGAGTGTTTAAGCTTGGCTATGATTTTTTTAAAAACATACAAGTCGTCTGTGTTTGAGAGAAATTTACCCACAAGAGAAAGAAGCATTAAATGAGGACCCCAAAAAATACAATTTAAAAATTACTAAAATATCAAGTTAAAACCTAAACCAAACAACAAAAGCCAAAATAGATTATTAAAAGAGAATGAAATTGTTGCGAGTAGATCTTAAGCATTCTCACCTCGAAAAAAAAAGGTTTAATAAGAAAAATAAGTATGAGGGAATGAAGAAAATGAGAACCACAGGATACATAGGAAAGAACTATAAATGTTTTTATGTGAACATTTTAAGCACGATTTTACTTAAAGACAGAAATACAACTAAACTTTTTAAGAAACTATACAGCCATTAAGTACCAATTTATTTAAAAATTGTCAGTATAAATACAAAGTTCTAAAGATAGGAATTTAAAATACCATATTACTTTTTCTTTCCAAGCACACACTGATTTATGTCAGCTAATCCTTGAAACCAGCAGAAAGAACAGCAAGTCATCACATTTACAGGTGTAACCACTAAACCACTTATTTTGCTGCAATGATATTTTGTTTAAACCACTTCCAGTAATAGAAATAAATTAAATATAATATCAAGGCAATAAGTTGAAAATATACCCATTTTTCAAATGAAGTTAACTTGTAAGTTAGCAAGCTTTGTAAAATATCAAGATCAAACTACATCTAAGTGAACTGAACAACTTTAAAAACAAAACCATGTACATTTTTATTTTCTTTTAAATGTTTAAGTCATAGCCTTTGGCTTAATTTCATAGCAGTAAGGGGACTCCTTACTACATGCTCTATTTGAAGAGTATCAGTTCAGTTCAGTTCAGTTGCTCAGTCGTGTCCGACTCTTTGCGACCCCATGAATCACAGCACGCCAGGCCTCCCTGTCCATCACCAACTCCCGGAGTTCACTCAGACTCACGTCCATCGAGTCGGTGATGCCATCCAGCCATCTCATCCTCTGTCGTCCCCTTCTCCTCCTGCCCCCAATCCCTCCCAGCATCAGAGTCTTTTCCAGTGAGTCAACTCGTTGCATGAGGTGGCCAAAGTACTGGAGTTTCAGCGTTAGCATCAGTCCTTCCAAAGAAATCCCAGAGCTGATCTCCTTCAGAATGAACTGGTTGGATCTCCTTGCAGTCCAAGGGACTCTCAGGAGTCTTCTCCAACTCCACAGTTCAAAAGCATCAATTCTTCGGCACTCAGCTTTCTTCTACACCTGTGCTCTAAATCATAGGTTAGATAAGTAATACTAGAAATCAATAAATATTAAGCCACATTTCCAAATTGCACTTAACAATGGGCATATCATTTCCTGCTGGGTGATTAACATATTGCATTCTCACCAAGTCTTAAACCCTCTGAACTTTTATCTATCATGGGTTTTATAAAACAGGAGATATCTGGCTTATGTAATAGAGTAGTTCTAGAACTAGATTACATTCAAAGGAAAAGTAACATATGAAGCAAAAGCCAATAAGAAATAAGCAGAAAGCTAAGTTGCAGTCTGGGGTAAAACATGGACCTCAAACAGTTTTGATTTAATAACGTGAACCATTAACTGTAAGTTTTGTAAACTGAGAATTTCATGTTTGTAAAAACTCAAGTTTTCCTTTGAAAGACAGAAAACAATTCTTTCATACCCACTTAATTATACATTAATTAGAAGTGATCTTTTATCACACTTAGTTTTCTCCTGAGAGGCAGAACTGTGAAAAACTTCAAATAGGTTTCATTAGAGCTTCCTTTACAGTAGAATGGTACAACCAGAAATAAATAGGAGAGAAAAAATTATTTTTGAGATGCCAAGAAAAAAACTTGCAAAGAAAAGGATTTATTTGTGAATAATATTTCTCAAAAAGCCACAATAGGTAGAAATCATCTAAATTTTATTCGTGAGATAATGAAATCAGTCCAATCTATACCTTATGTAACTGGGCCTCCCTCTTTCCTCAAATCTTATGTTTGCCAGATAAGGAAGACTGACAGCAATAAGAATCACAAGTCTGAATAGCAAAGACTTTTCCAATATCCAAATAATGGAAATGGAAAATAGACTTAAAAATAAGTATATTAACAATCAGATCAGATCGTCGCTCAGTTGTGTCCGACTCTTTGCGACCCCATGAATCGCAGCATGCCAGGCCTCCCTGTCCATCACCAATAATATCAGTCAAATATTTTAGTAAGCAACTACCATGTGCTAAAACAAAATTAATAAGAAACATAATTCCTTTCCTCCAGAATATTAGAACCTATTTGAAATCAGAGCATAAACATATTTAAATTACCATTATGTAACTATAGCAAAAGCTCTTTCATTTGACAACATGAAATAAGCTGTGAGTGACAGAAAGAAAAGTATAGTTCAGAAAAGATTAACACACTACAGAAAATCTAGTAACCTTAAAACTACAATATTAAAGCTATTAAAATTTTAAAGGGGAAACTCGAGTTCAAAACCACAGTTTTACCCCTTATTAGCTGAGTGAGCATGAACAATTTACTTAAAGCACTGGGCCTCAGTTTCTCATCTATAAAATAAAGATAATATCTACCTACCCCCCTTAAAGATAATATCTACTTGCTGGGAAGATTAAATGAAATAATGTACGTAAATCACTTGACATGATAGCTAGCACAAAGCCGACCCTCAATAAAAGAAGAGAAGGTAGAGGTGGGTGGATGATGGTCAAATCACAAAGTGAGAAACTGAAAACTTCTGTAGAATTTTAAAGGGCTTATAGTCCCATAAAACAAGGGAAACAAAGAAGGCTACAGCAAAGGAGGAGAAACTGATATGACGAGGTACTCCTTCACAGTAAAATCTCTTCTGTCACAGCAAAGATCTGTGCAAATATAAGCCAGTGTCTAATGGCCATTGATGAAGCCCAGCACTCAATGCTTGGCTGCTTCTGACGATGACAGAGACTCATTATGTCACTGGTTAGACTAGTTCATTCATAAAACTGCAGGTGTTCATAACACTGTATAAAGTAGCAAAGCAATGCACATTCGAGGAACTCTAAGCCACATCTTGAGTAACGCAGAAGAAGAAATTGTTCTATCGCATTTCAGGATAATTATTAAAACACATTTCTTCAAAAGTGAAAATTGGTGGAATGGAAATGTCTCAAAGCACCTCAATGAATCTCAAAATGAGACAGATTATGTGCATAATTTTCCTTGGGTTTGACTCTTTAGATTTACTGTCTTTACTATAAACTTCTATTAATACAAAATTATTTTTGAAGACTAGAAATTCAGTAATGATCCAAAATTGGACACGCTGATTTGTTTCACTTTTGCCGTAAGTTGGGACACGTAGTTAAAGATAAATACAAGCACTCTGAATAGAGCCTTTCTTCAACAAAGCAGCTATGTCAGCACAGGCAGCAAATTAGAGTAGAAACTGAGTGCAAAGTTCAAAAATTATTTCCAAAGAGCATGGAGTACTTAAAATGAAGTATGGCTAGGTTAATGTTTACTTGTACTTTATTTCACTTAGCATTAGTTTATTAAGTATACATCAAATAGCTTCCCCTGGATCTCCTAGAGCTCAGTGGAAATATTAATTTACTGAAGGAGTTTCATATGTACAGACCTTCCATGAAACAACTAGCACAGCATCTTGTCCATTATTTATGTCAAAAAGCTGTTAAAAGGATTAATCAAAATAAAACACACAAGTGTTTCAAACTTATAAAGTTCCACTAAAATATTTACTTGTACTATAATTCATAATTGACTGTTTTTATAGAATATTATTAGAAATTAAGACATAAATACTCTTCATAAGTATTTAATGTTTCAGAGATCTTGAGTATAAACTAGTCCAAATTCCTTAATTTTATATGACATTCAGAGAGAAGTAACTTGGCCTAGGCCACACTGAATAAAATTGTAACAAGAAGTTTGAAAGTCAGGGCCCTTGATTCAAGATGAATGCAATGGGTTTACCATGATAGTTAGCTGCCTCATATTTTGATTACTCAAAATAAGCACAAGCTGCACTGACTACTACTCTCCATTGGCCCAAAATCTTCTATACTGAAAACAGAATATGAGCAGTGGGTCAATAGTGGAGCCCAGATTTATAATTTATAATATATAGTGATCATGCAGCACGCTTCCATGTAAGAAGGCAATCCTTTGGTAAAAGATTCTAATTCATTGCTAATAATTCTTCTTTAGGTATTCAGCTTTCTGGATGTACATTGAAAATACTTTTCTGCAAAGAAGGAATCACTGCAATGACATTAATCTCAACTAAAAATGCAAGACAATGTGAAAAATCTAAGTCTGAGGTAGACAGAAATACGGGGAGTAATACTACAGGATTCACATCAAGTAGATCAGTATCTCAAGATGCTTACCAATATTATTAAAGTTGATGTTATTTTGTTTTAAGAATTTAGCATATATAAGCCAACTTGCAGTTGCCCCCCCAAATAAGCAGTCAATTGTAGGCCACTTAAAACATTGGGTTTGGAAGCACTGTTCTGTGGATAGCTATATAATGAAAATAATGTACAGGATCAGAGAAAGTGACTAATAATTAAAGTTGCTAGGACTGGGCTTTCATATAAAGTTCCTTTTTATTTGTATGTCTAAATCTATCAAATGGCAACAATATTTGCAATCATTACTTTTTCAGGAAGTTATACCCATTTCTGAGTATAATATGCATGTATAAAAGACCACCTGTTTTATCAATTTCTCAGTACACTTCAGACACCATATAGTGTTAACATGTTTTTAAGCTTCCATTGTATCGAGCATAAATCTGGGTAAACTGTAAGCATTCAGCACCAACAGAATGAGTTTTCTGTTACTGGACTTTTTAAATTTCATTACAATTCCAGACCATGATGCCTAACTTACATTCCTTTCCACATCTCTAGTAAAATATGCACAAAAACACTGGAGATGTCTTACCGATACATTTAGCAAATCTGAAATTCAAACATGTCCTTAGTTAAAAACTTAAACTATGCAAACTCTTCCACAAGGCCCATAAAATACAAAGCAGTGATAATCATAATTTAAAAACACAAAATATAATGCACAGACAAAATATATAAAACACCACATAAAAAGTTTCATCATCCTAAAGAAAGTTTGAACTAGTAATGGATTATTCAAAATACTTGCTTTGTTTTTTAAAAACCACAATGTAAAGTAAGTTCTACATAAAAACAAAGTAAATGAGAACTTACGAGTAAGATAGTTACACAGCATAGCAATCGTTTACTGTGAATACAAGTGGATTATGTGCAAAGAACAGCCAGCTAAGACAAATATTTCAAAAAAAAAAGCCAGTTTAAAACTGTGAAAGATAGCCCAACAAAGGATGTTTGGGCACAACAAAGAATGAGATTGCATTTCTGCAGAAAGATAGCATCAGTGTTTTTAGCCCAAATGCTATTTTAATATTTTTCCAAATTTTAACTCACAGATGGAGAATACCTGTACCATTCAATTATTTAACTACCTGGGAAAATTCTCCTCTTACAATATTCTAGATTATTGGGTTGAGAAAAAATCCAGATTCAGTAAGAATTTAACCTTCAAAACTAATGAAACAGACCAATATGAAGCAGACAAGGAAAGAACTTATAGCCATTCCCCCAAAATGGAAATTCTTACCTCAAAGACCTGGAGTCCATTAGTCCCAATATACAACCTCCCTTTACTCCAGTACCATGCATGCGTGGCTTGGTGAGATTTTTAACCTTAACCAGTAATTTGCATCAGCCTCTCTAAGAGATACTCTAAAAATATACATACTAAATAAAGCAATGTTCTTGCTATTGCAAAAGAAGTTTCAAGACAAGAAACCTGGTGATATTATTTCAAATAAGCTACTGTCCTTTCCCCCTTCCACCACATAGAAACCAGGAATATGTCACCTCTATCATGCTTTGTTAACAGAATCACAGTGGTGAAAGCATGGTTTTGAAGTCAGGCCGTAAGAATATTTATAAACTTTGACAAGTGCTAAAACATGAAAAAATAAGATAATGAAACAGGCAATCCTAAAAATGTATGTAAGTCAGTAGAAATTTAAATTAGCACAACCAATCTGGAAGGTAGTATAACTATAATTATCCAAAAGCCTAAAAATATGTACATAATTTGACCCAGAAATTCAAATTATTAATTGAATTTATTCACTGTCTTCCAGGAAAACAGTAGGTTAAATACACAAGGATGAATGTAAAAGAATATCCTATAACATATATAATTCCAAAATATCACAGAAATTCTATCTAACAGCATAAGACTGATTGGTCAAATTACTCTGCTATAACCATACCATAAAGCACCAGCCAAACATTAAACATTAGAGAGAATGATGAATGGTCACATTTACTCAAACAGAAAGACATTCATGATAGCCCATTCAGTGAAAAACTCAGACTACAAAACAGCAGAAGTAGAAAACTCTAATTTGCATTAAAAAAAAAAATTTAAATCATAAAATTAAAATAAAACATTCTAGAATAACATACACAAAAAAGTTAAACAATAACTATCTCTAAATGATGGAATTAAATGTGATTATTAATTTATCCTTTATAAATTAATAGTGGTAAATCTACACAAAACACATAGATAATTAAGTTGATTATATAAATCTATGTATGGACTTGAACATACCTACGTATCTAATCTCACCTCTATTATTACTTTCAGTTTTGACTTTTGAAAATTAACATTTCTTCAAAATTCTAATTTAGACTTCTTTAGGATTTCAAAGGCATTGAGAGATATGTGTCATCCCAACACGACCAACACTGTTCCTATACTACTGTACAATTTATTTTTAGTTTGCTTTGCAATTATAAATAAAATACAATTTTGTCAATGTGCAGTGCTACGCTGGGCCTTGCCTTCTGAGTTACTGCCCAACCCCTCTCCAAAAAAAAAAACAAAAAACTAAACCATTTCTATAATAAACTGCCTGAAGTTCATAAGGAAAGCCACAGCACAATGCCACTTCTTTAATAGCTTTAGAAAAAAGTAATCATCAGTGAGGCCCCCTACCTCCACCCCAAGTGGAGAAACATCAAGTAGACTTATTCAGACATTCAACAAGTCTGACTTCCCTCTCCTTCCAAACATCTCTACCACAATACTACAGGGGAAAATGAAGCTTAATATACAGTAAGAGAAGTTTAAAGATAATTGAAATTACCTAAGATTTCATAATAATTTAGCAGTTTAATACTGAACTAAATATGAACTTCATATTAAATATATGACATTCAGATTGTCCTCATTCAGATTACAATTATAGATGGACCATGTATGATATGCTAAACCACCTGTAAGTAATGCTAAAGACATTCCAGAATTGATAAAATTTCATTGTCAAGATAGAGTTAGTTGCTCAGTTGTATTCAACTCTTTCCAACTCTATGGACTACAGCGCACCAGGCTCCTCTGTCCAAGGAATTCTCCAGGCAAGAATATTGGAGTGGGTTGCCACTTCCTACTCCAGGGGATCTTCCTGACCCAGGAATCGAACCCCCGTTTCCTGCATTGCAGGCAGATTCTTTGCCATCCTAGCCACCAGAGAAGCCCAGATAAAGAAAAAAGCACTTGAAGTAAGTCAGACAGTGAAAGACAAATACTGCATGATTTCACTGATATGTGTAATCTACAAAGAAAACCAAATCATAAAAACAGAATAAAGTGACAGTTGCTAGGTGTGGGTGGAGAATGGGTAAAGGTGGTCAAAAGGTTATAAACTTCCAGTTTTAACACGAATAAGTTCTGGGGGTCCACTGTACAGCATGGTAACTATAGTTAGCAATACTGTATTATATAGTTGAAAGTTGCTAAAAGAGCAATGTGTTAACTAACCTTACTATAGTAACCAGTTTGCAATATATATGTACATCAAATCATCACACTGTACACTTTATACCTACACAATGTTGTTTCACAAGTATATCTCAATAAAGCTGTAAAAAAGAAAAAGCACTTACCACTAAGTCCCAATTATTTTGTTCAAGCAGTGTAATAGCTTCATCAATGTTTTCAATGCCAGTACATGCCTGAAAACAAAGTAAGAATTTTAGATAGAATTTTGGGAATGAAGGTTAATTAGCATTGAAAGAAACAAACAGCATAATGTGCAATTTAAGTTTGAACAGGTATGTGAACAAAGCCAAGACATTAAATGCCTAACACTTCTAAGCATTTTACACAGATGGTCTGAAAATTGTTCATTACAATATAACTTAACATTACACTGAAGTAAAAGACAATAAAGTAATAAAGTATGTTTAAATGCTGATTGGAGCCCAGGATGATCACTACATCTCTACAGCCCCAGGACAACTTCTATTAAACAGCTTCTGATGAACAATCATGTGTTAAAAAAATGAACTTTGATCCATACTTCGCACTTTATTCAAAAATTAACTCAAAATAATAACAGACAAAATATTAGCAGCCACTGCCACTGCAGAACCACAATGCTGAAAGGAAAGCAGCAGCAGCAGCAGCCCTCACTGCCAGAGCAGGAGGAGCCTGGAGAGGGCTGAAAGTCCCATCAGACTACCTCACCTTCGAGGCCCTCCTGTCATGGCAATGAAAACCCTGGTGACTCCAAGTCAGCTCTTCACGATGATTCCACCATTGCTCAGTCTCCCATCTCCTCCCTGGGGCAGGGAAAAGGGTTAAGCCTCAGATCTGGCTCATGTGGTCACAGCTGGTAGGGGGCCAATGATGAACTGCCTTTTCCTGGACCAGGCCACAGGGATCCCTCCAGGCAAGCTTTTACAAAAAGCGGAGAAATCCTCCAAGTCTCACGAGCTGGTCTCTTACTTAGAATACCTGCCTATCCAAGGATGGACCCCAGGTTATGAAAGACATGACTCAACTGCCCTGTCTGCTGACGCTTTGCCAAAAAGGTCCACTGTTCATATGGGGACTGAACTCTTTGTCTTCTACCACCCAGGCATCAATGGACTTCCTCTGTGAGACTGTGCCTTCCCACAGCCCTCTGTAACCTACCAGCCATATACTTCCCTGTGGTCCTGTGATAGCTAGTGTGGGGCTGTTCCAACAACCAATCAGTGACACCCACTCCCAATGGCCACCTCCCCCATTTGGGGTCCAAAGTTGTGTTTCATCACTGGTGTGCAGTGTACATACTTCTGATCGAGCCTCCAGAGACTCGTTTTCAGGACCCCATCTTTGCTCTGTTCAACTGCCTCCTGGATCCTCCTCCCCCTAGCCAATGACTGCTGAACAGGAAACTTCTTTGGTGCTGTTTCTTATTCATCTGTCCACCCAGCCTCCAGGGTTGCCCTTAATTCCTGAGAGGCGTAGAGCAGTTCTCTTCTTCTAGCTGCTTGTTTTTTAAGTTCTTTATATGTCACAACCCCTACACCCAATAGTATCAGCTGCTCTGTGAAACCGACCAGGTGGTCCAATCCCAGGTCAAGCTTGAATGACTGGTAGTCATACTCCCTGAAAGGCTATACCTCCTGTTTTTAAGTTTCACTGCTTCTGCACGAATAGCATGATCCCCACTACTAAGGTCTCTGGTCAGTATACTTTGTGAAACTGTGCGTCCCCTCATAGCCTTTCTTGGTGTTCACATAATCTTTGTCACTTTCAACAGTATAGTACTCTTTTCTCCCCAACTGAGTGAGGCCACTGTACTGTCTAGACTTTCCCCACCTCCCAACATGGAAAAATTATGAAACTTTACCCAAGACTGCCTTTCTGGTCCTCCCCATTTTTCCAGTGCCAATTTCTTTGGGTCTGACATAGGCCCAAGAGATGTCCTCTAAGTATCAGATGGGCCTACCCTGTGTCCTCTTTGACTTCCCTGGTGGCTCAGACAGTAAAGTGCCTGCCTACAATGCGGGAGATGCTTTACCATCTGAGCCATCAGGGAAGTCGAAGAGGACACAGGGTAGGCCCATTTGATACCCAGGTTAGAATCCCTGGGTCGGGAAGATCTCCTGGAGAAGGAAATGGCAACCTACTCCAGTATTCTTGCCTGGAAAATCCCATGGACGGAAAAACCTGGTAGGCTACAGTCTACGAGGTTGCGAAGAGTCGGACACGACTAAGTGACTTCACTTTCAATCACTCTTTCTTTTATGTCCTCTTCAGCCCATTTTACTTAAGATTACATATCTGTGAGGTGACCCGCCCTTTTGCTTGAATTCTGTGAATCTCCCCCTGGCCCATCTTTGGGTAGAACCTAGACAGTACTATTGGCACCCCACTCCAGCATTCTTGCCTGGAAAATCCCCATGGGCGGAGGAGCCTGGAAGGCTGCCTGGAAGGCTGCGACCCATGGGGTCGCTGAGGGTCGGATACGACTGGGCAACTTCACTTTCACGCATTGGAGAAGGAAATGGCAACCCACTCCAATGTTCTTGCCTGGAGAATCCCAGGGACAGGGGAGCCTGGTGGGCTGCCATCTGTGGGGTCACACAGAGTCGGACACAACGGAAGTGACTTAGCCGCAGACAGTACTGTTGCCCACTCCCAACCTTCTTTCCCTACATCCATGGCATTCGCTGATGTCCATGCAAATGGCAGTGAACAGATTTAGTTTTGAACTGGCCCTAAGGAAAGAGGTCGGAGTTGTATGGGCAAAAGGGAAGAATAAGAGCCACTGGAGAACTGAGAATGAATTATTTTAACTTTTTTTATATTAGTAACAAATACAGTGGAAAATAAACAAATACATACATATCTAAATAAATAAATAAATAACAGACATAAAGTAAAACCCCAAACTACAAAGCCTCTAAATTTGTGCTGTTGGATACTACACACATATGGCTGGTGAGCCCTTGAAATGTAGTTCAACTGAGTTAAGATGTGTTAAATACATACCAGTGAAGGACTTAATACAAAGATTAAAATGGGAAGTATCTCATTAATAATTTTTCTAAATGAACAAATGTTGAAATAATCATTTAAAGTATATTGGCTTAAAGGCTTCCCTGGTGGCTCTGTGGTAAAGAGTCCACCTGCCAATACAGAAGACAGGGTTAGATCCCTGGTTGGAGAATATTCCACATGCTGCAGAGTAGCTAAGCCCACACAACACAACTATTGAATCTGTGCTCTAGAGCCTAGGAACTGCAACTACTGAAGCCCATGCGCCCTAGAGCCTGTGCCCCACAACAGAAGCCACTGCAATGAGATGCTCACGCACCTCAATGAGAGAGTAGCTTCTGCTCCCCATAACTAGAGAAAAGCCCACACAACAAAAAAGACCCAGCACAGCCTAAATAAATAAACGAAATTATAAAAAATTATAAAAAATAATTGGCTTGAATAAAACACATTTAAATTTATTTTACCTGTTTCTTTTATTTTTTCTGTTTCTTAATGTGGACACTAAAGAAATTTATTACATATATGATTCATTCTATTTCTAATGCTATTCTAGAAGAAAACATAGAAGGAAATCTTTGTGACATTTAGATACAAATGCAAAAGTACAATCAAAAAAACTGATAAAATGGACTTTATTAAGAACTACCACTCACGAAGACCAAAACAGACATGTCTCCAAAGAAGAAACAGAGACGGCCAAGAGGAACATGAGATGTCAAATATCACTAATTATCAGAGAAATGCAAATCAAAGTGACGATGAGATATCACGTCACACCAGCCAGAAAGGCTATCATCAAAAAATTCACAAACAATAAAGGCTGGAGAGGGTGTGGAGAGAAGGCAACCCTCTTATACTGTTGGTGGGAATGTAAACTGGTACAGCCACTATGGAGAACAGTATGGAGGTTGCTTAAAAACTAAAAACAGAGCTATCATATGACCCCGCAATCCATTCCTGGGCATATATCCAGAGAAAAACATGATCCGAAAAGATACATACACCCCAATGTTCATTGCAGCACTGATTACAATAGCCAAGATGTAGAAGGAACCTAAATGTCCACTAATAGGGGAATGGCTAAAAAAGATGTGGTACATATATATAATTCTTACTCAGCCATTAAAAAGAATGAAACAATGTCATTTGCAGCAACATGGATGGACCTAGAGATTGTCATACTGAATGAAATAAGTCAGACAGAGGACAAATATCATCTGACATCCTTTACATGTGGAACCTAAAAAGAAATGATACAAATAAACTTACAAAACAGAAAGAGACTCACAGACTTAATGAGAACAAACTTATAGTTGTCAGGGGGAAGGATGAGGGAAGGAATAGTTACAGAGTGTGGGATCAATAGATACACACTGCTATATTTAAAATGAATAACCAACAAAAACCTACTGTATAATACAGGGAACTTTGCTCAAAGTTATGTGGCAACCTGGATGGGAGGGGAATTTGGAAGAGAATGCTGACTACAAACATCAAGAGGGAATTCTGGAGGGTAAAGGAACAGCTTAAATCCTAAATAACATAAAAAAGCAAAACAAGTAAGACATTTAAAAATGGAATCTTCATTTTAAGCTACATGAAGAGATAGGAATAATCCAAAGGATCCAAATACTAATAAAAGCTACTAAAAACAAGACTGGGAGTGGACTTTGGCTCAGATCATGAACTTTTTATTGTCAAATTCATACTTAAATTGAAGAAAGTAGGGAAAATCACTAGATCACTCAGGTATGACCTAAATCAAATCCCTTATGATCATACAGTGGAAGTGAGAAATAGATTTAAGGGACTAGATCTGATAGACAGAGTGCCTGATGAACCATGGGGAGGTTCATGACATTGTACAGAAGACAGAAATCAAGACCATCCCCAGGGAAAAGAAATGCAAAAAAGCAAAATGGCTGTCTGAGGAGGCCTTACAAATAGCTATGAAAAGAAGAGAAGTGAGAGGCAAAGGAGAAAAGGAAAGATATACCCATTTGACTGCAGAGTTCCAAAGAATAGCAAGGAGAGATAAGAAAGCCTTCCTCAGCGATCAATGCAACGAAATAGAGGAAAACAACAAAATGGGAAAGACTACAGATCTCTTCAAGAAAATTAGAGATACCAAGAGAACATTTCATGAAAAGATGGGCTCGATAAAGGACAGAAATGGTATGGACCTAACAGAAGTAGAAGATATTAAGAAGAGGTGGCAAGAATACACAGAAGAACTGTACAAAAAAGACCCAGATAATCACAATGGTGTGATCACTCACCTAGAGCCCGACATCCTGGAATGTGAAGTTAGGTGGGTCTTAGGAAGCACCACTACGAACAAAGCTAGTGGACGTGATGGAATTCCAGTTGAGCTAATTCAATTCCTAAAAGATGATGCTGTGAAAGCGCTGCACTCAATATGCCAGCAAATTTGGAAAACTCAGCAGTGGCCACAGGACTGGAAAAGGTCAGTTTTCATTCTAATCCCAAAGAAAGGCAATGCCAAAGAATGCTCAAACTACAGCACAATTGCACTCATCTCACATGCTAGTAAAGTAATGCTCTAAATTCTCCAAGCCAGGCTTCAGCAGTATGTGAACCATAAACTTCCAGATGTTCAAGCTGGTTTTAGAAAAGGCAGAGGAACCAGAGATCAAATTGCCAACATCTGCTGGATCATGGAAAAAGCAAGAGAGTTCCAGAAAAACATCTATTACTGCTTTATTGACTATGCCAAAGCCTCTGACTGTGTGGATCACCACAAACTGTGGAAAATTCTGAAAGAGATGGGAATACCAGACCACCTGACCTACCTCTTGAGAAATCTGTATGCAGGTCAGGAAGTAACAGTTAGAACTGGACATGGAACAACAGACCGGTTCCAAATAGGAAAAGGAGTAAGTCAAGACTGTATATTGTCACCATGCTTATTTAACTTATATGCAAAGTACATCATGAGAAACGCTGGACAGGATGAAGCACAAGCTGGAATCAAGGTTGCCAGGAGAAATATCAATAACCTCAGATATGCAGGTGACACCACCCTTATGGCAGAAAGTGAAGAGGAACTAAAAAGCCTCTTGATGAAAGTGAAAGAAGAGAACAAAAAAGTTGGCTTAAAGCTCAACATTCAGAAAACATCATGGCATCCAGTCTCATCACGTCATGGGAAATAGATGGGGAAACAGTGAAAACAGTGGCAGACTTTATTTTTCTGGGCTCCAAAATCACTGCAGACGGTGACTGCAGTCATGAAATTAAAAGACGCATACTCCCTGGAAGAAAAGTTATGACCAACCTAGACAGCATATTAAAAAGCAGAGACATTACTTTGTCAACAAGGGTCCGTCTAGTCAAGGCTTGGTTTTTCCAGTGGTCATGTATGGATGTGAGAATTAGACTTTAAAGAAAGGTGAGTGCCAAAGAATGGATGCTTTTGAACTGTGGTGTTGGAGAAGACTCTTGAGAGTCCCTTGGACTGCAAGGAGATCCAACGAGTCCATCCTAAAGATCAGTCCTGGGTGTTCATTGGAAGGACTGATGCTGAAGCTGAAACTTCAATACTTTGGCCACCTGATGCAAAGAACTGACTCATTTGAAAAGACCCTGATGCTGAGAAAGATTGAAGGTGGGAAGAGAAGGGGACCACAGAGGATGAGATGGCTGGAGGGCATCACCAACTCAATGAACAAGAGTTTGAGTAAACTCCGGGAGTTGATGATGGACAGGGAGGCCTGGCATACTGCAGTCCATGAGGTCGCAAAGAGTTGGACACAACTGAGCGACTGAACCAAACTGAAAAACAGTTAAGACAGGGCAGAAGTTACATAGCAGGAAGTAGAAAGAAAAACTACAGGAGTAGAGAGCAAGTCTAACCACAGAAATTACCAGAAAGCACAAGCAAAAATACACCTCTTCAATGACAACACTATTTTTCTTCAAAAAGAAAAAGAAAAAATTTTGAGGAGGTAGTTCTAAGAACCCATCCATCCACAGAAACTTACATCAATTGAGCAAAAACTGTCAGAGACAAATTTGCCAAAACTCTGGAAAGTGGTGAAAGCTTTATGTCAACCAAACAAATACTGAAACAAAATAAAGGTGACTTAAAAACAGTATAAAAACCTTAAGGCATTTTTATTTTCCCCTTCTTCATTCTTGGGTCAATAACAATCTTGAATGCCCTAGCCCACATTCCAATGGTTGGACCCTTGACCCTAGTTCTACAGGGAGCAGAGTATACTTTGTTTTCAAAGAATTTGTTTGTCTATTGTGACCTGTATGGGGCTACCTCAAGGACTGATTGAGGGCACTCTCCTTTGATCAATCTGGATCTCTTTAGACAGAAAAGTAGCTATCAAGGGGCAATTCTTTGAAAAAGAATTTAAGGAAAATGAAAAATCCACTACCAGAACTTCCCTGGTGGTCCAGGGGCTAAGACTCTGTGCTCCCAATATAAGGATCCATGGTTCAATCTCTGGGCAGGGAACCAGATCCCTTATGCCACAACTAAGAGTTTATATGGTGCAACTAAAGATCCCACGTGCCACAACTAAGACCCAGCAGAGTCAAATAAGTAAATAAAAATAAATATTTAAAAAGAAAAAAAATTAAAATCCGCTGCCTTTTGGGACAAAATATTACAGTTAAGTGAAATAAGACATGTCTAAAATCTGGAGAAAAAGCTGCAAAGTGAATTTCTTTGGGAAATTAGGGCACTGAAAAACATGTGGGGAATTTAGAAGGACATGCACATGTCCAAGGTAAGACACCTACTCACAGAAAACAACTGGCTCATCTCTAGGCATAGCATGAACAGGAAATAAAGGCTAACATGGAGTTTCATACAGCCCAGCTGAGTGTTAGAATGTCTCAACACAGAGTCAGCCTGCAAAGACTAGGAAAGAATTTCCTTTCTTCCTTTTCTCTTTCCTCTTATTTTCTTTGTTATTCAAGGTGTTCAGGAAATCTCTCTCATAACACTAGCAGATCACAGCTAAAGAAAAAGAGATTTCAGATACTGTTACACATATAATGTTTATGTCCTCCCAACCCCTTTCAAACTTATATGCTAAAGTCCTAAGGGCTAGTGTGATGATGCATGGGGATGAGCCTTTGGAAGGTAATTAGGTTTTGTTGTTCTTCAGTCGCTCAGTCGTGTCCAACTCTTTGAGACCACACGGACCGCCGCACGCCAGACTTCCCTGTCCTTCACCATCTTCTGAAGCTTGCTCAAACTCATGTCCATTGAGTAGGTGATGCCAACCATCTCGTCTTCTGTCGTCCCCTTCTCCTCCTGCCTTCAATCTTTCCCAGCATCAGGGTCTTTTCTATACAATCGGCTCTTCCCATCCAGGTGGCCGAAGTATTAGAACTTCAGCTTGAGCATCAGGCCTTCCAAAGAATACTCAGGACTGATTTCCTTTAGAATTAACTGGTTTGATCTCTCTGCAAGTTTCTCTCAAGAGTCTTTCCCAAAAGCACAGTAAGAAGGCATCAATTCTTTAGCACTCAGCCTACTTTATGGTCCCAACTCTCACATCCATAGCTTTGATAAAAAGGACCTTCATTGGTAAAGTAATGTCTCTGCTTTTTAATATGCAACCTAGGTTGGTTATAGTTTTTCTTCCAGGGAGCAAGCGCCTTTTAATTTCATGGCCACAATCACCATCTGCAGTGATTTTGGAGCCCAAGAAATAAGTCTCTCAATGTTACCATTGTTTCCCCATCTATTTTCCATGAAGTGATGAGATCAGATGCCATGATACTAGTTTTTTGAATGCTGAGTTTCAAGCCAGCTTTCTCACTCTCCTCTTTCACACTCATCAAGAGGTTCTTTAGTTCCTCTTCACTTTCTGCCATAAGGGTGGTGTCATCTGCATATCTGAGGTTATTGCTGTGTCTCCTGGCAATCTTGATTTCAGTTTGTGCTTCTTCCAACCCAGCATTTTGCATGATGTACTCTGCAACCAAGTTAAATAAGCAGGGTAACAATATACAGCCTCGACGTACTCCTTTGACAATTCTGAACCAGTCCATTGTTCCATGTCTAGTTCTAACTGTTGCTTCTTGACCTGCATACAGGTTTCTCAGGAGGCAGGTAAGGTGGTCTGGTATTCCCATCTCTTCAAGAATATTTCAGTTTGTTGTAATCCACATAGTCTAAGGCTTTAGCATACTCAATGAAGCAGATTTTTTACGGAATTCTCTTGCTTTTTCTATGATCCATTGGATGTTGGCAATTTGATCTCTGGTTCCTCCACCTTTTCTAAATCCAGCTTGAACATCTGGAAGTTCTCCATTCATGTACTGTTGAAGCCTAGTTTGCAGAATTTTGAGCATTACTTTGCTATTATGTGAGATGAATGTAATTGTGCAATAGTTTGAACATTCTTTTTCATTGCCTTTCTTTGGGAATGGAATGAAAACTGACCTTTTCCAGTCCTGTGGCCACTGTTCAGTTTTCCAAATTTGCTGGCATATTGATTGCAACATTTGAACAGCATCATCTTTTAGGATTTGAAATAGCTCAGCTGGAATTCCATCACCTCCACTAGCTTTGTTCATAGTGATGCTTCCTAAGGCCCATGTGACTTCGCACACCAGGATGTCTGGCTCCAGGTGAGTGATCACACCATCATGTTAGGTCATAAAGGTGGAGCCCTCATGATAGGATTAGTGCCCCTTAGACAAAGAGGGCTTGCTCTAGTTCCCTCATCTGTCTCTCAAGGCCATGCAAGAAGAAAGTGAGAAGGTGGTCATCTGCAAGGCAGAAGAGAGTTGCTGCTGCTGCTGCTAAGTTGCTTCAGTCGTGTCCAACTTTGTGAGACCCCATAGACAGCAGCCCACCAGGCTCCGCCATCCCTGGGATTCTCCAGGCAAGAACACTGGAGTGGGTTGCCATTTCCTTCTCCAATGCATGAAAGTGAAAAGTGAAAGTGAAGTCGCTCAGTCGTGTCCAACTCTTCATGACCCAATGGATTGTAGCCTACCAGCCTCCTCCGTCAATGGGATTTTCCAGGCAAGAGTACTGGAGTGGGGTGCCATGAAGAGAGTTATCAGAATTCAATTGTGCCGGGACCATGATCTCAGAGTTCTAGCCTTCACAACTGTGCAAAAATAAATTTCTGTTATTCGGTATTTTGTTACAGTAGCCTTAGCAGATTAAGACAGAAACCACTCATAACCAAATAAATTACAAAAATAGTTTACAAAAAGTCACTAAACAAACAGAAAACTACAACCCACAGAAAGCAACAAAAACAAGCCATGAGTAATGGGGAAGAATCTTATTTCCCAAGTTATCAAGCTACGATATTTTAAATACCACTTATCAAAAAAAATTATGACACATGCAGGTAAACAAAAAGGATGGTCCATTCAAAGCAGAAGTGAAGTGAAGTGAAGTCACTCAGTCGTGTCCGACTCTTTGTGACCCCATGGGCTGTAGCCTACCGGGCTCCTCCATCCATGGGATTTTCCAGGCAAGAATTCAAAGGAGAAATAAATAGAAACTATCTATGAGGAAAGAACAGAAATCCGACTTACTAGAGAAAGACTTTTAATCACTGTCTTAAATATGCTCAAAAAACTCAATAAAAAACATTAAAAAAGAACTAATGAAAATCAGAAGGATGACATGTGAACAAATGGAGACTATCAATAAAGAGATAAAGATTATTTCACAAAACAACAACAAAGAAATCTAGAACTCAACAGTACGCTATAGGATTTTAACAGCAACTTTAGGCAGGCACAAGAAAGATCAGAGAACTTGAGGACTAGCCAGCTAAACTTATTCAGTCTCAGAAACACAAAGAAAAATGAACAGAGCCTAAGAGATATTATGGGACCCCAATAAGTGTACCAGTACATGCAGAACAGGGAGTCTCAGAAGGAAAAGAAAGAAGAGAAAAATATTTGATGAAATAATAGCTGAAAACATCCTAGAAAACTTCCTAAATTTGACCAAATATAGGAAACCACATATTTATGAAGTTCAACATGCTCCAAGAAGGATAAATGAAAGACACCCACAGCAAAACACATTATGATTAAGCTGTGCATGCTTAGTCACTCAGTCATATCCAACTCTTTGTGACTCTATGGACTGTAGCCTGCCAGGCTCCTCTGTCCATGGGCTTTTCCCAGCAAGAATACTGGAGTGGGTTGCCACTTCCTCCTCCAGGGGATCCTCCTGACCCAGGGATCAAACCCATGCCCTCCCACATCTTCTGCACTGCTGGTGGATTCTTTACCATTGAGCCACCAGGAAAGCCCATGATTAAGCTATCAAAAGCCAAAAGAACCTTGAAAATAACAAGAGAAAAGTATTTCATGTATAAGGAATCCTCAATAAGATTAGAAGCTAATTTCTCATCAGAAAATATAAAGATTAGGAGGCAGTGTGATACATATTTAAAGTGAAAAACAAAAACTGTGAACCAAAGGGAAAAAACTGTCGTTCAAAACTGAGGCAGTAATATTTTCCTAGCTAAACAAAAGCTGAAGGAGACTGTCACTACTAGATCTATGCTTCAAGAAACGCTAAGTGGGAAATGAAAAGACACTAGACAGTCACTGGAAGCTATACAAAGAAATAAAAACACAGGTAAACAGGTAAATATTAAAGCCAGTATTATTGTGCTTTTGATTTGTAACTCCTCTTTTTTCTGTATGATTTAACAAAAAATGCACAAAACAATAACTATAAATTGATGTTAATGGGCACGTAATATATAAAGGCACAACATGTGATTACAGCATAAAGGAAGAGAGATAGAAGTATAGCTGTATACTGCTGAAGCTGGTGTTAATTCAAAACAGAAAAACTTCAAAATATACCAAAAAGGAAATTAGAAAAGAATCAAATCAGTACAATATAAAAAAGTCAAACACGAAAGGCAGTAATGAAGGTACAGGGCAGGGAGTGGGGACAGATAACACATTAAAAAAACAGCAAAATGGCACAATTAAATGTTTCTTTATCAGTTATTATTTTAAGTATAAAAGGATTAAACACACCAATTAAAAAGCAAAGATTAGCAGAAGGAATAAAAAGACATGACTCAACTAAAGGTGATCTACAAGAGACTAAGATTCAAAGACAAAACTAAGTGGAAAGTAAAAGGACGGAAAGGTATGCAAAAGACAGCTTGGGTGGCTGTACCAATATGAGATAAAATGGACTTTAAATTTTTAAAAAATTATAGGATAGTTAAAAAGGTATTATATATTGATAAAAGGGACAACCCTCAGAAGATATAAAAACAATAAACATATAGATAATAATAACAGAGCCTCCAAAGTGTACTAAGAAAAAATTGACAGAATTGAAGGGAGAAACAGTTATACAATAATAGTCGGAGATGTTAATACCCTACCATCACTGTGGTACAGAACAACTAGAAAGAAGACCAATAATGAAATAAAAACCTTGAAAAATATTATAAGCCAACTAGATATAACAGACATTTGCAGAATACTCCACTCCCAAACAACAGAAATATGTATTTTTCTTTAGAGCATACAGAATATTCTCTAGGATAACACATTATACATAGCCACAAAACAAGTTTCAATAAATTTTCAAACACTAAAGTCATATAAAAGATTGTTTCACTACTAAAAATGAATGTACAGCTATAAACATCTTCATTTTAAAAAACAAAAGATCTCAAGCCAATAATCTAATTTTATACCTTAAGGAACAGAAAAAGAACTAACTAAACCCAAAGGCAGCAAAAGGAAGAAAACAATAAAATCAGAATAAAATTAATAAAAAATAGATAAAATTAACAACACCAAAAGTTGTTTCTTCACAAAGACTAACAAAATTGACAAACTTCTAGCTAGACGAAGAATAAGAGAAAGAAGACTCAAATTACTAAAGTCAGAAGTGAAAGTAGGGATATCACTACTGACCTTATGCAAATAAAAATATAAAAATAATGTTATGAACAATATATGAAAATGTATTAGGTATCCCAGATGAAATGGAAAAATCCCTAAAAAACAAACTACCAAAACTGACTCAAGAAAAAAATAGAAAATCCAAATTGACTTACAAGCAAAAAGATTGTATCAGCAATCAAAAGGGTAATCAAAAGGCTTCCAACAAAGAAAAGACAAGAATGAGATGGCCTCACCGTTAAATTCTACCAATCATTAAGAGAATTAATACAAATCCTTCTGTAACATTTCCAAAAAACTGAAGAGGAAACACTTCATAAGTCAGTCTATGAGGTCACTATGACCCTAATAACAAAGTCAGACAAACAGAGCACAAGGAAAGAAAACTAGAGACCTATATACGTTACAGATAAAGGTGAAAAAAACCCTCAGCATAATACTAGCAATATGGAATAAACTACATATTAGGAGTATAAGGCATGATCAAGTGGAATATTACAGGATTGCAAGGGGGTTCAACAAAGAGGAATCATTATACCACATTCTTAAGCTGAAGGAAAAACAAAACAAAATAACATGATCCATTTAAATGACGCAGAAAAAGAATCTGAAAAGCCAACAACCTTTCATGGTAAAAATAGACTATGAATAAAAAGGAACTTCTTTAACATGATAAAAGACACTTATGAAAAACCCAGAACTAAATCATACTCAATTATGAAAGACTAAAAGCTTTTATTTACCCTAAGATCAAGAACAAGATAGGATGCCCACTTTTGCCACTTCTATGCAACATTATATAGAAAATTCTAGCAGATCAATTAGGCAAGAAAAAGAAATGAAAAACATCAAAACTGGAATAGAAGCAAACTATCCATATTCCCAGATCACAAGATCATATACAAAATCCTAAGGAATTCACACACACACACACATACATACCTCCAACAACCATTAGAGCTAATAAATTCAGCAAAGTTAAAGGATAAAAGATCAATGCACCAAACTAGGTTATATTTGCTACATACACTAGCAAAGAACAATCTGAAAAGGCTCTTAGAAAAATAATTCTCTTTATGATGTGGTCTAAAAGAATAAAATATCTAGGAATAAATTTAACCAAGGAAGTGAAAGATTGGTACAGTGAAAACTACAAAATATGATTAAAAGAAATTTTAAAAGACCTAAATAAGTGAAAAAACATCAAATGTTCACAGATTCCAAGATTTACTTTCATTAAGAGTACCCAAAGTAATCTACAAATTCCATACAATCCTTACCAAAATTCCAATAGCTTTTTTTGTAGAAATGGAAAACCCAATCCTCAGATTCATATAGAACAGCAAGGAATCCACAAGAGTTATAATAATCTTGGGAAAAGAAAAACTTGAAAGACTCACACTTGGTTATTTCAAAACTTACTATTAAAAAGAACTGAGAGTCCAAAACTGAACATATACATCTATCAACAACTGCTTTTTCAAAAATGTGCAAAAACAGTTCAATAGGGAAAGAACAGTCTATTCCACCAACAGTGCTAAGAAAACTAGATATTCATATCACATGCAAAATAATGAACCTGGACCCCTACTTTACACCATATACAACAATTGACTCAAAATGGATTAACAACATATATATAAGACCTCAAAACATTAAACTCTTTGAAAAAAATAAAAGGGTATATCTTTAAGACCTCAGATTTGGTAATGAGTTCTTAGACATGACATTTAAACAATGAGCAACAAAGAATGGTCAAACTACCGTACAATTGCACTCATTTCACATGCTAGCAAGATAATGCTCAAAATCCTTCAAGCTAGGCTTCAACAGTACGTGAACCATGAGCTTCCAATGTACAAAATGGATTTAGAAAAGGCAGAGGAACCAGAGATCAAACTGCGAAAATCTGCTGGATCACAGAGAAAGCAAGGTAATTCCAGAAAACATCTACTTCTGCTTCACTGACCATGCTAAAACCTTTGACTGTGTGGATCACAACAAACCGTGGAAAATTCTTAAAAGAGATGGGAATCCCAAACCACTTTACCTGCCTCTTGAGAAACATGTGTGCAGGTCAAGAAGCAACAGTTAGAATAGGACATGGAAGAATGGACTGGTTCAAATTTGTAAAGGAAGTTAAGTCAAGGCTGTATGTTGTCACCCTGCTTATTTAACTTTTATGCAGAGTACATCATGGAAATGCCAGGCTGGATGAAGCACAAGCTGAATCAAGACTGCTGGGAGAAATATCAATAACCCTCAGATATGCAAATGACAACACCCTTACAGCAGAAAGCAAAGAGGAACTAAAGAACCTCCTGATGAAGGTTTAAGAGGAGAGTGAAAAAGCTGGCTCAAAACTCAACATTTGAAAAACTAAGATCATGACATCTAGTCCCATCACTTCATAGCAAACAGATGGGGAAACAATGGAAACAGTGAGAGAATTTATTTTCTTGGCCTCCAAATCACTGTGGACAGTGACTGCAGCCATGAAATTAAAAGACACTTGCTCCCTGGAAGAAAAGCAATGACAAACCTAGACAGTGTATTAAAAAGCAGAGACATTACTTTGCTGACAAAAGTCCATACTGTCAAAGCTATGGTTTTTTCAGTAGTTATGGACAGATGTGAGTTGGACCATAAAGAAGGCTGAGCCCTGAAGAACTGATGCCTTCTGTGGTGCCAGAGAAGATTTTTGAGAGTCCCTTGGACTTCAAGGAGATCAAACCAGTTAAGGCTAAAGGAAATCAGTCCTGAATATTCATCGCAAGGACTGGTGTTGAAGCAGAAGCTTCAATACTTTGGCCATGTGATGCAAAGTGCCAACTTACTGGAAAAGACCCTGATGCTGGGAAACAGTGAAGGCAGGAGAAGAGGGCGACAGAGGATGAGATGGTTTGATGGCATCACCAACTCAATGGACATGAGTTTGAGCAAACTCCAGGAGATGGTAATGGACAGCAAAGCCTGGCATGCTGCAGTCCATGGGGTCGCAAAGAGTGGGAAATGACCTAGTGACTAAACAAGAACAAATAGTTGACTTATAGTATCATGTTAGTTTCAGGTGTACAGCACAAGGATCCAGATAGCCAGATAAGATTCCTTTTTGGATTCTTCTCCTTTAGATGTTATTACAAAATATTCAGTATAGTTCCCTATGCTATACACTAGGTTCTTGTTGGTTATCTACTTTATATAGAGTAGTGTACATATGTTAATGACAATCTGCTAATTTATCCCTCCTTCCAACCCCATTTCCCCTTTAGTAACCATAAATTTGTTTTCTATGTCTGTGAAGACTGCTTTAATATTTAAAACATTTTTCCCAACCCTGGAGTAATTCCAGAGTCCTTATTCTGCCTGCAGCACACCAGGCTTCCCTGTCCATCACCAACTCCTGGAGCTTGCTTAAACTCATGCTCATCGAGTCGGTGATGCCATCCAACCATGTCATCCTCTGTTGTCCCCTTCTCCTCCTGCCTTCAATCTTTCCCACCAAGAGGGTCTTTTCCAATGAGTCAGTTCTTTGCATCAGTATTGGGAGCTTCAGCTTCAGCATCAGTCCTTCCAATGACTATTCAGGACTGATTTCCTTTAGGATTGACTGGTTTGATCTCCTTGCAGTCCAAGGGACTCTCAAGAGTCTTCTCCAACACCACAGTTCAAAAACATCAATTCTTCGGTGCTCAGCTTTCTTTATAGTCCAACTCTCACATCCATACATGACTACTGGGAAAACCATAGCTTTGACTAGACGGACCTTTGTCAGCAAAGTAATGTCTCTGCTTTTTAGTATGCTATCTAAGTTGGTCATAGCTTTTCTTCCAAGGAGCAAGCATCTTTTAATTTCATGGCTGCAGTTACTATCTGCAGTGATTTTGGAGGCCAAGAAAATAAAGTCTCTCACTGTTTCCATTGTTTCCCCATCTGTTTGCCATGAAGTGATGGGACCAAATGTCATGATCTTAGTTTTTTAAATGTTGAGTTTTAAGCCAGTATTTTCACCTTCCTCTTTCACTTTCATCAAGAGGCTCTTCAGTATCTCTTTATATAAAGATTTGCATAAGAATGTTAGGTCGGTTTTATCCATGATAATCAAAAAGTAACTAACAACTCAAATATCCATTAACAAGTGAACAGATACATGAAATGTGAAATATTTATATAATATAATACTCGTTGTTGTTCAGTCACCAAGTTGTGTCCGACTCTTTGTGACCCCATGGACTGCACACTAGGCTTCTGTGTCCCTCACCATCTCCTGGAGTTTGCCCAAGTTCACGCCCATTGCATCAGTGATGCCACCCAGCCATATCATCCATCCTCTGTCGCCCTCTTCTCCTTCTGCCTTCAATTTTTCCCAGCATCAGGGTCTGTTCCAATGAGTTGGCTATTTGCATCACATGGCCAAAGTACTGGAGCTTCCGCTTTAGCATCAGTATTTCCAATGAGTATTCAGGATTGATTTCTTTTAAGATTGACTGGTTTGATCTCCTTGCTGTCCAAGGGACTCTCAAGAGTCTTCTCCAGTACCACAATTAGAAAGCATCAATTATTCGGTGTCTGCCTTCTTTATGGTCCAGCTCTCACAACTATATGTGACTACTGGAAAGACCATAGCCTTGACTATACGGACCTTTGTTGGAAAAGTGATGTCCTTGCTTTTTATCACATTGTCTAGGTTTGTCATAGCTTTCCTGCCAAGAAGCAATCGTCTTTTAATTTCATGGCTGCAGTCACAATCCACAGTGATTTTAGAGCCAAAGAAGAGGAAATCATATAATATAATACTTGTTGTTCAAGTCGTGTCTGACGATACTACTCAGTAGTAAAAAAAAAAAAAAAAAGAATGAATTTGATACATGCATCAATGCAGATAAATCTCGAAAATACTGAGTTCAAGTAGCAAATACAAAATGTATATGCTACATGATTCCATATACATATTCAAAACTAGAAAACACTTATCTGGTGATAGAAATAAGGACAATAATTGCTTCTGGAGGTGAACCGATGGGTCAGAGACATCAAAGAACTTCTGAGGGTGACAGATATGTTCTTTATCTTAATCGGAGCTATGGTTTCTTGAGCATACTTTTGTTGAAATTTGTCAAACTGTATTACTAAAGGTATACCTCAACAACAACAAGAAAACCTACTAGGGAAAAATTTAATGAATGATTGGAAAGCGTCTGCCTGCAATGCAGGAGATCTGGGTTCGATCCCTGGGTCAGGAAGATCCCCTGGAGAAGGAAATGGCAACCCACTCCAGTATTCTTGCCTGGAGAATCTCATGGACAGAGGAGCCTGGTGGGCTACAGTCCACAGGGTCGCAAAGAGTTGGACACGACTGAGCGATCTATAGATAGAACCCTATCTCACTCCATGCCTTCATTAACTCACTCAAAAAATATTTATTGAGGATCAGCTACATTCTTGGCACCGGTTTAGGGCTGGGGATACAGTGAATAAATATAGAAAACCCTGCTTTCATTACACATGCATTGTAAAGGGAGGATATAGACAATAAATAAGAAATATAGTTTAAATACATACATATATTTAAGATAGTTAATAAACTGAGTATTAAAGCAAGGGGAATAGGCAACATTAATAATAGACTGAAATTTCTGATAGGTTGACCAGTGAAGACCAACAGTAGGAAGATAACTTTGGGGCTTATATCTATGACTTGGTTGTATAAATGGAGTGTAACTGGATATGGCATTATAATTCTGAGCCTAAGGCTTTAGTTATCGTAAGCTTCTGCCTGTCCCCTTACATCTATGTCAACATCACAAATGTTAACCCAGACAATCACTGGGTTATCTGCAGTCCCCTAAAGAGGATCTTAAAATGAATACGTACAGGACCTATCTGAGCCCAGCAAGGAGCCAAGTTCAACTAGATCTATACCTTGAAGTCAACTCACAGCAAGTGGCTGAATGAGAATAAGTAATTGTTGCTTTAAAATACTAAGCTATAGGGTGGTTTGTTGCTTAGCAATAGTATTAGTTTGGAAGAAAATACTGTCTGAGATTTACATTTTAAAAAATACTCTAGCAGTACTATATAATTACAAAAATTGTATAAATCACAAAAAAGAGACTTCAGAATATATCCTTGAGTGAAGAAAAAAAAGTTGTAGAAAGTTTATGCAATATGCTATCAACTATTTAAGATTAACACAAATAGGAGGGCTCAATTGGTAAAGAATCTGCCTGCAATGCAGGAGACCCTGGTTCGATTCTTCGGTCGGGATGATCCACTGCAGAAGGGACAGGCTACCCAGTGTTGTAACCTCATGCATAGCAAACTGCCTGGCACATAAGTAGACCACTCTATTAATATTTGTTAAAAGGATAAATGGATGATTTTTATACAAACACATTTCTCATGCACTGCTCAAGCATTTTAGACACATTAATTCATAACTGTGTCATCATCCTTACAAGATAAAGTATCACTGATGAGAAAACTTAAAACTTAAAGAGATCAAGTCACATATCCAGTTGCTCACCTGTTAATACTTGGTGGCAGAACTAAAATCTAAATCTACAACCAGAAAACTAAAGCATTCAACCTTTCCACTGCTGCTGCTGCCGCTGCTGCTAAGTCACTTCAGTCGTGTCCGACTCTGCGCAACCCCATAGACGGCAGCCCACCAGGCTCCCACGTCCCTGGGATTCTCCAGGCAAGAACACTGGAGTGGGCTGCCTTTCCTTCTCCAATGCATGAAAGTGAAAAATCAAAGTGAAGTCGCTCAGTCGTATCGGACTCTTCATGACCCCATGCACCCTACCAGGCTCCTCCGCCCATGGGATTTTCCAGGCAAGGGTACTGGAGTGGGGTGCCATTGCCTTCTCCGAACCTTCCACTACAATCCTGCAAATTTCATCAAGGTATTAACATTAAAAAAGGAAGGGTATCTGTAGCACAGTCTCAGGAAGGCTTGGGTTGTTCCCCAATTTCCTCAAGAAGAGCAAACTGTCACTTCTTTTTCCTCTTCCAGAGACTGTATCTAGATGCATTCAGGATAGTCCAGTGTTTGACTTACCATCATAGGCTGTCCTACAATACAGCCTCTAACAAAACCAGGACGTCCAGAGGTTCCCTGGTAATTGTTTACCTCTATACTAAGAATTCTGGGAAAGAACAAAAATCTGCCCAGGCAGACTCCAAGGAGTTTGCACTGTGAGACCTACAGTTCTTGGAGGTTGTGTAAAAACAAAAAAACACATCAGCCAGGCCTATGGTAGTTCCATGTGTGCTAAATGTGTCCATGACAGGATCAAGTTCATTCTCCTTATCAAGGAGCAGAAAACCAGTGTGTGAAATATTAAAAGCACAAGTACAGAGTCAGAAAGTGAAATTTAAAAAATGAAACTTTTTTTCAGACTTCCCTGGTGGTCCAGTGGTTAGGGGTCTACCTGCCAATGCAGGGGACTCAGGTTCAATCCCTGCTCTGGGAAGATTCCAGTGTGCCACAACTACTGAGCCCACACGCTGCAACTACTGAAACCCACCAGCCGTAGAGCCCATGCTCCGCAACAAGAGAAGCTACCACAATGAGAAGCCCACAAACCATAACTGGAGAGTAACCCCCAGTCATCAAAATTAGAGAAAGACGACACACAGCAATGGAGACCCAGCACAGACAAAAATAAATTAAAATTAATTAATTTTTTTAAAAGTTAGATCTTCTCCATTTACTTTCAACTACACCAAACGGAATTTTGCTTTTGATGCCACAGGCATATAAATAAGTATACAAAATTAGGCCAATAAAAATCATTTTTTACTCTAAGCTAAATTTCCCCCTAAATAAGTATATGATAATAAAGAGAGTGAACTAATGCTCCTTTCTAGCATCCAGCATCAGTTATTCTTCAGACTTAGCTCACTGGAAAACTGCTTTTCCAAAACTACTGTAATTAGAGCATCAAAGTGAAGTGAAGTCACTCAGTCGTGTCCGACTCTTTGTGACCCCATGGACTGTAGCCTACCAGGCTTCTCTGTCCATGGGATTTTCCAGCCAAGAGTAGTGCAGTGGGTTGCCATCTCCTTCTCCAGGGGATCTTCCCGACCCAGGGATCAAACCCAGGTCTCCCGCATTGCAAGCAGACGCTTTACCCTCTGAGCCATCAGGGAAGCAGAGTATCAAAACAAAACAAAAAATCTGACTGACTTACTTAGCATTTAATCACATTCCATTTTGAAATGTGGGAGAGATAAAGTCAAAAGATGACTTGGATTTTAAGCCGTAAAGGCTTAACGTCCCTTATACATGAAGTCCTAGAAAAACACAATTCTTTCTGTTCTCTTATGATTCTCTGCAACAATCACTTTGCATTTAATTCTACTCTGCCTTATACTACCATTTGCCTCATAATGTTATTAATGAAACTTAGGGAACCTCAAACATATTGCCACTTTTCTGGTAAGTAATATTTACTAAATTTTAGGCATCCTCAGGTTAGAAAATTAAAAAAAGGTTCAGTTCAGTTCAGTTCAGTCGCTCAGTCGTGTCCGACTCTTTGCGACCCCATGAATCACAGCACGCCAGGCCTCCCTGTCCATCACCAACTCCCGGAGTTCACCCAGACTCACGTCCATCAAGTCAGTGATGCCATCCAGCCATCTCATCCTCTGTCGCCCCCTTCTCCTCCTGCCCCCAATCCCTCCCAGCATCAGAGTCTTTTCCAATGAGTCAACTCTTCGCAGGAGGTGGCCAAAGTACTGGAGTTTCAGCTTTAGCATCATTCCTTCCAAAGAAATCCCAGAGCTGATCTCCTTCAGAATGCACAGGTTGGATCTCCTTACAGTCCAAGGGACTCTCAAGAGTCTTCTCCAACACCACAGTTCAAAGGCATCAATTTTTCGGTGGTCAGCCTTCTTCACAGTCCAACTCTCACATCCGTACATGACCACAGGAAAAACCACAGCCTTGACTAGACGAACCTTTGTTGGCAAACTAATGTCTCTGCTTTTTAATATGCTATCTAGGTTGGTCATAACTTTCCTTCCAAAGAGTAAGCGTCTTTTAACTTCATGGCTACAGTCACCATCTGCAGTGATTTTAGAGCCCAAAAAAATCAAGTCTGCCACTGTTTCCACTGTTTCCCCATCTATTTCCCATGAAGTGATAGGACCAGATGCCATGATCTTAGTTTTCTGAATGTTGAGCTTTAAGCCAACTTTTTCACTCTCCACTTTCACTTTCATCAAGAGGCTTTTTCGTTCCTCTTCACTTTCTGTCATAAGGGTGGTGTCATCTGCATATCTGAGGTTATTGATATTTCTCCCAGCAATCTTGATTCCACCTTGTGTTTCTTCCAGTCCAGCGTTTCTCATGATGTGCTCTGCATAGAAGTTAAATAAGCAGGGTGACAATATACAGCCTTGACAGATGACTTTTCCTATTTGGAACCAGTCTGCAGTTCCATGTCCAGTTCTAACTGTTGCTTCCTGACCTGCATATAGGTTTCTCAAGGGGCAGATCAGGTGGTCTGGTATTCCCATCTCTTTCAGAATTTTCCACAGTTTATTGTGATCCACACAGTCAAAGGCTTTGGTTAGAAAGTTTAAAAAAAAAAAAAAAAAAACCCTCTAAAGAAAAGAGCATCCTTTTTGGTAGTCTTACAAGACAGAACTTACACTCAAAAATAACCAGGGGGCAAGGCCTCAGACAACACACCAGGCAGGCTCTAAGGTAAAATAAAAAGGCAAGACACAGACTAGGATAAAATATTCATAATACACGTCTGATGATCCTCAAAGCATTAGGTTGAGGGGCAAAAAAAAAGTCAGACTTAAAAGATTGCATGCTATATGATATTGTTTACATGAAGTTTAATAACACGCAAAACTAATCTACAGTGATAGACGTCAGACCTGTGATTTCCTATGAGGGCATAGGGATTGAATGGATGAGGCCTTGGGGGAACTTTTCTAGAACAAAGAAAATATTCTACATCTTTATTACGATAATGGGATACTACATGGCAATAAAAACTACATATATTCTCACATACGGATGAAATGCAAAAGACTGCATGCTGTATGACTTCATTTATACAAAGATTAAAAAATGGCAAAACTAATTAACCATGATAAAAATCAGAACAGTGGTTCCAGACATCCCTGGTGGTAAAGTGGTTAAGAATTCAACTGTCAATGAAGGAGACCTGGGCTCACCACAACTACTGAGCCAGAGTTCAAGAGCCTGCGAGCCACAGCTAGTGACCCCATGTGCTGCGACTACCAAAGGCCGCAGGCCCACAGTCTGTGCTTTGCAAAAGGAGAAGCCACCACAATGAGAAGCCCCAGCACTGCAACTAGAAGAAAATCCATGTGCAGCAAAGAAGACCCAGAGCAACCAAAACAATAATAAATAAAATATTAAAAAAAAAAAAAAAAGAACAGTGGTTTCCTATGAGGAATGGGGATTGACTGGAATAGAATATAAGGAAAACTTTCTGGAACAATGAAAATACTACGTATTTTCTTATGGTGGTGGTTAAAGGGGTATTGTCCAAGTAAAATGCATTTCAATGAATATGCATTTCACATAAATTAAAAATTTTTTAGTTATAAACAGTAAAATAAAATTTAACTTATCAAAAGAAAAACAGCAGAGTAATCAAATTGTCAAACAGCCAAGACTTAATTTCCCTAATGAATTTCTTCAATACTCTGCCAAAATGTTTTAAGTACCCAGCACAGTTAAGTTTACCACTACTTCTAACTCCTTAGTAAAAAATTAATATATAAATAATTAAAAGACAAAATAAATTTTCAGATAAACAAGAGCTGAGAGCTTCCCACCATCAGATCTTTCTTGGTACAAGAAATAGTTAAATTTTTCATGCTGATGGGAAATGATACCAGAAGAAACTTTTACACCAAGAGTGCCAAAGATGGTAAATATATAATATTTTTTCTCATTTCTTGTATTCTTTAAAAGACAATTAACTTTTTCACTTCCTTGGTGGTACAGTGGATAAGAATCAGCCTGCCTATGCAGGGGGCACTGGTTGGATCCCTGGTCTGGGAAGATTCCACATGCCACAGAGCAACTAAGCCCATGCGCCACAGCTACTGAGCCCATGTGCCACAACTACTGAAGCCCGAGCACCCTGGGGCCCGCTACAACTAATGAGTCTGCATGCCGCCACCACTGAACCCCACATGCCAGAGCCTGTGTTCCGCAGCAAGAGAAGCCACCGCAATGAGAAGCCTGCGCGATGCAATCAAGAGTAGACTCCGCTCGCCGAAACTAAAGAAAGCCTGTGCACAGCAACAAAGACCTGGTACAGCCAAAATAATTAATCAATTAACTTTAAGAAAAAAGATAATTAACTCTTTAAAACAAAAATAATAGCAATGAATTGTGATGTCTTTAACATATGTAGAAGCAACAATATATAAAAATAAAACAAAGGCTGAGAGGAGATAAATCAAAGTATATTCTTTAATTATAAAGTCCTCTCATTATATATACAGTGGTATAATTAAAGTTAGACTGTGCTAATTAAGCTATGTATGTTGTAAACCCCAGAACAACAAGGTGAAAAAAGATGTAGGTGATCTGGCAAAATGGTATCAACTGATCTCAGACTCTATCTAAGTTGCAACCACATTAATGAAAATTTCTTCTGAGTGGTTTCAGGTCAGGAATGGCCATAAGAAAAATACGTGCAAGATTTAGAAAGCAGAAGAGAAGCATCAAGAAAACTACCCTCCAAAAGTCTAGTTATGGCCCAAAGTGTTATTGCAACCCATATACACTGTTACTGATCCACTGGCTCACCTCATGAAGATTCAACAGAGAGAAGGTCCACAATTTCTCCAGGTCTGGATTAATTTTCCTCATGAAAACAGATGCAAAAACCCTTAACAAAACCAAATCCAGGGACATATAGAAAGAATAACACATCATCACTAAGTGGGGTTTCTTCCAGCAATGCAAAAGTGGTTTAACATGAAAGAAGCGAAGGTATCTTTTAACATAAATGACTGTACATTGAAAATCCTCTGCATTCTTTAAAAAGAAAAAGCTTCCAGAGTGATAGATAAATGTTTAAGGTCACAGGATACAAAATATATGACAAAAGTCTATTATTTTCTCAAAAAACTAAATACAGAGCTACTATTTGATCCAGCAATTCTACTTCTGGGTATATACCCAAAAGAACTGAAAGCAGGGATTTGAATAGATTTTTATAGATTTGTGTTCATAGCACAATAAGTCAAAAGATGGAATAACAATAGCACAATAAGTCAAAAGATGGCATCAACTCAAATGTCCACTGACCAATGAATGGATAAACAAGATGTGGTATATACATAACAACAGAATAATACTCAGTCTTAAAAAGGAAGGAAATTCTGACATATGCTACAATAGGGATGAACCATGAGGTCATTATATCAAAATAAGCCAGACACAAAAGGACAAATACTATATGATTCCACCTCTATGAGATACCTAGAATGGTCAAATCCATAGACAGAGAAAGAATGGTGATTGCCAGGGGCTAGAGTGAAAGGAGAATGGAGAGTTAATGTTTAATCAGTATGGCATTTAGTTGGGAAAGATGAAAAAACTCTGGAAAAATGGTAGTGATTGATATGTGCAATAAAGGGCATGTACTTAATGCCACTAAACTGTACACTTAAAAATAGTTAAAAAGGTAAATTTTGTTACACATATTTTAATATACAAAAAGAAAGCGTACACATAGTTTCACACATACAGTGTTTTTTCAGGTAAAACTAATATATATAATATTAGATTCAAAGTACTGGGTTTTCCTAGAGCATGGGGGACAGAGCAGGGGGAAGTGTTGACTAGAAGGAGACTTCTACTTATATTGTTTTCTTAACCTGAATGTCGTTTTCACGGACATATTCATTTTGTGCAAGTTCATGAAACTATACTTTTATGATTTGTGTTCTTTACTATATGAATATTACACCACAATGAAGTTTTATTTTTTGTCTTAGTTAATGACAGACAAATTGTGATTTTGCTGACTGAGGACTGGATCATGCTTCATATCTAGATAGGTTTCAAGAACACATACCAGTCTAGCAAATGAGCCCAATATCTACCTGAATGGGTGGGGGTTTGGGAGAGGATTCATGGATATGTACAGCTGAGTCCCTTCACCGTTCACCTGGAACTATCACCACACTGTTAATCGTCTGTACTCCAATACCACATACAACGTTTATAAGAAAAAAAGTCCAGCATCTATACTACAGTAAACATTTATTGCATGCTACCTGTCTTTGGCACATCGAGTATAATTTTTCTCAAGAGGTGAAAATATTGCTTCTGTTTCAAAAATAGTCTAAAATCAAAGTCAACTTCTACTATTAACAACAGAAGTAAACAGAAAATGAAATCTAACAGTGTAATACGAAAATCTCTAAGTATATAAAGAAAAGAATGTCAAGGACATATATCTGTGTTAAAAAGATTTTTCTACATGTCAAAGTATTTCCAAGGCCCAGATGCTTACTGTCTCAGTTGGATTAAGTCTTTAGAACAAAAATATTATGCATTTAAAAAAAAACTGTTTGGTCAGGTCTTCTAATATTAAAAGCTATAGAGGGCAAGCAAACTGATTAAGTTTTTTTTACTTTGATCAAAACAAGTAGTGATTTTTAACACAGGAAATAATACTCAGTAATACTCTCATACAAAAATATCTAATGTGGTTTTAGAATTAAAACAAAAAAGTTATTTTCATAATTGTAATTTATATGCAGAAAATTAGAAAGAATATGCTTAAAAAGTGCTACTAAGTTCTGGATTGAGTATTAATTTACAAACTTTATCTTGGACATTACACAGTGATACTTGAACATGAATTCTGTGTTTTAGGAGTATACATGAACTAAAAAATTTAGAGTTGATAAACTTCTATGAATTAATATCCTTCCAAAAAGAGAAAAAAATTGATATTTTGTATACTATTTATGGTTCACCTCTTAAAAACAAAACTAGATTATAAGAACTTACATTCTCCTTTATATCCACAAGAGGGAGCAAACATTTAATAAATCATTATAAGAACTGCATTACATACTAATTTTTACATGAGACTTTTAGGAACAATAATCAGAAAAAATAATAAAACTACCAAAAATATTTGAGTGTCTACCACATACCAGCAGAGTCTGCAAAATACAGCAGGTTAAAAGATATAGTCATGATCTCAGATTTCACAGCATATCAGGCAACAAAGTACATCTAGAGACTTGTAAGGTAACACAAATAATACTTAGCTTTTTATAGCATCACTGTAAACTAAAGTTTATAAGTATTCAGTCTGACCAGAAACTACAAATGTGATGAAAAGATTAAATAAGTATCAGTAATACATAGTCTACAACTCTAAGAGGCAAATAACATGCATTATGCAATTTATCATATAAAGAATGCACAACAGGCTACAAAACGCCAGTATCTTTTTACCAAGCAGACTTTGATGATCTAAACTACTTTGTCTTTCCATTAAGCTTAATCAAAATGAAAGCAAATTAACACTGACTTAAGGGAATGCTGGGCCGTAGTTAAGGTACTTCAGGAGAGGCATCTTTGAAATATACTGATTAGTAGTAAAATCATAATGCCAACACTAAAAAGTCTCAATCACAACCTATTAATAACATTTGAATACAATTATTTTTATATGACTTAAAGAACAGGTTTCAAAAGGGCATGATTAATTAGGTAGTAATAATCCAGGAGATCTTCCAATTAGGTATGCCTATATAGAAGCAAAACAAATCTGAATCAACACAGAACCAGCAGGCGGCCTAATGGTTAGGACTTCATGCTTTCACTCTTCCATAGATCCACATCCATCTTTAGGTTGAAGAACTTGCATCAGCATTTCTTATGAAGGCCAGGTCTGCTGGCAATAAACTCTCTCAGGCAATATCTTCTGACAATGTCTTCACTTTCCCTTGCGAAAAATAATTTCACTAAATAAAACTCTATTTTGACTTTTTTTTCAGTATTTAAAGGTATCATTTCATTGTCTCCTATATTCCATAATTTGTGATGAGATGTTAACTAACACTCTTGTCACTGTTCTCTTCATAGAATGTCATTTTTTTTTCCCTCTGACCGTTTTTAAGACTTTTCTCTCTATCTTTCATTTCCAAGAATTACGCTGTAATGTGCCTATCTGTCAGTTTCTTTGTAATAATCCTACTTGGTGTTCTCAACTTAAATATATGTCTTGCACCAAGATCCAACAAAGATACTAAGCGATTTTTCTTTTTTCAGCATAAGGCTAGAATCACTTCAAAAAAGGGGGGAAATAGAAAAATTAAGATAACTATTATTTCGCTATCAATTCATAACAAGTTATAAAATAAATTCTTGAAGAGATGCTGGCCAATGGATCCTCAGTTCAGTTCAGTTCAGTTCAGTCGCTCAGTCGTGTCCAACTCTTTGCGACCCATGAATCTCAGCACGCCAGGCCTCCCTGTCCAGCACAATCTCCCGCAGTTCACTCAGACTCATGTCCATCGAGTTGGTGATGCCATCCAGCCATCTCATCTTCTGTCGTCCCCTTCTGCTCCTGCCCCCAATCCCTCCAAGCATCAGGGTCTTTTCCATTGAGTCAACTCTTCGCATGAGGTGGCCAAAGTACCGCAGTTTCAGCTTTAGCATCATTCCTTCCAAAGAACAACAAGGGTTGATCTCCTTTAGGATGCACTGGTTGGATGTCCTTGCAGTCCAAGGGATTCTCAAGAGTCTTCTCCAACACCACAGTTCAAAAGCATCAATTCTTTGGCACTCAGCTTTCTTCACAGTCCAACTCTCACATCCATACATGACCACAGGAAAAACCACAGCCTTGACTTGATGGACCTTTGTTGGCAAAGTAATGTCTCTGCTTTTCAATATGCTATCTAGGTTAATTATAACTTTTCTTCCAAGGAGTAAGCATCTTTTAATTTCATGACTGCAGTCACCATCTGCAGTGATTTTGGAGCCCAGAAAAAGAAAGTCTGACACTGTTTCCACTGTTTCCCCATCTATTTCCCATGAAGTCATGGGACCAGATGCCATGATCTTCGTTTTCTGAATGTTGAGCTTTAAGCCAATTTTTTCACTCTCCTCTTTCACTTTCATCAAGAGGCTTTTTATTTCCTCTTCACTTTCTGCCATAAGGGTGGTGTCATCTGCATATCTGAGGTTATTGATATTTCTCCCGGCAATCTTGATTCCAGCTTGTGTTTCTTCCAGTCCAGCGTTTCTCATGATGTACTCTGCATATAAGTTAAATAAGCAGGGTGACAATATACAGCCTTGACAGATGACTTTTCCTATTTGGAACCAGTCTGTTATTCCATGTCCAGTTCTAACTGTTGCTTCCTGACCTGCATACAAATTTCTCAAGAGGTAGGTCAGGTGGTCTGGTATTCCCATCTCTTTCAGAATTTTCCACAGTTTATTGTGATCCACACAGTCAAAGGCTTTGGCATAGTCAATACAGCAGAAATAGATGTTTCTCTGGAACTCTCTTGCTTTTTCGATGATCCAGCAGATGTTGGCAATTTGATCTTTGATTCCTCTGCCTTTATAAAACCAGCTTGAACATCTGGAAGTTTATGGTTCACATACTGCTGAAGCCTGGCTTGGAGAATATTGAGCATTACTTTACTAGCATGTGAGATGAGTGCAATTGTGCGGTAGTTTGAGCATTGTTTGGCAGTGCCTTTCTTTGGGATTGGAATGAAAACTGACCTTTTCCAGTCCTGTGGCCACTGCTGACTTTTCCAAATTTGCTCGCATATTGAGTGCAGCAGTTTCACAGCATCATCTTGCAGGATTTGGAATCACTCAACTGGAATTCCATCACCTCCACTGGCTTTGTTCATAGTGATTCTTTCTAAGGCCCACTTGACTTCACATTCCAGGATGTCTGGCTCTAGGTGAGTGATCTTACCATCGTGATCATCTTGGTTGTGAAGATCTTTTTTATACAGTTCCTCTGTGTATTCTTGCCACCTCTTAATATCTTCTGCTTCTGTTAGGTCCATACCATTTCTGTCCTTTATCGAGCCCATCTTTGCATGAAATGTTCCCTTGGTATCTCTAATTTTCTTGAAGAGATCTCTAGTCTTTCCCATTCTGTTGTTTTCCTCTATTTCTTTGCATTGATCGCTGAGGAAGGCTTTCTTATCTCTTCTTGCTTTTCTTTGGAACTCTGCATTCAGATGCTTATATCTTTCCTTTTCTCCTTTGCTTTTCACTTCTCTTCTTTACACAGCTATTTGTAAGGCCTCCCCAGACAGCCATTTTGCTTTTTTGCATTTCTTTTCCATGGGGATGGTCTTGATCCCTGTCTCCTGTACAATGTCACGAACCTCCGTCCATAGTTCATCAGGCACTCTATCAGATCTAGTCCCTTAAATCTATTTCTCAATTCCACTGTAAAATCATAAGGAATTTGACTTATGTCATACCTGAAAGGTCTAGTGGTTTTCCCTACTTTCTTCAATTTAAGTCTGAATTTGGCAATAAGGAGTTCATGATCTGAGCCATAGTCAGCTCCTGGTCTTGTTTTTGCTGACTGTATAGAGCTTCTCCATCTTTGGCTGCAAAGAATATAATCAATCTGATTTTGGGTAACTATTATCATTATGAATAAATGATATCCAAACATTTTTTAACAGATGATTTGACTTGTATGTCAGGAATATAATTATATTTCATAAATATGGATTTCAATAAGGCAACTGACAAAATTTCTCTGCCTTATTCTGAAAGATTAAGTATAGAAATAAAGACTTCCCTGGTGATCCAGTAGTTAAAGACTTCACCTTCCAATGCTGGAGGGTGTAGGTTCGATCCCTGCTTAAGGGGCTGGGATCCCATGTGTCTCACAACCAAAAAATCAATACATAAAACAGAAGTAATATTTGCAACAAACTCAACAGTCTTTAAAAATGGTCCATGTTTTTAAAAATATCTTTTAAAAAAAAGTACAGAAATAAAGATGAATCCTACTAGTCATGCTGAAGCTTTAGAGCATGAATGCCTTCATCTAATTTCAACTTGACTTACTTCTGTTCAATAAACACTGGTACCCTGATATTCAGCAGGCACTGTGGTAGGTACCAGAAATACAAAGGTGAATATGATACAATTCCAAATCTCACGACACTCAAGAGTCTTAACTAACACACTGACATTCATTTACATATACAAAAGACACAAAGCTAAAGTAGCTAATATTCTGATGACAAAATCAGGATCCAAAATCTCATGCATATGCTTCTCATCATACTCTATCTTATTTCAACAATATCAAAACTAGTTAAGTTCAATTTAATACTCAGTGAGAATACACTTTGTGCCAGAAAGGATGCTAATCATTAAAAATACCAAAATGACTAAGATCTAGTTTCTGGCTATAAAGAACTCACAAATTAGTAAGAAAGACAAAGAGATATTTAAAAAGTATGTGAAAGCTGCAATGACAGCTATTATGTATAGGAATAATACATATAGAGGAGGAAGGAATAAGTAAATGTCAGGGAAGACTTCACAGAGATAATGCCTATGCACAAGTCTAAGAGATAAACTGAAGACTGAGACGCAAGCAATTGAGAGAACTGGCAAATTCAAAGTGACATCACATGATAAAAGTTCACAAAAATTACAAGTATCAAAGTATCACTATAGAACAAGTCATTGGGAAAAGTATAGGCTACCTTGGGCCAAATCACAAGGAGCTCTGTTAACCATGTCAATTAAGTTGACTCATCCTATATAAGCAATCAAATAGAGAGTTCAAGAGATGTTAGGAATGAGGCTGCTGCTTTGGGAGTCAATAGCACATACACATGGAGAAGGAAATGGCAACCCACTCCAGTGTTCTTGCCTGGAGAATCCCAGGGACGAGGGAGCCTGGTGGGCTGCCGTCTATGCGGTCGCACAGAGTCGGACACAACTGAAGTAACTTAGCAGCAGCAGCGGCAGCACATACATAAGTGAGTGAAAATCGTTCAGTCATGTCTGACTCTTTGCAACCCCATGGACTATACATTCTCCAGGCCAGAATACTGGAGTGGGTAGCCTTTCCCTTTTCCAGGAGATCTTTCAACCCAGGGATCAAACCCAGTTCTCCCACATTGCAGGCAGATTCTTTACCAGCTGAGCCACCAAGGAAAACCAAGAATACTGGAGTGGGTGTTCTATCCCTTCTCCAGCAGATCTTCCCAACCAAGAATCAAACCGGGGTCTCCTGCATTGAGGGCGAATTCTTTACCAACTGAGCCACCAGGGAAGCCCAGCACATACATAATGGGTAGTTAAAACCAAAGAAAAGATGATTATCCAAAGAGACCATACGTGACCTGGAAGTATGGAATGGAAAAGGGAACAAGGAGAGACCCTTAAGGTATACTGATGTTAATAATTAAGAGAAAGATGGGAGTGGGAGGGAGTGATAGAAGCACTCAGAGTAGGACATAAAATCAATAAAGCCTATTTTTAAACTGAGAAAAACTTGGTAAATCTTTAAATTGGAAGTGGGCTCAGAAACAGGAGCCAGTAGAAAGGGAGCCACAAATCCAAAGGAAATGTAAAGAAAAACTGATGTGGTGCAGATTCCTAGAGATGATTAAGAGCACGTAGAGGGATGGCAGTTGAAGTTTAATGATAAACTCCCAAGCTCCTCCTTTGAAGTGTGCCATTAACAAGTAAACAACATATCCAGAAAAAGCAACCAAGTGATAAGACTGGTGGAAAGACCTGGAAAATTAGGGCTCAGATAATAAGAGTTAACAGTGACATAGCTGCCTTCAGGTGGTGGGAAAATACATCCTGTAAGGGTCTAAAGTAAATCAGTACATCCTGGAATGCGAAGTCAAGTGGGCTTTAGGAAGCATCACTACGAACAAAGCTAGTGGAAGTGATGGAATTCCAGTTGAGCTATTTCAAATCCTAAAAGATGATGCTGTGAAAGTGCTGCACTCCATATGCCAGCAAATTTGGAAAACTCAGTAGTGGCCACAGGACTGGAAAAGGTCAGTTTTCATTCTAATCCCAAAGAAAGGCAATGCCAAAGAATGCTCAAACTACCGCACAACTGCACTCATCTCACACGCTAGTAAAGTGATGCTTAAAATTCTCCAAGCCAGGCTTCAGCAATATGTGAACCGTGAACTTCCTGATGTTCAAGGTGGTTTTAGAAAAGGCAGAGGAACCAGAGATCAAATTGCCAACATCCGCTGGATCATGGAAAAAGCAAGAGAGTTCCAGAAAAACATCTATTTCTGCTTTATTGACTATGCCAAAGCCTCTGACTGTGTGGATCACAATACACTGTGGAAAATTCTGAAAGAGATGGGAATACCAGACCACCTGACCTGCCTCTTGAGAAACCTATATGCAGGTCAGGAAGCAACAGTTAGAACTGGACATGGAACAACAGACTGGTTCCAAATAGGAAAAGTCATCTGTCAAGGCTGTATATTGTCACCCTGCTTATTTAACTTATATGCAGAGTACATCATGAGAAACTTGGCTGGAAGAAGCACAAGCTGGAATCAAGATTGCCAGGAGAAATATCAATAACCTCAGATATGTAGATGACACCACCCTTATGACAGAAAGTGAAGAACTAAAGAGCCTCTTCATGAAAGTGAAAGAGGAGAGTGAAAAAGTTGGCTTAAAGCTCAACATTCAGAAAACGAAGACCATGGCATCCAGTCCCATCATTCATGATAAACAAATGGGGTAACAGTGGAAACAGTGGCTGACTTTATTTTTGGGGGGCTCCAAAATCACTGCAGATGGTGACTGCAGCCATGAAATTAAAAGATGCTTATTCTTTGGAAGGAATAAGCTTGCTCCTTAAGAAAAGTTATGACCAACCTAGACAGCATATTAAAAAGCAGAAACATTACTTTACCAACAAAGATCCATCCAGTCAAAGCTATGGTTTTTCCAGACGTCATGTATGGATGTAAGAGTTGGACTATATAGAAAGCTGAGTACCAAAGAATTGATGCTTTTGAACTGTGGTGTTGGAGAAGCCTCTTAAAAGAGTCCCTTGGACTGCAAGGAGATCAAACCAGTCCATCCTAAAGGCGATCAGTCCTAAGTGTTCATTGGAAGGACTGATGTTGAAGCTGAAACTCCAATACTTTGGCCACCTGATGCGAAGAGCTGACCCATTTGAAAAGACCCTGATGCTGGGTAATATTGAAGGCAGGAGGAGAAGGTGAGGACAGAGGATGAGATGGTTGGATGGCATCACCGATTCAATGGACATGAGTTTGAATAAACTCCGGGAGTTGGCATGCTGCGGTTCGTGAGGTTGCAAAGAGTCAGACACGACTGAGCAACTGAACTGAACTGAACTGAAACTTTTATTAGCTATCTTAGTTGCATTATGAAGTAGTGATCTCCCAATTACTAGTACAATGCCTGGCACAGAGCAGGTATTCAGTTTTGTCAAGTGAGTGAAAATATTCATGAAGACAGTTTCAGGTAATATATTTTTTTGGTATTCTTCATATCCTCACATCACAATATATGAAATGTAATAAGAACTGAAGATTCTATTCATTAATCCAGGACTATCACTAATATCACCAAAACTCCATGATACTCCGATCTCTTTTAATTCACTCATCTGACCACAATAACAACCAGAAGAGACATATCAATATTTCTGAGGAAAGGTCTTGTTGGGCAGGATCAGAGCATCCTATCTGGGATAAGTGAAAAAAACAGCCTAAATACATGACTCTATAGTTTTATACTTTTCCATGGGTGACAAACAGCCGCTGCAACTGTGAGATGTGGCCTGGCCAGCAGGGAATTCCTTGAGAGTATCTTCATGAAGGTATCCTAAAAACTCAGGACTGCACATGGAACTGAGTCCTAGGGCCAGCTATGTATGTTACCACTGCCCTTTAATCAAAGGATGACTCTACATCCATGTTAAATCAGTTTACCTTCAGGATCCATCCCCTGGAAATGCCAAGGCTCTTCTTTAATCTCTCGTCTCTCTCTCTGTCTCTCTCAAACACACATACATGCACACACATGAACATAAAGCACAGATTAAAAAAAAAAGTAAAGACATAAAAATCCTCTGTTAGACATGCCAGGAAAGTATGTGGTTGTTTCTTGGCATATTAATATTTTTATCTTGGCAAATTAAATTACTCCTGGATTATGGACAGGATTTATGATCCAACAAAATCTTTAATCTTAGCAATAAAACATACTTTATTATGTCACAATCTACATTTTAACTTTACATACTCTTCATGCCTGCTTAAGTGGGAAGACTAATAGCTTAAGCAGTATTTCTCTGATCTTAAAACAAATCCACATTAAACATATTTCATGAGGCCAGCATTACCCTGATAGCAAAACCAGGCAAGGACATCACTCACAAAAAAATTGCAGGCCAACATCACTGATGAACACAGATGCAAAAATTCTTAATAAAATATAAGCAAACCAAATTCAACAATATATAGATAGGATTATATACCAGGACAGAGAGGAATTTATTCCAGAGTTGCAAGGATGGTTCAATATCTGCCAATTAGTCAATGTATACACCACATTAATATAACAAAGGGGGGGGGGGCGAATCAAATGATCACCTCAATAGATATAGAAAAGGCATCTGATAAAATTCAACATCCATTTATAATAAAAACTCTCAATAAAGTGGGTATAGGATGAATGTACCCCAACATAATAGAGGCTACATATAACAAACCTGCAGTTAATATCACACTTAACAGTGAAAAGCTAAAGCTATAAGGAACAAGACAAAGATGCCTATTACTGCAATTTTATTTAACACAGTGTTGGAAATCCTAGCCATGCCACAGCAATTTGACAATAAAAAGACATAAAAGGAATTCAAATTGGAAAGGAAGAAGTAAAACTGTCATTATTTGCAGATGACATGATATTATATATAGGAAATCCTAAGGACCCTGCCAAAATATTACTAGAACTAATAAATAAATCCAGTAGCCATAGGATACAAAATTAATATATAGAAATTTGTTGCATTTATATACATTAACAATGAATTACTATAAGGATAAATTAAGACAATAATTCCATTTACAACTGCATCAAAAAGAATAAAATGCCTAGGAAAAAATATTACCAAGAGAGGTGAAAGACCTGTACACTGAAACCTATAAGACAATGATGAAAGAAATTGAAGAGAACACAAATAAATGAAATTCCATGCTCATGGATTGGAAGAATATTGTTAAAATGTCCATACTACCTAAAGCAATCTACAGATTCAATGTAATATCTATCAAAATTACAATGGAATATTTTATAGAACTAGAACAAATAATTATAAAATTTGTATAGAACACAAAAGATCCTATTTAGCCATAATCTTAAGAAAGAATGAAATTAGAGGTATCATGCTCCTTGATTTCAAACTACATTACAAGCTATATAGTATGGTACTCACACAAAACAGATTCAGAGCTCAATGGAACAAAATTGAGAACCTGTAAATAAACCTACAGATAAATGGTCAATTAATTTATGACAAAGAAGGAAAGAACATACAATGGAGAATGGATAGTATCTTTAATAAATTGTGCTGGGAAAACTGGACAGTCACATGCAAAAGAATCAAACTAGACCACTATGTGGGTTTTTCTGATGGCTTAGTTGGTAAAGAATCCGTCTGCAATGCAGGAGACCCCAGTTCGATTCCTGGGTTGGGAAGATCCGCTGGAGAAGGGATAGGCTACCCACTCCAATATTCTTGGGCTTCCCTGGTGGCTCAGCTGGTAAAGAATCCGCCTGCAATGTGGGAGACCTGAGTTCAATCCCTGGGTTGGGAAGAACCCCTGGAAAAGGGAAAGGCTACCCACTCCAGTATTCTGGCCTGGAGAATTCCACAGACTGTATAGTCCATGGGGTCACAAAGAGTCCGACAGGACTAGCGATTTTCACTTTCACTTTCAGACCACTATCCACACCATACATAAAAATCAACTCAAAATGGAGTAAAGACATGAATGTAAGACCTGAAACCATAAAATTCCTAGAAGAAAACATAGGTTTTAACATTACTGATAGCAGTCTAGCAATGTCTTTATGGATGAGTTCAAAGGCAAGGGAAACAAAAGCAAAAATAACAAATGGGACTACAGCAAGCTAAAAAGCTTCTGCACAGCAAAGGAAACCATCAAAATGAAAAGGTAGCCTACTGAATGGGAGAAGATATTTGTGAATCATATCTGATAAGAGGTTAATATCCAAAACATACTTTAAAAACTCTTATAACTCAATAACAAAAAATAAACAGTTGTTGTCAAACAACAATTAAGAACTGGGCAGAGGATCTGAATAGTTATTTTTCCAAACAAGACATACAGATAGTTAACCCATACATGAAAAGGTGCTCAATATCTCTATCAGAGAAACACAAATCAAAACCACAATGAACTATTACCTCACAACTGTTAAAACGGCTATTAAAAACACAAGAAATAAAAAGTGTTGGACCGAATATGTAGAAAAGGAAACCCACATTTGCTGTCGCGAGTTTTGTAAACTGGTGCAGTCACTATGTAAAACAGTATAGAGACGCCTCAAAAAATTAAGACTAAAACTACCATATGATCCAGCTACCCCACTTCTGGGTATTTATCCAAAGAACACAAAAATATTAATTTGAAAAGATATATGAATCTTTATGTTCACTGCAGCATTATCTACAATATTCAAGACACGGAAACAACCTAAGTTTCTATCAGTGATGAAAGGACCAAGAAGACGTGTGTGTGTGTATGTGTGTGTGTGTGTGTGTGTGAGAGAGAGAGAGAGAGAGAGAGTGTGTGTGTGTGTATGTATAAATTATACACAATGGAATACTCTTCAGCCATAAAATAAATTTTGCCGTTTTTGACAACATGGATAGACCTTGAGGATATTATGTTAAATAAACCCAGAAGGGAAAACACAAATACCTATGATTTCACCTGTATGTGGAATCTAAAACAAAACAAATGAACAAACAAAACAAAACCAGTCTCACAGATACAGAGAACAGATCAGGGGTTATCAGAGTACAGGAGCTGGAGGTGGATGAAAGGGTAAAGGAGGTTAAGTACATGGTGATGAAGGGTAACTAGACTTCTAGGGGTGATCACTTTGTAGTATATAAAGATGTTGAATTATAATGCACCTGAAGCATATATAATAAAAATGAAAGAAAAGGACAGAAAGAAAAAAAACATATTTAAACATTATCATCACTTGCTATTCTACTGGGACAACAAAGGCAGAATGAAAACTAAAAGGACACTGCAAAAAGCAGGCTGTATCAATACACAGAAAATGACATATCACTAACTGGCCTTTATCTTTTGCTTGATATATCTTTTGTACTTAGGTTTCTGATTTTATTTTGCTTAATATGTCTTTTGTACTTAGGTTTCTGATTTTATTTAAATATTCCTTTAAAAAAAGAAAAAAGCCATTAACACCTCTTTGCCAAAATAACTCTTCTCTTCAGTTATTAAAATTTAGCACACAAAGTTAATTCCTTACAAGTTTCTTTTATTTTAGTTAGAAAATTGATTATTTTCAGGAAACCTTTATTCCAAGACTTCAGCTAAAGCTTTTAAGAAAGAAAATTTAACTAGTAAGCTACTTTAAATTTTACATTGAAGACAAAAATTTACCAACTTTATTGGTAAAATGCTAGAATTATATAACATTATTATGATTGTTGTAACTTCCTTGTAATAGTCATATCCCTATTCCTCTAATCTTACAGTACATTGGAACATGAAGATACTATCCTAAAGCTTACAATCTCCCCGAAGTAACTTTTATTTTGGCAAAACATCTTTTTTACTTTTTTATGAAAAAGATATAGCACATACAAGAGTAGAGGTTAACAGTAAAATGAACAACCATGAACATAATAGCCTCGTCAACAAGTACCAAGGCACAACCACTTTTGTTTTATTCCCCATCAATCTAGCCGCAAAGACCTCCCAGAGAGTTCTGAAGTAAATTCCGGACATCATATCATTTCATCTGTAAGTATTTCTGTATATAGTTCTAAAGGATAAGAACATTTTTTAACATAACCTAATATATTTTATCATATTTCAAAACCCTAAGTATTTAATTTCCTCAAATATTCAGTCAACCGTGGCAAAATATCTTACTACATTATCCCAAAATAATCACTAAGTAATGTTTTTCTTTTTTAAAAATACAATGCAAAAAAAAAAAAAAAACACACAGTGTAAAACAAAGTTCATGTATATCAACTTGGGGTCAACTTGATTGATTCAGTGGAATCAACTCTATTACTCTTGCCACTATGTCATTACAGTATCCATGGATGTGAAACCTGCAGACTGTACTGGGCCATTCTACGTAAGGGACTTAAACATCCTGGGATTTGGGTATCTTCAGGGACTTGTGGAGCCAATCCCCCATAGATACAGAAGGACTTTAGCTTCACATCCCACTACCAGGACCTCACAAGTATACCCAAACAGACAGCACGCCCCAAAATGATGCAAATCCTGATAAATGCAAAAGTAAAGTAAAAAAAAAAAAATACCAGTGACAGGATAATCTCTTGCTAAAGTACTAAGTAATCCCAATAGAAACCACTGCCACACACAATTTCAAGATAAGAAGTCAATGAATACCAGTTTTGTTCTTCTTTGATTCCTCTATTAACCTCAGTAAATCCTGAGACACCAGAAAAACCTCGTTATTCTTCCTTTTTGTGTTTCACAAAGCTATATACAATAAGATGAAAATCAAAACTAACTGGAGGCATCTTGGTGTTTTTCTCTTAAGGCTACCATGTAAAATGCAGTTCTTATTAATATTTTCCTCTACTGTAGTCAGAATAATAGAGGAAAACATGTTCTCTCACGGGAGGGGAGGAGATGACCCAAAGAAAAGCAGGCCACATTTTTATAATTTCTTTGAAATTTCCTTTTCTATTTAAAATTCATGCAAATTTTATATTTACTTCATGATAACTATCTTTAATTTTTTTATTTAAATTTATTTTAATTGGAGGCTAATTTCTTTACAATATTGCATTGGTTTTGCCATACATCAACATGAATCTGCCATGGGTGTACACATGTTCCCCATCCTGAACCCCCCTCCCTCCTCCCTCCCCATACCATCCCTCTGGGTCGTCTCAGTGCACCAGCCCCAAGCATCCTATATCCTGCATCGAACCTGGACCAGCGGTTAGTTTCTTATATGATAAGAAATTAAAAGACGCTTACTCCTTGGAAGAAAAGTTATGACCAACCTAGATAGCATATTGAAAAGCAGAGACATTACTTTGCCAACAAAGGTTCATCTAGTCAAGGCTATGGTTTTTCCAGTGGTCATGTATGGATGCGAGAGTTGGACTGTGAAGAAAGCTGAGCACCGAAGAATTGATGCTTTTGAACTGTGGTGTTGGAGAAGACTCTTGAGAGTCCCTTGGACTGCAAGGAGATCCAACCAGTCCATTCTAAAGGAGATCGGCCCTGGGTGTTCTTTGGAAGGAATGATGCTAAAGCTGAAACTCCAGTACTTTGGCCACCTCATGCGAAGAGTTGACTCATTGGAAAAGACTCTGATGCTGGGAGGGGTTGGGGGCAGGAAGAAAAGGGGATGACAGAGGACGAGATGGCTGGATGCCATCACTGACTCGATGGACATGAGTTTGAGTGAACTGCGGGAGATGGTAACGGACAGGGAGGCCTGGCTTGCTGCGATTCATGGGGTCACAAAGAGTCGGACATGACTGAGCGACTGAACTGAACTGAACTGATACATGTTTCAATGCCATTCTCCCAAATCATCCCCCCCTCTCCCTCTCCCACAGAGTCCAAAAGACTGTTCTACACATCTGTGTCTCTTTTGCTGTCTCGCATACAGGGTTATCGTTACCATCTTTCTAAATTCCATATATATGAGTTAGTATACTGTATTGGTGTTTTTCTTTCTGGCTTACTTCACTCTGTGTAATAGGCTCCACTTTCATGATAACTGTCTTTAATTCTTTAAAAACATATATTTTGTTTATTCTCGTAAATTGGTCCTACAAAATGTGCATATTTATTCTGTAGCTTTGGGTACTCCCTAGCATGCCAATGGCACCCCACTCCAGTACTCTTGCCTGGAAAATCCCATGGACGGAGGAGCCTGGAAGGCTGCAGTCCATGGGGTCGCTGAGGGTCGGACACGACTGAGCGACTTCACTTTCACTTTTTACTTTCATGCATTGGAGAAGGAAATGGCAACCCACTCCAGTGTTCTTGCCTGGAGAATCCCAGGGACGGGGGAGCCTGGTAGGCTGCCGTCTATGGGGTCGGACACGACTGAAGCGACTTAGCAGCAGCAGCAGCAGCAGCACCCCCATTTAAGAAATGTGTATATATATAATTTCACAGACTAGAACTGAGTTCCAAAACCAGTCTTGTTATGACTAGCTGTCATTAGATAACTAGTTAACCTCTTTACACCTCCATTTTTTCATCTTTTAAATGGGAATAATAACAAGAGCTACCACAGATTAGATGTCATATACCAATTAGTTTGGATAATGCAGATAAAACACATCACAGACACCAGTAAAAAGTAATGCTCAGTAAACGTTAGTAGTAATTACAAGTATCTCCAAAATCAATCTGTACCATGAGGGATTACCAACCTTTCATGGTGGTAAGAACTGTGAAGCATCAAATATTACTCTCAACTTACTTGCATGCTAACAATGCAGCCTGTTATAATTTCATGAATGCTGGAGGAAGGCTCAGTAGTTGTGGTATACTGGCTTTGCTTCACAACATATGGAATCTTCCCAGACCAGGGAGTGAACCCGTGTCTCCTGTATTGGCAGATGGATTCTTATCCACTGGACCATCAGACAAGTCCGAACATGAATCTTTTATCGTGGACAGTAAGCATGCCCACTCTTTACTTTGTTTATCTTTATTTTCCAGGCCATAAGCAAACTTGCCCTTTGGTCTGGAAGGAGACATGTGACCATGGCTGGTCACAATCCAACACCCTTGAAAACAGCAGTTTGGAACAACCAGTGTCTCTATTCATAAGACATGCAGAAATAGAAGAGACACAGAAAACCATCTCCCAACAATATCTACCCCTCAATCCTAACCATTTCTGCCACTGAAAAGTTTCTCATGGGTATACCACTCCAGCAGCCACTGTGATTAATCTGATTGGCAGAAGCTAGGGCTAAATCTATCTAATTTGTCTCATACAACATTTAATTAAGGCAACTATCAACAGTCAGCAGGATGATGACAACCTTCAAAATTTATTTCATCCATGTTCCTCAGGGTTCCACACCCAAGTAATATGAAAAAAATCAGATAAGTCATCAGGGTTTACCTCAGAAAAGTGTGTGGGGCTTCCCTGGTGGTCTAGTGGTTAAGAACCCACCTGTCTATGCAGGGGACACTAGCTCAATCCTACCTGCTGTAAGGCCTGTGAGCCACAACTACTGAGCCAGTGCTCCAGGGCCTACGTACGGAAACTACTCAATCTACATGCTGCGACTACTGAGGCCTGCTCACCTAGAGCCCACGCTCTGCAACAAGAGAAGCCATCGCAAAGAGAAGCCCGAGCACCAGTACAAAGACCACCCCAGCTCACCGCAACTGGAAAAAGCCTGTGCACAGCAACAAGGATCCAAACCAGTCAAAAACTAAAATCTTTAAAAAAAAAAAGTCTGATAGCTTTCTCTCAGTTTCTGTATTAACCTTTTCACTTGGCCCAAGGCATTAATCTAGAACAAGGGAATGAATTAACAATTATACAGACTCTGCCCTGACCCACAGGAAAGAAGTATAGGGCAATTTCATCAACTTGTGACTTGAGGCTGACCTGAATGCTTTCCAGAGCTAAGATGATCCACTGATCACTTCAGCTAAAAAGTCAGGAACAAATTTTGAACCACCTATTCTAATTGAATGACTTCCCTCTGAGAGATAACTGTCCACAGGGTGCACGCAAATAACAAATCAAAAATCACTCTGCGAGGCTTTCCCAAAGATAGCCTCATTTGGGAGAGATCTTGGCAGTCATATGAAGGCTACAAGATCTACTGGTGATGTTTACTTAAATATTCAAAAGGTGAAGGAGTCCATATTTTTTGGAGGAAGGGGAATTAATGCCTGGTTTCCACACAAGAAATACAGTCCTGAAGGCAGACACAGTGCACCTAGAAAGAGTGGGTTGTTCACAATTGTTGGTTCCTTCCAAGTGGTCCCTACATCAGTCTGGAGGCACTATTAACTTGTGTCTCAACATGATGTCCCATTTAAGTGGTGGCCTTAGGGTTCCCAATTCAATTCCTACAATTGAGCTTAATCCTTGTTGTTGACAGGAATTAATGAAGGCAGTTAATCCAAACCGTCCCAGCTGACCAGGCCCACCAGTAATCTGCCCCACAGAATCTTTAACTGAAGGCTATGGTGTGGGGCTGGGGTAGGCATCAGGAAGTGCTGCAAGGTGTTTTGCATGAAAGTGAAGAATCTGGAGGCCAACTCCTGATATTTCCAATAGACCTGTCCATAAGGTTAAGAGAAATCATAGGAATGACAATCAAAAAGCTGTGAATGGTAGAGTGCATCAAAGGTCCCTCAAATACCTTGACTGTCAGCTCACTACTGACTTTTGCAATAAAAACAACACCATTGTCAGACTGCAAAAGGTCCAGAAAGATGGAAAGTAGAGCACAATTAGTTTCAAGAGCCAAAATGGCGTAGCCAGTCAGCTTACTGGACCAAGAACAGTGAGGCACTGCTGATATTTCAGAGAGGGAGGTCAAGGTCCAATTTATTTACCCTGCCAAAAGCAAGCAGAGGCCACATCCCAGGCAATGTGGCTTCTCTCATGTGACAAACAGGTCAACTTTTGGGAGGAGTCACAAGTCTGGCATGCAATGGTTCCCTCTGCATCAGAAATAGTCTTTTACTTTACACACACTTTATGATAGTTAATATGTTGTCACATCTGATATGATGATGGATCCTGGCCAACAGTAATGGCTCTGGGCAGTACAGGCTCAATCAGAAGCTTGATTCCAGGGGGCTTCATCAGAGAAAAAGCCCTTACTGTGGGCATCTACATGAGTGATTCAGACAGTTTGATCAGCAGCTATAATTTGTTTCCATAGTTCACAGCTTCAAAGAAAGCTGTCTTTAATCTGTCAGTCTATAGTTTCCAAGTGGCAGACCAAATAGCTGGGCCACTGGCTACAGGCCAAGGGTCAATAGAAATACAACAAGTCTCATGAAGGAAAGGATAGGCCAGACCTATAAGAACACTCTTGAGTTCTATACACTGAACACAGCAATTACAGTCATTACTAGTCTGCATAGCTGGTGCAGAGGCTGAACAGTCACAAACGACAAGCAGACACAACCCATTTCAGCTTGGCTGAACCACGGGTGAACCAGGTCCAGGTTTAGGGAAACCTTAATAAATTGAGGACCTCACTGAGTCACTGGCTTTGCTTTAGATAATGAAGTTGGGAATAAAGCTTCCTTCAAAGGAGGGGCTGAGCTACAAGACATTATGCATCCTCATCCTCTGATCTCTCAGACAAACCAGTGAAAGTTCTAATAATTTTGCTTTCTGTCCACGGGACTGTAAATTTGACTCCTTTCACATTCAAATGTAGGTGTATATACATCTGTAAATGTCTGAAAGGAGGCAGAACCTTCTGCCCAGCCAGGACAAATCTTATTGCTATTTGCTACATTGTGGAGCGTCAGAATCTGAGTCTGACTGACAAATTGGTGGAAAACATTCCCTCCATCTAAGAGGACATTTGAGAGTTGTTGAAAGTTAGCCACAACCAGTGAAGAAGGAAATGACAACCACTCCAGAATTTTTACCTAGGAAATCCCTAGACAGAGGAGCCCAGCAGGCTATGACAACAACAAGCCACAACCAGAGGACTGTTTAGGCAGCTGTCTTTGAACCTACTTCCTGGTACTCAGTCTGCAACCACCTACTTACTTCCTCCTCATTAATAGGCAAGAAAGTAGAGAACCACTCAGTTCTGTCAACACATTCACTACCAATTCCCAAGGACTTCCCTCAAATTATTAACCAGCCCATAAGGCCCTCAGTCTTCCTCTTCCAGAAAGTTAAGTGTCTGTCAACATCCCATCCTTATTGCTAGAACTGCTAAGAGAACTGAAGGATATGTGATTTTCACCCTGCTTGCAAACGAGGTTGGAGCCTGCCAGTTTCATGGATGCTGGCAGAAGACCTAGACTCCTGAGTTGGAGACAATGAACTTTATGATTCATGGCAATATTTGTAGTCAAAATATCAGAATTTTCTTGCACAGTTTCCTAGTTCCATTTCCCACTGCATGACACAAACAAAGCAGTCCACACGATACCTGCACGTACAGTGGACTGTATTACAGAGAAGGAGCCCAGAGCCTGGAGCACCGAATTCTTTTTAAATGGACACTGTGCGTGCTTACCCTTTGCTCCAGAGAGAGATACTACCTCTATCTTCCAAGGCTTCTCACTGCACAAATATCCTTGAAAATATAATCAGAAACAAAAGCAGCAGCAGTCAGGACTCTGACAAGTTATACAGAAACCGTGGTTATCTCTGAAATCCAAGACAGGGTTGCTGTAGAATTTAGACGTTAAGAACCTAGCACAATATCTGGCACATACAAACTAGTCAAAAGCTATATGCTAATATTATTATTCCTTCCTCATTAAACCTAAAATAAAAACGATCAATCATGTCTCCATCTCGCTTTAAAGATGCCAAAGAATATGACTAAAATTGACTTTAAAAACAGTTTAAACAGTTTTTAAAAAAAAAAAAAAAAAAAACAGTTTAACCACTATTCTTCCCTTGAGAGAAAGAGAGTGGGATGCCAGGAGAGCACAAGAGACAAAACTTTCCTCTAACATTTTTCTATTATAGTTCAGTCCTTAAAGCACATGAACTCTGGGATGGAGGGGAGGGGAGGAAGGGAGGAGAATGTGACGGAACCTAACTCTAACGCCATTAAGGTGCATATAACCTGCAAACTTTTCTACTTTTCTTTACCATAACTTGATATCTCATTCTATCTCAATTTTTCCTCTATAACCACAAATAAGTATAAAGACTGGTACAATTACTCCGTTAATTTTGCTTCTCAAATTTACCTTAAAATGATTAATGATTTAACATGGTAAGAAATTTTGATTTGAGATTAGAATTTCTGCCTTAAAAACAGTTTGAGTGAAAATGTAATCAGGTAGAGTGGTAACATAAGGCAATTCAGTGATAGCATTCAAATTTTACAAAGGTCATGGCCTCAAGCCCTATATTTTGCCACATTATCTTACTGAGTCCTCTATAAAAGCTAACACAGAGGGTAGGTGTTTTGAACTTCTCTATAAATGGCTCACCTTGAAGTTATAACCCTCAATTCAATAAATGAGTCTAATTTTTACTCTCCCAATGACAGATTTACTTATTCAAAACTATATGTCACAAAACAGTAGGCACTTAAAAATACATAAAATTTTACAATTCTACTCCATTTATTTGTACCATAACAGCCAATATTCATAATATTCCTTCAAAAATATTCACTGAGCACCTCTTAATAGATACTACAGGAACAGTGGTTAAGATCCAGGTAGTTGTTCAAACAGCTCACAGTAGAGGAAAGAAACATGGTAAGTGATTAGCAACAATCTGATATAAGACTCAAAAGAAGAGAATATGTACAAGATATATAAGAAGAAATGATTAACACTAACTGGGCACAGAATATTAATGTAATTAAATAAGAAAAAGGTAGGCAAGGATTTTGAAAGACAAACAGAAGTACTCCAAAAGGATATGAGGGTTTCCCAGGTGGCTCAGTGGTAAAGAATCCACCTCCCAATGCAGGAGATGCAGGAGACACGGATTCAAGACCTGGTTTGAGAAGATCTCCTGGAGGGATAAACAGCAACCCACTCCAGTATTCTTGCCTGGAGAATCCCATGGACAGAGGAGCCTGGCGGGCGATAGTCCATAGGGTCACAAAGAGTCAGACACAACTGAGCACGCACACACTCAAAGGGATATGAAAACTAAGCCTTCAAACATATAGACTCATGAAACACCACATTTTATTATCAGCATCAAGTATACACTGAAATACTCAAATTTTTCTAAGTCATAAAAAATGGAAGAATACTTAACATCACAAAATCAAAGAATCACAGGAATGAATGTAACATCAAAAATAATTTAGTTCAGTTGTTCTCTAATCCACAGATTCAGCAACATCAGAATAACCTGAGAACCTGGTAGAAATGCAAATCTGCAAGCACCACCCACGATCTACTCAATCAAAAACTCTGGTCTCGTGATTTAACAAGTCCTCCCAGGTTGTTTTTTTTTTGGTGTTCCCTAGTGGCTCAGTCGGTAAAGAGTCTGCCCACAATGAGGGAGACCTCGGTTCAATCCCTGGGTTGAGAAGATTCCCTGGAGAAGGAAATAGCATCCCACTCCAGTATTCTTGCCTGGAGAATTCCGTGAACAAAGGAGTCTGGTAGGCTACAGTCCATGGGGTCACAAAGAGTGGGACACGACTGGGTGACTAACACTTTCATTTTCTTCCCCAGTTATTTTTATGCAAGCTAAAGATTGAGAACCACTAATTTAGACCAGTGGTTTTTAGCACTATTGAAATTCTAAGGCAGATAATTCATCATCATCATGGGATGTCTACTGCATTGTACAATATTTAGCAGAACCCTGGCCTCTATCCACTAAATGCCAGCAGCACCCCCCAGTTGTGACAGCCAAAAATGTTTCTAGAAACTGCCCAATGTTCTCTGGGGCACAGAAATCATCCAAAGCTGAAAACCACTTATCTAGACCAGGGATCAGTAAACTTTCCTGTAAGAGCCAGGGCTCTGCAGACCATGCAATGAACTACTCAACTCTGATAACAAGGGCAAAAGTGGCCAGAGACAATACATAAATGATTATGCATAACTGTCTTCCAATAAGGCTTCACCAAAAAAAAAAAAAGATGGTGATTTGGTACTCAGGATGTAGCTTGCTAATACCTTAAGCTAGATAAGGGCTTCCCAGGTAAAGAATCAGCCTGCCAGTGCAGGAGATATAAGAGAAGCGAATTTGATCCCTGGGTCAGGAAGATCCCCTGGAGGAGGGCATGGCAACCCACTCCAGTATTCTTGCCTAGAGAATTCCATGGACAGGAGACTGACAGGCTACAGTCCATAGGACGCAAAGAGTTGGACACAACTGAAGAGACTTAGCATGCACATGAACTCAACAAGCTAGATAAACTGGCTTCTCTGGTGGCTCAGTGGTAACGAATCCTCCTGCCATTGCAGGAAACACAGGTTCAATCCCCGGATCAGTAAGATCCCCTGGAGAAGGAAGTGACAACCCACTCCAGTATTCTTGCCTGGGAAATCCCATGGACAGAAGAGTCTGGAGGAATACAGTCCATAGGGTTGGTCGCAAAGAGTCAGACATGACTTAGCGACTAAAGAACAACACAACAAAGCTAGATAAACTACCTAAATTATATCTGAATGTCCCCAACATCAAGTGATTATTCAGACTCTATCTGAACACCTGATCTAGTCCAATCTTTTATGTTCAAGTAGATAGGGCTCTAAACAGATCTCCATCTTGTATTCTGAGTAACTGATATCCAGAAAGGATAAATGACTCTCTCAGAAAACCACAAGCCAAAGCAAAAAAAAAAAAACAGCTCTAGTTAGCCTAAGTGCCTCCTATAGAAGAGTAAACATATAACGTGGCCTGTGATACATTCAAATGTTCTCACTTTAGAGTTACTAAAACCTAGAAAGAAAAGTACTGATATCATGGGGTGGGCTGAGGGGTATGTTATGGGAAAAGGTAGATAAGTTTATCTTAAAAGCCCAGATAGTAAATATTTTAAGTTTGTGGGCCATGAAGTCTCTGTCTCAACTACTCACAGAGCAGTCATAGAAAACAGGTAAATGAATGGGTGTGGCTGTGTGTCAATAAATCTTTATTTATAAAAACAGACAACCAGCTTATAGATTACAGTTTCCTGACCCTTGAACTACAGAGTCCATAAAACCTGTCTGGCAAACAATAGGCATCCACCCAACCACACTCAACAAATCTGAAGTCTTCCATTCCACAGTTTCTGACCACCTGTGAGGTTAGAAGCATGGCACTGGACTGGACTGAATGGCAGTCTAGGGAGATCAGTCCCTCCCTTCCTCCTCCTTTTCTTCCCTCCCTTTCTTCCTTCTGGCATGTCTGCTATATGCCAGGAACTCTTTATTTATACATAAGTTTTATCAATTTAGAGAAATTTCTAAGTGGTGGATCTTGTTTTCCCTTGGAAATTCAAGCTATCTGACAAATTAAGCTAGAAAATGAACAATCTTATATACACCTGAATAAAACCTTTGTTTCAAACCAGTTCATGACCTTGGACAAGTCACTTCCCTTTTCTGTGTCTCAACTTCCACAAAAGGAAAAATGAGAAGCTAGAAACAGATGATCTCTGAAGTCCCCTGCAGGAAACAAGTGTGTACCTTAAAACTGTCAACAATGAAAATAACAGCTAAAATTTATTAAACACTTTCTATATCAGACATCTGTTCTAATCACTTTAACTCATTTTTCCTATGGGAAAACTGAAGCGAAGTGGTATGAAGTAACTGGTCAAAAATGACAAGATGAGTAAGAGGCAGAGCTGTGATTTTAATCTAAATAATCGGACATCAAAGTCCATTCTCTTAACCACTATTTACTAAACTTTAACCTACATGCCAAAACCTTATTTCCACAATGACCAACCATCCAAACACAAAACAATATGATTTGTCCCTCTAAAAATAAAGGGACAGTGAAGAAAAGAAAAGAAAAAAGAGTAACAAGACTACTTCCTACCATAGCACTCAATCTCACCCAAGATAACTTCCCAGGAAGTAAAGATGATGTTCCATGAATACTTAGTTTGGTCCCTGATTCACAATATCACCAAGGAAACCTGTCTGTCTGATTAGTACCAATTCTATTCACAGTCTGATATCCTCTTTTGTAGAAGATAACTCTTTGTGTCAAACTGAGAAAGACAGGAGGATTCACAGCTTTACTTAGAAGGAAAAAATGTAATGAAAGGGTAGACCAGTAGTGTCATGAAGAGTTCATGCTTCAGAGAGGAATTGATAGGCAAATGAAAATTTATTATATTGATAATCCAATAAATGTAAATGTACAAAGCAATTTAGGTAACAAAGGTATTACTAGCGGGAAAGACCAGGAGTGGAAAACAAACGCACAATTGTGTCATCCAGGATACACAACTGAAGTAACATCAAAATCAGTGCCAAATTAGAGAAGAAATAAAGGTCTTCTTATTGTGACCAACAGAACTAGATTCAAGAAAAAAATACTTTTTTAGCAAAGCAGATGAGTTTTGTTTAAGAAAAAGTCTGAAAGAAAATATTACTACTAGTTAGAGTTGCTTTTGCTTCACTTGAGTAGAACTCTAATCTATGTGTCTGTATTATCGGTTACCAAGAAACAGAAAAATATGTGACGCACATGTGACACTAAATTGCTACACCACTCATTTTGCTCTCAAAAAAAAAAAAAAGTATAAGTAAAAAAAGTATCTTAAATGAAAAACAATTTGGCATAGTATTAATTGAAAAGTTAAAGGGATGGGGAAGAGAGAAGACTCATTCTTCTGTTCATCTAGAATTAAAGTAAAAGGTAACTACTTATTAAATAGCAACTACAATTTTGTTTGCAAAAGTGTTTTCTCATCTGTAAGCAAATCAAATACAGTATCAAGAGTTTGTTTGATCAAATGATTTTTGTTCTATACCTCAACCTTTAAAAAAATTCAAAGAATTATACAATTACAAAAAGATTTGGAATTTTCACCTGAATGCATCTCTTTGTTATAAAAAAAGACCTTAAGGAAGGGGAAAAACTCACAATTCATCAGTGCCTGCCTGTTTTTTAAACCCAGGAAATTCCTTTACACCCCCTCCTCATTCTGGTTAGCCAGAACTGTAGGTGTACTAGTCTACTCATTCCTTTACCAGTAATATACTATGCTAACACTATTTACATTTAAAGCTGATTTTTGTTAGACTATTCTAAGTTCCAAACTTACTTGTTCAGAGTGGAATTTACAAATAATTGATTAAACACTATGTTGTCATTCTCTCCACTCAATTTTGGGGATGCAACCACTATGGAAAACAATAGGCAATTCCTAAAAAAATTAAAAATAGAAATACAGTATGATCTAGCAATTCTACTTCTGGGCATATATCCAAAAGAATTGAGAACAGGGACTTAAAGAGATATTTGAACACCCATGTAGAACATCAATGATTCACAATAGCCAAAACATGGGCGAAAAGTGTCCACTGGCAGATGAATGGATCAACAAAATGTGGTACCTACACAAAATGGAGTATTATTAATAGTCCATTATATTCCATATTCCATTATATTATTCCATGTATTCAATAATATTAGAAAGGAAGGAAATCCTGACACATGCTACAACATGGATGAATATTGGGGCCATTATTCTAAGTGAAATAAGTAAGTCACAAAAGAACATATACTGTATGATTCCACTTATCTAAAGTACCTAGAGCATTCATATTCACAGAGACAGAAAGAATGGTGGTTGCCAGGGACTGGAGAGAAGGAAGAATGGGAAGTTATTTAATAGAAACAGAGTTACAGTTTTGCAAGATAAAAAGAGTTTTGAAGATGGTTGGTTCCACAACTGTGATCATACTTAAAGCCACTGAACTGTCATCCACGCATCTCTATCTCAAATCTCTTAACTTGAAAATAGTTAAGATGGCAAATTTTATCTTATGCGTATTTCACCACAATTTAACATTTTTTCCAATTGGTAGCTGCTTTTACTTGGGGTTGAGGGGGAGAAATCTTTTAGAAGACAATTGGAAATATATTTGCTTTGTAATTAGTTCACTCACCTACAAAACCAAATGTATTCCATTAAGTGTGAGCCATAATCTTTCATCCACTACTTATCCCATTAAAAGAAACCAGGCAATTTTTAAAAATTATAGCCTAAGACTTGGAATGTAGATGCTTGAATGATACATGCTTCTTCTATAACTGGTCAAATCAATTTCCCTACCCAAAACTCAACATAGTAAAATTATGTTCTATTTACCTCATATGATTGTTAGCCACTCCTCCACTGACTTCACCAGAAGTCCTTTCTTTATTAAGATGAAATATTTAGAGAGAATACAAAATCCTTCTCAAGAACTTTCCCACATTTGGACACTGTATTTGTAAGAACCTATTATCTAGCAATAATCAACGTCATAAACGTAATTATTTTAAATTTTAGTCACATTTTAAAATCATGTCCTTTTCTACAATGGCAGCAATGAGCTCAAAACTATTATTAATTTTCACAATCATATGAAATAAGCAGAACATAATTACACTATGTTCACTCTTGCTGGGGAAATCAATTTGTCCAGTTACAGAAGAAGCCAGTATCATCCATACATCTATATCTCAAATCTCAAGCTATAATTTTTAAAGTAAATTGATTGGTTTCTGGTAACTGGATAAATGTTTTTTTTTAGGTTAATTCTATAAAACTTTTACATAATATTATTTAAAAGAATAATTTTTATTTTTGTTTTGTATTGGAGACAGCTGATTTCCCTGGAGAAGGGAATGGCAACCCACTCCAGTATTCTTGCCTGGAGAATCCCATGGACAGAGGAGCCTGGAGGGCTACAGTCCATGGGGTCACAAAGAGTTGGACAAGACCGAGGAACTAACACACACACACACACACACACACACACAGCTGATTTACAATGCTGTGTTAGTTTCAGGTGTACAGCACAGTGAAGAATAATCCATTTTAAAACCAAGTCCACTGGAGTAAACTGATCTGGAATCATCATTTGCAAGAGGAATACAAGGTTCCTAAAATACACAAAAAGCTAACATGCTTGTGTACGGTTTTCTAAATAACTTTATTTTACAATAATATTCTCCTTCCTATTTGACAATATGAAATTAACTCTCACCATTTGGCAAATAATTGTTTGATGCAGATGCCATAAGCTTCTTTTTTCCATTTGTAAACAACTGTTCACAGCATTGCCAATTGTTTGAAGAAAAAAACTTACTAGAATGTTTTCATGTGCTCAAAATAAAATCTGAAAAGCTTGTCAGAAAATCTTACTTTACCTCTGAATACAAGAATTCTAAATTTCCAGACCAAAACCAATACATCTGAGCATAATAATTGTCACAAATGAGAGAAAACAGCAACAAGTTACTAGAGTAAGTTTTAATGAGTAAACTATCCTTTTTGTTGTAGTCTAAAGCTGTTCCTACCAGAGCAGAACAATTTTACAAAAGGATAAAACCATTTCTAGATATATAGAGTCCTTTGTCACACAATCATATTCCACATTAGGTAGAAGACTGAATTGGAGAATGAAAAAAGAAAGTGAAATTAGGCAGAAAATCTCAGGCCAATCCTAATCCTACAAAGCACCAAAAGCTTGTGGTCAACTTTTCAGAACCTCTTTCTGAGTCTGAAAGTTACAGTATAATGAAATGCAGACACATGCATTTCCCTAATGTAGCAGGTATCTTAGATAATTAAAAGCAAACTCTGGAAATGGACATCAGAATATAAAGTTGTAAGAATAAGTAACTTTAAAAATCAAAGAAAGAAGAAAAGCCCTACAAAATATCATTAAGAAAAAATACTGCCTACTAAGCTAATGTTAGACCATGTGCAATGATGACAGCGTTAAAGGAAGGAAATGTCTGCCTATATGTTACTGAAGCTTCTAAGTTAATGCCAAAATAAATGATTAAAAACATCTCACTACAACATTTTCTTCAAACATCAAAAGGCAAAAGTGGTGTTTACAGGGTATTCTAACTCCAAGTGCTTCGTGAAGCATACAGCTCTACTTTCAAAGGGTCTCCCTAAAACAATCATATGCCAGTGGCACTACAGTTGGGTTCACTAAGAAATAATCTTAGCTCATCCTTTAAATTATTCCTGGAGAAAGAACACCAACCAAGTAATTCAAATCTGTAGAGGAAGGGAGTCCAAAAGCATGGATTGGTAATTTATTCAACTTGTGAATTCAGTTTGTAAATTCACTTTGATATATACACTCCTCATCTTCCTATACCCAAAGAATCTAATTAGGCATCAAAGTCTCAAATGTTTATTCTCCTTCAAAACCAGCACAATGCCCTGCTACCCTTACCACCTCATCATTCTTTTTAACTCTCCCCTTAATACACCACACCCACAACACCACACCCACACTCCACACAGCACACTGTCCTCATAAACAACCCAAACTCCTCACCCAAAGCACCTCATACTTAGAAGCCCCATATTTAATACCTTCAAACTCTACACACTCTTCATATAATACAGGAAACAATACACAGTCCACACACAAAACAACCCAACACAATACCACCTCACCCTATAAACCACATTCAAACCGTACATAACACATTCTACACACGCCCCAACATACCATAATCCCCCACAGCTCACAACACACACACATCCCAAGCCAGGTACTGTATAAAAAAAAAACCTAAACCACACAGCACTGCTGTGCTCAAACAAACGCTGTGAAGAGGCCACCCTTTGGGCACTGGGAAGCCACGAGGTTGGAGATGGGAGGACAATCGGGCCCAATACTTCACCTGAAAATCCGCCAGGATCATCTCCCGGTCCATGTTGGACGTCATGGCGGCCGCCGAGTTCCGCGGCTCCGGGAGCGAAGCGCGCACCTGGGAGGGAGACTGCGCCTCCTGCGGCCGTCGCCGCCGCCGCCGCCGCCGCCGGGCGCCGAAGGGCTGGCGGGCGAGCCGGCGGGCGGGCCGGCGGGCCGGCGGGCGGGGCAGTGCGGGAGGCTAGGCGCTCATGCACTCGGTAACCTTCAGGCGCCTGGGCCGCCCGCCTGTACCCTGTAGAGCCCGCTCCGCAGCCTCCCAGACAGAGAGGTTGGTAAGGATGTGGGTCCGGTCTTACTGTCGCCGGCCAGGATGAAGGCAGGTTGCGACACCGCGCACCCGGCTCTCTTCAGCGGCGGCGAGACCGGCGGGGGCGGAGAAAGACAGCGAAAAAGCAGGCGGGCAAACGCCACGGCCGCCTCCGCCTCCTCCGCTTCCTCCCAGGCCGCCGCCTCCGCCCCTGGTTGGCCAGAGCCAAGGCTGTCGCACATTTTGCCTGTCATCGAGGTCGCAAAGCGCCGCTTTGCGGCTGCCACGTGACTGCTCTCCTGTCAAGCGCTGGACTCGCGACTACCCGGCGGGGATCTGCGCGCGGCTGGCGGGGACGCCAACCTGAAACTGCGGGAGCTTGGAGTCCCGCAACAGGTTTTTCCGGTTTGAATCAAGCAAAGGCCTGAGGTACCGCCTCTCTCTGGCTGGGTTGGCGGTCAGTTTCTGCTCCTTACGTTGTTATATAGTAGCACACATACACGTCAGCCCTCACAAACCAACTCAGCACAGTCACAACCCGTCTAACAGCATTTCATAAATGTACATTTTCTCTAACAAAGTTTCACCAAAATACAACTTCATATACAGTCTTTTACGTCAACCTGTCAAAACCCACTTACACACTGTCATACTCGATCCCAAGCCCTGACGCTTGCATCTTCAGACATAATGTATAAAGGATGACGCCTTGCATCCTCAGACATAATTAACAAGGAGTAAGAAATAACCAGATTCCCACGGTAGTTATGGGGCAGACATGGAAGCTGAGAAAGGTGAGAATATCCATCCCAAGACAAAGATGATCAGGCTTTGAGCCAAAAATAGACAAAGACTATGTACAGTGAGAAGGAAATGGCAACCCGCTCCAGTGTTCTTGCCTGGAGAATCCCAGGGATGGGGGAGCCTGGTGGGCTGCCGTCTGTGGGGTCATACAGAGTCGGACACGACTGAAGTGACTTAGCAGCAGCAGCATGTACAGTGAAGTGTGATAGTTTGTAATTGTCGCTGGAGGAAGAGTGACAATAGAATTGGTTCAACTTTGACTTGGGAAGATATCATCTTCTGGATTGAACTAGAGCTTGTATTTGTCTTGGAAAGTATATAAAATCCTGAAAGTGTAAAGTAAGATGGATAATTTTGTGCTGTAGAGTTGAAATAGATAATAGTGAAATCACCATATAGAATCAAGGCCTAGATCTTTGTATTCCCTGAACTCGAAGAGCACTGTGGTGTTCCAAAGGTCTAGGTTTATTATGTGGGTTTTTTTTTTTTTCTTTAAATGAAAACAGTCTGTATTTAGCCCAGAATCAGCTAGATAAGGAATAGAACCCTCCATAGTCATATGAATTGAAGGGTTTCCTGGTTAATTGCTGCCCCCCAAGGAATTCCAAAATAAAGCATGAATGTGAATCACGAGGTGAAACATACTACCAGCAATTTAAGTGTGGCAATTCACTTGTCCCATTCATATATGTCATTCTCAGCACAAAGCAAGTGAGCAAATCCTGCAACGTTGAGATTTTTCTGTGAGGAAATGTGTGTGTATCCGAGCCAATTCAAATCTAGTACTGCTCCCCTTTTCCCTCCCTTCTCTCCATCTGGAAATTAAAAGGATGTGGTAATGTAGAAACCAGGGAAGAGTACACTGAACATTCAGGAATATGGTTTCTAGTACTGCTTTCCCAACTAATTAGTTAGGGAAAACTGGATGGGTCACTTAGACTCTCTGACTCCAGCTTCTGACATGACTATTTCAGGTGATGAGAAAACAATTATGAAAATGCATGGAAGCATAAGATATTTTTACAAAACAAGCATAAACTGCATAGCATTACTAGGCTTGAGTTCTAGTTCTGCCCCTTGACAAAAACAAAAAACTTAGCTCTGAGTCTCAATTTATTTCTAAAATGGGGCTCATAAAACTTACTTCATAAGGTGATTGTGAATATTGAGTGTATAATGCTTGTGAAAACTTTTCAGAAACCTTAAAGCTGTCTAAACATATTAGTTGCTATTACTTGTATGTATGCATGTGTGCTAAGTCACTTCAGTCATGTCTGACTCTTTGCAACCCCACGGATTGCAGCCCACCAGGCTCTTGCAGGCAAGAATACTGGAATGGTTGCCATGCCCTCCTCCAGTATTACTTGTACACCAGTTCCTAAATGCTTTTCTCAGGATAACCTCTTTCATAAAACTTAAGCCAACAAGGACTCTCTTCCTTTCTAATCACTGCTTTAACGATCTTTACAACACAATTTAATACTCTGTAATTAAACTCTGTAATTTTTTTGTCTAATTGTTTCATCTACACATTTTAATATTTATTTTTGTTTATTTGGCTCCTCCAGGTCTTAGTTGCAGCATGTGGGATGTAGTTCTCGACCAGGGATCAAACTGGACGCCTGCATTGGGAGCTCAGAATCTTAACCACCACACCACCAGGGAAGCCCCTATGCATGTTTTAATCTCTCCTCAAAGTCTGAACGTCCCTTGAGATTATAAGCCATTTCATTCCATGTATTTTTATATTCACCATAGTTCATTCATGGCAAAGTCTTGGGTATATAACAACCAAAGCTTTTGAATTTATTTTTATTGGATGTCTAGTATGTACAGGTATTTTACACATCTTATCTCATTTAATGTTTACAACGGAATAAACAGAATAAAAAACTGCTCTGAGAAGTTAATAATGTGCCCAAAGTCATGCTATACAGTGAGGCTAGGTCAAAACTAGTGCTCTTTCCACTTACCTGTTGTTTCCCCACATTTTACCCTCCATAGTGTATAGTGAGGCGATTGATTCTTCTCTATGACCTAACTATTCATGGTTGGATATCCAGAGTAATTTTCTACCAGAAAAATAAATACTGAATTGAGAAAATTCATTTCACCAGAATTCCTTCCTTAAACAATTTCATTGCAGTGTCACAAACTAAGAGAATAAAAATGTATAGAGATTCTCTGTCCATAAACACGAGCAAAGAAAAATGGTTTTAATATATCCATCCTTAGTTGTTCTACTGCATGAACTCATGGAGCTCAGTCTAATTCAAATATAGATCTTTCTCTAGAATCTCCATGTTCTTTGATCTTCAGTTCAGTTCAGTTCAGTCGCTCAGTCGTGTCCGACTCTTTGCGACCCCATGAATCGCAGCACACCAGGCCTCCCTGTCCATCACCAACTCCTGGAGTTCACTGAGACTCATGTCCATCCAGTCAGTGATCCATCCAGCCATCTCATCCTCTGTTGTCCCCTTCTCCTCCTGCCCCCAATCCCTCCCAGCATCAGAGTCTTTTCCAATGAGTCAACTCTTCGCATGAGGTAGCCAAAGTACTGCAGTTTCAGCTTTAGCATCATTCCTTCCAAAGAAATCCCAGGGCTGATCTCCTTGCAGTCCAAGGGACTCTCAAGAGTCTTCTCCAACACCACAGTTCAAAAGCATCAATTCTTCAGCGCTCAGCTTTCTTCACAGTCCAACTCTCACATCCATACATGATCTTACCATTCTTCTTTCGAAAGGAAGTTTTATTTCATATTTTTTCAAATATATATATAATATAATCTATTTGTAAATATTTTGATAAATTTTTAGTTGTAATAATTTTCAATTTATCTAATACTTGCAAACATAGTACAGAATGTTCCTTTAATCCAGCTTCCTCTAATGTTACCATCTTACACAACCATGGTACTGCTATCAAAACTAAGAAATTAACATTGGCATAATACTGTAATGTTTCAGAGACTCTATTTGGATTTTTACATTAATGTACTTTTTCTGTTCCAGGGTCCAAGCCAGGATTAATGGTTCTGTTTCCTTAGCCTCTTCCAATTGTTAACAATTACTCAGTCTTGACTTTTGAAGAATAGTGGTCAGAACTTTACAGAATGCCCCTCAGTTTGGGTTTGTCTTATAATGTCTTCTCAGAATAATGCTGAGTTTATGGATTTAGGGGAGACCACAAACATAATATGTCCTGATCACATCATATCAGGGACACATGATATCAACATGACTTATTATCGGGGGTGTTAAGCTTGATCTTTCAATTAAGTTAACCAAGTTTTTAAACTGTTACTCAATTATAAATCATGAGATTAATGCTACTACAGTTAGATCCACACTCAAGTAATCAAAAACATATTATATATAATGATTTAATGTTCCTTAAGGCACTAGTGCCTGATCCTGTCTCGTTTTTTTTTTTTTTTTTTTTTCCTTTCTTTTACAACTTATTACAGAGAAAGGGAAAAGGATACAGGCCAAAACCAGCCCATGGAAGAAGCATTTAGAGAAAAATCTGGAAGGGTTCCAAACACAAAGCTTCCAGAGTCCTGGACTCTGAAGTAGTGGAAAAGGCCTAACATTTGGGAATCCAAGATCTGAGTTCAAATCTTATATCCACTACCTACTGGCCTTAGTCACAATTTCTATAAATCTCAATTCCTTCACCTGAAAAGAATGAGGAGATAGTTTTATTTACATCCCAGAGATGTTGTAAAGATTAAATAATGTATACATCGTATGTTATATCCAGGAAACACTACACAAATATTAATCGTTGCCATTATAAACTTTTGAGTTGCTTACTGTGCATTTTTTTCTCACTTTACAAAAAGACTTCCATAAGTGGTATGAGAACCCATATGAAAAAGCCTACTGAATCTCAGAAATAAAATGCCAAATGCCATTTCATTATGCCACAATAATGAAATGATGAAAAGTTCCCCTGAGTATACCAACCTGTTTCCTACCTCTCTTGGATCTATAAATATAATAAAAGGAAGATTTTGAAACTATGTAAATAAATTGTAAATACCATATATACATACCCATAAGTCATTCAGAAACTATGCATACTTAAGTCAAAGAGGGGGAAAGCACAAAGGAATTTGATTATAGTCTTTCTATAAGTCCTTTAAAATAAGTATGAATTGCTGAAAAGAAAAAGTTTCCATGACTGTTTGTATTTTATACCCAACTAAAAGGCTCTGTTTCAGTGTTTGAGATGTGCCATTACTGTGTTAAAAGACAAACTACTATTTTCAATATAGTAGATTCTTAACTGTAAATCTTTCTTGTATACCACGTTAGAATGTAAGCTTGTTGACCGCAGAGATACTCACCTTTGAATCTATTTCAGTGAACTAGCAATCAATATGAGATTTTCATTGAGGGTCCTCTGTAGTCTTACTTATGCTTTCTGAACTAAAATTGTAACTTCTGTGCCTCTGGACTGCCAGTTCTGGGTTATACAATAAGCAAACAAAGTATATGCTTTAGGACACCAGCAAAGCCAAAGTGAAAAACAAACACACACATACACACACAACTTCCTTAAATTGTTTAATATTTCAGCAAAATCACTCAAGTAGTAAGATGGGAAAAGTCAGAACCTTGTTGGACTTCTTCACATTTATTTTTTGGTCTTGTATTATTTTTATTTACACATTAGGTGAATTGGTGGGACATCAAAATCTTTTCAGTGCTTAGGATCTCCAAAAATCTTAATCCAGCTCTGTAGGCATCTTAAATTACCCTAAATTTTATTTCTTGTTATTCAGCAAAAAGAATTTTATTTCATGAAAATTATAAACCATGTATACCTATACTTCACATGAGTACAATTTAAGAATCTTCCTTATTACACTGTCTTCTCTTAGAAACCATAATAAATGCTAGACAGCAACTCTCATAAGTTGGATTAATGCCAGTTACCTTATCAGCCAACAATACTACTATATCATCACACACCCTCCAGCTGTACTGAAGGATTACATATTAATTTCCCAGAATAATCAGAAGTAAATTATATTATTTATGGTATTTACTGGTATATATGGAATCCTAAAAGTTCTATTTGAAATGTCTAAATACACGTAAGAAGCAAGAGGAGTTAATTTCTTGTGTTGTAGTTCATGTTTGATTCACATTTCAAGTTTAGTCACCTAAGAAAATAGCTCTGGTTATTTTTGTTAACAATTCCGTTAAAGGAAACACCACCAGATTGTTCAAAGTTTGAACTCTCCCTCTACCTACCAGGCAATCTGTTGCTAATGACTATCCAGATGTTGTTGGTGTGTTTCGTTGCTAATACCTACAGTGTACCTCAAAGAGCTCGGTATAGATGTTGCTTGAAAATATGCTTGCTAGAGGCCGGTAATAATTAGACCACCTGTCACTTTTTGTTTGGTTTCATTTTGCCCACTGGGTGCATCATGCAACAGTGTTGGATATTTTTAAGACCAAAAAATATAGAAAGCAGTAATTAATTAATCTTACATAGCTAAAAAAGGAAGTAAAAGTACAGAGAACTGGTACCTCGGACGACTGAAATAAACATTAGGGAAGATATTATTCCTTTACATTTAGACACCCCTCCCCCACCCCAAACAAGTCCCATCTAAAGTAGTCAGAGAGAACTTTGACAAAAACAAATGGCCTTCTTAGAAAACCCTTCCCAAGACCTACTTTAAAAAAAATTTTTGGCTTTAAAGTTAATTGCTTTTCTCCCTTTCCCCAAAGAAATGGAATATTTCCGTTTCAAGTCCCTGGAACATTAAGGCTTCAGAGTTCGTCGTGATTTCTTACCTACACCATGCCTTTAGTTTTCGTAACAATCAGTCTAGAAAAGACTTTTGCTTTTTCTGAGCACAGTTTTTTGCTGTCAGTCAGGTCTCTCCCTCCATCCCCGCGGCCACCTCGGCCCACCGCGGCCCTGGGCGTTGATCTGGCAGGTGCGGGGCCGAAGCGCTGGACTGAGAAAGAGGCCGAGTTTGCACAGAGCGCGCCACGGAGGTGGCGGCGGCAGCGGCAGGCCTGGCCTCCCGAATTTCGAGAGCCTGGCCGGGGAGCGCTGAGGCGGGCGGCCTGCCCCGCCAAGGCCGGGGAAAGACTAGCTCCGCGCCAGCCTCCTCTCTGCCTTCCAACAGTCAGCGCCGCCGAGCCTCCGAGGCCCTGCGGCTCTCCGCACCCTTAATTAACAAGCCTCGTTTCCCCACCTCCGGCCCCGCCGGCCTCAGGACAGCTCGGGGTTTCACGTCGCACCCTCCATTCCGCCCGCCAGCCAAAGGAGGCCAAACCCGGCTTTGCCGGGCCGAAAGCCGCTCCAGCCCGGGCCTGGCCGCTGGGCTGGCGGGTGGGAGCCAGCGCAGGAGACAGCGAGGGAAGCGGAGAGCCGGGAGGCGGGAGAAAGGGCGCGGGGCTGGGGGCGGGGCGAACCGGGCTGAGAGCTCGAGCGCCACCAGGGCGGAGGGCGGGGCGTGGGCGGCGCCCGGCCTTCCCGCTCCCGCGGTGCTGTAACTCCGCCGAGCCTCCTTAAAACTCTGCCGTTAAAATGGGGGCGGGTTTTTCAACTCAAAAAGCGCTCAATTTTTTTCTTTTCAAAAAAAGCTGATGAGGTCGGAAAAAAGGGAGAAGAAACCGGCACCGTCTCTGCAGCGGCAACAGAAGCAGCAATTGTTTGAGCGAAAAAAGAAGCGAGGGAGGGAAGGAAAAGACCAGAAAGGGGCAAGACGCACAAGTGTCTGTAGGGGTGAAGGGAGCAGGGACCAGTGATTTGGGGGGGACCGGCTACAAAAGAAACTGTCACTGGGAGCGCTGCGGCTCGGGAGGAAGCGGTGCTACCCGGCTAGGCTCCCGGGCACAGCTGGCTGGCGGCCGCTGCCCTATCGGCGGCACAGGCTGGGGGCACAGGCCAGGGGACTGCGAGAGGTTGGCGAAGTGGCACAGGGCGCCGAAGCCGTTGAGCTCTCGCCGAGGGCGGAACTGGCTGCGCCCTGGAATTGCGGCGACTCGCAATACTCAGAGCTTGGCCTGAGACTTCCTAGGACCCTTCCGATCTCTGGAGCCCTCAGAAAACCGGGAAAGTAAGGAAAAGAAGCGGCGGTCGCTCAATGAGCTTCTACATTAGGAAGTCTGAACTGGCTCGGTTGTAGGCGGGAAGTTACCAGTGGGCTGCCCCGTGCAGCCGCGATGCTGCAGCGCGCTGCCTCAGCAGCCGGGGCTCCATAGACACTTCCCGCATCTCTCTACCCCTTCCTCACGCTGCTGGGCGTCCCAGGACCCGGTGGGGCCGGCATGACCGGCTTGCCGGGGGCCCGCCGCGCGCCCGGCCGTCTCCGGAGACGCGCGCCGAGCCTGGCTCCCACGGCCTCTCAGGCTCGGCAGGGCTGCGGTAGCCCGGCGGGCGGGCTCCGGAGCCCTCCCGCAAGGCATTAGCCCGCAGCTCGGCCTGGACGCGGATTAAGACTCATCCGGAGAATCGAAGGCCACGGAGGAGTCCTTACGACCTGTAACTTGAGGGCCACGGAACTGCTACTCTCGTTTGATTTTGGTGATCATCTTTAACCCCCGGAGCACATCAGCATCCAGCCACCGAGGCGCTCTCCCTGCAGCGGAGGACTCAGAACTACCCCTTCGCCGAGACGGATGGAGACCGAGCCCCTCGGAGGACCTGCCCCTGCGGTACTGGCTCGCGCGGCTCAAGTCACTGCTGAGAACAAGGGTGGGTTAATACCTTTTCTTCCCCCATGTCTCTTTTTCCACGGTATTTTCTGCCCTAACCTAGTCCCTTAAATCTCCGCATACATTCCTCCTGGGGATCTGTAGTGTAGGTACGTGCCAGCTCTGCCTACATTTTACGTCCAGAGTAATTTACCAGGAATATATGTGTGTCTGTATATCTCTCAGTTTAATCACCAGAATTCTTCATAGGGGTTAAGCTAAAAAGCGAGGAGCGGAGCCCCTCTCCAATGGCTCAGTTTTGCTGAATAATCACGTGTGAATCGAGGGGCGGGCTTTTGGCAGGCAGATCTTACTAGTATTTACTACCAAGCTCTACTCCAGATTAACCATCCCAGTCCTTCTGTCAGTCTCCGATGCCATCATGCAGCCTGGTTAGGAGCGAAGGAAAGGGGAAAAAGAAAAACAACTAATTCATCTTTTCCCGATCGTCAGGACCCTAAAGAATGGCCGAGCCTTGGGGGAACGAGTTGGCGTCCGCAGCTGCCAGGGGGGACCTAGAGCAACTTACTAGTTTGTTGCAAAATAATGTAAACGTCAATGCACAAAATGGATTTGGAAGGACTGCGCTGCAGGTTGGTATCCAGAGAGGTGGGGAAAACAGGTCAACAATGTTGCCTACGTGACCCGGGTTTCTAGAATAATAGCTTTCAAGCTTTCAGGGGTACTAAATTTCACTGTTCTTAAAACTAGTTGGTTGCCATATTTTATATCTTTAAGTGGATCCAACTCCCCAAAATGACGTACTTTGAACAAACTCGTCAAATCCAATAACATCCTCTATATCAAGTGGGTTCCAGGTTTGGTCTTAATTTTTGGAATGTTTTTGTGACTGTGGGGATTGTATACCAGTCGTAGCAGCGCCGAGTTTTTTTGGTTTTTTTTTTTTTAGACAGTTCTGTAAACACGTTATTATGATTATTATTTGAAGTAAATACACTGCTATTAGTGGTTTCCGTACTTTGCTCCAATAATTGACTTTAACGTTAATTTTCCTGACTACTGGGGAGGGTATTTTTCCTTCAAATGCTTCAAGTTTTGACAAACGACCTTTCCTCGTTTGGAATGGGTGGCCTGGGCACGGGCACAGGATGTACATTTCACAGTTAATATAATACCATCCACCCATTCAGGATTGAGTAGGAATAAAAAGTTGAATTTTCTAATCAGAGCTCAGTTTATAGTGTTTTTGTCTCTGCGGTCTTACCGTGGTATGTTCTAATTTTTAGTAATTAGATTTACAAGCAACAAATGAAACATGTTCAGCTGCCAAGTATTGTACCTGATAACTTTTTTCCTCCTCTGAACGTTATCATGTAACTTGGTTGCAAGGCTTAGAAACAGAAAAATGGCAAAGTAGTCTCAAACAGTTGCTTTATCTGAGTTCTGATGATATTCTTATAAGCAGTTCGTATTTGAAATGCAACACTTAAAGCTGTTTTTGAAAATCCACTGGGGAGAGGGTTTTTAGAGTGCTTTGTTTTTATTTGCAAGAATGAAAAATTTAAGTGACAGGAGATGTACTACTAACAGACGAAAATCATACACCCTGTATATTTTAAATCAGAATACACTGACTTTGCAAAAATTTCAGTATTAAAGAAGCTTATAGATAGATACTAAATTATTTATCTTGTTATTTCAGATATATTAAGTGGGGAAAGGATTTTTTTATTTTTCCACCTCGTAGTTTTTAACAGGTATTGTGATGATAGTAATGTCATAAATTTAATATATTGAAATTTTTCCTATTGAACATTCAAATATTATATAAATCTCACAAAGAATGAGCCACTTAACCCTGTAAGAATAGGATCTTGCAGGACTTGTGACGAGCAGGAAAACTAGGAGATTAATACTGCAAAACAAAAGTTTTGACAAACATTTTTAATACAACTCTGCAGTCTTGTTTATATTAAACATACTTATCAAGATATTAGCACCCACTTATTGTGGCTTAGTCGTAGTACATATAATGAAACACACACAAACAGGAGTCTCAAAGCTTGTTTTCAGTATGTATAATCCTGACTGAAGTTGTATCATAACTCAAGAAAGAACTTTCTTTCAAAACAGTTTCCAGCATTGCTATTATTTTCTGTGGAATATGGCAAAATTTCTCCTACAGTAATGTTTATTTAACTGAATTACAAAAGGTTTTTCCCTCTTCCTAGTGTTAGCCTCTCAATCAGGATAATATCAAAGGCCCTGATCGTACATTTGCTTTACAAAGATCCAAGGTGTCTGTCTCCTATTTTTCTCAGTTCAGGTCCTTAAATGTAACTAAATATTTAGAGGCAGTTGTGGTAAAAATTAGATTGTGTTAATTTTTAATAACCAAAAAGTGTATTTCACCTAAGTTCTTAAAAAATAAATTATGTATCATTTTTAACCACTGCCCCAAAGTAAAGGCCAAAAGTCAGCAGAGTTTTATCAACAGGGAAGCTTAACATCTTGGTCATCTATATAGTTTGAATTAATAAAATATTATTCATTCTAAATATATTTTATATTACTTAATTTGTGATTTTTAAAACAAACATTCTAAAGAGATAGATCAGCTTTGTATGTTTTTCCAGGATGTATTTAATTTCGAGTGTCTACTATGCAATCTATTTACTATAACTTTAGGTTATTATGAATATACCTAGGAATAAAACAATTAAAATGCTGAAATTTCCTTGCATGTTAATGAGACTATATTTTTTCACAACTAGATTATATGTATTGTATAATTTCATGCTGCTGTACAAAATACTTTATAATTATGAGAGCCTAATAGAGACCTCTTATTAGAGTGAAATATATTCAAACACCAGTACATAAGTCTTTATCATGTAAATTAGTTGTATGTTGATAGCAAATTTTAATATCAAATTCTGGCTTTTAAAATATTGGCAGTTTACAAATAACTATTCCTAAATGCCTGATAATAACTGCAAAAGGAAATAAGATGAGGTCACCAGTTGATTAACAAACAGGCTGAAACCACAGACAAAGCTTTCTATGTCCCAAAATATACGTTAAATATCTTACTTTCTCTTCTTTTGCTCAATTGAAAATTTGGAAACTAGCTAGAACTTTTTAGGAGACAGTAAGTAAAATAGTAGAATGACTGTTCCATTCCTTTTAAGAACAGTTGCCATACAGTCTTTTCCTGTCTAATATAAGGCATATCATTAATATGTTATGTTTTAGATAAATCAGTATCATTGGCAATGTAAAAAACACTTGCTTTTAAAAAAAAACACTTTAATATTCAATAACGTTTTAATTTTTCAAGTGGAGGATTCTAAAAACTAAATACACCTAGTAACCCACATGAAATAATTGCAAAGAAAAAAAAACATTTAAAAATTACTTGGAAACTTCGGGCTTATCTGTTTGGAGAGAACTTGTGAAAATTAATAATTTAAGAAAATACCAGGTTTGGATTTTTAAGAGATCATTTTTACACTAGTAAAATCAGCCTAGATGGAGTCTGGTGTGTGGAAATATTTCTTTGAGGATTTAAAGAAGCTCATTCTCCTTCTTTTTAGCTATTTATAAATTTTTACCCACATTTAATTTTACAGAACAGGCACATTTTATGAACATGATGAACCAAACAGAAGACTTACTTAAATCTCAAATTCCATTTCTTTTATTTTAATAAATTCATGAAATTACACTAACTCTTTATGGGAGACCGAGAGCTGAGTTGTCAGTGAATTTTGTACAATCGCACTCATTCTATTTTTATTAATCGATATATCCTACTTTGGGGCTCGTTTAAGATATTCCATCATAGAAGCTCAATTTTTAGAAGTTTTCTTCTACGTTTACTCATCTGCTGCAACTGAGCCCTTCAAACTCCATCACATGGGTCTTCCCAAAGCACTCCTTCACCAAAAAAAGTTACATAAATAGAAAGATGGATATTCTAAAAGAGTCTTGTAGTAGGAGCGCTTGAAGGATTCTACCGTTTTTTCTCCTCTTCTAGGTTATGAAACTTGGAAATCCGGAGATTGCCAGGAGACTACTACTTAGAGGTGCTAATCCCGATTTGAAAGACCGAACTGGTTTCGCTGTCATTCACGATGCGGCCAGAGCAGGTTTCCTGGACACTTTACAGACTTTGCTGGAGTTTCAAGCTGATGTTAACATCGAGGATAATGAAGGGAACCTGCCTTTGCACTTGGCTGCCAAAGAAGGCCACCTCCCCGTGGTGGAGTTCCTTGTGAAGCACACGGCCTGCAAAGTGGGGCATCGGAACCATCAGGGGGACACCGCCTGCGACTTGGCCAGGCTCTACCGGAGAAACGAGGTCGTTAGCCTGATGGAGGGAAACCGGGCGGAGGGAGCTGCGAATCTGCAATGAATGTGGGGAGGGCTCTCCCACACTGTCTTCTGTTTTGTCAGTTAATTGATTGGCTGTCCTATTTTAATATCATTTGTTAAAATTCAGTTTTGTCATATTTTAAGCAGCTAGTTAAAGCCTCTGAAACTGCTAAGTGGAAATCTTACTACAGCTTTATGAATATATTTAAGCAACATCTCTTTCACCTGCAAAACCCTGAGTTCTAACATGTAATTGCAAAAGCTTTGGCTTTCTTCTGAATATTTTATCTTTCCCTGACTTTTCTCCTTGCCTCTCCCTTTGCCAGTCTCAGTACCCAACTTGGAGACTTTGTTTTTAAAATGGTTTGTCCTGATGTTTCTTTTGCCTGATTAAAACACATTTTCAAAACAGGACAATGTTTTCTGTGATTTCCACGCCTCTTATAATCCACATGTGATATGCTTCTTGCTAAGGAGAACTAAACTGAAAGATCATGGTGTTTTAAGTCTTGACATCAGAACTAGACATATTCTATTGATGATCCAGTTAAATGCTTTTCTTTCTCTCCTCATGCCTCCCAGCAAAGATTTTACTTGATGCCTAATATGTCTGCTTTAAAATAGAGTAAGAACAACATTTTTTTGGAAATCAAACCTGAAATTACTTCAGTGTAGATTTATCCTAATATTTGATCTTCCTTTTTTCTCAAAGTTAAGTTAAATCGTTGAAAAACAGGTTTCAGAAGTAACGATCTGGAATCAAATATATGTTAGCCCTAAAAGCCACTTCAAAAAGAAATTGCCATTAAAAAGTGCTTCCCATTTGTTGATTTTTTTAAAATCACAAAATGAAACAATTGGTTAAATAGTATATTTCCCAAAAGTATACCATAAGTATGCTAAATGTAACAATGGCTTTTTCTCCCTGAAATACCAGAAGTGTAAAATTATAAAATGTTTAAGTATTAAAATGCACTGCAAATACCAATATTGAGGTGATAAAAAGCTTAGCAAGAACATATATATATTAATTACATGTGTCATTATTTATTTAGGGGCTACAGTATAATAAATATAGAAACTTTTACAGTAAATAAATAGGCCACTCCTACACATAGTACTTGATTCCCTCAAAACTTTTTAGTAAAGGCATATAAAACTCTTAATAATACATCTAGCTAAAAATTTTTTTGAATGAAATAGAAATATCAAATTTCCAAGAGAATTTTCCTGTATCTACTACTTAATGTTATTTTAAAGATTTCACCAAAGGATTTCAATGCAGTTACCTCTTATAAATTTATAAATACTTTATTCTTCATCTCCCACATGAACAAAAATGTTTTATGTAAAAGGTCCCTCCTTCTGTTTCATAAGCTCCCTGCCCTCGCTCCAAAAAGAACAAAATACTTGAAGGTTTATTGAAGGACATGGTTCTGATGCTTGCCCTAACAAGGATTGGAAGGTTGCAGACAAGTGGTTTTCGATAATTTATTTTTCATAGTAGTATAAAAGAATATGCAAGAAAAAATCCTTTTCATTTGGCATTTTAAGTTCACCTTCCCTATGTCAAGTGCAACAAGACTTCAACTTCTGCCATCTCAAACCACAAGTTACTGAAAAAATTTATTTTTGACAGCAACATGAAATTAAATGTAAAACACTTATTTTAAAGTTTAGGAAAAAAGTAGAAATTGAGATGATTTTGAAAGAAAAGGGTGTATTTTGTATTTAAAAACTAGAATCAATATACAAAATACACTGCTTGAGTAAGCTGAATACTTTCTAAACACAAGACTATTACTAAAAATAAAAGTAATACTTCTTACAAGTTGCAACTGTAAAAGATAAATGTTTCTTAAAGTCGATTTAATGGACTTTTCAGTATCCACCAAGGATAAGCATTAAAATCGCTCTTTAGCTATTTCGAATATAGGATGTTCATTGAAGTTAAAGAGCGGTACTTCTGCGCTTGCCTTAGTCTCAGATGGTCGGAGCACGGTGAGGAGAAAGAGCTCTCTCTCTCTTCATCAGCCTAAAACTTGCCTAGACATTAAAACATCGCCACTTTTCTTTGGTTCTTCGCAGGAAATAGCTTTGCTAATCTAAGTATTTTAGAAATGAGTTGTGTGGTCCCCTCTAGGAAATATGAAAAGCCATTATTCAATCTCTTAAAAACCTCGACAATATTCAGTAAGACAAATACACCGAAATGTATAGGATGGAAGAAACTATACTGCAGAGTTTAACGGGGTTTAATTTACAGCCAGCTGAGACCGGAAAGGATCTGAGCTTTTTCAGATGCAGAGTAGAGAGGCAAGTGCTAATCAATGAAGTGACCAGGGCCTCAGGGGACGAAGACAGAGAAAGAGTGGCGCGGCAGTAGGCAGAGATGCGTTTCTCAATTATTCTCTGAGCCCGCATCCACGTCGGGAAACTCAGGCTTAGCCTTTGCTCAGTAAAATGAACCCCCGGCATATACCTGGGGCAAAGCAGGGCCGGTGAGGGGTTGCGGGGAGGGTGGGGGAGAACACCAAAAGGACCTCAGTCCATGTTCTGGTCTCCAAGCCACCAAGCAAACTGCACTTTATCATTTTTTGGTAGTAAATCAATAGTTCTCTGATAAACAATACACATCTCCTAATAGTGTGATGAGCTCCTACAAACACACACCACGCTGGGAGACCAATAAATGGATAAAATATTTCTGTCCCAGGAAAGCATTTCAATTAGTAATATTGTAAATGTCCCTGATAATGTGGGTCAAACAAACGTTGTGGAATCCGTAGCCCCGGACTGGTTTCGAAATCTCAGTTCCCAAAAAGGTGCTTTCGGCTTTTGCCGGGGGAAGAAGTAATCGTCCAGAAGTGCTGAAAGAGCACAGTGCTGGAGCGAGAAAGGGTCGTACTCCCAGCCTTCCTGACTGCCCTAAGCGACCTTCATCAAAAAGGAGGGGGGTAGGGTGAGGGGTGGAGGGGAAGGAAAAGTCCGGGTCTTGGTCTATGGAGACTGCTTTGATTTTTACACCACAATTTCAAAATAATCAGATTCACGTTAGGGACCTAATGAGAGGCTGGAAACAAGCTTCCAGCCTAAGACTCGGGGTAAAAAGGCTCTGCCCGTCGTCAACCCAAGTCCTCTATGGAGGGGCTGCAGAGTCATCCTTTCTGTTCCTTCGAAATTCTCCAGACTCCAACCGCAGCTCCCGGCTCCCTAGCGAGGAAGCTGGAGCCCAGAGCTCCCTCAGGGCGCGCAGAAAAGCCCGGGGTGGGGGTGGGGGAGTTTCAAAACCGTTAGCTCGCGTTGTGTTTTTTTTTTTCCCCTCCCTCGCTAAGGTTTCTTTTCTTTTCTCTTCCTGTCCAAATATTTCAAATTTCCGCGCCTTAAATAACAGTCTCCTTTTATTTAGTTAGTTTCCTCGGCAGGTTTGGCCGCCCGCTTGTCTCTGCCCCCCAGCGGGCCCGGGGCGCCTTGGATGCCTCGGTGCTGCCTGCAGCCCCTGTGCGCTGCCCCCCGGCCCAGCCAGCGCGGCCCGGAGCGCGGCCGCCGGAGCCACAGCCCCCTCTTGCCGCGACCTCGCCTGACCCGACTCTCCCAGCACCCAGAGCCAACTAAGGCCGCCCCCCGCCCGGACGCTCGTCTGCTCCCAGCTCGAGACTTCCCTCCCCGGACTTTGGAGTCTCTTCTGCTTTGGGGTTTGGAACCCGATCGCCCTGGAGCGGCTGAAGAGCCGCGGCGATAGGAAGGCAGCGGAGGAGGCCAGTGGCCGGAGACTGCCCCAGCCCCCACCCCGCGGGTAACCTTGGAGGCGCCCTCGGAGTGAGTGTGTGCGCTGCTGCGCCAGCCGGCTGGGGCAAGCGGGCGCACGGCGCGGCAGGCAGGAGGCGGGAGCGGGGGCGGGGAGGGGGAGCGGGCCCCGGTGCCTCACTGCAACCGCCAGAGCGCCCCGGGTGCTACGGGCTGCCAGGGCGGCCAGGGTTCCCCGGCCCTGGCCCTCAGGCAGCGGTCCCTGAGGAGGCGGCGGCCATCCCTCTGGATGGTTCCGGCGACCTATGCCTGAGGACTGGGGCCGGAGGGCGACTTGGGAGCAGGGGCGAGCGGGCCGGTGAGTGCCTAGCTCTCCGCAGAGGTGAGCTGGCGGCGGGACCGGGCGCGGCGGCTGGAGCAACTCCATGCCCAATGCCAATGCCAGCACTCCCTCCCCCTCCCCCCGTGACAGCTGAGGACAGCCGGGCTCCGAGCCTCACGTCCAACTGCGAGGAGGCAATTGCCTCTCCGGCTTCTCACCCTCTTCGACTGTCCGAAAAGTCCTATGGTGTTGCCCTTACCCCACAAATTATTAGACGTCCGAGACTGAAAATGCACATTCATTCGGAAAGACCCTCAGCTTGAAACACTGAGAATTGTAGGCCCGTCGGGACTTTGGGTGGGGCTGGGGTGCGCAAAACACCTAGAAGTGGTCTTGTTTTTCAACCCGGAATAGAGCCGAAAATCCAGTAAGGATCTTCAGCGGTGCCTGAAAAGATTAAAAACTCTGCAGATCTGGATATTCACTTGGTAAATCAAGTTTCCAGTGAAATGTTTTGCCATCTGCTATAGAAACATTGTGCGAGCTTCAGGTGTTAGGATGTGGGTTTGGAATTTTCTGTGCTGTCTTTAATCCTCAAAGACATTCAATAACAGCATGGTAACACACCCGGCAAAGGAGCAGAGGTTATCCTTGCCACCACAGCACCTGCAAAAGCACAAGTGGGTCTCCTTCCTAAGTTCTAAAATGGCTTCAGGACGGTCCAGAGGTACCAGCACATAAGAGGAGAGGGACAGGGGGCTGAAGGAGTTTGCACATTTTCTAAAACTACACAGATACTGTTATACTAAGAGTGTTTGACCTCATCTCTCCTCTCTCCAGTCACCACTGGTCAAGGAAGATTTTCAGTGTAGGCCTATTCAATAATTCAACTTACAGACTTTTTCTCTTCCTTCCCCCTCCCCGCCCCCCCGCAAAAAAAAAAAAAAAAAAGTCAGCCAAAAACATCAGCTCTTTGGGGGAGGAAGTAAAAAAACCACCAATCCTTATCCAAACTACCCGTCATTTCTTTGAGCATTAAGAAGAAATCCTACATATAATCTATACTGTGAAAGAAAAAAATAATTTACCAGGACCTCAGATGCATTCAATTGATATAATTAAAGTGATATTAATTGCTTTTTAACATTAAAATAATGGGACAATTTGTGGAATTGATAGGTGAAAAGCTTAAAAAAACTGCATTGAAATGTTTGGAAATGGGAGCTTCTGATCCCCTTTATATTTCATAAGTACAGTAGTTACTTAGAAAAAAAACCTGATACTTTATCTTGACCATATAAAGCAGTATCATTCTAACTAATTTTATTTTAGTTATACGCCTTAGTTTTTCAGATTAGTTATAAGCAGAGTGAAAGTTCACATATAAAGCAAAACTGACGTCTTTAATGTTAAAAGTTTAATTTAGAAATGCAACTAAATTATCACAACTATACTAAAGTACAGTTCACTCCCTTGTTTCTTCTAAGTGTACAGTTTGTACAACTTGCTGGTAAAGAAGTCTGTCGTGGGTTTAAAATGTATGCCTTAGAAACATAATTTCCTAAAGTAAAAAATAACTCACTGTGCTTTAAGAATGATTATTCTATAATTTGGCTATTCTGTACTATTGCTAATGTAACAGTATCTTCTTTTATATTTTGGAACTATTGTAAAAGCCATTTGGGCCCAAATTGTTCTTGTTCCAAAGTTTTCTTCTTCAGATATTTTTACTAAGAAGTGGCTGTCCTTAATGATATAGCAGCATTCTGATGCCCATTCTGTTAATTCAAGAACTTCACATTAGACTTATATACACATTTAAAAAGAAATGTGCATTTCTTCTTTTGTCCAAGTTCAGAACAGATGTGGATGAACGTTAACATTTGAAAGGCCTAGAATAATTAATTTGCAAATCAGTTATTACACTGTCATGATGAAAGATGAAATTTTAAAAATCTCATATATCAAAAGAATAAATGGGATCACATTATTAAGTAGCATTTGATGTTGATTAATAGTACAGTGTTACCTATCTCAAATTCAAATAAGTGATAGTGTGTATTGTGGTATGATTTTTAACTGTGAAAGACAGTTATGTAATACTCCTCTGATATATAAAAGGGGTTGAAGTCCAGAATATCTTTTTGAATGTTACATAAGATATAATTAAAATGCATTAGTTTAAAAAAAACTTAACTACACTATCACCTATGTTTTTGGCTGTCCCCATATTTCTTTCTTTCTCTTTTTTCCAACTTCTCTTACTTTTTTGTCTCTACATTATAGGTGATGAACAAAAATAGCATGTAGAAAAAGGTTTCCAGTTCTCCTTTATTCCTGCTGCCTCAGTCACCTACTTCTCTATTCATAAATATGACTTCAATTTTAAAAACCCTGTTTTGTGATGCTAAAAAGTAGTCATTCCCATTAATTAAAATTTATCATAGGTCTATGAGTGAAAAAGCATTGTCTGTATTTTATTTAAAATAAAGTTAAGTGAAAAAAATGGTCATTAGGTTGTAGCAAGTGTATATTTATGTTTTGAATATAAATTAGTTGGAATCTTAAAATACATTCAAATTTTGACATATGCTAAGGTTATAATTTTAGAATCAAGATCTTGAAAATATTAAATTTAGTTTCTGGTCTTTGCAAAATAATTTAATATATTTTAATTTGTCACAGTAAGGTAAGGCTAATTGTTTTAACTTGCAAAAAGTTAGAATGTTGATACTTGGAAAATATGAAGAGAGGACTATGATATCAAATCCAAGGCAGCGTTTTCTTTTTTTAAGTAAATTACTCCTACTGGTAAATTATATACTTTAATTGTAGTGATTATTATTTTATAATTAAATTTTACACTTGGCAGATGGACCAAAGTTCTCTGTGTTTATCTATAAGCATATATTTGGTTAGGCAGGTAATCCAAATAATACTTTGTAGTCTTGTTATATATGAGCATTTTTATGTATGTGTGTGTATATTTAGATATTTCTTACTAATGTTCAATACTGAGTAAATAGATATTTTGGACAAATACTACAAATGCACTTCTTATTGCTGTTTTTTAAGATGATAAATTATGATTTGCTTCAGGAATATAAGCTGATAATTTTTTAGATATACATGAGATTCTTTTCACTAATGATCCAGGGAAAGGTATAAATTAAAATTAAAATCTTAGAACTGAATACACTGACACAGGTAGCAGAACAAGAACCTAGTTCCATCTAGGTTATTGTTTCAAATTCTTATCATGAAGCAAATATATATGAAAGCCACTTAACATCCACAATTAATGTAATCAAATATGAAATATTAGAAACAGAATTGTGGTAAAGATAAGAGGAATAATGGACTTTTCAAGTGTTTTGGATAGCCATGCCTCTGAATTAGCTTAATATCAATTACATGATGGGCAATTTGCTAAATAATCCAAAAGCAAGGACAAAGCAAGACCAGTAAAGACATCTGCCCAATAATTCAAAAGTGCGGCAAAGACCAAAAAACAATTTTTTCCCATTACACCACCATGGGAAATAAACAAATTAATGTACTTGTATGGATAATTTTATAGTTTCCAGTGAAGTTTTCTACTATTTCACTTAGATAATGTTTTTTAAAACACAGCTGGACAGTAACCACTTATTATATTTGGTCATATTTTAAAATTACATATATGTTTTATTTAAATACAACGTATACATATTCTGTCCAAAAATAGCAAGTTTAACACCAATCTGAAAGGGTGAATGGATACAGTTGGACATCTGGACTAGACTGAGGAGCTGTTTAATGTGCAGCCCGAGTAGGGCCGCATGGGAGAGAGTACAAAACTGACTGAATGCTGGCTAATTTGCTTAAGAGTAATCAAAATGGCTCTGAGGTACTATAAATTTCCTACAGTTTTTTAATATACCATGTACCTGATGAAAAAGCAAATAGCTTTATACAAAGACAGTTAAAAGAAGGAATATATATATGTTTTTTGAATCCATAGGGACATCACAAATGTCACGGGGAAGTATTAATGTAATATTAATATAAAAGAAAACTGTACATAATAGCATCAGCTGAAGGTAAATGGTTGCTTTCATTTCTTTAAAAAGGCTTATTTATTATGTTTAAAAAATTTTAATGTACAGTTCTTCAAACATATGGATAATATCTATAAAATATACTGCACATACTAATTTCTGATATTCTAATTTTTAAATTTTTCTCAAAAAAGTTATTCAAAGTACCTTTTAGTTCATCAGATCCTATTAAAAGATAATGTACCATACCCTAAAATCAGCACATAAAGTTTGAGGCTTAGCCATATAAAAGAATTGTAAGGATAAGTGCTTTCTAAGGAAAATGTTCTGTCTCAAATTATCAAGATAAAGGTCTGGGAATTTTCAGTAGCAGATTTCATCTTCTATGAACAAAAAGATTATATTTAGGATCAATATAAGGTTTATTTAATATTTCTATAGTAAGGTAATATTTTAATATCATCATTTTGAGTTTAAATATGTAGAATTTAAACAATGAAACTCTGTAGAGACATTGCAAGGTTTCTCCTTATTTAGCAACAGAACAGATTAAAGAGAAATCAGATCAAAACATAAAATTCAGATAAAAGATTCAAGTTAAAGAACAATGATATGAAATCAACAGAAAAATTGTCTCACCTGAAAATCTTCCATTAATTTGGGGAAAAGGTGTGATAGGAAAAAAATATTTAAATCCTTTTCCATTAGATTAAAATATTACTCATTTCTTATCCAATATTGTTGGAAATAAAATCCTAAATATTTAGAAAAAGAGATATGACCATGCTAAAAAGCAAGTGAGTCTCTGTATAGGATGTGTGATGGTAATTGACCTGAGAGGATTTTCTAAAACTATTTTAATATAGTTATGAACATGCTAGCATATAAAAAGTACTAAATATACTGAAATTTGTCATCATCCTGTTAAATTGTGTACACAAAGAAAGTAGGAGATGCTCTAATAATTGTCTCTTCTTTTTGGTACTTCTTAATTTATAAATATATTAATTCAATTTACATTTCAGTAAAAGGAGAGAGAAGAAAACACAAAATCAAGCAAGTTAATAAGTCAATATCCATTATTTAGTCTCTGTATAACCTAATTTAATATTCATAGCCCCTTCATGGATTGAGCTTTATTCTCTCATTTTTATAAATCCAGAAACTCAGATTTAATGATGTTGAATAACTTGCCCATGTTACAGGCTTGTAATTTATAGCATAAGGATATGAACCCATGTCTTTTGTCACTTCATTATAGCCAGATGAAAAGATCTTTCAGGGAAATAACAAATCAGTCAACTCAACAATCACATATTAAGGATTAAGTTATAGTCACTTAATAGGTTTATAGCTTTGAGACCAATTATATCCAAAGCTTTCTACATCTGCAAAATGGGGGTAATACTACCTAATTTGTTGTTACTGTAAATGAAATTTGTGTAAATTTCCTGGGACTCAGCAAGACTTTACTAACGGGAACTATTATTATAGGGAATACAAAGTAAGAGAAAACCCATTCTTGACCCCAAGAACTTAAACTATTTGGGTAAATAAAGTTAACATGTGGCACACATATAACAACTAGAAAACAAGCAAGATACAAGCAAGTACATGGAAGTATGTGGTATAGCTTACACCATCTTATTAGATTTATGATACTGATTTAAATATCCTATAGTGGAAAATTTCCTTTATTGAGAAGAAAAGGGAAAGGCCACTTCAAAATAATTGACTTCTCTAGCATGTACGCTCTGGAGGTGTCCACATCTAGCAATATATTGGGTGAACAATGGAAAGCAACTGCGTGGACAGAAAATATAAAAAACATGTGTAAGTAGGTATTTTGAAAGGTATAAATGAAAGACATTATTTTAGAATAAGTGACTGTGATATTCTGATTCAAATGGGAATAGAAATACCTAGGAGTTTCATAATCATTAGATAATGGGATCCCTAATAAGCAGTAGAGGATAGTGAGTGAATGGCTTTAGGACCACTCACTATTCAAAATAAATAACCTTTATTTCTAACTCTGGTAGATTATATATATCTTACTTTGGAACAGGCACTTAACCTTTCTAATCCTCATTTTCTCATTTGTAAAATGGGCATAATAATAACAATTACTTTACCAGGTTGTAATAATTAGGAATAATATTTATTAATAAGTCATTTAATACTCTAACATAGGAAGCTTGAAAGGCTATACACTAACAGGTTTTCTGAGATTTAGAGTTAGTTATATTAATCAGAAAGAAAAGAAAATCCCTCTTCCGTGAATACAACCTTGAGTAACACAGACATTTGTGGATTAAGAATAAAAACTTTTAATTTAAAGTCATTACTCCAAGTATCTATGCATATGACCCATATATAAGTATGTTCAATTTAATAACCACATTTATTAAAAAGCCATTATAGGTAAGGTGCTTTTTCTATATGAAGATATGAGGATATGAAGGTAAGACATCCATCTCAGCCCTCAAGGAACTAGAAATTTAATGAGAGAAATAAAATATCTTATATGGTGTATAGTAGGATATTAGATATAATGAAATAATAAGTTACATTTGGAAAGTAATAAGTACCTTTAAGACACCAAACTCCATTTTCAGAAAGTTACTCTGGAAGAGTCAAGTAGATTTTCATTTCCAACAAAATGAAGACTAGATTTCCTTAAAATCTTCCCAAAACATAACAAATAAATTGCTGGCTAAAATATTTTTTAAAATATACTTTAGAATTCAGAGTTGCACTGATAAGAAGGTAAGGGAAATCTGCAGAGACCAAAAATGAGGGAGAGTGAGTCTTGATGCCAGCTGTTGTGGGGGGCATCCACTGATCTCTAGTATGGTATTTTCCTGGGGCTGCTGTAATGAAGTATTACAAACTGAGTTGCTTAAACAACAGAAATTTATTGTCTCACTGTTTAAAGCTGAGAAGTCTGAAATCAAGTTAGTTTCTTCTGAGGGCTGAGGGAAAATCTATTCCATTCCTTTTTCCTAGCTTCTTGTAGCTTCAAGTATAACTTGGCTAGTAGATGCTGTTCATCGTGTTTTCTCAGCCTTCCCTTTATATGTATCTACTTCTGCATTCAAATTTCCCTTTATTATAAGAATACCAGTCATAATGAATTAGGGCCTACCCTAATAATCTCATCTTAACTTGATCATCTGTTAAGACTCAATTTCCAAACCAGAACACATTTGCAGGTACTGGAGGTTAGAAGTTTGACATCTGTTAGAGGGACAAAATTCAACCAATAACATTTGATAACCTCAAGTTTTAGTTTTAAAGAGACTCAAGGAGAGGAAAAAAGGTAATGCTTAGAGCAACTGTGACCTGGGAAGACTGACAGAAGGCCCCTTGACAAAGCCAGAACTGCCAAAGGATAATACACTCAAGGCAAAGTTAAACTAAATGTCAAAATATTTTGCCTACTTTATTGTTTATTTTCTTATTATTGAATTTTGAGAGTCCTTTGTATATTCTGGATAAAAGTTTTTTTTTATCAGATACGTGTTTTGAAAATATTGTCTCCTAGACTGTGGCCTGTCTTTTTGTTTAATCATATCTTTTGAAAAGATATCTAATTTAATGAAGTACAATTTATCAATTTTTTTCTTTTCTGGTTCATGCTTTGCATGATCCAAGAAATCTTTACCTAAACCAGGGAAATAAAGTTTTTCTCCTAGAAGTGTCATGGTTTTAGAATTTACATTTAGATCTGTGATCTATTTGAAGTAAATTTTTATACATGGTATGAAGAAAGGGTTAAAAGTTTTGGGGTGTTTGGGTTTTTTTTTTTTTTTTTTTGCATAGGTATATCCAGTTACTCTCGGATCATTTGTTGGAAATACTATCCATAACCACTGAATTATCTTGACATCTTTGTGGAAAAATCAATTGACCATCTATATGTGTAGGTCTAATTCTGACTTTTTATTCTGTACCACTAATCTATATGTCTATCATTATACAAAAAAAAAAAAAATCTTTTTTCTTTTTTTGGCTAGGCTGTACAGATTGTGGGGTCTTAGTTCCCTGAACAGGGATTGAACTTGTGCCAGTGCATCAAAAGCACTAAGCCCTAACCACTGGACCACCGAGGACATCCCCGTACAAGTATCATAGTCTTACTATAGCTTTACAGTAAGTTTTGAAATCAAGTAGTGTGAGTCCTCCAACTGTTCTTTTCCAAATTTAATTTTGATATTCCATGTCCTTTGATTTCTATATACATTTTCAAATTTTAGGTTTAGCATGTCAAATCCTCAAAAATGATTAGGATTATGTTGAATCTATAAATTAATTTGGGGGAAATTGACATCTCAGCAATTTTGAGGATTTTGACCATGAATATCTCTCTAATTATTTAGGTTTAATATTTCTTTCATTAATATTGTGCCATTAATAGTATACAGATTTTGCATACATTTTGCCAGACTTGCTCCTATTTTATATTTTTATGCAGTATACATTTCAATTTGCAGTTGTTCATTGCTAGTGTATAGGAAATCAATGACTTTTGTATTTTAACCTTATTTCCTATAATCTTGCTAAACTCACTAATTATTCTAGCTTTTTTTGGTAGATACTTTTTGACTGTCAACACAGATAACCATGTGTCTATAAATAAAGACAGGTTTCATTTTTTTCCCCTATCCAATCTGTATGCCCTATATTTCTTTTTCTTGTCTTACTGCACTGGCTATGACCTCCAATACAGTGTTAAATAGGAGTGGCAAGAGAGCACCTTCTTCCCTTATTTCACTTCTGAACTTAAGGAGAAAGCTTTCAGTCTTCCACCATGATACTCAGTTCAGTTCAGTCACTCAGTCATGTCTGGCTCTTTGCGACCCCATGGACTGCAGCACGCCAGGCTTCTCTGTCCATCACCAACTCCTGGAGCTTACTCAAACTCAAGTCCATCGAGTCAGTAATATCATCCAACCATCTCATCCTCTGTCATCCCCTGCTCCTCTTGCCTTCAATCTTTCCCAGAGTCGGGGTCTTTTCCAGTAAGTCAGCTCTTCACATCAGGTGGCCAAAGTATTGGAGTTTCAGCTTCAGCATCAGTCCTTTCAATGAATATTCAGGACTGATTTCCTTTAGGATTGATTGGTTGGATCTCCTTTCAGTCCGCGAGACTCTCAAGAGTCTTCTCCAACACCACAGTTCAAAAGCATCAATTCTTCGGTGCTCAGCTTTCTTCACAGTCCAACACTCAATCCATACGTGACTGGTGGAAAAACCATAGCTTTGACTGGATGGACCTTTGTTGGCAAAGTAATGTCTCTGCTTTTTAATATGCTGTCTAGGTTGGTCATAGCTTTTCTTCCAAGGAGCAAGTGTCTTAATTTCATGGCTGCAGTCACCATCTGCAGTGATTTTGGAGGCCAAGAAAATAAAGCCTCTCACTGTTTCCATTGTTTCCCCATCTATTTGCCATGAAGTGATGGAACCAGATGCCATGATCTTAGTTTTTTGAATGTTGAGTTTTAAGTCAGCTTTTTCACTATCCTCTTTCACTTTCATTAAGAGGCTGTTTAGTTCTTGTTCACTTTCTGCCATAAGGGTGTCACCTGCATATCTGAGGTTATTGACATTTCTCCTGGCAATCTTGATTCCAGCTTGTGCTTCCTCCAGCCCAGCATTTCTCATGATGTACTCTGCATAAAAGTTAAATAAGCAGGGTGACAATATACAGCCTTGATGTACTCCTTTCCTGATTTGGAACCAGTCTTTTCTTACATGTCCAATTCTAACTGTTGCTTCTTGACCTGCATACAGATTTCTCAAGAGGCAGGTCAGGTGGTTTGGTATTCCCATTTCTTTAAGAATTTTCCACAGTTTGTTGTGATCCACACAGTCAAAGGCTTTGGAGTAGTCAATAAAGCAGAAGTAGACGTTTTTCTGGAACTCTGTTGTTTTTTCGATGATCCAACAGATGTTGGCAACCATGATACTAGTTCTAGATTTTTCATAGATGCCTTTTTATCAGTTTAAGAAAGTTTTCTCTTATTCCTAGTTTGCTGACAGTTTAAAAAAATCATAAATGAATGTAATTTGTAAAAATTTTTCCTGCTTTTCTTGAGGTGATTTTTTTTTTAGCTTCTCATAGAGGTGAATTACATTGGTTTCCAGATATTAAATCAACCTTGCATTCCTAGAAGAACTCTCACTTGGTTTTTATTATTTTACTTCTTACATATTGCTGGTTTTGATATGCTAATATTTTGTTAAATATTTTAATGTTTATTTTCATGAATGCTATGGCTTATAGTTTTGCTTCCTCTTGACATCATGATATAGATGGAATATTTGTGTCCCTGCCCAAATTCATGTTGAAACCTAATGCTCGATGTGATGGTATTAGGAGATGAGGACCTGTGGGAAGTGCTTAGATCAGGGGGGCAGACCCTTCATGAATGGGATTAATGTTCTTATGAAAGAACACACCCCCCAGAGCTCCACAGTCACTATCACCTATGAACTAGAAAGCAGACCTTCACCAGACATTGAACCTACCAGAGTCTTGATCTTGGACTTCCCAGCCTCTAGAACTCTGAGAAATAAATTTCTGTTGTTGAGAATTCCCTGGTAGTCCAGTGAGTAGGACTCTGAAGCTTTCACTCACGAGGTCTGGGTTCCAACCCTGGTCAGGGAGCTAAAATTCCACAAGTAGTGTGGCACAGCCAAAAAAAAAAATCTGTTGTTAATAAACCACTAGTCTATGGTATTTTGCAGCCTGAAAAGATAAGATGCATCTCTCTTCCTCTCTGATTTTGGTAGTATGATAATGCTGACCCCATAAAATGAGTTGGGAAACGCTCCCTCTTCTGTTTTATGAAACAATTTATATAGAATTGGCATTATAACTTTCTTGAATGTTTGGTAGAATTCACTAGTGAAGGCCCCGTGGCCTGGAGTCCTCTTCATGGCAAAATTTTTATCTAGATTCAAAATTTTAAATAGGTTATTTAGGTAATCTGTTTATTATTTAATAAGATTTGTTAGTTTGTGTTTTTAAAGGAGTTTGTCTATTTTATTTTTGTTGTTAAATTTATTGAAAATTCATTGGTCATAATATTGCTTTTTTTTAATGTCTGTACTATACGTAGTTATATCCTGTCTTACATTCCTGATGTTGACAATTAATATCTTTTCTCTCTTTAATTCATTTATTTTGATCAATTGATGATATCATTGTACTGAATTTTTCAAAGAGTCAGTTTTTGGCTTCACTGATTTTCTTTATTGCTTTTTTTTTTTGCTTCAGTTTCACTGATTTCTGCTCTTACCTTTATTGTTTTCTTTCTGTTTGCTTTCAGTTTAATTTGCTCTTATTTTCCTTTTTAAATAGAAGTTTAGCTGATTTACAATATTGTGTTAGTTTCAAGTGACAGCATAGTGATTTATTATTTTTTCAGATTATATTCCATTATAGGTTATTTTAAGATAATGGGTGTAATTCCCTGTCTGTATAGTATAGCCTGTTGCTTATCTATTTTATATATAGTAGCTTCATCTGTTAGTCCCACACTCCTAATCTGTCCCTCCCACTTCCCTCTCCCCTTTGGTAATCACGAATTTGTTTTCTTTATCTGTAAGTCTGTTTCTGTTCTTCATATAGATTAATTTGTGTTATTAAAAAAAAGTTTTTTTCATTTATTTTAAAATTTTATTTATTTATTTTTAGCTGCAGCACCATGCAGCATGCAGGATATTTAGTTCCCTGGCCAGGTATCAAATCCATGTGCCTTGCATTAGAAGCATAGAGCTTTAACCACTGGACTGCCAGAGAAGTCCCTGTGTTATTTTTTTAGATTCCACATGTAAATTATATCATACAGTATTTGTCTTTCTTTGTATAACTTATTTTGCTAAACACAATATTCTCTAGGTCCTTCAACATTGCTGCAAATGGAATTGCAGCAATGTTGAATTCCTTTTTATGGCTGAGTAATATTCCATTGTGTATATGTACTACATCTTAACTGAATCATCTGTTGATGAGTACTTGAGTTGTTTCCATGTCTTGGCTATTGTAGATCATGCTGCTATGAACACAGAGGTGCATGTATCATTTCAAACTGGCATCTTTGTTTTTTCCTGATATATACCCAGGAGTGGAATTGCTGGGTCATATGGTAGTTCTATTTTTAGTTTTTTAAGGAACCTCCATAGTGGTTGCACCAATCTACATTCCCACCAACAGTATATAAGGAGGGTTCTCTTTTCTCCATATCCTCTCCAACGTTTGTTATGTCTAGACTTTTTGATGATAGACATTTGACCTCTCTGTTATGATACCTCACTGCAGTTTTTGTTTTTAATTTTTTAAAAGACTTTAAAATATTTATTTGTTTTTGGCTGTGCTGGGTTTTTGTTGCTGCGCATGGGCTTTCTCTATTTGTGGCTAGCAGGGACTATCTAGTTGTGGTTCAAGGATCTCTCATTGTGGTGGCTTCTCTTATTGCAGAGCATAGGCTCTAGGCATGCAGGCTTCAGTAGTTGTGGCACATGGGCTCAATAGTTACAGCTTGCAGGCTCTAGAGAGCAGGCTCAGTAGTTCTAACACATAGGCTTATGTGGCATGTGGGATCTTCCTGGACCAGGATTGAACCCATATCCCCTGCATTGGCAAACGGATTCTTAACCACTGGACCACCAGGGAAGTCCCCTCACTGTAGTTTTGATTTGCAGTTTTCTAATAATTAGCAGTTTGAACATATTTTCATGTACTTGCTAGCCATCTGTATGTCTTCTTTGGAAAAATGTGTATTTAGGTCTTCTGCTCATTTTTTGATTGGTTGTTTGTTTTTAATATTGAGTTATATGAGCTGTTTGTATATTTTAAATATTAACCTCCTGTTGGTTGCATCATTTGCATTATTTGCTCAGTTGCTCCTCAAATTTCCCAACATCCAACAAATTCTGATATGCTCTATTTTCAATCAATCAAAAATATTTCTCATTTTCCTTGTGACTTACTCTTTGATCCATGGGCTATTTGTACTATGGCCAGAAAATATACTTTGTATTATTTCCATTGATATCAACTACATCAGCCATATCAACAAATGTGAATGGCCAAAAAACATTAAATGAGAAAAATGAGGAAACTTTAATAATTACTGAAGACAACAGTACACAGTGAATTTATAAAAGTTATGAATTATATGAACCAAATAACAGCAACTTCATAAATAACTTATCATTATAAATTAGTTAGTAGTTATACGAGGTGCAAGGAAAAATAGTACTAACAAAAACATACTAACATATGATTCTTAATCCAACACGTCAATTTTAACCAAAGATGTAAGACTCAAAAAGTCTTAAACAACACAATAAATATGGTAGTCCTAATGCATATATCAAACTTTACACTCTGATAATAGAAAATACACCTGCTTCTCAAGTGCTCATGAAGCATTTATAAAAATTAGTCACATAGTGAGCAAAAAAAAAAAAAAAAAAACCTCAACAAAAGATAAAGTAAATATATTACAAACAAGATTCTCTTATTTCACTTAAGAAAACTAAAAATAAATAGTAATTTTTTTTTTTTTTTTTTGGTCTCCAGAAAATGTTTTATGTAGCTGCTGCTGCTGCTACTACTAAATCGCTTCAATCATGTCCGACTCTGTGTGACCCCATGGACTGCAGTCCTCCAGGCTCCTCCATCCATGGGACTCTCCAGGCAAGAATATGGAGTGGGTTGCCATTTCCTTCTCCTTTTATGTAGCTGTGTAGCTTAAATATTTTGTTTGTTTTGTCATTAGAAAATATAGAGTAATGATCAACAATTCCTTGTTTTTCAGACCCTCTGTCTTGTGGCATTAATAATAATGGCAGTTAACATGTATTGTAAACTATGTGCCAGATACTGTCTTTTTTTAAAAAATTTTTTTACATTGGGGTACAGTTGTTTAACAATGTGGTGTCAGTTTCAACTGTATAGCAAAGTGATTCAGTTATACATATACATGTATCTAATCTTTTTCAAATTTTTTTCCCATTTAGGTTATTATAGAATATTGAGCAGAATTCCCTCTGCTATACAGTAGGGGTTATTGGTTATCTATTTTATTTTTTTATTTATTCATTTATTTAAATATTTTATTTTATTTTGGCCATGCCACATAGCATGTGGGATCTCAATTCCCTGACCAGGGATCAAACCCATGACCCCTGCAATGGAGGCTTGGGGCCTTAACCACTGGACTGCCAGGGAAGTCCAGTTATTTATTTTAAATAAAGCAGTGTGTACATGTCAACCCCAAAATCCCAGTCTGTTGCTCCCCATATCCTTCCCACCTGGTAACTAAAAGTTTGTTCTCTAAGTCTGTGAGTCTGTTTCTGTTCTGTAGATAAGTTCATTTGTATAATTTTTTTTTTTTAGGTTCTGTATATAAGTGATATCATGTGATATTTGTCTTTCTCTGTCTGACTTAACTTCACTTAGTATGATAATCTCCAGGTCCATCCATGTTGCTGCAAATAGAATTATTTCCTTTTTCTTTTACTTAGTTCTTTATTTTTCCTCAGTTTTTAAAAATTTATTTATTTTTTAACTGAAGGATAATTGTTTTACAGAATTTTGTTGTTTTCTGTCAAACCTCAACATGAATCAGCCATCGGTATACCTATATCCGCTCCCTTTTGAACCTCCCTCCCACCTTGGCTGAGTAAATATTTCATTGTATATATGTACCACATCTAAAAAAAAGCTTCTTCCAACTACATATTTTATAAATTTCTCACGAACAGTTCTTGGCTATAAAGGAAAATAAAATTGAAAAATCCCAAAATTTCTCAAAAAATGATAATAATGTGTAGATGTCAGAATCTCAGTGACATAATTAAAGTAGTGGTCAGAGGAAAATATCTTTAAACACATACATCAATAAAAATGAAAACACATGAATTCGTTTTTCAATTTAACAAGCTAGAAAAGAAAAATCAAATGAAATCAGAGGGAGGACATAATATGTAAAAGCAAATATTGAGGTAGAATACAGAGAAACTGTACAACAAATAAATTAAAGCTTCTTTTTCTTTGGGGAATGTCAATAAAATAGAAAAATCTCTAGCTTTCCTATCAAGTGGCAGAAGGTATACATATGCAAAATAAGAAATGACAAATAGGAAATAAACACTGATACAGAAAATATGAAAACAAATAATGAAGAACTACTTTTCACAACTCTATGCAAACACATCTGAGTATAGTTAAAAATACATAATTTCTAGTAAATAAAATTTACTAAGATTGACCTCAATATAGATAAAAAGCTTAAATAGGCTGATTTCCACAGGAAAAAAAAAAAGAAAAAATTATCAAAGAAGTAGCTCTCAAAAAAGCAATATTATATGTTTGACAGGCAAATTTTACCAGCTTCTCAAACACAAATAATGACAAGCTTACTTAAATTATTCCACAACATCATAAAAAAAGGAAAAAATTTAAATGCTATACTTGATAAAGATAGGAACAAAGAAAAATACAATGGTAGATTGAGTTATATGACCAATTACTCATTGTTCCCCATATCTATATGCTTTGCCAGGTGAATTTGCTATTCCTCTCACAAAAAGCAGACTATATTTTCCAGCCCCTTGTATTTAAGCTCAGTCATAAGATTCGTGTTGGCTAATAGGATTGTTAGCTTTTGTTGGTTAACTGACCACCCCAAAACTTAATGCTTAAAACAATAAGATTTATTATTTAATATGGTTCTGTGGATTGACTATCCAGGTTGGTCATAACTTTTATTCCAAGGAGTAAGTGTCTTTTAATTTCATGGCTGCAATCACCATCTGCAGTGATTTTGGAGCCCAAAAAACAAACTCTGACACTGTTTCCACTGTTTCCCCATCTATTTCCCTTGAAGTGATGGGACCAAATGCCACGATCTTCGTGTTGGGTCACAAAGAGTCAGACACAACTGAGCAACTGAACTGAACTGACTGTGGATTGACTAGAGGCTTCTTCTCAATTTGATCAGTTTACAGAAAGTTGGATAGTCTAGAATGGTTTTTAAACATTTGAAAAAATATTCAATTTCATTCAAAATTATATAAATGCAAAGTGAAAATATAATTCTCACTGATAACTTTGGTAGGAAATTTTTAATTTGGTAAAAAAAAAATGAACAGTGCATTCTGTTGGTGAGGCTAGGGGAAAACAGGCACTCAAATCATTATTGGTGGGAATAAAATAGTGGTACAACCTCTCTAAAGTAAATCTGACAACACATAACAAATGCATTTGAATAAATGGATAAACAAAATATGATATATTCATAAAATATAATATTTTCAGACAAAAGGGAATGAAGTATTGATATATGGTACAACATAGAGGAACCTTGAAAACATTATGCTAAGTGAAAATAAGCCAGACATAAAAGACTACATATTGTATGATTCTATTCATATAAAATGTCCAGAATAGGCTATATACACAGAAAGTTGTCAGGGGCTATTGGAGGTGGAAATAGGGAATGACTGTTAAAGGATATAGAGTTCCATTTGAAGTGAAGTGAAGTTTCTCAGTCATGTCCGACTCTTTGCAACCCCATGAACTGTAGCCTACCAGGATCCTCTGTCCATGGAGTGGGATGCCATTTCCTTCTCCAGGGCATCTTCCCGACCCAGGGATCGAACCCAGGTCTCCCGCATTGTAGGCAGACGCTTTACCGTCTGAGTGATAAAAAAGTTCTTGAACTAGATAGTGGTGATAGCAACACAATTTTGTAAAAATGCCAAAATCACTGAACCATTCATTTTATTAAAAGGGTGAATATTATGGTGGGTGTATTATATATAAAATCATTTTCAAAAAGAAAGAGACAAAAAAAAAATCAAAACCCAGAATGTGTCTGTGCCTTTACTTGATACAAAAATGATGATGAGTCTAAATAGGATATGTTCTTTAGTTTTGAAGTGCTAGAAGAGGCTGTTTCTTTATTTCTCTCAATGTGAATGGGGAAATGTATTTCTTTTGGTTACCTCACTATCCCTAATTCCTTCCATAGTGCCTAGAACAGGGTAGACACCCTGTAAATATGTGTTGAAGAATGAAGAAGAGAGTTAAGAAATGTTATTTTGTAATCACCAGTGTAATAGTACTTAGCTAGAAATCACTATGTGAAAGTTTGCTGGGTAACAAGATACTTACGAAACCAAGCAGAACTCTGTGAGACTCCTGGGCACGGAAACTTTCCTGTGTCACTGTTTCTTTTTTTTTTTAATTAATTAATTTATTTTAATTGGAGGATAATTACAATATTGTGATGATTTTTGCTATACATCAGCATGAATCAGTCACAGGTATACATGTGTCCCTCCAGTCCTGAACCCTGCTCACACCTCCCTCCCCTCCCTATCCCTCTGGGTTGTCCCAGAGCACTGGCTTTGGGTGCTATGCTTCATGCATCAAACTGCCACTGGTCATCTATTTCACCTATGGTAACGTACATGTTTCAGTGTTATTCTCTCAAATCATCCCACCCTCGTCTTCTTGCACTGATTCCAAAAGTCTGTTCTTTTTGACTGTGCCTCCTTTGCTGCCCTGAATGTAGGATTATAGGTACCATCTTTCTAAATCCCATACATATGCATTAATATGCAGTATTGTCTTTCTCTTTCTGACTTACTTCACTCTGTGTAATAGGCTCCAGGTTCATCCACTTCATTAGAACTGACTCAAATGTATTCCTTTTTATAGCTGAGTAATATTCCATGGCTTCCCTGGTAGCTCAGCTGGTAAAGAATCTGTCTGCAATGCAGGAGATGCCAGTGGACATGGGTTTGACTCCTGGGTCAGGAAGATCCCCTGGAGGAGGAAATGACAATCCACTCCAGTATTCTTGCTGGGAATATCCAGCAAGAGGATATGGGCAGAGGAGCCTGGCAGGCTATAGTCCATGGATTTGCAAAGAGTCGGACATGACTGAATAATTAGACATACACAGCTTAATCATAATGTGTTTTGCTATGGATGACATTCATTTATCCTTCTTGGAACATATTGAACTTCTTGAATACGTAGTTTCTTATCTGTGGTCAAAAAGCACACGCAATATTTCATTGTGTATATATACCACAACTTCCTTATCTGTTAATCTGCTGATGGACATTTAGGTTGCTTTCATGTCCTAGCTATTGTAAATAGTGCTGCAATGAGAAATGAAAATCAAATGCAAATCAAAACGACAATGAGGCATCATCTCCTACCAGTCAGAATGGCCATCAACAAAAAGTCTACAAACAAATGCTGGAGAGGGTATGGAGAAAAGGGAACACTCTCACACTGTTGCTGGGAATGCAAACTGGTACAGACATTATCAAGAACAGTGTAGAGAATCCTTTAAAACCGGGAATAGAATTGCTGTACAACTCAGCAATCCCACTGCTGGGCGCATTCCCTGTTTCTTTTAGAGAAATGACTCCAGCCTTCATGTTCCTTGCTGAGTTCCAAAGGGCAGATTGAACAGTTGCTAATTAGACAAGGGAGGGGGATACAGAAATAAGGGAGAAGTAGAAACAATAGTGCAGCCTTGGGGGCATTGTCCTGATGCCTCCTCAAGGGATACACAATACAATATCTTTGACCTCTTTGTTGATGTTGTTCAGTTGCTAAGTCCTGTCTGGCTCTTTGAAACCCAATGGACTGCAGAATGCCAGGTTTCCCTGTCATTCACAGTTTCTAGGAGTTTGATCAAACACGTGATGATTGAGTTGGTGAGGTCATCCAACCATCTCATCCTCTGTTACCTCTTCTTCTCCTGCCCTCAATCTTTCCCAGCATTAAGATCTTTTCCAATAAGTGGGCACTTCCCATCAGGTGGCCAAAGTATTGGAGCTTCAGCTGTAGCATCAGGCCTTCCAATGAATATTCAGGGTTGATTTCCTTTAGGATTGACTGGTTTAATCTCCTTTCAGTGCAAGGGACTCTCAAGAGTCTTCTCCAGCACAATTCGAAAGCATCAATTCTTGGGCACTCAGCCTTCTTCATGGTCCAACTCTCACATCCATACATGACTACTGGAAAAACCATAGCTTTGACTATATGGACCTTTGTCAGAAAATTGATATCTCTGCTTTTTAATATGCTGTCTAGGTTTGTCATAGGCTTCCTGATGGCTCATGCGTGCATGCATGCTAAGTCACTTGTCTTTGCAACCCTAAGGATTGTAGCTCGCCAGGCTCCTCGGTCCATGGGATTTTCTGGGCATGAATACTGAAGTGGGTTGCCATGCCCTTCTCCAGGGAATCTTCCCAATCCAAGGATCAAACCCACATCTCATATCTCCTACATTGACAAGTGGGTTGTTAACCACTTGCACCTGTAAAGAATCTGCATGCAATGCAGGAGACCCTAGGTATGATCCCATTACTTCATGGCAAATAGATGGGGGAAAAATGGTAACAGTTACAGATTTTATTTTCTTGGGCTCCAAAATCACTGAAGATGGTGAATGCAGCCATGAAGTTAAAATTAAAAGATGCTTGCTTCTTGGGAGAAAAGCTATGACAAACCTAGAAAGCATGTTAAAAGCAGAGACATCACTTTTCTGACAAAAGTCCATAAACTCCAAGCTATGATGTTCCCAACAGTCATGCATGGATGAAAGAGTTGGACCATAAAGAAGGCTGAGCGCCAAAGAATTGATGCTTTCAAACTGTGGTGCTGGAGAAGACTCTAGAGAGTCCCTTGAACAGCAAGGAGATCAAACCAGTGAATCCTAAAGGAAATCAACCCTGAATATTCATTGGAAGACCTGATGCTGAAGCTGAAGCTCCAATACTTTGACCACCTTGATGGTCAAATACTTGTACCATCATCAGTACTTTGATGCAAAGAGCCAACTCATTGGAAAAGGCCCTGATGTTGGGAAAGACTAAGGGCAGGAGGAGAAGGAGGTGACAGAGGATGAGATGGTTGGACGGCATCATTGATTCAATGGACGTGAGTTTGAGCAAAGTCTGGGACACAGTGAAGGACAGGAAAGCCTGGTGTGCTACAGTCCATGGGATCGTAAAGAATCAGACACCACTGAGCAACTGAATAACAAAGGTTTGTCATAGCTTTCCTTCCAAGGAGCAAGTGTCTTTTAATTTCATGGCTGCAATCACTGTCAGCAATAATTTTGGAACCCAAGAATATAAAATCTGCCACTGTTTCCACTTTTCCACTTCTATTTGCCATGAAGTGATGGTATTGGATGCCATGATTTTAGTTTTATGAATGTTGAGTTTTAAGCCAGCTTTTTCACTCTCCTCTTTTACCCTCATCAAGAGGCTCTTTAGTTCCTCTTCACTTTCTGCCCTAAGAATGGTATCATCTATATCTCTGAGATTGTTGATACCTTCTCAGCAATCTAGATTCTAGAAAAAACTCTCAACAAAGGAAAAATTCTTCAATCCTGAGAAGAACACCTAAGAACACCTAAGATTAAAGGAAGTAGAGAAACTCATCAAGAGACTACCTGAAATCAGATCAAAGGAGTGCAGACCCTGTACATACACTAATCCTTATCAGTAATCCTGCCCTTGAACCATTGCTATAAAATTTCTTCAAAATCCTCCCAGGTGGGACTCATAGTTTTTCAGGGCATGAGTCGGTATTCTCTTCTGCTTGACAATGAACTAAAGCTATTGTTTTATAAAGTAAATGTTAGTCACTCAATTGTGTCCAACTCTTTGCGACCCCAGGCACTGTAGCCAGCCAGGCTCCTCTGTCCATGGAATTATCCAAGTAAGAATAATGGTGTGAGTTGCCATTCCCTTCTCCAGGGGAATCTTTACAACCCAGGGACTGATCCTGGGTCTCCCACATTGCAGGGGGATTCTTTACCATCTGAGCTACCCTACAACTCTGTCTCCAAGATTTGATTCAGCACAAGTGCACAGAGGCTGAGTTTCTGGCATCATTTATATGATCTCCAAGTATCACCCTTAAGATTGCTTATTAATCACAAAAGGGAATCGTAAAATTATAATGGAGATCTCTTGAACATCACTTTAATCAATGATCAAACTTAGCATGACTGTAATGGAATGAACTGATATTAAAGCATCTCCTGATAAGATACAGGGGACAAACACAATTGTTGTTCACTCAGTTGTGTCCGACTCTTGGAGACCCAATGGACTGCAGCACGCCAGGCTTCCCTGTCCTTCACTATCTCCCAGAGCTTGCTCAAACTCATGTCCATTGAGTTGATGATGCCATCCAACCATCTCATCCTCTGCCATCCCCTTCCCCTCCTGCCTTCAATCTTTCCCAGCATCAGGGTCTTTTCCAATGAGTCAGTTGTTCACATCAGATGGCCAAAGTATTGGAGCATCAGCTTCATCATCAGTCTTTCTAATAAATATTCAGGGTTGATTTCCTTTAGGATCGACTGGTTTGATATCCTTGCTGTCCAAGGAACTCCCAAGAGTCTTCTCCAGCACCACAATTTGAAAGCATCAATTCTTCGGCACTCAGCCTTCTTTATGATCCAACTCTCAGTCTGTACATGACTACTGAGAAAACCCTAGTTTGGACTACATGGACTTTTGTCGGCAAAGTGATATCTCTGCTTTTTCATATGCTGTCTAGGTTTGCCATAGCTTTTCTCCCAAGGAGCAAGCATCTTTTAATTTCATGGCTGAAGTCACTGTCCACAGTGATTTTGGAGTCAAGAAAAATCTGTCACTGTTTACACTTTTTCTCCATCTATTTGACATGAAATGCTAAGACTGGATGCCATGATCTTGGTGTTTTGAATGCCAAGTTTTAAGCCAGCTTTTCACTTTCCTCTTTCACTTTCATCACGAGGCTGTTTAGTTCCTCTTCACTTTCTGCCATTTGAGTGGTATTATCTGTGTATATGAGATTGTTGATATTTCTCCCTGCAATCTTGATTCCAGCTTGTGCTTCATCCAGCCTGGCATTTCTCATGATGTACTCTGCATGTAAATTAAATAAGCACAGTGACAATATACAGCCTTGACATACTCTTTTCCCAATTTTGAACCAGTCCATTGTTCCATTTCCTGTTCTAACTGTTGCTTCTTTACCTGCATACAGATTTCTCTGGAGAGAGGTAAGGTGATCTAGTATTCCTGTTTCTTGAAGAATTTCCCACAGTCAAAGGCTTTAGCATAGTCAGTGAAGTAGAAGTAGATATTTTTCTGGAATTCCCTTGCTTTTTCTATGACCCAACAGATGTTGGCAATTTGTTCTCTGGTTCCTCTGCTTTTTCTAAATCCAGCTTGAACATCTGGAAGTTCTTGGTTCACGTACTGTTGAAGCCTCACTTGGAGAATTTTGAGCATTACCTTGCTAGTATGTGAGATGAGTGCAATTTTGTGATAGTTTAAACATTCTTTGTCCTTGCCTTTCTTTGGGACTGGAGTGAAAACTGACCTTTTCCAGTCCTGTTGTCAGTGATGCGTGTTCCAAATTTGGGGGCATACTGAGTGCAACACTTGAACAGCATCATCTTTTAGGGTGTGAAATAGCTCAGCTGGAATTCCATCACCTCCACTAGCTTTGTTTGTAGTGATGCTTCCTAAGGCCTACTAGACTTCACCCTCCAGGATGGGTGGCTTTAGGAGAGTGATCACACCATCATGTTTGTCTGGGTCGATAGGATCATTTTTGTATAGCTCTTCTGTGTATTCTTGCCACCTGTTCTTAATATCTGCTGCTTCTTTTAGGTCCATAACATTTTGTCCTTTATTGTGCCCATCTTTGTATGAAATGTTCCCTTGGTATCTCTAATTTTCTTGAAGAGATCTCTAGTTTTTCCCATTCTATTGTTTTCCTCTATTTTTTTGCATTGTTCACTTAGAAAGGCTTTCTTATCTCTCCTTGCTATTCTCTGAAACTCTGTATTCAGATGGGTATATCTTTCCTTTTCTCCTTTGCCTTTCACATCTCTTCTTTTCTGTTATTTGTGCACAGTGCTACTTACATATTGTACACATAATATTACTTATGAAATTTCTTGCCCAAAATGTTTAACCAGAGTTTAATTTTGAAAATCAATCAGACAATAAACAGATTGTGAGATATTCTATGGCTCAACCCTTTAAAAATATCAGTGTTATCAAAGAAAAAAGAGATTTACAGTGACTAAAGAGATGATATATGCAGCAACATGCATGGTCTTGTCTTGGATCCTTGATTGAATTAAAGACAACTTTAAAGAACATTTTTGGACAACTAGGGAAATTTTAATGTGGACTGTATGTTGGACAATATGAATATATCAATATTAAATTTCCTGTGTGAGGTAATAGCAATGTGATTATTTTCAAGAATATCCTTGCTAGAAGATACCAAAAGCTGGCCTTTGAACAGGTTAAAAAATATTCATAAACCTTTTAGCTAGGTTGATCAAGAAATAGATAATACAAACATTAACCACTATAGATTTTTAAAGGATAAAAGAAAAATTATGAAAAAATTTATCTTAATAAATCCAAGAACCTGAATGAAAAGTACACATTTCTTCTTGGCAATAACAGATAAACAAATTAACAAATGGAATCAAGAAGAAATATAACTTTGATGAGTTGCATAGTGTTTTACCTATTAAAGAAATTAAATTCTTAATTTAAAACTTTAATGCTAAGGTAACTCTGGTTCCAAATGACCTCAATGATTTGACTTCATAAAGTTTAAGGACTTCATAAATCTTCATAATGCTAACCCTGCACAAACTCTTTCAGAAAACAGTAGAAATACTTTCCAATTGATTTTATGACATAAGCATTACCCTGATACCAAAACTGGATATCAGAAGAAAATAAAGCTATTGAATATCTCTCATAAACATGGATAAAACACTTCCTTTCAAAATATTCACAGTTAGAATTCATTAATATATAATATAGCCTGAGGAAGTAAAGTTTAGCACAGAAAGGCAAGGTTGGTTTAACATTCAAAGGTCAATCACTTTAATTCACTATGTTAGCAAAATTCAGGAGAAAACTCATATAATCATCTCAACAGATGTAGAAAAAGCATTAATAATATTATAAAAGTTATATAATATATATTATATTATATATATTATATTTTATATAATTATATATATTAATTATATAATATAATATTATATAAAAATATTATAAAAGTAAAAATAAAATGGACATCCTTAACCTCAGCAGGGCATCTATGCAAAAATTATGACCTCATTTGTAATGATTAGACTCAGTGTTTTCCTCCATCAGATCAGGAGCATGGCAAGAATGTACATTCTCACCAGTTCTATTCAATGTTGTATTGGTTATCCTAACAAGTGAAATAAGCAATAAAAAGAAAAAAAAGGCACAGACACTAGGAAGGAAGTTACTTTTTAATGTCATAAATTACTTACTGATGAACTTAACAAAATATGTTCACAAGTTATACATTTCAAACCACAAACATCGGCAATAAGTTTTAAAAATAAATGGAGAGATATAGTAATAGACTCATGGAAGAAAAGTCAGTAGCACTAAGATCTTAATCTTCTCAAATTGATTAATGGAGTCAACAGAATCACATTCAAATGCCTAGGGGGTACCCTTTGTTAGAAACTAACAACTTGATTCTGTAATTTGAATGAAAGTGCAAAGCTCCTCAGTTCAATTGAGTTCAGTTCAGTCACTCAGTCGCGTCTGACTCTTTCCAACCCCATGAATCGCAGCACGCCAGGCCTCCCTGTCTATCACCAACTCCCGGAGTTCACTCAGACTCACGTCCACCGAGTCAGTGATGCCATCCAGCCATCTCATCCTCTGTCGTCCCCTTCTCCTCTTGCCCCCAATCCCTCCCAGCATCAGAGTCTTTTCCAATGAGTCAACTCTTTGCATGAGGTGGCCGAAGTACTGGAGTTTCAGCTTTAGCATCATTCCTTCCAAAGAACACCCAGGGCTGATATCCTTTAGAATGGACTGGTTGGATCTCCTTGCAGTCCAAGGGACTCTCAAGAGTCTTCTCCAACACCACAATTCAAAAACATCCATTCTTCGGCGCTCAGCCTTCTTCACAGTCCAACTCTCACATCCATACATGACCACTGGAAAAACCATAGCCTTGACTAGACAGAACTTTGTTGGAAAACCAATGTCTCTGCTTTTCAATATGCTATCTAGGTTGGTCATAACTTTTCTTCCAAGGAGTAAGCATCTTTTAATTTCATGGCTGCAATCACCATCTGCAGTGATTTTGGAGCCCAGAAAAATAAAGTCTGACACTGTTTCCACTGTTTCCTCATCTATTTCCCATGAAGTCATGGGACCAGATGCCATGATCTTCGTTTTCTGCATGTTTAGCTTTAAGCCAACTTTTTCACTCTCCTCTTTCACTTCCATCAAGAGGCTTTTTCGTTCCTCTTCACTTTCTGTCATAAGGGTGGTGTCATCTGCATATCTGAGGTTATTGATATTTCTCCTGGCATTCTTAATTCCAGCTTGTGCTTCTTCCAGTCCAGCATTTCTCATGATGTACTATGCATAGAAGTTAAATAAGCAGGGTGACAATATACAGCCTTGACATACTCCTTTTCTTATTTGGAACCAGTCTGTTGTTCCATGTCCAGTCCTAACTGTTGCTTCCTGACCTGCATACAGATTTATCAAGAGGCAGGTCAGGTGGTCTGGTATTCCCATCTCTTTCAGAATTTTCCACAGTTTGTGGTGATCCACACAGTCAAAGGCTTTGGCATAGTCAATAAAGCAGAAATAGATGTTTTTCCTGAAACTCTCTTGCTTTTTCCATGATCCAGCGGATGTTGGCAATTTGATCTCTGGTTCCTCTGCCTTTTCTAAAACCAGCTTGAACATCTGGAAGTTCATGGTTCATCTATTGCTGAAGCCTGGCTTGGAGAATTTTGAGCATTACTTTACTAGCGTGTGAGATGAGTGCAATTGTGCGGTAGTTTGAGCATTCTTTGGCATTGCCTTTCTTTGAGATTGGAATGAAAACTGACCTTTTCCAGTCCTGTGGCCACTGTTGAGTTTTCCAAATGTGCTGGCATATTGAGTGCAGCACTTTCACAGCATCATCTTTCAGGATTTAAGAGTAAAAATAATTTTGAAGAGAACAATAATGTTGGAGGACTAACTCTACCTGATTCCTAGGTGTACTATAAAACTTCACAAATATTTTACACAGCAAAGGAAACCATAAACAAAACAGAAAGACAACATATGGACTAGGAGAAAATATTTGCAAATAATGTAAGCAACAAGCCAACTCAGGGAGATAATGAAGGACAGGGAAGCCTGAGTGCTGCAGTTCATGGACTTGTAAAGAGTTGGACACAACTTAGCAACTGAACAACAACAACATACAACTCAATAAGAAAAACCAATTCTATTTAAAAATGGGCAGAAGATGTAAATAGACATTTATTTGAAAAAGGCATATAGGTGGCCAAGAGGTAGATGAAAAGATGCTCAACAGCACTAATTTTTGGAGAAATACAAATCAAAACTACAATGAGATATTACCTCACTTTAGGGAGAATGACCATAATTTAAAAATCCACAAAAGACAAATTCTGGAGAGGGTATGAAGAAAAGGGAACCTTTGTATACTGATGGTGAGAATATAAATTAGTGTAGTCACTATGGAGAATAGTATAGGAGTTACTCCAAAAACTGAAAAATATAGTTCCATATGATTTAGCAATCCCCACTACTGGGCATATGTCCAGACAAAACTATAATCTGAAAAGATACATGCATCCCTATGTTCATAGCAGCACTATTTACAATAGCCTTAGACATGGAAACAACCTAAATGTTCATCGACAGATGAATCAATAAATAGATATACCATACACACAGACACATACCCACAAGAATATTATTTAGCCATAAAAATAATGAAATCACTTGCAGTTCCATGGGTGTACCTAGAGCTTATCATACTAAGAGAAGTAAGTCAAAAAGAGAAAGGCAAATATCATAAGATATCACATATATTTGGAATCTAAAATATGACACAAATGAGCATATCTATGAAAGAGAAACAAACTCACAGACATAGAGAACAGACTTGTGATTGGCAAGGAGAAGGAGGAGTTGGATTGAGAGTATGGAACTAGCAGATGCAAAATGCTATATTTAGAATAGATAAGCAATGAGATCCTATTGTATAGCAAACTATATTCAATATGTTGTAGTAAAGCATAATGGAAAAGAATATGAAAAAGAATATTCTGTATACCAGAAACTAACACAGCATTGTAAATCAACTATACTTCAATTTTAAAAAGCCATAATGGAAAAGAATTTTTTAAATACTTCGGAAATAAAAGATATACAAATTGGAAAGGAAGAAGAAAATTATCTCTGCCTATAGATGATATGCTCTTATATGTACAAAACACTAAAAATTCTACAATCACACACACTTTAGAGTTCATAAATCAATTTAGCAAAGTAGCAAAGTTGCAGGTTACAAAACTAACACCGATAAGCCAGCTGCATTTTTATACACTATCAATGAACAGTTTAAAAAGGAAATCAAAATATAATTCCATTTACAATAGTATTAAAAAAGAATAAGATGTTTAGAAATAAGTTTAACCAATCTTGTACACTGAACATCACTGAAAGGAATTTTTAAAAGGATTAATGAAGACATAAATAAATGAAAAGACACCCCATATTTATGAATTGTAAGACTTAACACTATTAAGATGACAATATTATTAAGATGGCAATACTACCCAGAGTACTTTACCAATTTGATGCAGTTCCTATCAAAATCCAAACATTTTTTTTCATAAATAGAAAACTCATTATAAAATCCATATGGAATTTCAGGGGACTCCAAATAGTCTAAAATAAATAAGAATAAAATTGGAAGACTCACACTTCTTGACTTTAAAACTTACTACAAAGTTACAGTAATCAAAGCAGTGTGGTACTGGCATAAGGATAGATGTACAAATCAATGGATGGACTTCCCTAACGGTCCAATATGCCTGCCATTGCAGGGGACACAGGTTCTTTCCCTGGTTTGGGAAGATCCCACATGCCATGGAATACTAATGTGTCCCACAGTTACTGAGCCTGCACTCTAGAGCCTGCAAACTGCACCCACTTAGCCCATTTTCCCTTGACCCCATGCTCCACAACAGTGAAGACCCAGCTCAGTCAAAAACAAAACAAACGGAACAACAACAACAGACACCACGCAATGGACTAGAATAAAGCCCTCTCCCCCAGCAAAAGAACCTAGAACTATAGTCTCACGTAATGGTCAAGATGATTTCAATACTGCTGCCAAGATCATTCAATGAAGGAAAGAAGAGGTTTTTGTTTTTTGTTTTTTAACACAATTTACTAGGAAAATTGTACATCCACATTCAAAAGAATTAAATTAGAATATTACTTTACACCACATAAAAATTAACTCAAAATGACTCAAAGCCCCAAATGTAAGAGATAAAACCATAAAACCCCTAAAATAAAACATAGAGGGAAAGCTTCACGACATTAATTTTGGCAGTGTTTATTTGATACAACATAAAAAACACATGCAACAAAAGAAAAAATAAATTGAGCTTCACCAAAATTAAAAACTTCTGTGCACCAAGGGACAGTGTAAGGAGAATGAAAACACAACTCATAGAGGAGAAAAATATTTCCAAACCATATAATTGATAAGGGATTAATATCCAGAATATAAAAAGAACTCCTACAACTCAACAACCATAACAAAAAATCCAGCTTTAAAATGGGCACAAGATTTAAGTAGTCATTTTCCCAAAGAAGAAATACAATTGTTCAATAAGGAAATGAAATGGTGCTCAACATCATTGACTGTTAGGGAAATGAAAATCAAAACCATGACAAAATGTCACTTCACACTTATCAGGATGGTTATTACTACTTTTAAATGAAAATAACAAGATGACCGATAAAATGGAGCTTTCATGCATTTTTGTTGGGAATATAAAATGACACAGTTGCTGTGGCAAACAGTTTTCAATGTTCCTCAAAACATAGAATTACCAGATGACCTAGTAATCTATTGCCAAATATATACCCAAAGGAATTAAAAGCAAAGAATCAGATATTTGTACCATGATCAGAGTAGTATGCTTTTTTTTTTGGCTGTGCCAGGTCTTAGTTGCAGCACTTGGGATCTTTAGCTGTGGCACGTGGGATCTAGTTCCATGACCAGAGATTGAACCTGGGCCCCTGAATTGGGAACACAGAATCTTAATCACTGGACCACCAGGGAAGTCCTCACAGTAGCATTCTTCACAATAGCCTGAAGGTACAAACAACTCCCATCTATAAATGGGACATATAAATCCACCGTATAAATGAATAAACAAAATGTGGCATATACATACAATGAAACATTACTCAGCCTTAAAAAGGAAAGAAATTCTAATACGTGCTACAACATGAATGAACCTCAAAAACAATGTACTAAGTGAAGTCAGCCAGACACCAAAAGATAAATATTGTGTGATTCCAATTATACGAGGTCCTTAGAACAGGCAAATTCATAGAGACAGAATGTGGAATAGTGGTTACTAGGGGCTGAGGAAGCAGGGGATGAGGAATGATTGTTTAATAGGTACAGAGTTTCTGTTTGGAATGATGTAAGAACTCTGGAAATGGATAGTGGTGATAGTTGTACAACATTGTGAGTGTAACTTAATTCCACTAAATTGTATGTATACAAACAGTTTAAATGGCAATTTTTGTTGTATATATTTTACGATAAAAAGAACAAGGTAAACATTTATTAATAAAAAAATTGTGGTCTTGGTGTAAGGGCAGATACAAAAAACAATGAAATAATACAATCTGCAGAAATACTCCCATGCAATTATGCTCAATTGATTTTTACTTTTAATATGTTATGTATTTTTTTATTTGGTTGCATCAGGTCTTAGTTGTGGCAAGTGGGATCTTCCACTGTGGCACTCGGGATCCATAGTTGATGCTCTGGTTGTCTAGTTGTAGAACATGCACAGACTTGGTTGCTGCATGGCATGTGGAATCTTAGTTCCCCAACAAGGGATCAAACCTGTGACCCCTGCATTGCAAGGCGGAGTCTTTACCTCTGGACCACCATGGGAAGTCCAGGAGGTTTTCAACATACCAAGATAATTCAAGGGAGTAAGCTTAGTATTTTTAGCAAATGATACTTGTTTGGAATAAATGAATCTTGACTCTTACACCATACACAAGTTAACTTATTATAAATATAGATTTTAAGAAAATATATGCAAATCATATATGTAATAATGGACTTGTATCAGAATATATAAAGCATTTTTACAACTCAATAATAGACAAATGACCTAATTTTAAAATGGGCATAAGTATTTTAATTTTAAAATGGGCATAAGTATATCTCTAAAGAAGATATGCTAATGGTTAATAAACCCATGAAAATATGCTCAAAATCATTAGCAGATAAACAAGGAAAAAAACACACACAGGGAGATACCACTTCACATACAGTAGAATGGCTACCATCTAAAAAGACTATAAGTGTTGACAAAGATGTGGAGAAATTAAAATCCTCATTCACTGCTGGTAAGGATGTTAGTAGAACCACTTTAGAAAACAGTTTGACACTTTCTCATATTGTTAAACATGTAGGTACCATATGATGCAGAAATTCTATTTTCAGTGTATAGAATATCAGAAAGAAATAAAACATATGTTCAAAAAATTATGTACACAAATGGCCATAGTAGCATTACTGAAAGTAGCCAAAATAGTGGATACAACTCAAATGTCCACTAACTGATGAATGAATAAACAAAATATGATATATCCATACAATAAGTAAAATTTTTGTTTTGATGAAGCCCTTTTATAATTTTTCTTCTGTCATGATTTTCAGGATCCTCTCTGCAAAAACTTTGCTTAATTCATGATCATGAAGATATTTTTTTTTCTTCTTCCAATAGATTTAGCTTTCATATTTAAATCTGCCATCCAGTCTATCAGTGGTTGACACATGGCTATTAAGTCTTCAGCTATAATTATGGATTTGTCAATTGTTCTTTCAGTTTTTACTTCTAATGTTTTGCAGATCCGCTGTTTCGTGCATATATATTTAGTATTGCTGTGTCTTCTTGGTGGATTGATCACTATATAATGCATTATACATTCAGCAAAACAAGACCAGGAGCTAACTGTGGCATGAACTCCTTATCGGAAAATTCAGACTTAAGTTGAAGAAAGTAGGGAAAACCACTAGACCATTCAGGTATGACCTAAATCAAATCCTTATGATTATACAGTGGAAGTGAAAAATAGATTCAAGGGATTAGATCTGATAGAGTCCCTGAAGAACTGTGGACAGAGGTTCGTGACATTATACAGGAGGCAGTGATCAAAACCATCCCCAAGAAGAAGAACTACAAAAGGCAAAATGGTTGTCTGAGGAGGACTTAGAAATAGCTGAGAAAAGAGAGCTGCAAAACACAAAGGAGAAAAGGAAAGATATATCCATCTGAATGCAGAGTTCCAAAAAATAGCAAGGAGAGATAAGAAAACCTTCCTAAGAGAACAATGCAAAGAAATAGAGGAAAAGGATAGAATGGGAAAGACTAGAGATCTCTTCAAGAAAATTAAAGATACCAGAGGAACATTTCATGCAAAGATACGCACAATAAAGAACAGAAATGGTATGGACCTAAGAGAAGCAGAAGATATTAAGAAGAGGTGGCAAGAATACACAGAAGAACCATACAAAAAAGATCTTCATGACCCAGATAGCCACAATGGTGTGATCACTCACCTAGAGCCAGATATCCTGGGAAGCAAAGTCAAATGGGCTTTAGGAAGCATCACTATGAACAGAGCTAGTGGAGGTGATGAAATTCCAGTTGAGCTATTTCAGATCCTAAAAGATGATGCTTGAGAGTACCATACTCCATATGCCAGTAAATTTGGAAAACTCAGCAGTGGCCACAGGACTGGGAAAGGTCAGTTTTCACTCCAATCCCAAAGAAAGGCAAGGACAAAGAATGTTCAAACTACCACACAATTGCAATCCTCTCATAAGCTAGCAAGGTAATGCTCGAAATTCTCCAAGCTAGACTTCAGCAGTACGTGAACCGTGAACTTTCAGATGTTCTAGCTGCATTTAGAAAAGGCAGAGGAACCAGAGATCAAATTGTCAACATCCGATGGATCATCGAAAAAGCAAGAGAGTTCCAGAAAAACATCTGCTTTATTGACTATGCTAAAGCCTTTGACTGTGTGAGTCAAAACAAACTATGAAAAATTCTTAAAGAGATGGGAATACCAGACCATTTTAACTGCCTCCTGAGAAATCTGTATGCAGGTAAGGAAGCGACAGTTAGAACTGGACATGAAACAACAGACTGGTTCCAAATCAGGAAAGGATTAAGTCAAGGTGTATATTGTCACCCTGCTTATTTAACTTCTATGCAGAGTACATCATGAGAAATGCTGGGCTGGATGAAGCACAAGCTGGAATCAAGATTGCTGGGAGAAATATCAATAACCTCAGATATGCAGATGAAAGGGAAGAAAAACAAAAGAGCCTCTTGACGAAAGTGAAAGAGAGTGAAAGAATTGGCTTAAAATTCAACACTCAAAAAACTAATATCATGGCATCCGGTCTCATCACTTCATGGCAAATAGATGGGGTAACAATGGAAATAGTGACAGACTATATTTTTTTGGCTCCAAAATCACTGCAGATGGTGACTGCAGCCATGAAATTAAAAGATGCTTACTCCTTAGAAGAAAAGTTATAACCAACCTAGACAGCATACTAAAAAGCAGAGACACTACCTTGCCAACAAAGGCCCATCTATTCAAAGCTATGGTTTTTCCATTTGTCATGTATGGATGTGAGAGTTGGACTATAAAGAAAACTGAGTGCTGAAGAATTGATGCTTTTGAACTGTGGTGCTGGAGAAGACTCTTGAGAGTCCCTTGGACTGCAAGGAGATCCAACCAGTCCATCCTAAAGGAAATCAGTCCTGACTATTTGTTGGAAGGACTGAAGCTGAAGCTCCAACACTTTGGCCACCTGATGTGAAGAACTGACTCACTGGAAAAGACCCTGATGCTGGGAAAGATTGAAGGTAGGAAGAGAAGGGAATGACAGAGGATGACATGGTTAGATGGCATCAGTGACTCAATGGACATGAGTTTGAGTAAACTCTGGGAGTTGGTGATGGACAGGGAGGCCTGGCCTGCTGCAGTCCATGGGGTTGCAAAGAGTTGGACATGACTGAGTGACTGAACTGAACTGAAATGACATCTGACTCTCTTTAGTTCTTCAGATCCTATTCTTCACTTAACTTTGTCCCATACCTGTAAACATCCTTTATAATGCTGTCTTAATTTACATGCTTCTGAGCATGCCATCCATTTAGTGCAAGGGCTATAAATGATTTCAACATGCACTCTGAATGAAGGTTGATGTTAGAAATATTCAGATTCTGATTAGAAAATGAAAGTGAAAGTCACTCAGTTGTGTCCGACTCTTTGCGACCCTATGGACTGCAGCACGCCAGGCTTCCTTGTCCCTCACCAACTCACAGAGCTTGCTCAAAGTCATGTCCATCAAGTTGGTGATGCCACCCAACCATCTCATCCTCTGTCATTCCCTTCTCCTCCTGTTTTCAATCTTTCCCAGCATCAGGGTCTTTTCAAATGAGTCAGTTCGCCTCAGGTGGCCAAAATATTGGAGTTTCAGTTTCAGCATCAGTCCTTCAAATGAATACTCAGGACTGATTTCCTTTAGGATGGACTGGTTGGATCTCCTTGCAGTCCAAGGTACTCTCAAGAATCTTCTCCATAGTTCAAAATCATTATTTCTTCGGCGCTAAGACCATGAACTCCTTATTGTCAAATTCAGACTTAAATTGAAGAAAGTAGGGAAAACCACTAGACCATTCAGGTATGACCTAAATCAAATCCCTTATGATTACACAGTGGAAGTGAGAAATAGATTTAAGGGCCTAGATCTGATAGATAGAGTGCCTGATGAGCTAGGGAATGAGGTTCATGACATTGTACAGGAGACAGGGATCAAGACCATCCCCATGGAAAAGAAATGCATAAAAGCAAAATGGCTGTCTGGGGAGGCCTTACAAATAGCTGTGAAAAGAAGAGAAGCGAAAAGCAAAGGAGAAAAGGAAAGATATAAGCATCTGAATGCAGAGTTCCAAAGAATAGCAAGAAGAGATAAGAAAGCCTTCCTCAGCGATCAATGCAAGGAAACAGAACAAAACAACAGAATGGGAAAGACTAGGGGTCTCTTCAAGAAAATCAGAGATACCAAAGGAACATTTCATGCAAAGATGGGCTCGATAAAGGACAGAAATGGTATGTACCTAACAGAAGCAGAAGCTATTAAGAAGAGACGGCAAGAATACACAGAAAAACTGTACAAAAAAGATCTTCATGACCCAGATAATCATGATGGTGTGATCACTGACCTAGAGCCAGACATCCTGGAATGTGAAGTGAAGTGGGCCTTAGAAAGCATCACTACGAACAAAGCTAGTGGAGGTGATAGAATTCCAGTTGAGCTATTCCAAATCCTGAAAGATGATATGTGAAAGTGCTGCACTCAATATGCCAGCAAATTTGGAAAACTCAGTAGTGGCCACAGGACTGGAAAAGATCAGTTTTCATTCCAATCCCAAAGAAAGGCAATGCCAAAGAATGCTCAAACTACCGCACAATTGCACTCATCTCACATGCTAGTAAAGTAATGCTCAAAATTCTCCAAGCCAGGCTTCAGCAGTATGTGAACCGTGAACTTCCTGATGGTCAAGCTGGTTTTAGAAAAGGCAGAGGAACCAGAGATCAAATTGCCAACATCTGCTGGACCATGGAAAAAGCAAGAGAGTTCCAGAAAAACATCTATTTCTGCTTTATTGACTATGCCAAAGCCTTTGACTCTGTGGATCACAATAAACTGGAAAATTCTGAAAGAGATGGGAATACCAGACCACCTGATCTGCATCTTGAGAAATTTGTATGCAGGTCAGGAAGCAACAGTTAGAACTGGACATGGAACAACAGACTGGTTCCAAATAGGAAAAGGAGTACGTCAAGGCTGTATATTGTCACCCTATTTAACTACTATGCAGAGTACATCATGAGAAACGCTGGACTGGAAGAAGCACAAGCTGGAATCAAGATTGCCGGGAGATATATCAATAACCTCAGATATGCAGATGACACCACCCTTATGGCAGAAAGTGAAGAGGAACTAAAAAGCCTCTTGATGAAGGTGGAAGTGGAGAGTGAAAAAGTTGGCTTAAAGCTCAACATTCATAAACAAAGATCATGGCATCCGGTCCCATCACTTCATGGGAAATAGATGGGGAAACAGTGGAAACAGTGTCAGACTTTATTTTTCTGGGCTCTAAAATCACTGCAGATGGTGACTGCAGCCATGAAATTAAAAGACGCTTACTCCTTGGAAGGAAAGTTATGACCAACCTAGATAGCATATTCCAAAGCAGAGACATTAGTTTGCCAACAAAGGTCCGTCTAGTCAAGGCTATGGTTTTCCTGTGGTTTTGTATGGATATGAGAGTTGGACTGTGAAGAAGCACCGAAGAATTGATGCTTTTGAACTGTGGTGTTGGAAAAGACTCTTGACAGTCCCTTGGACTGCAAGGAGATCCAACCAGTCCATTCTTAAGGAGATCAGCCCTGGGATTTCTTTGGAAGGAATGATGCTAAAGCTGAAACTCCAGTACTTTGGCCACCTCATGCAAAGAGTTGACTCACTGGAGAAGACTCTGATGCTGGGAGGGATTGGGGGCAAGAGGAGAAGGGCACGACAGAGGATGAGATGGCTGGATGGCATCACTGACTCGATGGACATGAGTCTGAGTGAACTCCGGGAGTTGGTGATGGACAAGGAGGCCTGGCGTGCTGCGATTCATGGGGTCGCAAAGAGTCGGACACTACTGAGCAACTAATCTGATCTGATCTGATCTGAAGCTTTCTTTATAGTCCAACTCTCACGTCTGTTCATAACTATTGAGAAAACCCTAGCTTGGATTATATGGGCCTTTGTCGGCAAAGTGATGTCATTGCTTTTTAATATGCTGTCTAGGTTGGTCATATTTTTAATATGCTGTCTAGGTTGGTCATAGCTTTTCTTCCAAGGAGCAAGCTTCTTTTAATTTCATGGCTCCGGTCACCATCTGCAGTGATTTTGGAGCCCCACAAAATAAAGTCAGCCACTGTTTCCCCATCTATTTGCCATGAAGTGATGGGACCAGATGCCATGATCTTTGTCTTTTGAATGTTGAGTTTTAAGACAGCTTTTTCACTCTCCTCTTTGATTTTCCTCAAGAGGGTCTTTAGTTCCTCTTCACTTTCTGCCATAAGCATGGTGTCATTTGCATATCTGAAGTTACTGATATTTCTCCCAGCAATCTTGATTCCAGCTTGTGCTTTATTCAATCCAGCATTTCTCATGATGTACTCTGCATATAAGTTAAATAAGCAGGGTGACAATGTACTGCCTTGATATCCTCCTTTCCCGATTTGGAACCAGTCTGTTGTTCCAGGTCCATATCTAACTGTTGCGTCTTGACCTGCAAACAGATTTCTCAGGGATCAGGTAAGGTGGTCTGGTATTCCTATCTCTTTAAGAATTTTCCACAGTTGTTTTGATCCACACAATCAAAGGCTTTGGCATAGTCAATAAAGTAGAAGTAAATGTTTTTCTGGAACTCTCTTGCTTTTTTATGATTCAGCAGATGTTGGCAATTTGATCTCTGGTTCCTTTTCCTTTTCTAAATCCAGCTGGAACATCTGGAAGTTGTCGGTTCACGTACTGTTGAAGTCTAGCTTGGAGAATTTTGAGCATAACTTTGCTAGCATGTGAGAGAATTGCAATTGTGTGGTAGTTTGAACATTCTTTGTCCTTGCCTTTCTTTGGGATTGGAGTGAAAACTGACCTTTTCCAGTCCTGTGGCCACTGCTGAGTTTTCCAAATTTGCTGGCATATTGAGTACAGCACTTTCACAGCATCATCTTTTAGGATTTGAAGTAGCTCAACTGGAATTCCATCACCTCCACTAGCTCTGTTCGTAGTGATGCTTCCTAAGGCCCACCTGACTTCTCACTCCAGGATGTCAGGCTCTAGGTGCATGATCACACCATCGTGGTTATCTGGGTCATTAGGATCTTTTTTTGTATAGTTCTTCTGTGTTTGCCACCTCTTCTTAATATCGTCTGCATCTTTAGCACCACTAGGGCGTTCCCTAATGTTTAAATGCTTTACTTACTTACTTACAATCTTCTCCAGTAGACTGTAAGCCAAAGCAGAAACCATGTTCATTTTTGCCACACTGTATTTTTGTTTCTAGCATATAGCAGGTTATTAATAAATATTTTCTTTTCTACTTATTTAACAAATAAACATTAATTGAAGACCCTTTGTGTGACAGGCCCTATTTCAATTTCTGGAAACAGAAAAAATAAAGCAAATTCCTTCTTTTATAAAATGAATAAATAATTTGCATTCCAAGTATCAATCTATGGGTATTAATAGCTTTTACATGACAGAAGCATTTTACGGGCAAATAAATTTAGGAAACAGTTACTGAGAATTTTTATTAAATTTTTTGTTTCAGGCTTTATCAGTTACTTTAATAAGCAATCATGATTTTTGCAAGAGGATCTTGATATATATTCACTGTGTCTTCAGCTCTTCTATCACAGAGCTCCCTTTTCAATGAGCAGTCAAAGATTTTAAAGTGGGCCATAATCTGGCTGCGGGGTTGGGACATGGTTGTTGTTTTAGATTTTTAAGTGGGTCTAAAAAGTTAGAGATTTAATTTCCCTGTCTAATCCATTCCTATTTATTATCTAATCCACTCCTATTTATTTCCCCAACCAGAGAAGCCCCATTGTCCTTTAACCAACTGATTCAAAATGTATAACATAAAATGATTTTTTTTTATGTAAGATGATATTTCTCTTTTAGAAGATATAAAATTTAACATTTTTTCTGGTGATTCATGGAGTGATGTATAACTTTTTATCTTTTTTAATTTATTTATTTTTAATTGGAGGATAATTGCTTTACAGTATTGTATTGGTCTCTACCGAACATCAGCATAAATCAGCCATAGGTTTACTCATATTCCCTCCCACTTGAACATGATTAATAACAAATTTTCCATAGAAAAGTTAGCTCCTCAAAGAGGTATAATTTCAAATTTATCCATGTTTTCTTCAGGGTCAGGCCAAAACAGCCTTCATCAGTTTTACCAATTTACAAGATGGCCTACTGGGAAAACCATGTACCTTCTCATTTCTACCTCTTAAATGCTTTTTTCCCAGAAGAAGTCATAGTTCCATCTCTTAATCACTGTGTCTTTGGAAAAAAGATCTCATCTTTGAACCTCAGTTCTCAACTATGAAATGAGATAATAATTGCTATCTCATAGGAATAAATAAGATTGTACATACATGTATATATGTATGTGGGCTTCCCTGGTGGCTCAGTGGTAAAGAACCCACCTGCCAACCCAGGAGATGTGGGTTCAATCCCTGTCTTGGGAAGATCCCCTGGAGAAGAAAATGGCAACCGACTCCAGTATTCTTGCATGAGAAATCCCATGGACAGAGGCACCTGGCAAGCTACAGACCATGGGTTGCAAAAGAGTCAGACATAACTTAGTGACAAAACAACAACAAATATATTTATGTATATATTTATATACACATACATACATTTCCTCTAATGACTGGGAGGTTATAGAAAAGTCTGAGAAAGAGACTAGAGTGATAAATGTGGTAATGGATTCAAGTTGGCCACAGCAGTAAGAAAGCATGTTTGATTAATATAGATACAGATGAGCAAATATAGCATGGATCATCTTCTGTCATCAGAATGTAAGGAACTGTTCAACTCATATACACGTATTAGTGGGACATGTCAATGGGGCATAGGAGCCAACTGAAAGAATTCCCAGTGGTCAGAGTTGGAACAATCTAAGCACTGTTCACATATAAGTAGGACTGGATTATAACCAAAAGTATAAAATAAATATTCACAAACCCATATTGATATAAATAAATGACTGAACACATTAGTAAATGAACGAGAACAGATAAATCTCCCATGCAGAAGAATTTCAAATAAATTATGTAGATGCTAAAACTTAAAGGAAGGGGAGAATATGTTCCCACTCTTTGAGTGTGGGCTGCACATAGAGAATTTCTTCCAAAGAGGACAACAAGGAAAGGAGGTAAGAAAGAATATCCTTACAGTGGAGAAGCCTGATGAACATTACTTCAGTCAGGTGGTCAAAGTCAACATCAACAGTCTTAAGTAATTGTGGTGGTATGTAACTTTGATATGATATTATAAAATGGAACTTCATATTTGTAGTATTCCTCCAAAAACTCCCTAATTCATACCATTACGCACCTATTCAGTTCAGTTCAGTTCAGTAGCTCAGTCATGTCCAACTCTTTGCATCCCCATGATTGCAGCACTCCAGGCCTCCCTGTCCATCACCAACTCCCGGAGTTCACCCAAACTCATGTCCATTGAGTTGGTAATGCCATCCAGCCATTTCATCCTCTGTCGTCCCCTTCTCCTCCTGCCCCCATTCCCTCCCAGCATCAGAGTCTTTTCCAATGAGTCAACTCTTTGCATGAGGTGGTCAAAGTATTGGAGTTTCAGCTTCAGCATCAGTCCTTCCGATGAACACCCAGGACTGATCTCCTTTAGGATGCACTGGTTGGATCTCCTTGCAGTCCAAGGGACTCTCAAGAGTCTTCTCCAACACCACAGTTCAAAAGCATCCATTCTTCGGCGCTCAGCTTTCTTCACAATCCAGCTCTCGCATCCATACATGACCACTGGAAAAACCATAGCCTTGACTAGACGAACCTTTTTTGGCAAAGTAATGTCTCTGCTTTTGAATATGCTATCTAGGTTGGTCATAACTTTCCTTCCAAGGAGTAAGCGTCTTTTAATTTCATGGCTGCAATCACCATCTGCAGTGATTTTGGAGCCCCCAAAAATAAAGTCTGATACTGTTTCCACTGTTTCCCCATATATTTCCCATGAAGTCATGGGACCAGATGCCATGATCTTAGGTTTCTGAATGTTGAGCATTAAGCCAACTTTTTCACTCTCCTCTTTCATTTTCATCAAGAGGCTTTTTAGTTCCTCTTCACTTTCTGTCATAAGGGTGGTGTCATCTGCATATCTGAGGTTATTTATATTTCTCCCAGCAATCTTGATTCCAGCTTGTGCTTCTTCCAGTCCAGCATTTCTCATGATGTACTCTGCATAGAAGTTAAATAAGCAGGGTGACAATATACAGCCTTGCTGTACTCCTTTTCCTATTTGGAACCAGTCTGTTGTTCCATGTCCAGTCCTAACTGTTGCTTCCTGACCTGCATACACGTTTCTCAAGAGGTAGGTCAGGTGGTCTGGTATTCCCATCTCTTTCAGGATTTTCCACAGTTTGTGGTGATCCACATAGTTAAAGGCTTTGGCATAGTCAATAAAACACAAATAGATGTTTTTCTGGAACTCTTGCTTTTTCCATGATCCAGCAGATGTTGGCAATTTGATCTCTGGTTCCTCTGCTTTTCTAAAACCAGCTTGAACATCTGGAAGTTCATGGTTCATGTATTGCTGAAGCCTGGCTTGGAGAATTTTGAGCATTACTTTACTAGCGTGTGAGATGAGTGCAGTTGTGTGGTAGTTTGAGCATTCTTTGGCATTGCCTTTGGGATTGGAATGAAAACTGACCTTTTCCAGTCCTGTGGCCATTGCTGAATTTTCCAAATTTGCTGGCATATTGAGTGCAGCACTTTCACAGCATCATCTTTTAGAATGGCCACACACCTATTAGAATGGCCAAAATCTAGAACTCTGAGAACACCAAATTCAGGCAAAGATGTGGATCAATGGGGACTGTGACTCGTTGCTGGTGGGGAAGCAAAATCATACAACCACCTTAGAAATTTGGCAGTTTCTTACATAACTAAATATACTTTTATTCTTTGATCCAACAGCTGCATTCCTTGGTGGTGATGGTGGCGGTTTAGTTGCTAAGTCGTGTCCGACTCCTTGTGACCCCATGGATGCCGAAGCATGCCAGGCTTCCCTGTACTTCACTATCTCCTGGAGTTAGCTCAAATTCATGTCCACTGAGTCCGTGATGCCATCCAACCATGTCATCCTGTGGCCCCCTTCTCCTCCTGCTCTCAATCTTTCCCAGCACCAGGGTCTTTTCCAATCAGCTCTTTTCATCAGGTGGCCATAGTATTGGAGCTTCAGTTTCAGCATCAGTTCTTTCACTGAATATTCAGAGTTGATTTCCTTTAGGATTGACTGGTTTGATCTCCTTGTTGTCCAAGGGACTCTCTAGAGTCTTCTCCAGCACCACGTTTGAAAGCAAGTAGGCCTTAGGAAGCATTACTACAAACAAAGCTAGTGGAAGTGATGGAGTTCCAGCTGAGCTTTTTCAAATCCTGAAAGATGATGCTGTTAAATATACCATCAATATACCAGCAAAATCGGAAAACTCAGCAGTGGCCAAAGGGCTGGAAAATCAGTTTTCATTACAATCACAAAAAAAGGCAATACCAAAGAATGTTCATATTACTGTACAATTGCACACATTTCACATGCTAGCAAGATTATGCTCAAAATCCTTCAAGCTCGGCTTCAGCAGTATGTGAGCTGAGAAATTCCAGATGTACAAACTGGATTTAGAAAAGGCAGAGGAATCAGAGATCAAATTACCAACATCCGTTGGCTCATAGAAAAAGCAAGGGAATTCCAGAAAAGCATCTACTTCTGCTTCATGGACTACACTAAAGCCTTTGACTGTGCGGATCAAAACAAACTGTGGAAAATTCCAGAGATGGAAATACCAGACTACCTTACCTGCCTCCTGAAAAACCTGTATACAGGTCAAGCAACAACAGTTAGATCCAGACATGGAACAATGGACTGATTCCAAATTGGGAAAGGAGTATGTCAAGGCTGTATATTATCACCCTACTTATTTAATTTACATGCAGAGTGCATCATATGAAATGCTGGGCTGCATGAAGATCAAGTTAGAATCATGTTGCTGGGAGAAATATCAATAACCTCAGATATGCAGATGACACCACCCTAATGCCAAAAAGTGAAGAGGAACTAAATAGCTTCCTGATGAAGGTGAAAAAGGAGAGAGAAAAAAGCTGGCTTAAAACTCAACGTTCAGAAAACTAGATAGTGGCATCCAGTCCCATCACTTTGTGGCAAATCGATTGGGAAAAAGTAGACACAGTAGCAGATTATATTTCCTTGGGCTCCAAAATCACTGTGGACAGTGACTGCAGCCACAAAACTGAAAGACATTCGCTTCCTTGAAAGGGAAGCTATGACAAACCTAGACAGCATATTAAAAAGCAGAGACATTAGTTTGCCAACAAAGGCCCGTCTAGTCAAGGCTATGGTTTTTCCAGTAGTCATGTATGGATATGAGAGTTGGACTATAAAGAAAGCTGAGCGCAGAATTGATGCTTTTGAACTGTGGTGTTGGAGAAGACTCTTGAGAGTCGCTTGGACTGCAAGGAGATCCAACCAGTCCATCCTAAAGGAGATCAGTCCTGGGTGTTCATCGGAAGGACTGATGCTGAAGCTGAAACTCCAATACTTTGGCCACCTCATGCAAAGGGTTGACTCACTGGAAAAGACCCTGATGCTGGGAAAGATTGAGGGCAGGAGGAGAAGGGGACAACAGAGGATGAGATGGCTGGATGGCATCACTGACTCAATGTACATGAGTTGGGAGTCTGGGAGTTGGTGATGGAAAGGGAGGCCTGGCGTTCTGTGGTTCATGGGGTCACAAAGAGTGGGACAGGACTGAGAGACTGAACTGACTGACTGACTGAGCTTACCTGGAGAGGGCTCTTTCTCCCAAAATTTTAATTCATCTAAATGAATGTTCGTGTATTTTAAAATATGACTTTTTGTCATTTTTCCCACTATAATGGTCCACAGGCATCTCAATTTCAACATTTCTAAAATATTTTCTAAGCTTTTTTATTATGATATGTTACATATCCACAGAAGAGGGAAAAAAGCCACAGAGAAAGGGAATATATTTGCAACACATAAAACTTATCAAGAACTCATTATAGAAAAAATATGTATAAAAATCTCCTTCAAGTCTTCAAAATGTAAACAACCTAATAGGGAAAAGAAAAAAAGTAAAAGACATATATTTCACAAAAGGGAAATCCAGTGCCCATAAATAAATGAAAACAGCTCAATTTAAGTAGTAATCAGGAAAATTCATTTTAAATCATAATGATAATTCCACTTGTAGATAGGATATAGGGGAGGATAGATTAATGTTCTGCTGCAATAATTTTTTAAAAGTGGATAAATTACAAAAAGTCATATTTTAAAAGATATCAGCATTCATTTCAATGAATTAAAATTTCAGAAAGAAGAGACTGCTCCAGGTAAGCTGACAATAGCCAACTATTTTTCTTTTTTTCTTCATTATACTTTTTAATTTTAGGCACAGACTGAAGAACTGGGCTTGGCCTAGCCAGAGAGACTCCTTTGGAAGAAATAGAAACAGAAAATCATTTGATAGCTGGCATAATGGGTCAGAATTTAGAGGTACCTCAAATGCGCAGCCAGTTTATCACTTGGGATTTTTTGACAGTGAATCAGAAAGCTGGTGGGCCTGGACCAGGGAAAATGTTCAAGGTGTTTGCTGCTAAGTCACCTCAGTCGTGTCCGACTCTGTGTGACCCCATAGACGGCAGCCCACCAGGCTCCCCCGTCCCTGAGATTCTCCAGGCAAGAACACTGGAGTGGGTTGCCATTTCCTTCTCCAGTGCATGAAAGTGAAAAGTGAAAGTGAAGTCGCTCAGTCGTGTCCGACTCTTAGCGGCCCCATGGACTGCAGCCTACCAGGCTCCTCTGTCCATGCGATTTTCCAGGCAAGAGTACTGGAGTGGGGTGCCACTGCCTTCTCCGAGGAGACATTAGAGTGAAACAGTTCAGTTCAGTCACTCAGTCATGTCCGACTCTTTGCGATGCCATGGACTACATCATGCCAGACTTCCCTCTCCATCACCAACTCCCAGAGCTTGCTCAGACTCATGTCTTTGGATTTCCCAAAACTGATAAAAAAAGATCGCAAAATAACAGATTCAAGAATTTCAGGATAAATGCAAAGATAACATTCCCAGATAAAACTTAGTAAAATTGCTGAAAATCAAAGGAAGGAAACCTAAAATTTTAAAAGCATCAGAGAAGAAAGGTAGCATTTCCTTTAAAAGAGCAACAATAAGATTTCTAACTGACTTCCACTAGAAGTTGAAAAGATCATGGAATGACATCATTAAATTGTTAAATGAAAATATCTTCAAACGTAGAATTCTGTACCCAACAAAAATATTCTTCAAAATGAGGTAAGATAAAGACAGAAAGCAAGCTAAATGAATTTGTTGCCAGAAGACTCACAGAACAATAAATTCTAAAAGGTCTTCAGGCTGAAGGAAAATTATATAGAATAAGTACAGAGCTGCAGAAGGTAATGAAGTGTAAATACATGGTTTACTGCAAAAGAATACAGGTTTTTCAGAAGGCAACACTAACAATAATATTGTCTTTTGGGTTTGTTACATATATAGATATATATGGTAACAGTGCCACATGGGGAACAAGGGAGATAGATTGGGCTAAACTACTGTATATTTTGCTATTGTGGTAGAAATTTTAATTTACTTTGACTGTATTTACTGACTTATCTACTAATGATTATAAGCCAAGGATTAAAACAGAGATTTCTAAAATATTGCCTATTTGGTATCCAGTTATATGTGGCTATTAAGTACTTGATATGGCCAGTTCAAGTTGAGATGTACTGTAAAAGTAAAACACAGGTTTGGAAGACATAGTATAAAAAAGAACGTAGAAAATTTTATTAACAATTTTTAAATTGATTACATTTTGAAATGGTAATACCTTGGGTATATTTTGTTAAATAAAAACATTCTTTAAAGTAATTTTGCCTCTCTTTGTTTGCTTTCTTAATGTGGCTACTAGAAAATTTTAAATTACATCTATAACTTGTATTATATTTCTATCGAACTAATCTAGAGCAGTGGGTCTCAACCAGGGTTGCTTGGCCACCCCAGGGAACATTTGGTAATGTCTTGAATTTTTTTGGATGTCACAATCTTGTCAGGGGGTTTGGGAAGGTGCTGCCACTACATATAGGTCAGATATGTTGCTGAATATCTTATAATTCACAGGACACAAGAATTATCTGGTCCAAAATGTCAATAGTGGAGACTTCCCTGGCAGTCCAGTGGTTAAAGACTTTGCCTTCCAATGTAAGGGATGTGGGTTTGATCTCTGGTTGAGAAGCTAACATCCCACGTGTCTCATGGCCAAAAAATCAAAATATAAAAAACAGAAATAATACTGTAACAAATTCAATAAAGACTTTAAAATTGGCCCATAGAAAAAAAAAATCTTTAAAAAATGTCAGTAGTGCTGAGCTTGGGGAAACCACATTCCAAAGTGATCCTTAATATAATAATAAAATAAAATATGTAAACAAAAATTCACCAGTACAAAAGAAGAAGATTATAATCACTACCATAGGAAAGGAGAAATAAGAAAACAAAGATTGGATGAAACAAATAGGAAACAAAAAGAAATATGTTAGATTTAAATCTACTTATATCGGCACTTACATGTATATCGACACTGATTAAAAGACACTGACAGAATGACTGAAAACAACATTCAAATACATACTGTTTATAGGAGGCATGCTGTTAAAATAAGACTAGATAAAGGTTGAGAATTAACTCTAGTCAAAAGAAAACTATCATAGCTATATTAATGTGAGAAAAAGTAAACTTTAAGGCAAGATGTGTTTCTAAGTATAAACAGACATTTGATACTGTTTAAAGTATTGCTTCAAAAGGAACATGTAACAATCCTAAATATAAGCACCTAATATCATAGCTTCAAAATATATCAGCTCAGTTCAGTTCAGTCGCTCAGTCATGTCCGACTCCTTGCCATGCCATGAACTGCAGCATGCCAGGTTTCTGTGTCCATCATTAATTCCTGGAGCTTACTCAAACTCATGTACATCAAGTCAGTGATGCCATCCAACTATCTCATCCTCTGTCATCCCCTTCTTCTCCCACCTTCAATCTTTCTCAGCAACAGGGTCTTTTCAAATGAGTCAGTTCTTCCCATCAGGTGGCTAAAATATTGGAGTTTCAGCTTCAGCCTCAGTCCTTCAAATGAATATTCAGGACTGATTTCCTTTAGGATTGACTGGTTTGATCTCCTTGCAGTCCAAGGAACTCCCAAGAGTCTTCTCCAACACCACAGTTCAAAAGTATTAATTCTTTGGCGCTCAACTTTCTTTGTAGTCCAACTCTCATATTCCTACATGACTACTGGAAAAACCATAGCTTTGACAAGATGGAGCTTTGTTGGCAAAGTAATGTATCTGCTTTTTAATATGCTCTCTAGGTTTGGTGACTCAGATGGTAAAAAGTCTGCCTACAATGAGGGAGATCTGGGTTCAATCCCTGAGTTGGGAAGATCTCCTGGAGAAGGAAATGGCAACCCACTCCAGTATTCTTGCCTGGAAAATCCCATGGACAGAGGAACCTGGTAGGCTACTGTCCATGGGGTCTCAAAGAGTGAGACACGACTGAGAGACTTCACTCACTAGGTTTGTCATAGCTTTTCTTCCAAAGAGCAAGCGTCTTTTAATTTCATGGCTGCAGTCACCATTTGCAGTGATTTTGGAGCCCAAGAAAATAGTCTGTCACTGTTTCCATTGTTTCCCCATCTACTTGTCATGAAGTGATGGGACCGGATGCCATGATCTTCGTTTTTTGAATGCTGAGTTTTAAGCCAGCTTTTTCACTCTCTCATTTTCATCAAGAGGCTCTTTAGTTCCTCTTCACTTTCTGCCATAAAGGTGGTGTCATCTGCGTATCTGAGGTTATTGATATTTCTCCCAGCAATCTTGATTCCAGTGTGTGCTTCATCCAGCCTGGCATTTCGCATAATGTACTCTGCATAGAAGTTAAATAAGCAGGGTGACAATATACAACCTTGACGTACTCCTTTCCTGATTTGGAGCCAGTCTGTTGTTCCATGTCCAGTTCTAACTGTTGCTTCCTGACCTGCAGACAGATTTCTCAGGAGGCAGGTAATCTGGTAAGGAGGCTTCCCTGATAGCTCAGTTGGTAAAGAATCCACCTGCAATGCAGGAGACCCCGTTTCAATTCCTGGGTCAGGAAGATTTGCTGGAGAAGGGATAGGCTACCCACTCCAGTATTCTTGGGCTTCCCTGGTGGTTCAGCTGGTAAAGAATCCGTGTGCAATGCCAGAGACCTGGATTCGATCCCTGGTTTGGGAAGATCCCATGGAGAAGGGAAAGACTACCCACTCCAGTATTCTGACCTGGAGAGTTCCATAGACAGTATAGTCTACGGGGTCACAAAGAGTCGGATATGACTGAGCGACTTTCACTTTCACACAGTCAAAGGCTTTGGCATAGTCAATAAAGCAGAAGTAGATGTTTTTCTGGAACTATTTTGCTTTTTCGAGGATCCATCGGATTTTGGCAATTTGTTCTCTGGTTCCTCTCTGCCTTGTCTAAATCCAGTTGGAACATCTGGAAGTTCACAGTTCACGTACTATTGAAGCCTGGCTTGGAGAACTTTGAGCATTATTTTGCTAGCATTTGAGATGAGTGCAATTGTGAAAAGTGATTTGAACATTCTTTGGCATTGCCCTTCTTTGGAATTGAAATGAAAACTGACCTTTTCCAGTCCTGTGGCCACTGCTGAGTTTTCCAAATTTGTTGGCATATTGAGTGCAGCACTTTCACAGCATCATCCTTTAGGATTTGAAGTAGCTCAACTGGAATCCCATCGCCTCCACTAGCTTTGGAATGATGCTTCAAAATATGTTAAAGAAAGCAAAAGGTAAAGAAGGAAAAGGAAAAAATCTGTTAAAGAAACTGTGTTCAAAATTAAAACTCTTTCCACAAACAAAATTCCAGGCATATATGATTTCATTGGTAAATTATTCCTCACATTTAATGAAAGAAATAATACCAGTATTAACACACTCTCTCAGACTATAGTGAAAGAGTAAACAGTTTCCAACTTGTTTTACATAGCCAGCACAACCCTAATTATAAAACCTGACAGTAATATTACAAGAACAGAAAATTACAGGCCAGTATTTCCCATGAAGCTAGATGCCAAAATCCTAAACAAAGTATTAACAAATCAAACCCTGTGGTATGTAAGAAGAATACCACATTATGACCAAGTTAGATTTATTCCAGGAAGCAAGCATGGTTTAAAATTAGGAAAATTAATTAATTTACTACATTAACAGAATAAGAAGGAAAACAATTTGATCATCTCAATTGCTGCAGCAAAACCATTTGCTAAAGTTTGACATGCATTCATGATAAAAAAAAAAAAAAAAACTTTCAGCAAACTAAGAAAAAAAGGAGAACTTTAAAAGTCTTTTAAATGTTATTTATATTTCATCTAAACCTTCCCCTAAACTTGGGAAGATGACATCAATGTTCACTACTCTATTCAGCACAGGCAGGCCTAACTCATTTTATTGCTCTTCACTTTATTACACTTCACAGATACTTTTTTTTTTTTTTTAGTAAACTGAAGGTTACCCTGTGTTATCAGATGGTTGTTAGCATTTTTTAACAATATATACATTTTTATAGACATAATGCTCTTTCAAACTTAATAGATTATAATATAGTGCAAACTGGTGGCTCAGATGGTAAAGAATCTGCCTGCAATGCAGGGGACCTGGGCCCAAGCCCTGTGTTGGGAAGATCCCCTGCAGAAAGGAGTGGGCTACCCATTCCAGTATTCTTGCCTGGAAAATCTCAAGGACAGAGGAGCCTAATGGGCTACAGTCCATGGGGTTGCAAACAATAGGACACAACTGAATGACTAACACTTTCACTTCACACATACTGTAAACATAACTTTTACCTGTACTGGAACACAAAAAATTTTGTTTTATGTGTACTGGGAAACCACAAAAGTCTGGGATTTCTTTACGGTCTGCAGGCTCAAAATGTTCCAGGCTCCGTAATTTCTGACTTGAACACTACAAAGATGACACTAAATTTATTTCCTTCAAGAAGACATTAAAACGTAGAAAGTTAGACTCCCTTGGTGGTCCAGTGTTTGGGAATTGGCCTGCCAGTTCGGGAAACATGGGTTTGATCTTTGGTCTGGGAAGATTCCACATGCCTCGGGGCAACTAAGCCTGTGTGCTGTGACCACTGAAGTCTGTGCGCCTTAGAGCCCAGGCTCCACAACAAGAGAAGAAATTGCAATGAGAAGCCTGTGAACCACAATTAGAGAGAAGCCCCCTCTCTCTGCAACTAGAGAAAGCCCGGGTGCAGCAACAAAGACCCAGTGCAGCTAATAAACAAATAAATAGATAAAAATTTTTAAAAAGATTAACAAATGTGAGGTGTTAGTGACATATCAAATTAAGATTTAAAAAACATAGAAAGCTGTTCATATTCCCAGAAACAATTTTAGTAGTTAGGTGATTTAAGTAGGGGACAGATGATTTTCCCCAAGGCAGGTCCAGCAATCAGTAGATCTATAATCTTTCCTTAAGAGTAACCATGAGAGCAATAAAAATGGGCAAATCAGGCCAGCATAGCTCATTCTTATGTTCATTCATCAAGGGCTTTCCTGGTGGCTCAGTGTTAAAGGATCCACCTGCCATTGCAGGAGACATGGCTTCGATTTCTGATGCAGAAAGATCCCATATGCTGCAGAGCAACTATTGTGCTCTAGAGCCCAGGAGCCATGACTAACGAAGCCTGTGTACCCTAGAGTCTGTGCTCTGCAGCAAGAGAAGCCACTGAAATGAGAAGCCAACACACTGCAAGGATAAAGTAGCCCCTGCTTGCTGCAACTAGAGAAAAACCTTCACAGCAGCAAAGACCCAGCACAGTCAAAAATAAAATCAATAAATAAACAAAATTTTAAAGAATGAAATATAATGGCATTAAACATTACATGGAACAATGGACTGGTTCAAAATTGGGAAAGGAGTACATTAAGGCTGTATATTGTCACCCTACTTTTATTTAACTTACATGCAGAGTGCATCATGAGAAATGCTGGGCTGCATGAAGATCAACCTGGAATCAAGATTGCTGGGAGAAATATCAATAACCTCAGATATGCAGATGACACCACTCTAATGGCAGAAAATGAAGAGGAACTAAAGGGCCTCTTGAGGGTGAAAGAGGAGAGTGAAGAAGCTGGCTTAAAAGTCAACATTCAAAAAACTAAGATCATGGCATCCAGTCATATCACTTAATGGCAAATAGATGGGGAAAAAGTGGAAACAGGGGCGGATTTTATTTTCCTGGGCTCCAAAATCACTGTGGATGGTGACTGCAGCCATCAAATTAAAAGACACTTGCTCCTTGGAAGGAAAGCTATGAGAAACCTAGGCAGCGTATTAAAAAGCAGAGATATCACTTTGCCAACAAAGGTCCAAATAGTCAAAGCTATGGTTTTCCAGTAGTCACGTATGGATGTGAGAGTTGGACTATAAAGAAAGCTGAGAGCCCAGTAATTGATGCTTTCAAACTGTGGTGCTGGAGAAGACTCTTGAGAATCCCTTGGACAGCAAGGAGATCAAACCAGTCAATCCTAAAGGGAATCAGTCCTGAATATTCATTTGAAGGACTGATGCTGAAGCTGAAGCTCCAATACTTTCTCCACCTAATACAAAGAGACAACTCATTGGTAAAACTTGGATGCTGGGAAAGATTGAAGGCAAAAGGAGAAGGGGGTGGCAGAGGATGAGATGGTTAGATAGCATCACCAACTCTGTGGACATGAGTTTGAGCAAAGTCCGGGAGATAGTGAAGGACAGGGAAGCTAGAAGTGCTGCAGTCCATGGGATCGCAAAGAGTTGGACGTGACTTAGTGACTGAACAACAAAACATTAGAAAATGTAGAAATGACTGTCTTCATAGTACTTTTTTTTAAAATAGAGCTTTAAAGTTAATTTATCATATTTAAAATTTTGAAAATAACCATAAACAGAACAGTATATTCCTAAAATATCACAAAATTATATAGGATTAATTACATTACACCAATCTGACGTGCATTCAGTTGATAGTTTATACAGATCAGATCAGATCAGTCGCTCAGTCGTGTCCGACTCTTTGCAACCCCATGAATCGCAGCACACCAGGCCTCCCTGTCCATCACCAACTCCCGGAGTTCACTGAGATCATGTCCATCGAGTCAGTGATGTCATCCAGCCATCTCATCCTCTGTCGTCCCCTTCTCCTCTTGCCCCCAATCCCTCCCAGCATCAGAGTCTTTTCCAATGAGTCAACTCTTCGCATGAGGTGGCCAAAGTACTGGAGTTTCAGCTTTAGCATCATTCCTTCCAAAGAAATCCCAGGGCTGATCTCCTTCAGAATGGACTGGTTGGATCTCCTTGCAGTCCAAGGGACTCTCAAGAGTCTTCTCCAACACCACAGTTCAAAAGCATCCATTCTTCGGCTCTCAGCCTTCTTCACAGTCCAACTCTCACATCCATACATGACCACAGGAAAAACCATAGCCTTGACTAGACGGACCTTTGTTGGCAAAGTAATGTCTCTGCTTTTGAATATGCTATCTAGGTTGGTCATAACTTTCCTTCCAAGGAGTAAGCGTCTTTTAATTTCATGACTGCAGTCACCATCTGCAGTGATTTTGGAGCCCAGAAAAATAAAGTCTGACACTGTTTCCACTGTTTCCCCATCTATTTCCCATGAAGTTTACACAGGTACACCTAAAATTCAGTTTCATAGTACTATTACAGTCACAACACTCTTCATCTTTAAATCAACAAAAGATGTCTTAATATCACATCGACACTTACTGGAAACCACTTTTTAGTTCTTATACTCATGTTTAAAGTAACTTCTAAATTGTAAAACATTAATACAGCAAAAATATAGTCAAACGCTTTTACAAGACTTGATATTGCATTTATTTCATTGTAAACCATTTTCTTTTTAAATTAGAAATTGAAGTTAAAATTCTCAAAAGATGTAAATTGGCAGCTAACCTCTCAAACATTAATGTAACATCACAAATTAAAATCTAATATTGCATATTTTAGTTTAATTTATATTTGAGATTGTCTCATCCATTACATTCGCATTGGTTTTGATAGTGATATGATGTAAACTTTTCACCAATTTCTAGAACAGTTTCTGGTACAGTTTAGTCTGAATAACTTATGATGTTTTAATAGCAGGAAATCCTGTTGCTAAATTTGTTAATATTCATCTACTACTAGGATTTTAATGGTAATTTGCTCTTGTAAACATAAGGTCAAAAGTATTATTTGGGAATGTGTACCCAAAACCAAGTTTGGAAGAAAATGTACCACAGTAAACTTTTAACAGAAATGCAATTCAAGGATTTAGAAATTTATCATTTTAATGACTCAAGAAATAAGCATTTCTCCTAAGAAGCCACCTGTAACACATTAAGTATAAATCATAGTTTCTCAAGTGCTGTTTTGGGACCTTTTTGTTGCAATTCCAGATGCATAAGTTAGGTTGATTAAGCAAGGGTATTGTAATTGGAGTGAGCAAAAAGAAAGTGATGAAAGGCAGGCCTTAAAATAAGTTAAGGGAGAAACACTTTGGAATTTAAGCTTGATATAGAGTAAGTGTGGTGAAAAATAATATAGCATAAAGTAAGTGAACTTTAAATTTATAAACATCTATATAGCAGAGGAACATTTGTTTACTGGCCTTATTAGATTTATTGTTTTTAAATCATGGCTTGGAAAGATTCCCTCTTATTAAAAAATATAACAAAATAGCACCAAAAAGTCTAAATTATACAAAAAACTGTATTTTAACATGTAAGTATCCATATAAAAAATAGAGTTCAGTCTTAATCCTAGAACCTCCTAAAACTTTTGCTAAAATTCCTCATTATTTTCCAACAATACTTTTATAATACTTACAAAGTACCAGTTACTATTTTAAATACTTCATAAATATGAAATCATTAAATACTTATAATAACCTAATGAGTTAAGTATATTTTCATTTTACAAACAAGGAAACATGTTACTTTTAGCTGGGTGAAACCTGCAACAGATTGAACCTCAGCTACTTGTCCAAGGTCACAAAGTTAGTAAGTAGCAGAACCAGACTAAACCCAGACAATCACTCCAAAGACTATGTTTGATCTTATCTACAATATGCTATATTATGCTTAATATGAAGTCTTCAGAAGATTAACTGGTATCAGAAAATAGTAAATCATTTTGAATTTTTTTAATTGAATGAAATGTCAATGAATATAAAGGCTAAGGGTATGAACTATTAGGTTGGTGCTCTCCTAATTAACAAAAGAGTCTGAAATGTAGTATATGGGTGCAATTTCAAAAACTATAGAATGATCTCAGGTCATTTCCAAAGCAAACCATTCAGTATCACAATAATCCAAGTCTATGCCCCAACCACTAATGCTTAAGATTAATGGTTCTATAAACACATACAAGACCTTCTAGAACTAACACCAAAAAAAGATGTCTTTTTCATCATAGGTGACTTAAATGCAAAAGTAGGAAGTCAAGAGATACCTGGAGTAACAGGCAAGTTTGGTCATGGAGTACAAATGAAGCAGGGCAAAGGCTAACAAAGTTTTGTCAAGAGAATGCATTGGTCATAACAAACACTCTCTTCCAACAATACGAAAACTTATTCTACATGTGGACATCACCAGATGGTCAACACCAAAATCAGATTGATTATATTCTTTGCAGCTAAAGATGGAGAAGCCCTATACAGTCAGCCAAAACAAGACTGGGAGCTGACTGTGGCTCAGATCATGAACTCCTTATTGCCAAATTCAGACTGAAATTGAAGAAAGTAGGGAAAACCACTAGGCCATTCAGGTATGACCTAAGTCAAATCCCTTATGATAATACAGTGGAAGTGACAAATAGATTCAAGGGATTAGATCTGAAGACAGAGTGCCTGAAGAACTATGGATGGAGGTTTGTAACATTGTACAGGAGGCGGTGATCAAAACCATCCCCAAGAAGAAGAAAGGCAAAATGGTTGTCTAAGGAGGGCCTTACAAATAGCTGAGGAAAGAAGAGAAGCTAAAGGCAAAGGAGAAAAAGAAAGATGTATCCATCTGAATGCAGAGTTCCAAAAAATAGCAAGGAGAGGTAAGAAAGCCTTCTTTAAGTGAACAGTGCAAAGAAACAGAGGAAAACAATAGAATTGAAAAGACTAGAGATCTCTTTAAGAAAATTAGAGATACCAAATGTTCCTTTGGTATCTCTAATTTGGAAGGACTGATGCTGAAGCTGAAACTCCAATACTTTGGTCACCTGATGTGAAAAACTGACTCATTTGAAAAGACCCTGATGCTTGGAAAGATTGAAGGTGGGAGGAGAAGAGAATGACAGAGGATGTGATGGTTGGATGGCATAACTGACTTGATGGACACGAGTTTGAACAAGCTCTGGGAGTTGGTAATGGACAGGGAAGCCTGGTGTGCTGCAGTCTATGGTGTCACAAAGAGTTGGACACTACTGAGCAACTGAACTGAACTGAAAGGAACGTTTCATGCAAACACGGGCACAATAAAGGACAGAAATGGTATGGACGTCACAGAAGCGGAAGAGATTAAGAAGAGGTGGCAAGAATACACAGAACTATACTGAAAAAGTCTTAATAACCTGGATAACCACAATGGTGTGATTACTCACCTAGAACCAGATATCCTGTAGTGTGAAGTCAAGTGGGCCTTAGGAAGCATCATTATGAACAAAGCTAGTGGAATCGATGGAATTCCAGTTGCGCTATTTCAAATCCTAAAAGATGATGCTGTGAAAGTGCTGCACTCAATATGCCAGCAAATTTGGAAAACTCAGCAGTGGCCAAAGGACTGGAAAATCAGTTTTCATTCCAATTCCAAAGAAGGGCAATGCCAAAGAATGTTCAATCTACTGCACAATTGCACTTGTTTCACATACTAGCAAGATAATGCTCAAAATCCTTCAAGCTAGGCTTCAGTAGTATGTGAGCTGGGAACTTCCAGATGTTCCAGCTGGATTTAGAAAAGGTGGAGGAATCAGAGATCAAACTGTCAACATCTACTGGAGCATAGAAAAAGCAAGGGAATTCCAGAAAAGCATCTACTTCTGCTTCATTGACTATGCTAAAGCCTTTGACTATGTGGATCACAGCAAACTGTGGAAAATTAATAAAGAGATGGGAATACCAGACCACCTTACTTGCCTCCTGCGAAACCTGTATGCGGGTCAAGAAGCAACAGTTATATCTGGACATGAAACAATGGACTGGTTCCAAATTGGGAAAGGAGTACATCAAGGCTGTATATTGTCACCCTATTTATTTAACTTATATGCAGAGTGCATCATGTGAAATGCCAGGCTGCATGAATCTTAAGTTGGAATCAGGATTGCTGGGAGAAATATCAATAATCCCAGGTATGCAGATGACACCACCCTTATGGCAGAAAGTGAAGAGGAGCTAAATAGCTTCTTGAAGGTGAAAGAGGAGAGAGAAAAAGCTGGCCTAAAACTCAACATTCAAAAAACTAAGATCATGGTATCTGGTCCCTTCAGTTCATGGTAAATATATGGGGGAAATAGTGGAAACAGGGGAAGATTTTATTTCTGGGGTCTCTGAAATCAGTGCAGATGGTGACTGTAGTCATGAAATTAAAAGACATTTGCTCCTTGAAATGAAAGCTATGATAAACCTAGACAGCATATTAAAAAGCAGAGACATCACTTTGTCAATAAAAGTCCATATAGTCCAAGCTATAATTTTTATAGTAGTCATGTATGGGTGTGAGAGTTGGATAATAAAGAAAGCTGAGTGCTGAAGAATTGATGCTTTGAACTGTGTTGTTGGAGAAGATTCTTGAGAGTCCCTTGCACAGCAAGGAGATCAAACCAGTCAATCCTGAAGGAATCAACCCTGAATATTCATCAGAAGCACTGATGCTGAAGCTGAAGCTCCAGTAACTTGGCCACTTGATGAAAAGTGTCAACTTGTTGGAAAAGGCCCTGATGCTAGTAAAGACTGAGGGCAGTAGGAGAAGGGGACAACAGAGGATGAGAAGGTTGGTAGGCATCATCGACTCAATGGACATGAGTTTGAACAAACTCCGGGAGATAGTGAAGGACAGGAAAGCCTGGCATATCGAAGTTCATAGGGGTCACAAAGAGTCAGATATAACTCAGCAACTGAACAACAACAACAAAAGTAATTATGCTTTCATACTCTGAATTTTTAAATTATTATAACTAGTCTCAAACACATCTTTATTAATTAAAATAGGAACCATTGCAATCAACATACTTTTGCCAGTAAGAAATAAGTTTGTTTATTCTGGTATCATAAAAATCCATGCTTCAGGATTTGATGAACTCTTGGAAAGCATTTTCTGCATCCTGATGGTTGTGGAAGCATTTTCCCTACAAAAGTTTTGGAGCTTCTTCTTAGTCCAACCACTGAGAAGGTAATTGCTGGTTATTTAAATAAATTCCACTTTTTGTTGCAGGTCACTATCCGATTGAGAAATGGTTTATTGTTGTTGAGTAGAGAAAGAGAAGAGGACACTTGAAAATGACGACTGTTTTGATTTGTGGTCAGCTCATGAGTCACCCTCTTAACCAGCTTTTTCACCTTTCCAATTTGCTTCAAATGCCAATCGACCATAGAATGGTCTATGTTGAGTTCCTGGGCAACTTCTCCTGTTTTTGTAAGAAGATCACTTTCGATGATCCTCTCAGTTGGTTGTTGTCAACTTCCAATGGCCAGTCACTGTACTCATCTTTAAGGCTCTCATCTCCTTTGAGAAACTACTTGAACCACCATGACACTGTATATTAGTTAGCAGTTCCTGGACCAAATGCATTGTTGGTATTGCAAGTCGTCTCTGCTGCTTTACCATTTTGAAATCGAATAAGAAAATTGCTCAAATTTGCTCAAATTTGTGTCTAACATCATTTCCATAGTCTAAAATACATATAAAATAAACAGTAAATAATAATTCATTAGCAAAATATAAGAAATGTACATTAAAATGATGTATAACATAATAACATTAATTTAAGAATGCATTCTGATATCAAATGGCAAATTTCAACAATGGAAAACCAAGATTACTTTTGAGCCAACCTAATACATTCTATTAAATACTTTAATTCCTAATGAATTTTGTCAACAAATTTTCATAGATATTTTACTTGAATACTTCCAGTGACAGGGAACTCATATTCAGAAAGACAATTTTATTTTCAAAAATTAAATTTTTACTGAACTGTGTCTACTTTAGTTTTTTATCCTATATCTAACTTATCTTCTGAAGTCATACAAAATTAATCTTTTGTATAGCTGCTCTTCAAATATTTGTGAAAGAACTAATTATATTCTAATTTCCCCTGACCCAAGCTAAACATTCAATTTCCTTCAAAATTTCTTTTTGTACAAGGTGAAATTTCCTTACATTTCTACTTTTGTCCTCTGGACATGCTCCAATTTGTCTTGTATCATTTAACTAGTAGCAGTCCCAAAACAATTTCCATATTCAAGAAGCATTTTGGCCATAATAGAGTAACAACATTACCTTTCATTGTAAATATTGTTTATATAGATCAATATTGACTTTTTTAGACAGCATTTATAGACTTTACACCAGGTTTATTATAAAATAAAACCTCTAGGATTTTCTTTCACATATGCTTCAGTTAACAAACATAATTTACTTGTACAGTTGACTTTTGGACATAAATTCAAAATAATTTAATTTCATGAAATTGGAGATTAGCCTATCAGTCTGTTGAGATCTTTTAAAATCTTGGTTATCCCTTTAAACAAATGAGCTCTCTCTTCTCATTTTTCTCAATCAAACCTGGTTTGGACACTATCAGTGCTTATTCAACATAGTAATTTATATACCAAACATGAAAGAAACAGAGCTTTACTATTAGTCATTTAGAAATTTGTTTATTAAATAATCTGCTCATTTTGTAACAGTTTTAGATATATGGACTTATTACAATGATAGTACAGAGAGATATACTCCACCCTATCACTAACTTTTAATACCAAAGACTGCCTCCAGTTTAAAACATCTATGATTCTTATTATTGTCTTTGAAAATGAAAGTGAAAAGTGAAAGTTGCTCAGTTGTATACGACTCTTTGCAACCCCATAGACTTCTCTGTGAAGTACATGGAATTCTCTAGGCCAGAATACTGGAGTGGGTAGCCATTCCCTTCTCCAGGGTATCTTCCCAATTCAGGGATCGAACCCAGGTCTCCCTCATTGCAGGCTGATTCTTTACCAGCTGAGCTACCAGAGAAGCCCATTATTGTCTTTAATAGATATTTTTTTAAATAAAAATTAACTGTATTGCATAATTATCAAGTCAATATGCCTACGTTATCCACTATCTGTTGTCAAAAGGGATTAGGTGCAGAGTATTAGCTGAATTCCAAACATAACATATAATGGTTTCCTTCTTCTAATAAAGGTCTATTAATACCTTCAAATGACATTATCTAAAGAAAATAAGAGGTTCTTCTTACTGGACATGGGCTATGTGCAATTATGACTGAAAAAGATTAAAAAACAAAGTATCAGAACCTGAAAATAAATCAATTAATTAAAGTTGTTAAATATGCAAATAAAATCTTAGCATCCAGACATATAGGACAATATATGGCAAACAATCTGTAATTATTCCTCTTTACATGGGGTAGCTATTATACTGTTGTAAGCTAGCAATGGAAATGGCAACCCACTCCAGTACTCTTGCCTGGAAAATTCCATGGACTGAGAAGCCTGATAGGCTACAGTCCATGGGATTGCAAAGAGTCGGACACGATGAGCGACTTCACTTTCACTTTCAAGCTAGCAATAAGTTCTATAATCTCAAAAAAACAGGACTTTTAGAGACAGTAATGTAAATGATGAAAATGTTGAGAAGTAGAAAGTAACAATAAAGGTTAAAGTCCACCTGAACTATCACAACATTTTTAATTGACTATACCCCAATACAAAATAAAAAGGTAAAAAATAATAATACAGGTTAAACAACTATATTACTCTAGAGAAAAGACATATACAGAGTTATTTAACAGTGCTCTTAAAGATTAAGGCACTTATCTTTCTCTAGTTGCTTTAGGTATAAGGTTACTTTGTTTATTTGTGATTTTTCTTGTTTCCAGAGCTGATTGTGTTGCTATAAACTTCCCTCTTAGAGCTGCTTTTGCTGTGTCTCGTTGGTTTTGGATTGTCAAGCTTTCATTTTTCTCTAAGTAACTTTTTATTTCCTCTTTAATTTCTTTAGTAATCCATTGGTTGTTCAGTACCATATTGTTTAGCCTCCACATGTTTGTGTTATTTACATTTTCTTTAGTTTACTTCTAATCTCATAGCATTATGATCAGAAAACATACTTGATATGATTTCAGTTTTCTTATATTTATCAAGGCTTGATTTGTGACCCAAGATGTGATCTATTCCAGGAAATGTTCCATGTGCATTTGAGAAGAAAGTTTTCTGCTATTTTTGGATGGAATGCTCTATCAGATCAGATCAGTCACTCAGTCGTGTCTGACTCTTTGCAACCCCATGAATCGCAGCACGCCAGGCCTCCCTGTCCATCACCAACTCCCAGAGTTCACCCAGACTCACGTCCATTGAGTCAGTGATGCCATCCAGCCATCTCACCCTCTGTCGTCCCCTTCTCCTCCTGCCCCCAATCCCTCCCAGCATCAGAGTCTTTTCCAATGAGTCAACTCTTCGCATGAGGTGGCCAAAGTACTGGAGTTTCAGCTTTAGCATCATTCCTTCCAAAGAAATCCCAGGGCTGATCTCCTTCAGAATGGACTGGTTGGATCTCCTTGCAGTCCAAGGGACTCTCAAGAGTCTTCTCCAACACCACAGTTCAAAAGCATCCATTTCACGAACCTTTGTTGGCAAAGTAATGTCTCTGCTTTTGAATATGCTATTTAGGTTGGTCATAACTTTCCTTCCAAGGAGTAAGCGTCTTTTAATTTCATGGCTGCAGTCACCATCTGCAGTGATTTTGGAGCCCAGAAAAATAAAGTCTGACACTGTTTCCACTGTTTCCCCATCTATTTCCCATGACGTGATGGAACTGGATGCCATGATTTTCGTTTTCTGAATGTTGAGCTTTAAGCCAACTTTTTCACTCTCCACTTTCACCTTCATCAAGAGGCTTTTGAGTTCCTCTTCACTTTCTGCCATAAGGGTGGTGTCATCTGCACATCTGAGGTTATTGATATTTCTCCCGGCAATCTCGATTCCAGCTTGTGCTTCTTCCAGTCCAGCGTTTCTCATGATGTACTCTGCATAGAAGTTAAATAAGCAGGGTGACAATATACAGCCTTGACGTACTCCTTTTCCTATTTGGAACCAGTCTGTTGTTTCATGTCCAGTTCTAACTGTTGCTTCCTGACCTGCATACAGATTTCTCAAGAGGCAGATCAGGTGATCTGGTATTCCCATCTCTTTCAGAATTTTCCATAGTTTATTGTGATCCACACAGTCAAAGGCTTTGGCATAGTCAATAAAGCAGAAATAGATGTTTTTCTGGAACTCTTTTGCTTTTAAATATCAATTAAATTTAAGGCCTGTGTTTCCTTATTGATATTCTCTGTGGATAATCTGTCAATTTATGAAAATAAGGTGTTAAAGTATCCTACTATTATTGTATTACTGTTGATCTCTCCTTATATGGCTATTAGTATTTGCCTTATATATTAGAGTGTGCCTATTTTGGGTGCATATATATTTATAATTGTTTACCTTCTTCTTGGATTGATCCCTTGATCATTATGTCATGTCTTTCTTTGTCTTTTACACCATCTTTAAAGTCTATTTTGTCTAATATGAATATTTCCACTCCACCTTTCTTTTGATTTTCATTTGCATGGAATATCTTTTTCCATCCCCTTTCTTTGTCTGTTGTGTCCCTAAGTCTGAAGTGGGTCTCTTGTAGGTAGTATATATATGGGTCTTATTTTTGCATTCTTTCAGTGAGTCTATGTCTTTTGGATGGAAAATTTAATCCATACATATAAGGTGATTATCAATATGCATGTTCTTACTGCCATTTTCTTAATTGCTTTGGATTTGTTTTTGTAGGTCTTTTTATCTCCCCTTCCTCTTTTGTTCTCTGCTATTGTGATTTGATGACCAATTTTAGTGTTGTGTTTGGATTTCTCTTTCTTTTGTGCATGTGTATCTGTTGTAGATTTTCAGTTTGCAGTTATCCTGAGGATTTGATAAAGGGCTTCCCTGGTGGCTCAAATGGTAAAGAAACTGCTTGCAGTGAGAGAGTTTTGGGTTCATCTCCTGGGTCAGAAAGTTCCCGTGGGGAAGGAAATAGCAATCCACTCCTGAAGAAATCCATGGACAGAGGAGCCTGCATACTACAGTCCATGTGGTCACATGCTGCTGCTGCTGCTAAGTCGCTTCAGTCATGTCTGACTCTGTGCGACCCCATAGACATCAGCCCACCAGGCTCCCCCGTCCCTGGGATTCTCCAGGCAAGAACACTGGAGTGGGTTGCCATTTCCTTCTCCAATGCATGAAAGTGAAAAGTGAAAGTGAAGTCACTCAGTCGTGTCTGACTCTTAGCGACCCCATGGACTACAGCCCACCAGGCCCTCCGTCCATGGGATTTTCCAGGCAAGAGTATTGGAGTGGGGTGCCATTGCCTTCTCCATGTGGTCACATAGAGCGGGACAAAACTGGATAACTAACACTTTCACTTTGATATAGAAGTCTATATATAAACAAGATTGTTTTAAGTTGCTGGGCTCCTAATTTCAAATGCATCTCCAATATCCTGCACTTGTGCTCTCCTCTTCCCACAGTGACTGGTTTTGTTATGGTATTTGTGTGCAGATGATTTCCTACTTTTACTTTATGTTTGCCTTTACTGCTAAGCTTTTCCATTTGTAATTTTCTTGTTTCTTAAAGTGGCTTTTTTTTTTTTTTTTTTTTCTGCTTAGAGAGTTTCCTTTAGCATTTGTTGCAAAGCTAGTCTGGTGGTGCTGAATTCTCTTAGCTTTTGCTTGTCTGTGAAGCTTTTGATTTCTCCATCAAATATCAATGAAAGCCTTGATGGGAAGAATATTCTTATTTTTTTTTAATTTACTTATTTTATAATTGAAGGATAATTGCTTTACAAAATATTTTTGTTTTCTGTCAAACAGCAACATGAATCAGCCATAGGTATAGGTAGAATATTCTTGGCTGTAGGTTCTTCCCTTTCATTGCTTTAAGTATAATGTGCCACTTCCTTCTGGCACACAGTTTCTGCTGAGAAATCTTCTGATACCCTTATTGAAGTTACTTTGTATGCTATTTGTTGCTTTTAGTATTTTTTTTACTTTAATGTTTGTCAATTTGATTACTATGTGTCTCAATGTGTTACTTCTTGGGTTTATCATGCCTGGGACTCTCTGTGCTTCCTGGACTTGGATGACTGTTTCATTTCCCATGTTAGGGAAGTTTTCAGCTATTCTGTCTTCAGTTGTGCTCTTTGTCCTTTTTTCTCTTTTTTTCCTTCTGGGACCCCTATAACACAAATGTTGGCGCATTTAATATTGTCCCAGAGGTCTCTTAGACTATCTTCATTTCTTTCACTCCTTTTTTCTTAATTCTATCTTGAGGCAGTGATTTCAACCATTCTATCTTCCAGGTCACTTATTTGTTCTTATGCCTCATTTATTCTGCTCTTGATTCCTTCTAGTATATTTTTCATGTCAGCTGTAATATTGTTAGTTTCTGTTTGTCTGTTCTTTAGTTTTAAGTCTTTGTTAAACATTCTTGTGTCTTCTCAGTCTGTACCTCTATTCTTTTCCCAAGATATTGGATCATCTTCATTATCACTACTCTGAATTCTTTTCCTGGTAAATGCCTATCTCCACTTCACTTAGTTATTCTTTTGGGGTTTTATCTTGTTCCTTCATCTGGGACGTATTCCTCTGTTGTCACATCTTGTCTACCTTTCTGTGATTACTGCTTCTCTTCCTCAGGATTCAGGGTTATAGTTCTTTCTTCTTTTGTCTTCTTTCTGGTAGAAGAGGCTGTCTAAGAGTCTTTGGCAGGTTTCCTGATGGGAGGGCCTGGATTCTGCTCACTGTTGGGTCTTGTCCCTCTGGTGGGTAGGCCCATGTTCAGGAAGCTGCTTATTTGCTAATGGATGGGGCTGTGTTACTATTCTGTTGGTTGTTTGGCCTGAAGCATCCCAACACTGGCCTACAGGCTGTTGGATGGGGCTAAGTCTGGGGGATGGTAGCCTACAGAAGGGCTTGCACCAATGAGTGTTTACCAGAGCTACCACTGCCAGTGTCTTTTTCCCTTGTAGTGAACCACAACCATCCCCCACCTTTGTAGGAGACCCTCTAATACTAGTAGTTCTGGCCCAAAGTCTCATGAGCTCACTTCTTTTTTCCCTTTGGTCCTGATGCACACTAGACCTTGTGTGTACCATCTAAGAGTGGAGTTTCTGTTTCCCTCAGAATTCCTGTGGAATTCTGCAATCAAACTCCACTGGTCATCAAAGTCAGATTCTCTGGGGGCTTCTCATCCATTGTCAGACTCTAAGGCTTGGAAGCCTGCTGTGGGGCTCAGGACTTTCACTCCTGTAGGAGAACTTCTGTGGTATAACTATTTTCCAGTTTGTGGGTTGCCTACCTGGCAGGTAAGGGACTTGATTTTATCATGACTATACCCCCTTTTATCATCTCATTGCACCTTCTTTGTCTTTGGGTGTAGGGTATCTTTTTTGGTAGGTTCCAGGATGTTTCTGTTGTTGTTTTGTCAATACTTGTTCAGCAGCTGTGATTTTGGTGTTTTTGTAAGAAGCAGTGAGCTCATGTCCTTCTACTCTGCCATCTTGCTGGCAAGTCCTCTAAGACACTCCTTTTCAATGCCCAGAAGCAATTTAGAGATTATTGAAAACATTAAAATCATTTGATACGGTGCATTTAAAATTTTTAAATTTTATGCTGGAGTATAGTTGATTTGATATAGTCAAGGAAATCAGTCCTGAATATTCATTGGAAGGACTGATGTTGAAGTTGAAACTCCAATACTTTGGCCACCTGATGCGAAGAACTGACTCATTGGAAAAGACCTTGATGCTGGGAAAGATTGAAGGCAGGAGGAGAAGGGGAAAACAGAGGATGAGATGATTGGATGGCATCACCGACTCAATGGACATGAGTTTGGGCAAGCTCTGGGAATTGGTGATGGACATGGAAGCCTAGTGTGCTGCAGTCCATGGGGTCACAAAGTGTTGGACACGACTGAGTGACTGTGCTGAACTGAACATCATTCAATTCTTCTGAAAAAATTAATATATAAAAGATCTTCTTCCAGCAACATGTTGGACTATACACTTGAAAGGTTTTCCTATTACATTATAATGGCATCCTGGGTAAAATATAGGCATTCTGGATAAACTATAAGACTTTTTTTTTAAGTTTTGCTGAGCTTTCAGTATAGTGAAAGAAATTTCCAAGAGCCAAAATAAAGACACAACAATATGAAACCTGAATTGTGAGAGGTTAGTAAATTCTTAAGAGAAGGTTCCATTGGATTTAAATGCCAATGCCAACACTGATATAGGGAGGCAAAATATAGATCCTGCTCCAAAGTGAAGGAGCTGAACTTGAGACTCCAATAATTAATCAGAGTTCATGAACAGATTAAAGTGGTCTCATAGCATCCCCAGTTATTATTGCTGCTGCTGCTAAGTCGCTTCAGTCGTGTCCGACTCTGTGCAACCCCATAGACGGCAGCCCACTAGGCTCCTCTGTCCCTGGGATTCTCCAGGCAAGAATACTGGAGTGGGTTGCCATTTCCTTCTCCAATGCATGAGAGTGAAAAGTGAAAGTGAAGTCGCTCAGTCATGCCCGACTCTTAGTGACCCCATGGACTGCAGCTTACCAGGCTCCTCCGTCCATGGGATTTTCCAGGCAAGAGTACTGGAGTGGGTTGCCATTGACTTCTCCAAGTTATTATTAGAAACAAGCAAAATAACATGTTTTCCTCTTGGAAATTTTAATTTAGACCTTCATGATTCCATATACATTGAATTCAATAAATTATGTGAATTCAAAATATCAAACAAAGAAAGAAAAATCCAATGAGTAACAGTCAGTAAAATGGTAACAAATTTATACTTACAAGAAGATCAGATAAAGATTATAAAATATGTAAATTACTGATATGATATTTTAAAATGTCAAAATAAACAAGATACAATCAAAATGATCAGGTAAATTTGAAAGTAAGTAAAACTTCTAGAAATGAAAAATAAAAGAAAATTTTAAACATTAGTTGTTTAATTAAACAGCAGACTAGCTACAGAAAAATGTGGACAATAGGCATGAGGTAGAAAGGAAGATTGGTATGAAGCAATTCCCAAGAATGAGGCACAAAAAGAGTAAGAAAGAAAGTAGAAAGAAGAATTTAAGAACTAACATATATCTAAGAAGATTTCAAGAAAGAATGGAGGCAATATAATATGCAAAGAGATTATAGCTTGGAATTTCTAGAATTAATAAAATACATGAATATCTAGCTATAAGAAACACAACATGTACCACACAGGATAAGCAAAAACAAAACCCCCCAAATCCATTTCTAGATATATTCCTGAGAAACTTGAAAAAACACCATAGGTTTAAAAAAGATAGGTCTTAAATGTAGCCAGAAAGAAAGGACAGATAACTTATAAAGGAATAATATAAAGGGCCAGAGCAAAGACTTCTCAGAAGCAATCCTGGAAGAGAAGAAATGGAATAATAAGTTCAAAGTGCTTAGAAAAAATAACTTTCTAAAGTTGTATAGCAAAATTTTATTTCAAGAATAATGGTTTTTGGTCTTCCCTGGTGACCCAGTTGTTAACAATCCACCTTGCAATGCAGGGGACACAGATTCTACTCCTGGTCCAAGAAGATTCCATATGCCACAGAGCAGCTAGGCCCAGATACCACAACTACTGAGCCCACACACTGCAATAATTGATGTATATGCACCTAGAGCCTGTGCTTAGAAACAAGAGAAGTCACCGCAATGAGAAGCTTGTACACTTCAACTAGAGAGTAACCCCGGCTCACCACAACTAGAGAAAGTCTGAGATCAGCAATGGAGATCCACCATTGTGAAAAATAAATTAAAATTTTAAAAAGAATAATTCTTTTTTAAAAACATACTTTTAGATTAGCAAAACTTATGAGAGTTATCTACCAAGAAACCTAAACTAAGTCTTCTAGAGGATTCATTTCAGAAATAGGAAAAATGACCCCAGCAGGGGAGTCAACAATATGTAAAGAAATAGTGAATATATATATAAACGTGTAGAGACGTTTATATGAAAACTGCCTGATATCAACAACAAAAAAAAAATTGCTTAGTGGAGTTAAAAATAAAGTATTAAGAGGGAAAGAGTTACAGCTGTAACAGAATGAAAAGCTTGATAAATTCTTTTACCATAAAACAACTTAAAACTGGATGAAATGGAAAAATAAAATATTCACAAATCAGAGAGAATTAACAAGTAAAAAATATTTGTGGAAACCTGCTAAATAGTAGGGAGAATGTAGAATTCTTGCTTTCTCATACAGACAGGAAAATATGACTCATTCTTAGGGTGGTTTTAGGTGTGTTATAATGTTGCACTTAGTATGAAATTATTTCAAAGCTGTTATGAGTTCAGAGAATTAAAGGGACCCATATTTAAAGATTAAAGGAAAATATAATCAAAATAAGTGAATAGGGAATATTCATATAAGTAGAAATTATTTTAAAGGGACCCACATTTAAAGATTAAAGGAAAATGACAATAAATAAATATCAATATAAGCAGAAATTATTTAAAAGAAGCTAATGGTGATTTGAGAGTTGAAAAGCAATATAGTCAAAATGAAAAATTCAATTTGCTCAACAAAATATTTAAGTGCTAAAAAAATTAGTGAACTTGGGCTAGATCCATAGAAATACTAAAAATTTAAGAACATAGAGTAAAACATTGAATAAAGATTAACAGCACCTCAGAAACCTGTGGAACAGTATCAAATGTACCAGCATACACTGAGTGGATATTTCAGAGAAAAGCAGAGGAAGAAAGGGGAGAACAATTATTTGAAAAACAGTGGTTGGCTTCCCAAATTTGATTAACAGGAAAAAATGTTGACTTAGACTTTCAAGAAGTTTGAAAAGCTAGAGAGAAAAACTTTAAAAAAGCAAGAGAAAAAAGATTCATCAAGTAGTCACACTTAAGCGATATTGTGGTTTCAGTTCCAGACCACCACAATAAGGCAAATATTGCAGTAAAGCAAGTCACACAAATTTTTTTTGTTTCCCATTACGTATAAAAGTTGTATGTCTATACTATACTGTAGCTTAAGTGTGTAATAGCGTTATGTCAAAAACAACAATGCACCTACCTTAATTAATTTTATTATCATTTGGAACTTTTGTATGTATTTTAAAAATATTTTTTGCTGAAGTATAGTTGATTTACAATGTTGTGCCAGTCTCTGCTGTATAGCAAAGTGACTCAGGTATACATACATAAATATATATTTTATATATATATATATATATATATATACACACTCTTTTTAATGGTTTATTATATGATATTGAATATAGTTCCCTATACTGCACATTAGGACCTTGTTTTTCAACCATTCTAAATGTAATAGTTTGCATCTACCAATCCCAAGTTTCCAGTCCCTCTCTTCCCCTCCCCCTATCCCCTTGGCAACCATACATCTGTTCTCTGCGTCTGTGAGTTTGTTTCCATTTTGTAGATAAGATTCATTTGTGTCATAGTTTAGATTCAACATATAAGTGATATCATATGATATTTTTGTCTTTTTTTAATATAAATTTATTTTAATTGGAGGCTAATCACTTTACAATATTGTATTGGTTTTGCCATACTTTGACATGAATCAGCCACAGGTGTACATGCGTTCCCCATCCTGAACCCCTCTCCCACCTCCTCCCCATCCCATCCCTCTGGGTCATCCCAGTGCACCAGCCCCGAGCATCCTGTATCACACATCAAACCTGGACTGGTGACTCGTTTCACATATGATAATATACATTTTCAATGCCATTCTCCCAAACCATCCCTCCCTCGCCCTGTCCCACAGAGTCCAAAAGACTGTTCTATACACTTGTGTCTCTTTTGCTGTCTCGCATACAGGGTTATTGTTACCATCTTTCTAAATTCCGTATATATGCATTAGTATACTGTATTGGTGTTTTTCTTTCTGGCTTACTTCACTCTGTATAATAGGCTCCAGTTAAGTCCACCTCATTAGAACTGATTCAAATGTGTTCTTTTTAATGGCTGAGTAATACTCCATTGTGTATATGTACCACAGCTTTCTTATCCATTCATCTGCTCATGAACATCTAGGTTGCTTCCATGTCCTGGCTATTATAAACAGTGCTGCGATGAACATTGGGGTACACGTGTCTCTTTCAATTCTGGTTTCCTTGGTATGTATGCCCAGCAATGGGATTGCTGGGTCCTATGGCAGTTCTATTTCCAGTTTCTTAAGAAATCTCCACACTCTTCTCCTTAGTGGAGATTCCCACCAATAGTGTAAGAGGGCTTCCTTTTCTCCACACCCTCTCCAGCATTTATTGCTTGTAGACTTCTGGATAACAGCCATTCTGACTAGTGTGAAATGGTACCTCATTGTGGTTTTGATTTGCATTTCTATAATAATGAGTGATGTTGAGCACCTTTTCATGCGTTTGTTAGCCATCTGTATGTCTTCTTTGGAGAAATGTCTGTTTAGTTCTTTGGCCCATTTTTTTTTTATTGGGTCGTTTATTTTTCTGGAATTGATCTGCAGGAGTTGCTTGTATATTTTTGAGATTAGTTGTTTGTCAGTTGCTTCATTTGCTATTACTGTCTCCAATTGTGAAGGCTGTCTTTTCACCTTGCTTATAGTTTCCTTTGTTGTGCAAAAGCTTTCTGGGGAGGCCTTACAAATAGCTGTGAAAAGAAGAGAAGCGAAAAGCAAAGGAGTAAAGGAAAGATATAAACATCTGAATGCAGAGTTCCAAACAATAGCAAGAAGACATAAGAAAGCCTTCTTTAGTGATCAATGCAAAGAAATAGAGGAAAACAACAGAATAGGAAAGACTAGAGATCTCTTCAAGAAAATCAGAGATACCAAAGGAACATTTCATGCAAAGATGGGCTCGATAAAGGACAGAAATGGTATGGACCTAACAGAAGCAGAAGATATTAAGAAGAGATGGCAAAAATACACAGAAGAACTGTACAAAAAAGATCTTCACAACCCAGATAATCACAATGGTGTGATCACTGACCTAGAGCCAGACATCCTGGAATGTGAAGTCAAGTGGGCCTTAGAAAGCATCACTATGAACAAAGCCAGTGGAGGTGATGGAATTCCAATTGAGCTATTCCAAATCCTGCAAGATGATGCTGTGAACGTGCTGCACTCAATATGCGAGCAAATTTGGAAAACTCAGCAGTGGCCACAGGACTGGAAAAGGTCAGTTTTCATTCCAATCCCAAAGAAAGGCACTGCCAAACAATGCTCAAACTACCACACAATTGCACTCATCTCACACGCTAGTAAAGTAATGCTCAAGTTTCTCCAAGCCAGGCTTCAGCAATATGTGAACCGTGAACTTCCTGATGTTCAAGCTGGCTTTAGAAAAGGCAGAGGGACCAGAGATCAAATTGCCAACATCCGCTGGATCATGGAAAAAGCAAGAGAGTTCCAGAAAAACATCTATTTCTGCTTTATTGACTATGCCAAAGCCTTTGACTGTGTGGATCATAATAAACTGTGGAAAATTCTGAAAGAGATGGGAATACCAGACCACCTGATCTGCCTCTTGAGAAATTTGTATGCAGGTCAGGAAGCAACAGTTAGAACTGGACATGAAACAACAGACTGGTTCCAAATAGGAAAAGGAGTACGTCAAGGCTGTATATTGTCACCCTGCTTATTTAACTTATATGCAGAGTACATCATGAGAAATGCTGGACTGGAAGAAACACAAGCTGGAATCAAGATTGCCGGGAGAAATATCAATAACCTCAGATATGCAGATGACACCACCCTTATGGCAGAAAGTGAAGAGGAACTAAAAAGCCTCTTGATGAAGGTGAAAGTGGAGAGTGAAAAAGTTGGCTTAAACTCAACATTCAGAAAACGAAGATCATGGCATCCGGTCCTATCACTTCATGGGAAATAGATGGGGAAACAGTGGAAATAGTGTCAGACTTTATTTTTCTGGGCTCCAAAATCACTGCAGATGGTGACTGCAGCCATGAAATTAAAAGACGCTTACTCCTTGGAAGGAAAGTTATGACCAACCTAAATAGCATATTCAAAAGCAGAGACATTACTTTGCCAAAAAAGGTTCGTCTAGTCAAGGCTATGGTTTTTCCAGTGGTCATGTATGGATGTGAGAGTTGGACTGTGAAGAAGGATGAGCGCCGAAGAATTGATGCTTTTGAACTGTGGTGTTGGAAAAGACTCTTGAGAGTCCCTTGGACTGCAAGGAGATCCAACCAGTCCATTCTGAAGGAGATCAGCCCTGGGATTTCTTTGGAAGGAATGATGCTAAAGCTGAAACTCCAGTACTTTGGCCACCTCATGCGAAGAGTTGACTCATTGGAAAAGACTCTGATGCTGGGAGGGATTGGGGGCAAGAGGAGAAGGGGACGACAGAGGATGAGATGGCTGGATGACATCACTGACTCGATGGACATGAGTCTGAGTGAACCCCGGGAGTGGTGATGGACAGGGAGGCCTGGCGTGCTGTGATTCATGGGTCGCAAAGAGTCGGACACGACTGAGCGACTGATCTGATCTGATTTGTTTATTTTGCTTTTATTTCCAATATTCTGAGAGGTGGGTCATAGAGGATCCTGCTGTGATTGATGTCGCAGAGTGTTTTGCCTATGTTTTCCTCTAGGAGTTTTATAGTTTCTAGTCTTACATTTAGATCTTTAATCCATTTTGAGTTTATTTTTGTGTATGGTGTTAGAAAGTGTTCTAGTTTCATTATTTTACAAATGGTTGACCAGTTTTCTCAACACCACTTGTTAAAGAGATTGTCTTTAATCCATTGTATATTCTTGCCTCCTTTGTCGAAGATAAGGTGTCCATAAGTGCATGGATTTATCTCTGGGCTTTCTGGTTTGTTCCATTCATCTATATTTCTGTCTTTGTGCCAGTACCATACTGTCTTGATGACTGTGGCTTTGTAGTAGAGCTTGAAGTCAGGCAGGTTGATTTCTCCAGTTCCATTCTTCTTTCTCAAGATTGCTTTGGCTGTTCAAGGTTTTTTTGTATTTCCATACAAATTGTGGAATTATTTGCTTTACTTCTGTGAAAAATACCATTGGTAGCTTGATAGGGATTGCATTGAATCTATAGATTGCTTTGGGTAGTACACTCATTTTCACTATATTGATTCTTCCGGTCCATGAACATGGTATATTTCTCCATCTATTTGTGTCCTCTTTGATTTCTTTCACCAGTGTTTTATAGTTTTCTATATATAGATCTTTTGTTTATTTAGGTAGATGTATTCCTAAGTATTTTATTCTTTTCATTGCAATGGTGAATGCAATTGTTTCCTTAATTTCTCTTTCTGTTTTCTCATTGTTAGTGTTTAGGAATTCAAGGGATTTCTGTGTGTTGATTTTATATCCTGCAACTTTACTATATGCATTGATTAGCTCTAGTAATTTTCTGGTGGAGTCTTTATGGTTTTCTCTGTGTAGGATCATGTCATCTGCAAATAGTGAGAGTTTTATTTCTTCTTTTCCAATCTGGATTCCTTTTATTTCTCTTGCTGCTCTGACTGCTGTGGCCAAAACTTCCAAAACTATGTTGAATAGTAGTGGTGAGAGTGGGCACCCTTGTCTTGTTCCTGACTTTAGGGGAAATGCTTTCAATTTTTCACCATTGAGGATAATGTTTGCTGTGGGTTTGTCAGATATAGCTTTTATTATGTTGAGGTATGTTCATTCTATTCCTGCTTTCTGGAGGATTTTTATCATAAATGGATGTTGAATTTTGTCAAAGGCTTTCTCTGCATCTATTGAGATAATCATATGGCTTTTATTTTTCAATTTGTTAATGTGGTATATTATGTTGATTGATTTGTGGATATTGAAGAATCCTTGCATCCCTGGGATAAAACCCACTTGGTCATGATGTATGATTTTTTTAATATGTTGTTGGATTCCGTTTGCTAGAATTTTGTTGAGGATTTTTGCATCTATGTTCATCAGTGATATTGGCCTGTGGTTTTCTTTTTTTGTGGCATCTTTCTTGGCTTTTGGTATTAGGGTGATGGTGGCCTCATAGAATGAGTTTGGAAGTTTACCTTCCTCTGCAATTTTCTGGAAGAGTTTGAGTAGGATAGGTGTTAGCTCTTCTCTAAATTTTTGGTAGAATTCAGCTGTGAAGCTATCTGGACCTGGGCTTTTGTTTGCTGGAAGATTTCTGATTACAGTTTCAATTTCCGTGCTTGTGATGGTTCTGTTAAGGTTTTCCATTTCTTTCTGGTTCAGTTTGGAAAGTGTACTTTTCTAAGAATTTGTCCATTTCTTCCACATTGTCTATTTTATTGACATATAATTGCTGATTCTAATTTTGTTGATTTGATTTTTCTCCCTTTGTTTCTTGATGAGTCTGGCTAATGGTTTGTCAATTTTGTTTATCTTATCAAAGAACCAGCTTTTGGCTTTGTTGATTTTTGCTATGGTCTCTTTTGTTTCTTTTGCATTTGTTTCTGCCCTAATTTTTAAGATTTCTTTCCTCTACTAAACCTGGGGTTCTTAATTTCTTCCTTTTCAAGTTGTTTTAGGTGTAGAGTTAGATTATTTATTTGACTTTTTTCTTGTTTCTTGAGGTATGCCTGTATTGCTATGAACCTTCCCCTATCACTGCTTTTACAGTGTCCCATAGTTTTTGGGTTGTTGTGTTTTCATTTTCATTCGTTTCTATGCATATTTGGATTTCTTTTTTTATTTCTTCTGTTATTTGTTGGTTATTCGGCAGTGTGTTGGTCAGCCTCCATATGTTGGAATTTTTAATAGTTTTTCTCCTGTAATTGACATCTAATCTTATTGCATTGTGGTCAGAAAAGATGCTTGGAATGATTTCAAATTTTTTTGAATTTACCAAGGCTAGATTTATGGCCCAGGATGTGATCTATCCTGGAGAAGTTTCCATGTGCGCTTGAGAAAAAGGTGAAATTCATTGTTTTGATGTGAAATGTCCTATAGATATCAATTAGGTCTAACTGATCCATTGTATCATTTAAAGTTTGTGTTTCCTTGCTAATTTTATGTTTAATTGATCTATCCAGAGGTGTGAATGGGGTATTACAGTCTCCCACTATTATTGTGTTACTGTTAATTTCCCCTTTCACACTTGTTAGCATTTGCCTTACATATTGTGGTGCTCCTGTGTTGGGTGCATATATATTTATAACTGTTATTCTTCTTCTTGGATTGATCCTTTGATCATTATGTAGTGTCCTTCTTTGTCTCTTTTCACAGCCTTTGTTTTAAAGTCTATTTTATCTGTTATGAGTATTGCTACTCCTGCTTTCTTTTGGTCTCCGTTTGCATGAAATATCTTTTTTCCAGCCCTTCACTTTCAGTCTGTATGTGTCCCTTGTTTCGATGTGGGTCTCTTGTAGACAACATATATAAGTGTCTTGTTTTTGTATCCATTCAGCCAGTCTTTGTCTTTTGGTTGGGGCATTCAACCCATTTACATTTAAGGTACTTATTGATAACTATGATCCCATTGCCATTTACTTTGCTGTTTTGAGTTTGAGTTTATAAACCTTTTCTGTGTTTCCTCTCTAGAGAAGATCCTTTAGCATTTGTTGGAGAGCTTGTTTGGTGGTGCTGAATTCTCTCAGCTTTTGCTTGTCTGTGAAGCTTTTGATTTCTCCTTCATATTTGAAGGGGATCCTTGCTGGGTACAGTAATCTGGGCTGTAGTTTATTTTCTTTCATCATTTTAAGTATGTCTTGCCATTCCCCTCTGGCCTGAAGAGTTTCTATTGAAAGATCAGCTGTTATCCTTATGGGAATCCCCTTGTGTGTTATTTGTTGTTTTTTCCTTGCTGCTTTTAATATTTGTTCTTTGTATTTGATCTTTGTTAATTTGATTAATATGTGTCTTGGGGTGTTTTGCCGTGGGTTTATCCTGTTTGGGACTCTCTGGGTTTCTTGGACTTGGGTGGCTATTTCCTTCCCCATTTTAGGGAAGTTTTCAACTATTATCTCCTCAAGTATTTTCTCATAGTCTTTCTTTTTGTCTTCTTCTTCTGAGACTCTTATGATTCGAATGTTGGGGTGTTTAACATTGTCCCAGAGGTCTCTGAGGTTGTCCTTGTTTCTTTTAATTCTTTTTTATTTTTTCCTCTTTGTTTCATTTATTTCTACCATTCTATCTTCCACCTCACTTATCTTATCTTCTGCCTCAGTTATTCTACTGTTGGTTCCCTGCAGAGTGTTTTTGATCTCATTTATTGCATTATTCATTATATATTGACTCTTTTTTATTTCTTCTAGGTCCTTGTTAAACATTTCTTGCATCTTCTCGATCCTTATCTCCAGGCTATTTATCTGTAACTCCATTTTGTTTTCAAGATTTTGGATCCTTTTCACTATCATTATTCGGAATTCTTTATCAGGTAGATTCCCTATCTCTTCCTCTTTTGTTTGGTTTGGTGGGCATTTATCCTGTTCCTTTACCTGTTTGATATTTTTCTGCCTTTTCATCTTATTTATATTGCTGTGTTTGGGGTGACCTTTCCGTATTCTGGCAGTTTGTGGTTCCTCTTTACTGTGGAGGTTCCTAGCTCTGGGTCAGGTTGGACGGGTGGCTTGTCAAGGTTTCCTGGTTAGGGAAGCTTGTGTCGGTGTTTGGTGGGTGGAGCTGGATTTCTTCTCTCTGGAATGCAATGAAGTGTCCAGTAATGAGTTTTGAGATGTCAGTGGATTTGGTGTGACTTTGGGCAGCCTGTATATTGAAGCTCAGGGATATGTTCCTGTGTTACTTGAGAATTTGTATGGTATGTCTTTCTCTGGTACTTGTTGGCCCTTGGGTGGTGCTTGGTTTCAGTGTAGGTATGGAGGTGTTTGATGATTAATCGATTAATGTTCCCTGGAGTCAGGAGTTCTCCGGTGTTCTCAGGATTTGGACTTAAGCATCCTGCCTCTGGTTTTCAGTCTTATTCTTATAGTAGCCTCAAGACTTCTTCATCTCCACAGCACCGATGATAAAACATCTAGGTTAATGATAGAAGTTTCTCCACAGTGAGGGACACCCGGAGAGGTACACAGAGTTACATGGAGAAGAGAAGAGGCAGGGAGGAAGATAGATGTGACTAGGAGGAGAAGAGGGGGAATCAAAAGGGGAGAGAGCAAGCTAGCCAGTAATCACTTCCCTATGTGCTCTCCATAGTCTGGATCCCTCAGAGATGTTCACGGAGTTACACAGAGAAAAGAAGAGGGAGGAAGGAGACAGAGGTGACCAGGAGGATAAAAGGGGGAATCAAAAGGAGAGAGACTGATGTAGCCAGTAATCAGTTCCCTAAGTGTTCTTCACAGCCCGGAACACACAAAGAGATTCACAGAGTTGGGTAGAGAAGAGAAGGGGGAGGGAGGAGATATAGGCGACCTGGTGGAGAAAAAGGAGAGTCCAAAGGGGGAGAGAGCAATCCAGCCAGTAATCTTGCTCCCAAGTAAAAATGGGTACTGAAGATTGGGTTCTTAAAGGTACAAAATTGATAACAAATACCAAAAAGCAAAGATTAAAAATCTAGAGTAGAGGTTATATTCTCAAAAATACAATATTAAAGAAAAAATCAAAGTCACAAAAATTATAAAATATATATATATGAAGTTTGCTTTAAAAATAGGGTCTTTGTTTTTTGTGCAAAGTAATAGTAGGTTACAAAAAGGAAAATTAAGGAGTAATAGAGGACTTAAATTTTTTTTAATTTAAAAAATGATAATAGTAAAAATATATCTAGGACTTTCTCTGGTGTTGTTGTGGACAGTGTGAGGTCAGTTCATTTTCAGATAGTTCCTTGATCTGGTTTACACTTCTCAAGATCTATAGGCCCCTTCCTATGTAGTCAGTGCTAACTGCAGGGTTTTAATCTGTTGCACCTGTCACTTCCAAAGCGGTTCCCTCTGTTTATTTTAGCTTCTTCTGTTTGCTGGTCTCTTCAGTGTCTAACTTCCGCCCTGACACAAGGAGGCAGTGGTAGTCACTTTTTTAGGCTTACTTGTTCAGTCGTGCTGTGGGGAGGGAGGAACACTGCAAACAAATATCACTGGTGTGTCTGGGGAGTGCTCGCAGTTTCTCGGCCACACTGGGTTTGCCCCCTCTCACGGCGTGTGTGCTTTCCCATTCTACACTGTTCAGGCTCTAGGTTGCTCTGCCGGGAACTGTCTGAGGTGGGCCCTGGGTTTCATGCACTTCCCAAGTCTAAGCCGCTTAAGTTCAGGTTCTTGGGCACTCCACAAAGGCACAGACTTGGTTGGGCCTGTGTTTTGTGCCCTTCCCAGGTCCGAGCAGCTCAGGTGACCGGGTGCTTGGTGAGTGCAGTCGCCCCCAGTTGGAGCTGCAACTTATCGCCTCCTCCATCCCTTCCGCTCAGTTTTCTGGGTGTACAACGGCGCACCTTCTCAGGTGTGCCATGTGTCTCTTCTGGGGAGCTGATCTCTGGCTGTGACCCTCCTGGCAGATGTCGACCATCCAGAATCCCAAGAAGTCTTGGTTAGCAACAAAGCCTGCTTGCAGTTTGGTAGATGATGCCTCTGGGGCCGCGATTGCCCCCTTCTGGCTCTGGTTGCCCTCACCTGCCTGTCTCCTGTGGGGGATGGGCTGGCTGGCAGCCGGCTAGCTCTGCTCAGTCCTTTGTTCTGTCAGCGGGCTGGAGGTTTCTTAGGTTAGGGCTTTTCGCTGGATAGCTATCCCACAGTCTGGGTTGCTATCTCTAGTTAGTTCCCTCAGATTGCCCTCAGGGCATTCATGCCCGGTCCTCACCCTAAGCAATGCAGCCCACACCTCCCCGTCCAGTCCCCGCTTGCTACTGGTGGATGCGAGTGTCTGGGCTGCTTCTCTGCTGGAAGGTGCCTTAGGGACATAATCTGTGGGTTTTAATTATTTATTTATTTTTCCTCCCAGTTATGTTGCCCTCTGAGGTTCCAAGGCTCGTCACAGACTCGCCAGTGAGAGTGTTTCTTGGTGTTTGGAAACTTCTCTCTTTTCCAAGACTCCCTTCCTGGGATGGATCTCCGTCCCTACCTCTTTTGTCTCTCTTTTTTATCTTTTATATTTTTTCCTGCCTCCTTTCAAAGACAATAGGCTGCCTTTCTGGGTGCCTGATGTCTTCTGCCAGCATTCAGAAGTTGTTTTGTGGAATTCGTTCAGCGTTCAAATGTTCTTTTGATGAATTTGTGGGGGAGAAAGTGGTCTCTCCGTTCTATTCCACCACCATCTTAGGACTGTCCCCTTCTTTCTCTTTCTGAGTTACTTCACTTAATGAGATAATCTCTAGTTGCATCCAAGTTGCTGTAAATGGCATTATTCCATTCCTTTTTATCAGTGAGTAGTATTCCACTGTATATGTATACCAGTTTTTATTATCTGGTCATCTATCTATGGACATTTAGATTGTTTCCATGATTTGACTATTGTGAGTAGTGCTGCTATGAACATAGGGATGAATGTATCTTTTTGAATTATAGTTTTGTCCAGGTATTTTTCCAGGAGTGGGATTGGTGGAACATATGGTAATTCTATTTTTAGTTTTCTAAGGAACAGCCACATGGTTTCCCATAGTGACTGCACCAATTCACATTCCCACCAACAGTGTAGGATGGTTCCCTTTTCTCCACACTCTGTTCAGCATATGTTATTTGTCAACTTTTTAATGATGGCCATTCTGACTGATGTGAGTTGATATCTCATTGCAGTTTTGATTTGCATTTCTCTAATAATTAGTGATGTTGGGCATCTTTCCATGTGCCTACTGGTCATCTGTATGTATTCTTTGGAGAAATGTCTATTAAGGTCTTCTGTCCATTTTTTAATTGGGTTGTGTTTCTTTGTTGTTGAAGTGTATGAGCTGTTTGTATATTTTGGAGATTAAGCCCTTGTCTGTTGTATCATTTGCAGATATTTTCTCCAATTCTGTATGTTGTCTTTTCATACCTACCTTAATTAAAAAATATGTTATCACTAAAAAATGCCTACAATCATCTGAGCCTTCATTGAGCTGTAATCTTTTTGCCAGCAGTGGGTCTTGCCTTGATGTTGATGGCTGCTGATTGATCAAAGAAGTGGTTGCTAAAAATTGGAATGCCTGTGGCAATACCTTAAAATAAGACTACAAAGTTTGCTGCATATATTGACTTTTTTCACAAACCATTTCTCTGTAGAATACAATGCTGTTTGAAAATATTTTGCCCACTGTAGAACTTCTTTCAAAGTTGGAGTAAGTCCTCTCAAAACTTGCTGCTGCTTTATCTACTAAATTTATGCAATATTCTAAATTATTTGTTGTCATTTCAACAATCTTCACAGCATCTGTACCAGGAATATTTTCCATCTCAAGAAACCACCTTCTTTACTCAGCCATAAAAAGCAACTCCTCATCCATTAAATTTTATCATGAGTTTGCAGCAATTCAGTCACATCATCAGGCTCTACTTGAGATTCTAATCCTCTTGTTATTTACACCACATCTGCAGTTGCTCCTTCAAGGAAGCCTTAGTCAACCATGAGAGTTGGAATCAACTTCTTCCAAATTCCTGTTAATGTTGCTATTTTGATTTCTTCCCATGAGTCATGACTGTTCTTAATGGCATCTTCAACGGTGAATCCTTTCCAGAAGTTTTTCAACTTATTTTGCCAAGATCCATCAGAGGAATCACTATCTATGGCAGCTATAGCCCTATGAAGTGTATTTTTAAGATAATGAGATTTGAGGTCAAAATGATGCCTTGATCAATGAATTGCAGGACATTAGGTTAGTAGGCATAAAAATAATATGAGTGTCACTGTACAACTCTGTTTAGAGCTCTTGGATGACCAGGTGCACTGCCAATGAGCAGTAAATTTGGAAGGAATCTTTTTTCTGAGTAGTAGCTCTCAAGATTGGGCTTAAAATATTTAGTAAACTGTATTGTTAACATATGTACTGTTATCCAGGCTTTTCTGTTCCATTTATAGAGCACAGACAGAGTAGATTTAGCATAATTCTTGAGGGGCTGAGGATTTTCAAAATGATCAATGAGCTTTTGCATCAACTTAAAGTCACCGACAGCATTAGCCCCTAGCAAGTGAATCAGACTGTTCTTTGAAGCTTTGAGGTCAGGTATTGACTTCTCCTCTCTAGCTATGAAGATGCTATGGCATTTTCTTTCCATATAAGGCTGTTTCATTTACATAGAAAAATCTGTTGTTTAGTGTAACCACCATCATTAATTTTCTTAGTGAGATCTTCAGGCTGACTTGCTATTTCTACATCAGCACTTGCTGCTTCACCTCGCACTTATATGTTATTGAGATGGCTTCTCTCCTTAAACATGAACAACCAACCTCTACAAGCTTCAACCTTTTCTTTTGCAGATTTTTCACCTCTCTCTTGAAAAAAGTCAGGGTCTTGCTCTGGATTGGCATAAGAGAATGCTGTGATTAGTTTGACCTATGTAGAACTCTAAAACTCCCCAGATCACCAATAAGGCTGTCCTGCTTTCTTATCACTCATGTGTTCACTAGAGTAGCAATTTTTGTATCTTTTCTTAAAAAAGAAAACATTTTTGATCTTTCAGTACAGTACCTTAAAAGATATGTAGTATAGTATGACAGATGGCAAATAGGGGCTGGCATCAAGTGAATAGGCAATAAAAGTTACTGATTGGAGGACAGAGAGGAGGTGGGAGATGGGATTTCACTTGGGTTGTTTGTTTATTGAGTTGGATGAATTGTTTGCATATTTTGGATAGTAACCTCCTGTTTGTCACATCATTTGCAAATATCTTTTCCCATTCCATAGGCTGCCTTTGTTTTGTTGATTGTTTCCTTTGCCAAGGCATTACCAAATTCCTTTTCCAAAGATTATTTCCTTTTAAGTTTGATTAGGTTCCATTTGCTTAGTTTTGTTTTTATTTATTTTGCCTTGGAACATTGATGTAAGAAAATATGGCTATGGTTTATGTCAGAGAATGTATTGCCTATGTTCTCTTATACTAGTTTTAGTGGTATCATGTCTTATATTTAAGTCCTTAAGCCACTTTGAGTTTATATTTGTGTATAGTGTGAGGGAGTGATCTAACTTCATAGATTTACGTGTGGCTGTCCAGCTTTCCCAACACTGAAGAGACATTCTTTTCACCATTGTATATTCTTGCCTCCTTTGTTGTAGATTGACTGTAGGTGTGTGGCTTTATTTTGGGGCTCTCTACCCTGTTCCATTGATCTATATGCCTGTTTGGGGGACAATACCACACTGTTTCCACTCTGCAGATTTGTAGTATTAAGTATGGAAGGGTTATGCCTCCAGCTTAGTTCTTTTCCCTCAGGATTGCCTTGGCAATTCTGGGTCTTTTGTGGTTCCATATAAATTTTAGGAATATTCTAGTTCTGTGAAAAAAAATGTCATAGATATTTTGATAGAGATCACATTAAATCTGTAGATAGCTTTGGGAAGTATGGCCATTTTAACAATCCAATTCAATGAGCATGGCTATCTTTCCATTTCTTTGAATAACCTTCAGTTTCCCTTATCATTGTTTGATAGTTTTTAGTATGTAGGTCTTTCACCACCTTGACTAAGTTTCTTCCTATTTTTTTTTTTAAATGGAATTAGTTTTTTGCTTTCTGTCTATATTTAATTGCTAGTGTAAAGGAATGCCACAGGTTTCTATGTATTATTCTTGTATCCTACTGCCTTACTGAATTAATTTGTTAGTTGTAATAGTTTTTGTGGGGAGACTTTAGGGTTCTCTTTATAGAGTATCATGTCATCTGCAAACAGTGACAGTTTCACCTCTTACTTTCAAATTTGGATACCTTTTATTTCTTTTTCTTGTATGATTGTTGTGGTGAGGACTTACAATATTGTGTTGAATGAAGTGTTAAGAGTGGGCATCCTTGTCTTTTTCCTGAATTTAGTGGAAAAGCTTTCAGCTTTTCCCTGTTGGCTGTAGGTTTGTTGTAACTGCCTTTTATTATGTTGAGATATGTTTACTCTATAGCCACTTTGGTGAGAGTTTTTATTGCAAATGATGTTGAATTTTGTCAAACACTTTTTCTACATTTACTGAGATGATCATGGGTTTTTGTCTTTCCTTTTGTTAATGTGGTATATCATACTGATTGATTTGTTTATGTTGAGCCATCCTTGAAACTCCTGAATGAATCTAATTAGATCATGGTGTATGATCCTTTTTGTGTATCATTGGGTTTGATTTGCTAATATTTTGTTGAGAATTTTTGCATGAATATTCATTAAAGATACTGGCCTGGAATTCCCCCCCCCCCTTTTTTTTGTAGTCTTTTTCTAGTTTTGGTATCAGTGGTGATGGTGGCTTCAAAAAATGAATTTGGAAGTCTTTCCTCCTCTTCAACTTTTTGGAATAGTTTGAGAAAGACAGGTATAAGTTCTTCTTTGTATGTGTGGTAGAATTCCCCAGTGAAGTTGTCAAGTCCTGGACTTTTGTTTACAAAGAGCTTATTATTATTATTATCACAAATTCTATTTCACTTCTAGTGATTTATATGTCCAAATTATGCTTCTTCTAGATTCAACTTTGGTTGGCTGTATGTTTCTGGATGTTCCTTTTTTTATAGGTCATCTAATTTGTTAGCATGTAACTGTTCTGTATGACTTTCTGAACTTCTGTGGTATCAGTTGTACACTTCCCTTCCCAATCTTTCGTGTGACTTCCCTTCTCTATTTGCCATCTCCAAATGCCTGTGTCAAAGAGTAGAATTTTATAAAAATATCAGAAAATAGAACACAGAAAAGAGGGAACATCAATTATTTTTATGAGGCAAGGAAAACTTGATAGAGCATCCCAACAAGGATAGCACAAGAAACATGCCAGCAAATTTCATTTATGAAAATACCTATAAAAATCTTAAATATTAGCTGGATGAATCCAACAGTGTATATTAAAAATGCAATATGATCTAATGAAACTTAGCTTAGCAGTGTTAAAAAATTATCGAAATTAACCTCACTAATGCTCAACATTGCTTATTATTAGAGAAATACACATCAAAACTACAATGACGTTATCACCTCACAGTGGTCAAAATGACCATCATCAAACAATCTACAAGCAGTAAATGCTAGGTGCAGGAAAGGGAACCCTCTTGCACTGTTGATGGGAATGTAAACTGATACAGCCACTGTAGAGATGAGTATAGAGATTCCTTAGAAAACTAGGAATAAAACTACCATATGACCCAGCAACCCTACTACTGGGCATATACACTGAGAAAACCATAACTGAAAAAGACACATAATCCCCAGTGTTCATAGAAGCACTATTTACAATAGCCAGGACATGAAACAACCTAGATGTCCACTGATAGATGAGTGGGTCAAAAAGTTTTGGCACATATATACAATGGAATATTATGCAGCCATAAAAGGAATGAATTTGAGTCAGTTCTTGTAAGGTGAATGAGCATACAGCCTGTTATACAGAGTGAAGTAAATCAGAAAAAGAAAAACAAATATTGTATATTAATGCATACATGGGCTTCCCAGGTGGCTCAGTGGTAAAGAATCCACCTGCCAATGCAGGAGACTCAGGTTTGATCCCTGGATCAGAACGATCACCTGAAGTAGGAAATGGCAACCACCCCAGTATTCTTGCCTGGAAAATTCCATGGACAGAGGAGCCTGATGGGCCCTGGGGTTGCGAAGAGTCATATACTACTGAGCACACGTACACAACACATAATAAGGAATCTAGAAAAATGGTACTGATGAGCCTATTTGCAGGGCAGGAATAGAGATAGAGAACAGACTTGTGGACACAGCAGAGGAAGGAGAGGGTGGGACAAATTGAGAGAGTAGCATTGAAACATATACATTACCATATGTAAAACAAAAACTGAAATGTGATTTACAAGGTGAAAGTGAGATATATATCAGTTAGCTGTAGCTCTGGTCTGCTGCTGCTAGAAAGCAAGTTTTATAAATGTGCAGCTCTCTGAAAAAGGATTCCAGTGTCCATTACCTATGATTAAAGAAACAACAGTCACGGCAATGCTTTTGCATTGGAATTTATACTTTGTAATCTCTAGTTTGCTGTCTTAGAGACTCATTCCTTGTCTTCTTGAGTATAAAAAACTATTGTGGCAGCAGCTTCTTAAAGCATAGATGCTGTGGCCTCAGTGGTAGTTGTCACTTCAGACATTCTGGTAGTAATCCTAGGATGCTTATTCAAGAAACCACTCCTTTAATTCTCTAAAGATTCTGTAATCACTTAAGTCCCTGTATCAAATCCCTTCCTGCATGAAATATCAAGTCTTCTATCTGTTAAGAGTGTTTGGTATCAGAAATGGATGATGCTATAAACAAAATTACTCAAAAGTGCAACATCTACATTTGCTTAGTAGATGGAAAAAAAAAACAATTGTATGCTGAAAATTTAATTACTTTCATATACTGTGGAAAGACATTTGGTAAAATTGTTGTCTCTGATATCTTGGAAGTAAAATTATGCATTAAGAGAACCTGGAGCTCTAGATTAAGAAATTACAAAATGCTAGCATATGGTATGTATTGGCTATTCCTTGATGCTAACAGTAAGATATTATAACAATGAAATCTCTTCAAACAAGAATTGGTTAATTTTCAAGCATAAGTGATAAAGAATTCAGTTCTCTTAAGAGAGATTCTTCCTGCCTGTGGGTTGACTCATACCCAGTGGGTTGACTCATACCCGGTGGGTTGGAAAACTCCAATCAGTTATACTCCTCCAAACTACTTTATTTGGCTCCAGATTTTTCTCAAGCTTCTTCCATTAATACTTCTCTTCTATAAAATGGAAGATAGAGCAAAAATAGATTAAGAATGATATTTTCCTTCCCAAGCCTGTTATTAACTTAATTGGACTCAGCAGCAAAAATAAATATAAATAAGTTAGTCTCAAGAAAACAATTTGCACTGTGATTATTAGCACAAAGAATTGTCTGGAAGTATGTCAGAAACTTGCTAAATATTTTAGGGAATTGAGATGCCAAAGAAACCATAATTCAAGTTTATAGAAAACAATGAGTATATCTAGGTGTAGATATCCTTGAGTTTATCCTTAACTGGAACTTCTTTAGCTTTTCTGAGGTGTTGATTAATGTGCTTCACCAAATTTACAAAATTCTTGGCCAAAATTTTAAGTATTTTTTTCTGTTCCTTTCTTTCTCTCCTTGCCTTCTTGGACCAACCTTATGCACTATTCATTATACATACATACTATTATGCATATAAGAATGCATAATTGAGATTATCCAGTCTGAGGAACAGGAAAAAAAAAAGAATGAACAAAAATTAACAGAGTCTCAGAGACCTGTGAAATACTATCAGGCTATATTAACACGTGCATAATTGAAGTCCCAAAAGAAAAGGCAAGAGAGAAGGAGCATAAGAAATATTTTAAGAAACAATGCCCCAAGTCATCCAAAATTTTGATGAAAAACATTACTCTATACGTCCACACAGCAAAATAAATTCCAAGTAGAATAAACTCAAAGAGATCTACACCCAGACACTTCAAAGTCAAACTGCTGAAAAAGAGAATCTTTAAAGCAGCAAGGGAGATGCAACTCATTAAGTAAAAATATCCTAAACAAGATAAATAGCTAATTTTTGATAAGAAATCATGGAGGCCAGAAGTGATGAGGTGACATATTCCAAACACTCAAAAAAAAAAAAAAAAAAAAAGAAAGAAAAGAAAAAGAAGACTGTCAAACAGAAATTCTGTATTGGTGAAACCATTCTTCAGAATTGAAGGGGAACTTAAGACACTCCAAGACAAACAAAAACTGGAAGGATACATCCCAGCAGAAATACTAAAAGGAGTCCTTCAGGCTAAAAACTGTACTGTGATATCATTTCTCACATATCAGATTGGACAAACCTCACAAGTTTTTCAACACACTATATTGGTGAGGCTTTGAGGAAAGAAGCAGTTTCAGATGCTGCTGATGGGATTGAAAAATAGTGCATTCCCTATAGAGGTGAATATGGCAATATCTAACAATTACATACATATTTATACTTTGACCAGCAACTCCATGTCTAAAAATTTACCCTCAAAATACATATCCAAAAATAAGAAAATACATATGCACAGGGCTATTTACTGTTCCATTATTTGTAATTACAGAATACTGAAAAAACCTAAATGCTCATACATAGGAGACTGGTTGAATAAATTATAGTATATTTACACAATAGGGTATGCAGCTGTGAAACCAAATGAGGAAGATCTGTATAAACTGAAATGCAGGGATTTTTCAGGATGCACATAAAGTGAAAAAAAAACTGTAAGAAGAGCAAATATTATATGCTATCTTTTATGAAAGCCAAAAGAGAAATAAGAGACTATATAATACATATGTCTTTCTGATTTTTATCAAAAAACAGTAGCACAGGAAAAACAAACCACCATCCAATGTAACTGACAATGCAATAAATGTAACGGGACAAACCGATATCATCATTAAATAGTATGTGATCAAATGAATAATCTGAATCTAATTGTGAGGAGACATCAGAATATAAAGGATATTCTGCATAACAACTATTCTATACTCTTAAAAACATCAATATATGAAATACAAAGAAAATTTGAAAAACCATTCTATGTATTAAAGGAGACTAAATGAAGACAGCAACAAAATGCAATGTATCATCCTGGTCTGGATCCTGAATCATGGGGAAAATTCCATGAGAATATTGCTGAAATAACTGCCAAAAATTGCATATTGACTCTACATTCAATAATACTGATATACCAGTGGAAAATTTCCCAAATTTTGTAATTGTATTTTGACTATATCATCATTTGTTTTCTTGTTCTTAGAAAAACACATGAAAGTTTTTAGGGCATTATGTCTATTAACTCCCACTCTCAAATGACTCAAGAAATTATGTATATATACAAATATATATATATATACATATGTACTCATGATCTAGCAATTCCACTTTGCATCTGTAACCAAAAGAATTGAAACCGGAGTCTCAAAGAGTTATTTCTATGCCCATGTTTATAACAGTGTTATTCACAATAGCTAAAACATGGAAGCAACTCAAGTGTCCATCAATGCATAAATGGATAACCAAAATGTATATATATAAAATGGAATAATAAGCATCTTTTAAAAGTTAAATAATTCAGAAATTTGCTAAAACACAGATGAAACTTGTTGCAAGTTACATCATGTTAACTGAAATGTTAAGCACAAAAAGATAAATATTGTATGATTATACTTATTTGAGATACTTAGAATAGTGAAAATTATAGGAATGGAAAGAATGGTGGCTTCCAGGTGCTGGGAGGAGGGTAGAATGGGAAGTTATTCAGCAGGTATAGTGTTTCAATCCTATGGGATGAGAAGAGCTATGGAGATAGATATCTCCCTGTCTCCATAGCTCCATCTCCATAGAATGTGCCGGTTGCATAGCATTATGAATTATTTAATACCACTGAACCACACACTTAAAAAATTGCTCTTCTTTGTTTAGTTGCTAAGTCATGTCCAACTCTTTAGCGATCCAATGGACTATAGCCCACCAGGCTCCTCCATCCATGGGATTTCCCAGGCAAGAATATGGAAGTGGGTTGTGCCACTTCCTTCTTTAGGGGGTCTTCCTGACCCAGGGATTGAACCTGAGTCTTTTGCAATGGCAGGCAGATTCTTTATCATAATTGCTAGGGCTTTTCTGGCAACTCAGGGAAGCCCTAAAAATCATTAAGATAGGTAAGTTTTATGTCAATTGTATTTTACCACAACAGAAAATTGAACAATACATATATGTATGTACGTATGTAGAGAGTGAAAGAATGATAATAAAAAAGTAGGAAAACAGTAAAAATTAGTGAATTTGACTGAAGAATATAGAAAACTTTGTACTATTCTTATTATTCTTTTTTGGGCTTGAAAGTATTTGAAAACAAGTATTTAAAAAGATGTTGATTAACCAAAGTCATCAATTTTTTAAACCAGTGCCTGCATTAGATGAAAATATGATTTTACGATGAATAATGAGAAATTAAAGAGCCTCTTGATGAAGGTGAAGGCAAAGAGTGAAAGAGCTGGCCTAAAACTCAATATGAAAAATTTCAGATCATGGCATCTGGCCCCATTACTTCATGGCAAATAGAAGAGGAAAAGGTGGAAGTAGTGACAGATTTCCTCTTCTTAGACTCTAAGATCACTGCAAATGGTGACTACAGCTACAAAATCGGAAAATGATTGCTTCTTGGCAGGAAAACTATGACAAATCTAGGTACTATGTTGAAAATCTTACTCTGCTGACAAAGGTCCATATAGTCAAGGCTATGGTCTTCCCAGTGATCATGTATGATCGTGAGAGGTGGACCGTAAAGAAGGCAGAGCACCAAAGAATTGATGCCTTCAAATTGTGGTGCTGGAGAAGACTCCTGAGAGTCTCTTGAATGGCAAGAAGATTAAATCAGTCAATCTTAAGGGAAATCAACCCTGAATACCCACCGGAAGGACCGATACTGAAGCTGATACTGAAGCTGAAACTCCAGTCTTTTGGTCATCTGATGCAAACAGTTGACTCATTGGAAAAGTCAGCTGGGAAAGATTGATGGCAGAAGAAGAGGATCCTTCTTCTTGTCCTCCTGTGTCAGAGGATGAGGTGGCAAGATGGCATCACCTGTGCAAATGAACATGAACCTGAGGGACAGGGAGGCCTGGCGTGCTGCAGTCCATGGAGCCGCCAAAAGTCAGACCCCACTGGGCAACGGAACAACAACAATGAAAAATGTCTGTTGGAAGACAGGAGGAAAGAGGCAGTAATTGAAAGACTGAAAAATTCAGAATAAGTCCAAAAGAAAATAAGATTTCTAAATAGTTGTATCACCAAAACAGAATTCATAAAAGGCAATTCTTAAGCAATAGATTATATTGGAAGTAGAATACCAGACTAAAATCCGAGATAGTGTATAAATTTGTAAAAAGAAGTAATTAAGGTTCTTTTTTAAAGGTTTCTGGATAAGTAATTCAGAAATGAGGTAGAAAACATATTAGACCTATTAAACAGAGAAAGAAATGGCAAAATCTTGTAATGAATAAGTCATGAAAAATACCAGACTAATCAAAGAAGACTTCAAGTACAGCTAACTAATAATAATTGCACACCATAATAGAAAAATGCAAAGAGATAAGAGTTTAATGGTAAAATTTTAAAATAATTTTAGGTGTTCGTAGGAAATCCAGTCAGAGTATTTTCATACTTCCACTTTTCCACATATTTTTCACTTCACTTTTGCCCATTTCCTAGCTTCCCTCTTGAGCTGCTTTCTTAAATTTCAGAGTATTCTTGCTGTATACCTCTGACTATTTTAACAAATTCTCCCCATCCACTCATCAAATTCTCCTTTAGATTTTCCTTCAAAATACACCCTTAAAATGATTATATTAGATATTTCATCGACAAAATCATTATTACTACAGCTATGTGCTGTATGTGTGCTAAGTCACTTCAGTTGTGGTCAACTCTTTGCGACCCTATGGACTATAGCCCACCAGGCTCCTCTTTCCATGGGATTTCCCAGGCAACAATACTGGAGTAGTTTACCATTTCCTGCTCTAGGGGATCTTCCTGAACCAGGGATCGAACCTACATCTCTTATGTCTCTTGTATTAGCAGGCTGGTTCTTTACCATTAGCACCACCTGGAAACCACTGACAGCTATGGTGAACCTAAATTGGAACAGCCTTAAATATTGTTAACAATTATATATGGTTAACTATAAATAATCGGAGAAGGCAATGGCACCCCACTCCAGTACTCTTACCTGGAAAATCCCATGGATGGAGGAGCCTGGTAGGCTCCAGTCCATGGGGTTGCTAAGAGTCGGGCACGACTAAGCGACTTCACTTTCACTTTTCACTATCATGCACTGGAGAAGGAAATGGCAACCCAGTCCAGTACTCTTGCCTGGAGAATCCCAGGGACAAAGGAGCCTAGTGGGCTGCCGTCTATGGGGTCGTACAGAGTCTGACACAACTGAAGCGACTTAGCAGCAGCAGCAGCAACTATAAATAATAGTTGATTGTTATAAACTGTATGAATTTCCATCTACTGCGCAAAACATGCTTTATTTTTTAATAATTTTTCTGCAGTTTTGGTAATTTTTATTGTTAAAGGTTGTTTTAATCTGCTCAAACTGCCATAACAAAATACCATAGACTGAGTAGCTTTCCAGTGGTCATGTATGGATATGAGAGTTGGACTATAAAGAAAGCTGAGTGCTGAAGAATGGATGCTTTTGAACTGTGGTGTTGGAGAAGACTCTTGAGAGTCCCTTGGACTGCAAGGAGATCCAACCAGTCCATTCTGAATGAGATCAGCCCTGGGATTTCTTTGGAAGGAATGATGCTAATGCTGAAACTCCAGTACTTTGGCCACCTCATGTGAAGAGTTGACTCATTGGAAAAGACTCTGATGCTGGGAGGGATTGGGGGCAGGAGGAGAAGGGGACAACAGAGGATGAGATGGCTGGATGGCATCACTGACTCGATGGACGTGAGTTTGGGTGGACTCTGGGAGTTGGTGATAGACAGGGAGGCCTGGCGTGCTGCAGTTCGTGGTGTTGCAAAGAGTTGGAAACGACTGAGCGACTGAACTGAACTGAACTGAACAGTTCTAGAAGTTGGAAGCCCCAAATCAGAATGTTAGTATAATCAGTTTCCCATGAGAATTCTTCCTGGCTTGCAGAATGCCACCTTCTGGCTGCATCCTCAATGGTGAAGAGAGAGAGTAGGCTTTCTGGTGTCTTTTCTTATAAGGGTACTTATCTCATCATGAGGGCCCCCATCCTGAGCTCATCTAAACATAATTACCTTCCTAAAGTCCCATCTCCAAATACCATCACACTGAAGGTTAAACTATCAACATATGAATTCTGGAAGGACACAATTCAGCTCATAGCGAAGACCTAGCCTATGTATAAGATTAACTGATGCTAATTAATGGAACAGTATTTGGATGTTCTTCTTGATTATGGCAGTAAAGATGGAACATGAGATCATTAAAAGCACATCCATTAATTTGTAAAATATAAAAGGTCCAATTGATGTCTCTTTTAGCAACTTTGAATATAATTTCATTGTTTAATATTCCTTTTGAAGAAACATACATTTACAAAGAACAAAACATTTTAATATTAAAATGTAATAATTTGAACATGCAAAATGCATTAATGAATATTATTATAAAAAACAAATGAAAATTTGGTGGTAATTTTGTCATATACAATGGTGTGTCAAACACTTTCTCCCTTATTTTCAAATTTCCATGTTAACATGTTAACCATGGCACCATCTTGTGGATATTTATCAAATAGCTGAGCTGTGCAAACATTTATCTGAAGGTACTAAAAATGAAAGTATTTATGAAAAATATGAAAGTTTTAAAATAAAGTTTAGGTTAATGAAATAAAATGTTGGCAAGTGATCTTCTGCAATCTTTCAAAGACCTTTAATTAGATAAATAAACTCTTGAACCAACTCCAGCATTACTTTTCCTTTTTAAAGCATCTTCTTCATTAAATGCTTATGTAAAATTTCTAACTGGCCACTTGGTTCTAAATACACCAAATAGATTATATTTTAGTGTCTGTAGTATGTGCACATGTATGTTTATAAAATTAAATATAAATGTATATGCTACTATAATTTTATATTGATTTAAGATCATGGTTTGTTAAAAAATAGGAACTGATACAGAGTAGCTTTTTTTTAAAGCAAAACAATATTTAATAAATTTAAGTTTTGTTACTCACTGGCTATGAATCACCTCTTTTAAATCTTATTTTTCTGAGCTAGAATGAAAAATACTGATAATTGTCAAATTTTAGAGGAAATGTACTAAAACACATTAAGCTCTAACAATGTCAAATCAAAAAGTATATGTTATTTCATATATAAGATTTAAATATTTATTGACTATAATAGGAAACTATACTAAATGTGGTATTTTAATTAGAAAACTCTTAATCACACAATGTTTTAATGACTTCTTTAGAGAGTATAAAGGAAAATCATTGCTGTAATTAATGTGATTTTTCAAAAAGATTACTGAATGTGTTTCTGTAATATCTTCATTGTAAAGTTTCAGAATTTAGAGTTCACAATTACATTTAATTGTAGCATTTATTATAGATTCCACTATAGTCTACACATCTGTGTACATTATCTAATACATCCTTCCAACAATCTTTTGAGTTCATACTATTATTTCTATTTTGCATGTAAGGAAAATTGAGACGGAGTAATTATATAACATTTCATGAAAAGATGGGCACAATAAAGAACAGAAATGGTATGGACATAACAGAGGCAGAAGATATTAATAAGAGGTGGCAAGAATACACAAAAGAACTATACAAAAAAGATCTTCATGACCCAGATAACCACTATGGTATGATCACTCACCTAGAGCCAGACATCTGGAATGTGAAGTCAAGTGGGCCTTAGAAAGGATTACTACAAACAAAGCTAGTGGAGATGATGGAATTCCAGTTGAGCTATTTCAAATCTTGGAAGATGATGCTGTGAAAGTGCTGCACTCAATATGCCAGCAAATTTGGAAAACTCAGCAGTGGCCACAGGACTGGAAAAGGTCAGTTTTCACAACAACCCAAAACCTGTGGGACACTGTAAAAGCAGTCCTAAGGGGAAAGTTCATAGCAATACAGGCATACCTCAAGAAACAAGAAAAAAGTCAAATAAATAACCTAACTCTACACCTAAAGCAACTTGAAAAGGAAGAAATGAAGAACCCCAGGGTTAGTAGAAGGAAAAAAATCTTAAAAATTAGAGCAGAAATAAATGTAAAAGAAACAAAAGAGACCATAGCAAAAATCAACAAAGCCAAAAGCAGGTTCTTTGAAAGGATAAATAAAATTGACAAACCATTAGCCAGACTCATCAAGCAACAAAGGGAGAAAAATCAAATCAATAAAATTAGAAATGAAAATGGAGAGATCACAACTGACAACACAGAAATACAAAGGATCATAAGAGACTACTATCAGCAATTATATGTCAATAAAATGGACAACGTGGAAGAAATGGACAAATTCTTAGAAAAGTACAACTTTCCAGAACTGGACCAGGAAGAAATAGAAAACCTTAACAGACCCATCACAAGCACGGAAATTGAAACTGTAATCAGAAATCTTCCAGCAAACAAAAGCCCAGGTCCAGATGGCTTCACAGCTGAATTCTACCAAAAATTTAGAGAAGAGCTAACACCTATCCTACTCAAACTCTTCCAGAAAATTGCAGAGGAAGGTAAACTTCCAAACTCATTCTATGAGGCCACCATCACCCTAATACCAAAAGCCAAGAAAGATGCCACAAAAAAAGAAAACTACAGGCCAATATCACTGATGAACATAGATGCAAAAATCCTTAACAAAATTCTAGCAATAAGAATCCAACAACACATTAAAAAGATCATACACCATGACCAAATGGGCTTTATCCCAGGGATGCAAGGATTCTTCAATATCCGCAAATCAATCAATGTAATACACCACATTAACAAATTGAAAAATAAAAGCCATATGATTATCTCAATAGATGCAGAGAAAGCCTTTGACAAAATTCAACATCCATTTATGATAAAAATCCTCCAGAAAGCAGGAATAGAATGAACATACCTCAACATAATAAAAGCTATATCTGACAAACCCACAGCAAACATTATCCTCAATGGTGAAAAATTGAAAGCATTTCCCCTAAAGTCAGGAACAAGACAAGGGTGCCCACTCTCACCACTACTATTCAACATAGTTTTGGAAGTTTTGGCCACAGCAGTCAGAGCAGCAAGAGAAATAAAGGAATCCAAATTGGAAAAGAAGAAGTAAAACTCTCACTGTTTGCAGATGACATGATCCTCTACATAGAAAACCATAAAGACTCCACCAGAAAATTACTAGAGCTAATCAATGCATATAGTAAAGTTGCAGGATATAAAATCAATACACAGAAATCCCTTGCATTCCTATACACTAACAATGAGAAAAAAGAAAGAGAAATTAAGGAAACAATTCCATTCACCATTGCAACGAAAAGAATAAAATACTTAGGAATATATCTACCTAAAGAAACAAAAGACCTATATATAGAAAACTATAAAACAATGGTGAAAGAAATCAAAGAGGACACAAATAGATGGAGAAATATATCGTGATCATGGATCGGAAGAATCAATATAGTGAAAATGAGTATACTACCCAAAGCAATCTATAGATTCAATGCAATCCCTATCAAGCTACCAATGGTATTCTTCACAGAGCTAGAACAAATAATTTCACAATTTGTATGGAAATACAAAAAACCTCGAATAGCCAAAGCAATCTTGAGAAAGAAGAATGGAACTGGAGGAATTAACCTGCCTGACTTCCAGCTCTATTACAAAGCCACAGTCATCAAGACAGTATGGTATTGGCACAAAGACAGAAATATAGATCAATGGAACAAAACAGAAAGCCCAGATATAAATCCACGCACATACGGACACCTTATCTTTGACAAAGGAGGCAAGAATATACAATGGATTAAAGACAATCTCTTTAACAAGTGGTGCTGGGAAAACTGGTCAACCACTTGTAAAAGAATGAAACTAGAACACTTTCTAACACGATACACAAAAATAAACTCAAAATGGATTAAAGATCTAAACATAAGACCAGGAACTATAAAACTCCTAGAGGAGAACATAGGCAAAACACTCTCCGACATACATCACAGCGGGATCCTCTATGACCCACTTCCCAGAATATTGGAAATAAAGGCAAAAATAAACAAATGCGACCTAATTAAACTTAAAAGCTTCTGCACAACAAAGGAAACTATAAGCAAGGTGAAAAGACAGCCTTCAGAATGGGAGAAAATAATAGCAAATGAAGCAACTGACAAACAACTAATCTCAAAAATATACAAGCAACTCCTACAGCTCAACTCCAGAAAAATAAATGACCCAATCAAAAAATGGGCCAAAGAACTAAATAGACATTTCTCCAAAGAAGACATACAGATGGCTAACAAACACATGAAAAGATGCTCAACATCACTCATTATCAGAGAAATGCAAATCAAAACCACTATGAGGTACCATTTCATGCCAGTCAGAATGGCTGTGATCCAAAAGTCTACAAGCAATAAATGCTAGAGAGGGTGTGGAGAAAAGGGAACCCTCTTACACTGTTGGTGGGAATGCAAACTAGTACAGCCACTATGGAGAACAGTGTGGAGATTCCTTTAAAAACTGGAAATAGAACTGCCTTATGATCCAGCAATCCCACTGCTGGGCATACACACTGAGGAAACCAGAAGGGAAAGAGACACGTGTACCCCAATGTTCATCGCAGCACTGTTTATAATAGCCAGGACATGGAAGCAACCTAGATGTCCATCAGCAGATGAATGGATAAGAAAGCAGTGGTACATATACACAATGGAGTATTACTCAGCCATTAAAAAGAATACATTTGAATCAATTCTAATGAGGTGGATGAAACTGAAGCCTGTTATACAGAATGAAGTAAGCCAGAAAGAAAAACACCAGTACAGTATACTAATGCATATATATGGAATTTAGAAAGATGGTAACAATAACCCTGTATACAAGACAGCAAAAGAGACACCGATGTATAGAACAGTCTTTTGGATTCTGTGGGAGAGGAAGAGGGTGGGATGGTTTGGGAGAATGACATTGAAACATGTATAATATCATATATGAAATGAGTTGCCAGTCCAGGTTCGATGCACGATACTGGATGCTTGGGGCTGGTGCACTGGGACGACCCAGAGGGATGGTATGGGGAGGGAGGAGGGAGGAGGGTTCAGAATGGGGAACACATGTATACCTGTGGTGGATTCATCATGATATATGGCAAAAGCAATACAATATTGTAAAGTTTAAAAATAAAATAAAATTTAAAAAAAAGAAGAAGAAAAGGTCAGTTTTCATTCCAACCTCAAAGGAAGGCAAGGACAAAGAACATTCAAACTACTGCATGATTGTACTCATCTCACATGCTAGTAAAGTAATGCTCAAAATTCTCCAACCTCGGCTTCAACAGTACATGAATCAAGAACTTGCAGATGTTCAAGCTGGATTTAGAAAAGGCAGAGGAACCAGAGATCAAATTATCAACATCTGTTGGATTATAGAAAAAGCAAGAGAATTCCAGAAAAACATTTGTTTTACTGACTACACCAAAGCATTTGACTGCATAGATCACAAAAAAATGTGGAAAATTCTGAAAGAGATGGGAATACCAGACCACCTTACCTGCCTCCTGAGAAATCTGTATGCAGGTCAAGAAGCAACAGTTAGAACTGGACCTGGAACAATGGAATGGTCCAGATTGGGAAAGGAGTATGTCAAGGCTGTATATTGTCACCCTGCTTATTTAACTTCTATGCAGAGTACATCATGCAAAATGAATGAATGAAGGCTGGATGAAGCACAAGCTGGAATCAAGTTTGCCGAGAGAAATATCAATAACCTCAGATATGCAAATGACACCATCCTTATGGCAGAAAGTGAAGAGGAACTAAAGAGCCTCTTGATGAAAGTGAAAGAGGAGAGTGAAAAAGCTTGCTTAAAACTCAACATTCAAAAAACAAAGATCATGGCATCTAGTCCCATCATTTGAAGGCAAATCAATGGAGAAACAATGGAAACAGTGAGGGACTGTATTTTCTTGGGCTCCAAAATCTCTACAGATGTTGACTGCAGCCATGAGATAAAAAGATGCTTACTCTTTGGAAGAAAAGCTATGAAAAACTGAGACAGCATATTAAAAAGTAGAGACATTACTTTGCCAACATAGGTCTATGTAGTCAAAGCTATGGTTTTTCTAGTAGTCATGTATAGATGTGAGAGTTGGACCATCAAGAAGGCTGAGCACTGAAGAATTGATGCTTTTGAACTGTGGTGTTGAAGAGGACTCTTGAGAGCCCCTTGGACTGCAAGCTCAAAGGAAATCAACCCTGAATACTCTTTGGTAGGACAGATGCTGAAGCTGAAGCTCCAAATACTTTGGCCATCTGATGTGAAGAGCTGACTCATTAGAAAAAATCCTGTTGCTGGGAAAGACTGAAGGCAGGAAGAGAAGTGGGAAACAAAGGATGAGATGGTTGGATGGCATCACTGACCAACGGACATGAGTTTGAGCAAGCTCTAGGAGTTGGTGATGGACAGGGATGCCTGGTGTGCTGTAGTCCATGGGGTCACAAAGAGTCAGCCATGACTGAGCCACTGAACTGAATTATATAACTCACCAAGGTCACACAGCTAATAAGAAGTCATGATTTTAACCCAGGTCTTCAAAGCCCAAATTCTTGTCACAACACAAACTTGCTTCTCAGAAATTCAGATAAATATCAGGTAGGGACTTCCCTGATGGTCACGGGTTAAGAATCCGCCTTCCAATGCAGGGGAAATAGGTTCGATCTCTGCTCAGGAACTAAGATCCCACATGCCATAGGCAACTAAGCCCATTCACAACAGTGAAGAGCCTGTGCTCCACAACCAAGACCCAGCATAGGGGGAAAAAAAGAAAAGAAATTCAGATAAAATCAGATATTTTAATCCAGACATCAATAAAGAATTTAAAAATCTGTTTACTGAAAGTCCCAAGCTATGCCAAATTAAAACTGCTTTATTTTACACATGCAGTTTTTAATGCACCAAATTTTTTTTAATGCATCAAATTTAATATTATTACATTTTGAAACATAATTCTCCCAATAATATAATACCATGAAATACAGGAATGTAAGGTATATTATTAATTCTCTGTGTGTGCTAAGTCACTTCAGTCATGTCCAACTCTTTGTGACCCTATGGACTGTAGCCCACCAGGCTCCTCTGTCCATGGGGATTCTCCAGGCAAGAATACTGGAGTGTGTGGCCATGCCCCTCTCCATGGGATTTTCCCAACCCAGGGATCAAACTTGTGTCTCTAAAATCTCCTGCATTGGCAGGCAGTTTCTTTACCACTAGCTATAGATTCCACTTCATCATTATCTTCTTTTATTAAATACTATAGCATAAAACTCTTTACGAGACTTTTATAATAAAAAAATTGTGATAGGAACACTTAATATGAGATCTACCCTCAACAAAATTTTAAGTGCTTAATATAGTGTTGTTAACTACAGGCACAATGTTGTACAATAGACCTCTAGAATATACTCATCTTGTGTAACTGAAACCTGATACCCATTGAACAATTCCCCACTTCCTCTCCATTTAGCCCCTGGTACCTATCTTTGTATTCTCTGTTTCTATGAGTTTTACTATTTCAGATATCTCATAAAAGTGGAATTATGTTGTATTTGTCCTTTTGTGCCTGGCTCATTTAACTTAGCATAATGTCCTCTAGGTTCATCCATGTTGTTGCAGGATTCTCTTCTTTTTTAAGGCTGAATGATATTCCACTGTATGTATATAACATGTTTTCTTTATCCATTCATCTGTTCATAGACATTTAGGTTTTTCCCACATCTTAACTATTGTGAACAGTACTGTAATGAACACTGGAGTGTTCATCTGAGATCCAGATTTCTCTTCTTGGTATATACCCAGAGTAGGACTGCTAGATCATGTAGTAATTCTATTTTTACTTTTTTAAGGAATCTCCATACACCATTTTACATTAGCACCAACAGTGTATAAGCATTCCAATTTCTTGATAACAGCCATACTAATAAATGTGAGATGGTATCTCATTGCAGTACTGATTTGCCCTTCCCTGATGATTAGTAGTATTAAGCATCTTTCCATTTACCTGCTGGCCATTTGTATGTCTTTGGAGAAATGTCTATTCAAGTTCTTTCTTATTTAAAATATGTGTCATTTTATTTTTTTGCTGTTAAGTTGTGAAAGTTCCTTGTATACTTAAGATATCAATCTCCTACCAGATACATGGTTTGCAAATATTTCCTGTTCTATAGGTTGCCTTGTCACACTGTTGATTGTTTTTTGAGTTTTTGTTTTTGCTGTGCAGAAGCTTCTTAGCTTTATATAGTCCCACTTGGCTTTTTTGCTTCTGTTGCTCATGCTTTTGGTGTCCTATCCATATCAGTAGCGTATATCAATCATTACCAAGCTCAGTGTTACCAAGCAGTGTCCCTATGCTTTCTTCTAGGAGTTTTACAGTTCCACGTCGCAATGTTAAGTCATTAATCCACTTTGAGTTGATTTTTCACTATGGTGTAATGTAAGAGTTTAATTTTATTCTTTTGCATGTGGATATCCAGTTTTCCAAACATCATTTGTTAAGGAGACTGTTCTTTTCCCATTGTATACTCTTGGCTCTCTTGTTGAAGATCAATTCATCATTATCTGTGGGTTTATTTCCAGGCTTTCTATTATGTTCCATTGTTCTAGATATATTTGTTTTTATGTCAGTCATACTTTTAAAAAATAATTTTATTTATCTATTTATCTTTGGCTGGGTTGGGTTTTTATTGCTGCTTGGGCTTTTTTTTTTCCTAGTTGCAGCAAGTGGGGTCTACTCTCTAGCTGCAGCGTGCGGGTTTCTCATTGCAGTGGCCTCTTGTTGCAGAGCACAGGCTCTAGGGTGTGTGGGCTTCAGCAGTTGTGGCATGTGGGCCCTAGAGCACAGGCTCAATAGTTGTGGCGCTCAGGCTTATTTGCTCCACAGCATGTAGGATCTCCCTGGATCAGGGATCAAACCCATGTCTCCTGCATTTGAAGGTGGATTCTTTAACATTGAGCCACTTGGGAAGCCCCAGTCATACTATTTTAATCACTATTGTTTTATAATATATTTTAACATCTGAAAGAGTGATGCTCCAGCTTTGTTCTTCATCCTTAAGATTGCTTTGGCAACTAGGGTTATTTGTGTTTCCATATGAATTTCAGGATTGCTTTTTTCTATTTCTTAAAAAACTGCCATTGGGATTTTGATATAGACTAGATCAAATCTGTAGATTGTTTTGGGCAATATGGACATTTGAACAATATCAAGTCTTCCAATCCGTAAATACAGGAAGTGTTTCCATTCATTTATGTCTTAATTTCTTTCACCAATGATTTATAGTTTCTATTGTATGAATCTTTAAACTTTGGTTAAGTTTATTCCTAGGTATTTTATTCTTTCTGACACTATTGTAAATGGGATTGTTTTCTTTTTCCTTCTCAGATGACTCATTCCTAGTGTATAGAAATACAACTTATATCTATATATTGATCTTGTACCCTATAATTTTATTGTATGCATTTATTAGCTCTAATAGTTTTTTTTGTGTGTGTATGTGTGTTTGTGTAGTCCTGAGGATTCTCTATACATTAGATCATGTGATTTGCAAATAGAGGTAATTTTACTTTTTCCTTTCTGATTTGGGTATCTTTTATTTCTTTCTCTTGTCTAATTATTCTGGCTATAACGTCCAGGATTATGATGAAAAAAAGTGAAGCGAGTGGACATCCTTGCATCATTCCTGACCTTAAAGGAAAAGCTTTTGATTTTTCACTGTTGAGTATGATGTTAGCTCTGGGCTTTTCACATTTGTCCTTTACTATGTTGAAGTAAATGCCTTCTGTACCTACTTTGTTGAGAGTTTTTATCATGAAAAGGTGTTAAATTTTGTTATGTGTTTTTTCTGGCTTTATTGAGATGATCATCTGATTTTTATTCTTCAATCACCTAATACGGTGAATCACATTAACTGATTTGCATGTGGTGAACCATCCTTACATCTCAGGGGAAAATCTTCTTGGTCATGATGTATGATTCTTTTAATGAGCTGTTAGGTTCCGTTTGTTAGCATTGCTTCTTTGTTTTCAGAAATTTTACATCTATATTCATTAGGGATATAGGTCCATAGTTTTCTTGTAGTCTTTGTCTAACTTTGGTATCAGAGTAATTCTGGCTTCATAAAATGAGATTGAAAATGTTCACTCTTCCTCAGTTTTTGGAAAGTTTAAGAAGGACCAGTGTTAATTATTAAATATTTGATAGAAGTCACCAATGAAGCCATCTGATCCTGGGCTTTTCTTCATTGGGAGTTTTTTTTTGTTTTGTTTTGTTTTAGTGATGAAATCTTATTTGATATTGGTCTGCTCATGTTTACTAAATCTTAATGATTCTGTCTTGGTGAATTATGTGTTTTTAAAATTTTAGCTAATTCTTCTGGGTTATCCAGTTTGATAGCGTATAACTGTCCATAATAGTTACTTGTGTGCTCAGTCACTTCAGTCATGTCCAACTCTTTTCAACCCTATGGACTGTAAACCACCAGGCCCCTCTGTCCTTGGGATTCTCCAGGCAAGAATACTGAAGTGGGTTACCATGCCCTCCTCCAGGGTATCTTCCCAACCCAGGCATCAGATCCGGGTCTCTTGCATTACAGGTGGATTCTTTACTGCTGAGCCACTGGGGAAGCCCATAATAGTTACTTACAATCTTTTAAATTTCTGTGGCATCAGTTGTAATTCTGCTCTTCCATTTCTGATTTTATTTAGTTCAATCTTCTCTTTTTTTCTTAGCCTAGCCAAGGGTTTGTCAATTTTTGTAATCTTTTTAAAAAGCCAACTCTTTTAATTATTATTTATTTATTTTGGCCACACCATGTTGCTTGCAGGATGTCAATCACGTCAGTCCTCTGTATCAAGTGAGATAGAAACCAGCCCCTTGGGTGGTATACTGAAAGACTGCTAACTTTGGGGACATGCTATAGTCTTTCCCCTCCCTTTGAGAAGCATCAGTCATGTGCCTTTTTCAACCTTGCAGAGCCATGCCAGCTGCAGAAATGCTGTCCATTCCTTTAGCCACAACAGACAACTGTATTATGCTAATTCCTTCTGTGATCCATGTGAAATGGGACTGAAGCTGGTCCCTCTGGCAGTCCACTGAAAGACCAGAAATGTAGAAGTTTGCCCTACCTTTTCTCCCTCCCTCCAAAAAAAGAGGAATCACAATCTCTCTTAGTGCTTAGTTGTGATACAAGTAAAGAAAATTTGCTCTGTGTAACCTCTCTAGATGAAGCTGATCTCAGCCTGTGCTTGTCTGGAGAACTGTAACTTCTTAACTGAATTATATACTGCTCATAAGGATATTTTGTTACTTATGTTATTGTTAAATCCATGTATCTGTGAGGAAACAAGGACTTGCCATCTAGCTGATGTCACTCCATCCTGTCTTTTAGACACAAATTCTCTGACTCATTTATTATGAAGATAAATGTACTAGAGATTTGATAGAAATTGTTCAATTTTGCTCTGTTATGTGAACAGCTAGGTCACTGCTGCCATCATACATAGATAGATTACTGTTCTTTACAAATCTCCCCAGTTCTTCTTTGGAATTTTTTTCAAAATAATCTAAACTTTTAATTTTAGACATAAGTATTTTCTGGTCTATAATATCATCAAAAAAAATTTCTGGAATTCACTTCTTTTTTTTCTTTAAAATATCTCCAAGTAACAGACAGTTCGCAGAAATAAAATACATGTATTTTAAATGCATTAAGACAGGATGCTCAGGGCCAGTGCACTGGGACAACCCTGAGGGATGGGATTAGGGGTGGAGGTGGGAGGGGGTTCAGGATGGGGGACACATGTACACCCATGGCTGATTCATGTGAATGTATGGCAAAAACCACTACAATAAAAAAAATAAATAAAAAGCAGAGACATTAAAAAAAACTTTCTGATAATAAGAAAAAATAACTTAAAACTACACTGTGTATTGTTTCCTTATAGTGACAAAAAATTGAATATTATACCACTTCGTGAAGACCTTGAAAAATAGAGGCATTCTCATACATTGTTTTAATTCAGTATTTTGTATGATTCCATTCTCACTCTCTCTGGCTGCACTGCATGGCTTGTGGGATCTTAGTTCCCCTACCAGGGATTGAACCCAGGCCCTTGGTAGTGACAGTGTGGAGTCCTAACCACTAGACCACAAGGGAATTCCCTCCATTTTCTCTTTCTAAGCACATCAGTTATACTTAAAAATTTGGTTTTCATGATTGCTTTAGAGTTTGGAATGCATATTTACATCTAAGTCCACTTTCAAACAATACTGTAACACTTCATAGGTAGTGGGAGTACCATAAGAAAATAATCCTAATTCCCCCCTCCCATCTTTTGTATAATTTTGTTATTCATTGTACTTATACGTAGGCATACACACACACACAACTAAACACATTGTTTTGAACAAAATTTTTTCCTATTAGATCAATGAAGAAAAAGAAAAAATTTTAATTATTTCATATTCCTTCTCTGATGACCTCCCTTTCTTAATGTAGATCAGAGTTTCTGCCCTACATGATTTTTCTTCTCTCTAAAGAACTTCTTTAGAATTTTTTTATAGTGCAGATCTACTATCAACAAATTTCTCAATTTTTGTTTGTCTCAGAAAGTATTTATCCTTCATTTTTGTAGGGTACAGAATTCTAAGTTGTTATTTTTTACTCTTAGTGCTTCAAATATTTTTTCCACTCTCTTTTTGCTTGCATGGTTTCTGAGGAGAAGTTGGATATAACTAATCTTTGTCCTTTTATAGGTAAGGTTTTCCCCTACTCTGGTTTCTTACAGAATTTTTTATTTATCTTTGATCTTCTATAATTCATTAAAAAAAAAGTTTCTTGGCATTCATCCTGCTTGATGGTATCTGAGTTCCTGGATCTGTGATTTGGTGTCTGACATTAATTTGAGCAAGTTCTTAGTCTTTATTATTTTAAATATGTCCTCTGGTCCTTTCTCTTTGTTCTCCTAGTATTCCCATCACACGTACATTATAGCTTCTGTAGTTGTACTACAGTCCTTGGATATTCTGTTCTGTTTTTGCAGGCTTTTCTCTCTTTTCAGTTTTAGAAGCTTCCATTGCTATATCCTCAAGCTCAAAGATGATCTCTTTGGTCATGTCTAATCCACTGTTAAGTCCATTAAAGGCATTCTTCATTTCTGTTATAGTGTTTTTGATCTTTAGTATTTATTTTTGGCTCTTTCTTAGGATTTTCATCTCTCTGTTTACACTGCACATCTCTGCTTGCAAGCTTTACTTTATCCATTAGAGTCCTTAGTATATTAGGACTTCCCTGGTGGCTCAGACAGTAAAGCATCTGTCTACAATGCAGGAGACCCAGGTTCGATCTTTTTTTTAAATTACCATTCTGATAATTCCAAATTCCCTGTCACATTTCATTCTGATTCTAGCTCTATGTGTTCAAAGTGTGTTTTGTGCCATTTAGTATACCTTGTAGTTTTTTCTTGATAATGAGACATGATATGATAGGTAAAAGGAACTGTTTTAAGGATACTTTTAGAACTATGCTAGTAAGGTGTCAGGGGAGGGGAAACAGTCCTATGATTAGGTCTCAGTCTTTCAGGGAGCCTATGCCACTGGACTGTGAATTTCACGAGTATCTCGGTTTTTTTTCTCCCCTCTTGGGTGAGGCAGAATGGCTAGAGGAAGCTGGAGTTGAGCATTTCCCTTCCCCCTCCCCCCCACCCCAGTAGGCTCTGATAATCTCTCAGCAGATTAGGCTCTGTTTAAACAGTTCTCCCTGATGGCAGGTCTTGACAAAAAGAACAGAATGATATGGCATATTTCAAACCGGTTCCTTTTTCCATCCTCATGCTGGAAACATGAAGGGATTCTTCTCAGATATTTGCTGTGGGAACTTGGTTGAACTCTTGGTTGAACAACACTGTGAGTGCTCCCCTATGATTATATTCCTTGGAGTTTTTGACTCTCAGACAGGCCCATGTTGAGGCTCCAGCAATTCACAATTACAGTTCAGGGTCTCCTACCCTGACACTGGTTTCTGGTTCATTTTCTGCTTAGGCAGGAGTCTCTGCTCTGATAAACTGTGACTCCTTGTATTTAATTGTCTTTCTGACCCTGTGTCTTCAGTTTTCTATTTTTCAAACTGTCAGCTTTTTACTTATTGTTAGGATGGAGTGGCGACTTCCAAGTTCCTTATATGTGAAAATGGAAGTCCTCATATATTATTAAGGGAAGTATATAGTGGTATTTCTATGGAAGACAGCTGGCAAAATCTATTAAAATTACAAATGAATATATTCTTTAACCCAACAATTTCACTTATGAACTTATCTCATAGATTTATTGATATATAATCACGATGGTGTGATCATTCACCTAGAGCCAGACATCTGGAATGTGAAGTCAAGTGGGCCTTAGGAAGCATCACTATGAACAAAGCGAGTGGAAGTGATGGAATTCCAGTTGAGCTATTTCAAATCCTGAAAGACGATGCTGTGAAAGTGCTGCACTCAATATGCCAGCAAATTTGGAAAACTCAGCAGTGGCCACAGGACTGGAAAAAGTCAGTTTTCATTCCAATCCCAAAGAAAGGCAATGCCAAAGAATGCTCAAACTACTGCACAATTGCACTCATCTCATACACTAGTAAAGTAATGCTCAAAATTCTCCAAGCCAGGCTTCAGCTATATGTGAACCGTGAACTTCCAGATGTTCAAGCTGGTTTTAGAAAAGGCAGAGGAACCAGAGAATAAATTGCCAACATCTGCTGGATCATCAAAAAAGCAAGAGAGTTCCAGAAAAACATCTATTTCTGCTTTATTGACTATGCCAAAGCCTTTGACTGTGTGGATCACAATAAACTGCGAAAAATTCTTCAAGAGATGGGAATACCAGACCACCTGACCTGCCTCTTGAGAAACCTGTATGCAGGTCAGGAAGCAACAGTTAGAACTGGACATGGAACAACAGACTGGTTCCAAATAGGAAAAGGAGTACGTCAAGGCTGTATATTGTCACCCTGCTTATTTAACTTCTATGCAGAGTACATCATGAGAAACGCTGGGCTGGAAGAAGCACAAGCTGGGATCAAGATTGCTGGGAGAAATATCAATAACCTCAGATATGCAGATGACACCACCCTTATGGCAGAAAGTGAAGAAGAACTAAAGAGCCTCTTGATGAAAGTGAAAGAGGAGAGTGAAAAAGTTGGCTTAAAGCTCAACATTCAGAAAACTAAGATCGTGGCATCTGGTCCCATCACTTCATGGAAAATCGATGGGGAAACAGTAGAAACAGTGGCTGACTTTATTTTTCTGGGATCCAAAATCACTGCAGATGGTGATTGCAGCCATGAAATTAAAAGACGCTTAGTCCTTGGAAGCAAAGTTATGACCAACCTAGACAGCATATTCAAAAGCAGAGACTTTACTTTGCCAACAAAGGTCCATCTAGTCAAGGCTATGGTTTTTCCAGTGGTCATATATGGATGTGAGAGTTGAACTATAAAGAAAGCTGAGCACCAAAGCATTGATGCTTTTGAACTGTAGTGTTGGAGAAGACTCTTGAGAGTCCCTTGGACTGCACGGAGATCCAACCAGTCCACCCTAAAGGAGATCAGTCCTGGGTGTTCATTGGAAGGACTGATGCTGAAGCTGAAATTCCAATACTTTGGCCACCTGATGCAAAGAGCTGACTCATTTGAAAAGACCCTGATACTTGCAAAGACTGAGGGCAGGAGGAGAATGGGATGACAGAGGATGAGATGGTTGGATGGCATCACCGACTTGATGGACATGGGTTTGGGTTTGGGAGTTGGTGATGGACAGGGAGGCCTGGTGTGCTGTGGTTCATGGGGTCAAAAAGAGTCGGACACGACTGAGCAACTGAACTGAACTGATAAGAAATGACATATATAAAAGGTTATTCATTACACCACAGTTGTATTAGCAAAAGATTAGAAGCAACTTGACATTCATCAATTAAGAGCTTGTTATGTCCACATATTCATGGGATGGAAAACTAAGCAGCCATACATATGAAACTGCTAACACCAGTTGCTTGAGTAGAAGGGAACCATAAGAGAAGGTAGATATTTCATTATTCACTCACGTACCTTTTGAGTGTTGAATCACCTGAATTTACAGGTGCTTAAAAATAAACAATGGAGTTAAACCCCTGCTCCCCAAGCCCTCTGACTCTGACTTCCCTGGTTCCCCAAGGACCTTAAATCTGAGATGGGCATGCCTAGGTGACATATACTCACTCTGGATATCCAGCTATTAGGTTGATGCAAAAGTAATTGTGGTTTTGCATTGTTGAAGTTTGCCATTTGATATTGGAGTACATTCTTAAATAAATGTAGTTATGTTATACATCATTTTAATGCACATTTCTCATTTTATGTTTTTTAGCTAATGACTTATTACTTGCTGTTTATTTTTTATTTATTCTAGAATAGAGAAATGATGTTAGACAAAAAACAAATTCAAGCAATTTTCTTTATTTGAGTTCAAAATGGGTTGTAAAGCAGTGGAAACAACTTTCAACATCAACAAGGCATTTTACCCAGGAACTGGTAACAAACATACAGTGCAGTGGTAGTTCAAGAAGTTTTGCAAAGGAGACAAGAGCCTTGAAGATTAAGAGTGCAGTGGCTGGCCATTAGAAGTTGACAGTGACCATTTGAAAGGATCGTCAAAGCTGATCCTCTTACAACTACATGAGGAGTTGCTGAAGAACTCAATGCCAACCGTTCTAAGATTGTTTGGCATTTGAAGCAAGTTGGAAAGCTGAAAAAGCTTCATAAGTGGGTGCCTCATGAGCTGACCATAAATCAAAAAATAATCATCATTTTAAAGTGTTGTCTTCTTTTATTCTCCACAATATCAATGAATCATTTCTTGGTCAGATTGTGACTTGGGACAAAAAGTGGGTTTTATACAATAACAGGTGACGACCAGCTCAGTGGTTGGACTGAGGAGAAGTTCCAAAGCACTTCCCAAAGCCAAACATGCACCAAAAAAAGATCATAGTCACTGTTTGGTAGTCTGCTGGTGGTATGATCCACTACAGCTTTCTGAATCCCAGTAAAACCATTATATCTGAGAAGTGTGCTCAGCAAATGGAAGAGATGCACTGAAAACTTCAACACCTGCAGCTGGCATTGGTCAACCAAAAGGACCCAATTCTTCTCCACAACAACACCCGACCACACGTTGCTTAACCAACACTTCAAAAGTTGAATGAATTGGGCTGCAAAGTTTTACCTCATCTGCTATATTCACTTGACCTCTCACCAGCTGACTACAGCTTTTTCAAGCATCTTGACAACTTTTTGCATGGAAAATGCTTCCACAACCACAGAAAGCAGAAAATGCTTTCTAAGAGTTCATGAAATTGCAATGCTTGGAATTTTATGCTAGAGGAATAAACAAACTTAATTCTTGTTGACAAAAAAATGTGTTGATTGTAATGATTCCTATTTTGATTAATAAAGATGTGTTTGAGCCTAGTTATAATGATTTAAAATTAATTGTCTGAACTTGCAATTATGTTTGCACCAACCTAATATTTAGAGAAAAATGAAAACAAAATCACAACGTACCAAAACATGGAATGCAGAGACAGCAGTGCTCAGCAGGAAGTTTACAGCTATAAATACTTAAATTAAAAAGCAAGAAAGGTATGAAATCAAGAACCTAACTTCAAAACTTAAGGAAATGGATAAAGAACAAAGAACCCCAAAGCTAGCTTAAGGTAGGAAATAATAAAGATGAGAGCAAAGATAAACAAAATAGAGAAAGATAAACATAATAGAGAAATCAGTGAAACCAAAGGTTAATTATTCAAAAAGATCAACAAAATTGACGAATTATTAGGCAGATGACTAAAAAGAAAAAAAGAGAAAGAAGATTCAAATTTCTAAAATCAGAAAGGGAAGCATTATTATTGACCCTATAGAAATAAAAATATTATAAGAGTACTATAAAAGATCATATGGAAAAAATTTGGATAACCTAGATGAAATGGACAAATTCCTAGAAACACAAAACCTACCAAGACTAAATCACAAAGAAATAGAAAACCTGAACAGACCTATAAGGAGACCCTGAACAGACCAGTAAGGAGACGGAAACCATAATAAAAAATCTCCCAACAAAGAAAAGCTCTGGACTTGATGGCTACACTGGTGAATTCCACCAAACTTTTAAAGAACTATTACCAATTCTTTTGCATATCAGATCCTTTTTGTACATCAAAAGACACTACCCAGAGAGTAAAAAAGCAATGCACAAAATGGGAGAGAAAATTTGCAAACCATATATCTGATAAAGGATTTACATCTAGAATAGACAACTCAAACTCAACAACAAAAAGCAAACAATCCAGTTCAAAAATGGGCAAAGCACTTGAATACTGACATTTCTCCAAAGAAGATACATGAATGACCAATAAGTATATGAAAAGATCTCAACATCACTGATCATTAGGGAAATGCAAATAAAAACTACAATGAGATACTGCCTCACATCAACAGAATGGCTAATATTCAAAAAAAATTAACATAAACCAGAAAATAAATGTTGGTGAGGATGTGAACCCTTGTGCAATGTTGATGGGAATATAAAATGGCCCAGCCACTGAGGAAAATGGTATAAAGGGGCCTCAAAAAGTTAAAAACAGAATTATCACATGATTTAGCAATTCCCCTTCTGGGTAGTTACCCAAAAGAATTTTAAGAAGTGTCTCAAAGAGATATTTGTACATCAATGTTCATGGCATCATTATTCTCAATAGCCAAGATACAGAAATAACTTAAAAGTTTATCAACATATAATTGGATGAAGAAATGTGGTATATACATACAATGGAGTATTATTCAGCCTTAAAAAGGAAGGAAATCCTACCATATATTGCAACATGGATAAACCTTGGAGACATTACACCAAGTTAAATAAGCCAGTCACAAAAAAAGAAATACTGTATGATTCTATTTACATGAGATACTTAGTCAAACTCATGAAGAAACAAAGTGTAATACTACAGTGGTTGGCAGGGCCTAAAGGGAGAGGAGAATGGGAAGTTATTGTTTAATAGGTATAAAGTTCCACTTTTACAAGATAAAAAGAGTTATGGGGATAGATGATGGTGATCACTGCATATCAATGTTAATGTATTTAATACTACTGAACAGGTAAGATGGTAAATTTTATGTGGCCTGTATTTTACAACAACAACAACAAACTGAGGCAAATTAGCTTATTCATCAGTTCAATATCCTTCAACAGTTCTCATCTCAGAGTAAAAGTCAAAGTCTTCATTATGACTCACAAAGTCTTTCATGATCTAAACTCTTTCCCTTTATCACTCCAACCTCATCTTACTATCTACCACTTCCATATTCTGTTCCTGCCACATTGGCCTTAGGGCCTCTGCACTTGATATTCCATCTCTTCACATGTACTCCCCACACATAACAGCTTGATTCTTTCTCCTGTCTGCTTTAGGTAAGGTCCTCCTTGGCTATCCTACCTAAAAAGTTGGAATCAAGATTGTCGGGAGAAATATCTATAACCTCAGATGTGCAGATGACACCACCCTTATGGCAGAAAGTGAAGAGGAACTCAAAAGCCTCTTGATGAAAGTGAAGGTGGAGAGTGAAAAAGTTGGCTTAAAGCTCAACATTCAGAAAATGAAGATCATGGCATCCAGTCCCATCACTTCATGGGAAATAGATGGAGAAACAGTGGAAACAGTGTCAGACTTTATCTTTTTGGGCTCCAAAATCACTGCAGATGGTGACTGCAGCCATGAAATTAAAAGACGCTTACTCCTTGGAAGGAAAGTTATGACCAACCTAAATAGCATATTCAAAAGCAGAGACATTACTTTGCCAAAAACGTCCTTCTAGTCAAGGCTATGGTTTTTCCAGTGGTCATGTACGGATGTGAGACTTGGACTGTGAAGAAGGCTGAACGCCGAAGAATTGATGCTTTTGAACTGTGGTGTTGGAGAAGACTCTTGAGAGTCCCTTGGACTGCAAGGAGATCCAACCAGTCCATTCTGAAGGAGATCAGCCCTGGGATTTCTTTGGAGGAAATGATGCTGAAGCTGAAACTCCAGTACTTTGGCCATCTCATGTGAAGAGTTGACTCATTGGAAAAGACTCTGATGCTGGGAGGGATTGGGGGCAGGAGGAGAAGGGGACAACAGAGGATGAGATGGCTGGATGGCATCACTGACTCGATGGACGTGAGTCTGGGTGAACTCCAGGAGTTGGTGATGGACAGGGAGGCCTGGCGTGCTGCGATTCATGGGGTTGCAAAGAGTCAGACACGACTGAGTGACTGAACTGAACTGAACTGAACTACCACATACATCTTACCTCCATTCATTACTTCACTTTTGTATTTAACACTTAACATCTAACATGCAACATATTTTACTGGTTTATATTTATCTTATTGCCTGCATCTCCAACCAGAATGCAAACTCCATGAAGACAGGGATTTTGGTCTGATTGATCCTCTGTTTCACACAAAGTAAGAGATCAACAAAATTTATTGCATTGATCAATGAAAGAACATGAAAAATATGAAGTAGTAAAGAAGTTAATCTACTTCTGCTTATTTGAAAATGATTCACATATCTTCACCAGTCTATATAGTTTTTCTGTTAACAGTAACTAAGTGCCAACCTGTATGATTCTATTTACATGAGATACTTAGTCAAAATCATGAAGAAACAAAGTGTAATAGTATAGTGGTTGGCAGGGCCTAAAGGGAGAGAATGGGAAGTTATTGTTTAATAGGTATAAAGTTCCACTTTATACCTAAGTATCTTAGATATAGACTGCTGCTGCTGCTGTGTTGCTTTAGTTGTGTCTGACTCTGTGCGACCCTATAGACGGCAGCCCACCAGGCTCCCCCATCCCTGGGATTCTCCAGGCAAGAACACTGGAATGGGTTGCCATTTCCTTCTCCAATGCATGAAAGTGAAAAGTGAAAGTGAAGTCGCTCAGTCATGTCTGACTCTAGAGACCCCATGGACTGCAGCCTACCAGGCTCCTTCGTCCATGGGATTTTCTAGGCAAAAGTACTGGAGTGGGGTGCCATTAGACTAGGTATCTCATGTATATAGTACCTTAAGTATCTCATGTACTGGCACTTAGTGCTAGTTGCTAGTTACAACTTAGAATGCTGTCTATTTTACTAGACAGCCTTCTCCTCTATGCCATAAATGGGGCTGAATGAACTTGGAAGCAAAGGCCAAAAATACATAGAAATATGTAGACACAGACTGACCTTGATTAACATCCCAGATACTCCACTTGATAGGGTAGGGTTTTTAACCCCTATGTGCCTGCATCGCTATAAAGACAGTGTGAAGTACTGGAAAAAGTATGTTGGCTTAGGAATCAGAGTCCTGGACTCCATTGTAGTTGTAACTTTGAGCCAGTGTAGTTATAACTTTGAGCAAGTTATTTAACAGATTGCTCAGTCTCAATTTCTTTATCTACAGAATGAGGATAATAGTTCTGTCATAGGGTCCTTGTAAAAATGTAAGGCACCTGACACAGAAGATAACTAGTAAATGTTCATTTCTGTTACCAGTGTAGGACAGTCATTAATTTCCTGCATGAGATAACTTTGTTCATTGGTAAGAAGGCATCCGCCTTAGAGATAGTTTTTTTTTTTTTTTTTTTTGGTCATGACTATGACTTTCATAATGAGCTAGGATGATTGTTTGTCAATATTACTAATAAGCCCTATGGTTAGAGACCAAAGCCAGAAACGCATTTTTATTAGTAAGATTTTACCCACAAATATACATTCCTAAAGAAATGGAAGGCAACAGCAAGCACTGCCAGCGTAAAACATTCGTTTTGCATCCACTTTCTGTTTTCTATTACAGGTGGAATTTCATTTTAATGAATACCATTTTAAACATCTGTACGGACATGGTGAAGCTATTTTTGTGTTCTAGGAGATGAGCCACAGGAACTGTGCTTTGTTGACTTGGCTAAAACAAATTCTAAAAAAAAAAAATATTTACAAGGGCTGTCAATGCAGAAATAGGTATTTTAATAAGAAGCAATTATCATTCATAAGTGAAATACCTTGGCCTTGGCTACTTCCAAGAAAACAGAACAAGAGCTGGTGAGTAGAAGGCAAGGTGAACTGGAAAGCAAAAGAAAATGGAGCAAAGCACTCAACTGAGACCTGTTAGAAAGTTCAAACCTTAAGCCAGAATTCCACTTGTTAACATAACCCCTCCTCTTCTACTGCTTACTTTACAAGTTACTTCCTCTACAGAGCATTTTCAATTCCCTCTAGACATACAGTTCAGTTCTCTGTCTCCTGTAGTCCCACTTGTTCTGAATCTGTGCTTAGCATTTACCATTATTCATCTTATACCTTTAAAGATAATTGTTTTGTGCTCTGTCCCTTTCCCCCACCAAGACTCAGAGCTCAGATCTCTAAGACAAAGATTGATTCAACTTTCTATGACCAAAGCCTAGAACAGAGCTTAGTACATAATAGCTATTTAATAAATTCTCGTTGAATTTAATATATATTAAATATATTTTTATGTATATAAATATAAAATACATATATAGTTGTTGGTGAAGCTCTCAGGACAGGGACTTGGAAGGGCTTAACACACTGTTAGGGTTTCGCAGGCTGCAAGAACAAGTACCTCATAAGAACCAAAGGCCAGAATGGGGACTGCGAAATGGACTTGAAGGAGCCGTCTGGCAGCACATTAGAAGGCTTGGTCCCCTTCCCTGAGATAACATCAGCTCAGGGGCTGGTGCCAGTGCGCGACAGAGCTATTGTGAATGAAGTTCCAACTTCCAACCTCCCTGCCCCAGGTTTCTCGCCCTCACATCTTGACTTGGCACTGCGTGCTGGGTCCAGGCTTCCAAGCCTGCCAGGCTCCTGCTTCCGGCTGCGAGACTCCGGCTTCCGGCCGGCCGCTGAGGCACCGCTCAGTCCCAAAGGCGCGCAGTGGGTGCGGCGCTGGTAGTTGGTGCCGCGATGGCAGTTGGTGTTGTGAGCCTTCTTGCTCCTCCCTTTCCTAGAAGATCTTTCCTCTTTTCTCTTTCTGCTGTTCCAACAAGCTGCAAACCCTATATTAAAAAAAAAAAAAAGCCTCTGTGCCTCTATCTCCTGTGAAGTTTGCCATCTTCAATGGAGTCTCCTACTGCAGGGGTGAATTAACGCCTGGCACCTGTTTTCGCCCTCATTTTCTTTTGCTCCCTTTCTTTGGCAGCCACTAGGCTTTAGGATTTTGGAGTCGACTTCCCTCTCTAATCTAGGGTTCTTGAGAGAGCTCTGCTTTAGTTGACTCTGGGTTGCAACGGTTTCCCAGGTGGCGCTAGTGGTAAAGAACCTGCCTGCCAATGCAGGTAGATATGAGATGCAGGTTTGATCCCTGGGTTGGGAAGATCTCCTGGAGGAGGGCACAACAACCTGTTCCAGTATTCTTGCCTGGAGGATCCCCATGGACAGAGGAGCCTTGGCGGGCTACAGTTCGTAGGTTTGCAGTGAGGATCCCCTTGCCATGTTTGTAAGGCAAAACCAGAATCTTAAAATGATGAAGAAACTGCTGACTCTAAAAAGTTGCAGAATGGTCTTTGGAGTACTGAGATAATCCTTTTTTGGTCTCCCTATGCCTGATGCCCTGGTGGCTCAGAGGTGAAAGCGTCCGCATGCAATGCGGGAGACCTAGGTTCGATCCCTGGGTTGGGAAGATCCCCTGGAGAAGGAAATGGCAACCCACTCCAGTATTCTTGCCTGGAGAATCTCATGGATGGAAGAGCCTGGTGGGCTACAGTCCACCGGGACGCAGAGTCAGACACAACTGAGTGATCCAGCGATTGATGCCTGCCTACAAGACCTTTTAGAACTAACTCTCAAAAAGGATATCCTTTTCATTAGAGGGGACTGGAATGCAAAAGTAGGAAGTCAAGAAACACCTGTGGTAACAGGCAAATTTGACCTTGGAGTACAGAATGAAGCAGGGCAAAGGCTAATAGCAAACACCCTCTTCCAACAACACAAGAGAAGACTCTACACATGGACATCACCAGATGGTCAACACCGAAATCAGATTGATTATATTCTTTGCAGCCAAAGATGGAGAAGCTCTATACAGTCAGCAAAAACAAGACTGGGAGCTGACTGTGGCTCAGATCATGAACTCCTTATTGCCAAATTCAGACTGAAATTTAAGAAAGTAGGGAAAACCACTAGACCATTCAGGTTTGACCTAAATCAAATCCCTTATGATTATACAGTGGAAGTGAGAAATAGATTTAAGGGACTAGATCTGATAGACTGCCTGATGAACTATGGACGGAGGTCCGTGACATTGTACAGGAGACAGGGATCAAGACCCCATCCCCATGGAAAAGAAATGCAAAAAAGCAAAATGGCTGTCTGGGGAGGCTTTACAAATAGCTGTGAAAAGAAGAGAAGTGAAAAGCAAAGGAGAAAAGGAAAGATATAAGCATCTGAATGCAGAGCTCCAAAGAATAGCAAGGAGAGATTAGAAAGCCTTCCTCAGTGATCAATGCAAGGAAATAGAACAAAACAATAGAATGGGAAAGACTAGAGATCTCTTCAAGAAAATTAGAGATACCAAGGGAACATTTCATGCAAAGATGGGCTGAATAAAGAAATGGTATGGACCTAACAGAAGCAGAAGATATTAAGAAGAGGTGGCAAGACTACACAGAAGAACTGTATAAAAAAAATCTTCACGGCCAAGATAATCCTGACAGTATGATCACTCACCTAGAGCCAAACATCCTGGAATGTGAAGTCAAGTGGGCCTTGGAAAGCATCACTACAAACAAAGCTAGTGGAGGTGATGGAATTTTAGTTGAGCTATTTCAAATCCTAAAAGATGATGCTGTGAAAGTGCTGCACTCAATATGCCAGCAAATTTGGAAAACTCATCAGTGGCCACAGGACTGGAAAAGGTCAGTTTTCATTCCAATCCCAAAGAAAGGCAATGAAAAAGAATGCTCAAACTACCACACAATTTCACTCATCTCACACACTAGTAAAGTAATGCTCAAAATTCTCCAAGCCAGGCTTCAGCAATACATGAACCGTGAACTTCCTGATGTTCAAGCTGGTTTTAGAAAAGGCAGAAGAACCAGAAATCAAATTGCCAACATCCACTGGATCATGGAAAAAGCAAGAGAGTTCCAGAGAAACATCTATTTCTGCTTTATTGACTATGCCAAAGCCTTTGACTGTGTGGATCACAATAAACTGTGGAAAATTCTAAAAGAGATGGGAATACCAGACCACCTGACCTGCCTCTTGAGAAACCGATATGCAGGTCAGGAAGCAACAGTTAGAACTGGACATGGAACAACAGACTGGTTCCAAATAGGAAAAGGAGTACGTCAAGGTGTATGTTGTCACCCTGCTTATTTAACTTCTATGCAGTGTACATCATGAGAAACGCTGGGCTGGAGGAAGCACAAGCTGGAATCAAGATTGCCAGGAGAAATGTCAATAACCTCAGATATGCAGATGACACCACCCTATGGCAGAAAGTGAAGAGGAACTCAAAAGCCTCTTGATGAAAGTGAAAGAGGAGAGTGAAAAAGTTGGCTTAAAGCTCAACATTCAGAAAAGGAAGATCATGGCATCTGGTCCCATCACTTCATGGGAAATAGATGGAGAAACAGTGGAAACAGTGTCAGACTTTATTTTTGGGGGGCTCCAAAATCACTGCAGATGGTTATTGTAGCCATGAAATTAAAAGACTCTTGCTCCTTGGAAGGAAAGTTATGACCAACCTAGATAACATATTCAAAAGCAGAGACATTACTTTGCCAAAGAAGGTCCATCTAGTCAAGGCTATGTATGGATGTGAGAGTTGGACTGTTAAGTAAGCTGAGCGCTCAAGAATTGATGCTTTTGAACTGTGGTGTTGGAGAAGACTCTTGAGAGTCCCTTGGACTGCAAGGAGATCCAACCAGTCCATTCTAAAGGAGATCAGTCCTGGGTGTTCTTTGGAAGGACTGATGCTGAAGCTGAAACTCCAATACTTTGGCCACCTCATGCAAAGAGTTGACTCATTGGAAAAGACTCTGATGCTGGGAAAAATTGAGGGCAGGAGGAGAAGGGGACGACAGAGGATGAGATGGCTGGATGGCATCACCGACTCGATGGACATGAGTTTGAGTGAGCTCTGCGAGTTGGTGATGGACAGGGAGGCCTGGCATGCTACAATTCATGGGGTCACAGAGTCGGACACGACTGAGTGACTGAAGTGACTGATGTGTGCCTGAACACTCTGGCAAGAAACTAATTTCCTAGCACGTGCTAATTGAAGTAATGATCAATAACCTCTCCTTTGTGTATGACCTTACTTTTGCAGGGGCTGTAATTGAAATGAAGTGTAAACTTTCAGGGTATAAAATAATATGTGTTGCTGACTTATTCCAAAATTAAGGTTTGCTGAATCTTAAGAAAGGTGTAAATACCTCAGAGGTAGCGCAGGTTCAGTTTCAGACTAGGACAATACAGTGAATAGAGCAATAAAGTGAGTAGCACAATTTTTTTTTGGTTTCCCAGTGCATATAAAAGCTATATTTACACCATACCGTAGTGTGTTAAGTGTGCAATAGCATTATGTCTAAGAAAACAATGTACATAACATAATTAAAAATGCCTTATTGCTAAAAATGCTGGGCATCATTTGATAATGCAGTATTGTCATGGACCTTCAGTTTGCCAAAACAAAAAGTGTGATATTTGTGAAGCACAATAAAATGGGGTATGCCAGGATAGCAGAGAAAGTGAGAAGAGCAACCAATTCTACTTGAATATATTTTCTGTTATTAATCCATCAGATGTATTTTTCAAAATGTAATTCATTTTATTCTCTGTCAGGAACGTGTATTCAAAACTAGTATTCTTTTCTTGAACTTTTATAATCTCACTCTAAGTTTATACTACATATAAATTTAATTATGGGCCTGACCAATAGGAAAGAGAAAGCTCAAAACAAGTTAGGAGGTGATATAAATGATTACAGGGGCTTTCCTGGTGGCTTAGAAGTAAAGAATCTGCCTGCAATGCAGGAGACATAGGAGTTCAATTCTTGGGTCAGGAAGATACCCTGGAGGAGGACATAGCAACCCACTCCAGCATTCTTGTCTGAAGAATCCCATGGACAGAGGAGCCTGGTGGGCTCTGGTCAATGGGGTCTTAACGAGTTGAATGTGACTGAGTGACTATAAATGTAATAGAGTGTAGGTTACACAGAGTAAGATGGACCAAACCTCACTATTTATTAGCTGTGTATGAATTTAAGCAACTTTTTTTTTATCTTAAGTTGGATTCTCCTACAGCTAAGACCCTGAAATAAGGCATGGGGTACTAATTCTCTTCTCTTAGTGGTTGACAGTTTCTTTTGGGATTGTTAATTCTCTGGTACTTCCCTAGGCAGCCTTCCTTCGAGTACTTTGTGCCTACTGCTAGAGAAAATCCTCAGGCAGAAAGACAAACAATTGAGATAGGAAGCCATCAGCATAGCCTTAATGGAAATTGGCACATGAACCTGCAGATAGCCTCTAGGGTAGGACAACAGAATATGGGCTGGCACTGATGATGTGTGATACATTAATTAAGCCTTAATTTCTTTTTCTGTACTCTAGCTTATAGCTATAGCTATAAGCTAGATTATGGCTAGAAAGATAAGCCTCTAGCTCATAAAAATATTTAAAATTTTTGAATATGTTAATATAATAATGTTGTGTAGTAATACTTAGTCACCTCTTTTTAAGATTTTAAACATGCATTAATACTTGTGTGTCACTCTGTTTGTGGGACACACTCCCTTTTCTTCTTCTGCTGCTGCTGCTGCTAAGTCGCTTCAGTCGTGTTTGACTCAGTGCCCATAGATGGCAGCCCACCAGGCTCATAGATGGCAGCCCACCAGGCTCCTCTGTCCCTGGGATTCTCCAGGCAAGAACACTGTAGTGGGTTGCCATTTCCTTCTCTAATGCATGAAAGTGAAAAGTGAAAATGAAGTCACTCAGTCATGTCCAACTCTTAGCGACCCCATGGACTGCAGCCTACCAGGCTCCTCCGTCCATGGGATTTTCCAGGCAAGAGTACTGGAGTGGGTTGCCATTGCCTTCTCCACCCTTTTCTTCTAGTCTACTTCTATTCACTCTTATAGGAATCACACATTACCTAGAAGATGTTCCTAAACCTGATCCCTTAACACCCTACTCCTCTCTCTAGAATAATTTGTCTCCCCACTAGATAACAAGAACAAAGGCAGTGTAATACTTCAACAAAAATGTATGAAGCACTGTGACAAACTGGAGAACATAAAGATTAAAAAGGAAACCCCACTTTCAGGGTTTTACAATTCAGACTGGGTATAAACAAAAAGTTAAACAACCAAAATACTTCATGATACTTAGATAAAGGTAAATACAAGGTTTTAAAGAAGAAAATAGGAATTAACTCACCCTGTCTTTGAAAGTCAGAGAGAGCTTCAGAAGGAAATGTAGTTAAGCTTACAGTTGATGAATAAGTAGAATTTAGCCTGAAAGGATACAAACGAGACTGTTAATAATAGTTACCTGTAGAGAAGGAAGTGTGTGTTTGTAATTCGGAGGTGAGAGGGCAAAATAAAGGAATACTTAATTTTTACTCTGTGTGCTTTTGTGTTACCTGAATCCTTTGTAAAGAATGTATACTCATCATTTGCTTGTGTAATTAAAGAGAGAAAAGAAAAAACCTACTAGCTTGATTGAAGGGATACCAGAGAGGAAACTGTAAAGGTAGAGAATTCAGCTCAGGAAACTGCATCACATTCAGAGAGGTACATGTATGGCTGTTACATAATAAGCCTAAAGGAAAGTGTCAGGAAATCAGAGAGTTAGATTTGGGCCAAACCAGATGTGTAGGTTATTTGCAATAGTCAATTGGAAAAGCATGAACACATAAACTAACAAGGGTGAGAGAAGGAGGAATGGAGGATACCAGAGACAGAGGTAGTGAAAGAAAGTTTTAGTCACTCAGCCATGTCTGACTCTTTGCCATCCTGTGGTCTGTCCATGAAATTCTCCAGGCAAGAATCCTGGAGTATCTTCCCAACCCAGGGATTGAACCCGTGTCTCCTGCATTGCAGGCAGATTCTTCTATAGTCTGAACTACCAGGGAAGCTCAGAGAAAGAGGTAAAAGCTACATAATTTGGTGCACAGATAGAGAAGGTAAATGAGCACCTATCTCAACTGAGTTCTATGAGACAATTAAGCCCTTATGTCTTAAGATATCTATTATGTGCAATGAATTAATTTCCCATGCATCTGGAATAGTACTAATTATTTAATTATCCTTGGAAAAATTGTGAAACTAATCACTTAAATAATTTTCCATGCTCAGATAAAGAACATGGATTGAGAACGTAATTGTCTGGAATATGGTTGCATATTATTGGCAAAAATGTGTCCTGTATATGTAGAAGTAAATTTGAGTTCAGTTTTCAGTATATTGAATTTGAATTGTTTATGGTACATTTAGGAGGAGTGATGTGATAGCTTGTTGAGTAAAAAATTCTGGAGCTTCTACTAGATGTCTTGACTGGAAAGAAAGTTAAGTAAGTCTTCAGCATATAAGTTAAAGCCATAGATTCATAAAGTAACTCAACTCAAGTAATGTGAGAAAAAAAGATTTAAAATAGAATCTTAGAGAAGTATGACATTTGGGAGATGGGCATCAGAAGATGAGCCTGACAAGAAGATTAGAGAAAGAACTGGAAACCTGAAGAAAATTATTCATAGAAGTTGAGGAAGAGAAGGATTATAAGAATGATGAAAGGATCAACAGGGTCATTACTGCTGAAATGTGTCCATTGACACTTCATTGCACTGCAAAGAGAAGAGATCCAGCTCCACCTACCAGAATACAGACACAGGTTCCCCTAACCAGGAAACCTTGACAAGCCATTAGTCCAGCCCCACCCAAAGGGAGGAACCTCCACAATAAAAAGGAACCACAAACTTCCAGCCTACAGAAAGGGCCCCCCCAAACACAATCTAAACAAAATGAAAAGGCAGAGAAATATTCAGCATGTAAAGGAACATGATAAATGCCCACCATTGTAGCTGAATGGACAAAAAAATGAGACCCTTATATATGTTGTTATATGTTATATACAAGAGACCCACCTCAAACCAAGGGACATATACAGATTGAAAGTGAAGGGACGGAAAAAGATATTTCATGTGAATGGAGACCAAAAGAAAACAGGGGTAGCAATACTCATATCAGATAAAATAGACTTTGAAATAAAGACCATGAAAAGAGACAAGGAAGGACACTACATAATGATCAAAGGATCAATCCAAGAAGATATAACAATTATAAATATATATGCACTCAACATAGGAGCACTGCGATATGTAGGGCAAATGCTAACAAATGTGAAAGGGGAAATTAACAGTAACACAATAATAGTGGGAGACTTTAATACCCCACTCACACCTATGGATAGATCAACCAAACAGAAAATTAACAAGGAAACACAAACTTTAAATGATACAATGGACCAGTTAGGCCCAATTAATATCTATTGGACATTTCACCCCAAAACAATGAATTTCACCTTTTCCTCAAGTGCACACAGAACCTTCTCCAGGATAGATTACATCCTGGGCCATAAATCTAGCCTTAGTAAATTCAAAAAAATTGAAATCATTTCAAGCATCTCTTCTGATCACAATGCAGTAAGATTAGATGTCAACTACAGGAAAAAACTATTAAAAATACAAACATATGGAGGCTAAATAACACACTTCTGAATAACCAACAAATCATGGAAGAAATAAAAATATGCATAGAAACAAAAGAAAATGAAAACGGGACAACCCAAAACCTATGGGATTCAGTAAAAGCAGTGCTAAGGGGAAGATTCATACCATTACAAGTTACCTCAAGAAACAAGGGGAAAATCAAATAAATAACCTAACTCTACACCTAAAGCAACTAGAAAAAGAAGAAATGAAGAACCCCAGGATTAGCAGGAAAGAAATTATAAAAATTGGGGCAGAAATAAATGAAAAGAAACAAAGGAGACCATAGCAAAAATCAACAAAACTAAAAGCTGGTTATTTGAATAGATAAATAAAATAGATAAACCATTAGCCAGACTCATCAAGAAAAAAAGGGAGAAGAATCAAATCAACAAAATTAGAAATGAAAATGGAGAAATCACAACAGACAACACAGAAATGCAAAGGCTCATAAGAGACTGATATCAGCAACTATATGCCAATAAAATGGATAGTTTAGAAGAAATGGACAAATTCTTAGAAAAGTATAACCTTCCAAAACTGAACCAGGAAGAAATAGAAAATCTTAACAGACCCATCACAAGTACAGAAATAGAAACTGTAATAAAAAATCTTACAACAAACAAAAGCCCAGGACCAGACAGCTTCACAGGTGAATTCTACAAAAAATTTAGAGTAGAGCTAACACCTATCCTACTCAAACTCTTCCAGAAAATTGCAGAGGGGAAGGTAAACTCCCAAATTCATTCTGTGAGGCCACCATCACCCTAATACCAAAACCAGACAGATGCCACACACAAAAAAGAAAACTACAGGCCAGTATCACTGATGAACATAGATGCAAAAATCCTTAACAAAATTCTAGCAAACAGAATCCAACAACATATTAAAAAGATCATGCATCATGACCAAGCAGGCTTTATCCCAGGAATACAAGGATTCTTCAATATTTGCAAATCAATCAATGTGATACACCACATTAACAAATTGAAGAATAAAAATCATGTGATTATCTCATTAGATGCAGAGAAAGCCTTTGACAAAATTCAACATCCATTTATGCTAAAAACTCTCCAGAAAGCAGGCATAGAAGGAACATACCTCAACATAATAAAAGCCATATATGATAAACCCCACAGCAAACATTATCCTCAGTGGTGAAAAATTGAAAGCATTTCCCCTAAATTCAGGAACAAGACAAGGGTGCCCACTCTCACCACTACTATTCAACATAGTTTTGGAAGTTTTGGCCACAGCAGTCAGAGCAGCAAGAGAAATAAAGGAATCCAAATTGGAAAAGAAGAAGAAAAACTCTCACTGTTTGCAGATGACATGATCCTCTACATAGAAAACCATAAAGACTCCACCAGAAAATTACTAGAGCTAATCAATGCATATAGTAAAGTTGCAGGATATAAAATCAATACACAGAAATCCCTTGCATTCCTATACACTAACAATGAGAAAACAGAAAGAGAAATTAAGGAAACAATTGCATTCACCATTGCAACAAAAAGAATAAAATACTTAGGAATATATCTACCTAAAGAAACAAAAGACCTATATATAGAAAACTATAAAACACTGGTGAAAGAAATCAAAGAGGACACAAATAGATGGAGAAATATATCGTGATCATGGATCAGAAGAATCAATATAGTGAAAATGAGTATACTACCCAAAGCAATCCATAGATTCAATGTAATCCCTATCAAGCTACCAATGGTATTTTTCACAGAAGTAAAGCAAATGATTTCACAATTTGTATGGATATACAAAAAAAAACACAAACAGCCAAAGCAATCTTGAGAAAGAAGAATGGAACTGGAGGAATCAACCTGCCTGACTTCAGACTATACTACAAGGCTACAGTCATCAAGACAGTATGGTACTGGCACAAAGACAGAAATATAAATTAATGGAACAAATTAGAAAGCCCAGAGATAAATCCATGCACCTATGGACACCTTATCTTTGACAAAGGAGGCAAGAATATACAGTGGAGAAAAGACAATCTCTTAACTAGTGGTGCTGGGAAAACTGGTCAACCACTTGTAAAAGAATGAAACTAGAACACTTTCTAACACCATACACAAAAATAAACTCAAAATGGATCGAAGATCTAAATGTAAGACCAGAAACTATAAAACTCCTAGAGGAAAACATAGGCAAAACACTCTCTGACATAAATCACAGCAAGATCCTCTATGACCCACCTCCCAGAGTAATGGAAAAAAAAGCAAAAATAAACAAATGGGATCTAATTAAAATTAAAAACTTTTGCACAATGAAGAAAACTAGAAGCAAGGTGAAAAGACAGCCTTCAGAATGGGAGAAAATAATAGCAAATGAAACAACTGACAAAGAATTAATATCAAAAATATACAAACAGCTCATACAGCTCAATACCAGAAAAACAAACAAACCAATCAAAAATGGGCCAAAGAACTAAACATACACTTCTCTAAGAAGACATTCAGATGGCTAACAAGCACATGAAAAAATGCTCAACATCACTCATTATCAGAGAAATGCAAACAAAACCACAATGAGGTACCATCTCAAACCAGTCAGAATGGTTGCTATCAAAAAGTCTAAAAACAATACTGCTGGAGAGGATGTGGGAATGCACACTAGGACAGCCACTATGGAGAACAGTGTGGATATTCCTTAAAAAACTGAAAACAGATCTGCCATACGACCTAGCAATCCCACTGCTGGGCATACACACTGAAGAAACCAGAATTGAAAGAGACACATGTACCCCAATGTTCATTGCAGCACTGTTTACAATAGCTAGGACATGGAAACAACCTGGATGACCATCAGCAGTTGAATGGATAAGAAAGCTGTGGTACATATACACAATGGACTATTACTCAGCTATTAAAAAGAACACATTTGAATCAGTTCTAATGAGGTGGATGAAACTGGAGCCTATTATACAGAATGAATTAAGTCAAAAAGAAAAACAGCAATATAGTATATTAACACATATATATGGAATTTAGAAAGATGGTTAATGATGACCCTGTATGTGAGCTAGCAAAAGAGACACAGAAATAAAGTCCAAACAGTCTTTTGGACTCTGGGAGAAGGTGAGGGTGGGATGATTTGAGAGAATAGCACTGAAAGATGTATATTACCATATGTAAAATACATCACCAGTCCAAATTTGATGCAAGAAACAAGGAACTCAAAGCTGGTGCATTGGGACAACCGAGAGGGATGGGATGGGGAGGGTGGTGGGAGGGGGTTCGGGATGGGAGACACTTGTACAGCTGTGGCTGATTCATGTCAGTGTATGGCAAAAACCACCACAATACTGTAAAATAAATAGCCTCCAATTAAAATAAATAAATTTTTAAAAGAAAGAAATGTGTCCATTGGCCATGGTAATGTGGAAATCAATGTTGACATTAGTGAGAGCGGCTTTAGAGGAATTGCATGGACAGAAGTAATATTAGAGTGAGTTGGGAAGTGAAAAAGCAGAGTCAGATCAGATCAGATCAGATAAGTCACTCAGTCGTGTCCAACTCTTTGAGACCCCATGAATCGCAGCACGCCAGGCCTCCCTGTCCATCACCAACTCCCAGAGTTCACTCAGACTCACGTCCATCGAGTCAGTGATGCCATCCAGCCATCTCATCCTCTGTTGTCCCCTTCTCCTCTTGCCCCCAATCCCTCCCAGCATCAGAGTCTTTTCCAGTGAGTCAACTCTTCACATGAGGTGGCCAAAGTACTGGAGTTTCAGCTTTAGCATCATTCCTTCCAAAAAAATCCCAGGGCTGATCTCCTTCAGAATGGACTGGTTGGATCTCCTTGCAAGGGACTCTCAAGAGTCTTCTCCAACACCACAGTTCAAAAGCATCAATTCTTTGGTGCTCAGCCTTCTTCACAGTCCAACTCTCACATCCATACATGACCACAGGAAAAACCATAGCCTTGACTAGACGAACCTTTGTTGGCAAAGTAATGTCTCTGCTTTTGAAAAAGCAGAGTAGTGACACATTCCAAGATGCTTGGCTGTGAAGAAGGATAAAGGTTTTATTTATCTTGAAGATGGAAGGGACTTTTGATTGGTATATGTATATGTTAAGGGAAAAGATCAAGAGAGGGATGGAAAAGAAATAGTACAGAAGGAAGAGAGAAGATAGTTTCCAACTGTAGTGCTGGAGAAGACTCTTGAGAGTTCCTTGGACTGCAAAGAGATCAAATCAGTCAATCCTAAAAGAATCAACCCTAATATTCATTGGAAGGACTGATGCTGAAGCTCCAATAATTTGGCCACCTGATGTGAAGAGCCTGCTCACTGGAAAAGACTCTGATGCTGGGAAAGATTGAAGGTAGGAGGATAAGGGGACAACAGAGAATGAGATGGTTGGATGGCATCACCAAATCAATGTTCATGAGCTTGAGCAAACTCTGGGAGACAGTGATGGATAGGGAAGACTGGCATGCTGCAGTCCATGGGGTTGCAAAGAGTCAGACAAGACTTAATGACTTGGACAACAACAATGGTAGCTCTGTTTCTGTTTTTCTGAGGAACCTGCATACTCTTCTCCATAGTAACTATATCAGTTTACATTCTCACCAGCAGTGTAGGAGAGTGCCCTTTCTCCAAACCCCTTCAGCATTTGTTGTTTGTAGACTTTGATGTTGGCCATTCTGACTTGTATGAAGTGATACTTCATTGTAACTTTGATTTGTATTTCTATAATAACTAGCAATGTGAGCATCTCTTCATGTGCTCTTTGGCTATCTGTATGTCTTCTCTGGCCTTTGACTGTGTGGATCACAATAAACTGTGGAAAATTCTAAAAGAGATGAGAATACCAGATCACCTGACCTGCCTCTTGAGAAACCTATATGCAGGTCAGGAAGCAACAGTTAGAACTGGACATGGAACAACAGACTGGTTCCAAATAGGAAAAGGATTACATCAAGGCTATATATTGTCATCCTGCTTATTTAACTTATATGCAGAGTACATCATGAGAAACGATGGGCTGGAAGAAGCACAAGCTGGAATCAAGATTGCCAAGAGAAATATCAATAACCTCAGATGTGCAGATGACACCACCCTTATGGCAGAAAGTGAAGAGGAACTAAAAAGCCTCTTGATGAAAGTGAAAATGGAGAGTGAAAAAGTTGGCTTAAAGCTCAACATTCAGAAAATGAAGATCATGGCATCTGGTGCCATCACTTCATGGGAAATAGATGGGGAAACAGTGGAAACAGTGTCAGACTTTATCTTTTTGGGCTCCAAAATCACTGCAGATGGTGACTGTAGCCATGAAATTAAAAGACGCTTACTCCTTGGAAGAAAAGTTATGACCAACCTAGATAGCATATTCAAAAGCAGAGACATTACTTTGCCAACAAAGGTTCGTCTAGTCAAGGCTATGGTTTTTCCAGTGGTCATGTATGGATGTGAGAGTTGGACTGTGAAGAAAGCTGAACTCCAAAGAATTGAAGCTTTTGAACTGTGGTGTTGGAGAAGACTCTTGAGAGTCCCTTGGACTGCAAGGAGATCCAACCAGTCCATTCTGAAGGAGATCAGCCCTGGGATTTTTTTGGAAGGAATGATGCTAAAGCTGAAACTCCAGTACTTTGGCCACCTCATGCGAAGAGTTGACTCACTGGAAAAGACTCTGATGCTGGGATGGATTGGGGGCAGGAAGAGATGGGGACGACAGGGGGTGAGATGGCTGGATGGCATCACTGACTCGATGGATGTGAGTCTGGGTGAACTCCAGGAGTTGGTGATGGATAGGGAGGCCTGGCATGCTATGATTCATGGGATCACAAAGAGTGGGACACGACTGAGCAACTGAACTGAACTGCACTGAACTGATGTCTTCTCTGGAGAAATGTTTATTTAGATCTTCTGCCCATTTTTAAATTGTTTTATTTTTTATGTTAAGCTGTATGGACTGTTTATATATTTTTGAGATTAATCCTTATCATTTGCAAATATTTTCTCCCATTCTGGTTATCTTTTTGTTTTGTTTATGGTTTTCTTTTTGTGCAAAAGGTTTTAAGATTGATCAGGTCCTCTCTGTTTATTTTTATTACTCTGCAAGGTGAATCCAAAAAGAGATTGCTACGATATATGTCAGAGAGTGTTCTGCTTGTGTTTTCCTCTAAGGGTTTATAGTATTCAGTCTTACATTTAGGTTTTCGATATATTTTAAGTTTATTTTTATGTATGGTGTTAGAGAATATTCTAATTTCTTTCTAGTACATGTCCAGTTTTCCAAGCACCACTTATGGAAGAGGCTGTCTTTTCTCCATTGTATGTTCTTGCTTCCTTTGTTGTACATTACTTGGCCATAAGTACTTGCATTTATTTCTGAAATTTCTATCCTGCATCGATCTATAAGTCTTTATTTGTGCCAGTAATCAAAACAGTAGCTTTTGATTACTGTAGCTTTACAATATAGTTTGAAATTAGAACTCCTGATTTCTCCAGCTCTGCTTTCGTTTCTCGAGATTGCTTTGGCTCTTCAGAGTCATCTGTGTTTCCATACACATTTTAGGTTTTTTTGTTGTAGATCTGCAAAAAATGCCATTGGTAATTTCATAGGGATTGCACTGAATCTGTAGATTGCCTTTGGTAATATAGTCATTTTGGCAGTATCAAAGGCAACTTCATTTTATGATTAGTTTTCTTGCTACATTCTTCAGCATATTCTTTCTAATGATATTTTTTAGTACTTTTGAGAATTTTTCAAAGAAATTGTAATCATAATAATAAATGATTTAATATTGAATACTAAAGTGACTTAAAATATCTGCTTAATTATGGTTGTATTTTACTAAGCTTTTCAAGTCAATTAAAAGGGTATCAATATCAGTGCTGAACTAAACCACTTACACTGGACAGCTACCATCTTCAAATTCAGAGTAGACCACACTTCAAAGAATTTAATTTATTAAAGGGCTAGGAATAAAAATTATTTATGGTTGTTAGAAAGGCAAAATTTCAACAGAAAATATGAAACAAAGGCAAGAATTGGCAACAAAAAGTTTCATTTGAAAATATTTTAACACTCATTTAATATGGTAAGCAAAAAGAATATCAGTGAAATTAAGATATCTATTTATAAAAGATAAAAATGAAAAATGAAACTCTATTCAGCTTTAAGAGCAAAAATTATATTGTTTGGAATTGTAGGAGTTTGAAGAAATACATATAATATGAATCAGATCACATATTATGAAAGAATCTTAAACTTACCTAAGAAAGAATGTAGTTAAAAAAAAACCAATTCAATTAACTTTAATAAATATTAACAATATACTCTGACACATGGTTGGTAAATACATTAAGAAAGTCTTGTGAGAATAAAAAAGCACCTCAGTATTAAATTTAACCTACTCTCTTAAGAGCAATGAAAACAATCATTTCAAACTAAAAGCAAAAAAGATACTATGATCTTCAGTTCCATTCAGTTCAGTCACTCAGTCGTGTCCAACTCTTTGCAATCCCAAGAACTGCAGCACACCAGAGCTCCCTGTCGGTCACCAGCTCCCGGAGTCCACCCAAACCCATGTCCATCGTGTCGGTGATGCCATCCAACCATCTCATCCTCTGTTTTCCTCTTCTCCTTCTGCCCTCAATCTTTCCCAGCATCAGGGTCTTTTCAAATGAGTCAGCTCTTTGCATCAGGTGGCCAAAGTATTGGAGTTTCAGCTTCAGCATCAGTCCTTCCAATGAACACCCAGGACTGATCTCCTTTAGGATGGACTGGTTGGATCTCCGTGCAGTCCAAGGGACTCTCAAGAGTCTTCTCCAACATTACAGTTCAAAACCAGCAATTCTTTGGTGCTCAGCTTTCTTCACAGTCCAACTCTCACATCCATACATGACCACTGGAAAAACCATAGCCTTGACTAGACGAACCTTTGTTGGCAAAGTAATGTCTCTGCTTTTGAATATGCTGTCTAGGTTGGTCATAACTTTCCTTCCAAGGAGTAAGCATCTTTTAATTTCATGGCTGCAATCACCATCTGCAGTGATTTTGGAGCCCAGAAAAATAAAGTCAGCCACTGTTTCCCCATCTATTTGCCATGAAGTGATGGGACCGGATGCCATGATCTTCATTTTCTAAATGTTGAGTTTTAAGCCAACTTTTTCACTCTCCTCTTTCACTTTCATCAAGAGCCTCTTTAGTTCTTCTTTACTTTCTGCCATAAAGGTGGTGTCATCTGCATATCTGAGGTTATTGATACTTCTCTTGGCAATCTTGATTCCAGCTTGTGCTTCTTCCAGCCCATCGTTTCTCATGATGTACTCTGCATATAAGTTAAATAGGCAAGGCGACAATATACAGCCTTGATGTACTCCTTTTCCTATTTGGAAGCAGTCTGTTGTTCTGTGTCCAGTTCTAACTGTTGCTTCCTGACCAGCATACAGGTTTCTCAAGAGGCAGGTCAGGTGGTCTGGTATTCCCATCTCTTTCAGAATTTTCCACAGTTTATTGTGATCCACACAGTCAAAGGCTTTGGCATAGTCAATAAAGCAGAAATAGATGTTTTTCTGGAACTCTCTTGCTTTTTGATGATCCATCAGATGTTGGCAATTTGATCTCTGGTTCCTCTGCCTTTTCTAAAACCAGCTTGAACATCTGGAAGTTCACGGTTCACATATAGCTGAAGCCTGGCTTGGAGAATTTTGAGCATTACTTTACTAGTGTATGAGATGAGTGCAATTGTGCAGTAGTTTGAGCATTCTTTGGCATTGCCTTTCTTTGGGATTGGAATGAAAACTGACCTTTTCCAGTCCTGTGGCCACTGCTGAGTTTTCCAAATTTCCAAAAACTGTGATTTTACAGCATTACTAAAAGTTCTTAACTCAAAGATAATTCATCAGAATTTCAGAACATAGAAACCATATGACTCATTTAAATCACTGCATTTAAAAATTGTTTTATGTGTTAAACAGGAAAAATAAAGGAAAGAACCCCACAGTGTTTTATTTAAAGCATGTCATGGAGGATTATGGTTCTTAAAATAGTTTAATAAATTGTTGAAACACTTGACAATATTCTCAGTCTCAATAAATTCTCAAATTTATTGCAAAGGGAAAGTAAAGATTCTTCATCCTTATGAACCTCTGTTAAATGAAAATCAACCTAAGTTCAAAAGAGTCACCAAGTTGCAGAAAATGTAGGTTTGATTGTAATAGAACAAGCATACTCAAGGTAATTCAAGAAACCTTTGTAATCAAATGAGAAACAGTTTCCAACAGTTACTTAGTTTATTTTAAAATGCAGTAGAGAAGCAGCTTATTAATTTGTTCAAGAAAAAATTCCTATGTTCATTTAAATTGGCAAAGATTTTGAGATTTAAATACAGTCATATAATGGAATATTCAGAACCTTTTGAATGAATTTACCCAGATCAACAAAATAATACATTTCTAAGGCCAAATGGTTGTTCAGTTACTAAATGGTGTCCAACTCTTTGCAACCCCTTGGACTGAAGCATGCCTGGATTCCATCCTTCACTGTCTCCCACAGTTTGATCAAACTCGTGTCCATTGAGTCGGTGATGCTATCCAACCATCTCATCCTCTGTCCCCCTCATTCTTTCCCAGCATCAGAGTCTCTTCCAATGAGCAGGCTCTTCACAAAGAGGTAGCCAAAGTGTTGGAGCCTCAGCATCAGTCCTTCCAATGAATATTCAGGGTTGATTTCTTTTAGGATTGACTGGTTTGATCTTCTTTCTGACCAAGGGACTCTCAAGAGTCTTCTCCAGCATCATAATTTGAAAGCATCAATTCTTTGGTGCTCAGCCTTCTTTATGGCCCAACTCCCACAACCATACATGACTACGGGAAAAACCATAGCTTTGACTACACGAACCTTTGTCAGCAAAGTGATGTCTCTGCTTTTTAATATGCTGTCTAGGTTTGTCATAGCTTTTCTTCCAAGGAGGAAGGGTCTTTTAATTTCATGGCTGCAGTCACTGTCTGCAGTGATTTTGGAGCTCAAGAAAATAAAATCTTCCACTGTTTCCATTTTTCCACATCTGGATGCCATGATCTTAGTTTTTGAAAGTGGAGTTTTAAGCCAGCTTTTTCACTCTCCTCTTTCACCTTCATCAAGAGGCTCTTTAGCTCCTCTTCACTTTCTGCCATTAGGGTAGTATCATCTGCATATTTGAGGTTGTTGTTATTTCTCTTGGCAATCTTGATTCCAGCTTATAATTCATCCAGCCCTCATTTCACATGATATACTCTGCATATAAGTTAAATAAGCAGAATGACAGTATACAGCCTTGATGTGCTCCTTGCCCAATTTTGAAGCGGTTTGTTGTTCCATGTCATTTCTGTTTTTCCTTGACCTGCATACAGGTTTCTCTGGAGACAGGCCAAATGGAAAATGTAACAAAAGAACCAAAAGTTTTATATGTTTAAATTGATAAGTAGCAGGAATGAATCACAAAAGAGACAGGTATCTACGGTAAAAAAAATATTCTTGAAAAGAAGCAACATGTAAATCTGTATGTGACCTAAAGTCAACATTGCATTTTTTAGTAGATCACTTTCAAATAATGCAAATATATTTTAAATCGGGGACTTCCCTGGCAGTTCAGTGGTTAAGACTTCACATTTCCAAAGCTTGATTGGGAAACTAGTATCCCACATGCCATGCCACATGGCAAGGCCAGATGTAAAATAAAAGAATTAAAAAAAAATAAAAGTGAATGCCTACCACTGTCCACAATAGAAAAATATTTTCAAAAAAAGTAATTAGCACATTTATGAGAGAATTCATGACAGCCTTCTATAAGATTGAATATATTAGTCTTTAATGTATTGAATATATTACTTAGGGCTAGAAAATTGTAGTCTTCTAATAAATATATTCCTTTTTTAACTATAGAATTGCAGCTTCAGTGGGAAACACAGGGAGATTCTTCACAGATGTAAAATATCGTTTTTTTTCTGATGGATTTAAAACTTGAAGACTAAGAAATCTTATGCTTGAAAGTCAAGGTAAGAAAACTAATAATTTTACATACTTTTTAATGAGATGGAATTTGTTGTTGTTCAGTCAGTGAGTCATGTACAGTTCCTTGCAGTTCCATGAATTTTAACACACCAAGATCCTCTGTCTCCATTACCTCCCAAAGTTTGCTCAAACTCATGTCCATTGAGTCGGTGATGCCATCTATCAATCATCTCATCCTCTGCCACACGCTTCTTTTGTCTTCAGTTTTTCCCAACATCAGGGCCTTTTCCAATGAGTTAACTCTTCATATCAGGTGGGCAAAGTATTGTAGCTTCAGATTCAGCATTAATCCTTCCAATGAATATTCAGGTTTGATTTCCCTTAGGATTGAATGGTTTGATCTCCTTGCAGTTCAGGGTACTCTCAGTCTCCTCCAGAACCACAATTTGAAAGCACCAATTCTTTAGCACTCAAAATCCTTCAAGCTAGGCTTTAGCACTATGTGAACCAAGAAATTCCAGATGTATTCCGGGGTTTTGAAGAGGCAGAGGAACCAGAAATCAAATTGTCATCATTCATTGTACAATGGAGAAAGCAAGGGAGTTCCAGAAAAACATCTACTTCTGCTTCATTGACTACACAAAAGCCTTTGACTGTGTGGATCACAACAAACTGTGGGAAATTCTTAAAGAGTTGGGGACACTAGACCATCTTACCTGTCTCCTGAGTAACCTGTATGCAGGTAAAAAGGCAACAGTGAGAGTGGCACATGGAACAACAGACTGGTTCAAAATTAGGACGGGAATACGTCAAGCCTAGCTTGAAGGATTTTGAGCATTACCTTGCTAGCATGCGAAATGAATGTAATTATACAGTAGTTTAAACATTCTTCAGCATTGCCCTTCTTTGAGATTGGAATGAAAACTGACCTTTTCCATCCTGTGGCCACTGATGAGTTTTCCAAATTTGCTGACATATTGAGTACAGCACTTTAACAGAATCCTCTTTTAGGATTTTAAATAGCTCAGCTAGAATTCTGTCACCTCCACTAGCTTTATTCATAGTTATGCTTCCTAAAGCCCACTTGACTTCACACTTCAGGATGTTTGGCTCCAAGTGATTGACCACAACATCATGTTTACTTAGGTCATTAAGACCTTTTTTTGTATAGTTCTTTTATGTATTCTTGCCACCTGTTCTTAACCTCTTTTGCTTCTGTTAGGTCCTTCCTGTTTCTATCCTTTATTGTTCCCATCCTTGCATGAAATGTTCCTTTGATAGCTACATTTTTTTAAGAGATCTCTAGTCTTTCCCATTCTATTGTTTTCCTGTTCTTTGCATTGTTCATTTAAGAAGGCCTTCTTATCTGTCCTGTATATTCTCTGGAACTCTGCATTCAGTTGGGTATATCTTTCTTTCTCCCTTCTCTTTTGCTTCTCTTCTTTCCTCAGCTATTTGTAAAGCTTCCTCAGACAACCACTTTGTCTCTTGTAATTCATCAAAATTGAACTTTCATAAGTCTGTTCCTTCCAGAACCTTGAGTAAAAGAAGTGCAGTACAGATGATGAAATTCTCACAATAACTATTGGTAAGCCTAGATCACAGTGTTGGTATTAATTCTTCCAATGAATGAATAAGGTACATCTTTCCCTCTATTTGTGTTGTCTTCAGTGTCTTTCCTCAGCATCTTACAGTTTTCTGAGAACAGGTCTTTTACCTCTTTAGTTAAATCTGACTGTCTTTTTGATGCAGTTATAAATGGGCTTGTTTCTTTATTTTCTGTTTCTAATAATTCAATATTAGTATATAAAATGCAACAGATTTCTATATATGTCAGTTTTGTATCCTACATCTGTACCAAATTCATTGATGAGCTCTAGTAGTTTTCTGGTGCCCTCTTTAGAATTTTCTATCAGTAAGTATACAGTCATGTCATCTGCAAACAATGACAGTTTTACTTCTTCCTTTTCAGTTTGGATTTCTTTTATTTCTTTTTCTGTCTAATTGACATGGCTATGACTGCCAATACTATGTTGAATAAAAGCGGTGAGAATGGAAATCCTTCTCTTCTTCCTGATCTTAGAGGAAGTTTAAGATCTGAAACCATGAAACCTCTAGAAGAAAACATAGGCAGTAAGCTCTTTCTTATAAAAAATTTTTTTTGGCTGCACTGGGTCTTCATTGCTTTTGCACGGGCTTTCTCTAGTTGCAAAGAGTAGGGGGCTACTCCTCATTGTAGTGTGAAGCCTTCTCATTGCGGTGGCTTCTCTTGTTGTAGAGCACAGGCTCTAGGCATGCAGGCTTCAGTAGCTGTGGCACACAAGCTCAGTAGCTGTGGCTCGCAGGCTTAGTTGTTCCACGGCATGTGGAATCTTCCTGGACCAGGGATCAAACCTGTGTCCCTTTTATTGGCAGGTAGATTCTTATCCACTGAGCCACCAGGGAAGTTCTGGCAGCAAGCTTTTTGACATCAGTCTTAGTAATTTTTTTGAATATATCCCCTCAAAAGAGAAATGAAAACAAAAATAAACAAGTGAGACTACATTGAACTAAAAAGCTTTCACACACATATATACACACATACATGTAGATATGTATATGTGTGTGTGTGTGTGTGTGTATAGATACAGCAAAGGAAACTATCAACAAAATGAAAAGTCCACCTATTGAATGGGAGATTATATTTGCAAATAATGTATCTGTTAAGGGAGGTAATAATCCAAAATATACAAAGAACTCATACAACTCAACATAAAAAAAAACCCAAGTTAAAAATAGGCAGAGAATCTGAACAGACATTTTTCCAAAGAAGACACATGGATGGCCAACAGGTAAATGAAAAGATGCTTAGCATTACTAATCATCTCAAAAGTACCATAAGAATGCTCTGGTTAAGAAAATGAATAGCTAATTTGAAAAGATATATGTACCCCTATAATTCATTTCAGCATTATTTATAATAGCCAAATATGGAAGCAGCCTAAGCTCCCATTATTAAATGCTTGGATCAGATGTGGTATATCTGTATGTACATATGTTTGTATATATACATGCCATGCATGCTGTTCAGTTGTGTCTGACTCTCTGCGACCCCATGGACTGTAGCCTGCCAGGCTTCTCTGTCCAAGGCATTTTCCAGGCAAGAATACTGGAGCAGGTTGCTATTTCCTACTCCATGAGATCTTCCTGACCCAGGGATCAAACCTACTTCTGTACCACCTGGAAAGCCCCAAGTGGTGCTAGTGGTTAAGAATCCACCTGCCAGTGCAAGCAACTCAAGAGGTATGGGTTTGTATTATTCAACCATAAAGAATGAAATCTTGCCATTTGTAATAACATGGATAGATGTAGAGGGTATTATGCTAAGTGTATAGGTCATATAGAAAGGCAAATACCATATCAGTTCAGATCAGTCACTCAGTAATGTCCGACTCTGCAACCCCTTGGACTGCAGCACTCCAGGCCTCCCTGTCTATCACCAACTCCTGGAGTTTACTCAAACTCATGTCCATTGAGTTGGTGATGCCATCCAGCCATCTCATCCTCTGTCACCCCTTCTCCTCCCTCCTTCAATTTTTCCTAGCATCAGGGTCTTTTCAAATGGGTCAGTTCCTCGCATCAGGTGGCCAAAATGTTGGAGTTTCAACTTCAGCATCAGTCCTTCCAGTGAATATTCAGGACTGATTTCCTTTAGGATTGACTGGTTTGATCTTGCAGTCCAAGGGTATCTCAATAGTCTTCTCCAATACCACAGTTCAAAAGCATCAATTCTTCAGTGCTCAGCTTTCTTTATAGTCCAACTCTCACATCCATACATGACTACTGGAAAAACCATAGCTTTGACTAGATAGATCTTTGTTGGCAAAAGTAATGTCTCTGCTTTTTAATATGCTGTCTAGGTTGGTCATAGTTTTTTATTCCAAGGAGCAAGCATCTTTTAATTTCATGGCTGCAGTCACCATATGCAGTGGTTTAGGAGACCAAGAAAATAAAGTCTGTCACTGGTTCCATTGTTTCCCCATCTATTCTGAATGTTGAGTTTTAAGCCAACTTTTTCACTCTCCTCTTTGACTTTCATTAAGAGGCTCTTTAGTTCTTCTTTGCTTTCTGCTATAAGAAAAGCAAAAACATTGCCTTGGAAAGCAATGACATCTGCATATCTGAGGTTATTGACATTTCTCCCAGCAATTTTGATTCCAGCTTGTGCTTCATCCAGCCCACCATTTCTCATGATGTACTCTGCATGGAAGTTAAATAAGCAGGGTGATGATATACAGTCTTAATGTACTCCTTTCCCAACTTGGAACCATTCTGTTGTTCCATGTCCAGTTCTAACTTTTGCTTCATGACCTACATGCAGAATTCTCAGGAGGCAGGTAAGATGGTCTGGTATGTCCCTCTCTTTCAGGATTTTCCACAGTTTGTTGTGATCCACACAATCAAAGGCTTTGGCATAGTCAATAAAACAGAAGATGTTTTCCTGGAACTCTCTTGCTTTTTTAGTGATCCAACAGATGTTGGCAATTTGATCTCTGGTTCCTCTGCCTTTTCTAAAGCCAGCTTGAACATCTAAAAGTTCTCAGTTCATGTACTGCTGAAGCCTGAGTTGGAGAATTTTAAGCATTACTTTGCTAGTGTGTGAGATGAGTATAATTGTGCAGTAGTTTGAGCATTCTTTGTCCTTGCCTTTCTTTGGAATTGGAATGAAAACTGACCTTTTCCAGTCCTGTGGCCACTGCTGAGTTTTCCAAATTTGCTGGCATATTGAGTGTAGCACTTTCACAACGTCATCTTTTAGGATTTGAAATAGCTCAACTGGAATTCCATCACCTCCACTAGCTTTGTTCGTAGTGATGCTTCCTAAGGCCCACTTGATTTCACATTCCAGGAATGTCTGGCTCTAGATGATAAATACCATATGATCTCACTTATATGTGAAATCTGGAAAAGAATGTAAATGAACAAGCTGAAATAAGACAAAAACAGAGTTATAAATACAGGGAACATTTGGAGGTCTCCAGAAAGGATTGGGGGGAGGTGGTTGGGTGAAATAGGTGAAGGGGATTGGCAGGTACAAACTAGTAGTTATAAAATAAGTGAGTCATAGAGATGTAATATACAGCATAGGGAATATAGTCAATAATGCTGCAGTAACTTTGTATGATGACAAATGGTTACTAGATTTATTATGGTGATAATTTCATGCTGTATAAATGTTGAATCACTGTATCACACACCTGAAACTATTATAATATTGTATGTCAATGGTACTTCAATTAAAAATAAAAAAAGAATGCCCCTGTGACTCTCTAGTCTGGCTCAGAACTTGTCTTATACTGTGGTTTTGCTGTCTGTGCCCAGACAGCAGCTGTGATTGCTCCTCTGGTTAGAATTTGGAGTTCTGTTCTTAATTTGTAAGCATTTGAGTCCCTCTTCCTTTGTACTTACTCTTAGCTTATACATCCATTAATTTCTGACTTAAGTTCATCTTCTCTTCAGTTATTTGTTATAATAAGCATATATGATGTGTCAGCCACACGTACTTCACTCTCCTGACATTCTATCACTATCGCTGGTACTGGAATCTCAGGGCTTTTGGGTGGGTTTCCAATTAATCCCACTGTGGTGACTTCGTTCTCTTGAGACCCTTCCCCTTATTACAGGTTCTCCTTAGAAAGCAATGACACCTATAACTAGAAGGAAATAGAATTCAGAAATGAAAAAGCACTAATCTCCAAGTTTTGCTTATATGTTCTTTTATAGATTAGCATTATCTATTTATGAGATTGGATTGTAAAATATCCTATAAAAACTAAGAATCTTTGCTATTTGTTTTATAAATTATGCTGTTATATTTCATCAAGTTTGTATCACTTGTTAGAAACAAATACATTTTTTGTCACATTGGATAAAATTATATTAAATAGCTTATTTTACCTTTTTCAGTTATGCTTTTTAGTTTTTCTGAATACATAATAAATGTACATGTGATGGAAATAAAAGTATATAAAAAGATAGACACAATTAGATAATTTAAATCACATGAGAAAGTTGTTTTCCCATCAAAATTCATTTGAATACTTTCCAGAATAATGTATTAGCATTTATTTGTAGTAGTGTCCTTATTGTTTGTACTTGTATAATTGCATATCTCTCAGGTGTATGTTTAAGTTTGACAATAAGCACTAACATAATACTTTTCAAGGTTGATAACTTAATGAAGATAATGAAGCACCAAATATTTTATTCCTGTGCTAAATTCTATAAAAGCTATTTCTTAAAATCTGTAAAAAGCTTATCTCAAACATTATCAAATAAATTAATCTCCACCAGAGGATGCTGCAATTGCATGAAGAAGAGAAAACAATGGGTTCAATGATATCATATCTATCTAATTCAAGTCAAGGAGATTAAAGTGCTTATCCTAGCCAGTGACATATGTTTATCTTTTGACTTATGATCTGCTTATCTTTTGGAAGAAAGGTTACAGTGAAAAGGACCTAAGAAAATGCAGAGAAAATTTAAGAAATAAAAATAGAAGGCTCTTCCCAACCCAGGGATTAAACCTGGGTGTCCTGCATTGCAGGCAGATTCTTTACCATCTGAGCCACCAGGGAAGCCCAATAGAAGGCTACCTTTAGTAAAAGTCAACAGACTTCTCTGTTGTTTGTATAATGAACTTAAATAATATAACTGCTTATGTTATTTTGATGCTCTAATAATGTTCAACATTTTCTGCTTCTAAATCCTTAAACAAACTCCCTAGCATTGTTTGTTTAAAAAAGTGCCCCCAGTAATTGAACTGATGACAAATATAGGTAGTATCCCTTTTAAATGGACAATCCAGATATTTTTATGGATGATAGTACCAAAATACACATTATCTTGAGATATCCTTTCCAATTTCCTACTCATTCTTTGGTGATTTCTTTAAGATCTTTATTACTCTCTAAAAGTGTCTTATTTGCTTATGTGTTTATTCTTTGTCTTCTCTTACTAAAATATGAGTCCCAGGACCCTCATCTTTTTCATCACAGTATCATTGGCTTCAGAATGTGTCTGGCACATGGTGGGTACTCAGCAAATAATTATGGAATTAATAAACTCCATTCTTATTGTGTGGGAATTCTTCAAATTGTAATATGAGCCATTCACAGTTCTATCCCTATTGGGTACTAAGCTGTAAGCAAAATTTAAGGAACAATTTTTAAGTGTCCAGGGGCACAAAAGTCAACAGTATGAGATGCTTTTTGAAGCACTAACAAAGTTCTAATGAATTTAAGAAATGTATGACTTTTTTAATTTCAGAAAATTTAAGGTAGTTGTCAATGAAAGTCATATAATAGAACTGATTAAGATATAAAGTTACAAATTGAAAGGAGAAATAGAGAAGTCCTAATTTAGAAATTTTAGTTAGCAAAATTCCCATAATCAAGCTTGAATTTTAGTCTAAACTTTCTTGTATTCAGGGCAAAGGATAACTGGGTATATACTTCTTAGGTCTTGACAGTTGAACGCATTATCAGTTGGTCTAAAAAGACTGTTTCTTGATATTGAATTCTTAAAGAACCTTTAGCCAGGCTGTCCAACAAAAAAAAGAAAGAATATCCAAATGAACAAAATAAGAAATGTAAGAGGAAAATTAGCAACCAATACCGAAGAAATACATAAAAGAATACTATGAACAGTTATGTATTGACAGATTGTATAGGCTATAAGAAATGGACAAGTTTCTGGAAACATAAACCCTGCCAAAATTGAGTCAATAAGCACTAGTTGTGAAACAAAATCTGTAATTAAAAAAAATTCCTTGAAAACAAAGTCCAGAACTAGATGGCTTCACTGGGGAATTCTACCAAACGTACAAAGTATTTATACCTGACCTTCTCAAACTATTCCAAAAAGTTCAAGAGGAGGGAACACTCCCAAATTCACTCTATGAAGCCACCATCACCCTGGTACCAAAACTAGACAAAGACACTACAAAAAAGAAAGTTACAATCTAGTATTTTTGATGAATATAGATGCAAAATTTCTCAACAAAAATGTTAGCAAACCAAATCCAACAATACACAAAAAGGATCATACACCATGATCAAGTTGGATTCATTCCAGGGTCTCAAGGATGGTTCAACATACGCAAATTAATCAGTATGATGCACCACACTAACAAAAGCAAAGACAAAACCCACATGATCATCTCAATAGGAAAAGAAGAAACATTTGACAAAATTCAACATTCGTTCATGACAAAAACTCTTACAGAAGAGGTATAGAGTGAATATACCTCAACATAATAAAAGTCATTTATGCCAACCGCACAGCCAACGTAATACTCAAAACTGAAAACCTTTCCTTTAAAGGCAGAAACAAGACAGAAATGCCACTCTTTCAATGGTACCCTCTTGCCACTTCTATTCAGCATAGTATTAGAAGTCCTAGGCACAGAAATCAGACAAGAAAAAGAAAGAAAAGGTATCCAAATTGGAAGGTAAGAGGTAGCATTGTCACTGTTTGCAGATGAGATGGTACTCTATAGAGAGAACCCTGAAGTCTCCCCACAAGAACCTTTACAACCAATAAATGAATTCATCAAGGTAGCAGGTTACAATAATAATATACAGAAATTGTGGCATATCTTTACACTAACAATGAAATACCAGACAAAGAAAGCAAAGAACCAATTCCATTTTAAATTAAAAAAACCTAGGAAGAAACTTTGTCAAGGTGGTGAAAGACCTACATACTAAAAACTATCAAACAATGATAAGGGAAACTGAAGGTTATTCAAAGAAATGGAAAGATAGCCATGCTCATTGATTGTATTGTTAAAATGACCATACTTCCCAAACCTATCTACAGATTTAATGTGATCTCTATCAAAATACCTATGACATTTTTTCCCAGAACCAGAACAAATATTCCTAAAATTTACATGGAACCACAAAAGACCCAGAACTGCCGAAGCAATCCTGAGGAAAAAGAACTAAGCTGGAGGCATAACGCTTTCACACTTAATACTACAAAGCTGCAGAGTGAAAACAGTGTGGTAGTGGCCCAAAAACATACATTTAGCTTAATGGAACAGAATAGAGAGCCCAAAAATAAAGTCACACACTTACAGTCAGTCTGTGACAAAGGAGGCAAGACTATACAATGGTGAAAAGAAAGTCTGTTCAGTGGTATTGGGCAAGCTAGACAACCACGTGTAAATCAGCACTAAGTTCAAATACTCCCTTACACTATACACAAAAATAAAGTCAGAGTGACCTAAGGACTTAAATACAGTACATGACATCATAAAACTAGAAGAGAACATAGGCAATACATTCTCTGACATAAATCATAGCAATATTTTCTTATGTCAGTGTCCCAAGGCAAAATAAATTTAAAAAAATAAGCAAATGGGACCTAATAAAATTTAAAAGGAAGCAATCTTTGGAAAAGAAATTTGGCAAAGGAAACAACAAATCAAAAACAACCTACAGAATGGGAAAAGATATTTGCAAATGATATGGTAAACAGGGGGTTAATACCCAAAATAGCAAACAGCTCATTTAATTCAATAACCCAAGTAAAATACAGGCAGAAAACCTAAATAGACTTCTCTCCAAAGAAGACATACCAGTGGCCAACAGGCACATGAAAAGATGCTCTGCTGCTGCTGCTAAGTTACTTCAGTTGTGTCCGACTCTGTGCGACCCCATAGACAGCAGCCTACCAGGCTCCCCCATCCCTGGGATTCTCCAGGCAAGAACACTGGAGTGGGTTGCCATTTCCCTCCAATGCATGAAAGTGAAAAGTGAAAGTGAAATCGCTCAGTCGTGTCTGACCCTCAGCGACCCCATGGACTGCAGCCCTCCAGAGAGAGATGAAAATCAAAACCACAATGAGGCATCACCTTCCATCTGTCAGAATGGTATCATCAAAACGTCTGCAAATGATAAAAGCTGGAGAGGGTATGGAGAAAAGGGAATCATGACTGTTGATGGGAATGTAAATTGGTACAACCACTATAGAAGATAGTATGGAGTTTCCTTAAAAACTAAAAGAAGATCCATTGGTCTCACTCCTGGGCATATATCCTGAAAAGATTAAAACTCTAGTTCAAAAAGATTCATGCATCCCAGTGTTCATAGCAGCACTATATAAAATAGCCAAAACATGGAAACAACCTAAGTGCGCATCAACAGATAATTGGTTTAAGAAGTGATATAAGTATATACGTTAATACATATATATGTGCTATATATATGTTAGTACATATATGTGTACTGATCAACATAAAAAAGAATATTGCCATTTACAGTACCATGGATGGACCTAGAGAATATCATCCTAAGTGAAGTAAGTCAGAAAATATGTTTTTCGTTTTATTAGCTAATATAATCTTTCCATCCTTCTCCCCTACTCCACTGCTGAGGTTGGTACCATGAGTCTGAATCAGAATTTAGCTCAGAATTTCTGCTTTGAAGTCTGGTACCTTTCTCTCTAGGATTTGCCCATCTTCAAAAACAGATGAGTCCCAGGTGTATTTGCAATGGTGACAGATTTGTGTGTTTTTATTTGTGTTTTTTGTTTGTTTACTACTATTTTCTTGTTATTGATCATGGAATAGATTATTTGGGCCTGGACTTTTTTTCTGAAAGAATTGTTATAGTTTGGCCTCAGTCATTAAAGTTGTTCAGTGGCTAAGTCATGTCTGACCGTTTTGTGGCCCTCATGGACTGTAGCCTGCCAGGCTCCTCTGTCCATGGGATTCTCCGGCAAAAATAGTGAAGTGGGTTGCCATTTCTCTCTCCACAATCATCAAAGACTTGTTTATAATTTCTGCCCATCTGATTTTTAATATCATGTCCAGATAAAGCCTTCAGAATGAGCTGGCTGTAAAACTTAAAATTGTGGCAAGTGGGAGCTATTCTTCATTGTGGTGTGCAGGCTTCTCACTGAGGTATTTTGCTGCCAGAGTACAGGTTCCAGGGCATGTGGGCTTCAGTAGTCATGGCACACAGGCTCAGTAGCTGCAGCAAGTGGGCTCTAGAGCACGGGCTCAGTAGTTGTGACGCACAGGCTTAGGTGCCTTGCAGGATGTGGAATCTTCCTGGACCAGGAATTGAACCTGTGTCCCCTGCATTGGCAGGTGGATTTTTATATAGAAGACCACCAGGGAAGTCTTCTATGTAAACCTTCTTCCCATCCTTCCCTGTCCCCTGTCTCCAAGCAATCACTCATCTTCTTTCTGTCACTGTAGACTAGTTTGTATTTTTTAGAGTTTTATGAAAATAAGATCATACAGTATGCAGCCTTTTTTTTTTTTTTTGGCTTTCAGCAGAATTTTAAAATGTAGTCATGTTGTATGTATCAATAGTTTATTTCTCTTTATCAATGAGAGGTTTACATTATATGAATATATTGCAATCTGTTGATGGTCGCTTGAGTTGTTTCTGGTTTGTAGTAGTTTTCTATCACTGCATAACAAGTTGCTACAATCTAAGCTGCATATAACAACACCCATTTATTAGTTTTTAGTTATGTAGGGTGTAAGTCCAGGCACACCGTGGCCAGATTGATCTGCTTACCGCATTATAAGGCTGAAATCAAGGTGTCAGCCAGGCTGCATTTCTTTCTGGTGGCACTGGGGAAAAAATCCACATCCAAGCTCATTTTGGTTGTTGACTAAATTTAGCTTCTTCTTAGTTGTAGAACCAAGGCCCCCTTTTTCTTGCTGACTTCAGTTAGGGACTGCTCTTAGCTGCTATAGGGTTTCTTCATTCTTTGCCACATGGCTACCTCCACCTTCTGACCAGGAGCAGGGAAATTTTTATACATGAATCCCCTTCATGCTTCAAATCCCTGACTTTACCAGGCTGACCTCTAGACACAGATTTAAAGGGCTCAAGACTTTACCAGTCTGACCTCTAGACCCAGGGCTCAAGTGATTAAATCAGACCCACTCAGATCATCTTCCTATCTTAAATTCAGCTAATTTGGGGCCTTAATAAATCTTTACAATCTTTTCAAAGTAGTACCTAGATTATTCCTTTTAAAATACCTGGGTGAAGATAGGTGCATGTATACCAGGGGCCAGGAATCTTGGAAAGATATTAGAATTCTAGGCAACACACAGGTTTTGCCTATTACAAATAAAGCTGCTATGAAAATTGTATGGATGTATATTTCTTTTTCTCTTGGGTAAATATATAGAAATAGAATGGCTGAGTCACATGGTAGGCATATGTTTAACTTTTCATGAAACTGTCAAACTATTTTCCAAAGTGATTGTACCATTGTTCATTCCCATCAACAGAGTACAAGAGTTCTAATTTCTCCGTATTCTTGCCAGACTTTGGTATGGTCAGTCTTTAATTTTAGCTGTCCTGTAATGTATTTGTGAATCCCAATCTCCCAGTTTTGGATGCCAGATCTTAGTTAGTATATGCTTTTCTGAGATTTTCTTCCAGTCTGCGTATTGAATTTTCATTCTATTACTAGTGTCTTTTGAAGAGTATGTGTTTTAAAATTTGATTTTTAGGACTTTCATGGTGGTCCAGTGGTTAAGAATCCACCTGCCAAAGCAGAGGACACAGGTTTGATCCCTGGTCTGGGAACTAAGATCCCACGTACTGTGGGGCAACTAAACCCGTGAGCCACAACTACTGAGCCTGTACTCTGCAACGCTGAGCACATGCGTCACGACTGCTGAAGTTTGTGCTCCCTAGAGACATGCTTCACAACAAGAGAAGCCACGGTAATGAGAAGCTGCATACCACAACTAGGGAGTCACCTCTGGTTAATCACAACTAGAGAAAGCCTGCACACATCAAAAAAGAGCCCATGGGCCACAGCAAAGACCCAGTGCAGCCAAAAGTAATAAATAATCTTTGAAAAGAAAATAAGATTTGATTTGTCCATCTGGTTTTTTTTCTTTATTTGTGGTTGTGCTGGGTCTTCACTGATGCACAGGCTTTGCTGCATGGGCTTTTCTCTCATTGTGGCAAGCGGGGGTTACTCTAGTTGCAGTGTGTGGGCTTCTCAATATCAAAACAGTAGTATGTCTTTCAACTCATGAGCAAGGTATGTGTCTCTATTTAGATCATCCTTAATTCCTCTTAGCAATATTTTGTAGTTGCCTATGCACAGGTTTTTCACATCTTTTATCAGATTTGTGCCTAAATATTTCATATTTTTAGGTTTCCTAGGTGGCTCAGTGGTCAAGACCCACCTACCAATGCAGGAGATGCAGATTTGAGTCCTGGGTCAGGAAGATCCCCTGAAAAAGGAAATAGAAACCCACTCCAATATTCTTGCCTGGACTATCCCATGGACAGAAAAGCCTGGCGGGTTACAGTCCACGGGGTTACAACAGAGTCAGACACAACTTTTCATACTTTTATGCTGTTGCAAATGGTAATTTTTGAACATTTCAATTTCCAATAGTTTTTAATAGTATATAGAAAGACTGTTTTCTACTTTTTTAAAAAAATTGTATTTTATTGTGGTAAGAACACTTAACATGACATCTTTCCTCTTAAATTTTTAAGTGTGTAATACAGTACTATTTTCTATAAGCACAATGTTTTACAGCAGATCCCTAGAACTTTCCTATCTTGCATAGTTAAGATTTTATGCCCGTTGATTAGCAACTCACATTGCCTTCCTTCCTCCAGCCCCTGGCAACCACCATTCTGTTCTTTGATTCTATGAGTATGATTGTTTTATATACCTAATATATATAAGAGGAATCATACAGTATTTGTCCTAATATGATTAATTTATTTAACTTAGGCTAATGTCCTTCAGGTTTATCCATGTTGTCATATTTTTCAGGATTTCCTTCTTTTTAAAGGCTGAATAATATTCCATTGTGTGTGTGTATATATGTTTATATATATGCATATGCTTCATTTTCTTTATCTATTCATACATTGATAGACATTTAGGTTTTATCCAATTTTAGCTATTACTGAGCATTAGAGTACTCATACCTTTTTGAGATCTTATTTTCATTTCTTCTTGATAAATATCCAAAAATGAGATTGTTGAATCATATGGCAGTTCTGATTTTAATTTTTTGAAGAATGTCCATTCTGTTTTCCATAGCAGCTGCACCATTTTGCATTTCAAGCAACAGTGCACAAGAACTCCCAATTTCTCTGCGTCCTCTTTTATGTTGTTGTTGAAAACCATTCTAACAAGTGTGAGATTATATCTCATTGTGGTTTTGATTTGCAGATCCCTAATGGTTAGAAACATTGAACATCTTTTCATATGCCTATTGGCCATTTATGTGTTTTCTTTGGAGAAATGTCTATTCAAGACTTTAGCCCATTTTAAGGTGGGTTCTTAGTTCTTTTGCCACTGAGTTGTAGCTTTTATATTTTGGAAATTAACCTCTTATGGTTTGCAAATATTTTTCCCATTCTCTGTTGCCTTTTCACTCTGTTGTTGTTTTCTTTGCTGTGCAGAACCTTTTTAGTTTGATATACTGCCATTTGTCAATTTTTGCTTTTGTTATCTGTGGTTTTGGTGTCATATTCATGAAATAATTGCCAAGGCTGATGCCATGAAATATTTTTTTCTGTTTTCTTCTAGGAGTTTCACAGTTCCAGAAAACAGTTGATTTTTGAGTATTGTCCTTATATTCTGCAGTCTTATTAAACTCACTTAATTGTTTTACTGGTTTATATAAAATTGTGCAGGATTTTCTATGCATGTGATAATGGTCTCTGTATGCCTTAGTCAATTCAAGCTGTTATAGCATAATACCACAATCTGGATGTATAAACAACAGAATTTTATTTTGCACGGTTGTAGAAGCTGTAAATTTGAGATCAAGGTGCTTAAATGATCAAGTTTTGTGTCTAGTGAGAGCCCTCTTCTGGCTTCTTGCTGTGTCCTCGAATGGTGGAAGGGGCTAGGGAGCTCTGTGGGATCTTTTTCTTAAGAGCACTAATCCTTTCACAAGGCTTCCACTCTCATGACCCAACCAGATTTTGGAGGACCCGCCACTTAAAACTATCACATTAGGCATTAGGATTTCAACATATGCATTTGAGCAGCACAAAAACATTCAGACCAAAACACTGAGAATATAACACTTATTTTTTCCCTTCTTAATCTATATGACTTTTTCCTTTTTCATGCCTACTTGCACTGGCTAGAAACTTCATTGCAGTGTTCAATAGAAGTTGTAAGAGTGGACATCCCTTTACTGATTTTAGGAGGAAAGCATTCATTCTTTCACTATTAAGTCTGATTTTTAAAATAAATGACCTTTATCAGCCCGGGGAACCTGATAATGAGGATTGAGACACCCTTCTGCCTAGTTTCTGAGATCTTTAAAAAAAAAAAAAGAAATCAGAAATAAATCTCAAAAATTTTCATGTCTAATGACATAGATCCTTATTGATCACATGGATTTTCTTTTCTAATTTGTTAATATGGTAAGTTGCATTGATTTTTTAAATGTAATCCAACCCTATTTTCTTGGGATAGACTCCACTTCATCACCCTTTTAATATAATGTTGGATTTAATTTGCAAATATTGTTTAGAATTTTCCTTGTTTATAGGTACATTTTACATCTATGTTCAGTTTGTAACTTCCTCTATTTCTCTTTCTCTCTTTTATTCCTAGTTTTTGTATAGCCTCATAGGATGAATCAAAAAGAATTCTCTTCAAATTTTTGAAGCAGTTCTGTAGAATTAGTAATAATTTTTTCCCCTTAAGTGTTTGGTAGAATTTACCAGTGAAGCACCTGGACATGGAGTTTTCTTTGTAAGAATTTTAACTACAATTTCAGTTTCTTGAAAAGATATGTGTCTATCTATGTTATCTGTTTCTTCCTGAGTGAACTTTGAAAACATATCTTTTCAGGAATTTTCTAAGTTGTTAAATTTATTAGTATAAAATTATTCATAATATTGCCTTATTATTCTTTTAATAGCTATAGAATCTGTAGTAATGTCACCTCTCTCGTTTCTGATACTGATAATTTGTATCTTTTTTCTTATTAGTCAGTCTAGCTAGTTTATCAATTATATAGATGTCAAAGAACCAGCTTTTTGTTTCAGTGATTTTCTCTATTGTTTTTCTGTTTTCTATTCATTGGTTTCCATTTGGTTTTTAAATTTTTTTTTCTGTTTTGTTTGGGCTTAATTTACTTATTTTAGTTTTTAAGAGTGTTTCACATTTCCCCCTAATATTACAGTTTTTTAGTATTGATTTTCCCCTACATATTGCTTTATTGGCATCCCACAAATCCTGATATGTTGTGTTTCATTTTATTTGGGTTGAGTGTTCTGTAAATGTCAATTAGATCAATGATGACACTTGGTTTCCAAAGTTTCCTCAGGATCATCTCCATCCCAGCCAAGCTTAAAGGAAGAAAGATTATGGAGAAAGGTATGTGGGAGGTTTTTATGACATCACTTTCATTCAAATTCCATTGATTAGAACTCAGTCACATGGCTTCACCTAATGGTATGGGAAGCTGGGACATGTAATCTAGTTTTTACATGGGAAGAAGAAAATACACTTGGACAAACAGCCAGAAATCTCTTTCTGTTTTCTGGAAGAGCTTGTATAAGATAAGAAATATTTGTATCATGGGTATACAGTAGAAATTATAAAGTTATTGGGGCCTGCTCTTTTCTTTGGGGGAAATTTTGTAACTGCTAATTCAATTTAATGGATACATGTTCATTTAGGTTTTCTATTACTTCTTGAGTCATTATTTGTAAGTCACTTTATAGGTATATATAATTTAGTGTAAGTTTTAGAATATACTAGCATAAATTTGTTGAAAGTATTTTATTTTAATCTCTGCTATAACTGTAATTATATTCTTTCTTCATTTTTGAAATTGTTTACTTGTGCCACCTTTTAAAAAAATTTAGTTACTAGACATTTCTTAATCTTACTAGTCTTTCCCTAAAATCTTAATTTTTTTCACTAATTTCTGTTCTTTCTTATTTCCTTCCTCTGCATTATTTAGGCTTACTTTTCTGGTTTTTTTCAACTGGTAATTTGAATGCTAAGTTCATTATTTTTCACCTTTTTTTCCTAACAGAGCATTTAGGGCCATACATTTTCCTGGAATTGGTCGTCAGCTTTGTTGCTGCAAGCATTTATATTTAAGTTCAGTTCAGTCACTCAGTCGTGTCGGACTTTGCGACCCCATGGACTGCAGCACACCAGGCTTCCCTGTCCATCACCAACTCCTGGAGCTTACTCAAACTCATGTCCATTGAGTTTGGTGATGCCCTCCAACCATTTCATCCTCTGTCATCCCCTTCTCCTCCTGCCTTCAATCTTTCCCAGCATCAGGGTCTTTTCCAGTGGGTTAGTTACTCACATCAGGTTGCCAAAGTATTGGAGCTACAGCTTTAGCATCAGTCCTTTCAGTGAATATTCAGGACTGTTTTCCTTCAGGATTGACTGATTGGGTCTCCTTGCAGTCCAAAGGACTCTCAAGAGTCTTCTCCAACACCACAATTCAAAAGCATCAATTCTTTGGCACTCAGCTTTCTTTATAGTCCAAATCTCACATCCATACACGACTACTGGAAAAACTATAGCTTGACTAGACAGACCTTTATTGGCAAAGTAATGTCTCTGCTTTTTAATATGCTATCTAGGTTGGTCATAACTTTCCTTCCAAGGAGTAAGCGTCTTTTAATTTTATGGCTGCAGTCTCCATCTGCAGTGATTTTGAAGCCCAAGAAAATAAAGTCTGTCAGTGTTTACGTTGTTTCTCCATCTATTTGCCATGAAGTGATGAGACCAGTATTTATATATAATGCTTCATTATTGATTAGTCTTATGTATTTCCAAATTTCCATTTATTTCTTCTTTAATGCATAGTTCTTTACAGTGTGATTTAAAATTTTCCAAGTATGGGAACTTTTCTTAGAGTATGTGTTAGGTTACTAATATAAAATTAATTGCATAATTGTCAGAGAGTGTGGTATGTGTAATAATGATTCTATAAAACTTGTTGAGTCTTACTTTATGGTCTGGTATACACATGCTGTTTGAGATGTCTTCTTTACTATGTTAGTAATTCCTTGCAACATTATCTTGTTTATTCCTTATTCTAATTCTCTGAGACAGATAATATGACTCCCATTTTTCAAATAATAATGTTAAAATCCAATCAGCATAAATAACTCTTCCGAGTTCACAGATCTAGTTAGTTTCTATTCAGTCAGAGCAGCCAATAACCAAAAAATTGGTGTGATCAGCTTTTTATGCCAGGTGCATATGAGGCTTACTAATAATTCCGTTATAAAATTTTAAACCTCAGGATGAAGATTCATTGTTACTTCAGTGACCTTTTATCCCTCACTTGGTGCCTCAAACAATATCTCACACATACGGGTTTTCAATAGGCATTTGTTGAATTGCAGTAAATCTCAGACTGAAATCTGAAACCCTAAAAGAGTATAATAAAGAGGTAATTTGTGAGTACTCAAAAAATAAAATTGAACATTCAATTCTGGAATCACTGCAAAATATAATTTGAAAATACTCCTGGCACAAAGGTATAGTAATTCTGATTAAAGATATTAGGCATAGATACAGATATGTTACATCTACATCTAATGTCTGTATGTATCTATGCTCTTTATATATCTATGTATAGCCCTATTTAGATATGTGAAAGGATACAGCTAGATCTTTCTCTGGAAGGATAGATGGACTGAGGAAGTTGAGGAAGAGGGACCTGTAAAGGCAATAAAATTATAAACAAAGAAAAGGGAAGAAAACCAAGTGAATTTAGGTTACTTATGCCCAGGTAAGAGAGTGAGAATGGTCAATAGTGACCTTTCAATTTTGTGTTCATGAAGTTATTAATGACCTTGGAAATAGAAAGTAGAAATTCTCATTTTAAGAGTTTTGGCTGAAAATGGTTAAAAAAAAAAAAAAGGATCAATTGTAAGCTATAGCTTAATGTGCATTGAGAGTTTTGTTTACCATAAGATGAAAGAATCATACCCTAGTTTAAGATAATATCTGGAAACTTATCTCTTACTCATTCTGTAAGATTCAGCTCTGGTGTTCCCTTAGAAACTGTCCCAGCACTTGGTCAAACTGCCTCTGTTGTCTTCTTGTCGTTCAGTTGCTCAGTCATGTCTGACTCTTTGCTGCCCCATGGACTGCAACACGCCGGGCTTCCCTGTCCTTCACCATCTCCCAGATCTTGCTGAAACTCATGTCCATTGAATTGGTGATACCATCCAACCATCTCGTCTTCTGTTGTCCCCTTCTCCTCCTGCCTTCAGTCTTTCACAGCATCAGGGCCTTTTCTAATGAGTGAACTCTTCATATCAGGTGGCCAAAGCATTGGAGTTTCAGTCTCTGTATCAGTCATCCCAATGAATATTCAAGGTTGATTTCCTTTAGGATTGACTGGTTTGATCTCCTTGCAGTCTAAGGGATTCCGAAGAGTCTTCTCCAATACCACAATTTGAAAGCATCAATTCTTTGGCACTCAGCCTTCTTTATGGTCTAACTCTCACATCCATACATGACTACTGGAAAAACCATAGCTCTGACTAGACAGGCTTTTGCCGGCAAAGTAATGTCTATGTTTTTTTAATATGCTGTCTAGGATGGTCATAGCTTTTCTTCCAGGGAGCAAGCATCTTTCAGTTTCACGGCTACAGTCACCATCTGCAGTGATTTTGGAGCCCAAGAAAATAAAGTCTGTCACTGTTTACAACGTTTCCCCATTGATTTACCATGAAATGATGGGACCAGATGCCATGATCTTCGTTTTTTGAAGGTTGAGTTTTAAGCCAGCTTTTTCACTCTCTTTTTTCACCTTCCTCTTCACTTTCTGCCATAAGGGTGGTGTCATTTGCATATTGGAGGTTACTGATATTTCTCTTGGCAATCTTGATTCCAGCTTGTGCTTCATCCAGCCTTGCGTTTCACATGATATTGTGCTGTCAAGATGTTACTATCATAGCAATTAGAATATTATAATGAATATTCTATTTAAATGTTGTACCCTTCTGATTTTAAAGTCTATGACCATGTGTTACTTATCTTTGAATCGCCAGTTCTTGTCAAGGACTTGAAAATGGAAAGTTTTCAAAGCATGTTTCATGAGACTATGTAACTTTGAAAATTTTTTTCTCTTATGTTTTTATAGATCTTTCTGTATCTGTATTTTGTATTTATTTCTTCCACTATAAAGCCTATAATACCTTTTAATTGCACTTATTCTTTTTCACATATATGACCTTCCTACTAAACAACATACCTAAGGACTTCCCTGGTCGTCCAGTGTTTAAGACTTCATGCTTCCACTTCAGGGTACATGGGTTCAGGCCCTGGTCAGGAAACTAAGATCCTGCATGCCGCTTGGCACAACCAAAATAAGAAAAAAAAATCCCACATACCCATATTACAATTTTTGTACTAGCATCTAGCACAGTGCTTATCATTTATTCATTGAATAGTCAATCATCTATGAGTAACCAGCCATTATTCTAAACTCATAGAATACCAGTGAAAAGGACTTATCTTCAGTTGAAGACAGACATTAGACAGTAAACTAATAAATAAAGAACATTATTTATTATATTATTAAGATGAAGAAACAAGGTGATGTAATAAAGTGACTGTTGAATGTGAGGAGTCATTAGATAGCATACTTAAAGGACAGAGTCAAGAAGTAAAATTATAACCTTTACATATGGTGTTTCTTAAAACTATATATTGACTAACTCTCCAAAGCAAGAGGGGATTTTAAGAATAACAGAATCAAGACTTTTCATTTTACAGATTGTTTTACAGATAAAGTGTGACTTGGAGGTATTAGAAAATATGTAATTTGTCTTTCTGTTGGTAAATTGATTTGGGGAACTTTTATATTCTTTATACCTCATTGGAATTCCTCTTGAGATGTAAATGGCCCACTGACACCAAGGACTAGAATGGTGTTTTACTAATTACAAAAATGATAAAAAGGAAGGCAGAGATCTTCAGTAGGAGAAAGCTACTACGTAGATTATAAAACAGTGATAACAATAGAGAAAGTGCTACAAGGAGACTTGTACTATCTAAGTAAAGGAATCAAGAATCTTATATGAAGATTAAAAATTTTGTTCCTGATTTTTCTAAGATACTCATGGTAGAAAATCTAAATGTACAGAAAAGTCTGGAGTAGAAAATTATAACTAAGCCCTTACCACAGAAGTAGCCAATATTAGCCAGTATTGATTATTTTCCTTATACGAGTATGTTTCTCCCTTTTTCCTCTCCTTTTTTTTTTTTACAAAATTGAGGTCATTGTTTATATTTTTTACATTTGAGATAACCAGGAAGGTAAAAAGAAAGGCACAAAGAATAACAAACATTTTCATATAATTTTCTACTAAATAAAAATGTTTTGGTTATGTAAACTTCAAATTTTTAATCTTTTAAGGAAATCTACAGATAAAGTCTTAAGTTTATATTCAATCCACAGTCCCATTCCTATCATCTCCTCTCCAGATGCAATTAATATGGTGTATTTTAATATTTATATCACACTTTTTAAAAAGTATTATTGATTTTTTTTTAATGTACATAAATGGAATCCATATGATTGTTACAAATGAATTTATGGAATTTATAAAATTTATAAATTTATGGAAATTGCCTTATTCACTGAACACTAGGTTTTCCAGTTCTGTTCATGCTGATACACATATATCTAGTTTATTCATAAGTGTTAAGCTTGAGTTTTCACTGAACACACCTATGTAATCAGCACCTAGTTCAAGAAACAGAACGTTAATTACTAGCATTCCTGAACTCCTTCTGATGTCTGTCTTTGCCTCTTTTGCTCAACATTATTTATGAAATTATCCACTTTGTTCTGCATAGTTGTAGTCTACTCTTTCCCACTGGTATATATTTTGTTTCCTTAAATCAATTAAACTTTTAAAATTTATCCGTTAACTATTGATGGGCCTTTGCGTAGTTTCCAGTTTGTGTTTCCAGACACAAAAGTGATGCTATCAACATTCTAGTATATAATTTTGTGAAAATATATATGTACCTCAGTTTGGTATGTGTCTGAGATTTGCTGCGTCATAGGGTATGTATGCTGCCAAGTCGCTTCAGTCGTGTCCGACTCTGTGCGACCCCATAGACGGAAGCCCACCAGGCTCCCCTGTCCCTGGGATTCTCCAGGCAAGAACACTGGAGTGGGTTGCCATTTCCTCATCCAATGCATGAAAGTGAAAAGTCAAAGTGAAGTCGCTCAGTCCTGACCGACTCTTAGGGACCTCATGGACTGCAGCCTATCAGGCTCCTCCGTCCATGGGATTTTCCAGGCAAGAGTACTGGAGTGGGGTGCCATTGCCTTCTCCTAGGGTATGTATATGTTCAGCTTTAATAATAGTGACACAAACACTTTTCCAAAGGATTATATAAAATTATGCTCCCACCAACAGTGAGTGAGAATTCAGGTTACTCTGTCTCCTTGACAACATTTGATATTTTCTCTCTTTTTCATTTTAGACATCAAGTTGTCATATTAACTCACTGTGGTTTAATTTGCACTTCTGTGATTAGTAGTGAAGTTTTCATATATTTATTGCTCATTTAGATATTCTCTTTTATTATATACTTCAATATTTAGTATTCATACTTAACTGTTTTTCTAATAAAATCTAAAGATATTCATTGCCTCTGTTAGATAAGGAAGGACCTTAGCAATTTTTTAAATTACTATTGTTCCCTTGCTTATTGATTGTATGCCTTTGAGCAAGTTACTTAACCTCATTTTTGCCTTATCTGTTTCCTCATCTCCAAAGTGGGGACATAGAGCTGTTGTGAGAATTAAATGAGTTAATATAAACACTTTGAGTAGTGCCAAATACTGTTACATAGTATTTGCTCTATAAGTAATATGTTGTTATTACTGCTGTTATTCATGAAGGGAGGATATATCAAGGGAACAGAATAGAAACTCCAGAAACAGACTGACACTAATATAGCTAATTGATTTTTTCAAGTGTACAACAACAACTCTATGAAGAAAGCGTAGTCTTCAACAAATGGTGTTGAAACCACTGGATATGCATATGCAAAAAAAAAAAAAGACCTTGATGCCTATCTCACACCTTATGCAAAAATTAATTCAAAATGAATCAGAAATTAAATGTAAAACATAAAACTGAAAATATTTTATAGGAAAACATAGAAGAAAAACTTTGTTACCTGGATTAGATATTGTGTTTTTAGAGAAGGACCCATAGCACAAGTCATAAAAAAAATTGATAAATTGGTTTCACTAAAATTTAAGTTTTGCTTTGTGAAAGACACTATTAAGAGAATTGAAAAGACAGTCCGCAGCTGGGAGAAAATATTTGCAAACCACACATCTGACCAAGAACTTGTATCCAAATTACATAAAGAATTCTAAAAATCTGCCAAGATTTGAACAAACACTTCACTGAAGAAGATATGAATGGCAAATAAGCATGTGGAAGGATGCTCAGCATAACTGACTAAGGAAATGCAAATTAAAACCACAGTAGGATACCACTGTGTATCTATTAGAATGGCTAAATGAAACTGACAATACCAAGTGGTTGCAATGATACAGAGCATGTGAAATTGTTGTATAACACGGTAGGAAAGCAGAGCAGAATGGCCACTTTGGAAAGCAGTTTCGTAGTTTCTTATAAATTTGAATATATACTTGCTACTGAATTCAAAATTTATGTTCAAACAAGCACCTGTATGCAAGTATACAGTATACCTTATTCCTAACAACCCTGAACTGGAAACAACCAGATGTCTCTCTTCTGGGGAATAAACTGTGGTCCATCTATAAAATGAAATGTTCAGTCGCTGAATCATGTCCAACTCTTTGCGACCCTATGAATTGCAGCACACCAGGCCTCCCTGTCCATCACCAACTCCCGGAGTTCACTCAAACTCATGTCCATTGAGTCGGAGATGCCATCCAGCCATCTCATCCTCTGTCGTACCCTTCTCCTCCCGCCCCCAATCCCTCTCAGCATCACAGTCTTTTCCAGTGAGTCAACTCTTCGGGTGAGGTGGCCAAAGTACTGGAGTTTCAGCTTTAGCATCATTCCTTCCAAAGAACACCCTGATTTTGGCAGAAAGTGAAGAGGAACTAAAAAGCCTCTTGATGAAAGTGAAAGAGGAGAGTGAAAAAGTTGGCTTAAAGCTCAACATTCAGAAAACTAAGATCATGGCATCTGGTCCCATCACTTCATGGGAAATAGATGGGGAAACAGTGTCAGACTTTATTTTTGGGGGCTCCAAAATCACTGCAGATGCTGATTGCAGCCATGAAATTAAAAGACTCTTACTCCTTGGAAGGAATGTTATGACCAACCTAGATAGCATATTAAAAAGCAGAGACATTACTTTGCCAACAAAGGTCTGTCTAGTCAAGGCTATGGTTTTTCCAGTGGTCACGTATGGATGTGAGAGTTGGACTGTGAAGAAAGCTAAGTGCCGAAGAATTGATGCTTTTGAACTGTGGTGTTGGAGATTCTTGAGAGTCCCTTGGACTGCAAGGAGATCCAACCAGTCCATTCTAAAGGAGATCAGTCCTGGGTGTTCTTTGGAAGGAATGATGCTAAAATGGGATGTTAGTCAGAAATAAAAAGAAACTACTGATACATGCAACAACATGGATGAATCTTGAATGCATTGGTGGTAGTATAGTTCCTAGGTCATATTCCTCTCTTGAGAGACCATGGACTGTAGCACACTAAGCTCCTCTGTGCATAGTATTTTCTAGGCAAAAGCACTGGAGTGGGTTGTCATTTCCCTCTCCAGGGGATCTTCCCCATCCAGGAATCAAACACTGGTCTCCTGGATAGTAGGCAGATTTTTTTTACCGTCTAAGCTACATGGAAGCCCCCCTTGAGTACATTATGCTAAGTTTAAAAAGCTAGACTATTTCAATTTATATGAAATTCTGGAAAAGGCAAAAGTATAACGATAGAGAATAGGGATGGAAAATAATCAGTAGTTGCCAGCAGTTTGTTCTTGACCTCTAAGAGGCTGTTCAAGGAAATATTTTTGGGTGATAGAAGTTTTCTGTAACTGGGTTGTGATGGTGATTAAACACTTTTTATATTTGTCAAAACTTACAGAATTGCATACACACAGTGAATTTTACTATGTGTAAATTGAAAAAAATTTTAGAAGAAACCTTCTTAAGCTGTATCTCTGAATATTGCTTCCCTTCTACTTCTTTATTTTCTCTTTGGGGACCCCTGTTAATTTTTTGTTTTTTATTGAAGGATAATTGCTTTACGAATTTTGCTATTTTCTGTCATATCTCAACATGAATGAGCCATAGGTATACATATATCCCCTCCCTTTTGAAACTCCCTCCCATCTGCCTCCGCATCCCACCATTCTAGGTTGATACAGAGCCCCTGTTTGAGTTTCTTGAGCCATATAGCAAATTCTCATTGGCTATCTATTTTACATATGGTAATGTAAGTTTCTATGTTACTCTTTCCAAGTTTTACGCTGTATGTTCTTCATCTTTTCTGTCTCATAATTTATCATATTTTTCACTTTTTTAATGTAATTGGATGGACTCTCAGTATTACCTTTCATTTCATTAATTCTTTGTGTTTAAAGAAGAGTTTATTCCATCTTAAAATGTTTAATTTTATAATTTCCAGGATTCTTCCTTGGTCATTTTTTGAGTTAGTCATTCACTCTGCCAGAGGACGACTTGGTCTAGTTATTGTCTTATTGATTTTCTTTGCTTCTTCTAGTTAATTCCTCTTCCAGATCTCAGAGCTTAGATGCCTGTGGTTGAAGCTACTAATTATTTCTCTGTATAGCTTTTCTTCTTTTGTCCTTAAAAATATTTACCTTATATTTGAGAATAACTGTATCTTTTAAGTTTTTTTTAAAATATGGGTTTTATCTACTTGCTTTTATCATTTAATACTGTCTGATATTTCCTTATACCACTATACCTATAATTCTCAACTGAGAGTAACTCTGCCCCTCAGAATACATTTGATAATACCTGGAGATATCTGTGGCACAATGCACACAACAGTCCCTCAGACAAAGTATCTGATCCAAAGTATCTATACTTTTTTCATATATAACACCATCATAATTTAATTGACTCCCTATATGGGTATTGTGGAGAAGGCAATGGCACCCCACTCCAGTACTCTTGCCTGGAAAATCCCATGGACAGAGGAGCCTGGTAGGCTGCAGTCCATGGGGTCGCTAAGAGTCGGGAACAACTGAGCGACTTCACTTTCACTTTTCACTTTCATGCATTGGAGAAGGAAATGGCAACCCATTCCAGTGTTCTTGCCTGGAGAGTCCCAGGGACAGAGTAGCCTAGTGGGCTGCCGTCTATGGGGTCACACAGTCGGACACGACTGAAGTGACTTAGCATATGGGTATTGGGTGTTTTTTTCCCCAATATTATATCACTTTGATAAATAGTCTTATGTAACTTTTTTACACCATTAATTAATCCCCAAATGTAGATATTTCTGAATCCAAAGAAAACTAAAGTTTGAGAGGCACTATCCAGGAAGTTGAAAATTACTTAGAAAACAAGTCTTTATCATGTCGTTCCCATAGTGGAACTTATAATATACGTTCGCACATAAAGATCTTCTATTAGTTTTACCTTTAAACTCCTTCCCCCCCACCCCAAATATACTCCTAAGTTGTCTTGCATGCTTGCATGCTCAGTCACTTCAGTCGTGTCCAACTCTTTTTGACTGTAGCCTGCGAGGCTCCTCTGTCCATAGGATTCTCCAGGCAATAATACAGGAGTGAGTTGCCATGCCCTCCTTCAGTAAGTTGTCTTAAGGTCCTTCAAATTCTATACAGCCTTCTTTGCTTTATGCTTACGTAGCAGATTTCAGAATCTTAATGAATGCTTTACCAACCTAACTGTAAATATATCATGCTTTCTTTAGTCTTAATTCTTTTTAATACAGACCAGTATTAAGATGTTTGGTAGCAGGGATATGATAATAGATAAGAACAGAGGACTGCCTTTAATTTGCTGCTTGACCTAACTTCACTTGCTTCTCTCACCTGGTCTTCAGTTTTATCATATGTAAAATGAAAGAGTTATATCATCTAATTCCCATAGGCTTTTCCACTTATAAATCAGTGATATGTTATTATTTACATTGCTTTTATTTGCCTTTTGGCTATGACCCTTTAGTGGGATAGAGATAAAATGTTTAAAGATTTCTAAGATCTTGAAAAATTCCTCATATTTGGCCTCTACTATCCTTATCTCCCTCCTGGTAGTGATTGATAATAAAAATCTTAAAATGGAAATTGTCTTATGTTGGAAAACTACAAAGAATGGTGCTGGAAAAATAGCATAAAAACTCACAGCTGGATTGGAAAGGGAAAAAACTAGATAAGAAAAAGGGGGTAATAGCTGTATAAAACAGCAACAACAACCTAGGTCTCAAATTTTAGCAGGGTCAAAGAAATGTGCCCTAGGGCCTAGTCTTTATTAGCTCCCATGTAATTCTCAAACTCAGGATCTTGAAATTTATTAGAATTACACAGGACCAGAATTCAGGTCCCCCAACCTTCTAGTTAATATCTTAAACACTACACTATGTAATACCATTTGAAATATTATGGCATTTAATTTTACATAGAGAATGAAGATACATGCATGAAATAATCTTTTATAATTTATTTGTATAGGTTTTTTTAACCACTTAACCTATTTTCTGGCTGCTGGTGCTGTTACTTTGGGAATTGGTTTCTTTGCTTTGGCATCAGCCTTGTGGTTCCTGATTTGCAAACGAAGGTAAGATTTATTAGAGCATTTGACTTTTCTCTTTTAAAAATTTGATGAAAGATTTTCTCAAATGATATTAAACTTAAATAACTATAATGGTATTTTATAATTTGACTGGGGAGAAAACTACTTGTTTAAAGTAGCCTGAGCAGAGAAGTCCCAGTAGTATAATAGTCCGAATAGTATAGTAGCAATCTTCATGCATGAAAATTTTAAGGAATAATGAGATGTGTTTTATTCTGTAGAAGACATGGGTTTGAATTATAATAAAAGGCTAGAAAAATTTTTAAACTTTTGATTACTAATTTAGAGATTAAAAAAGCTACTGAAAGAAAAAGACTCTCTTCCTTTAGGAGATAATTTAAGAAAAGAGCTGACAGAATGCTCTGGTATGGTCTAAGTGTAGTCTTTTTCCAGAGATGGAAATAAGAAACTTGATACCTCAGTTCCTTTCACCCCTAAAATTTGGTGTTTTTCATTATTTAATTGGTTCGGTATTTGCTTTGGCTCATGTTAAAAAATGCAATTTAATCTTCCCACACACTCTTCCAATATTTCCTATTTCAGCAAATGAATATATACTGTCTACTCACTTGCATAAGTCAGAAAACCAGAAATTATTCACTAATCCATTCTTTCAACAAATATTTATTGGGTGCCTGCCATTGTTCAGGGTACTAAAGATACAGTTGTGAACAAGTCAGATAAGGTTCTTATTTCATAGACTTGCACTGCCACTGAGAGGAAACAAATTAACAAAGTGATGGGGAGAATGTCTCTTCCAGTGAGTAATATTTAATCTGAGATTTGGCTTAAAAAAGGAGCCAGACATGTGATAACCCTGTGCAAGAGCTTTTCCATGCTAATGGGATAGTAAGTACTGGGATTTCAAGTGGGAATGATCTTGGTATTGTTCAGTAAACAGAAATTGTGAATAGATCAAGTGAGAGGGAAATAATGATGACATTAAAGAGGTAGATAGGGGTCAAATTACAAGAGTTTGTAGGCAAGAACATGAAATTTAGGTTTTATTATTTCTGCCATCAGAAGGTTTTAAGCAAGAGAATGGCATTACTATCATTATCACAGCTAAAATCAGGTGTCTACTATATACTATTCTAAGTGCTTTATATGTTCTTATCTCATTTAGACTTCATAGCAGCCCCATGAAGTTTCACTAATATTATCCCCACTTTAAAGACTACAGTGCCACCTATAGATGATTTACATTTTAATAACACTGAAAAATTTGAGATACAGATTTTAAATATATAATAAGGAATTTCAACAAATATATTCCCATGTAATCACAACCCCATTGAAGACACAGAACTTTTCCATCATCCTGTAAGGATCTCTAATCCTCTTTTCCAAGAGTTATTCCCCACTTCCCACCCAGAAGCAGTCATTATTCTGGTTTTTATCACCATAGATAAATTTTACCCATTTTGAACTTCGTATAAATGGACTTTTTACGTTTGTTTTTTTCACTTAGCATAATATTTTTTAGATTCATTTATGTTGTTGAGTTTATCTTTTCATTCTTTTCATTGTATAAATACATCTCAGTTTGCTTTTCCATTTTTCAGTTAATGGACATTTAGGTCATTTCCAATTTTTAGCTCTTAGGAATATGGCTGCTATGAACATTCTTCTATAAATCTTTTTGTACACGTGTTTTTAACTTCTCTTGGGTAAATACCTAAGAGTAGAGTTGCTGGATCATGTGATTAGCTTTATAAGAAACTGCTAACCAGTTCTCCAAGGTGGAATTACACTTCCATTCAGCAAGGTATGAGAGTTTTAATTCATATTTTTAAAAGATTTTTCGTACATCTCTCTGACTTCTATATTTTAATGGAGTAAGAATAAAATCTGAGAGGCAAGTTAGGAGGCTATTGCACAGTCCAGATTAAGGATGACAGTGTCTTAGACTAATATGGAAACAGAGGATATGAAAAAAAAGGAGTTGGATTTGGGATAATTTTACAGGTAAAGTTAGGAGGTCTTGTTGATGGATTGGATGAGGCAAGGAACAAAAAGTGAAATGGCAGAGATAATGCTAAAACCTACATTTTTACCATGAGTTAATCATGCCATTTACTGAGATGAAGAGGTAATGAGGGGGACAAATTGAGGGAATGGTGATAAACTAGGAGTTGTATTTTGGATGTAAATTTGAAAGCCTATGAGACATCGAGGTTAAAACGTTAAATAGACAGTTGGATATACATGTATGAACTTCAGGAGAGAAGTCAGGGCTAAAGATTTAGGTTATCAGTGTATGGAGGGTATCTAAAGTCATACAACTGGATGAGACTAACCAGGGAGTGATTTTTGAAAGAGAAGACTGTACGACTGTTCTCTTCAGCTCACCAACATTTAGAAAGCTAGAAAAAGAGGAAGAAGAATCAACAATATCTAAGAAGGAAAAGCAGAACGGTGTGTGGTGTCAAGGGAGTCAAAATTAGAAAATGTTTTAAGAAGGAGGTGATGACCAGTTATGTTAAAGGTACTTAAGAAGTTGAGAAAAATGAGGATAGAGAAATAATTTTTGGATTTAGCAGTATAGAAGTTACTGGTAGCCTTGCATAGTTTTGGTAGAGTGATGGGTTCAGAAACTTACTTTTGAGTAAAACCAGGAGGTGAGAAAATTGAAACAAATGCATACATTCTTTTAAGAAGCATTTTTTTTTTTTTTGGCAGTGGTATGTAGAGGAGTTGCTAAAAGGGGCAGAAAGTGGAAGAAAATGTTAGGTCAGGAAGAATTTTTTTTAAACATCTATTTTAAGAAATTATTTATCTTTGGTTGCACAGGGTCCTTGTTGCTGTGCTTGAGCCTTTCTCTAGTTGCCACTCCTGTTGCAGAGCACAGGCTCTAGGCACACGTGCTTCAGTAGTTGCAGCGTATGGGCTCTAGAGCCTGGACTCAGTAGCTGCGGTGCACAGGCTTAGTTGCTCTGCAGCATGTGGAATCTTCCCAGACCAGGGATCGAACCCATGTCCCCTGAATTGGCAGGCAGATTGCTATGCACTGTCCCACCAGAGAAGTCCAAGGAAGGATTGTTTTGTTCTTCCTCGAAACATGGAAGGCATGTATGATATCTCCTCTCTTTCACACCCCTACTAAACTTGAACCATCACCATGTTCTATTTATTTTACCTCATAAATTGCTCAAATCTATCCATTTCTCTCCATTACCTTTGCCACCACCTAATCCCCCACATAGACTCTTGCAGTAGGAGTTATAACTGACCTTTACCTTCACTACTGACATCATTTAATCTCTTCTCCACACTTGAGCCAGATATTTTCCAAATGCAGATCTGATCAAGTCACCCTACTTCCACCCCATTCCCACTGTGAAGGACATCCCAGTGATTTTAGGATAAAGATAAAACAATATGACTTTTAAGGCCCTACATGGTCTCCCCATGCATACTCTCAAATTTCATCTCCCACTTTCCCTCTTGCTTTCTGTACTTCTGCTACACTGTCCTAATGTGGCCACTAGGTCTTCATACTTGATATTCTGACTAGAATGTTCTTACTCCTACATCTCCCCTCCTCCATTCAATCTAATAACCACTCCCATTTCTTCAGATACCTAATCCAATCATTTCTTCCTCACAAAAGCCTTCCCTGACCTTTCCAATCAGGTTAATTCCCTTTCTTATATACACACAGAGTAGCAGGTCGTTTTCCTTGATAATACTTTTCATAGTTGTAAGTTTTTCATTTTCTTGTGTTTGTTTTATTACTATCGGTCTTCATTGCTAGTGTTTAAGCTCCATGAGCACAGTGACAGTTGTATGAGGGTAGTGGCTGTGCTTTTTCTCCCCTGCCACTGTATATAACACCCAGCATAATGCCTGGCACATAGTAAGTACTCAGTGTATATTTGTTAAGTAAATTGAATTCAATAAGTGAATGGATTTTAATTGTTAATACTGTATTAAGTAACATAATATGATCTCTTGAATTAATTTGGAAAATTTCTAGTACCTCAGAAAAAAGAAATGGAAAAATATTTTTAATTAAGTCTAGAATTACTATTATAAACTATAATATATACTTAACTGTCTTCAATCAGCTGGAGTTTTACTTGCTGTTTCATTATTTTAGACATAATGTGGCTGCATGCATAAAGATCCCAGGTATTCTTCCCTTGTAAGTCATTAATTTCAATTCAGTTTCCTTCTACTTACTTTTGCCAGTTCAGTTCAGTTCAGTAACTCCGTCATATCTGACTCTTTGCAACCCCATGAATCACAGCACGCCAGGCCTCCCTGTCCATCACCAACTCCCGGAGTTCACCCAAACTCATGTCCATCGAGTCGGTGATGCCATCCAACCATCTCATCCTCTGTCGTCCCCTTCTCCTCCTGCCCCCAATCCCTCCCAGCATCAGAGTCTTTTCCAATGAGTCAACTCTTCGCATGAGGGGGCCAAAGTATTGGAGTTTCAGCCTCAGCATCAGTCCTTCCAATGAACATCCAGGACTGATCTCCTTTAGAATGGACTGGTTGGATCTCCTTGCAGTCCAAGGGACTCTCAAGAGTCTTCAACACCACAGTTCAAAAGCATCAGTTCTTCGGTGCTCAGCTTTCCTTACAGTCCAACTTTCACATCCATGCATGACCACTGGAGAAACCATAGCCTTGACTAGATGGACCTTTGTTAGCAAAGTAATGTCTCTGATTTTTAATATGCTGTCTAGGTTGGTCATAACTTTCCTTCCAAGGAGTAAGCGTCTTTTAATTTCATGGCTGCAATCACCATCTGCAGTGATTTTGGAGCCCCAAAAAATAAAGTCTGACACTGTTTCTACTGTTTCCCCATCTATTGCCAATATTATTAAATATAAAAATGGACAATGAGTTCCATTCATTTAATTTCCTATGCCATTAAAGGCAGATCTATGAAAAGCCTAACTGACATTAAAGTTGATTATCTCACAGCCAGAGAGAGAAGATTACCAAAAACTAATGGTTGATCTTCAAACTGGAAATATTAACTCTGTGAGGAGGTAGCTTAATTTATATTCTATGAACAAAATAGGTGTTGTGAAATCAGTAACATATGAGAAGAGAATATATAAGTTGATTTGCACTTTTGAAAGTAAATATGTAAAAATATATTCTGATTTTAAACCATTTATGTAGAACTGTTAGAAACAATGATTTTGTTTTATAATACATGTTTAGTAATGTTCTCTATAAAATATTTTTCAGAGAAATATTTCAAGACTCTAAATTTAAAGCAGTTGATGAGAAATGCAGACAAAGACCATCAAAGGCGAAGATTAAATCTCATCCTCAGTGTGTTTTTATTTCTCGTAATTTTCATACTGGAAGATTCCAATCACAGGTAGTGTGTGATATTTTATAGCAATCTTGTCAAATAATTTCTTGTGACACCATGTCATTAGCATTGTTGTCTTTATTTTAATTATCCACTATTGTTTTTAAATTTGAGGGAAAGTAACATGGAGCTAAATTTAAATTACCCAAACTAGTTAGGGTTTACATTATAGGAAATTGAAAGGCTAAGTGAAAATGTCTCCTGTAGTTGTTTCCCTATATCTCTAGCCTGAGAACCTGTATTCCCCATATTGCAGTTGTTATAGGCTTGAAGATAAATGGCGTAAAAAAGCAAAGCGAAATTGCCAAGCCTATGAAAAGAGAGATTTGGAGATAAGAGGATACTCAGATAACCAAACATCTAATTAAACCAACTAATTGAAATTAAATACAGTTTAACAAGAATTTATTAAGGCTTCATTGCATTCTGAGCTCTTGACCCTCCCTATGGTAAGATATGAACCCTACCTTCAAAGTGCTAGTGTAGTACAAGTGGAAAAGAGGGACACATAATTAACTTTCTGTTACATGGTATCAAAATAGTGTTGTATGGACAAACTAAAACAAGGGAGACACCAGTAGAAATTTAAAACTATGATATAGCTAAACAATGTTTTATTAATGTTTTTGGATTCCATGTCTAATATATTCTTTCTTTTTCTGTTATATTTCTGAGCCTCATCCAGATTGGTGCATATACTGATTATTCATTGTTTTTTTTTTATTATGTGGTGTTCTGTTATATAAATATGTCAAGTTTTATGTTATAAACATTTAATTGTTTTCAGCTGGTTTTTTTTTTTTTTTTTTTTTTTGGAAATTTCCATGGTGAATGTACCTAACATTGGAATCACTGACTCATGGGATTTGTGCATGTTTTATATTATTAGATAAATTCAAGTTATTTTCCAAAGCAGTTCTGTCAACATGTATTCCCCTAAGGCATACAAAATTGCTAGGATTGCTCCATATCAACAAGTACTGATATTTTTACACTTCTAAGTTTTTAACAACCTGATGGATGTGTAATAGTATATCACTATAGCTTTCTCTTAGTAGACTTTATTTTTCCAAGAGGTTTTAGGCTCACAACAAAACTAAGGAGAAAGTATAGCACTCGTATACTCCTTACCCCTACACAAGTACAGCCTCCTCTAATATCAACATTCTGTGCCAGAGTGGTACAGTTGTTACTACTGATGAATCTACATTGAGACATCATCACCCAGAGTCCATTGTCTGTTAGGATTCACTCTTGAATCCTACATTCTATGGGTTTTGACATGTGTATACAGACAGAAACACACACAGAGAGACAGACAGAAAAATAGGGACAGACGGAGAGAGATATGTGGGCAACATTATATTAATAGCATCACACACAATAGTTTTACTACTCTAAAGGTCTTGTTCCATGCTTGTTCAAAGGAAGGATCATCCAACCAGCAGTCATTTAGCTGTTTCCATGTTTTTGCCTTTTCTAGAATGTCATATCGTTGGAATCATATAGAATGTAGCCTTTTCAGACTTCTTTTTCTTATTAATATACATTTTAAGTGCTCTCTGTCTTTTCAAGACTTGATATCACATTTCTTTTTGGCAGTGACTAATATTCCATTGTATGGATGTGTTGTTGTTCTGTTGGTCAGTGGTGCCCGACTCTTTAAAACTCCATGGACTGTAGCACACCAGGTTTCCCTGTCCTTCATCATCTCCCTAAGTTTGCTCAAACTCATTTCCATTGAGTCAGTGATGTCATCTAACCATCTCATCCTCTGTAATCCCCTTCTCCTCCTGCCTTCAATCTTTCCTGGCATCAGAGTCTTTTCTAGTGAGTTGGCTCTTCACATCGGATGGCCAGCAGTATTGGAGCTTCAGCTTCAGCATCAGTCCTTCAATGAATATTCAAGATTGATTTCCTTTAGGATTGACTGGTTTGATCTCCTTGCACTCCAAGGGACTCTCAAGAGTCTTCTCCAATACCACAGTTTGAAAACGTCAATTCTTCGGCGCTCAGCCTTCTTTATGGTCCAACTCTCGCATCCATATATGACTACCAGAAAAACCATAGCTTTGACTATGTGGACCTTTGTCAGCATAGAATGTATGGATATACCTCAATTTATTTATCCACTCTCTTACTGAAGGATATCTTGGTTGCTTTCAAGTTTTATCAAGTATGAGTAAAGCTGCTGTAAACATTCAGTGTGCAAATTTTTGTGTGGACATATATTTTCAACTTATTTGGGTAACTACCGAGTAACATGATCGCTGGATTAACTGGTAAGAGGTGTTTAATTTTGTGAGAAACTACTGAACTGCCTGACAAAGTGGCTGTACCATTTTGCATACCCACCAGCAATGAATAAGAGTTTCTGTTGCTCCACATCCTCACCAGGACTTAGAGGTGTCAATGTTGTATTTTCACCATTGTAATAGGCATATACATAGAGCTGAGCTATTTCAAATCCTAAAAGATGATGCTGTGAAGTGTGGCCCTCAATATGCCAGCAAATTCGGAAAACTCAGCAGTGGCCACAGGACTGGAAAAGGTCAGTTTTCATTCCAATCTCAAAGAAAGTCAATGCCAAAGAATGCTCAAACTACCACACAATTGCATTCATCTCACACACTAGCAAAGTAATGCTCAAAATTTTCTAAGCCAGGCTTCAACACTATGTGAACTATGAACTTCCAGATGTTCAAGCTGGACATTTAGAAAAGGCAGAGGAACCAGAGATCAAATTGCCAACATCTGCTGGATCATCAAAAAAGCAAGAGACTTCCAGGAAAGCATCTATTTCTGCTTTATTGACTATGCCAAAGCCTTTGACTGTGTGGATCACAATAAACTGTGGAAAATTCTTCAAGAGATGGGAATACCAGACCACCTGACCTGCCTCTTGAGAAACCTGTATGCTGGTCAGGAAGCAACAGTTAGAACTGGACACGGAACAACAGACTGTTTCCAAATAGGAAAAGGAGTACATCAAGGCTGCATATTGTCACTCTGCTTATTTAACTTATATGCATAATACATCATGAGAAACACTGGGCTGGATGAAGCACAGCTGGAATCAAGATTGCTGGGAGAAATAGCAATAACCTCAGATACACAGATGACACCATCCTTATGGCAGAAAGTGAAAAAGAACTATAGAGCCTCTTGATGAAAGTGAAAGAGAAGAGTGAAAAAGTTGGCTTAAAGCTCAACATTCAGAAAACAAAGATCATGGCATCTGGTCCCATCACGTCATGGGAAATAGATGGGGAAATAGTGGAAACAGGGACAGAGAAACAGGGACAGGAAACAGGGAAACAGAGCCCCTTTATTTTGGGGGATCTAAAATCACTGCTTTGGTGACTACAGCCATGAAATAAAAAGACGCTTACTCTTGAAAGGAAAGTTATGACCAAACTAGACAGCATATTAAAAAAGCAGAGACATTACTTTGCCAACAAAAGTCCATCTAGTCAAGGCTATGGTTTTTCCAGTAGTCATGTATGGATGTGAGAGTTGGACTGTGAAGAAAGCTGAGTGCTGAAGAATTGATGCTTTTGAACTGTGGTGTTGGAGAAGACTCTTGAGAGTCACTTGGACTACAAGGAAATCCAACCAGTCCATTCTAAAGATCAGTTCTGGGTGTTCTTTGGAAGGAATGATGCTGAAGCTGAAACTCCAATACTTTGGCCACCTCATGCGAAGAGTTGACTCATTGGAAAAGACTCTGATGCTTGGAAGGATTGGGGGCAGGAGGAGAAGGGTTCGACAGAGGATGAGATGGCTGGATGGCATCACTGACTTGATGGACATGAGTTTGAGTGACCTCCAGGAGTTGGTGATGGACAGGGAGGCCTGGCGTGCTGCAATTCATGGGGTTGCAAAGAGTCGGACATGACTGAGCAACTGAACTGAACTGAATATTCCATTATGTATATGTACCACAGCTTTCTTAACCATTCATCTGCTAATGGACATCTACGTTACTTTCTTGTCCTGGCTATTGTAAACAGTGCTGCGATGAACATTGTGGTACACATGTCTCTTTCAGTTCTGATTTCCTCGGTGTGTATGCCCAGCAGTGGGATTTCTGGGTCCTATGGCAGTTCTATTTCCAGTTTTTAAGGAATCTCCAGACTGTTCTCCATAGTGACTGTCCTAGTGTGCATTCCCACCAACAGTGTAAGAGGGCTCCCTTTTCTCCACACCCTCTCCAGCATTTATTGTTTGTAGACTTTTTGATAGCAGCCATTCTGACTGGCATGAAATGGTACCTCATTGTGGTTTTGATTTGCAGTTCTCTATTGAGCATCTTTTCATGTGTTTGTTAGCCATCTGTATGTCTTCTTTGGAGAAATGTCTGTTTAATTCTTTGGCCCATTTTTCAATTTGGTTGTTTATTTTTCTGGAATTGAGCTGCATGAGCTGCTTGTATATTTTTGAGATTATTTGTCAGTTGCTTCATTTGCTATTATTGTCTCCCATTGTGAAGGCTGTCTTTTCACCTTGCTTATAGTTTCCTTAGTTGTGCAAAAGCTTTTAAGTTTAATTAGGTCCCATTTTTTTTTTTGCTTTTATTTCCATTACTCTGGGAGGTGGGTCATAGAGGATCTTGCTGTGATTTATGTCAGAGAGTGTTTTGCCTATGTTTTCCTCTAGGAGTTTTATAGCTTCTGGTCTTACGTTTAGATCTTCGATCCATTTTGAGTTTATTTTTGTGTATGGTGTTAGAAAGTGTTCTAGTTTCATTCTTTTACAAGTGGTTGACCAGTTTTCCCAGCACCACTTGTTAAGAGATTGTCTTTTCTCCACTGTATATTCTTGCCTCCTTTGTCAAAGACAAGGTGTCCATAGGTACACGGATTTATCTCTGGGCTTTCTAATTTGTTCCATTGATTTATATTTCTGTCTTTGTGCCAGTACCATACTGTCTTGATGACTGTAGCCTTGTAGTATAGTCTGAAGTCAGGCAGATTGATTTCTCCAGTTCCATTCTTCTTTCTCAAGATTGCTTTGGCTATTCGAGGTTTTTTTGTATTTCCATACAAATTGTGAAATCATTTGCTTTACTTCTGTGAAAAATACTGTTGGTAGCTTGATAGGGATTGCATTGAATCTATAGATTGCTTTGGGTAGTATACTCATTTTCACTATATTGATTCTTCTGATCCATGAATATGGTATATTTCTCCATCTATTTCTGTCCTCTTTGATTTCTTTCACCAGTGTTTTCTAGTTTTCTATATATAGGTCTTTAGTTTCTTTAGGTAGATATATTCCTAAGTATTTTATTCTTTTCATTGCAATGGTGAATGGAATTGTTTCCTTAATTTCTCTTTCTGTTTTCTCATTGTTAGTGTATAGGAATTCAAGGGATTTCTTTGTGTTGGTTTTATATCCTGCAACTTTACTATATTCATTGATTAGTTCTAGTAATTTTCTGGTGGAGTCTTTAGGGTTTTCTATGTAGAGGATCATGTCATCTGCAAACAGTGAGAGTTTTACTTCTTCTTTTCCAATCTGAATTCCTTTTATTTCTTTTTCTGCTCTGATTGCTGTGGCCAAAACTTCCAAAACTATGTTGAATAGTAGTGGTAAGAGTGGGCACCCTTGTCTTATTCCTGACTTTAGGGGAAATGCTTTCAATTTTTCACCATTGAGGATAATTTTTGCTGTGGGTTTGTCAGAGATAGCTTTTATTATGTTGAGGTATGGGGTTGCAAAGAGTCAGACACGACTGAGCGACTGAACTGAACTGAACTGATGTTCATTCTATTCCTGCTTTCTGGAGGATTTTTATCATAAATGGAAGTTGAATTTTGTCAAAGGCTTTCTCTGCATCTATTGACATAATCATATGGTTTGTATTTTTCAATTTGTTAATGTGGTGTATTGTGTTGATTGATTTGTGGATATTGAAGAATCCTTGCATCCCTGGGATAAAGTCCACTTGGTCATGATGTATGATTTTTTTAAATATGTTGTTGGATTCTGTTTGCTAGAATTTTGTTGAGGATTTTTGCATCTATGTTCATCAGTGATATTGGCCTGTAGTTTTCTTTTTTTGTGGCATCTTTGTCAGGTTTTGGTATTAGGGTGATGGCCTCATAGAATGAGTTTGGAAGTTTACCTTCCTCTGCAATTTTCTGGAAGAGTTTGAGTAGGATAGGTGTTAGCTCTTCTCTAAATTTTTGGTAGAATTCACCTGTGAAGCCATCTGGACCTGGGCTTTTGTTTGCTGAAAGATTTCTGATTACACTTTCAGTTTCCGTGCTTGTGATGGGTCTGTTAAGGTTTTCCATTTCTTCCTGGTTCAGTTTTGGAAAGAGTACTTTTCTATGAATTTGTCCATTTCTTCCAAGTTGTCCTTTTTATTGGCATAGAGTTGCTGATAGTAGTCTCTTATATCCTTTGTATTTCTATGTTGTCTGTTGTGATCTCTCCATTTTCACTTCTAATTTTGTTGATGAGTCTGGCTAATGGTTTGTCAATTTTGTTTATCTTATCAAAGAACCAGCTTTTGGCTTTGTTAATTTTTGCTATGGTCTCTTTTGTTTCTTTTGCATTTGTTTCTGCCCTAATTTTTAAGATTTCTTTCCTTCTACTAAACTTGGGGTTCTTTATTTCTTCCTTTTCAAGTTGCTTTAGGTGTAGAGATAGGTTATTTATTTGACTTTTTTCTTGTTTCTTGAGGTAAGCCTGTATTGCTATGAACCTTCCCCTTATCACTGCTTTTACAGTATCCCATAGTTTTTGGATTGTTGTGTTTTCATTTTCATTCTTTTCTATGCATATTTGTATTTCTTTTTTTATTTCTTCTGTGATTTGTTGGTTATTCAGCAGTGTGTTGGTCAGCCTCTATATGTTGGAATTTTTAATAGTTTTTCTTCTGTAATTGACATCTAATCTTATTGCATTGTGGTCAGAAAAGATTCTTGGAATGATTTCATTTTTTTTTTTAATTTACCAAGGCTAGATTTATGGCCCAGGATGTGATCTATCCTGGAGAATGTTCCATGTGCACTTGAGAAAAAGTTGAAGTTCATTGTTTTGATGTGAAATGTCCTATAGATATCAATTAGGTCTAACCAATCCATTGTATCATTTAAAGTTTGTGTTTCCTTGCTAATTTTCTGTTTAATTGATCTATCCAGAGGTGTGAGTGGGGTATTACAGTCTCCTACTATTATTGTATTACTGTTAACTTCCCCTTTCACACTTGTTAGCATTTGCCTTACATATTGCAGTGCTCCTATATTGGGTGCATATATATTAATAATTGTTATATCTTCTTCTTGGATTGATCCTTTGATCATTATGTAGTGTCCTTCTTTGTCTCTTTTTACAGCTCTTATTTCAAAGTCTATTTTATCTGATATGAGTATTGCTACTCCTGTTTTCTTTTGGTCTCCATTTGCATGAAATATCTTTTTCTAGCCCTTCACTTTCAATCTGTATGTGTCCCTTGGTTTGAGGTGGGTCTCTTGTAGACAGCATATATAAGGGTCTCATTTTTGTGTCCATTCAGTGAATCTTTGTCTTTTGGTTGGGGCATTCAACCCATTTACATTTAAGGTAATTATTGATAAGTATGATCTTGTTGCCATTTGCTTTGTTGTCTTGGGTTCGAGTTAATACACCTTTTCTGTGTTTCCTATTTAGAGAAGATCATTTAGCATTTGCTGAAGAGCTGGTTTGGTGGTGCTGAATTCCCCTCAGTTTTTGCTTGTCTGTAAAGCTTTTGATTTCTCCTTCATATTTGAATGAGATCCTTGCTGGGTACAGTAATCTGGGTTTTAGTTTTTTCTCTTTCACCACTTTAAGTATGTCCTGCCATTCCCTTCTGGCCTGAAGAGTTTCTATTGAAAGATCAGCTGTTATCCTTATGAGAATCCCCTTGTATGTTATTTGTTCTTTTTCCCTTGCTGCTTTTAATATTTGTATTTGAGCTTCATTAATTTGATTAATATGTTTCTTGGGGTGTTTCACCTTGGGTTTACCCTGTTTGGGACTCCCTGGGTTTCTTGGACTTGGGTGGCTATTTCCTTCCCCATTTTAGGGAAGTTTTCAACTAGTATCTCCTCAAGTATTTTCTCATGGCCTTTCTTTTTGTTTTCTTCTTCTGGGACTAATATGATTCGAATGTTGGGGCCTTTGACATTGTCCCAGAGGTCTCTGAGGTTGTCCTCATTTCTTTTCATTCTTTTTTCTTTTTTCCTCTCTGCTTCATTTATTTCCACCATTCTTTCTTCCACCTCACTTATCCTATCTTTTGCCTCAGTTATTCTACTGTTGGTTCCCTCCAGAGTGTTTTTGATCTCATTATTAATGAATAATGTTATTGCATTATTCATTATCTCTTTTTTATTTCTTCTAGGTCTTTGTTAAACATTTCTTGCATCTTCTCAATCCTTGTCTCCAGACTATTTATCTGTAACTCCATTTTGTTTTCAAGATTTTGGATCATTTTTACTATCATTATTCTGAATTCTTTTTCAGGTAGACTCCCTATCTTGTCCTCTTTTGTTTGGTTTGGTGGGCATTTATCATGTTGTTTTACCTGCTGAATATTTATCTGCCCTTTCATCTTGTTTAGATTGCTGTGTTTGGGGTGGCCTTTCTGTAGGCTGGAAGTTTGTGGTTCCTTTTTCTTGTGGAAGTTCGTCCCTGTGGGTGGGGTTAGATGAGTGGCTTGTCAAGGTTTCCTGGTTAGGGCAGTTTGTGTCAGTGTTCTGGTGGGTGGTTCTGGATCTCTTCTCTCTGGAGTGCAATGAAGTGTCCAGTAGTGAGTTCTGAGGTGTCTATGAGTTTGGTATGACTTTTGGCCATCTGTATTTTAATGCTTAGGGTTATGTTCCTGCATTGTTCAAGAATTAGTTCGATATGTCTTGCTCTGAAACTTGTTGGCTCGTGGGTGGAGCTTGGTTTCAGTGTACGTATGGAGGCTTTTGGATGAGTTCTTGTTGATTAATGTTCCCTGGAGTCAGGAGTTTTCTGGTGTTCTCAAGTTTTGGATTTAAGCCTCCTGCCTCTGGCTTTCAGTCTTATTCTTACAGTGGCCTCAAAACTTCTCCATCCATGCTGCACCAATGATAAAACATCTTTTGAAGACAATGAGCTGCCTTTCTGGGTGCCTGGTGTCCTCCACCAGCATTCAGAAGTTGTTTTGTGGAATTTGCAAAGCGTTCAAATGATCTTTCAATGAATTTGGGTGAGAAAGTGGTCTCCCTGTCCTATTTATCTGCCATCTTAGGACAGCCTCCCCACCACTACCCCCCTGACTTCCCACCTTTATGATCTCCACACCAGTTTCCAATCCCATACTCTTAATTCATCCCTCCTCCCTACCCCCTCAACTTTTCCCCTTTGGTAGCCATAAGTTTGTTTCTATGTCTCTGAGTCTGATTCGGTTTTTGTTTTCACTATTTGATGGTGTGTTTTGATGAACAAAATATACTTTAACTTTTAATGTAAACTAATTTCTCAACCCTTTGCTTTATTATTTATTTCTTTCCCTACTGCAGAGTCATAAAGATACTCTTCTGTGTTGTCATCTAAGAGTTTTATACTCTGACTACATAGATCTTTAACCAATCTAGAATTTATTTCTCTGTTTGGTATAAATAGCAACCCAATTTCACTTTTTCTCTTATGTTTGCTCAACTGCCTAGTAGCACTTACCAATATTCTTTTGGGGTTTTGAGGGAAACTGTAGTGCAATTTTAGATCAATTTATAAAATCTTGCACATCTTATACTAGCTTTTTTTAAAGTTCATTTTTCATTGAAGTATAGTTGAATTATAGTGTTATATTTATTACTACTGTACATCAAAGTGACTCAGTTATACATATGTATGTGTGTGTGTGTGTATATACACATTCTTTTTCATATTCTTTTGCATTATCATTTATCACAGGATACTGAGCATAGTTTCCTGTGCTATACAGTAGGACTTTGCTGTTTACCCATTCTGTATATACCAGTTTGCATCTGCTAATTCTAAACTCCCAGTCCAATCCTTTCCTGGCCTATACTAGTTTTTATTATTGGAAAACATTTTTTATGTTTTTATGATATGGTTTTTTTTTTTTTTTTTACTTATTGGCTAGAAATATTATATGGTTTTTAAGTAAAGTATTTTGGAATGGTTTTCAATTTATAGGAAAGTGACAAAAGTAATACAGTATAGAATTGTCTTGTACTTTACCTATTTCCCATGATGTTAAAATATTTTTGCTGTTATATTTTTGTCAAAACTAAGAAACCAGTGTGATGGACATGAGTTTGAGTAGGCTCTGGGAGTTGGTGATGGACAGGGAAGCCTGGTGTGCTGCAGTCCATGGGGTCTCAAAGAGTTGGACACGACTGAGCAACTGAACTGAACTGAACTGAAGAAACCAACATTGATACATCACTAGTAACCAAGCTCCAGACTTTATTTCGGTTTCACCAGCTTTTACATGAATTTCCTTTTGCTCCTTCAAGACCTAATCCAGCATAACACACTGCATTTGTCTTTAATTTCTTCCACTCTGTGACTATATCTACATCTTTCCTTCTTTTTTTTTTAAATTTTATTTTATTTTTAAACTTTACAATATTGTATTAGTTTTGCCAAACATCAAAATGAATCCGCCACAGGAATACCCGTGCTCCCCATCCTGAACCCTCCTCCCTCCTCCCTCCCCATACCCTCCCTCTGGGTCGTCCCAGTGCACCAGCCCCAAGCATCCAGTATCGTGCATTGAACCTGGACTGGCGACTCGTTTCATACATGATATTATACATGTTTCAATGCCTTTCTCCCAAATCTCCCCACCCTCTCCCTCTGAATAGCACTGTCGTGTATTTTGTACAGTGTTCCTTAATTTGGATTTATCTGATATTTTTCTCATTATTATACTAGAGTTATGGATTTTGGGGGGAAGAATACCACTGAAGTCAAATTTGATATGATTTTTAAAATATTTTATTGATGTATAATTACCTGCAATAGAATGCAAGACCTTAGGTGTTCCACTATTGTATATGCATTTAAACAACACTAAAAACAAGGTACGGAATATTTTTATCACCTGAAAAAGTTAGCATATGTCCCATTCCAGTCAGTTCTTCTAACCATTCCATGCAAGCACTTTCTCATTTTTATCAGCAAAGTTTAGTTTTAATCTGTGTCTGGATTTCATGCAAATGGAATTGTATAATATATACCTTTTACATATGGCTTTCACTTAATACAATTTTTTAGGATTCATCTATGTTAATTTATATGTTAAAACTTTGTTCTTTCTATTGGTAAGTAGTGTTCTATCGTACTTTGGCCACCTGATGCAAAGAGCTGATTCATTGAAAAAGACTCTTAGGCTGGACAAGATTGAAGGCAAAAGGAGAAAGGTGCAGCAGATGAAGGTTAGATAGCATCACTGACTCAGTGGACGTGAATTTGAGCAAACTATGGGAGACAGTGAAGGACAGGGGAGCCTGGTGTGCTGCAGTCAATCCATGGGGTCACAAAGAGTTGGACACAACTTACCGACTGAACAACAATTCCATTGTATGGTTATATAATAACATGTTTATGTATTCTTAGTGAGGGACATTTGAGTTTTTTCAGTTTTTGACTAGTATGAGTAAGGCTGCTGTAAATATTTGTGTACTTTTAGTAAAAACTTTTGGTATTTTTCTTGGAAAAATACCTGGCATGGATATCAGTGTGGCTTGAGTAGTCATATATATATCCTTATAAGAAACTGCCAACAGCTTCCAAAGTGGTTATAACTTATTTCACTCCCATCAACAATAAGCAGATGTTCCAGTTTCTCCACATCCTTGTGAACATTTAGTGTTACTAGTGTTTTATTTTTAATTTTGCTATTTTAGCAGGTGTGGAATGGCATTTCCATATGCTATTAATCTATATTTTTCTGATAAGCAAAGATGTTGAGCACCTTTTCATGTGTTCATTAGCCAGTTGCATATTTTTTGTGTGTGACTTGCCAATTTAAGTTTTTGGTCATTTTTAAAGATTGATTTTGTTTGTTTGTTTTTTAAATAATGACTTCTAGGAGTTCTTAATACAATTTGGAATTAGTCTGTTATAAGATATATATGTTGTGAATTTTTTTTTCCAGATTGTAGCTTATCTGTTCATTTTTAAAATGATATCAGTTGGTAGGCAGAAATTTTCAATGTTGATTGAGACTATGATTTTTTTCTTTTAAAAGACATTTGTATCTGTCTAATAAATATCTACCTTTCTAAGTTTGCAAAAATAGTCTATATTTGTCTTAGCTGTATAGTGTTGGTTTTATGTTTAGGTCTGTGAAGTACAGGTCAAGTTGCATATCCAATTGTTCCAGAAAATTTTGTTAAAAAGACGTTCTTTCCCCATTGAACTAATTAGCCACTTTGAATGAAAATCAATCTACTGTATATGTATTGGTTTATTTGTTGAATTCTATATTCTTTTTACAGAGCTATTTGTTCTTAAACAATATTCTTCTGTCTTGATTACTGTAGTGTTATGTCATGGAATCAAGTGTAGTAAATCCTCCAACTCTGTTTTTCTTTGTTCAAGAATATTTTGACTACTCTAGGTGTGTTGTTTTTCCATAAAATTTAGAAAGCAGCTTATTTAGTTCTTTAAAAAGTCCTGCTTGAATTTTTATTGGACTGGCATTGAATCTATAAGTCAACTTAGGAAGAATGTATAGATGGGAAAACAGTGGAAACAGTGTCAGACTTTATTTGGGGGGCTCCAAAATCACTGCAGATGGTGACTGCAGCCATGAAATTAAAAGACGCTTACTCCTTGGAAGGAAAGTTATAACCAACCTAGATAGCATATTCAAAAGCAGAGACATTACTTTGCCAACAAAGGTCCATCTAGTTAAGGCTATGGTTTTTCCTGTGGTCATGTATGGATGTGAGAGTGTGGACTCTCACATCCATACATTGGACTGTGAAGAAGACTGAGCACCAAAGAATTGATGCTTTTGAACTGTGGTGTTGGAGAAGACTCTGAGAGTCCCTTGGACTGCAAGGAGATTGGAAGGAATGATGCTAAAGCTGAAACTCCAGTACTTTGGCCACCTCATGTGAAGAGTTGACTCATTGGAAGAAACTCTGATGCTGGGAGGGATTGGGGGCAGGAGGAGAAGGGGACAACAGAGGATGAGATGGCTGGATGGCATCACTGACTCGATGGACGTGGGTCTGAGTGAACTCTGGGAGTTGGTGATGGACAGGGAGGCCTGGCGTGCTGCGATTCATGGGGTCGCAAAGAGTCGGACACGACTGAGCAACTGAACTGAACTGAATATTATTGATTCTTCTAATCTATGAGGATATTATTCTTGTTGACTTCTTTAAAGTTATTAATTTGATTTATTGAGCTAATATTTTATTTTAGTTCATTGTTTTCAGTATAGAAGTCCTTCACATTTGTTTTAGAGTTATTTGTAAGTATCAGATGAGGTCAGTTGCTCAGTCGTGTCCGACGCTTTGAGACCCCATGAATCGCAGCACGCCAGGCCTCCCTGTCCATCACCAACTCCCGGAGTTCACTCAGACTCACGTCCATCGAGTCAGTGATGCCATCCAGCCATCTCATCCTCTGTCGTCCCTTTCTCCTCTTGCCCCCAATCCCTCCCAGCATCAGAGTCTTTTCCAATGAGTCAACTCTTCACATGAGGTGGCCAAAGTACTGCAGTTTCAGCTTTAGCATCATTCCTTCCAAAGAAATCCCAGCGCTGATCTCCTTCAGAATGGACTGGTTGGACTCCCTGCAGTCCAAGGGACTCTCAAGAGTCTTCTCCAACACCACAGTTCAAAAGCATCAATTCTTTGGCGCTCAGCCTTCTTCACAGTCCAACTCTCACATCCATACATGACCACAGGAAAAACCATAGCCTTAACTAGACGGACCTTTGTTGGCAAAGTAATGTCTCTGCTTTTGAATATGCTATCTAGGTTGGTCATAACTTTCCTTCCAAGGAGTAAGCGTCTTTTAATATCATGGCTGCAGTCACCATCTGTAGTGATTTTGGAGCCCAGAAAAACAAAGTCTGACACTGTTTCCACTGTTTCCCCATCTATTTCCCATGAAGTGATAGGACCGGATGCCATGATCTTCGTTTTCTGAATGTTGAGCTTTAAGCCAACTTTTTCACTCTCCACTTTCACTTTCATTAAGAGGCTTTTTAGTTCCTCTTCACTTTCTGCCATAAGGGTGGTGTCACCTGCATATCTGAGGTTATTGAGATTTCTCCCGGCAATCTTGATTCCAGCTTGTGTTTCTTCCAGTCGTGTTTCTCATGATGTACTCTGCATATAAGTTAAATAAACAGGGTGACAATATACAGCCTTGACGAACTCCTTTTCTGTAAGTATAGGTATTTTTAATACAATTTTATTTATTTTTGGCTGCACTGGGTCTTCATTACTGTGTGGGCTTTTCTCTAGGTGTGGCAAGAGGGATTGCTGTTCATTGTGGTGCATGGGCTTTTCATTGCACTGGCTTCTCTTCTTGTGGAGCACAGGCCCTAGGACACGTGGGCTTCAGTAGTTGAGGCACATAAGCTTAGTAATTGTGGTTCCCAGGCTGTAGAGCACAGGCTCAGTAGTTGTGGTGCACAGGGTTAGTTGCTCTGCAGCATATGAGATCTTCCCAGATGAGGGATCAAACCCATCTCTCCTGCTTTGGCAGGTGGATTCTTTACCACTGAGTCTCCAGAGAAGCCCTATTTATAGATATTTTTATGCTATGGTAAGTAGCATTGATTTAAATTTTTTATTTCCCTATTTTTGTTGTTAGCAAATATAAATACAATTGATTTGTTTTATCTTATTCTGAATTGAAAATCAAAAGTTACAAAAAAATTAGAAAGATGCCCTATATACCCATCACCCACTTGCCCAATGACAACACCTTACATAAGTATACTTCATGAAAAGTATACTTTTAAGTATGCATTATCAAAACCAGGAAATTTAGATTGCAGACCTAACTCAAAGTTTACCAATTTTTGCATGTACTTACTCTTTGTTGCTTTTGCATATATTTCTATGACATTTTATCATATATATAGATTTGTATAACCACCATGACAGTCAACATACAGAACTGTTACATTGCCATGAAGAAACTCCTTCATACTAGCCTTTATTGTCACATCCTCCCTCTTTTTCCTTAACCTCTGATTCTGTCCTCCATCTCTCTAATTGCCTCATTTCTAGAATTTTATATAAATGGAATCCAATAGCTTTATGGCTTTTTGAGCTTGGGTTTTCATCACATAGCATAATGCCCTTAAGATCCCTCCATAGCATTGCATCTATCAATATTTTTTCTTTTTTAATTGCTGAGTAGTATAACATTGTGTGGGTATACCACAGTTTGCTTAACCATTTAACCACTGGGGAGTATTTGATTTGTTTCTAGTTATGAACTATTACAAGATAAGCATGCCATGATTGTTTGTGTACAGGCTTTTCTGAAAACATTAGTTTCAGTTCCTCTAGAATAAATTCCCAGGAATGCAGTTGCTGGATCATGCAGTAAGTGTGTGCTTTTTTTTTTTTTTTTTTTTTTTGGCTGTGCTGGGTCTTTGTTGCTTTGCATGGGCTTTGTCTAGTTGCAGTGAGCTGAGGGTATTCTCTAGTTGCTGTGCATGGGCTTCTCACTGCAGTGGCTTCTCTTTGTAGCAGAGCACAGGATGTAGGGCGGGCAGGCTCAGTAGTTGTGGTGCATAGACTTAGTTGCCCTGTGGCATGTGGAATCTTCCCAGACCAGGGATCAAATCAAGTCCCCTGCATTGGCAGGCAGCTTCTCCACCTTTAGACCACCAAGGAAGTCCCAATATGTTTACTTTTAAAAGAAATTCCCAGACTGACTTGCAGATGGTAACATATTATATACCCACCAATAATGTGTAAGAGAATCATGTTTCCACATCCTCATTATCATTTGATACTTAGCAGCATTTTAAATGTTAGCCATTTAAATTTTTTTGTGTGTATGCCATTTCCTCAGTCATGTTCAACTCTTTGCAGCCCCATAGAGTATATCCTGCTGGGTTCCTCTGTCCATGGAATTTTCCAGTTAAGAACGCTGGAGTGGGTTGCCATTTCCTCCTCCAGGACATCTTCTTGACCCAGAGATCAAACCCATGTCTCCTGTGTATCCTGCATTACAGATGGATTCTTTACTCACTGAGCCATCAGGGGAAGCCCATTTAAATATGTTTAGTGATTTTCATTTTTATTTCTTTAATGGGCAGTGATGTTGAACAGCTTTTCATATTTTTACTTGCCATCATGTATCTTCTTGGTGAAGTGTCTCTTCAGCTTTCTTGTGCATTTTCTAATTGGATTATCTTTCTGATTAATTTAGAGTGTGTATTCTGTATACAAGTCTCTTTTGTCAGATATGTGATTTACAAATATTTTCCCCCAGTTGATGATTGTGCTTTCATCTTGTCAACAGAGAAGTTTGCAAAGCATAAGATTTTATTTATCTATTTTCCCTTTTTGCTTTGTTTTTATTGAAGGATGGTTGATTTACAGTGCTGTTTCAATTACTGCTATACAGAAAGGTAATTTAGTTATATATATTTGTGTGTGTGTGTGTGCTCAGTCTCTCTGTACTCTCTGACTCTTTGAGACCGTATGAACTGCATCCTGCCAAGCTTCTCTGTCCATGGAATTTTTCAGGCCAGAATACCAGAGTGGGTTACCATTTCCTACTCCAGGGGATCTTCCTAATCCGGGGATTGAACCCACATCTCTTTCATCTCCTGCATTGGCAGGTGGATTCTTTACTACTGCACCACCTAGGAAATCATAGCAAAATGATTTACTTATGCATATATACACATTCTTTTTAATATATTTTTTCCATTGTGGTTTATCATAGTATATTGAATATAGTTCTCTGTGCTATACAAGAAGACCTTGTTTATCTCTTCTATGTATGAAAGCTTACCTCTGCTAACCCCAACCTCCCATACCATCCCTCCCTCATAATTCCTCCCCTTTGGCAACCACTAGTGTGTTCCGTATGTCTGTGGTTATGTTTTTGTTTCATAGGTTCACTTGTGTCATATTTTAGATTCCACATAGAAATGTTATCTTATAGTATTTGTCTTTCTCTTTCTGACTTGCTTCACTCAGTATGATAATCTCTAGTTGCATCCATGTTGCTGCAGATGGTATTATTTCATTATTTTTATGACTGAGTAGTATTCCATTGTATGTATGTACCATGGCATCTTTATCCATTCATCTGTCATTGGACATTTAAGTTGTTTTCATATTTTGACTGTTGTGAATAGTGCTGCTATGAACACAGGGGTGTATATACTTTTTTGAACCATAGTTTTGTCTGAATATATGCCCAGGAGTGTGATTGCTGGATCATATGGTAATTCTCTTTTAGTTTTTTGAGAAACTTTCATACTGCTTTCTACAGTAGTTGTACCAACTCACATCCCCACCAACAGTGTAGTGGAGGGTTACCTTTTCTCTATATCCTCTCCAGCATGTTATTGTAGACTTTTTAATGATGGCCTTTCTGATTGGCGTGAGATGGTACCTCACTGTAGTTGATTTGCATTTCTCTAATATTAGCAATGTTGAGCATCTTTTCATGTGCCTACTAGCCACCTTTATTTTTCTTTGGTGAAATGTCTGTTTAGGCCTTCTACTCATTTTTAAATTGGGTTGTTTGCCTTTTTGTTGTTGAGTTATACATTTTTCATTTTTGGATCATGCCTTTAGTGTCATAACCAAGAACTCTTAGCCTAACCCTAGGTCACAAGAATTTGCTTCTAAATTTTCTTCTAAAAGTTTCTTAGCTTTAGGCTGTTTTGTTTTATATTTAACAGCTTTACTGGTATAGTTCACATAATGTATAATTTGCCTTTTTAAAGTGTATACTTCAGAAATTTTTAGATATTCACAGAGTTGTAGAACAGCCTTCACAATCAATTTAAAATACTTTTATCACCTCTAAAAGAAACCCCATACCCTTAGCAATCACTGACCCTCCATTTTCCTCCAATCCTCCTAGGCCTAGACAAATACTAGTCTACTTTCTATATTTATAGATTTGTCTGTTCTGGAATTTCTTATAAATATGCAATATATGGTCTCTTGTATCGACCTTTTCATTTGGCATAATGTTTTCAAAGTCCATCCTTGTTATTACATATATCAGTATTTTATTCTTTTTCATGGCTGAATAATATTCCATTGTATGACTATATCATATTTTGTTTATCCATTTATCAGTTGAAAGATGTTTGAGTTGTTTATACTAGATTGGTGAAAAAGTAGTTGTAGTTTCAGATGTGAATTTTAAATCATTATAACTAGGCTCAAACAGCTCTTTATTAATCAAAATAAGAACCATTAAAATCAACACATTTTTGCCAATGAGAGATAAGTTTGTTTATTCCTGTCTTGCAAAAATCCATGCTTTGGGATTCAACAAACTTGAAAAGTATTTTCTGCCTCCTGCTGGTTGTGGAAGCATTTTTCCCTGCAAAAAGTCATCAAGATGCTTGAAGAAGTGGTAATCAGTTAGCAAGAGATCAGGTGAATGTGGCGGATGAGGCAAACCTTTGTAGCCCAATTCATTCTAATTTTTTTGGTGGGGGGGGGGGGCGGTTTGCTGACAGAGAAATCTTTATTAAATCTTTAAAAATGATATTATTCAAGACACACAAAAGGGAAATGAGTGATGAGAAAAGAAAGTACTATTACAAAAGTAGTCCCAGGATATTAGGTTTATCACAAAATTCTTTCCATGAGTTAGTTAATCTTTTCCATTTTTGTTTCAAGGAGGATATTTGACCCCTTGGAATTAAGAGTCTTCTCCTACTTTAACCAAATTACTAGAGCCAATGAATATTCAAGTGAAATCTTATCCAAATTCAGGGCTCCCCTAACCACAGAGGACCCTCTGCCTGAGTATTGTTCCTGAAACTCACACAGAAGCACAGAATGGAGGCCAAGGTTTTTGCATGAGATGCAGTAAGTTTTCCAAGGAGATGGTTGATCCCAGAAAACACACAGCTACTTTTGAAGCATTGGTTATATGATATGCAGATGGATGTTATTGTGGAGAAGAATTGGTTCCTTTTTTGGTGACCAGTGCTGACTGTAGTTAGTTAGTTAGTTCAGTCACTCAGGCATATACGACTCTTTGCGAGCCCATGGGCTGCAGCACACCAGGCCTCCCTGTCTATCACCAACTCCCGGAGTTTACTCAAACTCATTGTCCATTGAGTTGGTGATACCATCCAGCCATCTCATCCTCTGTCGAACCCTTCTCCTCCTACCCTCAATCTTTCCGAGCATCAGGGTCTTTTCAAATGAGTCCGTTCTTCACATCAGGTACCCAAAGTATTGGAGTTTCAGCTTCATCATCAGTCCTTCCAATGAATATTCAGGACTGATTTCCTTCAGAATGGACTGGTTGGATCTCCTTGCAGTCCAAGGGACTCTCAAGAGTCTTCTCCAACACCATAGTTCAAAAGCATCAATTCTTCGGCACTCAGCTTTCTTAATCATCCAACTCTCACATCCATACATGACTACTAGAAAAACCATAGCTTTGACTAGACAGACCTTTGTTGGCAAAGTAATGTCTCTGCTTTTTAATATGCTGTCTAGGTTGGTCATAACTTTTCTTCCAAGGAGCAAGCGTCTTTTAACTTCATGACTACAGTCACCATCTGTAGTGATTTTGGAGCCAAAAAAAACCTAAAGTCTCTCGCTATTCCCATTATTTTCCCCATCTATTTGCCATGAAGTGATGGGACCAGATGCCATGATCTTAGTTTTCTGGATGTTGAGTTTTAAGCCAACCTTTTCACTCGCCTCTTTCACTTTCATCAAGAGGCTCTTTAGTTCTTCTTCACTTTCTGCCATAAAGGTGGTGTCATCTGCATATCTGGGGTTATTGATATTTCTCCTGGCAATCTTGATTCCAGCTTGTGCTTCATCCAGCCCAGCATTTCTCATGATGTACTCTGCATATAAGCTAAATAAGCAGGGTGATAATATGCAGCCTTGACATACTCCTTTTCCTATTTGGAACCAGTATGTTGTCCCACATCCAGTTCTAATTGTTGCTTCCTGACCTGCGTACAGATTTATCAAGAGGCAGGTCAGGTGGTCTGGTTTTCCCATCTCTTTAAGAATTTTCCACCATTTGTTGTGATCCACAATCAAAGGTTTTGGCATAGTCAATAAAGCAGAAATAGATGTTTTTCTGGAACTCTCTTGCTTTTTTGATGATCCAGCAGATGTTGGCAATTTGATCTCTGGTTGCTCTGCCTTTTCTAAAACCAACTTGAACATCTGGAAGTTCATGATTCACATACTATTGAAGCCTGGCTTGGAGAATTTTGAGCATTAGTTTGCTAGCATGTGAGATGAGTGCAATTGTGTGGTAGTTTGAATGATCTTTGGCATTGCCTTTCTGTGGGATTGGCATGAAAGCTGACCTTTTCCAGTCCTGTGGCCACTGCTGAGTTTTCCAAATTTGCTGACATATTGAGTGCAACACTTTCACAGCATCATTTTTTAGGATTTGAAATAGCTCAACTGGAATTCTGTCACCTCCACTAGCTTTGTTCATAGTGATGCTTCCTAATGCCCACTTGACTTCACATTTCAGGATGTCTGGCTCTAGGTGAGTGATCACACCATTGTAATTATCTGGGTCATGAAGATCTTTTTTATATAGCTCTTCTGCGTATTCTTGCCACGTCTTCTTAATATCTTCTGCTTCTGTTAGGTCCATACCATTTCTGTCCTTTATTGAGCCCATCTTTGCATGAAATGTTCCCTTGGTATCTCTAATTTTCTTGAGGAGACCTCTAGTCTGTCCCAATCTATTGTTTTTCTCTATTTCTTTGCACTGATCACTGAGGAAGGCTTTCTTATCTCTCCTTGCTGTTCTTTGGAACTCTGCATTCAAATGGGTATATCTTTCCTTTTCTCCTTTGCTTTTTGCTTCTCTTCTTTTCATAGCTATTTGTAATGCCTCCTCAGACAGCCATTTTTGCTTAGATAAAGAAGATAATTGCAACTTCCTTCAAAAGGTCCCATGCTTGCACTACTACATTCAGTGCCCCTAACCCTGCAGCAGGCCACCACCGGCTCACACCTCCACCAGAGACTCCTAGACACTCATGGGCAAGTCTGGGTCAGTCTCTTGTGGGGTCACTGCTCCTTTCTCCTGGGTCCTGGTATGCACAAGGTTCTGTTTGTTCCCTTCAAGAATCTATTTTCCCAGTCCTGTGTAAGTTCTGGCAGCTCTATGGTGGGGTTAATGCTGACCTCCTCCAAGAGGCTTATGCCATACCCAAGTCTGCTGGACCCAGAGTCCCTGCCTGTGTGGCAGTCTACTGCTGACCCGTACCTCCACAGGAGACACTCAAACACAGTTCTGTCTCAGTCTCTGGAGTCTCTGGATCCTGGTGGGCACAAGGTTTGTTTGAGCCCTCTGAGCATCTCTGGCAGGTATGGGTTTTGACTCTAAATGCAATTTTGCCCCTCCTACCATCTTGCTGGGGCTTCTCCTTTGCCTTGGACATGGGACATCTCCTCAAAGTTGCTCCACTTTTTTTGTTGTTGTTGTTGTTAACCAGTGCTGGCTGTAGGCTTTGCAGTTTTCAGTGCATCTAATTGATCTGTCTCTTGGACTGCAAGGAGATCAAACCAGTCAATCCTAAAGGAAATCAGCCCTGAATGTTCATTGGAAGGACTGATGCTAAAGCTGAAACTCCAATAATTTGGCCACCTGAAGACTAGAGATCTCCTAAGAAAATTATAGATATCAAGGGAACATTTCATGCAAAGACGGGCTCGATAAAGGACAGAAATGGTATGGACCTAACAGAAGCAGAAGATATTAAGAAAAGGTGGCAAGAATACACAGAAGAACTGTACAAAAAAGATCATGACCCAGATAATCACGATGGTGTGATCACTCACCTAGAGCCAGACATCCTGGAATGTGAAGTCAAGTGGGCTTTAGGAAGTATCACTATGGACAAAGCTAGTGGAAGTGATGGAATTCCAGTTGAGCTATTTCAAATCCTAAAAGATGATGCTGTGAAAGTGCTGCATTCAATATGCCAGCAAATTTGGAAAACTCAGCAGTGGCCACAGGACTGGAAAATGTCAGTTTTCATTCCAATCCCAAAGAAAGGCAGTGCCAAAGAATGCTCAAACTACCACACAATTGCACTCATCTCACACGCTAGTAAAGTAATGCTCAAAATTCTCCAAGCCAGGCTTAAGCAATATATAAACCGTGAACTTCCAGATGTTCAAGCTAGATTTAGAAAAGGCAGAGGAACCAGAGATCAAATTGCCAACATTTGCTGGATCATCAAAAAAGCAAGAGAGTTCCAGAAAAACATCTATTTCTGCTTTATTGTCAGTATAGATTCATGGATTTCTATTTTATTTAGCAGATTATAATCCATCACTATCATTAATTTGTTGCTCAAATTTTCCTAAACTTAACCAGTGAGCCACTTGTTCAAGATTATTCCTCTGTCTTTTTTATATATCCCCATCATTTTTTGAGTCTTTACTTAGTTCTGATCTATCATATCATTTTTGAAAGAATACTCATTTTACTAATATCTATATATCCTTATATATTTAAATATTTCCTTACTCTTAGAATTTTACATTGTAGACTTTAAAAATGCTAAACTGTGTTGTGATGAAAATTCTGGTAACTGGGTATTAATGTAAATCCAAAATTATTTACCTGGCATAATAATTTTCTAGAAGAGGATTTGTTAAATTGCCCTCTAGAAAAATTGTACCTATTAATATCAGTCAGTTCAGTCACTCAGTCGTGTCTGACTCTTTGCGACCCCATGGACAGCAGTGCACCAGCCTTCCCTGTGCATCACCAACTCCTGGAGCTTGCTCAAACTCTTGTCCATCGAGTCAGTGATGCCATCCAACCATCTCATCCTCTATGGTCCCCTTCTCCTCCTGCTTTCAATCTTTCCCAGCATCAGGGTCTTTTCCAATGAGTCAGTTCTTCGCATCAGGTGCCCAAAGTATTGGAGTTTCAGCTTCATCGTCAGTCCTTCCAATGAATATTCAGGACTGATTTCCTTTAGGATGGACTGGTTGGATCTCCTTGTGGTCCAAGGGACTCTCGAGAGTCTTCTCCAAAACCACAGTTCAAGACCATCAGTTCTTCAGTGCTCAGCTTTCTTTATCATCCAACTCTCGCATCCATACATGACTACTGGAAAAACCATAGCTTTGACTAGACAGAACTTTGTTGGAAAAGTAATGTCTCTGCTTTTGAATATACTGTCTAGGTTGGTCATAACTTTTCTTAAGGAGCAAACGTCTTTTAATTTCATAGCTGCAGTCACCATCAGCAGTGATTTAGGAGCCCCCCAAAATAAAGTCTGCCACTGTTTCCACCTATTCCCCATCTATTTACCATGAAGTGACGGGACCAGATGCCATAATCCTAGTTTTCTGAATGTTGAGCTTTAAGCCAACTTTTTCACTCTTTTCTTTCAGTTTCATCAAAAGGCTCTTTAGTTCTTCACTTTCTGCCATAAGGGTGATGTCATCTGCATATCTGAGCTTATTGATATCTCTCCTGGCAATCTTGATCCCAACTTGTGCTTCATCCAGCCTGGCATGTCTCATGATATACTCTGCATATAAGTTAAATAAGCAGGGTGACAGTATACAGCCCTGATGTACTTCTTTCCCTATTTGGGACCAGTCTGTTGTTCCATGTTCATTTCTAACTGTTGCTTCTTGACCTGCATACAGATTTCTCAAGAGACAGGTAAGGTGGTCTGGTATTCCCATCTCTTTAAGAGTTTTCCACAGTTTATTGTGATCCACACAGTCAAAGGCTTTTGCATAGTCAATAAGACAGAAGTAGATGTTTTTCTGGAACTCTCTTGCTTTTTTGATGATCCAACAGATGTTAGAAATTTGATCTCTGGTTCCTCTGCCTTTTCTAAATCTAGCTTGAACATCTGGAAGTTCACAGTTCACATACTGCTGAAGCCTGGCTTGGAGAATTTTGAACATTACTTTACTAGCGTGTGAGATGAGTACAATTGTGCAGTAGTTTAAACTTTCTTTAGCATTGTCTTTCTTTGGGATTGAAATGAAAACTGACCTTTTCGAGTCCTGTGGCCACTGCTGAGCTTTCCAAATTTGCTGACATATTGAGTGCAACACTTTCACAGCATCATCTTTTAGGATTTGAAATAGCTCAACTGGAATTCCATCACCTCCACTAGCTTTGTTCATATTGATGCTTCCTAATGCCCACTTGACTGCATTTCAGGATATCTGGCTCTAGGTGAGTGATCACACCATTGTGATTATCTGGGTCATGAAGATCTTTTTTCTACAGTTCTTTTATGTATTCTTGTCAGCTCTTCTTAATATCTTCTGCTTCTGTTAGGTCCGTACCATTTCTGTCCTTTATGGAGCCCATCTTTGCATGAAATTTTCCCTTGGTATCTCTAATTTTTTAAAAGATATCTCTAGTCTTTCCCATTCTATTGTTTCTTATCTCTCCATGCTATTCTTTGGAACTCTGCATTCAAATGTGTGTATTTTTCTTTTTCTCCTTTGCCTTTCACTTCTCTTCTTTTCTCAACTATTTGTAAGGCCCTCTCACACAACAAATTTGCCTTTTTGCATTTCTTTTTCTGGGGGATGATCTTGAGCCCTGCCTCCTGTACAGTGTCATGAACCTTCATCCATAGTTCTTCAGGCACTCTGTCTGTCAGATCTAATCCCTTGAGTCTATTTGTCACTTCCACTGTATAATTGTAAGGGATTTGATTTAAGTCATACCTGAATGGTCTAGTGGTTTATATATTTATATATATAGAAATATATAAGAATGCCCATTTTGTCATTCCCTAGTTTGGGTAGAATTTTAATACGTCTAGGACCTTACTCTATTGTTCCCATACCAAGAGTATCAGCATTACCTGGGAACCTGTTAGAAATCCAGAATCTCAGACCCCACCCCAGACCTGTTGAGTTAGAATCTATATTATAACAAGTTCCCCCAGGTAATACATAGGCACATGAAAGTCTGAAAAGCAGTTTCAAATATAATTTATATGTTGTTCAGTCATCAGTTGTATCCAACTCTTTGCAACCCCATGGACTGTAGACCACAAGGCTCCTCTCTCCATGGAAATCTCCAGACAAGAATACTGGAGTGGGTTGACATTTACTTCTCCAGGGGATCTTCTCCACCCAGGGATCAAGCCCTTGTATCCTGCATTAGCAGATTGATTCTTTACCACTGAGCCACCAGGGAAGCCCGTGTGTAGGCAGGAGCATAGAATAGCCCAGAACTTGATTCCAGAACTTCTTAGATTAAACTGCAGGCCCGTGTGGGAAAATTGACTTGATCCTAGATCCAGGCAAGGTAAGTCAGGAGCCTATACTGACATTTGTATTAATAAAAGGTAAAAATGATCAAAAAGTAAAGTAGACTCCAAAAAAAGTGCTTATGTGTTATCCCATCTATATGTATATTCCATGTGTGTGTGTGTGTATCTCCTAATCAAGCCTTTTTGGCAAACAGAACACTGAAGATCAGCACAGAGTACCAACACTGTTCCCCTGTAACACGAGACAGTCTTGTCTCTCTGTCTTCACCCACTGCATACCAAACACTCTGTGCATTAGCTCATCATTTATCTAGTAGTCTAAGGAAAAACTGAATCAGATCGCTTATGGAGTGGTTTACAATAGATACTCGTAATCCCTACTGCCCGATAATCTGTTTTAGTGGTCTGATATTATGTCTAAGAAACAGCATTTTTAATAAACACACTGGATGATTCTGATACCCTAAGTTTGAGAACTACTACACCACTACACTTTCCAGAACATATCTGAAATGTGTTGTTTTATCAGATGTTTTATTGGCTTCAAAATAATAGCATTTTTATAAAAGCTTTCAGCCAGAATTTACTTTTTTGTTGTTATTAGTTAATAGGATGAGTAAGTCTAGGAATTGTAATTACTTTTTTTTGTCATCACTAGTTCTAACCAAGCAACTCTAAGTTGGTGAGAATAGAGAGAAATAATCCTGTTGAACTCTATTTCACCCTTCATTCCCTATCCTGGAGACTGCCTTCTTGAGCCAATTCACATTCTTTTCGGATGATACCTCAACACATTTTCTTTCCTGTCAATATAGTTTGGTGAGATAAATTCATATCATGGAAAAAATATGATTTTATCAAAATTTTGTTATGATGTTAACATATATTATCACATAAGTATATATCAAGTAATTATTTAAAAACTATTTTTAAAATACAAATAATATTTTTTATGTAGGAGGAGCAAAGAAAAAAAGAAACAGCTTGTATAAAAGGTACTTTTTCTCAACAGTTTATTAGAATAAGTCATAATCAACTTTTAGCAATTCACATTTTAAAGAATCGAGAGGCTATCTTAAATATATACTAGATATCTAAATATTTTTAAAATCATGAAAACTCAAGGGAAATATCTATTTATTAGTATATGAATGAGCATTTTTTTAGAAAACAAAAATTGCAATGTCCTATCTTAAAATGTGAAATTTTAATTTTTTTTTGTCCCTTATTTATACCCAAAGGTATCAGAGTCAGTGCCATAGAGACATGATGGAGAGTCAAAAGCATGAGCATTTTGTAACCCTTTAGATATTGACTTAGTACCTCAAAGCCTTACTGTCCTACATAAGTTTAGAAATGCAGAATATAGAATGTAATAAGGTATTTAAAACAGCTTTAAAATTAATGTTACATATTCACATCAAAACTATGTAAAATATCATAAAAGATGTTGTTTTAAGATATTTTGTAAATGTGATATTTTCTAAAACTTAACATTTTTATCTGCAACTGTACAGCATAAATAATGTAATGGGAGAAGCATGGGACTTACAGTAACACAGATCTAGAACAAAGTCCGTTTTGTATCTGGTTTTGGTGACTCATTTCTCTAAGTCTCAGTCTCAGTAATATCTTTTGTGAAAAAGGTTGATAACTACCTTGAGTAGTAATTGAAAGATTGAAAGGATAAATGAGATCTGGAAGTATATCAAACTGCTGTGCAAATTCTAAGGCATTATATATGAATGTTAATTTAGTTGTTACTTTAATTGGTATAAAGCCAGTTTGATCCCATGGTGTACAAACATTTTGTAATTTAGCTGCTTTGACTCTATGAACTATAGGCTTCAAGGCTCCTCTGTCCATGGAATTCTCCAGGCAAGAATACTGAAGTGGATAGTCATTCCCTTCTCCAGGGGCTCTTCCCCACCCAGGGATCAAACCCGAGTCTCCCATATTGCAGGCGGATTCTTTACCATCTGAGCCACAGGGAAGCCCCAATTTATCTGCTTAAGGAGATATTTTAAAATTTATTATTTTTCTCTTACTTTTCTTTTTTTAATTGAAAGATAATTGCTTTACAGAATTTTGTTGTTTTCTGTCAAACCTCAACATGAATCAGCCATAGCTATACATATATCCCCTCCCTTTTGAACCTCCCTGCCATCTCCCTCCACATCCCACCCCTCTAGTTGATACAAAGCCTCTGTTTGAGTTTCCTGAGCCACAATTTATTTTTTAAATAAGATAATATTTAGCCCTAAATAGTTAAACTATCTGCCATCTCTGATTTTAAGGGACATTCCAGAACTGAGCTTTCTAGCCTGTTTAGAATCTTCTTCTGTTAAGACAGGTCAATTTTATTTAGAATAGATTTTTCTACTCTGGTCTATCATGAAAACATTGCTGATTCCCCATTAAATATTTAACATTGTGTAGATATTGATAGCAACTTAGAATTTTCACTGTTGCATTATTCTGTTCCTAAAAACCCTAAAAAGAGTTTGAATTTTAGAAAGTAACATTATCCTTATATTAAGATTTGTCTCATGAATATGCAATATTCATAGTAAATCTGTTTTGTTTTGTTTTGTTTTACAGCAAATAATGGTTATTCTAAAGATGATTTCTGCCTTGCAACAAAAAAAGTCATTTGTGACCCCTCAGAGTCTAGCTCGGCAACAAATCCCAGCAGTGTTACCTTAAGCTTATCAACATTACCATCTGATTTTTATTACAGCCAAAGTGTAGAAATAGCTGATGACTGGTATTCTGATGATTCTCAAATGAAAAAGAGCCCTTCGATGCCTTTTCTCGGGGAGCCTCTAATGGAAAAAGTATTTTCATACTTGACAACCATTCCATTAGAACAATGTACTGAAAATGTACTAAATATGACACTTCGTGATGATCAAAAAGATGATAACCTTAAGGAAATATTTACGCGAAGAAATACAGAGGTTGAAATACAAAACCTTCAACATAATACTGAATGACTTTTTTCTTTTGAAACTTTGTGTACCCTGAAATCATGTAAAGTTAAAACTGAATTACCAGCTTCTGAGTCTCTTAACATGTCCATGCTAACATTATTTCTTTTGTTCTTTACCTTAGAGTGGTCCTACTTCCCTTTCCAATTATTTGTAGAAACAAAATTACAGGAAGAAGTACAGTGATATCATAAACATTAAGTTTAACTCCTTGTATCTCATCAAAGGATATAATAGATAATACAAATGTATTTTAACACATAGGAGAATACTTTAAGAAATCCTCAGCACAGATACATTTTAAATAAAGCGTTTGCAGCGTTTCTTTATACCTCTGACATTTTCAGTTTTATTTCAGTGTGGGTAATACTGGGCAGAATACTTCCATCAGCTATTCTGATTTTTAAATACATAAATCACCTACCATTTACATCTTATTACACCATGATTTTCATAAGCAATATAACTTTGCTCCTCTAGGGGAGCCTGGAACACTGAAAAATACAGAAAATAATTTTCTTTGCCCTATCCTATGTCTGTTTCTCAGAATGACCCTCTGACCCTTACCCCACTATGATGAAGATATAAGCGGTTATGTTCATAAGTACCTGACTCAAGCTAGGATGAACCAGAATTTCTCTCTAGTCTGAGAAATCCTTGGTCAAATTTCAATTTTTGGCTCCAAGGAATTTTTGACACCTACCCCATAATTAATCATTTTTTCTTTCTCATAAATACTCTTCATGTAATTAGGCCCTGTTTTTCTTTCTCTTGAGAAAAACAATGAAATATATCATTACTTTTTGTGCTTAAAACACTCATACTGGGACTTGTGCATATCTTCCCAAGAGATAAATCATGTCTATTACAATAAATGAAAGGAAACTTGTCTCAAATATGGTAGTAGCATTATACAGGCCCATCAATTCTCTCTTAGAGAAGATATTTAAAAAGATTAGAACACCTCTCTCTTTTGAAGCATCTGGTCATATTTGTTGATTGGATTGTGAGAATATCTCTCTATATCTCTCTACATCCATTCCTAAATAAAATAAGCCATTTTAGTTAAAGGTTTGTAAAGAATGGTAAAAAAAATTTGGTCTCTATTTCTTGGTTTTCTACCAACTTCTATCTTATTGTCTATCCCAGAGAAGAAAGTCATCTCTAATTTTGATAAGATTCTAAAGCTTCCCTAGAAATTTGGGGTTAGAGACAACAGATTCTAGCCTTGTTTTGACTAATCTCTGGAATAGAGGAGACATAAATTGGAGAGCTATGGGTTGCTGTGTCCCACTCTGTGGTTTAGGCAGAAAAGGACAGCAAATCTGCAGTAAAAGAGCAGTGAAGTATTTGCAAAGTGAAGAACAGAGAGGAGAGATCAGAAGAATGTGATCCCTGGCTTTCTTAACAGTGCTCCATTCCCTTATTCCAGCCCTTCTTGAATCCTGCCCTTGGCTTAGTAAGGCACCCTCATATCTTAATTCTAAATTCCCCTTTTTGCTTAAGCTAGCAGATTTGATTTCTGTTACTAGCCACGATCACTGAGGCCTGTTTTTAACTGTTTTTTTTTTTTTTAGCTTTGGTGAAGTATCCTTATAATTCTTTAATAAATTACTCTTTTTGCATTTAGTAGAGTTTTGTTTCTGTTACTGTAACCAAAGCATCCTAACCAAATTCTTGTCATTACAAATGAGAAATAAAAAGAACTATACATTTAAAGCACTTTTCACACTGTAGTGATAGAAAAAACTGAGTATTTCTTCAGAACCTAATACATTTGCTTCTTTATTAAAGTGTTACTTTGTATCATAGGTATATACCTTGTTCTCTTTGAAAAGTCTAATGAGATAAAATTGACAAACCATTAGCCAGACTTATCAAGAAACAAAGGGAGAAAAATTAAATCAATAAAATTAGAAATGAAAATGGAGAGATCACAACAGACAACACAGAAATACAAAGGATCATAAGAGACTACCATCAGCAATTATATGCCAATAAAATGGACAATGTGGAAGAAATGGACAAATTCTTAGAAAAGTACAACTTTCCAAAACTGGACCAGGAAGAAATAGAAAATCTTAACAGACCCATCACAAGCACGGAAATTGAAACTGTAATCAGAAATCTTCCAGCAAACAAAAGCCCAGATCCAGACGGCTTCACAGCTGAATTCTACCAAAAATTTAGAGAAGAGCTAACACCTATCCTACTCAAACTCTTCCAGAAAATTGCAGAGGAAGGTAAACTTCCAAACTCATTCTACGAGGCCATCACCCTAATACCAAAACCTGACAAAGATGCCACAAAAAAAGAAAACTACAGGCCATATCACTGATGAACATAGATGCAAAAATCCTCAACAAAATTCTAGCAAACAGAATCCAACAACACATTACAAAGATCATACACCATCACCAAGTAGGCTTTATCCCAGGGATGCAAGGATTCTTCAATATCCGCAAATCAATCAATGTAATACACTACATTAACAAATTGAAAAATAAAAACCATATGATTATCTCAATAGATGCAGAGAAAGCCTTTGACAAACTTCCACATCCATTTATGATAAAAACTCTCCAGAAAGCAGGAATAGAAGGAACATACCTCAACATAATAAAAGCTATATCTGACAAACCCACAGCAAACATTATCCTCAATGGTGAAAAATTGAAAGCATTTCCCCTAAAGTCAGGAACAAGACAAGGGTGCCCACTCTCACCACTACTATTCAACATAGTTTTGGAAGTTTTGGCCACAGCAATCAGAGCAGAAAAAGAAATAAAAGGAATCCAAATTGGAAAAGAAGAAGTAAAACTCTCACTGTTTGCAGATGACATGATCCTCTACATAGAAAACCCTAAAGACTCCACCAGAAAATTACTAGAACTAATCAATGAATATAGTAAAGTTGCAGGACATAAAATCAACACACAGAAATCCCTTGCATTCCTATACACTAGTAATGAGAAAATAGAAAGAGAAATTAAGGAAACAATTCCATTCACCGTTGCAACGAAAAGAATAAAATACTTAGGAATATATCTACCTAAAGAAACTAAAGACCTATATATAGAAAACTATAAAACACTGGTGAAAGAAATCAGAGAGGACACTAATAGATGGAGAAATATACCATATTCATGGATTGGAAGAATCAATATAGTGAAAATGAGTATACTACCCAAAGCAATCTATAGATTCAGTGCAATCCCTATCAAGCTACCAATGGTATTCTTCACAGAGTTAGAACAAATAATTTCACAATTTGTATGGAAATACAAAAAACCTTGAATAGCCAAAGCAATCTCGAGAAAGAAGAATGGAACTGGAGGAATCAATCTGCCTGACTTCAGGCTCTATTACAAAGCCACAGTCATCAAGACAGTATGGTACTGGCACAAAGACAGAAATATAGACCAATGGAACAAAATAGAAAGCCCAGAGATAAATCCACGCACCTATGGACACCTTATCTTTGACAAAGGAGGCAAGAATATACAATGGATTAAAGACAATCTCTTTAACAAGTGGTGCTGGGAAAACTGGTCAACCACTTGTAAAAGAATGAAACTAGAACACTCTAACACCATACACAAAAATAAACTCAAAATGGATTAAAGATCTAAATGTAAGACCAGAAACTATAAAACTCCTAGAGGAGAACATAGGCAAAACACTCTCTGACATACATCACAGCAGGATCCTCTATGACCCACTTCCCAGAATATTGGAAATAAAGGCAAAAATAAGCAAATGGGACCTAATTAACCTTAAAAGCTTCTGCACAGCAAAGGAAACTATAAGCAAGGTGAAAAGACAGCCTTCAGAATGGGAGAAAATAATAGCAAATGAAGCAACTGACAAACAACTAATCTCAAAAATATACAAGCAACTCCTACAGCTCAATTCCAGAAAAATAAATGACCCAATCAAAAAATGGGCCAAAGAACTAAATAGACATTTCTCCAAAGAAGACATACTGATGGCTAACAAACACATGAAAAGATGCTCAACATCACTCATTATCAGAGAAATGCAAATCAAAACCACTATGAGGTACCATTTCACACCAGTCAGAATGGCTGCGATCCAAAAGTCTATAAGCAATAAATGCTGGAGAGGGTGTGGAGAAAAGGGAACCCTCTTACACTGTTGGTGGGAATGCAAACTAATACAGCCACTATGGAGAACAGTGTGGAGATTCCTTAAAAAACTGGAAATAGAACTTCTTTATGACCCAGCAATCCCACTGCTGGGCATACACACTGAGGAAACCAGAAGGGAAAGAGACACGTGTACCCCAATGTTCATCGCAGTACTGTTTATAATAGCCAGGACATGGAAGCAACCTAGATGTCCATCAGCAGATGAATGGATAAGAAAGCAGTGGTACATATACACAATGGAGTATTACTCAGCCATTAAAAAGAATACATTTGAATCAGTTCTAATGAGGTGGATGAAACTGGAGCCTGTTATACAGAGTGAAGTAAGCCAGAAAGAAAAACACCAATACAGTATACTAAAGTGTATATATGGAATTTAGAAAGATGGTAACAATAACTCTGTATATGAGACAGCAAAAGAGACACTGATGTATAGAGGAGAGGGAGAGGGAGAGGGTGGGATGATTTGGGAGAATGACATTGAAACATGTATAATATATATGAAACGAGTCGCCAGTCCAGGTTCGATGCACAATACTGGATACTTGGGGCTGGTACACTGGGATGACCCAGAGGGATGGTATGGGGAGGGAAGAGGGTGGAGGGTTCGGGATGGGGAACACGTGTATACCTGTGGCGGATTCATGCTGATATATGGCAAAACCAATACAATATTATAAAAGTTAAAAAATAAAGTAAAATATAAAATATAAAAAAAAAAGTTTAATGAGTAGTACATATGAAGTTACGGCATATCTTTTAAAGTGAAAGTGAAAGTTCCTCAGTCGTGTTGAACTCTTTGCAACCCTGTGGACTATACAGTCTATAGAATTCTCCAGGCCAGAATACTGGAGTGGGTAGCCATTCCCTTCTCCAGGGGGTCTTCCCAACCCAGGGATGGAACCCAGGTCTCCTACATTACAGGCAGATTCTTTACCATCTGAGCCACCAGGGAAGCCCACATATGTTTTAGGTCAGTGACAAAGGACAGTTTATTATTCATAGCAATAGCCAAAGTATCATCATTTTTGCCTCATTTCTTGAGCCCCAGTTCCCACAAGGCAGTGAAAAGAGGCCCAAATAATGAATGCACAGTGGATTGCATGACAGGAAAGAACACTGAGTTAATGGAAGCAAGTGTTTCATAATGAACAATAAGCATGCCTGCCCTTTGTACCATAGAAAGGCACAATATATTCTAAGAGTATTTTGCTCCATATACATTGGTGAAAAGAGTTTGGCGTTCTGTGTGTCTGCTCACAGGCATGCAGAAATACAAGAGATCTGTAATTAACACTGCCATAGGGTATTGATTACAGTTTATTTTTAAATCACAAATACCTGGAAACCAACACAGATTAGCTTAGGAAAAATATTTTTATTTGTAAATAGAATTCAACCAATGGTTAAGCAACTAAATACAGAAAGCACAAGCACATCTCTTCTTGGGTCTCAAGAACAGATGGAACAGGGTCAAAGTCCATCAAGACTATTTCTGTTTATACCAGTCAAGTTTTGATAAGGGGAAATTGAATCACTATCAAGTATGAGAAAGGGGATTTTTAAGAGCTATATCTTAAATAGTTGTAGAAGAAGCTGGGGAAGTGAAGGTTTAGGAGAGAAGTTGGAGGATCAGAGAAGTCACCAGCTACATAATCTGAGAAGCCACTTTGTCCATCTGCCACAGGGAACCTGGGGAAGGGAGAAGAAAGGTTTGTGAGAATGTCTAGAGGAAGATGTGCCTCTGCGTAGCAACTGCCTTGACAGTATTTTGTCAACCATCTGGTGGTGAAACTGGGGCCATTGTTTGTTAACAGGGTCAACAGTTAGGAAGAAAAGCTGTATGCTGGGGGAATGAACTGGAAACACAGCAGAGGAGAGTGAGGACAATTTGGAGCCCACTGTCCTCTCTGCTGATACCACATGTAAACATGATGGCCTTCACAGAATAATGGCTTCTGCTTAAAGTCTGCCTTCCAAATAGTGCACAGATCACTTTCTTGGCCAACTCTAACCCAGAAGCATACAGGGAAAAGTATACAGGGAAACATAATTCTAGTGTAAGGAGTTAACAGAGTATAAACTATCTCAGTCCACTCACCAATTTGGCATTCATTTACTAGAGTCCCAAAGTGTTGGACACAACTGAAGCAATTTCGCATGTATGCATACATGCACACACTTTAACAATATTTAAAACTTCTGCAAAAAGAAGTAGCAATTGTGTTTTCATGTTCCATGATGAGATGATGCAAGATAACCCCTATAAAAAACAATGCACCTAGCCTCTCCCCAGTGGAGGATACAGAGTCCCACTTGTCACTTTGTCCATTTTTGAGTGATATTTCTCTTTTAGCGAGACAGATCCACATTGAAATTCTGTAACCTAAATAATGAAATATAAGGTTAGTCACTATTCACATGTGTTCTTAGAGGAATAAGATAGAGGAAGAAAAGAAAAAGAACTGGAATATATTCATTTCAAGGTAGGAGTGAAATGCCTGTAACTACTGCCATCGTTTTTGTAATTTGTGACATGGTCATTGCTGAGACAAAATAAAATATTTGCCACTGTATTACCAGGAGTAGTAAAAGAGTCACTCTTTTTTACACCCTTTCTTTCTTGGACCTGAGAATCCTGGCCAAGAGATAGAGAGATCTCACTATATCTTGGTATGGAACACATCTGTCTGGGCCATGAAAAGTGTTGCCATTAAAACTGGGTCTTCAAAATGTCCCCTCCCCAACCCCCATACCATTCTATCAGATTCATGCTTTGGGTAAAAGGGAAAATGGTAAGAAAAGTTAATTCCATGAGCACAACCCTACTGAAACACCTCATTTGAAGTCAAGTAAAATTGTGTTCTGGTCAGAAGCAATCTTTTCAGATACCATAATGGTGAATCAGGTACCCTGAAGTCCAGGGATAATGGTAATGGAAGAAGCTCTGTGGTCTGGAAAGGCAAATCCATATCCAAAGTGAAATTCAAGGGAGAACACAGGTAATAATTTTCTCATGGTAGAAGTAGTCTGATGTCATCAACCTGTTACCAGATGGTGATACATGCTCCTCCCAGGAAATGGGGAACCAGTGTTAATCTCTGCTTTTTGCAAGTGGGGCTCTCAGAAGTGGCTGTAGTCACGTCAGCCTTAGTGACTGGAAGTCTATGTTCCTAAACCCAAGTAACTTTCATCCCTTTCAACATGGTCATTTTCTCCATGAGTCTACTGGGCAAGAACAAGGGTAGCTGTTGGAAGAGGCTGACTGACATCCATGGAACAGATCATCTTGTCCACTTGATTATTAGCATCTTCTGATATTGCCCTTTGGGGAGCATTTACAAGGGCCTCCAATTTATCTTCACATTTTGTGCCCATTCTGAGAAATTTACCTACAAGTATCTTCCTTGACTCCTTATTGGTGGTTTTCCAATTGTACTCCTTACAAGTTCCCAGCCATCCCCCCAGATCATTAGCCACTGCCAACAAGTCAGTGAAAATCTATACGTCTGAATGCATACTTCTTCCAGTCTATAAAAATAGGTCAGTGCTCAGAGTTATGCCTACTGAGACTGTCTTTCACTCCTGACCATCAGAGTCATACATGAGCAGGGTTATGGTACTCCAACTCTGAATTTTTAGCTGATGCTGGCACATCATGCAGAAGTATCTGTGAACCAGGGTCAGGTATTTCCCTCCTCAGTCAACTGGTGACCAGTAACTCCACTTGATCTCATAGATACAAGTTGAGAGAAGACCATGTAGCAGGAATCAGAGCCCCAAGAGTATTAATCATTTCCTCATACAATTTCTTTGTGCCTTCAGAATCTACTCAAATTCAGTTTTACATGTCTTAATGCCATTTTAGATCTATCTCAGATCTGTATGCCTAACTTTATCTATTAGTGAACCAGACAACATCCAGTTCATGGTGAGCAGTTCAGTTCACCAGTTCAAGGTAGCTTGGTGGCCATGGTCACATATTCTCTACTAGTCTAATGGCATTCCATGGACCATATAGTCCATGGGGTAGCAAAGAGTCAGACACAACTGAGCGACTTTCAAAAATGGAGAAGGAAATGGCAACCCACTCCAGTATTCTTGCCTGGAGAATCCCATGGACAGAGCAGCCTGATAGGCTACAGTCCATGGGGTTGCAAAGAGTCGGACACGACTGAGCGACTTCAGTCAGTTAGTCAGTCTAATGGCAAGCTAGGTGTTGTTTCCAAAAGGTGAATAATTATTGGCAGGTGATAACATAGCTTTGTTTGGAATCCTATAAACTCTGATTAATCTTATTTGCCTGCTGGAGTCTCCATACAGCTTCCTTATCTGATAGATGCTTCAAATAGTATAGATCTGCTGGGCCGTATGGCCCAAGGGGCAGAACGACTAACTTGGTAACGTGGACCTGTTACAGAGCCTTCTATTCTTTTGGGCAATAGTCAGAACTGAAACTCTGTCAAGTTAACTCAGTGAGTCAGAGTAGCACATCCAAATGAGGTTTGTGTTGCCTCCGGTATCCATTGTACCTCTTAGTGCTTGGAGAAGTCAGATGCAGCAACTATTTTTCCAACTTGAAGCATCTTGTTCATTTCCATCTGAACATGCTCCAGACCACTGGATGCTTAGAATTTACTGAGGCAACAAGCCCTTGTATTTTGTGGAATTTATTTCCACCTTCAGACATGCATATATCTTATCAAATTATCTAGAATAGTTACTAATTCTTATTCACCATGAACAATCAGCATGATACCACAAATGTCCTGTGGTGTCCATTCACATGTAACAAAAAAGATGAAGACCAACTTGGACTAGGTTATGACGGAGGGTTAGAAAAACAATATAACCCTTGAGTGGAACAGTGAGGGTATAGTGCTTTTCCTTCCAAATGAAATAAAACTGCATCTTGTGGTTCATACTAACAGGAATAAAGGCGGAGGAGTATTTGCCAGAGGAATAGCAGATACAAGGGAAAGTGTTGATTTTTTTTTCCAGCAATGAAGCAACACATGAACAGCAGCTTTAATTGAGGTCTACCTGAATAAATCATTTGGAACAATCCTCTTTCATCTTCTAGAAGTTATTTGTCTTCTGCACAGGCCAGAGAAGCAAGCTGAAAGAAGATAAGAATCACCATCCCTGCCTCCAAGCAACATTAATCTTTCTCATCTTTCTATGTGGTTTTGCTTTTGGTTTCTTATTTTGGTAGGGAGAAACATGGTGCCTTGCGTTTGGTTTTTGCTACCATAATAACTCTCATTCCATAGGTTAGACAGCCTACATGGAGATTTTGTCATTTGTTAAGTATGTCTATTCCAATTATGCTTTCTGCAACTGGAGAAAAAAACCATGGATTGGGTTTGGAATTCACTGGACCTATTGAGATGGACCCAAACCATAACTACATTAGTGACCTGACCTCCGTAAACCCTTATTTGACTAGTGAGCTACTGTGACATTTTAAAACTCCAGTAATTAGTATCAATTCACAACTGCTGTCTCCATTTAAAAACCTGGTTATTTCCCTTAGCCCAGTGCACCATCACACTGGAAAATAGTTGTAAATATTTGGGGGTAAGCCTAGGAGGAACATTTACAGTGTGAATTTTCAGCAGAGCAGTGGGGTCCTTCCTCAAAACCATCTTTTATCCAAAGGGCTCTGAGTCTGAGAAAAAGCTTAAATCTGGGATGTAGTTGAGGAGCCACAACTCTATATTGTAGAGATTCAAGCTATTTATCTAGCTAGAGCTTTTCCTCTCATTCAAATCAGGTTAGCTTTCATAGGTTAAATCTGTCTGCACTGTGGTAGACAACAGCTGAAGTGTCTGCTTGGCTTTTTCAGCTCTTGTTTTGCCCCTGGACACCTTGGATTATCACCTGTGTAACAATTCAATAGTAAGCCATGGCAGAAGATCAAAGATACATTTTCCCAAAGACATACAGATGGCCAACAAGCACATGGAAAGCTGCTCAGCATCACTAATCATCAGAGAAATTCAAATCAAAGCCACAGTGAGATGTTCAGTTCAGTTCAGTTCAGTTGCTCAGTCATGTCTAAGATGTTACATCACACCTATTAGAATGGTTGTCATCAAGACAAACATAATAAGTGTTAGCAAGGATGTAGAGAAAAAGGAACACTTGTGCACTGTTGGAGGGAATGTAAGTTGGTGCAGCCATTATGGAAAACAGTATGGAAATTCCTCAAAGATTGTAAAATAGAACTACCATATGGTCCAGCAATTCTGGATCATATCCAAAGGAAATGAAAACCTATCTCACAGAGGCATGTGTATCTTCATGTTCATTGTAGCATTAATTACAATAGCTAAGACACAGAAACAAGTTTCATCAGTAGATGAGTGGATAAGGAAAATGTGGTATATATAGACAATGGAATAGTGTATAGGACTATATAGTGAACATCTTGCCATGTGTGACATTGATGACTTGATGGGCATCATGCCAAGAGAAATCAGAGAAAAACAAATATTGTACAGTCTCACTTATATGTGGAATCGCAAAGAAACAGAGGACAGGTGAGTGGTTGCCAGAGGCTTGGGTTAAGGGCTGGAGATGGTCAAAAGGTACAAATTTCCATTTATAAGATAAATAAGTTCTGGGATATAATATACACCATGGTGTTTTTAGTTAACAATACTGTATCACACATTTGAGTGTTGCTAAGAGAATAAAGTTCTCATCACAAGAAAAAAATTACAACACTTTGGTGATGAACATTAATTATACTTGTAGCAACCATTTTGATATATATATATATATATATATATATATATATATATATGAAATCATTATGTTGTATACCTTAAACTAATATTGTCAATTACATCTCAATAAAACTGGAAAAATTTTAAATAAATTAAAATAAATTTTAAAAAATATTGAGCCCTGAATTGCAGGGGCATTTATATGCAGATTTGGTGTTCCACATCCGTTTTAGCAGTCACCAATAGATGAAGGTACTTTTGTGGAAGTCCAGGAATCCAGTGTAGAAGTTCCAAAATACCACCAAAGAAAAATCTGAGAATAAATATTTTGAAAATGGTAAGATAAAGAGTTTCACTTTGCCCATGTTACCTCTCCCTCAAGGTAGCAGGGCTTGGTGTTAGGAGAACCCCACAGCCTGTGGTTTTGCCCACAGGAGATGAAAAGAACATGTGAGTGAGTACCTGCTTCTCCCAGCTGTGCAGGAGATGCCTTCCTTTCTCATCCAACTCAGTTTACTGAAGTGATCTGCAAGGCTGTGTGATTGGGAGAGGGTGGGAGCACAGGGACACAATTGTGTCCCTTTGGTGTACTTATATCAAAAGGACACAACTAACGTTTCACTCTTCTTCGTACCAGCTGATCTGTGGATTCTATCAAAAAGGCCAATCATGAAACACTGGGAACGCTTTACCCTACCAGGATCATGAGAACTCTCAACTCTGTGCATCTCCGCCATATCTACAACCTCCCCAGGCTGGCTCCCAGCATGAGCTTCTATGGACAGTGAGAGCTAGCCCTTGCAGATGGCTAGTAAACAAGCACAGAAAGTCATCCCAACTCTGTGGGACTAGGAAAAGGTTCATAAACTTCAGTGGTTCAGGGTAGTGCTAAGGGGAGGGAGGCGGGGAGCTCTCAGCACCCAGTCTGTCTTTGCAGGATTAAGAAAAGGCATACAATTTTTAGAATTTCCCCTTAAGAGGAAGCGCAAAGTATAGATTGGGCATGCAGGAACGGCCAGAGAGGAGCTACCCCGCATCTGAGGTCAGGGGTAGCGATGAGAGGAGTTACCCCGCATCCGAGGTCAGGGGCGGCAGCCGGGAGGAGCTACCCCACGCCCCCACCTCCGAGGCCAGGGGCGGTGGCCGGGAGGAGCAACCCACGCCAGAGGCCAGGGACAGTGGCCGGGAGGACCAACCCCACGTCCAAGGAACCGTGGCTGCGCGGGCGCAGGAGGGCCTAGAAGAGCTATCCCACGTTGAAGATCAGGAAGGGCAGTGGTGATGAGATAGCCTTCGTCCGAGGTAAGGAGCAATGGCTGCGCTTTGCTGGAGCAGCCCTGAAGAGATACCTCATGCCCAAGGTAAGAGAAACCCAAGTAAGACGGTAGATGTTGCAAGAGGGCATCAGAGGGCAAACACACTGAAACCATACTCACAGAAAACCAGTCTATCTAATCACACTAGGACCACAGCCTTGTCTAACTCAATGAAACTAAGCCATGCCCGTGGGGCAACCCAAGATGGGCAGGTCATGGTGGAGAGATCTGACAGAATGTGGTCCACTGGAGAAGGGAATGGCAAACTACTTCAGTATTCTTGCCTTGAGAACCCCATGAACAGTATGAAAAGGCAAAATGATAGGATACTGAAAGAGAAACTCCCCAGGTCAGTAGGTGCCCAATATGCTACTGGAGATCAGTGGAGAAATAACTCTAAAAAGAATGAAGGGATGGAGCCAAAGCAAAAAGAATACCCAGCTGTGATTGTGACTGGTGATAGAAGAAAGGTCCAATGCTGTAAAGAGCAATATTGCGTAGGAACCTGGAATGTCAGGTCCATGAATCAAGGCAAATTGGAAGTGGTCAAACAAGAGATGGCAAGAGTGAATGTCGACATTCTAGGAATCAGCAAACTGAAATGGACTGGAATGGGTGAATTTAATACAGATGACCATTATATCTACTACTGCGGGCAGGAATCCCTCAGAAGGAATGGAGAGGCCATCATGGTCAACAAAAGAGTACGAAATGCAGTACTTGGATGCAATCTCAAAAATGACAGAATGATCTCTGTTCATTGCCAAAGCAAACCATTCAGTATCACAGTAATCCAAGTCTATGCCCCAACCAGTAACGCTGAAGAAGCTGAAGTTGAACGGTTCTATGAAGACCTACAAGACCTTTTAGAACTAACACCCAAAAAAGATGTCCTTTTCATTATAGGGGACTGGAATGCAAAAGTAGGAAGTCAAGAAACACCTGGAGTAACAGGCAAATTTGGTCTTGGAATAGAGAATGAAGCAGGGCAAAGACTAATAGAGTTTTGCCCAAAAAAATGTACTGGTCATAGCAAACACCCTCTTCCAACAACACAAGAGAAGACTCTATACATGGACATCACCAGATGGTCAACACCGAAATCAGATTGATTATATTCTTTGCAGCCAAAGATGGAGAAGCTCTATACAGTCAGCAAAAACAAGACCAGGAGCTGACTGTGGCTCAGACCATGAACTCCTTATTGCCAAATTCAGACTGAAATTGAAGAAAGTAGGGAAAACCACTAGGCCATTCAGGTATGACCTAAATCAAATCCCTTATGATTATACAGTGGAAGTGAGAAATAGATTTAAGGGCCTAGATCTGATAGAGTGCCTGATGAACTATGGACGGAGGTTTGTGACATTGTACAGGAGACAGGGATCAAGACCATCCCCATGGAAAAGAAATGCAAAAAAGCAAAATGGCTGTCTGGGGAGGCCTTACAAATAGCTGTGAAAAGAAGAGAAGCGAAAAGCAAAGGAGAAAAGGAAAGATATAAACATCTGAATGCAGAGTTCCAAAGAATAGCAAGAAGAGATAAGAAAGCCTTCTTCAGCGATCAATGCAAAGAAATAGAGAAAAACAACAGAATGGGAAAGACTAGGGATCTCTTCCAGAAAATCAGAGATACCAAAGGAAAATTTCATGCAAAGATGGGCTCGATAAAGGACAGAAATGGTATGGACCTAACAGAAGCAGAAGATACAAAGAAGAGATGGCAAGAATACACAGAAGAACTGTACAAAAAAGATCTTCACGACCCAGATAATCACGATGGTCTGACCTAGAGCCAGACATCCTGGAATGTGAAGTCAAGTGGGCCTTAGAAAGCATTACTAGGGACAAAGCTAGTGGAGGTGATGGAATTCCAGTTGAGCTATTTCAAATCCTGAAAGATGATGCTGTGAAAGTGCTGCACTCAATATGCCAGCACATTTGGAAAACTCAGCAGTGGCCACAGGACTGGAAAAGGTCAGTTTTCATTCTAATCTCAAAGAAAGGCAATGCCAAAGAATGCTCAAACTACCGCACAATTGCACTCATCTCACACGCTAGTAAAGTAATGCTCAAAATTCTCCAAGCCAGGCTTCAGCAATATGTGAACCATGAACTTCCTGATGTTTAAGCTGGTTTTAGAAAAGGCAGAGGAACCAGAGATCAAATTGCCAACATCTGCTGGATGATGGCAAAAGCAAGAGAGTTCCAGAAAAACATCTATTCTGCTTTATTGACTATGCCAAAGCCTTTGACTGCGTGGATCACAATAAACTGTGGAAAATTCTGAAAGAGATGGGAATACCAGACCACCTGATCTGCCTCTTGAGAAATCTGTATGCAGGTCAGTTAGAACTGGATATGGAACAACAGACTGGTTCCAAATAGGAAAAGGAGTACATCAAGGCTGTATATTGTAACCTGTTTATTTAACTTATATGCAGAGTACATCATGAGAAATGCTGGACTGGAAGAAACACAAGCTGGAATCAAGATGTCCGGGAGAAATATCAATAACCTCAGATATGCAGATGACACCACCTTTATGGCAGAAAGTGAAGAGGAACTCAAAAGCCTCTTGATGCAAGTGAAAGTGGAGAGTGAAAAAGTTGGCTTAAAGCTCAACATTCAGAAAACGAAGATCATGGCATCCGGTCCCATCACTTCATGGGAAACAGATGGGGAAACAGTGTCAGACTTTATTTTTCTGGGCTCCGAAATCACTGCAGATGGTGACTGCAGCCATGAAATTAAAAGACGCTTACTCCTTGGAAGGAAAGTTATGACCAACCTAGATAGCATATTCAAAAGCAGAGACATTACTTTGCCAACAAAGGTCTGTCTAGTCAAGGCTATGGTTTTTCCTGTGGTCATGTATGGATGTGAGAGTTGGACTGTGAAGAAGGCTGAGTGCCAAAGAATTGATGCTTTTGAACTGTGGTGTTGGAGAAGACTCTTGAGAGTCACTTGGACTGCAAGGAGATCCAACCAGTCCATTCTGAAGGAGATCAGCCCTGGGATTTCTTTGGAAGGAATGATGCTAAAGCTGAAACTCCAGTACTTTGGCCACCTCATGCGAAGAGTTGACTCATTGGAAAAGATTCTGATGCTGGGAGGGATTGGGGGCAGGAGGAGAAGGGGACGACAGAGGATGAGATGGCTGGATGGCATCACTGACTCAATGGATGTGAGTCTCAGTGAACTCTGGGAGTTGGTGATGGACAGGAGGCCTGGCATGCTGCGATTCATGGGTCGCAAAGAATCGGACACGACTGAGGGACCGATCTGATCTGATCTGATCCATAGAAAAAGTCTTTAATAGAATTTCTTAGCTGTACTAACAGATGAAGGTGCTCTCTCTGAAGTCAGTCAGTAAATAATGGAAGAGATGACTTTTTCAAATGTGAAGACAGCAATGCAAGACTTTAAGAAATAATTTTTTAAAAAATCAAAGAAATATTACACCATCAAAGGAACAGAATAATTTTCTAGTAACCAATCCCAAAGAAATGGAGATCAACAAATTGCCTGGCAAAGAATTCAAAATTCTTATTAGTATTACTTTTGGTTACACTGCATGGCATGTGGATACTTAATTCCCAACCAGGGATCAAACTTGTGCCTCCTACAGTGGAACCACAGTCTTAACCACTGGACCACCAGGGAGGTCCCTCAAAATAATCGTTTTATAGAAACAGCAAGCTGCAAGAGAAGACAGACAATGAAATCAGGAAAACAGTGCATGAAAAAGGTTCAACAAAGAAAATAAATTATTTTTTTTAATTCTGTAGCTAAAGATACAATGAATAAAATAAAAAATTGTGATAGCGTGAACAATATATATAATCAAGCAGAAGAAAAAAATCTGTGAATTCAAAGAGAAGTCATTTGAAATTATCCACCCATCATCACAGGAATATATAGTTTATTCCAGCTATCTAATTTTATACCTCAAGGAATTAGAGAAAAAGAACAAACTAAGGTCAAATTTAGCAGAAGAAAGAAAATAACAAGGATCAGAGTAGAAAAAGGGTACAGACCCAAAAAAAAAGGAAAAAAAAATCAATGAAACTAAGGGCTGTTTTTAAGAAAAAACAAAGAAAATTGACAAGCTTTCAGTCTAAGGAAAAAGATATTCAAATAAATCATAAATGAAAGAAAAGACATTACAACTGATACTGCAGAAATACAAAGGACCATAAGAGACCATTATGAACAGTTATATGCCAATAAATTGGACAACCTAACAGAAACAGATACATTCCTATAAAGATAACCTGCCAACACTGAACAGATAAAAATTGTGAATCACTATGTTGTACATCTGAAACTAATATAATAGTATTATAAATCAACTTGTACCTCAGTAAAAAATTTTTAAATTACAATTTTATTTAATTTTTATAAAGACTGACTCATGAAGAAATAGAAAGTATGAATAGACCTAAAACTGGTAAAAAGATAAAATTAGTAATCAAAAATCTCCCCAAAATAGAAAAGTCCAGGACCAGATGATGTACCTTGTGAATTGTACCAACCATTTACAGAAGAATTAATGCCAGTCCTTCTCGAACTCTTCCAAAAAATTTAAGTAAAAGGAACACTTCAAAGCTCCACTTGCAAGGCCAGCATCACCCTTATACCAAAGCCAGACAAGAATACTACAAGAAAAGAAAGTTACAGATCAACATCCCTGGTGCACATAGATGCAGAAATCCTCAGCAAAGTATTAGCCAAACAAATTCAACAATACTTTAAAATAATCATAAACCATAATCAAGTGGGATTTATTCTGGGGATGCAAAGATGTTTCAGTATTCACAAATCTGTAAATGTGATATATCATATTAGCAAAATGAACACTAAAAATCATATGATCACCTAAATAGATGCAGAAAAAGCATTTGATAAAATTCAACATCCATTCATGATAAAAACTGTCATCAAAGTGAGTACTGAGTGAATGTACCTCAACATAATAAAGGCCGTATATGACAAATACACAGCTTACATCATACTCAGTGGTGAAAAACTGAAATTTTTTGCTGTTAGATCAGAAATAACACAAGGATGCCCACTCTCACCACTTTTATTTATTCATAGGACTAGAAGTCCTGGCCAGAGAAATTAGGCCCAAAAAAAAAAAGATATCATATATAGAAAACCCTAAAAAATCAAAACAATTGTTAGAACTAATAGTTACCAAAAAAAAACTGTTAGAACGAATAAACAGATTCAGTAAAGTTGCAAGATACAAAACAAACATACGAAAATCACTTGCATTTTGATATGCTAACAATAAATTGAAAGAGACATTAAGAATGCAGTCCTACTTACCATCACATTAAAAACAATAAAATATTTAGGAATAAACATAATCAAGGAGGTGAGAGACTTGTACACTGCAAACTGTAAGCTACAGACGAAAAAACTGAACAAGACACAAATAGATTGAAAGAATATCAAAAAACATCCATACTCCACAAAATGATCTACAAATCCAACGCAGTCTTTATTAAGATTCCAGTGGCATTTTTCACAGACACAGGGGAAAAAAAATCCAAAAATTTATATGGAGCCACAGATGATCCTAAATAGCCAAAGCAATCTTAGAAAAACAAAGCTGGAGGCATAACACTTTCTAATGTCAAATTATATTACAAAGCTATAATACAAGCACTGTGGTACTGGCATAAAAACAAACAGAACAATGGAATGAAATAGAGAAGCCACAAATAAATCATGCATATACAACTAATCTTTGACATGGGCACAAAGAACACACAATGGGGAAAGGATAATCTCTTTAATAGTGTTAGGAAAACTGGATGTTCACATGCAAAAGAATGAAACTGGACCTCTATCTTACATCACTCACAAAGATTAAAAACTTAATGTAAGACTGGAAAATGTAAAAACTCCTAGAAGAAAACACAGGGGAAAAACTCCTTGATGTTGGTCTTGGCAATGGCATTCTATATTTGACACAAAAAAGACAAGCAACAAAACTAAAAATAAACAAGTAAGACTATATCAATTTAAAAGGATTTTGCACAGCAGAGGAAACTGTTAACAGAATGAAAAGGCAGCCTGTGGAATGGAAGGAAATTTTTGCAAACCACCTACCAAATAAAGAGATTAATATCTAAAACATATAAGGAACTCATACATCTCAATGCAAAACACAAATACTCAAAATTTTAAAATTAGCAAAGGACCCTAATAGGCATTTTTCCAAATAAGACACAGAAATGGCCAATGGTAAATGAAAAGATGCTCAGCATCTCTAATCACCAGGAAAATGCAAGTCAAAACCACAGTGAAATATTACCTCACTCCCATCAAAATGGCCAAAGAGAGAATACAAAACAAATGTTGGTGAAGATATGGAGAGTAGAGAACCCTGTGCACCGTTGGTGGAATGTAAATTATTTCAGCCATTATGTATGTAGTTTCCTCAAAATCTTGAAAACAGAATTTCCACATGTCCAACAAAGCCAATTCTGAATATGTATCTGAAAGTGAGTATCTTGAAGAGATATCTCACCTCCATGTTCACTGCAGCATTACTTATAATAACCAAGCTATAGAAACAACCTAAGTACCCATTGATAAATGAGTGGAGAAAGAAAATATGGTGTGTGTGTATATACATATGTATATACACGTAATAATGGAATATTATTCAGCTACAAAAAATAAGAATATCTTGCCATTTGCCACAACATGGATGACCCTGGTGGGCTTATGCTAAGTGAAATAAGCCAAGTAGAGAAAGCCAGTTTCTGTGTAGTATCACTTATGCATGGAATCTAAAGAAAAAAAAAGTCACAGTTATAGAAAAAGAGTAGAATTGCATTTTCCATGGATTGGGGAAATGGGGAGATGTTGGTCAAAGGGTACAGACTTTCAGCTAGAAGATGAATAAGCTCTAAAGATCTAATGTACAGATAGTGACTGTAGTTAATAATACTGTATTACATGCTGAAATTTTATAAGAGTGAATCTTAAGATTTCTCACCATACACACTCAAAAAAGTGTAGCTATTAAGGTGAAGGACATGTTGATTAAATTAATTGTGGTAAATATTTCACAGCGTGTTAACATAACACATATACCTTAACTATATACAATTTTATAATAAAATTATACTCAATAATTATATTTGATAATAGTGTTCAATAATTATATTATTATAATCAATTATATTTGAATGATATATAATACATGCTGTTGTTGCTACTGCTAAGTCACTTCAGTCGTGTCCGACTCTGTGTGACCCCATAGACGTCAGCCCACCAGGCTCTCCTGCCCCTGGGATTCTCCAGGCAAGAACACTGGAGTGGTTGCCATTTCCTTTTCCAATGCATGAAAGTGAAAAAGTGAAAGTGAAGTTGCTCGGTCGTGTCCGACTCTTCGCGACCCCATGGACTGCAGCCCACCAGGCTCCTCCATCCATGAGATTTTCCAGGCAAGAGTGCTGGAGTGGGGTGCCATTGCCTTCTCCATAATACATGCATATGACGTTATATATTATATATAATATATTCAATTCAATACAGCTAGAAACAAAACATGTCCCAAAGTTGTTTCATTAAATTCTGTGGTTTCAAGAAACTGTCGGTGGCATCCAGATGAGCCTGTAGTCTAGGCCTAATAAGTAAAGCTCCACTCCTAAGGCATTCCTATTCTGAGAACTCTATGTGATGCCTCATATAATATGATGTCTCCCCACTAAAATATTCCCAGCCCTAGGTGAATGTGGAAATTGTTTGGCCTACTGCTTTCTAACAGACCTTCCTCAGCCTCAGGTAGTTTTCCTCATTTGCTTTCACGACTTAATGCTCACCCAAGGACACAGGGGGCACCTTCAGTAGATCTCCCAAGTTCTTTCTTTGTGCATTCTGCCTGTCTAATTATAGCTGCCTTCGCCTCCAAAAACTCCAGTATCTATTTCCTCAACTCCAGACCACCAGAATCTGAATTTCCCTTCTCTGCGCTACACTGTAGAAACTTCCTCCAGGGGGTAAGTTGAGGAAATCAAAGGATTGGCTTCTTTTATTTCCCAATTCTCAGGGTTTTCACAGTCCTTCAAGGCCTATTCACCATCTAAAACATGTTTCACTTAGTTTGTCTGGTTTTCTATTTATGTGGAAAGATAAATCTAGTCCCTATTACTACCTCATAGCTAGAAGTGTGCTGCTTCTGCTGCTGCAGCTGCTAAGTCACGTCAGTCATGTACGACTCTCTGTGACCCCATAGACGGCAGCCCACCAGGCTCCCCGGTCCCTGGGATTCTCCAGGGAAGAACACTGGAGTGGGTTGCCATTTCCTTCTCCAATGCATGAAAGTGAAAAGTGAAAGTGAAGTTGCTCAGTCGTGTCGGACTCTTCACGATCCCATGGACTACAGCCCACCAGGCTCCCCCGTCCATGGGATTTTCCAGGCAAGAGTACTGGAGTGGGGTGCTATTGCCTTCTCCGAGCTAGAAGTGTAAGTCCCACCTAACTCTGGATTTGCATTTCTCAAATCTATCTTCTTCCTTATAAAGTCAGAGTGGTATTTTATAAATGCAAATCTAATATCATCTCTCCTCACATAAAGCCCCTCAATTGCTTCCACCTGACACTAATCCCGTCCTTAAACTCTAGGATCCCGTCATCCCTAAGCAGTCCTGGAATTCATCAGGCTGTCTCATGCACCTATTCTTATTTTACTCCCCACTCCTTTAGCCTTTAAAAGATAGCTTTCTGTGGTCAGAGGGTAAAACTTCCAGTTACAAGAAGAATAAGTTTGGGATATCTATTGCACAGCATAGTAATTATAGTGAATAATATTGTATTATATACTTGAAGTTGCTAAGAGAGATCTTCACCATTCTTACCATAAAAAAGAAATACTAGTATGTGAGGTCATATAGGTATTAGCTAATGCCATGATAGTATTCTTTTTGTGATATAGAAGTGTATCACATCAGCATGTTTACACCTTGATATTACACAATGTAATATATCAATTATATCTCAATGGGGAAAAACAAGGACAGCTCTCTGAATCCTTTATGAGGACTTTTTAAACCACTCCTTGCATCTCAGTTCAGCTCAGCCACTCAGTCGTGTCCAGCTCTTTGTGATCCCATGGACTGCCACACGCCAGGCTTCCCTGTCCATCACCGTTTCCCAGAGTTTGCTCAAATTTATGTCTATTGAGTCAGTGATGCCATCCAGCCTCTGATCCTCTGTCATCCCCTTCTCCTCCTGCCTTCAGTCTTTCCCAGCATCAGGGTCTTTTCCAATGAGTCAGTTCTTTGCATCAGGTTGCCAAAGTATTGTATTGGAGTTTCAGCTTCAGCATCCATCCTTCCAATGAATATTCAGGACTGATTTCCTTTGAGATTGACTGGTTTGATCTCCTTGCAGTCCAAGGGACTCTCAGGAGATCTGGCACAGTCAATTTCTTCTTCATTTGTACTAACATTTTATCTAGTACTAAATTCAATTGTTATTATTACTATCTGTTACTACTACTATCTGTTCATCACACACATGTATATTAAAATTAATTGTGGGCAGGTGCTACAGAGAGGTGGAGGAGGAAATGGCAACCTACTCCAGTATTCTTGCCTGGAGACTCCCCGTGGACAGAGGAGCCTGGCAGGTCACCGAGTCAGATATGACTTAAGTGACTTAACATGCTGCTGCTGCTGCTGCTGCTGCTGCTGCTGCTACTAAGTCGCTTTAGTCGTGTCCAACTGTGTGACCCCATAGACAGCAGCCCACCAGGCTCTGCCATCCTTGGGATTCTCCAGGCAAGAACACTGGAGTGGGTTGCCATTTCCTTCTCCAATGCATGAAAGTGAAAAGTGAAAGTGAAGTCGCTTAGCAATGTCTGACTCTTAGCGACCCCATGGACTGCAGCCTACCAGGCTCCTCCATCCATGGGATTTTCCAGGTAAGAATACTGGAGTGGGTTGCCATTGCCTTCTCTGGACTTAGCATACTACAGAGAGGAATAGAGGAGTGAGACCCTGGCACCCGATATTCCTGGCACTGTCTTCTACCTATCGGGCTGGACTGGCCACCCCCAGGGGCTCTGCACTGCCGCCAGACCCTGGATACCTGTGGGATACACATATCCCCAGAGTTTGACCTAGGACGAACAGAAGCTCAGTGTGGCTAGGCTGGACTCTATGCATCTCTGTGGTCCTGGCCCACTGACCTAACTGCTCTGGTCAGAAATACCAGTTGTTGATGGTAGTCGGTAGGGGTGACTTGGGCAAGTTGGCACTCACCATCCAGTACTATTTTGAAATGGATTGTGAACCAACCATCTGCTTTGTGTGTATGTGATAAATGACAGAGCAGCCCAGCTACATATTCAGGTTACAGTGGGAGAAGAAGTCCTGAGCTATAACGTTTCCTGAGAACTGGTGAGGGTTTCCTATTGCTCTATTCAGTCATGGATAGAGGCAGTTTTGAAATTATCTGTCAGTTTAAAGGACAGACTCTCAGAGTAAAGAATCATGATAAGTTCCAATGATTTTAATTGGCAATAAATCAGACTTGGATCATCAAACTCAGGTAACATAGGAAGAACACCAGTTGGCTCACAACTTACAGTAACACACCATGGAGGTGTCAGCAAAGACTAGGCTGAATGTAGACATATTAAAGGAAACACTAATGATGCTTCAAAAATCATCTGATAAGGACTTCCCTGGTGTGGGCGTCCCTGGTGGCTCACACAGTAAAGGCTCCGCCTACAATGTGGGAGACCTGGGTTCCATCCCTGGATTCGGAAGATGCCCTGGAGAAGGGAATAGCACCCCACTCCAGTATTCTTGCCTGGAGATGGACATAGGAGCCTGACGGGCTACAGTTCCATGGGGGTCACAAAGAGCCAGGCATGACTGAGTGTCTCACTTCACTTCACTTCCCTGGTGGTCCAGTGGTTAAGAATCTGCCTTCCAATGCAGGGGACGCAGGTTTGACCCTGGTCGGGGGACTAAGATCCCACATTCTGCAGGGCAGCTAAGCCCATGCCATAACAAGAGAGGGCACAATTCACAACGAAAGATCCCATGTTCCACAACTAAGACCCAATGCAGCCAAATAAATAAATTTTTAAAAATTATCTGATTCCATATAAAAAATATACTCAAACTGAAATGAATTTAAGACTTATGTTCCTGATTTGAGATACTAAGTGGTGTTGTATAGTAGTCACTTTTTTGAATGTGTACAATAGTCCCCTGACATTTGTAGTGTACGCTTGTATGGCTTCAGGTTCTAGAACTAAAATTGATCTGTTACCACATATTAAAAAAAGTATTTGTATATCTGTCCTCACTGCTAAATTATGAGCTTCTTAAAAGTATGGCTTGTCTCTTTTTAGTGTTTCTATCCCCAGGACTTAGCACAATGCGTAGCACATCAGATCAGATCAGATCAGATCAGTCGCTCAGTCGTGTCCAATTCTTTTCGACCCCATGAATCGCAGCACGCCAGGCCTCCCTGTCCATCACCAACTCCCAAAGTTCACTGAGACTCACATCCATCGAGTCAGTGATGCCATCAGCCATCTCATCCTCTGTCGTCCCCTTCTCCTCCTGCCCCCAATCCCTCCCAGCATCAGAGTCTTTTCCAATGAGTCAACTCTTCACATGAGGTGGCCAAAGTACTGGAGTTTCAGCTTTAGCATCATTCCTTCCAAAGAAATCCCAGGGCTGATCTCCTTCAGAATGGACTGGTTGGATCTCCTTGCAGTCCAAGGGACTCTCAAGAGTCTTCTCCAACACCACAGTTCAAAAGCATCAATTCTTTGGCGCTCAGCCTTCTTCACAGTCCAACTCTCACATCTATACATGGAAAAACTGTAGCCTTGACTAGATGGACCTTTGTTGGCAAAGTAATGTCTCTGCTTTTGAATATGCTATCTAGGTTGGTCATAACTTTCCTTCCAAGGAGTAAGCGTCTTTTAATTTCATGGCTGCAGTCACCATCTGCAGTGATTTTGGAGCCCAGAAAAATAAAGTCTGACACTGTTTCCACTGTTTCCCCATCTACTTGCCATGAAATGATGGGACCGGATGCCATGATCTTCATTTTCTGAATGTTGAGCTTTAAGCCAACTTTTTCACTCTTCTCTTTCACTTTCATCAAGAGGCTCTTTAGTTCCTCTTCACTTTCTGCCATAAGGGTGGTGTCATCTGCATATCTGAGGTTATTGATATTTCTCCCAGCAATCTTAATTCCAGCTTGTGTTTCTTCCAGGCCAGCATTTCTCATGATGTACTCTGCATATAAGTTAAATAAACAGGGTGACAATATACAGCCTTTTCCTATTTGGAACCAGTCTGTTGTTCCATGTCCAGTTCTAACTGTTGCTTCCTGACCTGCATACAAATTTCTCAAGAGGCAGATCAGGTGGTCTGGTATTCCCATCTCTTTCAGAATTTTCCACAGTTTATTGTGATCCATACAGTCAAAGGCTTTGGCATAGTCAATAAAGCAGAATAGATGTTTTTCTGGAACTCTCTTGCTTTTTCCATGATCCAGCGGATGTTGGCAATTTGATCTCTGGTTCCTCTGCCTTTTCTAAAACCAGCTTGAACATCAGGAAGTTCACGGTTCACATATTGCTGAAGCCTGGCTTGGAGAATTTTGAGCATTACTTTACTAGTGTGTGAGATGAGTGCAATTGTGCGGTAGTTTGAGCATTTTTTGGCATTGCCTTTCTTTGGGATTGGAATGAAAACTGACCTTTTCCAGTCCTGTGGCCACTGCTGAGTTTTCCAAGTTTGCTGGCATATTGAGTGCAGCACTTTCACAGCATCATCTTTCAGGATTTGAAATAGCTCAACTGGAATTCCATCACCTCCACTAGCTTTGTTCATGGTGATGCTTTCTAAGGCCCACTTGACTTCACATTCCAGAATGTCTGGCTCTAGGTCAGTGATCACACCATCGTGAATATCTGGGTCATGAAGATCTTTTTTGTACAGTTCTTCTGTGTATTCTTGCCATCTCTTCTTAATATCTTCTGCTTCTCTTAGGTCCATACCATTTCTGTCCTTTATCGAGCTCATCTTTGCATGAAATATTCCTTTGGTATCTCTGATTTTCTTGAAGAGATCTCTAGTCTTTCCCATTCTGTTGTTTTCCTCTATTTCTTTGCATTGATCGCTGAGGAAGACTTTCTTATCTCTCCTTGCTATTCTTTGGAACTCTGCATTCAGATGCTTATATCTTTCCTTTTCTCCTTTGCCTTTCACTTCTCTTCTTTTCACAGCTATTTGTAAGGCCTCCCCAGACAGCCATTTTGCTTTTTTGCATTTCTTTTCCATGGGGATGATCTTGATCCCTGTCTCCTGTACAATGTCACGAAGCACATAGTAGACGTATAACAACCATTTGAGATTTCAGAATCAGTCCAATTAGCTTCTATCTCCAGAATATATCTGGTCTGATATTCTTGTCTATATCATCTGCTGCCTACTCTAAATCATTATTTTACCTTGCCTACATTACTACAAGTCTTATAACTATCTCCCTGCTCTTTTTTTCTTGGCCTTGAACAATTCATTCTCTACACAACATCCAGAGTAATATTTGGAAAAATAAATCAGATTATCACGTTCCCCTTCTCAAAAACCTTCAGTGTCTTTCTGTTTTGCTGAAGTTAATTCCTAACTCCTTACTATGTCCTGTACAGCTTTTTATGAGGCAACTCCTCCCCACCTTATTGACTTCATTTCAAACTGCCTTTCAGTAGCTCAGTGTGTTGCAACCACTCAAGTCATTCTGTCTCTCAAACATAGCACACATTTCTGCTTTGGGTCTTTGTGTTGTTCCCCCTGCTTTTAATAATCTGCTTCCAGAGTTTTGCATGGCTGGCTTCTAAATATTATTCTGATTTCATCTCAAATATCACTTCCCTAGAGAGAACTTAGCTGATCTTCATGCAGAAAAAGACCACAGAATTTAAAAAGCCATGTAATGTGGTATTAGTTTGGAGTTACAGGTATCCATATATATGTATATGTATTGTGTGTTTGTATGTTTCTTTTTTTTTTCTCTTTTTTTAATTTAAATTTATTTATTTTAATTGGAGGCTAATTACTTTACAATATTGTCTTGGTTCTGCCACACATCAACATGAATCCACCATGGGCATACACGTGTTCCCCATCCTGAACCCCCTTCTACCTCCCTCCCTGTACCATCCCTCTGGGTCATCCCAGTGCACCAGCCCCAAGGATCCTATATTGAACCTGGACTGGCGATTTGTTTCTTATGTGATATTATACATGTTTCCTTGCCATTCCCCCAAATCATCCCACCCTCTCCCTCTCCCACAGAGTCCAAAGGACTGTTCTATACATCTATGTCTCTTTATTTATTTCCACTGATACCTCTAATCCTGTTATTAGTATTAGAATATTCATACTATATATGTTCATCCTATATATGTTAATACTGATATCTCATTCCAGTGGCAGTGAGCACAGTTAATGCTCAGATCTTGGTTTCTAAAAACTATTCCCCATTCAAGGGAAACGGTGTTCCTTGAAGAAATGGCAAATTCTATCTATTTCTGCTTTATTGACTATGCCAAAGCCTTTGACTGTGTGGATCCCAATAAACTGTGGAAAATTCTGAAAGAGATGGGAATACCAAGCCACCTGACCTGCCTCTTGAGAAACCTGTATGCTGGTCAGGAAGCAACAGTTAAAACTGGACATGGAACAACAGACTGGTTCCAGATAGGAAAAGGAATATGTCAAGGCTGCATATTGTCACCCTGCTTATTTAACTTATATGCAGAGTACATCATGAGAAACTTGGCTGGAAGAAGCACAAGCTGGATCAAGATTGCTGGAAGAAATATCAATCACCTCAGATATGCAGATGACACCACCCTTATGGCAGAAAGGGAAGAAGAACTAAAGAGGCTCTTGATGAAAGTGAAAGAGGAGAGTGAAAAAGTTGGCTTAAAGCTCAACATTAAGAAAACGAAGATCATGGCATCTGGTCCCATCATTTCATGGCAAGTAGATGGGGAAACAGTGGAAACAGTGGCTGAGTTTATTTTTTTGGACTTCAAAATCACTGCAGATGGTGATTGCAGCCATGAAATTAAGAGATGCTTACTCCTTGGAAGGAAAGTTGTGAACAGCCTAAACAGCATATTAAAAAGCAGAGACATTACTTTGTCAACAAAGGTCCATCTAGTCAAGGCTACGGTTTATCCAGTGGTCATGTATGGATGTGAGAGTTGGACTGCAAAGAAAGCTGAGTGCCGAAGAATTGATGATTTTGAACTGCGGTATCGGAGAAGACTCTTGATAGTCCCTTGGACTGCAAGGAGATCCAGCCAGTCCATCCTAAAAAAGAGCAGTCCTCGGTGTTCATTGGTAGGACTGATTTTGAAGCTGACGCTCCAATACTTTGGCCACCTGATGCGAAGAGCTGACTTATTTGAAAAGACCCTGATGCTGGGAAAAATTGAGGGCAGGAGGAGAAGGGGACGACAGAGGATGAGATGGTTGGATGGCATCACCGACTCAATGGACATGGGTTTGGGTGGACTCCAGGAGTTGGTGATGGACAGGGAGGCCTGGTGTGCTGCAGTTCATGGGGTCGCAAAGAGTCGGACACGACTGAGTGACTGAACTGAACTGAACTGAGGGCAAGAAAAGTACAAAATTAACCTTGAACATTTTCTCGTCCTTAAAGCAAGGAAGTGCTCATAAATTGATAGGACCAGGCCAAAAGGACATCTGAGCCAGCTTGAAGGGGCTCCCACTGGTCAAATGTGGGAAATTTTGAAATAAAAATGAATAATAATAGGCTATAATGTATTGAATAAAAAATAATCCATGAGTCCATATTGATAACTCTTTTTTAAATTTAAAGGAGATAATGACAGAAAGCAAGTAGTAAATGCAAAAAGAATAATAAAATTAGGACATCACCATTTTGCAACCTCTTTAGCAATAACTAACAATTGTACAAGTCAATGTACACTAAAATATTAGATTTAAGGTTGTTGAGAATATGATATTCACAGTCTCAAAGAATCATCCACTCATTATATATAAAAAGGGAAAGTACTTTTGCAATAAAAAAAAATCTAAAAATGACAAAAGTGATCAAAATTGTATCACCCAAAATGGGACCAGTTAACATTGTTTGCCTCCTGATAGGTTTGTGTAGAGAAGAACACAGCAATTCCTATGTAGTATTCCTGAGTTCCTGCCCCCAAATTAATCTGTATGTAATCATGGAAGTGAAAGTTGCTCGGTCGTGTCTGACTCTTTGTGACCCCATGGACTATATAGTCCATGAGATTCTCAAGGCCAGAATCCTGGAGTGGGTAGCTGTTCCATCCTACAGGGAATCTTCCCAACCCAGGGATCAAACCCAGGTCTCCTGCATTGCAGGCATTAGAAACCAATAAAATAAATGTAAATTAAAGGATAGTCTGTGATACAACTGACCTGGATTCTTCAAGAATGCCAATGTCACTTACGGCTGATTCATGTTGTTGTATGGAAGAAACCAACACAATATGGTAAAGCAATTATCATCCAATCTAACAAAAAAAAAGAATGCCAATGTCTTGAAAGACTAGTGAAAGGTAGGGAATTGTTCTTTTATTTATTTATTTATTCTTTATTAAATGAGACCAGGAGCTTCGCTTCCCTGGTGGTCCAGTAGTTAAAACTCCATGCCCCCAGTGCAGGGGGCATGCTTTCAATCCCTGGTCAAGGAACTGAGATCCCACATGTCATGTAGTGTGGCCAAAATAATAATAATAAATAAGACTAAAGAAACGTGTCAACTCACATGTGATACTTGGTTGGATCCTGGATCTCCACCCCCATACTCACACATAAACACATACACAGCACTATAAAGAATATTATCAGGACAGTTGGGGAAATCTGAATATAAACTGTAAGATAATATTGTATCAATGATCAATTTCATGTGTGATAATTATATTGTGAGAATGTCCTCATGCTTCAAAGTCACATGTTGAAGTGTTTAGGAATGCTGTAGTTCCCACATTTATAACATAATTCCATCTGCAGTGTAGGAGACCTGGGTTCTATCTCTGGGTGGGGAAGATCCCTTGGAGGAGGGAATGGCTGCCCACGCTAGTATTCTTGCCTGGAGACTTTCTTGGACAGAGGACCCTGGCAGGCTACAGTCATTGGGTTGCAAAGAGTCAGACACAACTGAGAGACTCTCACTTTCATAACATAATTGTTTAATTTAGTATTTTGAACTAGAAGCCCCAGTCGGTAACTGATAATAAAAAGATTTGTTGTTTTTCAGTTGCTAAGCCATGTCCAGATGCCCAATAAAAGGATAAAATAATAGTTTCAATAAGATTGGTTTAGAAGTGATATGCAAGATGGACTGCAGGGAAATTATTTAAGAACTTGCTCTGTTATACTAGAAGCAATCTGAGCTGAATCTTGATCTATTACCAATGTTTTACTTGGCAGAGAAGTAGGAGAAGAGCAACACAGGCAGAAGAATCAGTATTACACAGCAAGGGGAGCAGGGCGTTTGGTTGGAGAGGAAATTGTAGTCTAATGCAGCATGAGCCAGAGTGTGGTAAGGGACACAATGATGGGAGATAAGACTAGAAAAATACATTGCAGCCACATTGTGGAGAGCTTTGAATGCTCAGCTAATGTTCTAAAGGCAATAGGTGACATAAAATATTTTTAAGAAGAGAAAGATGTTTTGGAATGAAAATTATAAAAGAGTATTGAAATGCTCAATACCCAAGGTCAAAATTGAAATTTTCAAAATTCAAGATAGAGAAAGTTTTCATTTTCCTAAATTTGGATTGTCATAAATGACAGTGAAGGCAATGGCACCCCACTCCAGTACTCTTGCCTGGAAAATCCCATGGACGGAGGAGCCTAGTGGGCTATAGCCCATGGGGTTGCGAAGAGTCAGATACGACTGAGCAACTTCCCTTTCACTTTTCACTTTCATGCATTGGAGAAGGAAATGGCAACCCACTCCAGTGTTCTTGCCTGGAGAATCCCAGGGATGGGGGAGCCTGGTAGGAGGCTGTCTATAGGGTTGCACAGAGTCGGACATGACTGAAGCCACTTAGCAGCAGCATGCTTTAACAAAACAAAGTTACAAAGAAAATTCCAGGAAGCTAATATTCTTGAAAAGATCTAAACTTGCCAGCTGGTTTGTGTCTCATCAGATAGGTATATCAAATATAAATAGTTTGTACCTTTACTTGAATCTGCTAAGGATATATTTTTGAGTGTTAAGTTTGATTATCTTTGTAACTCCTGCATTTTTAGACTTATGTTTCATTTGCAGTGTTTCTGAGTTCAGATGGATAATAATTATTGTTTTGGATTCTTGTTTTTTAGCTCTTCCATTCAAAACCACAAAAGAGTCTTTGTTCCAGTTTTGGCAACATTATTTTTATTAAAATTTTTCCAACATGCTTTTCTTTTTGCTGGTGTTATTCTTACACACATACCTACAAAGGCTAAATCAACAAAAATACAATGAAAGTGGCATTTTAATTTACTAAATCAGACAAGATATTTTGAATTGTAATAAAACATTTTTTTTCATAGAAGTCAAATAGTAGCATATGTAGTTGCATAGAAAATAAGTTGGATTCTTTCCTGGATAATGAAAAGAAGAACCAATAAAATCAGGCATAGGAAGAACAATAAGTTGGAATCTTCACTAATTTTCAGTCTTTGAAATACTTAAATTATTTAGTTTCCAAGTTCTCTTGGAATTATACTCTTCATGTTTGATATGTGTCTTATACGTTGATATTCTGCAGTGTTATGTATGAGTGATGTAGATAGTACATGACTTAGCATTTTAAAGGATAATTTTGAGTACGTTCAGTTTTTGGCTTAGGTCTAATTTTAAATACAATTATTCCATCTCCCCTTCTATTATTAAGATAGGATTTAAGTGTTTCCTTCTTTCTTCCTAAAAGAGCTTCATTTAATTTGTTGATTTTTCTGTGTGAAACATTTACTTCCTGAGGAATTTCTTTTCTAAAGAGAAATGCCAATTTTTATTTATTAAAGTAATAGCAATACTGTTTAAAATGTTTACCTATTGGAACTAGAAATGTGTTATTACTTTTCAGATGCTCATTGGGTTAAAACTCTTGGCATTACTTCGGTGGGATGTAGATGCTATCCTCACTCAGGTAAATATGAATAATGATGAATAAAGAATATTTGTTAAAATAATACTCATCTTAAATATTACAAACAAAAATGCCTTTAAAACATCAAAACACTTCCAGATAAAAGAGTATGAGACATGATAGCAATACCCGAAACACTTAGAAGTAATATTTATAATGATTGAGCACAAACAGATGAACTTCTGCAAAAGAAAGCACCATTACTGTTGTTATTGTTGTTGTCATCAAGGGGAAAAAGTACAACCCAACATTTTGTATTCGCCATGATTATTGTCATACAAAATCATAGCATATAAAGACTTGAAAAGATGGGAAGAAAAGGAAAATACTTGCTGAGTTAGGATTTAGAGATTGTTTTTATTTCTAAAATCAATTGCAAGTTTAATTAGAAATAAGCATATTAACAGTCTAGAAAGCCAGTTAAAGGTCAGTCTTTATTTTGCCATGTTAAAGAGAGAAAATGTTTTAAAACTTTTAACAACATTGAAAATAACAGAAAGTAAACTCTTAAAAATATTCTTTTAAAAAACACTTCAATCAAACTATTCTTTTAATCAAAGAAACTGTCGATCTTCCTCAGGGGTGGGAAGAAAACAAAGGATTGAGATGAAAGCACTCTTTGATTTGTCCAAAAAGGATTTAGGCATTTAAAAATTCCATATGCTTTTATAACCTTTTGATTTATTTAGTCTTATGTTTCTTGGCATAGTTCAAACTTCCATAGCTGGTCTTCATAAGAGGTGTGTGTCTACATTAATAGAAGAAAGGAACATGTGGTAAAGAACTGCCACATTAATTTTCCATTTTGAATACTTTTTAAGAGGGCTGATAATGCTTTTTTTCTTCATTCAAGAACTTTTGAGATAAATTTTGCAATTTTTCAAAAGATTAAAATAGTGTCTTGGGTGCAAAGTTTGAATTATGTAATCAATAGTATCAAGTTTTCAGAACCTTAGGCAAAAACCTGCTTCTGGGGCCCAGCTATGACAGGGACAACAGTGACAACCTCAAACGTGGAGAGGAATCAGCTACCTTTGAATCTCCTAAGATCTTCATTGACCCAGGAGGTCAATCGCTGTCCTCAGTCACAAAGACTGAAGGAGATACCCTTTTCATTTTGACATTCTCCTTTGCCTCAGGTGAGATCTTTCAGGATTATCCCTGCCCTGTATTTGGGGAGGTGAAGAGGCCAGACATTTGACAGGAGGTTGTGAGACCGCGGAGACATGGATTATATTGTTCTAGTTTCTTCTGGTATGATGCTAAAGTGAGGACCTTTCTGGAGATGGAGACAGTAACTCCCCCTTCTCCAAGGAGGAGAAATGCAGGTACAGTAAATATATTTCCACATGACTGCCAAGCCCTTTGTCTCTTTGAAATCTGCCAGTTTCAGCCCTTGCTTTAGGGATTTGCTGGCCATGGCTGCATTAGGTGACCCTTCCTTACTGCAGAACAGATCAGAGTTCACACCTGGTCCAACTTGAGTCAAATTCTTTTTCTCTTATAAATTTCAAATTGGTATTCAAAGTTGATAGAATTCAACTGGGAAAACCAGAGGTTGTCTGAATGTACTCCCAAATTGGAGTGTTGCTGGGCTTTTTCAGGATGTCAGTGTGAGGGTGAGAGCAGGTCAGGGCAATTTAAGGGCAAGCATTCTGAATTTGAATTCCACCTCTGCCACATACTCGATGTGTAACACTGGGAACTTTAATCCTCTCCAAGATTTAACTTTCAAGTGAAAAAAGATGCAGTTAAAGGTGCTTACCTTCATGGGATCGCAAAGAGTTGGACACGACTGAGCGACTTTGACTTTTCACTTTGCAGCACTGATTTGAAGCTCAAATGAGATAAATGATGTGAAATCAATGTTATCATGAGCAATGTTTTTCTGATGAAATTGAGTAAAGTAGAAAATATATCACTATATAGCACATAGTAAGGGTTAGTATTATTTTGTGAAATTCTGTCATATATATATATATTCACATATATGTATGTGAAACTCTGCAATACACACACACACACACACACACACACAACACAAATGTGTGTGTGTGAATTGGATCAAGCTATAAAGTGTATTAAAGTGTTTTACTAAAGGTTGTAGTATTTTTTTTCTTACATTTGAAACCAGTGCTGCTTAACATATATGGTCCAGAGACATCTACATTAGAATCATTTGGATACCTGTTAAAAATGCAGATTCTTGAACTCCACTGCCAAGAATCAGAATTTCTGAGGGTATAGTTCAGGAATCTACATTTCAGCTACTTCTCCAGATAAGTCTCATACACACTGAAACTTGAGAATCAGTGCTTTAAACTTCCAGAAAGTATTCAAATGTTAGTTGTTATTATTATATAATTAAATTCATTCCTGCCTTCAAAAACAACTGTACTCCATGACGGGCATAGAGGAGGAGGCAGTTAATCTGTTTTGAGTAGTGTAACATCTATCAACATAGTGCTCTGGCATTTTGGTTGATCTGATATGTTTTGTTGCATTTGACTTCTTGTTTACCAGACGACTAACTCTAAAGCTAGAACTCCCAACCTCTATACTGTACCTCAGAAATGTCACAGATGTTCCCAAGGTATTGATCCCCCCAGTTCTCAGAAACTTGAATTATAAGAAGCCTTCTATATTTACTCCAGTGTGTCGTTTTTGGAAGCACTAACAAAAGCACAGATGATAAAAAATAAATAAATAAATTACAATTTATGGTCAAATGTAGATTAGAATTCATGTACGCTAGAGCTACTACTCAAAATGTTGTTGATAGGCCAGAAGCACTTACATCATGTGGAAGTTTGTTAGAAATGCAAAATCTACCTAGAGGGGTGGAATGGGGTGAGAGGTGGGAGGGAGGTTCAAGAAGGAGGGGACATGTGTATATCTACAGCTGATTCATGATTCAGAAACCAACACAATATTGTAAAGGAATTGCTCTTCAATTAAAAATAAATAACTTATTTTAAAATGCAGAATCACAGGCCCATCCCAGACCTACATTAAAGTTTGAGAAGCACTGTACTAGAGGAAACATGTAATCTGTTACCTAATTTTCAGCAACAACTTCATGCAAAGGTAACAATTTTCTGAAAAATAATTATTTAAAGTATACCCCCTACCCCATCAACAAAAATGCCGGTATTTTGTAGGTAGTGTTTGCTGGCTATAAAATCATTTGATCGTTGTAGAGATGTTTGAAAACTTAAAAAGTAGAAAAACTTATCCACAATGAAATATATATTCATGGAACTTCCCTGGTGGTCCAGTGGCTTGTGAACAGATTACTGCAATATGGTGTGATAAGTAACAGAAGAGCATTCAGACTGTGAATGAGGCAAGACTTCTGGGATCCTGGAACCTATTGGGTAAGAAGGGAGTTAACAAGATAAAATCCAAAGTAAGAATAAGGCAGTTTAGAAAACATTCTAGTCCAAAGGATCACTACAATAAAAGGTACAATAGTGAAAGATAATACTAAAAATTTACTGAAAATTTATTGAGCCAGGCATTGTGCTATTTATCATCTTCTTTCATCTTCACAACCCCATAAGGTTGGATTTGTCATAGGAATGATAAGGATGCCACTGGACGGCTTTAAGCAGGAGAGTAATGTAATTGTGTACTTTAAAGGTAAAGAATCACTCTAGGGAATTCCTTGACAGTCCAGTGGTTAGGACCACGTTTCCATTGCAGAGGGCATGGGTGCAATCCCTGGTCGGAAAACTAAAATTCTGCATGCTGTGCCAAAAAAAAAAATTAAAAATAAATAAATGGAAACATGTATAATATCATATGTGAAATGAATCGCCAGTCCAGGTTCGATGCATGATACAGGATGCTTGGGGCTGGTGCACTGGGGTGACCCAGAGGGATGGTATGGGGAGGTAGGTGGGAGGAGGGGTTCAGATGGGGAACACGTGTACACTTGTGGCGGATTCATGTTGATGTATGGCAAAACCAATACAATATTGTAAAGTAATTAGCCTCCAATTAAAATAAATAAATTTATATTAACAAATAAATAAAAGCAACCAGAGTTGCTATTAACCAGAAAAAAAAAAAATAAAAAAAATAAATGAAAGAGTCATTAAAGCTAAAAAACAACAACAAAGGATCACTCTGGCAGTATATAAAGTGTTTTTTTTAAAAGCCACTTCATATAGGCTCTCTTGAAATACATATAATTAACATCATTCACCAAACCCAATTTCATAAGTGAGATCCCAGATTCCTGTTACCACTTAAAACCTAATTGTCCAATACCTTAACTCTTTTATTCTATTTCTTCTTTTTCTCTCTATTCTGTTGACTTTCTAGCAACATACAACACTCTGTAAGGAAATTGTTATTAGGTTTTGTAACATGGGCTCCCTCTGTTGACTGTTGTAGCAATAAAACAGCAACCATTCAATATCCAGCAGAAACAATTGCTTTGGATCTGTACAGTAATTCTTTTTTTTTTTGCTTTTAGGAAAATTAGAGGTCTTTGCCCCTAAATCATGTAACTTATAAAGCAATCAAGGGCATTTATGACCCAGTTATTGGGTCATTTACATTTTAACCAAAGAAATATTTTCATACTCACAGTCACCATTTTCATTGGCATTGTTCCATTTCTTCATCAAAAAGCCATTTACGCTCATTAAGTTGAACAGCTACTTGAATTTCATAATAAAATTATTCAGACTTCAATTTCCTATTATGCCCATAGTCACACAAATGAACTTTATTATTGCCACTTATCAGTAATAATCGCTCATTAGGAGTATCATTTCTCTACAACCTCCAGATTGCCTAAGTCCATAACAGGTTGGCTCCCAACAGCTCCGAATGAATACCTGGCAGAGACCGCAGTAAGGGATTCACCATGTGGGCTTCCCCTGTTGGACTGTAGACAGAGTCATGCACTCATTTAACAAATACCTACTGGCACTTGCTCCAAGCCAGCTCTGTGCTTCAGAGACCTATTGTAACATCAACCCTGAACCCAAGATTCCCTTGGTCTGTTGAAGGAGATATTTGATATCTGAAGCATCCTCTACCTTGTAGTAGAACTTACATGTAATTCCAGTGGTACTACATGCCATAAAAGCAGAAGGAGTTATTAATTATGATTGAGAAAATTCAGGATGCCTTGGAGAGGATGCCATTTGGCCTGAAAAGGACATAAGCAACATGATAGCAGGATTATTTTCCTGTTTTGTTCAGTGTTTTATCTGAAGTTCCTACAAATATGACTGGCACATAATAAGTGCTTAATAAATAGCTATTGAATGAATGGGTTGATCTTGAAATCAATAAGAATTTTAATGACAAAAAAGCAAAGAAAAAGAATTTCCTTTTTGAAGAGGCTTCAAAGCCATGATTATTACCTTTAGTTTACTCTTGACTTTCCATTACTTTTAGGATAAAATACTGTCCCCTGTCCTCTTCTCCAGAGTTATATCCACGTATTCGATTCCAAGCCATTAGAGTCTGCAGATGTCTGGTGAGGAACTGGACAGTCTGTGTTTTATCTATCTGTCCAAGAAATAAAAATACAAAATATTTTTACTTGGTAAGAATCATTCGTGTACCAGTTATAATGTAACTTATTAATGAACATACTGATCCTGTGTAAATGTGTTTCAAGTTGAAATCCACAGTTTCAAGAAATAGAAAATCCAATTATAATTGGTTTAACCTAGTGAAAGGATTTATTGTCAAATGTAACTGAAAGCCAAGCAATAGGGCAGAGTTCAGAGTGGTTCATTCGGGGCTTTTCCTCAATTGCTCTTCAGCTGTTTCATCTCCAACCACTATGTATATAGACTGTAATCCTTGCACTGACTTCTGTAGTGGACACAGATTAGCAGCTAGCAGAAAGATTATGTGCTTTCTTGCTCACATACAAAGGAAGAGAACATTGCTTCTTAAAACTATTAATAATGAGTAAAAGTTCCAGACTTGACTAAACCCCCCCCACTGAACTGCTTTCTGTAGCCAGAAACTTCCAGGTTTGACTGATTTATGCCTGATCTACCAGGACGAATTGTTGTGTCAATTGTTATGAGGCTTAAGATTACTTGGCCTCTGTTGGTCAGAGCCCCTCTAGAACTGGAATTGGAATCAACGACACAAGGAAGAAGGAGTAGCGCCCAGAGGAAACTATGAGTGTGGTAAGAAAGGGAGAATAGCAGAAAGTGAAGAGGAACTAAAGATTAGATAGCATCACTGACTTCATGGACAAGAATTTGAGCAACTTCCGGAATTCAGTGGAGGTCAGAGGAGCCTGGCATGCTGTAGTCCATTAGGTTGCAGAAGTGGGACACGACTTAGAGGCTGAACAACGACAAAGGAAGGGAAGAGGGAAGGCTGATGCTGGATAGGCAACTGATGAACTTCTAACGTGTCACTTTGTTGATTGGCAAATATGTATCAACTATTGCTGGAATTTTTATTGAGGTTATCTGAAATTTCTGCTGGCTATAAAACTACAAACAGGCCTGAGCTTTTACCATTGCTCCATCACTTATTCAGCCCTCTCTTCCCAGAAAACCCTTTCACCCAGGAAACTCTTATCGACCTTGAAGAACTACTCTCCCCTGAAAAGGCTTTTCTGACTCTCCATCTGGTTCCGCACTGACACAAGGCTTTCATGGTCCCCTGGTTTTCCTCCAGGGCAGCAGTTGACATACTGAGATGTATTTGTTTCCATATCTGGCTCTCCCACAGGCAGGGTTCTCCCTGAGGATAATGTTATCAGATGCTTTGGCTGCAAATAATAGAAACCTAATGGGTGACTTTAATTCAGATGACTATTATATATACTACTGTGGGCAGGAATCCCTTAGAAGAAACGGAGTAGCCACCATGGTCAACAAAAGAGTCCAAAATGCAGTACTTGGATGCAATCTCAAAAACGACAGACTGATCTCTGTTCATTTCCAAGGCAAACCATTCAATATCACGGTAATCCAAGCCTATGCCCCAACCAGTAATGCTGAAGAAGCTGAAGTTGAACGGTTCTATGAAGACCTACAAGGCCTTTTAGAACTAACACCCAAAAAAGATGTCCTTTTCATTATAGGGGACTGGAATGCAAAAGCAGGAAGTCAAGAAACACCTGGAGTAACAGGCAAATTTGGCCTTGGAGTACAGAATGAAGCAGGGCAAAGGCTAATAGAGTTTTGCCAAGAGAATGCACTGGTCATAGCAAACACTCTCTTCAAACAACACAAGAGAAGATTCTACACATGGACATCACCAGATGGTCAACACCGAAATCAGATTGATTATATTCTTTGCAGCCAAAGATGGAGAAGCTCTATACAGTCAGCAAAAACAAGACTGGGAATGGACTGTGGCTCAGATCATGAACTTCTTATTGCCAAATTCAGTCTTAAATTGAAGAAATTGGAGAAAACCACCAGACCATTCAGGTATGACCTAAATCAAATCCCTTATGATTATACAGTGGAAGTGAGAAATAGATTTAAGGGATTAGATCTGATAGAGAGAGTGCCTGAACCTATGGACTGAGGTTCATGACATTGTACAGGAGACAGGGATCAAGACCATCCCCATGGAAAAGATGCAAAAAAAACAAAATGGCTGTCTGGGGAGGCCTTACAAACAGCTGTGAAAAGAAGAGAAGCGAAAAGCAAAGGAGAAAAGGAAATATATAAGCATCTGAATGCAGAGTTCCAAAGAATAGCAAGGAGGGATAAGAAAGCCTTCCTCAGTGATGAATGCAAGGAAATAGAACAAAACAACAGAATGGGAAAGACTAGAGATCTCTTCAAGAAAATTAAAGACCAAGGGAACATTTCATGCAAAGATGGGCTCGATAAAGGACAGAAATAGTATGGACCTAACAGAAGCAGAAGATATTAAGAAGAGGTGGCAAGAATACACAGAAGAACCATACAAAAAAGAGCTTCCTGACCCAGATAATCATGATGGTGTGATCACTCACCTAGAACCAGACACTTTGGAACGTGAAGTCAAGTGGGCCTTAGAAAGCATCACTACAAACAAAGCTAGTGGAGGTGATGGAATTCCAGTTGAGCTATTTCAAATCCTAAAAGATGATGCTGTGAAAGTCCTGCAGTCAGTATGTCAGCAAATTTGGAAAACTCAGCAGTGGCCACAGGACTGGAAAACGTCAGTTTTCGTTCCAATCCCAAAGAAAGTCAATGCCAAAGAATGCTCATACTACCTCAAAATTGCACTCATCTCACACACTAGCAAAGTAATGCTCAAAATTCTCCAAGCCAGGCTTCAGCAATACATGAACCGTGAACCTTCAGATGTTCAAGCTGGTTTTAGAAAAGGCAGAGGAACCAGAGATCAAATTGCCAACATCTGCTGGATCATTGAAAAAGCAAGAGAGTTCCAGAAAAACATCTATTTCTGCTTTATTGCCTATGCCAAAGCCTTTGGCTGTGTGGATCACAATAAACTGTGAAAAATTCTGAAAGAGATGGGAATACCAGACCACCTGATCTGCCTCTTGAGAAACCTGTATGCTGGTCAGGAAGCAACAGTTAGAACTGGACACAGAACAACAGACTGCTTCCAAATAGGAAAAGGAATATGTCAAGGTGTATATTGTCACCTTGCTTATTTAACTTATATGCAGTGTACATCATGAGAAACGCTGGGCTGGAAGAAGCACAAGCTGGGATCAAGATTGCTGGGAGAAATATCAATAACCTCAGATATGCAGATGACACCACCCTTATGGCAGAAAGTGAAGAAGAACTAAAGAGCCTCTTGATGAAAGTGAAAGAGAAGAGTGAAAAAGTTGGCTTAAAGCTCAACATTCAGAAAACGAAGATCATGGCATCTGGTCCCATCACTTCATGGGAAATAGATGGGGAAACAGTGGAAACAGTGTCAGACTTTATTTGGGGGGGCTCCAAAATCACTGCAGATGGTGATTGCAGCCATGAAATTAAAAGACACTTACTCCTTGGAAGGAAAGTTATGACCAACCTAGATAGCATATTAAAAAAGCAGAGATATTACTTTGCCAACAAAGGTCCATCTAGTCAAGGCTATGGTTTTTCCAGTGGTCATGTATGGATGTGAGAGTTGGACTGTGAAGAAAACTGAGCGCCAAAGAATTGATGCTTTTGAACTGTGGTGTTGGAGAAGACTCTTGAGAGTCCCTTGGACTGCAAGGAGATCCAACCAGTGCATCCTAATGGAGATCAGTCCTGGGTGTTCATTGGAAAGACTGATGCTGAAGCTGAAACTCCAATACTTTGGCCACCTCATGCGAAGAGTTGACTCATTGGAAAAGACCCTGACGCTGGGAGGGATTGGGGGCAGGAGGGGAAGGGGACAACAGAGGATGAGATGGCTGGATGGCATTACCGACTCAATCGACATGAGTTTGAGTGAACTCCAGGAGTTGGTGATGGACAGGGAGGCCTGGCATGCTGCGATTCATGGGGTTGCAAAGAGTTGAACATAACCGAGCGACTGAACTGAATTGAACTGAATGCAAACTGACTTAACCAATAAGAGAGTTTATTGTTTTTCAAAATGTTAAGTGTTTGGGTAGGGCAGGCTCCAGGATTGGTTGATATAGTGGTTCAACCGTCTCATCAAGAGCTCATCTTCTTTCCCTCTCTCTGCCATCTTCAGTGTTTAACTTCACCTTCAGGCTGCTAACAGGATGGCTAAAAACTTTTAGGCATCATATAATCCAGAGAAAGAAGAGGAAATTTCTATTTCTTTGGAATAAGGAAAACATATTCCAGAAAATCCCGTGAAGACTTTCCCTGACTTTCTCAGCCACCTCTACATCAGTCACTGGCGAGGGGAATAATGTTATCACAGAGTTTAAGTTAATCATCCAAGGCAGGGTGGAAACTGGTAAATGTTTATGTTAATTACTACAGTAAAGTCTTGCTGTCACCCCTCATCCCCTGAACTCTGAGATTCTATGGCTCTGTGCATCTGACTTTGTGACTCCATTTTCCACCCCAGCCTAAAACTTAACAACATTGTCATATCCTAGACCATATCCTTGCCAATAAATATACCCTTCCATAATTTCACTTTGAAACATCTCACTCTCTGACTATATTTCCAGCTCACTTTCTTTAATACTGCAAATCCAGCAATCTTTCAGCCCCACTCATATTCCACTAATGATTGATGTATTCCACCAATGTTCCTACCACCTTTTCACCATCTTTCACCCACTTCATGTCCTCATTTCTCTTCCTACCCAGCTTAAATTTCATGGTCCATGATTATGACCACTCCCTTGTATATACTATCAACACCCTTGCCCCACTTCATTTCATGATACTTTTTTGGTAAGGTTACAACCCTACCCATACCCTACTCAGCTTATTCTGTGCACCAAGACCTTTTTGTGTGGCTGGAGAAAAACACATGACATTGCACATTAGTCTTTCAGTTCAGTTCACTTGCTTAGTTGTGTCCGACTCTTTGTGACCCATGAACCGCAACCTGTCAGGCTTCCCTGTCCATCACCAACTCCCAGAGCTTGCTCAAACTCAAGTCCATCAAGTCTGTGATGCCATCCAACCATCTCATCCTCTGTCATCCCCTTCTCTTTCCACCTCCAATCTTTCCCAACATCAGGGTCTTTTCCAATGAGTCAGTTCTTCACATCAGGTGGCCAAAATATTGGAGCTTCAGCTTCAACATCAGTCCTTCCAATGAACACCCAGGACTGATCTCCTTTAGGATTGACTAGTTTGATCTCCTTGCAGTCCAAGGTACTCTCAAGTGTCTTCTCCAACACCGCAGTTCAAAAGCATCAATTCTTCGGTGCTCAGTTTTCTTCACAGTCCAACTCTCACATCCATATGTGACTAGTGGAAAAGCCATAGCTTTGACTAGATGGACCTTTGTTGGCAAGGTAATGTCTCTGCTTTTTAATATGTTGTCTAGGTTGGTCATAGCTTTTCTTCCAAAGAGCAAGCATCTTTTAATTTCATGGCTGCAGTCACCATCTGCAGTGATTTTGGAGCCCAAGAAAATAAAGTCTGTCACTGTTTCTATTGTTTCCCCATCTATTTGCTGTGAAGTGATGGGACTGGATGCCATAATCTTAGTTTTTTGAATGTTGAGCTTTACTTAACCGTTAGTCTTACTTTACTCTTAATGGATTTTTACTGCTGAACAGTAAAGCTGCTCAGCAATCACAATACATTTCATTAGTCTGTTTTGTCTTTCATTCTCCTAGGTGATCCTCCATCTCTGAAAACCTACAACACCTCCTTTCATGTGTCAAATGTAATTGCCTACTCTGCTTCTTATTTTACTAAGAAAACAAAGGTGACTAGAAGAGAACTTCCTTAGATTCTTAACACCACATCTAGCCATCCAGCTGCATCTGTGCCGATAACCTCTGCTTTCTCTGTTAATGTGCATTCACAGTCTATGAAACTACTGGACCCATTCCTCTTCTTATGCCATAGATCCAAATCCATTCTCACTTGCTCAAGGATATTGCCCCAGCAATTGTCCCATTTTCTGTCTGGCATCACCAATATTTTTTCCTACTAAGTCAGTGGTTCTCAGCCATGGGTTATTTTTGCTCATTCCCCTCCCTCATCTCTCAGGCAACATTTGGCAATGTCTAGAGTCCCTTATGGCTATCACAGCTGGGGAGACTGGGGAATGCATAGAGTGGATATACTGCCAGGGATATTATGTTCAGAATCCTATAATGCAAAAGACAGCCCTCCACAACAAAAAGTTATTCAGCCCAAAATGTCAATAGTGCCAAAGTTGGGAAACTCTAAACTAGATCATTCCTATAAGCACACACACATAAATTCTGATATTTCTCTCATATTAAACCCCTAAACTCCCCTTCCAACTTCAACCTTGTTGTTATTTTATTGTAGAAGTCCTCAAATATCTTATCTAATCTCGCTGTGCCACTTTCTTTCCTCTAAATCTCACTTAAACTTTTCCAGTCTGGTTCTGCCCCATCAGAGCCAGACATTCCAACAGAATTTCTCGTGTTAAGTTCAACAGTCAATTCTCAGTAGCACATAATTGAGTTGATCACTCTATTTTCCTAGAAACACTGCCTTCATTTGATTCTTAAAATCTATCCTCTCCTGGTTTTCTTTCTAATTTTAATAATTCTTCCTGTCTTCTCTTCTGATTTCTTATGTCCTGACCTTAGCCCAGAACTCAGTACTTGGACCTTTTTCTCGTATATGCTCACTTCCTTGCTGACTTCATGTAGCTTCAAATAATCATCTACAATGCCAATGAATCCTAAATTTTTATCTCTAGCCTGAGCCTCTTGTCTGAAATCCAGAGCCATATATCCAGTTGCTTATTCATCATCTCCACCCGAATATTTAAATGCACATAAGGCTTGGCATGTCCAGTGGTCATGTATGGATGCGAGAGTTGGACTGTGAAGAAAGCTGAGCGCCAAAGAATTGATGCTTTTGAACTGTGGTGTTGGAGAAGACTCTTGAGAGTCCCTTGGACTGCAAGGAGATCCAACCAGTCCATCCTAAAGGAGATCAGTCCTGGGTGTTCTTTGGAAGGACTGATGCTAAAGCTGAAACTCCAATACTTTGGCCACCTCATGCGAAGAGTTGACTCATTGGAAAAGACTCTGATGCTGGGAGGGATTGGGGGCAGGAAAAGAAGGGGATGACAGAGGATAGGATGGCTGGATGGCATCACCGACTCTATGGACATGAGTTTGGGTGAACTCTGGGAGTTGGTGATGGACAGGGAGGGCTGGCGTGCTGCGATTCATGGGGTCGCAAAGAGTCGGACACAACTGAGTGACTGAACTGAACTGAACTGAGACAAAAGTGAAACAATAAAGGCCTTTTTGTTGTTCCTGGATCATACCAAACACACTCCAGCCTCAGAGCTTTTGTACTTGCTCTTTTTTCTATCTAGCATGATCTCATTTTTTGTGAAAATGCAAGGTCTTTGCTCAATTCAATAGTCACCTTCCTAGAGAGGCCTTTCCTGATCTTGCTATCTCACTGATTCTTCCTGCCCTCCTTCCTTTCTCTATTTTTCTTCCTGACTTTTAACACCTTCTAAAACTCTATATATTTCACATATTTATTTGTCCATCTCTCCCTAATAGAATGTAAGCTCCATGACAGCATGTCTGTCTTGTTTACAGTTGTATCCGTAGTGCGTAGAGCAATGCTTCAAACATAGTATCTTCTCCATACTTATTTGTGGAAAGAATGATCCAGCCCAGTAACCACTACTGGGAGGGACCGTATGACTTTAATCCATGGTGCCCAGGAGAGGCACACAATCAGTTCAGTTCCGTTCAGTCACTCAGTCGTGTCCGACTCTTTGCGATCCCATGAATCGCAGCACGCCAGGCCTCCCTGTCCATCACCAGCTCCCGGAGTTCACTCAGACTCATGTCCATCGAGTCAGTGATGCCATCCAGCCATCTCATCCTCTGTCATCCCCTTCTCCTCCTGCCCCCAATCTCTCCCAGCATCAGAGTCTTTTCCAATGAGTCAACTCTTCACATGAGATGGCCAAAGTACTGGAGTTTCAGCTTTAGCATCATTCCTTCCAAAGAAATCCCAGGGCTGATATCCTTCAGAATGGACTGGTTGGATCTCCTTGCAGTCCAAGGGACTCTCAAGAGTCTTCTCCAACACCACAGTTCAAAAGCATCAATTCTTTGGCGCTCAGCTTTCTTCACAGTCCAACTCTCACATCCATACATGACCACAGGAAAAACCATAGCTTTGACTAGACAAACCTTTGTTGGCAAAGTAATGTTTCTGCTTTTGAATATGCTATCCAGGTTGGTCATAACTGTCCTTCCAAGGAGTAAGCGTCTTTTAATTTCATGGCTGCAGTCACCATCTGCAGTGATTTTGGAGCCCCAAAAAATAAAGTCTGACACTGTTTCCACTGTTTCTCCATCTATTTCCCATGAAGTGATGGGACCAGATGCCATGATCTTCGTTTTCTGAATGTTGAGAAGCACACAATAGGAACTAGTAAAATAAAGGAATCTTCATTATTGTTTTCAACAGTTGTGCCTGTCGTGTGTTTCAGTGTTTTCTTGATTCTGATGGATAAAGTTTCTCCTTGTCTACACTTTTCCAATATTCCTGTGGGGACACAGAGATTTCTCTGGGCACTCTTTTTAAGTCCCTTGGTATCTGGGAGTCTTTCTATTCCTTTTCTCCTCTTCCTGAAGCTTTTAACGCATGACTGTGTACCCCAGCCAAGCCCTGGGCATATATGACACCATCACTCCTTTGGGCTCCACTCCTGGAACACCTGCACCTTCCACCTAATTTTGGGTGCCTGACACCTTTGTTAAAGATGATATTGACTCTTTTGTGTCCCTATATATTTAGGATAGGGTCCAGAACATACTAGGCACTCTATTATTGGTACTTGGACTAAGCCTTTGCCTATTTATACTTTTACTTACTGCCATTCAATAAACCTCATTCTCTCCGTATTACAACATAGTCACCATAATACCTTAGTAAGTGTATCAGTAAACATATTTCTGTGGTGTTGTGATTAAGAGCATAGTTTTGGAACCCAATATACTGAGTCCTGGCTCTGTAACTTGCTGGTTATAAAATTTGGGGAAAACAAAGATATTTAACTTCTGTAGCTTCTCTTTCTCTACTGCTAAAATGGAAATAATAATGCCAGAAAAAGTTATGGTGAAGATTAAATTCAGTACTGTATACTAAGCCCTAGCACTCTGGAACAAAGTAGTTCAATGAGTGATAACAGTAATATTCTCTAGTGTGTGATAATAATAATAGTACAACTATGAGTATCTTGAGGATCAGGGACTATATTGTTAGCATCTAGAATGTATAGACCTTGTGAAGGATGCAGATGGTGAGAGGTGGGGCTGTTGATGCCAGTTGGGGCCACATTATGAAGGGTTAAGCCTTTATTCTTTAGATAATGAAGAATAATCAAAGAGTTGTATAACACCTTAAAGCAAAGAGCAAGTTAAAGGATGATATTTGTGAGTACCAAATGAGGACGGCCAGGAGAGCTGCATGGGGCCATGTTAACAACTCGTTGAACTTTATGGTGACTGACATCAGTAATGCACTCAGGCTATAGTTACATGATGTCAGCCTTCAGATGAAAACGGAAAACTTCAGTCAAACATCTGGTTGTTTAGTCTACTCAACATCAAAGACCTGGCTGTTCTGAAACTTTCAGATGTTTGGCTGAATGGTTTAGTTTTCATCTTCATCTAAGGGGCCTGGTAGACACAATCACTATGATTTTTGTCAGCTTTAGGCTTGAGGGTTCTTTTTTTTTTAATTATAAAAACATTTTTATGGTAACATAAAAGGATTTTTTAAAAAAGAAAAACAAAACCTTCCTAATTCTACCATGCTAAAACAACTGGTTTTATTTTTGTATACTCCCTTTATAGCATATAAAGTTTATATTGCTTACCCACAGTGAACATACGTTTGTGTCCTTTTCTTTGCCCTTAGTGTTATATTGTAATGTTTAATGTTAATATAATTCATGTTGGAAAATAAGTACTATATAATATTATCAATTCAATAAACTAGACATCTACTGAATTTTAACATCTTGAGACTGTTGGAAATTTTTGTTGTTTCTAATTTTTCATTAAAATGTATAACTTTTTTGTTTATTAAATTTTTCCCTCTAAAAAATTTCACAGGATAATCAGTTAAAGGTCAAAGTGTTTTTATGACTCACTATATATTTATATATTCCAAAGGAATTTTATTAATTTATGTTGATAACAATAATGTATGAGTTCTCTATTTTACCATAATCTTATTAACATTGATATTATAATTCCAATGCTTTTAATTTTGGTCAATTGAACCAGTTCTAACATAATAGCATATAAGTAATATATTATATATGTACTGTATATATAACACATATGTTTTATATATGTGTGTATTATAATCTATATTTGTCCTTATCTCTTCTTCTTTCCCAAAACATCAATAAAAAGAGAAAAAATGATTTTTTTAAAGGTATCAACTCATAGGTTAAAAAAATACATGTCAGTGGGCACATATTTAGAAGTGGGGAAAGTTAACAGAGTTGAGAAATTTGAAATATGCTGACAGGTGAATCTAGTGGGAAGCTATGGAAATGAATAATATTAATAATAATATCTTACAACATTTCTTATTAAATATCAGGCATTGTTCTAAGCATTTTATATATATATATATATATGTGTGTGTGTGTGTGTGTGTGTATGTATAAAATCATTTAATTCTCACAACATCCTTTGAGGTATATAATATTATTTTTACCATTTTACAAAAGAAGAAAATGAAGTATGAGGTCAAATGAATTTCATGTAGCCAAATAAATTTCAAGCCCAAGCTATCTAGGTTCAAAGTTTATTCCCTTGACTACACATTGTACTGCCTCTTGATAAAGCCTCAGTAATTTGAAGCAGAGAACCACAGAAGGCAGGGATGAGGTATAGAAATTGATTGAAAGTCTGTGAAAAGAGAACTTAGACTTGCAGGTCCCTTCCCCAAACGAATAAATCAACCTGGTATATCTCCCTACCCTGGCAGGAGACCAGACATTTGATCAAAACAAAAAGTGAGCCCTAGAGGCCAAAGCACAGATAAATTAGGTCCTGGTAGCTGGAGAGAAGGGCCAAGTGAAAACAGGAAAGTTAAATGAATGTCTACTTACTGAATGGTGAGGCCTTTGGCCCCCATGTCCTGTTCAGCTTAGAGTACTTGGGTAGTCAGGCAGTCACACCTGCCTCTCTTACCCAGGAGAAGGGACTGGAGAATCTGACCAGCTTCAGAGAAAAGAACTACAAATACTGATATTTGGGGATCCCCAGCAAACCGGTCAAGAAACCTGTTACTCTACAGTGAAGCCACCAATCAACGAATTCCATCTATTTACACAGAGCTTCCAATTGACTTTATGGTAACTTACTGTTAAATATGAAGAGCTGCAAAATTTCACCAAATATTTCAAAAGAGATTCCACAATGAGAGATGACAAAAGAAACAAGCAGAAAATTAAACACACAGGAAATAAATTAGGAAACAGAAGAAAAATTTGAAATGATTATTAATATGAGAAGAAGACGACAGAGGATGAAATGGTTGAATAGCATCACCGATTCAATGAACGTGAGTTTAAGTAAACTCCAGGAGTTGGTGATGGACAGGGAGGCCTGGCATGCTGCAGTCCATGGGGTTACAAAGAGTCAGACACGAATGAGCAACTGAACAGAACTGAACTGAATTGATATTTAGATAAAAATAGACATTGCATTCATGAAACAAGACTAGGATGCTTTCTTTAAAAAAAAAAAAAGAATAATAAAAGACTAAGAACTCATGAAAATTAAACACATGATAGCAGAAAGAATTAACAAAATGTTTGGAAATTAAGGAAATAGAACAAAAAGAGTCTGACAACAGAAGAGATAAGGAAACTGAAAAAAAAAAAAAAAATCCAGATCTAACATTCAAACAATGTGAGTTTCAAAAAGAAAAAGAAAGAAAAGAAAAGAAGGAAAGAAAAATTATTAAAGAAAGAACACACACAAAAAACTTCCCAGGCTAAAGAATACATATTTCCAGTTTATAAAGGCTTATCAAGGGTGGAGCACAATGGATTTAAGAAACAAAAACTATGTCAAGTGTCATCATTAAGAAACTTCAGAACACTAGGAGATTAAAAAAAAGTATGCTCAGGCTCCCAGGGGAAAATAATGTTATCATATAAGGGATTGACAGAGTATTGAAATAACATTAAATTTCTCAACAACAAACACTACAAACTAGAATATGAAATGCTGCTGCTGCTGCTAAGTCGCTTCAGTCATGTCCAACTTTGTGCGACCCCAGAGACGGCAGCCCACCAGGCTCCCCCGCCACCCGCCCCCCCCCGCCCCCGGGATTCTCCAGGCAAGAACACTGGAGTGCGTTGCCATTTCCTTCTCCAATGCATGAAAGTGAAAAGTGAAAGTGAAGTCTCTCAGTCCTGCCCGACTCTTAGCAACCCCATGGACTACAGCCTACCAGGCTCGTACTGGAGTGGGGTGCCATTGCCTTCTCTGAGAATATGAAATAGCAATGCCTTAAAATTTCTGTAAGAAAATTATTTTCAACCAAGAATTCTTTATCCAGAGAACTACCAATCAATTGTGAAGGTAAAATTAAGACATATTGAGACTTGCAAAGTCTTTTTAAAAAATTACTTCCCATACTTTTTCCAGGAGGCTACTACAGGATATATGCCACCAAAATGAGGGAGTTAAAAAAGAGAGAAACATGGGATTAGTAAAATAGGAGATAGAACAAAGGAGAGAGGCAAAGAGAATCCACATGATGATTATAAAAAGGAATCATAGAACTGAGAGAGTAGCACTGACATAGGTTCATGTGTGCATGCTCAGTCATATCTGCTTCTTTGTGACCCCATAGACTGTGGCCCACCAAGCTCCTCTGTCCAGGGAATTTTCCATGCAGGAATACTGAAGAGGGCTGCCATTTCCTACTCCAGGGGATCTTCCCAACCCAGAGATCAAACTTGTGTCTCTTGCCTTGGCAGGAAAATTCTTTACCACTAGTGCCATCTGAGAAGCCATATGTAAAATAGAGAGCTGACAGGAAGCTACTGCATAGCACAGAGCTCAGTTCTCTGTGATGAACTAGAGGGATGGGCAGAGGGAGTGGGAGAGAGCCTCAAGAGGGAGGAGAACATATGTATGTGCTATGCTGTGCTCAGTTGTATCCAACTCTTTTTGACCCCATGGACTATAGTCTGCCAGGCTCCTCTGACCATGGGATTTCCCAGGCAACTACTGGAGTGGGTTGTCATTTCCTTCTCCAGAGGATCTTCCTGACTCAGGGATCGAACCCACGTCTTTTGCATCACTGGCATTGGCAGGCAGATTCTTTACCACTGCACCACCTGGAAAGCCTGAATATATACAGTTAGTTCAGTCGCTCAGTCGTGCCAGACTCTTTGCAAACCCATGGACTGCAGTACGCCAGGCTTCTCTATCCATCACCAATACCCACAGCTTGCTCAAACTCATATCCATAGAGTCTGTGATGCCATCCAACCATCTCTTCTTCTGTCATCCCCTTCTCGTCCTGCCTTCAATCTTTCCCAGCATCAGGGTCTTTTCCAAGTCAGTTCTTCACAGCAGGTGGCCAAAGTATTGGAGCTTCAGCTTCAGCATCAGTCCTTCCAATGAATATTCAGGACTGATCTCCTTTAGGATTGACTGGCTTGATCCCCTTGCAGTCCAAGGGACTCTCAAGAGTCTTCTCCAACACCACAGTTCAAAAGCATCAATTCTTCAGCACTCAGCCTTCTTTATAATCCAACTCTCACATCCATGCATGACTACTGGAAAAGCCATAGCTTTGACTAGATGGACCTTTGTCAGCAAGGTGATGTCTCTGCTTTTTAATATGCTGTCTAGGTTGGTCATAACTTTTCTTCCAAGCAGTAAGCATCTTTTAATTTCATGGCTGCAATCACCATCTGCAGTGATTTTGAAGCCCAAAAAATAAGGTTTGCCACCGTTTCCATTGTTTCCCCATCTATTTGCCATGAAGTGATGAGACCAGATGCCATGATCTTCATTTTCTGAATGTTGAGTTTTAAGCCAACTTTTTCACTCTCCTCTTTCACTTTCAAGAGCCTCTCTAGTTCTTCTTCACTTTCTGCCATAAGGGTGGTGTCATCTGCGTATCTGAGGTTATTGATATTTCTCCTGGCAATCTTGAATCCAGCTTGTGCTTCATCCAGCCTAGTGTTTCTGCATATAAGTTAAATGAGCAGGGTGGCAATATACAGCCTTGACGTATTCCTTTCCTGATTTGGAACCAGTCTGTTGTTCCATGTCCAGTTCTAATTGTTGCTTCCTGACTTGCATACAGATTTCTCAGGAGGCAGGTAAGGTGGTCTGGTATTCCCATCTCTTAAAGAGTTTTCCATAGTTTGTTGTGATCCACACAGCCAAAGGCTTTGGAGTAGTCAATAAAGCAAAAGTAGATGTTTTTCTGAAACTCTTTTGCTTTTTCAGTGATCCAACAAATGTTGGCAATTTGATCTCTGGTTCCTCTGCCTTTTCTAAAACCAGCTTGAACATCTGGAAGTTCATGGTTCACATATTGTTGAAGCCTGGCTTGGAGAATTTTGAGCATTACTTTGCTAGCGTGTGATATGAGTGCAATTGTGTGGTAGTTTGAACATTCTTCGGCATTGCCTTTCTTTGGGATTGGAATGAAAACTGACCTTTTCCAGTCCTGTGGCCACTGCTGAGTTTTCCAAATTTGCTGGCATATGGAGTGCAGCACTTTAACAACATCATCTTTTAGGATTTAAAATAGCTTAACTGGAATTCCATCACCTCCACTAGCTTTGTTCGTAGTGGTGCTTCCTAATGCCCACTTGACTTCGCATTCCAGAATGAAGGTGAGTGATCCCACCATCATGGTTATCTGGGTTATGAAGATCTTTTTTGTATAATTCTTCTATGTTTTCTTGCCACCTCTTCTTAATATCTTCTGCTTCTGTTAGGTCCATACCATTTCTGTCCTTTATTGTGCTCACCTTTGCATGAAATGTTCCCTTGGTATTATAAGTATGTTCCCTTGGTATTATATTATTCCCTTGGTTCCCTTGTTCCCTTGATAATATATGTACAACATCACATTCATGATGTCACACAGCAGAAACTAACATAACACTGCAAAGCAATTACACTCCAATGAAAAAGTGGGGGATCATAGGATGACCACTGTTTAGCATGTACAAAAATTGAAAAAGAATGAAGGGCTCCAGGACTTATGTCTTCAGGAAAATAAATGGAACAGATAAATTATCTGATATACTTGATAATGTAGAAACTAATGGTACAGAGAACTAAACAAATGAAAAAACTATTAATATCTCCAGTAAGGAAAGTATGTACAAGACAGGAAATATAGTACACTTAGCTTAGCAGTAGGACTTCCCTGGTGGCTCAGACGGTAAAGCATCTGCCTACAATGCAGGAGACCTGGCTTCAATCCCTGAGTTGGGAAGATCTCCTGGAGAAGGAAATAGCAACCCACTCCAGTATTCTTGCCTGGAAAATCCCATGGACAGAGGAGCCTAGTAGGCTATAGTCCATGGGGTCACAAAGAGTCAGACACGACTGAGCGACTTCACTTTCACTTAGCTTAGCAGTAGCCAATACTTACAATAATTCAAAAACTGAATTTTGATTTAGTCAAAAGTTATATATTAACTATATAAGGGAGAGGAAAATAGGCGTCTAGGGTGATAGAAGAGATGAATACTCATCTTCCACAATAGGGTTTTGAAAGAAAATGCCTAAAGCTGATAAATCAAAAAGAATCAGTATAAGTTGAATTTCCTAAAGTTTGTTTTTTTTTTTTTTATGTGTTTATGTGCTGACTGCAAGTTACTTAACAAATATTTACCTATGTGTTTGGTGTCTTGCTGGGCACTGAAGATAAATAAATAAGCAGAATAAAAGCTTACCCTTAAAGAAATAGCTCAGAGCACAGGTGAGGGAAAAGATAAATAACCAAGTAGCTATTAAATAGATGAAAAGTGCTATAATAGAGACATATGGCGGGCATTATGGGAGAGGAAAGGAGAGCATTGCTAGCTTTGCCTTGGGAGAGGTGTACCTGAGCTGCTTCACAGAGGAGGAAAAGGGAAGGGAGAGCTTTTCAGGCAAATGGAATTGATGTGAAAAGAGTTGGAGGTGCCAGCAAATTTCCTTTGTCATGTCTGTTAACGCTAGAAGGTAGGATGTGTAGAATCTGAACTTCCTCAATTTTGTTCAGTTTTATTTGGGTCAGGTCAAGTTTAGGGGCATTCTGTGGACATTTTCAAATCTCAGAAAGGTACCTGCTATTAAAATCCAGCTGATGCCCTGTCTTTGAGGTAGAAAGAAAGCACATAGCTATAGATGGCACAGTGTCATAAATAGGAAGGCCAGGAAAACAATAAAGTGTTCAAAGTTTTTTGGTACATATATCCTCTTACAGTCTCTGTGTCCAATTTGCCCTGTGTGCAAGACCACTGAATTGTAAGCAGAGTTTCTGACTTTCCAAATATGCTTTCATCCAAGCCTCTCCAAGCAAAACTGGCAACATTTAATCATCTTTCAAAATATTATGCCTGTTGGTAAATAGACATTAGCTATGAGAATAAGCACTAGTCCACATGTTCCTTGGTTCCCTTTCCTCCATCCTCACTATAATCATCCTAGTTCAGGTGCTGATATCAGACATGGCACCTGATTCCTGACTCCCTTTTCTTTGCCTCCAGCCTCTTCCATTCAGTCCATTTTTCCTTGACACCAGATTAACTCTTTCTGAAACACAGACCTAATCATGGCATTCCTTTGATTTAAAAAAAGAACAAGAAAGAAAAGCAATTCTAATGCCTCCCCATAGCCTACAAGATCAAGTCCAGACTCTTCTGTCTAGCTTTCAGGCCTCCTATTACCTGGCCACAAACTACATTTCCAGCACCCTCTTCTATCATTCTTCTTTCATCATCTCCCTCTACTTCCTACCACACACACACACACATGCACAATGTTCATTCTCTAAATTTCCCTAAACTTCTCTGAAGTCCTATTCTTAGAACATGGTGAACTTTCATGCCATCAAATATCAGCATGTGTTTTTCTCTCTTAAATGTCCTTTGGCATAGGAATCTTCTTATCTTAAGGCCTAGTTCAAATGTCTCTACTTATGGTTAACAGCATGATGTCTGATTCACCAGGATCTAACCCAGGATTACTAAATGTGTGACTTGAACAAGTTACCTAAGCTCTCTTTGCTTTAGAAATAAAAGTGGAAAATAATAGTACCTGCTTCACAGGGTGAGATATAAATAGCACATGTAAAACACCTAGAACAATGGCAGGTACATAGTTTGAGCTCAGTGAACATTCAGTTCAGTTCAGTTCAGTTCAGTCGCTCAGTCATGTCCAACTCTTTGAGACCCCATGAATCGCAGCATGCCAGGCCTCCCTGTCCATCACCATCTCCCAGAGTTCACTCAAACTCACGTCCATCGCGTCAGTGATGCCATCCAGCCATCTCATTCTCTGTCGTCCCCTTTTCCTCCTGCCCCCAATCCCTCCCAGCATCAGAGTCTTTTCCAGTGAGTCAACTCTTCACATGAGGTGGCCAAAGTACTGGACTTTCAGCTTTAGCATCATTCCTTCCAAAGAACACACAGAACTGATCTTTAGAATGGACTGGTTGGATCTCCTTGCAGTCCAAGGGACTCTCAAGAGTCTTCTCCAACACCACAGTTCAAAAGCATCAATTCTTTGGCGCTCAGCTTTCTTCACAGTCCAACTCTCACATCCATACATGACCACTGGAAAAACCATAGCCTTGACTAGACGGACCTTTGTTGGCAAAGTGATGCAGATGCTGATTACAGCCATGAAATTAAAAGACGCTTACTCCTTGGAAGGAAAGTTATGACCAACCTAGATGGCATATTAAAAAGCAGAGACATTACTTTGCCAACAAAGGTCCATCTAGTCAATGAATGTTAGCTCCAGTTTAAATAATAATAAATGAATAATTAATCAATAATTAAATCAACAAAATTAAATGTCCTCTTTTCTAAGAAACTTTATTCATTTATCCAAGGAAAACTGATCATTTCTTCAATTTCCCCCAAGGAAAATTAATCATAAGCAATTCATATTGCCTGTGACATTTACTTTCACATCTCTTCTACTTTATACAATATCAGTCATATAGAATATATTCAAAATGATTTTTAAAAAAGTAATATTAACTTCTGAAGTTTTTAAAAATATTGTTTCAAAGCTGTTAGGTATGGATTCATAACCTGGATCAGCCACCTACTACTAATGTGATCTTGTGTGTGTGCTCAGTCGCTTCAGTTGTGTCCAACTCTTTATGACCCTATGGACTGTAGCCCACCAGGCTCCTCTGTCCATGGGATTCTCCAGGCAAGAATATAGGAGTGGGTTGCCATGCTCTCCTCCAGGGGATCTTCCTGACCCAGAGACTGAACTCACATCTCCTGCATTGCAGGTGGGTTCTTTACCCACTGAGCCACTTTGGAAGCCCAATGTGATCTTGGGCAAGTGACAAAACCTCAGTTTCTATGTGTATAAAAGGAAGAAAAACATCATTTATCTGACAGAGGATTCAATGTTAATTTTCCTTCAGAGGTTTCCCAGGGTCTGTAGACAAAGCATAAAACTTTCAGCTAGGTACACAAGTCTCTCCAGTATCTGGCCTTTGTCTACCTTTCCAGCTTTATCTGCCACACTCTTCCTTGTACTTGCTACTTCAATGATTCTAAAATGCTTGCATTTCAGGTTTGTCCAGGTTTTTGCATTTTGGTACATGCTGTTCATTCTGCCTGAAGTGTCCTTCCCTTCCCTTCTGCTTACCTAGTTCTTTATCTTTCAAAACTCATTGAAATAATTATTGAATACCTAACAATATATGTTATGTGTTCTTCTGGTCATTCTACAGATGTCTAAATGCCATTTGGTGTAGTCCAACTGCATCCAAACTGAAAATCAGAGCTATTGAGACTCTTAGAGTTCACCTAACCTAACCCAACACTGCCCAAGCTGAAGAAGTAGTACTAGAGAGAAGAGACTGACTCAAGGTCATGGAGATCTCAGTTATTTACTGCTGTGTAACAGTAATTATCCCAGAGTTCAGCAGCCTAGATAACAACCATTTTATTATTTCTCATAATTTTGTGAGTCAGGAATCCAGTCAGAGCTAAGATAGTTGCTTTTTCTTCTCCACATGGAATCAAGTGAGATGACTCAGTGATATTCTTTAGGCTTCACTCAATGCCTTGAACCTTGGCTTCATTTGGCCCCCTCTTCCCTTCCAGAAAAGGCTTCCCTGGTAGATTAGCTGGAAAGAATCTGCCTGCAATGCAGAAGACCCCGGTTCAATTCCTGGGTCAGGAAGATCCCCTGGAGAGGAAAGAGGCTACCCACTCCAGTATTCTTGAGCTTCTTTGGTGGCTCAGCTGGTAAAGAATTTGCCTGCATTGCAGTAGACCTGGGTTCAATCCCTGGGTTGGGAAGATCCCCTGAAGAAGGGAAAGGCTATGCACTCCAGTATTCTGGCCTGGAGAATTCCATGGGGTTACAAAGAGTCAGACATTCACTTTCACTTTCCCTTTCAGATAGTTTCAATGTGATCTCTTTGCTAGAATACATGCTAAGTCACTTCAATTGTGTCTGACTCTTTGAGACCCCTATGGCCCGATGGTCTCCTCTGTCCAGGGGCTTCTCTAGCCTGGAGTGGGTTGACTTTTCCTTCTCCAGGGGATCTTCCCTGCCCAGGGATTGAAACAGAGTCTCCTGCGGCTCCTGCATTACAGGCAGATTCTTTACCACTGAGCCACCAGGGAAGCCCAAATAATAAAGGCATCTCATACATGCTAAGTCAGTTCAGTCAAGAGTACATGGAATGTTAGGGCTCAAAGAGAACATGTTCCCAGAAGACAGGAAGTGGGAATTACCAGTCAGGAAGTGGGAATTACCAGTCTCTTAAGACTTGGGCTTGGAAACTAGCACAGTGTCACTTCCGAAGTATCTTCTTGGTCAAAACAATCATAGAGCCCATCTAGATTCCAGGGGAGGACACACAGACCCTTTCTGTCACTGGGAGGAGGATCAAAGAATTTACAGCCATCTTTAATCTGTTACCATCTGCCCTCTGGCCACAAATTATTTACATTCTTCCCACAGCACAATACATTCACCTCCTCAAAGGACCTGCCCCTCCAAACTCAGCCGTTTATAGCGTCAGACTCAGGGTCAACGTCCATGATCTCATCATCTGAATAAGTTCCAGGCGTGGATGAATATCCTCAGATGTAGTTCCTAGGGTGCAGTTTCTTTAGCATTGTTCTTTTCCATTGAAGATCTCTGAAACGAAAAAGTTACCTTCCCCGTATACACCCGACTATTGATTACAATGGTGAGCAGGCATAAAGTAACTGCTGTAGACAGTCTGTTCAAAAGAGGGTGGTGGTTTTGGTGGTGGAAGGAATAGAAGTACAAAGCAGTCACTGGTGCTTAGAAATTCTGAAATCTAGCCAAACATTTGATGCCAGTTCTTTAATTAAGGCCTACTTCTGCTCCCTGGGAATGAGTCTCTGTGACTTTTGGTTCTGCCCTCTGAGTCACCCTTCTTTTTCCACAAGAAATAGCCCATTTTTATAGTTGAATAGTTTTTTCAGCCTGCTCTCTGCCTATAGTAGACTGGGAGTCCAAAGACCTCTTTTCATTTCATACTGTCTCTGTCAGTTTCAGGCCAAGCTAACGTAATCCTTTTAAAATTTGGGGGATTTCCTGTGTATCGAATTATACTCTACTCCATTATCCAAAACACACACACACAAATCTTTCAGATAGTATTTCTGGACCTTGGTCCCCCTGTGAACCTGCTGTGGAATGACACCCTTAAGACTCTTAGAAACCCTACTGTTTAACACAGAGTATCCATAAGGCACAGCATTGAGATCCTCAGAAAAAATTTGTTTCCACTAAGAATAACTTTGAAACCATCTATGAGACACTGCCTTAAATCTTTCTGACCTACATTGTTGGTGAGAATGTAAATTGGTGCAGCCATATGGAAAACAGTATTGAGTTTCCTCAAAAAAAATAAGAATAGAACTATAATATGATCCAGCTAGTCTACTTCTGGGTATATATCCAAAGAATGTGATAACAGTAATTAGAAAAGATATACATACCCCTATGTTCACCATAGCATTATATACAAGAGCTAAGATATGGAAACAAAGTAAGTGCCCATCAACAGATGAATGGGTAAAGAAGATGTGGTGTGTGTGTGTATACATACACACAGACACACACACACACACACAGATGCATGCACACAGAAAAATACTACTCAGCCAGAAGAAGACAAAACCTGCCATTTGCCATAACATGGGTGAATCTTGAGGGTATTAGGCCAAGTGAAATAAGTTAGAGAAAGACAAATACTTTATGATTTCGTTCATATGTGGAGTATAACAAAATAAAACTAAACAAAAACAAACACATAGGTACAGAGAACAAAGCAGTGGTTTCCAGAGAGGAAGGGGGTGGGAGGGTAAAATGAGTAAAAGGGATCAACTGTACGGTGCTAAATGGAAACTAAACTTTTGATAAGCATGCTGTAGTGCATATAGAAGTTGAAATATAATGTTGTGCACATGACTGTTATAAACCGATGTTACCTCAACTAAAACATATCTTTCTGAAGTCTTAACAAAAGATCTTACAGTCGCATCTTTGACTTGTTTTTACCTGGTTATGTCATTTTGTCGGCAACACCTTAGATTTGATCTGTACCATGAGGCCATTCTTTACCTTTGAGACTCTTGTGCTGCTTGGAAATACTATCCTGGGTCCTTCTTTAGTTTACTTCTCTCTTCTAATATTTAATTATAAATAGCTACAAGACGCCAGTTGACACTTTGGACTTTCTGTCTATAAACTCCCCAACTAGATCCTCAAGTTCATTAGGTACCTTTCTATTTTCCACGTTGCCATAGGTAACCTTGTTTTCAAAACTTCCTCTGGCTTCCAATAACAATTTCTTGACTGTTCTGAAAGTGATCTCCAACACCTCCTCCAGATCTTTCTAGCTTTCACTAACAGACTCCTCAAGGTCCTTCAAGTCCCTACCCATTTCCCAGTCTCGAAATTAATGTCACATATTTGGGGTTTGGGTTACAGAAGAGCCCAATTACCAGTTATCAACTTCTGTTGTGGTTACCAGTTGTTCCCTAACAAACTGTCTCAAACCTTAGTAACTTAAAAAAAAAAAAAGTCATTTTCTCTCTCAATTTTGTGTGTCAATATTTGAGGTAAGGCTTGAATAACCAGTTCTCAGCCCCATATGAAATGAACTGGGGTCAGCTGATGGTATTCAGCTGGCAGTTGAGCTGATCTGAAGGATCCAAGATAGCTTCACTCACATGACTGAGACATTAGCAAGGCTAGACTTATCCTTCTCTTAAAGGCCTGCTTTTTGTCCCTCTCTTGAAGGCTGGGCTCATTCAGGTCCTTCTCTTCTGCATGTAGTCTCAAAGCCTGTTCATGAAGTATGTACAGAAGGGTTGTCAAACATCTTATATGACACCCAAGAAATTCAAGAATCGGTGATCCAAGAAAAAGGAAGTGGAAGCTTCCAGTTTTTTAGTCCTGAGTTTGGAAACTGTCAATTTTTGCCATATTTTATTTATTAGCTATAGAAAGGCAATGCCAAAGAATGCTCAAACTACTGCAAAATTGCGCTCATCTCACACGCTAGTAAAGTAATGCTCAAAATTCTCAAAGCCGGCAATACGTGAACCATGAACTTCCAGGTGTTCAAGCTGGTTTTAGGAAAGGCAGAGGAACCAGAGATCAAATTGCCAACATCCGTTGGATCATAGAAAAACAAGAGAGTTCCAGAAAAACATCTATTTCTGACTATGTCAAAGCCTCTGACTGTGTGGATCACAACAAACTGTGGAAAATTCTTAAAGAGATGGGAATACCAGACCACCTGACCTGCCTTTTGAGAAATCTGTGTGCAGGTCAGGAAGCAACAGTTAGAACTGGACATGGAACAACAGACTGGTTCCAAATCAGGAAAGGAGTACGTCAAGGCTGTATATTGTCACCCTGCTTATTTAACTTCCATGAAGAGTACATAATGAGAAATGCTGGGCTGGATGAAGCACAGGCTGGAATCAAGATTGCCAGGAGAAATATCAACAACTTCAGATATGCAGATGACACCACCCTTATGGCAGAAAGTGAAGAAGAAGCCTCTTGATGAAAGTGAAAGAAAAGAGTGAAAAAATCAGCTTAAAACTCAACATTCAGAAAACTAAGATCATGGCATCCAGTCCCATCACTTCATGGCAAATAGATGGGGAAACAGAGGCAGACTTTATTTTGGGGGGCTCCCAAATCACTGCAGATGGTGACTGCAGCCATGAAATTAAAAGACGCTTATTCCTTGAAAAAAAAGTTATGACCAACCTAGACAGCATATTAAAAAGCAGAGACAATACTTTGTCAACAAAGGTCCATCTAGTCAAGGCTATGGTTTTTCCAGTAGTCATGTATGGATGTGAGAGTTGGACTACAAAGAAAGCTGAGAGCCCAAGAATTGATACTTTTAGACTGTGGCATTGGAGAAGACTCTTGAGAGTCCCTTGGACTGCAAGGAGATCCAACCAGTCCATCCTAAAGGAGATCAGTCCTGGGTGTTCATTGGAAGGACTGATGCTGAAGCTGAAACTCCAATAGTTTGGTCACCTGATGCAAAGAGTTGACTCATTGGAAAAGACCCTGATGCTGGGAAAGATCGAGGGCAGAAGGAGAAGGGGATGACAGAGGATGAGATGGTTGGATGGCATCACCGACTCAATGGACATGGTTTTGGGTAGACTCCATCAGTTGGTGATGGACAGGGAGGCCTGGCGTGCTGCGCTTCGTTGGGTCGCAAAGAGTTGGACACAACTGAGCGAATGAACTGAAGTGAACTAACATGGGAAGTTCATCTTTCAGTGTCCTCTCTTTTTGCATTTTCATACTGTTCATGGGGTTCTCAAGGCAAGAATATATACCCATTAGAATGCAGAGTTCCAAAGAACAGCAAGGAGAGATGAGAAAGCCTTCCTCAGTGATCAATGCAAAAAAATAGAGGAAAACAACAGAAGAAAATCAGAGATACCAAGGGAACATTTCATGCAAAGATGGGCTCGATAAAGGACAGAAATGGTACAGACCTAACAGAAGCAGAAGGTATTAAGAAGAAGTGGCAAGAATACACAGAAGAACTGTACAAAAAAGATCTTCATGACCCAGATAATCACAATGTTGTGATCACTCACCTAGAGCCAGACATCCTGGAATGTGAAGTCAAATGGGTGTTAGGAAGCATCACTATGAACAAAGCTAGTAGAGGTGATGGAATTCCAGTTAAGCTATTTTAAATCCTAAAAGATGATGCAGTGAAAGTGCTGAACTCCATACACCAGCAAATTTGGAAAACTCAGCAGTGGCCACAGGACTGGAAAAGGTCAGTTTTCATTCCAATCCCAAAGAAAGGCAATGCCAAAGAATGTTCAAACTACCACACAATTGCACTCATATCACAAGCTAGCAAAGTAATGCTCAAAATTCTCCAAGCCAGGATTCAACAGTACGTGAGCTGTGAACTTCCAGATGTTCAAGCTGGTTTTAGAAAGGCAGAGGAACCAGAGATCAAATTGCCAACATCCGTTGGATCATAGAAAAAGCAAGAGAGTTCTAGAAAAACATCTACTTCCACTTCACTGATTATGCTAAAACCTTTGACTGTGTGGATTGGAACAAACTGTGGATAATTTCTGAAAGAGATGGGAATGCTAGACCACCTTCCTGCCTCCTGAGAAATCTGTGTGCAGGTCAGGAAGCAACAGTTAGAACTGGACATGGAACAACAGACTGGTTCCAAATCAGGAAAGGAGTACGTCAAGGCTGTATATTGTCACCCTGCTTATTTAACTTCCATGAAGAGTACATAATGAGAAATGCTGGGCTGGATGAAGCACAGGCTGGAATCAAGATTGCCAGGAGAAATATCAACAACTTCAGATATGCAGATGACACCACCCTTATGGCAGAAAGTGAAGAAGAAGCCTCTTGATGAAAGTGAAAGAAAAGAGTGAAAAAATCAGCTTAAAACTCAACATTCAGAAAACTAAGATAATGGCGTCCAGTCCCATCACTTCATGGCAAATAGATGAGGAAACAGTGGAAACAGAGGCAGACTTTATTTTGGGGGGCTCCCAAATCACTGCAGATGGTGATTGCAGCCTTAAAATTAAAAGATGCTTGCTTCTTGGAAGAAAAGCTATGCCCAACCCAGACAGCATACTAAAAAGCAAAGATATTACTTTACCGACAAAGGTCCCTCTAGTCAAAGCTATGGTTTTTACAGTATTCATGTATGGATGTGAGAGTTGGACTATAAAGAAGTCTGAGTGCCAAGGAACTGATGCTTTTGAACTGTGGTATTGGAGAAGACTCTTGAGAGTCCCTTGGACTGCAGGGAGTCCAACCAGTCCATCCTAAAGGAAATCAGTCCTGAATGTTCATTGGAAGGACTGATGCTGAAACTAAAGCTCCAATAATTTGGTCACCTGATGCAAAGAACTGACTCGTTGGAAAAGACCCTGATGATGGGAAAGATTGAAGGCAGGAGGAGAAGGGGATGACAGAGGATGAGGTAGTTGGATGGCATCACCGACTCGAGGGACATGAGTTTGAGTAAGCTACGCGAGTTGGTGATGGACAGTGAAGCCTGGCTTGCTGCAGTCCATGGGATCACAAAGAGTCAGACATGACTGAGTGCCTGAACTGAATTTCTTTTTTTAATTACTTTGCCCAGGTATTTTATTTTTTAATTAATTTAATTGGAGGATACTTTACAATATCGTGATGGTTGTTGCCATACATCAACATGAATCAGTCACAGGTATGCTTGTGTCCCCCTTATCCTGAACCCCCTCCCTCCGCCCTTTCCACCCTATCCCTCTGGGTTATCCCAGAGCACTGGCTTAGGGTGCGCTGCTTTATGCATCAAACTTGAACTAGTCATCTGTTTTACATCTGGTAATGTATATGTTTCAATGGTATTCTCTCAGATCATCCCACCCTCGCCTTCTCCCAGTGAACCCAAAAGTTGTTCTTTACATCTATGTCTCCTTTCCTGCCCTGCATGTAGGATCGTTGGTACCATCTTTCTAAATTCCATATATATGCATTAATATACAGGATTTGTCTTTCTCTTTCTGACTTACTTCACTCTGTATAATAGGTTCCAGGTTCATCCACCTCATTAGATCTGACTCATGCATTCCTTTTCATTAGAACTGAGTTTTAAAAGCTAAAGAGAATTTCCTAAGAAGACAAGACAGTGAAAGACTTTCTAGGTATGGGCTTGGAAGAGGTGGGGTGAGAGAACATGGAATGTTTGGGGAATTATGAGGGGTTCACATGATTGAGGTGGAAAATGTGAGTAGTAGAAACCTGAAATTATTTTAATGTTTTTTCCTGAGGTAGTCAGAAAGGTATAGGGAGAAAGGGATCGGAGACTTCATTTCAACCTAATGTTTTTCCTATGATTCTAAGAGTTGTGACTCCAAAGCTTTTCTTTGTTTCTATTTAAAACCCTGCCACCCCATTTCTTCATAAAATCACAGCAATAGGATTAGAGGAAGATAAGACTATTTAATGTTCTATATTTACATCCAGTAGCATTTAAACTTCTGTCTTCCAATAAGAGTGCAACTCTGGGTAATGGACTGTGTGTCATAAATGTTATTTATGCCTCTTCATATGATTATCTGAAGACTACATATTAAGTCCAACCTTAATCCTTACTGGAATAGAGATTGATATGGTTCAACGAAGAGGTTATTTTACTTGGCATCAGACTCCAACATGCTAAGTCAAAGACCTATTCCAATACCCATCCCCTGCAATGCCTATGTGAAAATTAGAAAAAAGTACATCCTCTGGGTACATAAAAACCTACATTAGGTTTCAGTGGCTTGGAGAGTAGAGCAGGGTCTGAATTTCAGCTGCCATTTGTTTCCTGCCTCAGGCACCTTTGTGACATGAACAAAATGTGTGACTCTATGTTCTGGCCCCGCCTGGTTATTGGTGTTCTATTGTTAAATTCAGAACACAGCCTCTGGACACAGACCAGGGAAGTTAGTTTCTGTCCCCTTCTCCCCACATCTTTTAATTATAATATTTTGTGATTTACTGTTCAAACACTAAGCAAATCTTCCTCCTTCTGTCTTTATTTTTCTGTCTGAAAGCTCCAGAGACTGTTCCTTCCTATATGGAATACAGAGCTCCATTTGTCAGGAATAAGTTTGGCAAGCATAATACTCTATCCATACTTTTCATCTGACTCAGGAAAATGATGGGTTTTTTTAAGTTTTTTTTTTTTTTTTCAGTGCATAAATCGTTTTGAAACACTAATCCCAGAAATAAAAAGAAAGAGGGAGAGAAAACGTTGCCGACAACCCTGTCTCCTATCGTAATAACTGTTCTCATTTCTCCATATAACCTTGGTGACATTGTCTCCAAGTTCCTAAATTCCAAACTCTGTCCTCATGTGTGTCATTTTTTCATTGTTTTAATGAAAGAATACATTTCATCTTATTTTCTGTACTTTTTACTGAATAGTATTCAGATCAGATCAGATCAGTCGCTCAGTCGTGTCTGACTCTTTGCGACCCCTTGAACCGCAGCACGCCAGGCCTCCCTGTCCATCACCAACTCCCGGAGTTCACTCAGACTCACGTCCATCGAGTCAGTGATGCCATCCAGCCATCTCATCCTCTGTCGTCCCCTTCTCCTCCTGCCCCCAATCCCTCCCAGCATCAAAGTCTTTTCCAATGAATCAACTCTTTGCATGAGGTGGCCAAAGTACTGGAGTTTCAGCTTTAGCTTCCAAAGAAATCCCAGGGCTGATCTCCTTCAGAATGGACTGGTTGTATCTCCTTGTAGTCCAAGGGACTCTCAAGAGTCTTCTCCAACACCACAGTTCAAAAGCATCAATTCTTTGGCGTTCAGCCTTCTTCACAGTCCAACTCTCACATCCATACATGACCACAGGAAAAACCATAGCCTTGACTAGACGAACCTTTGTTGGCAAAGTAATATCTCTGCTTTTGAATATGCTATCTAGGTTGGTCATAACTTTCCTTCCAAGGAGTAAGCGTCTTTTAATTTCATGGCTGCAGTCACCATCTGCAGTGATTTTGGAGACCAGAAAAATAAAGTCTGCCACTGTTTCCACTGTTTCCCCATCTATTTCCCATGAAGTGGTGGGACCGGATGCCATGATCTTCGTTTTCTGAATGTTGAGCTTTAAGCCAACTTTTTCACTCTCCACTTTCACTTTCATATAGAGGCTTTTGAGTTCCTCTTCACTTTCTGCCATAAGGGTGGTGTCACCTGCATATCTGAGGTTATTGAGATTTCTCCCGGCAATCTTGATTCCAGCTTGTGTTTCTTCCAGTCCAGTGTTTCTCATGATGTACTCTGCATATAAGTTAAATAAACAGGGTGACAATATACAGCCTTGACGAACTCCTTTTCCTATTTGGAACCAGTCTGTTGTTCCATGTCCAGTTCTAACTGTTGCTTCCTGACCTGCATGCAAATTTCTCAAGAGGCAGATCAGGTGGTCTGGTATTCCCATCTCTTTCAGAATTTTCCACAGTTTATTGTGATCCACACAGTCAAAGGCTTTGGCATAGTCAATAAAGCAGAAATAGATGTTTTTCTGGAACTCTCTTGCTTTTTCTATTGGCCCCCCCAAATTTCATGTTTCATTCATGCATATATCCAACAAATTTTACACAGTTCTTATAACTTGCCAGGCTCTATTTTAGATGACAAGGATTCAGTAACTAATATGCCAAAATCTTTATCCTGTGGATTTAATTCTAGTTAAAGAGACATACAACCAACAATGCATATATAGCGAAATGTCAGGTGCTATAAAGCAAATTAAAGCAAGGCAAAGGAATAGAGAACAATGTTGTAGGGAGTGACCATTTTAGAAAATGCCTCTTGCAGTAGATACACAATTACTTAATACTGATATCAAATTCAAACATTTAGATCATTGTTTCTGAGATTGCCTATCAGTGACATACATATTTATTTTTTTATTAAAAGTTTCCTTTAGCATAAAACTCTGAAAGAGGACTACTAGCAGTTTTAGCTCCTGGTTTTTCCTAAAGATTATAATCACCACAATTCACATGTCAGAGGGCAAAATGTTAGCAAGAGAGAACTCTAGGAAGATGGCAAAGTAGAAAGCACCCAGGATTCTATCTCCCCACCTGCCAACAACTGCACTAGCAGAATCTGCCTCATGTAACTATTTGCAACTCTGGAACCTATTGAAGACTTGCTGGCAACTTCCAGTGGAAGACTTGTTTCTGATCACAGAGGTGCAGACAAAGAGGCAGGCAGTTGCTGTACCGCCCACCCTGTCGCCAGCGCCTACCCAGACAACAAAATTCCAGGGGATTTAAAGGGCTCCCACTACTATTCTCCCTCTCTTTTTCTCTGATGGAACTGAAGAGAGCAATAGAAGGTTCGACTCTGGGATTTATTTCGGGGTTTGAAATTTTCTCGAGTCGGCCATAAGGGAAAAAGAAACAAGCCACAACAATATCTGAACCCTTGAAAAGATCCCAAGAGAAAGGGGGAAGGGAAAACAACAGCCACCAGCCCAACCACCTGTGTCTTCTGCCCCTTCCCACCTATCCCGCCCACCCTACCAGCCCACACTGCCTGGTACTTGAAATCTGTGGCTAAAGGACCATTACCACATAACTTCAAAAATAATTACCCAACTTTCCTTCCAAAACCCACCCAAATTCACTCATTCAGCACTTACTTTTTTGAATCCACTCAGAACTTTTTTTCTATGAGCCCCCTCCCTAAATGGAGTTGGGGAGGGGTGAATGCATGCTGAGTTGGCCTTTATTTTTTTTAAGAGACTTTTTGATCCAATGAGGCCCCCCCAAATAACTGAACTTTGGGTTCTGATTGGTTGTTTTATTTATTTTTTCCCTCCAAAAGTTTAACCTCCTCCCCACCTGAGCCTGATAAAACCTTGATCATAGGTTTGGGTTCCATAGGCCTCAAAGAGAGTCCTTAAACTTGAGGATGCTGGATAGCTTCCTTAACTGAGATGGGGAACTCAAGAATATGGATGAGATTTCAAAGATATTCAGTCTGATGAAGGAAGCATGAGAGATGGTGAGTCACCGCACTTATCTGAACATTCTGCTGCAGACTCATTCACCAGAAATATTGGTCAAGTTTATTGATGCTGGTAGTTACAAGTTTCTTAACAATTCGCTGACAAATTAAAAAACAACCAACAACATTCCCCTCTTGCAGCAAATTCTACTGACCCTGCAGCATCTCCACTCACTGCAGACCATCTCAAGCAGAACAACACAGCCAAACTGGTGAAGCAACGGAGCACGTCAAGTGAGAATGAAGAGCTCTGGAAATTGGCCTCAGTCCTTATCAGCAACTAGATGACCGTCATCCACTCCCAGAGCAGTACACCACCCAGCCTGCCGAGAAAGATAAAAGAAACAGAAAGAAGAGGGAAAGAGTTAAACCACCCCTCCTGAGCAACCGGTAATAGAAGTGAAGGCTGAGCTCAGGCTCAGGAGGCCCCAGAGAAGAAGAGGGAGAAGTCTAAGTCTCTTATAACCCCAGTGCCCAGTCTCACACCAAGTTCCACTGGACTAGAGCTGGAGACCCCCATCTTTGGTGACTGTGAAGAATACCAGTGTAGTGGTGGTTTCTGACAAGTACAACCTTAAACCCGTCCCCCTCAAGTGTCAACACAACACCCAATGCCACCAAAGAGATCTAAGTGAAGATAATCCTGCCACAGCCAATGGAAAGCCTGGGCTTTCTGGATGTGCTCAATTCATCTTCTGTTCCAGGCATTAAAATCAAGAAGAAGGTGCTGTCACCCACAGCTGCCAAGTCAAGCCCATTTGAAGGGAAAATAAGCACAGAACCAAGCACAGCTGAAACTTCTTCCCCGGAGCCAGTCAGCACCTCCTTCTGAGGTTATGGACACAGAAGGTCCAGAGCCCCCAGTTTCCCCTGCTGAAGTCCCAGAGCTCACGGATACCACTGCTTTGGAGCCAGGAACTCTGGATGCAAAGCCAGTTGAGAGTACCAGAGATCCTAGTCAGCTGACTCGGAAAGGCAGGAAGAGGAAAGCTGTGATGTGGCTAGAGGGCAAACTGGGCGAGTATTTGTTTTGAACTGGATGGAACTGATGAGCAAATGTGAGTAAGATCAAGGACTTTGGCAGGTCAGCTAAGTGAGAGATACCATCAGAATGAACACATGTTTGAGATAGGCTGGCATCTGAGCCACAACACCGTGGAGGAGAAGGTGCCCTGGACGCGCACCAGGGCCCTGGTGCTGCTTTCGCCTCTCGTTATCCCTGGAAGCAACAGGAGGTACATCCAGGCTGAGGAGGAGAAGGGGATCTTTCGGGAGCTCTTCCTGAACAAGGAAAGTCCTCATGAGCCTGATGAGCCTTAGGAGCCTATTCCCCCCACCCAAACTCGTCACCCTAGATGTGGATTGTTCCATGGATGAGACCCTAGAGCCTAAGAGGCCTGTGGTTCACCTGATGGGGAAGGCAGTTTGAAGTTGCCTCCTATTATGGCCAATTTTATTGGAAGCACAGGTGCCGGGAAGAGTCCCCAGGACCCTAGAGCAGGAGGCATCAGTTTGCAGGAGAGCCTCTCCTCCATCATGGATAGACCTAACAGTTGGCCCTCACAGGAAGGCCAAAGCAACCAGACTATTCAGACAAGATCAAGCAGATGCTGGTGCCACCTGGATTCAGGCCTGGTCCAATAGCCAGTGGTTTCTTACTGGAAGGCCCTGAGGGGCCCAAGGGCATGCAGCACTTCCTCCGTGAACCTGGGAAACCTATGCCAGATCCCCATGGAGGACTGGGGTGTCCTGTTAGCCCAGAGGGTCCACGTCTGCTGTGTCCCCCACCCTCTTCCAGGGAGGGGGTGGCGATCCCTCCTGGGATGGCCCATGTGACGCCATGCAGGGTGACCTGGTGTAGGGGGATCAGCATCAGGTCCTGGACCATACCATAGAGGCCATGGTGGCCAAGGAGGAAATGAACCTTCTCTTCCTCCAGTCTGAGGGGCCAGAAAAGGTCACTCTGAAGGAGGACTCCCAAATGGAGGAGGGGACCCTGGTGGGGGTATGGTTGGAGATGGTGGGAATCATCTCCACAAAGGCCCTGGCAGTGGCATGGGGGTGAAGGCAGTGGACATTGCACCCATGAAGGCCCTGGTGGAGGAATGGATGCTGGTGGTAGACATTGGCCCCATGAAGGCTTTGGACATGGGGGACAGACCCCATGGCCACCAGCTTCATGATGGCCATAACCATTGAGGGCCACGCCCTCATGAACACCATAGCCATGATGGCCCTGGCCATGGGAGGAATGTGGGGCCACTGAGGGCATGATGGAGGCCACAGCCATGGAGGAGACTGAAAACTTTTCCCCTAAGATCAGGAACAAGGTAAGGTTGGATGCCCACTTTCACCACTTCTATTCAACATAGTACTGGAAGTTGTAGCCAGAGCAAGTAGGCAAGAAAAAGAAATTGAAACCAATTTTCAATTGGATTTGGATTGAAACCAAATCCAATCCTTTCCAGATTGAAAAGGATGAAATAAAAATATCTCTATTTGCAGACGGTATAATCTTATATGTAGAAAATACTAAAGATTCCACAAAAAAGTCTGTTAGAACTAATTAATTAATTCAGCAAAAAAATCAGGATACAAAATCAACACAAAAGTCAGTTGCATTTCTATACAATAAGAATGAGCAATTTGAAAAGGAAATTATAAAAACAATCCTCTTACTATAGCATCAAAAAGAATAAAATACTTAAGAATTAACAGGATGTTAAGTGCAATGAAAACTAAAATATTGCTGAAAGAAATTTAATAAGACACAAATAAATGGAAACACCTCATATTTATGGAAGTGTTAATATTGTTAAAAAATGACAATATTGCCCAAAACAATTTACAGATTCAATGTGATCCCTACCAAAACACCAACTACATTTTTTTTTTTGCAATATGAAAAAGCATACTAAAATTCACATGTCATCTCAAGGGACCCCACGAAGTCAAAACAATTTTGAAAAAGAACAAAACTGGAAGACTCACACTTCTTGATTTCAAAACTTACTACAAAGTTACAGTAATCAAAATAGTGTGATACTGGCATAAATACAGACATAAAGATCAATGGAATAGAATATAGAGCCCAGAAATAAACTATAACATATATGTCAAGTGATTTTTGACAAAAGTCTCTAGACCACTCAGTGGGGAAAGAACAAGCTTCTCAACAAATGATTCTGGGGAAAATGGACATACATATGCAAAATAATGGAGTTAGACCTTCAGCTAACGTCATATAAAAAAAAAAAAAATTCCTCATGGATCAAGGGCCTAAATGTAAGACCTAAAACAATAAACTCTTAGAAGAACATAGGACAAAAGCTTCATGACATTGAACTTGGAAATGATTTCCTGTCTATGACATTAAGAACATAAATAACAAAAGAAAAATTAGACAACACCTCATGAAAATTTTAAAACTGTATGCCTCAAAAGTCACTATAACAGAGTAAAAAGGAAAACAACAGAATAGGAGAATATATTGGCAAATCATTTATCTTTAAGACATTAACATACAAAGTATATAGAGAACTTTTAAAGCTCAACAATAAAAAAGCAACCTGATTCAAAAATAGGCAAAGTATGTGAATAGATATTACTCCTAAGAAGATATACAAATAGCCAAGAAGCACATGAAAAGATGTTCTGCATCACTGATTGTTGCTGCTGCTGCTGCTGCTAAGTCACTTCAGTTGTATCCAACTCTGTGCGACCCCATAGACGGCAGCCCAACAGGCTACCCTGTCCCTGGGATTCTCCAGGCAAGAACACTGGAGTGGGTTGCCATTTCCTTCTCCAATGCACGAAAGTGAAAAGTGAAAGTGAAGTTGCTCAGTCGTGCCTGACTCTTCGATACCCCATGGAATGCAGTCTACCAGGCTTCTCCATCCACGGGATTTTCCAAGCAAGAGTACTGGAGTGGGGTGCCATTGCCTTCTCCTCACTGATCATTAGGAAAATGTAAATAAAAACTATAATGAGTTATGACCTCACACTCATTAGGATGGCTTCTGTCAGAAAAACAGACAACAACTAATACTGGCAAGGATATGGAGAAATTGGAACCATGGTTCATGGTGATAACTGGAGAATTATTGTTTAATAGGTATAGGGTTTCAGTTTTACAGGATAAAAAGAGGTATGGGAATGGATTGTGGTGTCTAAAACCACTGAACTACACACCAAAAAATGAATAAGATGGTAAATTTTATGTTACAAGTATTTTAGCACAATTTTTAAAAATTGAAAAAGAACGTTGTCAAAAATCTAGATATGTTCTGTTTGCAGTTTCCCAGCATGTCATAACATTTCTCTCTACTATTATTTCATCCATGTTATCCTGTCTTCCTGAGTCCTTGGTCATCAGTCCTCCCCAGCTGTTCCTAGTCATTCTATAAAACTCAAGTGTCAGGAAGATTTTTTTTAACACCCCTAGACCAGTGTTTCTCAAACTTTAATGGGCATCTAAATCATCAAAGGATCATGAAAATGTACATTCTTATTTATTCAGTCTTGTGTGGGGCCTGAAAGTTTGCCTTTCTTTTTTCCTTTTTTTTTAATTGGCATTTTTAAGAAGCTCCCAAGTGAGTTAGGTAGTGCAATCCATGGAACATACTTGAGTGGGGAAGATTTAGAATAGCAATTCTCAGACTTTTAATCTTAGGACCACTGTATGCTTTTTAAAATTATTAAGGACCTAATTGAGCTTCTGTTTATATTAATTATATATAGCATGTCTGTCATGTTAGAAAATAAAATTGAGAAATATAAAATATGTATTTAATCCCTTTAAATCACAATATTAATTCCATTACATGTTAATATAATAACATATTTTTATGAAAAATAAGTATTCCAAGAAAAATCTTCTATATTTTTACAATATCTCTTTAATATTTGGCTCCACTTTGTCAGAAATGAAGGCAACTAGCAGAAAATTTGTAAGCACATATTTGAACTCAACACCATCAATCAAATGGGTATACTGGGTATCTATAGACTACTTTATCCAATAACCAGCAGAATATACATTCTATTCAAGTCCACATGAAACATTCACCAAGATAAACCACACTCTGGGCTAGAAAACACCTCAACAAATTTTAAAAGAAATCATACAATATTTGCTCTCAGATCACAGTGGAATTAAACTAGAAACCAATAACAGAAAATCCCTAAGAAGTTTTTGATTAAATAACACAATCCTAATTAATCTCAAGATAAATTAAACAATATTCTTAGCTAAATGAAAATGAAAACCAAACATCAAAATTTGTGGGATGCAGCAAAAGCACTATTTCAAAAGGAAATTTAGAGCATTTAATGCATCTATTAGGAAAGACAAAAGATCTAAAATCAGTCACCTAAGTTTCCACATTAGGAAACTAGAAAAAGAAGAGGAAATTAAATCCAAAGTTAATAAAGAAAATAAATAATAAAAATAAGAGCAGAAATCAATAAAATTGAAAACGGAAATCAATAAAGGAAATCAATGAAACCAAAACTGTTTCTTTGAAAAAAAACAATAAAATCAATAAACCTCTAAGCCAGGTTAACAAAGAAAAAAAGAGGACACAAATTATTAACATAAGAAATGAAAGAAGGGACATCACTACAGATCTCATTGACATTACAGAATAATAAAAGAATAATATGAATAACTCTATGCCCACATATTTGATAACCTGGATGAAATGAACCAATTCCTTGAAAAAAGCAATCTGCCAAAACTCAGACAAAAAGAAACAGACAATATGAATAGGTCTATATCTATTAAAGAAATTTAATCAATAATTAATAACCTTCCAAAACAGAAAGCACTAGGCTCAGATGGGTTTACTGTTGAATTCTTATAAACACTTAAGAAAGAAATTATGCCAGTTCTCTCAGTCTTTTTCAGAAGAGCAGCAGAATAGATGCTAACTCATCCTATGAGACCAGCCTTACTCTCATTACCAAGACCAGAGAAAGACATTATCAGAAAAAAAAAACCTGATCAATAGCGCTCATGAACATAGATGCAAAAACTCCTCAATGAAATATTAGTAAATAGAATTTAACAATGTATAAAAAAGAATTATATACTGAGTGACATTTATCACATATGCAAGGCTAATTCAACAGTTGAAAATCAATTAATGTGGACTTCCCTGGTGGTATAGTGGATAAGAATCTGCCTGCCCATGCAGGGGGCATGGATTCAATTCCTGGTCCAGGAAAATTCTGCAGGCTGCAGGGCAATTAAGCCTGTGTGCCACAACTACAGAGCCCACGCTCTAGAACCCACAAACCACAACTATTGATGTAGCAAAACTACTGAGCCCCAAGTTCTAGGTCCCATGAGTCACAACTACTAAACCTGAATGCCTCAACTACTGAAACCTGCATGCCTAGAGCCTGTGCTCTGCAATAAGAGAAGCTACTGCGACTGAGAAGCTAGTGTACTGCAATGAAGAGTAGCCCCTGCTCATGGCAACTAGAAAAAGCCCTGGGACAGCAACAGAGACCCAATGCAACCAAAAATTAAATTAAAAAAAGAATGAGGGAAAACCCAATTAATAAAAATAAATTAATGTAATCCATTACATTACAATCTTAACAGTCTAAAGAAGAAAAATCACATGATCATATCAATAGATACAGAAAAACTATTTGATAAAAATCCAACACTCAAAAGAAAGAAAGGAAAAATCCAACACTCATACATGATAAATACTCTCAGCAAACTAGAACTAGAGGAGAACTTTCTTGATAGTATAAAGAATACTACAAAAAACCTACAGTAGCATTTACTGAATGGGGAGATTCCAACATTGGTAAGATTTTCCACTGAGATAAGCAACAAAGAAAGGATGTACCCTCTTACCACTGCTATTCAGCATTGTCCTGGAAGTCCTAGTTAATGCAGTAAGACAAGAAAAGAAAATGAAAGCTATTTAAGTTGAGAAAGAGGAAATCAAGCTGACTTTGTTAATAGAAGACATGATCATCTCTATAGAAAATCTAAAAGAATCAACAGAAATAACAAAAACCCCTCCTGGAACTAATAAGTGATTATAGTAAGATTGACCCCTCCTGGAGTAACATTGGAGGATACAGTGTTGATATACAACAATCAATTACTTTTCTATATAACCAGCAATGAACAAGTAAAGTTTGAAATTAAAAATACAATATCACTTACATTCAGTTCAGTTCAGTTCAGTCGCTCAGTCGTGTCTTTGCAACCCCATGAACCGCAGCACGCCAGGTCTCCCTGTCCATCACCAGCTCCTGGAGTTTACCCAAACTCATGTCCATTGAGTCGGTGATGCCATCCAACCATCTCATCCTCTGTTGTCCCCTTCTCCTCCTGCCCTCAATCTTTCCAGCATCAGGGTCTTTTCCAATGTGTCAGCTCTTCACATCAGGTGGCCAAAGTACTGGAGTTTCAGCTTCAGCATCAATCCTTCCAATGAACACCCAGGACTGTCTCCTTTAGGATGGACTGGTTGGATCTCCTTGCAGTCTAAGGGATTCTCAAGAGTCTTCTCCAACACCACAGTTCAAAAGCATCAATTCTTTGGCACTCAGCTTTCTTCAGTCCAACTCTCACATCCATACATGACTACTGGAAAAACCATAGCCTTGACTAGACAGAGCTTTGTTGACAAAGTAGTGTCTCTGCTTCTTAATATGCTGTCTAGGTTGGTCATAACTTTCCTTCCAAGGAGTAAGTGTCTTTTCATTTCACGGCTGCAGTCACCATCTGCAGTGATTTGGGAGCCCCAGAAAATGAAGTCTGCCACTGTTTCCACTGTTTCCCCATCTATTTGCCATGAAGTGAGAGAACTGGATGCCATGATCTTAGTTTTCTGAATGTTGAGCTTTAAGCCAACTTTTTCACTCTCCTCTTTAACTTTCACCAAGAGGCTCTTTAGTTCTTCTTCACTTTCTGCCATAAGGGTGGTGTCATATGCATATCTGAGGTTATTGATATTTCCCCTGGCAATCTTGCTTCCTAAGGCCCACTTGACTTCACATTCCAGGATGTCTGGCTCTAGGTCAGTGATCACACCATTGTGATTGTCTAGGTCGTGAAGATCTTTTTTGTTTAGTTCTTCTATGTATTCTTGCCACCTCTTCCTAACATCTTCGGCTTCTGTTAGGTCCATACCATTTCTGTCCTTTATTGAGCCCATCTTTGCATAAAATGTTCCCTTGGTATCTCTAATTTTCTTGAAGAGATCTCTAGTCTTTCCCATTCTATTGTTTTCCTCTATTTCTTTGCATTGATCACTGAGGAAGGCTTTCTTATCTCTCCTTGCTATTCTTTGGAACTCTGCATTCAAATGCGTATATCTTTCCTTTTCTCCTTTGCTTTTTGCTTCTCTTCTTTTCACAGCTATTTGTAAGGCCTCCTCAGATAGCCATTTTGCTTTTTTGCATTTCTTTTTCTTGGGGATGGTCTTGATCCCTGTCTCCTGTATCAAAATACTTAGATACATATCTAATAGAATATATACAGATCTATATGAGAAAAACTATGAAATTCTGAATAATGAAATCTAAGTAAATAGAGAGATATCCACATTCATGGATAGGAAGACTCAATATTGTCCAGATGTCAGTTCTTCTCAAGTTGATCTGTCAATTCAATGAATCCCAATCAAAATTCCAGCAAGCTATTTTAAGGTTATCAGAAAACTGATTCTAAAATTTTTATGAAGCAGCAAAAGACCCCTTTTTTAAAAAAAATGGGCCAAACACCTCACCAGTTAAAATATACAGATGGCAAATAAGCACATGAAAGGAAAATTTCAGGGAAATGGGAATTAAACAATGAGATACTACTACATACCTATTAAAATGGCCCAAACACTGTCAACACCAAAAACTGGTGAGGATATGGAACAATAGGAATACTCCTTCTTTGCTGGTGGTACAGCCACTTTGGAAGACAATTTGGTAGTGTCTTACAAACTGAATGTACTTTTACCATATAATCCAGCAACTGTGCTCCTTGATATTAGCCAAATTACTTGAAAACAAGTTCACATAAAAACCTGCAAACACATTGTTTGAGGGAATGTAAAATGGTACAGCTACTGTGGAAAAGCAGTCTGAGTTACTCAAAAAATTAGACATAGAATTACCATATGATCCAGCAATTTCACTCTTGGTGTATAATCAAATAATTAAAATGAGGATCTTGAAAAGATATTTGTACATCCATGTTCACAGCAGGATTATAGCATCTAAAATGTGGAAGCAACCCAATTGTCCATCAATGAATGAATAGATAAGCAAAATGTGATACATACATACAATGTAATATTATTCAGCTTTAAAAAAGAAGGAAATTCTACAATATGCTATACCAGGATGAACCTCGAAGACATTATGCTAAGTGAAATAACCCAGTCACAAAGTACAAATGCTGTGTGATTATACTTATATAAAATACTTACAGCAGTCAAAATCAGAGACAGAAAGTAGGATGGTGGTTGTCAGTAGCTGAGGGAAGGGGAAAAAGAAGAATTATTGTTTAATGGATAGTTTTGGTTTTACAAGATGAAAAGTGTTCTGGAGATGGATGCTGGTGACGGTCGCAAAATATTATGAACATATTTAACATTGAACTTTACACTTAAAATGGTTAAGGTGGTAATTTTATGTTGTGTATTTTACTACAATAAAAATAATTGGGAAAAAGACTCCTATACACAGATGTTTATAGTAGATTTATCCATAATTGCCAAAACTTGGAAGCAACTAAAATGTCCTTCAGTGGATAAATGAATAAATAAACTGTGGGATAGCTAGACAGTGGAATATTATTCAGTGATAAAAAGAAATCATCAAGGCATGAATAGAAACAGAGGAATCTTAGTTTTCACTTAAGTGAAAGAAGCCAATGTGAAAAGACTACATGCTGTAAGATTCTAAATATATGACATTTTGAAAAAAATCAAACCATGGAGACTGCTCAGACATCAGTGGTTGCCAAAGGAGGAATGAATAGGCTGAGTACAGAAGAGTTTTAGGGCAGCGAAACTATTCTGTATGATGCTATAACGGTATATACACGTAATTATATATTTGTCTAAACCCACAGAATGTACAACACCATGAGTGAACCCTAACATAAGCAAGCATTTTGTGTGATAGCTTACCAGTTTAACAAATGTTTGGGACTTCCCTGGTGGTCCAGTGGTTAAGAATCTGCCCACCAATGCAGGGAACATGGGTTCAATCCCTGGTCTGGGAAGCTTCACATGCTGCAGAGTAACTAAGCCCATGGTCCACAGCTACTCAGCCCATTCACCTAGAGTTTGTGCTGTGTAACAACAGAAGCCACTGCAAGGAGAAGCCCGTGCACCATAACTAGAAAGACCCCACTCACTACAACTAGAGAAAGCACACTCGCAGCAATGAAGACTCAGTGCAGCCAAAAATAAACAAATAAGCTGGTCTAGTGCAGGGTGTTGATAATGGGGGAAGCTATGCATGTATGGGGGCAGGGGGTTATGGTAAATCTCTGTGCCTTCTGCTCAGTTTTTTGGTGTGAACCTAAAACTGGTCTAAAAAAAGTATATATAAAGAAAATCTGGTTCAACAGAAGATACTAGATTTTCATATCTGCTTCTGCATTAGATATCCTGAAGTCAGAGAAAACAAGAATCAGACAAAGCAGTGAAGGCATATTTTATTCAGTACCTATTGCAATAGGAGACAAAAGACTCAGTATAGAATTGGACTTCACTCTGTATTATACAAAAAGGACAAGTGGGAATTTATAGGCAAGGAACAGGGTGGGAGACAGTGGATGGAAAATTACAAAGAGGAAACATCAGGGATAAAAGGGAATTCTGGCTAAAAACATTGATAGGATTTCTGCTAAAGGCAGGCCAAGGTGGTCAGATACTAAGGGAGGGGGACTCTGGCTAAACTAATTCAACTAGATTCTTGCTAAAACTGAAATAAGTAGGTCAAGCACAAAGCCCAAAGTTAGAGCCTTGAGGCCTTAGAGGAGCCTGACTAGAGCTGGGTTTAGAGGAGTCTTTGTCACTTCAATAGTGTTGGTTACTTTTTTTATTTAAAATTGTTTTGTGATTAGATCACCCTTTCTGGTATACAGGATACTTCCCAAGTGTTCCCTTCTAAAACTAGATTAGGAAGAAAGATCATTGAATAGCTACTTCCTTACAAAAGTAGACATGGATGCTATAGGCATTGAAGATAAGTCTTCTCCCATTCTCTTGTTTTTATACACTGAGAAAGATTATCAGAACGAAAAATGACGTAGTTCCCTCTGCCAACTTAATAGAGGCAACTGGTATATAATTTAAATACTGGCTTTACCCCCTGAGTAGCCATGTGAAGCCATATTTCTATTCCTGTAAAACAGGAATGTTAACATCAATCTTTCAAGACTCAGGCTAATAAATGGAAGTTATGATTTCATTCATTCTTACATATATATTAAGATATACACACATCTATGTATATACATAGAAATTATGTTAAACTATTCACATAAATAGATGTATATAATATAATATAGTAATGGATCCCATTTATTTTATATTGTTACATATATTTCAACTAAATGAAATCAAGGGCAGCTATATGAAGAAAGTAGCACCTAAGGACAGTCTTAAAAGATAGTTGGATTTCAACAAAAGGGAACAGCATGGCAGGGGATCAGAAGTGGAAAAGCATAGTGAAAACTGAGGGCATGGTAAGTATTATGATGTGGCTGGAGTATAGGATGCCTGGTTGGAGTCAAGAGTCATATAGGTGGGATGGGGAAGGAAGTGGGAGGGAGTTTCAAGAGGGAGGTGACTCATGTATACCTATGGCTGATTCATGTTGATGTTTGACAGAAACCAACACAATTCTATAAAGCAATTATCCTTCAATTAAAAAATAAATTTAAAATAAAAAAAGTCATATTGGAGATCAGGATGGGACCAAATGGTTCAAGGCCTTAATGTCATGCCAAATTTCTGAGCCACAAGTCTATGAATGCTCACTGATCACATTTTTCATGGCAGTAGTGTGGAGAATGTATTGATGGTGCCGAGGCAAGGGCTTCATTAAGAAGTTGTCACAACAGTTCAGAGGGGACCAGAAAAATGGCAATAAGAGAAAAGAGGAAAATACCTGAAAATTTCCTTCCAAATAATCCAATAATTTTATTTGTCCAAGCCACAGAATTAAGCAATGATTCTTGGGGATGTGTGAAAGATTCTGATAACAAACATGGCATTACAGATACACCTATTCAGGTGGGAGCCATTAACAAGAAAAAAGGTAAGTCTTGGAAAAGAGGGAAAATAGCAAAATAGCAATATCACCTTTAATGTGTGATATGAGTGTATTCAAATAAAATATGTGATTTTATAGAACAGGGACTTCAAAGTTACAGCACTTAGGACGTGCCATTTTTACACAGTTCTACTTCCAAGAATCCTTTCTGATCCTCACCCAGTGCTCTAATTACTCCCTCCTGTGCCCTCTAGAAACCTGTCCTGGGGGTGGCAGAAGACCTCACTGTTTACATATCTTCCTAGCTGGATTCTGGGCTCCATCAAGAATAAGCCAGATTTCCTTAGTGCCTTGGAGAAGGAAATGGCAACCCACTCCAGTACTCTTGCCTAGAAAATCCCATGGACGGAGAAGCCTGGTGCAGGCTACTGTCCATGGGGGTTGCAAAGAGTGGGACAGGACTGAGCGACTTCACTTTCACTTTCCTTAGTGCCTAATATAGAGTCTGGTGGAAAAAAAATTAGTAAATGAAGAATGAAAAAAAGACAATCAAGACCCTCTTTTCCTCTCGTTGAATGAATGAATATTAGAACATTCTCATCTTTCTTATTTCCTCCCTCTACATACATTGCCTCTTGAGCTCTTTGTTATTTCAGTTAAGAAGAAAGCCTACTCTGCCTCAGGCAATGTGCCAGGCCTGGTACAGAGGAGGGGCAGATTCAGCTTGATCTGGCTGTGACAGAGACTCACAGGGACTCAGGAACTGAGTGCTCAGGGACTGTGAGCACAGAGGAGGTAACTAACCCAGACAGGAGGGTTAGAGGACAGGCTTCCCAGTAGAATCAAAGTTGAGTCCAGGAAGGACAAGTGGGGATATAGTTTGATGGAAAGTATAAGGTCAGGAGTGGGGAGAAGTGAGTTTATGTCAGAGAAACATTATGGGTAAAGGCCTCAGCCAGAGGGAATAGTTTTCTAGATTAACTGAAAACTGAAAACTATTTAGACATGCTAGAGTTTAGAATATGTGAGGGAACAAGGCCACAAATGAGACTGGGGAGGTAGCCAGATTAGTAAATTATTTAAGAATTAATACTTCAGTCATAACAGTATTGGGAAGTTTTTAATGAATGTTTTAAAAGGCTTGAATTCCTCCTACAGGAATGACATGATCAGATTTACATTTTAAAAAGATAACTGTACAAATAGTAAATTGAATGGGGGCAATGGCGAACGCAGGGGAAATAGTTCAAAGTATTACAGCAGAGAAATGATGGTAGCTTGTACTATGGTGTTGAGAATAGAAATAAATAGAATAATCGGTAGAAGAATTCTTCTGACCGTGATGTAGGAGGATTGGAAAGTGACTGGGGAGGTAGTGAGTTTGGACTTTATTCCGAAGGGATAGACCCTTTAATATTTTAATCATGGGAGTGATCCATTCAGATATGGGTTTAAAAATAGATTACTTGGCAGAAGGTAGCGAGAAGACTGTCAAAATAACGCACAGGTAAGAGCTGAGACAAGCGAAGAGGGAGCAGTTCGCGTGGGGAGAAACCGAAGACCCGAAAGAGGTATCAGAATCGCGTCCCAGGCTGTCAGGGAAGCAGAAACTGACGCAGCCCCAGAAACAGCTGCTGGGGACGGGGGAGGGGCTGGGGGGTGGCAAAGGAGCCGGGAGCACAGCCGGAGCTACCCACGCCTCCCAGCGCTGGGGGCGGGACCAGGGCACGCACGGCGGCGTGACGCAGGGCCGCAGCTGGCCTCGTTCTGGCCGCCGCCGCCGCTGCGAAGCGGAGTAGGATGAGGCCCGCGGCTGCGGCTCCGGCGTCGGCGGGGCCAGCAGCAGCAGCTGAGGCAGCAGCTGAGGGAGCCGCGACGGCTGCGCCCCCCGCTCCTGACCTGGATTAGGCCCAGCAGCTCCGTGGCCGCCGCCGCCCCGCGGGGGGGCGGGGTGGGGAAGTGCTTCGTCTCCCCGCCCCCCCCCCCCCCACTGCCGCCGCCTCAGAGGAGGCAACCGCCGCGACCCCGGGAAACCCGCGGCCCAGCCTTAAGCCCTCAGCCCCAGGGACTGGCATGAGCTGCCCTTCGGCGGCGCCGGGGGCCGGGGGAGCCGCTGCCGCCTGAACCCCGGCCTGCCGCCCGACCCCACCTCGCTGACCGAGGCTGACCGCGGAGCGTGCGAACGACCCCGCCACTGCTTTCTTCCTCCCCCAGATCACACACCCCAGCCCCAGAAGATGGGGAACTGCCTCAAGTCCCCCACTTCGGATGACATCTCCCTGCTTCACGAGTCTCAGTCCGACCGGGCCAGCTTTGGCGAGGGGACGGAGCCGGATCAGGAGCCGCCGCCGCCATATCAGGTAGGGGAGGGTGTGTGTTGGGGAAGGGGGGTGCGAGGAGTAGAGGCGGCTCTGGCGGAGATTGTGGGGGCTTCGGGGCTGTCTGTCACTGTCCCTGGCCTCGGCAACACCTGGCCTGAGAGGCACTGACTCCCTTAGGGCTGGGTTTAAGTGTGATTGCTCCCGTCGTCAGTATAGGGGGAATCCTTCACCTCCCTTCGAGCTGTGTGGGGATGGTACTTCTGTCCTTGAGTTCTGGGATTCGAGTGTGTGATTATATCCCCTTGACCAGTGACTGGTGGCTAGATTGTGGAGTTCGGAAGTGATGTTTTCTTGCCTTTATATGTGAATTGTGAGGTTCGAAGATGATTTCCTCGTCACCGGCTGGATTATGGGTTCTGGATAAGTGGTTAACCTACCCCCACTACTCCACCCCACCCCCCCGCCACACATACATCCCATTTATACTTTGAAGTGTGATCCTCCTCTCCTCCCTCTAGTCTGTCTGTATTCGTTGAATTTAGTAGGCGTTCATTTCTTCCTGTGCTTGGGAGATTTTCAAGTAGTGATTTTGGTTCCAGCAACATGGAGTTGCTTCTTTACATACATAGGTATACATACATATGTGTGTGTGTGTTTATATTAATTGTAGGACACAGCTTAGCGACTGAACAGCAACAACAGTCTTAATTCTGAACCCCTCCTCTTTTTGCTCCACCCCTGTGACACACCTTTTAAACGCGCTGATTTAAGAGAACTTGATTATCTTGAACTTTGGAAACCTTTAAACCTTACTTGAGAAATACCTTCTGTTACTCATGGTTCTCCCTATGTGTCAAAGACTTGTCTTCTAAATAGCTTCACTTCTTTTTGTACAGCAATCAGCAGCTCCAGATGTCCTTACACGATTTGTAAAGAGCTGAAGACCTCTTTAGAAAACTCAAAATAGATATGTAGACGTTATAATCCATAATATATGTATAAACCTTTCCTCTACTTTTTCAAGATGTTGATTAAAAACTTTACCAGAAGTACTTGGATAGTTAAGTGGCTTAATTTTTTTTCCTGATTGGGGTTTAATTTTCTAACTGGGCAGTCTCCTTTGTTGTTTCATGTGGTGACATCATTATCTAGTGTTATTCTTTTCTCATTCCTATGTAAATCCGTGTCTCACCACACCAGAAAAACCTGATCACAAATGCTGGTTTTCTGAATAAAACCCATCAGGGGCCTTTCATATATGCTGGTAAAGTCCAGTCTTTTCATGTGGCTTACAGAAGACTCCATGATTTATCCCTCACATTCATATTCCAGGCCTGTCAAACACAACAGCTTATTCACACCTCTCTGCCTTAGCTCCAGTTGCTCTCTCTGCAACCCTTCCCCCAAGGTCAGCAGGTGAGCGTGTAATCCTCTTTGAGGACTCAGCTGAGCTGTATCTGAAGTTCCTAAATTCCCCTCCCTTTCTTCCTGAATCAATCACTCCCTTCTTTGTGTCTCCCATGAAGGAAGTGTCCGCACTTTCAAAAGTAACGCGTAGAACACTTATATGTCGTCCTTGTTAAGTTAGGTGTGTGTCTCATTCTTGAGGCATTTCCCTCCTCCTCCAGTATAAGCTGAATGCAGGTAGGAACTCTGTTTCCTGTTTGTTGTATCCACAACATCTGGCTTCATAGTAGCTGCTGAGTAACTGGAATAAGGGAAAACTCTAAGCCCTTGAGAACAGGGACTACCACCAGTGCTTAGTGCAGTTTCTGGCACATAAACACTTAAATGTTGAGTGAATTAATGAATTTAAATGGAGTATTGTTATGTAAGTTTACACACCCATTTCTTCCGAAGAATTGTCACAGGAGAAGTCTCTTTAAAAATCCAAACCAAATCTAAGTGCTTTCCTGAGTCTTTGAAGCAAGTAAATTCTTTGACTCTTACTTTCCTTCAAATTTCACTCTTGATTTCCTTCATAAATGTTATAGGACAATGTGCTTATTTCCATTTCATGAAAAACATTTTTTAGAGGTATGAGTTTTTATTTCAAAATCTCCTGTATTCCTTAGTCCTCTTCTAAGCAAGTAAAATACCTTCAACTTATTGTACTCTTTCTCTTAAATACATGTATATCTTATACATTGTTAAGAATAACTTATTTAGAATTTATGGAGATTGTATTCAATATTTGCCTTTTCCAGGAGGATAAGATAATAGAGGGTTTTTTTGGTATCATGTAGGAACGTCTTTTTGAAACATGTTATTTGTGACAATGGGAGTTTTTCATGGTTGCCTTTTCCTGAAATGAACAACCCAGACATTGATAGGCAACTTTGGTATCAATTTGAAGAAAGTAATTTCTTAAAGAAAGTTGTATAAAAATAGAAACTTTTGTAGAAATTTGTCTTACCTGAAGGAACTGAAATGTTTTAGGAATGTAAAATGTGTTAAGAATGTAAAATTCACATAGTCTGAGAAACACCAATCCAAGATAAATAATTTATACTTTGAATGAACAGAAGTAACTTATTTTTTCTTCAAAAATGGTATATAATTGATAGCTATAGAAATACTGGCTTATTTCTTTAAAGAATAGTTTCAGCTACAAAAGGATATTTTAAAAATTCAGAGAATAACTGATTGTAAAGGAACACATTTGGTATTCTGCAGTGAGTAGTTAAAAGATGTGTGTACATGTATATGCCAAGAGCTCTATAATAAACTTCAGTAAGATCCAGTTATTTCCTATTAGCAGGATCTGAGATTTGTTTTATCTATTTATGCTTGAAAGTAAGCATAAACAAACTGTGGTCAAGTTTATGGAAAATACATATTTCTCTCCTGGGTTTCTTTGTAGCCTCCTCACTGGTCTCCCTGCATTCACCCTTGCTCTCCCTTTAATCTATATTTAATCTATCATCCAGATTGTTTCTGGTAAAACAGATCATGACACTCTACCAAACTTTCTGTGAATCCTCATTTCATTCAAAGTAAAATCCAGATTCCTTAGTGTCCCCTAAACCCTACATGATCTATACTCTCTGCCTGCATACATAGCTCTCTTTATATCTACTACTACTCTACCCGTGCTGGCTTCTCTTTAACCTCTCTGGCCTCTTTGTTCTAGGATACACCAGAACCTTTGCCATGGTTGATTTCTGTGCCTTGAGTACTTTTCCCCCAGGTATCATCATGGCTGACTCCCTTCCCTTCAAGTTTTTACTCAAGTTGTGACAGCTTCTTAAATCCTCTCTGACCACCCATTTAAAATTGCACTTACCTTAGCACTCTGCTAAACTTACCCTGTTCTGTTATTTTCCCATAGCATTTATCATTTTCTAACATTATTTATTATTAACTGTTTCTCCCGCTGGTGATAAACTCCATGAAGAAAAGGGAGTTTTTAAAAAAATTGTGGTTTCCCAAGTACCTAGAATAGTGCTGGGACATAATAGGCACTGTTACTGGTTGAAAACTGGATTTCCTTTAAATGAATTAATGTATTTATTTTGAGGCAAGTGCAGTTGAATGTCTTATAAAAATTATGCATATTCCTAGTGCATTTTTCCTTTATTGTGGGTCATTTTTAAGAAACCAATCCTAAAAATATAGTCCCAATAATACTAAATATAGTAATTGGTTTAAAATAATCATTAATAAAATAGTGTAATTTTTTTCAACCCTTTGTAATCTTAACAAAATGTTTGTTTTATGAGAAAGAATGTGAATTCTTGTCCTTAAAGAAATGTGAGATAAGAGGTTAGAGCTTTTCTTGAATTAGAAGATAAAAAACAAGAAATTTGACATCCCTTCTACTCTTTAAGGAAGGAATTTTTTAAAAGAATACAAAAGAAATCTACTCATCAAGGACAGTCTTATAAGGGTTGTTAGAGGGAAGATAAGTCATGAAAGGCTGAGGAAAGGGCCAGGTAAGATAGCCCAGCCTTGGAAGGTGTAAGTGAACTAATTGAAAAACCACTAGTCACTCTAAGACCCCCGTTCCTCATAGGTTAATTCACTCTGTTAAAAAGTTAATATTCAGTGACTGTATTTTTATCTGAATAGGTATATATTTGCACAAAGTGCTGTCTCTCAGTTTTGCATCAGTTTATGTTCAGTAGTTTGAGATTTACTGATCTCTTACTTCTGCCCTGCACTTTGTGATTAATACATTTGAGATTTTGAAATCAGAAGAAAAATTATAATACAGCACTGAGTGTATCTGGTTTTGGAGTCAGATGGGTTTGAGTACATATCCTGGTTGTAGATGTAGAATATGTATGTAGAATATGAAGAGGGTTTATCAGATTATGTTATGTCTTGAGGAACTTCTTTCACAAATAACAAAACATAACATTTTGGATTTTTCAAACTGACTGAAAGTTCTTTTTTTAAGGCGTGGTCTCTCCTTTCTCTCGTTTAAAAATCGAGACTAAGAAAATACTTATTTTTAAGCTTTCGAACCTGTAATAAATAATACCTTGTTTTTTTGATATCTTTATGAAGTTACATTCAGGTAATTGAGGTTTTGAAGGGTTTTTTTTTGTATTATTATTTTTAATGTACTAGTGTTTTGTTTACCATTTTGCCGAAAATTACCTCAATGTATCTCACATATCTTACTCTTAATAAATTGTTTAACATATCTTACTCTTATTAATCAAATTGTTTGTGAGATTTTATCCCTCTCCTCTTAAAGTTCTACCTTTTCATTGAGGTGCAAATCAACTCCAACCTCTTTAATAAAGCTTCCACTTTTATTTTTCCCCTCTCTTGATTTCTTCCAGTACAGTACTTTTTTCTGTGTAATATTTATCTGGAAATCATATATTACCTTATTAATTAGTTCTTGATGCTTTAACATTTATTATTTTTCCAGATCACAGTTTTCTTAAAAGTGAGAATGATGTGTTCAGATTTTAAAAGTTTCTCGGTAGAGTGGAATGGCACCTTATACATTATAGACCTAGAACTCTGCCTTCTCCCTCTTGTACCATCACCACTGCAACTGAGGTCTTCATGATCTCTCACAATTTACTGTTTAATGTCTGCTCTTCTCCCCATTCATTTCATCCCTTGTTATTCAGTAGATTCTGTCCAAATCAGATTCCCTTGCCTCTTAATCCTTAATGATTTTTCATGACTCATCACTAAAGACCTGTCTTAGCATTCAGAGTTATAATCTGACTTCTTTTATACTTTCCCAGCTTTTTTAGTCTCATATGAAATTACAGGTGGCATAGTGGCAAAGAAACTGCCTGCCAATGCAGGAGATGCAAGAGATGAGGGTTCAGTCCCTGGGTCGGGAAGATCACCTGGAGAAGGAAATGGCAGCCCACTACAGTTTTGTTTTTGTTTTTGTTTTTGAAAGGAAAGAAAGTTTGCTTTATTTCACATGCTGGTATCTGGAGAGGTAGGGTGGCAGACATCTGTCCAAAGTCCAACTGCCCCCCCTCCGCCCCCCCCACACACACTCTCTAGTCTCTTGCTGGAAAGTTCTATGGACAGAGGAGCCTGGTGGGCTACAGTCCATGGAGTCTTCAAAGAGTCGGACAGAACTGAGCGACTGAACACACACACATACGCACATAAAAGCTGTACTCTAGTCAGACTGACATTGCTATATAATCTTTCGGGTTGGTCAAAAAATTCGTTCGGGTTTTTGAATGATGTTACAGAGAAATGTGAATGAACTTTTTGGCCAACCCAGTATATATGTATGTCTTCTGGTTCCCAGCATCTGCCTATGCTCATTGCCCAGAATACCCCTCTTAATCATTCTCCGTGTAAATTTTAGTTAGCAGTGTCCAGCTCAAATATTAGGAGTCTTTTTCTGATCTCCCCCAACATGAATAGAAGCTTCTTAATCTGAACTCACTTAGCACTTGTTTACCTTTCTTAGGACACTTTACTGTTCCTATTTGATTTTAATTCTTTATAACAATGTTACATCTCCCCTTCCAGAATCCGAGTCTGATGATTCATCTTTGCAAGAACTATTTTCACATAGCAGACACTCAAATACTCGAATAAATGTGAAAATCAGTTACTGTGTTTTTCTGTGTATATGAAGTTTTATGGTTGTTGACTTCTGTATCAATTGTTCCCAGAATCCTGTGCTTTAGTGTTTGGCTTTTATACTTTAGAGGGTTCTGCTATTTTTCTCTCCCATGTTAACTATTTTATCTGACTATATTCAGTTTTGTCCCATCACTTCTAATATATAAAGTGCATAAGCTTTAGGAAAGTTAATCTCTTTACATTTTTTTTCATTTGAGTTTGATCTGTGTTCATGTTGCCTCATCTTTTTTTTAAATAAGCAATTTATTTGTAACCATTGTTGCTGGAATTTTGTCTGTGCATGATCTCCCACTCTGGATGTCCTTTAATTAAGGCTGATTCTTTGCTATTAAGAATGTATGAGCACCTTTAAGATTAAGACAGTTTGTGTTAGAGTTTAATTCTAGGACTAATTATAGGGTAACTTGAGAAGATAGGGGTAATGAGTACTTGGTACAGAAGATCTGAGAACTTGGCTTTCTTAAAATATTTTTTAGTTAGTACTTTCTGGTATATATTTTTGTAAAATTTTGATCTTTAAAAAAATCTTAATACTTAAGATAGATTAGATTTTTTTTTTTAATGATCTTAATTTTATTTGGTTCCTTCTACATAGTATAAGTGTCACAGACTGGCTACTCTAGGTTCTCCCTGACTTTTTTCTTCAACTTACACCACTACTTTTTGTCTTCACTGTCTCAGCCAACTTCAGAACTTGTAGAAATGAGGAAGGGAGTAGAAAGAGGATGATGTAAATAAATACAATTTAAATTAGATGTTATATTTCTTTGTCATCTTGCTCCAAGCCATTTCTGAATATAATTATCTTCTATGTATTACCTTTCTTCAAGCAAAGAGTTAGGGATGATATAAAGAGTTAGGGGTGCTGTGTTTCTGTCCTGTATCGTAGATTATTTTAAAGACTGTAACAAATTCCCAGAGGTAGATTACTTGTTAGTAACTTTTAATATTGAATTTAACAAATACTTATGATATGGTTAACCTGCTCAATATTCAGGATTTTTGCACTTGTGATATAAATGAAATTAAGAGTGAGATGGTAAAAATACCAAAGACTCAGAGTGGAAATATAAATACAAGATGTGAAGAAAAGCAAGCATATAGATAGGCAAAGTGTATGTGTTTTTAATGGCAAAAGAGATTGCTACATGCAATTGAAAAGTAAAGTGATAAGGGAGAACTAAATATATTTTCTGCTCTTGGGGAATCTGGCTGACCTTTTGGTTTTGATATTCAATTTGACTTTGTGATATGTTGCTTTTGAAGTCTTTGAAGAGTTCCTTTTTGTAACCAATTAAAAATATTTTGAGTTCATTTTAATGTGAATGCACATATACCTATCTTTTAATTAAATAGCAAACCTGGAGTGTGCTCCCAGGGGCAGTTGAGCAATTATCTTGTTACTTAATCCAGAGAGCATACAATAAGGTAAATAAGGGATCTGAAAGCATGGGAATGAAGAAAGCAATCCTCCAGATATATTAGTTCCTAAATTTATTAAAACTTTTTGAATTCTTATAAAGCTAACTGACTTTAAGAAGAATGAGACTTTTATAATTGTCCCAGTTAAAATTGCACATGATTTTGTATAACAATTTAATTATTATATTTGTGGAAAAAAGCAGTTTACCATAAACTGAGTAGCAAGGCTTTATGGTTAAAAACCAAGACACTTGATACCTCATTTCTTCTACCAGTCAGTAGGTGTTTGTTGGGCACCAAGACAAAAGGAAAAATGAGTTTTTTACCCCTAAAGAGCTACTACTTTAAGGAGACAAGATTAATGTATATACATGAAGCATTTATTCAGTGTGAAACAGTATAATCAAGTATTAAATTGTTTCAGACTTTTTAAGTTGGAGGATCGATTTATAATACAGAGCAGTGAATCACAAAATAACTCTTTAGCTTCTGAAGATATCAAATGATGAACATCAGTATAAAAAATGAATAAAAGAGAAGAACTGCCCTGATTAAATTATGAGTTGGGGAGCTTGGAGCCAGAAGAATAATCAGTAGGTGGTGAGCATGAATTTAGAGGGAGTTGTATAGTCTTGTACAGTTAAAGTATAACAAGTGTGTGTAAAACCTTTTTATTGTTTATATATAATACAATAAAGACTATATCTTCAATGGTGTAAATAACAATCCCTTAGCTACATAACCTAGTGAACTGGCATTGCAGGCAGATTCCTTACCGTCTGAGCCACCAGGGAAGCCCTTACATATTATAACCACCATCAGAATATAGCCAATATCCAACCCCCCAGAAGGCTCCCTCATATCCCTCCAGCATACAATGCCCCTTCTCCAAAGGTAGCCACTGTTCTGACCTCTTAACACTTTATATTGTTTTTACCCAATTTTGAACTTAAATAATTTGTTCAGCATTGTTTGTGAAATTCAGTTATGTTGTTTCATATTCGTGGGAGCAGCTCATTATTTTTTGTTGCTGTACAGGATTCAGTTGAATAAATACACTTTTTTAATGTAGATAATTTTTAAAAAAATCTTCATTGAATTTGTTACAATATTGCTTCTGTTTTTTATATTTTGGTTTTTTGGTCCCAAGGCATGTGGTTATAGCTCCCTGACCGGACGTTGAACCCATTGGAAAAAGTCTTAACCATTGGACCACCAGAAAGTGAAAGTCTCTCAGTTGTGTCCGATTCTTCGGGACCCCATGGACTTTACAGTCCATGGAATTCTCCAGGCCAGAATACTGGAGTGGGTAGCCTTTCCCTTCTCCAGGGGATCTTCCCAACCCAGGGATCGAACCCAGATCTCCTGCATTGCAGGCAGATTTTTTACCAGCTGAGCCACCAGGGAAATCCCTAAATATACTTTTAAAATCCATGTTACTATTTGATGTATATTTGGGTTGTGTTAGTTTTTGGCTGTATGAATGTGCTATGAACATTTAAAAAATATATACATAAATACCTCTTTGTATATATTCAGCAGTAGAAATGTTGGGTATTGGAACAGATATGAATTTAGTTTTTCCCACAATATTGTATTACAGAAATTTCAAAAATAAAGAGAAGTTGACAAAATTGTTTGGACACCCATATTCCTACCAGTTAGTCTGTAGTTAACATTTTGCTGAATTTGTTTTAACATACATCCAACCCCTTTATCAATCCATCCTATTTTGGGATGCATTTTAAAATAAGTTGCCAAAGTGGTTTCACCGGTTTACACTCCTGTCAGCTGTGTATGAGAGTTCTATTTGCTCTATATCCTTACCAGCACTTGGTATTGTCAGTCAAGCTTTTCTTTTGGAGTTAATAAGTCTGTAGAAGTGTTTCATTGTAGTTTTAATTTGTATTTCCCCAATGAGAAGTGCAGGCTTCCCTGGTGGCTCAGCGGTAAAGAATTCGCCTGCCAATGAATGTCTTCCCTGGGTCAGGAAGATCCCGTGGAGAAGGAAATGGCATCCCACTCCAGTGTTCTTGCCTGGGAAATCCCAGGGACAGAGGAGCCTGGAGAGCTAGAGTCCGTGGGGTTGCAAAGAGTCAAACATGACTTAGCACCTAAACAACATGAGAAGTACATACCAATATGCATATTAACATGTGGTCTTCTGTTGCTGGCCTCTTACTTACTGTTTTCAAGAGTCATCTGTATGAATCCTGTGATATATATCAGGACTTCATTCCTTTTTATTGTGAAGTATTTCATTGCATGGATCAACCACATTTTGTTTAGCCATTCATCATTGATGAATATTTGCACTTCCATTTTTTGGCTCTGATGAATGCTTTTATAAACGTTTGAATTAAAGTTTTTATACAGATATGTCTTTATATCTCTTGGTTTATACACTTCCTAGTAGAATTGCTGTGTCATATAATTCCATGTTTAACCTTTTGAGGGACTGCCAGACTTTTCCTGAACACCTGTAGTATGGTTTTACATTCCCACCAGCAGTGCACAAGGGTTCCAATTTCTGCACATCAGCACCAAAACTTGTTATCTGCTTTTTGCTTTGTTTTTAAATGGCCACTCTAATGACTATGAAGTGATATCTCATTGTGGTTTTGCTTGCATTTCTGTAAAAGCTAATGTTGAGCATCTTTTTGTATGCTTCTAGGCCATTTATATATCTTTGGAGAAATGTCTATTCAGATCCTTGATCCATTTTTAATCAAACTGTCTTTTTGTTACTGAGTTGTCAAGAGTTCTTTATATATTCTGATCCCTTGTCAGATATGAAATTGCAAGTTTTATCCTGTTTTGTGGATTATCTTTTCACTTTTTTAAAAATTAATGTTTATTGGAGTATAGTTGATTTGCAATGTTGTGTTCGTTTCTGCTGTACAGCAAAGTGAATCAGTCATACATGTACATAACATTCACTCCTTTTTAGATATTTTTCCCATAGAGGTTGTTACAGAGTATTGAGTAGAGTTCTCTGTGCTGTACTGCTGCTACTGCTGCTAAGTCGCTTCAGTCGTGTCCAACTCTGCAACCCCATAGACGGCAGCCCACCAGGCTCCCCCGTCCCTGGGATTCTCCAGGCAAAAACACTGGAGTGGGTTGCCATTTCCTTATCCAACTCATGAAAGTGAAAAGTGGAAGTGAAATCGCTGTCATGTCCAACCCTCAGCGACCCCATAGACTGCAGCCTTCCAGGCTTCTCCATCCATGAGATTTTCCAGGCAAGAGTACTGGAGTGGGCTGCCATTGCTTTCTCCTCTGTGCTGTACAGTAGGTCCTTATTAATTATCTGTTTTATGTATGCTGCTAAGTCATGTCGTCTAGTCAAGGCTATGGTTTTTCCTGTGGTCATGTATGGATGTGAGAGTTGGACTGTGAAGAAGGCTGAGCGCCAAAGATTGATGGTTTTGAACTGTGGTGTTGGAGAAGACTCTTGAGAGTCCCTTGGACTGCAAGGAGATCCAACCAGTCCATTCTGAAGGAGATCAGCCCTGGGATTTCTTTGGAAGGAACGATGCTAAAGCTGAAACTCCAGTACTTTGGCCACCTCATGCGAAGAGTTGACTCTTTGGAAAAGACTCTGATGCTGGGAGGGATTGGGGGCAGGAGGAGAAGGGGGCGACAGAGGATGAGATGGCTGGATGGCATCACTGACTCGATGGACGTGAGTCTGGGTGAACTCTGGGAATTGGTGATGGACAGGGAGGCCTGGCGTGCTGCGATTCATGGGGTCGCAGAGAGTCGGACACGACTGAGCGACTGAACTGAACTGAACTGAAGTCACGTCGGTCGTGTCCGACTCTGTGCGACCCCATAGATGGCAGCCCACCAGGCTCCCCCGTCCCTGGGATTCTCCAGGCAAGATCACTGGAGTGGGTGCCATTTCCTTCTCCAATGCATGAAAGTGAAAAGTGAAAGTGAAGTCGCTCAGTCGCGTAGTCGCGTTCGGCTCTTAGCGACCCCATGGACTGCAGCCCACCAGGCTCTTCCGTCCATGGGATTTTCCAGGCAAGAGTACTGGAGTGGGTCACCAGTGCCTTCTCCAAATTTTATGTATAGTAGTGTGTATATGTCAATTCCAATTTCCAAATTTATCCCTTCCCCCACTTCTCCCCTGGTAGCTATAAGTTTGTTTTTTTATATCTGTGAGTCTGTTTCTGTTTTGTAAATAAGTTCGTTTGTACCGTGTTATTTTTATATTCCACATACAAGCAATATGATATGCTATTTTGTCTTTCTTTACTCAGTATGACCATCTCTAGGTCCATCCATGTTGCTGCAATGGCATTATTTTCATTCTTTATGACTGAATAATATTCCATGGTATGCATATACCACTTCTGTATCCATTTTTTTGTCCATAGACATTTATTTTGCTTCCATGTCCTGGCTATGTAAGTAGTGCTACAGTAAACGTTGGAGTGCATGTATCTTTCCGAACAATGCTTTCTCCAGACATATACCATATGATTGTGGGATCATATGGTAGCTCTGTTTTTAGTCAAGGAACCTTATTCAGTTGTCCACAGTGGCTTTATCAATGTACATTCCCACCAACAGTGTAGGAGGCTCCCTTTTCTCCATACTCACTCTGAAATTTACCGTTTATAGGGTTTTTTGATGATGTCCATTCTGATCGACAGAATGTGGTCTACTGGAGAAGGGAATGGCAAACCACTTCAGTATTCTTGCCTTGAGAACCCCATGAACAGTATGAAAAGGCAAAATGATAGGAAAGAGAAACTGAAAGAAACTCCCCAGGTCAGTAGGTGCCCAATATACTACTGCAGATCAGTGGAGAAATAACTCCAGAAAGAATGAAGGGATGGAGCCAAAGCAAAAACAATACCCAGCTTTGGATGTGACTGGTGATAGAAGCAAGGTTCGATGCTGTGAAGAGCAATATTGCATAGGAACCTGAAATGTCAGGTCCATGAATCAAGGCAAATTGGAAGTGGTCAAACAAGAGATGGCAAGAGTGAATGTTGACATTCAAGGAATCAGCAAACTGAAATGGACTGGAATGGGTGAATTTAACTCAGATGACCATTATATCTACTACTGTGGGCAGGAATCCCTCAGAAGAAATGGAGTGGCCATCGTGGTCAACAAAAGAGTCCGAAATGCAGTACTTGAATGCAGTCTCAAAAACGACAGAATGATCTCTGTTCGTTTCCAAGGCAAACCATTCAATATCACAGTAATCCAAGTCTATGCCCCAACCAGTAATGCTGAAGCAGCTGAAGTTGAACGGTTCTATGAAGACCTACAAGACCTTTTAGAACTAACACCCAAAAAAGATGTCCTTTTCATTATAGGGGACTGGAATGCAAAAGTAGGAAGTCAAGAAACACCTGGAGTAACAGGCAAATTTGGCCTTGGAATACGCAATGAAGCAGGGCAAAGACTAATAGAGTTTTGCCAAGAAAATACACTGGTCATAACAAACACCCTCTTCCAGCAACACAAGAGAAGACTCTATACGTGGACATCACCAGATGGTCAACACCGAAATCAGATTGATTACATTCTTTGCAGCCAAAGATGGAGAAGCTCTATACAGTCAGCAAAAACAAGACCAGGAGCTGACTGTGGCTCAGACCATGAACTCCTTATTGCCAAATTCAGACTTAAATTGAGGAAAGTAGGGAAAACCACTAGGCCATTCAGGTATGACCTAAATCAAATTCCTTATTATGATTATACAGTGGAAGTGAGAAATAGATAAGGGCCTAGATCTGATAGAGTGCCTGATGAACTATGGAATGAGGTTCATGACATTCTACAGGAGACAGGGATCAAGACCATTCCCATAGAAAAGAAATGCCAAAAAGCAAAATGGCTATCTGGGGAGGCCTTACAAATAGCTGTGAAAAGAAGAGAAGCGAAAAGCAAAGGAGAAAAGAAAAGATGTAAACAACTGAATGCAGAGTTCCAAAGAATAGCAAGAAGAGATAAGAAAGCCTTCTTCAGCGATCAATGCAAAGAAATAGAGGAAAACAACAGAATGGGAAAGACTAGGGATCTCTTCAAGAAAATCAGAGATACCAAAGGAACATTTCATGCAAAGATGAGCTCAATAAAGGACAGAAATGGTATGGACCTAAGAGAAGCAGAAGATATTAAGAAGAGATGGCAAGAATACACAGAAGAACTGTACAAAAAAGATCTTCACAACCCAGATAATCACAATGGTGTGATCACTGACCTAGAACCAGACATCCTGGCATGTGAAGTCAAGTGGGCCTTAGCATCACTACGAACAAAGCTAGTGGAGGTGATGGAATTCCAGTTGAACTATTCCAAATCCTGCAAGATGATGCTGTGAAAGTGCTGCACTCAATATGCCAGCAAACTTGGAAAATTCAGCAGTGGCCACAGGACTGGAAAAGGTCAGTTTTCATTCCAATCCCAAGGAAAGGCAATGCCAAAGAATGCTCAAACTACCCCACAATTGCACTCATCTCACACGCTAGTAAAGTAATGCTCAAAATTCTCCGAGCCAGGCTTCAGCAATCTGTGAACCGTGAACTTCCTGATGTTCAAGCTGGTTTTAGAAAAGGCAGAGGAACCAGAGGTCAAATTGCCAACATCCGCTGGATCATGGAAAAAGCAAGAGAGTTCCAGAAAAACATCTATTTCTGCTTTATTGCCTATGCCAAAGCCTTTGACTGTGTAGATCACAATAAATTGTGGAAAATTCTGAAAGAGATGGGAATACCAGACCACCTGACCTGCCTCTTGAGAAATCTGTATGCAGGTCAGGAAGCACCAGTTAGAACTGGACATGGAACAACAGACTGGTTCCAAATAGGAAAAGGAGTTCGTCAAGGCTGTATATTGTCACCCTGCTTATTTAACTTATATGCAGAGTACATCATGAGAAACGCTGGACTGGAAGAAACACAAACTGGAATCAAGATTGCGGGGCGAAATATCAATAACCTCAGATATGCAGATGACACCACCCTTATGGCAGAAAGTGAAGAGGAACTCAAAAGCCTCTTGATGAAAGTGAAAGTGGAGAGTGAGAAAGTTGGCTTAAAGCTCAACATTCAGAAAATGAAGATCATGGCATCCGGTCCCACCACTTCATGGGAAATAGATGGGGAAACAGTGGAAACAGTGTCAGACTTTATTTTCCTGGTCTCCAAAATCACTGCAGATGGTGACTGCAGCCATGAAATTAAAAGACGCTTACTCCTTGGAAGGAAAGTTATGACTAACCTAGATAGCATATTCAAAAGCAGAGACATTACTTTGCCAACAAAATTTCGTCTGGTCAAGGCTATGGTTTTTCCTGTGGTCATGTATGGATGTGAGAGTTGAACTGTGAAGAAGGCTGAGCGCCGAAGAATTGATGCTTTTGCACTGTGGTGTTGGAGAAGACTCTTGAGAGTCCCTTGGACTGCAAGGAGATCCAACCAGTGCATTCTGAAGGAGATCAGCCCTGGGATTTCTTTGGAAGGAATGATGCTAAAGCTGAAACTCCAGTACTTTGGCCACCTCATGTGAAGAGTTGACTCATTGGAAAAGATTCTGATGCTGGGAGGGATTGAGGGCAGGAGGAGAAGGGCACGACAGAGGATGAGATGGCTGGATGGCATCACTGACTCGATGGACGTGAGTCTGAGTGAACTCCGGGAGTTGGTGATGGACAGGGAGGCCTGGCATGCTGCGATTCATGGGGTCGCAGAGAGTCGGACACGAGTGAGCGACTGATCTGATCTGATATGATCTGATTCTGATCGATATGAGGTGATACTTCATTGAAGTTTTGATTTGCATTTCTCTAATAGTGGTGTTGAGCATCTTTTTATGTGCTTTCTGCCATCTGTGTGTCTTCTTTGGAGAAATGTCTATTTAGATCTCTGCCTATTTTTTTATTTTTATTTTTTTAATTTATTGAACTGCATGAGCTGTTTGTATATATATATATTTTGGAGATTAATCCCCTTTTGGTCACTTCATTTCCAAATATTTTCTCCCTTTCTGTAGGTTATCTTTTCATTTTGTTTATGATTTCCTTTGCTGTGGTCTTTTTACCGTCTTGATGGTATTACTTGAGCACAAAAATTGCTAATTCTGATAAAGTCTAGTTTATTTTTTCTTTTATCACTTGAGCTTTTGGTGTTGTGTCTGAGCAAGTTTTGCCTAACCCGGGTTCACAAAGATTTATTCCTGTGTTTTCTTCTAAGAGTCAATTTTTGTGTACAGTGTAAGGAAAGCCCAAATTTATTACTTTATATGAACTATCCTGTTAGAGCACTACTTTTTGAATACTGTTTCCCCATTGGTGTGCCCCAAATCAATTGTCTGTAAGTGCTAAGGGTTTATTTCTGGACTCTTCTGTTATGTCCATTGATTTTATATGTCTGTTCTTAATGCTAGGCCTACACTAGTTTTACAGTAAGTTTTGAAATCAGAAAATGTGAATTTTCAAACTTTGTTCTTATTATTCAATTTTATTTTGGCTATTCTTAGTCCCTTGTACGGAGAAGGCAGTGGCACCCTACTCCAGTACTCTTGCCTGGAAAATCCCATGGACGGAGGAGCCTGGTAGGCTGCAGTCCATGGCGTCGCAAGGAGTCGGACACAACTGAGCGTCTTCTTTCACTTTTCACTTTCATGCATTGGAGAAGGAAATGGCAACCCACTCCAGTGTTCTTGCCTGGAGAATCCCAGGGAAGGGGGAGCCTGGTGGGCTGCCATCTATGGGGTCGCACAGAGTCGGACACGACTTAAGTGACTTAGCAGCCGTCCCTGTAGTTCTATATCACTGTCAATTTCTGAAAATAAGCCAGCTGGGATTTTGATTGGGCCACATTAAATTTTTTTTTTAATGAACCTACCCTAAAACATCATTATTATCCAAAATCCATAGTTTACACGAAGGTTCACTCTTGGTGGTGTACATTGCATGAGTTTGGACAAATGTACAGTGACATGGCTCTTTCATTATAGTATCATACAGGATATTTGTCCTGCCTAAAAAATCCTCCGTTTCACATAGTCATCCTTTCCTTCTAACCCTTGGCAACCACTGATCCTTTACTGTCTCCATAGTTGTTTTTTTTTTTGTTTTGTTTTTTCAAGAATGTCTTATATTTAGAATCAAATAGAACGTAGCCTTTTCACATTGACTTCTTACATTTAGTCATATGCAGTCAAGGTTCCTCCATGTCTATCCATGGCTTAATAGATCATTTCTTTTTAGCGCTGAATAGTATTCCATTGCCTTGATGTATTACAGTTTATTTACATAAAGGTTGCTTCCAAGTTTTGGCAATTATGATTAAAGCTGATGTTAAATCCATGTGTAGGTTTTTTGGGTGGATGTAAGTTTTCAACTCCTTTAGGTCAATACCATAGGAGCACAATTGCTGGGTTGTATAAGAGTATGTTTAGTTTTTTAAGAAGCCACCAAACTGTCTCTCAAAGTGGCTGTACCATTTGCATTCCCACCAGCAGTGAATGAGATTTCTTCTTGTTCCATCCATATCCTCACCAGCATTTGAAACTGTCAAGTGTTTTAGGTTTTCACCATTCTAATAGGTGTGTAGTAATATTTTTGTTTACTTGTTTTAATTTACAATTCCCAGTGCTTCTCATTGTGTCCACCTCTGCCCCTTAAGGTGAAGAAAAATAGAATGCTCTGACATATATCAGAATAGTTCCTTTCCTCCTCCTCCTCTTGTGAGCATGAGGGGATTTTTCTAATAATCTAATAATATATTTTCTAATAATATAATAATGATTAATAATCTAATAATAAGTGATTCTAATAGTCACTGTGGGGCCCTGGTATACATGGAGGTAACACCTACAAATTTAGTGCAGGGTTCCTCTGGAGTTTATAACTCAGGCTTGTCCATACTGAACCCCCCGCAATCATACAGCTCCTAGCAAAATTATAGTTTAGAATTATAAGTAGAACCTAGCACTGGTTCTACTTCCATGCTAGATCAGAAACTGGAAATTCTTAATTTTCATAATAATTATTTGACAGTGAATGTTATTCCCATCTTATAGGTGAAGAAACAGGCTTAGTTAGCTTAGCTATATGAGAATTGAGTTTTAGATGGCAGAAGTAATTGCACAGTATGGCAGTGGAATAGCAGAAGAATTGAAATAGATATAATACACTAGATTTGGCTCAAAGGCAGTCATGGGAACCTGGGAGTCCTTTCCAGTAGAGTGAATCTGTCAGAAGAATGGGATACTGGAATGAAGTGGGTTATACAGTGATATAATTGAGGTAATGAGGCTCCTTTATAGTAAAGTGGGTCTTCTAAAAATATCTCGTAAGTCATATAAAGGTAGGTTTTGTATAGCACAGCAGGATTGTGCTAAATTGACAGAAATGTCCCTTTGCGTAACATCTGTTTTGTCATTTGAAAATAAACAGCACTGCCACTCAGCAAAATGCTAAAGTTAGCGAAGTATTTTTGTTGTTCCAGTGGCCTCTCTTCTATCCTCAGCTGGTGATTCCCCTTTCATCTTTCTTTTCTCCTGTAAGTGATCAGGGGTCCCTGTCTAACCTCTCCCAAATCAAAATAAGAGACAGTACATTTGCCAATTCCTGATTGAAGTTAATTATAGTACAGTATAGTTCAATCCCTGGGTCAGGAAGATCCTCTGGAGGAGGGCACGGCCACCTACTCCAGTATTCTTGCCTGAAGAATCCCCATGGACAGAGGAGCCTGGTGGACTACAGTCCATAGGGTTGCCCAGAGTCAGACACGACTGAAGCACCTTAGCACGCACGTAGCATGCATAGTATAGTGTGAATGTGTTTTATTTAGCATTATCTCCACTAGTCATTTGTATCCTAGTTTCTTGCTTTTTATTGTGATATTTTTTAAATGTTAAAGTAATAAAAGTAGATTTGAAGTTTAAAAGGGCCCTGAAGCCATAGGAACTGACAAGTAGTCTATTCAGGATAATGAAGGAGCAAAGAAACTTAAAAAAACAAGACTTGAAAAGATGAAGTATTCAGCCTAGAGGAGTGGGATAGGGTTGAGGGTGGGAAGGAAGTTCTAAGATTGATTCTCAGCTGAGTCAAACTTCGCAACCCACCCTTTTAATTCTTATTCCTTCCCCCATATCATAAATCACTGAAATACTGACTTCAGAACAGATTTTCATCTCGTTTTACTGATTCAAAATTATTAGAAAGATGAGTTTATGATACTCTCTAAGGAATAGAATGATGCCCAGAGTCTTCAATTATGCAGCAATATTTGTGTTACTGAATGAAATCTATTCTGCTTTTCATTCTTGTAGCTGCATTTTATAATTTTTGTGGGGAGGGGCCAAAAATTTAGTTTCCTTGGCACAAGTTTGCTTAAGTAAAGTTGATTTTAGCAGGAAGTCCATATACACGTGAGAGTAGAGAAATAAAGAAAGGGAAGAAACCTTTAATATTGAGGTAAGCTTATCAGCATTTCATTTTTCAAATATACCTCCCATTCCTGTTTCATTATCTGGAATTTTCTCTTGTCCCTAGATATTGTTTCTCAAAATGCTTTGTGTTTCTTAAAATGTACTTTAGTTACCTAAGACTCCTTATGTATAAATTCTTAAACTCACTGTAATGTTTAGCTTGATAAATACTTACCTTTAAATCCACAGATCCCTTTGGGGTCAAGAATAGAACTGCATTTCAGTGTAAGGAAATTACCTTGATAATCTTACATATCCATTCAAAAGCAGTGTCTGAGAAGGGAACCATGACTTTTCATCAGTTTGGTAAAGGTTTTCATGCCACAGAGAAGGTTAAGAATCCCTGAGAAGCAGTCTCTGAGTTGCAGATCATGAGCTCGTATCTCTGCTGCCAGAAACGGCAAAGCCTTGGGGGTTTGAACCACAGAGTTCTGATAGTTGTGTGATATCGGTATTCAGTTAAATTTTGTTGTTGCAACACTGTTAGGTAAATTGTCAGACCTCATTTAAGATTGGGTAACATGAAATGGAGCCTTTTTTAAATGACTGAAATTCTGAAATCTATTGAAAATTAAACTTGAGGTATAATTTCTTAGTCATAGATGAAAAAATTGTATCATAGCAATACAGTAGCATCATAGTTTCAAATTGCTTAGACTGTGGAGTTCAGATTTTTTTTTTGACATCTCATGATAGAAAAAATACATTTTATACCAGATTTCAGTTTATAAAAATGGAAACAAGTTTCATAAACAGTATTGACCCTTACCATTATATATTCTGTGTTGTTTCATTTTCTAAAAAGTCCTAGCTTTGACCCTCTAAAACTGATCTCACAACCCACAATGGTTATGATCTGTAGCCCAGAAAGACTCCAAGATATAGCATCACAAAGATAAGATTACAAAATACATTTAAAATACTTTTTTATGTCTGTCATTTCAAACAGAATCTCTTAGGAATAAACTTGCCTCTCTAAAAAGAGCATTTTAGAGAAGCGGGTATGTATTTGTAACCCGGGAGTTGTCATTAAGATGCTTGTGCCTGGTCCTTTACATTTATTATCTTTATTAAAGATTTTGAATTTTATCCTAGAAAAGGGGAAAGATACCCCGTGAAGGGAGAAGGCAATAGCAACCCACTCCAGTACTCTTGCATGGAAAATCCCATGGACGGAGGAGCCTGGTAGGCTGCAGTCCATGGGGTCACTAAGAGTCAGACACGACTGAGCGACTTCACTTTCACTTTTCTCTGTCGTGCATCGGAGAAGGAAATGGCAACCCACTCCAGTGTTCTTGCCTGGAGAATCCCAGAGACGGGGGAGCCTGGTGGGCTGCCGTCTGTGGAGTCGCACAGAGTTGGACACGACTGAAGCGACTTAGCAGCAGCAGCCAGTGAAGGATTTTAGGTAGGGTTGGAGAAGTATTATGTAAATTAAATTTTTGAAGGAGATCTCTGAGCACAGAGTATATATTCTATTTAGGAAGCCACTGCATTAGCATATATTGTTATCTGGGGTGTTGTCAGTAGAGAAGAAGAGTTATAGATGAATTCTCTTGTTATTTGAGAGAAATAAACAGCAGAACTCAGTAATGGATTATATGGTAAGAATTTTTCCCAAGAATAGAAACATCAAGAACATGTTATTTTGGGAGGAGATCAGCTCTGAAGGAAGAGGGTGGTATAGGAATAGGCAATAACGGGATGTGGAATTGAAGGTGGATAGATTTTAATGAGAAAGATGTAATATAAAGTTTCTGAGAAAGTGGAAGCAGATGGAATCCAAACAGAGGTAGTGGGATTGGCCTATACAAAAGAAAACAATCTTTAGTTTTTAATAATATTAAATAATACACTCATGCAGTCAAATTCACATGGACAAAAGTATAGGTGAGAGATCTTACTTTTCTTCAGCCACTCAGTTCCACATCCAATAGGCAACTAATGTTAATATTGTTTTATATCCTTCAAGAAATTTTATACACATGCAAACAAACACAGGTAGTCCTCCCTGATCCCTTTACACAAAATGTAGCCCACTGTACACACAATTTTGCACGTTGCTTTTTCTTCCACTATATCTTAAAGCTCTTTCCCTATCTGTACATAAAAGCTTCATTCTTTAGGGCTGCATAGTATTATTGTGTATACTGTTATTTATTTAACCAGTTCTGTATTTGATGGACATTAAGGTCAGTACCATTCTTGGGATAATACCTCTGTTTTAACAAGTCAAAAAGACTAACTGGAGATAGGTGCACAAATGGGCAGGACTGTAAGTTTGACTGTAGAAGTTAAGTGGTCCAAATGATCTGAGTACAGAGAGCTAGGTGGTCCGTTTTTGGACCAGCAGATTGAACTTTAATATTTAGGTTAAATGAGCTGATGTTGTGGGGAGTTACTTGGTCAAATAAGCAGGAATTAAAATGCCTCACCTAGGGAAATCTGGCCAGGTCAATAAACCAGATGGAGGTAAGGGAGTCACTGGACCAAAGTTGGAGTCAATACCAGGAAAACTCGTAAACTACGTTTGTCTGTCGGAAGTCACTTTTAGAAATCACCTTTTGATGGAGACAAATTAGGACTGTTTTTGGGTAGCCTCAAATCGGGACCCTCCATTTGAGGTTAAATGGATCTAGCTTATCTGAAGGTCAAGGATCTCTTTTTAGGGCAAGGACTGTGTTTTGGGTTCAGAAGCTCTATGAAAAGACATTACTGCCTAATTTCCAAGAATTTCCATTTTCTACTGTTTTTCAGTTATAGAATGTATCATTTTAAGCTAAAATAGAAAAATTGATTGAGCCCAAATTATAAATTTGTTTTCAGTAACATAAGGTACTTGCAAGTGGTTATAATTTTTTCAGATAATTTTGGGTGGGTCTAGGAGGTCACTCTCACTATTAGGTACCATGGGCCAAGGATAAGATCAGACTTGAAACAGTACAAAGTCATGTGGGTGGCAGGTGCTAGAGAAGACTTGCGTGGGACAGCTAACTTTGGTTATAGTTGTGAGAGGGCTTGTTTAAGGACTGGGTGTTCAGGTATCAACAGCCAAGATTTCCTCTCTGAATTTTTAATTTATGTTCCTTCACCTGGTTTTTCTGTTTCTCTGGCAGTCATCCAAGTTCACACAAGTGTCTCTTAACCCTTTCATTATTTCGTAACTCTTGAGAAGCTGAAAACCATAAATCCTCTTCCTGGGCAGGTGCACAGAATTTTGTATGCAATTTGAAAGAATTTATGTACCCACTTAAGCCCAGATCTCAGTTAATAATCTCTGGCCTGTCATCTCAAACTTCTGTTCTTACTTCCTTGCATTGCTTTCTTCGGTATACCTTGTCTGCTGCTGCCAGGTCTCCTGTCAACAGTGGTTCCTCCGTGCCTGCTATTTAGTATAAAGAACAAAAATTTAAGAACATGTGATGTCCTATACTCTTGGAAATTTGAATGGGCGTGACAGGGTCTCGCAGCTATTTTGTAACACCACACTGAGCCACGTTTTCCTGATTTGTGGTACACAGTATGTATCATTGGATTTCATTACATAATTCTAAACTAGAAGTGGTTTTATATACTTGAAAAAGATATTTTGAAATTTATTCTTTTTTTGTAGTTTTACAGTTTTAAGTATAAACAGAAATTTCCACTGGTTTGTATACATTTGCACTCCAAAATAACATTGTTGAAACAAAATATTATTTAACTAATAGTATCCTATATACAAGTAAGTCTCAAAATAATTATATATGACTGATTCACTATATCTTAAAAATGGAGTTAATAACATGCCACAACATGGATGAAGCTCAGATATATAATGTTCAGTGAAATAAGCTAGACAGCAAAAAAAAAAAAGAAGCTAGACACCATACACATAGATGTGGCTCCATTTATATGAAATGCCTAGAATAGGTAAATCCATAGAAACAGGCTGGGGAAAAGGAGGAATGGGTGGTAACTACCTAAAGGGTATAGAGTTTTATGATTTTTCCCAAATTAAATATTTTAAAATATAATAGTACCGTCATATTTTTGCATACTTTTAGTTTTTATTTAATGCCATTTAAGTATTTTCTCACGTTGCTGCAGTCTTGAAAGTTCCAATTTTTAAGAGCCATTAAATCTATAAATCCATTAAGTCTATATTATGCTCCTGTACATTTAGGGTGTTTCTTGATATTCTAGGATAAGTTTCTTGATTCCTGATAGTGGTAGGAGTGGAGGAGATGGTGAGATGTGTTTCTCATGTAGAAATTGTACCAGGGAGCTTTTATGAAAAAGTAGTGTGCTGAACTTCCCTGGTGGCTCAGACGGTAAAGCATCTGCCTGCAATGCAGGGGACCTGGGTTCAATCCCTGGGTCAGGAAGATCCGCTGGAGGAGGAAACAGCAACTTACTCCGGTACTCTTGCCTGGAAAATTCCATGGATGGAGGAGCCTGGTAGGCTACAGTCCATGGGGTCGCAAAGAGTCGGACATGACTTGAGTGACTTCACTCACTCAGTGTGCTGACAGTTTCAGTTTGAAAATAACTTGTAAATAGCTGGCTGATGGGCAGATAGCCTTGCTTAGGGCAACTTTTACATTTGGATACTAAGATTAGTAACTGTCTAGTAATCTTAACTTTTATTTTACTTATATTTGTATTAGGAAGCCTTTTTTTTTTCTTTTGAGGTTCATTAGCAAAAGGACTTAAGAACTCTGTATTCTGTATTCTGCTTACTGGTTAGAAATTTCCTGATGACCTGACCCCTGGAATTCAGCTCAAAGAATCTAAATATTCAACCTCATTTTCTAATTTAAGACTTGCAGGTGCTAATATTTAGCATAATCTGAGCAGTGTAGTAGAAAAGTATTAGCATCTCAGTATTTAATACAGTCACAACATTGAGAGCCAAGATATCTGTGTCTTAAAAAGGATCACCATATACAAACAAAACAGAAAAGAAAATAAGATTTGGCAGTGATGTGATGAAATAGGAAATAACCCTCATACACTTCTGGTGGAAACGTAAAATGGTACAAGTGCTTTGGAACACAGTTTGGCAGTTGTTCAAAAGATTAAACTTAGAATTATCATATGACCCAGCAATTCTGCTCCTAGGTGTATACCCAAGATAAATGAAAACATCCCCATACATAAACTTGTACACAAATGCTCATAGCAGTATATTTGTAATAGCTAAGAAGTGGAAACAACCCAAATGTCCATCAACTAATGAATGGCTAAGCAAAGTGTGGACATACATACAATACAGTATTATTATTCAGCAGTAAAAAGGAGTGAGATTTTGATACATGCTACAACATGGGTAAAATATGCTAAGTTGTAGGTTGCCAAAGAACTACTGTGTATAAAATAGATAAGGATATATTGTACAGCACAGGGAAATATAGTCATTGTTTTGTAGTAGGGTTAAATGGAGTGTAGTTTATAAAAATATTGAATGACTCTGCTGTATACCTGAACCTAACTAATATAATACTGTGAATCAACTATACTTCAACAGCAATAGCAAAAAGCTGTTAGAATCCAATAAATATACCTCCTAAAGAGTTTTGTAGAATTCTTACAAATGAAGTTCACCAGTTTTTAGAGGGAATTAGTTTTTTTGGTGATGTTAGCCCTGGTCCTTCAAATATTAACTTTTAAAAAAGAGAGAAAGGTATCTGTTAGAGAACTTAGTGCAGTAAATGCAATAACAGACTTCCTGAGATCCAAAGCCAACCCTTGGCTGCTACAAACATATTCTTTTTGGAATTAATACCTTTTTAAAGCTTTCATCTTTTAACTCCTTAAAGGCTGTGTATATTCTAGCTCTGGTTTTGCAGAAAACTCTAGGGCTTATTGGAGAAGGCAATGGCAACCCACTCCAGTACTCTTGCCTGGAAAATCCCATGGATGGAGGAGCCTGGTGGGCTGTAGTCCATGGGGTCGCTAAGTGTTGGACACGACTGAGTGACTTCACTTTCTCTTTTCACCTTCATGCATTGGAGAAGGAAATGGCAACCCACTCCAGTGTTCCTGCCTGGAGAATCCCAGGATGGGGGAGCCTGTTGGGCTGCCGTCTATGGGGTCACACAGAGTCGGACACAACTGAAGCAACTTAGCAGCAGCAGCAGCAGCAGCAGCAGTAGCTAGGGCTTATTACTGTTAGCTTTCAGGTAGTCATACATTTGCATCTTATGTTTAAGGATGAAAGGTAATTATTGAAATGTATATTCTTATTCTTTAAGCTGGTAGGATGCTTAAATGAGAAAAATGCCAGTATTTTTTGGCTGTAGCAAAGAAGTGGTTCCAACAATAATTTATGCAGTCAGTCAGGGGAATATCTCTTCACCTACAACTACCCTGGAAATCAGCTCCACTGGTTAACAATTCTTTGTCAGTCATTTGGTACCATTTCCCCTCTGGAAACCAATTTGCTTGATGAAAAGGAAAAGGTAGGCTAATTTAGGTCTCATTTAGCAAAGAAAACAGTGGTGGTGCTTACGAGAGTCTTTAGACAAAAATTAACTCAGAGGAAAGATGCTTTATTTGAATGATATACACATGGGTTAGAATCAAAAAACTGTAAAGGAACCAAGGCAGCCAGCGTCTCCCAGTTCTTTTACCCAGGGACTTCGGGGTTTTTCATCTGTGGGCTTTCCTAATATCTGCTTTACTCAGCATTTCTAATCTGTCTTTAATACCATCAGTTTCCTCAAAACCTCAGTTTACACATCTCTTATTTGCTGCTCAGTACCTTTCAGGTCAATTAATTCAGTGTTCCAGTTCTAAGAGAAGACAGTCTCTTGGTTCATCCTCTCTTCACCAGTCAGTAGGTGCAACTCATCAAATGTTGACTGGCCTGTGGATCCACTGAAATGTATGCCTGTCCCAAGAATTGCCAGGTCATGGACAATTTAGAGATAGGAGCCATTGGTGTGGTAATCACCTTGTTTGCTATCTCTGTATCCCCCTACTTATAGGGGATTTAAGCTTTATAAGGACAGGACTCATCTATCTTTGTCATCACTATATCTCCTTTGCCTAAAATAGCACCTGAAATGTGATTGAGTATTTAAGAAATATTGTAATTTGTGCCTCGTCTCCAAATGTCACCTTGATTTCAGTTCTCTTGATCTTTAGATGGATTTATCCAATGACTTGCTATTGCTAAGTGCCTATAGTAATAATGCCTACCAGCCGTCTACCAATTAGGATATTGTGCTCAGTGAATATATAGTGAATGAAATAAGCCAACTTTTTCATTTCTATAAAAAACAAGCAAACAAATGCAAACTGCCTCCCTGGAAGCAGTGCTCCTTTTCCATGTAGATCACTTTGGTTTGTATACTTTCGCATTAAAACATATCATTTGTCAGTGTCATTGATGGGATACTGGCTTTTTTTCCCCTCAGTGTATAATTGTTATCCTTTATGGTTCAGGAATTGTATTAATGCTAGTCTTTGGGGTTTTGTTTGTTTGGTTTGAGTTTTTTTGGTCAGGAGTCATTGAACATCAGAGTTAGAATATGCATTGAGATAATTTATTCCAAATCCTCCATTTTATGGCCTTGTTTCAGTCTGGCAAAATGCAGAAAAACATTCCCAGTAGGAGACTGCAGCTGGGGAGGGGGTGGTGCCAGCAGCAGCTTGTACGGCTGTAAGGAGAAAATCAGAAGAACTAACTCTTCTGGAGGAAAGGATACAGATTTTGGTGACAAGCTGCATTCTTGAGCAGTGACTTTATTTTTCCTTTACCACAGACCAGACTTGTACTATTTCCAGCCTCAGCACATTATTTAGGCACTTCCCCACTGCATTGTTTTATTTAGTTTCTGAAATTATATCATAATTCCGTAAACTGGGTCCAATTTTTAATATAGTGCCTTTCAAATAGATATATTTAGACTTTGATCTGTTTATGTCTTTCTTGACTTTTAAACTCCCTGAGATTAGAGCCTATTTTATTTTTCATAACTTTCATAATTTTATAGATGCTTCATTATTTATTAACAAACAACTGGAACACTTCAGAGGTTTACCTTATCAGAAAGTCAGCCCTTGCTTTTTTGTGTGACTGACCCTGTCTTTTCTGTTTTCTCTGCCTCAGCACATCTTGTAATCCTTTGTTCTTTTTCTATTCTACCCCTTTCCATGATGCTGCATTTCTTTTCCGAACACATTTTTAATTTAAATTACTCCTTTTCTTTAAGGCAGATACTTTTGCTTGGATTCTCTTGGGCTTTTTGTTTGGGGTTTTTTGTTTGTTTTTGTTTTTTTTTGCATGAAGACTTATGTGGGGAATTAAAGCATTAATGAACAGAGATCATTCTGTTTTTGAGATTGCACCCAAGTACTACATTTTTGTTGACTATGAGGGCTACTCCATTTCTTCTAAGGGATTCTTCACAGTAGTAGATATAATGGTCATCTGAATTAAATTCTCCCATTCCAGTCCATTTCAGTTCACTGATTCTTAAAAGCTTCCCTGGTGGCTCAGAGGTTATAGCGTCTGCCTGCAATGCCAGAGACTCCGGTTTGACCTCTGGGTCAGGAAGATCCCCTGGAGAAGGAAATGGTAACCCACTCCAGTATTCTTGCCTGGAGAATCCCATGGAGGAAGGAGCCTGGTAGGCTACAGTCCACGGGGTCGCAAAGAGTTGGACACGACTGAGCACTCTTGCCATCTCTGTTTGACCACTTCCAATTTATCTTGATTCGTGGACCTAACATTCCAGGTACCTATGCAGTATTGTCCTTTACAGCATCAGACTTCTATCACCAGTCACATCCATAACTGGGCGCTGTTTTTGCTTTGGCTCTGTCTCTTCATTCTTTCTGGAGTTATTTCTCCACTCCAGTAGCATATTGGGCACCTACCAACCTGGGGAGTTCATCTTTCAGTATCATCTTTTTGCCTTTTCTTACTGTTCATGGGGTTCTCAACGCAAGAATACTTAAGTGGTTTGCCATTCCTTTCTCCAGTGGACCACGTCTTGTCAGCAGAGACATTACTATGCCAACAAAGGTCTGTCTAGTCAAAGCTATGGTTTTTCCAGTAGTCATGTATGGATATGAGAGTTGGACTATAAAGAAAGCTGAACGCCGAAGAATTGATGCAACCAAATTGGTGAAAGCCAAAGAAATGCTTCTGAACTGTGGTGTAGAGAAGACACTTGAGAGTCAGTCCCTCATTGCAAGGAGATCAAACCAGTCAATCCTAAAGGAAATCAGTCCTGAATATTCATTGGAAGGACTGATGCTGAAGCTGAAACTCCAGTACTTTGACCACCTGATGTGAGGAACTGACTCATTTGAAAAGACACTGATGCTGGGAAGGATTGAAGGCAGGAGGAGAAGGCAGGAGGATGAGATGGTTGGATGGCATCATCAACTCAATGGACATGAGTTTGAGCAAACTCTGGGAATTGGTGATGGACAGGGAAGCCTGGCGTGCTGCAGTCCATGGAGGTCGCAAATAGTCAGACATGACAAGAAACTGAACTGAACTGAAAGCATTAAGGAGGAAAAAAAGTTTAAATTTATTTGAATATATTTGCTTCTCTTACAGTGAATTCCCTCTTTCACAAGATTTAAACTCACAGGGCAAGTACATATATGTCTCCTATTGACATTGAGGAAATAAATGGTAGTTAGATAAAGATTATAAGACATTTACCACTGAACCACTCAGCTTCCCTGGTGTCTCAGTGGTAAAGAATCCACCTGCAGTGCAGGAGCCACAAGAAACATGGGTTTGATCCCCTGGAGGAGGGCATGGCAATCCTCTCCAATATTTTTGCCTGGAGAATCCCATGACAGAGGAGCCTGGTGGGCTACAATCCATGGGGTCACAAAGAGTCAGTCGCAACTGAGGCGATTTAGCACAGCACATAAGACATTTAAGTAGATGATAGGGCTAAAGGAATGGCGGGGGGAAGAGATGTCTACCTTGGATGACTCTAGATGTCTGTATAGGAAGGCCCAGATATTTGAGCCCCTGTCGTGGTTTGTGCATTTTCTTAGTTATTCCTTATGGCACTCTTTTAAGATGGGTATTCTATACATTTTTCTGATGAGAAACCTTAGCGGTATTAACTTGCCTATGGTCACATACCTAATAAGTGCCAGAGGCTGAAATTCTGTGATATATCTGTTCCTTCCACTGTACTTCTCTATCATTAACCTAGATAGTGGACAAAAAATTTCTGAGTTTAAGAAAAATTATGGGAGTAGGAGATCATTAGTTTGATTTTGGATAAATTTTAAATTGAAGTTTCAATGGGATAGAAAGATAGGTAAAAGTATCACAGAGGCAACAAACCAGATCATCTCTTGGAGAAGGAATGTTGGTTATAATTTATATTAAGTTTTCCTTTTTGGTTTTATTGTGGCATAATCCAGGTCCTTAGAAAAATGTTCATAGTGTGTTTACAAAATCTTGATATGAATATATAACATGGATTTCAGGAACATGAGTGCTTTCATTTAAATCATTCAATTATCCAGTAATGTTTGAATCTCTACTAACGTGAATGATACACTGTGCTAGGTGAACAGTATATATTGGTGAGCAAAATGGATATAATCTCTGCCGTTGTTAAACTTACAAATTGGTGAAGGAATACATTAGTCAGATAATCACACAGTCACCTTTTTAGCCCAGGCACAAAATACTACTTGAATCATTTTCTTAGAGAGGTGAGGACAGTCAAGTGAACCACCCTCAAAGGTTCCCAGCATCTATATTAATTAGCAGTTTACTACATTGGTGATTTAGATTTTCATAAATCCATTCATTTTGTCCTAAGGGCCCTTGTACATTTCAAGTGGGAAGATCCCCTGGAGAAGGAAATGGCAACCCACTCCAGTATTCTTGCTTGGAGAATCCCATGGACAGAAGAACGTGTGTGGACTACAGTCCAAAGAGTCGGACACACTGAGTAACTCACATTATCAGTGATTAATTTGTAAACATTTCCCACAGGTTTTCAAAATCATATTTAGGGCTCACTTTTGGAGGGGAAGTGATGGATGTACTATTATTAGTCATTTTTAAAGAATATACTTGGACAAGCCAAAGCAGCTCTGTAATCCCAGAATTATAGCATATGTATACTAACTTTAATAATTATTTGACAGTTGATTACGGGTTCTTAAAAATCTAAAGGAAAAAACTAAAATGTGAAGGAACACTGCAGTCAGTTAATGGGTGACTATTTTTAGCTATTAGTAGGTAACATTTTTAGTAGGTCATTTATTCATCTGTCCATCCAGTGAGGAGCAAAAGCAGACACAACTCTTTATCAGGGATGTTACAGTCTGGTGGGAAAGACAACATTCAAGTTAACATATAACTAAATATAAAATTACAACTATGACAAACGCTATTGAAGGGAAGTTACTTGGTGTAAAAGAGCCTATAATAGAAAAGAATGGTTAGGGAAAATATCTGAAAAAATGGAAGTTAACCTGAACTCTGAAGGAAGAAAAAAGAAGTGTTTAAGCAAGAGTCAGCTTCCCTGGTAGCTCAGTTGGCAAAGAATCTGCCTGCAATGTAGGAGACCAGGGTTTGATCCGTGGGTCAGAAAGAACCCCTGGAGAAGGAAATGGCAACCCACTCTAGTCTTCTTGCCTGGAAAATCTCATGGACAGAGGAGCCTGGTGAGCTGTAGTCCCTGAGGTCTTGAGGGTCAGACACAACGTAGTGACTAAACCACCACCAAGCAAGAGTAACGGTGGAAGAGAGTGTTTTATGCAAATACAACAGGTGCTATGACTTCACATAGAAGAGATCATGCTTCTTTAGAGGATCTGAAAGAAGGCCAGTAAGACTAGAAAGCAGTGAGTGAGTTGTCAGATGAAAAAGGAGAGGATGGGTGGTAGGTAGACTTATGCAAGGTGTTGGAGGTCTTGTTAAGGACTTTGGACTCCATCCTAAGAGCAGTGGGAAATCTATTGAAGGGGTTTTTAATGTATGTTGAGGAGAGCATAGGGTTGGATTTGTTTTTGCAGATTGCTCTAACTTCTAGGTAGAAAACAAATTGAGATTTTGCTAGCTAATATTGTACATCAGGAAAGAAATGGGAACTTAGACTGAAGTATTGGCAGTAGACATGGAAAGAAATCAACAGACTTCCATCAGCATTTCAGTAGTTAAAGGAGGGGAAGGTGCCAAGGATGTTTCTGTCTTCCAGAACTAAAAAGGTAGTCCTGTCATATACTGAGATAGAGAAGAGGAACAGGTTTTGGAGGGCAGTTCATTTTTGGACATCGAATTAGAACTGTCAAAGTATAACCTGGAGTTTAAAAGTGAGATCTAGACTGGAATATAAATTTGTGAATCACTTATATTTAGGTAATATTTTTAGCTGTCAACATGGACATGGTTATTAGTGAAGAGTATAGGGCAGGAAAACAGACCAGGACAAAAAGTCACATTTCTGACTCCAGGTGCGATCACATCATGAGGTTCTGGGGGTTAGGATTTCAACATAAGAATTTTGGGGGATGCAGTTCAGCATGTAACACTTCTGTGTCAGAGATGTTTTTCTCTGTGTTTAATAACTTCAGAATATTAGTTCCTTTGAACTTACTTTGAAAAATAGAAATAAAACGCAAAACTGTGTAACTGTCATTGTCAAAACATGTTTTTCACAAAGGAGCATTTCTCTTCTTGAGGAGAGGGGCCGCTTCTCAAAACAGGCAGGATCTTAGTTCTCACGACCAGGGATCAAACACATGCTCCCGGCAGTGGAAGCACAAGAGTCTTAACCACTGGACCGCCAGGGAAGTCCATAAAGAAGCATGCCTAGTGAACATCACCAAGTAAACTATTTGAAAACAGGAGAAAGAGTCAATGCAGCACTTATCCACCACTCTCTTTTGGGGAGTCGGGGAGGGAGTGCCAAACCTATCCCCCTTGCAGTGGAAGCACGGGGCCTTAACCACTGGACTGCCAGGGAGTTCTTCCATCACTCTTACTTACCATCTAGATCTTCAGTTCCATTGCAGGACTCATAGTTCTTAGCATATAATTGTAATCACAGTTATGAGTTGTTATTGCAGGAGAACACAAGTCAGTTGGTGAAAAAAGGTGCATATGTCTATAGGGAAAGGCACAGGCTTCTAAGAGTTCTCTCCTGGTGGAGTCACACAGCATTGTGCCACCATGTGTGAAGTGTTAACTACCAGGGGAGCCCAAAGTATTGAATAGACATTCACTGCCTAGCATATACCAAAATTCTAGACTCCCAGAGGGAAAACATGTTCAGCATAAATCATATTGTTCACACAAAGAGTTGAGGCACAGTGAGCTATCAATTAGGGAATGTCCCAGAATCCAGCCTTTTAAAAATTGCCATTTTTATATCCCTGTCCAATCTTCCATTCTAGTCTTCTGACTATATTCTATTTTGCCACTTAGAAAATACCATTGGCTCTCTAGCTAGTTAACAATAACTTTTCCTTAAGGTCATTTTTAGTAAGTATGATGGGAATAAAACTAGGTGTGTGTCGTAAGAAGAGAGAGGCCATCTTTAAAATATTAGGAGTTCTTAGTCATTTCCTTCTCTGTAGAGGGTTTCTGAAAAGTTACATGTAAACTGAAATTAGAATGGTGAATCATCTAAAATTTCTAGAGGGTTCCTTTGGTTTAACAAAAATACCAAAGAAGAAAATACATCCATAATACGAATAAGAGATCGGAGTTTTGGTTTTGTGTCTATTAATATGCTTCTTCATAAGGTAGAGCTTTCCTTTTCTGTTCTGCTTTCTGTGTTCTCTGTGCCCATACGTGAACCACAAGACCAAAGAAATTGAGCCTTTTATAAGCACATGCTTAAGAGACAGTTAAGGTGTTTTGGTCTGTAGTATAGGTCTTTTTGTTTGTACTAATAGTAGGTATGGTCAAGGATTAAGGAGTCTTATACTACCCACAGTCTTACACTATTTGTTCCACTGACTTTCGAATTAGTCATATCTTGATGTGGATGGCAGTCAGTTGATCTGGGACTGAGAATACAAAAAATAGTCTAAATTGGAAGTCATAATTCAGGGGTTGAAAATCTTAGCTGGCAGGGATTACAACAGAGGCCAAAGAGTTGCTTGTGTTCAGAGACAAGCCAGAAAGCTAAGACCAAAGCCACGGGCAATTGCAGTTAGCCTGAAGTTTGCAAACCAGAGGCATTTGAGGATCGGGAGAAAGCAAAGGGTTCAAATAACTTATTCACTGCAGAAAGTATCAGAGACTCAAATTTTTCAGACTGAAAATCCCGTATTCATAAATAGCAGTATTTTTAAAACTGTTTCATTGATTCCTAGGATTCTGCAAAGGTACTCTAGATAGGAGGGGGGTGGGGGGGGTGCAGGATTCTATTTTTTTTATTAGCAATAGAATCTATTTTATGAGACAGTTTCAAGATAGAGTTGATGTTTTTTGAAATTCTAAATTCTGGAAGTTGTTGAAATTACAAAACCTTTATTGCAGATGAAAAAAATGTATAACTTTATTAGAAATTCCTACTTTGATGGCTTTTTTAAAAATAAAACATTTAAATTTATTTTTAAGAGTTCAGTAGTTACCTTAAGAAAAACATAACTTTTTTGTTGTTTTGGGGGAGGGCTGGGGGAACTTATGTGTATTTCTTTTGCTTCAAAGCCAGGAGAAAGCTAACATGATTTTTTTTTTTAAACAATATTTGCATACCTTTTTCAAATGAATTTACAATAAAACATGTAGACATCCATCATAATCAGCAGATATTCTTAATCAAAAACATTTTAATTTGGATGTATTTTTAACATGAGTCATCTACAGTTAACATCTGAAACAAAAAGTAGTTACCTACTCTGAGGCCAAATAATAGTCAATATATAGTACACCTTAACCAATACAATCTTAAAAGATTTTATGAACGAACCTAATAGAGCTTAGTTGCACAAACCTATTCCTTTTATTACCAACTTCCTGATTGACATTGCTAAATCAAAAAAATAAATACTAGTACTATACTTTTTCTCCTTGTTAAAAACAGAGAAATGATAATTGTATTTCTAGACTAGATTTTGCCAGTAACTAGTTGTTGGACCTGGAGCTGGAATTAAGTTTTTCTAGGCTTTAGGTTCCTCATTTTTTTTTTTTTAATTTTTATTTATTTATTTTTAATTTTATTTTATTTTTAAACTTTACAATATTGTATTGGTTTTGCCAAATATCGAAATGAATCCACCACAGGTATACATGTGTTCCCCATCCTGAACCCTCTTCCCTCCTCCCTCCCCCTCCCCATACCATCCCTCTGGGTTGTCCCAGTGCACTAGCCCGCATTGAACCTGGACTGGCGACTCATTCCATATATGATATTATACGTATTTCAATGCCATTCTCCCAAATCATCCCACCCTCTTCCTCTCCCACAGAGTCCAAAAGACTGTTCTATACATCAGTGTCTCTTTTGCTGTCTCGTACACAGGGTTATTGTTACCATCTTTTAAAATTCCATATATATGCGTTAGTATACTGTATTGGTGTTTTTTTTTCTGGCTTACTTCACTGTGTATAATAGGCTCCAGTTTCATCCACCTCATTAGAACTGATTCAAATGTATTCTTTTTAATGGCTGAGTAATACTCCATTGTGTATATGTACCACAGCTTTCTTATCCATTCATCTGTTGATGGACATCTAGGTTGCTTCCATGTCCTGGCTATTACAAACAGTGCTGCGATGAACATTGGGGTACACTTGTCTCTTTCAATTCTGGTTTCCTTAGTATGTATGCCCAGCAGTGGGATTGCTGGATAATTTATTTTTAAATTGAAGGATAATTGCTTTACAGAATTTTGTTGTTTTCTGTCAAATGATAGCTTTCTTAAAATGTCATTTCAGTGTAATGCAAACAGACAAAATCCAAATCATTTAACTGAGAGAATCTCCTTGCTGTCCAGCAACCAAGCATGATGTAGTGGAAATTACCAGCTTAAAACAGAGACCAGAATTCTAACTCCAGTATTGTCAGTAATTATTTAGCAGTTGTTACTACAACTAAGACCTGATGCAGTTAAATAAATAAATAAATATATTTTTTAAATCAACTTCTAAAAAAATTTTCAGAAACTGAAGGACACAGATCATATCAGATCAGTCGCTCAGTCGTGTCCGACTCTTTGCGACCCCATGAATCGCAGCACGCCAGGCCTCCCTGTCCATCACCAACTCCCGGAGTTCACTCAGACTCACGTCTATCGAGTCAGTGATGCCATCCAGCCATCCCATCCTCTGTCATCCCCTTCTCCTCTTGCCCCAAATCCCTCCCAGCATCAGAGTCTTTTTCCAATGAGTCAACTCTTCACATGAGGTGGCCAAAGTACTGCAGTTTCAGCTTTAGCATCATTCCTTCCAAAGAAATCCCAGGGATGATCTCCTTCAGAATGGACTGGATGGATCTCCTTGCAGTCCAAGGGACTCTCAAGAGTCTTCTCCAACACCTCAGTTCAAAAGCATCAATTCTTTGGTGCTCAGCCTTCTTCACAGTCCAACTCTCACATCCATACATGACCACAGGAAAAACCGTAGCCTTGACTAGACAAACCTTTGTTGGCAAAGTAATGTCTCTGCTTTTGAATATGCTATCTAGATTGGTCATACTTTCCTTCCAAGGAGTAAGCGTCTTTTAATTTCATGGCTGCAGTCACCATCTGTAGTGATTTTGGAGACCAGAAAAATAAAGTCTGACACTGTTTCCACTGTTTCCCCATCTATTTCCCATGAAGTGGTGGGACCGGATGCCATGATCTTCGTTTTCTGAATGTTGAACTTTAAGCCAACTTTTTCACTCTCCACTTTCACTTTCAACAAGAGGCTTTTGAGTTCCTCTTCACTTTCTGCCATAAGGGTGGTGTCACCTGCATATCTGAGGTTATTGAGATTTCTCCCGACAATCTTGATTCCAGCTTGTGTTTCTTCCAGTCCAGCGTTTCTCATGATGTACTCTGCATATAAGTTAAATAAACAGGGTGACAATATACAGCCTTGACGAACTCCTTTTCCTATTTGGAACCAGTCTGTTGTTCCATGTCCAGTTCTAACTGGTGCTTCCTGACCTGCATACAGATTTCTCAAGAGGCAGGTCAGGTGGTCTGGTATTCCCATCTCTTGAAGAATTTTCAGCAGTTTATTGTGATCCACACAGCCAAAAGCTTTGGCATAGTCAATAAAGCAGAAATAGATGTTTTTCTGGAACTCTCTTGCTTTTTCCATGATCCAGCGGATGTTGGCAATTTGACCTCTGGTTCCTCTGCCTTTTCTAAAACCAGCTTGAACATCAGGAAGTTCACGGTTCACAGATTACTGAAGCCTGACTTGGAGAATTTTGAGCATTACTTTACTAGCGTGTGAGATGAGTGCAATTGTGCAGTAGTTTGAGCATTCTTGGGCATTGCGTTTCTTTGGGATTGGAATGAAAACTGACCTTTTCCAGTCCTGTGGCCACTGCTGAGTTTTCCAAATTTGCTGGCATATTGAGTGCAGCACTTTCACAGCATCATCTTTCAGGATTTGGAATAGCTCAACTGGAATTCCATCACCTCCACTAGCTTTGTTCATACTGATGCTTTCTAAGGCCCACTTGACTTCACATTCCAGGGTATCTGGCTCTAGGTCAGTGATCACACCATTGTGAATATCTGGGTCGTGAAGATCTTTTTTGTACAGTTCTTCTGTGTATTCTTGCCATCTCTTCTTAATATCTTCTGCTTCTGTTAGGTCCATACCATTTCTGTCCTTTATCGAGCCCATCTTTGCATGAAATGTTCCTTTGGTATCTCTGATTTTCTTGAAGAGATCTCTAGTCTTTCCCATTCTGTTGTTTTCCTCTATTTCTCTGCATTGATCGCTGAAGAAGGCTTTCTTATCTCTTCTTGCTATTCTTTGGAACTCTGCATTCAGATGTTTATATCTTTCCTTTTCTCCTTTGGTTTTTGCTTCTCTTCTTTTCACAGCTATTTGTAAGGCCTCCCCAGATAGCCATTTTGCTTTTTTGCATTTCTTTTCCATGGGAATGGTCTTGATCCCTGTCTCCTGTACAATGTCACGAACCTCATTCCATAGTTCATCAGGCACTCTATCAGATCTAGGCCCTTAAATCTATTTCTCACTTCCACTGTATAATCATAATAAGGAATTTGATTTAGGTCATACCTGAATGGCCTAGTGGTTTTCCCTACTTTCCTCAATTTAAGTCTGAATTTGGCAATAAGGGGTTCATGGTCTGAGCCACAGTCAGCTCCTGGTCTTGTTTTTGCTGACTGTATAGAGCTTCTCCATCTTTGGCTGCAAAGAATATAATCAGTCTGATTTCGGTGTTGACCATCTGGTGATGTCCACGTATAGAGTCTTCTCTTGTGTTGTTGGAAGAGGGTATTTGTTATGACCAGTGTATTTTCTTGGCAAAACTCTATTAGTCTTTTCCCTGCTTCATTCTCTATTCCAAGGCCAAATTTGCCTGTTACTCCAGGTGTTTCTTGACTTCCTACTTTTGCATTCCAGTCCCCTATAATGAAAAGGACATCTTTTTTGGGTATTAGTTGTAAAAGGTCTCGTAGGTCTTCATAGAACCGTTCAACTTCAGCTTCTTCAGCATTACTGGTTGGGCGCACACAGCCGAGAGGAGCCACCCCACGTCCGAGGTCAGGGGCAGAAGCCGGGAGGACCCCATGCCCAAAGGGCGGTGGCCAAGAGAAGTTACCCCACCTCCAAGGTCAGGGGCAGCGGCCGAGAGTACCAGACTGTGACGGCGCAGGAACGGCCGAGAGAAGCTACCCCGCATCCGAGGTCAGGGCGGGGTGGCCCAGAGGAGATACCCAGCGTCCGAGGCCAGGGGTGGCAACGAGAGGAGTTACCCTGCGTCCGAGGCCAGGGGTGGCGATGAGAGAACCCCGCGTCTGAGGTCAGGGGTGATGACAAGAGGAGTTACCCCGCGTCCAAGATCAGGGGCGGCAGCCGGGAGGAGATACTCCACACCCCAAGCCGGAGGCCAGGGGCGGCGGGCGGGAGGAGCTACCCCACACCCCTAAGCCCGAGGCCAGGGGTGGCGGCCCGGAGGAGCAACCCAACGTCCAAGGAGCAGTGGCTGCATGGGCACAGGAGGGCCTGAGAGGAGCTATCCCATGTTGAAGGACACAACACCTGATTAAAAGAGCCTGCCAAAGGCTCAGTAGAATAACAAAAAAAGACGTGCACCAACGCATATCATCATGTCCAAATCTGCGACCCGTGGACTGCAGCATGCCAGGTTTCCCTGTCCTTCACTATTTCCCGGAGTTGACTCAGATTCATGTCCACTGAGTCAATGCTGCTGTCCAACCATCTCATCCTCTGTTGCCCTTTTCTTGTACCTCCATCTTTCCCAGCAGCAGGGTCTTTGCCAGTGAGTCAGCTCTTTGCATCAGATGGCCAAAGTATTGGAGCTTTAGCATCAGTCCTTTCAATGAATATTCAGAGTTGATTTCCTTTAGGATTGACTGGTTCCATCTCCTTGCTGTGCAGGGGACTCTCAAGAGTCTTCTCCAGCACCACAGTTTGAAAGCATCAGTTCTTCAATGCTCAGCCTTCTTAATGGTCCAGCTCTCATATTCGTACATGACTATTGGAAAAACCATAGCTTTGACTATACAGACTTTTTTTTTGCAAAGTGATGTCTCTGCTTTTTAATATGCTGAGTTTTTCATAGTTTTTCTTCCAAGTAACAAGTGTCTTCTAATATCATGACTGCAGTCACCATCTACAGTGATACTGGAAACCAAGAAAATAAAATCTGTCACTGTTTCCATATTTTCCCCATCTATTTGCTGTGAAATGATGGGACTGCATGCTGTGATCTTAGTTTTTTGAATGTTGGATTTTAAGCCAGCCTTTTTTCACTCTCCTCTTTCACCCTTAGCAAGAGGCTGTTTAGTTCCTCTTCGATTTCTGTCATCGGAGTGGTATCGTGTGCGTATCTAAGGTTATTGATATTTCTCGCAGCAATCTTGATTCCAGCTTGTGCTTCATCCAGCCTGACATTTCACATGATGTACTCTGCATATAAATTAAATAAGCAGGGTGACAGAATACAGCCTTGATGTACTCCTTTCCCACTTTGGAATTAGTCCATTGTTCTGTGTCCCATTCTAACTATTGCTTCTTGACCTGCATACGGGTTTCCTGGGAGACAGGTAAGGTGGTCTAGTATTCCCATCTCTTTAAGAATTTTCCACAGTTTGTTGTGATCCACATCGCCAAAGGCTTTAGCATAATCAGTGAAGTGGAAGTAGATGCTTTTCTGGAATTCCCTTGCTTTCTCTGTGATCCAGCAGATGTTGGCCATTTGATCCCTGGTTCCTCTACCTTTTCTAAATCCAGCTTGTACATCTGGAAGTTCTCAGTTCACATACAATTCAAGCTTAGCTTGAAGGATTTTGACCGTTACCTTGCTTGCATGTGAAATGAGCACAATTGTAGTTTGAACATTTTTTGGCATTGCCCTTCTTTATATAGGATTGGCATGAAAACTGATCTTTTGCAGTCCTCTAGCCACTGCTGAGTTTTCCAAATTTGCTGACATATTGAGTGAAGCACTTTAACAGCATCCTCTTTTAGGACTTAAAATAGCTCAGCTGGAATGACATCACCTCCACTAGCTTTGCTTGTAGTAATGTTTCCTAAGGCCCACTTGACTTCACACTCCAGGATGTCTGGCTCTAGGTGAGTGACCACACCATTGTGGTTATCCAGGTCGTTAAAACCTTTTTGGATAGTTCTTCTGTATATTCTTGCCACCTCTTCTTAATCTCTTCTTCTTCTTTTAGGCATTTGCTGTTTCTGTCCTTTATTGTGCCTATCTTTGCATGAAATGTTCCCTTGGTATCTCCAGTTTTCTTGAAGAGATCTCACAGTCTTTCTCACTCTATTTTTTCCTCTGTTTCTTTGCCTTGTTACTTAAGATGACTTTCTTCTATCTCTCCTTGCTATTCTCTGGAACTCTGCATTCAGTTGGATGTATCTTTCCCTTTCTCCTTTGCCTTTCACTTCTTTTCTTAGCTTTTTGTAAACTCTCCTCAGACAACCACTTTGCTTTCTCTTATTTGTTTTTCTCTGGAATGGTTTTGATTACTGCTTCCTGTACAATATTAGGAATCTCTGTCCATAGTTCTTCGGGCATTCTGTCTACCAGATCAGATGTAACTGTAGGCAAGCTTGGGCCTGTAAAATGAGAAAGTTGTTCTTAAAGATTCTTTTTTGAAATGTTTTACTTCTTTCTGTCATAGTCTAGTCCATTTCTTCTTTTTAAAAAAATTGTTTTATTTCATTTTCAGCTTTATTGAGGTATAGTTGAAATACAAAATTGAAAATTTAGTTCGTTTCTTAAAGTGTTGGAATGCTGTCACATAATGGTGGAGCCACAGTAATAGTAGCTAACATTTATTTAATGAACTTTTATATGTACAGTAGTCCTAGTAGAAGCTGGGCAGATGGTCCGGAGAAGGACATTGAATCTCATTGTCCTCCCAGCTTTTTGACCGTCCCTGAAGCCCCTCAAACCATAAAATGGTTTGAGCTCAGGAAAAAAAAAAAAAATTGCCCACTAGGTATAAAACCTTTAATAGGTGAATATCTAAGCCAGAGGTGCAATAGCCATTTCTATGATCTTTAATAACAGAAGTCATGTAACTTTTATAGGACTGAAGAAAAGCTTTCATGCTGTGCAATGCAGTTTTGTACCTCACTTCCTCTTTGAAAGCTAGAATTGACATCCTCTTCTTGCTTAATGACTGTATTTGTTAACTGAAGTTTCACTGTATTCTGTTTAATCTAAATTCTCTTATAGGCAGACACATGTAATATAAGGCTAAAGGCAGTGTGTATCAGTATTGGGTGGCAAGGAGGAGGATCGGGTAAAGTTTTACATTGACAAGACACTAATATGCTTTGAACCAGTGGACCTGCAGGGGAAAGTAGAGGGAATTCCAAGAACAAAGGCAGTAAGAGAGACAAGCTTGAAACTTTCAGGAAACAGCTAATTGGGCTGAAGTAATAGAGCTCTTCAAATGCAATATTGATAGTTATAAAAGCCACTGTTTAGTGAGTTCCTGCCATTCTAAGGTTCACCGTCTTTCTCATTTAAGTCTTAACAGCAACCATATAAGGTAGGGTAATCCAGATAGGCTAAATCTCTTCAACAGGGCTGTACTGGCAGAGAAGTAACTTTGACAGTAATCCAAGGTTATCTGGATCCAAAAACCATACTTGATAATAATAAAATATGTTCTTTGCATGTGAAATGAACTAAATATTTGGATGAAGAATGTAATTCTGATAAGTATCCATATGCTTGGTTATTATTTTCTAGATGAGCTAAAAGTATTAATCATTGATTTCATATGGGAATTTATTAAACATGAAACTTTGAACTACTGGCATTTTACTTGTGTCATAGAATATAACATTATTTGATAAGAATTTACCTTTTTTTGAGATCTTTAATTACATATTTGTTCTGAATCTCAAAAGAAATAGTCTTGAGTTGAATTGCCTTTGACCAGAAACTCAACTAGTCAAAAAACGGGTTTATAAGAATAGGGCTAATTTAAGGGAACATAATCGTATCTTTAAGAGACATTGTGATGAAATGTCTTTTTCCTTGAATTAAATATTTCAGTATTTGAGCCTAATATATATGTATCTGAGACTTGCCCCTAAAATTTCTCTTTGAAAAGCATATTTATACTTGAGCCCTTACAAAGTCTCATTATGGGTGCTCTCTGTTATTTTCTTTTGAACCCCAGAAACCATTGACTAAAAACAGCCTCAGCTGATGCTAGTTCTGAATACTTAGGGAGGTTATTTCACAGAATTTTTTTTAAGTTGTTAAACAGTTTTTTCAAATTGTTAAAAAAGGTTGTGTCAACAAATTCAGCTATTATTCCTGAAGGCATAATCTCCTACTTGCACATGTTGGCTATCATTGTAAACAAATGCCTAAATTGTAGAGATCATGAATAATCCTACAGGATGAATAAAAATAACATTTTCTAATGTTAATGTGAATAGATAGTTGTGATTTAATGTAAGTTTTCCTATGAAGACGTTATACATAGATTGAAAGTGTTATGTCTCAATTTATTCAGTAGAGGGGTTATCTGAAACACTGTATTAGGTGGCTCAAAAATGGTTTTAGCCACAATGAAATCATTAGGTCAGAGATGAACTATCTTCATTGTTTTCATCGAGTTGAGATCTTTTCCCAGATGTCTCATCAGAGGTTTTTTCTGAGTATCTTATCTAATAACGTAGCTTTCTCCATCAATCAAGGAACTTTATTTTGTTTACACTTCACTCCCCATCACCTAGCACATAACAGATACTCAGATATCTGTTGAAACAATGTATAAAGAGTGTGAATAAAATTATCTCATAAATGTGAGACTTCCCTAATGGTTCAGACAGGAATCTACCTGCAGTGTGGGAAACTTGGGTTCAGTCCCTGGGTTGAGAAGATCCCCTGGAGGAGGGCATGGCAACCCACTCCAGTATTCTTGCCTGGAGAATGTCCATGGACAGAGGAACCTGGCAGGTGACAGTCCATGGGGTCTCAAAGAGTCAGGCATGACTGAGCAACTAAGCACAGCACAGCGAGTAGAAAAATAAAGCAATACAGTTGCTTGAACAAAGTTGACCCTTGAACTACATAGCTTTGAACTGCACAGGTCCAGTTATGCATGGTTTTTTTTTTTCAACTAATATGTACTACAGTACTGCATGATTCATGGTTGAGTCCTCGAATGTGTTTTCCATTTGGAAGGAAGGTGGCCTCATTTGGCTCACTGGATCATCATATCCAAATACATATCCAAAGCCTAATTTTACAGGAATTTATTGCGATAATGTCTCATCTTTCCAAATAAACAAAAAATTAATTTTAAGATTGTTGTCTGTATGGAAAGAAATAACAAGTTTGCAAATGAGAAGAATCTGTAATGGCCAGTTCTAATGTAAATAATGATATATACCAAGACCATGAAACTCCCATTGTGGCCTACAGAATATTGAATACAGTCCATTTGGTTAATTAATTACATTGATTTATGTTTGTGTATCAGGAATGAATATGTCTGTGTTATGTGGTTTTCCTATGGAAATACTTCAACTAACATTCCATGCCAGTTTTACTGTAAACCTTGTTTTTATATCCTTTAACAGTAAGTCAGATATGCTAAAGTTAAGGCAGGGTTAACAGAATTTGATGCCAGTGCGTATTTGTCCAATTTCCTCCCTCTCCAAGGTCCCCTCCTCAGCCCAAAAAGGAAGAAACAAAAGGAAAACATTACCTAGAAAACAGATTTTTTAAAAAATAATTATTTTCTCCATTTTAAAAAATTTAGGAACAAGTTCCAGTTCCGGTCTATCATCCAACACCTAGCCAGACTCGCCTAGCAACTCAGCTGACTGAAGAGGAACAAATTAGGATAGCTCAAAGAATAGGCCTTATACAGCATCTGCCTAAAGGAGTTTATGACCCTGGAAGAGATGGATCAGAAAAAAAGATCCGGGAGTAAGTTTTAATTTATACATGTTTCAAAGGTCTTTCTTCAGAGATTTGTTTTTTAAAAATATTCTGTTGCATTTTAAGAGTCAGATATTTAATGAATTCTGGGCAAAAATTTGTTTAGATGTAGAAATTAAGAATTTTCGTATAAAAAAGAATAAACGATGGTACAAATTCTGACCATTTTATAGGTTGTCTGTGTCCATTTGGATGACAGTTAATGTCAGTTAAAAATTATTTACCCGTGTAATAAGTGTGAACTAGTACCAGCATTGCTGGTGGCCTAGTCAATTGGTAAAGCCGTTTGGCAATATTTCATGGACCTTTAGATCTAAACCCTTTGAGACAGTTAATTTTAGAGACCTATCCTAGAATATGTACCTCACTTCAGCTCCCAGAGTTTTATGTGCAGAGATAGTTACCATAGTTCTAGTTAGTGAAAAACAATAATAGAGGAATACTTCGGTAGGTTATATAGAGGTTAAAATTGTTTGCTAAGGATTTTAGTGATATGAGGAAAATCTTATCTATTTCTTAATTTATAGAATAATTGTACTAAGTCTGATGAGTTATATATAAAATTTTACTTCAGGGAGATTTTTCCTTCAGAGTTCATTATTGTTTGAGAATCCCTGAGAACAACTATTTTCCTTGTAGGTTAAGAATGATCTTTACCAACACAGACATAAAGTAATTTATTATGCTGTGCTTGGCTGTTTGAGCTGTAGCACCATTTAGGGTTAGTGGTTCTGTATTTATATGTAGTTATTAAAGTGAAAGCTTCCTGGGCTTACACTGAAAACTCAGTTCAAATAAAATTAATCTAACATGGTTTCTTATCTACTAAAGCTTCACATCCTCCTTAAGGTGTCTTCTGTAATATGTAGCTGTTTTTACAAGCACTGTTCTAGCAGTGGACTTGATTCCTATCTGATACCTTTCTCTTTGTTGATTGCTCTCAAACTCTTCAAATTCCCAGGTGATTGAAATAAGAGATTGTAGCAGGATAACGCTAAGAAAAAATTCCGTCTGGATGCTTAGGTGATAGAATGACAGGAAGCCGTTTTTGTCTGTTCATATTAACACTGTCTTTGTAATACGGATTTTAAAGAGTATTCTAGATAGATCACTTGTCTAAAAATACTCTCTCATTTCTCTCCCTCACCCCAACAGGTGTGTGATCTGTATGATGGACTTTGTTTATGGGGACCCAATTCGATTTCTGCCGTGCATGCACATCTATCACCTGGACTGTATAGATGACTGGTTGATGAGATCCTTCACGTGCCCCTCCTGCATGGAGCCAGTTGATGCAGCACTGCTTTCGTCCTACGAGACTAATTGAGCCAGGGTCTCTCATCTGACTTCAAGTGAACCATCATTTTTGGTGGTTTTGATCTTTTGTCACTGAGCCCAAAGAGCCAGGGATTAGGAATTAAGATCATGCACAAAAGTTTCCTAAAATTTCCTGAATGGCTGCAGATGTTGGGGAAAGTACGTGATATTTTAGAAACTTAGGGGGAAAAGTAGGATGGTATTTTTATGTAAAGCCTTGACCCAGTGTTTAAAAATATAATTGTATTTAGATCTTGTTATTGCTCCAGTACATAGGAATTGTGTAAAGTGTTACAGCAGCTGTATATGTTTCAATTGTGTGTGTCAAAGATTAGGAAAAAGATAGTGGTTGTTTTTTCCTAAATGAAATAACTTTCTTCTTCTCCCCCACCCAAATTCTTTTCTGAAGTTGCTGGCATTTGGGTCAAGGTTTTATTAAAAGCTACATTTTATAACACTGGCACAAAAAAAGTAGTTTTAAGCTTGTTTGCACAGTTCTTTTTTTCCATTGGAAATGGAATTCATTGCCTTAGGTCTTTTTTAAATAGTGTATTATTATCGTTGGGGCTGGCTCTATGCTTGAAAACCAGTTTATTTATAACCTGTTATAAGTGCTATATCTGTTTGCAGTTAGGAAATGCAGAATTCAAAGTGATCTCCTAGCTTGTAAGCAAACTGAGATGCACTATCCCTTTTCTATTAAAATAAAAATCAGTTAATGTGTCAAGAAACCAACTCTAGTGAAGTCAGGTTTAATATTAGCCTTTCTTATGTGTTTCATCTAATTATTTTGGTTGTTAATATGGTGATAATTATTTTGGTTGTTAATATGGTGATAATTAAAAGTCAAGGTAAATTTTAAATATTAGGAATTCTGATTTATTCAGCTTGAATTATGCCACCATGCTTATGTAAAAATGAAAGTGGCAACATGGTTAAACTGAGAAAGTTTCTCAGTTGTAACAATTTTGATTTTTTCTTTCCTGTGACCTTCCCTGTTGTCTTGAACCATAGCAAAAGGATACTGCATCTCTTGTTGTATTGCTGAGGTTATTGAAGTTACATAAAACACATCTCAGTCTCTGTTTCTTGGAAGGAAAGTCCTGCTAGTTGACTGACAATTCTAAGCAGGGAGAATTAAGATAAATGTGTTTAATTAATGTTTTGCACACAAATGCAGAATTTGTATAACCACATGACATCATAGTTGTGATCTCAAAAAAAGGACTTTATCTTTTTCTTGCAGTTAAATGTAGGAATTCTCTGAAACTCTAAGCTTCTGAAGTGTTAGAGGTAGAGATGGTCTAGCAAAGATGTAGTTTGTAATGTTTTATCCATTTAGCATGTGTTTATTTTTTGTTATGTACTAGAAGGTGACATATTTGTTTGGCTCAGTGATAATTACAACTAAAAAATCATTCATTAGCGAAAGGAGAAGCAATCTCAACCTTAACAAATCAGAAATGTTTCTTATTATTTTGTATTGAGTTGAATATTTGACTCTTTAACACTTTTCTGCATACAAAACACAAGTCAAGTCTCTTGAAGGGTTCTTCATAATTGTATTATAGAAGAATTAAGTATGTTATAAGCACTTAAAGATTTGACATTCAACTGTAGCAGTATCCATGTTGGTTAATTTTCTTATGAGCCCCATGATGAGTTTGAGAAAAATTGAAAGAAATTATAGATTATCAGGTTCTGTTAAATTGTTACATGTATCTTGCTTAAGTTTTTGTTCATTAATTTATATCCAATTACATAAAGCAAATTTGGAGGAAACACCTGAAGTTGTGCAATATTTTCAGCGATATTTTTTATCTTTGTGTTTTCTACTTAAACATGATGTCTGTCATCAAGTGTTATAGTCAGACTTTCTTTTTTTCTAGATTGTCAAAATTGGTAAATGAACATTTTTTTTTAATCATCTTCTATGTTGCTATTAGTCTTTCTTTATTAACAGGTTTCTTTTACAGAAGTTTGGCGGTAATATTGAGGGAACCAAGATTGAGCTGAATTTTTTTTTTTAATAAGGTACTTTGTATTCTTTAATTTTGATCTCCACATACCATGTTAGGAACCATCAATTTTGGCTTTTACCAAGTTAAATAAAGTTATAATACAGTTGTAAAGGGCTAAAGTTAGAATTGATTACATAAGAATCAATTCTCCCAAGTTATCTAATCCTTTCTTCAGAACACACATGTATAAATTTAATTAATTGCCTTTAGTTTTCTAGGTATATATATAAACTTTGGGGGAAGTATTTTTTATGGCTTGGCTTTTACTATCATCTAATCATAAGTTTAGACGCTTGGTAGCTTCTAAATTTTCTAAAGCAAATAATAGGCATATTACCCTGTTATCCAGCATAATTGGGATTGGGTAAAACGTGTTCAGGCTTGGCTGTAGGATTTGAAATGTCTGAAAAGCCTGACCAGGAAAAAATAAAAGAATCTTACTCTTTTAAATGTAAACCATAGAAGAAATACTTTCAGATACTTGGAGTTTGGTTCACACAAACTTTTTAAATGCTATGAGTGTTCTTTATAAGACATCTCTTATAACAGGTATTGACTCTCCCAACTACTTTTGGTGTCTATATGACATAAAGCAGAATATATAGTGAGCATCGAAGTAACAAGTTCTCTATGTGCAAAGCTCCTCTTTAGGGAAGCATACATTTTTAAAAAGGATTAACAATAAAGGAGTACAAAGTAAAACTGCCTGTGGTCCTTAGACTGAAAATGGCAAATAGAAAAGGTAAGTTTTTTGGCATAATTCCTAAATGTAGACAGTTGGTGGCCATGTTTGCTTACAAAGGCATTGGCTAGCAGATCAGTTTCTCAGAGTCAGCTGAGGACACTTGACACTTGCATGTTAAGTGCATCATAGCTAATCAGCTGATTTTTTAAGCCTTTAAATTTGAAACCAGTGGACATGAGAAAAAGTGGGTTTTTGGTTAGTATCTCCTGAAGTAATACTAAATTTACTCACCTGAATTTAAAGGTCATCTGTTCTTTTACTGGGTCGGGAAAAAGATCGTTTGTAGCCCCTGCTTGCGTCCCGTGTAGCTCCCCTTTCCTAGGCTTCCCTAAGACTCAGGCTCGGCGCGGCTTGTCCACATCATGTGAGGGTGGCCATGGGAGCCCTCAGGGTCATTCAGTCATATTCTGACTGCCTTCTGTTACTCCTTTGGAGGACAGAGTTTAATTCCTTCTAATTTCTTCCTGGTCCCACTTCAGAAATATTTTGCCATCATTAAATTAAAAAGTGTGGAGTAAAAATGTCCAGCTACAAAATTTCATCTTTGCACTAAATGTCATTACTGATTGACCCACTGTTAGGTGACTGACCTGAGAGCTATCAAGAAATGGCCTGCGAATTTTTCTTCAGTTCTGTATTGTCAGAACAGACACTTGCTTATGGCCAGGCAGTAATTTAATTAATGCTCATAATTTGGATTTAGACAGAGCTTTAGTTTGTAGAAATTTCAAGTGAAACATAAGGATTTAATGGGAATGACTGTTAACTGCTCGATTACATTATATAAAACACCTTAAAATGATGCTTTTTCTGAGTGGTTTGAAAGATGTAGCAAGTCCACTTCATGTATTTAGGGAAAGTTAAGTGGACGGTTTGTTTTCTCTTCACATAAATTATTGTTTTTAACTAGAGAAAAATACATGGTTTTTTAAGCTCTAAGAGTTACATTATAACACAGTAATGTTTGTATTAAAATGCCATATAGAAGTTAGTATGAATGAGGCACATGTAATTTGGGAATATTAAATGTACTCTGTAATGCCTTTTCTGAGAGCCTCTGGGTCTGAAAACATCAGTATTGGGTGATTGTTTATTCAGGTTTTGATTGTCCCAATAACAGGTATCCAGACTTTGCTTTTTGATTTATCCTTCATTTTCTTGCATGGGAACAGAAAATGCAGATAAATTCCTTTACAACTCATTTCTTGATCCATAAACCGTTTGTTAAGAGGCTTCAGTAAAATTTTACAAAAGGGGTTTGTACTTAACCTGCACCTTTTAATTGTCCACATTGTTCTTCGTTACATTATCGCCCTGAGCAATGTGCATCAGCCCAGGACAGTAACTGGATACATCTAATTAATGTTACTGAGAGACTGAAGAATTTAAGGAAACTTTAAGAGGTACTGACTTCTCTATTTTTGTTTTTTGAGAAGAGTTAATGTCCACTGGAAGACTTTAGTTATCTTGGATGCTTTCCACAGTAAGTTTGTTTTTGTCTGCATAGTGAATGAAGCAGCATTATTAATAAGGTCCAGATTTTAGGCATCTAAAACTGATTGTGATCAAATGAGAAGCACTGCCTGTTTGCCTTGAACACACTGTAAGCAGTGCTTATTGACTGTTTCTTGGTGCTGAGAGAAAGAAGTTGAAAAATGCAACTGAGGGTTTACTTCAGGAGTCTGGTCATAGTAGTGAACTCTGAATGATTACGAGAAAATTCCCTTTTCTCTGGGAGCCATATAGTAGTTAATCTAGTCATTTTGGATCCAAAAGCAGGTTGTAGGTGTTATGTGAATTGGGAAGCCTGGGCTATCTTAGCGGAAAGACGTTGAGATTGGCTTCCCAGCACTATCCATACCAGAGGTATGGGAATAAGCTACATTCTGCCAATTACAGAATCAAAGCCAGTCTCACCTTTGAAATAATGCAGAATAGTGATCTCTTTCCATGAGGGTAGCTGAACTCAAGTACAGATAAGTTAATGGCTACAATTTTAGAGTATGCACCGAAGGGAAGTTGTTTTCCACAAACTATTTTTCCTCATGGCCCTTGATAATCACTATAATGTTATTTTGATATGAGGAATAATAACCGTTCTTCTAAGTAGTGAGATGGATGCTAGCTGGGCATTTTCAGATTGAAGCTATCTTTAAGAAATCACGTTTATGGGTTTGGATTTCAATAAACTGCATTGCTGATTTCTCATGAAGAGTAGAGAACATGAAATGCCAACTCACATGGACACTTAGAGCCTGATTATCACTTAGCATATTGAAAGTGTTTTCCTCCCCCTAAGTGTCATAGCTGGTGAAGAGAAGATGAGGTGTTTTAATGGCAATTCACATGAAGCAGGAGCAATTGGTGGTGGTGACATTTGGCATGGCACTGGGTTCCCGACTTCCATGTTTAACCTTATATGGTACATTGTTCACACAGCAGTTAAAATAGTTGAGTAAATTGGATGATGTCGTTCATCTGCTTAGAGCTTTTAATTGCTTTCTGTTGTTTGGAGAATAAAATCCAAGCTCCTTAATGGAGATAATAGATTTTCTGCCTCTCTCCTTTAATAATACTCTACTTTTTAAACTTTTTGTGCTTTTTAAAATGCCAAGCTCTTCCTGTCTCAGGTCTCTTGTGGTTTCTGTCCTGTGGTTCACTTCCCCAGATTGTTTGATGGCTGGTTTCTTATCCTCTGTACCAACAGTCCCTGTTTATTCCATGGCCCTAATTTGTTTACTTTCATTTGTTTCTGTAAGAGCAGGACATTTAGGTGCTCAGCAGATATTTATTAAGTGAAGGGAAGGAGAAAGCAGGGAGTCTGAGCATTTCTAATGGAGTGGAAGCTACCATCAAGGAGGTTCCCATTGGAAAGTAGGGATCTTACAAAGATTTTTGAGGGTGGCAAGGAGGACAAAGGCAAAGCTCTTCTGGAGTGGGCAGCTTGCTGGTAAGCCTTGTCTCTAATCAGGACTGCCCCTTCACCTGGGAATCAGCTTTTGAAAGAAAGGACGTATAGTGGATACATGTTTTTGTCTGCCCAGTACCCCGTGTTTTTTAGTAATAACTCCCAGCCAAGTGTGTAACTGAAGATGGACCAATTGTAGCACCTCACGCCTTTGCAAGGTAGTTCTCACACTTCAGTGTGCATCAGATCCACGTGGAGGACTGCGATTGTTCAACCTCACCCCTACATTGAAAGGAGGGGACTTGGTAATTTGCATTTCTAACAAATTCTCAGATATCTAATGCTGGGAAGCCACCAGCCTAAGGGAGGAACATTTGAGCCAAGTCAGACTAATCAAGAGTCCTTATTTGGGGATTTTTCATACTAAGGAGCCCTTTTCTTCTGGTTACAAAGCTATAAGGATGTAAGGTCTGAACCACCATGCAGAAGAGTCAGTTCGAGAGCATCTAACACGAACAAAGTGAAGGGTTGGAAAAGACCTAATGGATGCACTTGAGCCATTGATTCAGTTATCCCCTAGGCCAGACTCACCACTGCCTTCCCACAGTTCATGTGGGCCAATACATGTACCTTAATATACTAGGGGCTGTTTGTTTAGTTAGGCTATTTATTTAGTTGATTTCTTTTTATCTTCAGCAGGCCTGTGAAGCAGCTGACATTAGCCCCATTTTATAGAAGAGTAAACTGATTCTCAAGGCAGTAAAATAATTTAAATTCAAGCTGTACTTATATCCACTATCCCATGTAGATAATAGAACTTACAGTTGCTATGTTTAGTAGATCAGGCTTTTCTCTTATGGATTTGTTCACTACCTCTTTTCTATAGATGTCTGCAAGTCACCTCTACCCCAGGGGCAACAGATTTCTGGCCCATGAACCACTTTGACCCACAGATGTGAAATATTTGGCCAGCCAGCGCTCTTAAGCACTTAAATTCTAAGAGTGTCTTCAGCATCATATGCTTCTAAGTTTGCCAGTGTTCCTACCTCTCAGTGTCTTACACCAAATCTCTTCTAGCATATGGTTTGGACTCAAGCCACAGTCCAGGCCAGAGCCTCTGCATCAGTTCACGTTCCATCTCTGGAACAGCTGGCTGGAACTCTACCTCTTCAACTGGGATTAGCTCATACATTTTCCTCCAGCATCCTAATTTTATGAGCAAATATGGTTGTTTAAGGATTGCCTTTGTCCAACTTAGACCCTGCCCCTACCTCATAATGCCAAGTGCCATGTGGGGAACCATGCCACACAGACATAATTCCATGCACTCCAAGCCAAGGATTTCTAGTGTTTGAGTTGTTAGCCAGTACCTTTTCCTTACTTAACAGTGGCCCAAGAGTCAATTAAATCAGATCCAACTTGAAGCTAATAATTGGAAAGCTTGACCAGTATTTAGCAAAGCATGAGCTTTAGAGTTCAACTGCTTGGCTTCAAATATTTCTGATGTGTAATAGCTGTCTGGTCTTAGCGAAGTTGTTTAACCTGTGTCTCAGTTTTCTCATCTGAAAAATGGCAGTAATAGCCCTACTTCTTAGAGCGGTTTTTGAGGATTAGATACGTGCAGACTACTTAGACTCACAACGGGTAAGTAGCACTTACTATTTAGACGTCCACAGCAATCATCTGTAATTCTGTATCTTCTCAAAGTAAGGGCTCGATTATATTTTGTCATTTTAAGAGCTAAGTAGACAGCGGAAGCAACTCATAGACTGCTCACTTCGAAATGGATTTTTAAGGCCCTGAGGCTCCTTGTTTGTGGATTTACTTCAGTCACCCTGCCAGACAGTGATGAACTTTGCACCAGATTTCCACAGAGCTGTGCTAACTCAAGCAGAAAGGCACTTTCCAGCCTTGGAAAACTGCATCTGAGGGTGAGGGTGAGAGGTTCCCATTTATTTATTAGTGAATTAGTGTGATGGTGCTAAGGGCATAACAGGACTGTTGAGAAGGCACACTGCTGGACTAAATTTGAAGCAAAGAGGAAGACTGTTTTCCACTCCTTACCATCTTAGAAGAAATCAACTTGGGAGTCACTCCAGAGAAAAGTATCTGGATTTTATTCCCTTGTTGAATGATTCAGGCACTCAGCAGGCTGGGGCTTTCTAAAATCCCCCAGTGCTCCCTTCAGTTGCTGAGAATCTCCCACTCAGACCTGAGCCAAGTATTTGGTTGGTGCTGGCCTTTCAGAGTCCTGGCTTCGCTGTCGGGTCATGGCTTTTTTGCTGTGAATGACGATAGCTGTCTTGGAAACGCTCCTATTCTGACTTGAGAGATAAGGAATAGGGAATCCTGCCAACATATGGGAGAGCTGATAGGGACCAGCACACTGCTGGAAGCTACCCTGCCAGTTCAAGGCCCGGGACCAGTGAGAGGCAGAGTAGACTTTGTTGCCAAGAGCCTGTTCAGAGCATGTTACACAGTTGCTGCTCCCTGAGTTCCTCTGTGTGGCAAGGACTCAGACTTTCCGCAAATGAGGATTAGTTGCTCTCTGGGTGTCCTGGACCACTGTAGAGGCCCCTGATTGAGGGGGTCTATCATCACTTCTGGTAAGCCACCTGGCAACACAAGCCTTTGACAAAAGATAGGAAGGTACAGATCCGTTGCCTCTTTTTGGAGATGAAAGCCCAGAAACAGACTTGACCAGAATTAGAACTGTTGACAGCAGGAGAGAGCCTTAATCTAGTTCAAATTACTAAATTTTAGAGGCTCCATGACTCCCAGGGTCACACTGAAAAAGCAGTAGTAGCAAAGCAGGGGCTGCAATTAGGTCTCCTTACCTGGAGGCCAGAAATCTCCTCACCCGATCAGCTGCCTTTCTAGGGCAGATGTGCTAGGAAGGTCTGCAGTGTTAGAGAAGCAGTGACCAGCAATGGCTCAAGACACAATGAGAATCTCAAGACAGCATTTTCACCTTCAGAGGCCTCTGCACAAGGATACAGTGGTGGTAGGCACCCAGCGTTTTCACCTTCCTTCACATACGTGTTTGTTTTTGGCCATCCAGCTTGCAGGATCTTAGCTCCCTGACCAGGAGATCAAACCCTGGCCACGTCCGTGAAAGCACCAAGTCCTAACCGTTGGACCTCCCTCACAAGCATGTTTGAGGGCGGAGCCCAAGCTGCAGGTAGGATAAGGGAGACAAAACTGACAGGACTGCAGCCAGGGCAGCAGACAGACGCTAAGGTGCTGGGGGGCTAACTCGTGACGCCCAGAAGGAAACAGCAACAACTAGGACATCACCCTGGCATGAAGAGTTTAAAAACACCTAAAATGAACACTGAGATGAAGAAAGGTTTTTGTAAACGGCAATTTTACGTTTGGAATGCAGTGACCAGTGCTGCTTTTATACTGCAATGGTAGCATTCTGATTTGTGAGGGAGGCCAAGACGCCACCCTGTTCAGCAGCCTAGCTCCAGTTCACCCCTTTCACCTGCCCTGCTGGGCTGGGCACCCAGCATCCAGGCTGTGGAAGAGAGAGAGCTTGCCCTTTGTGGAAAGCATTCTTTTGTCTAGTTCTAGCAAGATACTGGAGCTTTCCTTCGGTAGCATTTCTGCTCTGACAGTACACTAAGTGCAAAAGAGGATCTTTTGACTGTCTCTTCAGTCGAAAATGAGAATATGCTTTACCTAAAACCCATAACTTCATTCAGTATCAGTCACAGGAAACTTGGTTGTATATTAATTGATTAAACCACCCTGTCCCTAGCATATGCTTAAAAGTGTTTGCTAAATACAGCAGGCTGGAAGATGGGAAAAGTCTTTGGTCCTTCCCTTACAGAAACTGCATTTGTGTGTTTGAGTTAGTCAGACACTTTAAAGGGCCAGAGGATAAGTGTTGAAAAGAGCTTCTACTCAGCTCCATCTGATTGTTGCCTTGTGAAAATGAGGCCCAGTATTGCCAGATTTTTTAAGTAAGAAGCCAGAAACCAGATTTATTTGTGAAGTCTCCCCATTTTTAAATGTTTGTTAACTTATTCTGAAAATTTTAAAACATTAGGTTGTCTAAATAAAACATGCTTGGGCCATATAGCTTCTGACTGAAACTTTCTGCCCTGCCCAAGAATTCAAGCAACAAAGTATTTTACTGAAATAGATGTTGCATGATCTCTGAAGTGTATAAGTTTTATTACTGAAATATAGCTTTTCTCTTAACTGAAAAATCTAAAACATACATAAACAGGCTAAGAATAAGCATTCTAAGAAAAATGCTATTAGTAAATAAATGTACTTTGAAGTATAGAAGATTTTTTATCTTTCATAAATCATTCCCAGTGGTTTCAGTTTGGCGTATAGCAGACTAGTGTCTGAGAAACTTTACCTGCGAAATTTCTTGGCTTTGGCACAGAAAGGGCTCCCTTTCCTTCAGGCCTCGAGATCACCATTCCTTGGTAGTGGGAATTGATGTTTTTTCCTACAAATGGACTCAAGATTATCTCACTAAAAATACATGTTTGATTGTTTTTTTCAATTGCAGAATTACAAAGGGGCTGTAAGAAGTAAGGTAGTGGGATTGTGTGAAACCTGTGTTTAGCCCTCAGAAATCTCGAAGCCTGAGGTCCAGATCCTCTTTTGGGTCCTTCCAGCCCTGGAAGCTGAGACCTCGCTGAAGTCTTAACAGTGATTTACATACAGGTGGTTGGTTGGTGGTTTTTTTTCCCCAAAGCCAACTTTGATTCCATCAGTGTATTTCTAAGGAAAATGTAAACTGTTCATACATTCTCTTAACATCACAGTGAAAAACAAGTACCCGTATGTGTGACAGGGCAGGCAGGGAGCTCCACCTGCTCCGGCCTTGACAGAAGCCCTTGGCCGCACTGGTGAACATGCTGGCTTCACTTCTGCACAGACACCTATGTCGTGCTGTCCCACTGGAGCACCGGTGGACCCCAAAGGCAGGGCAGGGGGAGGGGTTCTTTTTGAAATGTTTCCAGGAGCTCTGTCCAGCTGATTCTGTCTTCCAGCCTGGGACTGCTGCACAAAACTACAAGGACACTGATGAGACCATAGATCTGTTGCCCTTTTCTAGGGAAGACTTGGCTTGGAGTGTGGCTGCCTGGATTCGAAAATGTGTCCTTGACTCCATGGAATAATTCTTATAGTTTTGCCTGGAAGAGACCAGAGAATCAGACATGTGAAGCTGCTCCAGGTTGTGATTTTTCCCTTAGTCTGAGCTGTGGGAACCCACTAGCCAAGGAATGTTTTTAAAGGCTGAGCCCTATCTCTGTTTAAAGAAAGAGTTGGGCTTAAATTTAATAGGGATTACCTGTTATCTTGCCTTCTGGAACCACTCTTGGTCCTTTGGGGCCCAGTATGAAGGAATGATTTCAAGATCCATGGGCTAGAAGGCAGGAGACCTGCACCTTCACACCAGCCCTGCAGCTTGCAGTGTGACCCTGGATAACTCAGTCATTGAGTCTGGGATTTCAATTCCTCTTTGGTAAATTAGGGAAGAAGCCTCCCTATACCAGGTGAGAACTGGGTTCCCCCGGGACACGGGCCCAGCCTCTGGGCTGCCTACACTGCCTTTGCCAGCACCCTCTCACACTGCTGCCTGGCACCTCTGCCTCCCCAGAGCTCATGGGGAACAAAGGCCAGACCAAGGCAAATCAAGCCTTACTTGGCAGTTTCCAAGAGTTTGACAGCCTCTTCATTTCTGCCTTGCTCCATAAACAGCAGGGCCAGCTCCAGCAGGGCATTTGGGATCAAGTAGTGGTCATATTTAATCCTCTTTTCACTGTAGGACAGAAGAAAACACGGCTTACAGGCTCTTCTCTTGAGACATCCTTTGGGCACGTCCGTCAGACTCCTCCTGAGCGTCTCCCAAATGGAAGGATCCAATTCATGGTCTCATGGGGTTTTCTGACCTGAATTCCAACTTGGAAGGTTCCCACTATTTAGCCCTAGAAAGACTTAAGAACCACAGCAAAGCCTTCCAGTCCTCTGCACCTGGGCCCTGAGTCCCTGACAACCTATGGTTCACGTCATGTCCTAGGCCCACCTCCACCTCAGTCCCCAACCCCACCCCACTCCCCACTGCCGCCCTTTATTTCATCTGCAACCCTTTCCCTCTAGGACTTCACCTAAGCAGGGAAGGACTGACCGCTGTCACCTGACTTCAAGTCTTTCCTGTGTCCAGGCATTAGCACATGCTCTACCTACTCCACTTAAAACTCCTCTTTCCTTGCTTTCTCTGCCTGATAAACTTGCCAACTGAAGTGGCGTTACTGGAAAGCCTTTCCTGGCGTCTAGCATTATGTTTAGGTCCTTCCTCCTGGCACCTGCTGGCCTCTCTGCTTTCCTCTGGCACAGCCCTCACCATACCAGATTAAGTTACCTATAGCTGTCTCTCTAATATCTGTACTCCCCAAGGATAGACAGTCTCAGTTACAAACTCCAGGGGGCACCATTCACAGGAAACACTGCAGATAGGCTCCTGTCGCTGGGCATTCTGGTGGCCCTGGAGGACAAGGTCTGAATGATCTGGGCCTAGAAGGGTCCTGGCACAAAACAGAAGCTAGTACATGTGAAGCGAGTAGGAGCAGGCCAGAGTCAGGCACTGTGCATGTGTGCGTATGGGAAGAGAAACCCAGAAAATGCCACCCTGGAGCCCCGGGCCCAGCAGTAGGCCATCTGGAGTGACAGCAGCCACAGAGGCACTTACTTGGCAGAGATGATCCTGAAATTCTCCTCAGCCTCCTGGACACGGCCCAGATATTTCAGACACAGGCCTTTCAGCAGCTTCACCAAGCACTCGTCATCCACTGAGTACTCATTCTCTGAGAATAGGGGAGTGAGGGAAGACAGCTTTGTTCATTTTCTCAACACTCATGGAGCCCCTACTCTGCTGGGCCCTGGGGACACAGAGATGGCTCACACATGGCCCCTGTCCGCAGGGAGCGCACATCTGGGGAGGAAAGACAGATACTGAGACGATGACAATGCAGTGAAATCAGGACTGACTGAAGGAAGCTCGGGGCTTGTGGAAGCCCAGCAGAGGCCCTGATGCTCCCTGGGGGACAAGGGACAGCTTCTTGGAGGAGCTGTTACTGAAAGGCAGAGGACAATTACCAGGGCAGAGAAGTGAGGAAGGACATTTTGGGTAGAGGGAAACTTCAGCTGTAAAGACCTGTGGTCAGACCCAGCCTGGCCAGTTCAAGGGCCTGGGGTAGTCACCTGGGCCCTTTTCCAGCATCTCTTCAGCCTTGATGATAATCTCAAGGATCCCATCTGTGAGTTCCGGCTGCTTCCCAATCACAGCGTAGCCATTCCAAATGTACATCATTTCCTAGGGGCAGGGGAGCAAATCAGTCCTAGGTTTCCTCCCCAGTGGGGCCTCAAGCTTCTCCGTCTATAAAATGTGTAGCTCAGATGAGGATCACTAAAGGCCCTTTCTAGCTCTAATCTTCCATGGTAAGTCTCAGCCCAGCTTTTGAAGCTGTAAGGCTTGAGGGAGTGATGGAGATTCTTATCTCTTACTTACGATTGAGATCTCTCCTTACCCCTGTGAGAATTTAAGATGGACCCGTATTCTCACTCTTTTCATATAGTTTTCAATTACGTTTCTGTTCCTGGGTCCCTAGGGCACTAGTCTGCACTCTCCCCATCTCTCTGTCCAAATTCCCCATCCTTTGAGAACAAGGTCATGCCCCTACTCTAAGGAGTTGTCTTCCTTGCTCCAGCTAACGGCCTCCTGTATTGGAAGAGTCATAGTTGACGTAAGCTCTTCAGGGGCTTAAGACCAAGTTACCTTCTCTCCTATTTCACTAAGGCAGTGGGCCTGAGTTTTCATCTATGAAACATGATTTCTTTCTTTGCCTTAACTGCCAGGAAGCTCAGAATACTAAATTTTCATTCTAGTAACTCTAATCTAGTTAGCCGAGATTAGCATTTCCTAAACTATCAGACCAAGCAATGGACATGACAGTGATTTGTATACATAAAGTTCTAGAAAGACTTTTTATAGTTTTTTTTATGTTCTAGGCAGGGACTTTAAGTTTTGACAAGTACTTATTAAATCATTACATGGTCTAAAAGAGTTCTGTGGCTAAATAACAGGGATAAACTGCATCTTCAAGCTTCTTCTCGGAGACCTACCATGCAGATGAGCATATAAAGGCTCCAAGAAGGTCTACAGTATGTAAACTTTGTTCAGGCCGGTCTTTCCCAAATGTATTTAATCACAGAAATAATCTTATGCACACATAGCATCTTGCAGGTTACAGTTTCGGAAATTCTCCCCTAAATATCCGGTTAGCTGCTTTCCCTGCCCCTCCTTACAACATATGCCCCAATTTGATGAAGCTTTATTGTATATTTTGAATTGTAAAATAGTTCAAAATTTATTTAAAGATATTCAGGATATAAGCTCAAAATAAATTCTACATAAATACTGAACTTGTTAATTTCTGTAGTGTTTAATAAGTTTTTATCAGCAGACTTTCATACCTGCTCTATGAAATGGGCAAGGTAGATATTTACATTAAGGGGAAGGGGACCTTGTATGCAAGTCACACAATTAGTGAGCAGCAGAGCCAGGTCTCTGAAGCAGCACCCTTCCTACCTTTCTGGCTGCCTTATTATTTGAATAACAAGGACTCTTAACAAACTAGAACTTGCTCTGATGCCTGCTCAGATCATGCATGGAATTAGCATAATAATTGTGATTCAGAAAGTTATGATGGGCTCCGGAACCAGACTGCCTGGGTTCAGATTCTAACTCATCAGCTATGGGACTTGGACAAGTTATTTCATCTTTCTACTTATATCTTATCTATATTTTAGCTTCCTACGTATCTATTAGGCCTTTTTATCCCCTTCTGTAAAATGGAGATGCCACCAGCACCTAAGAGGGTTCTTGTGAAGATCAGATAAGGCAATAGGCAATGGGTGTAACGAGCCTTGAACACAGCATGTGCCCAGTAGCAATGCCAGCAATTACTGTTATTTCAAAGTTGACTGTAACAGGGGTCCCAGCCTCAGAAAAGCTCGGGGCAGTGATGGGGGAACAGTATAAACAATAATTAAAATCATGTGACAAGACAGAAACAGACAGGATGGCAACACAAACAGCTGAGAGATGCCTATCTAGGAGAGCTGCGCTCTCTGCTTTCAGGCCTCTGCAGCCTGCTCACCTGTCTGCCCAACCCCATCCCTAGTAGACCAGTGCTTTCTCAGAGGTTGAGGTAGGCTCAAACTCATGTGTCCCTCACCCAGGGCCAGGTGATTTGTAAAATCATCTCCAGGCCCTGGGGTCATGAAGGTCTCTGTCCTGCATCCACACCCTCCAGGGTCACTGGCTATATCCCTGACCCTCAGCTAATCCCCACAATCCCAAATGAGTTCAGGACCAGTCAAGACCCTCCTACCCACCAGAGCAGGGACGGGCAATGAGATAGGTTTAGGGGAGAGGTAGCGTCTGGACTTCCGGATGGCAAACTTCTCTGTGGGTAGAGATTTCCCAGCAATCTTGAGTTTCAGGCCTGGCACAGCTCTGTGGAAGAGATGAGGGTGGAGAGAGGGCAAGAAAATGCTAGAACCGAGAGTCCCCAACCTGCCCAGCCTCTGCTTGACCCCTCTCTGGGCCTCATCATCTATATGATGAGAGTGTTGGCTTCATAGCCTGCGGCTACAGCCTAATTTCATAGGCCCTATTGCAAGATCTGACCACTTCCTATGGCTAGGCAGGCTCCTCTGCACCAGTAGCTAGAGGTGAGAATGTACATGACCACCACCACCGCCCCTCGGGCCTGCTATGCCTTCCAGTTGTCCCTCTCTACTCCCAGCCCCCATTTCCTGAGGGCCCAGCAGAAGTCTGACCCTAGTTTCACAGAGGAGATTAAAACTCATAAAGGGAAGGACCTGCCCAAGACCACACAGCACAAACCTTTCATTAAGTCTGGCCATGTGAGTTGCAGCCTCCTCAGCTGTTTCCAAGGGTAGAGTAAAATGTGGTATGCAGCTGAGCAAGACTACATCTGGGGCCCCACCCCCCCAGCTCTGCCTTGCCCTGAATTTCTGCCACGATCATGGGGGTATGGCTGTGACCTGAGCCGTCCAGGCCCAGGAAACAGCTGGACCTAGTTGTGAGGTCCCCAGCAAACACCTCTGCCACGTATTCACTGTGGAACCTCTCTGGGCCTGCTTTCTCATCCCTAAAATGGAGACAATGATATGGAAAGGAGAAGTTGTTATCCCCAAACATGCGTCTTTGGCATAAGGGTTATTTTAGGCTGATTATTTTTAAGAAAACAGCAAACACATCAAATGCTCTGAAAATCTAGTAGAATTTAACCTTCTCGTAAGAGACATTTACAAGGAAAATGTCCATTTGTAAGGATGTCTTTCTCTAGACCAGGAAGAGGAGGAAGACTAATTCTCCAGAAACTTAACAGTGAAGAAGGTGGAGACTAAAATCTGCATAACAACCATATACCCTCTCTTTTACCTGAAAACCTCCCACAACTGGCTCCCCATCCAACTACATCTTCTTTTTTGCTTTAGCTGGAGATGACATTTAAGGTAACAGCTTGGGCCATTTCAGAGAGTCAACTCAGTTTTCCTGGGTCCCTCCCATACAGAAGTTATTAAATTTTTGTTTGCTTTTCCATTAATCTTATTATGAGGGTCTCAGCCAAGAATCTAGAAGGATGGAGGAAAAATACCTCTTATTTCCCCACAGATTCTTACCTTCACAAATCTTCTAGAAGAGTTACATAAGATAAAGAAACTAAGTCACTCAGTAAATGACAGCACCCTGTGACTGTGACAGCCCAGGAAGCAATGGTTACACTCATTTCCATATCTGCACGTTGGGGCCAACCCTCACCATGACTGGGGAAAAGCCCGAGGCTCCCGCCTCAGGCCTGCCATGGCTGAGTCCTGCTCCAGGCCCTTCGCAGAAGGCAAACACAGCAGAGCAGGTAAGAATAAAAATAGCTACCATGTACTGGCTCCAGGCCCCACCGCAGACTCTTTAAATCTAGTCTCTATTTGATTTGCAAAACAACCCTGCAAAGCCGAGTTTGTTATTCCCATTTTACAGATGCTGAAAGGGTCCCAGATGACACAGGTAACAAATGGCAGAGGCCAGATTTAATCCTGCTTACGTGATTCCAACTCTGCTTTTCTGAGTGTATCAGGTTAACTCGGCAGAAGGAACCTCTCTGGACCTGTGTCCGCATCTGTGCTACACTCTGGATCAAAGAGGCACAGTGGGAACGACGTTGACAAAACCACTTTAATGAAAGAAAACCTCTGAACAGATTCAAAGGGCTCTAACAGCAGCAGCAAGAGGAGTGGGGGTGCGGGGAGGATTGGGGAGGGCTGGGGGTTCCGGGCCCTGGGGATGACAAGCCCCCATCTCCCTCTGCTCAGGGTGGCTGTGGGCAGAGCCTGGCTGAGACCTACAATGGAATGCAATGGCCGCACCCACCTAAACAACTCCACTTCGTCATCTCCGAACGGTTTGTAGTCCTCCTTCCCAAACATGCTGAGGTAGGCGGCCTTCATGTAGATATAGGTGGCCTGTGTGAGGCAGAGCAGCAGTCAGGTATAAGCAACCTGCCCTCCAAATCACAGTCCTGAACTGGCACACACACCTCACTGGAACCTCACTATTATCCCCAACCCCCAGGGGAGAAACTGGGTCAGGAAGCTGAAGCAACTTGAGTCTGTGACCTAGGAGTTAAATCCGTGATGGGCCATGTCTAAGCACCTGACCTCTCCACTTTGAAGCCACTGGGCAGACGGCAAGCAACTAGTGGTGCGCCAGGCGGAGCTGAGGACAGGATGGAGATACAAAGACGGGGCGGCAGGGGCTTCAGGGAAGATGCAAAGGGAAGCAGCCACTTCACACTGGGCCCTTGAAAGCCAACGGGAAGATTCATGGAAACAGAAAAAGGACCTTCCAGGCAAAAGCAACGTCCTGATCAAAGGGAGGGCAGAGACGTGTGTAAGTGGGGTACAAATGGGTGGGTAGCATAAAGCATGGAATACCCAAGAAGTGTGAGGCCAGGAGGGGCAGGGACCCGGGTTGTGGCTCATCTCAGGGTCCCTTGGTGAGACTGCTTGCTGTGTACCAGGCACTTTACATATATCCCAAAGACAATGCCAGAAAGGAATCTGTACCCTACCTCTGCTTCCTGGGGCCGCAGGGCTGCTAGGGGCAGAGCTGGGAGGGACCCCAGGTGTGTGTGGCTTCAAGGGATCCACTGACAAGAAAGGGGTGGTTTGCAGAGCCCCAACCTCACCCCCATCTCAGAGATGTATCCCTGAAAGCCGCTCCCCTTTGCCTGAAGTTCAACGCCGGAGGAGCCTGGCTCTGTGCTGCCCTCCAGTGGTCAAGTATTGAACCACAGCTAGACCCCCTGGGGCTGCTACCCAGCAGAGTATAGTGGGTAGAGGAGGGAAGGGAGCCGGACATCCTGGAGTCTAGTCCTAGGAGAAGGTGGAAAGCAATCTCCACCTGGGAGCCCCACCCATGCTGAAACCCAGGGCTGCTCCCAGTTCCAGCCTGCCCTCGGCACCTCAGCCTGCCCTTCACAACATGAGGAAAACCTGGTCTTTGTGGGTGTGCTAAGAAGATGCTCCCCTCAGTGAAATCTGTCCCCCATCCCCTCTTTAACCTCCTGGTGTCACCTGTGCCTTCTCCCTCCGCCTGGCCCCAGTACCGAGCCACCAAGCCCTCAGGACTTTACTACCCACAGAGCTCTTGAATCCCACTGGCCTGGCCCTATCACGCCACACCGTCTCCCCGCTCCAGGCCTTGCCCTAGTCCATGTGGTCTCCTCACTGATGTCCTGCTCCCACTCCTGCCCCCCACCAGCCATTCTCCACACCACTGCCATGCGGACATTTTAGAATAAGGTCACAGCAGTCCCTCTTTGACTCATGATACCCCGTCACACTTAGGGAAAAGGCCCACATTCTCTGTCATGGCCTGCGAGGCCCGATGCAGCTTCCCTCAATTTCTCCTCCAGCTTCGCCACTGGTGCCCCCTTGCTCTAGCCACACTGGCCTCTGGGCTGTTTCCAGAATATACCAACTCATGGCTTCAGCTTCCTTCTACACCTGTCCTAACATCTACCAGGCCTGGAACATTCTTCACGGAGATGTCAGCCTGGCTTGCTCCTTCACTCCATCCTGGTGTCTTCTCAGGCAGGCCCCTCCTGACCACACTGTTCTCCACATCCTGCACCCGCACCTTGCCCAGTTTTTCATTGCACTTAAGCAGAACCTGACGTTATCTCACACTGCACATCATCTATGTTTCTTGTCTCTCTCCCCACTAGAACATGAGCCTCGAGGTCTTTGCTTTGTTCAGTTGTAGATGACCTGCCCTAGAATAGGACTGGCATGTGAGGGTGCCCAGTGACTGCAGGACAGATGTCTAAAAGCACAAATACAAGCCACAAGCAACAAGGGCTCCCCCACTGTCAGGCTAAAGCCCAAACAGCCACTCAGGGCCCTGGAGACTGGCTTCTCTGGCTCCTCCCCCGGGCCACTCTTCCCCATCACTCCCTAAACTCACCTCAGGCCCCTGCTTGTGCTGTCCCTCTGCCTGGGACCCCACTGTCCCTTCGTTGCCAGGCACATCTGTGGGCTTCCTGTCAGAGCTTCTTCCCCAACCCTGCCCCCAACCCGGACTGAGTCAACAGGAATTAGGACAGATGCAGCGACCTAGCATGGTGAGAGCCATGGGCATCCAAGTTCCTAAGGGATGTTATGGGGCCATGCTGATGGAGAGCCACAGCCACCCTGCCTGAGGGGGAGTCCTGTCTCCCAAAGTTACCTGTTTGCCTATTGATTCCACGTATTTATTCTGCTGGATTATTCTACTAGCTTCTGTGCAGGCAGACAGTCCTTGTCCCAAAAAAGCTTCCAGTGTGTGGCTTAGAGGGGGAAGATCCCTCCACGGCCCCCCTGCACTTCCATCCACAAGCCCTTCACCTGGTTAAACAGGGCCTCCTGGCAGCCCCCTGGCTCCCCAGCCTGTGCCCTGAAGTTCTCCTGGCCTGGTGTGTCCTTCTGCCACCATAACTCCTCGTCCTTCGAGACTTTCAGTTCAGACATCTTTTCCAGAAGGCTTCCTTGTCCTCTTGGCTGGGCTAGTCAGGGCTGCCTCTGAGGCCCCCTCGACCCCCGCATTGCGGCACTGAGCACACAGTTGTCACCGCCTGGTTTCTGGCTGCAAGCACGAGGGCCAAGGCCCACGGGGTGAGCCAGCCTAGCACGGGCAGACACTGAGCAGAGGGGCTGGCACGCAGGGCAGTGGCCACGGGCCAACTCCCTAGAGCTAGAAGCTGGTGGACTTCAGTAGCCAAGCGCTGGAAATTAGGGATGAATGAGGCCCGAGAACTCGAGGTGCCACAACCTCTACCTACTTTCACAGGAAACCCTTTTGAGAAAAGCATTGCAGAGAGAGGGGGGCTGACCACCCCAAAGCCACAGAGCTGAAGACTGAGCCAACTCACAGCCAGACTTGCTGACATGAGGGAGGCCTGGCCCTCCCTCTGTTCCTCACAGAAGCTGTGTGGCCACCTCAGGTCTCTTCTTCCCTGGTAGAAGGCCCAGCTGCCTGCCCCACTTCACAAGCAGGCTTCTGCTGCTGCTGCTGCTAAGAAGGCTTCTAGATCACTTTAATTTAAAAAGGTTCCCGGAGGCTTTGTTGGGAGGGGGAGGGATGAGGGATGAATGCTGGCCCACAGGGGCTGGGCCTGAGGAAGTGCCTTCAACAGCAAGGTGGCCTTAGGGCAAGCTGGGCCTACTCAGGGGAACTGAGGAGCAAGGGAAAAGCAGAGGCCTTGGAGCCACACAAAACTGTCTTCAGACCCTGTGTGTGTCACCAACTGCTGTGTGGCCCAGGGAAGTCTCTCACCCTCTCTTAGCCTCAGTGTCTCTCATGTGCCTGATGGAGATAACATCTACCTCCCTGGGTGTAATGTGGAGGAAAGGACAAGCGCTAGGCACACAGTCAGAGCTCAGAGAAAGCCCACTCCTCCTCCCAGCCCTGCCTGCCCTGAGCCAGTGAAAGTGAAAGTCACTCTGTTGTGCCCAACTCTCTGTGACTCAATGGACTGTAGTCCACGAAGCTCCTCTGTCCGTGGAATTCTCCAGGCAAGAATACTGGAGTGGGTTGGCATTCCCTACTCTAGGGGATCTTCCCAACCCAGTAATCGAATCCATGTCTCCTGCACTGCAGGCAGATTCTTTACCATCTGAGCCACCAGGGAAGCCAGCCCTGAGCCAGAGAGTCCCTTTCAGCCTGGGCCCTAGGCAGGGTGACTGAATAGGGACTTCCATGCAAGGGTGGGAGAAAGATGAGAAAATCAGGGTCACTGAGACATACGTGCTATGGATTTCACAATAGTGGATGCTCTCTGATGATCTAAATGATTCTAAGACTCTTATCTGTGTTATCATTACTCTATGATGATAATGGCTCATACTTGTTTCACCACTTACCATGATAATACTTTGGCCACCTGATATGAAGAACTAACCCATTGGGAAAGACCCTGATGCTGGGAAAGATTGAAGGCAGGAGACGGGGATGACAGAGGATGAGATGGTTGGATGGCATCACCAACTCGATGGACATGAGTTTGAGCAAGCTACCAGGAGTTGGTAGTGATGAACAGGGAAGCCTGGCGTGCTGCAGTCCATGGGGTTGCAAAGAGTCAGACACAACTGAGCAACTGAACTGAATTGAACCATGATAAACATTTATGCTGAGCATCTGTTCTGTTTCGCCTCCATGGCATCTCCTTAATGCTCACTCCCAACAACACTTATTCTGGGGCATCAACTCATTTTTCTTTGGGGGAATCACCCCTCTCCTACTTCTAATCCATGAGGGGTCTTCCCACTCCTGTTTCCAGGCACTGGCCTGTGATCTATGCAGACCAATGAGGCTCTGTCATGGGACTTTGGTTGAAACCAAATGGGAGAGGCAGCCCATAGCCACCCTGCTGGCACATCAAGAGAACCTGCCTGTACAATGAAGAAGTCACAGAGAAGAGCATAGTCCCAGCTGGAAAAAATAAGCCCAAATGACTTAGAATTCCTGGAGTCAGCCCAACCTGAAATCAGATGTGCCTGGAATTTTCAGTTATATGAACCAATAAGCCTTTGTGTTTACACCTGCGTAGTCATGTAACATGTCCACTAGCTCCATGTGACTTTTTACATTTAAATTAAAATAGAATAAAATTGAAAACATCCAGTTTCCCAGTTGCAGTAGGCACATTTCAAGAGCTTGGCGTGCACATGTGACTGGGGGCTCCCACACTGGACAGCACGGAACATTTTCACTGTAACAGAAAGTTCTGTTGGGCAACACTCACGCAGACCACGTGAGTGACACTTCTGTCCCTTGTGGCTAAAAATCTCGATACCTTGTAGTTCTAAAGGTCACCTGTTTCCCGTGGTCTTTAGTTCCTTCCAACCCTGAGGTCTAGTAGAATTTGTGGTTTTGCTTAAACTATAGCTGAGATCTCTGTGTTCAGTTAGGGGTTTGGTCCCGGTCTGGGGGCTCATGGCCAGTCTAGGCTGGTCTTCTGGTCTCCCTGTTCCCCCAACATGTGGTGTCAGCCCACCTTGGACCAGGAGTTCTCCTTGCTGAGCAGGTCTGCATAGAAGTAGGCCATCTTCCACTGGGCCTTGTAGGTGAAGCACCACATCAGCTCCCAGTAGCACATGTGGTGGAACTGCTTCCAGTGCTGCTGGGCCTCACAGCACTCCTCGAACCGCTGGATGGCCTGTGGGTACCCAGCACTGAGCCTCTGCCAGTATCCCGCAGCCCCAGCCGTCCGCCCCAACCCCCCGCCAGACCCTCCATCCCTGCCCAGCTCCACAGCAGCCCCAGCCCCATGCCAGCCTCAGGAGCAAGGCGAGCAGCAGCATCGGGGAGACAGCGGGTGTGGCCTCCAGTCCCAGTTCTATCCTCAAAGTCTTACATGACCTTGGGCCCAGTTACCAACCCTCCTAGGGACTCTAGTCTTTCGGCACAAAGCGAAAGGGTGCGGGACAGAGCTATAACAGAGGCATAATAAGCAGTGGGAAGTGTTAAAGTGATATAATGATGTCTCTGCCTCAGAGCAAACTCCAAAGGTTCCGGCAGCTTCCACAGAGTGACCCGGCCCGGGGCGTCTGTCCTTCGGCCTGAGGAACCACAGCCAGGACCAGCAGGAAGCACCAGAACTCCGAGAGTCACGGAGTCTGTCCTGGGCCTTGGCTTAGTGCTGGGGATTCTGCCAGGGTGGTAAGCCTCCCCTCTCTCACCCCTTCCACGGTTCCCTCCCACCTTGGAGCCCAGATCCTTAGTCAGGCCGTCCAGGCGCCTGCTTCGCCCCTGGCAGCAGGCTCCAGCCTGTCACCCTGCCCTGGACAGTGGACCCTCTCGCCTCTCTGCCTTACTCAAGGGCACTGTATCCCTCCTTCTCCCTGCCAATCCCACTCACCAGCACTGCCACCTCCTCCCTCGCCCTCCCAGACTCTCGAGTCGTTGGCAGCGCCTCTCCTGGGCCTGCTCCCTTCGTGGGTCTTCTCTCAGCCCCTCCTCCCAGTCTGCCTGTCTCCTGTCTGTGTGTCTGCTGTCCTGGGAGACCTGAGGGGCCTCCAGCACTGGCTCAGACTCCTGTTACTTACCGCATCAACATTGCCTTTAATGACTTCAATCCGCCCCGCAAAGAACAGGAAGATGGCGCCCTACAATGACACGTATCTGGGTTTGTGGGGGTCCACAGGGCACATGTGGGCTGCGGGTGTCTGCCAGGAGGTAAGGCTCACCTTAGGGTATCGCTTCAGGTAGGGTCTCAAGAGCTTCTCTGCCTCCTCGATGTTGACGTTCCCGGTGCCTGAAGGGGGTGGGGGGGGCAACAGGACTCGTCACCATCCTCCCTGGTGGTCCTCCCAGCAACCTGCCAGGGGCTTCTCAGGGCCTCCATTTCTGCTCTGTGAAATGCGGATGCTAACTCTTCTGTCTCCAGGGTGATGTGGGGACTGAATAAGACACTAGGGCTGACAGCATCCTCATGCCCTCTACAAGGTGGGCAGGACCCACCTCCATTTCACAGATGAGAACATCGAGTCTGGAACCCAGTCACACTGTAAAGAAGTGAGTGTCCAGGCCCCTGGACAGTTGCGGTTCTACTGTTTCTGGTTTCAGGGCCCCCTCCCCAATCCTGGGGGCCCAGCAGCCCCTTGCCCTCTCACCCCTGCCCTAAGAGGCAGTCAAAGCCCAGAGGCCCTGGCGCTCACTGTGGGGGGCGCTCCTACCAAGCACGAAGGTGAGGAAGGTGTGGTAGCAGAGCAGCAGCATGACGCAGAGCACGGCACGGAAACTGTGCCCCGACGCCCCCTCCTCCAGCTGCAGCAGCCCGTAGTCCTGGGGGAAAGACGGGGACAGCTGAGGCAGCCAGGCCTGAGCGCCCCCCGCTCCAGCCCAGGACCTGGGGCAGGGGAGGGGCAGGGAGGTCCCTGGACAGCTGTGAGGGCGCCACTGCTGCGGAAGGGGCCAGAGATCGCTGGGCTCCGAGCCTGGAGCCCTGGAGGCCGCGCAACCAGGAACGAGAGGCCGTCCCTCGCAGCACCTCAGCCATCTTGCTGGGGGCAGAGTACCCCACGGCCACAGCCAGGGCAAAGACAAGGGCGTCCCCTACCTCCCTAATAGCCCCTCCCCGTTCCTCCTATAGTCGCCTGCTCAGTCCCCATGCTGGGCGCCAAGGCCGTGAGCAGCCCAGGTCTGGTCGGGGAGTAGAAATGACAAGGAGGTAGATAATCCTAACCCAGGCTCAGGGCACAGACAGGGCCATAGCAACTGCAGGCCGGGAAGGCTGCCAGGAGGAGAAGGCTCCAGAGCCTGCCTGGGGAGGAGCAAGAAGCCAGACTATGCTTGTATCACCACCGGCAGTTTCTGCCCCACTGCCTATCCTAGAGTGTGTTCCTGATCTTTCTAACAGATACATCTGACTTGCCTCACCCCTGCTGCAAACCCTCCACAGCCCCCTTGACTTTGGGATAAAGATGAAGCCAGAGCTTGTGGGTGCAGGAGGTCCCTCTTGCTCCGGCCTTGCCACCCTCTCTTCCTGGCCAGGCCACCCTGTCCCACCTCTCAGACTTTCTCGTGTTCTTCCATCATCATCCTGAGATCCTACTCGGGACCCAAGGGCCTTCTTATAAAAAAAAAAAAAAAAAAACACCTGAGGACTTTCAGAGCCTCTAACGAGTGTTTCCCTGGGCCCAGGCCATGGACCACAGAGGGCAGCCAAGCCTGTACGTGTCCTGGGACAGGTGAGAAGAAGCGCAGGGTCCCAGGTGAGGAGCGGCCCTTCCCAGTACTCGTCTGTCCTCAGGCTACAGGAGAAAGCCTCAGTGTGGTGCTGGAGCGTGCAGCATCACCCTGCTCTAAGCTGTCTTCCACACAAAGAGAAACAGGCTACACAATCTGGTGGACCAAGGAAGACTGCTTGGTCCTGTAGTATTTATTGTTACGATCATGCTCTTACCACGCCACATAATATGGGTTCTCTGTGTAGTAATGTTTCCTTTAAATAAATTTAAGTAAAAAAAAAATAAGAACCACATTTGAGAAAAATAATATGTAAATAATAATATAGAGGTCTGTGCACATGGCAAAAAATCAGGAAAGGCTGGAGAAAGTCCAAGCTGGAGAAACACTGATTTGATCAGTGGAGAGGGCAGTCAGCAGTCTTTGTTCAGAGTCACAGGAAGAAGGGGATGAGGCTAGACAGACTCAGGGCTCCTGACTTACAGGTTAATGCTCCTTGTACCATTCTGGGTCTCCACCAGGGAGCCCTCCCTGATCTGCTACCTGGCACTCAGGGTCCTGCCCTCAGTAAAGCCTCTGGGTTCTTGAGTCCTCTGGTTTCCACCTCAAGGCCCAGTGCACAGCAGGGCTCCCCATGGGCATCTCCTAGATAAGAAAATGGTCCCAAGGGGAGGGACTTGCTCAAGGCTATCTGAGGGGAGAAGAACCAGGTTCCTAACACCTGCCAGACATAGAGATGATGACCCCAGGCCCCTAAAGGACCCCAGGAGCCGCTCTTCATACCCACCCTCACCCTAGAGCCTCTCCACCCTGAGAAGAGCCTGACAGCAATCACTGGTCCCATTAGCAGGAGAGCAGACTGAGGCCTAGAGAGGCCTGGGCCTTGTCCAGGGTCTCACACCGAGGGGGGCGCTGAGCCAGGGCTGGCGCTAAGGCCCCACAGCCCCTCAGCCACACCCCACCAGCTGAGCTCCAGCCCTGGGGCTGAGGATTGGGAGCCCCAGGAGGGAGGTGGTTACCTTGTTTCCTGAAAACCCTACGAACTCGAGCAGCCGCAGGATCCTGGTAGGAAGCATGGACAGCGTCTGAAGAGAGAGCCAGGCGAACTCATGATGGGTGGGGGCCACCCCTCCCAAATGCAGACCTCCACAGTCCTGGGGGTGATCCCTGAGGTGCAGGCCCATCTCTGGAATGCCCATGAGGCCGCCCCCAGCTCCCACTGATGGAGAGAGGCACTACAACATGACAATAAGGAAAAGACTGCGTCTCGATCCTAACCTCACCACTCCCAGCTTGGTCACCTCTCTCTGCCTCAGTTTCCTCATCTGTAAAATGGAAATAAAAATAGCCCCTACCAGACGGATCACATTAATACACATGAAGCGCGTAACAGAGGTTGCACCTAGCAGTTAGCTATTGTTATTACACTTAATCCCTGCTTTGTACCAGGAGATTCATTGCATTGAATCTCGGAACAGTCTTGCAAAGAAGGGATTTACTGCTATGTCTGACAGAGGGAGAAACAGAGGCATAAGATAAGTGACAGAATATGCCCAGGGCTCCACAGATCAGAAGTGGAGCCACTTCTTGAGCCCAAGACAGTCCAGCTACAACCTGCTAAAGTATCTGATGCACTCTGCAGCTTGTATTTCTCAGCACTTGGGCCAGAATCACTGCTCCCATCTTACAAATGAGGAATCTGAAACCCAGAGAAGGGCAGGGATCCCCATCTGAACAGGCTTTGCCTATAGGGGAGGAGCCACCGCCCACCACACACACTTTGGGGGAAGTCCCTGGCCACCCAGGGCCAGGAGTCCGAATCATCCAAGAGCAGCTCCTCCTCCCAGGAGCAGGCACACCTCTTCTGAGCCTCCCTGACTCAGTTCACGCTGTTCCCTCTGCCTAGAATGCTCTTTCTGCCTGAAAAACTTCCCTTACCTGTGGATCCTTCAAGTTCCAGCTCAAATACTCCCTGCTCCCCAGAACCTTCCCCAACTCCTGCAGAAAGAAGTTCTGGCTTTCTGTTCCCCGTGGGTCACCGGTTGTTTCCAGGCCTGTCTCCTTCCCAGCCACTGGTCAATGTCTAACCACCAGCTTTCTGGGGAGGAAAAGGCCCTGATGTCTTGTGTTTGTCAATTTCTGATGCTATAAATATTGTCGCCATAGTTGATTTCAAGCTTCAACTTGCCTCAGGAAGAAACGTACAGAAGGGACCATGGAGCCATGGCCAGCCCCCACTCCCACCCCAGCTATGAGTTACCTCCAGGCCGGCAGTGTGTCTGCTTCATCACCGGGGCCCAGGACAGTAACCTGGCAGAGACCCAGTGTAGCCAGTGATGTGCAGGGGAGATTAACCTTGAACCCAGATGCTGGACACGGGGAGGTACGCCCACTCACCAGGTTGAAGGCGCCCACGCCGAGCTTCACCCCTCCTTCAAAGTGCCTGTGGTTCTCCCCCTTGCAGTACTGTGAGGACTGCACGAGGCTGTCCAGCTCCCTGTGGAGGGAGGCAAAGCCTGTTTCAGCCACAGCTGGGGGGCGGGGTCCCCTTCCAGCTGGGGCCAAGTGGCCCCTACTTCTTACTGACCTCAGAACTCCCTGGTGGTAGATGTGTAACTGTCTGGCAATCCAGAGAGCCGATATTCGAGGAACCTCTAGCCCCATCTCCCACCGTAATGACACACCCTTTGCTCTTGAATTTCAGCTCTGTCAGCTCTCGCACACCCGCCTCATCTGACCTCTAGGCATTGGCTTGTGCTCTGCATTCTGTCTAGAACAGCTCCTCAACCTCAGTACTACTGATAAGTTTAGGCTGGATAACTGGATAATTCTTTGTTCAGACTACGGGGGAGGGAGGCTGTCCTGCACATCTTAGGAAGTTTAGCAGCATTCCTGACCTCCACGCACTAGCTGTCAGGAGCAGCCTCCCCCAGTATGACAAGCAAAATGTTTCTGGACATTGCCAAATGTCTCATCGGGGGGAAACTGGCCCTAGATGAGGAACACTGGGCTAACTCCAACAGCACCTCCTTAAGGAAGTCTTCCTGGAGTTTCTTGGTCGGAATCCAACCCTCTTCCTTCTGGTCACCCATAGCTCTGAGCACATACATATGCCAGTCCGCCTGGGGCAGGACAGGGAAATTAAAGAGGTACCTGCCTCCTCCGCAGGCCATGAGCATCTCAAGAGCATTCACTCAGCAAACACTGACTGAGCTTCTCTGGACGGCAGGGCACAAAGCTGTCAAGCTACTATCTTCACAACTCTCCCCTCTCAGGGACGGACCCCCATCAAGTCACTGACAGGAAGAGGGGGAACCCTGGAGCCTGACCTCATTTGGGGTGCTGGGAAGGTTTCCTCAAGGGGCTGACATCTGAGCTGAAACCTGAGGAACAAGGAGCTAGCCTGCACAGAGTGTTCCTGGCAGAGAGAACAGCATGTCCAAAGGCCCTGAGGTAGGAATGAGCTGGCCTGTTTGAAAAACTGAGGGAAGGCCCAAATGTCTGAGGCAGAGGGGGACAGGAGATATGGTTACAAGAACAAACGGAGCTCCCAGGAGTGACTCGGCAAAGACCTGGGACTTTATTCTAAGAGCAAGACAGGTCTTGGGAGTTGGCAGGGAGTGACCTGACAAGGTTTGTGCTTTGAAAACATCACTCTGGCAGCAGGTAGGGAGACTGGAGGGGCCAGAACACACGTCTGGTTTCCTTGAGCAATTCCAGCAGAGACCACACAAAGGAGCATGGTATCCATATACTGCATGGCGTGTTATACCCCAGCAATACCTTGAAATCAACCTCACAGTGTCTCCACAGGAAAACTCTCACATTAAGTGGGCAAAGTAATGGCAACAGTCTCGAGTCAATTCAAGTCCACTTTTAATGGAAAAGGAGTTTCAATGCCAAACTGGGGGCAGGAGGGAGGGTTAATTCCTTTCAGAGCTTTACTGGTCTGGGAATTACAGACAAGGACTGCAGAGCCATGTTGGGCAGAAGTGCTCTGGATTAAGTCTTCATTCTTTGCTCCATAAACACGGCCCTATGTGTGGCCCAGTGCTGAGCCGGCATGGAAATAACCTACCTGGCCCTCGAGGAGCTCCCAGTCTCGGGAGGGGGTGTGTATATATAAGCACCATTTCTACATATTGGTGGGTTCAAGGAAGGCTTCCTGGGGAAAGTGGCATTTGGATGGGGCCTTAACATCTATTGCTGTCCTCAAAATTATTGCTCCTGCATCTTTCTCCTACCTCAACCAGACCGAGCTGCTTGTGCAGAATATGTCTTATTTTTCCCTAGTTCAGAGTTAGGCACAAAGACAGCACTTGGGGGGACCAAATGAACAGATACACCCAGAAAACCAGGGGAATAATATTCCAGAAAACTGAGGTCCTCAGGTTGCAGAAATGTGAGGTCACAAGCATTCTAGGTCTCCTGCCTCCAGCCAGCACCCTCTACCTCCCACAATGCAGGCTGAGGGGCACAGGATAGTAGATGCTGTGCTCTGCTGTGCCCCCCAATGCCACATCCACCCCCACCCAGGCCAGTCCCACTCACTTGTAGGTCTGGTAGCTGTTTCGAACTTTGATGCCGCCCTTGATGAAGCTCACCATGTTCTCGTCCTGCAGGAGGGAGACTTGCTAAGAGCCAGGCCTGGGTGGTTAGCCACAGGCTTGAGAGGATCATCAAGGCTCCAGATCCTTCCTGGCTCTCCCTGGGCCTCACTTTATGAGGGGCCCTGCATGGGTAGGGGTCCGAGGTCAGCTAAACTAGACCTCCCCACTCTACCCTGGGGGCTTAAGACGAGGGTCTTGCTTGCCAAACAAGCCTTCCAAAATGCCCAGGGCTGGACCACAACCTCCTTTACCAGGCTCACATGTACATGAGCTATGTGTTTGGAGAAAGGCCTGGAGGAGATGCTCCCACCAGTTAACCGTGTCTCCTCCAGGTAGAGGAATTGTGGGGAAGGAAGGGAGACTTTCGGTTTTGGATTTTTTTTTTTTTTTTTTTTCACAACAAGCAGGTATTTATCACATTTGTAATTTCAAGCACCTGGGGACTTTTCTGGCGGTCCAGTGATTAAGACTCCACACTTTCACTGCAAGGGGCATGGGTTTGATCCCTGGCTGGGGAACTAAGATCCCACATGCCACGCGATGCAGGAAAAAAAAAAAGAAGCACCAATACCTACAGCCCACCTGGCTGTTCCGCTCCCATGTATACACCCGACAAAAACGGACATATTTCAAGAAGGCTCATAGCACCACTGTTCACAGTAGCCAAGGACCGAAACAACCCAGATGTCCTTTAGCCGGAGAATGGATAAACAAACTGGCATGTTCACAGCAAGGAGTATTAAACACAGCCTTGTGTGATTGGGTAAAAAAAGCAAGTCCCACACAGTTTGAGGCCTTAAGAAACTCAAAGGCAACCAAAACATAGCAATTTGGTGTTCAGACAGGAATAGGAAGCTGAGAAACCATTTTTTTAAAAAAATAGGGTGGGGATGATACATACAAAACTCCAAGTAATGGTCTCCCCCCGGGGGAAGGGAGGAAGGAGGCAAGGAGGCTTGCCAGCAGGGTTCTGTTCTCTGATTGGTTGGGGGTGGGGTTCATGGGTGTTTATTTATTATATATAATAATAGAGTATACAAACAAAGGAAATAAAAGGCCATTCATGGTGATCCTGATGAAGAACTAAGATTAATCAAATTCTAATCATCTGAGGTCCAAAAAGATAGAAATATCACTAACAAAAATAAAGAACACCCCAATGATAAAATTTATATGTGCCTCTCCCACCCCAATACACCTATTACATGATGATTGCCTGCAATGCAGGAGACGTGGGTTCGATCCCTGGACACAACTGAAGAGACTGAATATATATGCACATATATTTATAACTATATCCAGGCTTTTTGGTAAAACCAAAGGGTCTCACAATTTTCTCTATGGTGAAGAGCACAGGCTCTGAGTCAGCCAGAAGGCATGTGATTAGTCACATCCAGCTCTTTGTGACCCCATGAACTGTAGCCCACCAGGCTTCTCTGTCCCTGGGATTCTCCAGGCAAGAATACTAGAGTGGCTGCCATTTCCTACTCTAGGCTGAGTCAGCCAGATCTGGTTTAAACCCCAACTCTGCCATTTGTTAGCCATATGACCCTGAGAAGGTAGGTCCTTCCCCCTAATTCTCCCTTTCACAGGCCTGAGGTGATGGTTAAATAAAATATGCAAATGTAGGCAGAAACAAACATGCAATGTGTATAAGGTATGTAAAAACGACAACCCTGCAGTGTATACAAAGTATGGTGTGCTGCAGGTGCTACAAGTCAAGTTCTTGAATGAATCAAGTTTGATTCATTCTGACTTGTCTGTTGAATGAATCAAATGTGAAGCAGGCTTTGTGACAATGTCTGTCACTCCCGTGACACAAAAACAGCAGGAAACCAGCAGTCACAAGGTGGACATGCATCCCATCAGTGGGTGGGAACACGTGTGCCCCTTGTGCAGAGGGAAAGCCCGTCACCTCTGCCACTGAGCCTGCCCAGGGCCAGGAGTGCTGGGGTGACTGTGCCTTGGTCCTTGCCTCACCCACAGGTCATGGCTTCTCTAGATCCTTTGGGCTAAGATGTGGTGCTCCACCCTCTGAAACCCCCAGGCTGCTTGTACAGACAGCGGGTTCCTACCTGCAGGAAGGTCAGGGCCGCTCTCTGCAGCAGGCACTCTGCGTAGCAGACCTCAGCGTGGATTTCCTCTGCGGGGAGAAAACCAAAGCCCTGCGGCCTCCTGGGACTCTTGGCAGGAGACTTGGGTCACCTCCTCATCTCATTTCCCAAAAGGCAAAGGGAGCCTGAGTCAGCACCTGCCCACTGCCTCTGGAGCCCCGTCACCAGGTTCCTTCACACATGGCCCTCAACACTGTCCCAGTTAGCTTACATTCCCCATGCCTGCATCCCCCTAGAAGTCAGCGTGGGGCCCTGGGACTTGTTCTCCTGCCCTCCAGGCATCGCTGTAGGTGCTGTGCACCAACACTCCTAGGGCACTGGGATGAACGGATGAAACCAGGGAAGCCACGGGCTGTGGGAGCGAGGAAGGAGAACTGACACAGCTGGAGGACTCAGGAGAGACTTCCAGGAGAAAGATATCTGAGTTGAAAATGGGATGGAAGCATGAGGCAGGAAGAGCTTTCTTGGCAGAAGCCCAGGAAAGTCAAACAACTCAGATGTTTGGGGACAGCTGAGCCACAGAAGGTTGAAATGGGGTGAAGCGGGGAGAGGCTGAGGGGACAAGGAAAATGAGGGGCAGAAGTCTGGCTGAAAGGGCCTTACGCACTGGTGGAGACTTACAGATTTGGTCCTGTGGGCAGCATGGAGCCATGGCAAGTTTGAAGGAGAGAGACACCATCGAGGGCAATGTTTTGTGCTGGAACCATCAAGGGCTCTCAAGGTGGGGATGGCCATTTGCCCCCCACCCCCACTAAAGGTTCCCCAAGTGCTTATGGTTGGCTGCTGCTGCCTCTAGGACTGCAGTCATGGCACAAAGATGCAGTGTGGCCCTGGCAGCCCAGACCTCTGCTACTGCCCCCAGCTGTTTCATCACAAGGTGTCAGGCTCTAAAACCACAGTCCCCTCTGGGCACCTTAGATTACTATGGTCTTTAAACCACGAAACCTAACTGCACACACAGCCCTAAGTCCACCCTAGCCTGAGGAGCAAAGTGACAGCTCCTTTGACAGCATTTTCTTTCCTCAATTTGCAGCCCTCAGCAGGTAATGCTGTAAGGTAACTGAGTCTTACCTGCTCCCCACCCACCCCCACACATGAGACCAGTCCTCAAAAGGCCCCAGGTCTGACCCATCAGTGTCTCAGTGCCTGGGCCAGGGCTCAGCCCCCTGGGTGACAACGAGGAGGATAACTGCCCCTTCCTGCCCCTTCCCGGGCCTGGAACCAGGCGACCTGGCATCAGCGGGCTGAAAGGACACCCCAGATGCCACACCTTCTGTGAACTGGTCCATAGTGGGGCGGTGCACCAGGCTACTGAAGGAATCTGTTACAGAGGACTTCTTCCTGTGCCTGCAGAGAAAAACAGGGCCTCATATCATTCAGGGAGGTGAGCAGGGGGCCCAGGCACCTCCAACAGCATCCCGTGCCCCTCCCAGAGGACTCCACATACTTAGCTCCTGGAAACTCCCCCAAATCCAGGCTTTTTCATGCCCTTGCCCCTGCTGCTGCCTCTGCATGGAGCCCCCTCCCCTGCTCCGTCTAACCTGACCTGTCCCTGGTCACCCCACAGGACCCAGCTCTGACGTCACCTCCTCCAGGAAGCCTTTCCTGCTCCTCAGGCTGGACCCCCACGACCCTATGAGCTGCCCTGCATCATGCTGAGCTGTCACTGTCTGTGCCTGCGTCTCCCTGATCAGGCCGTTCAGGCAACAGAGGGGCCAGGGTCTGATGATTATCTGGGCGAACAGAGCCCAGGCCAGGGACTGGCCTAGGCCAGGCTGGAGTGTGTCCCAGTGAATGATGACTCTACCTGTGCACAAACACTGAGGGTCTGTTTATTCATGCATTCAAGCAGTTAATGTGCACTGAACACCAACTATGCAGTTCCCACAACAATTCTATCATCACACCCATTTTACAGATGAGGAAAGTTGAATCCACAGAGGGACTTGCCCAAAGTCAGAGAATTATTACGTGACCACAGCCAGGATTCATCTCCTCCCAATCCAGTCTGACCCAGGAAGCTCTCAGTGACCAGCTCAGACAACGTGGCTCCTGAGGCAGTGCCAACAGGGACAGCTCTGAGCACTTGGGGACACACTTTTGAGCCAAAAGGAGCAGGACTGATAGTGGTATTTTAGGCACTGGGATAGGCCAAAGTGACAAATGGATGCTTCACAACCCCTCATCCCTGCCTGCCCCATGGACCTGACCTCTGACAGAGCGACTGCGCCTCCTTCATCATGTTGCCAGCAAGTAGGATGTCCTGGGGGTCAAAGGTCATCATAGCCTGCATCTCCAGGATGGTGGCATAAGTCAGCGAGTGGTACATGCTTTCCTTGGTTCTGCCAGAGAGAAGGGACATAAAAGCATCAACCCCTAGAACTTCAAGATAGCTGAGCCCAAATCATCATTCACCATCCCCTCCCCCACTGTGGGGGAACACAGGTCCAGAGAGCAGAATGCACTCACCCAACAACTGACCCTTCCACTGCTACTCAGGCAGCCTCGGATCCCAGCTCCTCTTCTTCCTGCTGCGTCACCCTAAGTGACTCTCCAAATCTGAGCTTCAGTTTCTCATTCATTCTATACAGATGGCAGCAGCAGCATGCTGACCTGAGGCGGTACTTCCCTGCACCAGGGCCATCTTTCGCCTTCTCCCCTACCCATCACAGGCCAAGCCCAAGTCCTGTCTGCAGGGTCTCCTTTATCCTCAAACCCCACCCCAGGCTTACCCATCTTTGTGCCTGGACTGCCCTGGCCTCGTTACCTCCTGCCTCTCCCCACCCCATCACCTGACCACATCACTTTCTGCTTGAGCCCACCTGGGGCTTCCACCTCCCATGAGATAACTCTGGGAGTTGAGGCCCTGCCCACCCCTCCAGCCCAGTTCTCCTATCACTTCTGCTCCTGCCTCAATATCTGCCCACATTCAAGTCTACCCACACTGAACCATACATGCTTACCTCAGGAAAATTCCATCCTTTCCCTCCGGCAGGCCTTTACCCTTGCTGTTCCCACAGCATTAAATGCCCATTCTCTACCCTACACCCCCTGATTCATCTGTAAAGGTGCTTGAATGCCTCAAGGGCCACTGGGGCCCCTGCTCCAGGGAGCATGCGTTTATGCTGGAGGTACGGGCCACGCTGAGTTTACATCAGCAGACACTCAGCTCTTTCCCAGACGGTGGGCATCTCAAGGTCAGAGCTGTGTGGGTTTATCTCTGTCTTAGCACCAATGTGACAGTGCAAGCTGGGCTCAGGAAGCCTCCCCCTCCTCTCTCCCTGCTCCTCCATGGCCCTAGACCTCTCATCTAAAGGGTGTTGGAGGGAGAGGGACGGCATTTAGTCTAACACATACAGAGAGCAACAGGCAAGGAAGGATGGGACCCAGTCCCTCTCTGTACCTGGGGAAGTCACAACACATCTGGGCCTTGATTTATGGTTCTGCAAAATAGGGACAATAAAGCTGCTCCACCAGAGTCCCCATGGGACTGGCCAGGGATTACCCTCGCCTGGCACACCGTAGATGCTGCAGCAGTCTTCACTCCCTTCCCTACACTCCCTTGTTAATTATTTTCCAAATTCCTCATTGCCAGGCTTCTGCTGGGAACTTCACAGGAGACAGAGATGACTAAGGTTTATAGGCTGTTTATAGACTGTTATAGATTATACGACTTCACACATTTTCCTGCCTTTCTCATTCATAAAACACCTCTGTAAATTAAGTTGCTTTTCTACTTCTGGGTGATTCTCAGGTGATATTATCCTTAGAAGTCAAAGGTTTATGAAGAGAACCAGTCCTAGTAGCTGTCAGGACACCTCCCAGGTCTTTGCTAGAACTGCTTGTTGGAGGGCAGTGGCTTGTGGAAAGGAAGTCGCAGCCTGTCGTGGGGACAGAACTCAAGCTTCAGAATATCTCAGACACAGGCACTAGTTACCAGCTGTGTGATCCTGGTGAGTTCTATAGGCATCTCTGAGCCTCAGGTTTCTCCTCTGTAAAATGGACACAATAATTCTCTCCCAGGAGTTTTGGGTATCCAGGCTGGGGCCACAATGCTGATACTCAAGAAATATGAGTCTAAGTCCCTCTGGGTCCTGCCAGGGTTAAGGGTCATTGCCCTGCATAAAAACTTTCTCCTTTAGGAAGGGTTTCCCTGGCAGCCACAAAGACCCACATCCCAGATAACTCCCTCCCTCAGCCTCTCTAACTCTCATCCTCCTTACCCTCAAGTCCCAGGCCCAGGACTCAGCTCCACTTGCCCAGCCCAGTAGGAAGGACCCTGCCTGGGAAGCTGGCAGGCAAAGTGGAATTTCAAGTCTGTAGTCTGGACTGGGATTCAGGGCACAGAGGTACAACACGGCCCCCCAAGACCTCAGGCACCCCAAGTTTAGTTTGCATTCCACAAAGTTCTTATCTGTGCCTATGGTGACTGGACCGCTGGAAGCAATGATCCCCTTCCCTGTGAGCTAGACCCAGCTCTAGGACACAATGCCCAAGGGGTCTCTGCCAGGCCTAGACCAGCTGTCGAGAGAAGGAGAGCATTGAAGATCCATAGGAAGAGCCGTACGTTGGGGTCGGGGACTCCTCGGCCACCTGGAGGTCCAGTAAGCCCAGTGCCTCCAGCCCTTCCCTCCTCCTGCCAGTAGCCATGACTCGGGCCCTTGTCATCTTTGTCCTCACCATCAGGCTGACTCTGATCCCACCCCTACTGCTCTTTCTGGAGACCTCCCTGCAGTCCCAGTCTAAACCCTGACTTCCAGAGGACCTCTCTGGGTGAGGCTGTTCTAGGCTGGAAGGCAGACAGACCCCCCCGCCTCCAAGCCACTCTCCTTCATCCTCATGGAAGCCCCCCAGCGCCTCTCAGACCCACCTTGCTGCACTCCTCTCCAGCTCACTCACCTCCAGGGGCAGTTGTATCCCCAGCCCACCTTCCATCACTCAGCCCTCATTCTTCTGGGACCTACTCCAGCTCTCCCCACCCCTGCCAGGCTGAGTGTCTCTGTTCTTCAAATACACTAGGCCCTCGTTCTCTGCCTGGCCTTTGCACAGGCTGCTTCTCTGCCTGGAAATGCCCTCTCTATCCGGCTGACTCCTTCTCATCCAGCCTATCTCAGCTTAAATGTCACTTCCTCCGGGAAGACTTCCAGGGCTGGCTTCATGGGTATGCCATCTGTGCAGTCACGCAGGGGTCCATGCTTGGTTTAATGCTCTGCTGTCATTGTTTTGAAATCCTTAATAATTTCTAAACAAAGGATTCTACATTTTCATGTTGCAATGCACCCTGGAAGTTATGGGGCTGGGCCTAAAGCCTTCCTGACCGGCCCCTTCCCACGTGAGTTGGGGTCCTCGTACAGCTCTCAGCACCACCCTTTACGGTTTTTCACTGGCTCCCTGAGGAGCGCTGAGGACAGCCCATACCCTGTTCAGTCCTGCAGCCCCAGCACCCCACATGTTGCCATGCACACGAGGTTACTCATGAGGTGCTGCCAAGTGAAATGGTCACGGGTGCCCAACTGCCGCATCCCATGGGTCACACCCTGACCTCATCATCAACCCACAGAACAGCTCTGCTTCTGGAGTCCTGCATGACACACCCAGCCTCCCAACCACAGGCTCCCCACCTTTGCACTCACTCTCATCACTCCCACTGCCTGATCCTCCAGCCCGTCCTGTCTTCCTGACCCCTCAAGCTCCCTCATGTCACCCACTCTCTTGTCAAAACCCTCACTGCTGAGCCTTCCAGCCCCCTGGAGCACTGGCTTAGGAGCCTGGGCCCAGAAAACAAGAAACCGCCTACTCTCTCCACAGCGCTGCCACCGAGCAAGAAGGGAAGGAGCCACCACCACACAGACAGGTACAGCCTGAGCTGGATCACCAACCTCAGCCCATCACACTACTCATCAACTTTTCCTCAATCCCTGTCACCCCCTACTCTCAGCAAGGGACTTGACTTCCTCTCTCAAAGGAATCTTAGGGAACTCTTCTGGTGGTCCAGCGGTTAGGAATCTGCCTTGCAATGCAGGGGACGTGGGTTCAATCCCTGGCCGGGGACCACAATGCCATGGAGCAACTAAGCCTGGGTCCTGCAACTGCTGAAGCTCCTGCACCACAACTAGAGAGTTCTCAAGCTGTGACAAAAGATCCCACGTGCCGCAACTGAGATCCGACGTAAACATTCAAGAATGTTTACATCTGTCCCCAACACGCACACCCTATTCTACCTCCTTCCCTCCCACCTGGAAGAGGAGGCAGGCGTGAGACCTCTGTGCCAGATACACTCCTCCACCTGCTTGAGATCCAAGATGGCCCAAGAGGCCCAGGAGCTGAGGGGGGCTGGATTTCAATCGTGGTTCTGTTAGTTATCAGCCATGACCAGTTTTTTCATCAAATGAGTGGAGTAGTGACCATGTTCCAGAGACAGTGCTCAGGGGCAGACATGGAGTGAAGTAAAATAAACTAGAAGCTACTCAAAGACGTGACAAAGGGAAAGCAAAAACTGGGGGTAGGGGTGGGAGTGGGAAGCCTGGTGAGCCCAGTTACTCCCCGAGGGCAAAGTACGGATAACAGTAAATGAGACACATGTGTACAACACGAACGGTGAATGAAGCTGACCCCCAGCATCTTTCACAGCTTCAGTGGCTACACCTGGGCAGGGGAGGTCATGTTACAGCAAGAATTATTTTCTCTAGACCAGTAGTTCTTCAAAGTGATAGAGAAAGATATCTCCTGTACCTCCCCACACCTCCCTTCTGGAAACATTATTTGGTTGTCACAAGAAGGGGTGGGGTGTATGCTAATGACGAGCACTGTTTGGTGGAGGGGGAGGCTCTTAAGTGTAGAAAGAAAGAAAAGACCCGTTTTTAGAATGGGGCAGGTGCTGAGATAAATAGAGGCTACAGTGTCTCATGAATGAGGTAGAGGTGGCCTCACAGGAAGACTGTTCTCTCTGTGCTGCCTCTAGGGGCCTGAGTTCAGGACTCCCTAGGAAAGTACCCTCCTGAGGTGAGAGCAGGTGAGGCAGCCCCTCAAGGAGGAGGGGGCTTCGAGAGGGAGGAGGGCTTTGGGGGGTGAAGTGGCAGAGAGGAGCTGCTTAGGGACAAGGAGTGACCAGGAGGGAAGGGGAGCCAGGGCGCCTTCCAGAAGTACTGGAAGGTACTCAGTGATGGGGCAGGATGGAGCCTGGCCTGCCTCTGACGATGGCCACGCTCTTAAGCAGAACCGGTCCTGCCCCATCTCAAGCCAGATCCTCTCAGAGGGTGGGCTGAGGTGTGGGGGCATGTGGACCACTGTACGACTCATGTCCACCAAGCCCTGGCACTGCCCCCTCAGAAGCTGGGCCGCTGACCCCAGACAGGACAGCGATGGGTCAGTCAGGTCTAGAGAAACTGAACAGGACTGGCTTGGGGAAAGCAGCAGCCCTGCCCCAGCACTCGCTCTCCCAAGGAGCTGGTGGGGAGGGCGGTTCTGGGGGAGCCAGCTGTGGCAGATGACTACCTAGAGCTGAAAAGAGGGGATTAGGCCAGCAGGCGGCAGACCCGATTAGACCCCACCTCGGCCCCATCTCAACCCCAGGACCCAGGCTGCCAGGGCTCTCTGCCCACGTAGAAGAAGGTGGCGGGGTGCTAGGGTGGGCGTGGCGTTCTTTTCCTGAAATGCTAACATCTGGGACCCGCTCTCTGCCAGCTCATCCAAAAGCTGATCCCACCAATCACAAGGCTACTTGGGCCAGACCCTCCCATTGGATTTTGAGTGAACTTGCTCTTAAATATGACCAGACAGCCAGCCAGGGACCATGGGTGTTTCAGGAAAGCCCCTCCCCACCACGGTGAGAGGATTCTCCCTCTTAAAGAAAAAAGAAACACTGAGAAAGCCAAGATTATGTAGGAAAAAAAAAACAAAATATTTTCAGAAGAGATAATTATTCTGTGATAATAATAACAGCAATAAATACTCATTAGAATGCTTACTACATGCCAGGCCCCATCCTCAGGACACTCATATTTTAAATATAGATATAAAGAACACAGTGCACCCATAAACCAAGAATAAGATGTTTTAGGGAAAAAGAACATTCAGAAAACATTGAGGAGTACTAGGGAATTAATCATATGATTACACACAAAAAAAGAAAAGTCAATGGATTTAATGATAAGGTTGAGGAACTCTCCCAAAAATCGGGGGGAAAAAAGATACAGAAATGCAGTGGGGAGGGCACAGATAAATAGCTCAGAAGAGGACTGGACCAGGAAGCCTAGCGGCTGATGTAAAGAAAGTCCAGGAAAGAGAAACAGAATGTGGAAGGATCACACGAGAGAATTTCCTAGAACTGAGTTTTCAAATAAAAAAATTCCAATTAAACAGACCTATACTCCAGCACATCATTGTGATATTTCAGATTTGCAGGAATAAGAGAGAAGATCCTAAACATGTCTGGAGGAGGAAAAAAGATCCCATGCCACAAAAGAAGAATTAGGATTCTCCTGGCTACAGTACCTGCCAGGAAACAGGGCAGAAAACAATGCCTTCAAAATTCTGAGCAGGAAAGCTTATATTCATGCAACACTCTCTTAGAAAACTTCTAGAGGATGCACTCTAACCAAAGGAGGGAGGATATGGATATGAGAGAAAAAGCCAGGCCAAGCAAACTGGAGAGAAGTAAAGGGGATTCCAGGAGCCAGCTGGAAGGTGGCCAGTAAACAGGCCTGTCCTCCAGGGGACAGGTTTCCAGAAAAAGGAGGGACTGAGAGGGTTTCCCTGATATATGTGAGTATTTAGAGAAAACCTCATGACTTCATGGAGTGGCTATAAAGAGCTCAGGATAAACATATAGCAAATTAGGCAAATGAAAAAAACAAGACAATTATTAACTCCAAAAAGAAAATATAATCTTACAAGGTAAGGTTTATCTCTGCGATGAGCATAATTACATAGCTATAATAATGAAAACACTGATTACTAATTTAGCCAGATATTGTGATACAATGATAGGAGCAGGAGGAAGGAAGGGAGGTGTGGCAGGGGTTTAAGAAAGCTAAGTTCTTGTCAACCATTTGTTGTTTAGCTGCTAAGTCATATCTGATTCTTTCGCAGCCCTGTGGACTGTAGCCTGCTAGGCTCCTCTGTTCATGGGATTTCCCAGACAAGAATACTGGAGTGGGTTGCCATTTCCTTCCCCAGGGGATCTTCCCAGCCCAGGGATCGAACCCATGTCTCCTGCTTTCCAGAGGGGTTCTTTCCCACTGAGCCACCTGGGCAGCCCCTTGCAACCATTAGATGATATGTAAAAGTAAAAAGTAACAGGAGTGAATTTCATGGTATGTGAATTATATTTCAACTTAATTTCAGTTTTTAAAAAAAATTGAAAAAAGAGGTAAGTAAAGAAAGAGCAGTCCAAGTGTATTATTTAGAAATAAGGCAGTCAACACTAGAAGAAATGGCTAAACGACTGACTGTCATCATTGCCCTAAAGGCTTCAGTGAAAGCAATTCAAGTCTGTAGTACTCTGGAGGAAAATACCTAAAAGGGGCTATTTTAGAGCCAGACTCTGTAGGACCAAGAAGTCAAAGTGGAAGAAGCCACAAGAACCTGAGGAGAAGGAAGTCACGGTGACCCTGAGGACGGCTTGGTTGTTCTAGGCTATGGAATGGGGATCCTGAGCCATTTTTATGGAATTCTCAGAGGTCGGAGTGACCCAGAAGGCTGAAAGCATTTAGTTACACTGGATTCCTCTCATGTAAGACTTCTGGGTCTCCATCTAATACCCCCATCCCTACACTCACATATGTGCATGCGCGTGCACACACACACACTCACACACACATATACACATCCTCCATCTCCAATCTGGGCTTAAGCCTCACCTGGGCTTGAGGTAGTTGAGTGCTTCTGAGAACTGGTTGGTGAGGAAGAGGTCAAGGGCGGTCATGCACTGGTCCAGGGCCTCATGGAGGCTGCTCACAGGAGTCCTGGTGGGAGAGACACGAGCATGACCCGGAAGCTCTCAAAAGAGCCTTGGTTGAAAGGTTCAACTGTCCTGGCTGGAACAGAGCCTCCCAGCACCCATTTGACCTCCCTGGTGATCCTTGGATGCGTCATGAGCTCCTCCAGGCTGCCCCCTCTGAACTAGGACACAGGACAATCTGAACCTACCTCTGAGTATTCCTAAAGGTGGGAGAGGGGAGAGGAAGGAGAATGTCATCTGATACCCAGTGGGGGGATTGGGAAGGGGATGAGGATAGGGTCTTGGGGATTGGTGCAAGGAAGCCTCAGGAATAAATTTATCTTACCTTCCATGCCCCTTTTGACCCATTGGACTTTTCTGCCCCCACTTGGGGGGCACAGCCCACCCACTAAGTTCCACTGCAGTCCTTTTCTTCCTCCTTCTTCTCTAGGCCTTCTCCTGGCCTCCTCTGGCCTGCACTTTAGAACCCCACAGGCACTGTCACAATGGGTTGGAATGGTCAGCCACCCTGTAAGAGCTGCCCAGGGGGCTTTACATTCAAGAGCCACCTTAGCCAATAGCATCTCCAGTATACCTGGCCTCCTTCCAGTCCTTACACCTCTTTTAAAAAAAGTTTATTTGTTTTTATTTGGCTGCACAGGTCTTATTTGCAGCATGCGGGATCTTCAGTCTTTGTTGTGGAGTGCGGGATCTTTGGTTGTGGCAAGCAAACTCTTAGTTGCAGCATGTGGGATCTAGTTCCCTGACCAGGGGTTGAACCCCAGCCCCCTGCATTGGGAGCACAGAGTCTTAACCACTGGACTACCAGAAGTCCCCCTTATACCTCTTTATGGCTTTATAGCTCTTATCACTCTGTGACCTTTTTTTTTTTTAACTTATTTTTGGGTTTATTATCTGTCTCCCTCCACTAAAATATAAGCTTCCTGAGGGCAGGAATCTTCATTTTGTTCACTACTGTATCACCAGTGTCTAGTATCTGGTACAAAATGGGCTTTTGATAAATATAGGTTGTCAGTGAATGAATGAATGAACAAATGAATGAATGAATAAATGAAGAGCCCTGGGTTCTGAGAGCAAATTCCTTATCTTTCTGACCCTGTTTACCATCTAAAAGATGAAAGATGATCCCAAAAGTCCTGTTTGATTTCTTGTGAATGTTTCTTCTCCAAGGGCCTCTTTTACATAGAGAAGATTCCAAAAACAGTCTTGATGATCTTACTGCAAAAAGATCCTTAAAAGTTAAAGTTCCTTCTCCACCAGATAAAGTCCTACACCTATCTTAAGGCCCAGCTGTAAGGACTCTGTGTTGCATCAGCAGAACCTCGCAGGCAAAATGAAGTATGTTTTTTGGTCAAAACTGTTTCTTCTCCCAAATCTGTTCTCCAGATTTCTCATCTCAATAAACAATACCCCGCTATCAAGTTTCCCAAGCCAGAAATATTAGTAGTCATCCTTGACACATCCTCCCACTGGCCTCCGTCATCTGCTCCATCAGTAAGCCCTCTCAGTCCTATCTCCTGAAAATCTCTTAATCCACCTCCTTCTATACCCAGTGGCCTCCAGTCCAGGCCCCTACCATCTCTACCTAGGTCTGATGGGAGACTCCACCTTCTACTCCTGTCCATTCCTAACTCTTCTCTCTGTTACTTCATTTTATTCTGTGCTTCATTTCTCTTCATTCTCTTCTTGGCCATCTCTTTCACTCACTCTATTAGATTTAATTTCTTTATATCTTTCATTTCACTAATTCTCTTTAAGTATGTCTCATCTGGAGAAGGCAATGGCACCCCACTCCAGTACTCTTGCCTGGAAAATCCCATGGTCGGAGGAACCTGGTGGGCTGCAATCCATGGGGTCGCTAAGAGTCGGACACAACTGAGCAACTTCACTTTCACTTTTCACTTTCATGCATTGGAGAAGAAAGTGGCGACCCACTCCAGTGTTCTTGCCTGGAGAATCCCAGGGACGGGGGAGCCTGGTGGGCTGCCGCCTATGGGGTTGCACAGAGTTGGACATGACTGAAGTGACTTAGCAGCATGTCTCATCTGCTGCTTATCCTGTCCACTGAGTTTTTTTAATTTCAATTATTTTATTTTTCACCTTCATAAATTCTACTTGGTTCTTTTTCAAATCTGCTTGGTCATTTTTGGCAGTATTTTGTTCTCTGCTTATTGTTGCAAGTCCGTGTTTGATTTCTTTCCACATTTTAAACACAATCACAGTGTTTCATCACTCTAGGATCGTAGACTCTAATTCTGCTATTTCTTGCTTCTGGTATCTATTGTTCACAGCACCTCGTTTCCTTGTATGTTTCATTTTACCACAAGCTTCTATCTGACTGATCCCAAAGGGATTTTTAAATGAGAACCCACTTCTTCAGAGAGCATTTGCATTCACTTCAGCCAAGTTCCCTGTGGTGCTACCACCCTAAGACCACTTACGTTACTTTTTTGGTTTAGCATTTTCAGGACCACAGAGGTAGTGTATATTCAAACCTGAAATTTGTGTGAGAGCTGACTGGTATGTATAATTTTCTAGGGAGCCCCTTGGTCCCCACCAGAACTGTTGTCTCCCTTTGTGGTGTGTGGGTATTTTTTTCCCAGTCAGTATCCTTACATGCTGAAGACACCCTTGAGGGTGGCACATTCATGTAGTGGTGGGGTGGTAGGGAGGAGAAGCTCCAACTCCTCACACCATTGGGCAGCCGCGAGTCCTTATTTCCCATTCCTTGTCGTTGTTGTTTAGTTACTACATCATGTCTGACTCTTTTGCCCCCCTATGGACGGGAGCCCACCAGGCTCCTTTGTCCATGGGATTTCTCAGGCAAGAAAACTGGAGTGGGTTGCCATTTCCTTCTTCAGGGGATCTTCCTGACCCAGGATCAAACCTTCATTTCCTCATCTCCTGCACTGGCAAGTGGATTCTTTTACCACTGAGCTACCAGGGAAGTCCATTCTTTAAGTGTCATTAAAACTCAAGATTCTAGGTTTCTGTAGCTTGTAAATACCACCAGGTTGCTGTGGCTTCATCTTATTTATCGGCCTGATTTCAGCTCCCTTGGCTTGAGGGATTCTTGGCTTGAGGGATTTGTTACTGCAGCAGACTCTCAGGAATGTATGTTAAAGGATGAATGTTGTAACTCATCCAGCATCTAGGTAGTTTTATTAAGGGATAATGTAATAGCCAAAGGTAGCTTTTTAAAACCCAAACCTGACCATGTCATTTCCAGACTTGAAGGCCTTCACTGTCTTCACCCTTAGGATAAAGCCAAAAAGACCCCACTTCATGAGGTGGGGACAGTGTCTTCCTTTGCGCCCAAGGCTTAGCCTAATGAGTGGGGTTCAGTCCATTCATCTCTGCTGGTGAATCAGCGAAAAGGCAATGAGTACCCACTGCCCCAGGCACTTAACTGCTGTCCTCTCCTTGAGCGCTCACAAAGCTTTGTGAAGTGGAATTATTATCCCACTTCAGAAGAGGAGACTAAGGCACAGAGAGAGGTGGCTTGGCCAAGGTCACATGCCTGAGCATGGGTTCTAACCCAAGTTTCTGCCTAAGCCAGTGCCCACCAGCTCAGCCCCAGGGAGTCAAGTCCATTGTCCTGGCTTCTGTCCATCTCTAAACAATTTCAGAAACAAGAGCCTACCTTCCCTTTCTGTGCACACCCCACTCCCACTCCCACCACCATCTTTACCCGCATCAAGAGAGAGGTTCTGCGTCCTCAGTCTACCTGGAGAGAAAGATGCACAGACAGACAGACAACACAGAGGCACATATTCCCTTCTCTGGCAGCCTCAGCATCCCTTCCCCTTAACTGTGGTGAGGCAGGTCTGCAGTGACCTCTCCAGACCTGGGGCTAGGCCCTGGGGAAAAGAGACTGGACCCAGACCTGGGCCTGCCCTGAGGGCTACACAAGGCAGAGGCATTGACAACCAGAGTCATCAGGGCTGCGCTCATGGGCATCACAGGGGGCTGACGAGACCAAGAAGTGAGGGTGGGGCAATCAAGGAAGTTGTCTGGGTACAATGGCCCTGAAGTGAGGACTAGATGGACAAAGCAGTCCCAGAAGGGGAACAGAGTGTGAGCAAAGGGCTGGAGGCATGGCACCATAGTGAGGAGGGGGCGCCAACCATCACGGGGCAAGTGTGGAAGACAAGCTTGGCAAGGCCTATAAGTGAAGGAGTGAGGTGGGGGCATCCCAGCTGGCTGGGAAGCTGAGGTGGGCTGGAGACATCAGTCCCACTGGACTTAATAATAGCACTGACAAATACCCATCACTGCCGGGAGAATATCACTTCAAGTTATCTAAATTGATGCCTGCATTATTTCACTCAATCCTCCTACCAGCTCTAGGAGCCAGAAGTTCTTATCTGCATGTGACAGATAAGGAAGTGAAGACAGTGAAAAGAGGAACCTGGTTTCCTGCTCCCAGGAACCTGGGAGAAGACAGAAATACTTTCTGCAAAAGCAATCTGCCAAGCCTTTCCCTTCCCCTGGCTGTGACTGAGGTCCCCACTTCTCTGTAGGCTGTCTCCATGTCTTTAAGGCCTTCCTGCTCCAAGCTCCCAGCTGGGGCCCAGGCCAAAATATTCCTGGGCTCCCAAGTAGTGATGGTGGCCTCCTCTTCTGTGCTGCAGGTGGGGGTGGGTGGGTGGGGAAGTCGAGCTGGATAGAGTGTGGAGAATGGCTAGTGACAATGAACACCAGGATCTTTAGCATAGTGGGAGGGGGCTTGAAGTCAAAGTGAGAAGAGAGCTGAAGGGTGGGAAGGGGTGTCAATCCTGCAGCCATCCCACTCTCCCCTTCCTTCCCACCCCTCCACTTCAGTCTGCCTGGAAATCACTACCTTAGTGTGTGATGGGCAGAGCTGGGGCACCCTCGTACCTGCTGAAAACAGAAAACCCTCCTACCCAGCCCTCAGTCAGGGTGAGGTGGGTGGGGCAGTGGAGGCAGGGCAAGGCGGTCACTCAGAGCAGACAGGAGTCAGAGCTGGCCTCTACTTCCTGCTCCAGCATTCAGGGGGAACTCTGGCTGAGGGGAACCCATCTATGGGGGACCTGTCACTTTCACAATGACCTTTCTAAACTGCAAATATGACTGGGACTCTGCTTCCAGAGTCACCCTTAGCTGTGCATAAAGCCAGTACCACGTGGCAGGGAGTGATGTGGTGTGGCCTAGGTGGTGTGGAGTTTTGAAATCAGACAACCCTGGACTATAGATGCAGCTTAGCAATCACTTGTTGGAAAAACTTGGGAAAGTTCTTTAACCTCTATGAGCCTCAGTTTCCTCATCAATAAAATGGGAATGACAGTATCTACCTCCCAGTGTTGCTACTAAGAATGACTGAGACAGTGTAAAGGACATTAAAAAGCACTGATGAAATGTTAGCAATTTTTTTCCCTAAGATGTTTCCATCATTTCTTTTACAGAACAGCACCACTTTTATAATGAAACTAAGTAACTTTAAAAATCGAATGCACATGTCCTGCTGCTGCTGCTGCTAAGTCACTTCAGTCGTGTCGGACTCTGTGCAACCCCATAGATGGCAGCCCACCAGGCTCCACCATCCCTGGGATTCTCCAGGCAAGAACACTGGAGTGGGTTGCCATTTCCTTCTCCCATGAATGAAAGTGAAAAGTGAAAGTGAAGTCGCTCAGTCGTGTCTGACACTTTGCTGCTACTCAGCAATTCCACTCCTACCTGGGAACCTGGAAAAACACTCATATATGTGTAAGACAATCATTTGAGAATATTGTTTGAATAACAAGATCCTGGGAACCATCTCAGGTTCAGGTGGACCTTCCTTCCACCTCAGGAAGGCTGGATAAATAAATAAATAACAGTCTCTACATCAGGTGGCATACCACAGGAAGGCAAATGCAGACCAGGGTTTCAAGGATCAAGAGACCTTGATCTCAGAAACCTGAAGCTGAATGAGTAAAAGCAAGTTGCAGAATTATTTATGCTGTATGACTCCATTTACAGAAAAAATTTAAAGAACTACATAATTTTTAGGCTTAAACATACTCAGTAAAAGAATACAAACAGACAGAAAAATGATAAACCAAAATTCAGGATGGTGACTGTCTCTGTAGAGGGAAGGGTAGGGGTGGTCCACAGGGGCTTTGACCATCTTTGCCATGGTTTATTTCTTAAAAAGAATATGAAATAAATGGGGCACAATATTAACATCTGGAAAAGCTTGCTGGCAAGGGCAGAGAGTTCATTTTATTATTGGCTATATTGTTCCGAAGGTTGAAATTATTTCATAATTTTTGAAGTGATGGAGATTTAAATGTTGGTTTGTTCACCACTGCCCCTCACACATGGAGCTGGGCTTTTGCCCCTGCTCTGCTCAGACCCCACCAGAATGCACTGACTGGGACCAGATGGACCTTGAGGGCACGAAAATGGGCAGGTATGGTTTAGTAGGAGGATGACCTGCCAGTGCAGAAGGGCAAGCTCATTGCCCTGAAGGCCCAAGGAGGGGCCAGAGGAGCCTAGAGTTGTAGAGGGGACTGCAGGGATGTGAGGGTGCAAGGAAGAAGATGAATGAGGGCTCTAGTCTGGGGGTTCAGGATTCTTTGATAGGTGCCCTGCTCCACACCTGCCTTTTCTCCTAAAAATCATTTTTCTTGGCCCAGTGGGGGTGATGCTCAGGGCTGGGCAGACAGACTTAACTAGCTTCCAGATTTACAGAGACCAGCCCAGAGAAGGAAGGGAGCAGCCAGCTCAGCCTCCCTGTATTTTCCAAAGGAGGGACCAGAATTCTAGAGAGGATAAAGGACTTGGTCAAAGTCATACAAAACGTTGCCTGACTTACCAGGCAACCCTTCCCCAGGACAGGGAGTCCCCCAGCCACCCAACTTCCAAGCCTTCAGTCTGGAACACACAAGGACCCTGTGGAGGCCTCCAGCTGACAGGTGGCACCAGCCTTGTCACCTCCCTATTCATGTGTTAGCCCTGAGGCCCTACGCAAATACTGTCCTGTTGGCCAGGCTCCAGGCAGAATGGCACCCCTCCCAGCTCACCTGGGCCGGATCTCCACCCAGCAACTTCCTAGCAGCTCAGGCTCCCAGCCCCTACCAGTGGGGCCCACGAATGGCAAAGAGCTGCTCACTGCTGCGGGGCAGTGTAGGGTCCCACAGGTTCCTCAGCGGGGTGCGGTGGCAATGAACACCAGTGCCACGTTGAAAGTGACAACGCCCACCTTTACTACCCCTGTTCCTGTTGTGCCCAGGAGCCCCGGCCGCTTCCTAGCTTAGCCTTTTAACTCCTTCGATTATCCCTGAAGATGAAGTAGTGCCTGGCATCCGACACTGCTGGTTTCAAATCCCAGGCCCACTTCTCACCTCCTGGGAGGCCTAAGTCATCTAAGAGCTACTGGCTAAGGTCCCTCACCTGTAATGGAGGTGATGATGGTGGGCTCAGGTGTAAACGCCAGGCGGGAGGGAGAAAGCTCTGACGTGGCTGTGGCCACAGCTTCCGACAAAGTTGGGACCCCGAGGGGAGTGACCGGCCCAGGGTCCCCGGGGCCTCCACCTTCCCCGCTCAGTCCCCTTCCCGCTCCCCGGCTGCGGCGGTGGCGCCGGGAGGCAGGGGCTGGAAGCCGCAGTGCGGGCCGCGGGGGAGGCCGGGCCCGGCGCCGCCCCCCGCCCCCCGCCCCCAGTCCCGGCCCGGCCCGGCCAGCGCTCCCTCGGGCCGCCCCGCCGGGCACTTACCCCGCAGGTAGGGGGCCCGGGGCGCCGGCCGTGGTCATCGCCGAGTGGGGCGGGCACCGTGCCCCCGCGGACGCCAGCCGCGGCCCAGGTGCTGCCGCCGGAACCCCGAGCGGGCGCTGTGCGGCCGAGCCGCGGACGCGGCGCCCGGGGAGGGGCGCGCCGGGGGCGGGGAAGGCGGCGGGGCCGGGCCGGGCCTCGGTCTGCCCACCCGCGCAGTGGGGCCAGGCCGCCGCCCGCCCGCGGCCGACCGCAGACGCGGGGTCTGCAGCGGGCGCGGGTGGGAGGGCTGCCTGGGGCCGGCGAAAGGCGCCCCCTACACCCTCCATCCCCGCCCTGACAGAGAGAGCCGGGGCGCCCAAGGTCTGCCCTGCCCATGCCCGAGAACCCTTTGCGCTCAATCCCCCTGGAGGGCGGGCTCACGCCTTCCTCACGGAGCCCCAGCAATCTGGGCCCAGAAAGTTCTCCTAGACCTGAGGTCCACCTCCCTGCCACTCTCCCATCCCCACAGCGCCCGCCTCTCAGCGCCCCTGACCTGAGCCCTTCATCATCCTACTGCATTGGTTGGGGGCAGTCATGCAGAGAAAGACCTGGATTTTAATCCCACCCATTTGCCCACAGCTTGGCTGTGCTTCTCTGTGCAGGAGACCAGAAGGCAGAAAATCATGCCATTTAGCACTCGCTGCCAGCCAGCAGTTCGCACTTGCCTCCCCAAAGAATCTTCATAACTGCCGTTTTACAGATGGAGAAACTGAGGCACAGAGTTCATGTGACTTGCTCAAGGGCACTCACCTAAAAAATGGCAAGTTGTGATTGGAACTCAACCCTCCTGACTCCACACACTCTTGCCTTCTTGGCCCCCTCTCCCCTGAATCCCCAGGGCCTATGTGGGGTCACCCATAACACTTCAGATGCCTACTGTGTGCCCAGCCCTCAGGTATATGTCTAGGACCAGAGTTAAGTTAAAGCCGACCAGGCCTCCTGGCAGAAGAGCCACTGGCCCATGAAGAGTTAACCAGCGGCCACCTCCAGGCTCCAGATGCTCTTGATCATGACTCATCAGAGCACGTGGCTGCCATTAGAGCTGTCCCTTCACAAAGGCAGGGGACAGAGGGAGGAGGGGCTCCAGCACCCCTGGATCAGCCCTGAGCTCCAGGATGTCAGAAAGGGAAATAGGAGGAGCCTGTAGAAGCAGCCATGTTAGAAAGAGGGCTTGGACTAGGTCCTGGAGGAGCCAGGCAGATTGGGCCCGGTGGCAGAGGGGAGAGGCTTTGGGGACAACTGTTTAAATCTAAGCAGGTTGCCTGGAAAGGTAGTGAGTTCTTATTCTGTCCATATGTGAGCAGAGGCCAGATGCTCAAAGCAAGGGCCATCACACCTCTGGGATTCTGACATAGGCATGGAAAAGCTATTTAACTACAAGGAGCAGACTATGATAACATCCACCATCATCTTTAGAAGTCTGGGTAAATAAGAATGCTACAGAAGTTGGAGGAGTCTGAGGCTTACTGGAGAAGGTGGACACAGAGTTGAGTTTTGAAGTTTATATTGTTTATACACAAGGAAGTTGTAGAAAGGATGTACCAGACGGGGACATGGGTCAAAGAGCATGGAAGTGGCAAAGGCACATTGATGACAGCTGGAGTTTGTGAAGCTGGTGAGAAGCCCAGCAATGTGTTAAAGAGGAGCCTGGGTGAGGAGGCTGGTGGAGGAGACTCAGATGGTGGTGGGGCGGGGAGTGTCTTGTCACATGCCATGCACCTTCAGGTCTCTAGGCATTGGTACACAGAGTTCCCTCTGCCTGGAACACACCTTCTTCCTTGTTATGGATTATTCATTTGTTTAACCAAGGGACAATCCAAAAGCATATAATTGATAGGCTTTTTTTAAAAAAAAGAATACAAATTTATCAATATAAAATTTAGAGGGTCCTCCCAGAGCTTTGGAAGGGGCCAAGTAAGTGAGGAGTTCTGAAGCTTTATGCTACCTTAGCTTCAAAGTAAATCTTTAGTTGTACTTGACCAACATTTATTAAAAACCTGCCATGTGTGAAAGAAAGCTCCTACTCACCCTGAAGGTTTCAGTTCAGATGCATCCTCTTCCAGGAAGCCCTTCCTCCCTAATGGGGGCAGTAGCTTCCTGGGCACACACTGCTCTAACCCATTCTGACCTCCCTATGACCTGGGGCGAACACCATCTGTGTGGTGGGGGTGGGGTGGGGTTTGTATGTGACTGTCTCTGCCATCAGACTGGGAGCCTCTGGGTCTGGTCAGACATCTCTGTGTCAGTGCCCAACTAACCACCAAAAACTTGAAAACTGGGCCTAGCACTTTACCATTTTCCTCTCAGGTAATGATTACAATAATGACTGACATTCATCACAGGCTTATTATGTGCTGTATATGTTAAGTATATAACGTGGATTATCTCATTTTAATGTACACATTTAACCACCTCTCTGAGCTTCAGTTTCTTCCTCAGTAAAATGGAAATTCTGCCTGCTTCAAAGGGTCATTTGAAGATTAAGAATTCCTATGTGTAAAATGCCCAGGATGGTGCCTGGCATGTGCTATTTAAGTGCTCTGATGCTGGTGGTGGGGGGGCCAAGGTAGATGCTATTATTCTCCACCTTGTACAGATGAAAACTGGGGCTCAGCTCTGCCTTCAGAGCTGGAACTCTGTCTACACCACAATAGTAGCAGTGATGCTGGAGCCACTCACCTGGTGGATCAGAGCATCAGAGTGGCCTATCCTTCAGGAGGGCTCCACCCAGGCAGTTCCCAGCCCCCAGGAACTCTGGCTCAGCCCCAGACCCGGCGAGTCCGTGAGTTACCATTATTTCCACCTCCCAACTCAGGTGACCTTGCTCAGGTCATCTACTAATTTCCAGGGGACCAGGAGAGCGTCTTGAGTCCTGGGTTCCTTCCTCCCCTGCCAGGGGACCTTTTTTTCTGGTGCTTTGTGCCTAGGAAATGGTGGGCCTGCTTTCCTCTTTCATTTTCTCCCCAACCAGCAAGAGCAAGCAACTGGGCTCACTGCACTTCTCAGTGGCCCTGAGAAGCCTCATATAGACTAATTCCACTGATACCATCTCTCAGCTTAAGAAGACCTTCAGGGAATTCCCTGGTGGTCATATTGTCACCCTGCTTATTTAATTTATATGCAAAGTACATCATGAGAAACGCTGGGCTGCAGGAAGCACAAGCTGGAATCAAGATTGCCGGGAGAAATATCAATACCCTCAGATATACAGATAACACCACCCTTATGGCAGAAAGTGAAGAAGAACAAAAGAGCCTCTTGAAGAAAGTGAAAAAGGAGAGTGAAAAAGTTGGCTTAAAGCTCAACATTCAGAAAACTAAGATCATGGCATCCGGTCCCATCACTTCATGGAAAATAGATGGGGAAACAGTGGAAACAGTGCCTGACTTTATTTTTCTGGGCTCCAAAATCACTGTGGATGGTGACTGCAGCAATGAAATTAAAAGACACTTGCTCCTTGGAAGAAAAGCTATGACCAACCTAGACAGCATATTCAAAAGCAGAGACATTACTTTGCCAACAAAGGTCCGTCTAGTCAAGGCTATGGTTTTTCCAGTAGTCATGTATGGATGTGAGAGTTGGACTATAAAGAAAGCTGAGCGCAGAAGAATTGATGCTTTTGAACCGTGGTGTTGGAGAAGACTCTTGAGAGTCCCTTGGACTGCAAGGAGATCTAACCAGTCCATCCTAAAGGAGATCAGTCCTGGGTGTTCATCGAAGGGACTGATGTTGAAGCTGAAGCTCCAATTCTTTGGCCACCTGATGCAGAGAGCTGACTTATTGGAAAAGACCCTGATGCTGGGAGGGATTGGGTACAGGAGGAGAAGGGGACAACAGAGGATGAGATAGCTGGATGGCATCACTGACTCAATGAACATGAGTTTGAGTGAGCTCCAGGAGTTGGTGATGGACAGGGAGGCCTGGCGTGCTACAGTTCATGGGGTCGCAAAGAGTCAGACACGAACTGAATTGAACTGAACTAGTGGTTAGGACTCAGCATTTTCACTGCTGGGGTTTGAGTTCAGTCCCCAGTCAGGGAACTTGTTTTTCAGTTGCTAAGTTGTGTCCGACTCTGTGACCCCATGGAGAGCAGCATTCTAGTCTCCTCTGTCCTCCACTATCTCCCGGAGTTTGCTCAAATTCATGTCCATCAAGTAGGTGATGCTATCTGACTAATATCCTGCAAGCTGCATGGTGTGACCAAAAAAAAAAAAGCCTTCAATAACTAACCTCCTCAGAATGCTCTAGAAAGTTCCACAGTAGCTTTATCTCCCATCCTACAGATGAGAAAACTGAGGATTGAACCAAGCGTGACTTGGACTCAGGTCTAAGCATGCCTTAAACCAAATTTCAACTGTATCCTATACAGAAAGTGTGTGGAAATGGGTGGGGGAGATGTCACACAAATAGGGGTCTGAGCACGTGAAAAGTGATGCCACTGTAGAAGGAGCTTAAGCTGTGAAGTCAGCTCTGCCTCTGCCCCTCTGAATCTCAGTCTTCCCATCTGTAAACCTGTGGTCACAGTGGCCACCTCTCAGCCATGCTCATAAGCTTGCCAAGCATTACTCAGGGACCCCGGTCCCCTCCCCTCTTCATAGCTGCGTTTTCGGTGCCTTTCTCCAGGCCCCTCCCTTACATGGAGCATCCCACCTCCACTGTCTCTAAAACCCAGAACTACCCCTCAGACCCTAGAGCCCTCCCAACCCAGCTGAGCTGGTGACTGTGAAGCTGGTTTTCCTTAGAGTGAGTGAGTGAGCTCCACCCAGCAGGTTACAGGCTTGAGCTCGTTAATAATTCACAGGTAAACAGGCTCATCCACAAAGGGCCCTGGAAGAGGGCCAAACCAGTCACAGTTCTTCAGTATTCCCCTGAGAGAGGCCCTTAGGGAGGACTAGGCCTGCTCCTTGGGCTGCCCCCCTCCCTCCCCATGGACTCTGGTCCTCACTAGCTGTGTAATCTTGGACAAGTTACTGCCTCACTCTGGCCCTTAGTTTCTCTCTCCCCACCAAATATAAAAGGAAGAGAAGGTTGGACCAGGAGGTCAAGGGCCCTCCCTGCTCTGATGTTCTTGGTTTCTGGGATTTGAGCTCTTTTTCAAAAGTCTGGTCCCCCAGAGCTGCCAAAGGTGGCTCTAAGAAAGGAACGCCCCGTCAGGCACAAAGACCAAGAACAATTTTGAATGAAAAGAAGATGCAGAATGCTAATGAGGGGTTTCTGGCATTGAGTGGCATCCTGTCAGAGGTCAGAGCTGCAGAATCAGGAAGATCCAGCTGGACTCCCAGCCCCACCATGTCCTAGCTGTGCGGCCCCCAAGCAAGTCATTCTACTGGTTTTAGTCAGGGCAGGGAGGGAGTGTTTTTGAGAGCAGGTTTGCAAGCTGGGGCTTATACCCCACCTCTGACACCCTGGAACAGTGATCTTGTCTTTGAAATGGGGATGTTGTAAGGATTAAATGAGATAATAGACATAAAGCTCTTAGAATGGGCCTGGTCATTATTCTTTGAGCTTTAGTTTCTTCACTCATAAAGCAGGGATAACAAGACTGACATGAGCAATAAAATAAGCAAATGGACCTGAAAGAGTTTTGGAACCCTGCAAGGCTAGCCAGAGAACAGGGACTTCCCCTATGACATGCACCCAGACCTGGCCAGGACCACAAGGGCAACACCCACTGGACATCTAATACCTCCCTCAGGGCAAATGTGCCACCTCACTCACTGCTGGTCGGAGTAGAAAGTGGCACTATCTTTCTGAAGGGTAACTGGAATTATGGGCTGAGAGCCTTAGAAAGATGACCAGTAACACCTGGGCAGCAATCATATCTTAAGAAATAATCATAGACACAAAGATTTATGGTATGTGGATGTTCATCACAGTATTTCTTATAATAAAGATATAGCTGGAACTCATTTAAATGCCCATAGATAAGGAATTAGTTCAATGAATTATACTGAACTATTCTGCAGGTGCTAAATTTATAGAGAATTTATTTGCCTGGATGACTGCATTGTCCCCTGTTTTCTCTGCTCTCACCCATGTCCCTTTATTGTCTACCCTGCACACAGCTCCAGCCCTACTTGATCAGACCATGTCACTCTTCTGTTCACACCTCTGCACTGGCTCCCCATGGTGCTCAGTGCAAAAGTTAAAGTCTTCCCTAGCCCTCCTGCCCCGCTGTCTCTCTCTCTGGTGTCATCCTCCTTTACTCTCTGATTCAGCCACACTGGCCTCCTTGTTCTTCTCCAAATATGTCAGGCATGCTACCACCTTGGGCCATGGTATCCTCACCAGGGGTTTAGAATCGGAGGGGCCACACGGTGCCTCCCACATCAGAGCCCTCTCCCACCCTGTGCAGCTGCCCTTGGCCAAAGCAGGTAAATCAGAATCCTGGGGTCAGGAGCTTCAAGAACATAAAACTTGGCATTTTAAATCATGAGTCTGACGATCACAGATGCCTCAACTCACAGAATCTGAGAATCCCATAGTTGAAAATTCAGCACTGGCCTTGAGCCCAGATCCAGAGCCAAGGAAGGGACCCCTTAACAGCCCAAGGATTCCAGTCATCAAATTTGACACTCCCTATCTGGAGGCATCTTAGAGCTCCTTGAACTCAGGCTCAAACTGAGAGTAGGAAACCTGTCCACGGCAGCCCCAGCAGGCCCCTGGCCTCTTCAGCAAGGTCCCTCCATCCCTGGGGCAGCCATCTGTCCCACAGCAGCTCTGCCACTGAATTACTCTCTTAAAAGCATTCTGCCTGCTTGCACTTCCTCTCCTACAGGAGCAGCCATGGTGGGGGGCATGTACTGGTATGACTAGTAAGGGACTTTGTTTGTAGGCCAAGGAGGTGGCCGTCACTATATTAAGAAGCACAGGCATCATTTCCCTCTTCTAACAGTTCCCGGCTTCCCAGTTCTGGTGCCTACAATCACACCATTGGCTCCCAAACCTTCCTTTTTTTTTTTTTTTTTTTTTTAAAGATTCATTTATTTATTTATTTTAGACTGTGCCGGGTCTTTGTTGCTGCACACAGGCTTTCTCTAGCTGTGGTGAGCGGGGGCTCCTCTTCATTGTGGTGGCTTCTCATTGCTGCGGCTTCTCTTGTTGTGGAGCACGGGCTCTAGACACACAGGCTTTAGTAGTTGTGGCATGTGGGCTCAGTATTTGAGGCTCATGGGCTTAGTTGCTCTGTGGCATGTGGGATCTTCCTGGACCAGGGGCTGAACTTGGTCCCCTACATTGGAAGGCCGATTCTTAACCACTAGACCACCAGGGAAGCCACTAAACCTTTCTGAATCCCCTCTGTTCAACGCAAATACCATAGACCGAGGATTCCCTTGTAGCAGTGAACTCACATTTACTGATCACCAAATCTGCCCCAGTGGCTGTCTGTCAGGTCCTTTACCAATGTGGCTTCACCAGGTCTTGCCACCGCTCAGTGAGCAGCTATTGTTTCACAGATGAGTAAACTGAGGCTCACGTGGGTCAGGCAGCTGAATCAGGGTCATAGAGCCAGTATGTACATGATAAAGCGGGGGCTGAGCACCTTCCCAAGCCCTTTACCCTTTGGCCAGGCTGTGGGAGACAAGGCAGCGTGGTGGGTGAGGGCCGAGGGTGAAGAAGTCACAGGCCTCAAGCTGAGAGAATGGAGACCCGGTTTGTTGCCTCAGGTGAGAGACTCTGTAAGGGCATCTGGGAGTCAGAATTTTCTGGGTATTTGTGACCACCAAGTTCCAGCTGAGGTAGAAAGCCAGGCGTGTTCAGGTCCTCACCTACACTTCTCACTTAGGGGGCTACAAGACATAGCACAACTGGGTTCTTACAGGAGGGCAGGCGGGCAAGAAATCCACATGGACCCAGCTGCTCCTCATCCCCTCAGCCAAGCAATCTCACCCTCGTCATAAATCATGCCCCCATGTTCTCATCAAAACCGAAGCATACTGTGCTGGGCTTCAAGGACATGGGGGTAGATGAACCCTGTCCCTTCTTCATATGTACAGGGGAGACAGAAGGGGGTGACCATGACCCAGTGTTAAAATGCTCTGTCTTCTCAGCAATATCCTTTCTCCACGGGTAGCAGGGTCAGCTTTAAATATGTAAATCCCCTCCCTAATGCCCTCTGCTCCTGCTGCTGCTGCTGCTGCTGCTGCTGCTGCTGCTGCTAAGTCACTTCTGTTGTGTCTCCCAATACACAATAAAATCCAAACTCTGCCTTCTTCTGGGTAGCCTGCCTCCTGAATCCTCAATGACACACATACCTCTCTGTTCTTCAGACACATCTCAGGCTTTGACAGGAAATGTCCTCACTGCTGGAAATGCTTTGGGCATAATGGATTTTACTGTCCATCACATTGCTTTATTTTAAGCCACATACACGTGTGTGTGTGTGCATGTGTTTGTGCTCAGTCATGTCTGACTCTGTTACCCCATGGACTGTAGCCCTCCAGGATTATGTCCACAGGATTATCCCAGCAAGAATACTGGAGTGGTTTGCCATTTCCTCATGGCTGAATCACTTTGTTATACACCAGAATCTAAATACAACATTGTAAATCAACTATACTTCAATTAAAACAAACACACAAACAAAAATACCCAGAAAAATCAAACCTATGATATTAGAAGTCAGGATAGTAGTTACCTTTGTGGGCTTGCCCCTGGGAGGGGCACAAGGGAGACACTGGGGGTGGTAATGGTCTGTGTCCTAATCTGGGTGCTGGTTACATGGGTACTGGTTACCTTGTGAAGAGTCATTGAGCTCTGTACACTTAAAGTGTGTGCATTTTTCTGTATGTATGCTACCCTTGAATTAAAAGTTTAATAGTAAAAAAAATTTAAAGAAAAGAGGTCATCTAAAGTTGAATCTTATGGGGTGACTGTCAGGAGTGGTAGATGGCATTCCAGGCAGAGGTAGCCCTGAGCAGCTTAGCACAGTTGTGAGAGTCCTACAAAGCCAGCCGTTGTTGCTGGACCAGAATGAGGGTCACGGAGTGATAGGAAGTGGGCCTGGGCAGGTCACAGCCCCTCCCCTGGAGAGTCTTGACCTTTCACCACTAAGTGATAGAAAGCCACAGAAGAGTTTTAAAACAGGAGAAAAGGGAACCCTCTTACACTGTTGGTGGGAATGCAAACTAGTACAGCCACTATGGAGAACAGTGTGGAAATTCCTTAAAAAACTGGAAATAGAACTGCCTTATGATCCAGCAATCCCACTGCTAGGCATACACACTGAGGAAACCAGAAGGGAAAGAGACACGTGTACCCCAATGTTCATTGCAGCACTGTTTATAATAGCCAGGACATGGAAGCAACCTAGATGTCCATCAGCAGATGAATGGATAAGAAAGCAGTGGTACATATACACAATGGAGTATTACTCAGCCATTAAAAAGAATACATTTGAATCAGTTCTAATGAGGTGGATGAAACTGGAGCCTATTATACAGAGTGAAGTAAGCCAGAAGGAAAAACATCAATATAGTATACTAACGCATATATATGGAATTTAGAAAGATGGTAACAATAACCCGGTGTACGAGACAGCAAAAGAGACACTGATGTATAGAACAGTCTTATGGACTCTGTGGGAGAGGGAGAGGGTGGGAAGATTTGGGAGAATGACATTGAAGCCTGTAAAATATCATGTAAGAAACGAGTTGCCAGTCCAGGTTCGATGCAGGATACTGGATGCCTGGGGCTAGTGCACTGGGATGACCCAGAGGGATGGTATGGGGAGGGAGGAGTGAGGAGGGTTCAGGATGGGGAACACATGTATACCTGTGGTGGATTCATTTTGATATTTGGCAAAACTAATACAATTATGTAAAGTTTAAAAATAAAATAAAAAAAAAAAAGAAGGCAGAGTTTTAAAACAGAAAAATGACATGGTCTGGTTTTTGATTTAGAAAAGACCAGTCTGAAGGATGGTCAGGAAATGTAAAAGTTAGGGGCTGTTGCAATAGTCCAAGAGGAATGTACAGCTTCGAGAGTCATCAAGAAGCTAAAATCAGCAGAGCTTGGAGACCAGGGTGGAGGTGAGGGAGGGAGGTGACAGAGATGACTCCCAGATTCCAGGCTTGGGCAACTCAGTGGATGACTATGCCCTTCACTGAGATGGGAACACAGGAGGAACAGGTTTGAGGGTGGGATGTGAAGTTTGATTTGGGGCTTTCTGAGTTTGATGTGCCAACAGGACAGTCAGATTGCCCTTCTCCAGGGCGTAGCAGGGTGAGCTTTAAATATACAAAAGAAAGGAATTTGGGGTCAAAGCTCAGAAGAGAGGCCAGGGCTGTCCCCTCTTCCCCTTCTCATGAGAACACATCTGGAGATACCAACTCACCCAGGAGTTGGGGGTGACACACAGGGTGATGACATACCCCTGAAGGGCTGACTGGGAGGAGCTGTGGTGCACATGGATGCCCACTTGGACCTAGGATTTCCCTCCAAACTGCTGCCCCAGATGTGGAGGGTGAGGGATGTGAGCAGCCCTGCTGGAGGAGAGGCGCAGCTGCCCACACCTGACTCCCAGTACGGCCCAGGTCCAGCTCACCTGAGTTGCCCTCACCGGTGAAGCACCGGAAGCGGGGCTTGGGGTGATGGGTGGCATCTCTTCCCTCCCAAGCCCAGCCCTGCTAGGGGCCATAACACCGAGCACGCGGCACGTGGGGCGGGTGGTGGTGAGAGGCAGTGGGCTGCCCCTCCCGGGGCCCTCCGGCCGTTACCCCGCGCCCAGCAACCCGCACGCTGCCGTCGCCTGCTGTGTCCCGTCAGCTGTCCCTCTGTCGGCTGCCGTCCCGCAGTCCCACTCGCGCCTCCCGCCGAGTCCCCACCCCCGCCTGGTACCTGTAGTCGCTTTTCCCGGGGGCCGCCCCCTTCCAGGCGGTCAGAAAGGCCATGGACGCGGGCCCGACTCGGAGGGGGCGCGGGCGGCCCCTCGCGGCGGCGGCTGCAGTAGCTGCGGCTCGGGTGGCTGCACCTGGACGGAGTGGGCGGGGCGGGCCCCGTGGCTCCTCCCCGCCCGGCCGGGCGCCTCCCTGCCTGACCGGGGCGTTGGTGTCCAAGAGCCGACCTGCGGTCCCAGGGCGAGAGCACTCCCGTCCACGGCCGTCGAGACAATGAGAAACTGAGCCTCCTCCCCCCACCCTAGGGATTTGTCCAAGGTCACACAGAGAGCCAGTGGCAGCGCTAGGACCTACCCCGGGCGCCTCCACTCCCAGTATTGAGCCCGTACTCCGTATCGAGGGGTGATGGCGTCACCAATGCCTTTCCCACCTGCCTAAGTGCAGAACCGGCCTTGCCAGGGCTGTACCTGAATGGGGTCAGGGGCTTGGCGCTGTCCTCAAAGTGCAGGGCACAGAGCAGGAGGGGCGGGCAAGGAGCGGACAGGAGGACAGGAGTGTGGGAGTGCAGGCTGCTAGCGGAGCAAGGCCCTGGGACATGGCCCTGCTCACAGACTTCTGGCTCCCTGCCCCTGTTGGAGGTGGGAGACAGAGGCGACTGAATCTGTCTCCAGCACATACTTTCTTTGGAACCCCATATTTTGTCTTAGGTAATGTACCTTTTCACTTTTTATTTAAAAACAGTAATAAATAGAAGAATCAGCTCTGGAGCAAGTGAGCCCCTGGCAGTGCAGCCCAGCAGGTTGCATGGGGGTGGGGAGGGTGGGAGCTCGACTAAGGGTGAGGAGCAACGGAGCAGCTTGAGGTAATGGAGAAGGATCACTCCAAGGTGGAGTGTGTAGGATGGATTCAGGGGTCCCTGGAGACTTCTCTCTGTGAGGGAGTAGGGGGAGGTGAACAAAGGTCAGGCGGGCAAGATGGCAATGGGACCAGTTCTGTCTCCCTTTGGGCTGGGTCTGTATCCTAGGTCTTGAGCAACACAATTGATACATCAAATGGTGACTAATTGTAATGTGCCAAACCCTAAGCCAGGTGTTTTATACAAATTTTCATTTAATTTCATCTTATTAAATACTCACCCCCCATTTCAGTTGATGAAACTGAGGTTCAGAATGGTTCGCTGACTTCCCTGAGACCAAGCCTTACAAGATCTGTCTGCTCCATCTGGTGCTCCCCCAATCCTGCCTGTGGCCTACAGGTGGGCAGGGCACGGAGTGGGAGTCCTGGTCAAAGCAGAGGGCAGAAGCCTCAAGGCTCACCTGGGCAGTTTCTCTCACTTTTCCTTAATAAGCAGCAGAGAAAATACAACCTTTTCCCCTTTCTCTGAGCACTCATGTCATGGTCTTGGCAGATCAACAAGGGCCCGAGAATGCTGCCTATCTGACCACAAAGCCAGAGCTTCCAGATCTGGAAATTCCAGTTACAGTGTACTCAGGAACCCAAACCCCTCGGCTCACAGAGCTTTTTGCCCAGTCTGGCAGCACTGGGCACTGCAGATAGCCAACTTCCTCCTGGGCTTGCAGGCATAAAGACTACAGGAGCTCAGATGGTCTGGTCTCCTACAGGCACCAAGCCCAGTATAATCCTGAGTGGGATTTAAGGCCCACCCAGCCACCAAGCCCACAACCACCACTACTTCCTATAGGAAGCCTTCCTGTATCTCCCAATGGAGGACTAGCTCCCTCTTCAGAGATTTTCTCTCAGAGCATTTAGCACTATATATTTTTTTAATCCTTATATTGATTATCGATGACCATATTAGTTCCACTCTTTCAGATTTCTATCTGAAGGTACAGAGAATGTCTCGCATTTGTGTCTTCCACGGAGCCTAACACCATTGTTACACATAGTAGATGCTCATTACTGAGAGAATGAGGGACCTAATATTTATCAAGTTTCTACTTAGTGGCAGACACTATGCTGAAGGCATTTACATACACTACCTCTATTCTAGGCAACTCTGCTTTGAGAATATTTGAGTCAGTTTAGAAATGTTCCTGAGATCAAATTAGGAACTGGGGGGAATTCTCTGGAGGTTCAGTGGTTAGGACTCGGAACTTTCACTGATGGGGGAGGGTTCAATTCCTGGTCAAGAAACTAAAGATTCCCACAAGCTGAGTAGGGTGGCCAAAGAAGGGGCGGTGGGGGGAGAACTGGGATTCAATCCAAGGGTTCTCAAACTTCATGGCTTGTTTCCTGTTCTTCTTTGACACTGGACAGCTTCATCATCATATTATTTTCATCACCATCATTTACTTATAACTTTGTTGGGCATTATTCTAAAACCTTCTTATGTACCAACTCATTTCATCCTCAAAATAATCCTAACAGGTATGTCCTTTTACAACCTCAATTTCTATAGTTGAGAAAATGAAGCAGAGGATTAAGCAATCCACTGAAATAACAAAGGCTGGTTAAGTGGTGGAGCTAGGACTCAACCCAAGCAGCCAGACTACAGTCTGTATCTTAATCCCAGTCCCAGTCGGCCTGCCACCCAAGATTTTAGAATGCACATAGTATTTATGAACCACTTTCCCAAAGTTTATCTTATTTTGAATCTCACGTCCCCACCCCCTATCCCTCAAGGTATAGCAGGTTTTATTAATATTCTTTCCCGTGCTCTGGAGCCAGACTGCCTGGGTTAGAATCTTGGCCTAATCACTTGATAGCTGCTTTTGACTCCAGGCAAATTACTTAACCTCTCTGTGCTTCAGTTTTCTCATCAGTAAAATGAGGATACCACCACCACCTACCACAAGTGTTGTTGTGAGGACTAAATGAGTTGATGCAAACAAGAGAATAATGCTGGACAATGTGTGATAGTTTTATCCAGAACCAGTGGGGAACATTCAGTATCAATAAACTTTCAAGATAACTTTATTCCCTTAATCATATACAGACATTTTCCTAAAATTTTTTTTTCTGTCTTCTTAAAACACAGAAATGACGGCTCTTACTTGGTGAGTATCTGCCATGTAGCAGGAATGAAGACTTTATATTCATCATCTTTAATCTTCACAACAACCCTGTGAAGTAACTGTAATCCCCACTGAAGACCAGAGAAGTTAAAGAGATTTACCCAAAGTCACACAGCTAGCAAACAGTAAGGCCAGGAATCTTTTCAGGAAGCTGAGCTGGTCGGGGTCTTCTTTGAGAACATCAGTTCTTGCTTAGGGCCCAGGGTTGCTGTGTTTGGTATCTGTTGACACTCAGGCTCAAAGGGCCTTAGAAGGCCACAGATGCAAAAGGCAGCCTGGTGTGCTGGAACAACAGGTCTCAAAGTCAATGCACCTGGGCTGGGGTCTTGGCCAAGTCATTTCCATCTCTCTATACAACATGTTTTCTATCTGTGATAGTGTTGTGAGCATTAAGTAGGGTAATGCATACTAAACACCTTAGAGACAGGCTCAGAGATGGTCCTTAGTGTCAGCTACTTTTCCTTGTCTCTTTTCCTTTTTACGAAATAACTCAGTCCTCTCAAGTTTTGACTCCAGAGGAAATAGAAAGGAGAGGCTGAAATTAATCTCTCAGGTCTTGGACAGCTGAACACATTCTGTACACTTATTGCAGAGGAGAAGAAAAATAAATCAGGTCTTTCAGCAAAGATACACCTTCCCTCCATAAGATAATCCTTTACATTATTAACCTGTATATACATTAGGACTCATATTTCTTACTTGAAAAGAGCACTTAAAAAAATGACTTTCATTTTATCTTGTGACCTGGTATATATTAACAAATTCTATTTCACAATTTTTAAAATGCTAATTATTAACATACTAAAAAATCTACGAGTGTAATATAAGGTTTGCTTCAACATAATCTGAAAGGGAACTGGGTAGGAACATACAAAAAAGATTGGACATGAACTGATATTCATTGAAGCTGAGTATTGGTACATGCGTGTTCGTTCTAATTTACAGGCATACCTCATTTTACTGTTCTCTGCTGTATTGTACTTTGCAGATATTATGCTTTTTACAAATTAAAGGTCTGTAGCAACTGACTCGATGGACACGAGTCTGGGTGAACTCCGGGAGTTGGTGATGGACAGGGAGGCCTGGTGTGCTGCGATTCATGGGGTCGCAAAGAGTCGGACACGACTGAGCGACTGAACTGAACTGAACTGAACTGAGCAACCCTGCATAGAGCAAGTCTATGGGCTCAATTTCTCTACGGCATTTGCTCACTTTGTGTCTCTGTGTCACAGTCTGGCAATTCTTGCAATATTTCAAACTTTTTCATTATTATTATTATACTTGTGATGGTGGTCTGTGATCTTTGATGGAACCATTGTAATTGTTTTGGCATTTCTTAGCAATAAAGTATTTTAAAATTAGGGTAGGTACATTGTTTTCCTAGATACAATGCTACTGCACACTTCAAATAAACTACAATGTAGTATAAACACAACTTTTATATACACGTGATTCACTTTATTGTGACATTCACTTTAGGTGGTCTGGAACCAAGTGCCTGTACTACTCTGTTTCCATTTTCTCCATGCTGCTGGCTGCACTAAACTGATTTCACAACCCAACTAAGAAGTTACGACCTACCTGTTGAAAAACATCAAGTTAGAGAGTAAAATTATGCACAATCTATAAAAGGATTCTATATACTACAATCATATTAGAGTGGCTGTGTTTCCTTCAAGTGGCATTTTCTCAAGATTTGTTTAAAGGGAGTAAAGAAAACACATATTATGTGGTCAACCCACTACTGATTCAATACCAGTCAGAAATTAAAAGTTATTAAGGAAAAGCCTTCAAGGGGTTAGGCTATGAACCTTAATGTGACGGGGATCAGTGGATGTTTTACTACAAGGGTGATAAGGCAGATTTAGATTCTATAAGAATCTGACTGCCACACGGAGGATGGTCTGGAAGCAGAGAGAAAAACAGAGATTGGTGGCAAGGAGATTTGGAAGCTTAAGCAAAAACCTGAAGAGATGATGGAGACCTGAGCTGGGGAAGTGCCGCAGGAGACGGAGGGGTCAGATTTGAGAGATACTTAGAAGGCAGAGTTGTGAGGATGGTTTGGAGGCGGATGAGTCAAGGAGAAAGCCTGGCACATATACACTCAATAAATGATAATGATCAAAGAGAGGGTGAGGTCAGAGCCCAGGGAGTGAGATGTTTCAGTAAGAACTCAGAAACGGGAAACTCAGCCTTAGGAGGAGCTAAATATATAGCCCACATATGTGATGAAAGCAGGAAATGCCAAGTCACCCCAAAGAGACTTTATAGCTACCCAACCAGCCAAACCAGGCTGTAGCCTGATTAAACACATTAGTCTTAAGAACATGTTCATCCAACGAGGCTGCAGAGTGAGGAGCCTCATAGGCAGGAGGCATTCAAGCATGGGTAGAGAAGAGTCTTTTTCAACTAAGTGTGGGCGTCACAAGCCCTAGGGCAACATTTACTGGAAACTGACATTTTGGTCTTTACAGCAGTCCCTGAGAACTTGCTTAACATGAGCTCTGTCTCTTTTACTGATGAAAATCAGGTTTCTAAACTTGAAGGTCAGACTTTGGATAAGGTTGAATTCACTAAGTAATGAACGTCCCTTAAATGAGGCTTGCCAGGAGACTGTCTGCCAGTCTTTTACAATCAGCAGAGCCCTGCCATCAAACGATGTGGGCTTGTTAAAAATGCGTTGTTTGCTGTTGTTAAATTTTGACAGTTGCCATCTATGCTTTTACTAATGCTAGGAGCAGAATACTGTGTCCTAGAGATACCCCGTCTGGGAAGTCTTTCCCAATCCTCTCAGTCAGAAATATTCTCTCCTTCCTCTGGGTGTCCCAGCACATCTATTGTAATCCTCAGTGTGCAGTGCCATGAAATTAACTCTAAGTAACATCTGTCTCCCCTACAGACGTGTTGCACCCTGAGGGCAAGGCTCTGACCCAGCACAGTACCCAGAACACAGTACACCTTAGCAAAGGTGAATGGAATGATAATGATCTTCTCGTTGTACATTTCCAAAACTCAGATAACGAGGGGCTTTATGGCAGTGAGAGGTACACTACTGAGCCATACATCAAGTGTTTTAATGTAAGTTTTGTTCAGCAGAGCAGTGATTGGAGCATGGATTCTGGAGCTAGACTGCCTGGGCTTAAATCCTAGTTCTGACACTTTTTAGCTCTGTGATTTGGGCAAGTTGTTTAATCTTTTGTACCTTAGCTTTCTCATCTGTAAACTGCAAATAACAGCACCTAACTTAAAGGAATGTTATGGAGATTAACATGAGTCAGTGTATAGACCTTCCTTGACTTATAATGGGGTTATATCCCCATAAACCCATCATAAATTGGAAATATTTGAGTCAAAAATGCATTTAACACACCGAACATCAGAGCTTGGCCTAGTCTACCTTAAACATGCTCAGAACACTTAATGTAACGTTATGCGATGTAAGAACACTTATACTTACCTATAGTTTGGCAAACTTGTCTAACACAAAACCTATTTATAACAAAGTGTTGAATATCTCATATAACTTATTGAATATTATAGTGAAAGTGAAAAACAGAATGTCTGTCAGGATACTCGATGGTCTTAAGTGTATCGGTTGTTCACCCTTGTGATTGTGAAGTGGACTGGGAGGTGGGCTGCTGCCCAGCAATTTAGCAGCAGCAGCAGCAGTCTGGGTAAAGGTAAAAATTCAGAATTCAAGGTATGATTCCTACTGAATACGTATTACTTTTGCACCATCTTAAAGTAGAAAAATTTTAAGTTGAACCAGCATAAGCTGGGGACTGTCTGTATATTAAAGTGCTTCAAATAGTACTGGCATATAATAAGTGCTGTAAGCTTGCAATTATTATTATTTTTTAAAACTCTCTTTATGCACAAGGAAGATTAGAGGTACTTCACACTATGAAGCAGAAGCCACAGGTCAAGAACAGAGTGACCAGGTGCAACAGCACTGCAAACTCAATGAGTAGATCTATTAATAATAAGACATGTATTTGGACAAAGAGACCTGGAAGTCAGCCTCTATTCTAGTGGTTCTCAAAGTGAGGTTCAGCAACTTTAGCTTTATCTGAGAACTTCTCAGAAATTCAGATTCTTAGGTCCCACTCTAGACCTATTGAAATCACAAGCTTGTGGATGGGGTCCATAATCTGTACTTGAACAAGGGCTGATGCTCGCTGAAGTTGACATCCACTCCTTTTCACTCACCACCCACATCTAATCAAACCCTGCGTGCATGCTAAGTCGCTTCAGTTGTGTCTGACTCTTTGCGACCCTATGGACTGCAGCATGCCAGGCTCCTCTGTCCATGGGATTCTCCAGGCAAGAATACTGGAGTGGGTTGCCATGCCCTCCTCCAGGGGATCTTCCCCACCCAGGGATGAAACCAGTGTTGCTTTTGTCTCCTGCACTGCCAGGCAGGTTCTTTAACACTAGCGCCACATGTAAAGGCCTGTTTGTTTTCTTAAATAAGTCCCTTTCTCTCAGTCCTCAGCCACAGTCATATTTTAGGTACTTACCATCTCATGTGAATGACTCCAATAGCCTTCACCTGCTCTCCCTGCCTTACCTGGCTTCCTCCTAAAGTAATTCTCCAGATCACCACCAATGAGTTCTTTCTACACACAAACACTTCACTTTTGGCCACAAACCTACTCAACCCACACTGAATGAGACTTTAGCACGTGCTGTTTGCTAGCACACTGTACCGTGTTCTACACTTTCACTCTATACAACTGGGGCCTCTGCCTAGAATGCCTGTCCCTTCATCTGTGTGGCAAACTCTCCAAAATGTACTACCTTTGCCTACCTTTTAATGCATTCTTTCCAGAGCTTTGCCAGCACCAAGAAATCAATTTTTGTTGTTACCAGTTTCATGGCTTTGAAATTTGTACATTTTTAATAAAAGAAAGGCTGCTCGCGTCCCTATGTTCATTTTTATCATTGTCATACTGATAACTAAAAATTGTTCAGTGCTTTCATGTGTCAAAAACTATTCTAAACCCTGGTAAAGATTAAATATGAAAATGAATTGGGAAATGTTTTATAAGATGCCATGTGGTATGCAGTAGGTTTATTTCATTCTTCCTCAAGAGCAGAGATTACATGGATTATTCTATTTATGGTATTTCTCCTCTGAATTCTCACCTTTAACAGGAATAGAGAGCAGTGGTTGAAACAGTACAGCCAGTCTACTGGGTTCAAATTCCAGCTCTATCACTTACTAACTACGTAACTATGGCCTAGTTAGGGCACCTCCTCTGGAAAATGGAGACAAAAACAGTACCTATACATTAAAAGGTTACTTTTTAAAGGATTAAATGAAATAATTATGTAAAGCACGAAGGATTCTGCCTGAAGCTCAACATGTTATCTGGTATTATTTATCATGCTCTGTTCCTAAAATTTCCTATAGGCAATTTTTTTCATACAAAATGAGACAAAGCACAGTAAACTGGAAAGAGTGTCATGTTTAGAAGAGGCCAAAGTTCAATTCCTGGCTCATCTACTTATTAGCCGTATCATCTGAATCACATTATTGTAACTTTTTTGAGCCTCATTTTTCCTATTTTTAAAATAGATGCTGAGGACTTCCCTGGTAGTCCAGTGGCTGAAACTCCGTGCTCCCAAAGCAGAGGGCCTGGATCTGATCTCTGGTCAGAGAATTAGACCCCACATGCCCAACTAAAAGATCCTGCCTGCCACAACAAAGATCTGAAGATCCAACATGCCACAACTAAGACCCAGTGAAGCCAAGTAAATAAATAAATACTGAAAAAACACAGATGCTAATAACATTCCTATTTAGGGCTGTTGTGAAGATTAAACAACATGGACAGAGGAGCCTGGCAGGCTATATAGTCCATGGGGTTGCGACAAGCAGGACACAACTGAGCAACTAAACACGCACACACATAAACTGCTTACAGTAGTGCATTCAATAACCGGTACTTATTTTCACTATTAACAATAACATGGCTGAATTTAATTAAAATAATATTAAAAAGCTGTCAAACTCAAATCAATCAGAACAATCCTGTGAACCAGGTATTATGATGCTCTCTGGAAGAGGAAAATGAGGCTCAGTTCAGTTCAGTCGAGTCTGACTCTTTGCGACCCCATGGACTGCAGCACACCAGGCCTCCCTGTCCATCACTAACTCCCGGAGTTTATTCAAACTCATGTCCATTGAGTTGGAGATGCCATCCAACCATCTCATCCTCTGTCGTCCCCTTCTCCTCCCGTCTTCAGTCTTTCCCAGTATCAGGGTCTTTTCAAATGAGTCAGTTCTTTGCATCAGGTGGCTAAAGCTCAGGGAGCCTAAATATCTGTGTCAAAGTCTTCTTTCTTAAAAATGGCAGACCAGGGTTGCATGAATTTTTGACACCACAGTGCCCTCCAAGAGTCACAAATCCTCATTCAACCAATACGTACACAAACCACCTATGTTTTGGACACTGTCTCTATGCATATATTTCCTATCTTTCTTTCACAAAATAGATGTCAACCAAAAACAAGTTAACATTTACTGGGTATTCTATACCAGGTACTGTGTCTCAAGAACTTTACACATAATTCATCTGTGCTGATTGCATGTCTACCCTTCCACGGACACAGCAAAAATGTAACATAGAATCATGCAAAACTGCATGTCAGATGGATGTATGGATACTATGGTTTATTATTACTTAAAGTTTATTGTTCTCATAATTACAGGCTACAGTTTAGAAGTTTGAAACATAAGAGAAAATTCTATAAAGAGAACTCAAATAAATCTGAACAAGTAGGTAGAAGATGGTTAAAACCTTGTAATAAGTGCTACTTAGCTCTCAGGAATCCTCATCTGTCCTTTTCCATCACAGGCTCTGGAGCCAGAGTCAACAACATAAAATATAATCATAAATGACTCTAAGACATTCATCCTACACAAGTGAGCATGGAGGTTTAGATATATATATATATATATTTATATAATATATACATACTTTAATATCATATTGGTCCACTGAGTATACATATTTTAACAAAAGGTAAGAATCTATGTAATCCAGTTAAACACACATAAGATTAAGGTACACTTATTACACTGAAAGTTGGTGTTTATAAGTTACAGATATTTAGTACTTTCCAGAGTGTTCTTTTAATTAAAAAAAATATTTTAAAACCATTTCAAACATCTGCTCATTTTCCCAGTGCAAAAGAAGGTTGTTCAAGTCAACTTACCTTTTTCCTAAAGTGTAAGGGAAGAAAACAAAAAACCCTCAACCCACTACCATTTACAACTTCCAACACTACCTTCTCAATCAACTTTTGCAGTATATCCTTATAAATGGATTAGTTTATCAAAATTAAAGCCTTGTGATTATGATTCAGCCCTTGCTTTGTCTGTATGACTTTCATGCTGAAATGCTTTAATTTATAAAAGTAGAAAAAAGCAATGCAGGAAAGTAGTTTAAATTCATTTTGAACTGCAGTAATCCAATTGTGTGTGGAAAGAAAAAAAGCACCATTTCAAAATGAAATAATTGGATATTCTGGAATTTATTTGTAAGCTAGGCAATAAGTTACTCTTATTAACACAAATCAATACCACCTTGACTTGGTGACCACAGACACATTTAATTAGTTTTTAGGTGCATTTTCTTTTATCTTGGTTTTCAACACATTATTTAAGTCAGTGACTGATGTTAAAAAAAATTTAGATTACTCTACAATTTACAGCCTACTTCACAGTCCATTTTAAATTCAACTTGTCTGCTAAGTCAGTTTTGCAGAAGATAGGCTTTTAACACATAAAGAGATTTGATAACTGGGCAGGTCTCCTCTCTCCCAATTTAAAAAAACAAAAAAATTTTTGCTAGCTTGCCAATTTTGTAGGTGAAAAATACAAAGAGAATAGACTATTTTAATCCACAAAGATGGACACAAAGCAATAATGATTTAACACGTCACTTTTTCATTTGTATTGAGAATGCTTTTACATTTCAAGTAATTGAGCCTTCATTAAAGAAAACAAAAATATATATATACAAAAAGTTAAAGTACCTTCCAGTTCTAGCTTACTAAAGTTTCTTCTGCAAAAGTAAAAAAATAAACCTACCATGAACTAGAGGACAGTGTCATAGCAATGGCGGAATGGCTGCCAGGTTAAGATTTCTGCTTATCTTATATTGATGAGTATATTTTAGGTGATAATTTTTCTTCACTCTCTAAGTACTTAAAATCACAGAGAGGTATCTGTTTATCTATAATTCTTTAAATCCAGAAAAAAAATTTTTAAATATATTTCAGACATGAGGCTTTAATGTTTTTTATTTAGGAAAAGATTGAGTCTGAAGCTCTAATGGTTCCATCTAAAACATCCTGTTTTCAACAGTGGGAGTCAATTTACGCAAAATATTTTTTCTTGTCTATAAAAAACAAATTGAACAGTATTTTGATTAAAAGGAAATACAAACAAGTAATTTAAACTGGCCAATTTGCTCTATCATAAAAGAAATAGCATGTTCTTTTACTTCCCCTCTTTCAACCATTTAAATTAGGGGAGAATACTGCCAACTTTAAGAACCCCACTGGCTATCATTAGAGTAACTACAGAATAAGGGTAGCATAGGGGTGAAACTATTTCTCTATATTCCAGAAGGCAGAAACTTGGGTGCTCTAGCTTTACAAGTAAGAGTAGCACAGGCAGGCAAAAGCTCACACTAAATGCACACCAGAACAGGGGCCTAGGTGAAGTCATCTGGGTTACCACTTTTACAGGGGGGAAAAAAAAGACAAATCTGAAATGGAGTTTAAAAAGCCAAAAGTTTTGTCACATTTACAGGAATCTCAAACCTTTTGTATTCCCATGCTCACAGGTAGGTTTGATACACATTGTAAATAGCTTCAGTATTCAAGAAGGAGAGTGTTGTGTGGTTGACAAAGAACAGGAGATTTCTTCATGCTTCTGATATTTCAGATTTGCTGAGTGCAATAGCCAGTTCTAAGTCTTCTTGCTCTTGCTGATTCAGTCGGGCAAGTCTCTGCTCTTCCTCTCTCTCACTTTCTCTCTTGGCCCACTCAATCATATCTTCCTCAGAGGGATACTGCCATTTAAAAGACAAATGAACAAACAAATGAATACATTTATGAGTAGAACAAGTACAAAGAAAAGAAGGGAAAACAGCTTTCACAAAAGGATATTTAACTACGTGTTTCACCTGAAGGGCTCTGGAAGAAGTCTTGTTATTTTTTTTCAAAAACAAGTTTAATTAGTTTAAACTTAAAACTTTAAATTTAAACTTAAAATTAAATATGAAATCAAAATATGATTTAATCTTAAAAAGTAATGCAGTCTACAGATAGAGAGTCTATAAAACTGAACATTAAAACATCATTTTTTGAAAAGTAGATATTCTTAAGGTGGATCAGGAGATTTAAAAACAGGAGAGAGCTAGCATGTTTATCTAATGTAAAAAACATTTACTACTTCAACTTCAGTGAGCATCCTCACATGATACATCATTTTTAACTTAATCCCACTGGCAATTTGCTATCTTATTCTAGCCCTTCAGGTACAGGAAAATTATGAAGCAAAGAATATGCTATATATAAATTTTGTTATATATAAAATAAGAGTACTGGGTATATACCAAGCAAGATGTGGACCTAATCAATTTTTTTAACACATGATAATGATTTTAGAAGGTATTGTGAACTTTTTGACCCATTCCAAATAAGACCTTAATGCTGGTAATTAAAAGTCAAAGAAATATATTTATCCACCCCAAACAGCAACCATGGCAGATACTAAATAAAAAAATTCTACTTGGTTTCAAGTCCTGTCATATAGAAGAACACTATAATAGGATGAATACCATAACAAACAGGATGAAAAGAAAGAAACTGTCAGGCTTTTTTGAAAATGGTAGCTTTCTTTCTAGGGAATTATAAGATCTTTGAAACTTTTAATATTTAAAAAATCTTTCATTTAAAAAAGACATTTTTATTATTAGATGCTTAATATTATACTATACTATACTGAGATTCTGGAAAATGAAAAAAGCAAATTGCTTTTGTTCAAGACTCATTCCAACCAGGTTTTGACTTATTGAAATCATATTTAAAATATTAAGTGCCGCAAACTGCCAGAAGGTTATTCTGTACTAAGAGCATTATAGTAAGAGTAATTCTGGGTTCTCTCCTTGAAACAACTCAAATTCCATCTAACAAAAGTCAGTATAATCCTGACACTCTCTGTTTTCCAATATTTAAAATATTGATTCCTGTTCTGCCTCTTCACATTCGGAAGAAGCCACTGAAACTTAAGAGTACAGATTCAAAAGCTAAACAGCCCAGTCTAATTCTGCCTACCTGCTTTACTAACTAGAAATGGCTGCAGGAATAAAGTGACTGGAAGAGCAACCCTAAGCTACACTGAGGGAGACATTAGGCACACTGTGGTCAGTCAGCTGGCCACTAGGTCTCTTATTTATAGAATCATCTCAAAGGCTTGAGGTATTAAGTAGAGGAAAACTGCTTTATTATAAAATAGTGATAATGAAGGTCATTTTCATCTTCAAAAAAAGCAACCTGGGAAATGAAACACTGTTAGTTACTCTAAGAATTAAAACAAAAACTTATGTTTATCTACATAATGATGATATATATGTCATTGCTTAATGCCCCACCAGGGGGATATTTCCAGGTGGTTGCCCCATTTCTATGATCTTATAGGACCCACCTATACTCTTACCACCACATCCTTCTATTGTCTTTATTGGCCTACTTTAGTCAGCTCTGGAAGAATGCAGAGTAGATATGGAATGCTAGTGAACTGAGTGAGTGAGTGAATCAAAGTCGCTCAGTCATGTCTAACTCTTTGCGACCTCATGGACTATACAGTCCATAGAACTCTCTAGGCTAGAATACTGGACTGGGTAGCCTTTTCCTTCTCCAGAAGATCTTCCCAACCCAGGGATCGAACCCAGGGCTCAAGCATTGCAGGCAGATTCTTTACCGACTGAGCTATCAGGGAAGCTTTGGGAGAATGCAGAGTAGATATAGAAAGCTAGTGAATTAGAGTCCTCCAAATAATTAAAGATTGTTTAGCTCTTAACAATTATATTTATTTAATAAAACCGACTTATATTTTAAGAACATTTTTGTATGAAACCAGAGTTTTATTTTCTATTCAAAGAATTTCTGGCCCTATCTTCTTACATAATACAGTAATTGCTGACTGGTCTCCAGAAATTTTCAAGGTTTTATACACAAACACACATACACAGTTACAAATAACACAAACTCATTATTGGCATTATTTATCCAGAGGGCAGACAGCAAATGACTCTCTAGTGGCCCACTGTCTGTAACAATTTGCAAAATAGTAACTGTCAAGGTTTTGCAAAGCAACTGGTATATATCCCAAGAACTAAGACTACTAAAATCATCTGAACAATGCAGTAATTTCAGAACTAGCAAACAGAATCAAACAGAGGTTTTCTTGGTTGGGGGAAGAATAAAGATCATTTTTAACATGTTGGTAAATTTAGTTGAAATAATGCAAATTTGGCAGACTCCAAAATAATCTTTGAAAGCTCTTTAAACTGTAAATGGAAAGATTTTCCCCCAAACAACCCATTCACAGTACTTACAGCACTGAAGTTAGCAAAATTGCTTGGGTCAGCCTCTTTATTGGTAGTGGTAGTAGTAGAAGTGAATGGATCGCAAAACATATCAGGATCTTTTTCTTTGGGGCTATCATTGCCTGGGAAAGGCTGAAATGGATCATTCAGTTTAAAGGGATCAGAAGAATCCATTTTGTTGATGGGTCTTTTCCCTGGATCAAAATCATTACAATTAACTCAACCAGCAAGCATGGCAAACACAAACACACAACAACATGAACACAGGCAGCATTAAAGAAGTGGGGGTGGGGAACCTAAAACATTCTTAATATGGCCTTAAATGACCACAACCAACAAACAGTCTGTCCTCAGAATTTTCACACACAACCTCTTAAGTACACTTCAGTTTTATGTGGCTAAATGGGAGAACAGCCAAGGGTGAGGCAACAGGCCAGGAATCTTATCTGCTCAGAGAGTTAACTTCTCCAAAGTAGCACACTCCCAAGAAGAGAGAGAAGAATGGATAAAACAGGAGGAAAACGACAAATAATGACGAAAATGGCCTCTGCTGTGATAACCTCTGCCTAATACATAATTCTCCACAAGTGGCAGTAAGGGCAAACGATCTCTGAAAAATGCTAATATTCTTCTGATTTTTCTCTGGATCTATATGTAACACCTGGGAGCATGAAATTAAAAACTACTTTGGTAAAGCCCAGCTACTTCTTGTCATCTATAATATTTCAAACTGAAGGATAAAGAGAATGTTTTGAAGCCCAGGGCCTAAATTTCTGTGGTTACTGATAAACTAATCTTTGACCAAACAACAGCATACTGTTGCTCATTAATTCATCACCATTTTCAAACAAGTTTCCTAATTTTCAAGACTTAAACTTAGTACTTGCTGAAGAAAGTACTAAGATAATAAGAATAGGTGTTAAAATATCTTCAAATATATATATATTCCTAAAGATGTGTTAATCTGGTAACAGCAATCATAACAGAGTCTTTCTGTCATAGCTTACAAAAGGTTTTCACACCTCATATCTCAAAGGATCCTTCCAACAATCCTGTGAAGGTGGTCAGCATGAGAACTAATGCCACCATCTAACAGCTCAGAAATCTGGGGCTCAGACATAGGAAGCTCTATATACTCGAGATCACAGAGGATATCAGAGGATATTCATAATGAGAACTCAGATCTTTAATATCTCAGTTCAACAAACCATCCCCCTTTTTTTAGACATTTTAAAAAAAAATGTGGACCATTTTTATAAAGTCTTTACTGAATTTGTTACAATATTGCCTCTATTTTATGTTTTTTGGGACTCGAGACATGTGGGATCTTAGCTTCCCGACCGGGGACTGAACTTGCACCCTCTGCACTGGAAGGCAAAGTCTTAACCCCTGGACCACCAGCGAAGTCCTCATTCTTCTTTCCTTGATTTTTCTACAGTGATATATACTCAGTTTGGTGAGTTAGATTTAGTTACAGCACTAGTATATTAGTTTATTGAGGATTTTAAAAATCACCTCACTATTGACCTCTTAAAGGTATAAAACTTAAATGAGCAAATTAACTGTCACTTGTTTTTTAATATAGTCTGACAAATTTACCCTTGAGCAATTAAATGATATAGGCTATTCTTCCCTAAAAGACAGAATCACTTGTTCACTTGATTTTTCAATAGGTAGTTAGGTATTAATAATTTTATTCACAGTTCTTTAAATCAAAGAAGAAAAAAAAAAATCTGCCCAAGAAATACCACAGGCAGGCTATTATAAAAAGGCAAGAATAAACATCTAGAACTACTGCGGCTGAAAATTTACCAAGGATATATGGTTAAAACAATAATGCACCAGATGTGTCTTCTCACAAAACAATCTAGCGGCACTACAACTACTCAGGGGATTGCCTTTTACCACTTCTCACAAACTTTATTCTTTTCATTAATTAAAATCAAACAAAACCCCTTTCTTTGGTACAGTACTAAACAAAACAAAAACAAAAAAGTAAGAATTTGTTTATTGACCAAAAACACCACCTTTTTAAAATAAAGGAATCTCTTATTTAGTGAGGTAAATAATATTTTCCTTCAAGAAAAACAATACTTTCTTTCAAAATTCTGATACCAAAATGCTGAATTCTGAATACCAAAACAGCCATATATTCTCATATTGAAGGACTTAAGGAAGACTTCACACTTAGCAGGAAAAAGAAAGGGACTCTGGATTATTAACCTTCCCTTATAGAAATTTATTAAAATACCACAGTGCAGGAAACTCTGTTCAAATGGAAGCTCATTAGTTTTCAAAAAGCTAGAAATTTCACTTACTGCCTCTCTAAAATGATTTAAAAATAAATTAGCTCTTGCCAGAAAGGTAGTTCCTGACAGTTACACAGGTTGGCTTCTTAGGCACAAGTCTGTAATTCTGCATTGAGGTCAGAAGAGATGATAACAGCAGGCTTCTGCCATGCTTTCTGACTTGTTCTGTTTAAGGCCCCTTATATAACATTTACAAGTAAGGCCCACACAACACTTCTTGGAAAGAAAAAGAAAGCAGTTGATTTAGGAAAGGTACCAACTCTCACCAGGTGGTGGTGGGCAGGGTCTTGTTGGAGTTCCTATCTTTGGTGGCAGTGCTGGGGGTACGTCTTCATTTTTGACAGATGTTTCCTCAAGCATATTTTTTGTAACAGCCACACTGCTGATGGAGCTTGATGTGGCTGAACTAAAAGGATCTTCATTGTTGACCTTTGTTTGGAAAGAAGTACTTTCACTGTTGACCTTTGTTTGAAAAGAAATATTTACTCATGGTTATATATATTATGCCAACCAAACTGTTTATGCTTATATTGCATTTGGAAGAGTGATCTTCAATTTTATGCAGCTTTATGTATTTCAATTCTGAGAGCACTAACATTTCAACCTTTGCATTCAGAACCAAAATTGAAAAAAAATTTTTAACTATTCTATATGGGTAGTGATTATACCACTACTTATTAAGAACAACAGATCATACCAAAACAAACCAACTTCGGGTTAAAGGTTTGACAAGATTCAGGTTATACAAAACCACTGAGGCCCATTTTAAAGGGACTAATGTATTCTTCCTCAAGTGAATATCTGATCCAAATGATAAAGAAAAAATACTTATTTCACACTTTCCAATGCACTTAAACTAGGAAAGATTTAATACTAATATCAAAGAAAATGGCATCTTGAAAAACATTAAAGACAACTTTAATGTCATGAAAAACATTAAAGACAAACATTAAACAACAACTTCAAAAAATGAAAAGTCAACTTTTTTTTAAAGCAAACTGATCCCATAGAATGGTAAGCCTTATTGAGGGTCTGAAGACCTGGCTTTTCTAATACATGGAGTAATGAAAGACTCACTGTATAATACGCATGTATTTATTTATATGGTCTTAATTGCTGCATGCAGGATCTTTGCTGCTTCATGTGGGATCTTTCATTGTGATGCACAAACTCTCTAGTTGTGGTGTGTGGGCTCAGTAGTCGTGGCACGCAGGCTTATCTGTTTTGTGGCAGGTGGGATCTTAGTTCCCTGACCAGGAACTGAACCTGCATCCCTTGCATTACAAGGCAGATTCTTCACCACTGGACCATCGGGGAAGTTCCCAGAAGGTTCATTTTTCTATAATGAATGGCGTATTACAATTTAGGCTGCTGCTGCTGCTGCTGCTGCTGCTAAGTTGCTTCAGTTGTGTCCAACTCTGTGCAACCCCATAGACAGCAGCCCACCAGGTTCCCCTGTCCCTGTGATTCTCCAGGCAAGAATACTGGAGTGGGTTGCTATTTCCTTCTCCAATGCATGAAAGTGAAAAGTGAAAGTGAAGCCACTCAGTCGTGTCCGACTCCTAGCGACCCCATGGACTGCAGCCTACCAGGCTCCTCCGTCCGTGGGATTTTCCAGGCAAGAGTACTGGAGTGGGGTGCCATTGCCTTCTCCGCAATTTAGGCTAGTGTTTCTCTAAAGTAGCATTACTGATATTTTGGGCTGGACATAGCTCTGTGATGTGGGGGCTGGAAAGTGGGTTGCAGGAGGTTTAAAAGCATCCCTGCTTTTATCCACTATATATGAATATCCTCCTCCTCAGCTGTGACAATCAAAAACGTCTCCACTGTTCAGTTGCTAAGTCGATTCTAACTCTTTGTGACACCATTGGACTGTAGCATGCCAGGCTCCTCTGTCCTCCACTATCTCCTGGAGTTTGCTTAAATTCATGTCCATTGAGTCAGTGATGCTATCTAACCATCACATTCTCTGCCGCCCCCTTCTCCTTTTACCTTCAATTTTCCCCAGCATACCTTGCTAAATGTTTCCTGGGGGAGGGGTATGGGTGTGGGGAATAACACCCAGTTGAGAATCAATGATAGAGACAATTTGACATACACTCTAATTTTACTTTTTTGGCCTGAATTGATCATAGGGTTACACTGGAAAATAGGTAGTGGACATATACTGGTGGGCTATTATCTTAATACTAACCTTAACAGCCTCAGAACATAAAGTCAAGGAACCAGTACAGAAAAGATGGAATGAATGCTCAGATTTTATAGCCATTGACCCTGACAGTCAACAGGAGGAAAATGTAGTTTTAATTGGAAGAAATACGTTTAATAAGACAGAAGATTCTTAGTCACAGATGTAGAAAACAAACTTTTGGCTACGAGTGGGGGGGAGAGGAGGGACAAATTGGGGGATTAGAATTGACATTTACTCACACCTATACATAAAGTCGGAGAAGGCAATGGCACCCCACTCTAGTACTCTTGCCTGGAAAATCCCATGGACAGAGGAGCCTGGTGCGCTGCAGTCCATGGGGTCGCTGGGAGTCAGACACGACTGAGTGACTTCACTTTCACTTTTCACTTTCATGCATTGGAGGAGGAAATGGCAACCCACTCCAGCGTTCTTGCCTGGAGAATCCCAGGGACGGCAGGGCCTGGTGGGCTGCTGTCTATGGGGTCACAAAGAGTCAGACACGACTGAAAAGACTTAGCAGCAGCAGCAGCATACATAAAATAGATAAGGATCTACTGTATAGCACAAGGAACTTAGTACTTTGCAATGGCCTATATGGGAAAAGGATCTAAAAAAGAGTGGATATATGTATATACGCATAATTTGTTTGCTATACAGTAGAAACTAACACAACATTGTAAATCAACTATGGTGGTGGTTTAGTCACTAAGTGGTGTCTGACTCTTGTGACTCTATGGACTGTAGCCCGCCAGGCCCCTCTGTCCATGGAATTTCCCAGCCAAGAATACTGGAGTGGATTGCCATTTCCTTCTCCAGGGGATCGTCCCAACTCAGGGACCAAATTTGGGTCTCCTACACTGCAAGCAGTCTCCTGCATTGCAGGTGGATTTTTTTTACTGAATGAGCACCAGGGAAGCCCTAAAATCAACTATACTCCAATAAAAATAGAACATGAAAGTGAAAGTGAAAGTGAAGTTGTGTCCGACTCTTTGCGACCCCTTGGACTGTAACCTACCAGGCTCCGTGGTCCATGGGATTTTCCAGGCAAGAATACTGGAGTGGGCTGCCGTTTCCTTCTCCAGGGGATCTTCCTAACCCAGGGATCGAACCCAGGTCTCCTGCATTGCAGACAGACGCTTTACCGTCTGAGCCACTAGGGAAACCCAAAAAATAAATCTAAAAGGAAGAGAACTCTTAAAGTTGTTGGGCAAGCCTGTCATGAGAAAATTATCTGTACCATCACCATTGTTTTTGTGCACAGAAATATCTACTTTGATTATATCTTGTATTTCATTTGTCTGAAATCCACATTTGCTGTGACTTATTGAAATCAAGTTGCAATGTTTGTGAAAGGTTATAAAATCAAAAGGAAAAATTGCTCCTCTGGTGGGAACACAGTATATTTTACCCTCCCACTAATTACTGCAAATTACCTTTGACAATGTGCTGAAGTCAGCAAATCCATCTTCAAATGATTCACTTCCAAAAACAGAAGCAAAGGGGTCTGTGGCTAAAATGAATAAAGAAAATCAATGCAACAGGACAGAAAAACATCAAATTTCATGTTCTCTTTTGGTGAGTAACATTTAGACATATGAAAATATCTACTCCCAAGTATGAGTTCCTAAATTTATGATTTAAGTCCACAAAGACAGATGAACACATTGATATCCCCACAAGAGATATTCCTTTGTATAAATCAACTGATGAATGATTAAGAATCAAAAATAGATGAAATAACTGTAGGTAGAGTGTTTAAGGATTTAATACACATCAAATAATATAGCTCCTGTATGCTTAAACTATTTCTAATAAAGACATCAAAAAGTAAAAAACAAAAACAAAAAAAACCCATTATTTCACATTTCACACACATCCTTCAAGGTCCATTTCACCTGCTACCATATCCACAAAGCCTGGAATATCCTAAGTGTCTCCAGTTTGCACAGCAAAAGTGATTTCTTCCTTCTTTGTGGCACTGATTGTATTATGGTTATCTGGGATTGATATATTGCTTTTACTAGATTAGCGAGGTCCTTAGAAACAACAAATAACATTTATCTAATGAAGAATGAATGGTGAAAAAACATTCATTGGCCATACATAAAAAATTTAAGACAATAAGAAGATAGAGTTTCCAACATCCAAAGAACTCACAGTATAGTAAGAAACATACAAACAAATAATAAAATTATCTTAAATGAACTAATAGATATGAAAAACCTGGAGTGAAGCCACTGTCTGGGAGAAATCAAGAAAAGTACTGAAGAAGCCATTACATTTGAGCTAGGTCTCTCAGATAAAGGAGGGAGCATGCTGAATAAATGGAGGTGGGGGAGAGAAACCTATTACAGGCAGAAGGAACAGTAATTGCAAAAGCAATATTTAATCACTGCTTCACAGGCATGAGAAGTTATCTGTTCCATCATAGTACACTTAACAAATGAACTAACATTTTCAGCTGGCACAAACCGACTTACTTTGTGATAGGTTTTGCCTATTTAGGCATAAACACTACCAATAAAGTCAAAGAATGTTTATAGGAATTGTGGCTTGATATAGGAAAGTAGAAAGAAACGAAGGAGAAGACAATCTCAAAAGAGAGTGCAAGACAGAGCAAATGGGCACAGAAAAAATGCTCCCGCTATTCCTCAATTCTTCATGTTTACATCGTATCAGTTTTAGGACAAAAGTGTACTCACCCACTCATGTAAATGTATAAAGTGTGCCTTTATTTCTAACAATAAGCACACCATGGACATAAACAAAAGAGGGGCAACGAGGATCTACATTATCTTTGTCTTGTCACCAAGACAGTCATGGGGTGGGCAGAAGCATGGAGAAAATCAGTCTTTTAGGGATACACCACCAACTCTGAACATGAGGAGGATTTTGAAAGTCCAGAGTTACAGGAAATCCTACAGCTTTAGTCATATAGGATGCTTTTGTATTACTCTGTATCTGCTGAGTCTCACAGCCTGAGGCCCAGCCTGGTCATGGCTGCTATTTCACGCTTTCCCTTCTTTCTCCTCTTCCTGTGATTCCTGATGTAGTGGCAGCTGAGCCACAGCCTGAGCAGGATGCAACAGTCTCCTGATTAGTAGAAGGTTAATGATGGAAAAGGAGTTGGGCTCATTTCAGTGGCTGCTGCTGCTGCTAAGTTGCTTCAGTCGTGTCCAACTCTGTGCGACCCCACAGACAGGCTCCCCCGTCCCTGGGGTTCTCCAGGCAAGAATACTGGAGTGGGTTGCCATTTCCTTCTCCAATGCATGAAAGTGAAAAGTGAAAGTGAAGTCACTCAGTCGCATCCAACTCTTAGCGACCCCATAGACTGCAACCTACCAGGCTCCTCCATCCATGGGATTTTCCAGGCAAGAGTACTGGAGTGGGGTGCCATTGCCTTCTCCTCATTTCAATGGAGGGAACTGAAAAATCTGCTTCATGCTTTTGCTCTGCACTGTCCCATAGCTTTTAAAAACAGTCACTATACACGTGGTAATAGTGCAGAGTTAGGTCAGGTTTGACTGAAATATTACAAAGTGTACACTGTGAAAGACACTATCAGCAGAATCAAGCTTTGAATGCATATGTGATCCGATTAGCACCCTCTTCTCAGCAAGAATCAAGGTAAGGATCACTTTGGAGAAATACATAGAAGCATCATTTAAAAAACCATCTATAGGCTCATTAGCAGAAATAATCCTGAGAAGAGTTGAGGAATGGGCAACATGGGTGAAGAGGATCAAGAGATACAATTGCCAGTCATAAAACAAATAAGTCATGGGGATGTAATGTACAGCATGGGGACTAAAGTTAGTAACATTGTATTGCAAATTTGAAAGTTGCTAAGAAAGTAACTCTTAAAAGTTCTTATCACTAGAAAAAAAATTGCAACTTTGTATGGTGATAAGTGGTAAATAGACTTATTGAGATGATCATTCTGTAATGCACACAAATGTTGAATCATTATGTTGTTCACCTGAAACTAACATAATGTATGTCTATTATACAATAATTTAAAAGAAAGAATCCTTACCAATATTTTAGCATACTTCTTTAACAGCTTTTTCTCCTGGTATTTTGTCCTTATACATTTGAGATCATACTATGCTGAATGCTTTTTTTCTGAGGTGTAAATAATAAAGCTACATTTAGGCATATTACTTTTTACCCCTTTGTGCTGTGCTTAGTCTAAGCTCAGTCATGTTTGACTCTTTACGACCCCATGGACGTAGCCCACCAGGCTCCTCTGTCCATGGACTTCTCTAGGCAAGCCACACCCTCCTCCAGGGGATTGTTCCAACCCAGGGATTGAACCCAGGTCTCCCATATTGCAGGAGGATTCTTTCCCGTCTAAGCCACCAGGGAAGTCCAAGAGTACTGGAGTGGGTAACCTATCCATTTTCCAGGGGAACTTCCTGACCCAGAAATCAAACCAGGTTCTCCTGCATTGCAGGCAGATTCTTTACTAGCTGAGCTACCAAGGAAGCCCCTTTTAACCCTTTAACCTAATTTAATTCATAGCATTCATCATACTTGACATGTTATATATTTGTTTATTGTGCTGTGCTTAGTTGCTCAGTTGTCTCAAACTCTTTGTGACCCCATGGACTACAGCCCACCAACCTTCTCTGTTCATGGAATTCTCCAGGCAAGAATACTGAACTGGGTTGCCATATTAGCTCTATAAAGACAGGGGCTTGTTTTGTTCACTATTATATCCTCAAGGCCTAAAGCAAGGTCTGGCAAAAAGGAGACACTTATTTTTGTTGAAGATACTGAAAGAAAAACCGTCTCATTACTAAGGATCTTCCAAACAGATGCCATAACATTTCTCAGTACAACCAGCTGACCAACAAGGAACAAGGGAAACCTTAAGGCTCACAAATAATGCCCACAGAACAGCTGTCTAACCAGAGAATCCTGGGAGGAGGTAGAAACCTTTTTTACCTCCATGACCCACTCAAAACCCGCAAGATAATTAAGCTCAAAAAAGGCAATGGCACCCCACTCCAGTACTCTTGCCTGGAAAATCCCATGGATGGAGGAGCCTGGTGGGCTGCAGACCACGGGGTCACTAAGAGTCGGACACGACTGAGCGACTTCACTTTCACTTTTCATTTTCATGCACTGGAGAAGGAAATGGCAACCCACTCCAGTGTTCTTGCCTGGAGAATCCCAGGGACGGGGGAGCCTGGTGGGGTCGCACAGAGTCGGACACAACTGAAGGGACTTCGCAGCAGCAGCATAGAAAACCTTCAAGAGATACTTGTGAATTATAGTCATCAGCAAAGGATCTACTTTCTCAAGCTGGTCTCCAAAGAGTTCACTCACTCAATCACCTAGTAATCCACTTACATTTACTAAGCATCTATCATGCTCAAACCTAGGTACCAGGGATTTAGAGGGATAGAAGACATATTTACCTTCAAGGAACTCATGATTTAACTGAGTGATATACTTGTACACAACTGCTACACAGTAAGTGTTAAAGTTCAAAGAGAGCAAAGGAAAAATAACAACTAGATTTATGTGGAAAGGGGAAAAAAAAGACTTTACAAAAAAGCTCTCAGTCTCTTGTAGACAGAAAGGAGGTGGGAGAAGAGAGATACACACTCACTATACACAAATATACATCTGCTAATACACACATACCTTTTCATTCAAAAATTAAGTGGCCATGAAGAGACATCCATGGCCTGTGGTTTGTGGAAATGGAGAAAATTAGAGAAAAAACATGAAAGAAAGCAGAGGCTAAGAATTATAAAATATATGAACGTATGCATGCTTAGTCTGAGTCATTGCCTGTAAAAACACAGACCTACTTGACATTTTCCTAATGCTGGTGTCAAAGATGCTGTGGGGACATCATGAGTGCTCTTCTATAACCTCAGAATGTTTTAAGGTTTTAATTAAGAATTGGAAAGATTATGCATTTTCTCATTAGAAGTTAGTAAAATATTCCATGCAAAAAGTTTTCTGGCACCTGAACTAATCTCATTTATGATGACGTGTAAAAACAGTGGTTACAAGTTAAAAAAAAAAAAACATAGAAACTGAGTAACCTGAATTTGCTTTCTTTAGTTTTCTTTCTTAGTCTACACTGTGTCTATCACCAGGAGCAAATGCTAAAACAAACAAAAAACAACAACCCAATGTGAGACAAAAATATTAAAAATATTTAAGGTCATTCTATCACTGCCATAACTACAAAATTTTAGAGGCTGGAGTAGAGTGATTTACCATTTAATTTTTAACAACAAAAATTGTTGTTATGTTTTTAATTTATTTTGAAAACTTACAATTCTCCTGTTGTGTGGGATTAATCTTTTTGCTAAGTAAACACTAAATTCCCCAGTGAGTAAGGAAGGTAAATATCCTGTGTTTGTGACTTTGGTTATATAATGCCACGTATCTGAGTCTCAGTGGTTTCTAGATGGCAAGAGTTTATGAACAAGTAAACTAAATAAATATATTAAGAACCTACATATATTTGTAAGTTGGAAGAAAACACAGATTTACCAACTTAAACATAAAAAAAAAGTCCATCTTTCATTTCTCAAACAAAATAATTTTAAAAACTAAAGAGAAGAGAAAACAACTATAGACTAAAAGAATCCTTTCCAGGAAAAGAGTTGACAACATACACACACACACACTCTTCACTGTCGGATCTCACTTGAAACTAGCCAAGAGTATATTACAAGTAAGTCTGCATTTGCAAGCCTTTAAAAAGTAGCAGCAGTAGTAACAACAACTACCATCTATTATGACAGGAACTACAATAAATACTTTAACATACATTATTATCTCATATAATCTACCCAACAAAGCCCCAAGTGTAATTATTAACCTCACTCTAGAAGTTTAGGAAACTAAGACTTAGAAAAACCTATAGAACTAGCAATGTATCTGAGTTAAGTTCAGGCAACTGGACTCGAGCATTTATGTCCTACTGATGACAATCTCTTTCTAGACTGTTTAAGTTTCTATTGAATTCAAAATTTTATGACAATGCAGTAGATTTGAGACAAATATTCATTTTTTCAGCAGTCAATTTTTTCATTCTGCTAAGTCCCAGAAGCACTAGGATGGGACAGTAGGGATTTAACAGATGACTCGCAGATCTGTGCTTAGGCAACTGAATAAGACCGTAATGCTATTAGCTAAGATGAGATATCCAGATGTTCAGTACTATTTTACATTTCATAGAGTGGACAACTTCTTTCAGACATATATCTGTGAGTGGGTAGCCTTTCCCTTCTCCAGGGGATGTTCCAAACCCAGGGATCAAACCTGGGTTTCTCGCATTGCAGGCAGATTCTTTATCATCTGAGTCACCAGGGAAGCCCTACTATTATAAACACACACACATTTATTTGGAACACAGGGCTAGTGACTTAGATTTGTGGTTAGTAAAGAAAGCTGAGCGCCAAAGAATTGATGCTTTTGAACTGTGGTGTTGGAGAAGACTCTTGAGAGTCCCCTGAACTGCAAGGAGATCCAACCAGTCCATCCTAAAGGAAATCAGTCCTGAATATTCATTGGAAGGACTGATACTAAAGCTGAAACTCCAATACTTTGGTCACGTGATGCAAAGAATTGACTCATCTGAAAAGACCCTGATGCTGGGAAAGATTGAAGGTGGGAAGAGAAGGGGACGACAGAGGATGAGATGGTTGGATGGCATCACTGACTCAATGGACATGAGTGTGAATAAACACCGGGAGTTGGTGATGGACAGGGAGGCCTGGTGTGCTGCAGTCCATGGGGTCACAAAGACTCAGACACGACTGAGCAATTGAATTGAACTGAGTAAGATCAAATATTAACAAAGACAATTCTGGTAGTGATGCAGATGACAGATCAGCAGGTAAAGAGACTGGAGACAATTTAGTATCACAGTCAGCCCACGTAAAACATGATGAGGACCCAACCAAAGCTGAGTATAAGGAGGAACAGACAGAGTCCAACTGCGGGTAAAACAACAAAACTTGGCAATTTATTGGAGATGAGGAAGGACAGAGAAGTCTAGGATGACTGACTGAGGACCAATAATAGTGTCACTGGTATAACAAGTAGAATGTAGAAAGAGGTAAAGCTTTACTCTTTGTAATTGCTTGTATTATACTTCAAAGGAGAGACAAACTGGAAAAGATGACAATCAATTCTAAGAACTGTTGAGTTGACACCTAAGGAGATAATCGAGCAGGTAACTTGAAGGTACTGGAGGCTCAGCAGAGAGATCAGGCACAGAGGACAAAATCTAGGAGTCATCACGGAACAGGCTGTAGCTGAACGCACAGAAATGGACAACACCATCACAGGAAGTGTGTACTAACAGAAGAAGAACAGAAGCTCCAGACTAAATATAGAACAGAAAGATAGCCTCACTCTTTAGCTTTTTCTCCAGGACATTGAGATTATTTTCTTACTCTTGTTCTGAATAAAAGACATCTGTCCCAGATACCTCCTGGGAGCAAACTGGCCTGAGGGAACAGAAACCAGCACAATACAGGGCAACAGGAAAATTTTCTAGAACATATTAGTTCTCAAAGTGTGGTCCATGCATTCCACAAGTCCAAGACCCCTTTAGGGAGATCTGTAAGGTCAAAACTATCTTCAAAATATGAAGATGATATTATCTTTCTCATTGTATTGATTAATTGTAACAGTGTTGCAAAACCAGTGGTGGGTTAAAAAAAAAAAAAAAGTGGTGGGTGCCTTAGTAGGAATCAAGGCAGTGGCACCAAACTGTACTGGTTGTATTCTTCACCATCACAAACTCATGGAGGGGAATCATGGAGGGAAAAAGGCCCGGTGTACTTATGAATGTCTGTCCTTGATGAATCAATAAAAACTATTAATTTTAAATAAGTTGTGACCCTTAGGTACACATCTAAAAATTATGAAAGACAAAATGAGAAATATACACTAATCATTTCTGCTGAGTACCAAAGTATAATGGTTATCTGAAGGAAATGAACTTACATGATGGTCTGAGAAACAAGGTGAACTAGCTGCTTTTTTCTTGGAATACCATTCTTACTTAAAAGAAGAGACAAGTAAACAATAGTTATTCAGTTTTAGGTATTTCAGGTATCTTCCTAAATAAAGTGAATCTGACACTTTAAGGAAAACAACTGAAAGTATTTTTTGCAGATGATAAAAATTACAAGCTATCAAGTAAAAATTAGAATCCTGGAAAGGTTTAAATGCCTCATAAGCTTAACGTTATACCAATATTTAATTAAAAGACTCTCATGAGATGGATGGTGATATCAATAAATGTGATTTAAAAAACTATTTATAATGAAATGTGCTAACATTTGGAAGACATGCATAACTGAGTGAACCAATATGTTCCAAATGATCAATGCATGTTACAAAGCCATACATGGGGCACAAGGTTCCACTGTGCAAGTAAGACTAATGGAGTTTAATGTAACAGAATATGAAAAGTTCATTGATACAGTTTCTTATTCCTTATTGTAACTAGCTTAGTGTGTGTGTGTGTATGTGTGTAACTAACTTTGAAGAAACTAAAATTTATTGATTTTTGGTACAGGAGCAAACTCCAGGAGATAGTGAAGGACAGGGAAGCCTGGCATGCTGCAGTTCATGGGCCTGCAAAGAGTCAGACACAACTTAGTGACTGAACAACAAATAACAACTAAGAAAAATATCCACAATTATCTAAAAAGTCTATTAAAATAATCCTCCCTTTTCCAGCTGTTTGAGGCAGATCTTCATACCTTTCAAGCAAAACACATAGTGTAGCACACTGAATGCAGAAGTAGGTATGAAGATCCAGCAAAAGCCACACATTTAAAGAGCTTTGCAAAAATATATAAACAATGCTACTCTTCTCACAATATTTTTCTTTTTTTGGTTTGGAGTTATTATTTTTGTTTAAAAATATGGTATTTATGTTAATATGTAATGGGTTTATTATTTTTGTTTTAAATGAATTAAAAATTTTTAATTTCTCAGTTTCAATTTCTAACAGTAAATACTGATAAATAAGATCCCCAAAACAAAAGTTCTTTGAGTGTCTTCATTCATTTTTAAAAAGGATCCTGAGACCAAAAAGCTTGATAATCTCCAAAGTCACTGCCTGTGTTTGCTTCAAATAATCCACTTCTTTCCTAATTGGTTTTTGTTATCATTGTTGAAATAAGAGCCCAGTAAGGGTGAAGTCTCAATTATTTTCCCTCAACCCTAAAAAGTCCTTTTATGGACCTTTTATAAGATTCTTACAAAATTCTTTCATTTTTTTAACCTAACATTTTTTCATTTGCTCTCAGGATCCTTCATCAAATTCTGGGTTCCAAAGACATCTTAATTTTTTCATTTTTATTATTTAGTAAATAAGAGGCAGGATAACACAGCAGAAAGATCAATGGACAGGGATTCAGAAGTAAACTAGTAAGTAGTCCTGGGGCTCAGCTTCTCTTCCATATATTAAGGAATCAGACCAGATAATAATTCTCAAATCTTAAATGGAATTCCAACATATGAAACAAGTAAGATGAATTTTAAGAATTAACTCTAAATTTTTTTAAGTTTAAATTTATAACATTTACTTATCACAATGACAATGAGAACAATGAAGCCATTTTGATTAACACAAATGTTTTAAGTCAGGGATCAAACTTATTTCTGTACTTGGCTTTGTTTGTTCTATTTGAAAAACATTATTCATCCAAGAAAGCAGCTCATTTCTGAACAAGAGTCTTGTAATTTCATAGTGGTTTAAATAAATGTTTATTTATAGGTTTGCACAAAACCCATTTAATTTGATATTACAATGCACTCCAATATGTTAAAATCTGGTCCGGAATAAATCTGAATGCATATACCTAATTAAACTGCAGTTTTAAAAAATTCAGAGACACTTTAAAAATAATGAAACTAGACTCGGCCAACTCCCTAAAGACCCCTCTGGAAGCTGGTTTCATGAAAAATAATGTGAAAACTCTGGTCTAGAGCATGTCTATGATTCCCTCAGCTCTAACAAAGGCAGTAATATAAGTTTGAGAGAAAAAAAAAAATCTGTGGCATCACCCTACTCCAATTTTTGTATTGTCAGAGCTGGATGAGAAGATATAAGGCAGAGGCGTGGTAACAAAATGATTAATATCATGAGCTCTGAAATAAGACATGGGTTAGAAACTGAGCACTGAGACAGCTATTGTGACCCAGGGCAAACTGTTTGGCCTGAGTCCCATTTTCCTCATTATTAAAGAGAGAAAGAATAGCACCTCCCATATAATTGTTATAAAGATTAAATGAGAAAAATGCAAAAACAAGGTTTGAATGACCTATATAGCTGTGGAAAGAAAGAAAAAAGAAAAAAGACATTCAGACCTCTGATATTTCTTAGTCTGTGTAACTCAGCCCCATACACAAGGAACATATTGCCCACTCAACTCTAAACAGTTTTAATTCTAAGATTCTCATTCAAATCAAGATGTCAGCTAGACTGCAGATGACGAAGATACAGACTCTCAATTTATATGTAAAGATGGTTCAACACAGGAAAATCAATTAATGTGATACACTACATTAACAGAATAAAGAAAAAAAACCCAGATGATCATTTCAATTGATGCAGAAAAAGCATATATTTGACAAAATTCAAAATCCTTTCATGATAACACACTGAACAAACTAGGAAAAGAAGGAAACGACTTCAACATAATAAAGACCACATATGAAAAGCCAACAGTGAACATCATACCAATGGTGAGAGACTGAAAGCTGTTTCTCTAAAATCTGTAACAAGACAAGGATGCTCACCTTCACCACTTCTATTCAACACAGAAATCCTAGCCAGAGCAATTAGGCAAGGAGGAACAAAAAAGGCATCCAAACTGAAAAGGAAGAGGTAAAATTATCTGTTTTCAGATGACACTATCTTACATGCAAAAAACCCTAAAAAAAAAAAACTTTAGAATAAATGAATTCAGCAAAGTAGCAGGATACAAAATCAATGCACAGAAATCAATAGCATTTCCATATATTGATAATCTGGACAATCTGCAAAGGAAATTAATGAAACAATGACATTTACAATAGCATCAAAAAGAATAAAATACTTAGGAATTAATTTAGCCAAGGAAGACTTGTATACTGACAACTATAAAACATTCTGAAAGAAAGTAGATACAGATCAAGAGAAAAACAGACAACATTCATGAACTGCAAGACTCAGTATTGTTATGATGTTAATATCATCCAAAGCACTCTACAGATTCAATGTAATCACTGTCAAAATCCCAATGACACTCTTTTGCAGAAACAGAAAATTTAACCTAAAATTCAAATGGAATCTCAAGGGACCCTGAATAGCGAAAACAATCCTGAAAAATGACAAAGTTACAGGCCTCAAATTTCTTGATTTCAAAACTTATTACAAAGCTATCGTAATCAAAACAGTTCTGGTCTTAAGACACTTAGATAAATGGAACAGAATAGAGAGCCCAGAAATAAACCCTTACACATGGAGTCAAATTATTTTCTACAAGGACGTTAAAACCATTCAATGGGAAAGGAAAAGTAGTTTTGGGAAAATGGGATAGCCATATGAAAAAGAATGAAGTAAAATTAACTCAAAATGGATGAAAGACCTAAATGTAAGACCTACAACTAAAAACTCTTAGAAGAGAACATAAGTGAAAAACCTCACAACATTGCATTTAGCAATATTTTCTTGGATAGGACACTAAAAACATAGGCAACAAAAGAAAAAGTACATAAACTGGACAACGTCAAAATTAAAAAGTTCTGTGCACCAAGAGACAGTATCAACAGAATGAAAAGGCAACCTATGATACAGGAGAAAATATCTGCAAATCATATATCTCATAAAGGGTTAATATCCACAAAATATAAGGAACTCCTACACTGCAACAACAAAAAAGCAAACAACTGATTTTTTAAAATGGGCAAAGCACCTGAATAGATGCTACAAAGATATACAAATGGCCAATATGCATCATTATTCACTAGAGAAATGCAAATCAAATCAATGAGCTGCCACTTCACACCATTAATATGGTTATTATTTTAAACAGTAGTATGTGTTGGCAAGGATGTAGAGAAACTGGAATCCTTGTGCACTACTGATGGGAATGTAAAACATGGAAAACAGTATGATGGCTTCTCAAAAAATTAAAAATAGAGTTACTATATGATTGAGAAATTCTTAGTAAATACTTAAAAAGAACTGAAACCAAGGACTTGATTAGGTATTTGCAAACTTATATGAACAGCAGCATCATTCACAATAGTCAAAATGTGGATGCAAACCAAGTGTCTATTAATGGAGGAATATATAAACAAAAAGTGGCATATTCATACAACAGAATATCATTCAGTCTTAAAAAGGAAGGATACATGCTGATACATGCTACAACATGGATGAACCTTGAGGAAATTATGACATATGAAATAAGCCCAATACACAAAACGACAAATACGATATGATTCCACTTTTATAAGGGACCTAGAGTTGTCAAATTCATAAACACAGTAAGTAAATGGTGTTTGCCAGGACCTGGTAAGAAGGGGAAATGGGGAGTTCTTGTTTAACTGGTATAGTTTCAGTTTTAGGAGATGAAAAAAATTCTTTAGATAGATGGATGTGATGGTTGCACAATAATGTGAAGGTATTTAATATCACTAATTGTATACTTAAAAATGGCTAAAATGGTAAATTTTATATCATGTATTTTTCACCACAATGTTAAAATACCCACTTATCAGAAAAAAAGTGAACAATATGCCCCTCTCCCCAAATAAAAATTCTCATCCACTGGGCTCCTTTCATATGCTCTGTGAGAACAGTAATTGATTCACCCACTCATTCAGTAATATTAAGTCCCCAGGTATGGTTTAAGGTTCTTGGGAGAGATCAGTGAATAAAAAGATTCAAGTTCCTGTGGACGCCAAAATTTAGGAAGGAAGAGGAGATAAATAAGAGAAAAACACAGAAATTTACTTAGTACACTAGAAGGTAATAAGCCAAAATACAGTAAGAAGGAGTAGAGAACATTATGGTGGGAGTGCTGGGCTAGATGATCAGGTGACATTTTGGCCAAGATTTGTTAGAGGTAACAGAGATCATCCTGTGGATATATGGAGAAAAATCATCCTAGGAATGGGGGACAGCTAAGAGTAAAGGGCCCAAGGAACATGAGCCTGTTTCTTGAGCAAAAGTAAGGTCAGTGTGATTGGAGCAGAGTGAGTAAAGGTAATAACAATGAGACATTATGAGAAAGCTTTAGGCCATTGTAAGACTTTTACTGTATATAATTTGAAGGTAGAATCAGTAACATTTCTTGATATATTAGAGACAGAGTAAGAGAAAAAAAAAGAACCAAGGATGATTCTAAGATTTTAGGTCTTAACAATGTTAAAGATGTCCTTGGAAGAAAAGTTATGACCAACCTAGATAGCATATTGAAAATCAGAGACATTACTTTGCCAACAAAGGTCCGGCTAGTCAAGGCTATGGTTTTTCCTGTGGTCGTGTATGGATGTGAGAGTTGGACTGTGAAGAAAGCTGAGTGCTGAAGAATTGATGCTTTTGAACTGTGGTGTTGGAGAAGACTCTTGAGAGTCCCTTGGACTGCAAGGAGATCCAACCAGTCCATTCTGAAGGAAATCAGCCCTGGGATTTCTTTGGAAGGAATGATGCTAAAGTTGAAACTCCAGTACTTTGGCCACCTCATGCGAAGAGTCGACTCATTGGAAAAGACTCTGATGCTGGGAGGGATTGGGGGCAGGAGGAGAAGGGGACGACAGAAGATGAGATGGCTGGATGGCATCACTGACTCGATGGACATGAGTCTGAGTGAACTCCGGGAGTTGGTGATGGACAGGGAGGCCTGGCGTGCTGTGATTCATGGGGTTGCAAAGAGTCGGACACAACTGAGTGACTGAACTGAACTGAACTGAGGATGGGGAAAGCTTTTTGCTGCATTTACTGTGAAAATGAAGACCATTCTCAGCAGACTGTCAACATTCCAGAAAAAATTTTGACATTACTCTGAAAGGACAGACAGTTATTGTGAAGGGCCCAAGAGGTACCCTTCAATCACATCAATGTAGAACTCAGTCTCCTTGGAAAGAAAAGGAAGAGGCTCTGGGCTGACATATGGTGGGGAAACAGAAAGGAACTGGCAACTGTTCACAGGATCTGTAGTCAGAGCATGATCAAGGGTGTTATATTGGGCTTCTGTTACAAGATGAGGTCTGTGTATGTCCACTTCCCCATCAGCGTTGTTACTGAGGAGACTGGTTCTCTTGCTGAAATCTGAACTTTTCTGGGTGAAAACTATATCCAAAGGGTTCGGAAGAGGCCAGGGGCTGCTTGTTCAGTATGTCAAACCCAGAAAGATGAGATGATTCTTGAAGCAAACGATAATGAACTTGTGTCAAATTTGTCTGCTTTGATTCAGCAAGCCTCCACAGTTGAAGACAAGGATATCAGAAAAATTTTGGATGGTATCTATGTTTCTGAAAAAGGAACAGTTCAGCAGGCTGATGAGTAAGATCTGAGTGGTCTGGCTGCAGAAACAGCAAGATGCCAGATGGTTCTATGGACTCAACTGTAATGTTTTTAAGAGGCAATAAAAAGTCTTTTGATTTGAGGGGGAAAAAAAGATGGGGAAAGATTCAAGAGAAGCAGGTTTGGGGAGGAAGATTAGGTGTTTGGTGTTAGACATGTTGTGTTAGACGTATCTATGAGATGTTTGAGTGGAGATGTCAATAGATAATTGGATACAGGTTTCTGGAGTTCATGGGAAAAAGTGTGGCTAGAGTTAGAAATCAACATGGAGAGAGTATGTAAAACCATAAAACCAGATGAGAACCCCAAGGAATACAGACAGAGAAGATAAGTTTAGAGTCTAAGACCTAGAGCAACATAAAGAAGTTGGGGAGAAGAGAAAGAATTAGAAAAGAGACAGAGAAGGAAGGACCAAAGAGGTTGGTGGAAAACTAGAGACATCATCTGAATGTGAGTCCATCTATTACTACTTCCTTAACCTTGTGAAATGGCTTCATCTCTCCGTTTCTTGGTTTTCCTTGTCTGTACAATAAACATAACAGCAATTTCCTCAGGTAGTTGCTCTGAGAATTAAACAAGATCAAATATGAGAAAATAGCACATGTAGTGCTGGAACTAACCAAGTGCTCAGTAAATGGTATCTATTACCATGATGATGATAACAACAAACCTTAGCCCACTTCCAGTCTACTATAGTCATTTACTCTACCACTTTACAGGAAATGAGCCAGGAACTGGAAATCAAAGAGAAGACCAACAGAGGCAACAGAAACCTACAGTGAGATCAATCTACCACCTTAGCCTTATTTAACCTGATTATTCCTCTATCTGTAAGTAAGCTTTATCAAAATGTCGGTTTTTCTTTGAACATGCACCATATGTCCTTCATCCATTCCTCACTCATGTTACTCTCTATGCTTTAACTACTCTTCCCATATCTACTTATGTAGGCCATTCTTTCAAGGCATACCACAAAGGCCATCTTCTGCTCTGAAATCATTCATGAGTTGCTCTAAAGGGAGGCCATCTCCCTTTTCTTTAAATGCTTGCAGCGTTAATGAATTCTCATGGCACTTACCATTCCTCAGTGTGGGCAATCAAGAGTTAATTAAAATGTATTAACCTTTCATTTTATTCTCTTAGGTTATCCTTTATCATATAATATCCCTATCAATACATTAATTCATCAGTTCAAAATTGAGACTCTAAAAGAGCACATGTATTTTAAAAAGATACAATTTGACCACTTTTGTTACAATAAGCCTTTCAGAAATCTTATTTGCTGTAGTTCTAAATTTTGGGTTAAATCCAAACCCAGCACTACATTAGATCTTTTTTTCTACATATCTGCTTTTTTACATTCTTTATTACTTATGTTGGATGTTAATCTTCAAGCTGAAAACAAAAAATGCACACTGTTAAATCTCATCTTGATATTTGCACAAGAAATTCAAATTGTGAAGGCATTTCTATACTAATCTTTCTCTACACTCATAATCCTCAATTTGTCACAATCAGCAAATTTCTACACTGAATAACTCACTGTATTTTCATCTGGAAAAATAAGGCATCCTATTTTTAGCATGATACTGAAGTATTTACATGTTTGAGTCTACTTCTAATTCCCTGCTCTTCTAGACAATAACTATTGAATAGAGAGAAAAAAACAGTTACGTAGTTGAAAAAGCTTTTAGACTCTACCAGACATAGGTTTGAATCTTGGCTTTATAGTTCAAATCTAATAAAACTGTAAATCTTGACCAAGTTACTTAATGTTCCTATCTTCACTTTCCTGACCTTTAAAATGGGAATATGGGATTTATTTGGTGGTTCAGTGGTTAAGACTCTGCACTTCCACTACAGGGGGTACGAGTGCAATCTTTGATCTGGGAAGTTCCACATGCCACAAGGTGCAGCCTAAATAAATAAATAAAAGTATGACATACTTGGGGTGTGTTAAAAGGCCAAGACTCTTTCATTATGAAAAATTCAAAACAGATAAAAATAAAAAGCTAGTATAATGAACCCTCATGTATTTATTGCCTAGCTTTAGTACTTAGCAACTTTATTTCCTAAACACATTTGTTTATTCACTCCACAAGATTATTTTGACACAAACCTCAATTTAATCACTTAATCTCTAAATCTGACATAATGTATCTCTAACATAAAGACTTGTTTAGTTTCTCTGGTTTTGGCCATGCTATGCAGCATGTGAGATCTTAGTTCCCTGACCAGGGACTGAACCTGTGCTCCTTGTAGTGGAAATGCAGTCTTAACCACTGCACTGACAGGGAACTCTGAAGACTGTTTTTTAAAAGACAAAACTAAAATAGCCATTTTCATATCATCTTAAAAAACAAAAAAATTTCTTAATGTCAATCTGTCAAATTTCTTTCATCTCATAAATCTTTTTTTAGTTGATTTATTCAAATCAAGTACAAGCAAGATCTACACATATTATTTATGTGATAGGCTCCTTAAATTTGTTTTTACTTTTAAGTTCCTTCCCCCTTCTCTTTTTTTTTTTTTTTCTTGGGAAGGAGCGCGTTGCTGTGCGCAGCTCGGGCAGCCGCCGCTCCTCCGCCTTTCACCGAGCGTTCTGGAAAGTTCCCTTTTTTTTTTTCCTATAATATTTTTGTTGGAAAAACATGGGAAATCCCAAGGGAGTTTTGCTAATATGAGAAGCCACTAATTTTTAAATTTAGGTCACGATCCATAAGAATCAATACTGACTTTGAAACTGCCAAGAACACTGTCTTTTATAAAGCAAAAAAACATTTTTATTGGTTTTACTGACATTTGCTAGAGTACATATTAAGCTCTTTAACACGAACAGTAAATGAGATAATAAATGATAAGAAAAGTGGAATACGTGTACACCCATGGAGGATTCATGTTGATGTATGGCAAAACCAATACAATATTGTAAAGTAATTAGCCTCCAATTAAAATAAATAAATTAAAAAATAAATAAATAAAATACTTTAAAATATATATTAAAAAAAGGAAAGTGGAAAGTAATATACAAACACCATTGTTTTTATTGGTAGAACATAGGATATATTTAGGTTGGTGCAAAAGTAATTGGGATTTAATACTGTTGAAATTTGCCATTTGATATTGGAATACATTCTTAAATAAATGTGATTATGCTATATATCATTTTGATGTATATTTCCTGTTTTATGCTTTTTGCTAATAAATTTTACTTGCTGTTTATTTTAGATGCATTGCAGACTATGAAAATGATGTCAGACAAAAAGCAAATAAGAGCGATCTTCATATTTAAGTTCAAAAATGGGTCAAAGCAGCAGAAACGACTCACAAAATCAATGCATTTGGCCCAGAAACTGCTAATGAACATACAGTACACTGGTAGTTCAAGAAGTTTTACAAAGGAGACAAGAGCCCTGAAGGTGACAAGAAAAGTGGCCAGCCATGAGAAGTTGACAACAACCAACTGAGAGCAATTATTGAAGCTGATCATTTTACAACTACACAAGACGCTGCCCCAGAATTCAACGTTGACCATTCTACAGTCATTTGGGATTTGAAGCAAACTGGAAAGGTGAAAAAGCTCAAGAAGCGAGTGCCTCAAGAACTGACCACAAATCAAAAATATCATCACCTTTAAGTGTTGTCTTCTCTTATTCTATGCAATAATGAATCATTTCTCAACCTGATTGTGAGGTGTGATGAAAAGCGGATTTTTATACAACAACCAGCAACAAATAGGTCAGTGGTTAGACAAAGCAGCTCCAAAGCACTTCCCAAAGCCAAACTTGCACCAAAAAAAGGGTCATGGTCACTGTTTGGTGGTCTGCTGGTGGTCTGATCCACTACAGCTTTCTGAATCACAGCGGAACCATTACATCTGAGAAGTATGCCCAGTAAATCGATGAGATGAATGGGAAACTGCAACACTTACAGCTGGCATTGGTCAATAAAAGGACCCAATTTCTTCTGAGACAACACCCAACCACACGTCACACAACCAACACTTCAAAAATTGAACAAATTGGGCAATGAAGTCTTGGCTTATCTGCCGTATTCACCTGACCTCTCACCAACTAATACTTCTTCAAGTATCTCAACAACTTTTTACAGGGAAAATGCTTCCACAACCAGCAAGATGCAGAAAATGTTTTCCAAAAGTCTGTCAAATCCTGAAGCACGGATTTTTATGCTTCAGGAATAAAATTTATTTCTCATTGGCAAAAATGTGTTGATTTTAATAGCTTCTATTTTGATTAATACAGATGTGTTTGATCCCATTACTGTTGTTCAGTCGTTCATTTGTGTCTGACTCTTTGAGACCTCATGGACTGCAGCACACCAGGCTTCCCTGTCCTTCACCATCTCCCAGGGCTTGCTCAAACTCATGTCCATTGAGTCAGTGATGCCATCCAACCATCTTGTCCTCTGTTGCCCCTTCTCTTCCTGCCTTCAATCTTTCCCAGCATCAGGGTCTTTTCCAGTGAGTCAGCTCTTCGCATCAGGTGGCCAAAGTACTGGAGCTTCAGCTTCAGCTTCAGTCCTTCCAATGAATATTCAGGGTGATTTCCTTTAGGATGGACTGTTTTGATCTCCTTGTATTCCAAAGGACTCGCAAGAGTCTTCTCCAACACCACAGTTCAAAAGCATTAATTCTTCAGCACTCAGCCTTCTTTAAGGTCCAACTCTCACATCCAAACATGACTCCTGGAAAAACCATAGCTTTGACCCTAGTTAAAATGATTTAAAATTCAGGGTCTGAAAGCACAATTACTTTTGTACCAATCTAATAACTATGCAATAATCTTAAAACCATAAGCAAGTAAATAGGAGAATATATTTGATAAAGACCAAAAAAAAAAAAAGAAATTGAAAGAAAGGGTGATGTTTACTGTTCAAAGAAAATTATCTCCTTACCTGAATCGCTTGCTGCAACAACAACTGTTCCACCAGGAGCAAAAGGATCATTGTGCTTTAACATTTCTACCTAAACAAATCACACACAGTCATGATTGAGAGAGGAAACTTTTCATAGCTGAAACTTTATTGCCGCACCAAAGAAAATATTCTTCACAAACTCTAAACTAATTAAGAAACACAAGGCATTAGGAACAAATGTCTACCCCTACTGATTTGCAATCTTATTGAAATGATTCATATCATTTTCTAATCTTTTACTGTAAAACATAACATACATTCAGAAAAATGTATGGAACATTATGAACCACTTAATAAAAGGTATCAAGTGAACATCTATGAAACTGCCAACATCTCAAAAGTCTTCATGTGCCTGCTCTAATCACAATCCCATCCCTCCCCTCTGTAAAGATTATTATTACCCTGGCATTGATATCCATTTCTTTCCTTCATAATTTTGCTACTTGTTTAGATGCACACTATTCTTTAACTTTCATTTTGAAATAAATGTAGATTTCTAGAAGAGCTATAAAGATAACACAAGACCTTATATCCCCTTCACCCAACTTCCTCTAATGTTAATGTGTGTGTGTGTGTGTGTGTGTGAGAGAGAGAGAGAGAGAATGCTTTCTAAAAAAAAAATTCAGCCACTTTAAATAATAAGCCACGTAAAAAATCTGGAGCAAATGTTAAGTGTGAATGGCTACAAAGAGTGAGGACTTTGTAATGTTTTATAGAAGCCAGAGATTCTGACTACTGAACTATCTTCCTACTTCAGCTTGGTTTTAAATCACAGTCAAACAAAATGTATATCTAGGAAGATAACTGAACTTTCTGGCATCAGGTTCTTTTTAAGAGGCCAGCTAAAAGTCTTGGCATACAATTAGATAACAGGGGGACAAAAACAGTTTTGGAATATTTATCTCCTACTCTGACTCATGAGTATCAATGTCATCTGTATTACACAATCTACTTCTAATCATCAAGAACTTAGGTATTACAACTGAACTTCAAAGGATATTACAGAACTCAAGTAATACAGATGTAATGGATAAGAGAGAAACAATGCTCATTGAGACTTACAGTATATTCTCTTTTTATAAAACAGGATCCGTTAAAAAAAATTACTTGCAGAAAGAATAACTAGTGATGCTTTTAGAACGGAAAATTTTAACTGATGGTTAACTTACATTTTTATAAAATGAACACATTAGCTTATACTCTGATTATCTGCTAAATGAATAAACAGCAATCAAGGGGGAAAAAAAAATCAAGCTGGTCTGTATAGCAAAGTAACTCTCCATGGTTCCTAATACGATAATTAAAATACCAATGTGAGACAGTCACTGACATGATAACACAAGTCACCAACTATTAATGCTTCTCCCCCAACTGTGAGAGAAGGAAAAACTAACAGACCTGGTTTTAAACAGCTTGTAGTTTTATTTACCATCTCAGAGAGAGAGAGAGAGAAAAAGTAGGCCTATATGTGTGTCAGGTTTAATTCTATTCCTTTATCATACACTGTGCATGAGTGCTAAGTAGCTTCAGTCGTGTCTGACTCTTCGTGACCCCATGGTCTGTAACCTGCCAGGCTCCTCTGTCTATGGGATTCTCCAGACAGAGAACTGGAGGTACTGGAGTGGGTTGCCACGCCCTCCTCCAGGGGATCTTCCTGACCAAGGGATCAAACCTGGGTCTCTTATGTCTCCTGCATTGGCAGGCAGGTTCTTTACCACTAGTGACTGTGCACTTACCCTAAAAGGGCACTGAGACAGCAAGAGGAACAGGATGGACTGTGCAGCCTACGAAGGAGCAAGCACCCACAAAACTCTCTTTATATTATGTTCAGTTTAGTAATTAGGCAATTTAATATACGAAAGTAATTTTCATGACTAAAATTCAGATGGTGTGATTTTATAATTAATGTTCCAAATCCTCCTATAAGGTCGCCTAACCTAATCTATCACTGAAATTCTCTCTTCTCTACATCAGCCATCCATTCCCTCCTTTCACAGTATGACTTACCATGTAGCTACCATATGCTAGCTAGGACAGTAGAAAATGGCACTTGTTTTGGTTTGTTTTTTTAAAATTATGTCCCTCTGAGAACAGAGACCATCTTTGAAGGAACAAAAAAAGACTTGTGGGGAGAGATTCATATCTTATGGCATTAACAGAGGCCTATTTGAAAAGAAGAAAGATGACCAAAAGCAGGGGTTTGTAGTTAGGAAAAAATGAGTCTGAATCTTAGACTACAGTAGTGAGGACCTTAGATTTTGGTCAGATAGAGTCTGAATTTAGTTCTGTCACTTACTAACTTACTTACACATAATAAGCTCTCATTTACTTTATCTTTAAAATGAGGATGATACATGAGCCTCATAGGATTATTGTGATGCTTAAATGAGGTAATACATGAAAAAAACTTAGCACCATACCTGGCACATAGAAGAGATTAGATAAATGTTTAACTATTATTATATTGCCAATTTGGTGTTTAGTTTACAGTTTTGAATGGAGAAATTAAGAGCTGTCAGCTAGGGCACTGCTGCTTTCAAAAACCGAAAGGGGACAAATTAGTAGAATGAATGGTAGAAAAATTTCACCAGGGGAGAGGAAAAGAAACATGCTTATTTTTAAATTAGGAAGAGTTGCTTTGGCCTCTTGCTTTTTAAACAATAAGAGTAGATAACAAGAGGCTACAATAAGGTGAGAGGGAAAGAACTCAGGTTGCAGGCAATTCGAGAAGAATTTGGCAAATGGGTCCACACTACAAACTGAGTGTTGTAGGAACACAGAGTATCCAGTAGCCTGTGGAAACCACAAATATTCAGTTACAGAGGCATTTGCTTAGTTTTACAACAGTGGAAAAAATCAGTTGCTGGCCAAGTAGTTCTTTACTGAATACAGTAAGGAAGCAATTCAGGAATACCAAAGTTTATTACCTTTAAAATAATCAATTACGCTTTTAAGGAAGTTCTCTTAATCTAAGAGTATTAAAAGACAAAATTTCTGCTTCACATGTCTGTCAACAACTGCTCCTTTATAGATCTGGTTTACTTACAGGTGTGAAATACCCTGTCTCAAAAAATAAGCTTTCAAATAAAAACTTAAAAAAACCAAACGAACAAGGAAAAAAAATTAAAAACCTCTCCAAAACCATTGATAATTATTGAAATTGGGCTATAGATACACAGAGGTTAAAATACTTCATTATGTTACTCTATTTTGCATGTGTTTAAATATCCTAATATAAAGATTTTGTTTTCAAAGCCTCCAGACTTGGTTGTCTGACCTTAGTTAATTTTTCTGAGTTCCAGTGTTCTTATTGTTAAAATAGGGACACCAACACCTACTTTGTAAGACTGACGTGAAGATTAGAAACTATGAATATAAAGCCCACAACAGTACTTGGATCATAGTGAGTGGTTATTAAATAGTAATTGTTGTACTATGTATATTATCAGGAGAGTCTGACATTTAGTGGGAATTAATACATCTTTATAAGAATAACACTCTAGATGTGTCCACAAAATAACAGAAATGATTTTTTTTTTAAATCAATGCTATTCTCTTTAAATTGATTTCATTATTTCAATAATGTATACCAAATATTTTCAAAATGCTTTACTGGCTTACGGATTTTTAATCATTTATTTTTTAAATCCCCAATGGGATAATATTTTGTCCTTTGAAGGGCAGACTTAGTATTTGGATGACATGAGTATTCGGATGACATGAGTATTCTGTCAATTTCAGTGGGTGCTCACAGTGTGAAATGCCAGTTTGAACCAAAAACTAGATAGGTTCGATAAGACTGAAATTTTTATATCGCCCATCAGAAGTAATCTGCAAGAGAATTCTTTCATCATTGTGTATTTCAAGAAACTCACTTAACTCATCTATTTGTAGACAGAATACAAAAGATCCACTGTATACTCATTTTCTTAAAGATAAAATATAGTAGGCCAGTAAGTCCTTTGCTTGTTATCTAAATGCCTTATATTGCCATGTGGAAGGACAGGATTTACAAGAAAGGTAAAGGTATGAGTCTCATTCCCAGGAGTTAGTGGCAGTTTGGCAAACAACTTTCTTGTCTAGAGTGAGTACTTACTGAATTATTTCTATCTTTCGGTTTTGAAAGATGACTCAAATAGTATATGATTTTACTATTGGTAAATTGCTTTTTTTTCCACATTTGTCTCTTTCCCTACCTCTTCTCTGACCATTAAACAGAAGTTAACATATATTTACTGATCACTGAACCAAAGTACAGGCAGGGCATGTGTACTAAATTTTTTGTAAGATATAGTTCCTACCCTCAAAAAATTTACTATCTAGCAATGAGTAATGATTTTGTTATTTCACCAGACAATAAACTGTCTGCTCTTAGAAAAGAAAAAAAGAAACTCACTTAGAACATCTGTGGTCCATTTAACATTTTTTTAACCCTCCTACTCACCGATGTGTTACTGCTATTGCTGGCTTCACTGAAAGGATCAGTACTTGAAGTGGCAAAAGGATCAGTAGAAGACTGCTTGAAGAAGCAGTCAGATGCAAATGGATCTGACCCTTTGAAAGGATCACCACCAAATGGATCTAAAAAAAACAACACAAATATGAGAGATTAAAAAATTATTACTCTAAATTTCCTGTCACCGATGACAACCGCCTTAATTAAAAGGCATTTTGACTCCTGTAGAGTCTAAGTCAGGTACTTTACTTATCTAGGTCATAAAACTGTATAGACAGTTACACCTAGTTAAGCAGTTTTAATTAACATTCTTTCCTACTTATTCATTATTCATCCAAAGCAAGTCAATAACTCCAACACTTATTACACAATGTTGCCTATATGCTAGGTTTAAATAATTTCCTCTAACCTGGTGATTCTAATTTTGGGGGTGGGGAAAGGATCACAGTTTTCTTTGTGGTTTTGATAAGAGTTTTTCACCTAATAAATTGATTTTTTAAATTAGCACATAATATCAAGTGATCCCATTTTTAAGATCCTTATTCTATGCTATTATAACTAAGAAGAAAGAAAAAAGAACACATAGGAATGGTAAGTGAAAGTGTTAGTCGTTCAGTCATATCTGACTTTCTGCGACCCCATGGACTTCTGCCCACCAGGCTCCTCTGTCCGTGGGATTCTCCAGGCAAGAATACTGGAGTGGGTTGCCATTCCCTTCTCCACAAAGCTTCCTGACCTAGGGATCGAACCTGGGTCTCCTACATGGCAGGCAGATTCTTTACCATCTGAGCCACCAGGGAAGCAAAGAAACAACAAAAATTTCTAAATGCATTTCTCTCTCTGGGCTCAATAATAACAGCCAACTGTTTGGAATAGGTTTGGGAACCATAACTAAATGGCACACCAGATTTGTGAAAATCCCAGAGAAAGAATCTTAAAAAGTCTGACATAGTAATTATTTAAGATCTGTAATAGGATGTAATTGTAGGGGGGAAAAAAGTTCTAAACCCTATAGTAATGTAGATCATTTTATTTATCTAATCCTTGGCTAATAAGAAGTGTATTAAAAGCATCAAAGAATCATCTGATGTATTAAAAGCATCAAAGTATAGGCACTAATGTTATTTTTTATAAAGTATAGCTAACAGTTTACTAAGCAAATTCATAAGTATCTGTCACTTTTTCTCTGAAAATGCCAGGTACATACATCTTAGTGAGGCCTTAGGTCAATTTTAAAACTGACTAAAAAGGAAGTGCATTCCTAAAACTACCTAACTGTGATCTCTCATTCATAAATATTAACATAAGCTTACAATTAAGAATTAAATTAAAGCTAAGAAGGACTTCAATAAAACACTAACCAATTTTCCCAAAAGGATCATCCTTGAAAGGATCACCTGTGATAAAAGAAATATGCAGAAATCAAAATCACAGTATTTACTGCTGTGGCACATTACTTAAAGAGTAACTTCAAAACAAAAGCAAAGTTTGTTTCATTAACTCTCCCTCAAAGTAGGTAAGACAACGAATGCTGTCCACCTTTAGGAAATATTTAGAATACTAATAAGTATCACTATTTTAATAAGGGAAGAACATTAATACACCTCATAAAAGAGGCAAATTTGAATCAGAGCCAACTATACTTACCTCCTGACCACAAGGTCAGATTACTTGGAGGGGAAAACACAGGCTTGAGGACAAGAATTTTACTAACAAAATGTCTACTTTTCACAGGATTACTGGATGGGTATTGCCATCAACACTTCAGAAACAAATACCAGGCTTCACTGAAGTTAAAAAAAAAAAAGTGCTTAAAGAATTGAAGGGTCTAGAAATAAATCCTTACACATTTATCATCATTTGATTTTTGACAAGAGTGCTAAGACAATTCAATGGGGGAAAGAATAGTCTTTTCAACAAATGATGCTGGGACAACTGGATATCCACCTGCAAGAGAATAAAGTTGGACCCCTATCTCACACCATGAAATCAAAAGCACAAGAGAAAACATAAATAAATAAATAAGACTGCATCAAAATTAAGACAACATTGAACACAAGAATATAGGTGCAAATCATATGTTTGACAAGGGACTTATATTCAGAATATGTAAAGAACGCCTACAAATCAATAATTAAAAGACAAACAACCGATTTTAAACAGGGCAAATGATTAGAATAAACATTCTCCAAAGAAGATATAAGGATCCTGGAATGTGAAGTCAAGTGGGCCTTAGGAAGCATCACTATGAACAAAGCTAGTGGGAGTGATGGAATTCCGGTTGAGCTATTTCAAATCCTGAAAGATGACGCTGTGAAAGTACTGCACTCAATATGCCAGCAAATATGGAAAACTCAGCAGTGGCCACAGGACTGGAAAAGGTCAGTTTTTATTTCAATCCCAAAGAAAGGCAATGCCAAAAAATGCTCAAACTACCGCACAATTGCACTCATCTCACATGCTAGTAAAGTAATGCTCAAAATTCTCCAAGCCAGGCTTCAGCAATACGTGAACCGTGAACTTCCAGATATTCAAGCTGGTTTTAGAAAAGGCAGAGGAACCAGAGAACAAATTGCCAACATCTGCTGGATCATGGAAAAAGCAAGAGAGTTCCAGAAAAACATCTATTTCTGCTTTATTAACTATGCCAAAGCCTTTGACTGTGTGGATCACAATAAACTGTGGAAAATTCTGAAAGAGATGGGCATACCAAACCACCTGACCTGCCTCTTGAGAAACCTATATGCAGGTCAAGAAGCAACAGTTAGAACTGGACATGAACAATAGACTGGTTCCAAATAGGAAAAGGAGCACGTCAAGGCTATATATTGTCACCCTGCTTATTTAACTTCTATGCAGAGTACATCATGAGAAACGCTGGGCTGGAAGAAGCACAAGCTGGAATCAAGATTGCCAGGAGAAATATCAATAACCTCAGATATGCAGATAACACCACCCTTATGGCAGAAAGTGAAGAAGAACTAAAGAACCTCTTGATGAAAGAGAAAGAGGAGAGTGAAAAAGTTGGCTTAAAGCTCAACATTCAGAAAACAAAGATCATGGCATCCAGTCCCATCACTTCATGGGAAATAGATGGGGAAACAGTGGCAACAGTGGCAGACTTTATTTTTCTGGGCTCCAAAATCACTGCAGATGGTGACTGCAGCAACGAAATTAAAAGACACTTACTCCTTGGAAGGAAAAGTCAGGACCAACCTAGACAGCATATTAAAAAGCAGAGACATCACTTTGCCAACAAAGGTCCGTCTAGTCAAGGCTACGGTTTTTCCAGTGGTCATGTATGGACATGAGAGTTGGGAGTATAAAGAAAGCTGAGTGCCGAAGAATTGATGCCTTTGAACTGTGGTGTTGGAAAAGACTCTTGAGAGTCCCTTGGACTGCAAGGAGATCCAACCAGTCCATCCTAAAGGAGATCAGTCCTGGGTGTTCATTGGAAGGACTGATGTTGACGCTGAAACTCCAATACTTTGGCCACCTGATGCGAAGAGCTGACTCACTGGAAAAGACCCTGATGCTGGGAAAGATTGAGGGCAGGAGGAGAAGGGGACAACAGAGGGTGAGATGGCTGTATGGCATCATTGACTCGATGGACATGGGCTTGGGTGGACTCCAGGAATTGGTGATGGACAGGAGGCCTGGCGTGCTGCAGTTCATGGCGTCGCAAAGAGTTGGACACAACTGAACAACTGACCTGAACTGAATAACCACGGAGAAAGATGTTCAACAATATTAGTCATTAAGGAAATACAAATCAAATTGAAATAAGATACCACCTCACACTCACTACGATGGCTATAATTAAAAGGATAGATAGTCACAAGTGTTGGCAAAGGTACGGAGAAACTGCAAGCCACATATACTACTGGTGGGAATATATGTGTGTGTGTGTATATATATATATATATAAATGCTACAGACACTTTGGAAAACAGTTTGGCAGCTCCTCAAATGATTCAACAGAGTACTATGATCTGATATACACCCCAGAGAAAAGTAAATATATATTCACACAAAAACTTGTACATGAGTGTTCACAACAGCATTATTCAAAACAGCCAAAAAAGTGGAAACAACCGAACAGCCCATCAACCAATGAATAAGTAAAATGTGGTACATCCATATAATAATATTCATCAATAAAACAGGAAGAAATATTGAAACATACTAAAATGTGAGTAATCCTTGAAAATATTAGGCTAAATGAATGAAGCCAGACATAAAAATGCATATAGTGTATAATTCCATAAGTATGCACATCTATAGAGACAGAAAATAGATTAGTGGTTGGGCGAATTGAGGGTTAGGGGAACAGGCGATAACTTATAATCATTAATATCAGTTTCACAAGGTGAGTTTGGAAATAAATAAAAAGAAGTTTAACACGAGTGGTATTTAACATAGCTTATGATGACATCAGGTGTTTTAATTTATTGAGCTTATGATTCTTCAATAAGACTTTAGGCAGCTACTAACTACTATAGGCAGGGATCGAAGCTACTAACTACTATAGTTTCTGTTGTAAAAGCATGGTGTTGGCACTTTTGGTAAATAATTGCTGGATGACTTAAGACTGCCCAATCTCTTCTCTTTCTTTGGGTCTCTATTCTGAACAAGAAACATATTCTTAATCAGGGGTTCCTAAAACATAATCAAATGCTTAGTTCCAGGATTTAGTTGCCTGGAGAGGACAAATACTAAAGTCTGACCATATAAAAACATCATTCTCTTTTCTACTTTTGCTATAACAAGTAGGCTCTCAAAACTGAAGCCCAAATTCTTATATGGTCCCTTCTGATAAATTAGTAATATAAATATAAGAGTACTTACTGCCAACAAAAGGATCAGACTGGAAAAAATCCAGGTGTGAATCTGCAACTGGATTTGTCAGTGAACTTGTTTCTACATTAAATGGATCTTCCTAAAAATAATTTTAAATTAAAAAAAAGTTTTAGAAACCAAAGTTTTAAAAGGTAACATCTTAAAATAAAATAGCATGTTTGAAAAATCAACTGATGGTAACATAACAAATATTTTTGTGGTCATAAAGTCCATTTAACACATTTTTCTGTTTCCTTAGCATTAAATAGTATATAACCCCTATTGAGAAGAGAATGATAAGAACATTTACATATTAATATAGAATTATTTTTACCTCTTTTGAACATCTGTCACTATTAAATTCAGGACAAACTTTTTCATTAACAGCTACAGTCACCTCTTCATTTTCATCAGTCACACAAGAAGGCAGTACTTCAGGACTACTTCTTGCCTACAAAATATTAATCCTTCAAAGTATTAATTTTTCACAATATATTTTCTACTTGGCAAAGGAAACTGACAAGAGTCAAAAATTACTAGAAAATTTTAAAAGATAAGCAGAATACATTCATTGGATGACTTCTATAATATTTCTTAGGGAAATGATATCACCAAGCCTCAAAACCACTTAAGGCCAGAAAACTCCAGTTCTTCCTTAACTACTTCCCTCTGGTCATCCCCTAGCTAGATTCCAAATCTTATGGAGTCTAATTCTCATCTATTTCTCAAATTCTTCCATTCTTCTCCATCCTGACTGTCACTATCATTCATTTATAGCATTATCATTTCTGGTACATATTACTGTAGTAATAATATTCCAACTGCCTTCCTGCCTGCAATACTTGTCCTCTACATCTATCCTTCTCAGGGCAGCCAAAGTAATAGATCTAAAATAGGAATCTAATCACGATCTTCTGGTTAGAAATCCTTCAATGACGTCATTGCTTTCTGCATTTAGATCAGTAGATAATAAGGCTTTAGAAGTGGCAAAGCCAATTTCTATTTCATACCATCCTATGTCTTTGAAGGATAACCTAGTAATTTGCATTTTGTGCTTAAAAGAATATTGTGCAGTTCAAGACTGCACTGTACAAATAACATTAAATCTGTTAATTTTAAATCCTTAGTATCTATCAAATTTGTATTCTTCTCATCATCCCTCCTGCTACTGGTTAGATCCAGGTTAAAACAATTCTCACATAGACTACCCCAATAGTCTCTCACCATATCTCGGTATGTCTAATCCTATTCTCCAATCTATAGTCCACTTAAAAAAATTTTTTTTGGTGGCACCCTATACCTTGTGGGATCTTAGTTCCCTTACCAGGAATTGAACCCAGGCTACAGCAATGAAAGCACTGACCAAGTCCTAACCACCGGACTGCCAGGGAATGCCTTATCCAGCTTTTCTAAAAGGTAAACTCAATCTTGTCACTTCTTGCTTAAAAATTCTTCAATGGCTACTCACTGTAGTAAGGCGAATTCCCCAGTGCTGCAAGATGAATCCAAATTTCTTACTCTTTGGTCCTTTCTGAACTAAAAGTGGTCATTTTTATCTAGGCACATATCATAATCACCTATGGAATTTATTTTTAAAAACATATGTACCAAATAAAAAAAAACATACGTACCTGGGCCCAACCTAGAAACTCTAGTTCAACAAGTTTGGAATGGGGCACAGATATCTCCATCTTGATAAAAAGTACCAGAGGTAATGCAGGTAACCTACAGGAGACAGCCTCATCTCCTACCAATACATCCCTCACCATCACAAAACATCCTCAGAAAACTTCTCATGATACCGTGCAGCATGTTTTCTCCCATTACATGCTTATGCTAATGCTGTTTCCTCTGCCAGAAATGTACCACCTTCTCTTTTGCTTAACCTCTTCTCACTTCAGTGGTCACTTGTAAAGCTTCCCTATGACATCCTCTCTGAGCCTCCTCCAAGTTGTCCTACCTGAATACCCTATTTACTTTATCACTGCCTTTTAACACAGTGTTACAGGACTAGACTGCACGCAGCCGGAAGACGGGGTTAAAGGTCTTTTGTCTCTGTAGCTCTCATTCGGGAGAGCAGCACTCTTGCATTAGCTGATATTCTCAAAAAAAAAAAAAAAAACAGTAAATAAATAAATGTCTTCAACATTATGAAATAATTACTTTCAGCTTTGGATGAGATCACTTAAAAATAAATACTACTTTCAGAAGTTACTATCTACAGAACCACAACTTTGAAAACATGGCTCTATAACAAATAGATCAGTTAAAATTACATTTTTCACTAGTTTAAACTGTTAGAACCCACTCTTTCTTTCTCAATTGTCTCAGATGAGGCAAGGCCACATGTTTATATTAGGTACGATGTCAACAAAACTTTCATCTGAATCAGTTTTTTTCCTTCTGAAGTTGGTTATGGAATTAAAGGAACCATTAGACTCACTGGAGACTCCTCATGTATGGGCTCAGACTCTAGGTTGCTCTGGCCTTCAGTGTGCTCATTAAGATTCGCTGTTTCACTGCTGCTGGTACTGAGGCTGCAATAATCTGTAGCACCATTTACAAGAATGCTGTGTGGACTACTGCACCAATTTAACTGATTACTATGGTTTTCCAGCTCTTTCATTTCCACAAGTTTCATTTGCATCTGTCAACACAAAGCAGAAATACAAAACAGAATTTACTAGAAAGACATTTTTAGACAAAAATTAGACAAAAACTAGACAAAATTACTAGAAAGACGTGATATAAAAATAACTATATGCTTAGACTTGATCAAGGATAAATCTGCTTCCATTAAGGAATGCAGCAAGACTTAGAGAAAAGGATTTCAGTAATCCATCCGAGTAAGTTCTCCTCCTGAAATTACAGTATATATGGATTTGTTTTTGTACATCTTTTGAAAGATCCAAGAATTTTAATTCAAATATCTGCTAATTGGCAGTCCTTTAGAATATAACTAGAAAAAGCGTCAGAGTATTGGGAAAAAGATGGCAAAACAGTAGTTCAAGACAAGATTTTATGATGACGCTTTAGGAGAGGGAGAGGAAATAGACGAAGAGTACATAAGACTTTGGAGCCATTCACATTCCTATTGGGAAGAAGAGAAGTGAAAACAAAGATGCAATGAGCTAGTGTCCTATCCCCTGGCATTATTTATTAATGGGCTAGAACCTTAAGGAGTAGTCTCTAAATCTAAAATATACCAAACAGGTTAAATGAAGGACAAAGTTTTTTTAAATTTCAATATCCATTGACTTTCTATACCTGGGACAACACAATAAATTCTAATATATATAAAAAGAAAAATGTGGGGAACTAGAAGGAAAAAATGCTTTTTTATACTTAATATCTACAATAAAAACACATTTACATATATTTCAAAGAAATTGAGACAACAAAATCAAAAAATGTTTCTAGTGAAAAAAACAAACGGAACTTTACTGAAAAGTACCATTTTCATAATATATATATTTTTTAATTACATTAGTGTCCTCTATTTATTAGCATGTTATATATTTTTTTTTAGCAAATATAAAAATTACCTATTGACATTCTGTAAAGCAAGGCTCTGTTCCCTAATCTTATTCCCCTAATATTTCCCATAAAGTTTTTAAGTTGCCCAATTTGGAATCTGTAATTTACCAAAGGAAAAGTCAGGACCATAACCTGGAAAAAGAACACTATATTGGATAAGGAGACAGATGTACATCTAGCTCTATCACTTTCTAATTATTAGGTTATTTTAGTCAAAGTACCCTCTCCAAGCTTCCATTTTTTAATCCATAGAGGTAGTAAGAACTATCTTCATAGAAGACTGTTATGTGAAGTAAAAGACATATTTACAAGAACTCTGTAAAATGTAAAGGCCTATGTAAACGAAGGACAATGTGTGTGAAAGTACCTAGCACACTACATTTCTCACTACTATAACAATTAAAATTTCCTGTTCCTTTTCTACTAATTTGCTCTATTTTTAAAAAGTTAAAGACTTGAGCCTTTTGAGGATAGAGACCAAATTTTTGTTATTAACTTTGTATCTCTAACATCTACCACAATGATACATACTGTAAGTGCTTAATAAATGTTCACTGAAAAACACGAGTATTATCCTTATATATTTAAACAGTGGGCATCAGTGTGTGTGTGTGTGTGTGTGTGTGTGTGTCTATATGTATACAGACATACACATATATATATATGTATATAGACACACACATTTTGTGTATATATATTGTGTATATATGTATATAGACATACATATATATGTGTATATAGACACACACACATTTCATTTTGTGTATATATATATATTGTGTATATATACACACAAATTGCATTTCATTTAGGATTTAAACTAACAATCAAAAATACTACACATTTATAACACAAAGCATATGCCTTGTATATTCCTAGTGCTATAGAGCAGTGGTTTATAAACTTACTTTTACTTTAATCTACACAAAGAAACAGAGTTTACACTTAGACCCAGTAAATATGTATGTACATATGTGTGTGTGTGTGTGAATACATAAAACATATAGATGCATACATCATACATATAACTATACATTTACACATATACACAGGGGTGAAACAACTGTAATGTATGCTGTTATTTCCTATTCTCTTTTATTTCACTGAAATTTATCATGACCATTAAATCAACTTTAATGCTACCCTGCAGTCTAAAATTTAAAACATTACTCACCATATAGATGAAGCAGTTGGGTGAAGTACCTGCCTATCAAAGAGTTCTATTTAGGACAGTTTGTTCCTTATAGTTATTCTCGAGACAATCAACAGAATCATGAAACAACCTGGCTTTCCTGTGTCTGATTCTCCCATGCACCTGCCATTTAAGCCTGTGTTCTTCCTTACTCGCTAGGTAAACTTAGAGGATACAGAAAAAAAAAATCACACAACTAACACAAGCTCTTTGCAAACTGTGCAAGGAAGGTACAACAAACATTTCAACTGCCAGAAATACTTGGATAAATAATATATATTGCACAAGTAAGTTACATAAAGTCAAGGTCAAAGGTTCTTTGTTCTCTAGAAAATACAAGGTAAGAAATAAAAATAAAAATTCAGCAAGTCACAAACTTCTCTTTAGTTATTACTTTTTCAAAAAAGGCTATAGGTAAGCTTTAGAGAGCAATAAAAGCACCAGGCTAATTTACAACTAAATTTCTTTTTTATAGGCCCATGGGAATATGCTGCCCTCTGTGGGAAAGATTCACGGTACCTGAGTCAAGTGTAAGAATTTGGTATGTTTATTCTTAAGATTTAGAGATCAAACACAAAGATCTAATTCCTTCCACAGATATCTGGCACACTTGGTAGTACAGCTTGCTGACACTATCTTCCATGCTCAAAACATGGCTTTATTTTCTCTCTGATAATTTATACTATCCAGAGTCATTTCTATTTTTCCAATTTATGCTCTTTCCTTTGAAAGAAATCCCCTTTCAAAAAAGTCAAAGAAAGAAAATTAAAAGACAAGCCAGAGACTGGGAAAAATTATTTGTAAATCAAATATCTGATGAAGGACTTATCTCCAGAATATACATATATATATTTTTAAAAACTTGTGTAATTTAATAAGACAACCCAAAATGGCAAAGGACTTTAAACAGACATTTCATCCAAGAGAATATACAAATGGCTCATAAGCATACGAAAAGATGATCAACATCTCTAGTCATCAGAGAACTGCAAATTAAAAACTATGAAGTACCACTTTACATCTACGAGAATGTCTATAATCCAAAAGACAATAAAAGGGTTGGTAAAAATGTGGAGAAACTGGAACTCTTATATATTGCTACGGCAAGTATTAAAATTCTACAGCCACTTTGGAAAAGCTTGGCAATTTAAAGTTAAAAAAAAAGTTTAATGTAACTTTACAATATAGCCAACTATTTTATATCCAAGAGAAATGAAAACACATGTCTACACAAAGAATTGTATGCAAACAGAAAATTCATAGCATCATTATTCATAATAGTCAACAGGAAGAAAGAATCCAAATGCCCATTAACTGGTGAACAAATAAACAACATACCTTATAAAATGAACTATAATTTTGTTACATACTACAGCATGGATGGGCTTCAAAAACATTACACTAAGTGAAAGAAACCACATGAGAAAGACCACAGACCACTTATTTCCTCTATATGAAACGTTCAGAAAAGGCAAATCTATAGACACAGAAAGCAGATTAGTAGTTACCCAGGGGTAAGGGTGGGGATTGATGATAAATGGGCACAACGGTCTTTTGGGAGTAAGGGAAATATTCTAAAACTGGATTGTGATGTTTGAGCAACTCTAAATTTACTGAAAATCATGGACTGTACCCTTAAAATGGGTTAATTTTACAGTCTATAAATAACAGTAAAAATATTTTAAAAACTTAAAACTATTTTAAAGACTGTCCATTTATCTAGGATCATTCCCACTACTATAAAATTCTTTTGGGTTTACTACATGTTAACTGAGTACCTACACTGAGACAAGAACTGTGCTAAATGCTTGGATAAATATGTATGTTTCTAGACCAAAAAGCTCCATCTACTGACAGAGGTAGACAAATAAACAAATGTGCAGGGGAAAATGTTACAATTACTGCAACAGAAGTACAATGTCCAATAAAGGCAAGATTCAGAAGATGCCACAAAGAAAGAAGAAGTTAAGCTATGGCTTACAAGATGGGTAAGCAGGTATTCATCTACCAGACAAGAGAGGGGGAAAAAGCATATCAAGGGGAAGGACTTCATTATATATAATAATTAACTGACCAAGTTTCAGACAATCTGAATTCTAGACTATGGCTCTTCTGAAGGCTACATAACCATAAGCAAGTTCCTACACCTTCCCTGGCTTCAGTTTGTTCAAATTCAAATGGAAAGGAATGGGCTATGCAGTCTCTACACACATCCAACCATCCTACCATCATTCTATAAAATATTAATCTCCATTTAGGGAAGTCAAGAAACAGCAAAGCAAAGGATCTATATTCTGGACCTACCACAACAGTCATATTTATCTATATAAAGAATAATTCCCTAATTAAAAAAAAAATAAAGGTTTCTAAATGAGCAAAACTGATTTTAAGGTTCAGTTCAATCACTCAGTTGTGTCCGACTCTTTGCAACCCCATGAATCTCAGCACGCCAGGCCTCCCTGTCCATCACCAACTCCCAGAGTTTACCCAAACTCATGTCCATCGAGTCGGTGATGCCATCCAGCCATCTCATCCTCGGTCGTCCCCTTCTCCTCCTGCCCCCAACCCCTCCCAGCATCAGGGTCTTTTCCAATGAGTCAACTCTTCACATGAGGTGGCCAAACTATTGGAGTTTCAGCTTCAGCATCAGTCCTTCCAATGAATACCCAGGACTGATCTCCTTTAGGATGGACCGGTTGGATCTCCTTGCAGTCCAAGGGACTCTCAAGAGTGTTCTCCAACACCTCACTTCAAAAGCATCAATTCTTCGGTGCTCAGCTTTCTTCACAGTCCAACTCTCACATCCATACATGACCACTGGAAAAACCACAGCCTTGACTAGACGGACCTTTGTTGGCAAAGTGATGTCTCTGCTTTGAATATGCTATCTAGGTTGGTCATAACTTTCCTTCCAAGGAGTAAGTGTCTTTTAATTTCATGGCTGCAATCACCATCTTGCAGTGATTTTGGAGCCCCAAAAAATAAAGTCTGACATGTTTCCCCATCTATTTCCCATGAAGTGATGGGACCAGATGCCATGATCTTAGATTTTAAGGTTAGAGTCCCCAAAAGGTAGGACACCAGGTTATTATTTATAAAAATAAGCAACACTTACTGAGTACTTATTTACCAAACCCTATGCTCAAATGTCTCACTGGTTTTGCCCCATTTAAACTTTAAAAGCAGCTGAAAGAGGCAGGTGTACTGTTAATTCTCCAATTCTATTTTATTTATTTATTTTATTAAATTTGGCCATGCTGTGCAGCTTGCAGGATCTTAAACGTCAGTTCCCCAATCAGGAATTGAATCCGTGTCCTCAGCAGTGAAAAGGGTGAAATTCAAGTCTCTGGTGGTTTATTGTTGTTTAGTCACTAAGTCACGTCCAACTCTTTTGCGACCCCATATACCGGAGCTCGCCAGTCTCCTCTGCCCATTGGATTTTCCAGGAAAGAATACTGGAGTGGGTTACCGTTTCCTTCTCCAGGGGACGTCCCTGATTCAGGGCTTGAACTCATGTCTCCTGTATTGGCAGGTGGATTCTTTACCGCTGAGCCACCAGGGAATTTGCAGTTCTCCAAGATGAGGAATCTAACACTGAGATGATTCAGGCAGTAAGCAGCAGAGCAAGCGTTTAAACCCAAACCATCTAATTACAAAGCCTGCACACTCAATAAGATTCCAGTGATAATCATCAGATGTATAAGACTCACAACAGTTTTAACTTATGACAGGTGACAAGAAGCCTCTTCATATAAAATGACAAAAAATGAATAATAAACTGGGCAGAAGCAGCAGCAGCAGAAGTGGAGAAAATACTATGTACTAAAAGGATACGTGAGTGCCCACTTGAGTGTATTTTTCACTCCCACAAAGACTTACTGAACTGATTTCCTGCTGTGAATCTTGCAGGTGCTGCTGAAGAGGTCCCAGCTGAGCCTTCCCTGACTCCACACTCTCTTCCAACTCTGCTGTTTCTTGCTGTAGGCGACTCAGCTCTTCCCTAGCTTTGGCCAGCTCTTCTTCATAAGTGGAGATCTGTGACTCTTGACTAGTTAGTTCAGCTTTCAGGGATGAAATCTACAACATGCGGTGAATAAGACAAAAAAGGGATTAAAAAAAGAGATGTCATTAAAACATTCCATAATGCAATATTTATTTTAGTTTACTACTTTGGTGTTTTTGATATATATTTTCTGTAGAAAAGGGCAATCAGGGACTGACAGAGGAGAGTGAAAGACATAGGTACCATACTTCCAACTAAATTTTAGAAAAAGAAAAAAACATGCAGTGTCCTATTTCCCCTGTAGTTTCTAGATGAAACATGTCCCATCTCCTTCATGTTCCCAAACTTCATGTTGACTAGATTGCCACTAACAACAGCAACAACAACAACGAGCAGAGAGGGTTTCTATCTTAAGCCAGCAAAAGCACCTAAGGTAAAGACACAGGCAGCAGTAAGCCACCAGGCCTTACCAGCTGGGCCTCCTCAGCACACTTCTTTCTGACTTCCTGCAGTTGCTCCTCCAGCTGGGCTTTCTGCTCATCCAGCCCATCAAGGAGTTCCTGTACTTGCTGTTTCTGGGCCTGTAGTTTTTGCAGATTAGTATTCTCCCTTTGCACTTCATCTTGAAGATCCTGAAATACAGGAATATTAACATTATTTACTAGAGGCAGGAGAAGGTTAATAATTTTTAAAAGTCTATCATAAGGGAAGGTAAAGTCTCATCTTATTACGTATACTGTGTTGGTGGATTGGAGGACTCATAGCTTTAAATACAATCTTTACTTGAGGACATCTTTCCTAGATTCCAGATTTAGACATTCAATTTGCTTACTCAGATCCATCCTTGGATGTCTGATGGACTTCTCTAACATAATAAGAACAGAACTCCTGGCATTTCCTCCCCCCGCCACTCCACAACATCTGCTTTATCCTCCATCTGCCCCCTCTCAGTTTCTCTGGCCAAAAAATACAGCATCTCCTCCGACTCTTCTCTTTCTCTCACATCTCATCTCCAATCTGTCAGCAAATCTTGCTGTTCCTTCCCTCAAAATGTATTTTAAAAAGCGGCCATGTTTTTCTTCAACCTCAGTCCAAGTCGTTTTTCTCTCTCTCCTGGATTGCTGCCTTCTAACTGGTTTCCCTTCATTCACCCATGCTACCTTTCAGTTTATTTACAGCATAGCAGTCACTGTTAAAAAACTACATCAGACAATGGCACTCCTCTACTCAAAACTCTGCACTGACTCCCCATCTCCCTTACCATAAAAACCCGTCCTTCCAATGGCCCCAGGTGGTCCCATCTCCCAGCTTCATTTCCACTGCTCTCTCCTTTGCTCACTCTTAATTTCAGCTACACTGGCCTTTCTGATGCTTCTCAAACATGTCAGATATGCTTCCTTCTCAGATCTTTCACTGATTATCCCCTCTTCCTAGAAAGCTCTTCCCCAAATTATTCACATGCCTTAATCCCTCATCTCCCTGAAGTCTCTGCTCAACTGTTAGTTGCTCATTTGTGCCCGACTCTCTGTGACCCCATGGACTGTAACCCATGAAGCTCCTCTGTCCATAGAATTCTCCAGGCAAGAATACTGGAGTAGGTAGCCATTCCCTTCTCCAGGGGATCTTCCTGACTCAGGGGCTAAACTTGATCTCCTGCATCGCAGGCAGATTATTGACCATCAGAGCCACCAGAGAAACACAGTGCAAAAAACAATGTACTACAGTTACCTTTAAATAATAAACTCCTCATAGGCAGCCAATGCTTCATCTTTCTTAGAGGTTCCACAATCTAATACAATGTCTTGCACATTCCAGGCAATTAATCAGGCAATGATTTGTAACTATCACAAGGATTCTACTATCTGGGAGAAACTACTGGGGAATGAGCCTGAAGCTGACAGAAACAACTTCTTTCAACATACTACAGAAAGCTTCACTCTATATTTAAACTATAGCAAAATATTAAAACTAGCCTCTAACTGACCTACAGCAAATGCATTTTGTTAAATTAAAATAGTATCTAACTTTCTATACTGATTCAACATTTGTATAGACTGTAGACCAAGAATGATTTGACATTTTAAATTTCCATTATATGGAAATAATCTTTACTACTTTAGCATGTCACTGTGGCATATATCTTTCTTGTGTGGTTTTTTTTTTTTTTACATTATCTTATATACTATTACTCTTTAGGAAGACATAACAACAGCTTCACTTTAATCCAGTTCCTTGAAAAACTACAGTGGCTTGAAAAATTCTTGTAATTACAAAATATTTTGAAAGCACGCCATCTGCAGATCTAAAGTGATTTTTATATTTGAGAATATAATCCACTGTCAATACTGTTATAAAATTATTATACGGTTTATACATAACAATATGCTGACCCAAAAGGCATTTTTAAAGAAATGCTTAACAGGAATAAGGAAAAAATGTTTCTTATTCCCATTTTCAAAAATTCTACTCTAATTTCCTACCCTCTCCCCAATCCCCCCCAAAAAACCTTAGACTTCACATCTCTAATAATATCTAGTCTTTATAAATATACGTAATTTTGATGTCTCTACTTTCATTCTAAATCCAATTAAGAAAAGTGAAATTTGCTTTAAAAGGGTCACATAATATAAGAAAATGACTAAGATATATGCTAATTTTTAAAAGTTGAATACAAAGGCAAATACAGTATGATTGCAAATAAATATAGAGCCATGCATATATAAATGTTAACCATGACTCTCCCTGAAATGTGAAATTGTAGAGTTTCTTTCTTTTTATACCTTTCTTTATTTTGCAAGATTAATATGGACTCATATTACTTTTATAATCAGAAAATGTCAAGTCTGCAGTTTTTAAGTATCACATATCATATGGTTTCATACCAATATAAAAATATTCTGATGCAACTGAATTTTTAATGTAAGAATTACCAATAGTAAGATCAATGCTGGTTTCTTTTAATAAAATCAACCCAGATTTCAAAACTTGTATTTTTTAGTGAGTCACTTTAAACACATCCCTAGAGGATAGGTTTATGTAAGAGGAAAGGGAATAAACAAATCAATATAACATTTACTCTTGCCCTTTCTCTTCCAAAGAGCAAACATATTCCCTCAAATTTCCCAACCTCACTTTTATGCTACAGTAAAAATCTACATAGTAACACAAAAGTATGGGCCTTGAGGGAAAGGTTATTGAAAAAATACCTCACATTGGTGACATATTTTAAGCTGGATAGAGGTCCATATTTAAATTAATGCCTCTCCATGTCTATTTTAAATATGAAAAAAGATCTTCTCTAAAAAAATTTCAACACTAATCCATACACACAAAGGTCTTCTTTTTCAGTAAGCAAACTTAAAATTATTAAACTGTACAAAAGCAAAATGAACAGATTGCAAACATAAACACTAGGAAGAAGAAGAATCAAATTTCACTACAAAATTACTTGGTAAGGCTGCCACCACTGTAATGTAATTTTCACAACAATTTCAATATCCATATCTACTTGGTTATTTTATTTTGGCACAGAATGGTTTATCCTGAGACTAAGTGAAGTCAACGGATGAACATCTCTCTCCCTGCCCACCCTTGACTAGGACAGTGGCAGATTCTCTTAGCAAACACCATCTGCCACTAAACTAGGATAATTTTCTCTTAATCTGAAGGTAGCCCTTTGGGGAAATCCTCTCCTGAATTAGGGTACAACCTCAGTTACTATCAAATGCCAACTCATCAAGGAAGTGACTAAAGACACGTGCAGATGCCTTCCTAGTTATGCTCTATTTTCCATGATCATGCTCTACTTGCTCACCTGTGCCATCAACAGCAAAAGAAAAGAGGGTAGCAGCAATTAGGAAATGGCAAGGATAAAGTGAACAAGACTACTGTAATGCACTGTCATGCTTTGCTTTAGAAAAATACCAAAACAAGCCACATCAAAGGTTCTTTATCCAGGAGTGAAAGGATCCTTGATCTGCAATCTTGGCTTTATTTAAAACTAAATTTCAAGGAAAATATCCTATTTTCTAGAAATCACACAAGATAAAGAAAATGATAAACTTGTCCCCATCCCTCCATATCCTTTGAAGTGCTATGGAGGGTAGTAGAAATAAAATTTAAACAAATATATAAAAGCTCTCAGCTATACTCAAGAATAAGATAATTCATTTTAGCAACCCAAATCGGCTGTACAACCAAAGAAGTAAATCTATAAAACATGAATACATTTAGATCTATTTCATATAAATACAGAGTAAAAAATACACAAAAATGATAACTAATTTATAAATAAAACACTTACTTAAAAAAAAAAAAACTCAAAGCATACATACAGTATATCTATACTTGAAAAGTTATTATAGTGAATAAAGGAATTTTAAGTATTTTGGTAATCTTACCGAAAATGCTATTTAATTGATTAAAAAACTCTACAGACTAATCCAGAACTAAAAATAATCAAGTACATTCATTATGTTGGCCTAATTCTCAAAATAGAAGTTACAGGAATATTCTTAACATAAAAAAGTAACAACTATAAAGCAAGATGTTTTCTAAGTCAAAGACCAGAAAGGGAACCTATTAAACTAGGGAAGATGTTAGAAAACCTCACTAACAGCCTGCCTTTATTTCTCAATCATATGCTTCTCAGCATGTTCTAAGAGCACTATCACCAGGAAAAGAATGTTGAGCTCATGTATCTAATTTTATTTTCACCCAAAATAAATCATCTTTCTTCATCTAGGGGGAAAAAAATGGGCAATTACTATAAGCTACTAAATCTTTGTTGATGAAGTTTAAATAACTGTGAGCTTCTCTCTCATGAAGGTAGTATGAACAATATAGAAAAGGCTGACTCTTCATGATATCAACTGTGCTCCCAATCCTTTCTGCCTGTGGTTTCTGGATGTCTCTTGTCCCATTTTTAATTTCATGCACAAAATGGAAGTTTATTCATTTCTACTGTCAATAGCTTCTTTAAATTTACCTCCATCTAAGAATATATTACCATCTACAGTATAAGATATGATCCAAGGTACAATTTTTAAGCTTAGGGAGCTCACAATATAGGCTGTAAGATACTGGAATCTATATACATATACATTAAATGAGTATAATAAGATAACATACTGGTATGCCATATAAGTGTACACACATTCCTCTGGAAGTCCCAACGTAAGAAAGACAAGCAAACTGAAGGGAAAAAGAAGGGAAAATTTAGAGAAGTGATGAGTTTCAGTTGGATTTTAAGACATGGGTGGAATTCACATAAACAGGAAGATAAGGAATTCTAGATTGCAGCAACAAAAGTTATAAAAGAGGGAACAACAAAGATCAAGTGTATACCACACAGTTCAGATGCAAGCAATCAAAAAATAAGTAGTACAAGAGGATGGCCTATAATCTTTTTTTCTACTTCCAATATACCCATGAGGATGACATTCTCCCACCACTAACAGTGGCAGTGGGCGGCAGTAAAGATTTTCACATATGAGAGTCATAATTACTAAAACTGGTTCGGGTAGAAAGCAAGGAGGAAGATGGAGTAAGCACTTAGATCTGACTTAAAAATTTCAGATGTTAGGTAACAGGGGTGGCAGTAGTGAAAAAGAAAAACAGACAGGAAAATTCAAAACTTGAAGTCAATTTTTTTCAGCAAGGTGAGACTCATTTTAGATATACTGGATTTGAAATGATAAACCTCAAAATGCCTAACTGGAGACGTGAGACTTGCACTCTAAAGAGCTGAGGGCTTGACAGATATCTGGGAAGCATCAGTATATGGTATGTGGATGACAGAGGGTAAGGAAAAGGGAGGAAAGAGGGGGTCAGAGTGTGTCCATCAGTCCTGGGCAAAGGCAACAGAAGCAAAAGGTCAAAGGAGGGCTACGAATATTCAGGAGAATGCAACCCAAGAAATCAGTAACCAATGCAGGAAGGACCCATGGATTTGGCCTTAAGATCTTGGTCCTGGGGAGATAAATTAAGCACAAAGGTATGGGTGAACAGGAAATTAAGCAAGATTACTGAAAAGCTAGGACGGGGGGAAAGGGTCACACAAAGCAACAAAAATAGAGAAAAATAGGCTGGCAGTTAAAGTGACAGCAACAGGGGGGAAAAAATTGATTAGTCCTATATGCAGATAGGGCTTCCCAGGTGGTAAATGTAGGAGACACCTGCCAATGTAGGAGACACAAGAGACGTAAATTAGACCCCTGGGTCAGGAAGATCCCCTGGAGGACAGAATGGCAAACATCCAGTACTCTTGCCTAGAATCCAGTACTCTTGCCTAGAATCCCACAGACAGAGGAGCCTGGCAGGCTACAATTCACAGGGTCGCAAAGAGTTGGACACACTGAAGCAACTTGGTGCATGCACGTACATGCACACAAACACACACACACATATGCAGAGTCTGATATGAAAATAAAAGTCAGAGAAGGGCATGATGATGAAGGGAGAGTAACAAAGAGATGGCAGTAAGATATAGAATAATACTACCAATTAGAACACCTACTGAACTCTAAGTGAAGTCGCTCAGTCGTGTCCAACTCTTAGCGACCCCATGGACTGTAGCCTACCAGGCTCTGAGGAGCCTCTCAGCCCATGGAATTTTCCAGGCAAGAGTACTGGAGTGGGTTGCCATTTCCTTCTCCAGGGGATCTTCCCAACCCAGGGATCAAACCCGGGTTTCCTGCACTGCAGGCAGACGCTTTACCGTCTGAGCCACCAGGGAAGTGACTGAACTCTAACCCTGTGCCAATTACTTTGAGGCACTTTACCAATAATATGTCATTTTATTCTAACAGCAAACTCTGCTATTTCATGTTACAGAAGTGAAAACTAATGTGCAGAGTGGTTACATTTCTTCCTTAGGATCTCAAACTTCAGAAGAGCCAGAATTAGGAACTGAATTCAAGGTTCTCTGATACCAAGTCATTCCTATAAACTTCTATGCAAAATTGAAGAAAGTATACATGAGGGTGAATTCCTAAATATTTGTTGACTACCTTGAAGGACAGTTTTTTGTTTTTGTTTTTGTTTTAGATTCTGTGTTATTACTGTCCAAATATATGAAGTTCTGATGAAATAAAATCATACGGTACAGATAAAAACAGGCTATGAGAGCTGAGTCGTTTTAGGGCAAAATGGCAGATCACTCAACAGCTTTTTTTTTTTTTTTTTTAAGGAATTCGAAATGTTTAAAAATAGAGAAGGTGGTTTCTGAAAAAGAAAGAAAAAGAGAAGCGGAAAAAGAAAGAAAAAAGAAAAAAAGAAGAACGGGAGGGAGGGAGAAGAAAAGAAAGAAACCATTGAGGAAAGGTTAGCTTACAAGAAAATCTGACTTAGAAAGAAGGGACAAACGCATAAAAAATGCATAGACTTTGTGTTGGTTAATGCAATGGTAAACAACAGAATATACGGCCTCATAATAATTCTGTAATGGTGTACATATAATGCCTCTAGCGCTTTTGGAAAATACGCAGACACTAATTAAAGGTCATTCTAGATAAAAATACATATTTCTTTAAAGGGGTGGGGGTGGCGGGAGGGGGAGTGTGATCTCAGAGCACATCCCCGCAGATGTACAAAGATGAAACTATGTTTTTTTAATAATTCCAGTAAATGTGGCAGCAAAAATTTGTTGCAAGGATGTTGGCTGGTTTTCACAAAGTTTTTTTTTTCTTTTTAAGAAATGGAGCTATAAGGTTATATTTGAATAAAATTTTTAATAAAATTGTGCATATGCAGTTTAAGGTAGGAAAGAATGTGGGTCTACCTTCTTCCTGTAACAACAAGAAACTCAAACCATAAACATTTGAGATAGAACAGCCTTTTACAGTTTCCCCCATTTTGGATCTAATTTCTCCACAGAACTTGACAAACTAGCAGTGTACCTCGTATGAGTTAACAGTGATCATCTCATGACATAAAATATGAAGTTAATTGTTGGTTTGTTCTTCAAGAAAAAAATCGTGAACTGTGAGTTCTCAAGATGGTAATAGAACACAAACAGGAAATAAACGTACAAAATTAATTATGTAGCAGACCTTCTAATTTACCTGAATTAGAAAGACTATATAAATGCTAAAATAAAAAAGAACTAGTCTTTTGGCACTTTGATCAAATTTAAAGAGGCTTTGAAAGTCTGGTTTCTCTACTTGAGATATGAGCTCATATTATCACAATCTGTAACTTTATAAATATAAAGAAAAGCAAGAATATGCAGAAAAGCCATATTTGATTAAGGCAGAAAGATATTTATTGATGAGTCAAAATTCTCTTACTTCTCCCTTGATGCCCTCATTTTGGCATTTTTCATTAGCACCTACATTAGAAAGTGGGGTAAGAAGGAAGCAGGGAAGCTATAGTAAAAAGCCTTTTGGCAGAGAAATTAGAAAATAAATACTAAAAGTTCAAGTTAGTTACAGATCTTAATTATTCATGTTATTCCTAGTCTATTCATGTTATGCCTCATTACCAATGGCTAATTCAGAGTAAACTCAATAGGTAATACAATATACTTATTAACACTTTCAGTTAAGTGGTCTTGCTTCAGAAAATCGAAAATAATCACTAAAATGAAAGTTTTAATTACTTGTAGATGTCAATTATCCATGTCATTCTTAGTCTAGTATCTCATTACCATGAACAATACAAAAATACCTGTACTGACATGGAATGAGTAATGTGTCTACTAATGCAAAGCTTTAATCCTATGGTTTTTTCCAATGAACCTGCATGTTCAACCATTACATAGTGGCCTATACTCACTATGCTCTACATGCTCTAAAATACCTTTTATTTACAGCACCTTATGCAAAAAAAAATTTCAACTATTTAGACTTCCTCAGCCAAGCACATTTTGGATTCAGCAAACTTGAAGCTTTAACATGTACCTTACCATCAACACTAAGTAAAAGAAGGACTAGCATATAACAAAGAAATGTTGACTGACAACAAAACTTCTATAAATATAAGAAATCAAATATTTAAGGATAGCTGATTTAGCTTGAAAAGAACAGTGTAAATTTTAGTGTTCTCCCAAAGCAGCTATTTAAAATTCACAATCTCAAAAGATGAGGCAGTGAAAAACCACAGATAGATGTACACACACACACACAAATAGTGTCTACTGCAAAAACCTTGGTACTGTGAAACATCTGGCTAAATTTGGAAGTTGTCCAATATTATATCAGTGACTACATCTACCTCTTCAGATTGAGAAAACTTTTGTAGATCATTTTATCTTCCATTCTTAAAATATTTTCATCAGTAACTGCTTAAAGTCTATGACTCTTGCATTTCTTAAGCTCAAAAATTGCACAAAAATAAAGTAATTGACGATATCATTTCCTATTTCACTATCACAAAGAGAAATATATTAGTGACAATCTGTTAACTCTGTTTCACCTTTAGGAAAATTCCAGTATATATAATAAGTACAGTAATAGAATCAACTTCTAACAAGAAGTCTCTCGATCTGGCTTCTTCTTCAACCCCTCAATAAATCATTCTCCCCACCCTAGCACAGTCCACCTGTCACAGCATCTCTGGTGAATGTGCTACATCAAAACAAAATAATGGATCTAACAGTTTTAGAGCTTTTCCCCATTTAAAACTATCAAGACAAGGAAATCCAATACATGACTGCTGAGGTTAAGAAATGTCCATGCATGAGCTCTTACTGGCAACTGCTACCAGTGCTTCTACATCCAACATCCTGTGTGTGCTGGTACAGCATTTAAGAAATGATGTCCCAATAACATGGTTATTGCTTATGGCTCTAAATGCAACACTGCCCATTTTTCTATATTTTAACGTTTGAAATACCTCTTTTGTGTCATTCCCAATCAGAAATGGAGGTTTTTTTTGTCTTTTCTATTTGTAAAATAGAAGCTACTTTGTAAAATGAAGCTACTTAACACAGCACTTAGTGAAATGAATTAAATCTCTTTATGCCAAAGTTTAAGATATCCTGGCTACTAAGCAACTTATAAAATGCTATTTTGAATTGTTCCCTATCATTTCCCACCCTATTAGTACTGAGACAGTCCTTTAAAATATTAGGTCTCCTAGCTAACAAAATCTTACACCCATGAAAAACCAATTTGCGTTTTCATGATGATGATGATGATGATGATGATGATGATGCTCTCATTCATTCAGTTTTACTGGTGCAATAATATTTATATCACAAGTCATTCAAACTTACCTTTAAGGCTATAATATGCAGATAAATATTATCTTAAAAATACTTTTAAAATGAGAAATTTATGCTGAAAAATACTGCTTTATCATTGTAGTGTAATCTTTGCAGGCCAGAGTGAGAAGAAAAATAATAGTTTTATAAAAGATAAAGATTTATATCACATAAATAACAGGGATTCTCTTTACCTACTCACCAATACCACAACCATCACATTGTAAATGCCCCTCTACATTTAAAATGAATCCTACTAAATCAGAAATGGAATACTGAATTTGACAGTTCACATACCTGAACCTCGCTTGTTCTCTGTTTAACAGCATCTTCTTTCTCCTTAAGGTCCTGTTCCACATTATTCTTTTCCCTGGAAGACCAGCAAACAATGCAAGAATATTTGAGAACATCAGCTACAGCCGGTATGGTTATCCATCCTCCTAATCCTGAATCGCTTTTTAAATACATGGTGAAACATTCAATTTTTAAATGAAGGGCAGCTTTTTCTACCCTCTTTTAATTATTTATGGAATAGAAATCAATATAAGCTCTATTAGTAAAAAAAAAAAATCGCTTTCTCACTAAAATGTGGTGAAAAGAGAATAGATTAAAAAAGGAAGAGGAGAAAAATAATCAATGAAACACTCAGGTTCCACTGATCTCACTGTTGCTATGGAAATGCTGTCCAATGAAAATTACTGGTGAAAAACAAGGAGGGGTTGCATCAGCTCTGTGAGCTTAACCCTTAAATACCATTGTTAAATAAAATGAAAATGGCTAAGAGAAACAGTCAACAATATTAAGGAAAAGGACATTACTGAAATGCTAATTTCCTCTTAAATCCCTTGTGTGCACCAATTTTAGAATGAAACAACAAAGAAAATAGAAAAGACTGCCAATACACAGGTCATCTGATCTATTCAATACTACATCTGTTCAAAAGCTATTTTAGGACCACCTTTCAATACCAATTGATCAAATATATAAGATAATGTGCCCTGAGTGAAAAAAAGAATCACATTAGCATTTATCTCTTTCTACTCTTCAGGTCATACATGTTAGGATCCACATTTACACTGAAATATCACTTTCTAAATTCTTACATGCTTCCATCAAAACTGGATTCCTAATAAGGGACTCTTAAGCAATCTTAGATTTGGAATTACAGAACAGAGATTTTTTTTTTGAAGTAAAAAATTTAAATACCTGGTTGTACTGAAATCTCTCCCCTCCCCACTGCTCCCTTCACTTTCTTTTTCCACAAAATGAGATGAAAAAGCCACAGAATTCTGCAAGAATACACTTTTGGGGTGAGGGGAAGGTAATGAGGGCCAACAAGAAGAAGGGAGGATGCCATTCAAGAAGTCCTTCAGATTAGTACTGCAGAGTTTTTTCTTAGAGCTTCATGACTGTATTTCAGTTTCATCTTAAGACATAACCCAAACAGAAGTTCAGGCGCCATTAAGCTGAGGCATAAAATAAAGTGAAAAAATTCTATCACAGGAGATACTTAAGGGACAACTACATGCCACTTTTAAATTTCTCACCAATGTAGATAAAACTCAACTGTTTTGGATACATAGGTGCAATGCTCTTAAGATTTGTAGGAGGAGAAAAAAGTACAATAATAAAGCTATTTGTGTAATGTTGCTTTTAAATACTAAAGATGACCAAGGAGCTCACTGATGTCAGATGGGTCAAAATATGAGTCAAGATGTAGTGGAGGTTTTAAACATTCTCTTACATACGAATCACTGTGGCAGCCCATTACTTCCATACCTCAAACTACTTATTAAGCAAAGGTCATCCCTCACTTCCAATCCTTAAAAAATTAGGTAAAATAGAAAAAAAAAAAAAAAAAAAAACACCACAGGCAGAAAAATCTAAATATACTCCACAAATTCTGCAAGTTCAATCATAGAAATTTTTTCTTTCCACCGTATATGAGCAGTGTTTCCAATCCTGCTACAGCATGTCAAAAATCAGTCACATGAAACACCAGCCTCCTCCCTTCATCCCAGATCCTCAGAAGCATTCCACACAAGGTCAGTATCAACTCAGTTCCTTGTTTCTGACACTAGATAATAACAAAAACAGAACATGCAACATAGTACCACAGACCAAACGTGCACACACTAATGTGCATGTTTGTATTCAATCTTTTCTTGCTCTGTTGTTAATTGCTGATACTGACCATGTCTGCTCAGATCAAGTGTGCATGAAGGAAAACAGGGTGCAAGAAGGCAGTGAACTGCTTTAACACAGCTAATACACAAGAATGGGAGAGCAAAAGAAGGAAGCTCACTCAGTGAAAAAGGAAAACAGATTACAAAGCACTCTCAGCTCTAACCAGCAAACAAAGTTGATGTTTGGGTAAAATGGAGGAAGAATATAAAGTACAAACTCATGATTTCGGGTGTGGGAGGGGTGGGGAGTGGTGGTGATATCAAACACGGTGAAGACCATTCCCAACTAAATAAAAATATAGGAATCTTTAGGGATTAATTTCTCTTTAATCTGAGATCAATTAAATTTAACTTTCAGTCCATATTTATCTAGTCAAATTCTGGTCTCATAATAACTCCTTTTATTATCAAAATCAAGTCATATAATTACTGAACAGAAAACTTTAAAAATAATAAAATGACCAGTTACAGTACTTTCTATACCAAACCTATGACTGATTCATGTTGATGTTTGGTAGAAACCAACACAATATTATAAAGTAATTATCCTTCAATTAAAACTAAAATTTTTTAAAAATTAATGAATGAAAATCTGTCCTAAAACCAGACTGAAAATCGAATAATTTTCTCATTAATTTAGATGATAATTTCATAGATACCAAATTGTTATTCTGTGGTATTCCATAAGCTTTTAACCTCTATAACTATCTTTCTCATTTCAGGCAACTAAAAATATGTAAACACACTTTATGCTGATATGCTGAGTCACTTCAGTCATGGCCAACTCTGTGCAACGCCATAGACGGCAGCCCACCAGGCTCCCCCGTCCCTGGGATTCTCCAGGCAAGAACATTGGAGTGGGTTGCCATTTCCTTCTCCAATGCATGAAAGTGAAAAGTGAAAGTGAAGTAGCTCAGTCGTGTCCAACCCTCAGCGACCCCATGGACTGCAGCCTACCAGGCTCCTCTGTCCATGGGATTTTCCAAGCAAGAGTACTGGAGTGGGTTGCCATTGCCTTCCCCAAAACACACTTTAGGTACACTAACAATGCCAGGCCATATTCCTTACATTCTCTTCACTTTCAAACAACAGGTATATTTTTCTAAAGGTGATGAATACATAGCCAATACAAGAACTTCCAAGCATTCTGTTTAACACTAGTAATCTAAAATTTTAATTATTTTCAAGACTCTGTGCCACAATAAAGAGATGTTGAGATGCAGTTTCCTAAGGAGTACATCAATACATGTGGATAAGACATACATATCTCAAAGACAGGTGTGTGAGCATTTTGTCGCTTATCTTAGACGTCAGGAAAAGCTACTGCCTTCATCTTAGCAATTTCTGGAAAAGGGAAACAATCCTAAATACTCTCCATTTTAGACTATCTCTCTGGCCCTATTTACTCCCAAGATTATAGCACATCTTGAAGAATCCACAAATATCAAAACTGTAAAGAAAGGCCAGAAAAAGAGCTTCCTAGTGTTTCCAAGATTGACTGTTTTGATTCCATGGAACCTGGAATCTGAACCAGCAAGAAAAGCAAAATACAAGCTAAGCTTTCAGAACCTGAAGTTTATAACTGCCTAAACTTATGATCAAGTAGTCAAACATCCCTCCAAGGACTAGAGGCTTGGATTCTAATCTGGTTCTGCCATGAAATGGTTTTTCTGCCTCTGATTAGGTCATACAACTATTCAGAGCTTCAGTATTATTTTTCACTCTGCAGATGCTGATATATCTCTACCATCTTAAGATTTACACAGTGAAGTGCACAAGATAGCATGTAATTAAGAAAAAAGTAGGCACTGAGCCTATGCTATGATTTGTTTTACCTGTAATATTAATATTACTTAGAATTTTAAATAATAAAGATGGAGTAATTTTTAAATTTGTTAAACAGAATTATGGGATATCCGAAAGTTTATAAAACACTGATGTTATCTAAATATTCAAAATAACTACTGTCTACATTTAGAAATTCATTATATGGTTTTCACAGCAAAAGACTTGGAGTAAAATAGTCCGAAATTCAAATACTGGCTCCATTACAGTCATCTTTGTTAAATCACTGAAGTAACAGCTACTTGTTCTAGTTGACCCTCCCTTCTTCTAGGACTCAGCAATCTTAGGAGACTGCTCCTCTCTCCCTATTATCTTTCTACCCAGATAGTTCCAATAGAAGATACCATCTTTTTCATCTTTTTAACCTCTCTGAATAATAATGGGCCAGTGATTAGCTTCTGACCAAAGCTCAACCAGTCATAGCTTCCCACCTCATAAAAACAGGGATTATCTCAAGATAGGTCCCTGATCAAAGCCAAGGTAGTTACAAACTTTATCTAAGATGCCTTTATTTGGAATTAATAGAAACAACATGAATTAGAGTTTATAAAGCAGGATTTTGTATTCAATTGAAATTAAGTTGGTATCAAGTCCAATTAAACCATTCAGTTTGGATGATAAAGTATTAGAGATTCCCAGGCTGGCATAATTCCTGTTGAAATACCATATGATAAATATACCACAGTGGTGACAGCTGCATAACAGTGCAAATACATCTATGCCACTGGTCTGTATGCCTAAAAATGGTTTTAAAACTGTTAACTTTTTGCTATGCATATTTTACCACAATAAAAAAAGTTAATAAAAAGGAAAGCACAGGGATGAGAAAACTCTAGATAGCACATTAATTTATCTAAGATGGAGGGTTAATGTGTGGTAAATAAAGCTGGAATGGTAGATCAGGTTATGATTATAAAATAACTTCAGTACTAGGTAAAGACACACAGATTTTTAATATAGGCAGGCAATGCAAGTCCCCAAAGATCTGAGTTGTGCTTTTCTGAACTCCTGAATGGCATTATTTAACAACATAGCTCTTCTTTCTCTGCTGGTTTCTGCTTTATAGAGGAAGAGAGGAAGCAGAGGCTCTTATTATTGAGAAAGCTGATGACAGTTGCTAGAAAGGCAACAGCACACTCTGACTCTGCTTATCTTGGGAACTGTCAGAAGTCTTGAGCCGGATTAGAGTAACAACTGCAGACAGAAGATAAGAAAGTCTTGGCTTGTAATTCAAACCACTCTGAAAGTTAGACTCTAAGAATTCATATTTAGTTGAAAAAAAACTTAAAGTTTGAGAGTAAAAACATTGATTTGTACCTTCAGTTTTTAATTTCTCTTTGCCTTAAACATATAATCACTATACAACTATGTATTATTTTATTCTTTTAACAAACAGCTATTGAGTATCTGTGCTGTATTGTGCTTAGTCGCTCAGTCGTCTCCAACTCTTTGCAACCCCATGGATTGTAGTCTTGCGGGCTCCTCTGTCCATGAGGATTCTCCAGGCAAGAATACTGGGATGGGTTTGCCATGCCCTCTTTCAGGGGATCTTCCCAACCCAGGGATTGAACCCAGGTCTCCCACACTGCCGACAGATCCTTTACTGTCTGTGCCACCAGAGAAGCCCATGAATACTGGAGTAGATAGCCTATCCCTTCTCCAGGGGATCTTCCTGACCCAGGAGTCAAACCGGGATCTCCTGCATTGCAGGTGGATTCTTGACCAGCTGAGCTACCAGGGAAGCCCACCGAGTATCTACTATATACCAAACAAGATTAAACTTGGCCCCCTACTTATAGTTTCTTGGGAAAACAAACATAGATGTTAATGATAGAACTGTTAAGATAATTGCTATAAAAGCTCAAGTGCATTTGATCCTATGAGAAAAAAAAACAAAACTTAGTTTTAAGAGGCTGGCTTTTTAAAATGAGTTTTAGTTTTGAAAAGTAAGTCCAAATGTATTCATTGACAAAGATTGTTGAAAGGAAAGGCCAAACGGAGTCAGGAAAAAACAGAAACTTTGGAGTGTGGCTCACGTGACCACTGCCCTGTCAGTGAAAGATTCCAAAACTAAACGATGGATTTTTTTTTTTAAGGAGAAATGAAAGTTTATTTTGCAAAGTCCAAATAATTAATTTATTCTACTTGCCTAGCAGGATAAAATGAGATGAAAAAACTCAAAGAAAAGAAATGTAAGACTAGGACTTAATTTTCTTAAAGAGAACAATGTATAAAAAAGTTGATGAGATTATTAATTTATATTCCACCTAGAAATACTTCAGCACAACGCCTAGCACACAATAAGTGCTCAGTAAATGCCAGCTATCATCATCATCATCAGTCCAATTTACTAGCAAAAAAGTATAAAATTTACTGGCTTTTTGGAAAGTTCTCATCAAGCATCTAATCACTTCATGGGCAAACAGATAGGGAAACAATGGAAACAGTGACAGACTTTATTTTCTTGGGTTCCAAAATCATTGCAGATGGTGACTGAAGCCATGAAATTAAAAGACGCCTGCTCCTTGGAAGAAAAGCTATGACAAACCTAGACAGCATATTAAAAAGCAGAGACATTACTTTGCCGACAAAGGTCCATCTAGTCAAAGCTACAGTTTTTCCAGTAGTCAGGTATGGATGTGAGACTTTGACCATAAGGAAGGCTGAGTGCCAAAGAATTGATGCTTTTGAACTATGGTGTTGGAGAAGACTCTTGAGAGTCCCTTGGACTGCAAGGAGATCCAACCAGTCCATCCTAAAGGAAATCAGTCCTGAATGTTCACTGGAAGGACTGATGCTGAAACTCCAGTACTTTGGCCACCTGATGCAAAGAACTGAATCAGTGGAAAAGACCCTGATGCTGGGAAAGACTGAAGGCAGGAGGAGAAGGGGACAACAGAGGATGAGTTGGATGGATGGCTTCACCAACTCAATGGACATGAGTTTGAGAAAGCTTCACGAGTTGGTGATGAACAGGGAAGCCTGACGTGCTGCAGTCCACGGGGTCGCAAAGAGTCAGACACGACTGAGTAACTGAACAGAACTAAATCAAGCATCCAGAGTGATGGTAGTTAGAACTTAAATATGTTGGTAGAGGCTGACTCCTAAATCCTTCAGGATCTGAAATTTCTTGGTAGACATTTTTGTTTCCCCAAAACAAACTGAAACACATTCTATAAAATGTACTGCTCTTAAAAGATGTAAGTGCCTCTTAATAAGCTATCAGTTTCACAAAATAATGCAAGCAAATAAAATGCCATTTCTATAGGAAACAATAGATTCAGAGCAGAGATGTCCAAGAGAAATAGGCCACACATGCAATTTTAAATGATCTAATAGCTATATATTAAAAAGTAAAAAGAAACAAGTGAAATTTATTTTAATGTTTTATTTAATCTAAGATATAAAAAAATTCACATTCTTCTTTTGAAATCCAGTATATTGTATACTAATAGCATATCTTAGTTTGGATTAGCTATATTTCAAGGGCTCAATAGCCACATGTAGCTCATGGCTGCTGTATTAACACAGACTCAGACTTGAGCAAGAAGGGTTTCAAAAAAGAGTTTCCCTAAGCAGAGGTTTTAAATGATGAGCCATGTACTTCATGTGAATACAAATTAAGGTGCCTCTCATTACCAAACAAACAAACGCTACAACTTAGAGCTTCAATGACTCAATCACTAATGGACTGTTGAGGTAGTCACAACTGAGACCTTCTAGTGTCAGCACCACAGGGCCAGAAACAGAGCAGATAGGATTTTATAAGCAAAAGAATTTCAGATTCAGTAGTATAAGCAATGCTCTCTCCAGAGCTAATGTTTTCTCACAGTATTTAAACTGAACTAAACCAAAAACATAATTTTTTTTTTAATTCAAGCCACATGCTAACAGTGCCCAAAATACTTTTTAAAAATCAGCTCTATGTATGATTGAGGTAGAGATCTATATATTTAGGGACACAGATTCTGGCTGCCCAGCTACACGTTTGTCTCCAACTAGGGAAGCAACTGCTCATTCCATCACTCCAACCAACGTCTGCTTAGCACCTTTCAGTGAATGTTGTGCTCTAAGCACCGAGCTAGGTTTTGGGTATGATGATGACAATGATGACTAACAAGCATCGAGAACTTACCATGTTCCAGGAACTGTACTAGGCATTTCACATGGTATTATTCATATTTTCATTTTACAGATGAAAAAACTGAGGCACAGATAAGTAAGTAACTTATCTAAGTCATGTCAGGAATCAAACCAGGCAATCTGGTTAGAACACCCATGTTCTGAAATATATACTACATTGACTAATTAGAAATTATAAGAGACAGTTGGTACTGTCACACAGAGCTCAGAGACTACTGGGGAAAGACATATAATTCTGTATCGTAAGTGTTCTGAGAGAAGGATATTAAGTGTTCTCTGACCTAAAGTGGATATCAAGAAAAACTTCTTAGAAAAATTATACATTCCTCATCTGAAAAATCAGGATAAGACTGCTCACCCTTCAGTGATGTTGCAAGAATTAAATAGGAGAACTCATATAAAGCAGGCATAGCACAATGCTTAATAACTACTATTGTAATCATCTATCCTGTTTACTGGCCCAAGATCAGGATAACAAACTGGCCTGACAGGATGTAGCTTTTACTTCCTGATGTTCTTGCTAAAAAGACAGAGACAGGAAGGAAGTAGAAGCTGGGAGAAGACAAATAAATATTAACTCCGGCCTCAGCATAATCCACCACCACCACACTAAGTGACTGAAACAATTTCTTGGTGTGTTTCACCTTTCATTGCCAAGAACTTCTATATTTAAGTCACTTTACTTTCAGAGAAAGGGTTCTTAAAAATTGGTTCATGGATAGTTTTAAGGGTCTAGGAACTCCTGAAACAAATGCAAGACGGTGTACATGCATAAATATGTTCTTTTTTTTCCTGGAGGTAGAGTCTAATAGCCTTTTTCAGATTCTCAAAGGAAATCCCTGACACAACAGTTTGGCAAATAGGGAAAAAAACAGTCTATCAACCTTAATGTTCCTGTGAGAATTAAAACCCCTTTTGTCTATAAAATCTTCTATAGTCTTCAAAATAAACTATTATTCAGAAGATCCTTTGCTTTATTTCATCTTTAAGGATAGTTTCTAGTCTGCCATAAGCTTTTCAGGAATTAAGTCTGGGAATTACTTTAATATTTATAATATTCTTTGATTTATTCAACCTGTACTGAAATTTTGCGGTATCAGGCACTGTGTGCATTAATTTCTAGACATAACCAAATGAATAAGACACAGATCCTACCCTGAAGCAGTTCAAAAAAAAAAAAAAAAAAGGATATATTAAAAAAAAAAAAATCACATTAAAATGTGGTGAATACTATCCTTAAAAGAATAAAGACTCCCTAAGTAGACAGGAAAGAATTAGCAATCAAGGTTTCAGGAAGGGTTTGACAAAGGAGATGATATTTAAGCTGGGCCTTAAAGCAGGAATAAGGTTTACAAGGTAAAGGTGTGCTTAGACAAAGGGAAACAGTAGGATCACAGACACAGAAGAATAAAATCTGGTGGCATGCTGAACTGAGAGGTAATAAGCCCACCCACCATATGGCTGGAGAAGAGGAATGAAACTAAAATGGCAGATTAAAGCATTATGCTGACCACTGAGAGAGGGGCCAAGAGCAAACGCACAGTATCTGTTCTAGGAGGTTTACTGTGGAAATAGCGAAGACAAAAGAATGGTCAGGATGTCAAAAGAACACCACAAAGGAAGAGACTTTATGCCATACTCAGAAAAGTGAGATGGATCACGCTGGGGATGTGGAGTCACTAAGGGATCCCAGTTGTATTTTCTATATAAGTTGGAAGAAGGATAGTCTCAATGAATGAAGGAGAGACTCAAAGCACACAGTTTATTAGGAGGTTATAGCAGTGATCCAGATAAGAGGTAAAGGCTAATTCTAAGACAGAAAAAGCAGAAAGGACAGGACTGATTTTAATAATACTGAACAAATTATTTTCTCTATATACTTATCATATAAGCTATGTCTCTCTCTACATATGTATGTATATAGTATCTATTTTATCTATTATATCTATATATATATATACACACACACACACACACACACACACACATATATATATGGGCTTTCTTGGTGGCTCAGATGGTAGAGTCTGCCTGCAATGTAAGAAAGACAGGTTTGATCCCTGGGTCAGGAAGATTCCCTGGAAAAGGGAATGGCAATCCACTCTAGTATTCTCATCTGGAAATCTTATGGATGGAGGAACCTGAAAGGCTACAATCCATGGGGTTACAAACTCAAACATGACTGAACAACTAATACACACACATACATATATATATATATATGGTGTCTATTTTATATATATACATGGTATCTATTACATACCCGGTGGCTCAGCAGTAAAGTGCTGGAAATGGGGTTTGATCCCTAGGTTGGGAAGATCCCCTGGAGAAGGAAACAGCAACCCATTCCAGTACTCTTTGTCTGGAAATCTCAAGGTCAGAGGAGACTAGAAGACTACAGTCCATGGGGTTGCAAAGAGTTGAACACAACTAAGCATCCACTTCCAGCTCAAACAGTCATATAAGCTAAGCAATAGGGATTAACAGTGAACAAGCAAACAGTCCCTACGATTAAGAAGTGCATACTCTAGTTGAAGAAGGAATTCATAGGGCCTGAACTCCATCTTAGGCCTGTTCATGCCGATCATGCTCAGCCACCTTTCCAATGGACTCTGAACTCTGTGTTTAGCGCCTGTGAAAACAACAACAGAAGGATAAGACACCCCCCCCCCCGCCCCGCGCTCCGCCCCCCCAGACAAGGGAACCTTGAAGATCATATCTAGGTTACTCATCGCCTAAGGGAAAACATACACTAATCACCCCTTCCTCCAGACAGGCCATAAATTTTTCTGTATCTGTTGGAGTGTAACCTCGGGCTTACTGATTATTGGCTAATTGTTTGACTGTTTGAGCACATGAGCACATAGCACATGAATGATGGGGTATTGGGACGGTATTTTCCTTGGTTTATGTAAGTCTCAAGGAATTTGGAGTGGTGGGTTCAGACACACACACGTGGGGTATAAAAGATTTTCACAAATGCTGGTCGGGGTCCTTGGCTAAGAGGAGACTCTGCCTTGGGCCCACCGGTGTAATAAACTGCACTCCACTATCTGCATTGTCCTTCTGAGTGAGTTTGTTTCCCAGAACACGTGGCTACAACATAGTGAGGTATTCAAATAAAACAGACAATTATAATGAAGCATGGTAAATGCTATGACAAGTATAAATTTAAAAATTGTGTAAGATAAGCTCTTAAATAAGATTTGGTAGGTATAAGGGATGAGAGGTAAAGTAGTCAAGAGATGACTTTCCCTTCCAGAGGAAATGTTATCTAAGGTAAGATCTGAAGGATGAGGAAGAGTTGATCATGCAAAACACAAGAGAAGGTAGGAAAGGTTTCAAGAAACATTTCAAAAATAAAAGAAGAAAAGTGAGAAGATAAATCTCAGGTTTCTAGCTTGAGTTACAGGAAGTGGTGATGTCACTGAGAAAGGGAAATAAAAGAGACTAGGATAGTGGTCAGGGCAAGATTATGAAGTCACGTCCTACTGAACACTCAGATGAAAATACTAGCTGGTAATGAAAAACACAGGTGTTCAGTTCAGGTGAGAGATCCAGTTATTAGATTACTGTAATAATTGCTTTCCCGTAAGTTAAAAATATTATACTAATTTAAGCTGATTGATATAATTAAATTCCAATACAGCAAATGCTGAAGGAATTGTATAAAAAATTTAAAGAAACAGCTGACAAAAAGTCATCCTGCTTCAAGCTACCTATGTCCTATATTTTCAACTAGAAACAATTTGGTGAACTATAGAAGAAAACAACATCTCATTTTCTGACTGATATCAAAGAACATTCTTTACCTAACCAACTCTTGAGGTTATATATATTAATAGTTTTTTACATCTCCACTGATTTTCAATGCTCAAAATAAAGTATTATTCTAAGAAACATATTTCTTTCTTCATTATGCTTTTCTGTATTTTCCAAATTTTAATGACTATGTATTATAACCACCACTGAGGGGAAAAAAATCTTTTAAAGCACCATATTCATTACACACTCATTACAATTTCATATTATGTATGGTGTTTATTTGCAGATTTGGTCCCTGGACTAAAATTAAGTATCTTCATCTAAAAACCAAATAAATAAGAAGGAGCAAATCTTTTGTCACATAACAATTTAGTAAAAGCCATAAAAAAATCTGTTTAAATTTTTTTTTTCTGTTTAGTAGTTATACACATCACAGTCTGACATATTAATAAAAGATTTCATTCAAAGACTATAGAAAAAATTGTTACAATAACAAAAGCCAAGCTTTATAATGTAGTATCTCAAAGGCTTGGTGGAAGTGACCTAATACCATTTACCAAACTGAATTTTAACAACCATAATTTTAGCACAGGTAAATAACTCTTATTATGACATTACTGGAGTTGACAGATGATGGGACTTTGCCTACACTGTAGTTCTCACCTAAAGTAAAAGCCTAGGGAAAATATTTTCACAAGTGTCAAATCAAGTATAAATGTATTTCAGATTTATAAAATGTGACTATAATTTAAAACTTAATATGGTTTTGAGGCTCTATGATTTTCTTAATAAGACAATCGTAAAATGTTACATATGTCCTTTTTTGTTATTAGCTTGTAATTCACCCATACAAGACGGACAGTACAACTTAACATTATAGTAACCAGAAGTAGTGAAAGCTCAATTTATCAAAATGTAATTAATATTACAAATATTTGTACTAGCAAGAACATTTAATGTACAATGCTTTACCTATTAAAACTCACTACAAAGACATTCCATATGTAAAATAACTACTGTTGAAATCGAGCAAGCCCTAGAATATTGGGGTATGTGTCTATTTTCACAGGCTTGAGAGGCATAAATGACAAGTATTTTCAAATCTAGCTACTACTCAATGCACATTTCTCATAACACAAGCAAAAATGCTAATGGGACATTTATAGATAATATGAAAATGCAGTCTATACACCATTAAGAGACTAATCCAATGTTTATTTTTGCAAACCAAAGTAAAAATGTCCTAAATCTTAATGAAAAGCTGTACCATATAAGAGAAAAAATGTAGAACTAGAACTTATACAACCAGGTTTGGGCGCCAGCCAGCACTGTTGCTGACCTGATGTATGACTGATTTTTTTTCCCGAAGAGTAAGAAAGAAATTGGATTATGTAATCTCCAAGGGTTTGTTTTTATTTGTGTTTTACTTTCTAGGATTCCAACAGTAGAAGCTTTATGTAATAGGCAAAGGCTTACTTTTTTGAGCTGGAAATGAGAATCTGGTAGAATTCAGTAGAAGGCAGATATGTCAAAACTAAACACTCACATTTAAAAAAGGTGCCCAAGGGAGACAAGATGCCAGAGGAGTAGGTGGAAGTAGAGTATATCTCTGCCCATGGATGCATCAGGAATACATCTTCAGATGCAGATCTTGTAGAGCAATCAGCTGAGAGCTAGCAGGAGTCCCTGACCATCGGAAAGGAATACACAGATCCCCACGCAAAACTTGGTAGAATGAAGGAAGGAAGGGAAACAGAGGAAGACAGTGAACAGAACCAATCTGCACCTGGGGGATTGGGGAGCTGAACCAGGGTTGAGATCCCCACATCAGAGCAACTGGTTGGGACAGAAGGGAAGCATTTGAGGCTGTTGGAGAGGGAAGGTGATCTGTAACAGTCTCAATGGAGTGAGAATGACACAGACAATCCATGCCATGGCCCTACATACCCCGGATGGGGATGCAAGGAGACCAGAATGCATAGTGACTGGCAGATGGAGAATAGAGACTGGCGAGCAATTCCAGGACAAGCACTGCTGTTGACCACAGGGAGATGGTCCGAGGAGATGAGGAGGAGGAGAGCATGGCAGGGAATGTCTTTGGAAGAAAGCCAGGAAGCCATGGAGGCAGGGTGCTACTGCTGAGTCAGAGAGAAGGGATGGAGCCCATCACTGTAGCCTCTCTCTCCACACGCAAACGCCGGCAGCTGACCAATAGACAAAGACCACTGAGACGGTGGTCCTAAGGGTGCCAGACACACTGAGCAATAGGGAAGGACCAGCCAGACAGGCCTTTGAACACCAGCTGCCAGAGGTTAGAAAAGGATTCTAAAAGCACCGTATTTTCCATGCCTGTGGCAATGGGCTTCACTGCACACCTGGCATCACTACAGTCCCTGTAATCCAAGCAGCCATGCCACCTCCACATTCGGTCCTCACTGGGGCAGAGCAGCCAGATGCTAGGAAAAAACCCTAACGGTGCCGTATCTCTTTAGCCTGTGGTTACTGGTGTCCATGAGCTTCCAGGGTTCTTGTGAATCAAAGAGCCATGACATCTCCATGCCCAGTCCTCACCGGTGCAGACCTGAGTCCTCCAGGGCAGCCTCAGGAGCAAATTCCCATGGACGACCCACATGCAGAGGTAAGGATAAAAACACAATTGAGCTCAAGGGGCAGAATGGCTAAGGAAGAGGATCAAAAACCTTTCCACCAGCTGTATAAGCTGCAGACTAAGTCCACACGATCAACTGCATAGACTCTGTGTCTATGGTATATAAAAAAGGACAATGAGTGTTCCCAAAAAAGAAAATGCCTTTAAAAAAAAAAAAAAAAGCCTAGCTCTAGCAGCTATGGACACTGGAGGCAAGAACACACAGGAGCAGGGCCAGATTAGAGTCTGAGCTGTCCCCAAAACAAATCAAAGTGATCTTGAGAAAGAAAGAGGAGCTGGTGGAATAGACCTTCCTGACTTCAGACTATACTGCAAAGCTACAGTCATCAAGACAGTATGGTACTGGCACAAAAACAGAAATATAGACCAATGGAACACGATAGAAAGCCCAGAAATAAACCCATGTGTCTATGGGAACCTTATTTTTGACAAAGGAGGCAAGAATATACAATGGAGAACATAAGTCTCTTCAGTAAGTGGTGCTAAGAAAACTGGCAGCTATGTGTAAAAGAATGAAATTAGAATACTTCCTAATACCATACACAAAGATAAACTCAAAATGGATAAAAAACCTAAATTTAAGACCAAAAGCTATAAAACTCTTAGAGGAAAACATAGGCAAAAGATTCTATGACATAAATCATAGCAAGATCCTCTGTGACCCACCTCCTAGAGTAATGTAAATAAAAACAAATATAAACAAGTGGGACCTAATTAAACTTAAAAGCTTCTGCACAACAAAGAAAACCATTAACAAGATGAAAAGACAACTCTCAGAATGGGAGAACTGCAAATGAAGCAACTGACAAAGGATTACTCTCCAAAATATACAAGCAGCTCGTGAAGCTCAATATAGGAAAATCAAACTACCCAATCAAAAAATGGGAGGAAGATCTAAACAGACATTTCTCCAAAGAAGACATACAGATGGCTAATAGACACTTGAAAAGATATTCAAAATTGTTTATTAGAGAAATGCAAATCAAAACTACAATGAGGTATCACCTCACACTGGTTAGAACTGCCATCATCAAAATATTTGCAAAAAATAACTGCTAGAGAGGATGTGGAAAATAGGGAACCCTCTTGCACAGTGGTAGGAATATAAACTGCTAGAGGCACTATGGAGAATAGCATGGAGATTTCTCAAAAAACTAGGAATAAAACTATCATATGACCCAGCAACCCCACTACTGGGCATATACTCTGAGAAAACCACAATTCAAAAAGACACATATACCCCAATGTTCACTGCAGTACTATTTACAATAGCTAAGACATGGAAGCAACCTAGATGTCCATTGACAGAGGAATGGATAAAGAAGTTGTGGTACATAGATATATAATGGAATATTAGCCATAAAAAGGAATATTTTAAAGTCAGTTCTAGTGAAGTGGATGAACCTAGAGCCTGTTATACAAAGTGAAGTTAAGTCATAAAAAGGAAAACAAATATCGTATATTATTGCATATATCTGGAATCTAGAAAGAGTACTGACGAACCTATTTGCAGAGCAACAACAGAGATGCAAACACAGAGAACAGACTTGTGGGCACAGTGGGGGAAGAAGAGGGTGGGACAAATTGAGAGAGTAGTATTGAAACATATACAGTACCAAATGTAAAACAGACAGCCAGTGGGAATTTGCTATATGACACAGGGAGCTCCTCCCAGTGCTCTGTGACAACCTAGAGGGGTGGGATGGGGTTGAAGGTGGGAGGGAGGTCCAGAGGGAGGCAACATATATGTATCTATGGCTGATTCATGTTGACATATGGCAGAAACCAACACAACATTGTAAAGCAATTATTCTCCATTTAAAAATTTAAAAAAAAAATTTTAAGGTAAAACTGAATGGGAAAATACTGTTTTTATTTAGTATTATGCTGAGTATTTGCTATGCATTTGAAAAACCAATGTTTTTAAAATATATTTTCATCAATTAAAACAATTATTTATCAAATAGAGAACATTTTTTTAAGAAGGTACCCAGACTAAGTTTATAAAATGTCAAGACATTCTGTTCAAAGAGGTAGATGATACTAAGGGCAAACACTGACATTACTGTGGATTTGAAACTATACTGCCTTCTATAGACATTCACTCCCAGAATTCATCCCTCCTTCCAGCAGAATTTTCATGTGGGGATATGCCCTCCTCCATTTGGTCTCAGTGGCAAATTACCCCCACCCCTTCAGGAGACAGTTCATGACACATGAGCAAACAGTACATCCCTGACCACTGACTGTTTCAGTATAACCCTACACCAGTCCAATCAGATTGACTCAGGGCTTTTGCAGGAACTGCCAGAAGACAGTAACTTCACTAGATTTGAAATAATAGGTACATGAAACTCAGATGTGCAATAACCCCCCGACAACATAATAGGAAAGTCTACCTGAGGATGGAACCACCTAGTGAAAGTGGAAACAGGAAATGGAGAGAGCAAGAGAACTGATTATATCATTTTAGCCCCAGTGCAAAGCTATGCTTTAAGCTATCCCTACCTCTAAGAGGCCTCAGTGAATAAATTCACTCTCACTTATTCAGCCTGGGTTGAATACTTTTTTTACAACTGTAAAAAATCATAACTTTCTCTACAATAATTTCAATGCAGACTCATGGATGAGGAAAGATCTTTCCCAAGTTCTTTCCATATAGCCCAGCTGCATCATTTAATTCCCTTATGTCTCAATATCATCAACAAAATAAAAGTATCAGCCATTATCTGCTTTAAAGTGTTGTGAAGGTTAAAAAAAAAGTTTGTGTAAGTAAAATGATATTTAAATCCAATGCCCTATAGAAGGAAAAGAGGTCTCACTTTTTTAAAAATTATAATTTTATTCATTTATTTTTTATTTTGGGCTATGATGGACCTTTTGTTGTTGCACGGGCTTTTCTTTAGTTGAGGCAAGCAGGAGCCAGTCTCTAGTTGCAGTGCATGGGCTTCTCATTAAGGTGGCATCTCTTGCTGTCGAGCACAAGCTCTAGGGTAAGGGGCTTCAGTAGTCGTGGCCCATGGGCTCAGTAGTTGTAGCTCCCAGGCTGTAAAGCACAGGCTCTAAAGTTGTGGCACATGGGTTTTGTTGCTCTGCAGCATGTGGGGTCTTTCCAGATCATGGATTCAACCCATGTTTCCCACATTAGCAGGCAGATTCTTTACCAATGAGCCACCAGGGAAGCCCTCACTTTTTAAAAAGACATTTTAGGAAGTCATTTTTACAATATGCATTACTATAAAAGTTTCTAGGCACAAGGAGATTAACCAAGAGTACCTGCTATATTTAGATTCAAATCTAATTGCATTCAAGTCCATTTCTACACAGTACATGTGGATAAGAAAGAAAATTCAACTTCAACTCTAGTAGTCTTGAGATCAGGTATTAATTCTACCGCTTATAGGTTTGTATGACTTTTGGTAAAATAACCTCTCTAAGCATCTTAACTCTGTGCCTGTAAAACAGAACACTAATATCTATCTCAAGTTACAAAGGTTTTGTGAGGACCAAATAAGGCAACAGTTACAAAAGCTCTTGGTATGGTGTCTGCATATAAAATTCCTTCAATAAAATGTATTAAATAATGTTTTCCTAATGTGTTATTCCATCCTAAAGGAGATCAGTCCTAAGTGTTCTTTGGAAGGACTGATGCTAAAGCTGAAACTCCAATACTTTGGCCACCTCATGAGAAGAGCTGACTCATTGGAAAAGACTCTGATGCTGGGAGGGATTGGGGGCAGGAGGAGAAGGGGACGACAGAGGATGAGATGGCTGGATGGCATCACCAACTCGATGGACGTGAGTTTGGGTGAACTCCGGGAGTTGGTGATGGACAGGGAGGCCTGGCGTGCTGCAATTCATGGGATCACAAAGAGTCGAACATGACTGAGCAACTGAACTGAACTGAACTGAATGTGTTGTTCAAATGCCTAAAGCTGGAGGAAAAATTACTTCAAGGGAAAGGGAGGAACAAAGTTAGGAGTTTGGGATTAACATATACACACTATTATAAATAAAATAGAAAATCAACAAGGATCTACTGTATAGCATAGGAAACTATACTCAATATTTTATAATAACTTATAAGGGAAAAGAATTTGAAAAAGAACAAGTGTATGTATGTATATATACCTATATATGTATATATATATGTGTGTGTATATATATAAAAGGAATATATATGTATAAAAGGATCATTTTGCTATACACCTGAAACTAACACAACATTGTAAATCATACTTCCAAAAAAAAAATTTAAATAAATTTTTAAGATATACTTATTTCACTGTCCATAATCAAATAGTACCTTATAGTTGATGGAAGGCCATTATTTATTTGGAAGTGACTTTTTCTTTATTCAGTGCTACACAAGAAAATAGTACATCCTGCAATTAAAGGTTGCCTTAGATTTAATAAAGTACACTGATTCCCATTTTAAGAACTATAGTACTTAACCAAATAAACTAGTATTTACCAAGATTTACATTAGAAACAGAAAAGAGTGTGTGTGTATTTATATAGTCAGGTATAATTTTACTTTACATACCTCTGTAGGTCAACTATTTCATTGTTAAGGGTATCTAGCTCCTTAATAGCAGAGAAATCTGCAACAGGACTTGATCCTATGATGTTCTAAAAACAAAGAGTTCACAATTACAACATTATTACTATAAAATTGCACGTGGAAAAGCATTAAAAATGTTTAAAAGTACTATATAGATACATGTTTTATGGTATTACTAACACTTTAACTCACTTAAGAAAACTATCGTATCTAGTGTAATTTCACACACATACATACAGACATATTCCCTTAAACTCTTTAAAAGCTGTTGTTCTATAATATATACCACCACTTGAGATCTCATTGTCTTCATCACTTATCTTAGCCTGTCTAGAACACTGCAATAAAGAAGATAACAGATTTATAAACTAATTCCTCCACTGAAGCATAAATTTCTTGGGGAGATGAATGGTGATTTATTTGTATTTGTATCAAACAAATGATGGTTGATTTTATTTAATTAAACAAATATTTACTTTCCTTAAATACTTTCAGCATCTCCTCTATTTAAACTAAAGCCAACCACCCAGCATATTCCACAGTAAATGTTAATATCACCATACATGAAACTATCTTCATATGATATAATTTACATAAGATTTTCTTTTGATAATGAAGATATCAGAACTAGTCTCTGAATGGTATTTGTATTTAGAAAACCCAGCTGATTTATTCTGGGTCCTGCTATTTTACTAGCTGCATGATTTCACTGTAAAACAGGGAAATAATCTCTTGCCTGCCCACTTCAAAAATTAAATATTGCATATGAAATCATTCTACAAAGTTTATGATATTTTATAAATGTAAGCTATTATAATTAACTTCAGAAAATGCTCTTTAAAGATAGAAAGCCTCGCAATGACTTGCTTCCACTCTGGCTCAATTTCCTTTGTGAACCATTTTTGTCCCCTTACATAACCAGCTGAAGTCAGGGAGAAAAGATAATTGTTCCTTCAAACACTTGACCTATACCCTATGCTACAAGCAGATTGACAAATAATGGGATGATCACCATTAGGATATGTTAAAACTGAGATTTAAACATGTAAAACTAAGATATATTGAGGACCTTATTAGCAGAACACAAAACTTACTATTATGCTGCTATGAACTTAATGTATGTCACCAACTTGCACAACAGAAGAAGAAATCTGGAAGTTCACAATATCCTATCTGCTTATAATTATAAAGGTTTACAAATAACTTAAGTAGTAATCTGAAAACTGTAGCGCTGTAGGTAAGGCAGGTATTATTATAAATCTCATTTTAGAATTAAGGAAACATACTAAAGGACTTGCTTAAAGTTGAACCCAGCTAATAGGCAATATTGTCAAGAGACTTTCTAATTAAATTCAAGTGCTATTTCACATTATGCCCCTTAGCACCTGCAAACTAAGACAATTTAAATAAAACTATTACCCTAAAAGCCAACCCAATAAACAGATACATCCATAAAATGTGGCAAATAATCATTTCTATACTTCTTTACGCTACACTGCGTAACAGTCTTCATGTGCTTTGTTTTGATCATCAACACCAAAATTAGGATCAATTAGGATTCAATTAATGCTAGTCTCAATTTTATATTACAGATCTGTACCAAATGTACCTCTTACAGTGTTTTACTACATGTTTCACTAATACACAGACCCTTACCATTCCATATTAAATTAGAAATTTTAAAGTGAGTTTCTGAATGTGACAACTATTTACCAGGATTTTAACTTATGAACTAAGCCTGGCCAGACAATTTGAAAGGTGAACAAAATGAAAAATAAGCATTTAGTCTCACTTTCATCACCAAAAGTAACTTACATCACCTAAAAGCTACTGAGAGGTAGCTTTTTGCTATCAGAGGTGCAAGCAAACCAAGAAACTCATGACTCCCACACCTCTTCTTATCACTCTAACTCAAAAAAAGTGACTCACATTTGACAGTCTTTCACTATTAAAAATATCATCAAGTAAGAGTGAGATAAATAAGTTTAACTTCAAGCAAGTTACAAAGTGATACCACAGATGACTCCAGAATGAAGATTACTTAGTTGGTACAGATTAGTGTGCTTGTGTGCGTCAATTACTGACACAAAAATTAAACTCCCATTCCAGAGCAATAAAATGACATTCAACCAGGAAGCATGGAAAGGTACAGCTAACAGTATATAAGGCATAATAAGAAAAATGTACTTTTTTATGTTCCCTTGTCACAGAATACTTTCTCTCACCCTGTTTTGTGCATTACAGAAAAGTTCCACTTTGGTGATTCTAAGTGGATCAGAGAGCCTAAGGAAGGTAAGTTAAAATGCACACAAGGACCAAGTGACAGACATGTGACAAAAGCATGCTGTTTAGGTATTTTCTCTGCATCAACTTAACTGCATAAAAAAACCTCTAATTTCAAAATGTATCTTGTAAACCAAAACCTGTAATGCTAAAAAAGGCATAAAGTAAAGCTCTAACCTTGAGAGAGTAGAGTTAAGAAACTGACAGTACAAGAAAGGCGAAAAGCAGAGTGCTGCAGAATGGAAAAAATAGTCCAAACTAGAAAAAACACAGAAAGGAAAGCAACGTTCAAAAAAGGATTAGTCAAAGCTGCAAAAATGCAGTTCTAAAAAAATTAGATTATAAAGAGAAAATAGATTATTTGAATGACAAAACAAATGCAAATTTTAATTTTTAAGGTTAAAATTATTGGTTATAGGTAAGACAACAGTGATAAAATCCCATTTTAATGAATACTGATATCTCACATAGAAGTACCTGTGCTCTAGTGAATAGACTTTACTAAATCTACAAAACTGAAAATTCTGTACAGCAGATGCAACTCAAAGTGTCTACTAATTAGAGCCTTTGATGAACAAACATAATTTGCTTCAGAAAGTTCTGCTGTATGTGTATTCTGTGTTGGTGGGAGATTCAGTGAGTATAAAATGAAGAGGGCAAGGGAAAAAAGCAGTCTATATAGGTGAAAGAAGATGAAACAACACAGCATTCCATAACTGAGGTACAGTTATAGCAGGGGGAATAAATACAAGTTTGTAATCTTTATCTTTCCAGGTGGCATCACTTTTAGCCTTCTCTACAACTTAGGGGCTCCATGTCCTACATCAAAATAAATCTCAAAAATTCACAAAATGCTCCTCTCCCTAAACACTGACAAAGCAGATTATCAAACAGTTACTTTTCTTGAAAATAAGAATAAAAACTCTTACACATTAACTTCTGTACTTAATGGCTATAAATTTCCATTTAGTTGAGTTAGAGAAAATAATCCAATTTTGATTTATCCGATTTGTTAAAATGGGATTTTTTAACCTATGCAACAAAATTAATGCAAAACCAAAATAGTCTACTGACATTTTAAAGAGAACTCTCCTCATATCAAATATGTGACAACTCCTATATATATAACTTCAAAGAATCACTACAGTCATGGTTACTTTGTAGGTCACAAGAAATTTAAAGATATGAAGTTCATAGTTTTAAGGCAAATAGCCACTAGAGTAGGCAGGCTCTTTTAAAGCTCTATTACAAGGCCAAGGTATTATAAACCATAATATTAGGAAGTGTTTCTAGACGAGAAAAGAAAAATTAAGATACAATATTACTAAAACATGTAGTTTTGAAAATACCCACTACTGGCCAGAACCAAAAGTAGCTGAAACCTGTTTCTAACTATTCAGATATGAAATGTGGTTGTATGTTCAGGAATAGAGGTCATCCATATGGCAAAAACCACATAGGTTTTTTCCTCAAAAAGTTTTTCTTTTCATGTAAAATCAACAACAAGTAATCATAATCTCTTAGGTGTTATTTTCAAATTTTTATTGCTTTCTCCAAGTGTGAATTATCAAATAAAACATAATAATTCTTATAGGTTTCATTTAAAATCAACACTCTATTAATAAAAATTAATTCACAAATCCATGAGGGGAAAAACAAGATCAAGTTTTCCCAGTTTTCAGACTGGAAAACATGGTTGCCATACATGTAATGAATGGTGGGGAAAATGAGCTATAGCCCAAGGATATCATACAAGGCACTGAACATATTTATAGATACAAATTAAACTACAAACAGTATACTGCTCTGTTTCTAGCCAGATACATTTTCTCCACTATTCCATACAAATTGAGTTTGTCATCTGACATAGCATTTGTTTCTTTCTGTTAACTGCATTAAGGTTTTAAGTTGTCTTACCTTTTGTAAAGTGGCCCTATCTGATGGTGGGATCATCTCAGGAGTAAGAATGTGAGGAGGATCAATGCCCTTTATTAACTTCTGATTGATTAAGTGAAAAGCCAAGGCAAATTGATCTTTTGAAAGCTTCCCACAGTTCTTTGTGTCACATAATGCCCTGTGCAAATAAACAAAATGAACAGTATACAAATGCCACAAGTAACATTCTAAAAATCCAGAGGAAAATTAATATGACTATGTAGCTCTAAAATAATCATCATTTGAGTTAAAAAAGAAAGTCACACCAACTCATGGCTAGCCCAAAACTCACTAACATGTTAGAAGAGAGATATTAGCTATTAATAAAATGGGGGGTGTGTAACTTGGGTTTGCTCTGTGCTTTCTTATTGATTTCCAGAATCACTATAGAGTAAAAGTTGTGGTGGGCCAATATTCTCTGCTCCCGACATTTTAAACATTAAAAGATGTTAAATAAAGCCTAAAGTTTTGACAAATTTGGTTCATTCATGGCATTAGAATGATTATAAAACAAGCAAAATACCCTGTGTCAGCTTGTTTCCTGCAACTTTTCAAGCAGGAGGATATAAGGATCCCCAAGTCAAAGAAAAACAACAGCTACAAATGGAGATCACGTGTGGAAAGAAGGCAGCAATCTGGAAACCTTTACAAAATCACTTGAAGAGAAACAGCAATGTTTTATTCTATTTGCTTTTTCCTTTTTCTTTCTATTTTTTTAAACTCAGCTTTCTAAAGTTCTGATCTGAATGATTCACTGAAAACCAACATGGCCTAACAAAAAGACTATGGTGTCAAAGAAACCTTGAATTCTGCTTTTCTACTTATTTCTTCTTGGGAAGTTGGCCATATTTTTTAACCTCTCCAAGCCTAAGTTTCTTTATCTACAAAGTGGAGATAACATCCATCTTGCAAAGTTACTGTGAGAATTAAAGACAAAGTACATAAGAAGTTTGGGCATAATGGGAAGCCCATGACAGCTGCCACTTATTCAGCCTAGGCACTAGAAAGTGAAAGCTAACATTAGTTATATGTATTTAATCTTTTCCAGTCTTGAGTTCTTATTCTTTTTAAGGCAGATCTACTGTCCTTTGTTCTTTTCTATGTTCCTTTTTGCAACTATGTGGTACCATTTTTGATGTCTGCCCCTTGGAATCTCATGATAACTAACCTCAATATAATGAGACAGATTGGCAGCAGGCACACTATAAAGCATTTTCATTATATATTATCTCATTTAATGTGAAATTCACTAAAGATGCTAAAGTTTGTCACTTTTAAAGACCAAGTGTGTAGTTCCCATGTAAAGATGTAAGTATACATATAATCCTACAGAATTATACAATAATGCTTTCAAGATCCTGCTTTTTAATACTGTTTAAATTTCAGAATTTTGGATTGTCCTTTAAAAACTGAAGTTTAATAGTTGATATAAACCAATGCTGGATTTTAACATTCTAATAACTGACACTGTCAACCTCATAAAATTATAGGTAACCTATCCTCAAGCTTTTGTCCACTACTCAGAAGAAATCATCAAGAGGGAGGGGATATATGTATAATTATGGCTGATTTGCGCTGTCCTATGGCAGAAACCAATGCAACACTGTAGAGCAATTCTCCAATTAAAAAATAAATTTATTAATAAAAAAATCATCAGACAAAAGTTTTACTACAAAGTTCTAAAACAGAAACTGTCCTACTTACTAATGCCTAAAAATATTAATAAGAATATACAAAAGTAGAGCTGATACAAAACCATTATTTGTTTTTTAAATCAGCTTAAAGTCTTACCAAATATGGGCTAGTAAGGCAGAAGGTAAGCCTGTCTTCAGGAAGATTTCACGGACTTCCAATCCTGACACAAATCCATCCATATCTTTATCAGTTTTCAAGAAGATTTCATCATATTTAGCTTTTTCTGCAGGGGATACAATCCACTACAGGAAAAAAATACATATATATATATTTCTGCCAAAATGAAACAAACTTTCAAGTGTCCCCTTTCAAGCCATGACAGTATCTGTCACAAATTCTCAGCAACTCTATCCCACTAACTATAGCAACAGTGTGTCACTTTCATCACACCCCAACTGAAATGCTGTGATGAAGAGAAAATTACAGAAAAAAAATATAGGTTAGCTACAGGGCCTATATTTACAGATGCCCATTTTATTTTGTTTTAATAAAGAGTAAATTCAAGCACAGTTAACTCTTGACTTGACCACATTAATATATGTAACTGGGAGAATTTGTATAAATAAAAGACTCAGATAATTCTAAATCTCCATTTTTTTACAGTTTCATTCGGCATTCTTAACTATAGCCGAACAGTTAAGAATCAGGTGGCTGATTTGCATATTCTGTCATTATTTTCCCTCACTCAACCTAACAAGAAGCTGGCTACAGGAAAAAAAGGCCTTGGACAACACAAAACTGGATAATTTGACCCCAAAGAATCAAGAGTTAACTTGAGATTAAACAAAAAAAACATCTAATAACTATGCCAGGGCAAGCATGCCAGATTAACACAGTGTATTTTCTATCTCCAACTTGAATTCCAGGTAGATCAAGGCAAAGCCAACAAAACATCCATATGACCTAAGTAAGGCCAAATACAGAAGAGCATTATCTGTCTTCTCTAGGACATCCCATTAGACAAGTTCAACTGGAGGGAGCCCTGAAGTTTGATCCTTTTGATTGTTCCTTCTATCTTCATCAAGCGATCAGTTGCTAAATGCCATGCACTTTGTTTTTTAAAAAAGTCCTTTAACAATGATAAATCTATACCTGTCTTAACGGTGCTTTGGTAGGTAAAATGCCTACTGGTGGGAAGGAGTGGTAAGATTCCTTGGCTGATGCTGAAGAGGGGATCAACCGCACAGGGCCTGATATACTGACCGTTTTCCTCTTAGAAGGTGGCACCAAGGCTGGAGGCAAGGACATTGGCACAGGTTCTTTCTCCAGTGCGCAGTATACCAAAAACATGGCCTTCAAAACAGATGAACCAGAGTCATATATATTAAAACCACTTAACAACATCCACCCACAAATTAACTTTTGTTCAACAAAAAGCATCTTCAAGCTGCCTCAAATTCTTTTATTAAGAAATTAAGATGGGAAGGAAAGAAAGAGGAAAAAAGGGAGAGATGAAAGGAAGGAGGGATAAAAGGAAATAAATTAAAACTAAGCAACTTTTAGGAAGATATCCTAAGCAGTAAAAACTCGGACACACAGCCTTCAACTAAAAGTCTTGTAATGTCAAATGAAAACAACCCGGGGGAAAAAATATTTGCAAAGAAAGAACTAACTTCCCTAATATATAAAGAATTCCTACAAATTAACAGAAAAAAAACACACAAAATCCAGTAGGAAGATGGATTAACAGATAATTTGTAGAAAAGTAAATACCAGGCCCATCCTTTAACTTACAAAAATATGCTCACTTTCACTCACAAGGAAACAGAAAGTTAAAACTATATGAAAACACCCTTTCCCATCTATCGACATAAGTCCAAAGTTTCATAACACAATTTTGTTAACTACAGTGGGCCAACAGACACTCTGGTACATTGCCAGTCAAAGCTCACACTAGTACCACGCCTACTGCAAGGCATTCTGGCAACATCCACCAAATTATTGACTTCCCATTTGGCTCAGCAATCTGGTATCTGGGAATCTATCTTTACATATTCTCTACCTGTCTACATAGGAAAGGCTGTATGAAACAGGTTATTAATTAAAGAACTGTTTGTACCGGCACTTAAGTGCTCATCAACAGAAGACTGGTTTAAAAGACTGGTATATCCATACAATGAAATACTATCAAACCTAAAAAAAAAACAAAAACCACCAAACCCATGGGAAATATTCTGTATCTTAATTGCAGTGGTACCTTCACAGAAATATACAATTGTCAAAACTCATCAAATTATATATTTAAATTGAATGCAATTCATTGTATGTAAAGTAGTCCTCAATAATGCTGACCAGAAAAAAGAATCATGGAGCACTGTGTGTGAAAAGATATCCAAAATACAATGTTAACATGAAATTAAGTATAGTGTTGAACAGTGTGTATGTATAATAGTGTATAATCTTTGCAGTAACAGGATAATAGTTACTCAAATTTGTTTCAATTTGCATTAAGAAATTCTAGGAGTATAAACAAAGGCAGGATACATAAGAATATACAGAGTAGGTGTAAATGGAGCAGTTGAGGGCAAGGATGAGACTGATATTTTTTTCCACTGAATATCCTTTTATATTGAACTGATTTATGAACCATGAAACTATTTTACCTATTAAAAGTTATTTTTAATTATAAAATACAAAAAAAAAAAAAACCCCACAAACTTTCTATTTTCAAAAGCTTGAATCGCCAGAAACAAAACAATCTGGCTAGCACATACTTTCAACCAAATTCACAATATATTTGAGTATATTAGCTTGGCACTGAGTTAAAAGAAGTGAATAACATGCACATTAAAGGTCAGCATTCCTCTTGTACAGATGGGAGTCATTTCCTGGAAAAGTGGACACTTGAAGCAAAAAAGCTATGTCAGCCATCTGCTGCCAATAGACAACACATTTTTTTAAAGTTAAAAAAAGTATTGCTAAGTTCATGTTGCCTTGAAAACAGTTTTCCTGACAACTGAAGTCAAAATTTTTTCCACCAAATAAAACTGAAACAGTGAACGGTATACTGTTATGATTATGCTTGATTTCCTATTATATTGTACTTTATCTTAATCAAAGTGTATCATTGAAACTAAAACAGCAACTGAATCAAATGATGTACACTTGTCAAAAACAAAAAACCCACACACACAAAAAAACAAAACCTCCTTCCCCCAAAACCTGGCCAGCAACTAGTTTTTAAACTGACAAGTTCTAGGTACTAGCAAACGCATTTGCACAGCTAGAGAGACACTTAACTAAGAAGCATTTCAAACATCTTTTTGATGATTTCAAGGTAAAAGCATCAAAAATAAACCTAAGCTTACTCAGAGATACAGACAACAGGAAAAGAGGGTACTTTAGTTTCACTGCTCCAGTCAATTACCACTAGTGGCTCACTTTCTTTGATTTTTCTCATCCTCTATGCTTTTAGAGAGTATTTCTCAAAATTTAGTGGCCACCAGAAACACCTGGAGGGTTTGTTAAAACACAGGTTTTTCAACCCAACCCCAGTGATTCTTATTCAATTAGTCTGAGGTTAACGCCTGAGAATTTGCATTTCTAGTAAGTTAACCGGTGACACTGATGTTATTTATGGGAGACCATACTTTGAGAACCAGTATTTTAGGAGTTTCCTGAGGAGTTCTGTTTGCTCATTGGTTTACTCAATCAGCTGAACTGCCAACATCTAGTAACAGCAATCTAGGATGAAAATATCAGGTGTTTTTTTATGTCTTCCAAGTAATACATGCTTCTCTCATCAATTTAGTTCAATAAATCATTTACTGAAAAGTTTCTTGCCACCAGACACTGTGCTAGGCATTACAAATACAAAAGTAAAGGGATCTTTCATTTTAAGAATCCAACAGAAGGAGCAAACATGTGAAAAGTAAATTTCAATGCAATGTGAACAAGTTGAGAGAGAGTCTTAATAATTCTCTAAGTCCCAAAAACTCTTCATATAATGAGGATCCAACAAATAATACTGACAAAAATTTCACCACTTTCAATCTAAGAACTTATCTAACAGAAAAATTTAAGAATGTAAAAACGAATAAATAGATAGGAAGACAGAAAAAAAGTAAAATAATATAAATTTTTATATTATTATAATATATTACAAAAAATATAATAATAATAATTATATTATTGTATTTTTATATATAAAAAGAATATAAAGTCATAAGTCTCTCTCTCCAAGGAGGAAAGAATGATAAGGGGGAAATTACAGTGGAGGAACTTTGCAAACACAGCCTTAACCAAGTGATGAAGATTAATATTACCAGTGGTGGCATGTGGACATCATGCACCCATGCCCCACTTGCCAATAAAAGTGATGAGAGAGGTATTCTACATCTGTGGTATTCTTTTCAAAAATTCATACCCTCAGGCTAATTATGAGAAAAACACTTATTTCTAGGTTGGAAGACATTCCACAAGATACCTAGCTAGTACTCCTAGATAATGTTAAAAGTTATAGGAAAAAAGGAAACACTGAGAAACTATCAAAGACCAGAGAGACTGAGAATACACGGCAATTAAATGTAGTGTGGCAGCCTAGACGGAATCCAAGGACTGAAAGGAAACACTGGTGAAATGCAAATAAGGTCTAGAGTTCAATTAACAGTAATGTACCAATGTTGGTTTTAGTTTTGACGTAAGTACCATGACAATGTAATATGTTAATATTGTAAGAGAAGTGGGGTGAGGGGTATTGAGGAATTCTCTGTATTTTATCTACAACTTTCCTACAACTTTAAAGCCATTCTAAAATTTAATAAACATAAAAACAAATCAAAATCAGCATGATCTAGAAGGCCCAGGTTCAGTTCTCGCTGTCACTAACCGATCTGCTTAGAGGAGCTAATTTACAGGATCTTGTTCAACTCTAAAATCTATGATAAAGTATAAGCTCATTTACCAAATATTAAATTATTAAATTTAAGGGTCTTCACTTTAAGTTTAAAAACCGTGGTTTCAGACTCAATAAAACAAAGAAATAGGACTGCACACTGATAGAACTCATTCCAACAAAGGGAACAATAAACTTTAACATAATTATTAGTCATTTCCCAATATCATAATTTTTTATTTATTTTATTTTTGGTTGTGCTGGGTCTTTTGCAGCACATGGGCTCAGTAGTGCAGCATGTGGAGCCCATGGACTTCAGGATTTGTGGCGCACTGGCTCAGTGGTTGCAGCTCATGGGTTCTAGAGTGTGGGCTCAGTAGCAAGTCCCAAGCTGTGGCACCTGGATTTAGTTACTCTGCAACATGTGGAATCTTCTTGGACAAGGGATCAAACCTGTGTTATCCCCTGTAATGGCAGGCAGGTTCTTATTCTCTGTACCACGAGGGAAGCCCCCCAGTTTTATATATTATGGTATTTTGAGTTTTCAAACAGATACCAGAGAGGAAAATTTGACTCTTTCACAAAATGTCCCCTTAATGCCCTATCAGACATTCTCCTCAGCTAAGTAAGTCAGAAGTAAAATTCAGGAAGGTGTACTTCCAATATCCTTATACTCTAGTCATATAATTCATTCATGAGCAAACAAAATACTTGTAATAGTCATTGACCTTTAAAAAATCTGCATTCAAGGATGTAGAAATTATTTTTTGCCATCTTATTTTTGTGTGTATACATACACACATGACTGCAGTCACCGTCGGCAGTTATTTTGCAGCCTGGCACTGCAGCCATGAAATGAAGAGACACTTGCTCTGCAGAAGGAAAGCTATGATAAACCTAGACAGTGTACTGAAAGGCAAAGACATCACTTTGCAGACAAAGGTCCATATGGTCAAAGCTGTGGTTTTTCTAGTAGTCAGCTATGGATGTGAGAGTTGGCCCATAAAAATGGCGAGGCACTGAGGAACTGATGCTTTCGAATTGTGGTATTGGAGAAGACTCTTAAGAGTCCCTTGGACTATAAAGAGATCAAACCAGTCAATCCTAAATGAAATCAAGCCTCTAATAGTCATTAGAGGGACTGGTGAGTGCTGAAGCTCAAGTTCCAATACTCTGGCCACCTAATGTGAAGAGCTGACTCATTTGAAAATATCCTGCTGCTGGGAAAGATTAAGGGCAAAAGGAGAAGGCAGTGGTAGAGGATGAGATGGCCAGAGAGCATCATCAACTCAATGGATATGAATCTGAATAAACTCTGGGAGATAGTGAAGGACAGGGAAACCTGGTGTGCTGTAGTTCCTGGGGTTGCAAAGGGTCAGACACGACTTAGCAACTGAACAACAACAACAACAATACGTACACACCCATCTCAAAAGTCGTTTTATGAACAATAGAAATGATCCCTGAAAGTACTTTCCAAAGTCATTTTAATTGTGGCCAGAACACCCAAGGCATGCCAAGGCCTAACCTTTACAAATTTAGTTAAAAGAAAAAAAGAAAAACTCCACCAAGATACTCTAGATTCTGGATTTTTAACTAAAGCACTAGATTTCAGAGAACAGGAAAAGCATTTACCTTTGAAAAGAAATAAGTACTGTTGATTAAAGGTTTACATACAACAGAAGTTATGAAAGTTAGAATATCTCACTATCTTCAACTTTATTTATTCTAATTAAAAAAGCAAACCAACCCCAAAATCCCACCTATGCTATAAAAGGAAAGAAAGAATTTGGTTTGGTTACAAATTTTAAAGTTTAAGTCTTGAACATAAAGACTCAGGTTCAACCAAACTTTGGTTCATTAATGAAATAAGTTATTGTTTTTAAAAATCCATATTGTAATTCAACAAACCAAATTAGAATTTCTTATGAACTTCATTTTTATTTATTCCCATTCAAAAAATAAAAACACACTTTGGCTCTGGAACAATTGCCTGCATGTGGCCACATATGCAGGAGAAAAGCACTCCAGTCTGCACCCTTACATCTGAGTAGGGGCCATGCAGACTTTTACCTGGGATGGTTTTTCCTTAAATAGCAGCACAGATCCTTCCTTTTCAGAACACTCTCACATGGTTTACTCTCTACTTTCTCAGGGTTTGCCAAAGATGGCTGTATCTAGGTTGCATTAGGAAGACTTGATAACAGGGCTCTCAGGACCTCCGTGCTCTGTTCCTGCTGGGGCGCCCAGTGAGGAAGAGAAGACAAGATGTTGGAATAGAAGACCTTGAGCTTACTCCTCCACAGGAACATCAACATGACAACTAACCACTGAACAATCATCAGTAAAAAAGACTGGAACATACCAAAAAAAAAAAAAATATTCTACATCCAAAGACAAAAAGGAAATCACAATAAGATGGTAGGAGGGGCACATCTGCTATATAACCAAATCCCACACCTCTGGATGGGAGACTCACAAACCGAATATAATCATATAGCAGAAGATCTCCCGAGGAGAGAGAGCTCTGAGTCCCACATTAGGCTCCCGGGTCTGGGGGTCTGGCATCAGTAGGGGGAGTCCCCAGAGCCCCTGGCTTGGAAGGTCAGCGAGTCTTACTCTACAGGACTGGGGGAAACAAAGACTACACTTTTGGAGGGTGCACCCAAGGTCTCATGTGCACTAGGAACCAAGGAAAAGCAGTAAATTCATAGGAGCCTAGGCCAGACCTACCTGTTGGTCTTGGAGGGTCTCCCACCAAAGTAGGGGGTGGGTGTGGCTCTCTCTTAGAACGCAAAAGCTAGTGACAAATATATCCAGAGGATATCTTGCTTGGGACATTAGCACCAAGACCTGACCAAGCCAATAGCCTGTAGGCTCCAGTGTTGGGATGCCTCTGGCCAAACAACCAACAGGGAAGGAACACAGTCCCATCCACCAAAAGATAGGCAGCCTAAAGACTTCCTGAGACCACAACCACCTCTAGACACACTCCTTGACATAGCACTGTACACCAAAGAGCCAAGATCAATTCCACCCATCAGTGGGCAGAAACCTGCCCCTAACCACTAGGAAGCTTGACCAGCCTCACCCAGCAGGGGGCAAACACCAGAAGCAAGAAATATACAGTGCCACAGCCTACACAACTGAGTCTGCAAACACAGGTCAGAACCTACCCTGGGACCAACTGGTTCCTGGCCACTGTGATGAGAGGGGAGTATATGGCTGGTACACAGAGGACATCCTCTACAGAAGGCCACTTCTCCAATGTCGAGAAACATAACTAACTTTCCACATACATAAAAATACAAATAGAACTTTAGACAAAAGGAGATGGCAGAGGATTATGTTCCAGACAAAGGAACAAGATAAAACCCCATAAAAATAACTAAGTGACATGGAGATAGGCAATCTACCCAAGAGAGAGTTCAGAGTAATGATCGCAAAGATGATCCAAGAACTTGGGAAAAGAATAAAGCATAAAGCAAGAAGTTACAATAAGTTTTTAACAAATAATTAGAAAAAATAAAGAACAACCAAAGATAGTTGAAGAATACAACAACTGAAATAAAAAATAAACTAGAAGGAATCAATATAAGAATAAATGAGGCAGAAGAATGGATAAGGGAGCTGAAAGAGTACTGGAAATCACTGCCATGGAACAGAATAAAGAAAAAAGACTGAAAAGAAACGAGGACAGTGTAAGAAACCTCTGGGACAATGTCAATCACAGCAACTTTGCATTATAGGGATACCAGAAGGAAGAGAGAGAAAGGGCCTGAGAAGATAATACTTACAGAGATAATAGCTGAAAACTCCCCTAACATGGGAAAGGAAGCAGTCACTCAAGTCCAGGAAGCACAGAGAGTACCATACAGCATCAACCAAAGGAGGAACATGCTGGGACATAGTAATCAAACTGACAAAAATTAAAGAGAAAGAAAAAATATTAAAACTAACAAGTGAAAAGCAACAAATAACATACAAGCGTATCTCCATAAAGTTATCAGCTGAGTTTTCAGCAGAAACTTTACAGACAGAAGAGAGTGGCATGATACATTTAAAGATAAAAGGGAAAAGCCTACAATCAAGAATACTCTGCTCAGCAAGGCTCTTGTTCAGATTTGATGGAGAAATCAAAAGCTTTACAGACAAGCAAAGGCAAAAAAGAATTTAGTACCACCAAACCAGCATTATGGCAAATGCTAAAGGAACTTCTCCAGGTGGAAAAGAAAAGGCCACAATGAGAAACAAGAAAATTACAAAATGGGAAAGCTCACTGGTAAAGGCAAACCTAGAGTAAAGGTGGGAAATCATCCACACACAAATATGGTATCTAAACCAAAAATCGTGATGAGAGTACAAAAGCAAGGTATCTGAAATGCATTTGAACTAAAGAGATCAGCAACTTAAAACAATCATGGAAATATATATAGACTGCTATATCAAAACCTTATGGGAACTGCAAACCAAAAAAATCTATAATACATATATACACAAACAAAAAAAAAAGGAATCCAAACACAACACTAAAGTCATCAAATCACAAGTGAACAAAAGAGGAAAGGAAGAAAAAAGACCTACAAATTCAAAACAATTAACAAAAACAGCAATAAGAACATACATAGCAATAATTACCTTAAGTGAAAATAGATTAAATGCTCCATCCAAAAGACACAGACTGACTGAATGGATACAAAAACAAGACCCATATATATATGCTGTCTATAAGAGATTCACTTCAGATCTAGAGACTGAAAGTGAGAGAATGAAAAAAAGGTATTCCATGCAAATGGGTATCAGATCTACAGACTGAAAGTGAGAGAATGAAAAAAAGGTATTCCATGCAAATGGGTATCAGAAGAAAGCTGCAGTACCAATACTCAAATCAGATATAATAGACTTTAAAAAAAAGACTGTTATAAGAGACAACAAAGGACACTATGTAATGATCAAGGGATCAAGAAGATACAACAATTGTAACTATATATATGCCCTCAACATAGGGGCATGTCAATATATATAGTAAATGTTAACAGACATAAAAGGAGAAATTGACAGTAATACAGTAATGGTAGGGAATTTTAACACCCTACTTATATCAATGGACAGATCATCCAGACAAAAATAAATGAGGAAATACAGGCCTTAAATGGCCCATTAGACCAGATGGAACTAATATTAATAGAGCATTTCATCTGAACGCAGCAGAATACATGTTCTTTTCAAGTGCACATGGAACATTCTCCAGGAGAGAACACGTACTGAGCCATAAAGTAAGCCTCAGTAAATTTAAGAAAATTGCAATTGTATCAAGTATGTTTTCCAACCACAATGCTATGAGATTAGAAATCAACTAAGAGAAAACTACAAAAACCACAAACACATGGAAGCTAAACAGTGTTACTAAACAACCAACATGTCCCTGAAGAAATCAAAGAGGAAATAAAATATCTAGAGACAAATGAAAATGAAAATATGACGATCTAAAACCTATTAAATGCAGCAAATGCAGTTCTATGAAGGAAGTCTATAACAACACAAGCTTACCTCAGGAAACAAGAAAAATCTCAAATAAACAACCTAATATTACAGCTAAAGCAACTAGAGAAATAAGAACAAACAAAACCCAAAGTTAGTAAGAGGAGAGAAATCATAAAGATCAAAGCAGAAATAAATGAAAGAGACTTAAAGCTCCATAAAAGACAATACAAGCAACTATATGCAAAAAAATGTACAACCTCGAAGAAATGGACCAATTACTAGAAAAATACAATCTCTCAAGACTAAACCAGGGAGAAATAGAAAATATGAACAGACCAATTTTAAGTACTGAACTTGAATCTGTGATTTAAAAACTCTCAACAAACAAAAATTCAGGATCAGATAGCTTCACAGGTTCTACCTGTAAATTCTACCAACAATTCAGAAAAGAGTAATACCAATCTTTCTTAAACTATTCAAAGAAATTGCAAAGGAAGGAACACATCTCAACTTATTCTATGAGGCCACCATCACCTTGATACCAAAATCAGATGCTGTGTGCTTAGCTTATCAGGCATGTCCAACTCTTTGTGACCCCATGGACTATAACCTGCCAGGCTCCTCAGTCCATGGCGATTCTCCAGGCAATACTGGAGTGGGTTACCAAGCCCTCCCCCAGCAGACCTTCCCAACCCAGGTCTCCAGCATTGCAGGCGGATTCTTTACCATCTGAGCCACCAGGGAAGCCCAAAACCAGATGAAGAAACCACACAAAAAAATAAAAAACATATGATCAGCTCATAGATGCCAAAATAGCTCTTGACAAAATTCAACATCTATTTATAATAAAACCTATCCAAAAATGGGCATAGCAGGAAACTACCTCAACATAATAAAGGCCATATAGGACAAATTCACAGGTAACATAACATTAAATGCTGAAAGCATTTCCTCTAAAATCAGGAACAAGACAAGGATGTCTACTCTCATCACTTTTATTCAATATAGCAATAAGAAAAAGAAATAAAAGGAATTCAAATTGGAAAAGAAATAAAACTGTCCTTGTTTGCAGATGACATGATACTATACATAGAAAATCCTAAAGATACTACCAGAAAAGACGGCTCTTTTTACAAGATTATTAGGCTACACAAAAATTCAGTTAAACAAAAAACAAGAAGCAAAAATAAGTAAGATCTGGAAAGAGAAAGACACCCAAACACAAACCCAGAAGAGAATAAAGAATAGTGCAATTATGTGGCAAATCTGAAAGTCAAAGAAACAACAATTTCTTAGCAAAATAAAGAGAGAAAATTTGAAAAGACTAATTTCCACATAAGAGATTAAAGGGGGATTAGAGATTTATCATTCATGAGTTCACAGCAGAATCTCATGTAACCCTTAAGGAAGACATGAAAACAGCTCTCTGAAGAATTAAGTATCCATTTACTAAGGATAATATATCTTCGGATAAGATGTCTAAATTTTCTCTGCTTCCATAAATGAGGTGAAAATATTGTATTATTCATGTTTTCCTTTAATGAAACAAATATGAAAATTTGGGAGTGTATTTGAAATAAAGACATTTCACAGCAGAAGTAGGCACTAAGATGCCTGGTCAAGTTGAGATTCAAAAGATTATACTCAGGATCTTTAGAGTGCATTATCCAAAGCATGTATTCTTACATATCTTAAAGTCAAATAAAACGAAGAGGGCAAAAACATTCCCTCTCCATTACCCATTTGCTGAATAATATTTATTGACTATAAATTCTAGGTAAAAATAGTCATACCATTATTTTTAAGAGAAATGTAGTTTTCCTCTAAAGATAAACAAAAATGGGAAATTTTCACTTGAGAAAACCATTAAGATGTTTAAAATTTCAAAAGCATTAGGTTACTTACAACGGCAAACTCATCTCTGTCAAGCATTCCATCATGGTCAATATCACTCAATTCCCAAACCTTAAAAAGAAAATAATTGGTTAAGATTAACATCATTTCATGTGCTAATTGTATATATCAAATATATATATTTGGAGGAAAAAGCTTTGCCTAAACATTATAAAATCTATTTTTCTGAGAAATTTCAATTATGCTGGGCATCTTATTACATCACTAATAGAATTTCTGTAAAAAAAAAAAAATTAATAATAATTCTTAATACCAAGTAGTTTTAAACAGAAATCACTTTGCTAATTTTTAAAGAAAATGTTTTGCTCCTCTCAACTAAGAAAACAACTATGTAACACCGTACATTAAACAGTTTTTTGATGCTTGAACTGTGGTGTTGGAGAAGACTCTTGAGAATCCCTTGGACTACAAGGACATCAAACCAGTTAATCCTAAAGGAACTCAGTCCTCAATATTCATCGAAAGGACTGATGCTGAAGTTGAAGCTCCAATACTTTGGCCACCTGATGCAAAGAGCTGACTCATTGGAAAAGACCCTGCTGCTGGGAAAGACTGAGGGCAGGAGGAGAAGGGGACGACAGACATGAGATGGTTGGATGGCATCACCAGTTCAATGGACACGAATTTGAGCAAGCTCCAGAAGATGGTCAAGGACAGGAAAGCCTGGTGTGCTACAGTCCATGGGGGTCACAAAGAGTTGGACAAAACTGAGCCACTAAACAACAACTTTAAACTACTACATTTTTTTAAAAACATCACCTCAGTTACTTCATGCAACAACTTCATGTGGTACTATAAAACCTATTTTAGACCCGAGACTACATGACTTATATAGGATCATGTAACTATTATTAAGTAACAGAATCAGTCTTCAATCTAAAGACTTCCAACCAAGTCCATTATTGTTTTCCTATAACACAGGAACCGCTACTCAACTGAAATACATATTCAATGAACATTGTATTATTAATCATTAGCCAACTAATGTCCAGATCATACAGAGAATAAATAAACCTTAAAGAAAGAAAGTGAAGTCACTCAGTTGTGTCCGACTCTTTGCAACCCCATGGACTGTGGTCCACCAGGCTCCTCTGTCCATGGGATTCTCCAGGCAAGAATACTGGAGTGGGTTGCCATTTCCTTCTCCAGGGGATCTTCCCAACCCAGGGATAAAACCCCAGTCTCCCACATTGTGGGCAGATGCTTTACCATCTGAGCCACCAGGGAAGCCCGATAAACCTAAAGTCCTGATATATTTGGTCTAAACCTAGACTATCTTCCATAGCTTTAGACCAGCTATAGACTATTTTAAATTGTTGAAATGAAGGTATTTAAGTTAGTCAACAAAATTTTATTTGTGGCAGAAAGAGAAGGTATACTGATGAGAGACAGGAGTGAATACAAGCAAACGTCTGGTCGCTGAGGGTCCTGAAGTTTCGACTTTATCCCAAATGCAATAGGAAGCTGCCTAAGAGGGTAACTTTCAAGTAAAAAATAACAAGATTACATTTATAGTTTAGAAATCTAATACTGATCATATGGTATAAAAATAATTAGTAGAAAACAAGATTAGAAAATTAGTTTAGCACCCAAATTATACAACACTGATCCAGTAGTTACTGGTATTGTGATGACAAGTTGTTGTCATCATCATCATCATGGCAGCTAACATTCAAAGAGTATGTACCAAGCTCTGTGCTAGGTACTTTGTATACATTATCCCATTTAACTTGTGTACCCTATAAACAGAACGATGTCATACGAAAGTCACTCAGTCATGTCTGACTCTTTGCGATCCCGTGAACTGTAGGCTGCCAGGCTCCTCTGTCCACAGAATTCTTCAGGCAAGAATACTGGAGTGGGTAGCCATTCCCTTCTCCAGGAGATCTTCCCAACCCAGGGATCAAACCCAGGTCTCCCTCATTGCAGGCAGATTCTTTACTGTCTGAGCCACCTGGGAAGACCAAGAATACCGGAGTAGGCAGCCTATCCCTTCTCCATGGGATCTTTCCAACCCAGGAATCAAACCAGGGTCTCCTGCACTGCAGGTGGATTCTTTACCGTCTGACTTACCAGGGAATCCATAGAAAACAAGCTAATTTTAAAAGATTAGAAAACTGAAACATGGTTTTCTAATGATTTGCCCAAGGTCACACAGTTAAGAAATGGTGTAGCCATGATTCAACCCTATATAGTCTAAGTAAGAAATTAAAGAAAAGACTAGAGGTTTAAAGAGAGTAGACAAGGTCTAAAATATAAAGAGGGGTATTAAGAAATCACTATGCAAACAGCACAAGAGAGGCTATAGTACAGAAAGCCCAGCTGAAGCTGGTGATCACAAAACTATGAGGATACTAATCTTACGAGACTTTCTCAATAGTCCAAATGCAACCAGAGAGAAGGCAAATAATTAGCTTCATGTAAGAAGCTCCTCCTCTCACGCAGGAGATTAGAAAACATGGCAAAGAAGCTAAGGATACTGACATGAAACTGTGAACCAAAAGAATCCAAGGTGGATGAAGGAAAAAGTAAATCCAAAGGACAGAGAAAATAAGAGTCTGATCCTACTCCTTGGAGGGAAAGTTATGACCAAACTAGACAGCATATTCAAAAGCAGAGATATTACTTTGCCAACAAAGGTCCGTCTAGTCAAGGCTATGGTTTTTCCAGTGGTCATGTATGGATGTGAGAGTTGGACTATGAAGAAAGCTGAGCACCGAAGAATTGATGCTTTTGAACTGTGGTGTTGGAGAAGACTCTTGAGAGTCCCTTGGACTGCAAGGAGATCCAACCAGTCCATACTAAAGGAGATCAGTCCTGGGTGTTCATTGGAAAGACTGATGCTAAAGCTGAAACTCCAGTACTTTGACCACCTCATGCGAAGAGTTGACTCATTGGAAAAGACCCTGATGCTGGGAGGGATTGGGGGCAGGAGGGGAAGGGGACGATGGAGGATGAGATGGCTGGATGGCATCACTGACTCGATGGACATGAGTTTGGGTGAAGTCCAGGAGTTGGTGATGGACAGGGAGGCCTGGCGTGCTGCGATTCATGGGGTCGCAGAGTTGGACACGAACGAGCGACTGAACTGAACTGATAAAAGTCTTGATAACATCAAAGAATTAGTCTTGCAAATATCTAGGAAAGAAATCTAGAAAGCCAAGAAGTTCTCTTTAGAGAGTAGAATTTATGATTTCAGAGATGAAACTATTCCTTTAACCAGGCCCCATGATACAGTCATGGAATAGAGGGAGATGTAGAATACTGATGGTCTCTGGAAATTAAATCAAGGAACTGGGAGGTCAGAGCATACTACCCAAAGACAAAAGGCCTTACATAGAGGATTATGACAGCTAATTTCGAACACTCATATTTTAGAGGGAATAACCAAAGAAAGAAAGAAATCGGCAATAGTTTAAGTGAGAGCACAAAAAATTCTATAACACCGCAACTTCAAAATAGGATCTACATATTCTTTAACAGTGAGCTAAACTGTTCCAGTTTAAAGTAAAATTAAAATACATAAAAGTTACACTTAGAATTTAATATCTTACTCTTCCAAGAATATCCACAGGTAACTTAGAGTTGAGCAACACTGGTTTCACTTTATCACCAGACAGAAATCCATTCACTGGGCATAAACTATCAAAAATTGCATCATATTTGGCCTTATCTTCAGGCTATAATATAAAAAAAGATTGCAAGTTAAATAATGGGGAAAGGAACATAACTGCAGTTATAAACATTAAGTCCTCAAAGACTAGGCAACATTTTTAAAATGATCATTTAAAAAACATATTTCACTTTCATCCAAATATAATGTAGTAAATAGTAATTTAAAAGTTATTTCACTCAAAAGGTTAGAATTCTCTCCATTCCTTTTGTAACTGAACCGTCATCTTTACCTTTTCTATTGTTAAGTTAAAATCAGGGATTTTAAAATCAGAAGATTTCAGGGATCGAAGGACTTTGAGAAGAGCATCTAGTCTAACCCTCTCAAACAGACCCAAAGCAAAGCAATAACTTCTGCAAGAACCAACAGCTGTTAGTGACATTCTATGACTTTCTAAACTTGGCATTAATTACATTTCAAACTCAATTTTTTTTAAACAAGAAATCCTTGCCAAAGAAATAAACATCATTTCCCTCATTTTTTCCAAAGCAAGATATCTTTTTCCTATCAATAATAAGGTATTTCCTAAAATCCCTGTAAATTATCTATATAACATAAAAACTAATACCTAAAATCGCTGTAAATTATCTGTATAACATAAAAACTATCATTTATGATTTGCCAAGTCAAGACCAGATCCTTAAAGACTAGCACACAAGGCATACAAACCAAAATGGTTTTCTGACAAAGCTATACATTTATTACAGATTATTTTATCTGCTATATTCTATTTTAAAATTACAATTTTTAAAACCTGGTAAGATAGCTATAACCATTTCAGTGTTTCTAAATAACTATAAGGCAAAATACCCATTTCAGAAAAAGATTTCTTAAAGAATTGTTTTAAAGTCATAAAAAGAATATTTAGTTAGGCAGAACTTTTCAAATAAGAAATAATACCAGTGGGGTAAACTACGTATTCATCAAATATCTTAGTTAATACCAGATTATGACATCACCATTTTTAGTTTACACTACAAAAGAAAGGAGATTAAGCCAATACAGAAAAAAAATGACTGACAGAGAATAACATGACTCAAGGAATTTCTGGTACCAGCATTTCCTCCACAGTACAAAATGAAAGTCTAAAGCACCCTGCAATACATTTTGAAAGAAGGGGGAGAGGATTATGTATGTAAGAAGCAAAGTGTGGTAAAAGAATAGTCAAAAAGTTTACTTACTTTTACAGCCCATGGGAGCTCAGCTGCAGAGGTTCCACTGATTAGCAAAGGACTACTGGTATCATGCTAAAAAGGAAAATATAGCACACGAAGGGCTGAAATCCTCATTTCAATAAAAAATGACGAGGAAATCGTGTTTGGATTTAAACACTCAGACAAAATGCTGGATCTCAATACACAAAGGACACTATTTAACATTAACTCAGGCTTTCACTGAAGTACAAATGAAACAAAAACTGTATTAGCTGTGTTAGCTGCATAAATGACTGTGGAGCACTAACTAAAACATGTTAAGTCTTATAGAATAAATCCTATTACACCTGAAATCAAAATAAAATGAAGATATGGTTATCTGAATGTAACAAAAATATTTATGGCCCTGTTAACTGATGACTTTTCCCCACAATATTTAAGGAAAGCACACAGGGACAAGCACAACTTAAGATTTCTAAGTCACAAGGACAGGAACCTACCAATAGCATGTCCAAGTTATTATGTTTATTTGCTTGTAGAGATGGCTATATTTGAAAATGTTTACTAATAGTATATAGTTAGGCAACAAATCCCTAAATTAACCCCCTGACTCCACAATTAAACTCAGAAGTATAGAAATTCTCAAAACTGAAGTTAAATTCATAATACTTAGACCAAATACTTTTAAAATACTGAATTTTAAAAACAAGAAGAGCTATGAAACTTGTGAAAAAAGCAGTAAGGTGGGGAGGACTAGCCCTATCAGATATAAATTATCAAATATGATCACTGAAACAATGTGAGATCAACATACAGATAAACAGATCAATGGATATAAACAGAAAAACCCAGAAAAAATAAATACATATGAGAATGTCATGATTGAGGTGGCATTTAAATTAGTATGGAAAAGACTGATTATTCAATAAACATGGTAGTCATCTTGAAGAAATATAAATTTGAATCCATACACACCTTACATCAGGATTAATGTCAATGTGAACAAAGAAATCATAAAAACCTTAAATTCAAATAATTCATTTACATTAAATACAATATCTTCTTTATGGGAAAACAAATTACCACAAAGTCAAAAGACAAATAGCAAAATGGGAAAAAATATTTGCAATTCATCTAGACAAACAACTGTTTTCCTAATATACGAAAAGCCTCTTGAATTCAATAAGACCAAGAACCAAAGAAAAATAGGCAGAAGTTATTAACAGACATTTCACATAAAGACAATGTAAATGGCTCATAAGCATGAGAAAAACTACTCAACTTCACTTCATAAAACCAAAAGGATAAATTAAGACTACACTTACATTCCACTGGTCACCTACCAAATTTACAAGAAACAAAAGTTTGACAACAGTAAGCTGGAAAAAGTACACTCAACCAACTGCTGGTGGGACTATGAACTAAAACAACCACTATGGAAGACAAGTTATTATAAGTGAAAATTACAATGCACAAACTTTGAAACACCAATTCCACATCTGAGAATTTATGCATATATTTCTGCACATGCAAAGTGACAGATTCAAGGTTTCTATTTATTGCAGCAATTTTTAAATAATAAAAGACTGGAAACAAGCTAAAAGCATATCAATAGGAAGTTAAATAAATAAAAGTAAACAGAAGCAAGGAAATACTACTTTCTAATCACTTGGTATCAGTTTTTAAAATACAATTTAAATTTAAAAGCATTTCTTACAAATCTTGGTGGAGGAACAGCCAGGTTCAAACTACTTAGTGAAACCTCCAATCCATTCTGGGCACATGCCACAAGACGCAAAGCAACAAAGAATTCCTGAGAAAGAAAAGTATGACTGTTAAGAGCATTATCCATCTACCCATTCATCCATCCATCCATCTATCTACACATCTGAAAATATAAAACAATTCACAACTACTCCAAAATTTTTATGTCTCAGTGAATATAATAGCACACTTGCTTTAAAAAACACTTGCTCTAAATACAAGAAGAGCTCTATGTACAAAGATATTCCTGATATAATAAATAGCAAAAAATATTAATATAAATGAGAAAATAAACTGATATACATGATATGGGAAATATACCAAGATTAATAATCATGTTTCAAAGAATATTTAATGATGGTAAGAAATGATTTTTATCACTTAAGAAAAAGAATCTTAGAAAAAAGTCTAGAAGAAAATAACACCTAGAAGAAAATAAATAAAAGGTTATCAAAAGTCATATCTGGATTTAAGATTATAAATTTTGACACTAGAACAATCATTCAAATGATTCAGTCACTGTTATTCCAGAAAAGCTACAAAGAATAACTATGCAACATCTGAAACAATTATATAACTGCTTGACTTCAAAACACTTACAAATCTCTCCCAAAAGTCCTTGGATTTTTGGCATTTTTGAAGCCTTAGTTCAAAATTTAATTAGTAAGTGGGAAGACACTGAAGCAACTTGTTTTCAGCTGTTCTCAGTTAAAATCAAGTCTCAGAATAGGCATAACAAAAACTTTTTACTCCAGTCATGATTACTTACTATTTATCAATACTCTAGATACAGCTGCTGATTCTCAAATCTCCTGTTCTCACCTACAACTTCCTTACTCAATTCATAACCTACTCATAGAAACTTGCAGGTTGCCTGTTCATATAGTACTTTATCTTCACTAATAAATATCTTGAAAAAATGCTATTTCAAGATCTCCCCTTCTCTTTTCATTCACCACACAAGCTTCTATGCCATTTGACTTCAACTCCCACCATTAGCCAGAGAAACAACTGTCACAAATTCATAGCTACAAAATACAATAGACTCTCAAAAAAAAAAGAAAAAAACCTCAACCTACTTGTTCTTTTGGCAGCCTGGACAGTATGATCCTTCCTGAAGCTCTCCTCTACCAGCACAGCTTCATAAAGCTGTCCAAGTTCCTCTCTGACCTTCCAAGTATCTTCTGTTGGAGCCTTGTCTCTTCCCATCCTTGAAATGCTGAACTCTAAATAACCCTTTTACTCCTGTCATTCTGCATGAGATTCAATTCTCTTAGATAATCAAGTCCACATCCCAGATAATATGGATGGGCTCTGAAGTGAAATGATACTGCACTGAATTCTAGTTCTACTACTTGTTACGAGGCCTTGAAATGAAATGAAAGTCGCTCAGTCGTGTCCGACTTTGTGACTCCATGGACTATACAGTCCATGGAATTCTCCAGGCCAGAATACTGGAGTGGGTAGTCATTCCCTTCTCCACGGGATCTTCCCGACCCAGGGATCGAACCCAGGTCTCCCGCATTGCAGGCGGCTTCTTTACCAGCTGAGCCACCAGGGAAGCCCTATAAGGCCTTAGGCAAGTTTAAAAAAAAAAAAACACCTCTTTAAAAGGGGGGCTAATTCCTTACAATGTACTGTAAGGAACAAAATTTAAAACCACACTATAGGAAGAAAGCACTATTATTTTTGGCTCATAGAAACTCAGTAAGTATTGGTTTATGTCCTTAATTTCATATGTTAATTCAAAAATCTATTCCTTCAATGCAAACATCAAAGTTTAACTGCAGATCCATAAATCCCGCCACCTGGATATAACAAAGGCAACTCAAACTAAACATCCAAAGACTAGGAGTAGCAATGAAGAATTTATTTTACTGTTAAGTTCCTGAAGACAGGGATCACATTCCATCACATTTACTTCTGTATCTCCAAAGCCTGGCTCAAAATAGGTACTCAACAAATAATCTGCTGACTAAGTCTAGAGCACCCTGGATGCTCACATGAATTTAGTTTTCCAATGTCTCCAAGGCACCAAATCGGCTCTTCTGGCCAGGGGGTCAAATGAGGACTACAATCTAGCCTTGGAATCTTAAATAAGAGACTGGGTATTCTGACCCCTCATCTAACTTTTCCATCCTTTTTCTCAGTCAGCTTCAGTTATCCCTATAGGGGGAATTAACTTTGAGTAGTAGTGCTCAGCCAATGTATCAGCAAGTATCAAGCTTTGAATTTAATCCTGTAGAACTCTGAAATCTATCTCCAACAAGTGAAACTTTAAAGTACTCTAATGGTGTCTAATACCCACAACCACTTTCACATAGTTCTGGCCCAAGACTGACTTCTGGCCTGTAAACCATTTTTTGGTTTATATGTTAGCAATAAAACCTAGACCAGAATATACCATACTTAGATTTGATTAGCCAAGAGCTTCCCTTCAAACGTACAAGGCAATACCATCTTAACACATAAATAATAAAAGCCACTTTTATTTATAACCCTGAACACATAAGAAACTTAGTAAGATACAAAGAGTAAAGTCTCCCTGAATAACTAAGAAAAATAAATCCCATGTTATTATTTGAATGTATCCCCCAAAATCCATATATTGAAAGCTAAACTCCCCAAAACAATGGCAGAGCCTCTGGGAAGTACTTAGACCATTAGGATAGGGCCCTTATAAATGGGCCTAGTGCCTTACAAAAGAGGGTTTAAAGAAATAACTAGCACATTCTGCCATGTAAGGATAAAGAAAAAGTCTGCAATCTAGAAGAAAGTTCTCACTAGAATCATGCTGGCAATTTATCTCAGACTTCCAGCCTCCAGAACTGTGAGCAATAAATTTTTGCTGTTTGTGGTATTTTGTTGTAACAGCCCAAACTGACACTCCAGGAGAACGAACGTCACCAAACTCTAATCTTTGGGAATTAGGTACTTTAATGTCTAGTGATTGGAAGTATTTTCCTTATTATAACACTTGTCCTTGCAAAACCCTAATTTTGCAAAAATGAATTTTTAGTTTAAAAATACAAAAAAACGGCTGGCTATTTTTTATTCTGAATCACTCAAAAATTGTTCATGTCAGTCTCTGATTCTTACTTGTTTGTTCAGGATACCTTTCCCATCTGTGTCAGCTAAATCCCAGATCTGAAATTTAGAAGAAAAGAAAAGTATCAATCTATATTTAAAACAAAAATCATCTTACAGATAAATAAAATTCATGTAATTGACAACCTCATGCTCTTTGGTAGTCAGATTTAAGAGTTGTAGAATTAAAAGCAGAAAGAAACTTTGACGATCACTTAGTGTTGCTGCTACTGCTGCTAAGTCACTACAGTCGTGTCCGACCCTGTGTGACCCCATAGATGAAAGCCCACCAGGCCCCCCTGTCCCTGGGATTCTCCAGGTAAGAACACTGGAGTGGGTTGCCATTTCCTTCTCCATCACTTAGTGTAACCCTACACAAAGATATTAAGGTCCAATGAGGTTAAGTGACTTACTCATGAACATCCAAGACATCAGGGAAAGAAATGAAGCCCAGGTTCTAACTTTCAGTCCAATGACTTTTTTATTAACCCAGATTCTAAGTCCAATGCTCTTTCTACTAGAATATGCTATCTTGATTTTAGATCCTTATTAAGATGATATTCTTTCTTATGGGTAAGCTGAAATAGTTAATGTTTATTTGTGAATAATTAAATTATTAACAATTATTTTTCAGGGTTGAATACATATCAATATCATACATAAGGATTTATAAGGACATCAAGCCAAGAGAGGGACTTTCCACCTCTTTCTGCTCTTTCCTAAGCCTCTCATCTCCTACTCTATTTACCACAAATTCAACACATTTAAGAGACAGTTCTAATAGAGGAAGCAGGGAAACAGCCAATTCTGAGTGGGTGGCAAGGTTCCCAGTCTGCACTGTTGCTCCCCACAACACTCAAATGTACTATTACTTCCTCATTTCATTCTACTAAAAAGTAATTTGTTTTCTAAAAATCTGAAAAACACCATATTTTCCAAAAAGATAAATCACTACACCAGAAATTCCCTCCATTGGATTACTGTAACTGCTTTCATGACTCAGTTCTAAGTTTCTCGAGATGTCTTTTGAATTTTATCCAATTTACCTACACTAATAAATATTCATTATATCTAGTTATGGATACAATGAACAAATACTACCTTTCCAAGTACCAGGTCTGGAAGTCCTGATTTTTTTAGGAATACAGCAGCATCAGAAGCCAATACCCTTCCAGTATTGCCCGTATCAACCTGAAAAAATATAAACCATAAGCTGACAAAAAACATAAAGACAAAATTATGATTATTTACCTGCATTCCTCCCTATGATTTGAGAAGTGAGTTTTTCAAAAAGAGAGCAGGAATCCTCTCACTAACAAAGGCCATGTAATATTCAGTTCAGTTCAGTTCAGTCACTCAGTTGTGTCTGACTCTTTGAGACCCCATGGACTGCAGCACGCCAGGCCTCCCTGTCCATCACCAACCCCCACAGTTTACTCAAACTCATGTCCATTGAGTCAGTGATGCCATCCAACCATTTCATCCTCTGTCGTCCCCTTCTCCTTCCACTTTCAGTCTTTCCCAGCATCAGGGTCTTTTCAAACGAGTCAGTTCTTCGCATCAGGTGTAATATTCGCATCAGGTATAATGTAATATTGGAGACCCATATGAGAAGAGTACCATCTAGAGAGCACTGTCCATCTACAATGTGTTTTTTATCATGTCCATTACACAAATGATAAAACTGTAGCTTGGGGAATTCCCTGGCGAACCAGTGGCTAGGACTTGGCACTTTCATTTCTGGGGCCTGGGTTCAATGCCTGGTCAGGGAACAAAAAAACCCTGAAGCTCAGAGGATGTAGAACAAATTAGTGGAGTCATAATATTAACATATATCTTCTAATTCCAAGTCTTCTATAGGTGCCATTTAAATTCCAATAAACTTGAATGGCAATACAGAAAAAGAGCAATAATTTCTGGAGAGGTCTTCTGATAAATGTGAATAGCTGCACAGTTATCTGGTGGTTGTTTTTTTTTTAATATCTTTAAATAATTAACTTCTGCTTTTATACTTACTCTTAAGAAACTGCAACACTTTCTTAAAAAAATCAAAGCAATATCAGTACTAAAACTAGCAGTGATTCTATTATAAACTTTAAGTAACATTTAAAAAACTGCTAAGTTCCTAAAGTACATTAAGGGAAACACATCATTTTAACTGATGGGGACTTTCCTTTAAGACAGAATGAGGTCACCAAGAACAGAAAAACAGTTAAAAAATAAATAAATAAATAATGACTCTCACTTCTGTAGAGATTTCCTAAAGTAAAGTTCTATTTAAAAAGTCATGGGAAGAGTAACATGATACTAGGATATTTGTGAGCTGGCTGTTTTTCCACTTTAGTTAAAAGATTAAGTTTACTAAAACATATACAAAGCATTCCAGACAGACCAAACCCGGCAAAGAAGCAAAAGAGAAATCCTTTCTTTCAAGTGCTAGAACATGGGATAAATCAGGCACTCAGCAAACAGGAAAGAATTGCCCAATCCACATTTTGGGTAACAAAGAAGAACAAAAAAGGTTAGGAAATCAGCCTCTAGAATTCTCCACAACTCCTTTTCTTTGCCTACTCTCTGACAAGGGTTGGAGAAGAAAAGAAACATCTCTCTTCCCAGATAGCCCAAAAACAGAGGCACTGAGGGGAAACACTGATCAAACTCTGAAGAAAATACTTATGCATTTCCAGTAAACATTTTTACTATCTTCCATTCTTTTGGCTACTATAATAATTAAACATAGCCATTCAGTCTTTGTCATCTACAGCCAGTTTATGTCTGCCTAAAGGCTCTGCCATAAGCTACAGGGCACCTCTTCAACAAAGGAAGAGTCTCAGAGCCTCATGGAAAGAACAATACCACATACTCTGAACTATTAACACCTTAAAACATAGACTTTTGGGTAAAGACTTCTAGGCTGAAATCACTTAGACAACTTTCAGACTATACTGATAGACCAAGTCAAAATTCCAGGACTCTGCATACTGGAAGTAGATATATCTCATGAAAGCAAACTCCTAACCCAAGATGCAAGAGAACACAAATTAATTACACAGAGCTGAATGAAGTGTTATGGAAAACTCAATTATGATTTTTTATGTGCAATACTGCTGGTATTATTTTTACTATTCTATTTTCTAATGGTTACGTGGAAAAGCCCTTTCTTAGTAAATTATCCCTCAATTTAGCAGGTGCTGCTTTGGTAATCTGAATGAAATACTTTTCAATGGTATCTGATTCGCAATGACCCTTCAGAAATCAAAAACCTTTAATGAATGTCCTTATCTTTTATGGCCATACAGTTATAAGCTAAATAATAATTTGTTCTCCTTTTTATCAGGATACAGTTGAGTAAACCAATGGTACAAAAGGAAGGCCATACTTGAAATGACTCTCTTTCATTCAGATAGAACAAGACGCTATTAAGGATCAGGGACTGACTTTACGTAGAGCCAAAGTCTACCAGGCCCCCACAAGAAGACCAGCCTGCTACATGGTTTGTAAGATCCCAAGTGTCTCAAGCACTAAAGCAAGGTTACTCAGAAGGCCAGGAACCTTAGCAGATATGGGAAATCCCAAGATGAGGTAAATTCACTCAAATTTACATCCACTGCATGTGAAATAAGAAGTGAATTTCTAAAGTTTGGATCTTAGTCTCAAAATAGAAGAATATAACAAAGGCTTTAAGCAGAAACTTATTACCTGACCTTATAAGTTGTTAAATAGTAAGTATACAACTTTAGGCTTGCAAGTCACACAAGAAGACCTATAGTGGTTCATTAAAACTTACTGCAATTATGTAGACAATAGGATCAAATATAATCAGACCAGCCTTTTCAGTAATCATGATCAGAAGGTGAAGAAATTATAAAGAAAAATGATTTGATATTTGGAAATGGGCAAATAATACTGTCTATGCTTTCAGAAGATTATCTGATCTATGGTTTGCACCTTTGACTTCTATGAACTAAGCTATTTATTTTATACTCTGTAGGGGTAGAGGTTAAATTATATAAAACTGATAGCAATGCAAATGATTCCTATCCATACCAATGAAATTAATTTTCTCTGATGGACAATATAAATCTCTGTAACTCATATTCCCATTTTTACATCTCAGTGGTTCTCTCAATAATTAATGAGTTGAAGAAAAATCTTTGATACATGTTCATTTTATATTTATATGAGTGCTATGGCTTCAACTTGATGAAAATTAAACTTTAAAACGTCTTTAAAATAACATAAAAGTCATGTCTAAATAACTTATAAATTAATTCGGATGTTTGTATCTGGATGAATATATCTAATGCTACATGGATTTTTAAGATAGATATTTAAGACAAGTGTTTGGGCTTAATTATCTTTCCTTAATTTTCTGAAAACTTGTTAAACACATTAATCAAAGCAGGAGATTAAAGCACAAGAAAATGAAAACAAGAAATGTCAAATTTATTCAGCAGGCTGAATACAATCAGGAGTTGAAAGTATATTCTCTAAGAAACAATCATCTTACCTGTCTATAGTATTTTTCATAAAGAGGATTTCCACTTGATAACTGAAATAAATAATTAGAAATTAAATGCTATTCAATGACTTTTATTAATATAATTACATTCATTCAACAGATACATGAAATAAAGATAAATACAATTAATATATCTATGATTTCAAAAAATTCAATTTTGTTTATTTTGGGCAGAAGGGAGAGTAAATAAAGGCAGCCATGTAGATTACCAAGAATTAGATAGACAAGAAACAAAACAGGAATTTTAAAACTGTTTTTGATATCAGAACTCTTTTCCTCTTATAAAATTTTACTCAGAAACTCAACATTTAACAAATTATGGTGAAATGATTTGGTTATAGAGCAACTGAGAAGCCCAAAACCTTAAGAGTTCATCCTCTACCCAAGTCCCCAAAGTACTGATGAACACAAAAAAGCACTTCAATAAAATAATCAAGTGAATATACAAACTAATGAACAAAAAAATATTAATATTAGATCTGAAGTGCTTGTAGGCAGGGAGTGGTGTTCAATTCACATGTATGTGTGGCTCACTCAGTCATGTCCAAGTCTTTTCAACTCCATGGACTGTACCCGCCATGCTCCTCCGTCCATGGAATTTTCCAGGCAAGAATACTGGAGTGGATTGCCATTTCCTCCTCCAGGGGATCTTCCCAACCCAGGGATGGAACCTACGTCTCTTGTACTGGCAGGCAGATTCTTTACCACTGCACCACCTGGGAAGTCCATTCAATTCATAATACAGTCTAAACGGTTCCTTGGTCAGCTGATGGACAGATATATTATCTCATCTGAAAGGCAGCTGAGGAGTATCAATGTTTGAAGGCTCAGGTTCACTTGTACATGAATGTGTTTAAGAGTGTTCTGGAATTGGGAAGGAAATACAGGAAGGTTTCATGAGGGTGACACCAGTGCAGAAATCTGAGGTATAGGGGAACAGGGGAGACGGTGATTCTACACAAAGGGATAAATGCAATCAACAGAAATCTGTTACATTTGTCGAGAATAGTAAGGAGTTCTAAATGGTGATAAGGATTAGAGATAAGATTATAAGGGGTCCCCAACCACATTCTGGTCCTTGGCCTATTACAACCTAGGCTGCACAGTAGGTGGTGAGGGGGAGGCAAGGGGGCAAAATTTCATCTGTATTTATAATCACTCTAGTAGCAGGAAAACAAGCTCAAGGGTACTTCTAATTCAGCGTTATGGTGAGTTGTATTATTACTTTATTATATAACACAATGTAATAATAATAAAGTTCACAATAAATACAATGTACTTGAATCATCCCGAAACTGTCCCCCTCCACCCAACTCCCCAGTCCATGGAAAAATTGTCTTCCATGAAACTGGTCCCTGCTGCCAAAAAGGTTAGGGACCGCTGTTACAGAAGACAAGTGATGAAGGGCTTCACCTCCCATGGTAAAAGTAAAGAAAATAACGATGGAAAAGAGGACACGCTCAAGCGCCTAATACTAGTTAACACTAATTAACTAAGTGATTATTTGTATGTGAAGAGGGAAAGTAGGATGGCATGCAGAAGGTTACTTAGGACAAAATTGTAATGGCCCTGTAGAGGACCTAAACACTGGCAATGGTGAAAAAGAAGGGCTTGATTTGAAGAAAAAGTTTTTAAGACAGATTTGACAGGATTTATTAAGCAGATGAAGAGACAGGAGAGAAGCTTAGAGGAAATACAAAGATAAACAGGGGAAAAGATCTTCAAGCATCAAAGTTGGGCCTATAGTCTTAAAAACTAGGCACAAAACTAGATTAAGACCAACATGTACTCAGTGCCCATTCTGAGAACACATTATACTAAGTGCTTTATAAATACTACCACACTTAATCCTTGTGAGTCATATATTATCTTCCCAGTAAGTAAATAAAGAAACGTGTGAAAGTTAGTTTTACTTGTCAATTTGGTGAGGCAAGAGTACCCCATTGTTTGGTCAAATACCAGTCTACATGTTACTGTAAAGGTATTTTTTTTTAGATGTGATTAACATTTAAAGCCATAAAGCAGATTATCCTCTGAAATGTGGGGAGGTCTCATCCAAGCAGTTGAAAGTCCTGAGAGAGAAGACTGATCTCCCCAAAGGAAGAAGTAATTCTGCCTTGAGATCACCTTCAGACTCAACTGCAACATCAACTCTCCCCTCAGTCTCCAAGAGGCCCTGCAGATTTAGGACTTGCCAACCTCCACAAAGACATGAATCAATTCTTTAAAATTAACTGGTCAGTGTGAGTGTCTGTCCTACTAGTTCTGTTTCTCTGAGAACCCTAACACACCAAGTTTCAGAGAGGTTACTTGTCCAAGCTTTTAAATGGCAGAGCCTGGACTTAAATGCAGATCTGTCCTACTCTAAGTTCCATACTCTTTCACATTACCAAGCTGTTTCTCAAATGCCCTGGTTTGCTCAGGACAGTACAATCTCTTGTCTCAACATCCCATGTGGTTTACCACCTGTCTAAGAGTTTTCACTTCCTTGAATGAAGTATTTTTCATTAATCACTATATTAAAATAAACCAAGATGAATTTAGAACACTTCTACTGTATTCATCTATTTTCTGGCCAAGCTAACAGTGTCTAAGTGTTCTAACCACTTGAACAAGTGATGAAATCATAAAAAGGACCAGTGATAATTCCACCTTTCCCCTGACTCTTTAGAGATAAAACATAACACCTTTCCAGGGACACCATACAGAAGACAGTGAAAAGTATCCTCAGACACAAGCAACCATGGACAGCTAACTCTTTACATCCTTTTGAGACAGCAGAAGAAATATTTGATGCTGGTGCTCCTGCTGACACAGTCAGTACAGTGAGATGTGCAATGGCCTGCAACATGCACCAGGCCACTAGCCAGCGAAGTAAGAAAGAAACTACAGATGAGGTGCAAATGAAGTATGTGTTAGGAGACAGTCTAAAACCTTGAGGTGGTTTTGTCATTTGTTGTATGGTATAATTCTAGAACTGTTTATTTTGCTGCTTGACAATCTTTATTATCACTCGATAAATCCTTTTAAGAACAATGAGCTAAAGAGAAGAAATTATACATTTAATACAAAATTACATACTAAAATTTCTCTAGAAAATGGATAGATAATTTGGATAAAACTTCGGAGGCTACTTCTATTTATCATGGCACTCTAGTGGCATCAGTATTAATGAGTTAGCTGCAAATGCCAAAACTTACAAATGTTTACATATATCCACAGTTAAAATTTTAAGGATAAAAATGGTATTGAAAACAAAACAAAAATATACTTAAACATGGAAATATGTGTTCCCTACTTGCAACCTGTCATCAGATTTTAAAGGCTGGAATCTTTCAAAGACTGACTTTATAAACCCAACCTAAGTGTCTCACTACTGAATATTTTTGAAGGCAAGTCCTCTAATGATTGGTTGCATATTGTTCAAAATCAGTGGGAAATCTTAATCAAAGACTAAAGTTCAATGAAAAAAGATAAAAAAAAAAACACAAAAAAACTTCAGCTATTGAAGCTTTTAGAAAATACCAATTATTAGAAAGAAAATTTGCCAAGGCACTGAAACATCCCTCAAAAGCAATGTTAAGTACCGAACAAATTGAATGAGTTCAAACAGAACATGAGATTTAATTAAAGTAATGAATTCTAGAAGTTCCATCAAAAGTCTTCCTATTTTTAACTATATAAATTTATATTCTGTACTGGAATGAAATGAAATAGGAGAGTACGATTTTACAGCATCTAAATTTAAAGAAACATGTAGAATAATGATTACGTATCTGTTTCTAACAACATATTAGAGACAGATACGTCTAAGAAGCTGGCAAAATATATGACTATTACCCAGAATAACTATCCTGTTTTTGTTTCTAAATATTCTCATAATCAATGTCAGTTCAGTTCAGACACTGAGTCATGTCCAACTCTTTGTGACCCCACGGACTGCAGCACGCCAGGCTTCCCTGTCCATCACCAACTCCAAGAGTTTGCTCAAATTCATGGCCATCAAGTTGGTGATACCATCCAACCATCTCATCCTCTGTCCTCTCCTTCTCCTTCCACCTTCAATCTTGCCCAGCATCAGGGTCTTGAGTCAGTTCTTCACATCAGGTGGCAAAGGTATTGGAGTTTCAGCTTCAGCATCAGTCCTTCCAAGGAATATTCAGAACTGATTTCCTTTAGGGTGGACTGGTTGGATCTCCTTGCAATCCAAGGGACTCTCAAGAGTCTTCTCCAACACCACAGTTCAAAAGCATCAATTCTTCAGAACTCAGCTTTCTTTATGGTCCAACTCTGATAGCCATACATGACTACTGAAAAAACCATAGCTTTGACCTTTGTCTGCAAGGTAACGTCTCTGCTTTTTAATATGCTGTCTAGGTTGGTCACAGCTTTTCTTCCAAGGAGCAAGCATCTTTTAATTTCATGGCTGCAGTCACCACCTGCAGTGATTTTGGAGCCCCCAAAAATAAAGTCTGTCACTGTTTCCATTGTTTCCCCAACTATTTGCCATGAAGTGATGGGACTGAATGCCATGATCTTAGTTTTTTGAATGTTAAGTTCTAAGCCAACTTTTTCACTCTCCTCTTTCACTTTCATCAAAAGGCTCTTTAGTTCTTCTTCGCTTTCTGCCATAAGGGTGGTGTCATCTGTGTATCTGAGTAAAGACTTTATTTTGTTGTACTATAAAACAAGTATTTTATAAACTTTTATTTTTGAAAACAGAACTATTTTACTGATCTATATTACACTTCAGTATAATAAAAATAAAATTTTTTTTGATGGCAAAAAAAAATTTTTTGTAACTTTAAATACTTGTAATGTCCCTTTCATTCTCAAACATGTCCCAGTATGAAAAAAAATTATATATTCACCCTGCTAAGTCACTTTAGTCATGTCCGACTCTGTGCGACCCCATAGACGGCAGCCCACCAGGCTCCCCCGTCCCTGGGATTCTCCAGGCAAGAACACTAGAGTGGGTTTCCATTTCCTCCTCCAATGCAGGAAAGTGAAAAGTGAAAGTGAAGTCGCTCAGTCGTATCCAACTCTTCGCGACCCCATGGACTGCAGCCCACCAGGTTCCTCCGTCCATGGGATTTTCCAGGCAAGAGTACTACTCCCAAAGAAATGTATAAATATTCTGCTAAAGAAAACAGCTTCATTGCTTACTACATAAATACATTTGAGAAGGTGTTAGCTCAGTAAGTGATTAAGTACATCCTGTGCTGATCAACTACACTAATACAATACAGCTAAATGAGAATGGAAAAAAGTCATCCATATTGCCAATTCACTCATCAAGTAAGATGATCAAAGAGTGTGGTGCATCTTGGCAAAATAGTCTTTTTTTTCTTTTTTACTGAAATATGATTTTAGATTTTAAAAAAATCACATAGATACAACACACATAATGAATGCATACAGAAAATTTTGAAAGGCATAGCTAAACTGGTAACAGTGATGATCTCTGGATAATGGAATTACAAATGATTTTTACATTCCTCTTTATACTACTCTGTGTTCTCTGAAAATATTTTTTATAATAAGCACTTCCCTAATTTTATAGAACAAAACAATTAAGATATTTTTAGCTTAGGAAAAAATGTAAAATCCAAAAATGTGCCATCAGTATGCAAAATTATATATGAATACTTAGTAACTAATTTCTAAAAGAAAACTTTTAAACTAAAGCTATCAAAAGTCAAAACCTTACTTAAAATTTCTAATATTATTATAATTTGAAGCAATTATTTATTCATTGGCTAGGTCATAAACACGTATCATTTTTCACAAAGTAAAATATTCATAAATACATGAAGAATCCCTTCTAAACAGTCAACATTATTTATTACTACTCTGAAAAAAATCTTAAGTGCTTGAAAATAAGACATTAGGAAGCCAACAAAATGTTATTAAAAAAAAACAAAAAACAACTCTCACATAGGCTTGAATTCAAAGCCCATTCCACTACTTCTTAGGTAGATCATGAACAATTTATTTCCTCTTTGAAAAGCCTGCCTACTTACCTGTAAAGTGCTAATAATATCTACTCTTCATAGGTTTCCAATTAAACTAATTGAATTAAAAAGAGATGGCTAACTGTTCCCTAATATCCTTTACCGTTTTCTTTCTTTAATAATAACACCCCTAAACCTTACTCGAACATGCGGACACCTACCAAAACGTACATTTCTCATCTTTTGCAATCTCGGTTTCTCTCAATGAAATGTGAAAGGAAAAAACGTGCCCAGCTCTCAAGTTGTGCACCTACAGGGAAGGAGAATGTCTTCTACCTCCCAGTTGTTTCTTCCAGCTGTCCAGAAGGTAGATATGGCTGTGAAACGTGGAGGATCCACCAGACTGTGAGATGGAAAACATGGTTGAAAATAAAAGAGCAATAGAGAAAAAGGGTCTATGTCTCTGACACTATCATGAAGCTGCCACATCAGCCCTCTATTACTTATCTTACTTGGACAGTTACTTGCGAGAGGTAAACTCTCTCCTGTTTAAGCCACTGAGATTTTGGCTTGAACCAATATCCTAACTAATGCAACGAAAACCAAAAAAAGGGGAGGTGGCTGCCATTTTTATTAAGGAAAAAAACAAATAAATTTTACTAAGAAAAAAGTTGTTACAAACTGTTATATCATCCTAAGGTCTGGTAGGTTGTATTATAATTGTCATTTATTCTCCTCTTATAAGAATATTCACTGCAGATGGTGATTGCAGCCATGAAATTAAAAGATGCTTACTCCTTGGAAGGAAAGTTATGACCAACCTAGACAGCATATTAAAAAGCAGAGACATTACTTTGCCAACAAAGTTCCGTCTAGTCAAGGCTATGGTTTTTCCAGTGGTCATGTATGGATGTGAGAGTTGGACTGTGAAGAAAGCTGAGCACCGAAGAATTGATGCTTTTGAACCATGGTGTTGGAGAAGACTCTTGAGAGTCCCTTGGACTGCAAGGAGATCCAACCAGTCCATACTAAAGGAGGTCAGTCCTGGGTGTTCATTGGAAGGACTGATGCTGAAGTGAAACTCCAGTACTTTGGCCACCTCATGCGAAGAGTTGACTCATTGGAAAAGACCCTGATGCTGGGAGGGATTGGGGGCAGGAGGGAAGGGGACGATGGAGGATGAGATGGCTGGATGGCATCACCGACTCAATGGACATGGGTTTGGGTGGATTCCGGGAGTTGGTGATGGACAGGGAGGCCTGGCGTGCTGCAGTTCATGGGGTCGCAAAGAGTCGGACATGACTGAGCAACTGAACTGAACAAGAATATTAACAGCCCTGCCTGTTGCCATATGACTTACAGTGCCTCTCTGTGAGTACCCTACTATTGGCTTGGCCATGTGACTTACTCTGGCCAATGAAATATGAGGAAGTTCCAGTTCCAGGTGGAAGTTTTAAGGGCTATTGTGTGTTTCCCCCAGCTCTTGCTCTTTTCTGTCTGCCAAGAGAATAGTAAGTCATAAAGAGGGGGTGCAAAAGAGGGGGTGCTCCTTCAGCCTGGATCCTGAAATGAAAAAGAATCATGGAATAGTACCATAGCTGACTACTGGGGAACCTGTAACCTTCCAATTTGTTGTTGCTGTTCAGTCGCTCAGTCGTATTCGAGTCTTTGCAACCCCATGGACTGCAGCACGCCAGGCCTCCCTGTCCTTTACCATCTCCCAGAGCTTGTTCAAACTGATGTCCATTGAACTGGTGATGCCATCCAACCATCTCATCCTCTGTCCTCTCCTTCTCCTCCTTGCCTTCAATCCTTCCCAGCATCAGGGTCTTTTCCAATGAGTCAGTTCTTCACATCAGGTGGCCAAAGGATTGGAGCTTTGCATCAGCTTCAGCATCAGTCCTTCTAATGAATATTCAGGATTGATTTCCTTTAGGATGGACTGGTTGGATCTCCTTGCAGTCCAAGGGACTCTCAAGAGTCTTCTCCAACACCACGGTTCAAAAGCATCAATTCTTCGGTGCTTAGCGGTTCAACTCTGACATCCATACCTGACTGCTGGAAAAACCATAGCTTTGACTATATGGACATCTGCAGGCAAAGTACCACTCAAAATCTTTTTATTTTTATTCTCTATAAAAAAAGTAATGATTAACAATTTAGTACTCGCGAACATTTTCTAAAAGTGTGATAAAGAACATGATTTTCTGGGTAACTTGCCATGCAAGTGTATTTGACATATTAACACAAAAAATTTCAGTTATTTTTAATTCAGCCATCTAATTAATACTCCATTTTCAAGAGATCTGAGGAACCAGAAGGAGAACTAACCCCTATATCCTTTCAACTACTCCACCACAACCACCACCACCACCCCTCAAATAATGGAACAGCTACTCCTACAACCAAAGTACCAAATTAACACAACCAGAAGAGCGTGTGCTTTTACACACCTATGTTCACATGTGACTGACTCGCAGGGAAGTTATAAAAGTTATAAAAGTTATAAAAGTTATAAAAGTTATAAAAGTTATAAAAGTTATAAAACTTTCTGAAGGCTCATGATGTCTTTTTAAAAAGACGCATAATTATGCATTTCACAATATAAAGGAAAACAGGCTGGAAACAAACAGTAAAAGGAAGAGGACAAGAATAAAAAAATAAACAGCGATAGTGATCAACAGCAATCCAAACTGACAAAGGAAATAGCGATCAGAAGCTGTCTGAAGAGTCAAAAGCAAGTCAGTAAAAAAGAAATTTAAAAGGAGCTCGGTATAGAGGGTGGAGGGAAGCAAGTCATCTGAGCAGTCCTCACTTTAGAGCTGGTCGGGAGGGCCCAAGAAAACACAAGCAGCCATCTGAGCAGTTCCCTTAGAGAATATACAGTATAAACCCTCAACTCTGTTATTCGTAACTCATTTAATAATTTAATAAACATCGACTTTTTAGAGACAGAACAATAGGTTTAGGTACTGGGGTTACAAAAATTATATAGGACTTCTGCCCTTGAAACTGCTTATATTCTAATAAAATTTGCAATGCTCTCTTCTGCAAACATCTCATGTTTGTTCCATAACAAATCATTATAAATTGATGAGTCAGCTAGCAAAGACCTAGGAACACTCTAAGAAGAGTATTCTAAAAAAGTTTTCAAAATCTGAATCTAAGAATACATCTGCTTTGGAGATTATCAGAAATAAACGATTACAGGGACTTTAAGTAGACAAAAGAATTTCAAAAGAGAGTACAGCTATATACTACTGAAAGATTATACTATATACTATACTATATACTATATACTACTGAAGGATTATAAAGAGACCATACCAGCAACTCAAACCAGTAATGGAGTAGCTTTTGTAAAATCCAATTCAACCTGACCAAAAAATCTGGGTGGCAGAGTGACAAAGAATGAATACAAAGACCAGTTTTGGGTCTGTCATCAGAAGACAGTGAGTCCTACATATACTATTCTAGCCAGCCCCAAATAAACAGAAATCACTGTGAGAGGCATTATCTTTAAGCATGAATGATACGTGGATTTATAAAAATTCAAATAAGGAACAAGTAAAACAAAACAATCACTTTCTGCACTTGTATAGCACTTTACCTTCTACAAAGGACATTCACAGCCTCATCTCTCATGTCCTTTTTCTACACGTTTGGGCAACCAGATGATCACATCAATCCCCCTGGTTCAAATACTATACTTAAGTTGGTGAATATCATATCTCTAGTTCTGACCTCATCTCTGAACTCTAAACTTATATACCACCTACTTTATATCTCCACTTGGATGTCTCCCAGCATCTAACAGAACTTGTATATTTTTTTTCTCCAAGAGTCTATTCCTCTCCTACCACCAACCACTGATGCACAAGCCAAATAATCTGTCAGCATGTCCCTCATTCTCAATTTTACAATCTATCATATGCAAATACTAACAACTCTAATTCCAAAACATACGTTGAACTTATCCACCTCTCCCCTTACTGCAGTTCATATCTCATCTTGACTACTAGAACATTTAATCCATCCTCTCTGCTTTTATTATCCATTTCTCTTCACACAGATTGCAGAGTGTATGTAAATATAAATAAGAATATAACATTCTTCTGTTTAAATCCCTCAATGGCTTCTCATTTGAGGAAAAATTAAATCTAAACTCCCTGACAGGGCTTTGAGTCCCTGCATGATTCAGCTTCTGCTCACCTCTCCAGATACACTTAGGGCCACTAACTTTACTGATATTTCAGTTCTTCTAAAAGAGCAAGCTCTGTCTCAACTCAGTCTTTCCACATGTCATTCTTTGTTCCTGAAAACATAGGTGGTGTCTTCAATTTCTTTAGGACTCAGCTTAAATGTTACCCACTCAGAGTCCTTTACAGATCATCATAAAATAGGCCCTTTTTAAAATTTTCTACTTCAGCTTTGTTTCCTTCAGAGACCTGTTACATATTGTTTTTATTTTGTCTGTTTTCTCATTATTTTTGCCCTCACTATAATATTTGTTCCATGAGAGTAGAAAATCACATCTTATTCACCATCAAATCCACAATACCTACATATGAAAGCCCTCAAAAAATATGAAGTTTATGAGCTGAATAAATGATTATTAGTGAAATTCCTTCTTGCAGTACATTCTCAAATACTGCTGGGAATATAAATTATTTCACATTTATTCATAACCTAACACTTGCCAAAGATTGAGACAGGCATCATGATGAATTACACAGTCCTTGCTCTCAAGGGCTTTACTAATCTAGTACAGAAAGAAAAAAGTAAGCAAGTCCCTTTTTCCTCAACTTCTGAGAATGTTCTCTCTACCTCCCTACATAAAATAACAGCTGGTCCTCTCCGGAAGAGAAAAGCCAGCTTTTTCTCAGAATGCTACCTCCAACCCCCTGCTCTAATGGAAACCATCTCTTACTCCCTTGAAGCCCTCTCAAATGGCTGCTGTTCAGTTTTAACTTCCTATCTCAGGTTCCAGAAATGGGATTAAAACCCTCTGCTTCCCTGTGAAGCCTGTCCACATTGTCTTTGTTTTTAAAACAAAGACCAAATAAAACTCTGCTCTCTTGAGATGTTTACTTTTCAGCAAAATTACTATCTCCCTTTCCTTATCACTATTATATTTTAACCTCCTGGTTTCCTCTACCTCACTCACCTGAGGCTATGGCACAGGACTCATTGTATTCTTCTCCACCCTAAACCTCCATCAACTGGATGACTTCACCATAGACTTGGATAACCCATCCAACAACCTGGATTTTTACTTCCTTGATGCCCTTAACACCAATGGTCTCTTCAAAACAGTTTTACAAAGTACCACCAATGTGGATATATTATGGCCCAGTCATCCTGTTACTCCTATAGTAACCTCACTCCTGGCTCTTCTACCTTTATCCAAACTGCTCTATATCCCAAACCACTATTTCAAGCATCTTGTTCTCCAACCATAAGCTTCTCTTTCAAGTGATCTTCCTTTGACCTTTATAAGACTTCTTATCCATGGACCCTTTCATTTTGACTGTGACCTATCAGACCAGACCATCTCTTTGCTTTATGTCCCTCATCATTCAGTTTATAGCCTATGGTGGTGCATCAATTTCAATAATCCTGTCAATAATCTAAATTCTCTTGTTCTCTTTTAGAACACACAAGTACAGCAAAACTCCAAACCTGGATGAACCCAACTATCCTCTTTCTTTGAGGCTGAGCCTAAAAAAGTCACTCAACAGGACAGACTGGTATAACTATAAACTCATGACCACTGTATTAGTTTGCTAGGGCTGCCATAATGAAGTACCAAAAGCTGAGTGGCTTTGGAGAACAGAAATTTATTGTCTCACAGTCTGGAAGCCAGAAGTCCAAAACAAGATGCTGGCAGGGCCAAACTCCTTCTGAAGGTAATGGGGAAGGATCGGCTCTAGGCTTCTCTCCTATTTCTGGTAGTTCCTTGGCATGTGGCAGCTTAAGTCCAACCTCCACATGTCATTCTGCCTGCATGTGTCTGTGTCCAAATTTCTCCTTTTGATGTAGACGTCAGTGATTTTGGATCAGCAGCCCACCCCACTCCTTTATGACCTCCTCTTAAATAATTACATTCATAATGACTATTTCCAAGTAAAGTCATATTTCTGAAGTATTGGGGGGTTAGGATTTCAACATATAAATTGGGGGGGGGGGACACAATTCAACCCATAACAATCAGTAACCTCAAATTTTTCTGCCAAACATACTCTTCAACCCACTTTCCATAACGATTATTCCAAGACGATATGTGACTTTACTCCAACCAGAGAAAATCACAGTTCCTTTGTGGGAGCTACCGGAACAGAGGCCCTCTTTTCCACCACACTTGGAGTTACAAAGTGTATAAACCAGAAGCTTTTAGTGCTTATTTTAGTGCTATAATGGGAAAGCCTACCTGAGACTGGAGACAAGATATGAAGGGAAAACTGAGTAGTGGTATCACTGTGACCCTAATACACCTAAAGCCAGCTCTACTCTTAGACCTATCAATTAGATAAACTACCATACTTCCTTTCCACTTAAGAGAGAATTGCCATTCCATGCAGTTGCCACTTGCACGAAAGTGTTCTGATGTAAGAATGAATAAAACTAGCTAATAAAGTGAGTTTTATACTTCCTGACTGGTATTTGGAGCCACAGAGATCCAACCAAAGAATATAAATCAACAGAAATGCTTGCCAATTCCTTACATATTACAGACCTAACATTTTCAAAAATATATCCACACAGCCTTTTTTTATCTCAAGCATAATTTGAAATAAACACCATTTACTAAATAAATCAGTTTCTTAAAATGAAATTTTTTTGCATGTTTATTAGTTGTTCCATTTCTCATTTACAAAACAGCAAACAATTTGGTAAAAAGAATTTTCATCAATGTAATAACTTAAAAAATAGGAGAGGGCAAACTCTCAAGAGTTTACTGTTGATATCCAATGGGGTGGGATATTTAATAAGCCAGAACTAATAGATTTGATTAGTAGAGCTGACCTGTTAGTTGAAGGTAAACAAACATGCTAAAATTTAATACAGTCAAATGAAGAGTAGATTACATAGGAAAAAAATACAAGCTTTCCACAAATCAGACAAAAATTTTTTTTCACAGTTAATGGAGCTCCAAGAGACCAAAAAGAATCAGCAACGAAATGCTGCTTTTAAAAAAGGCAAGTTAGGGGCTTCCCAGGTAGTCCAGTGGTTAGGACTTACTTCCAATGCAGGGGGCATGAGTTCGAATCCTGGTCAGGGCAAAGATCCCACATGTCATGCAGTGTGGCCAAAAAATAATAAAATAACATGTTTTTAAAACGCAAGTTAAATTATAAAGTATAGACTTAAATACACAACATTTTAAAATCATATATATACAAATATTGTCGTTTTACAGCTTCACAGTAAATAACATACACTAAATCCTTTTTGAGCATTCCCTATATACCAGGTACTAGTCTTAACCACTTTACCCACTGAGTTCACTTAAACTGACAAGGCACATAAAATTATATCCATTTTACAGATGAGGAAAATGAGACATTACTAAGTTGAATAACTGACTCAAATGCACATACCTATTTAAGAGTTTGGAGAAGGAAATGGCAACCCAATCCAGTACTCTTGCCTGGAAAATTCCATGGACGGAGGAGCCTGGTAGGCTATAGTCCATGGGGTTGCAAAGAGTCGGACATGACTAACTTTACTTTCACATTTAAGAGTTAGCACCAGTATTCAAATCTAAGAAGTCTGATTGCAGAACTTTAACTCCTAATTGTTAGGCTGTTACCTCTATTATATTATCTTTACCATCATTTAACAGCACCTTTCATATGCATTCTATCATTTGAATCTCCATAACAGAGAAGTATTACAGTATTTTCCAATTCTAAAACACCTTTAGTTTTAAGGCCCACCTTCTATTTAAGACAAAGTGAAAATGAAAGTCACGCAGTCCTGTCCAACTTTTTGTGACCACATGGACTATACAGTCCATGGAATTCTCCAGGCCAGAATACTGGTGTGGGTAGCCTTTCCCTTCTCCAGGAGATCTTCCCAACCCAGGGATCAAACCCAGGTCTCCCACATTGCAGGCAGATTCTTTACCAGCTGAGCCACCAGGGAAGCTTTAAGACAACTTAATATCAAAATAAAGGTAACTTGAACAATTTTTATTATGAACCTACAATTGCATACATTTATCCATTATTTTCCCTTAACTATCACAATCAAACATTAAGTCAAAGCAGTGTTTTGCAGTTTGCACTGTACAAGTCTTTCACTTCCTTGGTTAAATTTATTCCTAAGCATTTTATTCTTTTTGATGGTAGTATAAATGTACTTGTTTTTATTATTATTATTTTTTTTGTTTATTTTTTGATTGTACCATACAGCATATGGGATCTTACTTCCCCAACCAGAGATTGAACCCATGCCCCCAACATTGGAAGCAGGGAGTTCTAATCACTAGACTGCCAAAGAAGTCCTTGGAATTGTTTTCTTAATTTCCTTTCTGAATTGTTTACTGCTAGTGTATAAAGGAGAAGGAAATGGCAACCCACTCCAGTGTTCTTGCCTGGAGAATCCCAGGGACAGTGGAACCTGATGGGCTGCCGTCTCTGGGGTCGCACAGAGTTGGACACGACTGAAGCGACTTAGCAGCAGTGTATAAAAATGCAGCTATGTGTTGATTTTGTATTCTGCAACTTTGCTAAATTTGTCTATCAGCTCTAAGAATGTTTTCATGGAATCTTTAGGGTTTTCTACATATAAAAAGTTCATAATAGTATGGAGGGTCCTCAAAAAATTAAAAATAAAACTGCCATATGATCCATCAATCCCACTTCTCGGTGTTTATCCAAAAGAATTGATATTGGGTTATCAAAGAACCCATGTACCAGAGATCTGCTATTCCACTATGTGCTTATAGTTAATGACACTATAACACACACTTAAAATCTTGTTAAGGGGGCAGATCTCATGTTATTTACCACAATATATTTTTTTTAAATCATGTTATCTACAAACACATTATTTTACTTCTCCCTTTCTAATCTGAATGTTGTTTCTTCTTCTTGTACTAACTGCTCTGGTTAGAACTTCCAGTATCATGCTGAAAAGAAGATGGAAAAGCAGGCATCCTCATTGTGCTCCTGATCACAGGGTAAAAGCTTTTAGTCTTTCACGGTTAAGTACGATGCTAGCTGTGGGTTTTTCACATGTAACCTTTATTACGTGGAGGAAGTTCCCTTCTATTTCTAGTTTGCTAAGTATTTTCATCATGAAAGAGTGCTGAATTTTGTCAGTGCATTTTCTGCATCAAGATTATCAAGATTTTCTCCCTTCATTCTATTAAAGTGCTATATTGACTGACTTTCATATGATGAACCATCCTGGCAACTATTTCATTGTCTTTTCCTGGAAATAAACTGAAAAGCCAGGAACTACAAAGCATCCTTTTTCAGTCAAATTGAACCTTTGACTGGAAAAATATGGTCAGCTTACCTATACCATATCATGAAAAGATCTGTTGCTTTTCAATCCATAGTTTAGTAAAATAGTAGCAGTATGTTACCTTCAACCATACACATTCCACCCATCTGTTATTTGGCCTACTTAGCAAACTGGAGCCTTAAGGGCTACAGTCCATGGGGATGCAAAAGAGTCAGACACAACTGAACAACTAAACAACAACAAAGCAAACTTCTCTTTTAAAATGTAAATATTGGCAGAAACCAATACAACATTGTAATTGTTGTTGTTTAGTTATTGAGTCGTGTCCGACTCTTTTGCGACCACGTGGACTATAGCCTACCAGGCTCCTCTGTCCATGGGATGTCCCAGGAAACAATATTGGAGTGGGTTGCCATATCCCTCTCCAGAGGATTTTCCCAACCCAGGAACTGAACCCGTGTATCCTGCATTGGCAAGCAAATTCTTTACCACTGAACCACAAGGGAACACCATAAAGTAATTATCCTTCAATTTTTTAAAAATACAAATATTGCTCTAGGGGTTGTCTACTGATCATTCATGCAGACTATGCAGAGAATTATCTACACCAGGATTTGCAATTGCTTAACCTCTAACTGGAAGACAGTAAGAACAAGAATTTCTACTATGAAGTTGGAGGAAGGGATAATTTTGGCACATGTGTATAGAGATAATACTTATCCAGTCTGAATTTCAAGTATTCAGTGTAATTATTAGGCCATATGTCTCAGCCTCTAGTTGAGAAAATGTAACTCTAGTCGGAGCACCTATATGAACATTAGACTTGATGTGGTACTGCTGAGGGAAAGCAGTTGTGGGGGTTAAGAACATCTAATATGATCTGTTTTGCTTAAAGCTCCTAGTTCATGGTCTATAGGAGTATTATACAAATATGGTTTATACTGTATTATCTATGTGATTCAGCAGAAGACTCAAGGTTAACATACTAACATATTCTTTCAAACAACTGCTGATATGTTATTATACTAGGCACTTCTGATACAGAGATGAACAAACAAAACAACTTTTTTGCCCTCCTGGACCTTAATCTTCAAATAGAGAAAAAAAAGAAAGAAATTATAACACAATGGTTAAATACAAAAATGTATTTGATGCACTAAGCTGACTATCAGACAAAAAATTATTCACATAAACTGTACTTACTATCATTATTATCAGGCAGAAACAAGTACAAAGAGAAACATACTGAGGAAATAAAAAGTAAAAAAACATGGCTGTTCATTCATTACTTATTTAGATATCTCTTGCATTCATTTAGATATTGATTCATTTAGACATCTCTGGTACATCTATATGCCTAGATACTGGGAATAATAAAATAAGAAACTATAGTCCCTGACATTGAGAAGTCAGTCCAGCGGGAAAAAAAGACAGCAACAACAATCCATTGTAATAAGTGTATCTCTACTGTAATAAGTACATCAAGAGGGAACAAACACTATTGCTATGGGATCAGTGATATATAAGAGAGACATAATCAGAAAAGTCAATAAAAGTCATGTCTGAATTATTTCATAAGAAACTAAGAAAAAGCTGAGGAAGACACAAGTGACACCTAAACTAAATCAAAGGAGCCAGTCAAGCAACTGCAAAGAGCACTCCTATCTCAAGACTCCTGTACTTGTTGCCTCCACCTGGAACATCTCCACAGATAATCATATGGCTCACTTTTTATTTCATTCAGATCTCTGATCAAATGTAACATCCTCAGAGAGGCCTTTCCGACTTATGGCGCTCTTACCTAATCTGTTCTGTTGTTCTTCCCAGCTCTTATCACTGTCTTACATCTCAGTGTACTCAGTGCTTAGTTGCTCAGTCATGTCCAACTCTTTGCAACCCCATGGACTGTAGCCCTCCAGGCTTCTCTGGCATGGAATTTTCCAGGCAAGAATACTGGAGTGGGTTGCTGTGTCCTTCTCCAGGGATATACATGTGCATGCTTTTCCCCAAATATAAGGAATAAGAAAAAGGGTCCATTCTCAACACTTCTATCCAACACTGTATTAGAGATTCTAGCCAGGGAAATTACACAAGAACAATAAATAAATAAAAGACATCAGATTGGAAAAAGAAGAAGTAAAACTATCGCTATTCACAGATAACGTGCTCTAGTATTAAAAACAATCCCAAGCTATCTACTAAAGAACTATTAGAACTAACAGCTGAGTTCAAGAAAGTTCCATGTTTATGGATTCAGAAGGGTTAACACTGTTAAAACAGCAACATTCCCACTAATCATAAAGTCAACTCAATCTCTATGAGAATTCCAAAACAGTTCTTTGTAGAAACTAGCAAGCGGATTCTAAAAACATCACTGCTATTTATTCAATGATTCTTACACTGCAACAATGTGTATACATCATACATAAGAAAAAGGAAGTCAAAGAGTTTAAATAACTTGTCTTGGTCACCCATGACAAGAGAGCGTAAGTGGCAGAGGGAGAATTCAAATCCAATTTGGTCTTGTACTTAGTGCCTTTCCCACTATCTGAATTGTGATACTCATTATTTTACATACTATTTTAGAAAGGATCAAAGATTCTTTGAGCCTATCCTTGAAACCCCTGCCTAATGTCTTGTGCTCTAGGTTAAAAATTCTTGCTTTATTACAGACAGAAAGCAGAGAATAAATTCTAAGAAAACAGATATGATATCCCACAATGTGGACCCAATGCACCAAAATACTGTTTAACTTGGATCAAATACTCCTATGATTTTATGTTGTCCTTTTAATTACAGTTTAAAATGTCACCCATAGTATCAACCTTGAGCACTGTAAAACAATGAAAAATTTAAGAACTAAATTACCACCAAAAAATTCCATTATAATCACAGGATACTCCACAGCACCCTGCCTTTCTTTCTTCTATTATCCTGCATCACAGTACTCATCACCCAAGAGTCAATGTTTATCTCCCTAGAAGACTAAAAGGTACTTCAGTGCATGAATCTAGGTCTTAGTCTCTTTGTATGTCCAAGGCCTAACATAGCGGGGACACAGGAGGCATTCAACAAATGTCTTCTGAAATAAAAGAGGTGGAATGGCAATAAGGGAAGCACCTTTAGTGCATGTAATCTTCATATTTTTAATATATGCATAATGATATAACTATGTTGTACCTAGTGAATATAAGATGGGAATGAAGTTACCAATAATCCCTGGTATCAGTGATTTATGAAAATTCTAATAAAGTGTAACATTTCATAAAAATTAACAGCCCTATAATAAAATCTAGCTGTTTTAAGTATTTGGGTAGAGATGGCAGTAGTAATAGTTATTGTTGTTATTAATAGCTACCACCATTTAAACTAATCCCAGACATTTATAACCACTATTTCACATACTCATCACAACAAATCCTACAGATTAAGTTTATTCACCATTTTATAAGCTAAAAAAGAAAGAGACTAATAAACTTGTTACAGAGTCAAACAAAAGACTTAAAACCTAAGACATTCTGATTGCAAAGTCCAAGATCTCCCAGTATTTCACCCTAGCCCTCGACAATGTTCAAATCTGGAGCATCAGAAATCCCTACACATAGCAGTTCTTTAAGTTTTTCTTAATAAATAGTCTGTTTTTTAGGGAAAATCTTCTCTGATATACAGTATGATCTTCAGTAATAAGATACTGAAGGAATTCCAAGTCCAAATTACCACATTCAAGAGAATATTAGCTTAAAAGTAAATACTGGCATGACATACACTAACCTAGATAAGCTTAGGTTTCGTAAGTAATAAATTCCTAGAGGTTGCAAAATGTAAAACTACATTCTATCATGTTTACAAAAACCCTTCACTATAACTTGGTACAATCACTTTCTAGAGATGTGGTCCATTTAACAAAAAGTTGATTTTTACATAAGATGTTGCAGCCTAGAACATATGTTCAGTTATAACCAAGGAACGGCACTATAAATAGTTCTGTCAGAGCTATTTTGCACTCAGAAATACAGACTCATTCAATTTATGAGTTGTTTACACTGCCTAAGTTATAACATTGGCTCTACCACTTAGCACTAGCTTAATCTTGAACAAGTTACTTCACCTCTGTGCCTAAGTTTTCTCTTTATAAAACAGGAATAATAAGGATGATCTGTTTATCAGGTTTTAAGGATTACTGAAAAATCATACCTGACAAATCGTAAGTGTTAAGTAAGTATTAGATATTACTAGAGTCACAAAGAGTCGGACATGACAGAGTGAATGAACTGAACTGAACTATTATCCCCAAATTGACCTCTTTCTCTGTTCGCTTGCTCTCTCTCTCTCTCTCTCACACACACACACACACACACACAAACGCACACACACAAATTCCACTCTGAATAATTTGTTCCTTTTACATAACAAGATAGGAATGTAATATCGTGTGAATGTTCATTTTTATCCCTAAAATTTGCCTGAAATATTGTCAATGGCTGTTTACAGGAAGCAGCATATAGCAAATGTGCTTTAGATCAGATGTGCCCAGATTTGAATCTCAAGCCTACCACTTACAACACAACCTGAGTAAATAATACAAAAGACTAATTTCTACTTGTAGAAAGGTTGTGAATATTAAATGAAATAATATATGTAAATCATCTAAAAGTGCATACTAGCTTATTAGGAGTTTAAGCAACATCAGTCTTCTTCCTTCTCAATGGCAGCATTAAGAATGTTTTCCTTCCAAGGTCTTAGCATTAATATTTAGCCCACTAGACAGAATTGTTCACCAATTAAAGTAAAACCACAATAAGAAAGGCAGTGAAATCACACATAAAATTAAGTTCACAATTTTCAATTGTTTTATCATTTAAGTTTTTTAAGTTCAGTATCCATGCACAATTAGGCATTCAGGGCTCGTGGCAGATTTAGGAATTAAAGTATAAAGATAAACCATTCCCTCTGTCCCTGTCCCAAGAACACATATACTTCTCTAACTCCCAAATGACTGAGTGGATCACTAACTTTAAAAAGTATATTTCAATCAGTGATTCTCAAAATTGAAGCAATTTCATCCCCCAGGAAATATCTGGCAATGTCTGGAAATATTTTTGATTGCCCCAGCTGGGAACAGTGCTACCAGCATCTTGTGGATAAGGATGCAAAACATCCCACAATGCAGAAGACAGGCTCCCCTCCACACCGTGGAATTAACAGGCCCAAAATGTCAACAGTGCCAACGCTGAGAAACCATGATCTTTAAAAAACCAAAGTATTATAATATAGAAGCCTTCTCCCCAAAAGTATGTTCTTGGCCAAATTTTCATGGAAGACATAACAAGAAATAAGCAGCTTGATTATCTCAGATGGGAAACTCCTGGTACTGCTAAATACCCATTACGAAATTCCCAGTCTAAAGAGGAAGTGAGGCTTACCTTTCTTTGCATAGTTGTGCTTTTAAGTTTTTAAAAGACCTCCAACCTTTCTTTTTTTTTTTTTTAATTGAACTGTAGCTGGTGTAGAATATTATATCAGTTAAGGTGAACAATATACTGATTCACAATTTTTAAAGGTTACACTCCATTTACAGAATATTGGCTATATTACCCATGTTATATATTCTTGTAGCGTATTTTATATTAATACATAATAGTTTGTTCCTCTTAATCCCCTACAACTATATTGCCTTTCCCCCTTTCCTCTCCTCACTGGTGACCACTAGTTTCATTTTTACATCTGTGACTCTGCTTCTTTTATATTTACCGTGCTGTGCTTAGTCACTCAGTTGTGTCCATTTCTCTGCGACCCCATGGACTGTAGCCCCCCAGGCTCCTCTGTCCATGGGGATTTAATAGTTCGTTATATTTTCTATATATTTACTAGTTTGTTTACTATATATATTTACTAGTTTGGTAAATTTTTTTAGATTCCACGTGTAAATGCTATCACATAGTATTTGTTTTTCTCTTATTTCTCTTGGCATAATACTCAAGTCCATCCACCTTTCTACAAATAGCAAAATGTCATTTTTTTTTAGGGCTGAGTAGCATTTCCATTATTGGAGAAGGAAATGGCAACCCACTCCAGTGTTCTTGCCTGGAGAATCCCAGAGACGGGGGAGCCTGGTGGGCTGCTGTCTATGCGGTCGCACAGAGTCGGACACAACTGAAGTGACTTAGCAGCAGCAGCAGCAGCATTTCCATTGTATTAACATAAACACATATACACCACATCTTCTTAATCCATTCACCTGTTGATGGACAATTAGGTTGCTTCTGTATCTTGACAACTGTAAATAATGCTACTATTAACACTGGGTGCGTGTATCTTTCAAAATTAGTATTTTGTTTTGTTTTTTTGGCTATATGCACAGGAGTGGAATTGCTGGGTCACATGGTAGTGTTATTTTTAGTTTTTTGTGAGACCTCCATACTATCTTCCACCATGGCGACATCAATTTACATCCTCACCAACAGTGTACAAGGGTTCCCTTTTCTCCACATCCTCACCATTCGTTTGTGTTCTTCTTAAAGACAGTCATTTTGACAGGTGAGTGATCTCATTATGATTCTGATTTCCCTTTCCCTTATGATTAGCAATACTGAGCATCTTTTCATGTGCCTATTGGCCAGATGCATGTCCTTCTTGAAAAACGTCTATTCAGTTCTTCTGCCTATTTTTTAATCAGGTTGTTTGGTTTTCAGACGTTGAGTTGTATAAGCTGTCTAAATATTTGTATATTAACACCTTATCAGTCATTATTTGCCTTTTCACACTCAGTAGGCTTTTTGTTTTTTGTTGATGTTTTTCTTTGCTGTGCAAAAGCTTTTACATTAATTAGGTCCATTTGTTTATTTTTGCTTTTATTTCCTTTGCTTTAGGAGATGGATTTTTAAAAAGCATTGCTATGATTTATGTCAAAGAGTGTTCTGCCTATGTTTTCCTCTAGGTGCCTATGGTTTTAGGTCTTACATATAGGTCTTTAATCCCATATGTATTTAATCACTTTGAGTTTTTGTATATGATGTTAGAGAATGTTTTAGTTTCATTCTTTTACATGTAGCTGTCCAGTTTTCCCAGCACCATTTATTGAAAGGGTTGTCTTTATCCACTGTATATTCTTGCCTCCTTTGTCACAGATCAATTGACCATAAATGCACAGGTTTATTTCTGGGCTCTCTATTCTGTGCCATTGATCTATGTGCCTGTTTTTGTGCCAGTACCATACTGTTTTGATTACTGTAGCTCTGCAGTACCAACCACTATTTCTTAATTAAACAGGTGATTTGTTAAAGTATTATTTATATTACAAAGCTTCTTATACCTCACTTCTATCTTACTTTCATACAAAGTATTAAAAAGCTCACATTTTTGTGATACAGCAGCACAGTACATGAGGCCAACTTTCAACAGATATCATTATTATATACCAGATTAACAACAATCAAAATCCGATAATATACTATGTTGATGGGGGAAAAGCACAAACACTGTTGCTAGTATAAACTTTCTGAATGTGAATTAGCAGTATCTATCCAAATTAAAAATATCTCTTAGCCCTAAATTATACCTACTAAAAATTAATGCACATACACACTTACATGCAGAGTACATCATGTGACACAGGGCTGGAAGAAGCACAAACTGGAATCAAGATTGCCGGGAGAAATATAACCCTCAGATATGCAGATGACACCACCCTTATGGCACAAAGTGAAGAACTAAAGAGCCTCTTGATGAAAGTGAAAGAGGAGAGTGAAAAAGTTGGCTTAAAGCTCAGCATTCAGAAAACTAAGATCATGGCATCCAGTCTCATCACTTCGTGGCAAATAGATGGGGAAACTGTGGAAACAGTGGCTGACTTTATTTTTCTGGGCTCCAAAATCAATGCAGATGGTGACTGCAGCCATGAAACTAAAAGATGCCTACTCCTTGGAAGGAAAGTTATGACCAAACTAGACAGCATATTAAAAAGCAGAGACATTACTTTGCCAACAAAGGTCTGTCTAGTCAAGGCTACTCCAGTAGTTATGTATGGATGTGAGAGTTGGACTCTAAAGAAAGCTGAGCACCAAAGAACTGTTGCTTTTGAACTGTGGTTTTGGAGAAGAGTCTTGAAAGTCCCTTGGACTGCAAGGAGATCCAACCAGTCCATCCTAAAGGAGATCAGTCCTGGGTGTTCATTGGAAGGACTGATGCTGAAGCTGAAACTCCAATACTTTGGCCACCTGATGCAAAGAGCTGACTCATTGGAAAAGACCCTGATGTTGGGAAAGACTGAGGGCAGGAGAAGGGGATGACAGGGGATGAGATGGTTGGATGGCATCACCGACTCAATGGACATAGGTTTGGGTGGACACCACGAGTAGGTGATGGACAGGGAGGCCTGGCGTGCTGCGGTTCATGGGGTTGCAAAGACTCGGACACGACTGAGCGACTGAACTGAACACGTGTATGAAGATGTGTAAAACAATATTCCCTGCAGCACTGTCTGTATTATAATAACAAAAGGTTAGAAACAATACAGAAGTCCATCATTAAGTGGCTAGTTAAGGAAAGTGAAAGTGAAGTCACTCAGTCATGTCCAACTCTTTGCAACCCCATGGACTTCAGCCTACCAGGCTCCTCCGTCCATGGGGTTTTCCAGGCAAGAATACTGGAGTGGGTTGCCATTTCCTTCTCCAGGAGATCTTCCCAACCCAGGGATTGAACCCATGTCTCCTGCATTGTAGGCAGATGTTTTACCATCTGAGCCACCAGGGTATACTCATATCAAGGAATACTCTCAAATTTTAGAAATAATGAGGGAATCTGTATGTGCTTATATAGAACAATCTCCTAGATAAATTAAGCTAAAAATAATAATAAGCCACAAAATATGCAGCTTATTCAAAAGAAATATACATATACACTATATATCATATATCTTAGACATGGGTGTAGAACACACACACACATACACATTTGCATACATATCACACAGTATTGGGGCTTCCCAGGTGGTGCTAGTGGTAAAGAACCCGCCTGTCAGTGCAGGAGATGTAAGAGATACGGGTTCGAATCTTGGGTTGGGAAGATCCCCAGGAGGAGGGCACGGCAATCCACTCCAGTATTCTTGGATGGAGAATCCCACGGACAAAAGAACCTGGCAGGCTAAAGTCCATGGGGTCACAAAGATTTGGACACGACTGAAGCAACTTAGCACACACTATTGCTGGAAACACACACAAGGAACAGCAGGAGAGGGCCAAGAGCATGATGGAGCTTTTCACTGGTATGTGTGAGGGGTTTTTTTGTTTCCTGCACTGGGCCTTAGTTGCATCATGCGAGATCTTTTGTTGTGGTGCAAAGACTCTCTAGTTGCAGCACTTGGGCTCCAGAGCACGTAGGCTTCAATGGTTGTGGTGCACAGGCACATGGACTCCAGAGCACACAGGCTCCACAGCTGCAGCCCATGAGCTTAGCAGCTTTACAACATGTGTTTTCTCAGTTCCCAGACCAGGGATTGAACCCACATTCCCAGCACTGCAAGGCAGATTCTTAACCACTGGACCACCAAGGAAGTCCCTGAGTTGTTTTTTTTTAAACAGAACTTTATTCTGGTTCTTTCATTTACTGACTATAATACTTAAGTCACAAATTATGAGCCTTGGTATTCTCCAGCTTGAAATAATGATAATAACAGCCTTGCTTATTAGTTATTATGAAGATCAAATGAGAGCATAAATTGCTTCATAAATTATAAAGCAACATACAAAATTATAAATTAGTCTTCTAACTGAATTCTCCAAACCAACTATAATAATAATAATTATCATTCTTCTAGTCAATTTCTCTAAACCCGAAGATGGGAATGTTTAAGATAGAATGTAAATGCAGATGCTATCTTAGAACACACATTTTTACTTCATATTTAGCTATTTTTTAATTAAACTATAGTTGTAATTAATATTATATATAATACAGGTATCAATGTAAAAGGGTAAGTTTTCAAAAACATTATCATATAGAAATGTTAAATCAGCTGATTACAGAAGAAATTCATGCTTACTATTGAAAATAAGTAAAAATTATAACCATGCTATCATAAATTTTGGGTTTTTTTTCTTCCAGCCTTTTTTCTATGTATGCTTAAGTAGATTTATCTAAATAAAATGTTTCTACTTTACTGTAAAACAGCATTCACATTACAACATCCCTCAGATTAAAAGCTCCTAATAAACGTAATTTTTAATGAAGATAATTATATTTTATCTTGGTGATGAGAGTTCAACTACTTTAAAATGAAATTCCTATATATGCATTTACCTAATGAACTCTGTCTGAATTAATTTTTCATTTATTTCCACCAATTCTCCAAATTATTCAGATCTCGATCAATGGATATTTTCCCTCCCCTCCCTCCCTCCCTCCCTTCCTCTCCCACTCTTTCTCTCTCTCAAGACATCTTCCTAATTTTGGCTTCCACAGCTCCAATTTTAGATTTATTAAATCTAAAATTCACAAAACAAAGAAGCATATAACTGTTTATAATTCTTTGAAGAGCAAGTGCTGTGCTTAGTCGCTCAGTCGTGTCCTACTCTCTGCAACCCCATGGATTCTACCCCTCCAGGATCCTCTGTCCATGGGGATTCTCCAGGCAAGAATACTGGAGTAGGTCACCATGCCCTTTGAAGAGCAACTAAAACACCCTAAATTGAGACCTTAAATTAGACTATTAGTGAAAGGGAAATCAGAACTATGATTTGTTATTAAATAAAGATGCTCAATCTTTTTCTACAACATTTAGTCTGTTATTATTGTTCTGTCTACAAACAGTGAAAACAAAAAAATACACTCAGGTTATTCCTAGGAGACACTCTATTGGACAAGCCAACTGTTCCTAATTAATTTTAACTATGACAGCTCCTCCCAAATGCTGAACATTCCAAGCCATTTTTGAAAACTGTTAGATATTGCCCAGGGAAGCAAAGATTTTCTGAGTATACTGGACAAAAGTATCATTATTGTGCCTTTCCCATAGTACGAACTCAAATAATAAGTCATACTGAATAAATACTTATTTTCTGTTTCTGAGAACATGTTGTAATTTTCACACTCTACCTTATAATTTACCATCATGACTGTTATACCAGACCACAAAGGGGATACACATATTAATACCTTTGCCTACTTTTTAAATGAAATTGAAAATAAATACCCAAAACTGAAATTATGGGAGATTTTTTTCCCCTCCAATTTTCAAATTTTCTATAATGCAGTTATATCACTCTTGCAATCTTAAAAAAGCATTAAAAAGTATCCTTATAGCTTATTGTTTTTGACTATATATTAAGACTGTTTTAAGTCCCATTCTAAATGCTCTTTTTAGTATTAAAAAAAAAATCCTTGCTAAAGTAAAACAAGAAAACTTCAGCATAGAGCTGAACTGACAGAGTATTATTTAAAATACTCCCATTATGCCATCTTTCAACAAAATAAAACCTTTCTCATCATCAAAAGCACTACTTGTGTATCCACAGTTGTGTTATCAAGATACCATGAAAGGTAACTAGAGATTCAGAGGCAAAGGACATTGCTTCCATACTTTTGAAGTTTAGTACCTAACTAGGAAAACAAGGCAAATACTGAAAAAGAAAATTAAAAAATACAAGGGAGCAATGGATATGCCAACCATCTAGTCTACAGAGAAGTATAGTAGACAGCTTTTGAAGTCCTACAGACTTTGGATCAAATCTTAGATCTTACTTACTAATTTATGTAAATTATTTCCCTCATTTGTAAAATGGAGTGTTAGGTTAAGTGAAGTAAAATACTTAGCATATAGTAACAAAGGGAAGTTAACAGTATTATTATTAGTAGAGATGCAGACTTAAAGAAGAAATGAGCAATCAGCAAAGTTTAAAAAGAGGAAGTATTAATATCTTTTGGTCATCTACTACCATAAGCAAAAATCACAACATCTTTCTCATTCAAGTTTTACTTCTTATTGCCAGAAAGAAAATAGAACACCTGGTAAAGAAAACTGAAATCAGAAAACACGAAGGCTATAAAGCACTAATGTACCCTTAGGAAAGTCACCACTAGATCTCCAAATCACAGAATGTGATCTATAAAAAAATGTTCTTTGGAAAGGTCTTTAGATCAGCTAATTCAAACTCTCCAACTCTCTAGAATTAAGCTCCATGCTTTCTTCTGTCTCTGAGTGCCAAGAATTGTCATCTATCTTGTTCATAAGTATATCCTCAGCACCTAGAATAAATCCTAGTACATAATAAATGGTCAGTACATATTTGTTGGATGAATATTAAAGCTAAGAAAACTGAGGCCTGGAGATTTAACTCAATGACACACAGTTATCTCCCCGCAGAGCTGGGACTGAAACTAACATTTTACTATTCTAGCATTCTATCCTGTCTAGAAGCTAGACTATGATAATTTAGATAATTTATCTTGGTGGTTGGGGAATTGGAGGGTTTGCTGGCAGGCAGGCAGAAGAGGAACGAGAAAATTAACCTAGTTTTCAGGTATTTTTCCCAACTGTCAGTTTTGCTTAATTGATAGAGGCCAAAAATTCTACTCAAGACAATTCCAGCATAGAGCAGGGCACATAATAGGTACTTAACAAATACTGGCTGAATGACTCAATCTACTCCAAAACTATTATTATTTAATAACCAGGGGCAGAAACTAACTTCAGCATCTGTTTAATCTTTGTAACTGTCCCAGAGTTATTCAGAATTTTCAGTCATTCATAAGACAAATATTATTAATAACTTTCTTCCAGATATGCGCTGAGGGAGATGAAAGATGTCCCTGCCATGTAGGATCTCACCTGAGTATGCCTACGTCTGAGTGTGTTGTGAGGGGATGATGGTGACATAAACAGATCAATAATGAATATGAAACCAGGCTGCACTGTTATCTCAGTTTATTTGCCTTAAGCAGTTAAAAATTCAATTTAAAAACACAAATCAGCCAAGTTTTAAAATAACAAGGAGGCACATTAGGTATTTAAACACTTGGGAATGTTCTCTTTCCAGTGCCTTTACAATTCATCTTATTGCTTCCTAATGTCTTAAAGGGCTTCCCTGGTGGCTCAAAGATAAAGAACCTGCCTGTCACTGCAGGAGATGAAGGTTTGATCCCTGGGTGGGGAGGATCCTCTGGAGAAGGAAATGGCAACCCGCTCCATTTTTCTTGCCTGGGAAATCCCATAGACAGAGTAGTCTGGCCAGCTAACAATCCACGGGGTTGTAATACAGTGGGACACAACTTAGCGACCAAAAAACATCTTAAAATCAAAATGTTCTAACTTGACTTATCTATATATTCAATATAAATGAACCATCAATGTTTGTTCTCTCATATGTGAAACACTGAACGATAATACTCCTGATTCAGTATTTACTCTGTGTACATGTTAATATTTAAATATATAACCACAAGAACACATTTAAATTATTTAACTGTCTATAACACTGACAAGAGCCGGAAGAAAATATTCAGAGATGAATGACAGTAAATAGAGACTAAAAACATAGCCTTACCCAGGAAGAAAATAAAGTACGCACACAACTAAGAAGCAAATCTGTAGAAGTTCTCAGGAGAACAAAATCTTCAAGAGGGGAGAACTCTCGCTGGAATTGGCCAGCAGAGCGGAAGAGCAACAGCTTGCCAACAGGATCTTGTTTAATGCATATCACTAACCAGACTGTTAAAGACTGAACACCCATGAGTCAATGTTGCTATTCCTCAAGTTTGAGTTTCAGGAGGACCCTTCCAAAGAGATTCACTACCAAGACTAAATCACCACATTCTAAGTCTCCTTCCCCATTTATCTGCTTGTCAAAATAGGATAAGCAAGACTAAATACACTGGGAACTAACAGACCTCGCACTTACGAAGCTGAAAATTCCTACAAGCTGAAGTTACTTACTTTACCTAAGGCACATGTTTATGTGATTCCTGGTTACTGAGGGGAACATTTTTCACTCAAGTTTATCCTAGAATGCTAGGCAAAACACCCCCAAAGTCTCTTCCTCCTCAAACAGAAAACTTTCCAGCCCAAATGTATAACCTATCCCAATGTTTTGCCTCAGAAACCCTGAGATATCCAGGCCAAGAATACAAGGTGGCAGGGAGATACGACAGGGCAGGCAGGAAGGCTGGCGTGGGCCCCAACGGGAAAGTCCGTGGCCACCGGTTCTGGAGAGAACAGGCTGAGAAGGTGAGGTTAGGGTGAGATATGGTCTGAGAAGCGCCAAGGGACTAACAGGCGTACCACCTCTCTCCATCCAGGACATCACCGGAAGATTGTAATTGGTTTCCCCAACGGAGAGGGAGGAACAAGGTTCCCAGGATGATTGATGCTGAGCGGTTTTCTGGGAAGCACGAGGACTGACTCTGAAGGAAGCAGAAAGGCAAGACAGAACAGAGCACACAGGTTTTGGTGAAGGTTCCCCCAGGACGAGTGATCTCTTTGGTCCTTCCCAGCACCAAGACGGGCGGAACCATCACACCTGTGAAAGGATGTTTCCTTGCTATCCCCAAGGACAGCGATAGAGAGCCTACCCGGTAGGAGTGGTAGCAGAACTGAGGAGGGAAAGACTGAATCGAGGGATCTCACCCAGCAGGAAACCTGATCAGCAGAAGAGGCTGAAGCCAGGAAGGGGCTAGCGGGGTAAGAACGCGCTCGGGGAGGATGAGACTTATTTGGAAGACAGGCTGACTGGAGGAAACTGCTGGGAAAGGGAGGGCTTTCGTCGGACTCCAGTGGGAAAAGGCCGGTTTAGCGAGGAAAAAGCCTGGCTGGGAGGGGGCCCTGAGCGCCTGGCTCGGGAAGGTGACGCTGCCTGTCCCGAGGGTGAGCCTCGTGCGGGGCGAGGGCTGACCCGGCGGTGAGACTGAACCGCACGAGCTCAACAGGAGCTCACCTGGGGTGCGTCTGGCCTGGAAGGAGGAAACTTCCCGGGTGGGTGAAGGCGGACAGGAGAGGGTCGGGCTCCCATCCGGCGGGACTGGGGCACGGAGGGGTCGGGAGGAGGGGGCGCCGCGTGGGGCGGGGCCGGGGCGATAGTGGCGGAGGTACCGGCTCAGGATGGCGTCCTCCCGCAGTCACACTCACAGACTCACATTCACAGGCGCGCGCGCGCGCTCTCAGTATCGGCCGCCCCGCCCGGGGCGGAGAGAAACTGCTCGGGTCGGTGAACTATAGGGCGGTGGGGGAGGGGGCCGGGGACACCGGCCGGCCGAGCCCGGCGGACCGGCGGGCGGCGTTACCTGTGTCAGGGAGAGCTGGGCCGCCGCAGCCATGGTGTTTCCATCATGCACGGGAGGGGAAGGAAGGACGGGCAGACGGGGGCTCGGGGCGGGGAGGAGGCGGAGGGAGCGGCCGGAGGCGAGGCCCGGGCGGGCTGGCGGGCGTCTCCCCTAACTTCGACAACTTCCCTCCTCTCGTCCACCCCGCCTCGCCTGGCCCCGCCCGCCCGGCACAGGCCTCGGAGACACCCAAATCCTGGCGCCGGAGTTTTTGCTGCTGGACCGGAGCCTGCCCCGGGGCCTCCTGAGAAAACCCGGCGCGGACAAGTAATTAAGGCGGACGGGCTGTGGAGGCAGAGGCAACTCCAGATTGTCCTGAGAACTTTAGCGGATCACCTACCCACGCTAAGCCTCTGCTTCTGAAAAATGGGAAGAACTATATCCAAAGTCCAAGTTGCTTGCGAGGATTAAATGAGATAATGATAGGAAATAATAACGGTACTTTTTATATGCCAGAATCTGTGTTGGACGCTTTTATTTTTAAATTGTGTAAATGAAGGAACTGAGACATAAATAAGTTGTACAAATGAAACTGAAACACAAATAAGTGTCATATGTAAGGGCCTACAACTGATCAGATAGCTGGTGGGTTAGAATCCAAGTGTGACTCCAAAACTTTTCATTTAACCATCTTCTATTAGGGTGAGCACCTGAAGAATTGATGCTTTCAAACTGTGGTGTTGGAGAAGACTCTTGAGAGTCCCTTGGACCCCAAGGAGATCAAACCAGTCAATCCCAGAGGAAATCAACCCTGAATATTCATTGGAAGGACTGATGCTGAAGCTGAAGCTCCAATAGGTTGGCCCCCTGATGTGAGGAACCCACTCATTAGAAAAGACCCTGATGCTGGGAAAGATTGAAGGCAGGAGGAGAAGGGGAGGACAGAGAAGATTTAATTGAATGGCATCACTGACTCAATGGACATGAGTTTGAGCAAACTCCAAGAGATGGTGATGGACAGGGAAGCCTGGCATGCTGCAGTCCATGAGGTCACAAAGAGTTAGACGTGACTGAGCTACTGAACAACAACATTAGGGGGTGATATCAAAAGAGAAGACTATCTTAAGTCAAAATCTAGGTAGGAAGGGAAATAAATACTCTCCAGGCTCACTGGCTGCCTGCCACACTTAGACCCCAGTTCAGTGAAAGAGCACTGGGGCCTCCTCAGGGGCTGCAGCACTCCTAACTCCCTTCTTAGTCCCTATGGCAAACCCCTCCTGCTCTCTCTCAAGACACCACCGAAGTACTACCTCCTTTACAAAGTAACTCCTGACCTCCACAAGTCAGATTTACACACTTATCTGAACATTTCTTCTCTATCTTATGATGTCATCATCACCCTAATGACTCTTTATATCTGTCTGCCCTCTAGACGAGATGGTTGGATGGCCTCACCAACTTGATAGACATGAGTTTGAGCCAGCTCCAAGAGTTGGTGATGGGCAGGGAAACCTGGTGTGCTGCAGTCCATGGGGTAACAAAGAGTCAGACACTACTGAGCGACTGAACTGAACGGACCCTCTAGACTGAGCGCTCCTCAATGGCAAGGACTCTTTTTGACGTATGTATATATATATATATATATCTTCAGATCCTGGAATGTGTTTTGTACTAGTATAAGGTCTTTGTTCCTGCCAAGTTAAACATAACACAGCCTATACTTTCTCATGCTGCCCTTTTCAGTTGAAATAACCAGTAACTTGAAATCCTTATCTTTCAAGGTTTGGCTTATATGCCACCTACTTCAGGAAGCCTTCTAGGAAATCCCACCCCACCCTTTAGTTGCTCTGACATTATCCCTACACTCTGCCTTGGAGTTAGTTCAGGGCTTTTTCTATACCCCAACCAGATTGCAAAATCCATGAGAACAGAGGGCTGTCTCACAACTATATCCCTCTCACAATTTAGCCTAGCACAGACTAGACCTCAATAAATGTTTTTGCCTAGAACTCGCCTTCCTTTCTTAGTCATGGTGGCTTCCCACAACAACGAACCATGACTCTATCAGGCCCACACACTCTCAGCATTATCGTAGTAGTCCCCATTTCACACACAAGGAGAATCAAATGAACAAGCCAAGAATGGGGTTAACCTCACATAAGGTTTTAGACCTTTGCCACCACGGGCGAACCATCCCAGAAATGCCCTCAGAAATTACTGACTCTTCTCACACCCCTTTTTCACAAAGACTAGGCAATGAAGAGCCAGCCATGCAAGTCTGGTGAGCAACCACTTATTCAAAAGAGTCTCCTTTGACCTCTTTCTGCTGTTATTCTTTTTAACTTGAGGGAGAAGGGGAGATAATGTTTTAAATTACTCCTTTCCCACCTGGTACATTTATCAGCTGTAACCACCACTGATGTTTCTACTTTGATTTTCTAATTTACATTATCACTTTTGAACTCAACAACTCTGAAAGGTAGTAATCATCATATCCACTCTACAGATGAGGTAACTGAAGATCACAGATATTAAGGGATTTTTCCCAAGGTTACACAGCCAGTAACCAAAGCATTATACCGTAGTGGAATAAACAGGGCTTGGACATCAGAAACATCCACATTCCAATCCTGTCTCAACTATTTACTACTTGTACAACCTTAGAGTTATTGTGAGGATGAATGAGATAACATATGGAAATACCTTAAGTTGTAGATACACAGATTTAGTTAAGAAATCTTAAAGTCATAGAATAAATTGCTATTGGGAATACAATTGTTGTTGTTCAGTAGCTAAGTCACGTCTAACTCTTTGAGACCCCACGGACTGCAGCACACCAGGCTCCTCTATCCTCCACTATCTTATGGAGTTTCCTCAAATTCATGTCCATTGAGTTGGTGATGCTTTCTAACCATCTCATCCTCTGCTTCCCCCTTCTCCTTTTGCCTTCAATCTTTCCCAGCATCAGGGTCTTTTCCAATGAGTTGGCTCAGTGAAGCTGAAACTCTAGTACATGTGACCAAAGTATTGGGGTTTCAGCTTCAGCATCAGTCCTTCCAATGAATATTCAGGGTTGACTTCCTGTAGGATTGACTGGTTTGATCTCCTTGCCATCCAGGGGACTCTCAAGAGTCTTCTCCAGCGCCACAATTCAAAGACACCAATTCTTCAGTGCTCAGCCTTCTTTATGGTCTAGCTCTCAGATCTGTACATGACTACTGGAAAAACCATGGCTTTGACTATATGGACTTTTGTCAGCAAAATGATGTCTCTGCTTTTTAATACACTGTCTAGGTTTGTAATAGCTTTTCTTCTAAGAAGTAAGGGTCTTTTAATTTCATAGAGTACAAACGCACTTGCTATTTGAGGAGACTCCACCAAACCATATGAGATATAAGATATTACTCTTGGAGGACAGGGACTCTTGGGAGTCCCTGGTGTACAGTTTTCTAGAACTCAACATGGGGTAGTAAGGAGAGTATTTAAGTCAATATGTGACCTCAGACTAATCATTCAACCTGTTTGAGACTCCATTTCCCACATATTAAAAAAAAAAATGAGCAAGTCGATTTGGAAAATGTTGAGAAAATATAAGGAATTATTTATTGTTATAATTATTGTATGATTTATATTAAGTCAAAAACAGCACATTGTCTTTGCACAATATTGCTTTTCACAGTTTATGAATGTTTTTATATATAGCATCTAACAACTGGAGTTGAATTGGTATGTGGTAAATGTTTGTTGAACTGAATGAGTGCATAGTCTCATGTGTAGTTAATATTTGAATCCTCATTCTATCTCCATTTCAAAAATTAGAAAACCAGGGAACAAATATTTTATAAATAACTTGTTTAAGTAAGGACTACTTAGAGCAGATTCGGATCTTGGTTAAAATAGTAATAGTGATGATCAGACCCCTAAGCAAGGGAAGACTGCTTGTATGAGAATTGCCCCCATGCTCCCTTCCAGACCACCAATAATTTGCATTGACTTCCTTTTTTGCTCATTGGTTCTGGTTTAAATTAAAAACTTGACAAAGTAGGGGGTGGGAGTGATGGTCCAAATTCCCAGAAAGGCCTAGAACTTCCGGGACTGGATTTTTTTTTAGATGACACACCAGTGACAGTTTGCAAATTTGTGTCCCAGATCTCATCAAAGCACTGGGTCATATCACAAATCTATTTTAGGAGAGTAAAATGTAGCTAATGGAAGATATGTTATGATCTAATTTGTTGTAAAGAAAATGAACTTCATGGAGCAGACAAAAAGGACTTACCTGTTTTTTTTTTAAGGCAACTTAATGTCTCTGGGTCTGTAACCTTCATATCCTTATGTGTACATTGGAAACAATAATACCTACCGTGTAGAGATGTTGTAAGGACTAGAAATTATGCATGCTGCTGCTGCTGCTAAGTTGCTTCAGTCGTGTCCGACTCTGGGCGACCCCATAGACGGCAGCCCACCAGGCTCCCCCGTCCCTGGGATTCTCCATAAATGCCTTATTAAAGAACCTGGACTGAAGTGGCAGCTCTAAGAATACCATTCTTCAAGATCACCTTTTAACTTTCTGTCAAACAACCCTCCAATTACTAAGTCAGTTGTGCAGATACCTTAAATATTGTAGGAGAAGGCAATGGCACCCCACTCCAGTACTCTTGCCTAGAAAATCCCATGGACGGAGGAGCCTGGAAGGCTTCAGTCCATGGGGTCGCTGAGGGTTGGACAGGACTGAGCAACTTGACTTTCACTTTTCACTTTCATGCATTGGAGAAGGAAATGGCAACCCACTCCAGTGTTCTTGCCTGGAGAATCCTAGGAATGGGGGAGCCTGATGGGCTGCCGTCTATGGGGTCGCACAGAGTCGGACACAACTGAAGTGACTTAGCAGTTAGCAGTATCTATTGTATGTTAGTCGCTCAGTTGTGTCTGACTCTTTGCAACCCCATGGATTGGGGCCCACCAGGCCCCAATTGTCCTGCAGTCATTGATCTCTCCTAAGAAGACTTCATAAAATGGAGCTTTTGACATGAAAAGCTGAAGATGAGGCTCTGAGTTTAGGAAGATCATCCTAAACTCAGATGATCTTGAAGAGGAGAATTTAGATCATAAACATCTTTGTCATTAGCTTACCTTTCCATCTTTCTATCCAAATTCCCACTCCTCTTCCCCAAACCACCTGGAAGAGAAATTATAGCTACTTTTATTTCTTTGTTTTCCAACTTTGGGAGGTGACTGTCATATCAGCTCTTCATGAACACTGCACATCTGTTATGTCAGCTTTTAGAAATGCAGGATGATTGATCGAAATTATGGGAGAAGAAAAAAAAAACCTGTGAAGGGCTCTCTGAATATACAATAAACCAGATTATTGGCATGAGACTTTGAGAAAGCCCTTCTATATAAATGGTGCTAAGCTACCAAAAAAGAAAAAAATTAAACTACAATTGTAATGGTAATCTGAAGCTCATGCTTCCAAGCTGCTGGTTTCATAAATATAGTCCATTATTGTTCATGTTTGCCCAGGGCAGAAAAAATATGTGAGGCTGCACAATAATAACAATTGTGTTGTACAAATAACTGTCTCTGTGCCAGGGACTGAAAAGAACAAGCAGTAAGAGATTTTTAAATGCCACACACACCCAGGGTGTGATGCGACAGTTCAAAATTGCCATTGCTAATTTTTCAGGGGAACGTTGAATTTAGAACTGGGAAGACCCAACTTGGTTCAACTTCTTAATTTTGTGACCTTGGACAAGTCAAAGAACCATACCAAGCCACAGTTTCCTCTCCTTTAAACTGAAGGTAACAATAGCACCTATCTGATAGTGCTATGATAATGATTAGACAAGGTTTCATGTGAAAGCATTTAGCATGATACCTGGCATACAACAGACACTAGATAAATATTAGCTCCTTTTGCTTCCTCCTGGAGAATAGGGTTTAAGGAGTCAGAAACAAAATAGAAATCATTTTTGAAGATCTTCAATGGGGGTCATTAAAGGGAATGGAACATTGTAAAAAAAGTCTGCCTTAAAATTTTTTTCAGATTACTACATTTGTGACCCCGAAGTTCCACTGTCTTCTAGCAAGCAAGCAAGTACAGTTTTACACTTGCCCTATTTCCTTTTTTTCCTTTCTTTCTTTTTTTGTTCCTTTCCTTATCAAGGGTCCTGCAAGCTATAAGAAACGAAACGAACACCATAGGAAAGAAAATATTTGCACTCAAGGCTGCAGGTCCTTTCATCTGCAGATTTCAAAGCATTGTCTCCATCACTAATTATAAGTCCTGCTTAACATGTGGGAATGCTGAGACACCATCAAATTAAGAAGCTTGCCCTAAATCACAAGGCAAGTCTGCAGATGGACTACAGACAGAACAAAGCTGTCCTGTTTGCCAGCCTTGGGCTCTAAAGTAGGGCACATGAGAGTCAACAGAGGCTTCAATTAATGAGGAGAAAAGTTTGGGGAATTCTGATTCTGTAACTTTGAATTATTGCAGTGACATAAGCATGGGCTTTTAGTAAAATTTGACTTCAAATCTCAGCTCAGCCCCTTACTAAATATGTACCCTCAGTGAAATCATAAATTGTCTTAGTTTCCTTCTCTGTAAAATAGGGATATTAACTCCTACTTCCAAGGATTTGTGGAAACTTTTATGACAACTTTTGTGACAGACCTAGCACAGAATCCTGCACTTCAAAGGTTCATGTATTAATACATGAAGAAAGCTAAGATATCCCAAATGCACACATGAGGACAGACAGACAACTCTTTCAGTCAAAGATGTTCTAAGCCACAATCACAGTTGTGTCTCAGTGTAAAACGATGACTGTGTATTGAACATCTCATAACACAAATAGAAGATGCCTTGTTCAGGCCTTCATCGCTTTTCATCCTTGATTCTGTGCTTTCTTTCATAACCCAAGTCCAAACTATCAGCAAGTTTTGCTGGCTCAACCCTCAGTATATATCTGAAATTCCAATTCTATTTTCAAAATTCCATATCTGACCATTTCTCCCTGTCTTCACTGGGTGTGTCTTCACTTCACCTTTTCCTGGACCACTGCTAAATCTCCTTAATCGCTCCAATTTCATGTTTGCACCTACATCTGTTATCCTTACAGGCAGAGTGATCTTTTTAAAATGTACATTAGATCTTATCATTTCCCTGTTTAAAAATCTCCAGGGACTTCTCATCAAACTCCTGACCATTGGCCGAGAACAAGGCCAGGTTGTTCCAGGTGAAAAGTATGTGGCAACAAACACAGAAGAACAACTATGTTCTGGGTATGTGGAGATGTTTGGTAGGCTGGAGCATGATGGGAATGGAAGAGGGGGGAACTCGCAGATGAAAATGGAGAAAAGGATGTTAGGAAATACTTGGAGGGAATCATGGCTAGACCAGAATTGGAGTAATGTGTCTGTCTGGAGATTCCCAGAGATGCAAAATCACCAGTGGAAGCAAATGGGACAGTCATTGTTGGGTTTTTTTTTTTTTTTAAGTCTGTATTGAATTTGTTACAATATTGGTTCTTTTTATTATGATTTGGTTTTTTGACTTCCAGGCATGTGGAATCTTAACTCCCCGACTAGAGGTCAAACCTGTACCTCCTGCATTGGGAGGCAAAGTTAATCGCTGTACTGCCAAAGAAGTCTTGACAACTACTGTTTTGTGTTGATCAATATTTTCAAATCTGGTGGCCTTGATTTTTTAAAAACACAATCAGAAACTTATTATATCCTTCCAGAAGGAAGTCAGGTTTATAGGCCAGGAACCCTGACATCAGGCCAGTGGTTAAGAGGATGGACTTTGGAATCAGACAAATTTGAGACTGAATCAAGGTCCTCTGCTAAAATTATAACATCATGGACAAGTTATTTAAAGTCTTCAAGTCTCAGTTTTATGCAAATTATATTAAGGAAATTAAATAGTTGATGCTTATAAAGTATTTTTCAGTGTCTAGTACATGGACTCTTGTCTGGAAAATCCCATGGACAGAGGTGCCTGATAGGCTGCAGTCCATGGGGTTGCTGAGTCAGACACGACTGAGCGACTTCATTTTTACTTTTCACTTTCATGCACTAGAGAAGGAAATGGCAATCCACTCCAGTGTTCTTGCCTGAAGAATCCCAAGGGACGGGGGAGGCTGGTGGGCTGTGGTCTATGGAGTCTCACAGAGTCGGACACGACTGAAGTGACTTAGCAGCAGCAGCAGCAGCAGTACATGGGAATGGGAATAAGTGCCTAACAAATGGGAATGATCACATTATGGTTATGATAATGATGATTAAGGATTTGGTTATCTTTATAAGAGTCCCATGTTCATCCCTGACAGAGATCTAAAGCAAGTCTGTCAAATTTTAAAAATCTGAGGAAACTGTCTCAAACCACAGCAATAGTTGGTATTAAAAGATACCAAAAAGGGCACATACTTACACTGGAGACACTATCCACTCTGTCCCCCAGTCCAGAAAATCAAAGTATGTAAATAGAAGGGTAGCATCACGTTTGCATTTAACTGTATATAAACGTAATTATACACTCTCAGTGCTCAATGGGGGTTTTGTTATTTTCAATATTGTCTCTATATTGCAAGCCAAAGATTTCAGCTGATATTCAACCAAAGAAGAAGTATAAGACTTATAATTGAAAACTACAAAACCTCATTGAAAGAAATTAAAGAAAACCTAAATAAATGGAAACACTACTCACATTCACAGATTAGGAAACCTAAGATGGCAATACTCCCCAAACTGATCTATAGATTCAAGGTAATTCCTACCAGAATCCCACCTAACATTTTTGAAGAAACTAACAATTCTATGGAATTTCAAGGAAAATTTCAATTTCCATCTTGAAAATGAAGAAAAGAGTTGGAAGGCTCACTTTCTGATTTCAAACTTACAACAAAAGTACAATAATCAAGTTAATGTGGTACTGGCATAAGGAGAGACATATATTGGACTAGAATTGGGACTTCAAAAATAAGCTCATGTATTTATGATCCATTGAATTTTCCACAAGAGTGCCAAGACAATTCAAATAGGGGGAAGAATAATCTTTTCAACAAATGGTACTGGGACAACTGGATGCTAAGTCACTTCAGTCGTGTCCGACTCTGTGCAGCCCCATAGATGGCAGCCCACCAGGCTCCGCCGTCCCTGGGATTCTCCAGACAAGAACACTGGAGTGGGTTGCCATTTCCTTCTCCAATGCATGCAAGTGAAAAGTGAAAGGGAAGTTGCTCAGCCATGTTCGACTCTTAGCGACCCCATGGACTGCAGCCTACCCGGCTCCTCCATCCATGGGATTTTCCAGGCAAGAGTACTGGAGTGGGGTGCCATTGCCTTCTCCGGGGGCAGCTGGATAGCCACATGCAAAAGAATGAAATACTGATACATGCTGCAACATGGATGAACCTTGAAGACATTACACTTAGTGAAAGAAGCCAGATACAAAAGAACACATAAGACTCCATTTATTTGAAATATCCAGAAAAGGCAAAGCCATGGAGACAGAAAGCATATTAGCAGTTGCCAGGAGCTTGGGGAAGGGGAAAAGGACAGTGACTGCTAATGGATACAGGATTTCTTCCTAGGGTGATGAAAATGTGCTGTAATTAGATAATGGTGATACTTTGGCCACCGAATGCGAAGAACCAACTCATTGGAAAAGACCCTGATGCTGGGAAAGATTGAAGGAGGGAGGAGAAGGGGACAACAGAGGATGAGATGGTTGGATGGCATCACCGATGTAATGGACATGAGTTTGAGTAGGCTCCGGGAGTTGGTGATGGACAGGGAAGCCGGATATGCTGCAGTTCATGGGGTCGCAAAGAGTTGGACATGACTGAGTGACTGAACTGATGGTTGTGCAACTCTATGAGTAGAGTAAAAAACCGTTTAACTGTACACACACACACACATACACACTAAGAAAAGTCACTCTGGCTCTCTGTAAAGGATAGAGCAGTTAGGGTTGGGGGTCATGAAAGCTTTAGAGATCCTGGTAAAAGTTTTTGGAGAGAGGCAGAGGCAGCAGTGATAGACTTAAGAAGATTGATTATAAGGACATAGAGAAGGCAGTTTACCACAGTGGTTAAAGCTGTGGGCTTTATTTATTTATTTATTGGACTGGCCTTACTACATGATTTGCAGGATCTTAGTGCCCTGACCAGGGATTGAACTTGTGTGGTTGGCAGTGAAAGTACAGAATCCTAACCACTGGTACAGCAGGGAGTTACCAAGTTATAGTCTTTAAAGGAAAGTGTACCTTAATTTCAACCTCATCTCTGCCACTTCTGAGTTGTATCATTTAAATTAGTCTATCTGAGCCCCAGTTCCCTCATTCATAAAATGGAGGGGATAAAAATAGATCTATCTTGTAGGAATTATCATGATAATTCCTTGATAATCTACCTTGTAGGATTATCATGAGGGTTTGTTCATTTATTTTAAAAAGAGTTATTGAGTCTACTATGTGCTAGGCACTGTTGTAGGTGCTGAGGACCCAACAGTAAACAAAACAGACCAAACTCTGCCTTCATGTAGCTTATATTTCAGTGGGGAAAGAGTGAAAATTATATAAACTATAAATAAAATTATACACAAATAAAAAATACATATTCATAAATTATAAATATTTTACAACTAAGACTATAATAAATATAAGGATCTAAAATAGCAAAGTAGAAGGATGTGTGCTCATCTTCTCCTGCATGAACACCAAAATCGCACTAGTTGCTGAACAACCATCAACAGTACAATATTGAATCACACCAAAAGAAGATACCCCCTATCTAAGAGCAAAGGAGTACCTCCAACAAGATGGTACGAGGGGTGCTGTTACATTTAAAGTCAAATCTCAGACCCATCAGAGATGTTCAGAGGGTACAAACAAAATATTGTGTGCCCCAGAACCCAGGGAAAGAAGCAGTGACTTCCACAAGAGACGGAGCCAGACCTGCCTTTGAGTATTTGAGTGTCTCCTACGGAAGTATGGGACAGCAGTGACCTGCCGCGGGGATAGGGGCTCTGGCTGAAGCAGTAGGCTTCAACAGTACCTGAACTGAGAACTCCCAGATGTTCAAGCTGGATTTAGAAAAGTCAGGGAACCAGAGATCAAACTGCCAACCTCCTCTAGATCATAGAAATAGCAAGAGAATTCCAGAAAAACATCTACTTCTACTTCATTGACTATGCTAAAGTCTTTGACTGTGTGGTTTACAACAAACTATGGAAAATACTTAAAGAGATGGTAATATCAGACCACCTTACCTGCTTCCTGAGAAACCTGTATGCAGGTCAAGAAGCAACAGTTGGAACCGGACATGGAACAGCAGACTGGTTCAAAATTGGGAAAGGAGTATGTCAAGACTGTATATTGTCACCCTGCTTATTTAACGCATATGCCAAGTACATTGTGTGAAATGCCAGGCTGGATGAAACACAAGCTGGAATCAAGATTGCCAGGGGAAATATCAATAACCTCAGATATGCAGATGACACCACCCTTATGGCAGAAAGTGAAGAGGAACTAAAAAGCCTCTTGATGAAAGAGAAGAGTGAAAAAACTGCCTTAAAACTCAACATTCAAAAAACTAAGATCATGGCATCCAGTCCCATCATTTCATGGCGAATAGAGGAGGAAACAATGGAAACAGTGACTGACTTTATTTTCTTGGGCTCCAAAATCACTGCAGATGATGACTGCAGCCATGAAATTAAAAGACACTTGCTCCTTGGAAGAAAAGCTATGACAAATCTAGACAGCACATTATAAAGCAGAGACATTACCTTGCCGACAAGGTCCAGCTAGTCATAGCTATGGTTTTAGTAGTCTTGTATGGATGTGAGGGTTGGACCATAAAGAAAGTTGAGCGCCAAAGAATTGATGCTTTTGAACTGTGGTGTTGGAAGCGACTTTTGAGAGTCCCTCGGACCACAAGGAGATCAAACCAGTCAATCCTGAAAGAAATCAACCTGAATATTCATTGGAAGGCCTGAGGCTGAAGCTGAAGCTCCAGTACTTTGGCCACCTGATGCAAAGAGCCAATTCATTAAAAAAGACCTTGAAGCTGGGAAAGATTGAAGGCAGGAGGAGATCAGGATGACAGAGGACAAGATGGTTGGATGGCATCACCAACTCAATGGACATGAGTTTGAGCAGGCTCTGGGAGATGGTGAAGGACAGGGAAGCCTGGTGTGCTGCAATCCATGGGGTCGCAAAGAGTTGGACACTACTGAGGTACTGAACAGCAACAACATATAATAAATATAATAAATACTCATATTTATAATAATACATATAATTATAAGTAACAGTGTCTAATTATATATATTCTAAGTATATTAGGGAAAATATATTTATAATTCATAAATCATATATTTTTCTCCTTATCTACTTATGATTATATACTTATATACATATATACAATCACATATATGTATACATTGTATCATATATATGTATACACATGATTATATACATTTATACCTATATAATCATATGTAGATAAGGAGAAAAATATATTAGGGAAGGAAGAACAACAGATGGGAGTCTATATGAGAAGGGGGAGAGGTTGAGAGTCTAAGGGTGGTCAGAAAAATCCTCACAAATAAGTAAACATTTGAGAAAAGACTTAAAGTTAAGAGAGTGACCAAGAGTATATCTAGAATTGGTAGCAATCAAGGTAAAAAAAAAAAAACAGCAGATACAAGGCAGGGGTATGCCTGATGGTTTGAGAAACATCAAGGAAGGCAATGTAGCTGGAGCAGAGCAACAGAGGAAGTCCGAGAGGTTACGGTGTCCCGTATCAAGTAGGATATGGTCATTTTAAAGACTTTGCCTTTTACTCTGAATGAGATGGAGAATTTTGAGCAGAGGAAGAATGTGATATAGCTTAGGTTTAAAAAAGATTATTTGGACTACTGTGGGAAACAGTTCATAGATAAACAAGAGAGAAATTGGTTAAAAAAAATGTGAGATTGTTGCAATAATCCAGGTGATGATTGGGGCAGGGTCGTAGCACTGGGGAAAGAGATGGTACGTAGTCAGATATGTATATATTTTGAAGGTAGAAAGTAAAAGTGAAAGTCGCATCTGACTCCTTGCGACCCCATGGACTATACAGTCCGTGGAATTCTCCAGGCCAGAATACTGGAGTGGATAGCCTTTCCCTTCTCCAGGGGATCTTCCCAACCCAAGTCTCCCAGGTGTCCCGCATTGCAGGCAGACTCTTTACCAGCTGAGCCACAAGGGAAGCCCGAGAATACTGGAGTGGGTAGCCTATTCCTTCTCCAGTGGATCTTCCCGACCGAGGAATCGAACCAGGGTCTCCTGCATTGTAGGGGGATTCTTTACCAGCTGAACTACATGGGAAGCCCATGAAGGTAGGCCTCACTGGATTTGCTAAAGAATTAACTGTGAGGTATGAGAAGAAGAAAAGAGTCAAAGATGATGTCAGGTTTTTGCCTGAGCATCTGGAGCAAAGGAATTGCCTTTTACTGAGATAGGGAAGATGGTGGAAGAAACCAATTTGGGGAAAACATAAGGAATTTGGTCTTGGAATTGGTTTAAGATACCTTCTAGACATACAAGTTGAAATGTCAAAGATGAAATTGGATTAAGAGTCTGGAGTTCAGGGGAGAAGTTTGAGTTAGAGATATAAATTTGGATGTCATTAGCATGCTGCTGTTGTTCAGTCACACAAGTCATGTCTGACTCTTTGCAACCCCATGGACTTCAGCATGCCAGGCCTCCCCGTCCTTTACCATCTCCTGGAGTCTGCCCAATTTCATGTTCATTGCATCAGTGATGCTGTCCAGCCATCTCATCCTCTGACACCCTCTTCTGCCCTCGATCTTTCCAAGCATCAGGGACTTTTCCAATGAGTTGTCTGTTCACATGAGATAACCAAAATACTGGAGCTTCAGCTTCAGCATCAGTCCTTCCAGTGAATATTCCTTAGCATACAGTGGCATTTAAAGACATGAGATTGAGTGAGACTATCTGTACAATAAATGTCTACAAATTCACAAAGTGCAACTACTGAACCCTGGGTCACTCCAGTGTTACAGAACAGGAAAGTGAAGAATTAGCAAAGGAGACTGAAAAGGAGCAGCAGTGTGCTTAGAGCAAAACCAGGCGAGTATGGTGTCTACACTGGAGCCAAATCAAGAAAAGTGTTTTATGAAGAAATGAGGAAGGAAAGAGTGAGCAGATGTGTCAAACCGGATTCTAGAGCTAGTTAGATGAGGCTCCAGATTAACCTCCAGATTTATCAACACAGAGGTCTTTGGTGCCCTTGGTAAGAAGAGTTCCAGTTAAGGAAAGGGATAAAGCCTGATTAAAGAGGGTTCAAGAGAGAATGAAAGGAGAGGGCTTGGTGTCAAGGAATACTAATAATCCTTTAGAGAAGTTTAGTTGAAATGGAGAGCAGAGAAATAGTGTGGTAGCTAGAAGGGGATATGAAGTTAAGAGAGACTTCTTAAAGTGAGACATAACACTTTTTTAAGCTGATGGGTTGATCCTTTGGAAAGTGAAGTATTGGTTATATAGGTAAGAGACAGGGTTGCAAGAACATAGGGGAAAGGATTGGCATTTCGAGTACTGAAGGGAGGACGGAGTATGTGGGCATAGATGCAGGTGGGTGAGCTATTTGGTTAGAGGGAAAAGAAAGAGGAAGGTGTCAAAGTTTGTGGAGAGAAAATGTATGAAATAATCTTTAGAGAAAGTGGATGAACTTTTATTTATTTAATTGAAGAAAAATTGCTTTGCAATATTATGTTGGTTTCTGCCATACATCAATATGAATCAGCCATAAGTATACATACATCGCCTCCCTCTTAAACCTCCCTCCCACCTCCTGCTCCATCATGGAGCACTGTTGTCACAGAGCACCTGTTTGAGCTCTGAGTCATACAGCAAATTCCCACTGCCTATCTTACATATGACAGGATGTATGTTTCCACGCTACTCGCTCCACTTGTCCCACCCTCTCCTTCCCGCCCTGTGTCTGCAAGTCTGTTCTCTATGTCTGCATCTCCACTGCTGCCCTGCAATCGGTTCAAATCTTTCTAGATTCCATATAGATGTGTTAATATACGATACTTGTTTTTCTCTTTCTGACTTACTTCACTCTGTATAATAGGCTCTAGGTTCATCCATCTCATTAGAACTGACTCAAATGTGTTCCTTTTAATGGCTGAGTAATATTCCGTTGTATATATATACCAGCTTCTTTATCCATCTATGTCAGTCAATGGACATCTAGGTTGCTTCCATGTCCTAGCTATTGTAAATACTGATGAATGCACACTAGGGTACTTTTATCTTTTTCAGTTATGGTTTCCTCAGGACATATGCCCAGTAGTGGGATTACTGGGTCATATGGTAGTGTTATTCTTAGTTTTTTAAGGTATCTCCATACTGTCCTCCATAGTGGCTGTATCAGTTTATGTTCCCACCAACAGTGCGAGGGTTCTCTTTTCTCCCCACACCCTCTCCAGCATTTATTTATTTATTTTTGATGATGTCCATTCTGACTGGTGTGAGGTGATATCTCATTATAGTTTTGATTTGCATTTCTCTGGTAATGAGCATCTTTTCATGTGTTTATTAGCCATCTGTATGTCTTCTTTGAAGAAATGTCTGTTTAGGTCTTCTGCCCACTTTTTGATTGGGTTATTTGTTTTTCTGGTATTGAGTTTCATGAGCTGCTTGTATATTTTGGAGATTAATCCTTTGTCAGTTGTTTCATTTGCTATTATTTTCTCCCATTCTGAGGATTGCAGTCTCACCTTGTTTATAGTTTGCTGTGTGAAAGTTTGTAAGTTTAATTAGGTCCCACTTGATTATTTTTGTTTCTATTTGCATTACTCTAGGAGGTGGGTCCGGAGAAGGCAATGGTACCCTACTCCCGTACTCTTGCCTGGAAAATCCCATGGATGGAGGAGCCTGGGGGGCTGAAGTCCATGGGGTCGTGAAGAGTCAGACACAACTGAGCGACTTCACTTTCACTTTTCACTTTGATGCATTGGAGAAGGAAATGGCAACCCACTCCAGTGTTCTTGTCTGGAGAATCCCAGGGATGGGGGAGCCTGGTGGGCTGCCGTCTATGGGGTCGCACAGAGTTGGACACGACTGAAGTGACTTAGCAGCAGCAGCAGCAGCAGGAGGTGAGTCATAGAGGATCTTGCTGTGATTTATATCATGTGGATTGACTTTTAAAATAAAATGATTCCCAGGTAGCACTAGCGGCCCACTTGAGGTTAGTGTAAATGAATTTTAAAAGTCTAATTGATGTAGTTGTAAGTTTTTCTTCATCCACTTTCCCAAAGGTGGAGAGTAAGTGAAGAGTTAGATTGTCCAGGATAGGAATTTTGTAAGGCAAAATAACAAAGTAAGAGGAGACGGGAGGTACTCAGACATATCAAGGGAGTGATAATAACATTGGGCCTTGCAATTGAACTGGATAAAAAGAGAACTGAGAGGACATGAAATAGGTAAGAAATGGTGAATAGGTGTTAGAATCATTGGATTGTAGGGCCAAGGTGGGGATCCAAAAATCTGTTGGAATGAGTGAGTTGGAAAGACTGGAGAGGTACAAGGATAAGAAAGATTATTGGTAGATTATTAATAAATAGAAACAATCCCCGAAATAATAGTACAGTAAGACATCAAAGTGCTCACTATGAAGTGGGGAAGACAAGGCAGAATGAAATGAATGCTAACGACAGTTGCATTCAATAGCTGTAGCCAAAAAGAATTTCAAGTAAGTGTGAGGGTCAGATAAAGGAATGCATGCAAAGAAAAGTGTCATTTGAGATGAGCCTCAAAATTGAGCAAGTGCAGAGCGTAGCCTAATACATCATAGCAGTTGTACCACTGCAGCAAGTGTTCAGGAAACTGGTTGGAGCATGACATGAGAGCTATGGCAAAATATAAGACTGGGGCCAGTTTAGGAGATCTTTGAAATGGCAAGCTAATGCCTGAATGTTTTCTGTAGGTAAATGTGAGCTTAGGGGCCCTTCTATGTAGTTGAGTCCACTTATAGCATGGTATGAAGTCATATTGGTTTCTGTATATTGATCAGTCTAAAGTCTTTCTTCACCATTATATACACAGGTCATATTTAGAGTTTTTACATTTCACCAGGATTTTCTGTTTGTCCTTTTAAGATCACTTCCCCTCAACTGCATTGATACTGCTGTTTCTACCCAAACAATGTACTGCCACATGCCCATTCACTTTCTTTTGAAGAGCCTTCAAATCCACCCCTCAGTGTTAGTAGGAAGGCCTAACGTGATTGCTTATAGGTCTGAAATGGGCTTAATATGATCAGAATTATGCTGTCCAGAGCATTAGGACTGGTTGCAGCTGATAAAGGGCCTTCCCTGGTGGCTCAGACAGTAAAGAATCTGCCTACTATGCGGGATACCTGGGTTAGATCCCTGAGTCTGGAAGATCCCCTGGAGAAGGAAATAGCTACCCACTCCAGTACTCTTACCTAGGAATTCCATGGACAGAGGAGCCTGGTAAGCAACAGTCCACGGGGTCACAAAGAGGTGGACATGACTAAGCAACTAACACTTTTCAGTAGAGTGGAAGGTTAAGTAATCATATTTTCCCAAGTTTAGGAAGATGAAAGGGGCACAACCTCGAAACTGAAGTGTCAGAATATTTTTAGGAGCTCAGTGTCAGTACCAACGATGGGGGTCAGTCTCTTTGCAAGCTATATTTATGATATGATTTGAAGAAAACCACAATTTCTGTCTTCACAGACTAACCAGTTAAGTGTTGAAACTATTACCTTCTCTATCTGTCATTGTAACTTTGGCCAAGTCCCTCCTCTCTTCTGGACCCAAGGCACTGTCTTTAAAAAGGAGGTTGCAGTCAGCCTTCTCTAGGGTCCCTTCCATCTCTGACATGCTCCGATTTTTCTGTTATCATTTATTCACTATTAAACTTATGTGGCAGGCATTTTTCCAAGCATGGGATCCTCTCACCCCTTTGCTCTGCCTGCCAAGCTACTGTTATGAATTGTGTAGTGTTTTTCTTCATGTAACACATTTGAGAGAAAATCATGTAAAAGGCTTTGTTTTGTTCCAGCAGCTGAAAACAATAAAAACCACCAGAATGACACGCAGCATCATTTTGTACTGCCCTCCAGTGGTGGCCCAAATGCCTTTTCCTGGTTGAAGTTTAAGCAATAAAATGAATTTTCAGAGGAGCTCACATTATCTAAAGGTAGGGGAGTCTTAGAGGGCCTAAGGAAAGGATCTAATCAGATCTCTCCTCTTAAAAAGGAGAAGCTGAGGCCCATCATTGTTCTCATCATCATGCAAACCTATTCTAGTTTCTCCTGTCTTAGAAGAGATATTTTAAAACCCTGACTCTCTAGGTCTATTTCTCTACTCCCCTTTACAGCCAAATTTCTCAAAAGAGTTATCTATATACTTTTTCTACTTAATCATCTCCAACTTATTTTTAAACTTTTCACTCGAAAGTAATTCCAAACGTTCAGAAGAGCTGAAAAGAATTCGCATATACTTTTCATCCAGGGACACCAAGAGTTAGTCTTTTGCCAGTCTCTTTATCTGTCTGTGTGTTTATGTGTACACATGCACACGTAACTATATAGAATACGTTCTATATATAGAGGGGGGAGTTCTGAACCATTTTAATTGTAGCCTTCATACCTAACATTCTAAATACTTTAGTGTGTATTTTCGAAGAACAAGGTCATTATCTCACATACCTACATACCTTTCTCCCTACTCCCAACCCCAGTATGATGGTTAAATTCAGGAAATTTAACACTGATATAATCCTTATTTATAGTTCACATTCAAAGTTAACTTACTGGCCCAGTAATATCCTATCTAGCAGTCATCCCTCCAATACAGGTTCTGATCCAGTCTTGATCCCTAATCATGTACTGTGTTTAACTCTCATGAGTCTTTAGTTTCTTTTAACCTAAAATAGATTGCTATTCATGATACTGACTTTTTTTTAAGTATAGGCCACTCTTTTGTAGAATTTCCCTCTCTCTGGGTTTGTGTCCTATTTCCTTATGATGAGATTTATATTTTTCTTCTTTTTGGAGTGGGCAGGAATGCTGCTTGTAGGATGCTGTGTGCTTAGTGTGTCACATGAGGAGAAATATGGTGCTACCTCATCCCATTATTGATGATATTCATTTTGATCAGTGGTATCTGCTAGGTCTTCACTGTAAAGTTAGCAATTTTTTTCCTACATAAATAATGAGTAATCTGTGGAGAGGTACTCTGAGACTAAGATCATGGCATCTGGTCCCATCACTTCATAGTAAATAAATGGGAAAAAAGTGGAAACTGTGGCAGCTTTTATTTTCTTGGGCTTTAAAATCACTGCAGATGGTGACTGCAGTCACAAAATTAAAAGATGCTTGCTCCTAGGGGGAAAAGCTATGACAAGCCTAAATAGCGTATTAAAAAAGCAGAGACATCATTTTGCCGACAAAGATCCCTGTAGTCAAAGCTATGGTTTTTCCGGTACTCAAGTTGGATGTGAGAGCGGGACCATAAAGAAGGCTGTCGACGAATTGATGCTTTCAAATTGTGGTGCTGGAGAAAACCCTTGAGAGTCCCTTGGACTGCAGGGAGATCAAACCAGTCAATCCTAAAGGAAATCAACCCTGAATATTCATTGGAAGGATTGATGCTGAAGCTAAAGCTCCAGTACTTTGGCCACCTGATGTGAAGACCCAACTCATTGGAAAAGACCCTAATGCTGGGAAAGATAGAAGGCAGGAGGAGAAGTGGGTGATAGAGGATGAGATGGTTGGATGGCATCACTAACTCAATGGACGTGAGTTTAAGCAAACTCCGGGAGATAGTGAAGGACAGGGAAGGCTGGCATGGGGTTGAAAATAGTCGAACACAACTAAGTGACTGAACAACATCTCTGAGACTGTGTAAATATCTTGTTCCTCTTCAAAACTTGTGCCAGAGGTTTCAACACTCACTGATAATTCTTGCCTGAATCAATTACTGTGATAGTTGCAAAATGGTGATTCTAGGGAATTCCCTGGTGGTCCAGTGGTAAGAACTACATGCTTTCATTGTCCTGGGCCAGGGAACTAAGATCCACAAACTACTCAGCAAAAAAAAAAAAAAAAAAAAAGATTCTATAACTCCATTAGTTCATCTTCATTTTTTCAGTTAGCATTCTACTGTAAGCAAGATCTTTCCCTTATCTCTTATTTATTTATATATTATGATTAGTTAAAAAAAAACTTCATCAATTCTTATTTTATTTAATAAGTTATTGTTATTTTATTTAATCCATTATTGTCATTGTTCATTTTATTGTTCAACTTGTCCTAGATTTGGCTGTTGAGACCCCCTTTAAGCTAGCTTCTGTGTCTTTTTGACACATGCTCATTTTTTTGCTTTTTAGCTTTTCCTGCAATGGCACCCCACTCCAGTACTCTTGACTGGAAAATCCCATGGATGGAGGAGCCTGGTAGGCTTCAGTCCATGGGGTCGCTGAGGGTCAGACACGACTGAGTGACTTCACTTTCACTTTTCACTTTCATGCATTGGAGAAGGAAATGGCAACCCACTCCAGTGTTCTTGCCTGGAGAATCCCAGGGGCTGGGGAGCCTGGTGGGCTGCTGTCTATGGGGTCGCACAGAGTCAGACACGACTGAAGCAACTTAGCAGCAGCAGCAGCTTTCTGGTATAATACAGTACAGTGTTCCACATTCATCTTGTATTTTCCCTGTCTAGCCTTGGAAATCATCCCTCTCTCTGAAAGAGCACTGCTTTTAGTGGGGAATGGTATTTAGAAGCCAAGACCTGGGCACCAGATGTATCCATTGCTACTGGGGAGTAATTTCTTCTAGGCCCTCTAAGTTAACAGAGCCAAGGAGGAAAGGCAACCTAAAATAGTTCAACTATTTTGAATCATGAATTCAGTACTGGGTACCTCTAACTCCAGTTCAACACCACAGGGTTCTTTCTCCCATTCCTAATTGCACCTCCCTTTTCCCACAGTTAAGAACTCTGGCTCTCAACAGCACTGATGTCTTTTTTTTCATTTGTTCAGTGTTATGATACACACCAATAGTTTCAGAATTGCTATATTTGTTCCACTAAAGAAAAAACCCCAACAATCTATTAAATATGGCTCAATATTTGTCTGCAGTTTTGTTTTTGTACTAAAGGAATATAGTCAAAATACTATGTTCAAAAGTTATCTGGATTAGTTTTTTATTTTCCCTCGGAGTGGTTATTTTACTTATTTAAATATAGTTAAGTTTATTTCTATCTGTTTATGTTCAGTTTTAGGATCCCTTTCATCCTTGTGGATTCAATTTGCTTTTTTGAATATGTGAAAGCTGACACTGTCCAAAAGTCAAATCCAAACACAGAACACTTCACGAATTTGTGTGTCATTTGAATGTAGGAGTTATACCAATTTTCTCTGTATTGTTCCAGTCTTACTATACATGCTATCAAAGCAGGAACACCTCCAATTTATTTTTCAACCTATTTGATGCTATTGAAGTGTGCCCCCCTTCACCCACACACACATCCTTCACTGAAACTGCTCTCGTCAAAGTCATCAGTGACTAATATTTTTCTGTTCTCATCTTAGTGGACGTTCCACACTCTAAGTAAACCTCTCCAATATTCTTGAAACAGTCTCTTCTCTTGCTTTTTGTTATCCTACTCTTCTGGCTTTCCTTTCATTCCATAGGCCTCTCCTCATTCCCGTTGTCTATTCAACCACCCTAAATAAAATGTGTTACCCTTCAGTCCTCTTGGCTCCCTTCACTTCCCTCTGTGTTCTCTCTCCCTAGCTGATCTCAGTCGTTACTAAACCTTCAAATGCTGATTATGCTAATGACTTCTAAATTCATATTTTCATCCCAGACCTCTCTCCTGGTCTCCAAGCTTATAACCAACTGCCTAATTGACACCTACTTGGATATCTCACTGACATCTTCAGTTTAACAAGTCTAAAATAGAACTCCTCATTTCCTGGCCAAACCTGCTTCCCCCAGGCTCCTCCCTTTCAGCAGATATCACTTCCATCTGTTGGCTGCTCTAGCCAGAAACTTAGGAGTCATTCTGATTTCTTTATTTTCCTCAACCACAGTGTCCAAGCTATCTACAATATATGAAAATTTTACCTCCAAAAATATGTTGAATTCGTCCATTTTTCTTTCTCTACTTCAACCACTTCACTCATCTCTCACTTGGACTCTTCAACTATCTCATAATTGGCCTCTCTTTTGTCCCCCACACATTCATTCTCCATTTAGTAGCTGCTGCTGCTGCTAAGTCACTTCAGTCGTGTCTGACTCTGTGTGACCCCATAGACGGCAGCCTACCAGGCTCCCCCATCCCTGGGATTCTCCAGGCAAGAACACTGGAGTGGGTTGCCATTTCCTTCTCCAATGAATGAAAGTTAAAAATGAAAGAGAAATTGCTCAGTCGTGTCCGACTCTTCAAGAGCCCATGGACTGCAGCCTACCAGGCTCCTCTGTCCATGGGATTCTCCAGGCAAGAGTACTGGAGTAGGGTGCCATTGCCTTCTCCGATTTAGTAGCTACCATGACGTTTTTCAACCAGTATGAAAAGGCAAAATGATAGGATACTGAAAGAGAAACTCCCCAGGTCAGTAGGTGCCCAATATGCTATTGGAGATCAGTGGAGAAATAACTCCAGAATGAAGGGATGGAGCCAAAGCAAAAAGAATACCCAGCTGTGGATGTGACTGGTGATAGAAGCAAGGTCTGATGCTGTAAAGAGCATTATTGCATAGGAACCTGGAATGTCAGGTCCATGAATCAAGGCAAATTGAAAGTGGTCAAACAAGAGATGGGAAGAGTGAATGTCGACATTCTAGGAATCAGCGAACTGAAATGGACTGGAATGGGTGAATTTAACTCAGATGACCATTATATCTACTGGAGATCAGCCCTGGGATTTCTTTGGAAGGAATGATGCTAAAGCTGAAACTCCAGTACTTTGGTCACCTCATGTGAAGAGTTGACTCATTGGAAAAGACTCTGATGCTGGGAGGGATTGGGGGCAAGAGGAGAAGGGGACGACAGAGGATGAGATGGCTGGATGGCATCACTGACTTGATGGACGTGAGTCTCAGTGAACTCTGGGAGTTGGTGATGGACAGGGAGGCCTGGCATGCTGCGATTCATGGGGTCGCAAAGAGTCGGACACGACTGAGCGACTGATCTGATCTGATCTGATGATGTTTTTCACAACCCAGATAATCATGATGGTGTAATCACTCACCTAGAGCCAGACATCCTGGAATGTGAAGTCAAGTGGGCCTTAGAAAGCATCACTACGAACAAAGCTGGTGGAGGTGATGAAATTGCAGTTGAGCTATTTCAAATCCTGAAAGATGATGCTGTGAAAGTGCTGCACTCAATATGCCAGCAAATTTGGAAAACTCAGCAGTGGCCGCAGGACTGGAAAAGGTCAGTTTTCATTCCAATCCCAAAGAAAGGCAATGCCAAGGAATGCTCAAACTACCACACAATTGCACTCATCTCACACACTAGTAAAGTAATGCTCAAAATTCTCCAAGCCAGGCTTCAGCAATACGTGAACCGTGAACTTCCAAATGTTCAAGCTGGTTTTAGAAAAGGAGGAACCAGAGATCAAATTGCCAACATCCACTGGATCATTGAAAAGGCAAGAGAGTTCCAGAAAAACATCTATTTCTGCTTTCTTGACTATGCCAAAGCCTTTGACTGTGTGGATCACAACAAACCGTGGAAAATTCTTTAAGAGATGGGAATACCAGACCACCTGACCTGCCTCTTGAGAAACCTATTTGCAAGCCAGGAAGCAACAGTTAGAACTGGACATGGAACAACAGACTGGTTCCAAATAGGAAAAGGAGTACGTCAAGGCTGTGTATTGTCATCCTGCTTATTTAACTTATATGCAGAGTACATCATGAGAAACGCTGGACTGGAAGAAGCACAAGCTGGAATCAAGATTGCCGGGAGAAATATCAATAACCTCAGATATGCAGATGACACCACCCTTATGGCAGAAAGTGAAGAGGAACTAAAAAGCTTCTTGATGAAAGTGAAAGAGGAGAGTGAAAAAGTTGGCTTAATGCTCAACATTCAGAAAACTAAGATCATGGCATCTGGTCCCATCACTTCATGGTAGATAGATGGGGAAACAGTGGAAACAGTGTCAGACTTTATTTTGGGGGGCTCCAAAATCATTGCAGATGGTGATTGCATCCATGAAATTAAAAGACGCTTACTCCTTGGAAGAAAAGTTATGACCAACCTAGACAGCATATTAAAAAGCAGAGACATTACTTTGCCAACAAAGGTCTGTCTAGTCAAGGCTATGGTTTTCCCAGTGGTCATGTATGGATGTGAGAGTTGGACTGTGAAGAAAGCTGAGCGCCAAAGAATTGATGTTTTTGAACCATGGTGTTGGAGAAGACTCTTGAGATTCCCTTGGACTGCAAGGAGATCCAACCAGTCCATCCTAAAGGAGATCAGTCCTGGGTGTTCATTGGAAGGACTGATGCTGAAGTGAAACTCCAATACTTTGGCCACCTTATGTGAAGAGTTGACTCACTGGAAAAGACCCTGATGCTGGGAGAGATTGGGGGCAGGAGGAGAGGGGGACGGTGGAGGATGTGATGGCTGGATGACATCACCGACTCAATGGACTTGAGTCTGGGTAAACTCCAGGAGTTGGTGATGGACAGGGAGGCCTGGCGTGCTGCGATTCATGGGGTCGCAAAGAGTCGGACACGACTGAGTGACTGAACTGAACTGAACTGATGACGTTTTTGAAAAGAAAATAATAGTACAAGCTTACATTTATTAGGTGTTTCTTAAGTGCCAGGAAGTGCTGTAAACACTTTATATATGTTTAGTCCTTACAACCATTCTATGAGATAAGAACCGATTTACCTCAATTCCATAGGAAAGGAAACTGGAGCCCAGAGAGGTTAATTGCCTAAGGTCACACAGCTGGTAAATGGTAGAACTTAGGCTTGGACTCTGGAGAAGGCAATGGCACCCCACTCCAGTACTCTTGCCTGGAAAATCCCATGGACAGAGGAGCCTGGTAAGCTACAGTCCATGGGGTTGCTAAGAGTCGGGCACGACTGAACGACTTCACTTTCACTTTTCACTTTCATGCATTGGAGAAGGAAATGGCAACCCACTCCAGTGTTCTTGCCTGGAGAATCCCAGGGGCGGGGAAGCCTGGTGGGCTGCCGTCTCTGGGGTCACACAGAGTTGGACATGACTGAAGCGACTTAGCAGCAGCAGCAGCAGCAGGCTTGGACTCAGACTGAATCTCCGGCCTTCATGCTTATCTACCACATTATACTGGATCATGTTACTACCCAGCCTCAAATACTTTCATGGCTTCTCTCTACACAGGGACTAAATACCCAACTCCATTCCAAGGTCCGCTGATCCTGTGCCATGCTTCCTGCTTACCCCTCCAAACTCATCTCAGGCTGCTTCCCTTTCCTTCACTTCCCTCCAGCAACCTGACTTGTTTTGTTGTTTTCCAGCTTCCTTGATCGTAAGCCCTTTCTTACCAACAGGCATTACACATCCTCTGCCTCAAACACTCTTCTCTCTGGCTCCTTCTCATTCTACAGACCTCACTTGAATGATCTGTCCTGAGAGAATTTCCCTCACCATGATATTTCTTAAACAGCTCCTTTCCTGGTATGTTCTATTGAAGCCCCATTCTTGTTTTCTTTTAGCCCTTAAAACAATTTGTAATTAATTATTTATTTGTAAATAAACAAGTTTTGTTTTATTTTGTTTTCTCTCTCTTCCCTACTAAAATTAAATGCTGTGAAGGCAGAGGCTGTGTCTGGTTGGTAAAAAATTGCTTTTTACCTCACTTTTGTGTACTCAGAGCTTACACAGTGCCTAGTTCATAGAAGGAACTCTAGAAAGATTTGTTGAATAGACATACCTTTTTCAACTTCATAGCTTCTCTTTACTTGTATTTTCTGCTTCCTCATCACTTTAGTTTGTCACAGCCAAGGCTCCATTTTCTCCTACACTTACCCTTAACCTCATGACCTCTCTCTTTAGTTATAATTTTTATTGCTGTTAATGGCCTCAATCACTTCATGTTTTCCAACTTGAATCCCTGAGAGAGAAATATTGATTTGTCCAACTCATTTTTTAGAAGCCAGGCAACATTTACAGGCTGTTGGTTGCTTGCCTTTGGGTCAGATTCCCGGTCCTGGTCCAAACAGCTGTGTTGGGCAGGGTGTGGGTGGTCTGCACTGTGCTGCTCCATTTCCTTTCTGGGACTCTTATCTTGAATCATAGCCCAGAAAATTGTCAGGCCAAAGTTTGACTGCCCAGTGAAGTGTTCTAAAGGAGTTTGATGATGATTCAGATTTCCCCTAAGGCAGTACTGTGGGTGAGCTCTATGGGCTCTGGGTTCCCAGGGCACTTACCAAGCAGTGCCTAAAGACTTATGGAGCACTTAGCATGTGCCAGGCACTCCGCTTTACATGTACTCTCTCGTTTCAACCTCACAACATTCAGGTGAGGTCAATAGTATTATAATCTCCCCTTTACAGGTGAGGAAACTGAGATTCAAAGAATTTAGTCCCTGGACCAAAGATCAAGATATAGTAAATGGCAATTCCCAGATTCTAATTTAGATTTGTCTGACTCCATAGCCCATCCTCCTTACACTACCCTAGACTATTTACCTTCTCCTTATCAACCGTGTCACCTTGGTCAGGTTACCTAATGTATGTGACCTTCTATTTCCTTATCAGCAAAATGAGGATATTAGTACTTAATTCATGGGATTATTATACATTTATAAGCAATAATAATCTATTCCAATAAACATAGCAGCCACATTAATATATCTCAGCTTAGTCTGAATCTAAATTTTCATATGTGAAAAGCAGAATTATCAACTTCAGTTGTCCATAAAGAACAGGATCTCCTGTGAGCCTTTATCCTGCTGGCAAGTATTCCTGGTCCAAATTATGAAGACATAGGGCTTTGAGAGAGAAAACAGTCACTCTCTAAGGAAATAGAGCAATTCATTGTACTTTGGAGATGACAAAGAACCTACACTCAACCTAGTCATAATGTAGCAGAGTGGAAATGAGTCAAGTGTTCAATATAGAGATTTGAATCTGTATCTGACAAGGATAAGACTTTCTCCAAGGCCAGAGCATTTTACATTTTGAGTTGGCAAAAAAGTTCACTTGTGTTTTTCTATAGCATCTTACAGAAAAACCCAAACTAACTTTTTGGCCAACCCAACATTATCTTATTTAATCCAACCACAACTTTAAGAGGTTTTCCAGTGGTTAAGTATCTGCCTTGCAATGCAGGGGACTTGGGTTCAATCCCTGGTCAGGGAATGTCCTATATTCTGCAGGACAATCAAGCCCACACACTACAACTAGAGAGTCCATGCACCCCAACTTAAGATTCTGCATAACACAACAAAGACTCAACATACTGCAACTAAGACCCAATGCAGCCAATAAAAAAAAAAAAACTAAATTATAAGATGAGACATCATGAAACTTCTAGAAAAAAACATAGGCAAAACATTCTCTGACATAAATAGTAGCAATATTTTTTATATCAGTCTCTCAAAAGCAATAGAAATGAAAGCAAAAATAAGCCAATGGGATCTAATCAAACTTATAAGCTTTTGCACGGCCAAGGAAACCATTTAAAAAAAGATAAACTACAGCACGGGAGAAAATATTTGCAAACAATGTGATTGACAAGGGCTTAATTTTCAAAATATGCAAACAGCTCATATAACTCAATAACAGAAAAACAACCCAATCAAAAAATGGGCAGAGGACTTAAATAGACATTTCTGCTAAGAAGACATGCTGTGCTATGCTTAGTTCCTCAGTTGTGTCCGACTCTGCGAATCCCATGGACTGTAGCATGCCAGGCTTCCCTGTCCATGGGGATTCTCTAGGCAAGAATAATGAAGTGGGTTACCATGCCCTTCTCCAGGGGACCTTCCCTATCCAGGGATCAAACCCAGGTCTCCTGTATTGCAGGCAGATTCTTTACCATCTGAGCCACAGAGAAGACCAAAGAGGACATACAGATGGCCAATAAGCACATGAAAAAATGCTCAACATCGTTAATTATTAGAGAAGTACAAATCAAAACCATTTCACATTGTTCAGAATGGCCATCATCAAAAAGTCTACAAATAGTAAATGCTAAAGAGGGTGTGGAGAAAAGGGAACCATCATACACTGTTGGTGGGAATATATATTGGTGAACTAACTATGGAGACAGTATGGAGCTTCCTTAAAAAATTAAAAATAGAGTTACCATGGGAGCCAGCAATCCCACTCCTGGGGAAAACTCTAATTAAAAAAGACACATGCACCCCAGTGTTCACAGAAGCACAACTTACAATATGGAAGCAACCTAAATGTCTATCAACAGATAACTAGGTAATGAAGATGTTATATAATACATATATATGTGTATATATAATACACGTATATAAATAATGAAATACTACTCAGCCATAAAAGAGAATGAACTAACGCCATTTGTAGCACCATGGATGTACTTAGGGATTACCATACTAAGTGAAGAAAGTCAGACAGAGAAAGACAAGTATCATATGATATCATCTATATGTGAAATTCAAAATATGATAAAAATGAACCTATTTACAAAACAGAAATGGACTAACAAACATAGATAAAAAACTTCTGGTTACCAAAGGGGATAGCAGGGGGAGCCATAAATTAGGAGTTTGGGATTAGCAGATACAAAATTCTATAATACAAAATAGATAAACAACAAAGTCCTACTTTATAGCACAGGGAACTATATTCAATACCTTATAATAAATTGTAATAAAATGAATATAAAAAAATTATATATGTATAATTGAATCACTTTGCTGTATACCAGAAACTAACACAACATTGTAAATTAACTATACTTCAAAAAGAAACAAAAACAGAAGTGGAAGTTAAAGATGAAAATGAATGAATAGCACATTGATGGTAGGAGTGACTGAATATGTAGCAATTACTTTACATGAAAACAAATTAATCTCACTAACTGGATTTTTAAAAATTATATCTAACAATAAATTGGTTATCAGAGACACACACACTTAAAACATAAAGAGATGGAAAGACTAAAAATAAAAAGATCAAAAAATATACACCGGGGAAATATGAACTGGGTTGTGGCTGTAGTATCTGTCAAAGAGGGATTTTAGTTTCAAAAGAGAACAAGTGATGAAGTTATTACATACTCATAGAAGAAACAGTAGGCAAAATGCAATAGGTAAAACACATAGATGCACCTAACTTTACAGTCTTAAAATATGCAAAACTGCAGGGAGGAATATTATAGATAAATGCATAATTGTAGCAGAAGGTTTTAAGATTCCCCTCAGAAATTGATATATCAAGGCTTAAAGTATAACTACCATATTTCATCAATTCTACATTTTATACAAGACTGGCTCGAAGATGATTAAAGACATAATAAATGTAAAAAGTAAAATTATAAAAGAAAAACATAGACGTCTGTTATAGTTTGTGACTGAGAAGAATGGAAAAGCAAAACCTAAAAAGTGCAAACTGTAAGATAATAATATTAATGAATAATAAAGATTTATATTCACTGAAAGACACTGTAGACAAAGTAACTAGATAAGAGAATGAGAAAAGATATTTGAAATTTTTAATATACAAAATTCCTGCAAATAAATAACAGGGCAGCAACCCCTAGAAAAAAAAAAAAGCAAAAAACAAGAACAGAGAGGAAACCCAAAAGTCAAAAGGCTTATAAAGAGATGCTCAAAAAATCAGTGAAATGTTAATTAAAACAGAAATGTACTGTACTTTTACATCTATTAAACTATAAAAAATTGATAATGCCCGCCAGTTGGGTTGTGGGGATGCTGAAACCCTTATCCATGGTGGTGGAAGTATGGACTAGTATAGCCGCTGTGGAAAGCAATCTGACACAAATTATGCAAATTAAGAACTCATATTCTATGAGCCTACAGTGGCACTCCTGGGATATATCTCAAAGAAGTTCTTATGCAGACACAGAAACATATTCATTGCCGTATTATTTATGATGGTGGTGACTTGATAACCTGGCTGTCTGTCACTGGGAGAGTAGACAGCTAAAATGTGATAAATGTTATATCATGAAATATTATGTAGTAATCATCAGAAATAAATTAGATATGCACACAACCACATGAATGCATTTTATCTTTACAGTGGTGCTAATGGTAAAAAACCCACCTTCCAATGCAGGAGACATATGAGACTTGGGTACAGACCCTGGGCTGGGAAGATCCCCTGGAGAAGGGAATGGCAACACATTACAGTATTCTTGCCTGGAAAATTCCACGAACAGAGGTGCCTGACAGGCTATAGTCCTGCATGTGGCCATGGGGTTGCAGAGTCAGATACAACTGAGTACACAGCACACATACCTGATATATATTATATATATTATATATATAATATATATATAATATATATATTATAATAGTTTCAGTTGTACAACACAGTGATTCAATATTATACTATATTTAAACTTATTTAAACTTATACTATATTTAAACTTATTACAAAATAAAGGCTACTTATCACCCCTTCTTATCCATTCAATTGTTGATGGACACTTAGATTATTTCCATGTCTTGGCTATTGTAAATAATCCTGCTGTGAACATTGGGGTGCATGTATCTTTTTGAGGTAGTTTTCATTTTCTTCACGTATATACTCAGGAATGGAATTGATGAACCATACAGAGCTCTCTTTTTAGTTTTTGAGAACCCTCCACACTGTTTTCCATAGTGGCTGCACCAATTTTATTCCCACAACATACTACAAAATACTAGAGTTCCCTTTTCTCCACATCCTCACCAACATTTATTATGTGTTCTTTTTGATGATAGTCATTCTGACCAGTGTGAGGTGATTATCACATTGTGGTTTTGATTTGCATTTTTCTTTTTTTTTTGGGGGGGGGGGGAGTTAAATAACTGAAATATTTATTTAGCACTGGAGAAGTAAATTCATAGTTGCCCGTGGGTGGCCATGTACAACAGAGGATAGCTGACAAAGTCTGCTTAATAAAATATACAACATATTTTTTCTTATGCAAAATCAGCAACAATCTGGGATAATTCAGATTTATTATGGGGTAACTGTCAAAAGTTTTTATCTGTGACAATAACGATGAAAATCAACCCAGAGTCCATTCAGCTTTATCTGGCAGATGGAAGGTACAATCCTAGGGCAACAGAATTTTCAAAAACAGTACAGCTGACAAAGTGTAAAAAGGTTCTAATTACTTAGTGACAACATGAAGTGTTCCATGGAGAACTGTGTCTCCTAAATCTCACATTCTTAATACCTATCACCTTTACCTTTCTAGGTGTCTTTCAGTCTAACACATATCTACCTGCTGATCCTTCAGATACAAAGTGTCTTTACATCCCAAATGTTATCAGTGCTTCCCCGCCACACCCTCCCCCCTGCATTTTTCTAATAATTAGCGATGTTGAACATCTTTTCATGTGTCTGCTGGACATCTAAATCTCTCTGGGAAAATGTCTTTCTTCCCATTTTTTTTCCTTCCCATTTCTTAATCAAGTTGTTTATCTTTTGATATTGAGTTATATAAGAAGTTTATACATTTTGGACATTAATCCCTTATCAGTTATATCATTTGCAAATATTTTCTCCCATTCAATAGGCTGTCTTCCGTTTTGTCATTAGTTTCCTTTGCTATGCAAAAGCTTTTAAGTTTATTTGTTTATTTTTCACTTTGTTTCTTTTGCCTTAGGAGATAGAGCCAAAAAATATTGCTGTGCATGGAACTCTACTCAATGTTATGTGCCAGCCTAGATGGGAGGGGGATGTGGGGGAGAATGGATACCTGTATATGAATGGCTGAGTCCCTTTGTTGTCCACCTTAAACTATCACAACATTGTTAATTGGCTATACTACAATAAAAATTAAAAGTTAAAAAAAAAAGAATAGGCTTCTTGTCTTGTTCCTGATCTTAAGAGGAAATGCTTTCAGTTTTTTACCCTTAAGATGGTATTATCTGTGGGTTTATCATATATGGCCTATATTATGTTGATATATGTTCCCTCAGAGCCACTTGATGAAGATGAAAAGAAGAGTGAAAAAACTGTTTTAAAACTCAACATTCAAAAAACTAAGAGCATGGCATCTGGTCTTATCACTTAATGGCAAATAGAAGGGGAAAAGTGGAAGCAGTGACAGATTTTATTTTCTTGGTCTCCAAAATCACTGCTGGTCGTAACTACAGCCATGAAATTAAAAGATGCTTTCTCCTAGGAAGGAAAGCTATCACCAACCTAGACAGCATATTAAAAAGCGAAAGCATCACTATGCCAATAAAGGTCCATATAGTCAAAGCTATGGTTTTTCCAAATTAGAGATACCAAGGGAACATTTCATGCAAAGATGGGCACAATAAATGAAGAAATGGTATGGACCTAACAGAAGCAGAAGATATTAAGAGGTACCAAGAATACACAGCAGGACTATACAAAAAAGATCTTCATGACCCAGATAAACACAATGGTATGATCACTCACGTAGAGCCAGACATCCTGGAATGCGAAGTCAAGTGGGCCTTAGGAAGCATCACTATGAACAAAGCTGGTGGAGGTGATGGAATTCCAGTTGAGCTATTTCAAATCCTGAAAGATGATGCTGTGAAAGTGCTGCACTCACTATGCCATCAAATTTGGAAAACTCAGCAGTGGCCACAGGACTGGAAAAGGTCAGTTTTCATTCCAATCCCAAAAAAAAGGCAAGGACAAAGAATGTTCAAACTACCACACATTTGCACTCATCTCACATGCTAGCAAAGTAATGCTCAAAATTCTCCAAGCCAGGCTTCAACAGTACATGAATGGTAAACTTCCTGATGTTCAAGCTGGTTTTAGAAAAGGCAGAGGAACCAGAGATCAAATTGCCAACATCTGTTGGATCATGGAAAAAGCGAGAGTTCCAGAAAAATATCTACTTCAGCTTTATTGACTACACCAAAGCCTTTGACTGTGTGGATCACAACAAACTGTGGAAAATTCTTAAAGAGATGGGCATACCAGACCACCTGACCTGCCTCCTGAGAAATCTGTATGCAGGTCAAGAAGCAACATTTAGAACTGGACATGGAACAACAGACTCGTTCCAAATCGGGAAAGGAGTACATCAAGGCTGCATATTGTCACCCTGCTTATTTAACTTATATGCAGAGTACATCATGCGAAATGCTGGGCTGGATGAAGCACAAGCTGGAATCAAGATTGCCAGGAGAAATATCAATAACCTACATAATCTATATGTAGATGACACCACCCTTATGGCAGAAAGTGAAGAAGAACTAAAGAGGCTCTTGATGAAGGTGAAAGAGGAGAGTGAAAAAGTTGGCTTAAAACTCAACATTCAGAAAACTAAGATCATGGCATCTGGTCCCATCACTTCATGGGAAATAGATGGGAAAACAGTGGAAACAGCAACAGACTTTATTATTTTCTGGCTCCAAAATCACTGTAGATAGTCACTGCAGCCATGAAGTAAAAAGACACTTGCTCCTTGGAAGAAAAGCTATGACCAATCTAGACTCCTATTAAAAAGCAGAGACATTACTTTGCCAACAGAGGTCTGTCTAGTCAAAGCTTTTTTTTGTTTTTTCCAGCAGTCATGTATGGATGTGAGAGTTGAACTATAAAGAAAACTGAGCGCCAAAGAATTGATGCTTCTGAACTGTGGTGTTGGAGAAGGCTCTTGAGAGTCCCTTGGACTGCAAGGAGATCCAACCAGTCCATTCTAAAGAAATCAGTCCTGGGTGTTCATTGGAAGGACTGATGCTGAAGGTGAAGCTCCAATACTTTGGCCACCTGATGTGAAGAACTGACTCCTTGGAAAAGACCCTGATGCTGGGAAAGATTGAAGGCAGGAGGAGAAGGGGATGACAGAGGATGAGATGGTTGGATGGCATCACGGACTGGATGGACATGAGTTTGAGTAAGCTCCAGGAGTTGGTGATGGACAGGGAAGCCTGGTGTGCTGCAGTCTATGGGGTTGCAAAGAGTTGGACATGAGTGAATGACTGAACTGAACTGACTGATGGTTTTTCCAGTAGTCACGTATGGATGTGAGAGTTGGGCCATAAAGAAGGCCAAGTGTCGACAAATTGATGCTTTCAAGTTGTGTTGCTGGAGAAGACTCTTGAGAATCCCTTGGACAGCAAGGAGATCAAACCAGTCAATCCTAAAGGAAATCAACACTGAATATTCACTGGAAGCTGAAGCTCCAATCCTTTGGCCACCTGATGCAAAGAGCCAACTCATTGGAAAAGACCCTGAGGCTGGGAAAGATTGAAGGCAGGACAGGAAGCGGGCAGCAGAAGATGAGATGGTTAGATAGCATCACTGACTGAATGGACATGAGTTTGAGCAAACTCCAGGAGACACTGAAGGACACGGAAGCCGGGAGTGCTGCAGTCCAAGGGGTTGCAAACACTCAGACATGACTTAGCAACTGAACAACAAAAACAAATACCAATTTGATGGTAGTTTTTTATCATGAATAGATGTTGAATTCTGTCAAATGTTTTTTCTGTGTTTATTGAGATGATCATATGATTTTTATCTCTCCTTTTGTTAATGAAGTATATCACATTGATTGACATTGAACTATCTTTGCATCCTGGGAATAATCCCACTTGATCACAGTGTATGGTCCTTTTATATATCATTGGATCTGGTTCTCTAATATTTTGTCAAGAATCTTTGCATCCATATTCATCAGAGATGTTGGCTTGTAACTTTCTCTTTCTGTAGTGTCTGTGTCTGGTTTAGGTATCAGGGTAATTGTGGCCTTTTAGAATAAATTTGGGAGTGTTCCAACCCCTTAAGTTTTTTGGAATAGTTTGAGAAGGATAGGTATTAACTCTTCCTTATATGTTTAGTAGAACTCCATATAAAGTTGTCTGGTCCAGGACTTCTTTTTGTCTTCTGGCTGCCCTAGGTCTTCATTTCAGTGCATGGACTTTCTCTAGTTGCACAGCATGGGCTCTAGTGTAAGAGGCTCGGTATTGTGACTTCAGACTTAGTTGCTCCACAGCACGTGAGATCCTAGTTCCCTGAGCAGAGATTGAACCCCTGTTCCCTGCATTGAAACATGGATTCTTAACCACCAGACTACCGTGGAAGTCCTCCAGCCCTGGACTTTTTTTTTGCTGGAAGGTTGTTTTTCTTTTTTTTTTTTTAATTACAAATTCAATTTCACTGTTAATGATTGGTCTTTTCAAACTCTCTATTTCTAACATTAATGCATTTTATTTATTAGACTGGCAACCCTAAAGCATAGATTCCGTACACCAGCCCCGCAGCCCCGAGACAGTATTCAGACTCAGCACCTGAAGCCTTGCTCTTTTTCATCATGAGAAGACTCTTATGATACAGAAACAGGTGTAAAGATGAAAAGTGCCAGGATATGCTACCCCAAAATATGCCACTTTGGCATAAGGGTTATTTTGAGCTAAAGGGACTTGAAAAACAGAAGATACAAAAGGGACACTTTGATCTCCCCTTTCCTCCTGAACACATGAGATAAAACTCCCACATAGGAGCTGCCCTTCACATACCAGGAGAAAAGAAACAGTCTTATCAAACTGAGACCAAGAGAATTCTACCCAAACTGACATTGTTAAAATAATTCTTATCTTCCTTCAGCCTCCCTGTACATTTTAGTTACTTCTCCACAATTGACTCTCTTTGTTTAACCTGTATTAAAGCATTTAGGTTTTGCCACTTCTTTGGGTCTTCATTTCCTTATGAGGGCTCCCTTGTCACATAAAACTTAAATTGAATAAATTTGTATGTTTTTCTCTTGTTCATCTGTCCTTTTATCTTTACCTTGCCCCACCCCACCATCCCCACTCCATGCCTGCAATATCACATGTAATTTCAGTCCATGAAATAGAAGACTCACTTTAGTACAAACTCTATTTCCAAAAAGCTTCTGATATCCTTTGGGGCCACATGTATTTAAACAATTCATACTTATTTGGATTTTAGAAAGATAGCTCTAAATTGATGCTTTTGAACTGTGGTGTTGGAGAAGACTCTTGAGAGCTCCCTTGGACTGCAAGGAGATCAAACCAATCAATCCTAAAGGAAATCAGTCCTGAATATTCACTGGAAGGACTGATACTGAAGCTGAAGCTCCAATACTTTGGCCACCTCGTGCAAAGAACTGACTCATTAGAAAAGACCTGGATGCTGGGCAAGATTGAAGGCAGGAGGAGAAGGGGATGACAGAAGTTGAGATGGTTAGATAGCATCACCAACTCGATGGACAGGAGTTTGAGAAAGCTCTAGGAGTTGGTGATGGACATGGACGGGGAAGCCTGGCATGCTGCAGTCCTGGGGTCAAAAAGAGTTGGACACGACTGAGTGGCTGAACTGAACTGAAGATAGCTCAGCACTTTTCTTTATATACTACAAATAACCCAGCAGGATCTAGAGTATGATCCCATAAGCAATATAGCAGAGGAGTAAGATGTGGAGATCATCTTCCTCCCCACAAATACATTTGCATGTGGAACAACTCCTACTGAAGACCTCAGACTTCATCTGTCTTACATTACATTCTCAGGCTCAGCTGAAGACCCTGAGAGGGAAGAGGTAAAGTTTTGCCTCCCCTGCAAAGACACGTTTCCCAAACCAGAATATTCCAAAGATTCTAAGGCCCAGAAGCTACAGCAGACTCCAACCTACAGGAAAGAAGGAAGAAGTTGTTGCTGCTCCTCTGCGACTTCACCACCCCATTCCTATCATCCAGGTGCCGTGCTTTTTGACACTGAAATTTGATTCATGCGTATCTTTCTCTGGGCTTCCTTGGTGGCTCAGATGGTAAAGAATTTGCCTGCAGTGCAGACAAACCAGGTTCAATCCTTGGGTCAGGAAGATCTAGAGAAGGGAAAGGCTACCCACTCTAGTATTCTTGCCTGGGAAATCCCATGGACAGAGGAGCCTGGCGGGCTATAGTCCATGGGGTTGCAAAGAATTGTACATGACTGAGTGACTAATATTACTGTGTTCCAGACCCAAATGGGTAGCCCTGTGCTATCATATGATAATTGTGTCTGGGCTTGATGCTCCAGCTAGACTAGGATTGGTCATCAGTGTAGTCCTAGTTAAATGAAGGAAGGAGTCAGCATTAATTCTCACAGCTGAGTATGCAAATGTGAAAAATGAGGCCCAGAAAAGTTAGATTACTTGTCCAAGTTACAACAGTTGGTAAGTAAGTAGGGCCAGGAATCAACGATGGTGACCTTGAGTACCTGGCAACCACATTAGTTAGCTTCTTAATATGAAGAGGTTGTCACATGTCACTCAACTGCTTGTTGGTATATTTTTTGAGAAAATTTTTAAAAGAGGAAAATTACCTTAGGATTATTTTCATTAAAAGGGTATTTTTTTCCAATGTGGGCCTTGTCTACTATCTGTATTCAATAGTAATACTCACTCATTCAACAGTCTAATGCAATGGAAGGATAATCTTTGGAACCAGACAAACTTGAATTCAGATACTCGCCCCGTCCCTCACAGGCTGACCTGAGCAAGTGACTTCCCTGCTCTTAGCACTTCCTGTATCTGTAAAAAGGAGATAATAATGGTATCCTCTACAATGGCTTCTCTGAGGGTTAAATGAGCACATTGCAGGAGCTGCTCAAATTGATAGGAAAGTGCTTTGTGATCTGTAAAGAGCTATGTGAATGCGTATAATGATGCTGTGTGCCAGTGGTATAGAAAAGGTAAACATAAAACCAGCAAACCTGCAAACAAGTAGTAATTAATTAAAAAATTAGGGCCCCAAACAGCAGAGAAGCAAAAGGAGTTTCACAAAATATTACTGTTTAAGAGGAAGTCCGATTTTGCTTTTAAGTGCTTGATACACCTGCAAGAAGAACACATCAAATAGCATTGCCCACAAATACAACTATCAGAACTGCTCAGTAAATACCAAATAATATAGACATTAAAATAAAATAAAATCATTGGATATACTGGAATAAATTGAGAGTGAGGCTTGAGTTTATATAGAAGGTCTTTTACTGTCAATTAATTTTATAAATACCATGAAAATGATAGTAGTAATAGCTACTACTGGTTGACTGAATATTTATATCAGGCACTTTATGCTGCTGCTTCTGCTGCTAAGTCACTTCAGTCGTGTCTGACTCTGTGCGACCCCATAGACGGCAGCCCACTAGGCTCCCCCGTCCCTGGGATTCTCCAGGCAAGAACACTGGAGTGGGTTGCCATTTCCTTCTCCAATGCATGAAAGTGAAAAGTGTAAGTGAAGTCACTCAATCGTATCTGACCCTCAGCGACCCCATGGCCTGCAGCCTTCCAGGCTCCTCCGTCCATGGGATTTTCCAGGCAAGAGTACTGGAGTGGGGAGGCACTTTATAGACATCACTAATTTAATCCTTAAAACAACCTCATGAAACAGGAATTATCACTCCCTTTCCATTGACAAGAAAATAGAAGCCCCCAAAGGTGGTGGGACATTCCCAAAGACATATAGAGCAAAGACGATGGGATAGAAATACAAATTCAATGTCATTCAAAAAGAGCAAGTAATTTTGCTTCCTAGATTTTACCAAAACTCCTGAACATTCTTCCTTCTAAGCAGTATCATTTGCCTCTGAGTGGGGACCACCTTTTACCCAGTTATAGTTCATCCTTCTGGTCAACACGGACTTCTACATTTTCACCCAGAAATGCTCTTTCATCATCATCTTCCTTCAGCTGCCTGTCATTTCCTGGTTCCTCAGCAGAATCTTCTTCACTTCCCTCTTCTTCAGTTCCCCAAATGTCATATTCCCTTTCCTCTTTCTTCTTGGCCTCTTCTTCCCATTTTCTTTTTTCCATTTCTTCATACAGTTCTCTCCATTGCTTCTCTACATCTTGTTTAGAGTATGGAATTTCAAAATAGTAATTTACAGATGCTATAAACAAAGTTAAGTCACTTTGGAAACATCTGGCATCTCCCCACACACTTAAAGATTTGTGGTGTGGTGTGGTGTTTATTTACATACAAATTTTTAGTATGTGTGGAGTGGAAAGAAGTATGTGTGGAGTGGAAAGAAGTATGTGTGTGTGTATAATTTGTTCGTAAATAAAATTGGTTCAGATTCAACAAACATTTACTGAATGCCTACAGCACTGCCAAGCATGGTGTGAGACAATATACACATGCTTTCTATTCCTTACAACAATGTACAAGGTCCCATTTTCTAGGACTATGAGGTTCAGATTGATTAAATGACTTGCCCAAGCTATACAGTTAGTGAGTTGTAGAACTAGAATTAGAAATCAGGTTTTCTGGTTCTGAGTTTGACCCTCTTTCTGCTATATCACTGTAAAACAGTTTTTATGAAGCTCTTTGAATTTGCTTTTGAACTGTAGCAAGTACAAACTTGCAGTCAGAAGTAGAATGTCTGTGATCTCTAATGGGTCATCCAGGTTCTAGAACTTGATCCTTAGAACCATTATAAATTTTACTGCTCGAGGGCCCTTAAAGAAAGGACAGAGTTGGAACTCCTCTAGGTCTTTAATCCTCAACACAGAGAATCTGGGCCAAATAGTCTTTTAGCCAGTCCTGGGAGACAAAGCTAGATTGAGAAACGGCATGCCCTATAGGCTGGGGCCCTTGACGATCCTACTGGGAGGAAATGCTTGACATCTTGTTGTGTTTGCCTCATTATTGTGTTGCGGGGGCATACTCTCTCTTTCAGTCAAGCCTTCTTTTTCTTGTGCCTGGAAAGCACTGGCCACAGTTAACGTCTCTATTTCTTTACTTCCCTCTTACTGCTCTATTCACTGATCTGTTTCTACCCTCCATTCTTTACCAAAGCAGATCTTGCCAAAGGTAACCAAACTCTACCAACTCCTTAAGCCCGCCTGGACCTATAACAAGCCATTGAACCATTTCCTTTTCATTGGACCTCATCCAACTCGTACCTTCACTATCCTCCTTTCTGTATTTTTATGTGATTACTCTCTTGCAAACATCCTCAACTTCCTTGCCCTTCCCTCCCTTAGTTGGAAAGTGAAAGTGAAGTCGCTCAGTCGTGTCCGACTCTTTGCGACCCCATGGACTGTAGCCTACCAGGCTTCTCTGTCCATGGGATTCTCCAGGCAAGAATACTGGAGTGGGTTACCATTTCCTTCTCCAGGGGATCTTCCCGACCCAGGGATCGAACCCAGGTCTCCTGCATTGGAGGCAGACGCTTTAACCTCTGAGCCACAGGTCCTCAAATCTGATTAATTCCAGTTTGCCATGCCTCCACCTAAGCAGAGAGAATGACTAGAGAAAATAATGAAAACAAACTGATTCTCCTCATTTTAAATTCATTAAAACTGAACTCAAGTGAGACCTTAGTGCTAACTGGTGAGCCTACCATAGTTCTGTGTTTGATTCATTCTCCTTTTCCCCTGGAGCCATGTCGGGCTAGCAAGGTTTTCTCGGGGCTGCGCTGCATTTGGCTATAATTCCTACCCAACCCTCCTTTCCCTTTCCCCTTTCAGAAGTGCCTATTCCTACACCCTCTAAATTCATGTTACTAAATTCAGTGGTCCATTCTAAGTCCTCATCTTCATCTTCCCCAGGCATTACCTGCAATAAGTCACCTACATTTCTAACACCATCTTGGTGTCTGTCTGCTTCCCAGAGAATCCAACTACATGGACTGTCACCACCATGTCTACCCACCTGCCTGTATTTTTAACACGGTCATTCCTTTTTTCCTGTCATTATGGATGAAATAGCTGTACTCCTATGGGAAGCCAGTGCACCTTGAGCACTAGATCTCATCCACTCTCATAGTCTCAAGTATAGTGCTCTAGCAATTCTCCTCTTTTTCTCCAATATTGTTTTTCTCTTTATTGCATCATTCCCATTAACACAAAAGCAGGCAGATTGGTCAAAAAATCTTGACCAACATTTCCTTTTACCTGCCACCCTGTTCTCTCTACCCTTTTTTTTTTTTTTTTTTAACCACAAAACTCCTCAAAACACTAGTTTATACTTATGTCTCTGGTTCTTCTTTCATTCTTTTTCAAACCCATTTTTTTCCCTGTACCACTTCACTGAAACTGCTCTTGTCAGAGTCACTAATGAACTCCATGTTATTAAATTCAGTGGTCCATTCTAAGTCCTCATCTTCATTGACCATCCAATACAATTGATCCCTCCTTTTCCCCTTAAAATGCTTTCTTCACTTGGTCTACAGAATAGTCTTCTGGTTCTCTTCCTACCTCATTGGCTACTTTTTCTGTCTTCTTAGCTGGTTCCACTTTCTCTTCCTGATCTCTAAATACTGGGGTGCTCCAAAACTCATCGGGATTCCCAGATGGCTCAGGTGGTAAAGAGTCTGCCTGCAATATGGGAGACCCGGGTTTGATCCCCGGGTAGGGAAGATCCTCTGGAGAAGGAAATGGCAACCCACTCCAGTATTCTTGCCTGGAAAATTCCATGGATTTAGAAGCCTGGCGGGCTACAGTCCATGGGGTCGCAGAGTTAGACAAGACTGGGTGACTTCACTTTCTTTCCAAAGCTCATCCTTGAATCTTCCTTCTATACATACCCTCTCCATAGGGGATTTCATCCAGAGTCATGGGTCTTCAAGTATTACCTGTAGGATGATGACTCCCAAATATACTATTATATCTCTTATTCAGGTTGTATCCAGTTGCCTCATTAACATTTAGATTTCTAATCATCATATCTGACTTAACATTTAATAATATGTTATTTGTTTCTGTCCCCACTCCTACACCAAATATGCTCCTTCCTGTTCTTCCCTATCTCAATAACTCCACCCTTCTAATCACTGGAGTCAAAAACTTTGGAGCCATCCCTCTTTACTCCCGCTCATATTTTGTATCTAATCCATCATTCCTGTGAATTTTGCCTTCAAAATGAATCTAGAATCTGAACATTTCTCTGCCTTCGCCACCACCACTCACTTCTGCCTTTATTCTTAGAGTCTTTTGCAACACAGCAGCCAGAGTAACATATTCATCTATGAGCCAGTTCATATTACTCCTTTGCTAAAAATGGCTCCCCATTTTATTCAGAGAAGTGGCGGCAACTACTCTCTTGCACTCAGCTCTAGTTACATTGTCCTTCTTACTCTTTCTTGGACAAGCAAGTTATGCTTCTATTTCAGGGATTTTGCATTTGCTGTTCTCTCTACCAGAAGGCTTTTCTTCCCAAATATCTGTGTGGTTTGCTCCTTATTCCTCCAAGTTACTTAAATGTTGCTTACTCAACAAAGCCTCTCCTGACCGAAGAGCAAAATCCCCATGATGACAGGCCTCTCTCTTGCTTTCTTGTCCTCTGTAGTTTATCTCACCATCTCATCATATATATTTACTTCTTTGTATGTTTCTTATTGGTCTCCCTTGAATGTAAGCCCCATGAGGGTGGAAACTTTTCTGTTTTATTTCACTGGCATATCCCCAACAAATACAATAGTACTTTGAACAGGTACTCAAAATATTTGCCAAGTGAATATACAGGTTAATAATAATAAGTACCATTTATTGAGCAATTACTATATGCCTGTCATCATGGGGATTTTGCTCTTTGGTCAAGAGAGGCTTTGTTGAGTAAGCAACATTTAGAGGCTTCCCTGGTGGCTCAGATGGTAAAGTGTCTGCCTGCAATGCGGGAGACCTGGGTTTGATCCCTGGGTCAGGAAGATCCCCTGGAGAAGGAAATGGCAACCCATTCCAGTACTCTTGCCTGAAAAATTCCACAGACAGAGGAGCCTTGTAGGCTACAGTCCATGGGGTCGGAAAGGGTCAGACACAACTGAGCAATTTCACTTTACTATATGCCAGGGACTTATAAGATAATTGCTGTCGTATTCACAATTCATAGATGAGGAGACTGAAGAGGTTAAATAACTTGCCTAAGACCCTACAGCTAACAAGTAATAGAGCCTGGATTTGAACCTAAGCAATCTAGCACTAAAACTCATGTTCTTAACCAATATGTAATATTACTTCAATAAAACAATGTTAGATGATAACCTCAAAATTAAAAAAAAAAACAGACTAAAAAGCGTTAAAATGTCTAACTTTTATTTTTTCTATGGTGACTCTATCACTGCCTCTTTGAAAAGTTTAATTACTAAAGTTCTCTCAAAAATCTCTCTTTGATGCCTGTGCTTTGCTACTGCTCTAAGTATGGGCCTAGTCTCCTTTAGGGCAATCAGGCATTGGTCACAAACCTGCTTCAGTGGCCCTTCCTGCAGAACCAGGAGGTCTGGATGAAGGGCGGCTCCGTTAAGAAGCCATTGTCCCAAGTATCACTCCACCCATAAAATAGTTCTAGGAGACCAGGGAAGCTGGTAGACAGCACAAACCTTGCTTCCTTCTCCAAATCGTCCATCAGAAATGGCTTCGGTGGCTCCCTTCAAGGTCACTATACTGTGAGCAGGGAATGTGACACAGAAGGTGTGTGCATTCTGACTCAACAAGTTAAAGGTTGTGTGTGACCTTGCACAGTTTATATATACTCTCTGAATCTCAATTCCTACATTTGAAAAGTGGGAATAAAAATACCTGCCTTGTGACACATACACTATTGATACTAGGTATGAAACACACAACTAATAAGAATACACGGCAGTAGTATAGAAAACTCTAATGAACTGTGGTGACCTAAATCAGAAGGAAATCTGAAAAGAGGGATATATGTATATGTATCAGTTTGGTTCAGTTGCTCAGTCCTGTCCGACTCTTTGCGACCCTATGGACTATGCGTAGTTGATTAATTCTGCTGTACGGTAGAAACTAACACAACATTATAAAGCAATGCTACTCCCATAAAAATTAAAAACAAACGAACAAACTCTAATGTCTTGCTGGGTTGTTTTAAGGGCTAAGTGGGGAGACTTTTGGAAATGTTCATAGAGTTAGGTACAAGGTTTTAGGTGTCCAGTGAATACAAATTCTTTACCCTGACTTTCAGGGCCATGTAACCAGCAAATGAGACAATGACTACGAGACTGATTTTTTAAATGCAGAGAACAGTGCACAGCTGAGGAGTCAGACATCTGGAAATCCATATGAGTGAATATCTTACTTTTCTTGTTCCCCAGGTCATATTTCCAACCTCCTCTGCAAACTCTTCATCATTTGTAGGAAGGAAATTGTCAAAGATGCTGCCTGATTTCACCTGATGAAATGGAAATGATAGGATTATTAGAACTAAGTCGACCAGCTTAAAAAATATCAATGGGAAGCTTTGCAAAATGCATATTCCCAGGCCAGGAGCCCAGAGATTTTAATCAATAACTGAGGTGGAGTGAGGGAATACAACAGTGATTAAGAATAGAAAAGCTCCAGAATGCTGTACCACCTTAGCTGATCTGCTCTAGAAATAAGTTACGTTACTGTTTCCCAAGATGCTATGTCCCCCAAGCCTCTGACAACTCTTTCAGAGGGTTGTGAAGAAATCTCCGTCACTCTGTCAGGCTCCAAATTGCTGCCCAGTGGCTCTCGCCCCAGTTCAGATTGACAGCATCTACCTCTGCTATCACTTATACATGCCTTTTTAAGGTTCTCTCCTCAATATAGTCAGAAAAACTAAAAGAATACAAGGAAAAGAAAAGGTTTGACAAGAAGTGTGAGCACAGTTCTCTACCATATTTCTCTATTTTCTTAAAATAATATACTTAATATTTACAATTACAGAAAAAGATGAATTAGTCAATGGTGTATAATAATTTCAGTGTTCATTGGACTTCCCTGGTGGTCCAGTGGTTAAGAACCCAAAATTCCATTGCAGGAGGCACTGGTTTGATCCCTAGTCAGGGAACTAAGATCCCACATGTCATAAGGAGTAGCTGAAAAAAGTACTTTCAGCATTTATCAATGATAAAGAAATAGAATAGAAAGAGCAGAGGTCATGGAGTCAGACCAGCTCAACCACATACTATCTGTGTGACTTTGGGGATGTTACTCAACTCCTCTGAGCCTATTCCCTCATAGTTCAGTTCAGCTGTTTAGTCGTGTCCAACTCTTTGCAACCCCATGGACCACAGCATGCCAGGCTGTAGTCCCTGTCCATCACCGACTCCTGGAACTTACTCAAACTCATGTCCATCGAGTCAGTGATGCCATCCAACCATCTCATCCTCTGTCATCCCCTTCTCCTCCTGCCTTCAATCTTGCCCAGCATCAGGGTCTTTTCCAAGAAGTCAGTTCTTCACATCAGGTGGCCAAAGTATTGGAGCTTCAGCTTCAGCATCAGTCCTTCCAATGAGTATTCAGGACTGATTTCCTTTAGAATGGACTGGTTGGATCTCCTTGCAGTCCAAGGGACTCTCAAGAGTCTTCTCCAACACCACACTTCAAAAGCATCAATTCTTTGGTGCTCAACTTTCTTTATGGTCCAACTCTCATAATTGTATATGACTACTGGAAAAACCATAGCTTTGACTAGACAGACCTTTGTCAACAAAGTATGTCTCTGCTTTTTAATATGCTGTCTAGCTTTGTCATAGCTTTTCTTCCAAGGAGTAAGCGTCTTTTAATTTCATGGCTGCAGTCACCATCTGCAGTGATTTTAGAGCCCAAGAAAATAAAGTCTGTCACTGTTTCCATTGTTTCCCCATCTATTTATTCCCTCACAAGTGAAGTATTAAAAATAACTCCCTTGCAGTGTTGTCATGAGCATTAGAAATAATACAGTGTTTATAACAGTCATAAAACACAGTGTTTATAATAGTCATTTGATAAATTGTAAGTTATTATCATAATTTTTCAGTATCTGTATATGTTTCAAAAGAAACACAGGGGGGTCATTCTGGATTTTTAAACTTCAGCACTATGTTAAATAAATCAGCAAATTAATTGTGTGAGAGCAGTTGTGTGACCAGGAGAAAGTTTGCAGCATGTGTTATCCCCATAGCCTCCCTCTGAAGGTTTGAAAAAGTTTTGTTTTGCTTTTTTAAATAAGAAAGAAGTTTATTTGGCTTACATCATCTCACCAAACCTGCCTTCAGCAGAAAAATAAATGACAAAATAGCCACTTTGGATCAGATCAGATCAGATTTGGATAGAGATTGTTAATTTCCTCTGAGCAATTTGAAAAATCTGTTTTAATAATTTTTTATGAAACTTTACGATTTTTTTCTTTGGGATTGTTTTTTTCTTTTTTGAGTTGGATGTTTTGTTTTTCTTTTTTGAGTTGTTAGAGTTGTTTGAGTTGGTTAGAGAACTGCTCATTTTTTGGCTCTTCCATTTTTCCTACTCCACAAGAAATGTTTCCAATCTCCCCTGTTCTCTTTGGTGCTCCTTTTCCTCCAGCCCCCTTACACTAAACTCTGCCTCCAGCTGAGAATCAGGACATGACGGCCAGTCCTGCTGGATAAACCTCACTACTGGAGGGACCTCAGTCTACTCTATCCTCTCTGTGTCTCCATGTTTTTATCTGGACAATGAAAGAAAATATAACTTCCATGTTTCCTTCACACACTTCTCAGGAGAGAACTTGTTTGAAAGACTTTCGTGAGACTATAAAGCCTAAAAAATTAATTCACTGAAAGTTACCTAGTTTCCTTGATGTCCCACTTGAATCATAAAATGGAAAAAGTATAGATTTAGCCACTTACTAGCTATGAGATCTTGACAAGTCATATCACCTCTCTAAGGCCTCCACTTCTTGGTCAATAAAATGAAGATGATAAACCCTACCTTCAAGCCCTATAGGGCTGTGACACAGACCATATGACCTAAGGAATGTCAACGTGCTCTGCATTATGACTGCTAGGCTGTACTCCTTCAAAGATCATAAGGAGTCCCAAAACTAAGAGAAAGTGTTTTCTTTGTTCACTACCATCTCCTCGAGCCTCTGTCCCAGTGAAAGACGGCAGTATCTTCCGCCTAAGGGGAAAGAAAAGGAATTTTGTATGGAAGAGAGCAGGCTGGATCGGGAACTAAGCAGAAAGGTTAAGAAACTTACTAGGCTAGGACCTGATGCAGAGGGTGATGGGTTCACAGAGCATTTGGAAACCCAGGCTGGAGTAGAGCCAGTGAGCGAATCCCGCCCATTTCCACGCTGAGAGTCACTAGGCTTTCCAGTGAGATGCAGGGACCCTGTGGTGAGCTGGATGTGCTGGGTTGGCTAAGTGAGTAGGGTGGAGTAGGACTTGGGAGTGCCAGACCCAACTAGAAGTTAACAGGATGCCTGCAAGGGTGATGTCAGCATTGTGCAGAACTGTGTTACAAGAGGAAAAATAGATAAAGAGATCTTGCTGGAGTTTCAGAAATGTTGTCTCTCAAGATTCATCCCAGACCTGCTGGATCAGAATCTGCACTTTATTAAGATCTGAATGATTCATATGCATATGACAGTTTGAGAAACACTCCTTCAGCACGGTTTAAATTCTCAAATAGGAAGTTTTGCCTATTGGGGGAGGAAGATAGAACTCAGAGCAATTACTGCCAAATAATTTTAAAATTTTGTAGATGAACAAAGATACTGTTTAGTGTGTGCCTTAATGTTTTCTATGGGAAAAAAACCCAACACATTTTAAGGAAACAATCAGATTAGGCATGTTAACATGACCACATATTTTTACAAGATGTAGAAAGTTCCTATTATTAAAAGGGACAACTGAAAAAAAAGAGGTAATGGGAACTTGTAGAGAGTGTATCCATATTCTTCAGATAAGAAAGCAAACAAAGAAGAACATATGTCCCTCTGCTCTTTCTTCTTTCCGTCTCTCCTGAACCCCTACTGTGTACCTGGTAATTTACCTACCTCATCTCCTTACACTTGTATGCTGACGTCACTGAATCAGGAAACCAATAAAGTTGAAATAAATAATCCAAAAAAACGTCAAATAGTGGGTGTCTGTTCAAGAGACCTTTAGCAGCCCTGAAGTGTAGAAATCACTGGTCGGAGACAGAGATTTCCCTGGCCCTGAAACATTCCAGAATACACCCAATAACCAGTGGCTTCACTTTCTAGAGGCTCCATTGTACACTGGATGTAGTCAGTAAAGGACTTAGGCTGACAGGTATTTGAATCCTGCTTCTCCCATACACTACCTGTGTGCTCTTGGGCACATCACGTGACACTTCTGATTCTTAATTCCCTCAAATATAACATGGGGTAATAATAAGCCGATAGTAATATTTACTTTTCCTTCCTCTCCAAAGGAATTCCAATACTACATAGATTGTAGTTTCCAAGAGGTCTCCTGGGCTAAAGTTTTCCCTCTGGGGCGTGCATTTGAGGTACTGTGTTTCTCTCGAGCTGGGGAAGAATCATAACAGGTCTCGTTGGAAGAAAACAACAATCCGACAGCCTGAGTTTCTGAGCCCCCCTCTTTCCCTTCCAGTCAGAGCCAGGAAGGGGGAGGTGAAGTCAGGATTTGTCATCATGGCTGGGACAATCAGCCCCAACATCTCTCTGCGGATTTTAGCATTTCAGAGTTTTACCACATCTCTGATTCCCTTTTATCTCCAGAACAACCCCCCAAGATTTATATAGGACCAGACTAGCAATGCAAACTATTAGAACACTGAATCTAGCCTCAGAAAGGCCTGTACTCAAATCCCAGCTTCTCTGCTTACCAGATGTGTCTTCGGGCAAATTAGCTAACTTTTCTGAATGTCAGTTTCCACATTTAGGTACAGGGGATTTCATAGTGAGAATTAAATGGCATTTGCAGAGTCCCTGAAATAGAGCTTGGTATAGGGTAGAGACTCAGTAAATTTTAGCCATTATAATTATCAGGATAAATATAACTAGCCCCATTTTAAAGATGAACAGTTTGAAATTTAGAAAGAATAAGACTCATTCAGTTCTTGTAATTTCCAGACTGGAGTTCTCTTCACTTTGTGCAAACTTCAGAGGGACTGTTGTTCAATGGCTCTGAGCCCAGAGAGCTTTACCTGCCAAAGGTCCAGGCCAAGGACACTGATGTTGTAATAGTGGCAAATGTTGGGGTCAGGCTTATATTCAGGATTGTCTATTTCTGGATGAATCCACTCCCCCTGGTACTTGGAATTGTCAATGATCCGAGGTTTCCATTTCCCCTAAGCAAAGAACCAAAGAGTGAACGTGGCATTAGTATTTTTCCATTCTTCTCATGCAATTAGAAAGACTAATCAGTTTAGAAAGACTAATCAGTTTATAAAGACAATTGTGGATTAGGCATAAGGATTCAGAGCAGGCTTCCTGGAGCTTCTTTCCTTTTCTTTGAGCTAACTCACAAGACCCTTCCAGGTTCCCCTTTCTCCCCAGAGGGATCTGAACAAGGTGGCAGAGACCCATTATGAGCCTGGTCCCAGCTCTCTGTGCAAGTTTGATTATGGGGTTAAGAAACGTAGCTTCATAGGGAACACCATCTACGGACTCTGGACTTGAGGCCATTCTCTTCGTGGTGTGCAGCACAGGAAACTGGGGCCAAATAAAACAATACTTACTTCAGTCAGTCCTATCTCTGGACCATTTGATAGTTGATTCCTTTAGTTCCGGACTTGGCCCTTAAAAAGAAGCCCCCCTACCCCAGCATGTTTGGCTATTCATGTCCTACTCTTCCCCTTTCTGGACCACTTCTGAGACTTCTGGTCCCTGACCCCAGACCCATTTCCTGTTTTGATCATGTTCCTTTGGCTGTTATCCACCACTTGGGACAAACTCCTTGCTTAGGGCTCCCTGGACCTCTGCTTCCCAGCATCGACCTTGACCAGCCCGCCTGCTCCCAGCCAGACACAGCCGTGAGTACAGGGCCCAGATGAAGCTACAAACTCATGGAGGGAAACAGGGCAGGGGGCAATGGGGAAGCAGGAAGATGATCACAGCATCTTAGTGTTTCTGTTCTGTAAATTAAAGTTTACACCATCTCTTCTGTCTTATTTCTCACACTGATTGGAAGGAGAGACCCCCTTCCTTCCCCCCACACTGCCGCTCACCTTATACTTCACGTTTGGTATCAGGGGCCCTTCCCACTCCCCATCCATTGCCTCATTCCAGTCGTCTGGCTTCTCGGCTTCTGGGTCAGGGATGTATTCAAAGTCTTCCCAGTCCTAAAATAAAACGTTCCTCCATGAAGACAGATGAGTGGGCCAGAATGAAATTGGGGTCCTGAGTACGTCAAGTGGACCTGGTGCCTTGCACCTGGTGCTCTCCTGTCCTCATCCCTATGAAAGCCCAGCTCAAGACTCTGCAAACAAATCCAATACATGCGGCAGAGAAAAAGCCTTTAAGCAATCCAGCCTCTCCTCAGATTCTCCATCCTTCTGACCCTGACAACTTTAAGCTCAAAGAAGCTGGGAGTTTTCCTTATCCTGGCCCTCTCCCTTCCACAGTCATATGCCCCATCATTAGAACAAATCTTCTAGCCTGGGTCCCTCTTCGTAAAGACCTGTTTTAGTGACCTGGCACTTGGAAGGTCATGCTCTCAGATCTGTATCAGTCCTCCTTTGTACCCCAGGTCCCTTCTATTTCCTAAGACAACTCCAAGTTACAGCTTGTCCTAACTTTCATATTTCTTCTGCTCTGGAGCCTCTAAAGTTCTGCTCTATCTACCTGGCAGTTCACCTTGGTACTGACCATTTCTCAGACTTAAATGCTTTGATGCTAACTGCACTAGGCTCACAGTCTTTCACCAGCATAAAGTTCCCTGGTTCCTGGGCTCTCTCAGCTGCTTTGTGGTTCTGAAATATTAACAGTCAGCATCTCATCCTGGGGTCTATAGACTTGATATATCCAGCCTACCTAAGTAGTGGCTACCTTCTCTAGGTCCACTCAAACAGGGAGCATAGAGGCCTGAGTCTCTTCCCTCTACCCCAGGCCTAGATCCATCCCTGACTACATCAGGTGTGTGGTCCACACCAGGAGGAAGGGTCTATGGTTAGTCTTGCTGCTTTGACCCTGCCTGCTGGGTCTGGAACTAACCCAGCCCCTAATTTTCCCAGGGTACTGAAGGTCTAGACACTGCTTGATCATCTGCCTTAATTACCTGACCATACCTCCTTCCTCCTAGATTTGGAGCCCATTGAGTCTCCTTACACACGGCTGGGGCTTGCCCACTTCTCTAGGCCTCTCCTTAGGGAATGAATTCCAGTTGCTGGGTGCCATGCTGCTCCTCACTTAACCCTGAGCATCTCGTCCTCATGAAGCTGAATCTGCTCTGCCCTAAGGAGCAGCAGCCCAGCAGGTGAGGCCCTCTATGACCTGGCTCCAACAGACCGTTCCAACTCATCTCCCACTTAATCACCACCTTGAACTTTATCTTCCCAAAATACTAAACTACAGCTTTCAGTTCTTCGCATAACCATGTCACTTTCTGCTTAACTGATGTGTCTTCGTACCTGCTGTGGGTCTGGAATATCTTCCCTTCAACTCAATTTTCCTTGCTCTAGTGAATTTGCTCTTTGAAATTCAGTACATGATTAATATATAAATGCCATGTATTAAGGACTTATTATGTACCAGGCACTAAATTATGTATATTAGCTCATTTAATCTTTACAACAGCTTTCACATATAGATATTATAAAAACCCTATTTGTGAAATTTCACAGCAGGTAAGTTCCTTGCCCAAAGTCTGTTTATAGGTGGGATGTTATAGTTAGTAAATGGTGGTACTCCGATACAAACCCATATCTGTCTGACCCCAGAGTCCCAACATCACCTACACCCCAACTCAACCTGAATTAGGAACCTACTCATGGCTCCCACAGGATTTGGCTTCCCTGACTCTCACCATTAATTACACAGTGTGACCTGCATCTGTGTACCTGCCTGCATCCCTCACTAGATTCTGAAACCCAAGAGGATTCACAGTCCCTGAATTGTTCTATTCATTCCTGTATCCAGTATGGCTTTCCAGTGACTAATAATGAATCAGTCCGTATATTCCATACATTTCCCATTTCAGTAACTTTGGTATGAAAGATATCCAGATTCAAATGTTGGTTCTAATGTATGTGAGCTTGGGCAAGTCACTTCATTTTTAAGTGTCAGTTTCCTTATCCTCATTGAGGCTGCTAGCAGGATCAATAGATCCTGAACAAATGTGAGGTGCTTTCCTCTTCCCTCCATGCTTCTTTGGATACCAGTATTTAGCTGGAAACCTCCTTGAGGGACTGTTGTCTCTGGTTTGTGCTCCATTGTTTTCAGCCTCCTTTGCCCATCCCCACAGCTAAGATCCCCTGTTGCTTCCTAGGAAACACCTTCTGACCTCAGGTTTCTTATCTTCACCATCTTCTATTTGCAGCTGTTCATCCCATTTTCTTGGTTTCTGGGCATAGGGGTTTTTTATCTTCTGGGAGGCAAGAAGGTCCAGTCGTCCTCCAATTCCCCAGCTTCTACTTGCTTATTGTCGATTTTGACTTCATAAGTAGCACTGGGGTGAATAATGAGAGTGTACGGGTGAGTGTCTTTATTGATCTAGAAAGGGAAAGAGGAATATTTCAGTCCCCTGTTGGACCTCAAGCATTAAATGCACCATCTAAAACAGACCCTCAGTTCCTGAATGCCACCTCCCACATAGTCACAAACACACTTTATCATATTCCTCATCCTATTTCTCTGGTTAACCCAAAAGAGTCTTTGGGTCTCATTCTCCTAAGTACACACTCCTCTGGTCTCCCTTAGTTCCCATCCTTCCCTTCATCATAACTCTGGTCATCCTTTTTTCTTTTCTGGTTTTCTGTCTGTCCCACTAGACTCTAATCTTCTCAATAGCAAGGATCGGGTCTGACTCATCTGCTATATCTGCATGTTTCAGAACAAGGCCTACCCTGAGCAGGATCCCAGGGAGTCCCTGTATGTACAGCTCCTGTACCGTCCTGGTAGGGAAGGACTTTGCCCTGAAAACAAGTTTTCCAAAGGCCCAGGTTCTAGGGGCTGCTCTGGACTCGGTCTCTGCCTCTCCCCTGTGCTCTGGTTGGGCTGAACTTCTTCAGTGCTACTCTTTCTCAAGCCTCCTTAACTTTTCTCATATGATTACCTCTTCTAGTAGCTCAATCCTTCCAAAAATTGTCACCTTCCTTTACAAGGCCCATTCGTGCTCATCATTCAAAGTTCAGCACAGGGGAAACCTTTTCTAAGAAGCATTTCCGAAGACACCAGGTCAGGTGGGGGGGGGGGGGGGGTCTCCTCCATGCTCTTATAGACCCCTATTACACGAAATAGTCATTCTCCTTTGTTTGACTCTTACCTTTACTAGACTCTGAGTTCTGTGAGAACAGAGGTCACGCCTGACTCACTCTATCCCCAGTCCAAGGCCTAATACAGAGTTGACATTCAGTGACTTCCTGTTGAGTTGCTGATGAAATCCAGCTCTTACCCACCAGCCAACCTAGATCTCTCTAGCCAAGATGTTCCTAAGGTAAACTCACCACCTATTTCTAAGTTCAGCACTCCCCACATCCCCCATCTCTTCCAGTATCTAGCAGTGGGGAATGGGAACTTGCTGACCCTTGTTCCAAGATACAACTTTATATGACTTCTTGTCTTTCAGATCAGTTTCTTCTGTGTGAACTCCTATAATTTATACCACTTTCTATTTTCTAATCTGCAAAATGGAGATGATAATACTTAATTCAGAGGGGTGTTATAAACATTAAATCAGATAACATATTCAAAATGCTTGCCCTTCTCCCAAGGCTAATGACCAGCCCACACACTCACCCTGCACTTGATGGTCTTGTTGTTCTCATGATATTTCCCTTGATAATGAAGGATGACTTGTACTTTGTTGTTGCCAAAGCCACAGATGTCAGGGCCTGGAAATTAAATCCCAATACATGATTTTACATCACTTTTAGGCAGTTTGCCTGTTCTGTGGCCAAAACAGACATGGTCTGTGTAATCATCAGGGTCCCAGCAGGAAATAGATAGCACACACAAATTTAGGATTATTTCAGAAGAACTTAATAAAGGGACTATGGAGAAAATATAAGGAATGATGCTATATTCCAGGCTAGCAACAGTAGGGCTATTCCCATCCCTAGGCTTGAAGTGGGGAGGAGAAGAGGTGGTTCTCAGAGCCCAGGAAAAAAAAAAAAAGAGTTCAGTAGAGAGGGCAGCCTGGAGAGAAGCTGTGACTTTCAATCAAGGGACACAACTCTCTTCCCTCCCTGTGATCTTCTGCCAGGGCTCCCACTGACCAAACCCAACTGGAAGCCCCTCCTGTGCCAGGCACGTCATAGCATGTCATTTCATTCTCACAAGTAGGTATTACTATTGCAACTTTTAGTTGGGAAAATTGTGGCCCATAAAAGTTAAGCAACTTGCACAAGGTCAAACAGCAAATAAGTAGCATTGCCAAGATTTAAACCCAAGCTTAACTAGAAACAGAGCCTGGGGCTCTTCCTGCTTTGTGAAAACTTTAGAGGAAACTGTTGGTTGGTGGTTCTGAGCCCATAAAACTTGGACAAAGGTCCAAGAATAGGTTTTAATCTAGTTTTTCAACCTAATTTCTCATGATATTGCTCTCTGACTATCCTAAGCATGTGTCTGCATACACAACAGACACACACACACCTCCCCCCCCCCACACACAGAGGGTGCTCTAGCCACACTGTTGTTGTTCAGTCGCTCAGTTATGTTTGACTCTTTGCAACACCATGGACTGCAGCATGCCAGGCTTCTCTGTCCTTCACCATCTCCTGGAGCTTGCTCAAACTCATGTCCATCGAGTTGGTAATGCCATCCAACTATCTTGTCCTCTGTTGTCCCCTTCTCCTCCTACCTTCAATCTTGCCCAGCATCAGGGTCTTTTCTAATGAGTTGGCTCTTTGCATCAGGTGGCCAAAGTATTGGAGCTTCAGCTTCAGGATCAGTCCTTCCAATGAATATTCAGGATTGGTTTCAAGATTGACTGGTCTGATCTCCTTGGAGTCCAAGGGACTCTCAAGAGTCTTCTCCAACACTGCAGTTCAAAAGCATTGGTCTTATTGTTTTTCTGCTTGCATTTGCAATTTCATGCCCCTGAGCTTTTGTATACACAGTTTCCTACGGCTGAATTACATGTCCTCTATTTTCTTTTCTGCTTATTAAAATCTAACCCATTCTTCAAAGAGTAATTAATATCTTCTCCCAAAAGCCCCCCGTTGGACAGAGTCATGCCATCTTTTGCAATTTCATGGCACCTCATCAACAGCTTTTTAAAAGTATGTCTTTCATTCTGTCTTTTAAAACATGACTCATATGCCTGTGTCCCCACCAAACAGAATACAAAAGGGTAGAGTAGGAAAAAGCCCAGACTTTACAGCCAGACAAATTGGGTTCAAAATCTGACTTTCCACTTATTTACCTTGGGCAAATTTCTTGCCTTTATTTTCCCATTTATAAAATGGAGATGATGATAGCCCAAAAAAACTTGTTGGGTTTTTTGAGCATCAAATAAATAATATTAATTTGAAAAAAATCACCTTAAAAGAAACCTATTTCCAATTTCCCTACTACAACCACCATGTACATCTTCAAATATAAGTTCCTTGTGAGAAGGGGGGATTCTGGAAAAAGTAGAGGTGGAAGACACACACTTTAGAGCTCCAGAATGCTGTATTGGTGTACCTAAGAAAAGGATTAAAAAATAAGAAAGACATTGAAATATAAGAAAGAAGGAGAGTAGTGCTTGCTTCGGTAGCACATATACTAAAGAAAAAAGGAGAGTTGAGGAGGAAGTGATGCAGAGAGGAAGCAGCTGAAGAAGAGGATTTGGGCCCTTGCCAGAGAGAGAGATGGAGTTCGTTGGGAATAGAAAAAAATAACTAGAGAGAATTTTAAGGAAATGGTGATGTATGATGTGTAGTTTAACATTTTCCTCTGAATTTGTGCAAAAACATTCAGTAAAATTCACATTCTTCATCAGTGATTTAGGAGTGGGATTAGTTGCTCTCATTTCTTTATTTTTAAATATCAACAACATTGAAACTGGTCTAAGGGTAGAAGCTAAGTAAGAGCTGGACTGCCCCAAAGAGGACCAGTATACTGAAGTTGCTTACTGGATGCACCACAGATGTTGGATAAAGGCAATTTCCCTGACCTTCTGTGTCTTTCTCAATCTCCTTCAGACCACAAAGCCTTATTGTATTACATATGTACATTTGAGGGTGTCTACATAGTTTCTTGTCCCTTTCTCCTATTCTTAGACCTGGAGAATGTCTCATTGTACTATAGACTTATTAATACCATGTGACTCTCCACCTCTTTGATCTGTTTATATTACCATTTAGGTTTAGAGTTGCTTTTCTCAGGTCTTTGAAGAGTCTTACCGCAGAGAGAGGTGGAGCTATCACATTAGAAACTTCCTGCTTCAAAGAATGTGAAAAAGAATGTGTGTGTGTATAACTGGATATTTTATACATATATATATATGTATATATATCTGATTCATTTTGCTATAAACAGAAATTAAGACAACACTGTAGATTAACTATACTTCAATATAATAGATTTTAAAAAAGAAATTTCCTGTTCCAGGTCCATCTGAGCCTTTTCTAGAACTACAGTGGCTGTCATTAAGATCTCATAGGACTAGGACTTCCCGGGTGGTCCAGTGTCTAAGATTCTGGGCTCCCAATGCAGGGGGACCAGGGTTTGATGCCTGATCAGGGGACCATGCTGCAACTAAAGATTGTGCATGCCACAACTGAAAAAGAAAAAAAAAGATGGATGATGTACAAGCTGGAATCAAGATTGCCAGGAGAAATATCAATAACCTCAGATATGCAGATGACACCACCCTTACGGCAGAAAGCAAAGAGGAACTGAAGAGCCCCTTGATGAAAGTGAAAGAGGAGAGTGAAAAGTTGGCTTAAAACTCAACATTCAAAAAACTAAGATCATGGCATCCGGTCCCATCACCTCGTGGCAAATAGATGGGGAAACAATGGAAACAGTGACAGACTTTATTTTCTTGGGCTCCAAAAATCACTGCAGATGGTGACTGCAGCCATGAAATTAAAGACGCTTGCTCCTTGGAAGAAAGGCTATGACCAACCCAGACAGTGTATTAAAAAGCAGAGACATTACTTTGCCAACAAAGGTCTGTCTAGTCAAAGCTACGATTTTTCCAGTAGTCATGTATGGATGTGAGAGTTGGACTGTAAAGAAAGCCGTGCACCGAAGAATTGATGCTTTTGAACTGTGGTGTTGGAGAAGACTCTTGAGAGTCCCTTGGACTGCAAGGAGATCCAACCAGTCCATTATAAAGGAAATCAGTCCTGAATATTCATTGGAAGGACTGATGCTGAAGCTGAAGCTCCAAAACTTTGACCACCTGGTGTGAAGAACTGACTTCTTGGAAAAGACCCTGATGCTAGGCAAGATTGAAGGCAGGAGGAGAAGGGGATGACAAAGGATGAGATGGTTGGATGGCATCATCGACTGGATGGACATGAGTTTGAGTGAACCCCAGGAGTTGGTGATGTGTGACAGGGAAGCCTGATGTGCTGCAGCCCATGGGGTGAAAAAGAGTCAGACACGACTGAGCGACTGAACAGAACTGAATGCCATGCATGCAACAACTAAAAGAACCTGCGTCTCAAAACAAAGATTGTGCCACAAGTAAGACCAGGCACAGCTGAAAAAAAAAAAAAGAGGACCCCACGTAGCTGACAGTGACTGCTATCAGAGCGCTTACCAAACATGATGTAATACTCCAATTCTGAATGCATATCCTCCTGGTTCATGGTGTCAGGAAAGAGTTTCACATACCCACCACCACAGTCAACACCTTGCTTATGTTTCACGGAAAACTGAACCACCAAGGTCTTGTTCTCATTGCTGAATGGCTTAAATCTGGTTGAGAGGGCATAAAACTTGGCATCTTCACTGCTCTGGAGACCTAAGAGCAGAGAGCACAGAATCTTTAGACTTCAATACCCTAAGAGCAGCCACAGAAACCACGCACTTGGTCTTACCAATTTCTGGTACTTTCTTACACACCTGCTGCATGCCAAGTACAGTCGTGGATGCTTTACACACATTATTTTATTCAAGCCTCAGAGCAATTCTGCAAAACAGGTACTATCTTCACTTTTACAAATTAGGAGTCTGAGTCATGGGAAGGTGAAGTGAGCTGCCTAGGACCAGATAGCGAGTAAGGAACTAAACTGGGATTTTTAAGCCATGTTTGACTGATTCATTCTTTCTCATACCATACTGCCTCTGATTTACAAGAGATACTTAAATACTGTTCTGAAGTTTTACAAAACATGGGGTTTCTACAGAGACCCCATGGGTGGCCAGAATCAGGCTTTGCCGTGCACAACTGCTGTAGTAAAAAGAGGCCCAACGTGGCCTCTTAGAGTAAATAGTAATCATTGCTAACACCTATTGAACACTTCCTCATTACTATGCAGTATGTTTCATTCATGTGTGTTACCACTCATAATCCTCATAAAAACTCTATGAAGTGGGCCTTACTAATATCTCTACCTTATTATGAAATCACTGAAGCTATTTTATTTATCCAAAATCATACAATCAGTCTACTTAATTTCAGAGCCCCTAACCCAAGACTTTATCTCCCCTTCCAGACAATACTGGAGCTGTAAGGGGTATTAGAGCCTTGGTAGTCTAACTACATTGCTTTATAGATGAGAAAGCCAAGCCCCAGAGAGGGAAAGTTCCTAATCTAAGATCATATAGTCACAAGTAACATACACATAAGCCAATGTCCAGACCTCCAAGCTAGAGGTCTTTTCATTATTCCAAGCTGCTGCTCAGCTTTCTGGTTATGACTCTGTCTCTTTAACTTTCTGAGCTTCAGCTTCCTCATCAGCAAAATGTGGATAATTAATCATACTCCAGAGGGTTCTCTTGAAAGTCAAATGGGTAAGAGAAGAAAGAAGCACTTTGTAAATTATCAATGTAAAATGCAAGGGACTATCATTATTCGTGCCTGATGAGGGTCCTTCCTTTATGATCCCACAACTCTTGATATCTCCCTGGATCACATTATGTTGCAGTTAAGCTTATTTCAGTCTCTTTGAATAATTTTTAAGCTCCTGAATTGCAGAGGCCTCTTTAACATAAAGATCTAGGACAAGGTCCGGCATAGAGGAAATGCTCAATAAATAATGGGTTAAATTGCACAGAAGGATCACAGGTCCTGATTCAGGTGTCTCTTGAGCATTTATTGTACACTAGGCTCTGTGCTAAGCACTTTCATGTCTGATATTGCATTGCTGCTGCTAAGTTGCTTCAGTCGTGTCTGACTCTGTGTGACCCCATAGACACCAACCCACCAGGCTCCCCTGACCCTGGGATTCTCCAGGCAAGAACACTGGAGTGGGTTGCCATTCCCTTCTCCAATGCATGAAAGTGAAAAGTGAAAGTGAAGTCACTCAGTCGTGTCCAACACTTAGCAACCCCATGGACTGCAGCCTACCAGGCTCCTCCATCCATGGGATTTTCCAGGCAAGAGGACTGGAGTGGGTTGCCATTGCCTTCTCCGGATATTGCATTAGGAGCTGTCTATATTTTAAAGCATATGCTTATACTTAAGACTTCACCTGTGGTCCAGTAATTAAGAATCCACACCCCCCTTCCAAAAGAAGAATCTGCCTCCTAATGCAGGGGTCACAGGTTCAATCCCTGGTCTTGGAACTAAGATCCCACATGCTGCAGGGCAACTAGGCCTGTGTGCCACAACTGGAGAGCCCTCATCCTGCAACAAGAGAAACAACTAGAGAAATGTATGCCGCAACCAGAGAAAGCCCACCAGCCGCAATGAAGAGCCTGCATGCTGTAACAAAAACCCAACGCAGCCAAAAAAAAAGTGAAGTGTATGCTTATTTCCCCAAAGACCTCAGGAAGGCCAGAGTAGACAGAGAAGGCTTCATGGAGGAGGCATGGGCACAAAGGAAAGAATACTAAACCCATGGGCAGAAGACCAAGCCTTGAATCTGCACTCTACCCAATGTAGCTGTGTAGCCATGTGATTTCCCCCAACTCCAAGCCTCATTTGTATCCAGAACCCTTTTAGACAACCAGGGGGCACCTAATGAACCTGAATAGGATGAGATATGGGGCAACAACCAAGAAATCAAGCTGAGAGAAGGTGGGTGGTTGTGCTCACTGCCTCAAGAGCCCCTCAGAGAGTCTCTCGGTTCTCTCTCTGGAAACAATTTTCCAGAGTGGATTTAAATTAGATTTTAAAATGTACAAGCCAATTCGTAATTCTCTCCTTTAATAAACATGAAAATGAGATTCATAGTAGTATCCAGGAGAGAGAAGATGGGAAATCACTCCAGAGGACAATCAATGGATTCTATTTATAGGACAAAAGCTTTCTCAGACACACACAAAAAAAGACTTTGCCTAGTGTCCCCCTTCCCTCATAATGTTATTTGGTTCTTACAGCAGCCCTGCCTAATGAACATGGTAGATGATGATTAGTATCTCCATCTAATATCAAAGCTCAGAGAAATGAAAAGACTTGCCCAAATTATGCAGCCAGCAAGTCATGGCCCTAGGTCTGTCTGCTTAGTTCTCCATCGTAGCAAGCAGCTCTGGGGAAGAGCAGTATTGGGGGCTTATATAGTGCTGTCCCCTGTTTCAAGTGCAAAGTGTTAAATTTAAAAAAGCTTAGGATTGCGGAAAGCAGTATAGTCCTGGGTAATGAACAGAGTCTGGTGTCAGATTTAGAATCAAGTCTCAGCTTCACCTCTAGCCAGCTGTGAATATAGCCTTGGGCAAATTGCTCAACCTCTCTGAGGGCCTCTGCAAAATTGGGAACCTAACAATAACCTTCTCAATTGAGTTGTTAGGAAGATTACTGGGGTAATGTGTCTAACGACTTAGTTTTAAATAAGTTATTCAATAAATACAACATTATTTTTGTAGAGACTTTTCTCCACCTACTACTTCTTTTTATACTAAGAAAAAGAAGTAAGTTGATAATCATGAATAAAAACAGTTGTATAAAAGTCAGAACTTTCCCAATGAATTAGTATATTTCTGGATTCTTGTAATTACCTTTATCCTTTTCTTTGTCTCCATAAAACTTTCCTCCAGTGAGCTGAAATTTGCCATAATTGACCCATGTTTAGATACCACCCATCGTTTTTTCCATCCATCTATGGGATTAAAGAAGAAAAAAAGCAGCATATAGAAATGGTTTGTGTATTTTAAAGACAATGAAATGCAGCCAAAGTTGATCAAGTCTTATGAAGACAGTAAGGGGATATCAGAAGGTAACTCCAATATTCCTGTAAACCCCCTCACTATCTGATGCCTGAACCCACTATTCATGTACTATTATGTAGTTAGTGCTCCATTAATTCTCTAGCCCACCCTCCCCTATGAAAGTTAAATTCTGAAAATCATTACGGGAATGTTTGGTAAAGTGCCTTTATGGTTGAGGGACTGAGTGCTTATACATATTTATGTCTAGTAAAATAATAAAATTAGCTTACCAAGTAAAGAGATTAGCAATGTCATTTTATACTTCTTGAATTAGTAATGATGATATTGAACAATCAATTTCCCTTTACCTTTTTTATTGCTTAAACTTTTTAGACTCTCCTCTGCAGTTTCAAAGAGATGCTGATAAATTTGTTTTGCTTTGGCATAGATGGCATACAGACAAAGAAGCATTCTTTTGGGACCCGGCACTCCTTCCAAACATTCAGTGCCTGTCTGATTTTATGCCTCAGAATTGCTGACTCCCACTTCTTGGACCCACCACGGTCTCAGAGTCATGGGGCAATTTGGCAGCTTAAGATGAAAGAGGCCTTGAGGGTAGCTTTCATTTCATCTCCTTCCTGCAGCTGAGTCAGTCTTTCTCAGATACCACTACCTGATATCCAGGATTATTGCCTTAGCTCTGCCCATGAAAACCCCATTTCAACATACATCCAATAATACCACCACCCTGAGTGGCTCTTTTGGCTCCTATTACTCAAATCTAAAAACAAACTGCCTCAGTAGTAAAGAATCCGTCTGCCAATGCAGAAGTTGCACTGAGACATGGGTTCAATTCCTGGGTCAGGAAGGTCCCCTGAAGGAGGACATGGCAACCCATTCCAGTATTGTTGCCTGGAGAATCCCATGGACAGGGGAGCCTGGCGGGATACAGTCCATGGGGTGGCTCAGAGTTGGACATGACTGAGCACATACACAGCAACGTCCCTTCTTGAGGCCTAGGGGCTTGCTTTCTCTCCTGTCTTCCCTTGTTGCTCCTAAGATCTCAGTGTTAGGCCAGAAAATGTCAGTGACCACCTCACCCATCAATCCAAGGAAGGGACTCCCGAAGATTCTTTCTGCCTCAAGTTGCTGTGGCTTGAAAGAAGCAGGTCCTGCTTCCTTGACCATGGTTGACACAATGAAGGATTAGAATTGATGTCAAAGTCAAAAGATTTGTTATTATGTGTTAGACCTTTACGTGGCTCACTAAAAATTTCTCCTCATATACTCCCATGGATGATATTTTAAGATACGTATTATTAGTTCCTTTTTGCGTTTAGTAAGTAGTGGACCTGAGATTTGAACCTAAATCTGTCTGATTTCAAACCTCTCCTCTTTTCTAGAAGGAGAGGGAGATGTAGGGAAAAGTGCTATGAAGAGAAAAAACTTGTATAATCATAATAATAGCTACTGTTTAGTAACTACATGTCAAGCATTGTACAGAGGGCCTTACATGCATTATCTCATTGTAGTCTCATAACTGGGGCTTCCCTGGTGGCTCAGATGGTAAAGAATCCACCTGCAATGCAGGAGACACAAGTTCAAGATGTGGGTTCAATCCTTGGGTGGGGAAGATCCCATGGAGAAGGAAATGGCAACCCACTCCAGTCTTCTTGCCTGGAAAATCCCATAGACAGAGGACACTGGTGGGCTACAGCCCATGGGGTCACAAGAGTCAGGCACAACTTAGTGACTAAATCACCACCACAGTCTCATAATAGCTCTGTGACAAATGTTCTATTTTTTCCCCAATTCAAAAGATGAAAAGAGTGAAGCTCAGAAATTTGTCCAAGAACCAAGTCTGTAAGTTAAGTGTGGTAAGCAGGGTTTGACCCAGGCCTTTGTAACATCAAAATCTGTACTTTTTGGACTTCCCTGGTGGTCCAGTGACCAAGGCTCTGTGCTCCCAATGCAGGGGCCCTGGGTTCCATCCTTGATCAAGGAACTAGATCCCACATATTGTGACTAAGAGTTCACATGCCACAACTAAAGATCCTGCATGCTGCAATAAAGATCAAAGATCCAAGGTGCCACAACTAAGAGCTGGTGTCACCAAATAAATAAAATTTTTTTAATTGGTACTTTTAATTGCTATACTCTATGACTTTCATGAGCTCATGTATACGAAAAGCCTTCTACAACCTAAAGAGTATGCAGAAAATATGAGTCAATCATAGTACTCTACAGTTCCTAAGTAATAAAGCTATTTGTGTATAATTTGAATATTGTCTATCTTGTCCACTGGACTGATAAGTTTCATAATAATTTTACAAACTCTTGTGTCCCAGTATCTAGCACAGAGTAATTACCAAAAACATTTTTTTGAATGACTGAATGGATGCATGGTCCTGCCTTTTGCCTATGCCATGACATTCTCAGCCTTACAATTGGATTGATCCATTTACTAATCCATTTGACAAATGTTAAGTGAGCCTGGCATTCATTCATGTTGAAACAGTTCACAGCTTTGACCTTGAACTTCATAATTGAAGCAGTGAGAACAGAACTCAGGACTTTTTATCACTGATTATTTTTCTGGATAAACAATACTGATATAAATCAAACTTGCTACAGTTTAGGATGTCATCAAATAAGGAGTCTTTCTTGTTAGAAAAATAATGTCATAGGGTCAATTAAGATCCCATTTTAATGTTTTATTAAATTTAATTAAATATTAAATTTAATATTTTATTTAATTTCCTCTTAGCATCATAACATCTTAACATCATAAAAGGCTCAAGCCAGAATGATCCTTGGTGGTCATTTAATCTGACCTCCTCATATTGTGTATAGGAAAAGTGAAGCCCAGAGAAGGAATGACCTGCTCATGGACCCAGTTGCCAGTTACAGAGCTGAGACTAAAGCCCAGTTTTCTGTGCTCTCGTCGCAGATTCATTATTCTTTCATTCAACAAATATTCCTCAAGCATCCATTTTGTGCAAGGCACCAGCGGTACAAACTTGAGTCTTACAAAGTTCCTCCAGGGACCTATGAGCTTCAGGGAGCTTATAGTCTGAAGAAACAGACAAGTAAACAATTACAATGCAGTGCGGGAAGGGCAGTGATAGAGGGAAGCACAGGACCATGAAATTCAGAAAAGCACTGACTGCTCCCCAGAGTCAGGTAGATTTCAGAGAAGCCATGACTGAAGAAGAACTGAAAAGGCAGAAAAGAGGAAGAGCAAGTGTTCCAAACAGAATGACTTGCACGTGTAAAGAAAGGCCTTGAGGCATGAAACAGCACCATATTTCACGGGAAATGCAAGCAGTACTGTATGGTTCTGCAGGCCAGAGGAGCCGGATCAAGGAGAAATCATTAACTGAGAACAGAAGAACAGTGTATTTACCAAGGTTGGATGTTCCCATCTGGTTTCCTTGCCAAATCTTTCATTCAAATTGTTCAAATATCTGTATGTACCCGGAAATCCATCCAACGAAAAATAACAGGTGTTTGGGAGCAGGCACATCAAGCTGATAAATGCACATAATCACAACCAAGTCTGTAGAGATGCAGAACCAAGGAGGCCAAATAACTATGATTCTTCTACCAAATGAACTTATTTCCTTAATGCACTCCCCCCCAGGGTGCCTGGCTTGCAAGGTAGTTCAATTCAAAAGACTGGACTTGGCATTTGCCTGGTGGTCCAGTGGTTAAGAATAGCCATGCAAAGCAGGGGACCCTGGTTCAATCCCTGATCAGGGAATTAAGATCCCATATGTGCAGAACAACTAAGCCCACTCACTACAGCTAGAGAGCCCGAGCTCTGAGACTACTGAAGCCAGTGCTTTCTGGGACCTGTGTGCTGTAACCAAAGAGTCCCTGAGCCACAAAGAAAGATCCCACATGATGCAATGAAGATCCCACATGCTGCAACTAAGAGTCAATGCAACCAAATAAATAAATACATAAAAATTTAGAAAAGACTGAGCTAGAGACTCATTTCAGCAGTATCTTTACCTCTTTGAGATTCAGTTTATTCAGCTACAGAAAGAGTTTACCTAACTCATAGTTTCTGGGAGAATTAAATGAAATAGCATGCAACACAGCATTAGGCACATCGTAAATGCTCAGTAAATACTACTTGAAACAGTATCTGTATATATGTGTATGTGTTTACAAAGATATACATATCAAAGGTAGAGAGAGAAATATTTTCAGCCTTGAGAATAAAAGTTGTACCCTCCCCAGCACCTAATCCTAAGTCTGGAACAATAGGCCCTTCAGAAAATGCTTGCATAATTAGGTAAAAATACACATTTGCTGCATTTATTCAACATTGTGAGATTATATTTTGCAGAAGAGAATTTGCTAGATGAACTAAAGAATATCTCTTCAGGGGCCAAAATTTTTTCTACCACTTTCAATGGAAAAGTTTTATAGACATTTGTAAAAGACTCTGATCCCTTATGTAGAGAATCCTAAACAAAACTTGAAGTTTCTTGAAGACTCATGCTCTGTACGAAACTGTAATGTGCAGTGGAAGTATGGGTTTGTTTTGAAATTTTTCTGTCTCCACTGTTCCTATTTAGCACTTCTCCCTGAGGTCAGTGTGTTTGCGTCTAGCAATCAATCTACCCAGCTGTTATGAAACCAGTGGACCTACGTCCCACTTACTTGCCTGCCATCTTACCTGTTCAATTCCTTTCTTTTCTTTCTGTCTGCCAGTCTATCTGCATGTCTGCCAAATAGACCATAGTCACAGATATTTATCAACTAGTAAAAAGCCTTATAGGGTGGTAAGTAGCACTGGATAAGAATCTTGGGTCCGTCATTTTTCTGAATCTGTGTATATTTAAATTCTTTAAGGAAAGAAACACTGTGCACATAGTAGGTGTTCAATGAAAGTTTGCTGAACGGTAGACCGGCATGAGGACCAGGTAGCACAGTGCTAAAGTGTCTGCCTGCCAATGCAGGAGACACAAGAGACATGGGTTCAATCCCTGGGTTGGGAAGATCTCCTGAGTAGGAAATGGCAACCCACTCCAGTATTCTTGCCTGCAAAATTCCATGGACTGAGAAGCCTGGTGAGCTACAGTCCATGGGGTTGCAAAAAGTCAGACACGACTGAGCGTGCACACACACACACACACTAATTATTATTAACTAATATCATGATTATGATTAGTAAAACCATTAAAATTATTATTTTTGCTGTCATTGAATGGGTTCTTGTAGTGGGTCCCTCATTTATTTTGTAGGTTTCCATTTCTAATCAAGTATACCCTAAGAAGCACATAGTCAAGTTTGACAAGAAAGTGAGCATTAAACAATAGCCTATACATTTGAAGTAGGATAGAATACAAGCCCTTCATTTAAATATTTGCAGGGAACCAATACTGTGCCAGTGTGAGTGCTAGACGCCAGGCTACAAACAAGACGTAATCCCTCAAAGAGCTCAGGGTCTAATTAGAAAGACAAGAAAATAAAGCATCGGCTTTTCTTATTTTATTGTTCTTGAATTTTCAAAGTAAATACTGTAGAAATTGTAGAAAACCCAGAGGAAGCAAATAAGCAGTAAAAACTGCATCTATGATCTACCTCCCAAAGATGACCACTGTCCAGATTTTTATATATTTCCCTCCAGCCTATTTTTTCCTGTATGTGAACAATGACTCCTGCTCTCGCTTCCACATCCCTGCTGCCCCTGGAGAGATCCTTGCCATCAGTTTGTACTTGAGACCTGGAAAGGCCAGCTGGATCAGGCCTCTTGGGTTTGGGCATCTGTCCAGAGCGATTCTTCCTCAGGCCCAGCATGTCTAAGTATCCACGATCTACAGATGGTCCCAATAGCTTACCAAGCAGAGGCCTGAGCAGCAGGCTGTTCCTCAGCCCTGCTGGGCTGTTCTCAGAAAGTCTGAGCCAGCTGGACACAGAGGTCCTTTGTCTCAGGATGTCTTTCCAGCCAAGTTTTCATGGTCAAGTCTGAGAGCTGATAGAATTAACATTCACTTGTCGTGCACACACACACACACACACACACACACACACACACATCTCTTGTGACTTCTGCACCATTCAGTGACTTCTGTACCTCATGTGAATTCCAGTTTCTTTCTGTCTGATTTTGTACTTTGACAATGGCCATTGCTGTTACCATTAGCCCTCTTGTCACCTGTCACATCTGTTTGTATCACTAATTCAATGATTCCCCAATTCAATCAACCACAATTCCTGCACATTTTAATGTGTCCCTTTTTAATGCAAAGCCTGAGATTTCAAAAGTTTGTGTGGTCCCTGGGGCCACTGGTATTATTACCTGCTGACCTACTGACACTTGACCCCCTGCAGCAAGGGCCAGTACGTCCTTTATGCAGGCAAGAGACCTTGGTTCAAAAAACATCTCTGCCACTGACTCACTGTGTGACTTTGGGAAAACTACTTCTTTTCTCTGGGTCTCAGTTTCCCTATCTGTAGAATGAGAGGGTTGAATTCTAAATGCCCTTTACTTGATGAGGCCTGGAATAGTCTGGAGAAAGAGCAGAAAGAAAGGAGCATGAGTCAAACTTTGCCATAGTTCATAACTGGCCCTGGCATGTTATATCCTCTCTCTGGACCTCAGTTTTCCCATCTGTCAATGAGAAACAGGAAACCGTTTGGAGCTAGATGAGTATTCAGGGCCCTTTCAGTTCAGACATTCAAAGGATCTAAGCTTTACTTTCCTGGGGTTGCTATGCACTACTTAAAATGTGAGCTAGAAGACCTTCCACTTACTAGGTTCATGGGAGGCAGTGGGGTGGGGAATAGGAGTAACACAAGAATAATCAGTTTTGATATCACACAATCCAAGTTCAAATCCTGACTTTGCCACTTACTAGCTGTGTGACCTCAGACAAATTATGCAACTTTTCTGAGCTTCAGTTATATCATCTGTAGACTGGGAAAATAAAAACTACTTTACAAGTGGAGGTGAGAGTTGGAGTGTGTAAACTATCATGCCTAGTGAGTAAAATCGGGCTTAATAAAGGTTACTTAAGGCATCAGATACTATTAGCTATAAAAACAAGAGTTCAAAAGGTGGAAATTCAGTTCCATAAAGAAATGAAAAGACAGAACAATTCTCTTAATTTTTAATAGTTTTTAATTAAAAGAGTAACACAAGTCATTATAGAAAGTAAAAAAAATTAAAGTCATCTGAAATTCCATTATTTACCATTTATATTTTTGGTGTATTTTTGTCTAATCCTTTCTTCTGTGCATGAATATATTTTACACAGTGACCACATACGCCTTATATGTAATTGTGTACTTTTACAACTAAGCTTAGATCTTAAACATTTCCCATGACATTAAAAACTTTCCAAACATTCTATGAATGTAGCATATTTCACTTCATTGTGCCCCTACTGTTGGATATTTAGGTTTCTTCAAATGTTTCCAATTGTTAATAACACACCCTGTCTCCACTGACCTTCACATCCATTCTTTAGCCATCTGCCCCTACATTCACATCTTGGACCTTATTGTGACCAGAAACTACTCCATCTCTGAGCTCTCAAGCCCAGACTCCCCGCTCTGTGACTGCGGCTTCCTATCCTCCAATTCTCACATTCTGTTACTTAAAGTACACCTGTTCTTTGATCCCCTGCATTTTTTTTTCAGTCAACTGGCTCCTTCCTAATTCTCATGATCCATCCTTCCTCCCTCCCTCCTCCCTTCTTTTATGAGCCAGGCACTGTACCAAGTGCAGGGGTTGTAAAGTTGTAGGTGTGAATCCATCAACTTGCTGACTCCCTTGCCCATTGCCTTTCTGCAAAAGCTCCATCTGTGTTGTACAAACCTTTCACCGTCACTTTCACTTTGCATCCCAAATTACCTTCTTGAGCCTTACACAACTTCCTCTCTCAGCCACAGCTCTCCAAAACATAGCTCATGACTGTCCTTTTCATTTCCCAGGTCTTCATCCACCCCTCAACCTACCATAGCAGCCTTCCACCCCCAGCACTCCTCTGAGTCATGAAATTGGTCTCCAAACTACAAAATACAATGAATGCTTTCCAGAGTTTGCCTTATTTGGCCTCCAAACCACTTTTGACACTAACTGTGTAACCTTGGGAGAGTCACTCAACCTCTTTGAACTTCAGTTTCCTCACTAGTGAAACAGAGATAATAGCATCTTTCTGATTGAACTGTTGAGAGATTCAATAAAATAAGACATAAAGAAAAAAATCCACTGCTATACAGTAGACATTAAACAAAAATTAGTTCTGACATAGTGTTGTCTCCTTGGTCCCTGACAATCAGAAAAGGTTTGTCTTGGCTAGTATAAGCATTCTCTTCTCTTGAAAAGGATCATTTCCCTGTACAATTCATTCACTAATTCAAAAAAAAATTTTTGAGCACCTGCTATGTGCTTGTTCTAGGGGTTACAGATACAGCAATGAATGTAACAGAGAAGCACTGTGTGTTCTCAGGAAGCAAATCTAATGGTGAGGAGAGGAAGAGAGACAATGAATAAACACATAAACAAGAAATGAAGCAACACTGAAAAGTATTATAAAACATTCAGCATGCAAAAGTTCATGATGGAACCTTTAGGGGTGATGAAAATATTCTATGTATTAATTGTGGTGGTGGTCACAGAGGTGTATATATATATTTCAAAATCCAATGAATAATACACTTTAGATGAGTATTTTATGTGTATAAATGATACCTCAAAAAGGTTGATTTAAAAAATTAAATCAGGACTTCCCTGGCAGTACAGAGCTTAAGACCCTGCCCTTCCACTGTAGGGGAACTAAGATCCCACATGCCATGTAGCATGGCCAAAAAAAAAAAATTATATCATACAAAAGGATAGATATATATGTGTGTGTGTGTGTCTAAGTTCAGTTCAACCATTCAATAATTCTTTAGTAGGCCCTTGTCTAAGTCAGGCACTGATTTTGACACTGGAAACAGAGGAGAATCAGGTAAATAGACAACCATAGTCTGTTTACTGACTAACAGAAAGGAAGCACAGAGGTTAAGGGACTTAGTGGAGGCCAAGGCAAGGCTTCCTGGAGAAGGTGACATCAGGCAGAGCAGACTTTTCTACAGATAAGGTATTGAATTTTATTCATGATTAACTGTCTTAGGGTTTGAGACTTGGAGCCCCTTTTTCTTTGATTCCAAGGATTATTTCAGCTGACTCATTGGAAAAGACCCTGATGCTGGGAAAGATGGAGGGCAGGAAGAGAAGGGGACAACAAAGGAAGAGATGGCTGGATGCCATCACCGACTCAATGGACATGAGTTTGATTAAGCTCCAGGAGATGGTGAAGGACAGGGAAGCCTGGTGGGCAGCAGTCCATGGGGTCGCAAAGAGTCAGACATGACTGAGCGACTGAAGAACATTTCAGAAATATCTGTTGATAACATCCTTCAGAATTTTACTCTTGCCACACAGGGCAAGGACAGTTCAGTCCTTGGGGAGGTGACTGCCCATCTGGGCATATTCTCCATTTCCAACACAAGAAATTGTGGTGTGGGTAAAGCCATCCCAGGCAGGCAGGGTGGGGATGGGGGAGATTAACAGTCAGAAGCTCAGCCTCTCAGGGTTCAACACAAAGGATAGCTGAGGTCAGTCAGAAAGTGGGGGACCACCAACCTGCACTTGGAAGGGGCTTATGCCTTGTCAAAAGGTGCCCCCCACAGCACATCAGTGAAGCTGAGGGTTTCATGCAGCTCATCCTTCAGCCAACTCCTAAACATATCTCCTGTATGCCCCTTCCCCTATCTCTCCATGACCCTCTCCGCAAAGCAGGCCTCTCCACTTTTCACCAAGATAACTATAGCCTCCCAGATGGCTCTGTTTTTACTTTGTTTTGGGAGTATTTTTGTCTCCAATCTCAACTTTGGTCAGTTTCATAGTACATTCTCCACATTTTTTGCTGAAGTGCTCTTTCTAATACCAGGGCCAGATCTTGCTTCTCCCTTTTGTGTTCTTCTCTGGCTCCCCCTGCTTACAGCCAAAGGCCAGGTTCCTTAGTCCCTGCCTGCTTCCCAGCCTCCCTTTAACCACTCTCCCCTTCACACTTTCCAGTTTCCTGAAGATGCCACTGCTGACTGTGTCATAATTGGGAACCTGTGTTGTAGTTGTTCTTGCCTCGAACACCCTTCTCTCCATCCCCACCCATCTGATAAATTCTTGAAAACCCTACTTCGGTTTTACCTTCTCCCTGATCCTTTCCTGTCCAGTCTGCTTGTCTGGGCTTATTCATTCTTTCCTCTGCACCATCTCTGCGGCTTATTCTCAATACAACGTTACTTGTATCACATATTAGGGAATTGAATATTAGAAAGAGGAAAGGGCTTATGAACGCTTTCAAGGTGGAATGTAGTATTCAAATCCTGATTCCCAGATGAGAGCCCTATCCACTGCACCCTCAAAGAATTAATCATATTTTACACACGCGCACACACACACAGAATACTTTGTGGACTAAAAACAGTACCATTGGACATCTATCCTTAGGTAAATAAGCTCTGCCATGATTCTCTGATGTTCCTGAGACATTCCAGGGAGGAGAAGGAGAACTCCCAGATCCTCTGAGCTCTGTTATTCCATGAAACACACAAAATTTTACTATCACAATTAGTGCTCACATTTTCCCTCCTGAGTTCACTAGTGTTTTTAGGATGACAGGAAGGGAACAAGCATTTATTGCACATCTTCTATATACAAGGGGCAATGCTTTACTTGCGTTATCTCACTGAATTCTCAGAACAATTTTTGCAAGATGTCTTTTGCTGTCCTCATTTCATAGGCAAGGAAATTAATTTGTAGACAGAGTGAACTACTAACCCAGGGTCACAGAGCCAAGGGAGGAAGGAGCTGAGATTTGAACTGTTCAAGGCTGGGGCAGGTGATTGAGGTCTACCTTCACCCCCTGCCCCCACGCCTTCCCACTCGGTGGAGCCTCTTACCCCGGTCTAGGAGCGCCTCGCGCAGGTAGATCTGGCGTTGCACCCGCGCCCCCTGCACGCAGGTGGCCAGCAGCAGTGGCCTCTTGACAGCCCTTTCATCTTGCAGAGGTTGGTGTCCTCACACCCAGACTTGGAGAGCTGCAGTCCTACCCAGGTATTCTGTGCTGTTACAGCCTCTTCCTGGGCCCTGGGGCGATGGCTGAGATCACCTGCACCCCGCACCTGACTTGTCTCTCGTTTGCGGCCTTGGGGATGATAGTGACCGCAGCCAATGGTTAGGGACCACGCACTGTGAGTGCTGGAGGACGGACATGCGGGGAGGCGACTAAGTGTTAAGGGAGCTAGAAGGCAGGGTCCCTAAGGAGTGGGGGCATGGAGGAGCAGCTGAGGCTGGCCTCTGGGACCCCGAGAGCCTGCTCACTGTTGGTGCAGCCGGTTTCAAAGTGCTCTCACACGTCCTTCCATCACCCTTCTGACGGTCCATCCTTCTACCCCCTTTCCCTTTATTCATGTATCCTTCCTCCCGTCTACCCATCTATCCACTGGGCTTATGCCGGAACAATAACAGTATGATATATGTCTAACAGAAACACCCAGGGAGGAAGGGTGCCCAGAAGAAGCTATAAATCAGCATGAGATCTTAAGGAAGGCTTTCTGAAATGCGTGACAAGGTGAGCCAGGGAGGAAGAAATGGGGAGAGAGGAGCAAAAGGAATACTATGTGCAAAGGCCCAGAAGAGAGAGAGACTTGTCACTTAATATCACTTCTATCATAACCCAATACCATGTAATCTGTGTCATTTCACTTGTTGTGAGGCTAGTGAAGCTCAAAGAGGGGAAAAAAGCACCAATATTAGTTGATCATCCTATTGTGTGCTAAGCACTGTGCCAAGAACTTACCACGTATTATACCATCTGATCCTCATACTAAATGTATAAGGTGGGTGTTATCTTGTGAGACTTACTTTGTGGACTCTGAGAAACAAAGTGACTTTCCAAGGTTACAGAGATGGGACAAGGACTAGAACTTAAGCCTTCTCATTCCAGTGCCTTCTCTGCACCTTTATTCAACTATTCAGCTAGTCAGTATCTATTTTTTTTTTAATGTATTTATTTTAATTGGAGGCTAGTTACTTTACAATATTGTATTGGTTTTGCCATACATCTATTTTTTAAGGTCCTACTATGTTCCAGGCACTGGGCTAGGTGCTGAAGATACAGTGGAGAATAAGGCTGACAATTCTCCTGCTCTCCTGGGGCTCACTTTCTAGTTGGGGAGACAAAATCATTAAGGAAGCAAACAAATATCAATAATGATAGGTATTTGAAAAAGTAACACAAGGTTATGACTTAGAGAGTTGGAGAGAGATGGCAGGAGGCTGATAGGATGGGAGAGGGGAGGGAAGTCCTCCTCAAGAGGCGTTACTGGTTGAGATATGAATGAAAAGCCTTGTACTAATTTGGAGACAAGTGTTCCAGGCAGAAACAATGTCAAAGGTAATGGCTCAGCGAAGGGGAATGAGGGTGTCTTATTGCAACATTGGAAAGACAACCAATGTGGCTTGAGCAGAGTGAGCAAAGGGGACAATGTCAGGAGATGAGAAATCAAGGCTTGTAGGTCATGGGAAGAATTTATAAATGGTGCAATGGGAAACCCTTAAAGGGAGTGACATTACTGGATTTATATTTTCAAAAGGTCACTTTGGTTGCTGTGGGCTAAGTTGAAGATGTCAACATGAAATCAATTAAGGTTATCGAGTTCTCAGTTAAAATTTCTAAATCTGGAGTTCATAGAAGAGATCCTAGCTATAAATATAAGTTTGGGGGTCATATAAGTGGCATTTTAGCCCATGTAGATAGATGAGTTTTTTTTCTAAGACGGAGAGGAGATTGGCCAAGAATCATGCAAGTACCCCAGGCCTGGAGAATTGCAACTCTGAGAGGTGGGCAGAGAAAGTGGAGGCAGAACAGTGGAAATTTGCTGTGTGACACAGGGAGCACAGTCTAGTGCTCTGTGATGACCTGGAGGGGTAGGATGGGGTGGCAAATGGGAGGGAGGTTCACGAGGGAGGGGACATACACGTACCCATGGCTGATTTATGTTGATGTATGGCAGAAACCAACAACACTGTAAAGCAATTATCTTCCAACTAAAAAGTAAAAAAAAATTTTTTTTTAATCAAAGCATTAATCAGAATAGCAACTTGCACAGATTTAGGGTATTTGTTGGCTAAAAAAAAAAAAAAAAGAAGGTGGAGGCAGCAAAGGAAACAATGACTGGCTCTTAAAGAGCTTCAAAGAGATTCCCTTAGAATTCTAGGTTTGTTACCCATTGGCAGGGCAGTCTTCTCTTAAAGGTAGTGCCATAAATGCAATTCAGCTAACATTTCCTGATTATCTACTGTGGACAGGATGCTGTGCCAAGTTTTGGCGAGACAAAGCCAGCTAGGACCTAATTCCTGGCCTCCAGGAATTGTTGAGCCACCTGGAGAGACAGATCTTTAGACAAATAACTTGGGAACTTGGAGGCCCGAATTTGGTTCCCTAAAAAAGACAAGAATGGGAATTTCCTGACAGTACAGTGGTTAGGACTTCATGCCCTCACTGCTAGGGATCTTGGGTTTAATCCCTGGTCAGGGAACTAAGATCCCATAAGCCATGTACAGTGGCCACACACACACACAAAACCAAAACAACAACAAAACAAAAAACAAAAAAAAATGAGACGAGAGCAGCAGGAGCACAGAGTCATAAAGATGTGACAAACAGTGTCCAGTGGCTTCACTTACATCATCTTATGCCATCCTTGTAATCTCCACTTCACAGAAGGAACTGAATCTTAAGGATAGTGGTAACTTGCCCAAGGATACACAGTTGACTGATTCTAAAGCCAGGTCTGTCTCACTTTAGAGCCCAGTGCTTAATCATTCTTTAAAATTCTGCGACTCTCTGATAGGGCTGGAGCATTCCTGGGAAGATGGAGGGCCCAGAGAACAAGGCACAAGGAGATAAAATGAAAAGGTGGGAAGGGCCAAATTCAAGGTCCAGGCCTTGAATGCCAGCAGGAATTTGGATTTGGTTCTTCTGGCCAGGGTTTTTCAACCTCAATGCTGTTGACATTTGAGGCCAGATAATTCTTTTTCGTATTGGGGAAGGGGGCTTCTCTCCTTTGTGTTGTAGGATATTTAGCAGTTTTTAGTCATTAGATACTGCATAATGACAACCCACTCCAGTACTCTTGCCTGGAAAATCCCATGAACAGAGGACTCTGGTGGGCTGCAGTCCATGGGGTCACTAAGAGTCGGACATGACTGAGGGACATCACTTTCACTTTCCACTTTCATGCATTGGAGAAGGAAATGCAACCCACTCCAGTGTTTTTGCCTGGAGAATCCCAGGGACGGGGGAGCGTGGTGGGCTGCCGTCCGTGGGGTCGCACAGAGTCAGACACAAGTGAAGCGACTTAGCAGCAGCAGCAGCACTTTTTTCTCCCTCCGCTACAGATGTGACAATTTAAAATATCTCCGTGCATGCTTAATTGTGTCTGACTCTGCAACCCATGGACTGTAGCCCACTAGGCTCCTCTGTCCAGGGGATTCCCCAGGCAAGAATATTGGAGTGAGTAGCCATTCCCTTCTCCAGGGGATCTTCCTGACCCAAGGATCGAACCTGCAACTCCTTCATTGCAGGCAGATTCTTTACCATCTGAGCTAGCAGACATTGCCATATGTCCCTGTGGGGATTGTATGCAGAACTGGTCTCCAGTTGAGAATTGCTGCTCTAGGCACTGGTGGGGTTCAGAGTTTTGAAAGGAATGTGAGATGATAATTACTAGGAGTGCACCCTTAATGCTAATAACCTATACCATTATTATACTCAAAATCAATACCATTATTATACTTCCCTGGTCCAGGAAGCTCCCACATGTGAGAAATTATATTATGTTTCACTTCTGATAAATTGGAACCATCTGTATTACTTTGGTAACATTCCTGCAAACTCTGTTCTTTTTTTGTGAAACAAGTAGATTAAGTTAAACATGTGTTTCTCAAAGGCACTGTGCCTTCTTTGTTTGTATATTCTCAGTGCCTAACAGACTGAATGTTAAATGAATGGATGTATTTTAAATTTTTATTATTTACATAATTGCATTTATCTTTAGGACATCATGCTGACATCAGAGATTTGGCAGAGGTCTGATATACCCAGTATAAGATAAGCATCTTTGCAAGGAAAGAAAAATGTCTTTTAATCTTTGACCCTAAAATTCTACAAATTGATAAAATTCATAGACTTCGTTTACAGGTTTATTTTCCAGATGAGTAGGCCCACATGATTTTTCTGTGGCATTCACAGAGTTTTCTTCAATCTATAAGAATCTGGGACTTCCCTGGTGGTGCAGTGGTTAAGAACCCGCCTGCCAGTGCGGGGGACACGGGTTCCATCCCTGGTCCAGGAAGATCCCACACACCGTGGGGCAACTAAGCCTGTGCCACAACTACTGAGCCTGTGCTGTAGAGCCCATGAGTCACAACCACTGAGCCTGCGTGCCACAACTGCTGAAGTCCATGCACCCTAGAGCCTGTGCCCCACAAGAGAAGCCACCTCAGTGAGAAGCCTGTGCACTGCAACAAGAGAGTAGTTCCAGCTTCCTGCAACTACAGAAAGCCAGGGCACAGCGACAGAGACCCAGCACGGCCAAAAAAAAAAAAATACATAAAAAATCTGTAAGAATATGCTGTTCATTGTTCACTGTATAAAGCAATTTGGGGTGACAATATAATTTAATTCAACATTTACTGAGCTATCCCTAGGAATTAGATACCAGGAGAGGAATGAAGGCACAGTTTCTGCCCTCCAGATGCACCTAATCAAACGGGATGTCAGGCTCACCAGGGCCTGCCTGACCTTGTTCTGTCCCTTACCTGCAGTATGACCTTGGGCCAGTCAGAGCCATATTAAGACTTTTGTAGGCCCTAGGCACTTACACCTTCATGGGCCCCAACCTCCATTTAAAAAAAAAGTATTTAAATATATATTTTTCTCTGCATGGCATAAAGACAAATGTAATGCAGGCTGGATTCATTATTATATACTCATTTTAAAATTCTGATTTAAAAAGAAATTAATGTTAAAACATTTTCTTGGGCCCTAAACACTGTCTGCTGTGCCTAATGTATAAGTTGGCTCTGGGGCCAATTACTGACCTCACCTAGTTCTCATTACCTTCACTTTAAAATTTTAATTTTGAAGGGCTGTTATAAGGTTTACTTGAGATACTTAGAAGCTGCATGAGGGCAGGAACCAAGTCTTATTTGTTCTCCACTGCATACCTAGAGCACTTAACGAAGAGTAAGCGTTCAGTAATATGAACAGGAAATTATCCTCAAAGTGCCAGAATACAGTAAACACTTGACAATTATCAGATTTCTTCCAACAGATGTCCTAGAAAACAGTTCAGAGCATATATAATAAGTATCAGAAAGCTGGAATCTATGGTACAAACTCTGTAACAGAAATTTGGATCAAGAAGGATGGTATGGGACCATCAGTTCACATACTTTTTAATCTTTTATTTGTCAGTTTAGACATGTCCTGGGTCCACTTAATTGCCCTTATAACACAATCTGTCATTAGCTACATAGATAGGGGAGTGTTGAAAACCATCAATTTTCCTCTCAAGGAGTTGCACTAGTACTGCTGTGCTTATCTCCAAATCCTCTGCAGATTTAATTACAAAGCTACAAAGTGAATGCATAAATTATGCACCAAGGCCCATGTTTTGGAAATCACTGTGTAGCCTTGGGAATTAGATAGGAGGTTATATCTTTGTAATTGATATGCTTCCACTCAGGGCTGGAATGCTGTGGACCTGTGAGAACTTTTTTCTAAAGACAGTGTGTCTGCAATTCTGCAATGCTAGCTGGATGTTTAAACTCTAAACAATAGATATCAGAAGGAAAAGAACTTTAAACAATATTTAATCTGGCCCAGGTCTCCCTGTCTAGCCTCATCTCCCACCATGGGTTCACTGGTTTTTTACCTTACCCTACCCCATCTGGAAGGATGAACCATTCCCCAAATGTGCATAGTCTCAAAACACTATCTTTACTATACTGTTCTCTTTGCTTGGAATATTCTTCCTCTTTTCATTCTGGAGTAGGAAATGACAACCCACCCAGTATTCCTGCCTGGAGAATCTCATGGACAGAGGAACCTGCTTTTCATTCTGGAGTAGGAAATGACAACCCACCCAGTATTCCTGCCTGGAGAATCTCATGGACAGAGGAACCTGGCAGGCTACAGTCCATGGAGTTGCAAAGAGCCAGACACGACTGAGCAACTAACACTGGATTCTGGGAAACCCCAGAGAGACTGCCTTATTCCTAGTAGCTACTCTACTGTGTTAGTTTCTCCTCCCTGAGCAAGAAAGCAAAGTTTTCACGTTGGTAAATTCGGCTCAAATGCTATTTCTTGTGGAAGCCTTTGCTACCAACCTTAGAAAGAAAGGATAAAAAGGAGGGCACCTGGGTATTAGACACCAGTTATATATTTATTATCTTATTTAATCCTCAGGGTAATTTTGTGTGGGAGGTATTCTTATTCTCAGTTCCCAGCTCAAGAATCTGAGGTCTAAAGTTTAAGTATCTTGGCCAGAGTTCCATGCCAGTCAAGGGCGGAGGTGGCACTGGAATTCAGTTCAGTCACTGTCTTTCTCAGGCAAATAATTTCATAATTGGAGATTTCAAAGCCTTCCATCATACCCCTCACCTGACACTTTTCATTGTATGATAATTCATTTATATACCATCAAAATCTATCTCCTTCACTAAACTCTTAAATGAGGGACTAAATCTTACTTCTCTCTGTACCCTGAATGGGTGGCACAATGACTGGCATACAGTGGGTGCTCAAAACATATTGATGAAATGAGGTGAACAATAACAAAACACTCTGCAAACCATTTTCAAAAATATGAATTCATTTAACTATAAATAAGCATAATATAAAGCCCTTGTCCTTGGAAGCTAGCAATATAAATGAGAAAAGTCATATGCAGGTGAAAAAGATAATGAACAAAACAATATTAAGAATAACAACATTGCATGACGATATGAAAAATAAGTCAGCTGAGGCTAAGGAGAATGAGAACTCAGAAAGCGATTTTGGACTTGGAGAGAAAACCATCTTAGAGCTCCATTTGGGGTTCTTGCTGAAACATTTTAAGTACCTTGTCTTATTTCATCTTCACAAAAACCCAGTGAAGTAATACTGCCTCTATTTCCCAGAAAGAGAACAAAGTCTCTTTGTCTGAGAGGTTACATGTTTTGTTCAAGGTCACACAGCTGGTTTATAGCAGAGGCTATTCTATTATGGTCCCGTCTCTGAGTCCTCTTCTTTTTTATTTTCTTTTTTTTTTCCCCTGTTGGGATAGCTGGATTATTCTATGTCAATATTTTAGGGGATACCACTAATTTCTATGTTACTTTTACAGGTAACAGAAACATATTACTAAAGGTCTACTTACTATCTTGGTGTAGTGGAATGTTTAGTTGTGGTAGTATGTTTCTTGGTTTCAGTTGGAATGCAAGTAACTTATTTAGGATGTGATGTCTGGAAACTGGGGTGGGAGTAGGGCGGTGAGACAGGAGGGCGAACAAAGCCAAAAATGTATACAGTATCAAGCTAGTTACCATGGTAGCCAACTGGAGCTCAGTTATGCTGGGGAACTCTGGGAGCCAATGTATAGGACACATTCAGGGTGTCTCAGTGGAGGGGTGAGGAGCCTGGGCTATTATCTACCAACTCACCATCCATACTGAGTTCAGGCAGCTTCTTGTGACATTAAACCTCTGAAATGTTTAGCTTGCTTTGCCCACAGGCCAAGTATGTTCTCTGGACAGGGAGAAAAAAAATTAAAGCCTTCAGGCAAAGAACTGTAAGTATTCCCTGTAAGTGGCTTCAGTGTATAGAAGTGAATGCCAATAAAAAAAAATGGACAGCAAGCCATTAGCATCTACTACAGAATGTAATGGGATACAAATCTTGCCTCCACCACTTCATTCTACATTCAAAAGAAATTCATTAAGTCTATCACACATTAGGTCAGGGATCAGCAAACTATGGTTCAAAGGCAAATCTATCCCACTACTTATTTTATAAGTATTGTTGTAACACAGCCATGTCCATTCATTTATGGTTTTACCGTACAATGGCAGGGTTAAGTAGTTGTGATAGAGAAGTCTGCAAAGCCTGAAATATTTAGTATCTGGCACTTTACAGAAAGTGTTTGCCAACTCCTGGGCTAGGTACTTGGGATACTAAGATGAACACAAATTTTAAATCTGCCTTTAGAGAGTTTATAATCTAATGAAAAAGACAGATGTGTAAATCAAAGGTTACAAGTGCTATAGTAGGCATTCAAATGAGGGAATGTTAATCTAACTAGTTGGAGGGAGAAATCAAGAAAATCATAGATGGAGGGAGTGGGGCAGTCTAAAAAAAAAGAAAAAGAAAATTTTCATGAAAGACACGACAAACATTCAAGTAGAACCCCTAAAGACGAGTGGTATTTTTTATACAAACATAGAGGAGGAAAGACATTTGACACAGAGGTGGCAGAAGTAGCAAAGATGTAACATAGATCAACAATGAAATGAATTTAGGAAACTAGTGTCATATTTGGATATGGGGAAAGGAGTGACACAAAAAGGAAGACTGAAAAGTAAGGAATTAAATTTTATCTTTTCTTTAGAAATATGAATGGCTCCCATAGTCACTGTGGAGGCCCAGGCTGAAGGGAGCAATAGTGGAACTGATAGCTCCAAGCTATGATAGAAGCCCAAGCATGAAATGTGCCGGCTTGAGTCAAAGTGCTAGTGTGGATATGAAAAGGAGAGAAAGGCTATTTTTAGTGCAGAAGGATACCCTCCACCCCTTCAATAGACTGGCTTAGGTGCCTTCCCTGTGCTCCCTTAGCAGCCTTCTTTACCACTGGTGTAGCACGGATTGTCCTGGTGGCAATGTATTGCATTCCTTGATGACAGGAACCATCCATGACTGATTTTTGTCCTCAGTGCTTGGTCCAGGGCTTGACACAGAACTGCTGCTAGTGAGGGCTACTTCCTGAAAACAGTAAATGAATGTACTGCAAAATTTTGGCTGCAGTAACTTGTCTCCAAGTTTGCAAAGTGGACTTGCAGTGTCAGCTCACATGGAGACCTAGACAAATACAGAATGAGGAACAAGGCATAGGAAATCTGCAGGGTTCCTGACTGGGGCAGACGTCTGTTCTGGCAGGATCTGATAAGCTATCTATGCTTGAACTGTGATGCTGGCTTATCCCAGTTCCTTAAGTGGGCAGGCATGTTATGATTATAGATGACAAATACCTGGAAAATTCTGAGCTGGCGTAGTTACCTTGTGGTGTTTTTCTACTGTATTCTTTTTTTAAATTCCTTCACAAATGGCATTTTTTTTCTTATTATAAATACAATGTCTGTTACTTGTCAACATTTGGAAAAGACTGAAGAATTATAAAGAAAAAAGTAAAATCAACCACAATCCCACAAATGGACTACAGATGTTTTTCTACATAGCTTTATAGTCTTCTGGGAAGATGTGCACATTTTTAATAAAATTAGAATCATACTACATATGTAATTTTTAGCCATTTCATATGTATGTATAATTTTATATTATACTTTTTTTCATTTATCATTATGTCTCAAACCATCTTCAGTGACTTCACCTCAGTCCATCATACAGATCTACTACAACATATTTAACCTTTTCCATTTTGCTGGGGTTATAGGTTGTTTCCAGGGTTTCAGTACTACAAACAAGATCCTGGCACATAAATCTCTAATTATTTCCTTACTGACCAATTCTCAGAAGTTCCTGATGCTATTTTGTTGCAGCAACTGGAGAAACTCCATCCTGGTCCTGTGAAGGGATATCATATTGATAGATAACTGATATCCACAAATAATTTCTAAACTCAACTTAGCCTCTCTAGTCTTTTGCTTAGTCCCCTGGAAAGGTTTGGGAATCACAGAAGAATCTCCTTTTGTCGTTTTGTCACTGAGCAACTTCTTTCGTTAAAGTTGTGTCACCTGTCCCACAGCCTTCCTCTCAACTTCAATCCCTGCCATCAAGTGGGTAATTTCAAATTCCATGTAAATGAACTTTCCAGCACAGTGGCTTCACAGTTCCTTGACTTCTATACCTCTTCACACACTTCAACCCTTACCTTTCCATCACTTGGAACTGTTCTGCCCCTGAAATCTGAAGCTCCTCTGATTATAACCTTCTACCACCAGGCTCTCAATCTCTTAAACCTCAGAGGGGATCCTCTTGACTCTTTTCTCCTATTCTATCCTCCTTTCCTGTCCTTTCACTCTTCTGCTACAGTCAACCTACATCTCATGATCTCTCTCACCTCAGTCAGCACTCTCAACTCCTTTCTTCCCAGTCCGCTTGCCACCTCTACTCTCTAAATTCCCTTGCACGTGTGTGTGCTAAGTCACTTCAGTTGCTAAATCCTCTTGAGAAAGAGAAAGTGAAGTTGCTTATGGACCGTAGCCTACCAGGCTCCTCCATCCAAGGAGTTTTCCAGGCATGAACACTGGAGTGGGTAGCCATTTCCTTCTCCAGGGGATCTTCCCAACCCAGGGATGGAACCTGGGTATCCCGCATTGTAGGCAGACGCTTTACCATCTGAGCCACCAGGGAAGCCCATCTTGGATAATTCCAATTATGTGTTTTCTCTGTTCCTACAGTCAAGTTACTAAGAATTGCTGGGGGGAAAAATTTCCACAACCAGACAACCTGTGCTACAAATAAACTCAACTAGACTAGACTTTCATTACTACTTGGAAATTCTTTCTTCATTTCACAGAGTCCCTCCCTCTCACCTTTCATTTTTCATCTTCCCAAAGTTCACTTTCTAGTCTATTCCCTGTCTCCCTACCTCATTTTTGCCTCTGATTATCTGCCAATAACCTTATAAACAGAGTTCACAGGGGAGGAGGTTGCTTCATTTCTTGCATAAGACCTTGACATATTCTCCCTCAGTCTTGGCTTCCCCAAACTCTCTATTCTTTCTCTAGTCTAATTGTTCATTTTCAGTCTTTTTCTTGATTTCTCTCTCTTTCTTTCTTTCCCCCTTTTTAAAATGTTGCTGTCCTCCAGGATTCCTTCCTGAACCATACCCTCTGTTCACATTCGCTGGTGATTTCAGAGCCTTCTATGCCTTCAGTTACCATCTCTGGATTAGAACTCTTGAACTTGTAGTTGTCACTCAGATTTATTTCCTGAGCTTCTAATTCTATCCACTTACCTGCTGAACACCTATTTTTACCCAGCTGTGCCACATATGTAAAATTCAGTATGTCCAACATTACATTTATTAGAGTTCCCCAAACCCAACCTTTGCCTTTGTTCTTAAGCCAGAAATCTGGAGTCCCCCTTGATTCCTTTCTTTTCCTAATCACTTAACATTTCTCCTCCTCCTCATCTTCTGTTTTCTTGACCATGGGCTTCTTGAATCCAGCATGACATCTATCCTGGTCCCAGTAGATAGATTTGTCTTCCTAACATGTCCTGACAATGTTGTATACATGATCACAATGCATTGTGTATATGAACTCATTAAGGGTGTGGTGAGATCATTGCTATCTGCTTAGAGGAGTGTGTAATCCGCTGCGGGACATAGCAAAAGGTAAAATTAGTTTTACCTGGTTATTGGCATAGTGGGGCTGTTTGAAGAAGCCCTCAAACAGGAATAGACATTTGAAGTGGGACTTGCATGATCAGTAAAAAGTTTCCCAGGCAGAGGATATGGAAAGCTCATTCCAAGAAAAGGGAACACAGGTGGCCTTTGAACAACATGGGTTTGAACTGTGCAGGTCCACTTATACTTGGATTTTTTTCTATAGAATACCATGGTACTATCCAAACTATGGTTGTTTGAACTTGTGGATGGGGAGATGTGGAGAGAGAGTGCCAACTCTAAAATTACACGAGGATTTTCCACTCTGCTAAGAGTGGGTACCCCTAGCCCTGCATGGTTCAAGGGTCAACAGTAACAGGAGAAAAGTGTTAGTCTCTGAGTCACATCCAAGTCTTTGTGACCCATGGTCTTTGGCCCTCCGGGCACCTCTATTCACAGGATTCTCCAGGCAAGAATACTGGAGTGGGTAGCCATTTCCTTCTCCAGGAGATCTTCCTGACCCAGGGATTGAACCTGGGTCTCCTGCATTCCAAGCAGATTCTTTACTGTCTGAGCCACAAAGGAAGTCAACAGGAGAAAAGCAAGGAGCTAAATTCAAATCAGTTTCACAAGCTTTCAGTGGGGGCTGCTGTGTCCCACGCAGTGTTCTCACACTGGGGATATACAGGCGAATAAGTCACTGACCTCAAGGAGATTACAGTCTTGAGAAGCTACTTTTTCCTTGACATTTACTAGGAAAGGCGGCTCAAGAGATTAAGCCCCTTAATTTCTATTAACTCCTCTAAATCCATCCAAATAAAGCAAAATAAATATAAGTGAAAACTATTTCTAGCAAACCAGCTCCCCTTTCCTCCCCTCACCTTTTATCCTGATTGCCTGGTGCTGCTGCTAAGTTGCTTCCACTGTTTCCTTATTGTCTGTATCAGGCACTGAGCTAAGGTGAGGATGTATATATGACCAAGTCCTCAAATAACCCACTGTCAAGGGGAGCTTTCAGCCTCTGTGAACCACATGATAATTAAGGCAATTAGGTGTCTCAGACTCTCTGTCAGAAATTTGCTCAGAGAATAGGTGGGGCACAAGAGAATGAGGGGTCAATTCCATCTGAGGGTTGGGTGGGGGGATGTTTGTGAAATGTTTAAAGCCCAGGGTAGCTGGAATGTGCAGATAGCTCCAAGGGGACTTTAGAAGGGGAGGTCAAAAGATAAGTGCATTCCTTTTTTTCTCTCCTTAAAACAGAGGGTCTAGATTTTCTAAAGTGTTTTCTCTCCCTTCCCCCGCTCCCTTCTGCCTCAAAATCTAAGCTGTTTTTCCTAAACTTGACATTTCACTTTCTTGCTCTCTAGCTGGAGGAAAGGGTGGGAAAGAATGGGGATTTGTTTGTGGGCAAAAGAGACTGTGTCTTATTTTGCTTTTCCTATATTTAAACTCGGTGTTTTGTTTCCTCCACACTCAGCAAAGGATAGTCAAATTTTTGTAGGTGTCTGTGTTTTCCCTTAAGGAGGCAGCATTTTGTAAATGTCATTTGATTTGATGCCCAACAACGGCCAATTGAGAAACATGACAACAACAGCAATAACAAAAAGCAGTTGGTGGGAAGTTTAGGAAGAGAAGGCAACAAACCAGCAACAACAGAATGCATTTTGAAGCAATTTGCACCTACAAATCTTGGCTTTGGAAAGTTGGAAGTACTTTTTCCTGGAAACTTAAAAAATATATATCACATTTCTAAACAGCTGTGTAAAGGAAGGAAACTTCCTATTGAGAAATACAAGCTGTTTTTGTTCTTCCTTAAAAAAAAAAAAAAAGAAACTTGACTACTTAAATAATTACTTAGTTGCGCAAGTTTGAAACTTTGGACTTACCTCTCCCTCCCTTTATTCCCTCTTCTCTAATTCCATCGTTTAGTGAGTTTAAAAATCTTATTTCCAAAACATTTTTCAATAACTCTGCAGTACAGTATCTTTCCCATTCTCTATCCCTGCCGTCATTATTCTCATTGTTCACGTTTAGACTATTGCTACTACTTGCTTGGCTTTTTAAAAGTCTCTTAGTTTGTCTCCTTGCTACCAGTCTTGCCCATCTCAGATTTGTTCTCAGTTTTACAACCAAAATGATCTTTTTAAAAATCACATCTTTAACATTTATTCTAAGTGGCAGGGTGAATTAGTCCCAGTTCCTGTCCTTGGTGAGCTTACAATGTTTAGTGGTAAACTCGTCTCTATCTTTTGATTCTGAGCCCGATCCTAACTTTCTGCTCTGCTTCAGCTGCCATCTCATTCAACGAGAGGCCAGTCCCTGAGGAATGTGGGAATGAGAGCTGATGTGTCTCCACCATGTTTAATTTTAGCTGATGATCTAAAGCATGTAGCTTGATACATGGTACAGAATGTAGAAAAAGTGCTGTGCAATTGGACATGGTCTTAGGAGTCAAGAACTGCCCTCGCTCCTGGCTCATCCTGATGACTTATGTTTTGACATTTGAAGTTAAGTAGAGCCTGCTACTAAAGTAATGCTCAAAATTCTCCAAGCCAGGCTTCAGCAATATGTGAACCGTGAACTTCCAGATGTTCAAGCTGGTTTTAGAAAAGGCAGAGGAACCAAAGACCAAATTGCCAACATCCGCTGGATCATCAAAAAAGCAAGAGAGTTTGAGAAAAACATCTATTTCTGCTTTCTTGACTATGCCAAAGCCTTTGACTGTGTGGATTACAATAAACTGTGGAAAATTCTCAAAGAGATGGGAATACCAGACCACCTGACCTGCCTCTTGAGAAATTTGTATGCAGGTCAGGAAGCAACAGTTAGAACTGGACATGGAACAACAGACTGGTTCCAAATAGGAAAAGGAGTATGTCAAGGCTGTATATTGTCACCCTGTTTATTTAACTTATATGCAGAGTACATCATGAGAAATGCTGGGCTGGAAGAAGCACCAGCTGGAATCAAGATTGCCAGGAGAAATATCAATAACCTCAGATATGCAGATGACACCACCCTTATGGCAGAAAGTGAAGAGGATCTAAAAAGCCTCTTGATGAAGGTGAAAGAGGAGAAAGAAAAAGTTGGCTTAAAACTCAACATTCAAAAAAAAAAAAAACTCAACATTCAGAAAACTAAGATCATGGCATCTGGTCCCATGACTTAATGGGAAATAGATGGGGAAACAGTGGAAACAGTGTCAGACTTTATTTTTTGGGCTCCAAAATCACTGCAGATGGTGACTGCAGCCATGAAATTAAAAGACGCTTACTCCTTGGAAGGAAAGTTATGACCAACCTAGACAGCATATTGAAAAGCAGAGACATTACTTTGCCAACAAAGGTCTGTCTAGTCAAGGCTATGCTTTTTCCAGTGGCCATGTATGGATGCGAGAGTTGGACTGTGAAGAAAGCTGAGCGCCGAAGAATTGATGCTTTTGAACTGTGGTGTCGGAGAAGACTCTTGAGAGTCCCTTGGACTGCAAGGAGATCCAACCAGTCCATTCTGAAGGAGATCAGCCCTGGGATTTCTTTGGAAGGAATGATGCTAAAGCTGAAACTCCAGTACTTTGGCCATCTCATTCGAAGAGTTGACTCATTGGAAAAGACTCTGATATTGGGAGGAATTGGGGGCAGGAGGAGAAGGGGATGACAGAGGATGAGATGGCTGGATGGCATCACTGACTCAATGGATGTGGGTCTGAGTGAACTCTGGGGTTGGTGGTGAACAGGGAGGCCTGGCGTGCTGCGATTCATGGGGTCGCAAAGAGTCGGACACGACTCAGCGACTGGACTGAACTGAACTGAACTGAACTGAAGAGCCTGCTGAGGGCTTCCCAGGTGGTTCAGTGGGTAAAGAAACTGCCTGCAATGCAGGAGACCCAGGAGATATGGATTTGATTCCTGCGTTGGGAAGATCCCCTGGAGGAGGGCAGGACAACCCACTCCAGTATTCTTGCCTGGAGAATCCCATGGACAGAGGAGCCTGGTGGGCTACAGTCCATAGGTCACGAAGACACGGATGAAGTGACTGAGCATGCATGCACAGATTATGCTGATACCTGCGTGAGCCTGATAAAAGTTAAAACTGATTAAGAAGTTGATGATGCTGCCTGTGTCAGGTCCAAGACCTTTATTTACACATCAGATCAGATCAGATCAGATCAGTCGCTCAGTCGTGTCCGACTCTTTGCGACCCCATGAATTGCAGCACGCCAGGCCTCCCTGTCCATGACCAACTCCCGGAGTTCACCCAGACTCATGTCCATCGAGTCAGTGATGCCATCCAGCCATCTCATCCTCTGTCGTCCCCTTCTCCTCCTGCCCCCAATCCCTCCCAGCATCAGAGTCTTTTCCAATGAGTCAACTCTTCGCATGAGGTGGCCAAAGTACTGGAGTTTCAGCTTTAGCATCATTCCTTCCAAAGAAATCCACTTGCAGCTGGGGTGAAATGACTGTGGGGTGAAAAAAAATCCTAGATTCTAATTCTGGTTCTGCTGTTTGCTAGCTGTATAATCTTGGGCAAGCCATTCAATAACTACATGTCCCAATGTCCTCATCTGTAAAATCGGTGTGATAATACGAGTCTTAAAGGATTGATGTAGGAATTAAAGGAGAAAATGTAGGTGATGTTTCTTAGCACAGAACTTGGAACTTAGTTTTTGGTGTTTGCTTTGTTGTTGTTGTTATTGTTGTTTGTTTGGCTATTGGGCCAGTGCAGCACTGGAAGCATGGTGTCCTAACTGTAGTGTAAGGGGATTAGAGAAGGCGAGGTTCAGAAAAAGAATAAGAGCAGCATTTTACAGGAACAGATCACCTTTAATGAGGCAAGAAGGGGCAGCTGTCAGATTAGTGAGCTGCTGCACTAATCCAAGAAAAGAGTAAGTATATATAGGCATATATGTGGAAATCTACTCTCTTAAGGGGGCCTGTTCTTCTTCTCCAAGGTTGTTCAGAGTAGTTATCTCTTAAACTGCTGGGGCAAGGAATTCTGGAGATTGGCCAGAGGCTAGGACCAGCTGGGAGCTAGGCGGGTGAGAGAGTTCTTTGTTTTGCATTGATTGGTGGGGAGGACCCAGAAGGGAGTTTTAACTCCAGGCTATTTTGAGCCGTGTAACCTTCCTTCACTAACCACTGAACCCCCAGGGAAATCCCAGTAAGTCTGTTTTAATAGAGCACATGAAAGTGAAAGTGAAGTCGCTCAGTCGTGTCCAACTCTTTGCGAGCTGTAGCCCACCAGTCTCCTCCGTCCATGGGATTCTCCAGGCAAGAATACTGGAGTGGGTTGCCATTTCCTTCTCCAGGGGATCCTCCCAACCCAGGGATTGAACCTGGGTCTCCCGCATTGGAGGCAGACGCTTTAACCTCTGAGCCACCAGGGAAGCCACATGCTGCTGCTGCTGCTGCTGCTGCTGCTGCTGCTGCTGCTAAGTTGCTTCAGTCGTGTCCGACTCTGTGCAACCCCATAGATGGCAGCCCACCAGGCTCTGCCGTCCCTGGGATTCTCCAGGCAAGAACACTGGAGTGGGTTGCCATTTCCTTCTCCAATGCATGAAAGTGAAAAGTGAAAGGGAAGTCGCTCAGTCGTGTCCGACCCTTAGCGACCTCGTGGACTGCAACCTACCAGGCTCCTCCATCCATGGGATTTTCCAGGAACCACATAATTGAGGTCAAATAACAATTTTTAAGTATCTCTGTGTGCCAGGCGTTGGGCTAGTTGAGCCACAGAGATGAATATGATCTGATTGGTGCTCTTAAGAAGCCAATGGAAAAGTAGTAATTGACACATTGTAAAGCTTTTAACTCAGTCTGAAACATGTTTCAAGATCCCAACACTGTTTATGTCAAAAGACATCAGCAACATGAGGTTTTCTGCTGAATAAATGTTCTTAGAATTTTAAGTTTTCTATATGAAGTGTGTAGTGTCTTTCGGTGAGGCTATGTAGCATAATGAAAAGACAGACGTGTTTACATTGGACTTAGAGGCGTGTGTGCTAAGTTGCTTCAGTCATGTCCAATTCTGAGACCCAACGGACTATAGCCCACCAGACTCCTCTGTCCATGGGGTCCTCTGGGCAACAACGTTGGAGTGAGTTGCCACGCCCTCCTCCAGGGGATCTTCCTGACCCAGGGATCAAACCCACATCTCTTATGTCTCCTACATTGGCAGGCAGGTTCTTTACCTCTTGTGCCACTTGGAAAGCCCTTTAAATACTCACCAATTAATACTTATAGGTACCTGGGTAAGTTGGTTAATTTCTTTGAACCTCATTTTCCTTATTTGTAAAATATGGAGACTAACACATTCATAGGGTTATTGGGATAGGGTTAAATGTGATAAGGTACATACTTTTGTTACAGTTCATGGCACAGTCCCTGGCACAGGGTAGAAAATAAATGGTGGAATTAGTGAGAAAAGCATATGTATATCCAGAGTAGCTTTGTATTATACTCGGTTGCACGGATGTTTCATGCCCGTGATTACCTACTGGATAGGAACTAGCTCTTCATCTTTGTTGAAGGTGCTAAACATGTGTCTTATTCTTAACAAACTGTTGAATTGTTATTTAAGAAAGAGGATATCCCAAAGAAAGGAAGGAAGGGGGAAACTGGAAAGTGATTTTATTGGCTGCTATCTCTTTTAGATATGTTCTTTCTTACTACTTAAATTAGATAGAGATTTACCTTCATATTTACAGAAGAGAAATTTCAGTCCTACACAGGCTTACCCAATGTCCCACAGCCAAAATAGCAGATCCAGGACACTTCATGCTCATCTCTTTAATTCTAAGGTCAAGTTCTTTTTATTCCATTTTGCTGCTATTTACAGAAAAGTATAGAAAAGTCAGTAAACAGGGATATAGAAAATATTCCTTGTGTATATTGCTATCTGTGGCATTCCTTAAAGAAGACAAATTATAGTTTGTAAGGAATAGTATGAAGAACTCGAATTGCAATAAACAAAGTGACTTGTGTGTAGGAAACATCTTATGTAATATGGTTTCAATAATTATGAGAATGGCTTTTCCTAATAAGCACTTCTGCTGCTTGAACATCAATTTCTATTCCTTGACCAGGTTTCTTCTTTCTATGATTTCCAGTTGCATTTTCTTTGCACCTCTTTCATTTTCCTCTGACTTTCATGTGTGGCCCATCCTTCCCTTAGCTTAGAAGCTCCCTGAGGGCAGGGACTATATCCACATATCATTGAACCAATGTCTTTCATGCCATATGATTTTAATACATTAAACTGATGAATCAAACTAGATCAGAAGCTCTTTGCAAGAGAAGGAAACAACCATGTTTCAGGTTCTGCTTTGGTTGCTGCAGATACAGTTGTAAGCAAGTGAGACAAAATCTCTACTCTCATGGAGACTACATTTAAATGGAAGAGAAACAATACATAGTTATATACCTTTTAGCTTCTTCCATAATATCTTTTGTTTGGTGTGTATGGGGGGCTGCTAAACTAAATGTTTATATATCTAGGAATTGTGAAAGTGAATTCAGTGGAGAAGTGTTAGATTGAAGGAAGAAGTGTAAAGTACTCATCACTCTGTCTTGTCATCGTCTGTTTATATATTGTTTCTGTTTCAGACCCCTCATGTTTAGGGGAAGGATCTTACTCTTTTTAGTAATAGCAATATCTAGCCTAGTGCCTGATACATAGGAAACACTCAATAATTCTGTGGTGAATTACAGCTTTGCTATTTAATAGTAGTAACTCTGTGAACTTGTAGTCTCTTGGGTTCGTTTTTTATCAACTAAAAGGGGTGTTACTGTCTATCCCACAGGGTGGTTAATACTAAATGTTCCCTCTGCTGCCTCTAAACCATTTTCCCTCCTTCATAAACCTTAGCTTCTTTGAGAGCTTGCTACTGTACTTCATCCCCTGCTATTCTGCTTTGTTGCTGTCATCTACCCATCCTCTGGGCATTAGTCCTCATTCAATGGTGATTTTAGCCCTGAGCTCTCACTTTTTTTACACTACTGTTCTTGTCATTATTCTCAACATGTCCTAGGACAATGTTTTAAATGCTTTCACTTCTAGTTCCTGGACCTCCTCAACCTCAAATCTGTTCTTCTACTTGACCTCAGTCATCCATGGCTGTGGTGGTATCTCATCATGATGTGGTCTTTGCCCTCATCAGTAACTGTTTCACTTCCAAAATCTTGACTTCAGGTGTCCCATCATCTTTCAATCACCACTTCTTACCCTTCCAGGTTACCTATTCCTACTCCAGGGCTTCCTTGACCTTAGTAAGATTTGTAGTTTTATCCTTCTTTCATCTCCTGTTCTCACTTCCTTCCTTCCTTAAACTAGGTTTTATAATCATATTCACAGCCCTGGATATCACTGTAAACTCAATTGTCCTTTCCTGTCACTTGGCTCGCTTGGATAAATTCATCTCTCTACACACTCTGAGCTTACCCCGTTGCTCTTTATTCTTCAACATGACATTGCTGAAAAAAAGCTGATATCCCTGTTGACTGGTCTCACTTTAAATTCATGACCATAAATCTTAAATGGGCATGCAACACTGCCCAGCAATCCTACTCTACTTCTATTGCTTTCTCATTCTCTGAAATGACCTTTTCAAACCTTCCCCTCTTTTCTTAATTTATTTAAGGATAATTGCTTTACAGAATTTTGTTATTTTCTGTCAAACCTCAACATGAATCAGCCATGGGTATACATATATCCCCTCCCATTTGAACCTCCCTCCCATCTCCCACCCCATTCCACCCCTCTTGATTGATACAGAGCCCCTGTTTGAGTTTCCTGAGCCTTACAGCAAATTCCTGTTGGATATCTACTTTACATATGGTAATATAAGTTTCCATGTTACTCTTTCCATGCATCTCACCCTCTCCTCCCCTCTCCCCATGTCTATAAGTCTATTCTCTATGTCTGTTTCTCCACTGCTGCCCTGTAAATAAATTCTTCAGTAGCATTTTTCTAGATTCCATATATGTGTATTGCTGCTGCTTAGTCGCTTCAGTTGTGTCTGATTCTGTGCGACCCTATGGACTGCAGCCTTCCAGGCTTCTCTGTCCATGGGATTCTCTAGGCAAGAGTACTAGAGTGGGCTGCCATGCCCTTTTCCAAGGGATCTTCCTTACCCAGGGATCTAACCCGAGTCTTCTGCATTGCAGGCATATTTTGTTTTACCACTAAGCCACCAGGGAAGTCTTTGTATATATGTATCTACAGTAAAACATGAAGCTTGTTAGTTTTCATTTTGTTTTTGACGTGGGCCATTTTTAAAGTCTTTATTGAATCTGTTACAGTATTGTTTCTGGTTCATATTTCAGTTTTTTGGCCTTGAAGCATGTGGAGTCTTGCTTCCCCTGCCAGGGATGGAACCCACACTTCCTACATTGGAAGGGGAAGTCTTAATCACTGGACCACCAGGGAAATCCCAGTTTACATTTTTTAAACCAAGTTGGCTCTGCTGTCGCTTCCTAGAGGCACTCCTGAGCCAGACCACGTCTCCTCCCATGCTGTCCCATGCGACACGCCCCCAGGGGTGGCCGTTCAGGCACCTGGGAAGTCATAATACAAGTGACACAGACTCAAATTCTCTCTGTGGATGTGTTTGCAACCTTGTTTCAATGACAGATCATGGAGCATCTTCTCCTACCAAATGGCAGAAGCATGAATGTAAATCATAGTTTTCTGGGAAGTGCTTTGTACTCACAGACGTGGCGCATTGTCAAGGTTTAAAAACCTGACTCTATTATTGAATAAATGTGGGAAGATAACGGACTTCCTTCCCAAATAGCCCATCTTGACGACGAAAATGTTTTCTTCTCCGATTGACCAAGTTCTTTAGAGAGGAATTCAGAGAGAGACTTGTCCTTGCATCCATTGTTCCCATTCCAACAGTGACGTCTGCCTCACCCCCTGCTCTGCCCCCCAAGGTGTGAGCATGCACCGTCCCTCTGGCAGTGCAGCCAGCAGCTGCACTGGGTCCTAAACCTGGGAGTGGGGAGTGCAGACTCCTCTGTGGCACATGCTCTGATGAAGATGCACCCTGGCACCCACACCCCCAGGACCCCCTGGCACTTCCTGCTAACAGACAGTGCTTGGCCCTTCCACTGTCAACACAGTCTCTCCACTGTCTAGTCAGAGGGCAACCAACTTCCTCTGCAAGGGCCTCATATTCAATAGCAAGTTAGGCTTCCAGGGACACAGAGAGTCTCTCACCCTCAATGTTCTCCTTGCCCTATTTATCTTTCTCTTTCTGACTCACTTCACTCTGTGTAATAGGTTCTAGGTTCATTCATCCACCTCATCAGAACTGACTCAAATGCGTTCCTTTTTATGGCTGAGTAATATTCCATTGTGTTTATGTACCACAACTTCTTTATCCATTCATCTTTCGATGGACATCTAGGTTGCTTCCATATTCTAGCTATTGTAAATAATGCTACAATGAACAATGGGATATATGTGTCTTTTTCAATTTGGTTTCCTCTGGGTATATGCCTAGGAGTGGGATTGCTGGGTCATATGATGGTTTTATTCCTAGTTTTTAAAGGAATCTCCATATAGTCTTCCATAGTGGCTATATTAATTTACATTCCCACTAACAGTGCAAGAGGATTTCTCTTTTCTCCACACCCTCTCCAGCATTTATTGTTTGTAGACTTTTTGATGAAGGCCATTCTGACTGGTGTGAGGTGATAGCTCATTATAGTTTTGATTTGCATTTCTCTAATAATGAGTGTTGTTGAGCATCTTTTCACATGTTTGTTAGCCATCTGTGTGTCTTCTTTGGAGAACTGTCTATTTAGGTCTTTTTCCTGCTTTTTGATTGGGTTGTTTGTTTTCCTGGCATTGAGTTGTATGAGCTGCTTGTATATTTTGGAAATTAATCCTTTGCCAGTTGTTTCATTTGCTATTATGTTTTTCCATTCTGAGGGTTGTCTTTCAAACCTTCCCCTCTTATATTTTGTAACACATTTCTTTCAGAAAAATTTAAGAACTAGAATATATACATATTGAGTGCTTAGTATTATTGTTCTAAGGTCTTCACATTTATGAGCTCATTTAATCCTGAAGGCAACCTTTTATAATCCACATTTTAAAGATGGAGAAACAGAGGCACAGAGAAGTGAGAAAACTTGCCTAATGTCATGTAGCTATTAACTGATGGGTCTGAGGATTCAAACCTAGGTTGTGTGGCATCAGAGTCCACATTCTTAACCACTAAGCTTTGAGCTCAACTAAAAGCAGATGGATGCTTATTCATCTCTCTACCACTAAACTACAAATCCATGGCATTTGAATCCATACTCTCTACTCTTCCTTTTGTTGCTATGGATGAAGTATCCCTGTTCCTGATTTTACTGGTGAATTTCACCAAACATTCAAAGAAAAATTAATGCCAATATTTCTCAACCCTTCAAAAAGAACTGAACAGAAGGGAATACTCCAAGACTCATTTTACAAGGCCAGCATTATATTATTAAAACCAAAGCCAGAACCACAACAAGAAAACAAACAAAAAAAAACACTACAGGCCAAGATCCCCCTGAATATAGACAAAAAAATTCTCAACAAAATACTAGCAGATCAAATTCAACTGTATGATTCAAACAATCATACACAGTAATCTGGTGAGATTTATTTCTGGGATGCAAGGATGGTTCAACATGCAAATTAATAAGCATGACATATTACATTAATACAATGAAAAATAAAAATTATAAGATCATCACAATAAGTGCTTTTTTCATAAAACATTTGACAAAGCTTAATATCCATTCATGATAAGAACTCTCAACAAATTCGGTATAGAAGGAATATACTGAAACATAGTAGAGGCCATGTATGACAAACCCACAGCTAACATCATACCACATGGTGAAAACTTGAAAGGTTTTACTCAAAGGTTAGGAACAAGACAAAGCTACCCAATCTCACCACTCCTATGCAACACAGTACTGGAAGTCTTAGCCAGAGAAATCAGGCAAGTAAAAGGCACCCAAATCAGAGAAGAAGAAGTAAAAATTTCTCTTCGCAGGGTACATGATTTTATATACAGAAAATCCTAAAGACTCCACAAAAAAAGTTAGATCTTATCACCAAAGTCAGTAAAATTACAGGATACAAATAAATATTAAAAAATCAGTAATGTTTCTATTTGTTGTTGCTTTTAGGCACTAAGTCATGTCTGACTCTTTGCAACCCCATGGACTGTAGCCCGCCAGGCATCTCTGTCCATGGGATTTTCCAGGCAAGAAAACTGGAATGGGTTGCCATTTCCTTCTCCAGGGGATCTTCCTGACCCAGGGATAGTACCTACGTCTCCTGCACTTAAGCAGATTCTTTACTTCTGAGCCATCGGGGAAGCCCCAGTGTTTCTCTACACTAACAATACATTATATGCAAAAAAGACAATCCCATTTACAATAGTGTTACCAAATGAGGTTTGTTTGCCTGACTGAAAGCTAAAGTAAAACACAAAGCTTTGCAGTAAAGAAAGAGTTTGTTCACAAGGCAGCCAAGCAAGGAGACAGGAGAACAAATTTCAGATCTGTCTCCCTGAAGGGGACAGGTCTGTGATGTTTATGGGATAAAGAAGCAGGGTGATTTTAGGTGTGAGGAAATGTAATTGGAGGTAAGGAAAAGGTGAGGTAATCAGTGTTTTGAGCAGGCCCAGTTTTAGGGTCGGTGGTCCCCACTAGTCTTAGCCAGAAGGAACCGGGCAAAAACCAACTCCAGATTTCTGGAAAACAACTTAATCTCCTGTTACCATAGTGATCCATATGTCAGAACTGTTATCTATAGGAGTGTTAAGAAGTGTGTGGTGGGACTTCCCTGGTGGTCCAGTGGTAAAGAATCCACCTGCCAATGCAGGAGACATGGTTCAACCCCTGATCTGGGAAGAGTCCACCTGCCTCTGGGCAACTAAGCTTGTGCACCACAACTACTGAGCCCATGAGCTGCAACTACTGGGTCTGCACACTGAAGCCGGTGCACTCTGGAGCCCATGATCTGCAACAAGAGAAGCCACCACAATGAGAAGCCCACACACCGCAAATAGAGAAACCCCATAGGCAGCAACAAAGACCCAGCACAGTCATAAATAAACAAAAATGTTTTAAAAAGAGAAGAAGTGTGGTGATATATTACCTAGGCTATGTTAAGCTTGGAGGGTATGAAATTAGAGAAAGGGAAAAATAAATCAAACAAACTGAAAGCAGACCTGATCAGCGAAGGCAGGTTATAAACTGTTGTTCTGTAAGACACACTCAAGGTCTTCTGTTTAGGCTCCAGCTTCTGTTAACCTTATGGGACATCATTTTAGTAGCAACAAAAACATTAAAATACTTAAAAATAAATCTAACCAAGGAGGTAAAAGATCTGTATACTGCAATTTATAAAACATTAATGAAAGAAACTGGAAAAGGAATGGATAAATAGGAAGATGTTTTGTGTTCATGAATTGGAAGAATTAATGCTGTTAAAATGTTCATATATCCAAAGCCTCTTATAGATTCAGTGAAATTCCTCTCAAGATTCCAGTGGCATTTTTTACAAAGATAGACACACACAAAAAAAAAATCCTAAAATTCATTTGGAACCACAAAAGAATCTGAAAAACCAAAGCAATCCTGAGAAAGAATAACATGGCTGGAGGCATCCCACATCCTGGTTTCAAACTATATTACAAAGCTATAGTAATCAAAACAGTTTATGACACTGCCATAAAAACAGATACACAGGCCAATGGAACAGAATCAAGAGTACAGAAATAAACCCATGTATATACAATCAACTAATATTTGACATGAGAGCCAAGAATGCTCATTCATTAGGAAAAAGGTAGTCTTTGCAAATTCATATGAAGAAAATTAAAACTAGACCCTTATTTTAAACCATTCACAACAATTAACTCAAGATCAGTTAGAGACTTAATTGTAAGACCTGAAACCATAAAACTCCTAGAAGAAAACATACAGGAAAGCTTCTTGAAATCAGCCTGGGGAATGATTTTTTTTTGGATATGACACCTAAAGCACAAAGCAGCAAAAGCAAAAATAAGCAAGAGGGACTACATGAAACTAAAAGTTGGTCAAAAGGCTAAAAGTTCTAGTTATGAGATAAATAAATTCTAGGAATGTAGTGTGAAGCATGGTTATTATAGTTATAATACTGTATTACATATGAGAGTTGCTAAGAGAGTAGATGAACTAAAAAGCCTCTTGATGAAAGTGAAAGTGGAGAGTGAAAAAGTTGGCTGAAAGCTCAACATTCAGAAAACTAAGATCATGGCATCTGGTCCCATCACTTCATGGGAAATAGATGGGGAAACAGTGGAAACAGTGTCAGACTTTATTTTTTGGGCTCCAAAATCACTGCAGATGGTGACTGCAGCCATGAAATTAAAAGATGCTTACTCCTTGGAAGGAAAGTTATGATTAACCTAGATAGCATATTGAAAAGCAGAGACATTACTTTGCCAACAAAGGTCCATCTAGTCAAGGCTATGGTTTTTCCTGTGGTCATGTATGGATGTGAGAGTTGGACTGTGAAGAAGGCTGAGCGCCGAAGAATTGATGCTTTTGAACTGTGGTGTTGGAGAAGACTCTTGAGAGTCCCTTGGACTGCAAGGAGATCCAACCAGTCCATTCTGAAGGAGATCAGCCCTGGGATTTCTTTGGAGGGAATGATGCTGAAGCTGAAACTCCAGTACTTTGGCCACCTCATGCGAAGAGTTGACTCATTGGAAAAGATTCTGATGCTGGGAGGGATTGGGGGCAGGAGGAGAAGGGGACGACAGAGGATGAGATGTCTGGATGGCATCACTGATTCGATGGACGTGAGTCTGAGTGAACTCCGGGAGTTGGTGATGGACAGAGAGTGCTGCAATTCATGGGGTCGCAAAGAGTCAGACAGGACTGAGCGACTGAACTGAACTGAACTGAAGAGAGTAGATCTTAAAAATTCTTATCACAAGAAAAAAAATTTTGAGGTGAGGTGATGAGTTAACTAAATGTAATGTAGTAATCATTTCACAATACACACATGCATATCTTTGGGGTTTTTCTTGGCCACACTACACGGCACATGGGATCTTAGCTCCCCTTCCTGGGATCCTAGAACTCAGGCCACCTGCATTGGGAGAGTGGCATTAACCACCAGGGAAATTCCCAAATCATGCACATCTTAAATTCATACAATGCTGTATGTCAATTACATCTCAATGAAATAAAAAAGGTATCAGCGTAAATAATTTGATCTTTAGATCTTCACCCAACTTGATTAGCTAGTAAATAGGTTCTCTTTGTCTAGCTCCTTCAGTGATATTCTCTTTTCCTAGAGCTTCTGTTATCAGCAAATTGAGATTCACAGCACAATACCTGAATAAACAAAACACCTTTAAACCCCTAAAATAAAAAAGTTAAAAATTAAAGACAAAGAAAACCTCTCCCTTGACTTCACAGCCACTTCTAGCCAATGCCCTGCTTCTTAGTTCCCTTTTTCTTATCCTTCACGTCTCAATGCCTTTTCCTGGGATGCCTTACACAATCACTCAATTATATACTTTATAAGTAGCTACCCATTGGCTTCCTATTACATCCACTTACTTAAATTCTCCACAAGACATTCATCACTATTAGATATTTTTCATGTTTATTTGTTTTGTGTTTGCTTTCCATCACAGAATTTAAGCTCTTATCTCTCAACAAGGAATCTGTTTGTCTCCTTCAGTGTTGCATTGCCAGGACCTCAAACATTGTCTCAATATTCTAGGACAATACTTCCATTGTCTTTATAGGCTCTAAGAAATCTGCTCTTACTTCTCTGACCTTATCTCCAACTACCTCCTCCCTGGCTCACTACTCTACTTACAAAGAACAATTTGCTGTTTCTTTGCCAGCCTCCCTCTTTCTTCAGGTCTTTGCTCAAAAGTTACCTTCTCACTCAGGCTTTCTCAATTTGGGAACTTAAAATTGCAGCCCCTTACCCTTTGCCTCTTTACTTGCTTAATTTGTTTCCAAATTACCAAATTGTAATATACAGTTACAATTGTATATTACAATTGTATATTTTTTTATTCCCTGTTCGCCTCATGAAGACTTTGCTGAACCCCCAAGCCTACAGCACAAAACAAAAAATGTTTATTAAATGAATGGGTTTGTGAAATAATTGCTTAAATGAATATCAGATGTGAAATTATTTGCATGTGTAAGGTATCATTATGGGCAGTAAAATTATCTATGTTAATAAGTAATCTTAACTTCAGTATTCATGCTTTAATTCTTCACATTTCGGGCATGGAGTCCTACACACGACAGACTCCCAAAGAAAATCGTTTTTTTGAATTTTATAGCTGGAGGCGTGGGTCCTCGAGTCTAGCAAGGCGGGAAGCAGTTGCTGGCCCCACCCGGGGCCCGCCCCTGTCGGCGATGACCACGCCCACCGAATGTTGAAAGCCTTATAGGCGAGTGACGTCAGGCCGTTTGTTGTCATTGGCGGCTCCCAAGATGGCGTCCATCATGGAGGGGCCGCTGAGTAAATGGACTAACGTAATGAAGGGCTGGCAGTACCGTTGGTTCGTGCTGGACTACAATGCAGGGTTGCTGTCCTACTACACAGTAAGTCCTTGGAGGCAAATCCCCGGCTGCCTTGGGAGTCGGGATTCCTCGGTGGAGGTGGGGAACAGGCTTTCTGGTAGCCCGGTAGAGGTTGCTAGGATGGGGGTGCCGCCGTACGGGAGGGTTCCCTCGTAGGGGAGGGTTTTGCGCCCCGGATAGCCAATGAGGGTGAAGGAGATGCTCGCGCAGCCAATAAATAGGCACCGGTTGTATGATTTATGGGGTGGGGGCGAGCCGTGTTCTTTTCTTAGGGTCCTGTATTTGTTGGGGAGTAAACAGGGGGGCGCGTTGTAGGTAGGTAGATGGTTGTAGTCGTGGCTTGAAGGGTTCGGTCTCGGGATCTGTGCAGTTTCCACATGTTATCATGGACTTGACAGTGTCCCCCACCAGGCCCTGTAGACGGCCGCGCCCCTTAGCTTCCCTCCAGGGATTGAGGAGCGCTGCTTTCTTAGAGCAGTGGTCTGACGAGCTTGGCCAGGTCCTGGAAGTGACTGGGCGTTGCTCAACTTGAAGGATTCTGAAATACCTCCAGTCTGCCCAAGTTGAGTGTGTCTTTCACAGGACTCTCCTCCATTCAGCGGGGGGCGAGCGTAACCGACGCCTTAACTTTTGAGAGCGGAGGATTTCCTACACAGCAAGTCTCTTGTTAGCGAAGAGAGACTGCATAGTGCGATGTCTCCTGAAAGTTATATTCTGGGAAGAGCTAAGTTAAGGGCTTCAGTGTCGTTAAACACACATCAGTGACTGCGGGAAAGGTCCATGAATTGCTGAGAATCTTATGTTCTGTCGCTCCACCCCCGACGCGTTAGAAATGGAAGGTGGGTGGAATTAGAGAAATTACTTCCAAAGGTATTGTCTCTGAATGGTGTCTAGTTAATAATAGCCAATGAGAGGGAGGAAGCCTCTTCAAACGACAAAACAGAATGTCCTGAAGTCTTTAGAAAATAATAGAAGGGAAAAAATTGTGATTATGGAAGAAGGATTAATGTCAACGAGAGGAATGGGGACACTAGTATTGATATTTTTTCGTTAATTTAAATATTTATTGAGCGCCCACTACGTGTTAATTATTATTGCTTTAGGCTAGGTGTGTGTGGATGTGTGTGCTCATGCCTGTGCATGTGAGCGAGAATCAACAAAGTTCAAGATATTCTTTTCTTGAATCAACAAAGTTCAAGATATCCTTTTCTCTGGAGCTTATATTCTAATAAGGTGGTTCCCTTGATTCTTTTTACTTGCAATAACTGCAGAATAAAGGATTCATTATCCCCATTTTACAGTTTGGAATCTGAGGCTCCAGGCTTTTCAGCGATTTGCTCAAGGTCACAGAGCTAGCAGTAAGCAGTGTTATCAGGAGTCTAAGTAACATGGCTTTCTTTTTCCTTTCACTTTCACTACAGAAATGAGAAAAATGCGATCTTTGAGTTACTAAAGACAAACCTACAGGAGTAAAAAGTAAAAACTTTCACACCAACTTCCTTTCTTTACATAATTTTGAAGGGGGAAAAGACTGAACAAACCTGAATGAAATTTAAATACATTGTTCAAGATTAGCTAGCTATGAAAGAGAGGCAAATGAACATTATATCCTGAAAACTCTGAAATTATGAAATCTCATAGTTCAGATAGATGAAGAGTAATAATAAGTTTCAGTAGAAGTGATAATCAGAAAATCCCATGGACCCTTTCCAGCCCATTCAAAATAATTTCAGTGGCACTATGGAATGAAGTTACTCTACAGATCCCAAATTTGTGTGGGTCTGAATTTAGGGCCACACTGGAGGGGCCCCAAGCTGGGGTTCTTGGGAACTCCTCTCCCAGACAGAATCTTCTTTTTTTCCTGTTTTTCTCACTTTGGCATATCTTTTTTCTGCCTCCTTGCCCTTTAGTTTCTGAGTATCTTGACAAATTTCTCCTTGTCTTTGGCTAAACATGGCTTTTTAAATTATGCTTCTTTCTTCTCCCTCCCATTACTTATCCTCCCTACTGAGATTAAACTATAAAACATCATCCTTGCCAGTAGAAGGAGGTATCATATTTCTCACTAATGGATGTTTAGAAATTTTCTTTTCTTTTTTTTTCCTTGTTTTTTTTGGTGTTAAAGTATTTGTTTGCAGAGAAACAACAGAGAAATATTGTAAAATAAAATGATTTTGTGAAAATAAGATGATACTCAATGCCAAATTAAAGGAGGTCCAGTAAAGATGAGAAAAGGATAGGTATTCACTTAAAGAGAAAGTAGGAGACACATTGAATATTGGCAGTGAATTCTGTACACTTCAACATTGTTTCATTACATTAGGATTTGGAAGGATGAAGGTACATCTTAATGATCTGCATGCTGCTGATAACTTGGAGCTGCATCTTCCAGGAAGATTATCTGAATAGTTGCACAGCATTTTAAGCAGAGCAGTAAATAGCAAGTCACTCTAATCACTTGCACTCTGGTCTGGCTCTGTAGTTGGAGGTCTGTCTATTCTAGGGTGGCCATGGAAACCCTGAACGAAACTAGATTGACCTTGCTTTAGAGTTGGCCTATACCAAAAATTGATATTGAGATAATCTCAGGGTTTTGGAAAAGATCACGGGAATTGCTGTGAACTAAATAGTTTCACCCAAACCTCACCTTCACCTGAACTTTTGGTCCTGGGCCCAGACCCTTACCTGTCCTCTGGGAATGAATAGTTTTTTTACTTTACATTTCTTTTATTTTCATTTTATGTAAATTTTCAGTTCTTGAAAAACCGTTTAGTAGATATTCTGTTTAATACAGGAACAGAAAAATTGATTACCTTCTTTAGAAAATAGATTTAGGCAACCTTTTCAGGTCACGCTCCTGTCTTTTAATTATTAGAAACAGTGGTTTATTCAGGAAACATTTATTTGGGACTTTTTAATAGGCACTTTATATATGGACTTCCCTCATAGCTCAGTTGGTAAAGACTCTGCCTGGAATGCAGGAGATCCCCGTTTGATTCCTGGGTCAGGAAGATCTGCTGGAGAAGGGAAAGGTTACCCACTCCAGTATTCTGGCCTGAAGAATTCCATGGAGCGTATAGTCCATGGGGTTGCAAATAGTCAGACACAACTGAGCGACTTTCATTTTCACTTTACTATGTATGCCGGAGATAAAAGCATGAAGGAGAGAGTCCCTTCCATCTAGGAACTCAAAATCTTGCAGAATAGACACCTAAACATAATTTCAAAAAAGTGTGATAAATTCTACAATAGAAGTAAGAATAGACTGCTGTGGGAACTTTGCCTAAAAAAAGGCTAGAGGGACGTTTGAGCCGAGACTTAAAGGTAGAAGAGAAGAAGGGCATTTCAGGCAGTGGGAAATATGCACAAATTGGGAAACTTGAGAACATAAAGTCCGTTAAGAAGATAGTGAGAATTTCTGAGCTTCTTTAATGTAAAGGCATGTAGGGAGATAACAGGAGATTGAATCCAGAAGGTATTTGGAGCCATAGGTCAGGCCTGGAGATGAAGATCTGTTAGATTATAGCATAGAATTTGTTAGTTGAATTTGAGGGTGAGCTGTACTGAGTCTTCCTTGCGGCACATGGGTTCTTTGTTGTTGCTCATGGGCTTTTCTCTAATTGCGGTGTGTGGGCTTCTCGTTGTGGTGGCTTCACAGGTTGCGTACACAGGCTGTAGGGCGCAAGGCCTTCAGTGGTTGTGGCCCATGAACTTGGTTGCCCCCCGGCTGTGGAATCTTAGTTTCTGGACCAGGTAGCAAACCAGTGTCCCCTGCATTGGCAGGCAGATTCTTAACCATCGGACCATCAGGAAAGTCCCCTGTTAGTTGAATATTTATTGAGAGGGATAAGGATATAAATTTGGGAACACTGTTTAAACAGCTAACCATTTATGTGAATCATGATCACAGAGAAAGACGAGAAAGGAAAGAAAATTGAAGGAGATATAGATATATCTGAGGAGTTGTTAGACTAGAAAGCAGGTGTTCATACCTTTTGATTATCAAATGTTTATTGAGGATGTACTATGTGCTAGGCACTATGCTGGGAAGAGGGGTTAAAATGGTAAATAAGATGGGAATAGTCCATGTTCTCATGATGCCTAGAGTCTGCCGGGGTGTACATCAAGTAAGAGCTGTGATGGAGAACAGTAGGATGTTGGGAGGTACACAGGTGGGCAGCTTGCCTCTGTCTTGGAAAAGATTTCCTTGAAGAGGTAGGTTTGCTTTGACCTGAGTGGTGAGTAGAGATTAGCCATGTAAGCAGAGAGGGAAAACTGCTTGAGATAGAGGGAATAGATGTTTTTGAAAGAGACACGAGTAAGGAGCTTGTTAGTCCTGGAATTTAGGCTGTGAGGTGGACAATAGTGCGATGAGAGGGAGAGAGAAGCAGGGGCCAGTTAATGAAAGACTTTCTTGGTAAACTGAGCTAAGGAATTTAAACTTTTCACTCAGGGCAGTGGAAAGTCACTTAAGTGTTGTAAGCACTTTTTGTTGTGGAAAAAACTTTCATAATACAAAATTTGTTTGAAACATATACGAAAGATGATAGTAAAATGAATTCCTGTCACCCAGCTTGTGCAGCTATCAATATATGGCTAATCTTGTCTTATTAATACTCCCAAAGCTCCTTCCTACCCCACTGGATTACTTTAAAGCAGATCCCAAATCTCTTATTATTTCATTTGTGAATATTTCAATATGTTTTACTGTGTTTAAGTTCCTTGATTTTTCTCAAACATTCCTTGATTTTCTCAAACCCTCACCAGTTGGTTTATTTGAGTCAGAATTCCAAACAAGAGCCACACGTAAAACTGAGTCTCTTTTACTCTGTAGGCCTTCCCTCCCTCTTTTTCTTTGCCATTCATTTGTTGAAGAAAGCAAATTATTCTCTAGATTTTCCACATTCTAGATTTTGCTGAGAGTATTCTTGTGGTGTATTTAAACATGTTCCTTTAGCCTCCATGTTTCCTATAAACTGATACTTAAAGCTAGAAGCTTAATTAAATTCAGCTTTTTCCCCCCACTTTGGGCAGCAATACTTTGTAGGTGGAACATATTACAAGTATCTCCACTTTCTTATAGTTTGCTTTACTCTACTTCTTTTTTAGAAAAGAACTATTTTCCTGTTTTTGCTAACCAAAAGAAATCCAAAGAGGATTTTTGCTTTTGTGGAAAATACACAAAAAGTGAAAATGGCATTCAGAGTTTTTGTTTTTGTTTTTCCACAGCGAGCTGCTATAGAGTCAGTGAGCGCCCTAAGCAGCAAGAGTGACACCAGCAAGTTCCTTCCCTGGGATCTATGGGCTTCCCAGGTGGCACTAGTGGTAAAGAACCCAACTGCCAATGCAGGAGACATAAGAGATGCAGGTTCGATCCCTGAGTTGGGAGGATCCCAAGGAGAAGGGTATAGCAACCCACTCCAGTATTCTTGTCTGGAGAATCCCATGGACAGAGGAGCCTGGAGGTCTGTAGGGTTACTAAGAGTCAGATGCAACTGAAGTGACTCAGCTTGCATGCATGCTGGGAACTATTAATACATAGTAGCAAGCTGCTGTAGTTTTGAACTGTGTTTGTGAGCATCTTTACTTTATCTCAGTTTATTTTGTGCATCTGTTAGCAAGGTGTATCCTAAGGCAATTGCGTCATTGCTTTATGCCATTTTGGCTTAGGGAAGGTTTCTTAGGAACAGAGGGAACCTGTACATCAAGTGGCCCATGATGTCTGGTTGTCTCTCTGTGATTTTTAAAATTAAACAATAGGTTCAGGTAAAGTTTGTATTTGGATTATGGAGAAATAGTGAAGTCCTATTGACAGGATTTCAGTGATTGGATGTGAGTGAAGGGGAAGGAGGAGTTTGATGAAATCCAGGTTTTTAGATTTAGTTGAATGAATGATGATAGGGAAGATAAGTATAGGTTGGGTGGAGAATGGTAGTTGCTTTGGGGCATGTTGAAATTGTAGTAAAGATATTGCATAGTCTGGAACTTAAGAAAAAAATCTGGGCTACAGATAAATATTAGCTTTACACATATGGAGAGATGAGAGAGTGAATGAGTGGGAATAATAGAGAGCTTTAGATAGAACACTGAGAAACACCATTGGATTAGGTATCTATTGCTTTATAACAAATTGGCCATAATGATTTTAGCTGCTTAAAACAATAAACATTTATTATCTGTAACTCAGAACTTTGGACTCAAGGTCTCTCATGAAGTTGCAGTCAAGACATTGGCTATGTCTGCAGTCATTTGAAAGACTTGACTGGAGCTGGAGGATTTGCTTCCAAGATGACTCACTCTCATGTCTGTTGGCAGAAAGCCTTAGTCCTTACTGGCTCCTGGAAGGTGGCCTCAGTTCCTCACCAGCTAACCTCTCTGTTGGGCTACATGAGAGTCATTGTGACAGGGCATCTATCTGGCTTCACCCAGAAGGAGTAATCCAAGTGAGAGCAAGGAGAAAGCTGAAGTGCCTATTTGACCTGGTCTGAGAACATCACTTTTGCCTTCTTCCATTCATTAGAAATGAATCATTAAGTTCAGTTCATGCTACAGGGGATGGGAATTTTAGGCATGGGAAAGAGAATTAGCCTCTGCCTTTTGAAAGGAGTGTCAATTTATGGAGGGATTTTAAGCCATCACAGTCGTTTCTAAGGGATTTGGGTAGAGAAAAGAGCCTGCACAGAAGAGTGAAAAGGGACAGCCAGAGATAGCCAAGAAAAACCAGAATGTGGAGTCAAGGCAGGAACTGGCTTGAATACTGTTGAGACAATTGAATAGATGAAATCTTAAAAATACTCATTGGATTGATCAAGTTGGACATCACTGATGCCCTGAAAAAGAGAAGTTCCCATGGAGTCAGAAGTTTGGAAGTCAGAGTGGTTTGAAGAGTAAATAGGAGGCAAGAAGTAGAGAAAATGAGTTTAGATTGCTCAAGGTGTTTCATTATGAAAGAGGAACAAAGGAATATGGAACTGAGAGGAAAGAGTTTCTAAGGTAGGAGTATGCTTAAATGTTTTAGGGATGGGAAGCAGGGTATTTATTGAAGATGAGAGTCGAGTTAAGATTTAAGGAATGTAGTAAAGATTTAGATTAGTGGCCATGGGAAGTGGAAAAAGGAATAACTTGGGTCACATTCTGAGAAGGCAGTGGCAACCCACTCCAGTACTCTTGCCTGGAAAATCCCATGGATGGAGGAGCCTGCTAGGCTGCAGACAATGGGGTCGCTAAGAGTCCGGCACGACTGAGCGACTTCACTTTCACTTTTCACTTTCATGCATTGGAGAAGGAAATGGCAACCCACTCCAGTATTCTTGCCTGGAGAATCCCAGGGACAGAGGATCCTAGTGGGCTGCTGTCTATGGGGTCGCACAGAGTTGGACACAACGACTTATCAGCAGCAGGGTCACTTTGAAATTAACCAGATTGTAAGAGGAGCCTCTTGAGAAGCCCATATGCAGGTCAGGAAGCAAGTTAGAACTGGACATGGAACAACAGACTTGTTCCAAATAGGAAAAGGAGTACGTCAAGGCTGTATATTGTCACCCTGCTTATTTAACGTCTATGCAGAGTACATCATGAGAAACGCTGGGCTGGAAGAAGCACAAGCTGGAATCAAGATTGCTGGGAGAAATCTCAATAACCTCAGATACGCAGATGACACCACCCTTATGGCAGAAAGTGAGGAGGAACTAAAAAGCCTCCTGATGAAAGTGAAAGTGGAGAGTGAAAAAGTTGGCTTAAAGCTTAACATTCAGAAAACTAAGATCATGGCATCTGGTCCCATGACTTAATGGGAAATAGATGGGGAAACAGTGGAAACAGTGTCAGACTTTATTTTTTGGGGCTCCAAAATCACTGCAGATGGTGATTGCAGCCATGAAATTAAAAGGCGCTTACTCCTTAGAAGGAAAGTTATGACCAAGCTAGATAGCATATTGAAAAGCAGAGACATTACTTTGCCAACAAAGGTTCGTCTAGTCAAGGCTATGGTTTTTCCAGTGGTCATGTATGGATGTGAGAGTTGGACTGTGAAGAAAGCTGAGCGCCGAAGAATTGATGCTTTTGAACTGTGGTGTACTCATGATGTACTCTGAGTATAAGTTAAATAAGCAGGGTGACAATATACAGCCTTGACGTACTCCTTTTCCTATTTGGAACAAGTCTGTTGTTCCATATCCAGTTCTAACTTGCTTCCTGACCTGCATATAGGCTTCTCAAGAGTCTTCTCCTCTTGAGAGTCCCTTGGACTGCCAGGAGGTCCAACCAGTCCATTCTGAAGGAGATCAGCCCTGGGTGTTCTTTGGAAGGAATGATGCTAAAGCTGAAATTCCAGTACTTTGGCCACCTCATGCGAAGAGTTGACTCATTGGAAAAGACCCTGATGCTGGGAGGGATTGGGGGCAGGAGGAGAAGGGGACGACAGAGGATGAGATGGCTGGATGGCATCACCGACTTGATGGACGTGAGTCTCAGTGAACTCCGGGAGTTGGGGATGGACAGGGAGGCCTGGTGTGCTGTGATTCATGGGGTCTCAAAGAGTCAGACACAACTGAGCAACTAAACTGAACTGAAGAGGAGCTAGTTGAGATTATAAAATATGATTTGTTTAGTTATGAACTGTAAGTATTTAACACTCTTTCTTGTTTTGTATTGTCTTTATGACATTTCAGAGAGAAAAGTTAGAAATAGTGAGTTAGTAAGTTGTCAGGGTCACTCAAGGTTTTCTTTAAAAGGAATCATTGGAGAAATGATGTGTTTTGCTGTTAACATGCTAGCTGGAAGAGAGTCATAGTGACTTTGCATTTCAAAAACACTGGTAATCTGAACACATTTAAATATTACTTGACAGTCCTTAGCAATGTCTGGAAGGTGATAAAATCTCTCATCTAATTCTTGGATTTTAGGTTTTTGAAGAGCTTAAATATATGTGTTTTTCTTGCAAAGATGTAAAAGAGGGAATCTCAGATTCTGCTAGAAATGTATCAGCACCACTCCCATCAAGCATTTAAAAGTGAATTTATACTTTTGTAAATAAACTTCTTGGTTATATCAAATGTTTTTTATTAAGCTTACATGGTACATATTAATAATCCAAGTTAATAAAATAGCTTTAGAATTGCAAAAGGAACACAAGAAAAATTGTACCTAATCTAAATGCCCTGAAAAGAAGTATGTGGAAATTTTATGTCTTGTGGTTTCTTGAATACCCTAGTCAGCCTTAGTTTTTCTCTTTTTTGATTTTTTTTTTTTGTTTGGCTGTGCTGTGCATGGCATGTGGGATCTTAGTTCTCCAACCAGGGATGGAACTTGCACCTTCTAAAGTGTAAAGTGTGGCGTTTTAACCACTGGACCGCCAGGGAAGTCTCTGTTACATCCTTTATCTGTACAGCAAGCTTGTAAACTCCTTGATAGTACTACTAGCATGATAATTTTCAAGCCCTATAAATATAGTACATCATTCTCATAGTGAATGGAATGTCCAAGGCCCTTTAAGAGATGTGATGTAGAAGATTGTTTTGGAATCATTGCTTATACAGCCTTGTAAATTTTGCAAAATATACTGATAACAAATGTGTTTATGGCTTATGTAAAACCTGATTAAGCTTGTATTAATAACAATGGCTTTGTTTTAATCATCCTTACCCTGTAGAACTGTGTGGGATCTTTTGGTTAGTGTGGTACATCAGACAAGCAGTCAGTTCTTGCTTTATTGCAGGCAGTTTTGTTGATAGTAATTTGTAGAAGGATAGAAAGCAGAGCTATTCTTAAATATGCCACTGTTATATGTGGCAGTTGTCATAGGATTAGATTTTCAACTAGTTGTATAATGTCAGTCAAAGCTAGCTAGAACAATGCTCAAGAGAGTTAGATTAAGGACCTATTTCCTTTTACTGCTTATAGAGAAAAACAAATGGCCAGCTGAGTCTTTTCTTCTCATTTACTATATTGTAAAGGATAATCATCTTAGACTAATTTAAACTAAAAAATTTTACTTTTTTGGTACATGATACATGGAATCATATAAATGAAATCATATTTGGGGAAAGTATTTTGAGGTATTCAAAATTATTTTTTTCCCATTCACATGACAAAGATTATTATGAATGTTAATATTCTGATTCCTGGAGTTTTTTCACATTGAGCCTTCATGCTAAATTGTCTACTTACTTAATTGAATGTATTTTATTTTAGCATTACTCTTATGGCACAGGTGGACAAATGAAATATTGGATGAATATTTGGTTTGTCATTCTGGCAGCTGCCTCTAGTCTCTTGATCTTCCTCTTTCCTCCGTCTCTCATAAATGATACCATGCTTCCCAGAGACAATAGAGTTCATTTGGTGGGAACACTCTCAACTCCTTGTACTGCCACCTATTGGTATAACTATTTTCCTGCCTATCCTTCCCTGCGTCCCTGACATAATGGAAGAAGTAATCCTTGGGTGGGCTTTCCTGGTGGCTCAGTACTAAAGAATCCCCCTGGCAATGCAGGAGATGCAGGTTCAGTCCCTGGGTTTAGAAGACCCCCTGGAGAAGGAAATGACAACCGACTGTAGTATTTTTGCCTGGAAAATCCCATGGACAGAGGAGCCTGCCAAGCTACAGTCCATGGGTTGCAAAAAGAGTTGGACGCAATTTAGCAATTAAGCAACACCACCAATCCTTGGGTGTTCTGGATTCCATCTACTCGCGAATTTTTAGAGAATCTCAGTCTATAGGTTTTTCTCCTTTTTCTGCTTTCTCCTTCCTCTCGCCCATTGTCTTCTACTTCTTTCTATGTACAGACTTTTGTTGTTTAAGAATATTTTGCAATATAACAACTAAACATCATAGTTGTAACAATTTCATATGGAAAATTTTAATACGTTTTGGGATTGCCTGTTGCTTTTCATTTTTTTGGTACAGTTAGTTTTGAAATTGGAAAGTGTAAGCCCTTCAGCTTTGTTCTTTCTCAAGATTGTTTTGGCTATTCTGGGTTTGCTGAATTTCTATATGAATTTTAGGATATACTGACTTTTTCATTAACAAATAAACTTGGGCTATATCTCTCTCAAGTTGAAAAATATCTCTGCTAATTCTATGTCCCCCTGGAAAAATCATCTTCACCTCTTCTTCAAGTTAGATAAACCTATTGAAAGAGTCTTCTACATTGTCTGTCTTTATTCATGCATTTACTGTACAGCAATCTGTTTTTACCTCCAAATTTCACTGAATATCCTAGCAGAAGTCTCCAATGAAAGCTTTGTTGCTGAACCCAGTGGGTGCTTTTAACTTTTCATTTTAGTAGCACTGTCTCTGCAGAATTTGACATTATTACTCTTTATTTTAAATTTCAAAAAGATTGTTTCATTGCTCTTGAAGAGATGCAATATATTCTTAATTTAAAAAAAATTGAAAAAGCATATAAAATAGAAAGAAGCAAAGTACTACCTGAAATCCTACTATCTGTGTTTTGGAGAATAGCTTTCCTAACAACTCTTTATGCTTAAATACACCTTTATGTATATTTTATATAAATGGAATCATTATATATATAATAATATACAACCCAGAAGCATTTTATTAAAAAATTTTCTATAGATATGTTGTACCATTTTGTATTGTATTTCTTCAACTAGCAAAATGAGCAAAGGATATCTTTTTTCCTTCATCCTTACTTAATGAGATCTCAGTCATCTGGCTTTGGGAGATTAAGATTCCTATGCTGTCTGTGATGCAGGAAGACAATGTACAATAATCTGTATTATCTCCTATAGTTCTGCTCAGCTGGATAGTACCCAGTCTACTTGATTAAGGGCAGTTCAAAAACCCACCCACAAACAGAAGACTCTACTTCTTAATGAGGGAGTGACAAAGTTCTAAAAGAGCTTGTAGGATGAGAAATACCATTATAGGCCATTTTTGGAAAATGCAGTGTGCCATAAGCCTCTACTATATTAATCATTGTTGTAGGTATTTTCTACTATTGTCAAATATATCGCTTCATTAAGCCTCATAACCTCTTCCATTTTTCCTTGCTACCACTATAGCATATAAACCACCCGGGTCTGGTGCAAAAACTTCCTAAGTGTTCTCTTTGTTTCCTTTTTGCTCTCTAAAGTCCATTTTTTAATCAGTAGCCCAAGTGATTTTTTAAAAAAAGGAAAAAGGAAGATCATATTTTTCCCCTGCTTAAAATTCTCTAGTGACTATAGGAAAAAAAAATTCAAACTCTTTACTATGACTTACCACCTTGTAAGCACCAAAGAATTGATGGTTTTGAACTGTGGCGGTGGAGAAGACTCTTGAGAGTTCCTTGCACTGCAAGGAGACCCAACCAGTCCATCGTAAAGGAGATCAGTCCTGAGTGTTCATTGGAAGGACTGATGTTGAGGCTGAAACTCCAGTACTTTGGCCACCTCGTGTGAAGAGCTGACTCATTTGAAAAGACTCTGATGCTGGGAATGATTGAGGGCAGTAGGAGAAGGGGACGACAGAGGATGAGATGGTTGGATGGCATCACCGACTCAATGGACATGAGCTTGGGTAAACTCCGGGAGTTGGTGATGGACAGGGAAGCCTGGCGTGCTGCGGTCCATGGGGTCACAGAGTCGTACGCGACTGAGTGACTGAACTGAATTGAACGGATGGCCTTGTGATCTTTCTCCACTTAACTTTCTACAGTAAACCTTTTGCTCACCACTATATCCACTGTAGCTTTTTTTTCCCCCCTGTTCCTTGGACACCTCAAGCTTGTTCCTATCTCAGGGTCTTTGTGTATATTTTCTGGCTTCTTGGACTGATACTCTCCCATGACTGTAGCATGCCTGATTCCCTTCTTGTTATGCAGGTCTTCATTTAGGCATCACTGCTCAGAGAAGCCTTTCCTTAACAACCTGTCTAAAGTACACCTCACTATCAGTCACTAGCACTAGCACACTGGTCTTTTTTTTTTTTCACTTGATGGTTTAGAATATAAGCTTATTTTATTTTATTTAAAAAATTAATTTATTTTAATTGGAGGCTAATTACTTTACAATATTGTAGTGGTTTTTGCCATATATCGACATGAATCAGCCACAGGCACACATGTGTTTCCCATCCAGAACCCCCCTCCCACCTCCCTCCCCATCCCATCCCCCGGGGTCATCCCAGTGCACCAGCCCTGAGCACCCTGTCTCATGCATCGAGCCTGGACTAGCGGTCCGCTTCACATATGATAATACGCACGTTTCAACGCTACCCTCTGAAATCATCCCACCCTTGCCTTCTCCCACAGAGTCCAAAAGACTGTTCTTTATATCTGTGTCTCTTTTGCTGTCTTGCATATAGAGTCATCGTTATCATCTTTCTAAATTCCATATATATGCGTTAGTATACTGTACTGGTGTTTTTCTTTCTGACTTAATTCACTCTGTATAATAGGCTCCAGTTTCATCGACCTCATTAGAACCGATTAAAATGCATTCTTTTTAATGGCTGAGTAATATTCCATTGTGTATATGTACCACATTTTTCTTATCCATTCATCTGCCAATGGACATCTGGGTTGCTTCCATGTCCTGGCTATTGTAAACAGTGCTATGATGAACATTGGGGTACATGTGTCTCTTTCAATTCTGGTTTCCTTGGTGTAGCACACTGGTCTTGATGTATTTTTTCATAGCATTTATTGTTAGCTGCTAAACTTACTTTGTTTTTCCTGTTTAGTGTCTGTTTCCCTCCTCTGGAATGTAAGTACTGTGAGAACAGAGACTTACCTTCATCATTTTATCTTTAGCATCTAGAGCAATGCTTGGCATTTAGTGAATATTCAGTAAATATTTATGGAATGAGTAACAGGTGAAGTAGTTTATATATTACTTCCTTTACACATGAAGAAATTGAGACTTAAAAACTCACACAGTAGTTTCTCTGTATGTGATTAAGTCTTCTAACTCCAGATAGAATGTTCTCTCACTGAATTGTGCTAGTGTTGATATTTTAAAATGACAAACCCAAGTTATCACTAGTCTGCTTATAGGTGATAACTGAGTTACATCATTATCACAATGAAATAAACTTTCTGCATGCTGCTGCTGCTAAGTAGCTTCAGTCATGTCCGACTCTGTGCAGCCTCATAGATGGCAGCCGACCAGGCTCCTCTGTCCACGGGATTCTCTAGGCAAGAACACTGGAGTGGGTTGCCATTTCCTTCTCCCAAACCTTCTGCATAGGCTATTATTCTAAGGTACAGACTGCATTGATGAATCATTAAAAAGTACTGAGTCCTTTTACATCTAAGTTGAAACACCGAGGATGAATGAAAAACTCTTTCCATTCCAGTAAAGAAAAAGCCTCCTAGAGAAGGGAAAGGAGGAGCAAATACTAAATCTTAGAATTTGTTGAGTAATGAGTTTTTTATATTCACAAAACATGACCACAGAAAGATAGTGGCACATTCCTGAACATAATTCTTTGAAATTTTCATCACCCAGAAGAGGATGAAATGTACATTTCAGATAGATGATACGTTGTGTGACCAACCCTCTGTTCTCTGCTGGCGTGTCAGCTCTTCTGCCTTCGTTTTTTGTTTTTTTTTTTTTAACCCATTGCAAAGAGTTGGACACTACTGAGCAACGGAACAGCAACAGCAATTCTGAAGTAAAATTAGACCTAGTAAAGAATGAGTGTTTTTATTCTTTAAAGTTTTATTTACTACTGAATTATAGTTGATTTACAATATTGTGCCAGTCTCTACTGTACACCAAAGTGATTCAGTTATATATATATATACACTTTTTAAAATATTCTTTTCCATTATGGTTTATCACAGGATATTGAATATAGCCCCCTGTGCTATACAGTAGGATTTTGTTGTTTATCCATTCTGTATATCATAGTTTGCATCTGCTAACCCCAAATTCCCAAGCCATCCCCCCGCAACCCCTCTCCCCCTTGGCAATCACAAGTCTGTTTAGAATGAGTGTTTTTAAATTGCCTTTTTAAAAAGTGTTTCTCCCTCCCCCGCTCACCCTGTTTATAAAAGTAAAATGTTTATCATAGATCATTAACTAATCAAGTCCTCCACAGTCTCCTAAGCCCTTTGGCACAGTTCTTGAATTCTTAACCTACTTCCTTATTCTTCCTTGTAGTCTTTTTTTGTTTTTTTTCCTTGTAGTCTTGCTTTCCCTTAAGCAACAACATCTAAAAGAAATGCTTTAAGAAAATAGTTTCTTGGGCAGTATTTGAATTTATAACAACTTTCCCCCTATCTTTTGATCACATGCTGTATTTTGAGTGCTTTTCCTAGCTAATCTGGGGACCATTTTCAACAATTTATTTGCAAGAATTTGTTCTCAGTTCTAAATTCCAAATCAGAACAAGGAGCTTTTGTAGCATAACCTTATTCTAAATTGAGGCATGTAGGATGAGTCTTAGAAGTAGGACTGAGAGTTCAGATACCTGTGGTTCTGGCTATTGTTCTTGCTAACCAGATTATTTTAGGTGTTGTACAAATTTTCCCATCTTTAAATTTTTCTAGTGCTGTTCTTGTTTTTCATCTTTTCATGATCTTACTGTCTTGGGCCCTGACTTAGTCTTTTCCAAATAAGGAGAAACACTCTTGGGCAATTTTTGATGAAAAAGTGAAGTTGAATGATAATAATGGATTATTACTGTACAGTTTGGTGGGAAAAGTACTAAATAACATAAACTTCCTGGAGTTTAACACACCCCTATCATTTCCTTCAGTCATTTTTTGTGAAATAACATTAATCACTATTTAGTATTTGGGCAGTATAAAATTCAGATTTAAATTTGAAGAAAGTAGGGAGAACCACTAGACCATTCATGCGTGACCTAAATCAAATCCTTTAGGATTCTACAGTGGAAGTGACAAATAGATTCAAGGGATTAGATCTGATAGAGTGCCTGAAGAACTATGAACAGAGGTTCGTGACACTGTACAGGAGGCAGTGATCAGGACTATCCCCAAGAAACAGAAATGCAAAAAGGTGAAATGGTTGTCTGAGGAGGCCTTCCAAATGGCTGAGAAAAGAAGAGAAGCAAAAAGCAAAGGAGAAAAGAAAACATACCTATCTGAATGCAGAGTTGCAAAGAATAGCAAGGAGAGATAAGAAAGCCTTCCTCAGTGATCAATGCAAAGAAATAGAGGAAAACAATAGAATGGGAAAGACTAGAGATCTCTTCAAAAAAATTAAGAGATTCCAAGGGAACATTTCACGCAAAGATGGGTACAATTAGGACAGAAATGGTATGGACCTAACAAAAGCAGAAGATATTAAGAAGAGGTGGCAAGAATACACAGAAGAACTATACAAAAAAAATCTTCATGACCCAGATAATCATGGTGGCGTGATCACTCACCGAGAGCCGACATCCTGGAGTCTGAAGTCAAGTGGGCCTTAGCAACCGTCACTATGAACAAAGCTAGTGGAGGTAATGGAATTCCAGCTATTTCAAGTCCTAAAAGAAGATGCTGTTAAAGTGCTGCACTCAATATACCAGCAAATTTGGAAAACTCAGCAGTGGCCACAGGACTGGAAAAGGTCAGATTTCATTCCAATCCCAAAGAAAGGCAATGCCAAAAAGTGTTCAAACTACCTAAAAATTGCACTCATTTCACACCCTAGCAAAGTAATGCTCAAAATTCTCCAAGCTAGGCTTCAGCAGTATGTGAACCGTGAACTTCCAGATGTTCAAGCTGGATTTAGAAAAGGCAGAGGAACCAGAGATCAAATTGCCAACAACAGTTGGATCATAGAAAAAGCAAGACAATTCCAGAAAAACATCTACTTCAGCTTTCTTGACTACACCAAAGCTTTTGTGTGGATCACAATAAACTGGAAAGTTCTTAAAGAATTCTTAAAGGCAGACCATCTTACCTTCCTCCTGAGAAATCTGTATGCAGATCAAGAAACAACAGTTAGAACTGGACATGGAATAATAGACTGGTTCTAAATTGGGCAAGGAGTATGATAAGGCCTATGTGGTTGGATGGCTTCACCAACTTGATGGACATGAGTTTGAGCAAATTCTGAGAGTTGATGATAGACAGGGAAGCCTGGCATGCTGCAGTCCATGGGATCGCAAAGAGTTGGACACGACTAAGTGACTGAACTGAACTGATTTTGAGGAATAAAACAAAAATAGAAACTATACATTGAGGTTCAGTATATATTGACATGCTAAGTAATTTGCAGCACTTAGGTTACTATTTAGTATTTTATGTTATGGTTAACTTTTCTTTTTTTTTTTATGGTTAACTTTTCTTGGAAAGGATCCAGAAACCCCCGTCATCAGAGTTGTGCTTAATTAAACCCTGTGAAATGGTTCTTGTCACTCATCTGTTGACCTGAATTTTTGACTTAAAGATAAAATTATCCTTTTTAAGAAACAGTAAAAGACCTGGGACTTTACAATTTAAGAGATCACAGATCAAAATACGAGTCTCCAGTCCTTTACCTGTAGTTCAGAAATCCCCGAGTCTCTGAATTCCAGAAGTTTTTTTTCCTAAATGTGTTATATTCTCATTTGGAAGTAAAGCCTGCCTTGAACTGTGTGGTTAATTATAATCTCCATTATGCTTAATATAAATGTATGTTGTACTACCAAAATATTAGTATGCTTGATTGTGAAATTAATTAAATGCTTAATAATCCAGACTCTGTTGCAGGTGTGTGACAGTTTATGTACTATTTGTATGGTACTTTTTGAAAATTCTGAATTTTAAAGCACATTTGAACCAAAAATCTCAGATAAGTGATGTGGACCTCTATCTGGTCTAATGACCTAGGGTTTATATGCTGGCAGTAGTTCAGAAGGCAGAGGGGGTACCACCCTCTGAAGCACTGCTGCAGTGCTTTGTGGGGTGATATTTGTGCTGATGAATTCAGAGGATCGCTGATTTGACACACAGCCTTTGTGGCTCGGAGAAGCTTTGAAAGGAGACTTAAGTTAACCAGATCTGTAGTAACTGTGGTAGAAATGCATAACCTTTAGAGTCAGACCTGGATTGGAATTCTCTCTGCTGCTGCTGCTGCTAAGTCACTTCAGTCATGTCCGACTCTGTGCGACCCCATAGACGGCAGCCCACCAGGCTCCTCCGTCCCTGGGATTCTCCAGACAAGAACACTGGAGTGGGTTGCCATTTCCTTCTCCAATGCATGAAAGTGAAAAGTGAAAGTGAAGTCGCTTAGTCATGTCTGACTCTTTGTGACCCTATGGACTGCAGCCTACCAGGCTCCTCCATCCATGGGATTTTCCAGGCAAGAGTACTGGAGTTGGGTGCCAGTGCCTTCTCCGGAATCCTCTCTATCTACCTGTTATCTGTGAATCCATGGGCAAGTAACTTATGCCTTTCTGAGCCTTTATTTTCTCAATTATAAAATGGGTATAATAAAAGAACCTATATCATAAGATTGGTATGAGAAGTAAATAAAATTGTATTTAATTGTGTTTAAAGCACTGCCCCAGGATTATAAGAGTTCAGTTCAGTTCAGTCACTCAGTCATATCTGACTCTTTGCGACCCCATGAACCTGCAGCACACCAGGCCTCACTATCCATCACCAACTCCCGGAGTTTACCCAAACTCATGTCCGTTGAGTTGGTGATGCCATCCAACCATCTCATCCTCTGTCGTCCCCTTCTCCTCCTGCCCTCAATCTTTCCCAGCATCAGGGTCTTTTCAAAAGAGTGAGCTCTTCACATCAGGTGGCCAAAGTTTTGGAATTTCAGCTTCAACATCAGTCCTTCCAGTGAACACCCAGGAGTGATCTCCTGTAGGATGGACTGGTTGGGTCTCCTTGCAGTGCAAGGGACTCTCAAGAGTCTTCTCCAACACAACAGTTGAAAAGCATCGATTCTTTGGCGCTCAGCTTTCTTTATAGTCCAATTCTCACATCCATACATGACTACTGGAAAAACCATAGCCTTGACTAGATGGACCTTTGTTGACAAAGCATACTTTTTAGTACGCTATCTAGGTTGGTCATAACTTTCCTTCCAAGGAGTAAGCGCTTTTAATTTCATGGCTGCAATCACCATCTGCAGTGATTTTGGAGCCCAAAAAAGTAAAGTCTGACACTGTTTCCCCATCTATTTGCCATGAAGTGATGGGACTGGATACCATGATCTTCGTTTTCGGAATGTTGAGCTCTAAGCCAACTTTTTCACTCTCCTCTTTCACTTTTATCAAGAGGCTCTTTAGTTCTTCTTCACTTTCTGCCATAAGGGTGGTGTCATCTGCATATCTGAGGTTATTGATATTTCTCCCGGCAATCTTGATTCCAGCTGGTGCTTCTTCCAGCCCAGTGTTAAGCATGATGTATTCTGCATATAAGTTAAATAAGCAGGGTGACAATATACAGCCTTGATGTACTCCTTTTCCTATTTGGAACCAGTCTGTTGTTCCATGTCCAGTTCTAACTGTTGCTTCCTGACCTGCATACAGGTTTCTCAAGAGAAAGGTCAGGTGGTCTGGTAGTCCCATCTCTTTCAGAATTTTCCACAGTTTGTGGTGATCCACACAGTCAAAGGCTTTGGCATAGTCAAGAAAGCAGAAATAGGTGTTTTTCTGGAACTCTCTTCCTTTTTCGATGATCCGGAGGATGTTGGCAATTTGATCTCTGGTTCCTCTGCCTTTTCTAAAACCAGCCTGAACATCTGGAAGTTCACAGTTCATGTATTGCTGAAACCTGGCTTGGAAAATTTTGAACATTACTTTACTAGCATGTGAGATGAGTACAGTTGTGTGGTAGTTTGAGCATTCTTTGGCATTGCCTTTCTTTGGGATTGGAATGAAAACTGACCTTTTCCAGTCCTGTGGCCACTGCTGAGTTTTCCAAATTTGCTAGCATAGTGAGTGCGGCACTTTAACAGCATCATCTTTTAGGATGTGAAATAGCTCAACTGGAATTCCATCACCTCCACTAGCTTTGTTCGTAGTGATGCTTCCTAAGGCCCACTTGACTTCACATTCCAGGGTGTTTGGCTCTAGGTGAGTGATCACACCATCGTGATTATCTGGGTCATGAAGATCTTTTTTGTAGAGTTCTTCTGTGTATTATTGCCACCTCTTCTTAATATCTTCTGCTTCTGTTAGGTCCATACCATTTCTGTCCTTTATTGAGCCCATCTTTGCATATAATGTTCCCTTGGTGTCTCTAATTTTCTTGATGAGATCTCTAGTCTTTCCCATTCTATTGTTTTCCTCTGTTTCTTTGCATTGATCGCTGAGGAAGGCTTTCTTATCTCTCCTTGCTATTCTTTGGAACTCTGCATTCAAATGAGTACATTTTTCCTTTTCTCCTTTGCTTTTCGCTTCTCTTCTTTTCACAGCTATTTGTAAAGCCTCCTCAGACAGCCATTTTGCTTTTTTGCATTTCTTTTCCATGGGGATAGTCTTGATCCCTATCTCCTGTACGATGTCACGAACCTCTGTCCATAGTTCGTCAGGTACTCTGTCTATCAAATCTAAGAGTTCAGTACATGTTAACAAAAAAATAAAGTTTATTAGTGTTTAACATGTAATAATATTCATTAAGTGTATTTACATTGTGGTCACTATTGCATAAACTAATATTCAAATTTGTTAATTCATAACAAGAAATATAATTGTTAAGGAGACTGCATATTTAGGCTATCTGATTCATACATTAATACAGTCTCTGTAAGCAAGCTATATGGGATGCCAAATATATATGCAGAAGCAGACCAAAGAGAGCTATAGATATTTAAAGGCATCAGGCTTTGGTATCAAGATGCAATATCTCTGTGTTAGATACGGTAACCTATTACAAGAACAGATCTAATCTCTTGGTCAGCAAAACATCTGACTTTCTGGTTCTAGTTCTGACCTTCCTACTGTAGTTCTTTTACTATTAATACTTTCTATACTTAGTATAATATCATAATTAGTATAATTACCTCCAGGCTGTTCCAGCTCTTAACGATGTTCTTATATATATCTCTGTTCTGTGTCTGTTTTCTTTAAAGGAAGGCAGTCATCTTCCAGGATCTTGGAAAGACCCCAGACATCATTGTCCCCTTGTATACTGATTCTGTATATTTCCCTAAAGCTCTATCCACCTGATGTGAAGAGCCTACTCATTGGTAAAGACCCTGATGCTGGGAAAGATTGAGGGCAGGAGGAGAAGGGGGCGGCAGAGGATAGTTAGATAGCATCACCGACTAAATGGACATGAATCTGAGCAAACCCCGGGAGATAATGAAGAGCAGGGGAGAAGGACAGACGTACTGCAGTCCAGAGTCAGACAGAACTTAGTGACTAAACAACAACAAAGTCTCTATCTGTAGTATGTGCGTGTATGTGTGCTAAGTTGCTTCAGTCGTGTCTGACTGTTTGTGACCCTAGGGACTGTAATCCACCAGGCTCCTCTATCCATGGGGATTCTCCAGGCAGAAATACTGGAGTGGGTTGCCATGCCCTCCTGCAGGGGATCTTCCCAACCCAGGGATCGAACCTGCCTCTCTTACGTCTCCTGCATTGGCAGGCGGGTTCTTTACCACTAGTGCCACCTGCTACTGCTCAACTGAGGCCTTCTATAATGTGGAGTGGGAGATGCGGGAGTTATCTGTAGTGTAAAACTTGAGGGATGAATGATGGGGAATATTCCTCAACAATCAATAATGAATATTGATTTTCATTCATCTGAAGTATTTTCAAATTTCCCTTGTTATTTTTTCTTTGAGCCATTAGTTGTTTAGGAGTATCATTTAACTTCTACCTGTTTGTGGATTTCCCAAATTTCCTTCTGTTATTGAGCATGCCTTTTAATCTGTTTTGGTCAAAGAACATATTTTGTTTTATTTATGTTCTTTTAAATTTATTGAGGCTTGTTTTATGGCTTTAACGTATGTCAGTCCCAGAGGTTCCCTGGTGGCTCAGATGGTAGAGAATCTGCCTGCAATGCAGGAGACCTGGGTCTGATCCCTGGGTTGGGAAGATCCCCTGGAGAAGGGAATGGCTGCCTACTCCAGTATTTACTCTCTCTCTCTCTCTTTTTTTTTTTTTTTAACATTTTATTTTATTTTCCTGTAATCCAGTATTCTTACTTGGAGAATTCCATGGACAGAGGAACCTGGCCCGGGCCACAGCCCATGAGGTCACAAAGAGTTGGACACAACTGAGTGACTAACACTTTTACTTTTCATGATCAGTCTTGGATAATGTTCGATTACATTTGCAAATAACTTCTTTTCAAGAAGTTTCTTTTGAAAGGCACAAAAGAAACATTGCACATTGCTTCTGTTCACAGCCCACTGGCCTATACCTATATACAGCATATAGCTAGCTGCAAGAGGCTTGAAATGTAATAGTTAGCAGGGGAGCCACGTGTTCAGTTAACATTTGGGGTTCAGTTCAGTTGCTCAGTCATGTTTGACTCTGCAACCTCATGGACTGCGGCATGCCAGAGTTCCCTGTCCATCACCAACTCCTGAAGCTTGCTCAAATTCACGTCCATTGAGCTTGCTCAAATTCATGATGCCATCCAACTATCTCATCCTCCGTCGTCCCCTTCTCCTCCTGCCTTCAGTCTTTCCCAGCTTCAGAGTCTTTTCTAAGGAGTCAGTTCTTTGCATCAGGTGGCCAAAGTATTGGAGTTTCAGCTTCAGCATCAGTCCTTCCAATGAGTATTGAGGACTGATTTCCATTAGGATTAATTGGTTTGGTCTCCTTACAGTACAAGGGACTCTCAAGAGACTTCTCTAACACCACAATTCAAAAGCATCCATTCTTCGGTGCTCAGATTTCTTTATGGTCCAACTCTCACATCCATACATGACTACTGGAAAAACCAAAACTTTAACTAGACAGATCTTTGTCGGCAAAGTAATGTCTCTGCTTTTTAATATGCTGTCTAGGTTAATCATAGCTTTTCTTCCAAGGAGAAAGCATCTTTTAATTTCATGGCTGCAGTCACCATCTGCAGTGATTTTGAAGCCCCCCAAAATAAAGTCTCTCACTGTTGCCATTGTTTCCCCATCTATTTGCCATGAAGTGATGAGACCAGATGCCATGATCTTAGTTTTCTGAATGTTGAGCTTTAAGCCAACTTTTTCACTCTCCTCTTTCACTTTCATCAAGTGGCTCTTTAGTTCTTCACTTTGTGCCATAAGGGTGGTGTCATCTGCATATCTGAGGTTATTGATATTTCTCCCAGCAATCTTGATTCCAGCTTGTGCTTCGTCCACCCTGGCTTTTTGCATGATGTACTCTCCATGTAAGTTAAAATTTGGGGTGGAGGATGTTAATACTGAAAGGAAGAAGAGGAGAATGGATTTTGGGGGATAGGCATGTGATAGGCAGCATTAGATTGTATTTGTGGTAATTTACTTTGAAATTTTAATACAAATTGTAATCTGAATCAATAGCTTGGGGTTATCATAAGGATTAATATAAATTATTTCTTTGGGGGTGCTGAGTCTTAGTGTGGAATGTGGGGTCATTGATCTCTGTTGAGGCATGTGGGATCTTTCAGATGCAGCATGTGGGATCTAGTTTCCTGACCAGGAATTGAACCCAGGCCCCCTGCATTGGGAGTCCAGAGTCTTAGTCACTGGGCCACCAGCAAAGTCAAAAAAGTGATTTTTGATTGTATGGCTTGTTATATCAGAATCCACTGCCCTTGCATTAGTAAGATATAAGAAACCAGCAAATCCAGCCACCAAATCCAACAATCTTTGTTAGTCCTGGAGCCTCTTAGAAGTAGAACACATCACCCCTGTATCTTTCTGCTTCATGGGGGATTCTGTTTTCTTAAATCGCTGAAAAGATTTTAGTGTCTGTTTTCTGAGTACCTCTCAAGGTGCTGAGCCTTGTGGCTTGGAGGCATGTTTGTGCTAACTTGCTAAAAAATACTTTTGTTACTAAGTTTGAGAACATTGTTAGCATAGCACCCGGTAGGAAGATCACCAGAGTTGGGGTTATGTTTGTTGGCTCTACCTTTCTCTCATCAGTACTTGTATTTGTAAAAAAAACCCAAAGAGACAATAAGAGCATCAAAAACAAAAACAGTGCCCCCTGCCAAACTTCCAAAACAAAACCCCCTGCTCTTCAGTGAATAGCATTTGCAGGTTTGCTTCAGATCAGAGGATAGCTGGAGATCACTTGCAGCTAGAACCTTCTGCCTCTCCCCTCTCCTTCTCTCAGCGTGTATGCTTTACTTATTGCTTCCTTCATGTAGAGGGCACAAGACCTGTGGCAACTGTTCCTTAAGCTTCAAGAACATATAGGAAGGAACTCTTCTCTCAACGCCAGTAGAAAAACTCCTGTGAAAGGAGTCCATCCTGCCTTGTCCCTGAGGTCATAGGTCCTGTGATTGGCCAGCTTGATCAGATAACCACCCCTCAGCACTCACTGTGCCTAGGGGGACTTAGTCATACCAGCTTCTTTTTGGCTACACATTGGAGTTGAGTGGCAAGAAAATGAGGGAGAGGGCTCTGTGTCATTGTGGAGAAGGAGCAGGATTCAAGGGTATCAGCACAGATATGATGTGGGAGAATGATTGGCAGGGCAGCCATTCCAAACTGTGTCGGCCGTATCAAACTGCTATATTTTACACATGTAATTTAATTGGGTAATTTACTTGATCTCCCTGATGTCACCTTCATTTATGTGGATAACTCTTACCAATGCAAGGTCTTGTGAGGTTTACTGTGTATAAAGTGCATAGCACATGGAGGTCATCAATGAGTGAGAGTCTGCTGCTACTGTTGATGCTGCTACTGCTTTTGCTGTATCGTTAATGTCACCATCATCCCTTTTCCCCAAGTTCTCATATTTAACTTCTGTTTTTCTATAACACACCCTTGAGAATGTTCATAAACCTTTAGCTCTCCATTAACTATTGAAGTTTAATTTCCTTAACTACTCACTGTTTCTTTCAGATCCCCCCAGGACCTGGTCCCCACATCTCCTTTTCAGCTTCATCTCTCCACCTCTCTCCACCTCCCTCTTCACACTCTGTGCTTGGGCTATAAGTCTGCACTTCTGTGAAGACCTCATGTGTGAAGTTTTCCATACCTGTTCCTTTGCTGATGTTGTTACCTTGCTTGGAATACCTCTTTTGCCTACCTTCTCTCTCTAGAATTCTGTTTGTTTGTTTTTTTTAAAGTCCCAGGTTAAAGCTTGAGACCTGATCCCTTCTCTGTTGCTTTCCCTAATCTTTTTCAATGGCAGGGAGCATTCTGTAGTTCACAGTACTTTGTGCCTGTATGCACATAATTTATTTTTGCTCCTTTTAATTTAATTTATTTTTACAATTGTTTATGTGCTAGTCTTTTTTTTTTTTTACATTTAAAAATAGTCCAGGCCAATTATTTTATAGGATGTCCCACAGTCTGAATTTGTCTGATTGTTTCCTAGTTCTGTTTGTTGTAATTATTTATTACCCCGTCTTGCCCTTTTTTTATCTACTATAATCTGATTTTTAAAAATGGAAGAGAATCAAGGATGTTTGTTACCTTGTTTGAGTTGCATTCTAACTCTCATTGGGTATTTTCAAACCTAATTATTATTTTTGTGTTTTGCCGTGACACTTTTGGAGAGAAGATAAATATAGGGTACAGTAAAAGGGCTATTAAATGCTTAGGGAATGTTTTTGTCAACTGTGTTTTTGCCAGCTATTTTGTTAGTAAAGAACTCATTTTTAACCCTGTTTATTTATTTATTTATTTTTAAGTTTTAAAATTCTGAAATATTTTTTTCCTTCATTTTTTTAAATTTAATTTAATTTTATTTTTAAACTTTACAATATTATATTGGTTTTGCTAAATATCGAAATGAATCCGCCACAGGTATACATGTGTTCCCCATCCTGAACCCTCCTCCCTCCTCCCTCCCCATACCATCCCTCTGGGTCGTCCCAGTACACCAGCCCCAAGCATCCAATATCGTGCATTGAACTGGACTGGCGACTCGTTCATACATGATATTATACATGTTTCAATGCCATTCTCCCAAATCTTCCCACCCTCTCCCTCTCCCACAGAGTCCATAAGGCTGTTCTATACATCAGTGTCTTTTGCTGTCTCATATACAGGGTCATTTTTAACACTGTTTAATGTTGAGAATTTTTAATAAAATGTATGAATCATGGTTATACTTGCAAGAAGACTCTCTACAGTATTTCAGTAATTTCTGAACATGAATTTCTATAGCTCACTACTGTGCTTTTTTGTTTCATTTTTTTTAGTTTTGAAGAAAGTTTGCTTTGATTTATTGTAATGTTGTTACACTGATAAGCTTACAGTCAGTGAAAGCAATGGCATAGATGTGTTAACAGCATGTTGCAGTGAGAAGGATAAGCAGATCTTTGTGTGTAGGCAGGCAAATCTCTCTGAGAAATGATTAAATTTACTTTTTCAGCTTTATTGAGGTATAATTGACATGTAACATTATTTAAGGTGTACAATGTGATGATTTGGTATACATATATATTGTGAAGTGATTACTACAGTAAGATTGAACAACACAACCACTATCACCTCTTATAGCTACCTTTTGTTTTGTAGTGAGAACTTTTAAGAGCTACTCATTTAGCCATTTTCAAATATTCAATATGTATTATTGACTATAGTCATTATGCTGTACATGAAATCCTCAAGGTATAGTTATCTTATGGCTGGAAGTTTGCCTGTGGCTCAGTACAATGGATGTAGGGCATCTGTGGTTTAAAGTGGGACAGTTTTCTTCAAAAACGTAACTCTATGATATTGACTTGTTTTACTTCTTTGTCACATAGTGGAAAAAAATACCAGTTGTTGAGGTATTAAATATTTTTAAAGCTTTAGTTGTTTGAGGTTTTACTTTATTTTTTACACATGACTAAGTTAATTCTAGGAATATTTAGTGGATGTCAACATGGGGCTTATTGTTCAGAACATAGTCTTTGCTTAGCTCAGTCTAGCATCAGAAACAAAGGATAAAAATGTTTTATCAGTAAATATTTTTTGAGCACCTACTCTGTGCCAGACACTGTTCTGAAGCATAAGTCAGTTACAGTTTCTACCCCCTAAGGAATTTGCAGCCTTGTGGGTGAGTCAAACAAGTAACCAGCCACTATAGCACAAGGTGCCAGGGTCGGGAAACATACAAGAGACTCTAGGAGTCCAGGGGTGGGAATTCTAATTAGAGGTAGGACACTTGATGAGTGATAATCCAAGGCAGAAAATCAGAGTCAAGGATATTCTAAACTGAGAAACATTGGATGAGAAATCTCAGAGGCAAAAAAAAAAAAAAATGTGACCCATCTAGGGAGTTGCAGAGACAAAGTTAAAGCAGTTTTTCTCAAGATGTGTGCTCTGTTTGCTTGAGTCAGAATCATCTGGGAGTGATTCTTAAACCCACAGATGCAGGTGACTCTCAAACTCACTGAAATATGAGAAACATATTTTAGTTGAAAGTTAAAGGATATGAAGGAAAAATGAAAATATAGTGTAATATATGCCATGTTTAAGGTACACATAAAATTCTGTGATTAGCTTTATTTGTATAAACTACTTCCTGGTGTCTCAGAATCTGCCTGCAGTGCGGGAGACCTGGGTTTGATCCCTGGGTTGGGAAGATCCTCGGGAGGAGGGCATGGCAGCCCACTCCAGTATTCTTGCCTGGAGGAACGTGGACAGAGGAACCTGGTTGGCTACAGTGCATGGGGTTGCAGAGTGGGACATGACTGAGTGACCAGGCACAGCACGAAACATTTTAAATTTGCTAATTCCTGTCTTTAAGTGATGGCTGGGTAGAGTGGGACAGGGATGGGGAAAAGGGAGGAATATTACTATAAAATGTATCTCTTTACCCCTAGATGATTCTAAAAAGTCTGTTTATCTTTTATTCATCTAATGTTTTTGTTTTTCTTTTAGTCCAAGGACAAAATGATGAGAGGCTCTCGCAGAGGATGTGTTAGACTCAGAGTGAGTATTTATTCATTTTTACGAAAACCAATTTTGACAGAAAGAAAACTATTTTGACAGATTCATGGGAATCTAAATTTAGTTTAGCTCCCTTACTTAATTGGTGGGGCAGACAAGTTTAAGGCTCAGAGGAAAAACGACTTCTCCAGGGTAACTCCAGAACCAGGGCTAGAGTTCAGTTCTTTTGGCCCATTAATTTAATGTTGTATCCATGACTTGATGCGCCTACTGATTTTTTAAATCTGTTTTGTATCCAGGGACAGGGGCTGGAAATTAAATAAGTTGTAGTGTTGGCAATAGAGTAAGCAGTAGGAAAAAACTCTGAGAAATCCCCACTTTCAGCTGCTTAATTCTTTCTGTTCAACACTATTTAATAATGGATGTTGCAGCAGTTATGTCCCTTAGAAATATAATGTGAGCAAGATATATAATTTAAAATTTTTGTTGTGTCACATTGAAAAAGCAGGTGAAATTAATTTTAATGATATATTTTGTTTATGCCAGTATATCCAGAATATTATTTGAACATGCAATCAATAAAAAAATTATTGCGATACTTTACATTCCTTTTTTTCATACTACATCTTTGGAATCCACTATGTCTTTTGTACTTATGGCACATCGTGGTTCAAATCAGCTGCATTTCAGGTGCCCTATAGCCTCATGTGACTCAGGGCTACCTATTGGACAGTACAGGCCTATAGCTTCAAACTGTTTTTTATTTCCTGTTCAGTTTCCGCCATTGTCTGAATAGCTAAAGACAAGGAGGAATGCAGGGTTGAGGATATAGTTTCTAGTACTCAACTGTATCTAAAGAAGGGCCTCTGTCGTAAGTATTAATAGGTAAATGAGCTTCTAGTGGCATTTTCTTCTTTTGGATTCCTGTTGCTTTCTTTCTGCCATCTTTTTTTCTGTACCCTTTTGAAGATGTAAATGTATTTCATAAATATATGATTGCCTTTATTAGCAGTAGGTTATTGGTAGAAATGGGAGATAACTCTGAGAAAGAAATCAAATTCTAATGGAAAAATTTTGACACTGAGATAGGAGTTAAGTATGGTGAATTTGCAGGATGGAAATGAGACAGGCTTGTTTTGAACAGATGGTGTATATATGACAGCATAAAGATTTTTGAAAATTCAGCTTATTGTGCTCTTGGCTATTTTCCCCCTTTCCTTTGGTTTTTGCTTTTGCCTTCTTGGTTTAATTGCTTTTCTAAGCACTTGTTATTGACCTCAGTCACCGCTCAGTCTGGTATTAACTGCTTTCTTGGCTTGAGATAGACTCAGTCAGTAGTGAGACTTTGGCAGAGCTGTAGTGAGACAGCTCTTCAGTTGAATTCAATCTGGATTGTTACATTTAATGCACATTTTTTTTCTTTTAAATATAGCTTAATTATTTATTAAACCTCGTGACTACCTTGTAGGTTAAGAAGTAGGATTTGGCCCAGTTACTGTGGAAGCCTGTCTGTGTGTCCCATTCAAATTGCATCTGCCTCCCTGTCTCCTAAAGTAACCACTCTGTTTTATAGGAACCACTTCTTAGATTTGCCTTCCTAAATTCTACATTTTATCTTGCCCATTTAAAAAATTTGATATCTTTTGTTTGCAATTTATCTGTTGAAGACTCCAGACCCTTTGACCTGGAGGAGTTTTCCATAGTGTAGGTTTTATGGATTGTGTACTGGTGCAGTTCAGCATGTTCCTGTCTCTGCTTTTCCTGCGTATTGGCAGCTGATCCAGAGACTGAGTCAGACTTAGGTTTGATCCCTTTGGCAAGACTTTAGGCTGTGTTGTGTTCTTTTATTAGGAGGCAGTGTCTGGTTTTTACTCTTCATTGGTATTAGCAACTTTGTTTTTGGCTGCAGGATGTCAATTTCCTAACCAGGGATTAAATTTGGGTCACGACACTGAAAGTTGCTGAGTCCTAACCACTGGACCATCAGGGAACTCCCAAATATTACCAACTGTTGATGCAGTACCTAGATCCATTTGCAAAATTATATTTTATCATTTTGTTTAAATTTTTATCAGAAATAATCATATAAGGAAACATTTCATCAGTTATTTGGTTACCCAGTGCTACAATTCAAATAGGATAAATAAATGCTTGATTATTTCCTTTTACTTACTGAGTGTTCATAATAATGGACTTAAAACAACACTCTATATATATATATATAAATGTCTGTATATACCCAAAAGAATTGAAAGCACAGCCTTGAGTGGATATTTGTATACATAGGTGCTGTTTGCAAAAGCAGCAGCACCTATTGTGAGCAACTATTGTTACTCACAATAGTCTAGACATGGAAGCAGCCCTAGTGTCCATTTGATGGATGAATGGCTAAACAAATGTGAAATATCCATAACAATGCAATAGTGTTTAGTCTTAAAAAGAAAGGAAATTCTGACACATGCTACAACATGGATAAACTTTAAGGGCATTTGCTACATGAATTAAGTCAGTCACAAAATGACAAATACTGTTTGATTCTACTTATATGAGGTACCTAGAGTTGTCAAATTCATGGAAACAGAAAATAGAATGGTGGCTTCCAGGGGTTGAAGCTAGGAGGATTAGAGATTTCTTGTTTAATGGATACAGAGTTCCAGTTTGAGAAGATGAAAAAGTTCTGGAAATGGACGGTTAGGATGGTTGTACAACAATGTAAATGTTCTTAAAAATATAAAAATGGTAAATTTTATGTTATGTGTACTTTACCACAATTAAAAAAAACCATTTTTTTAATCTACAGTTTTTTAATCTACAGTTCTATAGATCAAACACCTTGGAAAGGTTCTCTCCTTGTTGAAATCATGTTAGCCAAGCCGGGCTCTCATCTGGAGGCTCTGAGGGACTACAAGGGGAGAGTCTGCTTCCAGGTTCATTCAGGTTGTTGGAAGAATTCATTTCTTTGTGATGAAAGGACCAAGGTCCTCATTTTCTTGCCAGCTGTCAGCTTGAGATCTGTGCTTAACTTCTAGAGGCTATGCATACTCCTTGTCCTGTGGCCCCTCCATCTTCAAGTCTGCATGGTGCATGGAATTCTTTTAGTGCTTTAAGCCTCTCTGACTTCTCCTTTCTGTTACCAGCTGCAGAAAACACTCTGCTTTTAAAAAGTCTTATATTATTAGAATAGGTTATACCCACCAGATAATCTCCCTTTTGCCATGTAATCACTTCAGTGATTACTCTTCCTATAACATAATCCCTACAGTAACTTCTCATCATATTTGCAGTTTCCACTCACATTCAAAGGGAAAGAGAGAAAACAGGGACGGGGTCATTGGGCAGGGTGGTATTTTAGAATTCTACCACACAGCATGACCGAGAAGAGCTTGCTGTACCTGTGTCTGAATCTTATTTTTGCTCTTTGCTTTGTTGACTGGAAGAGGGAAGCAATCAGTAATTCTCCAGACCTTAGGTTTTCTCTTCTTTTAAGTGGGGATTATAATATCCTTGCAGAATTTTGTGAGGATTACTCACTTAATTAGGCTTTTAATTAGTTGTGTGTGTGTGTGCTGGTGTGTATGTGTGTTTTAATAGGCTTTGTGTTATTTTCAAGAAGCTGAACTACCATTTGGCTTTCTATTTAGGAAACATCTGGAGAGTTTGTTTGCAATATAGATTTCCAAGTTCCACTCTAGTGATATACTGTTTTAGAACTGGGTCTGGAACCTTTTATTTTTAAACAGTTTCTCCAGGTGATTGTTTTGTACAGCCAAGTTTGGGACCACTGGTGTGGTAGAATCAGAGAGACCTGGAGCTGAATATCATTTAGCTACACCCCTTACTGACTCTGTGCCTTTGAGCAAATTTCTTAACTTCTATGAAGATAACGTCTAACTTGTAAGATTGTGAGGTTTAGCACTTACGTATGTACAGAGTTTGGCACATTGTACACATGCAGTGATAACTGCTGTGAACGATGATGGTAGTGGTGGTGGTGATGATGCACCTATCATCGAGATTCCAGAGGAACGTGACAAGCTCTCACGGATCTCTTCCTGCCTATTCATCCATCCTATCCTATGTTCTAACCACACCACACTTTGTTTCTTCAACCTTGTATCATATATTTTTCTATGTCAGGAGTATTCTGTGCCCTTATCTGGTGAGCTCATCCTTTTTTTTTTTTTTTTTAAAGTTTAATAGTACAATCATGAGGCAGGACAGGACAGTTCACAGGCAGCTTCCCAAAGACAGGCCAGGTCTTCTCCCCAGGCCAGTGCACTGCCCCACAGAGCACCCAGGCAGATGGGCAGGGAGGCCCACCCTCAGTCCAGCTTCTCCAACACAGAGAGCACGTACACTCGGCTAAGCTCGCTGCCAGAGTTGTAAGCAATGGTAGTGTTGTTTAGCAACAGGATCTGGCAGGCCAGCTGGGCCTCAGTCTTCTTCCCCAGGTAGACTGACTGTATAACAGGTCCCCATGGTTTAGATCTATCCGTAAAGCAAGCACAGCCTGGCCGCTGGTCATCAGCAGGTTGTCTGAAATGACACTCAAGCTTGCACCACAACCCAGGTCTTGCTGAGTGGAGTAGAGCTTGATGCCTGTGCTGCAGTCCCAGATCCTGATGAGGTCATCTAGACCACGGCTGGTGGCGCAGGGGGTGGTATAGGGGAGGGAGGTGACATCTCCACGGTGAGTGAACGTGTGGCTGACCTGGCTGCCAGTCAACACGTCCCACAGGTGCATGGCCCCATCTTACCTTGCACTGACTAGCACTGTGGTCTGGTCAGTGTACACAGTTGTGATGGCCTCTGAGTGGCTTTGCAGAGTGAAGAGGCAGCCTGAGTCCTCCAGACCAATCACCCTCAGTGTGTGGCCCTGGCTCCCAGTCACACAGTGCCTGGCCTCTGCCTCCAGGCTGTGATGGGCTTCTGGTGTGCACAGGGCACTGTGGGTCAGTGCTGCTGTGTCCCTGCTGCTGTACGTGGGGAATTTGGGGGACTGCCCTGCCTTGGGGCCCCTCGGAACTGCAGGAAGCTGAGGGCAGGTGTGAGTCTCCAAGGAGAAGTCAAGGAAACTATTGAGCCAGGCAGCCAGTCCTTTTGTCTCCGTGTTGCCGGAGGAGACCTCCTTGCTGCTGCAGTGCAGAGTGCCCTCGATGGCCTCCCACACCTCCAGCCGACCATTGCTGCACCCACCATGATGGGATTGCCCTGAGCTCCAGGCTCCACATAGAGCCGTCTGTGCTGGGGGACCAGATGAGGAAAGGGAAGCTCTGAGAGGAGTGCCTCCCTCATCCTCAGGGCCCTGGGGCAGGGTGGGTGCAGGGCTGGTGTGTGGACAGGAGCCATTCCGAATCTCTTCCTAGTACACTGGCTGCACCAGGCGGCTGACATCATTGCCTGGGGAGTCCTGAGCAGCCCACCCAGTGCTAGGACTCAGGCTGAGTTAGCTCTGGGAGCTGCACCTATGCTGAGAAGTTGGTGTTGATCAAACAGGTGAGGTCTGACAGATCCCCAAAGAAGGGAGGCAGTGGAGGGCCCTGTGATGGTGCCGTAATGGAGGACTGTCCCCGGGCCACTCTGGCCACCCTTCCTGCTATCTGACAGCCGTTCCCAGCTCTCTTGAGCCTCCAACACATTGCCAACACCACTGTCATGGTGCTGCCTGCCTGGGCGCCAGATGCTGGTGAGGTCATTTCCGATGTGTGCATCCCATACACACATGTGGCCTGCCAAGCAACAGCTCACCAGGAGCATCCCATTGCTGGCCAGAGACTCGATGTTCATGAGGTGCCCATGCAGCACCAGGGACACGATCTCCGTCTCAGGTGGCCTGTAGCTGTAGTCCCTGCAGGCCAGCACCCCATACCATGGGTTTGCCAGGGTCGTGCACCAGGCTACTTATAGTTACTCGGGCAGAGCATGCGGTACAGGCAGAGCAGCAGCAGCACAATGATGCCTGAGGCCTTGCTGAGCCCCACCACCTTGTACAGGGTGATGTCTCTGTGTGCATGCACCATGTCTGGCTCCTGAGGCTGGCCTCCCAGAGCCCATTCTGCCCAGACCATAGTGGAAGCCAGGGGTTGTGGGTATCCTGAGGGTGCCACCCCTCCAGAGGCCTCCCTTAGGTTTGGGGCGGGGGATGACAGGCAGCAGGTTGACGTACCTCTGGGCCAGTGTGATGATGTAGTAGCTGAAGAGTGTTGGCTAGTGGCCGAAGGACAGTTTCCTCCAATGTTCCTCATCCTCAGGCCCCCAGGTTACTCTGGGGCTGGGCTGTCTTGGACACCCTCAGATGGACCATTGGGCCTGGGCAGCTCCCCTGGCCATGTCTGGTTCTTGGGTGACTTAGAGGTGTCAGGTGGGAAGATGGAGAAGGTGGGATCTGGGTAGTTGGAGGGCACCACATCACTAGGTACAGGCAGGGGAGCCAGGGTGCTCTCACCCAGAGAACCCTGTTCTGTCACCTGGGCAGCTAGGTCTTTGTACACCAGGATACCAGTCACAACAGTGCCGGCTGTGGTAGGTGCTGTGTTAGGCGGGTTCAGGCCAGGAAGCAGACTGCATGCAGCCTCTTGGGGAACTGCAGGTTTTGGAAGGAGAATGGTTGCAGCATGATGGTGTAGGGTGTGGACAACTGCCGCTCAAGGCGTGTTGGCCATGCCACTGGCTTAGCAGGGGGCAGTCAAGCCTCAGGGGGCAGCCACTTGTTCATATCTGCCAGCTTTGTCCAGCAAATGTCAATGAACAGTGCTGAAAAACAGCGTTTGAAGGAAGAAGTCAGACACCGGCCCACAATGGCAAAGCAATAAAAACTCCTGAGTGGCAGGCATGAGGGTGAAGTAGCCAACGAGGATGATGCCCAGCTCTGTGACCATGGTTTTCATGATGGACCAGCTCTCTCTGCTTAGGCCTTGGGCAATGCACAGCTTCCTCTTGAGATCCACTGGGGTGGAGACCACTGACTTGGTGAGCACCAACACATTCTGTAGCCCAGTGATCACCACAAGGTAGGGGAAAACCTCACCACTGTTGAGGGTGGGCATCAGGCCAGAGAGTGTGCAGAGCCCCACAGATGTGAGCAGTGATCCTAGTACTGTGACCATGGTGGGCAGAGCCAGCCCCCGTTTGGACTTGGCTCTGTGTATCTTGCACGTGAAGGAGAGGTAGGCCTGATGTAGGTAGGCACAGGACGATGAGCTCAGCAATGCCAGTCTCCTCCTTGAAGTGCACGTGGACCAGGCTCTCTGCCCAGTTGGGACTGGGGAGCAGGAGCATCAGGGAGGCCCGCAGACTGCCCAGAAACTTGAATGGTAGTGCTGGAAGACCAGGATGATGGTGCACGAGACCACTCTCTTCCTGGTGTAGAGGCTATACTCACGGAACAGCCCATGGTTGTAGCAGGTCTGAGATGCCTCTCATGCAGCCTTTCAGTCAGGGTCATCCTCAGCCAAAGTCACCTTGCTTCCTTCCTGGGAAGTGACCATGGATCCGCCTGGCACACACTGGACAGCCCTGACAGTGGACACTGTCTGCACACACGAGCCTGAAGCAAGTTCTCGAAGTAGTATCCCACCGTATGTGGCAGATGGTAGGCAGGACATAGTGACCAAGCTCATCTTTTAAGAGACTTTTCAAATGGTGATTCTTCATGAAGCATTCCTGACCCACACCCTTCTAACAGATTTGATCCTCTTCTGTTTGTGACTTAAAACCATGAAAGGACTTTTACATGATATTACATGTTAAGTAGTCTGTTTTCTCTGCCCACTAGTGAGTTCACACCTAGTGTCACAAATGCATGGTACATTGTAAGTAGGTACTCAAAAAATACTTCTTGTTGATTTCATGTAATTATAAAAATAAGGAATACATTTTAGGGAATTTACCTTTACTATAGTTTATAGACAAAAGAAGTGAAACACAGTGGCATGGATGTGTTTTTTTAAAAAGAAAAGAAAAAAGCACAACACCCACGTGGTTTTAGGCCACATGAAAGAATAGGGAAAGGAACCAGTAGTTACTGAGGAAGCTCTGGATCAGTCACTGTGTTGCCAGATTTTCATTGATATCCCCATGATAATCCTCTCGGGTCAGTGGTGGTATTTTGTTTTACAAATGAGAAGATGGAGACTCACAACTTTTAGTAGCTTACCAAAGTCACATAGTTAGTAAATGGTGAATCTGGGGTTGAACTTGGGTCTGTATCATTCCAAAGCCCTGTTCAGCCCTTAATGTTACCAGGCTCCTGTTCTTCTTGACTACAAGAGTCAATAATGCAGATGCTCCAAGATGATGCCCAGAAGTGAAAAACTAGTGGAGGAAGATGGAAGTTTGGAAAACCATTTCCTTCCCATCTTTCTTTGACTGTGTTAATGTTAGAGTGTGGCCACTAGATGGTGCCCTTGCCTTGATGGAGAAGTACAATAGTCGAGTCCTGGGGTCTGATTTTTTTTTTTCCCCCTTCTGGGACTCAACCACAAGCAAAGCATTAATATTTCCAGGTAACATGAAAAGTGGAGAAGTGTTAGTATTAAAGAGGCAGTGTGGGGATAGAGACAAGAACAGGTAAAAAATGAAATTGAATTCAAATCCAGATTTGTCACTTACTAGCTTTGTGACTTCAGGGAACTCATTTATTCAGTTCTGAGTCCTATTTCCTTTACCTCTGGAATGGCCTTGTGTCATTTACTCATGTAATTATGAATATCACATTAACTGATACATTAGAAAGTATCCAAACAACGTTTGGGACTTCAGTTCTTAATGAATGATAGTTACTATTGTTACTAATTACTATTGGTGAGATGAATATCAGATTCTGAGGAATTCTGCAGGGCCTTAGGAATAACCAAAGTAATCACTAAATGTATTGTGACTTTTTTTTTTTTGGTATTGTGACTTTTTGAAAACTGTTAATCCATATGTGACTTTTTTTTTTTTTTTTTTTACCAATCCAGTGAAACTGAGTACTTCATTTATTTATTGTGCTTATCATCAGAGTTGATTGATTCCCTGAGGAAGGAGTCTCATATTCTCTTAGTCCATCACAAGAGAGTACAGCACTGTCCTGTGATGGGTTAAAAGTTTTAGCACTAATTTCTTTCAGTGCCTTATTTGAGTGATTCTACATTATTTTTGCATACATTAACATCTCTGGCATTGGAATGCATTTTATTATCACTGATATCTTAGCATGGATACAATTAGATAGATTAATGTATCCGGAGAAGGCAATGGCACCCCACTCCAGTACTCTTGCCTGGAAAGTCCCATGGACGGAGGAGCCTGGTGGCTGCTGTCTGTGGGGTAGCTGAGTCGGACACGACTGAGCGACTTCACTTTCACTTTTCACTTTCATGCATTGGAGAAGGAAATGGCAACCCACTCCAGTGTTCTTGCCTGGAGAATCCCAGGAACGGGGGAACCTGATGGGCTGCGGTCTATGGGGTTGCGCAGAGTCGGACATGACTGAAGCGATTTAGCAGCAGCAGCAGCAGCAGATTAATGTATAACCCGTAAGAGTGTCCTTCTCCCCTGTCCTCTTAGATCTACATCCTGTCTGCATCATCCTGTCAGTTGTTTTCTCATTTCATTATGAAAAATTACTCTATTGATTTATGTCCTTTTTTGTTAATTCACTAGCTTTTTTGCAGGCATCATCTCTTCTCTGTGAATTTGACATTAAGAATCTCTCTCTGACTTTCTTGTACAAGATGTCCATCTATTTAATCATCTTGTACAAGATGTACATCTATTTAATCTCTTGTGATTAGTACATAGATGTCATTAATGCTATTTTCCGAATGTTTATCATATTTTATGGCTATAAATTTAAAAATAAGGTGATGAAAAAGGATGTTCCGGGAAAATAGCAAAAGAAAGCTAGGAAATAGTATTATTAATAGTATCAGAAATAATAGACTTTAAGGCTTGCCTGGATTGATTTCAGGAAGTAAATCTAAGTTTGATTCTAGGAATTATATAACCTTAATCTTCAGCTTTTAAATTAAAATTCCTGGGAATCTAATAATGAACTATTGGTGGTAAAATAAATAAATAATAGACTTTAAGAAAATGATTAGAACTGTATGGGAAAAGAGGGTACTCAAAACTCAGTGTCATATACATAACATTCTTTGACAATGGTAGAATAAATTAGAAACTCCTTAACAAAACAGTAGCCACGTGCCACCTCACATGGATACTTCTAAATAATTCATTGGTGAAGGTTGAAATTATAATGGAAATTATGAAATATTTAAACCTGAGTGACAATGAAGGGACCACATGTTAAAGCTGCATCTAAGGCAGTCTGATTTATAACCTTAAATGAATATATTATAAAATAGAGATTGAAAGTTAATGAGATAAGCATTATAGTCAAAAAATTAAAAAAGAAAAAATTAATGATAAAGTAGAAAGAGGAACAATCAAGGAAATTTTTAGGCCAGAGTCACTTATTAATATAAATGTTAAAATCATGAACAAAAAGCAGCAAACCATACCCAATAATATATAAACAAAAAGGGTTATGACCAAACAGTTTATTTTGGGAATACTATTAATAGGATTCTAATTTTGTAATTAAGATAATTTAACATATTAACTAATTAAAAAGGGAAATTACATGACCATCTGAATAAATGGAAAAGAAGCAGTGAATAAAATGAAACATGCATTCAAGATCAGTGCCAGCTAGGAATAGGAAGAGAACATTCTTAACCCAATAAGGAGTATATACTAAAATGTTCCAGTGTGCTTAACAGCGAAATAGTAGAAGCATCTACTTTAGAATCAGCAATGAGACAAAGGTGCTTGATTTTTCTGTTTTTGTTTTTTTGAACTGTAGTGCAGTTGATTCACAATATTATGTTAGTTTCAGGTGTACACTGTAGTGATTCAGTATTTTTGCAGATTGTATTCCATTATAGGTTATTTCAAGATAATGGCTGTAATATTCTGTGCTCTGTACTGTATCTTTGTTGCTTGTGTATTTTATACATAGTAGTTTGTGTCTGTTAATCCCATACCCCTAATTTGTCTTTCCTCCATTCTCCTCCTTGATAACCACAAGTTTTCTATATTGGTGAGTCTGTTTCTGTTTTACATATACATTTATTTGAAATATTTTTAGATTCCACATGTAAGCAATGTCATACAGTATTTGTCCTTCTCTGACTTATTTCTCTAAGCATAACCCTGAGTCCATCCACTTTGCTGCAAATGGTAGTATTTTGTTCTTTTTTATGGCTGAGTAATATTTCATTCTATATGTATATGCATATATATATACATCTATATGTATATATATTGTGTGTGTGTTTATACACACACACACACACACATTGTCCACATCTTCTTAATCCAGCTGTCTGTTGACTGCACTTGAGTTGCTTCCATGTCTTGGCTGTTGTAGATAATGCTGCTGTGAATATTTATGTATCGTTTCAAATTAGTATTTCTGTGTTTTTTTTTTTTTTTTCTGGGTATGTACCTCGGAGTGGAATTGCTGTATTGTATAGTAGTTCTGTTTTTAGTTTTTTGAGGAGCCTCCATAACCTCCTTACTGTTTTCCATAGTGGCTGCACCAATTTATATTTCCATCAGCAGTGTACAAAGGTTTCTTTTTCTCTGCATCCTCTCCAGCATTTGTTATTTGCAGACTTTTTTGACGATAGCCATTTTGACAAGTGTGAGGTGCTATCTCATTGTGGGTTAGATTTGCATTTCTCTAATGATTAGCAACACTGAGTATCTTTTCATGTGCGTGTTAGCCATCTGTCTTGTTTGGGAAAAAAATCTGTTCAAGTCTTCTTTGATTGGCTTGTTTTTTTGAGTTGTATATAGAGTTGTATAATCTGTTTGTATATTTTGGGTATTAACCCCTTGTTGGTTGCATGATTTGCAAATGCTTTATCCCATTCTGTAGGTTGTCTTTTAGTTTTGTTGGCGATTTCCTTTGCTGTGCAAAAGCTTTTAATTAGGTCCCATATGGGTTTTTGGCATTTATTTATTTTGCTTTGGGAAAGTGATTCAAGAAAATACTGCTATGATTTGTTTCAAAGAGTATTCAGCCTGTGTTCTCTTCTAGGAGTTTTATGGTTTTCAGTCTTATGTTGAGGTCTTTAAACCATTTTGATTTTATTTTATTTTTTATATGCTGTGAGGGAACGTTATAATCTCACTGCTTTACATGTGACTGTCTGCTGTCCAGTTTTCTCAGCATCACTTCTTGAAGAGACTGTCTTTTCTCCATTGTGTATTCTTGCGTTCTTTGTCATTGAGTAACTGACCACAGGTTTGTGTGTCTATTTCTGGCTGTCTCTTCTGTTCCATTGGTTAATGATTCTGTTCTTATGCCAATACCTTCTGTTTTGATTACTGTGGCTATATAGTATAGTCTGAAGTGTGGGAGGTTTATACCTCCAGCTTTTTTTCTTTTTTCTCAAGATTGCTGTTGCAGTTCTGGCTTGTTGTGGTTCCATGTGAATTTTAGGATTATTTCTTCTAGTTCTTAAAAATGTCATGGATATTTTGGTAGAGATTGCTACTTCTTTATATATGGTATTCTGGAGGTCCTTGGGAATGCAATAAGATACAAAAGATGCAAGCTTTGGGAAGATGAATCAAAATTAGTGTTTACAGATGATGTTTCTGTAACTATACTAGAAGTCCTGGCAAACACAAGAATAAGAAACAAAAGAAATCAAAGAAAAAGGATGGAAGTGAAGAATAAACATTATTGATATTTGCAGATGATATGATTTTCTACTTTTAAAAAATCCACAAAAATTTACATAAATACTGTTTAAATGTCTCGCCTTTGGGAAAGGTTTTGGATTTGAAATCAATATACAGAAAATAGTGTTCTTCTATGCAACCCACAATTTTAAAAAAGGGATTCTAATAGTAACACAAATTCTAAGTTACATAAGAATATATTTTACAAATAAATATATTCCTTTGATGGAAAAAAAAGTAAACATCATTGAAAGACTAAAGGAAGATCTGAACAGCTATCTCATCTTCCTGCTTATTAGACTCAGTATTATCTGTATGTTTGCTTTCCTTAAATTAATCTATAAATACATGTAATTTCAGTCAAAAATCTTAATCAGGCTTAACAAAGAAGTTGACAAGATGATTCTAAAAGTCATTTAAAATGGTAAAGAGGCAAGAAGAATTTGAAGAATAAGGGGTTGGGGGACTTGCCTTTCCAGATGTTAAAACTTTTAAAATAAAACTATGGTAAATTAAAGTAAGTATGGTATTGGTATAAGGGGAAATAAATAGATCAGTGGCATGGAAGAGAAAGCTTAGGAATATTTACATCTATGTAAATTTAGTGTATAACAGCATTACAAACCAGACACTATCACTCAGTAAATGAAGTTGGATCAACTGGCTGCCCATATGGAGAAAATAAAATTGTTCCCTAACTCATGCTATACACAGAAATTAAAGGTATAAAATGAAATTTTATACTCATAAGAATGTATAGAAGAATGTCTCTATGATATCAGGATAAAGGAAGATGTCTTAAAAAGCAAACAATGATAGAAATGATTGTTAGATTTGACAACATTCAAATTTTAAAACCTTTCAACAGCAATAACAAAAGACTCTACAGTCAGAGAGAAGCACACCTTGGACAGCAGAGAAAATATTTACAGTGCATACAGTTGACAGAGGTTTAATAGACAAAAAAGAAAACCCAAAGAACACATACAAATCAGTAGAAAAGTCAAAAGAATGCCCAAAAAGAAAATGTCAAAGGATACACTCAATTCACATAAAAGAAATAAGAATAGCAATAAAAGTGACTTGATTCTTATTCTCAGTGATTGTCAGATTCTGAATTAAAAGTTCAGTAAGATAGTATTTTGATCAGATTGCCAAGGTCTTATAAAGTCTGATTTTATCTAGTGTTGGCCAGCAATTGGGGATATAGGAACTTTTTTCTCCAGTGCTGGTGAGGGTATTAATTGGGACAACTGCTTAGGGGAGCAGTTTTATGGTCTGAGGGCTTCCCTGGTGTCTCAGATGGTGTGGGAGAACCAGGTTGGATCCCTGGATCAGGAAGATCCCCTGGGGAAGGGAATGGCTACCCACTGTAGTGTTCCTGCCTGGAGAATTCCATGGACAGGATCCTAGAGAGCTACGTATAGTCCATGGGATCTCAAAGAGTTGGACACAACTGAGCAACTAACACTTTGTAATCTTTAGTAAGATTGAAGATGTGTCTGATTCTACATAAAAATGGAACTGTCTGCCATTTCAGAGTGTTTGCTTAATATTCTCTTGCAGAAATGTTAGCAGGAAACATATACAGTGATGATTATTATTGCATTATTGGGATAGGAAAAATTAAAAGTAACCTAAATGTTCTACACAGGGAAATTAGACATTGTGGTATACTTATATAATAGGATACTATATAACAGATAACAGTTACATGCATATTCTCAACATGGATAGCGTTTGTGTGTATATGTATTCATATGTACATACACATATATTTCTGTTCTTGACATGAAAAGTATGTATTTATTTACTCAATATGAACAAACCTCAAAATAGTATTGAGTGAAGAAAGGAAAGCAAATTGTTCACCACCCTATTGCTTTCACCAGAAAACTCAATAAATGCTTATTGAATTACTGAATGATGTTGATGCATCATTTCTTTTTTATGTAGCAGTGGCCTTGATGAGCACGCTGGACCTCCAGCTTTCCTGCTTCCCTCTGTGTTGTTGACTTTTCTCTCTCCTCTCTGAACTATGTGCTCATGTGCTCTTACAGTGCAGAGATATATCTTATTCCTATTTATATCCCCTGGCTGTTAATTGCTCCTGGCCCAGAATAGGGGTTTAGTAAGTATGTTGAATTAATGAATATTGCTTATTATACCTATGCCCTATTAAGAATGAACTTTGGCTCAGGAGTTGGAAGACCTGAATTCTCCTGTCTTTTAGTTGTCAGACCTTAGGCAATATTTTTTTTAATATACTCTGAGTCTTGGTTTTCTAATTTCTAAAGAAGAGTAATACCTGTTCTGCCCAAATCTGAGAGATCATATTTATGTGTTATATTCATCTGAGATCATATAATGTGAGAATGTGAAAACGATACACGAATGTAAGACTTGAATATTTCAGCAGTGAGGGAAAATGTGCAGTTGTAGAGTCGCAGTGGGAGTAGCTGTTCTGTATATTCTTAGCACAGTCAACATTCCTTTTAGGAGCCATGTGAGCGATCTGTGTCCCAGAGGAGTCATCATTTCTGTTTTATTTTCTTTGGAGCCAGTTTACCATTCTACTTTTCTCTTTTCGACGAAGGGAGATTGGCCCTGAAATAGCCAGCATTCTGTTTTTTCCCAAGACATGAGAGGAAAACTATCTTCCTGTCTTTGGTACCAGAACTATGATTATGTCTGAAATATGTTTGTGGATATAGAAGAAAAGAGAAGAGATGAAGTCAGGAAACTCAACTGATTTCATAACTCCATCTCCCATTACCTTCTGGAACCTGGATAGTGTGACCTGGAGCAGCAGGCACCATGGTGAGCCCAAATCCTGGCAGAACCTGAAAGGTTGATCATCTGAAACCTTCAGAAGAAAAATCATGGGAAGTCATTGAAAGATATATATGTTTATTATGTTGGCACAATGAGTCATAAAAGCAGGGATGAAGTAAAAACTTCGAAATTTTGATGAGTGAGCATAACAAAGAACTTTGCTTAATGATATTATTTCATATATGGATTAGAAAAGGGAATTTTGCTTTACCAGATATAAAGATAAATAGTATAAACCCAGATTAGGGGAGAGGAAGGATGTTTGGTGGAAGACAGCTTGGGGAAATTGGTAAACCTCAAACTGCCCAAGTATAGAATTTGATGAGAGATGAGAGGTAGGCGTGGAGCAAATCACTGAGGGTCTTTGGGCTAGGCCATGATAGACTGACCATATCCCCTAAAGCAGGACACTCCTCTAAGAATAAAAGGGGGTTCTATTCATCATTATACTAGGATAACAGGAATGAAAAAATAGCTCCAATGCTTTGGCCACCTGGTGTGAAGAGCCGACTCATTGGAAAAGACCCTGATGCTGGGAAAGATTGAGGGCAGGAAGAGAAGCGGGCAACAGAGAATGGGGTTGTTGGATGGGCATCACTGACTCGATGGACATGAGTTTGAGCAAACTCCAGGAGATAGTGAAGGATAGGTGGGGAAGCCTGGCGTGCTGTAGTCATGGGGACTCAAAGAGTCAGACATGACTTAGCAACTGAACAACAGCAAACAACAATAGGAATAATCTGAAACTGTCTCAGATAAACCGGATCATAGAGCACCTTATTTCAATGTAAAGAAGAGCTACTGATACGATTACAAGGAGTGGGAGGTTAAAATAAATTTTAGGCAGGAGACTTGGACAAGTCTGAATAATAATCTTGGTTGGAACAGAGAGAGAGAGGTGGGCCATTTGCTAGATGAGGATGTATAATGGAGAAAGATTGTTGGTATTGTTTTTGTTGTTAAAGAGTGTAAAGTCTTCTCATATGTAAATGAAGTTGAGAAGGAGCCAGTAGAAAGGAAGAGGAGCTGAAGATTAGAGTCAGAGACCTGACAAAGGTAATAGGCACTTTTTCAATTACGACAAGTGAAAAGAAGCAAGACTGGGTATGGATGCAGATGAATCTTCAGGTAGGAGGGCATAATAGGTGTAGAGTTCCTACCTTATGACTTTTTAGGTTATTGAGGGTTCAAGGAAAGTAGAGAAGATTTTAAATAGCTACAGTGGACAATGGAAGAGAGACCAATCACAAGACAAGGATGCCCCCTACTCTCCTTGTGTTCAACATTGCCTACCACTCTAGGGTCAATCTGAAACCAGGCAGTCCTAGCCAATGAATAAAACAAGAAAAATAAATACAAAGTCTGAGGATTGGAGTAGAAGAAATAAAATTGTTATTATTCATGGCAGCTTTAATTGAACATATAGAGAATCCAAAAGAATCTGCAGATAAACTAAAGAATTGAAAAGTGAATTTAGCAAGGTTATGACTATGCCAAAGCCTTTGACTGTGTGGATCACAATAAACTGTGGAAAATTCTGAAAGAGATGGGACTACCAGACCACCTGATCTGCCTCTTGAGAAATTTGTATGCAGGTCAGGAAGCAATAGTTAGAACTGGACATGGAACAACAGACTGGTTCCAAATAGGAAAAGGAGTTCGTCAAGGCTGTATATTGTCACCCTGTTTATTTAACTTATGTGCAGAGTACATCATGAGAAATGCTGGACTGGAAGAAACACAAGCTGGAATCAAGATTGCCGGGAGAAATCTCAATGACCCCAGATATGCAGATGACACCACCCTTATGGTAGAAAGTGAAGAGGAATTCAAAAGCCTCTTGATGAAAGTGAAAGTGGAGAGTGAAAAAGTTGGCTTAAAGCTCAACATTCAGAAAACAAAGATCATGGCATCCGGTCCTATCAGTTCATGGGAAATAGATTGGGAAACAGTGGAAACGGTGTCAGACTTTATTTTTCTGGGCTCCAAAATCACTATAGATGGTGACTGTAGCCATGAAATTAAAAGACACTTACTCCTTGGAAGGAAAGTTATGACCAACCTAGAGAGCATATTCAAAAGCAGAGACATTACTTTGCCAACAAAGGTCCATCTAGTCAAGGCTGTGGTTTTTCCTGTGGTCATGTATGGATGTGAGAGTTGGACTGTGAAGAAGGCTGAGTGCTGAAGAATTGATGCTTTTGAACTGTGGTATTGGAGAAGACTCTTGAGAGTCCCTTGGACTGCAAGGAGATCCAACCAGTCCATTCTGAAGGCGATCAGCCCTGGGATTTCTTTGGAAGGAATGATGCTAAAACTGAAAGTCCAATACTTTGGCCACCTCCTGTGAAGAGTTGACTCATTGGAAAAGACTCTGATGCTGGGAGGGATTGGGGGCAGGAGGAGAAGGGGACAACAGAGGATGAGATGGCTGGATGGCATCACTGACTCGATGGACGTGAGTCTGAGTGAACTCTGGGAGTTGGTGCTGGACAGGGAGGCCTGGTGTGGTGCGATTTATGGGGTCGCAAAGAGTCGGACACGACTGAGCGACTGATCTGATCTGAGGAGATCCAAGGACAGTATACAAAAATAAACTATTTTAATATATCAACAACTTGTAATTAGAAAATAAATTTTTAAAAACAAGAACATTTACCATAGCATCAAAACATTAATTACTTAGGAATAAATATTAACAATAGGCTGATAAGACCTTTACTCAGAAAACTACAAACACTGAAGTTATATGTATACCCATGGCTGACTCATGTTGATATATGACAGAAACCAACACAACATTGTAAAGAAGTTGTCTTCTAATTAAAAATAAATATTAAAAAAAGACCTAAATAAATGGCAGTCCCAGTTTGTTCCCAATCAGTATCCTAATAAGTGAGTATGTGTGTGTAAAACTTGTTCAACTGCTGACTGTAAAGCTTATAAAGGGCCAAGAATATTCACTTTTGATTCCTGTCTTAGTCAACGAAGAGACCCCAGTAGATATAGCAACTTCTCTCACCTGCCATTCTAGGGAGAACTGGCTATGACCGTGGTCGTGATGTTGATTTACAGTTAGTTTATAAAGGCCAAAAGACAAATGTTGGGGGACTTATTCCACTTGATTATTGTTGCTGTTCAGGTGCCAAGTCATGTCCGACTCTTCACGGCCCTACGTCCTGTAGCATGCCAGGCTTCCCTGTCCCTCACCATCTTGTAGAGTTTGCCCAAGTTCATGTCCATTGAATTGGTGATGCTATCCAACCATCTCCTCTGTCGCCCTCTTCTTCTGCCTTCAGTCTTTCCCAGCATCAGGGTCTTTTCCAGTGAGTCAGCTGTTCACATCACTTGAAACCCAAATGTAGAGACTTCCGGATGATAACATGGGAGAATACTTTCATGGCGTTAGGATTGGTAAAGATTTCTTAAAGAAGATACAGAAAGCACAACCATAGATGTAAAACCAATACATTTTACTATGTTAAGGTTAACTCTTCATGAAAAGACATCATTGCTGCTGCTGCTGCTAAGTCGTCTCAGTCGTGTCCGACTGTGCGACCCCACAGACGGCAGCCCACCAGGCTCCTCCGTCCCTGGGATTCTCCAGGCAAGAACACTGGAATGGGTTGCCATTTCCTTCTCCAATGCATGAAAGTGAAAAGTGAAAGTGAAGTCGCTCAGTCATGTCTGACTCTTAGCGACCCCATGGACCACAGCCCACCAGGCTCCCCCGTCCATGGGATTTTCCTGGCAAGAGTACTGGAGTGGGTTGCCATTGCCTTCTCCAAAGACATCATTATGAGAGTATAAAGGCTGGCACAAGGGTGGGAGAATATATTTCCCTAATTCATAACTAATGAAAGATTCATGTCCAGGATATATTTTAAAAAAACCTCCTACAAATAATTAGAAAATGATAGTCTAGTCTATTCAATAGACAAGAAACTTGAACTATTTCACAAAAGTCTCGCCAAATGGTCACGAACATAAAAAGATACTGAACTTTGTTGTTTTCAGGGGAATATAATTAGGACCACTATGAGCTACTAGTACTCACCTGCCAGAATGACTAACGTAAAAAAAGTGTTAGTGAAGATGTAGAACAATCGAAACTTCCATACACCATAGTTTGGAGTATTTTTGGCTCAGTGAGTACGTCAAGGGTATATCTTGTCACCCTGCTTATTTAACTTATATGCAGAGTACATCATGAGAAATGCCAGACTAGATGAAGCACAAGCTGGAATCAAGATTGCTGGGAAAAATGTCAATAATCTCACATATGCAGATGATACCACCTTTATGGCAGAAAGCAAAGAAGAACTAAAGAGGCTCTTGATGAAAGTGAAAGAGGAGAGTAAAAATGTTGGCTTAAAACTCAACATTCAGAAAACGAAGATCATGGCATCTGGTCCCATCACTTCATGGCAAATAGATGGGGAAACAATGAAAACAGTGACAGACTTTATTTTTTGGGCTCCAAAATCAGTACAGATGGTGACTGCAGCCATGAAATTAAAAGACACTTGCTCTTTGGAAGAAAAGCTATGACCAACCTAGACAGCGTATTAAAGAGCTGAGACATTACTTTGTTGAAAAAGGTCTGTCTAGTCAAAGCTATGGTTTCTCCAGTAGTTATGTATGAATGTGAGAGTTGGACTATAAAAAAAGTTGAACACCGAAGGATTAATGCTTTTAAACTGTGGTGTTGAAGAAGACTCTTGAGAGTCCCTTGGGCTGCAAGGAATTCCAACCAGTCAGTCCTAAAGGAAATCAGTCCTGAATATTCATTGGAAGGACTGTTGCTGAAGCTGAAACTCTAATGCTTTGGCCACCTAATCAGGTCATCTGAAAAGACCCTGATGCTGAGAAAGATTGAAGGCAGGAAGAGAAGGGGATGACAGAGGATGAAATGGTTGGATGGCATCACCAACTCAATGGACATGAATTTGAGCAAGCTCCAGGAGTTGGTGATGGACAGGGAAGCCTGGCGTGCTGCAGTCTTGGGGTTGCAAAGAGTTGGACACGACTGAGCAACTGAAGTGAACTGAGAACTGTTTGACAGTGTCTATTAAAATTGGAGTGTGCATACCATAAGACTTAGCGAATTCATTCCTACACTGTATTTACTAGAAATATAAACATATGTGTGTATATATATATATATATAACACAAAAGATATGAATGACAATGTCATAGCAGCATGATTCTAATAACCTAAGACTGGAAAACAACATGAATGTCCATCTGTAATGAAATTGATAAATTGTGGATATTCCTACAAAAGAATACTATATATAGCAATAGAAATGAACAAACCATTGCTACATGTAGCCTCTTGGATGAATTTCACAAACATGTTGAGTGAAAGAAGCCAGACACAAAGGAAAATATGTGATATGAGTCCATTTGTATGAAGACGGACAAAACTACTTTTAATGTTAGAAGTAGGGATACTGTTTGACTTTGGGATGGAGGACAAGGGTAATGATTAGGAAAGGATACAAGGAGAGTGTTTCTTTATTGAGCTTGTACAGTTAAGACTTGTGTATATGTTTGTTGTTCAGTCGCTAAGTTGTGTCTGGCTCTTTGCCATCCCATGGACTATGGCACACCAGGCTTCCCTGTCCTTCACGATCTCCCAGAGTTTGTTCATATTCATGTCCAGGGAAGCACGCCAGGCTTCCCTTGTGGCTTAGTTGGTAAAGAATCTGCCTGCACTGAAGGAGACCTGGGTTCGATCTCTGGGTTGGGAAGATCCCCTAGAGAAGGGAAAGGCCACCCACTCCAGTATTCTGGCCCCTGGAGAATTCCATGGACTGCATAGTCCATGGGGTTGCAAAGAGTTAGACACTACTGAGCGACTTTCATTTTCATGTCCATTCAGTTGATCGTGCTATCTAACCATCTCATCCTCTGCCTCCCTCTTTTCCTCCTGCCCTCAATCTTTCCCAGCATCTAGGTCATTTCCAGTGAGTCAGCTCTTCATATCAGGTGGCCAAAGTATTCCAGCATCAATCCTTCCAATGAATATTCAGAGTAGATTTCCTTTAGAATCAACTGGTTTGGTCTTCTTGCAGTCCAACGGACTCTCAAGAGTCTTCTCCAGCACCATGATTCATCAGTTCTTCGGTGCTCAGCCTTCTTTATGGTCCAACTCTCACATCTGTACATGACTGCTTACCTTTCAGTATAACGTTATTTTCAAGTGATGTATGTAAAATGCTTATCATAGTGGCTGGTTTATTACTGCCAGTTCACTAACTGACAGTGTTAACTTTTTTACTATGGTTCAGTTCTCTGTAATGACTAGGTCAAGGAAAATGCTGTCCAGTAGAATTTACTGCAATTATTAAAAGTTCTGTATCTACAGTGTCTAGTCTCATAGCCTCTAGTCACATGGGGCTATTGAGTATTTGAAATATGACCGAAGAACTTATTTAAAGTTTTACTTAATTTTACTCAATTATAATTAAAATTTAAATACCTTTATGTGACTAATAGCTATCGTATTGGATATGGTAAGATATCCAGGTCTAAGGAATTGCCATGGGAATGAGTCAATGAAGGAGAATGACAATGAAGTTTATTTTAGTTGAATAATCAAGAAACTGAGAGGCCAGAGTGTCAGATGAATTGTGCATCTATACACTGAAGAATGCTCAGGGCAATGGCAAGACTGGGTTGGCATTGGAGGTGGTTAGGTAGGTTCCAGAGTCTTCAAAGAAGCATTTGGATAGAGGAGGGGAAAAGTGTAATGGACCAAGAAAGAATGCTCTTTCCCCTATGGGTTGCCAAAGATACTTGGATAGAAATGTTTCTGAAGCACAACTTAAGTAATTAAGAGTCCTTGAAAGAACAAGTTTTAAAAAGGAAGTGGTTAGGAGCAGTAGCAGTGCTTCAGAGCGGTGTTCTATGACAAAACTCTAATGTAGTAAAGAGGTATTGAAGAGCTGTGAGAGTAAAACTTGGTGCAGAGGTGGGAAGGGAAGCTAATTGCCAGGAGTAGGTGAAAGGTTAAGGTGTGGGCAGTTTTCAAAAAGCTCCTCCTGGTGAAAGCTGTAAGAAAGGAGGTGGTTGCTAGTGGGAGTGTGGGGTTTTGCTTTTGTTTAGCAAATGGTAGGAATTGAACTTGAGGAAGGACATGAAAAAGTGAAATTGCTTGGTGTTTTCTTTCAGTGCATAGAAGAAATCTTGAGGCTGAGTACCTACAGGGTCTCTGTGAGGTGAGGAAGAAGTGGCTGTAGAAATGTTGATTGGGCCAGATTTTGAACCATCTTGAATGGCATTATGAAGAATTGTTGGCTTTATCTCATAGTTTATGGAGAGCCAAGGAAAGTTTTAAATATCTGAGGCTCCTATAAGAGCTTGTGCTTTATAAATACTATTCTGGCAATATCAAGGACTGTGGACTAAATGTAGCCAGACTGAAGACAGATTGCTTCATCAAGCAAGAAGTGATGAAAACCTGAAATAGGGCAATAACAGTTCATAGAATGAAGAAGAGTTGGGAGAATTTGACATTATAGTTTGGAAGTGGAATGAGCACAACTTGTGGTGATGGAATAAGGGAGAATAAGTGTTAGAACCTAGAGGTTTCTGAGTTGACTAGTTAACTGATGAATTTATATGAAGGGGCTAAAAAGAAAGAACCCAAGTTTGGGATGGTGGTCAGTTATTATATCTCAACAGTTGAGATATAATTCACCCATTTAAAGTAGACATTTCAGTGTTTTTGGTGCAACTACCATTACAATTTCAATTTTAGAATTTTTTTTTTGTCACCCTATAATGAAACTCACACTTATTAGCAATTACTCCTCATTTTACCCCACCTCCTTCTCCTACCTCCCAGCCCTGGGCAACCACTAACCTATTCTTGGTCTCTATGAATTTGCCTGTTTTTTCATATAAATGGAATCATACAGTATGTCCTTTGTGACAAGCTTCTTATTCAGCGTGTTTTCAAAGTTCATCCAAGTAGAGGTCTCTTTTTGCCTTGTTTTATGTATATTCATCTCTTTACATGTTTTGGCTCCTCTACTGGAGGCACTATTGTTATGTATTCTAAGCCTATATCTATTAACAGTATATATGCTGTATTTAGTTATGACTTAGCAGATATTTGCTGCATCATAAAGTTAGAAGGTTAACTCCACTAACCATGAAATTAACCTGAATGAGTTGCTCCCACACATGCTTACCCACCAAGATGTGTCTTTTTTTGCTGTCATAGAATAAGTAGGTACCATGCCAAATGGTTCTGGTTCTGCCATTAACTCTGTATGACCTGGGTAAGTCATTATATTCTGGATACACTTTCTGTATCTGAAAAGAGCTATAAAAATCCCTAGTCTATATAGTACAGAGGAATAGCTAAGGTAATGCAGGTTGATGGGATTTGGATAGAATTGGGGTTCATCCAGACAGTCTCTGAGAAGAAATGAACACAGGTTTCCTCTCCTATCTAAAAGACGAGTATTCTTATGAAACTTTTTGTAAGGCAAAATGGCGAAAGCAGAAAAGCAATACCTTAGGATGCTGCTTCCTAACGTATACACAAAACAAATAGAGATAAAGCCCAGATGCTCATTGATACGGCTCAAAGCTGACAACTTGATGCTGAGATGCCAAGTGTAGTTCCTGAGCGGGGAGCTTGGCGGTTCTACTCTTATTGTTTGTGGTGTGCGCTGCCTCTGTAATGGCTTAGGGCAAAACAAATGCTGAATGCTGTTTTTGTTTTTCACCTATTTTCTGGAAAATTTCCAGATTTATTTTGGTAAGTGAAAACAGGTACAGCCTTACAGTGGGGTTACATACAGTAAACCTATTGTAAGTAAAAAATGGATTTAATTCACCTAATGTACTGAATACCATGGCTTAGGCTCACCTGCCTTAAACATGTTCAGAACACTTATGTGAGCCTATAGTTGGGCAAAATCATCTCACACAAAGCCTGTTTTATAATATAGTATTGAATAGCCCCAGTATTCTTGCCTGGAGAATCCCATGGACAGAGGAGCCTGGCGGGCTACAGCTCATGGAGTTGCAGAGTCAAACGTGACCAACACACACACACATTGAATAGCTCATGTAATTTATTGAATACCGTACTAAAAACCAGAATGGTTAGTTGGATACAGGAATGGTTGTCACTGTTTGTTGTGCACCCTTGTGATCACATGGCTGACTGGGAGCTGCTGCCCAGCATCATGGGAGAGTATCACCATGGGAGAGTATTGCTCGCTTGGGGAAAGACCCAAATTCAAAATTCAGAGTATGCTTTCTGCTGAGTATTTATGGCTTTCATACTTGTAAAGTTGAAAAGTTCTAAGTCAAACTATCATAAGTTGGGACGAGCTATACTAATGTAGGTCTTGTGCAAAAGTAAAGTGGCATGGGTGACCTGTAAATATTGGACTCTGTTACCTGAAACTCCTGGGATAGGAGTATCCTTTTTTCACAAGATTTGGAATTTTGGCCCCTTAAGTCCTTTCAGTCCCATTTTACCAGGTCCTGGTTTTGTCAGTGGTAAACTGCTTCTTAGTCACCAACGTGGGGCGTTGTACTTGTGTCATGTTCTCTAGCTATTCTGTTTGGAATACTTAAGACCCTTATTTCTTAAGGACACTGACCAGTAGGCTCCCTGTTTTTCATAGCTTTATATTGTTTTAATATGGCTGCATATAGTTGAATACAAAAAAAAAAGATAAAGTTTAAAACCCACTCTATCCACCTGCCTGAAACAAGCAACTTATAACTGCAGGCCTACCTTAGCCCTCTCGTTTGGAGAATTGTTCATGCTTTTATTTAAAAAAACATATACTGAGTGTGTACTTGAATGCCATGTCTCAAAATAAATTAGTCCTTAGATCTCATAGCAATTCAATGGGAGAAGGCAGACATAGATGATCACAGTATGATATGGAAGTACAGTAGCAGCACACACCTGGAAGAAGCCACTGGGACAGGGTTTTGAAGCAATTGTCACCTGGTGTTTCTTTACTAATAAATATAACACAAAAGCAGCCTAATGAAAAGCACTAGTGTTCTTTAAGCCTCAGAATAACTGAGGTGACTCCCATTTTAGAGAGCAGTCAAAAACTCAGAAAGGGTCAATGGCTGGGTTTTAAATAGGTTCTAGACTTAGATTCTATGTTTATCCCCTCGTCCTCACCATATCCATGCCCCTAAGCAAGAGTAGAAAGTACCCTTGCAGACTCCAACAGAGCTCTGCCACCCCCCTCTGTAAGCAAAGCTGGAGTCTCAGGTTCCCTTTTCTGTGTCTAGCCTGCTTCCAGTGTCGTCGGTGCATTGAGCATTCCAGGGCTGTAGCAGTAGCGAATATTGCTGATGTCATTGTTTGCCTTATTGGGATTTTGCTCTTTGTTTCACAGGGAGCTGTGATTGGTATAGACGATGAGGACGACAGCACCTTCACAATAACTGTTGATCAGAAAACCTTCCATTTCCAGGGTGAGCTGAAAGAAGAGATTTTTTTCTCTTCACAGTCCCAACTGCTTCTTTCCTTCTCCTTTGGGTTGTTTGCTGGATGACTAGAATGGTTTTTACAACTGATCCTGTATGAACGAGTACACAGGACCGTTCTGGATGAAGTGGTACTGCAGGTTAGGCAGGGATTTAATCGTATCTGCATCGGATACAGATCTCTTTGAAACATCTGTGGATCTGGCTGCAGTTGGAGATTAAAAATTTAAACGATAAAAATCAGTGAAGGGAGAGAGTAATGGGCTGCTGCTGCTGCTGCTGCTGCTGTTGCTCCTGGCTTGTGTTTACAGAAGGTTGCTGATCTTCTTTATCGAGGAGTATGGCTCTCCTTCTGCATGAAGAGTCTAAAGACTGATTGTGAAGGTTGCAGTGTTTTTCCCTGTAAAACTCAAAATATAAATTAAATTGAAGCTAGTGGCAGCCTTTGGCTTAAGGTTTTGCTTTGCTTCAAGAACTACAAGTTTGCATTCATTTCATCTGCATTCTGTGTCTTGTCTGCCAGCCATCATTTCTCTGCTATTATCCTTTTTATAGTTAATAACACCAAATGCCATCTGCCACTGCTATGTTTCGGCATTGCATGCTCTGGTTCACCGGTAGAAAGGGTAAGGTACTGGATGATCATTCTCATTTCATCTTGCTTTGAAAACTCTAAACCAGCAAATAAAAGTCAGTTTTAATGATCCTGTCCTAATGTACTCTCATCTGTTAGGAGTGTCTATTAGCTTTGATACTAATGTTTTTGCTATTTTTGTCTATTGAGAGTAACCTCTATTTTATATTTAAAGCAGTCCAAGAAACTTAGAAATTGAGAATATTTGCACTTTTTCTGAACTACAAGTGACAGTGCACTGTGATAGATGCTAGGTATACCAGGATAAAAAAAAATAGTAAATCAATTTATTGTTTAAAAATGTTTTGGTTATGAAGTCTAACAGTGACCAGATATGTGAGATGTTTAGACAGCTATTGTCCTTCTGTATTAGGATAGTATATTGCAGTAATTTTTCTTCATTGTCTTGTTGGCACATAGAAATGAAAGATGCAGCTTATATATAATAAAGACAAGCCAATGTACTCACTTGTGATATCTCTAATGCTTTTAGGAAAAAGCATTCTTAGAGTATTTATTACGTTTGGTCATATTCTTTACTCAGAACTGCTTTTAACTAATACTCTCTTGAAATTTTCTACTACATTTAATTTCATAAAACATTTAAAATCTTAGTTTAAGAAAGTCCGTGGCCTTTATTTTTAGGTTAAATATGTAATGCTGCTTATCAGTGAAACCAGATAATACCCACACTGTGGAACTCTTTACTTGAATGAACTTGAATACTTCAACGTATTTTAAGTAGTAGCTGCTAGATACAGGTAAAGACTGCAGTATGAAATTCCTCTGCAGTTACTAAGAAGACATCTTCTTTGGACTTCAGAAGCTGTATTGTTTGCCTGTTTAAAGGAGAGGAGACTCAGGCCTCTAGAGTAAAGTCACCTCTCCCTTCTCTAATTTAAATTATTTATGTTAAACTGATCTTCCCTTTAACACTTCTGTATTTATGTTGTTTGCTTGTAAAACAAGTGATTCCTTTAATGAATCATTTAAATGACAAGGATAAATAAGTGTTATATGTATTTTTTAAATGGATACTTAGTTCTGAGACTGTTGGATTCATTAGTTTATTTTCTACTGTAATAGTTTTGGAAGTCTCAGACAACATGAGATTATTTGGTTTTTGTAAAGAACTCTAATATTCTTTATATTCTTGGACATAATAAGAATTATTTTGCCTTCATAGGTCCTTGCTCATAAGTTTGCTGAAAAATTGATGAAATTTTCCATGTCTAAGGTCTTATATTCTTGATTAGAATTGAAAGCAAGTTAAGATGGATATACATTAGCATGTGTGTAAATGTGTTGACTTTTTAAAGTTTAATATAACAGAATTTTTTGAAGCAAGTGAAAAGTATCAATTGAGACATCAAGTATCAATTGAGACATCTATAAAACAAATTCTGCTTACTTTCAACTCTTAAAGGGAAAGCTAGAATTTGTTTAGATCCACTAATTTGTTCAACATCTATTTTAGATATTATTTTAAGTTCTGGGGATACAGTAGTGAACAAAATATAAAATTCATCCCCTCTGTAGCATCTAATCTGGTAGAGGAGAAAGCCAATAAATAAGATAAATTGGTAAAATATAAGGAAATAAGACAGTGCCAAGTCCTGGCAAGAAAAAAAAAAATGCAGGAAAGAAGAAAATGAAATAGAAGTGTGTGTATATTTGTAGGGGGTGGCTTAAAATTTTAGATGGCTAGGGAGACTCATTGGGATGATGCCTTTCGGTGAAAGACCTGAAGGAAGTGAGGGAACAAGCTTATATGGCTTTGTTGGGGATGGGTGAAGAGTAAATCACTCCAGGCAAAGAAAACAGTAAGTGCAAAAGGGTGTGCCTGCCGTATTTGAAGACCTGCAAGGAGGCCCGCTCTGGTTGGAGTGCGGATAATCATGGGGAGGGTAGTGTGAGATGATGTCTAAGAGGTAACATTGTATGAGGCCTTACATGGCACAGTAAGGATATTGAATTATACTGAGATAAGCCATTATAGATGATTTTAAGCAGAGGAGTGACATGATGTGATTTTTAAACAGTTATCACTCTGGGCACTGTTTTGAGAATAAAATGCAAGAGGCAGGAACAGAGCAGAGAAACTAATTAGGAGGCTAGAGTAATCCAGAAGAGAGATGATGGCGGCTCCCACGTGGTAGCAGTGGGAGTAGAGAGGTAGTGAGAGATGGTTCAATTGTGCATGTGTATTTAATCAACTCTATTGAGGTATAATTAATATGCAATAAAATGTATACTCTATAAAATTCAGTGAATATTGACAAATTTACTTACTCATATAGCTGCTACCATAGTCAAGATCTGGAACATTTCTGTCATCCAGAAGATTCTTTTATTCTTTTGTCAGTCTACACTCCAGCCCCTGGCTCCAGACAGCAACTGATCTACTTTCTATCACTAAAGATTAGATTTTTCTTTTGGAGAGGTTCACACAAATAGAATCTTTCAGTATGTACTCTTTTTTGTCTGGCTTTATTTTAGCTCAGTATGTTTTTAATGCTTGTCCATCTTGTTGCATGTATTGGTAGTTCCTTTTATATTGCTAAGTAGTAGTTTGTTGTTAGGTATTATATTTTTTTGAAGGTTGTACTGTAGCATGTGAAAAAAAGACAGTAGGAAGACAGGATGACACCATATTTTTGACTTAAGCCAGACGGGTGTTGCCATTAACTGAAGTGGGGAACCAGTTGGGGGTGGCGGACAGGTGGGCATAGAGAGCTTAGCCTTGGACATTCTTATAATAAAGGTCTAGATGCCTATCAAATGTCCAAATGGAGATGTCAAGTAGGCAATTGAAGTGTGGCGTTTAGGAGAAAAGTTCAGGCTTTAAATAAATAATAAATTTGGGAGTCATTGGCATATAGATGGTATTTAAGCTGTGAGAATTTGGGAGGAAGTATGGAGAGAAAAGAGAAGAGGTCCAAGTAATGAACTCTGGAACACTCTAACATTTATTTAGAAGCACAGAGGAGAAGTGGAACTAGCAAAAGAGATCGAAAAGAATCAACCAAAAAAGAGGAAGGAAACCAGGTGAATGTGGTACCCAGAAAACCAAGATAGGAAGTGTTTCTTGGAGGTGAGAGCCATCAGCAACTGTGTCAAATGCTCCTGATTGAGAAAGTTGAGGGCTGAGAAATGATCACAAGATTTAACAATTAAGTCTATTGATAACCTTGAGAAGAGCAATTTAAAATTAAGAGTACAGACAGTGCTTTTAAGTTCTGCTATAAAGGGAGGGTGAGAAATACAATAGTAGCTGGGAGAGGGAAATAAGTTTTTTTAAAGATAAGAGCAATAATGACATGCCATTCTTATGCTGTTGGTAGTGACTCAGTAGAGAGGGAAAAGTCGATGACACAAGAGAGAAAAGGGAAAATTATTAGATCGGTGTCTTTGAGACAGCAAGACAGGATGACACCTAATACACAGGGAGGGCATTGCGTTTGGCTCAGAGCATAGACAATTCATCCATAGTAACAAGAAAGTCAAGTGTATAGTATATATGTAGACAGAATGTTATCCATCATCTTCATTTCCACTGTGGTTTGACTCTAGTTGACCTACAGGTCCTGTATCCTGAAACATATTTTGTTAATCATAAAGAGGACTGGTGCCATGAAGAGAACAAACTTTCCTGAAACAATAGATAATTTTTCATTATAATGATTCTCAGTTCTGGTAGCTTGATATTTCAGAGTAGCTACAATTTTAAAGAAATATCATAAAATTCTCAAAACAAAGTTAATTTAAATTAACTTTAGTTTTGAAAAACAAACAAACAAAACTCCTTTTCCCCTCTTTAGGTAATAATTGAAATTACAGTCCTTGCATGTTAGAGCTTTAAACAGATTTGAAACCTACAGCTTCATTATGTCATTTTTCAGAGATTAAAAAGAAAATGATTGCCAATTCATCTTTATAAACTGGCTCTTCTGATAAGAGCAAAAAATGATTCCTTTTTCTCTCAGTCAGCCAGAGTTGTTTGCATTTGGATTCTTAGCTAGACATTGTGTGGATAGCAGTTTTGGTATCCATTAGATTGGCTGTTGCGTTCAAACATTTAATGTATGAATAGTATGTGTAACTCCCTGTACTCAGAACTGTATACAGGTTAATAAGACATAAGCCAGGATGTTAGCGAGCTTGTGAAGAAGTAACTATAATGTAGTATGAAATATGCTCCAGTAGTAGAAATATGTATAGGACACTGAAATAATGGAGAGGCAAAAGAGACAGTCAGTACTTCACAAAGAGCAGAGTTTTTCTTGTTACCAAGTAATTCTTTTTAAAATAATAACAACTTAAAATTATTCTAGTTCTAAAAAATTTCAGGTTGTCTAGAATTATATAATATAAAAACTAGAAGTCCCTGTCCCCAAGCTCTGTCTCTGACCTCCCCTTCCTTGCCTCCTCTACCTGGTAGAGTTCTGAAGTCTGAAGAGAAGTTTACCAGGCGGAGGGGTGTTGTAGCATTTGCAAAGGTATGGAAATATGATGCTACCACATGTGTTCAAGAACTTTGAATGTTTGGTACCATTAGGATAATGGACAGGAGTTGAGGCAGAGGCCTACATCTAATATGAAAGGGTTTTATTTTTATCCTGAGGTCTGGTAGGAGCCAATGAAGCAGAGTTTTAAGCAGAGATTAGATAGAGTAAGACATGGTTCTCTAGATAAAGAGCCTTGATTTTTAAGGCCCTGAGTGGATTAAAGCCATTGGTAATGGGAAAGGAGAAGAGGAAAACAGACTTGAGATTTTTTTAGTAAGTAAATCTTTAGGAATTGTTGGTTGCTTGGGAAATGGGAGCTGAGAGAATGAGAGTAGTAAAGGTGTAAGAAGGATGTGGCTTACTATTTTGTTTGGATGTTATCAACATCTGAAGTAGAGAATCTAGAACAGAGATGGTGTGGGACTTCTTAAATTTGAGGTGTCTTTGGGACATACAGGTGTTGATGGTGATGCCAGTTGGGTCTAAGTCTGGGCTTCCTGGGTGGTGCAGTGGTAAAGAATCTGTTGGCCAGTGCAGGAGACACAGGAGACATAGGTTCCGTCCCTGGGTTGGAAAGATCCTGTGGAGAAGGAAATGGCAACTCGCTCCAGTATTCTTGCCTGGAAAAGTCCATGAACAGAGGAGCCTAGTTGGCTACAGTCTTTGGGGTCACAAAGAGTCAGACACAACTGAACATGCATGCCTTCCTTCCTGGGCTGAAGATGGAGATTAGTGGTTATCAACATATTACTGGAAGGTAGAATTATTAATAGAATTTAGAAAATTGAATGCTTCAGGGCTAGGCAGATATGTAAAGGAGTGAAGAGTAAAGCTGACTGAAAACTAGGGATTTGGAGAGCTTATGCCCTGTTTGAAGGGGTAGCTGGTACTTAATTCCAGACAGTTGTAGACTTTTGGTAATGCTTGTCCAATGTTTTCAAGAGAAAACTGTCCAGTTTTTCAAGAGAAGCCAGAAATCCAGATTTTTTTTGTATGTGCAAGAGTTTGAATATATGCATATTAAATCTTCCAGTTTTAAAAAACAATTACGTAGACCAATGCAATGCATCTATGAGCTAGCTAAAACCTAAATATTTTAGTCTGTGGTTAAAACTTTGGTAGTGGTGGTTATGAACCTTCTGGCAGATGTGAATGAGAAGAGAGCCTCCAAACCTGGCAGTATACTAGGGTGGGACCATCAACAGGCTCAAAGAAATGATCAGAGAGGTTGAGGTGAAAGCTACTAGCTTCAACCATATGAAAGTACATACTGTTTTTAATCATTCAAAAGTAGTTACATATTGGCAGTTCATATGTGACAACTTAATAAAAGACTAAATAGACCATAATTCGTACTAATTAGAAAGATATCCAGTTATTTGAATTTTACCTTCAAAAATTATATTTATATAATGCTTTTATATACGTATATAATGATTTATAATGTTACTGATAGTGTATTGGAATAATGGTAATGATAGCTACATTTATCAAAGGTTTATTTTATACTATTCAGAGTTTTACGTAGTTTAACCCTTTCAGTTTTTATGACCTTATGAAGTAGGTACTATTATTTTTATTTTATGGGTAAGGAAACTGGGGGCCACGTACATGTAGGTAACATTAGGCAGAAATGGAATTTGAACACCAACAGTTGTGCTCTAGAGGCATTCTCTTAGATGCTACAAAAAAGTTATAGAAATTTGTCAACTAGTTTATAATTAACTTTTATAATTTTATCTAGAAAGGAATTGGTGTAAAATATAAGGAACTTCAAATTACAGTGCTGCTGCTGCTGCTAAGTCACTTCAGTCGTGTCCGACTCTGTGTGACCCCATAGACGGCAGCCCACCAGGCTCCCCCGTCCAGGGGATTCTCCAGGCAAGAACACTGGAGTGGGTTGCCATTTCCTTCTCCAATGCATGAAAGTGAAAAGTGAAAGTGAAGTCGCTCAGTCGTGTCTGACCCTCAGCGACCCCATGGACTGCAGCCTACCAGGCTCCTCTGTCCATGGGATTTTCCAGGTAAGAAGTGGGGTGCCATTGCATTGGCAATTACATTGCCAATTTTAATGCAATTAAAATTTTTTGTGGTGTTCTACATATTCCGTTGCTTAGTAGAAATAGCAGTAGTGGCAGTAACAGCTACTACTAAATATGTCTTATAAACTAGGCACTCTGTTTAACAGGCAATGTACATTACTTCCATAATTCCTAAACTCCCCAATGAGGTAGTTATATTTCCAGTTTTAGAATCAGAAAAACTGAGTTTCAGAGAAGCTAAACGCCCAGGATTAGTAGATTGTGCCTACGTCTGTCTAGATCAGTAGCTCTTAAAGTGCAGTCCCAGGCTAACCTAACTGGCATCACCTGGGAACTTGAGACCACAGAATATCAGGCTGAGCCCCAGACTTGCTGAATCAGAAACTCTGGGAATGAGTCCTCTAGTGATTCTGACACACACTGAAGTTTGGTAATCATTGATCTGGATCCAGGGTTTCGTGTTGTTATTCTGCTTTATTCTCATAACCTTATATACTAGGTGTAAGTATCCCCAAGTTATATGTGTGAGAAGACACAGAAAATCAGGGGTCCTGGCCTTGATCTTAGATTGTTTTTTACTATGTTGGACACGACTGAGCGACTTCACTTTCACTTTTCACTTTCATGCATTGGAGAAGGAAATGGCAACCCACTCCAGTGTTCTTGCCTGGAGAAATCAAGGGATGGCGGAGCCTGGTGGGCTGCCGTCTATGGGGTCGCACAGGGTCGGACATGACTGAAGTGACTTAGCAGCAACCTACATAAACCCTGGAGGAGGGCATGTCAACCCACTCAAATATTCTTGCTTGGAGAATCCTCAGGGATGGAGGAGCCTGGCAGGCTGCAGTCTATGGCATCGCAAAGAGTCGAACACAACTGAGCGACTGAGCACAGCACAGGAACCTACATTAAGGGCTTCCCTGGTGGCTCAGTCATATAAGAATCCACCTGCCAGTGCTGGAGACTAGGGTTTGATCCCTGGGTCAGGAAGATCCCATGGAGAAGGAAATGGCAACCCACTCCAGTATTCTTGCCTGGGAAATCCCATGGACAGAGCAGCCTGGCAGGCTACAATCCCTGGGGTTACAAAAGAGTTGGAGAATTTAGCAACCAAACAACAGCAACAACCTACGTAGAAGGAGTCTCTTGCCTTAAGTAAACCTGGTGTGTGGAAAAAAAATCTAAATTTTTATAAGGTGAAAATTAGCAATATGTGATATTCTTTCATTATAAAATAATCCTTTACTTTCAAAGGATTTTAATAAAGGCATTCTTTAATCAGTGTGTTTTCAAAGTGATTTAAATATGAAATTTGTTTGCAGATTTATTTGGGTATACCTTTAAAGCAATACAATTTGCATAAGACAAAATTTAACAGTCTTAAACAATAAAAAGTGTTTAAATTAGAAGAACCTTTAGGACCTGTGTAAGTCTAGCAGAGTCATCTGTTGCACTGATCACTGACCTTTTCAGCTCAGTCCATTAGAGCTTGCTTATTTATTAAAATGCAAAATTACTATAAATCAGCCCAGTGGTGAAGGAAACTGTTTAATTTAGAAATGTTATATTGATCAAGGATATTAGGGCAACCCTTACTGCATTAACATCAATCAACATGGCATGACACATCTGTATCATTAATCATTTAGAAGAAAAGACTTAACTCATAGTTGCAGGCTTGTGCTTTAAAAATAAGTTAAAGTCTTTTGCTTTAAAAATAACCATCTCAGCATTATCATTAGTAAACAGATTCCATTATTCTATTGATTACAGACTTAAAAAACTTTCTTTCTGTGGTTATAGTTTTTATTTTTATGTGATAACCCCTCCTCAAAACAAAATAACCACTTGTAGATTTCATTTAAGGGAAATAAATCCCCTATAACTAATTCTCTAGTTAGATGTTATAATTTCACTAGGCATCAGGAGGGGAAATGCTACTGAATTCATGTATTGGGAGTTTGTTACATTACTGTAGGAGAATTGGATCTCAGTGGTGTACCATTCTTCTTAATTTGCTTTCTGTTTGTGATCCTCCCTGAATTTCTGAAATTATATTTTATCAAAATTTAACCAATTGTGGACTATTTGGCTTACTGAATAGCCAGGATTAGTTGATATATAATTTTTTTTCTTAATTATTCACATTTTATCCCACCATTTCCTTTTTCATCATTTTTGAGTAGTAAAATTAATAACTGCTCACTGTAGAAATTTGGGGAAATAGAGTAGTATACAGCTGATACTAATAATCGCCCATAATCATACCAGAAGATAATTATCAGTAACATGCTTATGGATTCCTTTCTGATATTTCAGTTTTTGTGTGAGAGTATATGTTTGTATGTGTGAATTTTACAAAATTGAGTCATTCCGTGTAAATAAATTTCCATACTCAATTTTAAATATTATATTATGAAAAATTTCCCATGACACTGAATGATCTAAGAAAATGTGATATCTAATAGTTTATGTTATATGATTTAATAAATAATCATACTTAACCATTCATCTGTATTGTACAGATTTTTCTCTATATTAAATAATACTGTGTTGAATATCCTCATACATAAGTCTTCAGCCAAATCTCTATTTAGCTTAGGATAGATAGATTCATAAAATAACTTGTCAGAACAAAAAACATAAATATTTTAATATTCCTGAAATACTTTATTCCTTATATAAACCTTCCCCTGTAGCTTTCAAGGGAGATTGTCAATTTATATTTCCCTTCTGCTTCATCACACCATCAGCATTTGGCATTTTAATTTTAAAAGAATACCAACCCAGTGTCCTCAAGAATAAAATGTGTTTATTTCTTGTTTGGTCGATTACTCATTCTTCTGTCCTTGTTTTTGTTGGTGGTGGTATGCTCATGCTTTTCTTATACTCTCCTTTTTGAAAGGGTAGACTCATTCATTATATCTTGCTAAGTAATCTTTTTATCTAATTTGGAACACGTTGCTGGTAGGTAGTATTGTGCAGAGTAAATGAAGATATATAAAGAAGAGCATTTCCCTGCTTTAATGTATAATGTATAACTGAAAATGTGCATGGAAGGAAACTGAGTTGAACAGACTTGCAGGGTGTAAAGAGGGTGCATTCTCACCACATACTATGAAGTCCTTATGACACCTTGACTTTTAGACATAACATTTATTCATAAAACATATTCATACATTTTGTACCTTTCTTTTAAAAATGAACGTATAGGCAATGGACTAAAATCTTAGGGGCTAAAGTCTAAGGAGTGTCCTATTGATGATCAAGATTTACTGCTTTTAGCATGCCTAATGATTTCTCAGTTGATTTCTCCATTATGTTTATAAAGTTTATATTAATTGTCACCCCTATTGGCACTTTAATTTTTCTCTTTTTCTACTAATTAAAAGAATGGTGAAATAAATGTGAAATATATTAAAATAGTTGCATGAGCAGTGCTCTTCCAGTGGAGGTGGTGACGCTATAAGAACTAATTGTTGCCTGGCAGGCTTTTGCAACACACTTTTGCACTGTGTGTTGGCGCAAAATGTCCACTTGTTGCTTGATGTAAGAAAATTAAAACTTTCTTTGAGGAGTCGGTGTATAAGAAAGTACAGGTTATATGGAAGGTTGAATAGGCCAGCACTGCTTATGTAAAATGTAGTCTCATTCCTCAGGAGACTTTGGGGACTCAAAACTGACTTAGCCCTCCTCCAGGGGATTTTCCTGACCCAGGGATTGAACTCATGTCTTTTATGTCTCCTGCATTGGCAGGCAGGTTCTTCACTACTTGCTCCACCTGGGAAGCCCCATGACTTAGGGCATAGTGAGCATTAAATTATATACACTTATAAGTATAACAGGAATTCAGAGAAGGAAATTACAATGATAGTTAGATTTTCTCTGTTTTTCAAACTTTTAATAAAAGCATTTTACATGTGCAACCTTATTTAGAAGCCTAGATGTGAGACTGAAAAAGGTATAGTTGCTCTGGTAAAAGTCAAAGGGTTGAGGGCCTACATCTGTGCCCTAGGAACTTTGAGAAAATACCAGTGTTCAATTTATTGCAGCCATTCTTTCTTTTTATTCATCCATTCATTTATTTTCATTGTCAACAAATAATTGAATGCTTATTGTATACCAGGCACTAGGCTGTTTCCTGAGCGTACAGTAGTGAGCAAAGCTAAGCCCCTATCCTTAAGGGTCTCACATTTTGAAAATCATTATTCTAGAGGAATCTTCCTGCTTGCACACCTTCAGGTAGTTCTCTGACTCCAGGTTAAATATCCAAGAGTTAAAGCGGTATCTTTTAATAGTGTCTAGACTGCAGTCACCTTTTAGCTAACTCGATGGTGAACTCCCTAAGAAAATACTTACTTCTGCCAAGGTTATCTTTGGCCTTTCAACCTCCTTCACTAACACTGCATGTAGTTTATGAACTACATGTAGTTTATGAACATTCTCATGATTGTGGTGGCTTTAATCAGTGTACTCCACATGTAACATTGTTTCAGCATATAAATTCAGGTTATGTTTCACCATTGCATTTTGTTAATATTAAACTTGGAGAACCCTATGACAATTTGACTCATACCTCTGGAAAAATAATTAGAATTCAGGTAAACTATAAAGAAGCTGCATCTTTGCTGGGTTGGTGACTTTAATGAGGATATATCTGCTTTGGATGGGACTGCCTAGTGGGTGGAATTAGTGGATCATATAAAAAAGATTTAAGCTAAGCCCTTGTATATGGATGATTTAAGTCAAGTGGGGATGAGTGTCAATGGGATTTTTTTTTTTTAAATCTTGGAGAGAGTGATTGACTAGAAATCTTTTCTGGAGGTGATTCTATTCTAGAAGTGAGCCTCTGATGAATAAAAGAAGGGAATGGAGTGGAAAGGAGCAAACATTTAGAGTGCAGTTAATGTGATGCTAGGCACCATAATCCTCATATGTACCCCCACATATCTTTGTGAGATAGGTATTTTTATTCCCATTTTATAGAAAAGAAAACTGAGGCTTGGAGAAGTTTTTATCCAAGGTACCACATATGGGAGGTTGCTGAGCCTGAATTCAGGCCCATGCTATCTTCATTATACAGTGCTACTTCTCCACAACTCTTTTCCCTTTTTACTCTTAGTCGCACTGACTTCTCTTTTCACCATGCCTTAACCTCCCTGCAGCTCTAACTTCTGGCTTCCCTGGTGGCTCAGTGGTGAAGAATCTGCCTGCTAATATAGGAGATGCAGGTTCAATCCCTGGGTCAGAAAGATCGCCTGGAGGAAGAAATGGCAACCCACTCCAGTATTCTTGCCTGGGAAATCCTTCTGTCAAAGGAGCCTGGCAGCCTACAGTCCACAGGATCACAAAGAGTTAGGCGTGACTTAGCAACTAAACAACAATGCTATGACTTCAGTTCTGTTTTCTCTTCTGAATAATCCAACATTCCTACTCTGACGGTAGTTAGGGTTTTCATGCTACCCGGTGGTTTGGTTGGCATAGTTTCTCCTGTGCTCAGTGTGTATACAAGTTGCTAGTTGTCAGTTGTCATTGGCAGTGGCCCAACTGAAGCAAGGGAACTGGGATATTGGTCGAAATAGACTAGTGTGAAGCATGAGGTGAGCAGTCTGTCACCAAGTGTGAGGGAGGCTTGGAAGTGTGGCTGAAGAGAGTCTCAGGAATGTCTCTGTATGGATTTAAAGGCAGCATATCAAACACACATTGACCTGTACCCTGTTTAATTTTACTTCTATTCTGATTGCAGAGTTCTCATAATATGTCAACTGAGATAGCATGCTCAAGTTATTGAGGAAAATAGGCCAATATATCTTACAATATTTATTCCTCCTTTGCAGAGGAAGTCCTGCCTCCCTGAGAAACCTAAATGTGGAGCAGGGGGTCATCAGTAAAAGGAGGATGGTAATACCAAGCTCCAGAATTGTACTGTTAGAGAAAATGTATATAAATACTCAATATGGTGCCTGATAAATAGCAGTGCTCAAAAAATAGTAGCTGTTGTTATTATTGTTTTTTATTTTATGAAGTTGCTGATGATCATTCTGCTGCTGTTTTTGGTTTTCCCTTTTCTCCTTTTTCTAGCTAAGGGTTTGGGTTAGAGGTAACCCAAATTAGGTTTTTGAAAGTGCCACAGGCAAGAGCACGATATGAGGGATAGAAAGCTGATTCCCTGCTAGTCAGGGAGCTCTCAGTTTAGTAGGAGGAAGGACTATGGGAATATTTACTAGAAAGATGACAATGAGGATAGCAGCTTGAGCTTAACATGTGTTTTCTCATTTCCCTCTTTTAACAACCCTAAGAAATAGTTTTGAGGAAACTGAGGCAGAAAGTGCTAAATCACTTATCCAAGTGATTTAGTTTGAAACAGCTAGTTACAGTGCAATGTAAAAGTGATAGAGATGTACTGAGATGTAGAAAAGAGAACTGATGGAGGCAGGAAGACGTCACAGAAGAGATGGTTTTGATACGGATTTTGAAGGATGGAAAATACTTCAAATGAGATGTAGTCAGGCAGGAAGAGAAGTGAAAAGAAAGAACATTTACCAAACTTCACAGAAAGAAAGGAGAAGCACGTTCCAGATAAAGGGAAAGTATGTGTACAAGCTTGGAAGGATGAAAAAGAAATGTAGGAAGTGCAGTACATTTGAGAATACATTGGAGGTGAGGAAAAGGAGCTTGAGTTCTGTTTGGAACTAGATAGATCATCAAAGGTCTCATATACCAGAATGATAAACTAAAGCCCCTTTTCTATAAGTTAGCGAGAAACATCAGTTATTTTAGTCATGGAAATGTCATGATCCCTTTTGTGGCTTAGAAGGAACACTGGGAGCTGTTTGTGGAATGCTTTGAAGAGAAGTGAGATTGGAGGCAGGATGCCTGGTTTGGAGCTTACTGCAGAGGTTCTGGTAGGAGGTGATGGGGTCTTGAACAAAGGCAATAAGAGTGCCCCAGAGAGGATAAACACAGAAAAATGGATATGACAGGCAGATTTTGGTGACCGTTTCTAAGAAGATAGGGGGAAAGGAGTGCAGAATTATCCCAGGCTTTCTGACAGAGTAATGGGAGGATGGCAGCACTGTTCTTTCAGATGTATTAAGGACTGTGTCTTTTTCACTGCAGTGTCCCCAGTGCCTACCTGCTGTGGACACATGCCCTCAATGCACACATATATATATATATATATATTTTTTTTTTTTTTTTTAATAAAAACGTAATTTTGGACTATGTCAGGGTAAATGCAATTGTTTAAGAAAAACAGGTGATATTTTCCCACTGAAGGAAGCCTCAGGGCTTCAGATCCCTGAGAAAAATAGTCTTCAATTAAGAAGTATCAGAAGGTCAGCAACTTAGGCTTGGAAAGAAGTGCTCACACCTGGGGATCAATATCTGACTTATACTAGAACACAGTGTACTCTGATTTGTTAATGGGAAGACCACGAGTAGAATACGACTGAAGTATATAAATTAATTCTTGACCATGTTCTCTGTGTGGAAGTTTCTAGCCATCTTGCAGCACTTTTGAATGTGAACTAACTGGAGTCCTTTCCTTTCAGGAATCTAAATTTTTAGGCTAGTGAAATAAGTCAGGGTAGTGCCATAAATGTAATATTTTACTAATATGAACAGGTTAGTTCATGGTAGACAGAGAGAAGCAAATCTGAATTATAGGCTATCTGAAAAGAAATGCCCTTTTCTAGCTTTATCTGTGGACACTAGAATTAAGCTAACATTGTTGTATGATGTATTTTTTTAGCATGTTTCTCATCATTAAGAATTTCTTCTATTGTTATTTACACTTTGTACTTAGTGAGTCGGTTTAAGCATAGTGATTTGGTATAAATCATTTAAGTCCTAAATTGTAGGTAGGGCTGAATCAATGACATGTTACTATATCTAGACTGTGTTTTGTCAGCGTTAAATCATGTGAGATGCACTGAGGTTATGCAAGTTTATATTTCAGTCTTGGTCTGGAAATATATACTTTCCTAAAGAAAGGTCAGGATATTATATTAAGAGCTTACAGCTAAATATAGAGAAGGAAGGAAGTAACTTATTGATAGCTTTGTGCCTTGAGCAGATTTCCTTGGAGAGTTACTGGGGACAAAGAGTGAAGCCTTCAGAAAGGTTGTTCACTGGGAATATTTTGAAGATTATAATGCAGCAGTGTTTCTACTGTACTTTATGTACTGAAGACCTATTTGCATATATATTACATTTTTTTCTTTTGGCCACGCTGTGCAGCCTGCAGGATCTTAGTTCCCCATCCAGGGATTGAACTCACGTCCTCAGCAGTGAAAGTGCAGAGTCTTGACCCCTGGACCTCCAGGGAATTCCCTATATATTTTGTTTAAGTCTAAAGGGTCTCCCTATCCTCTCTGTATAAGGAATAATACCTGTCTTCAGAAAACTCTCTTTAAAGTAACATAATCATATAAACATAATAAAATAACATAAAGTAACATAATAGTTTCTTCTTAGATTGATTCTGTCACTTTGTTAGGCTACACCTATTTTGGCCTTGTTTACCCCATGGACAGAGGTACCTGGCAGGCTACAGTCCATGGGGTTGCAAAGAGTTGGACACGACTGAGTGACTCAGCACAGCACTTTGGAAGTAGACAAAAGAATTAGGTAGCAGATTCTCTTTTATTATATATATATATATTTTTTACTTGCCCTACTTTCATTTTCTTCCTGAATTTTCTAACATGTATTAACTTTCCCCCTCTCTTTCCTTTCATTGCCTAATTCAAAAGTTGAGTGATTCTGTAACAGCATTCTTTTTTTCTGAATAACTCTTAACTTTGGTAGTCAGTGAAAGTATTTTTGACATTCTTTCCAGTTGACCCTTGAACAAGATATGGGGTAGGTGTCCTGGTCCACTGAGCAGTTGAAAATCTACCTACAATTTCTAGCCAACCCTCTGTATCTGTGGTTCCTCTATATCTGTCCTCCCAAATCTGGATTTAAACAGCCATGATTTGTGTAGTACTACAGTATTTACTGTTTAAAAATTCATGTAGAAGTAGACCCATGCAGTTCAAACCCATATTATTTAAGAGTCAAACTGTATTTATCCTCATGAACTAGTAGTTGGCTTCAACTTCTCAAAATTGCCTCCTTCCATCCCTCTCTGAAAGTGCTGCATTCAGTATATCAACAAATTTGGAAAACTCAGAAGGGGCCACAGGACTGGAAAAAGTCAGTTTTCATTCCAGTCCTAAAGAAAGGCAATGCCAATGAATGCTCAAACTACTGCGCAATCACAGTCATCTCACACGCTAGAAAAGTAATGCTCAGAATTCTCCAAATCAGGCTTCAACAATAGGTGAACAATACGTGAACCGTGAGCTTCCAGATGTTCAAGCTGGTTTTAGAAAAGGCAGAGGAACCAGAGATCAAATTGCCAACATCCGCTGGATCATCAAAAAAGCAAGAGAGTTCCAGAAAAACATCTATTTCTGCTTTATTGACTATTCCAAAGCCTTTGACTGTGTGGATCACAATAAGCTGTGGAAAATTCTAAAAGAGATGAGAATACCAGATCACCTGACATGCCTCTTGAGAAACTTGTATGCAGGTCAGGAAGCAACAGTTAGAACTGGACATGGAACAACAGACTGGTTCCAAATAGGAAAAGGCGTATGTCAAGGCTGTATGTTGTCACCCTGCTTATTTAACTTCTATGCAGAGTACATCATGAGAAACGCTGGACTGGAAGAAGCACAAGCTGGAATCAAGATTGCTGGGAGAAATATCAATAATCTCAGATATGTACACAACCCCACCCTTATGGCAGAAAGTGAAGAAGAACTAAAGAGCCTCTTGATGAAAGTGAAAGTGGAGAGTGAAAAAGTTGGCTTAAAGCTCTACATTCAGAAAACTAAGATCATGGCATCTGGTCCCATCACTTCATGGCAAATAGATGGGGAAACAGTGACAGACTTTATTTTAGGGGGCTCCAAAATCACTGCAGATGATGACTGCAGCCTTGAAATTAAAAGATGCTTACTCCTTGGAAGAAAAGTTATGACCAACCTAGACAGCATGTTAAAAAGCAGAAACATTACTTTGCCAACAAAGGTCCATCTAGTCAAGGCTGTGGTTTTTCCAGTAGTCATGTATGGATGTGAGAGTTGGACCATAAAGAAAGCTGCTGCTGCTGCTGCTGCTGCTGTTAAGTCACTTCAGTCATGTCTGACTCTGTGTGACCCCATAGACGGCAGCCCACCAGGCTCCTCTGTCCACAGGACTCTCTAGGCAAGACTACTGGAGTGGGTTGTCATTTCCTTCTCCAATAAAGAGAGCTGAGCATCAAAGAATTGCTGCTTTTGAGCTGTGGCATTGGAGAAGACTCTTGAGAGTCCCTTGGACTTCCAGGATATCCAGTCAGTCCATCCTAAAGGAAATCAGTCCTAAATATTCATTGGAAGGACTGATGTTGAAGATGAAACTCCAATACTTTGGCCACCTGATGCAAAGAGCTGACTCATTTGAAAAGACCCTGATCCTGGGAAAGATTGAGGGCAGGAGGAGAAGGGGACGACAGAGGATGAGATGGTTGGATAGCATCACTGACTCAATGGATATGAGTTTGAGTAAACTCTGGGAGTTGGTGATGGACAGGGAGGCCTGGCATGCTGTAGTCCATGGGGTCACAAAGAGTCGGACACGACTGAGCAACTGAACTGATCCCTCTCTCCCTTCTCTTCCCCAGAATGCATTAAAGATGTACTCTACTCTTTGGCTTCTCCTGGAGAGGGATATTTTCTAGCAATATATATACTAACAGTAAAAATGAATGAATTCTGTAAAACTTAAATAAGATTTTTCAGATCAGGTTTACCAAATTTCAGGATTCATTGAATCTAGGTCTCTTCAAACCCAAAATAATATTTTACAACCCGCCGTTCGCAAACTGTTTTTCTTTCTGTATTCCTTATGTTGTGGAATAGCACTTTCATTTACCCAGTTAGCCAAATTCGAAGACTTCTCTTTCTCTACATCTGCATCTACCACATTTTCCATGTATCGCTTGAGTAACCATGGCCATTGGCTTCTACCCTTTTTCTATTTCCTAAGTCACTTGCATAGTCCAGGTCTTTATCACTTCTTTCAGTATCTATATGGATCCTCTTCAGTTTCCTTCTCTCCTTTTTCTCTAGTCTTTTTTTCTGCCAAATCTCCCTCTTTATTGATGTCTGGGTGAGGTCTCTAAAACCAACCTATTTCTAACGTTTTTTTTTCCTCCCCTCCTTAGTATTGTCTTTTTTGTGTGTGGGAATGGCTTAAAACAACACAGATTTATTATCTCTCGGTTTTGTAGGTAGGGACTGGTTCCTCCAGCTCTGCCGATTTCTCTGTTCCAGGTCTAACAAGTTTAAAATCAAAGTGCTAACTGGACTCTTATTGGCATACTCTGGGAAGAATCAGGTTCCATGCTCATTCAAGTTGTTGGCAGAATCTTGTTCCTTATCGTTATAGCACTGAGGTTCCATTTCCTTGTTAACTGTCAGCTGGGGGTGCCTTTAACTCCTAGAAGGCTCTCCCTGGTTCTTGCATATGAACCCCTGTACCTCCGTGCCAGCAGTGGTGCATCCGACCTTTTTCAGGCTTGGAATCTGTTTTTGTTTCTCTTCTGCCACAGCTTTTCTCCTCTAGTATTGTAAGTCTTAAAGATTGAAAACTCAAATCTTAATTTTTCTTAAATTTATGATTAAGGAATAGTGACCCCTTTACCAAAAGCTGGAGTTGAAGTAGTTAGGGCACATCTTCTGCAGCAGCTAAAATTCTTAGGCTATATTTACATATGGTGAAGATTTTTATTTACTGGGAATAACTTGACTTGGAAGCCTCTGGTTGTAGAATGAATTGAAAATAACCCATTTTCACTGTCTACTTTGACTGAATCAAAGATATCCAGTTGCCCAATGCAGTGCTGACTCTGTCCAGGAGAAGCACAGTATTGCTTCAGATAGTCAAAGCAGAAGTTGTGGGGGAGAACACTTTTGTAAATATTTGCTTGTGTTTTATTCAGCAGTTTGGAGACTTTAGCTAAAACTGTTCATAAATCTTTGAGGGAGCAGCTTTAAAGGATGCTAAGCAAAAATAATGATTTCTTAGGAAATCCAACCTATTTTTAGATTCCAAATATAAAACATTAGGTAAACCATACACCGAATAGTGCAATCATTATTCCTCATTCAACAAATATTTATTGAACACTTGTTTGCCTGGCATAATTCTAGGGACTTGGGATACATAAATAAATGAAATGAATCAAGATGCCAGCCTTTGTGGAGCTTACATTTCTTTTTTTTTTTTTTTTGAGCTTACATTTCTGTGATAAGAGACAGATAATAAATAATAAGCATACATAAATATATATAAACTGCTGCTGCTGCTAAGTCGCTTCAGTTGTGTCCGACTCTGTGCAACCCCATAGAGGGGCAGCCCACCAGGCTCCGCCGTCCCTGGGATTCTCCAGGCAAGAACCCTGGAGTGGGTTGCCATTTCCTTCTCCAATGCATGAAAGTGAAAAGTGAAAGTGAAGTCGCTCAGTTGTGTCTGACTCTTAGCGACCCCATGGACTACAGCCTACCAGGCTTCTCCATCCCTGGGATTTTCCAGGCAAGAGTACTGGAGTGGGGTGCCATTACTTTCTCCAAATATATATATATGTGTGTATATATATAAAAAATATATATATACACACATACACACACATATATAAAAGAAGCGATAAGTACAATGAAGAAAAGAAGAGGTACAGCAAGATATGGGGAATAGGAAATGCTTGGTTGGGGAGTCAAGTTTTAGCATACACCTCATGAAGAAGTATCATTTGAGAAAATGATAGATTATTATTTGATAATTATGAGTATCATTTAGTTGCTAAGGACATGTAGGTTTTTGAAAATTAAGAAAATAGGTATCATATATATGGAATCTAGGAAAATTATATAGATGAACCTATTTGCAGGGTACAAATAGAGACATAGACATGGAGAAGAGACACTGAACACCACGGTGGTTGGTGGTGGGGTGAATTGGGAGATTGGGACATATATACACTAACATGTATCAAATAGGTAACTAGTGGGAACCTGCTGTATGGCACAGGAAGCTCAGCTTGGTGCTCTGTGATGACCTAGATGGGTGGCATGGAGGGGGATGGGAGAAATATCCTAGAGAGAGGGGATATATGTATACAAAGAATCTACCTGCAACGCAGGAGATCCCGGTTCAATTCCTGGGTAGGAAAGACCCATGGAGAAGGGATAGGTTATCCACTCCAGTGGGCTTCCCTTGTGGCTCAACTGGTAAAGATCTGCCTGCAGTGTGGGAGACCTGGGTTTGATCCCTGTATTGGGAAGATCCCCTGGAGAAGGGAAAGGCTACCCACTCCAGTTTTCTGGCCTGGAGAATTCCATGGACTGTATAGTCAATGGGGTGGCAAAGAGTTGGACATGACTGAGCGACTTTCACTTTCATAGCTGATTTACTTCGTTGTACAGCAGAAATCAACACAATATTGTAAAGCAACTATACTCCAATAAAAAATAAAAAGGACTTGGGGTTTATAAAAAAAGAGTATATTCATCAGATTGGGAAAATAGCCATTTTCCCAAATGAAAAAAAATTAGTGAGAAGAAACATTGTTTTACATTTTTGAAAAATTTTTAAATGTCTGGCTTAATAGAAGATGGCAGTGTTCTTATACCTGTTTCTGCATTCAGTCTTTGTGATATGTTGTTTTGGTTGAAGTATATGAAGAAAATATAGTCTCATACAGATACATAGTTAGAAAAAGGAGTCCTTTAATAACCTTTTCAGATAATTGTGAATATTCTTCTTTGATAATTGACCCAAACTCAACAAGTGATAAATTTCTTAAAGATTAGTTGCAGTGTGGAATTTAACTATAACAATTAAATTTATATATGAAAATATTACATTTAAATCCATTGGTCTGTCTGGTATTTTGAATGGATCTTTATGTATCATTTTGCAACATCATGCATTGGTCATATGCAGATCTTCCATACTGATACATTTCAGCATACCACATAAAAAATTATATTTGTTGATATTGTCCCAAACTCATCCAGAAAGGCTTTAAGTATTGAGACTCTGTCAGAGTCATGGTGCCTGGTGAATATAGCTTTTCTAAAATGCTAATGTTTGCTTTGAAACCTCAGTTTTATAATTGGCAGCAAATACTGTCAAATGACAGGTTATTTTCAAGGAAATGTCTGCAAAATACCCCAGTGTGAATAATATGGTTTGTCAGTATTGTTCTTTCAAGTAAAAATGATTTTCCATGAGAAAAGAAGAGGCTTCCCCAGTGGCTCAGCAGGTAAAGAATCATTTGGAATGCAGGAGACACAGGAGATGCAGGTTTGACCGCTGGGTCTGGAAGATCCCCTGGAGAAGGAAATGGCAACCCACTCCATCTAGTATTCTTGCCTGGGAAATCCCATGGACAGAGAAGCCTGGTGGGCTACAGTCCAAGGGGTAGCAAAGAGGCAGACACTATTGAGCACACAAACACTTGAGAAAAAAGCCACTTGATTCACAACTCAGACAGTTGCACAAGTGCTTTGGCTTGAGATAGTCATTATACTTTGATGTAGCAGCAGTGTATTTCCCACACAGATTATTTCAGAAACATACATTGAAGGATCAAGATGTCATCATATTTACTATTTCTTCAAGGGCATTCTTGACTAAAACAGGGGTTTTTGTTTTTTTTTCTTGTTCATGGTGGTGAAGAATATAATGACAACAAGTTTAGTTCGATGCCATGGGCTCTATTGGTGCTGATGTATTGAGTTTCACCACCATTGCTCTTGCACCATTGTTGCAAATGTCAACATAGTGAAAAACACAGATAGCATGTTAATGTTGTCATGAAAAGAGGTTTGCCCTAAGGATACCTGTACCCTAAACGTTGTCATATATCTTATTATCCACTTTTTACTGTAGACCTTTGAACTGGTTGGTGATGTTAAAACCCCTTCTTGAAATTTGTGTGTATATATATCTCTGTTATTAAGTACTTCCCTCCTGAGGTCACACAAAATTAGTGACACTGCGACCTGAATACAGGTTTTCTGATTAGAGTTTTGAGCTCTTGTTTTTTTCTATTTCATATACTATTTCCAAGGCAGAAAAGTTTATATTGTTATCTTTTGAGGAGGACTTTGCCTAGTAAGAAGGGCATGGAATGAGGCTTATTTAACAGAGGTAGGGTTACTTGAAACCTAGAGACTTAATTTTTGCTGTCTCCTTTCTTGGTGGTATGTGAACGTCGCTCAGTTGTGTCTCTCTTTGTGACCCCATGGACTATACAGTCCGTGGAATTCTCCAGGCCAGAATTCTGGAGTGGGTAGCTGTTCCCTTCTCCAGGGGATCTTCCCAACCCAGGGACTGAACCCAGGTCTCCTACATTTCAGGCAGATTCTTTACCAGCTGAGCCACCAGGAAAGCCCTTCTTGGTGGTATACCATTGCAAAATACCAAACTTTTCTATTTCTCTATTCTGGAAAATAAGGATAATAATAATACCTGTCTCATGTAGTTGTTGTGAGGATTTAATTAGTTAATATGCATTTAGACAAAGGTGTCAGACAGTGCTGACACAAATTAAGTGCTCAATAGAGTTAGCTTGTATTATTTACACAGATAGAGGCAAGTCTTTGGCATTTCAGTGGAAGGAACAACTTGAGCAAAAGCTGAGAATTGTGAGTACAGTAAGTACAGTGTAACTGAAATGTACTGGTTTGTGGAGGAGTGTATTGGGAGGATAGAAAAGGTAGGTTTGGATCTGATTATTGCTGGACTAGATCTGTAAACTCAAAATTGTACCCCTAATGCCTAAGACAGTGACTAGTGCAACATATATTCATATACTACCTGAGTGTGGGAACATTTGAATAAATTTAAAGAAGGAAAGAGCAGATCCCTTTATCATGAGCAACATATAGGGAGAAAGTGACATTTTAATGTAGCTCACAAGAATGACTAGGATGCTAATAAGCATGTATTAGAATGGGTGGAGATACTTAAAACAATACACTATTCAACCAAATGGTTACACTTTCCAAGAGACTAAGTTGCTTGAGATTATGGATTGTTTTATCTTTGCCTGTGCTTCCCTGGTAGCACAGCTGGTAAAGAATCCGCCTGCAACACAGGAGACTCCAGTTCAATTCCTGGGTCAGGACAATCCCCTGGAGAAGGAATAGGCTACCCACTCCAGTACTCATGGGCTTCCCTCATGGCTCAGACAGCAAAGAATCCACTTGCCATGTGGGAGACCTAGTGACTTAGACAGTACAGAATCTGCCTGCAATGCCAGAGACCTGGGTTTGATTCCTGTGTTGGGAAGATCCCCCTGGAAAAGGGAATGGCAACCTACTCCAGTATTCTTGCCTGGAAAATTCCATGGACAGAGGTACCTGGTGGGCTACAGTTCATGGGATTGTAAAGAGTCAGACACGACTGAGTGACTAACACTATCTTTGCCTGTAACGCCAAGATAGTACCTGATGCATAATGGGGCTCAGTAGATATTTGAGGAGTGTCTCAGCATTTGATCTTGTAAATATGATTTTTTTGTAATGTTTTCATTTCACAACAACTTTCAGAGAAAAAGAGAGCTTCCTGATTATAGAGGCTATTTCTTCTTTTTACTTCAGTTACAGAACAGGGAAATAACCACTTCCTTCTGCAAACAAGCAGTAGTTTATTCATAGATAAGAAAATATGACAAGGAGGACAGATTCCTAAATAGTGGATCAGGAATGGTAAGGTATCAGAGTTTTGGAAACTTGTCTAAAAATGTATTTTAAATGTGTATAATGGAGGAAATGTGAATAGATATGTAATTAAAAATCCTGTAAATAGAAGTATTTTACTTACTGGATGAATACTGTTTCTCTTTCTGTGTACCATATATTGTTTCTATATAAGCCAGGCACTGGGAATTAGAAGTTACCAATAATCTCCTCCTAACTCATTTTCTGTAACTAATCATCTATTAGATTATTAGTAGAACTTGTTTTCTCTTAAGGCTGTGTGTGATAAGAATAGCATATATTTTTAAACTTTATTGAAGTATAGTTGATGTGCAGTGTTGTGTTAATTTCTGCTATATAGCCAAGGGATTCAGTTATATATATTCTGCTTTGTTATGATTTATCACAGGATGTTGAATGTAGTTCCCTGTGCTCTACCATAGGATTTTATTGTTTATCCATCCTGTGTATAATGGTTTGCATCTGCTAATCCCAGATTCCCGATCCTTTCCTCCTCCACTCTGCCTCACCCTTGGCAACCACAAATCTGTTCTCTTTATCTGTGAATTTACCATATTGATGTTTAAGTTTATGTTAGATACTGTGGTAAATATTGTATGGATTTATTATCTCATTTAAACCTCACAAAAACGTTATGTGGTCTAGTTATGAGCTGTCTGTATATTTTGAAAATTAAGCCCTTGTGAGTTGCATCATTCACAAGTATTTTCTCCCATTCTGTAGGTTGTCTTTTCGTTTGCTCTGCAAAAGCTTTTGTTTGATTAGGTCCCATTTATTTATTTTTGCTTTTATTCCTATTGCCTTGGGAGTCAGATTTTTTTTTTAAATTGATACAATTTATGTCAGAGAATGTTTTGCTTATGTTCTCTTCTAGGAGTTTTATGGTGTCTTTTCTTATATTTAAGTCTTTAGCCATTTAGCTTCCCTCATTGCTCATTTGGTAAAGAATCCACCTGCGATGCAGGAGACCCCAGTTCCTGGGTTGAGAAGATTCCCCTGGAAAAGGGAAAGGTTACCCACTCCAGTATTCTGGCCTGGTGGCAAAGAGTTGGACATGGCTGAGTGACTTTCACTTTTACTTTAGCCATTTAGAGTTTATTTTTGTGGATGGTGTGAGGGTGTATTCTAACTTCATTGATTTACATGTGGTTGTCTAGTTATCCCGACCCCACATGCTGAAGAGACAGTTTTTTTCCATGGTATATTCTTACCTCATTTTTTGAAGATTAATTGACTGTAGGTGTGTGGGTTTATTTCTTGGTTCTCTGTTCCATTCTGTTGATCCATTTATCTGTTTTTATCCCCCCAACCATGCTGTTTTGATTACTGTAACTTTGTAATGTTGTCTGAAGTCTGGTAGGGTTGTGTCTCCAGCTTTGTTCTTTTTGCTCAGGATTGATTTGGCAACTTGGGGTCTTTTACGGCTCCATATGAATCTTAAGATTATTTGTAGATTGTTTGTTCTAGTTCTGTGAAAAATGTCATGAGTAGTTTGGTAGCCATCACATTAAATCTGTAGAATGCTTTGAGTAGTATGGCCAAATTAACAATATTAATTCTTACAATCCAAGAGCATGGGATATTTTTCCATTTATTTGAATCATTTTCAGTTTCCTTTATCAATATTTTATAGTTCTCAGCATCTAAATCTTTTACTTCCTTGGTCATGTTTTGTACCTAACCATTTTATCTTTTTGATGGGATTTTAAAAGGGATTTTTTAAAAACTTTGCCTTTCTGATACTTCATTGATGGTGTAAATAAATGCAACAGATTTCTGCAAGTTAATATGATATCCTGCTACCTTGTTGAATTCGTTTATCAGTTCTAATAGTTTTTGTGTGGAGTCTTTATAGAATTTTCTGTGTATGGTATCATGTCATTTGCATATAAAGACAGTTTTGCCTCTTCCAAACTGGGTACTTTTTATTTCTTTTTCTTGTTTGAGTGCTGTTCTTTGCCCATTTAAAAATTTTGTTGTTGTTGTTGTTGAGTTGTAGAAGTCCTTCATGTATTTTGGATATTAACTCCTTATCATATACATGATTTACAGTTATTTTCCCCATAGGGGAAAATATTTCTCTATTTCTCTGTTGATTGTTTCCTTCGATGCACAGAAATTTTTAAGTTTGTTGTACATTAGTCCCCCCTTTATCCAAGGCACCCAGTGGATGCCTGAAACTGCACATAGTACTGAACTCTATATATACCTAATGTTTTTTTCTATACATACATACCTATCATTAGGTATAATTTATGCATTAGCCATAGTAAGGGATTAACAATAACTAACAGTAACATAAAACGATTGTAGTATACGATAGTAAAAGTTATGTGAATGTGACTTCTTTCAAAGTATCTTATTGTATGATGTGAGATGATAAAATGACTAGTGATGAGATGAAGTGAGGTGAATGATATAGGCCTTGGGAAGTATTATTAGGCCACCATTGACATAATGATGCACTGGAAGGAGGATCATCTGCTTAGTGTGGATCATGGAGCCATGACAATATTGATTGTTGGCTGTAAGGAGCACATTATGTTAATGGTTGGGGATCCCGGACAGGACAAAGCAGGATGATGTGAGATTTCATCATGTTCCTCAGAATGATACACAGTTTAAAACTTATAAATTGTTTATTTCCATTTAATATTTTAGCATCTGGTTAACTGGAGGGGTAACTGAAACTCTGGAAAGCAAAACTGTGGATAAAGGGGTTCTTTTATAGTTCTGTTTGTCTATTTTTAAATTTCATTGCCTATGCTTTTGATATCATATTGAACAAATCCTTGCCAATTCCAATGTTCTAAAGATTTCCCCATGTGTTTTCTTCTAGGAGTTTAATAGTTTTAGGTCTCACATATAAGTCTTTAAAACATTTTTGGGGAGTTCCCTGGCAGTTCAGCAGTTAGGACTCCATGCTTTTACTGCTATGGGCCCAGGTTCAGTCTCTGGTCAGGGAACTAATATCCTGCAAGATGCATAGCATGACCATAAATAAATAAAAATAAATACATTTTCAGCCAGATTTTGGATGTTAAGAGTCCGCCTTCATTCTTTTGAATTGTGGATATCCACTTTCCCCAGTAGCATTTATTGAAAAGACTGTCTTTTCCCCATTGTATAGTCTTGGCACCCTTGTCAAAAATCATTTTGGCATACATACATACAAAAATCATTTTGGCCTCTCCTCTGTTTCATTGGTCTGTCTTTGTGCCAGTAAACCTGTAAGCCATGTGGTGTTAGACTAGAATTGGAGGTATCAATATGAACGCGTGGTTTCAGAGAGAGAGAGAGAATGAAAAAGAATGGGGGCATGTCAAAAGGAGAAGTAGAACTTGTTCTGAGGCACATGGGGCTTAGAGATGGGAAGGAGGGTAGAGTCAGCATTAAGATTCAAGGAGGGAGAAAGTATGCCATCAACAGGAAAATAGTTCATTTAGAGTGTTTAGGGGCCTATGAGAAGATGGTTTAGGTCATATAAAAGAGGCATGAAATAAAAGATGTGGAGGGCCTTTTCTGTTACTCAGGAAGGTTAGGTAAATCTAGTATGGTATTAGAGAATGTTGAGGTTTTTGATGGAAACAGCCTTGAAATGTAAGCTCAAATATGCATGAGGTGTGCAGGCTGCGCTGACCCTAGCAGAGGTTAGCACATGTACATCTTTTGTGATGATGTTTTGTTTACAGGCATGAGACTATATGAGTGCTTGAACAAGCATGTTGTCAGTAGAGATGGAAAGAAAGGCTGGAGAGAGGGACTGTATCAAGGAAGAATCAGGTGATTGTGAGGGTGTGGCAGGTTTAAAGGTGCTTGCTGTTTAGTGCCCTGATGGCTGTGAGAATGGCACTTCATGTCATGTCCCAGACATTTCTCAGTTCAGGCCTCACCCTCACAACCACTTCCTGACTGGCATACCACCTCTATTTTTGCCCCAGATTGATATTTTAAACATGCAAATTAGGCCATGTCACTCTTAGGCTTGAAACTCTTCAGGGGCTTCCCATTGTCATAAAGTCCATCCACACTCCTTGGGATAGGATCCTAAACTTTTGCCATTTCCTTCTCGCCCATCAGCCCACTGTTCTACACACATTTAAACCAGTTTTCTAATTTGTACTCTTTTCATGCTTCAGTGTCTTTCGTTAATGTCTTTCCACTTTCAGGATATCCTTATCTTTCTCAGCTTCACAAACTGATTCTTATTCTTTGAGATCTAAACTCCTTAAGGAGGTCTTCCCTGATTTTTCATTTACACCCTTTAGTGGTGATGTTGTTGTTGTTTAATCAGTAAGTCCTTTGCAACTCTTGTGACCCCAAGGACTGCAGCCCACCAGGCTCCTCTATCCTTGGGATTTGTCAGGCATGGTGGTGACATAAGCCATGTATTTATGCAACTAAGTACAAATCTGTCTTCTTACTAAATTTTTGAGTTCCTTGGGGTCAGGGATAAGTCATAATAAATGCTCAACAGTAATGATAATAATAATTATACCATTTACCTGTCCAAGTGTTATATTTGGACTAACTCATTTTACCTTTGTAATAATCTTATAGATACCATTATTGTCCTCCTTCTATAGATAAGAACACTGAGGCTTAGAAAGGTTAAGTAACTTGTTGAAAGTCATATGGTTAATAGACAGCAAAGTTCAGAGTTGAACGGGATGTTCTGGCTCTGAAGTCCTTGTTCTTTGACTTCATATGTCACAGTGGCTTACCATGATATTCTTTAAGTGGTGTATTTTGATGAACTCAAATTGTTAAGTTTGTACTTTGATTTTTTTTTAATTGGAGGATAATTGCTTTACAATGTTGTGTTGGTTTCTACCATACAATGATGTGAATCAGCCATAATTATACATATGTCCCCTCCCTCTTGAATCTCCCTCCCACTGCCCATCCCAAACCACCCCCCTAGGTTGTCACAGAGCACCAGTTGAGCTTCCTGTGTTATACAGCAACTTTCCACTAGGTATCTCTTTCACTTGTGGTAATGTATATATTTCAGTGCTACTCTCAAATTGATGTAGTTAGATTTATCAGTTGTTGTCTTTATATCTTGCTTAAGTTTTGTACCCTAAGAAGCTTTTTTCTGTCCCAAAGTTAAGGTGATATTCTCCTGTTTTACCTTCTGGAAGATGTGTTGTTTTTCTTTCACATTTAAGAATTAAGAAATCACCTGGATTTTACTTTTGTGTATAGTATAAGGTAGGTTCAGGTTTCATTTTTTTTTTTCACCCATATTATCCTAGCACCATTTATTGAAAGATTGTTCCTTACTGCTCTTCAGAGCCATACTTAGCACTAACCAAGTGTCTGTATTTATGGGTGGGTCTGTTTCTGGTCTATGTTCTGCTTCATTGGTTTATTATTTATCCTTGTTCCAGTATCACCTTTTCTTAATTATTATAGCTTTATAAGACTTTATATGTAATAGACTAAACCCTCTAAAATGCTTCTGTCTTTTCAAGGACTTTGCTATTCTTTAACTTTTGTACCATTTTTCTTTTTTTTTTTTGGCCAAGTCAGGCAGCTTGCAGGATCTTTGGTTCCCCATCCAGGGACTGAACCGATTCCCCTGCAGTGGAAGCACTGAATCCTAAGCACTGGCCCACCAGGGAGTTCCCTGATTTATATTTTAGAATCAGTTTGACTGATTTCCCAAAGTGCCTTTGGAATTTTAATTTGCATTGCATTTAATCTGTAGATCCATTTGAATATTCTAATTCATAAAATGGTTTTTCCATTTATTTATGTCTTCTTTATCATAATAATGTTTTTAAAGTATAATTTAAGAATTTCAAATAATCTTGCATTTACAATAAGGTTGCAAATACAGTACAAAGAACTTTGCCCTCCCAAAACTGTTTGAAGGTTGTTGTTAACTGGAAGTCCCATCGCCCCTGAATGTTTTTTTATTATATATTTATTTCCTGCAAACAAGGAAATTTTCTTGTAAACACACTATGCAACCATTAAAATCAGGAAATTAACATTGATGCATTAAAACCATCTACTCCTTCGAGTCTATTCAGGTTTTGCCAGTTGTTCCAATAATGTCCTTTATAGCAGGAGGATCTGGTTCAGAATCACAGTTTGCATTTAGTTGTCACATTTAATAGTCTCCTTTAGTCTGGAACAGCTACTCAGTCTTTCCTTGAGTTTTATGACTTTGACACTTTAAAAGATTAGAGGCTAATTATTTTGTAGACTGTCCCTCTGTTTTCTCCTAATGTTTCTTCATGGTGCAGATTACATATCTGGCCTGAAGATCACAGAAGTGATTCTTTGTTCTTTTCACAGGATTTCAGTTTGTTCCATAACTAATGACATTTACTTTGATCACATGATTGAGGTGGTATTTTATCTTTTTCCTTTCTTGATATTTTGTGGGGGTATTTTGAAGCTATGCAAAATCCCATTTCTGAGCAAACCTTCAATATATATGTATCAGTGCTAACTCATGGTTTCCTGTTTTACTCAATGGATTATAATTCTTTGCTATCATTATTTTAATGCTCAAAGTGTCCTTAATTTGGCCAGTAGGATTTTTTTTTAAGCTGACCTCTGTGTTCTGTTGACATGTTCCTATCATTCTCTGAGTATTTTCTTCTTTAACTTTCAGGCACAAAAAAGATGTTCCAGGCGAGTTTTCTATCTTCCCTGTCCCAGTCCTGGAATCAACCATTTTTCCAAGGAGCCCTAGTTCCTTGTAATGGAGAAAGATATTTAGAAATCAGTACCTGATGCTAGGTGTACTTATTGCTGATGGCTCTCATGGTGCCCAGGCCCTCTCAGAGCTAAGAAACATATGAATGTTATATACATGTGTACATACATGTGTATTCATGTACATATTTCCATATGTATTTATTTACATAAATATTAAAAACTATTAGTTCATACTGATACCTGTATTTCCAGCCTAACATTGCAGAAATCATTCTGGTTTTCTCCCTTACCGTTTTTGTAACTATCCAACAACCAGAAACCCTTTATCCTTGTTATATTTACTCATTTGATCAATCCCTCTGTATGCAGTTAGTTTCCCATCATCACCCACTTCCTTGTGTGGATGTCCCCTCATTCCACTTGTACCAGCCTGACCCAATCCCCCTGCCCAGCATAGACTCCATCTTGGGCTCTGACTCCCCATGCTGGACTTTTCCATTGTGTAATTTTCCTTTTCATCCTGCTGGCTTTGTTACCCAATGCCAGGTTGTTTCTTGGTTTGATGTATGCCCTCCTTGTCCTTTTCAGACTCTGATGTCCTGAGCTGAATCTTCTACCCATTTGGTACAATACTTTTAACTAAAGCACAGAGCACATGTGATTTTCCCCTTTTAATGCCCCTTTCTGTTCCAGGGTACAATCTCAGATCCCATATTGCCTTTAGTTATGACAGTTCCTTACTCCTCTTGTCTTTCGTGACTTTGACATTTTTGGTGAGTTTTAGTTATTTTGTAGAATGCCTCTCAGTTTGGGTTTATCTGATGTTTTCTCATGATTAGAGTGAGATTATGTGTTTTTGGTAAGAATACTACAGAAGTGATGCTGTTTCCTTGTCAGTGGGTCATATCGAGAGAGTGGTATATAACATCAAGAAATTTGTTACTGGTGATATTAATCTTGATCACTGGATTAAGGTGGTGTCTGCCAGACTTGTCCATTATAAAATTACTGATTTTCCCTTCATAGTTAATAAATATATTGGGAGAGATACTTTGAGACTCTGCTAATACCTTCTTTCTCCTCAAACTTTTGCCCACTGTTTTTAGCTATTAGTATGCCATTGGCCAGTCCTACCTTCAGTAATTATTAATGTTGTATTTGTCTACAGGTGATTTAAACATTTCTTTCATTCATGCTATACTTATGAATTGTAATTCTTCTGAAGAAAGAACTGTGCCTTCTTCCCCATCTATTTATTCAAGTAATTTATATCAATAGTGTACTCTTAGATATTTATTTTATTCTTTGGATTATAATTCAATACTATCAGTTATTATACTACTCACATTCTTTAGGCTTTGGTTTTTGGAACTTCTTCAGTTTGGCTCCTTTTTCCTTTTGACATGCCCCCATTCTTTTTCATGCACTTCCTGTCTTTCTGTCTCCCTATCTAGAACCCTGAGTTCATAGTGATACCTCCTTTTCTATTCTTAATACCATATCGCTCATTCTATCCTTCTCACTTTCCTCATTTGTAATTTTTTTCCCTCAGACACTGAGAAACCAGGGTTGGCATTATCTACAATATATTCACTTGTTTGTAGTTACAGAATTGCTCAACTGTACTCCTGTGAAAACCAGATTTATAGTACTTGTGCAATTTTTGTACAGTATTTGTGTGTGGTTCTGTTTCGGTTTAGCCTTGCATTGTCTAGTTAGAATACTGTTTTCAAAGTTAGTTGGGCTTAATTTTTTCTTTTTTATTCCTCGTACCCTTCAGTGTGGTTGTCTTATTCATTTGTAATACAGTTAGGTTAAGTTATTACTGTTGATATTATATTTTCCCAGGTAGCTCAGTGGTAAGGAATCTGTCTGCCAATATAGGAGATGCAGGAGACGTGGGCTGAATCCCTGGGTTGGGGAGATCCCCTGGAGAGGAAAATTGCAACCCACTCCAGTATTCTTGCCTGAATAATCCCATGGACAGAGGAGCCTGGCGGGCTATTGTCCATGAAGATCCCAAAGAGTTGGACATGACTGAACACATACACAGAATTACATTGTATTTTGGGTACCCTCTCCCCATCCTGGTTGATTTAAATTATTTATCTGAGGGGAGAATGTGAAATATTACTGTGGCTTTAAAGAGTCTAAGTATATACAAAATGATAAATTCAGAGAAGTATTGCTGCCTCTGAACCCCTACTAACTCATTCCTGTTTTTCCTGATTTCCATACTTTCCCACTGTGCTTTGCAGGTAACCAATCTCATTAGTTTATAGTTCATCCTCCTTGTATTTATTTTGCACAAACCAGTACATGTGAGTATATTTTCTTATATCCCCTTCTTTCTTTCTTCTTTGTTTTCATCGAATAATATATCTGAAAAATCACTCCAAATCACTCAAAAGTGATCCTCCTTGTTCTCTTTTTTACACTTGCACTGTACTCCATGGTTTATTCAAGCATCTTCCTCTATCTAAGCATTTAGGTTGTTTTATAGTATTTTGTAATTATAAACAATGCTACAGTGATTAACCTTATTCATATGTATTTTTATCTTGTTTGATGTTGCTTGATTTTTTTCCATATTCAACCAACCTTGTATTTCTGGAATAAACTCAACTTCAATTTGACATACTAAGTTTTATAAAGAATTTTTGCATATCCTTTTTGCATTAGAGTTGCCTTAAATTTTTTTCTCTTGTGATAGTCTTGTCAGGTTAATATCAAAGTTATTCTGACCTTAAAAGAGTTGGGGAGTGTTCTTCTTTTTCTTTTCTCTGGAATATTTTGTGTTTGATTGGCATTCTTTCTTCATAAATGTCTGACGGAGTGCTCTGGTAAAACTTTCTGGGTCTGGAGTTTCCTTAATGGGATGACTTTTCCATTATTTTAATATAGAATATTTTTGATCTACCAAAAGTACACTTTTTCTGTGACCTCACCTAATAGTTACAAAACTGTTTAGATCTCACCCCCAGCTATTTTAAAAATATTTCCTCTGTCTTTGGTTTGTAGTACATTTTGGCTGGGATGGGTCTAGCTGTGGATTTTCTTTGATTCAGCCTGCTTAGAATTCTTGTGTGTGTTAGTCACTCAGTCATATCTGACTCTTTGTGACCCTATGGACTGTAGCCCTCCAGGCTCTTCTGTCCATGGAATTCTCCAGGCCAGAATACTGGAGTGGGTTGCCATACCCTTCTCCAGGGAATCTTCTCCATCTAGGGATCAAACCCGGGTCTCCTACATTACAGGCAGATTTTTTTACTGTCTGAGCCACCAGGGAAGCCTGGGCTTCTGAAATCCGTGGCTTAATGTCTTTCATCTTGTTTTGAAAAATTCTTCATCAGGTAGTGCTTCTAGTCCCTTCTCTCTTTTGTCTTCTTTTGGTATTTCAATCACATGCATATTACACCCTCTTACTGTCTGTGTTGCTCTCCCTTTCTTCTATATTTTCTCTTTTTGACTCGTCTTTTGTTCTGATGAGTTTCTTCTGGTCTCTTCTCCAGTTCTCTCATTGTCTCTTTAGCCGATTTAATCTGCTGTCAGACTCATTCACTGAGTTCTTAATTTTGCTTATTATGTTGTTTTAATTTTGTAATTTATATTTAATTATTTAAAGAACCCGTATAATTTATAAAATAGTTTCTAAGGCTCTGTCAAAGTTTCCAGTCTTTTATTGAATGAATTAAAACATAGTTACTTTTCAGTTGTGGGACTGTTTGTTCAAATATCTGGAGCTCTTATTGATCTGTTTCTATCATTTGATTTCTCATTTATGTGTGGTTTTGTCTCCTTGTATACCTTTGGTTATCTTTGGTTATGTGCTAGTCATTGTATTTAAAAATTGTTTATAAAAATAATTTGGAAGCTGATATGATGTTATCTTTCTATAGAAAATATATTCATTTGCTTTTGCTAGCTGGATGTTTAGAGTCAGTAACAACTTGGGGTAGTTTTAATTTCTTTCAGGCATCAGGATTTTTCTGGATGATCCACATGACTGAGCAATGGTTTTAATTCTGTTTTAGTCTTTTTTTTTTTGATGTGGACCATGTTTAAAGTCTGTATCGAATTTGTTACAATATTGCTTCTGTTTTATGTAGTCTCCAGGCATGTGGGATCTTAGCTCTCTAACCAGGGGTTGAACCCACACACCTTGGCATTAGAAGGTGAAGTCTTAACCACTGGACTGCCAGGGAAGTCCCTGTTTTATTCTTAATCCCAAGGTGCAGCCCTTTGAGGTCCCAATCAAAACCTGAGCTGTTTGCCAGAGCCACCACTGTTGGTCGGCCTTGCTCTCCTAATTTTTGGCCTGACAAACATCCAACAGATGTTTTTAGAGTAGTTTTAGGTTCCCAGAAAAATTGAGCAGAAAGTACATGGAGTCCCCGTATATATGTCCCCTGCTCATACATAATAACAAGTCTTTTAAGAAGTTGCTCAGTCTATAACTCCTCTTTTGAAATATACAATGCCTCTAGGAGGACAGTGGCCCTTAAATACCAGGCTGGATGTTTCTCTTTTCCTAGATTTTGGCCCGTTAATTCTTTACTATCTTGCTATTTTCTGAAGCTTTCAAAACAGTTATTTTAAATTATTTTAACTTTTCTAATTATTCCCAGTGGGAAGGTAGCCTGCAATTGTTGAACATATTTATTCTCTTCGTTATAAATTGCTGCAATTAGGTTGCATATTTGAGAAGAATAGAAAGATAAAACCTGTTAAGGAAATGGCACAACCAAAAACCTTTTCTATTTAGAATCATGATTTAAAATTTTTGCTTCCAATTATGGAGCTGTATTGTAGGTATTAAGGTTTTGCTTTTTATAAACTTTTATTCCAGCTCGTGATGCTGATGAGCGAGAGAAGTGGATCCATGCCTTAGAAGAAACTATTCTTCGACATACTCTTCAGCTTCAAGTAAGAATCTTTACATGGCTTCTGGATAGTTCACTAGGTTTTTTTGTTTGTTTTCTGTGTTTTTTTTTTTTTTAAATAGCTAATAGGATGTAATGGAAACTTTTAATTTCCGAGTTGTTTATTTTTGCCTTTACAGTGTTATAATATATATAAAGTTATAGTCATTTTCTTCTGCTTAAAATACTGATTTTTGTCTAGAAACAAAACATTACAAGGCAATGTTGAAACTGAAATGCTGTGTTAAAATTAAAATGTGCCAGGCTCATTTTTTTAAATTTAATATGTAAGTTGGTTATTGGTATAGCCAAATTATATAATAATGCATGATAATAGATAAAGCGCTGAGAAGTTGACCTACTTTTCTTTTTGTAGGATTTGGCAGTTACTGTTGTGGGTAGTACTCTTAGGGGTGAAAGTGAAAGAAAAAAATCCAAACTTGGTTTAAGGAAAAAACACATTTAACTTGGGTGTGGTTTGAAGTAGGCATTTAAATAATGTCATGAGGACCCAGATCCCCATCTGTTTCTCCGTCTAAGTTATTCTGGGTTGACTTTATTTTTAGATAGATTCTCCCTTTGTGGTAGTAAAATGGAAGCAGCAATTTCAGCCTCCCGTCGGTGGAACTCCAGATCCATAGGAGGCTGTTGTTCTTTCTGGATTAAGAGTATTAGTGCTGATACCTTAGCTTCAGTCACTTTCCCAGTCCTAACCAGTCATAATTTCACAGTCATATGTTCCACCTCTTGGTAATAGGATTTACCTCTACATCAGAAACATGTAGCAGTTAGGGGAGAAGGTGGTCCTCGCTGTCCCCAGGCAGAGTCAGAATGGGGGAAAAAGATGCTAGGTGACAAAAACAATAAATGTCTAATCTACCATACTAAAGATAGTTTTCTGTGTTTGTTCTCCATTGAAAGAGCTTATCTTGTGATATATAGAGGATTTTGTTTTGATTATTTGGATTTACAGGACTGAATCATAGAAAACTGATGTTTTGTAATCCTTTGTCTACTTAATTTGTCCTATATCAGGAATGGGGGCTTCCCAGGGGGTGCTGGTGGTAAAGAACCCACCTACCAATGCAGGATATATAAGAGACATGGGTTTGATCCCTGGGTTGGGAAGATCCCCTAGAGGAGGGCACGGCAATCCACTCCAGTATTCTTGCCTGGAGAATCCCATGGACAGAGGAGCATGGAGGGCTACGGTCCATGGGGTTGCAAAGAGTCAGACATGACAGAAGCAACTTAAGCATGCATGCACATACCAGGAATTGGCTTACTTAGACCAGTTAGTTTAGGAAATCCCAGGTCCTACAAGACAGCGAACTCCCCATCACTTTGAAAGTTGTTCAAATAGATTATTTAAAATAATATGTGAGGATATGGCTATTAAGAAACTGTAGGAAATGAATATGGAGTTGAAATCAGAGATCTCTAAAGTTACTCTGTGAGCGAGCTGTACTTTTTAAAAGCAACTTTATAAGCATATCTGGCTTGGGTGTACTATGAAGAAATTCTATGAATTCCTTCATAAATTTCTTTTCAAGTTCAGTTCAGTTCAGTTCAGTCCTCAGTTGTGTCCGACTCTTTGTGAACCCATGAACTGCAGCATGCCGGGCCTCCCTGTCCATCACCAACACCAAGAGTTCATCCAAACTCATGTCCATTGAGTTGGTGATGCCATCCAACCATCTCATCCTCTGTCATCCCCTTCTCCTCACGCCCTCAATATTTCCCAGCATCAGGGTCTTTCAAATGAGTCAGTTCTTTGCATCCGGTGGCCAAAGTATTGGAGTTTCAGCTTCAACATCAGACCTTTGAATGAACACCCATGACTGATTTCCTTTAGGATGGACTGGATGGATCTCCTTGCTTTTCAAGGGACTCTCAAGAGTCTTCTGCAATACCACAGTTCAAAAGCATCAATTCTTCAGCGCTCAGCTTTCTTTATAGTCCAACTATCACATCCATACATGACTACTGGAGAAACCGTAGCCTCGACTAGACGGATCTTTGTTGGCAAAGTAATATCTCTGCTTTTGAATATGCTGTCTAGCTTGGTCATAACTTTCCTTCCAATGAGTAAGCATCTTTTAATTTCATGGCTGCAGTCACCATCTGCAGTGATTTTGGAGCCCCAAAGAATAAAGGCAGCCACTGTTTTCATTTCTTCCCCATCTGTTTCCCATGAAGTGATGGGATCAGATGCCATGATCTTAGTTTTCCGAATGTAGAGCTTTAAGCCAACTTTTTCACTCTCCTCTTTCACTTTCATCAAGTGGCTCTTTAGTTCTTCTTCACTTTCTGCCATAAGGGTGGTGTCACCTGCATATCTGAGGTTATTGATATTTCTCCCAGCAACCTTGATTCCAGCTTGTGCTTCTTCCAGCCCAGCATTTCTCATGATGTACTCTGCATATAAGTTAAATAAGCAGGGTGACAATGTACAGCCTTGAGGTACTCCTTTTCTTACTTGGAACCAGTCTGTTGTTCCATGTCCAATTCTAATTGTTGCTTCCTGAGCTGCATACAGGTTTCTCAAGAGGCAGGTCAGGTGGTCTCGTATTCCCATCTCTTTCAGAATTTTCCACAGTTTATTGTGATCCACACAGTCAAAGGCTTGGGCATAGTCAATAAAGCAGAAATAGATGTTTTTCTGGAACTCTCTTGCTTTTTCGATGATCCAGAGTATGTTGGCAATTTGATCTCTGGTTCCTCTGCCTTTTCTAAAACCAGCTTGAACACCTGGAATTTCATGGTTCATGTATTGCTGAAGCCTGGCTTGGAGAATTTCAAGCATTACTTTCCTAGCGTGTGAGATGAGTGCAATTGTGTGGTAGTTTGAGCATTCTTTGGCATTGCCTTTTTTGGGATTGGAATGAAACCTGACCTTTTCCAGTCCTGTGGCCACTGCTGCATTTTTCAAATTTGCTGGCATATTGAGTGCAGCACTTTCACAACATCATCTTTTAGGATTTGAAATACCTCAGTTGGAATTCTATCACCTCCACTAGCTTTGTTCGTAGTGATGCTTCCTAAGGCCCACTTGACTTCACATTCCAGGATGTCTGGCTCAAGGTGAGTGATCACACCATTGTGATTATCTGGGTTGTGAAGCTCTTTTTTCGTACAGTTCCTCTGTGTATTCTTGCCACCTCGTCTTAATATCTTCTGCTTCTGTTAGGTCCGTACCATTTCTGTCCTTTATTGAGTCCATCTTTGCATGTAATGTTCCTTTGGGATCTCCTATTTTCTGGAAGAGATCTCTAGACTTTCCCATTCTGTTGTTTTCCTCTATTTATTTGCATTGATTGCTGAGGAAGGCTTTCTTATCTCTCCTTGTTATTCTTTGGAACTCTGCATTCAAATGGGTATATCTTTGCTTTTCTTCTTTGCTTTTCTCTTCTTTTCACAGCTATTTGTAAGGCCTTCTCAGACAGCCATTTTGCCTTTTTACACTTCTTTTTCTTGGGGATGGTCTTGATCCCTATCTCCTGTACAGTGTCACGAACCTCTGTCCATAGTTCATCAGGCACTCTATCAGATGTAGTCCCTTAAATCTATTTATCACTTCCATTGTATAATCATAAGGGATTCGATTTAGGTCATACCTGAATGGTCTAGTGTTTTCCCTACTTTCTTCAATTTAAGTCTGAATTTGGCAATAAGGAGTTCATGATCTGAGCCACAGTCAGCTCCTGGTCTTGTTTTTGCTGACTGTATAGAGCTTCTCCATCATTGACTGCAAAGAATATAATCAATCTAATTTCGGTATTGACCATCTGGTGATGTCCATGTGTAGAGTCTTCTCTTGTGTTGTGGAAGAGGATGTTTGCTATGATCAGTGTGTTCTCTTGGCAAAACTCTGTTAGCCTTTGCCCTGCTTCATTCTGTCCTCCAAGGCCAAATTTGCCTGTTACTCCAGGTGTTTCTTGACTTTCTACTTTTGCATTCCAGTCCCCTGTAATGAAAAGGACATCTTTTTGGGGTGTTAGTTCTAAAAGGTCTTGTAGGTCTTTATAGAACAGTTCAAGTTCAGCTTCTTCAGCTTTACTGGTCGGGGCATAGACTTGAATTACTGTGATATTGAATGGTTTGCCTTGGAAACAAACAGAGATCATTCTGTCGTTTTTGAGATTGCATCTAAGTACTGCATTTCAGACTCTTTTGTTGACTATGATGGCTACTCCATTTCTTCTAAAGTACTCCTGCCCACAGTAGTAGGTATAATGGTCATCTGAGTTTTCAATTTAGGCAGTTGTGTAAATGAGTAGCATCGTTTTAGGAAATTTATGATCCAATAAGGAGACAAGTATTTTAGGAATCAGATTAGACTGTAAGTGGCAGATAATATTCCCTCCACAGTTGGTTAGACTGATATTCAAGTCTCTGTGTGATCTATTTTCTTCTAGACATTTCTATAAACCTACTAGAGTGCTGCCTCTACATAAATCTACTAAAGTGCTGCTGCTTACTTGCTTTCCTCTGAACCCATCTTTTCATTTCTGATCTCTGCATTCCTATATGTGATATTCTGTCTGCCTGTAATACCATCTCCCTCCACTCTGCCTTTGTGTTCTGCCTCTTTCTTCAAAGTCCAGTTCAGAACTGACCTCTTCTGTGGAGCCTCTCCCAACCAACCCCTCCTCCCTCAGCCACCAAACTCAGTGATCTCTTCTTTGAATGTCATACTTGTTGCGCAGTTTACTGAGTTCTTATAATATTCTTCTTGTTATCCTTTAAGTATATATAATTCCCACCTCATCAGATATGATGCAGACTTCTTAAGGTACCTACTTTTATCCAATTTTGGAATACATGAGCTTTTACTAAGAAGAGCGCTTACCTGTCTTTTGGAATAACAAAATGAAAGGGATAACTTTGGGAAGTCTTAAATACTGATAGCTTTGATATTTTAAAATACATGAATGTAATTTATTTATATATTTTTTCTAAAGTTAATACACACAGGAAATAGGACATTTAGAGATATGTAATTAAATGTTAATTATTCTGGCAAAAAAGGTAAAGAGATTTTTTCCAAAGATGGTGAAGTATGGTGAAAGACTTGATTTTGGAGGCATAATGACTTGGTTTCTGCATCACTCTGAGTTCCAGTGTCCTCATGTATAAAAAGAGGATAATAAAACCTATTCTTCAGTGCTGTTTTGATGATTAAATGAGCTAAATGCAAATTTATTGAAATAATGCCTGGCTATAGTAAGAAGTTGGTAAAAAACAAAAACAAAAAAACTTCCCACGTGGCTTAGTGGTAAAGAATCCGCCAGCCAATGTAAGAGATGCAGGTTCGATCCCTGGGTCAGGAAGATCCCCTGAAGAAGGAACTGGCAACCCACTCCAGTATTCTTGCCTGGGAAATCCCATGGACAGAGGAACTTCGTGGGCCACAGTCCATGGGGTTGTAAAAAAGTTGGACACAACTTAGTGACTAAAAAATAATAACAAATTTTAAGCGATTACTAATACTCAACTTTCAAACCTCAACAGCTCAGACTATAATGCTGTCATTAACAGAAACAGAAAAACTGGATGAAGACATGGGTTTGAGGAGAAAGAGTTGATAAGCAATTTTAGTCTTGCCAAGGTTGAATTTCAGGGAGACATCCAACTGTCAAAATCCACAAGGAAAGAATATAGGACAAAAGCTACAGCTACTTTTACCATTCCTACCCCCAGTACTTGGCATTCTAAATGGTGCTTGATAAATGTTAATTAAAGAAAGAATTGATGAAGGAATTAATGAATAAACACATGATGTATAGACTGCTTTTACATTGCTGTGTATCATATTCTTTGAGATGTCTAACATATTGTTACACATCCATGAATAGATACTCATGAAGTGCTCATCCAAATGGGTGTTGGAGAAAGTATTTATATGTCTTCCTTTTTCAGTGAACTTTAATTTAGCCATTAAATTATACTGCTGTGGCCTTGTCATTACTAAAAGCTTCACTATCTCCAAAATACTGAATTTAAAAGTGTTTTCTATTTGACCACAGTTTTCTTACTTCATCTTCCTCTAGCACTTTACTTCTTCTGGACTTTTCTTCTCTCATTTTGGTCTGAGCTCTACTTCTCCATTTTTTCCTGGCCATTTCACACCTTCCTAGTTTTGCTTATCTCACTCCCCCGTGTAGATATGATGGTCTGTTTCTTCAACATAGATTTTGGAATCACCCTTAAAATTTCTTGTCCCTGGATATTTTGCACTGTTAAAATAGCTGTGAAAAAAAGAGAAGCGAAAGGCAAAGGAGAAAAGGAAAGACATACCCATTTGAATGCAGAGTTCCAAAGAATAGCAAGGAGAGATAAGAAAGGCTTCCTCAGTGATCAATGAAAAGAAATAGAGGAAAACAATAGAATGGGAAACACTAGAGATCTCTTCAAGAAAATTAGAGATATCAAGGGAACATTTCATGCAGAGGGGCACAATAAAGAACAGAAATGATATGGACCTAACAGAAGCAGAAGAGATTAAGAAGAGGTGGCAGGAATACATGGAAGAAGTGGACAAAAAAAGATCTTCATGACCCAGATAATCATGATGGTGTGATCACTCACCTAGAGCCAAACATCCTGGAATGTGAAGTCAAGTGGGCCTTAGGAAACATCACCACAGACAAAGCTCGTGGAGGTGATGGAATTCCAACTGAGCTATTTCAAATCCTAAAAGATGATGTTGTGAAAGTGCTGCACTCAATATGCCAGCAAATTTGGAAGACTTGGCAGTGCCCATATGACTGGAAAAGGTCAGTTTTCTTTCCAATCCCAAAGAAAGGCAATGCCAAAGAATGCTCAAACTACTGCACAATTGCACTCATCTTACATGCTAGCAAACTAATGCTCAAAATTCTCCAAGCCAGGCTTCAGCAATAAGTGAACCGTGAACCTCCAGATGTTCCAGCTGTATTTAGAAAAGGCAGAGGAACCAGAGATCAAATTGCCAACATCCGTTGGATCATCGAAAAAGCGAGAGTTCCAGAAAAACATCTATTTCTGCTTTCTTGACTATGCCCAAGCCTTTGACTGTGTGGATCACAACAAACTGTGGAAAATTCTGAAAGAGATGGGAATACCAGACCACTTGACCTCCCTCCTGAGAAATCTGTATGCAGGTCAGGAAGCAACAGGACATGGAACAATAGACTGGTTCCAAATAGGAAAAGGAGTACGTCAAGGCTGTATATTGTCACCCTGCTTATTTAACTTATATGCAGAGTACATCATGAGAAATGCTGGGCTGAATGAAACATAAGGTGGAATCAAGATTGCTGGGAGTAATATCAGTAACCTCAGATATGCAGATGACACCACCCTTATGGCAGAAAAGTGAAGAAGAGAAGAGCCTTCTTCATGAAGGCTCTTGATGAAAGTGCCTTCAAAGAGCCTCTTGATGAAGTGAAAGAGGAGAGTGAAAAAGTAGGCTTAAAGCACAACATTGAGAAAACTAAGATCATGGCATCCGGTCCCATCACTTCATGGCAAATAGAGGGGGAAACAATGGAAACAGTGACATTTTATTTTGGGGGCCTCCAAACTTACTGCAGATGGTGACTGCAGCAGTGAGATTTTAAAAGACGCTTGCTCCTTGGAAGAATAGTTACGACCAACCTAGATAGCATATTAAAAAGCAGAGACATTACTTTGCCAACAATAGTCAAAGCTATGGTTTTTCCAGTAGTCATGTATGGATTTGAGAGTTGGACTATAAAGAAAACCGAGCACCGAAGAATTGATGCTTTTGAACTGTGGTGTTGGAGAATACTCTTGGAGAATCCCTTGGACTGCAAGGAGATCTAACCAGTCCATCCTAAGGGAAATCAGTCCTGAATATTCATTGGAAGGACTGATGCAGAAGCTGAAACTCCAGTACTTTGGCCACCTGATGCGAAGAACTGACCTATTTCAATAGACCCTGATGCTGGGAAAGATGGAGGGCAGGAGGAGAAGGGGACGACAGAGGATGAGATGGTTGGATGGCATCACCAATTGGATGGACATGAGTTTGAGTAAACTCCAGGAGTTGGTGATGAGCAGGGAGCCCAGTCATACTGTAGTACATGGGGTCGCAAAGAGTCGAAGACGATTGAGCGACTAAACTGAAGTGATGCCATTCTAATTTCTATTCCCCAGTGCCCCCAGCTGTTATATTTCTCTGCTTCTATTTGGAGGTCACAAAATCAAGATGGCTTTATCTGTCACTTTAAATTTTGTCTAACTTTAATCAAATTTCTGTAAATATTTGTCTTCTTAATTGATTTCTTTTTGATTGCCAGTTAAATTCCCACAGTGGGTCTTTTTAAAATTACTATTTAGTATCTAATATAGTCCACTCCCTTGTTATAGAAAAGATCTCACTACTTCTTCAATAGTTATAAGTGACTGCACCTAATTTTTTCTTTCTATGCTTTGCATATTTCAAAGCAAAAAAATATTCTCTTTCAAGTTAATAATACCCCCATAATCTTGACTACATGATATTTCCTTTAGACTATGACCTTATTTACCCTTCAGCAGTCCCCACTATTTCCATGAATTCAGTTGAAACTTTTGTGTAGATGACTTTCTTCCCTTCCCCCATCTTTATATCTCTTTTGCTATTTAGCTTCTCCCTTAAGTCCTCAATTCTTTCCTCGTGGATTTTGCCTAGTAGATATCTTCTGAAATTCAACCTCAACAAGGCTAAAAGTGTCTTATCAGCTCTTTTCTCCTCAAATCCATCTCTTTATCCATTTTTTATGTTTCTTAATATTATAGTCTGATCCATTGAGGTTTGAAAGTTGAGGTTTTTTCAGGTAATAACTTCTAACTTGCCAAGCCTGGGGACTTCTTTTCTTCTTTTTTTCCTCTCCTCTCTTTTTAATAGAATTACTTACACTCCTGTGCTCACGTTGACTATCATTTTTCTTATATCTGACTAACTCTGTTTCTAGTGCCCTCCTAATATTCCTGAACCTATTCCTTTCTTCGTCCTATGAACTGAACATCTGTAATTAATGATCTTAAGGCCTCCGTAACTGTGAGAAACCTTTAGTGGTTTGCATTTGCCTGTAGAATGAAATGAAAATTCTTTTTAAGAGATTTCACTATCTGTTCGATTATATCCCACCCTAAATTTCTACCGCCTGTCCCTGCATGTACTTGATGCTCTACGTAGATATCATTCCTGGTTCCATTCTGTGTAATCAGTCTTTTAAACCTCTTTTAAACTACCTGATCTTTAGAAAGTGAAAGTCTCTCAATTGTGTCAGACTCTTTGGGCCCATGGACTGTACAATCTGTGGAATTCTCCAGGCCAGAATACTGGAGTGAGTATCTTTTCCCTTCTCCTTAAAGGTATATATAAAACCTTAATAAAGTAGTTGTGCTAAGGTATTATCATATCTCCAACATATTATTACTTTTGAGATGGTGGAGTGGGTTGCCATTGCCTTCTCCAATGCGTGAAAGTGAAAAGTAAAAGTGAAGTCGCTCAGTCGTGTCCAACTCCTAGCGACCCCATGGACTGCAGCCCACCAGGCTCCTCCGTCCATGGGATTTGCCAAGCAAGAGTGTGTTGCCATTGCCTTCTCTTTTGAGATGGAAGGTATTCATAAATATTTATTCTGTTTTTCCTTCCATTCTGATTAATGAAGCTTCTCCCTTTCCTTCTATCTTTCCTTTATTCTTTTCTTTTAGTATTGTTCCTGTTGTTTGGTGGGTAACTGTGAATTACAATTAGGATAGTCTGAGGATGGAAGAAGACAACTGAAGCCTCTCTCCTTTCGACACCTATGTTGAATTTCCAGTAGTTACTCTAAACTTGTATTTAGGTTGTGGTATCTTTTCATGAATTTGCAGCCAACTTCACTCCTTGAGAGAGGCCAGAGGGGCTGCTAAGCTTCTTAATTCCCTCTTTTTAGCCTGTAAGAGGCATTTAGTAGATATCTGATGACACTAATTAATGAAATCAAGCATTTCAATTCTTTATTTACCCTTGTAAGCTTTAGTACTGACTAAATGCTGAGAGATTCCTAAGCAAATGATTGATCATGTAATAAGATTTAGGATGTTTTATCTTGTATGTTTTGCAGTATCTATCCTAATTTATGTAATGTATTATGAATTATAGCAACAGGTCTGGATATCATACAGTTATAAAAGTTTTACTTGAGTAAATGGACCCATTTAAAAAAAAAAACAAAACTTTTGCAAGAAAAAACTCTTGAACCCCAGTGTTTAAAATAAAATATCATAGTGTTATTTAATGTGGGCAAATGTAAATCTATATCAACTTCTTAAGTTTAAAATCTTACAGAAGTAACCATACATTTAAATGAAAATTGCAAGTTAAATACAAATAAAACAGAAAGCAATAAAATCTAAATTAATGTTAATGTGCTGAATGGTACTGCCTTGCTTAAAGTGGTTCACTACTTTGAACATGAATATGATACTGTAAGGAATAGATTCTTTTTCAATTTGACATGCATACACTATTGTGTGGAATGTGGTAACTGTAATCTCTCCACATTTCTGTGTTCTGACTACTGGAAAACCTTCATTTGCACAGCATGTGTCATGAGGTCTTTGACTTTGACTTCACACTTATATCATTTTCATGGTCAAGGCTCTTCTATGGCAAATGATAGTTTTTGGTACCAACTTGATAAACAACTTGGGCAATGAAGTAACTTGTTAGCACTTGAATTTGATGTTGTTACTGCTGATTCAGTGTGTGGTTATACTAATTTTTATAGGTTATCAGAAACTAAAACACAGAAGATTGAGATATAGAGACTTGTTTAGACCCCAATTTGAATACACTAATGTAGATGTTTGAATAGTATAGACCTGTATAGGTTTTCTGGTGGCTCATTGGTAAAGAATCCCTGCAATGCAGGAGACCTGGGTTTGATCCCTGGGTCAGGAAGATCTCCTGGAAAAGGGAATGGCTACCCACTTCATTATTCTTGCTTGGAGAATTTAGTGGACAGAGGAACCTGGTGGGCTACAGTTCGTGGCGTGACAAAGAGTTGGACATGACTGAGCGACTTAACACTTTTAATTTTTCATAGATCTTTAAGTTTTTGGCTTCTATGCTATAAATGAGTTGATATTTTAAAAAATTTTATACTGAATGGTTTCTGTGATTATAATTTGAGTCATGAAATTGGCTATACTTGTCCTTGTCTGTGTAAGTTTCTGTAGGCCACTGTAGACTGTATCTTAGGTGGTTATCAAATTGGAATTTCATTGCTACTGACTTGTAATCTTTTAATTTTGCCCTTTCCTATTTGTTCACTATATATTGGCTTTGATCTCAAGCCTGTAGAGAGATAGGACATGATATCTATAAGAATATGGCTGAGGGGAATAGTGAGGGCTGGTAGAAATCTCACCAGAAATGCTATTGAATCTGTAAGTAAAACATCATTATATATAAAAGAGATGTGATAGAATTCAGATTTCAATTTGTTATTGAGGCCAGAAAAACAATAGAACCATTCTGAAGCATTTTTTCAAACCTAGATACTTTGGTATGATAATTATATACATACATGCTAATTTAGTATTTAAGATGCAGTTTAGGATAGTTGAACTAATTATTAGTATTAGTTAGCTTGAGTCTACCCTCTTTTCTATAATAGCTATGTGTCTAGTTGGGTAGTTAAGATTAGTAGAAATCTCCTCAGTATTTTTCTTTTTTAAAATATTAAAAAATTTTTCTATTTATTATCTTTGACTGTGCTGGTCTTCATTGCTGCACAGGCTTTTCTCTAGTTGCAACAATTGGGGGCTGCTTTCTAGTTGCAGTGTTCGGGCTTTTCATTGTGGTGGCTTCTCTTATTATGGAGCGCTGGCTCTAGAGCGTATGGGCTTCAGTAGTTGTGGCTCGAGAGCATAGGCTCAATAACTGTGGCACATGGGCTAAGTTCTGTGACCTCTGGGATCCTCCTGGACCAGGGATCAAACCCATGTCTCCTGCATTGGCAGGCAGATTCTTTACCACTGGCCACCAGGGAAGCCCTTGTATATTTTTCTTGAATGTTAAGCTATTTTACTGAAGATTAGCTTTTGGAACATCTATTTCAATTTCTTAGTATAAAATACTGACCACATAAACATAATAACTATCACTGTATCATTTCACTTGGCCTCATTAGATTTTATTTTCGTGTCATGTAGAAAAAATACATCTGTTTTGTTTTTTTCCCTTGAAGCCCTTTGTTTCCCAAAGGAAATGATTGCAATATAGATGTGTCACTTTTTCCACAGGTAAAATGGTATGTAGAGGTAGCCAGGTACTTGGGGCTCCTACAACAAAGGAAAATTCCTCTAAGGAATGTTGCCAACATTGTTGCTGTTACTGAGGGTAGAGGAATTTCTGGCTCCTAAATTGGAATTTAGGATTCAAGGATTCATTTTTTAATAATAAATTTTGTTGTAATAGTGGTGGCCCATCTTATCTTGAACTCTTGGGAAACAACTAAAAACAAATGGTCCAGTTTTGTAGATGCTAAAGATTGTTCCTTTAAGTGCCAGAAATTTAATTGTGGTTTTATGGAAATCTTTTAGAACTTATATTTTACTGCCTTCTCTTTATAGAAATAAAGTTTAAAAATTAAAAAAAAAAAGCTCAATTCAGAACATACAGAGAATACAGAAAAGTTATTTATTTTATAAATATTTATCAGACAATGTGTTCAGTGCATTGTATTAGTTGTGGAGGATGTAATTGTGAATAAATGACATACTGTCCTTGTCTTTACTGAGCTCAGTCTGGTATAAAAAAGAAAATATAAATCATGAGAATTGAATTTTTAAAAAACTATAATAATGTCATAAGTCATGCTTCCAAAAATGTTTTAGCTTATATATTAATAGAAGTATGTAAAATAAAAGCAATAGTTTTTCTTACACCCTTTCTTTAGAGAAAAAACACGGAGTTCCAACTTGTTAATGTCCTAATTCTCATGTAAAGTTAGTGTGCCTAAAAGCCTGGAGCATTTAAAGTGAAGAGCAATCACAGAATACAAGACATTTTATCCATCTTGTGGCAGGAAGCTCTGTACTTTTAACCAATTTTGGCAACTCACATGGTTTTAGTGGAATCAGAACTTTCAGAAAAGTTAAGTGGCCAGTGTAGAATTTAGCTATAAAAATAGGGGCAATAGCACCTTTCTCCTATAATTTAAAAATTGAATGGTACTAAAAGGCTCATATAGAAAAACATTGTCCTTCTATTGCAGGAAGGGGGATCCCTTCCAGGGCCCGAAACTGGTCTCTTGTCTAACACTCGGAAATGAATTGTCCAGGGAGACACATTTGCTGACAAAGCAAGAGATTTTATTGGGAAGGGGCACCTGGGTGGAGAGCAGTAGGGTAAGGGAACCCAGGAGAACAGCTCTGTCACATGGCTTGCAGTCTTGGGTTTTATGGTGATGGTAGTTTCCGGGTTGTCTTTAGCCAATCATTCTGACTCAGAGGCATTCCTGGTGGCGCATGCCTTGTTCAGCCAAGATGTATGCCAGAGAGAAGGATTCTGGGAAGTGGTCAGACTTGTGGTTTCTCCTTTTGACCTTTCCTGAACTCTTCCAGTTGGTGGAGGCTTATTAGTTCCCTGTTCCTTACCAGGACCTCCTGTTGTAAAACAACTCATGCAAATGGTTACTATGGTGCCTGGGCAGTTTCAATCAGTGTGCTTCCCCTAACACTTCTGCCCCTCTGCTTTCTCTGTTCTGCTTGTTAGACTACCCATTTTCAACCTTTTTTGCTGTTTATACTGCTATTTTTGTAATGTACCTAGCATTTCATTCATTCAGTAGACATTTATTAAGCAACTAGTACATGCCAGTCTCTGTGTGAGGAGATACTAAAGATACAGGGATGATTAGGGCAGTATACTATCAAGAGCCACTGTGGGGTTGTTTAGAGGGTATTCATTCCTAAATCTGAACCAAAGATTTTTTTGTTTGATGATGCATTGAGACCATCTTATCTGTCTCCTATGAAACCTATATGTGGGTCTAAGAAGCAACAGTTAGAATCCTGTATGGAACAACTGACTGGTTCAGGATTGAGAAAGGAGTACAACAAGGCTGTTTATTGTCGCCCGGTTTATTTAACTTATTTGCAGAGTATATCATATGAAATGCCAGACTTGATTAGTTATAAATTGGAATCAAGATTGCGGATATCAACAACCTCAGATAATGTGGATGATACCACTCTAATAGCAGAAAGTGAAAAGGAACTAGAGAGCCTCTTGATGAGGGGTGAAGGAGGAAAGTGAAAAAGCTGGCTTAAAACTCAATATAGAAAAACTAAGATCATGGCATCCGGTCCCATCACTTCGCAAATAGAAGGGGAAAAGGTGGCAGCAGTGACAGATTTCATTTTCTTGGTCTCTAAAATCTCTGTGGATGGTGACAGCAACCATGAAATTAGAGGATGATTGCTTCTTGGCAAGAAAGCTATGACAAACCTAGACAGTGTGCTAAAAAGCAAAGACATCACCTTACTTACAAAAGTCCATATAGTCAAAGCTATGGTCTTTCCAGTTGTCATGTACGGATGTGAGAACTGGACAAATAAAGAAGGCAGAGTGCCGAAGAATTAATGCTTTAAAACTGTGGTGCTGGAGAAGACTATTGAGAGTCCCTTGGACAGCAAGGAGATCAAACTAGTGAATCTTAAAGGAGATCAGCCCTGAATACTCTTTGGAAAGACTGATGCTAAAGCTGAAGCTCCAGTACTTTGGCCACCTGATGCTAACAGCTGACTCATTGGAAAAGACCCTGATGCTGGGAAAGATTGAAGGCAGAAGAGGGTGACAGAGGATGATGATGGCTGGATAGCATCACTGATTCAGTGGATATGAACTTGGGCAAACTCCAGAAGATGGTGAGGGACAGGGTAGCCTGGCATGTTACAGTTCGTGGGGTGGTTGAAACATCAGACATGACTTGGCGACTGAACAACAGCATTGCCACTATACCAGTCTTAGACACTGAAGTCTATCAAAAATAAACCCAATTTATAATTGGGTCCACTAAATTTATACTAGGATTTAATTTTTACACTACACTGTCAAAAATGATAGTGCCTTAGATTTTGAAGCTCTTGACCCCTGATGTTGATAATGGTGGTGGTGGTGGTGATAGAAGATTTGGAGGACACAGACACGATCCTGATACTTTGGTATATACTGTTAAATGCAAAGTCTTTAATGACCCTATGGATCTTTCTGTCTTGTTGGGGAGATAATAAGAACACATGAAAAGCACATGAAAGAACTGGTAAGCAAGAATTACAAAATTAATAGTTTGTCTCTTATAGAGTCAAATAGTGTAATTTATAAACAGATTTAGAGATATAGGCTTTTTTTCCGCCTTGACCTGGAGAACTGTTTGATCAGCCAGTACTGAATTAAAGTCCTTTGAGCTTCTCTGGCACAAAATTAACTGCTAGAAAAGCAGATATGAAAGGAAAAAAATGTAAAGGGTATTAGTGAAGGTTGTTAGACACTGACCTTAACCTTGTCCATCTGGCAAAATTAATGTATTTTTATCCATCACTGCTTATAGTTTTATTGATGTTTAGCATAGAATTGATGTTTCTTTTCAGACTGTTAACAGAGGAACTTCATTATTGTGCACCCAATATGTGCCAGGCATTTGGCAAAATAGTGAGGCTATGATGAACAAAATCGGATAGATCCTTACCTCTTTACCTCTTACAGTCTAGTGATGAACGTAAACATTAAATAAAGAATTATGCAAATAGAAAACAGAGCCATGGTTGGCAGGATTACTGCTTGAGGGGCACAAGGGAAATTTTGGGATAATGGAAATGTTCTATGTCTTAATTGTGGTGGCTGCATTTGTGCATATGTTTATCAAAATACATTGAATTCTGTACATCTAAAAAGGATACATTTAATGTTATATAAATTATAACAGTATGTTTGTTTAAAAAATACTCAAATACATGTAAAATTATAGCCGTAATAAGTTTTACAAAGGAGTGTTGCATGGGCTATGAGAACGTAAAATAGAATTCACATAGGCAGGGAGGAAATGATGAATAGAAGTAAATGAAGGATGGGGATTGGTTTCATGGGGACAGTGTAAAAGGCAGAAATAACCACAAGGCCCACGTGCCAAGTCCCTGAGGTTAGAAGATCCATGGCAAATTGAAAGAACTTGAAAAAGGCCATTACGTGGAGTGCAGAAAATGAGGGGGTAGGTGTAAGACGGAGTTATGGACAGGTAGGGCTAAACCTTGCACACCATTGATGAATACTCCGTTGTATCCTAAGCACAAGGGTAAGCAGTTGAAGTTCTTTAATGGGGTCAGGTTGGGAATGCTGGGCCGGAGGAAGCACAAGCTGGAATCAAGGTTCCCGGGAGAAATATCGATAACTTCAGATATGCAGATAACACCACCCTTATGGTAGAAAGTGAAGAACTAAAGAGCCTCTTGATGAAAGTGAAAGAGGAGAGTGAAAAAGTTGGCTTAAAGCGCAACATTCAGAAAACGAAGATCATGGCATCTGGTCCCATCCACTTCATGGCAAATAGATGGGGAAACAGTGGCAGACTTTATTTTGGGGGCTCCAGAATCACTGCAGATAGTGACTGCAGCCATGAAATTAAGATGCTTACTCCTTGGAAGAAAAGCTATGACCAACCTAGACAGCATATTCAAAAGCAGAGACATTACTTTGCCAACAAAGGTCCGTCTAGTCAAATCTATGGTTTTTGCAGTAGTCATGTATGGACGTGAGAGTTGGAATATAAAGAAAGCTGAGCGCCAAAGAATGGATGCTTTTGAACTGTGGTGTTGGAGAAGACTCTTGAGAGTCCCTTGGACTGCATGGAGATCAAACCAGTCAATCCTAAAGGAAATCAGTCCTCAACAGTCATTGGAAGGACTGATGCTGAAGCTCCAGTACTTTGGCCACCTTATGCGAAGAACTGATTTGCTGGGAAAGACTGAAGGCCAGAGGAGAAAGGGATGACAGAGGATGAGATGGTTGGATGGCATCACTGACTGGATGGACATGAGTTTGAGTAAGCTCTAGGAGTTGGTGATGGGCAGGGAATCCTGGCGTGCTGAAGTCCATGGAGTCGCAGAATCGGACAGGACTGAGCACCGGAACTGAAATAACCATCATGAAAAAATAGTAAGAGCAGAAGGCAGTTGCCCTCCAGATCAGTAACTCAGTAATTTATTCGTGTCTGTGATTTCCTGGTTTGGATGAATTTTTGTTCAGTTCCCCTAAGCCCAAGAAGTTATGTCATTTGGATTCCCAAAGTATTTTCACAAACCACCTACATTCCTTATGGAGCTGTGGCACAACAGCAAGCCCATGTTTCCCTGGATTAATAAAACAGGCACCGCTGCTATTGTTTATTGATATAGTATCCCCCCTCCCCTCACGCCCTTCCCCGCCTCGCGACACAAACAACTTTCCGGAAGTAAGAAAAAGCAGTCATCCAGATGAAATTTGGCTCCACAGCTGCCAAAATAGTGGATGTCGAGCTAGACGCGAGTGGGTTTAGGTGTTTGCGTCTGTGACCGGGTCTTTCCCAGTCGCCACCCTATGGGAACCTTCGGGACCGAAGCCCCGAAGCCTAGCTGAGCTCCCTTGAGCCTCGAGCTCCCTTTCCTGGGGGCAGCCAGGAATTGGCGTGGTGGGGCAGCCGCGAGTCCCGAGGAATAGGTCCGGGCGCGGCAGACGGCCAGAGCCCCGAGGTGAGCCCTGGGCTGCGCGAGGCGGTGGGAGGGCTGGGGAGCCGGGCGGTCCAGATGCCCGGCCGCCGCGGCCGGCCCCTCCCGCCTCTTCACCCCAAAATTGGCCTAACCGCCAATCTTCGGCCGCTCACCTCCTTTACCGCAGGTGACCCATGGCCAATCGCCAGGGGTCTCTTTGCCAGGAGTCGTCAGAGTCAGCCAATCGGTGCGGTCCCTCGGTCGGGGCGGGGCAGGGGTAGCGAGTGAGGGGCTGTCCCGCGGGAAAGGCAGAACCTGAAGAGACCAACTGCACCGCATCGGTGATTCGGCGGAGGGGGGCGAAGAGGGGTGCTCGGAAGCGGCCCTCGGCTCCCTCCCCTGGAGGCACAGAGGGCGGGGGCCTTGGCGAATGGCTTTCTTGGTGGCCACTTGCGGAGTGAGTAGACCCGGAGGGTCTGGGAGAGGGGCCGGCTTCCACCCCTGAGTTCCCAGGGACCCTGCTGCTTGCCCAGGCCGTGGGCGCGAGTGTGATTCTCTCCCTGCCTCCATCCCGTCGCCCCCTGGGGTGAGTAGGACGATGTGGCCGTCCGGGCCCTCTCTTTCGTGAGACTCTCCTCACTTCCTGGCCGAGATGGTTGGAGGCTGGGACTAGGGGCCTTCTGAAACCCGGAGAGGTCATTCGCCTCCAACCAAACCAGTCTGGAGAGAATCGCTTCCCCCTTTTCGATTCATTTTTGTGAAACTCTAGTCTTATTTCGGAAGCTATCTCAAGATATTGAACACAAAAGTTAGACTTTCTCTTAATGTGAAAGTTTAATTTTGACCAGTTGCCCAATAATAGAATTTCCTGTTGCTGGCCAAGCATTTTTTGTTGTTTTATTTTTGGCTGTGTTCTTGCCTTGGCCAATATTTTTGTGTGTAATGATTATGGGTGCTGTTATTTGTGAGTATGTGTGTGTTGGGAAGGGGAGGTGGTTTTATGTTTTGGGGGTAGTTTGTGGAAAAAATAGTGAAAACTTTGGAATAGTTTTATGGGGTTCACTTAAAAACTGGAGGGAAAGTTTAGGTTCTCAGTATGCTTGGTTATGGAAAGTTGACTGTAAGCAATGGACTAGGAAGCATGTATAAATCATGCATTTATTGCATCATTCCTACTATATTTAAGTTTTTGATATGAAAGAGTAAGAAATGTATTAAGAAAATGTCTGCCGATTTGAAGTAACATTTGGCTTTACTTGTTGATTAAACTGTGTACTTTTAGCTGTATTCAGGAAATCAAAAACAAATCAAGGAATTATTTCTCCTAGTATTGAGTTAAGAAAGTGGGAGAGATCTTAGAATAGTAGTTGCAGTTTTAAGAATTCTTGTAGTGAACTTTAAGTTGGGAATTCTCATCCACCGTGAATCATCTCTCAGAACATTGCCTTTATTGAACTGAGTTTGTGATAAAGCCCTTTAATAAATAATGTTAACATCTTTCATTTACTTTTAATTTTTTTTTTAATTTCACTTTTTATGTACCCCAGCACCTTAAAATACCATGTTACCTTTCCTATTCTAGGAAAGATAAAAACCACTAAAAATCAGACTTTCAGTCTGGAGAGCTTACCTGGGAAATTAGAAAGATAACAGAGAAGCTGGATCTATTTTCAAAATGTTCTGAGTTTGATTTTTACAAAGATGCCATTTTACTTGAAGTACCCCTCAATAAACACTAGGTTGCAATGGCTGTTGGTCACATTGATTTTGATATTTCCAAAGTCTTAGGTGGTGGTCTTTTTTCCTTTAGTGTGGAAAGATTGGTAATAATCTAACCACTGATCCATCCCCAGTTGTTAAGTTTGGTTCAGGCCGTAAAGAGCATTGTGATACAACCATATTCTGCTGATTGGAAAATCAGGCAGTTGCATAGTTTGTAGTTTCTTGCTTGAGAAAGAGGATATCAGGCTTTTATTTTAAAAAGGAAATTCTGAGATGTCCCCTGGGATATGTTGAGTTCTGTCAGTATCTGAGAACTGATGTTTATTGGGATTCTATAGAAAAAGACAGTTTTTTATGGATACTGTAATGTACTTGGCCTAAGATTATATTTGTACTATTTGTACTAAAGCTTCCCTTGTAGCTCAGTCGGTAAACAATCTGCCTACAATGCAGGAGACACAGGTTTGATTCCTGGGTCAGGAAGATCCCTTGGAGAAGGAAATGGCAACCCACTCCAGTATCCTTACCTGGAGAATCCATGGACAGAGGAGCCTGGCAGGCCACAGCCCATGGGATCGGAAGAGTTGGACATGACTTAGCGACTAAACCACCACGAGATTATATTTAGGAAGATTTTCCAGTAGATGTTTAAGCAAAGATTATGTTTGAAAGAATAATTCTTAGGTTGAAAATGTGTTTAAGCCAAGTACCTCTCCCTAAGTATTTTAGTTAATTGAAGTTCCACCACACACAGGCAATTAGTCATTTAAAGCCATTTTTCATCTCCCTTATTTTCCACGTCCAGTTAGTTACTAGATCCTGTTTAATCTGCTTTAGAAATAGCTCTTGGGTTTATCCTTTTTTCCTCCCACATAACTGTTTTAATTCAGGCCCTCATCATCTCTCACCTAAACTTTAACAAAACTTAACTAGTCTCCCTGTCACTAGACTCCCTCTACCCATATTCTTTTCCACAGTTAGATCCCACTGAGTCACAGCTGTGCTTAAAAGTCTATTTTGGCTCCCCCTTGCCCAAGCCCAGCTGCTGAGAATGTTCTTTAAGGCCCTTCACAACTTGGTGGTAATTATCACTCTTGGTGTGGACTCAGCTGCAGGCATCCTACTCAGGGCATCTACTGTAGCATTATGAACTCTTACCTGTTTGGAACATTGCATAGCCTCTCATAGCTCTTTGCACAGTCACTGCCTTTCCTTCTTGATTAAAATTACAGTTGCTTAGAATTCAGTCCAGTGCTATATCACTACTACTTTTGACATACAATTTTTGTGTTACTTTTTCTTTGATGTCTTCCTTCCTTCAGGCAAAGCAAGTTAAGATTACTGTTGTCCTTCACATGTTACTACAGCACTTTGTTCATACCTCTATGCTATAGATCTTTGTGCACGTATTTGGTTCTTGGATTAGACTCTAACCTTCTTTATTTCTGTAGGGCCTTTGTCCCTAGTCTAGTGCTTGGCACATGATCAAAATACTTGACTTAATCATGTCGTTAAGTGTACAAACCTTTGACTCATTGTACTGAAGCTTGGTTTATCCGTGTGAGTTAGAAAAATATTCCAAGTCAACAAGCTCCCTAATTGCGGACACACCTGAGAGACAGAACTGCAGAAAACGTTAGAAACAACGTTACAAATGGTAAGTGGATTTCCAGGCAAAGGCCTACTTTTCCAAACTATGCGGCCTCTAATACAGTTGAAAGAATACTAGTAGTGGTACCAGTACAAGTTGGTTTTGTAGTAGTTAGCATCACAGGAAGAACAGCATGTTGCTGGCTAGAGAAGTCAGGGAGACTGCTTGGAAAGGGTGAAATCTGATCTCATTCCAGAAGATTAGGTAATGATTAATTGTATTTGCTATGTTATCTGTATTGTCCTTAACGAAGTCCTTTTAAGACATTGATAGCACCTGGCACATAACAGATCTTCAGTGAATATTTGTATTGCAGAGGAATGTTAATGGTTGCTGTGTGTGTTTTGGAGGGCAGGGGAGTTATTAATACTATAGGAGTTCATTTATTTCTAGAAACACCTTTAAGAACTTTGCTTCTTTGCTATATTGACAGAGCAGCTAATTTTGTTTTTTCTGAAATGTGCCATTTCAACCAAGGTATTCTGCTTACTCGGTTGTTTCTTTGCATTCTCTGCATTCCAGAGCATGTTTTTTAATCCGGTTACATTAATCTTCCTCACTCAGTTTCAAGGTTACACTAAATTTTTGCTTGTGTTTTGACTTTTTTTTTATCCTATGGTAGAGGATCCAACTGCAGTTAGAACCTTTAAGTTTTTATTGTCTTTGTTTAAATGAAGTTACCTTTTTTTTTAAAGCCAGTAAATGGACCCTTGGTTTTTCCAGTATGGTGAGCTGTTCACTCACCTGATGAATATGGTTATTTACTTGGAGATACTGGCTTCACAGACTCTTAGAACTGGAAAGGATCTTAAAGTTTTAATTCAGCCTCTATGTATTTATAAAATGGAGAAAACAGTTTCAGAGGAGCCAGGTGACTTGCCCAAGTTCACGCAGTTAGAGACTAGACTAACAGGACTACCATCTGTGGTTTTTGCTCTTCTGTTAGCTCTAGAGAGAACTGGGGTGCTGCTCTGATACTTGTGTTCATTCATTGCTCGCCTCAATCTCCTAAGTCCCAGTAATTTTTCCAATTCAGACACTGATTTTGCACTTTCAGTTCAGCATCTGCATCTGAAAAATATCTTACATCTCCAAGAGAATATTGTTCGTTATTTCACCTCCTTGTGCTTTTCAGCCTCTCTTTGTGCTTATACTTGCTCCTAAGTCTGGAAAGATGGCTTTTCTGGTTACTCTCCAGTTTCCTGCAAATTCATTCTCTTTGCTTCTTTCTCTGCCCCAGGAGGCTGACCTTCACAGCCTGTGTTACCTAGAGTCCTTTTTACCTTCTGGCTTCTCGTAGGGTTTAGACAATGGAAGGACAGAAGATGGAAGGAAAAAAAGAACCTTTGGGGGTATTTATTCCTCTTGCTCTCTCTCTGCTTTGATGAATTTGTGGCAGTGGCTGTGTCCTACAGCTGGTGTCCCTTGAGCCTGCTCGGAGCTACATTGTTTCCCTCCTTGTTCCTTCAATCTTGGCTGCTGATCCTGATTCCTGGGTACCTTAGCATCCCTTGCTAGTTTACTTAACCCTGCCCTCATTTCTCTCCTAAAGAAAAGTTCACACATCCCATCTATTTATAATGTTTCCCACCCTTACTCACTGCTGTTAATAATTTCCCCCTCCTCATCTTTGTCCAAATCAAAATGCTACCTCTGTGACACTTTTCTGACCCCCTTAACTTTCTCTTTTGAATTGTTTAGTACCTTTCTCATAATAATTTATCATGCTTGAAGCAGTTATTTGTAGACAGATGTTTATCTCCTACTACAGATTTGAAACTGTTAGGTATTGCAGAGTGGTTATTTGTAGTTAGATGCTTATCTCCTACTACAGATATCAAGCTACGTCTGCTTCATCTTGGGATGTCCAGAGCATCCAGCGCAGTGTCATAGTCATAAACACCCAGTGAATAAATCATTATTGTAATGCTGATTCCAAACCCAGAGTAGTATGTATGAAACTATGTTCATGAGACTTGGCATGAGAGAATGAAGTTTTAGAAGTTTGTTTTAGTTATTATCATCTGGTCTTGCTTCTTGAACTCCCTGGGTGGTGTCTTTCCTATTTAATTTCTCTTCTCTTAAAAACTTTCAGTTACTCTTAAAAGTTTTCAGCATCCATACTTATAATAAATTGTTTAGAAAGTTAGATGTTATTTGTGATTTTTTTAATGAGTACTCTGATTTATAATCTGCAAGAACATCTTTGATTGCTTTTTATGTTTAAATCCGAACAGGTTGACGCATTTCAGAATTCCTTAATTCATTAATTTACAAAAATTTTATTGAGCACTTGCTACAAACCAAGCACTATCCTGGGGGTACAGTGGAGAATAAAAAGAGTCTTCTCGTGTCAAACATATATTTTAGTCATATTTTAGACTTTTTTGATAGATTTCTGACAACAGGGTAATCAGGGTAATTTTGTATTGCACATTTAACAGCCTTAGTGAAAACAACTTATTTCCTTCTGTTTGATGTTCACTGGCAGCTAAATCAGATATACAAAAACTGCTTCGGCATATGTAATTTTAAAGGAATTATCACCAAGCCAGTTACAGAATCTATTCATTCCAATTCAGGGTTATTTTTGTTCTATTTTGTTTGCTTGTTTTGTGTGAGAAATAAGCCATTTAGTACTGATTGCCTATTGGCCTGACTAGTTTATCTTTTAACTTCCCTTGGTGGTTTTATTTCAGTTTGTTGTATTTTGCCATACAGAGAGATCAGTTTTGTTAAAGGAATACATTAGATTTTGTAGAAACATTTCATAATCACATTTCAACAAGTAATATGAATGATTATGAGAATTCTGTAGTTATTTGAAAACTTGAACTACTAAAGCATTCAGTTTTAAGAATTCATGTGTTGAACATGAATTTTTCCTCATTATATGTAGAGCAGATTTCCAGGAGACTTTCTGAAACTTCCATTTTTGGTGGGCCCTTGAAAATCATGAGAATTTGCTTTCCAAAATTCTGTGAAGCTCAGTGACAGGCAGTCATATGAGGTTGGAAAGGGGAAGAATGTATTTTTTGCATCCCATCCTAGTAAGCAACTCAGAGCTTATTTAAGATCCTGGAATGACTTAACCTATGACTTTTAATTTTAAGAAAGATATTGTCAGTAGCCTGACCAGCGATTAACGTGTGAAAAATAAAGCTTTGACTAATTGCCAGCACCACATGGTCAAACAGTGCTTCATTAAGTGGACTTATATAGTAGATATTTTTGTTTTTTATGAGTTTACTTTCTTTAGTGTTGACTCATAATCATGGAATTGGCAGGAAGGATGTGGGAAAAAATTATGTATTCTGCTTTGTTTTACTGGCCATTTTTCTTGTTAGCGTGCGTGTGCGTGCGTGGGTGCTAGTTTATACTTTATCTGTAAATAATGTTATACATTTGTTATGCTTTATTTTATTTGGCTTGAAAAGATGTATCTGAGCAGCTTTAGTGTTACCAAGTTTACTCTCTCAAGACATTTTAGGGTTTGATAATTTTAAAATAATAATGCTGATGATTTTGCAAGCTAAAAGAGTTATAAAATTTTTGAAACATTTATAACCAGTACAGTTTCTGAATACTTTTTACATAAAATTTTTGAGTTTACTAATTTTTTAAAAATCAGGCACCATGAATATATAAAGTAAAAATTAAGAAGTCTTTGTCTCAAATGCACCTCTTTCTCAATCTCACTTTGTAGGTGTAACATCTGCTTCTTGTGTGTTTTATTTCAGACCTGTGTGTGTGTGAGAATAAAATAACTTTTCAAAAATATAACATCTTATTATTCATGTCTCTGTCTAGAATAAGGTAATCACTCAGCCAGTATTAATTGGCCTGAATTTTGATGTCTATTTTATTTTTGTAATTTGCTTTCTACATTCAGAAGCTGTAAACTCATATTTCATTTAAACATTTTTTAAAGTAATTTGCTGCATTCTGAAATCTTGAGGCAATCTGTATGCCTCCCAGACATTTATATCTCTATAATGCTAGTTACAACCTTTATAGAGAGGGAGAACATATTATTGTCCCAACTGGAGCACTTGGAGAGTGAAAGAGGCTGCTAATAATTTTGTTCAGACAACAGGCATAAAAAGAGACTCTCCCAGACAAACTGGGATAGTGGTCACCCTGTTTATAAACTCCAGGTTTTTGTGTGTTCTATTTACTTTTGGCAGTAAGTTCACATATGACTTTATTGAATAAATTGGGAGAGTCATTTGGAAAGACAAGGTATCAGTGATTTAAATAGAGGAAAATGGTACAAACCCAAACCTTTCTTGTGCAGTTGTTTGAGTAATCAAATAAATCACTTTATGGAATCAATATTAGTATTTTGTTCTGTAAGTCAAAATGTTACGTAACAGTGGTGGTATTAGATGAAGAGAGATCATGAAGAGTAAGCAGTTGTGCTAAGAGTTATGATAAAGCTAAGGAATTTTGACAAAGGTGTAGGTACCTGATTCCTATTTGACAAAGCAGCTCTTTTCTGTCCCAAGTATATGAGCAATTTAGACTTGCTGTGTTTGTTTTTTTTTTTAAGAGAAGTTATTTTCTTTATAAATTTAAAGATAAAAATGTTTTTATTTTTCAAAGAACTAATGTATTTTCAAAATCTTTTTATTTTATGGAAAAGAGTGATTCTTTATATTGTTTGACTCTTTGTTACCAAGGTAATAATTGAGCACAATTTACCTTCTGTGGTTCAGGCATAATACCTGATACTTTTCTGAACATCTCATGTGGAATTTTGTTTCTGATCTGTTTTCCAAGACTGTATTTTAGCACTAGTTTTGTCTATTTCTCATACCTTTTTTATTACTACTATCTGTTTTCTTCAGAGTTCATCAGCTTACTGTTTATTTTCCTTTTTTTCAAGGAATGTTAAATACAGTTTAAGTTATGCTGGTATCCTTTTCTCGATTATACTTCTCTATTAGAGTTGCATATGTTTTGTATATAACCTAGTTGTTAATTTATTTTGTTCTTAATCCATCAAATATTTGTTGAGAAACTTTTCTGTATGTTAGGCCTAGTTTAGGGTCTGGGAAACTGCTGAATCCTGGTTATTTTCAGCTCCACATTATGAAGAAGAAATAGAACACTAACTATTTTGTTACTTTATGTATATTCTTTCATCTCTCCAACAACCTTGAGAGGTTTATTTTTGTGTCCTTCCCTGGTAAGAAAATGGAGGTAGAGAAAGTACCTTGGCCAGATCATGTAGGTAATTAGGGAATCCCAGATTCAGGATTTAAAACTAGATCAGTCTGACTTTAAAGCTTGTGTTCATTTTGGGTACACTAGGCTCCTGCAGACATTTTTAGATTAAATTTTAGTCTAATATGCTATGAGTTCTTTTCAAATATCATTGTGATTTAATAGAAAAATGTAATGGGTTTGAAATCAAAGGACTGGGTTGAAATCTCAAAAACCCATCTGGATGATTTGGGTAAGCACTTATAAAATAGGGTTAATATCTATCTATTTTACTATGTTATAATAATGAAACAAGAAATGACGTACAGTAAAGTATCTAGCCAGAGGATCTAGTACTCTGAAAAAAACTTCCTGTACTGTATTGTGCATCCCTGGTGAATCTGTGCTGCTGCTGAGTCGCTTCAGTCGTGTCCGACTCTGTGCAACCCCATAGACGGCAGCCCACCAGGCTCCCCCGTCCTTGGGATTCTCCAGGCAAGCTGTGGTGCTAGTACTGTTCGTTTAAAACTATGGGAAAAGGCTTTACCGTTCAGGGCATTCTTGGGGCACCGAGCAGTTGTTGATAAAATAGCTATAACTATCATGTTGATAAAAGAGAACCTAATTTGGAATCTTAGACTATCAGAACATTGACTTAGATGGAAAATGCTGTTCTGAAGTTACACTGGAGGAAAGAATTTAATAATAGGCTCAATTTTATGGATATTTTTGAATTGGAAATCTTTACTCCAAACAAATTGGTATATGAGTATTTTTTAGGGTTAAAAATTCATATTCTCAGAACTTCTCTATACCTCTAAATTCTGTTTTCCTTTAGCTGAAGAGGGTAAACTACAGAAATGGCAGATTATAAATGTTTCCAAATTTTTAATAAACCAAGGAAGGCACTGATTAGTATACCCCACATAAAATCTTACTAATATTTGGTCTTACTAATATTTCTGGTTTCTTTAATATACTTTTTTCATCATTAAAGCAACTTTTGAGTAACTTGGTAAGGAAACAAAGTGGTGTCATTTTTCAAAAAACTTAATTTTCTAATTTCTAAGGAACAGAAAAGCCATTAAAATTTTTGGCGTAATTTTTAAATTTAATTATTTTTTAACTTGCCACTTGCTACTCATGTACCTATTGATACTTTTCCTCTGTACAGTTACAGATTTTTCTCTTATTATTCCTTTAATTAATTACTCATGTCACACGCACAGCATAGTAACTTTCTATTCTCTCTTTTCCTTACCTTTTTGGAAGATCAGTACCACACTTGCTTTTTTCCAGTCTTCTGGTATCTCTCCAGTTCTTGAATTTTCAAAAATAATTGTAAGTGATTCAATTGTAAGTATGCCCTATACTTCTTTCATTGGCTGAAAGCGTATCTGTGATGCATGTCATCTCAAATTGCTAACTGTGAACATAAACTTTCCAAATACTCATATTTAATCAAAACAACATTTCTGCAAAGTTTTTATTATTTTATTTAAGGACTGTTACGCTAATTTTCCTTTAAAAATCACCTACTTTTGTCTGGATTTATGCCATTTGTTTTTCATTAGGTGTCTTGTTTTCTTTGGTGTTTTTCCTTTGTTAAATTTTTAAGCTGTTATTCCTTTTACAGTTCTGCTACTGATCACTTATTTTGTTTTCTTGTTACTCTGAACTCTGAGACTCACATGGAATAATTTCGGTGTTTCTCGTTTCACAACATATTATATAAGAGAAAGCACTGAGCATAAGGTACTTAGTCCTTTAAGTTTTTGCTGTGAAATAAGATTTGATATGAAAATAATTACTCATTTGTGAATTTCTTTTTAGAGTGTTATTCAGTCATAGCCCTTCCTGTTCTTCATTATTCTTCTCAGTTCCTTAAATTACTCATAACTTTCTTATTTCCTGATTCTGACCTCAAGAAGACCTTAAACCACCTTTCCCCACCTTTACCTCCACTATTTATTACTCTTCCTCTGTCAGCAGGAATTACTTTAAAAGCTTTTACTCTTTGCCTCAAAAATTGCCTCTTGTACTATTTTAGTAAGTGTCTCTCCAAAGCAGCTACATAAGAAGTACAATTCCTGTGTACTTCAGAAAGTATTAAAGCCGTCCTTTATAATACTCTTCTTTCTAATGGCAGTGAAGTATTCAGTTATGTATATGTATAAAGTACAATGTTTAATGTCCCTATTAGAGTTATTAATAGAAATTTAATTTTGCTAACGTGTTAGAAGTACCTTCTGAGAAAAGTGATGATATTCAACATCAGTATTAGAAAGATAGTAGGGAGGTACTTACATACAATTTTGAGGCAGTTTAATATTCTTCTGTCATTTTAGATATTATTTTTGAAATTCCCCTTAAATTGGGCCAGATGTCTGCCTTGATATATTTTTAATCTGGACACATAGACCTTGGTTGATAGAGAATTATGTGTTACTGTTAACTTTATACATGTACTTTAGCTTTCTTTAATTAGCAAGTTACTCTTGAAGACTAGGGACTTTTTTTTTTTTTAAACCACGTTTGCCACATAAGTGGGTTTTTTTTCTTTACATAGATTATGGTTAGATTTAGGTATAATTTCTATTGAGTTTCTTCTAGTTTAGCTTATTTTATATTACAAACCATTTTGTCTCTGTTTCTCTGTAATAGTTTTATTTTAAACTTTAAATGAATTCATACAGAAATCATCTTTAGAACTATGGCTCATCAATGTGGTAAATTAAGGAGCAGCCACCTCTTTTGGTCCTGACTGCCAAAAATGCAGTATAACCACTTACTACTGAAGGAAAAAAGAGAAGGAAAGAAAGACGTGAAGAAAGGACTGAGGGAGGAGAAGGAGAAAGAAAACCAAGGCAGGGGAGATCTAGGAATCCGTGCGTGGAGAAGACTGGCATCACGGCATCAGCATTGCCGGAAGCTGCCATCAGCGCATACACGTGTTCGCTCGACAGTGTGCTAGTGCGCTAGCCTGGTGTTGGTGTGGGGGTGGAGCGGTACAGTGCTGAATGAACGGTAGTTTCTGCCCTAGTGGAGTTTAGAATCCTTCAGGGAAATCAGTCAAGTAAATATTTAGATATGATAAAATGTGATAAGTGTTAGATTAAAAGGTAAGTACAGAGTCTGTTTGACTCCCAACCTGCTTGTTCCCAAGAGCTAAGATGTCACTGTAGGAAGTATGAAGTCATAGTGTTTTAAATGGTCTGCCTGTTCTGAGTTCTATTCAAAAGAAGACAGACCACTCTCGACATGGTAAAGGACTATATTCTATTTTTATGACCTTTTTAAAAACACAAGTCCCTTAAAAAGGATATGAATAAGTGTAATACCTTATGTTTTAAATGTTGAATGAAAAGAATAATAAAGGGATTTTATGAAATCGTTTATGTATGTTAGAAGGTAATAAGTTCCTTTTCTCTTAAGATACTCTAAGACTAGATGACTTTCAAGAACATTATAAAAGTAACTGCTGTTGAGTGGGAGGTTGGACTGCATGGCTTTAATTCCATGTCCTGAATCACAGTATGTGGTGAAAACATATATTTTCCTCTAGCACATAATTCTTAAAAGATTTGAGAAAACAGCTTAATTACTAGCATTGCTTATCCACATTAAATCAGTGTGTACATGTTATTTTATTGATTGCAGATGGGAAATTCTATATGTAGATTTTATTTTAAGGTATACCAAAGATTTATGAATTTACTATGCAAGAGAGTTTAGGCCAGTTCTGGGATTTTAAGCTAATAACTATTGTTACAAACTTCCTATTATACAGTACATAGAGAAAAGTGGATTGTTGAGTAGATCTTTGACTTGGATGTTACGATGTTGGGGGTTTTAAGGGTAAAGGAATGTTGTGGAAGACTGTCTAGGGAGAGGCAGGTCTGAGAAAAGAGCCACAGTGAGGTTCGCATGATTATATTAATAGTAAAATCAAAGAGTTGTTTTTAAGACTTAATTTAGGTAGCTTTCAGATCATAGTAATTTAAATCTAAGTTTTTCCATTTACTTATTGGGGGATTTTTAATCAAATAGTGATTTGTCTAGAAGGTTATGTTAATTAGATTTTTATAGTGGTGGTTCTAAATGGATTCAGAAGAGGGAAAATTCTTGAAGATCACTTTTTCTCATTTAGATCCTTCACCTTTTTATTTATGAGCATGCCATTGACTTTTTAAATATTTAGCAAGAATAATGTATTTAACTGATTTTAATGAGGTTTATAGTTAAGTTATTGATAATTATATCGCTTTTGAAACAAAAAGTAAGCCAAGCAGTCCTTCCTATATTCCTGTGGTGTAGTTACATTGAAAGGAATCACTCCCTACTTTCTTAGTACAATACTGTAGTATCTCTGGAATGTGATGGATTTATCCTTTCTTTCCCACATCTTTTATTATATTCTGCATAGGAAGGAAGTGTTTCTAAAACAGTGTCTTAGGGGTTATCTTTAAAAATGAAGGTGTTTACAATTTTTATAAATATATCTGGATTTTACATACATTGCTTATTATTTTTCTTTCTTAAACTTTTTTTTACATGACATCTCTTATTTTCAGTCCTCATTTCAAGTAGTTTCTCAGTGTGTATGTAAGAAAAAAAGTAGGCAGTTTTTGTTGCCTTTGAATTTGAAAAAGAAAATGAATTACAAGATTAGTTGTTTTTCCCATGATCTTAATAAGAGTTAGGTTTTTAATGCTTTGTTTATGAATTTAAATTTTAGTTTGGGAAGAACAGCAGTAGTAACAGTAGTTATTGATAGTAATTATAGTCTTTAGTAGAAGTCATAGCTGCCACATTAATAATAGTAGGAGGAGGAGCCTGTATTTGGAGGTAAGAAAATAGCTTAGAGAAACACAGTATCTTGTTAGTGGCTGAGCTGTAACTAGAAACCAGGTCTGCCAACCCATTGTTGTTTCCATAATGCTATATACTGTGTCAATCTGATGTTTGAGATCATGGTGGAAAAAATGCTTTGCTAATGACAGTGTTAGGTAAGGTGAGGTGTTGGTTTAATATAAAATGAACTCTGGCCTCAACTGACTAAAATGGAGAGTGTGAAATGATAAGCAGTTTTTTGGCAAAACGGAGGGGAACAAAAAACATTGAAGGTCAAGTATGTTATATTGGAGCAGTGTGTCTCAGCCTTTTAGTGCAGGGTTTTGTGGTTGGGTTGGGATTGTGACTTTATTGGTTCCTGACCCTTATTTCCCTGTTTAACTGCATGACTTCTAGTCATGCAAATATGGCAAGATGATAGCCTTTTTTGATCTCAGACTGTTTTGTCTTTTACAACCAAGATTAATGTATTTTTCAGTCAAAGATGATAAACTCAAAACTTTCTTTTGAGTAGAGTTAAAGCATAGGAATCCTATACTCTTAGAGCTTAAAATTTTTAGTGTACAAAAAGTAGGACATGCACATTCTGAATTGTAAAACTGAGAAATAAGTGGGCCCTCTAAATAAATAAACATTTAAACTATGTCGAGAGTGTAATGTTCATGCCAAGGGGGAAGATGAGTAGGGAAGGTAAGACAGAAGTGTTGTCACTTTCACTTAGGGAGGGCCCTCTTAGAAGAGGTGAGAATTTTGTTTTCCTTCTTTTTTTAAATAAGGGAGGAGGAGGAGGAAAACATCTGAGCTAATGGGGTAATTTAGGGAATAGGAGAACAATGAGAATATAAAGTTGAGATTAGGGGACTGGAGGAGGATTGAACTGAACAAAAAATAGGGGGGAAATAAGAGGGTAATCTAGGTTTTGTGCATGTTCCTTTAGCTAAATTATTGTTGCTCTGGAGCCCAGTATGGGGCTTTTGGGAGAGAAGAAAATTATTCTGAAAAAGCAGGATAAATCCTAATTTGAACAGCAGCACATGTAATTGATGAGAAGGGAATAGTGCTAGAAGTTCATGAAGGAGATTGATGTACCAACTATTCTTGGAGAATTTAGATAATTTAAATAGACCTATTATTTATGTAAAAGACTATTTTTAATTTAGAAAAGTGAAGTGTCACATATGAAGGATGATCTTTTGTACTATTAGACATTGCTGGGATTTATTGCAATTTTTTCCCCCTCTAGGGTTTGGATTCAGGATTTGTTCCTAGTGTCCAGGACTTTGATAAGAAACTTACAGAGGCTGATGCATACCTACAAATCTTGATAGAACAGTTGAAGGTATGGTATTCGATTATATATTGAATTGATATAAAGTAGTAAATGTTCCAGAGCTTGATTTTGAGTAAAAACAATTACTTAATGTTACCGGCTCGATGGACATGAGTTTGAGCAAGTTCCAGGAGTCGGTGATGGATAGGGAAGCCTGGTGTGCTGCAGTCCATGGGGTCACAAAGAGTCGGACACGACTGAGCAGCAACTGAACTGAATGTTACTTTACAACGCTTACTAGTCCTTCAGCAATTTTAAAAACTAACCTAAACATAATTAGAAGGAAATAAAACAAGGTTAGTTTCATATTTTGTTTAAAAGTTCTCTGAAACTGGTAAATTTTAAGTGGTTTAGTTTTTAAGGGCTTTTCTTATTTGGGTGAGTTAGGAGTTTGGAAGAGTTTATTTCTTTACATCCTTTATCATTACTAAAATTGTCTCCTTCAATTCCCACTTTAAAATTAATTACTAGCAAAGGTCCTGGAGAGAAAAAGAAATGTTGATAAAGTTGAAAGACAAGGCAGAAAAAAACAGATTCGAACTGACATTTAAAGTTCTTAAAGTCATATATTTTCTTTCGCTTTGTAATGCTACCAGAGTAATTGATCTTGACTGTTTAAGATAGTTTAGTAGAATTTGACTTGATAACAGTGCCTTGGAAAAATACATGTTATCTTGTATTTTAAGAAAGATTATACTTTTAACCATGTATAAATCATCCCTGGAAGAAATATGGTTGTTTTTCTTTGTTTAGTAAACATATACAATGTAGTAAAATAGCTTGATACTATAATCTTTTCTTTTTTTTAATCCTGTAGCTTTTTGATGACAAACTTCAAAACTGCAAAGATGATGAACAGAGAAAGGTAACTTCCATAATCATGATTTTGACTTAAAAAATTTTTAAACCAGGAGCCTTTTGGAGAAGTAATAGAAGGACCTCAGTGTTTTGACTACTTTACTGTTCACCTCTTATAATGTGCCATATAGGTTTTAAGGGGAGTTTTCTGGTGCATTTCTGGTGTGGTTTCATAATTGAACAAAAGAATAACTGAAATTTTTATTATGATACCCTTTGTGTAAGTACCACTTTCCTAGGAATAAGTTCTTTCTGTTGAGGGATCATACGTTGAAGGTAAAAATTTATTAAATTTACATGTGGTCACTTCAGATATTAATAAGGCAACTGGTAAAATTTTCAAAATAAACCAGAAGCCACAGATGAGGACACAAAATGAATGTTGCTTTAATTATAGTTCCTCCCTTTGGGTTTTTGCCAACCACTTTGTAGTTTGAATATTATTTTCTTTGTTCAATTAATGTTTTTCTTTTCCTTGACTAGATTTCCTGATGCACCATCATTTATGTTTTTGCATTTCTATTAATCATAGCCTTGCATTTGGCTCTTTTACACTTGGTAATAGTAGTGAGTCATGTTTAGCTCACCTTCTTAGTTTTGGAATTTAGTTTCATGTCATTTTTAAGCAGCTTTGCAAAGTTTAAAGTGATTCTAAAATAAGCATTTTAAAATCACATAACGTATCCTATAGAAAAGACAAAACTTGCTTTCAGGTAAGGAGTAAGAATGTTTTATATTATTCTTACAAATCTTGAATTGAACCACATGAATTTTATTTGAGGATGTAATCCATAAAGTGTTTGAATTTTTTATTTAAATGTTTGATTTAAATTAAGAAGTACAACTAAAAGCACTCTGCAACCTGCCTGAACTCACTTAGAGTAATGAGTACATTTTTAGTCAAAATTCTTTAAATGACTAACCAGTAAAAAACAGCAATGATATCTCCTTGTGTTTCTGACAATTTATTTAAACTTATTTTTCACAGAAAATTGAAACCCTCAAAGAGACAACAAATGTAAGTTATATGTTTGAGTAACTCTGGCTTTGCATTAGAAAGTACTTTAAAATGTTTCTGTTTTAAGCTGCTACTATTAATAAGAGCAATTGAGATTTTAATTTTTATGAATTTTTACAAGAGTTTAAGAGCTGTGTTATTTTCTAAAGGAATTTAAATGAATAGAATAATCCTTTGAATTGAATTGACTTCAGATGCCATTTTATGTTTCTGGTCTTGTCTTTTTGAGATCGTTGGATAAAAAGTGTTATCCACACACAATGTACATTTGAGTTTTCTGATATACTGGCCTTCTGACATTATGTACTGGACTGCTAATAAAACTTCTATTTTGATAAAAGCATTTTATATACAGATATAGTAGTATTATAGGTTCACCAGTATTTTGATAGGATCCTTTATTCTCCATAATTCCATGAAAGTCTTGAATGACATTTTGAGAATTTGCATTGAGATAGCCTGCTGTTGATCTAAGAATTTGGAAGTTAATCAGATTCATATCCCATTCAGAATCTTCTGATCCATAGTCAGACGCATTATCCATTACACCACCGGTCCCGTACTTAGATATTATTCAGTGTAAATTAACAATTTTTTGGCATTCCCAAATGATTCATAGAATTGCTAATAATAATTTCATTTGCCACTATCAGCATATTTCCTGGTGTCTCAGACAGTGAAGAATCTGCCTGCAACACAGGAGACCTGTGTTGGATCCCTGAGTCCAAAAGAGCCCCTGGAGAAGGAAACAGCAACCCACTCCAATATTCTTCCCTAGAGAATCCCATGGCTAGAGGCTACAGTCCAGGGGGTCGCAAAGAGTTAGATGGACACGCGCGCGCACACACACATATATTAGAACCCACTCGAAATCCAGAGAGGGTATTTCTTATGTAGAGAAGACTTAAAATCCTGTGTATTTGAACTGATTTTTATATTTTAAGCTTTCACATTACATGGCCGTTTTATTGGGGGCAAGATCTAAAATCAGCATTTTGTTTTTATAGAGCATGGTAGAGTCAATTAAACACTGCATTGTGTTGCTGCAGATCGCTAAAGTAAGTAAAGTTTATTTTTGATTATTTTCATTTAATGGGATTTAAATGTAATGGCATTTTTCTCTAGTAACCAAAATACTCAGTTCTAAAATATAGTACCTTTCTACAGTAAATTTAAGTTCTATTTTGGGGTTCCTGTTACTGTTGAAAAACTGTTGTGTTTGGATGTTACTTGCCAGCCTGTGCCTGTTTTTGATGAAGTCATTTGTGATGGTGGCTGGGAAGGAAGGGAGCACATTTGAATGACTCACCCTTTCCATTATCACTGCTTGAAACACAGACATATTTTGCAAAATCTTTCACAAAAAAGATTTTCTTAGGAAAAAAGGAATTGAATTTTAGCAGAATTATTTTTGTTCATCCACAATGAAGAGTATAATGGAGATAAAATTGTTTTTTACACATTTTTTCTAGTACTGAATTACATTAATAAACTGCTATTCCTTATTCATAGAATAAATATTTTTGGTTATTGTGACTGGGTAACAATTTCATGGATATTGCCTGCGTTTCTAAAAAATTTTGGTGTATTCAACCTAAAAATGTACTTTTGAGAAATAAAAATTTTAGTATTTGAAAATAAGTATTAAAAAAAGTTGTGTTTTTTTTTTTTTTTTTTTTTTACCATTGACTGCACCTCTGTTTCTGGCCAGTGGCTAAAAGCAGGTGGGCAGCCAATTCAGCAACCAGGTTTGGAAATGTTTAAGTTTTTAATTATGTGGCCTATTTTACGTATTCAGTTGTATATACGTGTTTGCCTAATAATGAACACTATTTTCCTAGCATTGTTAATGACACAATAGTATAGAAAAATGCATTTCTGCTTAGATAGTATGGCTATTAAGTTTGTAAGTGTAGGGCTGAGGGGAAGTATCATTTTCTTTTGAGGCTATTAAAGTGTCGGAATTTAAGGACTCGTGTTCATTTTCTAGGTATTTTTGATGACTATGCCTGATTTTCTATATATGTTTCTAAATTTCCCATCTATTTTTGTGGATCAGAATGTATTATAAAGGGAAAATAGGGTTGGAGGCATAAATGGGGGTAAGGTTTTTATTTTGTGTTTTCTTTTCTGTGAAATTACATGAGTGGGTTGGGGCACCTACAATCACCCAAAAGCTTATATACAGATAACCAGTAAAAAACGTTAAGCTCAGTGTGAGTAGATAGGTATTTTAGGGAATGTCTTCTCTAGAAAATTGAGGAAGAACTGATAGTGTTTAGACTAATTTGGATCATCTCTGCAAATCATGGAATTCTCCAGGCAAGAATACTGGAGTGGGTTGCCATTCCCTTCTCCAGGGTATCTTCCTGACCCAGGGATCAAACCTGGGTCTTCTTCATTGCCGGCAGATTCTTTACAGTCTGAGCCACCAGGGAAGCCCATTCAGTACTTGAGATAGCTGCTCTTTGTAAAACAGAGCGGCCTAGCCTCTTTCAGTAGCTCACCATTTAGCTACCCAAGAAGAACATTTTTGATGCTCTGTCTTTTGAATGAGTTACAATTCAAATTAGAAAAACTTTATTCTAGAAATTTATACAATTACGTCAGTACTTGCTACCTGTTTGTTGTAGCCCAGCTTAATGGACCTGCATTTCAGTTTAGAATGGATAACATGGATCAAGTAAATGAAGTTTGGCTTTTTAATTTTTTCCAGAAAGAATTTCACTGTTCAAGCTTTTTATGTACAGATATAGCCCTCAAATTATTTATGTACCATATGTGAACTCTATGTATTTTTAAACAATTTAAGTGTAAATCAGGCCGTGTCACTTGCCTGCTCAAATCCTCTTAATGGTTTCCCACTTCCCTGGAATGGAATTTAAATAACTAAGGATAACTTAATGGCGTTTGAGCCGTCACTACTCCCTCACTTCATTTTGCTTGATTACACTGTTATGACAACATTGGCCTGTTTTCTTTTTCTCAGGCCAAGCATTTTCTGCTTCAGGGATTTGTATTTGCTTTCCCCTCTGCCTAGAAGGTATTTCTTCCAGACTTTGGGGTTTGCTTCTTTACTTTTTTTCAAATTTCCATGCACATGAACTCTCTTTGGAGAGACCTTACTGACCACTCTATCTAAAATAATCTTACCCTCCCATTAGTTTTCTTTTTCTTCTTGGCCTTGCATCATTAGCCAGATTTACATGGTATCTTGTTTATTGTCTGTCTATACCTGACTATAATCTCCGTGAATACTTTGTCTTATTTACTACTTGTATTAGAATGCTTGCACTGCCATAACAAAAATACCACAGACCGGGTGACTTCAACACCAGAAATATATTTTCTCACAGTTTTGAAGGCTAGAAGTCCAAGATCAAGGTTCCTATGGATATGGTTTCTGGCGAGGACTCTTCCTGGTTTGTAGGCAGCCACCCTCTCAGTCCTTACAGGGCCTTCCCTTGGTATGTACACATTGAAAGTGAGCATGAATGAGAACTCTCATATCTCTTCTTAAGAGGACATTTAATGGATTGGGGCCCCATCCTGAAGACCTTATTTAACCTTAATTTACTTCCCTTACTCCAAATACAGCCCCACTAAGGTTAGGGCTTCATTGTTTGAATTGGGGGGTGGTGCATAGACATTTACTCCATAACAGTGATGTATCCTGTGTCTAGAACGTTGCCTGCCACATAGCAGGGACCTGATAATAACTGTGAGTTTTGAATGCATTTTTTAATACATAATTTGTAATAGTTCATGGTTTAGTATTTCCAGTATATGTATGATTTTTTAGTTAGCCATGTGACTCATCATCCTTGTAAATTAATCTTTGGCTAATCAGTCAATCTATGATTAAGTTATTAGTTTTTAAATAATAATGAGAGGCAACATTACCTTATATTTAAGAGCATGGACTTCAGAGCCAGACTGAGTTTGCATCTTTGCTCCACCGTTTGAGCAAGTTTATTTACCCTCTTTGCTTTGGTTTTCTCCTATATAAAATGGGATAATAATAGTATCTGTACTCTTACTGGTAGTGTGAAGCTTAAATGAATTAGTGTTTGTGGTGCTCTTAGTACCAAGCATTAATTAGTCCTAAATAATTGTTAAGTTTAAAAAAAAAAAACAAAAAACTTCTCCAGGAGGGCATAAATTTTAAAGCCACCAAATGGCATGTTGGTATAATTTTGAGAACTGATGGAAATATAAATTGTTATAGTTACTTTGGGGGATTATTCTGCCCTGGTGGGTTAATAAAATTTTGGGATCAGCTACTCTGGAAAAGGTACGTTCATCTGAGGCTCCAAATAGACATGGCCAAAAAAAGAATATAGATAATTCGATACCTTTGTTGTTTGGGGTTTGATTTAGCATGCAAAGGTTGGGTTTTAATCTTCTTCCAGTTTTCCAAGTCTTTCCTTTTAATTCTCACTCCCTAAAGCTTCCCACCTGCCTGAATGATTAGTGCATTGGTTCCCAAACTTTGCTTGCACATTAGAACCACCAGGGGGGCCTTTAACAATTCTGATGCATGCTTCCCACCCCCAGACATTCTTGTAGTTGCTGTGGTGTGTCAGCCTAGGCACTGGATTTTGCAGTTCCCAAGTTGATTCTAATGTGCAGCAAAGTTTGGGCATTCCTTGGTTATTGGGATTTTCGGTTAAGTTGTGTTAGCTTATATAACTTCATTCTTCCTTTGACCCATAGGTAGAGACAGCAGTGTTCCATTCATGGGGAACTGCAGAGGAAGTAAGGAGTGAGGGGAGGGAGCAGAGTGAACATAATCTGGGAGACCCCTACAGCAGAGGACTTGATCAGTTCATCAAGATTAGGTGATATGACCAAAAGTCACAACTCATACAAGCAAGGGAAATTAATAATGTATTTTATTTAACTAATTATACCCAAAATAATAGCATTTCAACATGTAGTCAATATAAAAATTCATTCACTGATGAAATATTTCATTTTCTCTCTCCTTCTCCCTTAGCACTAAGTCATCACTATCCTGGGTATGTTTTATACTTTGAACCAGCCACATTCAGCTGCTGAATAGCTACATGTGACTAGTGGCTTCCAGACTGGACTTCACAACTCTGGATTATAATTTTAGAACTGAGTTGTCTGACCATGTTGTGTACTGTGTGCTCAGTTGTGTCAGACTCTGCGATCCCATGGACTGTAGCCTGCCAGGCTCCTCTATCCATGGAATTTTCCAGACAAAAATACTGAAATGGGTTGCCATTTCCTACTCTAGGGGATCTTCCCAACCTCGGGATCAAACCCACATCTCTTGCATCTCCTGTATCAGCAGACATTCTTTACCACTATGCCACCTAGATACTTTTAAAGTAGATGTGTCTTTTAAGTTATCCTCGGATCCCAGATTCTCTCCTTAGAATATTTTTCTTTGTAGACTTTTTCTTTACATCTCAGCATTCATTAATTTCTCATCAGACTTTTCTTAAAATGAGATTTTCTTGTTCAGTCACTAAGTCATGTCCGACTCTTTGCGACCCCATGGACTGCAGTACGTCAGGCTTTCCTGTCCTTCTGCATCTCCCTGAGTTTGCTCAAACCCATGTCCATTGAGTTGGTGATGCCATCCAACCATCCTCTGTCGTCCACTTCTCCTCCTGCCCTCAATCTTTCCCAGCATCAGGGTCTTTTCCAATGAGTCAGTTCTTCGCATCAGGTGGCCAAAGTATTGGAGTTTCAGCTTCAACATCAGTCCTTCCAATGAACACTCAGGACTGATCTCCTTGCAGTGCAAGGGACTCTCCAACACCACAGTTCAAAAGCATGAATTCTTCGGCACTCAGCCTTCTTTATGTCCAACTCTCACACACATCATAAAATTCGTTCATTTAAAGTTTATGCTTTAATGGTTTTTGGTATATTTACGAAGTTGTACAGCCATCACTATAATCTAATTTAGCACATTTTGTCACCACCCCCCAATAAAGAAACATGAGACCTATGAAGAGTTCAGTCCCTATACCTCTTTCCCTCACTCACCCTTGCTCCTGCCTCTCCTCTAATTTCCTGGCAACTACTAATCTATTTTCTGTCTTAAACTTGCCTATAGGGCTTCCCAAGTGGTACAGTGGTAAAGAATGCACTTGCCAATTCAGGAGAGGTGGGTTCGACCTCTTGGTTGGGAACATTGCCTGCAGTAGGATATAGCAACCCATTCCATTACTTTTGCCTAGAAAATTCCATGGACAGAGGAGCCTGGCAGGCTACCATCCATGGGGTCACAGAGTCGAACATGACTTGAGTACACACGCCACAGCACAGACTTGCCTATTCTGGACATTTTATATATTTAGGATCATATAGTACGTGGTATTTTGTGACAGGCTTCTTTCACTTAGTATAATGTTTTCAAGGTTGATCATGTTGTAGCATGAATCAGGACCAAATTCCTTTTAATTGCTGAATAATATTCTTTTGAATGATACACTACATTTTGTTTATAATATACAACATTTGGCTTGTTTTTGGTTTTTGACCATTATGAATAATGCCTCTCTGAACATTTGTGTATGATGTTTTTGTGTGGATGCTTATTTTCATTTCTATTAAGTACATACCTAGGAGTGGAGTTACTGGGTTAGGGTAACTCTCTGTTTAACTTTTTGAGAAACTGCTAGACTACTTTTCAAAGCAGCCACACCATTTTATATTCTCTTCGTAATGCGTAAATGTTCTATTTGCCCCACGTCCTCACCAACATTTGTGATTATCTTTTTGATTATAGCCATTCTAGTGGTGTCTCATAGTGATTTTCATTTGCATTTCTGGAAAAGTGTTCACATTCTTTGCCCATTTTTTTAGATGGCTATTTTAATCTTATTATTTAGTTGTAAGGGTGGTTTTATGTCTTCTGGATACAACTTATCAGATATATGACTTAGAAATTTTTCTTCAAGTCTGTGGGTTGTCCTTTTACGTTCTTTATAGTGTCCTGAGAAGCATGCGAATTTTAAATTTTATGAAATCCAATTTATCAGTCTTCTGTTGCTTTTGGCTTTGGTGACTTTTCTGAGAAATCATTGCCTAAGCCTCAATTACAAAGATTTATTCCTGTGTTTTCTTTTGAGTCTTATAGTTTTAGCTCTTACATTTAAGTCTATGTATAATCTACTTTGAGTTAATCTTTGTGGTATGAGGTATGGATCCAAGTTCTTTTTTTTTTTTTTAATGTGGATATCCAGTTGTCCTAGTCCCATTGTTGAATGTCATCAAACTGAATTGGAAATTTTCTTTCATCTCCATAGCACATTTATTTTTTAATTTATGTAATAAGCACATGTATAGGCCCATAATTAAGAGAGCTTTCATTAGACTCCATTTCCTTATTAGAAAGATGGGAACATATTTCATAAATTTTGTCAGTAGGCATGGTTTTAAAATACTAGAGTCTATCAGTTCAGTTCAGTTCAGTTCAGTCGCTCAGTCGTGTCCGACTCTTTGCGACCCCATGAATCGCAGCACGCCAGGCCTCCCTGTCCATCACCAACTCCCGGAGTTCACTCAGACACGTCCATCGAGTCAGTGATGCCATCCAGCCATCTCATCCTCTGTCGTCCCCTTCTCCTCCTGCTTCCAATCCCTCCCAGCATCAGAGTCTTTTCCAGTGAGTCAACTCTTCACATGAGGTGGCCAAAGTACTGGAGTTTCAGCTTTAGCATCATTCCTTCCAAAGAAATCTCAGGGCCGATCTCCTTCAGAATGGACTGGTTGGATCTCCTTGCAGCCCAAGGGACTCTCAAGAGTCTTCTCCAACACCACAGTTCAAAAGCACCAATTCTTCGGCACTCAGCCTTCTTCACAGTCCAACTCTCACATCCATACATGACCACAGGAAAAACCATAGCCTTGACTAGACGGAGTTTTGTTGGCCAAGTAATGTCTCTGCTTTTGAATATGCTCTCTAGGTTGGTCATAACTTTCCTTCCAAGGAGTAAGCGTCTTTTAATTTCATGGCTGCAGTCACCATCTGGAGTCTATAATTCTGGTCAAAAGTCTTCCCAAATTATATTGTGCTGGTGTTTTTGTTATGACCATATTTCCAGATCTCAGTCATGTTGGTTTGTTTGAAGAAGAGAATATCCATTGTGTTAAGGAATGAGGGATGTAAAATCAGATAAACATATTTATAATCTAAGTGGGAAGTAGCATTAGATCCTTTCTTTGTTTAATTAACATAATTCACATTGATTTCAATTGAATCTCTGGTTCGGTAGTACTTGAAATTGAGCTTTAGCTGACCCTGATAAAAGGCAACTTGTGGTTTACATACAAAACAAGAACAATAAAATTTTTAAAAAGAAAGGTAGGGTGGGGGTGGGAATGAGTGTTATAAACCCTTTAAAATAGTAGAACAAAATTCCTTAAGTTCATGATGGGAATGGATTGGTACTAAGGTGTTTAATAGTCTGTAGGTTCATCTAGATTTGACTCTGCCTTGAAAGATAAAGCAAAACAGTAACAAAAATAGTAAACCCTGCCTTAAAATACCCTGTAGATAGCGTTTATTATTGAGAACACTTTGAGGGAAAAATTGTCAGATATTTATTTTTTTTCTTCCAGTTTTATTGAGATACAGGAGACTGCACTGTGTAAGTTATGGGTGTGATTGACTTTACTATTAATACATCATAAAAGTTTATCACAGTCTGTTTAGTGAGCATCCATTATGTCATTTAGATACAAAATCAGAGAAATAGAAAAAAATTTTTGTGTGATAAGAACTCTTAAGGTTACTTTCTTAGCCACTTTCATATATAACATACAGCAGTGTTAGTTACATGTATCATGTTGTACATTACATTCCTAGTACTTATTTATCTTAAAACTGGATATTTAAGTTTATTTAAATTACACCAGAAGTAAAAGTGGTGGTTTTCTAAGATAATATGATATACTATATTAATAATGTGTTGCTATATAACAAACCCGATCTGTCTTAAAATAGCTGTCATTTATCTTGCTCACAAATCTGGGGGTAATCTGGGTAGGCCCCATGACCTGTTCCTGTTTCACACAGTGCCTGTTGTTGGCCTAACTGCAGGGGGAGTACCAGAGGATGCACTTTCAAGATGACTGACTCACGTGCTTGGGAAATTGAGCTGCAGCTGAGGTTCTCCTCCACATAGTTCTTTTTACAATTGTTTGGCCTTTCTCACAGTGTGGTGATTGGGTTCCAAGAAGACAAGGCATTTCTGTGACCTGGTCTCAGAAGTTGTAGTCACTTCTGTTATGTTTATTGGTAGAGACAATCACAAAGTTTTGAGGATAGGGGCCATGAACTCTACCTCTTGTTGGGACCATTTTTGGAAATTTTAATCTACCCCATGTGTTTGTTTCCACTTTATTGCCGCTTACATGTATTTCTGAGAAATTCTTTGGAAAAAATCAATTTAATGTTTAGAAGTTAGTAGAAAACTAAAAGTAAAATAAAATAACATCTGAGCAAGAAACTTTAAAATTTTCCTTTCTCTGTAGTTCTCAAGATTTTATTTTCAACTGCCTCTATTAAGAATTACTGAAACTTCGGATATTGTAAATATATAGTTAATTTACTTGTGCAAATCCCAGCATGGATTACGTACTTATCAACATGCTTTTATTCTCAAGGATATACAAAGAAAGTATGCATTGTGTTGGCAGTTTATAAGGCCACCCCTGGGTTTGGTGATGTTCTTGGAGGGCACAGCATGTAGCTGTCCTCACAGATACAGTTTATTACAGCAGAGGAGCCAAAGCAAAATCAGCAAAGGAAAAAGGCACATGGGGCCAAATTCAGAGGAAACTAGGCCCAGACTTCCAAGAGTCTTCTCTCAGTGCGGTCATACAAGGGGTGTGCTTAATTCCTCCAGCAACAGATTGTGACAACATATGTGAAATGTCTGCCAGGGAAGCTTATTAAAGACTCGGTGCCCAAAGGTTTTATTGGGGTCTTGTCCTGTAAGCACCCTTTACCTTGCACTTACCAAATTCCAGAGTCCCCAAAGGAAAGCAGGTGTTCAGCATAAATCAACCGTTTGGGTTGCTTAAGCAGTTCAGGCACAGTGAGGTATCCTTATGATAGTTAGGTGCTGGGAACCCTCCTAAAATCCAAGTTCCCAGACACCAGCCAAAGGTCAACTTTGTAGGCAGGCTTTTCTAAGGATAGCTCTTTCAGGCCTGCTGTGTTAATGCTTTTTTTAAAAAAAATTATCCCCTAATCTTTAAATTGTTCTTGATTGACCCTTCAATGTTGTAAATTCTGAGTAAACTCCATAGTTAAAGAGTTGAACATAAATGAGATGTAACTTGGCTGTTAACTTTAAAACCAAAACCAAATATCAATTTCTGTTAAAACTTGAAAGCTTCCTGATAGTATGGATTTGAGACATTAACAGTTTTAAGCTAAATATATTGTCTGTGTATTACTAATAGATGGATTATAGTTACAGGAACAAATATGTTCAATAACTTTCCACCAACTTCTTAAGTACATCCTTGGAGAGGAGAGACGAGTCTTAAGGAGCATAAGTTCTGGAACTAAACTATATGTCTTGGAGTCCTGGCTTCTCACACTTTCTCAGTTTTCTCATCTATCCAAGGGGGATGATAATAGTACCTACTTGATAGAGTTATAGGTGGAATAGGTGAATTAATACACACACATATCTTGCTTTGTTGCATTTTGCAGATACTACCTTTTACAAATTGAAGGTTTGTGGCAGCCTTGTGTCGAGCAAGTCTATTGGCGTCATTTTTGCAGCAGCATTTGCTCACTTTGTGGTCTGTCACATTTTGGTAATTCTCACAATATTTCAGACTTTTTCATTATTACTGTATTTGTTATGGCTACCTGTGATCAGTGGTCTTTGATATTACTACTGCAACTCACTGAAGGCTCAGATGATGGTTAGCATTTTTTAGCAATAAAGTATTTAAAATTAAGGTATGGACATTGTTTTTTAAGACATAATGCTGCTGCACACTTGATAAGCTAGCAGGATAGTTAAATACAACTTTTATGTGCACTGGGAAACCAAAAATTTGTGTCAGTTGCTTTATTGTGATATTTGTTTTATTGTGGTGGACTGGAATATCTCTGAGGTCTATGGCTGTATGTAAAATATCTGCCAGGTAGTATGTGTTAACCCCTATATCATCATTCTGTGGTTATAGTAATTATGATTGTCATATCTTTAAAGTACAGTAAGAGATTGGGGTGTGGAGAGTTGGAATAATTTGCTATAAAGTTAAACCCAGAAGTATTTAGGACCTTTAATCCTCAATTAATGTATCTACTTTAATCATTGGTATCAATGTGACTGTATAGTTCAATAGGATATTTCTACAAATAATTAAATGCCTGTGTAGAAAAATAATTTCCATGTTTTTGGTTAGAATTCTGTTTGGCTAGGAATGGACAAGTGAAATTATCTTAAGTGGAAACAGATTAGTAGTTTTCTAACATTGTTGCTTACACAGTAAAATAAGCTTTCTTACTAGGGAAGAGAGTACACAAGGTGTTAACTTAAATGAAAGAATGAAGTTAATATTTTTAACATTTCTCCTTAAGGACCAGTGTATTGCGGAGAATCACGCAGATGGAATTATAGTAAGTTTAATCTAATCTTTATTCCACTTTACTTCTGCAGAGCATTAATAACCAGTTATGTCAGGAGAAGCCTGAATTTCCACTTATTTTTCAACACAAATCCCTCTTTTTACCCACTCACTGCTGTCTATTGTTGATTCTTGCAATTTTCCTTGAGCTCTTACAGTTGGCCATGTTTCAGCAATCATTTGGAGGGGAAATTTAGATCTTAAAATTAAGTATTGGTTCTCATTGAATCACCTTGCATGTGTTAATTTGACGGGTTAATCATGGTGTAAAAATGCGGCTTTTATGACTAAATACTGCATAACTCACAATGCTACATTTCTTGGCAAACTGTTTCTAATGAAAGTAGGGGGCACAGTACTGAAACATATCTTAATCTAATTATATGTTTATAGGTTTCTTTTTTTTTTTTTTCTTTTTAGATTTTGTGTATTGTGTTAGCTGTCACTGCCGCTGTGGTGTATACTGCTTTTTTGTAGCAGCAGGTTGCAATGTGAATTTTTTCACATATAGCCATTTTCTCTTCTTTCCTCCCCTTGGTGTTTTAGTCTTCCCTTATATTCAACTTGCCCACTAAAAAGAAAATTTTATTGGAAATAAAAGTTAGAGTTTGAAGGTTTGCAGTTTAAGCTTCCCTGATTTTATGATAAATGTGTGACTTGTGTTCAGACTATATTTTTGAAGCATGAGGCAACCTCTTTTTTTAGTCTTGAGGCTTTACAAATGCCAGAGGTCTGCAAACTCATTTTGTAAATCTTCAAAACCATCTTATGATTATACTTGAAAGGATGAGTATGTTATCTTTTTATTTGCTTTAAAATGAATAACAAGTTAGATGTCTATGTTGTTTACATATTTCTTGAGAAAACAGAGATAAGAGAAACATTTTAAAAATTTGAATTAAACACATTGAAATTTTTGTTTCTCTTCACAGCATGAATTCAGGGTTTGAGCCCTGGTGATTTAATAGAACTATGTGATATAAACACAATACAGTATAATATACCTCTTCCTGAGATAGCAGTTAAGGTTATAAGCCTCATGGAAAAAGACTATGTAAGTTGTCTAGAATTTCATGGTTCCCTAACACCTTAAGGACAATGAATGATGGCAGTTATTTTTATCTCTTTTCCCTCCAAGCAAATCAATTACTTTTTATTATGTTAAACAAGTTTTATAAAGCATACCAAAAATGTTTGATTATTTGCAGTTTAAAAACATCTAGAAAGTTTATACTCATAGAAAATCTAAACTTATAGAAAACAGACATATTTGAATCATTTGATTAGGGACCATAGCATTTTTCCTTAAGGGTTTTTTTTTTGTTTTGTTTTGGTTTTTTTTAAGAGGAGTTGTTTATGGTTTAGGCCTTGAACCCAGGCTGCTAGGACGTAGCCCTTCCACTTACTAGCTGTGACTACAGGCAAGTTACTTAACCTTTGAGTCTTCTTTTCCTCATCTACAAAGAAAAATGACTTCTACCTCAGAGGGTTGTTGTAAGATAGTATGCACATAGTACTCAATAAATGTTAGCTGTATATACATGTATGTATAGATAATTAATCCTGGAGAAGGAAATGGCAATCCACTCCAGTACTGTTGCCTGGAAAATCCCATGGACAGAGGAGCTTGGCAGGCTACAGTCCATGGGGTCACAAAGAGCTGGACACAACTGAGCGACTTCACTTTCGACTTCACTTATATAATTAATATATTTTGTATTGAATCGCATGAACTTTATTAACATTAACAACAGATTAGGGCTCGGGATTGTCATTTGTTTGCACTTCTCAAGCTCTTCACGTTCTTTTTTAAAGCAAAGCATAGAATATTATTTGACATATTTTAGCCTGAAGTTGATCGATCACAGATGGTTAGATATGTGTAGAATAGTTGTATTTTCTGTTAACAACAGCAGCAAGAAATATTTGGTACCTTTAACATACATCTTAAAAAGTCTAAAAGTGTTCTGTGGGATTGACAAGCCTAATCTTAGGCTTTTGAAAAATGGGACATTGCATTCAAAAGATAGAATTCTGGTCCATTTTTCCAAAGTTATTTTATTTCTTAGTGTCTTTATAAATTTTACTTACATTAATGTAATAGGTGGGAATAAGGAGGCAGCATGTTCTTGTTCCTGTGGCTCAAAGTATTAGAAGTGGGATTTTGCCTTTGTTAAACCACCTGGGTCCCTTTAGAGAAAAATTACTATGTAAAAATAAGAAATATATTCTAAGGACAGTTGCAGGATTGTTGAGACACTTGTTTAGTTATTATGGCCCAGCCTGGTATCTGAAAAAAGAGTCCTAAAGTAATAACTAGAAAGCCCTTAGAGACCATAGCATCCAGATATGTCTTCATTTTATACACTGGGAAGGTGAGGCCCACAGCAGATTAGACTTGCCAGGTCCCTGGTAGAGCAAGGATTCTAGGAATTAAAGTTCTAAGTCTCTGTTTCTGTGCTTTTCCTAATGCTTTGGAACTTTCCCCACTTTACAAATTATTAAGTATTTTCAGAGTTTCTTCTCTGTGTCCTTTATTTTTTAGGCCTAGAATATTTATGGTAGGTAGACTGTTGTGACAGAATTCTTGTGTTTAAATTACTTAATTTAAGAGATCTGATTTAGTGATTTTTCTATATACAGAGAGGGGATTTAAGAAAAAAAATTAACATAGGTATTAAATAAGAATGCTATAAGAAACTTGCCCATTATCTCAATTTCCATTGTTAGGTGCTTTTAAATTTTCACAAATGCTTTTGAAGCTCATTCATCAGTGAAAATACATCTTTTCTAATTCTATTTTAGTATTTTCTGTTACAAGCTCTACCTAATATATATTTGAAGTTTAGTTTTCCAGATCAAGGAAAGCTGAAGAATTTAAGTTTTTATTTCTTGGGTTTTATCTAATGTAGTCTTCTAAATGGTGGATTTAAACTTTACTTTGACAAAGACCTTGGTTTAAAATCTCACCCTCCTCCAAATAAAAAAAAATCACGAAGCTGTGGAGTCTTGTTTTTAAAATACCATTATGCTGGCAAAATAGTTTCTTGGCTTGGAGTCAGAAAACCTAGACTTTTTTTCTCTCTCTCTCTCTCTCAAATGTAACTACATATTTGAGTATTTTTTTTCCTTCTAAATCCTCAAGAAAAAAAAAGCTTTCTTCCCCGCAACAACCGATGAGGAGACATGTTTCTTTGCCTTTAGTTACTGTAGAACTAGATGCCTGTACAGTGCGATACACACTGATGGAAGGTGGCAACAGTATGGGGTGTAAAGATAAGGTTATAGTGGTGCAAGTGTATTAGCGCGTCGTAGGTATAATGCTCATTAATAACAATGAAAGAGCCTTTCTCCCCACTTTGATATTTGTGTTGAATTAAAAATTTGAGAAGCACTGAGCTGAATTGAGAATTTATTGTTTTGGCTTCCTGAAATCATTCTACAACTCTTTCCATGTGTTTTCATTTGGCTTCACCTTTCTATGTGACAGAGTGATTCATTTTTCCTCCTTACTATGCTTTTTGAGAAATTTTTTTATAAGAAACTCTTAGCCTGCTGTATAGTAAAGTTGTTTTATTTCCTCTTTGAAATTTGACCAACATGTCTGTATAGCTGCTCCCAGGACTTTGCTGTCAGAAATGTGGGCATTTCATACATTTGGGAAGGTCAACACCAGAAGGGTAATTACAATAAAAATAACTATACTATGTTTCTTTACCTCAGAGTACTATTAATCCTGTGGATGCAATATATCAACCTAGTCCCTTGGAACCTGTGGTCAACACAATGCCTTCCCAGACTGTCTTACCTCCAGGTATAGTATAGTATTTGGAAAATTGTTTCACAGATTCATTAATGACAAAAAAAATCTTTTTTTTTTTAATGGCAGTTGTAGTAATCTTGAAGAGCTCTTTTAAAAAAAAAAAAAAAAAAGTAAAAGGAATCTCACACACAAATACAGCCAAAAATGAACTGGAAAAAATGATACTATTTTGGGGATTGGAGCTTTTTAAATACAATTCAAAAGGTTTTGGTTTTCAAAGTGAGATGGAAGACGAACATGATTACTTGGATTAGCTGATAGGACTGAATCCTATGACCTAGGATTCATGGCTACCAAGGAAAACATAATATACCTTGATCTACTTGAAATGTTCTATTTTTGTGTATTCTTTATAACTCTGAATTATACAAGTGTACTTTTTTGTGGCATCCAACATTTCAGTTGTTGGGTGAAATGTTCTCATTGGTGATGAAGTTAAGTCAGAAATTTTACTGGGGAAAAAAAATTCTTTTTAAAATTACTTACAAGTATGTGAGGTCTTTTTAGGAATTTTTTCTCCTTAGGAGAAAATTAGGAGCATAATATCTCATGAGACTAAAGAGGAAGTACTGTGCCACATTTTAGATTTTACATGTGGTTTAATCCTCGGGTGCATGCTGTGTGCCTGTTAAGTTGCTCAGTCGTGTCCAACTCTTTGCAACCTATGGACCAGTCTCCTCTGTCTATGGGATTCTCCAGACAAGAGTACTGGAGTGGGTTTCTATACCCTCTTTCAGAGGATCTTCCCAACCTGGGTCTCAAACCCAAATTTCTTAGGTCTGATGCATTGGCAAACAGATTCCTTACCTCTGATCCAGTTGGGAAGCCCATCCTCGAGCAGGAAACAGTTTATCATCAGAAGCATTTGCTGGCTGTACAGAGCAATTGTGCTAAGATATTGGCCTATCTTGACTAGTCCTTGATATCCCACCTAGTGTCTCAGTACTCGGTAGCCTACCATCATTGAGTTTAAAGAGGATAGGGCATCGGAAAGGAGTGGCAGCATGACAAGTGACTTATTGGAATATAGTCTCAAAAGTTACTGGTCTTTAAGATTTTGAATTCCACAGAGTTGTAGTTAAAAGTTGTGTTTGGCTTTTTCTCTCACTTATTTCACGTCTTAAATCTCCTAGAACCTACTCAGTTGTGTAAGTCAGAGCAGCGTCCATCTTCTCTACCAGTTGGACCTGTATTAGCAACCTTGGGACATCATCAGACTCCAACACCAAATAGTACAGGTACAGATTGTGTGATTCCTTTACTTCTCATAACTGCCCATTAACACTTGAGATTTGTTTTTGATTACTGATGGGAAAAGATTGAAGAAAGGTGGTATATTTTGCGTTGGAGATACCTTAGTTTTACTTTTATAGTTCCATCCATGAAGTGGTTAGCTTTGTGATTGAACCAAAAGTTTAATAATAATTATAAAGACTCTGATGCTGGGAGGGATTGGGGGCAGGAGGAAATGGGGACGACAGAGGATGAGATGGCTGGATGGCATCACTGACTTGATGGACGTGAGTTTGAGTGAACTCCAGGAGTTGGTGATGGACAGGGAGGCCTGGCGTGCTATAATTCATGGGTCGCAAAGAGTCAGACACGACTGAGCGACTGAACTGAACTGATAATTTATATGAAATAAATTATTGCAGAATTTTGTATATTTATTGAGATTTATTTTGAAGATATGTATTGACTTTTTTAAAAAATTGCTCAGTTTAGATTTATATACTTTCTTATTGTAAAGGAATCAAATAATACAGAAGTATGAGAACAAAAGCTGTAAATCTCCTTTACTGTTTGTTGTTTGCATACATGTATGTACATGTCTACCTGTATTGCATACTTTTATTACTGTTTTTGTTCTAACCTAAATGAGATCATATGGTTCTGTGACTTTCTCAATTTTCATTTAACCGAGAACCATTTAGAGAACTTTCTGTGTTTATACACTTAGGTCTGCAACATACTTTTTACAGCTGCTCAAGCTGTTTTCCTGCTGATGGACATTTAGGTTGATTACAGTAATTTCCTGTTATAAGCAGTATTTCAGGGAATACTCTTGAACAGCAGCTTGGGCACATAAAGTATTTTTATGGATAGATTTATAGGTCACATTTTTCACCAATTTTATAAGCATAAAAGGATACTTGATTTAATTTGCATTTTCTTGTTTCACCAATTTTAAATAAGCATAAAAGGATACTTGATTTAATTTGCATTTTCTTAATTTGTTTAGATTCCTGGTCTTTATTTTTTTCTCTGATTCACAAGGATACTATCAATGTTAGTATAGATTTATTCCTTATTTTAAAACTAAGCAGGTTGATGTTGAGTTATCAGTTGAACCAAACTCAAGGGAGCACTTGGTTTTTGTCCCTATTACACCTGGAGGCCAAAATCAAAACCACATGAAGGACATGGGAGATGAGCTCCTGCTGTTGCTCCACAGATTCTTTCCTGGGTGGGAATTTCCTGTGTAATAATGAAAAGCTACCTTGTGATTTTTAGCCCAGTGTGAAATTTGAATCAGTAAAGATGCTGATGCTGTTACTTTGGATTTTTAGTATTTAACAGCCTGAACCATATGTCTTCTTAATTTTGGGAAAAAGCAAGCAACAAGAAGAGCTCTCTTATTTGAAACTGTAAAGTGATGATAAGCAATTTGAATAATAAGGTTGAGATGTTTGGCTGACTTTTTTGTGTATATCATTACACTTTGCCATTTAAAAAATGGTATCTGTGTTTCTTTTTTTATAAAGAGGAATTATGTTAGAATTTTGAAATAGCCAAAATATATCCATTTGGAAATATAAAATACTAGTCAGTTACAAACTTTGAAAAAGTTTGCATTTTTTATGTACATGAAGTTTAGAGTCATTAATTAGTTATAAATAATGATAAATAATTTAGGATAAATTATTCCAGGAGGCATTATAAAAATATAACATTTTAGAGTAGGTGGATTTAAAGAAATCTTTTCTGGTTTATGTCTTGTTTGATTTTTCAGCCTAAATTTTCATCTTTCTTTCCTTCATCTCTGTCACTAATACATAAAAAGTTTTTTCTCATAAGGAAAACTCAGTTCTCTGGATTGCAGTTCCCATTCTAACTCATTTTCTTCTTGAATACATTTTCAGTTTTGTGTGGTTGCCAGGACTATTTGCATATTACTTAATCATTTGTATTTCCTGGTCTCTTTCTTCCTTTCTCTGTGATTCCCCCCCCCCCCCCCTTATTTCAATAAGGGAAAATTTATTTCCCATCTTATTGCTGGTATGGAGCAGGGCAGGTGGGTGAGGAAAGATTTTACAGTCATTTGCTAAGATGAACTATCTCTGGCATTCACATAATAAGCTTTGCCTATTTAGGCAGCAAACTTTCTATGTTTATGTTTTAAAAATATCTTTGTGAACATGGTAACTGAGTGTGGCAGGTGGATGTGCTCTCTCATAACTGTTGAAGCGTAGACCGTGGAATGGGCTAAAAATCCATGGGTGGCTCTGGATTCATTTTTATTGCTGCTGTTCTTATTTCTTCTAGAAGTGTGGCATTGGTTTTTAGATTGTCAGCAGTGACTTTACTCTCCACCAGACATTGGTAGCAGTTTGGCATAAATTGCCTGAGAGTCCTTAGATGCTCAATAAATACTTTTTAAATTGCTCTCAATACTTCACTATTCTGTTTGATACTTTCATTGTTATTTTTTATTATGAAACAATGAACCCCAGATGATTACCAAAGAGACATCACATTTTTTCATTTATTTAGAAGGCTGTGTCCCATTGTATAATGTGATTTGCCTTTTTCTTTGTCTAGTTTAAATGTTGATTTTCTTTACAAATAGTCTAGGGACTTCTGCCAACTTAACTCTTTGCTTGATTTTAATAAGTCTGCTTTGACCCCATCTTCCTAATATCTTCCTTTCTATTACCAACATTGTCTCTTAATTTAAAACTCTTTTAACTTTCTAGGCAGTGGCCACTCACCCCCTAGTAGCAGTCTGACTTCTCCAAGCCATGTCAACTTGTCTCCAAACACAGTCCCAGAGTTCTCTTACTCTAGCAGTGAAGATGAATTCTATGATGCAGATGAATTTCATCAGAGTGGCTCATCACCAAAGCGCTTAATAGAGTGAGTAGGTGAACTAACTGTATTGAAATGAGTCTCCTGATTTTTAAAAATGTGATTTGATTTTGAAATGTGTTAAACAAGTTCCTTTAAAAATTATTTGGAAAAAATGGAAAAGACAGCTTATTTTCACTTGACTTACTGAGCAAGGCTAGTTCTGTGAGAATGTTGATTTTACTCCCGATTTAATTCAAATAGAATAAGTTAGCATCAGTTGTGATAACATGCCAGTATTGCTCATTGAACTTTGGGCCTTATTTCTATAGAACCAACATTAGGAGAGGGTCAAATGAAAGTGAGGATGCTAGGAATTATTCATATAAGAGGAGGTTACTACTACTTGTTTTGTATTAGAGTGAAGGTATTCAGGTACCTATAAGTAAGGCTCTGTACTAGCCAGGTAGAGGAATGATGTGTTCAGGACTTTGGACCCCATGGACTGTAGCCTGCCAGGCTCCTCTGTCCATGGATTTTTCCAGGCAATAATATTGGAGCAGGTTGCCATGTCCTCCTCCAGGGGCTCTTTCAGACCCAGGAATCGAACCCATGTCTCTTGTGTCTCCTTCATTGGCAGGTGGATTCTTTATCACTAGCGCCACCTTATACAGAAGTGAAACAAGAGCCAATCCTTCCCCTCAGGAACTTACAGTCTTTTGTGGGGAAAACGGACATTTATAATTCAGTGTGAAATATGCTGTGGAAGAATAAGCCCAGGAAGAATTGGGAGCATTTTGAAGTCCTGAGAAGAAAGGATTCACAGAGGATGGAGGGAATGTGATCCTAAGATGAGACATGGATGAGAGAGAAGGGTCATGGGGATGAGAAGAGGAGGGGGAAATGGAAAATGTTGTTCTCATGGAGCTGGAACCCTAATAAGAAAGGCCTGGGGGCAGCAGGGGCTTGGTTTCTTTGAGAAGCTATAAGCTAGTGAGCGTGGCTGAGTGTGGTTATAAGTTGAGGAGAGTGGTTAAGAAGATACAGGATACAGGAGAGGTTGACAAGGGCCAGGTCATGAAGGGAGTCCTTTTAGCCTTTGATGAATTTTGAACATTTTCTCGCAAGTGATGGCATCTGCTGGTCAGGTCTACCTTTTAGAAAAATAGATAAGAAAAATATGTCTAAATTGTACAGAATTGAGTGCAGTGGGAATGCATTATGTGTAGGAAGACCAGCCAAAACTGGGTAGGAAATTGAGAAATGTTGATAACCTGAGCTAAGGTCATAGCATAGGAATGGAGGGAAGCATGTGGACTCCAGAGATACAAAGTAGGCAGATTTTGGCAGATAGTGATGGTAGATTTTCTTTTATTAGGTGACATTTGACCTATTTTACACTGTCAGATCAAAGCTAGGTATGTTCTATTGTACAGAAAAGGCCTTTCTTTACACATGAAGTCACTTACATAATAGTTAAAGAAAGTGAAAGTCACTCAGTTGTGTTTGACTCTTAGTGACCCCATGAACTATACAATCCGTGGAATTCTCCAGGACAGAATACTGGAGTGGATAACCCTTCCCTTCTCCAGGAGATCTTCCCAACCCAGGGATCAAACTCTAATTTCCTGCATTGCAGGCGGATTCTTTACCAGCTGAGCCACAAGGGAAGCCCAAGAATACTGGAGTGGGTAGCCTATCCCTTCACCAGGGGATCTTCCTGACCCAGGAATCGAACCGGGGTCTCCTGCAGTGCAGGCGGATTCTTTACCAGTTGAGCTATCAGAGAAGCCCACTTACATGATAGCCAGTCAGCAAAGTCCTTTTTATCCCTGCTAGTATATAGTTGCTGTGATTAGACTTTGGATTCTGGAATCTTAGAAAGAAATAATAGGTTCTAAATCTGTTTTGCTTTAAAGGTGTGTGATCTAGGTTAAGTTATTTAACCTGTGTAATCCTCAGTTTCCTTGTTGGTAAAATGAGGATGATAATAGTTTCAAATTCAAGGAGTCGTCGTGAACATGTAGATGACAGTAATGTCAATCAAGTGCTTACAGTAATGTCTGGCATGTATAATAAGTATGCAGTAAGCGATAGCTGTTATAGAAAGCAAATTAACATTTATTTGCTTTAGTGTTCCTATATTTGTTGTAGATGTAACCGGCTTACTTTTTGTTGGGTATTTTTTCCAACTGTCCTGCATCTCAAAGAGTAAGTGCTATCGTTGCAGTTTTGGGTTTGCTTTGAAATACAATACAGATTTGGAATTTGGTCACAGATTATATGTGAATTTGCAAGCTGAGTACCATCAGCCAAACTTAGACCTTGAACCTTGGTTTCTTTTAATAAGGAATCTTGTGTAGCACTTCAGTTCTCTTAAGTTTGCACATGAACTGAGAAATACAGTATCATATGTAATTGTACCATAACTGTTCAGAATCTCAAAATTTGTGAGGAAAAATGACTATATTAATTCGGGAAGTTTTATTACATAGTAGATCAAATTCAACATTTGAATGTGAGAAACGTAAAATGTATGCCATTAGGTGAATACATAGTTACGAACATGAGAGGAAGAGAGATTTGGGCCCACAATTCAAGAAGACTAGTTTAGCAGAAAGAGTTAGGTTTAGCATGTTGGTTTCTTAATGTTTGTATGTGCGGCAGTAAACTATTACAAGACCATTATTAACAGTTTGCCAATGGAAATTTCACTTTAATTTTGAAAAATAATTTTTATAATAGGTTAAAAGAAAACAGGCATTTGGGAGCATATTCCAAAATAAAGATTATTATTGATTTTTGAAGTGTTAAATCATTGTTTCCTTAAAAATAATTAAAGAAGGTCTTGTTCATGGGACGTTAGCTATTACTTGAAACATAGAACAAATTAAGTATCAAAATGAATCATCTATCCTCAGGAAACCTAACTATATTTATTGAAAGCTTGATGATGATATGGTTAGCCTCCTTACTACATCACTTATAGTCAGTCTCTGGCCCCAGTTTTAGGGGTACTCCTTAAATTTTAAGTGCTTGCTTACCTGTTGGACCTGTAATAGGCATGTTTACAAAGTTACCTGTAGGCTCATAGGCATTTTTTTCTTCTCCTTAGAAACTTCCTTCTCTGTGCTCTCCCAGTACCCACCTCATAACAAACATATGATCTATGAACCTTCATGCTTTCTTATATGCCTTAATCTAGATTCCAAAACTAGTAGGGACTATAGGTATTTAACTTGGCCAGCACAGTGTTTGTTGACTTTTTTTTTTTTTTTAATAATGGGAGTGTAAATCCCTTCAAATTGACTATGCTGGCTCTAGGTCTCCATTGTCTTATGGAATGGGGAGTGTTCAGTCGTGTCTGACTCTTTGAGACACCATGGACTATACCCCGCCAGGCTCTGTCAAATTTCCAGGCAAGAATACCAGAGTGGGTTGTCATTTCCTCCTCCAGGGGATCTTCCCAACCCAGGGATTGAACCTGGTCTCCTGCGTTGCAGGCAGATTCTTTTACTGCTGGGAAGCCCACCTGACCCTATTCACATATTTAGGCTTCCCTGGTTGGTCAGCGATAAAGAATCTGCCTGCAATTCAGGAGACCACCTTCAATGTAAGAGACACTGGTTCTATCCCTAGGTCAGAAAGATACCCTTGAGAAGGAAATGGCAGCCCACTCCAGTATTCTTACCTGGGAAATCCCGTGGACAGAGGAGCCTGGGAGGCTACAGTCCATGGGGTCTCAAGAGTCAGACTCAACTTGGCAATTAGGCCACCATCACCACCATTCTCACATTGATGCCTCTGTCTTGTGTCTGTAGGCATTGAGCTTGTGTGCCACCTGCTGGTCATCAGCTGCTATCACTAGCTTTCTAGCTCTCCAGTCAAGTTTCTATCTACTATTTCTCTCCCTGAAGGAAGAGAATTTGAAAGCTTAAGTCCTTCCACCATTCAGTTTCTAAAGACCTGTCGTAATGATAACTTCTCTGTGAACTAATGTTCTAATATAGGCAGAGCACAGAAGATTTTTAGGGTAATGAAACTATCCTCTGCAATAACTACAATGATGGACACTTATCAACATCCTTTTGTCAAAATCCATAGAATGTACAAGACCAAGCATGAACCCTACTGTAAACTGTGGACTTTCAGTGGTAATGCCATGTCATGTAGGTTAATCACTTGCTACAAATGTACTACCAAGTGCAGTACATAGTGGGGAAGTTGTGCATTTGGGAATTCTGTACTTTCTGCTCAGTTTTGCTCTGAACCTAAAATTGCTCTTTAAAAATATCACGCTTACCATTAAATAAGATATCAAAAGAAAGTAATCAAGGCAAACTATGTTTAAATTAGAATATATAATGTGTTTTGCTGGAGAAGGAAATGATATTTTACTTCAATATTCTTGCCTAGAAAATCCCACGGACAGAGTGGCCTATCTGGTGGGCTGTAGTATATGGAGTTCACAAAAGAGTCGAACATAACTTAGCAACTGAAGAACAGTGGTGTTTTACATCTATAAATTTGCAATAAAAGACTTTAATGTGTGTACCATTTTATAAATAATACCTGCAGTATGAGAAATTTGGTTTCTATTTTTACCCTTAATAAGTAAACTTAGATTATTCTTTTATTAATGTACAAATACTAGTCCTGGGTAGGTTATGATCAGAGCTGTATAACAGAGGGAGCTTTCTTTAGACCCTGTTAATCAGCTCATAATACCACTTACCATAAATTTACTTGTAAAAGTTAATATACTTGTTTATTTTTTTAATTTCAAATATGGTTTTTTATTGACTAGGAAAGATGTTATTACCCGTGTAGGCTTTTTCAAAGGATCTCAAAAATACATCTTTCTGAGACTAATTAATAGATTTATCATTTTTGAGGTTCTGGAAATTGTTGCCAAGAATTACGACATACTTACATTTATGCAAGGAAACAAATTTGGAAAATGAATTCAAGTTTTAAACTTACATGAAGAGGCAAAATCTTACTAATTTTTCATGGCCTTTCAACATGTGAGCATACACCATGCAAAAAACAGGAAGCTGATGGGGAGAGAATCAAGCATATATATATGTATATAACCAGCTAACTTTAAAGGTATAGTTTGTTTCTGTCAGTTATCTGCATATACTGGTTTCAAGTAGCTTTATAGGTTAACGTCTTACTGTGATTTTAAATTGCTTCCTTAAAAAGCTTAAGAAGGTGATTAATATTTTTTAGTTCCTCTGGATCTGCCTCAGTCTTGACACACAGCAGTTCGGGAAATAGTCTAAAGCGTCCAGATACCACAGAATCACTTAATTCTTCTATGTCCAATGGAACAAGCGATGCTGGTAAGCAGCCTTTGAGAGTTTTAACTTTTTTTCCTTAAAAATATTTGTTTGAAAAAAATCATTTATAATACTGGTACCAGCACAGATTGGCCCAGTGTAACACCACTCTAAGAAGATGTGTTTTATTTTAGACCTTTTCGATTCACATGATGATAGAGATGACGAAGGGGAGGCAGGGTCGGTGGAAGAGCACAAGAGTGTTATCATGCATCTGTTGTCACAGGTTAGACTTGGAATGGATCTTACGAAGGTAAGACTCACATTTGGTTTTGCTGTTACTGTATATATGTAGATTCGCAATGATCGTATGGTGAGTGTATCTGCACACGTAGTGTAATGACGTAATTTCTGTTTATACTGTTGTTTTTTTATATATGTACCTGAGTAAACTAAGAATTTTATAAAGGATAACATAAGTAAACTAGGGTAATTTCATAGGGATAGTATGTATAGATTATGATTTGGATGTTATTGGGAGAAAGCGTGGAGTAGTATTGGGCTTGGTTAGTAGTTGGACAAAACCCAAAGCAGTGTAGTATATGCATAGAATCAAAATGAGCAGAGTTCTGATCTCGGGGTCAGAGGGTCTGTGCTTACATCCTACTTTTGCTGTTACCAAACTCTGACCTTGAGCAAGTTCCTTCCTCTATAACCTTTGGGTTTTGCATATACAAAATGGATATTGGAACAGGTAATGAGTGGGAAATTATATGATATACATTGAGCCATAAAATTATTATGGTTCTGGATTTGAATTTGAATTTAAACTTGGTGCTCTAAACAGAATGCCTGATTGATACAGGAGACTGGTGTATAGGTGCCTGTGTATATCCCTGCCACTCTGCTAAAAGCCTTCTCCTTTCACCTAATTCTCACCATAGCACTGCAAAGTTGGTGATGGTTGTTAACTTCATTTTATAGATGAGAAATTGAAGCTCACAGAGATTAAGTAATTTGGCTAAGTCCTTCCTATTAAGTGGCAGAACTGAGATTCTAATCTGGTCGTAGATTTCAAAAATCTATAAACTAAACCATAATACTTTCTAGTAAGTGTGTATAATAAAAATTTTTACCCCAAATCTAAGAACAGAAGCACAAGGATAGCATTCATTTGTGCAACAAACATACTTGCTGGGGAAGTTCTAGGTAAGAGAATATTTGCAGGAGCTTGCCTCCAGAATTTTTTCATTGATCGTTAGATTGATTGCATAATTGCTGGAGCAGAATTGTCACTTCAAATTTGAGAAATACAGCTTCATTTTAGATAATGATGTTTATATTTCTTTTCTACACCTTCTACCTTGGTTGGGTTTGGTCTCCAATAATGGAAGAGCCACCTAATAGTATCTTGAACAATACTAGGTTTAACTATCTCAGGAAATGAGAAGTCCAGAAATAGAGTAGTTCCAGGATCCATGAGTTCATAGTGGGCCAACAATGTGAGAAACGACCTAGGTCCCTTCATCTCTCTGCTCTGCTATCCTCTGCATGCTGACGTTCACACTCAGACCCGTCTTCCCACCATTGCAAAATGACTGCCACACTTCCAGTTAATCACATCCTTACGCAGGTATGTCAAAAGGCAGGAAAAATAATTCTCTTCATGAATTTTATTGTTGATATAGGGAGAACATCCTTTTCCACAGTGGCCTGTCAGGCTTCCAGTTGAATTCCATTGACCCAAGCTCAGCCAGTGTGCAAGCATAAGCCAGTCACTGGCAAAGGAGGTTAATAGATTGGCTTAGATTAATCTACATTCACCCCTTGGGGTGTGGGAGGGCCTTGTGACTCATAGCAACCTATAGCCTATACCTGAACTGAATCAGACTTCTTTCGGTAGGGATATGCATAGGCAGCCGGAAGGATGTGCTGCAGTCAAGTGTGTAGTTCTTGCCTCTCATAGCTTCCTCTGCTGTATGCTCCATGTTTGGGTTTTGTAGCCACTAAAAGTTTGTTAATTTTTGCTAACTTACTCGATATTTTAGAAATCTTCATTGGCATACATGGTTGTGGTTGTCAGCAGATTGTGAAATCTTGATTCCCTTGTGCATTTCAAAGTATTATTACAATAATATCTTATGTCACTTTCCTACTTATAATAATGTCTTCTCACCTCAAATATTTTCTAAAAAGAGTTATTCTCCAAATACATCATAGTGTTTGGAAACATTACTACAGTCACATCCGGTTTACCTCACTTGGTCTTCAAAACAGTCCTAAGACTTAGCAGGGCATATAATTATCCTCCTTTTACAGAAACTTTCAGATGTTGAGTACATTTTCTATGGCCTCCTCACACCAAAATAAGTATTTGAACCCAGGTTAAAGACAGCTTAGTCCAGCTCACTTATATCAGTGTTTCAGCAACTTGACATAATGGCATGTACCCAGATAGTGCTAAAAACAAGGAAGATCTGTTCAATGAGAGATCTTAAGAAAAATTTTAAATAGGGAGGGAAAAATTTTTTTTTGATTACACATCAAATCAAACTTATGGTCTGTGGCCATGTCTTCTTTTTCAAATTGCATGTTCTGTTCTTTTGTTCATTTTTCTGCTGGCAGTAGTAGTCTTTTTCTTGTTGATTTGCAAGAGCTGTTTATATATTGAGATATTTAGCCCTGTCTGTTCTTTGGCAGTCTTACTTACTAATGTACAATCTCTGTGTTCTCCAAGAGTGGTAGAAAATTACAACAAGCTTACTCACCAGTTTAAGCATACGTATACTATGAATATAGGTGTTCTGAGGAACATTTAAACTCAGGAGTCTAATAATAAAATGCTAAGTATTAGAGCCATAGGGGTTCTTTCCAGGTTCTTGCGTTATATATAGCAGCAATACCGGTCCACTGGTCAGTCCCTGTCACACTCATTTTCTGCCGCCCTCCCTCCCCTTGTCCCCCACCACCATCTCCATGTCTCCATGTTTCCCTCTATTAGAGCCTACTCTCTAAGGCTTTTCTCTAGCACCACCTCAACATGTTGTTTCTCAGCTTTGCCCTCATTCTGGTTTCCCAAACAGAGCATGATCTTTTGCCTCTCCTGAATTTCCAGAGTACATTGAACATCTCCTGGATGCTCCTCTGTTCATGGAATTCTCCAGGCAAGAATATTGGAGTGGATAGCCATTCCCTTCTCCAGGGGATCTTCCCAACCCAGGGATCAAACCCAGGCCTCCCACATTACAGGCAGATTCTTTTCCATCTGAGCTACCAGGGAAGCCTGATATTTATCACATTCTACCTAAAAGTTAAATGCTGGTATTATTCTCTCAATTAACCTTTGCTGCTTCCATAGCATTTACCACAGGTGCTTGAATATTGCAGTAATTACTACATTTAAAGGAATCTTTGGTTACTGTGGTGCTCAACTGCCATAATGAATAATGTCTAATCTGATACAGACTTCAAAAACTCTTCCTCTATTTGTAATGAAATTCTTCTTTTCTTAATTGATTAATCTTAATCTTTCTTATTCTTTTTTCCCATATTTCTTCTTCTTTTAAGTTTTTATCTTATATTTATTTTTGGCTGCACTGGATCTTTGATGCTGTGTGCATGGACTCTTCTCTAGTCACGGCGAGTGGGGCCTACTCTTCAGTTGCGGTGCACAGGCTTCTCATTGCGGCAGCTTCTCTTGTTGAGGAACACAGGCCGTTGAGCACACTGGCTTCAATAGTTGTGGCACATAGGCTTAGTTGCCCTGCAGCATTGTGGAATCTTACCTTCTTGGACCAGGGAGGGAACCCTTGTCTTCTGCATTGGCAAATGGATTCTTAACCACTGTCCCGCCAGGGAAGTCCTCCAACTTCTTTCCTTTACTTTCTCCTCTGCCACTTTCCCAGGCCCTCAGCATTTTTCTTCATGGGCCCAGCCTCCTGAAGAAAGAGTTGGTAGAATCCCATCTTTATTGTCTTCTTCATTTTGTTTATTCCCTCAGTTACTTACTAAAAATTTCTTAGTTTGTAATAGTAGCTGAAATGCAAGTACAAATAAAGTATGGTTCTTGCATTCTAGAAGCTCATTGTTTACTTGAGGACACAGATCCTTAAGTACACAGATCCAGTAGATAAATTTCCTTAGGCACTTAAACGATGATAGAGAAGCAATGGTAGAGAGGAATGTGTGTAGACCCCACCCCCCAAAGTCAAACAGAGCCAATTTTGGATTCCACTTAACAACAGAGCAGTGAGAAAATTTCTCACCCATTTGAGCTTCATTTTTCTCCACTAGTTCTGAATAGGAAAAGGAGTGCAATCAAGGCGATATATTGTCACCCTGCTTATTTAACTTAGATGCAGAGTACATCATGAGAAATGCTGGGCTGGAGGAAGCACAAGCTGGAATCAAGATTGCAGGGAGAAATATCAAATAACCTTTAACCTCAGATATTCAGATGACACCACCCTTATGGCAGAAAGTGAAAAAGAACTAAATAGCCTCTTGATGAAAGTGAAAGAGGAGAGTGAAAAAGTTGGCTTAAAGCTCAACATTCAGAAAACTAAGATCATGGCATCTGGTCCCATCACTTCATGGCAAATAGATGGGGAAACAGTGGCTGACTTTATTTTTTGGGGCTCCAAAATCACTGCAGATGGTGATTGCAGCCATGAAATTAAAAGATGCTTACTTCTTGAAAGGAAAGTTAGGACCAACCTAGACAGCATATTAAAAAGCAGAGACATTACTTTGCCAACAAAGGTCCATCTAGTCAAGGCTATGGTTTTTCCAGTAGTCATGTATGGATGTGAGAGTTGAACTACTGAAGAATTGATGCTTTTGACCTATGTTGTTGGAGAAGACTCCTGAGCGTCCCTTGGACTACACGGAGATCCAACCAGTCAATCCTAAAGGAAATCAGTCCTGAATATTTATTGGAAGGACTGATGTTGAAACTGAAACTCCAATACTTGGGCCATCTGATGCAAAGAGCTGATTAATTTGAAAAGACCCTGATACTGGGAAAGATCAGTGGGAGGAGAAGGGGATGGCAGAGAAGGAGATGGTTGGATGGCATCACTGATTCAATGGACATGAGTTTGAGTAAACTCCGGGAATTGGTGATGGACAGGGAGGCCTGGCGTGCTGCAGTTCATGGGGTCACAAAGAGTCAGACACGACTGAGCAACTGAACTGAACTTTCTCCAGTGTAAAATGATGATAATTTCTTCTTAATGAGATGGTTGTAAGGTTTAATAAGATAATGTGTGTGTGGTGCTCCAGAAAGTCAAAAGATATCAAAGGGTTGCTACTGCATAGTTGTTATTGCTAAAACTTTGATTATTGACTTAGGGAGCCAAAGAGAGGTTGCTCAGAGAAAGGGACATTTGAACATTCAGAATCTCTTGTCTTTCATCCCTTAGGCAGGTTAAGAACAGTTAACAGGTTAAGAGAAGTAGGTATCAAAAGCATGCCTGGGCAGTACTTGGTGGATGTTACTGTGATTGGAATCAGTTTTTTTTGTTTTCATTTACGTGTTTTTCTTTTTAAATGCAGCTTAGCGGTCTTATATATCTGTAGTGGAATTTGATTCTCAAGGGTCAAATATGTATGTTTTTCAGGTAGTTCTTCCAACATTTATTCTTGAAAGAAGATCTCTTTTAGAAATGTATGCAGACTTTTTTGCTCATCCGGACCTGTTTGTGAGGTATTTGACTTGATACAGTAGCTTCACTTTTTAAAAGATGTTACTCATTACCTTTCTGCCTTTGCAGGATAGATTCCTTTGCCTTTCAAATGTTTCTGAGGAAAAAAGGTGTTGAATATTTTGTTTGTATTAGATGCCGCTGTTGCTGATACTGTTAGGCAACCAAGTTGAACACCTTAAAAAATCTTGAACACCTGTTAATAAGGTAGCCAGTATTTAGAGAGCTTTTTTTGATCTAGGAATTGGTAATCACTGTCAAATTATTGATACTACATTCTGATGAAGTTCAGTTATTTGAGTTTAACAAACTTTTCTAAAACACTTGTTTTTTGTCAACACTTTATTATAAGCTGGAAAGGGAAAGAGTTGCAGTGTCTGCATTTGAGGAGTTTATAGTCCAGTGTCCAGATTACAGATTGATTCATAAATTTTAAATACAAAGATTGCAGTATTCAATATATGTATAAAGGACAGGAGTAATCTAAAGGTGAGATTGATTTATGAGGAGGTGAGTGAGTTCACATTGCTTTTCACTGGTAGCAGGAGCATTTTCTTTGTAACAGGATGTTCTAATCCATCCTCTCTGATTGCATTCCTTGGCCTTGGACTGTGATTTACTAGAGCCAGATACAGATGACCGAAGTTTCACAGTGGGTGGGCACATTGGATGACACTGATATGTAACTTCTTAATGAGGATTTTAGAGACTCATTTAACCAGTTCCCAAAGGGCAGAAATTAAATATGGCATTATTTAAATTCATTAAATTCATTAAAAAATACAGAAATACAGCTAAAACACCAATAGATATGATTAAGTGTAATTCTAAAAATTCTCACTCTCCCACAGAGGAGGAAAGGAAATATAATAGAACAAAGAATAAAAGGGCCAAGTAGAAAACAAATGCCATGATGATAGAGTTAAACTCAGCTATATATTCATAGTACATTAAATGTGAATATCATATATACTCCATTTAAGAGAATAGTGATTTTAAGACTGGATTAAAAAAAAAAGGCAAGATTCATCTGTACTCTATTTGCAAGATTTAAGTATGTAAAGACATTGATTGGTTAAAAGTAAAAGGATGGACAAAGACATACCATGCAAAACACTAAGCATAACAAAGCTGGTGCTGCTGTGTTAGTATCAGACAAAAAATACTTTTTAAGGTAAGAAATATTACCAGAGACAAGTAGGGATATTTCATATGATAAGGGTCAATTTATCAAGAATAAATAATCCTAAATATGTAAAGCAGCTTCAAACTATATGTAGCAAAAATTGACTGAAGGAAGAAATAGACAAATACACAATCATGGTTGGAAATTCCTCCCTCTCCCCACCCCTCTGAGAATCAGTGGGACTATGGAAGATCTAGTTAACCTTTCTAAAACATTACCAAACACTATAACAGTCTTTCTAAGTGCCGTGGAACATTCATCAAGATGTACCATATACTAGGAAGACTTAATAAATTTAAAATAATTGGAACCATATGGAATATATCCACTGATCTTTGAAGAATTAAATTAGATATCAGTAACACAGATAAATCCAGAAAATCTCCAACTGTTTTGCAATTAAACAGTGCACTAACAAGTATGAAGTTATGGAAAAAGCAAAACTAATAGTACTGGAAACCAGAAACAGTGTTTGCCTCAGGGTTAAGGGGTGGGGATTGCTTGGAAAGAATGGGGAAACCTGGGGGTAATGGAAATGTTCTGTATCTTGATTGTATGTCATTATTTAAGTACAATCAAGATATAGAACATTTCCATTACACCCAAGATTAATTAAATGGATATATGCATTTTTCCGATTCATGAAACCAAACAATTAAGGCTGGTATGTTTGATTATGTATATTATACTTCAGTTTTAAAAAGGAGCTGAGGTAGTTACTGGTCCTAGGTCCTCTCAGCCTGGCTTAGGGGGTGGACCATGCTGAGGGGTACTGTCAAAAAACGATGTTAAATTTTGTCTTTCTTCCTTGCAGTATTAGTGACCAGAAGGATGCCAGAGACCGAATGGTTCAGGTTGTGAAATGGTATCTCTCAGCCTTTCACGCAGGAAGGAAAGGATCGGTTGCCAAAAAGCCATACAACCCCATTTTGGGCGAAATCTTTCAGTGTCACTGGACATTACCAAATGATACTGAAGAGAATGTGGTGAGTTCTCCACTGATGTTTTTAATTATCTTAGTACTTAGTTCTTAATGTACTGATTCAAGATTTCATTTTATTTAGGGGCAGATGATAGTGGTAAAGGCACTGATTAAAAGATGTTTACCACCATAGAAGAACAATGTTGTTGGATCAGCATATTTTGAATATAGTGAGCAAGGGAAAAAGAGTGGTGCAAGATGAGGATAGAAATTGAGAAACAATATCATGCAAGTCCTCATGGACCATAAGGATAATTTTATGGCTTATCAAGAACTCATTTTTGTAATGAAAAGGTTATTATGATTATTTTGTGGCAAGTGAATTGAAAAGGGGCAAAAATAGAAGCAAGGAAACCATTGAGGAGACTCTGGCACTATTCCAGGACAGTAGTTGATTCAAGTTGTATTTTGGAGGCAGAGCTGTTAGATTGGGGGAGGTAAGTTCGAGATGAATCCTTGCATGGTGGGCTGGTGCTATTTACTACAAAGGGAAAGATTGGATTTGGGGAGGGAAAAGTCTAACACTCCAATTCGAAATATAATGTATGGGGAGTCTCTTAGACATGTAAGTGGACTGTCATAATAGGGAGTTAGAATTTTAAGAGTCTGGAGTTCAAGGGATGAAAAAATAAGCCCATAGCCCACAGTGGTTGACACATAGTGTAACCCGCGAATTTTTCCTTTGCTGAATGATGCATTACATGTAGTCCTGCTTCCCAGGCAGCCTCTGGAGAAGGAAATGGCACCCCACTCCAGTATTCTTCCCTGGGAAATCCCATGGACAGAGGAGCCTGACAGGCTACAATCCATGGGGCCACAAAAAGTCACACACACTAAAGACACAAGCTGTATGTTTCTGTTCTTAATCATATTACAGACCTGGATAAGTACCTGTTCTGTGCCAGGCTTGGCCCTAAGTTCGGGACATGATCCTTGCTTTCATGCATGTCTTAGAGAGACTTACACAAAGCAGTCATTCCAATAGTGTAATTAAGTGCTGTGAGGAAAGTATATATGAGATGCTTTGTGAGTGTAGAGGAGAGAGCATTTAACCACCTTATGAGGCAGAGACTCCAGTTATTAGATTGTCTGCATATTGTTTGTTTCCACATCAAAAGAAAATGATGTTCTGTTTGCTTGCAGGAGCTAGTTTCAGAAGGACCAGTTCCCTGGGTTTCCAAGAATAGTGTAACATTTGTGGCTGAGCAGGTTTCTCATCATCCACCCAGTAAGTGACAGAGTTCCTCAGCTACATCCACTTTCAAACTATTGTCTAAAGAGGGTCATAGAAAGCTCCATAACTGAGGTCTCTGCACTGTCCTCATGTTTAATGGCTACTTGTGTCTTCCCAGTCCTGTGAAGATTGGTTCCTCATATCTGTTCCTGGTATAAGTTCCAAAGACTCTATTAGCTTCACTGATTAATAAATATAAAAATAAGGGATTTGGGAAGGCAATTTTTAATGCTTCTAAAGTCATCTTTCACATCATGAGCTGTGCTGTAGCGATCTCAGCACCTCTGAAGACAGTTCATATAAAACAGATGTAGTTTCAGTATGGTGCGGTTCCTGGCCCAATGGAAGGAATGCATGTCTTCCCCTGTTACTTGCTGGATGCCATGTTAAGACTGATTATACTGTATGGGTTCAGGTTTGGGCTGGGGCAGCAACATGCTTGCTGATCAGAACAGACTGACCCTTTGTTTTTAAGCCCTGGGATTGGCCTCACGGTTCAGGAAGTTCCTCCCCATGTGGTCCTGAACAGTGGCTTGCACTGGGGGAGACAGGGTGTAAAGGGCAGGTGGGTAATTTCTGACCACATTCAAGGATGTTCTTTGAAAGGTAAAGGATTTCCCCCATGCAGCCAGTTGTTTCTCTGGGTTAAGGGAGTTGGGGGTGGGAGGCATGTATGTTTATGGTGTGTGTGTGTTTATAAATAAAATGAGGCTATATAGTGCACTAACTGAAACAGTTTCTCTTCAGTTTCAGCTTTTTATGCTGAGTGTTTTAATAAGAAGATACAATTCAATGCTCATATCTGGACCAAATCAAAATTCCTTGGGATGTCAATTGGGGTGCACAACATAGGGCAGGGTAAGTCTGTGGGCTTTGGGTGGACTACAAGTGTTAATGGGAGAACTCTATGTCATTCTTATATGTGCCGGTCATCTGTCTAGTAAGAGGAAATGACCCCAGAAAGTCAGGCTGGATGTCATTGTGTGCAGGGAAGCAAGTGTGTTGGGGGTGAGAGCCAGGTTGAGATGCAAGAGTGATTATCCCTAAACTGAATGGAGATTCCATCAGCTGCTTATGTGAGATTCCATCCCTTCTCTCCACAGGTTGTGTCTCCTGTCTAGAGCATGACGAACATTACATTCTCACATTCCCCAATGGTTACGGCAGGCAAGTAGAGCTGGTCCATTCCTCTGCTGTGCAGGCAGTAGGCCCTGCTATTCTTTAAGTTGTGCCCCTCCTTTCTTTCCTCTGAACTGTCAGCCTTACTGACACTTTTGATTTTGCAGGTCTATCCTCACAGTGCCCTGGGTGGAACTAGGCGGAGAATGCAATATTAACTGTTCCAAAACTGGCTATAGTGCAAATATCGTCTTCCACACTAAACCTTTCTATGGGGGCAAGAAGCACAGAATTACTGCTGAGATTTTGTAGGTATTTTGTTTTTCTGCTTTGATGCTCCTTCTGCATCTCTAAAAGTTTTCCTTTTGTCTTGAACTATAACTTCCATCAAGAATTGACCATTTTAATGGTCCTGTCTTTGTAAACTTATTTTATATTGCTGTGTTTCATGTCTCTTCCTAAAATCCCATCTCAGAAGGAGACCTAAGAACAATCTGAGGTCACTGGTGGGATTTCCTTCCTAGGAACCTGACTTGCAAATAGGAAACTTAAGGAGTCTTCCTGGATCTTGTAGAAATAGGAAACTTAAGGAGTCTTCCTGGATCTTGTAGCCAGCCCAGATTATGTATGCCTAACTCATTATTGCTGGATTGGACCATGAGCTTGTCCATACAGTAGACCCTATGATGCCCACTGTAGTGTCTCAAAGCCCTTATTGTCCTTGTTTTTTTTGTGTGCCTTTGCTGGGGAAAAACAGTAACCATTGTATCTTTGTTTGGTTCTGTTTGACGCTCCAGGATTAGATGAAGACGTCTGCTGTCCAAGTCAGTCAGTTGGGTTCAGAGCCTGCCTAGACAAGGAGACCCTGAAGGGATTTCTCTGTCCTCAGAGGCCTCACTGGGAGCAGTGTTGCAGATGGCAGACACAGGATTGGCTAACCAGTTTTTTGTGGAGATAATTTAATTTTGATGATAGAATCAAAATCCAGAAAATTCTTGGAAGGAAGGAAGGAGGAAGGGACCATGAACAAAAGATGAAGTTTACTAAGGAACACTGTAAAATCCAAAATATTACTGCAGTCAGAAAATAGGGGCAGAGCTTAGGGAGCAGCACAAGTCACCACTATAATGTGACTGCCCCCCTCAGACAGGCAGGCGGGGGGAAAAAAGGATGTCCAGAACAAAGACATGGGTGGGCCTGCTTCTCAGAGTTTCTTAAAGCAACCAGCACCAATAGGAACTGCTAGCGGATTTTTTGGCCAGTCACAGTAATTTATAATAAACTGCCTTCTGAAAGAGTGCATGGTGGGCTTCTCAGATAACATCTTAATATTATGGCCCAGCCTGAAGATGAAAGTCTGGTCTCCATCATTGTATCCTTAAGCAAAGCCTTCCCTGACCCTCATCGTAGCAGTGTTGCCCTTGATCTCCCGTGGTTGCCTGGACATAAGAGCAGTTTCACCCAGAATTTCAGTGGTAGTGTCTCCCCACTAGACTGTGAAGAGCTCGAGTTTGTCGTCTGCTGTGGTCCCAGCACCTAACATATCTCATACCCAGTTTCTGGGATCTTGAATCCATTAGCAGCATCTTTAGGGCATTAATTCTTATAGTTGGCTCTGAGAAAACCAGTTTTATTAATCTGCATTCACAAATAAAACCAGTTTTATTAATCTACCTTTACAGTTGCTCTTCTGTGTTTTGCTCTGGGTAGGTAGGCCACAACTGACAAGATTCTTTGGTAGAGAAATAGCAATTTGAGACTGACACATACGTGTTTTAATGTTTGTTTTTTGTTTTTAATGTAGTTCTCCAAACGACAAGAAGTCTTTCTGCTCAATTGAAGGGGAGTGGAATGGTGTAATGTATGCAAAATACTCAACAGGGGTAAGAACATCTGTTTTGCCACTTGTTTCAGGCTTCATTGAATCGTAGCTTGTCCCTTACTCTGGCTTTCTTCATCTGGAAATTTTAACCACCAAGATGAGCTCTAATGCCATCTCTTCAAGCCAGGCCTTTTCCTTCTTCCACCTTTCCCCAGCAGTACAGGTAGTAAAATGATTTTTACTTTCCTGTCCCCTTAAAATACTCAAGAATAATATATGGCAAAAAGTGCTCAGAGTACTTAACATTAGGATTCGTTGTTTAGCTAGTCCAAGAGATTACATCCCAACCATATTACATCCCAACACATAGCCACATTGAAAATATCTATTTTTACCAAGAGCCTTTGCTGCTGCTGCTGCTAAGTCGCTTCAGTCGTGTCCGACTCTGTGCGACCCCATAGACGGCAGCCCACCAGGCTCCCCCATCCCTGGGATTCTCCAGGCAAGAACACTGGAGTGGGTTGCCACTTCCTTCTCCAATGCATGAAAGTGAAAAGTCAAAGTGAAGTCGCTGAGTCGTCTCCGACTCTTAGCGACCCCATGGACTGCAGCCTACCAGGCTTCTCCGTCCATGGATTTTCCAGGCAAGAGTATTGGAGTGGGGTGCCATTGCCTTCTCTGACCAAGAGCCTTTACCAAGACTTAAATAATTTAGGCTTTAGATTGCATATGGAATTCATTGTCTACATCACTAACACATTGTGGGATTTCATTATGAAATCTGTTAATGGGAAGAGTTGACTTTTTCTCTTAGAACAGTGTGAACAATAAAACATCTACCCACCTTTTCTGTTTTCTAGGAAAATGTAGTTTTTATAGATACCAAGAAGTTGCCTATAATTAAGAAGAAAGTAAGGAAGTTGGAAGATCAGAATGAGTACGAATCCCGCTGGTAAGGAGACAACATAACTATAGAGTTGTTGCAGCAATGCTCTTGCTATTGGCCAGGCATAGGTGCAGGGCCAGGTGGCAGTCTGTATAGCAGGGTGTAACAGAGCACAGGTGGAGTCCGAATGCCTGGGTTCATACGGTGCTCCACCTCCTGCACTGTAACCCTGACTGTAAGCTAACCTGTCTTTGCATTCTTTCCTGAAATGGGAACCACCTCAGCTTTGCTATGAGAACTAAATGAGATTATACATGGAGCCTGTGTATGATGCTTGACAAGTGGATGTTGGCTTCTCATCATCTTTGTAGACTCTCTGTATATATGGATATAGATAGATCTCAGAACATCTTTAGGTCTTAACTTAAAAACTTGAAAGAATAAACAGTCTTATTTGCCTGGACTGCCTGTTCATAGTTGTAAGTGGAAATCTATAAACCTTTATGCTCTGCTGCTCACACGAGGGGATCTTAGGATGCCTACTTTTTAATCCCTACGCGTCCTCACTTACAAAGCATTGTTTGGACCAGACTTGTCTAGCTATCATCTTCCAGGCCTTGAGAAGAAGCCAGATCTCCTCCCCCACCCCCAACCTTAAGCCTCTGCAATGCTTCTCTTGACCTTTATTCTCTATAGTCAGACTGCTTCTCCCAGATTCATTAATTCCAGGGGAGTCTTTATGAAATGGAATGTCTCAGCTCCTCTCGTCTCCCATTTAGTTTATTTAATATAAACCGCTGTTCCTTGAGCTTAATATAAGGGACACTGACGCCCTAGAGAGATGAACTGACAGCCCCAAGGTTATATCACTAGAGGTACAGCTAAAAGTAGCCTGTCTCAGTTGATCTTTCTCCTCTGTTGTCCCAGCCATATATACAGCTTTCTGCATATGCTTTATTTCCTCCTCTGACAACTAGCGGTGCAATCTTTTGAGTTTGTTTCTGTTTTTCACTCCTGTGCCAGCCTAAGGAGATTTAGTCTGTGAACTACATTTAAAAATTACTTGTATGTAATTTAGTCTGTGAACTACATTAAAAATTACTTGTACTGTAATTATGTTCTAGATGGCTCTAGCCTTTCATTTTTAAATTGCTAACTCCTCTCTCCACCAAGTACTCAGCACCTTCACTTCTTTTCTTTAGCCTTTGGAAGGATGTCACTTTCAACTTAAAAATCAGAGACATTGATGCAGCAACTGAAGCCAAGCATAGACTTGAAGAAAGACAAAGAGCAGAAGCCCGAGAAAGGAAGGAAAAGGAAATTCAATGGGAGACAAGGGTAAGTTTGTTTTGGGGAGCCTGCCTAGATCTGCTAGCTGCTGTTCCCTGAGCTGTCATTCATTCATTTCAAGTGAATACTGAAGTACCAAATAAGCATGGTGATAAATGAGATGAACGTTCATTTCACTGTTGAGGGGGGAGCACATCAAATAATTAAAAGTATGATACAGAAGTACAAAACAAGTGTGTAACTGAATTTCCCCCCTTTCTCTAACAGTTGTTTCATGAAGATGGAGAATGCTGGGTTTATGATGAACCATTACTGAAGCGTCTCGGTGCTGCCAAGCATTAGGTTGGGAAACACAAAGTTTGCTCCTGGTTCCAGGGCAGGATGCATAATTAAGCAACAATCTTCCTTTGGGAGAACCTATTCACTCCCTTCTTATTGCAGTGGTTCCTATCTCAGGGATACTGGACTTTCTGATGCAGATGAACAATTAAAGCGAGCAAAGCTCCCCTTTTTCCTGTCTGTGGCAGTTACAACGTTGATTTTGGTCTTGAGAAAAACTTCAGGTTTTGAAAACAAGATGTCTGCTCCTTTTCCAAATCCCACGGTATAAATCCCAGTCTTAAACTGCATTCTAGTACTGCTGTTGAGATATACATGTTTCCTAGTTCATATAATCTTGGGTTCTATATATACATATATACATATATATAATATAGCTGATGCCAGATTTTTCATAAATACTGCATTTACTGTAAATATCAGTTCCTCTGAGTTGTTTTAGAAAATTTAGTGTAATGTATTAAAATCACGTGTTAGGAAATTTCATGGTCTCACCTACAATAACTTTTACTTTGGAATTGAACTATTATTAAATTGTATCTAACTCTGGACTGTGGTTTAATTACACTCAATGCTTCTTAAGGCTTCATAAAGTAATTTTTCCAACCTTTTTTTTTAATGTGCTGATTATTTTTATGATTAGACTTGGACCTAGTTACTTAGCAACTTTGAATACAAAGGCTGGCTTTTTATAGGGACTCTTCAAATAATGAAGGGGGTCCATCCATCCTGTCCCTTCCTTATACTCCTCTGTTCTGTCTATAGCCCCCACCATGCTATTCTTGTTTTAACTGAACTCTCAAATAGTACACATAGGGCTACCAACCTTTTATGCAAAAATATTTTATTGCCTTAGAGAATTTGTGAAGAATGCTTATTTTTAGATCCCCACCCCACATTGAAACAAAATATAATAAAAGGAATGTCACAGCAGCAAATGGCTCATTCTGAAGGGCAATACAGAATTATCTTTATTTTTAAATACATTAAAAACAACAACACAGGTATTAGCACCTGGCATTTAGGTACTAAGAAGACACTAGTTACATAGGGCCTCTCAAGGCAGTCATACAGAACTGGATTCTCAATCTGAGAAGACCAGGACAGGCCAGGGCATCTCAAGACTGCTCCGGCAAGCTTTTTGGTTACATTTGGCCCACCCTGCTCGTTTCTCTCTGCAGCTGCTATAGTAACGCTCGGTCTGTTAATCACAACGGAAGGGGAAGGGTAGTAAATCAAATTCTATGATGCCAGTGCAAAAATTCAATGGAAGCCCTAAGGCAGGAGTAGTGTAACTTCATAAAATTCAAACACTTCAATGCACAGTGCTTCAGGCCAAGGAGACTGCAGTTTATTTGACTATTTTATGGTAGGGGAGAAGGTTAAGTCTTGATGTGAAACCCCTGATATCAACAATGGGGACGGTACAGTCTACCAGCAGAGGAGAAGCTGGCAGGTAAGTCAGCTGCATCACGTCACAAGAAGAGTTTGAATCCTCACCGGAAGGGGTACCATCCTCTTCCAGCTCGTACTTCCCAAATCCAACAACCTGAAAAAGGCCAAAGACTTGAGGTGAGAGAGAATGCTGACCATGTTTGGGCAAAGACCTAGTAGGATCTAGGACACCAACCCAAACTCAGTAAATGGGTGAGACGACAAGCCTGCAAAGGACAGAGCTACAGCTTAGGTAACGATACTCACATGAACACTGAGCATTTTACTTCCTGGTCCTCTGTGGGCCTTGAACCAGTTGACTAGGTCTGATTTTGAGAATGACTTCAGTGCTTCAATCTTAATGGGAGAAGGGAAGATATGAAAGAAGGCTATAAAAAACTAGCAATATATTTATGCAAAGATAGATAGTACTTAAAACACAACACCCTAGCCAGACCTCCTTGGTCCTGCTTATTATAAGCACACTGTTTTATTTTAACATGTTTCAGCTGGCTCCCAACCTTCCAGATAAGGATACAAATGAGCCTGATACACCTTCATGTTTCTTCGCACTGACTGACTGGCCGATAATAAGCAGGAGAGGGTAGCAGATGCTGTAACTACAGCTAAGTACCGTACATGGAGTCAAACCCATTACACCTTAGTGTCACCTCTCAGATACATGGTAAGTATTTACCCTCTGGCTTCTAACAGGAAAACTGCAGAACCTCAAGAGTTGGGCTGAATGAAGCCTCTTTGTTAAATACCTGCTCTGCTTCAATATCCTTTGGTAGGGTTATAGTATCAGAGCACTGGACTGGAGGACCCAGAGCTCCTTTAAATGGGATTTATTACTTGAGGCTAGAAGTTGTCACAAAGACCTACACATAGAATCCTTAAATCTGGAGAAGGAACTTCAAGTTCGCAATTTTCTTTAAGGAGCAGAACCTGTTTTTCTCCCAAACCTTGTAGTGAATCTGAATATATAATACAAAAACGAAAAGGAAAAACATTATATATATATATATAAAACTGAATCACTTTGCAACAGAAATTAACACTGTAAATCAACCGTATTTCAATTTTTTAAAAAGTAGATCTGACTGAAATTGGGGGAGCAAGAGTAAGAAGAGTAAGAATACCCAGCATCCTGCTCACTTGGCCACCTGAGACACTACAGTAGCCAGTCTGGAAACAAGATGTAATTTAATAACATCAAGAAATAGGCAAGTAAATAATAACCAACCCAAGATGAGTGCCCCCGGTCTCTCCTCCACACAATATCAATTTGCTTAGAACCGTGTCTCCTGTTAAATCAAGAGTCCCTGTCAGAGCTGTCTTACTCTGAAAACCATGTTACTACCTCATGGGCAAGGCGGTCAAAGAGATACTGCCGAGTCACCACTTCATTCCAGTTCCTGTCCACTTCCTCCCCAAGGTGGGTGTCCTCGCACTCCTTCAGCTTGATCAGAGCTGTGACCTGTTACCGTCAAAGAAACACTCAGGCATGGCATCACCCAAGCATCCTCAGCACACTGAACCCTGTCTGGTCTGATTTGTGATGGACCTGCCAGCATGACGACGAGGGATGGAGCTAGGAAGACGTGGTCAGATTAAGGTGGGCTACAGAGCTCAAGAACCCAGCACACAGTACTGTTAAGACTAGTGTCGAGGGCTTATGCTATGCTGAGTCACTTCAGTCGTGTCTGACTCTGTGCGACCCCATAGACGGCAGCCCAACAGGCTCCCCTGTCCCTGGGATTCTCCAGGCAAGAACATTGGAGTGGGCTGCCATTTCCTTCCCCAGTGCATGAAAGTGAAGTCACTCAGTTGTGTCCGACTCCCAGCGACCCCATGGACTGCAGGCTCCTCCGTCCATGGGATTTCCAAGCAAGAGTACTGGAGTGGGGTGCCAATACCTTCTCCGATCGAGGGCCTTGGGTGACCCAACAAAAGACCAAGCCAGCACAATCACCTGGGTGTTGAATGCATCCTCAGTGAGGTTCTCAATCTTCTCCTCAAAGCTTGAAAGGAACTCTTCTATCTTCTTATCAACAACTTCAGAGCTAAAATAAAACATCTTCCATTAAGTCATCACTGACCAGGTCTCAAGCAGAAGGCAAAGGAGAGAACTGGGTCTAAGGCATATTTCCAGGAAAGGCTGAAGTGATCTCCCCTAAGCTGCAGGAGGTAAGTGAACAGTGAAGAACCCCCACCCCTACTCCACTTCTAGCCCAATTCCCTGGTATCCTCGTAGGAAGCAGTAGACAGCCATGCTGACCATTTCAAAGCTGAGGACCAACACGGCCTAGTACCTTGCTTGCAGCCCGAATGCTAGGTCAGGCATCTGCCTTTCTTGTCTTCAGATATGCCTGAAGAGAGGAAGCAGTAGCAAGCCCTGCACAGTCACCATAGGACTTGAGTCAAACCTACAAACCCACTGGTAAGTCCTGGACCAGGCCATGTATGAGCCACCTGCTGCAGCTGTGACTAAATGGGAAGCAAATGGTCAGGGCAAGGATGCAGCCCCTATTCTCTATGCCAAGAAAAACGATAGCTGGGCCCATCATCTCACTTGTTTACTCACTTGTATTTGGTTGCCTGAGTCCCCACGGTGACAGAGAAGCCTAGAATCCCAGATGTGTTCCTACAGGTAGGGTAGACATGGTACCTATGGCCAGAGTGAAAAGTTCTATAAGCTCGGGTACTCACCTGCACCCTGTCCTTGGAGGTACTAGAGAGCAGTGGGAACGGTTTCTGCCCATCCTTACTAGACCCTACAGGTCCTGGAAGAGGATCCATAGATGTTTACTCTTGGGTTAGGGTATCCACCCCTCTTCTGAACTGAGGACCACAAGGCCAGCCTCTTCTCTTGCTAATCTTGAAACTTGACCAAACTGACAGACTGATCATAGTCCAAGATGCAAATTGCAAAAGTTTTGACAGTATGACTCTACCGAGTGTGACTTGGTAGGTATGACTCTTAAGGCCTGGAAGGGCCAAAGAGTGCTGAGACTGTTCAGTCAGTCCAGCTGATCGACTTAAGCCTGCCAAGTAAGCCCCAGATCTTACTTGAGGTCAGTGCTCTTGCCAGCAGACTTACCCAAGGGTCTGCTTGGTTCGAAGGAAGTCAAAACAAGGCTCTTCCATATGCATCTGTAATTCAACATACTACCCATCAGCTCAACTCCTCCCAGCAGAGAAACCTCCATTTCTTCCCCCCAAAGTGTTAACATGTGACCCCCGAGTCCAGCCTCCCTTACTGCCTTCTTAAATAGCCCAGGCCCATTATCCTGGCTAATACTAGGTGAGAAATGCTCAACAACCAGCTCACTTACAAACCACAGATCTCTGACCACTCCCAGGTCCCCAGCCCCCAGGTAGATAGGCCAGTCCTCACAGTTGGCCAGGGGCTCCCGAGTATAGGGACTCTCCTTTATGCAACTTACCACAAGCAGCTCCATAAGAGTGTATTCTTTCAGACTCCTGGCACCTGACTGAGAGGAGAAGCTGATCAGACCAACTGAAAATCCAATGGCTTACAGGGCTTTTTAAAAATATAGCTCTTCTTGACAACCATTTATTCAGGATACTACCCTACTCTTCTCCCCCGCCCCCGCCGCCCCACCCCATACCCTCTACTGTTATACTTCCTGCCTTCCCACAAAACAGGAGGTGTGTGCAGACTGGAATCATGCATGATGATCTGTATTCCCAGCCCTAGCTCAGCACTGCAGGTGGACATGGAATTGAGTTCAGTAATCCCTGACCTGCCAGCTCCTGCCCAAAACACACCAAGGACACAACCTAAAGTCAAGGACTTGCAGAGGAAGATAGGCTCTACAGACAAGGCAAAGATTCAGCGCCAGAAACTCAAGAAAAGGACAAGGTGACAAGTGAGGCCGTGGAGCCCTGCCCAAAGTCCAGGCCAGGGATCTTTACGAGGTCAGACAGAGAAGTGATTTCCTCATGTAGAAAACCCAGGACCAAAGCAGCAGATAAAGAGCCCCAGTGTTTGGGAAGTCTGAGATCAGTCTAAACAGACACAGGTCCCCACTGTCCTAAAAGTGAGTGGGACCAAACACAGGCTAGTCTATGGACCAATTGAGATCAGTGCAAAGCTCTTTCTTATTTTAAGCACCATCCCATATCTCCAGAATGCTGTGGAAAACACATAGGATTTGAAGACAGAAAGTATAAATTTGAACTCCAGCTGGTATGACCTCAGGTAAGTGAAGGACCTCAGATTTATCATACATAAAAAAGAGGTGATAAATCCTCTCTCTCAGGTGCTTTGAAAATACTCATTATGACTCTGGAAGCCATTCTATTTATTGTATGTTGGTTGACTATGTTTGCTTTTGTCGTATTTTAAAACTGTCCTTTTAACAAATGTCTTCTTGCTCCCTGGAGTTCTGACTGGTGAATATGTAGGGACTTCCAGCCATACTTCAGTTCTGTCCCTCTGGACTAGTGGCTGGGTGATTAATAAAGCACTGTGATTGAAAAAGGATCCACTTCACTGACAGGAGCAGTTTTTAAATGTAATTGCTTCAAGAGGACATATGACCCCAAGCATAAAACCACAGAGTAACCGCAAACAGGCCTTGAAGAGCATAGGATCACTTCCCCCAGACACTGTGGTCCTTCCACCAGTCTTTAGTGTCTAAAAGACACAGCCATGAGGACAGCTGTGTGCAAAGGGGCCACTGACCTGGTAATATACAGTGACTTCAGAGTTGGCGTCACCCCTGTTCAGAGCTCTCACTTTGCACAGGTGGTGGCCACTGGGTAGCTCCACCACCTGGAACTGCACAGGCATCTCCTGCTCCAGAGGCATGAAGTTCAACTTGCTGCAAAACAATCAGTATGGGTCATCGAGGCTGTGCCTTTATCCTCCTATTCCTGCCCCCAAAATTGAAAGTCAGGCCTTCTACACTGCCTTCTGAATTGCTTTGTTTATATAACTAACCTCAAATAAACCTACAAGAAGCATCTCCATTACAGATTTAGTAACAACTGAATTTTGGTCTCAAGGTCCTCTTGCTATTAAGAACACATAACTCCTAAAGAGAAAATTCAACTAATACTCACTCAACAACATATTTCAGGAAATCTGTAGATTCCTAGGAGGTGAAAGAGAAGAAAATAGCTATATCAGACTCTACTGTCTTTAATTTCACCCCAAACCAACTAATACCAATGTTCTAAGTGCATGGGAAGCCCTGGAATGCATCAGAAAGCAGATACAGTCTGTCACCCAAAATGCTGATCATTCATTCACTGGGTTTATCACTCATTAACTGGGATTATCATTCACTGATTCAATATTGATTATGTTTGTTGAATACTAAGTGGCTCTCAACTGAAGTGGCTCCTTTTCTGTTCTCCCTTGGTGCTGTTTACTGTCCACTGTGAAACTTTCTCCACTGGGGGATCAAACTTAGTTGTCCGGTTTACCCCATTAGGCTGTGTTTTAGAAACCTGGATCTATTAATACAGAGCCTGGCATAGAGTGAGCAACAGAATACACTTGATACGAAGTGAATGATGTATATATATATACATCCCTCAGCCCTCCCCAGCTCCCACTTTAATCTCTAAATTAAACTGTTTCTAGTTTCCACAATTGTCAACAAATGTAACCAGTACCATGTATTTACCAAACCCACTTAACTCAAAATGCGGTCCAATACCAGTAGTCTCTTTCATAAGAAAGTCTTGTCCAGCACTGAAAGGGCCAAGTTCCCTTCTAAACAGACTGTGACGATGCTGGCCTGCCAAAATTACAGAGCTTCCCCTTTAGGGAAGAACTAATAGAATTCCAGAGCGCAGAACAGCATTCATACCTGGTCTGTACCAACAGAACCCTGACACTCACTGTGCTTGTGACATTTCCTTGTACCAGGCCCTCAACAAAGAGCTGGGCTTTGAATTCTCTGACGAAGCTCAGCAGAGACTCAAGGGAAAGGCCATCCATCAAAGCGCGATACTTATCAATCATAGACCAACGGGAATACTCCAGGATTAAAAGCCGAACATCTCTACAGAGAGCAGGAAAAAAAAAGTCTTATTTTAAGAAATGAATCGTAAGGGTATAGGATTGGGTTAAGTTTCTATAGATGATGTGTTTCTTTAAAGTGACAATTTCTATCACTACTTAAGATAGGGAAACAATGTCATAAGCAGCAAAAAGCATTTAAAACTGCATATATAGACTATTACATAGATTATTAGCTCATTGGTAAAACTTATGTTTCAATTGCAAAATAAAACATTTCACACAAGCTGCCAAATGAGTCACAAACCAATATTACTATTTTGATTTCAAATCTCACTAGCATTTATTCATTACTGGAAGTGACCATCATGTATATCTACAATGACAATACAGCATAACTGGCTCTAGGCAAGAATCAGACTAACCCCCTCCCACACAGTAAGCTATTTATTTATTTTTCTTAGTAAGCTGTTTAAATATGGCCAAGTTACCTAACATTTGTGGCTCAATTTCATTTGTAAAACAAGGGAAATAAAAACGCCATACTATTATCAGTTTTGGTGAGAATTAAATAAATACACTTAAAGTTCTTAGATCTAACACATACCAAATCTTCAATAAACAAGTACTATTACTCTACCACATTTTAACAAAGTAGTATTCAGGAGTTATAGGATATATGGGGCTATTTTTAATTATATCAATAGTTCCAGACAACTCTCCTTTCCCATTTATATTTGGTTATTAGTTTTTATAACTTTTTGTGATCAGATTATCAGTTATTACATGTCTGATTCTTAACTACTCCCTCCCCTGCTTTCGAATTTTGGCCATTTATGGTCTCATTATAACTATGTCTAATGCAGGGTATTTACAGATGCCCAGCAAACAGGTCAAGTAGGGGCTCGCAAGCCATGTGCATAAAGGGCTATATCTGCTCAGAGGGGACTTTTTCCCCCCTCCCACAAAGGCTCTACCTGCTGACAGAGCCTTTTTACCCTCAAGAGTGTACTTTTTTCTGATTCACACAAAGGTACCCTATAAGCTACCGCTGGCCCTAGATTAAAGAACAGGCTCTGGTGAAAGGCCCAAGATGACTGCCTATTAGCAGAGGGCATACAGACTGTCCAGAAGCGTTTCTGCTCTCTTCTGCAACCTGACTGAATTCTGGATAGCTGCAGTTGTCAGATAAATGACCTGTTAGGCAATTTAACTCAGCTACTTATCATAACATCCAATACACTAAGCAATTTTGAGCTACAACAAAGTCAGCACTTTTTGAACTATTTTTTACTTAGAAACTAGGAAAAAACACTCTTTTAACCTTTAGCCTCTAATTAAGTATAGTAGACTGTCTGCAGTCCTCCTCACCGATAACTACTTACACTGAGTTTAGGAACTCTCTAACTCTATGGGCTAGTTTCCTAAAACACAGCACAATTCTATCACATCTGAATTAGCACTGAAACAACAGCCTCACTCCCCACACTTAATTCCAAGGAAGGCATATAGTTTTAGGCCTTCAAAATATAAGCTGATCCCATGTATACCCACTTGGCCAGAGTTTCAGGCTTGATGAGGATGTTAAAGTAGGTCTTCTTCAATTGCTCAGTTATCATTGTAAACACAGCTGGTGTGGAACTGAACTCCGCTAAGTAGTCAATAATAAGCTGAAACAGTAGCTAAGAAGAAAAGAAAGAAACACCGTAAGTGGAGAAACATGTAAATCCACTGATTTTTAGGGGGAAAATGTTTCCCATTGGTTTCTACCAGGGGTTCAATATGATAAAATAGGCATTGTGTGGGACATAAGTACTAATGACTCAAAGAATCTTTTTTTTTTCCCCTTAACCCATGGCTACACCACCTAGCTATTTTTTTTTCCAGTAATTCATTTATTTATTTTTGGCTGTGCTGGATCTTCACTGCTATGTAGGCTTTTCTATAGTTGCAGTGAGTGGGGACTGCTCTCTAGTTATTGTGATCAGCTTCTCACTGCGGTGGTCTCTCTTGTTGTGGAGCAGAGTCTAGGCTGCACGGGCTTCAGTAGTTGCAGCATGTGGGCTCTGCAGGTGCGTCTCCCGGGCTCTAAGCACTGGCTCAACAGTTGTAGCACACGAGCTCCGGGACATGTGGGATCTTCCCAGATCAAGGATTGAACTGGTGTTTCCTGCATTGGCAGGTAGATTCTTTACCACTGAACCACCAGGGAAGCCCCTCCCTCAAAGAATTTTTAGGAGCTAAAGTTCTCAATAATTATAAAATCTGAAGGAATAAAAATTTTCTTTTTCATAATTTTCAGAGGTATTTTAAAACATTTTTTCCTTCCCATTAAACTTAAAAATAATTTTATTGAGCATCTCCACTGCCCCAAAATTTGATTTTAACTGGGAGGAGATAATTTAGGAAATAATGACTTTGTATCAACCTGTGCTATCCAGAAACATGTGGAGTCTTCTCCCTTAAAGTCTTTTATATGCTTCAAAAAGATTTATAGCTTTCTTTAGATAGGTTCTATACTTTTCTTCTTTATTCTTACATATTTGATTATTTTTCTCAATATTATAGTGACATATTTTTTCCCAATCCATTTCTAAGTGGTTATTACACTACAGGAAAATGAGCCATTGATATACTGGTCTTATGATGAGTCATATCACAAATTATTTTTTAAATTCTAATAGTATTTTGCAAAGAAAAATGCTTTTTCTCTTCCAGGTGTTTTTATTTTTTCACTTTAATACAGTAGCCAGAAATTCTAAAAATAATGTCGACTAATAGAAGTGATCGTGGGTATCCTCGGCTTGTTCCTAATTTTAATGTTCAGGATTTCATCAGTTAGTATAACATCTGTTATTGTACATTTAATTAAGATTTTTATTGTGGTTGAGTAACCTCCCTTTATTCCTACTTATTAGGAATGACAGCTCAAATTTATCAAATAATTTTGGGGGCATTAATCACTATATTCATATAGTATTTCTCAACTGACTTTGATATAATGATTTATGTTCATTATCACTATATTCACACAGTGTTTCTTAACTGACTTGTGTTATAATGATTTATAACAGCTTCATAAAACTGAACAACCAACTCTTTGCTTTGCTGGCACTGGTCATGGTCAATTATTCTTCTTGTTATATTTGAACTTAACTTTCAAGTTTTTAGAATGCTTGACTCTGTATTTCATAGGTGTAAATGATCTCTAGTTTTACATATGTATTTATAGTATTTATATAAAGTTTTAATGTTACAGTAGGGAAGCTTCATAAAATGAAGAACCTCAAATACTATGGTTTGTATTTCTAAAAAGCTCTCCAGGTAATTCCAAAACATACCTACCAAATGACAACTACTGTATTTGGCTTTAATATGTCTGGATTTTAAGCTACATTATATTTACTCTTTTGAAGGTTACTAAAATATTCCATGTGTCTCCTCCTAAGAATAATTTTTGTTCCCAGGGGAGACTGACAAGTAAGAGGGTATAAAGAAGAAAACTACTCTTCTCTAGGGTTTTTGCTAAGATATGGAGGCTATCACCTCTTAGCACAGGTCTAATTACTTCCAGGTCCTCTCCTCCAGAATTTTTCTTAGATAAACCCAATTCCCCAAATGTTAATATATGTTCTACCCAAAAAACCAACATATAAAATTTATTGCTGGGTACATTATTTTACCTGGTTCTTGGTATTTCTTCCTTTACTTATGAAGTACTGACAGATGACATTGAAACATATTCTTTACCAAAAGATAAATCACTAACAAGATATAAACTCTGTTTCTTAAGAGTCATAAACTTAGAAGGGAACAAGACACACACACTTGAAACAATGGAAAAGACTGTGAGAAGACAAAGAAAGAACACAGACATCTAAGTTCTACTCTTCGTCAGGGTATCAGGGAACATGTCAGGTGTTTTAAATCTGTCCTTGCACTATGGCATGAAATTACACTCAAAAAAGAAAACAAAGAAAGAGCTAGTCACTCAGTCGTGTCCAACTCTTTGTGACCCCATGGACTGTAGCCCACCAGGCTCCTCTGTCCATGGAATTCTCCAGGCCAGAATACTGGAGTGGGTAGTGTTTTCCTTCTCCAGGGGATCTCCCCAACCCAGGAATAGAATCTAGGTCTCCCACATTGCAGGCAGACTCTCTACTGTCTGAGCCACAAGGGCAGCCCAATTACACTCAAACAAGTCCTAAATACCAGTGTTGGCTGCAGAGAAACTGACAGTAAAGAGAAGTATAATCAAGTCTGAAGCACAGGCTGTGCTATATCTATTACTAATGTATACAACACTAATAAATGTAATTAATTGAAGAATATATGTTGCTCTTATATGTGGCCAAAGTCAGAATACCTGCCATCAGCCAAAAAAACCATAATGATCTCCAGGCCAGAATATTGGAGTGGGTAGCTGTTCCCTTCTCTAAGGAATCTGTCCCACCCAGGAATCGAACCAGGGTTTCCTGCATTGCAGGCTGAGCTACCAGGGAAGCCCAATAAATACAATTAATTAAGAATATATGTTGCTCTTATATGTGGCCAAAGTTGGAATACCTGCCTCAGTCAAAAAAACCTAATGATCTATATTAATACATATTTCTTTTCATATACAGCACCTTATGCACAAACCTCTATGCTTGGTGCTATAGGCACAACAAACAAATAGGAAATTTTAAAGTTGTCTGCAAAGAAATCAGAGCACTGTACTTACAGGTAGTTTATGGTTGAATCCTTTCACTCGAATAATTAAACCATGTTCTCCAGCGACCAGCTTATACTCCAGCTGTGCCACATCTGCTTCATAAGCTGGTTCCGCAAGGTTATGGGTAAGGATATTGACAAAGATATCAAAGAGGACCACACTAAGAGTATAAAAATGCAAACAGCATCATTAACTGACAATAAATAGACAAATTTCCTTCAACTTAGAGTAAGAAACTTCACTTTTATAAAGATGTTAATTCACTACTCCAGAATGTAAACTCTATATACTAACTGAGCTCAAAGGTAAATACAGCTTACTAGGGCTCGGGTTCACCAGGGCATTACAGAACTCCCACCTTCAGCAGTGCTCCCCTAATCTTTTTCATGTCATGCACAAATAGAATATGATAATATTTATGTTGCACAATGGGATAAGTGTAAAATACATGAAAAGCAACTGGCCCAAATGCTCTGGCTATCCCTGTGGCCTAGGTTTTCTGGCCAACAAATTAAAAATCTGAGGGAAGAGAGTAGGGTCATGTTTTTTTGTGTTTTTTTTTTGGCCATGTGGCATGTGGAATCTTAGTTTCCCAACTAGGAATCGAACCAGAGACTGATGCATTGGAAATGCATAGTCTTAACCACTGGATGGCCAGGGAAGTCCTGTAATGCACTTTTTAGACTGGATATTAATAATGTTAGTGCTATTTGTCAGTTTAAGGCTGGATTTTACAGGTTAAGGGGCAAAAGAAAGGAAGAAATGTAGTAACATTTCCTGAGCACCTCCTATGATTCAGGTACATTTTAGGCTCTCTGACCTCCCACAATACAGCTATCTATATAAACGTGTAAATAATTTGCTAAGAATGAAGTAAAATCAGACTCCTTGGCAGTCTCAAAATACAGGTCAACAGATTCACACTAGTCCTCATTATATACTGGAGGCTAACCCAAGCTTATCTTTAAGGAACTTTCTCAATCCAGTACAAATAAGTGCTGGAGACGGAGCAGCCACAATTCCATCTTAGTGATTCACACAGATAATTTGTTTTGGGCACATAGAAAACACATACATGAGGAGCACAGTTCAAGTACTGACAAAGAGAATGATACAATGATTCAGAAATAAAAGTCTTTCAATAATTAAAATATATATATCTTCCAGAAAAGAGGACAATTTCTTACTTTGCTGCAGACTTCTGTATCAAAGGTGAGATCAGATGGAAACGTATATATGCTGAAAGAAAAAGACCCTAAATAAGAAACTAATGGCCAGAGGCCTCAAATATTTAGTACATCTGTTATTTTCCCCCAATATGATGATGTTTTAAAAATTCTGAAATAAACCACTAATCCTTAAATCCTCATTACATTTTTATCCTTAAGCGTCCTTAATAAGTATATTTACCATTCCAAATAGTGTCCAGAAGGCATACTTTAATCTATAGGAAAATCACATATATAGACAGATATGCAGAGAGGCCTATGAATACTCTTACTATCAATAGCCTTGGTCAGGAAAAATGCATATAGAGGTATACATGTCAAGAACATTAAGGGAAAAATACCAATGCTCACAGAAAGTTGTATCAGTACTGTTCCAAGGAAGCGGAATAAATGTTAAGAACATTTTTAGAAACTCATAATCTATCCAAGAAAAACTGAGTAAACACCTTCCCAGTGAACTCAAGAATCCCTTAGAACTATAGTACAGTTGTGTCAAGGCTACGGATATGGGCTAGATGGCAAACAAGAGCACCTACCCTTTGATTCCAAGTTGCTTCAGTAAGTTCCTATGCTATGCACAAGAACACAAAATTTAAAAAGCAACACAGTTTGGGCTACCATGTTGAAGATAAGAGCTTCAGAGTCTGGTTAACTGTATATACAACACTTCCTTTAGGCTGAGAAACAAAGAGTACAGGGAGACAGATGGAGGATATTTCACATTTGTAATGCTGGACTTGGCTATCTATCACGTCTAAGAATAATTCCTTTCAGCATACTCTTACTCTTGATTCTCTTTTTAACAATAATGTTCAAAAAACACCACCTGCTGCCTGAGACAGCCAAACACCTGGCTCTGCTTTCATTTAACTGAGAAAAAAAAATCAAAAAATAATTTCATTTTATGCTTGAATCCTTATTTATTCCCTGGAATCTGTAGTGTACATAAGAATTTCTGTGACAGCACAGGAGCATAGTATGGATCCGACAGGTAAGCCTGGAAAAGGTCTTCAAGTAGAAGGAAAAGAGGAAAGGAAGAGATGTGACAGACAAGAGGTAAAAGGTTGTGAGAAACTGGAGAAAGTTTGGTTATACTTATTTCACTAGTTTTAAGGAGGTAAACATTTTACCTTTGGGGATTTTGAATTTGTTGTCTTTCTTATACCACAGGCAACCTTGTGGAGTATTCACAATTTTAACAGGGTATTCTGTCTCTGGACAATCAAAAGCCTTCAACATGAAATCCGTGGCTAACAAAAGCAAAAGGTAATAAATCACTCAGTTATCACAACAGAATTTCCATCAATCTGTTCTTGGTTTCAGAACTCTAGGTAACTCTTTTTTGAGGCAAAAACATGTCAAATTCAAATGTTAGAGTACAATAAATTAGTAGAACAATACTAAAAAGAAAGTCCTCTTGGCCTTGCTGCTGCTGCTCCTAAGTCGCTTCAGTAGTGTCCAACCCTGTGCGACCCCATAGACGGCAGCCCACCAGGCTCCCCCATCTCTGGGATTCTCAGGGCAAGAACACTGGAGTGGGTTGCCATTTCCTTCTCCAATGCATGAAAGTGAAAAGTGAAAGTGAAGTCACTCAGTCGTGTCCGACTCTTAGCAACCCCATGGACTGCAGTTTACCAGGCTCCTCCGTCCATGGGATTTTCCAGGCAAGAGTACTGGAGTAGGGTGCCACGGCCTTCTCCGCTCTTGACCTTAAACTACATGAACTCTGAAAATCTGTAATTTCCCAAGAGCTGACTAATCTTAACTGTGAGAGGGACCTTTGGTCAAAATAATTGTATAGACCAATTTATGAATGCATTCTTGAATGAGAATGTCATTTACCAATTTACATATTCAAAATTTACATATTTTTGAAAGTTAACAAATAAAACCATTTTAAAGTGAACAATTCAGGGGAATTAAGTATATTCACAATGGTGTGCAACTACCACTTCTTTCTAGCTGCAAAACATTTTTATCAACCCAAAAGGAAACCCCTAAGCACTAAGGAGCACTAAGCAGTTGCTCCCCATTACCCATTCCCCCCTGCCACTGGCGACCATCAACCTGAGTTCTGTGTCTCTATGGATTTACCTATTCTGGGTATTTCAGGTGAAAAGAATCATACATGTAAACCCCTTTTGTCTGTCTTCTTTCATTTACCATGTTTTCAAGATTCATCCATACTGAAGCATATATATCAGTACGTCATTTCTTTTTATGACAGAATAATCCATCATTGTATGTATATGCCATAGTTTGTTTATCCATTTATTCATTATGAACACTAGTTGTTTCCACCTTTTGCCTTTCGTGAATAATGCTGCTATCAACATGCATGCACATGCATTTGTTTGAATATCTGTTTTCTTTTGGGTATATACCTAGGAATAGAATTGCTGGAAAAATGAAATTCTGAGTAAATTATATTTGTCCTAGACCAGTGACTTCCTCACAGTTAAAATTATTTTCTGTTGTAAGCTAGTAGACAGGTTAACACACACATATACCTACCGGGAACAAAACTTCTGAAAATAATACCCTTTCTTTATTTAATGAAACATTTTGCTATTTTCCACTCGGATTTTTTTTAATGCTTTCACAGTTCATTACACTGGGAGGCAACCTGTAGTTTGAAAACCTCTAGAATAATCAGACAAGATAATGGCAACACCTAGAGGGACTGACGTGAAAGCATCAGCTATCATTGACCAGAAAAAGTCCCAGGATCTATGCTTACGTCCGGTTTCCTGCAATCACCAACTGAACAGTCCAGGACAAGTCATTTGGCTTTTTTGAGCTTCAGTTTTATCATTTGGAAAAGTAAGAAAACTATAATGCTCATCCCAGAGATCAGGTGTTATTTAATATAAGTACATGGATGGATTATGTATAATGATTGATATTTCACTGACCTATGTACTTGTTTTCAGCTGGAAGATGAAGATCTGGATTCAATTCAAAATCACTCTTCCACAGTTCAGCCCAAGAGTTTTCAATATCTGTAGAGATAAAAGACAAACTGATCCAATAAAGAATGCAGTGTTCAGAATTCTCATAGTAACAAACCAGTCAACAACTGGTCTTCACTAACCAATTCTTTTTTCTCAGGAAAACTGTAAGTGACATAACCTGAGTTTCCAAACTCTTGCTACTCAATGGGTGGTTTCATCAGCCTTGTTATCACCTAGAAAGTTTGTTAGAAACACAGAATCACAAGCTCAACTCTAGAGCTACTGAATCACAATCCATATTTTAATAAGACCTCCAGGTGATATGCACACTGAAGTCTGGGGGGCACTTTTCTAAAATACAGCCAAAAATATCCCCAGGCTCCCAAAGACAACAGGATTTTCTCACTAGCTAATACAGATATAAGCACTGCAGAAAACAATTTCCAGGAAAGTAATATAAATCATTTTCATTTCAAAGTAAACATCTTAAAAAAAAATATATCATTTTCCCCACAGGAACTACCAGACAAACTATTAAGGAATAAAACTTCCCAGGTGAATCATATACCTAAATGTAGGACAATTTTAAAATATTTTACCTTCCATACTATATTGAGTCCCAAACCATTTCTCCTTGAGGTCACATTTTCCCTCATTAGCACCAGACAGTAGAACAAGATTTGCCTTTTGAGGAACTAGCTGATTAAGGGCTTCAGCAATGACCTAATTGGGGACAGGGGGAAAGTGGAGGGGGGAGACACATATACAACAATTATAACTTCACTCTAATACATCTCCGTTAAAAAGGCAAAGCCACAATATGTTAGACACCCTCAAGATCCTAGCACCTTAATGCTCATGAAACTGTCTATAGTCCATGACCACCCTAATTGACAAAACTTCATTAGTCTATCAGCAGCTTCAAATATCTTTCTTCAGAATGCTCCAATAGTTCTCATCTCAAATTCTACATAAGAGGACTAGCAGTGAAAAGAGCTATCATTTACTAAGCTTTTACTATGTGCCAGGTAGTATTTCATTTAATCCTAACAATAACCTTAAGGTATACCCATTTTCCCTGGTTCGGGAAGGTCCCCTGGAGAAGGGAATGGATACTCATTCCAGTATTCTTGCCTGGAGAATTCCATGGACAGAGAAGCCAAGTGGGCTACAGTCTACGGGGTCACAAAGAGTCAGACACGATTGAGCAATTAATAGTTTCACTTTACTTTTCATACCTATTTTATAAAAAGCACTCAGCCTCAGAGGTTAAAGTTTAAGTAATTTGCACAGATTAAAGATTCTATAATCTGCACAGAACAACACACCTAGAAGTGACAAGTGGAGTTCTAACCAAGTTTGTACATAATTTCAAAAACTATGCTCTTAACTATTATGTATTATACTACTTCAAACACAAGAATCAGTAAAATGATTCAATGTAGAGCCTCCTGTAATAATCCTTCAGCTATGACAAGAACTAAGCATAAGATTTTTATGGGTTAGATTTGAAACCCTAACTACTACTTAAAAACATTTCTTTGAGAAAAAAACAACAAACAGTGGTTCAGAAAAAAATACTTGGACCCCTGGGCACAATCATCCTAGGGAAATGACAAGACTATGTGGTTACTGCTTCCTCCTTTCCCTTTCCCTATCTTCTTTAAAATTAGTAGTTTTACAATACCTACCATCATCACAGTCTCTCACCTCAGCACTATTAACATTTTGGGCCAGATAATTTCTAGTTGTAGAGTGCCATCTCCTGCATTGTAAAATGTTCAGCAATAACTCTGGCTTCTACCCACTAGATGCCAAGATCACTCTCCAGCTGTGACAACTGAAATGTACCCTTTGTTGCTGTTATTCAGTCACTAAGTCGTGTCCAACTCCTTGCAACCCCATGGACTGCAGCACACCAGGCTTCTTTGTCCTCCACTATCTTCTGGACTTTGCTCCAACTCATTCCATTGAGGCTGTGATGCTACCTGACCATCTCATCTTCTGCCAACCCTTTCTCCTCTTGCCTTCAATCTTTCCCAGCATCAGGGTCTTTTCCAATGAGTCAGTTCTTCATATCAGGTGGCCAAAGTACTAGAGCTTCAGCTTCAGCATGAGTACTTCCAATGAATATTCAGGGTTGATTTCCTTTAGGATTGACTGGTTTGATCTCCTTGATGTCCAAGTGGCTTTCAAGAGTCTTTTCCAGCACCACAATTCAAAAACATAAATTCTTCAGCAATCAGCCTTCTTGATGGTCCAACTCTCACATCCACACGTGACTACTGGAAAAAACATAGCTTTGACTATACAGACCTTTGTTGACAAAGTGATGTCTGCTTTTTAATATATTGTCTAGGTTTGTCATAGTTTTCCTTCCAAGAAGCAAGCATCTTTTAATTTTATGGCTGCAATCACCATCTGCAGTGATTTTGGAGCCCAAGAAAATAAAATCTGTCACTGTTTCCACTTTTATCCCTTCTGTTTGCCATGAAATGATGGGACTGGATGCCATGATCTTAATTTTTTTGAATGTTGAGTTTTAAGCCAGGTTTTTCACTCCTCTTTCACCCTAATCAAGAGGATCTTTGATTCCTCTTTGTTTTCTGCCATTAGAGTGGTATTATCTGCATATCTGAAGTTACCAATATTTCTTCTGGCAATCCTGATTTCAGCTTGTGATTTCCCCCAGCCCAGCATTTCACATGATGTAGAAATTAAATAAGCAAGGACAGTATACAGCCTAGTCATACTCATGTCCCAATTTTAAACCAGTCAGTTTTTTTTATGTCTGGTTCTAACTGTTGCTTCTTGACCCGCATACAGGTTTCTCAGGAGACAGGTAAGGTGGTCTGATATTCCCATCTCTTTAAGAATTTTCTACTGTTTGTTGTGATCCACACAAAGGCTTTATTAACACAGTCTTCATGAAGCAGAAGGAGATGTTTTTCTATACTTCCCTTGCTTTCTCCATGATCTAATGAACGTTGGCAATTTGATTTCCGATTCCTCTGCCTTTTCTAAACCTAGTATGTACATCGGTAAGTTCTCAGTTAATGTACAGCTGAAGCCTAGCTTGAAAGATTTTGAGCATTACTTTGCTAGCATGTGAAATGAGCAACTGTACGGTAGTTTGAATATTCTTTGACACTGCCCTTCTTTGGGACTGGAATGAAAACTGACCTTTTCCAGTCCTGTGGCCACTGCTGAGTTTTCCAAATTTGCTGGTATACTGTGTGTAGCACTTTCACAGCATCATCTTTTAGGATTTGAAATAGCTCAGCTGGAATTTCATCACCTCCACTAGCTTTTTCGTAGTGATGCTTCGTAAGGCCCACTTGACTTCACTCTCCAAGGATGTCTGACTCTAGATGAGTGACCACACCATCTTGGTTATCCAGGTCATTAAGACACATTTTGTAAAGTTCTTCTGTATATTCTTGCCACCTCTTCTTAATCTCTTCTGCTTCTTTCAGGTCCTTAATATTTCTGTCCTTTATCCTGCCTCTTCTTACATGAAATGTTGCACTGGTATCTCCAATTTTCTTGAAGTGATCTCTAGTCTTATTCATCCTATAGTTTTCTTCTATTCCTTTGCACTGTTCATTTAAGAAGGTTTATTCTCTCCTTGTTGTTCTCCAGAACTCTGCATTCATTTTGGGTGCATTTTTCCCTTTTTCCCTTGTCTTTCACTTCTCTTTCCTCAGCTCTTTGTAAAGCCTTTTCAGACAACCACTTTACCTTTCTGAATTTTTTTTCTTTTTCTTTGGCATGGTTTTGGTCACTGCCTCCTATACCATGTTATGAACCTCCATCCATATTCCTTCAGTCACTCTGTCTACCAGATCTAGTCCCTTGAATCTATTAGTTACCTCCACCATATAATCATAAGGGATTTGATTTATGTCAAACCTGAATGGCCTGGCAGTTTTCCCTACTTTCTTCAATTAAAGCTGAATTTTGCAATAAGAAGCTCATGATTTGAGCCACAGTCAGCTCCAGGTCTTGTTTTTACTAACTACAGCTTCTCCATCTTTAGCTGCAAAGAACATAAATCAATATGATTTTGGTACTGACCAATCTGGTGATATCCACATGCAGAATAGTCTTTGGGTTGTTGCAAAGGGTGTTTGCAATGACCAGTGTGCTTTCTTGACAAAACTTTGTTAGCCTTTGCCTTACTTCATTTTGTACTTCAAGGACAAACTTTTCTGTTATTCTGGGTATCTCTTGACTCCCTACTTTTGCATTCCAATCTCCTATGATGAAAAGGACATCTCTGGTGCTAATTTTAGAAGTGTTGTAGGTTTTCACAGAACTGGTCAACTTCAGCTTCTTCGGCATCAGTGGTTGGAGCACAGACTGGGATTACTGTGATGCTGAATGGTTTTCCTTGTACCCAGGCAGTGACAAATATCCCATGGGGACAAAATCACCCCTGGTTGAGAACCTCTACCCCATATGGAGTGAAATGATTTATTTACCAGGACTAGTGAAAGAAAGACCTTGACCAACTATTTATGTGTAATATTTATTACACATAAGTCATATATTTTGAAATCAAGGATTCTTGTATTTCTCTTGTATATATTCTCAAAATGATTAAAATTGTACAGAGTCTCCAATAGAATTAAAAGGCAAGCTAAGCAAGTATGTTTATCACCTAAAGCACATAATTCTTAGAAATGACTTTAATAGATGTTTCAACACTTGAAAAATAGAAAGAACGTACCTAAGGAGAGGACTTGATTTTCTCGTCATATTAAAGCATGGTCATATACAAGAATCATGAAAAATTATCCACAAAACTACTGATATTTCTTCAGTTAAAACAAACAAAAACCTGACTAAACATAACCTAATTTTCTCCATTCTCATGTTCTTATGTACCTTTCTGCACTTTCTCACCCTCCTCTTTCTCTAAAAGTAAGGTTTAGAGATGGAAACCTCCTTACTTCTGGCTTGTATTCAAAAAGAAGCTGATCTCCAGTGAGAAAGTCCTGTAGTGGGTACAGCTGCATGTTTTCACACATGTTTTCCACATACTCAACTGGATCTGTCTGTAAAGAGGTAAAATTATTTCACACCAGAAATTCCTCATTACTATCCTTAATTTCCCACAAACTATAAATACTTAGCTCTTTTTTTTTAAATGAAACCAAAAGTTTCCCACAGATACAACCAAATAAAATGGCAGCTTAAGGATCTGGTGCTCAGAATTCTAACATAAATTAGCCAGAGAACTACTTTAAGTAGCTTATCCTAACACCCCACCAACCCCCCATCCTGAGCCCTACAACACACAAGGCTCTAATCAGGTCACAGCATCTTCATGGGAGAAATTTTAACAATGGCCCAAATTTTAACAATGGGCACTGTGAAGTGCCCAAAGACAGAGTCTTCATCATTTAATCACTACAGCACTATAACCTAAAAACTATTTGTAAGCATCAATCAAAATCAAGGTAGAAATCAAATTTTGTCATTAAAGCCTTGATATAAATGGTAAAATTAACTAGTATATTATCTCAATTTAAAACTGAACTAATGAGGGCAGTCCCTAAGATGGCAGAGGAACAGGACAAGGAGACCACTTTCTCCCCTACAAATTTATCAAAAGATCATTTGAACACTGAGCAAATACCACAAAACAACTTCTAAATGCTGGCAGAGGACACCAGGCACCCAGAAAGGCAGCCAATTGTCTTTGAAAGGAGGTAAGACAAAATATAAAAGATAAAAAGAGAGACAAAAGAGTTAGGGACGGAGACCCATCCCAGGAGGGAGTCATAAAAGAGAAGAAGTTTCCAAACACCAGGAAACCCTCTCATTGGCAGGTCTGTGGGGAGTTTTGGAATCTCAGAGGGCAACATAACCGGGAGGAAAAAATAAATAAAACCCACAGATTACGCGCTAAACTGCAGCTCCCAGTAGCCCAGATGCTTGCGTCTGCCACCAGCAAGTGGGGGCTGAACAGGGAGGTGCAGGCTGCAGTGCTTAGGGTAAGGACTGGGCCTGAATGCCATAAGGGCAATCTGAGGGAGCTAACGTGAGATAGCAACCCAAACCAGGGGATAGCCAGAGAGAGGGAAAAAAAATGAGGAAAGAGAGAGAGAACTTCCACAAAAAGGTCTAACCTAAGGCACTGCTGGGCTGCTCACAGAACAAAGGACTGAGCCAATACCAAAGGAGAGATAGCCAGCAGCACACTGGCCCATCCCCTGCCAGAGGCAGGGAGGCAGGCATGCAACGGCCAGAGCCATAAGGCAAAGGGAAAACTCGGCCCCAGGGATGGCATCCTCTACCAAACTGCAAGCAGACTCCCAGTTGCTAACCAAGTCTTCCTGGGATCCTGGACTCACTACCGGATACTTCATTGCACTCCAGAGAGAAAAGATCCAGCTCCACCCATCAGAACACTGATGGAAGCTTCCCTAACCAGGAAACCTTGACAAGCCACTCATCCAACCCCACCCACAGGGAGGAACCTCCACAATAAAGAGGAACCACAAACTACCAGAATTCGGAAAGGCCACCTCAAACACAGCAACCTAAACAAGATGAAAAGGCAGAGAAATATTCAGCAGGTAAAGGAACATGATAAAAGCCCACCAAACCAAACAAAAGAGGAGGAGATAGGGAGTCTACCTGAAAAAGAATTCAGAAAAATGACAGCAAAAATGATCAAAAATCTTGAAACCAAAATGGAGTTACAGATAAATAGTCTGGAGACAAGGATTGAGAAGATGCAAGAAAAGTTTAACAAGGACCTAGAAGAAATAAAAAAGAGTCAATCAATAATGAATAATGCAATAACTGAAATCAAAAGCACTCTGGAGGGAACCAACAGTAGAATAACTGAGGCAGAAGATAGGATAAGTGAGGTGGAAGATAGAGTGGTGGAAATAAATGAAGCAGAAAGAAAAAAAGAAAAAAGAATTAAAAGAAGTGAGGACAACCTCAGAAACCTCTGGGACAATGTTAAATGCCCCAACATTCAAATCATAGGAGTCCCAGAAGAAGAAGACAAAAAGAAAGGGCATGAGAAAATACTTGAGGAGATAATAGTTGAAAACTTTCCTAAAATGGGGAAGGAGATAGCCACCCAAATCCAAGAAACCCAGAAAGTCCCAAACAGGATAAACCCAAGGTGAAACACCCCAAGACACATATTAATCAAATTAACAAAGATCAAACACAAAGAACAAACATTAAAAGCAGCAAGGGAAAAACAATAAATAACTCACAAGGGGATTCCCATAAGGATAACAGCTGATCTCGCAATAGAAACTCTTCAGGCCAGAAGGGAACGGCAGGACATACTTAAGTGATGAAAGAGAAAAACCTACAACCCAGATTACTGGATCCAGCAAGGATCTCATTCAAATATGAAGGAGAAATCAAAAACTGTACAGACAAGCAAAAGCTCAGAGAATTCAGCACCACCAAACCAGCTCTTCAACAAATGCTAAAGGATGTTCTCTAGACAGGAAACACAAAAAAGGTGTATAAACTCTAACCCAAAACAACAAAGTAAATGGCAATGGGATCATACTTATCAATAACTACCTTAAATGTAAATAGGTTGAATGCCCCAAACAAAAGACAAAGACTGGCTGAATGGATATAAAAACAAGACCCCTATATATGCTGTCTACAAGAGACCCACCTCAAACCTAGGGACACATACAGACTGAAAGTGAAGGGCTGGAAAAAGATATTTCACACAAATGGAGACCAAAAGAAAGCAGGAGTAGAAATACTCATATCAGATAAAACAGACTTTGAAATAAAGGCTGTGAAAAGAGACAAAGGAGGACACTACATAATGATCAAAGGATCAATCCAAGAAGAAGATATAACAGTGATAAAAATATATGCACCCAACAAAGGAGCACCACAATATGTAAGGCAAATGCTAACAAGTATGAAAGGGGAAATTAACAATAACACAATAATAGTGGGAGACTTTAATACCCCACTCACACCTATGGGTAGATATACAATGGACCGGTTAGATCTAATTGATATCTGTAGGACATCTCACCCTAAAACAATGAATTTCACCTTTTTCTCAAGTGTACATAGAACTTCTCCAGGACAGATCACCACCCAGGCCATAAATCTAGCCTTGGTAAATTCAAAAAAACTGAAATCATCTCAAGCATCTTTTCTGATAACAATGCAGTAAGATTAGATGTCAACTACAGGAAAAAACTATTAAAAATACAAACATATGAATGCTAAACAACACACTTCTGAATAACCAACAAATCACAGAAGAAATCAAACCATGCATAGAAACAAATGTAAATGAAAACACAACAACCCAAAACCTATGGGATTCAGTAAAAGCAGTGCTAAGGGGAAGGTTCATAGCAATACAAGCCTACCTCAAGAAACAGGAGAGAAATCAAGTAAATAACCTAACTCTGCACCTAAAGCAACTAGAAAAAGAAGAAATGAAGCATCCCAGTGTTACTAGAAGGAAAGAAATCATAAAAATTAGGGCAGAAATAAATACAAAAGAAACAAAGGAGACCATAGCCAAAATCAACAAAGCTAAAAGCTGGTTTTTTGAGAAGATAAATAAAAGAGACAAACCATTAGCCAGACTCATGAAGAAAAAAAGGGAGAAGAATCAAATCAACAAAATTAGAAATGAAAATGGAGAAATCACAACAGACAACACAGAAATACAAAGGATCCTAAGAGACTACTATCAGCAACTATATGCCAAAAAAAATGGACAACTTGGAAGAAACAACTTCTTAGAAAAGTATAACTTTCCAAAACTGAACCAGGAAGAAATAGAAAATCTTAACAGACCCATCACAAGCACAGAAATTGAAACTGTAATTAGAAGTCTTCCAACAAACAAAAGCCCAGGACCAGATGGCTTCACAGCTGAATTCTACCAAAAATTTAGAAAAGAGTTAACACCTATCCTACTCAAACTCTTCCAGAAAATTGCAAAGGAAGGTAAACTGCCAAACTCATTCTATGAGGCCACCATCACCCTAATACCAAAACCAGACAAAGATGCCACAAAAAAAGAAAACTATAGGCCAATATCACTGATGAACATAGATGCAAAAATCCTTAACAAAATTCTAGTAAAAAGAATCCAACAACATATTAAAAAGATCATACATCATGACCAAGTGGGCTTTATCCCAGGGATGCAACGATTCTCCAATATTTGCAAATCAATCAATGTGATACCCCACATCAACAAATTTAAAGATAAAAACCGCATGATTATCTCAATAGATGTAGAGAAAGCCTTTGACAAAATTCAACATCCATTTATGACAAAAACCCTCCAGAAAGCAGGAATAGAAGGAACATACCTCAACATAATAAAAGCCATATATGATTAACCCACAGCAAACATTATCCTCAATGGTGAAAAATTGAAAGCATTTCTGCTAAAAACAGGAATAAGACAAGGGTGCCAGTCTTACCACTATTATTCAACATAGTTTTGGAAGTTTTAGCCACAGCAATCAGAGCAGAAAAAGAAATAAAAGGAATCCAGATTGGAAAAGAAGAAGTAAAACTCTCATTGTTTGCAGATGACATGATCTTCTACATAGAAAATCCTAAAGACTCCACCAGAAAATTACCAGAGCTAATCAATGAATATAGTAAAGTTGCAGGATGTAAAATTAATACATAGAAATCCCTTGCATTCCTATACACTAACAATAAGAAAACAGAAAGAGAAATTAAGGAAACAATTCCATTCACCATTGCAACGAAAAGAATAAAATACTTAGGAATAAATCTACCTAAAGAAACAAAAGATCTATATATAGAAAACTATAAAACAATGGTGAAAGGAATAAGATGACACAAATAGATGAAGAAATATACCACGTTCATGGATCAGAAGAATCAATACAGTGAAAATGAGTATACTACCCAAAGCAATCTATAGATTCAACGCAATCCCTATCAAGCTACCAATGGTATTTTTCAGAGAACTAGAACAAATAATTTCACAATTTGTATGGAAATACAAAAAAACCTCAAATAGCCAAAGCAATCTTGAGAAAGAAGAATGGAACTGAAGGAATCAACCTGCCTGACTTCAGGCTATACTACAAAGCCACAGTCATCAAGACAGTATGGTACTGGCACAAAGACAGAAACATAGATCAATGGAACAAAATACAAAGCCCAGAGATAAATCCACACACCTACAGACACCTTATCTTTGACAAAGGAGGCAAGACTATATACAATGGAGAAAAGACAATCTCTTTAACAAGTGGTGCTGGGAAAACTGGTCAGCTGCTTGTAAAAGAATGAAACTAGGACACTTTCCCGGAGAAGGCAATGGCACCCCACTCCAGTACTCTTGCCTGGAAAATCCCATGGACAGAGAAGCCTGGTAGGCTGCAGTCCATGAAGTCACTAAGAATCGGACACGACTGAACGACTTCACTTTCACTTTTCACCTTCATGCATTGGAGAAGGAAATGGCAACACACTCCGTGGTGTTCTTGCCTGGAGAATCCCAAGGACGGAGGAGCCTGGTAGGCTGCCGTCTATGGGGTCGCACAGGGTCGGACACAACTGAAGCGACTTAGCAGCAACAGCAGGACACTCTAACACCATACACAAAAATAAACTCAAAATGGATTAAAGATCTAAATGTAAGACCAGAAACTATAAAACTCCTAGAGGAAAACATAGGAAAAACACTCTCTGATGTAAATCATAGCAGGATCCTCCATGACCCACCCTCCCAGAGTAATGGAAATAAAGCAAAAATAAACAAATGGGACCTAATTAAACTTAAAAGCTTTTGCACAACGAAGGAAACTATAAGCAAAATGAAAACACAGCCTTCAGAATGGGAGAATAATAATAGCAAATGAAGCAACTGACAAAGAATTAATCTCAAAAATATACAAGCAGCTCAATGCCAGAAAAATAAGTGACCCAGTCAAAAAGTGGGCCAAAGAACTAAATGGACATTTCTCCAAAGAAGACATACAGATGGCTAACAAACACATGAAAAGATGATCAACATCACTCATTATCAGAGAAATGCAAATCAAAACCACAATGAGGTACCATCTCACACCTGTCAGAATGGCTGCTATCCAAGTCTATAAACAATAAATGCTGGAGACGGTGCAGAGAAAAAGGAACCCTCTTACACTGTTGGTGGGAACGCAAACTAGTACAGCCACTATGGACAACACTGTAGAGATTCCTTAAAAAACTGGAAACAGAACTGCCATACAACCCAGCAATCCCACTCCTGGGTATACACATGGAGGAACCGAGAACTGAAAGAGACACATGTACGCCAACGTTCATTGCAGCACTGTTTACAATAGCCAGGACATGAAAGCAACTTAATGCCCATTGGCAGACAAATGGATAAGAAAGCTGTGGTACATATACACAATGGAATATCCAGTTCAGTTCAGTCACTCAGTCGTGTCCGACTCTTTGCTACCCCATGAATCGCAGCACGCCAGGCCTCCCTGTCCATCACCAACTCCCGGAGTTCACTCAGACTCACGTCCATCGAGTCAGTGATGCCATCCAGCCATCTCATCCTCTGTCGTCCCCTTCTCCTCCTGCCCCCAATCCCTCCCAACATCAGAGTCTTTTCCAATGAGTCAACTCTTTGCATGAGGTGGCCAAAGTACTGGGGTTTCAGCTTTAGCATCAGTCCTTCCAAAGAAATCCAGGGCTGATCTCCTTCAGAATGGACTGGTTGGATCTCCTTGCAGTCCAAGGGACTCTCAAGAGCCTTCTCCAACACCACAGTTCAAAAGCATCAATTCTTCGGCATTCAGCTTTCTTCACAGTCCAACTCTCACATCCATACCTGACCACAGGAAAAACCATAGCCTTGACTAAACAGACCTTTGTTGGCAAAGTAATGTCTCTGCTTTTGAATATGCTATCTAGGTTGGACATAACTTTCCTTCCAAGGAGTAAGCATCTTTTAATTTCATGGCTGCAGTCACCATCTGTAGTGATTTTGGAGCCCCAAAAAATAAAGTCTGCCACTGTTTCCACTGTTTCTGCATCTATTTCCCATGAAGTGATGGGACCAGATGCCATGATCTTCGTTTTCTGAATGCTGAGCTTTAAGGCAACTTTTTCACTCTCCTCTTTCACTTTCATCAAGAAGCTTTTTAGTTCCTCTTCACTTTCTGCCATAAGGGTGGTGTCATCTGCATATCTGAGGTTATTGAGATTTCTCCCGGCAATCTTGATTCCAGCTTGTGCTTCATCTAGCCTAGCATTTCTCATGATGTACTGTGCATAGAAGTTAAATAAGCAGGGTGACAATATACAGCCTTGACATAGTCCTTTTCCTATTTGGAACCAGTCTGTTGTTTCATGTCCAGTTCTAACTGTTGCTTCCTGACCTGCATACAGATTTCTCAAGAGGCAGGTCAGGTGGTCTGGTATTTCCATCTCTTTCAGAATTTTCCACAGTTTATTGTGATCCACACAGTCAAAGGCTTTGGCATAGTCAGTAAAGCAGAAATAGATGTTTGTCTGGAACTCTCTTGCTTTTTCCATGATCCAGCGGATGTTGGCAATTTGATCTCTGGTTCCTCTGCCTTTTCTAAAACCAGCTTGAACATCAGGAAGTTCACAGTTCACGTACTGATGAAGTCTGGCCTGGAGAATTTTGAGCATTACTTTACTAGAGTGTGAGATGAGTGCAATTGTGCGGTAGTTTGAGCATTCTCTGGCACACTGCCTTTCTTTGGGATTGGAATGAAAACTGACCTTTTCCAGTCCTGTGGCCACTGCTGAGGTTTCCAAATTTGCTGGCATATTGAGTGCAGCATTTTCACAGCATCATCTTTCAGGATTTGAAATAGCTCAACTGGAATGCCATCACCTCCACTAGCTTTGTTTGTAGTGATGCTTCCTAAGGCCCACTTCACTTCACATTCCAGGATGTCTGGCTCTAGGTCAGTGATCACATCATTGTGATTACCTGGGTCGTGAAGATCTTTTTTGTACAGTTCTTCTGTGCATCTTGCCACCTCTTCTTAATATCTTCTGCTTCTGTTAGGTCCATACCATTTCTGTCCTTTATTGAGCCCATCTTTGCATGAAATGTTCCCTTGGTATCTCCTATTTTCTTAAAGAGATCTCTAGTCTTGCCCATTCTGTTGTTTTCCTCTATTTCTTTGCATTGATCACTGAGGAAGGCTTTCTTATCTCTTCTTGCTATTCTTTGGAACTCTGCATTCAGATGCTTATATCCTTCCTTTTCTCCTTTGCTTTTCGCTTCTCTTCTTTTCACAGCTATTTGTAAGGCCTCCCCAGACAGCCATTTTGCTTTTTTGCATTTCTTTTCCATGGGGATGGTCTTGCACCCTGTCTCCTGTACAATGTCACGAACCTCATTCCATAGTTCATCAGGCACTCTATCTATCATATCTAGGCCCTTAAATCTATTTCTCACTTCCACTGTATAATCATAAGCTATCCCACTTTGAAGGTCAGGAAGGGCGACGGTGAGGAGATACCCCTCGTTGAAGGTAAGGAGCAGCTGCTACACTTTGCTGGAGCAGCCATGAAGAGATACCCCACGCCCAAGGTAAGAGAAACCCAAATAAGATGGTAGGTGTTGCAAGAGGGCATCAGAGGGCAGACACACTGAAACCATACTCACAGGAAACTAGTCCATCTAATCACACTAGGACCACAGCCTTGTCTAAATCAATGAAACTAAGCCACGCCTGTGGGGCAACTCAAGACAAGCAGGTCATGGTGGAGGGATCTGACAGAATGTGGTCCACTGGAGAAGGGAATGGCAAACCACTTCAGTATTCTTGCCTTGAGAACCCCATGAACAGTATGAAAAGGCAAAATGATAGGATAATGAAAGAGGAACTCCCCAGGTCAGTAGGTGCCCAATATGCTACTGGAGATCAGTGGAGAAATAACTCCAGAAAGAATGAAGGGATGGAGCCAAAGCAAAAACAATACCCAGCTGTGGATGTGACTGGTGATAGAATCAAGGTCTGATGCTGTAAAGAGCAATATTGCACAGGAACCTGGAATGTCAGGTCCATGAATCAAGGCAAATTGGAAATGGTCAGACAAGAGATGGCAAGAGTGAATGCTGACATTCTAGGAATCAGCGAACTCAAATGGACTGGAATGGGTGAATTTAACTCAGATGACCATTATATCTATTACTGCAGGCAGGAATCCCTCAGAAGAAATGGAGTAGCCATCATGGATAACAAAAGAGTCTGAAATGCAGTACTTGGATGCAAAACGACAGAATGATCTCTGTTCGTTTCCAAGGCAAACCATTCAATATCACAGTAATCCAATTCTATGCCCCAACCAGTAACGCTGAAGAAGCTGAAGTTGAACGGTTCTATGAAGACCTACACGACCTTTTAGAACTAACACCCAAAAAAGATGTCCTTTTCATTATAGGGGACTGGAATGCAAAAGTAGGAAGTTAAGAAACACCTGGAGTAACAGGCAAATTTGGCCTTGGAATATGGAATGAAGCAGGGCAAAGACTAATAGAGTTTTGCCAAGAAAATGCACTGGTCATAGCCAACACCCTCTTCCAACAACACAAGAGAAGACTACACATGGACATCACCAGATGGTCAACGCCGGAATCAGACTGATTATATTCTTTGCAGCCAAAGATGGAGCTCTATACAGTCAACAAAAAACAAGACTGGGAGCTGACTGTGGCTCAGATCATGAACTCCTTATTACCAAATTCAGACTTAAATGAAGAAAGTAGGGAAAACCACTAGACCATTCAGGTATGACCTAAATCAATGGAATATTACTCAGCTATTATAAAGAATGCATTTGAATCAGTTCTAATGAGGTGGATGAAACTGGAGCCTATTATACAGAGCGAAGTACGTCAGAAAGAAAAGCACCAGTATAGTATACTAATGCATATACGGAATTTAGAAAGATGGTAATGATGACCCTATATGTAAGACAGCAAAAGAGACACAGATGTAAAGAACAGACTTTTGGACTCTGTGGGAGAAGACGAGGGTGGGATGATTTGAGAGAATAGGTTGAAACATGTATATTATTATATGTGAAATAGATCGCCAGTCCAGGTTCGATGCATGAGACAGGGTGCTCAGGGCTGGTGGACTGGGATGACCCTGAGGGATGGGATGGGGAGGAGGGTGGGAGGGAAAGTTGGGGATGGGGAACACATGTACACCCATGGCTGACTCTCGTGAATGTATGGCAAAAACCATCACAATATTGTAAAGTAATTAGCCTCCAATTAAAATAAATTTTAAAAAAAGAATAACAACAACAAAAAAGAATTTGAAAAAAAAATTTTTTTAATTAAAAAAATGTATACATAAAACTGAACTAATGACTAAAAGTTCTACAACCTATGAAATGGAAATACTTTTGCAGAGGAAATCAACCAATTCAAGTATTTTCTGAGCACCCAAATGCATGGAATCTTAAAAAGTGACATGTCCTTTAGATACCAAGTGGCTCTATTCCTACATTTTACAATGAGGAAATTACTCAGATTAATTAGGTGACTTGCTCCAGAGCACACAATAAGTGACAGGCAGAATAAACACTACAGCTCAGGCCTCTTAACACAACAGTGAAAATACTACACTGCCCAGTCCTTTCATAGACAATCTGGTTGTTCTCTCATGGAACAGAAGACAGAAAGAGAAATAAAGCTTGCAACATTCATGGAGGAGAAATGAGACATGAATGTATCAAATCAGAAATCATAGGTATATGCTAACTACTACATTATTGCATTAAAATAGAATATGGAAAAAGTATGGGGAAAAAAGTATTGTTAGCCTTTTTTGCCTCTCCTGAATCATATGTTGATAAGTACTAATAATATGTGTGTGTGTGTGTGTGTGTGTGTGTTTAAGTTAAGGTACTTTTTTTCCCCTGAAGTATAACTGATATATAATATTAGTTTCAGGAGTCTGACATAGCGAGTCCATATTTTCATATACTACAAAATGATCACCAGAGTAAGTCTAGTTACCATCTGTCACCCTACAAAGTTACTATAACGTTACTGACTATATTCCCTATGCTGTACATTACATCCCCATGACTTATGTACTTTATAGCTGAAAGTCTGCATGTCTTCATCTCCTTTGCCTATTTCACTTAGCTCCCACACCTTCAAGTGCTATTACTATTTAAAATTACTCCCTTGATAGACGAACTGTGGCTCCTGAGGCATGCGGGATACAGAGAAACTGAAAATGTAGTCGATCAGATTTTGGAAATAACTACAACAGGAGGTCTGAAAAACAAAGAGGTCATTTTCATCTCATCAGTCCTAGATGAAGAGATCAAGTCCTGAGCCTTTGGAGTGGGAGCACTGACTCCAAGACCCTAGGCTACCAGAGAATTAACCCTAGGGAATATCAATTAGTGAGAACTCACACAAAGGAAACCAGCTAAATACAAAACCCAGCATCAGCCAACCACAAGTAGCACCCTGTACAGGATGCCTCATCTAAACAACAAACAAAACAAAAATATAAACCCAATCAGCAGCAGCCAGGATTACCACCTCACTCAGCCTTGCCCATGGGGGTGGGGGAGGGGGGAAACTCAGCACAATTCTCACCCAATATGAAGCTTACACAAATCCCTGGACCAACCTTAGGAGGGCAGAAACCAAAAGGAAGAAAGAATTTAACCCTGAAGCCTGGGAAAAGGAGACCTGAAACACAATAAGTTAAAAAATAATAATAATAATGAAAAGGCAGAGAAATACTACACAAATGAAGGAACAAACTAGAAACACAGAAGTCCAAATAAATCAAGAGGGAATAGGCAAACTACCTGAAAAAGAATTCTGAATAATGACAGTAGAGATGATCAAAAACCTTGAAAACAGAACGGAGAAAATGTAAAAATCAATTAACAAAGACCCAGAAGAATTAAAAAATAAACATAGAGACAAACAACATAATTATTGAAATTAAAAATATTCTACAAGGAATCAATAGCAAAATATTTGAAACAGAAGAACAAATCAGTGAGCTGGAAGATAAAATGGTGGAAGTAACTTCTGAAGAGCAGAATAAAGTAAAAAGAATGAAAAGAACTAAGGATAATCCCAGAGACCTCTGGGACAATATCAAACGCACCAACATTCGAATTATAGAGGTCCCAGAAGAAGAAGAGAAAAAGAAAGGGTATGAGAAAATTTTTGAAGAGATTATTGTTGAAAATTTCTGCAACATGGAAAAGGAAATAGTCAATCAAGTCCAAGAGGCGCAGAGTCCCATACAGGATAAACCCAAGGAGAAACATGCCAAGACACATACTAATCAAACTAACAAGGACTAAAACACAAAGAAAGAATATTAAAATCAGCAAGAAAAAAGCAACAAGTAACATACAAGGGAAACCCCATATGTTTAACAACTGTTCTTTCAGCAGAAACTCAGCAGGCCAGAAGGGAATGGCAGGACATATTTAAAGTACTGAAAGGGAAAAATCTACAACCAAGATTACTGTACCCAGCAAGGATCTCATTCAAAATTGATGGAGAAATAAAAAGCTTTTCAGAAAAGCAAAAGTTAAGAGAATTCAGTACCACCAAATCAGCTTTACAACAATGTTAAAAGGACTTACATAGTCAAGAAATACAAGAGAAGAAAAAGATCTACAAAATAAACCCCCAAAATTTAAAAAATGGCAATAGGAACATTTATCAATAATTACTTTAAATGTAAATGGATTAAATGCTCCAACCAAAAGACACAGACTGGCTGAATGGATACAAAAACAAGACCTATATATATGCTGTCTGAAGAAACCCACTTCACACATAAAGACACATATAGACTGAAAGTGAGAGGATGGAAAAATGTATTCCATGCAAATGGGAAGCAAAAGAAAACTGGAGTAGCAATTCTCATATCAGGCAAAACAGACCTTAAAATAAAGAAGATTACAAGAGATAAGGAAGGACACTACATAATGATCAAGGGATTAATCCAAGAGGAAGACATAACAGCTGTAAATATCTATGTACCCAACACAAGAGCACCTCAATACACAAGACAAACACTAACAGACATAAAAGGAGAAATTGACAGTAACACAATAATAGGAGACTTTAACACCCCACTCACACCAATGGACAGATCATCAAAACAGAAAATTAATAAGGAAACACAAGTCTTAAATGATACATTAGATGAGATAGGTCTCATTGATATCTTCAGGACATTCCATCCAAATGCAGAAGAATATACCTTCTTCTCAAGTGCACATGGAACATTCTCCTGGGTCACAAATCAAACCTCAGTAAATTTAAGAAATCTGAAATTTTATCAAGCATCATCTCCAACCACAACGCTATAAGACTAGAAATCAATTACAAGAAAAAACACAAACACGTGGAGATTAAACAACAGGATTAATAACCTAAAGAGACTAAATAATCAACAGATTATTGAAAAAAATCAAAAGGGAAATCAAAAAATTTCTAGAAACAATTGACAATAAAAACACGACAACTCAAAACCTATGGGATACAGCAAAAGCAGTTCTAAGGGGGAAGTTTATAGCAGTACAATCCTACCTCAAGAAACAAGAAAAACATCAAATAGACAATCTAACTTTACACCTAAAACAACTTGAAAAGAACAACAACAAAAAAAAAACCCAAAATTAGTAGAAGGAAAGGAATCATAAGGATCTGAGCAGAAATAAATGAAAAAAGAAATTAAAGAAACAATAGTAAAGATTAATAAAACTAAAAGCTGGTTCTTTGAGACGATAAACAAAATTGACACTCCTTTAGCAAGACTCATCAAGAAAAAGAGAGAAGAATCAGATCAACAAAATTAGAAATGAAAAAGAAGAGGTTAAAACAGACAATCAGAAATACAAAGGATTATAAGAGAGTATTATGAACAACTATATGGCAAGAAAATGGATAACCTGGAAGAAATGGACAGTCTTCTTCCAAGACTGAAACAGGAAGAAATAGAAATTATGAACAACACAATTACAGGCACTGAAATTGAAGCTGTAATCAAAAATCTCCCAAAAGACAAAAGCCCAGGACCAGATGGCTTCACAGGAGAATTCTATCAAGCAATTAGAGAGACCTAAGGCCTATCCTTCTAAAACTCTTTCAAAGATGCTCAACATCACTCATTATCAGAGAAATGCAAATCAAAACCACTATGAGGTACCATTTCACGCCAGTCAGAATGGCTGCGATCCACAAGCAATAAATGCTGGAGAGGGTGTGGAGAGAAGGGAACCCTCTTACACTGTTGGTGGGAATGCAAACTAGTACAGCCACTATGGAGAACAGTGTGGAGATTCCTTAAAAAACTGGAAGTAGAACTGCCTTATGATCCAGCAATCCCACTGCTGGGCATACACACTGAGGAAACCAGAACTGAAAGAGACACGTGTACCCCAATGTTCATCGCAGCACTATTTATAATAGCCAGGACATGGAGGCAACCTAGATGTCCATCAGCAGATGAATGGATAAGAAAGCTGTGGTACATATACACAATGGAGTATTACTTAGCCATTAAAAAGAATTCATTTGAATCAGTTCTAATGAGATGGATGAAACTGGAGCCTATTATACAGAGTGAAGTAAGCCAGAAAGAAAAACACCAATACAGTATACTAACACATATATATGGAATTTAGAAAGATGGTAACAATAACCCTGTATACGAGACAGCAAAAGAGACACTGATGTATAGAACAGTCTTATGGACTCTGTGGGAGAGGGAGAGGGTGGGAAGATTTGGGAGAATGGCATTGAAACATGTATACTATCATGTATGAAACGAGTCACCAGTCTAGGTTCGATGCATGATACTGGATGCTTGGGGCTGGTGCACTGGGACGACCCAGAGGGATGGTATGGGGAGGGAGGAGGGAGGAGGGTTCAGGATGGGGAACACATGTATACCTGTGGTGGATTCATTTCGATATTTGGCAAAACCAATACAATATTGTAAAGTTTAAAAATAAAATAAAATTAAAAAAAAAAAGAAAAATAAATAAACAAATAAAACTCTTTCAAAAAATTGGAGAGGAAGGAACACTTCCAACTCATTCTATGAAGCCACCATCACGGATTCCAAAACCAGACAAAGACAACACAAAAAGAGAAAACTACAGGCCAATATCACTGATGAACATAGATGTAAAAATTCTCAACAAAATTTTAGCAAATAAGATTCAGCAACACATCAAAAAGATCATACACCATGATCAAGCTGGGTTTATTCCAGAGATGCAAGGATTCTTCAATATATGCAAATCAATCAATGTGATACACCATATTAACAAATCAAAAGATAAAAACCATATGATAATCTCAACAGATGCAGAAAAAGCCTTTGACAAAATTCAGCACCCATTTATGATTAAAACTCTTCTAAAAACGGGCATAGAAGGAACCTACCTCAACAAAGTAATGGCCATATGTGATAAGCCTTACAGCAAACATTATTCTCAATGGTGAAAAACTGAAAGCATTCCCCCTAAGATTAGGAACAAGACAAGGGTATCCACTTTCATCACCATTATTAAACATAGTCTTGGAAGTCCTAGCTATAGCAATCAGAGAAGAAAAAGAAATAAAATGATTCCCTCCACTGTGTTCTGAAATTTTTAACCAGTTATTTTCACCAGCCACTTATTTATAAGTTAACTTTATAAGTTAACAATCAGAATGTTACTAAATTGAGTGACTCAAATATTTCCTATGCAAAAACAGGACCCTGGTTAAAAGTAGATCTTTAGTGCCAAGGCAGTGCAGAAAGTACTAGAAGAAAACACTTGAATGCTATCCTTTATTTTTTTTTAAGATAAAATTCACATACCATAAAATTTACTTTTAAGGTATATAACTAAAAATAAAGTATATAACTCAGTGGGTTTTGGTATATTCATAAAGTTGTATAATCATCATTTATATCTGTTGATAGTTCTAGATTCAGAATATTTTCATCAGTCCAAACAGAAACTTCCATATCCACTAAGCAGTTGCTCCCAGTTACTCATAACCCCTAGCTACTGAAAACCATCAGTCTGTATTCTGGCTCTACAATTTACCTTTTCTGGTTATTTCATATGAAGTGAATCATATAACACGTGACCTGTGGTGTCTGGCTTCCTTCACCTAGCATAATGTTTTCAAAGTTCATGCATGTTGTAGAATGAATTAGTACTTAATTCCTTTTTATGCTGAATAATGTTCCACAGTATGAAAATTCTACATTTTGTTTAGCCATTCATTCAGTGAAGGACATTTGGTTTCTACAATTTGCTTATAATCAATAATGCTGCTGTGAACATAAGTGTACATGTATTTATGTGGACATACATTTTCAATTCTCTTGGGTATATACCTGTAAGCCAGTAACTGCTGGCTTGTAAGGTATCTCTATGCAAAACTTTTTAAGGTCATTGTTTTCTAAAGCTACTGCACCATTTTACACTCCTAACTGTATTACACATTATATATATTTATATATCGTGAGTCCAAGTTCCCATGTGAAATAAAAATTATTTTTAAATTTCTCAGTTATAAAAGACTGGTTTAAACAGTCTGAAAGAGCATTTCTATTTGTCTTTACTGGTGAAAACAAGAAAAATGTCTGAAGAGAAGATAGGTTAACTTTGTTAGTAAAACAGAAATATATAAAAGCTGAAATAAGCTGAGCTACTTGAGTTAAAATTTAGCAGTTCAGAGATATGAACCATTCACATTTGTTCTTTGTTCTGATTAGGGTTTGATCTAAAATCTTTTGGATTCATGTTTTAAAATTAAGACAAGCATTCAGTAGCACTGCACTAAAGGTAAAAAAAAATGAGCTACAAAATGGGAGCTACAGAAAAGGTATCTTGAAATGTCTTGCTAAGAAGGAACTAGAGCAGCAGAAAGAAAATGTTACTCAACTAATGCTAAAAATCCAATACCTAAAAAAGAAATAAGGGTATTACTTATGGCAGGCCCACAATTCTTACTCCCACTCTTTCCCTAACACAGTTCTAGCCCACATGCTGCCACAACAGCTGACAAGAACACCAAAAAAAAACCAGATTTTTTTCCATCAACTGCTAAGGTTGATAGAAGGACCTGTGGGTTATAGGCGTATCAATCTATACAGAGATTGTCTAGAGGACCATCAAATGGCCAATACAAATCACAACAGCTCTCTGTTTTCATAGAATAAGATTTCTATTTTAAATGACTTCAATCATATAGAGCAGACTGCAGAGGAATCAACAACAACTGGAAGCTTATAGCTTTTACAACCTTGTCCTCATGTACTTAAGTCTTTTTGACTTGTAGTAGATACACAGGGAATTGTTTTCAATGATGATCCAAAAAGGCAGATTTCAAGATGTTCTATGAACTGGTTCTAAATTAGGGCTCTTAATCAAGGGTCCACAGATACCTTCCACAAGATATCAGTGGACAAAATCAGGGAGAGTGGGAAGCATGAAGTTGACTGGGAAGAAATTACGTATTTTCATTAAACTATAACTTAGCATTTTTACTCATTTATGAGTATATAGGCAAAAAATCATAGTAATATTATCAGCTTCTAGGACTACAATCGATAGAAATCACAATACAGTTCAAAATTGCACACTCACTGCTACTTAAAGTTGTAATAATTATTAGATCTGCCATTAGATCTTGTTATTTAATAATATATCAATAGAGACCCATATTACTAATTCTTACTATTTTGAGTACTTTATTTCCATATTCCTTTGCAACCTACTGCATTTTATCTTATGCATTTAAAAACAGTATTCTATAAAAAGGAACCCTCCTACCCTACTGCTGGGAATGTAAAGAGGTGCAGCCATTATAGAAACTGATGGAGGTTCCTTTAAAACTTAAAAATTGAGCTACCACATAATCCAGCAATCCCTCTCCTGAGCCATTTATCTGGAAAAGATGAATACCCCAATTTAAAAGATGAATGCACCCCAATGTTCATAGTAACATCATTTATAATAGCCAAGACAGAAACAACCCAAGTGCCCATTAACAGATGACTGGTTTAAGATGTGATACACACACACATATACTGGAATATCACAGCCATTAAAAAGAATGAAATACTGCCATCTACAACACTGTGGATTGACCTAAAGGTATCATACTAAGTGAAGTAAGTCAGATAGAGAAGAACAAATATTGTATATCATTTATATGTGCAATCTAAACACAAGTGAATCTACATACAAAACAAAAACAGATTCGAAAACATAGAAAACAAACTTATAGTTACCAAAGGCAAAAGAGATGGGCGGGGTTGGGGGGTGGGATAAATTAGGAGTATAGATACAGATACAAATAACTATATATAAAAGAGATAAGCAGCAAGGACTTACTGTATAACACAATGAACTATATTCAATATTTTATAATCTACAATGGAAAATAATCTGATATATACAATATATAGATACACATATATCACTGAATCACTTTGCTGCACATCTGAAACTACCATATAATAATACAGAACAACTATACTTAAATTCTATGGTCTGTATAATATTTAACAGTATTGTTTCAATGTTAAATTTTCTGAGCATCACAATTTTAGTGAGGTTATATAAGAATATGTTTTTAAGTAGCAGATTCATGGTAAGAGGTATCATGATGTCTGTAATTATGAAACCTCCCAAAAATACATACACATACACATAAATAAGAGGCATGAGAGAGAAAAGAGAAAGAAAATATGGCAACATATTAAGAACCAGTAAACCTAGGATGAGGGATATACCAGTGATCATTGTACTACTTGGGAGATATTTCTGAGAGTTTAAAAAAATGAAGAGATAAGAGAATGTTCTGAGGAGGGGTCCAAAGGATTAAAGAGATTCCAAAGGGATCCAAGATACAAAATGGGTTTTTTAAAAACCCTGCTTTAAACTTATTACCTTTCATCCTTTCATATACCTTATGCTATCGACATGAAAAGACCATTTCCTTTTTCACAGTACCCCAGAGTTCCTTACTTATGTGCTTCCTAATACTTAGAATGTGTCTAAACCTTAACTAATTTTTAATACTGAATTCAATTCAAATTTATTATACCCATAAAGCCTTCCTTGTCCTATTCCAATCAAGACAAATGCTTTCCTTACCCTGAAAGCACAAAACACACTATTTCTAACACTACAAATAGTAATCACTTCACATTACCCTGTAAAATATATTCACAATATTTGAATTCCCAAAATATAAGCTCTCCATGAATGTTTATCAAAGGGATCAAAAAGATCCACAGATGAAATGACTACACAAATGAACGACTGCCACACAACAAATGACCTGTGTCAATCTGCCTAATTGTCTCTCTGTTACTCAATATAAATGCTCAAAAACACAAGAGTTAATTTTCAGATAGCCTCAAGGCCATCTTGAGACTCACATGACAGAGAGTGGCAGAATTAAAACTCCAGGGACACTTCCAAAAAGAGGAACAATGTCCACATCAGTTTCAACTTGGTCACAGACAATATTTAAAAAGAATTTGACTTCTAGTACCTGTTCTTGGTAATGAAATTCATTATCTTCAATTTTCTGAATCTCTTCAAAAATTCTGTGAAAGAACAAAATTATAATTAGAAGACATATTTAAACTTCTCATTAGAATCATCTAAAAATAAACAGAATGCCCACATAACCTGTATATTTAACATACATTCACATGTAGAATAATAAGGGTATGGAACCAGTAACAGAAACTTAAAAGTAAAAAGTATTAGTCACTCAGTCGTGTCTGACTCTTTGCGACCCCATGGACTGTAGGCTACCTGGCTCCTCTGTCCATAGGGTTCTCTAGGCAAGAATACAGGAGTAGGCTGCGATTCCCTTCTCCAGGGGATCTTCCTGACCTGGGATGGAACCTGGGTCTCCTGCACTGCAGGCAGATTCTTTGCCATCTGAGCCACCAGGGGAGTCCCTAGTAAGTGGAGTTTAAGCAAGAAATGCCTGGAACACCATCAAGGTAGGCCTAATCCATGTCTATTGGCAGCCTGAAGGCTAAAACATACTAGGATTGACCCCTGGCCTAATTCTAGTAAGTATATGTATATAAATATTACCTTTTCTCTGGGCCAAGCTTTTGCAGCATTTTTAAATACTGGAAGACAGTATGAGCAACCTAAAAACAAAGCATCTAATTATACTGTTGCATAAAGTGATATCTATATAACTTAAAAACCCCTCCATTTTAAGTCTTTACCTCATAGAAATGTTCATAACCCTCATCAGTCAATGTAATAGAAATGCTGAACACTGAGTAAGTAGAATTTTGCTCGAATCCTGTCTCACCATTTCCACCAAAGAGTGCAAGAGCCCAGCACCTAAAGTCAGGAGAAAAAATTATTCCAATCAGTATCTTGGGATTGACAGTCCACAAATGCTTCAAATTAACAAAATAGGTAGGCTTTCTATGTAAAATTTGGGAAGCCCAGACTTTGAAGCAGTAAGTACTTTCCAACAGTAAGTTTAAAAGTACAATTTTTTTACAAAGTACAAAGCTTCCCAAGGAATTGTAGTGCATACAGAAATGACCAGAAGGAAATAATAGCTGTATTTACTCCTTCAATGGAAACCCTAATATTACAACATAGTAAAACATTAACAGTTTCATGAAGCTGCAATAATTTTTTGTTGAAGAGAGCAGCACAAAATATTAGAAGCATGTTTTCTGGAAAGCATTTCTCTCTCTCTCTCTCTCTTTTGGCCATACTGCTCAGCTTGCAGGATCTTGGTTCCCCAACCAGGGACTGAATCAGGGCCCTTGGCAGTTAAAGCATGGGGTCCTAACCACTGGACCACCAGGGAATTCCCCTAGGAGGCATTTCTCACATCTCATTTTGAATGATCTCCCAGAAGAAGCCTTAAACAACACTTCAGATACATCCCTACTTAGAATGTTAAGTAAGCTCTTTGAAACCATCAGCTAACCTGACTGCACAGGTTATGTAGGAAAGAATCAGTAAGACTGTATTTTTTCTAACTAGAATAATCCTGAAAGTCTAAAATAAGAAAAGAGGAAGGCAGAATGAAAAATTTGAAATCCTAATAAAGTACAGCAAGATTAAAAGGTTATATAAATCTAAAATCATATAACATTATATAAAGAATATATTTAATTTCATTCACTTTTTCTAGTAACCCTGACCCCTCAGCTTTCTTTAAATAATTTAGTACACATCAATGTTTTAAAGTCTTTAAATTTCTTTAAATCCACCTTCCATTCTTGAATAGTGTATGGAAAAGTCAAGCAAGGAATTACTTTAATGTGTTTTGGTCCTGATTCTAAAGTTATATTTCTATTATTTGACTAGGCAACTTAAACATGTGCTTAAATGCTTTAGGAGACATTCTGGCTATTTTCTAAAACACACGGCTGTTCACAGTCCCACATATTTCTATAATTTATCCACCCAATGAAGTTTTCATTAAAGTCCACCTTCTGGAGTGAGAAAGGCTGGAGATCCACAGCATTTAAAATTGACTTTATTATTGTTCAAATACAAATTCTTGATTAGAGCTAACCTTTTATGTAATTCAGGACTCATGGTTCTATAAAACTGTTGTCTATTATTTTTCAGAGATTGCTACACTGAAAATATTTATTAAATACTTGCTTTTTTCTAAGGTAAGAAAGAATGCTGCCTTTGCCTTCATGTCCAACCAGCCAAGAGATATAATGAAGCGGTTTCACCCTTAAAAAAAAAAGTTAAGATCAGAAATTTTAAAATATTAAGGTATAAATACCTTAATCTTACTTTAGAAAATCTTCTGAGACTGATATTTGAGAATGTGGTTATAAACTTATTTTCACATAAATTCCATTAATATGAAATTATAATTAATTTGATAGCAGCAAGACAAAACCACTTGCTTCTTTGTAAAAATAAACTGTTCCCCACAAAAGCTAATTTACTGGAAGTTCATATATCTGGAATAAACATTAGGTTAAAACAAATACACAGTCCATTAAAGCAACTGGATCAAAACATACAGAAATGGTACAGTCTTTGGAAAACAGAATCATGGATGACTTTTTTCTACTTTTTCGTAGTTCTCAAGATTTCTACAATGAATTACTTTAGTAACCAGGCAGAGGATGAACAAGGCTTTGCTAATTAAGAAAACAGAATAAGAAAATGCAAAAAAGAGGAAGAATGGTATATATAGTATAATTCCATTTCCATAAAAAGATATGTTTTATATTTATTATTTTAATGTTAGGCATACTTGTGAGGACAAAGGAGATGCAGAGTTTTACTTTTTATTTAATATTCTTTGTCCTTAATATTACGTAAGCATACTATTTTTCTAATCAAAATTTAAAACAAATGGAATAAACTTTTAAATATGCATATGACCATTTTAACATTTTTGGGATACTCTAACACACAATCAATGAATATTACTACTGCCTATATTATCCCTACACTAAAAAAAAACAAATGGACAATATACATGTTCTCTACTTTCTGAATGGAGGCATACTGATCTTGTTTGTTAACTTCAAGGAACTAGATTGTTAAAAGCATTTTTTACTGAACTGAGCTTAAGCAATACACATTACTTTTCTTTCCTTCTGCTTGTGTGTCTTCTTGGGTTTGTTTTGTTGGTAATAGTTTCAGAAACTTAAGTTAACTTTTTATCAGTTCATTAGCATTTATTTCTAATGAGAGAAGCCTTTGTACCCACTTAATGATCCTAACCTTTAAAGAACTTCTTAGCTCAAGTCTATGGCTCCTGTAAGATAATTACAAGAATAAACTGAAATGTTTTCCTAACTTCCAAAAATCTGACCTAACTCATTCCCAACTCAAGTAAGTTCTTGAGATTTATGCTGTAGTTGTATGCCAGGCTCAAAATGACTTCATTTTACTTTTCACAAGATCAAACTAAATGATCACCACTAACAAATAAATCATAAGCTAATATGTATTTATACTCAAAGTACTAAAGAAATTATTACAAAAGTTAGCATTCACACTGAGATACTTAATTTCAAACACTCAGGAAAAGCAACTAATCCTAAGAAAACTCTAGCTTTTATATCCAGGAAGATATTAAAACATATACCAAAGGCAAAAATCCTCAAGTAGTGGTGTCCCAGTTTATCATTGTACTTGCGTTTATAAATCTGGAGTGCCCAAATTTAAACCACTCAGTATGCTTTTAAAATATGATTCTCAGTCAGTATCTAATGGAGTAAATTTGCCTTTGAACTCTTACCTGTAATGCTGCTGTTGAGGGGGAAGTGCCCATGTGATGGTCAGAGCATGGATTTTTCTAATTGGAACAACTGAACAAAAATATTTTTCAGAAGAGCAGACATAAGTGTTTCTCCACAACTTATATATACTGTTACATGAAATTTTTAATAAATTGTATATATTTCATCCTCTAATAAGCAGGGGAAAGTTAAACACAATGTAATTATTATTTCAAGTTGCCAATTTTCCACTTTGAATAGTGCAATTTTGAAATTTCTTTTTAATTCGGTTTCACAGATAGAGAAGGCATGGATAAAAGAACTATGAAAATATGAACACCCCTAAGGGTGGATCCCTTTTTGCAAGAACAGGTACATGACTAGGAATAAGGAGACCCATGGCTGAAATCTAGCCCTACTACTATCTTGCTATGTGAGTTTACAGGACTTGGAGAAAATAAACTGCATTTAACTCTTTCTGAATCGGTTATGGCATGATGAGTTGGGGTAAATTAAAGTAACTCTAAGATTCTTCCCAGTGCTACTATTCTACAATTCTTTGGAGAGAAAATCTACAGTCAGAAAAAAATACAACCAAAAATAAGTTGTTTCTGGGAAGAGTCAGCTTAGTTAGAATGGAGGCAGCAGCATAAACAGTGTGACAAAAGTCACTGGTCAGAGGAAACAAAGAGGAAAGAGACTGGCAACTGGGGTGAAGGAGAAGGAGAAGGGAATAATTAGCCAATTAGGAGAAACAAAAATATTTGCCATGATAAAAAAAGTAAAGAAAGAGAAATGGTGAATTAGGAATGCTTTTGCAATATTTAGTATAGGCAAATTGTTAAGTAAACTATAGCATAACCAGGTAATGGCTCATTGGGCGGTTATTACAAACATAATATTAAATGAAAAAAGCAAGAGACAGAAGTGCATATACTTTATAATCTCAACTATGTTATAAAAATATACATACAGACTCAAAAGAAAATTTGCCAAAACCACTTCTCTGGATGGTAAGATTTACAGGTGACTCCCCTCACCCATTTTTTTTTAAACACTAAATTTGTCTCATTTAATAAAAATTAGTTTTATAGTGAAGATAAATGGAAGTTATTTCCAAAGTGTTTTCCCATTCTCTATTTTTGTCTTTAAAAGGCAAAAAAGAGCAGAATATAGATAAAACAAAATAGGAAAGAAAAAAAAAAAAAAAAACACCAAGAACAAAAGGAAATGAGAGAAAAATAGGAAGAAAGCACGAAACAGTCAAGCAGCATCAAGGTACCAGACCCATGAATCTGCTACTAGTTAGTGGACTGCTATCTGTCACTAGTTGGATTTCCATTGTCTGTCTACTTCCTTTCCAATCTAGCTGTACTTTCTGTTGTATTCTCATTTTCAAAGAAAATTGGCAGCCCCGATTAAGTTTTAGAGAATGTGCTAAAGTTATTTCAAATAGTTTTAAACCTTTGGTTCACGAACCTCTATAAAGTTTGTTAAATGCTGGTGTGTCAAATGGATCCGTTAAATGGCCAAAGTTTGGTTTGGGTAACCCACTGAAAATAAAACAAATACATTAAAATTTAATTGGCAAAAGCCTTTATAAGCAGTATCTTTAGGGATACCTAAACTGATAGGTATTTATAATCTATTCTATGCGCCCCTGGTTGAGAATCATCCTAGGCATAAGCGAATAGATGGCAAGAAAGCCACAAAATCCTGAACTACACAAACTATTCTTAACTTCAGCCCCAATAACTCAAATACTTTTAAAACTCACGAGAGACAGAAAACAATGAATTGAAGGGACCTCCCTTCCCAATATTTACTGTCTCTATCAGTCCCATTCAACTTTAGTTCTCGTCTTAATAGAAAGCCATTTCAGAGAAAAAATTTATACTAGAGATATTTTTTGATACAACAAATACACATTGAGTGATTCTTAGGAATAAAGCATGGTATTAATAAGCACTGTGGTATTTAAAAAACTTGGATTCTTCCTTCTAAAGGCTTTGCACACAGTTGAATATACTGTTAACTAATATTTCTCCTAAACACGGTCAATATGAAATCAGTATTAATTACCCAGAAGACTTTTTAACCTGTCTAATTAAGGAAACAAAGTTCTTAATGAATAATATTTAAAAGATTTTTTAAATTTAAAATTCTTATCAGGGATTGACCAACAAGACCTAGTGACTCCTTCTATTCTATATGTGCTGTGCTTAGTTGCTCACTCTTATCTGACTCTTTGTGACCTCATGGACAGTAGCCCACCAGGCTCCTCTGTCCATGGGGATTCTCCAGGCAAGAATACTGGAGTGGGAGGCCATGCCCTCCTCCAGGGGTCTTCCCACCCCAGGGATCGAACCCAGGTCTTGCGCATTGCAAGCAGATTCTTTACCACCTGAGCCACCAGGGAAGCCCCTCTGTTCAATATACTTATGATTTTATTAGTAGAGTTTCACAGTGAAACACATTTCAATCTGTCACTTGACACTTAAGAAGCTAATATTCATTTCTTATCAAAACAAACAAAACAACCCCATAACATTGGCATGGCTTTCATTATCTTTCCTTGTTAGTATCAATGGAAATTTACATTAAGCAAGATAATAATAACCAATCAGTTGTTATTACAAATTATTCTAACATTTTTAAAACTAATTTCTCTTTCATAAATTTAAAACAAATTGTCTTGGAATGAAGAACTGGAAAAAGTCTAGCTTACTCACCTGATACAAGAAAAAAACAATCTGATTTCATTTAGTTTACTAAAATGCAAACTGCTAAGAGTGAGAAGAGAAACTTATTTGCTTAAGAATTAAATTTTTTGTATTCTCTGTAACAAAAAACATAACAATAAAGTATCTTTTAAATATGTGTATTATTTTTATGAATTTGAAGTGGACCAAAAAATAGTAGCTTTCTGAGCTGGAACTCCATATCCAATTTCTAATAAAAGGCAATTTGATTTGAATATATGCAACAGGCTTTTCAGGTAATATGTAAAGTCAATTATCATCTACAAGATTATTCTTTTGTGAGGGAAAAGCATTCCAAGTTCCAAACCACTGACTTAAAAAACAAACCTTCAGAACATAATTTGTTCTGAGGCAAGGGATACATCTAAGTATATGTATATTCTACCTGTCAATGCAATAATACAGTTTCAAGCACTGGACACAGTAACAGAAAAGCTCTGAAGAAACACAAAATGAGGCATAAATTCTTCAGAGTTACTGCTTACTGTAAGTTTACAAGCTTGGAATTTTGAACTACAGAAACTATGGAAACTTGGGTATTCAAGTCAGTTTTCCCTCTCAAAGCCTGTGTTATCTTGCTGTGTTATCTAAACTACTTTAGGTCTTAATTTAATTACCCATTTAAAAAATAAACCAAAAGCAAAAAACGGCCTCCTTAACTCCATAGGTGTATGATTTATGAAAATAAATGTCTTACTTGTTTGGTATCTGAGAGAAGATTTCAGTCACCCACTTTTCCAAAGTATCCAGAGTTTCTTTGTGGAGAAGGCAGGAAGGAGACAGAGAAAGGCAATGTTGTTATTAAAAGCAGAAATGCAAATAGATTTCTCATAATCTTTAGCTATAAAACAAAGGAATACTTTAATTTGGGCATCACTTGCCACTCCTTAACCAGTAATCACTAACATGAAAAATAACTATTTAAGAAAATCTTGAGATACATATAATTTAATTTTGTTGAGATTCCTTTATTCTTTCTTCCTAGTGAATTTAGAGAAAGCACACAAGTAGAAAAAAAGGTTTTGCTAGGCAAGAGATGAGAATACATCAATCACCATTCCAAAACTTACGGTTTCTTTTAACTAACCTTGCTAGGACCAAGAGATGAGAATACATCAATCACCATTCCAAAACTTACGATTTCTCTTAACTAACCTACACTACACTGACCGTTCTCAGCAGCTCATCAGTACTATTATATTCCATTTGTTTTACATCAATATACACTTGCTGAGGTCTTCTTAGGTTGATATGATTTCTATCTTCTCTCAATTCTTTTTCTTATATTTTATACGAAATTCTTTTGAAATTTCTAGTAAAACAGGAGTTCTAAATGAAAAAGGAAATCTTTTAGTCTTATCCCAGTGATTTGTTACCATCACCATCACTGGATATTACTTGTTAGTTTCAACAGACACATGAGTTTCACTAACTCAAAAAGTGATGCCCCAGGATATACAAAATAAGATGCAAATCAGTAATCAAGTTCTGAATTTACTCCATACTATTTATATTGATATTTAACTTGTAAATGATACAATAAATGCTGACACTCCAAACTGACTCTAGATTGGACAAAGTTCTCTTATCAAATATGTGGGACTTATTTTAGAAATTTGCAAGAAGCATTAATATATTTGCTATCACTGAAGAAAAGAATGCAAAAGAATCAATACCCAGTTGAAAAAAAATGCATGTTCATGAAAGATTTGGAAACAAAAATTAGTTTTAAATTGCAAATTAACATTACATACTAAATATAGAATTGCCTATTTTAATAAATGTTGTAAAAGGAATGGAGATGCACATTTGCAGTCTAAATGCCATACCTTATGTTCATGTCAACTTTAGTGCACTAATTTTGATTCTAAATATAAAAATGTTTTATAATTAAGTGCCAAGTCATCTCTGATCTTAATTTTGACAATGAGAGAGCAAAATCTTATACAATGGAGAATTACATTAGGGTGAGAAAATTTGTTTTTCAAAAAGAAATATACAAACTGAGGTATATCAAATGTGTATCAAATATACAAATATGAGGTATATCAAAATGTATAGTTCAGCAAATGACTGCCTTGGAAAAGTAACCTAAGGAGAATAAAATATAAAGAAAACAAAAGAAAGATACTATGATTTCTTTAATGAGAAAAGTTGATACAACATTATCTTCACTAAAGATAAAAGAAGGAAAAGTGTAGAGGTACTGACCAATATTTTTACATTTAAGATACTTCTGCTAGCATCACCATGATAGGCTTCAATTAATCATGCCATTTTACTGGACCCTATGTAATAATGAAAAGACAAACACTGTGGAAATAGATGGGGAAACAGTGGAAACAGTGTCAGACTTTATTTTTCTGGGCTCCAAAATCACTGCAGATGGTGATTGCAGCCATGAAATTAAAAGATGCTTACTCCTTGGAAGGAAAGTTATGACCAACCTAGATAGCATATTCAAAAGCAGAGACATTACTTTGCCAACAAAGGTTCATCTAGTCAAGGCTTATGGTTTTTCCTGTGGTCATGTATGGATGTGAGAATTGGACTGTGAAGAAGGCTGAGCGCCGAAGAATTGATGCTTTTGAACTGTGGTGTTGGAGAAGACTCTTGAGAGTCCCTTGGACTGCAAGGAGATCCAACCAGTCCATTCTGAAGGAGATCAGCCCTGGGATCTCTTTGGAAGGAATGATGCTAAAGCTGAAACTCCAGTACTTTGGCCACCTCATGCGAAGAGCTGACTCATTGGAAAAGACTGATGCTGGGAGGGACTGGGGGCAAGAGGAGAAGGGGACGACAGAGGATGAGATGGCTGGATGGCATCACTGACTCGATAGACGTGAGTCTGAGTGAACTCCGGGAGCTGGTGATGGACAGGGAGGCCTGGCGTGCTGCGATTCATGGGGTCGCAAAGAGTCAGACACGACTGAGCGACCGATCTGATCTGATCTGTGCCCTCTAAGAGTTTATGATTAACACAAATTAAATGCAAAAGCAGAGATGATAAAGGCAGCAGCCAAATGTTGCTCAAAAGACCAATTCACAATCTACTGGTACATTAATACACTAACACTAGCCAAGAGATAAGACTTATGTCTATAAGAGAAAAACATTTGCCTGAGAATCAGATGATCTTGTGTGTCCCTGAGCTTTGCCTCTTCAAATTCTGATTTCCTTTAGTTCATATTAGGATCAACCACTAAAGTAAGTTAACAGTGCACAGTAACACTGATATGACAGACAAATCCTAAAAAAGCACTACTTTCAAGTAATTCTAAGGGCCATAGTAGACAATATTACCTTTGGATTGAACCACTAAAGTCATGTAATGAGCAGAATAATAACGCAGCCAGAATTCTCTCAATCTAGCATGTGTATCAGTATTATTTCTTTTGGGCTCATGTTTGAGAGTTTCAGCATTTCCTATAAAAAAATGAAAAAGATTATAGATATGACTAAGTTTACAGTATTAAAAGTCTCTACACTGACAGTGCATCCTCTGCTACTATATACAACTAAGGAAATAACCCAGGTGACTCAAAATACTGAAACAGTTTATAAAAATAAGACAAAAATTTACAAGAAACAATTTCAAGGTATATTTTAACACTTAAGGAATTAATCTCTAGTTAGCAATACCTCAACAACAGTATTTGCCTTACTCTTCCTTTCTTAATAATTAGTCTATTAGGTTTTATCTATGAATTATTTTAGTAATATTCTGCATAATTCTTAAATATAAACCACATATAGCCAGGATGCCATATACAACTGTATATACAACTGTACAAACAAGCAAATCATCCTTTGAATGATTGGTCTAAATGCCATTAGGCCAACTCACTCCAGATTCTACTCTGTAGTCAAGTGGATTAATATAAGGCTATAATAACTGAATTCTAACACTAAGAAACAGCCATTATGAAAAACAGACACCATTTAAACAGTTTACCAATTAAACAAAATTAGGTCACAGCTCAAAAACTACTAGAGAAATCACCACTCAATCTCTGTTGATAAAGGCAAATTCAGGTTGGGGTAGAGCACATATTTTATAACACACTTTTATAAATTCACACTGTGGTAGTAGAACATCTGGTACTCAAAAAACATTTTCTAAATAGTAGGTGCTATTCCTCATATATCCAACATTAGGGAACTAAAACATAGGCATACTTAACTGCTTTCTATTTGAAAAGCTACCTACCTACCTACCCCAAAATGTAAAAAGTACCTAACTACCTTACCTTTCCATTCTTTATAAACCCTTCATGCTCTCAATCTTTCTTTACTAGAAAATATGAAACACGATGAAATATTTAGTCTCTTACCCCAAAAAAATTTTCCCATAGGATGTCCAGGTCTAGCAAGGCTTCCAAACAACATTTCCTTTCTGTTTGCATCAGAGGGTCTTGCAAGCTGATATTCTGTCAATTTTAAAGAAATATTTTTAATAAAATGAAATTCAATATCTTGATTTACTATCTGGAAATTCAGGCTAAACAACTGAAAGTAAGGAAGTAATAAAAATTAATTTTATGAATCATGTATAGTAAGACTGAAGTGGGAAATTCAATGATCTAGGACAAGTTCTATGACTTAATATATTCTGTAATTTTGGGTAGTCAATTCACTTTTCTAGAGATTTTCCTTTATTTTCAAATGAAACAGGTAGTTAATGACCTGAAAGTTTCAAGTCTAGAATATGAGAACCAAAATATTGCCTGCCAATCAGTAAACAAAGGATGTTATAGACATCAAGCCATCACATTACAGCCGCAGGGACAGTGTGCCCTAAGGCAACTCAGCATGAGAAAACACAGGATACTGGCCCCAGATAGCTGAGATGCTATCAAAGGAATGATTTCAGTGAGTCCAGACTTGCATCTTCCCATACATAGAAAAGCACTAAATTCCTTACCTTGAGATATCTCATTTTCTTTTATTAACAGTAATCTTTTGATGTTCCAACTACCTGGTCTCCTGTTGCAAAAAACTCCTATATATCCTGGCTCCCTGATCCCCCTTGCCACTTTGGAACAGTTTTCTCAGCATTATCTGAGATGCTGTGTCCCAGGCTTGAAGTCCTCAGAGAACCCGTCAAGTAAAACATAACTCTCAACTTTTAGGCTGTGCATTTTTATTCAGTCAACAGATGCTATGTCTAAGATTTTATTAATGAAGGTGCTAATAAAATGTTAAATCAAATTCCTTATTATCTGAGAACTTTGCCATATATATTATTTAAATTTCCTCCAAAGCCAACTATGTAGGTAATAAAGTACTAATGGTTAAAAACAATCACTTTGAAGCCAGAAATATCTTGGCTAGAATCCAAGTTCTGCAATTACTAAGCTGCATAACATTGAGGAAGTTATCTAACTTCCTAGATTCTATTTTTCGTCTAGAGTATGGAGTTACTAGTATCAAGCTCATAGGATTTTTTAAAATAAGAATTAAATAAGATACATTCCTACACTGAACATCTACTATGCACCAGGTACTACTAAACTAGTTGCTGGAGGTAGAAAGTTCAGAATCAAAGCAGAGTCAAGATATCAGGCTGAAGAGATAAGGAAGAAACAATTTTTGAAAGAGCCCTTCTAAGCCTCAGTTTCACTGCATGTCAAGTAAGGATAATGGAGGTAAATAATCATAATAAGCTCAATAAATATTAGCTATTATTACTTATAGGAATAATGGTAAGACATTACCAATGTTTAATAAGGAGAGTAACATTATTATTATCATAGATCTAGACTTCAGTAAGTTCATTCTGGTTGTAAAAGTAGAGACAGGAAAACTGATGAGGAGCCATCACTGTTATACTTGGAAAGAGAGCAGAAACCAAAGTGGTGACGGAAGAGATGGAAAGTAGTAGAAACATATATGAAATAACATATTTCAGTTACGTCATGAAGTCTAAATCAAAGGTGAGACAGTAAAAAAAAAAAAACAATTTCCATATCTAGAAAGCATACATAGTAAAAAGTATATATACATAGCTTCAACAGAGCAAATTTTTAAAATCTCTGTAAAAACATGAAGATATGGTGGCTATAACACAGAAGAAACAATTCCATTATTAAGTGTGAAAGACTGAACAATGGCCCCCAAAGATGGCCATATCTTAATCTCCAAAACCTGTGAATGTGTTACCTTATATGGTAAAAGGAACTTTGCACTGTGATTAAATTAATGATCTTGCGAAGCGGAGACTCTACTAGATTATCTGGGTGGTCCCAATGTAATCAGAGGGTCCTTAAAAGAGAGAGGTAAGAGGATCAAGGTCAGAAGATGTTAAGACAAAAGCAGGGTCAGATAGCAAAGGAGATTCCACACCAATGGCTCTTAAGATAATGAAAGGAGCCACAGTCTAGGAAAGTAGGTGGTATCTAGAAGGTAGAAAAGGAAACAGATTCTCCCTTGGGGCCGCCAACAGAAATGCAGTCCTGAGGAAATATTTTAGATTTCTGACCTTCAAAAGTTTAAGAAAATAAATCTGTTATTTTAAGCTTTCTGGTAATTTGTTACAGCAGCAACAGGAAACCATAACAGAGTAGACATATAAACATATCTACAAAAAGTAATTTAGAATTCCCCTACAACTGATAAAAATAGAGTATAAATACTGAACACTTAAAGAACACACTCAACTACTTGATTATATTAAAAAAAGTTTTGGTCATATCCCCAATCACAATTACTAAGGTACAATATGTAGGCAATTACACATGATTATGTAGAGTATGAATAATTGTTAAAGAGCTAATCATTAAGAATAATATTTTCTCTACAATCTTATTTTAGCAATAAGTCAATCTGATTTTAAGATCTATCCTGTGTACATTTGTAGCTTCTGTGATTAAATGTATTCAAGAAAATTATAAAACACTGAACAGACCTATCTGCATTTCTAAACAAATTCTTATAAATTTATGTGTATAACCACTCCATTGAAAAATCAGACCAAAAACAGACTGCATGGTAATGAAGGTACAACAAGTGATAAATTTAAAACCTAGCAAAGAATCTCTTCCATAAGCAGGAGGAGAAGGAAAAGGAAAATGAAAAGATGAATCTACCATGACAGTTGAATTTCAACTCCTCTCACACTGCATGGGTTATTAAAGCATGCAGGCAACTAAAAACATGCAAATGAGGTGAGAATGATAAATAAAGATTATTACATCTGAATAAAAGAAAATAACATTCAATTGTGAAGCTTTCAAAAGTGCTTAATAGACCTCATTATTTGTAGATACTGATTCTGGAAAAAGAAAGGCTAAGATGTGTGACTACAATACTGACTTAGACCTGGCCTAGAGCTGTTAACTCTTAATGGCCTGCATATGATATGTGTTAACATGTGACACTATTCAATTATAAATGTTTTGTGGCTTTAGCCAAGATAAATTTATGCTGTGTTCATAATAAATATCAGTATCTACCAATGTGTAAATACTGAGTCCCCAAATGCTCCTATGTTCAATGTTCATAGAACCTAAACTTAAGCTCATCTTAAATTTTCTGATGTATTATAAATACAAATAAGAGAATAATATATCATAAACAATATGCTAAAAAACAACTACTTAATGAATACTAGTTTGTTACACCAAAATTTAAGACCTCTCCCATCTCCTTGCATACAAGGCATGCTCAGTCACTTCAGTTGTGTCCGACTCTCTATGACCTCATGGACCACGGCCTGCCAGGCTTCTCTGTCCATGGGATTCTCCAGGCAAAAATACTGGAGTGGCTTGCCATGCGCTCCTCCAAGGGATCATGCCAACCCATGGATTGAACCTGCATCTCTTGCACTGCAGGTGGGCTCTTTATCGCTGAGCCACTGGGGAGGCTCCTTTCATCTCTCTAATCTCAAGTAAATCCTTTATACTTAGAAGGTTAAATAACTAATGATATATACCTAGCTATTTGTATCAGATTACAAATTGAAACCTAGGTCTCCTATCATCGGAAACAAAAAAAACAGAGCCTTTAGCCTAAGTTCATTTTAAACCAAAACTAATTATTGTGAGTGTGTGAGTACATATCATATAACACATATTCAAAATATAATATATTCTGAATTAAACTTATAAAATTAAATCAGATGTTTAATCTTTTTTGGGGGGGCCTTACCACACAGCTAGCAAACTTAGTCTGCCAACCAAAGATTGAGCCCGGGCTCTGGCAGTACAATTTCTGAGTCCTATCATTGGACCATCAGGGTCCTTTTAACGTTTTAAATGGCAATTTCAACCCACTCTTGAAACTATACAAATAAAAACATACTTGAAATAATTAAAGACAAAGAATATAGTTCCTAGGTTCCCAAAAGCAGGGAAAGCTTTTATAGTTTTCCTTATTTATTTTAGTTTTCATACATTCAACAAAGTTATCTGGGCCTATGAAAAAAGTTGTGGGTAAGTAAATAACAAAAATGAAGAAAATAAATCTTTGATTATAAGAAGCGATTAGAACTAGGAGGAATCTAACTCCATTCTACCCTCTTCTACTAATAAATTGAGGGCCACAATTAGTGACATTTCTATAAGTAAAACACAGTTTGCTGGCTTGAAAACAAATAGTTCTTTCCAGTCATCTGCAGTTTATTTTGCCTAGTGAAGGCTCCTGCTGCTGCTGCCAAATTGCTTCAGTCGCGTCCGACTCTGTGCGACCCCATAGACGGCAGCCCACCAGGCTCCTCCATCCCTGGGATTCTCCAGGTAAGGACACTGGAGTGGGTTGCCATGTCCTTCTCCAATGCATGAAAGTGAAACGTGAAAGTGAAGTCACTCAGTCGTGTCCGACTCTTAGCGACCCCATGGACTGCAGCCTACCAGACTCCTCCATCCATGGGATTTTCCAGGCAAAAGTACTGGAGTGGGGTGCCATTGCCTTCTCCGCTTGAAGGCAGTAAATGTTTATCAGAAATAGATACACAATCAAACCAAAGGGAAAATGTTACAAAAGGAAGAACTACTACAAAGACCTGGCCTCTTCAGTGATGCAAGCCAAGCCTAACCTATATGAACTGGAAGTCCCCCCCAGTGTACTATTACATGTTTCTAATGCTAAAATAAGGAAGAAGGGTTAATCTGCAGTGATATTATTTATTGATACCCTGTAACTGAGGGATATCTGTAGCACGGTTCTCTAATGAATCCTTACCCTATACAGACACACAGTTTTCCTTATGGTCTTCAATCTTTAAAACACAAAGATAAGAAAGACCATCAAAAAGTAAAATTAAAAGGTATCCTGCTCAGGAGTTTAGTTTCTTCATCTATAAACATATCAAAATTATTTTCAGAACTACAGAAGCTAAACCCACAAAGTAACAGAAGTTACTGACACACAGAAGTAACAAAAAATAAGCTATTTTAATATCCGGATGGTGCATAAAGTAAAGCCTCAGAGGAAATATTTCTTCATGCAAAAAGAGTATGTGAACTTCTAAAGTTTGAATACCCAGTATTAGTCTTAAGAATTAAGAATTATGGTTAAGAGGTCAGTCACTGTGGTTAAACCCTCAAAAAAAGCAAAGGCTGAAAAATCAAAAATCCACACTCCTTTATTTCAAATCTATACTGAATAGACATTTAATGGCTTCAGTAATAAACATGACATTTCTATTTTAATTTAGCCCTTTATGACATAAAGAGTGATAAAGGATGATAAATGTGCTAAATAACTAGATCAATGAAGGAATAAGCAGTAAGACATAAAGCACTTACCACTATCAACAGCTTCAACTTCTCGGTCAATTGCATCTCTGATCATTAGTGGATGGATGAAAAACTGGGCCCATCTTAAGACAAAAAAAAAAAAAAAACCTGTCTGGTAAAAGCTTTTCACTAGTCAACGTCTATTTTTTTAAAGTAAGAAACTTTACTAAGTTGGAGATTTAATTCATTATCGTGCGTATAAAACCTAAACAATTTACAGCATTTCTAGATTTTGAAGTCTACAAACCACTTTTTCTCTATTATGAAATATAATACCCATTACAGAAAAATACATAAAACATGAGCATACAGACTATAAGGCAAATGCCGAAGTGGCAACTACTCAGTTCAAGAAATAGAACACTGTCAAAACTCTAGAAGCACCCAGCACCCATCTCAGAAGTTACATAAATGTTACAGTAATCACTTCTCTGCTTTTCTTGGTAGTTTTAACACATATACATGTATTTCTAGACTGGTGTTTCTTGATTTTTTTTTTTCCCGTTATCAACCCTAAGGAGCCTTTTCAGAAATCTTATTCCAATCACTACCCTATGAAATTTCTGCACACATATAAAGCCTGTTTACATACTGTATGTGTACCTGATTTCATAAGTAAAAAGTATCTGAGGACTCCTCTTTTTTAACTTTTTAAGTTAAAATATTAAAGGTTATTCGTATTTCACTTAATTGTATAACTATATTTGTAAACTTTAACATATTTCTTATGTAGGTTGTGGTACATCAAATTACATATGCAAAATATCCATTTAAATAATAACAGCAATACAATCAAGTTTTTAAAAAATTACTATTTATTTTTCCAGCAAGATGTTAAAAAAATTAATTTCCTACAATATTTAATAAACTTTGAACTTCTGCTTGCTCTGAGAAGAAACTTTTAACTTAATTAGCTACTAGTACTCATTAAGGGAGAAGGCAATGGCACCCCACTCTAGTACTCTTGCCTGGAAAATCCCATGGACGGAGGAGCCTGGTAGGCTGCAGTCCATGAGGTCACTAAGAGTCGGACACGACTGAGCTACTTCACTTTCACTTTTCACTTTCATGCATTGGAGAAGGAAATGGCTACCCACTCCAGTGTTCTTGCCTGGAAAATCCCAGGGCTAGGGGAGCCTGGTGGGCTGCCGTCTATGGGTCACACAGAGTCATACGCGACTGAAGCGACTTAGCAGCAGCAGCAGCAATAGCAGCAGTAGCAGTACTCATTAAAATATTACTGACATTTTTTTCTTTTCAGTACTTGTTACAATGATGAGCTAAATAATTTTTATTGAATTAAGTAATAAAACAGAATATTATATTTAATTCTAAAAATCAAAGTCACACACAAAAGGAGGGTCAAACATAAACATCCACAAGGCAGCTAATGACAACCAACTGACACATGCAGACTACCTCTAGTGATGATTTCAAGATTAAACAATCATTTGAAAGTCCTCCAACCATCTATCACCACAATTTTGTAGCCCAGACCTTGCATACATTCTGCATCTCTTCCATGAACTCAGTGTCAGTGTAAATGGTGCTCATGTGATACTTGAGAAAATTCAGAAAGAAATTAATACTAAGTGAAGATTTTCCAGGTAGGGTTAAGCTTTGGAGGGCCACAAACCATTATAATATCAAACATTTTTTTACCTCCAAGAACCAATTTCTGCTACCAAAAGAAACAATATGAACCCTGCCAAGAATGCATGTTCTAGACAATAAAGTTTAATTTTTGAACTTCATATAAATGGATATATAGTTTATATACCCTTTACATGATTTATTTAACTCAACACTTTTAATGGTCATTCACGATGTTACACGTGACTGTGGCTGATTTATTTTCACTGCAGTAGAATATTTCACTGTATGAATTTACTCATCCATTCTACGGCTGATGGACATTTGTGCTGGTTCCGGATGTGAACCATTACAAACAATGCTATCAAAAACATTCTTATAAATATGTACCATAGCACATGTGCACAAGTTTGTCTAAATATCTAACTAAGAAAGAACTCCTAGGTAATAGCATATGCATCATACGTTCTACATCACCAGGTCAATACCAAACCTTTCCAAAAGTGATTGTGCCAGTTTACCCTTGCATCAGAGCATTCCTCCAATCCTCTACAACCTCACCCTCACTTGGTACTGTCAGACGTTAAAATTTTCTGTAACTTTTAGAAGGATACTTAAATTTCATAATGATTTGAATTTACATTTTCCTGATAGAACATCTTATATTTTTAGTAATAATTTTAATTTCTTATTTTATAATATGCCTGTTTAAGGGCTTTTTCTATTGGGTTGTACTTTTCTTATTGATTCTAAGAGTATATATATATTTTATTATCCATTGTGGCTCAGACAGTAAAACGTCTGCCTACAATGCAGGAGACCTGGGTTCGACTCCTGGGTCAGGAAGATCCCCTGGAGAAGGAAATGGCTACCCACTCCACTACTCTTGCCTGGAAAATCCCATGGATGGAGGATCCTGGTAGGCTGCAGTTCATGCGGTCACAAAGAGTCGGACACAACTGAGCAACTTCACTTCACTTATATAATATGTAATAGCATATATAATCATATGTAAACATAGGTAATCTAATAATTAAAACTCAATGGTAGTTATTCTAAATATAAGTCCTTTGTTAGTTACATGTGTTACAAATATATTCTTCCACTTTATACTTGCTTTTTCCACTCTCTTTATGTTACCTTTACATGAACCAAATGAACTATCATCTCTCCTTTTTGTTTTTCCATCTTGATAACCCTTATCTAAGGTTAAAGTCCCACTTTTCCATAAAACTTTTAATGGCACTTTTCACTTTTTGTTCTATAATCCACATAAATTGATTTTTTTGTGTATGTTGTGAGATAGGGACTCAATTTTGTTTTTGCCATTATACTGTCTTGGTATCTTTTTAAAGCCCTTGACCACCGCTTCATAATGTTCCTATCAAAAATCAAGTGTCCACATATGTGTTGGTCTATTTCCATTCCAAGAAACATTCTGTTTCACCATCTCTTTGTCTAGCAAAACAAATCTTGATATCTAGTAGGTCAAGTTCTACGACCTTGTTATTTTTCCAATTCAAAAGTATCCTGGCTATACTTAGCTCTCTGTATTTCTTTATAAATCTTAGTTAGATTGTCTATTTAAGACTAAGTAAATCTTCTAAGATTATGGTTGTGATATCATAATCACATGATATGAATCATTCATATAAAATGATGCCATCTAAGGTAGTTTTACTATTTTCCCAATCTGCATGCCTTCTTTTTTATGTCTAATTGTTCTAGCTAAAACCTCCACTACAATGTCAAATAGAGATGGACAGAGCTGATGTCTTGATCCTCATATTTGGGAAAATGTTTTCAATCTTCCACCATTAAAAAAGATGTTAGTTGTGGGTTATTCAAAGTTACTCTTTATGACGTTGAAGAAGTTCCCTTTTCAGTTCAGTTCAGTTCAGTAGCTCGGTCGTGTGCGACTCTTTGTGACCCCATGAATTGCAGCACGCCAGGCCTCCCTGTCCATCACCAACTCCCGGAGTTCACTCAGACTCACGTCCATCAAGTCAGTGATGCCATCCAGCCATCTCATCCTCTGTCGTACCCTTCTCCTCTTGCCCCCAATCCCTCCCAGCATCAGACTCTGCCAATGAGTCAACGCTTCGCATGAGATGACCAAAGTACTGGAGTTTCAGCTTTAGCATCATTCCTTCAAAAGAGATCCCAGGGCTGATCTCCTTCAGAATGGACTGGTTGGATCTCCTTGCAGTCCAAGGGACTCTCAAGAGTCTTCTCCAATACCACAGTTCAAAACCATCAATTCTTCAGCACTCGGCTTTTTTCACAGTCCAACTCTCGTATCCATACATGACCACAGGAAAAACCATAGCCTTGACTAGACAGACCTTTGTTGGAAAAGTAATGTCTCTGCTTCTCAATATGCTATCTAGGTTGGTCATAACTTTCCTTCCAAGGAGTAAGCATCTTCTAATTTCATGGCTGCAGTCACCATCTGCAGTGATTCTGGAGCCCAGAAAAATAAAGTCTGAACTTTCCACTGTTTCCCCATCTATTTCCCATGAAGTGATGGGACCGGATGCCATGATCTTCATTTTCTAAATGTTGAGCTTGAAGCCAACTTTTTCACTCTCCACTTTCACTTTCATCAAGAGGCTTTTGAGTTCCTCTTCACTTTCTGCCATAAGGGTGGTGTCATCTGCATATCTGAGGTTATTGAGATTTCTCCCGGCAATCTTGATTCCAACTTGTGTTTCTTCCAGTCCAGCATTTCTCATGATGTATTCTGCATAGAAGTTAAATAAGCAGGGTGACAATATACAGCCTTGACATACTCCTTTTCCTATTTGGAGCCAGTCTGTTGTTCCATGTCCAGTTCTAACTGTTGCTTCCTGACCTGCATACAGATTTCTCAAGAGGCAGGTCAGGTGGTCTGGTATTCCCATCTCTTTCAGAATTTTCCACAGTTTATTGTGATCCACACAGTCAAAGGCTTTGGCATAGTCAATAAAGCAGAAATAGATGTTTTTCTGGAACTCTCTTGCTTTTTCCATGATCCAGCGGATGTTGGCAATTTGATCTCTGGTTCTTCTGCCTTTTCTAAAACCAGCTTGAACATCAGGAAGTTCACAGTTCACATATTGCTGAAGCCTGGCTTGGAGAATTTTGAGCATTACTTTACTAGCGTGTGAGATGAGTGCAATTGTGCAGTAGTTTGAGCATTCTTTGGCATTGCCTTTCTTTGGGATTGGAATGAAAACTGACCTTTTCCAGTCCTGTGGCCACTGCTGAGTTTTCCAAATTTGCTGGCATATTGAGTGCAGCACTTTCACAGCATCATCTTTCAGGATTTGAAATAGCTCAACTGGAATGCCATCACCTCCAATAGCTTTGTTTGTAGTGATGCTTTCTAAGGCCCACTTGACTTCACATTCCAGGATGTCTGGCTCTAGGTCAGTGATCACACCATCATGATGGGTCGTGAAGATCGTTTTTGTACAGTTCTTCTGTGTATTCTTGCCACCTCTTCTTAATATCTTCTGCTTCTGTTAGGTCCATACCATTTCTGTCCTTTATCGAGCCCATCTTTGCATGAAATGTTCCCTTGGTATCTCTAATTTTCTTGAAGAGTTCTCTAGTCTTTCCCATTCTGTTGTTTTCCTCTATTTCTTTGCATTGATCGCTGAAGAAGGCTTTCTTATCTCTTCTTGCTATTCTTTGGAACTCTGCATCTGACAGAATGTGGTCTACTGGAGATGGGAATGGCAAAGCACTTCAGTATTCTTGCCTTGAGAACACCATGAACAGTATGAAAAGGCAAAATGATAGGATACTGAAAGAGGAACTCCCCAGGTCAGTAGGGGCCCAATATGCTACTGGAGATCAGTGGAGAAATAACTCCAGAAAGAATGAAGGGATGGAGCCAAAGCAAAAACAATACCCAGCTGTGGATGTGACTGGTGATAGAAGCAAGGTCCGATGCTGTAAAGAGCAATATTGCATAGGAACCTGGAATGTCAGGTCCATGAATCAAGGCAAATTAGAAGTGGTCAAACAAGAGATGGCAAGAGTGAATGTCGATATTCTAGGAATCAGCGAATTCAAATGGACTGGAATGGGTGGATTTAACTCAGATGACCATTATATCTATTACTGCAGGCAGGAATCCCTCAGAAGAAATGGAGTAGCCATCATGGTCAACAAGAGTCTGAAATGCAGTACTTGGATGCAATCTCAAAAATGACAGAATGATCTCTGTTCGTTTCCAAGGCAAACCATTCAATATCATAGTAATCCAAGTCTATGCTCCAACCAGTAACGCTGAAGAAGCTGAAGTTGAACGGTTCTATGAAGACCTACAAGACTTTTTAGAACTAACACCCAAAAAAGATGTCCTTTTCATTATAGAGGACTGGAATGCAAAAGTAGGAAGTCAAGAAACACCTGGAGTAACAGGCAAATTTGGCCGTGGAATACGGAATGAAGCAGGGCAAAGACTGATAGAGTTTTGCCAAGAAAATGCACTGGTCACAGCCAACAACCTCTTCCAACAACACAAGAGAAGACTCTACACATGGACATCACCAGATGGTCAACACCAAAACCAGATTCATTATATTCTTTGCAGTCAAAGATGGAGAAGCTCTATACAGTCAGCAAAAACAAGACCAGGAGCTGACTGTGGCTCAGATCATGAACTCCTTATAGCCAAATTCAGACTTAAATGAAGAAAGTAGGGAAAACCACTAGACCATTTAGGTATGACCTAAATCAAATCCCTTATGATTATACAGTGGAAGTGAGAAATAAATTTAAGGGCCTAGATCTGAGAGAGTGCCTGATGAACTATGGAATGAGGTTTGTGACACTGTACAGGAGACAGGGATCAAGACCATCGCCATGGAAAAGAAATGCAAAAAATAAAAATGGCTGTCTGGGGAGGCCTTACAAATAGCTTTGAAAAGAAGAGAAGCAAAAAGCAAAGTTCCCTTTTATTCATGATTTATTACATGTTTTATCATGAAAGGGTGCTGAATTAAATGCCTTTTCTGTTTATACTGAAATAATTTTTGAAATGTGTTTGTCCTTCTATTAAATTGGCATATTATGTTCACTGATTTTTGTATGGTGAACAACCCTTGCAGTTCTGGGATAAATCCCACCTGAATGGTGCATAATCCTTTTTATATGTTGCTGATTCAGTTTTGTAGTATTTTGTTGAAGATTTTTGCATCTATATTCTACTACTTGGAGAAGGAAATGGCAACCCACTCCAGTACTCTTGCCTGGAAAATACCATGGATGGAGGAGCCTGGTAGGCTACAGTCCATGGGGTCGCAGAGTCAGACACGACTGAGTGACTTCACTTTCTTTCTTTCTATAGTTCCTTTTGAAGAAGGAAATGGCAACCCACTCCAGTGTTCTTGCCTGGAGAATCCCATGGATGGAGGGGCCTGGTGGACTACAGTCTATGAGGTTGCAAAGTGTCGGACACGACTAAGCAACTAACACACACACACATTCTACTACTGGTCTGTAGTCTTCCTGTACAATCATTGTCTAGTTTTAATATCAGAGCAATACCAGCTTCATAGAATGACTTAGAAGTGTCCCTCTTCTATATTTCAGAAGAGTTTATGAAGCATTAGTTTTAATCCTTTAAATGTTTGGTAGAATTCACCAGTAAAGTCGTATGGACCTATACTCTTCTTTTGGTAAGTTCTTGATTACTAATCCCATCTCTCATGATAGGTCTATTCAGATTTTCTGTGTTGAGTCAGTTTCAATAGCTTTGTGTCTTTCTACAAATTTGTCCATTTCATCTTGGCTATCTACTTGTTGGCATACAATAGTTGACAATTGTATTATAATTTTAAAATTTTGGTTAATATCATACTAATGTCCACTCTTTCATTTCTTTTTCTTGGTCAGTTTAGCTGAAGGTTTGTCAATTTTGTTCACCTTTTCAAATAACCAAATTCTGATTTTGTTTACTTTCTATAGTTTTTCTATTCCCTATTTCATTTATTTCCACTCAAATATTTATTATGTCCTTCCTTCTGCTTACCTGGGTTTAGATTGCTCTTCTTTGCCTTGCTAATTAAGATGCAAGTTTAGGTTCATTTGAGATCTTACTTTTATAATGGAGGGGTTCGATCTTCCCGACCCAGGGATCAAACCTGGGTCTCCTGCATTACAGGCAGACGCTTTACCGTCTGAGCCACCAGGGAAGCCATGGAGGGGTTTACAGCTATAAATTTCCCTCTGATGCATCTAAATTTCCCTTTTGATGCATCTCATAATTTTTTGTATGTTTTTTTCATTTTCACTAGTGTCTAAGTATTTTTTAATTTCCCTTGTGATTTCTTTTTTGATCCACTGATTATTTAAGGGTAGGCTGTTAAATTTATACAGATTCATGAAAGTCCCTAAATTTCCTTGTTACTACTGATTACTAATTCCATTCCATTCCACCTAGAGAACATACTCTGTATAATTTTATTCTTTCAAATATACTGGAAATAAATTTATTTTATGACCTAATATATATCAATGCTGGAGAAAAGTACATGCAGTACTTGAGAAGAATGTGTATTTTGCTGATTTGGGGTGAAGTGCTCTGTTAAAAGTTTACATGCTTGTTCATGTCTTCTATTTCTTGTTGATCTACCCAGTTGTTCTCTGCCTTATTGAAAGTAGAATATTTACATTTGCAACTATTACTACTGAATCGTGTGTTTCTGCCTTCAATTCCGTCGGTTTTTGCTTTATGTTTTTTGAGGTTCCTTTGAAAGATGAACGTGTTTATAACTGTTACACCTTCTGAAGAACTGACCCTTATATCATTATAAAATTCCCTTGTCTCCAGTAACAAGTTTCTCTTAAAGTCTATTTTGTCTGATATTAGTTCAGCCACTATAGTTCCCTTTTAATCACTATGTGTATATACTTTTTCATCCTTTTATTGCCAATCCATTGGTGTATATTTAAGGCTTCCCTGGTGGCCCAGTGATAAAGAACTTGCCTGCCAATGCAGGACACATATCATCCTTTTGCTGCCAATCTACTGGTATATTTTAATCTAAAGTGTGTCTCTCACATGTACACAATGTTCATTGTAGCACTATTTACAATAGCTAGAACACGCAAGCAACCTCTATGCCCATCAACAGAGTGAATGGATAAGGAAGATGTGGTACATTTATACAATGGAATATTACCTGGCCATAAAAAGAAACACATTTGAGTCATTCTAATGAGGTAGATGAATCTAGAACCTATTATACAAAGTGAAGTCAAAAAGAGAAAGATAAATATCATATACTAATGCATGTATATGGAATCTAGAAAGATGGTACCAATGAATTTATTTGCAGGGCAGCAAGGAAGAAACACACATAGAGAACAGACTTACGGACATGGGGGGTGAGGTGGGATGGGAAGGGGAGGGTGAGATGGAGAGAGTAACATGGAAACTTAACATCAGTCGCTCAGTTGTGTCCGACTCTTTGCGACCCCATGAATCGCAGCATGCCAGGCCTCCCTGTCCATCACCAACTCCCGGAGTTCACTCAGACTCACGTCCATCGAGTCAGTGATGCCATCCAGCCATCTCATCCTCTGTCGTACCCTTCTCCTCTTGCCCCCAATCCCTCCCAGCATCAGAGTCTTTGCCAATGAGTCAACTCTTCGCATGAGGTGGCCAAAGTACTGGAGTTTCAGCTTCAGCATCATTCCTTCCAAAGAAATCCAGGGCTGATCTCCTTCAGAATGGACTGGTTGGATCTCCTTGCAGTCCAAGGGACTCTCAAGAGTCTTCTCCAACACCACAGTTCAAAAGCATCAATTCTTCAGCACTCAGCCTTCTTCACAGTCCAACTCTCACATCCATACATGACCACAGGAAAAGCCATAGCCTTGACTAGATGGACCTTTGTTGGCAAAGTAATGTCTCTGCTTTTGAACATGCTATCTAGGTTGGTCATAACTTTCCTTCCAAGGAGTAAGCGTCTTTTAATTTCATGGCTGCAGTCACCATCTGTAGTGATTTTGGAGCCCAGAAAAATAAAGTCTGACACTGTTTCCACTGTTTCCCCATCTATTTCCCATGAAGTGATGGGACCGGATGCCATGATCTTCATTTTCTGAATGTTGAGCTTGAAGCCAACTTTTTCACTCTCCACTTTCACTTTCATCAAGAGGCTTTTGAGTTCCTCTTCACTTTCTGCCATAAGGGTGGTGTCACCTGCATATCTGAGGTTACTGATATTTCTCCTGGCAATCTTGATTCCAGCTTGTGTTTCTTCCAGTCCAGCATTTCTCATGATGTATTCTGCATAGAAGTTAAATAAGCAGGGTGACAATATACAGCCTTGACGTACCCCTTTTCCTATTTGGAACCAGTCTGTTGTTCCATGTCCAGTTCTAACTGTTGCTTCCTGACCTGCATACAAATTTCTCAAGAGGCAGGTCAGGTGGTCTGGTATTCCCATCTCTTGAAGAATTTTCCACAGTTTATTGTGATCCACACAGTCAAAGGCTTTGGCATAGTCAATAAAGCAGAAATAGATGTTTTTCTCGAACTCTCTTGCTTTTTCAATGATCCATCAAATGTTGGCAATTTGATCTCTGGTTCCTCTGCCTTTTCTAAAACCAGCTTGAACATCAGGAAGTTCACGGTTTCACATATTGCTGAAGCCTGGCTTGGAGAATTTTGAGCATTACTTTACTAGCGTGTGAGATGAGTGCAATTGTGCCGTAGTTTGAGCATTCTTTGGCATTGCCTTTCTTTGGGATTGGAATGAAAACTGACCTTTTCCAGTCCTGTGGCCACTGCTGAGCTTTCCAAATTTGCTGGCATATTGAGTGCAGCACTTTCACAGCATCATCTTTCAGGATTTGAAATAGCTCAACTGGAATTCTATCACCTCTACTAGCTTTGTTCGTAGCGATGCTTTCTAAGGCCCATTTGACTTCACATTCCAGGACGTCTGGCTCTAGGTCAGTGATCACATCATCGTGATTATCTGGGTCGTGAAGATCTTTTTTGTACAGTTCTTCTGTGTATTCTTGCCACCTCTTCTTAATATCTTCTGCTTCTGTTAGGTCCATACCATTTCTGTCCTTTATCGAGCCCATCTTTGCATGAAATGTTCCTTTGGTATCTCTGATTTTCTTGAAGAGATCTCTAGTCTTTCGCATTCTGTTGTTTTCCTCTATTTCTTTGCATTGGTCGCTGAAGAAGGCTTTCTTATCTCTTCTTGCTATTCTTTGGAACTCTGCATTCAGATGTTTATATCTTTCCTTTTCTCCTTTGCTTTTCACTTCTCGTCTTTTCACACAACAATATGTAAAATAGAAAGCCAATGGGAATTTGCTGTACGACTCAGGGAACCCAAACAGGGGCTCTGTATCAACCTAGATGCGTGGGATGGTGAGGGAGGGAGGGAGGAAGGAGATTCAAGAGGGAGGGGACATATGTATACCTATGGCTGATTCATGTAGATGTTTTACAGAAAACAACAAAATTCTGTAAAGCAATTATATCAATTAAAAAATAAAGTGTATCTCTTATAGGTAGCATATTATATAGCTGACTCATGTTTCTTTGCCCAGTCTGCCAATGTCTTATCTTTTAATTGAAATGCTTAATCCATTTACATTTAATTACTGATAAGACAGGATTTATATCTGTCTTTGCGATCTACTGCAAGTCCTATGCCTTTTTTCCCCTCTATTCCTCAACTGCTGACTTCTTTTTGTTAAAATAGGTATTTTCTAGAGTACCATTCAAATTCCCTTGCCATTTCTTTTACTATATTTTTGAGTTATTTTCCTAACTAATAACAATCCATTTTGAATTAATACCAACTTAACTTCAGTATTTGGAGAAGGAAATGGCAACCCACTCCAATATTCTTGCCTGAAGAATCCCATGGATGGAGGAGCTTGGTGGGCTACAGTCCACAGGTCGCAGAGTCGGACACGACTGAGCGACTTCACTTTCACTTCACTAACTTCAGTATTACACGAAAGCGTCACTTCTATATACCTGTTCTCTTTTTTGTGCTATTATTGCCATACAAATGATATCGTTATACATTATATGCCTATGAACACATTTATAATTTTTTCTTTATACAGCTATCTTTTAAATCAGATAGGAAAAAAACTACAAAAACTGTATCTTTTATATTTATATAGGTAAACAAAGACAGTATAAATTATATAAGTTATCTTTTTAAGTGTGCTTTATTTCTTCATGTGGAATTGAGTGTCCTTTCATTTCAGTCTGAAGGACTCCATCCATCCATGTCGTACAGAGATTTGCTAATGACAATTTTAATTTACCTGAGAATGTCTTAATTTCTCCATTTAGAAGGATATTTTTGATGGATAAAAAATACTTGGTTTGCATTCTTTCAGTACTTTGAATGCATCATACCATTGTCTTCTTGCTTCCATGATTTCTCAAAGCACCCGTTTACCCTATTGAGACTAACCTTTATGAAAAAAGCTGCTCCTCTCTTGCTACTTTCAATATTCTTTTTACATTTAGTTTTTAATGGCTTGATTATAACAAGTCTTAATGTGAAAGTCATTGTGAATATCAGTGTTTATTCTTCTGGAAATCTGCTGAGTTGCTTGAATGTGTAGATGTTTGTCTTTTACCAATTTGGAAAGAGTTTGGCTATTATGTCTTCAAGAATATTTCTATGTTTTTCTCATTTCCTCTTGGAACTCCTATAAAACACATGCTAGTATGCTTGATCGTATCTCGTAGATCTCTGAAGCTCTGTTTTATTTTTCTTCATCACTTTTCTTTATTTCTGTTCCTCAGACTGGAAAATCCCAATTAATCTTTCTTCTAGTTTATTCATTCTTTCCTCAGCTAGCTCAAATCTTCTGTTAAGCTCTTCTAGTTAATTTTTCAAGTTGTACTTTTCAACTCTAGAATTTCTATTTGGTTCTTTTAATAATTTGTATCTGTTGAGGGGTGTTAGAAGGAAGGTTCAAGAGGGATGGGATATATGTACACACATAACTGACTCACTCTGTTGTACAGCAGAAACTAACACAGAATTGTACAGCAATGGTACTCCAATTTAAAAAAAAAAAAAGTAAAAATAAAGCAACTATTTATCTGGGAAAAAAATAATTTGTATCTCTTTACTGATGTTCTCTGTTTAGTAAGACATCATTCTTGTGTTCTCCTGTAGTTCTTAGACATAGTTTTCTTTAGCTCTTTGAACATAATTAAAATAGGTTATCTAAAGTTTCTGTCAGGTTAACTCCAGAATCTAGACTTTCTTAGGAACAGTATCTATTGACTACTGTTTTTCCATTGTATCAGTCATACTTTTCTGCATCCCTCATAATTTTGTTGAAAAAAAATTTTTAGTAATATAATGTAGCAACTCTGTAAATCAAGCCTCTCCTCCCTAATCCGGGTTTGTTGTTATTGCTGTTTCTTGTTGTTACTATTTACATATTTAGTGCCCTTCTGATTTCCCTAGTGGCTCAGACAGTAAAGATATGGTCCACAATGAGATCTGGGTTCAATCCCTGGTTTAAGAAGATGCCCTGGCGAAGGCAATGGCTACACACTTCAGTATTCTTGCCTGGAGAATTCCATGGACAGAGGAGCCTGTGACCATGGGGTTGCAAACAGTCAGACATGAACGAGCAACTCACACGTACCTTAAACTAATCCTGTGAAGTCTGTATTCTTTGATGGCTTGGTTAGCTTGCGATAATCTCTGGTTGCAGAGAGATTTCCTTAAATGCCTTGCCAAGGGGTTCTCTATGCATATTGGGGGATGCTTTCAACATACAGTCAGGCAGTTTACAACTCTACATTAGCCATCACATCCTGCTTGCACAGAGACTCAACACCAGCCATGACAAGAGTGTAAGGCCTTAAGTCTTTCTTGAGCATGCATACAGCCCTGGACATGACACAGCTTTATACACATATGTGACCTTCAAAATTCCCAGGAATATCCTGGAGCTTTCCAAAGCCCCTTAGGATCTATTCTGCAGTTTTTCCTTTTAAGCTTTGTTTGCTCCAACTTTTATCCACTGCCTCAGATGCTCACAAAGTTAAACTACTGCCATCTAAATGCTATAGACAAATGTCTCCAGAGAAAAAGATTTTTGTAAATACGTGAGCTCTCAGTCAGGCCAAATCATGAAAGTTCATGAATGGTGGTTCCCAGGGAACTGCTAGACAGGTCAAATAATGAAGATTCTCCAGAACAATGTTTTTAGAGATCTATAAATCCATCCAGCCCCTTTCAGTGGCTGCTGGACTGCTGTTTTCACTAAGACTGTGGGACCTTTTCGTTTTTAAGACTACTGTAGAGTTGGGTAGAGGGGAATGGAAACAGGGCAAATTAAAATGTCACAAAGCAAACTGTTCTTACTAAGATTTAGTCACTTGCCTGAATAAACTCCTTGGATTGTTGCAAGCTTTGGCTCATTTCCAGAGTTCTGAAAAAGTTGATTTTGACAATTTTTGGCAAGGTTCTCATTGCTTTTACAGAGGAGGGGCTTTCAGAGGTCCTTATTTACTATTCCTGCTGAGGTCAATCTGCTCTTTATTTCATTTATCTTCACCTTTTCTTTCTTCTTTCTTTGGGCATACTTTGCTAGTCTTACTCAGACTTCCTGAGATTGATCAGCTCATTAATTTTAAACTCTTCTTTTCTAAAATATACATTTGGTGGTGGTTTAGTTGCTAAGTCGTGTCTGATTCTTTGGATCCCATGGACTATACCCTGCCAGGCTCCTCTGTCCACTGGATGTCCCCGGCAAGAATACTGGAGTGGGTTGCCATTTCCTCATCCAGGGGATCTTTCCAACCCAGGGATCGAACCCAGGTCTACTATATAGCAGGCAGTCTCCTGCACTGCAGGCAGATTCTTAAACAACTGAGTCATGAGGGAAGCTGACAGAATACACACTTAAAAGTATATATTTCCCTCTAAGTACAATTATAGCTGCATCCCACAACTTTTATTCTATAATATTTTTATAATTCAATACAAAATATTTTCTAATTTCTGATATGCTTTCCTCTTTACCCAGGATTTCCTTAGAAATGTATTTAATTTCCAAACATAAGGCAATATTCTAGCTGTCTCTCTGTTATTGATTTCTGGCTAAAATTTAACTGTACATACAGTGTGATTAGAAAACAAAATCATTAATAATATGGTTTCAATGCTTTGAAATTTGAGACTGAATTTGTGGCTTAAAATATGATCAAATGAAAGAATTTTGTAGCTGGAAGGTGTTGATTAAGGATTCAAGTGGTAATCTTTTTGTCCTAATCTTCAGTGTCCTTACTGATTTTATGGTTATTCTATCAAATACTGAGAAAGGGGTGTTAAATCTCCCACTGCAGTTGCTTACTGATTCATTGTTCTTTACATTTGATTTGCTTTGAGGCTATGCTATTAGATGAGTTCAAACTGGAAACAATTATGTCTTCCTAGTTAAGTTTTATCAGTATGACATGAGCTTCTTGAGCAGTATTTTTTTTCCCAAGACTTACTACGTGTACTAGTCGATCAGTCATGTCCGACTCTTTGTAACCCCATGGACTGTGGCTTGCCAGACTTCTCTGTCCACAGAATTTTCCATGCAAGACTGCTGGAGTGGGTTGCCATTCCATTTTCCAGGGGATCTGCCCAACCCAGGCAAATCCAGGTCTTCTATATTGCAGGAAGATTCTTTTACCATCTGAGCTGCCAGGGAACCCCTCCCAAGCCTTAGATATCTAAGTCTTAAAAACTATTTGATTAGGCTTTTTAAATCCAGTCTGTTTATCTTTTAAACGGAAGTTAATCCACTCATATTTAATAAGAATTACTGTTACATATGGATCTACATCTACCTCCTAGAACAACAGACTGGTTCCAAATAGGAAAAGGAGTATGTCAAGGCTGTATATTGTCGCCCTGCTTATTTAACTTCTATGCAGAGTACATCATGAGAAACGCTGGACTGGAAGAAACACAAGCTGGAATCAAGATTGCCGGGAGAAATATCAATAACCTCAGATATGCAGATGACACCACGCTTATGGCAGAAAGTGAAGAAGAACTAAAGAGCCTCTTGATGAAAGTGAAAGAGGAGAGTGAAAAAGTTGGCTTCAAGCTCAACATTCAGAAAACGAAGATCATGGCATCTGGTCCCATCACTACATGGGAAATAGATGCGGAAACAGTGGGAAGTTCAGACTTTATTTTTCTGGGCTCCAGAATCACTGCAGATGGTGACTGCAGCCATGAAATTAAAAGACACTTACTCCTTGGAAGAAAAGTTATGACCAACATAGATAGCATATTCAAAAGCAGAGACATTACTTTGCCAACAAAGGTCCATGTAGTCAAGGCTATGGCTTTTCTAGTGGTCATGTATGGATACGAGAGTTGGACTGTGAAGAAAGCTGAGCAACGAAGAATGGATGCTTTTGAACTGTGGTGTTGGAGAAGACTCTTGAGAGTCCCTTGGACTGCAAGGAGATCCAACCAGTCCATTCTAAAGGAGATCAGCCCTGGGTGTTCTTTGGAAGGAATGATGCTGAAGCTGTAACTCCAGTACTTTGGCCGCCTCATGTGAAGAGCTGATTCACTGGAAAAGACTCTGATGCTGGGAGGGATTGGGGGCAGGAGGAGAAGAGGACGACAGAGGATAAGATGGCTGGATGGCATCACTGACTCGATGGACATGAGTCTGAGTGAACTCCGGGAGTTGGTGATGGACAGGGAGGCCTGGCGTGCTGCGATTCATGGGGTCGCAGAGAGTCAGACATGACTGAGCGATTGAACCGAACTGACATCTACCTGCATTCTCCTTTGTCCTGCTTGTCCCACTTGTTCTATCCCTCCTACTACAGTTTTCTTCTTTGAATTTATTTGAGAGACTTATTCCAAGTGTTTTCCTTGTACTGGTTTGGAATTTTTATGCCCAAATTGTGTTTTTTCAGCAGTTACCCTTAAAAATATTACATGTATCCTTTTAACTTATCAAAGTCTAGTATTAATCTTATAAAAATATCTTTTTCTCCATTTAGCATTACTCCTGATACATTGTTGTTGTTAACTCTGTATACTTTTAAGTTTCATAATTACTGTTTTAAGTAATCAATGCTCATGTATATGATTCATATAAAATGCTCCACTTCATTTGGAGCATTTCAAATGCTCCATTTCATTGCTCCACTATTGTTTTTGCAGCTCTGATCTGTATTCTCCTTCTGCCTGAAATATATTCTTTAGAATTTCCTTTGATAAGCTGATGGCATGCACACTCAACTGTGTGTCTAAGGGTGTATTCTACCATCACTCTTACAAGATATTTTTTGCTTGGTGTAGAATTTGTAGTTGGTGGTTATTTTCTTTCAGGCTGTTACAAGTATTCTATTGTCAATGAGCTTCCACTGCTGCTGAAAAGTCATCCATCAGACTAACTAATATGACTTTAAAGAACTTTTGCCCTTTTATCTGGCAAAGATTTTCTATATTTGGTTTTCTGTAGTCACTATAATTTTCTACGTGTGGATTTCTTTTAATATATACTTTTGGAATTTGTTAAGACTTCTTTACCCTCTGATTTGACGCTCTAGAAATTTTCCAGTGATCAACCCTTCAAATATTTTGTCTGTATTACTTTTCTCTCTTTTCCCTCTAGTTCTCTAGGTGTGTGTATATATATATAAATTATATATATAATATATAAATTTATATATAAATATATTATATATATATTTATATTTATAATAAAATATATATAATTTATATATATATCTCAGACATTTTCACTCTATTCTCTATGCTACTTTTCCTTTTTTCTGTATCTTTCATTTTTTCTCTCTTCACACTGTATTTGGGATTTCTCTTGGTCTATCTTTCAATTCACAAATTCTAACATCATCTATATGTATTCCTTTCTTAAATCTATCCATTGGTTTAAATTTCAATTATCATGTCTCAATTCACAATGCTCTTTCTTAATTTTTATACTTCAAATCTCATAGGTCACATTTTATAGTTTCCTATGACTTACAACTGTATTCAAACTTGTCCCTTATTTCTGTAAAAACAATAACTGTACGTAACCATGCCAATCTCTAAGATTTCTAAGGCATTAAGTCTTTTCCTGTTTCCTGTTCTCATTCACCTTGTCTTATTTTGTTGCATGTCTGCTTATGTTTGACTGAATGCTGGTCACTCTACTTGAGAGTAAATAAAACAAAGGCATTTTATTTTTGAGAGGGTTTGTTTTTGCTTCTCCTGGGCATCAGAGAACACTACCAGTTCTGGACCATGTTAAACTATATTCAAGGCTTAAGGTTCACTAGACAACATAGACATTTTTCAAAGCAGTCTGTAACTCCCCAGGATGGCTAATCCATTTCCTCAACCTAAGGGTGATGCTTTCTGAAGTCGCAGTTTATCATGAGAAGAGTTTTCTATTAAATATCCCACTTTGTGAACATCCTGGACTTTGATCAGTCTTCTTCTTGCCCTGAAATACTGATAAAGTTCAAATTTACTGAAATTAGCAAAGGCTGCCAAGGTAAAATCAGCTTTCATTCTCATTTACTTAACAGAGTAAAAATTCCGTTATTTCCTCAACTTTTTACTTAAATGATTCAAGATACTGAACAATATGACCTGTGAGGAAACTGGATTTTACTGACCTATTAAAAAATAGACAAACTTAATCCATGCTATGTAAGAGTCTTTTGCAAATTATCCAAAGACATTTTATTGCATATTAACTGTGAAAAAGTGAAAGTGAAGTCACTCAGTCGTGTCCGACTCTTTGTGACCCGATGGACGTAGCCTCCAAGGCTCCTCCGTCCATGAGATTTTCCAGGCAAGAATACTGGAGTGGGTTGCCATTTCCTTCTCCAGGAGATCTTCCTAATCCAGGGATTGAACTCAGGTCTCCCACAGTATAGGCAGACACTTTACTGTCTGAGCCACCAGAGAAGTCATATTAACTGTAGAAGTATAATAATTATCATATTTATTATAGAATATGCAATGCTTAATGCTCTACCACTGTCTACCATTTATGGCATAAATTCATGGCCTGATATTCTTAATAATTTCTATTAGGCAGTAGCATTCTTCTTATTAATTCTGAGTTTTTTAAGTAGAAATAATCTGTAATAAATGTGCAAATATCTTTGGATTTCCTGAAGTACTCCTAAGATTAAAAATGTATAGAATTTCTTAAGAAGAAATGAAACAAGTTCCTTAACTAGACTTTATATCAAATTTCATCATCTCTGAGGTGGTTGTAATTTTTTCAACATATCCTTTGCCTATTCTTTTTTTCCAATGAAATGTGTTTATTCATGAGTATTCAATTTGTCTACTGCTTAAGTTTTCTTAACATGCTGTAAAACTTGGGAGTTGAAAACTCTGAAATCAAAGCTAACACACAGTCACCCTAAAGAGTATTCCTGATTTTCTATGTTTATAAAAAAGATAAATTTGGGCCTCATTTGCACTGTTTGATTAACTTCTTTTATCTCTATTCTTTTGTTTGTTATTTTGGAATTAAATGCTTAATTAGATAAACACTGATATCAAATATATGCACTGTGAGCATATCCTTAAGTATGGGATTAAAAAGACTTATAAACTATTTCACTGAATACAAAATAGACAGCCATATTTCAGATTAAAGAAAAAAACCACTATGTTGTATCCTACTATAAACACTGTCATCAAAGTAATTATGTCAATTTTAATGGCATTTTGGCATTGTTTTAGTGGAAAAGCTGTTAACTTGGGGGTTCAAGAACAGACAAATATTTATTTCCTTGAAAATAATGGCATATGCTTTCAACTTACAGGAACTTACCCAGAAGTTTTCTCAGGGTCGAATTAATTCTTAAGGGATGAGACAATTTAAGAAAACCTGACCACTGTCATGTTTTGAGAATTTTTTTTTGTCATTTGTGTTTTGATTTTATGGCATTTTTTTATATTAAAAAAAATTTGAATTAATTCATTCAAGACATCTCAAATAAGTATCTGCCAAATTCTTGATACTAGAAATAACCAACAAAAAATGGACCAAAAACTGCCATCAGACCTTACATTATACTGGTCAAACTCGATTATTTCTTTCTTTCTTAGTATTTCAATCTTATATTTATCTAGATTTTGGTATAAAGTGACTTCTTTTTACTACTGTATGCTTTGCCTTACAACCTTGCTATATCAAAGCTCTATTAATGCCCTGACAAACTTTTGAGAAGATAATTTTGAGTATCAAAAGCTCTTTTTAAAAAAGTTTTAAAAATATTCATGCAAATACACTCAGAAATTTCACTCCTTAGAACTTAGCAAAAGGAAATGATTAACGATGTACACAAACTCTAGAATATTCACTACAGCATCATAGTACCAGAAAACTAAAAATAATTCAACTGTCCAATAATACATGAATGGTTAAACAGATACACAATTACTTAGTCATGTTTTATAAATTATAAAACTGTATACAAACGTGATAAACCTTGTTTTTAAAATATGAAAAGATATGAATAAGCTGATCCCATATATGTTACAAGTATAGATGGCTACATTCCAAAATATCAATCATGGTTATCTCTAGATTATGAAATTGAGAGCAATCTTACCTCTTTTTCCCTTCTGTTTTCCATATTTTCTACTAAATTAGAAAATAATAATTGCAATAATGAGTCAATAGAGACTACATTATTTACAAAATTCAAAAGATATTTAAATGGTTTCAGTTTAATCTTTAATACAAAGACTAAGTATTACAGAATAAGAGCCAAGGTATATTTACAATTTGCTCTGTTCTCCAAATATTGTTGATAATCCTACAGAACTAGAGTACTGCTGGAAAAAAAATACCACAGAACAATGCCCAACATTGCCAGTTGTAAGATGGCACCAGACAATCAAAATAAAAATATATTTTGGGTTAGTTACCTATCCAGGGCTTCTTTGAAGTACTTCCTCTGGACATCAAACTGAAAGACTGTACGTTCACAATCAGTTGAAGCATTATCACTGCCCCCATGTTTCTTCAGGAAGGCATCAAATCCATTTTCATCTGGATATTTCAAGCTACCCATGAATACCACTAAGTGAAAAGAATTCAAAGTCACAGAACACAAAGATACAGACAATGCTTTTATTAACAAGGATGAAATTTCAAAACAAACTGGTAGAAAATATGCCAACAGTGATTACATCTGGATAATACTTATTTTCTTCATTGTACTTCTGTTTTTTTAACTTTCTATAATGCTCATATATTATTTTTAAATTAAAAAACTAAATATTTTTAATGAAATACGTAATTTATTTGTAAAAGGTTAAAATGTAAACTGACATATATGCAAATTAATTTCTACTATAAAAACTCATAAGGTAAGAAATTCACCCTTGAGTACCTTAGAAAACTAGCATACAAAGAAGTAGTAATTCAAGAGTTCATAACTGAATAGCATTCACAAAGGTTTTACTTGGGTACATAAATAATTACACTGAAGATTTACTGTTTTGCTTTGATATTAATCGTGCCTTTTTATTTTTTGTATTTCTAATGCTTTGACATCTTGAGGCCTTGCCAGTCCTGGAAGGAACTGCCCCTCCCAAGATGATAGTCTAAACTCCTAAAGATCAGCAATTTCCTCCTGATTGGTTGGCCTTACTGTACCTGAATAATAAGACTTACATTTTAAAATAGTTTTCTAAGCAGTTTCACGCTAATCCTCAAAACAAATACACTCAAGATTAAAATTAAGTCTTTCCCCTATGATATTCACTAAGATTTTTTTCTTAGTTTTTCTCTTATTAAACATTATCACAATCCTATCAAACCAGTTACTTATCTGTGAAATCAATTCTTACAAATTTGGAGGAAAAATCACACCCGGCAATGGTATTTTACAAAGATCTTACTGTGCTCCAAAAAGTGTGCCAGCCCGGGCAGGTCATCTGGATCAGCAAAACTCCCAACTCCAACACAAAGAGCCGCTGCAGACTGGAGTAAGTAGAACACATACAAATAGTGAGTCAATCCTACAGGAATAATAATGTCATCTCATTTTAAGGATTCACTTGGAGATGGACCTTATCCAACAGAAAGCAAGAGAATTCTTTCCCTGAGAATCTGGAGGAGCAGCAAAGTGAAACTCACCAGAACTGTGTCAGTTTCACCCTGCTGCTCCTCCTCTTGCCATCCTGCAAAATGCTGAACAGGTGCAGACCTAAGGGAAAAAGCAGAAACAGACAGGAAAAAAAGCCAAAGGGGACTGGCCAGCCCACCCAAGTATCATTTTGTGTCAGCATTTCAAAGTTCTGAACCAAGTTTGTTTCCTGATTAACCAGATTTCAGAAATCTGCAGAAGTAATATATCTGAGATTTTCTCTAAAGATCTCTAAACAATTAAAGGCTCTGTGTTCATTAATTCAAGTTACTAGATGGAAACTTCTCAATATGTCACTCAGAAAATATTGTTTTTATTAAAACAGGGCATAAGATAACAACTCAAGAAAACATCTAACAAAGATAATAAATTAATGGTTATTAAAAATCTTAAGCCATTAAAGAACTACAGAACTAAACTTTAAAGAGGCTTTTTAGTTCTTCACTTCTTATATAAAGGTATAAAAAATACATTACTTATTGGTTCACATTTTCCAAGTACTTTGGGAAAATCAATTTGCAACAAAATAGATAGTCAGGAGGTATGCCAAATTCTGCATTTAAAATGATCAGGGCAACCATTATATCAAAGTAAGTTAAAGGACATAAAAAAAGGAGAGAAAAATAGTCAATTTGAATCCTAAAGGATAGAAAGCTGAATTATTAACTTTCCCAAATTTTACAAATGTCAATTTTAAAGGGCTAACACATTTGATGACACAGATTATTCTGATAAATAGTTATCCTCTTAGAAGGCTTTAAAAAAAAAATAGTGTACACCTGGTATAAAGGCTAACCATGTGTTGGCGGGGCGGGGCGGGGGGGGGGGGGGGGTGGGCAGGCGGGAGGTGTACGTTTTTGGAAGAACCAAACAGCCTCACGTGATACTCATAAATCCCTTATTTAAGACGTAGACACATAAACTCAGTTAAAACATGACGGAATATCCACTTCTTCAAAGCACAGTCTAATGGGTTCTGTGATGTGTTTAATAGATGCCTAACCTGCTTTCAGCTCCAACTACCCCATTAAGATTTCTTGTCTTGAACAGCTGGGTTGAAGACATTTTTGTATAAGTTGACTTAAACCACAGTTTATCAGTCAGCTTTGACCACAGCAAAAACAGGCTCTGCAATTGCTAGAAAAGAAATTCATACTTGAGAATTATCTATCCAAAAAATTCATACTTGAGAAATTCATACTTGAGACTTGATTTAAGAAAGCCTTGAACAAATCATAATTCAGCATATATCATACTTAAATTCCAATCTTGTTAATTTATCAACTTTAAGATCAAGAACTTTAAAGATCTAAAACTTTAAGATCAAGAACAACTTCCCTCTGGGAGGAAGAAAGTGGAAGAGGGTAAAAATGATGATTAAAAGAGTAGCCAACTTCCTAATTGGGTAAATGTTCTCCAAAAACCTCAGAAAACTTTCTTCCTACTATCCTTACAAATTCACATATTCATCTTAAACACAGTTCACATTTTTCAAATAAAAAATCATAAAACCACTGCAAAATCCTATACTACTCTTAAGCCATCTCTTATCTAGACTATCTATTTTATTTACCTTTTGTAGGCATTTATTCATTCAGTGAATATAAATAATTTTCCATGACTACAATCATGGGATCTTTCCTTTCACTAGTGTACCCACAGCATAAAACAATTTGATCTCGTCTTCAAACTGCACTAACCTCTTCCATTCCTTTCTAAAATCCAGAAAATCAGCTATCAGTATCTTATGAGGGAATATATCATACCAAGTTCTCAGAAAAGACAGGCAGCATCTAAGCCATTGTTTAAATGATCACTAGATTCTGACCCTGCTGCTTCTAGACAAGGTAACATTTAGAGTTTGATGTATGTAATAAGCAAAATAAAAAGGGGTACCCAAAATACTGGATGCACATCTTCTTTTGTCAAACAGGTTCACAATTGCTATATAAACCTAAAATATTTTATTACATCTTGACAATAAAATTGGCTGTCAAAAAATTTTTTAACTTAATCCTAGAGTTTTGCTTATCAGTTGATAGAGGGTATGAAGAAGTCCAAATACAGGAAAAGCTATTAATAGAGATACAGGAAGAAGTTTATAAACCAGGAATATTCAGTTATGAAGTTATAACACAGTAAGTCTGGAGCGAAAATGGACTTCAAAATTTATGTAACCTAATTCTCTTGTTTTAGAAATGAGGGGAAAAAATGAGAAAATGAAAAGGTCTAAGATCCTTTGTAAAGATAATGACAGTCTCAGAATTAGAATTCAGGTTTCCTAACTATCACTATTCTTCCCACTTGACTTATTTCTTCCCTTCTATTATTTCTCTATTTGGAATTATAAGATCTATTTTAAATTAAAAGTGAGTTGATTAACTCCTAATTTATTTATAAAGACTTTAGTATAGACTATAAAGACAACAGACTATCTACATATATATAATTTTTTCCCTGGTGTTTTGGTTTTTATCCCCAAAGCCTTCCAAGCTAAAATCACTTGGCCTATCTTGCTCTGCCAAAACAGGCATCAATTATAATCTGAATAGCAAGAGGGAACAGTTTCTTTAAACATGACTCAACCCCTTCAACACCTAAGTGAAACAACAGGCACAATCTTCTTTAAAAAAAATTTTTTTTTCCAGAAGAGTACCTATCAATTTATCTAAGACATATCTACTACTTACATTTCAAACTGTCACATTTTGAGGGCTGATTTTATAGTGTTATACATGTGATCTTTTAGATTTTAGTGTTAATAATCTGAACTTTAATTCATTTTTTTGAGAATGATACCATGTTGAATATATTACCAATATTTAAGATACTAGCTTTAACAAACATTTGCTGGTCAATTCCACTATAATGGCTCCAGAATATTATACTCCAATATTGGTATTTTCTACTTCAAAATGGAAGCATTCTTCAAAAAATATCCAGAGAGGAATATTATTTCTATCAACCAGTACTTATCTATTCACCTACTGTTATTAATATGTTTCACTAACTAAGCTCAACTCTCCATTTCTATTTCAATTCTTCCAAATTACTTATTAATTATTTGGACCACTGATGCTTCCCCATAAAAATACAAATCACATTCAGTTACTTACATAGAAATCACCCATGAGGATTCTCAGAAACACAGGCCTATGTAAGAATTCTACACTACACTTGTTCTTCTCTTATGCTTTTTCCAGTCTCTCCAAGGATAACGCATTCTCTTATTCCTCTATCCCACGCTAAGAACTTTGCAGATTCACAGCTCCAGGCATTTGTTTTTAAAATATGTTGTCAAATACACCCAGTGATTATCTCTGAGAGTTATGGTTATGGGCAACTTTTATATTTTTGTTTTTATTTTCCATTAGCTTCTATAATGAGCATTTGTCACTTTTACAATACAGCAAAAATAAGCTTTTTTTCCCTAAATTTTTTGGCCACACATTCTAGCATGAGGGATCTTAATTCCCCGACCAGGGATCAAACCCAGGCTCCCAGCATTTGAAACAGAGTCTTAACCACTGCTAACCACTGAACCACCAAGGAAGTCCCTAGAGGAAAATATTTTTTAAAATGTAATCTTTACATAGAATAAATATTCTCTTACTGAAGATCAACAGATATATACTTCCTATTTGCCAGTAAGAGACAAAACATAAGTTTGGAACTTATTACAAAGAATTCCCAAATTAGAAAAAGATGTAACAGACATGACTCACACCTGTTTTTCAGTGGTTTTCTTTCTAGCTTCTGCCCTCTCTTCTAATTCTTCCAACTCATTATCCTCAGCGTCAAGATCATCATCATGTTCATCATCATCATCTTCAAATTCATCTTCATCATCAAAACCTTCTTCATCATCATCTTCTATTTCTGCTCCAGAATCTTCATCATCATCATCGTCATCATCGTCATCATCATCATCATCATCTTCTTCTTCCTCCTCTTCTTCCTCTTCATCATCTGTTGCATCACCCATTTTACCTTCCATATTACTTAGGTCTGAAATCAAAAGTGCCTGCAAGCCATTTCGTAATTTGATGTACCTAAAAAATAAAAAATGAAAAAAAAAAAAATCACAAAACATTCAAGTCAGCTCTTCATTACACTATGACACTGAAAGATGAACTCCCCAGGTTGGTAGGTGCCCAATATGCTACTGGAGAACAGTGGAGAAATAACTCCAGAAAGAAAGACAAGACGCGGCCAAAGTGAAAACAACGCCCAGTTGTGGATGTGACTAGTGATGGAAGTCAAGTTCGATGCTGTAAAGTGCAATATTGCATAGGAACCTGGAATGTTAGGTCCGTGAATCAAGATAAATTGAAAGTGGTCAAACAGGAGACGGCAAGAGTGAAGATCGACATTTTAGGAATCAGTGAACTAAAATGGACTGGAATGGGTGAATTTAATTCAGATGACCATTATATCTACTACTGTGGGCAAGAATCTCTTAGAAGAAATGGAGTAGCCCTCATGTCAACAAAGAGTCCAAAATGCAGTATTTGGGTGCAATCTCAAAAATGATAGAATGATCTCTGTTTGTTTCCAAGGCAAACCATTCAATATCACAGTAATCCAAGTCTATGCCCCAAGCAGTAATGCTGAAGAAGCTGAAGTTGAACAGTTCTATGAAGACCTACAAGATCTTCTAGAATTAACACCCCAAAGCAATGTCCTTTTCATCATAGGGGACTGGAATGCAAAAGTAGGAAGTCAAGAGATACCTGGAATAACAGGCAAATTTGACCTTGGGGCACAAAATGAAGCAGGGCAAAGGCTATCAGAGTTTGCCAAGAGAACACCCTCTTCCAACAACACAAGTACACATGGACATCACCAGATGGTCAATACCGAAATCAGACTGATTATACTCCTTGCAGCCAAAGATGGAGAAGCTCTATACAGTCAGCAAAAACAAGACCAGGAGCTGACTGCTGCTCAGATCATGAACTCCTTATTGCCAGATTCAGACTTAAATTGAAGAAAGTAGGGAAAACCACTAGACCATTCAGGTATGACCTAAATCAAATCCCTTATGATTATACAGTGGAAGTGACAAACAGATTCAAGGGATTAGATCTGATAGAGGGCCTGAAGAACTATGGATGGAGGTTCGTGGCATTGTACAGGAGGCAGTGATGAACACCATCCCCAAGAAACAGAAATGCAAAAAGGCAAAATGGTTGTCTGAGGAGGCCTTACAAATAGCTGAGAAAAGAAGATAACCTAAAGACAAAGGAGAAAAAAAAAAAAAACATCTGAATGCAGAGTTCCAAAGAATAACAAGAAGAGATAAAGTCTTCCTCAGTGATCAATGCAAAGAAACAGAGGAAAACAACAGAATGGGAAAGATTAGAGATCTATCTCTTCAAGAAGATCAGAGATACCAAGGGAATATTTCATGCAAAGATGGGCACAATAAAAAAAGAAAGGTATGGACCTAACAGAAGCAGGAGAGATTAAGAGGAGGTGGCAAGAATACACAGAAGAACTACAGAAAAAAGATCTTCATGACCCAGATAACCACAATGGTGTGATCACTCACCTAGAGCCAGACAACCTGGAGTGCAAAGTCAAGTGGGACTTACGAAGCATCACTACAAACAAAGCTAGTGGAGGTGATGGAATTCCAGTTGAGCTATTTCAAATCCTAAAAGATGATGCTTTTAAAGAGCTGAACTCAATATGCCAGCAAATGTGGAAAACTCAGCAGTGGCCACAGGACTGGAAAGGGTCAGTTTTCATTCCAATCCCAAAGCAAGGCAATGCCAAAGAATGTTCAAACTATCGCACCATTGCACGCATTTCACATGCTAGCAAGGTGATGCTCAAAATCCTTCAAGCTAGGTTTCAACAGTATGTGAACCAAGAACTTCCAGATGTACAAACTGGATTTAGAAAGGGCAGAGGAACCAGAGATCAAACTGCCAACATCCACTGGATCATAGGAAAAGCAAGGGAATTCCAGGAAAACATCTGCTTCACTGTCTACACTAAAGCCTTTGACTGTGTGGATCATAACAAACTGGAAAATGGAATACCAGATAACTTCACCTGTCTCTTGAGAAATCCGGATGCAGGACAAAAAGCAATAGTTAGAACCTTACATGGGAACAACAGACTAGTTCAAAACTGGGAAAGGAGTACAACAAGGCTGTATATTATCACTTTGTTTACTTAACTTATATGCAGAGTATACCATGCAAAATGCTGGGTTGGATGACTCACAAGCTGGAATTAAGATTGCTGGGAGAAATATCAACAACCTCGGATATTCAGATGACACCACTGTGACAGCAGAAAGCAAAGAGGAACTACAGAGCCTCTCGATAAGGGTGAAAGAGGAGTGAAAAAGCTGGCTTAAAGCTCAACATTCAAAAAACGAAGGTCATGGCATCCAGTCCCATCACTTCACAGCAAACAGATGTGGGAAAAGTGGAAACAGTGACAGATTTTATTTTCTTGTACTCCAAAATCACTGTGGATGGTGACTGCAACTACAAAATTAAAAGAAACTTGCTCCTTGGAAGAAAAGCAATGACAAACTTAGCATATTAAAAGGCAGAGAAATCACTTTGCTGAAAAAGGTCTGCATAGTCAAAACGATGATTTTTCCAGTAGCCATATACGGATACAAGAGGTGGACCACAAGTCTGAGTGCCCAAAAATTGATGCTTTCAAACTGTGGTGTTAGAGAGACTCTTAAGAGTCCCTTGGACTGTAAGATCAAATCAGTCCATCCTAAAGGCAATCAACCCTGAATATTCATTGGAAGGACTGATGCTGAAGTTGAAGCTCAATACTTTGGTCACCTGATACAAAGAGCTGATTCACTGGAAAAGATCCTAATGCTGGAAAAGATCCAAGGTAAGAGAAGGGGGCGACAGTGAATGAGATGGTTAGATGGCATCATCAACACAATGGACATGAATTGGAGCAAACTCAGGGAGATAGTGAAGGACAGGGAAACCTGGCGAGCTGCAGTTCATGGGGTCAAAAAGAGTCAGACAGGACTTAGCGACTGAACAACAATCCCTATCCTCTTTTATACTGTTTTAACTTTTTTTCACATCATTTATCATGCTTTTTTCTGGTTTTGGTTTTGTTTCATTTTTAAATTTTCTGTCTGCACCTTTAGAAAGTTAGCTCTGAGGACAGGCTTTTCTTTTTCTTCATAGCTATATTTCTAGCACCTAAGTCATTGCCTGGCACTTAGGAAACATTTAAGAAACATTTGCTGAATGAGCAGAATGCCAATGCCCAAAGGGGGCCTGATATATAATAGGTATTTAATGTGCCAAGTGAAACAAAATATCAGGTAGTTCTATAAAATAAATAAAACTATGTGTACACACATACACAAAAATGTACACAAATATACATTAAATGTACATAAGTGAAGTGAGTGAAAGTCGCTCCGTCATGTCCAACTTTTTGCGACCCCATGGACTATCCAGTCCATGGAATTCTCCAGGCCAGAATACTGGAGTGGGTAGCCTTTCCCTTCTCCAGGGGATCTTCCCAACCCAGGGATCTAACCCACGTCTCCCGCACTGCAGGCAGATCTTCACCAGCTGAGCCACAAGGGAAGCCCAAGCATACTAGAGTGGGTAGCCTTTCCTTTCTCCAGGGGATCTTCCCGACCCAGGAATCAAACCCGGGTTTCCTGCACTGCAGGCGGATTCTTTACCAATTGAGCTATGAAAGCGAAAGTGAAGTCACTCAGTCGTGTTCGACTCTTTGCAATCCCATGGACTGTAGGCTTCTCTGTCCATGGGATTTTCCAGGCAAGAGTACTGGAGTAGGTTGCCATTGCCTTCTCCAGGGGATCGTCCCAATTCAGGGATCGAACCCGGGTCTCCCACATTGTAGGCAGACGCTTTTACCATCTGAGCCACCAAGGAAGTCGGTAAAAGCCCTAAATGTACATAAAGGTGTAGCAAAAGAACTAAAAGGACACAAACCAAATGTAATAGTAATATATATACATATATATATATATATGGAGAGAAAATAAAATTAGAACAAGATACAAGAACTTTAATGCTTTACACTATAGTTTCTACATATTTTTCAATCTTTTGTAATAATAAAACACATTGTTTGTATAATAAAAAATGACAATCCAAAACCCACTCCTTAACAAATTAAGTACACACACAAACACATACAACCCTTAGCTTGAATTAACTTCTAAGGGTTAAATTCAAGAGAGAATTAACTTCTATAAATCAAACATCAAATCTATTTAAAGACAGTCATGGACAAAATGCTCTTCATCATCACTTATTCAACACTGTATTAGAAGTGCTAGCAAATGAAAACAAATCCACAATATAAATAAACAAGAAAGAACTATAAGGCCAAAATATTGAAAGCTAAAACAATTCACTGCAAAAGTATATGATTAACTACAGAATGCAAAAGAATTTTTAAAAAATGAGTAAAAAAAGTGTTCAGCAAAGCATCCAAAATCAAGAACCATAAAAAAAAAAATCACAAATTTCCTATAGACCAAAGCTAATCAATTAAAATGAGATTTAAGTAAAAGATTCTATTCACAAAAGCAAAAGAAACTATAGTACATCCAATAACCACTCACATTTTATGTAATAACTTATATATCTTAATCCATTTAATCTTCATAATAACCCTAATGAGTTGTTATTCCCAATTTACGGATGAGGAAACTAAAGCACACAAAAAAAGGATTTTTATTTGCCTAAGTTTAGCAGGGATTGAGCCCAAGTAGCATGGCACCAGAAGCCAATCTGTTCCTCATCCAACAACAGAAAACTAGAAAACTTTACATGAGAAGATAACAGACTTGACTAGTCATACCATGCAGCTGGAATGGGAACACCAAGTATTACAAAGATATAAATTATTCCCCCAAATTAGCCTATAAATTCAAGGCAATTCCAATTTTAAAAGCCCAATAAGTTTGTATTTGTGTGTGTGTGTGTGTGTGTAACTAGCTGTCGAGACTGCGCTATGCTCTGTTGTGTCTGACTCTTTGCAGTCCCATGGGCTATAGCCCCCCACAGGCTCTTCTGTCCATGGAATTTTCCAGACAAGAATACAGAAACAGGTTGCCACTCCCTATTCCAGGGCATCTCCCCAACCCAGGGATTGAACCTGCATCTCTTGTACCTCCTGCATTGCATATGGATTTTTACCACTGCACTACCTGGGTAACTTGGCATAATGATTCTAAAATTCATATGGACAAAAAAAAAAACACGCCAAGAACTTTTTCAAAAGGGAAAACATGACAGGAACTGCCTTACTAATTATGAAATATAATCTTTTAAAGCAATTAAAATTAAAGAGTATACTAGAACAAGAATACCGACAGATCAATTTAAGAAAACAGGTTCTAGAAACAGAGCACTGCTTATAATATCATTGTAACACTGTTTACTATGATTCAATAAATGATTTTGAAACAACAGGTAATTCTTTAGGGAGATAAAATAGCCATTTCTACCTTACACCTAACACATATAAATTGAATAGCTTATAGAGCAAAAGAAAAAAAGTCTTAAAAGTAATTATGAGAAAATACTGTTATAATATTGGGGTGAAGAAAATTTATGCTAAATAAGATACAAAATTATTGTTTTGGGGGAGATTTCACTATATTCTAACTTAAAATTCTTCTAAAACAAAACATCATAAACTAAATCTAACAGAAAACTGTATACTTAGAGAAGAGAATAACAATATACAAAAGAAGTGTCAGTCCCTCAGTCGTGTCAGACAGCCTTTGTGACCCCATGCACTGTAGCCCACCAGGCTCCTATGTACATGGGATTTCCCAGGCAAGAATACTGGAGTGAGTTGCCATTCCCTTCTCCAGGGGATCTTTCCAACCCAGGGATCGAACCCAAGTCTCCTGCATTGCAGGCAGATTCTTTACCATCTGAGCCACCAGGGAAGCCTGTAACAAGATATGAGTTCCTTCAAATCAATAAGAGCATAAAACAAAAACAAATAAAAATAAGTTTAAAAATATATACAAACAGGGTATTCTCACGTGCTTGCTTATGAGTCTCAGTGGGTATAGTATTTTTGTAGTATATGGCAAACCTATTTTCTTAACAATGATAACTCTGTATACCTTTTACCCCAGTGATTACATTTCTAGATGTCTCACAGAAATAGTCACACACATGCACAAAGATATGTAACAATGTTCACTGCAGCAACATTCATGATAGACAAAAGTTGGAAATCATCCAAATTTCCACATAGAGAAAAACATGCAAATAAATTATCTCCTGGCCGTACCATAGTATATTATATAACTTTGAAGACCTCATTTTCATATACACAGATAAAATAATTAGCCACTCAGGTTCTAGTCTTACATTGCTATTTCTAGACCTAGATAGTGCTAAATCATTACAGGTCAAAAATGGTACTTGGGAAGATAACCATGAAATATATAACTTGTCATTACCTCCCAACTAAACCATGTAGTCTCTATTTATGTGTGTGTGTGTTGACTGTGTATAAATTTTTGGAGGAGTAAGGCTCTTCTAAGATGTCTAAGAAAACCTCTCTCCCTTTAACTTATTCAACCTGTCTACCTCAATTTGGTTTCACCCTCTCATGGTTCCCGTACTGACTATAAAGACTGAAGTAGGAACTTCCCCAGCAGTTCAGTGGTTAAGAATTGGTGCTTTCACTGTCAGACTCAGGTTAGATTTCTGGTTGGGGAACTAAGATCCCCCAAATCCTGCAGTATGACCAAAAAAAGAAAAAGAATTAAAAGACTGAAGTAGGTCTTTTTCACTCTTCTTTTTCACTTTCATCAAGAGGCTTTTTAGTTCCTCTTCACTTTCTGCCATAAGGGTGGTGTCATCTGCATATCTGAGGTTATTGATATTTCTCCCGGCAGTCTTGATTCCAGCTTGTGCTTCTTCCAACCCAGCGTTTCTCACGATGAACTCTGCATATAAGTTAAATAAGCAGGGTGACAATATACAGCCTTGACGTACTTTTCCTATTTGGAACCAGTCTGTTGTTCCATGTCCAGTTCTAACTGTTGCTTCCTGACCTGCATATAGGTTTCTCAAGAGGCAGGTCAGGTGGTCTGGTATTCCCATCTCTTTCAGAATTTTCCACAGTTTATTGTGATCCACACAGTCAAAGGCTTTGGCATAGTCAATAAAGCAGAAATAGATGCTTTTCTGGAACTCTCTTGCTTTTTCCATGATCCAGCAGATGTTGGCAATTTGATCTCTGGTTCCTCTGCCTTTTCTAAAACCAGCTTGAACATCAGGGAGTTCACGGTTCACGTATTGCTGAAGCCTGCCTTGGAGAATTTTGAGCATTACTTTACTAGCGTGTGAGATGAGTGCAATTGTGCCGTAGTTTGAGCATTCTTTGGCATTGCCTTTCTTTGGGATTGGAATGAAAACTGACCTTTTCCAGTCCTGTGGCCACTGCTGAGCTTTCCAAATTTGCTGGCATATTGAGTTGCAGCACTTTCACAGCATCATCTTTCAGGATTTGAAATAGCTCAACTGGAATGCCATCATCTCCACTAGCTTTGTTCATAGTGATGCTTCCTAAGGCCCACTTCACTTCACATTCCAGGATGCCTGGCTCTAGGTGAGTGATCACACCATCGGGATTATCTGGGTCGTGAAGATCTTCTTTGTACAGTTCTTCTGTGTATTCCTGCCATCTCTTCTTAATATCTTCTGCTTCTGATAGGTCCATACCATTTCTGTCCTTTATTGAGCCCATCTTTGCATGAAATGTTCCCTTGGCATCTCTAATTTTCTTGAAGAGATCTCTAGTCTTTCGCATTCTGTTGTTTTCCTCTATTTCTTTGCATTGATCACTGAGGAAGGCTTTCTTATTTCTTCTTGCTATTCTCTGGAACTCTGCATTCAGATGCTTGTATCTTTCCTTTTCTCCCTTGCTTTTCGCTTCTCTTCTTTTCACACCTATTTATAAGGCCTCCTCAGACAGCCATTTTGCTTTTTTGCATTTCTTTTCCATGGGGATGGTCTTGATCCCTGTCTCCTGTACAATGTCACAAACCTCTGTCCATAGTTCATCAGGCACTCTATCAGATCCAGTCCCTTAAATCTATTTCTCACTTCCACTGTATAATCATAAGGGATTTGATTTAGGTCATACCTGAATGGTCTAATGGTTTTCCTTACTTTCTTCAATTTAAGTCTGAATTTGGCAATAAGGAGTTCATGATCTGAGCCACAGTCAGCTTTTCTTAGAAGGAACCAAATGAGAGAATACAATTCATTTATAGTCTAGTTAGTGCTCAGTACTTGCTCAGTAGCATATTTTTAGAATAGGGTTACTATAAAGATTAAATGAGATATTATATAAATTTTTTAGTACCTAGTAAGAATCCAACAAATACCAGTTATTATTAGGAGAATTAAGATCATTGGTGGTGGTGGTAATGAAAATATAAAACTTCTATAAACACATCTCTAGTGTACCAGGTGAACTTTTCAAACTACAATCAATTTCCAACCTTTCTGCAAATTAATTCCAGTCCAACCATATAACTAAGCCCATCATCCCTGCCACAAAAAAAAAAAAAAGAGAGAGAGAGAAATACACACACACTAGAAAGGGATTATAATCTACTCAGTTTCCTTTGAGTTGGACAGGCTTAATGACTGACTTCATTCTAGGAACCAGTATGAATATAAGACCTATGTCAGAGTGGAAGTCCCAGAACAAACCATCTTCTTGTCTGCCAGTTCTCCCGATTAAAGAATATCCCAGAAAAAAAGCCAGATCACCAAGAGTTATCCTACATATCTATCAAATCCATTATGATTGAGTCTACACCAAAGGATTCAGTTGAGAATAAACAGATTTCTAAGTTAAAATCTGACAATCTAAACTATAAAATGCTAATGATTAAATTATGATATATCTATACCTTGAACTTCTAACTACACAAAACATTGAAAAGCACAACAAAAAAATGTTCACACATTTGTTAAATATAGTATTATACCATTTTAAAACTATAAATTACAACTGCATAGCAAAAAAGAAATAAGGTTATAAAAAACATTGCCAGTGGTTAGTGCTGGATGGAATAATTGTAGGAAATTAAAATTTTTTCTTATCTAAATTTCCTTCAAGAAACAAATAATACTTTGTCTATTGATCAATCTTTTTTAATTACTAAAAAGTAAACAACTCAAGTCAAATCTCTACTTTTCTCTAGAAATGAGCTTGCTTAATATCATTTCTGTGCATATCTAAACACAGAAAATTATATTTTAGGTAAATATATAATGTGAAGTGTTGTTTTCCAGGGTATTTTTCTTTCTAAAAATGGAATTGTACAATATATTTTGGTTTGCAACTGGCTTTTTTCATTCAACAGTAAACCATGGGACATTTCTCCATATTGATATATAAAACCATCTATTCTTATAGCTATATACTGTTTTCACTGTAGAATGGTGTAACAATTTTTAGCCAAAGAATGGACTATAAAGTTATTGCCAATTTTTTTGCTATTACAGTGCTGTAAATATCATTTAATAACTGTGAACATATTAAAAGAATAATGGCTAATATCTGAATGCTTATTATATGCCAACTGCCACAAGCTTTTATATGAATTAAACATACTACAATATCACTATTCATATTATTATTATTATTTGTACAACACATTTTTTTCTCTGTAACCTGCCTATTCATACTTGTTTCCTCTGAAAATTGAGTTCTTTTTTTAAAAAATTGGCCAGGATACAAATTTGATTTTAAAAGTTTCCAGCAGACTATTCCCAGGAGTTCTGTGAAAATGTCTGGCATATGGGCATTTATACATTCCACAAATACTATCTGAGAAGCTGTGAGTGAGCAAAACAGACTTGAACTCTGGATTCTAAACTTTCAGCCTAGCAAACACTGGGTTAATAAGAGGAAAGCAAAAAAGAGTGAACAGGGGAACACATCAATTAGAGAAACACTACACCAGTCAATACACAATTATAATTACCTCTTAAAACAGTCTTGCCTCATCCTGTGATCTTAGCTACTACTGATTAAGCTGCTGCTGCTGCTGCTGCTGCTGCAGCTGCTAAGTCACGTCAGTCGTGTCTGACTCCGTGCAACCCTATAGATGGCAGCCCACCAGGCTCCCCATCCCTGGGATTCTCCAGGCAAGAACACTGGAGTGGGTTGCCATTTCCTTTTCCAATGCACGAAAGTGAAAAGTAAAGTGAAGTCGCTCAGTTGTGTCTGTCTCCTAGCGACCCCTTGGACTGCAGCCCACCAGGCTCCTTCGTCCATGGGATTCTCCAGGCAAGAGTACTGGAGTGGGGCGCCATTGCTACTACTAGCTTAATCTTATGGAGAAGGAAATGGCAACCCACTCCAGTGTTCTTGCCTAGAGAACCCCAGGGACGGGGGAGCCTGGCGGGCTGCCGTCTATGGGGTTGACCGCACAGAGTCGGACACCACTGAAGCAACTTAGCAGCAGCAGCTGCTTAATCTTAAAATAATGCTTTACTTACACAATTTTCATGCTCAAGAACTCATAACTTCTCTCTTTAGTATTTCTTAAGTATACCTAAATCATTCTCTACACTATTTCAAACCTTTACTACTAAAGGCTTTCCTTATGTTTCCCACTTCTTCCCCTACAACTTCTTGGAGGACCACTTAGGTAGACCTCAGTGCTTACTTCACAGGAAAAACAAAAGTCCCTAATCCTTCCAGAAGAGAAGGAAATCAACACTTATCAAGCATTTATACAGATCACTTAAAAAAAAGCAGAAGAAATTTCCTGGAGATATGATTAACATTTCAAAAAAGCTTAAAACAAATTACACAGAGAAGTACAATTCCACAGGCTATTATGTGAACCGTGAACTTCCTGATGTTCAAGCTGGTTTTAGAAAAGGCAGAGAAACCAGAGATCAAATTGCCAACATCTGCTGGATCATGGAAAAAGCAAGAGAGTTCCAGAAAAACATCTATTTCTGCTTTATTGACTATGCCAAAGCCTTTGACTGTGTGGATCACAATAAACTGTGGAAAATTCTTCAAGAGATGGGAATACCAGACCACCTGATCTGCCTCTTGAGAAATTTGTATGCAGGTCAGGAAGCAACAGTTAGAACTGGACATGGAACAACAGACTGGTTCCAAATAGGAAAAGGAGTTCATCAAGGCTGTATATTGTCACCCTGTTTATTTAACTTATATGCAGAATACATCATGAGAAACGCTGGACTAGAAGAAACACAAGCTGGAATCAAGATTGCAGGGAGAAATATCAATAACCTCAGATATGCAGATGACACCACCCTTATGGCAGAAAGTGAAGAGGAACTAAAAAGCCTCTTGATGAAATTGAAAGTGGAGAGTGAAAAAGTTGGCTTAAAGCTCAACATTCAGAAAACGAAGATCATGGCATCCGGTCCCACCACTTCATGGGAAATAGATGGGGAAATAGTGAAACAGTGTCAGACTTCATTTTTATGGGCTCCAAAATCACTACAAAAAAAACCAAAAAAACAAAATCACTACAGATGGTGACTGCAGCCATGAAATTAAAAGACGCTTACTCCTTGGAAGGAAAGTTATGACCAACCGAGATAGCATATTCAAAAGCAGAGACATTACTTTGCCAACAAAGGTCCATCTAGTCAAGGCTATGGTTTTTCCTGTGGTCATGTTTGGATGTGAGAGTTGGACTGTGAAGAAGGCTGAGCGCCGAAGAATTGATGCTTTTGAACTGTGGTGTTGGAGAAGACTCTTGAGAGTCCCTTGGACTGCAAGGAGATCCAACCAGTCCATTCTGAAGGAGATCAGCCCTGGGATTTCTTTGGAAGGAATGATGCTAAAGCTGAAACTCCAGTACTTTGGCCACCCCATGCGAAGAGTTGACTCATTGGAAAAGACTCTGATGCTGGGAGGGATTGGGGGCAGGAGGAGAAGGGGACGACAGAGGATGAGATGGCTGGATGGCATCACTGACTCGATGGACGTGAGTCTGAGTGAACTCCGGGAGTTGGTGATGGACAGGGAGGCCTGGCATGCTGCGATTCATGGGTTCGCAAAGAGTCGCACACGACTGAGCGACTGATCTGATCTGATCTGATTACTTAATGCAGATTGGTAAACAATTATTTCAAGGTGTTATTTTCAACAAAATATTCTAATCAAGTCCACATCTGGTACTTAATCACACATTCAAAAGATAAATTATTATACGATGGATGTGAACTATAATGGATCATGTTTAAAGTCCCAGTGAAATACACTGAAAGGCAGGATTAATTCCGTCTGGAAAGGCTTCACAGAGATAATATTTGAGCAGGTCCTGGAAGGATAATTCAGCTCTTCTGCTGCACATACCTCCTGTCTACTTCTGGTTACAAAATTCAGAGAATTTAACTTTGGGATGGGTAAATCTTTAAAAACCATCTAGTATCTAGGTTTCCCAACTTTATTTTAAAGTAACAAAATCTTTCCTTTAAAAGTCTAACTGAAAACTTTAGTATATAGAACAGATAAACGTGGACCTGCTCTTTTGAAAGAAGAAGTTATTGGAAAACATTGCTAGTCTTAACCCCCTTCACTTTAAAATAAGAAAACTGAGACACTAAGAAGGACAGTGATTTGACAAAAGACCACAAAAATGTAATAAAAAAAAAAGACCACAAAAATGTAGAACTGCCACAACTACTCAAAGAATACCTTTTAAGCATTATCTTCTCTTTGAAGTCTTTTACTAACTTTCTCCCCAGGTTGAGTTTTACTTCTCACTTTATTCCTTGCTATACCCAGCACATGCTTCTATTATGGTTTCTATAAAACTCTGGTGCTCTAATTATATCGTTCTAATGTGTCTATGTCCCTCTACTATACTGCAAACTCCCTGAAGGCAGGGACTGTCTTAATCATCTTTATATACCCAGTACCCAGAATAAGACTCTTGAGAGTCCCTTGGACTGCAAGGAGATCCAACCAGTCCATTCTGAAGGAGATCAGCCCTGGGATTTCTTTGGAAAGAATGATGCTAAAGCTGAAACTCCAGTACTTTGGCCACCTCATGCGAAGAGTTGACTCACTGGAAAAGACTGATGCTGGGAGGGATTGGGGGCAGGAGGAGAAGGGGACGACAGAAGATGAGATGGCTGGATGGCATCACTGACTCGATGGACGTGAGTCTGAGTGAACTCCAGGAGCTGGTGATGGACAGGGAGGCCTGGGGTGCTGCGATTCATGGGGTCACAAAGAGTTGGACACAACTGAGCGACTGAACTGACTGACTGACCCAGAATAAAATATCATTTATTAAGTTATATTCAACCACGTTTCAGAAAAGATTTAAAGATATCTCAATGCATAGCACACTGTAAGACTTTAGCATTTTTCAAACGAATTTGCCAAAAATGAGGTCATTAAATGAATATATTGAAAGCAATTAGAACAATATCTGACACACAGAGTACTTTCTATAAACATTACCTAATATTATGTAAGTTTATATAGAAAAAAAAAAAAACAAAACCTGAAGCTATTATTTAATCTGGATGGCAAAAACTAAATAACTTTTCTCAAAGTTTCAACTAGCTCTAATATAACCACATTTTTGATGAGAAGGAAGGAAAATCTGGTCTATTCATAAAGACCTATCGCCTGGGAAAAACAGTATAAAGAGCTGTGTTCTGTTAATCTCTAGACTTAGACTGAAGGAAGAAATTAGGCCTATCTTCAATTTAGGGCTTAAAACACTTCTTTCTCTACTTTAGTTTCAGTCACCTATATGCTGGGGGTGATGGGGAGTGAAAAAGATTATCTCTAAGGTTCTTTCCGGCTCTAACAATGTAGGGGCATAAAACAAATTAAAAATCAGAGTGCTTCAGCTTCCAACTTAATATGAATAAAAACTTAATAAAAACCAGTAAATGGTGCATTGGATTTGGTGTCAGATAGACAGGGTGTTCATATCAATTCTATAATTATTTAGGTGTGTAATTTTAAGAAAGAAGCAAACTCTCTGGATCTCAGTTTCCTCAACCTTTAAAATAAAGTTGGACAATATAATCTCTCTTTAAAATACATTATAAAAGGAGAAATTAACAATAACACAATAATAGTGGGAGACTTTAATACCCCACTTACACCTATGGATAGATCAACTAAACAGAAAATTAACAAGGAAACACAAACTTTAAACGATACAATAGACCAGTTAGACCTAATTGATACCTATAGGACATTTCATCCCAAAACAATGAATTTCACCTTTTTCTCAAGCGCACATGGAACCTTCTCCAGGATAGATCACATCCTGGGCCATAAAGCTAGCCTTGGTAAGTTCAAAAAAATAGAAATCATTCCAAGCATTTTTTCTGACCACAATGCAGTAAGAGTAGATCTCAATTACAGGAGAAAAACTATTAAAAATTCCAACATATGGAGGCTGAACAACACACTGCTGAATAACCAACAAATCACAGAAGAAATCAAAAAAGAAATCAAAATTTGCATAGAAACGAATGAAAATGAAAACACAACAACCCAAAACCTGTGGGACACGGTAAAAGCAGTCCTAAGGGGAAAGTTCATAGCAATACAGGCACACCTCAAGAAACAAGAAAAAAGTCAAATAAATAACCTAACTCTACACCTAAAGCAACTAGAAAAGGAAGAAATGAAGAACCCCAGGGTTAGTAGAAGGAAAGAAATCTTAAAAATTAGAGCAGAAATAAATGCAAAAGAAACAAAAGAGACCATAGCAAAAATCAACAAAACCAAAAGCTGGTTCTTTGAAAGGATAAATAAAATTGACAAACCATTAGCCAGACTCATCAAGAAACAAAGGGAGAAAAATCAAATCAACAAAATTAGAAACGAAAATGGAGAGATCACAACAGACAACACAGAAATACAAAGGATCATAAGAGACTACTATCAACAATTATATGCCAATAAAATGGACAACGTGGAAGAAATGGACAAATTCTTAGAAAAGTACAACTTTCCAAAACTGGACCAGGAAGAAATAGAAAATCTTAACAGACCCATCACAAGCACGGAAATTGAAACTGTAATCAAAAATCTTCCAGCAAACAAAAGCCCCGGTCCAGACGGCTTCACAGCTGAATTCTACCAAAAATTTAGAGAAAAGCTAACACCTATCCTGCTCAAACTCTTCCAGAAAATTGCAGAGGAAGGTAAACTTCCAAACTCATTCTATGAGGCCACCATCACCCTAATACCAAAACCTGACAAAGATGCCACAAAAAAAGAAAACTACAGGCCAATATCACTGATGAACATAGATGCAAAAATCCTTAACAAAATTCTAGCAATCAGAATCCAACAACACATTAAAAAGATCATACACCATGATCAAGTGGGCTTTATCCCAGGGATGCAAGGATTCTTCAATATCCGCAAATCAATCAATGTAATACACCACATTAACAAATTGAAAAATAAAAACCATATGATTATCTCAATAGATGCAGAGAAAGCCTTTGACAAAATTCAACATCCATTTATGATAAAAACTCTCCAGAAAGCAGGAATAGAAGGAACATACCTCAACATAATAAAAGCTATATATGACAAACCCACAGCAAACATTATCCTCAATGGTGAAAAATTGAAAGCATTTCCTCTAAAGTCAGGAACAAGACAAGGGTGCCCACTTTCACCATTACTATTCAACATAGTTTTGGAAGTTTTGGCCACAGCAATCAGAGCAGAAAAAGAAATAAAAGGAATCCAAATTGGAAAAGAAGAAGTAAAACTCTCACTGTTTGCAGATGACATGATCCTCTACATAGAAAACCCTAAAGATTCCACCAGAAAATTACTAGAAATAATCAATGACTATAGTAAAGTTGCAGGATATAAAATCAACACACAGAAATCCCTTGCATTCCTATACACTAATAATGAGAAAACAGAAAGAGAAATTAAGGAAACAATTCCATTCACCATTGCAACGGAAAGAATAAAATACTTAGGAATATATCTACCTAAAGAAACTAAAGACCTATATATAGAAAACTATAAAACACTGGTGAAAGAAATCAAAGAGGACACTAATAGATGGAGAAATATACCATGTTCATGGATTGGAAGAATCAATATAGTGAAAATGAGTATACTACCCAAAGCAATTTATAGATTCAACGCAATCCCTATCAAGCTACCAACAGTATTCTTCACAGAGCTAGAACAAATAATTTCACAATTTGTATGGAAATACAAAAAACCTCGAATAGCCAAAGCGATCTTGAGAAAGAAGAATGGAACTGGAGGAATCAACCTACCTGACTTCAGGCTCTACTACAAAGCCACAGTTATCAAGACAGTATGGTACTGGCACAAAGACAGAAATATTGATCAATGGAATAAAATAGAAAGCCCAGAGATAAATCCACGCACATATGGACACCTTATCTTTGACAAAGGAGGCAAGAATATACAATGGATTAAAGACAATCTCTTTAACAAGTGGTGCTGGGAAATCTGGTCAACCACTTGGAAAAGAATGAAACTGGACCACTTTCTAACACCATACACAAAAATAAACTCAAAATGGATTAAAGATCTAAACGTAAGACCAGAAACTATAAAACTCCTAGAGGAAAACATAGGAAAAACACTCTCCGACATACATCACAGCAGGATCCTCTATGACCCACCTCCCAGAATATTGGAAATAAAAGCAAAAATAAACAAATGGGACCTAATTAAACTTAAAAGCTTCTGCACATCAAAGGAAACTATTAGCAAGGTGAAAAGACAGCCTTCAGAATGGGAGAAAATAATAGCAAATGAAGCAACCGACAAACAACTAATCTCAAAAATATACAAGCAACTCCTACAGCTCAACTCCAGAAAAATAAACGACCCAATCAAAAAATGGGCCAAAGAACTAAATAGACATTTCTCCAAAGAAGACATACAGATGGCTAACAAACACATGAAAAGATGCTCAACATCACTCATTATCAGAGAAATGCAAATCAAAACCACTATGAGGTACCATTTCACACCAGTCAGAATGGCTGCGATCCAAAAGTCTACAAATAATAAATGCTGGAGAGGGTGTGGAGAAAAGGGAACCCTCTTACACTGTTGGTGGGAACGCAAACTAGTACAGCCACTATGGAGAACAGTGTGGAGATTCCTTAAAAAACTGGAAATAGAACTGCCTTATGATCCAGCAACCCCACTGCTGGGCATACACACTGAGGAAACCAGAAGGGAAAGAGACACGTGTACCCCAATGTTCATCGCAGCACTGTTTATAATAGCCAAGACATGGAAGCAACCTAGATGTCCATCAGCAGATGAATGGATAAGAAAGCTGTGGTACATATACACAATGGAGTATTACTCAGCCATTAAAAAGAATACATTTGAATCAGTTCTAATGAGGTGGATGAAACTGGAGCCTATTATACAGAGTGAAGTAAGCCAGAAGGAAAAACGTAAATACAGTATACTAACGCATATATATGGAATTTAGAAAGATGGTAACAATAACCCGGTGTACGAGACAGCAAAAGAGACACTGATGTATAGAACAGTCTTATGGACTCTGTGGGAGAGGGAGAGGGTGGGAAGATTTGGGAGAATGGCAATGAAACATGTAAAATATCATGTAGGAAACGAGTTGCCAGTCCAGGTTCGATGCACGATGCTGGATGCTTGGGGCTGGTGCACTGGGACGGCCCAGAGGGATGGTATGGGGAGGGAGGAGGGAGGAGGGTTCGGGATGGGGAACACATGTATACCTGTGGCAGATTCATTTTGATATTTGGCAAAACTAATACAATTATGTAAAGTTTAAAAATAAAATAAAATTAGAAAAAAAAAATTTTTTTAGGGTAAAACAAAGACCTTTGTTTAAGGAATGTGGTTATATGCTACACTTAGATGGGCTGAAAATAGACCTCATGTGTTATTTAGGCAGGGATGATGCTCTGTTTGGGGATTCCCAGGTGGCTCAGTGGTAGAGAATACGCCTGCAATGCAGGAGACTTGGGTTTGATCCCAGGGTTGGGAACATCGCTTGTAGAAGAAAATGGCAACCCACTCCAGTATTGTTGTCTGGGAAGTCCCATGGACAGAGAAGCCTGGCGGGCTACGGTCACAGGGTCTCAAAGAGTCGGACATCAACATAGCCACTGAGCATGCACACACACGCACAGTGCTCTACTGAAAATATCACAAAGTGTTTTGGGGTGAAAGGATACCCAGAAAACACTCTAAACCATTATCCAAATCAGTTGATGATAAAAAATAAATTCTTTATAGAGAAAACAATATCTCTGATATTTCAGTGGCAGCCGCATTCTGTGAACTGCTGTTTATATTTCTTTAAATAGCAGTATTATTAGGAGATAGAAATTATAAATCACCTCTGCCATTTTACAGTTATTGGAGTATACACAATATCCATACATGTAAAAAAGAAAAGGGTACTACAAAAGTATTAATGCACAGGGTCAGGATTAAAGGTAGCAACCTCTTGTGATCGATATTGTTAACTTTTGTCCTTTAAAAAATTGTGGTAGAAATATATACAACAGAATATGTACTCTTTCAACCATGGTAAGTGTACAATTCAGTGTGAATACATTCACAGTGTTTGATGTTGTTACATTTTTAAAATTAAAACTTTGGAACTAATTGCTTTCAAATCAAAATTTTGTGTTCCTATCTACTGGCTGAAGGAAAGGATGGAAAAACAAGATTAAAAAAGTGGATATGAGATTGAGGAATAAACAAAGTTGATTACAATTTTAAAAAAATAAATAAATAAATAAAATACATTATAGTCATGGCATTCTATGGAATAAGTTACATGTGAAGAAAATATTTAGGTGGGGATTGTTATTACAGATGTTTAGAGGATTATGGTATAAACCAAAAATTGGAAAATTCAGGATTGGGAGAAATCTTACAAGTCTTCTCTGACTCACCCAAATGAGACTCAAGATCTCTCTAATACATTCTTAGAAGAGGGCACCCAACCATTCTTAGCAATGAGAAACAACCCATGGAAATAAGTTACCTCATCTTAGGCCAACTCTAATACCTAAGTTCTTTTAGTGAAACTACATGATCCTTTAGTAACTTCCAGCCATTAGTTTTACCCCTTTCAATTACAGGCACCTCAAGCCATGTAAGGGGTCGCACAGAGTCAGACACGACTGAAGCGACTTAGCAGCAGCAGCAGCAAGTAGTTGTGGATAGTGACACTATGCCCCTTACGTATCCTCTTCAGAATTAAAATCCCCAGCTCCTTCAACCTTTCCTCAAATATAATACCAAGTGTCCCTGACCATCCAGCCTGCCTTCCTCAGAAAAACCCCATTCTTGAATAGGATGGAAGAAAAAAGTAAAAACAGAGCTACCATATGACCCTACAATCCCACTCCTGGGCATATATCCAGAGAAAAACATGGTCTGAAAAGATACTTGCACTTCCAGTGTTCACTGCAACACCGTTTACAACAGCCAAGACACAGAAGCAACCTAAATGTCCATGGACAGAGGAATGCATAAAAGACGTAGTACACACACACAATGGAATATTACTCAACCATTAAAAAGAGTGAAATAATGGACCTAGAGAGTGTCATACTGAGTGAAGTCAGAGAAGGAGAAATACCATATGATAGCCCTCATATACGGAATCTTAAAAAAAAAAAAATACAAATGAACTTAAAAAACCCGAAACTCATAGGCTTAGAAAACGAATTTATGGCTGACTGGTGGAAAAAGGGAATTTGGGAAAGTCAGGTACATACTGCTATAGTTAAAATGGATAACCAACAAGATATTGGATAGCACATGGAACTCTGCTCAACATTATGTGGCAGCCTGGATAAGTGAGCGTTTTGGAGGAGAACGGATACATGCATTTGTATGGCTGAATTCCTTGTTTGTTCACTTGAAACTACTACAACACTGTTAATCCGCTATACCCCAATACAAAATAAGAAGTTTAAAAAAAAAAAAAAGGAAAGAAAAACCTCCATTCTTGCCTGAGAGAATGTCAAAACTACTCGAACAAACCCTCCCCATTCTAACTTCCTGATTCCCGGTGGAACCCAACATCTCCCCCTCTTAGAGCTGACACCACATAGATGCCCCTAACTGCCCTTGCCACCTCCATCCAAGCAAGTTTTTGGCGTGGGAAATAGTGCCCCTGATGCTCCTTCGGAAGATTAGGATAAAAGAAGTGACCACAGCGGGAACAGAGACGCCCGCCTCCTCCCTTACCGGTATTGCTTGGGGTCGCTGGGAGACTTAATGATCTCAGGGTCTCCGGCATTATTGACAGGCCCCCTCCGTCCCTCCTCCTCAGATTCATCGGCTCCCAGACGGGCAACCCGGCCGCTCTCGCCCAAATCTTGTCCATTGGGCTGCAGGTCAGGGCAGCTGCAGGTGGACTTCGCCTTGTTCCTTCCAGGCATGGTCAGTGTAGGAAAGTGTCTGGCAGCCGCCGAGTCTTCACACCGACCCCGCGCTTCTATTCTCGAAAGCGCCGCGAGCTCCCGCCCGGCCTCACACAACTTCCTCCCGGTGGCACAGACTGCAGCTACCGCGACTCTCCTCAGCATTCACTACCAAGACGGAACGCTGGGCATGCCGTTCCCTAGGGTCCACCTCCTCCTCCTACTCCTCCAGCCGCTCCTCCTCCTCCGCGTTCCAGAGGCGGTGGCCGCCGGCGCTGTTGCTGCCGCAGCCGCTGAGGTGGACAGGCCTGAACCCCTCCCCCAATCCGGTCTCCCTCAAGCCAACTTCCCTCATCCCCCCCACCCTCCTGACCGTCGATGACGCAACTGATATTAGCCAATCATAAGGCAAGAGAGCAGTCACGCGCAAGTAACCAACCAATAGGAACAGGGAATAAAAAAAGGAGCCAGAGACCGGGCCGGATTCTCAAAGCACCCAGCGAGCTTTTCGAAACCAGAGGTAGGAGGGGCGAAGAAGAAGAGGCGGAGAGAGCGGCGCGTTGGCCGACGGGAGAAGGGCGCAGGACTGCTGCGCAGCGTTTATGACGTAAGCGTGGAGGGGGTTTGAGGTAGCAACTGAGTGGGCTCTGTGGCTCAGAGGAAAATATTGCCCTGAGGCGAAAACTGGTAAGCGAGTGGAGAAAATCCCCCAGCCTTTCCCCCACCATTTATGTCATATTTTGTGCATCCTGCTTCTCAAACCTGGGGTGGAGACTTTGGCAGTGACTCAGCACGTTAAAAGCAGAACGCCGGAAGTATTTTTCTGCCGCCGGATGGCAGCGGCATCTGGAGCTGAGCTGAACGATAGAAATAGTCATTTTGAGTCTCCTTTTTTGTAGCCTGCCAGACATTAGTGCTGCTCGCCTTCAAGGCCTAGAAAGTGCTTAAAAGACAGGTGTAGATGTGTTCACTCTATTGTGCGAAAACATTTTTTAGCTCCCTCGCAGATGAGAGTTCACAGCGTTCAGTTCAGTTCAGTCGCTCAGTCCTGTCCGACTCTGCGACCCCATGAACCGCAGCACGCCAGGCCTCCCCTGTCCATCACCAACTCCCGGAGTCCACCCAAACCCATGTCCATCGAGTTGGTGATGCCATCCAGCCATCTCATCCTCTGTCGCCCCCTTCTCCTCCTGCCCTCAATCTTTTCCAGCATCAGGGTCTTTTCAGATGAGTCAGCTCTTCATATCAGGTGGTCAAAGTATTGGAGTTTCAGCTTCAACATCAGTCCTTCCAATGAGTATTCAGGCTGATTTCCTTTAGGACGGACTGGTTGGATCTCCTTGCAGTCCAAGGGACTCTCAAGAGTCTTCTCCAACACCACAGTTCAAAAGCATCAATTCTTCCGTGCTCAGCTTTCTTTATAGTCCAACTCTCACAGTCGTACATGACCACTGGAAAAACTATAGCCTTGACCTTTGTTGGCAAAGTAATGTCTCTGCTTTTTGACATGCTGTCTAGGTTGGTCATAACTTTCCTTCCAATGAGTAAGCGTCTTTTAATTTCATGGCTGCACTCACCATCTCCAGTGATTTTTGGAGCCCGGAAAAATAAAGTCAGCCACTGTTTCCACTGTTTCCCCATCTATTTCCCATGAAGTGATGGGACCGGATGCCATGACCTCAGTTTTCTGAATGTTGAGCTTTAAGCCAACTTTTTCACTCATCAAGAGGCTTTTTAGTTCTTCTTACCTTTCTGCCATAAGGGTGGTGTCATCTGCATATCTGAGGTTATTGATATTTCTTCTGGCAATCTTGATTCCAGCTTGTGCTTCCTCCAGCCCACCGTTTCTCATGATGTACTCTGCATATAAGTTAAATAAGCAGGGTGACAGTATACAGCCTGACGTACTCCTTTTTCTATTTGGAGCCAGTCTGTTGTTCGATGTCCAGTTCCAACTGTTGTTTCCTGACCTACATACAGGTTTCTCAAGAGGCAAGTCAGGTGGTCTGGTATTCACATCTCTTTCAGAATTTTCCACAGTTTATTGTGATCCACACAGTCAAAGTTGTTAAATTAACCAACTTTTACTGAGCCTCCATCTCGTGTCAGGCTACTACCCTCAAGTCCTTTTTCCCAAAGGTTTTTCTGCTTTCAACAGCTTTTGGTAGGCAAAATGTAATTGAGACCGACATACTGGAAAATGCAACTGCCATACAATATATTAACTATGATATATGGATTCCTAGCACACCAAAGGAATAAATATGAATGAATGGAGAAACACATGAAGCAAGGAGATTTATTGACGATTGTTGTAAGTCTCTAAATTTTTCTAGGTGTCCGCAACTCCAGGCACAGGGAATACAGTCATAAACAAAACAAAAATCTTTGCCTTCTTGGAGCTTGAATTCAAAGGGGGAGAAACATAAAATCGATTTTTTTTTTAAGTGAAAGCTATGACAATGCAGGTTAAATAAAAAGTTTGGAAGGAGAAGTGCAAAGATCCTACTTGAGTAGGAGATTATGAAACAACTAGGGCAGCAGATGAGATAAATTAATTGAAAAATATTGCTCGAATTTCCAGTTTATTTTCAAGAACCTATCATTTTTATAGTAAGTAACTCCACTAGATTGCCCTCCTTCAAAGCAGTGTTTTCCTTTCCCCTTATTACCAATTCCTAGCACAGCTTCCCAGCACATTGTAGTAAAATAGTCAGTGATATTTGTTGTTGAATAAATACCTGAAGTGACATGTCTCTTTAGAGGTACTGTGTTTTTTAAATTCTCCAAAGCAGTAACACATTACAAGTAATGATTCCCAAAACTGGGTTTGCCTCTTGGCAGTAGTTGTTCAGTCACTAAGTCTTGTGCAACTTTTTGAGACCAGGTGGACTTGCAGCACACCAGGCTTCTCTGTCCTTTATCTCTGGGAGTTTGTGCAAATTCATGTCCATTGAGTCGGTGATGCTATCTAACCATCTTATCCTCTGCCATCCCCTTCTCCTGCCCTCAATCTTTCCCAGCATCTTCCAGTAAGTAGGCTCTTTGCATCAGGTAGCCAAAGTATTAGAGCTTTAGCATCAATCCTTCCAATGAATATTCAGCGTTGATTTCCTTTAGGATTGACTGGTGTGATCTCCTTGTTGTCGAAGGGACTCGGGAGTCTTCTCCAGCACCACAACTCTAAAGCATCAGTTCTTTAGCGCTCAGCCTTCTTTATGGTCCAACTCTCACAGAGAAGCCTGGCATGCTGCAGTTTCATGAAGTTGCAAAGAGTCAGAGGTGACTGAACAAGGACAACAAATGTCAAAAAACTGTATCTGGTTCTTTTCTTCAGGTTCTTTTACTCCAAGGACTCCTTGCCCTATATATATATATATGTGTGTGTGTGTGTATATATATATATATATATATATATATATTACAGTAGGGAAGCTTCAAATTCAGACAATAATTGGAATTTTCTGACTAGAATCAAAGACCACATCCTAAAGTGTGACCTGTTTTTCCTTTTATAAAGAGACCTCTGAATCTTGCAGGTCACCAGACTATTACTATATATGTGTAGTAACAGGCTATTACTATATTACTATTGAAATATAGTAACAGTCTGTAATTAGGCATTCATTTATTCATTTAGCCAACAAAGTGAGCGCTCTAACATGTACCAAACACTGGGAATAGTAATGAACAAGAAGTTTTCTTGTTCTCTTGAAGCTTACAAGAGGATAAATTGGAAATGTGGAATGTTGATTCTAAGTTGAGTAAGAGTGCAGAGTTATCTATTTTACTTTAGTGTCTAAAATTTCCCTATTAATGATGCAGCATTGTCTTTACAACTCCTAACTGCCAGTAATATCCTTGAGAGAAATTTAAGCACCATTTTGTGAATGGATTTGTTCTGATTTCCCCCTCTTTGAATCACCCCATGGCCAACTTGAGATCACCATAAACCTGGGGTGGATGAAGACATTGCTAAATGTGGGAGGAAAGGCACAGAAAGAGGAAATAGGTAAAAAACATATTTACAGTTAAGTCCTGGGCCCACACTCTAGGCAATTATGCCTTTAGAGCTTTAGTTATTAATGTCCTACCCACTCCACGTTTGGTAGCCTTGTATCTAGGTCAGGAAGTAGGCATATTCTTGTAGAATCTTCTGTTGTGAGACTAAATATATGCAAAACATACCAAGGAATTTGTGTGACTATAAAAATAGTTTTCTCCTGTACTGTAAGCATACTTCTAGGAATAATTTGGTGTTCAAACTTCAAAATAAGTTAAGAGTAACTCTAAAACATATGTGAACTGCTCGTGCTCCTGTGTGTGTTTCAGTCATGTCTGACTCTGTAATCCCATGGACTGTAGCTGCCAGGCTCTCTGTGCATGGAATTTTCCAGGCAAGAATACTAGAGTGGGTTGCCATTTTCTCCTTCAGGGTCTCTTCCCGTGCCAGAGATGAAACCCTTGTCTCTTGCATCTCCTGCATTGACAGGTGGATTCTTTACCACAAGTTGTGTGCGTGCATGCTTAGACATGTCAGTTGTGTCCAACTCTTTGCATCCCTATGGACTGTAGCCCTCCAGGCTCTTCTACCCATGGGATTCTCTGGGCAAGAATACTGGAATGGGTTGCCTTGCCCTCCTCCAAAGGATCTTCCTGACCCAGGGATTGAACCCACATTTCTTGCATGGCAGGTAGATTCTTTACCCACTGAGCCAACTGGGAAGCCCATTTATCACTAGTTTTTCTGTTACAAATACTCCTCATTTGTAAGAGATCCTCATTTCTGATCTAAAGAGACAGATTTTGAGATTCAGCCTGTAAGGGAAAATGTGAAGATATAAAATGACACTTAAAATATATGAATCAGAAATGAGATCATATTACTCCCCTTTTTAAGACCTATCAGTGACTTATCACTTTGAATAAAATCTAGCTGTTTGTCATAGCCTATAAGACTCATACATGATTTCTGTTCTTCCTCTGTGTTTACAGTCTCCTCTACCATTCTGCCCTTTGCTCCATTCATATTGGCTTTCTTAATGTCTTCCAAAATACAAGGGTTTTTCTTGCCTTAGGATCATTATGTCTGTTCCTTTGCTTGGACTGTTCTTCCTTTACATTTTGCATCACTGCTTCCTTCTCACCATACTATGTCAGCTCAAATGTCACCTCTTAAGAGAGGCCTTCTCTTACCATTCTATCTAAAATAAGGGCTTCCCTGGTGGCTCAGGCAGTCAGAATGTGCCTGCAATGCAGGAGACCTGGGTTTGACCCCTGGTTCCGGAAGATCCCTTGGAGAAGGGAATGGTTACCCACTACAGTATATTTGCCTGGAGAATTTCATACAGAGGAGCCTGGTGGGCTACAGCCCATGGGGTCACAAAGAGTCAGACACTACTGAGCAACTTACACCACACATACACACACACACACACACACATTATCTGAATTTATTTTACACACACTTATTATCTGAAATTATATTATTTGCCCATTAGCTTATTGTCTATGTATGTTCTCTATTTTATAAGGTCCATTGGAGAATTGGTACTTTGTCTTTTCTCCCCCCATATACCCAACATCAACAATAGCATCTGATACATAGGGGATATTCAATAAATACTTGTTGAATTAAAAAATGAACAATACAGGAAAAAGGAGGGAAAACTGAAGTTTCAAGAGACCTAGGGATTCAGAAGAGAGGTGGTGGTGGTAGCGGTGGTGGTTTTATCACTGAGTCATGTCTAACTCTTTCAACCTCATTGAATGTAGCCCCCAGATTACATTAAGATTAACATATACAGGGCTTCCTTGGTGGCTCAGTGGTGTGTGTGTGTATATATATATACACACACACATACACACACACACACATATATATATGTATATGTATATATGTGTGTGTTGTTGTTGTTCAGTTCACTAAGTCATGTCCTACTCTGTAATGCAGCACAAAAGAATTCCCTGTCCTCCGTTGTCTCCCAGAGTTTGCTCAAGTTCAGCTATGCATATATAGCTGAATCACTTTGCTGTGAACCTAAAACTAACACAACTTTATGAATCAATTATACTTCAATTTAAAAAAGAAAGTGTCTGGTTTTCCATCAGTCTTCTTCCCTTCCTTTCTGAATAATTATGTCTAATTATTATTAGCATAAGTTATTATGCACTTAGCATAATAACTATTAGCATAAGTGGGGCTAATCAAGATAGAAACCTGCACCCAGATATGCAAGAGCTGCCTGAAGAGAAGTGTTAGAGCATGAGCCATATGAAGAGGGTGAATACGTGGGCTGAGGGTGCAATGTATCAGAGTCCTAGCAGAATAAGGAGGGTGAGGAGAGAGGGCAGTGGTAGTAATGGAGATTGGTTACATACAGGAGTGATTTATCAGATTAGTAAATATACTGAAGATAATGGGAGTCAGTTTCCTCACTGTGTGAGAAGGGAGTTACAGATATGAAAAGATAGGAATCAGAATGAAATCTGTGGTATTGGCCTAGAATTGTGGGTGTCACATGTGAGCTGACAACTTTTAATTGATAGATGTAAATATAGAGGTAGATGTTCATGTACACATGCATATGTGAGTATATATATGCATAACATATTTTCAAGCCATGTTCTCTGAGAGGGCCTGGGAGCAGTGACACCCCAAAAGCAATGAGCATATCTAATACCTCCAACTTTGTTTCTAAATGCTGCTCTCCACTAAAAGGCAATTTTCCACTGAAAGGAACCAGGGCTTGTTGGAGAAATGGCTGATTTCAAGGCTCTAGGGCAGGGAAGGTACAAGATGAATCTGAAACATCTTGTATGCCAAAAAATAAGGAAATATTCAGAGAATGATGAAGACCTGTGAAAACAACACAGAGATTTGCTTGAAGAGGCTCTTATTCTCCCCACAGGAGCAGAATAGGACGACTTGAAAAAAATCAAAATAAATAATGATGGTGAATGATTATAGTCCATTGTATAGAATAGGAATGCATGCGTCTGAACTGATATGAAGAAACAAATAGGGAGAAAAGAAAACTTTGTTTCAGTGGCATTCTGCAATAATGAATGTTGGAATTCCATTCATGATGGAATTATAAAATCATTTGATGATCGTAACAATAATAATCAACCAAGAAACATCTATGCGTGCTAACTTGGTGAAAATTTGATGAAGAATGGGAAATTTGCATGGTCTCAAAGTAACTCCCTGCAAAACTCTTAGTAGTTAAGGAGAAAAGAACAATTTCACAAAGAGAAAGCCTGGCAAGTACCATTTAATCAGTGAACACAGCATCAGTAATGAACAAATTGAACTGTACAAAAAAGATTTTCATGACCCAGATAATCATGATGGTGTGATCACTCACTGAGAGCTAAACAGCCTGGAATGTGAAGTCAAGTGGACCTTAAGAAGCATTACTATGAACAAAGCTAGTGGAGGTGATGGAAGCCCAGTTGAGCTATTTCAAATCCTAAAAGATGATGTTGTGAAAGTGCTGCACTCAGTATGCCAGCAAATTTGGAAAACTCAGCAGTGGCCACAGGACTGGAAAAGGTCAGTTTTCATTCCAATCCCAAAGAAAGGCAGTGCCAAAGAATGCTCAAACTGCCACACAATTGCACTCATCTCACATGCTAGTAAAGTAATGCTCAAAATTCTCCAAGCCAGGCTTCAACAATACATGAACTGTGAACTTCCAGATGTTCAGGCTGGTTTTAGAAAAGGCAGAGGAACCAGAGATCCAATTGCCAACATCTGCTGGATCATGGAAAAAGCAAGAGAGTTCCAGAAAAACATCTATTTCTGCTTTATTGACTATGCCAAAGCCTTTGACTGTGTGGATCACAATAAACTGTGGAAAATTCTGAAAGAGATGGGATTACCAGACCACCTGACTTGCCTCTTGAGAAATCTGTATGCAGGTCAGGAAGCAACAGTTAGAACTGGACATGGAACAACAGACTGGTTCCAAATAGGAAAAGGAGTATGTCAAGGCTGTATATTGTCACCCAGCTTATTTAACTTATATGCAGAGTACATCATGAGAAATGCTAGGCTAGATGAAGCACAAGCTGGAATCAGGATTGCAGGGAAAAATATCAATAACCTCAGATATGCAGATGACACCACCCTTATGGCAGAAAGTGAAGAAGAACTAAAGAGCCTCTTGATGAAAGTGAAAGAGGAGAGTGAAAAAGTTGGCTTAAAGCTCAACATTCGGAAAACTAAGATCATGGCATCTGGTCCCATCACTTCATAGCAAGTAGATGAGGAAACAGTGGCAGACTTTAATTTTTTGGGCTCCAAAATCACTGCAGATAGTGATTTTCATGCAGCCATGAAACTAAAAGATGCTTACTCCTTGGAAGAAAAGTTGTGACCAACCTAGACAGCATATTAAAAAGCAGAGACATTACTTTGCCAACAAAGATCTGTCTAGTCAAGGCTATGGTTTTCCAGTAGTCATGTATGGATGTGAGAGCTGGACTATAAAGAAAGCTGAGTGCCAAAGAATTGTTGCTTTTGAACTGTGATGTTGGAGAAGACTCTTGAGAGTCCCTTGGACAGCAAGGAGATCCAACCAGTCCATCCTAAAGAGCAGTCCCGAGTGTTCATTGGAAGGAATGATGTTGAAGCTGAAACTCCAGTACTTTGGCCACCTGATGTGAAGAGCTGACTCATTTGAAAAGACCCTGATGCTGGGAAAGATTGAAAGTGGGAGGAGAAGGGGACAACAGAGGATGAGATGATTGAATGGCATCACTGACTTAATGGACATGAGTTTGGGTGAACTCCGGGAGTTGGTGATGGACAGGGAAGCTTGGCGTGCTGCAGTGCATGGGATCAGAAAGAATCTGACACAGCTGAGCGGCTGAACTGAACTGAGTGGTATGCAATGAGGGAAAAACCCAGCATACTTCTGTGCTATCCCTGCTGAAAATGTAAAACCTGAATCTAATTAAAAAGAAACATCATAAATACAGATTGGGAGAAATATTCTGTAAAATAATTTACATGATCTTTAAAAGGGAAAGGTTACAAAAATCAAAGGTTCAGGAACTGTTTTGCTTTAAGATTAATGAGATTTGAAAATTAAATGCATCACTATAAAGGACATTATTGGGACAGTTTGATAAACTTGAATGGAATCTGTGGATTAGACAATAGTAATGCATAGATGTTAATTTCCTGACAATGGATGTATAAGTGTAAAAAACTATAAAGCATTCTATATATAAACAGAATTATTATTATTTGCAGTGCCTAATACATAACTGATATGCAAGAAATATTTGCAAAATGGGATGTGGAAACATGCTAAATACTTGGAGGAGAACAGGAGATCATATGTGATATCTGCTCTGAATTGTTTACGGCATATAATTATGGAGATAATATATTCAAAAGAAGATTTAAACTAACTCAAAGTTTATATAAGACAATAACATAAGAGAAGTCACAAGGTTATATATGATAATTGATATAATGTTATCATAATGTTATATACCACTGAGCCACCAGGAAAGCCCTATATAATTGATAATTTGGGGGTGGTGAGGCATCATATGGATAACTTATTCTAAAAGTTTCAGGGGTGGGGAAGGCCTCCTTTGTACCGTTCTTACAAATTTTCTGTAAGTTTGAAATTTTTAAAAAAGGAAAAAACATTACCAAGGAGATCAAAAAGAATACCATTTGAAACACTGGAACTGCATGCAAGTGTCCTAAATGTAAAATATGATTCCAGGAATTGTGTGTAGAAAAACAGTGCTTTGTAGGTATAATGGTAGCAATTGTTCTCCATCTGATCACACTCTCCAAGATCCTGTTCAAGACCTTCTTCCTGCTGCAATCCTTCTGTGAGTCTTTCATCCCACACTTACCATCCATTCCATAGTTGAACTCAGGATACATATTTGTTTTGTATCACTTCTTTGTTGCTTAATCATATGTAACCTTGTGACTTCTCTTGTGTTATTATCTTATGTAAATTTTGAGTTACGGTTTAAGTCTTCTTCTGAATATGTTATCTCCATAATTATATGTTGTAATCAACTTAAGAGGGCTTCCCTGGTGGCTCAGCAGCAAAGAATCCACCTGCCAATGCAGGAGACTTGGGTTTGATCCCTGGGTCACGAAGATTCCCTGGAGAAGGAAATGGCAACCCACTCCAGTATTCTTCCCTGGAAAATCCCAGGAACAGAGAAGCTTAGTGGGCTCTAGTCCATGGGGTTGCAAAGAGTGGGATACAATTTAGTGACTAAACAGCAACAACAAAACTTAAGAGCAGGTATCAGATATGATCTCTTGTTCTCCCAAGTACCTGGCAATCAAGTTTCCACATCCCACTTTGCAAGTATTTCTTGCATATCAACTATGTATTAGGCACTGTAAATAATAATTCCTGTCATATATAGAATGCTTTATAGTTTTTACAGCACCTACACATCCATTATCTCGCTTCCTGTACATAACAACTCTGTGAGGTAGGCGCCAGGACATGATAAACATGCTTAGAGAGGAACTGTGATTTACTGGAAGTCACACAGCTATTTAAAAGCAGAACTGAGATACTTAGTCTTTAGATTCCAAGTCCAGTGCCTTTTCCACACCAGCATAGGAAACAGGTAAGAAGTCTGGACACACTGATGGTCATAGATACTGTATGTTTTCTATTGCTCCTATAACAAATTGCCACAAACTTAGTGGCTAACACAACACAGATATATTATCTTACAATTCTGTAGGACAAAACCCTGACCCAGGTATCACTGGGCTAAAATTAAAGAGTCAGCAGAGTTGCATTTCTTTCTAAAGGTTCTAGAAGAGAATCTATTTCATTGCTCTTTCTAGCTTCCGGAAGCTGCTCACATTTTTTTGCTCATGTCCCTCTTTCTCCATCTTCAAAACAAGCTACAGTGCATCTCTCAATGCCTTTCCTCTACAATTACATCTTCCTTTGACTCTCCCATTTATTAAAAATCCCTTATGATTAAGTTGGACCCACCCAGATAATCCAAGATAATCTCCCTATTTTAGGGTCAGTTGATTTAGCAATCTTAATACCTTCTGCAACCTTAGTTCCCCTTTGCTGTGTGTCTGAACATGTTCCTAGATTCCAGAGATTAAGATGTGGACATCTTTTGGGTGGGGGGACTATTCTATTATGTGTATGTTCTTAAAGTTTCACTTCTCAAAGATGCACTGAGCATTTTAACAACTCATCATGTGACCAATTTTTCCACCTACTAAAAATCAATCACCACATTCCAACAGGATTCTTTGTTTACTGATACATTAACTTTTAGAAATTAGTTTCTATGAAAAGTAAGCCAGAGTTTGATTTACAAAAATTAGCATTATTTGAGTCCATTGGTTCTTAATTCACTTAAGGGACCTGAGGCCAGTGACCTTAAGTAACTTGCCCAAGGCCACACAGCTATTAAGGGGTAGAGCAGGTATTCAAACTAGCAAATCTCTTGGCTTTTCCAATATACCATTTTATCACCAAGATCAGCCTGATTCTAGGGCCTAATGCTCTAATCTAATGCCTGTCATTTAAACATTAATTTGTTGCTTTGGATCATCCATTTCTTATGGAGTGCCTTGAAAATGCAAATCCGTGCAATAGAGGATTAAATAAGATATGTGTTTACATGTGTGTTGGAAAAAAATGTATGTGATGTATGTATGCCTTAGTTTATAAGCAGACAGTTGTGATTGAAAAGAAAAGCCTAGAAATGGTTGGTTTAAGTCCTAACTGCCACCCGTATGATTTTTTTCTGGCCAAGCCATGTGGCTTGCAAGATCCAGGGCTCCTGCAGTGGAAGCAGAGTCCTAACCATTGAACCACCAGGGAATTAATTCCCTGCGTGTATGATCTTTGAAAAGGGCTCAACTCTGGTAAGGGGCTTCCCTCGTGGCTCAGGGATAAAGAATCTGCTGCAATGCAGAAGACGCAGGTTTGATCTCTGGGTTGGGAAGATCCCCTGAAGGAGAGCACAGCAACCCTCTTAAGTTTTCTTTCCTGGAGAATCCCACGGACTGAGGTGGCCCGTAAATAGGCCACAATCCGTAGGGTCAAAAAGAGTCGGACATGACAAACTCTGGTAACTCTCAACAATGGTTTTCCATCTATAAAATACATCTTTCATAGTGTTGTTTAAATGCCATAGTTTAAATGCCATAGGTTTAAATGCCATAGTTCTTGAATATCATGTACACAGACCTGGCCTAAAGTATTAATTAATATGTTATCAGGAACTGTTGGCAAGTATTGACTATAAAGATCCTGATGACTACTTAACTCCCCAGTTGATGGGAAGTAGGTGATTTCTTGATTAATCACAAGGTGGAGCTAGAGCCATGGGAATGTATGTCCTGTTCTTGAACAAGAATTTTGGATTTTAGGTGGGGGGAAAGAAAAGCCTTTCTATTTGAGTTCTGTTTGTTTATTTTTGGCTGTGTTGGGTCTTCGTTGCTGTGTGTGGGCTTTCTGTAGTTGAAGTGAGCTGGGACTACTCTCAGGTTGCAGCGCACGGGCTTCGGATTGTGGTGGCTTCTCTTGTTGCAGGGAGCATGGGCTCTAGGGCTCCTGGGCTCAGTAGATGTGACGCATGGGCTTAGTTGCCCCAAGGTATGTGCAATCTTCTCAGATCAGGGATCAAACTCGTGTCTCCTGCATTGGCAGGAAGATTCTTAATCACCAAACAATCAGAGAAGTCTATTTTTTTTAATTGAAGTATAATTGCTTTACAACGTTGTGTTGGTTTCTGCTGTACAACAACATGAATCAGCTATAAATATATAATATTCCCTCCCTCTTGAGCCTCCTTCCCACTCTGTTTTAGTCTTGACAAAATAAATCCTGTCTCCATTTAAGCCACTGCTGATATTACTCCATTGCGAGAGCTCAGGGGTTTTTGTTTGGCTGGTTGGTTTTTGTTTTACAAAACGAGCCAGATGGACAGAGGAGATTTCAATAGATATTCCTTAATAATGTAAATTTCACTTCTACTTGGAGAAGACTATACAGTTATGAGAGAAAATCTTTAATTCACTTTATTTTCTTTACCTTTTTCAGTCCGGAGAACAGAGGCAGTTCTTGTCTACACCCCTTGCTCCAAAAGGCATATTTATCATTTTTCCCAAGGAGCCCATTGGGTACCCATACAAATAGGACTCCTGGAAGTCTACTTAGCATCCCAAGATTCTAAGGATGTAGATTAGGCTTCTGTTGTTCTCAAAGGATCACTTTGAATGTTTGTTTTTTTAAGCTTGTTAAAAACTTAACTCTGAAGAGGGTGTGGAGAAAAGAACCCTAGTACAGCGTTGATAAGAATGTAGTCACTATGGAATTGGTGCAGTCACTATGGAAGACAGTATGGAGATTCCTCAAAAAATTAAAAATGGAACTATCATATGATTCAGCAATTCCATTCCTGGGCATACATCCAGAAAAGACAAAATCACTAACTTGAAAAGATATCTGCACCTCCATGTTCATAGCAACACTATTTACAATAGCCAAGACATGGAAGCAACCTAAATACCCATTGACAGATGAATGGATAAAGGAGATGTGGCATATATATGTATATACTGGCGTGCTGCAGTCCATGAGGTCACAAAGGGTCGAGCATGTCTTAGCAACTGAAAAACAAATATACTTTACTCAGCCATAAAAAAGAATGAAATAATGCTATTTGCAGCAACATGGATGGACCTAGAGATTATCATACTAAGTGGAATAATTCAAAGACAGATATCACATGACATTACTTATATGTGAAATCTGAAAAAAAAAATACAAATTTATGATTACATAAGGAGAAGGGAATGATAAATTAGGAGTTTAGGATTAACAGATATATACTACTATGTATAAAATAGATAAACAATAGGGACTTACTGCATTGCACAAGGAAGTATACTCAATATCTTCTAATAACCTATAATGAGAAAGAATCTAGAAAAGAATATATACATATATATGTATATATGGGCTTCCCAGGTGGCACTAGTGGTAAAGAACCCGTCTGCCAGTGCAGGGGAGATCAGAGACAAGGGTTTAATCTCTAGGTCAGGAAGATACCCTGGAGGAAGGCATGGCAACCCACTCCAGTATTCTTGCCTGGAGAATCCCATGGACAGAAGAGCCTGGCAGGCTGCAGTCCACAGGGTCACAAAGAGTTGGACACAACTGAAGTGACTTAGCATGCATGCATGCATATGTATATATACATATAACTGAATTACTTCACTGTACACCTGAAACTAATACAACATTGTAAATCACCTACACTTTAATTCACAAAAGAAATCTTGATTTTCAATACATTCAGGCTTGATCTTGTAGACTATATATCTATTTAGAACAACGAAAGATTCTAAATAGCCAAAACAATCTTGAGAAAGAACAAAGCTGGAGGCATCACACATCTTGATTTCAAACTATATTGCAAAGCTATGGTAATCAAAACAGTATGATACTGGAATAAAAACACACAGATCAATGAAACAGAGTAGAGGCCAGAATTAAACCCATGCATATATGATCAATTAACTTAGAGCAGAGGTATCAAGAATATATAATAGGGAAAGGACAATCTCTTCAATAAATGTTGGGAAAACTGGACATCCATATGCAAAAGAATGAAGCTCTTATCTTACACCTTACACAAAAATCAACTCAAAATGGATCAAAGTCTTAAACTTAGACACCAAACCACAAAACTCCTAGAAGAAAACATAAGGAGTAATTTCCTTAACATTGATTGGTCTAACCATGATTTTTGGAGAATTTGGCACTAAAAGCAAAGGCAACAAAAATAAAAATAAACAAGTGAAATTATATCAAACTAAAAAGCTTCTGCACAGCAAAGGAAACAATTCATAAAATGAAACGCAGCCTACAGAATGGGAGGAAATACTTGCAAATCATATATTTGATAAGGGGTTAATATACAAAATACACAAAGAACTCATGACTCAATAGTAAAAAGGCAAAGAATCTCATTTTAAAAAGGAAAGAGGTCCTGTATAGACATTATTCCAAAGAAGACATACAGATGGCAAAAAGGTACATGAAACGGTGCTCAGCATCACCAATCATCAGGGAAATGCAAATCAAAACCGCACAAATCATTGCACAACTGTTAAAATGGCTATTATAAAAATAAAAGACACAAAATAACAAGTGTTGGCAGGGATGTGAAAAAAATAGAACCCTGTACATACACATACACACACATATATATAGGGCTTCCCTGGTGGCTCAGTGGTAAAGACTGTCTGCCAATGCAGGAGATTAAGGTTCGATCCCTGGATCAGGAAGATACTCTGGAGAAGGAAATGGCAACCCATTCCAATATTCTTGCCTGAGAAATGCCATGGACAGAGGAGTCTGGCAGGCTACAGTACATGGGATCACAAAAGAGCTAGACACAAGTTAGCAACTAAGTGTGTGTGTGTGTGTGTGTGTGTGTGTGTGTGGAGAGAGAGAGAGACAGCTGGTTCTCAAGGTCATTAATTTGGTAACATATATTCTGATTCTCGAAAAGGACAATGTAACATGCAGCATTTCCCAAACTTGCTTGACTATAGGACACCCTGTGCTTCTCTTTTTTTTAATTTTTATTTTTTGGCAATGAATATTCTACTCTGTGAGAAAAAAATTGAAAGAGGCTGATTTATAGTTTTGTTTTTCTTACGCTGATCTGCCTGTTCTTAGCTATCCCATTACCCACTATCAGGGCATGTTAAATAAGGCTTCCCTGGTGGATCAGATAGTGAAGAATCTTCCTGCAATGCAACAGACCAAGGTTCAGTCCCTGAGTCAAGAAGATACCCCAGAGAAGGGAATAGCTACCCACTCCAGTATTCTTGCCTGGAAAATTCCATGGACAGAGGAGCCTGGTAGGGTACAGTCCTTGGGGTCACAAAGAGTCAGATAGGACTGAGCGACTAACACTTTCACTTTTAAATGAATAACTTCTAGAATGAGAAATGATGCTCCCTGGAAGTCCTCAGAGAAGCAAGTTGTTCACTGTCATTCCACCAAGCTCGTTCCTCCAAGGACCAACCCAGAGTGGGTTGTAATGACCAAACCCACAGGAAGAATAGTCAAAAAGAAAGGGCTAAAACCTAACCTGACTTCCTACAAGGAATTCAAGTCACAGCCAGGGAACCAAGACTTTTATATATAAATATTTCTTGTTTTGTATTCCTGTTCTGTTCCCCCAAAATGGTTGGTAATAAAATCCTTTAAACAAAATGACTCTTTGAATTTGTGGTCTAAGGAGAAAGAAAGATGAAGAGAGGGTATATTTAATTCTGGAATTGGATTGAGAGAAGGATGGGGTGGAGAGGGAATAGAATAACCCAAAACAGAATTACTGAGTCACCTGGGAGTCCCAAGTGTGCAGGTACAGTTCATTCGTATTCAGTTCTGCATGACAGCCCGTTGTATGAATCTACCATGATATACTTATCCATTCTATAGATCTTTGGTAGTCACCAAGAAGAGAGGGAAAGAGACAGAGTCTGTGGAATATGTAAAAAGGAAGACAGAACAAGGAAAGCTCTTCCTAGCTTGTACAGTGGGATTCAGAGTTTTAAAAAATTCCTTGACTCCCTATCATGGATGGGGAGGTCCTAGGCCAAAGTTGGATATCCATTAAGTTGTTCAAACACATATTTTTGTACTTTCTAGTGTCAACATCATTCTAGCAAAAAAAAAAGAAAAATCTCTGTCCTCACAATCTTTCATTCTAGTGGGAGTTTATTATATTTTATTTTAATTTTTACTGTAAGATATATCACACATACAAAAGGTTATCTACAACATATTAAAGAATAATTATATTAAAGAGTAATCATAAAGCAAATACACATCTACAAACAGCCTAGTTTAAGAAATAGAATGTTACCAGTACATGAGTCCCCCATGTGGCTCTTTTGTATCATATTTCCCTCCCCCATAGAGGTAATAACTGTATTGAATTTTATGTTAATAATTCCCTTGCTTTTCCTTGTAAATTTTACCACAGTGTCTCTGTATCCCCAAACAATATTGTATCAGTTAGGGTCCTGGCAGGAAACAGATGGCACACTCAAATTAGTATAATTTGAGGAGAGTTTATTAAAGGAATTATTTACAAAGGTGCAGGCAGGATACAGAAGAATACAACAACAGGATATTATCTTTAGGCTAGTAACAGTGCTCTTTATCACCATAGGCTTCAAGCAAGAGTAGTGGAGGTGGTTTCAGGAAGCCAGACAGAGAGAGCCTCCTGATAGGAGCTGAGACCTTCATTGGAGGGAATCCAGCTTCCCTATAGCAACCCATAGCAAGGGTACCAGAGAATAAACACAACCCCACTTGCTTCTACCTCTCCAATCTTCTGCTGGTGCCTCCCATCAGCCAAATCTAAGCAGAAGCTACAAGTCATAAAGGGCCCATAGATTGGGTCCACTCAGTGCAGCCTCCTGGAAATGGAAGTGTGGAAAGTGAATCTGGAGGGTCAAACTGAAGTTATCTGGGCAAAATATATTGCTTAGATTTCCCTGTTTAAGTTTACATAAATGGAACCATTTAGTATGTTATTCTTCTGTTACTTACCTTTATTGTTTATTCATTAAAATAGTTCAGTTGTATAGCTACGTGTGTGTGTGCTCAGTCACTGTGTCCAACTCTTTGCAACCCCATGGACTATAGTCCGCCAGGCTCCTCTAGCTATGGAATTTTCCAGGCAAGAATACTGGAGTGGGTTGCCATTTCCTCCTCCAGGGGATCTTCCTGACCCAGGGGTTGAACCCATGTCTCTTGCATCTCCTGCATTGGCCTGCAAATTTTTTACAACTGAGTCACCTGGGAGTTCCAAGTGCGCAGATACAGTTCATTCATATTCAATTCTGCATGATAGCCCATTGTATGAATCTACCATGATATACTTATCCATTCTATAGTTGACAGACATTTGGACTGTTTCTGGCTTTTTGCTTTAGAATTCTTATGTATATCTCTTGCTATGCAAGCACAAGAATGCATATACATATGCAGTTGCTAGATCATGCAATGTGTGCAAGTTAAATATGTAATACCAAACTATTTTCCAAAGTCCTACTAATTTAAACTCCAACTAGCATTAAATGAGGGTTCCTGTCACCCTACAGTTTCACCATAACCTGGTTATGAGTTTCTAATTTTTGTCAGTCTGGTCAGTGAGAAATAGTGATTTGTGATTTTAATTTTCACCTTCTTGTTTCTAACAAAGTTGAGCATCTTTTCACATGCTTTTTGGCCTTAATACAATGGTATTTTTCCTTTTGCTCATTTTACTGTTGAGTTTTTCTCTCTTTCTTTTGTCAGTCGTATGTTATCAATATCCTCTCCCCTTTAGATTTGTTTTTTCACTCAGAATAAGGTTATGTTAAATTAGACTTTTTTTCCTTCATGGCTTGCACTTTTAGTTCCCATTTAAAAAAATCCTTCTCTATCCTGAAGTCATAAAAATATTTTCCTATTTTGTCTTCTGAAAGTTCTATTGTTTTACATTATGCTTTGAGATTTAAGTCTTAAATCTAGCTAGTACTGATATTTGTATATAGTATAAGTTAGGGATCAGATTTTTTTTTCCATATAGATAACCAGTTAGTGAATAGTCCATCTTTTCCCAACTGATCTGTAAATGCTTTCTGTGACAAAAAAAAAAAAAAAAAAACACTAATTGTTTCCGTGTATGTATTAATCTTTTCCTGGATTCTCAGTGTATTCTGCTGACCTGCCACAGAGCTTGAGAATCTACCCTTAAGGACTTCAGTGTTCCTGAAGGCTCTTATTTGATATTAGTTCCCCTGGAGAAAATATATTTTAATCCATTACTTCTCAGATCATCTCAATGGGAGAATAATTTATTATCACCTAGCATACATCAGGACTGAGAATGTGGTTATTTTAATGTTGGGAGAAGAATGGGGGAAAGAAGGCTCTAAGATAGCATGAAGACACTTGTTACATCAAAGGTGGTTGCCTTTGCAAAGGGGAACAGATTAAGGAAGATGACCTTGATCCTAGCATCCAAGGGATATTTATGCAGATCTAATCAGCTGAGGCGGAGAAGGCAATGGCACCCCACTCCAGTACTCTTGCCTGGAAAATCCCATGGGCGGAGGAGGCTGGTGGGCTGCAGTCCATGGGGTCGAGAAGAGTCGGACACGACTGAGCGACTTGACTTTCACTTTTCACTTGCATGCATTGGAGAAGGAAATGGCAACCCACTCCAGTGTTCTTGCCTGGAGAATCCCAGGGACAGGGAAGCCTGGTTGGCTGCCGTCTATGGGGTCGCACAGAGTCAGACACGACTGAAGCGACTTAGCAGCAGCAGCAGCAGCAATCAGCTGAGGGCAAGCATGTGTATGGAGCAGAAGTATTTCTAGAATCATTTTTTCATATGATGTGAAGAAATCTGCTTATGTAATGAGTAAAATATATACATATACAATAACATAGATGAAAAAATAGGTACTTTTATTTTTAGCTGCTGTTTTAAAGAGTCACTTTATTGAGTCATGCACAGACAACCTAAGTATTTAATTTAGACAATTACCAGCTGATTCCCAGGTATTTTGTATATACACTATGAAAGGCAGAAAGACACCAATACGGAAGGTAGAGACTTCTGTTTCCATAGGCACAACTGTGATCTAGGCAGTTTTTGTAAGAACTGGGAGCTGGGAAAAACAGCTCCCTATAAGTGCCTGGTGGTGGACGCTGGATACTGCTGCCAGCTTATTCTTAAAGAAGAACAGGGAAAAAAAGATTCTTCAACTTAAGCAGACTCCGGAGGTTTGAGGGAAGGATTTTTAAAAGGCCTTTGGCCATGAAGTGCTTTAAATTTACGCCCACCGGTACAAACCGTTATTTCTTTTTTATGGCTTCCTCCAGAACTAGCTTGATTGTGATCTCTTCATCCTCTCAACACCCTTCCAAAATGCCATCGCCATTGCCACCTTTCAGTTAAAAATCTAAGATAGCAGCTGCCTTGTCTAGGCATCATCCCATCTGCTGATCAAGAGCATTCAATTTTCTTCATTCAGCAAATAGCCACTGAGCACCCTTAAAGTGCTGTAATCTGTGAAGGACTTGGGATTTGAGATAGAAGTAAAACTCTCTTCCCTGGCCTTCCGTAACTCACTTTCTAGTGGTGGTAAAGGCAAACGGTTGGGTCTCATAGCAGTTTATTTCTTAAAGAATGCCCTAGGAGGGTCCTATAAAGCACTGGTGCAGCTGTCAAAGCCAGAGAGGGGTCTGAAACATGGGCAGTCGAGAGAAGAGAGATCCTCTCCTCTTCTGTCACTGCTGGAGTGAGTTGCTTTGGGTATGTTTCATGGGATGAGATGGCTGGGTCTCCAGCACCGGTCCCTGCTCTTGCCACTGGGAGAATCCCTCACCAGGGAATCTTAGGATGTGAAGAAGGACAGCATCCCATCCCAGTGCTACACTCAGTCAAGAATTGCATTACTCCTTACTACTTTATAAGTTAACTCTCACAGCCATTTCCCCAGGTACAAGATTGACCAGGGAAACCCCTACAGAAAGATAAAATAGCTGAAAATTCAGTATCACTGCCTCACAGACTCCCAACCACCATTCTCTTTCAATACTTGTCTTGATTTTTGAACTAGTTCAGTGGTTCTATCTTTCTTCATTCTCTTGGTGATTTTGTTCATTTGAAAGGATTTATATTAGGAGTCATCACACTGTCATGGTGAAGCACTGGGACTCTGAGGTTTCAATGCCTGCTCTGCATTTACCAGCTGTGTGGTCTTAGATAAATTAAATAACTTCTCTGTTTCCTTATCTACAAGATGGGAATCTTATAAGATTGTTTTGACGATTAAACTGATGTAGTGTCCTCCTCAGTAACCATGAAGGATCAGTTCTAACACTGCTGAGGATACCAAGATCTGTGGATGCTCAAGTCCCTTATATAAAACGACATAATATTTGTACATGGCCAGTGCACATCCTCCAGTGTACATCAAATAATCTCTAGATTACTTACAATACTTAATACAATGTAAATAGTTGTCAAACGTGACAAATTAAAGTTTTGCTCTTTGGAATTTTCTGGATTTTTTTTTCTGACTGTTTTCAACCTGCTATTCATTGCATCTGTGGATACAGAACCCACATATATGGAGGGCCAATTGTATATGTAAAGTGCTTAGACTAGTACCTAGAACATAGTAAGCACAATATAAATGCTACCTAGTATCAGTTATCAACTATGTGCCAGGCATTGGTCTAAGCTCTTATGTTAATGCATTTAATCCTCACAATAACCCTAAGAGGTTGGCATGATTTACAAATGAGAGGTTTAAGTAAAACAGAGGTTAAGTAACTTGCCCAAGGCTCTGAGGGTATAGCAGTGAACAAAACAGGCAAGATCCCCACTGTCTTGAAACTTGCATCAAACAAATAAAATAATTTCATGATGATTAATGAAAATTTATTTTCATAATGAAAATAAAACAAGTTGAGGGGTATGATAGAGTCAGGGTACACTTCTCTGAGGAATGACATTCCAGGGACTCCCCACCCTTCCCCATCATTGACCTGTGTTCATAGCTACCCTGGTTTACCAAGGTAAAACATTTCAATAACTCTGAATCTTGTTAGTGAAACTATTGGAGTCTCATTTCCTTCATTTAAGTAGGTCTCCAGACTCCTGCACACTTGCCTAGTTCTTGCCTGGTTTATTTCACAGGAAAAAAAAAATTGTGTTCAGTGTCATTGGACAATCTATTCCCACAAGTACTCAGAAAATTACAATATGGCACAGTAAGTTCTATGGCAAAGGAAAACGGGGATATGGTTTCTCAGAGGAGGCACATAAGTGAGCTTGGAAGACAGAAAGAAAGAACAGCAGATGTAGAGGCTCCAGTCTAACATGTGCCCCACTCATCTCAAACCAAGAAAAGGTTGTCACTTGTTTTATTGGCAGTCCTCTCTGAACTACTACAGTTTGAAAATACTGTTTACTTGCTGTGTGAAGGTGGCATAACAGGCACTTCCAGTACACTCTTGGGTAGTAGTACTTATGAGGAGGCCCAACTACTTCTGCTGGGATCTCTTGAGCCCCTGAGTTTTCTATATCTTCTACCAGGACATGAGGGTAGAGGAGAACATTACTCTTGAGGCTGCTGCTAGCCCGTATAGTACCTGTATTAATCTCCTAAGGGTGCCATAACAAAGTACCACAAACACAAAAGAAATGTATTCCCTTACAGCTCTGAGGCAGGAAGTCCAAAATCAGGGCGTTGGCAGCATTGATTTCTTCTGAAGGTTTTGAGGAGGAATGTTTCGTACCTGTTTCCTAGCTTCAGGTGGTTACCAGTAATCCTTTGCATTCCTTGGCCTGTAGCTGCATCACTCCAATTGCCACCTCCACCATCACATAGTCTTCCCTGTGTCTGTTCTGTGTCTCTGCGTCCAAATCTCCCTCTTCTTGTAAGACACCAGTCATTGGATTTAGTGCTACACTTATCCATAGTATGGCCTCATCTTAACTTGATGACTTCTGCCAAGACCCTATATCCAAATAAGGTCACATTTGTAGGTACCAGGAGTTAGGACTGAATATGATGTCTACCAAAGTTCTTGGCCTTCCCCAATCAATAGGAATTGATCAGAGGCCAGACAAATACAGGCAAGGCTTTATTGGGGCCCCTGCTGTAGCAGCAGGGAATAAGAACAAACAACAGTTTCCCTTGCTTGCACCTTGCCACTCCATAAGTGGGCGCAAGCTTATTCCTTTCAGGACGTGAGGGTAGACGTATGTCCAGGGGTCTGGTGGAAGGGTGGCTTAGGTATTTTGCTTGCCCCTTAGGTGGTGGTGTGTGTAGCGGGTGTGCTCAGTTCTCTTGCTTTTGTTCCTGACCCCCTGATTTTGCTCCAGGCTCTTCAAAAGTGGCATTTGGATTTTTTGGTCTCTTTATATCTTTTGTCCATAATTTTGCTCTAACTGTACCATGCACACAGTTATTTTTAGTCCCGTATAATTTCTTTGTATTTGGTTGCTTGAGGAGAGGTGTGTTCAGGTGCAAGCACTGTACCAGTGCAGCAAAGGGTCCCAGGTCCCAGCCTATCTCAAATGTATCTTTTAGGGGGATGCAATTCAACCCACTACAGCATCTTTGTGCAAATTGGAAGCAGGTATTCCCTTGGGATGGATGTTGCCCCTCTACTCACAGTTTGGTGAGCAGATAGCACCTTTGGGTGAATTATACAAAGGACCCTTCCTCCTGGTAGAGGCAGCCCCACACTAGGACACAAAACTCAGCACCTGGAGCCCAGGCTGCATTTCAACCGCCATTCAGTTCACACAGGCCCTCTTTGCAGGACACAGCCTATTCAATCATTTCAATCATATTCATCCTGCTGGCTCTGCACTCAGCTGGCTGCCTCGGGTCTCCACAAACCCTCATCCCTTGCTATCCTTGCCTGCGTTGTTCTTCCATTTCCATACTCAAGACTGAGTAGAACTCAATCTTGTTCTCCTATGTCCAGTCTTTATGTGTCTTTTGTGAAATGATCTGATTCTGTATCTCCTATGAATAGGTGGTATTTATGCCTGGTCAGCACCCATTCTCTTCTCATCTGAAAGCAGCACCCAAATTTTCCTTAGGGGCCATCACTCCTCTCCCACTTGGAGTTCATCTGGTTTCAGTGGGACTAATTCCGTTTTCCAAATGCAGAGATGGGCACGAGGTGCAGGTTCAGCCAATCAGAACGCTTGCCTCCTGGTATAATAATTGATCCTAAAACAGGTACATGACCCAAGACTTTTGCTAAAACTATTGAAGTATCCATCGACAGATAAATGAATAAAGATGTCACGTATGTATACAATGAAATAACTACTCAGCCATAAAAAAGAATGAAATAGTGCCATTTCCAGCAACCTAGATGGACCTAAAGATTATTCTAAGCAAAGTAAGTCAGAAAGAGAAAGACAAATACCATATTATGTCACTTATATGGGGAGTCTCAAATATGACACAAATGAACCTATCTACAAAACAGAAAAAAACTCAACAGACATGAGAGAAGAGACTTGTGGTTGCCAAGGGGGAGGGGTGGGAGGGAGGGGTTAGAAGAAACTAACTGGGAGTTTAGGATTACAAGATGTGAACAGAGAATGGATAAACAAGGTCCTACTGTAAGTACAGAGAACTATATTCAATATTCTGTGATAAACCATAGTGGAAAAGAATGTAAAAAAAAAATGTATGTATAACTGAATCACTTTGCTATACAGTGGAAATTAACACAACATTGTAAATCAGTTTTTTTAAAAAGAAAGCTATTGAAGCAACCTCACTCTCTTTTTGTAAAGACGGCTACATGCTAAGATAAACTTGAAGCAACCTGAGAATGAAGCCAACCCAGAGGAGAGTAAAACTGAGAGATAAATGGAATCCTGATAATATAAATCAATCACCTGGTTCTAGGTGAGCCTGAAGCTAGATACACTCCTGGACTTTGCAGTAACATGAGCTAACAAATTCCCCTTCCACCATGATCTCTTTTTTCCCCCTTGTGATTATTAAATGTGGGTATGTGTCACAAAATCAAAAGAATCCTCACTAATGCTGTATCTAACACTTCCATCACTTCTGCTCTGTTTCCAAAGCTTCACATCGTCTCTGGCTCACCAGGGTCTTGGTGCCTGTGTCCTTACAGATGAATAAGAGTTAACCAGGCTAGAGAAAAGGAAAGGGCTTCCCATCACACCATGGTGGGGATGAGTGAAGAACGATGTTATACTTTTGGGAAGTTGGTAAGTGGGGAGTAGGTTCTACCCCTTTGGGAAGCTGCCATTTCTGTCTATACTTTTTCATTTTCCTGTGGGCTGAGCACTCTCTCCAGCTCAGCCATGTATTGAGCAGCTCTCTTGCTCCTCAGTGCTCCAGCAGTATATCCTAACCCACTGTTGGGCATCAATACTGAGCCATGCTCCTTGGAGACACACACTGATCCTTGTAATTCTCTGCATCCTCTGCATCATCCAGCACAGAACTGGGACCAAGAGGATCTTCATAAGTACAGCCTTCCTCCTCCAATAAGCCTTCCCTGTTATAGTCTGCCCTGATATCCCCCTTTTCTGAGTCATTCATGAACTGTTATCTTGTCTTGTGGCTTTTATTGCATCGGTGCTGGAACTGTCTCCCTAGTTCCTAAGATCTCAGATGGCAGGAGTCTTTCCCCAAAGCTCTTGGCACAAACTCAAGGAAGAGTCATGCATAAATGATGCATACTTCAGATGAACTTTAATGCACATCCCAACACTGCCACCATGACGAGGGTAAAGCTATATTAAGAAAAGCCAATTTATATCAATACGACGTATCAATACAGAACAAGGAGACACCACAGATATTTGCAAATGGGATCTTTCCTTTTGTTACTGTGTATGCCCTGGTATTTCTTTATATTTGTACAAACTCACAACACTACATGACATTTCATATTTCATATGTCACTGAGAAGGGGTGTCAGTAAGCAGAAAATAAAAAAAAGCAGGAAAACATCTGTTTAGCTAGAATCTGATGGAGGGGTGGGGACGTGAGAGTTATGATCCTTCTCTCTGCTCAGTCTTAAGAGAGCAACAACTCCGATTTTTGCTACTTGCTTCTCTGGAGGAATTCTTCTCAGCCTGTTGTAGTACATCTGCTAGGCTGGCATGAGATAGCTTGGTCCCTGATTGAATAAATTAAGAGTCATTGGGAGAATTGAAGATGTTGTGCAAACTGAGTAAGGTGACATTTCGCTGTGTGACTCGGGAGAGCATCTGCCCCTGTGATGGGAGGAAAGCCTTTGCTGCTCAACCCTGCTCCAGGGTTTCATTTTACTGAGGGTGTGGGTGCCATGAGGAATGTGTGTTCCTTGCTTCCTTCCTTCCCACAAGCAGAGAAGAAGACAGATGTAGATACAACGGATGCTCAGGTTTTTTCTTCAGCTTGTCCTCCCCCTGCCCACAATACACAGGGTTCAGGACCAAGACTGCCCACTCCTGGGGGTAGACCCTACCCGGTTCTGAAATCAACCAAGCCATTTGCTGCTTTCTCTATGTAGTCTTGGCTTGGTTGCTTCTCAGATGCAGGCCTCAGTTTTCCCCATCTGAGTACTGGAAATTCTAAAACCCACATTACAGGGTTGTATCAAAGATCATTAGGGCTTCAGTAAGAAAGTGTTTTGGGAACTGTAAAGTGCCAAACACGTGACTAGTCATTTTTGTTATGCTATTCTAATCACAGTGCATATGGACTCCACTGTCTGCCCCTCCTGGGTCCCCACCCAGTCTCAGTTCACTGCTCTGCTCATTCAGTCCCACATGCACTGGTTAATTCCTTTCAGTGCTCTTAGCCTCTGGAAGTTTCTCTGAAGTCAACCAAACCTCTGGGTGTAGGGCATGCTGGCTCTGATATTTCCACGTGAGGTTAGGTGACTGGGACCTAATGTGGGGGAAGGGGAAAGGAGGTGGAGGGAGGAGGGGATCCTTGGAAATGGCTCTGGGAGGGGTATGCTCAGTTTCATTCTATGATGAATGCCATCTGTTGCCTACCCCAGCCCTTCCCAGTGGTTCCATCTTATATGCCCCCAATTCCTAAAATGTACTTTCATTTGACTGTCACAGGTATTTTGTGAAGTAGATACAATTATTAATCTCATGTTACAATGAACACATGTTTGTCCAAGGGCTTCCAGGCAGTGCTAGTGGTGAAGAACCCACCTGCCAATGCAGGAGATGTAAGAGACGTGGGTTTGATCCCCTGGGTCGGGAAGATCCTCTAGTGGAAGGTATGGCTACCCACTCCAGTATTCTTGCCTGAAGAATCCCATGGACAGAGGAGCCTGGCAGGCTACAGTCCAGAAGATTGTAAAGAGTTGGACATGACTGAAGTGACTTAGCACACACACACGCACACATATTTGCCAAAGGTCACACTATTTGTATATTTCAAAGGCAGGACTCAAACCCAGGTCTCCAGGATCCTGGTTTCCTGTACATTGGAGGAAATCTCTAACAGAGGCTCCAGAACACTATAAATCTCATTTTTGGCTTATTCTTCACTTCTGGAGGCTGGTTTCTACATTCTGTCAGGTGTCTGGGGGCAGCCAGCCCAACAAGGTCATGCAACAGAACTGTTCAAAGCCATTTTCTTGGATTCCCTTCCCTTATTCCCAATGAGATTCTTTCTCCATCCACTTTCCAAGTCCAGGCTCCATCTCCTCCTTACAGGCCCTGTCCCACCCCCATTGCTCTGTTGCTCATAGTGTTTACACAGGGTCTTTCCTGTATCTGCTCCAAGAGCCCTTACAAAGATCCTAGGTTGGATTTTCGCCCTGCTCTGCCCGACTGGGATGACCTTCTGCAGCACAACTGCCAACACCACACATTTGGCACTTACTATTTGTGTTAGGCCCTGCACTAAAAACTTTATTTATACTATTCTCACATTTAATCCTCTCAACAATTTCTTGAGGTGAGAATTACTTTTCCATTTACTTATGAAATAATTGAGGCTCTGAGAGAGAGTAATTTGCTCCAAGTCACACAACTAGTTAATGATGAAGAACCAAATTGAACCTGGGTCCGTTGAACTACAAGCCGTCTTCTTAAGACCACTCACTGCACTGCATATTTGGTCCTCATTCTGTGGTCTGAAGTTTAGAGGGATTGGAAGATAATTCAGCACATGCAAATCTCTCAACCCTTTAGTTTCCAGGATCCCAGCTGCATGATAGAGACTGCCCTCAGAAAGATCTTACCCAGCTGAGCCTGGCATCCACTTAGTGCTCTATAAATTAGTCCTCCTTGAATTGGAATGCATTTATGGCTCTTAAACATTGGCTGCCCTAGTATTTCTTCTCAAATGCATGAGTCTGTGCTGCGTTCTTAATAAGTCTCCCTAGAGATTCTTGTTTCTTCTCTTCCTCTTGTGACCCTTTAGGAAACTCTGACTTGGGACAGGGAGTCAGGGACCATCCAGATGCACTTAATTGTTAAGATGCTTTCTGACAGCCTCCAAAACAAGAGTCACAAACCTGGTTGTGTGATGAGAGGGGTCACATAGCCTTGGCTGTTTTAATTATACCCAAGTAGAGAAGAGGCTTTCATAGTGAACATTTCCCTGCCAAAATCTTGTTTGCCACTTGCAGCTCTTACAGAAAATGGGCATAAAATCGTAGAGCATTAGTGCCAAAAGCGCCTGAAGAAACCATCTGCTGTAAGCTCCTGAAGCTCAGAGATAGGGAGTGACTTAACTAAGGTTGCACAACCTGTTAACTTTATCCCAGTCCATTGGTGAACCACAAGAAGAGATGCAATTCTAATTACATTCCTCAGAGACTTACTGCTTATTTTGCATTTCTATTCCACAATTTTACATCAAGCAAAGGAAACTCTTTTAATCAAGTCTCTTTTCAAGAGACTTCCTATTTGGATATTTGCTGTTTGGTCACTTCAAGATGAAAGAAGAGAAGCAGGTGAAGGCACATCCCATACAACTCAGTCCATTCAACTGTGTTCTCTCAAGACGGTGGCTGTCACTAAGTTGGCACAGAAATAGGAACAGATATGAACTCGCAGCAGTGGTGTTAGATGTTTTGTGTAGTTTCTGGGTACTTGGGAAGCCAGACACTGTGTGGATCAGTGACTTAACCATAGGAACTTTTACCTGTGCTATCATCAGGAGACATCATGGAGAACTGCTTTTTACTTTGCAAAATCCCTCTTCCTCATGCATTCAGGTATAAGAAATCAGGTATAGGAAATGGATTCAGAAAATCCCATTTCTATGGGATTGTCTTGGTGTTTAAAAATTTGGAGCAGTAAGAAAACTGAGAACCAAAGAGGAAAGACTGTAGTTTGGTTGCAAGTGATAATAACCTAACTCCAATGAGCAAAGCTCAATAGGGACTTTATTGAAACTAGTGAGGTGTCTAGCAGAATCAAAGAATGTGGTGACCAGTCAAGCCTCAAGAAGCCAGAATCAATAAGGAATCCACAAGACACACTCTCTTACCTATATCTATGCTTCTCTCTGCATGAGGAGATTGTTTTCTTTTACTACAGAGTGGTATTCTACATCTGGGGTGAGGATACACCATCAGTTTTAGAGCACACATCCCTGTATATTTGCCATTCAAAAGGAAAGAAAATTGCTCCAGTTAAAAAAATTCCTAAGGAAGGATTCTGACTGGCCCCACTTGATCACATGCCCCCTTTACTGACAATCTTCACTTGTGATTCTCAAATCACAAGTGAGTAGATGAGGCTTCAAGGAAGAAAGTATATCTAGAGCAGAGGGTTCAACTGTCTTTTAGTCATCTCTTTTGCATCTACTGAATCCTTCTGCTGGGCTTCCAGCTAGGAACTTCAGAAAGAATCACCTGGTTTGGATGAGGAAGTAGTAGTACAACAAAAGAAGAAGTTGCCATTTTCTGAAGAAATGAGGGGAGACATGATAGCTGGCTATCAAAAGAAATGATTTACCAGAGATCCTGCAGCAAGTGAACAGATTCAGGGCTAGAACGAGAATCAACAAAATATTAATCATAATGGAAGTCTCTAGATTCTTTTCATGTCTGGCATTGAAGTAGACTTCAGTGTTACTGAATGCTGATTAATTTATATTTTTAAAAAATTGCTATTGTGTGGAGGGTAGACTGTAAGTGAGCAAGCATGGAGTAGGGAAAGTGGCTATAAGCTCTGTGTTAGCTCCTAGGTATGGGAGAAACAATGGTACCTTGGACCAACGTCATGGCCATGAAAGTGAAAATGGCTCAGTCATATCCAACTCTTTGTGACCCCATGATCTATACAGTCCATGGAATTCTCCAGGCCAGAATACTGGAGTGGGTAGCCTTTCCCTTCTCCAGGGGATCTTCCCAACCCAGGGATCGAACCCAGGTCTCCCACATTGCAGGTGGATTTTTTACCAGCTGAGCTACAAGGGATACCCAAGAATACGGGAGTGGGTAGCCTATGCTTTCTCCAGCGAATCTTCCCGACCCAGAAATTGAACTGGTGTCTCCTGCATTGCACGTGGATTCTTGACCAACTGAGCTATCAGGGAAGCCTTACTTCCAAAAGTGGGAAGACTTGAGATAGACTTTAGAAGGAGAATCACAGGACTTGTTGGATTAGATGTCGATGCTAAGAAAAAGAAAAACAAGGAATTAGGAATTATACCAAGATTTCTGTGAAAACTAGAGTTAAAATAAATTTGGAGCAGAATCAAGAGTTCCTGACATGGTAAGTTTGAGACAAGGAGATGTATAGTAGGCAGTTGTTTATACATGTCATCACCAAAGATGTGGCACCTAAAGCCTCAGGAGTAAATGAGGCTTCAAGGAAGAAAGTACATCTAGAGCAGAGGGCTCAACTGTTCTTTTAGTCATCTCTTTTGCATATACTGAATCCTTCTGCTGGACTTCCAGCCAGGAACTTCAGATGAGAATCACAATCATTATTACAGTGAATCCCATGGAATGAGAAGCCAGACTCATCCCTCAGTGGGGAGCTAAGAACTAACCAAATGAACTGTTAAACAAGCATCTAAACTCCATGAGATGTGTTGATTGCTCCAAAGTATACCCTTTGGACAACTAAACAAATGATGAGAAACAGGCCTGTTGTAAACCACTGTGTCATTTCCCTTGGTTATCTTCAGAGCCAGGTTTTAGGACCCAGGAAAATTTATCCAACTTAGTTTCAGATGACTTAGAGTTGCTTCCTTTGGTAGGCTGAAAAATGGCCATAAGTTTCTACAGCTTTTGTCAAGAGATGGCATCTATTCTTCCACCTCTTAAAATTAGGCTTGGCCGTATGACTTGTTAGTCAGTTGGACATGAGCAAACATGATACAAACAGAGGCTTGAAAAATGCTTTTGCATTGGAGCTTGCCCTCTCATGCTGCTGGGAAAACTTCTGCCACCATGTGAACAACTTTGGGTTGCTTTCTGGAGAATGAAAACATGGAGAGAGAAGATCCCACCACCTTAGTCATCTCAGCCTGGACTCCAGACACATGAATGAAGCCCCTCTAGACCATCCAGCCTTGGCCAGAGGAGCCATCCACCCATCTCTATCCAATGATGAGAAATAATGTTTATTGTTTTCAATTACTAAATTTTGGAGTGGTTTGTTATGTGTCTCAGAGGACAGTTAACTCTGAACCAGGTGGTCTACAGATGTTTCACAAGTACAGATATTCTTTATCTCACTTTTTTTTTTTTTGGCTACACCATGTGGCTTGTGGGATCTCAGTTCTTTGACCAGGGACTGAAGTTGGAGTCCTAACCACAGGACCTCCAGGGAATTCCTTCTTACTCCTTTTGGAGGATTTGTGTTCAATCAGGTTTCATCAAAGGTTTAAACTAAAAGATGAAAGCTTAATTGAGAACTGTAGAGTGATAGCCAGGGGCAGTGGGGTCTTCCTGAGGTCCCTGAAATAGCTCCACAAAGGTGACTCAGATTTCACAGTTATGTGTTCTCATAGAATGATGTAGCTTTCCTTCACTGTGCTTTGTAATTATATTTTGGTGATTATTTTACAGTGTCTAGACTAAACAACACGCTGTTAGACTATAAGCTTAATGAAGGCAAGGATTGTGTCTAGTTTACCAGTGATTGTATCCTGGCACATACTAGACACTAATTTGTTGAAAGAATATATTTCAATTGTGCCTACTTCATATAAGGGATCCAGGCCTTCAAAAACATCACTTAACAGTATTTGTATCCAATGGACATGTCTCTCACAGGCACTCCCAGTCACAGGCTGTTGCTTGATTCTTTAGCAGTAGCAGGTAAAGTGTAGGTTTGGAATGGGGAATCTGAAATCAATGAAATATCAGGACACTCACCACTATAATTCCTTCTACTTATACCAAATGGTTGGCAAACGAATTCAAATAAACATTACTCAAGACACTGTAAGAAACTTGATACATAAGCAAGGAGCTTGGGGCAAGAGCAGGTGGTATAACTGGGAAAGTAATGTCCGGAGAATGTTCATATCATTCTGTGGACATTATAAGGCTGCAGTCACAAAGCAATTGTGAAACAAATACCCCAAGTGAGGCTGTAAACTCTGACAATCCTTGGAAATCTGTTACTACCAATATCCCAAATACACAATCTGAAGAGGAAAACTGAAAGAGCAAGAGTCAGACAGAGGTGGGTTCTATTAGTAAATGAATGACTTTGGCATGTTAACCTTCTCAAGGGTATGTTTCCTTGCCTGTCATTGGGGATAATAATATTTCAAAAAAAAGCACCTGCATTAGACTATCAGATCAGATCAGATCAGATCAGTCGCTCAGTCGTGTCTGACTCTTTGCGACCCCATGAATCGCAGCACGCCAGGCCTCCCTGTCCATCACCAACTCCCGAAGTTCACTCAGACTCACCGAGTCAGTGATGCCGTCCAGCTATCTCATCCTCTGTCGTCCCATTAGACTATAGGTACCTGCAATCAGGGACCATTTGTTTTCATGTATATTTTCCAGTGTTTAATAGTGCCAGACCTATAGTAGGTACAGAAGTGAATTTCTTCCTAGAGGTGATCCAAGACCTAGTCCTGGCTCCATCACAATCCACTGAGAGTGACCTTAGGAAATTTCCTCCCCCTCCCTGGGCCTCCCCTTCCTTTTTGTAGCAAGAGGAGCCTAGACATTTCCTCTAAGCTCCCTTCCAAATACAATATTTAATGAGTCTGTGACCATTTGGTGCAATCTACTACATTACTGCGCCTAGAAGTTAATAATGCTACAGACTGAGAAGACAGTATTGTCACCAATCACTTTGTATTTACAGATACACATGCATTTAAACCAGATCCTGTAAATAGCTACGATACGGTATTGCACTTTGGGCCTACTTTTGCATTTTTAGAGGTCAAGAGGTTTTTTTAAATCTCCTTTTATTTGGAATGTTAAGCGAAATGAAAACTGGGGACAAGTTGCCATAACACATATTATGCAGCTTGAACCTAATTGCACTATTACCATGATTGATGAACATTCACCACAATCAGCTGGAAGCTGCTGCCTTCATTCTGCAGAAACGAGGTCACAGAGCAGGGTTGAGGAATTGCCATCTAACAAGCAGATCTGTCTGTTGCCTGGTAGAAGAGTTTGCCATTATTACATTTAACTGTTGATTCTGTCTATTGTGAAGACACTTGTTCCCTTGAATTGGCTCCTGAGTTTTCAGGATTTTGACAATCTTCAGGTGAAAAATTCAATTTTTGCCTGGATACTCAGTAGGAGAGAAAGGATTATTGGATACACGTACTAACATACCCAGGGGTCATGAGGAGCTTGGTCTGACCGGGGTAGAAGGGTGTGACTGCCCAGAAAAATAATAATTATTCCTGACCTGTATAGGAATTTACAGTGTAAAAAGCTCATCCAGAAACACTGCCCTGGGAAGGGACCACATTCTTCCTTGGTCAGAGAATTGTATCAAGTTACAACTCCCAAAATGACCCACTGCTGACGCAGGCAGGCTACTCACTGCACTGCTTCAGAGCTTGATAAAAATTTCCTGACAGAGGCAGATACAAGGAATGCCAGCGCCTAAGCCTCAGAAACACTGAGCAGTTTTTGCTCAGGCCCATGGGACCTGGGCTTCCTCAGAGACTCCTTTCCAGAAGTGTTAGACAGCTGTCACCTCAGATTAGTCTGAGTAGTTGAACAATTTATTAACAAATTAGAGATATGTCTTTTCTTCAGTGGACTTGGAATCTGATGGCCTCAGGGCTGAATTCTACTGTGGCTCTAACACTTGCTAGTTGTATGATCTTGGCCAAGTCTCTTAACTTCTTCTGATCACAGTTTATCTATAAAAATGTACTATAGAATGTGGTGAGGAGCACAGACTTTGGAGCCTACTTTCTGGGTTTGAACCCCAGCTCTACCATTTACTCATTAGGTGACCTTAGACAAGCTAAAGAACCTATCTGTTCCTTAATTTGTTTTTAAACGAGATGGATTATAGTGCCTCCCTCACAAAGATGTCGGAAAGATAAATGAGTTAATACACATTCAGTGCTTGGAGCAACACCTCGTATTGAGTAAGCATCACTTGCTTACTTATATCAGTGTTGGCTACAGTGATATTGGGGTGATAATCCTTATCTCTTGGGTTTATTTTGCAGATCAACTGAAATATTGAAGGTGAAAATTAGGCTCTCAGAGTTATTAGTGCCAGAAGAGACTGAAAAGATTTCCCAGATGGCTTCCCTCATTTTATAAGTGGGAAATCAAGACTCACTGATGGGGAGGAACTGGTCCAGAATCTCAGGACAGAGTTTTTAAGTCTCCTGATTTCAGGGCAGAGCCTGAGTCCCCTGATTCCAAGTTCAAAACACTATCCTCTGTACTGAATCACAGAAGGCAACCTCTCCACAGAGCTGACCCTGAAGGGTTATTTAATGCACTTTCCTAGGACAATAAGCTGTGTTCAGAATGGAGAGAAAATCTGGGAGAGACTCTCCCGCCTCCTCCACTGACTTCTGAAGCAGAGTGTTAGTACAGAAGGAAACCAGGGATTAAGGCCAGGGCTGGATGAAAGATTTTCAGGAATCATTGCTAGCTCCATGTCATTGTTGCAGTAACAAACCAAACGTGTGCCTTGTGTCCAGACAAGCTAGAAGCATGAGCTAATGCATTAGGTTCGTTTCCAGTACGAGAGGGCTCTTCTGGTTTTGTTTTCTTCAGGTGTTTAATGAAGTAGTAGTTTCACATTAGCTCTTGGGTAGAAACCAAAGTTTCACTCTCAGGAGAATGAGGGACCTCTGAGTTCACTTTTCCCAATTTTTTTTCAGGGTTGTGCCCACTTAGATTTATTCTGCTTTGAATCAGATTTCTCAGCCAGAGTACTCAAGAGTGATAGAAAGACGGGTTGGAGGAAAGGGCAGGATGGGGAGAGAACCCTAAGAAGAATAGCAGATGGGATGAGAACTATTGACTTGGAGAAAGGGCAGATTCCAGGGGTCATGGTATCTGCTCTCAAATCACCTAAGTGGGTCACATGGCAGGGGGAGCAGAGACTGAAGTCTCTGACAACAGAGATACCACAGATGGGGTGGGAAGAGGAAGAAGAATTTCTAGGAGGCAGATTTCAGCTTAAAGCAAGGAAAACTTTCTGATTATGAGAGCTACCGAAAGGTGTGGAAACTGAGCTCCCATCCCTCCCTAGGAAGTATGCTTTAGAAGAGATTTGGCTGTGAGGCTTGACAGCCACTTGTCAGATATATGAAGATTGGAATTGACTAGTGAGACTTGGTAAAATTTGAGATCCCACCAACTGTAAATTTTTTAGATTCTGGGAACCTAAGAACCAATGACCAATGTCATGGAGTTCCCACAGTGAAGAACCCACTGGAAAGCAGCAAAATCAGACATTTGTGACCTATTTCTTGATTTTGCCTGTGTTTGTCTTTTTGTCTTCCTCGAGCACATGCATTTGCTCTTCTATATAGCAGGAACCTTTGACATTTTGCAGGGGATAATCTTTTTCTTTTAAGTGTGTTTCCTGACTCAGCCTTTGCTCTTTCAGCATCATTTAGAGAGGCTGAGCTCTCTGGAGATTAGCTCTGGCCTGTCACCACAGCAACTGCCCAAGCCCTCTGGGCATCCGTGGTAACAGACGAGGGCTTTGAGAAACAAGGCTTATCTAGTGGTGAGAGGAAGCCCCACAGGGAGCCTGATATGAAACAAGCTGGCTGTGTAAGGAGAGGGGTTTTTTTTCTTTTTTTTCCGCAAAAGATTAGCTATGCAGGTGTGTCTCACTTTACACAGTTAGCCAGGCCCTGAAAAGTGTGCATGGGTGTGTCAAATTTTGGTCAAGGGAGGGAATCTTATTTTAAAGGCAGAGAAGAGACTTGCTTTTCCAAGTCCCTGTAGTGAATCACCTTCGTAAAGTGGAGTCAACTTTTGTAAAATGAATCTCCGCCCACATTGTGACCTAGTTAGTCTAGTGCTGAGTGTATGTGAGTGGGGCCACCTGTAGAGAACCCCAGGGTCATGCTTCCACCTCCACTGCAGGCAAGAAACAGCAGCAGCTCAGCTTGGGGTGGACAGAGTGTAACAGGGAAGCAGAGTGGGAGTAGGGCCACAATGAAGGGAGATCGGGATGGTGGGCCTTGCCTAGCACGAGCAGTTCTGCTGCAGCAGAGGTGGGGTGTCTGAGAGACGGGTGTTCTTGGAGGTGCCCAGCAAGGAGGGGTCTGTGTCCAGCGTATCAGACATCTTGTCGCAAATGGCATCCACCAGGCGCTCGAAGGCCTGCCTCACGCTGATGTTCTCCTTGGCACTGGCTTCAAAGAAGTCAAACCCTGAAGATAGAAGAGAGATTGGGATTGACATATATTATGTATAAAATAGATCACTAATGAATAGCTACTGAATAGCACAGAGAACTCTACTGAATGCTCTGTGGTGATCTAAATGGGAAGGAAATCCAAAAAAGGAGCTACATGTATGTGTGTGTTAGTCACTCAGTCATGTCTGACTCTTTGCAACCCCATGGACTATAGCCCACTGGGCTTTTCCATCCCTGAGATTCTCCAGGAAAGATTACTGGAATGGGTAGCCATTCTCTTCTCCAGGGGATCTTCCCGACCCAGGGATTGAACCTGGGTCTCCTGCATTGCAGGCAGATTCTTTACTGTCTGAGCCACAGGGAAGCTGTACATGTATAGGTACAGCTGATTCACTTTGCTGTACAGTGTACACTAACACATTATTGTAAAGCAACTATACTTTATAGTATACTATATAGTTGTAAAGCAACTATATAAAATTTTTAAAAATAGAAGAGAGATAGTAGTAAGGATTTTTCCCTTCCCTTTCATGCCCCCTTGATAGAACACTCTGTATTAATATAGCCAGTGCTCAGGCTTTGAAGCAAGGAGGGCTTGCTGCTTCAAGGAGGTTTCTTCTTGAAGGAGATGGTTCAGTGACCCAGGATCCTGAGCCAGATTGATCCTGGTTCTATCATGGACCAGCTGTGTAATCCCCAGCAAGTCATTATTTTCTTTATGAATCAATTCCCTGGTTTGTAAATTGGGATAATCTTACCTATCTCATAGATTTATTTCAAGGATTAAACAAGAGAATGCAGGTAAAGTGTACACTTCTGTACCTGATGGGGTGAGACAGCGTGAGAGTAATAATTAGATGTTTTTTGAGAGTTACTACGTGACTATGTATATACAACACTTCCGTTTCCAAAGCATTGATTGAATGTCTTACTTCATTTGATCCTCATGTCACCCCTGGGGGATGGAGTGTCCAGGCAGACCTTCTCCATTTCACTAACACTCACTCTGTGGCTCCAAGAAAAAAGCTGACCTGCCCAAGGTCATCAGTATAAGAAGCCTAAGCTTGTCCTTTTTTGACCAGTGCTTTTGTTCCTCTTTCCCCTGGTCCCCCGCTTACCCCAGCCTGGCCAGCTCTAGTCTAGACTCTGGGAGGCACCCCAAGATCTTCACCAAATAAGTAAAGCTTCATTTGCTCTTTCTACCCACAGACACACTGGCTTATCTCCCCTCTGAGGGCTTTCTCTTCCCTGAATTCCCAGGAATTACTCTGGATCTCTCCTGCCTCACAAGATCCTTACAAATGGCCCAGGAAAAACTGCATCTGAAGCGTGAGACTTTCTTATGTGTTTTGCACCTTAAGACCCTTAAAGATACTTCCTGTGACAATGCACAGAACCTGGTTGTCCCAGGAGACAAGAGAAAGGTCCTCCTGATTCAGATAAAGCGGCCAACTGAGGAGTCCTTCCCAACTCCTTCCCAACTGAAGAGTCTTAGCCAGGTTGGTGGCAGTCCTTAGACGCATGAACCTGTTTTCTCTGTTTCGTCCCCGCACCAGCCTATTTCCTCCTCTTTTGTCCATCCACCTTCCTCTTTGCCTTCCTTCCAAGTCCATCTTTTATTTCTCCTCAAAAACTTCCCTCTTTGCTTTTACCCATTTTAGCTCTTTCTTTTTCTCTTCTGTTCCTCATATTCCTTGGGATCCTTAATATTTGTTGAGTACCTACTGTATGCCAGATGCTATGCTAGGAGCTTTACAAATATTGTCTTAATCCTCATAATAGCCTGTGAGATAAATATAATCATCTCCAATTTATAAAAGAAAGATGAAGGCTCCAAGAGATTACATAACTCACACGAGGTCACGTGACTGTGTTAGTGGAAACTGGGTTTAGATCTGGGTTTGGCTGGCTTCCATGTCCATACACAGCCCTGCCTCTCCTCATTTCTTCATCTTTCTCCCTTTCACTTTCCTTTTTTCTTTTTTTCTGCTCATATCTTTTTCTTACTTTACAAGTCTCTTTGGCCTCCTTTGCTTTTATCTGACTACCACAGTATCTAAATCTAGGCAAGTCACTTTATCTTTCTGAATCACTTAACCTCTCTGAGCCTCAGACTCCTCATTTGTCAAATAGGAATAATCACAGCATCTTCCTGCTGAGAGCAGTTGGGAGGATGAAGCCAGACGATGGATAAATTGCTGTACAAAGTTGCTTGTTACAATGACAGCTTCTTTCTGCTCTTCTTTTATCTGCTCCTTTTACCTCCACTTCACCGCTTTCTCCCTCTTATCATCTTCTCATACACACAGGAGGGGGGTCTTTTTCCTCCTCCCTCTTTCTCCCTAATATCTCATTGTCCACAGAGAGGGCTGAAGCCCCCAGGCACAAACAGGGGTCCTCTTGCCCAGGCCATCCAGCCTGAAGGCACTCACAATTACACTAGCTCACCTCTGGTGGACAGCCTCTTCTGGGGCCCACTTCCCGACCTGAGAAAGGCAAGCTGTAGAAGTTCCTGCTAATTGTGGACGAGATAAAGAAGGAAGTGGCCGCTGGCTTGTTATCCACAGGCTGTTGAAACTCAGCCGGCTTTAGAGACTCTTCAGCATGTAGCCTGTCCTTAATGGATATCATAAAAATTGACTTTCTGGCCTTTGACTGGTTTGTTACAAGTGATACTGTTTAGGGAAGCAGGCAGTGTATGTTGCTTGCCTAGGAAAGGGGGAAATAGGTAAAGAAGTAAATAGGCTTAAATCATCAATGTGGATGAAGATGGGGACACAGGTCAAGGCCAGGGGCACTGATCCCTTCTGAGGAATTGGCACCAAGGGGAGGACATGCTCACTGCACAAGAGGGCAGTGGGTAAGAAAGCCAGGAGTCAGAAAGCCTGGGTTTGAACAGTCTCTGTCAGCCACCAGCTGTGTGACCTCAGGCAAGTTGCCTAATTTCTCCCAGCCTCTGTTTCTTCATCTGTGGAATAGGTAAATATGACCTGCCTCATAGAGTGGGAATAAGGTTTAAATGCACAAAAGGATGTGAAGTGATTGGCATGTGAAATCCATGGCAATTCCCTTTCTCTTATCTTCCTAGCCCATCTGAGTCCTAGCTTCCCTGCCCCTCCATCATTCACCAGGGCCTTTGGAGGAAAGCCTCTTTTTTCTTCATCATTTAGGGCTGATCGACAAACCAGGTCTTTACTGAACATTGACTTTGTGCCATGTCTTGCACTGAGTGCCAGGGACAAAAGAAGACCAAATCTAATTATGGAGAAAAGACACACTAATCAGAGTATCAGTCCCTCACGTGTGCATAGTCCTTAATGATTGACAAATACAAATTTTAAAAAACTTTGTGATGGAAGTGGGGCAAGGCAAGGGTTATCATTTGTAATTTACAGATAGGAAAACTGAGGCTCAGGGACGGAGCATAAGCCAGGGCTCTTATTGCTTATCCCCCTTTGTCTCACTCTCGGTTGGGACAGTGACAAACACATTATAACCCAGGTAGAGCAAACTAGAGGTTGTGCAGGAATGCATCTGAGGGAGAGAACAGAAGGGGAGGAGATGGGGAATAAGGTTCCAAAAGTTAAGAGAGAGGGGAGACTTAAAGGTCAGAACCGAACAAAACTTATGCTTTGAACTTATGCTAATGAACTTATGCTTTAAGCCTTAGCTTGGATATGGCTTCTTCATCCTCTGTGCTTCTTCTGCCACAGCACAACTTACCCTGCACAGTGGAAGTCCATCTGACAAGGAGCTCCCCAAGCAGGGATCACGTCATTTATCCAAGCTCCAGCACTAGCCAGAGGAGTACGGGCTTGCTAAGTGTTAACTGAATGAATGGACAGATGGATGAAGGGGACAGGAATGAGCATGGAGGGTGTGGCTAGGGGGCTGTGGATGGTGAAGGTCATGAGAACTCATCTCAACAAACAGGACAAATCCTGTGCTGGGCACTGGGGACACTGATGTGAATCAAATGCAGTTCCCACTGTTGAGGAGCTCCTAGTCTAGTGTGGAAGATAGACATATAGACAGTGTTGGAAAGGCAGGTAGTGAGGGCACTGTCAGGAGCACAGGAGGCACCTATCTAAGCCTGGGGCCCAAGGAAAGCTTCTTGGAAAAGCTGATTCCTAAGCATATATCAGCTACATAAAGCTATGTGGTGGTAGCGGGGTGGGGGGGTGCTTCCCTGGTGGTCCAATGGTTAATAATCCTCCTGCCAATGCAGGGGACATGGGTTCCATCCCTGGTCTGGGAAGATTCCACATGCCTCAGAGCAGCTAAGCCCATGGGCCACAACTACTGAGCTAGCGTTCTAGAGCCTGTGCTCTGCAAAAAGAGAAGCCACGGCAATGAGAAGCCACGCACCACAATGAAGAGCAGACCCAGTTCAGCAATGAAGACCCAGCACAGCCAAAAATAAAGAAATAAATCTTAAAAAAAAAAAAAAAGACACATAGTATGAGTGTAAGTGTGAGCACACACACACATATAGAACACTAGGCCCAGGAAACAGCATAAACACATATAAGGGGGCAGAAAACAGCCTTTATTATCCCAGAATGCCCAGAGCAGTTTATCATTAGAGCAGAAAGCTCAAATTGGTGAGATAAGAGGCCGTAAGCAACCAAACACAGAGAGTATGTATGTCATGCCAAAGAGCTGTCATCACTGTCCTCTCAAAGGTGCCCAAGGTAGGAGACCTCTGATTCAAGTAAGCGGCACATCACCCTAGCCAGCTCGTGGGTCTCTTTTGCTATCAGAACAACCTCAAATGCACCTCCAACCAATTACTGTCAGACTACTGGAAGGCTCTTCATTAGTAGGCCAAGATGGTAACCTTTTCCTCAGGTTCATTAGTGAGGAGTCTCAGGAGCTGAGAATCTGCAGAGCTCAGGAAGATGACAACCAATTAATCAGACTAGCCCCCAGTCCTTTCCTCCCTCTAATTGGCTTCAGAACAATGGAATTTCTGCTGCCTTTAACAGGGCCCAATTCTTAACTGAGTCTGAGAAAATTCCCACCCCCAAATGCTCCTGTTTATCCATCCTGTCCAAAGGCATCTGTCATAGCCCCACAAGCTCCACTGACTCTGGCCACATTGCCTGCTTCTGAATGTGACCTCAGAATTCTTTTCAGAAACTCACAATAAACTAAACTCACCTCTCCTCATCGTGACACTGCCGCAGAACATTTCTCCCCTACTTTTACATTCAAATCCCTTCTCTAGCCGGCTCTGGTACCTCCTCATCTCCATCTTGTATTATATTAATCTGCAACTCAAGCCCCTCTAGTCACTGATGACTTTGGCAAATGACTCGTCGTCTTCCTTTCCACCCAGGCATGTACTCACTGTCACGAACGTAGGCTTTCAGGTGCACAATCCACCCCAATACCCTGGCTGTTAATTTCTTAACCATCTCATTTCCAACAAAATTATCTTCCGTTTTGCTTATGCTATGTCACTGTCCTTATAACTTGAGCTATTTTGAATTAGATTTGTGTGCTAAGTCATGTCCAAATCTTTGTGACCCCATGGACTGCAGGCAGGTCAGGAAGCAACAGTTAGAACTGGACATGGAACAACAGACTGGTTCCAGATAGGAAAAGGAGTACATCAAGGCTGTATATTGTCACCCTGCTTATTTAACTTATATGCAGAGTACATCATGAGAAACGCTGGGCTGGAAGAAGCACAAGCTGGAATCAAGATTGCAGGGAGAAATATCAATAACCTCAGATATGCAGATGACACCACCCTTATGGCAGAAAGTGAAGAGGAACTAAAAAGCCTCTTGATGAAAGGGAAAGAGGAGAGTGAAAAAGTTGGCTTAAAGCTCAACATTCAGAAAACGAAGATCATGGCATCTGGTCCCATCGCTTCATGGGAAATAGATGGGGAAACAGTGGAAACAGTGTCAGACTTTATTTTGGGGGGCTCCAAAATCACTGCAGATGGTGATTGCACCCATGAAATTAAAAGACACTTACTCCTTGGAAGGAAAGTTATGATCAACCTAGATGGCATATTCAAAAGCAGAGACATTACTTTGCCAACAAAGGTCCGTCTAGTCAAGGCTATGGTTTTTCCAGTGGTCATGTATGGATGTGAGAGTTGGACTGTGAAGAAAGCTGAGCACCGAAGAATTGATGCTTTTGAACTGTGGTGTTGGAGAAGACTCTTGAGAGTCCCTTGGACTGCAAGGAGATCCAACCAGTCCATTCTAAAGGAGATCAGTCCTGGGTGTTCTTTGGAAGGAGTGATGCTAAAGCTGAAACTCCAGTACCTTGGCCACCTCATGTGAAGAGTTGACTCATTGGAAAAGACTCTGTTGCTGGAAGGGATTGGGGGCAGGAGGACAAGGGGACAACAGAGGATGAGATGGCTGGATGGCATCACCGACTCGATGGACATGAGTTTGAGTGAACTCCAGGAGTAGGTGATGGACAGGGAGGCCTGCTGCAATTCATGGGGTCGCAAAGAATCAGACACGACTGAGCGACTGATCTGAACTGGACTGCAGCATGCCAGGTCTCCTTCTCTCACCATGTCCCAGAGTTTGCCCTAGTTCATGTCCATTGAATTGGTGATGCTATGCAAACATCTCATCCTCTGCCGCCTTCTCCTCCTTTTGCCTTCAATCCTTCCCAGCATCAGGGTCTTTTCCAATGAGTCAGTTCTTCGCATCAGGTGGCCAAAGTACTGGAGCTTCAGCTTCAGCATCAGTCCTTCCAAAGAGTATTCAGGGTTGATTTCCTTTAGGATTGACTGACTTGATCTCCTTGGTGTCCAAAGGACTTTGAAGAGTCTTGTCAAGAACCACAATTCGAAAACATCAATTCCTCAGCGTTCAGTCCAACTCTCACATCCGTACGTGACTATTGGAAAGGCCATAGCTTTGACTATACAGACATTTGTTGGCAAAGTGATGTCTTCGCTTTTCTATACACTGTTTAGGTTTGTCTAGATTTGTGTTACTAGAGCTCAGAGAGGTCTAATTAATCCAATATCCACCCTTCACCTTATTAGGTTAACACCCAAGATTCTGCATGGCTCAGCCTCTGCCCACTTCCTCAGCCTCATCTCCCTGACTCACACCATGCTCCAGAAACAACACTTTCTTATTTGGTGCTGTTACTCATGCTACTACTTTCTAGCTCTTACTCCTGATCCTCTTTATTACTCATGTGTGGAATCCCTGATTCCAAATTGCCTTTCCTTTCTCTTCCCACCCCATCTCCACCACTGGGAACTCAGGACATACAATGTATTTTTCCCCTAGACCCCCATGGCACCTGACATGATTGTTTCAGTCAGATTCCCTCAGGAAAATATGAACTATTTTCAACATTTAAACAGAGGGAAATGGTTATATGGATGACAGAAGAACTAAGAGGCCAAACAGAATAGTGAAGAAACCCAGATATTATCAACAGTTGGGGCGGGGTTGAGGGGAGGGATCTATTAATGGGACCAAAGGAAGTTAAAACCATGGGAGCAGGAGTCGGAGAAGAAGAGCAGCCCCTCCTGGAGGAGCCAGGCAAAGGGTACGGGAGACACACATGTAGGTTTTTCCCCTTTTCAACGTGCCAATTACTTGCCTGTGTCTCTCCTTGGCTAAACCAAGCCAGAAGCCACTATCAAAGGAGCCTGGAAAACACAGCCTTTGGGCAGTTTCAAGAGAGAGAGACAGAGAAGAAGGGTGAGGAACGACAGCAATCAAGCTAAGGACTGGCACAGGATGTTGAGTGTATCTCTCTACTATTTGGTTTCCCTGATCAATGAGCACCTTGAGGGCAGGAAACCTATCCACCTCTATGTCACCAGGGTCCATCATATGTTCAGCGATGGTGGCAGACTGTTCAATGTCCTCCCTATAGAAGATTTTATTTTCCCACCCACTGCCAAGCAGCTTGCAGTGCCTCCTTGTGGGAGGAATGTATTTCCTTCATCCATCAACATCAGATTTCATCATGTAACTTGCTTTGGACAATGAATGTGGGTATTCTGAGTGCCAGAGGAAGTTTTGAACGTCTTTGTGTGGCGTGGGCCTCCCAGATTGGATCTCAGAGTTGCATGACATGGACAGAGTTGCAGCTGACTTGCAACTGGCATATAATGTGAGTGGGAAATCAACTTTTATTATCTAAGCTCCTGACTTGGGTTGTTACCACATACCATTATGTTGTCGTAATCTAAAGAATTCTCACCAACATTATGACTGAGGGTGGAAATACCAAGAGAAACTATGTCAGGCTTTTGCAAAAACACCACTGGGTGATGATACAATGGGAGCATTAGGATTTTGACTCTGAAGGCTAAGTTTTGAGTATTGGACCTGCCACCTATGACCTGTATGGCTTAGAAAAGTTACATAATCTTCAAGTTAAAATTAAAAAAAAAGACATGGAGGTGTGGCACAGCTCATTGTGTGCAAGAAAACATAAGTGGTCAGCTTCTTTAGTGTAATGGAGTTGAATACAATGCTGCCTCCCAGGCTAGGGGTGAGGGTAAGAGTCACAAGAGACTTGCTGTGAAAACACATTGTGAATCACAAGTCATTACACCAAAGTTAGTTGTTCTCAGTATCAAGTAGGTCTTTCTCTGCAACCAGGCTGAGTGATGCAAGGTTTCAGTTCATCCCAATCCAAAAAACATTTATTGAGCACCTAAAACTGAAAGAGGCCATCTTGATGCATATAATATAAAGGTAGACAAAATAACATAATACACCCTGATGCATCTATCACTCAAATTTAATACATATCAATATTTCCTCCAAAAAGAGGCCATGTACAAGGGTCTGTGGGCACTGAGTGATGAGTCAGGAATTGTGTGAATTGAAATCATGGAATCAGAGGGATAGAGCTGAACAGATCTTTCCACTCAGTTAATCCAAATCCACTGTTTTTCAAAAGGGCAAACTGAGATCCAGAAACAGGAAATAAGATGCTCAAGGTCACACAGTAAACTAGTGGCAGAAGCAGGATAAAACCCTCAGTCTCCAAACACGTAGGCTAGTACTTTTCCCTCCATGTTTCACTACAGTGAGCATTTATACGTATGTTTCAAAACCACATTTTGAACAGATGTTGCAGTGAAAAAGAAAAAAAGAAGAATGGGTTTTTCATTTGCCTTTCCTGAGAACAAAAAAGATAAAAAAAAAAAACAGTGGGCAGGCCTGAACATTCCTAGGTTTTTACTTTAACTGCTCCTAACTCTACAACACAAGAGAAGACTCTACACATGGACATCACCAGATGGTCAACACTGAAATCAGATTCATTATATTCTTTGCAGCCAAAGATGGAGAAGCTTTATACAGTCAGAAAAACCAAGACCAGGAGCTGACTGTGGCTCAGATCATGAACTCCTTATTGCCAAATTCAGACTTAAATTGAAGAAGGTAGGGAAAACCACTAGACCATTCAGGTATAACCTAAATCAAATCCCTTACAATTATACAGTGGAAATGAGAAACAGATTTAAGGGACTAGATCTGATAGACAGAGTGCATGATGAACTATGGAATGAGGTTCGTGACACTGTACAGGAGACAGGGTGCAAGACCATCCCCATGGAAAAGAAATGCAAAAAAGCAAAATGGCTGTCTGAGGAAGCCTTACAAATAGCTGTGAAAAGGAGAGAAGCGAAAAGCAAAGGAGAAAAGGAAAGATATACCCATTTGAAGGCAGAGTTCCAAAGAACAGCAAGGAGATATAAGAAAGCCTTCCTCAGTGATCAGTGCAAAGAAATAGAGGAAAACAATAGAATGAGAAAGACTGGAGATCTCTTCAAGAAAATTAGAGATACCAAGGGAACATTTCATGCAAATGGGCACAATAAAGGACAGAAATGGTATGGACCTAACAGAAGCAGAAGATATTAAGAAAAGGTGGCAAGAATACACAGAAGAACTGTACAAAGAAGATCTTCACGACCCAGATAATCCCAATGGTGTGATCACTCACCTAGAGCCAGGCATCCTGGAATGTGAACTTAAGTGGGCCTTAGGAAGCATCACTACGAACAAAACTAGTGGAGGCAATGGAATTCCAGTTGAGCTATTTCAAATCCTAAAAGATGATGCTGTGAAAGTGCTGCACTCAATATGCCAGCAAATTTGGAAAACTCAGCAGTGGCCACAGGACTGGAAAAGGTCAGTTTTCATTCCAATCCCAAAGAAAGGCAATGCCATAGAATGCTCAAACTACCACACAATTGCACTCATCTTACATGCTAGCAAAGTAATGCTCAAAATTCTCCAAGCCAGGCTTCAACAGTATGTGAACTGTGAACTTCCAGATGTTCAAGCTGGTTTTAAAAAAGGCAGAGGAATCAGAGATCGAATTGCCTACATCCGCTGGATCATTAAAAAAAGCAAGAGAGTTCCAGAAAAACATCTATTTCTGCTTTATTGACTATGCCAAAGCTGTTGACTGTGTGGGTCACAACAAACTCTCGAAAATTCTGAAAGAGATGGAAATACCAGACCACCTGACCTGCCTCCTGAGAAATCTGTATGCAGGTCAGGAAGCAACAGTTAGAACTGGACATGGAACAACAGACTGGTTCCAGATAGGAAAAGGAGTTCGTCAAGGCTGTATATTGTCACCCTGCTTATTTAACTTATATGCAGAGTACATCATGAGAAACGCTGGACTGGAAGAAACACAAGCTGGAATCAAGATTGCAGGGAGAAATATCAATAACCTCAGATATGCAGATGACACCACCCTTATGGCAGAAAGTGAAGAGGAACTAAAAAGCCTCTTGATGAACATGAAAGAAGAGAGTGAAAAAGTTGTCTTAAAACTCAACATTCAGAAAACTAAGATCATGGCATCTGGTCCCATCACTTCATGGTAAATAGAGGGGGAAACAATGGAAACAGTGAGAGACTTTATTTGGGGGGGCTTCAAAATCATTGCAGATGGTGACTACAGCCATGAAATTAAAAGATGCTTGCTCCTTGGAAGAAGAGTTTGACCAATCTAGACAGCATATTCAAAAGCAGAGACATTACTTGGCCACCAAAGTCCATCTAGTCAAGGCTATGGTTTTCCAGTAGTCATGTATGGATGTGAGAGTTGGACTATAAAGAAAGCTGAACGGTGAAGAATTGATGCTTTTGAACTGTGCTATTGGAGAAGACTCTTGAGAGTCTCTTGGACAGCAAGGAGATCCAACCAGTCCGTCCTAAAGGAAATCAGTCCTGAATATTCATTGGAAGGACTGATGCTGAAACTGAAACTCCAATACTTTGACCATCTGATATGAAGAACTGACTCATTTGAAAAGACCCTGATGCTGGGAAAGATTGAAGGCGGGAGGAGAAGGGGATGGACGACAGAGGATGAGATGGACATGTGTTTGAGTAGACTCCAGGAATTGGACAGGGAGGCCTGGCATGCTGTACTCCATGGGGTCGCAAAGAGCTGGACACAACTGAGTGACTGAACTGAACTGACTTATGGTCCATCAATAGAGAATCCACCTGCCAATGCAGGGGACACTAGTTCGAACCCAGAAAGATCCCACATGCCTTGGGGCAACTAAGCCCATGTTCCACAACTACTGAGCCAGCTCTCTAGAGCCTGCGCTCCACTGTAAGAGAAGCCACTGCAATTAGAAGCCCATAAACAGCAACAAAGGGTTATTTACCCCCTTCTCATTGCAACTAGAGAAAGCTCACGTGCAGCAATGAAGACCCAGCACAGTCAAAAATAAAAATTAAAAGATGCTTACTCCTTGGAAGGAAAGTTATGACCAACCTAGATAGCATATTCAAAAGCAGAGACAATACTTCGCCAACAAAGGTTCGTCTAGTCAAGGCTATTTCCTGTGGTCATGTACGGATGTGAGAGTTGGACTGTGAAGAAGGCTGAGCGCCGAAGAATTGATGCTTTTGAACTGTGGTGTTGGAGAAGACTCTTGAGAGTCCCTTGGACTGCAAGGAGATCCAACCAGTCCATTCTGAAGGAGATCAGCCCTGGGATTTCTTTGGAAGGAATGATGCTAAAGCTGAAACTCCAGTACTTTGGCCACCTCATGCGAAGAGTTGACTCATTGGAAAAGACTCTGATGCTGGGAGGGATCGGGGGCAGGAGGACAAGGGGACGACGGAGGATGAGATGGCTGGATGGTATCACTGACTCGATGGACGTGAGTCTGAGTGAACTCCGGGAGTTAGTGATGGACAGGGAGGCCTGGCATGCTGCGATTCATGGGTTCGCAAAGAGTCGGACACGACTGAGCGACTGAACTGAAACCACATTAGGGCTGGTCTTGGTGTGGAACACTCCTCTCCCAATCTCCCAGCCCCCCAACTCTTTGCCTAACTAATATTTTTCTGATCCTTTTGTTCTCAGCTTAAGTGTTACTTTCTCAGAAGACTTTGACTCTCCAGTCTAAAATTAGGTCTCTCTTTTTAACTTTCTTCATATCACTTGTGGTGGACTTACCTTACTTTTAGTGGAAGCCCATAGCTCAGTTGGTAAAGAATCCGCCTGCAATGCAGGAGACCCCGGTTGATTCTTGGGTAGGAAAGATCCCTTGGAGAAGGGATAGGCTACCCACTCCAGTATTCTTGGGCTTCCCTTGTGGCTCAGCTGGTAAAGAATCCACCTGCAGTGCGGGAGACCTGGGTTCGATCTCTGGATTGGGAAGATCCCCTGGAGAAGGGAAAGGCCATCCACTCCAGCATTCTGGCCTGAAGAATTCCAAGGACTATACAGTCTACGGGGTTGCAAACAGTCGGACACGACTGAGCAACTTTCACTTCACTACCTTACTTTTATCTGTCCACCATTCCTTCTTTTATGGAACTGCTACTTTAAACAACTGTGGTGGAACTATAGGTTATAATACTTGCCTCCCCCAGCCACTGAAACAGGCATGTGACTCACAGGTGTCCAATCATAGTCTTCCCTGAGATTGATATATGGTGGTTGGGAGCAAGAATCCTCTTTTGCAGAAGTTGGAGGATATAAATCTGGAGCTGCCATCATTTATCTTATTCCCCATTCAGAGTCTGACTACAGAAAGAGGCTGAAGGGATGTGCAAAGTTGAGAAATACAGACCCAGTTGAGTCCTGTGACTAGTGGACTTCCCAGCTACATAAGCTAATACATTCTTTTTTAAAATTAAAGCTAGGTTGATTTGAGATTTTATCACTTGCCATAATGAGAGTCCTAAGTCATACAGAACATATCACAGTTTTAAACAGTATTATTGAGATATAATTTCCATACCATACAATTTACCCATTTACAAATTTTTAATTATATATTTACTTGTATGATTATTTGTTTAATGTCTCTTTTCCCCATTAGTTCCATGATAGTAAGAATCACACCTAAGTGCCAAGATACAACCTGTCTCAGAGTATATGCTCAATAAGTATTTTTCAATGTATAAATGTATGAGTGAATGAGTATCCTGTGCTGGATGGTTGGGATAATGAAAACAATTAGACGTAACCCTGACTACTGCTGAGGTGTAGTATGAAACAGACATGTAAATAGCTGAGTTCTGGTAAGCAGTAGAGAAAAGCTCAGGAAGTTCAGTAGGACTGAGATGGGTTACCTTGACCTACGCAAATCTAACCAATTCATTAATGCCCTCTTTAAGTGTCTTCCTAAACTCTGTACTAAGAATTAATCTCACTTCTGTCTTTCTACATAAATTAGATAGATCTTTATTGGCTCTGTGTGTGTGTGTATATATATGTGTGTACGCGTGTGCACTAAATCACTTAAGTTGTATCCGATTCTTTGTGACCCCATGGACTGATTGTAGCCTGCCAGGTTCTGCTGTCCATGGGATTTCCCAGGCAAGAATACTGGAGTGGGTTGCCATTTCCTCCTCCAGAAGATCTTCCTGACCCAGGGATCAAACTGGCGTCTCCTGCATTGCAGGCGAATTCTTTGTTGCTGAACCACCGGGGAAGCCCCTTTATTGGCTCTGCTGCTGCTAAGTCAGGTCAGAAATGCATAATCTTAAGCAAGAACTTCATGAACCTATGCTGAACTTGACCTATCTTGAAGAGTTATGTTGAGAATTAAAAGAGATAATTAACACAAAGCATTTCATAGACTGCCTGGCTCAATATATATTATCTATTATTATAATATTTGCTGTATAGTGAGGTTAAGTGGTCAAAAGTGCTGCTCTGGAGCCAGAATTCTGACTCTACCTGTTACTAGCTATGTGATCTTAAACAAGTTACTCAACTTTTCTGTGCCTCAGTTTTCTCATCTCTACAAGAAATGTACCTAAATTAAATTAGGTACTTTTAAATTAAATGAGTATTACTTTAAAACACTTAGAATAGGGCCTGGCACATGGTAAATACCTAATAAATGTTTAACAAACTCACCTTTTAAAAACATTAGTCATAATGACTTGGTATGCTGGCTATATTTTTTCCTAATATAAAATTAACTCACCTTTTAAAAACAGTCTTGTTTAACCTTAAAGGGCTTGAGATGCTAATTATATTTTTTCCTAATATACACCAAAATATATACATAAAATCATCTTGAACACCCAGTGACATGAATCTCTTAATTGGGGAAGCGCTAATCTAGACTCACACAACCCAATGAATTTTGGTTCCCTAAATACACAGGGCTGTTCCTCGCCTTTGCCAGTGTTATTCCCCCTGCCTGGATTGTCCTTGCCTTTCTTCCTCACTTGACTGCTCCTAATTATCTCCAAGGCCTAATTTGGAGTCAGGGAGCCTTACTCCTCCAGCTCTGTTTTCCTTGCAAATCAGGGACTTCCCTGGTGGTCCAGTGGTTAAGAATCCACTAGCCAATGCAGGGGACAGGGATTCAATCCATGCTTCAGGAATATTCCACGTGCTGCAGGGCAACTAAGCCTGTGCACCACAGCTACTGAGCCCAAGCACCCTAGAGCCCATGCTCAGCAGCAAGAGAAGCCATCACAATGAGAAGCTCAGCATCACAACTAGAGAAAGCCCAAGCACAGCAACAAAGACCCAGTGCAGCCAAAAATAAAATAAATTTTAAAAATATTTTAAAGACTTTCAAAGCAGAAATAGAGACATAGAAGTAGAGAACAAATGCATGGATACCAAGGGGGAAGGGAAGGTAGTAGGAAGAACTGGGAGATAAGGATTGACACATATACACTATTGATGTTGTTCAGTCGCTAAGTCGTGTCTGCCTCTTTTCAACCTCATGGACTGCAGCATGCCACACTTCCCCGTTCTTCACTATTTCCCGGAGTTTGCTCAAATTCATCTAACCATCTGCTGCCCTCTTCTCCTTTTGCCTTCACTATTTCACAGCATCAGGGTCTTTTTCAATGAGTTATCTCTTGATACGACACATAAAATGGATAACTAATGAGGACATACTGTATAGCACAAGGAACTCCCTTGTAATGTACTGTGGTGACCTGAATGGGAAGGAAATTCAAAAGGGAGGAGACAATATGTGTATGTATGGCAGATTCATTTTGCTGTACAGTAGAAAATAGCACAACATTGTAAAGCAAACTGTACTCAAATCAATATTAATTAAAAAAAAGACTCAGCATGGGCTTCACATTCTCTGACCCAAACTGAATAGATGCCTCCTCTGTGTCCACAGCCCCTGGCGCATCCTTCTATCACAGCACTGATCACCTGGCTTATCACAGTTTCTGTCTCAGACCAGGGAACATAGCCTATTTTGCAGCACAGTACTTGGCATGGAGTAGGAGCTCAGAAAGTCATAATTAGAATGAAGTAAAATGAAGTAGCCAAATACTTGACTCCATAAAATTTTAATCAAAATATATTTTTACAGTGTTTACTCACTGCCAGACCATATGCCAGGCACTATGGGTATAAAGATAAACAAGACAGATAAGGAAACAAGTGCACCCAAGGGAGATGGGTACTGTGACTGTTGCATGCATAGGGTACTCTAAGTGGGGGAACCAAGAAAAGAGCTGGGGGAGGTGTGTTTTGAAAGTTGAGTGAGGGTTCAACAGCTAGATAAGAGTGGGAGATGGGGGATAAAAAAGAGCCTTTCAAACAGAAATGGCAATGTTGGTCCAGGGAAAGTGCAGGGCATCTCACAGACAGCAGGCTGAAGGCATAAGATAGCCAGAGGTCACCCATGTGTGGGCTTCGCCACATGCTTACTGTCCTGTGAACCATGGGAATGGGTATAGACACATTCTATGGGCCCTGAGGACACCTGTGATGGGGTAAGAACCATCAAGAGCCAAATGGCCCACCCTCCCTATTTATTAAGCACCTTCAGTGTGCTGATTTCTATTCCAGGCCACACTGGAGAATAGGAGAGGGAAGAAAGAAGTATACGACGCTCCGCTATACATGTCCTCATAATATACATAATACAAATATATACAACACAAATTCACACTTGTATATTACACAATTTATCCACCTACCAGCCCAAATATCTGAACTTCAAAAACTGGCAGAGAATATAACTTTAAACTCTCTTCTCCTTAATACTTACAGCACTGAGGTTGTGAGAAATACTTAGGGAGACGGCTAAAAGCTAAGCAGTACATGTATTCTTCTAAAAGAAGACTTATCTAAGGTGATCCTATATTAAACCCCAATAGGGAAAAGAAAAGAAAAGCTTCTCTTTTAAGCAGGTGTAGGTAGGTGTCCCACTGTGTGGCCACTAAGACACACCTGAGACACCTGGGTGTCAATGGAGCACAAGGATCAAGGTGCATTAACCTTGCAAAAAGAGCATCATTGAGCAGCATGTTTAATCTACATTGTCTCGTGACTTCATACAGTCACCTTTGCTGTGAATTGTATTTTGGTGACAAAACATCAGTTTACACTGACAGAAACTGTAAGACACAGCCTACGATATACAGTGTTGCAGTTGCTATAAAGGATGCTTAATATTAAGAACATCATCACACTCAACATATAGAGTCTGTTCTACAGTTGCCAGGCTTCCCAAGTGGTTCAGTGGTAAAGAATCTGCCTGCCAATGCAAGAGACACAAGAGACGTGGTTCAGTCCCTGGGTTGGGAAGATCCCCTGGAGAAGGAAATGGCAACCCACTCCAGTATTCTTGCCTGGAAAATTCCATGGACAGAGGAGCCTGGCAGGCTACGGTCCATGGGATCACAAAGAGTCAGATACAATTGAGCATACACACACTCAGTCTACAGTTGTCAGTGGAGAGCAGTGCTTCTCTGGAATAATGGGTTTGTTTTTATCTTAAAGACCATCTCTGAACCATGTAACTGATTATGTTTCCCTCTTTGCAATGGTTGCTAGGAAGCTCAAAGTGACTATTTCAGTCCAGCTCTTGCACATGCCCCAAACTTACAAAATATAGTTATCTCACCCCTGGCCTTCTCTTATGTTCTCCTACCCTTGCCTTCTTTCCCTTTGCTCCAATTGTCTCATTTTTTGGTTGATATACTATGACAATGTTATAAGATACCTCAAATACTTTGTGGAAGGAACTGGTTTAAAAAAAAGATTTCATATATTTAAATTTTATTTATACATCCAGTGTAACAAAATATACATGTATCATAAATAATGCATTACCTAGAATTCATTAGCATGAAGCCCACATGTATATGCCCTAAATATGAAACAACACACACAGAGCACATATGCACATAATTCAGGGTCACAGCACATCCTTAATGTCCCAAATACAAACACACACTTATTCCCTCCATTTGCCCCACTCCAGTGCACACATGCACCCACATGTGTCATGCACATACCAAGCTGCTCTGCGAGGAGCCGGCCCTTCTCAGTGGGAACAACCCTCTCTTCCTCCATATCACACTTGTTCCCCACCAGGATGACCTGGGCATTGTCCCAGGAGTAGGTCTTTATCTGAGTAGCCCTAAAGAGAGACAGGAAGAGGACTGTGTTACCGACACCCTCCTAGGCCAGAAAGGACCCCAAGAAGCTCACAGAAGCCCCTTCAACAAGGTTGCAATCCCACAAGCCATATGTTCAGGCCAATAAAAAAACCTTTTCTCGACAAGTTTTTGAAAGTGAGCATGTATTATTTCTATAATGAGAAATAAACTTTTAAATAGAGGAAATAAAACCAGACCTTTATATAGAGCATACATTTTTTGGGAAGCAGTCCCATACACCTCAACACCTCACAGGTAGGAACAGTTACCCCCTCTTTGGTTTCCCTACACCTTTACTGTGGCATCTGTTATTACATTTGGCTGGATTTATCTGTCTCTCCTTGAGGGCAGAGATAGGTTTATTCTTTTGTATATATAATTTTATTTAGGTATTTATTTTTTATTCTTGGCTGTACTGGGTCTTTGTTGCTATGCCAGCTTGTCTCTAGTTGCAGCGAGTGGGGGCTACTCTTCAGTCCCCTGCACAGGCGTCTCGTTGTCGTGACTTCTCTTGTTGCAGAGCACAGGCTCTAGAGAGTGCAGGCTTCAGGAGTTGCAGCACATGGGCTCAGTAGTTGTAGCTCCCGGGCTCTAGAGCACAGGTTCAGTATGGGGCATGAGCTTTGTTGCTCCACAGCATGTGGGATCTTCCCAGACCCGGGATCAAACCCATGTCTCCTGCAATGGCAGGCGGATTCTTCTGCACTGAGCCACCAGGGAAGCCCCATCTTTGTAGTACCAGCCCCCCAAGCATAGAGCACAGAGAAGTCAGTGAATGTCTGATGAAGGAAGAAGCCAGCAAATAGTTAATCCTGAAGCAGATCTAAATAAACTCTGATCCTATCCTGATACTGACATTCAATCTAACTCAACCTTAACTGCAGACTGGACCAACTACCAACCCTGCTCCTCAAGCTGATTTCACTACCCATCTTCTTTTTAAGGGTGAAAAGCCACTTCATCAATGGATGGAATTCACTCAACCACCATTTGTGCTGAAACTACAGAGAGCCAGGTTCTGTGCTGGGCACTGAGGTTTAGATGGCAGATGGGTGCTAGGCTGGGACCAAGTTTCCCAGAGGCAAAACTGAAGGTCAGAGCTTGGAAAAGACAGATAGTCTTTAGCCTCAAGGCAGGGACCTGAAGCCAACTCCCTGTGCCTTCTGTGCCACTCTTCTGTCATCTTCCTCCCTCCTCCCACCTCCATCCACTCTCAGCTCCTAGATTAGCAACTTAGGTTATTCTTGGAGGAATCGTCACCAGGTGTTAAAGTCACTCTGTTCCTGAGGCAGGATGAACAGGGACTGATGGAGAAAGGGAAGGAGGTCAAGGCTGGCAGGGAATGGGCAGTGTGGAGATACTTAAAGAAAGAGCTAATCTCTTCATGATGGGAGGTGAGGATGGAAGGAGATAGAGAGAAGGGAGAAGGGAGGAGGAGGGAAAAGTCATGACTGGAGGGAAGGGAGAGAATAAGAAAGGGGAAAAAACAGAAGGAAAAAGGTATAATGAGAGAGGAAGAGAAAAAAGAGGGAGGAAAGGAGAAAAAAAGGAAGGCGGAGAAAAGGAGTTGTTAAAAGGAAACAGGGAGAAAGGAGGAAGAAGGGGATGACCAAGAGGCTGAGAAGGAGAACACATGTGTGACAGGCATGTGGGTGGCACCCTAGACTGCTGTTCAGAACTGCAAAGTGGGGGTAGACAGCCTGAAAGGTCACTCCCAGCTCAAGGCTCCAAGGAACCAATGGCGCCTCACATAGTCATGGCAACTGTTCCTTGGCAGAAGCAAAGTCTTCAAAGGGTAGCTGTTGGGCAAAAAAGAGCAGAAGACAAGCTTGGCACTGGCCAGCACTGCTGAGCTGTGCCCAGCCTGCTCTGCCTCTCTGACAGTGGATAAGAACCAGGCACAGATTCTCCATCTTCCACATTCTTATCCTCTCCACTGAATAGGGACACCCAGTCCTGGCCTTCCCTCTTCACCTCTCCTTCTCTTCATGCTCCCTTCTCCTTGTGAGTAATTTTCCAGGGAGAAAGAAGTAAATCAGCAGTCTCCAACCTTTTTGGCACCAGAGACTGGTTTGATGGAGGCAGTTTTTCCAGGATCGGGGTTAGGGGGGTTTAGTTCAGGCAGTAAGGCAAGAGATGGGGATGTGGCCTGGGGGGTTGGGGGCCCCTGATATAAGTTGCTCAGAGGCTATACCTCTAGGGAATTGTGTCAGATTCTATTGTATATTGAACTGTTATGAACTTGACCCCCACCCTCCAGCCAAGGGATACACTTTATAGGAAAACAATATGTGGATTCATTTAGTACTCTGTCCAGAATGATTTTTCCTAAAACACTAATCTGAACCTGTTGTTTCCCAGTTCAAATGTCCTCACTTACAAATAAAATCCAAATTCCCTACCCCAGCACATAAAATCCTTCATGACCTCTGTTCTTCTTACCCTCTCACCTACCTTCTTGCCTTTGCATATCTGTACTCCTTTTCTGCAACATTCTTATCCATTTGTCCCTCTGGCTAATTCTTGTCCATCTTCAAACTGTAGTATGTATGTCAGCAATTCCAGGACACATTCCCTAGCTCCCCAAGCTAGGTTTCTACGGCCTGGGTACCACTCTCATCACTGCACCTGTCCCAGGATACTGTCAGTGCCTGCTCACTGATCTATCCTCTCTGCTCATCTGTGAACGTTGTGAAGACAGGAGCCACGTCTTATTCATCTGGTTTTCCCTAACACATAGTGTAGGGCTTAGCACATGCTAGAGTTTCATGAACAATCTGATGAATGGATGAATGAATGACTCTCATACCAGTCTTGGACAGCATTGAAAGATTCCTCATTGGTGATGTCATACATCAGAATGAAGCCCATGGCTCCGCGGTAATAGGCTGTGGTGATGGTCCGGTATCGCTCCTGCCCAGCTGTGTCCTAGGTGGGAAAAGGAAGGAGTCAGCCTCACAGAAAGTCTGTTTTTGTTTCTAAAAAGTCCCTAGGACAATTAACTAATAATCCAAAGTATACTTAAGGAGAATCTATTATTTATCTTGTATTTGGTGACTATAATAAAATGGTTTTTGAAACATCATAGAAATGAGTAAGAAAATAATTAAAATCCCAGTAGAAAAATGAGCAGGAGGAAAGAACATTTCACAAAAGAACTGTAAATAGATAATTATTATATTAAAAGATTTTTCTTTGTTTTTAATTATAATTCCTGTTACAGACAAGGATGTAGTAAGATGTACAACCTTACACCTTGTTTCTGGGAATGGAACTTGGTTCAGTCTTTCTGGAAATCAATTTGGAAGTCCCAAGAGTATTAAAAATATTTGTACCCTTTGGCCTGGAAATTTTTCCTTCTAAAAACTTTTTTACAAAAATAGAAAATCAGACTAACAATATTTATGCACAAAAATTTTGGTTACAACTCTATTTAAACAGTGTAAAACTATCATTAACATATATCCAACTTTAGAATGGTTATGTGTTTATTTATATAAGATGGAACAATGCTTGTATGTGCAATGTAATGTCAGTTTCATAACGATATTTGCAGAGAAGAAAACTGGAAAGAAACACCTCAGAAGGTTAATAGTGACTATCTCTGTAAGAAAGATAAGAATTATCAGGATTTTCATTTTCTTCAGGTATTTTTATTGTCTCTAATGCTAAACATGTATTATTTATACAAGGAGAAACAAACATTTTCACTAAAAAAAAATATATGACTAAGACAATTCTTTATCTCAAGCAGCTCACAGTCTAGTTGCAAAGACAAACACAAACAAGCTAAGCCAAACCCCACAATAAAGCGTTAATGGAATACGCTGGGGTGCTTCACAATGTCCACAGAGTCCTTGTGTCAGGGACCAATCAGTCTTTTCTGTATCATTATAGTTTTAGATGTGTGATCCTGGAGCACATATAAAAGATTTCTTCATATATTACCTCATTTAAATTTTATAAAAAGTCTCTCAGAGGTAAGGATCAGTATTTACATTTTATAGTTGAGAATGCAAAACTGCAGAGAGGGTAAGTGACTTTCCAAGGACACAAAGCTGGTTAAAAAAAAAAAAAGCTATGTCTTAAATCTAGGGATTCTGATTCCAAGTCTGATGCACATATCATTATACCTCAGTCAATGAAACGTTTATCCACAGGCATTTACTGAACACTACCCGTAATGATATTAAAAACAAATAATGGGAACAAAAGAATTATAACATGCCATATTAGTACATATGTTGCATCTATTATCCACAAACTTTAGAAAAACCCTGTAAGGTACATATTATTACTCCCACTTTACAATTGAGAAAACTGAGGTTCACAAAGATTGTCCATCAAATGTAAGAATTGGGATTCAAAACAAGTCTGTCTGTCTGATTCCTACACCTATTTCAGTATGTCACCTTGGCTATGAATCATAATTTGTGTGATACAGAAATGGAACAAGCATCACCCTTGCCCTCAGGAAAGCTCAGCAAAAGTATAGAGGTGGCTAAGACATACCACCAAACTCATAATTAGCAATGTCATCACTATCAAATAAGTGGTATAAAGAAAATGTGTCACACAATTCAGATAAAGTAGAAATATGGTGATTTAGGGTAGTTATGAAAGATGTCAAAGCAGAGATAGTGCACCAGTTAGGATAGACTGGGTTACTCAATAATAAGCAATCTCAAAATCTCAGCAGCTTCAATAACAAGGTTTTATCTTTCACTATTTTTACATATCCATTAAGAGTTGGCTGGGTGCTCTGCTCTTTGTCTGCTTCATTCCAGGATAACGACTGACAGAGCAGCTATGAGAAGGAAAGAAAGTATCTGAGTCATGTTTTGGCTCTTCCATTTTTCTTGTTCACTGACCAAAGCAAGTCACACGCCCACACCCAAGAAAGCACAATCCTATAAAACGCCCAGGAGGAGAATGGGAAATGTGGTAGATGGCACAACCACTCCCACGGATGGGATCTCTACAAGTCCGGCAGCATTACCTAAAGATGCGGTTACTTGGTAATAGAAGGAAGACAACAGGGATTTTTCCTAAATAAGAATTTTCCAAGCAGAGAAGTGAAGGAAAGGTATTTTTGCGTAAGGAAGAGTTTTTTCCCATGACTACTCCAGAAGAACTTAAGGAATTGTGGGAAATGAGTAGGCAATGAAACTAGAAAGAGCTTTGAAGGCAATGCTACAGAATTTGAATCTGATCTTTTTAGGATCAAAGATTTTGAGGTATGATATTAACATGATTTTATCTGAACTTTAGAAAGATCGCTTTGACTGTGATGTGGAGAACAAACTGGAGGAAGTAGACATGGGAAGCAGGCAGGCTGGTTGGTGAGATCTTTGCAATGGCTCTGTTCAGTTCAGTTCAGTTGCTCAGTTGTGTCCGACTCGCTCAGGTGAGACCTAAGAAGTATTTGAACTAGAGTGGTAGCAGTGGGGATGCAGTAGAAATAGATTCAACAAGTATTTAAGGGGTGACTTACAGACATGGCAAACAAATCAGTTATTTTTCTGGCAGGGCTCAGCTTCTTCATGTCCTGTGCAATTCAGCTCTGACCCAGACTTGCACATTACTCAGCAAAACAAAGTCTGCATTTAACACATCCACCATCCTTGAAGAGCATTTGAGTCACCATCTCCTGTTTGTTGAGCATGGTTTGGGGGTGTCTTACTCTTTACTTCAAGCAGCTTATCAGAGTATTGCTTCTGACCACATACAGTACTTCTCCCTAAGAGTTCTGGCAAATAGAATTGTATCCAGCTCATGGATTAGTACTGGAGGAGGAAATGGCAACCCACTCCAGTGTTCTTGCCTGGAGAATCCCAGGGACGGCGGGGCCTGGTGGGCTGCCGTCTATGGGGTCGCACAGAGTCGGACATGACTGAAGCGACTTAGCAGCAGCATGGATTAGTAGTGTAGAATGAATGAGTAGATGGGTGTAATGAATGAGTAGTGTAGAATGGGTGAGTAGATAAATGAATTAAAAAATGAATGAAGAGATAGATGAGTGAGTGTGCATGAGTGAGGGTGAGTGAGTAAACATCTAACACAGGAATCTTAGGCACTAATATTAGAGAGATACTCCTGTTATATCTACAAAAAAGCTCTGTGCGTGGGTACCTATGAACCACTGCAGCAGCTCTTACCTCTACTTCCTGAACTCCTCAGAGCCAACGAGACAGATGAGACTCTTTCTACCAGTGTACAGGCTCAGGCCCCAAATCTTGTTCTATAGGGTTTAGAACTAAGCCACCTGTCCAGACTAGGGATCTAAAGGCCCAAGCAGGATTTTTGAGCACTGCCAGCAGGTCTCATTTCTCCTCACTCCACCTGCATTATACCACTTCTTTGTGACAGTTTCCAGTCTCCCATCTGTACCTGGAGTCTGGACCTGTGCTCCATCTCTTTGACAAAGAATCCTGCTACTCAACTGATGCCCAGTTAATTGGAAATCCTGGTATAGAATAATAAATAAGCTTGGACAAGGAATTAGTTTTACCTCTACACTCTCAGTGCCTTGGACTATGCACACATTAGGGATTCAATCACCACTTGCTAAACAAAAAGGCCATATAGTTTTGAGGTTAAGAGCGTGGTCTTTCGAGTTAGACTTCCGGGTGTAAACCCCTATTCTAGCACTTACTAACTTTGTGACAATGGTAGGCAGCCTCTAAAATAATTCACAGTGATTCCTGTGTCCTAGTATTCACGCTTTTGGATAATTCTCTCCTGGGGCAATTTTCCTTTTGGGGCCTTAGTTTCTTCATCTATAAAGTAGTCTATAACAACAGACTTATAACATCTATAACAATACCTATTTCACAAAGCTACCACAAAGATTAAGAAAGTTATTATATCCAAAATGTTTGGAACAGTTCCTTATACAGCATGAGTGCCACTTAGGCATTGTTTTTGTACTTCCACAGTCAGCCCTAGGAGCAGGGCCAGCTTCCCAGGGTCTGCTCAGCAGGACTGAACAAGTCTCATGCCATGGGCCACCCTGCTCTCATTCAGACCTGCTCAGGGCAGCATCCATTCAGGGCCTAAATATGATTTGTCATTGTTTAGTTGCTTAGTGTGTCTAACTCTTTTGCGACCCCATGGTCTGTAGCCTACCAGGCTCCTCTGTCCATGGGATTTCCCAGGCAAGAATACTGGTGTGGCTTGTCATTTCCTTCTCCAGGGGATCCTCCCAACCCAGGGATCAAACCCGCATCTCCTGCATTGGCAGGTTGGTTCTTTACCACTGAGCCACTTGGGAGGCCCCTCAATATGAAGCTTCCCTCAAAGAGCAGAAAATGGACAGACAGAAAGGGAATGGATGAATTAAGAGTTGAGCAGGCTTTGGTCTGACTCATAGTTTTTCCTATCATTAACTGTGTGATTTTGGATGGCTTTGTTTTTTCATCTCTCTGAAGCTCAGTTTCTTCACAATTTGAATGAAAATAATAATACCTACTTTGTAGGGTGTTTAAGTAAGATTTTTTTAAATGTCTAGCTCATACTAGGTACTCAAGTATAGGAGTATTTGTCCCTTGTATTATTATTTAACTTTTCTAAGGCTTAATTTCCTCATTAATAAAGTGGTGACAATAATATTAGTCCTTTTCTTTAATTTTTTTTTATTGTGGTAAAAGTCACATAATATAAAACATACTATTCTAACCATATTTAACTCTATAGTTCAGTGGCACTAAGTACATTCACATTGTTGGCCAACTCTCACCATCACCCTTCCCCTGAATTTTTCATCTTCCTAAACTGAAACTCTGTCCCCATTAAACATGAATTCCCCATTCCCCCTCCCCAAACCCCCGCCCCTGACCCCTGGCATCTACCAATGTACCTTCTGACTCTATGAATTTGACTATTCTAGGTATCTCCTATAAGTGAAATCAAATAGTATTTGTCTGCAAAATAATAGTACCAGTCCTGAAGTGGTTGTGTGAGGATTAGAGATAATGTATTCATAGAGCTTGGGAGAGTGCCAGGCACATAGTAGGTGTGTAATAAAGCTTATAGTAGCTGTGCTTATTACTGTCGATGTTGTTTTTCACCTAAAGAAAAGCAAGGTTGGAAACAACCGTCCAGCTCTCACTATCCTGTGCTCAATGGAAAGTAGCCCAGAGAATCGCTCCTGAAACTCCCTCTCTCTTTTATTTTTAAAAATCACTTTGATGAACATTGATTCCCCTCCCACTGATGAGAGTCAGAAATAGAACCAAAGAGGAGACAGGAAGGAGGGGAAAAAAAAGAGGCATGACTCACTGTCTACTTGAAGAAGGAGATCGTGTCATCAAGAGCAATTGATTCACTTCTACGAAGCAGACATTCATTGAGCTCTTCATATGGGCAGAGCACGATGCCAGAGACTGGACACAACGATACGCAAGCCACTGGCCTGACAGACACGGGGGCCAGGGAGAAGGGACATAACATCAACTGAACACCTACTATGTGCCAGGCACTTCAATAAGTGCTTCAAAAAAAAAATTGCTTCATATATGGGATCTTATTATTTGTACTAACCAAATAAAACCTAAGTGCCAGGCACTATGCTAAGCACTTTTCCTGTTTTACTTAATTTTCAAAACAGCCTTGAAATACTGTTATCTGTACTTACAGATAAGGAAAATTTAAATAAGTTGCCTAAGATCTTATAACCAGTTCATGGCAGACTGAGATTCAAACCTAGGTCTTATTCCAAAGCCTGTGCTCTTCCCAGAAGGCCTTTGCTGTAGGTTATTCCTCTTAACTATTACATCAGCCTGAAGCAGGACAAGTTTGAGTCCCCATTTTATATATGAATTAACTGAGGGTCACAGAGTTTAAGTAACGTGCTAGAGTCACAAACTACAAGAAGTAGAGTCAGGATTCAAATTCTGTGTTTTGACAAAAGTTTGTGTATTGTCTACACAGCTTATAGCCCAACCAGACTGTATATTCTGAATTCTTCTCCGCTCCTCAGGATAGGACCCAGCCCACTTCCAGACAGGAGAACCTCCAACCATTTCTAAGTTTCCCTAAGGCCAGCGTCGCTCTGCCACCATAGAAAAGGGCTGGAAGTCACCCACAAAGCTTAAATGGAGTCACGTGTCTGGCACACAGGTGTTCAACCAATATTAGTTATCTTCTTTATCTTCCACTGAATCATTGACCCAACACAGATCCATCATTTCTGAAATTTCCATATTGTCACCCACACATGCAATACTCATTTCTGCTCCATATGTCTCTTCATGTACTCTCTTGGCCACATATGCCCTCTCCCAGCTCCTCCACGTGTCTTAACTATCAGACTGTTGAATTCTAAAATTAAAAGTAAATCTTAGAAGTTACTCAATCCACCCACTCACTTAAAAAACGAATTCCTTCTATAGCATACTTGCATTAAGTGTTCCCAGTGTTAGATGCCTACCACCTCAAAAGGCAGCCACTCCACTGATGGACAGTTCTGAGTATTACAACATTGCTTCCTTCTGTTGAACTGAAAGCTGCATGTGGTAATTTCTATCCATTGATTTAATTCTGTTCTCTGGAGACCCAAAGAATAAATCTAATTTTTCACTCATGTGGCAGCCCTCCAAATATTTAAGTCCTATGTTTGTTTAGCTCTTAGAGTTTACAAAGTATTTTTTTCTTATTATCTCAGATGGTTCCCAGAGAAATCCTATGAGAGAAGAACCAATATATCCATTCCATATTAAAAAAAAAAAACAAACCTGAGACTTGTAGAGATGAATGATGAAAAGAGGCTTAAATAAAACCAGGTCTTCTGGCTCCAAGAGACAAATGTTCTTGGCACTGGACCCCATCCCTGCTGTTTCAAATCACCTGTCACAGGAGCCACAATCAAATGGAATGACCAGAAAGAACAGTGACAGGAACTTGAAACAGTGTCATGGGAAGAGCAGCTGAAGCAAGAAAGAAGCTCTGAGGAAGGGTACTGCCATCTCCAAATATCTAAAGTGCCTAAAGGATTTTCATTCTTTTCCTTTCTTTTTTTTCCGAATCTTCACTGGGCACTGATTATGTGGTAAGTGTTGGTTAGATCCTGAGGATATAAGGTTGAATATTATACATACCTGCTTAAACTCTATAGTGTCTGTTTACTGTAAAGAGAAACATGTATCGAATGGGGACTTTAAAGCAGGAGAGGCCATTCCCACAGAGCCTTCTAGCACCTTTCCCTGAGGCAACACTCTTCCTCTGGAGCTCGACTCAACTCAGCAGAGAAGCTGCCCTGACCATCCTGGCAATGTCAAATGCTACAATTACATCCTCTGCTGGCACCATGTACTTCTCCTTTGTAGCACTATAATTTTGCATTTATTTGTGTAATTATTTGATTAAAGACTGTCTCCCCTGCCAAACTGCAAGGGCCATAAGAACAAGGTGTCTGGTTTTGCTTATTCTTTGGTCTTCAGTGCCTGGCATAGCACTGGCACAGGGGGCAGGGAGATTTCCAATAAATATTTGAAAAGGACTGAAAGGGTGAACTTTGGGAGTGACTGCAACATTTCTGATAGAGCACAATGAATGTCAGATGGGTCTTTTCTAAATCTCGTCTTCTAAATCTCATCTCTTTTGGTCTAAATCCCTCCCTTTACTTCCCACTGGCCACCTCATAGGCTACAAGCATCTCAGTAGAAAGCAGACTCTTCAGGATTGATTCAGGCTTCCCTTCCAGTTCCTTCCCTCCCATTCCTCCACTGAACCAGTGAGTTTCAGATTTGCCTAACTACTTGTGGTTTTCCAAACACTGCTCCTTCACACCCCTGGACCTTAATCTGATACGCGGATCTTTGCCTGAAATCCCCTTTCTCCTTTATGATTCACAACTTTATTCAAGGTCACATCCTCTGAACTGTCCTTGACCTCCTCTCCCCTGACAAAGTAACTTCTTTCTCCATCCTCTTTAGTTTGGCATTAGATCACTGCATGTATCACGCTTATTAGAGTTACTGGGTTATTCATCTGTCTCCTCTGAGACCCAATATTTATTTAGCTAAATTAAATCCCAGGTCCTCAATTATAGCACCCAGCACATAGTAGGCACTTAATAAGAATGCTGGTGAATGAAACTCAAAGGCTGATTCTGTGCTAAGGACAGAAAACTCATTTAGAAACTCAGGATTGGTAGGAAAATCACCTGTGAGAAAAGGGTCCCCTCTTCTTTCTGATTCCTTTCCAAGTTATTAGACAAAAGAGGAAGACCCAGAGCAGTGACAGACTTAAGTCACACAACTAGGAAGAGGTTATATCTGGGGCCTCTGTCCTTGCTTGGATTCCTGCCCTATTATATACATGCTTGCCAGTCAAACTTCTCCCTGCCCCTCTTTAGCTCATTCCCTCCAGGCAAGGTTGCCGGGGTGGGGGTGGGGGGATGATGAGCACCAGGAAGACAGGTAATAAGAGCTGAGCTGGTTCTCCCCTCATCCTACACCTTGACCTGCAGCTGCCAAACTCCAAGCCCTTTGTATTCTGTAGCACCTGGGAGCCGAGGCATCGTGTCCCATAGGAATGGGAGGAAAGCAGGAGAGAGCTTTTCAGGGACATTCAGTGGAGCCAAGGAGAAGCAAGGGATTGAGGAAAGGAAAGAGTGTCCCCTTAAAGCTGGCTTGGTGTTATACCCTCTGTCCTCAGTAGTATAGACCACACTCGGAGCACCCTACAGTTTATAAGCATTTTTGTTGCATCATCTCATTGGATTCTAACAATGACCTTGTGATACAAACTTTTGAGAGTCAGAAGGAAAATCAGTCTTTGAGCTCACCCCACTCCAGTACTCTTGCCTAGAAAATCCCATGGATGGAGGAGCCTGGTAGGCTGCAGTCCATGGGGTCTCGAAGAGTTGGACACGACTGAGCGACTTCACTTTCACTTTTCACTTTCCTGCATTGGAGAAGGAAATGGCAACCCACTCCAGTGTTCTTGCCTGGAGAATCTCAGGGATGGGGGAGCCTGGTGGGCTGCCGTCTATGGGGTCGCACAGAGTCGGACACGACTGAAGTGACTTAGCAGCAGCAGCAGCAGCAGCAGTCTTGATTGCTTTATTTTGCATGTAGCGAAATTGGGACTCAGAGGTAAAGTAACTTTCCTAAGATGTTACAGCTACTTATATTTTTGACTAGGCTGGGACTCAAATGCAAATATTCTGACTCCACCTCCAGTATTCTTTCAGCACACCATGAATTGCTGTCACTACTGATTTACAGATAAGAAGATTGGAGTCTAAGGAGTTCAGTCACAGGTAGTGATCCTTGAGGACAGCGGGCAGGAAAAGAGGTCACTGAAACCCAGGATTGGGTATTGGAAAGCACTTCCCTGCCCACGCAGCTCCTATCTAACCTTTGAGGTCCAGGTCAAAGGGCACCTATTCTGGGAAATTCTTGGGGATCCAATATCAAAATTCATTTTTTTGGACCGTCACAGAATATACCTGAGTCTTATTTTAGTGATAGCAGAACACAGAACCTTCAAGTTAGAAAGCCCTTGTGGAATTGATTACATATGTGAGAGTAATCAATTCCACAAACATTTACTGAGCCTACACTGTGCCAGTGAATAAGACCCACATGATTTCTGCCCTCAGAATTCTCAGTCTAGCAGGGAAACTACCTCACATGTGGCAAATCCTTTGAGAAGTTATAGGATGATACATATGATACCTATAGGGTCTCCCTCATTTTACAGGTGAGAAGTCCAGCTCCAGAGAGGTGAATACCCTGCATTCTTATTTTTGGCATTGATCTCACACAAAACCCGCAAAGCCTCTCACAGATACGAATGATTTCCACTAAGATACAGGCACTACATTTTACTTCACACAGATAAACTAAAGATAGAGTGGTTCCTTTCATTGTTCCTCAGTGAACCTGGCACAGCTTAGGTTTTCAATATTTATTTATTTATTTATTTTTGGCAGTGCTGGGCTGGCTTTCTCTAGTTGCAGTGAGTGGGAACTACTCTCTAGCTGCCGTACACAGGCTTCTCGTTGTGGAGATTTCTCCTGCTGCGGAGCAGGGGCTCTAGTACGAGGCGGCCTCGGTAGTTGTGGCGCATGGGCTTAGTTGCTCCACTGCGTGTGGGATCTTCCTGGACCAGCAATTGAATGGTGTCTTCTGCACTGGCAGGTGGATTCGTAACTGCTGAACCATCAGGGCAGTCCCTTCAATAACTATTCTTGAATGAATGGATCATAGATTCTACATCAGGGATTTGTTTCAACTCCCATCTACATCTCCTCATCTAGGCTGTGGACTCAGGGCCGTGCCTTTCATTTCTATAGCCTCAGCAACAACCTAGAGCAAGGCATGGCACCTGGCAGGTATTCCAAAAATACTGAATGAACAAAGGAACGAATAAATGAGAGAAAGCTGGGTAATATTATCTCTCTGTTGCCTCAAATAACAAAGATGACATGCCCCATACTTGTTCCTCTTCTCAAAACCCCTCCTTACCTCAGTTTCTATGAAACCTTACTTTACCAGCGCTTCCCCTGCACCTCTTCCTGCTCCTGTCTCCTAAACTGGCTCTTTATCCGCTGGGCCCTTTACTTCCAAGTTTCAGATGCAAATTTCCAACTGTCTGCCAGACGTCTCCATTTAGTCTGAATGCCTTAGACATGTACATAGTTGACTATTAAGTAAGACCTACTTCATTTGTGTCTTCTCCAGTTACTAAGCCCTCATCAGTACCCAGGACAGATCTGGGCACATAGCAGGTATTTTAAAGATGCCTGCTGAAAGAACAATCATCCCTGACACCCCAGTGCTTTTGCATGGACAAATTTAGCATCAGAGTTGCCAATCCATTTCCTCTTCAGTCTTTTTGCCTCCCAATTGACATCAGCACTATTCAGAGCAGTCTGAGGAGTCTCCCTAAGGAATCTGCTTAATTTGCCACCTGCTGTATCCTTTCAGTGACTCACCCAACTCCCCTTCAAGACAGGAAGAAATGGGAGAAGAAGTGATGTGGGAGAGGGCCAGGAGAAAAAAGAGAAGCTTGAAACAAGATTATACTTAATATATCCCCAGGTAACAGCGAGCAAAAGGAAATGATTGTTAGATTTTATATTAAGAAATGGCTGGTGATAAAAATAGGACCCTTGTCAGACAATTTGAAGAAAACAAATGGTTAATAAATGTATAGATGATTGTTCAATAAGTAATCAGAGAAATGCCATTTGAAATAATGAGATACCATTTTACGCTATTAAATTAGCTAAACTTAAACTAAGATAATATTCGATGCTGGCAAAGGTAGAGTATAATGGGAATCTCACTAGTGAAGTCTATGCAAAGGATATAATCTGAAACTGAGGAAGAGTTTTATATACAAAGATGATCACTGATCACTGCAATGTGATCCATAACAGCCCCAAGTTGGAAAGTAGTTAAATGTTCAAACAATGGAGAACAACTAAACTTCGAGAGGCCAGAACTTGTACCTCATTGTTTTGCCGCTGTTCAGAGTGACCAAAATATGGTAAATGCAACAAATACTGTTAGTGAATGAATTAATGAATAGATATGGTACATTTTCCTTGTAAAATGCTATGAAGTCATTAACATATTTTAAAAGATTTTCTAACAACTTTAGCTGTATTCATGTCATAGCTTTACATTAAAAAGACAAGATAGAAAATTGAATATACATCATGATCTCAATTATGTTGAAAATTCATAGAAAAGAAACCAACCACAGTGTCAGTAAAATTTTCTTCTTTATGTTTGTATATAATCTCTAAGTGTTTTTTAATGAGTGTATATTACTTTTATAATTAAGAAAAACTAAACTCATAATGAACACTGGCAGTTGCTATTATTATGAATAGTCCAGGGAGAAGGAAACATGGGAAAAAATAAGGAAGACAAATCATAAGTTGATCATTGTTGTAGATGGATGATGGTACTCAAGTACTCCTTAGTCTTCCTACTTGAGTGTATGTTTGAAATTTTCCATTATAAACAGCTAAAAAGAAAAAAAATAGTAAGGCCCAAAACAGCATGGCATCTGGGGAAAGTATAAGCAGTTCCATTTTCACTGAAGTGTAAAGTACAATATTATATGGATTCTAAGATGCCCTTTTTTGTTTCACATTTTAACATCTCTGAAATAAGGATATACCTTACAATTGATAGCGTTTTCAATTTTTGAAACACAGTACTTAAGATAGGAAGTGAGGCTGGAACTAGATCGTGGAGGTCTTGAATGCCAGGCACTTGGACACCGTCCAGAAGAGAACAGGGAACCACTGAGGGATTTAGTGGTACCCACCCAACACAGGGGGCTGCTAGGTGGCGCTAGTGGTAAAGAACCCACTTGCCAATGTAGGAGATGGAAGAGACACATCTTACATCTAAGATATAAGGTTCTATCCCTGGGTTGGGAAGATTCCCTACAGGAGGGCATGGCAACCCACTCCAGTATTCTTGCCTGGAGAATCCCATGGACAGAGGAGTCTGGTGGGCTACAGTCCATAGGGTTGCAAGAGTCAGACACAACTGAAGTGACTTAACAGGTACGCACCCAACCTGTTGTGTAGGGGACATTCATTAAGTGTGTGCTAAATGGTGAGGCTTTTGAGGATGGGGAAACTGCTGCTCATGCCAAGGGCCAGGGGACACCGGGACACTGACTTTTATAGGAGATGAATTTGAGGCCTTGCTGTCTCCTCCTCATCATCTCATGAGTCCCATTTCTCTCCAGCTCGGCAGGGTAAAACCATCAGGTTGTCTTGATAAAGGCTTTCTCTCTCCAAATCCTCAATTACTTCCATTTTCCTGATAGTAAGAAGTATTTTCCCAGAACCTGAGCCAACAAAAGCTAAACAAATGTAAATGTCCACAAGCCTGGGTTCCATGGTACATTCTGACATGACATTCTAAAACCTTTTTAGCCAAAAACAAAACCTTGGGCTAAAGCCTGGCCCAGGGACCCACTTATGAAATCATTTCTAAACAGAGACATAGGGAGTTAATATATAGAGGGCAGCTAATAGGCTACAGTGAACTCCCTAGCACTTCTGGGACTTAACTTAGACAGTCCAGGATCTCCATCCTGCCCTGGGCTGGGCTTTCCCTTTGGTCTCATAGCTACTTTCTCTTGGGAGTTGGCTCGAGTCACCATAGCAGACAAGTCCCCTGAGGATCATTTGCATACAGGTGCCACAGTGTTCTAAAAATAGAATAAACACTCAGCTCCACAAAGCAAATGCCTTGAAATTTATTTACAAGGGAGGGGAGACAATCATGTAAAGAGGGAGGAGGGACCTGTCAGAGGCAGCCTGACAATAAGGGAACCACATGGTGCAGGCTGGGAGTCAGGAGGCCTGGGTATGATTCAATTCTACCACTAACTTGCTTTGTGGGTTTATGAATACCAGCTTCCCCACCCCACCCCCCACACTCTGGGCCTTGGGTTTTCCATCTTTAGATGATTTTTAGGGCCCCTTCTAGCTCTGTAAATAGCAAGAGTAGTAGTAATAACAATAGCAAGAGTAATAATAATTGCTAGCATGAATTGAATACCTACTAAGTGTTAGGCAGTGTGACAAGCATTTTTTTTCTTGCATTATTCATCAACCCTCACAATCAGCTCTTTGAGGCAGGTAGGAAAGAAACTGAGGCACAACATGTGTTAGTACTTGCCCAAACTAACGAATATTGGAGGTAGGAGTTTAACCCCTGTGCTAGAGTGACTTCCAGAATACTAAAATGTTACACTTATTCCTGATTTTTTTAATCTAACAGTTTCACTGCCTTAAGCTCATGCCATCTCTTACATTCTTTCTCCTCAGGTTCTAACCACCCTAGGCTGTTCCCCAGGTCCCAAACATTGTGTTCTTCAAAGTCTCCTTGCTTTTCTCACGCTGGTCCTTCTGACTGGAACAGCCTGATCCCCTGCCCTGCTGAACTTGTCACCACTTACCAATCAGAATTCAGTTCAAATGCTTCCTTCCCAATTCATTTTCTCCAATACCCACTGGCAGAAGTGATGACTGATTGCCATTTGTTGAGAATAAGAGTATGCCAGGTACTATGCTAATTCTTACAACGTTTTAAGAGAGGTTCTATTATCACAACCATTTTACAGATGAAGTTCCTGAGGTTAAATACTTGCCTTAGGTCATATAGCTAGATAAAAATCTGAATCAGACAATCTGACCTCACAGCCTTCCTAAGCCCTTTTCCACCCTCTCTCTAATGAAATCACGTATGAATTGCCAAGGTGACTGTCTCCTCCACCAGACTACAAACTCTTCTAGTTCTTCTTCCTTTTTTTTTTTTTTGCTTGCTTTTTGTTTTATAGGATTAACTGAATTGCTGGAAAGTAATTTGGAGCAGCATAGAAAAGATGAAAGACTAAGTTCTTCATTCTGTCTGATCTTTCTCTGCCATTTAAATCCCTTTGGGAGGGGCTTCCCTGGTGGTCCAGTGGCTAAGAATTCATGCTCCCAGTGTAGGGGGACTGGGTTTGGTCTCTTGTCAGGGAACTAGATCCCATTTGCTGCAACTAAAAGTTCGCCTGCCACAACTAAAGATCCCAAATATCTGCATGCTTCAATGAAGACTGGAGATCCCACATGCCGCAACTAAGACCCAACAAGGCCAAATAAATAAATAAAAATAGTTTTTAAAAATCCCTTTGGGAGTAAGTATATATATTTAATTATATACCTTGGCACCATTTTAGTTTCCATCTCAGGAGTGTGGGTGAACCACCTCCTCCAAGAAGCCACTTCAAATCCTCATTCTCATCATCCCATTAATTTTAGTGTCCTTCAGCATTTATACTTCATTTAATTAAACACAGTAAGTATTAATGAGTGGGTTCTGTGAGGGGCGGTGGTTAAGAGTCTAGATTTGGGGGTTAAGGACACCTGAGTTCAAATTCCAGTTCTGCCACTTTCTGGCACCTGACCTTGAACCAGATCTAACTCAGAGCCAACTAGTTAGCTGCAAAGCGAATATCCTTTCTTTGGTGGTGTTGGGAAGATAAAATGAGATGAATGTTGTGATAGTGCTTGGGCAGCTGTAAAGTTCTGAATAAACATTAGTCACAATCATTTAATTGACAGTTTGCTCTTATAATCTGTGGTTCTTGCCCTGGTGTCATATGCAGGACAGGCCTTGGATTCCCGGAGAGCTGGAGCTGTAGGAAAGTGTGAAGAGCGAGGAATCCAAGAAAGCAGGGATGCTAACTGCCTGAGCAAACTTCCCTGGAAGGAAATTAAAGGTCTAATTATGCCTCTGCTGGTGGTGAATTTCCAGGCCAGCCTTGGGCTCAATCAGTTAACACGGCAACACAGCAGTGGGGGAGGACAGTAGCCAGAGAGAACATTTTCTCTCCCCACAAAATGGCATCTCATGGGAGCCTGGACACAAAGTCCAACCTTAGAATCACCTCTGATTTTCTCCAATCACTCTTTCTCTTCTTATTTCCCTTATCTCTTCCTCCCCAGGTCCCAGCAGAGAAAACTGAAAGCTTCAGCCAGTTTATGGCACTGTGGGTTCAACCTGGAGCCCTATTAGTACCATCCCTGCAGAAAAGGCTGGGGTGTCCTGGAATGGCTCATGGCAGCACTTAACTGTTGCTGTGGTTAGGTCTCAATATTTATATGCAGAAATCGTGTGGTCCAGTGGGAAGGGCCCTGGCTTGGAGGTGAGTCATGAAAGCTGGGGTTCGAGTCTCACGTAATCCAGCTATGTGACCTCTGATAAAGCACAGATGCTTTACTTCTCTGGGCCTCAGTGTCCTCATGTATATAATGAGGATGACAAGACCTCTCAGAATCAAATGAGATCAGATATACCAGATGATCTGACCAGACTAGTGTCCAGAGGGCAACGAGAGGACAGCAAGTAAGAAAGCAGCATGTCCATTCCGGACAGGCCAACCCGAGAGAAAGCCCAGGCCTCCCAGCCACTGATGGGCAGAACTGTCCAGAGGAAGTTCCCTGCGGGGAGGTAAAACTTAATCTAGGGCCAAGGGAAGGGTTGGGCATGTGAGGTGCACAGAGAATGCTGGCCTTGACTTTGAGAGGTATAAAGTACAACCTGAGAACTCAATTTCATTTTGACAACTTCTACTGAATGCCTACTCCTTGCCAGGCCCTGTGCTGTGTGATGGAACTGTGGATCTGTATCAGACTTGGCCCTTGCCCTCAGGGAGCTTGCAACCTGAGAGGAAGACAGACAAGTTCTAGATACATGCAACGTAGCTGGTAAGTATGAGAACTAAAGGAGGAGCCCTAAACCCAGGCTCCGGGAGAGGTGGGTCAGGAAAAGAGACCCAGAGAAACTTAGACTTGAACTGAGTCTTTAAGTCAAATGGAAGTTTGCTGGTGGGAAATGGGGAGGAGAGATCAGGCTCCCCCGTCCCTGGGATTCTCCAGGCAAGAACACTGGAGTGGGTTGCCATTTCCCTCTCCAATGCATGAAAGTGAAAAGTGAAAGTGAAGTCGCTCAGTAGTGTCCGACTCTTAGCGACCCCATGGACTGCAGCCTACCAGGCTCCTCCATCCATGGGATTTTCCAGGCAAGAGTACTGGAGTGGGGTGCCATTGCCTTCTCCGGAGAAGGGGAAGGAAGTAGCAAAATCTTGTATCCTAACTCTCACAGCCAAGAGGCGCCTAAGTAGACATGACAATTAAGTGTAATATGGCATCCTGGATGGGATCCTGGAACAGAAAGGGGATATTAGATAAAAAACTAAGGAAATATGAATAAATTGTGGATGTCAGTTCATAATAAGATATCAATATTGGTTAATTAGCACAAATGTACCATACTAGTGTAATAAGGTAAAAGGAGAAACTGGGGATGGGGTAAATGGGAACTCTCTGCAATACTGTTTGCAGATTTTCTGCAAATCTAAAACTATCCTAAAAAATAAACTTTGGGTTCTTTTTTAAAGCACATCCTATGTTTGGATCGGCAGTTTGGAGAACACAAGGGTGCAGTGTGGACTGACTGAAGGGTGAGTGACTGAAGATGGACCTGGGAAGGTAAGGAAGGGCCTGGAATGCCAGGCAAAGCAGTTTCCTGGGTATGGATGGGCAGCCCTCCCTGGTTTAAAGCCGTGCAGTGACAGTGATCAGAGAGCATGTGAAGGAAGCAAGGCTGAGGGCAGGGAGATCCATTCAGCTCCAGATACAGTCCAAGGAGAAGAGAACAAGAATCTGAGACAGGAAAGGGGCAGAGGGACAGGCAGGCTCAGATTGCCCTGGTTAATATTTAGGGGACAGAACTGAGGAGGGGATGCATACAAGAGAAATTTGGAGGGTAGAACTGATAGTTTTTATGAACAACTGGATGAGTAGGACCAGAACTGAGAATAAAGGGGGACCCTCAGTTTTAAGCTGGGGGCAGTGGTTGGGGTGCTCAAGAGAGGGAGCATAGACACCCCCTTGGACTTGACCCCCCCATCATCTCCCTCCCCATCACCCCCTGGGCCTGAGCTCAAAGTCTCTGCGTCATTAACACAGAGTCGACAGACTTCACAGAGGAAGGTGAGAAGCACAGGCGTAGAGAGAGGATAAGAGTTTCCAGCTGTCACCTGGCAACCCAAGGTGTGGGGCAGTGGTGTTGGGCCATGATGTGGGGGAAGGGGGAGCCTGCAGAAGGAAGGAATGATAAATCCTTAGTTGAGTGGCCTCCCTGACACCTCCCCCTGCCCTTAGCAACCCATCAGGCAAGACCCCAGGAAGCGAGGAGAATGTCCTGCCTTTGAAGGCATCCAGGCATCTTCAGGGGCAGAGCACTGCTGCTCTCTCCAGCCCCCATTGAAAACGGGAGTAAAAGGTCCACAGCTCACATCTGATTTCTCTGCTGATGAACTCCACCCTGTACACACCATGGCTCCAATCTTAAAAATGGCAGCAACCAAGACTAGTCACACAGTACAGCACAGTAGAGCACTCATGAACTTATCCTGCTCCACCATTCTGAGTGACTGTGGGCAAATTTACTGACCACCTAATATGTTACAGGCACCATGCTAAGTCCTTTCCTTTTATTCTCTCGTTTGCTGCGCTACTAAAGTAGCTGTTAATGTTATCCCCATTTTACAGCTGAGGAAACAGGTTCAGAGATGTCGTTATTTGTCACACTGCTGGGGCCATGTTTTCACTCTACCTCTACCACAACTAACGAAGCCCCCACCCATCCTCTCATACTGCCAGAATGTGCTCCTCACCGGGCGCTGCATTAAGTGCTGAACCACTTAATTACATACCTGTTTATCAGTGATGCCCATTAGAATCACCTGTGAAGCTGTAGAGGGTGGAGAGAGACAGGGCTGGTAGAAAGGGAGAGAAGCTGGAAAGCTAACGGGGGATAGTTTGAAACAGATAACCCATCCCTTTCTGAGAGTGTTTCCTTGGAGACGCAGCTCCAATTTTCAGCTATGACACTGACTCTCAACCACCTGTGAGTTCTTGGGGTATCACAGGGCAACGGGAAGAGTGGTGAAGGCAGTTGGCTGTAAAAAGAGCACAAGTTCTGAACCCCTATTGTGCCATTTACTAACTTTGATGATATTTGTTCAAGTCTCTTAACTTCTGAGTCTGGCAGTTTTGTCATCTGTTCTGTGCTCCATCATTGTGATGATTTTCTTTTAAAGGCATGTAAAGTACCTGTACAATCTATAGTTGTTGCTCAATAAATTAGAACTCAACAATATTTTCACCATCTATTGAGTGCTTTCTGAGCACCCAAGTTGTTACATATGTAATGATATAACAAGGAGGGTGGGGTACAGGGCATCATACATGGGTTTTGAAGCCCAATGTACATGCGTGCTAAGTCGCTTCAGTCATGTCCAACTCTGTGCAACCCTATGCACTGTAGCCTGCCAGGCTCCTCTGTCTGTGGGATCTCCAGGAAAGAATACTGGAGTGGATTGCCATGCCTGCCTCCAGGGGATCGTCCCGATCCAGGGATCGAACCCTGATCTCTTACGTATCCTACACTGGCAGGCAGGTTCTTCACCATTATCACCACCCGGGAAGCCCCTAAAGTCAGAAAAACCTGGATTAAAATCTGGAGTCTAGAGACTTCCTGGTTCCAGTGGTTGGGACTTCGCTTTCCAATGCAGGAGGTGTGGGTTCCATCCCTGATGGGGGAGCTAAGATCCCACATGCTTTGGGGCCAAAAAACCAAAACATAAAACAGAAACAATATTGTAGCAAAGTCAATAAAGACTTTAAAAATACTCCACATCAAAATAAAAATCTTAAAAAAAATAATCTGGACTCTACCACTTACTATTTTAGTGAAATTAAGCAAGCTACCTAACTTCTCTGGACCTCAGTTTTGTTGTTCTTGTTTAGTTACTAAGTCATGTCCGACCCTTAAAGACCCCATGGACTATAGCCTGTCAGGCTCCTCTATCCATGGTATTTCCCAGGCAGGAATACTGGAATGAGTTGCCATTTCCTTCTCCAGGGGATCTTCCCAACCCAGGAATCGAACCTGTGTCTCTTTCATTGCAGGTGGATTCTTTACTGCTGAGCCACCGGGGAAATCTGGACCTCAGTTTACTTATCTATAAAATAGGGATAATAACAATACCTACCTAGTCACAGGATTGCTGTGAGAACAACATGAGTTGCTAAAAGCACTGAGCACAGTGCTGGCCATTAGGCAGTGCCATTGTCAGCTCACATCAACTCTGCCGGAGGTATTATTAGCCCCATTTTGCAGGTGAAGATATTTTACATAAATGGTGGTTGCTGTTTATTGCCACAATAACTATTGATGTGTGAAATGGAGAGGGAGGCCTTCTGAGTAAGAAAGCAAAATCCTCCAGCCTCCGGGCCTCTAAAACCAGGGATCAAGAGGAAGCAAAACCCATATCCGTCCCCTGTGGCCCCCACACAACCACTGTCTGTAGCCTTTATTCCTCTATTCATGTCAGTCATGGCAAGAAGCCCCAGTCTTCCAGGCCATTCCTAATTACTGGGCTTTGATTCCCATACAGCTGTGTATATCATCTTTTCTAACCCTATTTTCTCCTCTCCCCCTTGAAGGCTTTCCCTGGGCCTTCTGAAACCCACAGTTGGTCATCAGAAAAATCTCATTTTCCTCCACCTCTGGTCTGGATGTTTTCCTCACCTTCCTGCTGTGATTGAAAGCTGATTCTCCTTGAGGGCATGGCTTCTCCCAAATTGATGGCTGCTCCTCTCTCACCACCTCTGAATCTCTGGGCCAGAAAGTAGGACACATGTTATTGCTTTCCACCCCTGCCTGCAGATCATTCTCTTTCCCTCCTTCAAAAAACAATGTGCCCTCCAGCTTTGGGTCTCACATTATGAGATTATGCCACCCACTCATCCCTCTGCTGACCAGTGAGCAGTTCTTGCTTCATGTTACTCTCTCCATAATTCTTGGTGATTTCATAGCCACAGAAGTGAGCCTTCCCACATCTTCCCTCAAGTTCCTCTTCTCCCGTCATGCTGATCTCCATCCCTACCTCAGCCACTCACAATTATGCCCTGCACCTTGTTGGTACCAATAGGAATTTCAACCTCCTATTCTCAGATAGCTATGATCTTTCTAGCTCATTCCTTCTAGATTCCCAGCTGCAAGTCTTCAACCTCTACCATCTTTTCACTGCCTTTACATCATCACCTCCTTCTCTGTCCAGCTTGAATTCTAGGGCCTGTTATGACTCTGGCTTCTCACACACACCTCAGACTCCGCTGGTCCTCTATTCCTTCGTCATACCCATTCAGCAAAACAACACTTTCATTAGAGCCAGCTCTCTGCCTCTTCTATGACTGCATCCACAGAGTAAATAACATGGTCGGAGAAAACACACAACTATGCTCTGAATTCATGAATTTAAATTTATGATCACTAATTTCAAGTGGAGCCCTAATGGTAATCAGCAATCAAATTACATTTCCCTAGTCTATTCCCTCTCCCACCTTCTGAGACGACTTTCTCCTCTGTTCTTGAATCTCTGCCAAGAATCTCTGTTCTTGAAACTCTCAGCTGACGACCTTGCTTCCTACTCCACCAAAAAAGTATCCAAGAGAATTCCCACCAGCACATGTAGCCCCTAGCTGCGTGTGTGTGTGTGAAGTCACTTCAGTCATGTCTGACTCTGCGATGCTATGTCTGTAGCCTGCCAGGCTCCTCTGTCCGTGAGATTCTCCAGGCAATCTGGAGTGAATTGTCATACCCTCCTCCAGGGGATCTTTCTGACTTAGGGAGGATCCTGATCGAATCTGCATCACTTTATGTCTCCTGTATCGGCAGGTGGGTACTCTACCACTAGCGCCACCTGGGAACCCAGCCCTTGGCTGCACCTGTGCCCATTCCTTCCCGCTCTGCCATGTTAATATGGACGCACAGTCTGTGCTCCTAGCAAGGACTCGCTGTGTGTGTCATCCCATTCTCTCTCATCAACTCAAGGACACTGTCCTAGAAGCTCTCCTCTGCCTCCCACGATGTCAGTTTTGTTTTCTTTCTTTGTTGGTTGCTTGATTTGTTGATCTCTATTGAATTGTTCCACCGGCACACGAACATGATGCCACTTCTCTCATCTTAGAAAACAAAAATCAGAAACATTTTCCGACTAACATTCCCCTTCATCTTCAGCTACCCGAAATCCTTAGAAGTGTTATGTACGCCTGGTCTCTCTAGTTTCTCTTCTCTCACTCTTAGCAGGTTCTCATCGCCACTACTCCACCAAAACAGCTAGCGTCAAGGTTACCAATAAAATTCCTGCTGCTAGATCCAGTGGTCAATCCTCAGTCCTCATACAGACTGAGCAGCAGCACTGGACACAGCTTCTCTCTTCTCCCTCAAAAAATTCTGTTTGGCTGCAAAGACCCCACATTTTCCCTTTTCAGTTGTTCTTTTTCAGTATCCCTTGTGATTCTTATCTTCCCAACATCTTCATGTTGGAATATCTCTGGTCTTTACTCCTTAGAATGTTCCTATTCTTCTATCTTCACACCTTTCCTTTTTATCTTGTTTGGCTTCTTGGTTTTAAATACCTTCTCTATGCTAATGACTTGCTAATTTATATCTCCAGGCAGGGCCTCTGGCCTGACCAGCAGATTCATTTATCCAACAGCCTATTCTATATCTCCACTTGGTTATCTAACAGGCATCTCAAATTTAACATAACCAAAACTCAGTACCCAATTGTCTCCCCAAATCCTGATGTCCCCGAAGTCTTCCAGATCTAAGTCAGAGGCATCATTAACCTTCCAGCTGCTCAGTCCAAACACTTGGGATCATCCCTGACTCCTCTCCTTCCTTCTCTCCCACATCCAATTTAACAAGAGACCCTGTCAACAATATTTTCAAACTGTACACACTCTGACTACCATAGCTGACCACTTTTACTACCACTACTCCTACCCCTCTACTTCAAACCACAGTCATTCCCAGCCTGGATTATTACAACTCCTAACCAATCTTCCCACTTCTGCCTGTTGTTGGTTTATAATTTATTCTTGAAACAGACATACCCTGCCTCAGAGCAATCCTGTTAAATATTAAAGTGCAAGACACTTAAATATTCTGGAATTAGTAGTGATGGTTGAACAATTTTGTGAATACTAAAAATCACTGAACTGTAAAACTTAAAAAGGTGAATTTTATGATATAAGAATTATATCTCAATTCTTAAAAGTTATTAAGTGCAGCATGGATTGGATCCCGAAGTAGTAAAAGAACATTAGTTGAAAAACTAGTGAAATTCAATTAAAGTCTATTTAGCTACTAATACTGTATCAATTTTAATTTAGTTTTGGCAAATGCACCATGGTTGTATAGGGAAACTGGGTAAAGGATATATGGGAACTCTGTTCTATCGCTTGAAATTTTCTATAAATCTAAAATTATCAAAAACTAAAGTTTATTTTAAAAAATATAAGTCAGATCATATAATTCCACTGCCCAAAATTCTCCCATCTCATCCAGAGTAAAGCCCAAAGCCTTCAAATATTTTTCTGAGGAAACTCCATATTGCTTTCCATTGCTGCTCCAACAAGGGCTCCTTGTGTACAAGGGCTCCAAGTCTTTGGCAACACTTAATATCTTTTTAACTTTATACTAGCCACCCTAACATGTATGAGAATATATTTCCTGGTATTGATTTGCATTTCCTAGTGCTGCTGAGCATTTTTTTCATATACTTTTTGGACCTTTCTTATGTGTCTTTGGAAAAATGTCTATTCAAGTCCTTTGACAGAGCTACCATATGATCCAGAAATTCTACTTCTGGGTATGTACCCAAAAGAACTGAAATAAGAACCTCAAAGAGATATCTGCAATTCCATGTTTTTTGTTGTTGTTCAGTTGCTAAGTCATGTCTGACTCTCTGCGACCCCATGGACTGTAGCACACCAGGACTCCCTGTCCCTCACTATCTCCTGGAGTTTGCCCAAGTTCATGTCCATTGAATCAGTGATACTATTCAACCATCTCATCCTCTGTTTCCCTCTTCTCCTTCTGCCCTCATTCTTTCCCAGAATTAAGGTCATTTCCAATGAGTCAGCTGTTTACATCAGGTGATCAAAGTATTGGAGCTTCAGCTTCAGCATCAGTCCTTCCAACGAGTATTCAGTGTTGATTTCCTCTACGACTGACTGGTTTGATCTCCTTACTGTCCAAGGGACTCTCGAGAATCTTCTCAGCTTCTCTGGTGGCTCAGACAATAAAGAACCTGCCTGCAATGCGGGAGACCCCAGTTTGATCCCTAAGTTGGGAAGACCCCCTGGAGAAGGGAATGGCTACCCACTCCAGTATTCTTGCCTGGAGAATTGCATGGACAGAGGAGCTGGGCCAGGCTACAGTCCATGGGGTCGAAAAGAGTCAGATACAACTGAGCAACTAATATCTGAATCCCATGTTTACTGCAGCATTATTCACATCAACCAAGATATGGAAACAACCCAAATCTCCATTGATTTAGACAGATGAAGAGAAAGTGGTATAAACATGTAGTGGAATATTATTCAGCCTTAAAAAAGGAGATTTTGCCATTTGTAACAACATGGGATGATGAATCTGGAAGACATTATCCTAAGTGAAATAAGCCAATAACATTACTGCACAATTCTATTTATATGAGATATCTAAAATAGTCAAATAAAAGCAGAAAATACAACAGTGGTTTCCAGGGGCTGAGGGGAGAGGAAAGGAGGACTTGATGAATTTGCTATAATGTTTCAGTTATACAAGGTGCAAGTTCTAGAGATCTGCTGTAAAACATAATACCTGTAAGTGAGCAGAACTGTAGTATTTACTTAAAATTTTTAAGAGGGCAAACCTTATGTTAACTGCTCTTACTATTGAAAAAAAGGGAGGGGGTAAGAGTGCACAAGGAAACTTTGGAGTTGAATAAGTCTACCATCTTGATTGTGCTGATGGTTTCAGAGGTATTTGCATGTGTCCAAACCCATCGAATTATAGACATTAAATATGTACAGGTTTTTGTATAACAATTACATCTTTTGGGTTAAAAAAAAAAACCCAAAGACTTATAAGGCCTCCAAGGCCCAACACAATCTAGCCCTCCCACTAACTCCAGCTTCATCTCTGACTACTCTCCCGCTCAGTCCCACTGGCCTTCTACTATCCCTGGAATGTGCCAAGCATACCCCTGCCTCGGGGTTTCTGCACTTGCCTTCCCTTCTGCCTGGGATCCTCTTCCTCCAAATACCCTATACCTCCTTTAGAATTTTACTGAAAAGTGCCCTGTTCAGTGAAGTTCACCCTGACCACCTTGATTAAATTTATAAACAGCCCACCTATCCTAGCCTATCCCCCTTACCTGCTTCATATTCCTCTGGAGTACTTACCATCACAGGACATACTGCATATTTACTTATTGCCAGTCTCCCTCCTTAAATCTAGGGGAATGTGGGAAAGGGGATTCCATTTCTTACTTTCACTGCTGTGTCTGTAGCACCTGAAACAATGCTTGGTGCACACAATGTAAATATTGCTGAATGAATGAATGAGTAAATAAACGAACAAACGTATAGAAGTTTGTTGTGGCTGGAAAGGATACAGCAAGAGGGAGGCGGAGCAGAGGCAAGAGCTGTGACTGGGAGATGTGGGAGGATTTCAGTCACCTCACAGAAAGAACATCCTACAAAGCACATGGCAACTGACCCTATCTCTTAATATCTGCCCTCATTTCAGCTTATGAGAGCCGCCTCTTGCTTGGACTATCTCTATTACACCCTCTCCTCCTGCCGTACCCTGCAATGCCCCCCACCTTCCTCCCAGAGGTCTTTCTTACCCACTTTATGTACTGAACTCTCCCTTTCCTACATGCCACTGCATACACTCAGCACCACAGTTTATTTTATTAATATTAAAATGTTGTGGGTTACCAATTGTATTGATACAACTGAAAAGCAAAAGAGAGCAAGCACTTAAATACGATTTATGGTAACAGAAAAGAATACTGCAGAGAGTTGTTTAAAGACCACATCAAGCTGTCCACATCACTAATTCCCAGTGTTTCACAATTTGTAAAATACATAGCAGCGGCTCAGTGGTAAAGAATCTGCCGCCAATGCAGTTTTGATCCCTGGGTTGGGAAGATCCCCTGGAGAAGGAAATGGCAACCCACTCCAGTATTCTTGCCTGAAAAACCCCACAGACAGAGAAGACTGGCAGGGGGTCCATGGGGTTGCAAACAGTCAGACATGACTCAGTGACTAAAACAAATAAAAACAAACAAAATATATAGCTACATATCCCTGTAAGACACAAATAACTTCTCCCCGAGTTAGGGCAGTAACACAAAGCTGCTGACCCAAAAGTTCAAGCGTGTGCAGCAAATGTCTTGGCTACTTCTTTCCTACAGCTATACAATTAAAAATATACAAGGAACTGTGTGGTTAGGGGAGGAAAACCAAAATAGTATTGTGCTCATTAAATAAAGAAAAGTCCTGAGGAAAAATTATCAGCAACACACATTTTAGCGCTTAATGGTCTTCTGAATTGTTTTCTCTTCCCAACTAAACTGCATGTGCCATTAGGGCAGGGCTCTGACAAAACAGTCAGCCATCACCACCACTCAGCTTGAGAGTCAGAGAAAGCATTCAGGTAGATGTTCCTCAACTCCTAAAAAGGATGCAGAATCAGCTCAGATCACATTCAGACTTTCAGTTGCCACAAATCAATCCTTGAGAGTAACAGAGTTAATAAGAACAAGGCTACCAACTAAGGATCATTTACTATGTACCAGCCACTAGGCTAAGCATTATCTCATATTATTCTCTCAACAACACAAAGCAGTTGTTACTAAAATTATCCGTATTTTAGAAAGAGGAAAGTGGAGTACAGGGAAATAATGGGACTTGAACTAGGTGACGGCAGCAGAAGTGGTTTTGGAGCACAGGTTGCTCCATCCAAAGGCTGTGCCCCTGATCACATGCTGGGCTGCTTCTTGAAGAAGTAAATCAACGCAGGGATCTCAGCATGCAGCCGCAGAGTCAAAAACTGAGGTTAGCCTGGACCACAGAGGGAATGAAAGAGACGGAGAGCCCTGCCTCTGAGGATGTTATTATATGCTAGAGCCAACTTTCATTACCATAAAGCCACCTCTTCCATGGAGCCCTCTCTGATGCTCTCAAGTTTAGAAGGAGCACTCCCTCTCTGAACTCTCAAAACTTTCTGTACCTCTCTCAAGGCATCATTAATATTTGCAGCATCGTCGCTATTTGTGTACGTTATACCTCTCTTCACACCCGAGCACCACCCTCTCCTTCGAAGGAGGGATACTGTCTCACCAATCCCTGCAGAGCCTACCAGAGCCAGACACACAATATGGGTCCTTGAAAGCAATCGTGATTTTGCACACATCTTTCGCTTGTAAAGATCTTCGCCAACACTAACCTGAAAACCTATTAACTCAATTGCCAACACCCAGTACAAATGGCCCCTTTTTGTGAAGCCTAAAATAGCTTTCCCAGGCAGAGGTAGTAGCTCCTTTCCTGTGTTCCCGCAGCACTTTCTTCATCTCTTTATATCATTTATTTTGTATTGTAGCTGTTTATTTGCCCTGTTATGACAGTGCCTGGCACATAATAGGCACACATGTTTATTGAATGAGTGAATGTGCAAATGGCTTATGGGTTACTTCTTTTCCTCCCACGCCAATTTGGGTGGCAGGAAGGCAGTGGTGGGCCCAAAATGTGCAGGCCCCTAGAAGAGCTGATCAGGATTGCTGGTTCACTCTTTCGCAAATTACAAAAGCAGACTATGCTTGCAATTCTGATTTGACCTCCCGTAGTCTTTGTTGTGATTTTAAAAATCAGATTAAACTTCCCTAGCAGCTGGTTCCTACCGGCTTTGGGAAGATGAAAGTGTCAACATGTCTCTGCAGCCACACCAGGAAATTTGCTGCCTAGAAAAGTCGATTCTGAATATCATAAGAGCTAAGTAGGGAATGTTGTACTCAGCAATGTCTCCATATTCCTGAAGCCACAGGGACCTGTCACAGCCCTCATGTTCCTACTCAGCCTCCAGCCTCTTCTGTGCTGCCCATCGGTCTCTCTATGGGTCTGCATTATGTTCTGGTGGCCAGATTTCAACTTCCTGAAGGTGGCATTAAGGACCCTGCAATGGGCCCTTAGTAAAGTCCTCTCTCTCTGGATCTCAGCCTCCTCGTGTCTAAACTGAGACTGAGATGTGATAAGCTCCGAGCTCACAGGCTTGTCGGCACCAAACAAGATGGCAGGCGTTCTCAGCAGGAAGTCTGAGCCTAAGCCACAGACAGGACCTGTTTCAGGGAGTTAGCAGAGGGGGCTCTCATTAGAGACGAGGGAACCCGAGTCAGAGCCCTAAAAAAAGGGGAGGATTTATAATATGTCTTTTCCATGTTATTAATAGATGCTGTAGTAGTCAGAATAATGGTCCCCGAAAGATACCCATGTCTTAATCCCCAGAACCTGTGAATATATTACCTTGCATGGGAAAAGGGACTTAGAAAATGTGATTAAGGTTTTAAAATGGGAAAGATTATCTCAGTCATTCAGGTGAGCCCAAGGTAATCATATGGGTCATTATAAGAGAAAGGCAGGAAGTCAGAGAGAGAGACAGAGGTTGACAAAATTTACACAGCTGGCTAAAAGACGGAGGAAGGGATTGTGTGGCACAGTGCCCCTTCCCCCAAAGTCACCACCAACACAACAAAACAACTTGAATAACGGAGGTATACACAAGCACCTCAGTGACTGAGGATTTCAGAGGCGGGAGGTCAGAGAAAGCAAAAGAGGGTGGAGAACAGCAATTCCAGGACAAGCCCGGGAGTGAGGACAGTGATCTTTAAATCCTTCACAAGACACAGAATTCTTGAACTCTCGACAGAAAAATGCTGGGCCAGCCAGTCCATTTCTCAGTCTCTAAACAAGTAATCCCAGACACAAGAGACACACCTATTTTTAAGTCTTCCTGACAAGAAGGTCACCAAAAAAAAAAGCCTCGCTAGTGGGAGTGAGAAAGAGGACATCCTGGCCTTCCACAGTGGAGGACCCTTCCATTGCATCCCCTGACAGAGACCAGGCCTGGAGTGAGCCTTTTAAATTGTGAATAGAATTGAGCCTGAGCCCCAGTTGCAAGCTGGGGACGAGACCCAAGTCACAGTTTAGTGATTCCTGAGCTCAGCACCTCAGTGCTAGAGTTTGAAATAAGTTGATTTTTTTTTTTACTCATGGCCCTTATCACAGATGAAATTAGATATTTTTCATTCATATACTTAGAGTCTACTTTGGCCACCTGATGCAGAGTTGACTCACTGGAAAAGACCCTGATGCTGGGAAAGATTGAAGGTAGGAGGAGAAGGGGACGATAAAGGATGAGATGGTTGAATGGCATCACCGACTCGATGGACATGAGTTTGAGCAAGCTCCGGGAGTTGGTGATGTACACAGAAGCCTGACATGCTGCAATCCATGGGGTTGCAAAGAGTCAGACAGGACTGAGCGACTGAACAATGATACTTAGTGTCTATCTCCCCTACTTCAATGAAAACTCCAAGAGAGTAGAAAGAGTATTTCCCCACAGCTAGCACAGTGCCTAGCACAGAGGGAGTACCAGATAAATGTCTACTGAATGGATAAAAGAATGGAGTTTACTGTTTGGCTCTGCACAAGTAATTTGACATCTCTGGGCTCAACCACCTATATTGGTGGGGTATATATATATACATCCCTGGTGGCTCAGACAGTAAAGAATATGCCTGCAATGCAGGAGACCTGGGTTCGATCCCTGGGTTGGGAAGATCCCCTGGCGGAGGGCGTGGCAAGCCACTTCAGTATTCTTGCCTGGAGAATCCCATGGACAGAGGAGCCTGGCCGGCTAAAGTTCATGGGATCGCCAAGAGTCAGACAAGACTGAGCAACTAAGCATAGATACATATAATTTGATTTCTTTTTGGCTGTGCTGGGTCTTTATTGCTGCATGGGCTGTTGTGATGAACAGGGGCTACTCTAGTTGTGGTGCATGGGCTCCTCACTGCAGCGGCTTCTTTTGTGGCAGAGCAGAGGCTGTAGGGCGTGTGGGCTTCAGCATTTGCGGCTCGCAGGCTCTCGGGCATAGGTTCAGTAGTTGTGGTGCACAGGCTTAGTTACCCTGTAGCTTGTGAGATCTTCCCGGATCAGAGATCAAACCCATATCTTCCTGCCCTGGCAGGTGGATTCTTTATCACTGAGCCATCAGAAAAGCCCAACCACCCATTCTTTAAGGAGATAACTACCTCCTTGGGTCAGAGGGAAGATGTGAAGACACAAAGAATGATTCAAAGCACATACAGGGAGAATTCACATGGCTGACAATATCCATAATCCCAATCTACTCAAAGCGTCACAATTCTCCTTGGACTTTACTTTCTATGTCTTCCCTTGAACTTCACAACATCCCATGAGGCAAGAAGAGAGAGGATTATTTTCTCCTTTTGATCTTTGGGGACACAGGCCCATGGAGGGGAAGAGTTACTCCAGATCACACAATGACCACACTGCAGGGCAGAGCCAGGACTAAAACCCAGGATTCCTGGGTTGGCGCCATCATGTCACAGACCCCCAGATTCTTCCCTTCCCTCAGACCCAATAACCCTCACAATGGGCTCTACATGGAGGCAGTGGAAGGCCAACTTCCACCCTTCTCTTCCCACAGGTCCCCAGGGGTTGCTTGGCAACTAGCACCTGAGCAGTAAGTGGCCTCTAGTCGGGTCTGTTGCTGTGCAGTTACCAATTCTCCCTCCTCCCTCCACACCTGTGCATGCTCTCACTCTCTATTAATGAGATTTCTCCCCTACCCTTACCTCCTCAGTCAGATTATCTTCTCTAGTCCGCAATAATTAACCTTTCCGGACACAGAAGAGGCTCTCAAGGACTTATATGGTAAGGGACGCTGGGAAACAAGGCACCACCAGTACCCTCACGATCCCCCAGAGGTGGTAGAAACTCCTTTTGTGAATGGTCCTGCTCAGCAATATTAACCTCCTCTTCTTCCCTCTCCACCTTCCACCCTGACAATGGCTTTTTGAAATCCCCTGGGAGAGACTGAATGAGCTTGAGAAATTTAATTGAACGCTTCATACAGTGCTAATGAATCCCTGGATGCCGTTCCAGCACTTCTGGAACCACAGGTGGGAAACCTTGGGAGGGAAGTCAGTCATTGTCTGCATGAGCGGCAGGAGCAGAGAGAGGACAGAACCTAACTTTTACTGTATTCTTAGTATGTGCCAGGCACAATACTATGTTATCACGTATAGCTTCCCCTCAACAAACCTGTGAGACCTTTACAGTTGAGGATATTATCTACTCATAGAAGTGGAGTGACTTGCCAAAGCCTATATATCTGCCTGCTTCAATACACAAAAGATATTAAAATACATTACAATGACAAAGGCAATATTCAAATGCTTACATTTTAATGCATTTATAAACAGTACAGAAATGTTTATTTTCTGCTACAGAAAGTACATATGCATACAAACATACACACACAAAAAAATCTTTGCTAATTTTTTTTTAGCAAAAGCAATGTGCTTATGTCAGATCATATTTGATTGTCATTGATTTTACCTCAAAACGTGGCTAACATTGAACTTGTGCTAGGTGTTGGGGAAACATGTCTAGCCATTTTCTGTGCTCACTTGCTGCTGCTGCTGCTGCTAAGTCGCTTCAGTCGTGTCCGACTCTGTGCGACCCCATGGATGGCACCCCACTAGTCTTCCCTGTCCCTGGGATTCTCCAGGCAAGAACACTGGAGTGGGTTGCCATTTCCCTCTCCAATGCATGAAAGTGAAAAGTGCTCACTTAGGCTCACTATAATTAGTATAGTCCTCAATCAGAAGCTTCTTTGTGGGTTTCTTTTAAAGCTACATATATATCATGGGGGTTCATTTCATTAAAAATAGATAGTACAATCAATAAACCCACTTAATGAGGCACAGGAAAACTGCAAAAGCTCATAATGGGCTGAAAATGAATAAAAGAGTGAGGGAGCCGCCACTGCCAATCCCTTAGAAGGACAGACTTGTCTCCTTCCACCTGAAGAGTGTTTGAGTGTAGAATATAGACTGTCTCCTTCTACCTGAAGAGTATTTGAGTGTAGGATATACGATCATCTAATGTGGAGATCAAATGAAGACATCTGTGTCAATCCATATAGCAAATATTAGTATACACTGATTTTGTATTCAAAGATAATAAACTCCAGTAAGTTTCTTCAGCTCCCTAAGGAATAATCAGGCATGTAGCCTCTGACCCATGTCAAGAACCTTTTATTTGTTGTCTAAGGTCTCTCTACAGAGAAGCAATGGCACCCCACTCCAGTACTCTTGCCTGGAAAACCCCATGGACGGAGGAGCCTGGTAGGCTGCAGTCCATGGGGTCGAAAAGAGTCGGACACGACTGTGTGACTTCACTTTCACTTTTCACTTTCATGCATTGGAGAAGGAAATGACAACCCACTCCAGTGTTCTTGCCTGGAGAATCCCAGGGACGGGGGAGCCTGGTGGGCTGCCGTCTGTGGGGTCGCACAGAGTCAGACACAACTGGAGCAACTTAGCAGCAGCAGCATTAAGATCTCTCTAACCCCCAAACTGCCACCCGACAGCCTCTCCAGCAAATTTCTCTTGGCATCCCCTCCCGGCACTTTCTCGGCCTTGCTCCATTTTCACTGGATTGCTCGCCATGCCCCAAATATCCTGTGCTTTCAGCCCCCTCTGTGCACCGGCTGCAGGGAGGACGTCAGGCTACACAAATGGAAGCACCGGCACATAATAGGCACTTAATAAATGCTGATTGATCCTCACCATGAGGTAGTTAAACTAGATCAGTGGTTCTTCAATTTTAGCCTACCTCAAAACACCCGGATGGTTTGTTATAGCACATTATTCGGCTATACCCTAGAGTTCCTGATTTTCTGGCTGTGAGGAGGGACCTGAGATTCTGCATCTCTAACAAATTCCTAATGGTGCTGATGCTGTTGATCTGGACACCACACTTCTAGAACCAATGAACTAAATGGCCTGCATAGTTTCTCCCATTTCCAATGGTTTATGATTCCTTGATGCTTTTAATAGAGAATAAACAAGCAAAATAAAGTTTTATCTGTATATAAATTAATACTTAATATGACCACAAATGGAAACATGGGCTCTATAATACTTAATGGACACAGTGTAGAGAAAAAAAAACTCATACTTTAAAATCAGAAGACCTGCGTTGGAATCTCACTTTGTAGCTGTGTGGTCAACTTAAAGTAAATTAATTATGCTCTGAATATCTGTCCCATGGGGTTGTGAGATACTATTAATACATGGGAAAAATTGTAAAACAAAAAGCACTATAGGGATTATACTAATAACATATATGTACAATGTATTAATGTTGAGTGGACTGATAATAAATAATACATTTTGAATACTTTAAATCACAGATTTTTTAAATTTCCAATCTCAATGCTAATTCATTATCAAAAAGTATATGATGTACATGCTGCTATTATCATCTCAAATATGTATATATTTTATTAGTACACTGGTAAATACCAATAATAGTAGCTGTGGTAGCCAGTTTCCAAGATGGTCCCCAATAATCCTCACCTCCCAGGATTCATACTTTTGTATAGGTTCCTTCTACACTGAATTAGTGACCAATAGCATACTCTAATTAGAGACATCACCACTTTCGATTTGGTTTCTTGGATCTCTCCCCCTAGGACAAGCTAGCTCCATGTCATTAAGACATTGTATGAAGAGAGCCATGTAGGAAGGAACAAAGGTCTCCTACTAAAGCCCAGTGCCAGACACATGAGTAAGCCACCTTGGAAAGGAATCTTCCAGGTCCACTCAAGCCTTCAGATGACTGCAACCCAAACCAACATCTGCCAGCAACCTCATAATAGATTGCAAGCCAGAAACCAAGCCACTCCCAAATATTCAATCCATAGAACTGTGTGTTAATGAATTATTGTTTTAAGCCATCAAGTTTTAAGGTGATTACACAGTGATAGATTATGGACACAGTAACTAACATTTACTGTACATTTATTATGTTCCAGGAACTATGCTAAGCACTCACCAACCCTATGATATAGATGTCATTATAATCCCCGAAGAGGAAAGCCTGGCCTAGAGAGGTTAAGTAACTTAGTCCAGGTTCCATGACTAGTAATTGGCAAAACTTAAATCTGAATCCAGGCCTATAACTCCAAAGCCCAGACTCTTGGTCGCTTATCTGTATAATCCAGGATAAAACCTCTTGGACAGTTAAGCAGCAGAAGCAACTGAGTCCCCAAATGAGAGCAAACGTATAAAATCAGCAAGGGACAGTCCAGGGGCCAGACATGCAATAGCACTGGGGCCTAACGTCATAAACCCCAGCAAAGTTCTAAACTGGCCCCACTGCCCAGCCGTTGTACTAGCAAGCGAGTCAGCTCTCGGGACACTTCTGCCCAAGATGCCCAGGACTCACCCAAATCTGCAGCTTCACTCGCTTCTCGTGGCGGTAGACTGTCTTCACCTTAAAGTCGATGCCCACGGTGCTGACGAAGGCTGGGGTGAAGGTGTCATCGGCATAGCGGAAGAGGAAGGAAGTTTTGCCGACACTGCTGTTGCCAATGATGAGCAGTTTGAACATGTAGTCAAAATTCTGGTCAGAAGCATCTTTGACTCCGGCTTTACCATCGGTCACTGAAGCCATCTGCAGGAGAGACCTGTGGTCACTCAGGAACACATCTCCAGTGTCACTCTGAGTCACCTAACTTTTAATGGTCACACACCCATTCACACACTCACTCCCCACCCCAGCATCACTGAGGAAATACACTACTCAGAATCACCCCCGCACTGAACCTGCCCCAAATGTTATCTCAGGATTGGGGTGGAACCCAGGATTGGGGTGGAACCAGCTCCTCCCAAATATTCCTTCAGCAAACATTTACTGAGCACACTGTTCTGAGTCAAGTACTGTGCTGGGCACAAAGAATACAAATATGAATCAGACATGGTGTCTGACCTCTGAGTGGCCGCAGATTAGAGTAAAAACTCAAACACAAAGTAACAAAGCAGAGGATAAGTGATAAGACAGAGGGAAGCCTTGGCTGAGGAAGCTCATCAGAAGCACCTAACCTTCTGAAGACATGGTGGTCAAGGAGAGGTTCCTGTAGGAGACAGCTCCTAAGCTGAGTTTTGGAGTGGCTAGAGGGAGGAAGGTCAAGACAGCAAATGTTTGAACATTCCAGGAAAAGCCAACACAGGGCTCTCATTCTCCTGTTTCAAAAACATTTATGGCTCCCTATAGTTCTAAAGATCAAGCCCAAACTTTTCAACTTGACAAAGAACCAACCAACCAAAGAATAAATTCTCTAAATTTTACCTTCCCCTAAGGCTTCTCCCTACCAACCTGTGCTACTTTTTATAGAATTATGCTGTTGTTGTGGTGGTTTAGTTGCTAAATCATGTCTAACTCTTTTGCAACCCCACAGACTGTAGCCCACCAGGCTCCTCTGTCCATGGGATTTCCCAGGCAAGAATACTGGAGTGGATTGTCATTTACTTCTCCAGGGGATCTTCCCAACCCAGAGATCAAACCCATGTTTCCTGCATTAGCAGGTGGATTCTTTATCACTGAGCCACCAGGGAAGCCCATACCAAATTATACTCCACTCCAAATACGCTGTTATTTCTTGCTTCTGTCCCTTTAGCTCTGTATTCTTTCTGCCCACAATACTCTTCTGCTTCAAATAAACTCCTGTTCAACCTCGCAGATCCATGTGAAGGTTCACCTCCCCTGGGCAGGGCAGAGGATGCACTCCTGGCCCTAGGCTCCCAGTGCGCTCCAATAGCACTTGTATCATTTCAGAACTGTTTACTATTCCAGCTTCTCCTTTAGACCAAGCATCTTGGACCTAATGTATTTCATTTCTTAATGTATTTCTCTAGTTTCAGCACAAGTCCTAGTATGTAATCAGCACTCAGTAAATGTATACTGAATTAATAAAAGTCACATCACCACTCTGGGGCCCAATCTCATAATCTGGAAAATGGGGAGAACAATTTCTGCCCTGCTTTTCTCACAGGGCTATTACAGGACTCAAATGAGAAAACAAGGAGTAAGATCTTCATAAGCTGGTAAATCCCAACAGGTGTGAATATAAGTTATTATTATTCCAAATCCTTCAAAGCCTAGTTCCTTCATTTATTTACCTGTTCATTTGTTCATTCATTCCTCTGACAAGTATTTATTACATGCCAGACCTTCCCTGAGACCTCAGCACTCACAGTCCCGCCACTATCCTCTCCTTTTCTAGAATGATTTGAGTCTGAAAGCCATCCATAATCGAGCACTTGGTCCCATAGTCTTACTTGCTTTTTTATTTCTTTTTCTGCAGGGACCCTACTTCTTCACCTGCCATCACTCCTTCTGCTTAACACTGGGTACTCAGGCGGGTGGGGTGTGTAGTCAAGAGGAGGGCGGAAGGACAGCCCTGACATAAGATGTCCAGAGTGTCATCCTCTTTAGGAATTCCTGCCTTTTCCTCAAAAGAAAAGAAAGAGAGATGGATTTATCTCTCTGGGCCTCTCAGGTGAGCTATAAAGATAAGAAGCTGACAAATGCAGAAGGTGAAAAGCTCTCTTGAAGAAAAGCCAGATGAATATGTATGATTATTAGCAGCCCTTAGTAATACTTCCTTAAATAGGCCACCACAAACCTTCAGTGGCCTCTTCTCTTCCTTCTCTTTTTCTCCTAGCTCTCAAGGCTTTATTGGGACCTACACGCCCACCACTGTATCAGTCTGCCCCTTGGTAAGGCTCACTAGGCAGGTGTGGAACATGCCCAGGACACTTGGGGACTCAGACATAGCATTTACACGAAAGAAAAAGGTGAGATCGGAGGGGAACAATTGGCCTGATCCAACTGGAGAAGGAAATGGCAACCCACTCCAGTGTTCTTGCCTGGAGAATCCCAGGGACGGGGGAGCCTGGTGGGCTGCCATCTATGGGGTTGCAGAGTCGGATAGGGACTGGAGCGACTTAGCAGCAACTGTCTCATAGCCCGAACTTTTCAGTTTTTCATTGCACAAGATGCAGAGCTCATTTCTAGAACTGGCAAGTCAAAGGAATTATGCTTTTTTTCTATCCAAGACAAGGGAAGCAATCACGACCTCACACCATCCTCCGCTCTGCTACCGGTCATCTTTGTTTGTTTCCAAGAGAAAATTTCACCTTTGAAAGTATATATCCATTATTAAATGTTAGGGAAAAACACAAGACTATAAAAAAGAAAAATTTTAAATTACTAGATACCCCATCCTCTCAGAAACTGCCATCGTTAATATTTGAAGTACATTTCCTCCTTTATTTTTTCACACACCAGAATATCATCTATTTTGAAATTATATCCTATTATTTAACTTAAACAGTATATATATTGTGGTATACCTGGCCTTAATATCAGTAAATACTTGTTAAGTACTCGTTATTTTCCATGAGGGACATGGTGGTGACAATAACCATGTAACAGTTACCATTTATTGAGTGCTGCTGCTGCTGCTGCTAAGTCACTTCAGTCGTGTCCAACTCTGTGCGACCCCAGAGACAGCAGCCCACCAGGCTCCCCCGTCCCTGGGATTCTCCAGGCAAGAACATTGGAGTGGGTTGCCATTTCCTTCTCCAATGCATGAAAGTGAAAAGTGAAAGTGAAGTCGCTCAGTTGTGTCCGACTCTTAGCGACCCCATGGACTGCAGCCCACCAGGCTTCTTCATCCATAGGATTTTCCAGGCAAGAATACTGGAGTTGGGTGCCATCACCTTCTCTGATTTATTGAGTACTGTGATATAATACAAGATATGTATTTGGTCTGGGTACCTGGTTCCAGGCAGAGCTCCTAAAGCCTTTGGAATCTCTGGAAGTGCAAGTGATTAAGTGTCTTGTTGTATGCTAATGAGATGACTGGTGACTGGGACTCCAGGACAACCTCAGAGTAGGGGCTTGTTGCCAGAGGAACCAACCACACAGTTAGAGGATTGGAACTTTCAGCATCACCTGCTAACCTCTGGCGAGGGTAGAAGGGATGGAGATCAAGCTGATGACTAAAGGCCAATGACTTAATCAATCATGCCTGCAGGAACGAAGTCTTCGTAAACAACCCTATCCAAATGGGGTGGACATCTTCCAGGCTGGTGATGACATTGATGTGTTGGAAGGGTGGCACACCTGGAGAGGCCATGGAAGCTCCAAGACCTCCCTTTCCCCATACCCTGCATATGCATCTCTTCCACCTGGCTGTTCCTAAGTCATATCCTTTTACACTTTTGTAATAAACCAATGTATGCATTACTCTTTATATATATATATAAATAATATATATTGAAAACATTTATATTACACTAAAAATAATTCAAACTTTACAGTTTGCAAGTTATCATATAGTAAAATTACTATTATTTTATCACCATTTGTCATTTGCATTATTTTCTTAACTTTCAACATAAAAAGTAAGTAATATGGAACCTAAAGGTTTACAGTGAAAAGTAAGTCTTGCTTCCACCCCTGCTCCCAATCTCTAGTTCCTCTCCCCAGAGGCAAACATGTTAACAATTTATGTATCCTTCAAAGATAGTCTTTGCATATATAAACATAGAAGTCTATTCATACTTCATATATATATATATATAAATAAATGACAGCATACCATACTCTCGAGTCTATATCTTCCATGTGTATTTTAGTAGCTGAGATCTTTAGTTTTGTATCCTACTCCTTTTCACTTAACATTATATCATAAACATCTTACTGAGACTTTAAAAATTCTTGTAAATATCATTTCAATTGACTACACCTTATTTAGCCCTATGGTTGTATCACATGACCAATTCTTTAAAGTTGTATATTTATTTTTCTGTTCTCGATTATTATAAATTAAGTTAGAGTGACCATTTCTTTACATAAATATTTGTTCTCTTTCCTATTTACTTCTTTATTATGCCCATCCTTGCATGAAATGTTCCCTTGATATCTTGAATTTTCTTGAGGAGATCTCTAGTCTTTCCCATTGTATCATTCTCCTCTTATTTCTCAGCAATGTTTATTGAAAAGTTATACTCTGCTATACTCTGGAACTCTGCACTCAGTTGGGCATATCTTTCCTTTTCTCCTTTGCCTTCCACTTCTCTTCTTTCCTCAGCTATTAGTAAAGCATCTTCAGACAACCACTGTGCCTATTTGCATTTCTTTTTCTTTGAGATGGTTTTGGTCACTGTTACAAGAAGAGGTGGCAAGAGTACACGGAAGAACTATACAAGAAAGGTCTTAATGACCCAGATAACCATGATGGTGTGGTTATCACTCACTTAGATCCAGACATCCTGAAATGTGAAGTGAAGTGTGTCTTAAGAAGCATTACTATGAACAAAGTTAGTGGAGGTACTGGAATTCAAGCTGAGCTTTTTAAAGTCCTAAATGATGATGCTGTTACAGTGCTGTACTCAATATGTCAGCAAATTTGGAAAACTCAGCAGTGGCCCCAGTACTGGAAAAAGTCAGTTTTCATTCCAATCCCAAAGAAAGGCAATGCCAAAGAATGTTTAAACTACCATATAATTACTCTCATTTCACATGCTAGCAAGGTTATGCTCAAAATCCTTCAAGATAGGCTTCAGCACTACATGCATGGAGAACTTCCAGATGTACAAGTTGGGTTTCAAAGAGGCAGAGGAACCAGAGATCAAATTCCCAACATTCATTGCATCATGGAGAAAGCACAGGAATTCCAGAAAAACATCTACTTCTGCTTCATTAAGACTGTGCTAAAGCCTTTGACTGTGTGGATCACAACAAACTATGGAAAATTCTTAGAGATGGGAATACCAGACCACCTTATCTGCCTCCTGAGAAACTTGTATGTGGGTCAAGAAACAGTTCGGACCAGACATGGAAATACTGACTCGTTCAAAATTGAGAAAGGAGTACAGTAAGGCTATATATTGTTACCCTGCTTATTTAACTTATATACAGAGTACATCATGCAAAATGCTGGGTTGGATGAATCACAAGCTAGAATCAAGATTGCCAGGAGAAACAGCAACAACCTCATATATGCACATGATACCACTCTAATGGCAGAAAGTGAAAAGGAACTAAAGAGCCTTTTGATGCGGGTGAAAGAGGAAAGTGAAAAAGCTGTCTTAAAACTCAACATTCAAAAAACTATCCAGTTCCAACACTTCATGGCAAATAGAAGGGGGAAAAGTAGAAGCAGTGACAGATTTTATTTTTTTGGACTCCAAAATCACTGCAGACAGTGATTACAGGATGAAATTAAGAGATGTTTGCTCCTTGGAAAGAAAGCTACAATAAAACTAGATAGTATATTAAAAAGCAGAGACATCACTTTATCAACAAAAGTCTGTATAGTCAAAGTTATGATTTTTTCATTAGTCATGTACAGATGTGAGAATTAGACCATAAAGAAGGCTTGCTGCTGCTACTGCTGCTGCTAAGTCGCTTCAGTCGTGTCTGACTCTGTGCGACCCCATAGACGGCAGCCCACCAGGCTTCCCGTCCCTGGGATTCCCCAGGCAAGAACACTGGAGTGGGTTGCCATTTCCTTCTCCAATGGATGAAAGTGAAAAGTGAAAGTGAAGTCGCTCAGTCGTATCTGACTCTTAGCGACCCCATGGACTGCAGCCTACCAGGCTCCTCTGTCCATGGGATTTTCTAGGCAAAAGTACTGGAGTAGGGTGCCATTGCCTTCTCCAAAAGAAGGTTTAGCACCAAAGAATTGATGCTTTTGAACTGTTGTGCTGGAAAAGACTCTTGAGAGTCACTTGGACAGCAAGGAGATCAAGCCAGTCAATCCTAAAGGAAATCAAGCCTGAATATTCACTGGAAGGACTGATGCTGAAGCTGAAGCTCTGATACTTTGGCCTCCTAATGGGAAGAGCTGACTCACTGGAAAAGATTCTGATGCTGGGAAAGATTTAAGGCAAAAGCAGAAGGGGATGACAGAGGATGAAATGGTTAGATAGTACCACCAACTCAACAGACATGAATTTAAGCAAACTCTGGGAGATAGTAGGGGACAGAGGAGCCTGGTGTGCTGCAGTCCACGAGGCAGCAGAGAGTCGGACATGACTTAGCAACTGAACAACACAACAATTTATTTCCTTAGGAGAGATCTCCAGAAGTGAGAAGAGAGAGATCTCCTGGTCAAAAAATAACTTTACTAAAACACAGATTTAATCCTTACCCATTTCCTTGATCTTATTTTACCCTATAAATAGACCTGGAAGATTAAATTGGAAGGGCAGTGATTACTATTCCCATTGGAGCAAGAAAGGAACTAAGAGCCAGAAGTTACGAGGATCTGCCCAGGACTCATAGCTAACAGCTGAGATTAACTTAGTACCATGCTATAATAAGGACTTCCCTGGTGGCTCAGATGGTAAAGTGCCTGCCTACAATGTGGGAGACCTTGGTTCAATCCCTGGGTCGGGAAGATCTCCTGGAGATGGAAATGGCAACCCACTCCAGTATTCTTGCCTGGAAAATCCCATGGATGAAGGAACCTGGTAGGCTACAGTCCATGGGGTCACAAAGAGTCAGACACGACTGAGCAACTTCACTTTATGCTGTAATAAGGGAAAAGTAAAAATCCCTGCTCTATTCCTTGGCTGAATTCTTGGGTGAGTTATATCAGCTTTCTAAGCCACAGTATTTTTACCTTGAAACCAAGAAAATACCACCTACTTCACTAAGTGATGGTACCAACAGAGTGAACATTTATCATATGTAAATAAGCTGGTGTGGTTTCTTGACCTATGGGAGGTACTCAATAAATATTAATTCACTGGTTTCTTTAATTCACTTCTGTAGTCAAGTGCCCCCTCCCTGATCTGGGCTCCATAATTTGAGCTTATTTGACAATTAACTGTCTATCCCTCCTTCTGGATTCATCTGAGTTTTATTTATCCTTACACCCTGTCAACACTGAACCTAGATTAAATCCTTGGGCATGTTACTCTTTTCTGTAAATGTTTATTGAGCATTTGCCGTGTGCCAAACTTTGATGTAAATGTTGTATTATTGGTCTTCATTTTTTGCAAGTGCAGCTGCTTGCACTCTTAGATTTCTGGAATTAGAAGAGATTTTAGAGTGGCAGCTTTATCATAACAAAAAAGTCTGGATCTTGGTCCCAAGCTTTTGCAGTAACTCAGTGTATGAAATTGGACAAGTAACCTAAACTCTGAGCTTCAGTGTCCTCATCTATGATGTGATCACATTACCTACTGCAGAAGGCTGCTATGATTTTTCAATAAGAAAACGTGTATAAGGGTGCTTCATACGTACAGTGTACGGAAAAAACTATACTGGCCTTGTGTAGAATTAATAGGTAAAGTGCTTGCCTTTATTAAGCTATGTCTGCCATAGGTGTGAGCCAAGAGTAAAAAAAACAGTTTCAGTTCCTGGTCTGATACACTCCCCTCATTTTCAGGGGAAAAAATAATCAAGGCTCCACAAAGAAAACTGATTTGTCAAAGGTCACCCAGCAAGTCAGTTGGAGCATCATTACTAGAACTTCTGTCATCTGATGACTTTCAGATTGGACTGGGCTTAAAGAAAATAAAAACCACATCAATTTTAGTGCATACATGCTCAGTTGTGTCCGACTCTTTGTGACCTCATGAACTGTAGCCTGCCAGGCTCCTCTGTCCATGAGGTTTTTTTCCTGGCAAGAATACTGGAATGGGTTGCCATGCCCTCCTCCAGGGGATCTTCCTGACCCATGGATCGAACCTGTGTCTCCCGTGACTCCTGCATTGCAGGCGGATTCTTTATCACTGAGCCACTGGGAAAGCCCACAACAATTTTAGGGTGAATAGAAAAGCATCCCCAGTGTGGCAGAAATCAAAACCAGTCTTGTAAAGCCATCATCAATCAATTAAAAATAAACAGACATAATTTAAAAAGAAAAGAAGAACATCCCCAGCACCTGAGATCTCTTTCCTAGCATTTGCCATACTCTACTGTCAACGTCTGCTCATGCGCACTCAGTGCAGCTTTCCCAGAAGATGGTGTGAGAACAGGGAGAGGCAGAGAGCTGAGTTCAATTGGAAGATAGATTCAGATGGGAGCCCCCAAGGAGATCTTTTCAAAAGGAAGGCAGGGGCTACACAGACATTCGAAAGAGAGGTAAAAACCACCCCAGCAGGCAGCTGCCAGAGGCAGATCTGAGCAGACAGGTCAATGCAGACTGCATTTGTCAGATAAGCATCAATCAGATCTTCCCTCTCTTTTGTGACAGTCACATAAATGATAGAGCTCTTGCTCTTCGTGACAAGCAATACAGATGAAGGCCCAGGGACCATCCAGGAAGTCATCTCTGGTTCCAGGCTGGGGGGAAGAAGGAAATGGCTCCTAGGAGAACTGGTGTGAAAAATAACACTTTGAGTCTGATCAACTAAGGAAGAGGCCTACTTCAGCCATGAAAGGGGGAAGGAGAGGAGACAGCCCTAAAATGCAGCAAGAGATCAACTGAATACATATAATGGAGAGGTACACAAAGGAAATTCCCTTTGATGGAAAGAGCACAGGATTAAGTCAGAGACACCTGGACTGAGCCCTGGCTCTCTAAGCAATTGTGTAACCTCAGGCAGATCACACCCTGGGTCTCAGTTTCCTTATCTATAAAATGAGTTAATAAAATGACTTCTGGGCAAACTACAGGAAGAATTAAAACTAGTATATGACAGTGCTTTATAACTCCTTTCCAAAAAAATTTTTTGTCTGTATGCTTCATGTTTTCTTCTACCAAGTCATCCTGGGTAGTGGAAATTGCTTGGGATTCCAAACAAACAGGTTAGATTCAGTTTCCAGGCCCAGCATTTATTAGCTATGAGACCTTGGCAAGAAACTTTGCATGAGTAAGACAGTTTCCTCATTTGTAAAATAACCATTGTTGGGAGGATTACAGTCAATCTTGGTGGCTCAGAGGGTAAAGAATCTGCCTGCAATGGGGGAGACCCAGGTTCAATCCCTGGGTTGGGAAGATCTCCTGGAGAAGGGAATGGCTACCCAGTTCAGTACTCTTTCCTGGAGAATTCCATGGACAGAGGAGCCTGGCAGGCTACAGTCCATAGGTTGCAAAGAGTCCAACACGACTGAGCAACTAACACTTTCAGTTCACTCACAATGTTGGTAAGGCATACAGATATGCTGCCATTTGACACATAGCGGGTGCTCAGTAAATGTAATTCTGTCTTCCTATTGGGAGTTAGACAATTGAACATCACCCTGCTATACACAATCTCCTCCCTAAAGCCATACTCCACTCACTTATCTGATTCAACCTTTCTTGAAACCATTCCCCACTGCCAGCCCAGCCCAGCCCACCTCCTCATTGTTTCCCTTCATCTCTTAGAGCCACAGAAACAATATTGTAATAGCTATCATTTAGTGAGCACCTAAATGCTAGGCACTCTACCAAGCGTTTTCATTGTATTCCGCCTTGCATACAATAGATGTTTGATAAATGTTCACTTCCTTCTCCAGGCTGGAAAGAGCGGTTGATATGACCACTATCATAATGTAGGCTGCCGCTACTGCTGCTAAGTCACTTCAGTCGTGTCCGACTCTGTGCGACCCCATAGACGGCAGCCCACCGGGCTCCCCTGTCCCTGGGATTCTCCAGGCAAGAACGCTGGAGTGGGTTGCCATTTCCTTCTCCAATGCATGAAAGTGAAAAGTGAAAGTGAAGTCACTCAGTCGTGTCCGACTCTTCATGACCCCATGGACTGCAGCCTACCAGGCTCCTCCATCCATGGGATTTTCCTGGCAAGAGTACTGGAATGGGGTGCCATTGCCTTCTCCGATAATGTAGGCAAACCTGCATAATAACGTCAGTGCCCTCTCTCTTCTATACAGTACTTTACAGTTTGTGAAGCTCTTTCACCCAAATTATATTTGATTCTCACAACAATTCTTGGGAGTAGGTGAGGAAATAGAGGCAAGAGCAAAACCACAGCTCAGTTATTCATTCAGTCAACATTCATTGAGCACCTACTGTGTGCCATCTCCGCTGTGCTCTGGGGAGATGAAGAGAAACCATAGGAATTCCAGCTTAAAGGGAAAACCTTTTCAAACATCCTCTACAGGTTACTGGTGCCTCCCTTCACATCATAATCCATAAGAAACTGGAGATTTATTTCTTGGGTTGGAGATCATTTTCGATTTTTGCCTTCTTCCATACTGTTTCCTCTGATTGGAACATACTTTCCTCCTGCTAGCTAAATCCTTCATGACCTCAAAGTCTTCCCTGACCCACCATCCTCCAGCAGAATGTCTTTGCTCCCGCAAACAAGCACCAGGGGCTTCCCCGGTGGCTCAGTGGTAAAGAATCCACCTGCCAATGCAGAGACATGGGTTCCATCCCTGGGTTGGGAAGATCCCCTGGAGGAGGAAATGGCAACCCACTCCAGTATTCTTGCATGGGAAATCTCATGGACAGAGGAACTTGGCAGGCTGCAGTTCACAGGGTCACAAAGAATCCAACCCAAGTGAGCAACTAAACAGCAACAACACAGCACCAGGGCTTCCTTATACCATAGGCGGCTTTTCCCAGACTTCCATCGTCTTCTTCCGTTTATATGAGTAGAACAGGTGGGCACACACCTGTGCACACAAACACATCCAGCTCTTTTTACTATCCCGTACCCTTTTCCATCTGGATTCCATGCAGTTGAGATGGATGTCCCTGTCCCTCTCTCACTCCCCTCCTCACCTCTACTAGCTGCCAGAGGCTGCCACCTTGCCCTCCCTAAAAATCTCTTCCTACACTTGGACTCTAGAACAAGAGTCCGCCTGTAGATGAATTTCCCTGTCAATGATTCTCTTCTTGTCTCTGATTCCAGGTAGCAGTATAATAGGCTCCAGTGCTTGCACCACCTCCTTAGCTTGTGAGGAGCTAAGACAGGGCTAGCATCCGGATGCTGTTGGACTCCACTCTGGGCCCCCATCATCTTCCCACTCTCACACCACAACCCATACCTGGCTTTCTCTGCACCATGACCCAGCCCATCCACCACCCTAAACTCTCCAAGTTCCAGGACAGTTCCCCCAACCCCCTGCTAAACTGCAGTGCTTCTCCACAGCCCACCTCTAGCCAGAACTCAGGCTCCCACAGCCCATATCCAAGGCCAGGACTCTCCCTTCATCAGCTCCCCACCCGCTTTCTCTGCAGCCTGGATAGACCTAGCCTTGTCTCCCACCTTCTCATTCTTCCTAGCTTCCCACCTCCAAGCCCCCACTCCAATTACCCACCTTGCCCATACCCAGCTGGGCTCCGCTCCACACCACACTCAGATTACCCTCTCCCCGCCCAGCACCCCTCTCCCGCCCAGCTCGCCTTCCCCTCCTCGTCTCACTCCTCCATCTCAAAACGACCCCCACCACCCAGTCCCCTCCCCTTAGCTCTTCACTTCCACACCTCCCCTCCTTCGCTCTCCTTAATCTCTTCGCTTCAACACCCCTTTCCCAGCCCCTCGGCTGCTCGGTACCCTCTGCCCGCACGGCCCCTCTCAGCTCCCTTCTTACATCTCCCCCGCCTCCATCCCCCTCCCCCCAGTTTCCCCCTCAACCAGCCTTCGCTGCGCTCCAGTTGCCGCTCAGCCTTCTCCCCGGCCCCGGCGCCCTCTTTCTTGTTCCTCCGATCCCGCTGCCCCTGCCTCTGGGGCTCCCCTCGCCGCCCTCAAAGCCCGGGTAGATGCTCCCCAGGGCCCCTCCCCGCGCTACGTGCCCCTTCACTGCCGCGGTACCCTTCCTTAGTGGCCTCCCCTGGCCCCTTCTAGGTGCCCCTTCCGCTGCCCTGTGCTCCTTCTCAATGCCCGCTCACTGTGCCCCGCGCCCCGCTCCGGGGATCGGTCCCAGATCCGCCCCAGGCGGGCTGCCGGGCCGCGCCCCTTACCTGGGACTCCGGGTGAGGACGAGCGGCTCGCTCCCTGGCAGCGCCGCGGAACCGCTGGACCTGGCGGCGGGAGGCAGAAGGCGCAGCGGGTTCGCGGAGCAGGGAGGTGGGGGGCGGGGCGGGGCGGGTCCGGTCCCCTCCGCGGCGACTTCGGGCAGAGGCTCGGGCTGCAGCTGGGCTGGGTTACGGCCGCTTCCAGGCCCCACCCATGCCCCGCCCAGGGGCAGAGCCCGCTATCGCGGGGCCCTCGGCTCCCGGCACGTGTAGGGAATACGAGGTTTCTTGGGGACCCGAAGATCCCCAATACCTGCTTGACTATCGTGATTTATCTTAATTCTCACGCCTCGTTCCATAGACTGAACTTAGTAGGGTAATCAAAGGGCTTTGATGATAAAGTAGATGATGATGGGTTTGTAGCTCTGCCATTTCTGAAGCTCTTGCCTGTGTATTTATCACTTCGTACTCAAAGAAGCCCACGGAGAGAGGCAAGATCTGGATGGCTGTCTACGTGGAAGCAAAGCCAGAAACCTGGGCATTGTTGTATACCCTATGCACTCCTTCACACCCTACATCCCATCAGCCTGGTAATAACGCCTCCATAAGGAGAAGGCAATGGCACCCCACTCCAGTACTCTTGCCTGGAAAATCCCATGGACGGAGGAGCCTAGTGGGCTGCAGTCCATGGGGTCGCTAAGAGTCGGACACGACTGAGCGACTTCACTTTCACTTTCATGCATTGGAGAAGGAAATGGCAACCCACTCCAGTGTTCTTGCCTGGAGAATCCCAGGGACGGGAGAGCCTGGTGGGCTGACGTCTATGGGGTCGCACAGAGTTGGACACGACTGAAGCGACTTAGCAGCAGCAGCAAGGTATCCTATGGAGAAGGGAATGGCAACCTACTCCAGTATTCTTGCCTGGAAAATCCCATGGACAGAGGAGCCTGGCAGGCTACAGTCCCTGGGGTCACAAAGAATCGGACACTCCTGATCGACTTTCACTTCACTTCACTTCAAGGTATCCTATCCCTTCCCTTCCTCTCCATCTCCACAGCTCTCACCCTGGTTCAGACCTCATCACTTCTTGCTTGAACTAAAGCAACGGCCTCCCAGTGGGTCTCCCTGCCTCCATTCTTAATCTACCATCTACATCAGCAGTTTGAGTGATTGTTCTATATGTCACCATGTTACCTCCACCCTGATGAAACAAACAAAACATTTCCAATGGCTCTCCATTACCAGCAGTAGCCTGGAGTGAGAAAATGTTCTTTCCTTGTCATTAGAAAATCCCAGCTCTGCCAGAGACGGCAGGTATAACAAGTAAATAGCATCCCATCCTTCGACTTCATTTCAATCTTCCTGAAGTCACAGGAACCAGCTGCCACGTTTGGTTTAGAATTATAATCCCTCCCCATAGTCATCCCCCTTCTCAAATCTTAGAGGTCTATTGTTGTTCACTCACTCAGTCATGTCCAACTTTCTGCGATCCCATTAACAGCAGCTTGCCAGGCTTCCCTGTCTTCACTATCTCCCGAGGCTTGCTCACACTCATGTCTATTGAGTTGGTGATGTCATCCAACCATCTCATCCTCTGTTGTCCCCTTCTCCTGGTGCCCTCCATCTTTCCCAGCAACAGGGTCTTTTCCAGTTAATCAGTTCTACACATCAGGTGGCCAAAGTGTTGGAGTTTCAGCTTCAGCATCAGTCCTTCCAATGAATATTCAGGATTGATTTCCTTTAGGTCTGACTTGTTTGATCTCCTTACTGTCCAAGGGACTCCCAAGAGTCTTCTCCAGCACCACAGTTCAAAAGCACTGATCCTTTGGCACCTGGCCATCTTTATGGTCCAACTCTCACATCTGTACAGGACTACTGGAAACCATAGCTTTGACTAATCAGACCTTTGTCAGCAAAGTGATTTATATGTTTATGTAACTGAATCACTTTGCTGTACACTTGAAACTAACACTAAGTTATAAATTAACTATATATCAATTTAAGAAAAAAATCTTAGACAACAGAGTCAGATATCAAAACATTTTTTCCCTACATTCCATTATGACTTTATCTACAATTTGTCTCTCTGGCCCAAGGAGCCACCCAAAAGACAGCCCCTCTGGTTGTCTGACTTTTCACTCATCTTTGAGCTCTTCTGAGCTTCTCCACTCCCTCCCTTTCACTCACCTTCCCACCATCCACGTCCTGACAGCCCTTCCCAATGTGCCCTCTAGAATCCTGTTCTTTCGCCAACAAACTTTCCTACACCCTCTGCTTCGTCAGAGCATACTCAGGTTACTTCTTTGCCTTTATTAATGCTTGACAGTCCTCCAGGACTTCTCCTGCCACCTTCTGCAGGAAAACTTCTCACTTCTCTACTCTCCACACATCACAGAACCAAGAGGTGGGGTTAGCATTGCCACTTCCACCCTTGTACCAAAATTGCTTCTCCTTTGGTCTCCAGACACACCGCTTCCCATCCCTCTTATCAAGGACATCACTGACCCCCAATTGCTCCACTGCATTGAAGATTCCAATCTCTGGCTCATGGTCATTCGCATTAGCCCTGTCCTGCCACCCTCCTGGTGCCTTTGGTAGCCATGTGGTTGCCTGATTCTTCAGTCCTTGGTCTCCTCTTCACTTTCCCTCCCATGGTCATACCTTGAATTTCTTCTGGGTGATTACCCAGAACTAATGCCTCTGTGATCTTAAAATCAAATATCCTATGCTGCCTGCTCCTTCACTGTCTTACTTGAGTTTTCTCATTTTCAAAATGGGTGTCATGATAATAACTATTCATTCTTCACAGGAATAATGAGATAACACAAAAAACCCACCCTTTGGGGGTTGGGAGACAATAGAAGAGCAGATGGTACTGGTTTACATCGCCTCAGGTCTTCTTATCACTTTCCCTTTCTTCCCAGACAGATGTAGTTTTTAATCCTTGTTCTACACAGTTACTTGCTGTGTGACCTTAGGTATATTATCTGATTTTTCTGACACATGCACCTCATTGTTATTTGTAGAAATAGTAATAATGTTGTGAAGATCAAATAAGAAAATGGGATAGCTACTGGAAAGCACTTGACTGAGTGCCAGGCACATAGTAAGCCCTCAATAAGTAGGAAACATTGTGGTTGTAATAGAACCAAAAACACTCTTTTTTAACAACTGCCTTCCAAGAAGGATAAACTCTAACATAGAGAGGTCCTTTTGTCCTGTTTAGGGCCTTGAGAAGTGTGGATATGTAAGTGTGAGAGGAGAAGGGAGACACTCACTTGCTCAGTGCAAAAAAGGAAAGGAATTTGGAATTTACTTAGCAAAATGGTGGGGGAAGTAATAAAGAGAGCTGGGAAGGGGAAAGGAAAAAAATGAGTAAGAAAATCAGTGTAAGGGTAGGTGCTGCATGGATAAAGGGTCAGAAGTAACCTTCCCATGGTAGGTAAACAGAGGGTGTTTAAGCACTGGAATGCATTAAATGGGAGAAGTTGTTTGTCACACATATAATGTAATCATCTTCTGTGACTCTCAACACTTCAGTAAAAGCCATTACACTCAGGAATGCTTCCTGAGAGAGAAGAGTTGTATGAATGAGTGAATAGGAAAATTGAGCAATGGGCTTTGTTTTTCTGAGTTGAAAAAGGAGAGTAGACGCAGAGACTATGGGAGCATTAAGTCTTTGTGGAATTTGCAGAAAACTTCAGGATGTCTTCCAACTGACAAGGGCAATAAAATGTAAAACCTGAGGTTCAGACTCATTGCATTTAGATCTTAAAGGGGCAAGAAGGTCATATCTGACATTTGGGCTGCATCATTTGTGCCTCTCTATTGATTAGCAGGTGATTACCAGAGAGAATACAGAACAAATCATATATTGGGCTGTCTAAATGCCAAGTAAGAATAAGAAGAAAGACAAATTCTACCTTTGACCTGGGAACAGACTGGCTAACAATAATAATCATTAAGACCTTAAAATATACTGGATTAACTCATATCTTTGTCTCATTTAGTCTTCAGTGCAATCATGCAAGGTATGGATTGCCATCCTCTTTCTATAAATGAGGAAATAGAAGTCAGAAAACTGAAATGACTTTCCAGGGTCACACAAATGTAAATGGAAGAACCAGATTTGAAACAGGTCTGTCTGACTCCAAGTCAAGAGCTGTTCCTACTAGATTACAGAATCATGGTTGCTTGGTGAACACCACTGGGGTTAAAGTCCTACGAACAAAATTTCCTTGTATCTTCTGTAGTCAGCCTTCTCTAGCTCCTAGTTTGCACATGACATATAAAGTGATGCTTTTTATTGAATGAGAATCAATCACTTACCCTCATTTTACATCAACTATACTTCAATTTCAAAAAGAAAGAAAGGAAAAAAGAAAAGGCAAGAAGGTAATGAACTTCCAGATGCTCAAGTTCGATTTAGAAAAGGCAGAGGAACCAGTGATCAAATTGCCAACATCCAATGGGTCATCGAAAAAGCAAAAGCATTCCAGAAAAACATCTATTTCTGTTTTATTGATTATGCCAAAGCTTTTGACTGTGTGGATCACAATAAACTGTGGAAAATTCTGAAAGAGATGGAAATTCCAGACTACCTGACCTGCCACTTGAGAAACCTGTATGCAGGTCATGAAGCAACAGTTCGAACTGGACATGGAACAACAGACTGGTTCCAAATAGAAAAAGGAGTATGTCAAGCCTGTATATTGTCACTCTGCTTATTAACTTATATGCAGAGTACATCATAAGAAACACTGGGCTGGAGGAAGCACAAGCTGGAATCAAGATTGCCGGGAGAAATACCAATAACCTCAGATATGCAGATGACACCACCCTTATGGCAGAAAGGTAAGAAGAACTAAAGAGCCTCTTGATGAAAGTGAAAGAGGAGAGTGAAAAAGTTGGCTTAAAGCTCAACATTCAGAAAACGAAGATCATGGCATCCAGTCCCATCACTTTATGGCAAATAGATGGGGAAACAGTGGAAACACTGGCTGACTTTATTTTTCCGGGCTCCAAAATCACTGCAGATGGTGACTGCAGCCATGAAATTAAAAGATGCTTACTCCTTGGAAGGAAAGTTACGACCAACCTAGACAGCACATTAAAAAGCAGAGACATTTCTTTGTCAACAAAGGTCCATCTAGTCAAGGCTATGGTTTTTCCAGTAGTCATGTATGGATGTGAGAGTTGGACTATAAAGAAAGCTGAGTGCCGAAGAATTGATGCTTTTGAACTGTGGTGTTGGAGAAGACTCTTGGGAGTCCCTTGGACTGCAAGGAGATCCAACCAGTCCATCCTAAAGGAGATCAGTCCTGGGTGTTCATTGGAAGGACTGATGTTGAGGCTGAAACTCCAATACTTTGGCCACCTGATGTGAAGAGCTGACTCATTTGAAAAGACTCTGATACTGGGAATGATTGAGGGCAGGAGGAGAAGGGGATGACAGAGGATGAGATGGTTGGATGGCATCACCGACTCAATGGACATGGGTTTGGGTAGGCTCTGGGAGTTGGTGATGGACAGGGAGGCCTGGTGTGCTGCGGTTCATGGGGTTGCAAAGATTTGGACACGACTGAGTGGCTGAACTGAACAGAAAAAGGTAATTGCTTAAGTGTGGATGTCACTTGGAATGTTCAAATCTTTACAAGGTTCAGATCTGTATCCCAGTGTGAGTCCCTCATAGTCAGCCTAGGAATGTAGATCTGTTGGCAAGTCGAGTGTTTTTCTCTGACCTCTTCAGCAGGTTGCCTCATATAACAGAGAAACTGGTGCAGGTGCCTGGAAGTCACCAGAATGTCTAAAGCAGCTCTAGAAACATAAGGCTCATGAGAGGAGTGGTGGAAGACAGGGATGGAAAGAGAAACAGAGGCTGGCTGGTCTAAGGCCTTGGAAATCACATTATTGGGAATTTACTTTACAAGCAAAAGGTTTGAAGCAATGGAGTAACCTGGTTATATATGCATGTACAAAAGACAGCTCTGGGGCTTTGTGGGTTGCTCAGGGGTAAAGAATCTGCCTACCAAAGTAAGAGATGCAGGTTTAATCCCTGGGTCAGGAAGATCCCCTAGAGGAGGAAATGGCAACCCACTCCACTATGCTTACCTGGAGAATCCCATGGGCAGAAGAGCCTGGCAGGCAATAGTCCATGGGGTCTCAAAGAGTCAGACATGACTGAACACATACACATACTTGCACAGGCCGCAAATTACATTAGAAAAAAAGAAAGAAAAGAAAGATAGCTCTGACTGTGGTGGGTGTGATAGATGGAGTGGGAAGGGTAGGGAGCAGGGAGAAAGGAGAGAGGGAACCCAGTTAGAGATTGCTGTAATAATCCAGATGAGAGATGAAGAGGACCAGAACTCATGTCAAGGCATGGGGAAAGTGGGAGGTAGAGGGATCCAGTGTGTATTTAGGACCTGGTGGCAGATTAAATGTAAGATGTTGGGGAAAGGGACTCTGCAGAAACAACCAGGTAGACAGTGGGGCCAGTCACTGGTAATGGGAATGGAGAAGTTCCTTCAAGTTATGCTTTTCTGCATGACAATCACTCCCCAAAGTTCAGTGGGTTAAACAGCAATAATTTATTATTTCTCACAATTCTGTGGGTGGCTGGATGGGTTCATTTGCAGATTTTATTAATATCTCAGATCATTTTTGAACAGCATTCAGCTGGAAGGTCACCCCTAGGTCTGGCAGTTGGTGCTGGCCAAGGGCTGAGTGCCATAGTTTTTTCCCAGGAGGCTTCTAATCCACTGGCAGGCCAGACCAGTTCACATGGTGGTCTCAGGGCGGTGTTCCAAGACAGCAAGGCAGAAGACACAATCTATTGAGGCCTAGCCTCAGCAACTGCAAAACATCCCATATGCTGCATTCTATTGGCCAAATCAAGTCACAAGCCTGGCCCAGATTCAAAGGGCTTTGATTGAGAAGAGCAAAGTCACTTTACAAAGAGGCATGAATAGAGAGATGGGAGGAATCTGTGGCCTTTAACCAATCTACCACAGGGATGGGAACAGATTTAGATAATGAGAAAAAATGGTTAAGTATTTCAAACACCACTTCTTGCACTAATCAGCCCTTCTTTCTTCTCTGTGCCTCAGCTTTATCATTTGTAAAATAAATGAAAATGTGCATCACCAGGGCACACTGCTGTCCCCATGGGTGGAATCATACACACACACACACACACACACACACACAGCATTCAGCATGTGAACAGTCAGAACCCAGCCCCACCCAACACCCCTCTCTCTTGCCCATCGTACCAGTCCTTCACCAAAACCCACCTGTACTACTTCCTGAGAGTGCTCCATTCCATTCCTTCCTTGCCGCTGCATGGCCACAGCCTTCTCACTGTCTTAGACCCACAGTAGCCTCCAAACTTCTCATGTAACCACACTCCAACACTGCAGCAGAGGACTCTTCCTAACCCAGATTAAATCTGTTTAATATGCACATATGGCCTCTTGTGGTCTGGCCCCTATGACCCTCTGGTCTCATTAGTGGACACTCCCCCATCTCGCCCAAAGCTCCAGCAACATTAAATTACTTTTAGTTCCCAGAGTGTGACCTGTTCCATAACATTGCCTTGAATTTGTCTCAGTTTCTCCCACTACCTTGAATTCACTCATTCATTCACTCCCTCACCCACACAGCAAATAGTCCCTGATCCAAGATGCTCAGGGTCCATCCAAGATAGCAGGTTTTAAGACCCACTGATCTGAGTTCACAAAAGCATAGGCCAAACTGCAACCCAACATGATCTCCTAGATCATTCTTATAATTGCTGAATAGATAGGCATATAGATATTCACAAAAGATTTGTCACATCTATCATCTCATTCAACTTTCACAGTAAACCTATGAAGCGGGGATTGATTCATGCCATCCTGGATGAGAGGAAGAACTAAGTAGCCGATGGTTTCTTAGCTACTGAAAATAGGGAAAGCCAAGATTAAAATCAGCCACATTTGGCAAGACGTGGCTATTTTCTCACTGTGAAACACATCAATGGGGAGGAGCCTAAGTGTTAGGCCCCATGCTGGGATGCAGCGTTGAGACTTAAGCTGAATCTTCATGGATAAGTAGGAGTTAAACTCAAGGAGAAAGAAACAGGCAGAAGGGCTAGCATGAGCCAAACCCCAAAGGTATGCAATTATACAAAGGCTTCAGGGAACTTCAGGGATTGTAAGTCTCTGGAATCACAGACAGGATGAGCAAAGTACTTGTGATGAATGAGGTAGGAGGGTAAGTCAGAGCCAGAGGTCAGCCAGGGCCTGGGGAGCCACACTGAGGATGATGGACTCAAAGATCAGGGCAATGTGGAGCTGTTACATTGCTTTCTCCAGAGGGAACACTTGGTCCACTTTATACTTTTGAAAGAACTCAGCTTGGAGGATAATTACTTTATAATACTGTGATGGCTTTTAGAAAGAACTCAGTTTATACAGTGGAAATGGATCAGAGGTTCCAAGATACAGAGGACAAAGAGACCAGAGAGAAAGCTGGTACAGTGATGTCAAAAGAAATTATGAGTGGACTTCCTTGACAATCCAGTGGTTAAAACTCCACGCTTCCACTGCAGGCGGCACAGACTCCATTCATGGCTGGGGAGCTAAGGTCCTACAGGCCATGCAGTGTGACCAAAAAAAGAGAGAAACAGAATGAGCTTGAGCTGGGAGATGCAGTGGGACATAAAAGGATGAAAAAGATAAGATCTGGCAACTACTTGGATATAGATGGGGGGAAAAGATATGGAGGCAACTAGGGGAGTTCTGTGACTTGGGTGGTGCTATTCCCTATGAGAATGGAAGAGAAGTGACAGACACATGGGAAGTGGGGCCCAGAAGAGGGGGAACAAGAGCCCAGTGGTAAGAGCAGCAACTGAACTGGAAATGATTATTCATAAACGTCTTCATTAATTTTATTTAGCTTTAAGCATGCCGACCAGAGGATCAGATGGTTGGATGGCATCACCGACTCAATGAACATGAGTTTGAGCAAACTCTAGGAAATAGTGAAGGACAGGGAAGCCTGATGTGCTGCAGTCCATGGGGTCACAAAGAGTCGGACGTGACTTAGGGACTGAATAACAACAATCAGCATCTCAGTCAGGCCTTTCCCATGAAGCCCAGAAGCAGAATCTAGCACTATCAACTCCCTCATCTCTGCCTCCCCTGCCCTCTGGGCCTCTTTTTCCCTAGCTGTTAGAGAATACTTAGTCCATAATTTGACACAGACAATGACTAGACAGCATCCTGCTACCAGGGTTTTGGCTCAAAATTTAATTAAGATTTTACTGGGAAGCTAAATGAACCTCAGATCATCCCTCCCCCACCATCCAACATGGGCACTCCCTCTGTAGCCTTGGGATGCTCGCTTCCAAGGATGCGGAGACAATCTCCTCCAAGGCAGATTGCTTTGTCTTTGGACAACTCTTGTTGTCATGAAAATCCTCTTCTTTACTGACATCTGCCTGTTCATATCGTTCATCCTCTGCAACTAGTCCTTCATCATTATGTCATTCATTCATTCTTTCTATAAAGATTTGTTTGTATGTGCTAACACTTAGTGTTTCTGGCAGAGTACACAAATGTGAACTAAACAGAGAGAACCCTTGCTCATATGAAGGTTATGAATCCTAGAAGGACAGACAAACAGTAAATAAGGAAATAAAATCTAACATAATTCAGTTAGTGATGAGCACATTTAAGGAAATAGTCCAACAAGGTGATGGGATAGAAAATGACTGGCTGGGGGTGGTTTAGTCTCTGAGTCAGGCCCGATTCTTGTGACCCCATGGACTGTAGCTTGCTCAGCTCCTCTGCTCATGGGATTTCCTAGGCAAGAATACTGAACTGGGTTGCCATTTCCTTCTCCAAGGGATATTCCTGACCCAGGGATTGAACCTGCATCTCCTGTATTGGCAGGCGAATTCTCTATTGCTGAGCCACCAAGAAAACCCGAAAGTGACTAGAGGAGGGGCTATTGTAGAAAGAAAGTCTCTCTAAGGAAGTTTCATTTGAGTTGAGACCTGATAGAAGAGGAGTCAGCCTGTTTTAGGGATGAGGCACTTAAGGGGCAGAGAGGACAGAAGATTCTCTGAGTGTGAGACCATGACTAACTGGTCTCACCAAAGCCTCCCCCTTTTGCAGAGTGTTTACATGGCAATGGCATTAGCTCAGTTATGGTCAGTGGCTGGTGGTTCTTGTGTCCACAAGCCCACCCTAGGGACAAAATCCCCCTCAGTCTCATCAGTTATTACTCACAACTGACCAGTCCTCTTTCTGAACCATTTCTGTTAAATAGGGGGATTTAATTAAAATGAACTCAAAGGCTTTCTAAGATGACCAGTGTGGGATAATCAAAAGGACATACACTTTGGAATCAGAGAGTTTGTTGTTAATATTGTTTAGTTGCTAAGTCACGTCTGACTCTTTTGCAATACCATGGACTGTAGTTCAAATCCAACTTTCACCATTTGCTAATATGTGATTGAAGTACTGTTGATCGTACAGGTTGCTGATCTGTAAAATGGGGGTCAGAATGATTTCCTTAAAAGAGTTCAATCAAAAAATGATAGTGTATGTAATTTAGGGGATGCTCAATAGGATATTCAGTAACATCAGATACTTTTAGGGATCTGACAACTCTTACAACTAGGTATATCATGCTTGCCAATGACTTCTCTCATCAAATACATGTCTAGGGAACTTAAGAACAGTTGCCGCTTTCTTAGAAGCTATAAAGTGTCAGGTTGCCTCTCTAATCTTGGGAAAATATCTATGTCCTCTTTCTCAGAGGGCTTGCTGAAGGATACTGCTCAGGCTGCCTTGTGACCATTTGCAAAAGTTCAGTCTCATATTCCCCCTTGTGCTTTAAAAGGGAAATGCATTCTCTCCGGACTGATCAGTCTTCAGTCCGGCCTGAATATAGGGGCTGAAAGGAAGGGGTAAGCACTTAACTTAAGGAAACTTAAGCACTTAAGGAAAGATATACTCATCTGAATGCAGAGTTCCAAAGAATAATAAGGAGCGATAAGAAAGCCTTCCTCAGTGTACAATGGAAGGAAATAGAGGAAAACAATAGAATGGGAAAGACTAGAGATCTCTTCAAGAAAATTAGAGATTCCAAGGGAACATTTCATGCAAAGATGGGCACAATAAAGGACAGAAGCAGTATGGACCTAAAAGAAGCAGAAGATATTAAAAAGAGGTGGCAAGAATACACAGAACTATACAAAAAAGATCTTAATGACCCAGATAACCATGATGGTTTGATCACTCACCTAGAGCCAGACATCCTGGAGTACAAAGTCAAGTGGACCTTAGGAAGCATCACTATGAACAAAGCTAGTGGAGGTGATAGAATTCCAGCTGAGCTATTTCAAACCCTAAAAGACGATGCTTTAAAATGCTGCACTCAATGTGCCAGCAACTTTGGAAAACTCATCAGTGGCCACAGGACTGGAAAAGATCAGTTTTCATTCCAGTCCGAATGTAGGGCAATGCTAAAGAATGTTCAAACTACCACACAATTGCACTCATTTCACATGCTAGCAAAGTAATGCTCACAATTCTCCAGGCCTAGCTTCTTCCATGGATAGACCTAAACAAAGGAAAGAACTGAAAAAATCAGTGATGTTTATTGCATGATAGGATAAATGCAACCTCATTAACAAATTCAACCAAGTCCTTTTCTCTCTGCATTTATCTCCCACCACCAACCCCCTTGATCCTTGTTCTCTGGATATACAGAATGACTTACAACTCCTAGAACCTACTTTACAACTCAGCATTTTGCATAGGCCTTTGTTTCTACAAAGTGCCTTCCTGAATACTCCTCCTTTATAAAGAAGACTCCTCCCTACTCATCCTTGTATCTATCTCATTCTTACTTGGAGGGAATTTAATCACTCCCACCTTTGTACTACTTCTGGACCTTAGGATTGCAGTTGGTACATGATAGCTAAAGTAAAATGTTCAGCCCTAGGAAATTGGGCCCATGCTTTAATACAAGTATTCATTTACGGTATACTCATGGATTAAGGAGCCGGGCAGGCTGCAGCCCATGGGAGTTGCAGAAGAGTCAGACACCACTTAGCTACTGAGCACACATGCACAGGCATAGCTAAAGGTTCTGAGCACTGGGACATCCTTAGTGGTACAGTGGTTAAAACTCCATGCTCCCAGTGCAGGGACCCAGGGTTCGATCCCTGGTCAGGGGACTAGATCCTGTGCGTGCGTGCTAAATCACTTCAGTCCTTTCCGACTCTTTGCGACCCTATGGACTGTAGTCTGCCAGACTCCTCTGTCAATGAGATTCTCTAGGCAAGGATACTGGAGTAGGCTGCCATGCCCTCCTCCAGGGGATCTTCCCGACCCAGGGATCGAATCCATGACTCTTAGGTCTACCTGCTTTGGCAGGGGTTCTTTAGCACTAGCACCTCCTGGGAAGCCCAGATCCTGTGCGCCACAACTAAAACCCAGTGCAGCCAAATAAAAATAAAACAAAGATACTGAGCACTAGAAATACAATAATAAGCAAGTCAGATACAGTCCCCAGTCTCACAAAACTTACACTCTGGTAAGGAAGGCAGACATTCCCAACTAATCACATCAGTAATTACCATTGTGATCATTGTTTTGAAGGGAAAGTGATGGGAGATATAAAAGAAAGAGCTGTACTGGTGCTGTGATCATGGAATATTTCACAAAGCAACATTTAGGTGGGATTTCTGAAGAATGAGTTGGGCAAATATATGGGGAAGGACACTCCAAATAAAGGGAAAAGTGTGTGTAAAGACCATTGAGTAACTTGGAAAAATGGAAAGAAAACCAATGTGGCTGGAATTTGTAATAGAATGAGAGAATGACATGCAGTGCAGCTGGAGAGAGACTTGGGAGCCAAATTATACCACTCTTTTAAACAACATTATTGATTTTGGACTTTGTCCTGGAACTAATGGAGGAGAGTCAGCAAAGAGTATCAAGCATGAAAAATGAAACAATCAGACTCTGTTACAAAGAGAGCAGTCCCTGTGGAGAACATCTGGAGAGAGGGGCAAGGATGGATGCAAGGAAATCACCTAAATAGCTATTCATTTATTTAGCCATCTCATTAATATTTATTGAATGCCTACCACATGCCAGATTCTATACTACGCCTTGCTGCTGGGGCTGCTGCTGCTAAGTTGCATTAGTCGTGTCTGACTCTGTGCGACCCCATAGACGGCAGACCACCAGGCTCCTCTGTCCCTGGGATTCTCCAGGCAAGAACACTGGAGTGGGTTGCCATTTCATTCCCCAATGCATGAAAGTGAAAAGTGAAAGTAAAGTCATTCAGTTGTGTCCGACTGTTAGTGACCCCATGGACTGTAGTCTACCAGGCTCCTCCGCCCATGGGATTTCCCAGGCAAGAGTACTGGAGTGGGGTGCCATTGCCTTCTCCGATACTACACCTTGAGGATACAGCAATTAACAAGATGGATAAAAGCCCTACCTGATGGATAGTACACTGTAAAAGTCTAGGTGACAAATGCTGGTGGTCTAGACAATGGTGGTGATGATAGAGATGAAGAAGAGTGTGTTAGTCAGCTTGGGCTGCCATAATCCAGTACCACAGACTATGTGGGTTAACAGCAGATTTGTTTTCTCACAGTTCTGAAGGCTAGAAGTCTGAGATCAGGATTGATTTCTTAAGGCCTCTCTGCTTAACTTACAGAGAACCGTCTTCTTCTTGGTCTTCACTTGCTCTTCCCTGTGTGTGTCTATGTCCTAATCTCTTCCTCTGAGAATATCAGTCCTATTGGATTAGGACCTACCCATATGACCTCATTTTAACTTAATTACTTCTCTAAAGGTCGTATCTCCAAATACAGTCACATTCAGAGGTTGGGGGTTAGGGCTTCAACATATTAATTTGGAGGTAGCTATGATTCAGCCTATAACAAGGATTTAAAAAATATCTAGGAAAACAAATGAACAATAATTGATGATTAAGGAGTAAGATAGAAGGAGATGTCAAGGATGGGTCTCAGGCTGCATGTGTGCTCAGTCCCTAAGTCATGTCAGACTCTTGTGACCTGCATGGACTGTAGCCCGCCAGGCTCCTCTGTCCATGAGATTCTTCAGGCAAGAATACTGGAGTGGCTTGCCATTTCCTTCTCAGGTTTCTAGCATGTAAAATAATAGGGTGATGCTATTGACTTATTTGATAAGGAACAATGAAAGTTCACTGTTCACCAGGATCCATTTCCTGTTTTTCAGTAGTTGTGGTTCTCTTGGAGTCCTGAAGCAATGTACAAAAATATATAGTTTGGCCAGCAGCATATCACAATGTTTATTGGCACATGATATCAAATACATGGAGGAGGGATTGGATCATCCATGCAAGTCTGAATGAGAAAGAGCTTTCAAAAATGACTTTATCAGCCAAACTTTCCTCATTCACTTCCAATCTCATATCTCCTACCGTTATCTTAGCAGGAATCATTTAGGTGGAGTTGCCAAAGCCAAAGTGTAACACGTAGAGTGTTAAAGAGAGAATGAGGTGAGGAAAGCTTGACCATGTGTGTGCTAAGTCTCTTCAGTCATGTCTGACTCTTTGCAACCCTATGGACTGTAGCCCGTCAGGCTCCTTTTGTCCGTGGGATTCTCCAAGCAAGAATACTGGAGTGGGTTGCCATTTCTTTCTCCAGGGGATCTTCCCGACCCAAGGATGGAACCCAGATCTCTTATGTCTCCTACACTGTCAGGTGGGTTCTTTACCACTAGCACCCCCTGGGAAGTGGATCAGGCAAATAGCACGTAAGTCCACAGATGGTTTGTTTTTAGATAAGAAATGCCAATGCTTATTTATTTTTGCACAGGAATAACCCAGTAGAGATAGAGTGATTAATTATATAAGAGAGAAAAGGGAACATTTACAGAAAATAAAAAAAGTCTGAAGACAGGGAGGGGATGACTCCAGAACTCAATTAGCCTCTGAAAAGTAGAAATTGGGCTTCCCAGGTGGCGCTAGTGGTAAAGAATCCACCTACCAATGCAGGAGAAACAAGAGACCCAGGTTCAATCCCTATATTGGGAGGATCCCCTGAAGTAGGCAATGGCACCCCACTCCAGTGTTCTTGCTTGGAAAATTCCATGGGCAGAGGAGTCTTTTGCACTTTAGTCCATGGGGTTGTAAAGAGTCGGACACTACTGAGCAACTGAGCACAGGACAGAAGTAGAAAATATCTCTTTCACTGGAATAAAAGGGTAGGATAAAAGGATGAGACAGATGCAGGGAAGGTGTGTAGATTTACCAGTAAAAAGTTGAGGGAGTTATAGTAGAAGATCTGGATAAGGTTAAAGTGTAATGGAAGATACTGATCAGTTAGGTTGAAAGGATAAACAGTTGATTGTAATCAGAGAATATTTCTGAATTCAGGGTTTCAAAGGTAAAAGAGTTTTGAGTGATAACACGATGAGACCATTGGAGTGGGTGGGTGGCTGAAATAGAGTGGAGGTTATTGACGATAAGGAGGTCAAATAAACAAAAGGCCAAGGTAATAGATGATGGTTTTTCATGGATTTTCATGAAAATGGAAAACCAAACTTCAATTGACTTATTGGAATATCAGCTCATACATCTTGAAGTGCACAAAGGGGGATTCAAGGTTGACTTAATCCATTGCTCCAACCATGTTTCACTTCAATTTTTTCAGTATTTCATCCCCTTCATGTGTTGGTTTCACATTCCATCTAGTAGCGAGTAAGAATATCCTGTGAGACCTCTCAGAATTTCTAAAATATTAATTTGAGTTATAAATCATTCCAAGAGATAAATTGTTATCCAAACTTATTTAATCATGGAAAGTCTTTCTAGGGGCACTAGTGTTGCATGGAATATACTTTGGGAAATGCTGCTATAACCTGGTTAAGCAACAGTTATTGACTCCTACAGTGGCTAGCCACAGAATCTTATACTCTGGTTTATGTAAGAAAAAAAAAGAATTTGTTAAGCAACACTGACTAGATCACAAACTACCCGGGGATGCTGGAGTACCAGGCTTGGTACTGAAGACTTGCTGGGGAAGACACAATTGCTTCACCACCAAGCACTAAGTTTGTACTGCTGACACCACTAGCCTCCAACACTGGACACCTCTGTGGGCACTATAACCACCACTGCCCCAAGAACTCAGTCTTCCTGCAAATGGTGTTATCTTGTGCTGCATGAAAGTGTGCCACATTGGGTGAGCTGGGGTCATTTGCCTATAGTCTAGCTGCAAAGGGGGCTGGGAAAGCAATTATCTGGTATTTCCAACTTCTAAAATGGAAAGAGGGTCCCACCTCCCTCCAAACTTAAAAGGTAAAGGATTTTTAGAACCTAAGAAAGATAATTTAATGCAATAGCTAAAAATAATTTTTAAATATCTATATAATATACTAATTTATTTGCCCAACCTGAACTATATTATTTCCCACCTAGTCATATCTAAACTTAAAAAAACCTAGTCATATCCCCCCACCTAGTCATATCTAAACTTAAAAAAACCTCAATATAATGCAACTCAAAATATAATTACCCACTCACCAAAAGCAGTACAACCCAAAGTCTCATCATTTACTACATCCAATTACAAATGTAGAACTTCTAAGTGACATTTTTGGAATATGATTTAGATATGACATCTTTTCTAAAATACTTGTGTATGTATGCATGCATGTATGTACATATTTGGCTGCGCTGGGTCTCACTTGCATCAAGTGGGATCTTTAGCTGCAGCATGTGAACTCTTATGTGATCTTTAGCTGCAGCATGTGAACTGCAGCATGTGGGGTCTAGTTTCCTGACCAGGGATCAACCTCAGGCTCTCGCATTGGGAATGCAGAGTCTTAGCTACTGGACCACAAGGGAAGTTCCCTGTATATACAATATCTTAATTAGGAAGTTTACCACTATAATAAGCAAGGTCCTGTTGTAGATAATAGGAACCATGCTAGCTATTTTAATTAGAAAGCATTTAATACAGGGAATTAGGTACTGAAATGATCAGAGGAACACACATTAGCCTGGTCCCCAAGGAAGGACTCCAAGAAAATCGTTATCTGTCCTGACATGGGAAATGAAACTTGACATCAATCTGGAAGGTAGAGAATCAGGAATCTGCTCTCCAAGGTTCTGGTTCTGGAATCACACCATCTTGGCCATCACGTAATCTTAGCCATCATCTGGAATTAAGGAAGCCATTGTCCTCCTGGAACACACTGTGATAGCTATTAATACAGCCTGAGATCAGGAAGCTGCTGCCAGAATAGTTGACTCTTGGGCCACGTCACACCTGCAAAGTCACACCAGCAAAATGGAGGCCTCACACTCTGCAACTCTTCCCCAGCAGTTCCATCTTCAGATCTCACATGCAAGCATCACTGTAAAGTGTGTTCACTGCTCAGAAAATACTGAGTGAGACAGCATGATGGCAAGTAGAGCGGTTAGCAAGTGGTACAGATGGTGGTACTAAAGCAGAAACTTGGTGGAAGGGAATTTCAGATTCAGTTCAGTTTAGTTGCTCAGTTCAGTTCAGTCATTCAGTCATGTCCGACTCTTTGCGATCCCATGAATCGCAGCAAGCCAGGCCTCCCTGTCCATCACCAACTCCCGGAGTTCACTCAGACTCACGTCCATCGAGTCAGTGATGCCATCCAGCCATCTCATCCTCTGTCGTCCCCTTCTCCTCCTGCCCGCAATCCCTCCCAACATCAGAGTCTTTTCCAATGAATCAACTCTTCGCATGAGGTGGCCAAAGTACTGGAGTTTCAGCTTCAGCATCATTCCTTCCAAAGAAATCCCAGGGCTGATCTCCTTCAGAATGGACTGGTTGGATCTCTTTGCAGTCCAAGGGACTCTCAAGAGTCTTCTCCAACACCACAGTTCAAAAGCATCAATTCTTCGGCGCTCAGCCTTCTTCACAGTCCAACTCTCACATCCATACATGACCACAGGAAAAACTATAGCCTTGACTAGATGAACCTTTGTTGGCAAAGTAATGTCTCTGCTTTTGAATATGTTATCCTTGGAGAGGTTGTATAACTGTGATCAGTGGCCCTGATGCTCATGGCCTAGGATGGCACAGGAGAGCTACCCAATGAAGGGAACAGAAGTGGTGCTGAGGAGCTGGAAGGACCACCTAGAAGGGCCCTACTGACAAAGGGGCCAAGTGTATGGACTGAATAGTGGAGGCTGATAAAATAGACATCCCAGCAGATGCCTTCATGGAAAGATGTACCAAGATCAGGTAGCCGCACATTATACCTCAGAAGATACAAGCCTGGGCAGTGTCTCATATCTGAGGTCATGACATCATATAATTCTCTGAGACTTAATGCCATCCAGGAGAAGAGGAAAAAGAAATCCTGAAGTTGACCTAGTTTAAACCTAAAATAACCTAAAAAACATTGAACCTGACTTTAAGAGGTTTTGCTGTCTTAATGCAGAATGACAGTTTAAAGAGGAATTGTTATTGGAATATACAATTGTTTCTCTTTTTTTGTAATTGTATTAGTTGGTTTGAAGATTTATACTTGCTACACAGCCTAAGTCATTGATGCAATCCTTAAGTTGGTTGACTTGAATAAAAATTACCTAGTATGGTGTAGTAGCTAAAGGCATAGATACAGGGGCCAAATTGCTCACATTCAAATACCAACTCTGATCCCAGTAGCTTAGGTGAATTACTTACCCACTGTGTGCCTCCATATCCCTATCTATTATTTTATAAAGCACAGATGATGATGGAAATAGAACCAAATCCATCAGGTTATTGTTAGGATAAATGAGTTAATGTGACTGCAAGATTTAAAACAGTTCCTAGCACACAGTGCTGTATAAATATTTGCACCTTCAGCTGAAGAATGTTTGAAACCCATAGTCTTGAAACTTCTATGGTTGCATGACCACTGAAAGAATTTTGGAAAACTATGTGCTTTCAAGTTGACCTCTGAAAGCGTCACCATTTAAATAATTGCAAAGGACGTAATTTTTACTGTACTGTAAATATTAACATTTAGAAAAAGTTGTTATGTCACTTTTAAAAAATATATCCATTAGAGTCTAAGTACCACAGGAATTTTATATCCATTTACCCACTGAATTTTTTTCTACCTTATTCACTTAAAATTAATAGATGGACAGGGTCTTAACAGTTGGGAATTTTACATCATTGTTATTTTTGAATTTTTATTTCACTCTATACCACAGAATTATAAACTAACATAATGTATGTACGAGTAGGAAATGGCAGTCCATTCCAGTGTTCTTGCCTGGAAAATTCCATGGACAGAGGAGCCTGGTGGGCTGCAATCCATGGGGTCATGAAGAGTTGGACATGACTGAGTGCCTGAGCACGCACAAAGGATTTATATGCTTAAAACTCTCTTACTGATCATCACCACGTCATACCTCTCAATAGTAAATATTTATATTTAATTGGAATTAAAATGCTAAAATTTTCTTTGGCTATAAGAATCTAAGAGATGTTAGACAATTTTTCTACCCTACTTTACAACCTCTTGATCTTTTTCCTGCTTTGGCAGTCACTGTGGTAACCAGCTACATTTGGAAGTTGAGGACACCACCATAAAGCTGCATTCCCTTATCTCTTGTTTTATGCTTGCATGGCTCTTTGTTGCCTCTGTATCTGTTCTTCCAGGAAATTAGCTCCTCGGTGCAGCTCTGGACCAATGAGGTAACCAGCTCAATAATGTACTCTACTTTGGTTCTCCCTCCTATGCTTCACTTTCACCAGTCCCGCATTCCTTTTCCTTAGAATCTCTTCCTAAAATATATTACCTGAATAGGCCTTATCTCAGGCCCTGCTTTTAGGGGAACTTAAGCTAAAATCCCAGAGTTAAAATTTTTCTTCCAGATTCAGCTATTGTTACAAGAATTATTATTAGTATGTCAATCAAAATAACACACATTACAAATTATAATAATTAACACTAAAGTTTTATTAAAACTTTAATAAAACTACATCTCAGTGACATGACTTTTTAAAAATGTCATCATATATCCATGGGAAGAACATTACTTACAGCTATAATGAGACAAGATTCAGCATTAACCATTTTTTATATCAAGTATTCGCAAAATGTTAAAAAAAATTTTCAAACAGATTCTAAGCATATGCAAAAGTTTTAGCTTATTAATAAGGACCAGCAAGATGAAAAAACCAATTCAAAGTTGAAATAAGATTATTAAATCAGATACAAACTGGTTAATGGACCTATCTTCTCCCTGGGAAAATCATTTGCTTATTAGTTTTCTGTATATTAACATATAACTCTATAAAGTGGTAAAATGTCTGTACCCTAATTCATTGTAAATCAAGGTCTTCCCTGGTCATCCAGTGGTTAAGAACCTGCCTTGCAGTGAAGGGTTGAGAGTTCGATCCCCGGTCGGCAAACTAAGAGCTCACATGCTACAGAGCAACAAAGCCTGAACGCTGCAAGCAAAGATCCAACATGGTGCAGTGAGGATCCCTCGTCCCACAGCTAACACTTGACACAGCCAAGTAAAGACATATTTTAAAAAACAGTAAATCAAACTAAGCTATATTCTCTCAGAAAGTCAGTTAACCTTTCAGGCAGGCTTGTTACAACAATGCTGTGTGCTTGCCTGCTCAGTCACTAAGTCTTGTCTCTTTTGTGACCCGTGTAGCCCGCCAAAATCTGTGGGATTTTTCCAGGCAAGAATACTGGAGTGGGTTGCCGTTTTTTTTAATTCTCTGATTTATTCATTTAATATTTATTTACTAAATATCTCCTTTGTGTCAGACATTTCAAGAATCTTGTCATATACTCCGAATAATACTGATGAAGTGCTTGCCTTCCTGCAGCTTACATTCTCAAAGAAAGAGGTAGAGAATGAACTTGTAACTTCAGCATAGTTATGAACAGTGCCTCCATCACTCAGTGTTCCAGTGGAGGTGATATCTTATAAGATCCCTCTTTTTATACTGTTGAAATAATATACAGGGTAAAGAAAAAGAGAGTATGGGGGAGGGTAGGCTGTTACTATTAATAAAGTCAGTGAAGCTTTAATGAGAAATGATGGAGCAAAGCCTGTAGATAGCACAGGGAAGAGTGGCCCAGGCAAACGGAGCAGCAAATGCAGACTCCGATGCAGGCAGGCCCCGATATTTTCTAATGTTAATATTATTTTCTTGAAGGAGGCAGGAAGGCTTTAAGCAGGGGAGTGACATGGTAACATCTGTGTTTTAGAAAGATTACTCTGGGGGAAGTTAAGGAGGATGGATGACAGGAGAGAATATTGGAGGCAAGTAGTCAAGTCACAGGCTGTAACAGTAAATAGGAAGTAGAAAAGGCCTGTCCTGTACAAAACAGTGACAGTGAGGATGGAGGGAATTTGGATATTTGAAAAGTAGAAGAGACAAGCTCTGATGTCCATTAGCATGTGGGAGATGCAGGTGTGGGAACAGCCCGATAGAGCTCTTGGATTAGACCCTCAAGGTTAGTTTTCTTCCTGAAGTGCTCTCCCTCCATTCCCCAGTAAGAAAAAGGCCATCACAACACATTTCCTTTTAAAGTTTTATTAAAGTTTAATGGAACAATTAATATTTTTTCTTTTTTTGTTGTTAATCCCAGTACAAAAATACAGTTGACGACTTGACAAAAATGGCTCCATCTAGGGCTAGAAGGTTTCTTCAACAGTTAACGGGGGCAAAGAAAGCATGCTTCCAGCTGGGGCCAGTCCAGAGCACACAGCCATTCCTGCACACACATGCGCGCAGACAGGGAAGCCAAGCCAGAGAAGAGGAAGGAAGTTGCAGGCATTCAGGAAGAAGCCCAAGATTATTCCCAGGAGAAAAAGAAGAGACAGGCTGAGCTCCTTGGTGGGGCAGAATTACGGCTTTACATTTAGAATTTGTTGTCTTAAATGATAAGTTCTTTCCGCAATTTTTAACATTATAGAAAAGATGCTTCTGGTCTCTTTTCACCACCAAGGTGAGTTAAGCAGGAGGAAATGGAAAGATTCAAATACTGCAGTGTGAGGAGTAAATCTCCAAATGGCTCAAGTTTTATGTCAAAAGGTGTCATTCTTTACCTTCAATGACAAAGAGATATTTAGGTGAGAGGGGACAGGACCAGGAAGTCTGCCACACTCTGCTGGATCACAAACATGGAGACCAGTTTCTGGCAGCAGAACTCTTCTAACAGTGAGAGGGGCCCTTCCCATGTGGGAAGGAGCAAGGTTTTCCGATCCATTCAATTGTTCTGATTCCTCAGTATTCCCTTCCCTGCTGCTTTCTTCCAGAACAATAACTTTGAGGAAAGAAGGGGTGCGTTCATGTTACAACTCATCTTCCAGATGTTTCTCTCTGAAGGCATCACCCGTCAGCCTTTCCTGAGCTTCCTTCATCCCCTGAACAACTGTGAAATAAACATTGAGGAGAAAAGTATGAAGCAGGTCTTTCATATTTGACAACCAACACATAATTTTATGTTTTAGGAGAAATGTAAGAGCAGCACAGGATCTGGATTTAAGATCTAATTCTGGATGTTAGCCCAGGAAAGTCTCTTGAATTTGTTTTCTCATCTATAAATAAGGTGATGTTACTAACTTCAAGCAGATTATAAAAATTAAATGAGAGAATGAATAATAAATGTCCTTTGTAAACTATGAGGTCCTACAAAAATGTTATTTAGCAGTTACTTTGGCTTACCCTCAAGGATTAGAATTGAACCCCTGTCATAAGCTGAAAATATCACGACACTAAGGGAATAGAAAGCATCTTTCTATCATCTCCATCACCTGTTCAGGATGAATGCTGCATTTATTTCATTTTCTGTGGAGGCTACACCGATATGTGAGCAAGTATGTGTGCTTAAGAGGGAGGATGGTTCTTCACGGAAAGAGGTGGTCATGTCCAATACCAATTATGTATGGAAGAAGTCAAGTTCTCAGGCAAAAGAGAAACCTAGAAGGCAAGCCCTGGGTAGACAGATGAGTCTTCTTGTCTATCTCAGGAATCAAAGAGGGAAGCTGGGTACAGGCTCCCTGTACAATGGCAGCCACAATCTGTGGATCTCAGAAAGCATACCAGGTAGTAAAGTTTGTTACACCCCTTTAGTTTTACCCAAGCATTTAGTAAAGTCAAGTTTGAATATTTCAGCTTCATGTCAGCTGAGCCATGGGGAATTCAGGTAAGGGTTCTGTGTCTATATCTGGACTAATATATTAAAGGATGATGCCCATGTCAAGACGGCAGGGGTAACTGCATGAAATTCTAAAAGGAAGGTGAATTTCAAGGGTCAAGAGTTGGGGACCTAAAGTTCAGTTGCCCTTCTCCATGTGGAAAACTTCCCTCTAATACCAGCCTCCAGGGATCTGCTTTTGGGTAGGGAAGGTAACATTCTCCTTACCCATGGGAAGGAGAGGATAACCTCTCCAGATCTTTCTTCTCCCTATTCTGAGAAATGAGTGCTGAGGTCTCAAAACATAAAATGATCAACAAACTGGCAGCATGGCAACTTAGAAATAACCCTCTTTTACAGATGGCAGGGAGAATTCAGAAGGAAAACAGTGACAGTATGTGGCATGAATTCCAACTTCTGCCTCTAGAATGGTTGCACTCAGGATTAGAGAACAAAAAAGCATGACTGACTTATGATTTCAATCTTCCCTCACATGTTTGTGCTGATGCTGTTCCCTCTGCCTTAAATAATGCTTTGCACATCCCTCTGCTGGTTAGGTCTCATTCTGCAAGACTCAATCCAGTTATCATCCCCTCTAGCATGACTCATGCACTCTCCATGTCAGGCGACACCTGACACGCTTTTCCCTTGCTTCCTGAGCTTGAAATGTCCTCTTCATATCTAGATCAAGTTAGTTTACTATCTATGATACCTTTCAGAATTGATCATCTAATAGCTTTCCCCTACCTTTGAATTCTTACAAGAATAGTTTTAGTGCAGTGGAAAAAAACTAAGTTGTAGACTGAAATCCTGGCTCTGTGACTTATTAACTGTGAGTCCAAGGGCAAGCGACTGTTTCTGGAAGCCTCAGTTCTCCAGTTTCCTATGGGTCAGTTAGCTTCCTACTGGATTGTAAGAAGCTAGAGGAGGGGCTTGCTCGTCTCTTTCTTCTATATCCTACATAGCATCTAGCCAAAAGCTACATGCAGAAGACGCTTACCTAACATGCTGAATTAGTTTCCCATCAAATCTTGCATGTGGTTCATTCTAGTTAAACCTAGCAGCAAACCTCCTTCTTCTCTCTCAACATAACCATACCTTGCTCAGCACTGATGTAGAAATACTTGTAGCTGGGGTTTCCATTCTCATTGATGATTTCAGGACGCACTTTGCCACTGGGATCTATTGTAGACAAAATGGCACAGGGGTTGCAATAACTACAACAGACAGGTACTTCAAGCATTATATGATATACTAGGCCTTCTGGAAAATGAGACCTGCCCATCTTTGCAGCCCATTATCTTACCACCCTGCCCGCTGTGTTTTACATTGCAATCAAAATGAATCCCTTGGAATTCCCTGAACACAACCCACCCCCACTCTCAACCATGCCAATATGCTGTTTCATCTTTCTGGCATGTTCCTTTTCTGCTTGATGATAGTGGGATCCTATATTTTTATTTGTATTCCCCATAGAATCTAGCAGAATGCTGATCAAAGACAAGGTGATCATTAAATATCTCCCAGGAAATTGTTTCTGAAAAGATATTTGTCTGGTTACAGTATCCCATTGCCTCAGCTGTGCTACCGGGCAAGGGTGGGAACTACGGCTTCTCTCGGTTCCTGTAGTGCCTAACTTGTGGCTGACAGTGCTTAACTTGCGGTTGATGCACAGATGATTGCCAAATGAATAAATAAATGATCAGTACTCTCCCATTGCTCACAAAAGCAGTTAGTTTGGACGGGGGCGCCGGGAGGTTGTTTTATTGTTTGTTACAAAAGCAGCTAGTTAATGGGAAAAGTTTTCCTTCAGACCTGAGGCTCTGGCATTTAGAATCCATCACTCTCTTTTGAAAATGGCTTTTGTTTTTAGCCATAACAATATAATTTCACTAGGTGGAGTCACTGGCGACCCACTCCAGTACTCTTGCCTGGAAAATCCCATGGACAGAGGAGCCTGGTGGGCTGCAGTCCATGGGGTCGCTAGGAGTCGGACACGACTGAGCGACTTCACTTTCACTTTTCACTTTCATGCATTGGAGAAGGAAATGGCAACCCACTCCAGTGTTCTTGCCTGGAGAATCCCAGGAACGGGAGCCTCGTGGGCTGCCATCTATGGGGTCGCACAGAGTCGGACACGACTGAAGCGACTTAGCAGTAGCAACAGGTGGAGTCAGTGCCTTGATGCACTTCTCTCTCCTTCTGTACCAAGGATCCCCAGATTAAGACCTTTCACCTTACCCAGGAACAGGATTCGTGGAATATAACCCCCATCGGGGCTGAAATCTTCATCTTTGGGCTCCTCTTCATCCTATTAAGTGTAAACCTCAAGTCAGATCATGTTCCTTCTCTCCTCAAAGCATTCCAGTGGCTTCCCCTCCCACTCCGGGTAAGTCCTTGAAGTGGCCTGAGAGGCCCTTACATGACCTCTACCTGGGCACTTCTCTGACGTCACATCCCACCCCTTGTTTAGTTTCTCCCAGCCACACTAAGCTGCCTGCTGTTGCTGTCATTAAACAAGCCAGGCACACTCCCCACTCAGGCTTTTGGACTTGTTCTTACCCTCTGCCTGGACATACACCCCCCTTCATCCAGGTGGCTCACTCCCTTTTCTGCTTCAAATCTTTGCTCAAATGCCACCTTCTTTCCTAACCACCTAATTAAAACTGCAAACTGTCCCCTCCATTCTTCATTTTAGCCACAGCATTTACCACCATCTGACATATTTATTTGTCTGCCTCCCCACATTCAAGTCCTCATATGTAATTTAATGCCAGCAAAGAAATTTGTCTGTTTTGTTCATTGCTTATTCGCAATACCTACATTACTGACTTACACAGTTTTTCTTGAATGCATGAATTGATAAGATTGACATTTTAGTACAATTGTGAAGTTACAGTCCTCCCAGGAGACATGACCACATAGCTAGCTTTCTTTTTAAGAAATCTCTCAAGCTGGGGAATGCTCATTGAACACATTTGTGTTTTCTTTGAGTGGTGATTCTAAGTTACCATAGAAAATGGTGAGGAGTTCAGATAGACAGGAATCAATAGTAACTTTGTAATTTATGGTGTGATTCCCATTTCAGAAGTTATATGTGTTAGCATTCAGGCTATCTACTAGCTTTATTTTTTATTTTTAAAAATTATTTATTTATTTTTAACCTTGTCATTTATGGTGTGATTCCCACTTCAGAAGTTATACGTGTTAGCATTCAGGCTATCTACTAGCTTTATTTTTTAAGTTATTTATTTATTTTCGGCTATGCTGGATCTTCACTGCTGCGTGGGTTTTTCTGAAATTATGGTGAGCAGGGGCTATTCTCTAGCTGCGGTGCACAGGCGTCTCATTGTGGTGGCTTCTCTTGTTGCAGAGCACAGACTCAAGAGCGTCTGGGTTTCACTAGTTGTGGCACATGGGCTCAGAAGTTTTGATTCCTGGGCTCTAGAGTACAGGCTCAGTAGTTGTGTTGCATGGGCTTAGTTGCTCTGCAGCATATAGGATCTTCCTGGATCAGGGATCGACCTGTGTCTCCTGCATTGGCAGGTGGATTCCTTACCACTTAGCCACCAGGGAAGCCCCTATCCACCAGCTTTATAAGCACTCCCTTAGCTACCTCAACATTAACTGTTAATGTGTTCAGATTTCCAGTCCTATGTTCAAATAAACATCATTTTACAGAAACATAGGGCTAGGAGGATCATCAGAGAACATCCAAGAATCCCACATTTGAAGAGTATAGCCTAAGAGGCAGCACAAGTAAATCACAGTACCTATTCTTATCACTTACTCGGCTCTGTGATCTTGACTAAATCACCTTACTCCTTCAGGTCTAAGATGCTCAATGTGTAAAATGGGAATGGTATCAATGGTCTAAAAATCCCTTCTAACTCCAAGGTCTGATATTCTGACTTGGGATTCTAAGACCTCTGGCCAATGTGAAGAACATAAAAGATATCTAACCAAGAAAAAGGAGGCTGTACATATAAGCCCAGCACAGAGTAGGATTTCAACTCAATCTTATTTTTCAGGGAATTGTGGCCTGCATGTATGACTACATCTTTAATTATACAAGGATGTAAAACCATGACATAATCACAAACCAAAAATGAAAGAATCTTAAAAGTTAGTCATTTTAACCAATCTTTCTTCTCCTACTTCCTCCCACAAATGGGGGCTGGATGGTTCTACAATATCTGATACAAGCCTTAGTATTCGAGTTCAGAAGAAAAACACATACATACAAGTAGACAACTCTGCTGAGTAAGATTTTATACCATCAATGATGTTAATTCTGTAACAGTGAAGACTTAAAATCACAGCAGAAAGAAGCTCTGGAATTCTTACCTCAAGATTTACCATAACAAAATTATGGGAAAGTTCTGAAATTTCTGTAGATTCTGCAAATTTGGGCTTTAAAGCTGGGGGTGGGAAGCAACAGAAAAAAAATCATTGACATATCCAAACCTTAATTTGCTGAAATGATTCATGTAACTGACAGTTTTTCTAATCTTAAGACCCAGAAATCAGGACACCTGAATTCTGGTCCTGCTTCTGCCATTGACTTGCATAGCTGTGTATCCTTAAGTGATTGACTTCATTTCTCTGAAACTTTCATCTCATTTATAAAATACAGATAATGAACACTGATGAAAAAATTACTACTATTTGCTTTTTTACATATTTCAATAACATCTACTTAAGAACAGATATAATAAAGACAAGAGAGGAACAATACTCTACCATTAATGCACATGTATTACTAAACTAATGGTATATACTAATTTTATACTTTTTCCAAAAAGATTTTATTAAGTGTAGCATACCAAACAAAAGAAGAAATCTGCCTGGGAAGCTGCAGGGTGATGTAACAGAGAGAACACATGCTGCGTAGTAAGAGAACCTTACTAATTCAGTTCCCACCTCCTCCAGGAAGACTTTGCTAACCACTCCTCATATCTCTTTTTGTATATACAACTGTTCATACAACTACTGTAGCACTTAATCCCATACTCTATATAACCATATCTTAATTGCCACATCCTTCAATCCCTTGCAAATACTACTGTAAATTTCTTGAGGGCAGAGAATCTGTTCCATGTATTTCTTTGGTACTCCTACAAGCAATAAACAGTGCTGAGCCAAAGTCAGAAATGTTAACATTTAGAGAACACATCTGAGGTCTGATCATTTCCACCTACCTTTGCAAGCTCCACACCAGGACTTATGGATAATCACCATCAGGGGCAATCCACTTAAAAACAAAACAAACAAATTATAAACTAGTAATTCCACTTTTTGAAATGCACTCTAATAAAATGACCAACCACTGAAGACAAAGATTAACGTACAAGGATGTTCATATAACATAATTTCAATAAAAAGAAATTTAAGACAATATAGTCAATAATAGTGGACTATTATAACAAAATTATTGCTAAGTTCTGATGTTCCAGTAAATTGTGCAAATTTGGGCTTCAAAGCTACGGAGAAGAGATTAAAAAAAAAAATTACATTTTCAAATGTTATGGTTATATAACCACTGAAATGGTAACAAAACTTTTCATTGGTACATTGTTAAAGTAAAAACTAGAACATAAAATTATTATCTGTGTTGTTGTTTGGTTGCTAAGTCATGTCCAAATCTTTGCAACACCATGAACTGCAGCACACCAGGCTTCCCTGTCCTTCATCTCCTGGAGTTTTCTCAAAATCACGTTCATTGAGTTGATGATGCTATCCAACCACCTCATCCGGTCGCCCCCTTCTCCTCCTGTCCTCAGTCTTTTCCAGCATCACGGTCTTTTCTAGTGAGCTGACTCTTCGCATCAAGTAGCCAAAATATTGGGGCTCCAGTTTCAGCATCAATCCTAACAATGAGTATTTAGGACTGATTTCCTTTAGGATTGACGGGTTTGACGATCTTGCTGTCCAAGGGACTCTCAAGAGTCTTCTCCAACACCACAATTCGAAAGCATCAGCCTTCTTTACAGTCCAACTCTCACATCCATACATGACTACTGGAAAAATTATAGTTTTGACTGTGGACCCTTGTCAGCAAAGTGATGTCTCTGCTTTTTAATAAGCTGTCTAGGTTTGTCACAGCTTTCCTTCCAAGGAGCAAGCATCATTTAATTTCATCGCTGCAGTCACTGTTCACAGTGTTTGTGGAGCCCCCCAAAATATTACCTATAGTTTCAATTATACAAACATGTAGAAAATAGTCTAAAAGGAAATGTTTCAAAACATAATAGAAGTTATCTCTAGATAATGGGATTGTGGATTTTACTTTTTCTGTATTTTTCAATTTTTCTACAATTAAGTGTTAATTTTTTTTGGAGGGGGCAGACCTGTGGGATCTTAGTTCCCTGACCAGGGACTGAACCTGGGCCCCAACAGTGAAGGCATCAAGTCTTAACCACTGGACTGCCAAGGAATTCCCAATTAAGTATCATTGTTTTTATCATCAGGGAGGAAAAAGCTTTTTCTTTTATAAAATAATAAGCACCATATTCCACCTGAGTCAGTCTTGGCCAACTGAAGCTCTAATATTCTCATGGCTCAAACACCTTGAGGGGTCCTATGTGGGCAGCCACTGGCTTTTTCCATCATCCACCCCCCCCATGTCACCACATCATCACAGGTGTATAATACTATCAGAGCATTTGTCACACAGAACTGTTATCTATTATTTACTCATCTCCCCTCACTGGCCTTACAGCTTCCTAAGGAAGGGCCTCTTAGCTGTCTCTATATATTCTACAACTAGTACAGTATTATTGGTAGCCAAAACGCATATAGTATTTACTATGTACCAGGCACTACTCTACAGCAGACTGGTTCCAAATTGTGAAAGGAGTACATCAAGGCTGTATATTGTCACCCTGCTTATTTAACTTATATTCAGAGTACATCATGCAGAATGCTGGGCTGGATGAAGCACAAACTGGAATCAAGACTGCTGGAAGAAATATCAATAACCTCACATATGCAGATGACACCACCCTTATGGCAGAAAGTGAAGAAGAACTAAAGAGCCTCTTGATGGAAGTAAAAGAGAGTGAAAAAGTTGGCTTAAAACTCAACATTCAAAAAACAAAGATCATGGCATCTGGTCCCATCACTTCATGGCAAACAGATAGGGAAACAATGGAAACAGTGAATGATTTTATTTTGCGGGGCTCCAAAATCACTGGAGATGGTGACTGCAGCCATGAAATTAAAAGACTCTTGCTCCTTGGAACAAAAGCTATAACCAAACTAGACAGCACATTAAAAAGCAGAGACATTACTTTGCCGACAAAAGTCCATCTAGTCAAAGCCATGGTTTTTCCAGTAGTCATGTATGGATGTGAGAGTTGGACTATAAAGAAAGCTGAGAGGTGAAGAATTGATGCTTTTGAACTGTGGTGTTGGAGAAGACCACACAAGTCTTCTCCAATACCACAGAGTCCCTTGGACTGCAAGGAGATCAAACCATTCAATTCTAAAGGAATCAGTCCTGAATATTCATTGGAAGGACTAATGCTGAAGCTGAAACTCCAATACTTTGGCCACCTGATACAAAGAACTGACTCACTGGGAAAAAACCCTGATGCTGGGCAAGATTGAAGGCAGGAGGAGAAGGGGATGACAGAGGATGAGATGGTTGGATGGCATCACCGACTTGATGGACATGAGTTTGAGCAAGCTCTTGGAGTTGGTGAGGGACAGGGAAGCCTGGTGTGCCGCTGTCCATGGGGTTGCAAAGAGTCAGACACAACTGAGCAACTGAACTAATCATCTGTTTACTACTAATCTCTCAAGGGCAAAGACTATCTAAACCATCTTTCAAAAATATAAGCACATATCTATTATTTGTTTAATGAGATAAATGAAAGACAAGCTTAAAGGGCTTTTGCCTTGAAGAGCAGAATGAAGCACCCAGTTAGGGAAGTTGTCATGATCGTGACTCCATGTTAAGACCAAGACATCAAGACTCACTGAGCACTAGCAAGTACTTTTGATAGAAGGCATAACAGGGATACATACGTATCTAAAATGTTACATTAGGTAAACTATATGAAGAATATAAAGCTACATTAAGAGAAAGAGATGCCAGCACACTGTCTTTTTATAAAAGATTTTATTAAATGAAATAATCTAGTGGTTTTATCTTTCAATTCCACTAGAACCAAAGCTTCCCAAGGATAGAAACCAGTGGATCCACCTGTGACCCCAGGCCCCAGGCCAGAGACTAGCCAAACATAGGCACAGTACTTAAAAAACTGTGTGGTATGAAGAAAGGGCCGGCACAGATGCAGAACTGTGCTATGTTCAGTTCACAATTATTATAAACAATTCATCCATCCTGTCTGCTCTCTCACACTTCAGATGCGAGAAATCAATGGTGTGTGACAGCCCAAACAGAACCCAATCTATGCAAGCTCTGTCCACTTAAGCTCTGTCCTCTAGAGAAATCTGCATAGATCCTCAGACAGTTCTCCATTCTCTAGTATCAAATTTGCTGTAAACTCAAGGCCTGGCACAGAGGGATCCAGGAGGGTATGAGTGAATCAGTCACAATAGCTCTAGTACCACATTTCAACATATTCTGCAGAACTTTGTTCTTCCCAAACAAATGTTGTAGTGGTTAGACAAGAAACCATGGTTTTCCCACTCACTTGCTCCGGTTAGTGCAGGCTCTGGCTCAGATACTGCAGAAACATATTGGCCAGTTGAGGCAGGTTCTCATTGTTGGTATGCATTTTTGTGTAGGAAATAAACTGACGACGGAGGCGACTCAGTTCTGCCATGGTCAAAGGCCTGGTAAACCGCAGGTGTTCTGTGGTGCCAGGAAGCTTAAGCAAGTCTCCGGGAACTGCACTCTTCTGCGCTTCCATCAGTCCTGCCAGGACCTGGCTGGTGACCTGGTCCAACTGGTGCAGAAAGCTGCCGGAGGCAAGCGGCTGGGACTGTGTAGACTGATGGGGTGGAGGAGCCCGGTTCTCAAACAGGGCAGCTCTGATCTCTGCCAGGGGCAACGGTTCCTCTAAGCCCACCAAGGTGAACAGGGGTCGGTCCCAGCGGTTCCGAGAGTCGGGAGCTTCGAAGCGCAGCGCTAGGGCCTCCAAAAGTTCGGGAGGGTAAAAAGCACCAGACACATGCTCTGCAGATTTCTCGGATTCCGAAGCCACGAGAGCTGGCAAATCTGCCGCCCTGATTTCCTTTGGCTCGGATTCCGTAGGTACTTCTCCCTGGGCTCGCCTATTTACTAGAGAGGCCACTGTCTGTGGTTCCCCGAGAACATCGGTGCCCACCGCCAGAGGTCTCCCTCCCTCCTCAGCTCGCGGTCTCCAACTCACACTGACATTCCGGTTCGGATTATCCACGGCGCCTACCACCCGCAGTCCCCCACTCAGACTGCCTGGTCGCACGCAGTAGACGAGGCAGATTGGAGTGCGCGCCGCCCGCGCCAGGCAGTACAGCTCGTAACGGAAGCCCTTGATGTAGTTCAGCGAGTCGAGGATGACCACGTCCTGGCGACTCAGGAGCCGCTCCACAGCCGCTCGCAGGGCCCCACGCAAGGCCTTCTCACGGGCTGAATCGCCATATACTGTTGCGTCCTCCGCGCCCAGCACCGCCGCATCGTCCACCACCTGCACCGCGCGGCCCTCAGCTGCTAGGGCCGCGCGGAGTTCCTCCACACGCCGGCTCTTGCCGCTGTACGGCAGCCCGCAAAACACCACGAGCGGCATCTTCCCAGGACGCGGCCATATGCAAACGCGCCGCGTCAACTTCCGGGTTGCCGGCGGCTCTGACGCAAGCCGGAAATGAAAGCCGCACTTCCTGTATCTCTTAACTCTAACAGGACCTCTTGTTGCTATGGAAACAGGAGCTCTAGGCCAACTAGAACCAGGTCCTGCTTTCTGCAAAAGGAGCTGGAGCTTAGAATGGCATGAGTTATCTATGTCAAATGTTCTAGGTCTCGGAGAATGTGATCTCCTGATGGCCAATGACTGTGTCCATCAATTTACAGTGGGGGCCTTAAATAGCATTGAATATTGCTCAGCTATCAATGCAAAGAAATAGAGGAAAACAATAGAATGAGAAAGACTAGAGATCTCTTCAAGAAAATTAGAGATACCAAGGGACCATTTCATGCAAAGATGAGCACAATAAAGGGCAGATATGGTATGGACCTAAAGAAGCAGAAGATATTAAGAGGTGGCAAGAATACACAGAACTATACAAAAAAGATCTTCAAGACCCAGATAACCACGATGGGGTGATCACTAACCTAGAGCCAGACATCCTGGAATGCAAAGTCAAGTAAGCCTTAGAAAGCATCAGTATGTTTATGGCTAGTGGAGGTGATGGAATTCCAGTTATTTCAAATCCTAAAAGATGATGCTGTGAAAGTGCTGCACTCAATATGCCAGCAAATTTGGAAAACTCAGCAGTGGCCACAGGACTGGAAAAGGTCAGTTTTCATTCCAATCCCAAAGAAAGACAATGCCAAAGAATGCAAACTACTGCACAATTGTACTCATCTCACATGCTAGCAAAGTAATGCTCAAAATTCTCCAAGCCAGGCTTCAACAGTACATGAATCGTGAACTTCCAGATGTTCAACCTGGATTTAGAAAAGGCAGAACCAGAGATCAAATTGTCAACATCCGCTGGATCATCGAAAAAGCAAGAGAGTTCCAGAAAAACATCTACTTTTGCTTTATTGACTACACCAAAGCCTTTGACAGTGTGGATCACAATAAACTGCAGAAAATTCTGAAGGAGATGGGAATACCAGAGCACCTTACCTGTCTCCTAAAAAATCTTTATGTAGGTCAAGAAGCAACAGTTAGAACTGGACATGGAACAACAGACTGGTTTCATATCTGGAAAGGAGTATGTTAAGGCTGTATATTGTCACCCTGCTTATTTAACTTATATGCGGAGTACATCATGTGGAATGCTGGGCTGGATGAAGAACAGGCTGGAATCAAGATTTCCAGGAGACATATAATAACCTCAGATATGCAGATGACACCACCCTTATGGCAGAAAGCAAAGAACTTAAGAGCCTCTTGATGAAAGTGAAAGAAGAGAGTGAAAAAGTTGGCTTAAAACTCAATATTCAGAAAACTAAGATCATGGCCTCTGGTCCCATCACTTCATGGCAAATAGATGGGGAAACAATGGAAACAGTGACAGACGTTATTTTTGGGGGCTCCAAAATCACTGGAAATGATTTTAAAAGCCATGAAATTAAAAGACACTTACTCCTTGGAGGAAAAGCTATGACCAAACTAGACAGCATAGTAAAAAGCAGACACATTACTTTGCCAACAAAGGTCTGTCTAGTCAAAGCTATGGTTTTCCCCAGAAGTCATATATGGCTGTAAAAACTGGACCATTAAGAAAGCTGAGCACAGAAGAATTGATGTTTTTGGACTGTGTGTTGTAGAAGACTCTTGAGAGTCCGTTAGACTGCACGGAGATCCAACCCGTCAATCTTAAAGGAAATCAGTCCTGAATATTCATTGGAAGGACTGTTGCTGAAGCTGAAACTCCAGTACTTTGGCCACTTAATGTGAAGAACCAACTCATTGGAAAAGACCCTGATGCTGGGAAAGAGTGAAGGTGGGAAGAAAAGGGGATGACAGAGGATGAGATGGTTGGATGGCATCACCGACGGGATGGACATGAGTTTGAATAGGCTCCAGGAGTTGGTGATGGACAGGGAAGCCCCATGTGTCCATGGGGTCACAAAGAGTCAGACACAACTGAGCAACTGAACTGAACTGACTGCAAAACAATCAACATTATATTTAGTATACAGAAGACAATTCACAAATACTAGTTCCCCTTCATTCTTTATGGCCAGTGACATTCAGTAACTGTTTATTCAATAACAATTTCAATCATTCAGTATCTTCATGATTGGGAATACAGAGATGAACATAAAACAGTTTCCCCACAGGAGATCAAGGGTCTGAATGGGAAAAGTCAGGCACCTACAAGCTGAATAATACACACCAATGGATAGAGGTAGGCTGGGTTGTAAAAGTACAGAAGAAAAAAACATACTGCCCACAAAAATTGCTGAAGACTTTTAGAAGTAGTCATTTGATTTAAAACTTGAAAAACGAATAGGAATTTTTCTCCTAGTTAAGGATGCCAGATAAAATATAGGATGCCTAGGGCTTCTTTGGCAGTCCAGTAGTTAAGACTCTGAACTTCCACTGCAGAGGGTACGGGTTTGATCCTGGTCAGGGTGCAAGATGTGGCATATATATATATATACACACACATATATCGCATGTATATACATATATATACACACACAAATATATAATATATATATACACAAACACACAGGATGCCTAATTAAATTTGAATTTCAGATAATTAATACATATTGTTTTAAAAACAAGCTTGTCTCAAATATTACTTGGAGCATATTTAAAATTACTTATTGTTGGAAATTTGCTGTTATGACTCAGGTAACTCAACCTGGGGCTCTGTAACAACCTAGAGGAGTAGAAAAGGGTGGGAGGTGGAAGGACGGTCAAGAGGGAGAGGACATATGTACACCTACGGCAAATTCATGTTGATGTGTGGCAGAAATCAAACCGATATTGTAAAGCAATTATCCTTCAATTAAAAATAAATTTTAAAATAAATGAATAAAATTACTTTTTATCTGAAATTCAAATTTAACTGGGCATCCTTTAAAAAAATTTTTTTTTTGAAGTATAGTTGCTTTACAATGTTGTGTTAGTTTCTACTGTACAGCATAGTGAATCCCCAGTATATATACATACACCCCTTCATTTTTGGATTTCCTTCCCATTTAGGTCACCACAGAGCACTGAGTAGTGTTTTCTAAATTAGGCAATAGGTTCTCATTAGTTATCTATTTTATAAATAGTATCAATAGTGTATTTATGTCAATCTCAATCTCCCAATTCATCCCACCACCCCTCCTTGTCCCCTTGGTGTTCATAAGATTATAGTCATCCTCCATTTGTATTTGCTAAATTTGGCAACCCCACTCCTGCAGAAGATATGAGTCTCAGAGCCATGAAGCTATAGGATCTGTTCTAGCAAAAGCAAGCATTATCATTTGGTAGGTGCAGAAGTATGAGTGTTTCTATGCAAGGATGTGTGTGTATAAATTAAGTGCAGACATACTGGATTTTTCTATCTCTCCAGTACAGTATAGCAGGGAATGTGCATTTCCTCCTCCTTTTGTACGTTTCCTGTGCATAGACTACACATACTTGGAACCTAAGACTATTCAACTTGAGACTATTAGGCAGTATGTTTTACTGGCTGAGTGTAGGATTTGAAGTGTCTGGGTACAGATCTTGGCTCTACCACTTAACTAGCTGTATGATTATTTAACTGCTCTGTGCCTTAGTTTTCTCATCTATAAAATGAAGATAACAATAGTACCAACCTCAGAAGAGTTGTTGTTAGATAAGTTAATTCACATAATAAATGTCTGGTGCATAACAAGCACTTAAAAATGTTAGCAAGTATTATTACTTTTGTTGTTGTTATGCAACTACTCCACTGCTCTGCCTTGGCATAACCCTTCACCTGAAATTAATGCTAAGTTGATGGCTGGAAAGTGTTCTAGATAAGCTAAAACCATATCTCGTACCTGGCAGCTGCTTCCTTCTTCCCATCTTCTAGCGTCCTCCAATGAATGTGATCTCCAAAACCTGGAAGGAAAGAGCCTCATAAATATTCACACATGAACAAAGGGCAAAGACCCATGAAAGAAATGTAGCATATTCACAGGATACTCATAAAAAAAGGCTTTCCTTTGCCAAGAGCATGGTGTTCAAGTCTCAACTCCACCGCTTTCTAGGTGTACAGAACCATGGACAGTCCCATACCTCAAGTCTCAGTTTTCATACCTGCAAAATGGAGATAATGTCACCTAATTCAGTTTTTAAGGAGATTAAATTATTAATGGCTATGAAAACCTTTGTAAACTAACAGAGTATACAAATAATACTATAAGAATGAATGAGAATTTTCCACAGTTATCATAAAGCAGGTCCTAACAAATCATTGCTAGTTGGAGTCAACACAGCAGTATAGTTTAAAGAGTCAGAAAGACATTAAATGTGTGAATTTTGTAAATGAAGTAAGTTCTTGAAGTCCCAATTTCTTCATCTATAAAATCAAGAATAATACCCATACCTCCAAGTGGTGGTGTAAGGATTTTAAGACAATATATTTTGAGATAATATAAAGTTATTCTTGTTATTATTCCCCACACTTCAGTTAGAGTGATCTTTTAAAATCACATATTTGCTTGGTAAAATATCTTTCAGAGGCGTTTCAAAGCCCTAAAAGGGAAGGTCAAACTCTTATAGCAGGGTTTCTGAAGTCTTTCAGAATATGGCTCCTACCCACCTCTCCAGGCTCACTTTACACACTTTTCTTAAAATCTTACACAAAAAACTAATTTTCAGGAGCAGTTCTCCAAGGATTACTTGAGATGCTGTCTCCCAGGCTTGAAGTCCTAAAAATTCCCACCAAATAAAACATAACTCTCAAATAAAAAACAAAACCAATTTTCATTTCCTTAAACACAATATGCACTCTCTCTCCCCTTCAGCCTTCATAATCACTGCTTCCTTTGCCTTTCCTCCCACTGTCACCTCCAATTCACTCTTCAGGTATGAAACTAGCAGGCATTTCTTCTGGTAAATCTTCTCTGACTCCCCAAGCACTCTATTCTTACCCCATCACAGCGCTTCCCAGGCTGAACTGTAAATGTTTATGTGTGTCTGTCTCCTTCACTCTAAAGGAAATTCCCTATGGGCTGGGACCATATCTGTCTTATTCCCTCCTGTTTCCCTAGCATTTAGCACTATACAGGGCTTCCCTGGTGACTCAGACAGTAAAGAATCTGCCTGCAATGCAGGAGACCTGGGTTTGATCCCTGTGTGGGAAAGATTCCCTAGAGTAGGAAAGGGCAACCCACTCCAATATTCTTGCCAGTAGAATCTCATGGACAGAGGAGCCTGGCAAGCTACAGTTCATGGGGTCATAAAGAGTTGGACGTAACTGAGCGACTAACATTTTCATTTTTCATGGCTATAGTAAGTGCTCCACAAAATATTTATTGAGCAAATGAATATATTAGTTAGGCCATCTCACATAAATGACTTAATTTTGCACCTTGAAAATAGTGACTGTAACAATGCTAGCTGTTATTTATTGACCGATTTACACATGTCCTGCACATCACACATATTATCTTATTTAAATTTATTCTTAACAATAACCCTTTCACTGAACCTCTCTATATTTCCATTAAAATAGGCATAATAATAGCTGTATCTTGCCTTTCTAACCCTGGCCGGCAGGATGGCTCCTGCATAGAAGGATGGTGAGAAGGGCTGGGCCACTATCAATGGAGGTGGTACCTAGAGAATACACTATGAAGATTCATAAGCATCCATGAGATGGGTTTCAGGAAGCATGCCCCTCGGGCACTCAAAAGAAATCCAGAAATTTGCTATGAAGGAGATGGGAACTCCAGATGTACGCACTGACACTAGGCTCAACAAAGCTGTCTGGGCCAAAAGAATAAGTAATGTCCCATACTGTTCCTATGTGCCTACCTGCGCATGGTTGTCCAGGAAATGTAATGAAGATGAAGATTCATCAAACAAGCTCTGTATGTTGTTTACCTATGTAATTTCAAAGATCTACATACAGTTAATGTGGATGCGAACTAACTGATAATGGTTCAATAAAGTTATATAACCTCAAACACAAAACAAAAACCCAATAGAAAACCTGTATCTTGTAAGATTGTTGTTGAACATTAAATTACATATATATATTACATATATATATATATATATAAATCTTAAGACAGTGCTTAGCAGATTGCAAATGATCAGTAAACAGCACCTTTTGTCATTCTTCACAGTTGAGGCTTTTGAGACTCAGAATACACAGCCTGTACCAGGTCACACAGCTGATAAATGGCCAACCAGGGGTTTTAAGTTCAATTTTATGACTTTAGTTACCATATATACTGTCCTTGAGGCCTTTCTTTCCCAGAAATTTGCATCAGCTTAGCACAGGGAAATAAACAGCTCATCCAGATTAGCACTGAGAGGCAGTATCCAAACTAACCATCACTTTTCATTCCAAGCAGCATGGGCTACTGGCCAAGGGAAAATGTGTCACTTGCCTACAGCCCAAAGTCTAATCCTGGAGAGAGAACAACCAAGTGACAGTGAAACTGGGAAGATGTCCAGGAGAACTGGAAGGTGCCTTACTATGACCATCATCATTCTATCTGTCAAAACCTAAACTCAGGCAACAGAACCCTGCTTTGGAGAGATGCCTGACTAGACAGTCTAGAGGGATATCCACCTACAAAACAATGAAATCCTACATAAAACAGACTTTCCAAAAGGCACCCACTGGGCTCAAAGTAATAGACACAAACACAAAGTAGGCTTAAATCAGACAAGGAACAATGAGCAACAAGCAAAAGGCAAGGCTAGCCTGAAAGCAAATGTCCATCATCATGTGGCAAGATGAAGGAGATGAATCTGAGACTCCATTTTAACCCAGCTGTCAAAAGCAACTAGAGTGATTCCAGGGCAGTAATTAGTAGCCCCTGGTTTCCAGATGAATCAAATGCCAAACTTTCCTAGAGGAAAGCATTACTAATGCTAGGCCTCCAGGATAACCTATATAAATAACCATTATGAGCTTACAATCATAGATCACAAAACCTGTAAGCAAAGAAGTCACCACAAGTAAGAGCAGAACCAACAAATAGATAAGAGGACTTCAGATATTAGAATGATTAGGCATAGAATACAAAAATTACTATTATATAAGCATTGAAAGAAATAACATATGGCATGACAAAAATATGCATATAATAAAACACAAAATAGGCAAAACTGTAAAGGCACCACATAGAATTTTTTTAACTAACGTGATTTTTTAAATACAAAATCAATGAATATTCAGTGATACACAGAAATGAGTTATTAAGCCATAAAAAGACATAAAAGAGCCTAAAGTGCATACTGGTAAGTGAAAGATGCCAATCTAAAAAGGCTACGTAATGTAGGATTCCAATTATATATGATTGGTGTTCTGGAAAAGGCAAAACTATGGAGACAGTAAAAGACCACGCTAATGCGGGGGAAACTGGGATAGGGAAAGGTGAAGTGGTAAGGGTTCACATGGGAACTCTGCATTTTCTGCTAAATTTTTCTATAGATCTTAAATTGTTCAAAAATAAACTCTACTAATGAAAAAACAATTCAATGGATAGATTAAAATAGCAAATTAGAGACAGGTGGAACCGTGAATCAGATGTTATCCAGAATATAGCACAGAGATAAGGAGAGAGAAAATGTAAAAGAAATAGACAGTACATTAAGAAAACATTGGTATATATAAAATTGGAGTCTCTGAAAGCAAAGTTGAAGGAAAAAACTTATCTGAAGAGATAATATACTGGGGTGGGAACTGGATGACGGAAAAACAAGAGTGGAAGGAAAAATATACCTCTTAAAAGTATTAAACCATGCTAATGTTTCCAAGGCAAACCATTCAATATCACAGATATCCAAGTCTATGCCCCAACCAGTAACACTGAAGAAGCTGAAGTTGAACAGTTTTATGAAGACCTACAAGACCTTTTAGAACTAACACCCAAAAAAGATGTCCTTTTCATTATAGGGGACTGGAATGCAAAAGTAGGAAGTCAAGAAACACCTGGAGTAACAGGCAAATTTGGCCTTGGAATACGGAATGAAGCAGGGCAAAGGCTAATAGAGTTTTGCCAAGAAAATGCACTGGTCATAGCAAACACCCTCTTCCAACAACGCAAGAGAAGACTCTAACATGGACATCACCAGATGGTCAACACCGAAATCAGATTGATTATGTTCTCTGCAGCCAGAGATGGAGAAGCTCTATACAGTCAACAAGAACAAGACCAGGAGCTGACTGTGGCTCAGATCATGAACTCCTTATTACCAAATTCAGACTTAAACTGAAGAAAATAGGGAAAACCACTAGACCATTCAGGTATGACCTAAATCAAACCCCTTATGATTATACAGTGGAAGTGAGAAATAGATTTAAAGGCCTAGATCTGATAGAATGCCTGATGAACTATGGAATGAGGTTCATGACATTGTACAGGAGACAGGGATCAAGACCATCCCCATGGAAAAGAAATGCAAAAAAGCAAAATGGCTGTCTGGGGAGGCCTTACAAATAGCTGTGAAAAGAAGAGAAGTGAAAAGCAAAGGAGAAAAGGAAAGATATAAGCATCTGAATGCAGAGTTCCAAAGAATAGCAAGAAGAGATAAGAAAGCCTTCCTAATGATCAATGCAAAGAAATAGAGGAAAACAACAGAATGGGAAAGACTAGAGATCTCTTCAAGAAAATTAGAGATACCAAGGGGACATCTCATGCAAAGATGGGCTCGATAAAGGACAGAAATGGTATGGACCTAACAGAAGCAGAAGATATTAAGAAGAGGTGGCAAGAATACACAGAAGAACTGTACAAAAAAGATCTTCACGACCCAGATAATAACGATGGTGTGATCACTGACCTAGAGCCAGACATCTTGGAATGTAAAGTCAAATGGGCCTTAGAAAGCATCACTATGAACAAAGCTAGTGGAGGTGATGGAATTCGAGTTGAGCTATTTCAAATCCTGAAAGATGATGCTGTCAAAGTGCTACACTCAATATGCCAGCAAATTTGGAAAACTCAGCAGTGGCCACAGGACTGGAAAAGGTCAGTTTTCATTCCAATCCCAAAGAAAGGCAATGCCAAAGAATGCTCAAACTACCGCACAATTGCACTCATCTCACATGCTAGTAAAGTAATGCTCAAAATTCTCCAAGCCAGGCTTCAGCAATACGTGAACCGTGAACTTCCTGATGTTCAGGCTGGTTTTAGAAAAAGCAGAGGAACCAGAGATCAAATTGCCAACATCCGCTGGATCATGGAAAAAGCAAGAGAGTTCCAGAAAAACATCTATTTCTGCTTTATTGCCTATGCCAAAGCCTTTGACTGTGTGGATCACAATAAACTGTGGAAAATTCTGAAAGAAATGGGAATACCAGACCACCTGACCTGCCTCTTGAGAAATCTGTACACAGGTCAGGAAGCAACAGTTAGAACTGGACATGGAACAACAGACTGGTTCCAAATAGGAAAAGGAGTACGTCAAGGCTGTATATTGTCACCCTGCTTATTTAACTTATATGCAGAGTACATCATGAGAAACGCTGGACTGGAAGAAACACAAGCTGGAATCAAGATTGCCGGGAGAAATATCAATAACCTCAGATATGCAGGTGACCGAAAGTGAAGAGGAACTCAAAAGCCTCTTGATGAAAGTGAAAGTGGAGAGTGAAAAAGTGGGCTTAAAGCTCAACATTCAGAAAACAAAGATCATGGCATCTGGTCCCATCACTTCATGGGAAATAGATGGCGAAACAGTGGAAACAGTGTCAGACTTTATTTTTTGGGGCTCCAAAATCACTGCAGATGGTGACTGCAGCCATGAAATTAAAAGACGCATACTCCTTGGAAGGAAAGTTATGTCCAACCTAGACAGCATATTCAAAAGCAGAGACATTACTTTGCCAACAAAGGTCCGTCTAGTCAAGGCTATGGTTTTTCCTGTGGTCATGTATGGATGTGAGAGTTGGACTGTGAAGAAGGCTGAGTGCCGAAGAATTGATGCTTTTGAACTGTGGTGTTGGAGTAGACTCTTGAGTCCCTTGGACTGCAAGGAGATCCAACCAGTCCATTCTGAAGGAGATCAGCCCTGGGATTTCTTTGGAAGGAATGATGCTAGCTGAAACTCCAGTACTCTGGCCACCTCATGCGAAGAGTTGACTCATTGGAAAAGACTGTGATGCTGGGAGGGATTGGGGGCAGGAGGAGAAGGGGACGACAGAGGATGAGATGGCTGCATGGCGTCACTGACTTGATGGACGTGAGTCTTAGTGAACCCCGGGAGTTAGTGATGGACAGGGAGGCCTGGCGTGCTGTGATTCATGGGGTCGCGAAGAGTCGGACACGACTGAGCAACTGAACTGAACTGAACTGAATGTATCATATCTACTTAAAAACACATTTGCATTTTTTAGAAAGAAAAAAAGATGAATGATAACATTTTCAAGAACCAAGATAAAACATGAATCTGCAGAGAGTAAGAAGCACAATGTATAGCTGACAAATTACAAAAACAAATCACACACATATAAATTGTAGTGAAACTGCAGAACAACCAAATATTAAGATCTTAAAAGCATTTCAAAGAGAAATGACATATTTCCATTCAAAGATACACAATTAGACTGACAGTAATAAACTGGAAATCAGATGGCAAAACATCACCTTCAACATGCTGAAAGAAAGTATCTCTAAATTTAGGATTGTGTACCTACCAAAATTATCTTTCAAGAACAAGGCCAAAATAGACATTTTTAGATAAACTGAGGTATTTTTCTACCATCAGGTAGTCACCACTCATTATTTCAGTATTTATTGAGCAGTATTATGTAGTGGTTAACAGCATGGACTATGGACCTAGACTCCCTGGCTTTGATTCCTGTAGTTCTGTAGCTAACTAGCTGTGTGACTTTGGGCGAGTTACTTAAACTCAATTTCTTCGGCTATAAATGAGAGTAACAATAGCACCTACCTACCTTGTTGGGTTGCTTTGAGGATTAAATAAATCAATACGTTAAAGATCTTAAAACACACAAAAGATGTTGAATTGCCAAAACAATCTTGAGAAAAAGGAACAAAGCTGGAGGCATCCTGTTCTCTGACTTCAGACTATACTGCAAAGCTACAGTCATGAGAACAGCACAGTAATGGCACAAAAACAGATACACAGATCAATGGAACAGAATAGAAAGCCCAGAAATAAACCCACATTCTTATGATCAATTAATCTATGACAAAGGAGGAAAAGTATACAAAAAAGAAAAGACAGTTTCTTCAATAAGTAGTACGAGGAAAACTGGACAGTTACATTTAAAAGAATGAAATTACAACACTTTCTCATACTACATACAAAAATAAATTCAAAAGGGATTAAAGACTTAAATAATAGACCTGAAATCAGAAAACTCCTAGAAGAGAGCATAGACAGAACACCTTTGACACAAATCACAGCAATATTGTTTTGTATCTGTCTCCTAAGGTGAAAGGAACAAAAGCAAAAAGAAACAAATGGTACCTAATTAAACTTAAATGCTTTTGCACAGCAAAGGAAACCATAGACAAAACAAAAAGACATCCTACTGAAAGGGGAAAAAAATGTTGGCAAATGATATGACCAATAAGAGGGTTAACAACCAAAAATACATAAATAGCTCATACAGTTTAATATAAAAAACCCAAACAACCCAATTAAAAAGTGGACACAGATATTTTTGCTAAGAAAACACAACAGAAATTACCAACTGGCATATGAAAAAATACTCAAAATCAAGAGCCACAATGAGATATCACCCCATACCTTTCAAAATGGCTATCTTGAAAAAGACAAGAAATAATAAATTTTTCTGGGCTCCAAAATCACTACAGATGGTGATTGCAGCCATGAAATTAAAAGATGCTTACTCCTTGGAAGGAAAGTTATAACCAACCTAGACAGCATATTAAAAAGCAGAGACATTACTTTGCCAACAAAGGTTCGTCTAGTCAAGGCTATGGTTTTTCCTGTGGTCATGTATGGATGTGAGAGTTGGATTGTGAAGAAGGCTGAGTGCCGAAGAATTGATGCTTTTGAACTGTGGTGTTGGAGAAGACTCTTGAGAGTCCCTTGGACTGCAAGGAGATCCAATCAGTCCATCCTAAAGGAGATCAGTCCTGACTATTCACTGGAAGGACTGATGTTGAAGCTGAAACTCCAATACTTTGGCCACCTGATGCGAACAGCTGACTCATTGGAAAAGACCCTGATGCTAGGAAACATTGAGGGCAGGAGGAGAAGGGGACGACAGAGGATGAGATGGTTGGATGCCATCACCGACTCAATGGACATGGGTTTGGGTGGACTCCGGGTGTTGGTGATGGACAGGGAAGCCTGGCGAGCTGTGGTTCATGGGGTCGCAAAGAGTTAGACATGACTGAGGAACTGAACTGAACTGAACAGATGTTAGAGAATAGGTGGAGAAAAGGAAACCCTTGCACTTTGTTAGTGGGGATATAAATTGGTGCAGTCACTGTGGAAAACAGCTTGGAGGTCCCTTAAAAAACTAAAAATAGAACTACTATGTGATTCAGCAATTTCACTCCAGAGTACACATCCGGAAAATACTGAAAACTAATTTGAAGATATGCATACCCCAGTGTTCACAGCAGTTTCCCAAGTAGTGCTAGTGGTACACAGCCATCTCTAACAGGCCTGGTACAGATCCTTCTCTCAGCCTTCAGGAGGAACCAATGCTGCCAGAACCCTGATTTCAAACTCCTACTCTCTCGAACTGTGAGACAACAAATTTCTGTTGTTTAAGTCACTCAGCTTGTGTTACTTTGTTATTGCAGCCCTAGTAAACTAATACAGAAAAGGCAAAAGCAAAAGAGACTAGGAAAGTGGTTACTGCAATAATTCAGGCATGTGATAACAGTGGTTTGGACTAGCTGTGATGGTAGAGGAAGCAGATACTATCAGATTCTGGACATATTTTGAAGGTAAATTCAAAAGGATTTTGTCCTGGATATGGGGTAAGAGAAGTTAATGATGACTCTAAGGTTTTTTGGCCTGAGCAAGTAGAAGAATGGACTTGTCATTAATAGAGATGGGGAAGATAGTAGGTGGAGTGAGTTTTGGAAAGAAACATTAAAGTGCCTGGATATGGATACCCTCATTTTGAGATGCTTACTTCCCCGGTGGCTCAGATGGTAAAGTGTCTGTCTACAAGGTAGGAGACCCAGGTTTGAGCCCTGGGTTGGGAAGATCCCCTGGAGAAGGAAATGGCAATCCACTCCAGTACTGCTGCTGCTGCTAAGTCACTTCAGTCGTGTCTGACTCTATGGGACCCCATAGACGGCAGACCACCAGGCTCCCCTGTCCCTGGGATTCTCCAGGCAAGAACACTGGAGTGGGTTGCCATTTTCTTCTCCAATGCATGAAAGTGAAAAGTGAAAGTGAAGTTGCTCAGTTGTGCCCGACTCTTAGCGACCCCATGGACTGCAGCACACCAGGCTCCTCCATCCATGGGATTTTCCAGGCAAGAGTACTGGAGTGGGGTGCCATTGCCTTCTCGGACTCCAGTACTATTGCCTGAAAATCCCATGGACAGAGGAGCCTGGTAGGCTACAGTCTATGGGGTCACAAAGAGTAGGACACGACTGAGCAACTTCACTTTCACTTCACTAGACAACAAAACAGAGGTGCTGAATAAGCAACTAAATATCTGAGACTGGAATTCAAGGGACAGTTATCAGCATGCAGACGTTATTTAAAGCTTAAGAGTGAACAGGATCACCAAGGGAGTGATTATAGATAAAGAGGGAGTTCAGGAACCCTGGAGCACTACTAGATAAGGGACATAAAGAAGCAACCAAAGACCAGCTGGTGACAAAGAACTGCCACCAGCAGCACATGGAATTCCAGAAGTGTTTCCAGGATGTTTGAAGAGGAAGGATGATCCACTGACTCCAATACTCCTTTTAAATCAGAAACTTTGGGATTTAGCAAGTGGAGAACAATGCGGACCTTGACAAGCCCAGTTTCAGTAGGAGTGAGAATGAAAAGATGATTAGAGTAAGATCAAGGCAGCCCAGGGGAAGAATTAGGGAACAAGCACAAACGACTCTCTCAAAGAATTTTGCTGTGCAGGGGCAATTGCTAGAGGGTGCTGTGAGTCCATGAAGGGTTTGTATTCAATATGAAGGAAAGGATAGCATGTTGAAAGCTGATAGAAAAGATATAATAAAGGCAGGATAAAGCCTAACTACAAGCAACAGTGAGCAAATTAACTGGTAAACATGTGGATATATCTAAATACATTTGTATAGAAATTTTAATGCTCAATTTACGGTTAAAAAAAAGAGAACTAAAGTATTGGACAACATAGCTTATAAAGAGAGGAAGTGACTGAAATTAGAATGTTCTAAGGCCCACTAACTATTGGGGGAGATAATCCCAAAGAAAGGCAATGCCAAAGAATGCTCAAACTACTGCACAATTGCACTCATCTCACATGCTAGTAATGCTCAAAATTCTCCAAGCCAGGCTTCAGCAATACGTGAACCGTGAACTTCCTGATGTTCAAGCTGGTTTTAGAAAAAGCAGAGGAACCAGAGATCAAATTGCCAATATCCGCTGGATCATGGAAAAAGCAAGAGAGTTCCAGAAAAACATCTATTTCTGCTTTATTGCCTATGCCAAAGCCTTTGACTGTGTGGATCACAGTAAACTGTGGAAAATTCTGAAAGAGATGGGAATACCAGACCACCTGACCTGCCTCTTGAGAAATCTGTACACAGGTCAGGAAGCAACAGTTAGAACTGGACATGGAACAACAGACTGGTTCCAAATAGGAAAAGGAGTACGTCAAGGCTGTATATTGTCACCCTGTTTATTTAACTTATATGCAGAGTACATCATGAGGAATGCTGAACTGGAAGAAGCACAAGCTGGAATCAAGATTGCTGGGAGAAATCTCAATAACCTCAGATATGCAGATGACACCATCCTTATGGCAGAAAGTGAAGAGGAACTAAAAAGCCTCTTGATGATAGTGAAAGTGGAGAGTGAAAAAGTTGGCTTAAAGCTCAACATTCAGAAAACGAAGATCATGGCATCTGGTCCCATCACTTCATGGGAAATAGACGGGGAAACAGTGGAAACAGTGTCAGACTTTATTTTTGGGGGCTCCAAAATCACTGCAGATGGTGACTGCAGCCATAAAATTAAAAGACGCATACTCCTTGGAAGGAAAGTTATGTCCAACCTAGATAGCATATGCAAAAGCAGAGACATTACTTTGCCAACAAAGGTCCGTCTAGTCAAGGCTATGGTTTTTCCTGTGGTCATGTATGGATGTGAGAGTTGGACTGTGAAGAAGGCTGAGTGCCGAAGAATTGATGCTTTTGAACTGTGGCGTTGGAGTAGACTCTTGAGAGTCCCTTGGACTGCAAGGAGATCCAACCAGTCCATTCTGAGGAGAGCAGCCCTGGGATTTCTTTGGAAGGAATGATGCTAAAGCTGAAACTCCAGTACTTTGGCCACCTCATGCGAAGAGTTGACTCATTGGAAAAGACTGTGATGCTGGGAGGGATTGGGGGCAGGAGGAGAAGGGGATGACAGAGGATGAGATGGCTGGATGGCATCACTGACTCGATGGACGTGAGTCTGAGTGAACTCCAAGAGCTGGTGATGGACAGGGAGGCCTGGCGTGCTGCGATTCATGGGGTCACAAAGAGTCGGCCACAACTGAGCGACTGAACTGAACTGAAGATATTAATGTTAGATTTTGTTGTTAAATATGTGAGTAAAATTCCAGAAGTAACCACTAAAAGAAAAGAAGGGTGCCAACTTCCAAATTAAATAAAGGCAATAAAGCAATACAAGAACCAGCAAATATTCAACCCCCAAAGAAAGGGAGAAAAAGAAGAGAAAAAAACAGTAGCAATAGAAAACTGGATGAGAGAAATAAGACCAGCTCTGTCAATAATCACTACAAATATAAGTGAACAAAACTTGCCAGGTAAAGTTAAAGAAAGAAATTGTCAGATTTTGGTTTAAAAAAAAATCCTCTATGATGTTTACAAGAGCACCTAAAACAGAAGGACTTGTAAAAGTCAAAAGTAAAATGATTGAAAACTATATCCCAGACAGACATCAGGCAAAACAAAATTAGGCAAGCTAGATTACTATCAAGCAAAATAAAATTTCTCCATAAATATGGACTACTCAGAAGCTAGCTGACAAAGCATACAGTCATAGGTTATAGCTAAGAGAGACCCTAGGGCAGTGGGGCTTCCCTGGAGGCTCAGATGGTGAAGAATCTGCCTGCAATGCAGCAGACCTGAGTTCAATCCCTGGGCCGGGAAGGCCCCTGGAGAAGGAAATGGCAACCCACTCCAGTATTCTTGCCTGGAGAATTCCATGGACAGAGGAGCCTGGCATGCTATAGTCTATGGGGTTGCAAGAGTTGGACACAGCTTAGTGATTAAACCTAGGGTAGCGCTGTTTAACTGATCTTTCTCCAATGATGGAAATTTCTATATCTGCACCGTTCAGTATGGTAGCTACAAACTGTTGAGTACCTGAAACATGGCTAATGCAACACAGAAGCTGGATTTTTAAAGTTTAATTTTAATTAATTTAAAATTTGAGTGGTAAGGGCCTATCACTACTTCATTGGACAGCACAAAGCTGCAGATCAGTCCAATACTCTCACATTACAAAAGCCTGGAAGAGGCTACGGGAGACCACAAAGGAAGCCACAACCAAAATTTAGTCTGATTTCTAATTAAAATGCTTTCCCAGAGCCCAGCACTTCCCTGGCTGCCTTAGTGCATTGTTCCCAAGAGTAATTCTAGAGATGTAACTTGAAACAGTTCACTATGTGTAAAAAATTTCTTTGAAAATTCATATTAAAAAGTAAATTGAAATTTTTCATAAGTAATAATCACCACCATCATGTTTTGAGTGCTTACTCTATGGAATAATGATGATAATGTGTTGTGTGTTAGCTGCTCAGTTGATTCCAACTCTTTGTGGCCCCATGGACTGTAGGCTGCCAGGCTCCTCTGTCCATGGGATTCTCAGGCAAGAATTCTGGAATGGGTAGGCATTCCCTTTTCCAGGGGATCTTCCCGACACAGGAATTGAACCCAAGTCTCCTGCATTGCAGGTCAATTCCTTACCTTCTGAGCTAATAGGGAAGCCCTGATTATGATAATATAATAACATTAGTAATGACTGCACCCCACTCCAGTACTCTTGCCTGGAAAATCCCATGGATGGAGGAGCCTGGAAGGCTGCAGTGCATGGGGTCGCTAGAAGTCGGACACGACTGAGCGACTTCACTTTCACTTTTCACTTTCATGCATTGGAGAAGGAAATGGCAACCCACTCCAGTGTTCTTGCCTGGAAAATCCCAGGGACGGGGGTGCCTGGTGGGCTGCCGTCTCTGTGTCGCACAGAGTTGGACATGACTGAAGTGACTTAGCAGCAGCAGCAGCAACACTTATACGAAGTGAAGTTGCTCAGTCGTGTCCAACTCTTTGTGACCCCATGGACTGTAGCCTACCAGGCTCCTCAGTCCATGGGATTTTCCAGGCAAGAGTACTGGAGTGGGTTGCCATTTCAGGGGATCTTCCCGACCCAGGGATCAAACCTGGGTCTCCCACATTGTACGCAGATGCTTTACCATCTGAGCTACCAGGGAAGCCCAACACTTATATGGGATTTACTATATGCCTGGCATTGTTTTTCATGCTTTTACATGTATTGAATTATTTAATCCTTAAACTTATGAGGTAGAAACTCAATTGTCTTCATTTTACAGACAAGAAAAGTGAAGTTAAATAGCTTGCTAGTAAATGCCATAGCTGGGATTAGAACCTACGTGGTGGAGTTCCAGAGTCTGTAGTTTACTCACCATACTTTACTAACTCTCCTGCAAAGATAAACATGAATAAATGAATAAAGGAACATGGCTTTCCCAAAGAAGGAAAACACAGACTTCAGGTCTGGAAAACCTGGGTCCTTATGTTTCCCTTCAAAAATAACTTGAAAACTTGAAAGGGCACAGTGCTTATCTTGTTGCTACCTACTCCCTGACACCACCCACACTCATACCCATGCCAACATGGAACATCTGAAGACAGTCCAACTTCCTCAAGTATCACCTGCACAGCCACTTTATTTATTCCAGTTATCTGCAGAGTGAGCTGAAAGGTCCCACATTAGCAGCTCCTTCCCTAACACATTAATTTAAAAGGTGGGGGAGGAAAGAAAGTGACTGTTTCCAAACATAGGATTTACATCAGAATTCCCAAGCCCTTCACGCTAAAAAACTGTTTTCCTGAGGGTAAGCTAAGGACATCAGAAAAGTATTACCCACCCTCTCCCAGCTGACAGAACAAAAGGTTAAGTGTTCGAACTGGCAGCCAAGCCTCTGAAACAGGGAACACTGTACCTGAGAGGTAGAATAACACCACGGCTAAATAAAGTCTGTATGCATCAAACAAGTCCTAATTTAGCCACTTGCTGTTTTCATGTGTGTGAAATATGATTAATCAAAATATCTGTCTCTTAGGCTTGTTGTGAATGTGAATAGGGTACAGTATGCAAGGTAAACACCCCATATGTGCCAATGCCAAATGGTTATTTCAGAGACTTGACAAAGTCATCCATTTCTGTTTCAGGCAGGAGAGTGCATGAACCGCCCCCATTGATAACTTTCCCTTTTCTCCTTCAAAGGAGTCTCTGCACTCAGAGCAGGAGAGGACAAAAGCTCTGGAATCTCCATCTCAGCTGGTCCACTTACTAGCTATGTGACTCCTGCATCCCATTTTAGGCTCTTCATCTGTGTAATGGGGATGATGATTATATCCCTTATCTACCTCAGTGGGCTATTATCAGAATTTAACCAGTCAATACATGAAAAATACACAGAACGGTTCCTGGAATATAGCAAAATGTACAGTAAATGTTATCACTACACTTCTTCCCACACGTGGTACATTCCAAATGTTGAGCACACAGAGAACAAGATTATTTTAGAGCTCTAAGATATTAGAGCTGGAAGGACTCTTAGGAATCATTTCTAGTCCAACTTTCTCATTTCATAAATGATCCCCAGGGAAGCCAAGAGCTGGCTATGTAGCCTGACCAGGATTAAAACTCAGGCCTCCTGATTTCTATCCAGTGCTCACACTACATCACTGTACTTCCTCTCTGCAAACTATCAGGCCATCATCTGGAAAGAGTCAAATCTACTTAAACTTCTGAGAAGAAATCTTACTTATCACTGCTCTGGGTAGCACTTTTCTGGGAGGTGGGGTGGGTGAACTATAATCTGTTTTCCAAGAATCCATACCCAGGAGATTAAAAAAAAAAGTTTGATATCTTATTAATTCCTTTCAGGAACAAGTCAATATTTTTCCTTGGGTAAATATAGTAAAAAGCATTAAATAAACACTCTCTAAGTTTTTGACATGATATTAAGTGCCTTTTGTTTGTTCATTTAATCCTCACGGCCCCTCCCCCACCAAGCTGCCCTTCTATGTGCTCCTCCACTTCCCTGCCATTCCCCTGCTGACTGTACATATCACAGTGCCATGTAACTGCCCTCTTATTTGTGCTGATAGTCTTCAGACTGAGCTGAAAAAAGACAGGGATCCCAACGATCATGTGTACCATTCATTTCTTCTTTCAACAAATATTCCTGAGCATGAATAAGACAGAAATAGTCCTAACTTACTGGGGTAGACCATACTTTCCAAAGATGATTGCAGTAATATCTCCCATTCCACAAGCTCTTTTTACAACGTGACCTCAACATTCCTCCTGTGGGGGATGGAAAGGAGGTAGTTAATGTCCCTTCCCCTTGAACAGGCCCATGGAGTACAGAGGAAGTGATGCTACGTGACTTTTATGGCTAGATGACAAAATGCCATGTATTTTCACCTTGTTCCCTTAGGATGCTCACTCTTGGAATCCAGCTGTCATACGGTGAGGATGCTCACTCTAGCCCACCAAGACAAAGCACATGGAGGAGTAACCAGCTCAGCTGAGGCCCCAGACTCGGAACCAAGGGATACACAAGGGATACACTGTGCCTTGTTTGACTTTCTGGCCCACAGAATCGTGAGCATAATAGAATGATTTCTTTACACCACTTAATTTGGGGTGGCTTATTATGCAGCAATGGTAAATGGAACAACCACATGGAGCTTAACATCTAACAAGGAATACTGAATATGTGACTCCAAGGTATTGCCTACGCATAACACAGTTAACTTGAATAATTACTGGGTAATTATTTGTTGCATGTGTGAGATAGCTGTTATTATGCCCCTTTGGCACACGAGGAATTGAGCTTTGAGAAGTTTTAGCAACTTGCCCTAGGTTTCTCAGAAGGCAATGGCAACCCACCCTAGTACTCTTGCCTGGCAAATTCCATGGACAGAGGAGCCTGGTAGGCTGCAGTCCATGGGGTCGCTAGGAGTCGGACACGACTGAGCGACTTCCCTTTCACTTTTCACTTTCATGCATTGGAGAAGGAAATGGCAACCCACTCCAGTGTTCTTGCCTGGAGAATCCCAGGGATAGGGGAGCCTGGTGGGCTGCCGTCTATGGGGTCGCATAGAGTTGGACACAACTGAAGCTTGACTTAGCGACTTAGCAGCAGCTAGGTCTCTCAACTGGTTTGTGGCAGAGTAAATTAAAACTCAAATCTAAACCCACTCCTAATACTACACGCTAATGTCTCCTTCAGTACTCATAATTTTACACGAATTTTACAGTAATCTGCTTTAAAATGGGACTGTCAGTACTTAAAACATTTTGGCCCAACAGAATTCCCTGTGGTTTCATCACTGAGATGGAAACCCACATATCACCTTCTCAGAGAAGCCTCCTCTGACCTTCCTAGCTCAAGTAATGTCAGCTCCCTCATCCTTTCTCAGTCTTTCTACTCCATCAGTTTCATTTTCTTCCCAGAACTCATCCCTAGCTGAAATTATCTTGTCTATTAATTTGTTCATGTACCTACTCTCTGTCTCTCTGAATTGAACACAAGCTTCATGAGAGCAGGAACCTTGTGTGTCCTGTCCACTCCTATATCCCTCGTGCCTAGGATCATGCCTGGAATATGGTAGGTAATCAAAAATTATTTACTCGATGAAGGAAATGACTGCATTCAGGTGCACTGAATGTCCACCCAATCTCATTACCCACCAATAAATGTGCAAATAGGGAGGATAAAACACAATTTAGAACAGCAGGGCTGTAGTAAAGACATTTCATACAGTGAGGTCAGTACAAAAACAAAACAAAATAAAAAAGGAATGGAAAGGAATACACTCTACCACACAACCACCTAGAAAAAGCATAAACCCTGAGTTCCAATAAAGATGTAGACAATGGGATGGATGGAGTGGGGGGGGCGGTGTCACACCTCTTGTTCTCCATTCATAACGACTGTCCCCTCACTCTTCAAAAAAATCAGTTTCTTCAGACACACTGACTGAACCACATCAAGGACAACGGTTGATGACCGTCTAACATCAGACCTGTGACCCTTCATCCAGCCCTTCCTTTTGCATCAGTCACTGCTCCCTGGGATGCAGGTGCTGTTCCCACAAGGTAAGGAGGCAGTAACCTAGCTCTTCAGGGAAGAGGTGAGGAGGGAAGTCTTCAGACTCAGGGCAAAGGTCTAAATACGCAGGTCCCCAAAGGTCCTATTTCTCCCAGGAGGGAAAGTAACAGTGCCTGAGGACCTACCAGGTGTTAGGCAGTATGCTGCTCTCTTAAACATGTTTTTCGAAATATAAAGGCCATTTCTTATCTCAACCCAAGAATTTAGGGAGGCCTCAAGTAAAACTTCCCCATCTCAACATTCCCCAGACCACTATTACTCCTTACCCCAAACTCCAGGAGCCATTGGGGAGGATAGAAAGAAATCTAGCGTGGCCAGAGACAGAACGGGAAAGGAATCGTGTTAGGACAAGAAGAGAGCTGTACTGGGCTAGGGCCCAGGATAAGTAAAGATTAAGAAAAGAATGCAGTCTGACCCTTTCCAAGCCCATTAGGTCCATGAGAAGAGGTGACAAGGAGCAGGAAACTGAAGCCCAGCAAACAGGTGGCCCCGAGACGAGGCCGCAGCTCCATGGTGGCAGGTGCGCGGAGCCACTGGGCTGAGCAGACGTAGGGCCGACGAAGTCCTAGGAGAAGGTTCGTGCGGTTTCCCAAGTGCGGATCAGCTCAGCCGTTCGCGTTCCCAGATTTTCTTTTTTTTTTTTTTCTCTCCTAACCCTGAAGGAAGTGATGTTAGACGGATGTGGGTGGCGCCTCCGGGGTCCGGTTTGGGAAGGAGTGAGAGTTTAAAGGTGCAGTTCACGTAGAAGGTTGCGGGAGTTGCTTTGGGGCGCTATTTGCTTCACCCCGGGTTCTGGACGTTTAGTCCGAGGACCGAGAAAGAAAAGATGGGCCGAGATAGTGGGGGTGGGGAGGAGTCTCGGGACAACCGTTGCTGGTTGCGTCCCCCAGCAAGCTAGCCCCTCCCCCTCAAGAACCACTGTACTTAATATTCACTACGCAAATTACTGATCGGTGAAGTCAGCCGCTCCCAACAGTGGGCCGGTTGCCCATTGGTTCCGGGTCCCCCTTTCTCCACCGCAAAAAAAAAAAAAAAAAAGAAAAAAAAAGGCAGACAACCGGATTTCATTCTCAGGTTACTGCTGGGGTCTGGCACAGGTCTGCCAAGTCTGTTTTGCGGTGCATGGTCTCGTGTCTGCAAGAATGCCCCTTCCTGCTAGAGAAGAAGCACTGGACTTTATTTTCCCTTTTAACCTAAATTCTCCTCTCAGGGATGATGCAACCAACTGACGCAAGCTCCGAGAAAACCAAACTTGGAATCTCTCATTGCAAAACTGACCTAGCTCTTCAGGGCGCCAGGTCATAATTCACTGCAGGTACTTACAAGTGCAAAGCTTCTTCTTAAATCTACTTGTTTTTGTTGTTTTTAAACTGGGTTATTTCTCAGTTTTCCTCTCGGATGCATAGCAAACAGGTCAAAATTTCCCGTCTCTCCTCCAGAACGGAGGCTAATTGAGTCCCCACACTAGTTAAGCTTGGCAGTGCGTGTGCGTACTTAATGCCCAGTGAAAGACAACTAGAGCAAAAGGACAAACGAACAAAAATACACACCTCCCCTTTATCAGACTCCCTACAAATTGCAGGCACGGACACAATGGAACTCCAGGGGGACTGCAAGCTCCAGAATGCAACGCGGCCACTGCACCTGCCGCTTTTCTATTGGGAGGCGCAGAGCGGCTTGGCCTTTGTAGTTCGTACATGCGATCCCAGGATAGGCTGCTCTTGTGAGAGAGAGGCGGGGCAGGATGTGTCACGTGGGTCCCACTCCCGCCGCCGCGGCCGCCTTCGTCTTTCTCTGTCTCGACTGAGGCAGCCATCTTGCTGTTGCCGCGTGCTGGTGTTGGAGGACCCTCCCTGCTTCAGGTGAGACCCCCGGCGGTCCCGCCACTCCACGGCCATAGGCCGCTGCGCACGGTCTCCCCCCGCCCTCTTCTTCCGACACCCGCCAACCGCTTGGGCTGCCACTTCCGCCGTGGCGCGCTGAGTGGGGGCGGAAGCGACTGGCTTGGCCTGTCGGTTACCGGCGGCGCAGCTGGGGGTCTGCACCTGAGGGAAGGTCCCCAGCACCACCGCTTTCCGTGGGGGCGAGCGGGCCAGCGCTGTTGCCGCCCAGATCAAGTCCTAGGAGGCAGGTGGTCCCCCGCCTCTGTTTTGTTACTCCTCATTATTCACAACAATAACGCTGTGAGCTTTATACCACCTATCTGCGGTCACCTCATTCGATCCTCCAACTCGACAGCTAAGGAAAATGAGGCTAGCAAGCCCCGGCCCCAGGCTCTGGAGACCGTATTCCGTGGCATTGCTCTTCACCTTGTAATGGCAGGATTTGTTTACAGGGCTACCACCCTCTCTGAAACATTGCCTTGCCCATCATTTTAGCCCTATCACACTGCCTGGTGCATAGTAGGCTGTCAGGAAGTTGATGATTGAACGACAGGCAGTGTTAATACATCCAGTGAATGGCGGTTTCAACTTCCGTTCCCACGGTCTTTCACTGTAGCAGCTCTGTCCCTTGAGTGGTAACAATAGTTACCAGTTTTTGAATATCTGCTGTGAATATCCCTGTGCTTGATAACGTAATCTTTAGCTCTGAAAAAAAATACTGTGAAGTATGTGGTGTTACACTTTTTCTAATACGGAAGGAATACAAGTTCAGAGAAGTAAAATATGTTTCTGAAGCCTTAAGTAGTAGAACCTTGATCCTTCTGATTCCAAAGCCTGTGCCTCTCTTAGAGGCCACATAATAAAAAGTCAGGATTAAAGATTGAATTTATTTTATCTCTGTGTAAAAATGAGGTATGTGTAAGTGCCTACTATAATGCTTAAAACTTAGGCACTCAGTAAATGTTGGATATAACCTCATTATTTGCACTGTTTCTTCAATCCTTGAGGAAAAGACTAAAGATCCTAGGATCCTCAAGGAAGAACTCACTAATCATGGCCTTAAGAAGTTACTTCTCCCTTCTGGGCCTAGGAGGGCCCTTATTTCCAAATCTGTTAAATTGGAAGGGATGTGAGCTGTTTTGTGTATTTCTGATTTAAACCCTGCTGCTGCTTTCCAGTATTTGAGATGGCATCCTATACAGGACAGAAATAACAGGTACAATAAAAAGAAAGGTTGATTGAGGAACAGGGAGTTAAAGCAGGTTATCTTTGAGGTCTATTCCAGATTCTGAGCTTGATATCTCTTCTCTCATGAACTGAATCCAGTCCACTTTCTTACTTGAATTCCATGCACCCCAACCTGGTAGTAGACAAAGAACCACTTTTCTTCTTTCCCTTCCAATTTTGAACTTCCAGCCTCCCTAAAATGCTTTTTCTCTGAGGTACTCCTTGAGAACAAGTTTTTGATTATACTTATTACCTGGAATGGAATCTGTTCTTGTTCGCACATTGATTTAAAGAGTTAATTTTGTTCTGGCTTTGTTTCAAACAGATCAAGGCTCTATTTTGACTTTCATCTCTTCCATCTCTTCTCTTAGGGATTGTTATTTCAAAATGCAGAGAAGTCCCAAAAAGTTTATCTTGTATCTGGTTCTAATATTTTCACTTAGCCCCTTTTTTAATAAAAAATTCCTTAGGCTCTTTGTTAGTTCACTACACCTTCATGGCCGCATTACTTTGAGAACAGTGAATTTTGGTCCTTTTCTATAGAAACTGTAGAGATTGGGATTTACATCAGCAGATTTAAGTCAGTGTCAGATTTAAGTTGAGATTGCCACACACTTAAGCCTTTTGATTTTGTACTCTATTCACACTTAAACTCCTATAAAAGAATTTTTTTAGCTGCTTGAGCATTGTGATACAGTGCTAAGTAAAGATTGAAGAATTGTAAATTCTAAATGTTATTTAGGAACTGGACTTCGCCCTTAAAGCAGAGAGATACACAGGTTTGTTTCTTCAGTACAGTGTCAGAATACAGAAAGATTAGTATTTACATAATCTTTGATTCTTTCATCTCTAAAATGAAGAAAACAATATCTTTTTCATCTGGATGATGTTTATAAAGAGTTTAGAGAATCAACCAAAAAGTTTTGACAACAGCCTTACCCTTTATTCCCTCTGCTGTATCTCAATAGTGATCTGTTGATCTAAGAACAAGTAAAATAAGACTTTTAACATTGGCTTTTATTTGTTTATATAGTGTGGAATGTTATGACCCATTATAAACTGAAGAACTTTTTTTTCCTTAGTAGGAAAGGGCTGACCAGACTAGGTTTCTTGACTTTATAATGAACTTAGAGTTTTCAAAATCAAGATTAGCCTTTAAAAGTTTATTTTTAAGATTAGCCTTTAAAAGTTTATTTTTAAGATTCTCTTCCCTGCAAAATTTCGTATTAATGTAGCAGAGATAGGTTTTTGTCGAATTGTGCAAGGAGGCATTTTACCTTATGTGCAAGACTATCTTGACAGTTATGACATACTAAGTTAGTGCAAGGTTTTGAATGAACTCTGTGGAAAGTGCTGCAGAAGCACCGAATGTCTGAAATCTGGTTCTCTTTTCCTGTTATTAACATACCACCTAATCTTGAATATAGGATGCCATGACTACCTCATATCTTGACAGCTAGACTATTGAAATTTTTTCTTTGTCCAGATTTTTCTTTCTTTTGTCTTCTATCTATGATTTAAAAAAATAATACAGAATATTATTTGAGAGAAAAAAAAAGTTGTGCTAATTTGCTAATAGCTCTCTTCTGTTAAAATCTTTGGGGAAGAAACTGGTGTAACTACAGAGATTTTAGAATTGGTTAGGTTTTATTGAGTACCAGAGTACCGAATTACACTTTTAAGGAGGGATCTTCGAATAAGTAATTTTGAATCTCAATTCTATTTTCTGTTTGTATATATGGCTCCCTCTTGGTATTACTTAATTTTGGTTCTTTTGCTATTTGACTTATAAAGCTAGAAAAAGTTATTAATATTTTTAAAAAATATAGACAATATTATCATGGTGGTGGTGCATATTACAGGTTCAATGAACCAGAAGGTACTGTTGTATAAACAGTTGTTTTGGTAAATAAAACAGTGACTTTAACAAATTTATTTTTCCCCCCCTAGATTTACCAACAGCATGAATCAAGAAAAGTTAGCCAAACTTCAGGCTCAGGTCCGGATAGGGGGCAAGGTGAGTGTGGCATAAGAAAAATTGGTAGGAGAATGTGTTATTACCAGATAGTATTATTATTTTGGATTTGTGGTCATTGAAGATCTAAACTTTTTAAAATTAATCAAGATTAAACCACATTCCAATTTGAAAATAACATGTCTAGATCTAAAATAGGTAATTAGAAGATATCGCTCTGATGGGTGCAATTGAAATAGCCACCTTTGAGACCTTTTAACATTCTGGTGGTTAAATGATATGAACAAGTTATTCAATCTTGTTAAACTTCCATTTTTGCATCTGTAAAATAAAAATGATCCTACATAAGATGCTTCTAAATATTAGAGTAATATTTATAAAGCACCTCAAACAGTGTCTGGCACAGACTAGACACTTACTAAAAGACAGCTGTTATTATGTTAGACTCACCCTCAGATATTCCTGGATCTTGAGGTTACCTTATCTTGACTGGATACCCCTGCTGCTTCAGTTAGGTTTACATTGGGAGATGCAAAAGCTGATGGTACATTTGTTCGTTGCTAGGCTTTCCTCCCAAATTCCTACTTGATTTTCTATGTTGGTGAATGTGAACATGAGCATTCTTATTCCATGTGCTTTGAAACTTAAGGGAGAGTTAGTTCTGATCACTGAAAATCTTTGATTCCCTTTAGTTCCAACCCTGGGTTCAAGGAGAATATTCTACCTTTATCTCTGCTCAATACAATCTTTGTAAAAGGAAAAGCAAGAATAGTATTTACCTCAGACCTAGGGAGGGGATAGGTTGGATAGTATGTAGCAGCCCCACTGTGTCATTTACTTTGATAATGACTATAGTTCCTGGGGATAGGAACAGGAAAGGGGGAAGGGAAGAAACAACTAGTATTAATACTTTCTCCTTCTTTCCTAGTAATACAGTTATCTAACTCCAGACTCATAGTAACAAATTCATGTAACCAAAGTACTAGTCACATTGTAGCAGCAAGTAATGTAATATATCAGTGCAAAAGTTAGGAATATTCAAGAAACACAGAATATACCTGGAAGAGCTTGATACAGCACATCACTAATGTATATTTTAAGCCAGAAGGTTGGCACAGTCATTCAGCTAGTTTATTGAGCAACTGCTGTGTGCCAAGCACACAACAGATAAATAAGTCAAAGTTTCCTGGCTCTTGACACAATTCAGCTTGGGAGGGAGATGCACTCACAATTACACTACAGAATAGTAAATATTAAAATGAAGTATAAGGTGCACCTGAGTCAAGGAAGTCATCACTGAGCAGAGATTTGAAGAATAAACAACAGGTATGAGATAGGGTGAAGGGGAAGATTGTCATTCTCACACATGCAAAGGCATATGGGATGCTAAGATGCTTAGTGGATAGCATGATGCTTAGTGGAATGGCTTGCTTTAATTTGTTACAACTAGAGTTTATAATGGATAAAGAATGGCAGCTAATGAAACAGGTAATTTAGAGTCAGATCATAGTTTTGTGTGTCATACCAAGGAGATGAGGATTTTATCCCATAGGCAAGGTCAACTACTAAAGAATTTTAAGAAAAAACAGTAACAGTGATTTTAAAAGATAGCTGCTGGCATTGTGGAAAATGAAAACAAGTTTGGCATAGAGGAGAAGCTACAGCTTGTAGTATGTGGGACACGAATTTAGGGGTTGTATATGACACAATGATGGATAGAATGTGGGAGACAGAGGTGAGAGAGAAGTCTAGGATGGCCTCCAAATTTCTGGTTTTAGAGCTATGAAAATTAGGAAGTATAGGAAGAATAGTTTGGTGGACTGATGAGCTTATAGACAAGTTGATTTTAAGGTACATAAGGATCATTTGAATTGTAACTAGCAAGCAGTTGAATCAGGAACACTTCACAAATTAATGGCCATCTATCTTAATAGTCTCTCTTAGTCCATCCTTTAACTAGATTTCATTACAGCCTCCGCTGCTACTCCTGGGGCTCTCTTCCACTTCCACCAGAGTTTCTAAGACTAAGCCTCCTGCCTACCCTTTATAAGGCTGATTTCCTGAGTAATACTACAGAAGCTAACCAGAGATTAAAATCTCCTTTCCTTTCTTTTTACTCCTGGCAAGTCTCAGAAAGATTTAGCTCTCAATATACGGGCTACTGTTGGTAGTGCTTCAGCTCTGCTTTAGGTTACATTTATTTAAATTGGCTCAGGAGTTTAATTCATTGTCTTAAATAGTTTTTCAATGGAAAAAATTATTTAGAGTTTCAAAATATCCATTTAGAAAGAAAGTTTTCCTATCTCAGTAAATAGTATAATTTTCATTTGCTCAGGTCAAAATTCTAAACATCATTCTAGATTCCTTTTTCCCCTCATATCCTATATTTAGTCCATCAGTAAATCCTTTTGGTTCTTCTGACCATCTTAGCTCTCGTTATCTCCACTCTCATCTCTCGTCAGAACTTCTACAGTAGCTTCCTGATTGATCTCATTATAGTTCATTTTCCACAGCAACCTCAGTCATCTTTTAGAATCATAAATCGGATCAAACCATTCTCATGCTTAAAACCTTCCAGTAGCTTCCTATTGCAGTTGATATAAAGTCTAGTTCCTGCTCATGGCACATTAGGTTACATGATCTGGCCCTTACCAATCTTTCTGATTTCATTTTCCTTTACCTTTCCCATTATTTATTCTAGTCATACTGGTCTGCTCTGTCTAGAAATGACAGGTTCACTCTTGTTTCATTTTTCTTGGATCACTCTTCACCTAAATCTTTTCATGAGTCTCAGCTCGTACGCCACCTCTTCAGAGGGACCTTCCCTGAGCATTCTAATAAAGTAGTGCTTTGCCCCCACCCAATATTCTTGTTGCTCTGTTATTTTTTTTTCTTAATACACTTATCCTGTTTGAAATAATCTAATCTGTTTATATATTGACTTTTCCTTCCCATTGTAATGTAAGAACTTGATCTTTTTCATTCCTAGGTTCTAGGATTCTAGAACACTCATATAATAGGCATTTACCTGTTACATTGTAATGTCCAAAGTTTCAGAATATCTTTAGAGGGTGGTAGATAGTATAAAAAACTTTCCTTATTTGTTGGAAATTTGAAGTAAAGCACACTTCAGGTTATTTTGAAGTTAAAAATTATTTTTTGTTAGAAAACTTTTGAAACAATGTGTTAAAATGACACAGGCTAGATATTGGAAAGAATAAGAAAAATTGGCTAGAAACTAACCTTCAAAAATCTGCGTTTGGCTGACAGTCACAACTCTGTGACTGAGAAGTCTAATTAACCATTACTATTAAGTCTGCAGTTTTTTCTGTGAGTTTTAGGAAGAATATTATGGAGAGGAAGACAAGTGATTACAGTTATCAAATGCATGGCATGCTAACACTTTTGTTTGGTTATCTTTCAGGGTACAGCTCGCAGAAAGAAGAAGGTGGTACATAGAACAGCTACAGCTGATGACAAAAAACTTCAGAGTTCTCTAAAAAAACTGGCTGTGAATAATATAGCTGGTATTGAAGAGGTATGATCACTTTGTAAATTGTTATGTGGATAAACAGAGCATTCACAAATGATTATCCAGACTTTCAAATGTAACATATCAGCTTAAATGAATCTGATACTCTTTTTTGAAGGACTGGAGCTATTGAATTTGCCTACTGTATAAAACTGGATTGTCAAAAAAATGATTTTATTAGGTGGTTAAGGAATTCATTATACTTTTCAGACTCAAAGTACTGGGTTGGCCAAAAAGTTCGTACAGGTTTTTCTGTACTATCTTACCGGAAAACTTGTACGAATTTTTTTGCCAACCCAATATGTGCATATATGACAAAATTATGGACCTACTCTTTAATTTTAATGTAAAATAAGATTTTTTTTTCTAATAATACAGAAATAAGGTAAACCAAAGATTTCTTCCAATAAGGTGGACTTTTTTCCCATAAGAGTACCTTTCTGCTCTTCACAGTCTCTCAAATTATTACTCAGAAAGCTCTCGCAGTAGCTTTACATGAATTGCATTTCTTATTAGACCACTTTCAAAAACTATTAATTTAATTTTAAAATTATTTTGATGATACTACTTTTCTCAGATCAGAAGCCAAAGATTGATTTATGCAAGAAAAATTATAATAACAATTTGTGATCTGTTACCATCTAGATCTACTTCTACCTGATGATTCCATTTCTGTTTAAATTTTCACTACTATCAGATTTGATTACATAATTACCAGGTGTAGTACTACCTCACAAGTTTTAGTAGATTATTAATGCACATGTGCTGTAAAACATAGATCAGAAACAATGTAGAGGTGAGGATCTCTATTAAAGAAATAGAAGAGTAACAAAGAAAAGGCAGTGAAATGGCAAAGTGCCACATATTCCTTCCACTGGGGATATAGGAACAAATAAATACTTTGTTTAAATATGCTTTGTACTTTCAAAATTAACTTACTGATAAAATAGTAGGGAAGGTAGGTCACATGTATCTTTTTTCCTTATAGCTAGATATGGCTGTGCATTCTTACTCTGATAAGTATTAAAACTTCATTTGCAAGTCTTGAAATTAAGTATTTAAAATGCTTTTTTCCCCCCTGAGCTATTAAAAGTTTTCATATATTTTCATTGACCTAAAATAATTTCCAGAGAGATCATTCTGTATCTGGGACATATTTGAGAAAAAGCAAATCTAAGCTTCTCTTTAAAAATTACAGCCTTATTAAAAAGAAGAATAAGTGGCAGTAATGGACATGAACTCTGATAATATTAACCCTAACCTACTAATAAGTGTTTAGGCAGTCTTAAATCTTTGCCTATCTTTCTACTCTCCCAACTCCAACCCCTCCTCACTCAACCTCAACCCTATTGACACTTTGAACCAAATAATTCTTTATTGTGAAAACTGTCCTGTGCATTCTAGGATATTTGGCAGTATTCTTGGAGTCTCCCCACTAGATCTTCAATTAAGACAGCCAAAAATGTCTCCAGACGTTGATGCAGGTCCTTTAGGGGCAAATCACCCTTTGTTGAAAACACTTCTTTAGAGAGAGGAAAAGATTTTATTTACCTCCTTGAAGTATAGATTTTATCTCCAAGGGCATGCTTTTCTGAATGTTTGATTTTGTTCAGATTTGGAAAACTCTGTGGCCCTTATAATTAATAAAACTTTTAGTGTTTTATAGTGAAATAACAAACCAATCGGTTAGTAGTCTTTGATCTCTTCAGCATATAATCAAACCTAATTATAATGCTGTGCTGAGGTCATAGTACTTTTGTAGTTCAAATTGTCATATTGAATATTTAATGGTAGTGAATATCTGCTGTATACCAAGCATTTTGCTAGGCAGTGATGCATAAGATATTATTCATAGTCTCTGTTCTTTAGAGCCTAACATCTAGTAGGGAAACTAGTCAGCTAGCCAGATAAACAAAATATGTATTATGCATTTTAGCTCCGTGGTATCTCTTTGAATTAGTTATTGTTGGTTACAGATAAGAAAGTTGAGACTTAAGAGAGTCAGGTACCTGCTCAAGATCACATAGCTGGGAAGTGTTGAATTCCAGATTTGAGCTAAGTATGTCAAAACCAGACTTCATTTTATTCATTGATTCATCTTGCTTTGGTCTTCTTAGTTACACTTAGGCCCACTCTTGACCTTTTCCTCTCCTCCTGCCCCTCCTTCCTCTCCATTCTTTCAAAGTCCCACCAAAGAAAGGGACTCTACCTGCCTTATCCTGTATTATTGAGTACCTGCCATGCAGAATTCATTACTTACACCATCATGGATAAATGAAATTGCCAAAAGTATTTCTAAGGACATTGCTTTTTCTCCTTTTCAGGTATTAATGTAGGTGTTATTTTGTCCTATAAGTCTTCCTGGTAGCACACGTTTACGTATATGCAAAGACAGGTTAGATGTCTTTCCTATGTACCTCCATAATGCCCTGTATTTAAATTTATTACAGCATATATAAAACTATATTGTAAATTCATTTTTGTTGGTGTTGCCAATGCAATTCTGTTTGGGGAGTCATAGCTCCAAAATGTTGCACAGAAAATTAATGGTACATATAGGCATATACTGATGCAATGGACATGAACTTGGGCAAACTTAGGGAGATAGTGAGGTTCAGGGAGGCCTGGTGTGCTGTAGTCCATGGGGTCACAAAGAGTCAGACACAACTGGATGACTGAACAACAATAGCAACAGTAGACATGTACACACTCTTGTGGCACCCCTACCTCCATATGGGTACGTAAGTGACGTCTTCCAGTCCTCACAGACTAGTTATACAGAGAAAATACACATAAAGAAAATTAACAACATGAAGTAACAGCTATAAAATTTCCGAATGTTTGAGCCTAAAATGGGAAGTTTTACTTTTTTCCTTCTTTCCCTCTTTCTAAAATTGATTTTTTGAGAACCAAGATATTTGTACTTTATATAACACTTTGCAGATATAAAATAATTTTATTTAGGCATATCTAGTATACTGTATATAATCTGGTTTGCCTCAAACATTACATATGTGTTACTATAATTAAACAATTTTTTTCTTCAAGAAAATGATGAGACACACTTTAAAAACAGCTTCTTGGAAGAAAAAAGAAACTACTACCTTAAATGTATACATGAAAACATGCAGTTTTCAGAAACATTAAAATAGGAAAAAATATATATGTCTTAGAATAAACACATTAATTACAGTTTGGGCTGTTTTGAACTTTTTCAAAGTGCTAAACTCTAGAATGTACTATCTTTTGGGATTTTGGCAGTTTAAGGAAAGTAGAAAAAAAAACTTTTGAAAAGAGCAGATAGGAATGGTAAGAGAAGATAGCAATGGTAGCACTGTAAAACAAAAATGACATTACTATGTTTTCTATACTTTGACCTTCAAAACATCAAACCAGTAGAAAGTACTCAGTTTGGTGGCTTGGGCACAGAGAGATCAGTGGTGGGTTTCAAAAACTCATTGCACTTTTGCCTAGTAAAATTCTGATCTTACTTTCTAGGCCTTTGGTATTGGTGATTATTTTTTCCTCTCCTAAGGGCACCCCACTCCAGTACTCTTGCCTGGAAAATCCCATGGATGGAGGAGCCTGGAAGGCTGCAGTCCATAGGGTTGCTGAGGGTCCGACACGACTGAGCGACTTCACTTTCACTTTTCACTTTCATGCATTGGAGAAGGAAATGGCAACCCACTCCAGTGTTCTTGCCTGGAGAATCCCAGGGACGGGGGAGCCTGGTGGGCTGCCGTCTATGGAGTCGCACAGAGTCGGACACGACTGAAGTGACTTAGCATAGCAATGCTTAATTTATGTCCTCTTCGGATATGTAAAAGCTAAAGGACTGTTTGAATTAAGAGGGACTTCTCTGATCTTTTATGTATTAATTAGTAGTTGATTTGAGGTAATAAGTTTAATTGTATGTAGATTTCTTTTACCTGTCACCAAAGGAGAAGGCAGTGGCACCCCACTCCAGTACTCTTGCATGGAAAATCCCATGGACGGAGGAGCCTGGTGGGCTACAGTCCGTGGGGTCGATAAGAGTCAGGACACGACTGAGTGACTTCACTTTCACTTTTCACTTTCACGCATTGGAGAAGGAAATGGCAACCCACTCCAGTGTTCTTGCCTGGAGAATCTCAGGGATGGGGAGCCTGGTGGGCTGCTGTCTGTGGGGTCACACAGAGTCGGATACAACGGAAGTGACTTAGCAGCAGCAGCAGCAGCAGCAAAGACAGAAATCCAGAGCTGTCAGAAAGGGGCAGGGGAGTGCCAGAGACTGTTTCATACAAAGAAGCCAAGTAACTGACCAGGTTTTAGGAAGGAATGCCTTGTAAACTCTGAGAGTATAATCCAGAACTCAATTCCTGAAAAATTCTTATGTTCTATGACAGTTGAAGATACTTAGATGTGCTTCTTATTTGGTAATCTGATTGAATATAGTGACGGTGTTGTCACCCTGATGATAACATGAATCTATCAAAAGTAGAATCTGTTTCTTTTCTCAGAGACAGTTGATTTTATCAGATGTATTTGGTAAGAAATGTCACCAAAAGTCTGTTTCTCTGGTTCAGATGGTTCAGATGGAATTTTACTGTTATCTTCAGAGTACAGCTTCTACCTTAACTAAGGTATATTCTGTCTCTATGAAACCTTCCCTTCTTTCCAGGCATAATAATCAACACTTTGTCTGTCCTTCCACTCGCCTTAACTTAAATTGCTGTGCCTGAATATGTTTATTATTACAACCTCATATTATAGGGTATGATTACTTACTTATTAACCAAGTAGTCTGTTTGCCGTAGTCTCTTGATTACAAGACTCTTGACAGCAGGAACTGTGTTTATTCATCATTTATAGTGTACAGCATGCTGACTCCCATGGACATCCCAGGTTGTTTGGGGCCTGTTAAATGTAAGAGATACTGATTATTTTAGGTGAAATTGTTTAGCAAGAAGTTAGTCATAGAGAGCTGGAGCTCAGGAGAAAGCTTAGGACTGGGAATTTAAATTTTGTAATTGTACACAAAAGTTTTACTGTTAATATTTTCCTTTTCTTGAACCACTTGTACAGAAAAAGGACTTAAAGTTCCTAAAGTTACTGGTTGACCCTTACTGTGGTTCCTTCTTCCTTCACCCTAGAGCGTCAGGTGCCAATGGGTGTACAGCTCTGAATGCAGGAGAATTAAAGGAAAGCACTCTGTCCTGGTCACCTTTTTATTACATGGCAGTCTTAATTTCTTCGGATGTCCTGCCTTTTTTTTTGGCCATGCTGCCAGCATGTGGGATCTTACTTCACTAAGCAGGGATCGAACCCATGCCCCCTCAGTGGAGCATGGAGTCTTAACAATGAGACTACAAGGGAAGTCCCAAATACCCTGCTTTTTTGGTTTTATGTTTTTCCACATTTTTATGTGAAAATAAACATAGCATAAAATCTGCCATTTTAACCTTTTTCCGTTCACTATGTGTGAATCCTTTTTTAATCATTAAATTAAAAAAAAATTTTTTTAACTATTTAAAAATTTTTAACCATTTAAAAAAATTGAATTATAGTAATTTACAATGTTGTCTTAGTTTCAAGTGTACACCAAAGTGATTCAGTCATTTATATATAATGGCTGAATTACTTCACTTAATTTGATCATTTCTAGGTCTATCCATATTGCTGCAAATGGCATTATTTCATCCTGTTTATGGCTGAGTAATATTCCATTGTGTGTATCTTCCACATCTTCTTTCTCTGTTCATCTGTTGATGGACATTTAGGTTGTTTCCATGTCTTGACTGTGGTAAATTGTGTTCCTTTGAACGTTGGGATACATGTATCTTTTCAAATTAGAGTTTTGTCCAGATATATGTCCAGGAATGGGATTACTAGATCATATGGTAACTCTGTTTTTAGTTTTTTGAGAAAGCTCTGTATTGTTCTCCATAGGGGATGCACCAATTTACACTCCAATGTAATAGGGTTCCCTTTATCTCCACAGCCTCTCCAGCATTTATTATTTGTAGGCTTTTTAATGATGACTTATGAGGTGGTACCTCATTGTAGTTTTAACTTGCACTCTAATTATTTAGCAGTATTGAGCATCTTTCCATGTGCCTACTGGCCATCTGTATAATATCTTCTTTGAAGAAATGTCTGTTTAGGTCTTCTGTCCATTTGTTGATTAGATTATTTGGGTTTTGTTTTGTTTTTGATATTGAGGTTTTTACTTTGGAAACTGATTCCTTGTTGGTAATATCATTTGCAAATATTTTCTCCCATTGAGTAGGTTGCCTTTTCATTTTGTTTATGGTTTCCTTTGTTGTGCAAAAGTTTTTGAGTTTAATTAGGTCTCATTTGTTTATTTTTGTTTTTATTTCCATTACTGTAGGAGACAGATCCAAACAAATAATGCTGCAATTACATTGAAGAGTGTCCTACTTGTGTTTTCCTCTAGGAGTTATATAGTATAAGTCTTACATTTAGATCTTTAATCCATTTTGAGTTTATTTTTGTATATGGTGTTCTTTTACATGTAGCTGTCCAGTTTTCCCAGTACCACTTACTGAAGAAACTGTCTTTTTTCCCATTGTATATTTTTGCCTTCTTTGTCATGGGTTAATTAACCATAAGTGCATGGGTTTATTTCTGAATTTCCTATTCTCTTCCATTGATCTATGTGTCTGTTTTCTTGCCAATATCATGCTATTTTTTTGTTTGTTTGTTTTTTAAATGGCTGCACTGGGTTTTCGCTCCTATGTGTAGGCTTTCTCTAGCTGCAGTGAGCAGGGACTGCTCTCTAGTTGCGGTGTGCTGGCTTCTCATTGTGGTGGCTTCTCTTGTTGTGGAGCAAGGGCTCTAGGTGCACAGACTTCAGTAGCTGTGGTGCATGGCCTCAGTCATTGCAGCTCATGGGCTCCAGAGTATGGGCTCAGTAGTTGTGGTACACGGGTTTAGTTGCCCTGTGTCATGTAGGATCTTCCTGGACCAGGGATCAAACTGGTATCCCTTGCATTGTGAGGCAGATTCTTAACCACTGGACCACCAGGGAAAACCCAGTATCAACTGTTTTGATTACTGTAGCTTTGTAATGTAGTCTGAAGTCAAGGAGCTTGATTCCTCCAGCTCCATTCTTCTTTCTCAAGATTGTTTTGGCTATTCAGGATCTTTTGTATTTCCATACAAATTATAAAATTTTTTGTTCCAGCTCCATGAAAAATACCATTGGTAATTTGATAGGGATTGTATTGAATCTATAGATTGCCTTGGGTGATGTGGTCATTTTGACAATTATGGCTCTCCCAATCCAAGAATATGATATCTTCCCATCTGTTTGTGTCATCTTCAATCTTTTTCATTAGCATCATAATAATTTTTAGAGTATAGATCTTTTGCCTCCCTAGGGAGGTTTATTCCTAGGTATTTTATTCTTTTTGATGTGTTAGTAAATGGGATTGTTTCCTTAATTTCTCTTTCTGATATTTCATATTAGTGTATAGAAATGCAACAGATTTCTATACATTAATTTTGTATCCTGCAACTTTACCAAATTCATTGATGAGCTCTAGTAATTTTTCAGTGACATCTTTAGGATTTTCTCTGAATACTACTGTCATGTCATCAGCAAACAGTGACAGTTTTATGACTTTTTTTCAATTTTGGATTCCTTTTTTTTTTTTCTTTTTCTTCTCTGATTGCTGTGGTTGGGACCTCCAAAACTATGTTGAATAAAAATGGTGAGAGTGAGTATCCCTGTCTTGTTCCTGATTTTACAGGAAATGGTTTCAGCTTTTCACCATTGACTATGATGTTAACTGTGGTTTTATCATATGTGACCTTTTTTATGTTGCAGTAAGTCACCTATATGCCCACATTCTGGAGAGTTTTCAATGTAAATGGATGTTGAATTTTATCAGGAGCTTTTTCAGCATCTATTGAGATGTCGTATGCAAGCTGAAACTCCAGTACTTTGGCCACCTCATGCGAAGAGTTGACTCATTGGAAAAGGCCCTGATGCTGGGAGGAATTGGGGACAGGAGGAGAAGGGGACGACAGAGGATGAGATGGCTGGATGGCATCACCGACTCGATGGACGTGAGTCTGAGTGAACTCCGGGAGTTGGTGATGGACAGGGAGGCCTGGCGTGCTGCGATTCATGGGATCGCAAAGAGTCGGATACGACTGAGCGACTGATCTGATCTGATCTGCCATAGAAAAAGTCTTTAATAGAATTTCTTAGCTGTACTAACAGATGAAGGTGCTCTCTCTGAAGTCAGTCAGTAAATAATGGAAGAGATGACTTCATTCAGCAAATTTGAGTGACTGTTATGTGCTGACATCATGAGAAACGCTGGGCTTGGAGGAAGCACAAGCTGGAATCAAGATTGCCGGGAGAAATATCAATAACCTCAGATATGCAGATGACACTACCCTTATGGCAGAAAGTGAAGAGGAACTAAGAAGCCTCTTGATGAAAGTGAAAGAGAAGAGTGGAAAAGTTGGCTTAAAGCTCAACATTCAGAAAACTAAGATCAGCGGAGGGGGTGTGGCCTGCTGACGTTGGGAGGTGGGGATAACGGACGCAAGCAGGCGCATCGCCATTTGCTGCGGCCAAGCATCGGTGAAGGCAGATATCGGAAGATGTCCGTCGCTAGACTCCGGCAGACGCGACCCAGTCTCTCGCAGTCAGTTCGTGTCACCCTATCTCACACGTCTCCCTTCCGGAGACCTTCCCCGCCACCACCCGGAGAGAAGTCGGAGACGCCCCAAGTGCGTCGTCACCGCCATGCCTAAGAATAAAGGTAAAGGAGGTAAAAACAGACGCAGAGGCAAGAATGAGAATGAACCTGAAAAGAGGGCGCTAGTGTTCAAAGAAGATGAGCAAGAGTATGCCCAAGTAATCAAAATGTTGGGAAACGGACGATTGGAAGCTGTGTGTTTCGATGGTGTTAAGAGATTGTACCACATCAGAGGGAAACTGAGAAAGAAGGTCTGGATAAATACCTCAGACATTATATTGGTTGGTCTTCGGGACTACCAGGATAATAATAAAGCTGATGTAATCTTAAAATACAATGCAGATAAGGCTAGAAGTCTGAAGGCATATGGCAAGCTTCCAGAAAATGCTAAAATCAATGAAACTGATACATTTGGCTCTGGAGATGATGAAATCCAGTTTGATGACATTGGAGATGATGATGGAGACATTGATGATATCTAAAGTGAACTCAGCCTTGCACATTGCAGTTTTCTTTGAAGATTGTTCAACAGTTTGGATGTTAACTGTGACTCATTAAAATAAAAGTTTCATTAACAGCAAAAAAAAAAAAAACAAAACTAAGATCATGGAATCCGGTCCCATCACTTCATGGCAAATAGAGGGGGAAACAGTGGCTGATTTTATTTTTTCTGGGCTCCAAAATCACTGCAGATGGTGATTGCAGCCATGAAATTAAAAGACGCTTACTCCTTGGAAGGAAAGTTATGATCAACCTAGACAGCATAGTAAAAAGCAGAGACATTACTTTGCCAACAAAGGTCTGTTTAGTCAAGGCTATGGTTTTTCCTGTAGTCATGTATGGATGTGAAAGTTGGACTATAAAGAAAGATGAGCGCTGAAGAATTGATGCTTTTGAACTGTGGTGTTGGAGACTTTTGAGAGTCCCTTGGACTGCAAGGAGATCCAACCAGTCCATCCTAAAGGAGATCAGTCCTGGGTGTTCATTGGAAGGACTGATGCTGAAGCTGAAACTCCAATTCTTTGGCCACCTGATGCGAAGAGCTGACTCATTGGAAAAGACCCTGATGCTGGGAAAGATTGAGGGCAGGATGAGAAGGGGACAACAGAGGATGAGATGGTCGGATGGCATCACCGACTCAATGGACATGGGTTTGGGTGGACTCCAGGAGTTGGTGATGTGACAGGGAGGCCTGGTGTGCTGTGGTTCATGGGGTCGCAAAGAGTCAGACGCGACTGAACTGAAGTATGTGCTGACACTTGAGGTAATGTTGTGTCTCATAATTTTGTATAGTATCAGTTTTCATGAAATCGGAAGATGCGTAAACCACCTTAAGTTTTCACAGAGAAAGAAGCATCTGACCTGTGTCTTGGATAAATGGGAACTTGCAATGTGGAGAAGCAGGAAAAGGTTCTTCTTAACAATGAAAATAGCGTATGTAAATAAACTATGCATGGAAGGACGTAGTAGTTGTTTCTGGTAACTTCAAAACATGTCAGTATTATTAGAGTGAAAAATAAGAGCAAGGGCATCTGGAGTTCTGAACTGGGGTCAAAAAAAAAAGCCTCTTCCTCTATAATTCAAGTAGCATTCTTTACCTCAGCTACCTTTTAAGTGGAAAAAGCACTGTGACATAAAGGGGATACTTGATTGATTGAAAAAGGGACCTGAGAGCTGGTACGGTAGGTAGTTTAACAGTCTTTATTTGTCTGCTCCTTCTCCTTATACTGTATATAGATTGTATGACTTAACATAGACCAAACATCAGTAAAGTCACTGGAGAAAGTGAAGTCTTCACATGAAATGCATATAGTTTGCTTTGTCAGTTCAACAAATTCCTTATCCTTCCTTTTGCCTCTTAAAAGAGTTGGGAAGTGTCCTGTTCATGTTGCTCGCTCAATAATTAATCCTTTGATAGTTCTAATAACCTGTATCTAGGAGCCATATATAACCATGTTATTTGCTCAGTAGAGGGGAAGGAATGTTAGACTGAAATAAAAGATTCTGGCCTTTGTAACCTCTAGTATTTCATTCTCTCAACTCTAAAATTAAACTCTCCACCTGTCTCTGGACCTTTCTATTCATGAAGTTACATCTTTACACAACCTCATTTAAAACAACCATTAATGTCTGTTTCACAATCTGACATGGAATAGATATGACATATATTATTCATATATCTGCTGTTACTTAACCTGTACTCTGAGATAGATAATTCTCTGACAAGCTTTTATGGTGCCACACAATTGAATTTTTATAGACAAATAGGTGTTTAAGAATATGAGTGACATCATAGGAAAGAAGCTAAATAAAGTTGGGAAGCCTAAGTTTAATTAAGTTCTGAGTTTGCACATAATCAGTTATTTGTCCTGGGTATATTGCTTACTGAACAACAATATTGCTTAACCAAGAACTCTTTATCATTAGTATTTGTTTCTTTAACAAGAGATTTGAACTAGAAGACCTCTAAGTTCAACAAATATATGGCCTGACTTTTTTTGAGCAATACTGATTTTAAATTTCTTGTGACTGTAATGTTTGTAAATAAAAAATATCTAATATTCCAATGTTGGGATACTTTTCACCCCTGGTAGTGTTATAGAAGTCATTTATTAAGTTAAGTGATGGGTCTTGATTTGGAAAAATGTAGTCCTACCATATCTTTATTCTTTTCCCATACTAAAATTATGTGATTCTGGAACAGATCCAGAAAAACATCACATTTCATATCTACTATGCCACTGCTACCTTCTCATGCCATTCCTCTCTCATACTTTAAGCTACTTTTGCATTGAACTTTTCTACCTACACAATAATTATCTTCAGAAGTACATAGCATATTTTTTTCTAAAGTTAACATAAATTATTTTTAACTCATGATTTTTGTTCAGTTGGATTGAATGCTTACTCTGTATAGTATTTGTGGGATTTAGTTACGATTTTCTAGGGGACTTGCCTTTATTTTCTCTGTGTTCCAGGTCTTGCCTGAAATTTAGAAGCCCCTTTCTTCCCCTTCCTTTCTGGTGCTGTGTGTCAGTGGTGGTGATCACCTCTGAGGAAGAAAAGCCCACTTCCACTGACCATGGAGAACACTCAGCATCTCTGCTTGATTCTGACAAGGGCAGTTTTTGGATGGACCATGAAATGCTTCTAAAGTAGCCAAGAATTAACTCTCCTAACCTTTTTATATAATAAGCATGTTACCACCAAGGTAACTTACCCAGTGAAGTCAACTGCATAGTGTAATCACATTATTTACACATTTAACTTATATGCAAATATAATACATACAGCTCTACTAAAACACAGCAAGAGTGAGAGAGAAAAATAATATTTTACATAGTGCACACACATTCAACCTTCCTTTTCAGTGAGTCCCAGGCAATGGATGAGATTAAATCTGAAGCAGTTCATATTGAGGAAAGCTATGATTTTAAGGGTTTCCTAGTAACTGATAAATGTTCAGATGGCTAGACAACTGAGTGGGAGAGCTTCTTGTCATTTACAAGGGTTATTGAAGGTTGTTGAGAAGCTCCACCTAAAAGGATTAGAGGAACTGACAAAATCTCCTATGAAGAATGACATGAGGAAAACAAGTTGAAACTTTTGTAAATTTACTAGATATTCAAAAGAGTGAAACCCTGATTGATTAAATTTCTGAGTGTTCTTTATGGGTTTTCAGTGGTTATTTTTACCATACACTATTACCTCCTTACCACCTGTTCGAACCATAAGTAAGATGCTAACTATTGTACAGATACAGTAGTATCTGTATGGATTTAGTTTGATAGTGTAAATTGAGTAATGGGTAATTTCATTAAGAAGCCAATTCTTGGCTGATAACTCCCTTTTTTAAAAAATGTGGGCATGATCTTCCTTCTCATAGTAGAAATCTTTAAATTTAAAATCTAGATTCTAGGGAATTCCCTGGCAGTCCAGCAGCTAGGACATGGGATTTTCACTGTTTTGGACCCAGGTCCATTCCCTAGTCAGGGAACTAAGATCTTGTAAGCCATGTGGCACGGCCAATAATAATAACAAAATAATAGAATCTAGATTCTATAATAAAGTGATTATTTCTTTACCATCCTAGTAATTTGTGCCATAAACACCATTTTACTTTGTTGCTAGGGTGTTTTTCCGCCCAAATTCACTGCATAGATAATTATTACATCAGGATTGCAAAACTACCTACCAGGTAAAAAACAAGAATTGTTTTTAATTGTTTTTTAAACATATTTTTTGAGTTGTACCAAATATGTGAAATATATTTTTTTCTGTGATCATACAGGTGAACATGATTAAAGATGATGGGACAGTTATTCATTTCAACAATCCTAAAGTCCAAGCTTCCCTTTCTGCCAACACCTTTGCAATTACCGGCCATGCAGAAGCCAAACCAATCACAGAAATGCTTCCTGGAATATTAAGTCAGCTTGGTGCTGACAGCTTAACAAGTCTTAGGAAGTTAGCTGAACAGTTCCCTCGGCAAGGTGAGTATTTCAGGTTAATGCCTCTTTCCCTTTTCATCTTAATTAAAGAACCTAATGATTTAAAGGTATCTATTTCATGCTAGAAGGATTTGCCTGTTCGTAAATTTTACTTTTATAACGTTACTTGTATGCTTCATAAATTTTTGAGTTTGTCCCTTCAGTGATTAATGCAGTGCAGTCTATAGACTATTCAGATACATTTGGTGGTAATATAGAGATTTGGGAGGTAATTACCTAAAAGGAAATTTTATAAATAGTTGATTTGGTATTTACTTCTGACTAATAACAAGAAGACAGTGATATCACAGAACTATATTTTCATTTAATATTGTTGATGATACTACAAATGAAGCAACTGTAAGTTCTGAATGTCCAAGATAGTCCTGGTTTCAAATTTGTCTTGTCATTCCTGAAAATCAGAGCCTTTTATTTCAGTGTTCATTCTGCAAAGCTCGATACTTTTATACCAAATGAGATAGAAAAAAATCTTGAATGTTGATTTTTGTATTTGAAGAATATGGAATTTGGAGAATAAATTTAACTATAATGTCTTTATTTAAACTCACGTAAATTATTCCATTTTGCATGTTGTACCTTCACTACACATTGAGATTGCCAAGTATATTTAGTGTATATCTAAAGAAGTTAAACTTCTATTAATTTTTGTATTAAATAGAAAATATGGGATTAGATTAGACAATATTTAGCTTCTCCTGAACAGCTATGTAAGATTTGTTTCTATAAACTATGTAGATAGGCAAAAAAAAATAAACACTGTAAGTGTTCCATAAAGGTCTTTGTTCTTAGTGACTAATTTTAAAGTAAACTTTTTGTAGTGCTGGATAGCAAAACCCCAAAACCAGAAGACATTGATGAGGAGGAGGATGATGTTCCAGGTAAGCAACCTTTCTTTAGTTTTAAGACTTTTTGCATCCTGTTTATCTCATTTAATTCATTGTGATGATTTTTCAGTTTTTTGTTGATGGTGAGCTTGTGAATTTAAATGGATTCATAATGATGCACATACAGTCTAATGAAAAAACCCTCCCATTTAGAATGTGGAATCAGAAATTGTCACACAGAGCTCTACTGCATTTACTGAGTTAGAATATGCCTTTATTAAATTGGAATCATTGTGATTATAAATTTACGTTATAGCATTTCTATAGGAATTATGATTGACATACGAAAATGCTATTCACCTTAGTAGTTTGCTTAGGCAAAAAAGGACTAACATTTCCTTAAGGTTTCTATTTTAAGCAGAAATTGAAGCATTATTAGTGAAATGCCCCCAATTTGTTTCTGCCTCTTGTCCTATGTCTTTTCAGGCTAATTTTGGTAGCAGTATTTGTTGAGCCAGAAGATAGGGATTGCATTTACTTTCTTTTTTGTAAATTTAACTCATTAACTTTTTTTTTTTTCAGATCTCGTAGAAAATTTTGATGAGGCATCAAAGAATGAAGCTAACTAAGATCTTTTCTGATTTTTGGAAGCTGGCATGGACTAGATTTAACAAATCAGCTATGTGGTTCCAAAGTTTTACAGACACGGAGAACATCAACTGTTACTAGTTCAGTAATATAAATATTTTGTATATTGATAATGCTGTTTGTTCAGCATTTTTTGGTCATTAATTTTGCATTTTGCACTTCCTCCCAGGATCTATTCTTTTGGACAAAATACGAAGTGTTGGTGCAGTTTGAGGGTCTTTTGGGTTTTAATTCTTGGTTTTTTTTGTTCTTTGTTGGGGTATTTTAGGTGTGTGTATGTGTGTGTGTGTGTGTGTGGGTATGTATGTATACAGTGGAGAGCAAATTGGAAACCAGTTTTATTTATCCTCCTCCTTACCCCAGTAGAAATAAAGCAAATCTTTACATTTGTTACTTTTTATTTTTTCTAATGATGCACAGAATTAATAAAAAGTGAGGGTCTTGGATTTCGAATCTGAGGAGATTTTTACCTTTGGAGGTTTTGGTTTTAATTTGCTTGGTTAACATATTTCTCATATTTTCCTGGGCTTAAAATGTCTTGAGATATTTTGCCACCAGCTACAGGCTGGCATGATGGGTAGCATATCTTTGGTGCAGTTGCCTTAGATTCACTTACCTAGTTAGACCCAGAAGAATTTCTTCTACTAGCTTTCCTGAATGCCTTGTTTCCTCTCCTCTCGGTCTCCAAATGGCCTGGTCAGCCTATAGCAGTGCTCTTCCTCATCTTCCATCTAGCTTGAGAAGGATGTTCTCCGTATAGAGTTAAGTGAGTGCCTAATCCCTCTTTTTGTAAGATGGTTTCTTCATCTTTGAGGAACAACAGCTCCATCTTCAACTTTTTAATTTTTTGATTTTACAGTTTGGTAGATTTCAAACTGGAATACCTAGCATGTGCTTGCTAAATAATTTTATGCCAGCCTTATCCTGTGTTCTAGCTGTTCTTAATAGCAGGTGCAAAAATGCCTCTTTTTCAGCAAGGTTGAAGTTGGGAATGTCCTTTCAAATCAGAAAAAATAGGCCATAGACTCATTCCCCAGCACAGATGAACATTCTGTGAAATGGTACTGGCCCCAGGAGGACTTCAACCGTTCCTCTACTCTTGGCCTTGAACCTACCTCTGGATTGGATCTTACTATTGTAGCTGCTCACAGCATCCTCCTGCATGCTTAGGTAATGCTTTGGGGGAATACTGGTAAAACACAGTATATATTTTTTCACCTCCTTTCAGAGGACTTGGAGGTAAGTTGCATTCATTCACTGAAGCTTCCCTCTTGCTATCTGATGATAAAAGCTTGCACTTTGTTATATCAGCATTTGTTAGAGCCAATATTTAAGAATAAGATTTAGAAAATCTGTCATGACCCATCATCAAACTATGGCTTAACCTTGCAGCATATCAAATCTTGTTTCAAGCTAGATATCTTTATTTGATATCTCTAGTGCAAGACCAACAACATATCAAGAGATCTATAGACATGAAAGCAAAGCTCTTGTGTTTTTTTCCATCCAGACACCTCAATTTATTTTATACATTTGTTGGTTTTTCCTGTTATGTTTTATATAATATATGGACTTAACTACAAAATAAAATAACAGTAATAAAATAACAAAAGAGGATAATACTTCCTCTTGTGCTTCTCCTTTTGTTGTCTACAGAATTTCCTCCTTTTGTATTTCCTCTCTGGTCTTCACCCCAAAATGAATTGCAATCCAGTCATTGTTTGATATACTGCTTCCTACATTGTTAGATCAGCAGGTCTACATGGTCTCCATAGTCCAGAACGCTATTCTTTTGACTTTCCCTAAAGGGTACATTGTGGGGGCCAAGAGAGTTAAAGGGACTTAAAGTGGTTAAGAACACAGAAGAGATGGGTAGTATAGCAAATGGTTGGGGCGTGGGGATGTCTCATTTGGAATTCAGGAGAATTAGGTCCTAGTCCAAACTGTGGCATTAACCATATGACCTTGGGCAGGTTCCCTAACCTAACAACTTTGAAATTCATCAGCAGTCAAATGAGATGTTTCAGAATCAGTATTTCTTATGTTCCTATAGTTCTGTGAATCTCATTTCTGAAAATCCTCAAGTAGGTGTTTTATCATCTTTTCAGAGATGTCTTTGTATCAATACCGATAGAAGTATTTTGTGTATATATACTTCCTCTTTTACATTTTGATCACATTTTAACTACTCACCCAGAGGAGCTCTCCTCAGTATTTCCTTTCATCCTGTTGACAACAACTCTTAATGGCTGGCCTCTCTTGTGTGTAATGAGCCAATATTCTTTTTTGTTTTATATTTTCATACCTTCACTTTTCCTGGACAAAGCATACTGAGATCCTGACTCAACCCAAGGAAATGTTCCTGCCTTCAGAGTGAGTAGGTATAGGTAAGAATGTTGATGAAACTTCTGTCAATTGTAGTGTTCTTGGCATAAATATGAATTATATAGTTTTTTTTAAATATATGAAGTAGTTACTCAGCATTTACTTTTTACTAAGTTTATGTGTTTATTGCCAAGATAACTATAAAAGAATTTTCTGGGAAATTTCACCTTAAAATTTTTGGATAATTCAAGAAATGTCTGCAGAGAATTGATTGATAATCTTGGTTTTTGTGGTTAGTCCTTTCAGTTTTTATAAAGGTCCTTATTTATCTGTTTTGGGGAAGCCCAAAGTAAAGAATTGCAGTCTTATATTTGTTTTACCCCCATTTTTCCTGTTAAGTAATGGCTTAAGAATATACATCAAGCATCTTGATTTATTGTTAAGTAACTAGTGTTTATGGGATTCCATTAAATTAATTTTAATAAGCAAACAGGTTCTTGTGAAAACCCACATTGGGATGTGTTTGATTTGTTTCTTTGTTTCAATTCAGTGTTTAATCCTAAGTGTGCTATATATCCACAAATAAAATATTACGATAAAGACATATCAATAGTATGGGATAGAAGATGCACAGGTTTTTAGATGGAGGTCAGTTCCATTGCCTACTATGTTATCTGTGTTATCTTTTCAATAAGGCTGCTGTAATGCACAGCTCTAGGGGTCACCATTCATATTTGTTGTGTTCCAGTGGTTGCCATTTTCATACAGTATAATGTCACTGCTGCTGCTGCTGCTAAGTCGCTTCAGTCGTGTCCGACTCTGTGTGACTCCATAGACGGCAGCCCACCAGGCTCCCCCGTCCCTGGGATTCTCAAGGCAAGAACACTGGAGTGGGTTGCCATTGCCTTCTCCAATGCAGGAAAGTGAAAGTGAAGTCGCTGAGTCTTGTCCGACTCTTAGCGACCCCATGGACTGCGGCCCACCAGGCTCCTCCATCCATGGGATTTTCCAGGCAAGAGTACTGGAGTGGAGTGCCATTGCCTTCTCAGATAATGTCACTAGTGCCCCTATATTAGTATAATGATGGCCTTGTTCTCTGAGCCTATCTCCTCCCCTGTAAATGGTCCCTGAGTCAAACAGGGTTCCTTCAGTTCAGTTTAGAAAGTCACTCAGTCGTGTCCAACTCTCCACGACCCCATGAATCGCAGCACGCCAGGTCTCCCTGTCCATTACCATCTCCCGGAGTTCACTCAAACTCACGTCCATCAAGTCGGTGATGCCATCCAGCCATCTCATCCTCTGTCGTCCCCTATTCCTCCTGTCCCCAATCCCTCCCAGCATCAGAGTCTTTTCCAATGAGTCAACTCTTCAAGTGAGATGGCCAGAGTACTGGAGTTTCAGCTTTAGCATCATTCCTTCCAAAGAGATCCCAGGGCTGATGTCCTTCAGAATGGACTGGTTGGATCTCCTTGCAGTCCAAGGGACTCTCAAGAGTCTTCTCCAACACCACAGTTCAAAAGCATCAATTCTTCAGCACTCAGCTTTCTTCATAGTCCAACTCTCACATCCATACATGACCACTGGAAAAACCATAGCCTTGACTAGATGGACCTTTGTTGGCAAAGTAATGTCTCTGCTTTTGACTGTGCTATCTCGGTTGGTCATAACTTTCCTTCCAAGGAGTAAGCGTCTTTTAATTTCATGGCTGCAGTCACCATCTGCAGTGACTTTAGAGCCCCCAAAAATAAAGTCTGACACTGTTTTCACTGTTTCCCCATCTATTTCCCATGAAGTGATGGGACCAGACCCTCTAAATGATTAAGGTGAAGATGAAAGATTATTATAAAGTTTGTTATCTCCCAAGCCATGGCAGAAAGGAGCTTATAGTTCTAGGCACAGCAAGGCCCCATCCAACACTGCCACCCTCCTGTTCAAGCTGTATTGCTCTGCCACACAAAGTTTGCCTAGATTATTATAGCCTCCTTATTGGGCTTGCTTGGGATTCACTGGCTCCAATCCATCCTTTATAACCTAAATTTCATATCTGAGCATGACAGCCTTACATTTGTGACCAACATACCACTTTGTTTCAAGCTTTCATTCCTTTGCACGTGTTTTTACTGTAGTATAATATTGAGATTGATTTTCTTCATACTTCTCCCATCTAGATTCTGAACACCTTGATGGCAGATGGTATGTCATACATCTTTATTCCCAATATCTTGCATAGTGACAACATGTAGTCTACTTACAGTCATAATAACCAACACTTACTGAATCCAGAGTTATGTCATTTAACACTCTCACTGGGGCAGATGTTATGGTCTAAAGCAGAACAAAAATGGTGTAGAGAAGTAGCAACATAACTAATTGGTGAGAGAACCAGAATTCTAATCTAAAGCTATCAAATTCCAGGGTCTAAATTCTAAATATCACCCCACATCACTCAATGCTTATTGAAATGAAAAGTATGTATATGTGGCCTCTTGATAGAAATCTTCATTAAATATCACTCAATATTAGCCTGAAAGTCAAAGATTACTCAGTAAGTTTGAGAGGTTGTGTTTTTGGTTTTTTTTTTTTACAAGTAGGATTCGTAGTTTTTGTAAATATTCAGGAGTTGACTTTTACAAACTTAATAATTGGATATTCTGCATTCCTGGGACAGGATCTTTGGTCATGGGATTTGGGCCAAAATTCTTAAGTTGCATATGTTGATTTCCTTAAGCACTGGTGTTTCTTCTCAAAGATTTGCCTCCTTTTCACTTTCACTTTTCACTTTCATGCATCGGAGAAGGAAATGGCAACCCACTCCAGTGTTCTTGCCTGGAGAATCCCAGGGACAGGGGAGCCTGGTGGGCTGCTGTCTATGGGGTCGCGCAGAGTTGGACATGACTGAAGCGACTTAGCAGCAGCAGCAGCAGCAGGGATAAAAGTATAAACTTGAAGAAGGTAGTGATGAGTTTATCCTGCAGTAACACCTTTTTTTTAATGTGTCTAAAAAATCAAACTAGCCACAAAAAAGAACTAATAAATTCAGGAAGGGTTCAGGATACAACACACAAAAATTAGTTGCATTTCTATATACTGACAATGAACAGGGTCAGATCAGATCAGTCGCTCAGTCCTGTCCGACTCTTTGCGACCCCATGAATCACTGCATGCCAGGCCTTCCTGTCCATCACCAACTCCCGGAGTTCACCCAGACTCACGTCCATCAAGTCAGTGATGCCATCCAGCCATCTCATCCTCTGTCATCCCCTTCTCCTCCTGCCCCCAATCCCTCCCAGCATCAGAGTCTTTTTCCACTGAGTCAACTCTTCGCGTGAGATGGCCAGAGTACTGGAGTTTCAGCTTTAGCATCATTCCTTCCAAAGAGATCCCAGGGCTGATCTCCTTCAGAATGGACTGGTTGGATCTCCTTGCAGTCCAAGGGACTCTCAAGAGTCTTCTCCAACACCACAGTTCAAAAGCATCAATTCTTCGGCGCTCAGCCTTCTTCACAGTCCAACTCTCACAAGTAGATTAAGAAAGTAATTCTGTTCACAACAGGATCAAAAAAGAACAAAATACTTAGAAATAAACTTTACCAAGAAGGCAAAAGACTTGTACACTGAAAACTACAAAACATTGCTGAGAAATTAGGACATAAACAAACTGACATAACCATGTTCATGGATTGTTGTTCAGTCTCTAAGTCGTGTCCAACTCTTTGCAACCCCATGGAATGTGGTATGCCAGGCTTCCCTGTCCTTCACTAGCTCCTGGAGTTGCTCAAACTCATGTGCATTGAGTCAGTGATACCATTTAACCATCTCATCCTCTGTTGCCCCCTTCTCCTGTCCTCAGGTCTTTCTGAATGAGTTGACTCTCTGCATCAGGTGGCCAAAGTATTGGAGCTTCAGCTTCAGTATCAATCCTTCAGGGATGATTTCAACCCTGAATATTCAGGGTTGATTTCCTTTAGGAGTGACTGGGTTGATCTCCTTGCAGTCCAACAGACTCTCATGGATTCATAGATTGGAAGACATACTATTAAGATGTAAATACTACCCAGAGAGATCTACTGAGTCAATGCAATCCCTGTCAAAACCCCAATGAAGTTTTTGCAGAAATAGAAAAACTCAGGACTTCGCTGGATGTCAGAGGCTAGGACTCCATGCTCCCAATGCAGGGGACCTGCGTTCAAACCCTGATGAGGAAACTAGATCCTACATGCCACAACTAAAGAACCTGCATGTGGAAATGAAGACCTGGTGCAGCCAAATAAGTTTTTTAAAATAGAAAAGTTAATTCTGACTTTTGGTGGGGATGTAAATTGGTATGATCCTGTGGAAAACCGTATGGCAGGTCCTTAAAAAAACTACCATATGATCCAGCAACTCCCCTCCTGGAATATATGGTTTTGAAAAAACTAATTCAAAAAGATACATATACCCCAGTGGTCATAGTAACACTGTTTACAATAGCCAAGACATGGAAGCAACCCAAGTGCCCATCAGCAGATGACTGGGTTAAGAAGATGTGACACAAATACAATGGAATATTAGTCATAAAAAAGAATGAAATGTCATTTGGGAAAATGTGGATGGGCCTCAAGAATATGCTTAGTGAAATAAGTCAGAGAAAGACATACTATATTAAATCACATATATGGGATCTTAAAAATAATAAAGTGAATCTATATACAAAATAGAAACAGTTTCATGGACATGGAAGACAAACTGCCAGAGGGGAGTGGAAAGTGAAAGTGAAGTCACTCAGTCGCATCCGACTCTTTGTGACCCCATGGACTGTAGCCTACCAGGCTTCTCTGTCCATGGAATTTTCCAGGCAAGAATACTGGAGTGGGTTGCCATTTCCTTCTCCAGTAGATATTCCCGACCCAGGGATTGAACCCGGGTCTCCCGCATTGTAGGCAGACACTTTACCGTCTGAGCCACCAGGGAAGTTCAGAGGGGAGTGGGGGGAGGGTCAAATTAGGAGTATGACATCAAAGGACACAGGACTTCCCTGGTGACTTAGTGGTAAAGAATCCGCCTGCCAATGCAGGAGACATGGATTCAGTCCCTGGTCCAAGAAGATCCCACATGCCGTAGAGTAAGTCCACAGGCCACAACTACTGTGTTCTAGGGCCTGAGAGCTGGAACTATTGAGCAACTATACCTAAAATAGATAAGCAACAATGCAAAAGAATGAAGTTATACCCTTTACACCATAGGTGGCTCAAATGGTGAAGAGTCTGCCTGCAGTGCAGGAGCCCCGGGTTCAATCCCTGGGTCAGTAAGATCCCCTGGAGAAGGAAATGGCAACCCATTCCAGTATTCTTGCCTGGAAAATCCCATGGACAAAGGAGCCTGGCAGCCTGCAGTCCATGGGGTCGCAAATAGACATGACTGAGTGACTTCATGTAAACCATAGCTAAGTTAACTAAAAAAGCACATACAAAAAAGTAAGTAAATTGAACTACATCAAAATTAAAAATTTGTGTATCAAATTACACTACAAAAGAATGAAAAAGCAGCCCACAGTCTGGGAGACAAAGTTGAAAATCAAATATCTGGTAAGTGATTAATAAGTACAATACCAACTGAACAAAAAAACAGCCTAATTGAAAAATGAGCAAAAGATTTGAATAGACATTTCTCCAAAGAAGATATACAAATAGCCAATAAACTGAAAAGATGCTCAATGTCATTACAAATCAAAACCACAATTAGCTACCACTTCACACCTATTAGGATGATAAACAAATGTTGGCAAGGATGTGGAGAAATTGGAACCCTTGGGCATTGGTGGTGGTAATGTAAAGTGGTGCAGCCATTGAGGAGACAATATAGTGGCTCTTCAAAAAATTGCATACCAAATGGTCCAGCAATTCCACTTTTAGGTATAGGCCCCAGATCTGAGATAGAGACTCAAACATATTTATACAGCTATGTTCATAGCAGTGTTGTTTACAATAGCCAAAAAAGTAGAAACAACACAAATGTCTTATCAACAGAAGAAGGAATCAACAGAATGGCTGTACATACAATAGAATATTATTCAGCCTTAAAAAAAGAATCTGATACGTGTTAAAAAAAAAAAAAAGATGAACCTGGAAAACATACTTAGTGAAATAAAGCAGACACAAAACTACAAATATAGATTTGTGTAAGTTGTCTTAGAATAGTCAAAGTTAGACTGAACAGTGATTACTAATGGGAGGAGGCAGAAGTGGGGTGTGTCTGTGCTAAGTCATTTCAGTTGTGTCCAACTCTGTGTGACCCTATGGACTGTAGCCTGCCATGTTCCTCTGTCCATGGGATTCTCCAGGCAAGAATACTGGAGTGGGTTTCCTTGACCTTCTCCAGGGGATCTTCCCAACTCAAGGATTGAACCCATGTCTCTTACATCTCCTGCATTGGCAGGCAGGTTCTTTACCACTAGCGCCATGTGGGAAACCCCACAGGAAATGGGGAGTTACTGATTAGTGAGTACAGAGTTTCAGTTCAAGATGATGAAAAAGTTCTAGAGATGGATAGTAGTGGTGGTTGCAGTACATGAACATACTTAATGCCACTGAAAATGTATACTCAAAAGGGGTTAAAATGGTAAATTTTATATTGTGTATATCTTATCACACACACAAATCAAACTGTCAGCATGCCTCTCAGTACTCTTAATAGGTCAGCCAGCAGTAGGTAAGTGTATCCCATCACAAAACTGTTCGCCTCAGCATCAAGTTGATCCAGGGCACAGTGTGGAGAGCCCTTGGATATAAATTTTGAAGGGTCAAGGATGGATAGGAGCCAATCCCTGCCTCCATGGTACTTAGTTAAATTAGAAAAATAGCAAGCAAAAAATAAATGATCAAGCAGCTTCACCTGCATCCAACAAATTCTGGTAAATTCTCTTTTCATTTTTATTCTGTTACAAATTTTGTCTAATTTTCCTTGTTATGGCTTCTTAGATACACCCATCCTTTCAAAGTGGACATTTGATTTCCAAATACATGGGGTTTTTAAAGTATCTTTGATATTAATTTCTCATTTAAATGCTTTCTTCTCTGCAATCACCCTCTGTGTTGTTACAGTCTTTTAACTTTCTTGAGGCTGACAATGGCTAAGCCAGATATCTCTCTTGGTAAATGTCACATTGCACTTCAAAATATATGGGTTATTTTCAAATATCTTTTGATGTTGATTTCTAACATAATTCCACAGTGATAAGAGTACAGACTCTGTATAATTTCAATATCTTTAGACCTTGCAATTTTGGTACCTTATTCTATGTTCCTAGGTATGTTCCAGTGTCTCCTACTTTATAGTCTCTGGAAACTTGAATAGAATTTGTATTGTATCCTACTGTTGTGTGAAAACTATAAATTTTAATTATACTGAATTGGTTCATGGTGCTTTTCATGTCTGCTATATCCTTCTACTTTTCTGTCTTTTAATTTTTGAGAGTTTGATATTAAAACTCCAACTAAAAATCTTAATTTACTTAAAAATAATTTTCATAGTGTAATTATATGTAACTTTGTTGTGTATTTTCTAAGTCTCCTGTAAATATGTTACCATACTTTAAAAAATAAGAAAGAAAAAATAAAATATCATGCCATGGACCAGGTAAGTACTGCAGATTCTGTTTAAGTGTCACAGAAAAAGAGGATATTCATTCCATCGTTAACGTTTTTCTGAACAAGATTGTTAACACAAACCCAGTACATACCCCTTCTGAAATTATTTTACATCCAGAGATCCTGCTTAAACCCAAGCAGCCATGTTTTCAGGGTGACTCCACTGGAGTCATAGATGGTCAGACCAAGGTTAGAACATGATCCAAGATCCAACCCATAGGTTAAATTCTATCAATCTATTTATTTCTAAGGATTTTGTACTTTAAAAAAGACTGAGTCAGAGATAACGGAATATGAAAAGTCAAGTAGGATAGCGCTAAAACACTAATGTTGGGTCATGAGCAAACAGTGGGAGTTGGTAAGAAGGATATGGAATGAAGAATGAATGACGTAGAAATGACAGCTTCAGAAAATGGCTTCAAAATTCTTGTCCCCATGATGCACAGCTGTCCTTTTTCTGACCCTGGGTTACTAACTTGCCAGTGAGATTTTTGTGTTCTTAAAACATCCCCCTTGGGGACTTAACTGGTGGCCCAGTGGTTAAGAATCTACACTTCCACTGCAGGGGGCACAAATTCCATCTCTGGTTGGGGAACAAAGATCCAACATGCTTCATGGTGTGGCCAAATAAACAAACACCTCCTTCTGCCACCATTACTGTTTGCTTAAGCTAGCGTGAGTGTTCTTTGCAACTAAATGATCCTAGAGAGAGAACATCTGAATTTCCTCTATAAGAATCTCTCGATTATAGATGAAAAGGATCACTTTGGAGAGCTGCTTGTCACTGGAGGGCCTCAAACGAATTTAATGTTTAATGAAGTATTTAACTTATATGCAGAGTACATCATGAGAAATGCTGGACTGGAAGAAACACAAGCTGGAATCAAGATTGCCGGGAGAAATATCAATAACCTCAGATATGCAGGTGACACCACCCTTATGGCAGAAAGTGAAGAGGAACTAAAAAGCCTCTTGATGAAAGTGGAGAGTGAAAAAGTTGGCTTAAAGCTCAGCATTCAGAAAACTAAGATCATGCCATCTGGTCTCATCACTTCATGGGAAATAGATGGGGAAACAGTGAAAACAGTGTCAGACTTTATTTTTTTGGGCTCCAAAATCACTGCAGATGGTGACTGCAGCCATGAAATTAAAAGACGCATACTCCTTGGAAGGAAAGTTATGACCAACCGAGATAGCATATTCAAAAGCAGAGACATTACTTTGCCAACAAAGGTCCGTCTAGTCAAGGCTATGGTTTTTCCTGTGGTCATGTATGGATGTGAGAGTTGGACTGTGAAGAAGGCTGAGCGCCGAAGAATTGATGCTTTTGAACTGTGGTGTTGGAGAAGACTCTTGAGAGTCCCTTGGACTGCCAGGAGATCCAACCAGTCCATTCTGAAGGACATCAGCCCTGGGATTTCTTTGGAAGGAATGATGCTAAAGCTGAAACTCCAGTACTTTGGCCACCTCATGCGAAGAGTTGATTCATTGGAGAAGACCCTGATGCTGGGAGGGATTGGGGGCAGGAGGAGAAGGGGACGACAGAGGATGAGATGGCTGCATGGCGTCACTGACTTGATGGACGTGAGTCTTAGTGAACTCCGGGAGTTAGTGATGGACAGGGAGGCCTGGCGTGCTGCGATTCATGGGGTCGCCAAGAATCGGACACAACTGAGCGACTGAACTGAACTGGACTGAACTGAAGGAGTTGGAAGAGATTAAGGTATTTTCAGACTATTATAGGTCACTGGAAGTAGCATGAAGGTATATGATAGAGTGGTTAAAGAGGATTTGAAATGCCAGCAGTATTTCTACATTCAAGTCTTAGCTCTAACATTTCATATCTGTCTTGGATGACTTAGCTTCCTAAACCTCAGTTTTCTCATATGGGGAGAGAAAACACCTTGCAGGATTGTTGGGGAAAATAAGTGTATATGAAGTGTGTGGAACTCAATAATTGAGTTTTTATTGTTACAGGATGACTGATGTGGCTTGTTCAAATCAAATCATGATGATCTTGGCCCAATTCATGGTATATTCTTAGCTAATAGAATTGTTCTCAAGTTTTTCCCATTTGGCCCCACTTTGTTACTACCTGAATCCTAGGAAAGGCCAGGGTAGAGGAAATAGATGAATCAAATGGAATGCAAATAGTAAGAGTAAGATTAGACTGAGCTACTTGGGAACAGGGAATAGGTTTTATTACATCTTTGTGCTTTCAGTGTCCAGGACAGGACCTGGCATATGTTAAGCATGTATTAAGTAAACTAAAATCAACTAAATTTAGAAGTGCATAAAAGTCCATATATTTAATCCAAGTGGTGACCAGGGGTTTCATACAGTGTCATTCTCTATCCCAGATAGCTCAAGTATTATGAGATCTGTCGTGATAGGGCCCAAGCAGCAGTGGTGCTCATATCTCAGTTTTGATCTTTCAGTCCTTCTGGGCCCCCATCAAAAGTACCAACCTGCACAGTTAGGCCACTCAAGATGGCTGTTCTCTTGCTCTCTGTAATACCCTGCTCAACCAGTGCTTACTTCACCTGTACCCTATTCACATGATTGACCTTCCTACATACTTGCCCCAGGTCCCAGCTATGGCTTGTTCTAGCTTTGGATCAGAACTCTCCATTATGTTTATCAAAGGTGTGATTAGGGGCATACCCTTCTGTTGCTTTCCCTGGTAACTGAAAAGCCAACTTGACATCAATTTCCCCTATAACTGGTAACCTCCCTCTCCTGCTGGGAGTGAAGACTGCTGCCATGTCCTGTCTGCTTTCTGCTACACACGGTGGGGTGTTGCTCCAGGACCTTGCTTCAGACATATAAGTTCCCCCATTCCTTAAACTGTTGAAGTCTCTGTTGCTGACTCTGGGCTCGCTCTTTGGTCTTGAAGCTGGGCAAGTACAGGGATTTTGGGCTTGTGGGATGGAAACCAGCAAACCTGTACCTGCTGATAAATGGATCTTTGCAGTATTTCCAAGTGTAGAATATGCTGCCTCCAAAACCCAAAGAGGCTTACCAAATGTGCTTCCTTCTTGGTGGTTAACAGGTGCATTGTGCAAATGGCTTTTTTTTTTTTTTTTTAATGGTGGAAGCAATGTACTGGATTGTTCCAGATCATTCAACCTGTAAAAACTTCACTGATGTGGTTGAACTCTAAATATTTGTATAGTTTCTCCCCCACATTCTAGAGTAGCATATGCCTTACTAAGGCATCCAGGATATTTGCCTCTTCTATCACATCTGATGATATTGATATACTGGATCAATGTGATGTTCTGTAAAACTTTCAGACAGTTTATATACCTTTGGACTACAATATGACAGAGAATATGACACTGGGGGATGACCATGAATGTACAATGGCCCATCCTGGTTGATCCTCTTTCTATATGGGTGTGGAAAAGAACAGTTTCTAGATGGATGTTTACACACGATGTACTACAGGCTCTATTAAGCGCCTCTAGAAAGACATCACATCTGACACAGCAAGTGTAGTTGGAGCCACTGCTTGATTAAGTTCGCATTGTCTGTCATCTGCCTTGATCCATCAGTTTTTGCAGAGGTCAGACTGGTGAATTAAACAGGAATATGATAGGGACCATCATTCTGGTATTCTTTAAAGTTTTGAGGGAGGTACTAAACTCTTCCATTTCCCTAAAATGTGGCAGATTTTTTATTATTTTGACCATTGTTGAGGAGCAGCTTCAGGGGCTTCCACTTGGCCTTTCTTATTACCACGTAGCAGCTCTTATTCTATAGGTCAAGAAACTAATGTGAGAATTCTGTTGTTTCTATGTACACCCATTCGAATTATACATCCAGGAACAGGAGAAATAACTGGGTAGATCCGTGCACCTAGTGGAATCACTGTGAGACAGACCTGGCCCAAGACTTCATTTATTACCTAACTCATATGCTCCTAGTCCAGTAAGGAAACAATGCTAATACTTTATGTGCCTAGGTATCAGTGTTAACTTGGACCCTCTATCCAACAACCCTAGAAATACCTGGGTATTTTCCTAACTTCACTATGGAGTTTTCTGAATAAATGGCAATAGATTCATGTGGGGAAGGACTGCAGGAATCACTAGTATGTATACTTGCTGTGGTTTCATAGGGTCCTTCCTCATGGGAATCTGGTCTCCTTCAGTTGATAACTTCTAGGTTTAATAACAAACAAATATTTGTGACTATCTCTCTACAGTAGAGCAGCGGAGCTCAGCCTTCTCATCCATTTTTTGGTAAATAATTTAAAAATTTTAATTGTGGTAAAAAGCACACAACATATAATTTGCCATCCTAACCATGCTTAAGAGTGCAGTTCAGTAGTATTCAGATTATTCACATTGTTGTGCAACAGCTCTCTAGAGTCTTAACATCTTGCCAAACTGAAACTATCCAGTGAACAACTCATTTTCCGCTTCTTTTTAGTTATATACAATGGGCATTCCATCTACCTTGGCCCTACGAACACCATGTTCTTTTTGTGTTTTTTTTTTTCACTGTGCTACCTGGTTTGCAAGATCTTAGATCTCAGTCCAGGGATTGAACCTGGACCCCCAGAAGTAGAAGCTTCAGAGTCCTGACCACTGAATGGCCAAGAAATTCCTGAACATGACTTTCTTTGAACCATTGCCAAAATCCCTGTTGGCCAGACCCTCCTGGCTACCATTCTAACATTAAGCCCCACCCTTTTCCAGGTGGTTAAGGACTGCCACCTCAGTCAGTTCAGTTCAGTCGCTCAGTTGTGTCCAACTCTGCAACCCCATGGACTGCAGCACGCCAGGCTTCCCTGTCCATCACCAACTCCCAGAGCTGGCTGAAACTCATGTCCATTGAGTTGGTGATGCCGTCCAATCATGGTTCTCTGCTAATCTGCATTCTTATCCTCATTGCTATTAGGGAGCCCATCTCCTACCATCAGTCCCTACTTAAAGACCACATCTGCAACAAGATTCTCAGTGGTGCTGGCATTTCCCTATCTAGTACATTCCTTGTTGTACCTGATAAACAGAGTGTCCTCCAGGCCTTTCCAAGAAGCATGATTTACTGGTGGTCTTTCTCCATCTTAAATAATAGACCCATTATTGCAGACCCACTTTACTGAGTCTTTTGATTTCTTTCACTACAGTTTACCATGGCAGTTCTGGCATCTCTATTTATTTAATGTGGATGTAGCTATCACTTTTTTCAAGTTGGAAAGAGCCATCCCAGCAGTGTATATAACCATCTCTTAGGGGCCTTTGCTGTGTTAAATCCTGTGTCACAGCAGAGTGTCCTGATACTGACCAACTCTCCTTTCAGTTCAGTTCAGTAGCTCAGTCGTGTCTGACTATTTGGGACCCCATGGACCGCAGCACGCCTGGACTCCCTGTCCATCAGCAACTCCCAAACTCATGTCCATTGAGTTGGTGATGCCATCCAACCATCTCATCCTCTGTTGTCCCCTTCTCCTTCTGCCCTCAATCTTTCCCAGCATCAGAGTCTTTTCAAATGAATCAGCTCTTTGCATCAGGTGGCCAAAGTATTGGAGTTTCAGCTTCAGCATCAGTCCTTCCAATGAATATTCAGGACTGATTTCCTTTAGGATGGACTGGTTGGATCTCCTTGAAGTCCATGGGACTCTCAAGAGTCTACTCCAACACCACTGTTCAAAAGCATCAATTCACTGGCACTCAGCTTTCTTTTTAGTCCAACTCTCACATCTATACATGACTACTGGAAAAACCATAGCCTTGACTAGACGGACCTTTGTTGACAAAGTAATGTCTCTGCTTTTTAATATGCTGTCTAGGTTGGTCATAACTTTCCTTCCAAGGAGTAAGCGTCTTTTAATTTCATGGCTGCAGTCACCATCTGCAGTGATTTTGGAGCCCAGAAAAATAAAGTCAGCCAGTGTTTCCACTGTTTCCCCATCTATTTCCCATGAAGTGATGGGACCGGATGCCATGATCTTAGCTTTCTGAATGTTGAGCTTTAAGCCAACTTTTTCACTCTTCTCTTTCACTTTCATCAAGAGGCTCTTTAGTTCTTCTTCACTTTCTGCCATAAGGGTGGTGTCATCTGCATATCTGAGGTTATTGATATTTCTCCCCACAATCTTGATTCCAGCTTGTGCTTCCTCCAGCCCAGTGTTTCTCATGATATACTCTGCATATAAGTTAAATAAGCTGGGTGACAATGTACAGCCTTGACATACTCCTTTTCCTATTTGGAACCGGTCTGTTGTTCCATGTCCAGTTCTAACTGTTGCTTCTTGACCTGCATACAGGTTTCTCAAGTGGCAGGTCAGGTGATCTGGTATTCCCATCTCTTTCAGAATTTTCCACAGTTTATTTTGATCCACACAGTCAAAGGCTTTGGCATAGTCAATAAAGCAGAAATGGATGTTTTTCTGGAATTCTCTTGCTTTTTCGATGATCCAGCAGATGTTGGCAATTTGATCTCTGGTTCCTCTGCCTTTTCTAAAACCAGCTTAAACATCAGAAAGTTAATGGTTCATGTATTGCTGAAGCCTGGCTTGGAGAATTTTGAACATTACTTTACTAGAGTATGAGATGAGTACAATTGTGTGGGAGTTTGAGCATTTTTTGGCATTGCCTTTCTTTGGGATTGGAATGAAGACTGACCTTTTCCAGTCCTGTGGCCACTGCTGAGTTTTCCAAATTTACTGGCATATTGAGTGCAGCACTTTCACAGCATCATCAACTGAAATTCCATCACCTCCACTAGCTTTGTTCGTAGTGATGCTTCCTAAGGCCCACTTGACTTCACAGTCCAGGCTATCTGGCTCTAGGTGAGTGATCACACCATCATGATTATCTGGGTCATGAAGATCTTTTTTGTACAGTTCTTTTGTGTATTCTTGCCACCTCTTCTTAATATCTTCTGCTTCTGTTAGGTCCATACCATTTCTGTCCTTTATTGAGCCCATCTTTGCATGAAATGTTCCCTTGGTATCTCTAATTTTTTTTTTAAAGAGGTCTCTAGTCTTTCCCATTCTATTATTTTCCTCTATTTCTTTGCATTGATCACTGAGGAAGGCTTTCTTATCTCTCCTTGCTATTCTTTGGAACTCTGCATTCAAATGGGTGTATCTTTCCTTTTCTCCTTTGCTTTTCACTTCTCTTCTTTTCACAGCTATTTGTAAGGCCTCCTCAGACAGCCGTTTTGCTTTTTTGCATTTCTTTTTCTTGGGGATGGTCTTGATCCCTGTCTCCTGTACGATGTCACAAACCTCCATCCATGTTCATCCAGTGCTCTGTCTATCAGATCTAGGCCCTTAAATCTATTTCTCACTTCCACTGTATAATCGTATGGGATTTGATTTAGGTCATACCTGAATGGTCTAGTGGTTTTCCCCACTTTCTTCAATTTAAGTTTGAATTTGGCAATAAGGAGTTCATGATCTGAGCCACAGTCAGCTCCCGGTCTTGCTTTTGCTGACTGTATAGAGCTTCTCCATCTTTATCCAGCCTTAAATTCCACCGCATATATCCAGTCCTCAGGCATACTTTCCTGGTAATTGCCATACATGTAAGTCAGGTCCTATAGCTATCTGGGGATAAAATCTTGCCTACTTGGGCTATTTGATCCTAGTTATGAGTCTGGGGTCGAGGAGAAATCAGAGTAGGTCCTAAGGAGTACTTACATTGTCTTCTAAGGTACCTACAAAATTGGGAGACATGGGCCTTTATCTTCCTACCTGGGCCAGAGGATTCAGAGGAATCTTGGGATTCAGGCATCCCAGATGAATCTACCTAGATATCTTCACCCCAGATCTTAAGGTCCTACTTCTTTTCCATCAAAACTCAAGTCTTTTATGGAGACTTTCTTACACTGAGAATTTGGCCTTCTAAAATTCTCTTTCTTAAAATTCTCCCTGATAATTAACTCTGATCACTGACTGCAAGAGATGAGGGTCTCTTTAAAAGCTAACAGTGAGGTCCTTTGCTTTAAATTGTTGGTTAATAGATCTTAGGTCATTTTCTTTTATCAGTCTTTCATTAGACTCTTAGCAAGTCACCCACTTCCACAATCCTTATAGTTGCTATTTCTCCTATATTTGTTAAATGTCTTAGACATTGCTCCACTTAAACTGAGCATCCCTTTCCTTCCACTTGTGCATGCTGTTGCTTCAGTTGTGTCCAACTCTTTGCAACCCCAAGGACTGTAGCCCGGCAGGCTCCTCTGTCCATGGGATTCTCTAGGCAAGAATACTGGAGTGGGTTGCCATGCCCTCCTCCTGCCATGCCCTCCTTGACCCAGGGGTCGAACCCGTGGCTCTTCCATCTCCTGCATTGGCAGGTGGGTTCTTTACCATGAGTGCCACCTGGGAAGCCCTCCTTCCTCCTAAATTCCATCCCAATTGACTACAGATAAAAATCTTTGCTGGGAAAGATTGAAGACTGGAGGAGAAGGGAATGACAGAGGATGAGATGGTTGGATGTCATCAGCGACTCGATGGACATGAGTTTGAGTAAGCTCTGGGAACTGGTGATGGACAGGGAAGCCTGGCCTGCTGCAGTCCATGGGGTCACAAAGAGTCGGACACAACCAAGCGACTGAATGGAACTGATGCAAGGAAATCTGTACTCCATCTACCACATTGCCATCCAGTGCTCATGTCATCCAACTTCAGAGTCAACGTCCATCCCTAGAATCTGCTTTCTAGGACTACTCTTGGCTCCAAATGTCTTAGGTTAGGCTCTGTAGAAGCAGAACATGAGGGATTTGCTTTTAGGAGAAGAGAGATAGAGCAGCCTAGGAGAGGGAAGAAAAACTAAAGAAGGATGTGGATTCAAAGACTGGTATTGTTCTAATTCCACAGAGAAACTCTGAAATAACTGTGCCCCATTAGTCTTTTGAGGCAAAGGATTATGTCAGTCATTGACAGTTATTCTCCCCACTTCCTTTACTGCCAAAAGAGATGGCTCCTCCTTGCTTGAGAAGAAGTTCCAGAAAGGGGACAACCCTGAGTTATTATCAGCCACCACTGGCAGGAGCTGGAGGATGGCTGCATCAACTGGTGAAAAAGGATTTGAGTTGGTACTAACAGCATCCCTCATAAAAAATATGTATTTTTCTTAAGCTATGGAGACCTGCATATATGTAGCACTCATATTATCTTCAAATAATAATAATACATCTTTACAATTCCTTATCTACAAGTCCAAAACCCCAACTAAATTCAAGACAGCTTGAGAGAAAAGTATATTTTTAATAAACTTGGTGCAAATGCTGCAGAAATATAAAACTGTTGGATTATAGGGTACTGCCTCAGATTCAGCTGGAGTGTTACTTGTAAGACATATGTCCTATATTACATTTCTTTATCCCAAAATACTAATTCTGAAAAAAAATCTGGCTCTGAGCACTTTACATATGAAATTATGGACCTGTAGCTACCATTTGTCAAGGTATTAGCATTACATCTGTCAAAAGTAATCCTTAACAACCCTGAAATGGAAATTTCCCCATTTTTCAGATGAGGGATCAGAGGCACAGAAAGGTTAACTCACTCATTCAAGGTCACAAGCTAGCAAATGGAAAAGTCAGCTCTGTGAGACTTTAAAGTCTGCTCCTTCCCAGTACACCATGGCATCTGCTAGTGACATCATTTCTAGTTTATGTAATATTAGCTGTCAGTAATCTGTGACGTTTTGCAAAGAGCACTGTGAGCTCTAGCAATTCTACTACCTGAACATATTTCTCTAGATTTGATGATTTTCTGCCCCCAGGGATTCTGAGTGAATCCATGCACACTGCCATAGGTGGATTTCTATCATTGCTGTTCAACATTTATGGAGAGTTTTGTGCTTTAGCTTTGCACAAAAATGATAGTTTTCTATTTTACTTACTAGCATTTATTCCTCTGACAGAATAATTTGCACAGGATTAGAAAAGGACTGCTTATAAATACATCATTGTTGTCATTGTTCAGTCACTCAGTCATGTCCAATGACCCTTTGTGACCCCATGGACTGCAGGACGCCAGGCTTCCCTGTCCTTCACCATTTCCCAGAGCTTGTCCAAACTCATGTCCATTGAGTCAGTGATGCCAGCCAACCATCTCATCCTCTGTCATCCCCTTCTCCTCCTGCCTTCAATCTTTCCCAACATCAGGGTCTTTACTAATGTGTTGGCTCTTGGCATCAGGTGGCCAAAGTATTGGAGCTTCAGCTTCAGAATCAGTCCTTCCAGTGAATATTCAGGACTGATCTCCTTTAGGATTGACTGGTTTGATCTCTTTGCAGTCCAAGGGACTCTCAAGAGTCTCAACACCACAGTTCAAAAGCATACATTCTGCACTCAGCCTTCTTTATGGTACATCATGGTCAGGTGAAAGGAAAACTGGTTTGGGAGTCAGATATAAATTCAAATCTAGTTTTTGCTACTTCATTCATTCACTCGAGCTTCAGGCTTCTATTTTGACTGTCAGGCTTCTATTATGACTGAATACTATAAGGTGGATTTTTTGCAAAATATGTACCAAGCAATATAAGAAATCAAAGTTCCCTTATGTAGATAACAAAAAATGTTTGTGAAAATGTAATTTTTTTTCTTTCACAAAATGAGTATAAGAACATTCATATCTTGTATATCCTTTGTGGACTGACTGATCACCAAGTTCAGGTTATCTTGATGGTGAGTGTATCCAGGGAGCCAGAATCTAGGCCAATGGTTAATTTCCCAATGCTCATTTTATATAATTAACTCTTACAGTGATATTGGGCTATCTTTCCCACACGCAGCTCCTGGAGCAAGTGGGACAGCAAATAGGACACAGAGATGGCTCTGTGTTGCATGGCTTCCTTAGTAAGGCTCTGTGCTATCTGCCGGAGGCAATTTTTTCCTACACCAGGGGCCACCCAGCCCTGACATTCATAAGGGTACAAGAGTATTTTTACCTTGCCCCCTGTATTATTTTATCTTTTTTTTTTTTAATTCTTGAAGGATTGTTTATTTTTTTAATCTATGTATTTTTAACTAAAGGATAATTACTTTACAGTGAATGTTGCATTGGTTCCTGCCATACATCAACATGAATCTGTCATAGTATTTTACTTTTTATCTTACTTTTCTTTTCCCCCTCAGAGGCTTGAGGTATATTTTGGAAAACAATGAAAAACAATGAAACTCATTTGACAATTGGCTTGAGATTCATTTCCTTAACCTTATTGCCTGGGTGGTGCTAGTGGTAAAGAATCTGCCTGCCAATGCAGGAGACAGAAGAGACCCAGGCTCCATCCCTGAGTTGGGAAGATCCCCTTGGGAGTGCATGGCAGCCCACTCCAGTATTCTTGCCTGGAAAATCCCATAGACAGAGGAGCCTGGCAGGCCACAGTCCATAGGGTCGCAAAGAGCCAAACATGACTAAAGTGACTTAGCACCCACACACAATAAAATACATAGGACCAAAACCCAAGGCAAGGACTTGTGGTTCAGTGATTAAGATTACATGCTCCCAATGCAGGGGGCCCGGGTTTGATTCCTGGTCATGAAATTAGATCCCACATGTTGCTCCTAAAAGACCCTGCATGCTACTAGGACTTTCCAGATGGTCTTAGTGGTAAAGAACCTGCCTGCCAATGAAGGAGACATAAGAGACTCGGGTTCGATTCCTGGGTCAGGAAGATCCCCTGGAGGAGGGCATGGAAATCTGCTCCAGTATTCTTGCCTGGAGAATCTAATGGACAGAGGAGCCTGGCGGGCTCCAGTCCATAGGATCGCAAAGAGTTGGACACAACTGAAGCGACTTAGCACTCACACACCCTGCTACTAAAGACCCCTTATGCCATAACTAAGACCCAGCACAGCCAGATAAATTCAAACAAAACACCCCCAAGGCATAAGAATGTGAAGTTTTCCACAGCTTTGGTTGTGTTCTGTTCCCCAAGACATCATCCAATCATGGTCTCTAATTTATTAAACTACATAATCACTTTTTATATCACAGATGAGCTTGTTCAATGGATTGGAAGAATTTAATTTTAGCTAATTTCAACTCAAGTTTGCATATACTGGTCTCCAAGTGTAGTGGGAATTCCTAATAATGTGCTTTCACAGCCTTGAGCAATTTCACAAAAATAGCACTTGGAAAAACAGTATCAGTTAAGAAACTATGTTATGATTATTCTTCATGTTTTTCTTAGAATAATAACCCCGTTACAAACCCCAAGGCCAGACCCCATAAGGGATTATGATTGGGATCATGAATGCATGGACTTTGGAACACCGGGTCAGTGTCAGGTATGAACCCTGCCTTTGCACTTGCTGATGGTTCCCAAGACTTTCCCAGAAGGGAATGGCCTGGGGTAAAAACAAGGAGAGCTGGACTATGTCAGTGTAGTGTCTTGGGAGAGAAAGATCAAAGAAAGTTTTGTAGTCTGCAATTAGAAATAAAAGCTGGACTCAGAGTGGACTCTGAACCGCAGTCCAATAGAGACTGCGGGTACCCTGACCATTGCCCCAGATTTTGTGTTCTGTTTTCATACTCGTCGCTCACTCCCGGACCTTTAGGGCAACATCCAAGTACTATTTTAGAGGCAAAATGGTAAGTGGCACTAATACCTCATCTGCACACACACCCTCATCCACCCCGACTCGTTTTTCTCCTTTGTTCTATATAGAACACTTTTTAAGAGCTAGGCATTCTCCCCCTCTGGATGGCTGTGTTGGTTGGAGTCCTCCTGGAAGCAAGACCGAGATAAAGTGCAATGAATCTATTGGGGGTAACATCTGTGGAAGATAAGCAGAGGAGCAGGAGTGTAAAGTGACTGAGGGTCAGACCTTTTACAATGTTTCTTTCCTCTCTGAGTCATTTTCCTTCCAAAATAAAATTTAGCCAATATCTGGATTTTAAATATACTAATCATGAACTCCAGCACTAAAGAGGCACATACTCACTATGTTTAAGTGAGTAAATCCCCTTTTCCAAGGCGGTTATTAGTGTGGGTCCTCAAAGAATCCAAGATGGGATTATCATACACAAGTTTTATTAGGGGAGATTCCCCTGTAAAAGAGAACAGGCAGAGAACTGGGACAGGCTGGGATTGCTGTCAGACTACCATATAAATCTGACCCTAAGTGAAAGAGAGAAGAAAAGACACCCTCCAGATTTCCCTACAGTTAGAGGAAGGTTTGGCAAAGCCATATGGAATCCCCAAGCCAAAATAAGTGATCAGAGGAGTCCTATGTCTTCCAGATACAGATCTGCCTTAGTATTCTGCCATACTCAGTAATTGGGTCAGCCCCTGGAAGGCACAGACTCAGTACAAATGTGGCAATGGATTTCACAATTCAGCAACTGGAGTCTTGGTCAATTACCCTCCCTGGATGGAATTCTCCAAGTCACATTCTCATGGCTACCACCTGAATATAATCATTAAAATATTTTGTAATGCATACATACAAGGGTAGCCATCAGCTTTATTTTTAAAAATCATCATCTAGGGTGAAATTGGATAGCTTTACACCAATCATTTTATTTAATTCCAACAACAACTTTGAGATAGATACTAATATTATCTTTGTTTTATCAGTGAGGAAAGTATGGATCAGCAAGATTGGAGAACTTGTCCAAGATCACACGATTTGCAAGTGTTCCGGCTGGAATTTAAACACAAATAGATTTGTCTAACTCTAAACCCAGTGTGACAGGCATTGTGTTTGGGTGTGAGTTAGTGAACAAGATAAAAGTCAACCTTCAGAGAGTTTACAGTGCCGATAATCCTTCTCTGCTCCTAGTCTTCATAGCTATAATTTATTGATTATTTCTCTGTGCTAGTCACTATGCTCAGTGCCCTACCGACAGTAGCTTCCTTAGTCCTCAACACACTTCTTGTTGAATGAAGTTTAGAAAAATCATAGCTATAAACTATAGCTAATATTTATTGAGCTCTCACAATAACCTTACGTAGTAGGTGCTCTTTTTATTTTCATTGTACAGATGAGAAAACTGAATTAAAGCACCATTGGTTTAATAGCTTTCCCAAGGTGGAGTGGTGGAGTCAAACCCAGGTACTCTGGTCTCAGAGCTTGTTTACTTAACTACTATGCTAAACTACTCAATGACAGGAGAGCTGGATTTGCATCTCTAGCCTGTTTTACTGACTCCAAAATATTTTCTGCCCAAATGATACATTGCTCTGTTACTTAATTGTTCCTCATTCAGTTATACTTTTTTTTTTCTTTTGGATCAAGCACTTTCTCAACACACTCACTGAGAGTACTACATGCTGCGGCTGCTGCCTGTGTGCTCAGTCGTGTTGGACCCTTTGCAACCCGATGGACTGTCCCCCGCCAGGCTCCTCTGTCCATGGGATTCTCCAGGCAAGATTACTGGAGTGGGTTGCCATGTACTCCTCCAGGGGATCTTCCTGACCCAAGGACTGAACTCGAGTCTCCTGCATTGGCAGGAGGATTCTTTACCACTGAGCCACCGAGCCACCTGGGAAGCCCCCATAAGCTACATATATGTACTATATGTGACATACCCAAACAAAGAAGGATTATGGATCCATAAAAGAAAAAAGTAAGGAAGGGACTTCCCTAGTGGTTCAGTGGCTAAGACTCCACACTCCAAATGCAGAGGTCCCGAGTTTGATCCCTGGTCAAGGAACTAGATCAGATCCTACATGCCACAACTAAGGATCCTGTATGACGCAGTGAAGATCCTATATGCTGCAACTGAGACCCAGCATAGCCAAGTAAATTAAACAAATAAATAAAATTTTGTTTTAAAAAAGAACAGAAGAGCTTATTATGATACAGCATAATCTCTGGGATATATTGTTAAGTGAAAAAAAAGCAAAGTACAGAAGAGTACTGTTGGCCCACCCTAATCTTATAGGAAGGAAGGGAACTATGAAACAAATGGTCTGAACTCTCAAAAAATGTCAGTGTGATGAGCGACCAAAAAAAAAAAAAAATTAAGAGGTAAATATGAAAAGACAATAAAGAGACTTGACAAACAAAAGCAACTTTTCATTTCCCAGTAGGTTCCTGGATCTGGGGAGAGAAGAGTTCTAAAGTGTTAAGTCCTGAACTGTAAAGGGTCTGAGGTATTTCCCCACTTTCAGTTTTACACACACACACACATATACACAGAGGAACATGATACCTCTGGATCTGGATCAGAAATAGGACTGTTTTTACTGATATAACAATCTTAGCACCAGTTTTCTGTGTCCAATTTTCCCTTGGGGTGACAGAAAGAGAGCCTGATGTAATCTGTACATACAGTGCAGTTTGTACTATGTAAGAGACTCCAAATTTATGAATCCTAGAGCTTATCTAGCATGGCCGTCACAGCTGCCCATCCTTCCCTCCAGAAGTGAAGAGAGATCTTTGCTCTGGAATGCAATAAATCCTATTTAGGGAGAGGTTGGAATGATCATTACCTTTCTGGACAAAAGGGTTATGGGGAGAGAGAAAACTTTAATTCTCCAGAAGTCTCTATCTCCAGGGTTGCTATTCAGTCATCCTTTAACCCAGGTTGCCAGAATTTGTTTTCTCAGCCCTAACCATGCAGAAATATGAAAATATTTGTGGAGAGGTTGTTTCTTGACCTACAGGACTTAGTGGGACAAGGAGTGAAATCTGCATTTGAACTATATATTAGACAAAAATTTGGAATGAATGTCAAATTTCCTGAAATTGATAATTGTATTATGATCTATTTTAAAATTTCCTTTTTCTTAGGAGTAAAGGGTCATGATGTCTGCAACTCCCACACAGTTAAAAAATTTATTCAAAGCAATAAGTTAAAATGTTGATTATTAAACCTAGGAAGTTGAGTTCATGGATATTTATTTAAACTTTCTGTATGTATGAGTTTTTCCACAAAAAGGAGTTTGGGGGGAAAGACATAATTTCTATTCTCAAGGAGCTCACAGATTAAAGGAGAGGATCAGTAAATGTAGGTAAATTTGATGGGTGAAAACCCAACCTTTCTTTCTATGCTTATGTTGCTGTTTATCTTTCTTCCCAGCTGAATTTTTGTAAGGTATATGTAAGCAGAGACACCTTTCCTACACTAGTCTAATTAGTATTCACTTAGGCTCTGAGCCTGTTCAATGTATTTCTGTTGAGTGACTCTTTCCTATTAACAACACTTCAGTGCTTCATCATAACCTTATAGAGGCAATTAGCCTGGCATTACAAATCCTTTACTTAGCCTCATCAACGACTAAGTATTTCAAAATATTGTTCTCTATCATGCTTCCATACTTTTATAATTCTTGCTTCCTCTTCTGAAATGCTCTTTCCCTTCTCTGATTGTCAGATGCATCCTACTATTATTTAGGACTTAGCTGAAATGCCACTTACTCTGTGTTTTCATAACACTTTGTATGTGACTCTCAGCATATCATCACTATCATCATCATCATTATAGCATCCCCCATGCCTCTTTACACACACACACACACACACACACACACAATTATGGACATTCTGAATCCTTAAACAACCCCCGAGGAAGGTATCATTATCCTCTTTGTATAGAAGAAGAGACTAGTTCAAAGATATAAAGGGGTTTGCTTAGTTGCATAGCTAGTAAGTTAATGAGCCTGCTTTCCAAACCCAGGTGTGTCTAATGCCAAAGCTATTATAATTGTTTTTTCCACATAATTTCCTCAGAGGAAACGACTTGTGATTTCTGTTTATTTCCCCAGGGCTTACAATGTAACTGGTTAGTAGCAGACACTCCATAATATATCTTTGTGGAAAATTGTTGGTGCACACCATGTCAGATCCTACTTCCATAAGCTCTTAGTATTTTCCCACCTAAATACCCTACCTCCCCTCTGCCTATTTAAATTCTATCTATCCTTTGAAATGCCTACTCTGTGGATCCTCCAATTGTTTCAGCCTACACGTAGCTCTTTCCCCTGTTTCAATAATGCCAGCCTACACATTTTTGCCCTGGATTACGTTCTACCCTGCACTGGGCTTGTATTGTCTTATTCATGGCTAGCTTCTCAGAACAAGGACAGAATCTTCTCTTTGGAATGCCTCAGAGCACATAACACAGGTCTGATCACTAAGCTCTTTGCTTAGAAGACTTCTTTCATCTACAGCCAAATAGCCTTCAGTAACATTGGGAGGTTACATTCAGTTCTACACATATTTGGAAGTGGCAGCTGAATTCCTACTCTCTGAATAAGATCCTTCCCTCATTAGATAGGAAACTGATTTTTGTGGAGGCACAATCTTATTATTAACATTGGATAAAGATTGAAAACTGAATTGAAAACTAACTATATCGGATTCACCATCATAAGTTCAAGTTCTACTGTAAGTTCCAGAACCCTTCAATTGCACTCTAGATTGTTCCACTGAAACCCCCAAGATCTATTTTGTGAACTCCAAATTCTAACACTGGACGTCTAGGCCTACTCTGAGCATATCTGATTCTACTAATGCAAACCATACTCTACTGCTAAGTCACTTCAGTCGTGTCCGACTCTGTGTGACCCCATAGATGGCAGCCCACCAGGCTCCCCCGTCCCTGGGATTCTCCAGGCAAGAACACTGGAGTGGGTTGCCGTACTCTACTATCATCCCATAAAATTAATCTATCGACTATAGATTCTACTCTGGGAACCCAGTTTATATTTAGAATTCCAGGTTGTATTCTGTGAGTCCTATGTTCTCCCCCTGGGCAAACAGATTCCAGTACTAAATAAAGCCTAAGATTTTGCTTTTGGAATTATAGCATCTATTTTGGCAATACTAGATTCTATTCCCTAGATTCTAGATTAAAATATTCCAGTAACCCCAGAGTCTCTTGTCAAGGCCCAAGATTCTAACATTAGAATTCCAGGTTCTATTCTTTGAATCACATATCCTACTTTTGGAATGTGATATTGTACTCTCTGAACTCAAGATCCTTTTAAAAATAGATTTATTTATGTATTTTTATTTTTTGGCTGTGATGGGTCATCATTTGCTGCATGCAGGCTTTGTCTAGTTGCAGAGAACAAGGGCTACTCTCGAGTTGCAGTGCATGGGCTTCTCATTGTGGTGGCTTCTCTTGTTGCAGAGCACAGGCTCTAGGTGCACGGGCTTCAGTAGTGTCCACACATGGCTCAGTAGTTGTGGTGTATGGGCTTATTTGTGCTATGACATGTGGAATCTTCCCAGACCAGGGATCCAACCTGTGTCCCTTGCATTACAAGGCAGATCTTTAACCTATGGACACCAGGGAAGCCCTGAACTCCAGATCTTAATATTGGACTTTACATTCTACTACTTCAATTGAAGATTTCATTATTTGAATCTCAATTTCGAATCTTGGAACTCAAGGATCCGCTAATTCTGGATTCTGCCATTAAAACCCTAGGTCTTTGTCTCCCCAGAAAAATTCAAGCGTTAAAACTCAAGGTTCTACTCTCAGAAACTAAAATTATACTATATAAACTTTACTTGCAGAATAGATTACATTATCAGGATTAAACCTGAAGGTTCAGAGCTGAGTCTGAAATTCTGGTTGTAAAATTTTGAACTCCAATTATTGAGATGAAATTGAGGTCTTCATTTGGAGCTCTAAATTCAGGATGAAATCATTTATGTTTTATTCAGTTTTTATTGCATGAGTCCCTTAGTCTACCACTGGACATAAAAATCACTGAAGATGCTGCTATTGGCATAATTTATATAAGTTAAACCTCAGGTTTTACTAATAGAATTTAAAGTTCTTCTAAACTATAGAATCTAGAGGTACTTCTAATAGTACTTAAAAGCACGAGCTCTGGAGGCATACTTGCTTATGGTCAGATACCATCTATCTCTGTGCTTCCCAGGTGTGACCTTTGGAAAATTATTTAACCTCTCTATGCCTCAGTTTCCTCATTTGTAAAATAGGGATGATAATAATAGTACTCCCCTGACAGGTTTTCTGTGAGCATTTACATGTAATAATAACAACAGCAACAACAATAATAATACAGGCAAAGGACTTAGAACAATGCTTGGCACATGTGTCTGTGTGCTGCTCAGCCGTGTCTGACTCTTTGAGACCCGATGACTGTAGCTCCCTAGGCTCCACTGTCCATAGGACTTACCAGGCAAGAATACTGGAGTGGGTTGCCATTTCCTCCTCCAGGGGATCTTCCCTACCCCAGGGGTTGAACACATGTCTCTTGCATCTCCTGCATTGGCAGGCAGATTCTCTACCAACTGCACTACCCAGGAAGCCCAATAATGACAATGACAATGATCATACAGATAAAGGACTTAGAACAATGCTTGGCACATAGTAAGCACTTAATTAGCGTTAGTGATTAGCATTGTTACTACTGAAGGCTGATTCTAATACTAATCTAATATGCTAGATTTCAATTTTGGAATTTCATAATTCAATACTATACCTTAGGTTCCACCGTGACAACTCAAGATTCTCTATTGGAATGCAACATGTGCTCTCTGAACCCCATATTCTGTGCTTGGATTTCAGGCTAAGCATTCCAACTTCAATACTGTATTATTGGGACTTAAAGTTCCAATCTCAGAGCCCAAGATTCTAATAATATTATAAATTCCATATTCTATTCTTGTAAACCCACATTCAAGTTAGGAACCATTGGTTTCTTTCTCTGAAATTGAAATTCCTCTATTGCACCTCTAGATTTTACTCTCATAACTGGAGTTTTATTTTTTCCAGAGATTTTACTATTAGAACTCCAGGCTCCTGATTCAAAGTCTGAGACTCGAGTACTGAATTCCTGTACCTACTATTGAAACTTCAGGTTCTATTCTCTGAACCTGGGCATTCTACAGTTAGAACTCAGCTGCTACTTGGAACCCCAAAATTATACCACTGGAAGAATAGGGTTTATTCTCTGAACTTGAATCCTACAATTAGATTCCAAAATCACAATCAGAAATTCTACTTCTGGGGAATTCCCTGGTGGTCCAGTGGTTAGGACACAACACATTCACAGTTATGTCCTGGGTTCAACCCCTGGTCAGGGAACTAAAATTCTGCAAGCTGTGTGCAGTGCAGCTGGAAAGAAAAAGAGAAATTCTACTGGAATCTCAATAATAGCAACCTAGGATTCTATGCTGGAACACAGGTTCTAACTTGCAAATTTTATACTTTATTTTGGACCTTTCAGTTCTATCAAAGTCTGAGATTCTAATACTGAACTCCAGGTACCAAATTGGAATTTCAGATTTTACTATTTTATTCCAGATTTCATTCTTATGACCCCAGATTTGACTCTTGGTTTTCTAGCTTCTCTTTAGAGGATGCCATGAAATGTTTCTTGAGAATTTTCTAGGCATTCTTACTTGACTCTACACTGTCCTGAACTGTAGTGTCAAATCAGAATTCCTGGGATAACAAATCTCCTGATGAATAGAGTCCTCTGGCAATGGCTACCACAACAGAGAACCAGGTTAGCCTATGGCAAAATTAAGTTAATGACACTTCCTATAGTCCCTCTTCCTTCCCCTATCTGCCATCTCATCTTTGTGGCTCTTCTTCAGGTCCCCTGGCTTAAAACTCAACGTTCAAAAAGCTAACATCACGGCATCCAGTCTCATCACTTCATGGCAAATAGATGGGGAAACAATGGAAACAGTGACAGACTATTTTCTTGGGCTCCAAAATCACTGCAGAGGGTGACTGCAGCCATAAAATTAAAAGATGCTTGCTCCTTGGAAGAAAGCTATGACAAACCTAGACAGCATATTAAAAAGCAGAGACATTGCCAACAAAGGTCCATCTAGTCAAAGCTATGGTTTTTCTAGTAGTCATGTATGGATGTGAGAATTTTACCATAAAGAAAGCTGAGTGCTGAAAAATTGATGCTTTTGAACTTGCGTGTTGGAGAAGACTCTTGAGTCCCTTGGACTGCAAGGAGATCAAACCAGTCAATCCTAAAGGAAATCAACCCTGAATATTCATTGGAAGGACTGATTCTGAAGCTGAAGCTCCAATACTTTGGCCACCTGATGTGAAGAGCTGACTTATTAGAAAAGACCCTGATGCTGGGAAAGATTGAAGGCAGGAGGAGAAGGGGACCTCAGAGGATGAGATGGTTGGATGGCATCACTGACTTGATGGACATAAGTTTGAGCAAGCTCTGGGAATTGGTGATGGTCAGGGAAGACTGGCATGCTGCAGTCCATGGGGTCTCAAAGAGTCATCAGACACAACTGAGTAACTGAACTGAACTTCAGGTCCCCATTGCCCTGTGCACACTCACTGCATCCATCCAATCCACTTAGGTCAAGTGGTTTTGAAATACATTCATATTTTAAACTTTTTACACTGAAATGCAAATGAATTATTTAATACATTCTCCAAACCCTACCCTCCATTTAAATATTTAAAGTTTAAAATCTCAACCAAAGAGATGAAGCTCCTACTGTAACACTACACACATTTTCAAAAAAGGAGGGAGGTAATTTGGAAGGAAAATCAGAGTCTCTGGTGGACCCTTGAAATCAACTTACCTAATTGATTGATCGGTCTTTTCAGGTGGTGCTAGAGGTAAAGAATCTTCCTGCCAATGTAGGAGGCAAGTGGCAGCCCACTCCAGTATTCTTACCTGGAAAATTCCATGGACAGAGAAGCCTGGCGGGCTACAGTCCATGGGGCCCGCAAAAAGTCAGACACAGCTTAGCGACTGAACAATTGGTTGATAATGAAAAGATTCTGGGATTTGGGAAAGCTCCCTTATTTCTCACTTCAATTGTAAAGTGGGAATTAAAAAGTCATGTAGATAGTATACATTAAAAAAGTGCTTTATGAACATTACCCAAGTATTAGTTGCTGTTGTCCCTTTTGTAAAGAACACCTCCTTGACTGCTTTGATCGTGACTACTGTGCCACCTGTTGGACATAGCTTGAATTACACCACTGTTTTTCTAAGTGTCACTCTCGATTTTCTTAGGTACACTTGAAGATCCTTAAGATTAAAAAATATATGTATTCCCTTGATTGGTTTCACTGAATTTATAATAAATGATTTAAGATTGATGAGTTCAAAAAAAAAAGATTAATGAGTTCAACAAGTATCTACTGAACTTTTATCAAGTGGATAGGGCCAAGGACACAAAGAGGGAAAAGTCTTAATGCCTACCACCAAGGGAATGAGAGATATGCCAGTGTGTTAGGGAAGACATCACAAAGTAGGTGATCTCCTACCTACTCTGTGCCGGGGAACTGAATCATGAGAACTAAGAAGTGCCGATCCCATAAGAGCAGAACTAGCAAGCCCCTCAGAAGTTATGTCCAGTATCCTCACTGTGCAGATAAGGAAGCAGGCCCAGAGAGAAGCAGTGATTTGCCCAAGGGTCACAGTGTATTAAAAAGCAGAGACATCACTTTGCTGATAGTATAGTCCATATAGTCAAAGGTCCATCTAGTCAAAGCTATGGTTTTTCCAGAAGTTATATACGGATGTGAGCGTTGGACCATAAAGAAGGCTGAGCGCCGAAGAATTTATACTTTCAAATTGTGGTGTTGGGGAAGACTCTTGAGAGTCCCTTGACCACAAGAGATCAAATTAGTCAATCCTAAAGGGAAAAGACTCTGATTCTGGGAGGGATTGGGGGCAGGAGGAGAAGGGGATGACAGAGGATGAGATGGCTGGCTGGCATCACTGACTCGACGGACGTGAGTCTGGGTGAACTCCGGGAGTTGGTGATGGACAGGGAGGCCTGGCATGCTGCGATTCATGGGGTCGCAAAGAGTCAGACACGACTGAGTGACTGAACTGAACTGAAAGGAAATCAACCTTGAATACTCATTGGAAGGACTGATGCTGAAGTTCCAATTCTTTGGCCACCTGATGCAAAGAGCTGACTCACTGAAAAAGACCCTGATGCTGGGTAATACTGAGGGCAAGAGGAGAAGGAGATGACAGAGGATGAGGTGGTTGGGTGGCATCATTGCCTTGATGGACATGAGTTTGAGCAAACTCAGGGAGATAATGAAGGACAGGGAAGTCTGGCACGCTGCAGTTCATGGAATTGCAAAGAGTTGGACAAGACTTAGCAACTGAACAACAACACATGGCAGTGAGGCAGACTTTAGGGACCCTGACTAACTGGGATTTGCTTCTCTTTAATTCATGACAGAATATCCTTTCCTAAAAGCATGCATTTAAGAGTAGAGATCACCTGGAGAAGAAAGGGGACAGAGTGGGAGGAATAGGAGCCTTGACTCCTGGGGACAATCTGACCCTCTCTCCAGTTTTTCTAGGAGCTGGCTTTGTTTGGGGACTTAAGAGGTTGTTAGTGGGAAGACAATTGTTTCTGACAGGGAACTCCTAGGAGCAGAAATGAGATTTGCCCCTCCTTCCCCTACTCAAAATTCCTTTACTCATGTGGAATTTATTTGATATGGCATATTCCAGTATCATTGGGCCCATCAAAGAAATAGCAGAGTCCAGTTCTGTGGGAGCTATAGGCTGGGAGTCAGATGACCTGGTTCTACCTCAACTCTGACACTATCATTCTGGGTGGTGATACTTGCAAGCTCCTCCCTTTCTCTGAATTTTAATTTTTAGTTTTCTCACCTGTGCAGTGGGATATTTGTACCCAACCACCTGTAAGGAGTCTTTCAGTCTGCAATTATAATTTTTTTTAAATTGCTAAACATTTCATTTATTCATTTATTTTTATTGGAGTATAATTGCTTCACAATGTTGTGTTAGTTTCTGCTGTACAACAAAGCGAGTCGGCTATATGTATACATATATCCCCTCCATCTTGAGAACGACACCTTTCTAGGGCTTCAATTTTTCATGTTGCCCAATAGGAAGCTCCCTACTAACTGGCATCAAGGGGTTCTGATGGCCTGGTCTTGTGCTGAGTCAAACACAGTTTTCTAGTTGACATAACCTCCTCTAACCATTGGAGAAGGCAATGACACCCCACTCCAGTACTCTTGCCTGGAAAATCCCATGGACGGAGGAGCCTGGTGGGCTGCAGTCCATGGGGTCGCGAAGAGTCGGGCACACCTGAGCAACTTCACTTTCACTTTTCACTTTCATGCATTGGAGAAGGAAATGGCAACCCACTCCAGTGTTCTTGCCTGGAGAATCCCAGGGACGGGGGAGCCTGGTGGCTGCCATCTATGGGGTCGCACAGAGTCAGACACGACTGAAGTGACTTAGCAGCAGCAGCCTCTAACCATAGCAGTTCCGTGCTAGCCTGATCTCTTTCATCTGGAAAAAGAAAAAGCCTTTTAGACAGGAGCTTTATCATGCTAATCACTCTGACACCAACTCTGGTTTCCTTACTTGGCATATTGAAAGTGAAAGTTGCTCAGTTGAGTGTGTCTCTCTGTGACCCCACAGACTACACAGTCCATGGAATTCTCCAGGCCGGAATACTGGAGTGGGTATACTTTCCCTTCTCCAGGGTATCTTTCCAACCCAGGGATCGAACCCAGGTCTCCTGCATTGCAGGCGGATTCTTTACCAACCGAGTGAATATGAGATGATCATTATTATGCAGAGGGAAGGATGATATGGAAGCTGAACCTCTCTGAATCTCAGCTTCTTCATCTATAAATTTTAAAAAATATCTGTAAAACACTGACATCACGCGGTTGTCATGAGGCCTAAATAAGAGACTGTATTTGACAGTAACAAGCATATATTTCAAATGCATTCATCTTGTTTGGATTTCTGAGACTCCTGTTCCCAGTTTCAAATATTGTTTCTACAATTCCAGTGCCTCTCAGCAGCCAGTGATCTTTTAGACATAAGTTGGGTCATATCCCTCCCCTGGTTGAAAAGCCTTCAAGGCTTCCTACTGTCTGTAAGATAAAATCCCAACTCCTTACCATAAGCTACATGTCCTTTGTGATCTGACGTTTGCCTCTCTCTGGTCTCGCTCCTTGCCACTCACTCCTTACTCTGGCCACTCCAGCCGCACTGGCTAACTCAGGTTCCCAGGTCACTGTGCACGTGGCTTCCTGGTTAAATGCTCCTTGGCCTGCAGGTCCCAACTTACATGCCACTTCCTCAGTAACAAGTTTCCTGGACCTTCCTGAATAACGGCTTCTCAAAGATCTTTTTGCCCAAGTTCTTCCCTCTCCTAACAATCTATTTTTTATTACAAATGACTAACTAGTAATAATCCTCTGAATACTTCTAGGCCTGTGCTGTGGTACTTTTGTACCATGGAAGACAACTCAATTGTGTGTCAGTATATTTGGGTTCCAGTCCTAAAATTTGTTTCATGAATATGAGCACCCTGTCTCTTTGAGCCTCATTTCCTCATCTATAAAATAGCTTTACTAATCCCCTACCCTACTCACCAATACAGGGCTATTAAGGGGCTCAAACAAGATGGTGCATGTACAAAGGCCTTGCAAATTGTAAAGGGCTGTATTTAAAAGTAAAGGTCTATTATTATTAATAATCCTCTCAAGAGAGACTCTGGGTAAATAAGATAATACTGAAGTAATATTTCAAGTGATTGAGGCCAAGGAGAGAGCTTTGGCCTGGAGGCCAAGTTTGAACCTGATCCTCTCCCATGGGGCCAGGTCTCTTGTTTAATCCCTTATTGAAGAGAGAAGCCTGAATATCTCCCCGGTCTCTTTAATGCCTCAGGGTGTAAGCAGAGAAAAGTCCAAAAATAAGACATGGCTGGTTTGCCTGCCCTGTTGCTGTCTGCCAGGATAGGGAGAAGCACCTGGCACGTCTCTTCTTGTGTCCTGATTCTTCTCGCGCCTCTTTCCCCTAGGGGAGGTACACAGCATTATTAGGACTCTGGAGAAAAAGGGCTTTTTTATTAGCTAAACTGATAGCCACTGTTTTATACACTGTCGCTGCCCATGGTCACTCTGGCATGTCATGGAAAATATATTTTCCTGGATACCCAGGGAGGTGGTGTCAAAGTGTAAAAGAACAGAACATGATTCAAAGGTTGACCATCCATTCATTCACTTGTCTGTAACCTTGGGCAGGTCCTGGGTCTCATGCCCCTAACATGTAAAATGATAATAGATTATAGGATCATTGATGTCCTTTCTAGCCTGTGGTGTGCTGGATGAAGTCCAATTTATCCATTTTTTTCCTTTGACTGCTTGTACTTTTGGTGTTATATTTACGAAGTGTTAGTCACTCAGTCGTAGATGTAAATCTTTGTGACTTTGAATTGGGGGTGATGTCTTAAATATTCAAGGTCACAAAGATTTACATCTATGTTTGCTTCTAAGAGTTTTATAGTTTTAGGTTTTACATATGGGTCTTTATTCCATTTTGAGTTCATTTTGTATATGATGTAAGGCAGGGTCTGACTTCATTCCTTTGCATGTGGATATCCAGTTGTCTGAACACTATATGTTCAAAGGCTATTCTTTCCTTGTTCAGTGGTATAGCACATTATAATTGAAAACATTCAAAACACAGAGAATTAAACTGTTTTGTTTCTTTGTAAAAAATTATTAAGAGTAATTTAAACAGTGCTTGCCTTCCTGCTTTATATCTTAAAATATGAGTGAGCAACTTTTCTATAAGTAGAACGTGGTCCTACTTCTCTCTAAGTTTGGATCCACTTTCAACATTGCATTCTTTGTACTTCCAACATTGTAAAGTATCTCTAAACTTTTTAAAGTGAAGTGTTTTGCCAGGGTTACTTTCTCTAAGACACCTTCAGTCTTTCGCTCACAACCACTTCCCTCAATGATATCAATAAGCTTGCCTTCACTAAGTTTCTCTGGGGACACACATCTAGTGCCTTGCAAATGAAAGAAGTATCAGTATTTCCATGCTCAACTATTTCTTCTATAATTCTATGTTCAATTAAAGTTTCGCTTTCAGTCTTATCATTTTTTGTTACCTTGCTTCATTTTTTTTTTTGGTTAATTCCCTTTTTTGATTATTAATTTGTTTTTTTGATTATTGATTTCTGTAAATGTCATGTGGGTTTTGTCACTAGTAAAAGAAGAGGCAACACAATACATACTTTATTGTCTGTGTAAAAACTGAATAACAATGGCTGTACTGTGATCAATTCCTGATACTTTGAAAGAAGTGATGTGATTGACCACAAGTCATAAAGTGCATCTGTTATTTATATAGTGCTTTGTGAACCAAAGAGACAGCAGCAAAGTTTGAACTTAGTGCAATTACTTGCAGTTAATATACTGTGATGAATTGAAATGTGAACTGTCTTGTTGGACGGATGTTATTTAACTAAACTGTGGAGAAGGCAATGGCACCGCACTCTAGTACTCTTGCCTGGAAAATCCCATAGACAGAGGAGCCTGGTAGGCTGCAGTCCATGGGATTACTAGGAGTCGGACACGACTGAGCGACTTCACTTTCACTTTTCACTTTCATGCATTGGAGAAGGAAATGGCAACCCACTCCAGTGTTCTTGCCTGGAGAATCCCAGGAACGGGGGAGCCTGGTGGGCTGCTGTCTATGGGGTCGCACAGAATTGGACACGACTGAAACAACTTAGCAGCAGCAGTGGGAACTAAAATTTGCACATTTCAAAACTTTGCAAAGCAAGTTGCCTGTATGGATTACTCTAACATAATGTTTATATAACTTTTCAAAATGGCCACATTTAACAACTAGCTCACAAAGTTGCTTAAAATTTAACAATTGGCTCTCATGAGCCAATAAAGCTGGCTCCACCCTATCACTGTTTTCAGCTTATATATTCCTCAGCTTTATGAGTCTAATCCTTCCTTTCCTCAGCCAAAACACATATTAACACATACATATGGTGTGGTGTGCAAGAGAGTTCCAGAAAAACATCTATTTCTGCTTTATTGACTATGCCAAAGCCTTTGACTGTGTGGATCACAATAAACTGTGGAAAATTCTTCAAGAGATGGGAATACCAGACCACCTGATCTGCCTCTTGAGAAATTTGTATGCAGGTCAGGAAGCAACAGTTAGAACTGGACATGGAACAACAGACTGGTTCCAAATAGGAAAAGGAGTATGTCAAGGCTGTATATTGTCACCCTGTTTATTTAACTTATATGCAGAGTACATCATGAGAAACGCTGGACTGGAAGAAACACAAACTGGAATCAAGATTGCTGGGAGAAATATCAATAACCTCAGATATGCAGTTGACACCACCCTTATGGCAGAAAGTGAAGAGGACCTCAAAAGCCTCTTGATGAAAGTGAAAGTGGAGAGTGAAAAAATTGGCTTAACGCTCAACATTCAGAAAACGAAGATCATGCCATCTGGTCTCATCACTTCATGGGAAATAGATGGGTAAACAGTGGAAACAGTGTCAGACTTTATTTTTCTGGGCTCCAAAATCACTGCAGATGGTGACTGTAGCCATGAAATTAAAAGACGCTTACTCCTTGGAAGGAAAGTTATGACCAACCTAGATAGCATATTGAAAAGGAGAGACATTACTTTGCCAACAAAGGTCCGTCTAGTCAAGGCTATGGTTTTTCCTGTGGTCATGCATGGATGTGAGAGTTGGACTGTGAAGAAGGCTGAGCGCCGAAGAATTGATGCTTTTGAACTGTGGTGTTGGAGAAGACTCTTGAGAGTCCCTTGGACTGCCAGGAGATCCAACCAGTATATTCTGAAGGAGATCAGCCCTGGGATTTCTTTGGAAGGAACGATGCTAAAGCTGAAACTCCAGTACTCTGGCCACCTCATGCGAAGAGTTGACTCATTGGAAAAGACTCTGATGCTGGGAGGGATTGGGGGCAAGAGGAGAAGGGGACAACAGAGGATGAGGTGGCTGGATGGCATCACTGACTCTATGGACATGAGTCTGAGTGAACTCAGGGAGTTGGTGATGGACAGGGAGGCCTGGAGTGCTGCAATTCATGGGGTCGCAAAGAGTCGGACACGACTGAGCAACTGATCTGATCTGATCTGATCTGATGGTGTGGTGTGGTTTAGTTGCTCAGTTTCCGACTCGTTGCAACCCATGGACTGTAGCCTGCCAGGCTCCTCTGTCCATGGAATTCTCCAGGCAAGAATAATGCAGTGGGTTGCCATTTCCTTCTCCAGGGGGTCTTCCCAATGCAGGGATGGAACCTGGTTCTCCTACACTGCAGGCAGATTCTTTACTGACTGAGCCACCAGGGAAGCCCAACACACGCATATAAATACACTTAAAACTAAGCAAAATGTCCTTTTTTTCCACCTCTGTATCCCTATAGTGTCTGGATCATAGTTAAAAATCAGTGTTTGTAGGACTGAGCTGAATTCATATGAGAACACACACACATGTTATTTGCTCATATGCACAACTGGGGTGTGGCTTGTGAGTAGCTACAAGCTACTTTTATCACACAATAAACCTTGTGAGTCATCAGGCTATAATGGATACTGACTATTTGGCTGGTCTACTCTGCTCCAAAATATTTTTTGTTTATTTGATTTTCTGACAGTGAGAGGATACATGTGCATTGGAAAGAATAGGCATATAAAGAAACTATTAACTCTCTTCTGGAGCTGACAGAGATGGGAAACAGTGTTTGAGGTTGAAAAGATGAGAAAAGACAAGGGAAGATAATTTACCTTGAGTGTTTACCATGTACGTGGCACTTTCTTGATGATGCTTTCAACCACATGCCATACAAATGAGTAAAACAAGACTCAGAATAAGTGGCTACCTTCAGTCAAATAGCCTGAAGTCAGTGGAACTGTGATTTAAACTCAGATTTGCCAACTCCAAAGTGCAGGTTCTTTCCACTATACTATACTATTTCTGTACATGGCCAGTAGTATGGAATAGGCTGGTATGCTGAAGCAGCCCTGATTGAACTGGACACCCTGAGGTAAGGCCCAGAGATTGAAAGACCTAAATAACAATTTTCTTCTTCAGTCCAGTCCATGTTTATGTGATTAGAACCCAGGTGTCCAGTCTCTAACCCAGATCTTTTCATTGTACATACCTGCCATGTTGCCTCATATGTAACCTTATGAGAAAACCCATAATAAACATTCCCCAGTCTCAAATGTATCTCCATACTTTCTTTCTAGGACCAGAGAATGGCAGTGTGAGTCATCACAGGCAGAGGGTTAATAATTATGCGTATGGAAACACCCTCTTGTGTTGTTATTCAGTCAAATTTGACTCACAGGAAGATATTTCACTCACATTATAAATGTTTCCAGTGGTTTTCCCCTCCCTGGTGGCTGGTGCACATTCCCACTCTGTGTGTGGGAGGAGGTGTGGTGGTGCTGAAGCAACAGGAACATCGTAGTCAGATGGACCAGACTTGGAATCTTAGCTCTGCCACTTACAGTCACCTGGAACAAGTAACCTGTTTCTTACTTTGTCAACATGTTGAAGCAGCAGTCATCATTTTTTCTCTCAAGCCCGCTATTTCCCCACGGTTGTGGCCCAGTCTGATAGCCATAGACCGACCACCCAGTTGCCTAAGCCAGAAATCTGAGTCACCATTGACTTCTCCCTCTTTTTCACATACCGATTCGATCATGAGTTTGATCATTTTGCCTTGTGAAATCTCCATTCTCCCTACTCTACCTTAATTCAGGTCACCATCGCTTTTGCCTAGATTATTGCAATAGACACTTATAAATGGCTTCTATGTCTCCAAATTTGTGTCCTCTACTCTATTTTCTTTTTATTTACTTTAATATTTATTTTGAGGATATGCTGGGTCTTCATTGCTGCCCACAGGCTTTCTCCAGTTGCAGCAAGCAGGGGCTACTCTCTAGTTGCGGAACATGGGCTTCTCACTGCAGTGGCTTCTCTTGTTGCAGAGCATGGGCTCTAGGGTGTTCAAGCTCAGCAGCTGTGGTGCATGTGCTTAGCTGCCCTGTGGCATGTGGAAACTTCCTGGACCAGGGATCAAGCCCGTCTCCTGCACTGGCCGGTGGATTCTTAACCACTGGACCACCAGGGAAGTCTCTAATCTATTTTCTATACAGTGGATAGAGTGATCTTCTGTAAAAATCAGACCTACTAATCCCACTGACCAGTTTAAAAGCTCTAATGGCTTTCCCTCACCCATAAAGTTAAATGCAGAGTCTTTGATATTGATTATAAAGCCCTTCCTGACTTTGCTTCTGCCCTGGCTGTCATTCCTTCCCAACCCTGTCTACTCTGCCTCAGACAAAACTGTCTCTTAGTTCTTCAGACACATATTTTCTCTTGCCCCTAGCTTGTCGCACATTCCATTCCTGCTGCCTGGAGCACACTTTCCCTAACTACCCACTTCGTGCCCCTCCACCCAATTTACCTAGCTAAGTTCTAGCCATTTTTCATGTCTCCATTTAGGTATCATTTCCCCTAAAAAAATATTGCCCAACCCCTAAGTTTAATTAAGATGCCCTGATTTTTGCTCCTATATAACACACTGTGCTTCCGCCTAAAATTCTAATTGCCTATTTTCTCATCTGCCTCCACCAATAGTCTGAACTTAAGGGCAGAGATAATATCTTGTTTACCATAGAACATACTATCTCATACATAGAAGTGTTCAATAAATATGTGATCAACTGAATGAATTAATGAATTGTTCTATGCTCTCACTGCCTAGACTCCTGGCTCTGTACCCTAGATTTTAGGATCTGTTTCTAGCCCTCTTTTCTGATTTAGGTGCCCTATTCTCTTCTTGTCCCCAGGTCTCTTAAGACTTTCAATCCTGAATATTCTTGTCAACACCCTCTGCAGTTCCATTTAGGATATTCCAGGGAATTGGAATATCCAAGGAATTAGGATATTCCAAGGAATCCAGGGTAACTGGGCTGGTCAACCCTGACCACAACTCAACACTTGCCCAGAGAGACTCAGATAATAACAACAGTTACCATAAATGAGTGCCTACTATATGCCAATCCTTGCAAATATAGCAGATATTAGCCTCATTTTATTGATGAAAAAAATGGTCCTCTGTTCATTGTTGTTGTTCAGTCGCTAAGTTGTGTCTGACTCTTTGCCACCCATGGACTACAGCACGCCAGGCTTCCCTGTCCTTCACTATCTCCCAGAGTTTGCTCAAACTCATGTCCATTGAGTCAGTGATGCTAACTAACCATCTCATTCTCTACCACCCTCTTCTCCTTTTGCCTTCAGTCTTTCCCAGCATCAGGGTCTTTTCCAATGAGTTGGCTTTTCACATTAGGTGGCCAAAGTATTGGACAGTCAGCTTCAACATCAATCTTTCCAATGAATATTCAGGGTTGATTTCCTTTAGGATTACTGGTTTGATCTCCTTGCAATCCAAGGGACTCTCAAGAGTCTTCTCCAGCACCACAATTCAAAAGCATCAATTCTTTGGTGCTCAGCCTTCTTTTGGTCCAACTCTCTGATCTGTACATGAATACAGAAAAAGCTTTGACTATATGGACCTTTGTTGGCAAAGTAATGTCTCTGCTTTTTAATATGCTCTCTAGGTTTGTCATAGCTTTCCTTTAAAGGAGCAAGTGTCTTTTAATTTTATGGCTGCAGTCACCATCCACAGTGATTTTGGAGCCCAAGAAAATAAAACCTGTTACTGCTTCCACTTCTTCCCCATTTACTCAGGATTTGAACCCAGATCTGTCTTGTTCCAAAGCTTTCTGTACAACAGATCATTTAAACTGTTATTCTTTTATGGTAATCTCTTACTGTATCAGATTTGACAGAAAAATACATGTGTTGGTGGGCTTCCCTAGTGGCTCAGTGGTTAAGAATCTGCCTGCCAGTGCAAGAGATGTGGGTTTGATCTCTGGGTTGGGAAGATCCCCTGGAGAAGGGAATGGCAACCCACTCCAGTATTCTTGCCTGGAGAATCCCATGGACAGAGGAGCCTGGCGGGCTACAGTCCATGGAGTTGCAAAGGGATGGACATGACTGAGTACAAATGCAACATTGGGAAGAGAGAAAGACATCTGTAGTACTGAGGCACAACCCCTTGGTAGGGTAGTTTGGTGCTATCTTTTTTGCAAATTATTTTTTATTGATGTATATTTGCTTTATATTGTTGTAATAGTTTCTGCTGGACAACAATGTGAATCAGCTAAATGTACACATACATCCTCTCTTTTGGATTCCCTTCCATTTAGATCACCACAGAGGATTGAGTTCCCTGTGTTATACAGTAGACTCTCATTAATTTTCTATTGTATACACAGTAGTGTATATATGTCAGCTACAATCTCCAAGTTCATCCCACTTTCCCACCCCGTCCCCGTATCCATATGTCCTTTCTCTGTCTGTCTTCTTTTCTGCTTTGCAAATAAGTTCACGTGTAACATTTGTCTAGATTCCACATGTAAGCAATATTATACAATATTTGTTTTTCTTTTTCTGACGTACTTCACTTTGTTTGACAGTTTCCAGGTCCATCCACATCTCTGTAAATTGTACAGTTTTCATGGTTGAGTAATAGGCGTTATTTAATAAAACTACATGTGCATTTATCTCTTGAGCCAGAAATATCAATTCTTCTAAGAATTTCCCCTGAAGATACATCTACAACATTATAAAAACATAGATGAACAAAATTATTTGTTGTTACATTGTTTGTAATGCAAAATACTGGAAACAACATAAATACCTACATGTAGGAGAAAGTGTAGAATAAACTATGGAAGAATAAACTATAGACATGGTTCTCAAACATTTTGGTAACAGGTCCCCTTTACTCCCTTATAAATTATGGAAGACTGCAGAAATCTTTTGTCTGTGTGGATACCTGTTAATATTTATCATCTTAGAAATTAAAACTGAGAAAATAATGTAAAGAATTATTCATTTATTTAAAATAATAGTGAACTCATTATATGTTAACATAAGCAACTTATTTTAGTGAAAAAATAATTGTATTTTTCACAACAAAAATATATTATGAAAACTGGCATTATTTACATTTTTGTAAATTCCACCCCTGCCCCCAACCAGAGTACCCATCCCCCTGCAGTGGAAGCTCAGAGTCCTAACCACTAGACTGCCAGGGAATTCCCTTTAAATCTCTTTAAAGTCAGTCAATTAGAAGACAGCAGGATTATCATATCTACTTCTGCACTCAATCTCTTGGGATATGTTGAGTTGCTGTATGTGAAGAAAATCTGTCCTTAAAGGATACATAATTAGAAAAGTGAGGAGTACATTAACAGTCATTTCAGATAATAGTGGATATTTTCTTTGACACTACTTTAAAACTTGACAAGTGGTAATTTCTTTATATAATATATACATATATATATATATATATACATATACATATACATGTATGAAAAGTGAAAGTGTTTGTCGCTCAGTTGTGTCTGATTCTTCGGGAGCCCATGGACTGTAGCCTGCCAGGCTCCTCTGTCCACAGAATTCTCCAGGCAAGAATACTAGAGTGGGTAGCCATTCCCTTCTCCAGGGGATCCTCCCAACCCAGCAATTGAACCCGAGTCCCCTGCATTGCAGGGAGATTTTTTATCATCTAGTCACCAGGGAAGCCCATTCATGTGAAGAAAAAATATTTATATATACATATATATATATATATGTATATTTTTTATTTTGTTGCATCAGGTCTTAGTTGCGGCATGCAGGATCTTACAGTTGTAGCATGTGGGATTTAGTTCCCTGACCAGGGATCAAACCTGGGCTCTCTGCATTGGGAGCCTGAAGTCTTAGCCACTGGACCACCAGCAAAGTCCTGACACTACAATATAGGATCTGAAACCATATCAATTAATTTTTTGCATGCGTTTCCTTTAAAATATTTTGGTCTATATTACATTTTAAAGGGATATTTTACCCACATATATATTTGTAAAATCATGCATTGGTCATCTGAAAAAAAATACTAGGATGCTGAGTTATGTAGACCTTCCAAATGTTGACGTATTTCATTACACAATTAAAACAAAAAACTCCACAACACTTGTTAATAATCACCCATCTCTTCAGAAAAGTTTGGGAAGCTGTCAAGTTTATGTTGGTAGAAAGCTTGAATTCTATCCTTGGCAACAAATACTGCTAGTTCCTTTCCTTGAAGTGACAAGCTCACTTCAGCCATTTTCTAGAAAATGACTGCCAAATTCTCAAGTCTGAATACCAGAGTTAATCTGTTCTTTAAAATAAAAATGAGGTTCAAGTAAAAGTGGAGTGTGTGTGTTTGTGAATTCTCTAGCTCTACTTACTGAGAGAGTCTAGAAGCAATGGCATCATAGTGGCAGTGAGCACACCTACCACCTAGATCTTAATTTCTAAATACCTTCCTTCACTAAATAGAACTAAGGCTTTTAGAGGAAATGGGTGTTTCCAGGGCTGGGACTAGGAAAGCGCAAGGCCAGCCTGGGATATAGTGCCAGAAAGTAAAGTAAATGCCTAGAAGATGATGGAAAGATGATAAATGAACACAGAAGCCAACCAAATCTGAAACAATTTTTCCATCAAAAGAAATAATGAAGGTAATGATTATAAAATTCATAGAATAAAATAAAAATTGATGAGTTTATTCTGATATAAATCAACAAGTTGATTGATAAATGGGGGAGAAGCAAAAAGCTCGCCCATAGCGTAGGGAGGCAAAAAAAAAAATGTATTGGGAATGATAATGATGGAATTAGAAATTTGGCAACAATAAAATCAATAACTATTTCAAGCAAGAGTTATCAACATGTTAAAATTTGTAATCTCTCTAAAAGATATTTATTAATTACAAAGAGCAAAATAGTTACTGACACTGGATAAACCTGGCAGAAACCATCTTAATCAATCAAGTGATCATCATTAGTCATCAGTTCAGTTGCTCAGTTATGTCTGATGACTCTTTGAGACCCCATGGACTGCAACATGCCAGGCTTCCCTGTCCATCACCAACTCCCAAGCTTGCTCAAACTCATGGCCATCAAGTTGGTGATGCCATCCAACCATCTCACCCTCTGAGGTTCCCTTCTCCTCCTGCCTTCAATCTTTCCCAGCATCAGGGTCTTTCCAGTGACTCAGTTCTTTGTATCAGGTGGCCAAAGTATTGGAGCTTCAGCTTCAGAATCAGTCCTTCCAATGAATATTCAGGATTGATTTCCTTTAGGATTGACTGGTTTGATCTCCTTGCTCTCCAAGGGACTCTCAAGAGTCTTCTCCAACACAACAGTTCAAAAGCATCAATTCTTTGGCACTCAGCTTTCTTTATGGTCCAACTCTCACATCCATACATGACTACTGGAAAAACCATATCTTTAACTAGATGGACCTTTGTCAGCAAAGTAATGTCTGCTTTTTAATATGCTCTCTAGTTTGGTCATAGCTTTTCTTCCAAGGAGCAAGCGTCTTTTAATTTCATGGCTGCATCACTCTCTGCAGTGATTTTGGAGCCCAAGAAAATGAAGTCACTGCTGCCATTGTTTCCCCATCTATTTGCCATGAAGTGATGGGACCAGATGCCATGATCTTTGTTTTCTGTATTTTGAGCTTTAAGTCAGCGTTTTCACTCTTTCACTTTCATCAAGAGGCTCTTCAGTTCCTCTTCACTTTCTGCCATAAGGGTGGTATCATCTGCATATCTGAGGTTATTGATATTTCCCCCTGCAATCTTGATTCCAATTTGTGCTTCATCTACCCTAGCATTTCCCATGATGTACTCTGCATATAAGTTAAATAAGTGGGGTGACAATATAGTCTTGACGTACTCCTTTCCCAGTTTTGAACCAGTTTCTTGTTCCATGTCTGGTTCTCACTGTTGCTTCTTGACCTGCATATAGATTTCTTAGGAGGGTAAGGTAGTAAGTGAACAAAACTGCTATTACTACCAGTGATGGGATGTACAGTTAGCATATGACTTCTGATATGATGCATTGAGAAGGACACAACATCAATTCTATAGTATTCCTGCCAAAAATGCATAATTTGAATCTAATCAAGAAGAAATAGCAAGCTAAAATTGAGGGATATTTTACAAAATAAATGGCATATATTCTGTAAAAATGTCAAGATCATAAAAAACAAAGACTGATAAATAGTTTCAGATGAAAGAATATTAAAAAAAAATTGACACTAATTATAATGTGTTATCCTGCACTGAATCCTGGGCCAGAAAAAAATATTTTATTTTTCTGTAAAGAATACTAGTGGGACAACTGGCAAAATTTGAACAGAGTCATAGATTAAGTCACAGTGCTGTATCAATATTTTCTGATTTTGATAATTGTATTGTGATATCTGTACTATTTTGGGGAAATACACTTAAAATATTTAGGAATAAATGGATCAGAAAATAATTATAATACTTTCTTTAAATATATTTATATCTATCTCTCTGTAGAGACAGAAGAAAGAGTGAGAAAGGAGCACGCATGCACAGAGGAAAGGTAGAATAAAGCAAATGTGGTTAGATATGGGAGTCCTGGATTGAGAGGATCCCCTGGAGGAAGGTATAGCAACCCACTCCAGTATTCTTGCCTGGACAATCCCATGGACAGAGAAGCCTTGCAGGCCACAGTTCATAGGGTTGCAAAGAGTCAGACATGACTAAAGTGACTTAGCACCCACCCACAATAAAATGTATAGAACCAAAACCCAAGGTAGGGACCTGTGGTTCAGTGGTTAAGATTTCATGCTCCCAATGCATGGAGCCAGGGTTCGATTCCTGGTCAGGAAATTAGATCCCACATGCTGCCCCTAAAAGACCCCATATTCTACTAGGGCTTCCCAGATGGCCTTAGTGGTAAAGAACCCACCTGCTAATGCAGGAGACATAAGAGACCCAGGTTCGATTCCTGGGTCGGGAAGACCCCCTGAAGGAGGGCATGGGAACCCACTCGAGTAATCTTGCTTGGAGTATCCCCATGGACAGAGGAGCCTGGCAGGGTACAGCCCATGGGGTCGCAAAGAGTCGGACAAGACTGAGCAACAAAGCACAGCACAGCACAAGGGTGAAAGATATATGGGTTTTTTTTTTTTTGGTAGTATTTTTGCAACTTTTCTTTAAATATGAAATTATTTCAAAACAGAAAGTTAAAAAAATCTCATAAACATACATTTTGTATTACTTGTTCTAAATATTATATGTTTCAGAAATATATAGAAAAATGATTGGCATCATCAATGGTCTTTTTTACTTAACACTTCACTTGATATTGAATCACAAGCAGTATTAAATATCTTTTAAAACTCTTCAAAAATGCAATTAGTAGATGCACAATATTTGTATTGAGATTCTGTAATTCATTTAAGGTTTTCCTTACATTTTTGTGTCATAAACCTACAGTAAAATCTATAATAAACATCTTTTTGCACCTATCTTTCTTCACATATTTGATTACTTCCTTAATGTAGTTATTCGGAAAGTGGGAACTGCTTTCTTCCTTTTGAAATGACTCAAGTGACCTAACCAACTCCCAAATGTTCCCAATTTTTCTTTTTGTGTTGCTTTACTGACCTGACTTCTGGTTTCCTCTAGGGCTCTCCTGTTTGGTAACAAGTAAATTTTGTTTGAATAACAAGTGAATTTTGGTTTGAACCCTGGCTGTGATTGGTCAGAGGGGTTGGGGAGACCATAGGTAGCAACAGCAAGCTGGGCTGCAGGGCAATCACCTGTTGAAGGAGAGTCTTACTCTTTAGTGGACCCTGGAAGTTAACAGGAAAGGCCTAAAAAGTAATTGAGTGGGTAGGTTGCATTAGTCTTGTGCACATCAGGCTAAACCACTGTTTAGTTCAGCTTAACATCCCCTGATGTACAAGCTGGATTTAAAAAAGACAGAGGAACCCGAGATTAAATTGCCAACATCCTTTGGATCATAGACAAAGCAAGGGAATTCCAGAAAAATATCTAGTTCTGCTTCATTGACTATGCTAAAGCCTTTGACTGTGTGGATCACAGCAAACTGTGGAAAATACTGAAAGAGATGGGAATACCAGACTACCTTATCTGTCTTCTGAGAAATCTGTATACAGGACAAGAAGCAACAGTTAGAACCGGACATGGAACAATGGACTGGTTCAAAATTGGGAAAGGAGTATGTCAAGGCTGTATATTGTCACCCTGCTTATTTAACTTAAATGCAAAGTACATCATGCAAAATGCCAGGCTGGATGACTCACAAGCTGGAATCAAGATTGCCGGGAGAAATATCAACAACTTCAGATATGCAGATGATACCACTGTAATGGCAGAAAGTGAAGAGAAACTAAAGAACCTCTTGATGGTGAGGTGAATGAAAAAGCTGGCTTAAAACTCAACTTTAAAAAAACTAAGATAATGGCATCTGGTCCCATCACTTCATGGCAAATAGAAGGGCAAAAAGTAGAAACAGTAACAGATTTTATTTTCTTGGGCTCCAAAATCACTGCAGGCAGTGACTGCAGCCATGAAATTAAAAAGACGCTTGCTCGTTGGAAGAAAAAGTATGACAAACCTAGACAGCATATTAAAAAGCAGAGACATCACTTTGCAGTCCATATAGTCAAAGTTACGGTTTTTCCAGTAGTCATGTATGGATGTGAGAGTTAGCTGAAAGTGTCCAATTCTTTGGGACCCCATGGACTGTAGCCTGCCAGGCTCCTTTGCCCATGGAATTCTCCAGGCAAGAACACTGGAGTGGGTTGCCATTCCCTTCTCCAGGGGATCTTCCCAACCCAGGGACTGAACCTGGTCTCCTGCATTGCAGGCAGATTCTTTACCATATGAGCCACCAGGGAAGCTGGTGCCAAAGAACTGCTGCTTTTCAACTGCGGTAATGGAGAAGACGATTGAGAGTCCCTTGGACATCAAGGAGATCAAACTAGTCAATCCTAAAGGAAATCAACCCTGAATCTTTGGAAGGTCTGATGCTGAAGCTGAAGCTCCAATACTTTGGCCACCTGATGGGAAGAGCTGATCATTGGAAAAGAACCTGATGCTGGGAAAGATTGAAGGCAGGAGGAGAAGGGGATGACAGTGGATGAGACGGTTGGATGGCAACACTGACTCAATGACGTGAGTTTGAGTAAACTCTGGGAGATAGTGAAGGACAGAGAAGCCTGGTGTGCTGCAGTTCTTGGGATCACAGATTCGGACATGACTGAACAGAACAATAATATCCCCTGAGGCGTACTCTGTGTTTAGACTGGTTGTGGGAACACAGAAATGAATGAAACATTCACAATCTGATAGGGAAAACATACAAGCAAACAGATATTGACAGGGTAGTAATGAGTACTTAGGAGAAGGCAATGGCACCCCACTCCAGCACTCTTGCCTGGAAAATCCCATGGATGGAGGAGCCTGATGGGCTGCAGTCCATGGGGTTGCTGAGAGTCGGATACGACTGAGAGACTTCACTTTCACTTTTCACTTTCATGCATTGGAGAAGGAAATGGCAACCCACTCCAGTGTTCTTGCCTGGAGAATCCCAGGCATGGGGGAGCCTGGTGGGCTGCCGTCTATGGGGTCGCACAGAGTCGGACACGACTGAAGCGACTTAGTAGTAGTAGTAATGAGTACTTATAAATTGGAAAGCACAACGATTATCAAAAACATGGAAGAGATTTTGTGCTGAGCAATCCGAGAACCATGAAGTTCCAGATGTTCAAGCTGGTTTTAGAAAAGGCAGAGGAACCAGAGATCAAATTGCCAACATCCACTGGATCATTGAAAAAGCAAGAGAGTTCCAGAAAAACATCTATTTCTGCTTTATTGACTATGCCAAAGCCTTTGACTGTGTGGATCACAATAAACTGTGGAAAATTCTGAAAGAGATGGGAATACCAGACCACCTGACCTGCCTCTTGAGAAACCTGTATGCAGTTAGAACTGGACATGGAACAATAGACTGGTTCCAAATAGGAAAAGGAGTATGTCAAGGCTGTATATTGTCACCCTGCTTATTTAACTTATATGCAGACTGGTTCCAAATAGGAAAAGGAGTACGCCAAGGCTGTATATTGTCACCTTGCTTATTTAACTTATATGCAGAATACATCATGAGAAACGCTGGACTGGAAGAAGCACAAGCTGGAATCAAGATTGCTGGGAGAAATATCAATAAACTCAGATATGCAGATGACACCACCCTTATGGCAGAAAGTGAAGAGGAACTAAAAAGCCTCTTGATGAAAGGGAAAGAGGAGAGTGAAAAAGTTGGCTTAAAATTCAACATTCAGAAAACTAAGATCATGGCATCTGGTCCCATCACTTCATGGGAAATAGATGGGGAAACAGTGGAAACAGTGTCAGACTTTATTTTTCTGGGCTCCAAAATCACTGCAGATGGTGACTGCAGCCATGAAATTAAAAGACGCTTATTCCTTGGAAGGAAAGTTATGACCAACCTAGATAGCACATTCAAAAGCAGAGACATTACTTTGCCAACAAAGGTCCATCTAGTCAAGGCTATGGTTTTTCCAGTGGTCATGAATGGATGTGAGAGTTGGACTGTGAAGAAAGCTGAGTGCCAAAGAATTGATGCTTTTAAACTGTGGTGTTGGAGAAGACTCTTGAGAGTCCCTTGGACTGCCAGGAGATCCAACCAGTCCATTCTAAAGGATATCAGGCCTGGGTGTTCATTGGAAGGACTGATACTAAAGCTGAAACTTCAATACTTTGGCCACCTCATGTGAAGAGTTGACTCATTGGAAAAGACCCTGATGCTGGGAGGGATTGGAGGCAGGAGGAGAAGGGGACGACAGAGGATTAGATGGCTGGATGGCATCACCGACTCGATGGACAGGAGTTTGAGTAAACTCTGGGAGTTGGTGATGGACAGGGAGGCCTGATGTGCTGCGATTCATGGAGTCACAAAAAGTCGGACATGACTGAATGACTGAACTGAACTGATACAGTAATATTCCTGTACCCAAATATAATACTAATTCCTCCTTCTTCCTTCCCTTCTTTCTTTGTATTCAGTGCATCTACAGAAGTGGAATTGGAGAGAAGGAGAGAAAATCAATTATTATGTAACAGATAGAGGGACTTCCCCAGTGTTTCAGTGGTTATGACTCCACGCTTCCAATGCAGAGGGTGTGGGTTTGATCCTTGCTCAGGGAATGAAGATTCCTCATGCCACATGGTGAAAAAATTAAAGTTAAAAAAAAAAAAGAAGTATAATTTATCGGGCGTAGTGACCAGTTGTCCAGGATAGAGACACAAAAGTTAATGATGATTCCTATGCCATTCACCAAGCCAGAAAATGAATAACTTTGCTCTGAATTTTCTTTTCTCAGCCTATAATTGACAAATAAAAGGACTGAGTTTTAAAGAACAAATTTTAAGGAGCAAGGAAAATTTTGTTTGGGGTGCTATACTTTAAACTCACTTGAAGAAACCATTCTTAGAAATATGCGCTTTCTATAGGATGAGTGAGTGAAGTCGCTCAGTCGTGTCCGACTCTTTGCGACCCCATGGACTATAGCCTACCAGGCTCCTCTGTACATGGGATTTTCCAGGCAACAGTACTGGAGTCGATTGCCATTTCTTTCTCCAGTGGATCTTCCCGACCCAGGGATCAAACCCAGGTCTCCCACATTGTAGACAGATGCTTTACTGTCTGAGCCACCAGGGAATTCCTTCTATAGGATATACATGGTCTAAAAGTGAAAGTGTGTTTACCAGGCTGGGAATAAGGAGGTGTATTACTGTCACTGGATAGGAGTGGAAATCAATAGAAAAATTGAGGGTAGGGTAACCAAATCAATTGACAGCAGGTCAATGTGGATTACAATGAAAGAGATTTACAGTAGAGGATAACAGATGAAAGACATTTCAGAAGCAGAGAGCAGAATGGGTAGGAAGTATTGAAACCATGGAATAAAAGCATAGATGAAAGGATCTAAAATGGACTACTATAATCAGAGAAATGGTAGTGATGATCAAGGCAGCCTCTTTGAGCAACATAATTTGAATATAAGGGGAGAAAGTGTGAAGCAAGAGGAAATTGGTCCTGGGAACAAATGAATCATCTTCACGTAGTAGCTACACCCTGTGCAGCATGATTATTCATAAACAAATGCAGATTTCCTGCTGGTGGTAGTGAACTAGGCTTGAAAAGCACAGTGCTAATGTTAGGTTGCCAAACTAATCTTAATTAAACAGCCCATTTCTCTAGATCGAAAAGTTTTAGCAACTGTTGTAGCCTTACAGCATTTTCAGACTATTGCATAAAGGACTGTTAGAGCACCAGATGATACTTGAAGCAGGAATTTCAGGGTCTAATTCCAACTTTTCCTTACACTGGATGTATTTCACATGTAAAATGGTGATAGTGTAGTACTTAATTCATAGAACTGTTGTGAGAATGAATCATATTTTCCTTCTGAGCCCCAGTTTCTCTTGTTATAAAAAGGGGATAGTGACTTTTTTTGCAATGTGACTCAGAAGTAGGTGGCAAAGGCACATGCTGGAACAGCTTTCATTGATTGGAAGAGAGCTGTTAGGTTATATTTTCTCTGAGGTGGCTGCTCAATTATTATTTGAAAGTTCCCAGAGACCTTATATAATTTTCTCATTAGGATTTATTATTATTAGGACATAACCTAAGGTAAGGTGAGATTGCCTTGTAATTCTTTTTTCATACAGAAAAATATACTGGTTCTATGCTGATATCTGCCATGCAACAGAATGTCATAGGATCCAGTATACTGGCTCTATTAGCCTTCCGTGGAGGGATGTTATATAAATTCAACAGTGAAATTTAGGGAGATTTTACCCAGTCCAAGAATATTACACCTTTTTTTCATACACCCAAGGAAGACTGCAAGGGTGTTTTGGAACCAACCATAGTAGGAACTAACATTTATTGAGTATCTTTCATGGGCCAGTTCCTTTACATAAATTCTGTCTTATCTTCACAACAACCAGCAAGGTAGGCATCAGAAAACCAAGGTTCTGAAACATTATATAATTCGCCCATGGTCACAAAGTTACCCACGACAGAACTGCAATGGGCTGTATCAGGACCTGTCTGCCGTCAAAGTCCCTACTTGTTCCACTACACCACTTTATGACAAACTGGTCTATTTGGGAAAAGTGGGGACCAGAGGATTTAAAGAATTTCTCAGTTTCCCTATTTTCCCTCTGACAGTCTTTTCGTTGGTTTTGTTTTTGGTTCTGATGTTTGCACTCTAGAGTTTGAGTGGGCTCGAATGTGGGGTGTCTGTAAACAGAACAATTCCACAGCCCCTCCACAGTCCCGGCTATGTAACAATTTCCTTCCTGCAAAACCTCACCTGGGATTTGGCAGGACTTGCGGGAGGAAGAGTAGAGATGGAGGCAGGGGAGTAGGTTAGTTAGAATAAATGGATAGTTCTTCTCTTACCTTTAAGTTACTTATGAATTTCCGGACAACTCATTGGTTAACTCTTCTCTTGCTCGGGATATTATTACTATTTACTATTTTGGGGGACGTTAGGGGTTACGGGTTTGGAATCTGAAGGAAATTCCTCATGTGATCTGCCACTAGACCCAAAATAAGTTAAGGTCAAAGACAATTCCTTCGTCTGTTTTGGGAGAGGACTGGGTGGGGGGTGGGGTGGTGGGAGGGAGGTTGATTCTGGGTCACTTCTTATATCCAGACACACTGAAGGGATTAGGAGGGATGCCCCTTGAATCACGAGAGATGAAAACAAGAAGACCGCCTCACATTCCCGCTCTCAGGTGAAGGTCCGAGTGCCAGGATTGTTCACGTACCTTCTGGAGAGAAGGAAAAGGTGCAAAGATGCTCAGGGCCTGAAGATTGGGAAGTGGGGAGGGGACCCATCAAGCTCGGTGGGGACCGAGGGGCTTCCGGCTCCCGGGAGGCGTCGTCGGGGGGCGGGCAGGGGACCTGAGGGCGGCGCAGGGAGCACTCAGCCCCCGCCAACCCCAGGCCGCGCTCCCTCGCGTTCCCTACCGCTCGTGCCCTGGCGGCCGCCGCAGTCCCGGCGCCGTAGCCGGGCGTGGGGTCCAGGGGGCGCTGTGGCCCAGCGGCGCCGGCGGCAGGAGCGGCCACGGCGACGCTGGAGGCTTCGCGGAGGATCCCCGCCTGCAGCACCTCGGTCGTCCCGCCGCAGCCTTGCGCCCCCGGCCCGGCTCAGCGGCGCTCCTGCGGGATCCGCGTGGCTGCGGCGGCCCGGGAGCCCGATGCGGTCTGGCGGGCACCGGGCCTCAGCAACAGCGGCGACCTCAGCCCCTGCAGGAGTGGGAGGCTTCGCGGCGGCGCCTGGGGCCCGGCCGGTGCCCTCCGGAGGAGGCTGTCGGCTCAGGGACGACCCCCCCGGCCATGCTGAGGCGGCAGCGGCCGCTGCTCGAGGTGAGTGTGGCGCGGCGCGGTCCCGGGCTCGCTGGCCTTCGGCCGCCCAGGAGGGCCCTGGCGGCAAGTCCTCGGGCCGGGCGGACGGGGCGTCCTGCCGCGGCGGCCGCCTCCCAACCCCGCGGCTGGGGCGGGGGGTGGGGGGTGGCTCAGACCTTCCTCCTCGCGTCCCCCGAGAAGCTGGAAGCGCGTGGGGGGCGACTAGGCCCCGCGACGCCGGGAAGCCCTCGCTCCGGCCTGGGCAGCGGGGCGGCCGGGTGTGTGAAGCCGGGGGCTGGCAGGGTCGCTGGCCACCTTTGGATTGGCCGCGGGCCTGGGAAAGCGCAGCCTCTTCAGGGCCCGGCACGTACATCCCGGAGGGAGGCAGAGGACGCCTGTTTGCGAACAGCCTGGGCTTTTCCGCGCCCGGTGCTGAGTCCCGCAGAGTCCCGGGGGGAGGGGCGGGAGGGCAGGGTGAGAGAACCGGCGCCGAAAGTGCGGGGCCCCGAAAGCCCTTGGAACTCCTGGAGTGTCATTCCCCCACCTGACTGGGCTGAAAACAACCGCTTGCGTCTTATTTGAGGTGAAATTTCATGGGAGCTCAGCTCTGCCTTCTGTTACATTTTGCTCCTAAGCGTGGTCTGCCTTGGAGAAAGCCCTATTCCAGCTTTGAGATGTTAAGTTTCCTAGATAAATACTCACAATTAGAAAAACATCCTGTGTATTTTTTTTTAAACAAAGGTCTGGTCCCCCATCCCCACCCCTGCCATAAGAGAGTGTAAATATTTTAATGCCTCAGTCCTCGTTACAAAATTGTCTCCCTAAATAGATCCATAGGATGAATGACAAGAGGATTTTAAAGTCATGCTAACTATCTTAATAACATACCTGATAGAAATAGGACATATTCTAAATTTTAGTAGGTAAATGATTTGTCCTAGTATTAATGTAAAAAGAAAAGTTAGTGATCATGATTTGATACCGTAGTCAGATATTTGAGTATTTATAGTTAATGATAAACGTGGTTCGGATTATTCTTGTTTTCTATTATGCATGTGAAGGTTGTAGAATTAATTGCTTATAAAACTTATAATCCTGAAAAAAATATGCTTATTGTAGAAAATTCAGAAAGTACACAGAGGTGCGTGCCAACCCTCAGTAAATATTTAATAATGGGGGAAAATTCAGCCATAATCTGACAGAACATTTTGATGGCCATTTAAAGTTTAAAAATGGGCTTGTATTACTGGTGATTTTTAAGTGATAATTTCTGTGTTAGGTTCAGAGTTAACTGTTCCATTTTACTGTTGAACAACCAGTTATTTGTATTAGACCTATAAAAATGTTTTACTAAAGTACATTGCAGTCATAGTCGATTTCCTCAATTAAAACAGAATTTAACATAGGTAACTACCTAAAAGACCCCTAATTTACCTCCTGTGCAGTGTGTGAAGCTCCAGGTGGTAGGACGTTTTGTGTGTGAAATGCTTTTGGGGGCCCTATCCTGTTAGATGCCATAGTCTAGTACTGTTTTTGGAAGATTTTTGCTTAAATATAACTGTAAAAAAATGGCCTTCATTAAAACATTTTGGGGAGGTAGATTAAGTTTAAACAAATCTAATTCAGTTCTTAATGTGTCTCTAAAGACTGCCAACATTAGAATCAGCTAAGAGTGCTTATTAAAATATGCAGATTGCTGGCCCCTTGAATCAGAATTTTTAGAGTTGGTGATGATCCAAGAGCTTCATTTTTATCAAGCTAGTCAGTTCTTAGTCCTTCTAAAGTTTAAGTATCACTGGTAAAATTAATTAACCTTGTCAAGCTAAATGAAGGTATCTGTTTTCTAGCAAATCTATAAGTCTTAAGTGGCAGTACAGTCATTTCTCATAGCAACAGATCATTTATTATCTCATACATGATGTGGTGTTATACTCTTAGAAAAATAATATTTTGAGGGACAGCTGATTCAATCAAACACATTTTTGAGAGCCTTTTCTGGTAGCTGTGGTATTACAGTAGGATACCTGCCTACTTACCTTGGCTCTTAATCTTGGATTTCAGTGTCATTGTCTGTAAAATACAGATAGTTATTATATTTATGCAAGGCTTTTAGGGTAAATACATTTGGAAAAGTTTTGTAATCTGTAAAGATCTTTATAAAATTTTAGTTACCAATATTAAGTGTGAGGTCCTGTCTTTGGTGTTCTAAGAACCAGGAAATGACCAAGGTCTCTGCGAGCAACTAGGTAATTGTGGAAGCAGGACGTGTTTAATTAAATGTTATAAAGCAGAACCAGACAAGTGTAATCGAGGGGAACATGCTGGATCTCTCTTTAAAGCTTCTATGTTTAATCCAGTAGCTTGCTCTTTACAGATAGTAATAATTTTTATATATGTTCATTCCTTCTTCTGTTTCCTGATTCAGTGTTTTATTTTTTAAGGAAAAAATCGTATATGTTACTTGTGAGGAATAATTTTACATTAGCTCCTTTAGAAAGATGGTATGTGTGTGTGGGAGGCTCAAGAGGCAGGGAATATATATCACATGATTCTTTGGTGTGTTTATGAGTGAGTGAGTGATAGTCGCTCAGTCGTGTCTGACTCTTTGCAACCCCATGGACTGTAGGCTGCCAGGCTCCTTTGTCCATGGAGTTCTCCAGGCAACAATATTCAAGTGGGTTGCCATTTCCTTCTTCAAAAAAAAAAAAGAAGATGTGAGTGGAGTTGATCCCATTTCTTCCTCTGTTACATTCCATTCAATAAACTTTTATTTGGCACTTTTCTTGTACTTGCCACAGACTAGTAGCACAGGCACTGCTGCTGCTGCTAAGTCGCTTCAGTCGTGTCCGACTCTGTGCGACCCCATAGACGGCAGCCCACCAGGCGCCCCCGTCCCTGGGATTCTCCAGGCAAGATTATTTAAAAGATAACTGCTTGAATTTCAACTTAAATTCTCATGTTCCTAAATGGTGTGTTTTCTGGTTGTTAATTGCATGATGTGGTGCAGAGCATGGAGTCAGATGTGAGTATGAATCCTTTCTGCAGTGTTACCTACACCCTAGAGCAATGTGACATTTAGATCCTGAGTTTTTTCTTAGGTGCTGTTGGGGTAATAGTACCCCTTAGTACTCAGGCATTCCATGAGATAAAAGTAATCAAAAGCAGTTAGTTCAGTGTCTGTCACTTAGAAGGTGCTTAATAAATATTTAATTCCATTCCTTATTTTGGGGAAAACAAGAACAAAACCAGGCATTGGAATTTCTGTGTGACTTAAAACTTGGTAGCTTTAATTTTTTAGAGAATGAGTTTACTTTTGGACTTTAAAAACAAATTTTTTTTGATGGAAAACTATTTTGATCTTAACTATTACACATATTTTCCATTTCATTTTTAGCTAACAAATTAACTATTCCCTGTGTTTAGCTAAAAATTGGCCATTACCTGTGAAAATATACACATGTTACATTTTCAGAATTTTGTTGATTTTCAGTTATTCATTTTCAGAGTTTTGCATGATCTTTGGCTTTACTTGCATTATATAGAACAGTATTCTTGGTATATAATAATCAGTGAGAGGTACATAGTTGCAGTTATTGAATAGAAATAGTTCTTATACTTAGTTTTCAAAAAGCAGTATCAGTTTATTGACGAATCTTCAAAACGTAGACTTTTCCTTACATACTGCTGTAGATTAGAACTAGATTTTTATAACATGTCAGATATGGGGTCCAGTCTTTTCTTATAACCCATTAACCCTGGACAAGTTTCTTACCCCTTATAAGCCTCAATTTATTCTCCTATAAAATGAAGCTGATAATGCCCACCTTATAGGATTATAGCAAGGATTAAATGATGTAATGTGTAAGTCAGATCTGTAATTCAACCCCATGAGTCCTGGTAAATCAGTGTTACCCTGGAAGTGGGAAATATACTTCTTGTTTACTTCTATTTGAAAGAGCTTGGAAGGTGATTATTTATAGAGTTAACTATAAGAAAATAAAATCAGTATAATCAATATGTAACTATTAGATATTGCTAAATTAGGGAGAAGCTAAAGTATCAGAATTAGTATTTTAATTGTATAGTTAGTGGAATGTCTTACAGTTTATAATACTCTCAGTCTTATTTAATAAAATAATTTAAATGTGTGTGTGCATGTGTGTGTGTGCTCAGTCACTAAGTCGTGTCCAAGTTTGTCACTAAGTTTGTGACCCCATGGACTGTAGCCTGCCAAGCTCTTCTGTCCATGGGATATCCCAGGCAAGAATAATAGAGTGGGTTGCCATTTCCCTCTTCAGAGGATCTTCCTGACCCAAGGACTGAACCCGTGTCTCCTGCTTGGGCAGGTGGATTCTGAGCCACATTGTTGTTGCTGAGTTGTTTCCGACTCTGCTGTCCCATGAACTTCAGCATGCCAGGCCTCCCTGTCCATCACTGTTTCCTGGGGTTTGCTCAAACTCCTGTCCGTTGAGTCAGTGATGCAATCCAGCCATCTCATGCTCTGTCATCCCCCTTTCCTCTTGCCCTCAATTTTTCCCAGCATCAGGGTCTTTTCCAGTGAGTCAGCTCTTGGCATCAGGTGGCCAGAGTATTGGAGCTTCAGCTTTAGCGTCAGTCCTTCCAATGAATGTTCAGGGTTGATTTCCTTTAGGATTGACTGGTTTGATCTCCTTGCTGTCCAAGGGACTTGCAGGAGTCTTCTCCAGCACTGCAGTTAGAAAGCATCAGTTCTTTGGCGCTCAGTCTTCTTTATGGTCCAACTCTCACATCCATACATGACTACTGGAATACCATAGTTTTGACTATCTGGACCTTTGTCAGCAAAGTGATGTCTCTGCTTTTTAATATGACATCTAGGTTTGTGATAGCTTTTCTTCCAAGGAGCAAGTGTCTTTTAATTTCGTGGCTGCAGTCACTGTCTGCAGTGACTTTGAAGCCCAAGAAAATAAAATCTGTCACTGTTTGCATTTTCCCCTCTTCTATTTGCCATTAGAGTGGTATCATCTGCATATCTGAAGTTGTTGATATTTCTCCTGGCATTTTTGATTCCAGCTTGTGATTCATCCAGTTCAGCATTTCACATGAGGTACTCTGCATATGAGTTAAATAAACAGGATGACAGTATACAGCCTTGATGTACTCTTTTCCCAGTTTTGAAACTGTCTGTTGTTCCATGTAAGGTTCTAATTCTATCACTGTTTCCATTGGAAGAAAAGCCTCGACAAACCTGGACAGCATATTAAAAAGCAGAGACGTTACTTCACTGACAAAGGTCCATCTAGTCAAAGCTATGGTTTTTCCAATAGTCATATATGGATGTGAGAGTTGGACCATAAAGAAAGCTGAATGCTGAAGAATTGATGCTTTTGAACTGTGGTGTTGGAGAAGACTCTTGAGAGTCCCTTGGACTGCAAGGAGATCCAGCCAGTCAATCCTAAAGGAAATCAGTCCTGAATATTCATTGGAAGGATTGATGCTGAAGCAGAAGCTCCAATTCTTTGGCCACCTGATACAAAGAACTGACTCATTGGAAAAGACCCTGATGTTGGGAAAGATTGAAGGCAGGAGGAGAAGGAGACAACAGAGGATGAGATGGTTGGATAGCATCACCGACTTGATGGACATAAGTTTGAGCAAGCTCCGGTAATTGGTGATGGACAGGGAAGCCTGCCGTGCTGCAGTCCATGGGGTTGCAAAGAATCGGACATTACTAAGTGACTGAACTGAACTGAAGGTTCTAATTGTTGCTTCTTGACATGAAGACGGGTTTCTCAGGAGACAGGTCAAGTGGTCTGGTATTTGCATCACTCCAAGAATATTCCACAGTTTGTTGTGATCCACACTATGCTAAAGTCATAGTCAATGAAGCAGAACTAGATGTCTTTCTGGAACTTCCTTGCTTTCTTTAGCAAGGAATTTGATCTCTGGTTAGCAATTTGATCTCTGGTTCCTCTGCCTTTTTTAAACCCAGCTTGTATATCTGAAAGTTCTCAGTTGACGTACTGATGAAGCCTAGCTTGAAGGATTTTGAGCGTAATTTTACTGGCATGTGAAATGAACACAATTATTCAGTAGTTTGAACATTCTTTGGCATTACCCTTCTTTGGGATTGGAATGAAACTGACCTTTTCCAGTCCTGTGGCCACTGCTGAGTTTTCCAAATTTACTGCCATATTGAGTGCGGCATTTTAACAGCATCATCTTTTAGGATTTGAAATAGCTGGAATTCCATCACCTCCCCTAGCTTTGTTTGTAGTAGTTTTTCCTAAGGCCTACTTGACTTCACATTCCAGGATGTCTGGCTCTAGGTGAGTGACCACACCCATTGTGGTTATACTGGTCATTAAGACTTTTTTGTATAGTTCTATATATTCTTGCCACATCTTAATATCTTCTGCTTCTATTAGGTCCTTGCCACTTCTGTCCTTTATTGTGTCCTTCCTTGCATGAACTATTCCCATGATATTTCAGATTTTCTTGAAGAGATCTCTAGTCTTTCCCATTCTATTATTTTCCTCTATTTCTTTGCATTGTTCAGTTAAGACCTTCTTATCTCTCCTTCCTATCTTCTGGAACTCTGCATTCAATTGGGTATATCTTTCCCTTTCTCCCTTTCTTTTCACTTCTCTTCTTTCCTTAGCATATTTGTAAAGCCTCTTCAGGCAATCACTTTGCCTTCTTGCATTTTTTTTTCCTTTGGGATTTTCGTGGTCATTGCCTCTTGTACAGTGTTACGAACTTCTGTCCATAGTTCTTAAGGTACTCTGTCTGCCAGATCTAATCCCTAGAATCTATTAGCCACCCACTGTATGTTCATAAGGGATTTGATTTAGGTATACCCGAGTGACCTTGTGGTTTTCCCTACTTTATTCAATTTAAACCTGAATTTTGCAATAAGGACTCATGATCTGAGCCACAGTCAGCTCTAGGTTGTTTTTGCTGACTGTGTAGAGCTTCACCATCTTCAGCTGCAGAGGATATAATCAATCTGATTTCAGTATTGACTATCTGATGATGTCCATGTGTAGAGTTGTCTCTTGCATTCCCTATGACCAATGTGTTTTCTTGGCAAAACTCTGTTAGCCTTTGCCTTGCTTCATTTTGTACTCCAAGGCCAAATTTGCCTTGGTATCTCTTGACTTCCTGCTTTTGCGTTCCAATCCCCTATGATGAAAAGGACACCTTTTTTTTTTTTTTTTTTTTTGGTGTTATTTCTAGAAGGTCTTGTAGGTCTTTGTAGAAGTTGTCAACTTCAGCTTCTTCAGCATCAGTGTTTAGGACATGGACTTGGGTTACTGGGATGTTGAATGATCTGTCTTGGAAACAAACAGATCATTCTGTTGTTTTGAGATTGCACCCAAGTACTGCCAATTCTGACTCTTTTGTTGACTATCAAATCTACTCCATTTCTTCTAAGAAATTCTTGCCACAGTAGTAGACATAATGGTCGTCTGAATTAAATTTTCCCACTCCCGTTCATTTTAGTTCACTGATTCCTAAGATGTCAGTGTTTACTTTTGCCATCTCCTGCTTGGTCACATCCAATTAACCTTGATTCATGGACCTAACATTCCAGGTTCCTATGCAGTATTGTTACTTACAGCATTGAACTTTACTTTCACCACCAGACACATCCACAACTGTGCGTCGTTTCTTCTTTGGCCCAGCCTCTTTCTTTCTGGAGTTCATAGTAGTTGCTCTCTGCTCTTCCCAAGTAGCATATTGGACACCTTCCAACCTGGGGGAGCTCCTCTTCTGGTGTCATATCTTTTTGCCTTTTTATATTGTTTATGGGGTTCTTGGGGCAAGAGTACTGGAGTGGTTTGCCATTTCCTTCTCCAGTGGACCATGTTTTGTCAGAACTCTTCTCTGTAACCCATCTGTCTTGAGTGGCTCTGCAAGGCATGGCTCATAGCTTCATTGAGTTACACAAGCCGCTTCACCACAATAAGGCTATGATCCATGCAGGGGTTTATGGATAATACCAGTTTAATTTATCCATTCGATTTGGGTTGTTTCAGCTTTTTCACTATCATGAATTATGTTGCTTTGGATATTTCATGTGGTTTCATTTCTCTTGGGCATATACTTGGGAGTGAAATTGCCAGGGTCAAATGGTAACTGTTTAAACCTTTTTGAGGAACTGCACCATTTTACATTACCACAGGTTCTTCACATCCTCAAAACATGTTATCTGTCTTCTAAATTACCCTATAGCCATCCTAGTGGGTGTGAAGTGATAAGATAAGGCTTTTATTTGAGATTTGTAACTTTTATTTTCAGTCATTAGGTAAGTTGTTGAAACTTTTACTTGCAGATAAATTGCCAGATTCTTCGATGAGAAGGGGTTTTTGGCTTGAGGATGAATGCCGTGAACTTTTTAGTTTCATGTTTAGTCAACACTGAGCTGGTTAACCACATTGGGTGGTGATGAAGATAGTGGTATGGGGACTTCAACTAAAAGATTGAATTCTAAGAATTTTTGTCAATAAAATGCAGTTGTAAACCTTAGGTTTAGTTTTCTGTTAACTGCTAAAATATTTCTTAAAAGTTAAGAATACAGTTGCAAATTTACCTATTAACGTTTCTAAGCACTCAGTTCTGACAGGTTTTAAGGATTGTCATTACCTCCCCATGAGGTGTAATTCTGTATAAATACAGATTAGTCAAAAATACAAATTATTTACAGCAAAGTTCTTTATACTTGTGTGTAGGATGGTCTCCTATTGTTTGTTCCCATTCAGGTTATTAAAACCTTTTCTGTGAGGTTTTGTTTGACACAGTTCAAAGTCAGCAGTAATGACTTGCTTATGTTTCTTAAGTTTTTTCAAACTAGTTAGGAAATTCTCCAGGGAACCATTGTTTGAGTAAACAGAATGTGTTTTGGGGCTTCATTCTACATACAGTGGATCACCTTCAGTATTTTCCCGTTTGATTATGATCACTGTTAGATCTTTTAATGCTAACTTTGAACTGAGTGAGCTGAAAGTTATACAAGATTGTATAATTGGTTTTTTCACAGTCTTATAGTTGCTTTGGATGCCATAATTTCTATATAGTTATTTAAAAAAAAAACAGTTCTGGAGTCTTTTACTGGGATTAATGGAAAGGTAAACATTTCTGTTTGTAATATAGTTCTTTAACCTCTCATGGCAAGGTTTGGGAGCTTATCTGCTGGGATTCATTTTATTTAAATGAAGAAAGATAAATGATAAATGTTTTCATTATAATTTTAAACCTCAGCAGAGCCTATCTCAGAATTCCCTTTATTAAAATAAAGAGCAAGCAGTATCAAAATTTTGTGAAAATATTCTCTCAAGGTTTATGTAAATGTTAGTCTCCATTTCTCATTTTAAATTGAGAGAAACAATCTCTAAAAACACTGCCACTTTGAGAAAAAATTTTTAAACTTCAGAATTTCATCATTTAGACCTTCTTGTGATTCTGGTGATGTAATAGCTGTCCATAGTTTTTTTGTTTGTTTTTAAATTAGTAGCTAAAGTAAATTATTTTTGAAATTATTGTGAGGTCACTCAGAAATTTTTGCTCAGAGGTTAAAAAGAAAGATTGAAATTCTTTATTCTGGCACAGCCCTTCATGGTCTGCTTCCAGCCTGATCATTCCTCACTCTTACTTCTGCTTACCCCATTATCCAGTGCTCCCAGGTTAACAAAATTTTTCTTGATTTCTTTTGCCTTTTATTACTTATTTGTGTAATGTACAAAAGTTTTGTCAACAGTGTGCCATCTTTCTAATAGGTGTTTCATGTCTGTTATTTACAATTCTTTTTTTTTTTTTAGAATTCTTAAAATGATCCTGTAATATCCATGGTGTCATGGATGTTGTACAACTGAAGAAACTGAGGCTTAGAGAGTTTTATTGACTTTCCTAAGCCCACATCCATGTAACTGACTGCAAAGTCCAGTCTTTTTCATCAAGTGAACTTACCCATGTGTTCTGCATTTGTTTTATCCTAAGATTTTCCATACTGCTTTAGGAAGTATTCAAATTAGGAGAGCACAACTTTAGTTGATTGATTCTGGTGGATATTTGCCTTTGAAGTTGGCATTACTTTGCCAACAAAGGTCTGGCTAGTCAAGGCTATGGTTTTTCCTGTGGTCATGTATGGATGTGAGAGTTGGACTGTGAAGAAGGCTGAGCGCTGAAGAATTGATGCTTTTGAACTGTGGTGTTGGAGAAGACTCTTGAGAGTCCCTTGGACTGCAAGGAGATCCAACCAGTCCATTCTGAAGGAGATCAGCCCTGGGATTTCTTTGGAAGGAATGATGCTAAAGCTGAAACTCCAGTACTTTGGCCACCTCATGTGAAGAGTTGACTCATTGGAAAAGACTCTGATGCTGGGAGGGATTGGGGGCAAGAGGAGAAGGGGACGACAGAGGATGAGATGGCTGGATGGCATCACGGACTCGATGGACGTGAGTCTTAGTGAACTCCGGGAGTTGGTGATGGACAAGGAGGCCTGGCGTGCTGCGATTCATGGGGTCGCAAAGAGTCAGACACGACTGAGCAACTGGACTGAACTGAACTGAACTGAACTGGCACGTAGCTATTTGTATTCGTTTTTTAAAATGTATATATGCGTGTATTTTGGGAATTTCAACTTTCATACACTTATTTTTGAAGTAGATAAAGTGCCTGCCTGCTTTGTGATTAGTAGATAAGTATAATAACTGACCTCTGGACCTCATTTTTCTGATCTGAAATTGAGTGCTGGGCTAGATGTTAAGGCTCTTTCCACACTTAATAGTCTCTTCAATATTTCTAAAGAAGAGCTCAATGAAAAGATGGTTGGTATGTGAACAACTCTAGGCAGTGGTGACTAGATGTCATTAATGAAGTAACAGAACGGGTGGCAGTGGTCTGTTGGTAGTGGCTGAGGAAGATAGGAGAATCAAGGTCAAGGGATTGTGATTTACAGAAATGTATTCCCTGAATGATTAAAGAGAATGTTCTGAATAAAAACACAGAAACTCTGGAAATTAGCTGGATGAATAGTTTGTGGCTAAGGTCTCTTCCCTCTCTACCTATTATTCCCCTTCTTTTGCCCTTTTGTTGTTGTTGTTGTTTATTCTTTTTTGGCTGTGCCCTGCAGCTTGTGGGATCTTAGTTCCCCAGCTAGGGATCAAACCCGCACCCTTGGCAGTGAAAGCACTGAGTCTTAACCACAGGACTGCCAGGGAATTCCCTCTTCTGCCCTTTCTTGTGTGTTTATATTTGTGGAAAATGCATGTAAAACTGTTATGTGAAAATAACCAGGTCACCACTAGCACACTTGAAATAATTAAAGCTTTCATATTGCTCATAAAGTGGGAATTCAGTCATTAAAATGTGGACCCATTATTATGGATCTTAAGAGAATTTGTTTATAAAGTCAAGTAGGGTGTGTTTTGCCTTCAAAAAGGATGAAATGTATTTTAGTGATAACTTTTATATAGCCTACCCACCCTGAAAGTATTAGATATGCTAATATTGATATGTAGGTAATCAGGTGATGTTTTGGCTGGCTGGAGAATTGTTACTCAGCTAGAAAATGATCATGCTTTTCCTTGTTAGCTTCTGGAGTCTTTCAATCAGTGACTCTTGACTTAGCAGAAAAATAATCCTTGACCAGGAGCAAGGAAGTGTTCTTTAGTCAAATAAATTTGTTTTTGTTTTTTTTCCCAGCATACTAGATCCCTCAGAGATTCGTAACTGCACATTAGTATTTTAAAAACTGAAGAGTAAAAGTGAAGAATTTGTTTCACTTTATTTAGCGGTCTCAGGCAATGGCACCTTACTCCAGTACTCTTGGCTGGAAAATCCCATGGATGGAGGAGCCTGGTAGGCTGCAATCCATGGGGTCGCTAAGAGTCGGACACAACTGAGCGACTTCAGTTTGACTTTTCACTTTCATGCTTTGGAGAAGGAAATGGCAACCCACTCCAGTATTCTTGCCTAGAGAGTCCCAGGGATGGGGGAGCCTGGTGGGCTGCCTTCTGTGGGGTCGCACAGAGTTGGACACGACTGAATCGACTTAGCAGCAGTAGCAGTACCCAGACTAATTGACTGTGGAACCATTTTTTCCACATGATACTTAGTCGTACAGCTTTTACTGATCTAGATCAACTTTTATCTGTTTTATAAAGCCTCACTCTTCACAATATCCATGGCGATTTCAACCCTCTGGTGATTTGCCCTGATTATTTCTGAAGGACTTCATTCTGTTGTTGGTTACTGCTGATTATTAGAAAATTTCTTTTATAATTAAGATCTGCTTTTCTTTACTATTTATCCTTTTGTTGTTTTACCTCTGAAATTATACAGAATATACATTTGCTCTCATTTTAATATCTGAAGATGACAAGATAATTTCTTGTCTTCCCTGGTATAATGACTCAAAGCTCACACTGTCTGGGTTCATATTTTAGTTTCACTGCTTTTGCCTTGTGATCTTGTACAAGTCATCACCTCTGTTTCCTCATCCATAAAGAGGGAATAACAGTAATACTTTAGTAGGCTAAATGGGATGGTCCATATAAAGAGCTAATTACATAGTGTGTTGGTGTGGTCCCCTGGGAATCACTGAGATGGATGCCTGTGAAGGGAAAGGGAGAGGAAACTGAACTGACCAAGGAGAGCCTCAGTCTATGATGCAAATCTGGGCTGGGGGCGGGAATCTCAGTCAACTCAATGGAACACCCACCACGTTTAGTCACTGGCTAGGAACTGCCCAGCCTTCCCTGGTGGCTTAGTGGTAAAGAATCTGCTTGCCAATGCAGGAAATGTGAGTTCGATCCCTGGGTGGGGAAGATCCCCTGGAAAAGGAAATGGCAGCCTACTCCAGTGCTCTAGCCTGGGACATCCCATGGACTGGGAAGCCTAGCGGGATACAGTCCATGGGGTTGCAAAGAATCGGACTAAACAAGGAAGAACTGCCCAAGAAGAGTTTGGCCTCCACTGGAAAGCTGAGATGAATTCTGATATGCTGCAGCTGGAGGCTCTTCGCTAATTGTACCCTTTGCACGTGAATGCAAGTTCTTTTTTGAAGGGAGAGGCAAGTGAATGCTATAGTCCTTTTTTTATGCTGTATGGATCTATGTCTCTAAACATTTTCTGAGAGCAAGTCCTCCCTTTTCCATGGCCTTCTCTTCCTGATGGGAAAGTTAGAAGAAGTAGGCTTCCAACAGTGAGACAGGCGTCAGCCTTCATCTCTGTAGTTAGTCTTAGGGTCACAGTGGTTCTCATTGTCTCCTCCACTATCCAGTCTGAATTCTTGCCATCAGCTATCACTTCTGAAGGTCTTGGTGGTTTATCTAGTGATACGACCCAAACCTTTTTGAGGGGTCTGAAAACCATACTCTTCTAAGGGTGAAGTGGTTGTGTTTTTCCATTCACAGTCACAATTGGGCAGGGGAGTATCAAGTGGTACCCAGTAGATCATCTGAATTCCACACATACTCCCTGATCCCATTATGTAACAGCAGCCCTACTTCTCCTGAGGATGAGGTTTAATTAGCTCTGCCATGGTAGTGATTCTTCTTGTCTCCTGGTCCCTGGACACACAGAGTCTCAAATGCTCAGGTATGATCCTTGATATATCTCCTGGCAAGTGTGCCCAGGACCTCTAACTCTGTAGAGCCCAGTGTTTGGGAATCCACTGGAGACTTCCAGTGGATCACTGGGTATGATGGTAAGTAGGGGATCATTTCGGCTTTTACCTTTTGGTTCTTGAACCCATGGGTTCTTAGACCCAGTTGGAAACATAGCTTTGAATCAGTACATATACTGCATCCCAGAGGATAGCACACCATTCTTGCCTCTGAGCTGGTACATTGGCTGTGTCCTTAGTAGGTCATTTCGATAATCTGTAAGCCTGGCTGCCTTTTTGTGGTGCTGTTATGTGATAAGACCACTTGATCCCATGGATATGGGCCCACTGCCATATTTACTTCATGATGAAGTGGTTCCCTTGGTTGGATGCTCCCTTATGTGGGATTTCATGTTTGTGGGTCAAGTACTCTCTAAGCCCTTTCTTAGTCATGTGGCTGGAGCTCTATTGGCAGGAAACACAAACCCATACCTGGAATAAGTATCTTTTGAATACTCATGAGGATCAGTCACTGGCCCTTTCAAGAGGAAGTAACACAAGTGGTCAGCTTGTCATCTAGAGCCAGTTGGTCAGCTTGAGGTATAGTGCTGTACTGGGGGCTCAGTGTTGGTCTCTGTTGCTCATAGGGTGAATATTCAGAGTTGGCAGTAGCCTGATTAAGCCTTGGTGAGTGGGAGTCCATGCCTCCTTCTTTGTGTCCATCTTCACTTCTGTTAGAGTGGCTTCTCTGTTCATGTCTCCATATGCCAGTTCTGGGGTGGCTAATGTCAGCTGTCTGAGTCATTTTGTCTACTTACTTGCCTCTTCTGCATTGGATGCTTTCTGGTGGACATTAACACCTGGAAAAGATTTTCACACTTTATGTTCACTCCTGTATGTTAATTCGTCTCCACTCACATCTTTTTGCATCTATTGTACCGTCTTTTTCCTTAAAGACCCCTAACTAGGTACTCAATCCATTTGCATTGCCCATAAGTCTCTATATTCTCGTCTCAGGCCACTTTTCTTTCTGCACAAAGTGTATCAAAGCTCCATCTTAGGGAGACTTTCCCTTTCCACTGTCAAGGTCACCCCTAAGTGTAGCTGTAATAAAGCTGTTGGGTTTTTGTTTTTAAATTTTTATTTATTTATTTGGCTGCACGGGGTCTTATTTGTGGCATGTGATCTTTAGCTGTGGCATGTGGGATCTAACTGCCTGACCAGGAATCAAACCTTGAAGTCTTAGCCACTGGACCACCAGGGAAGTCCCTGAAGCCTTTTTTTTTTTCCCCAGTGTGCATTCACATACTGACCTGATTTCTTGTAAGCTAAACTTTGGTTATGTCCTCCTTAAGTTGATTTCATGCTGCTGCTGCTTAGTCACTTCAGTCATGTCTGACTCTGTGCGACCCTCTGGACTGTAGCCCACCAGGTTTCTCTGTCCATGGAATTCTCCAGGTAAGAGTACTGGAGTGGGTTGCCATGCCCTCCTCCAGGGGATCTTCCTAACCCATGGATTGAACCGGGGTCTCCTGCATTGCAGTTAGATTCTTTACCACTGAGCCACCAGGGAAGCCCCAAGTTGGTTTCATAGGATCCCCAAACAGTTATAGATATGAGCTGAGTAAGGGTGCTGGCACAGCTGTGGTAGATGTCAGGGAAGTCTTCCCTGCCTACTTACAGAGCTTACTTGTGCCCTGTGGTTCTACTTGGGTTTGATTTTTGTTATACTATTTCTGTCTCATAATGGATTGGTGCTGAGCTCACTTGACTTTATGACTTGGAGAGCTTCCTGTTGAACCCTGCTTATGGGCAGTTCTGGACATACGGTGCCCAACAGTCAAGTGTTCTATCTCTTCCAGAACCCAGTAGCACACCAGGAACTGTTTTACTAATAGCATGACTTTTCTGCAGAACTCCAGGGGCCTGTATTGTAACTCTCCTACTGGGGCTTGCTATAAATGCTGTACTGCAACTTTTCCCACCATTTATACCTCGAGTGGCATAGGAACTGCTTGCTGTACAACCTGGATCTACTGCAGAGTTGTTTATGCCACTCAAAGCTGACAGCCTTTCATACTACTCAGTACATGGGCCAGAGCAGTGTATAGAATGTGTTATATCTAGAATCTGAAGAAATCTACCAGACCTTGTGCTTCCCTTTTTTTTTTTTTTAAAGTAGTGGAGATACAAGGTGCAGCTGTTGGTCTTTTGCTTTGGGGAACGGGGTGTTGGCATAACCTTAACCACTGGATCCCCAAAACTTCATTGAAATGGCAGACCCCTGAATAGTTGTAGTTTTTCTCACATCCCTTTGGATATATATCCTTTGACATGCTAGCCATCTCTTGTTCATTTTGCATGAACAACATCATGTTGTTGATTTAAAAGGTTAGTGTTCTGAGTTCAGGTCTCTTCAGACTGTATTATGACAAGGTATGACAGTTAATGAAGCCCTGAGGCAAAACTGAGTGTATACTGTTGTTCACTCCACATGAAAGGAACTGTTTCTAATTGGGATAGAAAAGAGCTCATTAGCCAGATCAGTGGCTGCATGCCATGTTGTTGTTGTTGGGTCACTAAGTCGTATCCAACTCTTTTGTGACCCCATGGACTATTGTCTGCCAGGTTCCTCTGTCCATGGGCTTTCCCAGGCAAGAATACTGGAGTGGGTTGCCATTTCCTTCTCCAGGGGATTTTCCCAACCCAGGGATGGAACCTCCGTCTCCTGCATTGGCAGGTGGATTCTTTACCACAGAACCATGAGGGAAGCCCATGTGCCATGTACCTGAGGCTTATATCTGCTGTAGCAAACATATTACCTCCAGCATGGTGGCTATGGGCTTCCCCAGTGGCTCAGTGGTACAGAATCCACCTGCAATGCAGGAGATGCAGGAGACCCAGGTTCGATCCCTGGGTCGGGAAGATTCCCTGGAGTAGGATGGCAACCCACTCCAGTATTCTTGCCTGGAAAATCCCATGGACAGAGGAACCTGGGGCGCTACAGTCCATGGGGTTGCAGAGAGCTGGACACAGCTGAGCACAGCAACATGATAGCCATGGCCATGGCTACTGCTTGGCTGAACGTGTGTTAGTCTCTAATTCTCTAGGATCCAGCTAGTTTCTACACAGAACAGACTGGTGAATTAAACGTATGGAACGGACCACTACCCCTGTGTCTTTGAGACCCTTAAGGGTGGCATTAATATCTGCCATTCCTCTTACCTCCACCCCAACACAATATTTTTTTGATTTACTCTTTTGGCCAAGAAGTGGGCAGACATTTTTAAGTCTCATTTGGCTTTAAACTGCTAAGTATGGCAATCCCATTTATATATTCAGGGCCTGGGAAAATAATTGCTGGGTGGGTCAGTGGACAGTGGACCCACTGTAAAATAGACTTTGGCCAGGATTCTATTTATTACTTAGTTCCTAAATTCCTTCCCCTGTAGTAGAGCCATAATGATGTTCCAGGTTTCCAGATATCAACACTAACTTAGACTCTGTGGCCTGTAGTTCTTCAAATGCCTAGGTATTTTCCTTTCCCCACTATACCTGTATCAATTCAGTTCAGTTCAGTTCAGTCGCTCAGTTGTGTCTGACTCTTTGCGACTCCATGAACCGCAGCACGCCAGGCCTCCCTGTCCATCACCAACTCCCGGAGTCCACCTAAACCCATGTCCATCGAGTTGGTGATGCCATCCAACCATCTCATCCTCTGTCGTCCCCTTCTCCTCCTGCCCTCAATCTTTCCCAGCATCAGGGTCTTTTTAAATGAGTCAGCTCTTCGCATCAAGTGGCCAAAATATTGGAGTTTCAGCTTCAACATCAGTCCTTCCAGTGAACACCCAGGACTGATCTCCTTTAGGATGGACTGGTTGGATCTCCGTTGCAGTCCAAGCAACTCTCAAGAGTCTTACACCACAGTTCAAAAACATCAATCCTTGGGTGCTCAGCATTCTTTATAGTCCAACTCTCACATCCATACATGACCACTGGAAAAACCATAGCCTTGACTAGACAGACCTTTGTTGACAAAGTAATGTCTCTGCTTTTTAATATGCTATCTAGGTTGGTCATAACTTTCCTTCCAAGGAGTAAGCGTCTTTTAATTTCATGGCTTCAATCACCATCTGCAGTGATTTTGGAGCCCAGAAAAATAAAATCATCCATTGTTTCCACTGTTTCCCCATCTATTTCCCATGAAGTGATGGGACCAGATGCCATGATCTTAGTTTTCTGGATGTTGAGCTTTCACTTTCATCAAGAGGCTCTTTAGTCCTTCTTACCTTTCTGCCATAAGGGTGGTATCATCTCCATGTCTGAGGTTATTGATATTTCTCCTGGCAATCGTGATTCCAGCTTGTGCTTCCTCCAGCCTAGCATTTCTCATGATGTACTCTGCATATAAATTAAATAAGCAGGGTGACAGTATACAGCCTTGACGTACTCCTTTTCCTATTTGGAACCAGTCTGTTGTTCCATGTCCAGTTCTAACTGTTGCTTCCTGACCTGCATATAGGTTTCTCAAGAGGCAGGTCAGGTGGTCTGGTATTCCCATCTCTTTTCAGACTTTTCCACAGTTTATTGTGATCCACACAGTCAAAGGCTTTGGCATAGTCAATAAAGCAGAAATAGATGTTTTTCTGGAACTCTCTTGCTTTTTCGATGATCCAGCAGATGTTGGCAATTTGATCTCTGGTTCCTCTGCCTTTTCTAATTGAACATCTGGAAATTCACAGTTCACATATTGCTGAAGCTCACCTGAATAAATAGTCCTAGATCCCTTTGGGGAAATATATGTATAATATTTGCTTCAAGGTCTTATTCCTGGGGACCCAGCCATCTTTTTAAATCCGTGGGTCTGGATCAGAAAACTGACTCAGGTCCAGGAATTAGGCAAGGAATAGTAACTATTTATTGAGGCAGGCACTCTCAGTTTTGTTCTTATCTGTTCTTGCTTGCTTTGATTGCGAATGTAGTAATAAGCAGAACTGTTGTTGATTGCCTATTTTGCTTTTATGACACCAAGTTCTTTAACTATCTCCACAGCTCCCTTTGGGTCAGGCTTTATTGGCTATCTCCTACCTTGCAAGTTATGATGATAGTGTGGTCCACTGGCTTCTGGTTTTTAGTGCCACCACCTGGCTGCTGTTGCTTCCAGGTCCCATCATTGCCTTCATCAATGAACCAATTTCTATGACAGCCTCTGCTGTAGAGCCCCTTCTTAGTTATGCTAATGCCTGTCTCACTGTGTATTCTAGTGGCCTTGGTGAGTGGTGTGTCTAATGGACCGTCTTATGGAACATAACTATCTGGTGATTCTTCTGACCTCACATAATATATCCACTCCAGCATTTCCCCCTTTCTGGAGCCTTTTAATCCCATCATCCATTCTCTGCCATGTTAATTCAGGCATCTGAACTTCATTTGGTGTGGGCTATTTTTTCCAGGCTTTTAGGAGTCACTGGCAGTGAGTTGCTGCTGCTGCTGCTGCTAAGTCACTTCAGTCATGTCCGACTCTGGGCGACCCCATAGACGGCAGCCCACCAGGCTCCCCCGTCCCTGGGATTCTCCAGGCAAGAACACTGGAGTGGGTTGCCATTTCCTTCTCCAATGCATGAAAGTGAAAAGTGAAAGTGAAGTGGCTTAGTCATGTCTGACTCTTAGCGACCCCATGGATTGCAGCCTACCAGCCTCCTCTGCCCATGGGATTTTCCAGGCAAGAGTACTGGAGTGGGTTGCCATTGCCTTGAGTTACCACATGCTAAATCCTTGTCGCAGTGGTAATCCCCATATTCTGCGACAGTGGCCCTCCTCCTAACCAGACTTTATCTTATTCAGTCATGTTTGACTTCCTTGATTAAACACTCTCAAAATCCATCACCGTGGGTATCCGCATTGATCCACCTGGTATATGTTGGCTAATTCTTGGAGCACCTTTGAGGTGTTGTCTCTTTTCTCTCTTATCAAGCCCAAGATGTCCTTAACAGGATTCACATTAATTATTATCATGGCAACCAGGAATGGAGGTTGGCGGCAGATTTTGAGGGGAGCTCTGGTTGCCTTGCAGGAGAGAGACCTCTGAAGTGTATTCCTGTAGAGGAGGAAGTGCCAAAGTTTGGAGGCAACCATCTTGTTTATCCCTTCACCGTCTATCAGGCCTCCATGTTTTCCAAACCAGGACCCTGACCTTAAGCATAGCAAACTTGCCCTGACTGAGGATTCAGTCATCTTTGAAGGCTTGCAGCCTTTAATTATCTCTTTCTGCTCTTTCACTATAAATGATAAGGACTTCTTTGTGAGCTACCAGAGAGCCACACTTAATTTCCAATAGTCAGTTGCCCCTGCTAGCGAGTCAGTGCCACATAACAGCCAGCCAATTCCGTTTTTCTTATTTGTACTGTGCCCCTTACACTTTTCAGTCATCACAGTTATTACACCAGATGGAATATTCCTCTTTGGAAACATTTTCCCAAGAAAGTTTTATCATTTTCCCAGGAAGGTTTTAGCATTTGGGCCACCAGCTTGTTCCAGGGACTGTCCATGCCTCGCACATCAACTGGATGAGATCCTTATTTCCAGCAGGACAGTAAGTGATCTAGTTTCCAAACCCCATTTCTTACCTTCTGCTTTCTCAGTCCGTTTCTTGTACCAGCTGTGCCAGCTGGAGTTCTGGAAGTGAACGTCAAGACAGAGTTAGGAATACAAGAGGTAAAAGGGAGAGTGGGTTCCCTGGTGGCTCAGTTGGTAAAGAATCCGCCTGCAATGCAGGGGACCTGGGTTCGATCCCTGGGTTGGGAAGATCCCCTGGAAGAGGGAATGGCTACCCACTCCAGTATTATGGCCTGAAGAATTCCACGGACTGTATAGTCCATGTGGTTGCAAAGAGTCGGACACGATTGAGCTACTTTCACAAGGGACTGGGGGAGGACTCATATGAAAGGAAAGAGGGAGGAAACAGAATCGGCAGGAAGAGCCTTAGTGTGATTCTGATCTGACAGTCTCAGACCCAGTGAGGGCTCCATCAAATATTCTTCATTAGAGTGTCCTGTATTAGACAGAAATGTCCAGGCTTTAGTGCTGTGCTATGATCAGCTATCCTGGAAGAGAGTGGGCTTAGCTTGAAAGCTAGGGATCCTCAAGGGACTGTAGCTGGAAACTGCCATCTGACTTCTAGGCTATGCTATCAGTTACTGGAGGGCTGGAAGCATATCTTGTAGTATTTATATCTCCTCTGAATCTCCTTCTGCTATTCACACTCTTTGTTATTCCCTCTTTTTTTTTTTTAATTCCCTCTTTTCTTTGAAGTATGTTCAATGGAAAAAGGGGCTGGCTGAGTTTGCATGTCAAATGATTGTGCAGATGCTTTCATAAGACACCATTACACTTTGGTATGCAGCACAAGTGCCTTATTCATACTTACCATTTTTTCACACAGAACATTAAAAAGACATTTACTCAAGAGTTGATTTAACAAAATTAATAGTTTTATTGCTTCATCCATCATGTGAAACTGGCATTTTAATTTTTTTTTTAAATTGAGAGTACATGGCAGTGAAGAATATGACTACTAATACAATTTGGTGTTGCCGCCTTGATTCACACCCAAGTGTAGACAGCTCTTCCCACTTCTGCTTTTGCTCCTCACAAATATGTCCACCAGTGCAAAGGTCAATACAGTGAAAAAGGCATACTAAGCTGTTATATCTTAGTGTTATTATGAAAAAATGTGTGTGCTTAGTCGCTCAGTTGTGTCCAACTCTTTGCCACCCCATGGACTATAGCCCTCCAGGCTCTTCTGTTCATGAAATTCTTTAGGCAAGAATACTGGAGCAGGTAGCCATTCACTTCTCCAGGGGATCTTCCCGAGCCAGGGATTGAACCTGGGTCTCATGTATTGCATGCAAATTATTTACCGGCTGAGCACAAGGGAAGCCCATTATGAATTTTTTTTTTTAATTGAGAGATGTAGCTCACGTTTAACATTATATTAGTTTCAGGTGTACAATAGAATGATCAGTATATGTATGAAAATAGTTTTGACCTCATATACTTTCTGGAAGATCTCCTGGAGTCTGTGGACCGTGCTTTAAGAGCTTACTCAACTCATCCCATATTGTGCTTAGATGCCTTCAGGCAGCCTGAACTTTGCTTATAAGATTTCCTAGCTTGTTTTTAAACTTCCATAAATTCAACAGCATTGTTAGATAAACTCCATTGAGTGTTTGACTTAATCAGTCTAGTCAATTTTAGAAGTCAGAGAGTACTTAAGAGATTTTCTAGGCTAGTTTCTTCTTTGGATAGATGAGTGAACTGAGATCTAGGTTAGTACTTTTGTCTTTTAAGCTATTAATTTTATTTATCTAAATTGATTAAATTAAGAAACTTATGTTCTTGAATATCCTTTTTCAGGACCAATTTTGTTACACATGTTTGTCTAGATAAAGTACTTTCAGTTTTTAAGATATTCTAATTACACATGAAACTTTAAAAAATAACAAAAAAAAGACCATCCTAGACAAGTCAATATGCATACCTTGAAAAGAATAATTTATGCAGCATACTCGTTCCTCAGATTCCACATTTATCTCAAATATCTCTTTCGATCTTTCTTACTTTCTCTCTGGTGAACTAAGTGCTGTGTCTCTGTATACTCATCTCTCATGGAAAATATTGTTAGTCCCCTGACCCCCATTGGACTGGAAATTTCTTATTTTCAGAGCTCTTAAAATAACTCTTGAGCATACATAAGTGATTTGTAAATGTTTTTTTTATTTTGCTGCACCATGTCGCTTGTGTGATCTTAGTTCCCTGACCAAGGATTGAACCTGGCACTTGGCAGTGAAAACATGGACTCCTAACCACTGGAGGAGAATTCCTAAATATATTAATAAAAAAAAAAAATTTACTTGGCTGTGCTGGGTCTTCATTGCTGTGCGTGGGCTTTCTCTAGTTGGGGAAAGCAGGGGCTACTACTCTTTAGTTGCAGAACACGGGCTTCTCATTGCAGTGGCTTCTCTCGATGTAGAACACAGGCTCTGAAGTAGTTGCAGCTTGCGGACTCTAGAGTGCAGGCTCAATAGTTGGGGCATACAGGCTTAGTTACTCTGCAGCATGTGAAATCTTCCCGAATCAGGAATCAAACCCATGTCCCCTGCACTGGCATGGAGATTCTTAACGACTGGACCACCAGGGAAGTCCTAAATATATTCTTGAATAGATAGATACTTAGATGAATTCACAGACTGGCCAAAAGATAGATTTTCCTTTTTGTTCATGCATAAATTTACCAGTGTCCAAGGGACCTGTATGCAGATCAGGAAGCAACAGTTAGAACTGGACATGAAACAACAGACTGGTTCCAAATAGGAAAAGGAGTACGTCAAAGCTGTATATTGTCACCCTGCTTATTTAACGTATATGCAGAGTACATCATGAGAAATGCTGGGCTGGAAGAAGCACAAGCTGGAATCAAGATTGCTGGGAGAAATATCAATAACCTCAGATATGCAGATGACCCCACCCTTATGGCAGAAAGTGAAGAGGAACTAAAAAGCCTCTTGATGAAAGTGAAAGAGGAGAGTGAAAAAGTTAGCTTAAAGCTCAACATCCAGAAAACGAAGATCATGCCATCTGGTCCCATCACTTCATGGCAAATAGAGGGGGAAACAGTGGCTGATTTTATTTTTCTGGGCTCCAAAATCACTGCAGATGGTGATTGCAGCCATGAAATTAAAAGATGCTTATTCCTTGGAAGGAAAGTTATGACCAACCTAGATAGCATATTGAAAAGCAGAGACATTACTTTGCCAACAAAGTTCCTTCTAGTCAAGGCTATGGTTTTTCCAGTGGTCATGTATGGATGTGAGAGTTGGACTGTGAAGAAAGCTGAGCGCCAAAGAATTGATGCTTTTAAACTGTGGTGTTGGAGAAGACTCTTGAGAGTCCCTTGGACTGCCAGGAGATCCAACCAGTCCATTCGAAAGGAGATCAGTCCTGGGTGTTCTTTGGAAGGACTGATGCTAAAGCTGAAACTCCAATACTTTGGCCAACTCATGTGAAGAGTTGACTCATTGGAAAAGACTCTGATGCTGGGAGGGATTGGGGGCAGGAGGAGAAGGGGATGACAGAGGATTAGATGGCTGGATGGCATCACCGACTCAATGGACATGAGTTTGAGTGAACTCTGGGAGTTGGTGATGGACAGGGAGGCCTGGAGTGCTGCAGTTCATGGGGTCGCAAAGAGTCGGACATGACTGAGCGACTGGACTGAACTGAACTGAACTGAAGGGAAAGAAATACCTTAAACCTGCAGATATACCACTCTTACTGTGGATGAGTTTCAGCAATCCTTAAATTTATGAGCTTTATTTTCAGTGTTTAGGTGGAGTAGTAGTCCTGCCCCCCCACTTTGAAGCTTCATAATCACATGTATTTGTTGAGGTGTCTGCCCTCAACCTCCATATTTGTTATACTGGATGTTTCAAAGAGAGAATTGATGCACACCAGTGTCTTCCTTACCAGTTATGAGTTGTCTTTTATTGTGAAGGTTAACCAGAAGATGTGTTTTAAGTTTTTGAAAATTGTTAACATACTTTCAAAATTCCTTTATTGTTATGTGCTTTCCCTCTTCTGTTGCTCCTTGAGCCTTGTCTTTAATACAAGTTCATCAGAGCTTTTCCTTTTTAAACAATTCTTAAAAGACAGTTAAAGTATGGGTGGATGGGGCTGCAGATAGGAAGGACATCATGAAGTTTTATGAACTCATGTAACTGTTGGGTAATTTAATACAGTTTTTTTCCTTGGGAGAATACCTTTCTAGCTGCCAACTTTAAATTAGGTTATTTTCTTTTTCTGTTGTCCTTTTGGTGTTTCTTTAATGACAAGTGTGAATGCTTCCTGGCATGGGGTTCCTATTTTAGATTGCTTAGGATGGTGTTGGAGAGAGCGTTACTTTTGCTCAAATATTTTTTGTAGTATTTTAAAAGCAACATGTTAAACAGGTCAACATGACATTTGTGACTTGACTTTAAAAGCTTTAAGGAAAATACTTGTGAAGTCAGCTTTAAAAAACATTTCTTTCTGTCCTGCTCAAAAATAAATTCTTTCTTGACTATCTAGGAAGGTTATCACTGATAATGATCCTTTAGATTTAAGTAATTACTAATGCTCAGTATAAAATAATTGATAAAAAGCTTTATAAGTCAATTGATATACTATTTTTTTGTTTTGAGCAACTAGAAGCTTTTAGGTCTGTTTCCTTCTAGTATAGCACCACATGTCCGTCTGCAGATTTATGCTCCTCCTAAGAAGTGTTTGAAATTTTAATCATCTGCTTGTCCATTTAGGAGATAATAATTGTTCTTTACAGAATGCTTTCTTTTTTGATTTTCATAGCAATCAAATAAATGGTTAGGACAGATAATTTTATTATAAGGAATTAAAAAACAAGGTAAAAAGAGGTCAAGCAACTTTTGTAAGGTCACACCATGCTAAAAGATTGTAAACCAATGCATAGAGTTTTTGAAAATTGTGAACATACTTTCAGAATTGCTTTATTGTTAGTAGCTTTCCCTCTTCTGTTATTCTTTCAACTTTGTCTTCAATACAGGTTTATCAGAGTTTTTCCTTTTTAAGCAATTCTTAAGAGACAGTTAAAGTATGGGGCTGCAGATAGGACATCATGGAGTTTTATGAACTCATGCACTCAGAATAAGGTTGGAAACTTATTCTGACAGAATTATCAATGCTTAGTGGAAGTTGTTATTGTTGTTTAGTCGCTAAGTCGTGTCTGACTCTTTGTGACCCCATGGACTGCAGTCCACCAGACATCTCTGTCCATGGGATTTCCCAGGCAAGAATACTGGATTGGGTTCCTTTTCCAGGGGATCTTCTCAACCAGGGATTAAACCCACATCTCCTGTATGGCAGGCAGTTTCTTAACCACTGAGCCACCTGGGAAGCCCTTAGTGTAGTTACTTTTCATGAAATTACAAGTTGGGAAATGTTCAAGAATGTCTTAAATTCCTCTGCTCAGCGCTGTTAGACAATTAGTACTAGTCCTTGATAAATCAAACAAAATATGCTGTTTTTGAGTTGGAGATTTTAATATATTATAGAGCTTTGCTAAACACTTTAAAATCCTTTGTTAAAAATAAAATTGCTTAGTTTCTTCAGCATTTATCATAGTTGGCATTTGATGAACATTTCAAAGAATATCATTTCATTAAAAATAATAGTTTTATCTTAAAAAAATTGGCATAGAAGGAACCTACCTCAACATAATAAAAGCCATATATGATAAACCCACAATAAATATTATTCTCAATGGTGAAAAACTGAAAGCATTTCCTTGAAGATCAAGAACAAGACAAAGGTGCTCAGTCTCACCACTATTATTCAACATAGTTTTGGAAGTCCTAGCTATGGCAATCAGAGAAAAAAAGAAATAAATCCAGACTGAAAAAGAATAAGTAAAACTCTCACTGTTTGCAGGTGACATGGTACTATATACAGAAAACCCTAAAGATACTATCAGAAAATTACTAGAGCTAATCAGTCACAGAACAAAATCAATACACAGAAATCACTTGTATTCCTATGCACTAACAATGAAAAATCAGAAAGAAAAATTAAGGAATCAGTCTCATTTACCACTGCAACAAAAAGAATAAAATATGTAAGAATAAACCTACCTAAGGAGACAGAAGAGCTGCATACAGAAAACTATAAGACACTGATGAAAGAAATCAAAGACAGCATAAATAAACAGAGAGATAGTCCATGTTCCTGGGTTGGAAGAATCAAATATTGTGAAAATGACTATACTGCCAGAAGTAATCCACACATTGAGTGCAATCCCTATCAAATTACCAATGGCATTTTTCACAGAACTAGATATGCAGATGACACCACCCTTATGGCAGAAAGTGAAGAAGAACTAAAGAGCCTCTTGATGAAAGTGAAAGAGGAGAGTGAAAAAGTTGGCTTAAAGCTCAAAAGCAGACAACTAAGGTCATGGCATCTGGTCCCATCACTTCATACAAATAGATGGGAAAACAGTGGAAACAGTGGCTGACTTTATTTTTCTGGGCTCCAAAATCACTGCAAATGGTGATTGCAGCCATGAAATTAAAAGACGCTTACTCTTTGGAAGGAAGGTTATGACCAACCTAGACAGCATATTGAAAAGCAGAGACATTACTTTGCCAACAAAGGTCCGTCTAGTCAGGGCTATGGTTTGCCAGTGATCATGTATGGATGTGAGAGTTGGACTATAAAGAAAGCTGAGTGCTGAAGAATTGATGCTTTTGAACTGTGGTGTTGGAGAAGACTCTTGAGAGTCCCTTGGACTGCAAGGATATCCAACTAGTCCATTCTAAAGGATATCCGTCTTGAGTGTTCATTGGTAGGACTGATGTTGAAGCTGAAACTCCAATACTTTGGCCACCTGATGTGAAGAGCTGACTCACTGGAAAAGACCCTGATGCTGGGAAAGATTGAGGGCAGGAGGAGAAGGGGACAACAGAGGATGAGATGGTTGGATGGGATGACCTATTCGATGGACATGGGTTTGGATAGACTCTGGGAGTTGGTGATGGACAGGGAGGCCTGGCGTGCTGCGGTTCATGGGGTTGCAAAGAGTCGGCCATGACTGAGTGACTGAACTGAACTGAGAACAAAGAATTTCACAATTTGTATAGAAACACAAAAGACCCCAAATAGCCAAACAATCTTTAGAAAAAAGAATGGAGCTGGAGGAATCAACTTTTCTGACTTTAGACTATACTACAAAGCTACAGTCATCAAGACAATATGGTACTGGCACAAAAAGAGAAATAAAGACCAGTGGAACTAGATAGAAAACCCAGAGATAAACACACATCTTGTTTTTGTGTTTGACAAAAGAGGCAAGAATATACAGTAGAGAAAAGATAGTCTCTTCAATAAGTGATGCTGGGAAAACTGGACAGTTTAAAAGAATGAAAGTAGAGCACTTCCTAACACCATACACAAAGATAATCTCAAAATAGATTAAGGACCTAAATGTAAGATTGGAAACTATAAAGCTCTTAGAGGAAAACATAGGCAGAACACTCCATGACATAAATCACAGCAAGTTCCTCTGTGACCCACCTCCTCCTGCTGCTGCTGTTGCTGCTAAGTCGCTTCATTTGTGTCTGACTCTGTGTGACCCCATAGATGGCAGCCCACCAGGCTCTGCTGTCCCTGGGATTCTCCAGGCAAGAACACCAAAGTGGGTTGCCATTTCCTTGTCCAGTGCATGAAAGTGAAAAGTGAAAGTGAAGTCGCTCTGTTGTGTCCAATTCTTAGCAACCCCATGGACTGCAGCCCACCAGGCTCCTCCGTCCATGGGATTTTCCAGGCAAGAGTACTGGAGTGGGGTGTCATTACCTTCTCCAACCCACCTCCTAGAGTAATGGAAATAAAAATAAACAAATGGGACCAAATTAAACTTTTGGTTTAATTAATTAAATTTAATTAATTAAATTTAATTTAATTAAACCAAATTAAAAGCCTTTGCACAGCAAAGGAAACTGTAAACACCATGAAATAACCCTTAGAATGGGAGAAAGTAATAGCAAATGAAACAACTGATAAAGGATTAATCTCCAAAATATACAAGTAGCTGGTACAACTCAATACCAGAAAAGCAAACACCCGTCAAAAAGTGGGCCAAAGATCTAAACAGACATTTCTACAAAGAAGACATACAGATGGCTAATAGATGAAAAGATGGTCAACATTGCTCATTATTAGAGAAATGCAAATCAAAACTACAATGAGATAATTACCCCACATTGGTCAGAATGGCCATCATCAAAAAAATCTACAAACATAAACGCTGGAGTGTGGTGCTGGAGAAGACTCTTGAGAGTCTCTTGGACTACAAGGAGATCAAACCAGTCAATCGTAAAGGAAATTAGTCCTGAATATTCATTGGAAGGACTGATTCTGAAGCTAAAGCTCCAATACTTTGGCCACCTGATGTGAAGAGCCGACTCATTGGAAAAGACCCTGATGCTGGGAAAGATGCAGGAGGAGAAGAGGGAAACAGGATGAGATGGTTGGATGGTGTCATTGACTCAATGGACATGAGTTTGAGCAGGGTCTAGGAGATAGTGAAGTGAAGTCACTCAGTCGTGGGCAGAATGTGGTGGGAGGTGGGAGGGAGATTCAAGAGGGAAGGGACATATGTATACATATGGTTGATTCATGTTGGTATGTGGCAGAAACCAACACAATATTGTAAAGCAATTATCCTTCAACTAAAAATGAAAAAAGAGTTTTGGAGTTTTGAACAAAAATTTGACGGTCTTGTAGCTCTTATAATGAGAGTACTTTATTGAAAGAATACTGGTTGTTAATTTTCCCATCTTACAATTGAAGATTTTCCATCTTATAATTGAAGATTCACGGTGGCTTTTATGTGGTAGATTGATGGACTTGACAGAACGTGCATATTATGATCAGGCAGGTTAAAAATAATAGTTATTTCTAGTTTTGTTTAAAAAGTAGCTTTATTGAGAGACTTCCCCATGGTCCAGTGGCTAAGACTTTGCACTCCCAATGCATGGGGCCCAGGTTCAATCCCTGGTCAGGGAACTAGATCCCATATACCACAACCAAAGATCCTCTATGCTGCAGTGACGATCAAAGATCCCAGATCCCACTGCTAATACCCAGCACAGCCAAATAATAAATAAATATTTTTAAAATAGCTTTATTGATTTATAATGCACATAGCATAAAATTCACCTGTTTAAAATACACAATTCAGTGGTGAGAGTCATACAGCTATTACCATTGTTTAATTTTAGAACAATTTCATCACCTCCATAGGAACTCCTTTCCTATTAACACCCATTCTCTATTTCCTTTTATCACCCTTTTTCAGTCCCTGACAACCACTAATGTATTTTTTGTCTCTATGGATTCCTCTATTATGGATATTTCATGTAAGTGGCATCTGGCTTCTTTCACTTGGCAAAACATTTTCAAGGTTCATTCATTCATGTATCACTACTTCATTTCTTCTTATTACTGAATAATACTCTATTGCATATACCACATTTTATTATCCATTCATCAGTTAATAGATGTTTGAATTGTTAACACTTTTAGGTTATTGTACACAGAGCTGTTGTGAACATTTGTGTATAAATTTTTATGTAGGCATGTTCTCCTGAGTGTTTACCTAGGAGTGAAATTGTTGGGTTGTTTGGTTATCTCTATGTTCACCTTTTTGAGGAACTGCCAACTGGTTTACAAAGCTACTGCCCCACTTTACCTTCCTGTCAGCAATGTATCAGGGTTCCAGTTTTTTTGTTTTTTTTTTTTTCATTTTATCAACACTTGCTGTTGTTTTTTCTTTTTGATTACTTTGCCAACAAAGGTCTGTCTAGTCAAAGCTATGATTTTTCCAGTAGTCATGTATGGATGTGAGAAAGAAAATGAAGTCCGACTCTTGGCAACCTCATGGACTGTAGCCTACCAGGCTCCTCTGTCTATGGGATTTTCCAGGCAAGAGTACTGGAGTGGGTTGCCATTTCCTTCTCCAGGGGATCTTCTCAACCCAGGGATCGAACCCAGATCTCCCGCATTGCAGGCTGACGCTTTACCGTCTGAGCTACCAGGGAAGCCCAAAGTTGAGAGTTGGACTATAAAGAAACCTGAGTGCCGAAGAATTGATGCTCTTGAACTGTGGTGTTGGAGAAGACTCTTGAGAGTCCCTTGGACTGCACGGAGATCAAACCAGTCCATTCTAAAGGAAATCAGTCCTGAATATTCATTAGAAGGACTGAGGCTGAAGCTAAAGCTCCAATACTTTGGCCACCTGATGCAAAGAACTGACTCATTTGAAAGACCCTGATGCTGGGCAAGAGTGAAGGTAGGAGGAAAAGGGGATAGCAGAGGATGAGATGGTTGGATGGTATCAGCGACTCGATGGACATGAGTTTGAGCAAGGTCCAGGAGTTGGTGGTGGACAGGGAAGCCTGGCGTGCTACAGTCCGTCGGGTTGTAAAGAGTTGGACACGATTGAGGGACTGAACTGAACTTATCCTAATGGTTGTGAAGTGATATCTCATTATCATTTTGATTTGTATTTCCCTGGCAACTAATGACTTGAGCATCTTTTCATGTACTTATTGGCCATTTCTGTGTCTGCTTTGGAGAAATGTCTTGTCAAATTCTTTGCTGGTTTTTAATTGGGTTATTTGTTTATTTTTGGCTGTAAGAATTAAAGAAAATAACATACATGTCTTTATATATTCTGTAAGTCTATTATCAGATATGATTTACAAGTATTTTCTCCCATTTTGTGGGTTGTCTTTTTTACTTTCATGATGATATCCTTTGAGGCAGACAAGTTTTAAAATTTTGATGAAGATTAATTAATGTAGTTTTTTCTTTTGTTACTTGTTCTCTTGGTGTCATATCTAAGAAATTATTGCTGAATCCAAGGTCCTAAAGATTTGCTTTTGTATTTCTTTTGAGAGTTTTAGCTCTTAGTGTTTGTCATAGAGGACATTTATCAGGTTGAGTAAGTTCTCTTATATCTTAAGTTTGTTGGGTGTTCTGATAAGATTCAGTTCAGTTCAGTCGCTCAGTCATGTCCAACTCTTTGCCACCCCATGAATTGCAGCATGCCAGGCCTCCCTGTCCATCACTAACCTCCGGAGTTCACTCAAACTCATGTCCATCGAGTCGGTGATGCCATCCAGCCATCTCATCCTCTGTCCTACCCTTCTCCTCCTGCCTTCAATCTTTCCCAGCATCAGGGTCTTTTCCAATGAGTCAGTTCTTCGCATCAGGTGGCCAAAGTATTGGAGTTTCAACTTCAGCATCTGTCCTTCCAATGAATTTTCAGGACTGATTTCCTTTAGGATTGACTGGTTGTATCTCCTTGCAGTCCAAGGGACTCTCAAGAGTCTTCTCCAACACCATAGTTCAAAAGCATCAATTCTTTGGCACTCAGTTTACTTTATAGTCCAACTCTCACATCCATACATGACTATTGGAAAAACCATAGCTTTGAATAGACGGACCTTTGTTGACAAAGTAATGTCTCTGCTTTTCAATATGCTGTCTAGGTTGGTCATAACTTTCCTTCCAAGGAGTAAGCTTCTTTTAATTTCATGGCTGCAGTCACCATCTGCAGTGATTTTGGAGCCCAAGAAAATAAAGTCATTCACTGTTTCCATTGTTTCCCCATCTGTTTGCCATGAAGTGATGGGCCCAGATGCCATAATATTATTTTTCTTAATGTTGAATTTTAAGCCAGCTTTTTTACTCTCCTCTTTCACTTTCATCAAGAGGCTCTTTAGTTCTTCTTTGCTTTCTGCCATAAGGGTGGTGTCATCTACATTTCTGAGGTTATTGCTATTTCTCCCAGCAATCTTGATTCCAGCTTGTGCTTCACCCAGTCCAGCATTTCTCATGTTTACTCTGCATATAAGTTAAATAAACAGGGTGACAATATACAGCCTTGATGTACTCCTTTCCCGATTTTGAAGTAGTCTTTTGTTCCATGTCCAGTTCTAACTGTTGCTTCTTGACCTGCATACGTATTTCTCAGGAGGCAGGTAAGGTGGTCTGGTAGTCCCATCTTTCTAAGAATTTTCCACAGTTTGTTGTGATCCACACAGTCAAAGGCTTTGGTGTAGTTAGTAAAGCAGAAGTAGATGTTTTTCTGGAACTCTCTTGCTGTTTCAGTGATCCAGTGGATGTTGGCAATTTGATCTCTGTTTCCTCTACCTTTTCTAAACCCAGCTTGAACATCTGAAAATTCATGGTTCACGTACTGTTGAAGCCTGACTTGGAGAATTTTGAACATTACTTTGCTAGTGTGTGAGATGAGTGCAATTGTGCATTAGTTTGAACATTCTTTGGCATTGCGTTTCTTTGGGGTTGGAATGAAAACTGACCTTTTCCAGTCCTGTGGCCACTGATGAGTTTTCCAAATTTGCTATCATTTTGAGTGTAGCACTTTCATAGCATCATCTTTTAGGATTCAAAATAGTTTAACTGGAGTTCCATCATCTCCACTAGCTTTGTTCATAGTGATGCTTCCTAAGGCCCACTTGACTTCGAATTCCAGAATGTCTGGCTCTAGGTGAATGATCACACCATCGTGGTTATCTGGGTCAGAAAGATCTTTTTTGTATAGTTCTTCTGTGTATTCTTGACACCTTTTCTTAGTATCTTCTGCTTCTGTTAGGTCCATACCATTTCTGCCTTTTATTGTGCCCATCTTTGCATGAAATGTTCCCTTGGTATCTCTGATTTTCTTGAAGAGATCTCTAGTCTTTCCTGTTCTATTATTTTCCTCTGTTTCTTTGCACTGATCATGGAGGAAGGCTTTCTTATCTCTCCTTGCTATTCTTTGGAACTCTGCATTCAAATGGGTATGTTTTTCCTTTTCTCCTTTGCCTTTAGCTTCTTATGTTCTTATGTTTTGAATTCACCAATAGAATGAGCCCCTGGGAAGCCCTAGCTATCCCATCTTCCCTTTGTTTGCCTGGACTACAAAACTGGAGTTCCAGTTTTGTAACTCCTACGGTTGCTACATTAGCAACAAATCATTAGAGAGAGGCAAGTATTTGTTTGAAAATATATGATTGCTTTATTCAGGAGGCTGACAACCGGGGGAGAAGGCAAACTCCAAAACCAACTCTGAAGATCCTGCTCAACCATGAAAGTTTTTAAAGGAAGAATCATTTGGGGAGGGGGTCAGAGACTTTATTATCTTCTACTGTGTACAGACTTACTTCTGATAGGTTGGTGGTGAGGTAACAGAGTGGTGTTCCAGGAATCTTGTGTTTAGCGTGAAGTTGCCATCCTCCACCTGTGTGGGGGCTTTAGTTTCTACAGAAGAACTCGAAGGCATTGTTCATATATGTTCCTTGAGGAGGAACCAGTACTGCGCCACAGCTGCACTATTGCTTCTTGACTGCTTCTTTTCCTTCTGCCCTTCCTTCCCGATAAGCATCTGTTTGAATCTGCCCTTTGGAACTCAGGGAAGACCAGGGAGGCTGAATGAAACCTCCTTACTACAAACAAGAGATGGGAGACACAGAAAAGATTTGTATCCGGGAGGGCCCCACAGAGTCATGCTCTGTTTCATAATCTTTATTATTTCCTTCCTTCTGCTTGCTTTGGGTTTAGTTTGCCTCCTGCCCCCCTCCTTGTTTTATTTTTAGTTTCTAAAGGTAGAAAGTTACTATTTGTAATTTTACTTTTTTTTTTTAAAAAGTAGATGTTTATAACTATAAAATTTCCTCTAAGCATTTCTTTCACTGTAACCAATAAGTTTTGGTACGTTGCATTGGCATTCTTAAAGTATTTTCATTTCACCTCAAAGTATTTTGTAATATTCCTTGTGATTTATAATTTGACATGTTTATTTAGTGTGTTGCTTAGTTTTCATATCTTTTTGAATTTCCTTTGTTATTGATTTCTAATTTCATTCCATTGTGGTCAGAAAGCATACTTTGTATGATTTCAGTCCTTCATAATGTATTGAGGCTTGTTTTATGACTTAACATGGTCTGTCCTAATCATGTGCACTTGGGAAGAATGTATATCCTGCTGTTGTTGGATGGAGTGTTCTGTAGATGTCTTTAGGTCTAATTGGCATACAGTGTTCATGTTTTCTTTTTCTTTACTAATCTTCTCCCTAGTTGTTTTATCCACAGTTAAAAGTGTGGTAGTGAAACGTACAACTCTTACTATTGAATTGTCTATTTCTTACTTCAGTTCTGTCAGTTTATGCTTCATGTATTTTGGTGCTCTGTTGTTAGGTGCCCTAGCTTTAATTCTGCTGCGTAATGTGAATTGGATGCTATGTATGTGGGCTCTGTTGATAACTCAGTAAACATTATTCCCATTTTATGTACTGTGACCAATAAATGGAATTTGTTTTGATATGGCTTTGATGCTTAAATGATTTTGACTAGTAGTAAGTTATTTTGTCTTGGTTTCCCAGTTGGTGCAGTGGTAAAAAATATGCCTGCCAGTGTAGGGGACACAAGAGACGGGTTTGATCCCTGGGTTGGGAAGATCCCCTAGAGAAGGAAATGGCAACCCACTCCAGTATTCTTGCCTGGAAAATTCCATGGACGGAGGAGCCTGGTGGACTACAGTCCATAGGGTCACAGAATCAGACATGGCTGAGCATCAGAGGTTATTTTGTCTAGGTTACATAAAGATGCACTTGTGTCTGAGAGACTTAACTTTACTACAGCAGTGGTTCATTTTAAGGGTTTATGAATATGTGAGTCAGAGTGAACTGAAGCAGTTAAATGTGGCAGAGATAAAGTATTTAATAATGACTTTGCCAGTACTGATATTTTTTTCTAAACAACTTTTTAAGTATAGCTGATTTATAATGTTAATGTTAGTTCTACCTATACAGCATAGTGATGCAGTTTCAAAATGTGTGTGTGTGTATAAATATTTGTTTTTCAGATTCTCTCCATTACGGGTTATTATAAGATAGTAAGTTTATTTCCCTGTTCTATACAGTAGGTTCTTTTTGTTTATCTGTTTTATATATTGCAGTGTATATCTGTTAATCTCAAGCTTCTAATTTATCCCTCCTGCTCCTTACCACGTTGGTAACCATAAGTTTGTTTTCTATGTCTGTGAGTCTATTTCTGTTTTATAAATAAGTTCATTTGTATCATTTTTTGATTCCATATATGTGATTTCATATGATATTTATCTTTCTCTGTCTGATTAGCTAGTATTAATTTTTAGTGAGATTAGAGGGCAGATGATAGTATAATGTTCCTGACTATCTCTAGAATAATTTGAGTCAGTACCCATTATTATTAAACTACTAAGAGTATCTACTTTTTATACAACCAGGTCCTAAAGTATATCTGGCTTTGGAGGAAGAAGGAAATAGAAAAGTATCCTTTATGTTACATCTTTTGACATAAGTGGTATCGTTCTCACTTTACAAATGAGCAAATTGAAACTCAGAGCTTTATTAATTTGATGAAGGTCACTGGTAGGTGCTCTTTTCATTTTCTATTGTTCTTTTAGTCGTTCCTTCAACAAATATGCCAGGCTTTGGAGATGCAGCTGTGGCCCAGTCAGACATGATGCTTGCTCTTATGAATTGTCTGATGGAATTCTTTCAGTGTAGTCTTTGAGTCCTATTTCATATAGCAGTGACCCTGGTGGCTCAGACGGTAAAGTGTCTGTCTACAATGTAGGAGACCTGGGTTCGATCCCTGGGTTAGGAAGATTACTTGGAGAAGGAAATGGCAATCCACTCCAGTACTCTTGCCTGGAAAATCCCATGGACAGAGGAGCCTGGTAGGCTACAGTCCACGGGGTCGCAAGGAGTTGGACACGACTGAGCGACTTCACGTTATGTTCTCGTTGAGTCCTATTTCATATAGTAGTGACAGAGTTGTAGAATACTTTATAAAATATCTCTGCATTTTAATCTAATTTTATAACTCTTATTGCAGTCTTGTGATCCAGGTGGGTTAGATATAGTATTGCTGTTATTCCCATTTGAAAACTTAAGGAAACTGAGACTTAGGGATATTTAGGTGATGTAGTAAATGGCTGAGTTAATATGCAGACCCAGATCATCTGGCTCCAAGGATCTTGCACTTCTTCCATTATGCCACATTGTCTCACTGTTTCACATGAAACTGCAAGCCTAGATCACCAAGAGTGATATTCCGGAAAATAATCAGCCAAATAGCATTTAGCAAAGCAGAGAGCTCTGTCAGGCAGGGCGTGTGGGACGAGGAAAATCAGGAGACCCAAACAGCTGTGTCTAGGGCACTGGACTGGACTTATTTCTAAATAACACATTGAGAAAGAATAATTTGGAGAGAGACTAAAACTTGAGAAACATTGCACAGACATGGTCTCAGCAGCACCTGCATGGACTCATAGCATAGTAACTGCCAGGGGCATTTTTTTTTTTTTCTAGAACAAAGACTTGAAACAGACGGTGAATTCAAGAAGTGACCTAAACAACACCAGAGTCCTAAACAACAGCTCCACACAGAGCTATCTACAGCTGCAAATCAGAGTATAATCTTTATATGAGGAAGGGATTGTTTGTTTTTCATTGATTACCTCAGCTGCTTTCACACAGGTTCAGAGATAGCAGTCTTTTCAGTAAAAACATTTGAGTACTTCCTCTGTGTAAAAATGCTATTAGGCATTGTGGGAGTGATACCAACATAGGTATGATGCCATCCTTGCCCACAAGGAGCTTGTAACCTAGTAAGGAGATTTTGCATTCATTCAAACAATATGTGTTTATCCAGAGTTCATTATGTGTCAGGCCCTGTACCACATGTTAAGGAAACAAGAGTAGATAAGATAGAAACCATCCCTTTGGCTTTAGCTTTTACTTTCCATTGCCTGAAGAGTATTCCTTACCTCCTTCCCCTGAATCTAAGCACTCAGACATCTTTTTAAAGTAGAGAGCAGAACACTAAATTCTCTTAGCAGAATAGTAGTCAGCACTGCTATTCTTGTAACTTGGCCACAAATAGAACCTGATAGCTTATGGGTCAGAGCTTAGGTGTCATGCTATGAAATATTTGCATCACATTTAGTGTCACATTAAGAAAAGTACAAAACATCCCGATAGAAAAAATGGGTAAGAGATTTGAACAATCACAGAATAGAAAGTAAAAAAGATAAAATATATGTCAGTCTTATCAGTAATCAGAGAAATGGTGATTAAATAGTAAAATAATATTTTTGCTTCTCTCATTGGCAAAAAAGTAAAAGTTGGTTAGAGCAAATTCAAATAATAATTACAAGAGAACTTTATTGAGTAATTTCTCTGTGGCAGGAACAATAGTCTTTACAATAATCCTAGTGAGGTGGGTACTATTATTATTATTGTTTTATTGTTAAGGTACTTGAGGCACAAGGATAGAGAAACTTGTCCAAGGTCAGACAGTCAGTACTTACTAAGCCCAAATTTGAATTAACTCCAGTGTTCTTGCCTGGAGAATCCTAGGGAAGGCGGAGCCTGGTGGGCTGCCGTCTATGGGGTCGCACAGAGTCAGACACGACTGAAGCGACTTAGCAGCAGCAGCAGCAACCTATATCTAGAGCCTGTACTCTTTTTTTTTAATTTATTTTAATTGGAGGATAATTGTTTTACAATGTATTGGCTTCTGCTGTAGAACAGTGTGAATCAGCCATAAGTATACATTTGAGCCCCTCCCTCTTTCTAGAGCCTGAATTCTTAATCACCAAAGTGGTGCCTTTGTCTGAATTGGTTACCATTATGCTGTATGCTCAGCCTCTAGAAGTGTCTGCCACATAAAAAAGCTCTTAACTATTTGTTGAATGAATTCTTAAAATGAAAATGTATTAGGCATATCATTTTGGAGGGTAGTTTATGAACAGCAAAGACACATGCTAATAACTCAATAATCCTATTTCTTAATGTATATCTTAAAAAAAAACATGTGTATAAGGAGGCACATACATGGTAGCATTCTTGGTACTTGTTGAAAAATAGGAGAAAATGTAAATGCTCATCAGTGCTAAATAACTAATAACATAACTAATGTATAGCTCTATATAATTATTAAACGTTTAAATAAGCTATGATATAGGAATATTTTAAAATTCTATATGCATAGATAAATAAATGAAGTATGATGTGGTAAGTTATCTAGGATATATTATGGAATGAGAAAAGCAAGTTACAGAACTTTTACTGCCAAAATAGATTCTAGACAATGAAAGAGTGAAACAAAAATAGCCATGAAAATAGCAGGGAAAACATATGTTAACATTTTTATAATATTGGAATGAGAAAGGCTTTTCTAAGCATGGTGTGAAATGTAAAAACCATAAAGGAAACTGATGAATTTGATTACAAAAAAATGGATGACTTCCAAGTAGAAAAAAAAGAATAAGCATTAAACTGGAATAGAGATGCTAATAAAGTGGATGAACAAGAGCCTATTATACAGAGTGAAATTTGTTAGAAAAAAAAACAAATAATCTCATGTTAATGCATCTAGAAATATGGTACTGAGGAACCTATCTGCAGGGCAATATTGGAGATGCAGACAGAGAACAGACTTGTGAGTGAGGGAAGAAGAGGGGGGGATGAATTGACAGAATAGCATTGAAATATACACATTACCATGTGTAAAACTAGAGAGCCAGTAGAAATTTGCTGTGTGACATAGGAAGCTCAAATCTGGTGCTCTGTGACAACCTCTAGGGGTGAGATGGGGTAGGAGGTGTGAGGGAGGTTCAAGAAGGAGAGGACATATGTGTACTTATGGCTGATTCGTGTTGCTATATAGCAGAAACCAACACAATGTTGTAAAGCAATATCCTCCAATTAAAGATAAATTTAAATAAGAAAAACTCCAAACCTTGTGTGTATCTGTGTATATAAATTGGAGAAGGCAATGGCAACCCACTCCAGTACTCTTGCCTGGAAAATCCCAAGGACGGAGAAGCCTGGTGGCTTAATATATATATATTATATATATATGTGTGTGTGTATATGTAGGTTTCCCTGGTGGCTCAGATGGTAAGGAATCTACCAGTAATGTGGGAGACCCAGGTTTGGTCCCTGGGTCAGGAAGATCTCCTGGAGAAGGAAATGCCTACCCACTCCAATATTCTTGCCTGGAGAATCCCATGGATAGAGGAGCCTGGCGGGCTGTAGTCCATGGGGTCGCGAAAAGTCGGACATGACTGAGTGACTAACCCAACATATGTATATATATATATATATATACACACACACATACACACACACACACACACGTATATATGCCTATATATAGACAAAAAGGCCAATAAGCATATGATAGATAAATAGATGTTCAGCTTTTACTCATAATTAAAAATACAAATTAGGAGGATGTCCCTGGTAGTCCAGTTGTTGAGAGTCTGCTTTCTCTGATCTGGGAAAATTTCACATGCCACACGGCAACTGAGCCTATAAGCTGCAACTGCTGAAACCCACATCCCTAGAGCCTGTGCTCTGCAACAAGAAAAGCCATCACAGTGAGAAGCCCATACTCGCACAACTAGAGAAAGCCCACAGGTAGCAAAAAAGACTCAGTGCAGCCAGAAATAAAAAATTAATAAAAAATACTAAGTGAACTATCAGGTCCCATTGCTTCTACCTGTGAAATTGGTAAAGATGGATAATAATAATGATGAACTTATAGAAAGAATTTTACATAGAAATAGAAATAAGCACAGCATGTTTGGTAATTTTGGCAACATATATTAAAATTTAGTCTGTGTAATACTTTTGTCTAAAATTCCACTTGTAGGGATTTATTGTATATTCAAGTATAAATGTATGTGTACAAAGATATTCATTATATTGTATATAGTTATAAAAATATGGAGACAATCTAGATGTATGTTGAAAGGGATGAGAGTTAAATTGTAATACATGTAATGGAGTGCTGTTCAGCTATTTTAAGACTGTGGCAAACCTAGGTGTATACACATGCCCCATTTTACACCGCTTTGTGTAGTGCTGATTGATTATAATGCTACATTAAATAACCTTTGTGTGAATATACTCTAACAGTAGGCATGTGTATATTTTAAAAGTCCATTATAGTAACCCATTGATGTATATCTCTTTTTCCTTGCTCTGCTCTCAGTACTCTTACCTGTAGTGGGAGCATTAAGTAATTCAGACATACTGTGGTCTAGTATTTAGATGTTATTAAACTAGAGTTTCTCTTTCTTTTATTAGCAAAAAGAATAAGGACAACTTATAGCTCATGAGAGCATGTTTATACTGCAAGTACTTCTAAATGCCAAAAAACAGAAGTGAAAGAGGAATGTTGTTTCCAAATATATACATAACTAGTGGCTAAGACTCTGAGATATGAAACCAGGATGCCTGGGTTCAAATCCTGGCTTTGTTACTGTGTATGACTTTGTGCAAGTTATTTAGCTTCTTTTTGCCTCCATTTCCTCATTATTCATCCAACAAATATTTGAGTGCTTTCCATATGCCAGACACTATTCTGGATGCCAATGATAAAGCAAGGAGGATTAAGACAAATTCTCTACCTTCTTGTGGTATATGTACACTCTGAAGGACTTAATTCTATACCTTACTATTTAGTGTTCATAAGAGGATTAAGGGTTTAATACCTCTAAATGACTTGCAATAATGTCTGGTACATAGTAAGTGGACAATAAATAATATTACTATTGTTCTTCCTTCCCAAATAAATAGGTACATGGAATGTAATTTATTAACCATTTTATGAAAATTTTTGTTAAAATGACATTCAAGGATATATAAAACACTATTTCAATATATCCTTAAATTTTCCACATGCTAGTTGCTCACATACATTTTTAGTCACTGAACTCTAGCCTGACAGATCATGCTGTCCACTACCAGCCACTGAACTTTACCATATACCATATTCCATGTTGCAAAAGCTCTTAGCCCAAGAGTGTTCTCCTACTCTATTTTGAGTGTACTCAATGTTGAAGTGCAAAATTTTCAGTAGTTCTTTTAAGGAATCTTGATGGAAATGTTATAAAATCTAGAGAGTAAAGATCAAAAAGCTGTTAACATTGGTAAATTGAAGGTCATCATAAATATCAATGAAGCTTGGGATGATTGACTGATAATTGTATAGCATCTACTAGGAGAAATTATATGCTGTATTTATTATGAATATACAAAATTTCAGCATATAATCTTTTTGTTGTTGTTCACTGGCTCAGTTGTGTCCGACTTTGCGACCTCATGGACTACAGCATGCCAGGCTTCCCTGTCCTTCCCTATCTCCTGGATCTTGCTCAAACTCATGTCCTTTGAGTTGGTGATGCCATCTAGCCATCTCATCCTCTGTTGTCCCCTTCTCCTCCTACCCTTCAGTCTTTCACAGCATCAGGATCTTTTCTAATGAGTCAGCTCTTGGCATCAGGTGGCCAAAGTATTGGAGCTTCAGCCTCAGCATGAGTCCTTCCAGTGAGTATTCAGGGTTGATTTCCTTTAGGATTGACTGGTTTGATCTCCTTGCAGTCTAAGGGACTCTCAAGAGTCTTCTCGACACTACAGTTCAAGAGCATCGATTCTTCAGCGCTCAGCCTTCTTTATGATACAATTCTCACATCCATACAAGAGTACTGGAAAAACCATAGGTTTGACTATATGGACCTTTGTTGGCAAAGTAATGCCTCTGCTTTTTAATATGCTGTCTATTTAATATGCTGTCTAAGGTTTGTCATTGCTTTTCTTCCAAGGAGCAAGCATCTTTTAATTTCATGGCTGCAGTCACCATTTGCAGTGATTTTGGAGCCCAAGAAAATAAAGTCTGTCACTGTTCCCATTGTTTCCCCATCTGTTTGCCGTGAAGTGATGGGACTTAATGCCATGATCTTAGTTTTTTCAGTATTGAGTTTTAAGCCAGCTTTTTCACTCTCCTCTTTCACCTTCATCAAGAGGCTCTTTAGTTCTTCTTCACTTTCTGCCATAAAGGTGGTGTCATGTGCATATCTGAGGTTATTGATATTTCTCCTGGCAGTCTTGATTCCAGCTCATGCTTTATCCAGCCCAGCATTTTGCATGATGTACTCTGCATATAAGAGGCTTCCCTGGTGGCTCAGACGGTAAAGTGTCTGCCTACAATGCAGGAGACCCGGGTTCAATCCTTAGGTTGGGAAGATCCTCTGGAGAAGGAAATGGCAACCCACTCCAGTATTCTTGCCTGGAAAATCCCATGGATGGAGGAGCATGGTAGGCTACAGTACATGGGGTTGCAGAGAGTCGGACACGACTGAGCGACTTCAGTTTCAGTTTCACTCTGCATATAAGTTAAATAAGCAGGGTGACAACATACAGCCTTGACGTATTCCTTTCCTGATTTTGAACCAGCCGTCGTTCCCAGTGTGGTTCTAACTGTTGCTTCTTGACCTGCATACAGGTTTCTCAGGAGACAAGTAAGGTAGTCTGGTATTCCCATCTCTAAGAATTTTCCACAGTTTGTTGTGATCCACACAAAGGCTTCAACATAGTCAATGAAACAGAAGTAGATGTTTTTCTGGAACTCTACTGCTGTTTCTATGATCCAACTGATGTTGACAATTTGATCTCTGGTTCTTCTGCCTTTTCTAAATCCAGCTTGACCATCTGGAAGTTCTCAGTTCATGTACTGTTGAAGCCTAGCTTGGAGAATTTTGAGCATTACTTTGCTGACGTGTGAGATGAGTACAATTTTGCGGTAGTTTGAACATTCTTTGGCATTGCCTTTCTTTGGGATTGGAATGAACACTGACCTTTTCCAGTTCTGTGGCTGCTGCTGAGTTTTCCAAATTTGCTGGCATATTGAATGCAGCACTTTCACAGCATCATCTTTTAGGATTTGACATAGCTCAGCTGGAATTCCATCACCTCCACTAGCTTTGTTCGTAGTGATGCTTCCTAAGGCCAACTTGAGTTCGCTCTCCAAGATGTCTGGCTCTAGGTGAGTGATCACACCGTTATGGTTATCTAGGTCATTAAGATCTTTTTTGTATAGTTCTGTGTATTCTTGCCACCTCTTCTTAACATCTTCTGCTTCTGTTAGTCCATACTGTTTCTGTCCTTTATTGTGCCCATCTGTGCATGAAATGTTCCCTAGGTATCTCTAATTTTCTTGAAGAAATCTCTAGTCTTTCCTATTCTATTGTTTCCCTTTATTTCTTTGCATTGCTTACTTAGGAAGGCTTTCTTATCTCTCCTTGCTATTCTTTGGAACTCTACATTCAGATGGGTATATCTTTCCTTTTCTCCTTTGCCTTTTGCATCTCGTCTTTTCTCAGCTATTTGTAAGGCCTCCTCAGACAACCATTTTGCCTTTTTGCATTTCTTTTTCTTGAGATGGTTTTGATCACCACCTCCTGTACATTTTTACAAACCCCGTCCATAGTTCTTCATGTACTCTATCAGATCTAATCCCTTGAATCTATTTGTCATTTCCGCTGTATAATCGTAAGGGATTTGGTTGAGGTCATACCTGAATGGCCTGGTGAATCATACTTGGATCATTGAACAAATATTTATTTATTTATTGCCTTCTCTCTATTATGTTAAATCCTATCAGTTCTGTAGTGAACTACATAGTCATGGACCCTACCTTCATATAGCTGATATTTCACATTGTTACAGAAATAATTATAGGGTTATAAGAGAATAATGCAGGAGACTTAGTCAGAGGAGTCAAAGGAGATCTTCCTTGTGGAACTGAGATTTAATTAGAGACCTGAAGGTTGAGTGAGTTTTTATTAGCCAGGAGAGAGGTATAAGAAATGAGTGGGGAAAAAAAAAAAAGAAATGAGTGGGAAACAGTAATGCAAGGAGAAGGGATAGCAACAAAAAGAACCAGAGGGGAAAAGGACATAATACTCTTACAGAATAGGAAGTTGTCAATGTGGATGGAGAGAAGTAAATGGAAGGGGATGTGGCAAAAGAATAAGCTGCAGAGTTAGGCAAGGATTAAATTATGCCCACTGTATAAAGTCAGAGTAAGGAGTTTTGATATTATTGTAAGTGCAACAAGAAACAGTTGAAGAATTTCAAGTTGAAAAGTCACTTGGTTAAATTTTAAATTGAGGTATAATTAATGTATAACATTTTTTTAGTTTCAGTATACAGTATAATGATTGGATATTTGTATGTAGTAGTGTGAAATGATCACCACAATAAGCCAAGTTAACATGTAATTGAAAAAAAATTTTTCTTTGAATTAAGCACTTTTAAGATCTGCTGTCTTAACAGCTTTCAAATATGCAGTATAATATTAACTATAGTCACTATGGTGTACATTATGTCCCATGACATTTATTTTATAACTGGAAGTTTGTACCTTTTGATCCCTTCACCCATTTCACCACTCTCCATCCCCTTACCTCTGGCAACCACCAATTTTATATGAGTTTGATGTTTTGTTTTTTTAAATTCTGCATATAAGTGAAATCATATAGTGTTTATCTTTCTGACTTATTTCACTTAGCAAAATGCTCTCAAGGTCCATCCATGTTTTATGTCTGAATAATATGCCATTGTCTATACTACATTTTTTTAATCTGTTTATTCATTGGACACTTGGATTATTTCCCGGTAGTTCTGTTTTTAATTTTTTGAGCAACCTCCGTACTGTTTTCTGTGGTGGCTGCACGAATTTATGTCACCACCAGCAGTGCGCAGGGTTCACTTTTCTGCAAGTCCTTGCCAACAGTTATTATCTCTTGTCTTTTTGATAGTAGCCATTCTTACAGGTGTGAGGTGCTATCATTGTGGTTTTGATTTGTATTTCTTTGATAATTTGTCATATTAAACACTTTTCCATGTACTTGTTGGCTGTAAATATGTCATCTTTGGGAAAATATCTATTCAGACCTCTGTCCATTTTTAAATCAGATTTTTAGTTTTTTGCTATTGAGTTGTATGAATTCTTTATTTATTTTGGATGTGAAACCCCTATTAGATATATGGTTTATAGGTATTTTCTCCATTTTTTACAAGCATTTTCATTTTTTGATGATTCCCTTTGCTATGCAGAAACTTTGTGGTTTGATTTAGTCCCAGTTGTTTATTTTTGCCTTTGTTCCACTGTTTTGGAATCAGATCCAAAAAGTCATCATCAAGGCAAATGTCAAGAGGTCTGCTATTTATGTTTTCTTGTAGGAATTTTATGATTTCAGGTTTTATTATTCAAGTCTTCAATCCATTTTGAGTTAATTTTAGTATATACTGTAAGAATAGTTATATTCTTTTGCATGTAGCTGTCCAACTTTCCCTATATTATTTATAAGAGAGATTATCCTTTCCCTGTTGTATATTCTTGCATCCTTTGTTATATTAATTGACTATATATTATATGCATTTATATATATATGGATTTATTTCTGGGCACTATTTCTGTTCCATTGACCTATGTGTGTTTTTGTGCCAATACCATACTGCTTTGATTACTATCAGATCAGATCAGTCGCTCAGTCATGTCCGACTCTGCGACCCCATGAATCGCAGCACACCAGGCCTTCCTGTCCATCACCAACTCCCGGAGTTCACCCAGACTCACGTCCATCGAGTCAGTGATGCCATCCAGCCATCTCATCCTCTGCCGTCCCCTTCTCCTCCTGCCCCCAATCCCTCCCAGTATCAGAGTCTTTTCCACGGAGTCAACTCTTCGTATGAGGTGGCCAAAGTACTGGAGTTTCAGCTTTAGCATCATTCCTTCCAAAGAAATCCCAGGGCTGATCTCCTTCAGAATGGACTGGTTGGATCTCCTTGCAGTCCAAGGGACTCTCAAGAGTCTTTTCCAACACCACAGTTCAAAAGCATGAATTCTTTGGTGCTCAGCTTTCTTCACAGTCCAACTCTCACATCCATGCATGACCACAGGAAAAACCATAGCCTTGACTAGACGGAGTTTTGTTGGCCAAGTAATGTCTCTGCTTTTGAATATGCTATCTAGGTTGGTCATAACTTTCCTTCCAAGGAGTAAGCGTCTTTTAGTTTCATGGCTACAGTCACCATCTGTAGTGATTTTGGAGCCCCCAAAAATAAAGTCTGACACTGTTTCCACTGTTTCCCCATCTATTTCCCATGAAGTGATGGGACCAGATGCCATGATCTTCGTTTTCTGAATGTTGAGCTTTAAGCCAACTTTTTCACTCTCCACTTTCACTCTCATCAAGAGGCTTTTTAGTTCCTCTTCACTTTCTGCCATAAGGGTGGTGTCATCTGCATATCTGAGGTTATTGATATTTCTCCTGGCAATCTTGATTCCAGCTTGTGTTTCTTCCAGTCCAGCATTTCTCATGATGTACTCTGCATATAAGTTAAATAAACAGGGTGATCACCATCGTGATTATCTGGGTTGTGAAGATCTTTTTTGTACAGTTCTTCTGTGTATTCTTGCAATTTCCTCTTAATATCTTCTGCTTCTGTTAGGTCCATACCATTTCTGTCCTTTATTGAGCTCATCTTTGCATGAAATGTTCCTTTGGTATCTCTGATTTTCTTGAAGAGATCCCTAGTCTTTCCCATTCTGTTGTTTTCCTCTATTTCTTTGCATTGATCACTGAAGAAGGCTTTCTTATCTCTTCTTGCTATTCTTTGGAACTCTGCATTCAGATGTTTATATCTTTCCTTTTCTCCTTTGCTTTTCGCTTCTCCTCTTTTCACAGCTATTTGTAAGGCCTCCCCAGACAGCCATTTTGCTTTTTTGCCATTTCTTTTCTATGGGAATGGTCTTGATCCCTGTCTCCTGTACAGTGTCACAAACCTCATTCCATAGTTCATCAGGCACTCTATCTATCAGATCTAGGCCCTTAAATTTATTTCTCACTTCCACTGTATAATCATAAGGGATTTGATTACTATAGCTTTGTAATATAATTTGAGTGTGATGCCTCCAGCTTGTTTATTCTTTATCACAATTACTTTGGCTGTTTGGGATCTTTTGAGGTTTCATCCAGATTTTAGGATTGTTTGTTCTATTTCTGTGAAAAATGTTGTTGGAGTTTTGGTATTGATTGCTTTGGATCTGTAGAATGCTTTGAGTAGAATGTAAATTTAAACAATATTAATTCTTGTAATCCATGAACACAGAATATCTTTCTGCTTGTTTATGTCTTCCTTAACTTCTTTAACCAGTGTCTCAGAGTTCTCAGTTACAAATTTTTCACCTCCTTGGTTAAACTTATTCCTAGGTATTTTAATCTTTTTGATGCAATTGTGAGTGGAATTGTGTTCTTAATTTCTCTTTCTGATAGTTTATTAGTGTATAGAAATGCAACAAATTTTTGTATATTGATTTTGTATTTTTCAACTTTACTGAATTTATTAGTTCTAAGTTTTTTGGTGAAGTCTTTAGGATTTTCTATACTGTATATAATATAATGTCATCTGCAAATAGTGGCAGTTTTACTTTTTCCTTTCCAATTTTGATGCTTTTTATTTCTTTTTATTGCCTGATTGTTCTGGCTAGGCTTTCCAGTACTATGTTGAATAAAAGTGGTGAAAGTTAACATCTTTGTCTTGTTCCTGATCTTAAAGGAAAACTCTGTTTTTCACCACTAAGTATGATATTAGCTATGCACTTGTTATGTATATGGCCTTTAATTATGTTGAGGTACATTCCCTCTATTCCCACTTATTTGAGATTTTTTATTATGAATAGGTATTGAATTTTGTCAGATGGTTTTCTGCATCTATTGAGATGATCATATGATTTTTATCCTTCATTTTGCTGGCATGGTATATATCACCTTGATTTGCAGGTGTTGAACCATCCTTGCATCCCTGGAATAAATCCCACTTAATTGTAGTGTATGATCCTTTTAATATATCATTGAATTGGTTTGCTGATATTTTGTTGAGGATTTTTGCATCTGTGTTTATCAGGGATGTTTGTCTGTAATTTACTTTTCTTTTGATGTGTGGTCTGGTTTTGGTATCAGGGTAATTCTGGCCTTGTAAAAGACATTCCCTCCTTTTCTGTTTTTTCAAAGAACTTGAGAAGATTTGGTATTAATTAGTATTATTAATTAATAGGTGTTAATTCTTCTTTACATATGGCTGACATTGGACTTTGTTGTTGGGAGTATTGTTATTACTGATTTAATCTTCTTACTAGTAATTGCTGCATTTGGATTTTGTATTTCTTCATAATTTAGTCTCATAAAGTTGTATGATTCTAGTAATTTGTTCATTTTTTCCTAGGTTGTTTAATTTGCTGGTGTATAATTGTTTATAGTTGGCTGTTTTGATTCTTTTTATTTTTGTGATACGTTGTTATGTATCTTCTTTCATTTCTGATTTTATTTATTTGAGTCCACTTTTTTTCTTGGTGAGTCTAGCTTAAAGTTTGTGTTTTCAAAAACCTGGCTTTAGTTTCATTGATATTTTCTATTGTCTTGTAGTGTCTATTTCATTTATTTTCACTCTAATCTTTCTTATTTCCTTCCTTTTACTAACTGTGGGCTATTTCTGTTCTGCTTTTCCTAGTTTCCTAGGAAAGTGTAAAGTTAGGTGGTTTATTTGAGATTTTTCTTAGTTTTAGGTAGGCGTTTATGGTTATAAACTTCCCTCTTTGAAATATTTTTTCTGCATCCCATTAATTTTGGCATATTGTATTTCCATTTTCATTTGTCTTAGGTACTTTTAAAAGATATTTTTAAAGCTCTCTTTTGATCTCCTTGTTGGCCCCTAATTAGACCTTTTTAAAAGATTACTTTAGCTGCTGAGTGAAGGATGGATTGGGGGAAGTGACAAAGGTACAGTGAGATGATCATTGAAGAGATTGTTTCTGTAATTCAGATATGGCATAATAGTGGCTTGGACCAAAGTAGTGGTTGTTGACAGAGAAAGTGTATTTTTATCAATTTTAGAACATGACTGAATGTTGATGATGACCATCATAGAGAGGAAGAGATGGAGAATGACTATGTCCTGAGCATCTGGGTAATTGATAATATAGGGAACAGAGAAGAAAAAGCATTGATTATTATGAGAGTAGGTGTGCATATTAAGTTTCAGATGTCTGTGAGACACAAAGACTTAAATAGGCACTTGTATATATAGATTTAGAACCCAGAAAAGAAGTCTGAAGTAGATAAAAGGAAATTAGGACTTGTTAACAGACAGTGTCTGAGGCAATTGTAGTAGAATTCTCTTAGAAAAGAAGTACAAATCAGAAAGAAGAGGGCTAAGTATAGAACTTTGTGGAATTTCAGCATTTTGTTGTTATTTAGTTGCTAAGTCATGTCTGACTCATTTATGGCCCCATGGACTGTAGCTTGCCAGGCTCCTCTATCCTTGGGATTTTCCAGTCAAGAATACTGGAATGGGTTACTATTTCCTTCTCCATGGGATCTTCCTAACCCAAAGATCGAACCTGCCTCTCCTGCATTGGCAGGCAGATTCTTTACCACTGAGACACCAGGGAAAGCCCCATTTCAAGATTTAAGATTGAGTAAGGTGAAGGTGGCAAGAATACATGGAAAAACTGTACAAAAAAGATCTTCACGACCAGGATAATCACAATGATATGATCACTGACCTAGAGCCAGACATCCTGGAATGTGAAGTCAAGTGGGCCTTAGAAAGCATCACTATGAACAAAGCTAGTGGAGGTGATGGAATTCCAGTCGAACTATTCCAAATCCTGAAAGGTGATGCTGTGAAAGTGCTGCACTCAATATGCCAGCACATTTGGAAAACTCAGCAGTGGCCACAGGACTAGAAAAGGTCAGTTTTCATTCCAATCCCAAGGAAAGGCAATTCCAAAGAATGCTCAAACTACCGCACAATTGCACTCATCTCACACACTAGTTAAGTAATGCTCAAAATTCTCCAAGGTAGGCTTCAGCAATATGTGAACCGTGAACTTCCTGATGTTCAAGCTGGTTTTAGAAAAGGCAGAGGAACCAGAGATCAAATTGCCAACATCCGCTGGATCATCGAAAAAGCAAGAGAGTTCCAGAAAAACATCTATTTCTGCTTTATTGACTATGCCAAAGCCTTTGACTGTGTGGATCACATAAACTGTGGAAAATTCTTCAAGAGATGGGAATACCAGACCACCTGACCTGCCTCTTGAGAAACCTATATGCAGGTCAAGAAACAACAGTTAGAACTGGACATGGAACAACAGACTGGTTCCAAATAGGAAAAGGAGTTCGTCAAGGCTGTATACTGTCACCCTGCTTATTTAACTTATATGCAGAGTACATCATGAGAAACGCTGGACTGGAAGAAGCATAAGCTGGAATCAAGATTGCCGGGAGAAATATCAATAACCTCAGATATGCACATGACACCACCCTTATGGCAGAAAGTAAAGAGTAACTCAAAAGCCTCTTGATGAGAGTGAAAGTGGAGAGTGAAAAAGTTGGCTTAAAGCTCAACATTCAGAAAATGAAGATCATGGCATCTCGTCCCATCATTTCATGGGAAATAGATGGGGAAACAGTGGAAACAGTGTCAGACTTTATTTTTGGGGGCTCCAAAATCACTGCAGATGGTGACTGCAATGAAATTAAAAGACGCTTACTCCTTGGAAGGAAAGTTATGACCAACCTAGACAGCATATTGAAAAGCAGAGACATTACTTTGCCAACAAAGGTCCTTCTAGTCAAGGCTATGGTTTTTCTTATGGTCATTTATGGATATGAGAGTTGGACTGTGAAGAAAGGTGAGCGCCAAAGAATTCATGCTTTTGAACTGTGGTGCTGGAGAAGACTCTTGAGAGTTCCTTGGACTGCAAGGAGATCCAACCAGTCCATTTGAAAGGAGACGAGTCCTGGGTGTTCATTGGAAGGACTGATGCTGAGGTTTAAACTCCAATACTTTGGCCACCTCATGCGAAGAGCTGAGTCATTGGAAAAGACCCTGATGCTGGGAGGGACTGGGGACAGGAGGAGAAAAGGACGACAGAGGGTGAGATGGCTGGATGGCATCACCGATTCAATGGTCATGAGTCTGGGTGAACTCCGGGATTTGGTGATGGACAGGGAGGCCTGGCGTGCTGCAGTTCATGGGGTTGCAAAGAGTCAGACAGTACTGAGTGACTGACCTGAACTGAACTGAAGATGGAAAAAGAAGCTGGAAAAGAGTGAGGCATGCATGCCCGGTGAAGGGGAGACATTGAAAGTAGACAAATCTTTGAGAAAATAGCTCTCCTGGGACTTCCCTTGCAGTCCAATGGTTAAGATTCTGTGCTCCCAATGCAGGGGACATGGGTTTGATCCCTGGTCAGGGAACTAAGATCCTGTATGCCACATGGCAAGACCAAAAAAAAAAAAATGATAAAAGGAAAATAGTCCTTTTGAATGTGAAGGGTTAACTATTTGAAATTCGAGGTATAGTGAAATATCTAAATGGAGAAGGATTGTATGTTGGGTAGATGAAGCCACTGTGGCCCTGGAATTCGAGTGAGAGGTGTGGGTTAGAGAAATCAGAGAGTCATTCACATGGGGATGGCAGTTGAAGGCTTTAGAAGAAAAGGGGGCCAGAGATAAAATTGGGAGGTCATCTGTAGTTAGAGATTTTCTTTGGATTGTTATTAAATAATGTTGTAGTGTTTCTAGTACAAGTAATTTGAGCATGGGTTTGTTTTTTCCAACTCAGTTATCCAAAGCTTTGGCTGATACAATTAGATTTTGCTCTTCTTAAATTTGACATTGTTAAAAGTAAGATACAGTGCTCTAAATTGCTCCCCTTCAAGGTTGTCAAGACAGGTACAGCATAGGATCTCATTTTACTGCAGTTGTTAGGGTACAAATTTTATGAACCTACCTGTTTGGCTAGGTTTTTAATAGTTGGTAGTTTGTACATAAAATATATAACTTGTTGTGACTAGATTAATGGTGAGTCATAACCGTTTTTTACACAAACTTTTGTTATTACTTTTGGTACATACAATTTGTGCTGTACAAATTATGTCTCCCTGTCAATCTTCTGCCTGAAGTGATCTAAAAAAATAAGACCCTTCCCCAGTGAATTTATCTCTTATTATCTACTGTACCTCATAGAATTTCTAAGCTAGTGTCTGATCTTTGAAATATTAAGTATGTGATTAAGGTTGAAACTCTGATTTTTTAAAGAATTTTTTCTTTTGATGTGGACCATTTAAAAAAGTCTTTTTTGAATTTGTTACAACTTTGCTTCTGTTTTATGTTTTGACTGTGAGGCATGTGGGGTTTTAGCTCCCTGGCCAGGGATCAGTCTGTACCCCTTGGATTGGGAGGTGAAGTCTTAACCACTGGGAAGTTTCAAAACTCTGATTTTTATGTCACTTGTCTCAGTTTATATCATTCTGTGCAGATGTATTTGTTAAGATATTTGTTGTAAGTTAAAGCAACCAATTAAAGCTTACTTCAGGAAAAGGAGAATTTTATAAGGGTACTAGCATTATCTCACAGAAAGGCAGGGATTGCAGTTGTCTCTTAGGAATAGCACAGGACAGTCTGTAATTCGGTAGTTTAGTCCAAGAGCCCACACCAGATTAATAAACTGGTTAAATTGATTAGTTTTCCCAGAATATGGCTTTTTATCTTGCAATAAAAATTTATGTGTGTGTATGGAATGAGAGGAAGGCAATCCTAGAGTTCTGTTGACAAAGATAATACAATAGATACCTACTACCTATTTAAAAATTAAAGATGTGGACTTGAACTACTGTAGTGTTCATTAGTGCTTCCAGTCATGGACCATCTGTTCGCTACTTAAAGGATGTTGTATATCTGAATAATATACTCTATATACACAAATTTGTTTTTATGTCTTGAGTCTTATTACTCTAGACTTGAGAATTATGCATGTTACTTGTTTCAGTGCCAGTCTCAGATCAGTTTTTGTTCTAGAGGTTTCAGTGGGTGTGTATATTTGATACATCTGTTACCATGTTTTCCAACATTTGTTCAACTCTGCTTTTTTTTTTCCCCCAGTGTGTACTAGATGAAAGCAACTACCTGGTCCTAATAGCTCTTGACCGAGAATTCAATGTTTGTGAAAGATGCCAGGTTGATAACCTGGAAATTGAAACCCTGTGTGAATTTGATATAGCAATAATGTCAACTTCCCACATCTTCCTCTCTTAATGTACTTTGGTCTTGATCTTGCTGGAATAAAGCTCTTCTCAAAGATTATCTCATTCCTTTTTCTGCCACTGTGAGTGAGATTGTTTGTATTTAAAGCATGTTTTTATAGGATCAGATATACTTAGCCTCTTAGTCGAATAGTCAAGTTACTTTTTGTTCCTGTGTTTCTTTTCATTGTTCAAACTTGAATCGATCACGTAAGACCAGTGGCACTGATGGATTACTAATTGTATAAACAGACTAGTCCACTGTTGGCGTTATGGTTCAGATCACATTCTGGTTTTCTGTTGTACTTCTTTCACACAGATTGCATTTTGATGATGAATAGTAATAGCAACCACTCATTGAACACAACATATGAGACCTAAGGAAGGCACTTTATATATAAATACTTTCTTCATTATTAAAACTGCCCTGGCAAGGTTAGTGTTCATACAAAATAAAAGAAACTAAGACTCAGAAAGTTTAGGTAACTTGCTCTAAGCAACAACAAAGATGCTGCTGCTGCTGCTAAATCACTTCAGTCGTGTCCGGCTCTGTGTGACCCCATAGACGGCAGCCTACCAGGCTCCTCTGTCCCTGGGATTCTCCAGGCAAGAATACTGGAGTGGGTTGCCATTTCCTTCTCCAGTGCATGCATACATGCATGCTAAGTCACTTCAGTCGTGTCTGACTCTATGCAACCCCATGAACAGCAGCCCACCAGGCTCCTCCATTCACAGGATTCTCCAGGCAAGAATACTGGAGTGGGTTGCTATTTCCTTCTCCTTGTTAGATGCTAGAGCATGAATTCAGACTTGAATTTGCCAGAGTCTTGTGCTAGTGTTCTTTCACCAAACTCCACTGATGCTCATAAAAATGTTCATTTGATTAAACATCAGAAAAGCAAGTCTATTGCTTATTGGTAATCATTGATTTGAAATTCCAGTCCCAGTTTTCTAGATATTCCATTGCTGTATTTATGGATACCCTTGAATCACACCTTTTTCTTTTTTCTTTAAAGGTGAGTCATCAAACTAATAGAAGCTGCTTGAAGTTGTGACTAGGATAGAAAGCCCTGATAAAACATAGTTTAAGTTTGAACTTCATTATGCAAACTAATAATTTTATGTTGGCGTTAGTGAACTTTAAAATGGTAATTACATTAGAGCCTTATCAGTCTTAGCACAACTCTTGGGATCCTTTGTGGGTGGAAGTACTTTAAAAGTTTGCTTTTTGGTTATTTTACTTTGGATCACTAGTAAGTTAGTGAGCACTTATTCTGTGCCAAACACTGTCTCACACACACACACGTGGAATATAGTGATCAATGAGTCAGAAGCAGTCACTTTTCTGGAAAACCTCTGTAGCCTGGAAAGAGGAGTTAACAGTTATGAGATTGGATTGGATTGAAGAGTGTCAAATTACTAACCTACTATTGTTTATATAAGTGGTGTTCATATATAAGTGTTCATATAAGTGGTGTGATAGAGGAAATGAAGATATATGGAAAGAAGGAGCTCTTGTCCTAGACCTAGATCAGAAGGGCTTCATGGAAGATAGGATGTTTAGGGTAGGAAAATGAGGATAAGCAAGAATTAGTTGAGTAATAATAGTGGGTGCAGAGTATTCCAGGCCTAAATAATAATATGTGAAGATCCGTTTTTTTCCTCAATAGTTTTGAGATATAATTCACATATCATAAAATTCTCTCTTTTAAAGTTCACATTCGGTGGTTTTCAGTTATATTCACAGAGTTTTCCAACCACCACCTAATTCCAGAACATTTTCATCACCCCCAAAGAAACACCATACCCATTAACATTCACTCCCTATTCCCTCTTCTCCCTGGCCCCTGGCAACTACTAATCTACTTTCTGTCTCTAAAGAGTTGCCTGTTCTTGACATTTCGTATAAATAGAACCATACAGTATGTGGTCTTTTGTGACTGGTTTCACTTAGCATAAGGTTTTCAAGGTTCATCCATATTGTAGCATGTATCAGTATGAAGGCCTGTTTTGAGAAATGGAGATGAGCAGTATCTAGAATCTAAAGTTCAATTGATCAGGATGTATAGCACAAGGATTTGAAACTACAGAGAATGTTTCATACTAGAGAGGTAAGCAGAAACCAAATCAACAAAGGTGTGTTACAGAGGTATGGGCTTTATCCTCAGGGCAACAGGATACCATTGAATGGTGTTAAGTATGAAAATAATACCATCAAATTGTGTTTTTTATTTGTGTAGAGGATAGGCTAGATGGACGCAAAATGGGGGCCAGGGAGATAGATTTCTTGCAGAAATCTGAGCAACAGAAAGATGTTGATGGTGTGGGATATGGCCTGGGAATGGAGAGCAGTGGATAGATATGAGAGGTTTAAAAGGCAGGATTGGCAATACTTGGTGTTAGAGTGAATGTAAAGGCGAGGGAGAAGGAGAGGTGGAATTAGAATGGCACTGAAGTTTTAGGGTTGGTGGGCCAGGTGGATTATGATGCATAGATTAATTAAGGAACTGGCTAGGTAGATGAATTCCCAGGGTGCCAATCTATAAGGAGTACTAACGTAACACTGGAAAGTTAAAGAGATGAAAAAATGCATTTACGAGAACTCTTGTAGAGGAAAACTTTGGTAAGCTTCTAGAGAAGGAGATAAGACCCCCTTCTCTCACCTACCTTCTTGTTTGAGTAATGAATATGTTTTCTAAACTACTCTGAGAAGCCCAAAGGCTTTTTTATTGAGTGGCATATGTAAATTTGGAACTAGAGCTAAAAATAAGCCAGTACTGGAGAGGCTGCCATCAGGGATCTTTTTTTTTTTGCCTGTTCTTCTTATGGTTCTTACCCTTTTTTCGTGGAATTTTCATATGAGATTGGATTGAAGAGTGTCAAATTACTAACTTACTATTGTTTATATCTATTGGTATATAATAATTTGCACAAAAACATAATGTCTCACCACAATAATATAATTCTCTCTTGTGATTCTAGGGATTGATTGAACTAGCTAAGTGGTTCTCTTTTAAGGGTCTTCATGAAAGTGTAGCCAGACAGTGTCTGGGGCTAGGGTCATCTTGAGGTTTGCTCACTCACATTTGGGAAGGTTCATGGGCCAAATCACCTACAAGTAGCCTTTCCCTGTGGTCTCTCTGGCAGGATAATTGGATTCAAAGACTGAGTGTCCCAAGAACAGGCAGGAACTCTATTACTTTTTTTTTTTTCCCCCCAGTTCTGATTTATTTAAAGGAATAGCAGTTTTTAAAACTTTTTGGAGTATAGCCAGTTAACAACGTTGTAACAGTTTTAGGTGGAGAGCAAAGGAACTCAGCCATATCTATTATATATATATATATATTTTTTTTTCTCGATGCACTCCTGCGTGGAGCACTGGTGCAGGCGCAGCTCCTCCTCCAGCCTCTGCAGGGAGGAGGCGGCGCCTGGTGTTACCGGAGCTCCTCACCGGCCCCATTTCCATGTCTATTATATTTTATGACCTACGTTTAGAAGTTGTCTCCCTCCTGTTTTACTCTGTTATTTGAAGTAGTCATAAAGCTTTGCCTATGTTTAGAGGAAGGGGATATAGATTTTACTGTTCTTGAAAGAAGATTATGTGGGATGAAATGGCTACTGCAGCAGCCATCTTGGTAATTTTTGTTTTTTGAGCTGTACTGTGGGACTTGTAGGATCTTAGTTCCTGATCCGGGGATTGAACCGGGCCCTCAGTAGTGAAAGCGTGGAATTCTAACACTGGACTGCCAGGGAATTCCCCATCTTTGGAAATATAATATGTCATACCTACGATGTGGACCTAACAGAAGCAGAAGATATTAAGAAAAGGTGACAAGAATACACAGAAGAACTATACAAAAAAGATATAATGACCTGGATAACCATAATGGTGTGATCACTCACCTAGAGCCAGACATCCTGGAATGTGAAGTCAGTGGGTGGGCCTTAGGAAACTTCACTATGAACATAGCTAGTGGAGGTGATGGAATTCCAGCTGAGCTATGTCAAACCCTAAAAGATGATGCTGTGAAAGTGCTGCATCCAATATGTCAGCAAATTTGGAAAACTCAGCAGTGGCCACAGACTGGAAAAGGCCAGTTTTCACTCCAATCCCAAAGAAGGGGAATGCGAAAGAATGTTCAAACTACTGTACAATTGCACTCATTTCACATGCTAGCAAAGTAATGCTCAAAATCCTTCAAGCTAGGCTTCAGCAGTACATGAACTGAGAATTTCCAGATGTTCAAGCTGGATTTAGAAAAGGCAGACGAACCAGAGATCAAATTGCCAACATGCGTTGGATCATAGAAAAAGCAAGAGAATTCAAGAAAAGTACCTACTTCAGCTTTATTGACTATGCCAAAGCCTTTGACTGTGTGGATCACAATAAACTGTGGACAATTCTTAAAGAGGTGGGAATACCAGACCAATTTACCTGCCTCCAGAGAAACCTGTATGCAGGTGAAGAAGCATCAGTTAGAACTGGACAGGGCACAACAGACTGGTTCAAAACTGGGAAAGGAGTACATCGGGGCTGTATATTGTCACCCTGCTTCCCTGGTGGCTCAGACAGTAAAGTGTCTGTCTACAATGCGGGAGACCTGGGTTCAATCCCTGGTTTGGGAGGACCCTCTGGAGAAGGAAATGGCAATCCACTCCAGTACTATTGCCTGGAAAATCCCATGGACAGAGGAGCCTGGTAGGCTACAGTCTATGGAGTCGCAAAGAGTCAGACAAGACTGAGCAAGTTCACTTTCACCGACTTCACTTTCGTTTAACTTATATGCAGATTATATCACGTGAAATGCTGGGCTGGATGAAGCACATGCTGAAATCAAGATTGTGGGGAGAAATATCAATAACCTCAGATATGCAGATGACACCACCCTTATGGCAGAAAGCAAAGAGGAATTAAAGAGTCTCTTGATGAAGGTGGAAGAGGAGACTGAAAAAACTGGCTTAAAACTCAACATTCAAAAACCTAAGATCATGACATTCAGTCCCTTCATGGCAAATAGATGGGAAACAATAGAAACAGTGAATGACTTTGTTTTCTTGGGCTCCAAAATCACTGTGGACAGTGACTGCAGCCATGAAATTAAAAGACGCTTACTCCTTGGAAGAAAAGCAAAGACAAACCTAGACAGCATATTAAAAAGCAGAGGCATCACTTTGCCTACAAAGGTCCATATAGTCAAAGCTATGGTTTTTCCAGTAGTCATGTATGGAAGAGCTGGACAGTATAAAAGGCTGAACGCCAAAGAAATGATGCCTTTGAACTGTGGTGCCGGAGAAGGCACTTGAGAGTCCCTTGGACAGCACGGAGATCAAACTAGCCAGTTTGCTCAGTCGTGTCCAACTCTTTGTGATCCCATGGACCATACAGTCCATGGAATTCTCCAGGCCAGAATACTGGAGTGGGTAGACTTTCCCTTCTCCAGGGGAATCTTCCCAACCCAGGGATCGAACCCAGGTCTCTCACATTGCAGGCACATTCTTTACCAGCTGAGCCACAAGGGAAGCCCCCTAAAGGAGATGAAACCTGAATATTCATTGGAAGGACTAATGCTGAAGCTGAAGCTCCAATACTTTGGCCACCTGATGTGAAGAGCCCATTCATTGGAAAAGACCCTAACGCTGGAAAAGATTGAAGGCAGGAAGAGAAGGGGAAGACAGAGGATAAGATGGTTGGATGCCATCACTGATTCAATGGATAGGAGTTTGAGCAAACTCTGGGACATAGTGAAGGACAGGGAAGCCTGGCATGCAGCAGTTCATGGGGTCACGGGGTTGGACACAACTGAGCAACTGAACACCACCACCACCTACCTTGAGATCCCTGCCCAGACTGAGATAGGAAAACAAGAATCAGGACTTTGGGATGGTAAACGTAATTTTGTATATATTGAGTTAGACTGTTTGTCAGACTTCTTGGTGGAAATACTATTAAGAAGTTTGGATGTTAAGCAGATACTGAATTTGTTCTGAGGTGAATAGTATTAACCAGAGACAAGACAGGAAACAATATTTAACTGAGAATATCTTCTAATTTATTCTTTTTCTTTTTTTAAATGTGCAGCCAGGATTTTGGAAATTATTACCTTAATCTCGTATGTTGTAAACAATCCCACATCATAGTGTCCTATAAGTTGCTTGTATTTTATATTTTAAACATCATTTTTATTCTTGTCATTTTTCCTTATAGGTTTTTTTTTTTTAATCTTGGTTTCTTAATTTTAGATGATTCTTCTTTCACTTCCCCTGTATTATAATTAAAATTTTAGTCACCTGTTGTACATCCCAGGGAGATAATCTTTTAAAATACTTGTCTTTCCTGCTTCCTTCCTTTTTCAGTTTTCATATTTGAAAGTAAGAATTGAAGTACTTTGGTTTTTATTCATTGAAATTCATGGATGCTCCATTCTCTTCCCTTTTATGAATAAATAGTACATATTCATCCTAAGAAAAATTTGGGCTATAGATAAGTTTGAAGAAAATGTTAATCACCCAAACACTATTGAGACTATTATATTTTAGTGTATATAGTTTTAAAGGCTTTTATGTTTTTCCCCAAATGTGGAGTCTTACCATTTGTACCATTTTGTAAATTGATACTTCCATTTGACATTTAGATTTTTCTTACTATACACCGTGTTAAAACATCAATCTCACAGTTAACGTGTTTTACATCCTTTCTGTTTTTTTCCGTAAGATAAATGTCAAAGGGCCTATGTTTGTATACTAACAATAACATTTCCCAATTATTTAAATCCTTGACACTTTTTCTCTCTCCTACTAGAAAAGTTTTTTTGTTTGTTTGTTTCTTGCTTGTATTTGCTTACTGGCCCTCTCTCTTTGAACACACACATATTCATAAATATTTATTTCTTAGGAAGAAATCTTCATCATGAAGTTGATTGCTCAAGTATGAACATTATTAGTTTCATTTGATTTACTTCTTCATGAGACATTTATTGAACACTATGGGCTTCTCAAGTCGCTCAGTGGTAAAGAATCTGCCTGCTAGTGCAAGAGATGCAGGTTCGATCCCTGGGTCTGGAAGATGTCCTGGAGAAGGAAATGGCAACCCACTCCAGTATTCTTGCCTGGGAAATCTCATGAACAGAGGTGGGCTGCTGTCCCTGAGGTCACAAAGAGCCAGACAGGACTGAGCAACAGAACATGCATGCATGCATATGTGTCATGCCCTGGCTTAAAGAGAATGAAGACATAGTTGTTTTCTCAGTGAATTCACAGTCCAATGGGGAAGACAGACAGGATTACTCACAATGTAAATTAATTTGGTCTGTGCTGCCATTAGTAAAGAGATGAATGAAAAGAACATAGGGTAACTCTTCTAAAACAGGTTGTAGAGAATGGAGGAAGGCTTCCCAGGTTGAGCTGAAGTGAACCGAACCTTGGTAATGCAAGTTAGGCAAATCAAAAGTAGTTCAACATAGGTATAGAACATGCAATGATAGAGAAGCTTGGTAGAGCGTCTCACAAGAAATATTGGTAGTTTGGTATGATTGGAGCTTTGGAAAGTAGTGAAAGACCAAGTTCTGAAGGGATCTGTATACCATGCTGAAAAACTACACTTCATTCTTGGGGGAAAGGAGGAAGAGGATCCATTCAGTTAGCTAGGAAAGTACAATCAATCAGGCTAGTATATATGGTAGCAAATGAAGACCCATCATTGTGACATCCAGAGATATGTCCATTAAATAGGTGAGGTGGAGAGCTATTTAAATATTTTTAAGCAGAAAAATAACATGACCTGATTTTCTTTTAAAAAGTTACTTTGGTAAGACTATGAGAGGATATATTTTTTAGACAAAAGGAGATAGTGACATTAGTATGGAAACTATACTGAACCAATCTGGATGAGAACTAATGAGGGCCTAAACTAAGGCAGTTGTAGAAATAGAAGGAGGGGATACAGTTAGGAGCCACTGATTTGGAATCCTTGCCATGCTATACTTAATTAATTATGCTATGTATTTTTAATACCTACTTTATGACAAGCACTGTGCTGAAGTATTGGTATAAAGAGATGAATAAAAAGGGCTTCCTTTCTTGAGTGGCTTCCTTTCTTGAGTGGCTTATTGTTCAGTGGGGTGTAACAGGTTTATAAAGAGAGAAATTACTGTGTAATGTGAAAAGTGTTATTGATATAAATGTATTTTGAGAATGTAGAGAATTAAGTGACTGTTAATGTCACATTGGGAGGTGACATTGAACAGAATATTGAAGGATACTTTTTTTATCCAGAATAAAAAAGATACTTTTTTCTGTGTATATTAAACTGTATTTAAGGCACTTTATACTGTATTTTGGCGAAGGCAATGGCACCCCACTCCAGTACTCTTGCCTGGAAAATCCCATGAATGGAGGAGCCTGGTAGGCTGTAGTCCATGGGGTCGCTAAGAGTCGGACATGACTGAGCGACTTCCCTTTCACTTTTCACTTTCATGCATTGGAGAAGGAAATGGCAACTCACTCCAGTGTTCTTGCCTGGAGAATCCCAGGGACAGGGGAGCCTGGTGGGCTTCCATCTATGGGGTTGCACGGAGTCGGACATGACTGAAGCAACTTAGCAGCAGCAGCAGCATACTGTATTTTATAGTGTATGTCTGTGCATTTACTGAATTTCTTTCGTTCCTTCCAAAAAGCCGTTCTGTGATGCCATAAATCAGTGCACTAATATTTGCATTATAGGGGTCCTAGAAGGAGAACAGAGAGAGAAAGGGCCTGAAAGATAGTAGCTGAAAACTTCCCAAACTTGGGAAAGAAAACAGTCACATAAGTATATATAGAATCTCATATTCGGTGAATCCAAAGAGGAACACACCAAGACATATTGTATTAAAATGACAAAAAATAAAGAGAGAATATTAAAAGCAGCAAGGGAAAAGCAAAAAGTAACATACAAGGAAACTCCTAATAAGGCTATCAGTTTCAGCAGAAACTGTAGGCTAGAAGGGAGTGACAGGATATATTCAAAGTGATGAAAGGGAAAAGCTTAAAATCAATAATAATACCTTACCGGCAGAGATCAAAAACTTTATGGACAAGAAAAAGTTAAAAGAGTTCAGCACCACCAAACCAGCTTTGCAACAGATGTTAAAACAACTTCTCTAGGCAAAAAAGAAAAGGCCACAACTAGAAACAAGAGAGTTATGAAATGAAAAGACTCAAAAAAAAAAAAAGAAAAAAGAAAAGACTCACCGTCAAAGGCAGACATACAGTAAAAATAGTGTATCATCCACACACGAAACTAGTAGGGAGGTTAAACGACAAACGTGGTAAAATCATCTGTATCCACAATAAGCCGTTGTGGATATCAAATACAGTAATTGTGAAGGGAAGAGAATACAAATGCATGGTATTTTTTTCCCCACAATAATAAAGATGTTTATCAGTTTTCACAGTCAATAACCAGACAAGAAATAGAAGATAATTACAGTTGCAAGCCATAATGGGAACATGATTAACCTAACAGTATAAAATAATTACATACAATTTGGGAGGAGGGTCAAGCAGTGTGATGTGATAAGTAGAAGTGCATACATGCACATGTTTTCATCTGCCCAGCCAGTCTGTGTCTTTAGGTTGGTGCATTTAATCCATTTACATTTAAGCTAATTGATATGTATAATCAAATAAGCAACCTAACCATACATCTAAAGAAACTATAGAAAGAACAAACAAAACCAAAGTTAGTAAAGGGAAAGAAAATAAAGTTCAGAGCAGAAGTAAATGAAATAGAAATGAAGAAAACAGAAAAGATCAAGGAAAGTAAAAGTTGGTTCTTTGAAAAGATAAACAAAATTGATAAAGCTTTAGCTAGACTTCATCAAGAAAAAAAGGGAAAGAGCTCAAATCAATAAAATTAGAAATTAAAAAGGAGAAGCCACAGCAGACACACAAAAAAATACAAAGGATCATAAGAGACTATTATAAGTATCTATATGCCAATAAAATGGGCAACCTGAAAGAAATGGACAAATTCGTAGGAAGATACCATCTCCCAATACTGAACCAAAAAGAACTAGAAAATATGAACAGACTAGTCACAAGTCCTGAAATTGAAACTGTGATGTAAAAACTCCCAACAAACGAAAGTACAGGACAAGATGGCTTCACAGATGAATTCTATCAAACATTTAGAGAAAAGCTAATACCTGTCCTTCTGAAATTGTTCCAGAAAATTGCAGAGGAATGAACACTTGCAAACTCATTCTATAAGGCCACCATCACCCTAGTACCAAAACCAGACAAGGATATCATAAAAAAGGAAAATTACAGACCAATACCACTATGGTGAACATAACTGCAAAAATCCTCAACAAAATACTGGCAAACTAAAATCCAATAATGCATTAGAATGATAATATACCATGGTCAAGTGGGATTTATCCCAATGACGTAGGGATTTTTCCATATTTGCAGATCAGTCAGTGTAATACACCACATTAAACTGAAGAGTAAAAAGCTTATGCTCATCTCAATAGATGCAGAAAAAGCTTCAGATGAAATCCAGCATTCATTTATGTTAAAAAAAAAAAAACAGCTCTCCAAAAACAGGCATTGAGGAACATATCTCAACATGAATCAGGCCATATCTGACAAATCCACAGTTAACATTATACTTAATGGTAAAAAGCTGAAACCATTTCCTCTAAGATCAGGAACATTTGAAACTGAGGATGCCCAGTCTCACCATTCTTATCCAACATAGTTTGAAGTCCTACCCATAGCAGTCAGAAGAAAAAGAAAAGGAATAGAAAGTGGAAAGGAAGAAGTGAAACTGTCACTGTTTTCAAGTGACATAATACTATACACAGAATATCCTAAAAAACACCACCAGAAAATTACTAGAGTTTATCAACGAATTCAGTAAAGTTGTAAGATATAAAATTAATACATAGAAATCTGTTGCATTTCTGTACACTAACAATGAAATAGCAGAAAGAAAAATTCAGGAAATGATCCCATACCCACTCCAGTATTCTTGGGCTTCCCTTGTAACTTGGTAAAGAGTCTGCCTGCAATGTGGGAGACCTGGGTTCAATCCTTGGGTTGGGGAGATCCCCTGGAGAAGGAAAACACTACCCACTCCAGTATTCTGGCCTGGAGAATTCCATGGACTGTATAGTCCATGGGCTTGCAAAGAGTCAGACATGACTGAGCGACTTTCACTTTCAGCATTGTATCAAAGAGAATAAAATACCTAGGTATAAACCTCCTTGAGGAGGCAGAAGACCTGCACTTGGAAAACTGTGAGATATTGGTGAAAGAAATTGAAGACAACATAAAGAGATGGAAACATATATTGTATTCTGGAATTGGAATGACTGATATTGTTAAAATGATCATACCACCCAAGGCAATCTATAGTTACAATGCAATCCGTATCAAAATACTGATGGTGTTTTTCACAGAACTAAAACAAATAATTTTAAAAATTGTATGGAAACACAAAAGAACCTAACTAGCCAAAACAATCTTGAGAAAGACGAATGGAGCCAGTGGAATCAGTCTCCCTGACTTCAGACTATACTACAAAGCTATGGTAACCAAAACAATAGGAACTGGCACAAAAACAGACTTATAGATCAATGAAACAAGATGGAAAGCCCAGAAATAAACCCATGCACATATGGTCAAAGGAGGCGAGAATATACAGTGGAGAAGACAGTCTTTTCAGTAAATGATGCTGGGAATATTGGACAGCTACATGTAGAAGAATGAAATTAGAACATTCTTTAATATCATATACAAAAATAAACTTAAAATAGATTAATGACTTAAATGCAAGGCTGGATGTTATTAAATTTCTAGAGGAAAGCATAGGCAGAACATTCTTTGACATAAATTGCAACAATATTTTTTTGGATTCATCTCCTAAAGTAAAGGAAACAAAAGTAAGTAAATAGGATCTAATTAAGATTAAAAGCTTTTGCACAGCAAGGGAAACCATCAACAAAATGAAAAGACAACCTACTGAATGGGCGAAAGTATAAACAGCTCATAAAATTTAACATCATAAAGGCAACCTGTTTTAAAAATGGGCAGAAGAATTAAATAGCCAAAGTGGAAATACAGATGGCCAACAGGCACATGAAAAGATGCTCAACATCATTAATCATCAGGAAATGCAAATAAAAACCATAATGTGATATCAGGACACATTCTGAGTATGCGTGTCTTTTTACTGTGATGCAAGTCCAATGATATTATGTAACTCTCAAAAATCATAGGTTTGTCAGAATGACTGTTATTGAAAAGACACAAATAATATGTGTTGGGGAGGGTGTGGAGGAGAAGGAACCCTTCTACACTGTTGGTGGGAATGTTAATTGGTACAGCCACTGTGAAAACAGTATGGAGTTTTCTCAAAGAACTAAAGATAGAATTTCCATATGACTCAGCAGTTCCACTCTTAAGTTATATATATGAAAAAGACAAAAACACTATTTCAAAAAGATACATGCATCTCAATGTTCATAGCAGTGTTATTTATAATTACCAAGATGTAAAACAACCTAAGTGTACATCAGTAGATAAATGCATAAAGAACATGTGGTATAGATGTATATTGGAATACTGCTGCTGCTAAGTCACTTCAGTCGTGTGCGACCCCATGGACTGCAACCTACCAGGCTCCTCCGTCCATGGGATTTTCCAGGCAAGAGTACTGGAGTGGGGTGCCATTGCCTTCTCAGCCATAAAAGAGAATGAAATATTGCCATTTACAGCAACAAGGATGGACTTGGAGGATGTTATGCTAAATGAAATAAGTCGGAGAAAGATACTATAGGTTACCACTTATATGTAGAATCTAAGAAATATAGCAAATTAGCAAATATAACAAAAAAAGAAACACAGAATAAACTTGTGGTTCCCAGGGGGAGAGAGATGGGGCAATGTAGAGGTCACGAAGTGGAAGGTATTAATACATACTATTGAGTGTAAGATAGGCTCAAGGATGTATTGTACAACATGGAGAATATAGCAGATATTTTGTAATAACTATAAATGGAAAGTAGGCTTTTAAAATTATCTAAACTAAATAACAAAATAAATGTAAAAATAAGCTATAAAAAAGAGAAAAAGTAAAGAAAGGATTTAAAACAAAGACTATAAATTACCTGCAGAGGGAGCTGTGATCAGAAGCAAGTGAGTACCACCATAGATGTGGAGGCTTTGGGGATCTCTAAAGGCTTAGGTGAGGTGTGGTGTTGAAAACAGGATTGGTTGGAAGTCTGTGCTACAAGTGGTTAATTTTGCAGGTATTCCACCTTATCTTTTGTAGTCAAGTAACTTTCCTTCTTGTCCTGCAGGAGACTAGAGGTTTATCTTCTGGTAGAATTGAATTGTGAAAGCTTTCAACTGAAGGATGTGGGGCATATCAGAAAGGTGAAGATGAGATATAGGGTTGAAAGTAGACTAACTAAGGAAAATGTAGTGTGAAGTTATAAATGTGAAGTTGAGAGGTGTCACCATCTCATGTGGGTTTTCCTTTAGCCTTGTTTAAACTGCTTAGGAGAATGTATAGAGTAGGTAGATGGTTGAATTTAACCAGGCTTGAGATTTTGCCAGCTGAGGCTAGAAGATCAGAGGGATCCGGAAGGAAAACCTATGATATTTACGACAGTTACATCATATTATTGGACTTGCCTCACACGTTAAAATAGACACACATACTCAGAATTTGACTTTGAATTTAGGTATATATATATATATATATATATATATATTTTAATTTTAGCTAGTTATTAAAATTATTACTTTGGCCTCATTCTCATTTTGACTTTGGAACTTCTATCCTATACAGCCCTTACATACTTCTGGTATGATTTTATCCCTTATTTGATAGATGGAAGTTGTTTCTTAGCATCAGTAGCTCTTCTCATTTAGAGTATATAGCATGTATATATTTTTCCAAGTTCTTAGCATCAGTAGCTCTTCTCATTTAGAGTATATAGCATGTATATATTTTTCCAAGTTCTCAAGACAGGAAAATCTTTCATCAGTGATTTTCTTTCCACTTTTTAAAATTGTTCTCTGGAACCTTGAATTCCTGGCCTTTTAGAATCAGTTCAGTTCAGTCGCTCAGTCGTGTCCGACTCTTTGCAACCCCACGAATCGCAGCACGCCAGGCTTCCCTGTCTATCACCAACTCCTGGAGCTTACTTAAACTCATGTCTATCGAGTCGGTGGTGCCATTCAACCATCTCATCCTCCGTCATCCCCTTTTCCTTCCGCCTTCAATCTTCCCCAGCATCAGGGTCTTTTCCAATGAGTCAACTCTTTGCATTAGGTGGCCAAAGTATTGGAGTTGCAGCTTCAGCATCATTCCTTCCATGAATATTTAGAACTGGTTTCCTTTAGGATGAACTGGTTGGATCTCCTTGCAGTCCAAGGGACTCCTCCAAGAGTCTTCTCCAATACCACAATTCAAAAGCATCAATTCTTCAGCGCTCAGCTTTCTTAATAGTCCAACTCTCACATCCATACATGACTATTGGAAAAACCATAGCCCTGACTAGACTTTGTTGGCTAGGATCTTTGTTGGCAAAGTGATGTCTCTGCTTTTTAATATGCTGTCCAGGTTGGACATAGCTTTCCTTCCAAGGAGCAAGCGTCTTTTAATTTCATGGCTGCAGTCACCATCTGCAGTGATTTTGGAGCCCAAAAAAGTAAAATCTCTCACTGTTTCCATGTTTTCCCATCTATTTGCCATGGAGTGATCAGACCGGATGCCATGATCTTAGTTTTCTGAAAGTTGAGTTTTAAGCCAACCTTTTCACTCTCCTCTTTCACTTCCATCAAGAGGCTCTTTAGTTCTTCTTCATTTTCTGCCTTCAGGGTGGTGTTGTCATCTGCGTACTGAGGTTATTGATATTTCTCCTAGCAATCTTGATTCCAGCTTATGCTTCATCCAGTCCAACATTTCTCATGATGTACTCTGCATATAAGTTAAATAAGCAGGGTGACAATATACAGCCTTTATGCACTCCTTTCCCAATTTGGAACCAGTCTGTTCTAACTGTTGCTTCTTGACCTGAATATAGATTTCTCAGGAAGCAGGTCAGGTGGTCTGGTATTCCCATCTCTTTCAGAATTTTCCACAGTTTGTTGTGATCCACAAAGTCAAAGAATTATGCTTTGGCCTTTTTGAATACTTATCATTTTAGTAAGCACATCATTTTCACATCAGATAGTAGAATTACATTTGAAATAATGTCAGAAAAATTTCTTTTATTGCCAGATAACTTTAAAATTAAGTGCTGTTTACTAGGTCATGTCTAGGATACTCTTCTATTTTGAAACTGTTTTGATCATAGGTTAGATATTTTATACAGATAATATGAGATACTTAGTTTTATTCTGATTAGTTTCAACTGCTAATCCGTTGCTTCTAAGCAGCGGAGAGAGGCTGAAATCATAAGGGACTCCATTTGGAGGAGAAACAGTTGTTTGGCATTAAAAAATCTTAACAGAAATCTTTTGATCTCAGTTTAAAAATTCTGTATATACAGGAAAAAAATCACTAACAGAGGACTTTCTTGTGAAGCAGCAGTTTTGTTAGCTTTGGATTCGTGGAAGGCCTGTTGAAATATAAATAAATAGTGTTTTTATGAATTACCATAGTCATTGGATAGAAAGTACCTGCCTTTGATCTTTCACTTTGTATTACTCATTGAAAATAAGAAGAGTGTGGAAATTCTTAACTATTCTTTGAAACATTTAACTTTGGGCCCTTTTAGACAATATAATGTGTCTGCTGCTGCATTCCATGCTGGCCAGGTCTTTGAATCTGAAGATATAATTGCAATAGCTTTTATTTGTCTAGCTATGATAGATTGATATGAAGAAAAATGGGGCTTATTGCTTTAGCAGGTATAATGAGCAATGTGTTCTTTCTTTAGGATCAGACAGAGCACACTGAAGCAGCAGGACTGGCTGGTAGTACAGCAAGCACCATGAGTGAACACACAGAAGCCCGCTCCTTACCACGTGTGTAAAGGAAAAAGGTAAGAAATCCAGTGACCTTATTTCTCTTGAGAGCTTGAACTTGAGAAAACAAATAGCTTTATAGAAGCTAATGCTCATGAATATATATTCTAATTGCTTCATTTATGAAACTGTCTCTTATTAAATCAGGAATATTGCTTTTTTTACAAAAAAGATTTGGCTTAAGTCCAGGGAAAAAGGATGTTTTAAAATTCCTATTGAATTACATCAAAATGCTAATTTCTCTACCAGTGCTTGGCTTCTTCCTTTCAGAGTCAACTTCTACCTTGGGCATAGACAGGTAATTTCAGCATGACAAAGAGCATGGACTTGAGCAATATTATTAAGAGAAAATCTACCCAATTAATTGGTGTATCTACCCGATTAATGTTATGAATATTTCTTAGTCAATCGCACAAGTGTTAAATAGTTAAATCTTACTTTAGGATAAGGAAACAGAAATACAGATTTAATTACACTTTTTTATTTTGTATGTTTAGACGAGTTCTGAAGAGCAATCATTTCCAGCAGAAAATTGGAAGTATTTTATTAATTCTGATAGAGCAAGACTTCTTAATCATTGACATTTTTCTGACTAGGAATCTTTGTTTTCTTTCAAGTCTTATGATTATTTAATGCGTAGAACATGGTGGTGGGAAGGGAAGGTATGTGGGTGAGATTGGTTTCAGAGACTGATTATGCCATTCACTGTTGGACTGTTGTGTGCTCTGGCTGAGTGCTCTGATTTTCCATGTAAGCTTCAAGGATAGAGGCATGGGTCTGGCAGACTGAGTTCTTAAGGCACCTAGCAGTAGTACTTTCCTCACCAAAACTTCTGGACTTGGAGTTGGCTAGGTATTTCTTGTCCCCTAGCTTTCTCACATGAGTGTGAGAGAAGAGTGCTTCTGTCTGCCTTCATCTGGCAAAATCTTCTTTTTAAGGCATCTCCTCTTTAGGAGGTTTTCAACCCACTGCAAAGACCATCAATAATAATAAATAATAATTAGTCAGCAATAATAAATTATTGGAGTATTTCTTACAGTAGCCCATCCTACCCCAAATAATATACCCCTGCTCTAGTCTGATTTGGATTCCCATCTTCTTTGGCTCCATAGTACCCAGTGCATATATTAATATCAATTAGTATATATCACAGTATTTCATATTTTAAGTCTACTTATCCATCTTCTATAAAACATTGGGTACGGTTAGGTCAAGGACATTGTCTTACTGTCATTGTAACCTAATGATTAAAACAGTGTCTGATACGTAGTAGATGCTCAGGAATATTTTATGCATGAATGCACACATGTTCATTGTAATTAGTATATAGCATAGAGGAAGTAACAGTGAAGGAGACACCCGAAGAGCAATCAGATAAGTGCTGTAAAAGTTAGACCCTTAAGACAGATTCAAGACAGTGTCTAAAAGATCTCTGGTCAATAGAATAAAAAAGAAGAGATCCTCAGGAAGAAACTGTACTGAATTAAATAATCATATTCATCTTTGAGATGTACTGTTACCCTTAAACAACATGTGGGTGAGGGGGTGCTGACTCTCCGTGCATTGGAAAGTCTGCATATAACCTATAATCAACTCTATATACATTCAGTTCAGTTCAGTTCAGTCGCTCACTTGTGTCCGACTCTTTGCGACCCCATGAATTGCAGCACACCAGGCCTCCCTGTCCATCACCATCTCCCAGAGTTTACTCAAACTCATATCCAAGGAATCGGTGATGCCATCCAGCCATCTCATCCTCTGTTGTCCCCTTCTCCTCCTGCCTCTAATCCCTCCCAACATCAGAGTCTTTTCCAATGAGTCAACTCTTCGCATGAGGTGGCCAAAGTACTGGAGTTTCAGCTTTAGCATCAGTCCTTCCAAAGAACACCCAGGACTGATCTCCTTTCGAATGGACTGGTTGGATCTCCTTGCAGTCCAAGGGACTCTCAAGAGTCTTCTCCAGCACCACAGTTGAAAAGCATCAATTCTTCAGCACTCAGCTTTCTTCACAGTCCAACTCTCACATCCATACATGACCACTGGAAAAAACATAGCCTTGACTAGATGGACCTTTGTTGGCAAAGTAATGTCTCTGCTTTTCAATATGCTATCTAGGTTGGTCATAACTTTCCTTCCAAGGAGTAAGTGTCTTAATTTCCTGTCTGCAGTCATCATCTGCAGTGATTTTGGAGCCCCCCAAAATAAAGTCTGACACTGTTTCCATTGTTTCGCCATCTATTTGCCAGGAAGTGATGGGACCAGATGCCGTGATCTTAGTTTTCTGAATGTTGAGCTTTAAGCCCACTTTTTCACTCTCTTCTTTCACTTTCATCAAGAGGCTCTTTAGTTCCTCTTCACTTTCTGCCATAAGGGTGGGGTCATCTACATATCTGAGGTTATTGATCTTTCTCCCAGCAATCTTGATTCCACCTCGTGCTTCTTCCAGTCCAGCGTTTCTCATGATGTACTCTGCATATAAGTTAAATAAGCAGAGTGACAATATATAGCCTTGACGTACTCCTTTTCCTATTTGAAACCAGTCTGTTGTTCCACGTTCAGTTCTAACTGTTGCTTCCTGACCTGGATATAGGTTTCTCAAGAGGCATGTCTAGTGGTCTGGTATTCCCATCTCTTTCAGAACTTTCCACAGTTTATTGTGATCCACACAGTCAAAGGCTTTGGCATAGTCAATAAAGCAGAAATAGATGTTTTTCTGGAACTCTCTTGCTTTTTCGATGATCCAGCGGATGTTGGCAATTAGATCTCTGGTTCATCTGCCTTTTCTAAAACCAGCTTGAACATCTGGAAGTTCACAGTTCACGTATTGCTGAAGTCTGGCTTGGAGAATTTTGAGCATTACTTAACTAGCGTGTGAAATGAGTGCAATTGTGTGGTAGTTTGAGCATTCTTTGGCATTGCCTTTCTTTGGGATTGGAATGAAAACTGACCTTTTCCAGTCCTGTGGCCACTGCTGAGTTTTCCAGATTTGCTGGCATATTGAGTGCAGCACTTTCACAGCATCATCTTTCAGGATTTGAAATAGCTCCACTGGAATTCCATCACCTCCACTAGCTTTGTTCGTAGTGATGCTTTCTAAGGCCCACTTGACTTCACATTCCAGGATGTCTGGCTCTAGATGAGTCATCACACCATCGTGATTATCTTGGTCATGAAGATCTTTTTTGTACAGTTCTTCTGTGTATTCTTGCAATCTCTTCTTAATATCTTCTGCTTCTGTTAGGTCCATACCATTTCTGTCCTTTATTGAGCCCATCTTTGCATGAAATGTTCCCTTGGTATCTCTAATTTTCTTGAAGAGATCTCTAGTCTTTCCCATTCTGTTGTTTTCTTCTATTTCTTTGCATTGATCACTGAGGAAGGCTTTCTTATCTCTCCTTGCTTTTCTTTGGAACTTTGCATTCAGATGCTTATATCTTTTCTTTTCTCCTTTGCTTTTCACTTCTCTTCTTTTCACAACTATTTGTAAGGCCTCCCCCAACAGCCATTTTTCTTTTTTGCATTTCTTTTCCATGGAGATGGTCTTGATCCCTGTCTCCTGTACAATGTCGCGAACCTCCTTCCATAGTTCATCAGGCACTCTATCTATCAGATCTAGTCCCTTAAATCTATTTCTCACTTCCACTGTATAATCATAAGGAATTTGATTTAGGTCATACCTGAATGGTCTAGTGGTTTTCCCTACTTTCTTCAATTTCAGTCTGAATTTGGCAATAAGGAGTTCATGATCTGAGCCACAGTCAGCTCCTGGTCTTGTTTTTGCTGACTGTATAGAGCTTCTCCATCTTTGGCTGCAAAGAATATAATCAATCTGATTTCGGTGTTGACCATCTGGTGATGTTCACGTGTAGAGTCTTCTCTTGTGTTGTTGGAAGAGGGTGTTTGCTATGACCATTGTGTTCTCCTGGCAAACAAAACCCTATTAGTCTTTGCCCTGCTTCATTCCGTATTCCATGGCTAAATGTGCCTGTTACTCCAGGTGTTTCTTGACTTCCCACTTTTGCATTCCAGTCCCCTATAGTGAAAAGGATATGTTTTTTGGGTGTTAGTTCTAAAAGGTCTTAGAGATCTTCATAGAACCGTTCAGCTTCAGCTTCTTCAGCATTACTGGTTGGGGCATAGACTTGGATTAGTGTGATATTGAATGGTTTGCCTTGGAAACGAACAGAGATGATTTCTGTCATTTTTGAGATTGCATCCAAGTACTGCATTTCTAACTCTTTTGTTGACCATGATGGCTACTCCATTTCTTCTAAGGGATTCCTGCCCACAGTAGTAGATATAATGGTCATCTGAGTTAAATTCACCCATTCCAGTCCATTTTAGTGCACTGATTCCTAGATGTTCACTCTTGCCATCTCCTGTTTGACTACTTCCAATTTGCCTTGATTCATGGACCTAACATTCCAGGTTCGTATGCAATATTGCTGTTTACAGCATCAGACCTTGCTTCTATCACCAGTCACATCCACAGCTGGGTATTGTTTTTGCTTTGGCTCCATCCCTTCATTCTTTCTGAAGTTATTTCTCCACTGATCTCCAGTAGCATATTGGGCACCTACTGACCTGGGGAGTTCCTCTTTCAGTATTCTATCATTTTGCCTTTTCATACTGTTCTTGGAGTTCTCAAGGCAAGAATACTGAAGTGATTTGCCATTTCCTTCTCCAGTGGACCACATTCTGTCAGACCTCTCCACCATGACCTGCCCGTCTTGGGTGGCCCCAAAGGGCATGGCTTAGTTTCATTGAGTTAGACAAGGCTGTGGTCCTAGTGTGATTAGATTGACTAGTTTTCTGTGATTATGGTTTCAGTGTGTCTGCCCTCTGATGGCCTCTTGCAGCACCTACCGTCTTACTTGGGTTTCTCTTACCTTGGACATGGGGTATCTCTTCAGGGCTGCTCCAGCAAAGGACGGCCGCTGCTCCTTATCTTGGAGGAGGGGTGTCTCCTCACAGCCACCTCCTCTTGGCCCTCCTGCGCCCACACAGCCACCGCTCCTTGCTGCTGCTGCTGCTGCTGCTAAGTCACTTCAGTCGTGTCCGACTCTGTGTGACCCCATAGACGGCAGCCACCAGGCTCCCCTATCCCTGGGACTCTCCAGGCAAGAACACTGGAGTGGGTTGCCATTTCCTTCTCCAATGCAGGAAAGTGAAAAGTGAAAGTGAAGTCGCTCAGTCGTGTCCGACTCTTCGAGACCCCATGGACTGCAGCCTACCAGGCTCCTCTGTCCATGGGATTTTCCAGGCAAGAGTACTGGAGTGGGGTGCCATTGCGTTCTCCATGGACCCCTCTAAATCCTGGTAAACAGACAGTTTGGAGAATACCAAGTGGAAACTTGGAGAATTGTTGTCTGAGGCAATTCAGGTTCTCCAGAGAAGACTATGACCCAAAAGCAGTTATAAATGGCTCCGGCTGGAGTCTAACCAGACAGCAGAAGCCAGGGAGGGTAGCCTGGCCCATACCGCCCTCCCTCCTATATACATAATTCTTCCATATCTGAGGTTCCGCATCCGTGGATTCTACCAACAGTGGATCATGTATTACTATAATATTTACTATTCAAAGAATCCATATATAGATAGACCCACATGGTTCAAACCCATGTTGTTCAACAATTATTTGTACATATATGATATTTAGTGACTTTCATTTTGAATAAGAGGTGGACATAAAGGGAGATAAGATTTGAACTCTCTGAAAGGTCCATCTTATACAATGAAAAGTCTGCTCCAAGATCGCAGGTTTTCCTTGGAAAATGAAACTAAAGAGGGTTAAGACTTGGGGATGTGAGACATAAGAGAGACCAAAGGATGAAGATCCAAAGTAAAAGCAGGAGGATAAAGGGAAATCCTATATATTAAAGAGAGACCCTTCCCATCTTCTTTTCTTCTTTCAGACAGTGACTACCTGGTATTACATCTTTATACCCCCTTATAGGAGATTATATGACTCTTCTCAGGAGTCCAAAGAAAAGACCTAGTTATACTGACATTTGGAGGTCTCCCAATGAAATAGCTTTGTTCTCCCCCAGTCACCATGCAGTGGAAGCCTTCCAGCTGAGAAGCCACACATGCAGAGCTTCCAATTGGCTTTTGGTACTTCATTTGTTCAATGTGAGGCATTTTAAGGAAAGCATCCAATGTGAAAGACAGAGATCAAAACACAAAACAGGAACTTTAGAGGAAATAGTATTGGAAACAGAAGGCTTAGGAAAAAGAAAAAAGGTCAGACCAAATTGTAGGTAATTACATTAAAGAAGTAAGAAAAGAATTATATCCATGAAGTAAGATCAAGATGTCATAAAAAGCATCAGAAAAAGAAAGTACCCTGGAAATTTAAAATATAATAGTTTTAGGGCATTTAAACTAAAAAAAACAAAAACAAAAAACTATCTCAGGTTTATAGAAAATTTGCAAGTATAGTACAGAGAATTTTTTTCTTTGAACCATTTGAGAGTAAGTTGCTACCTGCATCCCCTGCCATGTTTGAAACTGTTCCTTTCAAAAAAGTATTTTGTACATAACTACAACACAGCCATCAAATTAGGGAATGAACTTTGATGCATTACCACCATCCAGTTGTCAGACCTTTCTCGTTTTGCCAGATGTGCAAATAATGTCCTTTTTGGTCAAGAGTACTGAGTTTGGGATCACATGTTTCATTTAGTTGGGAAAGCAGCCAGTGTTTCATGCAGTTTCAGTCTGGCCTCCCCACCCTGTTTTGGGAGTAAGCAAGAGTATGTGTGCTCCCCGTGTGCTTCCCACAGCCCTTCTGTTAGTACCACCAGCCCTTCCACCAGCCAAGGGGCTTGTCTTCCTGGCATCGAACCCCTGGGCTGTGGCTCCCAGTATGTGCCTTCAGTAGCTCACTGCCCAGGGAGGTTCTCCACCCGTGAAATCCCCTTCCTCTTCTGAGTCCCCTCCCAAGCACACAGTCCCCGACCTGATCACTTTTGTTCCTTTCCTACCTGATTCCACGTGGATGTTTCCTATAGCCTTGGTTGTAGAAGAGTCTTTCTGCCAGTCTCCAGTTAGTGTTCAATGAGGTGATTCCACATGGAGATGTATTTTTGATGTGTTTTTGGAGGGAGGTGAATTCCACTGTTCTCCTGCTTCACTACCTTGATCTCTCTTCAGTAAACTTTATTTTTTTAAGAGCAGTTTTAGGTTCAGAGAAAAATTGAGCAAAGTACAGGGAGTTCCCATATACCTCATGTCACCCTACCCCACCCCCCAAATCCTCTCCCAACCTCCCCTAGTGAGGACATTGCTGTGTCCTTTTTATTGCGATCTGTCAGGGAGCATGAAGTTTGTTTGTCCCATTACTGATGATGTTCATTCACTCTGATCACTCATGAAAGGTGACATCTGCCAAGATTTGCTTCAGAAGTGACTCCTTTTTTTTTGTAATTAGTATTTTTGTGGAGAGGAATTTTGAAACTATATAAACACCCCATTCCTCATTATATTTGGAATTCATTCACTTATGTTGTAAAGACTCATGGCTTTCTTTTTTTATCCAATGGTTATAATCTGTTGCTACCGTTGTTTACATTGATGTTTAGAATGTCTCTGGTTAGGTCAGTGAAATCTCCTTCAAGCTGATTTCTGTGTCCTTTGATATGTCCCCATCATTTTTGGACACTTCTGTTTTCTTTTTTGTTTAATTGAAATGTAATTCACATACCATACCATAAATTCACCCTTTTAAAATATATAGTTCAGTGGTTTCTATATATTTGCAGAGTCTTGGAGTCATCACCACTATCTAATTCCAGAACATTTTCATCACTCCAAAAAGAAATCTTGTATCTGTTAGCAGTTACTCCCATTTCCCTCCAATTCCTCCCAGCTGCTGGCAACCCACTAATTTACTTTTTGTTTCTGTGCCTATTTTGGACATTTCATATAAATGGAATCATGTAATCTGTAGGTTTTTGTGTCTGCTTCTTTCAGTTACCATGATATTTTCAAGTTTCATCTATGTTATAGCATATAGCAATACTTTATCCATTTAAATTATCATACACTATTATATTCGGTTAATATATCATACCATGTTTTATTTATCCATTTATCAATTAATAGATCTTTGGATCATATTCAACTCTTGGTGTTATGAATAATGTTGTTCTGAGCATTCACAGATAAGTTTTTGTGTGAATGCATGCCAAAGCCTTTGACTGTGTGGATCACAATAAACTGTGGAAAGTTCTGAAAGTGATGGGAATACCAGACCACCTGACCTGCCTCTTGAGAAATCTGTATGCAGGTCAGGAAGCAACAGTTAGAACTGGACATGGAACAACAGACTGGTTCCAAATAGGAAAGGAAGTACGTCAAGGCTGTATATTGTCACCCTGCTTATTTAACTCATATGAAGAGTACATCATGAGAAACGCTGGACTGAAAGAAACACAAGCTGGAATCAAGATTGCCAGGAGAAATATCAATAACCTCAGATATGCAGATGACACCACCCCTATGGCAGAAAGTGAAGAGGAACTAAAGAGCCTCTTGATGAAAGTGAAAGAAGAGAGTGAAAAAGTGGGCTTAAAGCTCAACATTCAGAAAACGAAGATCATGGCATCCGGTCCCATCACTTCATGGGAAATAGATGGGGAAACAGTGGAAACAGTGTCAGACTTTATTTTGGGGGGCTCCAAAATCACTGCAGATGGTGATTGCAGCCAGGAAATTAAGACACTTACTCCTTGGAAGGAAAGTTATGACCAACCTAGGTAGCATATTGAAAAGCAGAGACGTTACTTTGCCAACAAAGGTCCGTCTAGTCAAGGCTATGGTTTTTCCAGTGGTCATGTATGGATGTGAGAGTTGGACTGTGAAGAAAGCTGAGCGCCGAAGAATTGATGCTTTTGAACTGTGGTGCTGGAGAAGACTCTTGAGAGTCCCTTGGACTGCAAGGAGATCCAACCAGTCCATTCGAAAGGAGATCAGTCCTGAGTGTTCATTGGAAGGACTGATGCTAAAGCTGGAACTCCAATACTTTGGCCACCTCATATGAAGAGTTGACTCATTGGAAAAGACTGATGCTGGGAGGTATTGGGGGCAGGAGGAGAAGGGGACAACAGAGGATGAGATGGCTGGATGGCATCACCGACTCGATGGACATGAGTCTGAGTGAACTCCGGGAATTGGTGATGGACAGGGAGGCCTGGGGTGCTGCGATTCGCGGGGTCACAAAGAGTTGGACATGACTGAGCGACTGAACTGAACTGATGTTTTCATTTCTCTTGGAAATAAGCCTAGGAGTGGAATAGCTATGCCATGTGGTTAATTCTTTTTTACTTTTTGAGGAACTGCCAAACTGTTTTCCAAAGTTGCCACACCATTTTACTTTCTTCCCAGCTGTGTGTGAGGGTTTATGTTTCTCTCCATCCTCATCAAAGTTCTTATATTTTTTCTACTTTAGCTTAGAATCAGACATTTTCCTGTGGAGCCCTTGCTTCTTTTAGTGAATAACAATATTTATAAATCAAATCTGGTGCTAGGTATGCTCATTGCTACATGGAGTGGAGGTGGGGATCTTCTGCTTCAAGGTTCTTTGAATATATGTGTACACACACACACACTTAGATCTGTGTTTATTGCCAGAAATATGTTTATTGAATACAAAAACTGTGTTTACTTACTACTATAAGTATGCTTATTGAAATCCATGAGCTCAAACTGACAACTCGGATTCCAAACCAACACTGCAGGGTTCTTTGTATTTTTCTCTTTTTCCACATGTACATTGCAGTGTACTTTCTAGTTCTCAGTTTTCCCCTGTTTTAACCCCTTCTCCACCAGTGAGAAACCTTCTTCCTATTACCCTTTATGTCATCGCTTATCCGATGCATCCCTCTGCATGTAATCTGTGCCCTATCACTGTCTTCTCCCTTGGTCCTTCCAGTTCTGCTCAGGCTGTGACCTGCCACCCTGGACTGCCCTCTTATATCTCCTCCTCACCCTTCCTGCATGTGAAGCCATTTTACCCACTATGCTGTCTCTCTGCCAGACCATCCCCTTCATGTGGATGCCTTCCTCACCTCTCTGGGACTCTTAACAACCCACGCTGGGCTGTGCTGCACAGGCAGTTTCCTTCCTTCTTGGGGCTGTGACACATTATGCTGGGCCACCCCTACGTAAGGACATCTGCTTGCCATCTTGGGCTCTGACTCCCCCCATACACAGATGCCCTCTTCATCTGCTCCCTATTTATTGAACTGTTAATAATTTTTCCCTTTTATTTTTATTTTTTCAACCTTTTATTTTAAAGTAACTATAAATTCACAGGACATTGCAAAAATAATATAGTTTTTATGTATCCTTCATTTACAGTTTTTTTCATTTGTTACATCTTATGCAACTAGAGAAAATATAAAATCCAGGAAATTAGTATTTTATTTGTCCATTCATCGGTTGATAGATATTTTGGTTGTTTCTACCCTTTTGCTCTTATGAAAAGTGCTGCTGTGTGCATATTCATGAATGTATATAGTTCTGTCCCGTTTATCACAGGCAGATTTGTGTAACCACCATTGCAATTAAAGATACAGCATGTTTCTGTCACCACAGATATCTCCCTTGTGCTTCTCCTTTATTGTCATGTGAATTCTTCTCTCTCCACTGTCACATATTTAATGACTTCTTAAAATTAAAAACATTATTACAAGTCACAGGAAGAGAAGAGCTGAGCAAGGATAGAGATAAACCATGTTATGTTCATGAATGGGAAAACTTAGTATCATTATCAATCCTGAGGGAGGGGCAGGCTATGAATTCTAATTTCTGAAGGTTGATTTTATTGGCACTTTTTTCCATCGGGCACCATTGCTGAGTCTTGGGGCCACTTGGGGCAGTTTTTCCTTCAGCTCCTGGCTTTATGCAGAGAGCCCAGTCTGGCCCTCTGTAATGCAGAAACCTCTAGAAGTTTACAGCCAATGGTTCCCATCGTACTTTCTAGCTTTCAGATCCTGGGTCTGAAGGTTGATGTCTAGTTTTGTAACCTCCGTGACTGCTACCCTTCAGTTCTCACTCATTGCTGTGGCTTGATCGCTTATTTGTTAATGGCATATTTCTTTCTTGGTTTTGAATTTCACTGTATGAACTCTTTAAAAATAATGTGTTTTATCTAGAATTTCTGTACTCTAAGTAGAAAGGAATGTTTTCCACCACAAGCTCAGTACACTTTTTTTCCTTTTCTTTTGAAAAATTTCAAGCCTGTAGAAAAGTTGAAGGAATAGTATAATGAAGAATATACAATGAAGAACAGTACAGAAATATCCATCACCAGGTTCATTAATTTCTACCGTTTTGCCTCTTTCTTGAGCACTTTTCTCCTCTCCCCCTCACCCTTGCCACTCACTCACACTGACATTCACATATTTTTTTCCTGAATTATTTGAAAGTTAGTTGCAAATAACGTAACTTCCCCAAATAGATACAGTAGGTGTCTCCTAAGAGTAAAGACATTCTCCTACAAAATTTAAATACTTATCACATCCAGGAAAATGATTATTTATTCATTGTATCACTAATGTATAGTCCAAATTCCCCTGATTATCCCTTAAATGTCATTTTTTTGCTGTGTATTTTATATGTATATTTCCTTGATCCAGTTACTATTCATGCATAACATTTGGTTATTTCATTTCTTTAGTCTGTCTCAACTCAGAATTGAATACACTGAATTTTTTGAAGAATTCAGGACCGTTGTCTTAGAATGCCTCACATTCTACATTTGTCTAATTTTGCATGATTCAATTCATATTGAACAATTTGAGAAAGAATACCTTGTAGGTAAATGTTTTAAATTTATCGTATCACATCAGGAGATGCATATTGTCAGCTTGTTAAACTGTTGGTGATGCTAAACTTTTTCATTTGGTTAAGGGAGTGATTACTGCATCTTTTCACTGTAAATGTCCATTTTCTCCCTTGGGACTAATAAATCATCTATAGAATGGTATTTTGAGGCATTGTGAAAATTTTCTTCCCCACTGTTTACCTAAAGGTTTTAGGTATCCATTTTTGATGCTTGCCTGAATCAGTAGTTATAATTGGAGTTCAATACAATTTCTTGAATGGCTGTTTATACTGTTTGTTTATTTCACAGGTGTTTATGAAATAGGTGCCACATTAGGTTCTGTGACAGTTACGTGGTGAACACTGTCTAGGGGGTGTCTTGGGATTACAGCTCAGGGATGGAGCATTTGACTGCAGTTTAGTGGGTGCCTTGTGGTGTCTATGGTGTGGTGGGAGAGACTGACATTAATCAAATAATCACACCAATGTATATTTATAATAAGACTGTGATAATTATTATAAAGGGAAAGGTAAGGGTGCTTTGAGAGATTATAAGGAGATATCACCTTTTCTAGGGATTCAGGGAAGACTTCTTGTGAAAGTAGTATTTGAGTTAAGAACTAAAGATGTAGAGTTGGCCAAAAAGTTCCTTCAGGCTTTAAGTAAAAATAGAAGACACATTTTACATTTTCACCAGGGAATTTATTGAGTAACATATTTACTGTTTAGTTCTACTCCCCTTTGCCATTTTTTCTGGCAACTTGATAATTCCATCTTCTCAAAACTTTATCTCTTTGAGTAAAGAACTGTTCCAGGTGCCTTTTACAGTTTTCTGGGGAATTAAAATTTTTTCCATTAAGAAAGTTTTGTAAAGACTGAAATAAATAGAAATTCAAAGGTGCACTATCTGGTGAATACGGCAGGTGAATCAGGACTTCCCAGCCAAGCTGTAACAGTTTTTGCCTTGTTGTTCAGTTGCTCAGTCGTGTCCAACTCTTTGTGACCCCATGGACTGCAGCATGCCAGGATTCCCTGTCCTTCACCATCTCCCAGAGCTTGCTCAAACTCCTGCCCATTGGGTTGATGATGCCATCCAACCATCTCATCCTCTGTCATCCCCTTCTCCTCCTGCCTTCATTCTTTCCCAGCATCGGGTTCTTTTCTAATGAGTCGGCTCTTCACATCAGGTGGCCAAAGTATTGGAGCTTTAGCTTCAGCATCAGTCCTTCCAGTAAATATTCGGGATTGGTTTTCTTTAGGATTGACTGGATTGACTGGTTTGCAGTCCAAGGGACTTTCAAGAGTCTTCTCCAACACCACACTTCAAAAGCATCAGTTCTTCAGCATTCAGCCTTCTTTATGGTTCAACTTTCACATCCATACGTGACTACTGGAAAAACCATGACTCGGACTATACAGACCTTTGTTGACAAAGTGAGGTCTCTGCTTTTTAGTAATGGCTTTCTAGGTTTGTCATAGCTTTTCTCCCAAGGAACAAGTGTCCTTGCTCCTAGTTTTTGCCTAGTCATCAAAGAAACATTCACTCTTATGTTGTCCTGATGGAAGATTATGTGCTTTCTGTTGACTAATTCTGGATGTTTTTCATTGAGTGCCACTTTCATTTGGTCCAAATGGGAACAGTACTTGTTGGTTCATTGTTTGGTTTTCCAGAAGGAGTAGAAGATTCCCTTCCAATCCTACTATATACACGATATCACTTTCTATGGATGAAAACCATCTTTGGTGTGGTTAGTGGTCCCTTTCTCTTGCCCCACGATCTCTTCCATTCCATATTATTGTACGGTATTCACTTTTCATCACCCATCACAATTTGTTTTAAAACCATAACGTTTTATCTTTTAAGTAGAGAATCACACACAGAAGTACAGTCAGGAAAGTTTTCATTTACCTTATGTGGAACCCAAACATTAAAGTGATTAACATTACCAAGCTGGTGCAAATGATTTTCAAGGCTTTATTTGGATATTTTGAATATGCTGGTTTATCTCCTGTGTGGTATTAACATTTATTGTTCTCAGTTAATGCCTCATTTTGATTGACATCAACTTCAACTGATCTACCCAACCGTGGAGCACCATCCAGCGAGAAAGCTCCAGCCCGGAACTTCACCGACCACTTCTGATATGATTGATCAGTCATAGAGCCTTCTCCGTATACTGCACAAATCTTTTTTTGCATTTCAGTTGTGTTTTTATCTTTCTTGAAATAATAAAGCGTAGTATGCCAAAAATGTTACTTTTTCCCTTCCATCTTCAATGTTATAATGTTTTCCCCAAAATTCACCAATTTTGATGTGTTTTTTTTTTTAAAGTGCACTTTGATATGACAGCTGTCACAATACAATTTAACAAAATTGTTTTAAATGAAGTTTACTGGAGTGGGTTGCCATTTCCTTCTCCACGGGATCTTCCCGACTCAGGGATCGAACCCAGGTCTCCCACATTAAAGGCAGATTCTTTAACCTCTGAGCCACCAGGGAAGCTAAATGAAGTTAAAGACAAAACTGATAAAACTTTTTGGCCCACTATTTTGGCAAGGAGTGTGTGTATTGGAGACAGATAAAAGGTCTCAAAGAGAAAAGGAGCATGAGACATTGAAGAAGTGTATATTCAAGTAGGGTTCCAGCACAAAGCATAGTGTCTGCATATAATAGGTGCTCAGTAAATATTAGTGGAAGGGAGGATAGGACTGAAAATTAGCCTGTGTAATCACTGTTGCTAGATTATTTATTTTATAATCAAAGGATCAACTCCAAGGCTTAAAAACTTAAATAATTACTGATGAAGCATTTATCATGCATGAGACAGTATTTTAAATGTGTTATCTATGTTAATTTATTTAATCTTTAGGTATGTACTGTTATTACTCAGTTTTGCAGATGAAAATTAAGTCACAGGTAATTTGAATACTAGACTTCCCAGGTGGCTCAGTGGTAAAGAATCGGCCTGCTGCTGCAGGAGACACAAGAGATGTGGTTTCAATCCTTGGGTCGGACAGATCCCCTGGAGAAGGAAATGGCAACCCATTCCAGTATTCTTGCCTTGGAAATTCCATGGATAGTGGAGACTGGCAGGCTACAGTCTACAGGATCAAAAAGAGTCGGACACAACTGAACAACTGAGCATGCACGTAGGCACAAATTGAGTAAGTTCCCTAAGGTCAAGTAGTAAGTGAATTAGAAACTAGGATTAGAAGTTGGACGGTCTAGTCCTAGAGTTTATGTTCTTGTCCATTATGCTGTAATTCTTACTGTTGCTTAAAGTATAAACAATACCTTTCTCAAATTTACATTCCAGGGCTTCCATAATATAATGCCTGTCACTACAGCTGTGTCCTGCTGTTACCCATGTAAATAAATCCTTGTTCCAATTTCACTGATTCCTCAATAGTTGCCCATTCCTAGTATGTCTCTCCCTGTTTGAAATTTCACTTGTGCATCTTCCCATGTAGAAGACTATTACAATTTTATCCATCCTTCCAGACCCAGCTCAGATCCATAAATAATGCCTTCCTTGACCATCCAGACTGATGAGCTGGTCCATTCTTGAACTTGTGTAGTACTTTCTCTGTAATACTAATGTGTTAATTTTGACAGATTAATCATTTAGTTTCTTGCATTGTGTTGTTATGAAAATCATTTTGATTACTGTTTAAATTTTCTCATTTAGTATTGTTTATCATTAAGTAAATGATAAGATTCTTGATGTTAGGGATCCTATCTGAGACTTCAGTTGATCCCGGTACCCTGCATACAGTAGATGCACTGCAAATATGTTGATCTGATTGTTTCTGTGGCTTAGCTATTGTAAATAATGCTGCAGTGAACATGGAGGTGCAGACTCTCTTCCAGCTAGCAATTTTATTTTCTTTGGATGTATACCCAGCAATGAAATTACTGGATTATATGGTGGTTATACTTTTAATTTCTTAAGGAGCTTCCATGCTTTCTGTAGTGTCTCTATCAGTTTGCATTTCCACCAATAGTACACAAGGATTCTCTCTTCTCCACATTCTCACCAACATTTATTATTTGTTTTCTTTTTTGATGATAGCCATTCTGACAGGTGTGATGATATCTTTGTGGTTTTGATTTGCATTTCCGTGATGATTGGTGATGTTGAGCATTTTTTCATGTACCTGTTGGCCATCTTATGTCTTCTTTGGAAAAATATCTTTTCAGGTCCTCTACCCACTTTTAAATGTGGTTGTTTATTTTTTGATGTTGAGCTATATGAGTTCTTTGTATATTTTGTATATTTACCCCTTGGTGGATATATCATTTGCAAGATCTTCTCCCAGTAGGCAGCCTTTTTGTTTTGTTGATAGTTTCTTTTGCTGGGCAAAGTCTTTTTAGTTTGATGTAGTTCTATTTGTTTATTTTCACTTTTGTTTCTCTTGGCTAAAGAGCCGTATCCAAAGGAATATTGTTAAGGCTGATGTCAAAGAGTATATTACCTATGTTTTCTTTTAGTTTTATGGCTTTAGATCTTATATTCAAGTATTTTTATCTATTTTGAGTTTTTGTATATGGTATAAGAAAGTAGTCCAGTTTGATTCTTTTGCATGTAGCTGTCCAGTTTTCCCAACACCATTTATTGGAGAGCTGTCTTTTCCCCATTCCCTTTGCTATAGGTTAATTGTCCATACAAGTGTGGGTTTTTTTCTGAGTTCTGCGTTCTGTTCCATTGATCTATGTGTCTGTTTTTGTATGAGTGCTATACTGTTATAATTACGGTAGCTTTGTAGTATAATTTGGCATCACAGAGTATATTATGGGGTAGTTTTTAAATAGTGATCTAATCAATCACCTTATTAGTAATCAGTTTGTTCATATTTTCTATTTTTTATGATTTAGTGTTGGTAGGATGTATGTGGCTAGGACTTTATTCATTTATTCTGAGTTGTCCAATTTATTAGAATATACTTATTCATAGTAGTCTGTTATGCTCCTTTGTATTTCTGTTTTATCAGTTGTAATATCTATAAATTATATTTTAATAATTGGGAGTATAATAAAGTTTGATCTTTTTTCTAGATTTAAATAAGTCTCTTGAGTGGTGTTTTCTCACCGATGGAGAATTACTTTCAAGCAGAAGCTTACAACCTGGACAAGGTGTTAGATGAATTTGAACAAAACGAAGGTGAGGATTTAGTTTGGTGACACTATTTGAATGTATTTATGATACAGAAAATGTGGGATTATAAGAGGATGCAGTACTAAAACAGAGAAGGTTGGGTCCAATGCCTTATTGATGATAGTATTATATATTAATATTCAGAGGAAGAACTAACATTCTTTTAGCCCTATGTGCCAGATACTACGGAGAAGGCAATGGCACCCAACTCCAGTATTCTTGCCTGGAAAGTTCCATGGATGGAGAAGCCTGGTAGGCTGCAGTCCATGGAGTCACTCAAGTCGGACACGACTGAGTGACTTCACTTTTGCTTTTCACTTTCATGCATTGGAGAAGGAAATGGCAACCCACTCCAATGTTCTTGCCTGGAGAATCCCAGGGACGGGGGAGCCTGGTGGGCTGCCATCTATGGGGTCGCACAGAGTCGGACACAACTGAAGTGACTTAGCAGCAGCCAGATACTAAGCTAACCCATAACCCTAGGCTAACTCCTGATTCATGTAAATTTGAAACTTATTATTTTGGGATTTTATTAGATGTATGTAGATGGGCTTTATAAATATAAAGTGGAAAGTGTATTATCCTTTCAGTTTGGATCATTTATACAAGTATCTTCTCACTCTCTTCTCTGGTTTCTTCCCTGCTTGTATCACAGTTTTTTGTCATCTACACAAATGTTACACTTAATCATGTGAATACTGTCTCTAGAACACCACTGACTCTCATTAATAAAATTATAGTTCTTTACCTCGGTCTCTTTGCAACTTTTGTAGGTTCTAGTAGAATATTTTCTATATAGTTGATTTGCAAAATATTTCTGTTGAGTCAGTAAAAATTGTTGCTTTAGTTGAAATATTATGTTTGCTTACCAAAAATAACTCCTTTAAAAGGAGAATGATTTCAGAAGCCACATTTTTTGCAACTGTGCTGATCATTTGTTTTGAACTTTTTCTTTTTTTTAATTTGTGGTTGCTCTGGGTCTTCATTGCTGTGTGTGGGCCTTCTTTAGTTGTGGCGAACAGAAGCTACTCTTCACTGCAGTGGCTTCTCTTGTTGAGGAGCACAGGCTCTATGCACGTGAGCTTCAGTAGTTTTCGCATGCAGGCTCTGTACTTATGGCTCATGGGCCCAGTCTCTCTGCAGCATGTGGAATGCTCCTGGACCAAGAATTGAATTCATGCTCCCTACATTGGCAAGCAGACTCCCGTCTACTGTACCATGAGGGAAGTCCTGTTTTGAACTGTTTTTTAAAAATCTCTGTTGTTGCTGTTTAGTCATTCAGTCGTGTCTGACTCTTTGTGACCCCATGGACTGTAGCATGCCTGGCTTCACTTGTCTCCTGGAGTTTCCTCAAATTCATGTCCATTATGTTGGTGATGCCATCCAACCATCTCATCCTCTGTCACCCCATTCTCCACCTGTCCTCAGTCTTTCCCAGCATCAGGGTCTTTTCCAATGAGTTGTCTCTTTGCATCAGGTAGCCAAAGTATTGGAGCTTCAGCTTTGGTGTCAGTGAGTATTCAAGGTTGATTTCCTTTAGGATTGACTGGTTTTATTTATCTCCTTGCTGTCCAAGGGACTTTCAAGAGTCTTTTCCAGCATCACAATTCAAAAGCATCAATTCTTCAGTGATCAGCCTTCTTTATGATCTAACTTTCACATCCATACATGACTACTGGAAAAACCATAGCTCTGAGTATCTGTACCTTTGTCGGCAAAGTTATATCTCTGCTTTTTAAGTTTTAAATGCTGTCTAGGTTTGTCACAGCTTTTCTCCCAAGGAACAAGTGTCTTTTTTATGGCTGCACTGAACTGTGGCTGCAGTGATTTTAGAACCCAAGAAAATAAAATCTGCCCCTGTTTCTATTTTTTCCCCATCTATTTGCCATAAAATGATGGGACTAGATGCCGTGATCTTAGTTTTTTGAATGTTGAGTTTTAAGGCAGCTTTTTCAGTCCTCTCTTTCACCCTTATCGAGAGGCTCTTTAGTTCCTCTTAACTTTCTTGTCATTAGAGTGATATCATCTGCATATCTGAGGTTATTGATATTTCTCCTAGGAATCTTGATTCCAGCTTGTGATTCATTCAGCCTGGCATTTTGCATGATGCGCTCTGTATAGACGTTAACTAAGCAGGGTGATAATGTACAGACTTGACGTACTCCTTTCCCGATTTTGAACCAGTCCATTGTTCTGTATCTGAATTAACTGCTGCTTCTTGACCCGCATCCAGGTATCTCAGGAGGCAGGTAAGGTGGTCGGTCTGGTATTCTCATCTCTTTAAGAATTTTCTACAGTTTGTTGTAATCCACACAGTCAAAGACTTATGTGTAGTCAATGAAGCAGAAGTAGATGTTTCTTTGGAATTCCCTTGCTTTCTCTGTGATCCAGTGGATGTTGGCAATTTAAACTCTGGTACAGCTGTGCATCTGGAATTTCTTGATTCACGTACTGCTGAAGCCTACCTTAAAGGATTTTGAGCATTATCTTTCTATTTCTAGTATGTGAAATGAGTGCAATTGTACAGTAGTTTGAACATTCTTTGGAATTGCTATTCTTTGGGATTGGAATGAAAACTGACCTTTTCCAGTCCTGTGACCACTGCTGAGTTTTCCAGGCAGTTTGCCGACATATTGAGTGCAGCACTTTCATAGCATCATCTTTTAGGATTTTAAATAGCTCTGTTGAATTCCATCACCTCACTAGCTTTGCTCATAGTTACACTTCCTAAGACCCATTTGACTTCACACTCCATGATGTCTGGCTCTAGATGAGTGACCTCCACCATCATGATTATTCTGATCATTATGATCTTTTTTGTATAGTTTTTCTGTGTATTCTTGCCATCTCTTAATCTCTTAAAGGAAGTACATGTTACCAAATCTCAAGTCTCTGCTAGCCCAAATTTGGGGAACTCAGGATTTAACATCTAGCAGTCAGAGTATATTAATCCCATTCTCCATGCAACCTGAATTTTTTTTATGGCTTTTGCAATCTGACCTTTCTAGCTTCTTTTCACTACCTTCTTACAGTAATTCTTTTTTCACCTCAAGCTGATTTACTTAATTGCTCTTTCAGATTCTTATGCTTAGGGCTGTACTTTTCCTTTTTTCTCTTTTATATATGTCCTGTTTCCAAGTTTATGTAAAATTGTCTTTGAAGCCCAGCACATATCCTCCTGCTTCCATGAATTCAAGTTTGCTGCATCAGCCTGTGAAATATCTTTGTACTAAATTTATTTTCTACTACTACATAGTAGTTTTCAAATACTTAATCTATCATATACTGCTAGTTAGATATTCATGTTTGCTGTATCTATTTCTTATTTTTCCAGCTAGATTATGTACTTTTTGGAAGCCAGAGCTATCATTTAATCTCATATTCCTCAACCTCAATGCTCTTACTGTGGTATCACTTAGCATGTTTTTATTGTGTACCTACTGCATATTTATCAGCATGTTTTTATCATGTTCCTATTACATATCAAGTGCTCTGCAAAGCTAGCACTAACACTGATGGGAAGAAATGGTTTCTGCCTGAAAATGTTAGGTAAATCATTGCATTTCAGTGTAATAAATGCTTTGATAGAGATATGAACAAAGTGCTAAGGAAACCTTAAAGATTAATGTTGCTACTAGAGGAAGGGGCTTCCCTGAGAGCAAATCGTATCTATGTAATTTCAGGGCTATGATTATCAGATTTACTCTAGGAAGAAAGCAGGAAAGGCAATAGTTGCAAAGTGCTTTGTTTCTTACTTCTCTAATTAGACATACACATAGCACTATAACTTGGGAAAGTAGCTATCATAGTTATGATCTATTAAAAAATAAACTTTAAATGAAATTTTGATTATTGATAGAGTATAAAAACGTTGATTTTATATGGCAAATGCAGAATTTCTGCCAAATTTCCTCAGTATAATTATGAACCTAAGAAATAATGTATTGTCACATGGTTATAAGCAGAATTTCACATACTGTAGGAAACTTTTAAACTTGTTATAGACAAATTTCAAATATATACAAAAGTAAATAGAATAATAGAATAGTATAATAAATTCCTGTGTACTCATTATACAACTTCAGTAGTGATTGACGTACTGCCATTTTTCATTTATATATCTTCATTTATTCCTTTCTCCCTGCTTCATTGTTTTTTTTTTTTTTTTAACAGATTTTTAAAGGTAAAATTTATACATTAATTGTATAGATCTTAAATGTACACTTTTGGCCAAGAGATATATCCATATAACCCACATCTTAGTCATAATGTAGATTATAGAACTTTCTGTCTCCACAGAAAATTCCTTTGTTTCTTTTCCACTCTATTACTATATCCTTATCACTGTTCGATTTGTTTTTCACTTTAGATTAGCCACTACCCCATACTGTGCTTAGCCTATCCAAGGCCTACCCGATTACTGCACTCCCCTGCTCAGCTCAAAGGACAGCCTGCCAATCACTTTAATTATGTTAACTAGATTGAGGTAGAATTCTTCCGTTGTTTGAAATGTTCTGAGATATTACCATTTCGTGATATATAATTCAGGGAACTGTCTTAAATGTTTTCTCTTATCCTTAGCTAAAAATCAGAAACTTCATATCCTAGGAATATTCTGTTTTCACATATCCTAGGTAGATTTTACTTTCAGAGAATATTTGCAAGTGTATTTCAATAACTTAGTCCTAGCCTTATCAGTGTTACCAACAAACTTACTGTAATTATTTATTTTTTCAGATGAAACCGTTTCTCCTATTTTATTGGATACAAAGTGGAATAAGATTCTAGATCCCTCTTCTCGTCAGCTGTCATTCAACTCTGCATTGACCAGTGTGAATGAACCTACAGTTTCTGAGTCACAGCCACAACTGAAAGTCTTCTCTCTGGCTCATTCAGCTCCTCCTGACTCAGAGGGAGAGGACCACTGTGCTAATGGACAAGACTGTAGTCTGAATCCAGAGATCAACACAATGTGGATTGATGAAAATGCGGTTACAGAAGACCAGTTAATTAAGAGGAACTGTAGTCGAGATGATCAATGCAGTACTGTTGAAGTGGGAGAGAAGAAATGTGGAAACCTAGCTTGTCTGCCAGATGAGAAGAACGTTCTTGTTGTAGCTGTCATGCATAACTGTGATAAAAGGACATTTCAAAGTGATTTGCAGGATTGTAATAATTATAATAGTCAGTCCCTCAAGACTGCTTTTAGCTGTTCACTGGATAATGAAAACAGACAAACTGATCAGTTTAGTTTTAGTATAAATGGGTCCACTGAAAAAGATATGAACTCAGAGAAACAAATGGATCCATTGAATAGACCAAATGCAGAGGGGGATTCTGATAAGTATATATGTACTACTTCTGATAATCTAGCCAGTGTTTGTTCCCCTTCGCAGTTACAGGATGATGAAAATATAGATAGAGACCCCTCCATGTCTGTGATTACAAGCTTAACACTAGATTCAGTAATCTCATCCCAGCGAACAGAGGAAGGTCCTGATGTAAAGCAAGAGGACTCAACCCCAGATGAGGTTCTCACTGGCAAAACCAGCTCTCCTAGGACAGACCTGGGGAGTCCAAACTCCTTTTCTCACTTGAGTGAGGAGATTTTGATGAAAAAAGAGCCATCAGAGGAGAGGACAACTGAAGAATCCACCCAGTCTGCTTTACCTTTACTTCTCAAAACTGACATGCCTAATGGGTCTGGCAGGGATGATAACTCTGAACAGGTTTCAGATTGTCTTGTGCCCAGTGAGGGTAAAGCTGATGACAAGGAAGGTTGTAAACATGAAGAAATTCTTGGCACTAAAGAATTTCTTAATATGACAGAGCATTTCTCTGAATCTCAGGAGATGACTAACTGGAAATTGACTAAACCAAACAAGATGAATGACAGCCAAGTAAAAAAAGATAATGAGAAGTTCCTGCAGATGAATCAGCCTGAAGACACCTGTGATGATAGTGGAGAGTGTGATAGAATGGCAGAAGCAGGTCTAGATTTAAAAGGAACTTGCATGAATGAAAGTGAAGGATGTGATTTCTCCACTGTTATGGATACACCAGCAGCAAATTCACTATCTAATTGTTGTGATTCCTATGGAATGCAGAGCCCAGTTGTTTGTTTTGTTCCAAAGACTTTACCCTCCAAAGAAGATTCAGTAACAGAAGAAAAGGAAATAGAGGAGAGCAAGTCAGAATGCTACTCAAATATTTATGAACAGAGAGGAAATGAAGCCACAGAAGGGAGTGGACTACTTTTAAACAGTACTGGTGACCTAACGAAGAAAAACTATTTACACAATTTCTGTAGCCAGGTTCCATCAGTGCTTGGGCAATCTTCCCCCAAGATAGTAGCAAACCTGCAATCTATCAGTGTTCCTTTTGGTGGTGCAAGACCCAAGCAACCTTCTAATCTTAAACTTCAAATTCCAAAGCCATTATCAGACCATTTACAAAATGACCTTCCTGCGAACAGTGGAAATACCGCTAAAAACAAAAATGATGTTCTTGGGAAAGCAAAATTAGGGGAAAACTCAGCAACCAATGTATGCAATGCCTCTTCGGGAAACATCTCTATTGCTGATACAAATGGGGACCATTTAGAAAGTTATGAATCTGGGATATCCAGTAGACCGTGCCTTGCATTAGCTCCAGAAAGCCCAGATAATGATCTCAGAGCTGGTCAGTTTGGAATTTCTGCTAGAAAGCCATTTACCACTCTGGGTGAAGTGGCTCCAGTGTGGGTACCAGATTCTCAGGCTCCAAACTGCATGAAATGTGAAGCCAGGTTTACATTCACCAAAAGGAGGCATCATTGCAGAGCATGTGGGAAGGTAAGTTGTGTGTGTCAGGAATCTGGCACGTGCATTTTACAACGCTCAATTAAAACTTAATAAAGGTAATATAAGGGAGCATGCTTAAGGCTGAGGTGAAATTACAAATAGCTTTTGAATATACAGTTCTAGTAAATTTCCAAATGAAAAATGGCCTCACTGATTCTTAGTGTTTATATAATTTTCTTGTTGTTGTGAAGATTTAAGCCGAATCAGTTTTCATGAAGAGATGGGAACTGCAGAAGTGGTAACTTTGAGTTCTATATTGATACTTGCTTAATGGAATAGCTTGAAATGAGGAAGTTATTCTTTTGAATAAGATTTTAAGAATTTAAGAAATGTTTATAATTGATTTTATATTTTTTAATTCTTGAGTAAATTGAATGTTATACTTGGAATCCATCCCAGTTTTTACTATAGAAATTTTGCCATTGTACTAGACATTCTGGAACTTTCTGTACACATATTTTTGTTTTTTCCCCCCATATAACTTTGACTCAAAAGACTTGGAAGCTGCAGATCCTTGTGACAGTGTAATGAGGATAATGATATTCCTTAGTTCTCCCAAAATTCTGTTAGCTAGTGACGCTAGTGACAATATACTAGTATTTCCTTAAGCAAGAACTATAAACAAGGAGGAAATAGGATTTTGTATTTTTTAAAGGAATGTAAGGTTTGGTGTCAGGTCTGGATTTGAACTTCAGCTTTATTACTGTTAACTATATAACTTTGTTAAGCTTTGCGTGCATGCTAAGCTACTTTCGTTGTGTCTGACTCTGTGTGAGCCTGTGGACTGTAGCCTGCCAGTCTCCTCTATCCATAGGATTCTCCAGGCAAGAATACTGGAGTGCGTTGCCATTTCCTTCTCCAGGGGATCTTCCCAACCCACGGATCAAACCCATGTCTCTTACATCTCCTGTATTGGCAGCAGGTTCTTTACCACTAGTGCCATGTGCCAAGTTTATCATAAGAAAACAAACCAAAAGATAACTTTCACTGGGCTGCTCTGAAGATTAAATGAAATTACATGTAGTAGTAAGTGCTCAGTAAATGACCTCTGTTTCTCTTCTTGCCTGATTTACTGGTCTGTCTGAATTAATTAGATTGCCATCAACTTCAAGGGACAGACTATCTGGCTCTCAGTGACTCAAACAAAAATAACATTTATTTCACATAACAAGAAGTCTGAAAATAGAGACTCTGCTGTATCTGGGTGTAGTCAGGGTTACTGAAGTTCTCTTGGTCTTCCCTTCATGGTCTCAATATAATGTGGCACAGCTTTAAGCATCAAGTCCAACCTGACGACTTCCTAAGTACAGAGAAGCTGTTCAGTGGCAAAAAAGCCTATTTCTCTTGCCACCCTCTCATCAGGAAGGAAAGAAACCCCAGCAACTTCTTTCAATTTATTGGCCACTTCTAGACCACAGGCCCAATTTAGACCAATGACTGACAACAGGGAACAGAATTGCCAGGATTGGCAAAGATCAATCGTGATTCACCTCCTGGGGCTGAGCCAGTATGGCAGCATTAGTTCCAGAAAGCTCAGATAATGAAAAGAATATTAAAAAATACAAAATCCCATTTCCTCCTTGTTTATAGTTCTCACTTAAAAAAAACCTAGTATATAATATATATTACTAGCTAACAGAATTTTGAGAGAACTAAGGAATATCAATTTTCCTTATAATGTCACAAGGATCAATAGCCTTCAACTCTTTTTTGAGTCATAGTTATATAGGGGGGAAAGACAAAAATATGTGTACAGAAGGTTCCAGAATATCTAGTACAATGGCAAAGGAAAAGGGGAAGAATGGTTCTTGGGTGGACATTCAACAAGGGCTACTATAAAGTCATAGAACAAATGAACCAAATAATGGGGAGCAGAAAGTTGTTAAAATTGTGACTGGTCTGTTAGTATCTGATTATTAAAATTTGAAGAAAATAATGTGTCTGATTCCTAAATATTTCGCAATCTGAAGTAAACCTGTGGTCAGTAGCCTAAACAGTTAGTTTTCTGTTAGGGGATTAGAGGCATCATTTTTTTTGTTTCTGTTCTGTGTTTTGCTTACTGTGTATAACACTTTGTGAAAATTTTGCTTTCTTAAGCAAATAATAAAAATGCTTTTGTTCCAGGCTAGCATATTCAGATGTAATGACTAAATAGGTAACTTAGGTGGATTCAGAAAGAAAATGGTGGCGTAAAAATGCACATAAGCTGAAAAATTACGTGGAATTTTTGCTGAGTGGAATTTGTAGAATTTATAAATTTATCATTCATATGGATTATGGATTCATATTCCATCTTTTTTTCTTTCCATCTTCATTTTCCTCAGGGATATTCTGAGGATTATTGAGATAATGTCTGTAAAAATCCTTGAGCGTCTCAGAAGAAAGGGGCTTATAAATGTGGGTATAGTTTTTCTAGACAGTAAATTAATCAAATGATACTTGGAAGATAGCTGGAAAAATACCCTAAGCAATGTGATTTTGTAAAATAGTGTTTACTGTCGAAAAAAGAAGTTTAGTTTGTACCATTCTAATATTTCTACTATCTAGTAATTTCCAATACTTTTTTAAACTTAATATCTATAGGCAATAAGTTTTCCTTACTGTAACAAGCATATATTAAGCATCTACTGTATGAAAGTTTATGGGCTAAGTGCTGGAGATTCGGAGATAGAATGTGTGACCCCATAGAGTTTATAATCAAAAGGATTGATTTCAGTGAGTGAGGAGTATCTGGATTTCCTGTAGTTTTGCAAAAATCCTAAAAAAAAATAGTGAACTGCTGATCTGAGTAGAAAATTGGACCATCACATACAATTTATAATACAGTATTTTAAGAGGCAGTTTTGTGTGTTTTATATTCATTCTCGTCTTGTAGAATGGGTGGTTAATTTTTTCCTCCTTAACAGATCAAGTATTAGAGGCTCAGAGAGGTCAAGGAATATATCCAAGGTCACACAGCTTGAAAGTGGTAGAGCCACCTTTGGAGGAAAAGCTAGGACTCTTTCCTTCCATCATAACTGCTTCTCCTAACATGTCTCCTCATTTATAATAGCAGTATGAACAAAATGCTTTAGAAACAGTACGATAGGGGAGCTTAATTTTTCCAAGAATGGAAGGAGGAGTCAGGAAAATTGTAATACAAAAAGCAACCATTTGGGCCTTCTCTGGTGGTCCAGTGGTTAAGACTCCTCTGTGTTTCTGCTGCAGGGGTCTTAGGCTCCACCCCTGGTGGAGGAACTAAGATCCCTCGTGCTAATCCCGCATGCTGCCCTGTGAGCATACCATACCCCCCACTTCTGCCCCCTGCTAAAAGATAAAATGACTATTTGGAGGAGATAAGAAAGTGGATATAATTTATGGATCAAAATTCTAAAGTATGTGAAGAGAATGGGATCACAGCAGAGCACAGGTGGAGAATTAGCAATAGGAAAAGGGAAATCATTTTACAGACAAATAGGCTGTGATAAAAATACACTTGAATATAGAAGGAGTTAATAGAAAATTGTGGGAAATTGTTTAGCAAAGCTTAGGGCATATATTCAGCTCTTGATGAGTAGTATTACAGATATTGTTACATTTATCTTGATATATTGTCATTAAGAAGAATATAATTATATTGAATTTAGGAAGGTATTAAAATATTGCAGTTTATTTCTATATTGTTACAGTGGACATCAAAACACCTGGATTCCATTCTTGTCTTCATTGTTAATTGGAAAACTATGTCATGCTCTAAAATGCTTAGCAAATGGGTTTTGTTTTATGATTTCATGCAATATTAATTCATATAATTGTTCCATATAGCAGCGTAATCTTTACTTTTCCTGTATGATAAGTGATAAATTACAGAATAGAAAGTATACAGAAGAGAGTTTCTTGCTGGTCCAGTGGTTAGGACTTGGGGCTTTCACTGCTGTGGCCCCAGGTTCAATCTCTGGTTGGGAAACTGAGATCCTGAGAGCTGTGCAGCAAGACCAAAAAAAAAAAAAGAGTACAGAGAGTTTCTTCCTTGAAAAGTTCTAATGATCACTGTTAATCTAATGAACTTAGCCCTTTAAGTTCAAATGATCATTGTTATTATATACCTATGTTTATTTCCTATGGAAAACACTGAATCTAGTAGATCATGGTTATTCATCCTCTGTCATGTTTCCATTTGCCATAAATATTTTGACCCCTTTTATTTGATTATTTGACTTGAAAGGCCTAAAGGAAACTATTGAGTTTAAGAGTACAGGAAAGAGTTTTTTGAAAGTGGAAAAGAATTTCTAAAAGAAAAAAAAGTTTTTTCTTTTATTTGGTCATTCACAAGGTTTTATCACACTTTATCCATTACCATCAGTGATGTGGCTCGTTGTTATTTACGAGATGCTAGCTGCCTGGAGAATCCCATGGATGGAGGAGCCTGGTAGGCTGCAGTCCATGGGGTCTCTAGGAGTCGGACATGACTGAGAGACTTTATTTTCACTTTTCACTTTCATGCACTGGAGAAGGAAATGGCCATCCACTCCAGTATTGTTGCCTGGAGAATGCCAGGGACGGGGAAGCCTGGTGGGCTGACGTCTATGGGGTCGCACAGAGTCGGACACTACTGAAGTGACTTAGCAGCAGCAGCAGCTGGTTAATGACTGTTCTATCTACTAAAATAGACATGAAAATAGCCTTTAAAAGTTCTTGAACTGATACTCACAATGTAGATACTGTGTATTTGTTTAGAACAGTGTGCAAGTTGAGAATAGCATTTTTTTTTTAACACTTCTACTATATACTAGGCTTATCTGGTCTAAACTAAGCATAGTTCTCTGAGATACAGTTAAAGAGGAGAAAAGTGCCTCAGAAAGTAAAGTTTATAAGCAAGAGTGCATGGATTTCAACACAGATTTTTCAGTTCCAAAGCCCCTTGCTCTTTTTACCACACAGGACATAGTAGCAAAATTTATCAGTATTTGGATTGCTTACTAGAAAGTAAGTGATTGTGATTGTCCTTGGGTGAACATCAGTTTTGGATAGTGGTAAAGGACTGGTGGAAACAGTGTCAGACTTTATTTTTTGGGGCTCCAAAATCACTGCAGATGGTGACTGCAGCCATGAAATTAAAAGACGCTTACTCCTTGGAAGGAAAGTTATGACCAACCTAGATAGCATATTCAAAAGCAGAGACTTTACTTTGCCAACAAAGGTCCGTCTAGTCAAGGCTATGGTTTTTCCTGTGGTCATGTGTGGATGTGAGAGTTGGACTGTGAAGAAGGCTGAGCGCCAAAGCATTGATGCTTTTGAACTGTGGTGTTGGAGAAGACTCTTGAGAGTCCCTTGGACTGCAAGGAGATCCAACCAGTCCATTGTGAAGGAGATCAGCCCTGGGATTTCTTTGGAAGGAATGATGCTACAACTGAAACTCCAATACTTTGGCCACCTCATGCGAAGAGTTGACTCATTGGAAAAGCCTGTGATGCTGGGAGGGATTGGGGGCAGGAGGAGAAGGGGATTACAGAGGATGAGATGGCTGGATGGCATCACTGACTCGATGGACGTGAGTCTGGGTGAACTCCAGGAGTTGGTGATGGACAGGGAGGCCTGGCGTGCTGCGATTCATGGGTTCGCAAAGAGTCGGACACGACTGAGAGACTGAACTGAACTGAAAGGACTGGGAATTTGAAAGGAAGACAAAAATGCTAAGTGATTGGTGCTATCAGTGGATGGGAGAGTATAGCAAAGATAGCAGGATTTTAGGTTTTACTTCACTATTAGGTCTTGGACTACAAATTAAGAAAAGAATAATGTGGGTGCCAGGTCATAGTATGAGGAGAGATATACCACTCCAGTTTACTCACTACTTTTTCCACATTAATTGACTTTAACAGTATAACTCAAAATTGATGGATTTTTACTATGTTTGGATAGATGGTGATTTGAATAGACAGACCACAGAAGAGGAATGTAGGAGAGGCAGAATGGAAAGAACACTGGAATGGGTATGAAATAGCTCTAGACTTCAGTTTCCTCTGCTGTAAAAGGAAGGGATTGCATAGATTTTATTTCCTTGCAGCTCTGAAATCTTGTGTGAACTTCTGTATTTAAAAAAGAAAGAAAAGGAAATGATAAGGTTTGTGCTAGCACTGATTTATCTCTGTAAAGTTATTATTAAACATACTTGATTAGCCAAGGTCACTTTGTGGGAAAAATATGCCATTAAGCATTTTGTAATGTGCTGTGCTGGAAGTGTGTTTTCTGGAAGTCATCTTAGTTTGATTGGAATGCTGCTTATTACAGTACCACTTAATGTGCTATACTAGGGATTGTATTTTGCAATTACTGTTCCTTTTTTTTCATTTCCAATAGTACTAATACTTTGACACGCATATGATCATCACATATAGTTTAAAGCAGATAGGTTGATGACATGTATAACATCAAAATGGCATATTGAAAACTGATCTAGATTATTTTTAATATAGTTCTAGAAAGGTACCTCCCTCTACACAATGGGGATTATAGGTATTTAATGTATACAGAACATTTCTAAATGTAATTACAAAATTTTATGTTTTACATAAATTTATATTTATGAAAGTGATCCATGTATAATGAACATTTCTAAATGTAATTACAAATTTTATGTTTTACATAAATTTATATTTATGAAAGTGATCCATGTATAATGAACATTTCTAAATGTAATTACAAATTTTATGTTTTACATAAATTTATATTTATGAAAGTGATCCATGTATAATGAACATTTCTAAATGTAATCACAAAATTTTATGTTTTACATAAATTTATATTTATATAACAAATATAAGTTTATATAATTTATGTGTTTATGTATAAAATGGCAAACTACAGTTAGTATTTAACACCGTACTTTTAATTTGAATTACTGTTCCACAGTAGTCATGAGTAATTTTGTCTATAAAGATATATAAAAGAACTATATAATAATATTTTGATATCTTTGTCTTTATAGCATATTTTTAAATGAAAAATATTTTGAAAAATTAAAATAATTTTTCAAATTTGATTTCTTTTTTTTTTTTATGTTTTTTTGTCCCCCCCCCCCCCCCGCCAAGCCCTATTCCCATTCCTCAAAGGTAATCACACTTCCTGTGTTTTGTTTCAGAAATGTTTTGGGCTTATAAAAACATAATATCTCTCCCACTCTCCCCATTAAAAGCCCAAGTGGGATACATTCAAGTCTCTCTGCAACTTGGACCTTTTCTATTTAACAGTATCCTTTTTTTTTTAATTAGCTTATTTAGAACTCTCTAATTGTTTTTTTCTTTTTTTTTTTTTAATTTTTATTTAATTAGTATACATGTGTTCCCCATCCTGAACCCTCCTCCCTTCTCCCTCCCCATACCATCCCTCTGGGTCGTCCCAGTGCACCAGCCCCAAGCATCCAGCATCGTGCATTGAACCTGGACTGGCATCTCGTTTCATACATGACATTTCACATGTTTCAATGTCACTCTCCCAAATCTTCCCACCCTCTCCCTCTCCCACAGAGTCCATAAGACTGTTCTATAGATCAGTGTCTCTTTTGCTGTCTCGTATACAGGGTTATCGTTACCGTCTTTCTAAATTCCATATATATGCGTTAGTATACTGTATTGGTGTTTTTCCTTCTGGCTTACTTCACTCTGTATAATAGGCTCCAGTTTTTGAAAATAAAACACATTTTTAGTTGAGAAGAAGAGGCTTGGTACTATTTTTGTTTTAAACAGAGTAATATTTGTATGTTTAAAGATGGCAATCTTCTACCTACTTTTACAAATCCCGAGTCCCTAATTCAGCTCCCTGGATATACCCACTTTAAGAAATTAATAGCCTGTTTCTTAAGTTAAAGTATAGTTGGTTTACAATATTACATTAGTTTCAAATGTACAACATAGTGATTCAGTATTTTAATAGATTATACTCTTTTTTTGTTTTCTGACTGTGGGATCTTAGTTCTCGAACATGGATTGAAACCACACCCTTGACAGTGAAAGTGTAGAGTCCTAACCACTGGACTGCCGGGGAATTCCCTATATTCTGTTTAAAATTATTAAAATAATGACTGTGTTTCTCTGTACTGTATAATGCATCCTTGTACCTTATTTATTTTATGCATAGTGGTTTGTATTGCCACCTCTCAATCCTCTATTCCCATCTTGCCCTCCACTTCCCTCTCCTCAGTGCTAACCACTAGTTTGTTCTCCTTATCTGTGAGTCTGTTTGTTTTGTCATATTCATTTGTTTTATATTTTAGATTTCATATATAGAGTTTTGTCTTTCTCTAACTCTTTTCACTAAGCATAATACTCTCTAAGGTCCATCCATGTTGTTGTAAATGGCAGAATTTCATTCTTCTTAGTGGCTGAGTGATATTCTAGTGTGTGTGTGTCGGGGGCGGGGCGTGTGCATCACATGTGTCCATCCGTGCATGCACGTGCCCTACATATTCTTTGTCCATTCTTCTGTTGATGAACATTTAGGTTGTTTCCATATCTTGGCTCTTGTAAATAATGTCATGATGAACATAGGAGTCCATATCTTTTTCAGTTAACTATTTTCATATTCTTTGGCTGAATAACCAGAATTGGGATAGCTGGATAATATGTTAGTTCTGTGCTTAACTTTTGGAGAGATTTCCATACTGTCTTCCACAGTGGCTATACCAGCTTACATTCCCACCAGTAGTTTATGAGGGTTCCCTTCCATGTCCTTGCTGACATTATTTGTAGACTTCTTGATGATAGCCATCATGAAAGGTGTGAAGGTGATATCCCATTATGGTTTTGCTTTGCATTTTCCTGATGATCAGTGATGTTGAGCATCTTTTCACGTGGCTCTTGGCCATCTGTGTATCTTCTTTAGAAGCATGTTCATGTGTTCTGCCCATTTTTAAATTCGGTTTTTTTTTTGATACTGAATTGTTTGAGCTCTTTAGATATTTTGAATATTAATCCCTTACTGATCATATAATTTGCAAATGTCTTCTCCCATTTTGTAGGTTGCTTTTTTGCTTTGTTGATGGTTTTCTTTGCTGTACATAATCTTTTAGATTTAATTATATGCCATTTATATATTTTTGATTTTTTTTTCTTTGGCTTAGAAGACAAATCCAAAAAAATATTGATACAGTTTGTGTTAAAGAGTGTTCTCTATGTTTTCTTGAAGTCTTATACTTTCCAGTTTAACATTTAGGTCTTTAATCCATTTTCTTTTTGTAAGTAATATGAAAAAATATTCTAATTTTATTTTGTAAAATAAATGTAGCTGTCCAGTTATCCAGCACCACTTATTGAAGAGACTATCTTTTCTCCTTTGTATATTCTTACTTCCTTTGTCATAGGTTAATTGATATAAGTGTATGGGTTTATTTCTGGGTTCTCTATTCTGTGTTGATCTGTGTGTCTTTTTTTTGTGCCAGTACTGTGCTATTTTTTTAAACTTTTAATTTTGTATTGGGGTATACCAATTAACAATGTCGTGATAGTTTCAGGTGAACAGCAAAGGGATTCAGCCATACATATACATGTGTCCATTCTCCTGCAAACTTTCCTTCCATCCAGGATGCCACATAACATTGAGCAGAGTTCCATGTGCTGTGCAATAGGTCCTTGTTGGCTATCCATTTTAAACACAGCAGTGTAGTACTATGCTGTTTTTATGACTGTAACTTTGTAGTATAGTCTGAAGCTAGCACCCCAACTTTGTTCATTTTTCTTAAGATTGATTTGGCAAGTCAGTTTTTTGTGGTTCCATATAAGTTTTAGGGTTGTTCTAATTTGGTGAAAAATATGGTTATTTTGATAGGGATGGCATTAAATCTATAGATTGCTTTGGGTAGTACAGTATTTATCAATATTACTTCTTCTGATTCATTTCTTCAGTTTCTTCAATTCATTTCTTCAATATCATCTTCAATTTCCTTCATCAGTGTTTCATTTTTAGAGTCTTTTACCTCCTTGGTAAGTTAATCCTAGATATTTTTTGTTTTTGATGCTGTTTTAAACAAGATTGTTTTATTGCTTTTTCTCTGTGGTAGTTCATTATTAGTTTATAGAAAAGCAACAGATTTCTGTACATTAACCTCATATCCTCTAACTTTACTAAACTTATTTATTCTAATAACTTTTTAGTGGTGACTTTAGGGTTTTTCTATATGTAGAGTCATGTCATCTCAGAGAAGGCAATGGCACCCCACTCCAGTACTCTTGCCTGGAAAATCCCATGGATGGAGGATCCTGGTAGGCTGCAGTCCATGAGGTCGCTAAGAGTCAAACATGGCTGAGCGCCTTCACTTTCACTTTTCACTTTCATGCATTGGAGAAGGAAATGGCAACTCACTCCAGTGTTCTTGCCTGGAGAATCCCAGGGATGGGGGAGCCTGGTGGGCTGCCGTCTATGGGCTCGCACAGAGTCGAACACGACTGAAGTGCAGCAGCAGCAGCAGCAGCAGCAGCAGCAAAGTCATGTCATCTACTAATAATGACAGTTTTGTTTCTTCCTTTTCAGTGTGGATGCATCTTATTTCTTTTTCTTGTCTGAATGCTGTGGCTAGGACTTCCAATACTATGTTAAATAGAAGTGATTGAGAGTGGGCATCCTTTGTCTTGTTCCTGATTTTAGAAGAAAAGCTTTTAGCTTTTCACCATTGAATATGATGTTAGTTATGGTCATGGGCTTCCCTGGTGGCTCAGTGGTAAAGAACCCACCTTTAGTGCAGGATACTTTGGGATTTGTTTGTTCTTCTTTTTCTAATTGTTTTAGGTTATAGTTTGTTTGAGGTTTTTCTTACTTCTTGAGGTAGGCCTGTATCACCATAAACTTGCTTCCTAGAACGGCTGTTGCTACATCTCAAAGATTTTGGAATGTTGTGTTTCCACTTCATTTGTCTAGGGTATTTCCTGATTTTCTCTGTGATTTCTTCATTGATTCATTGGTTTTTATAGTAATGTGCTGTTTAGTCTCTACATGTTTATGTTTTTCCCATTTTTCTTTCTGTAGCTGATTTCTAGTTTCATACCATTATGATTGGAAAAATGCTTGAAGTAATTTCTATCTTACATTTGTTGAGACTTGTTTTGTGACCTGGAATATAATCTGTCCTGGAGAACCTTCCATATGCACTTGAAAATAATGTGTTTCTGCTTTTATGGATTGGATGTCCTGTAGATGTTTGTTAAGTTCAAATAGTCTAATGCATCCTTTAAGACTGATGCTTGCTTGTTGAATAGACTTTTCTTTTTTTATAGCAGAAAAATTGGGCAGAAGGCACACCTCCCCTCAAGTGGACCTCATTATTGATATCTTGTACCAGAGTAGTACATTTGTTGCAATTAATGAACCAATATTGATACATTATTTTATTAACAATAATCATATAAAAGAAATACATACTACAGTTTTTGTTAGTGTTTGCTCCTTGAATTTTACAGTTCTATTGGTTTGATAAATGCAAGTTATCTGCCTTATTATTATCATATAGAATGGTTATATCACCCTGAAAGTCCCTTGTGCCCCACTTATGTATCCCTCCCTTACTTTATTTGAACCCTGGCAACTACTGATCTTGGCTCCGTAGTTTTTGGTTTTCCAGAATGTCTTTTATCAATAGTTGCTGCTGCTGCTGCTAAGTCGCTTCAGTTGTGTCTGACTCTGTGCGACCCCATAGACGGCAGCCCATCAGGCTCCCCCGTCCCTGGGGTTCTCCAGGCAAGAACACTGGAGTGGGTTGCCATTCATATATTATGTTGGCTTTCAAACTGGCATCTTTGACTTAGAAATATACATTTAGGATTCTTCCCTAACTTTTTAAAAAATTGAGTATAATTGACATATAAGGAGGATGTATTACTTTCAGGTATACAATATAATGATTAGGTATTTGTATGTATTGTGAAATCACCATAATAAGTCCAGTTAACATCTGTACCATACATAGTTACAAAATTTTCTTATGAGAACTTTTAAGATTACACTCATAGCAACTTTCAAATTTGCAATATAGTATTATTAACAATAGATAAGATGACAGGCACTACACTCTATGTTTTATGTAGTTTATAACTTCAAATTTGTTTCTTTTGAGCATCTTCATCTCTTTCACATATATTGCCACCTTGGCAACTACCACCAGACTCTTCTCTGATTTAATGAGCTCATTATTTGTTGTTTTGTTTTGATAGTTTTTAGATTCCACATATAAGTAAGCTCATCCAGTATCTGTGTACCTCTGACTTATTTCACTAGCATAATTCCCTCAAGTTGCATCCATGTTGTTGCAGATGTAAAGATTTTATTCTTTTTTGTGCTGAGTAATAGTCCATCATGTGTGTGTGTGTGTACACATATACATAGAAAAATACATACCAAAGTTTCTTTATTCATTTATTAATGGACACCTAGGTTGTTTCCATATATTGACTATTGGAAATAATGTTGCAGTGAGCATGGTGGTGCAGGCATCTATTTGAGTTATTGATATTGTTTTCTTTGGATAAATACCTACATGTGGAATTGCTGGGTCATACGATAGTTGTATTTTTAATTTTTTGAGCATCCTCTATACTGGCTGCACCAATTTTCTATAGTGGCTGCACCAATTTTCATTCCCACCAACAGTGCACAGGGCTCTCTTCACATCCTTCCCAACGTTTGTTAACTTTTTGATAATAACCATTCTGACAGGTATGAGTTGATATCTCATTGTGGTTTGATTTGCATTTTCCTGATAATTAGGGGGCATCTTTTCACATACATGTTGACCCTTCTTTTGTCTTCTTTGGAGAAATGTCTGTTCATGTCTTTTACCTATTTTGAATTGGATTGTGTATTTTCCTCCTGTTGAACTATATGAGTTCTTTATACATTTGCAATATTAACCCCTTATCAGATACATGACTTGAAAATATTTTCTCATTTTCCATATTGTCTTTTCATTTTGTTGATGGTTTCCTTTACTGTGTAGAAGCTTTCTAGCTTGATGTAGTCCCACTTGTTTATTTTTACTTTTTTGGTCATTGCAAAGACCAGAGTCAAGGAACCTCTATGTCTTTTTCTGACATGATAACTCCTTTCTTTTTATTGCTGTGTAGTGGTCTGTTGTATGGGTACACCACAAGTTTGTTTATTCATTCAGCTGTTGAAAGACATCTTGGTTGATCTAGTTTTTGGCAATTATAAGTACAGATATTATAAATATTTGTGCGCAGGTTTTGACTAGATGTAAGTTTTTCATTTGTATAAATATATAGGAGCATGATTACTGGAGGGTATGGTAAGCCTATGTTTCTCTTCATGAGTGTTAGTAGCTCAGACATGTTTGACTCTTTGCGACCTCATGGACTGTAGCCCACCAGGCTCCTCTGTCCATGGAATTCTTCAGGCAAGAATACTGGAGTCGGTAGCCATTCCCTTTTCCAGGGGATGTTTCTGACCCAGGAGTCAAACCCAGATCTCCGACATTGCAGGCAGATTCCTTACTGTCTGAGCCACCAGAGAAGCGCTTCTCTTCATAAAAAACTGCCAAATTGTCTTCCAAAGTGGCTGTACCATTTTCACATTCCCATCAGCAGTGAATGAAAATTCTTGTTGCTCCACATCCTCACCAGCATTTGGTCTTGTCAGTTTTGGATTTTTAGACATTTTAATTAATTAATTTATTTGGCCACGATGTGTGGCTTGTGGGATGTTAGTTCCCCAACCAGGGATTGAATCTGGGCCCTTGGCAATGAGAGCTTGGAGTCCTAACTGCCAGACAGGCAGGGAAATCCCAAATTTTAGATGTTTTAATAGGTGTAGTATCTCATTTTTGTTTTAATTTGCAACTCTAATGACATGATACTGAACATCTTTTCTTACACCTATTTCCCATCTGTGTATCTTCTTTGGTAAAGTGTCTATTTAAATCTTTTGCCTATCTTTTAATTGGGTTGTTTGTTTTCTTTTTAAAAATAATTTTATTTATTTATTTTTTGCTCTGCTAAGTCTTTGTTGCTATGAGAGCTTCTTCCTAGTTGTGGTGAGTGGGGGCTACTCTTTAGTTGTGATGCATGGGCTTCTCCTTGTGGTGGCTTCTCTTATTGCAGAGCCCAGGCTCTAGGCACGTGGACTTTAGTAGTTGTGGCACGTGGGCTCAGTAGTAGAGCTCCTGGGCACTGGAGCACAGACTTAGCAGTTGTGGCACACGGGTTTAGTTGCTCTGCAGCACGTGGCATCTTCCTGGACCAGGGATCAAACCTGTGTGCCTTCATTGGCAGGCAGATCCTTTACCACTGAGCCATCAGGGCAATCCCATTTTCTATTTGCTTATGTTAATGGGAAACAATAGATATAAGAGTAAGAAATAGATGCTTTAAATAGAATATTGCATAGTAAGTTAGTTTCCCTCATACTCTGCCTGAAAACCTGCCTGTCCTATCTTTTCACTGACATGAGTTTAACCATTCTGGCGTGGTGAAACAGGATCAAGCACGCTGGTTTCATCTTGAGTTCTAATGAAGCTAGGAAATGTTTTCCATTGAAAAGACTGAGGGCTAAAAATCAGCCTCACCCATGTCATAGCACTTATCATACAGTATTATCTTTGTCCTTCTCCCTCATTGGTCTGTAAGGATCTTGTGATTATGATTCTTTTTATATCCCCAGCATTTGGTGTAGTACCTGCTACCTACAAAGCACTCAGTGAATGTTTGTTAATGAATAAATGAATCCCAGACAATTACTTTATTCAGTAAACACCGAGTGTCTGTCACTGTGCTGGGTGCTGGTTTATGCTAAGATCCATATTCTCATGTAAAGATTAGTGGGAATAACCAAAAGCAAACAAATAGAATTGCAAATTGTGATGAGGCCTATTTAGGAAATTAACAAGGAGGGATACTGTATAAGAGGGACAGGGGGAGTAAGGTCTGGGCAGTCCTCTGAAAAGTGGCATTTTAGGTGATATATGAAATTTGTGGAGTCAGTCATCAAAACAGGGAGCAGAATGCTTTAGGAAGAGTGAACATTATAGACACAGTCTCTAAGGCAGGAAAGCACCTCTTCAGGAAACTGAAAGGAATACAGTGTGGTTAAAGTACAACAAGTAAAAGAAACCTCATAAAAAGAGCTTAGAGAGGGACTCAGGGAATAGATCATTGGGCTTTGCAGGTTATGTAGGGAATTCAGTGAGAAGCCATGGGGATGCATGAGCTCACCTAGGGAAGAATGGATAGACGGAAGAGAAAGGGCCCAGGCCTGAGCCACTGAGGTCAAATGGAGAAGAAAGACTCAGTACAGTGACTGAGAAAGAGTGGCAGAGAGACAGGTAGAAAACAAAGAAAATGTGTTGTCTTGGAAGTCAAAAGAAGAATGTAGTTTGTCAAAGGATGGGGACTATCACCTATGTAAAATGCTGATCAGGGTCAATAAGATGGGACAGGGAAAGGACCATTATACTTGACTACAGTAGGGTCACTTATAAAAGCTGTCTTGATAGAGAATGCTTTTTTCTATTCTATGAATACAGAAGCAGGATGGGTCAAAAATGGGGAATTGGTTGAAAATGGAATAAGAAGTGAAGGGACTGAGAGATACTTTTCAGATTTTACTGTTAAGGGAGAACAGAAAAAATTGGAGCAATTATTAAATGAAGGTGGTGATTATGGGTGAATTTTTTTAAGGATGGAAGATACTACTGTATTTATATAACATCATGAATGATCTTCTAGACAAGTTGTTTTAGAAGAAAAAGGGGATTAATCAAAGGAAGAGAAAAAATTTTGAGAAAGCCAGAGAGATGACATTTGTGCATTTATTGAGTGTTAGGTTTTCAACAAGGGTAAGAAAGAGAAGGTAGGGAATTTTTTTTTGTATTTAGGTAAATTTTTGTATTTAGTGGTGAAAGCAGTAAGAAATTTCTAAATCCTTGGCTCATATTTCATATCAAAAATATAGAGAGAAGGTGAAATAGGGATAGATGATGAAGGTTTCAGAAAATTGTTAGTTATTTTGGAGTGGGAAAGTAAATCCTAGGAGAAAATTGAAATTTTCATAGCCCTGTAAAACTTTGTATTAAACTTTCAGCCAAATGGTACTAGTCCAGTCCATTCTTGGGATAGGGTCAGTATTTGTCTTTGGAGACATTTTTAACTTGTTACATTGTCTTTGCAATAAAAGTACTTTCTACTGGAAAAGCAAGGAAAGTCGAAAAGGGCCCATCTATGTTGCCATCTGTTCATCTATTTCCATTTATTTGTTTACTCATTGATTCATTCAGTGAACATTATGTATTGCTTACTGTTCTGTTTTTAATTAAAGAGAGGCAAAAACAGTATAGGAATGGTCACTGTATGAAAACATACTGCTCATATTTCTGTAGATGACAAAGCTTTAGTATATGAAATATAATAAGTAACAAAACAATAACAAAGTTGCAGATGCTTTACAGTTGGAGGCAGATTGATGATGATGGTGGTAGTGATGGTGAGGAGAATGAGATAATGTTCTCATTTAATATTTATTCAATGTTTACCACGTGCCAGACACTTCTAAATGCTGATTATATTATCTTATTTAGTATATGTTAACTCTTTAGGAGATAGCTAGTGTTATAATCCATATTTTGCAAAAGGTTTAAAATGATTAAGTAACTTGTTCAAAATCACACAGCAACTAACTGTTTGAGTTAGGATTCTAACTCAGACTCTTTGACTTGCAGAGTCCACACTCCAAAGCAATTTGCAATTATTTTAGGAAAAAACAGAATAAGAGAATGGTGAAATTGAAGTCCATAGTACTAGGGCCACTTCTCTATCAACACCTGGAACTATGACCACACAGTTCCTAGGCAGCCAGCTAAGAGGGAATCAGAAAGGAGCTAACATTTATTTAGTACATGCTCAGTATTTTGTTTATTATCTAATTTAATCTTTCTAGTAAACCCGTGTAAACGGTGATATTATCCCTACTTTACAGTTGAAGAAACTAAGTGGAACTAGAAACCAACCAAGGCTTTTTTTGGCTGTATAACTCATGCTTTTTCCCCATAAATGTGATGGAGAGGGTACAAATTAAAAACCTAATAGGTTTATTGCATAGACATCACCTGGACCTTTGAGCATTTAAAGGTAGTAATTTTTGTCCATTGTTATTCCTTTTTTCTCTGTTTTTCCCTGCAGAGTTGAGTGACAGTAGTATCAATACAAAAATAAAATACTTCCCCTCAAAAAAAAAACCTATTAAACTTAATGCTATACTTTTATACACTTTTATACTTAATTCAAAAAGAAAGGTGAAGAAACCCTGATTTGTATTTTGCTAGATGGCAATTTGTTATTTTAAATAAAATTATACATTAAGTTGCAAATTACTTTTGAATAACTTGACTTACAGTCAGTTTTGTTTACCGCTGAGGATTTTGGTGGTGAATATGGCATAACCTTTATAAGACCCTGAATTAAAAGAACTTTAAAATAATCTGTTGGCTTACAATCTCAGAGATCAATTTCTCAAGTTTTTTTGTCCTCTGGTCTTAAAACATAGCCACTTGGTTATGCTTCTTGGTAAGCAGCTGCTGCTGCTAAGTTGCTTCAGTCGTGTCCAGCTCTGTGCCACCCCATAGACGGCAGCCCACCAGTCTCCCCCGTTCCCAGGATTCTCCAGGCAAGAACACTGGAGTGGCTTGCCATTTCCTTCTCCAATGCATGAAAGTGAAAAGTGAAAGTGAAGTCGCTCAGTCATGTCCAACTCTTCGCGACCCCATGGATTGCAGCCTACCAGGCTCCTCCGTCCATGGGATTTGCCAGGCAAGAGTACTGGAGTGGGGTGCCATTCCCTGCTCGGTAGTTAATTTCTCAAACTACAGTTGTGTTGAATTGTGGTGTTAAGAGCATTGTAATGAGCTGTTGTTTTTCAGTCATTAAGTTGTGTCTGACTTTGCGACCCCATGGATTGCAGCATGTCAGGTTTCCCTGTCCTTCACTATCTCCGGGGGCTTGCTCAAACTCACGTCTGTTGAATCAGTGATGCCATCCAACCATCTCATCCTCTGTCACCCCGTTCTCCACCTGCCCTCAGTCTTTCCCAGCATCAGGGTCTTTTCCAGTGAGTCAGCTCTCTGCATCATCTGGCCAAAGTATTAGAGCTTTAGCATTAGTTCTTCCAATGGATATTCAGGATTAATTTCCTTTAGGATTGACTGGTTGGATCTCCTTGCAGTCCAAGGGACTCTCAAGAGTCTTCTCCATCACCACAATTCAAAAGCATCAATTCTTTGGTGCTCAGTCTTTTTTATGGTCCAACTCTCACATCTCTACATGACTACTGGAAAAATCATAGCTTTGACTATATGGATGGCAAAGTGATGTCTCTGCTTTTTAATACGCTGTCTAGGTTTGTCATAGCTTTTCTTCCAAAGAGCAAGCGTCTTTTAATTTATAGCCACAGTCACTATCCACAGTGGTTTTGGAGCCCAAGAAAATAAAATCTGTCACTGTTTCTACTTTTTCCCCATCTATTTGCCATAAAGTGATGGGACCGGATGCCATGATCTTAGTTGTTTGAACTTTGAGTTTTAAGCAAGCTTTTTCACTCTCCACTATTCACCCTCATCAAGAGGTTCTTTAGTTCCTCTTTGCTTTCTGCCATTAAAGTGGTATCATCTGCATATCTGAGGTTGTTGATATTTCTCCTGGCAGTCTTGATTGTCTGGCTAGTGATTCGTCCAGCCTGGCCTTTCCTATGATGTACTCTGCATAAAGAAGTTAAATAAGCAGGTTGACAACAGGCAGCCTTTATGTACTCCTTTCCCAATTTTGAACCAGTCTGTTGTTCCATGCCCAGTTCTAACTGTTGCTTCTTGACCCGCGTACAGGTTTCTCGGGAGACAGGTTAAGCGGTCTGGTTTTCTGTTTAAGAATTTTTCACAGTTGGTTCTGATCCTCAGAGTCAGAGGCTTTAGCTTACTTAGTCAATGAAGCAGAAGATGCTTTTCTGGAATTCTCTTGCTTTGTCTATGATCCAAAAGATGTTGGCAATTTGTACTCTGATTCCTTTACCTGTTCTAAATCCAGCTTGTAGATCTGGAAGTTCTTGGTTCACGTACTGTTGAAGCCGAGCTTAAAGGATTTTGAACATTACCTTGCTAGCATGTGAAATGAGTGCAGTTGTACAGTACTTTGAACATTCTTTGGCATTGCCTTTCTTTTGGATTGAAATGGAAACTGACCTTTTCCAGTTCTGTGGCCACTGCTGAGTTTTCCAATTTTGCTGGCATATTGAGTGCAGCACCTTAAAAGCATCATCTTTTAGAATTTTAAATAGCTCTGCTGGAATTCCAGCACCTCCACTAGCTTTGTTTGTAGTAATGCTTCCTAAGGCCTATTTGACTTCACACTCCATGTCTGGCTATAGAATAGTAACCACATCATTGTGGTTATCTGGGTCATTAAGACCTTTTTGTATAGTTTTTCTGTGTATCCTTGCCACCTCTTCTTAATCTCTTCTGCTTCTGTTAGGTCCTTGCCATCTGTGTTCTTTATTGTGCCCATCTTTGCATGAATTATTCCCTTGGTATCTCTTAAGTTTCTTGAAGAAATCTCTTGTCTTTCCCCTTCTGTCGTTTTCCTCTATTTCTTTACATTGCTCACTTAAGAAGACTTTCTTATCTGTCCTTGCTGTTCTCTGGAACTCCGCATTAAGTTGGGTATATCGTTCCCTTTCTTCGTCTTTCACATCTCTTCTTTTCTCAGCAGTTTGTAAGGCCTCCTCAGAGAACCACTTTGAGTTCTTGCATTTCTTTCTCTTTGGGATGGTTTTGGTAACTGCCTCCAATACAGTGTTTCGAACCTTTTATGTAGCTTACTAGCTATATGACAGAGTAGTTTTACTTCACATTTATTTAACTCTGTTAATTATGAATGAATGCTTTCATAGAATTTATGAGTTTAGATGAGATAATACATGTATGTTAAGTGCCTAGAATTCATATAGTTTCCTGTGAACTTGAGCAAGTCATTTAACGATCCAAATTCAGTTTCCTCTGATAGAAAATAAGGTAATATAGCCCCAGTTCTCCCTATACCACAGAGTTGTTTTGATAATGGGAAGCCTCTGAAAATGTAAATTGGTAGTCATGGTAACTAGGTAGATTAATTATACCTAGTAGAAGGAGAGGTGATTGCTCTCACTTTGTCTTTAATAGGACCTCATCCCTTGTTTCAGTTATGTAAGATACAGGATACTTATTGGCCATAAAAACTGGATTAGTAAAATTTGCACTGCTGGGAACACCTTTCTACCTGTATGAAGTTTTCTCTGATAGGGATTAATGAGTTCTCAAGAAAATAAATCTTAACAGGGAGCTAGGGAGATTCTTGTTGCCTGGTATGAAAGGGAAAATAAAGTAAGATTGTCGGGAACCAACCCTGGAAAGTGGAAATAAGGTGCTGGAAATTGGCATGGCCAATTTTTGGTGGCCTGGTTTGATTCCCTGGAGCTGGGGCTGTGCTTACTTTTATGGTTAAATTGTGTATTTTGATCTTTCCTGGCTTGCATAGCAAACCAATGAAAGCAGCTGGTATGATTATTATTCCACACATAAGGGTAGTAAAAAAACAGAAGTGAAAGCCCAGAATTCCCAGTCTTTGTTTATTTCACCTGCTATATTGCCTCTTCAAACAGAAATAGCAGATGTTACTAATCTAAACACCCAAGTTATATGTTTGTAGATAGGAATTTTGCCTAAGAACAGCTTAGGTTTTTTTTTTTTTCCTCCTATATATTTGCTTCCCTGGTGGCTCAGCAGTAAAGAATCTGCCTGCAGTGCAGGAGACGGACATGTGGGTTTGATCCCTGGGTCAGGAAGATCCTCTGGAGAAGGGTATGGCAACACACTCCAGTATTTTTGCCAGGAAAATCCCATGGACAGAGGAGCCTGGCAGGCTACATCCATGGAGTCACACAGAGGTAATGCACTGGTCATAGTAAACACCCTTTTTCAACAATACAAGAGATGACTTTACACATGGATATCACCAAATGGTCAGTACTGAAATCAGATTGATTACATTCTTTGTAGCTAAAGATGGAAAAGCTGTATACAGTCAGCAAAAACAAGACCTGAAGCTGACTTTTGGCTCAAATCATCAGCTCCTTATAGCAAAATTCAGGTTTAAAATTAAGAAATTAGGGAAAACCACTAGGCCATTCATGTATGACCTAAATCAAATCCCTGATGATAATACGGTAGAGATGACGAATAGATTCAAAGGATTAGATCTGGTAGACAGAGTGCCGTAAGAACTGTAGACAGAGGTTCATAACACTGTACAGGAGGTGGTGACCAAAACCATCCCAAAGAAAAAGAAATGCAAGAAGGCAAAATGGTTGTCTGAGGAGGCTTTACAAACAGCTGAGGAAAGAAAAGATGTGAAAAGCAAGGGAGAAAGGAAAATGTATAACCAACTGAATGCAGAGTTCCAGATAATAGCAAGGAGAGACAAGAAGGCCTTCTTCAATGAACAATGCAAGGAAATAGAGGAAGACAACAGAAGGGGAAAGACTAGAGATCTCTTCCGGAAAATTGGAAATATCAAAGGAACATTTCGTCCAAAGATGGGCACAATCAAAGACTGAAATGAGAGAAGCAGAAGAGATTAAGACGAGGTGGCAAGAATACATGAAGAACTATACCAAAAAAATATTTTAATGACCTGGATAATCACGATGGTGTGGTCACTCACCCAGAGCTAGACATTGTGGAGTGTGAAGTCAAGTGGGCCTTAGGAAGCACTGCTGCCAGTAAAGCTAGTGGCAGTGCTGGAATTCCAGCAGAGCTATTTAAAATCCAAAAGATGATGCTATTAAAGTGCTACACTCATTAGGCCAGCAAATTTGGAAAACTCAGCAGTGGCCACAAGACTGGAAAAGATCAATCTTCAATATTAAACAATGTTCAGACTACTGGCCAATTTCACTCATTTCCTATGCTAGTAAGGTTATGCTCAAAATCCTTCAAGTTAGGCTTCAGTGGTACGTGAACCAAGAACTACCAGATATTCAAGCTAGACTTAGAAAAGACAGAGGAACTAGAGATCAAATTGCCAACGTTTGCTGCATCATAGACAAAGCAAGAGAATTCCAGAAAAGCATCTACTTCTGTTTCATTGACTATGCTAAAGCCTTCAGTTGTGGATCATAACAAGCTGTGGAAAACTCTTCAAGAGATGGAAATACCAGACCCTTACCTGTCTCCTGAGAAACATGTATGTGAGTCAAGAAGCAACAGTTAGAACATTATGTGGAAGACTGACTGTTTCAAAATTAAGAAAGGAGTATGACAAGGCTATTTATTGTCACCCCATTTATTTAACTTGTTTGCATAGCACATTATGTGAAGTGCTGGGTTGGATGAGTTATAAGCTGGAATCAAGATTGCTTGGAAAAATATCAATAATCTCAGATATGCAGATAATATGACTTTAATGGCTGAAAGAGAAGAGGAACTAAAGAGTCTCTTGATGAGGGTGAAAGAGGAGAGTGAAAAAGCCAGCTTAAAACTCAATAGTAAAAAAGCTAAGATCATGGCACCTGGTCCAATTACTTCTTGGCAAATAGAAGGGGAAAAGGTGGAGTAATGACAGATTTCCTCTTCTTGGGCTCTAAAATCACTACAGATGGTGACTGCAAGCATGAAATTAGAAGACGATTGCTTCTTGGCAGGAAAGCTAAGGGCTTCCCAGGTGGCACTAGTGGTAAAGAACCCGTCTCCCATTGCAGGAGACTAAGAGATTTGGGTTCGATCCCTGGATTGGGAAGATCCCCGGAGAAGGGCATGGCAACCCACTCCAGTACCCTGGAGAAGGGCATGGCAATGCACTCCAGTATTCTTGCCCGGAGAATCCTATGGACAAAAGGAGCCTGGTCGGACACCACTTGGTGACTGAACGACAACAATATTGACTCTTTAAACAGAAATAGCAGATGTTACTGGTCTAAACACCCATGTCATATGATATTTTGAAGAGAAATTTTGCCTAAAAACAGCTTAGATTTTTTCCCCTGCTATGTATTTGCTTCCCCGGTGTCTCAGCGGTAAAGAATCCTCCTGCAGTGCAGGAGACACGGGACATGTGGGTTCTCTCCCTGGGTCAGACTTGACTAAAGAGACTGGGCATGTATATATTTGCTATATAGTCTTGGCTAAAAATGTTTGTTCTCAGTCAGCAATTTAACTTTCCTTATTTTTGACAGATATGTTCATCTCTTTCTTGCTTTTGAATAGGGGTCTCCACACCCAGCTTTCTCAATTGCATTTTCCTTTGAAGTTTTTAGGACTTCCCTGGTGGCTCAGACAGTAAAGTGTCTGCCTACAATGCGAGAGACCTGGGTTCAATCCCTGGGTTAGGAAGATCCTCTGGAGAAGGAAATGGTAACCCACTCCAGTACTCTTGCCTGGAAAATCCCATGGACAGAGGAATCTCATAGACTACAGTCCACAGGGGTCCATGGGGTCACAAAGAGTCGGACACGACTGAGTGACTTCACTTTGAAGTTTTTAGTGTTGTATTAATATGGTTTCCTGACCACAGTGTTGATCAGTATTGGTTTACTTCCTTTATACTCTGATCCTAAGTAATTTAGTATGTTCTTTTTCCTGCAGGTCTTTTGTGCTTCCTGCTGTAGCCTGAAATGTAAACTGTTATACATGGATAGAAAGGAAGCTAGAGTATGTGTAATCTGCCATTCAGTGCTAATGAATGGTAAGTATTAAAACAGGTTGAATTCACAGTTACTGAGACAGAACAAGAGAATGCCAGTGAAAAAACTCCTGATTTTTCCTGCCTTGCTCTTCAAGTTGCTCACCTTCTCAGATGTTGTAACTTTAACAGAAAAATTTGAAAATATCTTAGTATTTCAGAATTCCTGTGCCTAGTTTAATGAATAATTGCTAAATTCAGGTAAGTTTTGCAGGAAGAATGGAAATTTTTGTGGAAATCTGGTGCTACATGGCTGTTAATGTTCCTGTGAAGTAACTGGAGTGGGAGGGGGAGGGGGCTGTTGACCACTAAGTTGATGAAATATTTAAACTGGGCTGAGGTTTTCCTTTCGAGGGAAGAATTCTCTTTCTAGGGAATATCTTAATGACTGAATATATTCTTATTAACACCTTGGTTCACTCATCTTGTGAAAAATAAATATGTTTAGCATCTAGGATCAAAGAAAATTGCATTTTTCTATCATTTATCACCTTAGTACCACTTAGATTTGTTATGAGGATAATGATTTTGAATTTACTTATATGGTCAAAGAATATGGCCAGGAAAAGGTAAATATAGCTTATCCTGTGTTCACCTTTTGCAGGACTGGAAATAAATCCAAGGGCATTTTAGTTAAAACCAAACAAACCAATCAACCCCAGAGTATTCTTGTAAAAAGATGAAATAAAATTGATTAGACTATTTGGTGTTTTCTCTTTGAGTGCATCTTTGTACAGTTGCCAGAATAGTTACTAATAGACATGAAATGTTGGCGTTAGATACCAGTGCTGCTTACGCCAGGATAGTGTGTCTCCTGGAGGCTGAAACTTATCTGCTCAAAGCCCCTCCTGCTCTTTGTGTCTGCATTGCTCATAGTGATGTTTTCCTGTTGCTGGCTTATTAACCTATTGCATGTTATTTAATCTGATCTTTTCTGATTTCCTATGATCCACCCAGTTTCCTCCCATTTCTGAATTCTTATAATTTTGATCAAATATGAATTCATTCTCTTTACTCTTAAGGGTCATTTTTCAGATGGTGGTTATTTCACTCAGTGATCATTTCATTTTCAGATATTTATTCACAGATAATAGCATGCTGCTTAATTACAGTACCCAATACCTCTTTTATTTGATGAGGTCTTCCAACTTGATAGCTTGTTTTTTTAACTTGGCATAGCTAAAGATGAAGGAAATGGCAGAGGATTCATATGGAATACTTTCTTTTTTTATTAAGCCAAGGATGCCCTTAACAGGGGATCCTAAATTCTTCTTTTCCTGGTTTTTCCAGCATCTTTCCTTTCGCATGGCTTAGCCTGGTCTTTTACTGAATATTTAATTTGATGCTTTTCAGTGTTCCCTGTCCCTTTTTCCCTTTCTCCTTTTCTCTTCCTTCCCTCTTCCTGCCAGTGCTTTCAAAGGAACATAACTGTTGTTTTCTAACTTTGTCCTGCAGTTTGGAGGCAACAAGTATTCAAAATCTTATGGATCATTCTTTGATGCAGAATGAGATTTTTTAAAAAATGCTCCAAAAATTGGGTGATTTTATTCCTGAGCGTGTGATATTACCTGAGCCTAGATAATAAAATTTATATATTTCATTTCTGTAGCATCTTTCATCCTATTTACTTTGAAGACAATAGTTGATATGTCAGTAATTAGTAAAATTATGGAGTATGCAGAACCTTAACACATTTGTGATCATTCATACTGGTTGATGGCACTTATATGATATTGGCACATTTTCATGTTCAAATGGGTCCTGTGCTTTTGAGACACACCAGAGATGTGAAATGGTTGTTCTTGCTGTATACGTTTACACAGGGTAATGATTGCACGAAAGCAAACTTCATAGAAATGTTAAGATGTTTTCTTCTGAGCTTTAGGCTTCAGAATTTTTCAAATGAGATTTTACTTCAGCTGAGAAGAGCCTAAAAATGTAGAAATGAAACAAAAAATATCATACAACAGAGTTTTGCTCTTTTAGCCCCTGAGGTTTTTTTTTTTAATGCATTAAATATTAAACCTGCCCCACCACCAGAAAAGTCTAAATGCTATCCCAACTGTAAATCTTTAATAAGTTTAAACTTATTTTACTCCCTCTTAAGAGAATGTGTGGTCCTCTTTAAAGGAGCCAGGAGCCTATCATTAACCTCAAGACTAGTCTGCCGTCAGTCTGTATCAGAAGTATCCTGTAATTCTTATTTGTTGCTTCCAAATAGTTTACTTAACTACATGGTCTCCTTTACTGAATAAAATCACCTGTCTCCTTAATACCTTTATTAGCTGGAAGAGAGACATACTATGAGTGTTAATGAGGAGGAACTACATTATTTATCCAATATTGTGGAGGTCTTGATGTCCATATTTTGCAATCCATTCACATTGATTGTGTCTGTATTTGCTTTAGCTCAAGCCTGGGAGAACATGATGAGTGCCTCAAGCCAGAGCCCTAACCCTAACAATCCTGCTGAATACTGTTCTACTATCCCTCCCTTGCAGCAAGCTCAGGCCTCAGGAGCCCTGAGCTCTCCACCTCCCACTGTGATGGTACCTGTGGGAGTTTTAAAGCACCCTGGAGCAGAAGGTAGGGGATCATGTGCTATTCTTTCTCTTTTTCCTCACCAAGTTCCTCTGAAAAGGTGCTGATGTGATTTTACATCACAAGTCTTTAACACGCTGCAGATAAGTCCCTTTGGGTGGTTATTAAAGTGGAAGAACAGGTGAGAAATGTCTTGAGACTATTTCTGGGCAAATTAAGAATAATATTGTATTGCCTGATAATTTGGAGGCACCTCTAAAAATATGCCAATACCCTCTCCCACTTAAGAATGGAGTAATTACTTTGTTTTTACTTGAAAAGAGTTGAAGAATTTGAAGTCAGCCTGAAAAATCCTAGCCTCATGCCTACCTTAGTGTTCTTTGTAGGACTTTAAGAAGTGATAAAAATGAGAATTCTTTTTTCTGAACAGCCCATTCTAGTATCAATTTTTGGAATATATATTGCCATTTAAAAAAAATCTATCCATATAAAAATATGAAAATACTGTGTTAGGTGCACAGATCTTTATAAAATCAAACTTTAATTCTGATATCATATGATAGATGGAAAATTATAGACTCAACTTATTTTAGTTTATTATATCTTTATGATAATAGTATTGTTAGATGAAAGGCACTTTGTTAAGTTCAGGGGATTATGAATAGCAAAAGTAGCAATTATTTATTTCTTTAAAATGATCTTGTCAATAAGTCTCCCTTGATAATTAAACTCTGTATTCTTTCATTAATTTTATAACTTTTTTGTCTAGCAGTATTCCCTTCCCCTTGCTAAATAGCCCTCCTCCCCTTTTGAAGATCAAAAACTTCTATTGACATTATCATACTTTTCCCCATTTCCTCTTCTTTTCAGATCATCCCTTAGTCATTCTCGTGTTTTTATGAGCTCAGGTTTTCTTTCTTAAAATCTTTATCCTCTTTACATCTTTTGTTGTTTTTCCCTAGTCTCTCTTTGTTTTCACTGTTTGAATTGATTTTCAAAACTGGATTTGAAGAGATCATTTTTCCGGACTCAGTTTTCCAGCTTTTCCCCATCCTTTTACTAAAATGCAGACTTCTTTCACACTGCCAGATCAGTCTTTTTCTTTCTCAGCTACGCTTCAGCCAAAGATCTGGTCAGTTTGCTTCCCAGTTCTTTCATATCTGTGCCAGCTCTTCTTTAATTAGTTAATGATTCTTCAACATTCTTCAGGGCATCTTTTGCCCTTTCAAAATGCTGTATCACTTTTCCAGATAGATACTTCATTCCTACAGAAACTTCATACTTTCTGGAGATTTGGACGTCTATTTCTAGATATTTTTTCCCTGATGTTTATTTCCTATGCACTTCAAACATTTTTCTTAGTTTATCTGTTTGTGTTAACAGGACAGAGTATGTGACAATCATAGGCGTATTTAATATTTTAAAGCAAAGTGTTTTAAATCTTTAAAACTGTGTTTAAAGATTATAGAATTAAGGGATTATAGAAGTAAGGAATATATTTAATTATAGAAGTAAGGAAGATATTTAAATGTGTATTTTATTAACTGATAACGACTTTTATGCACACAATTATGTTTATAATTATAAAATGCTAAATAGTGGTTTCTTTGTACATCTGAAATTGGTGACCTTCTCTTCTTGGTGTTAGAAACCCTACCAATGTCACAGTGATGCCTGTTTTATTTTTCTGGCTCCTCAAGTGGCTCAGCCCAGAGAGCAGAGGCGAGTTTGGTTTGCTGATGGGATCTTGCCTAATGGAGAAGTTGCTGATGCAGCCAAATTAACCATGAATGGAACTTCCTCTGCAGGAACCCTGGCTGTGGCACACGACCCAGTCAAGCCAGCAGCTACCAGTCCTCTACCAGCAGAGGTAAGAAAATAAAACAACAACTAAAAGTGAGTACTTTCTTTTCTCAGCATTGTGCTGCCTCTGTCTTGCCTTTTTCTGGATTGAGTGACCTTTCTGTGGAACCCTATAGACTTTTGATACAGTTTCGTGTGTGTGCGCGTGAATGTGCCTGCTTGTGTGTGCATTTAGGGCTAAAATAAATGTGGCAAAATCAGTTGTTCTTGTTGCTCTATATTTGGAAATTTTTTCAGGAGAAAGAATCTTATAAAGGGCGTTCTTGGGTGAGCTCAGCCTACCACTGTAGCTAGAGGTTGTGCTGGAGAGAATCTTGGTCCCCTGATACAGATATACATGTGTGTTCAGTCGCTCAGCCATGTCTGACACTGTGACCCCATGGACTGGAGCCTGCCAGGGTCCTCTGTCCATGGAATTCTCCAGGTAAGAATACTGGAGGTGGTTGCCATGCCCTCCTCCAGGGAATCTTCTCTATGCAGGGATTGCACCTACTTCTCCTGCATCTCTTGCATTGCAGGCAGATTCTTTTGCTGTCAAGGCACCAGGGAAACCCTGGTCCCATGATACACAAGCTTTTTAAAAGCATATTCCCCAGGTTCTGTGATAGCCTCCAAGAAGTTGTCGTGGTGAGGAAGGGCCAGGAAATAGGAAGATGGCTGAGGAATTAATCTGTCCCTTTGTCTTCAGTCTGAGTATCTCTACTTTTTTATGGTTTACCTGTAGTGTTTCCATGTAAGATTTTTTTTTTTCCCATGTAAGATTTTTAAAAAGGGATTCTAAAGCTTAAAAATAAGTTGAAAATCTACGGACTTAATGGGTAAAAGATTAGTTTATCTGAGGAAACGAGCTCATACTGTGTGGTCACATTTACTTTGTCTCTATAGGATATACTGGTCACATTTGGAGGTTTATTTTCAGAAGGGGACAAATATTATCTTCATTTTTTTTTGAGTCCGTGAAAGAATAGAGCCACCTAGGACCATAATTAGAAAGTATACACATAGGATTGTTTATACAATGGGTCCCGATCTTATTCCTATTTGCCCATTTAATATGGTGGTCAAGATTATAATAAGGTGATTAATTCCAGCTATGTGTGTTTGTCTTTTTTTTTTTTTTTAAGTAAAGTAAGAGGATCAGAATTAGGATAATGTTGCTACTTTTCAAGTTTTTATGGTTACTATTTATATTTATGTTCAGTAATATTTTTCTAGAAATTTACATGATTTTTGGATTTGGTTGCAGTTGAAATTACATGTTATTAAGATTAAATTTATTGACATACAGAGCTAAATTTCCTTTTTGGTGAAAGTACAGTAAACCATGTCACTGTCTTTGAGTATTTCTAAGTCTGTTTTAGGGGATTTTTCTATGGCTGCAGAGGACAATAGCAAGAACTATGACTGATTCTTCTTTGTATCTATAGAATGACTTTGTCAAGAAAATTTATTTTTTCTACGGTTGTTTATGTGGAAAAACTTCAAACCCACAGAAGAGCTGCAAGAATAGTACAGTGGACGCTTATATATCTTCATCCATATCCACCTGCTGTTGCCATTTTGCCACATTTTTACTTTACCCCCCCCACACATACCTTTTTTTTTGAGGAACCATTTGAGGATTAGTTGCAGTTTGTCACTTCAATACTTCAGCTTATGTTTCCTGAGAACAAGTCTTTTTTTTTTTTTTTTACTTAAGTACAATTACATGATAAAACAAATTTAACATATAATTCTATTATCAAGCATATCGTTCATATTCAGATTTCTTCAGTTGTTCCATGATGTTCTTATTCTTTCATTTACACATATGTATGTGTATATATATTTTATATATATAATTTTTTATTAAAATATTTTTTAAAAATTAGGATTCCATCAAGGATCACGGTTCTATTTAGTTCTTATGTTTCTTTGATTTTCTTTCATTGAGAACAGTTTTCCCACTTTTTTTTTTGTCTTTCACATCATTAATATTTTGAAGCATTTAGGCCATATTTGGCATAAAATCCTTAATTTGTGTTTGTTTTTGTCCTCATAAATAGTTTCAGATTAAATATTTTCAGCAAGAATGATACTATCATAAATGATGGTCATTTTTTACTGGAACACATTGAGAAGTATCAATTTATAGTTGGTTAAATTGATGTCTTTTGTGTATGACCACTGCAAAAGTAGCTTTTCCTCTTTGCAATTAAAAAGTAAAATGAGGGTGATACTTTGAGACTCTGGGTGTCCTGTTCTATAGTCTTTCAGCCAATGATCTTACTGCCCTTGGAGACAATCTTACCTGAATCAGTGATAACCATAGTGATTATACAGTAAAGATTATAGTGTTTTTCTTTCTGTGAAACTTATATGATAGGTTCTTAAAACATAAATTTTGTGAATGAATGAGCTAGCTCTAGTGAATGACTGTTTTAGTGAAACAGTTCAGGTCATTAAGAGAAACTAAAACAAGTTAGCTTTTCTGTGCTCTCACATTGTTCAATACTCTATTTTAATGTTTGTCTGATAAAATGAAGGGAAACAAATACTTTAAGGCCAGAGTTGAATATATTTTTTTCATTTTTATGATCTTATAGAGTGCCTGGCACTTATTTAAAAGATGCTCAGTAAATGAAACAAATTTCTTTTCATAGATATTTAAGTAGAGGCCAGATGACTACTTCTTATAATACTGAAAGGTAGATTTATCCATCATTAAATAACAAGTTGAATTAGGTTACTTTATTTCCTGTATTAGCCCTTTAGATCAATAATGTTTAGCCAATAAAATTTTCCAAATTTCATTATAGGGTGGTGTACTAAGAACACTGCAAAATTTTTAGCAAAAACCCACTAAAAACTTATAGTCCTAAATTATAGTTAATATAGACAAAAATATGTTAATGCCTGGGTGTTTTTTTTTAATAATTTTAATCTTTATTCAAGTATTTTATATATATATATAGTGACGTACTTAAGGAGCATTAATCTTTAGGATAATATTGATGAACATACATATATGTGTGTGTCTCTCTATATATACATATGAACACACACACACACGTAACCACCACCCAGGTAAAGATACACATATTTCCGTCGCCATAGAAGTTTCCTTCATGCCCTTTTTCTGTCAATACCTTCCCCCTTCCCCGTGCCCCCACCCTGGAAAATAAACATTATTCTGACATGTATCACCACAGATTTGTTTTGCCTGTTTTTGAATTTCATATAAATGGAAAAACATAGTATATGATGTTTTGTGTCTAGCTTCTTAAACTGTAATTAATGAGATTTATCCATGGTGTGTGCATCAAGAGTAAATATTTTTTTATTGCTGAGTAATGTTCCATCATATGGCTATGCCACAATTTACCTGTTTTCCTATTAATAGGCATTTGGATTGTTTCCATATTTGGGCTATTTGAGTAAAGCTGGTATAAACATTTTTAAACATGTTAAACAGTTTTTATGTGCTTTTCCTTTAACTCTTCTAAAGCTTTCTTTTTCAACAGTTGAAGGATTATTGATTCACAGTGTTGTATTATATATAGCAAAGTGTACAACAAAGTGATTCATTTATGCATATTATATATTTATGTATTCTTTTTCATATTCTTTTCCATATTCTTTTCCATTATAGATTATTACAAGATACTGACTATACAGTAGGAACTTGCTGTTTATCTATTTTATATAAACTAGTGTGTATATGTTAATCCCAAACTCCTAATTTATCACCTCCCCTTTTCCCCTTTAGGGAAAGTTTGTTTTCTAAGTCTGTGACTCTATTTCTGGTTTATAAATAAGTTTATTTGTATTACTGTTTTTAGATTCCATATATAAATACGTGACATTTGTCTTTCTCACTTACTTCGTTTAGTGTGATAATGTCTAGGTCTATCCAAGTTGCTACACATGGCATTATTTCATTCTTTTTTATGGCTGAGTAATATTCCTGTGTGTGTGTGTGTGTGTGTGTGTGTGTGTGTGTGTGTGTGTGTGTGTGTGTGTACACATACACACGTGCGCATGTGTGCATGATTCTTTGATACCCCATGGACTATGGCCCACCAGACTCCTCTGTCCATGGGATTTTCCAGGCAAGAATACTGAAGTGGGTTGCCATTTCCTCCTCCAGGGATCTCCCTGACCCAGGGATCGAACCCATGCCTCTTATGTCTCTTGCGTTGGCAGGCGGGTTCACCTGGGAAGCCCTATGTGTGTGTGTATGTGTGTATATGTGTGTATCTTCTTTACCCATTCATCTGTTAGTGGATGCTTAGGTTGCTTCTGTGTCATGTCTTGGCTGCTGTAAATAGTGCTTAAAGCTTCTGTTTCTTGCTTAAGTTGTGAAGAATAGAGAGAGTAGAGCATCATTTTAATAGCTCTCTGAGCATATTCTATTAAATTGTTAATTAAGTAGATTTAAACCCACTCAAGATGTATTCTGCAATATTATACTTTATTAAGTTTAGTTAATGTGATCTTCATGTTGATGCAAAGAAAAAGAACTTGAAATTTAATTTCATTACAAAGTAAATGAAAACTGTAGGTTATCAAAGTTAATTTTTTAAATTATAGTATAATATATATAACCTAAAATTTGCCTTTTTAATCATTTTAAATTACATTTACATTGTTGTATAACCATCACCCCAATTCTCAAAGTTACTTTGAAAAAGCCTATCACTAAGACTTTTAAGTAGATCCAAATGTGTAAATGTTCAGAAAGTATGAGATAATATTGAAATTTTGTTTCTGTTGCCACTGCTGGTTTAAAAAATATTTTTCTTTTATGGTAAAAGAAACCTTGGTAAAGGAACCTTTCTTTCATTACTATGATTTGATGATGTCAAAAGGAGAAACTATACAACTGTAAACATTTGCACATTTTCATTCATAGTTTAAGCCCAACCCTTGAGACTCACAGGTTAATGAGTATCTTATGCTATGTTTCAAAAAGTATGAATTTGAAGTTTTCACTTAAATTCCCATTTGTAGTCTTGACTATATCCTGCCAAATTCTTGAACTGTCTGTAATACGGTCTATGCCAATTTACTTTTCCTAGACGAATATTTCTCTATTCTCTGGAAGTATAACTCAGGTCGGAAGTCCTGTTGGCAGTGCAATGAACCTTATTCCTGAAGATGGCCTTCCTCCCATTCTCATCTCCACTGGGGTAAAAGGAGGTATGTAGACTTAGATGTTTAAACAGGGATAGTTATACATGCAAAATGTTGCCTTCCAATTAAGGGAATGAGAGTGAATTCAAGTAATAACCTCCTTTCTCTTTTCTAGCAACAAAAAAGTGATTATTCAGTGCCATGAAAAGCACTGTTGCTGTTAGTGATTGTTTTAGAGAATATATTTATGTTTTTATATTATAATTGCATTTGTTGAAAGGCTGTATTATTTTTAATTGTAATATAAATGTAGCTTATTGGCAGTTCTTTCTTTATATTCCAAAGCATATAATACTCTGTGAAGAGTTGCTCATAGTTCTAGGATTGACCCATGTTATACAGTCAGTATATTCATTTAACTTTTTGTTTTGAGTAGAATACACATTCAGAAATGTATATATAATAAGTGGAGAGCACAGAACATAAGTACCAGTTTTCTGTTAAAAAATATTTTTAGTGAGCCCTGGTAAGAAGCTAAGTTACTACTCAGTCAAAAGAATGCTTATCTCTATGTGAAATTTTCTTGTTGATAGATCCAGATCAGCACCCAGTCAGTACATTTTCAGGAGCTGGTTTTTTCCAATAATCTTTCCTCACTTTTGTCCTAGGCTTTTACCTTGTCTCCTTGCCTTCAGTTTTTCTCACCTTTATTTAATCTTGCACATTGGTGCCAGTTATCTTTTATTTTTTTTAAGTACAGTTATTTACAGTGTGTTAATTTCTGGTGTACAGCAAAGTAATTCAGTTATACATGTGTTTGTGTGTATATATATGTATGTGTGTGTGAGCGTGTGTATGTATATATATACTTTCTGATGTATTTTCCATTATGATTTGTAACAGGACATTGAATATAGTACCCTGTGCTGTGCAGTAGGACCCTGTTTTATATCCATTCCATATATAATAGTTTGCATCTGCTAGTCCCAAACTTCCAATCCAACCCTCCCCCACACGCCCATTTCCCTCGGCAGTGACAAATCTATTTTCTATGTCAGTGAGTCTGTTTCTGTTTTGTAGAGAATCTACATATAAGTGATATCAATTCTCTTTCTGACTTGCTTCGCTTAGTATAGTAATCTCTATGTCCATTCATGTAACTGCAAATGGCATTATTTCGCTTTTAATAGCTTAGTAATATTTCATTGTGTGTATATACACCATATCTTCTTTATCTGTTCCTTTGTCAGTGGACATTTAGGTTGTTTCCATGTCTTGGCTATTTTAAATGTTGCTACTCTGAACATAGGGAGGGGTGCGTGCATGTTTTCAAATTATAGTTTTGTCCAGGTATATGCCCAGAAGTTGAATTGCTGGATTATATGGCAAATCTATTTTTAGTTTTTTGAGGAATCCCCGTAGTGTTCTACATAATAGCTTCACCAATTTACATTCCCACCAGCAGTGTAGGAGGGTTCCCTTTTCCCCACAGCCTCTCCAGGATGTTATAGGTAGACTTTTTAGTGATAGCAATTCTGACTGGTATGAGGTGGTACTTCATTGTAGTTTTGATTTACATTTTTCTATGAGTGATGTTGAGCATCTTTTCTTTCATGTGCCTGTTGGCCATCTGTATGTCTTCTTTGGAGAAATGTCTCTTTAGGTTTTCTGCTCATTTTTGATTGGATTATTATTTGTTACTGAGATGTGTGAGCTGTTTGTATATTTTGGAAATTAAGCTCTTGTTGGTTGCATCATTTGCAAATATTTTCTCCTAGTCTGTAGATTTCCTTTTCATTTTGTTTATGATTTTCTTTGTGATGCAAAAGCTTATAATCTTGCTTAGGTCCAGTTATCTTTTTAAACATAGATATTATCATATACTGTTCTTGCTTAGAAAATTCAATGGGTTCCCAGTGCCTTCAGGATAAATTACTTCCTTTGACGTGTAGTATTCCTGGTAACTTTATTTCAATTTATTTAATTTTATTTTCAGCCACCACCCTAGTACTTTACAGGCATACTACAGATTATTTGCTGTTTTCTGAATGTTCACATTTCATACTTCCATGCTTTTTTTTATGGTGTGGAATAGTGGGAAGAACATGGACTTAATTAAGAGCTGGAAAAGCCTGAGTTTTAATTCCAGTACCAGTCCATTTTAGCTCTATGATCCAGTGAAAGACTCTCAGACCTGTCTTACTCTTTGCAACCCCATGGACTATACAGTCCATGGCATTCTCCAGACCAGAATTCTCCAGGCCAGAATACTGGAGTGGGTAGCCATTCCCTTCTCCAGGGGGATCTTCCCAACCCAACGATCAAACCCAGGTCTCCTGCTTTGCAGGCTGATTCTTTACCAACTGAGCCACCAGGGAAGCCCAAGAATACTGGAGTGGGTAGCCTATCCCTTCTCTAGCAGATCTTCCTGACCCAGGAATCGAACCAGGTCTCCTACATTGCAGGTGGATCGTTTATCAGCTGAGCTACCAGGGAAGCCCTTATGATCCAGTGGGCAAGTCATTTATCTCTCTGAATCCTTTTCCTATTTTTTTGTTTTCTTTTAAATTATGTAACTATACCTACTTAAGTATCATTATGAATATTAAATTAAATTTCATACCTGAAAATACATAATAAAATTCATACAAAGCAGGCATGTAATAAATATTTTTATTATTTTCCTTTCTTCTCTCTAGAATAGAATACCCTGCTATATGCCAGTCTCCTTGAATAACTCTTCAATCTTTCAAAATCCATATTAATGGAAAACTTCTCTGAATCCTACCTTGGATGTCTTTGTAGTAGTGTTTTACATCCTCATCTCTGTTTAAAGAGAAATTCTTATAGACTATTACTACATTAACACATTTTTCACTGTAATTTACGTACTGTAGCGGTCTGATTCTTTCACCTAAACCATGAATTCCTTCAGTCTGAATTCATGTTTGTGTCTTCTGTTCCTGTCATGGTGCTGGGCTGAATGTATCATACTGTCAAGTCCAGCTTGTGTCTCAGGTGCTGCAACAATGAACTTTCACATAAAGTTAAGTGTTCTTTTGATTGGATAATACTTCTTTACTAGAACTGTCTAAAAATATTCTTTTGTAATAAGTAAATTTGCCACTTAGGTTTCAAATTTGGGTTATTTTAATAAATCTTAAATTAATAAGAAATTAACTTGGCCTCTGTTGTTAAATTTAAGATTGTGTTTTCATTTCACATGTTATATGTGAAATTCTTATTATGATAGTTGGAGGATTTTTGTTAAATCAAAGTGTTGTTTTTAGACTGTGATATAAACCATTGTGTGGAGAAGTCTAAGCATAGGATAACTGTGTTACCATCCAAACTGGACTGGTTCACTTTTGAGAATGAAAGGGGCACTATTAACATGACACTAGGGTAGCAGATATAAACCTGTATTTGCCTATCTATAAATCAGTTGCTTTTTCCTATGAACAATGAGGCTGTTCCTCTATCAGATTTCTTTCTTGATTTGTCTCTTTAATCAGTCTCTTACACTGTTTTCTCCCTTTACAGACTATGCTGTGGAAGAGAAACCATCACAGATTTCAGTAATGCAGCAGTTGGAGGATGGTGGCCCTGACCCACTTGTATTTGTTTTAAATGCAAATTTGTTGTCAATGGTTAAAATTGTAAATTGTAAGTTGAAAATTTGTTTTTTTTTTTAATATAAATGAGGTACTGAGTCATAGATAATAAAGCTTTTAGATTCATTACACACAAGTATTTTTAATGAAATAAATCCTTAATGAAAACTGGTTGCTGAAGAAGTACATCTTAATGAAAACTGGGTACCAAAGAAGTTGGTTTGTATAAAATTATATATCCTTGAGGACAACTGTGGGACTGAGACTCTTGTTTTTAGTCAAAGGAGTGAGATAAGTGAATTCTCCATGGAGGAAAGCCAAACGGAACTTCTGAGTTAAGTTCTTCTTGAGATGAGTATGCCAAGTCACAACTCACCACTTGGATAACTAGAGGTGGATAAATTATCCAGGGGGATCAATTTATACATGCTAGGTTTAAATCTCAGAAACATTTAATCATGGTGCAAAACCTTATTTGGGAGTAGTGTTAACTAACACATAGTAAAACTTCAATGTATCACAAGTTAGAACTCAGAAGAAACTTCTCAATTCTTGGTGCTAGCTTCTTAGGCAACAGAATGAGAGAGAGGACAGTAACTTCAAATCTTGGTTCCAGTATCATACTGGAAAATGGAGAATGCATTTATCCTGGATGAATGTTAATAGGCAGAGTTTTGGAGAGACGAAGAAAGCACTGGGGAATAGTCCTCCAGTCTCACTGTGTATTTGCTTGCCCCCTTTCCTTCTAGGATCAAATTTTTAAATAATTCGCTTGCAATTTCAATTTACCATATCTAGTTTATATACTTAGAAAATAGCTAGTCTAGATTTCCTTAAGTGTGTACCATCTTAATATAGTTGGATTGGGCACCTTTTGTTTGGTATATAAAGAAACAATTCCCAGAGGGAAAGAAAGATCTTGTATTAGTGTTGATTTATATCATGTATCCATAATTTTATTTGAACCCTCTTTCAATTCCATTGAGAATCTTGTGTTGAAGTACAAATAATAAAAGTATCATGGACTGACATTGTTTTGAACTACATATAGCTTGTGTTGTTGTGGCTCTGCGTAGCCTTAAAGTGAAGAAGTGGAAGTAATTAGTCCAGAAAAGCCATGCATTTCACCACTTTTTACAGGATGAAGCCAGTTAAAGTTCTCTTGCTGGCTATCTGGAACTTTCTACCAGGAAAGACTATAAATAGCTAGACTCTTTCAATCACAGTTTAAATTTAGTAAGTGTACATCAAAATATATTTTCTGTAGGCCACAGCCTGAATCCAATCTAAGTGTTTGCTCCAAGCCAGAGGCATTGGTATGTTTTATTTTCTGCAATAGTCCTTTGGCTCAGTAGTGACAGTTCACAATTGAATTATACAAAGTCAGTGGGATCTATTTTATTCTTCAGTGTGTTAAAACAGAGAGTTCTGTGCATTTCTTAAGGGTAAGGATTGAGAAGAAGGTCTTCATTCATATATTTTTATTTCATCTTTAGATGTGAACAGGAAGTGCTGGTGTTTCACAACAAAGGGAATGCATGCAGTTGGCCAGTCTGAGATAGTCATTCTTCTGCAATGTCTACCAGATGAAAAGTGTTTGCCAAAGGATATCTTCAATCATTTTGTTCAGCTTTATCGGGATGCTCTGGCAGGTGGGGATACTTTATGAGTTTGTCTGCACCCTTTATAGTTGATAAAAAATTTTGGACTCAGATGGAAAATAATAGTCTTTAATTTGGAAGCCTGGCATTGGACTTTGGAATTATTGGCAAGTTAGAACTTGGCATAGTTTGAGGAAGTTATAAATTTTAATACTTTATCTAGTGTAGTTGTTATTATTTTACAAAGACTGTAATCAGAGTTGTAAGATAATCCACTGACCACAATGTAAGAATCTTTTCTTTTGATTGGTTTAGGACATGGTATTATTAACTGGTAGAAGGAAGGATAATGATAACTTGCTAACTTGTTTAATAATATTCATATAATCATAATGTAGATATTCATTTAATTTTCAAGTTTCAAAAACCACTAGCATGGGTGACTTTATTATGATTTCAAAGTAAATTATAAATATTATTAACTGTAACAATATGAAAGTAAATGCATAGCTATTAGAAGTTACTAAACACTCTATCCCTAGCTTAGTGGTTTCTCTGCTATATGTCACTCAGAAGACTGCAGAAGCCCTTATATGAACTGTCTTTATAATTCTTTTATGAATTTTTAATCTAAACTACATGTATTAATAATAATGTATATATGTGTTTATATATGTTTCTTTTTTAGCGTATATAAAATTTTTGGTCACACATCACCGTTTATCCTTTCCACAGTAAGGGGGAAAATGGTGGTTTGTGAGAAGTGACATTCTGAGAGTTTCAGGATGCCTACTGGTTATTGCAGGGCATGGGAAAGGTATTTCTCCCCATTTCCCCTCTCTTCCTGCATGTCTTATACTTATGTTTTGCAAACAGACACTCAGAACATGAATTTGAATGAAACAGGAATTGTATGTACCAGATTATTTTTTCTGGAGTTAGTCTTCAGTTATTTCCCTCTTTTACTTAAAAACCTTTCTTGGCTTCATGTTACCTTTAGAATAAACTGTGTACTCTGACATTCAGTGCTGTATATATCTGATCCTCTATTTTCAATCTCATTTCCCACTAGTAATCTTCTAATAGTACCATTGAAGCCAAGCTAAACATTTCTTGGTTTGTTACACATTGGGTTAGCCAAAAAATTTGTTTGGGTTTTACAGAAAACTGGCTTAAAACTCAGCATTCAAAAAACTAAGATCATGACATCTGGTCCCATCACTTCATGGCAATTAGATGGGGGAAAAAGTGGAAACAGTAACAGATTTTATTTTCTTAGGCTCTAAAATCACTGTGGACAGTGATTGTAGCCACAAAATTAAAAGATGCTTTTTCCTAGGGAAAAAATCTATGACAAACCTAGACAGTGTATCAAAAAGCAGAGATATCAGTGTTGGACAATGTGGTCTGTATGGTCAAAGCTGTGGTTTTTCCAGTAGTCATGTTCAGATGTGAAAGTTGGACCATAAAGAAGACTGAGCATTGAAGAATTGATGCTTTTGAAGTGTGTTGCTGGAGAAGACTTTTGAGAGTCCCTTGGACAGCAAGGACATCCAACTAGTCAGTCCTAAAGGAAATCAACCCTGAATATTTGTTGGAAGGACTGATGCTGAAGCTGAAGCTGCAATACTTTGGTGAAGAGCTGACTCAATGGAAAAGACCCTGATGCTGGGAAAGATTGAGGGCAGGTGGAGATGGGGGTGACAGAGGATGAGATGGTTGGGTGGCACACCGACTCAATGGACATGAGTTTGAACAATGGAAGATGGTGAAGGACAGGGAAGCCTGGCGTACTGCAATTCATAGGGTTGCAAAGAGTCAGACACAACTTAGCGACTGTAAAACAGCAACCAGTATTCTTGCTGTGAAATCCCATGGACTGAGGAACCTGGCAGGCTATAGTCCATGGGGTTGCAAAAGAGTCAGACACAACTTAGTGACTAAACAACAACAATGCTTAGGAGAAGAATTGCTTTTTTATAGGGTATGGATATCTTCAACATTATTCCTTCCTTAGTCACTCAGTCGTGTCCGACTCTTTGCGACCCCACGGACTGTAGCCCACCAGGCTCCTCTGTCCATGAGTATTCTCAAGGCCAGAATACTGGGGTGGGTTGCCATGCATGCTGCTGCCGCTGCTGCTAAGTCACTTCAGTCGTGTCCGACTCTGTGCGACCCCATAGACAGCAGCCTACCAGGCTCCCCCGTCCCTGGGATTCTCAAGGCAAGAACACTGGAGTGGGTTGCCATTTCCTTCTCCAATGCATGAAAGTGAAAAGTGAAAGTGAAGTCGCTCAGTCGTGTATGACCCTCAGCGACCGCATGGACTGCAGCCTTCCAGGCTCCTCCTTCCATGGGATTTTCCAGGCAAGAGTACTGGAGTGGGTTAAACTGTTTCCCAGAGAGGTTTACCAGTTTATATCTATCTGTGCCCATCTCCAGTGTATAAAAGTTGTCAGCACTTGATATTATCAGAGTTTTAATTTTTGCCATACTGGTGGATATAAAACGATATCTCACTCTGAATTGCATTTTACTGACTATTAATGAGACTGAGCATATTTTCATGTATTTATTGGCCATGTATAGTTTTTTTCTGTGATGGATACATCCTGTTTATGTCTTTCACCCCTGTTTCTATTGCATTGGCATTTTCTTTGGGATTCCTTTAATTTTTTCAACATATGTGTTAACTATGACCATTTTCTGACAGAGTTAAATTCAGTATGTAGTAGTTTTTTATTTACTGTATTCCTAAGCCACAAACTTACTGGCTTAAAGCAACATACATTTATTCTCTCAGTTTCCATAGGTTAGGAGTCCAGGCACAGCTTAGGTGAATCTTCATCGCAGGGTGCCTTAAGGTGTTAGCTATGCTGGGCTTCTCATTTGGAGCGCAAGGTCCTCAGGTTGTTGGCAGAATTCACTTTCTTACAAATACCCATTTTCTTATTACAACTGATTGGGACGTACTCTTGGCTCCTAGAGGCTGCCTGCAGTTCTTGCCTCATAGATAGTTTACCACGTGGGTGTTTTCCTTTCCTTCAGGTCAGCGGGACTGTGTCTCTGCTTTGAATCTCTGACCTCTAGACCTAGATTTAAAGAGCTTATGTCAGGCCAACTCTGATAATCTCCCTGTTGATTAACTCAAAGTTTATTGATTAGTAACCTAATCATGGGAGTGACACCCAATATATTAATAGGTATTTGCGCCACAGAAAGGTAGGGAATTAAACAAGGTGTGAACAAGAGGAAGCTGACAGTTCTGCCTCAGAGCATTTCAGTCCTTCCAAACATGACACAGACCTCAGCATGCTTCACTCATTTAATATCCTTGCCATTCTTATATTTGTTGTAATTTGTTTTACCTTTTGTAATAGAAAAAATATTAATTATATTCAATTATATTCAGTTTTTAATTCCAGTATTAAAAATCAATACTGATTTTCAGTTCAACCAAAATTATTAAATTTACCACTATATTTTCTTGTTATCTGCTATTTTAGTATCCCATGTTTCCATTAGGACTTGCTTTTCTTGCTGAAATACATCTTTTAATTCGTTCTCTTGATGAGGTTGTATGGTTATTAAACTCCATTAGTCTTTGTATGTCTGAAATGTTTTTATTTTTCTGTTATTCTTGAGTAATTAGTTGGCTACAGAATTCTAGGTTAACAGATTTTTTCCCTCTCTTTCTTCCTTCTTTTGTTGATTGCTTCATTTCACCTTCCCTTAGCAAGTACTTTGAAGGTATTACTTCATTGTCTTTTGGCATTTTCTGCAATCTGAAAGAAAGTGAAAATGTTAGTCTCTCAGTCTTCTCCTACTCTTTGCCACCCCATGGACGAGAGCCTGCCAGGCTCCTCTGTTACTGGAATTCTCCAGGTGAGACTACTGGAGTGGGATGCCATTTCCTACTCTAGAGGATCTTCCTGACCCAGAGATTGAATCTGGGTCTACTGCATTGCAGGCAGAGTTTTTGCATCTGAACTACCAGGGAAGCCCTGCAATCTAGCTGCTTTTTTTGAGCTGCATGTGTTATGGATTCTTAGTCCCCTACCAGGGGCCAAGCCCGTATAAGGGCAGCATCCTAATCAGTGGACTGCCAAAGAATCCCCCTTTTTTCCTTTTTTAATAAATAGTTATTTGTCTTTCCTCTTTGGCTTCTAGAACTGTCTCTTTCTCTTTGGTTTTCTGTAAGTTCACTACTAAAGTTCTCTGAGTTTTTTAGTCTAGTATATGAGGTATAATTTATATACAGTAATGTACCTTTTTAGACATATATTACTATATATAAATACACATATATTCAGTTCAGTGAATCTAGACAAACCAATAAAGTCCAGTAACAGTGTCAAATATATAATATTTTCATTATCTTTAAACCCTACCTCATGTCCCTTTGTATTTAATCCCCTCACTTTACCCTCTGCTCCTGGTAATTTGTAACTAGTAATCTGCAACTAGTAATTTGATTTCTGTCCCTGTAGTTTTGCATTTTTGAGAAAGTTATATAAATGGAACTCACTGTTGTATTTGACTAATTTTTTTAGTGCAGTGCTTTTGAGATTTGTCTGTATGGTTGAATGGATGTTGTTGTTCAGTGGTTCAGTCATGTTCAACTCTTTGCGACTCCATGGACTGCAGCACTACAGCCTTCCCTATCCTTTACCATCTCTCAGAGCTTGCTCAAACTCATGTTCATTGAGTCGGTGATGCCATCCAACCATCTTGTCCTTTGTCATCCCCTTTTCTTCCTGCCTTCAATCTTTGCCAGCATTAGGGTCTTTTTTTAATGAGTCAGCTCTTCATATCAGGTGGCCAAAGTATTGGAGCTTCAGCTTCAGCATCAGTCCTTCCAATTAATATTCAGGACTGATTTCCTTTAGGATTGACTGGTTTGATCTTGCAGTCCAAGGGACTCTCAAGAGTCTTCCAGCACCACAGTTCAAAAGCATCAATTCTTCAGCACTCAGCCTTCTTTATGGTCCAACTCACATCCATACGTGATTCCTGGAAAAACCATAGCTTTGACTATATAGACCTTTGTAGGCAAAGACATGTTTCTGCTTTTTGATATTGTGTCTAGGTTTGTCATTGCTTTTCTTTCAAGGAGCAGGCGTCTTTTAATTTCATGGCTGTAGTCATCATCCATAGTGATTTTGAAGCCCAAGAAAATAAAGTATGTCACTCTTTCCCCATCTAGTTAACATTTTTTGAGAACACACTGTGTGAAAGATGCTATTTGGCATTTTACAGATATATATTCTATCATTTATTCACATCAAGTCTGAAATTTAGTGTAAGCTTCCCTATTGTCACAGATGTTGAGGCTCACAGAAATTAGGTAACTTGTCCCCAATCTCTTAATAGTAAATGCTCAAACTAGTGTTCAAACCCATGTCTCTGTGATTTCAAATACTGTGATTTTTTTTTTTCCAAAATAACATTTTCCTTCCTTGATATGGGGATTATTCTGTTCTTATAGATCTGGACCAGCAGTTTAAATGTGCAGCCAGATTTGGTTAATTCTGGGGCAAAGATTGTTGTTGTTCAGTCGCTTACTCATGTCTGACTCTTTGTGACCCCGTGGACTGCAGCATGCCAGGCTTCCCTGTCCTTCACCATCTCCTGGAATTTGCTCAAACTCATGTCTGTTGATTTGATGATGCCATCCAACCATCTCCTCCTCTGTCGCCCTCTTCTCCTTCTGCCCTCAATCTTTCCCAGCTTCAGGGTCTTTTCCAATGAGGCAGAGGTACTACCCCAAAGGTATTTTTAAGATGATGATGTGCAGTGAACGTGGCTTTCAGCCATAAAGCTTCTCTGGATTCTTTGGGGTGGTATTCTCTCCACTTGTGGTCCCTGCTGTTAGTATAGCTTCCACTTCTCTCAAGGGTTCTATGTTCCATCACTGAACTGTTCTGCAAATAGACTCTAGTTTCCAAGGAAAGTAAGCATTAACTTCTCTGATGGTGATTTCTCTACTTGCTATTATTTCAGAGGTGTCAAAGGAAGTTTGCACATGTCTCTGAATAAAATCTGTTACATTATTGGACAGCTCTTATCAGGAAGTTCTTTTGTAATTCTAAACTGAGAAAACTGTCTCCTTAATGAAGAGACTATTAACTAGTAATAGTAACTATTGTTACTATTTCATTCAAAAAATACTTGAATTAGAAAGTACTTGGTTAAGAGCATTTGCAAGTAAAAGAAAAAAACCTGCCTGATATGAGATTAAATAAGCCCTAGGTTGTTTCTGTTTCATATTTACCTCAACTATTAATAAAATTAGAATAAATCCAATCTGTGGCTCTACTTTCTCCATGAATTTTTTTCCCTTGTCTCTTATGTATCTGTACTTAATGTCTTCATTAATTATATTTGTGAATTGAATTTATTTACTCAGTGGGACTGTAAACTGTGTGAGAGCAGGTACCTAATCCTAATATTTTTTCATGACCTTTGAGGTAATAATTCTGATCCTGACACTTCTAAAGTAATTCATACAGTAAGTTGTATAATCTAAAGGAAGGTATCGATATTTTTTGATATCTTTTAGCCAGACAAACTAGAGTGTACTAATAATGCAAGGTATTTTATGCTCACCAGAAGCCCTCATCAAATTGGAAAACAAATTTTCATTTAATAAATGCCATTTATTTAAAAAACAACTTTATAAATGTGTGTCTTTCATAGTGAACGGTTGGGAATTAATGTTTGGTAATGTCTGGCCCAGTGCTGATAATAATTATTATTAAAAATATGATTGTTTTATTGATAGTAATTAATGTACTTTTTTGTTTTAGGGAATGTTGTAGGCAACTTGGGACATTCCTTCTTCAGTCAAAGTTTCCTTGGCAGTAAAGAACATGGTGGATTCTTATATGTGACATCTACCTACCAGTCACTGCAAGACCTAGTACTCCCAACCCCACCTTACTTGTTTGGGATTCTCATTCAGAAATGGGAAACTCCTTGGGCTAAAGTGTTTCCCATCCGACTAATGTTGAGACTTGGAGCTGAATATCGACGTAAGTAAAAAATACCCTCTTCTAAACCATATGACCAAGACCAAGACATAAAAACTAAGCAAAGACTTGAGATATGCAGAGCCTCATGGTGATACAATTAAACAGAAGTAGTCTTTTAAAATAACTAAGCTAAATTAGGTCAGTATCTCTACTTTCTCTTTGTGGCCTCCTCCAGGGATCTTCTGGACCCATGTCTCTTGCATTGCTTTGGCTGTAATGGGAAGGACTCAAAATAACAAGTGAGGATGTTAGTGATTATTGCCTTATAACTTACTGGTTTTATAGGTTAATTTATAGGTTTTATACATGACCATCTTCAGAAAAAATGAATATCAGCGTAACAAGTATTTTTTATAATATCCATATATGGTGAGCATATTTTTTGTCACTTGCTTGGAAAATAGTTATGACAAATTATATTTTATATAATGTAACAGACTGGAAGCTAGTGAGAGATAACTCTCAGCTGGTAAAGTAAGCAATAAAAGAGCCTCTGTGTCCATGGTTGTAGCAGTGCAACTAAGCTGTGATTGTTTTTAAAGACATTAAGGCCTGAATGCAAGCCTTATTTTAAACTTCATATCAAAGTTGCCCTGGTCTAGGAATCAGACCACTGGAATAGGTTTTTAACTTTGCCACTTACTAGCTCTCTTACTGTGAGTGAAGTCATATAAGTTGCTGACTGTCAGTTTCTTTGCCTTTTCTGTTGCATGGTATTGTTAAGAGGATGGTATTATGAATCAGCAAAATAAAGTAAGGAAAGGAAAGGATTAAAATAAGAGGAAACATTTGTATCTCCCTGGTTTGCACAGGCAGTTGAAACCATAAAGTTCAAGGAGCCAGTTAGGATCACCTGGTGTTTGGCTTATCTAAGGAGTGTCCTGATTCAGACATGTATAACAGTGAACTCTTTTAAAAAAGACTTCCTAACCACAGAGGAGGGAATTAAGTGCTGTAATGAGTAATTACAGTTATATTTTGAGAACTTTATAAAGCTTGATATCTCTTTTACCAAAATTATAAGCTGCCAAACTTAGTCTGTTCATTTCTCATTTGCATAGTTTATCCATGCCCACTGTTCAGCGTCAGATTTCGGAAGCCATTGTTTGGAGAGACTGGGCATACCATCATGAATCTTCTTGCAGTAAGTTGAGAATTATTATTTTCTTGTTCCTTACTGGGATTTGTATGGGAGAAGGAAGCAGATTTTATTATTTTGTTCATACCTTGCTGCTTCAGGGAAGTAAATATTTATGCTAAAAGAAAAGAACAGAACATGTATATTCTTTGGAAAGTACTTGGAGCTTTGGAATGAAATAGTACTGGATTCTGGCTCTTGGTTGTACACTTACTAAGTGACCTTGCAGGAGGTCACTTAGTGAGGAGTAGTGCATACTTAAAGCCCCCAGCATTATGTCTTGTTTTAATTTTAAGCCTAGCATCCTAGCGATTTCCCCTGTGTCCATGTAGCTTATAGTTTAGCCAAAGATTGATCAGAGATTGTATTCACATACCTCAAGGCAATAAGGCATCTGTACTTTCTTGATGTGTGGACTGGGATTCAAATGTTATTCCTTTATTTTCCACTGGACTCTCTCATGTCTCCTTGGCACATGCATAGGCTCTGACCCTGTTGACCAAGGATTAGTTGGCTTGGGCCCACTAAGGTCTCTGCTGCACATGTGCATAGACTAAGGTCAGTCCTGGGTGTGTACGTGGAGAATTTATGAAATTCCCTGTGGCTGTCTCATTCCCAGAACTCCTTGTTAAATTTCTGGCCAGTCTGCCTGCTTACTACTTGCTCCAAATAGACTAGCAGCCTCTGGGTAACAGAGCCACTGGTCTTCTTTCACTAGTCACTGAGATTACCACTTTGGCTGAGACAGTCCAAATCAAGCAAGATTCTACAAGAAGCAAAACTTACTGTTTTCACAAACTACTACCTTGCCTTGGTTGAACTACCGGACAAACTTAAGGGCAGCTCCAGGCAAGAAGATCACAGACTCAACTCTATTCTTCTTACTTGAAATTCAGTAATTTTCCTCAATGAGCACATCTCAGTGTATTGTGTGCTTTTAGCCTGAGTCAAGGGCACTGAAATGGTTAGGTTTTTGTTTTCTTTTTTAGATAAATTATCTAACTTTATTGCTTTTGGGGAACTTGATTTATTACTCTGTCATGGAATTGTAGTTGTAGTTCCAGTTATCTTTTAAAGAGATTTAAACAATGAGAAAAGTTCTTATAGGTCTACTCATGTAGCTGCCATTTGCAGTGCTCTCCATTCCTTTGTGGAAATCTGTATTTCCATCTGGTGTCCTCCCGCCTGAAAGATTTCCTCTAATGTTTCTTATAGTGTGGGTTGACTGGTAATGAATTATTTTAGCATCTGTGTTTCTTACAAAGTCCTTTGTATTTGAAAGAAGACACTTTTGCCGGATGTAGAATTCTAGGCTGACAGTTCTATTCTTTGAGAATTTTAAAGATTTACTCTATTGCCTTCTGGTTTGCATTTTTTTCTGATGAGAAATATATTTTCCATCTTGCCTTTCTTTGTTCCTCTCTACAGCAATTTGTATGATATTTGGAATGAGAATGTAAGAAGCATTTTTTTCCCCCCACAAATTGAGTAGAAATTTTGAGAAACAAGAGCAGATATTGACATCAATAGACAAATACTTTAAATGTACAGCCATTTTTCTAATATACTATATAATTATGCTCAGATACTTTCTGTCCTTCAGCCACGACAAAGAAACTTTTAAGCTATCACCAGTAGGACACTTAGCTGTTATTTCACTATTTATGATGAAATTTTTATGATTCTTTGTAACTCAAAATGCTTTATATTATTTTGCCACCACAGTAGTTCTCTACAAGTTAGTAGGGATGCATATTATTTACATTTTAAAGATTCAGCAACCTAAGCTTAGAAATTGTATAGCAAATTGTAAAGCCAGGGTTTGCATCTTCCTGCTCCATCCTCCTTGCTCTTTCTACTGCATACTCCTTGTATTCTCAGTCAGTGCTCTTAGATGCAAACACTTGTGAGAACAAGCTTCTAGATTTAAAGCAAACTTGCTTTATAGAATTTATTGAATTTAGGGTGGATCGGATCATTACATTTTTCTCAATATTCTAGCCAAATAAAGCATTAATTATCATATGTTGAAAGTAGTACTATTAAATTTGTTTTGAAATGTAGTTATTAGCTTCTCTAAACACTCAACAAAGTAGTCTATCAATTCAGTTTTGAATTATGTTAAAATTAACTGGCTCAGAGTACAGAAAAAACAGTTGTAATGTAAATTACCTATTCAAACTGTAGGGTTGAGAATAAAATAGTGGAAAATATATGGTGGCCATCATAAGTGGAAGAGGGCTTCCCTGGTGGCTCAGTAGTGAAGGGTCCTCTTACCAGTGCAAGAGACACAGGTTCAAACCTGGGTCAGGAAGATCCCCTGGAGAAGAAAACGACAACCTACTCCAGTGTTCTTGCCTGGGAAATCGCATGGACAGAGGAGCCTAGTGGGCTACAGTCCATCAGGTCTCAAGGGTCAGACATTACTTAGCGACAGAAACAATAACCACAGTGATTTTTAGTGACTTTGAACATTATTTGGAATTAAGCTAAACTTCACAGATTAAGGACACAGTCCTTCATAAGACTGCCATTACTTCAGATGCTAGCTGTAAGTTCAAGGGTCCCCAGACCTCCTATAGTTGGCACTAACTAGATACAAATGTGGGAGATGCCACTAACCCGTCAGGTTTGATGATTCACTAGAATGATTCACAGAACTCAGCAAAGTATTATTCAGTTGACCTTTGAACAACATGGGCTTGAACTGCTCAGATCCACTTAGGTGGATTTTTTTTCCAGTAAATTTGTACTACACAGTCCATGGTTACTAGAATCTGCAGATTGCAGAACTGCAGTTTAGAGAACTGAGTTTATACTCATGTTATACATGGATTTTTTACTGTGCAGGGGTTGACTCCCCTAACTCCCATGTTATTCAAGAGCCAACTGTACTTAAGATACAGTTTTATTATAACAGTGGAGATATAAATCAGGAGCAGCCAATAGAAGAGACACAGAGTGCAGGGTCTGGGGAGAGTTCCAAACAAGTAACTTTTGTGTCTTGAGTTTTTATTGGAGATTCCTTACTATTACTGATTGATTGAATCATTAGCTATGTTATTGAACTCAATCTTCAGCCCCACTTCAGCATTCCCCAAAAGTCAGGCTGGTATCGTGCACCTCAAAGCCCCAACCTCTCATCATGTGGTTGATGTTTCTGAAATGGCCAGCTACCACCCTGAGTCATCTTGTTAGCCTGAATATCATCAAGTTGACACAGACTGTCAAATGACATAGACATAGGGCCAACCAGGAATAACAAGGGCACTCATATCACTCAGGAAATTCCAAGGGTTTAGAAGCTATGTCCCAGGAACCAGGGGCAAAGGTCAGCCAAATTCTTTATTATACAGTAAGATCTACTCAATGCCCATGAATGCCCAAGAGGTCTTTCTATCTGGATTTTGGGAATAGGCATTATTCCCAGACCTGTGTATCAGATAATGCTCCCAATAATCACTTCAGGCATTTCTTTCACTGGCCTCAGGTTTCCTCACACTTATTAGCTAATGAGAGCACTGCTAAACACTGGATGTGACCTTCTGCAAACCTTTGGAGTCCTGTCTGCAGTTTTCTCCTCTCTGTCCTGTCAACTCTAACTACCTTCATTTTTCTCGTTTTTCAGTTTTCTCCTCAGGAAATCTGCCAGCCTCTGCTGGGGTTCCCCTTTCCTGCATCTGAGCTTGGAAGCTCTCCTGGTGCATACCCTGGGCAGTCACAGAGCTCATCTTGTTTGTTTCCAGTCTCTCAAGGATCACTGTCCTTGTTACCTGAAATTCACTCTCTTGAAAATCATTGTTCCATGTGTTTTGTGCGGTCTTTTGTTGTTTAAGACATGAGGCTAATCCAGTCTCCTTTCCTCCACCTTGGGCAGAAATGAAAATTTCTAAGTTATATTTTAATATATAATATCTCTATATTCTTCTACTCCAGCCCCCACCCCTTTGTCCTTCCTTGGTAATTTTAGTTTTTAGTCTCATTTTTCTGCAAGACAATTTTTCTTTCAGGTTGTAATCTAATTTGGAATGTAAAGGAGATATTTGTCCCGTAATCTAGCAACAGCAGCCTAAGGTTTCTACGGTCACTGTCATTTCATTTATACAAACATTTGTTGAATTATCTCCTGAAGCATCTCACTCTACATTATCACTTTCTCTCTAGATTATCAGGATCCTGCAGTCTATTGATTTCAAGAAACCTTTTCACTGTTTCTCATTCCTGTTGCTTTTCTGTTTTTGTATATTTTGATTCCATAGTTTCATCATCAAATCACTTTTTACATAATTCTAGTTCCTTTTTCTCTTTTACTAAGTGTGTTGTGGTAGCCTGGCAAAATGTAAACCCTGCTTAAATCTACCTCTTTCTTTAAAACTTAAAACAATTTTTTGTATGGTAAAAGCCACCTTTTTTTGAGTACATTTCCAAGACTTTTCACACATGTAACAGTTACATTACAACCACTCTTACAATTGAAATACAGAACAGTTCTGTCACTCCAGAATATTTGCTGGTGCACTTCTAATGTCTGGTAATCATTGATTCTTTGTCCCTGTAGTTTTAGTTTTTTCAGACTGTCCTGTAAGGGAAATTATACAGAACGTAGCCTTCTCAGTCTGACTTCTTTTACTTATCTTAATGCATTTGAGATTAATCTATGTTATATATATTGTTGGGAAGGAAATAAAATCATTCTCTTCCACTCATCTCAGGTTCTTTGGCTGAGGTCCTCTAAATTAAACTGGCCAAAGACTGATTAACAAGAGGCATATTTAGCTGTGGCATACTCTGGTAACCTTCAATTATCAATAGATGATTGATTTCTATTGCTGAGTAGGGTTGTGTTGTATGTGTGAACTACAGTTTATTCATTCACCTGTTGATGGATATCTAGGTTTCTAGTTTCTTGCAACTGAATAAAACTGCTATAAACATTCATGTATTAAATTCTGTGTGAATGTTTAGTTTTCATTTATCTAGGAGTGGGAGAGTTGAGCCATATTGTATGTTTAACATTATGAAAGTGAAAGTCGGTCAGTCGTGTTCGACTCTTTGCAACTCCATGGACTATACAGTCCATGGAATTTTCTAGGCCAGAATACTGGAGTGGGTAGCCTTTCCCTCCTCCAGGGAATCTTCCCAACCCAGGGATTGAACCCAGGTCTCCTGCATTGCAGGCGGATTTTTTACCAGCTGAGCCACAAGAGAAGCACAGGAATACTGGAGTGGGTAGCCTATCCCTTCTCCAGGGTTCTTCCCAACCCAGAGATCGAACCGGGGTCTCCTGCATTTCAGGTGGATTCTTTACCAACTGAGCTATCAGGATTTAACATTATAAGGAACTGTAAAATTGTTTTCCAAAATGCCTGCAATGTTTTGCATTCATCAGGTATAAGTGTCTTTTTTTTTTTGGTCAACACTTGTTCCTCCTTTAGTTTTTAATTTTTGCCTTTCTAATAGAAGTCTAATTGTTTTAATTTTGTGATTTTAATTTTTATGTTTCCAATGATGAGTGATTTAGAGCATCTTTTTATTTGCTTATTTTATCTTCTTTATGTCTCTAGTGAATGTTCAAATTTTTGCCTATTTAAAAGATATGGTTTTTGTTTTCTTATTGTTGAATTTTGAGAGTATTTCATGCATTCTGAATGTAAGTCCTTTGGTAGATTTGTATCAATTTAAAATATTTTGTCTCAAGTCTGTAGATCATCTTTTCATTTTTAAAAATAATGTCATTAATAGAACCAAATTTTTTAATTTTGTTGAAGTCCAGTTTGTTAATTTTTTATGGGGCATTCTGTTTATATCATATCTAAGAACTTATTGACTAAAACTTAATCACAAACATTTCCCTGATGCTTTCTTCAAAAGTTGATGGTTTTATGTTTTACATATAGGTTTGTGATCCATTTTTAGTTAATTTTTGTTTGTGAGGCATTCCTTGAAGTTCTTTTTTTCCCCATTTGCATGTCCAGTAATTTCAGTATCACTTGTCATTTACTTGCCTTAGCACCTTTCAGTCAGTTCAGTCGCTCAGTCATGTCCAGTCGCTCAGTCATGTCCAACTCTGTGACCCCATGGACTGCAGCACACCAGGCTTAACTCCCGGAGCTTGCTCAAACTCATGTCCATAGAGTTGGTGATACCATCCAACCATCTAATCCTCTGTCGTCCCCTTCTTCTCCTGCCTTCAGTCTTTCCCAGCATCAGGGTCTTTCCCAATGAGTCAGTTCTTCACATCAGATGGCCAGAGTATTAGAGTTTCAGCTTTGGCATCAGTCCTTCCAATGAATATTCAGGACTGATTTCCTTTAGGATTGACTGATTGAATCTCCTTGTAGTCCAAGGGACTCTCAAGAGTCTTGGGACTCTCAAGAGTCTTCTCCAACACCACAGTTCAAAGGCATCAGTGCTTCAGTGTTGAGCTTTCTTTATGGTCCAGCTCTCACATCCGTAATGACTACTGGAAAAAAACCATAATTTGACTAGATGGACATTTGTCAGCAAAGTAATGTCTCTGCTTTTTAGTATGCTGTCTAGGTTGGTCATAGGTTTTCTTCCAAGGAGCGAGTATCTTTTAATTTCATGGCTGGAGTCACCATCTGAGTGATTTTGGAGCACCAAAAAATAGTCTGTCACTGTTTCCATTGTTTCCCCATCTACTTACCATGAAGTGATGGGACCAGATGACATGATCTTAGTTTTCTGAATGTTGAGTTTTAAGCCAGCTTTTTCACTCTCATCTTTCATTTTCATCAAGAGGCTCTTTAGTTCTTTGCTTTCTGCCATGAAGGTGGTGTCACCTGCATTTCTGAGGTTATTGATATTTCTTCCTGCAGTCTTGATTCCTGCTTTTGCTTCATCCAGCCTGGCATTTCACCTGATGTACTCTACATATAAGTTAAATAAGCAAGGTGACAATACACAGCCTTGATGTACTCCTTTCCTGATTTGGAATCAGTCTGTTGTTCCACATTCAGTTCTAACTGTTGCTTCTTGACCTGCATACAGATTTCTCAGGAGGCAGGTCAGGTGGTCTGTATTCCCTTCTCTTTCAGAATTTTCCACAGTTTGTTGTGATCCACACAGTCACACAGTCCACACAGTCAATACTTTGGCATAATCAATAAAGCAGAAGTAGATGTTTTTCTGGAACTCTCTTGCTTTTTCGATGATCCAGCGGATGTTGGCAATTTGATCTCATGAAGGCAGAGGAACTGCCTTTTCTAAATCCAGCCTGAATATCTGGAAGTTCACGGTTCATGTACTGTTGAAGCCTGGCTTGGAGAATTTTGAGCATTACTTTGCTAGCGTGTGAGATGAGTGCAATTGTTCGGTGAGCATTCTTTGGCATTGCCTTTCTTTGGGATTGGAATGAAAACTGACCTTTCCAGTCCTGTGACCACTGCTGAGTTTTCCAAATTTGCTGGCATATTGAGTGCAACACTTTCACAGCATCATCTTTTAGAGTTTGAAATAGCTCAACTGGAATTCCATCACCTCCACTAGCTTTGTTCATAGTGATGCTTCCTTCCTAAGGTCCACTTGACTTCACACTCCAGGATGTCTGGCTCTAGGTGTGATCACACACCATCATGGTTGTCTGGGTCATGAAGATCTTTTTTGTATAGTTCTTCTATGTATTCTTGTCACCTCTTCTTAATATATTCTGCTTCCATTTGGTCCATACTGTTTCTGCCCTTTATTGTGCCCATCTGTGCATGAAAAGTTCCCTTGGTATCTCTAATTTTCTTGAAGAGATCTCTAGTCTTTCCCATTCTATTATTTTCCTCTTTTTTTTTTTTGCTTTGGTCACTGAGGAAGGCTTTCTTATCTCTCCTTGCTGTTCTTTGGAACTCTGCTTTCAGATGGTTATATTTTTCCTTTTCTCTTTTCCCTTTAGCTTCTCTTCTTTTCTCAGCTATTTGTAAGGGCTCCTCAAACAACCCTTTTGCCTTTTTGCATTTTTCTTGGGGATGGTCTTGGTCACTGCCTCCTGTACAATGTCATGAACCTCCATCCATAGTTCTTCAGGCACTCTGTCTATCAAATCTAATCCCTTGAATCTATTTGTCACTTCCATTCCATAATCGTAAGGGATTTGCTTTAGGTCATAGCTGAAAAGTCAATTGATTTTACCAGTGCAGATCTGACTCTTTCTTCGTTCTTAACTTCCATCCAAGTTAAATATGAGTGAAGACAGAAAGAGCAGCATACCCATGGGTCTCATTTTAGATTCATGACCAGTACCATTAAGGAAGCTCTTGAACCTACCCAGCAATCCTTCCTGGTCCCTAATACATTCCTAACTCCCCATATGACTTTTTGCATGTGATTTCTTCTCAAATTTCCTGTGCTGCCTCTCCTTTCCTCAGTTTCAGCTGATGACATAACCCCATTTTCCCTGAATGAATAGAAGCAATAAGAAGATAGTTTTCACACAGTTCCATCCAACAACTTACTAGCATCTACGCATTTTCTACTCTTAGTTTCCAGGACACCATTCTTTCTCAGTTCTTTTCCTGCAGTCTTCTGACCTGCCACCTTCCCCTTCCCATCATATTCTGTATCTCAGTTGGTGGCAGTTCCTATCTTCTACTTGCCCAAGCCATACAGTTCAGAATCATCAACTCTTTTTTTTTTTTTTTTTCACATTCCACATCCAACTTAAGGGCAAATATTGTCTGTTTTCCCTTTAAATATATCTAGAATCTGATAACTTCTGACTGCCTTTGGAACTGTTAAAATCTTGGTTCAAGTTATCACTGTCTCTTGCTCAGATTATTTTTATTGTGTTTATCTGATCTCCTTTCTTCTATTCTTGCTCCTTTTCCATCTGTTCTTTGCAGAGGAGAGAGTTAAAGAGATCCATTACAGTAGGTCGAAAGCCTTCTCAAAGTAAAGGTCAAGGTCCTTGTGACCTACAGGACCCTGTGAAATCTAGCTGTGTGCTGTCACTGTGACCTGAACTCCTGCCTTCTTGCTCACTTTGCTTCAGCCACACTGGATGTGGTATATGTGTGTGTTTTAGTGTATAAGTGTTCACTGAGTTCCCAGCACGTTCCAGGCATTTGGGATATAACAAGAACAAAACAAGTGATCATCTCTGCTGTCTTGGAGCTTACCTCATAGGGAAGAGACAGTTAACAAATAAATACAGAAAATGTCAGGTGCTGAGAAAGCAAGATAAACATTTAAATATTTGTTTAATATTGTATATAATGGTATATAAAACTTCTTAATCTGCTTCCTTGTGAGAGTTTACAGACTAACTGGAGAGCTAGAATACACACAGTGGGGCTTTCATCATGCATTTTCTTATTATTTAAATGAATGAATTCATTTATTTAATTCAAAAGTATTTAATTTTGGCATTCTTTTCCTTTGTGCTAATTTTATTGCTGTTAATCAGATCCTGCCGTTGATGAATTCTTTATTCTACTTCAATCTGCTTTTGCCCAGGACTTTAGAAATTACCAGTATACATTGCCAGTAGTTCAAGGTTTGGTGGTTGATATGGAAGTTCGGAAAACCAGCATCAAAATTCCCAGCAACAGATACAATGAGGTAAGATTTACTGTGATGTTTTTCATAATTGAGCATTATAAATGAAGATGAAAAATACATGATTGCATGTAAAATTTTAATTTAGTGACAGTGAAATCAGTTCATAATATTATATGAATTAGATCAGTGATAGAGAATTTCATAACAGAAAGGAAGATGTTAAATTTGTCTTACTTAGTTTTTGGTTGCGTCATTTCTTGTTTTTTGACCTTTTGGTGCTGACGATAAGTTGCAGATTTGCATTTTGATTGAGGTATAAAATTAACTTTATAATATTAGTGGTGGGATCTTTTGATTTTTCCCTCTTTTGGTAAGTATATATTATTAACTACCCTTAATGTTTAAGAATAGCTCACCTGTGTAAGTCCCAAAATGATTTTTAAGTAAAATTTTGAAAGCAAATGATTACATCTTGAATTAAGCTGTATTTTGTAACTAAGATGAAATTGTGCATACTGTACATATATTAACAGAATTATGTAAGCACTGTTCTTGCCTATTTGCCAAGTGAAGTACTAATTGAATTTTAAAATTTCTTAAAATCAATTCTGAAGTGTAGAATAGTAATCACTGTGATTTAAAAGAGGAATTTTAAAACTTAGTTTGATGTGTTAAAATTTGTTGTTTTATTAGGCAGGGTAGTAACTCCCCTATTACTTCTTGTACTATTTTGGGTATAAAATAATTTCTTCCTTCCTTCTCTTACTTTCCCTTCTTCCTTTCTTTTTTCCTTTCCCATTCTGCCATTTATTCACTTGGTCGTTTGTACATTCGGTAAACATTATTTTTGTACTTGATATACACTTAAAATCACAGAAATGTCTTACTGGACTTATAAGCTCAGGGCTCAGTATTATTATGTGGGAAAGACATATTTGAAGAAAACTTTTACCCCGTGCTTTCTGTCTGATGGCTTTTTTCAGGGCACTAGAAAATAGTAGTGAGAAAGAGTGCTTAATTTTTTCTGGGTACAATTAGCTGTTGAATAGTCCTACTTTGAAACTATACCAAACTGCTGCTGCTGCTGCTACGTCACTTTAGTCGTGTCCGACTCTGCAACCCCATAGGTGGCAGCCCACCAGGCTTCCTGTCCCTGGGATTCTCCAGGCAAGAACACTGGAGTGGATTGCCATTTCCTTCTCTAATGCATGAAAGTGAAAAGTGAAAGTGAAGTCGCTCAGTCACATCCGACTCTAGCGACCCCGTGAACTGCAGCCCACCGGGTTCCCCCATCCATGGGATTTTCCAGGCAAAAGTACTGGAGTGGGGTGCCACTGTCTTCTCTGATACCAAACTACGTAGAGTCAGATTTTTAAAGAGAACTATTTGTATGTAATTTGTACCCTAAATAGTTTTTTAAACTATGCTTTGAAAACTTGTTTTATTTCTCATCGAAGTGTTATTATCTATTTCATAGATATCTATTAAATATATTCTGTGATATGAAATACCAAGATGAATTAGACATTATGAATGCTTCTGGGAGTTTATCGTCCAGAAATGAGATGATAACACACGTTGCTATCCCTGATGTTTGCATGATGATGCTTTGCGTTTGGTAATTGGAACTGTTCATACAAGTATATCTGTGAAAGCCATGTTGTTGTTGTTTAGTTGCTCAGTCGTGTCCGACTCTTTGCAACCTCATGGACTGTAGCCTGCCGGGCTCCTCTGTCCATGGGATTTCCCAGGCAGGGATACTAAAGTGGGTTGCCATTTCCTTCTCCAGAGGATCTTCCTGACCCAGGGATTGAACCTGCATCTCCTGCATTGACAGGAGGATTCTTGACCTCTGAGCAAACCAAGAAGCCCGTAAAAGCTATGAGGCCCCCATAATTATTTCAGTACTTGACTAAGGACATTCATGACAACGTCCATTCATATTATCTGTCTTTATTTGAATCCCGCCTCCTAACTTTATGGTTGTGAAGTTTCAAAAATTTTTGTTCAAAAGCAATAACTGTATTTCTTGTAATTTATTATATTTAATTTTCAGTAAAGTTTACCAATTGTATATCACTTCTTTTCCTTACTTGATTTAGCAGACTCACTTCTCTTCTAATTCAATTTTTGTTTTAACTCAGTGAAATTTTATTTCTTATGATCTTGGACAGTTGTGTCTATTAGTTGGAAAAGTAATTTCATACACAATATTTCATTGTATGTTGTTGTTGTTTAGCCATAAGTTGTATCCGACTCTTTTGTGACCCCATGGACTGTGGCCCATCAGGCTCCTGTGTTCAGCTTTTTCACTCTCCTCCTTCACCCTCAAGAAGGCTCTTAGTTCCTTTTCACTTTCTGCCATTAAAGTAGTATCATCTGCATATGTACGGTTGTTGATATTTCTCCCAGCAGTCTTGATTCCAGCTGTGAGTCATCCATCCGGCATTTCCCATGGTGTACTCTGCATAGAAGTTAAATAAGCAGGGTGACAATATACAACCTTTCTCAATTTTGAAGCAGTCTGTTGTTCCGTGTCCAGTTCTAACTTTTGCTTCTTGACCTGCATACAGGTTTCTTGGGAGGCAGGTAAGGCAGTCTGGTATTCCCATCTCTTTTAAGAATTTTCCACATGTTGTTGTGATCCACACAGTCAAAGGCTTTCTTGTAGTCAATGAAGCAGAAGTAGATGTTTTTCTGGAATTCCCTTGCTTTCTCTATAATATAATGGATGTTGGCAATTTGATTTCTCGTTCCTCTGCCTTTTCTATATCTAGCTTGTATATCTGAAATTTCTTGGTTCACATACTGCTGAAGCCTAGCTTGAAGGATTTTGAGCATTATCTTGCTAGCATGTGAAGTGAGTACAATCATATGATAGTTTTTGAACATCCTTTGTCATTGCCCTTCTTTGGGATTGGAGTGAAAACTGACCTTTTCCAGTCTTGTGGCCACTGGTGAGTTTTCCAAATTTACTAACACACCGAGTATAGCACTTTCACAGCATCATCTTTTACTATTTGAAATAGCTCAGCTGAAATTCCATCACCTCCACTAGCTTTGTTCGTAATAATGTTTCCTAAGGCCCACTTGACTTTACACTCCAGGATGTATGGCTCTAGGTGAGTGACCACACCAGTATGATGATCTCATCATGAAGACCTTTTTTTATATAGTTCTTCTGTGTATTCTTGCCACCTTGTCTTCATCTCTTCTGCTTCTCTTAGGTCCTTAATGTTTCTGTCCTTTATTGTGCCCATCCTAGCATGAAATATTCCCTTGATATCTCCAGTTTTCTTAGGGAGATCTCTAGACTTTCCCATTCTAATGTTTTCCTCTGTTTTTTTGCATTGTTCACTTAAGAAGACCCCCCTTTTTTTTAATCCTAGCTATTCTCTGACATTCTGTATTCAGTTGGATATATCTTTCCCTTTCTACCTTGCCTTTTGCTTCTAATATGATAATTTGTAAAAGAGATTTTATAGGTTTTAAAGCAAAAACATGACTTAACCAAAGTAAAATTTTAGAAAACTGAGTTTTGGCAGCTTATATGTAAATTATGGAGAGAGGGGGACTGACAAAAACAAACACAACATAAAAGTTGAGAATTATGTTTTCTTAAGTGGCCTTATTGAGAATACAGCCCAGGAGACAGCCTCTCAGATACCTCTGAGGGACTGTTTCAAAGAGGTAAGGGAGGAGGAGCCAGGACATGTAGGAATTTTTGCTGGAAAAAAAACATGTAGTTGAACATCAAAAGATTACTGTAAAGTGTAAAAAAGTGTAAAAAATCCAGACATCTCAGGTTAATGATTTTAGTTCTTTCTAAGTATGGAAAATGCAAGAGTCAGAGTTCACTGAAATTATTCCTTAGATGTGCATCTGAGCCATCTAGGGCCAGCATCCTGTCTTTCTCCATCCTGATATCCCCTTATCATGGACTGTTGATGGCGGCTATAGTGGTGATGAATTGATGGCAGGCAGCATTCATTGTTTACCAGAATGACAGGCAGCATGCTTTTTTACTGAAATGTCAGACAACATTTTTTTCCATATAAGGAAAGACTTTAAGCTTAGAAAGCTAGAGGGTAGGATTTCTGAAGTGGTAATTTTAATAAATGAAGTAGTCACTGAATATAAATTTTCTAATCTCCTTCATCAAGGCTATTCAAGAACTCTGTTGGTCTAGGTAAAGTTACTCATGTTCTTATGAAACATTATTTTGATCATTGTGTTAAGTAATATCTATTGAGGGTATATTATGTATCAGGTATTATTCTAAACATATATGTATCTTCACGCTATCTCTATGAAATGAGTAGAGTAAGTCCCTTGTTACAGGTAAGGGAATTAAGGCACAGAGCTAGCAAGTGTTGGAAAGTGAAAGTGAAGTCGCTCAGTTGTGTCCGGCTCTTTGCGACACCATGGACTGTAGCCTACCAGGCTCCTCTGTCCATGGGATTTTCCAGGCAAGAGTACTGAAGTGGGTTGCCGTTTCCTTTCCAGGGATCTTCCCGACCCAGGGATCGAACTCAGGTCTCCCACATTGTAGGCAGACACTTTACCCTCTGAGCCACCAGGGAAGCAGCAAGTGTTGGAGCTAGAATCAAACCCATGCACTCTAATTTCAGTATCCCTGTTCTTAAACACTATCCTAAACTGATTTTCATAAACATCAGTTTAATTATTATGTCTGATCGTAGGGCTGGTTTTAGGGTCTTTACAGAGGTAAAGCCCTAATCCAGTATGACCTGTGTGTTTAGTCACTCAGTCATGTCCGACTCTTTGCGACCCCATGAACTGTAGCCTGCTTGGCTCCTCTGTCCATGGGGATTCTCCAGGCAAGAATACTGGAGTGGGTTGCCATGTCCTCCTCTAGGGGATCTTCCCAACCCAGACATCGAACCCAGGTCTCCCGCACTGCAGGTGGATTCTTTACCGTCTAAGAAGGGGAAATTTGGACCTAGACATGTATAAAGAGAAGATGACAGGAAGAGGCATAAGGAGAAGATGACTATCTACAAGTCAGGAGAGAGTTCTGAAACAAATCTTTCCTTTTGCAACCCTCAAATGGAACCAATGCTACTGACATCTTGATTTGGGATTTCTAGCCTCCAGCATTGTGAGACAATAAATTTCTATTGTTTAAGCCACCACTTAAAGCCATCACCACTTGTTTAAGCTGCTATTTTTTTATTGCAGCACTTGCACACACTAACATACCAGTCTACCTTAAATAGCTAAACATCATGACAAAATATGTGAGGGGAAAAAAGCAAAAACCTAAGAACAATGGGATAGAGAAGATGAGCCCCATGGTTACCCTACCTTACTGTCTGGAGTTAGTTTCCAGGCCATAGTGCAGTTAGAGGGAACTTAACCCGATCCTAGAGGTCTAGAGGCTCCCTGAGTTGAAGAGAATGTAGGGAGGCCATGATGGCTAGAATTTACAAGACAGATTATGGAAATAAAAGAACTCTGGACATCTGTAAGAGGTTCCTATTGGGTCTTCAGCTGACTACTAATCAATGCATGTATGTGAGAAAAACACTGAAGAGGAGCAGCTAGAACACTTCTTAAAGGTCCAGGAATAATTTATATTCTTACCATCTAGAGTAAGAAAGGGACAAATAATTTCTAGTGATCAAAGTTGTCCATAAATTTAGTCTGCTCTGATCCTACCTAACAAGCTTAAAATAAAACTTCAACAAGAGGAGGGCCTGTACATTTTAAGGCTAGACATGGAAAATATAAAAAACCCAAATCAAACTTTAAGAAACAAAAATGACAATGAGATGAAAAATACACTGGGTGAGATTAATGGCAGATCAGACACTGCTGGAAAAAATTAATAAAAACAGAACCATCCAAGATGAAACATAAAAGGCTGGAAACTGAAATGAATGGAGTATCATTGAGATGTGAGAAATGTTGGATGGCTTAACTCTGTAATTGAAGTCCCCCAAAGAGTGGAGAAGTGGGTTGACAGAAAAGATATTTGAAGAATCAGTGATGAAAAATTTTGTAAATCACCAACTCGATGGACATGAGTTTGGGTAGACTCCGGGAGTTGGTGATGGACAGGGAGGCCTGGCGTGCTGTGATTCATGGGGTCGCAGAGTCAGACATGACTGAGGCGACTGAACTGAACTGAGAATCATATAGATTCAAGAAGTTCAATGAACTCCAGCTGCAGGATGAAAAGTATTACATTAAGGAACATTATAATCATCATCATCAAATTGCTTAACACCAGAGGTAAAGAGAAGAATCTTAAAGGCAACTAGAGAAAAAAAATCCACTTTATATACTGAGCAGTGGGTATAAGAATGACTGTAGACTTCTCATTCAAACAGTTGAGTTCCCAAGACAGTACACAAAATCCTTAAGGTACTTAAAAAAAAAGATAACCTATCAACCTATAGATTAAAACACCTAAAATAAAATACCCAGGAATAAATTTAACCAAGGATATAAAGATCAGTACTCTTAAAATCATAAAACATTGATGATGAAAATTGAAGATGACACCAAGGAATAGAAAGATATTCCAGATTTATGGATTAGCAGAATTAATACTGTTAAAATCCATACTACCAAAAGCTATCTATAGATCTAATGCAATTCTTATCAAAATACTCATGACATTTTTCACAGAACTAGAAGAAATAATCCTAAATGTTATATGGAATCACAAAAGACCTTGAGATGTCATCCAATCTTGAGGGAAAAAAAAAGGACAAAGCTAGAGGTATAATACTTTTTGACTTCAGAGTATAGTACAAAGCTGCAGTCATCAAAATAGAATGGTACTGGCACAGAAAGAGATAAAAATCAATGGAATCACATAGGGAGCTCAGAAATAAACCCACATACTTAAGTTCAATTAACCTACAATGAAGGAGGCATGATATTCACCAGAGAAAAGAGAGTTTCTTCAATAAATAGTGCTCGGAAAACTGGACAGCTACTTGTAAAAGAGTGAAATTAGAACATTGTCTCACACCATATATAAAAATAAACTCAAAATGGATTAAAGACCTATATGTAAGACCTGAGACCATAAAACTGGACGAAAACATAGGCTGAACACTAATTTACAGAAAGTGTAGCAATATTTTCTTAGATCTATCTCCTAAGGCAAAAGAAGTAAAACTAAAAATAAATAAATGGGACCTAGTTAAATGTAAGAGGTTTTTTAATAGCAGAGAAAACTATCACCAAAATGAAAAAACAACCCCCTGAATAGGAAAAAATATTTGTTAATGATATTACTGATAAGGGGTTAGTATCCAAAATAGATACATGGCTCACAGAACTCAATATTAGGAAAAAAACTTGGGAGACTTCCCTGGTGGTCCAGTGTCTAAGACTCCATGCTCCCAATGCAGGAGATCTGGGTTCGATCCCTGGTCAGAGAATTAGGTCCCACATGCCACAACTGAAGGATCCCACATGCTACAACTAAGACCTGGTACAGCCAAATGAATAAAGTAATTAAAGAACAATAACAAGCAACTCGATTAAAAAATAGTCAGAAGAGAAAGCTCTGGAAGTCCAGTGGTTAGGACTCAGCACTCTCACTGCCTAGGCCTGGGTTTGATCCCTGGCCAGGAAACTAAGATCCTGCAAGCTGCATGATGTAGCAAAAAAAAAAAAAAGGAAGAAGATATGAATAGATGTTCCAGAGAAAGTATACAAATGGCCAATAGGCACATGAAAAGTTTCTCAACATTTCTAATCATCACAGAAATGCAAATCAAAACCTCAGTGAAGAACCACCTCACACTTGTCAGAATGACTATCATCATAATGTCTATAAATAACAAATGTGGCAAAGCTGTGGAGAAAGGAGGATCCTAATACAGAGGGGATTCCTGTTAGGGGGCATGTACATTGGCACAGCTACTATGGAAGATATTATGGCGGTTCCTCAAAAAACTAAATATAGAACTATCATATGATACAGCAGTTCCGCTCTTGAGTATATATTTGAAGAAAAAAACAGTAATTTGAAAATGTACATGGACCCAAATGTTGATAGAAGCATAATTTACAATAGCCAAGATATAGAAGCAGCCTAAGTGTCCATCAACAGATGAATAGTATATGTATATGTATGTATACACACGCATGCTTGCACGTGCAATGGAGTGTTACTCAACCATAAAAAAGAATGAGATTCTGCCATTTACAACAAAATGAATGGACCTAGAGGATGTGAAGCTTACTGAAATAAGTCAAAGACAAATACTGTAATGTTAGCACTTACTTGTGGAATCGAAAAGAATAAAACAAGTGAACATAATGAAATAGACTCACAGATGTAGAAAATAAATTAGTGGTTACCAGTGGGAAGAGGGGAATGAAGAGCAGCAAGATATACATAGGGGAATGAGGAGGTACAAACCACTGTCTGTAAAATGAGTAAGCCAGAAGGGTATGTTATACAGCCCAGGGAAGTGTAGTTGTTGTTTTATAAACTGTAAATGCAGTATAATCTATAAAAATATTGAATCACTGTGTTGTGCATCTGAAATTAGTATTGTAAATCACCCATGTTTCACTTAAAAATAGTGAAAACACAAAGTCCCATTATGAGATATGAGAGAAGGGGCTATCATTACAGGCTCTATAAATAGTAAAAAAACAATAGAGCATAGTATGAATGCATTTATACTAATACATGTCCAACTTGGACAAAATGGACAAATTCTTCGAATGTTGACTTTGATACCTCTGTCAAGAAAAAATAGGTTAACTTGAATAGCCCTGCATACATTGAAAGAATTGAATTTATTATTGTAAACCTTTTTGCAAAGAAAAGCCCAGGTCTAGATATGTTCACTCGTGATTGTTACAAAAGGAAGGACAAAATAACACCAGTTCTATACAAACTCTTAGAAAATAGATGAGGAGGCTTTAATTCCACTAGTATCAAAATCAGAAAAAATTTTTAAGAAATGAAAACCTATATCCTTCATAGTTGGTTGCATAAATACATAACAAGTTTTTAGTATATCTAATTTAATAATACAGAAAAAATAAGATACTTCATAACTAAATGGGATATATTCCAAGAATGCTAAATTGGTTTAACATTAAAAAATCAATCTGTAACTCAGCATTTTAATAGGATAGAAAGGAAGAGCATATTAAAAGACAAAAACTACAGAACTCTCATCTATATATATATACATATGTATATATATACATATATATATATACATATGTATATATATGTATATATATACATATGTATATATATATATCAGCAGTTTAAAATAGAAGTTTTACAATTGAATAAAGAGAATTTATGAAAGACCTAAAATTAATATATCCAATGGTGACTGATTGATTGGTTCTTTAAAATGAGGAACAAGGAGATGATGTCTATTCTTGTTTTTATTAAACATTTCAGTGGATCTTCTAGCCAATGTAATAAGGGGGGGGGAAAACAAAATTAGAGGAATACAGTTGGAAAAAAAATGTCTTTATTCATGGATAACATGATTATCTATGTAGGAAATCCTGGAGTAGTGTGTGCATGCTCAGTCATGTTCAACTCGTTGCAGACCCATGGACTGTAGCCCCCCAGGCTCCTCTGTTCATGGGGTTTCCCAGGCAAGGATACCAGAGTGGATTTCCATTTCCTACTACAAGGGATCTTCCTGACCAAGGATCGAACCCCAGTCTCTTGTGTCTTCTGCATTGGCAGGTGGATTCTTTACCACTTCTTCACCTAAGGAGTTTACAAAATAGTACTAGATCTAATCAATCAGTTTATCAGAGTTATAAGATCATTGTGTAAAAATCAATTGTATTTCTGTATACTAACAATCAGAAGTTGGAATTTAAAAACAATACAATAGCATCATAAATATGACGTATTTAGGGGTGAATTTAACAGATTATTAGCAGTCCCTCTATGCTGAAAATTACAGAACATAGTTAAGAGAAACTGAAGACCCAAATAAATACTATGAGGTATACTACGTTTTTGAATCAGAAGACGCAATATTGTTAAGATGGCATTTGTCCCCAGATTGATTCATAGCTTCAGTACAATCCCAGTCAACATACCAGCAAGCTATTTTAAAATACAAATCGAGACACTGATTTTAAAATGTATATGGAGATTTAAGAGACCCAGAATAGCTGAGACAACTTTGAAAAAGAACGTAATTCAAAGACTTACACTACCTGATGGTTAAGGCTTCTTTTAAAGATATGTTAATCAGGACAGTATTATTTTAGTGTAATATGTATGTCTAGATCGGTAGAACAGAGTTGAGTGATTTCAAGTGCTGTTTATAAGGGTATATACACATACCAAAATTTGTCAGATTACATACCTTAAATGTGTACATTTTGTCATTTATTTTAAATACAGCTAAAAAATATCACAAAATCTTTCAGGAAATGTAGTGGACATTCAAACTTTCATCACATCACTGGGGGAATAGAACCAAAGAGGTAGCCTCATGTCAGAGTTTCAAGCAAAAAGGAACAAAATTGTGTTGATTCTTTACTAAAAACCAGAGAGAAATAATGTTGGTTGTATAATACAAGAATCTATAAAACTGTATATCTATGCAGTCCCCAACTTGTATAATTTAGGCTGAATGGCCTCTTGAGATTCTTTTTCCCTGGACAGTTCTAAAATAGGAATTTCTGTTTATTTTAGTTCAGAGCTACATATATCCTTCAGAGAATTGTGAAGTTACAAAAGCATAATTTTAAAGGTTCATTGTAGCACAAGCAGGAACAGATGGTCCTAAAATCTGCTGGAGGAATGTTTTATTTTTTGGCCTTCAAGGAATACATTTCTTTTCTCTTAGGGAGGAGGAACTGATAATCTTCTTTTCAAAAGAATGAAGGGAGTTGGTGAAAGGTGCTCTGGAAAATGGGGCAGAGGAAAGAGGTGTTGTTCCATTGACTGTTAGCATAGCTGTTCCTCGTGTTATACATGGAAGACAGTGTTTAACCGCAGGTTGAATGAAAATATAAAGATCCCTCAGGAGCCCTGGCTGTTACCTCTCCAGTGACTGCAGCAGGAGCTGAACACTGCATGTTCACAGTAAGATTGTCTTTACCCCTCCTCTCTCGTGTCCCTGCGTGTCCACTGATAGCGGTGAGTAGTGGCTTCAGAATGCTGCTGCTGCTGCTGCTAAGTCGCTTCAATCGTGTCCGACTCTGTGCAACCCCATAGACGGCAGCCCACCAGGCTGCCCCGTCCCTGGGATTCTTTAGGCAAGAACACTGGAGTGGGTTGCCATTTCCTTCTCCAATGCATGAAAGTGTAAAGTGAAAATGAAGTTGCTCAGTCGTGTCTGACTCTTCACGACCCCATGGACTACAGCCTACCAGGCTCCTCTGCTCATGGGATTTTCCAGGCAAGAGTACTGGCGTGGGGTGCCATTGCCTTCTGGCTAAACCCCTAGCTTTCCCTGTCTCCTAGCTCTCACAAGCTTGCTGCTACTTTTAGCGTTGAGGCCACCAGCTCTAATCTCATTGTGTTCAAGTACCATAAGAAACCCTGGTCTCCCTCCATATCCCTCATCTCCCCAAATTTAATTTCTATCTCTGTACATCCACCTTTCTGACCCCATTTTTCACTCACCTTGAAAAACTCAAAGGCTCAGTCCCTGTAAGTTTTATTTGTCTCTGTCCACTTCTTTGTTGATCTAGCCAGTCCCTTAAATACAGTTTCCTGATGTCTTCCAGATATCTTCCTTCAACCTGACTCTTCCTTGTTTTATAGGCTTGAGCGTCTTTTTAAAAAATTAATTAATTTTTTTATTTATTGATTTTGTTTGCCATGCCATATGGCTTGCAGGAGGATTTCAGTTCCCTGACCACAGATTGAACCCATGCCATGGCAGTGAAAGCCTGGAATCCTAACTACCAGGCCACCAGAGAAGCCCTCAACTTGAGTTTCTTGTTCCTTACTTGACATCTCCAGTTTTTTTAGGCATCTTAAGCTTAGCATGTTCAATTCTGAACTCCTGATCTTCCCTCAGAATTTCCTCTTGCAGTCTTCCCTAAATTAATGGCAGTGCCATCCTTCCATTTACTAGGCCCAAAACTTTGGAGTTGTCTTTAAGTCTTCTTTCATATCCTGAGTCGAACCTGTTGTTCTGTGTTCTGCTGGCTCTACCTATCTAGAACCCAGCCACCTCTCAACCCTTGGGCCAGTCTTGGTGTGAGGTAATCTTGGATTTGTGCGGTAGTCTCCTAACTGGTCTTTGTTGGCAGCCTTTCCCCCATCCATTTATTCTCAACACAGCAGCCCAAGTGATCCTGTTAAAACTAAGTAAAATCATGTCACTCTTCTGCTCAAAATTCTCCAAAGATCTTTCATCCCAATCAGAACGATACCTGAAGTCTTCTGTACCCTGTGTTCTCCTTAACCCACTCCCTGTTTTAACCTTTCTTCTTACACCTCTCCCTTTTCAGCCACACTGTCCTTAATTAATGTTCCTTGAAATTGTCTGGCTTGCTAACATGCTGCAACTACACAGTCATTGAACCAGCTGTTCTAAGTGCCTGTAGAGCTCTAGGCTCTTCCCTGGATAGTCCCATGGCTTTTCCCTCTCTTTTCAGTAAGAACTCTCCCAAGTATCCAGTATTAAGTGGCACTTGCCAGTACTCCTAGTCATCCTTCATGCCTTATTTTTCTGTATAGCACTTATCAGTGTCTAACATTTAATGTATTTTACTTTTTCCCCTCCCCCTCTGCACACAAGAATATGAGTTCTGTGGGGGAAGATTGTTCAGTACTGAATAAACCGAATACTAACACAAAGCCTGGTACACATTAGATGCTCATTGCTACACGAATGAGTGAAGGTTCATGGTTCATGATTTGTAGACCCATAGGCCTGGAAGGTGGATGCTAGCTTCTCCACACAAGGGAACTACAGCTAATTAGAAGGACAAATAGTTGTATCTTCCCTGCAGCCATGAAATTAAAAGATACCCTCTCCTTGGAGGAAAGTTATGACCAACCTAGATAGCATATTAATAAGCACAGATATTACTTTGTCAACTAAAGTCCATCTAGTCAAGGCTATGGTTTTTCCAGTAGTCATGTATGGATGTGAGAGTTGGACTATAAAGAAAGCTGAGTGCCAAAGAATTGATGCTTTTGAACTGTGGTGTTGGAGAAGACTCTTGAGAGCCCCTTGGACTGCAAGGAGATCCGACCAGTGAATCCTAAAGGAGATCAGTCCTGGGTGTTCATTGGAAGGACTGATGTTGAGGCTGTAACTCCAATATTTTTGCCACCTGATGTGAAGAGCTGACTCATTTGAAAAGACCCTGATGATGGGGAAGATTGAAGGCAGGAGGAGAAGGGGATGACAGAGGATGACATGGTTCGATGGCATCACCGACTCAATGGACATGAGTTTGGGTAAACTCCAGAAGTTGGTAATGGACAGGGAGGCCTTGCATGCTGTGGTTCATGGGGTCGAAAAGAGTCAGACACAACTGAGCGACTGAACAGAACTGAGTGACTAAAGATGTTAAGCATCTTTTCAAGTGCTTGTTGGCCATTTGTGAATCTTCTCTAGAGAAATGTCCAGAGCTGGATGTGGATGATGCCATATAAGAAATACAAAAAATGTGGTGTGGCAGTTCAAAAAAGGGAGTGGTCACATTAGTTCTGATGGGAAATTAAAGAAGGCTACTGGTAGGAACTGGTGTTTTTACTAAGTCTTGACTTAGGATCAGCTTTTTTCAGCTGCTTGGATATGGGAGAAGAAAAAGGAGGGTGGTGGTGGTGGTATAGTTGCTAAGTCATATCTGACTCTTGTAACTCCATGGACTGTAGCTTGCCAGGCTCCTCTGTCCATGGGATTCTCCAGGCAAGAATACTAGAGTGGGTTGCCATTTACTTCTCCAGGGGATCTTCCTGACCCAAGAATTGAACCCAGGTCTCCTGCATTGCAGGTGGATTCTTAACCAACTGAGCTACAAAGGAAGCCCAGAGGGAAGGTAAATAACAGCATATGCTACAGCTCAGAGATGGGAACTGGTAACAGATCAGGAGGTAGTCCTGCTTGCAAGGATACAGTAGGAAGCAAGGTAAAGCAAGAAAGCTGGTTTGGAGTTAGAGCATAGGACACTTATGATCTGAGTGGAGGACAAGGTGGGGAAAATGTGATCAGAGCTGTGCCTTTGGTAAATATGGAAACATTCAGTTGATCTAAGAAAGAAAAGAAAATTTTTATTTGAGGCAAATTGAGGATTATAGCCTGGAAAAGCATCTCAGAAAGCTCTGAGAACTGTTAACACCCCATTAGAAATCAATGCACAGTTATAAGTTTTTTGAGACAGAATGCTATACATTACATGACTTATAATTAACAGTTGACACAATCCAGATCTGCTAGAAATGACCCCCTTACAAGATCCAGAGGAAATGTTCTCTTTTAAGTGGTCTTGTTGGAGCTTGGAGAATGCTGCTTTCATGGTTGCCAATAGGGGAGGCCTGGTAGATGCATAGTGCAGCAGATACACAATGCACAGTAGAAGGGAGAGAGAAGGCCAACAGAGAAATTTTTTTATATTTAAAATTTTTCTTATCTTACCATTAAGTATGAATTTTATTTCACATGTAGAATGAATCAGTGCTGCTAGAGATTGACTGTAGGTAAAACAGTTATAAAGTTGTTAAATGTCCAGAAAAGAGGTAATTGGTCTTAAACAGTAGTAATGGATCAACAGATATTACAGAATTTGAATTGACAGAGCAGAGAAATGGCTCAACTAAAGTGGAAAACCAATTATTTATATCATTGTATGACAAGTGTAAGTTTGCCTTATGTTCAGTAAGATCCTTTGAATATTTGGGAAATTCTCTCTTTGGTATAAAATGAACATGGTTTTAAGAAACCAAACCAACCAACCCTGTTCATTCATTTCTAAAGAAATACGAAGTTTTAAGAAAATCTCATTAGCTTTGAAATTGATATCCAGGAAAATGATTTTGTAGAGGCTAGCTAATTTATTCAGAATATCCAAATTGAAAACTTTTTATATTTTTTGACAAGGCCATTCGGCTTGTGCAATCTCTGGTTCCCTGACCAGGGACTGAACCTGGACCCAGCAGTGAAAGCGCTGAGTCCTAACTACTGGATCACCAGGAAATTCTTGAAAATATGTTTAATCTGCTCAGTGTAAGCAGAATTAGAAATCACTTTAGCCTAATGATTTGGAAGAAATGGCAGATATAATATTTTTTAGAATTGCTGTATATGATTGTATCCATTTCTTTCATGCGACATAAATGTAAATTGTAATTGAGAGCCTAAATTAGTCTGTCTACTGACTTCTCCAAGAAGCAATCTTCTGACTTACTTTATTTGCAAAAACTTATTTTAAAGTATTTGTTGGAAAACCCTGATAGAACTGGTTTGTTTTATTGGGTTGATAAAAGTTAGTGTGAGATGAATTTTTAATTATTGTTTGGATGCCTCTGGCATTACAGCTATTTATTAAAATATTAACTTTGCAAGAGTTATAAACATAACAAAGTCAAACCAGAGGATGATGGTATCTTGGCATTGTATTGGTACAGTACCTAGAAATAAATTTACCAAGGATATAAAAGACTTGAAACCTTAAAACTATAAAATTTATTGAAAGAACTTGAAGACCTAAAAAATTTTGTTCTTTTACACAATTTTGGCTTCAGAGTCCCTTGCAATTTCAAATGAACTTGATTGAGTATTGGCTTTCCAGTTCTATAAAAGGCCATTGGAATTTAAAGAAAAAATTTATTATTCTTTATTTTGGTTGCGCTGGGTCTTCGCTGCTCTGTGCAGGGCTTTCTCTGGTTGTTGTGAGCAGGGGCTACTCTTCATTGTGGTGCACAGGCTTCTCGTTGCAGTGGCTTCTCTTATTGTGGAGCACAGGCTCTAGGTTCACAGGCTTCAGCAGTCGCAGCATGAGGGCTCATTAGTTGTGGCTCATGGGCTTATAAGCTCAGGCTCTGCAGGCTCCATAGTTATGGCTTAGGGGCTTACTTGCTTTGTGCTGTGTATGTGGAATCCTCCCAGACCAGGGACTGAACTGCCCCTGCACTGGCAGGTGGATTCTCATCCACTGGACCACCAGGGAAGTCCCCATTGGAATTCTGATAAGGCTTGTGCTGGATCTGTAGATCACTTTGAGTAGTAGTGATATGCTAACAGCTTTCAATCTTCCAATACATGAACATGAGATGTGGTCTCATGTTCAAAGAACAAAATTGGAGACTTCAAAACTTGTCAGTTTCAAAACTTACTTCAAGGCTATAGTAATCAACAGTGTGGTATTGGCATGAAATAAAATTCATACATTTAACGGCCAGTTGATTTTGACAAGGGTGCCAAGACTATTTAATGGTGAAAGAATAGTCTTCAACAGATGGTACTGGGACAACTGGATATCCACATGTAAAAAGAATTAAGTTGTCCCTTTACTTCAAATCATAAAGTTTAACTCAAAATAGATCAATGACCTGAATATAAGAGCTAAATTCATACAGCTCTTAGAGAAAAACATGAGGGTAAGTTTTCATCACCTTTGATTTAGCAGTGGGTTTTTAGATATGCATAAAAAAACAAAAGAAAAAATACATAAATTGGAATTAAGAAAAAGTAAAACCTTTTGTGCATCCAAGGATATTAACAGGAAAGTGGAAAGACAACCAGTACAATGGGAGAAAATACTTACAGTCCATTTATCTGATATAAGGATCTGTTCTCTAGGTCTAGAATAAAGAAATCTTACAATTCAACAACAAAAGACAAACAGTCCAATTTAAAAATGAGCAAAAGATATGAAGAGAAATTTCTCCAGAGAAGATACACAAATGGCCGACAAGCATTTGAAAAGATGCTTAACATCTTTAGTCACTCAGTTCAGTTGCTCAGTCGTGTCCGACTCTTTGTGACCCCATGAACCACAGCACGCCAGGACTCCCTGTCCATCACCAACTCCTGGAGTTTTACCCAAACTCATGTCCATTGAGTCGGTGATGCCATCCAACCGACTCATCTCATCCTCTGTCATCCCCTTCCCCTCCTGCCCTCAATCTTTCCCAGCTTCAAGATCTTTTCAAATGAGTCAGTTCTTCACATCAGGTGGCCAAACTATTGGAGTTTCAGCTTCAACATCAGTCCTTCCAATGAGCACCCAGAACTGATCTCCTTTAGAATGGACTGGTTGGATCTCCTTGCAGTCCAAGGGACTCTCAAGAGTCTTCTCCAACACCACAGTTCCAAAGCATCAGTTCTTCAGCGCTCAGCTTTCTTTATAGTCAAAGCCTTGACTAGATGGACCTTAGTTGACAAAGAATGTCTCTGCTTTTTTTTTTGTCTCTACTTTTTAATATGCTGTCTAGGTTGGTCATAACTTTCCTTCCAAGGAGTAAGCGTCTTTTAATTTCATGGCTGCAGTCACCATCTGCAGTGATTTTGGAGCCCCCAAAAGTAAAGTCAGTCACTGTTTCCACTGTTTCCCCATCTATTTGCCATGAAGTGATGGGACTGGATACCATGATCTTCGTTTTCTGAATGTTGAGCTTTAAGCCAACTTTTTCACTCTCCTCTTTCACTTTCATCAAGAGGCTCTTTAGGTCTTCTTACCTTTCTGCCATGAGGGTGGTATCATATCTGAGGTTATTGATATTTCTCCCAGCAATCTTGATTCCAGCTTGTGCTTCATCCAGCCCAGTGTTTCTCATGATGTACTCGGCGTATAAGTTAAATAAGCAGGGTGACAATATACAGCCTTAACGTACTCCTTTTCCTATTTGGAACCAGTCTGTTCCATGTCCAGTTCTAACTGTTGCTTCCTGATCTACATACAGGTTTCTCAAGAAGCAGGTCAGGTCTGGTATTCCCATCTCTTTCAGAATTTTCCACAGTTTATTGTGATCCACACAGTCAAAGGCTTTGGCATAGTCAACAAAGCAGAAATAGATGTTTTTCTGGAACTCTCTTGCTTTTTTGATGATCCAGTGGATGTAAGCAATTTGATCTCTGATTCCTCTGCCTTTTCTAAAACCAGCTTGAACATCTGGAAGTTCACGGTTCACATATTGCTGAAGCCTGGCTTGGAGAATTTTGAGCATTACTTTACTAGCATGTGAGATGAGTGCAATTGTGTGGCAGTTTGAGCATTCTTTGGCATTGCCTTTCTTTGGGATTGGAATGAAAACTGACCTTTTCCAGTCCTGTGGCCACTACTGAGTTTTCCAAATTTGCTGGCATATTGAGTGCAGCACTTTCACAGCATCATCTTTTAGTATTTGAAATAGCTCAACTGGAATGCCATCACCTCTATTAGGTTTGTTCATAGTGATGCTTCCTAAGGCCCACTTGACTTCACATTCCAGGATGTCTGGCTGTAGGTGAGTGATCACACCATTGTGATCAGTTGGTCATGAAGATCTTTTTTATACAGTTCTGTGTATTTTTGCCACCTCTTCTTAATATCTTCTGCTTCTGTTAAGTCCATACCACTTCTGTCCTTTATTGACTACATACAAAATGGTGGCTGATGAGTTTTTCCATGTGAGGTTCAGAATTATCACCTTAAAATCTCTTGATAAGAATAAAGCAAAATATTAGTTATTACATTGAAGATATCAAACATAAGTTAGTAAAACTAAGAAATAATGGAGTTCGTATATTTATAGAGGAAAGCACTCCTTTGTATGGATGTGGAAAAAGAAGGCATATACACTTAAATATAGGATATTCTTTTGACTTAGAATTTCAGTGTATATATACTCTCAGAGAATGCATTGGATAGAAGAAACTACTGTAATTAGGTAAACTAATTTTAGTTACTTGAGTTCAGTGCAGCAGTAAAAAAGACAAAATAAATGCAAAATGTGTCATATGCTTGGGTTATAACACAAATCACCTGTAAATTATAGAGAAAATTTTTGTGTATGTTGAACTTTTACTAATGGTGACTGATTTTTGACTTTGTCTTCATTCTTTAGTAGCTCCTTTGTCGCTTTAATAAATAATATTCTCTTTTGTCTTTGAGAAGGTGAATGAGCTGTGCTGTGTCACACACACCAAAAAGTGCCCGTTCTTGGCAGAATGAGAAAGATAGCCCTCTTTTTTGATTGCAGATGATAAAAGCCATGAACAAGTCCAATGAGCACGTCCTGGCAGGAGGTGCCTGTTTCAATGAGAAGGCAGACTCCCATCTCGTGTGTGTACAGAATGATGATGGCAACTATCAGACCCAGGCTATCAGTATTCATAATCAGCCCAGAAAGGGTGAGTGTTTGAGCTGATTGAGGTCATGGAATGGAAGATTGTACTGTAACTGGAGAGTGGATATCTCAACCCCATAAACACTCACTGTCAGAATAGGTGAAAACAATTGATTATATTAACCTTTCAAAGCTTGTTGTGCAAGTGTATGTTGACTACTCAGACTTAGAGTTGCAAATGGAACTCTGTTATTGAGGGGAGCATCTTGAAAATACTGCCTCAGGACACTGACCAGGCCAGCATAGGTGTTTGAGGCATCGCCCCCATAGTGAGAATATGTTTAGGTAGATATAGTGCTTTTTGAATGACCATACCCAAAGAGTGTTAATTAACAGATAGACAGGATTCTAAAGGAAGCCTTCCAGGTTCAGTGGTACTCAGAATGTGGTCTCATCACTTAGGAGATTGTTAGACATGAAGATTGTGTCCCGGATCGGCTAAATCAGAGTTTGCATTTTAACACAATTGCAGTGTGATTCAAACACACGTTAGAATTTAAGAAGTGCTGCTCAACATTAGAATTTAAGGCACTGCTTAACATGCCATTTCCTAAAATGTCTTACCAGTGTCTATGGTTTTTAAAATATTCACATAAATAAATAAAATTTTTGCTTATTATTTTAGACTGAGAAACCTTGTATTAAAAAAGTTTAAGCAGATTTCTTTGCTGCAGGACTTTTCGGAGCCTTTAGCATTTTTTTTTTTTTTAAAGGAAGATAGTGCCTAGACCTTCTAAAATTTATTTGACCATAAATCTTTTTCCTCTCAGAATATCTCCTAAAACTAGCTTTCTTTAGTATGCTTCATTAAGCACTTCTCTAGTAGACATATATTTCTGTCTTCGAAGTATATTTTTAAAATCAGTTGTTTAGTAAAGGCATAAAAGGTACTGAGCACATGTATATTCAAATATAATATCTAAAACAGGTAGGTGACAAGTCTACTATGCTCCCTATTAGTCAAATCATATCTATAATATTTTAATAAGTTCTGGGTATCATTAATGTAGTTGGTGATATCCACTGATAAAACTAGAAGGTCTTCAAAGGATGATTCAAGGCCTGTGAGAAGTTTGAAAACTAGGTCACAGGAAGATCTCTTGAATAAAATATAAATGTTTAACCTAAAAAAGTATAGATTGAAAGAGGGTGAAAAATAGGTATCTCTATTTTTAAGATTCTCTATTATGTGGAAATAATATTCAACTTACTCTCTATAGCTATAAAAGACCAAAACCAGCACCAGTGGGTGAAGGCTACAAGGATCTAGATATGGGCTCTGTTTGAGAGCACACTCTGTAACACTGAGAGCTATCCAGAAATAGAAATGGTTGCCTTGTGCTATTGTGGGCTCCCTGTCAGTAGGAGTCTTTGACAAAGGCTGGATGACCTACCCATTAGAGATGCTCTAGGGCCAGTGGGTAGGAAGTTGGAATATCTTAGTCCAATGTAAGATGTGGAGAAATAAAACAGTGTAGTGCAGTTTTATAAAGCAAAATGTAATTAAATGCCCTTTCTTTTACGAAGAGGTATTCATATTTTAAATAGGTGTTTGTTTTTCTAAAAGCTCCACTTTGTAAATAAAATAGTTGGCAATCATATCTCCATATTCAAAATATATTTGCTCTTAAAAAAAAGCATTGAATCAGATCTGGGGTCAGCAAACTTCTTCTGTGAATGGCTATATGATAAATATTTTAGGCTTTGCAAACCTGTGGTCTTTGTTGCCAGCACTTTGGCATCACACTTCAAAAACTGCCATAGACAATATATAAGTGAATGAATATGGCCGTGTTCCAATTAAATTTTATTTACAAAAACAAGCTGCAGACCAAACCTTAGTCTTGACTAGTAAGATTTCCTTGCTTCTTGACTGAAGGAAGCTCAAAACAAAATGGAAGCATGTATCTTAAAACCTCATTCTCTAAGCTCTCATTAGCATCTGAGTTATTGGTTACTTGTATATGGTAGTGTATAGAGTAAGTGTTTTTTATTTTCTGTATGATGGTTTGAGTTCCCAACTACCAACTATTTCATTATTATTTTCAGTCCCTCCATCTCAAAGTCTTTCTTCACTAACATATTTCTATTGCTATTTTAGTGACTGGTGCCAGTTTCTTTGTGTTCAGTGGCGCTCTGAAATCCTCTTCAGGATATCTTGCCAAGTCCAGTATTGTGGAAGGTAAAGAATGGGTTATTTACTGCATGAACAAGTTCAGTCTTAATTATACAACTGAAAAACAGGGGACATTAAAGGAAAACTTGACACTTTTGCCATAGACTTCAGACTCCACAGAAGTTATTTATTCAATAGCATCTCACTGTACAGCTAATTAAGACTGTCATAAGGGTGCTTAACTCTCCAAAGAAAGGAGTAAGTGGTAGAGATGCCATGGGACACTGACATAAAGTTAAGAGATGGCTTTTCAGAGCTCTGGAATAAGGTATCCAAGGGGCCGTAGACTGAGTTCAGAAACATCACTGGGTGCAAATCTATAAATAAGTAGATGACGTTCACGTATAAGTGAACTTATAAGTTTATTTTATTGAAGTATAGTTGATTTATTATGTTATGTTAATTTCTACTGTACAGCAATGTAATACATATATATATATGAGAAAGCAATGGCCACCTACTCCAGTACTCTTGCCTGGAAAATCCCATGGACGGAGGAGCCTGGAAGGCTGCAGTCCATGGCGTTGCTGAGGGTCGGACACGACTGAGCGACTTCACTTTCACTTTTCACTTTCATGCATTAGAGAAGGAAATAGCAACCCACTCCAGTGTTCTTGCCTGGAGAATCCCAGGGATGGGGGAGTCTGGTGGGCTGCTGTCTATGGGGTCGCACAGAGTCGGACACCACTGAAGTGACTTAGCAGCAGCATACACACACACACACACACACACACACACACACACACACATTCTTTTTCATATTCTTTTCCATTATGGTTTATCACTGGGTATTTTCTTCCTCAACTATTCTCACTGTATTTTGATCTAGTTACTCTTGTTGTGTAACAAGTTAACCAGAATTTAATGGCTTAAAGCAACTATTTTATCACCCTCACTGATTGCCCTTCATAGGGCAATGCAGGAATGGCTTGATCTTGCTCAGTGATGTCTGGGGCCTCAGTTGGGATGACTTGAAGGTTGGTGGTTACTTGATGGCCAGGAGCTAGAATTATCTGAAAGTTTGTTGACTCACATGTCTGGGGCCGGTCTTGGGATGATTTAAAGACTAGGAAAGATGACTGGAGTCCTTAACAATGGACTGTTTAGCATGTGGCCTTGGGCTAGTTGGGCTTCTTATATGGTGGCTTAGAACTCCAACCACAAGTGTTCCAGCACAAGGCCAAAGCCGCATTGGTTTTATGCGGCTTGAAAATCACACAGTCGCATCCATCATCCTCTGGTGGTGGAAGTGGTCATAAGTCTGCTGGGGGGAGAGGAGTTAGACTCCATTTCTTTAGGGGGAAAAGGAAAGGCAGCATTGTAGAAAAGCATGTGAGACAGGAGATGTTATGATTATCTTTGGAAAGTGCAGTCTGCATACGGAATGACAGATTTTCATTTCCACTCCAGTGCCCTAAAAGCAGTTCTTCCTGAGGGTGGATTCCTTTGTGTTAATTGAAATACATAGATAAACTTAATGTGTGTTAACAGAGATTGACTTTGATCTCCTTTATTGCCAAACTCAAAACAGCAAGTGAAGAGCAAAGTATGCTAATATTTCGCAACTTAATTTCACAACTCAAAGCAGAAATATTCTATTAAGAAATTAAGAAGTTAGTCATTCTGCTTCCTCATCAAGAAATCTAGGCGTTAAATGACTGATTAATGCCTTTGTAATCAAATATTGACTACCTTTAAAATGTGTCTTTACAAGATGCTTAAAAAGTACCCCTTAAATGTCAGAATGATAAACTGAACTGAAAGAAATCCTTACAAATGCAAAGCAATGTATTTAGAAAGTTACATTTATGCCTTTGGTGGGAATTTCTCAGGTCTTACATTTTGCCACATGTGTCAGTAGAGCAGTTAGCTACCTATTTATGAAAATTTTACTGATGCTCTTTAGAAATTATTTCAGTTGACAAAATTATGTGTCAGAGAAGCAGGATAATTGCTCAGCATGTGATAGCTTACTCCCTCAATTTCAGTATTTTCCTTTAACTTAGGTGGTAGCCCCCAAATAGTTATCATCTGTTGGCTCATGGTAGCCCATGTAAAACATACATGGTAGATTTGCTTTATTGCCAGTCAATAAATGGAATTACTCCCCAGTTCACTCCTGTTGTTTATTCAGTGATTTATTTAACAAGCACTGGCATTCACTGTATGCAGTCATAGTAAGGTGAGTGATACGAACAAATGAATATGATTAGAGCATGATGCAACAGTGGAAACACAAACAAAATGCTCTGTGTGTCCAAAAGAGGGATGTGACCATGTGTAAGTTTTCCTTTTGAGCAGTCTCAGGACAAACTTAGTTGTGCCTGAAGTGAAATCAACAGGCAGGTGTTTTAAGCAGAATCCATCTTGGCATTTGCTTCTCGTAACACTTTCAGTAAGTAAGAGGTTGAGCTCAAAGGACAAAACCTCTTTGTATCTGTCAGCTTTAGAGAACAGAAGTTTCACGTTTAATCCTAGAGGGATTTGCTAGATGCCAGGTACAGAGTTTCATCTGCCCCTCTCCCTGGCTTTGCATTGTTTCCATCTGTGTTGTCTTGGTGCTGATTCTCAGATGGCGTTATGGTCCAGATCACTGCAGAGAACATGGATGCCCTGAGGCAGGCGCTGCGGGAGATGAAGGACTTCACCATCACCTGTGGCAAGGCAGAGGCCGAGGACCCGCAGGAGCAAATCCACATCCAGTGGGTGGATGATGACAAGGACGTCAACAAGGGGTGAATGCAGCAAACGTTCCCTCAGTGGTGTTTCGTTATGGGCTGGCCTCTGGGTTTTGTCTAGACTGGCCTTTTATTACTCTCCTGAAACCCCTGCCTAAGAGAAAGGACTGCTTTGTATTATAACATGGACTTTTAAATTTCTGGTTTCTTGGCTTAATTTCTGAAAGAGTTTCTATGCATATTTTTGAAGGGAAGGGGAAGAAGGCAGCTGATGAAACACAACAGTCCCTCTAAAGTTACTGAGATAATAGTAAAACCTAAGCCTTTTTGGTTTACAAAACACTTTTGCTAATATTGTTTCATTTGATATAACAACTACAGATGAGCAAATAAACACCAAAAGGATAAATGACTCCACAAAGCTTGGAAGTGGCTGGGCTAGGACTTAAAGCCACCTCCTTGGGCTTCAAATCCTATGTTCATCTCTAGAATATGGCACCTATGTTCTGAGGGTTCAAGCCAAAACCTTGGAGTCCTCTTTGACACTTTGCTTCACACCCTACACCTTAATCCAGCAGTAGAGCCTGTTAGCTTTCTTTTTAAACATGTCCAGAAGTGTACTACTGCTCCCTGCTTCTCCTGCCATCGTTTGGTCTGCATTATTGCAGTAGGCTTCAGATTTGTTTTCTTGTTTCTAGTCTTGGCCTCCTCCCTCCTCCTAGCCTAGTCAGTTTCCAGTACAGCAGCCAGAGCAATGTCACTTCTTGCTCAAAACTCACCACTGACTTTCAGGGTCATTCAGGGTAAAAGCCAAAGTCTGTTACAACTTACAAGCCTTACACAATCCCCTGCCCACTCTCTTATTTCTCAGAAACAGTATCGGTTTCTTGTGTGAATATATCAGCCTTCTTCTGCCCTCAGACCTTTGTACCTTCACTTTCTCAACAAAGGCTTCCCTGGCCAGCCTACTACATTGTAAGCCTCTCATGCACATTTCTTCCATCCTCCACCAAATACTTCATACCCCCCTTCCCGGCATTATATTTAAGGGTACCTATAACTCACTAACATATATTTTTACTTATTTATTATATTGGCCCTGGAATGTAAGATTCACGAGGGCAGGAATTTTTGCTTGTTTGGTCACTGCTGTGTCATCAGCACCTAAAACGCTGTATGGCACCTAATAGGGTCTTTAAAAACTGATTAATTGAATAAATATGTCAGACTTCATTGTATTAAGCCTTCTCCCATTCATCCTTCAGGCAATAATTCTATACGTGGGCTTCGGAAAAGACAAAAATGAATTTATGGTCCTTAGTGACAGGTGACTCAGTCTAGTTTTGAAGATAGTTATAATAAGGGCACCAAAGTATGCAAGATGCTCATAGAACACTCTATAGGAGACAGTAAAGATAAAAGAGAAATGAGGAACTCGGTAGAGGTGGTAGGGCAGGATTCAGGAATGACTTCCTAGAGGAATGGCTGCCTCTGGAGCTGAGTCTGGTAAGATGGTAGACATCTGCCGCCCAGCTGTGGCAGAGTGGGCCTGCCAGTATGAGGGAACGGCAGGAGCGAAGGCAGATAGAGGGCGCTTCCAGCATGGCATACCAGATTTTTTTAAATGAATGTTTTAAAACTTTTGTTGTTGAACAAAGAGAAGCAATATCTAAATCAATGAGTATGTTTGTCTGCTTTATAAATAACACTTTATCTTCCCATACGTCCTGGAAAATTTAATTTCAAAATCAATTTGTGTTTAATTCTCTTATAGTCGGTTGTTAGGTTGATGGTGTGAACTGATATGAGCAAGCATCTGTATTATCACAACAAATTCTATGGTTATTAGGACAAAAAATTGGTAATCTGACAATCTGATGCCATATGGTATTGGTAGCTAACAACAAGTAGGTTGTCCCTTCCTACAACAGTGGCAGTGTCTTCGAAAAAAGAACAAGAGCTCATCAGGGAAAACTCTCAAACCCAGGAGTTTATTGTATAGTGTGTAGACAGAATGTTTTCTAGCTTGTCCCACAATGTCAGGGTATCCTTTCTCAAGAGAGTTCTTATCAACTAAGGCTGCTCTAGTTTTTATACTGTCTGATGAGTTAGAAATTAAACTTAACAGTGTTTAAATAATTTTAATTCAGTCAAATGTAGCATGTCCCCGATAGTCAACTTTAGGCTAAATCTGATCTTTTATACATAGAGATTCAAAAACAAAAACAGGTTTAAAAGTTGTTAGGAAAAGTTCACAACAATTACTTTGACTCCTCCTCAGAATGAGTGTGTTCATCCACATATTTATACTTGCTATATTTTGGAGAACACGACCATAAAATGTGGCCTTTCGATTCAGGAACCTAGGAGTACTATGCAGCACTGAAGGCAACTTGTTTCAATAGATAATATAGATGCACGTTCATCAGTTCATACCAGCACTGTCATAATTAACATACTTGGTCAAATAATTCCTTTAGTCTGTAAACACTAAACTCCTACGTTGTGTCAGACCGTGAATGTTGCACATGGAAATGAGTATATCATGTACCTGCCCCTTTGGAAGTTTGTGAGGCAGATACACGAACATATGGAGAGTATGATGTGATGGGTGTGGTGGTGGAGCAGGGGCGAGCAGGGCTGGGTGCGGGTCTGTGCAGTCACTGGAGGAACATGAGAGGAAGAGAGCAGACTTGGAAACATTTTTGTTAAATAACCAGCTTCTGCCATCAGGACTCCTTTTTCGTACGTGTGTCCTCAGAATTATTTCAGTGCACAGGCCCCTCCCTGAGAGCTCTGTTCGTGTACATTTTGGGGCAGTGGCTTCTTCTTTGTGATGTTTTGCATAGGTCTTTTCAGCAAGGCACCCAGTGTATGATAAGAGAGAAGTAGTTCTTCTAAGAGCTGCTTCCATCTCTCTCCTTTGTTTCTGTTTTAGTGTCCTAAGTCCCATAGATGGGAAGTCCATGGAGTCTATAACAAGTGTGAAGATATTCCACGGATCAGAGTATAAAGCGAATGGAAAGGTCATCAGATGGACTGAGGTAAGGAAATGGGAACTTGGCATCCTTGATCCCCACTTGGAAGACAACTTTTTACTTGGCCCAGAGACATTCTGGACTGATTCTGGGGCATAAAGGGGGAAATCTCTGTTACCTTCTATGCTCCAGTTCCCTCTGGTCTGTCTAAGCTCACTGGGAGGAAGTGCACCCAGTGTGGCCTGCAGCAGTCTGACAGCTCCGCCCCATGAACTAGCTTTTAGAGATTTGTTCACACTGGACCTCAAGAAGGGTGCATACTGTCTTTGCTGGATTCTTCAGAAAGCTAGGCTGGTTATGTTGCACTCAGTTATAACTTAGATAACACTGTCTTTTAAAAATAGACTTATCTCACAAATAAGAAAACGAAAGTTCAGAAACTAACTTGTCCAGGATTACATGGCAAATAAGCACTGGCAAAGTCCGGATTCAAAGCCAGATGTGGCCGACTCCTGTTTTCTACTATATTGTTTCTTAGAGCTGTGTTAGAGGCTTACCCAGGGATGAGAGGAGCCAGGCAGGGACCTTGTATATGTGTATGTGCGTGTGTGCTAATTTGCTTCAGTTGTGTCTGATTCTTTGCAACCCTCTGGACTGTAGCCCACCAGGCCCCTCTGTTCGTGAGATTCTCTAGAATCTCACGTGAGATTCTCCAAGAATACTGGAGTGGATTGCCATGCCCTCCTCTAGGGTATCTTCCCAACTCAAGGATTGAACCTTTGTCTCCTCTGTCTCCTGCATGGGCAGACAGGTTCTTTACCACTAGCGCCACCTGGGAAGCGCATCAAACAAATCAGAAAGTTTATTTTTTGAGAATAAACAGGTAGGTCCTGGATCTCTTGATTTCTTTTGAAACTCATTTATCAGTTCAGTTCAGTTCAGTTCAGTCGCTCAGTCATGTCCGATTCTTTGCGACCCCATGAATCGCAGCACACCAGGCCTCCCTGTCCATCACCAACTCCTGGAGTTCACTCAGACTATCGTCCATCGAGTCGGTAATGCCATCCAGCCATCTCATCCTCTGTCGTCCCCTTCTCCTCCTGCCCCCAATCCCTCCCAGCATCAGAGTCTTTTCCAATGAGTCAACTCTTCATATGAGGTGGCCAAAGTACTGGAGTTTCAGCTTTAGCATCATTCTGTTCAAATCTCCTTGCAATCCAAGAGACTCTCAAGAGTCTTCTCCAACACCACAGTTCAAAAGCATCAATTCTTCGGCGCTGAGCTTTCTTCACAGTCCAACTCTTACATCCGTACATGACCACTGGAGAAACCATAGCCTTGACTAGATGGACCTTTGTTGGCAAAATGTCTCTGCTTTTCAATATGCTATCTAGGTTGGTCATAACTTTCCTTCCAAGGAGTAAGCGTCTTTTAATTTTATGGCTGCAATCACCATCTGCAGTGATTTTGGAGCCCCCCAAAATAAAATCATCCATTGTTTCCACTGTTTCCCCATCTATTTGCCATGAAGTGATGGGACCAGATGCCATGATCTTAGTTTTCTGAATGTTGAGCTTTAAGCCAACTTTTTCACTCTCCTCTTTCACTTTCATCAAGACACTCTTTAGTCCTTCTTACCTTTCTGCAATAAGGGTGGTGTCCTCTACATATCTGAGGTTATTGATATTTCTCCTGGCAATCGTGATTCCAGCTTGTGCTTCCTCCAGCCCACCGTTTCTCATGATGTACTCTACATAGAAGTTAAATAAGCAGGGTGACGATATACAGCCTTGACGTACTCCTTTTCCTATTTGGAACCAGTCTGTTGTTCCATGTCCAGTTCTAACTGTTGCTTCCTGACCTGCATATAGGTTTCTCAAGAGGCAGGTCAGGTGGTCTGGTATCCCCATCTCTTTCAGAATTTTCCACAGTTTATTGTGATCCACACAGTCAAAGGCTTTTGCATAGTCAATAAAACAGAAATAGATGTTTTTCTGGAACTCTCTTGCTTTTTCCATGATCCAGCGGATGTTGGCAATTTGGTCTCTGGTTCCTCTGCCTTTTCTAAAACCAGCTTGAACATCTGGAAGTTCACGGTTCACATATTGCTGAAGCCTGGCTTGGAGAATTTTGAGCATTACTTTACTAGCGTTAAATGTCTTAATTTTTTTTTAACTTAAGAAGTTCTGTGACTTCTGCCTTTTCCATTTTACATACAAGGTAAACGAGCCAAGGGAGGATAAGTGCCTAGTAACCAGGGATCAGGGAGCCTGGTGGGCTGCCGTCTGTGGGGTCGCAGAGTCGGACACGACTGAAGCGACTTAGCAGCAGCAGCAGCAACCCAAGTTTTCTAGCTGGTTCCTGGCAACACAGAGGCTAGAAGTTCTTCAGCTGTTGTTCCAAGTGACATCTTTCATACCAGACTTGGTAATTTTATATGCAGCTGAGTGGTTTTATCTGCTTGCTTTGTAATAACCATCTATTTGACATATCTTGAGTAGTCGAGGTCTGAACATGTGAATGTCTTTATTGCTTACAGAGTAGTTTGACCTCTGTTCCCTCTTTTTTGCTCCCCACTAATGCCCTGAGATAGGGAGATGAGAAATGAGAAATTACGTAATGAGAAAACAGTCTGAGAGAGGCCAGGTGACTTTGTGACTTGTCTAATGCTGGTTGCTGGCAGAGCAGGGACCAGAGGTCTCCTGACTCCCACTTAAGAGTTCCATCTGTCACTTCACACTGCCATTTTCACTAATGCATCGGGCACCAGGCTTCAGAGCTACCCCTTTGCAGATTCTTAATATAAGCTGCTGCTTATATTAAGTCATAAGCCAAGTATTGGTATAGAGAAGCACTGTAGATTTACATGTCTATATCTTTTATGTTTTGCTTTTTTAAAAATTTTAAATGTATTTTTTATTTGAAGGATAATTGCTTTACAGAATTGTGTTGGTTTCTGCCAAACATCAACATGAATCAGCCTATGTTTTGCTTTTATATCATTTACACGATAACCAGAGAAGGTAGGTGCTTCCCATTTTACAGAGGCAAATCGGCATTAAGAAGCCAGAGGACTTGCTCATGACCCTCCTCTGTGTGATAGGACTCAGGTCTCAGTTCCAGATCTGCTGTGCTTCCGCCTGCACCAGCACGGTGTTCAGTTCACAGACAGTGACACAGCTCTGACCTCAGCAGTCGCAGAGCCATGTGGTAGGAAGAGCTCTGTGATGAGAAGCAAAAGACGCAGATTCTCACCTGTGCCCTGAGCAAGTGCCTGCCCTCCTATGAGTGAGCAGTAATATGCAGGTGTTGGGTAATGTGATCTATAAGGACTGTTCTCTTAGATTCTAAGATCATTTCCTTTAGAAAGTTGTCCACATATTAGGGAGTCCTTTTAGAAGTACACAGTGTAAAATGTAAGCCTCTCCCGGTTCTGAACAGAATGTACCATTACGACTGCGGCCGTGGCTTTTAGGGAGATCAGTAAGTGGTAGCTACCACCCTGTGGATGCAGAGACTGTGAGAGGCAGAGGCTGTTTCTTCGATGTGAGATGTCAGTGCCCTGCTTTTCTTGGTGTCCATGTGTCTGGTCTTCCCGCACGTCTCAGGGAGTCAGGGTACGCATACCCATGAGCTGGTGCACTCATTTCTTCCCACAGACCCTGGACACAAGCTTAAAAGTCTCTTTGGTTTGGGGAACAGGTGTTTTTCCTAGAAAATGATGACCAGCACAATTGCCTGAGTGATCCTGCAGATCACAGCCGACTAACGGAGCATGTTGCCAAGGCCTTTTGTCTTGCTCTGTGTCCCCACCTGAAGCTTCTGAAGGAAGATGGAATGACAAAACTGGGACTTCGTGTGACACTTGACTCAGATCAGGTAAGAATCTCAGCCTTTGAAGCAGGTCTTGGGCAGTGTCTGTTTTCTGACACATGAGTTTTCTTCCTGCAACCCAGAGTACAAGTCTCTGCACCTTGGGCCTGACCGGATGTAGTCTTTGGCCTTCCCTCTGTTGGTAATACAGCTGGATGTGCTGCTTGGTCTGTCTCTGAACCATGTGAACTCTGGCTTCCTCGCCTGAATGTCTTGCAGGGACCTTTCTTTCTGGTGTGGGGTAAGAAGTGTGAGGACCTGCTGCCCCTGTGTGAATGACGTAGGGGCCACCCTGCCTCCTTTAGAGAGCAGGTCCCAGGCTGTCCCGTCTCCTGTTGTTTTCTTGGCCCAACTACAGCAGGCTTCCGCTGGTCTCTGCAGTTCCACTTCTTGTGTTTTTTACTGCCGACATTGCCATGCTAGTTCTGGATGTGACTTGAACCATTTCCCCAGTAGTTTTCCTGTCAATGCGGCTCTCCTGTGGCCGGACTTCCCTCCCTGTCTTACTTATTAACCTTTTTGTGCGCTCTCTGTAGTCACAGTCCAGTCTAAGTGCAGCCTGCCCTCACTTCCTTGTCCCAGTGCCTCTTTCATATGGCCAAGCACTCTCATCTCTCTACATTTCTTTTGGATTTTATTTTTTATTGTTTTGGGGAGGCATGTGGGATCTTAGTTCCCTGGCCAGGGATCGACCTGGGGTTCTCTGCATTTGCAGTGCAGATCTGTAGCCACTGGACAGCCAGGGAAGTCGTTCTTTTGGATTTTAGATCCCTGTGACATGCGCCAGTGCTCCTGCTTTGATGCAGTTGTGTTATTATCAGGGAAAATGTGAAAGGTCGTATGTTTAGCTCCATTTCTTGACTAGTCATCAATCAACAGATAGTTATTTTCTACTTACGGTCTTGCCCAATGCTTTACTAAGCATGTCAGGGTAATACAAATGAGTATTACAGTCCTTTCCCAAATGGTACTGATAATCTTGACTGGAGAGAGAATTACTTCACATAAAATAAGACCAGCACTTTTTTTCTACTAAATATCTGGGGCCCTTGAGGGCAGGAGCCCTGTTTACATTCATGCTTGAATTCTTGTGTTTGTAGGTGTTTAAAAAATGGTATATGGAGAAATGGACGGAAGGACAGGTGTTCAGTTCCTGCTGTGTTAGGGAGTTTACCCAGTATATTTCTCATTTTAACTTCCACACCCAAAGGAAGTACTGTTGCTGACATTCCACACCTCTCTGTGCCCCAGCCTCCCTTCCTGGGAAACTGAGACCACAGCAGGTTAATGGTCTTGCCCAACATCTCACAGCTACCAGGTGCTAGGGGCAGGATGAACATATGATAGGACGACACGTGACAGTTCTAAGGAAGAGAAGTTTGTGTTTACTGCCAGCGTCTAGCCCCTGGCCAGAAAGGACATCTCCTTTCCTGCTCAGCCTCCTTGGCCCTCAGCCTTCTGGAGAGATCTTCTCTGTCCAGTAACCTGTCATCCCCTTCTTTCCACGGTGTAGGTTGGCTATCAAGCAGGGAGCAATGGCCAGCCCCTTCCCTCGCAGTACATGAACGATCTGGACAGCGCTCTGGTGCCGGTGATCCATGGAGGGGCCTGCCAGCTCAGTGAGGGCCCCATCGTCATGGAACTCATCTTTTATATTCTGGAAAACATCGCGTAGACAGAGAGGACTTCATTGTTTTCTGTTCAGACCTGTTGCAACAGCAGTCATACCCAAATCATTTGCACTTTAGAACTGGAAAATTAAGCTTTTGTTAACACTATTAATGGGGGGTGGGGTGGGAGTTGGGGTTTGGGGGACAGGGGTGGGAAGGGGTGGTGGAGGGACAGATGTTCCATAATTCTAAGTCTTCTATGCATTGTCCACCAAGAAGATCTGGGCAGCTTCTGTTACTGCACAACAGTTATGCTATCCTTGCAGCTAATCCCCTTCTGTTACTGTTTAGACAAGAATTCTGCTCCTCTGTTTTAAGACTTACTTTTGGTCTTGTGCTCAGAAATGCTCAAATGGGTACAGCCATCACCAAGGGTGGGTGGGAGGGCAGAAGGGAAATAAAAAAATGAAGCATCAGTCTTGAACTCTTTATACAGAATTGATGTAAAAAGGACAGTTTCACACTGATCTTGTCCCAGATACATTACAGCAACCTCACGAAGTCACATTTAGGTATTTTTCCCCCTAGATTATTCATGAAGTGAATCAAAGACCCAAAGGATTCTCTCTCTTCTATCCAAAGACGGGCGACTTGGTATAAATGAGGTCACTTGAATAGTAAAGCCAAGTTCAGGTTCTCTCAAGACCTGCCAGACTGAATGACAGACACCGAACTGGACCTTTCTGTGAAAGCTGACAGGTTATACCCAAGACGTTTCTAGTTAGAGTACACACTAGAGGCATTTTATTTATTTTTGGCGTCCCCACATGGCTTACAGGATCTTAGTTTCCTGACCAGGAACTGAATCCTGTGGCCTCGGCAGTGCAAGTGCCAGGTCCCTCCTAACCACTGGACCACCGGGGGCTCTCCACATTGGAGGTATTTTTAAAAATACTTTATTGAGAAATAATTTAAACTTCCAGGAAAGTGGCAAGTTACACACACACACACACAAAACACCTATGTATGCTTTACCCAGATTCACCTGTTATTTACAGATTAACTTGTTGGCTTTATCAGTGTTCCTTTCTCTCTCCATAAAAAACTGAGGCACTTAAGAAGTACATTGCACACATTAAAGTCCTTCACCCCTAAGTACGTTAATGCCGACTTCCTACAAATAAGGGTATCCTCATCACCACGGGACAGGCTCCACTTCAGGTTGACACTTTAACCCAGCGTCTGTCCAGTAACGTCCCTCACAGCGTCCAGTGAAGCTTCCAGCCTAGATCAGACATGGTAAGTTTCTGTCATGACTCACCTTTTTTTTTTTATGTCATTGATATTTTTGGTGAATATAGGTTCCTCCAACTCATTTAACATAAAATGTCCCATTTTTAATTTGGTTGGTATTTCCTCAGAATTAGATGAATTATGCATTCTTGGCCAGAATCCTACCCAAGTGATGTTGTGTCCTTCTTGGGACATCACATCATGGGTCGCTTAGGGATATGTCCTTGTGCCCCTCATTGATGATAAATTTTTACCTGGTCAGGGTGTTGTCTGGTTTCTCCACTGGATATTCCCCTCTTCGAACAAGTAACTGGTTTGTATAGAGATACTCTGATCATGTGGAGATCTTACTCATTGAAATGTCCCCTTAGATTTAGCATTCTGATGTTTCTTGCCTGAATAGATCTTTTACTATGATGGCTACAAGACTGTTCAGTTCCAGCACTTCTTGTTTATCAGTTGCACTTGATTTACCTGTAAGCAACACTCTTCTTTATATGTGTGTGTGTGTGTGTGTGTGTGTGTGTGTGTGTATGAAAGTTTAATGGTGGTATAGAATCCTCCTGCAATGCGGGAGACCTGGGTTTGATCCCTGGGTTGGGAAGATCCCCTGGAGAAGGGAAAAGCTACCCACTCCAGTATTCTGGCCTGGAGAATTCCATGCACTATACAGTCCATGGGGTTGCAAAGAGTCAGACATGACTGAGTGACTCTCACTTCACTTTCACTTTAATGCCCCTATCTAATTTGTGTGTGTGTGGCTGGGGGAGAGGGGTGTGGCCGGGGGAGAGGGGTGTGGCCGAGGGAGTGCTGCACTGCACAGCATGTGGGATCTTAGTTCCCCAACCAGGGATTTGAAATCGCATCTCCTGCATTGGAAGTATGGAGTCTTAACCCCTGGACTGCCAAGAAAGTTCCCAAAGCCCTTCTTTCTTATTTATTCATTTAATTAACTTTCATTATGGACTTGGGATTACTCTCTGAATGGTTCTAATTCATTATTTAGGTAAGGTCCCACATCCTTGTAACATGCTCCTGTTTCTTAACACTTCCTTTTCTGGCCTAAGAAGATGCCCCAGCGCCATCTTGTGCTTACCCTGTCCCAGCCTTGGAATCAGCTGGGTGGTTTTTTTTTGTGGAAGTGGTATTAGAAGCCAAGATTTGGTTTTACCTATGACATAATGTGATGCATTCTGATCATTTTCTCCTTAATTAAAAATTTATTTTAGTCAGACCAAATAGATTTCACAACCCAGTTTGAAAAACACTGCTGTAAGGCAGCTCACTTCCTTGTCACTGGCATCGTCTAAAACCCCAGGCCAAGCGGGAGGCTGGTCCCTCTGCAGTGAAAGCACAGCTCCAAGAATCTCTGAGAAGGTAGTACAGGCCTGAGGCAGTGACAGGCTGCTCCCCAGTGGCTGGAGCCAGGCCTAGTACTTGGCAGTTACAGGCTGTGGAACTCCCTTTAGGTTAGCAGCTGTTTTCTGAGGCCCAAAGGTGTCTGTTGTTTTTGTTTAGTCGCTCAGTTCTGTCCAACTCTCGTGACCCCATGGACTATAGCCCGCCAGACTCCTCTATCCATGGGATTCTCCAGGCAGGAATACTCGAAGAGTGCCATGCCCTCCTCCAGGGGATCTTCCTGATCCAGGGTTGAACCTGCATTGGACTCTCTACTGCTGAGCCACTGGGGAAGCCCAGGGTTTATCCCTCTTCTGTTGGGGCAGAGGGGAAAATTCACACTCTACATCTGCCTCTTCATAGGCTTCACTGATGGTGGCTACAGAGGGCTGGGATTGTAACCTTTCCCATAGACAGGGAGCTTCCAAAGAAAGAACGGGTGCCCACTGAACACCAGCTTGTGAGGACCAAGCCCTGGACTGTCACCCCCTAAAGCTGACAGGCGCAGGATGCACTTGTTAACAGGCGTAGTAGGAACTTGGGGTCCAACATCCAGCTTGGTCTAAACTGGAGCTTCTACAGGGGCTGGCTCTCTTGGTTCTGTCCTATAGGCATGACCTTTCTTCCTTCTCAGCTAAACAGACCTTGCAGTTGTACACGTTTCTTCCAGATCAGTGCAAACCTTTATATTCTAAGAACAGACTCTGGCCTTGCAGAGTTGGGTCCATTCTCAATTGCATAAAATGTCCTTTATATTTAATGAAATCATCTTGTGGAATTGGACATAAGATAGCCAAGGCTAGTTTACTGTTTTCCCTTGTTTCACTTTTGTTTTTGTACACTGTATGCTGTATAGAACTGGAAACATCATGTTTCTAAATAAGGCAGATTCTTCTATAATGTAAACTCAGATTGAGATATAGAGATCCTATAATGAGGAACAGAACTGCCATTCTGATAATACATTTTAAAAAAATTACCAAATTCTCACCAAATGCTAGGCAATGTAGTTTCTCCAGTTTTTTTAAATCAACATGTATCTGAGCACCTACTGGACTCTTGTTGGTCAGTCGCTCGGTCATGTCTGACTCTGCAAGGCCATGAACTGCAGCATGTCAAGCTCCCCTGTCCTCTAGTATCTCCTGGAATTTGCTCAAATTCATGTCCATTGAGTCAGTGACACTGTTTAACTATCTACTCCTCTGTCACCACCTTCTCCTCCTGCCCTCAATCTTTCCCAGCATCGGGGTCTTTTCCAATGAATCATCTCTTCACATCAGGTGGCCAAAGTATTGGAGCTTCAGCATCAGTCCTTCCAGTAAATATTCAAAGTTCCTTTCCTTTACAGTTGGTCTCTAGGGCTATAGATAAACTGAACTTTGCCCTGTGTAAGTTCCCATCTAGTGTCTTCCCTCATCTACACTGGTTCCTGACTGCTGGTGAGCTCCTAATTTCCAACTAAATTTTCTTCTATCACAACTAGTCATTTGGGGAATAATTTATGCATTTAATGCACTTCAGACAGTAAGAAATCTGCTGAACACTGTTTCTAGAAAAAGTCTGTGATAGTTGTTTGTTTTAATAATAATGCTGAAATAATTTTAATGATGACGGTAATGGGACTTGGAGGACTGTAACGTAGCCAGAAGGGAAAAGGAGCATAAGAATGAGAATGTCCATTTTAGAGCTTGGGAAGCTGAGGCTGAGAGAAGGGAAGAATCCATCTGTGATGGAACTGAACCAGATGCGAGCTCCCTGGCGCTGCCTTCTGCCAGCCTCAGCCCCACAGTTTCATCTTCAAAGCAGCTGCCTCAAGGGGTAGAAGAGTGTTTAAAAACTGCCCACAAATATTTGGAAAACAAGCACTCAAAAACTGGGAAGCAACAATGTAGGTTTCAGAATAGAACCGTGAGAAAGGAAAGTAATAAAATGCAAACTAGTTTGCCCTTTAATTGTGAGCAAGACTTCCTGATTCTAAGATAAATTCCTTCCTATTGTATTCAGAAGAAAGTATGTCCTATACAATTGAAAAGAAATTTTAAAATTTAAAAATCATTTGGGCTGTGGCTGGTTCCCAACTGCCCACAAGTCACTAATCTGCACTGCTGAATTGCTGAATTTGGATAAATCTTAGCACAAGATGAGGCTGGGCAGGCTCCTCCCATGCCAGTGACCCCTGCATGCCTGGGCTACAACAAAGGCCTTTTAAGAACCTCAGTCTGTAAGTCCAGTGGGCGGCTTCGCCTTGCCTCTCTCAGCCTGGAGGTTCTGGTTTCCAAAAAGCAAAAGGCAGTGAAGCAGAATGAAACTGAACAGGCTATGATGGGAAATCTTTGAACCACAGAGAAAAACTTGTTATCCAATTTCTAACAGACAACTGAGTTTAGACATTCCTGGTACTGGTCGGAAACTTCAAGCACTTCTTAGCACTTACAAACCCTGAGAGGAAGACTAGGTTGAGTCAGGAACCTGCTTCGGCTTCCCTCTCTGCTCTAGGCCACCTTATGAGGGCTGACAGCCCTCCTTTTCATTCTAGATGGCTGCTCGTATGACACACAGATACAACTGCATTTAAGTGTTAAGTCTCACATCTATGGAATTTTTAGTAAGTTAAGATCAGCCTTAAGATTAACTAGACGCTTTCTAGTGCTCAGAAGTTATCGGTGCTGTCCCTGTTGTTACACTATAAGCTCTGCTCTTAAGGGCAGGGAAGTGTGGTCCAGCTGCATCCCAGAAAAAGACGCACACACAAAAGCTCAATCCCAAACTTGTATGTTTGCAGGACTACAATCATCAGTAAGTTGAATGTATCTGCTTCATGTAGAGCCTTAAAATACTATCTTCAGGAATGCTTTGTTCATGTTTCAAAGAGAAGGGGGGTAAAGATGGGGTGTTAAAGTTTATTTCTAAGAGATGTAGACTACTGCAGTTTTGAACATTAAATCTACTGCAAATATTGATATAAATCCCTCCTTGATCTCCATCTGTTCACAAAAATAAATCCAAAGAATTTCTTGGGAAGAAATTTAGGGATTTCCCTAGGTGATTAGATGAAGAGGCAAGGCTTCTCCTGCCCTGTCTCTGAAGAGGAAGCCATAGCTGCAGTTTCTGTCAGTTAACAAATGTTACTGCCACCCTGGCTTTTAAAAAGTGACAGGGGTGGGGGCCGGGGGCGGGCAGTGACATGGAGGAGCAGGGCTTTTGTTTAAGACTTTGATGGTTATTTTGTGAGAACGTAAATCCCCTACAATGAATTAGACCTAGTTTCTTAAATAAAATCAGTTACATTTTACTTATTTATATATATATATATATAAATTTTTTTTCTTTCTTCCTCAGTTAACAGTCTTTCAGCCTCAGGTACATGGACCTAACTCAAGATAACCTTACTCTCACTTCCCACCACACAGTCCTGAACAAAAGTCCACCAAGAGCACTGGGAAGCAGGGAGGCTGCAGCAGCAGCAGCTGCCAGGAGACGAGGCACAGGCAGGGCTGGGGTCAACTGAGTTGTGTGGGCCAGGCGGCTGCTGACCACCTGCAGTCACAGAACCCCGCCCCACCCTGTGGGGGAGGGGGGTCCAGAGCACACTCGAGCTTTCCTATCCCTTACAGTTTTATCTTTTAAAGGCACGTCTAGAAATGGTGCAATTGGGGGCTGGGGCAAGTTGCAAACAGTTGATTCGCAGGGGTTAAGGGGTTGGTTACAAGGCTCCATGGCAGAGCAGTGAGGCTGTCCTTGCCCTACTCAGAGAGGGAGGGGGAAATCCTGGAATCCAGCCTGCTTTGGTAGAGGCCTGGGGAGAGGCCAGCAGCAGGAAAGACCAGAGCCGCGGTCAGTAATGCACGTGCTTAACAGGTCTTTGGTGCTTGTGTAGCAGCGTCTCCTTTATGTACACAGACTTCGGTAGCCAGCAAAGCCCAGGGGAAAAAGCTGGAGAAGAGTCGCTGGCCTGACTCCACTCCACCGTTGACCCTCTGTTGCACAAAGCACAGGAAGTCTAAACTGCAGTGAGTGTACAAGTAGATTTTCGGAAGGGATTCCTGACAACAGACCTGGGGGGGTTAACTTCCTTCCCCAGTTCTACTGAAGATGATGAACCAGCCTGAGCCCAACCCAACAGTTTTGCCTCTTGGTCTTCCTCACAGATGAGAAATTCCTGGGTTTTCTCCTTAGATACAAGTACCGGAAGGGTTCCCATGGGGCTCAGGCAGAAGTTCTAAGGGCCCAGAGAGCTGCCCACCTCACAGGCCCCTGGGCTCCAGGACCAGCCAGTTCTCGGTGACCATCTGCACATCTTGGCCACTCAAAGGCTCCCGCAGCCTCACCTTCACCTCCAGCTTGCCCCCAGTGGGCTTCCTTCCATCCAGCACCTGTGAGGACCGCGGAGAGGGAGATGGTAACTGAGAGGTGGGGTGGGGGCAGGCAGCTCCCTAGGCTCACAAGGTGAGAGAGGAGCTCAAGTATCCTGCATGTCAACAGAAGAGTCTCCATTGCAGGACAACCCCAACCTCCTGCTGTTTGGGTTCTGTGGTTTTAGGTAAGTCTCAGAAAATACATCAGTCCAAATAAGCACCAGTGCTCTGAAGTGGAGGTGAGAAATCTAGAGCTGTGCTTATTCAGTTTCCCCCACAGTCCCCTGGCAACTCCTACATGGCAACTCCCAGAAGAAATGCTCTGGCTTTAAGGCACAGCCTGAGAGCCACTGAGCCCAAACCCTTGGTTCACAGATGGCTTGAGGGCTACAGTCACACAGTCCACTGTGCAGCAAGGTCAGGACACGCCTGCCTTTTCACCCACGGTGCTCCTTCCTCCTGTGCAGGAGAAGAGGCAGCTGGAGAAAGCAGTGTCTCAGGCTCTGAAGTCTGACCAACCTCACTGGGGCTGATACAAAGCAGGCCCCATATAAGAACAACTCTCCAAGCAGGCAGAGGCAATGCAGCAGGAAAAGCCTCAGCCTATGAAGGCACCAGCCAACGTCTGGGCCCAGCTCTGCCAGAGACCCTTCTCTGTGGATCTTAGTTGCTATCGTCAGGGGCACATCCCTCTGAAATTCAGTGAGTTCAGGGCAGCTTAAGGAGTTGTCTGGGGGTGATTCCTAAGCAGACTAGCTGTGTTCTGGTAGGTCCCTCCTTGGAAATACCTTATCAACTTTATGTCCAGAGTTTTTTCTGCTTCATCATGTTGCCACAACTGACTCAACCAAAACCTGCTCCCAGATACCTAGGAATTTGTGTGTGCCACACTGACAGCCACGACCAGGCCCCTCAAGGGAGCATGAACAGCTCGGAGTGTTATGGAAAGAATATAGCTACTTCCTTTCTGACACAATGAACTTTTCTCAGACCCTCTGTATTTCATCATTTGTGAAATGGGAATAGCACATACTCTACAGCACACTTAGGGATATTTTTACAGGCATCAAAAACCTACGACAGGGACTGATACTCAGAGAATGCTGCCCTTTGCTGGCCAAGTCCTCCGGTTTGCCCATCTTACCTCCACAATCTCTCTGATCTCACACTCATTCTCTAGCCGCTCCAGTTTCAGGTGGGCTGTGCCAACCAGCTTGTCACTTCTGAAGAAGGATCTGGAAAGCCAAGAGTCAGCAGAGGACTGGACTGGGCAAGGACAGCAGAAATGAGCTGGCTAAAACCAGCACAAGAAAACTGAAGCAGGGGCAGCGGCACCAAGAGAAGCCAATCCTTCCTCCCAGCCCCTTGGCCGTGTGAGCAATGGGCCCTCACCCTTTGTGGAAGATTTCAAACTTGATTCCTTTGTTTTGAATCACTCTCCTGAAGCCCCGGTGGTTTCGGTTGATATTTAGTTTGAAGAGTTGATCAAATTCTGCAAGAGGAAAAGAAGAAGGAGGGACTTGGCTCACAGGGATCTCCTGACCACGTGGAAACTGGCCCACTTGCCTCCACTCCGTCTTTCTGCCTGCAATTCACAGCCACTGCCACCAGAGGGAGGTAGAGCATCCAAATCCTGGCTTTGAAGTTCACCTGGACAGTTGTTAGATGCAGATCATATCAAAATGGGAGTCAGGATTCCTGGCCTCAAGTCCCATTTCCACCACCTCTTTGCTTTAAGGCCCTAGGCAAATCCCTTTACCTCTCTGAGCTTCAGCTTCCCCAACTACATTCGAGAAGTAGTAGTAATACCTGCCTTCATCTCCCAAGATAAGTAGACCAAGTAAGATAATAGATCTGAAAGTACTCTGGACACAAGTGCTGCACACAGGTATCAGAGGGGGAGGGGAGGAGGAAGCAGCCCTCCTGTAGGTCCTCACCTGGAGAGTTTGTGTTTTTCACCACAGCTGTTTTGTTTTTTTGAGCCTGGTCCTAAAGCAGTGAGAAGAGAGAAGTCAGGACAGCTTGAAAAAAACAGAGATACAGGCCCAGGAGCTCTGGTTTACATCAGTGCTGAGGGAAGGGACCCCTAAAGGGGATGAGACCAAGGGATGGGGAGAAAAAGAGCACAGGGCCTTGGAAGGGAAGATGGAGCTCACAGGACCCTACTGCTACTGGAACCTCACCGAATTAGGGTAGTGGAACTCAAACCGCACAAAAGCATCCAAGTCGTCAGGGGTCACCCCTAGGAAGGAGGAGGACGAGTCAGGGTCACAGGGAGTAGCCAGGAGCCCCAACACTTGACGCAGAGGGAGAGCCAGTGCCTCCTACTGGCCAGGGCTGGAGTGTCTGGACAAGAGAGCAGGGGTGGCCCCAGGGCTACCTGGAGGGGCTGGGAGGTTCATTCCCCGGACAACAATCAGATGCATTTCTGTGCTGTTGAGTTCTGCAAAGATCCTAGAGCCAGGAAGCAAGGAAAGCAAAGTGAAGGAGAGCAGTGGGAAAAGGTTCCCTCTTCCAATGCCTGCCTATCCAGCTGGGTGGCGGCCAAGAGGAGGGTGGGCTCAGGGAGGCAAAACCTGTCTGAGTCTGAGCAGCAGAGCTGGAGTGAAGGCTTCGGTCTGTGACCCTAGTACAGGGCTCCTGCCCCAGCGACCACACAGCTCCGAGCCCCTCCTCACGAGCAGGCACCACGTCCTGCCCCTCTCCAGCCCCAGGGCCTATGTCAGGGCCAAGCCTGAGCAGCCTCACTCAAGGGGCCCAAGTCTCCACCCCTGGCTCCCAGCCTCTTGCCCAGTCCTGCATGGAGCCACGGTCTCCCTCAGGCTTTGGCACCTCACAGTCTGGAATGTCTTCAGCTCAAAGTGGTGGCTGGGAGGGTCCAGGCCTTGAGCCTGGGCCAGCTGCAGGATCTCAAGCTGCTGCTTGCGGTCTTGAGCAAGCTTCTCAAACCTGACAGGAAAAGGTGTGCACGTAAGCACAGCAGCGCTCACTTCCTGCTTCCTACCACAGCTCTGGCCCAGCCCTGCACTTACCGTGTGGTCTCGGCCACGTTGCCCTGGTGCATGAACTGCTTGGAGAACAGCAGACACTTCTGAAAACGGGGGTTCAGAGTGACTCCGGGGTCCAGAACAGGACCCAGCTAAGTTGGCCTTCAAGGCCTGACTTCTGAAAGCCCCAACCTTCTGTAGCCTCCCCCTCTCCTTCTCCAACATAATAACCCAAGGTCACTGTTCCCAAGTCCCACTGCACTAAGTTTTTGCTGTTTCCTCGACTGGGGATAGCCATTCCCCCAAATTCCCTTAGCACATTCCTCTTCTTCCTCATCACTTTATTTTTTATTTTATTTTTTTTTAAATTTTTTATTCCTTTATTTCTCATGTGTTCCCCATCCTGAACCCTCCTCCCTCCTCCCTCCCCATACCATCCCTCTGGGTCGTCCCAGTGCACCAGCCCCAAGCATCCAGCATCGTGCATTGAACCTGGACTGGCATCTAGTTTCATACATGACATTTCACATGTTTTGATGCCATTCTCCCAAATCTTCCCACCCTCTCCCTCTCCCACAGAGTCCATAAGCCTGTTCTATACATCAGTGTCTCTTTTGCTGTCTCGTATACAGGGTTATCATTACCATCTTTCTAAATTCCATATATATGCGTTAGTATACTGTATTGGTGTTTTTCCTTCTGGCTTACTTCACTCTGTATAATAGGCTCCAGTTTCACCCACCTCATTAGAACTGATTCAAATGTATTCTTTTTAATGGCTGAGTAATACTCCATTGTGTATATGTACCACTGCTTTCTTATCCATTCATCTGCTGATGGACATCTAGGTTGCTTCCATGTCCTGGCTATTATAAACAGTGCTGCGATGAACATTGGGGTACACGTGTCTCTTTCCCTTCTGGTTTCCTCAGTGTGTATGCCCAGCAGTGGGATTGCTGGATCATAAGGCAGTTCTATTTCCAGTTTTTTAAGGAATCTCCACACTGTTCTCCATAGTGGCTGTACTAGTTTGCATTCCCACCAACAGTGTAAGAGGGTTCCCTTTTCTCCACACCCTCTCCAGCATTTATTATTTGTAGACTTTTGGATCGCAGCCATTCTGACTGGTGTGAAATGGTATCTCATAGTGGTTTTGATTTGCATTTCTCTGATAATGAGTGATGTTGAGCATCTTTTCATGTGTTTGTTAGCCATCTGTATGTCTTCTTTGGAGAAATGTCTGTTTAGATCTTTGGCCCATTTTGGGTCTAAATGTCTATTTAGATCTGTGGCCCATTGCTGGCCCACAGCAATCAGAGCAGAAAAAGAAATAAAAGGAATCCAAATTGGAAAAGAAGAAGTAAAACTCGCACTATTTGCAGATGACATGATCCTCTACATAGAAAACCCTAAAGACTCCACCAGAAAATTACTAGAACTAATCAATGAATATAGTAAAGTTGCAGGATATAAAATCAACACACAGAAATCCCTTGCATTCCTATACACTAATAATGAGAAAACAGAAAGAGAAATTAAGGAAACAATTCCATTCACCATTGCAACGAAAAGAATAAAATACTTAGGAATACATCTACCTAAAGAAACTAAAGACCTATATATAGAAAACTATAAAACACTGGTGAAAGAAATCAAAGAGGACACTAATAGATGGAGAAATATACCATGTTCATGGATTGGAAGAATCAATATAGTGAAAATGAGTATACTACCCAAAGCAATTTATAGATTCAATGCAATCCCTATCAAGCTACCAACAGTATTCTTCACAGAGCTAGAACAAATAATTTCACAATTTGTATGGAAATACAAAAAACCTCGAATAGCCAAAGCGATCTTGAGAAAGAAAAATGGAACTGGAGGAATCAACCTACCTGACTTCAGGCTCTACTACAAAGCCACAGTTATCAAGACAGTATGGTACTGGCACAAAGACAGAAATATAGATCAATGGAACAAAATAGAAAGCCCAGAGATAAATCCACGTACATATGGACACCTTATCTTTGACAAAGGAGGCAAGAATATACAATGGATTAAAGACAATCTCTTTAACAAGTGGTGCTGGGAAATCTGGTCAACCACTTGTAAAAGAATGAAACTAGAACACTTTCTAACACCATATACAAAAATAAACTCAAAATGGATTAAAGATCTCAACGTAAGACCAGAAACTATAAAACTCCTAGAGGAGAACATAGGCAAAACACTCTCTGACATACATCACAGCAGGATCCTCTATGACCCACCTCCCAGAATATTGGAAATAAAAGCAAAAATAAACAAATGGGACCTAATTAAACTTAAAAGCTTCTGCACATCAAAGGAAACTATTAGCAAGGTGAAAAGACAGCCTTCAGAATGGGAGAAAATAATAGCAAATGAAGCAACGGACAAACAACTAATCTCAAAAATATACAAGCAACTCCTACAGCTCAACTCCAGAAAAATAAATGACCCAATCCTCATCACTTTAGCAACCAGACTTGCAGGCAGCCATTCAGATAGATACACCGAAATATACAAATACTCCTCAAACACGTCTTTCTCCCATCTTCAAGGTAATTCCCCCTCCACTCTGTTGTTTGAAATTCATAGCCTGGCAAGAGGGGTAGTAATCATCCTATTTTACAGATAAGGAAAATGTGGTTTAGAGAAGAGAAATTCCTTACCCAAGATCTCACAAGCCAGTAAGGTGAAGAGCTAGAATCGGAACCCTATCTTGCCTTTCGCCAAGAAGAGGCTATGGGCACTGCAAGGGGAGGACTGACCTCATGTTGCTCCAGAAGCATTTTCTGTAGCTGGGCATACACCTCCTCAGCCTTCTGAGAGAGTCGCAGGTCCTCATGGTGGATCAGGATGAAGTCACCCTCCTCATCCGTTAAGGGTGAAGGTACCTGTCCAGGTCACAAGGCCCCTCAGGGGCCCTCAAGAGTCAAATTACTCCTCTACTGAGCCAAACAGACCAGAAATCTAAACTAAATGTTTCTCCAGCTTCCAGCAGCCTCAAGTGATGGGAACTCATTGCCTGCCATCCTATCCCAGTGCAATGCTCTGTTTTTCACTGGCCTTGCCCGGCCTGGTCACCTCTCACCACAGGCAGGCCCCCGGGGCTCTCTTGAGGTCATGTGACAGGGAGACACATAAGCAAAAGAGTTCTCAGCTGTCACCACATCCTATTCAAGTCCCCCCTCCTCCAAGCAACCTTGTTCACAGTCCTGCTCATCAAGACTGCCACCCACCTCTCTGCCCGAGAAGTCCTGCTGCTTAACCAGGCGACACTCACCTTGGAGAGGTCCACAGGGTGGCCAGCTCGCACCTGGGTGATCTGAGCCTCGAGGGATTTGGCCACCCGCAGATGGGCTTTGGCCTGCTCCAGGTCCCGGCCACGCTTGGCCTGTAGGGCTGCCCGCTGGTACTGCAGTTTCCGTGCCTCCAGCAGGGCCAGCTGCTCTCGTGCTGGAGGGAGGGGACACAGGTGAGAGCCACACCGCCTCTCACTACAGCCTTCCCTCCTCCATCCCTCTTCTCCCCAACTCACCAGATGGACTCAGCACCTCCTTAGAACTCGAGGTCTTGGGCTCAGGCAGGGACCGCGAAGAAGGGGCGAGAGGCTGTGCTGGCTTCTTGGCCACTGGGGCCTGGGCTGGGGGCTCATCCTGCAGGTGCCCAGGAGGCTGTCACAGGGGTTCTGTTCCCCACCCTGGCCATGGCAGCTCCCTGACTCAGGCTCTCTTTGTAACACTGTACTACTCTCTGTGTGACCTGAGATGAATGGCTTTCTCTCATGGACCCTAGAGAATCTTAGAACCAGAAGTCTCAAAAGTTCTCTGCACTAACCTCCCAATGTGAGAGAGGAGGGGAAAGGGGACTGAACTGGGCTCTGAAGTCAGAAAGACCTTGGTCTGAATCCAGCTCTGTTAATTCCTAGCTGGGTGCCCTGGCCCAAGTATTTTTCTCTATAAAATAAAAGCAAAAATATCTACCTTGCTGGGCTTGTTAGTACGGACACCAATGTCTGGGTTTACCCCTCATCGGCTGTTTCCCCTACCAGTCCCTGGAGTCGTGGGCCCTCAGCCAAACCTTGTTGTTATCCTCCTCTTCCTCTACTGGGGCTGTATCTTCTGCGGAGGCCAGTTTCTGGGCAGCTGCTAAAGTAGCTGCCATCATATCCTCCTCAGTAGCCACGGTGGGCTCCAGGCCAGGTATAGGGGGGAATCCTGCAGGAGAGAGACACTGGGAGAGGGTTCAGGGAGCCTTGAGGATGCATCAGGCTGCTGTGGGTCCTACTGGGGTCTTCCTGGGCATGGCTGGGATGGGTAGTTCCCCCAGGGTAGAGGCTGATGTGTGAGAAATCATTTCTCCCTCCCCTCCATCCTGCTCAGAGACCTCATGAGCCCCCAGGCCAAACCCCACTTACCTGGAGGAACAGGTAACTCGGCAAAGTCAACTTTCCGTCCCGCCCGGTGGGCTCGAATGGCATCTTGATATTGCTGCAAGAGAAGGGAGGGAGGGACCTATGGTGGGCAGCGGTCACAGGCTCCACTCAGGCAAGAGGCAGGAAGAGGAAGATGAAGACAGCAGCCCCAGGAGGAAGGAGAGCCCTGAGACAGCAAGAGCTCCAGAGACACACAGACAAGATGAAGACTCAAAGACCAGGGAGCAGACGGACAGCAGCTGGTCAAGGAGGCAGGCTGTAGCCCACCTTGGCAATGCGCTCGTGCATCCGGGCCTTGCGCTCATCCCCACTGCCCCGCGCTTGGGTGCCTGCCTCGCGGTACTTGTTCAGCCTCTGCTGCAGGGCATCCAGCACTGTCTGTGGCTCAGCAGGGGCCACTTGAAAGGAGAAAGGAGACAGTATTAGCTCTGCCTGCCTCCCCCCAGGTCCCCACTCCACAGTGTCTCCAGGCCTACCCGGGGCTGCTGGGATGTCAGAGGCCATCACTGGGTGCATTTGCTCCACTGCCGGGGGTGCATCGGAGGGCGCTGTCGGGGCTTGGGAAGCCTGTGGAAGGGGCTTCAGGTCTGGGGAATCCAGAGCACAGGTGTAGGTATGGGTAGGCGTGCTTGGCCAGCCCCAGCCCTAGCCTGAGCAGGCTGCCCCCACCACCCTGATACTGACCCTCTGGTGATGGGGGCATGGCACTCAGGTCCACAGGCTGCCCCTTCTCCAGGGCCTCCAGGACAGCAGCAAATCTCTGTGGTAGGAACAAGGCGGGAACATAAGCCAGGGAACCCCAAGGATCTGGGCTGAAAAGCCCCCGCAGACCAGTCTCACTGAAGCTTGGCCGGGTCACCGCTCACAGCTGTGAAATGAGGGGCTGGACACAGGGCCTCCGAACCAGATGCCATACCTTCCCAACCCTCATGAGCTCTCGGGCACGGTCTAGGTCTCCAGCCCGCTTGGCATTCAGAGCAGCCACTTTGTACTCTCTCTGCCGGGCCAACAGCAGGGCCCGTGGGTCCGGGTCTGAGTCGGGTGGGGCAGAAATACCAGGGCTGCCCAAGAGGCTTGTCTCAGGCTGGGAGGGGTTATCTATGGAGAAACAAAAGAAAATATCAAGGTCAAAGAAGGTTTCCAGTGCCTCCAGGTCTGGCCAGCCCGAGAATGTCTTACGGAAGTTGTGACTGATGGCCACAGACAACGGCAGGATGGGGAGGCAGGCCACGGGCCCTGACCTTGGGAACTAGGCCAGGACCTGACTGTCTCCAGATACCTGGCTCCACGGAGGGGGCAGCTGGGGGTTCTGCTTCAGGGCTCTTGTTAGTTGTTTCCTGGGGGACCAGGGGCCTCCTGCCCAAGGCCACTGGAGGCGGGATCTCATCCTCACTGATCTTTTTGCCTTTCCTCACAGCAGCCAGCTGGGACTCCAGTGTCTGAGAGAGAAAAGAACCAGAAACCTAGCCAGCCACCACGGACTGCAGCCTGCTCAGACAGGCCAGGGGTCCTTCACCTCCACATTCTGGTGGAGTGGCTTCCCCTCTGCTGGACCAAGCTCCTCTGGTGCTTCACCCTTCACTACCCTCAGCCTCACTCCTCCCAGCGCTGGTGCCCAGCCGAGCCCAACGCACCTTCAGGCCGCGCTCACAGCGCCTGGCTTTGGCCGCTTCACCTGCCTCCTTAGCACTGGCCGCGGCCTCCTGGTAGTTGCGGATCCGATCCTCCAGCAGGGCCTGCAGCCCCCGGGGCCCTCCAGCCTGTGAATACTTCAGTTCAGGGCCTGGCCACTCCAGGGCTAGGCCCCTGCCACTCCCTCCTTGCAAGGAAGCTGCCCCAGAACACGAAGCACCTGGATTCAAGGAGAAGGAGGGCCTAAAAGCCTCAAGGTGGGGGACAAAGACTCAATGGAGAGGTCAGAGGCCATGTCAGAGGCAGACACAGAGGTCCAGACAATCTGTGGAGGCCGGGAAATGGCTGTGGGGGGTGGTATGGGAGAACAGAGAGGCCTTTCAGGCCGGCAGCCACCAAGGAGTTTCTCGTGCTCAGTCTCGGCTTGGGGCAGCTGCTGGAGGAGGGTGCTGGAAAGGGTTATTACTGCAGCGTTCCTAGACAAGCTGTGCTCCATGTGTGTTCTACACGGGCATATAGGCACAGAGGACACAGCCAAAGGCACACTGGAGACCTCCAGAACCTACCTGAGCTGCTGGGACTGGAGCTGTCAAGAGAGCTGCTTGCACCAGGGGTTCAACGTTTTCCTGTTCCTTCTCCTCCTCAGGGCCACCCAGGCTGGCTGTCTCATCACCATCCAGGGCCCCAGCCTCCTCATCTGTACCCAGGACCTCCTGCAGCTCCGTCTGGGGAGACACAGATCCCAAGAGTTGGGAGCCTCATGATCATACCCACAACAGGACCTGAGAATAAAGGACACTCCTCCAGCTGTATTTCCAAGCATCACTCACTGTGCCTGAAAATCCCCTTTACCAGAACACTCCTACACCCTTCCAATCTGATCAGGGACAGCCCCCAAAACAGTGAAGCCTCTGGAGCTGAGAATCCCCAAGTACAGAGCTCAGATGTCAGGACAAGGGCCCAGGAAAGGCAAGGCACTGGCTCAACATCAGCACACAGAGGGACAGACCCAGGCCTCCTCCACAGCTTGACCACAGAGCCCCCGACACCAGCCTGGCAGACGCACCAGCAAGTCTGCATCCTCCTCCAGCCCTTCCTCCTCTTCCTCTTCTTCCACATCCTGCATGCAGTCTGCTGCCAACTTCTCGATGTGGGCCATAGGCAGGGGGGCTGGGGGAAGAGGGTCACAGAGGGTCAGAGCCACAGAAAAGGTTCCCGAGGAGTGGAGGATGGTCTTCAGTCCACTGCACTGGCAGATACACCTAGGTAGCTTCCTTCCACAGCCACAGTCCCACCTCCGCAGGGAAACGTTTCCAGGCCCTCCAACTGGCATCAGGCTACTGCCTTCTCAGCCCTTTTACTATGGCAGTTATTCACAGACATAGCCATCCGTTCCCCCTAGCCACCTTTCATACATGAAGATTTTTAACATCTGAGCTTCCCAATGATTCCACAAAATAGGGAATACTAGGAATTCCCTGGCAGTCCAGTGGTTAGAACTCTGCACTTTCACGTCTGAGGATCCAGCCAGGGAATTAAGATCAGATATGCCGTGCAGCACAGGTACCACTCCCCCCGCCCCAAAAGTAATATTATCCCCATTTTACATACGAATAAACTGAGAACTTTATTAATTTTCCTAACATTGCAATCTTGGTAAATAGCAGAGCCAAGATTCAAACCCAGGCTCATCAAACCCAAAGCAGGTTTGCACTGAGAGAGAAGTGATGGCTATGGTTCTCCCAGACCAGTCAGTCCCTTCAGGGTCCTCTCCTTGCCCTTGGCTCAGGGACATGTGGGATGGGAGACGGCTTTCTCTGAGGGCTCCTGGTTCCCTCTGGCCTCCCCCACAAGGCTTCAGGTCTCTGTCCTCTTCAAGCTGGGCAGGAAGATACCACTTATTTGTTCATTTGATACAATTTCTGTGCACTCATTGTGTGACCGATTCAGTCTGTGCTGAGTCCCTAGCCTATACCAGGCTCAGAGACTCCAACTGTCCAAAGGGAGAGGATGCAACCCAGGAAGGAGTGAGCTCCCCACATACAACACACAGGCAAGTGAGCAGAACAAGATGGCCTCTCAAAGGGAATGCTGCAGAAGGGACAGGAATACCAGAAGGACCAGGTGATCTGGGCGGCTCCCCGTAGCTGTGAACAAAGGCCCGTCCAACCACCTGCCTGAGCCCACCTGGTCCCAGCACCAACTGTGGCAAACTCACCCTGCCCCTTGGGTGCTGGTTTCCTGCCTGTGGTCCCTGCTTCCCCAGTGAGGGCCAGCAACTCTGCCTCCAAGTCCCCGTCGTCTTCAGCCTCCTCCACCCCCAGCAGCACGTCCTCGGGGCTGAACTCCACGAAGAGCCCGAGCTGAGAGCAGAGAAGGTTTCTATGAACCATACAATGAGGAGAGAGTGGAGACTGGCCCAGGAGTCAATCCACAGGAGCTAAGCGGCTCCCTGTGGGGCCTAATGTGCAGAAAGGGAAACCACAGCCTTCCCTGGGACACTTATCTCCCTGGTGACTCTACAAAGGACCCAGTAAGATGACACTGCCATTACTACTACTAACAATAACAGAACCAGCTGCCAGGCAGGGTACCTGGCAGCCTACGTGACTATCTTAGTTAATCTTCAAAATCCTGAGGTAGATCCTATTTCCTTTTAAATTGTGGTAAAACACATGTAACATGAAAATTACCATCTTAACCATTTTTAAGTGTAGAGTTCAGTGGCATTAAATACATTCACACTGTTGTATAACTATTATCACCATCTTGCAAAACTGAAACTCTACACCCATTAAACAATTCCCCCATTGCTCCTCCTCCCACCCCCAGGGTAACCACTACTCTACTCTCTGTCTATGAGTTTGACTTGGAGAAGGCAATGGCAACCCACGCCAGTACTCTTGCCTGGAAAATCCCATGGACAGAGGAGCCTGGTGGGCTGCAGTCCATGGGGTCGCGAAGAGTCGGGCACAACTGAGCAACTTTACTTTCACTTTTCACTTTCATGCACTGGAGAAGGAAATGGCAACCCACTCCAGTGTTCTTGCCTGGAGAATCCTAGGGATGGGGGAGCCTGGTGGGCTGCCGTCTATGGGGTCACACAGAGTTGGACACGACTGAAGTGACTTAGCAGCAGCATACTACCTAAAGTGGGTCCTATTTTTATCTCCATGTTCAGATGAAACTGAGACAGCCCTGTAAGTGTGGCAGGGCTAGAATTTAAAATAAGATCTTAGGGGATTTCCCTGGCTGTTCAATGATTAAGACTCCGTGCTTCTACTTCAAGGGGAGTAGGTGTGATCCCTGGTCAGGAAACTATAATAAGATCTCACATGCCACAAGGTGCAGCCAAAAAATTTTTAAAATAAATAAATGAGGTCTTGTGACTTGAGTCTATGCCCTTTATCCTACCACCACCCTTACCTGCTTCTTTTAAGACAGTAACAATAGGCTAAGAAGTCTCAAATTTGGGCCCGAAAGAAATAAAGGGAGAAAGTGAGCAGGCAGATCCAATGAAAACACCCCAAATTTTGGTGGTTCCTGAACTCTCTGGGTCGTTCACATGGAGATGGCCATTGTAGAAGGAAGCCTGGGTTGAAACACAAGAGGGTTCAGGCCTTAGCTTCCACATGTGTGTGGCAGGGGCTGGTCCAGAGGGTCTCCATGGGTTCTGCCAGCTTCAGGAGGCACGGCTCAAAGTCACTAGACTTAACAAGGAAACCACAAAGGTGACCCAGTTTGCCCAAATTGTCAGAGACCCTTATCCTCAGACTGACTCAAAAGTGAACGTGAAGGAGACTATATCCATACCTGCTTGGCAGCTGCCACACCCTGGCCACTGGCCTGAGGGCCCTTCCGAGGTCTTGGCCCTGGCATCTTGGCAGCCTGGATACCTGTCTAGTGGGGAGTGGAAGAAACTCAGACTGGAGTAGCTTACAAGCCCGGCCCTCCAACAGGTGTGGTTAGTAAACTCCCAATTCAGAGAAAGAAGGCAATGCTTAATACGCTTAACATCCAAGGCTGAAATACCTAAGCTGGAAGTACAACACTGAAGCAAGCAACAGAGAAGATGGAAGGGAGGGGACCACCTAGTAATACCGTTAAGAGGGGAGAGTGGACACAATCAAAAGTCACTGAACTGATTTAATCTGGATTAAACCCAAGAGGTTGAGTGGTGAGTGGCCTAAGAAGGCAGATCAGGGACATTAACTCCAGGTACAAGGAGGGTGTAAAGCTTGGCAGGATTCAGAAAGGCTCTAAAACTGTGCTGTTAAGCATGGTTGCCCTATGTGGCTGCTGATACTTAAATTTAATCAAGTTAAAGTTTCTGTCCCTCAGTTAGTGGCTACCATGGGCCAGCACAAATAATGAACATTTTCATTACTGCACCAAGTTCTACTGGACAGTTCTGCTCTGGAGAAATCTGACTTGGTATTCTAGTTCTCTCCGAGGTCTCACAACCATTCACTGGACCTACTATATGAGACCTTGTGCTAGGCACCCGGAGGGCAGGAGTGAATGTGACATACCCTCAGCTCTCAACGAACATTCACAAGGTGGAGAGCCCCTTACCACTGGACAAAACCCAAACAGGGATGTGCCAGGCGCCACGCCTGCCCAGGGCCGGCCCTTATCCAGCAGAGAGAGAAAAGGCTTCTTGGAGAAGGTGATGACTGTGCTGAGTCACGAACATGTTAAAGGGGAGGAAGGGGAATAGGATTCCAAACATAGGGAACAACCTGATAATGGTTCTGAGGTGACAATAGCTTGACTTGCACAGGGAAACTAAGCTGGGATTAGTGCGGCATACAGTGTGAGACAAGCGAAGCTGAAAATGTTAGCAAGGGGCAAATGAGAAAAACTCTGAAGCCTAAAGCAGTTTGGGCACGGTTCTGAAGGCAAAGGACTTGAGGGGATGAAGTCGGCGATTCAGAAACATGCCCCCTGGCTGCAGAAAGGACGGAAGGAGGGAGGACGCAGGCTGGAAGCCGTCTCGACACCGAGGATCGTGAATCGGTCCCGGCGAAAAGGGGAGAGGCTGAGGGACCGTGGGGGCCGTGTTGGGGAGGGAGAGAAGTGGACCGACTCCACAGTTAGAGGGGTACCACCAGCAGGACTCGGAGATTAACTGGCTGTGCGCGCACTGGAGGAGGCGCTCAGAGTGACTCCAAGGCATCAGATTTCAGTGGCTTGGGTGTACGGCGGGTGGTCAACTGAACGGGGGACACGAAGTGAGTGGGTCGGCGAGACCCGCCAAGTCTGCGGCTCCGGGGGCACCCGACTGGGAGCAGTGGTGCTGGACCCAGACGCAGGCTCTGGAGAGAGGAGGGCAGGGAGTGCGCAGGGGAGGCGAAGCCGGGAACCCCACTCCCGCGGCAGGACGCGCCGCCCTGCCCAGCCCTGCCCGGCCGCCTCCATCTCCCCCGCCGTCCCCTCCTCTTCCCTCGCCAGAGGGCGGGTTCGCGGCATACCTCGCGGCGGATCCGATACCGACCCGGGCCTTCTCCCTCCCGGTACCGCCCAGGCCTCCCGCGGCCCCCGGGCCGCCGAGGCAGCCGTGACAGGAAGCGCCCCGGCGGGAGACGCCTCGCGCCCTAACACGTGACTCCACGGCCGGTGCGGCGCGTATCACGCATGCGCAAGGCGAGGCGGGCGTGGCGCTCCTACAGGTGACTCCAAGGGTGGAGTTCTCAGCGCGCAGGCGCCTTCGGGCAGGTAACGCGAAGTTCTCTGGGAGGGTCTTTGGGCCGTTCCACGTTGTTCCTCATCTGGAGCAAATGCAGCAGCCTCGCCGTCTGTACTAGCCCATTTACAGGTTTCCCGCCAACCTTCCTCCGTCACTCCCATTCCAAGGTTGCTTGGGTGCTCTCTCACCTATCTAGCTTCAAGTCCACATCTCGCCCCTGTCGGCGAGGCGGGGAGAGTGGTTGCGGCCGCCGCCCTATAGGAGTGATTTCTCTGCCTTACCATCTCTTTCAGTGTCCTTTATAATTTGAGTCTCTAGGGACAGAAGCTCACAGATTCCTCTTAATCTTGCAGCATCTAAAGGTACCTTTTCTAATCAGAAGGCGGGTTTAATCTTTAATATATGAGAGGCAGTACTCATCGCACCTCTTTATAAAGTCACTTCAGACAGTTTAATACCAAGTTCTTACTCTCCTACCCTGCAAGCCAATGCAATGTATGGGTGGGTGGGGGAGAGAAATTACCACCTGGAACCTTGCAAATCGTTTCCTCTTGCCTGTTTCCTAAACTTCTGAATTATCTTCCCGTCCTTACTTCTTTTTGGTGGTTTCTCCGAGGAAGAGACAGTCTTTACTATTTTATATTTTTAAAAACCCAGCTTTAATTGGCATACCGTTTGGCATGCAGGATCTTAGTTTCTTGATCAGGGTACCGCTGCAATGGAAGTGCAGTCAGTCTTAAGCACTGAACCATCAGGGAATTCCCCATCTTTATTGTTTTAAAATGGAAATTTCAGGGAATCCCCCCTCGCAGTTCAGAGGTTAAGACTAACACTTTTTTTCTTGGCTACCCCGTGTGGCTTGTGGGATCTTGGTTGCTGCACCAAACCTGGGCCCTCCGCAGTGAGATCCCACAAGCCACACGGGGTAGCCAAGAAATAAAGTGTTAGAAGTAAATAAAGTGGAAATTTCACTCCCATATTTCATTAAATTTGAAAATATTTTACAATGAAATATTTAAGACATTAAAAAATGGACAATATTTAACATTCACTAGAATGCAAGCTACTTAAAAGAAGTTTTTGTGTTTTAAGTTATATCTAGAGCAGTGCATGGTACATAGTAGGTACTCAACGGTTTCTATTTCTAGTGTGAGTTAAATACATGGGCACTTAAGTTTGAGAAATATAGTTGAAGCCACCCGTCCACCTCTCATGTTGCAACCCTTTCCCAAACAGATATCCACTCTCCTAATTTTGGAGTTTATTATTCCTGAGCATTACTATTGCTAGTAGACACACTGTAATATGTTTTGCTAGCTTTAACATTGTATCCTTATCACTGCCTGCACATATTTTTCCTTAACTCCTTTTTATACTCAACCTTGGTTTTAAGCTTCATCCATTGATCTTACTTTTCATTTCTGTATGATATCTCATAGTATGAAAATAATTCACTTTTCTAATGGCTTGCCATTACAGTGCTATGGGTGTTCTTATACATTCCTTGTGTATGTTTCTCTAGGGTGTATTTCTAGCAGTGGAACTGCTGGCTAATAGGATTTTATAGACTAAATATTACCAAATCATCCCCAATGCGGTTGTCCTAGTTCACACTTGTATCAAAGAGGCATTTGGGTTCTGCTGCTGCTAAGTCACTTCAGTCATGTCCGACTCTGTGCGACCCCATAGACAGCAGCCCACCAGGGTCCCTCGTCCCTGGGATTCTCCAGGCAAGAACACTGGAGTGGGTTGCCATTTCCTTCTCCAATGCGTAAAAGTGAAAGTGAAGTCGCTCAGTCGTGTCCGACTCTTAGCGACCCCATGGACTGCAGCCTACCAGGTTCCTCCGTCCATGGGATTTTCTAGGCGAGAGTACTGGTGTGGGGTGCCATTGCCTTCTCCCATTTGGGTTCTAATTGTTCCATATCACCATGGAAAGATGTTTTAATAGATACGAACGTGTTTTGACTTGCAGGCATCTTTTACTACGTTTCTAATTTGTCGGCCATTCATATTTCTTATTCTGTGGATGCCTTATTTACCCATTTCCCCTTTTTCTTATTGTAAAATACTTTATTCTGATACTGACCCTTAGTCCATTACATGCAGTTTTAAATATATGCATGTCTATTAGTTGCAGATGTTATATTTCACTCAGTGCCTTATCATGATTCTCCTCAGAATGAGGACATTCTTCTACACAACCACAATAATTTGTCACACACATAAAACTTGACATTTACATAATCCTATTACCTAATATGAATATAGTCCATAATAATGCTTATAACTGTATTAATGTCTTAAATCCATGACCCAAAGTCCTTACATTTACTTAGCTGTTTAGCTCTTTTTATTAGGTAAGTTTTGATTTACCTGATAATTCTTTTTAGCAGTAGGTTCACAGCAAACATTTCTGGCAGGACTATGACACGGATGATGTGTTTTCCTCAGGACCTGACATGAGGCTTTTAGATGTCAGTTTGTTCAGTTGTTGGTTTATCAGAGTTAACTTGCAAAGTTATACAAAAAACCCTACCAAGATTTTAATTGGAATTTATTTATATTTAGATTATTTAATTGAGATTAATTATCTCTTTATTATTAATGATTTATTCCTAGGTTCCTTAATTTTTTAGGCCATCTAAGTAATTTTTAAAGATTTTTTTATGATAGATGGTACCTTTTTAAAAATTCCATTTTCTAGTTATTTGTTGCTAGAGATTATTTAGGGAGAGGGCAATGGCACCCCACTCCAGTACTGTTGCCTGGAAAATCCCATGGGCGGAGGAGCCTGGTAGGGTGCAGTCCATGGGGTCGCTAAGAGTCGGACATGACTGAGCGACTTCACTTTCACTTTCCACTTTCATACATTGGAGAAGGAAATGGCAACCCACTCCAGTGTTATTGCCTGGAGAATCCCATGGATGGAGAAGCCTGGTAGGCTGCAGTCCATGGGGTTGCACAGAGTCGGACATGACTGAAGCGACTTAGCAGCAGCAGCAGCAGGGATTATTTATTACTGATATTATTTCCAACAGTTCTTTTTTATACACTAAGTATGTTATGCTCACATTGTTCAAAAGTTAAAAGAAACATAATGACATACAGTGAAAGTCTTCCTCTAACCCTGAAGGTAGCCATCTCAGAGGCAACCAATATAGCTAATTCCTTACTCTCCTGGAACTATTTTATATAGATACAGTAATTATGTGCATGTATTTATATACATGGTATGTTACCATTAAATAAATGGCAGGGCTACCAACAGAAATAAAAGCCAGAGAGAGGGCCTACTGTAGGAAGGACAGTGTGTGGTTTTATAATTTGATATTTATGATGACTGTAAAACTTCCCAAACACCCCGGAAAAAGTAAATGATTTAATGGAAAATCCCAAAATACATGACAGCCATTTCCACACTTTGCTACAATGATTCCATGTGCTTAGAAAAAGGAAATAGGGCTTCTTAAAAACAGATCACAGTCCTTCCTTGTGAAGCCCTTCACTCCTCTTTCAGAGCATACAGCACATCATCCTGGCTGACGTTGAGCCGCACCCGACGGAGCACGTCATTCCTGCTAGGCTCCACGAGGAGGAGACGGCAGGCGCCCAGGCGAGAGCACACCGCCATTGTCTCCGACATGGTGGGGTACGGGAGGCCCTCCATCCTGCACAGCGCCACGTGCTGAATGTATACCTAGAAACAAAAAGCAAACTTGAGGTCAGCTAGTCATAAGGGTAGTCCTGTATCCAATCATTATTTCTTTGGGGAAACTGAGACACTTCTTTTCCAGGATACTCAGGACCCCAGAAGGGAACCAAGGGGTGGCCCACTGGGTTGAAAAGACAGGGACAGAATGTAGTACTGGCCTCAGGATCAGAAAATAGCAGGTCTGAACCCTGGTTCTACCAATTACCTAAATAAGCAAACTGGGCCAGTTATTTCACTTTTTAAGCTTCAGTTTTATCTATTAAATATATGACATTCCTCATGAGTTAATAGATATGAAATGCCTAGTAACTGTCACAGCTGTACAAACAGTCCTCATCTCCAGGGGCTGATGGTTCCAGTTGAGAGTGTCATAATTCAAGTCAAATTTTGCTATACGGGCATTTTTCCTTGGCAGAAACAGTGAGCAGGTGCCCAGGTATGACCCTTGGAAAAGTCAAAAGTCCAGAGAGAATACAGGACACTCTGCAGAAGAGCTGTCTCAGGCTTTAGAAAACCAGTAACAGGCAAAACATGATTAGTAACTAAATATTTAAAAACAGAATTCAGGACTTCCTGGTGGTCCAGAAAGAGCCCACCTGCCAACGCAGGGGACACGGGTTCAATCCCTGGTTCAGAAAGATTCCCCATGCCTCAGGGCAGCTAAGCCCAGGCACCACAACTGCTGAGCCTGCAGACCGAGAGCCTGTGCTCTGCAGCAGAAGAAGCTGCCACAATGAGGAGCCCGAGCCCCGCAACAAAGAGTAGCCCCTGCTCGTTGCAAGAGAAAACCCGAGAGTGGCAACGAAGACCCAGAGCAGCCAAACATAAATAAATGAAGAAAAGCTGGAAGGAAATGTTCTCCTGACTTCTCTATTTATCTAAAACATACTCATACACACAGACATACAAACTGCTGGGTATACACTCAAACATCTTTGGTAATTCATCTTCAAAGGCAGCCCAGTACCTATGCGCACCAGTTTCAAACATACCTTGCCTCCGCCAGTGCCCAGCAGCCAACTTAGAACTGGTGCAGACCAGGGGAATCAACTGTTTAATTAAAACAAAGCACAGCGAGGGCCTGAGGCAGGTGTTGACACGATGTCATTTCTGCCCAGTGCTCTGAATGTCAAACTGAAGAAATTCAATGAAGCACCGGTAAATGGCAGGAGTGACTGCCATTTACTCTCTTAAGATAGCCAAAATGCCTTGTCATCTAATTAGTGACTCACATGAATGGATGAAAGAGATTCTCACTGTCTCTACCTACTATCCATCGAAACCACAGCCAAGGGAATGGACTTGGCAGAATCAGCGGGGTATGAAGACCCTACTGAACTTGACTCTAGTGGGGCCAGGTGCAGAGACATGACAGGTGTAGCATAAGTAGGAGGCCCCCGGCTCATTAAGGCAGGAGCCCTGATGATTCCTTTACTTGAGATAATTGAAATTATGCTCAGAGCATTTGGACTGGTCTTTGTGATTTGTTTTTAAACAAGGCTTGTTCTAAGAGCCATGCCTCCCACCATACCATAAACTGTATCGGGGCAGTAACTTTTGTTCACCTGTGAATCTCCGATTTGCATAGAAGTATCTGGCACATAGTAAAGCTTCAATCTCATATGCAGAAATCATTTGCTGTAGGTCTCTTCTCAGGCAATTCAATATGGTTTTATTTTATTTTCAATATACCAGGCTCAATAAAAATGAGCTGGTTTGATATTCCCACATATTTTAAAGGCACCAGACCAAAATCTAGGGTTTTTGAAAAACAGATCAATCACCTGTTGAAATGTTGCTTCCTCCAGTCCTGATCGACGGAACTCTGCAAGGATGGCTCTCAGGAAGCTCTGTTCCAGAACGGAGGAATTTCTTAAAGAAAATGAGGAAATGTGAATTCTCCAAAGTGGCTGCACAGTAAGTCCCCTACATGTGAACCTTCAAAGATACGAACGTACATCTGGTTCCAGCAAGGAACCGGAACCTGTGCCGTCAACCTCAGGGTGAGTGAAGTGGCAGCGTGCCCTCCATCTCCTATTGCTGATGATCCTTCAGCTCTACCGTCTCCCACCGCCTCTCCCCGCTCCAGTCAGTAAGTCTTCCTGCCTGTTCCCTGGTTGCCAGCTCCCGTATGCCAGGTGTTGAGCTACACTGTATACTTTTATAAGATGAAAAAATGTTTTCCTTCTTTTGTGTTGTTGTTTTTTATGTATTACTTACATGAAAATATTATAAACCTATTACAGTACAGTACTATATAGCCAATTGTGTTAGTTGGGTACCTAGGCTAACTTCGTTGGACTTATGAACGCACTCTCAGAACGGAACTCATTTGTATGTAGGGGACTTCCTGTACCACCAACCTGGACAAAAGTCAAAGATATTCTGTGTCTTTAGAGAAGAGACAGGAAAAAACTTGGAACTGTCTCCTCCTGTGTTCCTAAATTATTTGGCAAGGATTCCCCTCCCCGCTCCCCCAAAGTCTCAAAATGATATGAAAAATACCACTTTGGAAGTGTGGGAACACAGCAAGTATATCTGGACATGTACCAGCACTCCCATTACATGGCTGAGTACATCATTCAAAGTCAGAGAATAGCTACTTGAATCATATTTCCACAGCACTTTACTTCATAAACACCTATAGTGTAACTCAATATATCATACTAGGATTACATTTCTGTCTCTCTGACTAGACTATGCCCCTTAAGAAAAAGAACAGCATTGTCAATAAATGTAGGTTGAATGAGTAAAAGCTCTGAAAGGAAAACATGCTTCCATGGCCCTCTTCAGTGGTCCTCCGAGGGAGGTTGAGAGTCGGGAGGCAGAAGGGTCTTACTTGATGGCAGTGATATATGATGATGAAAACATCTCATCTATGGCTTCTAGTAAATGGGCTGTAGTAACCAGGCCAGGGGAGTCGGGCTTCTGGCAGGAGAACTCACAGATCTCTGTCGCACGCCTACAAATGTCCAGGCAGCGTCGTGCATCTCCAGAGAGGGCTGCGACCTACAAGAGGCAATATTTTATTCCTTGAGATCCCCTTGTCATCTCAGTCCATGAGAAAAACCAACTGATTCTGTGTTCAGCTAAAAAGGAAGGTAGGGGGACTTTCCTGGTGGTTCAGTGGTTACGACGTCACCTTCTGATGCATGGGGTGAGTGTTTGATCCCTGGTCAGGGAGTTAAGATCCCACATACCTCTTGGGCATGGAACAGAAGCAAAACTGCAACAAATTCAATAAAGACAAATGGACTTAAGCCTGAAATTAAGTACTTAGCCCTTGCCGGGAACGTGGTAGGAGCCTAGTTACACTGTAAATTATCATACTGTATCTGGAACTCTTCCCTGAGTCCACACCTTTGTCTTGGCTTTACAGATAATTCCAGAATGGAAAAGGCAGAAATTCTCAGCTGTATTTAATAATAGAGAAATGAAGAAATCTATAAGAAGAGACCCTTGGCCCAAGATTACTATTGAACCATCTGGAAAAAGAAGGGTCTCTTCCTTGCATAAAGAGAAAAAGCCAAGAGACCAAAGTGGAGCCTATTTTGCCACAGCCTGAGGCTCATAGCACGTGGTCAGTTTTGGAAACCACCTGGCCAATGGCTAAATGAACCAGAATCAAGAGGGAATGAAGCCATGAAACTGGAGGACCCAGAGGAAGCCATGATTCGATGCATCAGACCAGCCCCCGTTCCAGCAGCTGTACTTCTGTGCCTGCCCTTCCATGTGCACTGGGGTTGAGGGGCTCCTGGGCCCCCTCCAGGGGAAGCCTTGCATTTTAAATTGCACTGAGGGAACTCTTGGACTCAGCACTGTCTGCAGGGACCTGTTTCTATATTCCCAGTGCTTTCCAGCAATGCTGTCATTTGCCTAACAACCACTGCAGGCGATGACATCCTGTCTGATGGTATCCCCAAAAAACTATTTTCTTCCAAAATTTATACAACATCAGGTCTCAAAAAGCAAACTGCAGGGATTTCTCTGGTGGTCCAGTGGCTAAAACTCTGTGGTCCCAATGCAGGGAGCCCGGGGTTCCACCTCTGGTTGCGGAACTAGATCCCACATGCCATAGCTAAGTGTTCACATGTTGCAAGTAAAGATCCTGTGCACTACAACGAAGAGGCAGCACAACCAAATAAACAAATAAATATTGAAACAAATCAAAAACAAAGTGATAAGATTAAAAAACAGAATCGCAAACTATATAGGTATACACACATACACCAAATTAGGACATTAAAAAGAGTTATTTCTGGGAAGTGGGATTATAGGAGTTTTTATATGTTTTCTATTTCTGTTTTCAAAATTCAACTATGAGACATTCAAAATACTTTGGGGTCACTCTTCCAGTGACCCCAGACAGAAATACGAACAGCAGTGTATATTATTCCCTCCTCCTACTTTTCCATATTCAGCTGGTGAGGATGTCCTATGGGTGTTTCCTCCCTATCTTTCCTCCTTCCCTCATGTGAAGTAGCTCCATACAGTGGATAAGAGCAGGGACTCAAGGGCTGCTGCAGAGGCCTAGAATCAGAGTGGGCAGGGGACCCTGGGAAGCAAGAAAACACCCAAAGCAGTCCCCCTCCAAGGGCATGAGCCTTGGTGGCCATAAGCACTCTTTTTGACTGCTGCTGGGGTGAGGGAGTCAAAAGAAAAAGCTGGGGCCACCAAACATGGAATCTGAGAAGACCTTGCATAAACTTGGGGTCCAGACACTACACCCCCAGTATGAGGGTGAGTGCCTCTTCATTCAGAAGGGATGGCAAGAAAAATGGCCTGTGTGACTTTGGTATTAGGGGGGAGTGTAAGGCAACTCTTTGCAACTACAAGCCCTCATGTGGATCTGCAGCCCGAATTTATGTTGTGTCTCCTAAAAACCCTCAGTGGAGAATTTTGTTTAAAAATGGCCCCAGTTGGCAGTGCCCCTTGGTAACTGACAGAAGCACAAAACGAACTAAATGAATTCAAGTTCAACCCAGGCCTCAGTCAACTTCCAGATAAAGCTCTAAGGAGCAAAACACAAAAAAACAAGGAAACAAGGCCATATAGACATGGCTTTGTTTATAGAAGTAATAGAAGTAAACTCACAAAGACATCAGATATCATAACTACAAGATAAACAATATAGGTATGTTTCTTTTTATGTTAAGGAACAAAAAAGAGGTTTGAAATTACAGGCAAGAGTTTTGGGTAAAAACAGCAGCCAAATTTGAAGCCTTCTGAAACAGTATTTAAAGACCAAGAACCCTAAATAAGCAAGCAACTGGAGAGCAGTAAACAATATAATTCTGAAAGTTAGAAAGAGGTGGCAGGGTAGTAGTGGTTGACTTAGCTGACTGTAGAAAGCCCTGTCCTAAATCAATAGTGAGGAATCCAAGAACAAACCTAAAGCTACACTAAAAATCTTCAAAACACACAAATTGTTAGTGGTACTGGAACCGGGGGTAAAGGGGGAACTTTGTCTAAAATGAGGAGGACTGGTTGAAAGTTAAGAAACTGATGCCCTAGATTAGGAGTCAAACTATGGCCTGCCACATGTTTTTGTAAATAAAGTTTTATTGGAACACAGCTTTGCACATTTGTTTACGTGGCTGCTTTCACAATATAAGGGCAGGACTGAATAGTGGTAACAGACCATTATGGCCCACAAAACCTAAAACATTTACTACTGGCCATTCACGAAGTCTGCTGACCCTTGCCTAGGCCTCCCCCCATTTCATGCTGTTGGGTGAACATGAGCGCAACTGAGGGCTCTGTGAGAAAATGTTATGCCTTGGTAGTTTGTGCTGTTTCCATAAAACTCTCTGCCCTGGAGATTATCCCACTTATACCACGGCAGGAAACCAGAAATTTATTCTCAAGGAAAGAAAGTTTATCGACCTGGAACACTAGCAATTGTTGCCAAGAAGGGGATGTCCTTTACTAAATATAGACAGTTACTATTTGCATACTGAATTTGAAGACCTCCACCCTCCCTGACTCCAGCCCACCTCCCCTGGTCAAAGGAAGAAAACCTCAAATAAGTAGGATGGTACATAAAAGGACCGTTCAGAGGAGGGAAAAGAACTTTCAGAAAGTGTATGACTGCAGGGGTAGAATTGATGCTTTTGAACTGTGGTGCTGGAGAAGACTCTTGAGAGTCCCTTGGACAGAAAGGAGATCAAACCAGTCAATCCTAAAAGAAATCAGTCCTGAATATTCGTTGGAAGGACTGATGCTGAAGTTCCAATATTTTGGCTATCTGATGCAAAGAACTGACTCATTGGAAAAGACCCTGATGCTGGGAAAGACTGAAGGCAGGAGCAGCAGGGAACCACAGAGGATGAGATGGTTGGATGGCATCACCAGTGCTATGGACGTGAGTTTGAGCAAGCTCTGGGAATTGGTGATGCACAGGGAAGCCCGCCGTGCTGCGGTCCTTGGGTGCGCAAAGAGCAGGACACGACTGAGCGACTGAACTTAGCTGAGGGGTGGAGAAACTCTACCCAACAGAGGGGGTAGAGAGTAACTTTGAGGTTCTCTCTCCTGGAAAGCATAGCTTGGAGATAAACACCATATCTGGCTCTCTGCTGACCCTAATACTTAACAGAGTGCGTAGCTCTGAGCACATGTTTTAGACGAGTGTTGCTGCTATAGCCATTCAGAATTCACATTGTTTCTGGCAAGAAACTAGACAGAAGCTTACAATTCTTTTAGGTGCTCAAATACTGTGGCCGTGTGGTTTCTTTTGTTTAGCCCCAGGTAGACGTTTAACCTGCTTTGCTCCTCAGCAGCCTCGGAGAACTCTTAGTGGAATCTCAGTTGGCATTCTCCCAGTGCGCCTCAAGTGGGAGAATGCCACACGTCATACCCACCACAGAGCATGCACCCTGCTAGGCACATTACAGACACGGTCTCATTTAATTCCCACAATGACCCTATGACATAGCTATTATCATTCCCATTTTTCAGAAGAAAACCGGAGGCCAGAAGTTTTAAAGTAACTTTTCTATAACTTGCTACATACCTATTAGTGTTCAAACCAGGTTTGTCTACCTCTTTGACTATGTTGCTCTTCTAATCATACAAAACACTCTGAATCAATTAATCTTCATGTGTATATATATATATATACACACACACACATATATATATATAAAAGCCCATCATACTCAGAACCTTTTAATAATTAATCATACAATAAGAAGCTTAAGGAATTTTCAGAATTTTGTTTCTATTTTCTGGAATTTGTTTTTAGAGGACTTCCTAATTTTTTCTTCACCTCCAAAGCACCCAGCCTAGGGCCTGACATGGGCAGGTAGTCAGCAAACACTGTCAGTGTGGCCACAGGCGCCCCAAAGGCAACTCACCTTCCTGGCTACCAGCTGGATGGCATCATCCTCAAAAGCCTTTACGTGTCTGAGTCGGGACAATAGGATCTGCCGCAGCTGGCTGTGAGTATAAGGCTGGAAGCACATCCTGGTTAGACCCTGGGGAGCCAAGGCGACAGAGGAACAAGTTCATGGATTTCCCACTCAGGACAGTCCTGGTGGAAAGCCACTTGCAAATCCCCCAAACCAAGTCTCAGATAACAATTTACACATTTCATCCCAGGACTACCACTGCTTCCTGCTCCTTTTGTTACTGACAATGGCCGGTGGGACCCTGTAGGGCAGTAGTTCTCAACAATTTTTTCATTTAGTTTAAAAGAAACTTTTATTCTACCGGAATCATTTACTAGTAGATCTGAGCAGAGGTGCTCTCATTAGAGCTAGAGGGAGGATTTTTGGCTCTGTAACATCGGCTGAGCTTCTGGTTTCACTTCTCCTGAACCACAAGGTCCACAAGGCCAGAGACCGGGTCTGCCCTGTTCACTGCCACATTCCATGCATCTATCACTGCCTGCCAAGGGGTAAGCACTTAATTTTTCTTTTAAATAATTAAACCTTTAGTGCTCTGTGCAGTTTGAGTGCAGAGGTAGTAGAACCCCAAGAAGATACATTTGCAGAAAACCATGCAATGGTGACACATTTAATTCTAATATAGAAATTACCAGAATTTCAGAAATAACATTTCTTCCTTTTCCCCATCTATTTTAGATTCCTATGTATTCATTTTTGCAGAACTCCTTGGCCCAGCTTCTGGGACTATAAGAACAGCTCGAGAATGGCCCTACCAGTCGGCTGGACACCCGGTTCATCATGATGCGCTCTGGCAGATCCATGGTGTTAGCAATGGTCAGGACCACAAGGCGGGCCTCCTTGTGAGTGGGCCAGTCAAAGAGATTGTACATTACGTCTTGTTTCTGGGTCCACAGAAGGTCAAGCTGCCAGGAAACGGAGAGAGACACAGGGTCAACCACAGAGAATGAGCCGGGCCCCCAGGGAGAAGCCGGTTACCGCTGCTTCAGCAGCATGTGCCCTCAGGTCACACCACCTGAGCAGCAAGGATGTCGATGGACACATGCCCCCTCCCGACCAGAGAATGTGCCCAAGTGAAGGAGAAGGGAGCCAGGACTTCCCTCCTGCCTTGTATCTGCTCCCGAACATCAGTCCGGAGCCACTGCGGTCCTCCCGTGGGCGCCTTCTCACCTCATCCACAAGCAGCACGGTGGTCTCCTGAGAGGACCCTTGAGTGCAGAATCGCTTAGCCAGCAGTGCTGCTGCGTGGTTGGCTGTTGCCCTCTTACCTGTCAGCTTCTGCAGTGAGGGGGAAAAGAATGGGAGTGGTACACTCTAAGAATTTGACTCCCCTTTTAAGAGTTTAAAGTTAAATCTGCCTATAGAGGAAGCTATCTAGCCTGAGGACTTCAGTATCCTACCCTCTGCCTTCCACCAGGAGGAGAAGGCCACAAGAGACATAAATTGTGTCTGAAATGCACACGAGTCACAGGCCAATCCCAGAAGCCCCTCCAGAATCATCACTGCATGACTGGACATTACTTGTTTCGGGACAGCAGCTAGTGAGTCGAAAGTCCAGCCTACCCTTTTCCAGTGTACTGCCATGCCTGTGTATACTAATGGTTTTCAGCCTCCCGGTGAGTACTAGCTCCCAGACTTCAAGGTCCTTGAGGGCATGAATTCTGCCTTCTTTGCCCTTTCTACTGCTACACATACGGCAAGGTGAAAACATATTATATGCACAAAACTAAGTACACCTTTCCCTTTTCATGTGCCACCCAGAAACGATATTTTCCAAAAAGCCCCAATCAGAATTCCCTGGCAATCCAGTGGCTGAGACTCTCTGCACTTTCACTGCTGAGGGCCTGGGTTGAATCCCTGGTTAGGGAACTAGGATCCTGCAAGCTGCTTGACCAAAAAAACACACCCCAATCCAAAACAAAATAAACCAAGAAAGCCTAACAAGCTCTGCTCACCTGCAAGATTTGCACGTAGACTTGGTGGGGTTCTGTCAGCTTCATGCCATTGACCTCAATGTATTGAAAGGGAGGAACTTCATTGGCTTGGGCTGCCTGCTGCAGGCAACATATCACCTCGTGCACGGTGGCAGTCTTCCCTGTCCCAGGGACCCCGGAGATGTACATGCACCTGGGGCGAGAGAAGACCCGGGCTAGGGCTGTGTCGCTGCGTCACACTATCGTCAGTTATGAGTATGAGAATGTATGCTGAAGGAAGGATCCCTGAGATGTGGAGGTGGGAGGAGTAAGGGTCATTTTTGGAAGCTGATTAGAGCAGGACCTGTTTATATACAGTCACTCGTTCCATAAGCAATGCTGTATGCAAAATGCCTCCCCAAAAAGGCCAGAGTTATTTTCTGTGTAAGACAAAATTTCTATAGAAATACTCTGATAACAAAAGCTGCTTCAGCAGTGAGCTTGCCTGTTTTTCCAACACTAGGGAAAGGCTGCTTGGTTGAACTGCACCTGAGAGGGTAACAGGCAGGAAGGCCAGGGGGCTCCAAAGGGAGGAAATAGCCTGCAAGTGTCAGACATTTTTATCTCTCTTAAGCGGCAGGAGGAAACAAACTAGCGATATTTTTTCCTTCTCTATACAACTTTAAAAGGAGGTTTCTCTTAAAATACTGTGTTGCCATAATGACACCTGGTTTCACCTGAAGTTAACTATTCTCAAACCTAGAGATAACCAAAGCCTTTTTCTTATGGAAATGTCTGTCTTAAGCTATGTTAATGTACTATGCATTTACTCCAGACTCTATCTTCAAGCCGGTTCCTCCTCTTGGCTCAGAACCTACTTGACAAACCAGTATGTTATACTCAGATATTGTTCCCCTAATCTATGTAAATGAAACTATTTGTATGGTTGTCTGCCCTTCTTCAAGATTCAAGTTAATCATTTTATGGCCCAGGATAAACCATTTGGTGCCAAGATTATCCCAAAATGCATCTTATGGGTGAGGGGCCTGGTGCCATTCTGAGTTTTAAGACATTCCTTTCTTTCATTAACAGACTGCTAGTGACTATATAGAAAGTGAGGAGGAACTAAAAAGCCTCTTGATGAAAGTGAAAGCGGAGAGTGAAAAAGTTGGCTTAAAGCTCAACATTCAGAAAATGAAGATCATGGCATCTGGTCCCATCACTTCATGGGAAATAGATGGGGAAACAGTGGAAACAGTGTCAGACTTTATTTTTTTGGCTCCAAAATCACTGCAGATGGTGATTGCAGCCATGAAATTAAAAGACGCTTACTCCTTGGAAGGAAAGTTATGACCAACCTAGATAGCATATTCAAAAGCAGAGACATTACTTGGCCAACAAAGGTTCGTCTAGTCAAGGCTATGATTTTTCCTGTGGTCATGTATGGATGTGAGAGTTGGACTGTGAAGAAGGCTGAGCGCCAAAGAATTGATGCCTTTGAACTGTGGTGTTGGAGAAGACTCTTGAGAGTCCCTTGGACTGCAAGGAGATCCAACCAGTCCATTCTGAAGGAGATGAGCCCTGGGATTTCTTTGGAAGGAATGATGTTAAAGCTGAAACTCCAGTACTTTGGCCACCTCATGTGAAGAGTTGACTCATTGGAAAAGACTGATGCTGGGAGGGATTGGGGGCAGGAGGAGAAGGGGACGACAGAGGATGAGATGGCTGGATGGCATCACTGACTCGATGGACGTGAGTCTGGGTAAACTCTGGGAGTTGGTGATGGACAGGCAGGCCTGGCGTGCTGTGATTCATGGGGTCGCAAAGAGTCGGACACGACTGAGCGACTGAACTGAACTGAACTGAGTGACTGTATAACATCCAGCTGAAGACTAGCAGGGGGTACTCTTTCTGCCCACTTCTGATGCCTATGTCAGAAGCTTTCTCTACCTCCTTTATACTTTAATAAAACTTTATTACACAAAAGCTCTGAGCAATCAAGCCTTGTCTCTGGCTCCAGATTGAATTCTTCTCCTCCGGGGGCCAAGAATCGCGGCGTCTTTGTGTGATTCAACAACAACCTTTCACACCTACAGTGGTGCACTAGCAGGGGCCTCCTGACCATTCTGCCTCCCTCAACACAACTCACCCTCCAGTTTGGTCAAGGAGTTTGCTTTCCACAAAGTTGTAAATGTCCTGGAATTCCTGTTCCCGACAGGGAAGAGACTCCGGTACAGCAGCAACATGCAGCCTACAGTGGTGGTAAATGAGGGAAAAGGAGGACATTAGAAACAATTTACTGTCAACTCCATAAAAAAGGAAAAGACTTATCTATAGTTTCTACTGGAAACCTTAATCACAAATCCACGGGAATGCCTTCATTCTTAAACCTCTTCATTTGGCTCTTCTCCACCCAAACAAATTAAACAGCTCAGTGGTTCTAATCAAGAGTACATATTACTTGGGAGCTTTCCCCAGATCATGTGGGTGGACCTCATCTCACATAAGATTATGATTCAGCTGATTTCTGGCAGGATCTAGGCTTACCTATTTTTAAAAAGTCCCTACAAAGTTCTAAAACGTACTGCAACTGAGAAGCAGTGTCATGACCTTCCATCCCTGAGAAAGGGGTAGCAGTGCACTGCAGACTCCTCCCAGAACTTGTCCACAGTAGTTCACTCAGACACTGCTTGAGAGGTTTCTCCTTTCTAAACATGCACCTTCATTTTACCCTCTACCTTTATTATATACTGGGCTTCCCTGATAGCTTAGTTGGTAAAGAATCTGCCTGCAGAGCAGGAGACCCCGGTTGGATTCCTGGGTCAGGAAGATCCACTGGAGAAGGAATAGGCTACCCATTCCAGTATTCTTGGGCTTCCATTGTGGCTCAGCTGGTAAAGAATTCACCTGCAGTGCGGGAGACCTTGGTTTGATCCCTGGTTTGGGAAGATCCCCCGGAGAAGGGAAAGGCTACTCACTCCAGTATTCTGGCCGAGAGAATTCCATGGACTGTATAGTCCATGGGGTCGCAAAGAGTCAGACACAACTGAGCAACTTTCACTTTGTTACTATATATAGAATGACTAGGAAGTACTGCCAGTTCACATGAATAAAAGCAGAGGTCTGCTTCGGCCTATCTGAAAGGGGCCCCAGAGCGGCGTCACCTTAGCCGGGCCTCTTCCAGCATGTTGGTGGGCCCCTGGGCAGTCAGGTTTCGGCTGCGGATCCGGGGAGTGGCATCACGTGGTGTTCTGGGCTCAGGCTGTGTTCAAAAGAGGGAAATTTAGATAATCAACAAGGACCTACTGTACAGCACAGAGAACTCTACTCAATATTCTGTAATAACCTAAATGGGAAAAGAATCTGAAAAATCGTGGATCTATGTATATGTATATAACTCAGTCACTTTGCTGTACACCTGAAACTAATACAGCACTGCAAACCACCAATACTCCAAAACAAAATAAAGATTTTTAAGAGAGAGAACATATTTTAGAAGGGAAAAACAAAGCAAACTCCATCCAGGATGCATCAGCAAATCTGATTTCTGATGATCTGATAAGAGGAAGAGAGGTAGTGAGTCAATTCCTCTAAGTTTTTTCCTGTATAAAGTACCAAGATTCTCCCTTTCTCCCCTCACATTACACATACATTTTGTTCACAGTCCAAACAATTTCTTATTTCTAATTTACATATAGTATGAGGATCTGAAAACACTGTCAGTCTGACTCAATGAAACTATGAGCCATGCCATGTAGGGCCACACAAGACGGGCAGGCATGGTGGAGAATTCTGACAAAATGTGGTCCACTGGAGAAGGGAATGGCAAACCACTTCAGTATTCTTGCCTTGAGAACCCCATGAACAGTATGAAAAGGCAAAAAGATAGGATACTGAAAGGTGAACTCCCCATGTCGGTAGATGCCCAATATGCTCCTGGAGCTCAGTGGAGAAATAACTCCAGAAAGAATGAAGAGATGGAGCCAAAGCGAAAACAACACCCAGTTGTGGATATAACTGGTGATGGAAGTAAAGTCCAATGCTGTAAAGAACAATATTGCACAGAAACCTGGAATGTTAGGTCCATGAATCAAGGCAAATTGGAAGTGGTCAAACAGAAGATGGCAAGAGTGAACGTTGACATTTTAGGTATCAGCGAACTAAAATGGACTGGAATGCATGAATTTAACTCAGATGACCATTATATCTACTACTGTGGGCAAGAATCCCTTAGAAGAAATGGAGTAGCTATCATGGTCAACAAAAGAGTCTGAAATGCAGTACTTGGATGAAATCTCAAAAATGACAAAATGATCTCTTCGTTTTCAAGGCAAACCATTCAATATCACAGTAATCCAAGCCTATGCCCTGACCAGTAATGCTGAAGTTGAACGGTTCTATGAACCCACAAGACCTTCTAGAACTAACACCCAAAAAAGTTGTCCTTTTCATTATAGGGGACTGGTGTGCAAAAGTAGGAAGTCAAGAAATACCTGGAGTAACAGGCAAATTTGGCCTTGGAGTACAGAATGAAGCAGGGCAAAGGCTAATAGAGTTTTGCCAAGAGAATGCACTGGTCATAGCAAACACTCCCTTCTAACAGCACAAGAGAAGACTCTACACATGGACATCACCAGATGGTCAATACTGAAATCAGATTGAATATATTCTTTGCAGCCAAAAATGGAGAAGTTCTATACAGTCAGCAAAAACAAGACCGGGAGCTGACTGTGGCTCAGATCATGAACTCCTTATTGCCAAATTAAAACTTAAATTGAAGAAAGTAGGAAAACCACTGGACCACTCTGGTATGACCTAAATCAAATTCCTTAAGATTATACAGTAGAAGTGAGAAATAGATTCAAGGGATTAGATCTGATAGACAGAGTGCCAGAAGAACTATGGACAGAGGTTCGTGGCATTATACAGGAGGCAGGGATCAAGACCATCCCCATTCACGAAAAAGAAATGCAAAAAGGCAAAACGGTTGTCTGAGGAGGCCTTACAAATAGCTGTGAAAAGAAGAGAAGCTAAAGGCTAAGGACAAAAGGAAAGATATACCCATTTGAATGTTGAGTTCCAAAGAATAGCAAGGAGAGATAAGAAAGCCTTCCTCAGTAATCAATGCAAAGAAATAGAGGAAAACAACAGAATGGGAAAGACTAAGAGATTTCTTCAAGAAAAGTAGAGATATCACGGAAACATTTCATGAAAAGATGGGCACAATAATGGAAAGAAATGGTACGGACCTAACAGAAGCAGAAGATATTAAGAAGAGGTGGCAAGAATACACAGAAGAGCTGTACAAAAAAGATCTTCATGACCCAGATAATCACAATGGTATGATCACTCACCGAGAGCCAGACATCCTGGAATGCAAAGTCAAGTGGGCGTTAGGAAGCATCACTACAAACAAAGCTAGTGGAGGTGATGGCATTCCAGTTGAGCTATTTCAAATCCTGAAAGATGATGCTGTGAAAGTGCTGCACTCAATATGTCAGCACATTGGGAAAACTCAGCAGTGGCCACAGGACTGGAAAAGGTCAGTTTTCATTCCAATCCCAAAGAAAGGCAATGCCAAAGAATGCTCAAACTACCACACAATTACACTCATCTCACATGCTAGTAAAGTAATGCTCAAAATTCTCCAAGCCAGGCTTCAGCAGTACGTGAACCGTGAACTTCCAGATTTTCGAGCTGGATTTAGAAAAGGCAGAGGAACCAGAGATAAAGTAGCCAACATCCACTGGATCGTTGAAAAAGCAAGAGAGTTCCAGAGAAATATCTGCTTTATTGACTATGCCAAAGCCTTTGACTGTGTGGATCACAACAAACTGGAAAATTCTTCAAGAGATGGGAATACCAGACCATCTTACCTGTCTCTTAAAAAATCTGTATGCAGGTCATGAAGCAACTGGACATGGTAAAACAGACTGGTTCCAAATCGGGAAAGGAATACGTCAAGGCTGTATATTGTCACCCTGCTTATTTAACTTATATGCAGAGTACATCATGACAAAGTGGGCTGGATGAAGCACAAGCTGGAACAAGATTGCTGGGAGAAATATCAATAACCTCAGATATGCAGATGACACTACCCTCATGGCAGAAAGTGAAGAACTAAAGAGCCTCTTGATGAAAGTGAAAGTGAAAAAGTTGGCTTAAAACTCAATATTCAGAAAACTAAGATCATGGCATCTAGTCCCATTACTTCATGGCAAATAATGGGGAAACAGTAGAAAGAGTGACAGAGTTTATTTTGGGGGCCTCCAAAATCACTCCAGATGGTGACTGCAGCCATGAAATTAAAAGATGCTTGCTCTTTGGAAAAAAAGTTATGACCAAAAGAGACGGCATATTAAAAAGTAGAGACATAATTACTTTGCCAGCAAAGGTCCATATAGTCAAGACTATGGTTTTCCAGTAGTCATGTATGGATGTGAGAGTTGGACTATAAAGAAAGCTGAGCGCCAAAGAATTGATGCTTTTAAACTGTGGTGTTGGAGAAGACTCTTGAAGGAGATCCAACCAGTCCATTCTAAAGAAAATCAGTCCTGAAATCTTCATTGGAAGGACTTATGCTGAAGCTGAAGCTCTAATACTTTGGCCACCTGACGCGAAGAACTGAGTCATTTGAAAAGACCCTGATGCTGGGAAAGACTGAAGGTGGGAGGAGAAGGGGATGTCAGAGGATGAGATGGTTTGATGCCATCACCAACTCAATGGACATGTGCTTGAGTAGACTCCAGGAGTTGGTGATGGACAGGAAGGCCTGGTGTGCTGCAGTTCATGGGGTCACAAAGAGTCAGACACAACTGAGTGACTGAACTGAACTGAACTGACGAAGGAATGAATAAAAGTACAGATAATATACTTTTTCAAATAAACTTATCTTAAAAGAAAGACAAATATTAAGAAATCCTAAATACTCTGCCCCAATACAGGGTAGAGTAGAAGGCATAAACTAGGTTTGATTCATAAGATCCTCCTCTATTCCACCCCCGTGAGTTGCATTTACTGATTAAAATTTAAAAAATCATCCCTAAAAAAAAGATTCTCCTTTAGACTTTTTGAAAATATGGCCAAACTTTAATTCAGAATTTCCAAAATTCACTACATAGTACCCAGAGAAACCTCCCCAGACTTTTCCACTCCAGACCTCAGGGTCACTGTTCAGCTTAGGCCAACAGCCCTATTTTACTATTCTGTTCCTTGCCTCTGGCTCACTAGAGCAGGCCTGCTACCCAGCAGTATCCACAGGGTTTTCACAAAGCACTCCCTTTTGTGGGGGCGTTTCACCTACCAACCCTCTGCTTCCAGCCAAGATATAAAGTGATAATCTCTGCACCTTTTCTCAAAAGCAGAGAAGCACTTAAGACTCAAATCAGCTTTATATCTATTAACTTGGAGAAAACAGGAAAATATTAACAAAACCTTGCTAAGAAGTTATTTTTTTAAAAAAGGCTGTCCTCTGACCTTTTTTTATTATGCTAAAGAGGGCCCCCCATACCCTAAATCCATTCTTCTGAATGGGACTCAGAAAATGGAATCAAACCAGAGCTATTCCCTTATATAAGATTGCCTGGTCTCCAAAGGTGATCTATTGGAGAGGCCCCCGACCTCCTCACGACTGGAGGTGGAGCTTACATAATAATAATAGAAATAAAGTGCACAATGAATGTGATGTGCCTGAATCATCCCTAAATCTACACAGGCCGCCTCCCTCAACCCAGTCCATGGCAAAACTGTCTTCCAGGAAACCAGTCCATGGTGCCAAAAAGGTTGAGGGGTGCTGAACTGGATTTCTTTCCCTAAAGGTCTTTTGTTGACTTCAACCCAAGCTCAATCACATTTTTCTTGATATGGAGAAATGGAGATCGGCTTTAGAAAAAGTCTCCTAATTAGGCATTTCTAAATTGCTCTAAGGAACAAGACGCTTCATGAAGAAAAGTTTCCTAATATACTAATAGTCTCCTGGAAGGTCACAATAACATAAGTTAAAGGCCCTGAGAAGTCATGTGACAGTGAAACCAATTTAACTTTGTTTAATCCAAACATTTTTCAAACATATCTGAACATGGTAGGACCCTCTTTTCTCAAAAGCTTTCAATGTTATTCTGCTCAGTTTCACACAAAGCAGACAGACGTCCCCATTTTCAGTCCTAGGGTTCACTTAGAACTTTCCTCCATGAATACACAAGGCACGCTACTCAATATCCTGTAATAACCTATATGGGAAAAGAATCTGAAAAAGAACTGATATATGTATAGCTGAATCAACTGCCTATACACCTGAAACACACTGTAAATCCACTACTCTCCCCCCCAAAAAAGAAGCTTTCCTCTATGAATATTCCAGGCGGCATAGCTTTGAATTTGAGAGACATGTTCTCAAAATCCAGCTGTTACTAGTTGTGTGACTTCAGTCATCACAATTTCTAAATTAAGAGAGGAGCTTCACTGGGAATAAACCTAAAAGAACCTTACAGTTTTCTTTGGTGTCTTGGAGGGGGTCTGTAAGGAAGACTTCATGGAAGAGCGTAGGTTCCTGGACACACTGTTGGGTGTTCTCCTTGGAAGCGGGGTTGTGGAAGCCTCTTCCTCTTCACTGTCACAGTCTGAAATCTCGGCTGCTGGCAGAAACTCTTCATCATTTTCGTCACTTTTACTGTTACCTAAAAACCTAAACAGTAGGACACATTATTTTCTGATATTCAGTGTGTGAAGTCTAAATAAGAAGCTCCTATCAGGTCAGTGTGGATGCAAGTACTGCAGTCTCTTCCTGCAACTGAGCAATATTAGACATGCTCCAGTTCTTGGGCCCTTGCTACTGAGAAGCTCTGCTAAGGGCTTTATTCATATTATTTCACTAAACCCATCAACAACTTTGTGACTTGTATATTACTTTTCCCATTTTACAGATGAGGAATCCACAGCTTAGAAAGGTTAAGTAATCTTCCCAAGGTTACACAGATAGTATTAGGCTGGTGCAAAAGTAACTTCAGTTTTGCACTGGTGAACTTTGTTGTTTGATATTGTAATACATTCTTAAATACATGTAGCTATGCTATACATCATCTTTATGCGTATTTGTTGCTTCATGTTTTTTTGCTAATGACATTACTTGCTGTTTATTTTATGTTTATTTTAGACTAGGGAAATGATGTTAGACAAAAGGCAAAAGGCAGATTCAAGCAATTTTCTTATTCGAGTTCAAAATGAGTTGTAAAGCAGCAGAGACAACTCACAGTATCAGCAATGCATTTGGCCCAGGAACTGCTAACCAACATACAGTGCAGTGCTGGTTCAAGAAGTTTTGCAAAGGAACAACAGTCTTGAAGATGAGGAGCGCAGTGACTGGTCATTAGAAGTTGAGAATGACCAATTGAGAGGATCATCAAGTTACTTGCTGAGTTGTGTCTGATTCTTTGTGGACCCCGTGGACTATAGCCTACCGGGCTCCTCTGTCCATGGAATTCTCCAGACAAGAATACTGGAGTGGGTAGCCATTCCTTTCTCCAGGGGATCTTCCCGACCCAGGGATGAAACCTGAGTGTCCTGCATTGCAGGCAGATCCTTTACCATCTGAGTCACCAGGGAAGCCCCTCATCGAAGCTGATCCTCTTACAACTATACAAGAAGTTGCTGAAGAACTTAATACCTGCTTTTCTACATTCTACATTTGGCATTTGAAGCAAATTGGAAAGGTGAAAAAGCTTGATACCTGGGTGCCTCATGAGCTGACCACAAATAAAAAAAATTGTCATTTTGAAGTGTCGTCTCTTATTCTACACAACAATGAACCATTTCTCAATCGGATTGTGAGATACAATGAAAAGTGGATTTTATATGACAACTGGCGACAGCCAGCTCAGAGGCTGGACCAAGAAGAAGCTCCAAGCACTTCCCAAAACCAAACTTGCACCAAAAAGAGGTCATGGTCACTGCTTGATGGTCTGCTGACAGTCTGACCCACTACAGCTTTCTGAATCCCAGCAAAACCCTTACATCTGAGACATATGTTCAGCAAATCAATGAGATGCACTGAAAACTGCAAAGGCTGCAGCCAGCATTGGTTGATAGAAGGGCCCAGTTCTCCACAACAGCAGCTGACTGCACGATGCACAGCCAGCGCTTCAAAAGTTGAACGAATCAGGCTATCAAGTTTTGCCTCATCCATTACATTCACCTGACCTCTTGCCAAACAACTACCACTTTCTCAAGCATCTCAACAACTTTTTGCAGGGAAAACACTTCCACAACCAGCAGGAAGCGGAAATGCTTTCAAAGAGTTCCTCGAATCCCAAAGCACAAATTTTTATGCTATAGTAATAAATAAACAAACTTATTTCTCGCTGGCAAAAATAATTTGATTGTAATGGTTCCTGTTTTGATTAGAAAAGGTGTGTTTGAGCCTAGTTATAATGATTTAAAATTCACGTTCCAAAACTGCAATTATGTTTGCACCAACCTAATAAATGACAAAGCCTAGGTTCAAATCCAAGTCTATGAGAATCAAAGTTCATGGTCTTAGGCACCCTACTAATAGTCTTGCTGGGTGTGATAATCTTGGGGCCCTGGGAGCCATCTAAACCGAGAGCAGTGTTTCTTGTCCCTTTCAAACTATGATGTTTATGTGAAATTAACAAAATTCCAGACATACTAGGTAAAGGTAAATTTCAACGGATTAGCAAATAAACAAGAAATGTTAAGAGGATTTAAGAAATAGGATTACAGATTTCACAGATGGCAGTGATGTTTTTCTGCCTGCCAAGGAGCAGTCTTACCTAAGCTGCTGCCTAATCCGATTCAAAGTCAAGACAGAACTCTTCCTGCGGATACGGGAAGTAGAGGGAGCTTCATCCTGAACTTCTGGCTCTTTACCCTCCCTGCAAGATATCACAGCATGATTACGGAAAGCGGTTTTGGGTGCCAGCTATCAGCAGCAGGACTGGAAGTGAGTCAGGTAGCCTAACAGGCTCCTATTCTTTCGGCAGCTACTTTGGAACGAGCTAAGCAAAATTTGCCCAAAAGTTTATAATGGAAGTTTGACTCAATCCCAGAGATTAAAATTTGCCAAAAGTTTATCATTTAAAGTAGACTCATCACCTCCACAACTAGAAATCAGAATATATTAATACTAATTCTACACAGAGTTTCTTATTCTTTTTAAATTTTTGATGTATCTATAATTTACTATCCACTCAAGGTTAGTAGCTATGCAGGTATACTCTCAATGCAAAGCATTTATCAAGAAATCTAGGTAAAGGACTTTACTGGAAGTCCAGTGGTTAAGACTTTGCCTTTCAATTGCAGGGGGTGCAGGATTGATCAAACAAGGTCTGATCCCTGGTTGGTGAACTAAGATTCCATATACCTTGGGGCTAAAAATCCAAAACTTAAACAGAAGCAATATTGTAATAAATTCAACAAAGACATTAAAAATGATACACATTTTTTAAAAAATCTAAAAAAAAAAAAAAAAAGGAAACCAAATAAAATCAGAAAAGCCAGGTGCTAGAGTTTCTGAGCAGCAAACACAGAAATTTCAGGATTGTCATATTTGTACAGCCCATTATGTACAGACAAGGCCCAGTGTCAAACTTCAGAGTTGTTCTAAATGCATTATCTTATTGTATTTTATGTATTTGAAAATGGTTTCCAGTTTAAAAAAGAAGAAAGAAACTGATTAAGAAAATTACTGTTAAAATGTGGTAAAGAGCCAAGCAAGTAATGAAATGCAAGACTGTGAAGCAATTCAGGTCTGGGAATTATCTTCTGGAGCAGCAATCCCCAAAGGACAGCTGGGTATGTCAGAATTATCATAAGAGTGTCTCAAAAATACAGATTCCTGGGCCCAACACTTGGAGACTGATTCACTACATCTGGGGAGAGGCTCAGAAATCTGGATTTTAGAAAAGCTGGTGATTCTGTGACACAGACAGATTCACTGGCTGTGACCCACACATTTCCATCATGTGAAGGATCTTGATTTGCTCTGTGGGAGAGAGGGTAACATCCCCAAGTCACCTTCTTTTGATGTATTCTGGTTTCAGAATCACAGAAGGCACCACTGAGGATTTCCGTCCCCCGCCGATAGGAGTAAGTGTTCTTTCTTCACTAGTCTCTGTTATTTTCAAAGCTGGGGCTCGAGCTCTCAGGATCATGCCATGATCAGGTGAGGTCTTCTTGGCATCTTTGGTACAGGAGTGTTGAATCTCTCCAGTTTTCTCTGGGGCTTTCAGAGCTGGAGATGAGGTCTGAAAACCATCAGGCAGAGACCTCTTTGAAGGTGACATGACCTCAGAGAAGGCCACTTTCCGTTTCATTCTTCCAGGAGAATCCAATGAGGCACACGAAGCTGCCGGGGAAATCCTTGTGTTAGGAGTCCTAGGGAAACCTAAGTTCAAGAGAAATCACCATAGACAGTGTGTGAATTTTCTAACAAGCACTGTACAGATTGCTAATCTCTTTAGAGATAAATTCTTTCACTGAGCGATACAAAGACATGAATTATCCATATTTGGAATTATTCTATACTTTCTTTTCCCAGGTCAGGTAGCTGTTAATTTTTAGTCTCTCTCTTAAATTCTATGGGTAATTTTGCTAGCTGGAACAGTTAAATGAGCCTTCATAGATAAATGTTTAAACATCAGGTTTTCCGTGAAGTAATCTCCTAGAACAGTTGTTCTCAACCAGGGTGATACTGCACATCCTCAAGCCCCATTCAACCCCATCTGAAATTTATTCCAATGGCTCTGTTGAGTAACACCAAGGCCTTACATTTTTTCTTAACCCAGACAATACCAGTGGAGAGATGGATACTGCAGGCAATCAACTGGGCTTTGAGAGTACACAGAACCACATTTGGATCTCCTCCAATTTCATCATGATCAAAGGCATCAAGAACCTGGACATTCATTCATAGACAAATAGCTCATCAATTGAGCTATTAAAATGGCAAGGTATATACCAGGTGCTAGGAGACAAAAGTTGAATGAGACTCAATCCTGGTTCCCATCCTAAGATACTCTAGTCTAACAGGGCAGATGAGATGCATAAATGTCTATAATATCAAGTTTAATAATCTTCCTAAAGCATCTAGTGCTAATAAATAGGGCTTCCCAGATGGCTCTAATGGTCAACAACCTGCCTGCCAATGCAGGAGACCATAAGAGATGCAGGTTCGATCCATGGATCAGGAAGATCCCCTGCAGGAGGGCATGGCAAGCCACTCCAGTATTCTTGCCTGGAGAATCCACTGGACAGAGAGGCCTGGCGGGCTACAGTCCATAGGGTCGCAGAGAGTCAGACACAAATAAAGCGACTTAGCTCGCATGCACTAATAAATACAACTCTTGAGACAGGCCTTGAAAGAAAGACAAAATTTCAACAGAGTTGAAAGGGGAAGGAGGGGGATGAGCGAAGAGAATAACTGAGACTGGTGTGAGCTAAGGCAGCGAGGCAGGAAAGCACTGGGCAGAGTTCACTTCAGCCACAGCACAGGGCGTGTGTGGAACTGCTGCTGCAGGCAAGGCAAGAAGTCAGCTAGCACCTGTGTGGCAAATATGAGGATAAAGCATGTCTAGACTACTATAAAAATGTCCCAATATCCTAGTCTCCCTTATGCCTCATTTCTCCATCTTTCTGTCAAAAACAATCCATAATATTTTCCTCATAACTGCCACATCTAATTATGTCACTGTGTCAAGTTTAAATTTCTTACCCTAACTTTCAAGGTCCTACAAAATCAACAGTGAAAAAAACACCGCAATTATTTCTAAATGGTGACTGTACAAATTATTTCTTTAGTAGTTGTCTGCATTTCCAGAAAGTTTCATATGTTCATATTCAGCTCCTAAACATACAGAAACTGTGGGAAATTCTTAAAGAGATGGGAATACCGGACCACCTTACCTGCCTCCTGAGAAACCTGTATGCAGGTCAAGAAGCAACAGTTAGAACTGGATATGGAACAACAGACTGGTTCCAAATCAGGAAAAGGAGTACGTCAAGGCTGTATATTGTCAACCTGCTTATTTAACTTCTATGCAGAGTACATCATGCGAAATGCCAGGCTGAATGAAGCACAAGTTGGAATCAAGATTGCCAGAAGAAATATCAATAACCTCAGATATGCAGATGACACCACCCTTATGGTAGAAAGAGAAGAACTTAAGAGCCTCTTGAGGAAACTGAAAGACAACAGTGAAAAAGCTGGCTTAAAACAACATTCAGAAAACTAAGATCATGGCATCCGGTCCCATCACTTCATGGCAAATAGACAGGGCAACAATGGAAACAGTGAGAGACTTTATTTTTTTTGGCTCCAAAATCACTGCAGATGGTGGCTGCAGCCATGAAATTAAAAGATGCTTGCTCCTTGGAAGAAAAGCTATGACCAACCTAGACAGCATGCTAAAAAGCAAAGACATTATTTTGCCAACAAAGGTCCACCTAGTCAAAGTTATGGATTTTCCAGTAGTCATGTATGGATGTGAGAGTTGGACTATAAAGAAAGCTGAGTGCCGAAGAATTGATGCTTTTGAACTGTGGTGTTGAAGACTATTGAGAGTTTTTTGGACTGCAAGGAGATCCAACGAGTTCATCCTAAAGGAAATCAGTCCTGAATAGCCACTGAAAGGACTGATGCTGAAGCTGAAACTACCTGATGCGAAGAACTGAATCATTGGAAAAGATCCTGATTCTGGGAAAGATTGAAGGCGGGAGAAGGGGACGCCAGAGGATGAGATGTTTGAATGGCATCATTAACATGATGAACATGAGTCTGAGCAGGCTCCAGGAGTTGGTGATGGACAGGGAAGCCTGGCGTGCTACAGTCCATGCGGTTGCAAAGAGTCAGACACGACTGAGTGACTGAACTGAATTGAACTGAAACATACGTTGTACTAAGAAGTTTCAAGAATACTCACTGGACTTGGCACAGAAACAAAAAAATTAAGGACACATAATGGGATGAGGATGAGCTTGTAGAATGGCCATGGAGCAGTTTCAGACACATTATTAGTGAAAAAAGTTAAGAGGGAAAATAATATATCCAGTATAATGCTCTACTGGCTTAGAAATAATGGGAAATAAAATTAGGAGAAAAATAAACCGGAAACTAATAATATTCATTACCTATAAAAGATGAGGTAGAAGCAGGGTGAGAGGATAAAGAAAGGAATGGGGCTTCTCTGAGGACACTCGTCTTAAATAGTTTTGACTCTGTGCTAATGTTTCACATTTTAAAAGTCAAAGATGGGAAAAGCCCTAAAATTAAACATAAATGAAAGAATTTAACTGTATATCACCAATAAATAATGATTAGCAGAAGAAAAATATTTAATCAAAGTAACATTACTCCCTCAGTGGAATATATTCTAAAAATATAAAGAATAACAAATCAATTACGATTTGGAATTACGCAACGTGGGAAGGACAGGAAGAACCCTGTGGTGTAGATTAGAAGTATCAGTATGAATTTAAGAGTTTTAACATTATAACAAATACATATATATAGTTCTTAGAGAAATCTGTATGCAGGTCAGGAAGCAACAGTTAGAACTGGACATGGAACAAGAGACTGGTTCCAAATAGGAAAAGGAGTACATCAAGGCTGTATATTGTCACCCTGCTTATATAACTTATATGCAGAGTACATCATGAGAAACACTGGGCTGGAAGAAACACAAGCTGGAATCAAGATTGCAGGGAGAAATATCAATAACCTCAGATATGCAGATGACACCACCCTTATGGCAGAAAGTGAAGAGGAACTCAAAAGCCTCTTGATGAAAGTGAAAGTGGAGAGTGAAAAAGTTGGCTTAAAGCTCAACATTCAGAAAACGAAGATCATGGCATCCAGTCCCATCATTTCATGGGAAATAGATGGGGAAATAGTGGAAACAGTGTCAGACTTTATTTTTTGGGGCTCCAAAATCACTGCAGATGGTGACTGCAGCCATGAAATTAAAAGACGCTTATTCCTTGGAAGGAAAGTTATGACCAACCTAGATAGCATTTTCAAAAGCAGAGACATTACTTTGCCAACAAAGGTCCGTCTAGTCAAGGCTATGGTTTTCCCTGTGGTCATTATGGATGTGAGAGTTGGACTGTGAAGAAGGCTGAGTGCTGAAGAATTGATGCTTTTGAACTGTGGTGTTGGAGAAGACTCTTGAGAGTCCCTTGGACTGCAAGGAGATCCAACCAGTCCATTCAAAAGGAGATCAGTCCTGAGTGTTCTTTGGAAGGAATGATGCTGAAGCTGAAACTCCAGTGCTTTGGCCATCTCATGCGAAGACTTGACTCATTGGAAAAGACTCTGATGCTAGGAGGGATTGGGGGCAGGAGGAGAAGGGGACGACAGAGGATGAGATGGCTGGATGGCATCACTGACTCAATGGACGTGAGTCTGAGTGAACTTCGGGAGTTGGTGATGGACAGGGAGGCCTGGCGTGCTGTGATTCATGGGGTCACAAAGAGTCGGACACGACTGAGTGACTGAATTGAACTGAGTTCTTTGTTCTTCCGCTAAGGATCTAAAAGCAATGTCACCTTAGTAGCTGAGCTCTTAAAGAATTAGCTGATTATAGGGCTTAACATCAGTAATTATTAAGAAAATGTTAATAATGAAATACTACCTCACACCCATTAGGATAGCTACAGTCAAAGCCATGGAAAATAACAATATAAAATAACAAGATCTAAATACTTAGTGAGGACGTGGGGAGATGGAACTCTAGTATTATTAATGAGAATGTAAAAAGAAAATTGATGCAGCTGTTGTGGTTCCATTTCTGAATACATACCCAAAGCGAAGGCAGGGACTAGATACGATATTCGTAAACTCAATTCCATAGCAGCATTAGTCACAATAGCCAAAAGGTGGAAGCAACCCACACGTCCACTGACAGTTGAATGAATTAATAAAATGTGGTTATATGTACAATGGGCTATGATTCAGCCTTAAGAAAAAAGTAAATCTCACTCCAACAAGCCAAAGCAATCTTGAGAAAGATGAACAAAGCTGGATGCATCATAGTCCCTGATTTGAAGCTATATTATTGGGCTGGCCAAAAGGGTCATTCAGGGTTTTCCGTAAGATGGCATGGAGAAACCCAAATGAACCTTTTGGCCAACCCAATACAAAGCAATAAGTAATCCAAATAGTTTGGTTTTGGCATTAAAAACAGACACACAGATCAATGGAACAGAATAGAAAGCCCAGAAGCAAACCCAAGTATATATGGTCAATTAATTTACAACAAAGGAGACAAGAATAAACTAAACGTAGAAAGGTGGTTGCCAGAGGATGGGGCATGAGGGAAGGGGAAGTTATTGCTTAAAGGTTGGAAAGACTGTTTTAGAAGAAAATGAGGGTGGTGACACAACAGTGTGAGTGTACTTCATGCCACTCAACTGCACACTTTTTAAAATGATGAAAATGGTCAATCTTACACGACACATATTTCAAGGTATGTCCAATCAGTACTTGGCCCACTGCTGCACTAACTCAATGCTGTACTGTAGCGTGAATTAATATTTTACCACTGTCCTTTAGCCTCAATACTGCCACTGTCACCCATTTCCCACTTACTGCTGAGCTCCAGCCTCTTCCTTGCCCTTGGGGTGACAGGATGGGAAGCAGTGTGACGAGATTTGGACGTGGAATGCCTTGATTCAATCCTTTTGACTGCATGTTCTGTTGTGGTCCAAGAAGGGCTTTCTGCACTCTTAGTTTTGGCTTGCATGGGCTTCTGGTATCTATGATTGTCTTCTTGAAGCTTATTCAACTGAGCAAATACTTCTGGAGGTAGTGGTTTGAATTTTTTCTCATTCCAAGATAGTTTCACAAAGAATGTCTTCTTATTTTTCAGATCTATAGGCATGACTTCATCTGGGGCTAAAGCTACTACCTGAATTTAGGAAGCAGAGATGACAGAATGAAAGGAGAAGCAAAAGAGTCAAGGAATGTTCTATGAGTGCTATGATTAAAAAGCATGTAAGCCTGCATTATTACCTGGAACATTACTTTTCTAAACAAAAAAGGCATGAACATGATATAGCATATTTCCACAGACTCCTCCTTGCTGATATGAATACCTCATGTTGTTTTTTCAATCCATTTTATTCACCAAGGCCAGATTTCCCCACAAAAATTTATCTAAGCATAGTCCACAATGCTTCAATAACCTAGTGGTTACCTACTATACCAAGATTGGATTACTTAAATGGATTTGCAGTGAGTTCTAAATCTGGCCCCACTTTATCTCTTGAGTCCTCAATACTCTTCAAAATGGCTTCCCACCACTAGTCGACTGTGGCTTGTCACAGTCCTGCTCATTCCCGCCTAAACGCCTTCTCTGCCTTTCCAAATCCACCCATCTTGCTGCTTCAACTTCTACATCCGCCTTTCACTTCTTCACTCATTTAACTCAAAGGTTATTTTGTGGCACACAATATGCTGAGCCCATAGATTGGAAAAATCTGATTATAGTCCTGCCAAACCATGGTTTCCTTGCCCTACCAACCACCTAATCACCACATGATCGCATCATGACCTAAACCCATTTGGGAGGCCTGAAGTAGCTTGAGAAATAACCCACACCCTAGTCTCCAGTGTCCCAGCTCAGGCTACACCTCATCAGAACCTGATTTATCATAAAATCCCATAACATGTATTTGCCTGTAGCAATTAGCACTCTTTGTACTGATTTACTGAAGGTGAAGTCCTCATTTAAGCAAGCATATTCAGCCTCACAATGCTTTATGCCTGCCACAATCATAGCTAAATGTAATTTCCAAATGGAGATACTTTTGCCAATTTCTGCTCTTCCCTCAGGTCACAACCTAAATGTCACTTCCTCCAGAAGGGTCCTAACACATGGTAAGTGCTTTCAGTAAATATTTGTTGAAAGGAAGTAGGCAGGCAAGCAGAGACAATGACAAACAGGAAAAATTCATTTCTTTGAGGTAAACTAGAGCGAGTAATATATTTGAAGCCATGCAGTTTAGGAGTCAAGTCATAAATAAGCTTCACAACAGAACTGAGAATCAAAGTACCACCTACCCGCACACAGCCAATGATGGTCTCAACACTAATGTTGCTGTTACAGGTCGGGTTGTCATACCAGAATATCTCTTGTGTGCCAGGCTTCCGGCCCAGTAAGTGCTGTTTACAGACAGGGACTTCACAGAATCGGATAAACCACTGTACTCGAGCACGTTTTTTGGAATAAAGTTCAGAATCTAGGAAGGACAGATGGAAAAGGTAAGGTTAAGAAAACACAATTAACATTTCATTAAGCACTTCTTTGTGCCAGACACTGTGCTAAGTACTTGATAATACTTGATTAATACATTATCCTTAATCCTCACAATAATTGTACAAGGCAGACACTAAGGCTGTCTCCCATTTACAGGTAAAGTAATCCCATTACAGGGACCTTAAGTAATGTGTCAAAGGTCACAGGACCAACCAGCTTGCTGACTCCACCCAGCACCCATGTTCTTCTCATTTTGCCCCATTCCCAATGGTGTCATCAGTCACCAAATAAATTATAAAAGGCATTTGAGAGGAGCAATTCTAATCACAGGCACTGAATAAATTTTGCAAATCTGTGGAAAACTCCCAGTAAGACTCAGAGCATAAGCTACTGAGATGACTTCTGGCAAATATATGCTTGCAGTCTTGAGCTTTATCATTGTAATGTACTGTTAACACCACTCCATACCAGTCTTAGCTCCACGTGCAAGCACACACCCTCACTAGTGCCACGATCACCACTGCCTCTTCTCTTCCTTATCTTGCTTCAGAGAAAGACTGCAGCCATTCGATGCAGCACAATACACAAATTCTAAAATCTATACAGAAAGGTTCGAACCCCATGTATAAAAGCCCACCCTGCTGACGTGCTCCCCCTAGTGGACGTTAGGTTGATGACGTTTTCCTCCATACTTGGTGAAGAATCTTCATCTCTCTGCAATGTAAAACATCTTCATCCACTCTATGAGTTCTTTTAGGCACACAAACTGCCACAGGCTAGGACTAACTACTACATACTCTTCTCCTAGCTTTTGGAAGAAGCAGTTTTATATCATTTAAATTGTTATCCTTCATCTTCCTTTTGGAATTCTGCCCCATTTCCACTTTTCAGTGCTCTTCTCTACTCTGCAGAGGGTTAATAGCAGAGAAAATTAGCAGCCGCTTGAGTGTGGCCTTGCAGGTCCCATTTAACACTCCTTTCCCTTTGGCTTCTCCAGCTTTAAGGGCAGTAGTGGCTTTCTGCCCTTACTGATCTCTGGAAAGCACCAATGTTTGCTCTCCTACCTTCTCAACACTTGTAGACAAGTCCCTCTGCGTAAATAAAACACCTCGTGTTTTCGTTTTTCTGACGGAACATCAGTTAACTAATACACAATCCAACTTAAGAACTCCCCGGTAAAAGTAACTTTGCATTTGCAAAATTACTAACTTCCTGATGCCAAAATAAAGGACATTTCTATTAGAGTGCAAATCACCTATTTTTTCCCTTCCGCCCTCTTCCTAAATCATCCTTTCCACTTCAACAATCCTGCCTTCACAGCCATTCTCACTGGCTCCTAAAAATAATGGACAAGCTAAATTATTGAGACCCCAATCCCACTCTTTCCCAGTACTGCTCCAGTGAGTAAAGACGTTCCCTAGGTAGAAGAGGGTACAGCTGGTGGTTAAGTGACCCCATATGCACACCCGATACACTGCTCTGAGCAGAGGAATCAGTAACCACCCTTCTCCCCCATCATGGAGCACTTCCCAGTCATTCACAACAAGGAATGCTTTTCATTCCAGCCCCAAACTCACCGTCTTCAAACAACTCAACCAATTTAGCAACGTATGGATTTTCATCATCATCCCCCTCAATCAACACAAACTGTCCAACTTGGATGTGAATCTCAGTTGAATAACCTTCTCTTTTCATACTCATCTCTCTAGGAAATAACAGAGAAACAAGTTAGGAAATCTTGTAGGGTGGGCCAAGCTCTTCAGACCCCTTGGCACAGAAGAATATGCTCTTTAACTGGAAAATCTCCTGAATAGTTTTTCTCTGCTGACCAATTATACTAGAAACCAACATACCAGTCATATACAAGTGTAGATGAAATGAGTTAAGTGAATTGTTTTACATTGGATGATTAATCCAGAGGCCTCCGTATGAAACCTAACTTCTCTCAATTATTCACAAAGAACAACAAAGGCTTCCTAAGACATGAAAGCTGCCCAAGAGCAACATCAAATTGTTCAGAGAAGTCTTGGGTGAAGATATAGTAACATCTAATCCTACCCTGCTATCATGCAGAATTACACAGAACCTATCTGAAATAGGTAAGACATTATCATACATATCAAATTTTATTAACCTGATATAACGTCTTCCTGTATCACTAGCTGCTCTATTTATGCTACTATCTTCTTCCATTAAACAAACCCCTGCTGCCTTATTATCAATTCATATTTACTGTCCCTCTGGGTCAGGAAGATCCCCTGGAGAAAGGAATGGCTACCCACTCCAGTATTCTTGTCTGGAGAATCGCATGAACAGAAGAGCCTGGTGGGCTACAGTCCATGGAGTTGCAGAGTCAGACATAACTGAGTAGTCATAAGCGCACACACACACACTCCTCAACCTGTAATAACTAGGACACTTTGGATACAAGTTATTAACAGCTTAGCTTGGAGAAGCTATTAGTTTCAGTACTAAAGAATTCTATCACTCACTTGTAGGTTTGGTAGTGTAGTTTTTGATCCAACAATGGCCTGCCAACCCAGGAATAAGTTTGTCTGGTCCTCAGTCTTGCAGAATAGTACGCCATGGCTCCTGTGTAAAAGTCACTAACTCTGAGTTAACATGACAAGCTCTGATGAATTCTAGGGCACAGTTCCTGCCTTGAATGGGTTCAGCCTTTTTTTATGCCCCTACCACACTCCCACACATTTTAGGCTTAAAAGAAAACTTTTTGAGGAAAAATTCAGGCTCTGTGAAGATCAAACATAGGCAATTCAGTAAGATCTGGTACTATGCCTTATCTCTTCCTATCCAGGGAAACAGAAAGGTCAATATAAGAAACTACAGGTATTTAGAAGTACTTGGCAACAAGGCACAACGAGATAAGAAACATCTACCAACATGAAACTAAAAGCCAGTGATACAGTAGTTTTAAGTATCTTTATAACATTTATAATCTAGGCAGGGATAAAATAAAAATGCACGGAAGGACAACTAACAGTACAAAGAGCCGAGAGAAAGAGCCAGAAAGGCTAAGGTAAAGGACCAGGTCTTTTGACTTCTGGGAGGAAGGGTTTCTTAGAGGGGTTTTCTAAACTGAATATTGAATAATGGATAGCTAATTGATAAGATGGATGAAATGAGGGTTTCCAAGGGATGGAGGGAAAAACATGCAAGAGGCATTTGGGGGAATGGCAATGGGTTTTATCAAATGTATCATTCCACTTACATTAAAAACAAAACAAAATCCCAGTGTCACTAACCTGTACTGCTCTGGCAGCTGGAAGGAGTATTTTTCTTTGCAACTGATAGGTCCTAGATATAAGTACTGTGAATAGCTGAAAAGAAATGATTGTATTAAAGTACATGAAAAAAAAAAAAGACATTTTACTGACAATACTGAAACATGAATGAAAAATCCAAACATATTTAACAATCTTTACAATTTGGAAGCGGCAATCTACTAGTCCTAAAAATAATGCCAATTCATCATCTTGTTTGCTATTAAGAAAATAATAACTTTCCTTTAAATTCAATGCTTTTCTTATAGAGCTAAAGTTTGCCAAAACTAGGTTTAAAAAAATTTTTTTTAATCCAGTCTGACAGAATACTCTGACTTACTCAGAGAGGGACCAATAATTTCAGTCCATGTCGAAAACAACAGAATTAGAACAGTATACAGACATCCTGATTAAATGAGCTGATTTCCTAAAGTCCAGTAGCATTATGTCCTACATTCTACTTGGGAACACTTTGACCCATAAGATTTTCTGCTTTTAAAAAATGTATCTTTTAATACACTGTGAGGAAACTAATTAGCAAAAAGAAGCTATCCAGTCAATAAATGCACAGCTTACAAATGAGGCCTCAATGGTTACTATTAAGAACATGTAGAGTGTAATTCACAACACAGTACTACTAAAATCAATCCAATTTTAACAAAATACATTGTAGAAATGAACAAACAGCAGACTGAGGAGTTAACACAGGTTGGAGACTTGGGTTCAAGTAAAAAATGCATTTGCATTCATTATATCCAATAATCTTTCGATAAAATATTAATAAAAGTGTTTGGATCTCGATAAATGTCCAAGGGAATATATTAACTCTAACTTCCTTTCAATATATGTTCCTTTTAATGGAAGATGTAACACGGAACTATTAGAAGTTCCTTGGAACTTTTCACCTTTCCACAATGAAATCAGGCAAAATAGGCTACTGAGGTACAGACAAAAGATGCAAGTAAATAAGTTCAATCATTTTTGGAAAAAACAGAATATCACTGAGAGTGGTATTATAGCAAATTGGAATCTCCCAACACATTTTCTTCCCTGGTGGCTCAGATGGTAAAGAATTCACCTGCAATGCCGGAGACCTGGGTTCAATCCTTGGGTTGGGGAGATCCCCTGGAGAAGGGAACGGCACCCACTCCAGTATTCTGGCCTGAAGAATTCCATGGACTGTGGAGTCACAAAGAGTCCCTGGGATCCATGGGGTCGCAAAGAGGCAGACATGACTGAGTGACTTTCACTTTCACGCAACACATTTTCTACAATTCTTGAATAACCTAACTGAAGAATAGATGCCCTGACCTGTCACATTATCTATGATATTTGGTTACACTGGCACAGGGATCTCATTTTTTCAAACCAAAAACTGGCATACAGAAGGACTATCTCCATACTCCTCAGGTATTCACGTGTATCTAAGGGCATCAGATCCATGCTTTCAATGATTTTAAATACAGACAATATTTTAGCTTACTAAAGCAGGCATCCTAGTTCAAAAACTAAACCAAGATAAAATTTAACACTCCTTTTCTAGATCAGGAGCTCTATACACTGAGACCAGTATATCTGTATGCAAGGGTGGATGATTTACCAAAGGCTGAGAAGGCAGGAGTATCAGAAGGCTCTCTGGGCCTGGATTACATAACCTGCCTTGTCTTGGTCTATCCCTACGCTTCAGGACTGCTTTTCTGAATCTCAAGCAGACGAAGGTTGTTAGTCCCCTCAGACTTATACAGTTGTTGTTCTCTCTTCTTGCCTATCTTTGCAGGGATGGTTCAGGTCTCAGTGCCAGTAAAACTTCCTCAGATAGGCCTTCACTGATGCCCAATGGAAAGTTACTCCCCACCCCTTTATACTGTCCTTCAGGGTCATGTTCTACTGCACCACTCTATTATCAAAGCGATAACCATTATATTACTTTCTTATTTTTTGCACTTTCTACATCAGAATGTTAAATTCCAAAAGAGCAGGGATCTTGGCACCTTGTTTGTCTGTTCATAACTGCATCCCCAGGGCCTAGGTTAAGACTTCACACATAATAGGTGAACGAATGAATGAACGAATGAACAGGTTTTTAAAAATCATTTGGACAATACCAAGTGTGATAAGGATGTAGAGTGGCCAGAACTCTCATACACAGATGGAGAGTGCATAAATTAGAAAGTGGAAAACAGACAGTATCTACTAAAACGGAACATGTGCATATCTTATGATCCAGTAGTTCCAACAAAATATATTCAACAGAAAAACAAACAAACCATCAAAGGACACGCACCAGAATGGTTGTAGCAGCACTATAAAGCAGTGAAATTAAACCAGTCACGACTGCACACATGAGGAAAATTTTACAAAATAACAATGAGCTAAGGGAATCAGACACCAGAAGAATACATACTATATTGATTCCATTTACACAAAGCTCAAAAGCAGGTAAAACTAACCTATGATGCTAGAAGTCGGAGTAAAAGGAAACCTCAATGACTGAAAGGAAGCACAGGGAGGGAATGGGGTGCTTCTAGGATGCAGGTTACACAGGTATGTTTTCTTCAAAACAACTCACTGCGCTGTATGCTTATGATGTGAATTTTCTATATGTAGGTTATTTTTCCATGAAAAGTTCAAAAAATTAATCAGGAGTCCTTCTGAAGAGGCAGCACTTTCCTACCCTTGACCCAGTATTGCATCTCATCATCAGAAAGAGGTTTCCCAACAGGAGTGATGAACAGAGTGGAAAGACAGGCCAGATTTGGCTCAGCAAAGACTTTGGCTTCTAGGAAACACACATTACAGGCTCTCAATGTTGAAGATACCAGAAATCTTGAACATACACACTATCCAGTCGAGGAGCCACACCCAAGAAAAACAGATACGAGTTGCAGAAAAAAAAAAAAAAAAATGTCCGTGCTCAGTCACATCCGACTCTTTGCAACCCTATGAACTATAGCCCACCGGGCTCCTGTGTTCATGGGATTTTCTCCGCAAGAATACTGGAATAGGTTGCCATTTCCTCCTCCAGGGATCTTCCCGACCCAGGGATAGAACCCATGTCTCTGGGTTCTTTACCACTAAGCCACAGGGAAGCCCTAAAAATAACGATAGCATATATTTATTGATCCACCAAGACAAAAGGTAGAACCAAAACTCTAGCACTTCAAGATAGTAAGTTGTCCCAATGTTACACAGAACGGCACAGCCCTAATTCAAACCTTGAGCAGCTGGATTCTGATGACTGTGCTCTTAAGCGCTTCACCTTAGAACACCTTGTGTGAAAGTGGGTAATGTTAATACATGTCTAAGGGGAGGAGGCAATAGCAAACCACTCCAGTATTTTTGCTTGGAGAATCCCAGGACAGAGCAGCCAGGCGGGGCCACAATCTATAGGGTCACCAAGAGTCACACGCGACTGAAAATACAGGCACACAAGAGTTTGCTTCTGGTATGCTTATTACAATAAGCAAGGCTTCCTACCTGCTGACTGAGCAGTCAAATGGGTCTCAATTTCCTTACCCACAAAATGCAAATAATAATAGAAGCTTTCTTTTATTCAACCAATATTTATTTATTAATCATCCATTCTGTGCTGGGGGCATTATTCTACGATCACTGAGGATGAAGTGAGAAAATGCAAAATGGTCGATTTATTTCCCCACTCTTTTTAAAAAAAATTTATTTATTTTTGGCCACAGCACGCAGGATCTTCGTTCACCAACCAGGGATCGAATCCGCGCTCCCTGCAGTAGAAGCACCAAGTCTCACCCACTGGACTGCCAGGAAAGTCCTTCCCCACTCCCTAACCCCTTGCATTTATTTATAAGCGACAGTGGGGTTTTTTTGGTTTTGTTTTTTAATACTTTGATGAATGTTATGAAACAATTCACACAAAATTCTGCGTTCAATTTCAAGGAATTCAGAAACCTTCTAAAGTTGCATATTGCCCTGTTACATTAAAAACTGTTGCAAAGGGACTTGATAAACATGACCTCGCACAAAAACCTCCAGTGGCATTCACATGTACCCAAAACAGTAGGGAAGAGGGTACCACTTTTACAGACAACCAAAATAGAAAACTACCATATCTAATCATTGCAATTTGGCAGATAGCCCAAGATAAGAAGCTTGCATCTCATTTCTCTAAGTCCAGTGCTTTTTCCAATTTGCCAGAAGAGAAGGCCCTTCTATTTCGGGGTTAGACTAGAGAAAGTAAAAGAAGTGCCACTGCAGTTAAGAGCAGCTCGTTTAGGGGAAAAGATATGAGTAGGAGGTCAGGCCCTTTAGTCACGAAAAGGGACTTAAGTCTAGCCCCTTTTTCCCTCTGGGAGCAATAGCGACATCCATATCGAGTAATAACTCTGCTGCTCCGCTTCCCTGTGGTGCTTGTTACACTACCCTGAAAGGAAGAAGGATGCGATTGCTTCCCACGGGCCATGTGGATATAAGGTTCATATGACTCAGGTCAATATTGATAGTCTCAAGGAGCTGAGGACAGGAGTGTTCACGCTTCTCCGCTGTTGGCTTCCGGTTTCCCACTGCAAGATCGCAATCCCCGGCAGAGGCAGAAAGCTGTTAGAAATCGCCATGTGGAAAGTAAGACGCTCCTAATGCACTTAGAACAGTACCTGGCATTTACCAGGCGTTTAGTACATATGTGCTGAATGGATTTATGGCTCAATGAGTCCGCAGAGAACAAATTCCACAGTCCCGCGGCTCAGGTCCCTCTCCAGCCCGGGACGCCACACTCACCGGGCGCCAAAGCTTGTTGGAGATGGGCGCAAGCCTCCTTCCAGCGTCCCCGCTTCAGGAGCTCGTGGAACTGCAGCAAATCTACCTGCCCCAGGGGGACTCTTCTTACAGCTGCCAGGCGCGCACAAACGCCGAAACGGAAGCCTCACTAGGAATGGAAAGAAGGTGGAGAAAAGGAAATTTCGCGCCAAACGCCGTAGCCCCGCCCCCAGGGTGTCTCCATAGTCCGTCAGCAGCCAGACCTTCCGCCCCGCCCATCTAAGGAGGGGACGCACGACGTACACCCGCCAACGTGCCGCGGCCATCATTGATTAGGTCTGCGAAGCCGTTCGCCGAAGAAAGTTCCTAACTCGAAAACATTTCCGGGTTCAATATGGACGCTCGAACCGTTTAGTGAGACTTCCTCCAACCTTATCTTTTCTCTCTGGTTTTTTTTAACCTGGATGTGACGTCTTAAAGGACCCGACGGAAATAGAACGTCAGGCGTTCTAAAATGGCGAACCGTACGGTAAAAGATGCGCACAGCATCCACGGCACCAACCCTCAGTATCTGGTGGAGAAAATCATTCGGACGCGAATTTATGAGTCCAAATACTGGAAAGAGGAGTGCTTTGGACTTACAGGTGAGCAAGAGCGTGCTGAACACCCCCCTTCCCTGCCCCAACCCCTGTCGTCCCATGGCCCAGTTTTCCGGAGTAGTACAATAGGACGGGCCCACTGGGGGTGAGATTTAGGGAGAATTTTTCAGTCATTCAGAAGAATCTGAGCGCCTACTCTGTGCCTAGTGTTGTGTTGGGCTTTGGGAACACAGATAGACCTGATAGGAGTTTATTCGGAAGGGTGTCACAGGTCGTTTCTTCGAGGCATTCCATATTTAATGAGAACTTACTAGGTTCCAGTGTTAACCCTGAAGGTCTTAAAGGAGCGTCAGTATTCCCGAAACCAAATTTATAATCTTATTACCCCCAAATCTGGATCATTTGAAATATTTTCACGTCCCAGTCCTAATATAAATATATGTTTTTAAAAGAAATCTTCCAGGTCGTCTTTGATACTTGTTTAATTCTGGCTGTTTTTGGTACCTGTGTTTCCCCCGTGAACCATGAGTTCATCTACTGTAAAACGAGCGCAGTAATACCCACATCAAAGGTCTACGGATTAAATGATTTAACCCAAGAAACGTAAGGATTACAGGAAATAGTGTGTAAGAAGTGTTTGGTATATAGTTACAGCTTGTTATTCATTCGCTAAGTAGTGTCAGACTTGTGACCCCCTGGGCCGTAGCCTGCCCGGCTGCTCTCTCCTCCACTGTCTGCGAGTTTGCTCAAATTCATGTCCATTGAGTCGGTGATGCTATGTATATTTAGCTACAGCTATATATTAATAAAAGTACTCAGTAATCAGGGGTGGTAGTGGTGCTAGTTGTTACCACTGTTAATTACTCGTGCTGTTACTGCGCTGCCATCACCCTAGCTATGTGTCCACGGAGGCGTCATATTGTTTTTCTGAGTCGCCATTAAATTTTGGAGTCATGTAAGATTTACTTTGGGGGCCTTTTCTCATTCCAGAGGTGAAATGACTTGCCCTAGTTTACAAAACTGGTGTCTGATTTTGATGACAACATCGAAAAGTTATTATCCCCATTGTCTAGATAAACTTTAGAGTTACCTAGTTATTGAGGAGTGGTTTGTTACAGTTTTCGTCCTTCTAACTCTTATTTAATCTGGCAGTTTTTCCTGTAACATGATGGTGACAAGCACAGACTCTGAAGTTAGACTTCTTGAACTAAAATCCAGGCCCTGCCACTTTCTGGCTGTGAATCTTGAGCACATCACTTAACCTTTCTTAGCCTTCATTTTCCTTAGCTGAAAACAAGGGCAGTGCTAGAACTTAACCTCATGACTTGTGAAGATTAAATGAGGTAATATGAAATGCTTAGCAGAGTACTTGGCATATAATTCAGTGTATATTGGCTGCTGTTATTATTTAATACACACTTGTTCTCCTAATATTAAGCTGTTAATTCAGGAGCACCAAATTTTGAACTAACTTTAACTCTCTGCACTTCAAACCTGTAAAAGCTTAGTCCTAATATGTTGCAATGCCACTCTGTTTTGTTTTTTAGCTGAACTTGTAGTCGATAAAGCCATGGAGTTAAGATTTGTGGGTGGTGTCTACGGTGGCAACATAAAGCCAACTCCTTTTTTGTGTTTAACCTTGAAGATGCTTCAGATTCAACCCGAGAAGGATATCATTGTAGAGTTTATAAAAAATGAAGATTTCAAGTGAGTGAAATATTTACTGGCTAATATAAATATTTTAATTTCGTGGTTCAGAATTTGGCTTTGGTTAAAAGAAGTGAAAACACTGTATCTCATTTCCAAAGTCCCACTCCAGTATTTTGTTCTTGAGCCCCTTGAGTTTTTGTTTTGTCTGTTTTGATTGTATTAACCTTCTTCTTTACTTTCTGAGCCTTGGTGACTTTTCTTCCAAAAAAGTATTTCACAAAACTCACTGACATATATTAAGCAGATGTTAGTGCCAAATATGTTGGTAGCACTGAATACTTAAGGATGAAGAAAGCAACATAAAGTGTGGTAAAGAAGAAGGAAACATTTGTGTTAATTGTAGGTTCATGTCCAGACCCTATTACCTATGAACTGTGACCTTGGAGAAGTTACTTTCTTTTCTAAATTTTACTTTCTTTACCTGTAAAATGGAAACAATATTACCAACTCAGGATAGATGTGAGGATTAAGGAAGAAAGAGCTGTAAATCTCTATCGGTGCCTGTTGCATGGTATCTGGCCCCAAAAGATAAGCTGCTCAAGGAGCTCACAGACGAGAACAGGAGACAGATGTAATAATAGATTGTTATTGCCAATCTCTATTCTAAGAAATTTACATGGGATAATTTATTTAACCTCCACAACTACCCTGTAAAATTATTATCCCCATTATGTAGGGGATGAAACTTAGGCACAGAGAGATTGATTTCCCCAAGGTCAAATGCTGATAAGTGGCAAAGCTGGTTTCAGAGTCCATTTCTTTCGCCACTGTATTCTGTTTGTCATATAAGGAAATGAATTTCAAATGCCTACTGTTTATTGAAATGAAGATTTGAGTAGGTAGTTGGGGTATAGGAGAAAGGGAAAATAAAGGAATCTTATAAACATTAATGGCTAGAAAATAACTAACTTTTATTAGGTACTTACTCTGTGCTATATACCTCGCTTAGCATCTTATTCATTTTTTACTTAATATACCAAGCCATCAAATTAGGGACTATCATTTTACAAGGATTGAGAAAGCAAAAGTAAATTGCCTAGTGTTACAGAGTTAGTAAATAATAGAATCAAAATTTGAACCCAGATGACTGACTTTTTTCCATAATCAGCATTCTGCTTTCCAGCAAGTAGCAATCTGTGTAAATTATATTGTTAATAAATAAATCTCTACTTTCTGTTGTTAAATTCAGTATCTCATTTGATTCTTAAAATAATCCCATGAGGTAAATAGGTTGTATCTTAGTTCTACAGATGATATAATAGACTATGAAAGTTGAGCATTATAACCCAAGTCACTGCAGCCAGTAAGTGGTAGAATGAGAACTTGAACCCAGGTTTCCATATTTTAGCTATTTTTTCTGCTGCCCTATGCTACCTCTAAAAATGTAGCTTTCTCATCTGCCAAAGAGAAAAAAGAACTTGTTTATCCACTGCTATCATGAGAAAAGCTACTGGTAAAACTCAGGAACTTTGTGGAATGGCCTGTTGTTTCACTGTGGTCTATTTGTCAGGTACGTCCGCATGCTGGGAGCACTTTACATGAGGTTGACAGGCACTGCGATTGATTGCTACAAGTACTTGGAGCCTCTATACAATGACTATCGAAAAATCAAGAGTCAGAACCGAAATGGAGGTGAGTATGGTGCTAAGTATCTAGGCCTTCATCCCTGAGCCAGTTTTTATTTCACCAGTATCTCTGGCATCACGTAATCCAGATTGTTAGCGTCTTCAGTCAGGTCCTCCATCTCTCCTGGGGAGTAATAATACTGCATTAGACTACTAGCTTCCTGTCAACCTCACCCAGTCTGCCCCTGTCTGCCTATCTTTCCAGCTGCATCTTATGTTAATCCCTGCTTTGCGTCATGTGCTACATCCCGTAAGATCTAGCTCCTGAATGACCTTTGTTTTCCATTTGTTGGACCTTCACAGTTCTTTCTACTGGCCTTTGTTATATGATACTTCACCCTGTAATACATGGACTGAGTGTGCTCATACTTACGTAGGAATCTTCCTGAAACATAAGTATATCCAGGAGGGGCAGCTCCATACCTTTTACAAAGAGACACATTTTATGGTAAAATGGGATTCAGATAATGCAATCAGAACTTTTTCTCACTTAGTGTCATAACAAAAGATTAGTAACATTGGCCTTTACCCTCTAAATATTACATTAAGGAGTACAAGGTTAAGAATTTGGTATTATTCTTCAAACTTTTGTTAGCTTACTTATTCATTTGAATAAATACATACTAAGTGACAATGTTGCGCCGGGTACTGTACTACATACTGGAAATAATGTGATGAACAAGATGGACATGGTCCTGGCCATCATGAGATTACTTGTTTATGACTATATTATGCTAGACTAAGATAGGGTTTTTAAACCTAGTGATCATTTGGGCCAGATATTTCTTTGTTATGGGGAGCTGTCCAGTGCATTGTAGAATGTTTAACAGCATCCCTGGCTTCAACTCACTAAAGGCCGTTAGCACCCCATAGTTGGAGAGGCAACACCCCTGGTTGAGAACCACTAAACTAAGGTAATGTTTACCATAGAAATTCTAAAAAGCTGTTGCTCCACTTACCATGTAAGATACATGATTCTTAAAAATAGCAAATCACTATCACTTGGAACTAATATAATATCTTAAGTCAGGTTGCCACATGTGCTCGGTTGCTAAGTCATGTCCAACTATGTGTGACCCCGTGGACTGTAGCCAACCAGGCTCCTCCATCCATGGAATTTTCCAGGCAAGAATACTGGAGCGGGTTGCCATTTCCTTCTCCAGCCTAGAGAGAAAACTCACGTCTCCTTCATCAGCAGCCAGATTTTTTATCACTGAGCCACCCAGGAAGCCCCAAATCAGTTACACGTTCATTTAATAAAGTTTGCTGACCCACATAGGGGAAAAGATAGATATTTTATTTTTAGGAACTTAGTAGGTTCACAGGAGATGCTATACTTGAGTTGTAAATTTTATTCAAAAACATTACCCTTTTGTAATTCAGGACTTATTGTGCTTCTTTTTATGCTTGTCTTTCCTGCTAATTGGGACAGCTTCATTCATCCCATTATTCCCAGTTCCTAGAAGAAGCATGGCACGTAAATGGCCTCAATAAAGGGGAGTTGACTGGTTGAAGATTGGTGGTGGTGACAAGGCAGTGAAAGCCTGTAGGTTGAGCCCAGGTTTGACAGTAATCTATTCAGTGTTAATTGCCACACTGTAGTAGCTTTATTAGTGCATGTGTAGGCAAAGGGAAGGGGCTTCCCTGGTAGCTTAGATGGTAAAGAATCCACCTGCAATGTGAGAGACTTGGGTCCTATCCCTGAGTCAGGAAGATCCCCTGGAAAAGGAAATGACAACCCAGTCCAGTGTTCCTGCCTGAAGAATCCCATGGACAGAGGAACCTGGTGGACCACAGTCCATGGGGTCAAAAGAGTCAGACACGACTGAGTGACTAACACACACACACAGAGGGAAACTGCAGAGAGTTCACACTTTCTATACCAAATACCCTGTTAGATGTCTTACATAAAGAGTCTTAAACTTTTTTAACTTTTTGGCTATTTAAACTTACTTCCAAGTTACTTGAGCTTATGGTTTTTCTTTCAGAGTTTGAGCTGATGCATGTAGATGAATTTATTGATGAACTACTGCATAGCGAGAGAGTCTGTGATATCATTCTGCCCCGGCTGCAGGTAAGAGATAAAGGTCATACATACACAGTACACAATAACATGTGTGTAAAGATCTCTTTATACACATGCATTATAAAACACCGTGGATCTCAAAATCTTTTTTTAACTGAAGTGTAGTTGATGTACAATATTATATGTTATAGGTATACAGTATTGTGATTCACAATTTTTAAAGGTAGTATTCCATTTATAGTTATTATAAAACAGTGGCTCTGTACAATATATCATTGTAGCTTATTTTATTTCGAATACTTTGTTCCTCTTAATTCCCTCCCTCTTTCCCTCCCCTCACTGGTAATCATTAGTTTGTTCTCTATATCTGTGAGTCTACTTCTTTGTTATATTTAGTAGTTTGTTCCTTTTTTGAGACTCATATGAGTGATATCATACAGTATTTGTCTTTGTTTGATTTATTTCACTTAGAATAATATCCTCCAGTCCCTTGGACTGCAAGGAGATCCAGCCAGTCCGTTCTAAAGGAGATCAGCCCTGGGTGTTCTTTGGAAGGAATGATGCTAAAGATGAAACTCCAGTACTTTGGCCACCTCATGCGAAGAGTTGACTCATTAGAAAAGACCCTGATGCTGGGAGGGATTGGGGGCAGGAGGAGAAGGGGACGGCAGAGGATGAGATGGCTGGATGGCATCACCGACTCGATGGACGTGAGTCTCAGTGAACTCCGGGAGTTGGTGATGGACAGGGAGGCCTGGTGTGCTGCGATTCATGGGGTCGCAAAGAGTCGGACACAACTGACAACTGAACTGACTGACTGACTGAATATCCTCCAATACTGTATAGCACAGGGAACTCTGCTCCATACCCTGTAATAACCTAAATAGGAAAAGAATTAGAAAAAGAATATTTTAATCTTTCCTCACTTAACATAGTTATTTTGGAATATATCCATGTTTTTGCATATACTAACAGTTTTTTATTTCATTTGTTGCTCGATAGGAATAATATCCTGTTGCATGGGTATATATACCACAATTTGTTTATCCAGTCATCTATTTATGTAGAATTGTGGAGTGCAAGGTCAGTGTATAAAAGTCAGTTGTGTTTCTGTACATGAGCTAGGAACAATTAAATTTGAGATTTTGTATAAAAGATACTATTTATAACAGCATCAAAAATTATAAAGTAATTATGGATAATTTTGTTTAAAATGTGTAAGACTTTAAACAATATAAAACATTGCATTACTGACAGAAGTTAAAGAAGACATAATTAATGGAGATATATCATGTTCATGGTATATCTGACGATGACTTAACAATTGTTGTCAGTTCTCCCAAATTAATCTATAGATTCAATTCAGTTCCAATCCAAATCCAAATAAAACTTGATAGAACTTGGCAAACTGATTCTAAGATGTATATGAATATGGAGAGGACCTGGAATATCCAAAGCAGCTTTGAAAAAGAACAAAGTAGGACAAACGCTACCTAATTATAAGACAGTGTTGTGGTGGCATAAAGCTAGACAAGCAGATCAGCGGGACAAAGTGAAAGAACCAGAAGTAAGTGTATAGTACATGTTTATGGTCAGTTGGTTTTCTGCAGAGATGTTAGGGCAATAACAATTGAAAAAGGATAATCTTTTCCACAAATGGTGCTAAAATGATTAAATACCCATGTGAGACAAATGAATGTCCCCCTAACTCACATTATATGTAAAAATAAACTTGAAGGGGATAATAGACTCATAAAAGCTAAGAGCTGAAAACTTATGGAAAACATAGGTGAAAATCTTAGTGACCTTGTGTTTGACAAATTCCTGTAATAAAACGTGAACTATTTATTAAAAATTAATAAATTGACTATAAAAATTAAGAACTTGCCTTTCAAAAGATACCATTACAAAACTAAAAAGGCAAGCCACAGGCTGGAAGAGTACATTTGTACAACATATATCCATAAAAGTTCTTTAATCTGTACTTTATAAACGACTCTTGAACTTACTAAAAAGAAGGCAACCGAGTGGGAAAATGAACAAAAAATTCTAACAGATCTTTTACCAAAGAAAATACATAGTTGACCAGTAGCACATAAAAAGGTGTTCTATATCATTAATCATTCAGTTCAGTTCAGTTGTTCAGTCATGTCCGACTCTTGGCAACCCCATGAATCGCAGCACGCCAGGCCTCCCTGTCCATCACCAACTCCCAGAGTTTACCCAAACTCATGTCCATCAAGTCGGTGATGCCATCCAGCCATCTCATCCTCTGTCGTCCCCTTCTCCTCCTGCCCCCAATCTCTCCCAGCATCAGGGTCTTTTCCAGTGAGTCAACTCTTCGCATGAGGTGGCCAAAGTACTGGAGTTTCAGCTTCAGCATCATTCCTTCCAATGAACACCCAGGGCTGATCTCCTTCAGAATGGACTGGTTGGATCTCCTTGCAGTCCAGGGGACTCTCAAGAGTCTTCTCCAACACCACAGTTCAAAAGCATCAATTCTTCAGCGCTCAGCTTTCTTCACAGTCCAACTCTCACATCCATACATGACCACTGGAAAAACCATAGACTTGACATAGCCTTGACTAGACATTAATCATTAGGGAAATGCAAATTAAAAGCATAGAAATATGCACTACATACCTATAAAATGTGTAAAATAAGACTGATCGTATCAAGTGTTAGTGAGGATGTGGAGGAACTAGTAGTCTCCAGAGCCTATTGGTGACAATATAAACTGGAACAACCAAACTTGGAAAAGTTTGGCAGTTTCTAAACCATTCAATCCAGCTATTCCACTTCCAGGAATTTACTCAGGAAATGAAAGCATATGTCCACACAAAGACTTAAGCACAGATAATCTTAACAGTTTTGTTTGTAATGGCCAGAAACTGGAAGCAACCAAATGTCCATCAAGTGAATGATGTGGCCATACAATGATACTGCTGCTACTGCTAATACTCCGACTCTGTGCGACCCCATAGACAGCAGCCCACCAGGCTCCCCCATCCCTGGGATTCTCCAGGCAAGAACACTGGAGTGAGTTGCCATTTCCTTCTCCAACGCATGAAAGTGAAACGTGACAGTGAACTCGCTCAGTCGTATCTGACTCTACTCAGCAGCAAAAATGAACTGTTGATAAATAGCAGTAGCATGGATGAATCATAAAATAATTGTGCTGAGTGAAAAAAGACACAAAATTGTATGTACTGTATAATTCCTTTCTAATGTAAACTATAGTGACAATAAAGAACAGTGGTTGCCTAGCTATAGAGTAAGGGATTGGGGAGGAGAGGGAATGAGAAATCCGAAAGGAGCACAGGTAAACTGTTGGGTGGGGCGGCTCTATCCGTTATACTGATGTATTGACTTACATTTGTATACAACACAATACTCATCAAATTGTATACTATAAAAATTACAGTTTATTGTATATCACTTATTCCTCAGTGAAATTGTAAAATGTATTGCAAAAGTCATTGGAATACCTATAGACTAAGAGTCTTTGACTCTCAGATTCTGATATTCTGTGTAAAATTGGTAGCATTGATGAAAGGGTCCCACAGACAGTGTTTAAGATGGGGCATGGGAACAGATTCTTCAGAGTTTTAAGCAACCACAGAAACCCAAATTGGGAAGACCCAGAACTTAAGATCTCCTTTTTGATGCTGCTGTAGCTCAGTAATTCTGAATCAGTTTGCTGTATCCCACCTTGCCTTGCTAGATAAAAGCCAAGAAGGAATAATTTAAAGATCAAAAGTCAACATAGCATTTTTGCTGTTCAGTTGCTAAGTAGTGTCTGAATCTTTACAACCCCAAGAACTGCAGCACGCCAGGCTTCCCTGTCTTTCAGTATATCCCAGAGTTTGCTCAAACTCATGTCCCTTGAGTCGGTGATGCTATCCAACCATCTTATCCTGTGTTGCCCCCTTCTCCTCCTGTCCTCAGTCTTTTCCAGCATCGGTCTTTTTCAGTGAGTGGGGTGTTTGTATCAGGTGGCCAAAGTATTAGAGCTTCAACTTCAGAGTCAGTCCTTCCACTGAATATTCAGGGTCAATTTCCTTTAGGATTAACTGGTTTGATCTCCTTGCAGTTCAAGGAACTCTTAAGAGTCTTCTCCAACACCCCTATTCAAAAGCCTCACTTCTTCGGAGATCAGCCTTCTTTATGGTCCAACTCTCACATCTGTACATGACTACAGGAAAAACCATAGCTTTGACTACATGGACCTCTGTCAGCAAAGTGATGTCTTTACTTTTTAATCCACTGTCTGGGTTTGTCATTGCTTTTCGTCCAAGGAGCAAGGATCTTTTAATTTCATGGCTGCAGTCAACTATCTGCAGTGATTTTGGAGCCCAGGAAAATAAAATTTGCCACTGTTAACATTTTTTCTCTGTTAGCCATGAAGTGATGGGACCAGATGCCATGATCTTTGTTTTTTGAATGTTGAGTTTTAAGCCAGATTTTTCACTCCTCTTTTCACCCTCATCAAGAGACTCTTTAGTTCCTCTTCGCTTTCTGCCTTTATTTAGAGTGGTATCACCTGCATATCTGAGGTTTTTGATATTTCTCCTGGCAATCTTGATTCCAGCTTGTGATTCGTCCAGCCTAGCATTTTGGATGACGTGCTCTGCATAGAAACTAAATAAGCAGGCTGATGATATACAGCCTTGATGTACTCCTTTCCCAATTTTGAACCAGTCCATTGTTCCATGTCCAGTTCTAACTGTTGTTTCTTGACCTGTATACAGGTTTCTCAGGAGGCAGGTCAGGTGGTCTGGTATTCTCATTAAGAACTTGCAACAGTTTGTTGTGATCCACATACTCAAAGGCTTTCACATAGTCAGTGAAGAAGTAGTAGTTGTTTTTCTGGAATTCCCTTGCTTTTTCTATGATCCAGTGTATGTTGGCAATTTGATCTCTGGTTCCTCTGCCTTTTCTAAATCCAGTTTGTGCATCTGAAAGTTCTTGGTTCACATACTGTTGGACCTAATTTGAAGAATTTTGAGCATTACCATGCTAGCATGTGAGATGAGTGCAGTTGTGCAGTAATTTAAACATTCTTTGGCATTGCCCTTCTTTGGGACCGAAATGAAAACTTCTTCAGTCCTGTGGCCATTGCTGAGTTTTCCACATTTGCTGGCGTAATGAGTGCAGCACTAATAGCATTATCTTTTAGGATTTGAAATGACTGAGCTGGAATTCCATCACCTCCCCTAGCTTTGTAGTAATGGTTTCTAAGGCCCACTTAACTTCACACTCCAGAATGTCTGGCTCTAGATGAGTGACCACACCATTTTGGTTATCCAGGTCATTAGACCTTTTTTCTTTAGTTCTTCAGCAGTGTGTTCTTGCCCCCTCTTCTTGATCTCTTCTGCTTGTGTTAGGTCATTGCCATTTCTGTCCTTCATCATGCCCATCTTTCCGTGAAATGTTCCCTTGGTATCTCCAGTTTCCTTGAAGAGATCTCTAGTCTTTCTTCTGTTTTCCTCTGTTTCTTTGCCTTGTTCACTTAAGAAAGCTTGCTTTTCTTACCTCACTGTTCTGGAATTCTGCATTCAAATGGATGTATCTTTCTCTTTCTCCTTTGCCTTTTGCTTTTCTTTTCTCAGCTGTTTGTAAAGCCTCCACAGACAACCATTTTGCCTTCTTGCATTTCTTTTTCTTTGGGATGGTTTTGGTCATCACCTCCTATACAGTATTATGAACCTCTGTCCATAGTTCTTCAGGCACTCTTGTCTACCAAATCGAATCCCTTGAATCTGTTTGTCACTTCCACTGTATAAACGTAAGAGATTTGATTTAGGTCATACCTGAATGGTCTAGTGGTTTTTCCTACTTTCTTCAATCTGAGCCTGAATTTTGCAATAAGGAGCTCATGATCTGAGCCAGTCAGTTCCAGGTCTTGTTCTTGTCAGTCTGATTTCAGTATTGGCCATCTGGTGATGTCCACGTGTAGGGTCATGTCTTGTATTTTTGGAAGAAGGTGCTTGCTATGACCAGTGTTTTCTTGGCAAAACTCTTGTTAGCCTTTGCCCTGTTTCATTTTGTACTCCAAGGACAAATTGCCTGTTCAGACAAGGTAAATACATAAGAGACAAAGCAGAGATTAGTAGTTACCAGGGGATTCAGGGAAGGGAAATGAGGATTACTTAATAAGTATGGCATGTTTTTCTGGTGTGATGAGGAAGTTTTTAAACTAGTGAGAGGTGGTGATGGAAGAATTTTACACTTTAAAATTGCTGATTGTGTACATTGTGAATTTCACCTCAATAAAAAACAGATCAAAGGGACCTGAAAAACATCAATGTGGAGTACAGAATGGATTGTAAATATGATAAATGGGTAAGGTAAACTTTCTTGAGGCAGCAAAGCAGATGGATGAAGATAGTTGGTAGTGCTCACAGATAAGTACAATGAACCACTCTTCCTCCAGAGTGACTCAGTTACAGAAAATCATAGAAAGTAATTCTGAACATTCTCTTTTTCCATATTGATTATTATAGACTAGTGAAAAGGATGACATTTCAAATCTGAAAACCTGATTTCAGGGTCCAGTTCTCACATTTTATCCTTAGCTATGATTATTAAGTTTAGAAATACTGTAAAAAATGATATACTCTGAACTACAGTCAGGTTGTGACTAAGGTTTCTAAATCCAGTCATCTCTGAGCAAGAGTGTTGATGCAAATGGGGTAGTCTGCTGGAGTCCAGAAGCAAAGACCGCAAAGCAGACCTCACTGAGGAGAGGAAAGTTAAAATATGACTGATACATGTTACCATATCACTGAGAGGTGTGTTCTGGTGTGGGCCTCTATGTGCTGGATGAAGTGACCCTTAAGACTACCTTTAGCTTTGATTTGTTTCTTTCAAGCAATCCATAGGGCATAGCTTCTCATGTGCCCTGGCATTGGCAGGGAGCTGCTCTGGAATGAATTCTAATTTTATCAAACACAAATACTGGAAGTTAATACATTGACGTTGATCACTTCCAAGTCTGGTGAGCATCAGGGATTCTGGATGCCCTGTCTGATGCAGTCCTAGATCCCAGACTGTGGTGATCTTTTCCAAGGAACCCTTTTTCAAGGGATTCACGTCACTGAATGGCATCTTTATCTCATTTCTCCTAACCTTTATAGAATTTTGTTAGGGATGAATGAGAGCAAAATAAGAGTACAAATGGTACTATTTATTTTAGGGCTATCCAGTGATCTGTATGTCCTTGGTGTGCACACACACACAAACAAAAACAAAACCATAAGGGTCTTATGACCCAGCCAGTCCTTTTGTCTGTTTTGAACTCGCCTTTGCCTTTCAGGTCCTTAGTCACTTAGGATTGCTAAGTCACATCTTAGAAGAAAATGAAACTAGGAGGTGGTTTGTTTATATCCTGAGCCTTGTTCAGAATGCATGACAGCTCCCCAAATCCTGGGTCTAATAGAGAATTGGTGCTACTCAAGAGCAGGAGGACCCAAACCCCCACAGTGGACTGAGTCTTAGTGAATCTCTTAGTGGATTCTGGTCTGAGCTGCTCCTGGCAAAGTCCCAGCCAACATTGTCTTGAACTATTGACCCTTGTGTGTGAAGCCCATAATTTCTATTCAAGGCTACAGCTATACTGATTGATACTCTAGTGACCTTGGAGTATAAGGTCACAGGGAATAGAGGCAATAGAAAAGTGATATTCTCTTCATCTTTGTATTTATCTCTTTACAGGGAAACTTAAAAATATATATAGATCTTAGGTATGCTAAAGTCTCTAAGAATATCTGTGTCTGGGATGTCTTTGAAATGAAATTGCCTCGGCTGTTGTGCCATAGGTTTTCTGTCACTTCCAGAAGCCCAGTATTGGAGCTTCAGGACATAGAGGAGATAGAAGGGCCCTCTCTAACTTTCATTGTTTTCTCTGTAGAAACGCTACGTGCTAGAGGAAGCTGAACAGCTGGAGCCTCGGGTTAGTGCTCTAGAAGAAGACATGGATGACGTGGAGTCCAGTGAAGAGGAGGAAGAAGAAGATGAGAAGGTCAGGCACCTGGGAGCTTAAGGGTTGAAGGAGGGAGAATTACAGGGAATGGGAATTTTTTTTTGTTTTCAAACTGTATTTAGTTTTAACCAAAAAAGAAAAACCCCAAAATACAGTATTTCATCATTGAGAGTATGGGTCCTAGAGTTAAATGGACATGATCCGTATCTCAGCTCTCCTGTTTACTAGTGGCCTTATGTTATGTAAATTATATAATCTCCATATATATTTTCTCTTCTATAAAGCAAGGATTATGATACCTTTCTTTTAGGACTTTTATGAGTATTAAATGAAATTACATACATAGAGCCCTTAGCTTTGGGACATTATAATTGCATAATAAGTGGTAGCTATTAAACACTTGGGACAAAAATAATAGTGTTCATAATTGAATGCATACTAAGAAGTAAACCTAGTTTAGGGAAATAAAAACCACCTACTGCATAGTCATGTTCTTCCACTATTTGTTAAAATGCTGAAAACTTGAAAACAAGCAAGTTGTCAGGGAGCAGTCAGGTAAACTATTTTTAACAATTCAACAGTATTAGGCCACCATTAGAAGTATTATGAAAAATAACAAATGAACTTCCTTGGAGGTCCAGTGGGTAAGACTCCCGCTGTGGAGTGGGGTGGTGTGGAGAACTAAGTTCTAACTTAGTTCCCCCTGGTAGGAGAACTAAGATCCTGCATGCCACTTGGTGCAGCCAGAAAAAAATGTATGTGATAACGTGGAAACGATTACAGTAAGCTTTTTTTTTTTTTTTAAGATCTAAAACATTTGTGATTAAAATTACATGTGTAGAAAAAACTAGGGGGAAATATAAGAAATTCTGGCCTGTGGATACTAAGGTAGTACAGATGAAAGTGTAGCTCTGAGCTTAGTAGGCTCCATATAAGATAAGTGTTAAGGGAAGCACAGTCATTCATTAATGGAAAGCCAGGCACGGCTGAGGGGCTTTTCTGTGGTGAGTGAACCAAAAACATGCATTCTTTTTTTTTTTTTAATGGAAAATTTAATCACATACCAAAATGGAGAGAATAAACCTCCATTTACCCATCACCTAGCTTCAACAGTGATCAGCTCAGCTATTTTGTTTCCTCCACATCTACTCAGTTGTCCTCCACCAGTTATCTCAAAGCAGATCACGGCCATCATATATCTCATATTTCATTCGTCTATTTTATTTTCTGTTAACTAGTTCTTGAGTCTTTAATTGGATTTGGGGTTTTTGGAGTGAAGCAACACTACTTCATAGGTATAGTGTACTTCCTCCAGGATGGAATAGTCTGCTCTCTTTTTGTAATATTAGGATCCACTTGATGATCTCTGCATAGATCCATTAAGGGTTGTAAAATAATGATATTTTTTAAAAAACCTCCCAAATCAACATTTAGGTTTTTTTTTTATAAAGTTTATATAAGAAAAGTAAGATAAGTTATTTCCCTTTGTCATGTTTTAAAATCATGAGTTGATTTTATAGTATTCTCCTAAGAAGATTTGCCCTTGGTAACATTTGAATTTATCAATTTAAATATATTTGGTGTCTGGACCATTATTGTCCTTGTTGGTGCTGGATTGCCCTCTGTCTGGCCAGTGGGGGCCCCTCAACTTCACTGTTTGAAACAATCATAGTAGTTTCAGCCCCTTGCTGTCTGATACAATGACATGTTCTCGTTATGTCTTGTTAAGATTGTAGCCTGGACCTAAAAGTTGCCATTTTTCCAAGAAGCTCTTAGTTCCATTAATTTAGATATGTTATTCAGAGACCACAGTCTGGGCTCATTGCTACATGGTGTTTCTAGGACTTTACAGTTGATAAAGCTAAAGGAAAAAGAAATTGTAAGCTTAAAATACAATATATTTAACCTCATCAGTCTTATATCTCTATTTCTTCTTTCACATTGGAAATCCAACTTCTTAGGAGATAAGCATACTTAGCTCTCATTACTCTTACATAGTTCCAGAATAATGGTACCAGCACAAGAACAGTAACGGGATTATTAGATTTTGATTTTTTTATTTGGTAATGTGTTTTCTTGTCCTTAGTGTTATCCCATATATATTCAGAGTACTGTGTTTTAAAGTCAGTTAGAGGTGGAATTTGGGATGGGATGGGGAGGAGGGTATAAGCCATGTTCCTAGTTGGCTCTCTGTAAGCCTGTGCTCATCACTGACCCAGACCCTCTCTTTTCCAGTTGGAAAGAGTGCCATCACCTGATCATCGCCGGAGAAGCTACCGAGACTTGGACAAACCCCGTCGCTCTCCCACACTACGCTATCGGAGGAGTAGGAGTCGGTCTCCCAGAAGGTAAGGCCTTAGGCATTGGCATATTCCAGGGATACTTTAAGCACTGGAGTGTAGAAGTTTGGACTTCATGGAAGGAAAATGCTAGCCTATGGATAATGTGTGCTCACCAATGTATTAATTGCTACAAAAACACCACCCACAAAACCTCAGTGGCAAACATTTATTTAATTCACAGGTCTGTGGCCAGTGATTTAATCTGGGCTTAGGCAGTTTTTTGAGTATAAGCTATGGTCACTCACTTGTTTTGCAATATTCTCTGTTGGCTAGTGTAGCTGGCCTTAGCTATGATGACTGGAGCAGTTCATCTGTGTGTGTGTCACATTCTAGGCTAGGTTAGGCCTGTTCCCATGGCAGTGGCAGAACACAAGACTGAACAAGCCCAACCATGAAGTAATCTTTCTAGCATCTGCATCACATGTACAAACACCCCTTTGGCCAAAGCAAGTCACATGGCCAATCTTAAAGTTAAATGACAAAGACATGGATAACAGAGTTGGGTTAAGAATTGGGGCAATTTTTGCAATTTTCAGTGTCCAGGGCACCTACTAAGGTTCTTTTTTCTCTTTTTTCTTTCCATATAGGCGGAGTCGGTCTCCCAAAAGGAGGAGGTAGGCCTTTAGTGACTTGTGATGAAGGATAGAGATTTGGGGAGGGGGGATGTTGTTGTGTTTATATTGTCAGGACAGATACGGGAGTCTGACCAGTCATTTCCACAGCCCCTCCCCTCGCAGAGAACGGCATCGGAGCAAGAGTCCAAGACGTCATCGCAGCAGGTCCCGAGATAGACGGCACAGATCCCGCTCCAAGTCCCCAGGTATAGCATTGGGGCCTTTTGCTTGCTGTTGGTTGTCTTAATAAAGAAATGCAATAGGAGCAATTAGCCTCCTACAATACAGGAGTATCTTACTCTATTACTGTCTAGAAAAGGAAGTGGACATAGAATTTGAAAATTAGAGTTCACATTTTAACTGTCATTTATCAGCTTTGTTGATAGGATGGTGAGCTTCAGTTTTTGTCTGAAATTATAGGAGTAAGACATGACAAAGTAGTGGTAAATACCCAGTGTGGTGGTAGTGAAATTTAGCCATAAAGCCCTGAAGGCTAAGTGGGTTCAGTTCTTCACTACCAACAAGGTGTCCCTATCACAAGCCAAAAATGAACTAAGGGAAATAGCAGAGAGTGTGAGGGTAGAAACTGGTACACTGAATAGCCTTTTTTCTTCTCCAGGTCATCACCGTAGTCACAGGCACAGGAGCCACTCAAAATCTCCTGAAAGGTATGGATTAACTTCTATTTTGACTTAAGAATATAAGTCTTTATTCACAAATTAAAGTCCCAATTACAAGTCAGTTGGACCTTGTGTTAATGGAGATATAATCTCCATCAATACAATTTAGGAATTCTCCTTAATTACAGGAAGAAGTGGTCTCTTGACCTGAAAATTATTAGAATTATATATACGTATGTAGTTATTTTTCCTGTAGGATTGCGACTTTGGATAAAGGCATGAGCCTTAATCTCAGGAGCCCTGGGACTCTGTCCCAGCTTTTAAGATTTTTTAAAACATATTTACTTCTGGCCACACTGGGCTTCTTTGCTCCTGGGCCCTGTCTAGTTGTGGCGAGCGAAGGCCACTCTCCAGCCACGGTGTGTAGGCCTCTCACTGCAGTGACCCCTCCTATTGCAGAGCACAGGCACTAGGGCTCATGGGCTTAGAAGCTGCGGTACACAGGCATAGCTGCCCCACAGCATGTGGGATCCTCCTGGACCAAGGATTGAACCCGTGTCCCCTGCAGTGGCAGGCAGATACCTAACCACAGGACCACTAGGGAAGTCCCAGTCCCAATTTTTAATACTTAGCAGTTGAGTGACACTGGATAAGTCATTTTCATTTGGTAAGCTTCCATTAGATACCTCTAGAAACTGTACACTGTTGGAAGCACTCGATCTCTCAGAGGTCAATTCTTCAATGGTAAATTTTGGAGAGTAATGCCTAACTCAGTGTTGCTCTTAAACATAAAAACACCAAGTACATTTAATGAATATTGACTGTCTTTGTCCCCATCAGTGTTAGCACGTATCAGTCTTTCTCAAAAATCCTTACTCAGCTCCTAAAACAGCTGGTAAATTTAATGATTTGTATGTGTCACCATTTCAGGTCTAAGAAAAGCCACAAGAAGAGCCGGAGAGGGAATGAGTAATGGACTCAGTTTGGTTTTAATACAAGTGGCCTTCTGTGGAGATGAAGGCATCTGTCTACGTAGAAGATCTACTCAGTCCCAGGCAGCTATGAGAGTATTTTAGATTTTTTTTTAAACCAAGTTTTCACTTTTTTTTTTTTAACATGAAAGAGGTGCTGAGTTTTGTATCTCTTTATGAATTGTATGTAATCCACACATTTGAAAGATAATGCTTCCTGAACTGAGCTGCTTTTGGCCTCTTTGTACAATCAGCCTTGTTTGTACTGAAATTTATGAGGGTAGAATGGATTCAAATAGGGTGTATGAAACAAGGGGAGAATGTGGCCACATTGTTATTTTTGTTATTAAATTTGACACACCCATTTCCTGTTTTTCTGTGGTTTTAGTTTTGGTTTACACTGAGATTAGAACTGTTTCGAGAATTCTGAGATACGGGCTACTGCTTGCTGTTCCCTTAAAAAAACCAAGTCGGTAAAATATATTAGCTCCAGGTTTTACTTCCAGCAGCAGCAAATGGTAATAAACATGAAAACTGACCTGTTATCAGCAACTTTATAAGAATGAATTCAGTTGTAAGGCTTTTTCTGGATTATTTAATCCAGTTGCATTAAACGTTCAACAAAGAGTAAAACTTGACACCTATTACATAGCATTATTGTATAGTGTTTCTTTTTCCCTACAGCCTTGAATTCCAAATTAAGGTGCTCAGCACCTTTATGCTGTGAGCGTTGATACTGTCAAGACTAGGCAGTAGCAGTAGGGCAACCAGGGTGAAAACATTCAATGGAGAGAAAAATATCTAATGCCACTCAGGGTTTTAACCTGAGTTACTAAACAACAGCACCATTCACAAAACCAGAAAATACAGCAGGAAGAGACCAGGTTTTAGAGGGGCAGGTAGTGAGAATTGTGGTGGTAGGGAGAAAAGAATGCATTCAGCTTAACTTGAAGTTTACTTTGAGACAGCTACGGTATATCTAGATAAAGCCCAGACATTATAAATAAGAACTGGAGCTGAGCTAGTGATCTAACGCTGAATTGACAATGTTTAGGTAATTGTAGAAGGTGTAGAATTGAATGCAATGCCCAGGGAGCGTACATTTGTAAGGAAAACCAGTAGTAGAATCATAAGCAACACTCACTCTGTTGAAGAAGAAGGGCAAACACTGACTGAAAATTGAATCATTTCAGAAAGGTAGAGGAAATGGGAGAGAGGGGTTAAGGATGCTAAGGACAAAGCAAAATAAGGATTAAATAGTGCCCATGGGTATTGATAATCAAGAGAGTGTTGGATCTTTGCTAGAGGAGTTCTGTCTACCTGTACTCACCTTTCCTCCTTTAAAATGGAAAAAAAAAATTGATTTCCTGCAGCTCTGCCCCTGGCAACAATTGTGAAGACCAACTGCCACACAGGATCCAGTTTCTTGGGAAGTCATATCTAGTTACAGGCTGAATATCCTATTGCTTGTTGAACTTAAGGACTTTAGTATCAATATTAGTTTGGGGATTGTATTTGAGATTTCATGTTGTTCAATAATTGCTCTCCTGATAATATTTGAGCTAATAAAATCATAAGAGTTATTATGGTTCATCATACAACTATATATAGGACTGTCTTTAAAAATTAAATGTAAGCGCCTCTATTTGAATCTGTTACATAGAGTCCTAGCAGTTATTTCTTTTATCAAAGTGCTCTAAATCGAAAAAAAAAAGTGTATTCTGGCTGAATGACCTATGGACCAACCAAATTATCATCCAGTATATTAGTTTTAAAAGTATATTTTTAAAGTATAAAAATGTAGAAACCCACCCTAAACCCCAGTAATATTTAATACCAAAAATAAACCTTCCCAAGCGTAAACTACACACTGACAGCCTACTTGAGAGTGGGACATGTCAAACCTCTCTCTCTGGAGATCCCTTTGATAAACTACAGAATTGTAGAGCAGATGACTTTAGGACAAACCTTGCTGAGGGACCACTTCTGCCATCTGTGTGCTAGCCTACTGCATGAGTGAGGCCTTGGAACTAAAGGTTTACAACTTTCTTTGGCCTGTATTGAGACATATTTTACATCTTACCTCTATACTTTTACATATTCTGCACTAAAACAGATTTCAAGAAGATACTCCTTATGCAAAATACATTCTGATATTTCATTATCAGTTTTACCGTTGGGTATACAATCACTAAATGGTTTATACTCCCCACAATTTGAATTATACTGCTTTAAAAAGTTTGCCATTGGGCATGATGACCTTTTAATACTAAAGAATGAAGGGATATGTATTCTCAGGGGCAAAGGAAACAATGGATTTGGTGAGAGGCTTCCAATGTAACAAAGTTCATTCCTCTAGCCCCTTTCCATTATTTTTGGCAGATCTAAATTTAAATAAGCACTAATCAGAAAAAAATGCTCACATGCTGGTCATTCCTAGCCAAAAAAAGGAACAAGTTTCTACAGATTCAAAAAAGATAAAATGATGTTTTTTTTTAATGCAAGAATACAAGTTCAAAGAGATTAAAAGATAAGAGGTGGAAAGTAAGCATGGCAGAGCTTGAAGAAATGAAGATTTGAAAACTGAAAATGAAAGCCTTAGAAAATACAAAATAGATAAGGCACAGAGAAAACAGATCGGAGGAAATAAAAAATGGAAAAAGCTACAGAGATAATAAGAAAACATGGAAAGAAATCTTGCCCATGATTAACTGATATTTCTGATAAAGAGAATTGAGCAAATCAACTTAAAAAATTCAAATAGAAGAAAAATCACCTTGATTTAAAGAGAAAAAATATGGGCACCCAAGCAGAGAAATCAAGTCATGTATAGTGAGGGAAAGGATCAGGATGGCCCCAGGCACTGCCATTAAGGCAGTGAAGCAAAAGGCTCCAAAGGTCTAAGGAAAACAGTGTGTCGGGAACTTTATACCCAGCCAAGGTTGTCCTTAAAATATAAAGGGAATAGACATTCTTAAGTTTTCAAGTGCTTATAAGCATACAACCACTTGGGGGGAAAACTGCCTGATGTTACTGAAAAAGAAATGAATCAAATTAAGGACTTAGGGGAAAAAAGCAGCAGTAAAAGAAATGGTAGTAAATGCTTTAGAAATTTTACATAAAAATAATGGAAAATCGTTAAGACAAATGAAATATTTGAACACTGTACAGAAATAAGCAGGAAGTAGGAGAACTCAGTTTTTTATGACAGGAGTCATACGATCTCTAAAACATACATGAAACTGGGGAAAAAAAAAAAACTCCAGCCTCTTTAATGTTTTCTATACTCATCCTTATTTTAGGAGTCTTTAGATTCTCTTGTAGAAAAAAATTTTTTATAAGTTGAAAATTTTACATTTTTTTTCTTCAGTTAAATTGATGTAAAATTAATTTGCTGTATGTACTAAATACAGCATATGAACCCACTTTTGTAAAACTTTTCTTATGTATGTGTAACTATATGTTATGTGTGTATTAAAGAGATGGTTTGAAAGAATGAAACTCTGGATATTAATATTTCTGGCTTATGGAATTTTTAGTGATTTTTACACTGTTATTTAATGCTCTTTTTGTAATAAACATTATCCTTTACAAGGAAAAACTGTGTTTGGCGTTTAGGGCTTTTTTATAAGCTTATCAACACATTTTATATATTGTTTCTTGGAACTGCAAATTAGTAACCACTTTTTGACAATACAGCAATTTTGTAGTATGTAGCTTCCCAGGTGGCGCTAGTGGTAAAGAACCTGCCCGCCAGGAAATGTCAGTGTAAGAGACATGGATTAGATCCTTCCATCCAGAAGATCCCCTGGAGCAGGAAAAGGCAACCCACTCCAGTATTCTTGCCTGGAAAATCCTATGGACAGGGGAGCCTTAAGGGCTAACAGTCCATGTGGTGGCAAAGAGTTGGACACAATGAAGCAACTTAGCATAGCACAGCAGGAACCTTTGAATGTTTATCCTGAAAGTGAAAGTGATGTCTGACTCTTTGTGACCCCGTGGACTAGCCCACCAGGCTCCTCCGTCCATGAGATTCTCTGGGCAAGAATACTGGAGTGGGTTGCATTTCCTTCTCCAGGGGATATTCCCAACCCAGGGATCGAACCCAGGTCTCCCGCATTGCAGGCAGATGCTTTAACCTCTGAGCCACCAGAGGTTTATCCTTTTTATCTAATAATCCCATTTATAGTAAAGTAATTAGCTTCCAATTAAAATAATTTATATTAAAAAAATAAAAATTCTGACTTAAAGTGCAGTGATAATTGCCATTTAAGATTTGTTTCTGCCTAAAAGGTAAATTATCATTTCTATTATCACAAGATCTATAGTTTGTGAATAAATGCTGTTTCTCTCTGGGTTATTATGCTTTTAATGTTCAATTGAATATAATTTCCTAGCATCTGTTTTGATTTCTTATGATTATTTAATAGTGAAATTTAAATCACTCATTTAATACTGAAATGGGTTATATTATAAATCTTGAATATACAAGATAAATAAAAAACAATGCTAACAGAATAGTTAACAAAATAAAGAATTAAGTATTATAAAAAACTGACATAAAAATTGAGATATTTCATTTATAATAAAATGTTAATTTGAAAAAAAAAATTTCACCATAATACAGTTGATCTTTGAATAATGTGAGTTTGAACTGCATGAGTCCACTTGTATGCAGATTTTTTCCCAATAAACATTACAGTTCTACATGATCCAAAACTGGCTGAATCTGCAGATGTGGATATGGAGGGCCAACTATGGGATTTAAGCACCTGTGGATTTTGGTATCTGCCACAGATCCTGGAACCAATTCTCTGGATACTGAGAGCTGACTATAACCAAATACAAGAGTAGCCTATCCTATCATCATTTTACATATATATTTTATAAATTAGAAGAGCTGGAAACAGCAGAAATGTCTTATCTGCAGGGGACTGAATGAATATATAGTATGTTATTGTTAATATTTTTAAATAATCTTTAATGGCAAAGGAAAATGTTAATTACTCCATGTGATTGAACACTATACAAAAATTTCAAAGCAATGTGATCTTAAGCGTGTATATGTATTCTCTGCAGAAGACTGAATTTCAGACTTTTCAATTGATCTACAAGAGATTTGAATTCATAATAAATTTTATAGTTTATATGAAAAGTCTATAAATTGTAAAACTCAGCTACTACCACATAAATTACAAACAAATTTTCTATTTTTCAACTTGGAACAGTTCTACAATTGAATACTAGCAATTACTGAAGGAAGGACAAGTGAAATGCTGAAAATTACTACATAGGAACACTGTTATATAAGTAAAACTTAGGTGACTGGGGTTTATTGCCCCATAAATACCTTTTGCCAGATAGTATACTACCTACCTTAGAGAAGGAAGGCTGAACTGGGGCAGTCTCTTGTTGCAGATTAATTTTGGGGGCAAGAGGAGTGTTGCGCTGCACAGCTTTTGGCATTTTAGTTCCCCGACCAAGGATTGAACCCAGGCCCTTGGCAGTGCTCGTGCAGAGTCCTAACCACTGGACCACCAGGGAATTCTCAAATCATTTTCTTTTTAATGAATATTTAAAATATGTACAAAAGTAGAACAGAAAAACCAGCACTCTATTCTCTAAGACCTGAAAGGACATGAAATGCTTAGAACACTGACTTTAAAGAAAAATCTTGAATTCTCTTAAGTCATATTTTAACAGAAAAGTGTACATTGGGCCAGTTACCTATCTCATCATTAACAAAAGCAATAAGCTAAACTCCACCACTTAGTAGGATTCCATGAGATTGTGAATGAAGCTTTTTTTTTTTAAGTTTAACTGACCAACACTATGTTAGTTCCAGGTGCACAGCATAGTAATTCACAATGATCGCCAAGGCATGCTGAAGCTTTAATATGAAAAACTAACAGCTTAACATTTAATAAATTCCTTTCCAAGGCTATAAATACGGCAGGAAAGCCTTCCAACCACCTGCAATAGATTTCAAGCATCTCCCTTCCATACTGGAACTGTGGCAAAAGCCCACGTGCTCTCCTATTTAAGGAACACATATCTGTGAGGAAGCAGAAGAAAGATAATACACTGTTCTTAAAAGACATTGTATTTACTTATTCTGCAGATTTCCAAATAAATCTATAGCATCGTTTAGTCTGAAATCTCTGGCAAGTCTCTCTCAGTTGTTCATATAAGATGACCTCACTTCAACGTAAAGTACCAGGAACAGTTAAATACACCACCACCAATACAAGCTTGAAATCCAACTATAATCACTGATCACGAGGTATTATTGGTAAACACCATCCTTCCAAAGCGTACTTTGAGTCCAGTAATACAGGACTCAAAACAGTCTGGCATATGTTAGTTCCTCAGTAAATAAGAATTACCTTCCCTCCATTCTAATTGTCAGTATCCGTTTCAATGGTTTAAAAACTCTACTTCAAAGACCTGTTTCAAATTGATTCCCAACATGTAACTGTCCTAACTTTAGAATTCATTTTGTTTTGCACCTCCAGTTTTTTCAATGATAAAATGAGATAGTATCTGCTTCTATCAATCTCATATGGGTGTTGTGAAGATCCAATAAAATAAAGTGAAAAGATTCTTAGATCTTTTTCTAAAATTAAGTCTGTGATTCAGAATAGTCTATTCACTGGGAGAAAAACAAATCTCTGGGGCTTCCCTGGTAGTCCAGTGGCTAAGACTCTGTACTCCCAATGCAGAGGGTCTGGGTTCAATCCCTGGTCAGGGAACTAGATCCCACATGTAGTAACTAAGAGTTCACATGCCACAACTAAGACAGGGTGCAGCCTAATAAATAAATGCTTTAAAAAAAATCTCTGAATTGTAACATTATATTCCTATCATCTAAACAACTAGATGAATTAACCAAATTTGACTCTTGTCAAAAAGATTTATTAACTTAAAATAGAATTACTTCAAATACAGACAAAAGCAAATTTCTGTTCAAGTATGAATATTTTCAATATACAAGAATGTAAAAGAAATTCTAAATCTTCAATCTTGAGGTTTTATTTTATTATTTTTTTACCTTTTAAAAAGTTTTTGGCACTACAAGGTTCTGTAAAGAATAGAAGTGACAAATTTAAAACACATGAAAGTCTTTCCTAATTCTTAAGAACAATATATATAAAGTCTGAAGCAACCAAAGTATGAATACAGCTAATAGAAAATAAAGAATGTAATTTTTAAATTCTCTCTTTATACAATTCATCAAGGTTAAACAAAACAAAATTCCCTTAAAAATAGGGTAATAAAATAGATGAAATTTGTATCACCCAATTTGGTGATACTAGTAAAAACTATAGTTCATATTTATATACAAATAATACAGTCTTTAAAAACAGTCTTAGAATTTAAATAAGCTATCTAAATGTTAAAATTTTAAATCAGAACCTGATTTGTTTTATTTTCCATTAAATGTCACTTTTTCTGCTGAATGTAACTGACACTGAGGTACGGATACCCTTGAGACAGCAGGATTGGCTGGTTGCTGTGCATCTGTAGACCAGCTGAAAGAAAATGGACTTGCATTACTCCGACACGTTTCCTCTTGGTGGGTGGGGACAACGCTCTCTACACCGACGGGTGGCACATCTGTCTGTTGGACACAACACAGACAGGAAACTGAAAGGCTTGTGCCTATTTACCTGATAACCACTTAGAATTAACTTTTTCCCCCTAGACATTCCCTATTTGAATTGAGATACTGTGGAGGCAAATAAGACTAGATAATGTGCTATTCATTACTTAGACCAAAGCCATTACTGGTACATAAGTACCAACAATATAATCAATTCAAATGTCATTCAAATCTCAGTTTTACTAAACAATTACACTACTCAACTCAAAAATTCTACTAGATTCCATTGCTTACTAAACTAAATCCAAACTCCTTTATAATATGACCTCAGCTGACCTTCTCTAGCCTCATTACCTACACATTTTTCCATTTACCTCATCTACTATTATTTTTTCTTTTTTCCTATTCTTTTTACTGAGGCAAAACTCAGTGATTTTGCGTATATTTTTGCCTCAGCTAAGAACACTCTTCTCTAATCTCTACACAATCTCTAGGGAAAAAAATTCCATATATTTCAAGACTTAATTCAAATGTCAAAATCTTAGGCAGTTTGATCCCTGGTGTCCATATTCTGTTCTCTCTGCTAGGGCAAAGTTAATGGATTCCTCTAAGCTCCTATCCTTGTCTGTTTTACATGTCTAGCTTTCCTAATAAAATATGTATTAAGTGTAGGTGTTATTATTTAATTCTGCTTGAGCAGTAAGCATCTAGCACAATCTGACATACAGTATGCTCTCTCAATGAATATTTACTGAATTCCTGAAGTTTCACTCCCAGATCCTGGCCTTTTCAAAGGCTCCATTGTCCCAGAACAAAACCCACTCAGCCTTGTAACAAATATGTAAGCAACGGTACCTTGAGTATAGAAAGGTTTGTTGGGCTGGAATCTGGCATTTCCCTGATGCATGAAGTTCTGATGCAAACCATAAGGCCACGAAGCTGGGACAAGAGGGAAATGGGGTCGTGGTGCATGTTCCCAGGGAATTGGAGGATTCAGTCCTGGAAATCCTGGCTCTGCATTTCAAGAACAAAGGAGAGATATATGTTAAAACATCACCTTGTTCATTCAAACATCCCTTCATTCCACAAAGATTTATGGGTCATCACTGACCAAGAAATATGCTAAATGCAGAGGATATCCTCCTCCCAAATTTTAAAAAAAATTTTTATTGAAGTATTGTTGCTTTATAATCAGCTATATGCTACACATATACCCTTTTTTAAATTTCCTTCCCATTTAGATCACCAAAGAGCACTGAGTGGAGTCCCCTGTGCTATACAGTAGGTTCTCATTAGTTATCTAAATGTCTTATTTAGGAATAATTTGAGAACAATTACAGTGTTTTATTTCTTAAAAGTTTTTTTGGTTGACATATCTACACAATTAATACTATATATTAACAGTGTAAATCATATCAATTTGTGTGTATATATATATATCAATAATGTACATATGTCAATATATGTATTATGTACAGTGTATACATGTTAACCAAAAAAACTTTTAAGGAATAAACACTGTAACTGTTCCTAAATTATTCATAAAGGAAATACTTAAGAAGACATATACAATAATATGGGTAATTGCTGTAACAGATTGGTGATGGTGTCTAAAGAGGGGACTAATCCAACTGTTCAAAGACAGAGAAAGTTTTCCTAAAATGATTGACTAAATTGAATTTTAAAAGACAAGAAACAAGTTAGGCAAAATGGGAGAGGGAGGGAATTTCAGACAGAAGGAATAGTGTGTTCAAAAGCCAGGAAGCAGGAAAGTACAAGTTTGGGAAGCTGCAAAACAATTGGCAATACAGAGACAAATGCAAAGGAAAGCAGTGGTAAGAGGAAAGGCTGGACAGGTAGGTAGAATTTATATTTCAAAGAACCTTAGTATGTCATTAAGCAGCTTACATTTTATCATAAAGACACTGCCAATTATCCTAGAATCAATTATATATTGGCCTGGAAGATTCTGTTAGAAGCTGAGACATTGTGGTGAAATGGTTGAAAACAGGCCTTGGTGCCAAACAACTTTAAGTTCAAATACTAATTACAAAAATTACTAAAGTTTAATTATGAACCCCAGGTTGTTATGAGGATTAAATAAGATAACAAAAATAAAGTGGCCTGCACAAATTCTGGCATATAACCAGGAACTCAAAAAAAAAACCAAACATGAGTCCTATTCTACGGCAAACCACCCCTACCTATCTTAGAGTAAGTCTTTCAAAATGCAGTAACCCCTGAATCTTTTGGATCATTTCTGGAGGCTTTTCTCATTCAGGATCAAAATGTGGCAGGAAATAATCTGAAAGACACTGGCCCTTATTTACTAAACTTCCTAGCAGGAAGTTAGGAGGGACAGGATAGGGAAGAAGAAAACCAAAACCCATACTAGCCACACTCCTACAAGCTTGGTCTTCTTAGGAGGTAGCTAGTAAACATAGCAGCTGGTTCACTGCAAGTTCGTAAAGCCAAGTTACAACTGAGAGCTGAAGCTACAGAGCTCAGAGTTTACAAAAAATAAGACTGGGTATACATCACTGAAATCCTTACTAACTGAGAAACATTTTTACATAAAAGAGTATTTTTAGGATATAGTTCAATCTCTCTTGGTCGTTTTTCACAACCAAATATTTTTGTAATTCGAGATAGTCTGAACAATTACCATTAAAGACAATTTGAAAAATGGGGGGACACACTCATACAACCCCCTATTCTAACGCAAACACTATTATCATTTTAATGTATCCCCATCTGGTTTTTCCATTTTTAACATAATGTTAATTTTAGCAGTAATAGTAACTAGAAGTTGTACACCCATCCAACAAATAATAAATTTTTTTGCTGAGTAATAGTTTATTATATAATAGAAGTATACAAACAACATCTATCTGACAACAGTCACTATACTGGACACTAGGAAGACAATGATAGACAAGAAACAATTTACAATCTCTTAAAGTTCAGTCTAATGCATTATGCAGACAAGTAAACAGGCAATTTCAACACAGTAAGACAGGTCTTATAATATGGATATTAAGGAAACATGGAGGAGAGAAAAGAATACCTAATACAATTGGAGGAGACGATCTATAAGAATTAGAGACTTCCTAAAGAAAGTGATCCAAATTTTAAAATGAAGGATAAGTAAGTTAGCTAAGCTTTTGGAGAAATGCAGAAGGAGGCGAGAGTGAACAGGAGAGTTATTGCAGAGGACATTCCAGGCAGAGGGAACCAACCACTTAAGTAAATAATCAGGGGTAAGAGCATGGTGTGTCTGTAGGGTGTTAATTAATTAGTTCATTAAGGCTAAAACAGAGATCAACTAGTGGTAGAGAGAGGAAGAAGTTAAAACTCTTCAAACTGAATCAATATATCAAAAGGCAAAGCATGTGTCTGTCTTCATGGTTATATAACTCAGTGACTATCACAGTGTTTATCATGGCATGCATATAATAAACATTCGTTGAATGAGAAAAGCAGAGGCCACATTAGAATGGCCATGTATGACATATATCCTTTGATCCTTGAAATCTAAATGAGTTCCACATTCTGGAATTTCTGCTCAGCAAAATATACTATCTGTATTATTCCAAAAGAGGTCAGAGATTCCTCCATTACAGTGCTTTAAGAAAACATATATTGATTTAAAACTATCACTAAAATTATTCTGAAAATTTATAAAGGTAAATAATCAAGCTTTTATTCTACATTTCCTCTACAAACAATATATGAGGATAACCAAGTAGTTAATAAGGAAAAGAATCACAGACAGTTACAGAAGAATCACAAACAATAAATAGAAAACATAGATAACTTAAACCCGGGTAATGGGAGGGTTATACTTAACTCTCTCCTTTCGTGTTCAAGTTTTCCATGATAAAAGTTTTAAAAATAAATATAATGTAAAACTAGTTTAACAGCATTTATCAACTATTTTTAAATACATAAAAATGAAAAAAATGACTGGCTAGCAATAAACCAAAATACTTCTGAACAATTCTACCCAGGAATTAAGATTATAGATGGTTTATTTTTTCCTTTTCAAATGCTCTACAAAGAATATGCATTATTTAAATATCAGTAAAAAAAACTATTCTTTCTTAAGCTATAAAGGGTTACTAATCTTTTTCTTTTTAGAAAACTGCTTCTTAGTAAGTAAGGAGACAGTAAGAGTCCAAAGCAAAGATTACAGGTTTTAAAGAAAGAAATTAAGTTTAAATCCTGGACCTACTATGATTATGACAGCATGACAGTTATTTTTAACTCTTCACAATTTCCTCAACTGTAAAAATAAGTGCTAATAATACCTACACCAAATGAGACTGTAATGAAATTTTAAAATAATAACAAACATTTATATTTATTATCTCATTTAATATTCACAACATTCCTGAGAGTTAGGTTCTATTAATACACACTTATTTCACACATGAAACCGATGTACAAAGAGATTAAGCAAATGCCTGATGCCACATAATAAATGGCAGAGCCACAATTCAAATCCAGGTGGTCTGAATCCATAGCCCATACTCTTCACCTTACCTTATGCTCCCCACTCCACAAATAATGATTGCCATCTTTTTACTCACATTTATCTCCCCAGGTTCAACCAATAATACAATTCATCCAACCTTTCTACAGAAAGATACAAAAGAAGAGAAGAAAGGGTTACCCGAATTCCCCACTGTACCATTGTTCACCAGGGAATTTGGAGCCACAGTACGGGGCCAGTGTCCATCATGAGAGGAGCTAGGGATCGCCACGGGTCTGGCAGCAGGCTGTGCAAAGATGATGCTGGGATCGTTCAGGCCAATATTGCTGGGCGCACTGCCTGGTGCAGAATGGATCACTGGGCCGTGAATAGGCCAGGACGGGGCAGGGATCTGGAGGGGATGCATTGGCAACAATCCCATGTTGTGCATGGGAGAATACTGAGCTGGTGGTGACTGAGGAAAGTTATACATAGGCATCTGGACCTGATGGGGGTGCTGGGTTCCCTGCTGAGGTGGGCCAAGCTTGGGCTGGGATCCTGGCTGGGATGGAGGCTGGGTAATGGCAGTGGATTGGGAAGAGTTCTGTGGAAATGGCTGGGGCTGAGGAGAATAAGATGGCGAATCAGACTGCAGAGAAAAAAAAAGATATATTTTAAAATTAATTTATGAACATCTTAATTTTATAAAAGCAGAAATTATAAAAATATAAAACTATGGAGTTACTTCATCAGAATACTATAAACAGAACTCTATGATATACATACTAACAGATAATAACAGAACCTCATTTTATATGAAGGTAGAGTTTTTCCCAAGGTTCTCAACCCTCTCTCACATAGGTTTTATCTATAAATCTTTTTATTGCCCAAAGAAGACAAAGTCCAGACAACATACTTATCACATAGAACCCACAACTCCAACTGTAACTAGAAGTTTACATCTAAGTATCTCACACTGACTTTCATTTAGCTCCTCAACAAACATTTACAGGGTGTCAGTTATGTACTGGGCATTGTTCTAGGTATTAAAAATAAAATACTAACATGTATGCCCTCATGAAGCTTAAAGTCAATAAGGAAAAAGAGGAGGAACAGATAAAAATTACATAAGCAATCACAATAAAATATAATGATTACTATGATAAAGACTGTATAATGTATAATGAAATCCCAGAGCAGGAATACCTAAACCCACTTTGGGAGAAGAGGAGAAAACAAGATGAAAGCAAGTGGAAATTAAGGAAATCTTCCTGAAGGAAACGATTTTTAAGCTGATACTTATATAGAAACCAATATGATAAAAGAGAGTAGAGAAAAAGGAGAAGGGAAGATTCAGTTAGAGAACAACATAACTGAAGGTATACAGAAACAAAAGCACATGGCCTTTTAAAGTAATTGGAATCTGAAATGACAGTTACCTAGGCTAGGGAAGCAAATGGATGTGAACTATTTTTTATAGATAGAAACAATAGGACCTGGTGACTGACTGGATGCGGAGGTTGAGGGAAAAGTAGTAGTGGCAGGAAACTAGAGACAGTGAAATCATTCAATGAGATGGAGAAGACAGGAGCAAGAGGCAAACTTGGGAAGTTGGAAAGAAATATAAGCTACATTCTAGACATGTTGAAGCTGAAGTGCTTTGTGAGACCTTGAACTGCAAAGTCCATTAGTCAGACTCTTACCCAGTCTCAGGTGGGGTGAGTGCTAGAAGTAGAGGATGAGAGTTAGGGGCACCATAGCAAAGTGGTCAGAGCACAGGTTTTGGAAACAGAACCTAAGGATACAATTTCTGGTTCCAAGTGTTTATTGACCTCAGGCAACAAACTTAAATCTCAGTTTCTTCACCTGTAAAGTATAAATAATAGAATCTACATCATAGGTTTTTGTGAAGATTAACTACAACAATATATGTCAAAAACATAAACACCAAATTCAGAATAGTAGATACATTTTAGTAGCAAGGAAGGGATAGTAGGAAAGTTTTAAGAAGGGAACAGCATCCAAGAGGAATGCATAGGAGTTGTCAACTGTGGATACACTTAAATAAAACCAAAATAAGAAAACATTGAGAATTGTTAAAGCCTGGTAGTAGTGCATGGATGTTTATCATTTTCTATACCTTTTCAGTATTTTAAAAATATTTAATAAGAAGAAACAGGAAAGATGCATAGATAGCAAACAGCAATCAATAAATGTTGTTACTGTAATATAATTGTTATTATATAATTTTTATGAAAATGTCAGACCCATAGTGGTACATATTCAAGTGTTGGAGGTAGGGTTAGTGGGATCCTAAATGTTTTTTTAAGACAAGTTCTACTATTGCTCTTCAAATGCTCTAAGAATTTTTTTCCAAAACACAGATCACATCAGATTTAGCATGTTTAATAGTTAACAGCTTTGAAGTGATGTAGACCTGTGTTTGAATCTTTTAATTTCTCTTATTCTCAGCTTCCCAATTTGTAAAATTTGATCATACCAATACCTATTGCTTCACATGGCCATTCGAAGGATTAAATGTGATAACAGGTGTGAAGCACTAAAGCACAGTGTCAGATTTAGAATAAGCATTCAATTAGTATTTACCTAATTTAAAATGTACAAGGTGAATACATATTTAGACAAAGGTTAGAGCAACTCAGCAAAGATAACATGAAACCTGTGAATCAGAAATCTAATTAAATACTCTGTCTTTTACAGGATACATTTCACTAGGTATCCATATCAGCGATGAGAAGCCAAAAAATTTCAAGCAAATGAAGTATCATGCATGCACTGCCTTAACAGTACTAAATCCTTAATACATCTCAATTTTGGGGTCTATTTTTAATTAACAGTGTTCTTTCATTATAGAATATTCTTCCATATTCCTGCATTATGCAAAACCTAAAACCTTAAAGTTATTACTTTATTATAATCCAACCAACAACCTTATTTGGTAGTTACCTTATTTTATAAATAAGAAATAGGTTCACTGAAGTTAAGTATCTTGCCCATAGATTAAAACTCAGATCTATATTACTCCAAAAGTAATGCTCATTCTAGCTGATGTGCCTAGCAAGGACATCTCTATAAAGCATTGTGTAATCTGAAAGACTGAATTTGCCAATCTCAAAGATCAACCTTATCACCCACCAAAATTAGCTGTTTTCCTGCCAAGACCAACCCATCTGCAAGCAGAGTACTCACGCATTCTGAGGACTGCCTAGTCCTTATGGACTGATCACCTTGTTGCTGGGCTGAACCAGCCACCTGCTGGGCATTTACAAGATTGCGGACCAGCTGGGCTGCTAAGAGAAGACATCAAAAAGAAATAAAATAGATAAAATAACAGAAAAATGGTAATCAATAAACTCCCTTCTTCAGTACAACAGTCTCAAATCTATGATTTTACAAACTTGGACTTTTAAACTATGATTATGTTAGCAAAGAACTTTTTAACAACTCATTTTTTAATTTTTTTTTAAATTTTATTTTATTTTAAAACTTTACATAATTGTATTATTTTTGCCAAATATCAAAATGAATCCACCACAGGTATACATGTGTTCCCCATCCTGAACCCTCCTCCCTCCTCCCTCCCCATACCATCCCTCTGGGTCGTCTCAGTGCACTAGCCCCAAGCATCCAGTATCATGCCATTTCTCAATCCTTAGAGCATTAAAAAAATACAGTGATTCTGGAAACAAGAACAAATATCATACTGTTTTCTAAAGAAGATTATACATTTATTTAAGAAAATAACTCTGGCAACAAGAATCTGAGTAACTAGAAATCATCACATATATTTTGTTTTTTTCTTTCAATAAACTCTCATCTGGGTTTCTAATTCATAAAATTCCCTATGAAATATAATAAGAACAGATCTCCCTCTCTTATAAAAGACATGGGAAGAGATATAATTTCTCCTATATATTCCCAAAAAAACAATCTCTCATTAACTTTTGGGGGTGGGTAGTTAACTTTTGTTAACTTTTCATAGCAAGAGAATAAAGAATATGACTCAAATCCAAAAAATACGTGGAGGGAGCTGACTGAATACAACAGACTGCTAAGACCTTGATATTAAACATATCCAAATACTATTCAAAGTAAAAACCTAAATTTTCTCTTTAATAAATTAAAAGACCTAAAGTCATACAGCTATGTTTAGAATAGAGAAGAATCAGGGCCCTTAAAATGACATCAACATAAATGACACTATTTCTGCCAAAAACTATTTTTGGCTTTTTCTATTTACCTGCCACACTGCTATTCCTCTGACGGGCCAGCTTGACCTCTGGGCACTCCCTTCGCACATGTCCTGCATCTCCGCAGATAAAACATCTGAGGTCTCTGGGGTCTCTAAAGTCTCTAGTGTCGTGGAGGTCTCGGGGGTCAAGAAGGTCTCGGGAGTCTTTCTCCTCTTCATTCCCTTCTTTCTCTTCTTCACTGTCTTTCTTCTTTAGTCTAAACAGTAAACTGCTGATAGCAATAACGTGGGGCTAGGGACTTATAAACCGAGGGAACTATAGAATAAACTAAACTATACAAGAGCCTCACAATAAAGGGACTAACATGCCCATTGTTTCATGCACTTTTCTGAAGGCAAGGGTTCTCACATACCTACTCATATGGCAGACACCGGGTATTCTAGTAGTTTCATTATACAATATCAGTTTTTAATGTTTAATAGCAAATTTTAATTCTACAATCCTTAGTTGGCTATTTATTATCTCCATTTTATAGAGAAAGACATTTGAGGCTTAGAGAAAGTGTCTTCTCTAAATTTAATAAATAGCAGTGATGGAAACTACGAATTTGTTCTGTATGAAAAGTTCTAAGCTCTTTACATTAAGTAAGGCTTAATGACTAAAAAAGGAATTTCCTGGCCTAATAACATAGTATAAAGAACACAGGAAAGTACGACAGACATATTTTCAGGGAGCACAGAGGATGTATATTCCTTAAGGGAAAGAGTATATAGGCATATCTTACAATATATACCTCAAAGATTCATTTAATTATTTTTCACTTATTTGTTTTCGTAACAGTGAGGTTCTCAGCAAGAACCTCGTATCTTGGTCTTTTTTTCCCTTGGATCCTAGCACACTTTCCAGCATACAGTAGGTGTTAATACTTCTGCAGTTTAAAAAGCCTTAATGAATAGATGAACAAATAATAAACATCATGAGACACCAATGTACCAGGAATAAATCTCACTCTTTCACAAAACACCATTCAAATATACATTTACCTAAGGGTCAACTTCAAGCTCTAAACTTTCTCAATTTAAACATATCTAAACACAATTTGCCTCATATTATTTTCCTCATATTTATTTATATCAATTTGCCTCATATTTATTTTCCCTACAATGTTGTTATATAATCATTTGCCAACCTTCTCCTTTTGGGGCAGTCTTTCATATAGTGGCCTATTTTTCCACATACACGGCAACATCGATCATTGGGAGCCAGTTCTCCATCTGTTAATACTCTGGAATCAAAGAAGTACTCCTAGGAAGAAAATACAACTTTACTAGGGAAAAAAAAAAAATCACTGTAAACTTTTGAATCCAAATGGAAAACAGACCAGGACCCAAAAGTAATTTTTTAAAAAACAAAATAAATATCAACAAGTATTTCACTGTAACTAAAACCATGATATGAAAACAAGATTCAGAATTATCATCATCAATATCACAGCTGCTAACAGTACTAATCACTTCACATTCACACTTTTTTCTCATTCATCTGTAACATCTTTGTGTAATACCCCAATAAAGTAGATACTATTTTCCTGCTCATTTTATAGATGAGGAAACTGAGGCTCCAAGGCTCGGAAAGTTCAAGCCGTTTGCCCACAGCAAAAAATGCTAGTAAGTAAGAGATAAAGGATTTCAAGCTAAGTCTGTCTGACTACAAATCTCATGCTTTCTGCCCCACCAGGCTACTTCCACAAAGGAATCAGTATCTTTACAAAATAACTCTATGTAAATAAATCAATCCTCTGGTTTGTTTAAAGTATCACTGGATTTACATTCAACATTTCAAGAATATGTAACATTTACTATCCAAAGTAGAATACACCTAAAAAGAATACAGAGAACCAATAAGAATTTAAATCATTTTTCCAAGTCTTCGAAGAATCAGCTCATTTTCGCTTTATCTTACTACCTTTGTTATCTTTCTAAGCTTTAGTTTAGTTTTGCACCATCACAAAGACTAGTTTATCCTGACAATACCCATATCTTTGGATGGCAAGAGAACATGTTTACTTAGTACTCTGATTTCTTCAAATCTATCTAATGTCAGGGATAAAAGTTTAAGAGAGACACCCACTACATGGCTATTAGAAAAGAAAAAAGATAGCAACAAGTATTGTGAGGATGTGAAAAAACTGGAACCTTCATATATTGCAGGTAGGAATATAAAATAGTCCAATTCTTTTAAGAAACAGCTTGGTAGCTCCTCAGAAAGTTAAACATAAACTTATTAAAACGACCCAACAATTCTACCATTACGTATATGCCCAAAAGAAATGAAAACATACATCCACAGAAAATTTTGTACACAAATATTTATAGCAGCACTACTCATAGTAGCCAAAGAATAGAAACAATACAAATTTCCAACAAACTGAAGAATGAATAAATAAAATGTAATATAACCATACAATGGAATATCATTCAACCATAAAAAAAAGAATGAAATATTGATATATGCTACAGCTTGAATGAACCCTGAATACATTCTGTTAGATGAAAGAAACCAGTCACAAAAGGCTACACATACTCTGATTCCATTTTCATAAAACGTCCACAATAGGCAAATCAACAGAGTGAGAGGAAAAAGGAAGGAGGACTGACTGCTAATTGGGACAGGAGTTTCCTTGAGAGAGGACAAAATGTTCTAATTAGATGTGGTGATGGTTGTACAATCTTGCAAAAAATACTCAAAAACACTGAATTACTCACTTTATATAGGTGAACGCTAAAGTACATGAATTATTTCTCAATAAAACTGTATTTCTATAAAAGAACACAATATAATTCTTTACTACTGATGAAGTCAACATAATTTATTAAACTCTTCATTATCATTTTTTCTGATAAGACAAAAATGAAAGCCTTTCTTAATTTACCTGGTTGCTTATGGCAAAATCTAGGAAATCCCCCTGATTTCTCCTCGACTCATCACCTCTAATTAACCACCAGGTTGTATCCATTCTATTCCTGAGTATCTATCTCTTTAATCAATTTTTCTTCATCCCACCTTCCTAGTTAAGGTGGCCTAGACCTGGGGTCAGCAAACTTCTGGGAAGAGCCAGAGAGTTAAAATTTTAGGTGTTGAGGTAAAATTGAAGACATTGTATTATATAGGTACTTATAAAATAAGAGAGAAAATTCCCACAAAAATTTTATTGAAGAATTTCAAAATATATTAATAATAACAGAGTATAATGTTTTTATAATGTAAGTTTACTAATTTGAAAAAAGGAATATTTTCTGGAGGAGACATTTGCTTAATTGGAGTTCAAAGTTAGTGCTCCCTATCATTAAAATAGAAGGCAAATTGTTAATCCTAATCTGCAATTACATTTTATCTATTTCATCTTTGAAAATATTTTTCACAGATGACTGAATCTTTAAGGTACAGAAAATAATGAACGGATCTAGAGTACCTATGGAAGGACCAGTCTCTGATAAAGAAGGTGTATCTGGTGACTGGCCAGAAAGATGTGAAGCAGAATGACTGAGTTCACCCCTTCTCAGTTGTGTCTGACTCTTTGAGATCCCATGGACTATACAGTCCATGGAATTCTCCAGGCCAGAAAGCTGGAGTGGGTAGCCTTTCCCTTCTCCAGGGGATCTTCCCGACCCAGGAATCGAACTGGGGTCTCTTTGCAGGCAGATTCTTTACCAACTGAGCTATCAGGGAAGCTCCCTTCTTAGAGGAACACCAAAATAACAACTAACTGCTGAACAACCATTGAACAATAAAAACAAAAAGGCTGGAACCTATCAAAAAAGACACCCTATATCCAAAGATGAAGAAGCCACAACAAAACTATAGGAGAGGCACAACTGCAGTAAAATCAAATCCCATACCTGCTGTGTGGGCAACTCACAAACTAGAAAATAATTATACCACAGAAGTTCTACCACAGGACTGAAAGCCCTGAACTTCATGTCAGGCTTCCCAGCCTGAGGATCTGGTAATAGGAAGAGAAGCCCCCAGAGAATCTAACTTTGAAGGCCAGTGGGGTTTGATTGAAGAAATTCCACAGAACTGGGAAAAACAGAAATTCCACTCTGAGAAGGAGTACACAAGGACCTCTAGGTACCAGGACTCAGGGGAAAGAACAGTGATTTCATAAGAAACTGGGCTAGATCTACCTGCTATTATTGGAGGGTCTCTGGCAGAGGTGGGGGGGTGGGGCTGTGGCTCACTCTGGGAACAAAGACACTTGCAACAGCAGTTTTAATGAGCATGCATTGGTGTGAGTCCTCCTGGAGGCTACTATTTCCTCCCCACAACCTTAACCCCATTCAACAGCCTGAAGGCTCAAGTGCCAGGACACCTGAGGCCAAACCACCAAAAAGGCTGAAACACAGCCCCATCCATCAAGCAGACAGGTCACTTGAAGTCTTCCTGAGCATGGCCCTTACCACCAAATGGACAAGACACAGCACCACCTACCAGCAGACAGGAACTAGACCCTCCCACCAGGAAGCCTGCACAAGCCTCTTAGACAGCCTCATCCACCAGATGGCAGACAGCAGACACAAGAAGAACTACAATCCTGCAGCTTGCAGAACTGAAGCTGTAATTACAGAATGTTAGACAAAATGAGACAACAGAAGAATATGTCCCAGGTGAAGGAACAAGACAAAACCCTAGAAAAACAAAATGAAGTGGAGATAAGCAATCTAGGGTTAAAAAAAAAAAAAAAATTTCAGATTAATGGTAGTGAAGATGACCCAAGATCTCTTAAAAAAAAAATGGAGCCACAAATTAAGAAGATGAAAGAAACGTTTAACAAAGACACAGAAGAGCTGAAGAACAAACAGAGATGAACAATACAATAACCAAAATGAAAAACACACTAGAAGGAATCAACAGCAGAGTAACTGAGGCAGAAGAAAGGATAAGTGATCTGGAAATCAGAATGGTGGATATCACTGCCATGGAACAGAATAAAGAAGGAAAAGAAATGAAGACACTCTAAGAGACCTCTGGGACAACTTTAAAAGCCTCAAACATTCACATCATGTAGTCCCAGAAGGAAAAGAAAGAAAGAAGGGACTTAAGAAAATATTTGAAGAGGTAATAGTTGAAAACTTACCTAACAAAGGAAAGGAAACAGTCATCCAATTCCAGGAAGGTCAGAGAGTTCCAGGTAGAATAAACCCAAGGAAGAACACACCAAAACAAATAGGAATCAAATGGACAAAAATTAAAAACAAAGAAAAAATATTAAAATATTAAAAGCAACAAAGAAAAGCAACAAATACAAGGGAACTCCCATAAGGTTATCAGCTAATTTCTCAGCAGAAACTCTGCAGGCAAAAAGGGAGAGCTGGACTGTGAAGAAGGCTGAGCGCCGAAGAATGATGCTTTTGAACTGTGGTGTTGGAGAAGACTCTTGAGAATCCCTTGGACTGCAAGAAGATCCAACAAGTCCATTCTGAAGGAGATCAGCCCTGGGTGTTCTTTGGAAGGAATGATGCTAAAGATGAAACTCCAGTACTTTGGCCACCTCATGTGAAAAGTTGACTCACTGGAAAAGAGTCTGATGCTGGGAGGGATTGGGGGCAAGAGGAGAAGGGGATGACAGAGGATGAGATGGCTGGATGGCATCACTGACTCGATGGACGTGAGTCTGGGTGAACTCCGGGAGTTAGTGATGGACAGGGAGGCCTGGCGTGCTGCGATTCATGGGGTTGCAAAGAGTCAGACACAACTGAGCGACTGATCTGATCTGATCTGATCTGATGATATATTTAAAGTGATGAAAGCAAAGAACCTACAGCTAACAGTACTCCATCTGGCAAAGATCTCAATTCAGATTTGATAGACAAAGCAAAAGCTTTACAAACAAGAAAAAACTAAGAAAATTCAGCACCACCAGACCACTTTTGCAACAAATGCCAAAGGAACTTTAAGCAGAAAAGAAAGGGCAACTACTGGAAACAAAATTATGAATGGAAAAGCTTACCAGTAAATACAAAGTAAAGGTAAGAAATCATCTGCACACAAATATGATATCAAAACCAGTAATTATGAGAAGAGGAGAACACAAATGCAGGATATTGGAAAAAAGTTTGAATTAAAAGACCAGCAACTTAAAACAATCTTTTTTATATACAGAATGCTGTATCAAAACCTCATGGTCACCACAAACTAGTTGTGACCAACCTAGACAGCATATTAAAAAGCAGAGACATTCCTTTGCCAACAAAGGTCCGTCTAGTCAAGGCTATGGTTTTTTCAGTAGTCATGTACGGATGTGAGAGTTGGACTATAAAGAAAGCTGAACACCGAAGAGTTGCTGCTTTTGAACTGTGGTGTTGGAGAAGACTCTTGAGAGTTCCCTGGACTGCAAGGAGATCCAACCAGTCCATCCTAAAGGAAAAAGGTCCTGAATATTCATTGGAAGGACCGATGCTGAAGCTGATATGCCAATACTTTGGCCACCTGATGCGAAGAACTGACTCATTTGAAAAGACCCTGATGCTGGGAAAGATCGAAGGTGGGAGGAGAAGGGGACGACAGAGGATGAGATAGTTGAATGGCATCACTGATTCAATGGACATGAGTCTGAGTAAACTCCAGGAGTTGGTGATGGACAGGGAGGCCTGATGTCCTGCAGTCCATGGGGTCGAAAAGAGTCAAGACATGACTGAGCAACTGAACTGAACTGAATATCAAAACCTCAGGGTAACCACAAACTGAAAATCTACAACAGATACATACACAAAAATGAAAATGGAATCCAAATACAACACTAAAGTTAGTCATCAAATCACAAGACAAGAGAACAAAACAATTCAGTTTTGTTGTCCTGAACTGAGTTCAGGACACTGAACTGTTGAACTGAGTTCAGTCACTCAGTTGTGTCCGACTCTTTGCGACCCCAAGAACCGCAGCACTCCAGGCCTCCCTGTCCATCACCAACTCCCAGAGTTTACCCAAATTCATGCCCATTGAGTCAGTGATGACATCTAACCATCTCATCCTCTGTCATCCCCTTCTCCTCCTGCCTTCAATCCTTCCCAGCATCAGGGTCTTTTCAAATGAGTCAGTTTTTTGCATCAGGTGGGTGGCCAAAATACTGGAGTTGAAGCTTCAACATCAGTCCTTCCAATGAATGCCCAGGACTGATTTCCTTTAGGATGGACTGGTTGGATCTCCTGGCAGTCCAAGGGACTCTCAAGAGTCTTCTCCAACACCACAGTTCAAAAGCATCAATTTATCGGCGCTCAGCTTTCTTTACAGTCCAACTCTTACATCCATGCATGACTACTGGAACAAAACAGGAATGGAACAAAAAAGACCTACAAAGCAAATCCAAACCAATTAAGAAAATGGCAATAGGAACATATATACTGGTAATTACCTTAAACATTAAATGGGTTTAGTGCTCTAACCAAAAGAAATAGAGGTGAATGGATACAAAAACAAGATCCATATACATGATATCTACAAGAGACCTACTTCACATCTAGGGACACATACAGACTGAAAGTGAGGGGATGGAAAAAGGTACTCTGTGCAAATGTAAATTAAAAGATAGCTGGAATAGCAATATTTTTCTCAGACAAAAGAGACTTCAAAATAGACAAAAGAGACAAAGAAGGACACTACATAATGATCAAGGAATCATTCCAAGAAGAAGCTATAACAATTGTATATAAATACTTACCCAATACAGAGTACCCCAATATATAAGGCAAATATTAACAGTCATTAAAGGAGAAATCAACAGTAATGTAATTAATAGTGGGGGACTTAAAAATACTCCATTTATATCAATGGACAGATTATCTAGAAAGAAGATTAATACAGAAACACAGGTCTTAAATGACACATTAGACCAGACCACCTTCATTGACATTTATAGAGTATTCCATTCAAAAGCAGCAGAATATACACTTTTCTCAAGAGGCCATGGAACATTCTCCAGGATTAATGACAGGCTGGGCCACAAAGTAAGCTTCAGTAAATTTAAGAAAATTAAAAATCATATCAAGCATCTTTTCTAACCACATTGCTATTAGATTAGGAATCAACTATAAGAAAAAAAAACTAAAAAACACAAATACATGGAAGCTAAAAAAAATACTATTAAACAATCAATGGATCACCGAAGAAATCAAAAAGGACATAAATATTACCTAGAGTCAAATGAAAATGAAAGCACAATGATCCAAAACCTAGGGACATGATAAACGCAGTTTTGAGAAATTTATAGCAATACAATCTTACCTCAGGAAACAAGAAAAATCACAAACAAACAACCTAATTTAATGTCTAAAGCCAACAGAGAAAAAAGAATAAACAAAACTCAAAGTTAGTAGAAGGAAAGAAAGAGAGATCAGAGCAGAAATATAAACAAACAAAATCAATAAAATCAATGAAACAAAAAGCTGATTATCTGAAAAGATAAACAAAACTGATAAACCTTTAGCCAGACTCTTCAAGAAAAGACAGCGAGCTTAAATCAACAAAATTAGAAATTAAAAAGGAGAAGTTACAATAGACATCAGAGAAATACAAAGGATCATAAAAAACTACTACAAACAACTATATGCCAATAAAGTAGACAACCTGGAAGAAATGGATAAATTGTTAGAAAGGCACAGTCTCCTAAGACTGAACCAAAAAGAAATATAAACTTCCAATAAACAAAAGTCCAGGACCAGATGGCATCACAGATTAGTTCCATCACTTAGAGAAGAGTTGACACTTATTCTTCCGAAACTATTCCCAAAAAAATGCAGAGAAATGAATACTCCCAAACTCATTCTATAAGGCCATCACCATACTGAAACCAAAATCAGACAAAGATACTACCAAAAAAAAAATTTATAGGTCACTATCACTGATGAACATAGACACAAAAATCCTCAACAAAAAATACTAGCAATCTGAATCCAACAATATATTAAAAGGATCACACACCATGATCAATTGGGATTTATACCAGGGATGCAAGGATTTTTCAATATCTGCACATCAATTAGTATGATACACCACATCAACAAATAGAAGAATAAAAGCCATACAATCATCTCAACAAATGCAGAAAAAGCTTTAAACAAAATTCAACACCTATTTATGATAAAAACTCTCCAGAAAGTGGGCAGGGAGCGAACATACCTCAACATAATAAAGGCCATATACGACTAGCCTGTAGTTAACATCATACTCCATGGTGAAAAGCTGAAAGCATTACCTCTTAGATTTGGAACATGACAAGGATATCCGTATTCTCACCACTCTTATTCTACATAGTTTTGGAAGTCCTAGCCATAACAAATCAGAGAAGAAAAAGAAATAAAAGGAATATAAACTGGAAAAGAGGAAAACCTGTCACTGTTTTAGATGACATACTATACACAGAAAATTCTAAAGATGCCACCAGAAAACTGTAAGAGCTTATTAATGAATTTGGCAATGGCACCCCACTCCAGTACTCTTTTGCCTGGAAAATCCCATGGACGGAGGAGCCTAGTAGGCTTCAGTCCATGGGGTCGCTAAGAGTCGGACACGACTGAGAGACTTCACTTTCACTTTTCACTTTCGTGCATTGGAGAAGGAAATGGCAACCCACTCCAGTGTTCCTGCTTGGAGAATCCCAGGGACAGGGGAGCCTGGTGGGGTGCCATCTATGGGGTCACACAGAGTCGGACATGACTGAAGCGACTCAGCAGCAGCAGGATATAAAATACACATAAATCTTGCATTTCTATACACTAACAATGAAAGACCAGAAGGAGAAACTAAAGAAACAACCCCATTTATCATCACATCAAAAAGAAAAGATTACCTAGGATTAAACCTACCCAAGGAGAGAAAAGACCTGTACTCTGAAACTATAAAACACTGATGAAAGAAATCAAAGATTACACAAACAGATGGGAAGATATACCATGTTCTTGAATTGGAATAATCAATATTGTCAAAATGATTATCCTACCCAAGGCAATCTACAGATTTAATGTAATCCCTATCAAATTACCAATGGCATTTTCCACAGAACTAGAACAAAAAAAAAATCTTAAAACTTGTATGGAGACACAAAAGACCCAGAATAGCCAAAGCAATGCTGAGAAAGAAAAACAGAGCTGAGAAATCAGGCTTCCTGATGTCTGACTGTACTACAAAGATACAGTCATCAAAATAGTATGGTACTGGCACAAAAACAGAAATACAGATTAACGGACTAAGATGTAAACCCCAGAAATAAACCCATGCAACTATGGTCAATTAATCTATGACAAAGGAGGCAAAACTATACAATGGAGGAAAGACAGTCTCTTTAACAAACGGTGCTGCAAAAACTGCACAGCTACAAGTAAAAAAATGAAATTAGAACATTCTTTAACACCATACACAAAAACTGATTAAAGACCTAAATGTATGACCTGATACTATAAAACAAGAGGAAAACAGGCAGAACACACTTTTACATAAATCACAGCAACATCTTTTCTGAGCCGTCTCCTAGAGTAAGGGAAATTAAAAAATAAACAAATGTGACTTCAACTCAAAATCTTTTGCAAAACAAAGGAAACCATAAACAAAATGAAAAGAAATGATGCGATGGACAGGATTAGTCTCCAAAATTTACAAACAGCTCATGCAGCTCAATTAAAAAAAAAAAACCCAATCAAAAGAAGACATATAGATGGCCAAGAGGCACAAGAAAAGATAGTCAACACTGCTAATTATTAGAGAAATGCAAATCAAAAATTACAATGAGGTATCATTTCACATCAGTTAGAATGGCCATCATCAAAAAATCTACAAACAATAAATGCTGGAGAAGGTGTAGAGAAAAGGGAACCCTCCTACACTATTGGTGGGAATATGAATTGGTACAGACACTATGAAGAACAGTATGGAGGTTCCTTAAAAAACTAAAACTAGACAAATTGAGAGAGTAGCATTGAAACATATACACTGCCATGTGTAAGACAGATGGCTAGTGGGAAGTTGCTGTATAACACAGGGAGCACAACCTGGTCTCTTGTAATGACCTAGAGGCACAGATCTGGGGTGGGGGTGGGAGGGAAGTTCAAGAGAAAGGTATGTATGTATACTTACAGTTGATTCACCTTGATGTATGACAGAAACCAACACAACATAGTAAAGCAATTATTCTCCAATGTAAAACATAATTAAAAAAACAAAACCAAAAAGAAACTAAAAACAGAGATACCATATGATCCAGCAATCCCAATCCTGGGGTACATATCGAGAGAAAATCATAATTCAAGAAGATATATGCACCCAAATGTTCACTGCAGCACTATTTACAATAGCAGACATGGAAGCAACCTGAATGTCCACTGACAAGTGAATGGAAAAAGATGTGGTACACACATACAATGGAATATTAGCCATTAAAAAGAATGAAACAATGCCATCTGCAGCAACGTAGATGGACCTGGACGTTTTCATACTAAGTGAAGAAAGTCAGACAGAGAATGACAAATATCATGTGATATTGCTTATATGTGAATTCTAAAAAAAAAAAAATACAAATGAGCTTATTTACAAAACAGACTCAGACTTAGAGAATGAACTTATGGTTATGGAGGGGCAGGGGGAGGAAGATAGATTGGGAGTTTCAGATTAACATGTACACAATACTACATTCAAAATAAATAACCAACTGTATGTATCTGTACAAGGACCTACTGTATAGCACAGGGAATGCTCCTCAATAGTCTGTAATAACCTAAATAGGAATTTTAAAAAGAATAGCTACATGTATATGTATAACTCAATCACCTTGCTATATACCTGAAACTGATAAACATTTTTAATCAACTATGTTCCTATATGAACACAAATTTTTTTTTTAAAAAAGAAGAGATATCTGAAGATACAAGCAGATTTATAGATATGGTAGCAGAAAGTTGAAGAATATCTATTTAATACCATCTCTGCCTCAAAAGGAAAACATCCAAGTGTGAGAAAGGCAGAGAAGAAAGATAGGACAAAACAAATTGGGCACTGAATTTTTAGTAAAATAAATAAAACTTGGAATAGTCCCTATTGAATGGGAGACAGAGGTAACTAAAGAAATGTAGTAAGAACGTCAGAGAGTATTGAAAGTCCAGTTGAGGCTGGTGAACATTAATTTATAGTTTTGCTATAAACTGCTTAGCTTTAAGACTTTTTTCCATCGGTGCTTAGTCCAAGCATAAAGAGATGGTGGATGGCTGAGTTCATGTAAAGCTGAACACACAACAATGCGAAAGAAGGACAATGGTACAAAGGAATATGAAGTATATGCCACAGGGAGACCAAGGAACGTGAGTTAAATGGAGAGGAAAAATGAAAACAGGAGATAACTGACAGACTGGGAGAAAAGGGATTAATATGTCAGAGAACCTAATGAATAGAAGAATAGTTGAAAAGGGAATATTTCAGTGAGCAAGAAAGTACAGAAAATATACTTGGTCGTCATTTTCACTAGAATCTAAGGGGATGAAACACATCTATTCTATATGCTGTTATAATCCTGCTGCTGCTGCTAAGTCACTTCAGTCGTGTCCGACTCTGTGTGACCCCATAGACGGCAGCCCACCAGGCTCTGCTGTCCCTGGGATTCTCCAGGCAAGAACACTGGAGTGGGTTGCCATTTCCTTCTCCAATGCATGAAAGTGAAAAGTGAAAGTGAAGTCGCTCAGTCGTGTCCGACTCTTTAGCAAATCCATGGACTGCAGCCCACCAGGCTCCTCTGTCCATGGGATTCTCCAGGCAAGAGTACTGGAGTGGGGTGCCATTGCCTTCTCCGTTATAATCCTAGTACATATCAAAGAAATAGGTACAAATCAGGAATTCAGTATGTGTTGAAAGAATGAACTTTACTATGGAAAATATTAAGCATGAAAAACTATATTAACAATGTTATTTTTCTATAATATCAGTTAGAACACTGATACCAACTTAAATGTCCATTTAAGGAGAAGAGTTAAACTGGTATACCCAAGCTCTAAAATACCATATATTGACTTTTAAAGTAGAATAAAGCAAATTAAAAGATGACTGGGAAGAATCATAGGCCCCCTCTGATAGGCTCTTATGCCAAATCACATTCAAGAGGATTCTACGTTAGTATTTCACTAAAAAGTCTGACTGCATGAAACTGCTAGGTTTCTAGAAAACACATGCATGCACACATACTAATAGAATTTCCATGATTTTCAAGTAAAATGCTTTATCAGTGCATCACCATATTTATTCTGATTTGACTGTGCTTTTCATTTATTGTTATTTTAATATATTAGTAAAATTATCACTATATTTTCCTTTTGTTATATATTTTGCTTCTGCATGACTTTTGCGCCATTTCAAATTTTACTGTTATTTTATTTTGATTACAATTATTATCACCCCCACTGCCTATGAATCGGAGAAGGCAATGGCACCCCACTCCAAATCCCATGGATGGAGGAGCCTGGTGGGCTGCAGTCCATGGAGTCGCTGAGAGTTGGACACAACTGAGCGACTTTACTTTCACTTTTCACTTTCTTGCACTAGAGAAGGAAATGGCAACCCACTCCAGTGTTCTTGCCTGGAGAATCCCAGGGACGGGGGAGCCTGGTGGGCTGCCGTCTATGGGGTTGCACAGAGTCGGACACAACTGAAGTGACTTAGCAGCAGCAGCCTATGAATCAGGACTATCAAAACTGCTTCAAAGGAAAAAAGCTCTAGACTTTTTCTGCTTTTCTCACCCCAACAAGCAAGAGTGATGAAACTGAACAAGATCAAAGATATTTATTATGCAATAACAGAGACATTGTTTCTCTTTTAAGATTTCTTCCTTCTTTCTCTGTGAGACTGTGATATCCACCCATTAGAAAGCAACCTAAACCAGATAAGACCAAAAGGAATGGGGGATACTACACCCCCCAGTTCAGGGGGTGAAGTGGAACTCTTAGTTCCATACCATTAGTTCAGCTTACCAAGGGCTGTATCACAATTAAAGCAGAAGCCTCAGCAAATAATAAAGTTTTATCAATATTTTGGGCTTCCCTGGTGGCTCAGACAATAAAGAATCTGTTTACAGTGCAGAGGACCCAGGTTTGATCCCTGGGTTGGGAAGAGCTCCTAGAAGAAGAGAATGACTACGCACTATAGTATTCTTGCCTGGGAAATCCAATGGACAGAGGAGCCTGGTGGGCTACATACAGTCCATAGGTTGCAAGGAGTCAGACATGACTGAGCAACTAACCCTTTCACTTTCACATTGATACTTTGGTACTGACTTCTCTGTTTGTATTTTCACCAAGATTTCTAGAGATAGAAGAGAGGCAGTAGGGAGCACCTCAGATTCACAATTAAAGGATCCTGAGTCCTATCAACTCTCACTTGTTTAACAAATGCTTATTTGATGCATCCTATGTGCCAGAAATTATGACAAGCACTGGCAATATGATGGTAAACCTCACAGACATGGCCTCTGTCCTCATGGAGCTAAACAATCTAGTGGGAGAGACAGAATTTAACAAATAGATTAAAAAAACAGATAAAATATAGCCAACAGATATCTCACTATAGACTATGGTAAGTGCAATAAGAAAAGACAGAGGGAGTTATAACCATCTTTTCCCCTATTCCTAACACCAACTTGTAACAGGATTAGGTTTCTTATACTACAAAAAAAAAAGTTCTACAGGAAAACAGAAAAGACTCAGAATTCGAATTATGTAAACTTACAGCTTCTCTGCCAATGAGTGGGTAAAAAGGGGTACCAAAAAGTTTCCTTCCATTGATAAATGCTTTCATGATGAAATTGGTCACTATTGAAAAAAGAAGAAAAACAATGAAGATCCAGACCTTAAGGTGTAAGAGCTTTAAAAGCAGGGTATTTCTATATTTAAAACTTACTTTTTCTAGAAACTCCAGCACCAAGGTTATGATTCAAATCAAAAGGATCTAGAAAAGAAATATTTTATTCTTTAATTAAGAAGCTCACTGTAACATAAATATACTTAGTAACCATAACTAGAGTCTAATACTAAGTAACACAGACCAAAGTCAGAAATTATTATTATTTTTTTTAGAAATTATTTTTTTATAATTACAGATTAAAGGATGGAAACTGGAGGATAAAAAAAGGATAAAAAAAAAAAACACACAAGGAAATATCTTCCAAATTCTAATGTGTTTCAGTTTCCCTCTCAATTTCATTAGCCAAATAAAATTCTAGTTTTTCAAAGGAAATTTGCTGTATGACTCAGAGAACTCAAATTCAGATTCTATAACAACCTAGCGGGGTGGGAAGAGTGAGAGGTGGGAGGAAGGTTCAAGAGGGAGTGGACATATGTATACTTACGGCTAATTCATGTTGATGTATGGCAGAAACCAAAGCAATATTATAAAGCAATTATTGTTCAATTAAAAATATATTTTAAAAATTCTGCTTTTGTCTTGTTTTGCTTTGTTTTGTTCCTAATTAATATCAGATGAATGATTACCTTCAATGGCAATACATTTTGACGTCCACTGCTTCTCAAAAGTTGTCAACAGTTTTTTCTGCCGAATGCTAATTACATATTCTTTGAAATCAAATTCTTCAGTATAGAAGCGAAGCAGTCCCAACCAAAGCTCTCCTAATGTTTCTGTGTTCTTTCCAAGTGAAGGTAAACGTTTTTTCTAAGGTGAGAAGAAAAAAAGGAGAGTGACATATCTATCTATACTTATCCAAAATATAGATCCCAAATCCAAGTAAAATTATTAAATTATGCAAATCCTAACATGTATCAGTGAACATTCCACAACATAAAAACTATGAAGAAATTACCAGTTCTTCTGTTTTATCAAAGAAAAAAGCATTCCATCCATCAACCATTCTCTGTGGAATCTGTTTTCCATCAAAGATCTGCATTAAGAAAATCAATTTTATTATTAGATTTCAAGTCATCCAACTCAAAGCCTAAATACCTTCACATCATTTTAGAATTTACATATAATAGACATATTGAAATATTTATTCCAAAAGGAACATGTCAAGATGGTATAATTTGATGTCAAGTTATTAATGAAAATGAATAAAATGTATCTGAAAGACCAAAGCTGGGAAAGGGTATCTTGAGAGCACCAGACTGTCCAAATGATACATTTGATGTTATCTATTTGGTCTATCAAAACACATCCAGCCCAAGTTTAATTAAGTAAAACTAAAAAAATAAATGAAAATGGCATTTTCATCAAAGGATCACAGATGCAGAAATCCATAAGAGATAATACTCACTGACTGTAAATCTTAAGGAAATCAAAGAAGCTGTTGTGGGGAACAGCTCTAGTACCTTTAATCAATTATGTGTATCAGATGAGGCTGAAAAGGGCCTGGACACTGATTCTCTTTTAAATAGAATATTAGATAGCTTTTCTTGACATTTTGATAAATATTGTGAAATCTTCATGATTAATTATGAATAGTAATTCCCTGTCCTAAGGAAAGGGGGGAAGATAATGCTATTCTACTAGAAGAATTTCATAAGATGATTGTACAGGTACAACTGACCTCTATAAGGAATTTTGAGACTTATTTCTTATAGGAGCTTTAAGAAAGAGATGCAATAAAGTAAAAAGCTGGGATAAGTGCAGAGTCAGGAGACCTCATTTCTAGTCTTAGTCCTGCCAACTAATAATTCTGGACAAGACAATTATCCTTCGAAATCCTCAGTTTTCCCAATGGAAAAAAAAAAAGAGAGATTAGATTAATTAGGTCAGTTGTTTTCAAATTTTATTTTTCTTTCAAACTGTTAGAACCCCTTCCTAAAATGGATTCTTCTTGGAAGTTCAACAGTAAAACAGAGGTACTCTGATAAAAGCCTGAGTGGAGAAAATTACAGCCTATCTTTTCCTTCCTCCACTCCTCACACACATTTTAAAGAGCTCTCAGAGCTTGTCAGGGCTTCCCTGGTGGCTCAAAGAATCCTCCTGCAATGCAAAAGACCTGGGTTAGAACCCTGGGTTGGGAAGATTCCCTGGAGGAGGGCATGGCAACCCACTCCAGTATTCTTGCCTGGAGAATGCCCATGGACAGAGGAGCCTGGTGAGCTATTGTTCATGGGGTCGCAAAGAGTTGGGCATGACTGAGCAGTCTGACTAAGCACAGAACTTATCAAAATAGACTTTAAAACCATTAGCTAAGGTGCTCCCCATGGCTCCTTCCATTTTAAATGAGACAGTTAATTATAAAATTAACTGCATGTCTGTCCCTCTAGTTTCACTCTTAGGTTTAAGTTCCTTGTGGGCAAGGACTATAACTGACATCTAGAGCCAAAACTCCTACCACATCAAAGCCTGCCATATAGAGAATACTTAATACATGTCTGTTGAATGAATATATTTACTCTGTAAGCATGTTTACATAAAGATCAGGTTTCCAGGGACCTAAACTAATACCTGGCCTTTTACTATTTACATATAATTTAAACAAACACAGTTACCAAGAATCATCTAGCATAAATTGCAACATTCCATAAATCAAAAAAGAGAAAGTCCAGCAATTACAGGTATTAATATCTAAAATAAGAGACATGGGATCCTACACTCAAGGAAGAAAAAAAAGGTTTTAAAGGGGCAAAAGTATAACATCTTGCCTTCGTAGATTAAGGTGCTATTATACAAGCTGCCTCTTTAGACTTTGATTATTTCAATAGATTCCTACTTTTGAGAAATAACCAACATCCAAACCCAATCATGTTGGCTAATAACACAGTAAACTGAACCTGAGGGCTCTGGAGAGCCTTTAATCACTGATTTGCCACCTGTTTTAATGACCTATCATGTTTCATAGAGCCTAACTTTTCACTGTTTCAGCCCTTAGAAGTACTAATATTGTCCTCTCTTTCTCTTAAACACACACACACACATACAAAACATATCTACGTTCTCTTTCTTGTCTTAAAAATTTATCATTGATTTGGCTACATCGGGTCTTAGTTGTGGCCTGTGGGATCTTTAGTTTTGGCATGCAGACACCTAGTTACAGCATAGGATCTAGTTCCCCTCCCAGGGATAGAACCTGGGCCCCCTGCATTGGGAGCGTGGAGTCTTTTCCACTGGATCACCAAAGAAGGCCCCACCTTCTTTGTTTCTTTTTCTTTCTCTCAATGCCAATCATTCTCTACTCAAGCACTCAAGTCTTCCCTCTAAAACCTCACCAAACAAGTCTTTCTTATTTTGTATTATGATATTTTAATATCTACTGGAATATTTAAACTGTAATTTTTTAGTTGTGGTAAAATATATATAAAGCTTATCATCTTCAAGCATTTTTAAGAGTACAGTTCAGTGGCATTAATCACATTCACATCACTGTGCTACCATCACCATTATCCATCCACAGAATTTTTCTCATCTTACACAAATGAAACTCTGAACCTATTAAACAATAGTTTCCCATGCCTCTCTCTCTCCAGCCCTGGCAACCATCATTCTACTTTCTGTCTCCATGTATCTGACTACGCTAGGTACCTCCTATAAATGGAATCATATAGTATTTGTCCTTTTGTGACTGGTTCATTTCACTTAGCATAATGTCCTCAAGGTTCATCCATTCAATTTCAATTTTTAAGCTGATAGAAGCTAAGAAAACATAGTTCATAATATCAATTGTGACTAACACTCCCTAATCTTCTCTTGGTATTAATTTTTATGTGAAAATTTACTTTTACTTACAATGATTGCTAGAATACAGCAAAATCATCTTGCTTAGAAAAGCTCCTTTGACCTAAAGAATTCTGTATTGTTGATCATGAATAACACTCAGCAAAGCCTTACTTATTATACCCAGTCACTTAAAGTCTAAGTTCAGTTACAAATGGAGTCAAAGATCATCAGCTTCATTAAACATATCCTTACCCTTAAAAGTTGATCGATGCCAATGATCAATACTTAAATGATGCCAGAGCAATGGACAATGGGGTCCCATATGACAAGCAAAAAAGGCCAGAAGCAAAAATCCATTTATCATCAGTTCATATGTATCACAAAGCCCCCCACAATCAGAGCTCATTATGATGGAAAACATTCCATGGACTGTCTCTCATTTCATCAATCACTGTCTGTTAAGCAGATAATGGAACAGTTCTTGAAGTTGGCTACAGCAATCCTACCTACAATTTTCCAATAATAATATTAATAAAGCTGCTAATGATAATAATAAAAGTAATAATAAAAGCAACCACCATTTATAAATTCCTACTTTAGCATCTACTGCATTCAAAACCATTTGATGTCTCTGTTCCTTATATCAACACTGAAATAATACTACTATTATTACATTTTTACAAAAGATAAAATTAAGACTAGTGGTAGTCAGGCAGCTTAATGAAGGCCACATGTTAAAATCAGGATTCAGATCAATTAACTCTGACTCCAAAACCATGGTCTGCCCATTATATCATCGTCTTTCCATTATATCACGCTGCCTCAATAACTCTTCATCCATGGGTAACATAATGAGAGAACAGAGACAAACCACAATGAAAACAAACTCTGCGTTCCATTTGGGTTAATCACAGTATTCTATCAAAGGCATAGCAAAGTATAGCAAATGGCTGCTATAATATTATTGGGGCAATTATGCATAAGATCTCCAAATTTAAAGCCTTAACAAGAATTAGACTAATATAGAGAATAACCTTGGCTTTGGCAGGCTTAACTAATTCATGCAAAATTTTAAATATTCTATAGTGAACAAACTTGGTAAAAAATAAACATCACTCAACACAGATTCAAGCAACTTAAACTTTTCTGTTAGAAAAGGATATTTAAATTTTTTCTCTCCCACTATTTGTTTAAAAGAGGGAAGGAAATGCTGTTAAAACCACATGGCATTCATTAGAACTTTAAAAAACTTACTAAGGCCATCTGGCACACAATATGGCTTATTATTTTACAATATACATCTTTGCTATGATGACCAAAGTTAACGTGAAATCAGAATATGTGATTTTCCAAATAATTCTGATGGTTACTGCCTACCTCAAAATAACCACCTTTCTAAGAAATTAGACTTTGATCCACCCCAAGGCTTGCTCATTCACTTTGTGCCAAGAAAAAGGAGGAACAGATGATGATTAAGAATTCTTTTGGTTCTATTTTAGAGAGTATAAATGGGCTATAACAAGCCTCTATGAGTCACCAAATCTGAGTAAATATAATATGTTTCTTTTGATGTATATTCTTATGCTTAATACAACTGACATGACCTTACAGAGATAAGAAAGAATTTCCTTGAATTTTTTCCTCAATCAAAATTCACAAAGTTGACCAAAACATATACAGAATAAATCAAACTTCAGGCTTCCCTTCTCAAGAATCTGCCTGCAATGCAGGAAGGAAGACCCGGGTTGGATCCCTGAGATGGGAGGATCCCCTGGAGAAGGAAATGGCAACTCACTCCAGTATTCTTGCCTGGAGAATTCCATGGACAGATCACGGAGTTGCAAAGAGTTGGACATGACTGAGTGACTAACACTTTTAACTTTCAACAAAATCAAGCTTCGTTGCCAAGCACAAGGAGGGAGAATACTCTGGAAAGAAGAAACTATGTATTTTCATCTGAGAGACTGTTTAAGTTTTTGAATGGTTACAAATTTCATAATCATTGGCAGCATTCTAAGGCTGTAAAATACAAAAACGCTGCAAAAGGTATTCAACAGTTCTATTCCTCTAATGTTCTTTCAGTAGTCTATATTCTCCCATAATAAACTCTCCCAAAGGTTCATTGTTTGATTATACCATTAATGGAAGAAGAAAACTTAGGCCATTCATGATAGAAAAATCCCTCATGATCTCATGAACTGAGCAAGGTCTACTATATTTAGATCTATTGCTGTCACAAGAAATGACTTTATAATTTTCTTAAACACTTACCTCTTGTAGAACTGGGATAACAGGTGGTTTTCTCTGCTGCAGAAAGTACAGCACCATAAGGATATAAGCATATGAAGATAAACTTCCCCTAGAAGCATCCCCAATGTCACATCGCTAAAAAAACATAATGATTGAAAATAAAACTTCAGAATCTTATTCCATGCACAAGTATTGGCTACCTTAAAACACCATTTTTAAACTCATCAAACTGTCAAATACCCAAAAGTTCAAAAATGAACTGTTACAGAGGGTATGCATAAATAGGCACTCTTACACATTACAGATAAAAGTATACATCAGTGTAAATTTTATGAAGAATAATTTGACAATATCAAAATTACAAAAGCACATCTCCTTTAATATATCAATTCTAAGAATTTATCCTGTAAATATGCCAAAAACACATGAAATGACTAAGATTTTTATTGTAGCACTATTTTAATAGCAAAATATGGGATCTTTCTTAAAAGCTCATCAGTAAAATACAGGTTTAAAAAACTGATGAGTATCCACACAATAGAATAGTATGTAACCATTAAAAAAAAAAAAAAGTAAACCCTTAGTATACTAATAGGAAATAATTTCCAATATCTACTGCTCAGTTAAAAAAGCAAAATACAAAACAATGTTCTCAGTATATTATATCCATAATAAAAAAAGAGGTAGGAAATGTATATATTTGCTTGTACTGGAATAATATATTTATAGAAGGATACAGAGGAATGTTTAACACTGTTTGCCTCTAACAAGAGGCAATGGTTGGTTAAGAGACAGATGGGGAAGGGAGATTTTCTGACATAAAGGGAGGGAGAAGAACGATTTCTTTAACATGAACCACGTGATTTCATTACCAAAACTCCACTAGAGCGAGGATCTGTCATGTTGGAGTTATTTGGTGAAATGAATATAGAAGACTAGCTGTACTGAATATGATCTGTAGTATGTCGCTGGATGCCCTTCTTTTCTAAGATGACTTACTATCCATAAAGACACGTATAGAAATATTTAAACAAGTATGTCTCCCTTTTGGAAGAATGGGCTTTATGAAATGAAAACATAACTGAGTCACTCCCCTACTAAAACCCTTCCACCAACACATTCACAAAATTACCTATTTACTGAGCAGCTACCCATAAAGCAGACACTACACTGAAATAAAGATACAGAGGCCTCAATCCTCATGGAGTTCATACATGGAGTAGAACAATCAAGAAAACATTATTGAGTATTTTAAGTGTGATAATAGAGGAAACATTAGGTTTTATTGGTATTGCTTTGTTTTCTTGGCCAGAAAAATTTACCACTAAATCGAAATGAGTTTGAGCCAGCTCTGGGAGCTGGTAATGAACAGGGAAGCCTGGCGTGCTGCAGTCCATGGGGTTGCAAAGAGTCGGACACGACTGAGTGACTGAACTGAACTAAAATCCAAATACCAGATCTCCTAATCCAGAGCTTTTTAACTTCGCATGCCAACTCTCACGCTTGGGGCTGAAAATCATCACTGAGAAATTATACTATGAGAAATTTACTAGAATGTTACCCTTGAGAATACAGCAAACCCAGGAAAAACGAAGAATCAACCTAGTCTAACAGGTATACTTTTAAACCCATTAATATTGACAGTCTCTTCTTAAAAGCTCAGGTAAACAAAACTGAGAAAACATTTTTCACAAGTCTGACATCAATATGTTTTACCTTAATATCATAAGTATTATAACAAAGTGGATCACAAATACCTTAGCAAATACTTTCATTGTATATCCCAAGTACTGTACTCTAGGATCAATAGCTGCATATGTAGCTAGCATTCTTGTGTTATGCTGAGCCTGAAAAACAAAATACATATTTGAAAGCACTTCAAATTTACTAAAATTAAACTTACAGATCAGATAAAAAGGTAAAATGAACATCCAAACAGATGTTAAACTTAAAATACCTGTATGGGAGTCAAGCAAAAACTAATTTTCAATCTGCAGGAAATGTTAAAATGATCAATAAAATTTTTTCCCTTATACTGCTCACATTCATAAGTTTTAAACATAGAGGTATAGTCAGTGATCTGCAAACTTTTAAAATGACAACTGTAAACATACCTGGGTCTTTACAAACAGTGAAACTTACCAACGTATTATATAAACTGATATCGCCTTCTAAACCACTTCGCCTGTGTTCAAATTTTACTATAGGCACTTTGGCAGTAGTTATAGGCAAAATGTTTCTTAAACCTGATTAAAAAAAACAAAACTTTACTAGGTTAAACAATTTTCATAAAACTGAAAAAAATTCTTTTTGTTTTAAAGTTCATACCTGGATGTCTCTTAAGAATTTTTGCCAAATTTTCAATTATTTCCTTACAATTTAATTTCTAAAAAACAAAAATAAATAATTAAATTAATAAATAAATAAGTCTGTCTGACTTAACTTGGCCTTGTACAAATTCTATTTTAATCTAGACATTTAATACTAGCATATAAAATCTCCAGCCAGAAGATCTACATAACCTCAGTGGTCAAAGAACATGGGTCCATAGACCTGCAGTATCACCAACAAATGGAAACTTGATAGAAATGCAGAATCTAAACCCCTACTGCCATCTACTAAATCATAATCTGCATAGTAACAATAGGCCCAGGTAATTCAAATCTGCATTAAAGTTTGAGAATCACAAAAACAGGGAAATAATGTTTTAAAATACACCGAAAAACAACCAGAGATGGGTTTGGTGAAGACAAAACAGTATAGTGATTAAGAACATAGGCTCTAAATTTAGACAAACTTGGATTCAAATCTTGAACCTAAGTACTGACTAGCTTGAACCAAAGTACTGACTTTGACCAGATCCTTAACCTCTCTTGAGTGTCATACTACTATTTTATAAAATCAAGATAAACATAAACTCATACTCTGTAAAGTATCTGGAAGATTACATGAGACACCTAGGTAAATCATTCAGCAGCATACTTCATACACAGTTGCACTTTAAGTCTGTCATTTATTATTATATGTTGATGAGGAGAAGAAAAATAATCCTACCATTACCAACACCTCCTTCTTCCAAAAAAACCTCCCACCTCTGCCAATTTAAATGTGTTGGTTATTTAAAAACTAGACAGCAAAGCTGATACGGTAACAATAATCATAATATAAGGAACAGGAAGATAATGGCATAAACTAACTGGACTAAGCTCAATGGCTATACCTACTACTAAAATCACTTTTTCATATCCCCAAAATGTTCCTTTTTAGCTACAAGAGAAGAGCAGCCACTGCAGCTTAACCTGAGGATTTCAAGGGAATCCTTAGAATTAATCCATAATAAAAGATGTTATTTTTATTATACAAAAATACGATTTATACTAAATTAAAAAGTTTCAATTATGGCTCATCTGAAAAAAAATTTAGTATTTTTCATTGTTTCAACTTTCCAGTGTGAATGGCACAGACACTATACAATATATAAACCCTTAGTGATTAGAGGTCTAATTATTAAATTTTACACAGAAGAAATCTAAACTCTAACCTCCTCCCTGGGTAAAAACTATTTCCTATTCCCTCAATTCCTGCCCTTCAGAATGGAAGAGGGAATTCTGTCCTTCAGAATGCCATCTTCCCAAGTAGATGGCATTGAGTAGAAGTTAGTTAAGGAGAACTAAAAAATTTACAACTCTTCAGTTTCTTTATAGAACAAAAAGATATTAACACCAGAAGCAATTTCTTGAGACAAGAAATAAGCATCTACCAGGCATCAGTGCCATCTTTTCTTTGGTTCTAACAATGAAATTTTTTTTAAAAAAGCTATTTCACAGATACACTATTCTGCTGAATTCTTTTATAATACAACAGAGGGTATACTGACACCACTAAAGATGCCAGAAGCTTGGCCTCACCCCAATCTTGCAAGCAGTCCCTGAATTGGAAACATAAATCCCAACAGCTATGCTGGTAAAGAAACAAGCAACTACAGGGATACCCTCCTTTTCTAGTTGTTGCTAGGAAGGCTTGGGACACTTCTTTCTTGTCCATTCACTCTCTTTCTTTATGGAGCTTGGACAATCTTATTCCCACTGTTGAGGCCTGGCACACAAAGAAGGAAAACATAAGTACCCACTCCCACTGCTGAGACTGCTCTGGGGGGAAGGTTTGCTCCTGGCATCTCATGGTGTAACTCAGAAAGCTTTCAATCTCAGAAAGTAGTGGTTAGGTTCTACAGTACTATTAGTACTATATTTCAACTACATTATGGGTTAAATAAATTACAGAGAAGCAGTGGGATACAACGGAAAGAGCGTGAACTCTGGAGACAGACAGACCTGGGTATGAATCCCGGCTCCAACATTTACTAGCTGTGTGAACTTGAGCAAGTCAGTTTATCTCTCAAAGCCTCAGTTTCCTCATCTGTAAAATGGGGGAAATTATCTACCTCGAAGGTGGTTGTAAGAGTGAAATGAGAAATGTATGTAAAAGTGTATACTGGGGACTCAAATGTTAGTTCCCCTTCCCACCCCAAAATGAGTTTCTAAAAGCTATCTTAGAATGCATCATTTATAACAATTCTTCTACAGAAAAAAATGTGCTTTGAGTGCCCCCAAATCATAATTAACTTGCAGAACACAATCCATTTATAAATTAAATGTCCACCTTTATCTTCTATCTTTAGTGATACAGAGACATCACCTAACAGAAGAGATATGAAAAGATGGTATAAGTGAGATCAATGTTCCCTACCCAAACTAAAGCAACAGTTTCTCACTGGCTCTAAAGAAAAAAATTCCAACTCTATGGCATATTTTTTTCAAAAATTCATTGAAAAGCACTTGTAACTATCGATGACATGGGTTTCACATCATAAAATCACTGAACAGTATATTTACTCAAATACTTGAATGTCTTTTAAAACAATAATGCTAATGTTTTTACATTTCAAACACTGCTACTGCTAATATATTTATCCAAAGAATGACTTCACACATTTTTATCAATTCTACATACAAAATTAAAAACAGATTCATCATTGGAAGAAAATATACTTCCACATCCCTTTCCAAACACTAAATAACTCTTACCTCTGCATTTTCGTGGCCTTCAAGTGTCATACAAATATCCAGATCACTATCACGAAATCCAAATCCATTCTTAGAAGAGCCAAATAAGCACAATCTTGCCTTTTCTAAGTAAAGAAAAACAAAAGTCAAAAGTTGTATAATTACCAGGAAAGACAAATCTTCTATTAACTACTAATGGCCTACCACAGGATGATCTTACCCAATTCCACAGCTTAAATTACCTACCACTGGCAAATGTACCGAAAAATTCCAAAACACTCACCTAAAGCCCAAATGTTCTAACCAAAATCCTACACCTGTATATCAAACTGTTTTTTCCATTTTTCCACAGACTTCATAAATTCAACAAGTGCATACTAAACTAGCAACTTCACCTCAAATCTACTATTATCCCTATAATCCCTGTTTCTCAGCAAAGAGGATCATCGTCTACTCAGCTGTCTACACCAGAAATAAACAAGTGGTTCTTAACACCTCTCGACTTCCACATTCATACTCTTACCAAGTCCTTTAGCTTCTTCCAACATAACTATCTCATAAACTCATCTACTTTTATTCATTTTCAACATCAATACCAATAGTTAAAATCAACATTTAGAGATTTATTTCTTGGAAATAAACTGGGTTTTTTTAGGGCACAATTCAAATAATTTTACAAATATCACCTCAGTATATAGAATTAATCCTCCTCTAAAAGTGAGGGATTAATCCATTTGATATAAATTATAATAGGGTTATTCCTTCATGCTTTGTTGTTGTTCAGTTGCCCAGCTGTGTACAATTCTTTGCAACCCCGTGGACTGCAGCACACCAGGTCTCCCTGTCCCTCATCATCTCCCAGAGTTTGCCCAAGTTCATGTTCATTGCATCAGTGATGCCATCCAGCCATCTCATCCTCTGACAACCTCTTCTCCTTCTGCCCTCAATCTTTCCCAGCACCACGGACTTTTCCAATGAGTCGGCTGTTTGCATCAGATGACCAAAATACCTGAACTTCAATTTCAGCACCAGTCCTTCCAGTAAATATTTAAGGTTGATGTCCCTTAAGAATGACTGGTTCAATCTCCTTGCTGTCCAAAGGACTTTCACGAGTCTTCTCCAGCACCATAGTTCAAAGGCATCAATTCTTTGGTGTTCTGCCTTCTTTACAGTCCAGCTCTCATAACTGTACCCAAACACTGGGACGACCGTAGCCTTTATTATATGGACCTTTGTTGTCAGAGTAATGTCTCTGCTTTTCAACACACTGTCTAGGTTTGTCATCACTTTCCTGCCAAAAAGCAATTGCCTTCTGATTTCATGGCTACAGTCAACCATCTGCAATGACTTTAGAGCCCATGAAGAGGAAATCTGTCACTACTTCCACCTTTTCCCCTTCTATTTGCCATGCCGTAGTGGGGCCAGATGCCACGATCTTAGTTTTTTTTAATATTTAGTTTTAAGCCGGCTCTTTCACTCTCTTCCTTTACCCTCATCAAGAGGCTCTTTAGTTCCTCTTCACTTTCTGCCATTAGAGTGGTATCATCTGCATATCTGAGGTTGTTGATGTTTCTCCCACCTATCTTGATTCCAGCTTGTAGCTCATCCAGCCTGGCATTTCTCATGATGTGCTCAGCATATAGGTTAAACAAACAGGGTGACAGCAAACAGTCCTTCATACTCCTTTCTCAATCTTGAACCAATCAGTTGTTCCATACAGGGTTCTAACTGTTGCTTCTTGACCTGCATACAGGTTTCTCAGGTGACAGGTAAGATGGTCTGGTATTCCTGTCTCTCAAAGAGCTTTCCACAGTTTGTCATGATCCACACAGTCAAAGGCTTTAGTGTAGTCAATGAAACAGAGATAGATGTTTTTCTGAAATTCCCTTGCTTTCTCTATAATCCAGCAAATGTTGGCAATTTGATCTCTAGTTCCTCTTCCTTTTCTAAACCCAGCCTAGACATCTGGAAGTTCTTGGTTCACATAATGCTGAAGCCTAGCATGCAAGATTTTAAGCATGAGCATACTAGCGTGGGAGATGAGTGCCAACTGTCTGATGGTTAGCACATTTTTGGTACTACTCTTCTTGGGAACTGGGATGAAGACCGACCTTTTCCAGTCCTGTGGCCACTGCTTGGCCTTCCAGATTTGCTGACATAATAAATGCAAAACCTTGATGGCATCATCCTTTAAAGATTTGACTAGTTCTGCCAGAATTTCATTGCATCCACTAGTTTTATTAATAGCAGTGCTTCTTAAGCCCCACCTGACTTTGCACTCCAGAATGTCTCATTCTGGGTGACTAACCACACCATCATAGAAATTCAATTCATTGCGATCTTTTTTACACAGCTCCTCAGTGTATTCTTTCCATGTCTTCTTGATCTCTTCAGCTACCAAAGGTCACTACCATTTTTATCTTTCACTGTGCCCATCTTTGGGCAGAATGTTCCCTTGACCTTTCCAATTTTCCTAAAGAGATCTTTAGTCTTTCCCCTTTTGTTGTTTTCTTCTATTATTAAGCACTGTTGATTGAAGAAGGCCTTCTTGTGTCTTCCAGCTATTTTTTGGAACTCTGCGTTTAATTGGATGTAACTTTCACTCTCTCCTTTGCTTTTCACTTCTCTTCATTCTTTGCAAAGCTTCCTCAGATAAAACCACTTTGGCTTCTTGCTTTTCTTTTTCTTTGGCATGGTTTTGTTCACTACCTCCTATACAATGTTACGGACCTCTGTCCATAATTCTTGAGGTACACTGCTAACTAAATCTAATCCCTTGAATCTATTTGTTACCTCTGTGAATTCACACGGGATTTAAGTCATATCTGGCTGGCCTACTGTTTTTCCTGGTTTTCTTTAGTTTAAGCCTGAACTTTGCTATGAGAAGCTGATGATATGAACCACAGTCAGCTCCAGGTCTTTTTTTTTTTTTTTTTTTTGCTGACTGTATACAGATTCTCCATCTTCAGCTACAAAGAATGTAATCAATTTGATTTCAGTATTGACCATTTGGTGATGTCCATGTGTAAAGTCGTCTCTTGTGTTGTTGAAAAAGGGTATTTGCTATGACTAAATGCATTTTCTTGGCAGAATTCAGTTAACCTTTGCCCTGCTTCATTTTGTTCTCCAAGGCCAAACTTGCCTGTTACTCCAGATATATCTTGACTTTCTACTTTTGCATTTCAATCCCTGATGATGAATAGAACATATCTTTTTTAGGTGTTAGTTCTAGGAGGTCTTCTAGGTCTTCACAGAACTGATCAACTTCAGCTTCTTCAGCATCGGTGGTAGGGGCATAGACTTGATTACTGTGATGTTGAATGGCTTCCTTTAGAAAGAAATCAAGATTATTCTGTCATTTTTGAGGTTGCACCCAAGTACTATATTTTGGACTCTTTTGTTAATTATGGGGGCTACTCCATTTCTTCTATGAAATTCTTGCCCACAGGAGTAGATATAATGGTCATCTGAATTAAATTCACCCATTCCCATCCATTTTAGTTCACTGATTCCTAGGATGTTGACGTTTATTCTTACTATCTCCTTCATGCTCAGTGTCACTCAGTAACAGTTGCTACTTCAAACAAGTTGTGGCTTACCAGGATTGGATTATTCTCCCTATTAACTCTTATAGCCTGCACATTTAGATAACAAATTCTGTATTTTCAAAACTTAATCCTCCTATTCAGTTCTGAGGCCCTACTTGAAATCAATGACAGCTGAGAGACATATAAGAACCTACATTCATCAGCAGATAAAAATGTGCATGGGTTTAATATAATAGGAACTTAGATTTGGTCAATATACACTAGCAAAATATAATTAAAAACTAGAATCTTGTAGCACAAAAAAGATCACCTTGTAAAGATATAAGTTCATTCTGATTATATATCAACTCTTTATCCTCTTCTCAAATATATGACCATAGAACTCTTGATTCTTTACCCCATACCTAAACCCTGCTCTTGATACTTTTGTCATCTCAGTTAAACAGCACCATCCAAAAAGTGAATGAAAAACTTTGAAACTGTCCTTGACTCCTTTCTTTTTCTCACATCTAACACGTATCGCATCAACAAATCCTGCTGACTCTACATTCAAAATATATCTTCTATTTGTTTCTCATTGACTCTTTCAAATCACCATTATGTCTTTCATCTGAACTTATGCAACAGCTTTCTAAATGTTCTGTTTGCTTCTATCCTTATGGGCCTGTACTCTATTCTTTCAGATCAGGTCTTATCTGTTAAGACCCTCCAGAAGCTTCTCATGAGACATTCAAAATAAAATTTAAAGTCCTTCTTCTCAAAATCTATAAGACTCATTATCTAAACTCTAGGTTAACTTTCTGACCTCAATTTTCTAGACAATCTACTTCACACACTCCACTCAAGTCACACTGATTTTCAAACATGTCAAGCATAATTCAGTCATGATATATTTGCACTTAATACTCCTCCTTTCTAGAATGTTCTCTCCTTAAATATTCATAGTGACTTGCTCCTTCATATTATTCACGGCTTTGCTCAAATGTCACCTTACCAGAGATAACTACCATAATAACTCATCACTATCCTTTTAACCTCTGTATTTACCAGTATTTATTATTTCCTGATGTTGTTATTTACTTGTCAGTTGATTATCTGTCACCCCTCTTAATATAATAATATAAGCTTAATGAAAGCAAGCTTCACCTCTTTTATTAGCACTGTATCCCCAGCAACTTGAATAGTACCTAACACATAACATGCAATATACTTACAAACAAATGAATGAAGAAATAAACACTTTTATACAAATGAATGAAACTCAAACCAGGTGACTACAATAATGAAAGCAATCAATTTTGACATACAACATACCATCATATTCTTTTTGAATAAACTTTTCCAAGCCAATTAATATTTGTTCCCTGTTGTGTTGTTCAGAAAAAGGTGGTGACAATTCATCTAAGTTAAAAAAAAAAAAAAAGGAAAAAGAAAAGAAAGGAAAATGAAATATGAAAATGTTTTCAATTTTTTACCCTAAAAACTTCATTTTTCTTCATAATTTGTTGAATTTTCTGACATTAAACACATAAATGTTACTGGGAAGGAAGGTGCAGAGAAAGTGCAGAAAAATAATTTTATAGATCTATGTATATTACACATGACCATTTCCCCTATGAAACAGCTGTAAGACATAGTTTCTTCTACAAATCATTTAATATTTTGTCATACAATCCACTCTCTCCCATATACATGCTGTTTTTTTCCCTTCTATTAAGACTATTCTCATACTTACACTAGATACCCAATTCAATTAAATCTAACAGTTCCCTCAAATGCCTGGTCAAGACTCCTATTTTCCTTATAAGCTGCTCTGACCAATCATAGCCTTCAATGACCTCTCCTTAACTGAATTTCCTTTGTTCTCCAAACCTTCATTCCTTCGTTCTTGTCAGTTTATACTTTCAGTTTTCCAGTTATTTCATTTATATTCATTTATTTTTCCAAATAAAACCACATACTCCTTAAGAATAGTCTTTTTTTCCTATTTCTTCCTCTAGACTCAAAGAGTTAATATGGTAAAGAATTAAACTAATATTCATCTTTTGAAAAACAAATGCAGCATCAATGGTTGCAAGCTGAATAGCTGAAATACAGGTGTTTTTTTTTAAGAGTGGAGAAACTATTCTGTAGATACTCTAATGGTAATATATGACATGATGCACTTGTAAACACCCACGGAACTTTGCAGTACAAAGAAGGAGTCAACTTTATGGTACGCAAATTTTAAAAAATTATCTAAGAGGTCAGGGAATTCAGGATGGAATGTAGTCTATAGCAAAAGAATCCTGCTGTATTATAAATGTGTAAGAAAACTTCACTCAAGGGAGTAGGGGGAAACAGTGCTAATCTAAATAATTTCAAAATTAAGTAGAGTCTTTAAGACTGAAGGTTAAAGGAACTGCACATAAGCACTGTACTCTAATTGATAAAGTTGCTTCCCATTGGGGTAGACGATAACAGTTCTGATAATGCCATACATGTGTACTTAAATGGAGCAATTAAATAAATGGGTGGCACATGGTGGAAGTCAGGTTTCTCCCTGTTAAGAGTTGGAGATTTACAAATAAGCAGAAAAAGGAGGCTAGAAAGAGCCACACGGTAATGTATTAGAGTTGGAGACATCAGTACAACCTCATATTTAGCTTGATAAAGGTTAAGATGGTCACAGAGAAATATTTATAAATATGTGTACATACATGGGTTGGTATACATCCATTTAGAGCAATACGGTGCAAGAAAACTGCAATGACAGCAATGTTCTCTAACCAGACTGTCCAATGCAGTAGCCACTAGCCACATGCAGCAGCTAAAGGCAGGCCAGTACACATCAGTACTTGAAGTGCGCTAGTTTAACTGAGGAGCTGAATTCTTTATTTAATTTAAACAGCCACAAATAGCTGTGAAAAGAAGGGAAGTGAAAAGCAAAGGAGCAAAGGAAAGATATATCCATTTGAATGCAGAGCTCCAAAGAACAGCAAGGAGAGATAAGAAAGCCTTCCTCAGGGATCAATGCAAAGAAATAGAGGAAAACAATAGAATGGGAAAGACTATCGGAGAAGGCTATGGCACCCCACTCCAGTACTCTTGCCTGGAAAATCCCATGGATGGAGGAGCCTGGTAGGCTGCAGTCCATGGGGTTGCTAAAAGTCAGACACGACTGAGCGACTTCACTTTCACTTTTCACTTACATGCATTGGAGAAGGAAATGGTAACCCACTCCAGTGTTCTTGCCTGGAGAATGCCAGGGACGGGGGAGCCTGGTGGGCTGCCATCTATGGGGTCGCACAGAGTTGGACACGACTGAAGCGACTTAGCAGCAGCAGCAGAGATCTCTTCAAGAAAATTAGAGATACCAAGGGAACATTTCATGCAAAGATGGGCACAATAAAGGACAGAAATGGTAGGGACCTAACAGAAGCAGAAGATATTAAGAAGAGATGGCAAGAATACACAGAAGAACTGTACAAAAAAGACATTCACGACCAAGATAATCACGATGGTGTGATCACTCACCTAGAGCCAGACATCCTGAAATGTGATGTCAAGTGGGCCTTAGAAAGCATCACTATGAACAAAGCTAGTGGAGGTGATGAAATTCCAATTGAGCTATTTCAAATCTTGGAAGATGATGCTGTTAAAGTACTGCACTCCATATGCCAGCAAATTTGGAAAACTCAGCAGTGGCCACAGGACTGGAAAAGGTCAGTTTTCATTCCAATCCCAAAGAAAGGCAATGCCAAAGAATGCTCAAACTACTGCACAATTGCACTCATCTCACACTCTAGTAAAGTAATGCTGAAAATTCTCCAAGCCAGGCTTCAGCAATACGTGAACCATGAACTTCCAGATGATCAAGCTGGTTTTAGAAAAGGCAGAGGAACCAGAGATCAAATTGCCAACATCCGCTGGATCATCGAAAAAGCAAGGGTTCCAGAAAGACATCTATTTCTGCTTTATTGACTATGTCAAAGCCTTTGACTGTGTGGATCACCACAAACTGTGGAAAATTCTCAAAGAGATGGGAATGTCAGACCACCTGATCTGCCTCTTGAGAAACGTGTATGCAGGTCAGGAAGCAACAGTTAGAACTGGACATGGAACAACAGACTGGTTCCAAATAGGAAAAGGAGTTCGTCAAGGCTGTATATTGTCACCCTGCTTATTTAACTTATATGCAGAGTACATCATGAGAAACACTGGGCTGGAGGAAACACAAGTCGGAATCAAGATGGTCGGGAGAATTATCAATAACCTCAGATATGCGGAGGACACCACCCTTATGGTAGAAAGTGAAGAACTAAAGAGCCTCTTGATGAAAGTCAAAGAGGAGAGTGAAAAAGTTAGCTTAAAGCTCAACATTCAGAAAACTAAGATCATGGCATCCGGTCCCATCACTTCATGGCAAGTAGATGGGGAAACAGTGGCTGATTTTATTTTTCTGGGCTCCAAAATCACTGCAGATGGTGACTGCAGCCATGAAATTAAAAGACGCTTACTCCTTGGAAAGAAAGTTATGACCAACCTAGATAGCATATTAAAAAAGCAGAGACATTACTTTGCCAACAAAGGTCCATCTAGTCAAGGCTATGGTTTTTCCAGTGGTCATGTATGGATGTGAGAGTTGGACTGTGAAGAAAGCTAAGCGCCGAAGAATTGATGCTTTTGAACTATGGTGTTGGAGAAGACTCTTGAGAGTCCCTTGGACTGCAAGGAGATCCAACCAGTCCATCCTAAAGAAGATCCGTCCTGGGTGTTCATTGGAAGGACTGATGTTGAAGCTGAAACTCCAATACTTTGGCCACCTGATGTGAAGAGCTGACTCATGTGAAAAGACCCTGATGCTGGGAAAGACTGAGGGCAGGAGGAGAAGGGGATGACAGAGGATGAGATGGTTGGATGGTGTCACCGACTCGATGGACATGGGTTTGGGTGGACTCTGGGAGTTGGTGATGGACAGGGAGGCCTAGCTTGCTATGGTTCATGGGGTTGAAAGAGTCAGACACGACTGAGCGACTGAAAGAGTCAGACACGACTGAGGGACTGAACTGAACTGAAATAGCCACATATATCTAGTGACCATCAAACTAGAAGCACAAATCTAGAGTCTAAGGCTCCTTAAAAGCAACACTATGGACTCTGCATTCCCTTTGGCATTGAGTAGGCACTTAATAAATATATGTGTTGGGTGTCTAAACTATTTAGAAGCTCTACTCAAACAAAATGTTAGCAAACTATATTCAAGTAAAAAAATAAATAAATACCAAAACTAAAAAAAAATCTAGTCTCAGTAGCTCTAATAATAAAAGACTTACCAAAACATCTTTTACATACTAAATCAAGTATATCCCGAAATCGATTTGTCATTGGTGGTAGAGGTTTTAAATCAATTTTCCTGAAATCCTCTGGGCAATCATTTTTTGAATGGCCATCCTTTTTGCAGATGCTGCATACTATTGTTGGCGGCTATACAAAGGTTAAAAAAAAAATCTAATAATCAAACAAGCTATTGAGGGACTTCATAATCACTTACAAAGTAGTACAAAAAGAAACTAGTAACTCAGTCTGAAAGCCTGCACTTTCAAGAGGTTAAAAAAAAAAAAAGCATATTACTGAAATTCAGTATTAAATGTAAATAAACATACTTTGAGCCAACATTTTCTTCTTCACTAAAATGATATTACCAAGGATTAGATTTACCTGAAAATGAAGGATAAAGGAAATAGCAGGAGACACAAAAGCAACAGGTTATTTCAAAGAGTTTGATCAGCTCCCAAAATGAAATGTATGCATCCCATTTTAATCTATTAAGGTCCTTAACAAACTAGATTATAAAGAAAGTTCAAGTGGTACCTTTCATTTCACTCTAAACATTTTCTGTCTTTAGAGTCAATTAATTATAGAACCTAGACTAGTTGGTTCAATTTATTACATTAACATGGTACTCAAGAAAACAAACTAAAGGGTTGAACACTAAAAGTAACTATATACAAGAAACAATTCTTAGGCAATAATCACAAACTTAACTTTCAAACCCTGTCAATACCATTTTCAAATATATTCCAATGGACTACCAGACAGGGAACCAAAACAGTAAAAATTCAAGCTTGGAGAAAAAAAAAAAATATGATTAAGGAAGAGCACTACTCTTTGCTTTATTGTAATATGCTTAGGAACTTAGCTTCTTTCTCCAGGATTAGTCTGGACAGTTACCTAGCCAAATATACACAGAAATTTGTATTTGTGAGAATACTGTGCTCCTGCTGCTATCTGCTGCTCTGCTAAGTCGCTTCAGTCGTGTCCGACTGTGTGTGACCCCATAGATGGCAGCCCACCAGGCTGCCCCGTCCCGGGGATTCTCAAGGCAAGAACACTGGAGTGGGTTGCCATTTCCTTCTCCAATGCATGAAAGTGAGAAGTGAAAGTGAAGTCGCTCAGTCGTGTCCGACTCTAGCGACCCCATGGACTGCAGCCTACCAGGCTCCTCCGTCCATGGGATTTTCCAGGCAAGAGTACTGGAGTGGGGTGCCATTATCAGCTTAAAAACCTTTATAAAAATGACATATTTACCAGAAAATTCTAGAAATATGTTACAGATAAATACAGAGAGAAATAAAATTGGAGAAACAGTTACCCTAAGATAAGTTTCCAGGAAAAAAAAAGTATAAGAAATGTAAGCTGCAGTTATATTATTAAGAGGCTCTTCTAAAAATCTGCCATTTATTTCATCTTTTTAACAGTCCATTATAATGGCACCCCACTCCAGTACTCTTGCCTGGAAAATCCCACGGACAGAGGAGCCTGGTAGACTACAGTCCATGGGGTTGCTAAGAGTCAGACATGACTGAGCGACTTCACTTTCACTTTTCACTTTCATGCATTGGAGAAGGAAATGGCAACCCACTCCAGTACTCCTGCCTGGAGAATCCCAGGGACGGGGGAGCCTGGTGGGCTGCCGTCTATGGGGTCGCACAGAGTCGGACACTACTGAAGAGACTTAGCAGCAGCAGCAGCAACATGCCCTAAATACTACACCTAAACAAAATGGGACAGAGTACCCTTAAAAAGGATGAAAATACACATTTTAGTAATTAGGGTAAAATTTTTTAAGCTTGTTAATAAATAATTATTGATCAAACAATAAAACTTGATGACTTTTCAGGGTTTTTTGGTATTCTATTTGATTTATACATTATCTATATAATCATTTTTTCATACGAGGCGCTGATAATATGTTCAGTTACATACCCTGTACTTGAGGCAATGTAAAACTTAGCTAAAATTTTATTCACAAAGTAATTATTTTCTGTTACAAAGTAGTTTATTTTCTGTAATTCATCAAGTTAAAGTTCAGACTATTCCACTTTAAAAGTAGAAAAGTTAAAGACTCATGAGAAAAGTGCCAAAATCCAAAGAGAAGCTCAGTGGCAGACACAGGTTCTGAATTTTTTTTTTTTTTTTTTTTTTTTGGTTCCTGACCTTACATAGTTTTAACTCAACTATCTTTAGTTAAGTTTATATAACAGCTCCTAAGCTTCATCAAAAACTTTAAAATACTATTAAAGTTTACACTGTGTTCTCCTTTGTAGAAGGAAATATAATCACACCTATAAAAAAGCAACAAAACTTAAAATATATGCTGCCTTTACCAAACTCACTTTTGTAACAAATCCTTTCATATATGAAAAAGTTAAGCACACCAACCAGAAAAAGAGTGCTTTTCAGGGTTTCATGTACATTCTTATAAGGCAAATACACAAAAAGTAAAAAAAAAAAAAAAAAAAAAAAAATATATATATATATATACACACACACACACACCACAATACCATTCCAAAAGCAATCTAACATCACAGAAGCTATTTTTACACTTCTGAATCTAAAAACCATTAAATACAGAGTCATACAACAACCACAAAATCTTACAGAATGTTTACAAACTGTATCCTACCTTGCCAGAGGTTAAAATAAACTTATCAAACACATAATATAATTCCTGGATGGGGTGGTTCTCATCATCATTAGGGTCAGAAGCATCTTCTGTAGCTTTGCAGTTGCAAGAGGTAGCAGATGTGTCAGTGCACACAATCTGATGTGAACTTTTTGTTTCTAAATCTGACCTACAGTCTGTACCAGAAGATTCATCTGGTTCAGGGGATTTATAATCAATGCAATTATACTGGCTGAAATCCTTTTTAAAACAAGTTTCTGAGGGTGCTAAAACATCTTGATTTTTAATTGATCTGGGCTCTAATTCACTGTTTTCACTGGTAGAAAGAGATGAAGATTCCTGTCCACGTTTAGCCAAATCTAGATCATTTACCAACAAATTATCAGCTTCAGTAATACATCGCTGTGATGTACATTCCATTTCATTGTATTTATCAGGTTGACCTTTTCCTGCATTTACTTTTTCTGTGCTTTCCCCAAGTAGAGTGCAACAACTGGATGCCACAGTTTCAGTCTTCACTGGTTTCTTATTGCTTATTTTCCCCTTCTCTTTTTTCATGGAATCCACTGTAGATTTATTTCCACCCTTCTTCTGAGGACAGGCAAAGTAACGATAAGCTGCCCTGAATCTCTCTACAACATATTCATAGACAAGCTGGCTGTTCAAGCTCCGTGCAACATTCCTCTTGATTGAAAATGGATCTAGTAAAAAAGAAAATGGTCAGTAGCTAAGTATTTACTAACAAACTCCATTTCCAAGCTTATACGAACAGCTACATTGTCAGCAGAGTACGTTTCCCCACTCCCAGTGAGAGTTCCTGCTAACTGGAAATGAAAAAGCAGTGTCTTTCTTCTGTTTCTATCATAAAATAAAAAACTTAAAAAAAAGAGGGAGAAAAGAATAAAATAAGGTAATTAATGACAGAATGGCTGAGGAGGCCAACTTAGTAATTACAAAATTGCAGTGATGAAATTGGTAGAAAAAGCTATGCTAACATGTTTCACTGTACAGTCTTAGAGTGAAATTTTTCAAGCTCTGGGACCTATTTTATTAATAATTTTCATCTCTTGTCATAGTATTCTTTAGTTATATACTCCTTGCAATTTAAACAAATAATATACAACCTAAAACACTCAAGGATTCAAGTTATATTTTAAGATTAACTTCAGTAATAATCAGAAAATTAAAGACAGAAAGAAAGAGAAATAATAGAAAGAAAAGCAGAAAGAAACCTAAAAGTAAAGATTAAACCAAAATTTCAATTCTGATCCAGTCTAAAATGTCTATGCTGAAAATGCTTGTGACAACTGAATCCTCATTACTAGGAGCATAGAACAGAATTCTCAAAATGTTTATGGGTGTTTGGATTTTATAAGCCTTAATAAAAATATGCCCCAGGAAAAAAGAATGATGCCACCCAAAAGACAATACACATTTTCTCCACTACTGAAGATCATTAAGTAAAAGAATTAATAATAGGCCAGGCTTCATAATATTAAGATTGGGGCATCTGTTACTTTTCTTTTTACTGTTATCTAAATCCATAGGCTTTAAAAAGCTTTACCTAGCCTCTTTCCCTTTTCTAGGGGAAAAAAAGGCAGAGAAATTATGATGGTTGCAGACTTCAGATCTCAAGAGAGTAAAAGATGTGAGTGCATGAGAATATCTATAGGTCCAACTGACAATAGAGAAGGCATACAGAGGATGAAGGGAACAGAAGAATGTGCAGTCGAAACAGACTAATAATAAAATGATGACAGAAATTCAATTTCCTATCTATAAAAGATGAGCAAAATGTTGTAGAATTTAAATTTTTTTATTAAGAATTTGGAAGCCATATTATTAATATTCTTTACTATTCTTCAATATTTACTATTAATTTCTATCTTAATGTTCTTGAGATTTCATATGAAAGCTTATTTGTCAATATCAATTGTTCTTTTTTCCTTTAGCTTAGCCACATTTAACAGATGAGGTACAAGACAATGAAAAACTGAGTTTTAAAATTATACTTTAACATAATTTTATGGCACAAATATATTCAAAGCTATCTTATTCATTTATATAGCTATTCTATTTTTCTATATTTTGAAATTTTTTACAATTAAAAATAAAGGCATGTAAATAAGCTAATAACCCTAGCCATTATAATATTTACAGACTAGAAACTTTCAAATAAGCATTAATCCTATTAAGCTATCATGGACTTAATAAAGAATTTATCCAAAATATTTACTGACAACCTGGTGGCATATAGTGCTACAAAGTGAAAGGGTAAAATTTATATATAATACTATTTTAGAAATAGATGAGGAGGGGGCTTCCCTGATTGTCTAGTGGTTAAGAATTCATCTGCCAAGGTAGGGGACATGCGTTCAATCCCTGGTCCAGGAAGATTCCACATGCTGTGGAGCAACTAAGTCCCAGCATCACAACTACTGAGCCAGTGTTCCAAGAGCCCATGAGTTGCAACTACTGAAGCCTGCATGCCTAGACCCCATGCTCCCCAACAAGAAAAGCCACAGCTTCGCATCACAACAAAGAGCAGCCCCCACTCGCCACAACTAGACAAAGCCTGTGCATAGCAATGAAGACCTAGCACAGCCAAAAACAAATAAATTAATTTTTAAAAAAGAAATAGATAATGAGTAGCACACACACACAAAAATTCTCCAAATGAAATATAACATATCATCTCACCTTCAATGGCTATCCGCCTTTTAGGCCAGTTTTTGTTTTCTCTTGTTAAAATATCTTTTATTCGTACACATATGACATATTCCTCCAAAGCAAAATCCAGTGTGTAAAATTTTAGCAGCTCTAACCATAACTGTCCCAGGGACACCCGATTTGGTGTTTCCAATGTTAAAGGAGACTAGAAAAGAAAAAATACCTTTAAGCTTCACAAAACTATAGAATCACTTAATTTTCAATTTAAAAAGGCCTTAGAGATGGATCACCTTTTCAAAAACTGAGGCATAAAGGGGTTAGTTGCCAAAAAGCAATTTGTGGCACAGCTGGGAACACAGTGTCCCAGATTACTAACTCCTAGAATTTTGTGTTCTTTCCACTAAACCAGTGATTCTCAACCTTGGCTGCACATTAGAATCACACTGAGAGCACTAAAATTCACTAATTTTAGTTTGACCCCATTCCCATCTCCCATACCCTTTCCAAGACTATGACTTAATGGACAGAGATTTTTAAAGCTTCCTTTCTAAGTGATTCTCCTGTGCAACCAAGGTTGCTAACCACTGTATAACTACTATAACTCTTCCATTATAGCAATTACTTATAAAATCTATGTAAAGGCCCAGGGTTTTCAAAAGCTAATTCCTTCATTCAACAAACATTTTAGAACCCACTAAATCCATAGCACTGTGCTGCGGATAAAAGGAAAAAAAAAAAAACAGGAGCTGCCATGTAAACCATGCATCACTCACTCTTCTAAGTGCTACACATAAATAACTAATTCAACAACTATGAAGTTGGATGTGACTCAGGACCACGTGGGTCCATGCTGCTTATCATTACTGCATAGTGCCACTCAAACAAGATGAGGTCCTCTTTCACAGACCATTAGGAGTGGAAGAGACCTTTTAACATTTACAGTAAAGGCTGTAAGTTAAAATGGACCTCTAAATCAGAGGGGTCTTAACAGAAAAGGTAGTATCTAAATTCTAAAGGAATTAGCTAGATGAATGCTGACTAAAAGTGACCACTAAGGTATAAAAAAGCATAAAACAGTCATTCACTCATTCCATTCTACAACTATTCATTGAGTGCCTACTATGTGCCATGCACTGGGGATATACCCATGAAAAAAAAAAACCAAAGTTTTTTGCCTTAATGGAGTTTACAATCTAGAGTAAACTAGAAGAAGATAATAAACAACAAACTTAATACGTAAATTACACAGTAAATTAGAAGAAGAAAATTGTTGTGGAAATAAGAAAAAGTTGAGTATGTTTAGTAAAGGAGATGGGATATGGAAGCAGGAGATTTCAGTGTTAAAATACAGTGGTCAGGATAGGACTTGTTGAAAAGGTTTGATTTGAAAAAGAAGAAAAAGTATTCTAAGAACAGGAAACAGAGCAAACACACTAAAGCAGGATAAAGTAGGAGTGTAAACAGTTTTAAAAAGAAAACTAGTGTGGCAGAGAGAGAAGGAAACAGCTCATCAGTAAGCACTCTTTGGCCTTTACTCTAAATTAAATGAGGGGTAACTGGAGGGTGGGGAAGGAGAAGGGCATGATCTGACTTAAGTTTTAGAAGAACAATTCTGACTGTTGTGTTGAGAACAGACTATAAAATGGGGAAGGAAGGGTAAATTCAAGGAAACTTATGAGGTTGTGGTAGTAATCCAGGCCAAAGATCATATGGCTAGGATTAGGATGGTAACGGGAGGTGGCCAAACTGGATTTATTTTGAAGTAGAGATGACAGGATTTCCTGATAGACTTTGGATGGGGTATGAAAGAGAGAAGTAATCCACGGGATTGGATGAAATCATCAAGGGAGTGTAGACACATAAAAAAGGGGGATCAAGAACATTAAAGTGATTGGAGAGGAAAGGAGGAACCAACAAAGAGACTGAGGAGGAATAACCAGTCATGGGTGTGGTATTCTGAAAGCCAAGTTAAGAAATTTTTTAGAGAAGGAAATGATCAACTGGCAAATGCTGCTGACAAATAAAAAAAGATAAAAATTAAGAAATAACTATTGGATTTAGCCATGCAGAGGACACTGATGATATAAGTTTTGGTAGACTGATAGGGATCAAAGCCTGAGTAGACTGAATTACGAGGAGACAGAGAAACTGGGAAATAGTATACATAAACAATTCTTTCAAGAAGGTTTTCTTCAAAAGGAAGCAAGAAAATAGCTGGGAAGGGAAGTGGTAGCAAGATTTTTCTTTCAAGTGGGAGAAATAAAAGCATGTATGATCAATCGAGAATGAAAAATTGGTAACCTAGGATAGAATTGCTAGGGCAATGTTCTAAAATAGACAAGAAAAGATGAGACAAAATACACAAGTTGAGAAAATGACTTCAGACAACAACAGGGGAAGTTCCTTTATGAAAGCAGGCAGCAAGGCAGAATATGTGGGTGCAGAGTGGGAGCTAGTGGTAGGAATGGAAGTTCTCTTTTCACTGCCTCAGTTTTCTTAGAGAATAAGCAAAATCATTAGCTGGAGTACTGATGGTTTGAGGAAAGGGTAGAAGGTAGTCTAGGAAAGCAGAAGACTTGAATATGAGTTTATAGAACTACATATAATTCAGTATAGCTAGAGCAATGATATCTGTAATGTAATTTTTGTAATAACATGTCTGTCTGCTTCAGAAGACTACACACTTTTAGAGGACATAATCATCCATGAATATTCATCTTGGGTTATCTAGCGCTCAAGATAATGCCAGGCACATAGCTGGTCCTTAATAAATGAATGCTGAATGATTAAATAAGCAAGCCACCCTCTAAAGAAGCATAAGGTCTTCATTTATCCACCAATCTGGCAACATAATCAGTATAGTCATATACTAAAGCTTTGGTCACAGCCCATCTCTAAAGGAAAATTTTTCTATCTAAATGAAAAGGATACAAAGAATTACCTTGATATGATTCAAATAATACAAGTCTTTCAAAATGAGGTATGAATTCATTAAAGAATATTGGTACTGAAAAACTAAACCAGATCAACCCCTCACTTTACAGATGAGGAATATGAGGCCAAGAGGCTTACTTAAGGTCAGTCAGTCAATCTACTATTAAAATAGCTTTAATCAAAGGTATCACAAATTCTACAGATAGAAAAGCCAAAAGCAAAAACAAAATAAGCTTACTTTGCCATATTTTTCCTTCCTGGCATTACTTTGGTTAGTTGTTTCTGTCTTCTTGGTATCATCTTTTGGTTGGTCTGCCTTAGCTTTGTTTTCCTCAGCAATTGAGTTTCTCTCAGTTGCACTACTTGAATTATATTCCCACTTCACAAACTTCTCTTCTACTATGCCCTTCAGCTGAAAGTCATCCATTCTTTTTGGGTCAAAGCCTTCAATCTATATAAAAAGGCATTCCAGATAGGTAGTGAAAAAATTATTAAAAGAAAAAAACAAGATGAACAAACAGACAAACCAGAAATCCAGCTTTAAATGTATGAACCGAGTACTCTGCAAGAGCAAACTACATACATACATACATATATACATACACATACATGTTACAAACTCATGCTTACCCAACTTCCAAGTAAGCAAGGAAGAAGAGGGGGTTTTCTTTGTTGTAGAAAAAACATCACCATTAAAGCAAAACAGTAAGAAGGGATTCCACCATCAGTTTGGGAGTCAATATAGCACAACTGCAAAATGAAGAGGGGAAAAAAGAACCACCATTTAACTTTCTTTCTGTTCCCCTCAAAATAAAAGTAGCTTTTATTTCCTTCCACAATCATTGTTAAAAGTTCAAATAATGAAAAATACAAGGAATTACTTGAAATCACACCACCCTGATTTATAAATTGGTATCAACTCATTTCCTTAGTGCATATGAAGACATATATTTTTTAGTTGAATGGAATCATATCACCCATAGTGCTTTTACTGTGGACATCTTTAAAAAATATTATTTTCATATTTCCCACTTCTGTCTCAATGTTAACAATCTTCTATGTACTCTTCCATGCCTTTTTCTATACTCAACCATACACAAATATATATATATTCCAATTTTCTATATAAATACAGGGAGGATTTTATCTTTTTTGTCACTGTTTTACTAAAATTGTGTATTAACAGATATCTCTCTGTATATTATAATTCTTCCTTAACAATGCACCAAGAAAGTTCCTGTTAGTCGATTGTGTGCTCAGTTACTAAGTCATGTTCAGCTCTTTGCGAGAGAGACCCTATGGAATATAGCCTTTCAGGCTTCTCTGTTCATGAGATTTTCCAGGCAAGAATACTGGAGTGGGTTGCCATTTTCTCCTCCAGAGGATATTCCCAACCCAGGGATTGAACTGTGTCTCCTACGTCTCCTGTGTTGGCAGGCAGATTCTTCACCGAGCCACCTGGGAAGCTCCTTAGTCAATTAGCATATGTCTAATGTATCCTTTTAAATGATTAAATTATAGACTATGGTCTGGATGGTTATTCAATAGTTCCCCACCCAAGGATTTTTACATTTGTTCCCAGTTTTTGCCACTTTTAAACACTACTGTAGTATTTATCCTTCTACATTTTCCTGAGTGCTGGTGCTCATTTCTATGCATTATATTACCAGGGAAGTGTTTGCTGGATTTTAAAATGTGATATATTTAAATTCTAATAGATATTATAATACTGTTTTCCAGAATCAGTGTAAAATTTCCTCTTTTCATCTGTAACAAGAATGTATACACATGGTTTCCAACACTAGGTGTTACCAGTTGCTGTTTTTTTTTTTAATTAAAATATAGTTGAATTACAAAGTTGTGTTAGTTTCAGGTGTATAGGTGTTATCAGTTTTTTAAAAATTTGTCAACAGGATGGGTGAGATGTAATATCTAATAATTACTTCAATTTGCATTTCCTTGATCCTACTAGGTTATGCAAATTTTCATGTATTTACTAACGATTTGAATTTGCTCTTTTCTGAACTATTAAGTCTTTTGCCAATTTTTCTGTTTTCAACAATACGTATCAATTTGTATGTGTTCTTTTTACGTTATAGATAATAACCCTTTATATATGTTATATACATTTGAAAAATGTTATTTTTCCTAATCTGCTTTGGCATTATTTATGGTACTTTTATCCTATAAAATATACTAATGTTTATGTAGTTAAAGATGCTTATAGATTCTAGGTTTCCTACCATGGTGAAAAGATTTCTCTAATCCACAGGTTATATACACATACTCTTAAATTTTCTTCTAAAATTCTGAATTTTCATTTAAGTGGAATTTATTTTTGCAGTGTGCTAAGGTCCAACATTATTTTCTTTAAGAAAGATATGTTGTGACAGCACCATTTATTAAATAAACCATTGTTTTCTCACTGAAATATTTTATTTTTTCATAGACTAAAATTTAATTTACACTAGGATTTACTTCTGGGCTTTCTATTCTGCTCCAGAGATCTATTTGTCTATCCCTATGCCAATGGTATATACTTGACTAAAGCAGTTTTATAAGGTAAAGTACATCTTCTTCCACTAGTTTTCTTTTTCTGAATTATTTTGGCTACTCTCAAACATTTATTCTTCCATACTAAGTTAAAGTATTATCTTATAATTTTTTTAAAAATTCTTGGTGATTCTAATTTAAACTACTGTACACTCGAAAATTAATTTAAGAAGATTTTACATTTCAGGGATACCATCTCTCTATCCAAAAACTTAGTATCTTTCCATTTTCCAAAAATTTAGCAGTTGTCATCACTCAGCATTTCCCTTAATTCTTAACGTCCTTCACCGCTGCCAGTCCTACTAATAAAAGTTATCCCAAATCTGTCTCAGTTCAGTTCAGTTCAGTCGCTCAGTCGTGTGTGACTCTTTGCGACCCCATGGACTGCAGCATGCCAGGCTCCCCTGTCCATCACCAACTCCTGGAGCTTACTCAAACTCATGTCCATTGAGTCGGAGATGCCATCCAACCATCTCATCCTCTGTCATCTCCTTCTCCCACCTTCAATCTTTCCCAGCATCAGGGTCTTTTCAAATGAGTCAGTTCTTTGCATCAGGTGGCCAAAGTACTAGAGTTTCAGCTTCAGCATCAGTCCTTTCAATGAATATTCAGAACTGATCTCTCTTAGGATGGACTGGTTGGATCTCCTTGCAGTCCAAGGGACTCTCAAGAGTCTTCTCCAACACCGCAGTTCAAAAGCATCAATTCTTCGGTGCTCAGCTTTCTTTATAGTCCAACTCTCACATCCATACATGACTAATGGAAAAACCAAAGCTTTGACTAGACAGACCTTTGTTGGCAAAGAAATGTCTCTGCTTTTTAATATGCTGTCTAGGTTGATCATAACTTTTCTTCCAAGGAGAAAGCGTCTTTTAATTCCATGGCTGCAGTCACCATCTGCAGTGATTTTGGAGCCCCCCAAAATAAAGTTTGTCACTGTTTCCATCGTTTCCCCATCTATTTGCCATGAAGTGATGGAACCAACACAGGTCATTATCCTCTCCAGCTAATCTACCACAAAATCCTGTTCAATTGGTTACCCATTACTACTCTTTACCCCAGAAAGACCTTCTCCAAACATAAATCACATCAAGTCACACACTGCTTACAAAACTCATCCTATGCCTTCCCACTGCAATTAAAATACAAATTCCTTACCACTACAAGTATCTGCCTAACCTCATCCACTACAACTTTCACTCTTACTCGCTTCACTCCAGCCACTCTTGCCTTGTTTTGCTTCTCAAGAATCCATTCTCACCTTCAAGACTTTGTACGAGCTATCCCTTGGATGCTACTCCCTCAGATGTTCAAGTGGCTAGTTACGCTGGTCTGAGTTTATATATCACATCCTCAAAGAGACTTCCCTGCCATCCAATGAAATGTCACACTCTTAACACACCATCTCATTTTAATGGCACTAAATTCTACCACATATTGTGTTATTTATATATTTGTTTACTGTCTGATTCTTCCACAAGTATGTAAGCTTCACAACAGAAGGACTCAGTTCATCCTGTTAGATGTTTCCAGCACCTAAGAACAGTATGTAGCACACAGGAAGCATTTAACAAATGTTTTCTCAATAAATAAATTTGCTCAGAGCCTGTTTTCACCATTCAATAATTCTCTTCCTGTACCTTTCCAATTAAATTTATTCCTTAGTATTTTATAATTTTTATCACTGTCATGAAGGTAATATTGTTCCCTATGTCTATTCTAGAAGGTTATTTTTATGACAGAGAAAAGCCACTGGTTTTTATACGTTTATATTGTATTTAGTCATCACAGATTCTAGTAGTTTTTAACCTCAATTTTCTAGGTATACAATCATATCACTAGCAAAAAGAACATTTTGTTTTTCCAGTATTTACATTCATTACTTTGTCTTCTTTCCTTGCTGCATTTTTTTAAAAAATCTCCAAAATAATGTATAACATCATTGGTGAACATCTCTGTAATATTCCTTATTTTAACACAGATGGCTTGAGCAATTCACCTTTTTGATGGTGTTTGCTTCTGTTTTGTTTGGGGGTTTTAGAAAATAGTCATTAAGTTCCATTTCTAGTTTACTTAAGAATTTTCTTTAAGGAAGAATATGCCTTATCAGCATCTATGATGTTAATTCCACTTCAAACTGTTACTATAATACATTATGCTACCAGATTTCCTGAGATTAAACTACTGTTATATTCCTGAAATAAACCCTACATGGTCACAATATATTAGCTTTTGTTACAATGGTATCTTCCATATATTCCACTTGCTTATATTTTCTTTAGACTGGTTCACCTCTCCCAGTCACTTCCAAGGGTTAAAAATCTTTCTGAAAAACTAGTTCATGTATTCAACAAATACTTATTAAATGCCTACTCTGAGCTGGCACAGGAAAATGAGAAGCATTGGGACCAGCCATGAATAATGAAACAGACTAAAATTCCTATCCTCACAGTGCTTATAATTTCACAGAAGAAAACAGATTATAAACAATACATGAATATATGTATGGCAGGTAGTAAGAAATGATATGAACAAATTAAAAAAGGAAAAGGCGGAGAGAGTGATGCTATTTTATACAGGGTGGGCCATGAAACTCTGGAAAGATGAAATTTGAGGAGAAACTTGAAAAAAAGTAAGAGAGTGAACCATTCTGGATATGTGGAAAAAGTTAAAGTTGCTCAGTTGTGTCCCACTCTTTGCAACCCCATGGACTATAACCTGCCAGGCTCCTCTGTCCATGGAACTCTCCGGGCCAGAATACTGGAGTGGGTAGCCATTCCCTTCTCCAGGGGATTTTCCTAACCCAGGGATATGTGGGGGTAAGAACATTTTAGATGAAGGGAATAACAAACACAAAGGCCTTACGTATGAAGACACCCCAACTGTAGGCTTCTGATAGTTTCTTATTTTTTAAGTTGTTCCACTCAGCTGGTTCTGCCCCAACTATGGGGAGATTCCTCCAATCAAAAGTTGAGGCAAAATATTTAAAAAGAACCCTCTGTCTGTTTTTGTTCTCAAGTTATCACTCCACCACTATCCCTTTAATTCATCTTCCTTGTGTAAGACAGAGAATTTACTCATCACTAGTCTAACAAGTAATGAATACTGTACTGACGAACAGTATACAAAAAAGCTAAAATTTCTCTCTCTTGTCATTTGGACTGATACTGGTAATTACCACTCCTTGCTACCTCCAAGGGTAGAAAGGGGGAGCAGAGGGGGAATCACAGCCTTTAATAATGTAAGTTAATTCTAATTTAGGAAACTCAGATACCTAAATCTTAGCAGTTTCCCGTTCAAAAACTGCAGCAGGTTATCAACAATTTAAGAGGAAAGAGAATAATATTCTAAGACAGAAACTGGAAAAAAAACATGCAAACATAAGAATCTTAACTTGCGTAACCATATCTTACAACCTTACAACTTTAACTTACAGGAAGAGTGAAAACCTAAGTCTAGATATAAGAGAATATTTCTACATGGCATAAAAGAGAATGAACTATAATAATCAAAAATCTAAAATCTCTAAATAACTCTACATGCCTGTGAAACTTTATTTTCATTCCATTATCAGAACCTGCCATACCACTTTCTGTCCAGCACAGATAACTATTTTGTCCCCACAATACTATAATTTATATTATGTATTTGTGTAAGAAAAAGCCTTAGTTATCTAAATATTAAGTACTTTTCCCTTCTGTTCCACATACCTTAGCCCAATAGCGAAAGGCTAACACCAAAGGAGTAAAGACAGGTTCCATTTTGCCAAGAGCAGCAAGCAAATCAGTAGTGAGGCATGCCATATCATTTCCTGCACTCACTCTACAAAGTAAACCACTGTGAATGAAAAAGAAACAAAGTTCACTGTATTAATACCTTAAAAAGCAGAATATTTCAAATCCTGTGGCTATACTTTCCAGGTATCCATAGTTAACACCTAAGAAGTCATAATAAAAAACAAATATTTTAATAAACTTACAGCTAACTGAAAACTATGTATCATTTCCATCAAGTTCCATATAAATTAAAGATGTTTTATCTGTTCATTTATACTTCAGAAAAAAATAATCTTAAGTAATTAGTACTTAAAATCATGAAAAATTAATCTCAAAAGCTGCATTATGATTAATCAAAATTTGATTTATATGAGGGGAAAGACACTGATCACATCAATGTTAAACAATGCAACATATCTTCCTAGTCCATTCTTTTTGCTTTGCATATAATAAAAACAAAATATGAAATACTGAACTAGCTATACTTCTTAAATCTAATTTTTACTGTCTAACTTTTAAGATTTTATTGTTAGGCTATTTCCAGATTAGAGATTAGAAAGAATTTATCTATTAATCCACAAGTAACGCTTATATTTAAGTGAAAGTAAGAGATACCTTAAACAAAATTATAGCAGAAACATTTTGGTGACAGGGAGAATGTGACTGAGGTTGCCACAAAGGCAATTTAACACAATGTGATAGAAAAATCACTAGAAATCGTTAATACTTCTATTCCAGTTCTAACTTTCCCCTGAATAATTTGAATTTGGATAAATCACTTACTCTAGGTCTCAATTTTCAAATTTAGAAAATAAGGAAGTTGAACTAGATCTTCATAGATCCTTCTAGCTTTGAATAAGAAAGCACAGTAATCTTAAAATACAAGAAATAATGATAAATAATCAATAAAAGAACACTTTATTATTTCTGTACTGTTTCCATCTCTCCCACATTGGTCTCAAATAGGATTATTTTAGTTTCCTTTATCAAAGGTATGTTGCTGTCTCAGTCCTATAAATATCCAAACAGAAAGTCATATCCAATGACACCTCAATTTCAGTGAACTAAAAACTAAATTCTAATAGACAGTGAGCTTCTTGAGAACAAAGACTATTTCTTACTTTGAAACAAAAGTAAGAAAGCAAAAGTTTGAAAGCAAAGCAGTACCTAACATATAGTAAGTGCTCAATACTGTTGGGTGAATAAAAAAATGAAAAGTTTTGCATCAGAACGTTTTATTTCTAACTCTCTGGTAACCCCATTTCTTGTTCAAAAGCTTGTAGTAGGCTTGCTATTTTTAAGAAATAGAAACTAGCTTAATCAAGTTAATCCAAGGAGAAATCTAAAACAAAAATGTTCTCTCTTAGAAATACTCACTGCATACTTGGTTGCTGTTATTTCAAAAAAAAACAAAAACAAAAAACTTTACTTTCTCTTCACTGTTACCAACCTTTTCCGATCTTTGCACACCACAACAGGAACTTTAGCGTGAAAATCAGATTCCACATCTACATATAATACTAATAAGGAAAAAAAAAATAAAACAGTTAAGCTAATGTCAACAACTGTCAAATGTTTACTCTATGGTAAACATGTAATAGTCTCCTTCTAAAAATCACTCTTAGTGCTTCTGTGGATAATCCATAAGATGATGGATGTTCTTGTATTGAGCATCAACCCAACAAAATCTCTTATCTCTCTTGATGTCATCTGCTGTATTATCACAAACCACAGACAGGCAGAGTCCCAAGTACTATCAGAACATTGTAATTACCTTAAAAAGAAAGGTTTTAACATCCCTAAAAGTTTTTTCTAAGTACATATACAATCTAGTCAAAGTTGTTAAACCTTCATATAGTAAACAGAGGAGGACATCATTTACTTCTGAAGACTAACTTCCACAGGAGTCACGAAATGAGAACCTACAAAGCTTTGACAATATAGTTCTTTTAAATTATCCATGGCAGTAAAAGGCTAACTCTATTGGCCTCATTTGCTGTTAATATATGGAGAGTCTGCCCAATCAAAGCTCCTAAGGAAGGACTAACAGGTGAAGCACACTTCCACTCTGAAGTCTTTCTCTACATCTCCAAGGTAGGCTCCACACCATAAAATATCTAATCTAAACAAAAATAGATGGATTAACATTATCTCATTTGAAGTTTAAAGAAAATCTCTTAGTAGTACTTGTTGGAATTAATTTATTCAAAACAAATGTGCTGAAGAGCCATATATCAGGAATTGTATTATGCATGGTGGATATGACAATGAATAAATACAAAGAGCTCAATCAAGAATTTGCAAATAAATCCTGTAGATAACAAGATAGAGGTCCTCAAAGAACACAGAGGGTATATAATGCAGGGAATAATCCATCAATCAGACTAAATCTTGAAAACCTATGCTATGTGACTTAAGATGTACTATCCATGTATTTCAGTGGAAATACGTATTTTAAATATTTTTGCCAGCTTGACAGTGAATTGCAGTGAGTCTAAAAAGGTAAAAGCTCTTATCAATAATATGCTTTAGAGCTTTTACACAATGAGAGTTAGCTATTTATTACAAAAGAAAATGTAAAATTCCTTCACAGGTTAAATTGAACCAAAATAATTCCTTAAAAATTTCCTTGAAAAATGGCCAAAAAGCTGATAAATAACGGAGAGCTGACAGGGCAGACAGAGAGAGAAAAAGAAGTTTAGAACTGACACTAGAGCCAATAAGGAGGTATGGCTAGAGTCAATAAGCTATCTCTGCTAAGTCAAAATGCAAATATTTTTGACAGGTAATTTTGATTCATAAAATTTAGGATGATAATAGTAATAATAACAACAATGGCAGCAGAAATTTAATAAGTTATTGTATACCGGGTACTTTTCTAAGCTATGGCTTAACCCATTTCATCCTCATAAACACTCTTTTTATCAAAAAGATACTAACTTATTGCCATTTTACAGATGAGAAAACTGAAGCATTGACACCAGTAATTTGTCAAAGGACACACAACCTGTAAGTGGTACAACTAAAATTTGAGTCTGGAAAGTCTGGCTTCATATTCTAAGCTCTTAAGCATTTACTTTATAACAAGAAAAGCAGCAAATAAAACCAAGAGAACAGTATTGCAGACTGTACTACATGATCTGGGATTTACTTTGAAAAAGATGTAATTTTTACAATTTTTATTCAAAAAGTATTTTTACCTATATGAATGTCATTTTTACATAAAAATCAATCCAGACAGAAGGGCCACATATGAAAAACTTATTAGGTATAATTTGGTTGATGTACTATAAATGGTTAATATTGTTTAAGTGGGGAAAAAAACATATCTACTCAATGCATACACATATTTTTCCCCAAGTCTCTCCCTAAATCTTCCTTCATCAACAATCTAATGACTGTACGTTTTCTGTCTCCTTCTACACAAGAACAGTCCATAATATTCAAAGGTAAAATTTTAAAATTACCCAAAAGGCAACAGTTTATAATATGTTGATTTTAAATATGATGCTTTTTATCTAACCGACATGTAAATATTCTCGTAACCTATTAAATACATGTATGTATATGGATATATCTGTGTTTAATCAATGACTCAAACATGCTAGCAGTTTTAGTTTAACTTGAATGAAGTGAAGTCAAGTGAAGTCACTCAGTCGTGTCCGACTCTTTGCGACCCCATGGACTGTAGCCTACCAGGCTCCTCTGTCCATGGGATTCTCCAGGCAATAGTCCTGGAGTGGATTGCCATTTCCTTCTCCAGGGGATCTTCCCAACCCAGGGATTGAACCCGGGTCTCCCGCACTATAGACAAATGCTTTACCATCTGAGCCACCAGGGAAGCCATACATAACTTGAATAGCCCTACATAAACAGCACAATGCATATAAATTTAGAGAACTTTCTTTAGGAAAGCAACTTGTAAAACTCACCACTTTTTTTTAAAATTCCAAGCACTTGTATCAGAAGATCTGGATGATTCATCTAAAAATAAGTTTCAAATTAAACCAATATACTAATTTTAAACTTCAAGTTGCAAAACTTTAGAGATCATTCATTAAACACAAGTAAAATAATGCTTTGCATGTTAAAATAATGAAAACAGAATAGTGTTTTACTTTTATATTAAGAGGTCTGATTCATGGAAGTAGAATCTAATAAATCATGTACTGCTATTATTCTAGCAACACTCCTAGAATTAATGAGTTCTTAGAGTGACAAAAGTCTGCAATTTCATATCAAAACAAATGAAAAAGAAATTACCACATGATTTCTAAAGAGAAGTTGTTGAGATAAGAAATTTAAAGGATATTGACAATTGGCAGCATGGCTAAAAGGCTTAGATTAAAATATTACTTTAAATAACAACCATGTCAAATATTTACCTTAAATGTGTTCTTTGCTGCTATTTAAAAAAAGAGTTAACAGCTGATTCAGACTAGAAATCAAACATCAAAAAACTTTCACCCAAATTAAACCTCCTTGAACATAAACTTATTATTCAAAAAATTCAAAACACAAAAAATGTCAACTAATTATTTTAAATGTTTGGTGTATCAGTAAATAAGCAATTTCAGCAATGCTAAACAACACTGGTATTCTGCTAATGGCTCTAGCCACTACTTATTAAAAGTACCCATAATGTACCAGGTACTATACAAAAATATATGGTATATATCACCTTGTTTAATATAAAAGTTATTATTCCTATCTTGGAAATTAAGAACTGAAGCTCAAGAAGGTCAAGCAACTTGCTCCTTGCAGCCAAGATTTGAACACAGAGGTATGATTTCAAAATTCTTTCCTCTTTTTATGCTGCTTACCATAAGCAATAACTGTTCAGCACAGTCAAACACAAGCATTTTTCCTTTCTTTTTTTTTTTAATGCCATCCTCTTCTTCCTTTTTATTTTCTGTCTCATCTTTCTTTAATACTATCTATGCCTAACACCTAAAAAGTACTTTCCAAAAGCACTGTTAAATCATGGTAACATTCTACAAGCCAGAGTTTTATATTCTCCTATATCTTCTCTAAAAAGATAATAAAAATCACTAACTACTAAATAAGAACTACACAGGAAAGGTTCTTTTCTAATTACTTACCTTGGGAGGAAATTTTATATCTATATTAACATCACTACTTTTCAGAGCAAACTTAGTCAGAGATGAGCCATACAACCTAAGTGAACACTCTGGAAATGAAGGAAAAATATTAAAGTATGAAACAGCATGCAAATATGAGAACTTTAAAAAATAAACAGTGGTAGGAAAATTGCATATATTTCAATTCTGTGTCTTCCAATTCTAACACAAGAATTATAAAACAATAATATCCTTTTCTAACTGATCTACAAAAGAATAAAAAGGTTTCTCATTTATAGGGTTCAGGAAGAGAGAAATAACTCATACAAATTCAGTGTTTAGACAAAATTTTAGTAATAATTCATTTAGGAATGACCAGAAGTATGTTTCACATTTAATACGTAACAGTAAAGAATGTACTAACCTAGCCATGGCTACTGTCACAAACTACATTTTTAGATATTTCTATTTACATGTGCAATAGCACTTTAAATGGGGAAGGAATCACAGACACTCAGCCAATGCTCTTAAAAACACAAAATGAAGCCAACTCAATTGATATTGCAGACCTAAAATCCAAAAACTATAGTTTTCAAGAGTTCATAGAACAAAATAAAGGAAACGATAACATGCCACCTACATCTTTTGCAAACTAACAAACATGTTATTTCAAAAATCATAATAAGGCAAATACTATGAACAGAGTTGGAAAACTCTGAGGACAAGTTGAAAAGTAACATGATTAGGACTGATGGGCATATTTAGTATATTAGAAAGTATAAGTTTATACTCAGTTATACATATAAAACTCTACTTTTCAAGTTCACAAAATGTCTAAAGTCATCTAAGTCATTAAAATCCTAAATATTTCATTTTTTATAATAATGGTGAATTATTTCTATATGTAATTTTAAATACCAATGTGTTTTAGATATAAAACTACATTATTAATTTTATTATTAGTTATTAGAAATAATAAAGTATAACATTTTTCAATTTCAATTTATATTCTTTCTTATAAATATCACAATGGCTTCATATAAAACTATAATTTATTAACTGTCCAAAATCCCTTTGGTAGTAAGAAACAAATCGTATTTAATATACATTTACATTTATGTAAATTCAGTATCAATGGAAAAAAATTAGGGCTAAGCAAACAATCTATACATAAATGTCTATAATAAATGACCCAATTCCCCCTTGAACCCAAAACTTAAGCTTTCTGTAAAGAAAGAGCAAGAGTCAAAAAAAGAAATAAAAGTGCAAATTTTGCCTCTAACATCCTTAATTTCCCCCACAACCAAGCAAAAGAAATTTTATTTAGTGAGTAGCATGAATACAAACAACTGAAATAAATATGATTAAAATGTCCATTCAGAAGTCAATGACAATGAAAATTTAATATAAAATACCATATTCAAGCACTAAGCAATTATTTGAAAGTGTATCTGACACTTTAAAAATCTTTTTTTCTTATTACAAAAATTATACCATACTATAATTTTTCCTTTTCTTTTTCTGAACTATCTCCCACCAAAAAGTTCACTTATAAAATAATGAAATTCATCTACTTTTAAGTAGAAAAAAAGAAGAGAAAAAAATTGAAAGAAAAACATTAAGTTTAAGAGGAAGTAAGAGGAAGAGTTGTATCACTTTTAAAACTAAGTATAAAATGAAGTTGTACCTGGTAAAAATGTTGTTACAACCTTTGACATTTCCTCCACAATTTCCTGACGGACTTTGAGGTCATCATCTGTTATTCCTTGTTCTTTTGCTAATTCAATAACTGCAACACTTAAAGCAGCCAAGTGGGCAAGGGAAGGAGGCGGCAGAGAACGAAGCTCACTTTCTTCCTGTTTTTCCTGTTAGTGTAACGTTTAATAACAACAATACAAAAAGAGACTTCTATTTTAATGTCCTCATATTTAGGAGAGCAGGACATACTGAACATATATTCATCTTCTATTGCCAGATTTAAGACACCTAGGAAATGAAACTGAACAAAAGAAACAGATCCCTGCCTTTGTGAAACAGGACTGAAAGAATGAGAGATGCTATGGGAGAAGCTGTTATTAAACATTTAAAAAATAAAACTTGTTTTACTTTACTGTCTGCATAAATTATGAAATGCTACAAGCCAAGATTCCATAAGTACAACATTTAGCTGATCATTCTGTTGTAGCCAAAAGAGACTGACTTAGGTGTAGCAGAAGGTCTTGACTGTGACTGGCATGTACAGTAATCAGATTAAATCACTGCAGGAAAACATTCTAAACACTATCATCATATATTATACTACCTCCCATTAAAAAATGATTTCCCTGTTATTTTATACAAAACTAGGCAAAATGTTTAAAAAAAATCTTTATTCTGATAAGTTTGAAAGCCAATTTAAAACAAGGAGCTAAAGAGGGACTATATTATATATGCACAGTAACTTTTTTAAATTAATTAATACTGATTTTAAAAAATACAGGTAACTGCAAAAGCTACATAAATTACAGGAAAAGAAGAAAATCATCCACTAGCTCCCATACTATTCTGTTCATTTTTTTTTTAACATAACTGAAGATCGTGTGTGTGTGTGTGTGTGTGTGTGTGTGTGTGTGTGCGCGCGCGTGCAGCATGCGAGATCATGTCCGACTCTTTGCAATCCCATGGACTGTAGCCCACCAGGCTTCTCTGTCCAAGGAATTTTTCAGGCAAGAATACTGGAGCAGGTTGCCATTTCCTACTCCAGGGGATCTTCCCAAGCCAGGGATTGAACCCGCATCTCCTCCATCTATTACGTTTTTTATTTAATATTATAATAAAGGCATATTATCACATTTCAGTCAAGAAACAATCTCTTATTTTTTTGAGAAAAGGAGCTCCCAAAATAATAATCAAAAGTAAATTTGTTCTTTCCCCCTCCCACACTCAATAAGGCTAAACAAAGACTTTGGTCTATTCCTAATTTTATTGTTATCATAATCAATTTTAACCTATATAAAGTTTACCTATGGTACAGAATAGTTAAGCATAGAAAGTAAGACAACTTTGTTTTTATAAGTTTCTGTGATCATTTTTACAATCTTAACTATAAACTAAATACAAGTTATATGAACAGATATATCAGTTTTCAGGACTTTTTTTTTTCAGGATTTATCCAACGTACTTAGTGAAAAAAATGATACAAAATTAACATGTAACAAAACTATCTTTATATACACAGAAGTATTTCTAGATTGAAAATGGATAAAAGACAATCAATGAACACACTCCTCTATGCTATTAATAAGCCTATTCTACCTCCTTTAGGATACTGTTCCATCAAATATTGTCATTTATATCCTCATATCATTGATCATCCTCATATCAACACAATATATATCCTGTCATAAATATGATCAATTAAGTCCCTGCCCTTCTGTAACATATATTCTAATTAGAGAAAACAGACAACATATAAATAAATAAATATTATAGTGTCAGGTAATGTTATTAAGAAGAAACAGGGTAAGAGGCTACAGACTAATGAGAAGAGGGTGCTACTATAGAATACAGTAGACAAAATCACTCTAAACAGGTAAAGAGACTTGAAAGTAGTGAAGAAAAGAGACATTTAAATTTCTTGGGGGAGAGCATTCAAGACATAGGAAATAGGCTTGGAAAACTTGCCCAAGAGGCAAAAATCTCCACATTATTCTCCCATTTCTAATCTATGACTCTTCATCCAATTCCCTGTATTTTCCAAGACACAGGAAATAGTAAATGCAAGGACTCAGAGGCAAAAAAAGCCTAATGTCTGAAGGTCAGTAACAAAGATGTGACTATGAAATGTCACAACTATGAAGTTGAAAAGTTAAGTAGAAGCCAAATACTGTACAACCTTGTAAAATCTGATAAGGGTTTAGAATTTTAAGTTGGGAAGCCACTGATGGGCTATGAACAGGAAATAACATGATATATTTTAAAAGAACAATTCTGGCTGCTAAGTGAAGAAGATTGTGGGGGGAAAGAAATGGAATAACTTGAAAATAGTTCAGGTGACAGAGGGTGGTAGCTCAGATTACAGTACAAAAAGTAGAGATATGTGACAAATGACTAAATGTGAAACACACAATATTTTGAAGGCATATTCAATAGAATTTACTAATTGTTTGAACGTGGAATATGAAAGAAAGAGATGAACCAAAGATGACTCAAATGTGCTTATGCTAAGAACAGGGCAAATGGTGGCGCCTTCTACTGAGGTGAGGTATAATGGAAAGAACTAGTTTAGGCTTGGAAAATTTGCCCAGGAGGCAAAATCTCCTAATCATTCTCCCATTTCTAATCTCTGACTCTTCATCCAATTCCCTGTATTTATACCAGTTATTGGGTTTGCTGGGTAGCTCAACTGGTAAAGAATCCGCCTGCGATGCAGGAGATTCTGGTTCGATTCCTGGGTGGGGAAGTTCCACTAGAGAAGGAACAGGATACCCAACCAGAATTCTTGGGCTTCCCTTGTGGCTCAGATGATAAAGAATCAGGCTGTAATGTGGGAGACCTCAGTTCGATACCTGAGTTGGGATGATCTCCTGGAGGAAGGCATGGCAACCCACTCCAGTATTCTTGCCTGGAGAATCCCCTTGGACAGAGGAGCCTGGCAGGCTACAGTCCATGGGGTCGCAAACAGTCAGACATGACTGAGCAACTAAGCATAGCACATACCAGTTATTCTTCTATTTAAAAACTTTCAATAAATCCTCAACTAAATACTAGCAAACTGAATTCACAGAATATTAAAAGGATTATACACCATGACCAAATGTGATTTATTCCTAGAACACAAGAATGGTTCAACATAAAACAATCAAGATGTAATATATCATCTTAACAGCATGAAAGGAGAGAAAGGACAAAGAACCTCAACTGTGCAGAAAAACCATTTGACAAAATACAACACCCCTCTGTGGTACTGCTAAGCCATTTCAGTCGTATCCGACTCTGTGCGACCCCACAGACAGCAGCCCACCAGGCTCCACCGAACCTGGGATTCTCCAGGCAAGAATAGTGGAGTGGGCTGCCATTTCCTTCTCCAATGCAGGAAAGTGAAAAGTGAAAGTGAAGTCGCTCAGTCGTGTCGGACTCTTAGTGACCCCATGGACTGCAGCCCACGAGGCTCTTCCATCCATGGAATTTTCCAGGCAAGAGTACTGGAAAGAGGAGTGGGGTGCCATTGCCTTCTCCACCTCTGTGGTAAAAGCACTCAAAAATACTAGGAACAAAATGAAACTACTGCTATATAAGACCATGTATGAAAAACCTATAGCTAACATCATATCTGATACTGAAAAACTGAAATTTTTCCTGTGAGATTAGGAACCAGTAAAGAATGACCATTTCACCACTTCTATTCAACACCTCTAGCCAAAGGAATTAGGCAAGAAAAAGAAATAAAAGGCATTCACATTAAAAAAGAATAAAAAAAATTATCCCTATTCACAAATAAACATTATCTAGTATATAGAAAACCCTTAAAAGTCTAAAAACAGACATCAGAACTACTGAACAAATTCAGCAGGATATAAACCAACACTCAAAACTCAGGTGCATTTCTGGGCTTCCCTGTTGGCAGAGCAGTAAAGAATCTGCCTGCCAATGCAGGAGACATGGGTTCAGTCCCTAATCGGAGAAGATCCCACATGCCATGGAGCAACTAAACCCATGCACCACAATTACTGAGTCTGTGCTCTAGAGCCTGGGAGCCATAATTACTGAGCCCATATGCTGCAACTACTGAAGCCTGCACGCCTAGAGTCGTGTACCACAACAAAAGAGGCCACCACAATGAGAAACCTGCTCACAACTAGAGTAGCTCCCACTCACCACAACTAGAGAAAATTCTGCACAGCAACGAAGACTGAGCTCAGTCAAAAATAAAAATAAATAATATTATTTTTAAAATCAGGTGCATTTCTATATACTAACAATAAACAATTTGAAACAGAAGAAAATAATTCCATCCAAAACAGCATCAAAGAGAATAAAAGACTTAAGAATGAATTTAACCAAGAAGATGAAAGAGGTATGCACTGAAAAAGACAAAATGGTGCTTAAAGAAACTAAAGAAGACATGAATAATAAAAAAAAAAAGAAAGATATTCCATGCTGGGAGAAACTCCTGGAAAGAGAAATCTGACAGGCTACACAGTCCATAGCATCACAAAGAATCAACTAAGCAACTGAGCATTCCATGTTCTGGACTGGCAGATTCAATATTGTTAAGATGTCAGTAGTATCCAAAGCAATCTACATATCCAATTCAATCCCTATCAAAATCCCAACAACTTTTGTGTAGAAAAAGAAAAAAAAAATCCTAAAATTCACATGGACCCTCAAGAGACCCCAAACAGCCAAAACAATCTTGAAAAAGAACAACAAACTTAGAGGACTCAAATTTCCTGATTTCAAAACTTAGTGCAAAGTCACAGTAACCAAAAGAGTATTGCACTGGCATAAAGACAGACACAGAGGCCTATAAAATGAGGGCCCAGAAGTAGATGTTCATATATAAGGTCAAATTATTTTTAATAAAAATATTAAGAACATTCAATATGGAAAAAACTGTCTTATCAAAACATGGTACTAGGAAAGCAGGATTTTTGTTGTTGTTCAGTCACTAACTCACATCTGATTCTTTGTGAACCAATGGACTGCAGCACACTAGGCTTCCCTGTCCTTCACCATCTCCCAGAGTTCACCCAAGTTCATGTCCATCCAGTTGGTGATGCCATCCAACCATCTCATCCTCTGTCATCCCCTTCTCCTGCCTTCAATCTTTCCCAGCATCAGGGTCTTTTCCAATGAGTTAGCTAGCTCTTCCCATCAGGTGGCTAAAGTCTTAGAACTTCAGCATCAGTCCATCCAATGAGCATTCAGGGCTGATTCCCCTTAGGATTGACTGGTTTGAATTCCTTGTTGTCCAAGGGACATTCAAGAGTCTTCCCCAGCACCACAGTCTGAAAGCATCAATTCTTTGGCACTCAGGCTTCCTTATGGTACAACTCTCACATCCGTACATGACTACTGGAAAGACCACAGCTTTGACTATACAGACCTTTGTCAGGAAAGTGATCTGTTTGCTTTTAATATACTGTCTAGGATTGTCATAGCTTTCCTTCCAAGAAGCAAGCATCTTCTAATTTCATGGCTGCAGTCACCATCCACAGTGATTTTGGAGCCCAAGAAGAGAATATCTGTCACTGCTTCCACATTTTCCCCTTCTATTTGCCCTGAAGTAATGGCAATGGAAGTCATGATCTTAGTTTTTTTAATGCTGAGTTTTAAGCCAGCTTTTTCACTCTCCTTCACCCTCATCAAGAAGCTCTTCAGTTCATCTTCATTTTCTGGCATGAGATATGCAGAGTATCATCTGCATATCTGAGACTGTTGCTATTTCTCCTGGAAATGTTGATTCCAGCTTGTAACTCATCCAGCTCGGCATTTTGCATGATGTACTCTGCATATAAGTTAAATAAACAGGGTAACAATATACAGCTTTGTCATACTCCTTTCCTAATTTTGAACCAGTCATTTGTTCTATATAAGGTTCTAACTATTGCTTCTTGACCCACATACAGCTTTCTCAGGAGACAGGTAAGATGGTCTGGTATTCTCATCTCTTTAAGAATTTTCCAAAGTTTGTTGTGATCCACAGAGTCATAGGATTTAGCACAATGAAGCACATTTTTTTTTTCTGGAATTCCCTTATTTCTCTATTATCCAATGAATGTTGGCAATTTGATCTCTGGTTCCTCTGCCTTTTCTAAATCCAACTTGTACATCTAGACACTCTTAATTCAAGTACTGCAGAAGCCTAGCTTGAAGGATTTTGAGCATAACCTTACTAGTACAGGAAATGAGCACAACTGTCTGGTAGTTTGAACATTTTTTAGCACTGCCCTATTTGGAACTGGGATGAAAACTGACCTTTTCCAGTACTGTGGCCACTGCTGAGTTTTCCAAATTTGCTGACATACTGAGTGCAGCACTGTAACAGTATCATCTTTTAGGATCTGAAATAGTTCAGCTGGAATTCCATCACCTCCACTAGTTTCGTTTGTAGTAATGCTTCCTAAGGCCCATTTGACTTCACACTCCAGGATATCTGGCTCCAAGTGAGCATCCACACCACACCAGTCCTTAAAAGAATTTAAGAACTATAACTTAAAAACTATAACTTAAAGAACTTAAGAACTTATAAGAACTATACCTTTTATGTATAGTTCTGTGTACTCTTGCCACCTCTTCTGACTCTTGTTAGGTCCATCAAAAAAGAGGCAGACTTAAATCAATCCTTCTCCAAAGAAGACATACAGATGGCCAACAGGCATATGAAAAGATGTTCACCATCATTAATTATTAGAAATATGTGACTCAAACCTACCAGGTACCACCTCACATCAGTCAGAATGGCCATCGTTAAAAAGTGTACAAATGAAAATGCTAAAGACACTGTGGAGAAAAGAGAACCCTCCTACATTGTTGGTGAGAATGTAAACTGGTACAACCAATATGGAGAACGGTATGGAGTTTCCTTAAAAAACTACAAACAGAACCATATGAACCAGCAACCCCACACCTGGAATATATCTGGAGGGAACACTAATTTGAAAAAATACATGCTCTCCTATGTACATAGTAGCACCAGTCACAGTGGCCAAGACACAGAAACAAACTAAATGTCCATCAACAGGATAAAGACATGGTACACATATACAAGGGAATACTACTCAGTCATAAAAAAGAATAAAATAATGCCATCTGCAGCAACACAGATGAACCTAGGGATTATTATACTAAGTGAAGTAAGTCAGACAGAGAAAGACAAATATCATGTAACCTCACTTGTATGTGGAATCCAAAATATGACACAAATGAACTTACTTTTGAAACAGAAACAGAATCACAGACATAGAAAACAGATCTGTGTTTGCCAAAAGTGGTGGGGAGAGATGGACTGAGAGGCTTGGGATTAACAGATATTCAAACTATTACATATATAGCATGGATTAACAACAAGATCCTGCTTATAGCACAGGGAACTATATTCAATGTCCTGGGATATACCATAATGGAAAAGAATATTGGAAAGAACATGGGGCACTTTTCAGGTGGTCCAGTGGCTAAGACTTCATACTTCCAGTGCAGGGGGCCAGGTTCAATCCCTGGTCAGGGAACTAGATCTCACATGTTGCAACCAAGATGCCGCAAGCCACAACAAAGATCAAAGATCCCATGTGCCTCAACTAAGATCTGGCACAGCCAAATAAATAAATAAACTTAAAAAAAAATAATGTATACTGGGATTCTCTAGTAGTCTACTGGTTAAGAATCCACCTGCCAATGCAGGGAACACAAGTTCGAACCCTACCAGGAAGATTCTACATGCTGCTGAGCAACTAAGCCCATGCCACTACTGAGTCCATGTGCCACAACTACTGAAGCCCATGTGCCTAGAGCCCATGCTCTGCAACAAGAAAACCACCACAATGAGAAGCCTACACAGCACAACGAAGAGTAGCCCCTGCTAGCTGCAACTAGAGAAAGCCTGCATGCACAGCAATGAAAACCCAGCACAGCCAAAAATAAATAAATAAAAGTTACTGGCTTACAAGACCATGGGCCAATGATTTAAAAAAAAAGAATGTATATATATATTGACCTGAATTATTATCCTTTAGAGCAGAAATTAACACAACATTGTAAATCAACTATATTTGAATAAAATAAAAATAAATGCATGGGTGTATATATATATATATTCTGTGCTCATTACTGTTAGGCAATTTCACTGGGTATAGAAATATAGTTTAAAAAAAAAAAAGGACTTCCCTGGTGATCTAGTACTTAAGACTCTGTGCTTCCAACGCAGGGGGCATGGGTTCAATCCTTGGTCAGGGAAGTTCCTCATGCCGTGTGGTGTGGCCAAAAAAATCAATAAACATATGTTGACAGGAGATTTTTCCTTCCTCCAGAACTCTGAAGATACTATTCAACTGTCTTCTGGCTTCTACTGCTGTTATTGATAAGTCAGCCAACATTCCCATCCTCTGCACCTTTGTGAATGACTTTATCTTTTCGGCTGCTTTTAAAAAAGCAACTTTACTGTGGATATAATTTATATAAAATAAATTGCACATATTTAAACTTTACAATTTGGTTCATTTTTGACGTATATATATATATAATAAAACCATCACCACAATCAAGATAATAAACATATCAATCTCTGTCAGAAATTTCCTCATATTCCTTTGTAATCACTCCATCCTTCTTCTACACCCATATTCTGGGAACTACCAATCTGCTTTCTACGATTACAGCTTAGACTGCATTTTCTAGAATTTTATATATATATCGAATTGCACAGTATATAGTCATTTTTCTCTGACTTTTTACACTCATGATACTTAAGATCCATCTATGTTGTTGTATAGTCAATAGTTCACTCCTTTTAACAACAAATAGCATAACAAGATATGGATATACCACATGTATTTGTTCACTTCTTTGGCTAATTATTAAACATAAAACTGCAATGAGTATTCATATACAAGTAAGTGTAGAGACATATGCTTTCATTTATCTTGGGTAAACCCATAGGAATGGAATGGCTGACTCATGTATTAGTTGTATGTTTAACTTTTAAAAAACTGCCAATGTGTTTTCAAAAATGGATGTATTACCATGTGACCTAGTAATTCCACTGCTGGGTATTTATCCAAAAAAAATTAAAACACTAACAGGAAAAGAAATCTGCACTTCCATGTTTACTGCAGCTTTATTTATAATATCCAAAACATGGAAACAACCTACATGTCCACTGATGGATGAGTGAATAAAGAAAATGTGGTCCATATATACAACTTAACATTATTCAGCCATTAAAAAAAAGAAAATCTTGCCATACGCAACAACATGGATGGACCCTGAGGGCATACTGTTAAATGAAGTCTGACCAAGAAAGATAAATACTGTATGATTTCACTTGTATGTGGAATCTAAAAAGAACAGCAACAAAAACTGAACTAATACAGAGAACATATTGGTCATTGCCAGAGGCAGGGATTAGTGGTTGGGGGTGAGTGAAATGGGTGAACATAGCCAAAAGGTAAAAGCTTTCAGTTATAAAATCAATCAGTCCTTAAGATTTATATATACTTCTTGGTAATTATAGTTAATAATGCAGTATTGTCTATTGAAAAGTTGCTAAGCATAAATCTTAAAGTGAAAATTGAGGTAAAGTTCTCACCTCAAGAAAAAAAAAGGTTATGTGTGGTAGTTGGTATTGACTAAATTTATTGTGGTGATTATTTCACAAAATATATATATGTTGAATCATTATGTTGTACATGTGAAACTAACATGTTGTATGTCAACCAACTCTCAATTAAAAAATAATTTAAAAATAAACCTTTAAAATAAAAGGTGGATTATTGGGTGGGCCAAAAAGTTCATTCAGGTTTTTCTATACCATCTTATGCTATGGAAAATCCCGAACAAACTTTTTAGCCAACCCAATACTATTTTACATTTCCACCAGCACTGTTTTAGACTTGCCATTCATTCACATCCTTGACAACACTTGGCAGAGTCAATCTTTCTAATTTTAGCTGTTCTTATAAGTGCAGTGATTTCCCTGATAAAGAATAATGTTGAGCATCTTTTCATGTGTTTGACACCTATATGTCTTCTTTAATAAAATGTTGGCTCAAATCTTTTGCCCATATTTTATTTGGTTGTTTGTTTACAGTAGTTCCCTCTCATCCTTGGAGGATATGCTCCAAGGCCTCCAGTGGAAGCCTAAAACCACAGAAAGCACTGAACCCTGTAAATACTATTCTCTTCCTCCACATACATACCTATGATAAAGTTTTATTTATAAATTAGGCACATTAAGAGACTACTCAAATTGCCTGCATCACTACTTTTGCACGTTGGGGCTATTATTAAGTAAAAATTACTCAAACACAAGCACTGTGATACCACCAACAGCCAATCTGATACCTAAGATGGCTACCAAGTAACTAACAGACAGGTAGCATACACTATGCAGATACCCACATCATGGGCAGGACAAAGCCAAACAAGAAATTTCACCACACTATTCAGTCAGAACCAGACATGGAACAACGGACTGGTTTAAAATTGGGAAAGGAGTTCATCAAGGCTATATATTGTCACCCTGCCTATTTAACTTATATACATAGTGCATCATGCAAAATGCCAGGCTGGATGAAGCACAAGGTAGAATCAAGATTGCTGGGAGAAATATCAGTAACTGCAGGTATGAAAATGACACCATCCTAATGACAGAAAGTGAAGAGGAACTAAAAGAGCCTCTTGATGAAGGTCAAAGAGGACAGTGAAAAAGCTGGCTTAAAACTCAACATTAAAAAAACTATAATCATGGCAACCAGTCCATCACTTCATGGCAAACAGATGGGGAAACAATGGAAACAGTGACAGACTTTATTTTCTTAGGATCCAAAATCACTGCGAACGACTACAGCCATGAAATTAAAAGATGCTTGCTCCTTGGAAGAAAAGCTATGACGAACCTAAGACAGAGTATTAAAAAGCAGAGACTACTTTTCCAACAAAGGTCCATATAGTCAAAGCTATGGTTTTTCCAGTAGTTATGTACCAATGTGAGAGTTTGGACCATGAAGAAAGCTGAGTGCCAAAGAATTGATGCTTTTGAACTGTGGTGCTGGAAAAGACTCTTGGACACCAAGGAGATCAAACCAGTCCATCCTAAAGGAAATCAACCCTGAATATTCACTGGAAGGACCAATGCTAAAGCTGAAGCTCCAATACTTTCACCACCTGATGCAAAAAACTGACTCATTGGAAAAGACCCCGATGCTGGGAAAGATTGAAGGCAGGAGGAGAAGGGGACGAAAGAGGATGATATGGTTGGATGGCATCACAGACTCAATGGACTTGAGTTTGAGCAAATTCCAGGAGACAGTTGAAGGACAGGGAAGCCTGGCATCCTGTAGTCCATGGTTTCACAGTCAGACATGACTGAGCTACTGAACTGAACTGAATTCAGAATGGCATGCAGTTTAAAACTGTACACTCTTTATTTGTGGAATTTTCCATTTGATATTTTCAGACATGGCTGACCAAGGGTAACTGAAACCATGGAAAGCAAAACCATGAATAAGGAGTGATTACTGTACTTATTACTGAGTTTTAAAAGTTTTTTATTTCTTCTAGATACAACTCATTTACCTGATATGATTTGTGAATATCTTTTCCCAATCTGCAGCTACTATTGTCTGTCATTCTTTAAAGATATCTTTCAAAGAGCAGAAGTTTTTAATTTTGAATAAGTCCATTCATCAGTTTTTTCCTCTTTAGTATCATATCTAAGAAATTTTGCCCAATCCAAGGTCATAAAGATTTTCTACCATATCTTATCCTGGAAATTTTATACTTTTAGGTTTTACATTTAGGTCAATAAGTAAGGTATGGATCAAAGGTCTTTATTCATGGATATTTAACTACTCATATGTTTAAGAGAATATAATTTCTCCACTGAATTACCTTTGAAGCTCTGTAAAAAAAAAAAAATATATATATATATATATCAGTTGTTCATATAAGTGTGCCATTTCTATACTCACTATTCTGCTCCACTGATCTATTTGTCTATTTGATGCCAGTACCACACTGCCTTATTACTGTAGTTTAAGTCTGTAAGGCAGGCGTTGTTAGTCCTCCAACTTTGTTTTTTTCAAAGTTCTTTTAAATTTTCTAGGGCCTTTGCTTTCCCAGATGGAATTTCAGCTTTTCTCTTCCTTCTTTTTTAGTTTTCTTTATTGAAGTATAGTTGATTTGCAGCATTTCAGGTTACAACAAAGTGATTCAGTTATACATACATATATACGTAAATACATACAGATACATTCTTTTTCAGATTCTTTTCCATTATAGGTTATTATAAAATATTGTGTTTGAGTGAACTCCGGGAGTTGGCAATGGACAGGGAGGCCTGGCGTGCTGCGATTCATGGGGTCGCAAAGTGTTGGACACGACTGAGCAACTGAACAGAACTGATAAGATACTGAATATAGTTTCCTGTGCTATAAAGTAGGTCCTTGTTGCTTATCTATTTTAAATATAGCAGTGTATATTCCAGATGAATTTTAGAATTAGGCTTTCAATTCAGGATTTTGTTCAGGATTGGGCTGAGTGTACAGATCAGTTTAGAAAGAAATTTAATAATATTAGTTCTTCCAACACATAAGGTTTATTTCTGCATTTCTTTAGCTCTTCTTTAATTTCTCTCAGGAATGTTTTATAATTTCTGTGCATAATTTTGCATATTTTTGATGCTATTGTAATAGTAGTTTTTTGAATTTCACTTTTGTACTATTCATTATTAGTATATAAAAATACAACTGACTTTTGCATGCTGAGTTTGTATTCTGCAACCTTGCTAAATTCATTAACTCTAATAATTCCCTGACGTCACTGAATATTCTATATAAATAATCACATTTACCTACAAATATAGTTGTACTTCTTCTTTTCCAACTTAGATAGCTTTCCTTTCTTTCTCTTGTCTGAATTCACTGGCTAGAACTTCGAATAAAACGCTGAATAAAAGTGGTTAAGAGTGAACATATCTATCTTTTTCCCCAATTTTTTTTACTGTAATAAAATACACATAACATAAAATGTACTATCTTAACCATTTTTACAAGTACAATTCAATGGAATTAAGTACATTCATTTGTTGTACAACCATCACCATCACACATCAGCAGAATTCTTTTTATCTTGTAAAACTGAAACCTTTCCATTCCTCCATCTCCCCAGACAACCACCATTCAACTCTCTGTCTTTATGATTCTGACTACTCTAAGTATCTCATATAAGTGGAATAATTACAGTATTTGTCTTTTTATGATTGGCTTATTTCAGTTAGCATTAACTTACTCAAGGTTCTTCCATGTTGTGACATATCAGAATTACCTTCCTTTTAAGGCAGTATTTTTCAATGTATGTATATGTAACATTTTGTTTATCCATTCATCTGCTGACAGCTGAGTTGCTTCCATGTTTTAGCTATTGTGAATAATGCTATAATGAATATGGTGGTACAAATATCACTTAAAGACCCTGCTTTCAATTCCTTTGAGTTTATACTCAAAAGTATAACTGCTGGATCATATAGTAATTCCATTTTTAACTTTTTGAGGAACTACAATACAGTTTTCCACAGCTATACCATTTTCATACCTGTCTTTTTCCTATCTTAAGAAGAAAACATTCAGTTTTCGCCATTAAGTATAATGTTAGTTGTAACTTCTTCACAGATGTTCTTTAGGATGTGAAGAAAGTTCCCTTCTATTCCGAGTCTGCTGAGATTTTTATTAATCAGGAGTTTTTAAAATGCTTTTTCAGCATCTACTAAGATGATCACATGTTTTTCTTTTTCTGTTTGTTAATATGATTATAGTTAATTAATTAATGCTAATTAATTACAGTGATTCATTTTCTAATGTTAAACCAAAAATGCACTCCTGGAATAAATTCCTATTTGGTCATTTTGTATTTCCTTCTTTAAACATATTGTTGGATTCAATTTTCTAAGATAATGTTTAGAATTTTTGCAGTTATAATGAGGGATACTGATCTGAAGTTTTCTTTCACTGTAATATCCTCTTCTGGTTCCTGTATTAGAGTAATATGGTCCTTATAGACTGGGTTGGGAAGCATTCCTCCTCAATGTTCTGAAGAGTTTATGAAGGAATGATACAAATATCAATTATCCCAGAGCTCAATGATGCTCTTTTTTCCAAGTTCTTTTTTCTGTTTCATTATTTACTTCCATTCCTATATCTTTAAGTTCACCAACCTCTTCTTTTGCAATGTCTCATCTGCCATCCTACATACTGTATTTTTCATCTTAGACATTATAGTTTGCATTTCTGTAAGTTCAATTTGAATCATTTTTATATCTTCCAAGTCTCTATTTTTAGGAACATCAAGAGTAGTTATATTAACTGTCTTAATGTCCTTCTTTACCAATTCTACGGTGTCAGTTCAAGGTTGCTTTTGATTGACTGATCTTTCTTCTCTTCACAATTTGTATCTTCCTGCTGCCTTGTACTCCAGATAATTTTTGACTGAATGGCAGACAATGTGAACTTTCAGGGGAGGATGGACATTTTGTATTCCTAAAAATATTCTCAAGCTTTTTTCTATAATGACATGAAATAATTGAAAATAGGTTATTTTTTGGTGTCTTACCTTCAGAATTTTTTAGTTGGCACCAGATTTAGCTTAGGGTTAAAGATTCCCCACTACTGAAATAAGATCTTTCTGATTATTTTACCCAACTTCCCACAAAGTATGAGGTTTTTCTTTTTGCTTTTCCATTCAAAAAAATACATATTTATTTATTTATTTATCCAGCTACACTAGGCCTTTTTAAAATTTTTATTTTCTTATTATTTATTTTTGGCTGTGCTGGGACTTCATTGCTGCACACAGGCTTCCTCTAGCTGCAGAGAGCAGTGGCTACTCTTACTTGCAGTGTAAGAGTAGGCTTCTCACTGTGGTGGCTTCTCTTGTTGTAGCACACGAGCTCCAGCATGTGAGCTTCAGTAACTGCAGCCCTCATGTTCAGTGGTTGTGGCTCATGGCCTTAGCTGATCCACAGCATGTGAAATCCTCCCAGACCAGGGATCAAACTCACGTCCTCTGCAGTAGCAGGTGGATTCTCATCTGCTATACCACCAGGGAAGTCCAAGAAGGCTTTATTTTAAATAAGATTCTGTTCATATTATCAAGAAAGTTATACTTTGGAGAAGATCCTAGTAGCAGTCTGAATATCATTGTAGATTTCATGTGAAGCTGTTACATATATGGGTAAAAATACAACTCTTCCTTTCAAGGTTTTTCTTATTTGCAGATTAGCTATTTGAGTTTGGGGTTTAGCTCATTTTAATGCACTCACTGTTTGCGCTGAGTCTTAGTTTGGGCACGCGGGATCTTTCATTTTCGTTTCAGCATGTGGTATCTTTGTTGCAGCATGTAGGATCTTTAGTTGTGGCATACTGGATCAAGATCCCTGACCAGGGACTGAACCCAGGTCCCCTGCATTGGAAGCGCTAAATCTTAACTACTGGACCACAAGGGAAGTCTCATGAGGTTTTCCAGTCTGGACAGTTGGAAGATACTATTTGCGGTTTTGGAGGCGCACCAAGCACTATTCTAATCCCTTCAGATGGTTCTTTCCCTGACTTCAGGCAGCTTTCTCACAGGCGTGCACCAATCAGTATCAGTACTGCACTAAATATTCTGAGGGAACTGTTCATAGATCTTTGAGTTTCTGCCTGTATAGCTTTCTTTTCTGTTTTTCTGTCCTACAAACTCTAGCCACACTGTACTCCCTGAAGTCAAGTTCATCTCCTCATCTCTGGGAGTCCATTGCATTCTGCTCCCATTTGTACAATCTGAAAACTCTCTTAAATTGAAGTAATCATTGAGCTCATTTGTTTTCACTGTCAGTCCTTCACTGCCTAAAGAAAAAAATTATTAGTCATATTTCTCTTTTTGTTTTATTGCTTATTTCAAGAAGGTAAATCCAGTCTTTACTATTCCAACTTCACTAAAAGTTCAGGATAGCTGATTTTAAGGTTGGTTTGGTTTTTTTTTAATATTCTAAAATTTCTCTGTAATGTATATAATGTGTAATGACTTTCTTTTTAAGTTTTTTGGGAATTCCCTGAGCTTCCTGCAACTAGTGATCAGCACCTTCCAACATTTCTTGAAATTTCTCAGTTATTATCTCTTAAACTACCACTTTGTCTCTATCAACTCTTCTGAAATGCTAATTGAATAAAAATAGGCTGATAAAATTTGAGTGATTTCTCTTCCAAGTTGTTGAATATTTTGAATGAATTTTTCTTCCAATAGAAATGTACTGATCACCAACTATGCGTCAGATACTGTACTTAGGAATGAAGAAAAATAAATAAATAAGAAATTAAATCTGTCCTTGAAAACATTTACATACTGAAGTCTGCAAGAGAAGAGAAGCACAGATATTTATAGTACATAAGTGTAAGGTTTTCTGATCAAGTCACTATAGGAACATGAAGAAAATATCTGTAACACAGACTTGCTGGAAAGGTCAAGTAAAAGAGTATTTCTCAGAGAGGATATCTTAGAGATAAGTAAGAAGTTATATAGAATTATTATTATAATTTTGAAAAGAAAAAAATTAAGTAGCTAACATACTAATGAATTTCAAAAAGAAAACATTCTAATAACTTATCACATATGAATTCCCAAAGGCCCTGCGTGATCTAGACTTCTCCAGCTTCACCTTATACCACTTTTCCCCTAGCTCTCTTGCTCCAGTCATACTAGACTCTTTCAGTTCCTCATATGTCATGTCCTTTCACAATTTAGAGACCTTTATTCATGCTGCTTTTTTGTGTAAAATGCTCTCATCTCATCCTTCTATGCTTTAGCTTTCTGCCTTTTAAACCTCTACTTCAAGGTTCAACAATTTAAATGTCACTTTCTTAAAGAAATCATCCCTCCTCTACATTAAGTAAAATATCCTCTGTATACTTCCTTAGTATTACAATTCCCCCTTTAATGAAACTCATCATACTTAAATCCTTATTCATTGTATGCTTTCACCAATACTTTAGAAACTCTGAGGGCAAGAACCATGACTATCTTATTCACCACTCCATAGAGCTAACACATAAGAACTCAATAAAAACCAGTTGGACTGACTATACCTGACTTTTAAGCTTAGGAATCACAACATACTTTAGGATGAGCAAACTGGTCACTGAGCAGGTTCCCCTCCTGACCATCTAACAGAAGGAGGGAAATCACAGCTTTCAACACTATCATATCAGTTATTACTATAAGAATGGACAAACACTTGGTTTTTAGTTTCATTAATAAAAATATTTCATACAGGTTTATCATTCAATAAATAAATATTTTCTAAAAAGACTTACCAAAATGTTTTTCTTATGTCGTTTCTCTTTTATATGTTTATGAGCTCCCTGGATGTTTTCAATGTGAATTAAGCAAAGTTTGCATAGATATCGGCAATTGGTATATTCTGGTGAGCGCTAAAAAAAAAGTTAAAAACACATTTTTTCAGAAAACAGAAACAGTAAAATTTTTTACTACATATGTTAATACAACAACTATGTAAATATATGAGGCAAAAATAAGCAGTGAAGTAATGCTTTTTAATAAACAATTCAATACTCATACACCCAAGAGGTAGGTGTCCTTTTAAAGTAGTCATCATAGGAGATAATATACTAATTTCAAACAATATCATGATAGTCCTAAATATGTTTGATATTCATCTAATATAGTCTTTAGAATTCATTATAAAATAAGAAAGGCAGTATTATTATTTAGTGTTATTCCAACACTGCCAAAAATTGGTTTCAAAATTTGTCTTTTTGATTCCTATAAAAGATAAAATCTACTCTCAAATTGGGGATTTCAAAAGAATCTACAAATATGGGGCTTCCCTGGTGGCTCAGTGGTAAAGAATCTGCCTGCCAATGCATGAGATGCAGGTTTGATTCCTGAATTAGGAAGATCCCCTGGAGAATGAAATAGCAACACACTCCAGTATTCTTGCCTGGGAAAGCCCACGGACAGAGGAACCTTGCAGGCTTCAGTTCATGGAGTCACAAGAGAGTCGGACACAACTTAGCGACTAAACAAACAACAAATACTATAAATACAGAAGACAACTCCAAAAGATGAGTTGTGAAAACACTCTAATCAGTTACAATCACCTGGGAATAAATGGATAACCTCTTGAGGTAACTACTCTGAAAGGAAAAACAATTACGACACATGGAAAGTAGCAGTCACAATACTTAAATCATACTTTATACATGCAATCTTGAAATAATAAAAAATTAAAAATTTCAAAGGGTCCGTTATATGCTAGGCACTATGCTAGATGTTCAACATAAAATTTATCATTTTAACTCCCCTAATAATCCTATTACATTGGTATTGTCTTCATTTTATACACCTGGGGGGAAAAAAGCTCACAGAGCTTGTAACTTTTACAAGGATACAACAGTATTACAAGGTAGACACTGATTTAATTTCATGTACATCTGAATCAAAGCCAAGACGAAATCCACCAAAGACCCTAAGATGGTACAATAAAAAATTACCAAACACAATGAATTTATGTTGAATTTTAAAATTGTTTCTAGTTCCTTACACTGAAATTGCAGCAATGCTTAATTTTTACCTCATAGTGACATTCACTGCTAAGTCATTTCAGTCGTGTCCGACTCTGTGCGACCCCATAGACGGCGGCCCACCCGGCTCCCCCGTCCCTGGGATTCTCCAGGCAAGAACACTGGAGTGGGTTGCCATTTCCTTCTCCAATGCATGAAAGTGAAAAGTGAAAGTGAAGTCGCTCAGTCGTGTCCGACTCTTAGCGACCCCATGGACTATAGCCCACCAGGCTCCTCCGTCCATGGGATTTTCCAGGCAAGAGTACTGGAGTGGGGTGCCATTATTGACCTTCAATAGGCTGCAAAAAGATTCTCTTACTTCAGAACATAACACAATTTCCTTTAAATAAGAACCTGCCCCAATTTAGCAACAGTCCTGCCACAGATCAAAAATAAACATAGCTTTCACTTATATAGAGTATCCATTATTAACCTTACAATACCCCTATGAGGAATTCCTCATTTTACTGGCAAAGCAACTAAACCCCTAGAATTAAGAAATCTGCCCAAGGCAATAAGCAAGTAAGAAAAATCAGTTCAATCTAGTCATTTCTTTAAAATTACTTCAAACCTGTCCTTATTGGGGAATGAATTAAGCCCTCACAGAGACTTCTCTTAGTTTCCGACCATAACTACTTCTTAATTCACCAAATATTTTCTGAGCTCATACTATATGTCAAATATTCTCTAGGAGTAAACAAAATAGATGAAAATTCTTGTCCTCATGAATTTACATTCTAAGATAGAAAGGTAATAAATAAATGCACAAATAAAAAAATAGGAATTTAAGGGAGGTATCTTCTTTTTAAAAATAGAATCATCATTTACTGATAAAAATGACTTAAAGGAAGTAAAGGACTGAGTTGTATGGATGTATGAAGACATTTCAAGTGAAGAGAAATGTGAATGCTAAGACCCTGAGGAAGGAATGTGCTTAATTTAAGAAACTGCAAAAAAAAAAGCTACTAGGACTGAAGAGAGAGGTAATAGAAGTCAGATCACAAGGCCCCTTATTAAGGACTCTAAGGATTCTAAGTGTGAGGGAAAGGTACTGAAGACTTCTGAGCAGAGAATTACAAGATCTAATCTATTAACAGGGATCACTTGCCTTCTTTATCAAGAAAAGAAACAAAAAGAACTTACTGCTATTATAAGCACACTGCAATAATCCAGATGACACTGACTTGGTTCAAGGTAAGAATTGTGGAAGTGGCAAGAATGGCTGGACTGAGGAGTTGAACGCATAAATACAAAATACCTAAAGCCATGAATATTGATGACGTCACTAAGGAAATCATATGCCCTCTTATCAGACAACTTTTTCAAATGTAAAATGTGAGCAGACAAGACATGCCTGGAATCTTTAAGTAAGAAAAGCTTGGTATAACACTGACTGGGGAGACAAAAGGCCTGAAATGACATCTCAACTCATCTTGGATAAATTTCTAACACTTAAACCTGCTTCTATGGCTGTAAAAATGAAGTAATAAAAATTGCCCTACTTGGTAAAATAACTCATTTCTACAAGTAGCTAATCTTTATTTCGTACTTAGCATACACCAGGCACTGACCAAGAACTTTATCTCTACTATCTGTCATAGCCCAATAAGCAAATTTCTATCAACTCCATTTTAATGATAATCTGAGGTTTAAAGTTAAATAACTTACCAATGTTAATCAGTTTAAAGAAGTTAAATAACTTACCAATTCTAACCACTTACTTAATCAGTAAGTGGCAGAACTAAGACCCAGTGACTCCAAAACCCATTTATTTAACCAGGATGCAAACTATCTCTAATTACTAACCAACTACTATGTGCAAGGTACTGTATTCAGCATAACAGTAAATAAGACAAAAATGTCCTCATCATCATGAAGCTTCTAGTTTCACAGAAGGGACACATGAAAAATACAATATTTAAAAATTTCTTTATTATAGTTATATTATTTTATTTTACCATTAACAAACACATTGGTAAGTTTACGTAGACCAGCTAAAATAAAGATTTGTATCCTGAACAACCAATGGACCAAACAAAAAATTAACGGGAAATAAAAGTTTCTTGAGACAAAATTGGAAAAATAACATACCAGAACCCGTGGGATACAGCAAGAGCAGCTCTAAGAGGAAAGTTCATAGCAATAAATGTCTATATGAAGAAGCAAAGAAAAGGAAAGTGAAAGTCGCTCAGCCGTGTCTGACTCTTTATGACCCTGTGGACTATACAGTTCATGGAATTCTCCAGGAAGGAATACTGGAGTGGGTTGCCTTTCCCTTCTTCACGGGATCTTCCCTGATGGAAGGGATGGAACCCAGGTCTCCTGCATTGCAAGCGGATTCTTTACCAGCTGAAACACAAGGGAAGCCCAAGAATACTGGCGTGAATAGCCTATCCCTTCTCCAGCGGATCTTCCCAGCCCAGGAATCAAATCAGCCATTAAAAAAAAATGAGAAAATCCTACCATTTGCTACAACATGGATGGACCTTGAAGGCATTATGCCAAGTAAAATAAGTGAGATAGAGAAAGATTAATACTCTATGATCTCACTTTTATATGGAATCATTTTTTTTAAATCCCTCAAAGAAAAAGAGATCAGACTTCTGATTACCAGAGGCAGAGGGGAGAAGACGAGAATACTGGAGAAGTGTGGATAATAAGTACCAATTTCTACTTATAAGATAAATAAGCACCAGGAATATAATGAGCACTGCTGTTACGATATATAAGAGAGTTGCTGAGAGTAAATCCTAAAAGTTCTCATCAAAGAATATTTATTACTTTTTTCTTTTTATTGCATCTATATGAGAAGATGTTAGCTAAACCTACCGTGGTAATTATTTCAATCCATGTAAATGGAATCATCATGCTATATACCTTAAATTTATACAGTCAATGTATGTCAATTACTTCTCAATAAAACTGGAAAAAATAAAAGCTGTAATTAAAAAAAAAAAGATTCCTGAGCATGGAGAATCTAAGTATTTCATAATCAATATTTAACACTTAGTATCAGGTGGCACAGTCATAAAGAATCCACCTGTCAATGCAGGAGACACAAGAGACTGGATTTGATCCCTGAGTGGGGAAGATTCCCCTGGAGTAAGAAATGGCAACCCACTCCAGTATTCTACCTGGAAAATTCCATGGACAGAGGAGTCTGGTGGACTACAGTCCGTGGGGTCAAAAAGAGTTGGACACGACTGAGCATGCATGCACACATGGGGAAATTTACTCTTTTGATCTACATTGATCCCCAACCTTTCTGGCACCAGCGATGAGTTTCATGGAAGGTAAATTTTCCACAGATGGGGAGAGATGGTTTGAGGATGATTCAAGCACATTACATATATTGTTCACTTTATTTCTATTACTATTCTATCAGCTTCACCTCAGATCATCAGGTATTAGATCCCGGAGGTTGGGGACCCAGATCTAACAGTTTGGGTTTATTCCTTCTTGCTACAGGTTAAAAAGTCTACGTCTTTACTCTTAGGTTAGACAATCCACAGGTAAACTGTGAACCAAATACCTGATGCAATCAAAAGCAAGCTGGTAAGAATATTCTTAATGAGTATTTAAAATTGGTAAAGAAAAGTTTTATCTAAGAATATAATGGATTGAAAACAAGAGGTTTTGGAGGGCATGAAAACCAAAAAGGTATCAGAAAAAGAAGAGTTTATAGACATCTATGCTGGTACTGGCATGCTGATTTTACATCATTACTATTTAAATTCAACAACAATATGTTTTACATGCTTTCAAGATTTCTTTCACCTCAGGCCCTTCTTTCCTACTACTATCAAATATCCATTCCACCCCAACTTCTTCCTTTTCCCAACAAGTGACTTTTCCCACTTCATATACTATACATTTTCACACCTAGTCCCCTGCTTCTATCCCTTGAAAACACATTTCACCTTTCCTTTATACATGTCATACAATTTACCTACACCACCATTCTCCAACCCACCTACTCAACTCCTAGCCATTTTTGCAAACTCAGTTCCAATGTCACTTTCTTATAAAGCATTCCCAAATTTATGCCTCTATACCCCAACTCAAGTTGGGAACCCATTTTCAAACAATATTGTTACTACTATTATTATTTGCTTACATGTCTTTCTCTAAAAGAAACCCTAGAAAAGCAGTATAATGAAGCCATGTATGCCCCAATTCTAGCTTTTTATCACAAGATCATGGCACACAAGTATTCAATATTTATCCTGATAATACACAGATCCAGACTAATTCCAGACTTAGGACAGAGAAAGTGAGAGGAAAGACAGAACTCTGTGAAACAGCAAATTGAAAAAAAGACTTCCTTCTAACTAGGATTGTCTGAAACTATATAAGCCAAACTCTTTCCTATTTTATATACTCTTTGATATTCCTTCCTACTTTCACAGGATAACTACTTTTTCATAAGTTTTACTAATGACTCAGGATTGCCTTCTTCAATTTAGATATGACCTTTTCTCTAAGTTATATAAAATCACACCATTTCTTTCTTTCCCTATTTATCAGAAATGATAAGTATTTATTATATTTATTATATAAGGTTGGTGCAAAAGTAATTCCAAGTCTGCATTGCTGAAATTTGCCATTTGATATTGGAATACATTCTTAAATAAAAGTTATGTTATACATCATTTGAATGCCCATTTCTTGCTTTATGTTTTTTGCTAATGAGTTATTACCTCTGTTTATTTTATATGTATTTTAGACTATAGAAATGATGTTAGACAAAAAAGTAAATTCCAGTGATCTTCTTATTTGAGTTAAAAATGAGTTATAAAGCAACAGAGACAACCTGCAACATCAACAACGCATTTGGCCAGGAACTGCTAATGAAGGTTTAGTACAGTGGTGGCTCGAGAAGTTTTGTAAAGGAAATGGGAGCCTTGAAGATGAGGAGCATAATGGCTGGCCACTGGAAGGTGACAATGACCAACTGAGAGGATCATCAAAACTGATCCTCTTGTAACTACAGGAGAAGTTGATGAGTGATGAAAGAAGACGTGATGAAAAGTGGATTTTACACAACTAGCAACAACCAGCTCAGTGGGTGGACCGAGCAGCAGCTCCAAAGCACTTCCCAAAGTCAAACTTGCACCAAAAAATGTCACGGTCACTGGTGGTCTGCTGCCAGTCTGATCCACTACCGTGTTCTGAATCCTGGAGAAACCATTACAGGGAAAATGCTTTCCAAGAGTTCGTTGAATCAAGCATGTATTTTTATGCTACAGGAATAAACAAACTTATTTCTCATTGGCAAAAATGCGATGATTATAATGGTTCCTATTTTGATTAATAAAGATGTGTCTGAGCCTAGTTATAAAGATTTAAAATTCAGGGTCTAAAACCATACTTACTTTTGCACCAACCTAATATTTCCCTGTATGCATACTAACAAATATCCCAAGAATCTGTTTAAGAACAAGATGATTTATGTTTCTTTCTTTCAACATCTAGCAGTGTTTTTGTTGTTAACGCTGGGAATGTGTATTTCTAGGTCAGGGAATTAATAAGTACTTAGGAACAAGATACCAATGGCTAGAACAGTTCCTAATACACAGAAGATACTCAGTAAATATGGGAGAAAAGAGAAAGAGAAAACCCAGAGGGAAGGAAGAAAGTTTAGTATATCCTGTAGTATTTGCTATTTGGCACTCCAAACAGACTGTTAACTTCTAATGGGCAGACACTGTGCCATATTCACCAATATATCCCCAGTGTTTAGCACAGTATCTAGAACGTAACAAGCTCTCCATATCTATTTGATAAATGAGTAAATCAGGGGTCAGCACACTTTTTGTAAAGGAACAAAGTAATATTTCAGTAAATATTTTATGCTTTTGGTAAAGAGTAGATATTTTATGCTTAGTGATCCAAATACACTGCACCAAGTATTCAAAACTCAACTCTGCCATAGGAGCAAGAAAGCAGCCATAGATAATAAGGATGACATGGCTGTGTTCCAATAAAACTGTTCATAAAAACATGAGGTATTTATTTTACTACAATTTTAGAAAACAAAAACAAGGTGATAGACCATAGTTTGTCAAGCCCTGGGATGAAAGAATGAAGACTCACAGATGAAAGGATTTGCTGAACAACGGAGCGAAAGAGAGGGAGAAAAGAAGAAAAGAAGAGGGAAGGAAGGGAAAATGAGTGATATCTCTGCTTAAGGAATACTGTAAGAAAAATAAAAAGAGCTGTACTTGGTTGAACATGCATTTTCCTCCAAATAACTAAAACAATATAGTATACTTTTTCAAGTCGAAAGATGTGATCTCTTTCTAAGCGTTCTTCTGCTTGTTTCAAGCCTAGCCTCTGCTCAGGTGTCAATGTAGATTCATCTATCACAGTGGCATTTTCTAAATAGTCCATCTCTGAAGAATTTTCTTTATTAGATTCATCACTCTTCATTTTACCTAGAAAAGGAAGCAATCACTTAGTTACCATCAACAGAATTGGTAAATTTAAAAAAATTTAATGAAAAACAGACATTCAATGTATACACATACAGAAAAAATATTTTTCCTTGGTAGTGCAAATTGGTATACCTACATAAAATATTAAGTAAAAGATATACATGATATCAAAATTCACACACAAAAAACTACTTCATGGGTCAAATGTCTATCTTCTTCTGACCCACCTACATCAAAAAAGACAACTATGACTAAGACTCACTATACAAGGCTAATGTAACATACTATCTTGCAGAATCTCCAAAGTAAATATGATATAAAACTACTTTAAATCCCAAAGGTGACTCACTGAACTAGTCACTTCAGTGACTTTATCACTATAAAGTATGAGCTAAAAGAATATATATACTCCAGACCACAAATACACAAATCTATGAGGGTCCTTCTTTTTGCTTTCACTGAACTCAATAGATATTTCAACCACATCAATATTTTTTCTTTGTTTCTCCTAGCTAGACTGCAATCTCTTTAAGGCACAGACTATGTGCTTTCAATCCATGCATTTCTAGCACCTATCAATATATACTTGGAATAGAGTAGGTTCCAACATGCAATAATGCATGCTCCACCAGTGTGATATTTTAAAATACAAATTGAATCATGTAACTCTCATGCTTAAAATAACTAATGGGCTCTCATAAAGTTCAGAATAAACACACAGTACTTGTCCTCTTGCAGGCTGTCAACAGTTTAAATACAATAATTCCAAGTTGTGCAAATGCTATAAAGGAAAAAAAACAAGTAATGGAGGAGATAAACTTTCAGGGAAGGCTTTTCTGAGATTTTAAGCCAAGACCTCAAAAACAGAGCTGGGGCTCCCCTGATGGTCCAGTGGTTAAGATTTCACTTTCTAATGCAGGGGGTGGGGGTTCAATCCCTGGTTGGGGAACTAAGATCCCACATGTCTCATGGCCAAAAAGCCAAAACATAAAACAGAAGCAATACTGTAACAAATTCAATAAAGACTTAAAATGGAAAATAAAAAATTTAAAATTTTTTAAAAAAGAGCTGCTGCTGCTGCTAAGTCGCTTCAGTCGTGTCCGACTCTGTGTGACCCCATAGACGGCAGCCCACCAGGCTCCCCCGTCCCTGGGATTCTCCAGGCAAGAACACTGGAGTGGGTTGCCATTTCCTTCTCCAATGCATGAAAGTGAAAATTGAAAGTGAAGTCGCTCAATCATGTCCAACTCTTAGCGACCCCCATGGACTGCACCTACAAGACTTCTCCATCCATGGGATTTTCTAGGCAAGAGTACTGGAGTGGGGTGCCATTGCCTTTTCCATTAAAAAGAGCTAAGTAGTCTATATCTCCAACCTTATATCCTGCCCTAACACTTTCCACTTCATTCATAACAAATGTGTTACAATGGATCACTGCGCTCCAAGGATCAATGCCTTCATATGCTCTGTTTCCTCTACTATCAAGGCCCGTCCCACTTCAATTAGTACTGTTTACCTGTCCTGCAAAATTCAGCTTAAGCTTCATCTGTTTCAGAAGACAGTTTGATATTTATATTCTCCGAGCACTCTCTATTATTTCATTTTCACAGTAATGTAATTTGTATTCATTTATCTACATGTTACATGAGATAATGAATTCCTTGATGCTAATGACCAGGTCTTATTCACTTTTGTACCTTCAGAGTTTAATACAATGCCTAGACCAGAGATGACAATAACAGAGTGTTAAATTGACTTGGACAAATCTAAAAGTAAATGCTCATAGATAATCAATAAACCTCTCCCTGCTGCCCTGAAAAGCCACTCTACATGCCATCTACAAGAACCCTGAAAGTAGGTTCTTTCTTTTGATAACACTAATTTTCTGAACAAAAACAGTGTGCCTCTGGAGGTGATATGTCTCCTACCACAAGAAGGGCATACCTGGAGTATTACTTAGCAATGAGAAAAAATGATATACCAATACCTACAATATGGACGAATCTTAAAATATACTAAGTGAAAGAAGTGAAACACAAAAGGCCACGTTTCACGATTTTGTTCATATAAAAGAGGCAATCTACAGAGACAGAAACTAAATTAGTGGTTGGCAGTACCTAGGAGGACAGGATAATGAGTAGTGACTGCTAATGGGTATGGAATTTCTTTTAGAGGTGGTGAAAATATTCAAGATTTAGACAGTGGTAATGTCTACACATTTTATAAATACACTGCTAAGTCGCTTCAGTTGTGTCCGACTCTGTGCAACCCCATAGACGGCAGCCCATCAGGCTCCCCCATCCCTGGGATTCTCCAGGCAAGAACATTGGAGTGGGTTGCCATTTCCTTCTCCAATGCATGCAAGTGAAAAGTGAAAGTGAAGTCGCTCAGTCGTGTCTGACTCCTAGCGACCCCACGGACTGCAGCCTACCAGGCTCCTCCGCCCATGGGATTTTCCAGGCAAGAGTACTGGAGTGGGTGCCACTGCCTTCTCCATAAATACACTAAAAAAACACTCAATTGTATATTTTTAAATGGCAAATGTTATGGTGTATGAACTGTATCTTGAAACATAAAAATGTAAGTGGGAGAAACTTTAAATATGACATGATAATAAGAACTTTGGAGAAAAATTAAAATAGTACAAGGAATAAGGAGTGCCAGAAGTAGAGGTAAGGGTTATAAATTTTAGATAAGCAACCCAGCAAAAGGCTCAATGAGAAGGTGAAGAAGTAAGACAGCTAGCCATGTGGCCATCTGGAAGAAGAGTGTTCCAGGCAAAGAAAAAAGCAAATACAAAAGACAATAGGTGACCACTTGCCTTCACATTTGAGGAACTGTAAGGAAATCATGCTGTTGGAACAGAGAAAAAGGATAAGAAGTAGATAAATGAGATCAGAGAAGCAGGGGGGAATGTCAAAAATCACAAGGTCACAGCAAGGACACTAGCTTTTACTCTAATATATTGAAAACCACTGAAACATTCTGAATAGCAGTAACACAATCTGAATAATTTTAACAGGATCATTCTGGCTGCTATGTTGAAAACATAAGGAAGGGTGGTATAAGTGAAAAGTAAAAAGATGAGTTACTAATAGGTTCTGCTGCCAAAAGCATGATCCTGACCACCAGCAGCAGCAGCGGTTTCATTAAGGAGCTTGCTAGAAATCCAGCATCAAACTCTTAACTTTCTAAATAAAAACCCCAGAGAATGGAGCCCAAGAATCTGAATTTTAATACACTTCCCAGGTGATTCCTACACACACTAAAGTTTGAGAAGCCCAAATCTAGAATATTCTCCCTTCAAATATTTACCAGGCGCACTCTCTCACCTCTTATCTTCAAATATTTGCTCTAATGTCACCTTGTCAGTGACAATTTAAATATGAAACACCGTCACCAGACACAGCAGCATCATTCTTCCATTCTTTATGACCTTTCCTGTTTTATTTTTAATATTTATCACCATCGGTGAATCACAATAAACTGTGGAAAATTCTGAAAGAGATGGGAATACCAGACCACCTGATCTGCCTCTTGAGAAATCTGTATGCAGGTCAGGAAGCAACAGTTAGAACTGGGCATGGAACAACAGACAGGTTCCAAACAGGAAAAGGAGTACATCAAGGCTGTATATTGTCACCCTGCTTATTTAACTTATATGCAGAGTACATCATGAGAAACGCTGGACTGGAAGAAACACAAGCTGGAATCAAGAATGCCGGGAGAAATATCAATAACCTCAGATATGCAGATAACACCACCCTTATGGCAGAAAGTGAAGAGGAACTAAAAAGCCTCTTGATGAAAGTGAAAGTGGAGAGTGAAAAGGTTGGCTTAAAGCTCAACATTCAGAAAACGAAGATCATGGCATCCGGTCCCATTACTTCATGGCAAATAGATGGGGAAACAGTGGAAATAGTGTCACACTTTATTTTGGGGGGCTCCAAAATCACTGCAGATGGTGACTGCAGCCATGAAATTAAAAGACACTTACTCCTTAGAAGGAAAGTTATGACCAACCTAGACAGCATATTCAAAAGCAGAGACATTACTTTGCCAGCAAAGGTCCACCTAGTCAAGGCTATGGTTTTTCCTGTGGTCATGTATGGATGTGAGAGTTGGACTGTGAAGAAGGCTGAGCGCCGAAGAATTGATGCTTTTGAACTGTGGTGTTGGAGAAGACTCTTGAGAGTCCCTTGGACTGCAAGGAGATCCAACCAGTCCATTCTGAAGGAGATCAGCCCTGGGATTTCTTTGGAAGGAATGATGCTAAAGCTGAAACTCCAGTACTTTGGCCACCTCATGCAAAGAGTTGACTCATTGGAAAAGACTCTGATGCTGGGAGGGATTGGGGGCAAGAGGAGAAGGGGATGACAGAGGATGAGATGGCTAGATGGCATCACTGACTCAATGGACGTGAGTCTCAGTGAACTCTGGGAGTTGGTGATGGACTGGGAGGCCTGGTGTGCTGCAATTCATGGGGTCGCAGAGTCGGACACGACTGAGCAACTGAACTGAACTGAAGTGAACTTATTACATACTTCTGTTACTTACTATGTCGCCATCTATTTCTTCCCACTAGAATATTAACTCCATAAGTGTAGTATTACCTGTTTTGTTCATTGTTATATTCTCAGTGACTAGATCAGTAACTGGCACATAGCAGATATCACTCAAAATATTTTTTAAATTTATGAATGGCAAAAGGAGAAATTGTGTAAGTGCTACACAGGAGCCAAAGTTGGACTTAATGAAAATTAATTCACTAATCAGGTGGGCCTGAGATTAATCAAAAGTCTATAACCTATGTTAAATTAAGTCCAAATAGGCAATGACCTAGACAAAGAGATTTTATTCTATTTCATTTACAAAGGGGAAATCTATGTAAAAATTTAATTTACAAAACAGAAAAAAAAGAGCTAATTATGTATCAACATGACTTCAAGGCCAATATTATACATATTGAAGAAAATTCTTTAAAATAAGCCCTTATTTATGAAATGATTACTATAACTCCTTCTTATTACTTTGTTAAAACAAGTCTCCCAAAAGGACCTCTACTCGGTCTACTATCTTCCTTAAGCTAGTTCAACTTGTTCTCCACATTAACAAACAACAAAACTGCACTGAATTGGAGAAATAATAATAATAAAGGATATTCACTGCCATTGTGCCTACTGTGTCAAGGACTACATGAAACATTCTATGAATTATTTCACTTAACCTTTATAACAAAGGCAGCAGCACCTCCACTTTTTTAAAAAATGAGGAAACTGAAGATATGTTGTAAAGGATAGGCAGCTTATCCAAGATCACAAAGCTCTTCAGTGAGGAAGATAAGATTCAAAACCTATGAAATTTTACTCCAGAGCTCACTAGCTTAACTACCTCACTCTGTCACTTTATTTTGTCACCTTTAAAAAAAAATCTTTAAATCATAGCTTTAACTAATTAAAGTGACCAGACCCTTGTAAGTGATCTCATACACCAGTATTTCCCAACCTGAGTCACATACTGTCATGTTTAGATTTGCCATATCCAAAAACTTCCAAGTACTATTATTTATTTGATATTGTCTTTAATTTGGCTTACTTTGTGGGGCCTTGTCCTAAGCCATATCTATAAAAGTATTAAATTTTTTTTTTACATACATACAGGTACCTCTACTAAATTAAAAAAAATAAATAAATAAAGGTCTGTCAATAGGCCATTATCTGTGTACCACTAGAAACAAAAAAAGTTATTTCTGAACTCTTTATTAGCATTTCTCAAAAAGTGGTAAATAATGACTTAAAAATAGCTTTTTCTATTTATACATCAAGAAAAGGTTTTATTCTTTTAGCCACAAAAACATCAGGAAAAAAGACTGCCAGGGAAAATTCATTAATTTCAACAAAATTAAGATTACTCGAGAGACATGGACAATATTTATAAGTAATCAATTAAAGCTAATATCAAGATCCCATTAGAAAATTAATTTTACACTGATAGTTCTCAAGTAAATTCCAACAGTGTCCTGACAGATCTCTGTTTCCAGTTTTGTTCCTGTCAAAGAATTTGCTGCATTGTATCCCCCAAAAAAGACACACACATATACATGTGATCACAGTGCTACCTCTTTAGTGGCTTCTCAAAACACTCATAAGGTCCTGTCATATCCTAAAGGCCCCTTACTCTCTTAATTCTTGTGTGCCTTTTTCAGCTCCATCTTTTGCCACATTCCTCAAGTCCTTATTTCAGGCATGATGAATCTCGGTCACACTTGCAGTCTCACATTTGCATCATGCCTTTCTCAACCCAAAGTCTAAATGTTGTTGACGTTTAGTTACTAACTTGTATCCGACTCTTTTGCCACTCCATGAACTGTAACAGCCTGCCAGGCTCCTCTGTCCATGGGATTTCCCAGGCAAGAATACTGGAGTGGGTTACCATTTCCTTCTCTAGGGGATCTTTCCAACCCAGGGAATGAACCTGTGTCTCCTGCATTGGCAGGCAGATTCTTTACCACTGAGCCACCAGGGAAGCCCTAAAAGTCTAAATACCTCAATTAAATCATGTACTTTCTCAATTCTAAGTTTTTGGCACTAAACTAAATTACCACCTTACTTATCTGTAATACCTTCACCTAACTAGAAGCTTCCTTGAGACCTAGGGCTGTGTTCTTTTGGTTTTCCATTGTAAATACCTGAACGACATATAACAGGAACTCAATACAGGCATACACGTTTGGTGAATGAATGAGCATTGTATTACCAGGACCATTTAAAAATAGTATATGTGTCCGTGCGTGTACCAACTACAGAAGCCACTAAATTCGTATTTTCACAAGCTTTGTCCTATCATAATAAATGTTTTTCCATCTAAAGAATGTCTTTTTCACAGTTAAAATGGTTAAACTAGGAAAAAATTTAAAGACATTAATATTAAAAAATCTCTCCAAAAATGTGACTTGTGGGATAATCTAAGTTGTACTTACTCAAATCATCTGATATGTCTTCAGTTCCTGAAGCACTATCATCAGAATCACCAGTATTATCTGTACACGTTTGCTGCTTCTGAGATCGTTGTGAGTTTTCCATAGCAGATTTTTCTTCTTCTGCAACACCAATATTCACTTTATCCAGAGAAGTAAAGGAACTTGGAATTTTTTTTCCAATGTGCTGTAATTCTGTCTGTCTCATGTTTTCTTTCAACAGCAAATTGGGTACGTTCTCAGCTTCTGCTGGCAGGCTGGGTACCTTTTCTGATTTCATCTGAGAACCAGGTGCTTTTTCTGCTTTCCTCTGTGAATTAAGTGTCTTTTCTGCTACTATTGCCTGTGAACTGGGTGTCTTTTCTGTTTTCACTGGTGAATTAGGTGACTTTGATGGTTTTTCTGTTTTTGCCTGTAAACTGGGTGCTCTTTCTACTTTTGCCTGAGAAACAGGTAACTTTTCTGCTTTCACTGGTGAATTAGGTGATTTTTTTGCTTTGCAGTGACTTTGATCTCGAAGGACTAAATCTTTACCTGGAACACTGGCAGCATTTACTTTACATGATTTAACTTCTGTTTTTTCTATACAAATATCATTTTGCTTATTTTTTTTACTACTATTCTTATTTGGAGAATTGGTCCCAATTTCTTTTATGGATTTATCATTTTTAGCTTTCAAAGTTTGATTAGTTATAACTTTAACTGCTTTGCTTTCTTCAGAAAGAGCCCAAGCATTCTTCTTTGGTTCATGATTTTCATTTTCAGAGGTCTTAGACTCTTCCATTATTTGAAAACCTGCTTCTTTCTATGATATTGTAACGTGGCAGAGGTCCAGTAGTTTGAATTACTTCAAATCCAGTTTAGGCAAGCAAACTATTGGGTTAAGAAAACAACAACAACAAAAAAAAAATCTGTTATTTAAAATGCAAAAACCATTTTTAAAAAATTGGTTAGACATAAAAAAAGCTTTTACAATTTACTTTCAAAACTGAATAGTAAAAAATAAAAAATTTTAAACTCTGAAAACAATATGAAAAAGGGTTAATGCCCACTTAGTAAATAACAGCAAAATGCCCGTAAAGGAGGTTCTAATGTAATTCTGGCAAATGACATCAAAACATGGGAACTTTAGAAGTAAAATGTTTTACACTAAGCATTTCAACTAAAAGCGAAATAAAACTTCCAAGTGATATACCGCAACTAACCTAAAAGAAAATGAAGCAAAAATAACAAATTGGAAAAGACTCTGATTCTGGGAAAGACTTACAACAAAAGAAGGGAATGGCAGAGGATGAAATGGTTAGATAGCATCATTAACTCAACAGATATGAATTGAGCAAACTCCGGGAGATAGTGAAGGACAGAGAAGCCTGGGATGCTGCAGTCCAGGGGGCTGCAAAGAGTCAGACATGACTTAGCAACTAAACACATACACAGGTGGTAAGATCTTTCCCACATGACTTTCCTACTATACACTACCTGTTTATGTCATTAATCTACTTCTAATGTGACCCTTTAAACATGGGGAATCAACGTCAACAGACTTTTTCCATCTCCAAAGAACAATGGAATTTAATAAAATCTTCTGAAGTAAGAAAATTTTAAAAAACCAACTAAGAAACGAATCACCAGTCCAGGTTTGATGCAGGATACAGGATGCTTGGGGCTGGTGCACTGCGATGACCCAGAAGGATGGTATGGGGAGGGAGGTGGGAGAGGGATTCAGGATGGGGAACACGTGCACACCCATGGCTGATTCAAGCTGATGTATGGCAAAACCAATACAATATTGTAATTAGCCTCCAATTAAAATAAATAAATTTAAATTAAAAAAAATAAAAAACCAATGGGAACTCAGAGTTTAAAAATGATAGTAATATTCTGTATGATGATATAATGGTGGATATATGTCATTATACATTTGTCAAAAGCCACAGAATGGATATCTTTAAGACTGAACTCTAAGGTAAACTATGACTTTGGATGATAATGATGTGTCAGTGTAGGTTCATCGATTATAACAAATGTACCATTCTGGTGCAGGGATGTTGATAGTGGGGGATGCTATTCCTGTGTGGGGGAAGGGAGTTACATGGGCACTATGGTTGGATGGCATCACCAACCCAATGGACATGAGTTTGACCAAGTTCCAGAAGATGGTGGAGGACAAGGAAGCCTGGTGTGCTGCAGTCATAGGGTCACAAAGAGTGGGACACGACTGAGCAACTGAACAACAACAATGTACTTTCTGCCCAACTCTACAGTGAAACTAAAACTGCTCTAAAAGAATAATAATGTTTACAAAAAGACAGTAATAATGAACAAAAAGTCAGAACCAATTTTTTTCTAAAATATTAAAAGAACTATTACACTTTTACCACAGAGTACAAACTATAAACAAATCAAAATACTACATTTTATAGCCCCTCTATAAGAGAAATAGATTGTATACTATGTATTATGGAAATCAGGATTTTTTTTTTACTTTTCAGTTTGTCCTATATGCCTTAAATTGATACTTAAATTTACGCCTCTAAACAAAGATTAAAAACATGAATAAAAATTAGTCACCAAAAGCAAACTGCATGTAGCATTTTTTATTTTACTTGGTTAATTTATTAAATAACAAATTTGGGCAGTCAAACACCTCTAATCATATAACTATACATCATTTTAAAACAAAAATACTACCTAAATTCAAAAGATCAGAACACAATTCATTTACTCCAAACTATGTTTATATCAAAGCGTTATTTCCAAAAAAAAGAAAGAAATTAAACTTACCCAGTTATGCCTTCACTGAAACATCTTATTCAACTTGGTGTGCGTGCATGCTCAGTCATGTCTGACTCGACCCCACAGACTGTAGCCTGCCAGGCTCCTCTGTCCATGGGATTTTCCTGGCAAGAATATTGGAGTGGGTTGCCATTTCCTCCTCCAGGCAATCTTCCCCACCCAGAGACTGAAGGTGAACCTCTGGTCTCCTGCACTGGCAGGCAGATTCTTTACCACTGAGCCATCTGGGATTACTAATTGTACTAACCTACTTGGACCTAGCTTTTATAATTCCTGTTGTAGTACAGTCCTCTACGTTCTCTGCCTTCATCTCTGTTCAGATTAATATTATCTTTTATTTTGGAAACCTACTAGGTAGATAAGCAACAAGGATGTATTCTACAGCACAGGAAATTACAGCCATTATCTTGTGATAACTTTCAATGAAGTATAATCTCTAAAAACACTGAATCGCTATGCTACACACCTGAAACTAATACTGTAAATAAAATATATTTCAATTAAAAAAAATTTACTAGGCTTTTTTCTTTTTTTTTCTTTTTCCCTCCTGTGTCCTCACATGGTTGTCCCTCTGCCTCTAAATTATTCTATAAGATAATATTTAAAGGAATTAATTAAAACTTAAGCCAAAGCCGTATTAGATTTTCACCATTAATTTATTTTTTGACTAACATTATTTTCCAGTAAAAAGCTGGAAATATAGCACTTTTACCTATAAAAGAATGTTTTTGCTCCTGGATTTTTGATATTTAAATACATTTTTCTGTTATTATTCTTGATAAAGTTTTTTTACATACCTGTCAAAACAGTTGTCAAACATATATAATTTCTTGTAGAAACTGCTGAAGGTTCCTAATTTTAAAAATAAAAATGGGCTCTAAAGTACTAGCTAACCTTATCCAGTAACCAAATTATTTAAAATTTTCTTTTGCTATTCTATAACAACTCTAATAATTTTGTAGACATCATCTTACTGACAAAAGCCTAAACAATAAAGACCTGATATAGCAAAGGTGATCCACAATTCTGTTTATAAAACTTTTTAGACACACTATTCCTCCATTCAAAAAGAAAAAAAGAACAGAAAAACCTCTATAAATCAAGTTTGTATGTATAAATAAAAGCTACAAAGATTTTTTTTAAAATCTACTGAATATAGATAAATGCAACCGAGGAGTTAAAAGACCGAAAAATTGCTAGGCTTCACTTTAAGTGAGCAATCTGTTTCACGTAACTGAAACAACATTTACATTTTTAATAGAAATAATGTGTTATTAAAAAACATACCTTAGTTATTTTCTGACCTTCTGCACTTTTTCTTATATGAGTGGCAAATGTCCTCTTGCTTTCAAAAAAAGGTACTAATTATACTAAAAAAGTACTATTTTTAACTTTTTATTTTAAGCTATCAACAATATGCGCTTCCCAGTTGGTATTAGTGGTAAAGAACCCACCTGCCAATTCAGGAGACTCAAGTTTGATCCCTGGGTCAGGAATATCCCCTAGAGAAGGAAATGGCACCCACTCTGTATTGCCTGGAGAATCCCATGGACAGAGGAGCCTGGAGGACTACAGTCCACAGAGCTGGACACAACTGAAGCAACGTAGCATGCATGCATCAAGAGTATAAAATTCTTCCCAAAAAGCTACAGTCCCTAGAAACGAAGTTCTCTCTGAGAACATAGTGCTTTGAAAATAAGATTCACTGCTTCCCAGTGCACATTCAGCAAAATTGGTTGAAACAAATAAAAATGTCAGACTTTCCAGTTCCTGGGTTTTTTTTCATAATGCAGTAGTGAGTATTAAATGAGATTTTAACCTTAAATAACCAATTATTAACAAGAAAATACAGATAATTTTTAACAAATTTAAGTGTCTGATATAGAAAACAATAGCATTCAGGATGTATTCCATGCAATTTTTAGTAAATCATTAAACACCAGTCCATTTCCTACTTCTAGTTCTAATCATGTCTTCTACCTTCCTTGAATCCTTACCATCAATGACTACCACAATGCTACATACTTAATAAACACTTAAAATCACTAGCAATTAAAAGAATATCTACTCCAGACTGATGTCTTTACATCATTCTTTTCCTGCTACAAACTAAAGTCTTCAGCAGAAATTGGAATTCTTTCAAGAGAAGTTTTTGATGCCTTTCTGTAATTATCCATCGTTCAATTGGCAGGTTGACCACAAGTTCTGGGGCCTGAAACTTAAAAAGTGTTGTTTGGATACATTAACTGAGAAAGCTTACCTGAAATAACTGTTGCATAACTAATGGAAAAGCTGTATCACAGAGTTACCTTACTGCTCAAGTAACCCTTCATGGGATAGACAAAGGAAACTATTTTAAGGCATAATTACAGAAAGTTATCCAAAGTTCCTACTACTTTGGAAAGAAAAATTATATGAGTCAATTTCAGCTAAGGCCTCCAACCCCTGGTTCAGACAGTAAAGAATCTGCCTACAATGCAGGAGACTCAGGTTTGATTGCTAGATGGGGAAGATCCCCTGGAGAAAGGAATGGCAACCTACTCCAGTATCTTGCCTGGAAAATCCCATGGATAGAAGAGCCTGGCAGGCTACAATCCATGGAGTTGCAAAGAGTGGGACACGACTGAGAGTCTAACACTCACTTTTCCAACCCCTGAGGCCCACTAGTTACCTACTGAGTGACATTAAACAAGAGACACTGACCCTCTCTAAGTCATTTCTAAACTATAAAATAAACCAGTCTATTCCAACTGAGATGTTATAATTCAATGCAAATCCTAAAACACAGTGATGCTAATGTTATATTAGTTCTGATAATTTTACAATTACAGAAAATCACCAAGGACCTCTCAATTCCCATAAAGACACAGCTTTTGTACAGATGTTAACCAGACTTATTATGGTGATCATTTCCCAATATACTTGAATACGGAATCAGTATGTCATACGTTTGTGCTAAGTCACTTCAGTTCACTTCTGCAACCTAGGGACTGTATGGACTGTAGTCCTCCAGGATTCTCTGTCCATCAGCATATCCTGGAGCTTGCTCAAACTCATGTCTATCCAGTCAGTAATGCCATCCAACATCTTATCCTCTGTCTCCTTCTCCTCCTGCTTTCAATCTTTCCCAACATCAGGGTCTTTTCCAATGAGTCAGTTTTTGCCATTAGGTAGCCAAAGTTTTGGAGCTTCAGCTTCAGCATCAGTCCTTCCAATGAATATTCAGGACTGATTTCCTTTAGAATGGACTGGTTTGATCTCCTTGCAGTCCAAGGGACTCTCAAGTCTTCTTCAACACCACAGTTCAAAGGATCAATTCTCCGCCACTCAACTGTCTTTATGGTCCAACTCTCACATCCATAACATGACTACTGGAAAAACCACAGCTTTGACAAGATGGACTGTTGTCAGCAAAGGAATGTCTCTGCTTTTTAATATGCTGTCTGTTTGTCATAGCTTTTCTTTCAAGGAGAAGGAAAGTGAAAGTCGCTCAGTTGTGTCTGACTCTTTGCAACCCCATGGACTGTACAGTCCATGGAATTCTCCAGGCCAGAATACTGGAGTGGGTAGCCTTTCCCTTCTCCAGGGGATCTTCCCAACCCAGGGATCAAACCCAGGTCTCCCACACTGCATGCAGATTCTTTACTAGCTGAGCCACAAGGGAAGCCCAAGAATACTGGAGTGGGCAGCCTATCCCTTCTCCAGCAGATCTTCCCAACCCAGGAATTAAACTGGGGTCTTCTGCATTGCAGGCGGATTCTTTACCAACTGAGCTATCAGGAAAGCCCTCTTTTAAGGAGCAAGTGTCTTTTAATTTAATGACTGCATTCACCATCTGTAGTGATTTTGGAGCCCAAGAAAACAAAGCTCAATGGTAAAGAATACACCTGCCAGGCAGGAGACATGGGTTTGATCCCTGGTCTGGGAAGATCCCACATGCTGCAGAGCAACTAAGCCCATGCGCCACAACTACTAACGCTGTGCTCTAGGGCCCAAGAGTCACGGAAGTCCATGCACCCTGGAGCCTGTGCTCTGCAACAAGAGAAGCCACTGCAATGAGAAGCCCACGCACCACAACTAGAGAGTAGCCTCTGCTTGCCTGAACTGGAGAAAAAGTCCACACAATGAAGGCCCAACAAAGCCAAAAATAAATAAGTAAATAATTACTTTAAATGTAAATGAGTTAGCCTCTTCAATTAAAGGCAAAAGATTGGAAAACTAAATTAAAAAACATATGATCCATCTATCATCTAACTATAAGAGATTCACTTTAGAGGCTGAAGCAAAGGTTGAAAGTAAAGTCTGGAAAAAGATATTCCATGAAAACAATAATCAAGATAGAGCTGAACTGGCTATATAATTGTCAGGAAAAAAAATATACTTTAAGTCAAAACAGGTAACAACAGACAAAGAAGGGCATTATACACTGATAAAAAGTTTAATCCAGCAAAAGCATGAAATAATTATAAACATATATGAACCTAATAACAGAGACCCCAAAATAGGAAGAAAAATTAACAAAATTGAAAACAGAAATAGGCAGTTCTATGACAATGGCTGGATCCCTATCAAACTACCCATGACATTTTTCACAGAATTAGAACAAATAATCCTAAAATTTATATGGAACCAAAAAAGACTCAGAATTGCCAAAGCAATCCTGAAGAAAAAGAACAAAGCAGGAAGCATAACCACCCTAGATTTCAGATAATACTACAAAGCAACAGTAATCAAAACAGCATGGTATTGGCACCAAAAAAAGACATATGGATCAATGGAATAGAACAGAGAGCCCAAAAATAAACCCACACACCTAGTGTCAATTAATTGTCAACAAAGGAAGCAAGAATATACAATGGGATAAAAGACAGTGATATTAGAGGATTTCCTTGGTGGTCTAGCAACTAAGATTCTGTGCTCCCAATGCAGTGGGCCCAGGTTCAATTCTTAGTAGGGGAACTGGATCCCACATGCCATAACTAAGACTTTGTATGCTGCAACTAAAGATCCCACGTGCCACAAGAAAGACCTAGCATGGTCGAATAAATAAATAAAAATGAATAAAAAAATTTTTAAAGTGGTGTTGAGAAAGTTGGGACAGCCACATATAAATCAATAAAGTTAGAACACAATCTCTAACCATACACAGAAATAAACTCAAAATGACTTAAAGACTTAAAGATTTTAGACATTAACACCATAAAACTCCCAAAAGAAAACATGGGTGAAATATTCTCTGACATAAATCATATTAGTATTTTAGATCAGTCTCCTAATGCAACAGAAATAAAAATAAACAAATGAGACCTAATCAAACTTACAAGCCTTGGCATACCAAAGGAAACCATAAATGAAACAAAAAGACAACCTACAGAATGGGAAAAAATATTTGCAAATGATGAGACCAACAAGGGCTTAATTTCCAAATTATACAAATAGTTCATACAACAACAAAACAAACAACCCAGTCGAAAAATGAAAAGAAGATCCAAAATAGACATTTCTCCAAACAAGACATACAGATGGCCAAAAAGCACATGTAAAGATGCTCAACATTGCTAATTATCAGAGAAATGTAAATCAAAACTATAATGAGGTACCACCTCACACCAGTCAGAATGGCCATCATCAAAAAGTCTACAAATAACAAATGCTGGAGAGGGTGAAGACAAAAAGGAACCCTCCTACACTGTTGATGGGAATACAAGCTGGTGCAACCACTATGGAAACCCCTCAGAAAACCAAAAATAGAGCTACCATTTGTTGTTGTTGTTGATCAGTTACTAAGCTGTGTCCAACCAAATGGACTGCAGCACACCAGGCTCCTCTGTCCTCCACCATCTCCCAAAGTTTGTTCAAACTCATGTCCATTGAATCAGTGATGCTATCTAGCCTTCTCATCCTCTGCTGCCCCCTTCTCCTTTTCTCTTCAATCTTTCCCGGCATCAGAGTCTTTTCCAATGAGCCAGCTCTTCCCATCAGGTGGCCAAAGTATTGGTACTGCAGCATCAATCTGTCCAGTTAATATTCAGGGTTGATTTCCTTTAGGATTGACTGGTTTGATCTCCTTGCTGTCCAAGGGACTCTTAAGAATCTTCTCCAGTATTACAATTCAAAAGCATCAATTCTTTGGCATTCAGCCTTCTCTATAGTCCAACTCTCACATCCATACATGACTACTAGAAAACCACAGCTTTAACTATAAGGACCTTTGTCAGCAAAGTGATGTCTCTGCATTTCAGTTAATTGTCTAGGTTTGTCATAGCTTTCCTTCCAAGGAGCAAACATCTTTAATTTCATGCCTGCTACAGTGATTTTCGGAGAAGGCAATGGCACCCCACTCCAGTACTCTTGCCTGGAAAATCCCATAGATGGAGGACCCTGGTGGGCTGCAGTCCATGGGGTCGCTAAGAGTTGGACACGACTGAGCGACTTCACTTTCACTTTTCACTTTTACGCACTGGGGAAGGAAATGGCAACCCACTCCAGTATTCTTGCCTGGAGAATCCCAGGGACGGGGGAGCCTGGTGGGCTGCTGTCTATGGGGTCGCACAGAGTCAGACACGACTGAAGCGACTTAGCAGCAGCAGCAGCAGCAGCAGCAGAGATTTTGGCATCCAAAAAAATAAAATCTGTCTCTGCTTTCACTTTTTTCCCTTCTATTTGCCATGAAGTGATGGGACCAGATGCCATGATCTTGGCTTTTTTATGCTGAATTTCAAGCTAGCTTTTTCACTCTCTTTCACCCTCACCAAGAGGCTCTTTAGTTCCTCTTCACTTTCTGCCATTAAAGTGGCATCATCTGCATATGTGAGGTTGTTATTTCTCCCAGCAATTGTGATTCCAGCTTGTGATTCATCCAGCATGGTATTTCACATGATGTACTCTGCATATAAGTTAAATAAGCAGGGTGACAATATACAGCCTTGTCATAGTCCTTTCCCAATTTTGAACCAGTATGTTGTTCCATGTCCAGTTCTAACTGTTGCTTCTTGACCTAAACATAGATTTCTCAGGAGACAAGTAAGGTAGTCTGGTACTCCTATCTCTTTAATAATTTTCCACAGTTTGTTGTGATTCACACAACAAAGCAGATGTTCTTCTGGAATTCCCTTGCTTTCTCCATGATTCAACGAATGTTGGCAATTTGATCTCTGGTTCCTCTACCTTCTCTAAATAAATCCAGCTTGAACATCTAAAAGTTCTCAGTTCCTGTACTGCTGAAGCTTAGCTTGAAGGATTTTGAGCATAGCCTTGCTAGCATGTGAAATGAGCTGAACTGTATGGCAGTTTGAGCGTACTCAACTGAACACAGAGTTCCAGAGAATAGCAAGAAGAGATAAGAAGGCCATCTTAAGTGAACAATGCAAAGACATAGAGGAAAACAATAGAATGGGAAAGACCAGCGATCTCTTCAAGAAAACTGGAGATATCAAGAGAACATTTCATGCAAGGATGGGCACCATAAAAAGGACAGAAACAGGAAGGACCTAACAAAAGCAGAAGAGGTTAAGAAGAGGTGGCAAGAATACACAGAATAACTATACAAAAAAGGTCTTAACGACCCAGGTAACCATGGTGGTGTGGTCACTCACCTAGAGATGGACATCCTGGAGTGGGAAGTCAGGTGGGCCTTAGAAAGCATTACTATGAACAAAGCTAGCAGAGGTGACAGAATTCCAGTTGTGCTATTTAAAATTGTAAAAGAGCTACCAATAAGATCCAGCAATTCCACTCCAGGGCATATATCTAGACAAAGCTATAATTCAAAAGATATATGCATTTGTAACTTCACAGCAGCACTCTTCATCATAGTCAAGGCATGGAAACAACCTAAATGACCATCAACAGATAAATGGATGAAGAGTGGTACACATATGCAAGGGAATATTAATATTAATCTGCCATTAAAAAGAACAGCATTATGCCATTTGCAACAGTTAGAACTGGACATGGAACAACAGACTGGTTCTAAATTGGAAAAGGAGTATGTCAAGGCTGTATATTGTCACCCTGCTTATTTAACTTGTATGCAGAGTACATCATGAGAAATACCATGCTGGATGAATCACAAGCTAGAATCAAGATTGCCAGGAGAAATATCAATAACCTCAGATATGCAGATGACACCACCCTTATGGCAGAAAGTGAAGAGCTAAAGAGCCTCTTGATGAAAGAGGAGAGTGAAAAAGTTGGCTTAAAACTCAACATTCAGAAAACTAAGATCATGGGGTCTTGTCCCATCACTTCATGGCAAACAGATGGGGAAACAGTGGAAACAGTGACAGATTTTATTTCCTTTGGCTCCAAAAGTCACTGCAGACGGGGACTACAGCCATGAAATTAAAAGATACCTGCTCCTTGGAAGAAAAGTTATGACCAACCTAGACAGCATATTCAAAAGCAGAGACATTACTTTGCCAACAAAGGTCCGTCTTGGCAAAGCTATGGTTTTTCCAGTAGTCATGAATGGATGTAAGAGTTGGACTATAAAGAAAGCTGAGCACCGAAGAATTGATGCTTTTGAACTGTGGTGTTGGAGAAGACTCTTGAGAGTCCCTTGGACTGCAAGGAGGTCCAACCAGTCCATCCTAAAGGATATCAGTGCTGAATATTCATTGGAAGGACTGATGCTGAAGCTGAAACTCCAATACTTTGGCCACCTGATGTGAAGAACTGACTCATCTGAAAAGATCCTGATGTTGGGAAAGATTGAAGGAGGGAGGAGAAGGGGACAACAGAGGATGAGATGGTTGGATGGCATCACTGACTCAATGGACATGTGCTTAAGTAGACTCCAGGAGTTGGTGATGGACAGGGAGGCCTGGCGTGCTGCAGTCCATGGGGTCACAAAGAGTCAGATACAACTGAGTGACTGAACTGAACTGATGCCATTCGCAGCCCAGAGATTGTCATACTGTGTGAAGTAAGTCAGACACAGAAAAACAAACATTACATGATATCACTTATATCTGAAATCTAAACAAAAAGGGAGGGTACAAATGAACATTTAAAAAACAGAAGCAGAATTACAAGTATAGAAAAAAACTTATGATTACCTGAGGATGGGGGGAGGGAGAAGAGGGATAAATTGGGAGATTGGGACTGACATACACATAGTATATGTATATGTCATATATATATATGAGATATATATATATGTATATATATATACATATACAAATAGAGAGCTAATAAGAACCTGCTGTATAGCACAAGGAACTCTACTCAATACTCTGTAACAACTTATATGGGAGAAGAATCTTAAAAAAAGAGTGGATATATGTATATGTAAAACTGATTCACTTTGCTGTACACCTGACATTGATACAACATTGTAAATTAACTGTACTCCAATTAAAAATTTTTTTAAAACATGGCACCCCACTCCAGTACTCTTGCCTGGAAAATCCCATGGATGGAGGAGCTGGGTAGGCTACAGTCCGTGGGGTCGTTAAGAGTTGGACACGACTGAGCGACTTCACTTTCACCTTTCACTTTCCTGCATTGGAGAAGGAAATGGCACCCCACTCCAGTGTTCTTGCCTGGAGAATCCCAGGGACAGGGAAGCCTGGTGGGCTGCCGTCTATGGGGTCACAGAGTCAGACACAACTGAAGCGACTTAGCAGCAGCAGCAGCAGCAGCAGTACATATATATAATGGAATACTACTCAGTCATAAGAAAGAACAAAATACATAATGCCATTTACAGCAGCATGGCTGCAACTAGAGATTATCATCCTACATGAAGGAAATCAGAAAAAGACAAATATTGTATGATATCACTTATATGTGTGTGTGTGTGTGTGTGTGTGTACAATCTAAAATATAACACAAATGAACCTAACTATGACGCAGAAGCAGACACAAAGACATAGAGAACAGACTTGTGGTTGCCAAGGGAGAAGGGACTGTGGAGGGGGTTTGGACTGGAAGTTTGGGGTTAATAGATGCAAACTATTACATATGGAGTAGACTGAAAACAAGGTTTTACTGTATAGTACAGGGAATTATATTCAGTATCCTGGGATAAAACACAATGGAAAAGAATATTATAAAGAATGTGTGTGTGTGTGTATAGATAGATATACACATATATATAACTGAGTCACTCTGTTGTATAGCAAAAAGTAACAACATTGTAAATCAACTACACTTCAATTAAATAAGTAAATACATTAATTGGAGACTTTAATATCTATCTTTCAATAATGGTTAGAGCAGTAGTGGTAGTGTTAGTCACTTAATCGTGTCCGACTCTTTGTGACTCCATGGACTGTGGCCCGCCAGGCTCTCTGTCCATGGGATTCTCCAGGCAAGAATATTGGAGTGGATGGCCATCACCTTCTCCAGAGGATCTTCCCAACCCAGGGATCGAACCTGGGTCTCCTGCATTGCAGACAGATTCTTTACTGTCTGAGCTACAGGGACGATACCTATGGTTAAAGCAACCAGACAAAAAACCTAAGGAAACAGAGGACTTAAGTAACACTGTACAATGAGACCTAACAGATAGATCCAGATGACTCAACACAACATCAGCAGAATACACAGTCCTCTCAAGTACACAAGGAACATACTCAAGGATAGACTATTTTGTTAGACCACAAAACAAGTCTCAATAAATGTAAAGACTGAAATTATACAAATTATCTTTTCTTATCACAACAGACTGAAATTAGAAATCAAATCAGTAACAGGAAAAAACTGGAAAATTCACAAATATGTGAAGTTAAACAAAGGGCTCAACCAACCAATGAGTGAAAAGAAATCACAAGGACAATTAGAAAATACTTCAAGACAAATGAAAACAATGTGTTTTTTAAAAACAATGTATTATTTTACCATAAATTTTCAAATGAAAACAAAAGGATATTTAATATAATTTTAAAAAATAAGGACTATAAAATAATTCTACGAACAACTGTACATCAACAAACTGGATAAGGTAGATGGGATGACAAATTCCTACCAACACATAAATTACCAAAACTGGGTCAAGAACAAATATAAAACCAGAATACACCTATAACAAGTAGACTGAATACATAATCAAAAATCCCTCAACAAAAAAACTCAGAATCAGAAGGCTATACCACTGAAGTCTATTCAATATGTAAAGAAGTAACATCAATCCTTCTCATACTTCTGAAAAACCGCAAAGGAGGGAACACTTCCTAATTGATTCTATGAGGACAGTGTTACTCTGATTCTATGAACACACATGCAAAAAATCATCAATGAAATACCAGCAAACCAAATTAAGCAGCATATTAAAAGGATTATACACCATGACCAAGTAAAATCAAGTAAGATTTATCTTCAGAATGTAAGGGTGATTGAATGTATGAAATATCAATCAATGTGATAAGCCACATTAATAGATTGAAGGAAAAGAAAAATTACATGATCATCTCAACTGATGCAGAAGGAAGCATTTGACAAAATCCAGCACCTTTTCATGATGAACTAGTAATAGAAAGGAACTTCTTCAACATGGTAAAGGCCAGCTAGCAACAACAAAAAAACCTAAAGCAAAACAAAAAACACACAACTAACATCATACCCCATGAAAGATTTTAAAAATTTCCCCCTAAGATCCAGAAAAAACATCTGCTTTGTCACTTCTATTTAATAAGGTACTAGAAGTTCCAGCCAGAGCACTTAGGCAAGTAAAAGAAATAAAAGAAATCCAAACTGGGAAAGAAGTAAAATCATCTCTGTTTGCAGATGATATGATCTTAAATCATAAGATAATCCTAAAAATACACACAAAATCAAAGCTAATAAACAAATTCAGTAAGTTGCAAGATACAGAATAAACACACAAAGAATGCTATACAGTAGCAATGAACAATTCATAAAGGAAATTTAAAAAACAATTCCACTTACAATAGTATCAAAAAGAATAAATACCTAAGAATAAATTTAACCAAGGAGGCAAAAAAAAGTTAGTATACTGAAAACTACAAAACATTACTGAAAGAAATTAAACACTTACATGCAGCGACATCCCAGGTTCATAGATTCCTTGCGGTCTACCTTCCCTGCCTATCTCTTTCTTGCTCTTCTCTTTTCAAACTCTGATCACTACCTACGGTAACTAAGGAGTCAGAAAGAAAGAAAAGTCTAAGTTCACGTGTCCTACAGCCCAAGGGAGCAGAAGATTGGAAAACACACATTTTACAATGTTTATCATTCACTTCAGAAGAATTACATACTCCACCCTTTGGTGGCTAGTAAAGTGTCTGCCTGCAATGGGGGAGACCCGGGTTCAATCCCTGGGTTGGGAAGATCCCCTCGAGAAGGAAATGGCAACCCCCTCCAGTACCCTTGCCTGGAAAACTCCATGGACTGAGGAGCCTGGTAGGCTACAGTCCACGGGGTCGCAAAGAGTCAGACACGACTGAGCGACTTCACTTTTTTTCTTTCTTTCCCTTTGTTATTGAGCTTCCCTGGTGGTTCAGACGGTAAAGAATCAGCCTGCAATGCAAGAAACCTCGGTTTGATCCCTGAGTTTGGAAGATCTCCTGGAGAAGGGAATGGATACCTATTCCATTATTCTTGCCTGGAAAATTCCATGAACAGAGAAGCCTGGCGGGCTACAGTCCATGGGGTCAGAAAATTAAGGTCACGAGTCCCCAGAGCTGCCAAAAGCTGGAGACTGGCAAATATAAACTTCAGCCCACTGTGCACTCCCCCATTTGTTTCCTTCACTTAAGTCAATGCCAATGACCTACGTTGTTAACTGTACTATTAAGATGCCAATACTACCCAAAGTGATCTAAAGATTCAATGCAGTCATTATCAAAACCACAATGGCATTTTTTGCAGAAATAGAAAAACCCATCCTAAAAGTCATATGGAATTTCAAAGGACTCTAAATAGGCAAAACAATCTAAAAAAAGAAAAGTTGGAAGAGTTAACACTTTATTACTTCAAAACTTACTACACAAAGCTATAATAACCAAAACAGTCCAGTAATTGCATAAGAAAGACGTACAATGGAACAGAGCCAATAGATAAACCATCACACACATGGTCATTCAACTTGACAACGCTAATAGTATTGAATAGGGGTAAGGACAAATGGCGGAGAAGGTGATGGCACCCCACTCCAGTACTCTTGCCTGGAAAATCCCATAGATGGAGGACCCTGGTAGGCTGCAGTCTATGGGGTTGCGAAGAGTCGCACACGAATGAGTGACTTCACTTTCACTTTTCACTTTCATGCACTGGAGAAGGAAATGGCAACCCACTCCAGTGTTCTTGCCTGGAGAATCCAGGGACAGGGGAGCCTGGTGGGCTGCCATCTATGGGGTCACACAGAGTCAGACACGACTAAAGCAACTTAGCAGCAAGGACAAATGGTGATGGAAAACTGAATACACCTGTTCAAAGGAATGAAGCTGGATCCTGACCTTCTGCCAGTTACAAAAATTATCTCAAAATGGGTCAAATCAGACAAGACACTAAATGTAAAAAGATCAGACAGGGAAAGAACACAAATGACCATTCGAATCACTTGAAAAATTACAGAAAAACTATCATAAAACAAAATATATAACCATACAGATATGAAACAAAATAAGGAAATCTCTATTCTGCTATGCAGCGATACTGAAAATACACTGTTAAGTGAAAAAAAAAATAATATACACAGGCATCCATAATAAACTAATTTCTTGTAAGAAAGAGTACATACTTGTGTTTTCAGAAGTAAACAACGGAAGGATAAAAACAAAAACAAAAGAACAAAGATCTAAATTTAATCCCTATACTAAAACTATACCTTATACACTAAGTTACACAAACATACACATACATATAACCACATAAAAACTATAAATCTTCATAGTTTGGCAACATTTTCTAAATATGACATCAAAAGCACAGACAAAAGAAAAAAATAGATAAATTGGACTTCATCAAAATTTAAACTTTCATCCTTGACATCTACCTTGGCAGTGATTTTTTGGATTTGATATGAAGCAAACGCAACAAAAGCAAAAACAAAACAAGTGGGAATTCTCATGCAACTGCTGGTGGAACTAAAATGATGCAGCTGATGCAGAAAACAGTTGGAAGTTCCTCAAAATCTTAAACATGGAATTGCCATATGATCCAGCAATTCTATTCATAGGCATATATTCAAAAGAACTGAAAGTAGGGACTCAGATATTTGAACATCATGTTCACTGCAATATTATTCACAACAGCCAAAAGGTAAAAGCAACCAAGCATCTATTACCAGAAGAATGGATAAACAAAATGTGATATATACATACAATGGAATATTTCTCAGCCATTTAAAGGAAAGAAATTCTGACACATGCTACAACATGGATGAACCTCGAGGACATCATGCTAAATAAGTCACTTACAAAAGGACAGACATTGCATGATTCCAATTGTATAAGACTGAGAATTAGTAAATTCATAGGAACAGAAAGCAGAACAGAAGTTATCAGTGGCTGGAGGTGTGGGAAACAGGGAGTCATTGTTTAACGGGTAGAGTCTCTGTTTGGGATGATTAAAAAAAAACTCTGGAAATAAACAGTGGTGATGGTTACACAACATCATGAATGTACTAATGTCATTGAGTTGTACATTTAAAAAGGTTAAACAGTAAACTTAATGTTATGTATCCTTTACCGTTATGGCTTCCCTGATAGCTCAGTTGGTAAAGAACCCACCTGCAATGCAGAAGACCCTGTTTCGATTCCTGGGTCGGGAAGATCCCCTGGAGAAGGGATAGGCTACTCACTACGGTATTCTTGGGCTTCCCTTGTGGCTCAGTTGGTTAAGAATCCGCCTGCAGTGCAGGAGACCTGGGCTTGATCCCTGGGTTGGGAAGATCCCCTGGAGAAGGGAAAGGCTACCCACTCCAGTATTCTGGCCTGGAGAATTCCATGGACTGTATAGTCCATGGGGTCACAAAGATTCGAACACAATTGAGCCACTTTCACTTTGATCCTTTACCACAATAAAAAAAAATTTAACTCAAAAAGTCAAAACAATGTGTATTAAGCTTATATAAAGTATCACAAAGCTCGATTTTTAAACATTTATCAACTCTAAAATAGCTAAAGGTTAAAAAAGCATAACTTTTTATATAGGTAAATCAACTGACAGAGATTTTATGATCAAAGGCATGTAGAACCACACCCCCTTATAGGCAAAACACTCTCTGACATACATCACAGCAGGATCCTCTATGACCCACCTCCCAGAATATCGGAAATAAAAGCAAAAATAAACAAATGGGACCTAATTAACCTTAAAAGCTTCTGCACATCAAAGGAAACTATTAGCAAGGTAAAAAGACAGCCTTCAGAATGGGAGAAAATAATAGCAAATGAAGCAACTGACAAACAACTAATCTCAAAAATATACAAGCAACTCCTACAGCTCAACTCCAGAAAAATAAATGACCCAATCAAAAAATGGGCCAAAGAACTAAATAGACATTTCTCCAAAGAAGACATACAGATGGCTAACAAACACATGAAAAGATGCTCAACATCACTCATTATCAGAGAAATGCAAATCAAAACCACTATGAGGTACCATTTCACACCAGTCAGAATGGCTGCGATCCAAAAGTCTACAAATAATAAATGCTGGAGAGGGTGTGGAGAAAAGGGAACCCTCTTACACTGTTGGTGGGAATGCAAACTAGTACAGCCACTATGGAGAACAGTGTGGAGATTCCTTAAAAAACTGGAAATAGAACTGCCTTATGATCCAGCAATCCCACTGCTGGGCATACACACTGAGGAAACCAGAAGGGAAAGAGACACGTGTACCCCAATGTTCATCGCAGCACTGTTTATAATAGCCAGGACATGGAAGCAACCTAGATGTCCATCAGCAGATGAATGGATAAGAAAGCTGTGGTACATATACACAATGGAGTATTACTCAGCCATTAAAAAGAATACATCTGAATCAGTTCTAATGAGGTGGATGAAACTGGAGCCTATTATACAGAGTGAAGTAAGCCAGAAAGAAAAACATCAATACAGTATACTAACGCATATATATGGAATTTAGAAAGATGGTAACAATAACCCGGTGTACGAGACAGCAAAAGAGACACTGATGTATAGAACAGTCTTATGGACTCTGTGGGAGAGGGAGAGGGTGGGAAGATTTGGGAGAATGACATTGAAACATGTAAAATATCATGTAAGAAACGAGTTGCCAGTCCAGGTTCGATGCACGATACTGGATGCTTGGGGCTGGTGCACTGGGACAACCCGGAGGGATGGTATGGGGAGGGAGGAGGGAGGAGGGTTCAGGATGGGGAACACATGTATACCTGTGGCGGATTCATTTTGATATTTGGCAAAACTAATACAATTATGTAAAGTTTAAAAATAAAATAAAATTTAAAAAAAAATTCAGTTTTGTAAATAAATGGGATTTCTAAACTAAATTACCTAAATCTTCATCTAAATCCCCATTAGCTAGGTTTTCTAGATTACTCAAGTCTTTTCCTTCTATGTTCATCTAGGTAAGCTTTTTTGGCCACTGGTCAAAGAAGCTGAGGTCATGCGTCTTTTCACCAGCAATTTGTTGATTAAAATAGCCTGAGGTCGTCAATTGTTTTTTGAGTGTTTTCCCCTGAGATATGGAGATCATCTGGATTCCCTAATTATCCAAGCCAGCTTTTCCTCTTGTTCCTTATAAACAAAAAATTAAGAATGAGCTCTATAGGAAGAGTTCTGTGATGCTAGATACTCCAGAAAGTTCCTCATTCCTCCAGTTTCAAGCAGCTCCTGGGTATTCGTATATAATAATGTAGCTAACACTTTTTAAGTGTGGTTTGCTGAGGAGACTTAGCTTGTCCCATAGGTCCAAAAACTGTGATATATATAACTGTGCTGGCCCTCCAATGCTTGTGCTTCTAACATCACACTCATTTTGAAATTTTACATCCATACCATTTGGAATGGGCCAGGTTATGCTGTGATAAGAACTCCTACAACTAATGCTTATCATAACATAAACTGATTTAACTCATGCAAAATCCTTTTGGAATTAAGGTAACTCTCTAAGGCAGCTGTCCTTCATGCACTGGTTCAGCATGCCAAGCTGCTTTAATTTTATCTTACCTCCCATATTAGCAAAACAGAGGGAGAAGGAATAGCCTTCGTTCACATTTCATTTTCCAAAAAAAAAAAAAAATGCCACATGGCTACACCTAATTTCAAGGCAATAAGGAACACAACCCTCAGAATACCTCAAAATAAAGTAGTAGCAACAGGGCTTATCACATTAGTACAAGGTGAAATAAGCCAATCTCTTTGTCTCCACGTATGTTACTGTTTTCCTCCAATCCTTTTGTTCCAGGCTAATTTCATGGTCATGTGATCTGTGTAGTTATACAGGGCTCCATACTCAGAAAGACACTATGCTTGATTTAAAGCTCTCCTGTCATCAACTTGATATTCTTAATAACTTTATCTTTGAATTGGTGTTTTGTAGTGAAGTCTAATGGGACAAAGTAACAGGCAGAAGAGCAGAAGAGATACATGCAAAATGTCTATCTGCCATTGCTTTCTACTTTATTCTTACAGATTTGATGACGCCCTGTGAACATTCAGTAGATCCATGATGTGTAGGAGTTTAGCAAAACTCAAAGGGATATAAAGTAAGCATGTTGTCTACAACTAGGTAAGCAAGGGTAGTAACAGCCCAAGAAGTCACATTTTCTATTAAAATATAACTTTCTTCCCAGAGCAAAGGCAATTGATTCTAAGAAACATGAATTACCAAAAAGTCTATCACATCTTTTCTTACTCATGTTACTTCCCTGTATTAACTAACCACTTATGACAAAAGTGACAACAGAAGGAAAGGGAAAGACAGAGAAAGAAGCCACAGGTCCTTCACCTTTCAGTTCTGCCAAATCAAAGGTAGAGACTGTTGGTAGAATGTGCAAGAAACTAAATAAAAACAGCTGAGTAAGTTTTACACAGTGTTTTCCCTGTTCTGGTAAGAATGAAATATACATGTATAAGCTATGAAATAGCATCAATTTCACATAAGAGTTAAATAATCATATATTTGCATTTAAAACTGGCATTGCACAGTATAAAGATGAACAGTAAAATTCATGCTTAATATTAATAATTCAACAATTTCAATTGTTCTTTATTTAGAATGACATTAAAAAGTAAATAAACATGACAAGCTAAGATAAAGATCAAAGAAGAAAGAAAAAAACTTTATGTTTTAGTACCTTTAACAGCACTTTTTCCTGCCTTCTGAACTAGGGACTTTGTATTTTTATTTCTCAATATATCCTGCAATTATGTAGCTGGGCCTGCACTTGTTCAGATAAACAAATATAAACATGGAATGTGTTTTAACAAAGATAGTCAACATTAACACAGAAGGTGTTCAGTTTAAAGCTGGGAATACAAAGATAAATAATAGAATAGTCTCATGTATAAAAGAGGAGACAATCATATAAACAAATAATGACAATATTACATGACATATGTTAGGGAAACTCTGAGGAAAGAGCCTAAGTGAAAGTGTTCATCATAGAGGTAATTGAGCTGTGAAAGAATTTTTCACTTGAGAAAGGGAGTAAGAAGGAATAGGATCTGTATATACTAAATACATTTATAAAATTTTAACAAGTTTTTTAGGATGCAAAATGGCATGTATAATGATTACAGGAGATGAACTGGGAATGTAAATCATTATACACATTTACATACCGAGTCAAGTTTAGACTTTAGCAAAAAGAAGCCATAGATTATGAGCAGAAGAGTGGCACAATTTCTGCTTCAGCTTAACTTCTGCAGAACAGGAAGACAGAGATAAGAGGAAAAAGAGATGCTACGAAAGTAAGTAAAAGTAATTACCAATTATTATTAAAAAGTATTAGGAGGTTATTTAGGATCTTATTACAAGCAATTTTGGTGGGATTGTGGAGAGGGAAAAGCTGTGTTGAAGGTAAATGGACTTCTTCCCAGAAGACGCTTTGGTATGGTAATAAGCACTGTAAATATCTAAGAGAAAGATCAAATTTGCAACATCTTCCAGATTTATTTGACCAAAAAACATTGCCAGGACAACCTATTAGCATCTGAAAGAACTGTGGGAAAAATAAGTTTTATAACACTGTTCTATGAAGCAGAAGGCCAGCACTAACAGAGAAAGGCAGAGGGCAGTAGAGGACTTAAGATCAGAGAAAAACAATACCAAAAGTGAGAAACAGGAAAGAAACCTGACTGAAATATTGCCAGGCTGGGTTAAAGGTCTAACTACATTATATAAAACACCTGTCTACTAGTTTATACAATGCAGATATTTAAATTCATTCTGGGTAGGGGATTAACATGGAGAAGGAAATGGCAACCCACTCCAGTGTTCTTGCCTGGAGAATCCCAGGGATGGGGGAGCCTGGTGGGCTGCCGTCTATGGGGTCGCACAGAGTTGGACACGACTGAAGCAACTTAGCAGCAGCAGCAGCAGGGAATTAACATAATGAATATTTCAATAGGGTATTGGATGGCATCACCGACTCGATGGACATGAGTTTGAGTTAAGCTCCGGGAGTTGGTGATGGACAGGGAAGCCTGGCATGCTGCACAGTCCATGTGGTCGCAAAAAGTCAGACACGACTGAGCAACTGAATTGAACACAACGGTGATGATACTGGTAAGTGGGAGGGATAAAACTCAAAAGAGGTTATACAAAAAGATTAGGGATAGATGAGAAACCTAAAGAAGTGAGAAAGAAGTATACAGATATTAAGGAGATTTTGGTTAGAAGTAGAACCATTTCTGAACCATATTAGTAGCCGTGTCAAAGAAAGTTGAATACCACTGGAATACAGAAATTAAGGAAAAATAAACTTAAGATGTTAAGTAACCTTCAATGTTACACTTCCAACTGCCTAATATGATATGAAGAATTATACCAAAGTTATCAGTGAATACAGGGGAGTGGCACAGAAGTTCCTAGATTGAAATGACAAAGTCAGGTAAGAAACAGCCAGTAGGGTACCAATCTTAAAAGAAGAGAAGCTGTAGAGGAAGATAGAAGAATAAACAGACACTAATTAGAAAAACATGGGTCTGGTTTTCCGGCTTTAAGGAAGCAGGTGTGAGAAAAACAAGCTACACCCCTCCTTAGAGGATTTAGAATAATGGTTCCCAGTTTTTTTTCTAACACATCCAAGAAATAGAATACATGTCCAATAGAAGTGAAGAGGAACACAAGAATGGGAGATGGGAAAGGCTAGCTGTGAGTGGTTTAAAAGACCTTCCAAAGCAATTATGAAATACCTTCCTAAGGAAGAGTACCTGTCATACAGCGAGAATCACTGGTTTAAAACTGGTACTATCACAGAAAGCGTAAATAAAATTTGCAAACACAAACTAGCCATTTTTTACCTGTATGACAGAATACAAGACACTCATAACAATACCATAAGTGGCTATAAAAGTACTGCAGCTCTTACAAATTTTTCAGTTTAAAAAAAGATTTGTTTTGAAGATACAGCATTACCTAACATATATATGTCTAATATGCCCATTCATTTATCTTTTCAAATCTGTAAAGTTAACACAGTCTGGTAGTGTTTCACTTTATTTACTGAGACACCCTGAGTATATGACTTGAGTAAAATGACACAAATGGGATTGGTTTATGAGAAGAAAGAAGAGACATATATTTTGGTTTTATATCATTAGATACTAAAATTGAGAAATTTTTAAAATACAAGAATACACTATTAACTTATTCTATAAGGCCAGTATTACCTTAGTACCAAATCCAGAAATTTCAAGACAACTATACACCAATGTCTCTTATGAAAATAGATGCAAAATCAAATTCTAGCAAACCAAATCCAGCAATGAAAGGTTATATACTAGGATAAAATGTATTCTAACCCAGGAATACAAGTTTGGTTCAATATGAAAACCAATCAATGAAATGCACCATATTAATAAAGGACAAAAACCACACAGTTGTTTCAACTGACACAAAAAAAGGATCTGATAAAATCTGATGTCCTTTCATAATAAAAAAAACCTCAACAAATTAGGAATGTAAAGAAACTCTCATCAATCTGACAGAAAAACCACATGTGACATCACACTTAACGGTGAATGACTAAATGTTTTCTCCCCTAAGAACAGAAACAAGACAAAGATGTCTGTTGTCTTCACTTTGTTTTAATGTTATTTATTTATTTAGGCTGTGCAGCTTGTGGGATCTTAATTCCCCAATCAGGGGTTAAACCTGGACTCCACAGTGAAAGCACAAAGTCCTATCTACTGGACCGCCAGGAAATTCCCTACTGTCTTCACTTCTATTCAATACTGTACTAGCCAGGGCAATTAGGCAAGAAAAAGAAATTAAAAGGCATCCAGAATGGAAAGGAAGTAGTAAAGCGATCTGTATTTGTAGATGACATGATCTCATATATAAAGTCCTAAGGAATCTACAAAAAAGTAATTAGAGCTATAAATTAGCCTAGCAAGGGTGCTATCCAAGATCAACATACAAAAATCAATTGTATTTCTATATACTAGCAATGTAGAGTCCAAAATTCCATTTACAATTGCTTCAAAAAGAATAAAATATTCAGGAATAAATTTAACAAAGAAATACAAGGTTTTCTTCAAAAACTGACAAACAGATCCTAAAATTCACATGGAAATGCAAAGGACTAAGAACAGCCAAAACAATATTGAAAAAGAAAAGTAAAGTTGGAGAACTCACAACTTCAACTTCAATTTTCCAACTTCAAACTTTCTACAAAGTTACAGTAATCAAGACTGGGTGGGTGGTACTGCCATAAGCACAGACATACAAATCAATGGAGACTCCAGAATCAATTGAGAATCCAAAAATAAACAGAGACATTTATGGTCAATTGATTTCAACAATGATGCCAATACCATTCAACAAGGGAAATAACAATCTTGCCGATAAGTGATGCTGGGACAACTGGACAGCCGCATGAAAAAGAATGAAGTTGGACCTCTACCTCACAGCACATATAAAATTATCTAAAAATGGGTCAAAGAACTAAATGTAGAAGCTAAAACTACAAAACTGTCAGAAGAAAACATAGGTGTAAATTTTTATAATCTTGGCTTATCTTAGATATGACTCCAGAAGCACAAGAAAAAATAAATATAACTTTATCAAAACCTAAAACTTGGGTGCTTGAAAAAACACACTCCAGAAAATGAACAAAATGGCAATTCCTCAAAAAATTAAACAAAGATTTACCACATGATCCAGCAATTCCACTTCTAGGTATATTTCCAAAGAACAGAAAGCAGGGACCCAAACAGATATTTTTATGCCCATATTCACAGAAGCATTATTCACAAAAGCCAAAGTTAGAAGCAACCAAAGTGTCTATCAACAGATGACTGGAAAAACAAAATATGGTATATACATAAATACAACAGAACATTATTCAGCCTTAAAAAGGAAGGAAATTCCAACACATACTACAGCATAGAAGAACCTTGAAGACACTGTGCTAAATGAAGCAAACAAGTCACAAAAGGACAGATATTATATGATTCTAATTACATACAGTAGAGAAGGCAATGGCACCCCACTGCAGTACTCTTGCCTGGAAAATCCCATGGACAGAGGAGCCTGGAAGGCTGCAGTCCATAGGGTTGCTGAGGGTCCGACACGACTGAGCGACTTCACTTTCACTTTTCACTTTCATGCATTGGAGAAGGAAATGGCAACCCACTCCAGTGTTCTTGCCTGGAGAATCCCAGGGACGGGGGAGCCTGGTGGGCTGCCGTCTATGGGGTCGCACAGAGTCGGACATGACTGAAGTGACTTAGCAGCAATTACATACAGTAGTCAAAAGTCATAGAAACAGAAAGTAGAATGATGGCTGCTAGGGGTTGAAGGGAGGAGAGAATGAGGAGTTATTGCTTAGTGGGCACAGAACAGGAAAAAGGAAAAAGTTCTGAACATGGATGGTGGTGATGATTTGTGCAACACTGTGAATGTACCTAGTATCACTGAATATACACTTAATAATGATTAAAATGGTAACTTTTATGCATATTTTTCCACAATTCTTACATTTGAAAATGAATAGACAATTCACAAAAGGGGAGAACATTTTTGCATATCATTTATCTAACAAGGATCTAATATCCAGAATATATAAAGAACTCATAACAGACAAATAATCCAATTTTTTAAAAGAGCAAAGAATTTAAATAGACATTTCTCCCATATTTTAATATAAAAAGCCAACAAGACATATGAGGAGATGCTCAACATCATTAGTCATTAAGGAACTGCAAATCAAAACCACAATGAGATACCACTTCACCAGTTAGATAGCTATAATTTAAAAGATGGACAATAACAAGTGTTGGTGAGGATGGGTAGAAATTAGAACCCTCATATATTACTAGTGAAAATATAAAATAGTGAAGCCTCTCAGGAATATAGTTCGGCAGGTCCTCCATAAAGTTAAACATAAATGTATCAAAACCCTCAGCAATTCCACTCCTGGGTATACATCCAAGAGAAATGAAAACATATATCCACACAAAAACTTATACATGAATGTTCAAAGCAATAGTATTTGTAACAGCCAAAAAGTGGGAAAAATCCAAATGTCTATCAAATAATGAATGGATAAACAAAATGTGGTATCTCCATAGAATACATTCCATACAATGTAGTATTATTCAACCATAAAAAGGAATGAAGTGCTAATACACGATATATTATGGATGAACCTTGAAAACATTATGCTTCAGTGAAAGAAACCGGGTACAAAAAGCCACATGTTATATGACTCTGCTTATATGAAACATCCAAAGTAGGCAAATCCAAAGACAGAAAAGCAGTTCAGTGGTTGTCAAAAGCTTGAGGGGGTGGGGGTGGGGGGGAATGCAGGGTGACTGCTAAAGGGCACAGGGTTTCTTGGAGGAAGATGAAAATATTCTGGAATTAAATAATGGTGATGGTTACAGAAGCTTATGAACATACACTGAAAACTGCATGCCTTTTTATTTTTTGGCCACACCTCGTGGAATGCGGGATCTTAGTTCCCCAACCAGGAATCAAACCCGTGTTCCCTGCATTGGAAGCATGAAATCTTAACCGCTAGACCACTAGGGAAGTCCCTGAACTACATGCTTTAAAAAGGTGAGTTTTACAGTACTGAAAATTGTATCTCAAAGCAAAAGCAAAAAAAACAAACAAACACGATTACACATTCCAATAGCCATCAAAGCAATAATGTTTTCATACGTATCTATCATTCTACATTCCAGGTGAGAAAATGAAAAGGGAAAAGGGAAATATCTTAACATTCTATGAAAACAATTATGACTCAGAAACCCCAAAAAGATTCCCCACACATAGTTTGAATATCACTGACCTAAACCTAACACTCAGCACAAGACTGAGCTTAAATAGTTAATGACCAATCAATTTTAATGATAATTAAATTATTTAAACTACAATGTACAGCTAAGACTAACAAAATGCAATTAAATTTCATTGTCATGTTTAATTCATACTCTGTGTTCTTACAAGATAGTTTTTGACAACCTATGTGACTATTTTGAATTTAACACTCTCTGCATACTAAATTTTGACAACCTAAGCTTGACGTGCAACACAGCATAGTGGTTAAGAGCTCTAACTCTAGACTTAGACACCCACAGTTCAATTCCTGGCTCAGCAGCAAACTAGCTCTGAGATCTTATCCAAGCTATTTAGTCTTTCTGCAGCTACTTTCCTCACCTATAAATGCTGATAATTTATAAGCTGTTGTGAGGACTGAGGACTAAGATCTTTGGAAACAAATTAACAAATAATAACTATGCAGTAAGTTACTTATTATCACTGTAAATCAAATATCCATTTAAAACTACCAGACTATTGTGTGTCTGCCTCTTGAGAAATCTGTATGCAGGTCAAGAAGTAACAGTTAGAACTGGTTATGGAACACTAGACTGGTTCAAAATTAGGAAAGGCGTATGTCAAGGCTGTAGTATTGTCACCCTGCTTATTTACTTCATATGGAGAGTACATCGAGCAAAGTGCCAGGCTGTTTGAAGCACAAGCTGGAATCAAGATTGCCGGGAGAAATATCAATAAATTCAGATATGCAGACGATACCACCCTTATGGCAGAAAGCTAAGAGGAGCTAAAGAGCCTCTTGATGAAAGTCAAAGAGGAGAGTGAAAAGGCTGGCTTAAAATTCAACATCCAAAAAACAAAGATCGTGGCACCTGGTCCCATCACTTCATGGCAAATAGGTGGGGAAACAGTGGAAACAGTGACAGACTTTGTTTTGGGGAGCTCCAAATCACTGCAGATGGAGACTGCAGCCATGAAAGTAAAAGACGCTTGCTCCTTGAAAGAAAAGCTATGACCAACCTAGACAGCATATTAAAAAGCAGAGACATTATTTTGCCGACAAAGATCCATATAGTTAAGTTAAAGCTGTTTTTCCAGTAGTCATGTATGGATGTGAGAGCTGGACTATAAAGAAAGTTGAGTGCCGAAGAAGTGATGCTTTTGAACTGTGGTGTTGGAGAAGACTCTTGTACAGCAAGGAGATCAAACCAGTCAATCCTAAAGGAAATCAGTCCTGAATGCTCACTGGAAGGACTGATGCTGAAACTCCAATACTTTGGCCACCAGATGGAAAGAACTGGCTCATCAGAAAAGACCTTGATGCAGGGAAAGAGTGAAGACAGGAGAAGGGGACGACAGAGGATGAGATGGTTGAATGGCATCACCAACTCGATGGACATGAGTTTGAGCAAGCTCCAGGAGCTGTGATCGACAGGAAAGCCTGGCATGCTGCAGTCCATGGGGTCGGCAAAGAATCAGACATGACTGAGCGACTGAACTGATTATATGATTGAATTCCCTGAAGCAAGAGACTATATTCAATAAGTTTATACCTCTAAAATGTAGCAATGTCTAGCATAAAGTACAAACCCAAATGTTTGATGATTAAATGATGAATCAATGAGCAACCTGAGGCAGTTCCTCCTATAAAACTGGGAAAACACTTGATACATCTGAGAAGCAACATGGCCTATGTTATAATAAAACTACGCAGAGCTGCTTTCAATCTTTCTAACTCTATGATCTTAAGCAAATTAGCCAACATCTGAGTCAGAGATTCCTCATTTATAAAACAGGTTTCATAGGGGCGTTACACTGAACAAATAAAAAAAATACATGGACATGTCTAGCACAATGCCTGAAATAAAACAGGTATAAACTTAGTTTAGTGTAAAAAAATTCTAATTTACTTAGTTCAGCAAAAGCAATCTTAATTCCTCGAATATTAAGACGAGGAAAAAGTCTACATATCCTGCTTTACTACAGTATCCCTTCCCCTTGCCTGTTAGTCTTTCTAGAATTGTTCTTTTTTAGAACATATTTCTATCTGCAGTAACAACTTAATTCAACCATTTGCAGTTTACATTAGGAAGTAATACATCTCACTGAATTTGTTTTATCAAAATGGCCTTTTTTTAAAAAAAAAAAAGGATAAAATTTATTGACATCAGCATTCATAGGTAAGTCTTATTTATAGCTTTTCTGACACCAGAAACTTGCTGCAGAAATAAAATTCATAACCTTTCCTACCCAAAGATCCTGATTTGACATTATATAAAGAATACAACATAATTAATCCTGTTTATTATGCATGTCAAGGTTAACTTTGAGGTCAAAAAGTTCTCCAATTACTCTTACTAAAATGACTCTGAGTACTCAAAACTAAAAAAAATTATCTTTAAACAGCTTTTTATTAATCAGACATTTATAATTACATATATAAAATTTTATTTAAAAAGGTCTAAAATTATAATGTAGACACTGTTCTGTTCCAGTTATATTGATTAAAATTAAATCTAATGTTAGAAGTGATTTATAATACTGAACTAAACTTTTGTGCATGATAACATCTTGTTAGTTTATCTGCTACAACCTAGGGAAATGAACACATTTTAATTTCTTCTTTGTATTTAGATTTTGCTAGACTTAAAACATTAAATGTTAATAACTTTTCACTTCCTTTTCTGTATTATTTCAAGGAAGCTTTATTTTTTCATTAAATGTGATCTTTTTAAAGCCTAAAACAACTTAAAATTCTTATCTGCCCCAAAGTATACAGTTTTTAAGATGCACTCTAAAATTTGTTTATAAAAGGATCATAGTACACTAGATACTAGTAAATTCATTGTCTTAAGCAGTTTTCTAAATGAATCAATATTTCATAATTTTACAAGTTGTGACTAATCAATACTAGGATGCAGTGTAGTGCAACAATTTCCAAGCAGACATATATACAAGGGTTCTGAGCCTAAAGAAAATTTCAGCGTACGTTTTACTCACACACAGAACATGCTGATAGTAACCAAAAAAAAAAAAAAATTTAAAAAAAAACTATCCCACAATTCACCACCCTGATATATCATTCTCTCTAAATTATTATATCCAGGTGAGATTACCCAATTTTAATAACTAACAGTTCTCATCACTTTAAAACAGAAACAGGGTATGTTCTGTTTCACCCAGAGTTACACATTTCGGAACTACAAGACTTTGGGGGGGGGGGGGGGGGCGCTGATCTTCGGAAACAAAAGGTAACCTGATCCATTCCAGCTAATTACTAAATGCATACCAACAATACAAAATTCGAATTGCATTTCTGGACACTAAGATCACAAAGGGAGCAGAACGTCAAATGTGTAAGGAATTACTTTTGTATTAAAAATAATCAAAACGAAGAAACACGGTACGCCGAAACTAAGATCTCGCGCAAGGTACAACATTCATTTGATTAAAAAGTTGATCATCTAAAAAGAATTTAATCAATGTTGTTAAAATAACAGTAATTCATCGCATCCACATACGACTTGAAATCCCGATGAGGTCTTTCTTTCAGGTCTAAATATCTCATTCTTTTGCAACCCGGATACCAAAAGGACCTGAAACCTCTCGCGGAGGCGTACAACACACTCGGCGAGTGCTGTCTGTTTACAAATACGAATCTCACAGTTTCCCACGTCAAAAGCGTTCATTACCACCATTCGACTGGGGGGCGGGGGAGAGAGAAGGCGGGCGAGCAAGAAACGAAATCCTCACAGACACCTCTGCCTTCTCTCCTCCCGACAAGGGCGATCCCGGAATAAATATTTATTATGTATTATATGCGTGTGTGTCTATAAGTTATATACGTAGTCTGTATCAAAGCCAGGGTGAAAGAAAAGGCACACAGGACAGGGAATCCTACTGGACCCCAGAGAATATTCACTCCTATCCCGTTAACTCAGAATCCTCCGCCTGGGTCTACAGGTTTCGGCTCGGGGCCGAGAGCTCCAACCTCACCGTGGAGTTCGGTCCCAAAGCGCCCCGGTGCCCTGCTCAGGAAGCCCAGGCCGCCGCCCCTACCTCCCTCATCTCCGCCTTCCCCTGGGACACCCGATGCCCAATCCAGCAAAGAAAGAAGTGTCAGGCCCCAAGAGGGCGGCTGATACGCGCTCGGGCCGGGACCGCGACACCTGCGAGGCGCGGCACCTGAGGGCGAAGAGGGGGCCGCCCGGCCTGCCTCGAGCACACCCCCTCGGGCGCCGGGTGCTATGCCGCGGCCGGAACCTCCGTACCTGCGAAGCCCGCGAGCTACAGGCGCGCGCGGCGCCTCCTCATCTCAGTGGCTCCCGCTCCCCCTCCGCCTCCCGCTGCCGCCGTCACCGCCGCCGCCGCTGGAGGCCAGGACACGACGAGCTCAGGACTCCACCGCCATGTCCGCCGCGCCGCGAACTGCATTGTGGGGGGGAAGGGATGGGGAGGGGGAGGAGAGAGGGGGAGAGAAAGAGGAGGACCCGCTGAGGGGAGGGGGCCGAGGGAGAAAGGGAGCCAAGGAAGGGGGGAGGGGAGAGAGGGACAGAGCCCTGAATGGAGTCGTGACCCGGGCGGGGGTAGGGAACAAACGCACAGGAGACCGTGGGTAGGAGGCGCGGAGGAAAGGGTTTGGGGGTGCCCCTTCCTTTCGTTCTAGGGGCCCCAGGGCACTGGTTAAACCGGGGCGGGAGGTAGTAAACACCAATGGGAGAAGAGCTACATTCAGGGGCTGGTGGTGGAGACGGGAAACAATGGTGAGGGGACCTAGGTGGGAGGACAGCTCACTCACACTCACGCTGTGGGAAGGGGCGAGCGCGCGAGGACACTCGTTAGCCCGCGAGGAGGGGGCGGGGCCCCTCTAGCGTTGGGGGAGGGTTGAAGTCACCGCGGGCCTGCGGGGGGGCCCGAGCGGGGGTCGCTAAGTCCAGCTCCCTGCCGGGGCCCCACGGGAGAGCGGCGGGAGGACTTCTATTTGCTTGCGGAGGCCGGGGTCGCGGGCACTACCGCCCTGCTTAGTTCTGGTTCCTGGGCTATGGACCTCCCCGCGGAGGCCCCCAAACGTGAAGAGGGCCCGAAAGCCAGCCCCCAGGGGTCGGAAACCCCGGCCTTGGACATGCACCCTCCGGCCTGTGTACTGACCTGGCCCGGTCCCGGCCGCCGCGGACCCTTGGCGATTTAGCCTGGGCTTCTGACCACCAGCGAGTAGGCAGACAGAGGAATCGAATCCTCTGGGTCTCCCCCACCATTCCCCGTCTATTCACCTTTGCCACCACCCCACCAAAGCTGGAATCCTTTTCTTTTAAAATGCAGCTAATTTCTGGAGTTAGGAGCCCAAAAGAAATCTCAAGAGTACCCCCCGGCTCCACGCGCCGCCCGGAAAAAGATTTTAGAAATCACTTATTTAGTTTTACATGGGTTTGGAATCAACTACCATCCATGAGCCTCCTCCCCCTTTTGCTTTTAATACAGGTTCCTCCATGTAGTTATTTAAAGTCCCAATAGGAAAGGATTTATGGTTTGGTTAATTTTTTTAGTCGTGTCCGACTCTTTGCAACACTTTGGACTGTAGCCCACCAGGCTCCTCTGTCCATGGGATTTTTCAGGCAAGAATCCTGGAATCGGTTGCCATTTCCTCCTCTAAAGGATCTTCCCCACGGAGGGATTGAACCGGCGTCTCCTGTGTCTCCTGCATAGCAGGTGGATTCTTTACCTGCTGAACCGTCTGGGAAGCCCAGGTCCTAATTTTTTTAAGGTCCCAGCCTTGGAGATTATTCAACCAACCTCTAACCTCAAAGCTGGACAAATCACACGACTATAGTCCTTGCAGGTGACACATGCTAAGGCAGGAAAAGAATATGATAGGGTGGACCTGAGGGAAGATGCAAAATCTTAAGTCTTTACAAGATGTCATTTATTTGCTAAGTCGTGTCGGACTATCCTGTGACCCCGTGAGCCCCACCAGGCTCTCTGTCCATGAGATTTCCCAGGCAAGAATACTGGAGTGGGTGGCCATTTCCTTCTCCAGGGGATCTTCCCCCACCCAGCGATGGACTGGCATCTCCTGCATTGGCAGGCACATTCTTTACCACTGAGCCACCTAGGATATTGCCTAATAAAATTTCTCATGATATGACTCAGAGGCTGGAACCTATAAAAGTTTACAGAGGGGGCCTTCCTCTCTGCAGGATCCATCTTCTTTGCACTCCAAAACTGGTTCCTTCTTATTTATCTTTTTGTATGTATATGAATCTGAAGTTTGATGAGAAGAGACCACTAAGTGCTAGTCATTGAGCTAGAGATTTCATATGTTTTTCCATTTAATTCTTATAACAGAGAATTCTCTCTGCTGATGAATGGTTAGAACTCTGAGCTTCCAATGCAAGGGATTCAGGTGTGATCCCTGGTCAGGGAACTAGGATCCCACAAGTGGCACAGCCCCCCAGCAAAAAAATTATAACAATCCCATGAGGTCCCATTTATAAATGAGAAAACCAGAGCTCTGAGAATTAATACATTTTACGCCCCACCCCCCATTTCATGCCAGGGTGTGCAGGTACAGTACACAGAGTAAGTGTGTTACTCGCTCAGTCCTACTCCGTAATGTCACGGACTGCAACCCTCCAGACTCTTCTGTCCATGAAATTCTCTAAGCAAGAATACTGGAGTGGGTTGCCATTTCAAGTTAAAAGAGCTCTACCTAGCTTCAACACTTATCTGTTGTTTAATTTTAGCCAAATACATTCTGAGTTTCTTTATATGTAAGTTTTCAATGACAAAATAGCTACTTCACAGAGATAATGTAAGGAAAATAGCAGATCCCAAATTTAAAACCTGTAGAGACATTAAGATGATACTAACATGTCTTTCTCTTTGGTGAGTGATATCAAGGTCCCTGGAGCAAGTTCAACTGAATAAAATTTCCCAATTACTTAACAGCAAAACACTGAGAGTTATAAAGCCAAACCAGATTCCTGTCTCCAAAAAAGTTCACCATTGAGCAAAGAAGTTCACTACTGCACTACAATAAAGGCAACAGGTTTTAGCAAGAGCTGGACTAATACAGAGGAGTGCATGATAAATCCCACTTGGGTGAAGTTTTATTGGAAGAGGTAGAAGCTGAACCCTGAAAGTTTGCTTATATATGCTGGACACATGTCTGTGATCCTGAGAACATTGTTTTGTCTGGAGTGGGCAGGAAATAATGATTCTGAAAACAAAGGTGAGGGCCAGACAGAATCCCAGTGCCTCTCTGCTCTTATCCCTTCCAGATAACGCTTCTGTACGACTTTTCCTATTACTCAAGATCCGTTCAACTTCTACCTCCTTTATTAAATGATCTTCATCAGCAACACCCCCACAAGCCACTGAATGAGATTCCTCCATTCTCTGAATCCCTACACATTACTTTTATGAGTCTGACTCCAATAAGTTATAAACTTGAGTGCAAATACTTAACATTTGTATTCCTTATAATGCCTACATACTTGTTGAAGGAAACCTCTGGCAACTATACTCCTGTTTATCATTACAATAAAACACTTATAACACAGGTATTTCTATGTGAAAAATGAGGGAAGTTAAGGTATAAGAGACTTCATTAGTGGCCAGGGTCACACGGGAAGCCACAGGCAGTCCTAGAATACCAGTTATGTGTCCTTTTCATTGAATCACCCATTTAATGAGAAATTAAATGGTAAATATCTGACTGCTCTGTATAAATACTCTAAGGACTTACATCTGATACTTGCAAGAAAGACCTCATGCTTGTGGTTAAGTCTCCTGTTCGGAAGTTCTGGGAGCTCAGTTTCTCCCAAACTCAGATGAAAATTACTTACAGCAAAAGTCTTATTTCATCATAAGTAATTAGAAATATAATTGCCCAGTGGATCAATATTCATACTCTATTATCTTCCTAGGTTATCAGTTCAGTTCAAGTCAGTCACTCAGTCATGTCTGACTCTTCACGACTCCATGGACTGCAGCATGCCGGGCTTCCCAGTCCATTACCAACTCCCGGAGCTTACTCAGACTCATGTCCATCAAGTTGGTGATGCTGTCCAACCATCTCATCCTCTGTCGTTACCTTCTCCTCCTGCCTTCAATCTTTCCCAGCATCAGGATCTTTTCTAATAAGTCAGTTCTTCATATCAGGTGGCCAAAGTTTGAGTTTCAGCTTCAGCATCAGTCCTTCCAATGAATATTCAGGACTGATTTCCTTTAAGATTGACAGGTTTGAGCTCTTTGCAGTACAAGGTACTCTCAAGAGTCTTCTCCAACACCATAGTTAAAAGGATCAGTTCTTCGGCAGTCAGCTTTCTTTATGGTCCAACTCTCACATCCATACATGACTACTGGAAAAACCATAGCTTTGACTAGATGGACCTTTGTTGGCAAAATAATATCTCTGCTTTTTAATATGCTGTCTAGGTTCCTCATATCTTTTCTTCCAAGGAGCAAGCGTCTTTTAGTTTCATGGCTACTATAGTCACCATCTGCAGTGATTTTGGATCCCCCAAAAATTAAGTCTGTCACTGTTTCCCCATCTATTTGCCATAAAGTGATGGGATTGGAATGTTGAGTTTTAAGCCAGCTTTTTCACTATCCTTTTTCACTTTCGTCAAAAGCCTCTTTAGTTCTTCTTTGCTTTCTGCCATAAGGGTGGTGTCATCTGCATATCTGAGGTTACTGATATTTCTCCTGGCAATCTTGATTCCAGCTTGTGCTTCATCCAGCCTGGCATTTCACATGATGTACTCTGCATAGAAGTTAAATAAGCAGGGTGACAATATGCAGCCTTGATGTACTCCTTTTCCTATTTGGAACCAGTCTGTTGTTCCATGTCCAGTTCTAACTGTTGCTTCTTGACCTGCATACAGATCTCTCAGAAGGCAGGTCAGGTGGTCTGCTATTCCCTTCTCTTTAAGAATTTTCCATTTTGTTGTGATCCACATAGTCAAAGGCTTTGGTATAGTCAATAAATCAGAAGTAAGTGTTTTTCTAGAACTCTCTTGCTTTTTCTATGATCCAAAAGATGTTGCCAATGTGATTGCTGGTTCCTCTGGCTTTTCTAAATCCAGCTTGAATGTCTAGAAGTTTTCAGTTCATGTACAGTTGAAGCCTATCTTGGAGAATTTTGAGCATTACTTTGCTAGCGTGTGAGATGACCGTAATGGTGTGGTAGTTTGAACATTCTTTAGCATTGCCTTTCTTTGGGATTGAAATGAAAACTGACCTTTTCCAGTCCTGTAGCCACCCTGAGTTTTCCAAATGTGCTGGCATATTGAGTGTAGCACTTTCACAGCATCATCTTTTAGGGTTTAAAATAGCTCAACTGGAATTCCATCACCTCCACTAGCTTTGTTTGTAGTGATGCTTCCTAAGACCCACTTGACTTCCCTTTCCAGGATGTCAGGCTATAGGTGAGTGATCACACCATCATGGTTATCCAGGTCATGAAGATCTTTTTTGTATTGTTCTTCTGTGTATTCTTGTTTCCTAGGTGACAGGAAAACCCAATCCAAAAATCATTCATCATATTGAGTGAAAAGGTGACTGATGAGTAAATTATATCAGAACAAGAAAGGTTCCTTAGAGATAAGTCTGCTAAAACCAACATCTACTGGTAAATCATAAAGAGAACAAATCGTAACAAGCCATGCATGTATGTTATTTTAAAAAAACAGGTTTTATCCTGTAATTAATGGAAACTTACTGAACATTCGTAAGTAAGAGAAAGATACAATCAGATCTACTAAAGTTTTTTTCTAAGACTCCTTTTTTTCTCCCAAATAACCTGATTTCTTCAAGAGAGAGACTTCAGTGCTTGGTAACCTTTTATAGACTCTGGCTGATGATACTCTCCAGTCAAAAAGAGTCCCATGATATGGTCCTAATATGTCTTCTTCACCTGTGTATTCCAGCACCCAGAACAATTCTGATACTCAGAAAGTACCTAGAAATTGCTTGTTGACACTCTAAGTCATCTGTAAAGCAGAAGGTAGGTTCAAAGTTTAAAATTTTGTGATTCTTAAAAGCAGCATGCAATACCAGAGCCTCTAATGCGCACCTCAAAGAGAGTGTAAAGAATTGATTTCTTTTTATTTTTTTGCATTCTTGGAATTAAATAAGCTAAAATATGTTAAAATGCCTATCTTAGTAAACATTCAATGAAAATTAATTCCCTTTATCCTTAAAATCAAGTTTCTTCTCATCTGCCCCAGACTCACACTAGCACATGTGAATACTTGCTATCCATTGATTTCATTTAATTTGTTCTGAAGATTCAATGCATGGAATTTTTAACTACAGCCACACCCTTTAGTGTACTTGCTTGAAGTGTGTTGAAATGGTCTGTTTCTTTTTTTTTCAGGGTGGCTTTCTTCTTTAATGTAAATAAGAAATGAGAATTAGAAAAGACATTGGAGTTGGTATAGATGTATATATCAAATACTTAAATACAGACCAAGAGATGATGCTGTAATTGTAACCTAGGACCATATCATAAGGGCCATGTGTGCCATTTTAAAGGGCAGCCTTTTTACAATGAAAGTTAAAATGGAGTTAATAACACAGAACATTTGCAAGCAAGGCAGAGAGATCATCAGATCTACCTCCTACAGCAAAACTTACTTACATGCTACACAGCTCAGGTCCCAGGCATAGACACTGTTGGTTGGTTTTTTTTTTTTTTTTTTACTATATAGGGATTGTATTTTGTATTTTTTTTACTATATAGGTACTGTAAGTTGTATTTTATCAACAGGATGCCACAAAGGACCACGATAAAACCAGACTGAAACAGCTAGATCCAAGATGGTGGATAAAGTAAGCTAAAGGTCACTGCTTTCCTTGTCTTGATTTATCTCTTTGTTTCCATACCAACCCCTGAAAGCTGAAATACACTTGCCTTGATTTATCTCTGTGTTTGTTTCAAGTTACCTCCTAGTTATTGGCAGAGATGCCTTGCAGCTGTACTGTAAGAGATAAGTGCTTTGAGAAGTATACAATGGTCAACCATCCCCAACCAGCTCTGACTTGATCACAGGAATGTTCCTGCTCAGATGAAACCCAGAGGTATCTGAAAATTACCTTTGCTTCATTACCTTAATAAGATCTCCACCCAAAGTGGGGGTTTGTACTCTGTTAGGCACAACTGGTGCCGGATGCAAAGGAACACGATAGACTGTGCATGCCCTGGCTGCCCACGAAAATCTCTGCTCCTTTCCTAGAGCCCTGTTGACCTGTTCACTTAAAAAGTGCTTTTAGAGCATGAACTCCCCTTCTCCATTCTCTGGCCATTGAATAAAAGCCTGCCCTGCTTGTACCAAATTCAGTTTTATTATTGGCAGTGCAAAGCTGATTGAGAAAGAACTCCCTGACTGAGCCTGGGGATCTTCAGTTCAGCTAGGGTCCCAAGAGGGAGCCTTGCTTCTAATTCAGTAACACAACTTCTGTTTGAATATTTGTACTTAACACAGAGCTCATTTCTTCCCATGTTTATTTATGCTATATGTTAGAAATTCTTCCTTTACTGAGTTGAAATCTTCCTACTATAATGTCTGTTTTTTTGTAAGTTCTTACCTCAAGAGTAACACCAGGCCTCTTTTTCTTCATATATAAAAACAAGGATGTGAACTAGATGAACTAAAGCCAAATAGGGGTCTAAAGGTCTATAATTCTGATATAAACTCCCTTTAAGTCAGCTATTTTACTTCCTCTAAATCATATCTTTTCCCCTTTTCCTTCAAAACAAAAATGAGGTCCAACTCCCATTCTAACAATCTCCCTGTGACCAATTCTAGTGTGTTAGCTGACTTTATTTTTCTGGGCTCCAAAATCACTGCAGATGGTGATTGCAGCCGTGAAATTAAAAGATGCTTACTCCTTGGAAGGAAAGTTATGGCCAACCTAGACAGCATATTAAAAAGCAGAGACATTACTTTGCCAAAAAAGGTCTGTCTAGTCAAGGCTATGGTTTTTCCAGTGGTCGTGTATGGATGTGAGAGTTGGACTATAAAGAAAGCTGGGCACCGAAGAATTGATGCTTTTGAACTGTGGTGTTGGAGGAGACTCTTGAGAGTCCCTTGGACTTCAAGGAGATCCAACCAGTCCATCCTAAAGGAGATCAGTCCTGGGTGTTCATTGGAGGGACTGATGTTGAAGCTGAAACTCCAATACTTTGGCCACCTGATTCGAAGAGCTGATTCATTGGAAAAGACCCTGATGCTGAGAAAGATTGAGGGCAGGAGGAGAAGGGGACAACAGAGGATGAGATGGTTGGATGGCATCACCGACTTGATGGACATGGGTTTGGGTAGACTCCGGGAGTTGGTGATGGACAGGGAGGCCTGGTGTGCTGCGGTTCATGGGGTCACAAAGAGTCGGACATGACTGAGAGACTCAACTGAACTGAGGACAATCTATACTCTGATTCATTTTTGAATCCTCTAAAATGTCATGCATTCTGTCCAGAAATAAATCCCAGATAATATATGATCAAATAATTTTCAATGAAAGTGCTGCTGCTGCTGCCGCTAAGTCGCTTCAGCTGTGTCTGACTCTGTGCGACCCCATAGACAGCAGCCCACCAAGCTCCCCAGTCCCTGGGATTCTCCAGGCAAGAATACTGGAGTGGGTTGCCATTTCCTTCTCCAATGCGTGAAAGTGAAAAGTGAAAGTGAAGTCGCTCAGTCGTGTCTGACTCTTAGCGACCCCATGGACTGCAGCCTACCAGGCTCCTCCGCCCATGGGATTTTCCAGGCAAGAGTACTGGAGTGGGTTGCCATTGCCTTCTCCGAATGAAAGTGCTAAGGCTATTCAAAGGCAAAAAGTCTTTTTGCCTGGGAAAATAGTGCATGGACAGTCATATTGCAAAAGAATGAAGTGAGACCTTTACCTAATACCATATAAAAAAATTAACTCAAAATGGATCTGAGACCTAAGTGTAAGACCTAAAATAATAAAACTCTTGTGGTGCTGGAGAAGACTGTTGAGAGTCCCTTGGACTGCAAGGAGATCCAACCAATCCATTCTGAAGGAGATCAGCCCTGGGTGTTCTTTGGAAGGAATGATGCTAAAGCTGAAACTCCAGTACTTTGACCACCTCATGCGAAGAGTTGACTCATTGGAAAAGACTCTGATGCTGGGACGGATTGGGAGCTGGAGAAGGGGACGACAGAGGATGAGATGGCTGGATGGCATCACCGACTCGATGGATGTGAGTTTGAGTCAACTCCGGGAGATGGTGATGGACAGGGAGGCCTGGTGTGCTGCGATTCATGGGGTCGCAAAGAGTCAGACACAACTGAGCAACTGAACTGAACTGAGACAGAAATGTAAGGCAAAAACTTCACAACATTGGATTTGGCAATGACTTCTTAGATATGACACCAAAGGCTCAGGCAACAAAAGAAAATATGGACAAATTGGACTTCAAGAAAAATAAATACTTGTGCATCAGAAGACAGTATCAATGGAGTAAAAAGGCAACCCACAGAATGGGCAAAAATATTTCAAATCATATATCTGATATCTACAGTATAGAGTGAAGTAAAACTCAACAACAAAAAAACAAACAACCTGATTCAAAATGGGCAAAGAACCTGATACACATTTCTCTGTAGAAAATATACAAATGACCAATATACACATGTCCCAATCATTAAAGAAATGCAAATCAAACCTACAAGATATCATTGTATCTCTCTCTCTCATTAGTATGGCTACCACCATAAAACAAACAAATAAACAAACAAAAAAAAAAAAACTAGGAAATAGTGTTTGTGAGAATGTAGAGAAATTAGAACCCTTGTGCAATGCTGGTTGGAATACAAAATGATACAGCTGCTGTGGAAAACAGTAAGTGGTTCCTCAAAAAAATTAAACATAGAATTATATTACCATATAACCCAGCAATTACAGTTCTGGGCATATACTCAAAAGACTTGAAAACTAAGTCTCAAAGGGATATTTGTACACCCATATTCTTAGCAACATTATTCACACAATAGCTAAAAAGTGAAAGCATTGCAAATATCCACTGATGAATGAATGGATAAGCAAAATGTGGTATATACAAACAATGGCATACTATTCAGTCTTAAAAAGAAAGGAAATTCTGCATATGCTACAACATGGGTGAACTTCGATGACACTAAGCTAACTGAAATAAACCAGTTACAAAAAAAAAACAAATACTGTGTGATTCTATATACTTAGAGTAGTCAAAATCATAGACAGAAGGTAGAAAGATGGTTACCAGGGGCTGGGGGAGGGGAGAATGAAGAAAGAGTTTCAATTTTACAAGATTAAAAGAGTGGCAGAGATGAATGGTGGTGATGGTTGCACATTATGAATGCATTTAATGCTGACTGAATTGTACACTTGAAAATGGTAAAGATAATAAATTTTATGTTACATGTACTTTACCAGAACTTTAAAAAGTTGTAAAAAAAAAAAAAAAAAAAAGACACACTCTGATGAGTTCTGGAGCTGGAAATCTCTCTTCCCTCAAGGAGCTCTCAGAAACATAAACAAATACTAATAGAATGTGATAATTTCCATAATAAGGGTATGTATAAACATTATGAAAACACAAATAAGGGATAACTAATTTTATTTGGGAGAGAAGGAAAGAATGATCAACAAAACTTTGGAAAATAAATATTCTTGAAGTATCTTTGAAAGGCGAGTGAAATAGCCATCTAAAGGAGAGGAAGAGCATTCAAGATACAGAGAAGAAAAAGGGTAGGGCATGTTATGGGAATCTGCAGCTAGTTGGCACACTGGAGGGCAGGGTACAGGAGATGATACTGGAGGGCCAGATCATAGGCCTGCAGTACCAGGCTGAGCACCTGGCCGTACCTGAAAGGTAGTCCTTAAAGAGTTTCAACCAGGAGAATGATACAGTCATACTTGGATATTAGAAAAGATTAATTAGCAATGCATAGATAAGAATAGAGGAGCCAAAACTGAAGGCAGGGAAAACAGTTAGGGATTGTTGTAGAAAATCAGGTGAGAGATTATGAAAGCTTGAAATAAGTAGAAGAAGTAGGACAGAAAAAAGGGACAGATCAGAAAGATGTAACATGTGTACAGTGTTAGAATAACAAGACCTAAATGGTTTATTAAGATGTGTTGTTCATGGTACAGATAAAAGTTCTCATGTAGAAGAGATTGTTCTTATTCAGGGAGGTTTCACTATCACCAGCTCTGAACAACCAGGAGCAACTGCTGGTATGCAGTTTAGAAAGTAAGCCTAAAAACTCAGTCTAGGGACAATGAGAAAGAGTGATGGGGACTTCCCTGGTGGTCCAGTGGCTAAGACTCAGCTCTTCCAATGCAGGGGGCCTGGGTTTGATCCCTGATCAGGGAACTAGGTCCCACATGCCACAACTGAGTTCACATGTCACACTAAAGATCCTGTGCTCAACACAGCCAAATAAATAGAACGGTTTTTTTTAAATGATGAATTAGGAATGTCTGCTGAATGGGAAAGCACTGGCACATGACAGATATTTAACATTTCACTCTCAGGCAGAGGAAACATTAAGATAAACTGAGTATTTTAAAGAATACATATGGTATATTTCCATTTTTTAAAATTCAAGAACAGACAAAATTAATTTTTGTTGATGGAAGTCAAAATAGTTGTTATCTCTGTGTGAGGATGTAGATATGGACTGGAAAGGGGTACAGGGGAGCATATTAGAGTGCTAGAAATCTACTAGACCTTGATCTGGGTGGTGGTCACACATGTGTATATATCTGTGAACAACCAGTAAGTGGTACACTTAAGTTTTGTGCTTCTTACTATATGAATTATATATATCAATTTTTAAAAATGAAAAAAGTGAATATGTGTTTAAGGAATGGCAAATAGTTGGATGTTGTATAGGGTAAGGAAGAAAGAAAAAGGTTAGCAGACTACTGGGAGATAAAGTTGGGGAAGTAATAGAATGGCAATAGATAGTGAAAGGTTTGGGGAACCATTTTAGAGTGTAGGCTTCCCGGGTGGCTCAGCAGTAAAAGAATCTGCCTGCAACACAGGAGACATGGGCTTCATCCCTGGGTCAAGAAGATCCCCTGGAGGAGGGCATGGCAATCCACACCAGTATTTTTGCCTGGAGAATCCCACGGACAGAGGATTCTGACGGGCTACAGTCCATGGGTCTGACACGACTGAATTGACTGAGCACACACACACACATTAAAGAGCCTGGACTTGTTCCTACAGCCTTTGGGGAGTATATAAAGCTTTGGATATTCCCATATCTCTGTTTTGGCTGTGCAGAGTCTCCTTTGGAGAGAAAAAGGTGAAGAACAGTTTCTCTGACCCAGCTTGGATCTCAGACCCAGTATCCTCTTGGCTAATGGTTTATCAATTTTATATCCATCCTTGGAAATCATAAAAGGGAGGGGAATCCAATTACCTCTGAAAGTACCTGGCAAGTGTCTTTAATTCAAACTTTGAATATTTTTTATTATAGACCTCACATAACCACATTGCAAAGTCTCAAACCTAAAGAAAGGGGGTATGAACTGTGGATAATTCTACTACAGTACTGTTAGCATTTTCATATACTGGATTTCATAACAGTCTTTCTTCTTTAAAAAAAAAAAAAACAGCTCTTCAAGATAAGACAGCTGGCCTGTGCTGATAGCCCAGTACCAGAGACTAGGTCAGATTTGGAAAAGCATAACCAAAAGTTGTCTCTGAATGTATTTTGGCAGGAGCAAGGCAGAATCTAGAAGTAGACCACGTCAGAAATACATGTCTAAAACGAAAAAGCAAAGGGCTAGAGTGCAAAGGTGGAAAGGTTCAAGTGTTAGCCACTATATGTATACAGAAATTCCTTTGACTGGGTGCCTACTGTATTTTGTGAGCTGTATGTAAGTGTTGGACTGGATAGTTGTAATCTTAATAATTTTGTCTTATTTTCATTCAACCTTAAATCATATGCATTTTTCATGTTGCTATATAGTCTTCATAACTATTTGCATTTTCAGAGGTTAAGTTTTATTTTTCATAGAATAAAAGCGAAAAATCAATTTTTAAAGTAAAAGTTTTATTTTATTTCTTTTAACAATTCTGCTTTATTTCCTTTAATGTGCATTTTACAACTCCTAAATCTTTTCTAAAATTATTTTCTAATAAATGACTTTTATGTTTGTAAATATTGGGTTGGGTGAAAAGTTAAAATTTCATCCCAATGAACTTTTTGGCCAACCCAATAGTTCCCTGTTTTCTTAAACTGTTAAAATGAAATCATTTTTTTTTTCTGATTATTATAGAATTACATGCTCTTTTCAGAAACTCTGGAAATTTTAGGAAAAAATAAAGAAGAAAATGGAGAAGGAAATGGCAACCCACTCCAGTACTCTGGCCTGGGAGAATTCCAGGGACAGAGGAGGATGGAGGTCTACAGTCCATGAGGTCACAAAGAGTCAGACGGGACTGAGTGACTGAGCATACAAAGAGGAAAATAACAATAGCAATAGACCATACCCCACTATCTTAAGATAATCTAAACAACTTTTGGGCATATTTCCTTTCAGCCTTTTTTTTTAATGCATTTTAACAGTTGAGATCACACTTTGCACATAATATATTTTTTGTTTAATGTTTTGTCGTTGTTCAGTTGCTAAGTTGTGTCTGACTCTTTGTGACCCCATGGACTGCAGCTTGCTAGGCTTCCCTGTCCTTCACTATCTTCTGGAGCTTGTTGAAATTGATGTCCACTGAGTCAGTGATGCCATCCAGCTATCTCATCCTCTGTCATCCGTTTCTCCTCCTGCCCTCAGACTTTCCCAGCATCAGGCTCTTTTCCAATGAGTCAGTTCTTTGCATCAGGTGGCCAAAGTATTGGAGCTTCAGCTTCAGCATCAGCATCAGTCCTTCCAAGGACTATTCAGGATTGATTTCCTTTAAGATTGACTGGTTTTATCCTAAGTATTTCTCCACATCGTTAAGAATTCTTTGTAAATACAGTTTTAGCAGCTGTAAAATTTTATATAAAAGAAGGTGTCATAGTTTGCTTAACCAGTCCCTTATTGTTAGGCATTTAAGTTACTTTTAATTTTTTTTCTATTCTAAATAATGCTTTTTGCATTAATGTATAAAGCACTATAATACTATTTCCTCAGGGCTTCCCTGGTGGCTCAGTGGTAAAGAATCAGCCTGCCAATACAGGAAACACGGGTTCAGTTCCTGGGCCAGGAAGATCCCACATGCAACAGAGCAACTACTGAAGCTCCGTTGCCACAATTACTGAAGCCCAAGCACCCTAGAGCCAGTTCTCCACAACAAGAGAAGCCGCAGCAATGAGAAGCCCGTGCACTGCAACTAGAGAGGAGCCCCTGCTTGCTGAAGCTAGAGAAAAGCCCACACAGCAACGAAGATCCAGCACAGGCAAAAATAAATAAAGTTAAAAATAAAAAAGATATTTCCTCAGAGAAAATTCTAAGATGGAGGATTTCTAAAATTTTAAAGCTTCCTGATGTGTATTACCAAATTACTTTAAAAGATCTGTCCTAAATTCTACTTCCCTACTATGTGGGAGAGAAAACAAACTAAATATTTTCAGGCTTTAAAAATGACAGGTTTCTCAGAATCTCTGAATAAAGGCTATAGTATCCACAAACACAGTTTCCTTAAAAAAAAAAAAATACTGACTAAAAACACAGGAGTGCCAGATTTGGGGAGGGGGAACTTGTCACACTTTAGTTACTTTGACATCCCCCTGGAGTCTGAAAACACACCTTCTAAATAGTCAAGTACCCCTACCTTACACATCAACAATATTTTAGACAGAGATTACCTAAGGGTTAGGCAACATCAGTGAAAATCTTGCTGCGTTTCCAAAGTTCCCCAGAGAATACGACCCAAGATCACTTACAGTTTTGGAGGGGAGACTGTCAAAGAGATCCTTGAAGGGATTAGCAGTTCAAGCAGATTTTATATGCAGCTCTGAATTTTTCTTGTTTAGACAACCCTTGGTCCAGTTCCAGAATCCTTACCCAGCCTTAGATCTCTCCCTACACTCCTCCAAGGGCCCTCCAGGCATCTATAACCTTGAGAGAAATCTTGAGATTCCCCTTTGTCTCTCTGGCCCACAAAGGCTTGCTTACTCTAGTTCCCTACTACCCATTCTCACTCCATTTTTCTGCTCTTGATCTTCCTAATCTTCTCCTCTCTCCTCACTCTCCTGAGTCTTAAGTTTCTCTCTTAAATTCTCTATTAATGCTCTCCCTTTCCCTCTCTGTCCTTGTTTTCTCAAACTTTCAGCCCTTTCCTCCTCTTCAACAGGGACACAGCTGACCTTAACTAGGAGCTGCATCTCTCTATTTTGTCCCCAGACTTCTCTCCCTCGGACTTTTCTGTTCTGTCCAAATGGCACCCACAGTCTCAGTTTTGCAGGAGTTTCTCCCAGCCTCTTTTACACCTAAGACAGCTTTCTTTCACCTTGTTACCAAGGAATACTCTTTAAAGAGCACTGTTATCCCTCTAACCCAAAGATGACCTCCTTCTGCTACTTATACTTATCATTGTTGTTGTTGAGTCACTCAGTCATGTCCGACTCTTTGTGACCCCATGGACTGCAGCACATCAGGCTTCCCTGTCCTTCGCTATCTCCTGGAGTTTGCTCAAACTCATGTCCATTGAGTCAATGACGCCAACCAACCATCTCATCTTCTGTCCCCCCCTTCTCCACCTGCCCTCAATCTTTCCCAGCATCAGGGTCTTTTCCAATGAGTGGGCTCTTTGCATCAGGTGGCCAAAGTATTGGAATTTCAGCTTCATCTTCAGTCCTTCCAATGAATATTCAGGGATGATTTCCTTTCAGTTAAGTTCAGTTGCTCAGTCATGTCCGACTCTTTGTGACCCCATGGACCACAGTATGCCAGGCTTCCCTGTCCATCACCAACTCCCAGAGTTTACCCAGATTCATGCCCATTGAGTCAGTGATGCCATCCAACCATCTCATCCTCTGTCATCCCCTTCTCCTCCCACCTTCAATCTTTCCCAGTATCAGAGTCTTTTCAAATGAGTCAGCTCTTTGCATCAGGTGGCCAAAGTATTGGAGGTTCAGCTTCAACATCAGTCCTTCCAATGAATACTCAGAACTGATCTCCTTTAGGGTGGACTGGTTGGATCTCCTTGCAGTCCAAGGGACTCTCAAGAGTTCAAAAGCACCAATTCTTCAGCGCTCAGCTTTCTTTATAGTTCAACTCTCACATCCATACATGACTACTGGAAAAACCATAGCCTTAGGATTGATTAGTTTGATCTCCTTGTAGTCCAAGGGACTCTCAAAAGTCTTCTCCAACACCACAGTTCAAAAGCATCTATTTTTCAGCACTCAGCCTTCTTTATGGTCCAATGCTCACATCCGTACATGACTACTGGAAAAACCATAGCTTTGACTGTAAAGTCCAAGAAGGAATCAGTTACATTATGCCCATATTTTCCTCTATTCAAATTAGGATACATGAGAGTGCAAGTTTATAAGCATACTTATAATTGCAACAAGATAGGATATTTGAAATCTGAGCTGTCCTCAAAAATCTGGGACATAATGTTGCTATAAATTCCACCTCTCCAGAACCCAGCTCTCCAGCAGTTTCACACACACGGAGAAATCTGAACATCCTCGGAGTTGTCTAGAAGTTCGTGTTCTATATATTACACTCAGACTAAAAAGAAGTGTTCTCTTTTTTGTCCATTCTGGAAGATAGAGTTTTGACTACACGTCAACTTAGGTCTAACCTTCCAGATTGCTATTTATAGGACATACACAGAGGGATTCTTTAACTGGAGATTTTACAAAGGTCACAAAAGGGTTCACTGAGAAAGACCAAGTCCATGCTCTAAAATGGAAATGTACAGTTTACCGCCCATTGACTTACAGATAAATCTATTTAATGATCTTCAAAGGTGGTTTAGTAGGTTCTGGTTTAAACCTCAGTTCCTTCTTTCTAAGAAAATTAGGGGAAACTATTAAGCAAAGTGAATTCCTCAGAATCACTTTAGACTTTCCTTTCGGCACTATCCAAATTTTATAAATTCTCTTCTGCCTGGAGCCCTAAATCTAAATCTCCATAACTGTATTGACTCAAGGTTCACTTTAAGTACAATCTTAATGGATCATATTCCTGAGGAAGCTTGCTTCCTCCAATAAGCCTGCAAAATTCTCTCTTATTATTCTTGATTGTCCCCTGAAATGTTACTCTTTGTGAATTAATATGGCTCTGCCTAGCTCTAGATAAAATCCTAATTTTCTGTCATGTGTCTTGTCTGTGTTGCATTTTCTGTGCACTTTTGTCCACCCCTCCAGTGAAAGGGGTATTTTAAACATTTTTGTTTCCAGAGAGAGCAACTTGCTGGTTGGAGGATCCAAGTTTAAAATGGACCCCCAGAGAAACATGTATGGCTTGAGGCATCCTGTGTAATTCAATGAATATCCACCCTACCCCTAACCCATATTTGCTGGCTAAAGCAAATGTGAAAGTCAGAGAGGGGAAGGAGTTATATTCAAGCAATTTTATGTACAGTCTTGTGCAGACTGCACATACTAGAGAGTTCACACACTTTTCTCCCAGAAGTGACCTTCAACTCTAACTTTACAAGCACTTCCAACTAGGTTGGATATCTAATTTCCATAACTATCACAGATCAAAATCATCAACTAGTGGGTGGGAGTTGGGGGTGCAGAATAGGTTAGTGGTGAAGAGCACAGATTCTGGTGTCAAACTACAGGCTTGAATTTTGGCTCTGCCACTTCCTAGCTATATGACTTTGATTGAGGTACTTCACCTTTTTCTGCCTCAGTTTCCTCATCTGTAAAACAGGGATAATAATATACCTATTTCATACAATTTTCATAAGGGTGGTATACATAAAGTGCAGCAGTAGGTTCTATATGAGTATCAAGTAGAGTGGGTACACTGGTAATAGTTCTTATGAAAAGTAAAAGAAGTAACTTTAAAAAAGTGTCAGGCATAGACCTTGGAACATAAAAGATTTTTAGGGCCCCTTTTCCTTTGTTAAACATGCCTTAGGCTTGCATCCTCCTAAGCCTTTGCAATATGGTACTTCCTTGGCATGATAAACTCTATTGCCTTTCTTTGCTGGCAAACTGTTCCTTCTTCACCCACTTAAATGCATCCTCCCCTCTGTAGTTTCCCTTGTCTTTTTTTTTTTTTTTTTTGGCTTCTTTGGAGAGAATGAGTCTCTCCCTCTTCTTCAGCACTTACTGCTATCACGCTGCTTGATCATATTGTATTGTAATTACTTATTTATGAATCTTCTCCCTCACCAGACTTTATGGTCCTCCTCCATGGCTGGAGCCACATCTTATTTTCACAGCCTCTATCGCAGTTCTGTCCTTCATTAAATGTTTTGATGAATGGAGGAATAATATCAGCCAACACACAGTGCTTAGTTCTAGGCTCTGTTCCAATGCTTTACAAATATTAACTTTAATCTTGACAACAATCATATGAAGTATTATTATCATCTCTAACTTACAGATAAGAATAAATGACTCAAAAGAGTTTACGTAATTTGTCTAGGTCACCTCTGCTACTAATTGTCAAAGCCAGGATACTAATATAAGTAGTTGGTATCAGAAACCAGGCTTTTAACTCACCCAGTACAATGTCTCCTAGAGAACAAGAGAACAAATAATTGCTCGCAAACTTGGCTTTCCCAAAGGTCTCACTTTCTCAGGCAAATGAGACGTTCATCTAGCAAATATTTACATAGTGCTTTCTATGTGTACACCATCATGTTGAGCACTGATCTCTAATTGCTCCCTCCTTTCCCCTATCACCCCTCCACCTAATCACTTCTACCTGCCCCAAAACTCCACTGTTCTATGAACTTCTTTCAGTTTCTTGAATGTGTTGTACTCTCTGTGTCTCAGCTTTGGAACCATGACTTCAGTTTGCCCTGTTAACTCATGCTTATCCTTCAGTTCTCAGTTTGCATGCGTGCATGTGTGCATTCTTAGTTTTGTCCCACTATCTGGAGACTGTAGCCCACCAGGCTCCTCTGTTCATGGGATTTACCAGGCAAGAATACTGGAGTGGGGTGCCGTTTCCTCCTCCAGGGGTCTTCCCAACCCAGGGACTGAACTCTTTATCTTCTGCCTTGGCAGACAGAATCTTTACCACTGAACCACCTGGGAAGCCATTCTTTCTGCAAACCATAGTTATTCCCGCCCCCTGCCTCCCCACCTCAAGTAATTTACATGCCCTTGCTCTGAGCTCCCCACAGCACTTTGCATTCTCTTTATCATAGCGTTTGTATACTTACTGTTCTTGCCCCTTTACTTATCTGCCTTCTGCACTAGACTAGAAGCTTTGTGAGACCAAGGACTGAGTCTTATCTGGGTTATCACTGAATATGCAGCACTCAACCTGATGACCAGCACATAGTAGATGTTTGATAAATATTTGTCGAATGACCAGTTTAAGGATGAGCATGACAAAATCTCTATACTTATGAAGTTTACTTGGAAAAAAAAAGGTCTAGTGGGGATACAGAAAATGAAAAGAATATATTATAATAGATTATATACCAGGATCCTTCAGGGACACAGAGGGAAAGATTTCTGACTCAATCTGGAGTAAAGCAGAAAGGGGACAGTTCAGCAGAGTCTTAAAGGAATAGTGAGAGTTTATGAAAAGGGAAGAAATAGGTCATAAGCAAGAACTATACTATAAATTGTTTGATTGCCTAAGTGGCTAAACCATTTTTTCTGTGTGTCTGAAAAGAATACTAAACTAAACTTAGTTCTACAACTGATTGTTCTAATATGAGTTTGGAGACAATATGCCATAACATAAAAGGCAGTATGATGAGATACTTTTTTCGTTAAGTGGCTGCTCTGTGAATCCCCATGAACATCTCTTCTTACTTCTATCATCATATTTATCATGCTGCACTGTCATTAGTAGAGTGGTTCTACCCACATGATGAGCTATTTAAGGCCTAGGGTTAAAGTCCTTTAAAAGTCTGATTCAATTCTGTATATTCTCTAGTACCAGAACAAAGCCATTCCAGCAAGAAGGTCTGTGAATACTCCTACGTGATTATGAAGTCTTAGATGAGCTGGCCTCCAGCAGTCTCTCAGCTTTGTCTCATGTCCCATACGACATGCTCCAGTCAAGATATACCTCTCAGTTCTCTGAATAACATTGGGCTCTTAAGGCCTATGGGCCTCCCCACATGCCAATGCCACTCCCACTGTCTCTTCGCGTTCATTTTTCCAGTTCATCATCTAGCTAACTCCTACTCATCCTTGAGGCTTCAACTTAAACATCACTCCTGAAGAAAGCCCTCGCTGGCCCAGAGACAAGTTTAGACCTTCCTGTTATACGGTCTTATAAAATGGTAAATTTCTCAGTGTCATTTATCACACTTGTAAATACTTAATCACTGTCTCTCCAGTGGAGCAGAAGTTTCATAATTCAGCACTTGGAACAGAATATATAAGATAACAGGTGCTCAAAAAAAACTCTTTTGAATAAGTTACTGAATAAATGAATAAAGTGCTATAATTCATTTTTAATATGATTTTTTTAGTGGCCTGGGCTTCCCTGGTGGTTAAGCTGGTAAAGAATCCACCCGCAATGTGGGAGACCTGGGTTCCATCCCTGGGTTGGGAAGATCCCCTGGAGAAGGGAGCGGCTACCCACTCTAGTATTCTGGCTGGAGAATTCCATGGACTGTATAGTTCATGGGGTTGCAAATAGTCAGACACAACTGGGTGACTTTTGCTTCACTTTAGTGACTTAGCTTTCAGGAGGCTCTATGATAGATTAGAACTGATCAAATTAGCAAATAACCCATTAGTATTGTAAGTATTTCCAATGCACCATTAAGAATCAGGGTTGTTGCTCTGCCAAGCAAACAGTTGAAGAACAGTGTCTTAACCAAGACAATTTACAGGGACCTCTATGCACACCACCTTTTTCCCCTCTGCTCTTGAATCATTTCTAGTAATCCCTTCCTTGCTATCAAAATCTCCTGAGCTTGTTTTCCTATACCAGATTTCAACTCATCTCTTGCTCCAAGTTCTCCTTCCTGGTTCTTCAAAAGCTCCTCTGATTCCAGCCAGCCAGAGGATTCCCATTTCCTCAACAGCCTTGCCCAGAGCATCAGAATATTATTGCTTCTGGCCCCAAGCCATCCCACTCAGCACCTCCCCAGCTCCTACCAAGCCTTTCTCAAAAGCTCTGGCACAAGGTAAGGGATTGGGTGGTGTGGAAGAGTCAAAAGAAAAGAGTTTCTACCCTCAATGAGCTCCCAGTCTATCGAGGAGACAAAATGTTAGTTGCTCAGTTGTTTCCAACTCTTTTTGATCCCTTGGACTGTAACCCATGAGGTTTCTCTGTCCATGGGATTTTCCAGGCAAGCATACTGGAGTAGGTGGCCTTTCCCTTTGCCAGGATATCTTCCGGATCCAGGGATTGAACCCAGGTCTCCTGCATTTCAGGCAGATTCCTTACCATCTGAGCCACAGAAGAGATTGTCGAGGAGACAAAAGATAAACACAAAAAGCAAAACAACCATAGCATTCTGTATTTGCTTAAATGCCAAATGATGTGAATGTACAGAGAGCATTTGTGAGATAGTTCAGAGGAGTCATCATCCTTGAATCTTACTTACCACATATCTGATCATATTCCAAGTATTGTTTCTTTTATTTCCTTCTTCTAAGATAGCTTCTTCTAAGATAGGTCTTCTGTTTTTCCCTTTCTCACTTTTCCCACCACCATCGTCTTGGTTTAGACTCCATATACTCTCCTCTAGATTATGGTAACAGCCTCCCAGTTTACCTCTTTGCTTCTATTCTCAACCCCCATTCAATTCATTCTCTATTGTAGCCAGAGTCATATTCTTTTTTTCCCCTTATTTATGATTAGTTTTTTTTTGTTGAAATGTAGCTGATATACAATATTATATAAGTTAAAAGTGCACAACATAATGATTCACAAAGTTTGTACCCCATTTATAGTTATTATAAAATATTGGCTATATTCCCTGTGTTGTACAATATACCTATATAACTTTTTTTATGTGTAGTAGTTTTTACCTTTGAATCCCCTACCCCTATATTGTCCCACCCCCTTCCTTCTCCCCACTGATAATCACTAGTTTGTCCTCTATATCTGTGAGTCTGTTTCTTTTTGTTATGTTCACTAGTTTGTTATATTTTTAGATTCCACCTAGAAGTGATATCACACAGTATTTGCATTTTTCTATCTGACTTATTTCACTACCATAATGCTCTCCAAGTCCATTCATGTTGTTGCAAATAGCAAAATCCTCATTATTTTTTATGGCTAAATAGTATTCCATTGTGGACTTCCCAGTGGCTCAGTGATAAAGAATCCACCTGCCCTGCAGGAGCTGCAGGAAACACAGGAATATCCCCTGGAGAAGGAACTAGCAACCCACTCCAGTATTCTTGCCTGGAAAATCACTTGGACAAAGGAGTCTGGTAGGCTATAGTGCATGGGATCACAAAGAGTCAGACACATGACCGAACGACTGAAAAACAACACAAGAACAAATATTCTGTTGTATATACATACACCACACCTTGTTTATCCACTCATCTGTTGATGGACATTTAGTTTACTGCCATGTCTTGGCAACTGTAAATAACGCTCCCATGAACATTGATGTGCATGTATCTATTCAAATTAGTATTTTTGTTTTTCGAATTTATACCCAGGAGTGGAATTGCTGGATCATATGGTAGTTCTAACTTTAGTTTTTTAAGAAACCTCCATACTCTTTTCCACAGTGGCTGCTGCTGCTGCTGCTGCTAAGTCGCTTCAGTCGTGTCTGACTCTGTGCAACCCCATAGACGGCAGCCCACCAGGCTCCCCTGTCCCTGGGATTCTCCAGGCAAGAACACTGGAGTGGGTTGCCATTTCCTTCTCCAACACATGAAAGTGAAAAGTGAAAGTGAAGTCTCTCAGTCGTGTGTGACTCTTCCCAACCCCATGGACTGCAGCCTACCAGGCTCCTCAGTCCATGGGATTTTTCTGGCAAGAGTACTGGAGTGGGGTGCCATTGCCTTCTCCGTCCACAGTGGCTACACCAATTTAATTCCCACCAATAGTGTGTGACTGTTCTCTTTTCTCTACGTCCTCGCCAATATTTGCTATCTATATTCTTCTTAATAATAGCCATTCTAACAGGTGTGAGGTGATATCTCAGTGTGGTTTTGATTTACATTTCCCTGATAATAGTGACGCTGAGCATCCTTTCATGTTCCTGTTGGCCACCTGCATGTCCTCTTGGGAGAGATGCCTATTCAGTTCTCCTGCTCTCTTTTTTTTTTTTTTGCCCATTTTTAAAATTGGATTGGGATTTTTTTTTTTAAGTTGACTTGTATGAGCTGTCCATATATTTTGGACAGAAATAAACCCAAGAGCTTATGGTCAATTACTCTGTGACAAAGAAGGCAAGAATATGCAATGGAGAAAAGAAAATCTCTTTATTAAGTGGTCCTGGGGAAACTGGACAACTACATATAAAAGAGTGACCCCTTAATGATCATATCATTTGCAAATATTTCCTCCCATTCAGTTGGTTGTCTTCATTTTGTTTATGGTTTCCTTTGCTGTGCAAAAGGTTTTAAGTTTTAATTAGATCCCACTTGTTTATTTTTGCTTTTATTCCCTTTGCTATTGGAGACCAATCCAAAAAAAAAATGCTATAATTTATGTTAAAGAATGCTCTGCCTATGTTTTTCCCTAGAAGTGTTATGGTTTCTGGTCTTACGTTTAGGTCTTTAGTCCATTTTTAGCTTATTTTTGGGTATGGTGTTAGAGAATGATCTTATTTCACTCTTTTACATGTAGTCGTCCAGTTTCCCCAGGACCACTTAATGAAGAGGTTTTCTTTTCTCCATTGCATATTCTTGCCTTCTTTGTCACAGAGTAATTGACCATAAGCTCTTGGGTTTATTTCTGGGCCCTCTATTCTGTTCCATTGATCTACGTGTCTATTTTGTGCTAGTACCATACTGTTTTGGTTATATAGGTTTGTGATAGAGTCTGAAATCAGGGAGTGTGATTCTGCCAGCTCTGTTATTCTTTTTCAAGATTGTTTTGGCTATTCGGGTCTTTTGTGTTTCCATACAAATTTTTAAATTATTTGTTCTAGTTCTGTGAAATTTGTTATTGGTATTTTGTCAGGGATTACAGTGAAGCTGTAGAAAACCTTGGGTAGTATGGCAATTTTAACAGTATTAATTTTCCAATCAAGAACTTAATATATCTTTCCATTTGTTTATGTCATCTTCACTTCTTTCATCAGCATCTTATAGTTTTCTGAGTACAGGTCTTTTACCTTTTTATGTAGATTTATTTCTATGTATCTTATTCTTTTTGATGAGATGGTAAATGAGATCATTTCCTTAATTTCTTTTTCTGATAGTTCATTGTTAGTGTATAGAAATGCAACAATTTCCTGTATATTTATTTTTTATCCTGTAACTTTACTAAATACATTGATGAGCTCTAATAGTTTTCTGGTGGCACCTTTAAGATTTTTTATGTACAGTATCATGTAATTTGCAAGCAGTGAGAGTTTTAATTCTTCCTTTCCAATTTGGATTCCTTTTATTTCTTTTTATTGCCTGATATTTAGGCTAGGACTTCCAAAACTCTGTTGAATAAAAGTGGCATGAGTGGGCATCCTTGTCTTGTTCCTGATCATAAAGGAAGAGGGTAAGTCCTTATCACAGTTGTTCAATTTGACATTGAACTATATATTTCATTTTTAATGAAATATTTCAAATATACCAAAAAATTATAGGAAAACAATGTAACAAATACTTCTATTCCCAAGGCCCATTTAAGAAATAAAATACTGAATCCCCTAATACTCCTCAGTTGCCTACCTCTCTCATCTCCTCCCCTAGAATCTCAAGGTATTCACCACTGTGATTTTGGTGTTTTTCACTCCTCTATATTTTCAGTGCATATTTGTGCCCATGAATAATATATAGTATTATTTTGCATTTTAACTGTCTAATTTCAAGTTAAATTTATAGATGAATGGAATATAAAATTTTATGTACTAAACTTTCTTTAATATTAACATACTGCACAATCACGGTTCGGTTCAGTTCATTTCAGTTCAGTTCAGTAGCTCAGTCACGTCCAACTCTTTGTAATCCCATGGACTGCAGCATGCCAGGCCTTCCTGTCCGTCACCAACTCCCGGAGCTTACTCAAACTCATGTCCATTGAGTCAGTGATGTCATCCAATCATCTCATTCTCTGTCATCCCCTCCTCCTCCCACCTTCAATCTTTCCCAGCATCAGGATCTTTTCCAATGAGTCAGTTCTTCGCATCAGGTGGCCAAAGTATTGGAGTTTCAGCTTCAGCATCAGTCCTTCCAGTGAATATTCAGGATTGATTTCCTTTAGGATGGACTGGTTGGATCTCCTTGCAGTCCAAGGGACTCTCAAGAGTCTTCTCCAACACCACAGTTCAAAAGCATCAATTCTTTGGAGCTCAGCTTTCTTCACAGTCCAACGCTCACATCCATACACGACCAATGAAAAAACTATAGCCTTAACTAGACAGACCTTTGTTGGCAAAGCAATGTCTCTGCTTTTTAATATGCTGTCTAGGTTGGTCATAACTTTCCTTCCAAGGAGTAAGCATCTTTGAATTTCATGGCTGCAGTCACCATCTACAGTGATTTTGGAGCCCCCAAAAATAAAGTCAGCCACTGTTTCCCCATCTTTTGCCATGAAATGATGGGACCAGATGCCATGATCTTAGTTTTCCGAATGTTGAGCTTTAAGCCAACTTTTTCACTCTCTTCATTCACTTTCATCAAGAGGCTCTTTAGTTCTTCTTCATTTTCTGCCATAAGTGTGGTGTCATCTGCATATCTGAGGTTATTGATATTTCTCCCAGCAATCTTGATTCCAGCTTGTGTGAAAAGAAGAGAAGCGAAAAGCAAAGGAGAAAAGGAAATATATAAGTATCTGAATGCAGAGTTCCAAAGGATAGCAAGAAGAGATAAGAAAGCCTTCCTTAGTGATCAATGCAAAGAAATAGAGGAAAACAATAGAATGGGAAAGACTAGAGATCTCTTCAAGAAAATTAGAGTACCAAGGGAACATTTCATGCAAAGACGGGCTCGATAAAGGACAGAAATCATATGGACCTAACAGAAGCAGAAGATATTAAGAAGAGGTGGCAAGAATACACAGAAGAACTATACAAAAAAGATCTTCACAACCAAGATAATCAAGATGGTATGATCACTGACCTAGAGCCAGACATCCTGGAATGTGAAGTCAAGTGGGCCTTAGAAAGCATCACTATGAACAAAGCTAGTGGAGGTGATGGAATTCCAGTTGAGCTATTCCAAATCCTGAAAGATGATTCTGTGAAAGTGCTGCACTCAATATGCCAGCACATTTGGAAAACTCAGCAGTGGCCACAGGACTGGAAAAGGTCAGTTTTCATTCCAATCCCAAAGAAAGGCAATGCCAAAGAATGCTCAAACTACCTCACAATTGCACTCATCTCACACACTAGTAAAGTAATGCTCAAAATTCTCCAAGCCAGACTCCATCAGTACGTGAACCGTGAACTTCCTGATGTTCAAGCTGGTTTTAGAAAAGGCAGAGGAACCAGAGATCAAATAGCCAACATCTGCTGGAACATGGAAAAAGCAAGAGAGTTCCAGAAAAACATCTATTTCTGCTTTATTGACTATGCCAAAGCCTTTGACTGTGTGGATCACAATAAACTGTGGAAAATTCTGAAATAGATGGAAATACCAGACCACCTGACCTGCCTCTTGAGAAACCTGTATGCAGGTCAGGAAGCAACAGTTAGAACTGGACATGGAACAACAGACTGGTTCCAAATAGGAAAAGGAGTACATCAAGGCTGTATATTGTCACCCTGCTTATTTAACTTCTATGCAGACGACGTCATGAGAAACGCTGGGCTGGAAGAAGCACAAGCTGGAATCAAGATTGCCAGGAGAAATATCAGTAACCTCAGATATGCAGATGACACCACCCTTATGGCAGAAAGCAAAGAGGAACTAAAAAGCCTCTTGATGAAAGTGAAAGTGGAGAGTGAAAAAGTTGGCTTAAAGCTCAACATTCAGAAAACGAAGATCATGGCATCTGGTCCCATCACTTCATGGGAAATAGATGGGGAAACGGTGGAAACAGTGGCTGACTTTATTTTTCTGGGCTCCAAAATCACTGCAGATGGTGACTGCAGCCATGAAATTAAAAGACGCTTACCCTTGGAAGGACAGTTATGACCAACCTAAATAGCATATTGAAAAGCAGAGACATTACTTTGCCAACAAAGGTCTGTCTAGTCAAGGCTATGGTTTTTCCAATTGTCATGTATGGATGTGAGAGTTGGACTGTGAAGAAGGCTGAGCGCCAAAGAATTGATGCTTTTGAAGTGTGGTGTTGGAGAAGACTCTTGAGAGTCCCTTGGACTGCAAGGAGAGCCAACCAGCCCATTCTGAAGGAGATCAGCCCTGGGATTTCTTTGGAAGGAATGATGCTAAAGCTGGAACTCCAGTACTTTGGCCACCTCATTCGAAGAGTTGACTCATTGGAAAAGACTCTGATGCTGGGAGGGATTGGGGGCTGGAGGAGAAGGAGACAACAGAGGATGAGATGGCTTGATGGCATCACTGACTCGATGGACGTGAGTCTGAGTGAACTCCGGGAGTTGGTGATGGACAGGGAGGCCTGGAGGAGAAGGCAATGGCAACTCACTCCAGTACTCTTGCCTGGCAAATCCCATGGACAGAGGGGCCTGGTAGGCTGCAGTCCATGGGGTCGCTAGGAGTTGGACATGACTGAGCGACTTCACTTTATTTTTTCACTTTCATGCATTGGAGAAGGAAATGGCAACCCACTCCAGTGTTCTTGCCTGGAGAATTCCAGGGACAGGGGAGCCTGGTGGACTGCTGTCCATGGGGTCGCACAGAGTCGGACACCACTGAAGTGACTTAGCAGTGGCAGCAGGGAGGCCTGGCGTGCTGCGATTCATGGGGTTGCAAATAGTCGGACATGACTAAGAGACTGAACTGACTGAGGAGTTGAAAGGAATTGATGAAAAAGAAGGATATCTTTAAGTTTCATCTTTCTCCTCACCCTCATTTTAAGTGTCCAGAGTGAAGTGAAGTGAGTGAAAGTCACTTTTCTTCCAAGGAAAAGGAAAGTGAAAGTAGCTCAGTCATGTCTGACTCTTTGCAACCGCATGGACTGTATAGTCCATGGAATTCTCCAGGCCAGAATACTGGAGTGGGTAGCTGCTCCCTTCTCCAGGGCATCTTCCCAACCCAGGGATGGATCCCAGGTCTCCCTCATTACAGGCGGATTCTTTACCAACTGAGCTATCAGGGAAGCCCCTAAGTGCCCAGATGTTCCAACTAAAATGAGGACCAATTGGTGTCAGTTGACAATGGCGAGGCAGAGCCAAGATAATGGGTTCATCTTGGGTCTAGACCTGTTCTAAGTTTCGTCATCATACTGCACTGCAGAGAAGAAAGTATAGGTTGAGAATTAATTACAAAGTCTGAATTCCGGTCCCTGCTGTGCCACTAACTCACTGTGTGACCTTGTACAAGCCATACCTCTTCTCTGAGCATCTGATTGCTAATATGTAAGATGAAAGCATTGGGTAGAAGGGCTTAAAGATACATTCCTACTCTAAACTTCTATGAAACATCAGACTTTAGCCAACTGGCCCCTAGTCACAGATGCATATCAAAGCATTGTTATTCACTCTAGGGATGGAAAAGGACCATCTAGTGCTCTAGTCCATTTCCCCACAAGAACCTGAAGTCCTGCAATAACCTCCAGAAGCAGCTCTTTCAACTCAGTTCTTACATATCTTTTTCCTAACAGGCCACAAAAGAAAAACTACCTGCTTGCTCATTCACAAATTCAATCAGAGGAGCATAGACTGCCAAAGCTGAAAGTACTCATTGTCTCCCTCACTTGGGGAAAATGAGGCCCAGAGAGTGACAAGGTCTTAACCCAAGTTCACTCAGCCAATTACAGGAACATAATAAATTCTCTAGCTGCTACTGCTGCTGCTAAGTCACTTCAGTAGTGTCCGACTCTGTGCGACCCCATAGACGGCAGCCCACCAGGCTCCCCCGTCCCTGGGACTCTCCAGGCAAGAACACTGGAGTGGATTGCCATTTCCTTCTCCAATGCATGAAAGTGAAAAGTGAAAGTGAAGTCGCTCAGTCGTGTCCAACCCTTAGCATGGACTGCAGCCTACCAGGCTTCTCTGTCCATGGGGTTCTCCAGGCAAGAGAACTGGAGTGGGGTGCCATTGCCTTCTTCAAAATTCTCTAGTGATACTATCAAAAGATAGTATCCTGATCAAATTGTTGAATTTCACAGACAAAGAAACAATTCTTTCTTCAAGAAGTAAAAGCAAGTTACCTATAAGGAGGAATAAAATCAGACTTATCCACAGCAAAAGTTTATGTCATTCTGAGGGAAAGTGTAACCCCAGGAATATTTTACCCAACTATGTTGTCAGAGAAATAAAAAAAAACAAGTGCTTTAACAATTTAAAGTTGTTAAAACTATTATTAAAATTGAAAGAATTTAAAGAATCTAGAATCCTTCTTGAAAAAAAAAAAAACTTGATGCTGAAATCCAGCAAGTCAAAACATGAATGTAAATAAAAGAAGTTATTATGAAATATTGGTGATGAAAATTGCATCTATTTAAATCTAGAACTTAGCCTAAACAATTAGAGGAATTATAGTTGTAAATTAAAATGTATATATTATAAATATTGGTAAAGTAAAAATTATTGCTGTTTAGTTGCTAAGTTGTGTCCAACTCTTTTGAAACCGTGTGGACTGTAGTCTGCCAGGCTCCTCTGTCCATGGGATTCTCCAGGCAAGAATACTGGAGTGAGTTGCCATTTCTTCCTCCAGAGGATTTTCCTGACCTAGGAACTGAACTTGCATCTCCTACATCGGCAGGCAGATTCTTTACCACTGAGCACCAGAGAAGCCAATAGTAAAAATAATGAATAACAAAAATTAGGTGTAGGAGAGGAGATGGGAGAAGTATAGATTACTGATCATCTTTATGATAGACAATAGTCAATATTGTTTAACAGTAAAATGTGTAGTTTTTAAAAATAACTCCAATTATTTTCATAATCTTTTATAACTTATTCATAAATCCATTAGTCATTTTACTTGTTAAATTAACTTCCATAAGGCTTTTTAATTAAATATTTTATTTAAAACATCTTGCTTAGTGTGAGCCCTTTAAATGGTTTCTCTATGCCAATTATCCAGTATAAATACATATAGAGATGTTCAGAATGATTTTCACCATAAGTTAAAGATGTTATTTTGAGTGTTAGAATTAAGAGTGATATGTTACTTTCTTCCTGGCATTTTTTTCTGTATTGCTTGAATTTTTTATAAGCATATATTACTATTTTTAAATCATGACAAAATTACTGTTCTAAAAAACTGGAGAGGGAGTTTGGTTCTGAGGAAATACTCCCTAACTTTTGAAAAACAGATTCTGTCAATAATATAAATATTAAAAGTTATTTTCATTGAGTGCCTACATCACGCTAAGGATTTTTCATATAGTGTCTTTATTGCTAACCACAACTCTAAAGGCTAGGTTACAGATGAAGCTCAGGATGATAAAGCCTTTTGCCCAAAGTCACATACCCCCAGAAGATCAAAACCTCTCTGATTCTTTCCATTGAGCCACCACTATGTACATAATAATCAGAGTTAATTCACTGTACTTCAACTTTCTCTTTGAATTTCCACAGCCTTAGATTATTCTCTGGATACTTGATGACAAACAATGAGGCATCCTCAAAAAGACAGAGAATAAAGTTGCCCCTGAAATAAAATCCACTCTCCATAAGTGAAATTAAACATCTGTAGGAAACTAAGAGCCTGTGTGTAAAACTGTCAGAGAAGTTTGGAAACACTCAAAACTCTCAGACCAAGATGCCAAGGTGATCTGGAAGTGTTCCCTAGAAACTGACTGCAACTTAATGAGTGGAAATCATATCAACTGTAATATATCCTGTTTGGAGAACATCTGTGTGAACAGAAAAACAAGAATGGTCAACTATGGAAACCTGAAAAGGTAAAGTCACAGGTGTCTCTCCAGGTACTACCCGGGGATAAGAAATTTTAGCTAAGTAATGTTAACAATATGATTTTCTTGACAAGACCTAGAAAACAGTCCTTTGCTGCATGTTAGACTTGCCTCAGCTACTTTTAAAGTAAGATTCCTATTTGGGCTTTGCCATAACCAACTGAAAGAGCTTCCCTGGTGGCTCAGTGGTAAAGAATCTGTCTGCAATGCAGGAGACATAGGAGACGCAGGTTCGATTTCTGGGTCAGGAAGATCCCTTGGAAGAGGAAATTATAAGCCACTCCAGTATAGTTGCCTGGGAAATCCCATGGACAGAGGAGCCTGGCGGGTTACAGTCCAGGGGGTTGCAAAAAGTTGAACACAACTGAGCACAGCACAGCAAGGTGCATAATCAACTGAATCAGAATCTCGAAGAGAGGGCCCAAGCATGAGCGCTTAAGAAATCTCCCCAGATGCCTCTAAAGTGCAATCAGGGTTGAGAAACAGCTGAAATGAGTAGAGTATCTAAGCTTACTGATGTAGAGGTCTCTCTTGAGATTGACTCACACCCTTTCCTCTGATTCCAGACCTACCACCAGGCTACCCTCTGATACTTGGCTCCCCATTAGAAAATGCATGGATCTTCTGATGTGAATATTCTGGTCTGTTTTGCAAATTAAATTGGCTTTGAAAATAGCACTTTCTTTTTGAGAATTAATAAATGGACTCCTGGTTTATGCATCAGTTATAGTGATCTTTGTTAATGTGGGTCTGAGATATGTCTCTAATCTGAGAGATGTAGCCACTGTCAAGTGCCATAAACATCAAAGTTCTGAGCCTGTCAGGATGCTGGACCCTGGTAATGTACCAGTCTGTGAAAATGAATCCAGGTGACCAGCAGACCTTTCCTGGGACCACATTCTTAGCTCCACTGCAGACCTTTTTTTCTCCAGAGCCAGATTATAAGCTTCTTAAGAACACAGACCCACTGGTTAGGATTCTGGTCTTTCACTGCTGTGGCCTGGGTTGGATCCCTGTTGGGGGAACTGAGATCCTGCAAGCAGCAAGCATGGCAAAGAAAAAAAGAGCACAGACATGGCTTCTCCTGTTTCATCTCCCACCTCTGCCTAGCATAGGGCTGGGCAGTTTAAGAAACTTCCAAAAGAGATTGAGAATATCAATGAAGGAACGAATGAATTCAGTGCATGTGGGGGTATGTCTCTGTATTGTGGAACCTTGTGTCCAGTCTCAGATATCCTTAGATCAGGAGGCCACTTCTCACCTCTGATCCTCCTCTTTATATTGGGAGACTCTTTGAGTCTTGGTGGAAGGCAGAGTCTTATAGAGAGTCAGAAAACACAAGATGATTGTTTCCCCAGCCTCATTTGCAACTAAGTAAGGGCTTGTGTCCTCCAATCAGACATAGTCACCCCAAACTTTGAATCTGGGGCTGGTGACCCAGAGGAAGAGGGGCCACAGAAAACCCATTCTAGTGGCAAAGTGGGAGCAGCAGCGGGCATGCTGAGTTTCTGTGGGTGGGGACCGTGGCAGCGTACTGGGTCCAGAGACGGCGGTTCCACTGGTCCCAGCAGCAGCGCTCTCGCCAGACTGGCTTGGTGATGTGGTTTGCGTTGTGGGCTAGTTACTCACTGCCTCACCTTTTCTCACTGCTGCGTATTTTCCGTGCCTTTGCTGTGATTCTGTGAAATCCTCAATGGCCCTCCCACCTCCACCTTTTTAATGTGCTTTTAATAATTTGTTTTCCTGCTGAAATCAATGAGTCAGTTTCTGTTGCTTACTGCTTAGAACCCCGTTATGGGCTGAATTCTGTCTTCTGCCAAACTTCCTATGTTGAAGTACCTCAGAATGTGACTATATTAGGAAACAGAGCCTTTAAGGACCTGATTAAGTTAAAATGAGTCCGTTAAGATGGGCCTAATTCAATCTGTCCTTCTGAGAGAAGGAAATATGGACACATGGTCACTGTGGGCATATGTGGACAGAGGGACAACCATGTGAGGATACAATGAGAAGGTGGCCACTTGTAAGCCAAGGAGAGAGGCCTCAGGAGAAACCAGATCCTACAGATACCTTCCTCTTGGACTTCTAGCTTCCAGAAGTGTGAGAAAACAAATTTCTGTTCTTTTTTTTTTTTTTTCAATTTTTTTTGGATGTGGACCCTTTTTTTGAAGTCTTTATTGAGTTTGTTACAGTACTGCTTCTAGTTTTTTGGGTTTTATTTTTAATGTTTTGGTTTTTTGACCGCAAGGCATGTGAGATCTTAGCTCCCCAACTAGGGATCAAACCTGTACCCTCCTGCATTGGAAAGCAAAGTCTTAACCACTGTACCACCAGGTAAGTCCCTAAATTTCTATTCTTGAAGCCATCTAGTCTGTGGTGTTTTGTTAAGCAGCCCTAGCAAACTAATACAAACCCTAAATACAATTAGTGATTGATCAAATATTGTCTGGTCAGTTACAAACCAGGCATTGGAACATGATTACTACCTGTAAACAGAGCAAGGTGAGAAGGAACAGTCAAGATGGGAAGCCAAGCAGGACCCCAGGAAAGAATAGACTAGGTGGTACAAAGCAGCAGGCAGGAAGGGAAGCCTAGAGGAATACTCTAACTCCAGTTGAAGTGTTTATATGGAACCAAACTGATCCTTTGGTGTCAAGGTATAACACTAATAATTGTTATAATTTATTAGTGATTACTATGTGCCAGGATCTTTCACATGCCTATTTCTCCACCTCATAATGACTTTGTTATTTCAAAAGCAACTTTTATTTCTGAAAAAGAAATTGAGTTTTGGAGATGTTTGGGCAACTTGTCCCAAACCATATAGTCAATAAACGGTGGGGTCAGGAGGATGACAAATTTCAAAGTATGCCTGCTGAAGAAAAGAGGTTTGATTGTTGGCAATGTGAAGAAATTTCTAAGAAGGAATTTTCTACTATTACAACAGATCTTTTAGAAGTACAATATACCTCCTAGGATCTCAATACACGGCCCAGCTTCAAACCTTTGATACTTCTACCACAAACTCACAAAACGGAGGGCAGCCCTCTGGAATATTTTCCACAGGAAACATCTGCCCAAATATTTCGAAGGCTGTGAAGTGTCCCAAGAGGGAAGAGGGAAAGCTGAGGCCAATCATAAGTGTGGTGATAAGTCCAGGTACCAGGTGGACTGAAGCAGAGAGAAAATGCAGGCTTCCTGCTTTCTACTCCCTCTGGAAGCATGCTCTAGTAAAGTAAACTCTTTCCAAGACTCAGGTTCCCAGGTTAGTGATCTGGTTTTCTTCTAATAGGAAGTGAGCTGTCTCTCAATCAGGGAGTGGGGGAGGGGGAAATTATTGCCAATTACACTCAATATGTAGGAGGAAAGGTTCAGACATTTCGTGTCTTTACAATTAAGAGACCTCCAGTTTATTCTTAGAGTCAATCACAGCCCAGCCACAGAACACACATTCTTTCTTTGAGTGTTTACAAGAGAATCAATTTAAAAAGATTTTTTAAATCCCTTTTTGTTTAAAGCAACTGACATAATAGAAGGAAAGGATTGAGTCCCTGCCAAGAAAAGGCTTTCTGAACCTTCTTTGGCTCAAGTTGACAGCACTTTAAGGTCTTTCAATAAACCAAGTCACTGGCCCCAAATAGAAAATTGCTACCAGGAAAGAAGAATTTTTTAATGGGATGTCTTTGAGTTAAATTAGAGTCTGTAATCACCCTGAATGTATTATTCAGACTCATTGTTCTTCATATTTGTCCTTCACATGTGATTAAGGAGAAGCACTCCTCATGTGCCAGGCATTGTACTAGGACACTGAGGAGCCAGGGTATTAATCCATCCTGATTCATGCTCTCCCAGGACTTGCAGTCTGGGGAGGAGATGGACAGGTACTCACAGATGGTACAAGGGAGTGAACAAAAGAAAGGGGAAAGTGGGAAGGTCTAAGGGAAACTAAGCATGTAACACTGAGCTAGGGGGGTCTAAGTTGTAATCTGGGGTCCCCGAGAGGAAGGGACAGCACCCCAGTCTTCTCTCAGTTTTGAGCAGAAAAAATATCTGCTTTCATTTGGCGATAGAAGGGGATAGTAGCAGTATTTACTAGTTGCTGTCGCAAAGCAGAATCAGACATAGTTCCCTGCCTTCAAGGAACTTATAGTCTTTAGGAGAAAAGACAAATACACACAAAATATTACAATCCAGATAAATGACAATATAATGAATCCACTAAAAAGAGACATTGTAAGTCTTCAGGGAACAGGAGAGGATGCAAGTCTCCTTGGAATATAACTGGGAACAGCTCCATAAGGAGAGAGGACATATTTGAAGAACATGTAAGAATCTGCTGCGAGAAGCTTCTTCCAGTTATCCAAACGCACCATGCTATCTTGCCTTTGAACTTTTACACATGTTGTTCCTCTATCTAAACCACTTCCCCGTTCCCTGTTCCTGACCCAGTTAACTCTATACATGTTTCTGGTAACAGTTCGGTTAACACTTCCTCCTGGAAGCCTTCCTTCACAAGCCCTTTCTCCATCCCACACCTAGACTGACTTATTGCCATGGTTTCCCATAGAACTGTGTATATATGTTAAGGCTGGATGAGCATAGAGCTTTTGTTTATTTGTAGGAGCAGTGAGAAATTCAGTATGATTAAAGCATAGGGCACACAGCTCAACCAAGAAATATTTGTGGAATGGATGAATGAATGAATGCTTGTAAGAACTTTATTTATTTATTTTTGACTACACAGCTTGTGGGATCTTAATTCCCTAACCAGGAATTGAACCCCAGGCCATTAGCAGTCAAAGTGCAGAGTTCTAACCACGTAACAGCCAGGGAATTCCCTTTGTCCCAGAATCCTTTCCTGGCAGCCCTCCTCTGTCCTTCCAGTCTGGGTCAAGTACTTACCACTCTGTTGTGTCTTTCTGGCATCAAGAGAGCTTAGACAGAGAGTTCTGGGGTTCTGATGTTGCTGCTCTCTGGATCAAAGTCCACCAACTGGGACCCCAGATACCAAGTTGGAGGGAACCATCAAGGTCATCTCTGTCCTACATGGAGCTGATCTCCCAGCCTTCTAGTTCTTGCTTATTGCTGAAGCGCTTACCCCATTGAAACCTTCATGGGGAGGGCATCAGTGTGACCCACAAACTCTTGAATCACTCCTCCTGAGAATCTGCAGATACTCCAGATCCAACTTGTCCAAAATCAAAATACTGGAGATGGTTTGGGCTTTAAAATCAGACAAATCTGGGTTTAGCTCTGCACTTTACTCATTTGGTGGACATTGGGCAAGTTACTTCAAATCTCAGAACCTTAGTTCCCTCAACTGAGACCCCAAAGTTCTTGGATTAGAGGAGTGCATGTCCATTTTAGAAAGATCCCTCCTGCAGCTGTGTGGGGGATGGGCTGGAGGGGCGAAACCAGAGACAGTTCAGAGGCTGCTGAATAGAAGTGTTTCCAATTACCTCGGCCTCAGCCTCCTCCGCAGCACACTCTCCACTGTGACCCCGGAGCCAACCTCATGCTGTTGCCTAGCAACTCACCTGCATCACCCAGGGATCTGAAGCTGGGGCCCCACAGAGGATGTGGAAATGACCAGTTTAATTACAAATTCTCAGGGGAATCATGCATCAGTTCATTTCTTAAATATTCACTGGGCTCCCACCAAGTGCCAGGCCCTGTGCTAGGTACTGGGGACTTATAAATAAAACCTAGTGTCTTTCCTCAAGTAATTCATAATGTAGCAGAATGGACAGATTTCTTCATTTATTCATGAAATATTTACTGAGTGCCCATCAACAGCAACAGTAGAATGGATAAAGTTGTAGCATGTTCATACAACTTAATAGTATGCACACAGTAAGAGGATGAACGATCTACAACTATACACAAAGATATGAGATATTGATGACTGAGTGAAACATATGACAAGTGAAAAAAGTAATCTATACTGCCAAAAGTGAAACATATGATGAGTGAATAAAGCTAGATAGTACATTCTGTATGATTACACTTAAAGTACAAAAACAGGAAGAAGTAATCTATACTGCCAAAAGTCAAGATTGAGGACTTGGGAGGTAGTGACTAGAAGAGGGCATGAGCAGGGCTTCCGGAGTGACTGAAGCATGACTTCCTGGAGAAGGCGATTTCTAATCAAGTGGGAGTCTACCGCACAAGGGAGAGGAGGCAAGCCCTTACAGGCATCAGAAACCAGAAGGAAGAGGCAGGAAATGAGACTGAGGGGTTACATGGGGCCCAAACTGTCAAGGACCTGAGAATAACAGTCATGATAGCTAAATGTTTGTGGTATGACAGACATTGTTTGGAATACTTTACATGTTTACATTTATTTAATCCACCAACCACACAATGAGTAGGTGCTTTTATTTCTATTCTATAGATGAGGAAATTGAGGCACAGTGAGGTTAATTACCTTGCTTAAAATCCCACAGAATGTGGCAGAACACACCAACGATAATTCCAGCATGCTTGATCACTGCTCCACGCTGCCTAGGTCATTTGGTCACAGACTAAGCCACTGAAGGTATTTAAACAGTGGTGAACCAGGATCATTTTGTTGTTGCTGCTTTGGCTGACATGGGTCTTTGCTGTTGCACATGGGCCTTCTGAAGTTGCAATGTGCAGGCTTCTCATTATGCTGGCTTCTCTTGTTGCAGACCATGGTCTCTAGAGCATGTGGGCTTCAGTAGTTGTGGCACCTGGACTCAGCTGCTCCAAGCCATGTGGAATCCTCCCAGACCAGGAATTGAACCCGTGTCCCCTACATTGGCAGGTGGACTCCCAATAACTGGACCAACAAGAAAATCCCAGGATCCAATATTTGTGAGACAAGGATTATCCTGGTTGCTCTACAGATTGGCTTGGATTGGGTTGAATGGGGCAAGAGTGGAGGCAGAGAGACCAAGGAGAAAGCTGCTCCAGGAGTCCCAGTGAGAGAAGCTGAGGCCCACATGAGGGTAGAGGCCAGGGAGAGGAGGACAGGTTTCAGAAATCAATGACAAAGACTATGAACTTTACACATACTGCTAGAAATAAGGTCCACGAGAAAGCAGAACCTATTTTATTTTTTGACCGCAAAAGCAGAGAGTTGAGTTAAACATACTACTCGGTTGTCTTTGGTCTTTGTCTTATCTACTTATTTATTCCCTTTTACCCTCTTTCTTCTCCCAAACCCTATAGGTAAACTCTTTCATGTATTTATTGTGTAACTTTATATTGCAAATATGTGTTTTCATATTGTGTTGAACGTATTTTACATCCAGGCAAATGGTGCTGAGTTATGTATCTCATTCTGTAACTTACTTTTTAAAAAAATATTTATTTATTTATTTGGCTGTGTTGGGTCTTCACTGTGGCACACAGGATCCTCACCGTGTCATGTAGGATATTTCGTTGAGGCACATGGATTGTCTAGTCGTGGCACTTGGGCTTAGCTGCTTACAGGCCTGTGGGATCTTATTTCCCTGACGAGGGATGGGACCCACATCTCCCATACTTCAAGGTGAGTTCTCAACCCCTGGACCAGCAGGGAAGTCCCTGTAACTTATTTCAGTACACCACATTATATTTTTCAAGATCTATTCCTGCTACATGTTTATTTTTAGTCTGTTGTCTTCCTAGAATTAAAGAATTAGATTGACAATACAATGCCATAGAAAGGGCTTTATCACTGAGTGGAGAGACTTCAGCTATAGCCCCTGCCCCTCTACTAACATGTGGTGTGAACCTGGGCAGGTCCCTTTTCCTAGTTGAATCTTAGCTTCCTCACTTATAAAATCAGAGTTGCCTTCTACATCTAACTTTCCATGCAACCTTCCTTACCTTATACAGGAAACTCCAGTCCAGAGTGGGAGTGACTCAATCAAGGTCACACAATAGTTATCAATAGTTCAATTCAATTTATCCCATATTTAGTGAGTGCCAGACATGATGCTAAGTGCTTTGGATATTTAAATAAATAAGCCCTGCTGAGTTCCTCCTCTCAGGGCCTCTAAACAGAACTGTGTTAATTTTCCAAGAGCAGGTGCAGAGATAGCCTGTGGGAACTGGTCAGATGCAGTAGAGATATTAATAGGACGGAGCCTTGGATCGAATGTAAGGCAGTAATTCCACCACCCCATTCAGGCCCCACAACATTCCTGGCCTGAAGAAAAGGAAAGAGGTTGGGTACACAGCTTCCTATTTGTAAAAGGTTATTTATTGCTTTAGCATGTACCAATAATAACTGATCTAAAATAGACAGAATGCCATTATCTATCTCTGTGCCTAACTAGACAGCAGTAATCATAGGATAAACAATTTTATATTCTGCTTTTCAAAAATGTTTTTTGTTGTTCAACAATAAAACAACTGCTGTTGATTATTTACTCTGTGCTAGACACCAAGTACTTTACATATGTTAGTTTATTTAATCTTCATTACAATCCCATGAAGCAAGAGGTACTATTATTATCCCCATATTAAAGATAACAAAACAGAAGCCAAGGGAGTTATATTACTTGCCCTAGGTCAGTGGATTTCTAGCATTTTGAGTGCAACCCATAGCAGAACATCTGCTGGATCATGAAAAAAGCAAGAGAGTTCCAGAAAAACATCTATTTCTGCTTTATTGACTATGCCAAAGCATTTAACTGTGTGGATCACAATAAACCATGGAAAACTCTGAAAGAGATGGGAATATCAGACCACCTGACCTGCCTCTTGAGAAACCTATATGCAGGTAAGGAAGCAACAGTTAGAACTGGACATGGAACAACAGACTGGTTCCAAATAGCAAAGGGAGTACGTCAAGGCTGTATATTGTCACCCTGCTTATTTAACTTCTATGCAGAGTACATCATGAGAAACTCTGGGCTGGAGGAAGCACAAGCTGGAATCAAGACTGCCGGGAGAAATATCAATAACCTCAGATATGCAGAGTACACGACCCTTATGGCAGAAAGTGAAGAAGAACTAAAGAGCCTCTTGATGAAAGTGAAAGAGGAGAGTGAAAAAGTTGGCTTAAAGCTCAACATTCAGAAAATTAAGATCATGGCATCCAGTCCTATCACCTCATGGTGATGGGGAATAGATGGGGAAACACTGAAAACAGTGTCAGACTTTATTTTTCTGGGCTCCAAAATCACTGCAGATGGTGACTGCAGCCATGAAATTAAAAGACGCTTACTCCTTGGAAAGAAAGTTATGACCAACCTAGACAGCATATTGAAAAGCAGAGACATTACTTTGCCAACAAAGGTCCATCTATTCAAGGGTGTGGTTTTTCCAGTGGTCATGTATGGATGTGAGTGTTGGACTGTGAAGAAAGCTGAGTGCCGAAGAATTGATGCTGTTGAACTGTGGTGTTAGAGAAGACTCTTGAGACTCCCTTGGACTGCAAGGAGATGCAACCAGTCCATCCTAAAGGAGATCAGTTCTGGGTGTTCATTGGAAGGACTGATACTAAAGCTGAAACTCCAATACTTTGGCCACCTGATGCAAAGAGCTGACTCATTTGAAAAGACTCTGATGCTGGGAAAGATTGAGGGCAGGAGGAGAAGGGGGCGACAGAAGGTGAGATGGTTGGATGGCATCACCAACTCGATGGACATGGGTTTGGGTGGACTCCGGGAGTTGGTGATGGACAGGGAGGCCTGGCGTGCTGTGGTTCACGGGATCGCAAAGAGTTGGACACAACTGAGTGACTGAACTGAACATAGCAGAAACATAGTTTACCTTATACTTTAGATCACACATACCTGTTTCACAATATTATACTAATCCTTACTATGGGGGACACACTCAATATTTTCTATTCTTTTTTTTGTTTTGTTTTTATGCTGTTCTGAGCCACTGCTGCTGCTGCTGCTAAGTTGCTTCAGTTGTGTCCGACTCTGTGCAACCCCACAGACGGCAGCCCACCAGGCTCCGCTGTCCTTGGAATTCTCCAGGCAAGAACACTGGAGTGGGTTGCCATTTCCTTCTCCAATGCATGAAAGTGAAAAGTGAAAGTGAAGTCACTCAGTTGTATCCGACTCTTAGCGACCCCATGGACTGCAGCCTACCAGGCTCCTCTGTCCATGGGATTTTCCAGGCAAGAGTACTGGAGTGGGTTGCCATTGCCTTCTCACTAAATTGATTCTATGACCTACTAATGATTTGAAATACATAGTTTGAAAAACAAGTCCCTAGGCAACATATATACCACAACCCTAACAAAATTGCACAAAATGTGAAGTTGTCATACTCTTTAATGCCCGTATCAGGTTCCATGCTGCAGGTCAAAGACACAGGTTTGAATCAGACACAGTCCTGCACTCAAAGCATTCACAGCCTCCTCAAGGAAACAGGTGGGTAGGCAAAGACAGCCAGCAGTGGTTCTCAATCCTGGTTGCATCTTAGAATAACTCAGAAGATTTGTTTTTAAAGTACTAATTAGTGTTGAGTCTCTATTCCCAGACTTTCTGATTCAGTTGGTATGTGATGGGGCCTGGATATTTGTATTTGTATTTTTTATTTTTTTGTTATTTATACATGCACATATATTGATAACAGGGAGTATTATGAGGGAAAAACACATTGGAAACTCTCTTACTTTTTGGGCTCCAGAGTTGAAACAGGAGGGAGGGAGGCAGTGCACAGCCATAGGATATGATGTTAACTAATGAGAATCAACTAGGTAGATCCATGCTGGTGGAATAATAGACTTCCTGTGGACCCTGAAACTCATTATACACTCATTGTTTAATTTTGGTATGCTTTTAGCTAGTTTTTGTTAAAATATAATCACTTTACAATGTTGTGTTAGTTTCTACTGTATAGCAAAATGAATCAGCTATACATATACATACATCCCCCTTTTTTTTGGACTTCCTTCCCATTCAGATCACCCCATCCATTAAATAGCATTCTTTGTGCTTTACAGTATGCTCTCAATAGTTATCTATTTTACCTGTAATATTGATAATGTATATGTATCAATCCCAATCTCCCAATTCCTCCCATTCCCCTGGATATTGGTATTTTTTAAAAGCTCCACAAGTGATTCTAAGGCAACTGGTCTGAGGATCAGAGCAATAAAGTATAAGCGCTACATTAAAGGGAAGCACAATACAGGAGCATCAAACTATCTAAAGGTATTGAGAAAAGCCTCAAAGAGAAGTTGTTTTTTGAGCTGACTTTTGCACTGAATACCTTCTATTTGATCCTTTAGATCCACGGTCTGCTCAGTACACTGAAACTGTGCAAAGTCAATGGGTTCCTTTGCTCACTGGCTTCAGCTTAGGTATGGGCCAACACCCTAGCACGAGATTGGTGAGAGGGCAGGCAGGTAGTAATTCCCTGGCTACGTCCTGGTAAGTTTGCCTAGGGCTGGCTATGACCCTCCTTTGAAGGTAATTCCACTCTCAAGATGGCTTGATGAATAGGACTCTTCAGATTCCATAATCTCTCCCCTTTATCCCTACCCATTCAGGTCAAGGGGTATGAACAGCCCAGATAGCTTCCTGAACTATCCCTTGTCTTCCTCTATACCCCACCCACATGTTTGAAATTAGTCCCCTTGTGAATAAGTTCAGTTCAGTTCAGTCCAGTCGCTCAGTCGTATCCAACTCTTTCCAACCCCATGAATCCCAGCACGCCAGGCCTCCCTGTCCATCACCAACTCCCGGAATCCACCCAAACCCATGTCCATCCAGTCGGTGATGCCATCTCATCCTCTGTTGTCCTCTTCTCCTGCCCACAATCTTTCCCAGCATCAGAGTCTTTTCAAATGAGTCAGCTCTTCGCATCAGGTGGCTAAAGTATTGAAGTTTCAGCTTCAACATCAGTCCTTCCAAAGAAAACCCAGAACTGATCTCCTTTAAGATGGACTGGTTGCATCTCCTTGCAGTCCAAGGGACTCTCAAGAGTCTTCTCTAACACCACAGTTGAACAGCATCAATTCTCCGGCACTCAGCTTTCTTCACAGTCCAACGTTCACATCCATACATGACCACTGGAAAAACTGTAGCTTTGACCATACATGACCACTGGAAAAACCGTAGACGGACCTTTGTTGGCAAAATAATGTCTCTGCTTTTTAATATGCTGTCTAGGTTGGTCATAACTTTCATTCCAAGGAGTAAGCGTCTTTTAATTTTATGGCTGCAATCACCATCTGCAGTGATTTTGGAGCCCAGAAAAAAATGCTTCCTAAGGCCCACTTGACTTCACATTTCAGGATGTCTGGCTCTACGTCAGTGATCACACCATCGTGATTATCTGGGTCGTGAATATCTTTTTTGTACAGTTCTTCTGTGTATCTTGCCACCTCTTCTTAATATCTTCTGCTTCTGTTAGGTCCATACCATTTCTGTCCTTTATTGTTCCCATCTTTGCATGAAATGTTTCCTTGGTATCTCTAAGTTTCTTGAAGAGATCTCTAGTCTTTCCCATTCTATGGTTTTCCTCTATTTTTTTTGCATTGATCGGTGAGGAAGGCTTTCTTATCTCTTCTTGCTATTCTTTGGAACTCTGTATTTAAATGGATATATCTTTCCTTTTCTCCTTTGCTTTTCACTTCTCTTCTTTTCACAGCTATTTGTAAGGCCTCCCCAGACAGCCATTTTGCTTTTTTACATTTCTTTTTCTTGGGGATGGTCTTGATTCCTGTCTCCTGTACAATGTCACGAACCTCCATCCATAGTTCATCAGGCAGTCTGTCTATCAGATGTAGTACCTTAAATCTATTTCTCACTTCCACTGTATAGTCATAAGGGATTTGATTTAGGTTATACCTGAATGGTCTAGTGGTTTTCTCCACTTTCTTCAATTTCATCTGAATTTGGCAATAAGGTGTTCATGATCCGAGCCACAGTCAGCTAGTTGATCAGAGGGCAGACAGACTGAAACTACAGTCACAGACAACTAGCCAATCTGATCACACGGACCACAGCCTGTCTAACTCAATGAAACTAAGCCATGCCAGGCGGGGCCACCCAAGATGGCCGGGTCATAGTGGAGCAGTCTGACAGAATGTGGTCCACTGGAGAAAGGAATGGCAAACCACTTCAGTATTCTTGCCTTGAGAACCCCATGAACAGTATGAAAAGGCAAAAAGATAGGACACTGAAAGAGGAACTCTCCAGGTCAGTAGGTACCCAATATGCTACTGGAGATCAGTGCAGAAATAACTCAAGAAAGAGTGAAGGGATGGAGCCAAAGCAAAAACAATACCCATTTGTGAATGGGATTGGTGATAGAAGCAGGGTTCAATGCAATATTGCATAGGAACCTGGAATGTTAGGTCCATGAATCAAGGCAAATTGGAAGTGGTTAAACAGATGACAAGAGTGAACGTCAACATTCTAGGAATCAGTGAACTAAAATGGACTGGAATGGGTGAATTTAACTCAGATGACCATTATATCTACTACTGCAGGCAGAAATCCCTTAGAAGAAATGGAGTAGCCATCATAGTCAACAAAAGAGTCCTAAATGCAGTACTCGGATGCAGTCTCAAAAATGACAGAATGATCTCTGTTCGTTTCCAAGGCAAACCATTCAATATCACGGTAATCCAAGACTATGCCCCAACCAGTAATGCTGAAGAAGCTGAAGTTGAACAGTTCTATGAAGACCTACAAGACTTTTTAGAACTAACACCCAAGAAAGATGCACTTTTCATTATAGGGGACTGGAATGCAAAAGTAGGAAGTCAAGAAACACCTGGAGTAACAGGCAAATTTGGCCTTGGAGTACAGAATGAAGCAGGGCAAAGGCTAATAGAGTTCTGCCAAGAGAATGCACTGGTCATAGCAAACACCCTCTTCCAACAACACAAGAGAAGACTCTATACATGGACATCATCAGATGGTTGACACCAAAATCAGATTGATTATATTCTTTGCAGCCAAAGATGGAGAAGCTCTATATAGTCAACAAAAACAAGACCGGGAGCTGACTGTGGCTCGGATCATGAACTTCTTGTGAATAAACCTTTGTCTAATTATCCTAATCTGAGTGTGTCATCTGTTTCCTTTTGAGACTGATAAAGCCTAGAAGTAGGATGGGAGCTTGCTCTAAGGATAAGGAAGGGGGGAAAAAACATACTCAAGCAGAGGGAGCAGCATGAGCAATGAAAAAGAGGTATGAAAATATTATATTTTTGTTTAATTCCCTTTATTGGTGAAGGACATATTGTTAAATGCAATGTTCCGTTCTCAGTCCTATTCTTACTAGATTCATCAGCAGCATTTAAGCAATTTACTGCTCTCTCTCTCTTGGGAGAAATGTGTCACTTGACCTCCATGACACTGAGCTCTTTTGGTTTTTATTCTTCCCCTGGCTAGGGCTTCCCAGGTGGTGCAGTGGTAAAGAATCTGCATGTAATACAGGAAATGTAGATTCATGAGGGTTTGATCCCTGAGTGGGGAAGATCCCCTGGAGAAGGAAATGGCACCCCACTCCAGTGTTCTTGCCTGGAAAATCCCATGGACAGAGAAACCTGGAGGGCCACAGTCCATGGGGTCTCAAAAGGGTTGGACACTACTTAGCAACTAAACAATAACTTCCTCTGGCTATTCTTTCTCAGTTTTCTCTTCTGGTTCTCTCCTATTTTCCTGATGTCTTCATCTCCCTGAAGGTGAATCTTGGAGTCCCAAGGACTATCTTCGGTTCTCTTGTCTATACTAACTCTCCATCATCATCCAGTAAGTTTCTATCTTTGACCTAGATCTCTCCTCCAAATTCAGGCTTATATATCCAACCTAACTAGAGATAGGAGTGGTATCTGGAGTTGACCCCTTATACCAATTGTTACATTTTCAGGAATTTTTTCAGCCTCTTGTCAAACCTTCTTGAAAAGGGTGTAAGAGTCGTACGATCTGAACAGGTATCAGAGTATTAAGTTTAATACATGCTAAGTCACTTCAGTCGTGTCCAACTCTGTGCAACCCCATAGATGGCAGCCCACCAGGCTCCCCCATCCCTGGGATTCTCCAGGCAAGAACACTGGAGTGGGTTGCCATTTCCTTCTCCAGTGCAGGAAAGTGAAAAGTGAAAGTGAAGTCGCTCAGTCATGTCCGACTCTTAGCGACCCCATGGACTGCAGCCTACCCGGCTCCTCCATCCATGGGATTTTCCAGGCAAGAGTACTGGAGTGGGGTGCCATTGCCTTCTCCGAGTATTAAACATAGTCATTACTAAAAATTTAAATTATGTACATTTTAAAAATAAAATAAGTTATATTAAAAATTAAAATTAATCATTCTAATTATTTCAGTATATTTTATTATTTTTTATACTCTTGGGGTTATTTTCATCTATTCTCCTTGTATTATGGAAATACTATATAATAGTGTGCTACTCTTGCATCCCTTCCTAACTCCATGTTCAGTGACATCAAGTTGGTAGCTTGAAATCAACCATGGTGAGAGTATTATGCAACAGAAATTGACAAATGCTACCAATGAGAGTTTGGTTTATTGTTCTGTTGACTGCCAAGACTTAAGAGTGACAGAAAGGGCTTCCCTGGTGGATCAGTGGGAAAGAATCTGCCTGCCAATGTAGAAGACACAGATTCGATCCATGGTCCAAGAAGATCCAACATGCTGTGGAGCAACTAAGCCCCTGCACCACAACTATTGAGCCTGCACTCTAGAGCCCAGAAGCTGCAACTACTGAGACCATGTGCTACAGCCACTGAAGCCCACACGATCTAGAGCCCATGCTCCACAACAAGAGATGCTACGGCAACGAGAAGTCCTTGCACTGCAACTAGAGAGCAGCCCACTCTCTGCAACTACAGAAAAGCCTGCACAGCAATGAAAACCCAACACAGCTAAAAATAAATATTTTTTAAGTGATAGGAAAATATTAATAATGCAAAATAAATTTACAGTGTATTGTGTCTGGCTATTACATTGTAAATAACTTTAAAACTTGAGGAAATATTCTTCTACTATTGGAAAACTATTAACCCATTCAGCATAGAAGTCATTTATGTCTTTGTAGTGAATTCCAATACGTCTTTATTGTTTCACTTTCATCTCAGTTCAGTTCAGTTCAGTTCAGTCACTCAGTCGTGTCTGACTCTTTGCGACTCCATGAATCACAGCACGCCAGGCCTCCCTGTCCATGACCAACTCCCAGAGTTCACTCAAACTCATGTCCATCGAGTCGGTGATGCCATCCAGCCATCTCATCCTCTGTCGTCCCCTTCTCCTCCTGTCCCCAATCCCTCCCAGCATCAGGGTCTTTTCCAATGAGTCAACTCTTCGCCATCAGGTGGCCAAAGTATTGGAGTTTCAGCTTTAGTATCAGTCCTTCCAAAGAACACCCAGGACGGATCACCTTTCGAATGGGCTGGTTGGATCTCCCTGCAGTCCAAGGGACTCTCAAGAGTCTTCTCCAACACCACAGTTCAAAAGCATCAATTCTTCGGCACTCAGCTTTCTTCAGTCCAACTCTCACATCCATACATGACTACTGGAAAAACCATAGCCTTGACTAGACGGACCTTTGTTGGCAAAGTAATGTCTCTGCTTTTCAATATGCTATCTAGGTTGGTCATAACTTTCCTTTCAAGGAGTAAGCATCTTTTAATTTCATGCCTGCAATCACTATCTGCAGTGATTTTGGAGCCCCCAAAAATAAAGTCTGACACTGTTTCCACTGTTTCCCATCTATTTCCCATGAAGTGATAGGACCAGATGCCATGATCTTCGTTTTCTGAATGTTGAGCTTTAAGCCAACTTTTTCACTCTCCTCTTTCACTTTCATCAAGAGGCTTTTTAGTTCCTCTTCACTTTCTGCCATAAGGGTGGTGTCATCTGCATATCTGAGGTTACTGATATTTCTCCCAGCAATCTTGATTCCAGCTTGTGCTTCTTCCAGCCCAGCATTTCTCTTGATGTACTCTGCATATAATGCAAATGAAAATATCAGCAAACATTCATCCTAGAACTATACTCATTCAGCCATTAGTTGGCTACCAATACAGTTTGGCAAAAATTGAAAAAGCATTCTGTAAGTATAAATTGGCCATGTGGGATTTACAATAAGGAGTATTGTATATTTTATTATTATTTGTGAATTATTTGCTATGCATCATTTATAGCAGAAAACGTTATAACAAACTGATATGGGATATACACACACACACACACTTACACAGCTTTATTCCCTAGAGAGCCAGTTGTTAAACATTTACCAGCATACCACTACTAACAGGCAACTCAAACTTAACATGTCCAAAACTGAACTTTTGATTTCCCATTCCAAACCAGTTGTCCCTGCAGAATGATGATGTTTTCATTTCAATTAATAGCAACTTCACCCTTCCAGTGCCTCTGACCAAAAACTTTAAAATCATCCTTGACTCTTTTGTTCCTCTCAAACCTTACATCCAACCTGTCAAGAAATCCTTTTGCCTCTACTTTCAAAATACATTCAGAATCTGGACTACATCCCCCTGCTTCTGCTGCCATCACTTTGGTCTAAGACTCTGTGTTGCCCCCCTCCCCTCTTGGATGACTGCAGTAGCCTTCTGACTAGTCTCTTTATTTCAATACTGCAGTCAGACTGATTCTGTTAAAATAGAAATGTCATTCCTGTGCTTAAAACTCTTCAATGGCTTCCCACCTCACTCAGATTCCAAGCCTATGTCTTTATAGTGGCTATTAAGTCTCTGCCCCACTCCCATCCCATTACCTCTCTAACCCCATGCCCTGTTATTCCTCCCCTCCCTCACTCCACTGCAGCTACACTAGCCTCCTTGCTGTTTTCCAAACACATCATTTCCTGCCTCAAAGCCTTTTATTGTTTTCTCTACCTGGAATGTGACTTTTCTTCAAGTTTTCTCTTTTGTTTGCTCTCTTTTTTCCAATCTTTGCCCAAACCACTTTTCCAGTGAGGATTCCTGATCTTTGAAATAACGTTGCCATCCCTTCCCACCACCACCATATTCTCTATCCCTCTCTCTTGCTTGTCACCATCTAATGTACTGTATGTTCCATATTATAAATTTTAATTATTATCCTTTCCTGCTCCCATTAGAATGTAAGTTCAAGAATTTTTTAATCTGTTTTATTAACTACTATATTCCTGGCCATGAAATTAATGTCTTGTACATAGTAGGTATTCAACAATTTGTTGAACAAACAAAACATTAATAAGTATTCTGGGCTGTGCTATGCTAAGTCACTTAGTCATGTCTGACTCTTTTCGACCCCATGGATGGGGCCCACCAGGCTCCTCTGTCCATGGGGATTCTCCAGGTAAGAATACTGGAGTGGGTTTCCATGCCCTCCTCCAGGGGAATCTTCCCAACCCAGGGATCAAACCCAGGACTCCTGCATTGCAGATGGATTCTTTACCAGCTGAGCTACCAGGGAAACCCAGTAAGTATTCTAAATACCCATAAAAAGCCTCTTTGAGCTTATTATAGGAAAGAGGAGTATGGGGGATCCAGGATTGAGTCCTCTACTCCTCCAGATGCTCAGCTGAGAGTAAGGGTACATTTGTCTGTGCCTGGAGGTCTCATGTTTGTGTCAATGGACTACCTAGAAACAGCTGTGCTCTTTCAGAAACACCAAAAATTTATATAGTGGACTGAAAATAAAATGATAAAATATATGCGTGTGTGCTAAGTTGCTTCAGTCATGTCTGACTCTTTGCAACTCTATGGACTGTAGCCTGCCAGGCTCCTCTGTCCATGGAATTCTCCAGGCAAGAGTGGGTTGCCTTGCCTTCCTCCAGGGGACCTTCCTAACCCAGGGTGCCATGCCCTCCTCCAGGGGATCTTCCCAACCCAGGGATCAAACCCACATCTCTTATGTCTCCTGCAAGGGCAGGCAGATTCTTTACGACTAGCACCAGCTGGGAAACCTGACAAAATATATACTGTTGGCTAAAATCAACATTTTTAGATTTTATAGATTCCAGTATAGACAAGTAGTAAAAAGTCACCGGAACATTTAAGAAAAATGAGTATTTACTGAATAGCCAGCTTGTGCCAGGGGGGCACAAAGATGATCTGGGTATGATGGGGTGATAGACCATGGAAACAGACAACTACACAATATTATCATCAGCTCACTAACAGGAAAATGTCCTAAGTACAAAGGCAACAGAGAGGACAGGATGATTAAGTGCAGTCACAGAGGAGGATGTTATCTGAGCTGGGTTCTAAAGCATGAACAGGAAGGAGGGAAATGCCCAGTGAGAAATTTACAAGCAAAATTTACAAATTCACTACAATTTTTCCCCTCTCTGCTTACTAGAAATGCCTAGGTATCTGGATTGTAACAGGGAATAGGTTGGCCAAGCTTGCAAAACTCCCAAGTTTTGTGGGGCATAATTTGAGAACTCCTGGTGATTGGGACATGCAAGGAAAGGCTGAGTGAAAGGGACAGATGGCAGGAAGTGAGACCAAAAGATTCACAAGGGCAGGGCAGAGAAGAGGGGACCATTTTGTTCCACAGGACCCATCACAGCCTCAAGCTCCCACAAGACATGGGGAAGGAGGAGTATGAAGGCAGGAGTACATTATTTTTGCCTTGGCCCTTGCCTAGAGCAGCCGTTTTCCTGTTCTCCACACCTCCTTAAAATGTCTGCTTCTGAAGAGAGAAGCTGCCCTGGTGTACAGAAAGAGCTCATGTTCTGAATCTGAAGGCCCGGGTTTGAGTCCTATCAACTGTATAACCTTATGCCCAGCTTCAAAACCTTTGCTAGCCATACTCTAGAGCATGAAGTCCAAGCTCCTTGGCTTGGCTCTCAAGACTCTTCTTCTTCTGGTCCTTGATGACCCCTCCAGCCTCATCTATCGCTTACCCCTTCTCACCTAACAGCCAAGTACTTCTTCTGGATTCTGTGTCTTCACAGACAGTTACCTCGGTTGACATCTTTCCCCTCCTCCTTCCCAAGCTGGAGAATTCCCATTCCTTTTTGAAGACACGATCCTGGTGTTAACCACCTCCAGGAGGCTTTCCCTGGTGGCTAGGTTAGCGATGGTCTCAAAACCCCAGAATTTTCTCTATTGCAGCGTGTGGAGCACATCTGCTCTTGCCCCTTCCTATCCAGAGGGCTCTTTCTGCAACATAGGACTCACCGGCTCTCCCCTGCTTAAAAAAAAAAAAAAGCAGCAGCAGCAGCTTAGGGGAATTCCCTAGCGGATCAGTGGTTAGGGCTCTTTGGCTTTCACTGCTGAGCTCTCGGGTTCAGTCCCTGGTCAGGGAACAAAAAATACCAAAACCCACGGGGCCTGAGAAAAAGAAGCTTTATTTCTTGGCTTAAGTATCATAATCTTCTCTGTGGCCTGTCGGGACTGTGCGACCTCAGGCCTACCTGCCTCTCTGTCTTTTCTTCTTATCCTTTGCATGAAAGGCACCTACAGCAGTACCTGCTATAGAACCGGAAGAAGCGTTTGTTGAATGACTGTAGAAGTGCTTAGTCCATATCGCATTACATGAAAGCTCTAGTTTTCTCCCACCAGCCCGTGAGCCCCTGGAGAGTGTCAGCATCCAGGACCATGCTTGGCACTTAGTGGGGCACCATAAGGGTTTTCCAAGTTTGGGAGACACTGTGACATGCTTCCCAGAAGCCCCATCAGGGAAGATTTGGAACACCAGCTGTTGGGAATGCTGTCAGTGAAGAGTCTTTAACTGTCAGCCACGCACCACAGACACCTTGGCTCCTGTCAGACCTCTTCCCAGATGGCCCCACACCCCATGAGAGATGAAGGCAGGGATATAAAGGCCTGGTCTGGTCATCTTCGCTCACCTGGGGACAACTCTGACGGGCCATTCTAGCTCCAGAGCCCCTGCGGGGTCAGCCATGACTGTCCTTGAGCCTGCATGGAGCTCTGCGCTTCTGCCGACTCAGCTTCCTCGCCTCCCTCCACAGGTGTTCATCCCAAGGGCACTCCCCCACAAACACCCTGAACTGCAAATCTCCATCTCAGAATCTGCTTCCCAGGAATCCAACCTGAAATTGGGCCTCTGTCTTGTCTTCTTTCAGAGAAGGCAATGGCACCCCACTCCAGTACTCTTGCCAGGAAAATCCCATGGATGCAGGAGCCTGGTAGGCTGCAGTCCATAGGGCCGTGACAAGTTGGACACAACTGAGAGACTTCACTTTCACTTTTCACTTTCATGCATTGGAGAAGGAAATGGCAACCCACTCCAGTGTTCTTGTCTGGAGAATCCCAGGGACAGGGGAGCCTGGTGGGCTGCCGTCTATGGGGTCGCACAGAGTCAGACACGTCTGAAGCAACTTAGCAGCAGCAGCAGCAGCTTGTCTTCTTTGTCCCATCACTTTTAGGGAATGTTCATTCATCCACCCAAAGTTCACAGACACCATTCAAAACGTTTCACATCCATTTTTCTATTGCTATCATCCTGTCCTGTCTAGGTGGGTCAGGAAGGGAACGGATGAAAAATTGGGGCCCAGAAAGGTGAAGCGACCAGCCAAAGGCACTAATCAGAAGGGGAGCTCCCAGATGAAGTTTTTCCACTCCCTTTCCCTGCATCCTGGAACAAGAGGAAACCTCATTGAAACGAATTCGGATCTCAGTGGTCAGAACCCTGAAACCACGGCCCTGGGGTCGGGGAAGGGGCGCGGAGCCCAGCACTCCTGCAGTACAGATGGGGAGACCGAGGTCCAGAGCCCGGCGCTCCACCGCCCTCGGGGAAGAAGGGGGCGCGTCCTGCCTGGAGGGCCGCGTGGCGCCGGGGCCGCCCCCTCCTGCCTCCCGCCCCCGCTGCGCCCGTGCCCCCTGCCCTGCCTCTGCCCTCGCCACGCCGCCTGCTGCGGAGCGAGTCATGGTGGCGGCACGGGCGGCGGCGTGGCTGCTCCTGGCTGCGGCGGCCTGCGCGCCGCGGGAGCAGGACTTCTACGACTTCAAGGCCGTCAACATCCGGGGCAAGTTGGTGTCGCTGGAGAAGTACCGAGGCTCGGTGAGTGTCCGCCCGCCGGGCCTCGGCGCCGCCCCGCTGGACCCTGGCCCTGGAGCCGGGCGCCCAGGACCCTGCCGGATGGGGCTCCGTGGGGCTCGGGTCGTTCGGTCACCCAGCCCTGGCTCCCCGCCCCCACCCCGGCATCCCCCCCGGGCGTGGCGCCCCCAGATCCTCGGCCGGGTCTGTCCCATGACTACGTGGCACGGCCCGGCGTGCGCGGTGAAACCCGAAACTCTCGCTGCTCGCGCCGATTTCCCTCCCAGCGCTTTTGGGCAGCGGGGCGCAGCCTGTCACGCACAGGTTTAAAAATTAACAGTAGCAGCCTTTGTCTCTCCCATCCCCAGTTTCCGCGACCGGAACAAAGGGAGTTGGCTATATTAAGTGCATTGAGAACACTGTGGAAATGAAAGCTCGGTGCGGAGGAAGTTATCACTTCAGATGCACCGGGACCTTACACATCGTCTTTTAGAGCAGCGGTCCCCAACCTTTTTAGCACCAGGGACTGGTTTCATTAATGACAATTTTTTCAGAGGGTGGGGAGGGTGGGGTGGTTTCAGGATGATTCAAATGCATTACATTTATTGTGAACTTTATTTCTATTATTATTACATCAGCTCCACCTCAGGTCATCAGGCAATAGAGCCCAGAGGAGAGTACAGAGTTTAGAGTACTCTCTAAAACTTGGAGAGCCCAGTTTTGGAGAGTACACTAAGACCCAGAGATGGAGGGTCACACAGCGCTAGAAAGCAGGGAGCCTGGAGGAGAACCACTCACCCATCCGTGGTCTCCTCTAGGCAAACTTTTAAGATGGCAGCTCAGATTGAGATGGAAGAGTCATCCAGTCTAATTGCTACCTCCTTACAGAGGGGGCATCTCAGCTCGGAGAGGACTTGAGAGAGGAATTGTGCCTGGGTGAGTCTTTGAAACAAGAGTGAGTTTTAGCAAAACCAAGAAGAGCATTTCAGGCAAAGAGAACTGTCAGTGCCAAGTGGAAGTCACTCAGTCGGTCTCTTTGCCACCCCATGGACTGTAGCCTGCCAGGTTTCTTTGCCCATGGAATTCTCTAGGCCAGAATACTGGAGTGGGTAGTCATTCCCTATTCCAGGGGATCGTCCCAACCCAGGGATTGAACCCAGGTCTCTTGCATTGCAGGCGGATTCTTTACCATCTAAGCCACCAGGGAAGCAAGGCTCAGAAATAAACAGCAAGAAGGATGATGAGGGGTAGTGAAGTCCTCAAGCCGTTGTGCTTGAAGGAATATAAAGCATCTGCTGAAAGATGAGGCTGAAGAGGGTAGGGAGTGATCAAAAGGAGCCTTAAACACTTTATTCAGAGACCTAAATGTTTCACTGTGTGAAACAAAGAGCCCTCCAAGTTCATTTCTCAAGGTAGACTTGGGGCTGTGTGTGGAAAGGATAAGGAGTTGGTCTCTAATGGACAGGTAGCCCAGCCTCCAGGTTTGGATGAACCACACAAGAAAATGGCTGTTAGCAATCTTCCAAGAGCAAGGCCATCTTCAATGAAAAAAGTACTCTCTACCCCTTGAAATTCTCAATTATACTGGGAGTCCTGGGGACAGTAGCCCTTGTCCAGGTTCCCCCCCTCCCCAAGGTACTGTGAGGTTCAAATGACGTGCAGTGTGGAAACCCTTGGTAGAGTGCCATGTACTTGTGTTTCTTGGGCCCCAGCAGAAATCTCATCCAGGACTCAGGGAAACAGCCAGTCAGAGCAGGACCCATTCCCACTCGGGCCTTCCCTTCCCTCTAGTGCAGCTCATCAGAGAGAGCCCCAGGTTTAACACTTGACCAGCTCTGCTACTCATTAACTCATTTATTATTGACCACCTACTATATACTAAGTACCATGCCAGCCCTGAGGGTACAGGGGATGCAACGGTGAACAAAGTGGCCAAGTTTCAATTTAAATAGAGCTTATATGAGGTCGAGAGGAGACAGACAAGAAAAGAACAGAGATACGAACAATGTAATTTCTAATAGTAAAAGGTACTAAGGCAAAAAGAGACACAGACTGTTTGTTTTTAGAAGTAATAAGGCATCCAGGATGTGAGGAACAGAAATCCTGGAAAAAAATTACCCAGAAAGTGGTTCCAGAATTCTGAATGTTTTCATCCTCTAGGTCATTGGTAAATCCTAAAAAGCACTGGAGTGAGAGGCCTAGAATTCAATCAGAAAGAAATTTAAAAACAAAAACAAAAAATCCAGAAAGTCACCCAGCTGCTAAGAGGTAGTTAGAATTTGAGGCCAGGCAATCCAGTTCCAGAGCCCATGTCTTAATCTCCAGCTTTAGAGGGAAACCAGGAACAGTCAGGCCAGGAAGCTGTAAATGATACTATGAATTAACCCAAGTTTGCTCTGATCCTTTGGCAGTATGGTCAGTCCTTCACCTGCAAACAGCTACTGGCTCATTATGTATATTTTACTACAGGTTTTTTTTTTGTTGTTTTTTAATTAGGAAAAAAACAAAACAAAACAAAACACCGGCTTCCTTACTGCCTGCCGCAGGGAGACATAGCCATACGTGCCCTGGAGACATAGCCATGGGCAAAGTTGAATGGCTTGTGTCCTCAGGCACAAACTGGGAGACAGTCCTTTAGACCAGTGTGGAGTGTAGATGAGTGCATGACACTCAGGAATTCCCTGGCCTGTGCTGTGAGGTTATGTACGTGTAGGCCTGAGTGTAGTGTATGTGTGCTGCTTAGTCGCTCAGTCATGTCTGACTCTTTGCAGCCCCATGGACTGTAGCCTGCCAGGCTCTTCTGTCCAAGGGGGTTTTCCAGGCAAGAATATACTGGAGTGGGTTGCCATGCCCTCCTCCTGGGGATCTTCCCAATCCAGGGATCACACCCAGGTCTCCCGCTTTGTAGGCGGATTCTTTACCATCTGAGCCACTAGGGAAACCCCCCCAGTGTGAATGGTTTATTTATTTTGCATACACCTATGAGTTTGCATCTGTACTTATATATGTATATATATAAATTAACTGTGTGTATTTGGGTGTATCTGTGTTTTCGAAATTCCCAGGTGGTTCAGTAGTCAAAAACCTGCCTGCCAGTGCTGGAGACAGGTTCAATCCCTGAGTTGGAAAGATCCCCTGGAAGAGGAAATGGCAACTCACTCCAGTATTCTTGCCTGGGAAAGTCCCATGGACAGAGGAGCCTGGTGGGCTATAGTCTGTGGGGTCACAAAGAATTGGACATGACTGAGCACATAGGCATGTCTGTGTTTTGGTCACTTTAAAGATAAGCTTTTTGGATTCAGGCATGGAAATAGAGTAGGATTTCCCTCTTTCTAAAAGTATGGGCAGACACACAAGATGTAGGTTATACAAGCTTTAATGCTCTCAGCGCCCAGGGATCCAGCAGAGAAGAAAGAGGAAGACCTCCACCTAGTGAAGGGAGCTAAAGGGGTCTCACAATATGGCATACGATGACAAAATGGCCACAGGCTGGGGCCCCAAGAAATGGGTGAGGGAGTTACAGCTCAATGGTTCTCAGCATCCAGCCCAGTGGTTCTCAGCTGGTGGTGATCTTTCTCCCCAGGGGACTTTCAGGAATGTCTGGGGGAGACTTTTTGATTAGTAAGACTAGGCGGCTAGTGGGTAGAGGCCAAGGATATGGCTAAACATTCTACAGTGAACAGGGCAGCTACCTCACAACACAGATTACCCAGCCCCAAATGTCAGTAGTGCTGAGGTTTAGAAACCCTGCCCAGCCTGAGCATGTCTAGTGCCCTGAGCTGCCCCTGGCTCTCTATGGAGCCAACTGGTATAATCCTTCCACTTGTATTAAAAGGTGGCCAGATTGATAGGACTTGGCTGCCCAGATACAGGGTAAGATTTTAAATCCTGCAATAATATGTAACCAGAAGCTGAAAAATATAGCACATTGGTGCCAAAATTGTAATTGCAGTCATATAATCGAGTTCCATCAGCCAGCTTTATATTTATCACCTGAAGGCAATGAATAAATGTGTTATAAGGCAATTATTATTTAAAGGTTAGTCTAGTGACAGAAGGAAGTGGTGTTTTTTTTGCTGGAAGGAGAAGGGCAAAAAAGGATTGCCCTGAGGTTCTTGAGATCCTTTTATCAGGAAAACCATGTCTGTCTATGTACCCATTGCATAGGCGATCATTTATATGTGCACATTTACTCATTCACTTAGCACATACATTCTAAGACTTTTCCATGTTTCAGCCCCAGTGAAGTGAACGTAGCTCCTGCCCTCAGCAGGTTCACATTCTAGAAGGGAGACCAACAGGTATATAGAATAGAATGATGACTCCAGTATAGAATGATGACTGCTAGTTGACTGAGCCAGAAATTAAAGCCAGGTCTGCCTTCTTTGTCTCCTATATCACCTCCTGATGGGAGTTCGCCAGTATGTGTGCCTCTCTCTGTGATGGTGTTCTTTCTGTGTTTGTGGGCATGAGTAGTGAGTGCTAAAGTATCTTTGTGTCCTAGGCCATAGGCAGACCCACTGATGTCTATTGTGTGCTTATTCTGAGTGTTTATGTTTCTGTAAGCCCCTGCATGTCTGATTTCATTTGTGCCTGTGTGTATGTGTTTGTGTATATGTGAGAGCATCATTTACATGTGTATACGTTGTGTTCCTGCATATATGAGAGAATGCTTTCGTTGTTGAGGGGCCACACATGTGGGCATGTCAGAGCATGTGCCTCTTCTCTGGGTTGTGTATGTGTTTGGGTTTTGTCTTTGCTGCCCAGGTGTCCCTGGTGGTGAACGTGGCTAGCGAGTGTGGCTTCACAGACCAGCACTATCGGGCCCTGCAGCAGCTGCAGCGGGACCTGGGGCCCCACCACTTCAATGTGCTTGCCTTCCCCTGCAACCAGTTTGGCCAGCAGGAGCCCGACAGCAACAAGGAGATCGAGAGCTTTGCCCGCCGCACATACAGTGTCTCTTTCCCCATGTTTAGCAAGATTGCAGTCACCGGCACTGGTGCCCACCCTGCCTTCAAGTACCTGACTGGTGAGTCCCCCAGCTGGCTGGGCAGCAGAAGCCACTGGCTGGCTGGGTGACCTGGGGCCCCTTCTAGATGCCCGCAGCTGGGTTGATGGTCTATTCTAGCACAAATCTTTGAGGATGAACTGAAGAATATTCCTGCCTAAGAGTATCTCCACCCTTAATGCCTTGCAGTTTCCCCCAGAGTCACTCTGCAGGCCTGTCTCCACTCCTGTTACCATCCACAGGGGCTCCTAGAAGGAAACTGCACTCTCAGATTTTAGCTTCAAACAGGGGACACCACATTCCTGGAGAAGGCTGACAGGTATCTCCTGTCCTGAGTTAGAGGCAGTCAGTCTGTAGACCACAGGAGGTAAACCTTCTAAGCTAAAATACCAGCTCTTGGGAATTCCCTGGCAGTCCAGTGGTTAGGACTCAGCACTTCTACTGCCTTCCAGGGCTTGGATTCAATGCCTTGTCAGGGAGCTGAGCTCTCTCAAGCTGTCAGCATGGCAAAAAAAAAAAAAGCCCCAAAATAACAAAAAAAAGAAAAGATCTTGGTATTTGAGAAACAGATCCCTTCCCAGAATCCTGAGAACCACAAAATGGGGTCATTAGCCAATCTTGTCATTAAGTCCTGTTTCCTTTCTCAGGCTTTTCCCTTCCTTTGGGGGCTCCATTCTTGCCTTCTCCCACCTCCCACTCCATGCTTCTGGTTGCTTTCATATCCCTCACTGCCCTCCCCCAGAACCCATTTACCTGGAAGAGTAAATGACAAACAGCAGTGTTGCAAACCAAAGGTCCCTTCTTGAGGCAATTTGAATTTTGCTCTGTGGGTGAGTCCTAATATTTCCCACCCCCCACCCCCGCCCCGTGTGTTTTTATTAGTTCCTTCCCAGTTCCCATAGTTATAGATCAAACCTGGCCATGTTTTAGAAGCACCTGGGGAGCTCTTTAAAATACATTAGCCTGAGACCTACTGAAGCAGGACCCAAGAATCTGTTTAATTATAAGCCCCCGCTCCACCACCACCACCATGATTCAGATGCAACCAGTCCAAGGACTAACATATGGGAACCATTAAGATTAAATCAGGGACTTCCCTGGTGGTTCAGTGGTTAAGACTTCCCTTTACAGTGCAGGGAGTGCTAGTTCGATCCCTGGTGGGAGAAGCTAAAAGTCCACATGCCTCGTGGCCAAAAAACCAAAACATGAAACAGTGTTATAATAAATTAAATAAAATACTCCTAAAAAAAGGATTAAATCAGAGAGTAGGTTACAGACTATGCAGTAGTTTGAGGTCATTAAAACTTTTTGGTTTTTTGTGGCCACACCATGCAGCATGCGGAATCCTAGTTCCCCAACCAGGGATTGAACCCGTGCCCCCGGTAGTGAAAGCAGAATCTTAACCACTAGACTGCCAGGGAAGTCTCTGAGATCATTAATAAAGGAAGATCAGATATTGCCTTATCAGGCACTTGACAGAATTCTAAAGCAATGGTTCTCGACCTTGGCACCACATTGGAATCTCCTGGAAAACTTTTAGAGAATATTGATGCCTGAGTCTTACCCCCAGGGATTCTTCCTTAAGTAGTCTGTGGGTATGGACTGGACATCAGGACCTTTAAAAGTTCTGCAGTTCATTCTAACTAATAGAACCAGTGCTTCAAGGGAGAGATAGATACCGCTAATGGAGTTCCAGGAGACGGGACACAGAGAAGCACACTTTGCTCTCCTTCCTTTTCTCTAGAGACTTCTGGGAAGGAGCCTACCTGGAACTTCTGGAAGTACCTGGTGGCCCCAGATGGAAAGGTGATAGGAGCTTGGGACCCAACTGTGTCGGTGGAGGAAATCAGGCCCCAGATTACAGCGCTTGTGAGGAAACTCATCCTGAAGAAGCGAGAAGACTTATAACCACTTTCCCTCCTCACCCCCATCCCCTCCCCTGACCGTGCATGAGTGACCAAAGCAGACTGAAATGGTGCTACAAAGGGAGAGACCACTGACTCTCCTCCACTCTTGTCCCCCCACCCCATCACTCCTACTGGGGGAAAATTCTAATAGCTTGATTATTTGAATCTTAGAGCAACCTCTAGGAACTCCTGACCAGTGAGAGTTCTTGACCAATGACTCACCAGCCGATAAGAACCTCTAGCCCATGAGAATGTGTGGCAAATAGAAGCATTTCAAGCAATAATCTCCTACCTATAAAGCAGGGCCAATTCCTACCTCACAGGGCTGTTGTGAGGATGAGGAAGAAAAGCCTATGAAAGTGCCAAGGGCAGTGCCAGCTAACCAGGAGGCATTCAATAAATGGTTTTTGCATATGTACCAAAAAATAAGTTGTGATCAATAAAAACTTGAACTCAACATGAATTTAGAGCCATGAGAATCCAGGCCAAACATTTGTAGCTGTTACTGTTTTCATGTGTGTTTTTTTTTTTTTAATTACAAAAGTAATACAATTCATTGTAAAATAATACAAGATGATACAAAATAAAAAATGAAAGTATCTCCCTCATTTTCTGTACTCTTGGTCCCTGGAGGTAAACTTTTAGCAATTTGGTACAAAGTCTTCTCAAACTTATTTTAATCAAACCAATCATTATTGCCTGATAAGAAATTCACTGACCAAAAATACACTTCAATTACAGGCAAAGAATATGAATAGGTAATTCACTGAAATATAGAGATGGATAATGAAGATATGAAAAGATGTTCAGCTTCATTCAAGTTGGAAAGATTTTGTTAAATGATAATACCTGCTGTTGGTAAGGATGTGGGAAAATCGGCATTCACATAAGCTGTTGGCGGGACAAACTGGTACAGGGTTTTAGAGGATGACTTGTCAGTATCTTTTAAAACAAAATGTCTACACGCTTTGCTCCATCATTTCTCCTTTGAAAAGACTCCCAAACAGTGCAAATATGTATGTAAAATAATATATATGCACATTGTTCATTATAGTGAAAACTTTATGCAACCTTGTGTCCATCAGTATGGTTTTATAGCAAATTATGACACAAAACCAAATGATCCACTAGTACAGTTGTTCAGATAAATTAATTTCTGTGCTGAAAGTTGTCCAAAAGTGAAAAAAGGCAAGTTATAATGAACACGTGCATGCACACAAAACATCCAGCATAAACAAGAATAATATTTGTATTAAAAATGTCAATGTTAAGCGTGAGAGAGAGGGAGGGAGGGATGTAGACAAAACTGTTAATTGTTGTTGCCTGTGAGGGCATGGGGTGGGATAACAGGAGTCATTCACTTTCTTTGTTAGGTATTTTTTTAATGTTTACATTTTGTATGTAAAATATGTATTTCACTTTTATATAAATCTAAAAAAGAGGTATCTAAAAACTGAGGTGATGAGCAAAGTCACTGATCTATAATTTATTGACCAATGAGGATTTTATATCCACTTCTTCCAAAGTCACTCTTCTAGAAGCAGGAGACTCAGATTCAAGTTCTGGTTGTACCCTTGACTCACAGACTGAGCAAATGGTTCCTTCTGCTGTCTTCCATTTTCCCATTGGACAGAGAAAGGGTTGATCTGTGCTCACAATCCTCAAAGCCTACTTTAATATTCCTTCCCCAAAGCTCCTAGAGTAAATGAAGGCTTTCTGTGGGCTGACCACAAACCACCCTGTGGGGGCCTCCAGCCTGTCCTTGCACATTGTTCCCCATGCTCTGGCTTGCCACGTGATCATTTCTGTAGAGACACGGGCACACATACACACACACACACAGGGAAACCCAGCTGTCACAGAAATGTTTGTGATGAACATCTCAGAACCACATTCTCAATGGACATCTCTGACCTCACCCTGCTTGACCTGTCAGCCACATCTGACGTTGCTGACCTCACTGCTCCTCTTCCTGACACATTCTCTTCCCTCAGCTTTCCTGCCCCTGCCTTCTCTTGGTTTCCCCCATCTCTCCCGGTGCACCTTCCTTCTGGGTATTTGTTGGTAACTCTTCCTCCGCTGCCCACTCCTTCCTGTTGGTCTTCCTTGGGCTTCTAGGCTGGTCCCTTTCTCACTTCATATGCTCTGCCACAGCCATCTCATTTTTTCTCAAGATCTTGACCACCATCCACACCCTGATGATACCTAAATCTCTTCTTTGTATCTACGCTGGACTCATATCCACTTGCCTGTTGGGGCATGACCAGAGACACCTCAATTCAGTGTCTCCAGAACTAAGCTCATCACCTCTCCCTGACACACCTCTCTCCCTTCACAGCCTTCACAAACCCCTTAAGCCCTTCCTTTCACACATCACTCACAGTCTCATTCTTTATGTAACTGCCTTCCCTTCTCTCCTCAGCACAGTGCTTGGCCCTTAGTAGGTTAAACTTAATTGTATGGGAAGCATTTTGAGCACTGGCTCCATTCCATCTCTGCCTAGACCCTATCTGGAAAACCACAGATGAGCCAACAGTTTCCCACAGAAGTTTAGAGTCCAGCTGGGGATTTTGCAGTCCCTACTAGACCTTCTCAATAACCTCAGATATGCAGATGACACCACCCTTATGGCAGAAAGTGAAGAGGAACTAAAAAGTCTCTTGATGAAAGTGAAAGTGGAGAGTGAAAAAGTTGGCTTAAAGCTCAACATTCAGAAAACGAAGATCATGGCATCTGGTCCCATCACTTCATGGGAAATAGATGGGGAAACAGTGGAAACAGTGTCAAACTTTATTTTTCTGGGCTCCAAAATCACTGCAGATGGTGATTGCAGCCATGAAATTAAAAGACGCTTACTCCTTGGAAGGAAAGTTATGACCAACCTAGATAGCATATTCAAAAGCAGAGACATTACTTTGCCAACAAAGGTTCATCTAGTCAAGGCTATGGTTTTTCCTGTGGTCATGTATGGATGTGAGAGTTGGACTGTGAAGAAGGCTGAGCGCCGCAGAATTGATGCTTTTGAACTGTGGTGTTGGAGAAGACTCTTGAGAGTCCCTTGGACTGCAAGGAGATCCAACCAGTCCATTCTGAAGGAGATCAGCCCTGGGATTTCTTTGGAAGGAATGATACTAAAGCTGAAACTCCAGTACTTTGGCCACCTCATGCGAAGAGTTGACTCATTGGAAAAGACTCTGATGCTGAGAGGGATTGGGGGCAAGAGGAGAAGGGGATGACAGAGGATGAGATGGCTGGATGGCATCACTGACTCGATGGACGTGAGTCTCAGTGAACTCCGGGAGTTGGTGATGGACAGGGAGGCCTGGCGTGCTGCGATTCATGGGGTCGCAAAGAGTCGGACACGACTGAGCGACTGATCTGATCTGATCTGATCTGACTAGACCTTCATTCCTAGGTTTTGTCAGCTTTCTGCTGTTCCCAAGCCCCCTCCAATGGGCAAGGGTTCCCCTAGGAAAAATCTCACTTTAAGTTAACAACTCTTACCTCAGTCATTGGTTAAGCAATATCTGTTAACAACTTAGTTTTAAATTAATTCCTTGGTTATCAGCTAACACTTACATAGTTAATATTTGATTTTCTACTAATGCCTTCATTATCTTCTAACACTTTACTTGTAAGCCAAATACTGTATTTATTAGGTTGTATCTTAGCACTTCACAGTTTAGTTGGAGAAGGATTCATTTCTGGCTGTGGATACAGTAAGGGCCTCTGTCTTTTCACCCTCAGATGATTCTCATTCACTATCAACTGGTCCAGGTTTCAGAGAAAGAGTGGACCCATCCTGACTGCTTTTTAATCTCTCTGAGCTGGGCTAGAGTGTGGAGGGAGGAAAGCATGTGTCAGGGGATTTTCTATAAAATTATGGTTGGAAGAGACATTTGTTCATCAACAAATACTTCTTGGGCATTGCCTATGTGTCAAGTTCTGCATTAGGTTTTAGGGGTACATCAGTGAACAAAACACCCATGTCCCAGCTGTCATGGTGCTAAGAGGATAAAAGAAAATCCAAACATTAAATAAATAATTACACCAGTTATTATACAATTGCAATTATGATAAGCACCAGGAAGAAGTACAAGAAACTGTGACCATGTATAATACTGCAATGGGTGGGGTGGTCATTTCCTTCCACAGGGGATCTTCCCAACCCAGGGATCAAATCCAGGTCTCCTGCATTACAGGCAGATTCTTTACCATCTGAGACACCCCTACCTCTGCAGCTGGGCCCATAGTAAGTATTCAAAAGGCATATATTGACTGATTAGACTTCATTGTCATCATCTATGTCTATTTTTGAATGTCCTAGAGACTGTCTCAACCCCTGCCTCAGCTGGGTTCCCCCTAAAAGTCTCAAATCCTCCCATGAGAGACGTGACCAGTCTCAGGTAGATGGGAAAGCCTGGTCAGAAGGCCTTTCCCCTAATATCTTAGAATATGAGTGCTCCCCTCTGAGCACATGACCAATTGCACCCTGCTCTTCATTCTCCAGAGGGGGTCCCAGGGCTACTGTCATCCCTGGTATTAGGAACAGTTGCATGAGACATATTTTAAAAATTACTAATTTTTCATATGATATTCAAATTTAACTAGCCATCTTGCATTTTATCTGGCAATGCTAATCCAGGATTGAATACCACACAATAGGAAGTTGAACTATATAGCCTTCTGATCTGCCTTGTAACTCCCAATGAAAGCAGACTCAGGATTAAAGTCCAAAAATTGAATATACAGTTAACTGGCTAATCAATATAACAAATAACAATATCCCCTTACTAGCTGTGTAACACTGGCACAGTCACTTAATCTCCCTGAACCTCCATTGTTTCATCTAGCCAATAAAAGAAAACCAAGATTTTACCTAATAAGTGCTGGACGCAGTGTTAGACACTTCTGTGTGTGTGCTGTCTCCCCTGGAATATTCAGACAAACTAGTGCGTGAAAAAGCACTTTCTAAGTGGAAGTGGGCTGTAAAATATGAAATAGTATTAGCATTCGTGTAATAGCTATCTGCAGCTGATTTTCTTTACTGAAAACTTGAAGGGAAAGAAGTTTCCCTGGCTTGCTCTTATTGTAGAGAAAAAACACTGGGATCTAGTGCCTAGGGCAATGATTCTTAACTAAGGGTGATTTTGCTCACAGGGGACATTTAGCAATGTTTGCAGACAGTTTTGGTTGTCAAACTGGGTGATGGGTACTGCTGGCATCTGGTGAGTAGAGCCAAGGATGCTGCTAAACATCCCATAGTACACAGGACTGTCCCCTACAGCAAAGAACTACCTGGCTTAAAATGTCATCTGGTTGAGAAATCATGGTCTGGAGTACTGAAAAACAGAATTTATATCCCAGCTCTGCCACTCAGCAGCTGGCTGACTCGTGGACTTTACTTCTCTGGGCCTCAGTGTCCTCTTCTGAGACCTTGGGGATATTAATAGCCCTGGCCTCATAGGCCTATTATGATGAAAATGAAAATACGCCCATAAATCACTGTAGTACCTGATACCTAGTAAACATTCAGTAAATCATAGTTCTTCTTACAGTTATTTGGATAGTGCTGTCCCCATTTAAGGGCATCCAAAGTGGCATTAGAGGTAAAGAACTGGCCTGCCAGTGCAGGAGATGTAAGAGATGCCAGTTTGATCCCCGGGTTGGGAAGATCTCCTGGAGGAGAACATGGCAACTCACTCTAGTATTCTTGCCAGGAGAATCCATGCAGAGAGGAGCCTGTGGGCTATGGTCCATAGGGTCACAAAGAGTTGGACACAACTGAAGCAATTTAGCACGCACGCACACATATCCCCATTTAAAAGATAGGAAAATGAGACTCAGAAATAGGAACAGACTTGCCTAAGGTCAAGAGAAAAAGCAGTTCTACTCACGGGGTTGACAAACATCACCAAGAATCTTCTGTTGACAAAGGCTGCAGTTTTCTTGTGTGTGGTCCTAAGATGAGACACCAACCTTGCTCTCAGGAAAGTGGAAGGCAAAGGAGAACTTTTACTGAGTGCTCACATACCTATATCTAATATCTTAAGATAGGTATTATTATTTCCATTTTTACAGATGAGACTATGTGAGAAGTCTAAAATCTCCCTGCAAGTCAATTGCCAAGTAGCAACTGAAATCCAGGCTTGGACTTCTCTGGAGGTCCAGCGGTTAAGACTTTGACTTTCAATAATAGGGGATGTAGATTCAATCCCTGGTTGGGAAGCTAAGGTCCCACATGTCTCATAGCAAAAAAAAAAAAAAAAAAAGGAAGAAATATTGAAACAAATTCAATAAAGACTTAAAAAATATTTTTTAAAATAAACTCACTGTCCTTATTAATGACCAACTTTAAAAAAAGAAATTCAGGCTGACGTGATACCAAAGTCCTTGCCCTCTCCCTCTATTCTCTGCTTTCTAGGCCCTGGTAACACTCCAGCAGGGATGGGGAGGGTCTAAGTTGGAGACTTTTATTTTGGGAGAAAGCCATTCACTCCAGGGTACAGCAGTCTTGAAGTAAATTGCAGAGGTGGCTAATCTCAGGCTGAAAAATAACTGTGAATATGAAAAATGCTTGAAAACAAATAGAGTTCTGGACTCATGTCAAAACCAAAGAAGGATGTAGACAAAGGCAGGGTTTGTTTCCTTGAACTTTGGGGACTGGAATGCTATGCTAAGTCACTTCAGTCGTGTCCGACTCTGTGTGACGCCATAGATGGCAGCCACCAGGCTCCCCCGTCCCTAGGATTCTCCAGGCAAGAACACTGGAGTGGGTTGCCATTTCCTTCTCCAATGCATGAAAGTGAAAAGTGAAAGCGAAGTCACTCCCATGGACTGCAGCCTACCAGGCTCCTCCATCCATGGGATTTTCCAGGCAAGAGTACTGGAGTGGGGTGCCATTAAGGCCCAAGACAAATCCTCAGTCAGTCGATCAGTCAGTTCAGTTGCTCAGTCCCGTTCAGTTCAGTCGCTCAGTCGTGTCCACTCTTTGCGATCCCATGAATCGCAGCACACCAGGCCTCCCTGTCCATCACCAACTCCCGAACTTCGCTCAGACTCACGTCCATCGAGTCAGTGATGCCATCCAGCCATCTCATCCTCTGTTGTCCCATTCTCCTCCTGCCTCCAATCCTTCCCAGCATCAGAGTCTTTTCAAATGAGTCAGTTCTTCACATCAGGTGACCAATGTATTGGAATTTCAGCTTCAGCATCAGTCCTTCCAATGAATATTCAGGACTGATCTCCTTTAGCATGGACTGGTTGGATCTCTCAAGAGTCTCTCTTGGGGACTGAAGGGACTCTCAAGAGTCTTTTCCAACACCACAGTTCAAAAGCATCAATTCTTTGGCACTCAGCTTTCTTTACAGTCCAACTTGACTCACATCCATACATGACTACTGGAAAAACCATAGCCTTGACTAGACAGACCTTTGCTGGAAAAGTAATGTCTCTGCTTTTTAATATGCTGTCTAGGTTTGTCATAACTTTCCTTCCAAAGAACAAGCATCTTTTAATTTCATGGCTGCAATCACCATCTGCAGTGATTTGGAGCCCAAGAAAAAAAAGTCTGCCACTGTTTCCACTGTTTCCCCATCTATTTGCCATGAAGTGTTGGGACCAGATGCCATGATCTTCGTTTTCTGAATATTGAGCTTTAAGCCAACTTTTTCACTCTTCTCTTTCACTTTCATCAAGAGGCTTTTGAGTTCCTCTTCACTTTCTGCCATAAGGGTGTGTCATCTGCATATCTGAGGTTATTGATATTTCTCCCAGCAATCTTGATTCCAGCTTGTGCTTCTTCCAGCCCAGCGTTTCTCATGATGTACTCTCCATATAAGTTAAATAAGCAGGGTGACAATATACAGCCAAATCGTAGTTTCTACCATTCCTAGCTGGGTCCTTGGGTGAGACAAACCTTGCTGAGACTCAATATCTTTATGTATAAAATACCCATATATAGAATCATTTGTTCTCTTATTAAGGGGAATGTATTAATTCTTCCTCTCCCTTTAACCCATATGGCTATGCAGATTTTGAAGGTGGCCAGCAGAAGGAACAAGAAGGAGTTGAAATCTAGCCTGAATTCTTATTTACCCAGCTTTACCTTTGGAATAGAGCTATATCAGGCCAGAGGAAGGGGTACTTTTTTTTTTTTCATTTGCACAAAAGCACATAAAAAACCAGGTGGCACAAAATAGCACCCCTGCCATTGAGAACCAGGCCTTAGACTGAGTGTGGTGAAACCAGACCGGAAGCAGGTACAGTTTCTATCCTAGAGGAGCCTATAGTCTGAAGCTGTGGTTCCTAAGTGATATGATGGCACAGGGAAGTGCTCAATGAATGGCAGACAGAACGGCAGATACTGCAAAAAAAAAAAAAAAGAATGGTACTCTGAGTATTGGTCACAGAAGGGTTTTCTGGGGGACAGGGTAGGGGTGGTCTTCAAGATGGACCCTGGAGAGTATAGAGGAATAAGATAAGCAGAAGAAGGGAACAACACAGGCAAAACTTGGGAAAGGAGGCTCCTTTCCCAGGTCAGACTGGCTGAAACAGAGGCTTCCTGTAGGAGAGAAGAGGCAGGTATAGTTGGAGAGGTATGGACAGTTTCATATTTTAGAGGTCAGACTAGAACCACTGGGGCTGCTTAAACAGCTCAGGTCAAGCCTTCAGAGGATCTCTCTGTTGATAAGTGTGTGATGGGAGAGAATCAAAATGCAGAGAAAAAAGAATCATATAACTCCGCCTCAAAAGTCAAATGAATTATCTTCTACATTATACCAGAAATCCTAGAGAGTATAACAAAACAAGGGGGAAAGAAAAAGCACCAACTGTGAAGGAAAAGTAAAACTGCCTTTAAAATATATTGCTTGTGAGGAAATTTTTTCATGTTAACATAAAAAAAATCCTAAGCAGCCTATAGAAATGCTGGAACTAATAGGTGAATTTAACAAGATCCCAGAATACAAGATGAATATATGAAAATAATTTGTGTTTCTATAAATTAGCAACAAACAATTAGAAAATCACATTTTCAAAAAATATCATTTACAATGCATCAAAAATAAGAAAAAGGGAAAAGTTTTACAAAATGTGTACAAGACCTGTACATAGAATAGTATAAAGCACTGCTGAGAGAAATTAAGAACAAAATAAATGAAGAGATATATACCATGTTCATGGATAGGGAAACTCAATATTAAGATGTTAATTCTCTTCAAATTGATCTATTGATTCAACGTAACCCTAAGCAAAATCCAAGCAGGATTTTAGGGGGGCAGAAATCAATGAGTTGATTCTAAAATTGATATGGAAATGCAAAGGACTCAGAAGAACTAAAACAATTTTGAAAAATAAGGACAAAGTTAGAGGATTTATGCTACCTGATTTCAAGACCCACTTAGAAAGCTACAGTAAGTAAGACAGAGTGGAACTGGCATAAGGATAGATTCAGATAAGATCAATGAAATAGAATAGAGGATCCAGAAATAAATCCATGCATACATGATTAATTGAGATTTACCAAAGGTGTTAATTCAATAGAGAAAAGATAGAGAAGTTCCCAGGTGGTCTAATGGTTAGGATTTGGTGCTTACAGTGCGGATGCCTGAGTTCTGATCAGAGAACTGTTCTGATTAGAGAACTGTCTGATGTGCCAAGGATGCATGCATGCTAAGTTGCTTCAGTCACGTCCAGCTCTTTGTGACCCTATGGACTGTAGCCTGCCCGGCTCCTCTGTCCACGGGATTCTCCAGGCAAGAATACTGGAGTGGTTGCCATTCTCTTCTCCAGGGGATCTTCCCAATCCAGGGATCGCAGCCCTGTCTCCGTATGTCCTGCATTGGCAGGCAAGTTCTTTAACACTAGCATCACTGGGAAGCCCAAAGTTAAACATACATCTATTCTATTACCTCAAAATTCCACTTTTAGGATTCACCCAAGGTATATGAAAGCGTAGGCACCCGTAAAAGGCATATATGCAAAAATTTTATAGCAACTTTATTCACAATAGTCCCAAGCTGGAAACAACTAAAATGCCCAAGAACTGTTGAATGGACAAATTGCAGTTTTTCATATAAAGAGTATATTTCCATGTACTTGGCAATAAAAAGGAAGGAACTACTGTTACATGCAGCAATTTCTGTTTATCGCAAAGGCGTTGCGGTGAGCAAAAGAGATCAGACACAAAAGAGGGCATAGTATCTGATTCTATTGAGACAAAAATTCAAAAACAGATAGAACTAATCTATAGGGAGGGCAAGCAGGTTGTCTCAGGCAAGGCTAGGGGTAGGGAGGAGGGTTGATTGTACCCCAAGGAATGGTGACAGGTGACAGAAATGTTCTGTATCTTGACTGCAGTGGTGGTTCCATGAGTATAAACTCACCAAGATGCACACTTGAAATGTGTGTATTCTATTGTTTGTAAAATATACCTCAGTAAAATTGATTATTTTTAAAAATCTCAAGAGAAACAGCATTGTATAGTAATAAAAGAAATTGGAAGGAATCTAAATGTTAAAGAAAATGGATAATAAGCCATCATATATTCAGTAACTGGGGAACTATACAGCAGTGAAAATGAATGAACCAGATTGAGCATACACGTAAGTATGGACAAAGCTCAAAAACATAAGATGGAGTAAAAAAAAGGCAGACTCCAGAAGAATACATTAATGTGATGTTATTTACTTGAGATATAATCACATGTAAAGAAATTCTATACATTGTTCAAAGATCCACAGGTACATGATAAATGCATGAATAAGAACATTGAAATGATAAACAACAAATTCAGGAGAATAGTTGTGAGTGGAAGCGGTTTCTTACCAGTAGAGAGTGCATGGGTGGTTCTTGTATTATTCTTTATGTTGTTTGTGTGCTTTAAAGATTTCACAGGAAAACAAACAACAAACTAACAAAAACCTAAACCCAAAGACCACCTCCAGCTCAAAGAGCGTCTAGCTGGTATCAGGAGATCTGAGCTTTGGTCCAATTTGTCCTTGGACTTCATGTTCCAACCTGGCAAAGTCACTTCTTTCAAGATGAGAGGCAGGAGCCTCACACTGGAAAAAAAGGGTAAGAATCCATCGTGGGCATCAGAAAAGTGGTCGTGCCTAGAACCGGCACTCAAAGGGAATTAAGGCACCCTTTCTTTTTATATATATATGAATTTATTTATTTTAATTGGAGTCTAATTACTTTACAATATTGTATTGGTTTTGCCATACATCGACATGAATCTGCCACAGGTGTACAAGTGTTCCCCATCCTGAACCCCCCTCCCACCTCCCTGCCCATACCATCCCTCTGGGTCATCCCAGTGCACCCGCCTGGAGCATCCTGTATCCAGCATTGAACCTGGACTGGCGATTCGTTTCACATATGTTAATATACATGTTTCAATGTCATTCTCCCAAATCATCCCACCCTTGCCCTCTCGGCATCCTTTCTTTACCTCTCCAATGTAGTGACCTGCAAGCTGAAGGGGAGCCGGGTAGTGGACGGGGGAGCCCTGGGGGAGGGGTGTCGGGCCGGCACAGCTGGAGGCAGTAGGGCTAGAGGATAGGGGCTGCTCTGCGGTGTCCGGAGTCCAGGGACTCGGAGTGGACCACCCAGAGAGCAGGATCAAACCCTCATCTCGGGTTGTGTTCGGGTCCTCAGCCTGCTTGTGGACTAACAGCAAGGGGCATGTCTTTCCAGACCCCTGAGGATCCGGAGCAAGGCTGGTAGGTCTGGAAAGCATTGTTTAGAGAACCACGCCCAAGAGGCTTCCAGTTACTGCGTGGTTGGCCTGGTGCCGTCAACTAACTACTGCCCTAAGGCAGAGAGGGAAAGTGACCAGTCTAAGGTCACACCGCAGGTGATTGAAACTTGATACTTGTATATCCTTGGGCAAGTTACTTCACCTCTCTGGGTCCAGTTTTCCTATGAGTAGAGTGGGTAAAAAGTTGTGTGTGTATGTATGTGTGTGTATCTGGAAGACTCCATACCAAAGTATCAGTGGATATTTCTACAAGGTGAGGTTATGGGTGACTGTTATTTTTAATGTGGTTTATCCTTATTTTCTAATTTGTTGTTTCATAATGAATACATATGTATCTAGTTATTTTTATGAAGAGAGTAACAGCACAGAACTGTAAGCATTGAAGGAGACTGCTGCTGCTGCTGCTGCTGCTGCTGCTGCATTGAATCAGTTGTGTCCGACTCTGTGCGACCCCATAGAGGGCAGCCCACCAGGCTCCCCCATCCCTGGGATTCTCCAGGCAAGAACACTGGAGTGGGTTGAGACTAGCACAATTCCTAGTTCACAGTGTGTTCTCCATAAATGTGAGTTCTCCCTGCTCACTCTTCCCTCTTACACTTACCTGCCCTTCTGGTTGGAGACTCTGGCCCCCAGACCTCAGGTTGGGAAGAAGGTGCGGTGGTACAGAATTCTATTTACTACCTGTGTAGCTTTGGATAAATCACTTGACCTCTCTGAGTCTCAGTTACCTTGTCTGCAGAATGGGGAGAAAAACAAAGGAAGTTTTCAAGGACTATGTGACATACAAGGTGGGAAACTGCCTGGCATACAGTAGGTCTGCAGTAAGTGTCTGTAGGAAGGAACATGATGCACATGATAAGGAACGAGCATTACAGTAGGTTCTAGACCTACTGTAGAGGTCAAAGATCCTAGCATAGATTCCAAAGAGCCCAAGGGGTCCACAGATAGCGCTCAGCCTGGGAGAGGTCCATGAACTTGGATGGAAAAAAGTGACATCCTTGTTTTCACTGCCTCTAAGTCAAATTTAGCATTTCCTTCTATCATGCACATAAGCAGCATCACGTAGTATTAGCAGAACCTGTGACTTTGTCACCAGTGGTGTGTGTGTGCTCAGTCGCTTCAGTCATGTCGAACTCTTTGTAACCCTATGAACGCTGGCCTGCCAGGCTCCACTGTCCATGAAATTCTCCAGGCAAGAACACTGGAGTGGGTTGCCATGCCCTCCTCCAGGAGATCTTCCTGACCTAGGGATCGAACCCACATCTCTTGCATCTCCTGCTTTGCAGATTCTTTATCATCTGAGCCACCAGGGAAGCCCTGTCACCAACAGAAATCATAGTTATTTTTGTATTGCATTACAGTAGCAATATCTTGAAGTATTGTTTTTATAGTCATTTACCACCTCAAAAGTAATAATAGTTAATAAATAAATCTCTATATCTTATTATTTAATATGTTAAAAAAGAACTAATTCACAAAATAACTATTTTGATAATGATTCTATATAATTGGTATACTTTGTAATTCTAATTTACTTTTTGTAGTTAAAAATATTCTTCTGAATAGGGGACCATAGTCTTCATCAGTGCCAAAGAGGACTGTTGGCTAGACAGACATGGTACTAGTCCCTCCTGGGCCATTGGCTGCTTTGTGACATTGGGCTTGTTATCTCTCTCAGGGGCATAATCATCCCTACCTGGCTCACTCCACAGGGTTGCTGGAGAAACTAATTCTTGGCAGGAAAGGGCTTTGGAAACTGTTGGCAGCTTCCCAATTTGCCAAAAGCCAGAGCAGAGTGCTTTGTATCTCACAGCTGAATCCCATGTCTTCAGGAGACCTTGCTCCTTTCCATAGGATTCCAAATCCTTCCTCTTTAATCTCTACCTGATAAAGAGGCCAAAGCGCACCTCCCTTAGAGTATGTCATCCAGTTCCCAGTTTGCAGAGATTCACAGGAGGAATTTTCTGGAGGATAAAACAATTCCTTCCACTTTTCATATTTGACCTTACAGTGGCCCTTGAAGATACTACCCCCTCAAAACTTCTCCCTTCTCTTTCAGATGGTGATCCTTCTGTGGCCATGGTCCCTGCATTTCCCCTTTCCCTGCCCTGTCCTAGATCATCTGTCTGGCTCGCATTCTATACTGTGTTTCTGGGCAGACCCAGATCTGATTTCTCTCAGGGGGCCCAGTGCCCAGGTCAAGGGCATGGCACACATCAGCATCTGAGGAGCTGGCCTGGATGAAGAAACGGAACCTGAAGCACAGAGAGGAAAAAAGCAGAGAAGGAGTAGCTAGGGCTTGAGATCCCCTGATGCCCATTATTTATCCCATTCACACTGACAGCAAGAGATAGAGGAACTAGGGACTCCCAAGGCATCACATCAGCTATTTCCTACTCTCCCCACTGCTGTAAGAAATCAGGAGAGCTAAAGATTTTGTAATCGTGTGTGAGTCCCTGCTCATCAGAACAATGGAAGGTGTCAGATTCAGTGGCTTTCAAACCTTCTTGACCTGACTCAAAATGAGAAATCCTTTTTACATTGTGATCTGGACCACAATACATACAGACATATGTAACTGAAACATTTTATGAAAGACTACTTAGCTTTACTATTTGCACTATACTTTTTCTATTCCATTAATTTTTTTTTCTTAATGCTAGCTGTAACTCATCCACTGATTACATGATTCACAGGTCCTTTTCAGCCTAAGCACTCTGTGATTGACTGAATAGGAATTATTGACAACTCAAGTCCAACAGTCCCTAGTCCTGGTTCAGTGTAACTGGGCCAAAATGTGCACCTTAACTTAGAGCCTGGGTCTCCCCAGTGAACCCTGACCGGACAGACAGATAATCTGCAAAAGCTTCCTACAGCTCCTTCAGACTGTAGGAAGGAGCTTCTTCTGATCCTAATAAGAACACTAACCTTGTGATCTGGGAAAGTTATGTGAGAATGGTCAGGCCTATTGGCTTTGCTCTTGGGTAGGTGGAGTTACCATCTGAACATCCACTAGCCTCCTTATCCTAGGCCAGTGTGGGAGAGAGAGTGTTTGATCAGGGGAGTGTGAACACGTCAGTGCATGAGGTAGCTGCTCAGGGAAAGGAAGTTGCAGGCAAGGAAGCCAAAGGATGACAACATGTAAAAGTCACTGAAAAAGAGGCGCTGTGGGAACCCCAGAAAGATCAAGGGCTTGGGAACAAGAAAGACCCAGGTTAAAATCCCATGGGTTTAAGAGCTCAGGAAAATGACTCTCATCTGACCCTTAGCTCTCATTTATAAAATAAGTTTGAAAATCCCTGGTTCTCTGAGTTGTTGTGAAGGTTAAGTGAGATCGTGCATTAATCATACCTGTACTGACCCTACTGTGGGGTCGATGTCAGGTCCCTCGTCCGTGTCCTACAGTAGCCTGGCACTGCCCGGGGATTCCCAGTGACACTCACAGTGCGTACCTAGCACCATGGATGGTGCTCAGCACAGGTGTGGAATCCAAGCCGGTGACTTCGATTCCCGCTTTGCCACCCTGCACATGGGCTGTCTCTCTGAGCACCCAGCGCCCGAGTGCGTCCACCAGGAACGGAGTGGGGCTGGTGGGAGCCGCGCGCAGAGACGAGAGGCTGCTCCCTCCTCCCGGCTCCGCAGGTCGCCCCCCGCCCCTTGCTCAGGCGCGATCCCCCGCCCGCCTTCCCGCCCCTCTCCACTCCCACCTCTCCTCGGCCCTCCTCCTTCCTTCCTCCCTCTCCCTCCTCCGTCCCCTCTCTTGGCAAGACTTGTCCGCGTACCCGATTGCCTCTCGATCCTCTCTAGAATCTCGGGGGCTCTAGGTCTCTCACCGCTCCGTCTGCGCCCATCTGTGTGCCTCTCCGTCTCTGTGTCAGTTTCTGTCTCTCTGCTTATCTCTGCCTCTCTGTGTGTCTCTTTCTCGGGCTCATTGCTGTCTCTGTCCGTCAGTCCGTCTGGGGACCCGGGGTGGCGGCGGGCGGCGCGCAGGCCGCGATGAGCGGCGCCTGCACGAGCTACGTGAGCGCCGAGCAGGAGGTGGTGCGTGGCTTCAGCTGCCCGCGGCCGGGGGGCGAGGCGGCCGCCGTCTTCTGCTGCGGCTTCCGCGACCACAAGTACTGCTGCGACGACCCGCACAGCTTCTTCCCCTACGAGCACAGCTACATGTGGTGGCTCAGGTACCGGCCCTGGCCCTCACCCCACCTAGAACCCCGCTCCCGTCCTAGCCCCCTTGCTCCATCTTCGGCCCAACCGCGTGCTAAACCCTCAATCCTCATCCAGTGCCCACCCCAAAGTCAGCACCGACCCCCACCCCACCTTTACCCCCTCAGGCTCTCACCAACCCAGATCCCCCCTGCAGCCGCTTCTCCGCTCCATTCCCCCATTTTACTGTTAATGCTAAGTCACTTCAGTGTGTCCGACTCTGTGCGACCCCATAGATGGCAGCCCACCAGGCTCCCCGGTCCCTGGGATTCTCCAGGCAAGAGTACTGGAGTGGGGTGCCATTGCCTTCTCCATCACCCCCCGCCATTTTAACCCAACCGTTATTCAGATCCATCCTTGAACCTTATCCCAACTCCACCCTGGAAAAGCTTCATTTCATCCCCACTCCAGATGTCCTCATCCACCACCCTCAACCCAAATTACACAACAACCCCCACCCTAACAGCAAACTCCCATCACGCAGCGTTCACAGGATAACTCCTCCTTTATCTGTGTGCCCAGCAAGGTCCCCTTCCTGATATCATCACCAGCCTCATTCCTGACCTTACCCACTCCCCAGTACTGATCCAAGCTCTTACTCTACCAGCAGCCCTGATCTCCTCCTTCATCCTCCCTGCAACCCCACCTCAGCTCTCCTTCCCCACCCTGACTCCAAACATTATCTAGACCTCACTCACAAGCCTTAATACTTCATTAGATGCTATTCTCCAACTCAATCCAAGACTCAGCCCAACCTCAGTCCTTTTGTTCCCGCTCATATTTAGTCATTCTTTCAGCCACCCTTGCCTGTGAACTTAGCATGTCAGGTCCTGTGGTGAGTTCTGAGTGAAGGCAGATGACCAGAGATTCAGAGTTGCCTTCAAGTTCATCATTAAACAATGACATAATGCCACAGCAGAAGCCAGATCAGTGTATTTGCGGTGAACCCCCGCCCACAGGACCCCAGTCTCCTCACTTGTTCAGAGAAGGAGATGATAAGACCAGTGCTGACATTCCTGGAACCTAAGTGTGGAGCTGAGAGGGCAATAGATCAATAGATCTCAGTCTCTCTGGGTCTCCAAAGGCCTCACCCAGAAAACAGGACTTGATCCTGAGTGCTCTAGAAAACAGGCATCAGCAAAAATGGGGTGGGCCATCTCTGTAGACATTGATCTTCCTGTCCCTTGGAGGTATGTGACTGGAGGCTGCACGCCTTCTGGATGTAAAAGGACAGCCTGCCTTAAACCCTCTCTGAGCCACTGTCTTTTCACTTATCAGATGGGGATGATGATGCTGACTAGGGCAAGGGCCAAATGAGATCAAGATCAAGGTAAAATCAGCTTGGCATATGCCACTAACAATTACAGATATCATTGCTTTTTATAGACAGCTCGGTTTGTAATTTCAAAGGATTTTCAGATGGCCAGGTTTTCAAATCCTGCACATTTGGCTGCTGTCGCTTGCAGAATTATATTCATATATTCTCTGTTTATCCATATTTTCATTCGTTGATTATAGCTTTTTCTTTGTGCCAGGTGCTATGCTAGGCACAGTTCAGTTGCGAAGTTGTGTCCAACTGTTTGCGACCTCGTGGACTACAACACACCAGGCTTCCCTGTCCTTCACTATCTCCCTGAGTGTGTCCTTCACTATCTCCCTCAGGTCCACTGAGTTGAGGATGCCATCTAACCATTTCATCCTCTGTCACCCCCTTCTCCTCCTGCCCTCAGCCTTTCCCAGCATCAGTGTCTTTTCCAGTGAGCTGGCTCTTCACATCAGGTGGCCAAAGTAATGGAGTTTCAGCTTCAGCATCAGCCCTTCCAATGAATGTTCAGGGCTGATTTCCTCTAGGATTGACAGGTTGGATCTCCTTGCAGTCCAAGGAACTCTCAAGAGTCTTCTCCAACATCACAGTTCAAAAGCATCAATTCTTTGGCACTCAGCCTTCTTTATAGTCCAATTCTCACATCCATACGTGACTACTGGAAAAACCATCAGTTCAGTTCAGTTCAGTTCAGTTGCTCAGTCGTGTCTGACTCTTTGCGACCCCATGGACTGCAGCATGCCAGGTCTCCCTGTCTATCACCAACTCCCAGAGTTTATTCAAACTCATGTCCATTGAGTCGGTGATGCCATCCAACCATCTCATCCTCTGTCATCCCCTTCTCCCCCCGCCTTCAATCTTTCCCAGCATCAGGGTCTTTTCCAATGAGTCAGTTCTTCGCATCCAGTGGCCAAAGTATTGGAGTCTCAGCTTCAGCATCAGTCCTTCCAATGAATATTAAGGACTGATTTCCTTTAGGATGGACTGGTTGAATCTCCTTGCAGTCCAAGGGACTCTCAAGAGTCTTCTCCAACACCACAGTTCAAAAGCGTCAATTCTTTGGCACTCAGCTTTCTTTATAGTCCAACTCTCACATCCATACATGACTACTGGAAAAACCATAGCTTTGACTATATAGACCTTTGTTGACAAAGTGATGTCTCTGCTTTTTAGTATGCTGTCTAGGTTTGTCATAGCTTTCCTTCCAAAGAACAAGCGTCTTTTAATTTCATGCCTGCAGTCACCATCAGCAGTGATTTTGGAGCCTAAGAAAATAAAATCTGTCACTGTTTGCACTTTTTCCCCAACTGGTTGCCATAAAGTGAAGGGACCAGATGCCATGATCTTAGATTTTTGAATGTTGAGTTTTAAGCCAGGTTTTTCACTCCCCTCTTTCACCCTCATCAGGAGGCTCTTTAGTTTCTCTTCACTTTCTGTCATTAGGGTGATGTCATATCTCAAGTTATTGATATTTCTTCCAGCAATCTTGATTCCAGGTTGTGATTCATCCAGCCTGGCATTTTGCATGATGTATTCTGCATATAAATTAAATAAGCAGGGTGACGATATACAGCCTTGAGGTACTCCTTTCCCAATTTTGAAGCAGTCTGTTGTTCCATGTCCTGTTCTAACTGTTGCTTCTTGACCCACATACAGGTTTCTCAAGAGACAGTGGTCTGTTATTCCCATCTGTTGAAGAATTTTCCACAGTTTGTTGTGATCCACATAGTCAAAGGCTTCAGTGTAGTCAATGAAGCACATGTTTTTCTGGGATTCTCTTGCTTTCTCTATGACCCAGTGGATGTTGGCAATTTGATCTCTGGTTTCTCTGCCTTTTCTAAATCCAGCTTTTACATCTGGAAGTTCTAGGTTCAAGTACTGCTAAAGCCTAGCTTGAAAGATTTTGAGCACTACCTTGCTAGCAAGTGAAATGAGTACAATTACATGGTAGTTTGAACATTTTTTGGTATTGCCCTTCTTTGAGATTGGAATGAAAATTGAGCTTTTCCAGTCCTGTGGCCACTGCTGAGTTTTCCAAATTTTCTGACATATTGAGTGCAGCACTTTCACAACATCATCTTTTAGGATTTGAAATATCTCATGAATTCCATCACCTCCACTAGCTTTGTTCGTAGTGATGCTTCCTAAGGCCCACTTGACTTCACACTTCAAGATGTCTGGCTCTAGGTGAGTGATCACACCATTGTGGTTATCCTGGTCATTAAGACCTTTTCTATATAGTTCTTCTGTGTATTCTTGCCACTGCTTCTTAATCTCTTCTGCTTCTGTTAAGTCCTTGCCATTTCTGTGCTCTATTGAGCCCATCTTTGCATGAAACATTCCCTTTCTCCAGTCTTCTTGAAGAAATCCCTAGTCTTTCCCATTCTATTGTTTTCCTTTCTTTTCATTATTCACATAAGAAGGCTTTCTTATCGTTCCTTGCAGTTCTCTGGAACTCTGTATTTAGTTGGGTATATCTTTCCCTTTCTCCTTTGCCTTTTGCTTCTCTTCTTTTCTCAGCTATTGTAAGGCTTTCTCAGACAACCACTTTGCCTTCTTGCATTTCTTTTTCTTGGGGATGGTTTTGGTCACCAACTCCTGTACAGTGTTATGAACCTCCATCCATAGGTTCTCAGGTATTCTGTCTACCAGATCTAATGCCTTGAATCTATTCATTTCCTCTACTGTATAATTATAAGGGATTTGATTTAGGTCATACCTGAATGACCTAGTAGTTTTCCTTATTTTCTTCAATTTAAGTCTGAAATTTGCCGTAAGAATCTGATGATCTGAGTCACGGTAAGCTCCAGGTCTTGTTTTTGCTGACTGTATAGAGCTTCTCCATCTTTGACTACAAAGAATATAATCGATCTGATTTCAGTATTGACTATCTGGTGATGTCCATATGCAGAGTTGTCTCTTGTGTTGTTGGAAGAGGGTGTTTGCTATGACCAGTGTGTTCTCTTGACAATATTCTGTTAGCCTTTACCCTGCTTAATTTTTGTTCTCCAAGGCCAAACTTGCCTGTTACTCCAGGTATTTATTGGCTTCCTACTTTTGCATTCCAATCCCTATGATGAAAAGGACATTTTTTTGTGTGTTAGTTCCAGAGGTCTTGTAGGTCTTCATAGAACTGTTCAGCCTCTTCAGCATCAGTGGTTGGAGCATGCTGCTGCTAAGTCACTTCAGTTGTGTCCGACTCTGTGTGACCCCATAGACGGCCTCCTACAAGGCTCCTCTGTCCCTGGGATTCTCCAGGCAAGAACACTGGAGTGGGATGCCATTGCCTTCTCTGGTTGGAGCCAGAGAAGGTGCCATTTCCTTCTCCAGTGCATGAAAGTGAAAAGTGAAAGTGAAATTGCTCAGCTCAGTTGTGTCCGACTCTGAGTGACCTCATGGACTGCAGCCTACCAGGCTCCTCCGTCCATGGGATTTTTCCAGGCAAGAGTACTGGAGTGGGGTGCCATTGCCTTCTCTGGTTGGAGCGTAAACTTGGATTACTATGGTGTCGAATGGTTTGCCTTGAAAACAAACCGAGGTCATTCTGTCATTTCTGAGATTGCACCCAAGTACTTCATTTAAGACTCTTTTGTTGACTATGAGAGACACTCCATTTCCTCTAAGAGATTCTTGCCCACAGTAGTAGATATAATGGTCATCTGAATTGAATTCGTCCATTTCCACCCATTTTAGTCCACTGATTACTAAAATGTCAATATTCACTCTTGCCATCTCCTGTTTGACCACATCAAATTGACTTTGATTCATGGACCTAACATTCCAGGTTCCTTTGCAGTATTGTTCTTTACAACACAGGACTTTACTTTCACCGCCAGACATAACTACATCGACATCCATAAAACGGACAGGTCAGGATGGACAGTTCTGACAAAATGTGGTCCACTGAAGGAAAGTATGGCAAACCACCCCAGCATTCTTTCCTGGAGAACCCCATGAACAGTATGAAAAGACAAAAAGATATGACACCAGAAGATGAGCCCCCCAGGTCAGTAGGTGTCCAATATACTACTGGGGAAGAGTGGAGAAATAGCTCCAGAAAGAGAGCTGGGCCAAAGTGGTAACAATGCTCAGTTGTGGATGTGTCTGGTGGTAAAAGAACATTACTTCACACCATTTTAGGGCTAGTTGCATTTACACAATCACAGCTCTTCCACATCTCTCCATTTTACAGATGAGGAAACTTGTAAGAGGTTAAGTTACTATCTTAGATTACCTTAGTGAGAAGAAGTGTCAGAACTAGGATGAAAACTCAGGCCTGTCTGGTCCCAAGCCCTGACTTGACCTGCTCCACAAATGTCTAAGGCTAAATGACTCTCATAACCTGCTCAGATCATGAACTACTTATTGCCAAATTCATGCTTAAATCAAAGAAAGTGGGGGAAACCACTAGACCATTCAAGTATGACATAAATCAAAACCCTTATGATTATACAGTGGAAGTGAGAAATAGATTTAAGGTACTAGATCTGATAGAGTGCCTGATGAACTATGGAATGAGGTTCGTGACATTGTACAGGAGACAGGGATCAAGACCATCCCCAAGAAAAAGAAATACAAAAAAAGCAAAATAGCTGTCTCAGGAGGCCTTACAAATAGCTGTGAAAAGAAGAGAAGCAAAAAGCAAAGGAGAAAAGGAAAGATATACCTATTTGAATGCAGAGTTCCAAAGAATAGCAAGGAGAGATAAGAAACCTTCCTCAGTGATCAATGCAAATAAATAGAGGAAAACAATAGAATGGGAAAGACTAGAGATCTCTTCAAGAAAATTAAAGATACCAAGGGAACATTTCATGCAAAGATGGGCTCAATAAAGGACAGAAATGGTATGGACCTAACAGAAGCAGAAGATACTAAGAAGAGGTGGTAAGAATACACAGAATTGTACAAAAAAGACCTGCACGACCCAGATAATCACAGTGGTGTGGTCACTCAGCTAGAGCCAGACATCCTGGAATATGAAATCAAGTGGGCCTTAGGAAGCATCACTATGAATAAAGCTAGTGAAGGTGATGGAATTCCAGTTGAGCTATTTCAAATCCTGAAAGATGATGCTGTGAAAGTACTGCACTCAATATGTCAGCACATTTGGAAAACTCAGCAGTGGCCACAGGACTGGAAAAGGTCAGTTTTCATTCCAATCCCAAAGAAAGGCAATGCCAAAGAATGCTCAAACTACTGCACAATTGCACTCAGATCAGATCAGACGTTCAGTCATGTCCGACTCTTTGCGACCCCATGAATCGCAGCACGCCAGGCCTCCCTGTCCATCACCAACTCCCGGAGTTCACTCAGACTATTGTCCATCGAGTCAGTGATGCCATCCAGCCATCTCATCCTCTGTCGTCCCCTTCTCCTCCTGCCCCCAATCCCTCCCAGCATCAGAGTCTTTTCCAATGAGTCAACTCTTCGCATGAGGTGGCCAAAGTACTGGAGTTTCAGCTTTAGCATCATTTCTTCCAAAGAAATCCCAGGGCTGATCTCCTTTAGAATGGACAGGTTGGATCTCCTTGCAGTCCAAGGGACTCTCAAGAGTCTTCTCCAACACCAGAGTTCAAAAGCATCAATTCTTCAGCGCTCTGCCTTCTTCACAGTCCAACTCTCACATCCATACATGACCACAGGAAAAACCATAGCCTTGACTAGACAGACCTTTGTTGGCAAAGTAATGTCTCTGCTTTCGAATATGCTATCTAGGTTGGTCATAACTTTCCTTCCAAGGAGTAAGTGTCTTTTAATTTCATGGCTGCAATCACCATCTGCAGTGATTTTGGAGCCCAGAAAAATAAAGTCTGACGCTGTTTCCACTGTTTCCCCATCTATTTCCCATGAAGTGATGGGACCGGATGCCATGATCTTTGTTTTCTGAATGTTGAGCTTTAATCCAACTTTTTCACTCTCCACTTTCACTTTCATCAAGAGGCTTTTTAGTTCCTCTTCACTTTCTGCCATAAGGGTGGTGTCATCTGCATATCTGAGGTTATTGATAATCTCCCGGCAATCTTGATTCCAGCTTGTGTTTCTTCCAGTCCAGCGTTTCTCATGATGTACTCTGCATATAAGTTAAATAAGCAGGGTGACAATATACAGCCTTGACGTACTCCTTTTCCTATTTGGAACCAGTCTGTTGTTCCATGTCCAGTTCTAACTGTTGCTTCCTGACCTTCATACAGGTTTCTCAAGAGGCAGATCAGGTGGTCTGGTATTTCCATCTCTTTCAGAATTTTCCACAGTTTATTGTGATCCACATAGTCAAAGGCTTTGGCATAGTCAATAAAGCAGAAATAGATGTTTTTCTGGAACTCTCTTGCTTTTTCCATGTTCCAGCAGATGTTGGCAATTTGATCTCTGGTTCCTCTGCCTTTTCTAAAACCAGCTTGAATATCAGGAAGTTCACGGTTCACATATTGCTGAAGCCTGGCTTGGAGAATTTTGAGCATTACTTTACTAGCGTGTGAGATGAGTGCAATTGTGTGGTAGTTTGAGCATTCTTTGGCATTGCCTTTCTTTGGGATTGGAATGAAAACTGACCTTTTCCAGTCCTGTGGCCACTGCTGAGTTTTCCAAATGTGCTGACATATTGAGTGCAGCATTTTCACAGCATCATCTTTCAGGATTTGAATAGCTCAACTGGAATTCCATCACCTCCACTAGCTTTGTTCGTAGTGATGCTTTCTAAGGCCCACTTGACTTCACATTCCAGGATGTCTAGCTCTAGATGAGTGATCACACCATCATGATTATCTGGGTCGTGAAGATCATTTTTGTACAGTTCTTCTGTGTATTCTTGCCATCTCTTCTTAATATCTTCTGCTTCTGTTAGGTCCATACCATTTCTGTCCTTTATCGAGCCCATCTTTGCATGAAATGTTCCTTTGGTATCTCTAATTTTCTTGAAGAGATCTCTAGTCTTTCCCATTCTGTTGTTTTCCTCTATTTCTTTGCATTGATCACTGAAGAAGGCTATCTCTTCTTGCTATTCTTTGGAACTCTGCATTCAGATGTTTATATCTTTCCTTTCCCCTTTGCTTTTCGTTTCTCTTCTTTTCACAGCTATTTGTAAGGCCTCCCCAGACAGCCATTTTGCTTTTTTGCATTTCTTTTCCATGGAGATGGTCTTGATCCCTGTCTCCTGTACAATGTCACGAACCTCATTCCATAGCTCATCAGGCACTCTATGTACCAGATCTAGGCCCTTAAATCTATTTCTCAATTCCACTGTATAATCATAAGGGATTTGATTTAGGTCATACATGAATGGTCTAGTGGTTTTCCCTACTTTCTTCTATTTAAGTCTCAATTTGGCAATAAGGAGTTCATGGTCTGAGCCACAGTCAGCTCCTGCACTCATCTCACACGCTACTAAAGTAATGCTCAAAATTCTCAAAGCCAGGCTTTAGCAATACGTGAACCGTGAACTTCCAGATGTTCAAGCTGATTTTTGAAAAAGCAGAGGAACCAGGGATCAAATTGCCAACATCCGCTGGATCATGAAAAAAGCAAGAGAGTTCCAGAAAAACATCTATTTCTGCTTTATTGACTATGCCAAAGCCTTTGACTGTGTGGATCACAATAAACTGTGGAAAATTCTGAAAGAGATGGGAATACCAAACCACCTGACCTGCCTCTTGAGAAACCTGTATGCAGGTCAGGAATCAACAGTTAGAAGTGGACATGGAACAACAGACTGGTTCCAAATAGGAAAAGGAGTACGTCAAGGCTGTATATTGTCACCCTGCTTATTTAACTTATATGCAGAGTACATCATGAGAAACACTGGACTGGAAGAAACACAAGCTGGAATCAAGATTGCCGGGAGATTATCAATAACCTCAGATATGCAGATGACACCACCCTTATGGCAGAAAGTGAAGAGGAACTCAAAAGCCTCTTGATGAAAGTGAAAGTGGAGAGTGAAAAAGTTGGCTTAAAGCTCAACATTCAGAAAACGAAGATCATGGCATCTGGTCCCATCACTTCATGGGAAATAGATGGGGAAACAGTGGAAACAGTGGCTGACTTTATTTTGGGGGGCTCCAAAATCAGTGCAGATAGTGATTGCAGCCATGAAATTAAAAGACGCTTACCCCTTGGAAGGAAAGTTATGACCAACCTAGACAGCATATTCAAAAGCAGAGACATTACTTTGCCAATAAATGTCCATCTAGTGAAGGCTATGGTTTTTCCAGTAGTCATATGCAGATGTGAGAGTTGGACTCTAAAGACAGCTGTGCGCAGAATTGATGCTTTTGAACTGTGGTGTTGGAGAAGACTCTTGAGAGTCCCTTGGACTGCAAGGAGATCTAACCAGTCCATCCTAAAGGAAATCAGTCCTGGGTGTTCATTGGAAGGACTGTTGAAGCTGAAACTCCAATATTTTGGCCACCTGATGTGAAGAGTTGACTTATTTGAAAAGACCCTGATGTTGGGAAAGATTGAAGGCAGGAGGAGAAGGGGACAACAGAGGATTAGATGGTTAGACGCCATCACCAACTCTATGGACATGAGTTTGAGTGAACTCCAGGAGTTGATGATGGACAGGGAGGCCTGGCGTGTTGTGGTTCATGGGGTCGCAAAGAGTCGGACATGACTGAACGACTGAACTGAACTGAACCTGCTCTTCTCAGATCAGTTGAAAAGTCACTGGCTGACCCTCTGTTGTCTTCTGGGCACCGTTGTGGCACTTGGGGATACAGAATGAGTAAACCCTTCAGCATGTAGTCAGAATCCCATTCCACTCCTACCACCCGATTCCCCATACACCCCTATGGTTCCTCTCCTTGCCTGGGACCCTCTTGAGGTATGGAGTGCTTTAATGGCTCAGACAGTGAGGTAGAAGGTTGCATGAAGTGAGCTATGAGGTCACATTGCACATCAGTGTCCTTCAGAGTTTATGACCCCAAGGGCAGCCTGTAGGGCTGACTTTTCCTGGGTGCATGTTAAGTCGCTTCAGTCGTTTCTGACTTTTTGTGACTCTATATCCTATAGCCTGCCAGGCTCCTCTGCCCGTGGGATTCTCCTGGTAAGAATACTGGAGTGGGTTGCCATGCCCTTCTCCAGGGGATCTTCCCAACCCAGGGGTCAAACCCATGTTTTCTGTGGCTCCTACACTGCAGGTGGATTCTTTTACCAGTGATCCACAAGGGAAGCCCCCTAGGCTTGGCTAGAATGTGATTCACAAACATCACAGACAATTTCAAAGTGGAGAAGGGAAACTGAAGTCCTCAGGACATTTAGGTGATCAGTGTACTCCAGACCCTGAAATAACCCTTCTGGCATGTTCCTGTCGAGCCCCACCATTGCAGGGTGGAGACCTTGTTTTGCTCTGGACTCCATTTGGCCCTTTTCATGAAAGCTGGCCTTTAAAAAATTTGCAGATGAACTGTTTCCTTGGATAGTGCTAGAGGAGAATTGCTGTTTTAAAAGCATGTCTCAGGAAATGAAGACTCCCTGTGGGGAAGCAGCTGGTGTTATCACATGTCCGATAGACTTTCCAAACACCCGTAATCAGTAGTTTCTGGTTTTGATTAAGATGTGAGCCCAAGGGCTGCAGCCTTGCTGAAGGGCAGAACTGGCATTCAGGCACTGTAGATACATTATCTCATTTAATCTGTATGGACACCTGGTGAGATAGTGAATTTTATGAATGAAGGAAAATGAAGATCAAAAGGTGAAGGAGTTTTCAACTTATATGTGAGAGAGCCAGGATTCAAACTTAGAACTGCCTGACTCAAAAACCTTAACAAATGTTAGATCACCCCTCCAGTTCTTTCCCAGAAGTCACAGTGGGTTACCTATCTTTCAGAGTTGTAGGTTTGTGAAATTCTAGAAGGCTAGTGGCTCTTCAGGCCAGTTACCCATCATCAGCAAGAATCTTTAACTTCATTGAAAGGTGGATTCATCCAGGTCTTGTGCAAACCTGTCTGATAATAAAAAACTCACCACCTCTTGAGGCAGTACATTCACCATGGGACAACTTTGATCATTTGAAGTTCATTTTTTGAACTTATATTTTTTTGGTCACTTCATATGTTATGTGAGATCTCCTTTCCTTGACCAAGGATTGAACCCAGGCAATGACAGCAAAAGCCCAGAATCCTAACCATTAGACCACCAGGGAACTCCCTGGAGTTCATCTTATACTAAGGACAGATTTTGCCCCCTTGGACTCTCCCATGTTGTTCCCAGCTCTGTCCTTGAAACTGGTTCCCCTGTCCCCTGGAAGACGTTCAGTGCAGTACCTACTACCTGACTGTCTGCTGATCTGGAACGCATCCCCCCAACTCTCTCACCCACTCCTCAAAGGATCCTACTTTTACAGGCTTTTTCCAGCCAGGTACCCATAGATGTCCCTTGTAAAGGGTATGGTCCCAACCTGAGCACGAATCTTCCAGATCAGTCAGTCAGTTCAGTCACTCAGTCGTGTCTGATTCTTTGCAACTCCAGGGACTGCAGCACACCAGGCCTCCCTGTGTCTATCACCACCTCCCAGAGTTTACTCAAACTCGTGTCCATTGAGTCGGTGATGCCATCCAACTATCTCATCTTCTGTTATCCCCTTCTCCCACCTTCAATCTTTCCCAGCATCAGGGTCTTTTCCAATGAGTCAGTTCTTCGCATCCAGTGGCCAAAGTATTGGAGTCTCAGCTTCAGCATTAGTCCTTCCAATGAATATTCAGGACTGATTTCCTTTAGGATGGACTAGTTTGATCTCCTTGCAGTCCAAGGGACTCTCAAAAGTCTTCTCCAACACCACAGTTCAAAAGCATCAATTCTTTGGCACTCAGCTTTCTTTATAGTCCAACTCTCACATCCATACATGACTACTGGAAAAACCATAGCTTTGACTAGATGGACCTTTGTTGGCAAAGTAATGTCTCTGCTTTTTAGTATGCTTTCTAGGTTTGTCATAGCTTTCCTTCCAAAGAACAAGCGTCTTTTAATTTCATGCCTGCAGTCACCATCAGCAGTGATTTTGGAACCCCAAAAAATAGTCTGTCACTGTTTCCACTGTTTCCCCATTTATTTGCCATGAAGGATGAGACCAGATGCCATGATTTTAGTTTTCTGAGAGTTTCAAGCCAACTTTTTCATTGTCCTCTTTCACTTTCATCAAGAGGCTCTTTATTTTTTTTTAATTTTATTTAATTTTATTTTTTTTTGTATTAGTTTTGCCAAATATCAAAATGAATCCACCACAGGTATACATGTATTAGTTTTTCTTCACTTTCTGCCATAAGGCTGGTGTCATCTGCATATCTGAGGTTATCGATATTTCTCCCAGCAATCTTGATTCCAGCTTGTGCTTCATCAAGTCCAGCATTTCTCATGATGTACTCTGCATATAAGTTAAATAAGCAGGGTGACAATATACAGCCTTGACGTACTCCTTTCCCAATTTGGAACCAGTCTGTTGTTCCATGTCCAGTTCTTACTGTTGCTTCCTGACCTTTGTACAGATTTCTCAGGAAGCAGGTAAGGTGGTCTGGTATTCTCATCTCTTTCAGAATTTTCCACACAGGGTGTAATTCTCTTTAAGAATTTCTTTGTTGTGATCCACACAGTCAAAGGCTTTGGCATAGTCAATAAAGCAGAAATAAATGTTTTTCTGGAACTCTCTTGCTTTTTTGATGATCCAACAGATGTTGGCAATTTGATCTCTGGTTCCTCTGCCTTTTCTAAATCCAGTTAACATCTGGAAGTTCACAGTTCATGTACTGTTGAAGCCTGGCTTGGAGAATTTTGAGCATTACTTTACTAGCATGTGAGATGAGTGCAGTTGTGCGGTAGTTTGAGCATTCTTTGGCATTGCCTTTCTTTGGGATTGGAATGAAAACTGACCTTTTCCAGTCCTGTGGCCACTGCTGAGTTTTCCAAATGTGCTGACATATAGAGTGCAGCACTTTCACAGCATCGTCTTTTAGGATTTGGAATAGCTCAACTGGAATTCCATCACCCCCACTCGCTTTGTTCATAGTGATGCTTCCTAGGGCCACTTGACTTTGTGTTCCAGGATATCTGACTTTAGGTGAGTGATCACACCATCTTGATTATCTGTATTGTGAAGATCTTTTTTGTATAGTACTTCTGTGTATTCTTGCCACCTCTTCTTAATATCTTCTACTTCTGTTAGATCCATACCATTTCTGTCCTTTATTGTGCCCATCTTTGCATGAAATGTTCCCTTGGTATCTTTAATTTTCTTGAAGAGATCTCTAGTCTTTCCTATTCTATTGTTTTCCTCTATTTTTTGCATTGATCACTGAGGAAGGCTTTCTTATCTCTCCTTGCTATTCTTTGAAACTCTGCGTTCAAATGGGTATATCTTTCCTTTGCTCCTTTGCCTTTTGCTTCTCTTCTTTTCATAGCTGTTTGTAAGGCCTCCTCAGACAACCATTTTGCCTTTTTGCATTTTTTTTCTCTTGGGGATGGTCTTCACGAACCTCCATCTATAGTTCTTCAGGCACTCTGTCTATCATCAGATCTAATCCCTAGAATCTGTTTATCACTTCCACTGTATAGTTGTAAGGGATTTGATTTAGGTCATACATGAATGGTTAGTGGTTTCCCTACTTTCTTCAACTGAAGTCCAAATTTGCCAATAAGGAGTTCATGATCTGAGCCACAGATAACAGCCTTATAAACAGTGAGTAGATTAAAAAAAAAAGAAATAATATTTAATTAAAATACTAAACTAAAAAGTATTAAACTAATACTAAAGAACTACAAACTACTACATGCTCAGTGTGGGAAAAAAATAGAAAGGGCAGGAGAAACAGAAAAGAAAAGCAATCATGGGAGATCCCCAGTGTCTTAGCTTGGGTTCCCTAGAAGACTGGGAAACAAAGGACTTTAAGGCAAGCAGTTTACATGACAAACGATCCTAGAAAATACTGGTACAGGGTGGGAAGTGAGATGGGAAAGGGAAGGAGTTAATGGCGGTGTGCTACCAAGCAAGTCACCACCAAGGGCCACCAGCCTTGAAACTGCTATCCTGTGTCAGCCACTGCACACGCGTCTCAGAGTCATCCCACCTCAGGGCCGGGAAGCTGGGTGTTTACATGTCAGTTTTTTTCAGTCATTGGCTACATGCTGGAGGGAGAAGGGAGGCATCCATTTTCCTATACTTTTGACCTGTTCAGTGTGCAGAGATTCTTCTGGGCCCAAGAAAGCTTTCAGGCAAAGAGATACATATGCTGGCATTGAAACCCTGGCCAGAATATTCCAGAATTGTAAGATCCAGTGGGACATGGACAGGACATCCATAGCCTGTGCTATACCCAGAGACAGCCCATTAGCATTTAGTGTATTTCCATCCATCCTCACCTTGTTATGTTATATATGTACATGTTATTTTATGTATTTAAGTTAGGGCTACACTATATATTTAATATTGGGTCCTGCCTTTTTCACTTCACATTAACTCATCAGAATTTATCTTTGATCTTAAATTTTATTTGAAAACATGTTTTTTAATGGCTCTATACTATTCCATTGTAGGGATAGCCAATAATTTATTTAGCCCTGGGAAAGCAGACTCTCCAAAGCTCTAAGGTGTTTCTGTTTACTGGAAGATAACCATCAGCTAGCTGGGAGTGAAATCTAGCAGAAATGGCAAAGGCAGGAATCTGAGACTGGGGTCAGGGTCCGGCTAGGGAAGGCAGAAAAGCTGCAGAAGGAGTCGTAGGCAGAAAGGGCACACAGTCAAGCCTAGTCCTACCACTGGGAGAACATCCCACAGTGTCTGACACAAATTAGGTACTCAATAATCATTGCTAAGTGCGTGCTATGTGCTAGCCTCGTACAAAGGCAGAACAGAGCCAGTTAAACATGGTCTCAGTATGCCTTCAGAGAACGCATGAGGAATATGTTGAACTACTGTGTGCCAAGAATATTATAGATATCATTCACCCTCACTACCACCTGAGAGGTGCTGTGTTTTGATCATTCTCACTTTTCAGGCAAAGAAGCTGAGACTCAACAGGCTTAATAATTTCATCAAGATGTCATATCGAGTTAGTTACAGATCTGGGTCCTAAATTTACCAGGTGGGTCTGTGAGAGTTCCAAAGCTCTTTGCTCTTTCCCTACCACACTGGACTCCCTGACCAAGTGGAAAGTGCTAATGACCCCAAGTAAGGTGTCCTAGCTGGGTAGGCCTGGACTGGGAGAAGAAAAGAAAGAGAAAGGGGACCAAGGAAAGCACTGAGGAGGAGACATTGAGATGGGCCTTCAAGGACAGGTAAAATTCTGATGTGGGGAGATGATGGGAGGGATCATGTGAAACAGAAAGACAGTGGCTCCCTGAACAAGCCAGAAGGTAGTAGTCTGGAGACCAGATGACCAGGGCCTGACTTGGTGCAGAGGCAATGAGGCTGAGGGGTGAGGGACCAGCAGCAGAAAAGGGGTTTCAGATGTGGAGTCCACACTGCCGTGATGACCCACTAGAGACTGAGTCAGATATTACCTTGAGGGTGGAAGGACAGTTGATATTAAATTGAGGCTTGCTATGTGTCTTGATTTTTAAGAAATGGCAGTATGGGGAGGGCTCTTTAAGATCATCTTTAGGGACTTCTCTGGTGGTCCAGTGGCTAAGACTCTGCCCTCCCAATGCAGGGGGCGGGGTTTGCTCTTTGGATGGGGAACCAGATCCCTCATGCTGCAGTTAAGAGTTCACATGCCATAACTAAGACATGGAGCAGCCAAGTGAAGTATACATAAATAAAAAATAATTATTGACAAAGATCATCTCTAGCTTCTTGGGGTGGCAGCAGGTTGAGGAAAGGAGAGAAGAATAAAGGGAACACAAATTCAGTCTCAACTACATCATGGCACTGAATATGTGTATGGATAAAGCCACATCAAGTTATGTACGTGGTGAGGACTTGCCACACAGCTGATGCTCTTTCCCAGGCTTAGGCCCCAAAAGTCTGTTTAAGGGAAGCAGAGACAGAACAAAAGTTAAGACTGGCTGATTCCTATAACACCTACAGCATTTCTCCTGTAAAATGCTGCCTTCCAAGTCCTTTCCTGACACTCTGCTCCCTTGTGCTTTTCTGTCCCCAGTATTGGTGCTCTTGTGGGCCTGTCCATAGCAGCAGTGGTCCTCCTGGCCTTCATTGTCACTGCCTGTGTGCTTTGTTACCTGTTCATCAGCTCAAAACCCCACACAAAGTTGGACCCAGGCTTAAACTTACAGACTACAGGTAAGAAAGGGGCCACATGATTTCCTTGTATTCAGCAGGCTAGCACCTTTTCAGAGGGGAGATATTTGGAAATGATGTTTGGACTATTTGCCTCACGTGTGTTTCTGGAATATTAAGAAGCACCAGCACATTTTTCAGGAGGTTCATGATATGAACATTTCCATCACAAACTCTTCATGTGTTCATTGATAATCAAAATAATTCTATGTTTATTACAGGGAGATATTACTAAACATCCTACAATATAGAGGACAGCACTCTGCAATAGAGTTATCTGACCCAGAACTTCCCTGGTGGTTCAGCAGTTAAGACTCTATGCTTCCAGGGCAGGGGACACAGATTCTATCTCTGGTTAAGGAAGGTCCCACAGGCTGCATAACAAGGTCTAAAAAAAAGGGTTATCTGACCTAGAATGTCAATACTGTTGATGTTGAGAAACCTTAGAATAGAAGAAGACTCCAGAAAGAGACTAATTAAAATATAGTAACTTGAATAAAATGTTTAGTTTTTTAAATAAGAGAAATATTAGCAAATTTGCCTCCAACAAATGCAAATAACACAAAAGAGACTATGTATAAAGTTAAAAAAACAAGTGGTGGACTGCAAAGATATTGTAAATGCAGACGCATAGTCAACCCTTATTATTTGCAGATTCCATATTGGCGAATTTGCCTACTTGCTAGAATTAATTTGTAACCTCAAAAATCAATACTTTCAGTGTTTTTGAGGTCATTTGCAGACGTGGATGTGCACAGAGCAACAAAAACTTTGAGTTGCCCAGTCACACTGATGTTGCCCAGCGGAGGCTGCACAGGGCCACGCTTGCCTTTTTGTTTCAGCTCTCAGACTGTGAACAAGCGTCCTTTTCATGGTATATTTAGTGTCACATTTTTGCAGTTTTGTGTTTTTATTGGCACTTTCGCTATTGAAAATGGCCCCCAAATATAACGTTGAAGTGCTATCTAGTATTCCTCAACATAAAAAGGCTGTCATGTGCCTTATGGAAAAAATACATGTGTTCAATACACATGAGTTAAATGTTATCAGTTAGTAATATATATTAAATACAGTATCTTTAAGCAGAAACATACATAAAGCAAAGTTATGTACTGATTGGTTGACAATGTGACCAGAGGCTCACAGGAACCTAAATTTGTATTTCCCTACCCCACTCCAGTACTCTTGCCTGAAAAATCCCATGGATGGAGGAGCCTGGTGGGCTGCAGTCCATGGGGTCGCTAAGAGTCGGTCATGACTGAGCGACTTCACTTTCACTTTTCACTTTCATGCATTGGAGAAGGAAATGGCAACCCACACCAGTGTTCTTGTCTGCAGAATCCCAGGGACGGGGGAACCTGGTGGGCTGCCGTCTATGGGGTCGCACAGAGTCGGACACAACTGAAGTGACTTAGCAGCAGCAGCAAGGGGCAATTGATTCAGTATTTGCTAATTCAGTGTTAATGGTAAGTTAATAGAACAAAATAACAGTGAATAATGGGCTTCCCTGGTGGCTCAGCTGGTAAAGAATCCGCCTGCAATGCCGGAGACCTGGGTTCAATCCATGGGTTGGGAAGATCCCCTGGAGAAGGGAATGGCCACCCACTCAAGAATTCTGGCCTGGAGAAGTCCATGAACTATCCATTGGGTTGCAAAGAGTAGGACATGACTAAGCAACTTTCACTTTCACTTTCCTCATGGCTCAGTGGTAAATAATCTGCCTGCCAAGCAGGAAATGCAGGTTTGATCCCTGGGTTGGGAACATCCCCTGAAGAAGGAAGTGGCAACCCTCTACAGTATTCTTGCCTGGGAAATCCATAGACAGAGGGGTTGCAAACACTTGGACACAACTTAGTGACTGAGCATGCGTGCACAGTAAATAAGGAGAATCAACTGTATATAAAATAGAGACAAGACTGATATCCAGGATATATAAGTGCACCTTTAAACACATGAGAAATACATAATCTACCAAAAAATACAAATGCCCAACACACATAAAAAGATACTCTACCTTACTAATAATCAGGAGAATGCAATTTAAGAATGACATACCTTTTCAAAAAATGATTTAAAAAACAATTACATTGGCAAAAATAAAAAATGGATCACATTGATAGTGAGAAGGTTACATGGGGGAATGGGTAATCTCATATACCACTGGTAACAATAAATTGGCGAAACCACTTGTAGAGCATTTTGGCACTATCCATTTAAACTGAAAATGTATATAGCCTATTAGTGATTCCACTTCTAATTATCTGCCTTAGAGACACAGTTGCACTAGGAGAGGACTTGTAAAGATGGATACCATGACAGTTTGTCACACTGGAAAGAAACTAAATGTCCATCAACATAGAAGGAATGAAAAATAATACTGTCCTTAAAAGGAATGCATTATCTCTAAATAGACAATTTCATTTGCTCCTCATAATAACCAGGCAGTGTATGGATCTTATTAAAATCTATTTTACAGATGTGGAGACTAAGGCCCACATACCTAGTGAGTGAATGTTAGAGCCAACTCCATCTCCACCTTCCTTCCTCTCCTTATCCCTGTGCTGAGGAAGGGAAGTCCCTACTTGATGCCAGACTCTGTTTGAAACTTTACATGCACTATCTTGTCTAATTTTCCAAACCACCCCAGTGAGGTAGGTATTATTATCGCCCATCTTACAGATGTGAAAACAGTGTTTCAATTGCCCACGGGGTCACAGTTTGTAAACTGCAGAGTTGTAATTCAAATGTGTGTGTTTTTCTGCCTCCAAAGTCCTATTTCTACCTCACCAGGCCGGGTGTGTAGGGTGCTTATACCCTGCTCCCCTCATCTCCCCCTACCCTATCACCTGCAGCCTTTCTAAATCAATGGAACACAGCTCACCTGGCAGTCCTGTGAATGAAGACGATCCTCCTGCTTTTCACTGCTCAGCCACCAGCTAGATTTTTTGATTATTCAATAACCAGGGTTTGATACAGCTTGTGTTCTTGCTTTTTGCTTCTTACTTTTAAAATGGAAAATGCACTTTCTGTTTATTAAATAACAGCTTTCAGCTCTCTCTCTGTCTTTTGCCCAAACTCAGCTCTTAGTTCCTTCCTTTCTTCTTCATGAAGTGCTGTCCTCTCCTTCCTCTGAACCTGCAGCATCAACCCAACATTTGGGTTGATCAAACCCAGCATCAACGTTTACAGGCCACTCCCTTACACTCAGAGCCTTCTGCCTCACACAGACTTTCATCTGTTTTTGTCTCCTTCTACAGTAGGACCTGTAGAGAGATGGTATGTGCATGCACGCGTGCTAAGTTGCTTCAGTCATGTCCAACTCTGTGCGACCCTATGGGCTGTAGCCTGCCAGGCTCCTCTGTCCATGGGGATTCTCCAGGCAAGAATACTGGGGTGGGTTGCCATGCCCTCCTCCAGGGGGATCTTCCCTACCCGGGGATTGAACCTGAGTCTCTTATGTCTCTTGCATTCACAGGTTCTTTACCACTAGCGCCACCTGGGAAGCCCATAGAGAGATCATTAGCCCCATTTTACAGGAGAGGAAATCAAGGCTCAGCCACGAGAAGGCAATTGGCCCAAGTCTACACAGCTAGTGGGCTTGTCATTTGGGGATGTCAACCCCGATTTCCCTACTCTAAAACCCACAATCACTACACACTGTACCTTGGGTCCTAATCTCTGAGCCTGGGGGCAAGGGTGGGGTGGGGAGTTCCTTGACAAGAGCAGAGTGAAAATAGAACAGTTTCTGAAGATAGGCTCCTTTTGCTGCCCAGGTATTCTCTACTGTCCCATCAACCCTATCCCACCCATCCCTCAAACTCGGGATGCAATGAAGACCATAGCTTTCTCATTCTTGTACTTTGTGAGGAACTAGCTTGATCAGAGGCTGACCAAGCACCTACTTTTGTGCTAGGCACTATGCCAAGGTGCCTAGCACATTATCCCATTTAACCTGTTCAGCTACTTTAGGTTATTATCAACTCTATTTTACTGATGGGGTAAGTGAGGTAAGTATTCTAACCTAGGTACCTTTAATAAGAGATAAAAAATGGGAGGTGGGGAGACTCATCCTCCTCTGAAAAATGTTGGTGGGGATATCATTAATCTGTCATTTTCACTAACTCATCTCTCACCTCTCTCATTCATTGCTGGTCTGAATACAGTTAACAATCACCTCAGAGAACTATTGGGCATTAATTGGCTTGTGGCTCTAATGCTCAGTCGTGTCTGACTCTTTGCCACCACATGAACTGTAGCCCACCAGGCTCCTCTGTCCATGGAATTCCTCCAGGCAAGAATACTGGAGTGGGTTGCCGTTTCCTACTTGAGAAGATGTTCTCGACCCAGGTATTGAACCCGTTCCCGGGTATCTTGGGTCTCTCGCATTGGCAGGTGAAGTCTTTACCACTAGCACCACCTGGGAAGTCCCTCTAACTCTTAGGGCTCCTGGGAATCGAGCCTGATGTTCTCAGTTTATCAATGGGTTGCTGAGGCCCAGAAAGTGTCAGTGATATGCCCAAGGTCACCCAGCCAATTGGCCAAGACTTTGCCTCCAGGGCCAAAGATCTTTTCCTATAGCAGGCCCTCTGACCTTCCAGGAAGTGTTCCACTTCCTCAGAGCCCACTGCTTTTTACTTAACCACACTTGGAGAGGTGGTACCTATGACCCAAACAAGCCTCAGAGATGAGTCAAGGCTGACTCATCTCCAATCAGGGAGAAAACCTGAGAACTCCTTTCCTGCTGGTCACGACAGGCTAAGACCCCAGGCAATGGGGGGACTGGCCAAAAGGTCCCTGAAAAAAAGATGGGAAAGCACAACCCTGCTGGGATGTCAGAGAACATGGCTCTGATTCCGGCTTTGTTACTCTCACTGTGTGGCCTTAGGCGAGTCACTTCTCCCTGGACCTTAATTTACTCTGTAAAATGTGTACAATAATACCCACTAAGAAAGCAATAAAACTAGAGATGAAGCTTACATTGGAGCTTGGTTTCTAATACATGGTGGCTTTTAAAAATGAGTAACCCTCATTTTTATTATCGTTAGGCATTTAGATGTTTACATGTTAGTCGCCTCAGACTGTTGATATGTCAAAGATAGGAATCATGTCTTAAAGGCCTTTGTGTCCCCAGCACCTAGCAGAGTTCCTAACCTATACTAAGGGTAGATTTGCTCTGTGGAAAGAGCCCAAGCTTTGGAATCAAGTAGAATTGAAAGTGTATCCTGGATCCGGTACTAATAGCTGTGCCAGTGGTAACCTTCTCTGTCTGTGTTTGTCTATAACATGAAATAACACTCACCTCAGAGAATCGTTAGAAGAATCGAATAAGATGCTTGTGCCAGCGTGTTTTAGCCAAACATGAATCTTCTTATTGTAACTTGAAAATTGAATCTTTTATATGTGCCTTAGGCATCCTCCTTTCCTCTTGGCTAGCACCTTTATAAGATGGTTCTTCCTCCCCCAGGCTTCAGGCGCCACTGAGGGACTTTAAGAACTTTCATTATATATCAGCCAGATGAAGAGGCAGAAACAGTGTGCTCAAGAGTTGGACCACTGGCTATTTTGCTGGTTTCCCTGGAAGGGGATTGAAGAGTTGTGGATTTGAAGACCCTGGGATACTCATGTGAGGGAATCCGTGGCATCTGGGAAAGAGAATCATGTAAAAAAACTTGTGGGCATATTGGGCCCACAAGTTCAGTGTGAACCTGCATTTTGATGTATCTGCCAAAAAAAAAATGAGTGAAATCTCAGGTCGTGTTAACAGAATTATAGAGTCTGGAAGCAAGAGAATGGTGGTCCTTCTTTACCCCCAATTGAATTAGAACATATCGGCCATCACATCTCAGAGGTAACATTTTAGCATCCACTCCACAGGTGCACAACTTTGGTTCCAAATATATCACTCAAGCGTCCCCAAATATAGCAATGAGAATTCTTGAGCAATTTCCAATATTTCAAAGGTTTTACTGGGACCAAGTTTCTTTGTTTTGAGCTAGAATTGTATTAGGCTAAGGAGGGTACTTAGCATGGGCTCTTTCCTGCTAATGAGAACTCTTTGATTAACAGAAAATGGTCATGGGGAGTGGAAAGGCTAGTACCTAATAAAGGCAGTCCATTAAAGAGACTGAATTCTTTACAATTTGGAATTCAAGGGAAAACAAATAGAAAAATGAGGCCAGTCCTACTTTCTACCCCATTTGATACAACAGTAACTGAGATCCAGAGAGAAGGGGTTAGCGGGGCACCCCACTCCAGTACTCTTGCCTAGAAAATCCTATGGACAGAGGAGCCTGGTAGGCTGCAGTCCAAGGGGTCGCTAAGAGTCAGAAACTTGAACGACCTCACTTTCACTTTTCACTTTCATGCATTGGAGAAGGAAATGGCAACCCACTCCAGCATTCTTGCCTGGAGAATCCCAGGGACGGGGGAGCCTGGTGGGCTGCCGTCTATGGGGTCGCACAGAGTTGGACATGACTGAAGTGACTTAGCAGCAGCAGTGTAATAATTTAATATCAAGATGAGGATTTAAGCCAAGGTTTTATAACTCCTAAAAGCCCAAGGATTCCTCCCAACCCCTGACTGCCTGCGGCTCAGATCAGATCAGAGATTAGATCAAATCAGTCGCTCAGTCGTGTCCGACTCTTTACGATCCCATGAATCGCAGCACGCCAGGCCTCCCTGTCCATCACCAACTCCCGGAGTTCACTCAGACTCACGTCCATCGAGTCAGTGATGCCATCCAGCCATCTCATCCTCTGTCGTCCCCTTTTCTTCCTGCCCCCAATCCCTCCCAGCATCAGAGTCTTTTCCAATGAGTCAACTCTTCGCATGAGGTGGCCAAAGTACTGGAGTTTCAGCTTTAGCATCATTCCTTCCAAAGAAATCCCAGGGCTGATCTCCTTCAGAATGGACTGGTTGGATCTCCTTGCAGCCCAGAGCCCCACAATTTAAGAATAACCTTGACTAATCAGTCAGAAGGTGATCAGAGGTGAGTGACCAACTTGGTCTGAGAACCAGATTATGTGTATATGGGCTAAGAGCTGGGGACATTTGCCCCTGAGCAAAGAAGGCTCAGGGCTCACACCCCAGGACCCCAGGCCTCTGCAAGGTTGTCCTGGGGCATGAAGAAGAGACATTTTATGAGATGTCAGAGAACAGAGTTAAATCAGTGGGAGAAGCCATAGGGAGGCAGGTGTTGATTCAAAAAAGCTAGGTCTTTCTTAGACTAAGACCTGAAATTCTTTTGTAAAGTGCACCCTCTAAGTTACATGAGGGCTATATTTGGTTCACCAGTTTGTAACTCTCCATTTAAAAAGCACCCCTAAGCCTGGAAGGTAACCAGGAAAAGGCTAAATGTGGGATTCATTGAAGGAGATTCTTGCATTGAATAGAAAATTGAACTAAATCCTTGTGCCAAATGGAATGCCTTAAAATGCAAGCTTAAATAACAAAAAATCCCAAAGAATCTACAAAACACACAGAGACACACTAAACAACCTCCTAAACCTAACAAGTGCACTTAGCAAGCTCACAGTACGTAAGGTCAGAAGCAAATATCAATTGTATTTATATATGTATCAGTGACAAACAACTAGAGACTAAATTTTAAATATAGGGACTTCCCGGGAGGTCCACTGGTTAAGAATCCACCTGCCAATCCAGGGGACAACAGGAGTTCAATTGCTGCTCTGGGAAGATTCCACATGCCTCGAGGCACCTGAGCTCTAATGCCACAGCTACTGAGCCTGTTCCCCAAAGCCTATGCTCCACAACAAGAGAGGCTGCAGTGATGAGAACCCTGCTCACTGCAAGGAGAGAGTAGCTCTCACTTGCCACAGCTAGAGAAGGGCTGCGTGCAGCAACAAAGACCCAGCCAAATAAATAAATATTTTCTAAAAAGACAGACCTTTAAAAAATAAAATATCATCTATAGTTACTCTAAAAAATGAAATAATGAGGTGTAAAGCTAACAAACATGTATAGGATCTATACAATAAAAACTACGAAATGCTAGTGAAGGAAATCAAAGAAGACCTAAATAAATGGAGAGATACACTATGTCATGGGCTTCCCTGGTGGCTCCGTGGTAAAGAATCTGCCTCCCAGTGCAGGAGACACAGGTTTGATACCTGGATCAGGAAGACCCTCTGAGGGAGGAAATGGCAACCCACTGCAGCATTCTTGCCTGGAGAATTCCACAGACAGAGGAATCTGGCGGGCTACAGTCCACAGGGTCTCAAAGAGTCAGACATGACTGAGCCACACACACACACACCCACACACACACACTATGTCATGAATTGGAAGACTCAACATAGTAAAGATTAAAAACCATAGCAGCTCTTTGGTATATATAGACAAGCTGATTCTAAAATTTATATGGAAAGACAAAGGAAATAGAGTAGCTAAAATAATATTGAAAGAGATAAAGTTGGAGGAAATCACCCTACTTGATTTTAACACATTATAGAGCAACAATACTGAGGACAGTGTGGTACTGGAGGAGGGACAGACACCTAGATATGATAAAACTGACTGAGTGGCATTTCAGGGTCCTTCATATCCCAGTGCAGAAAAGAATTAAGCAAGAGGCAAAATGATAGATAAGAAAGGATTTATTAGAATAGGAAGCTTGTGAGGTTTACAAGCCAGCAGGTGAGAAATGCCTCGCCCCAAGAACCCACTGGGCTACAGTTTTATAATCAAAGGAGAAGTGGGGAGGGGGAGAAGAACTTTGTCTTTCTTGAGTAGATGTCATACTCCCATCATCATCTTCTCCTCCTTTGGGCAGGGGAGTTTTTTGTCTGCACATGGTCAAGCTTAGGTCTACAAATTACTGTTTTTTATGTGTGCAGAAAGCATGTCCTAGGGATCATTAACTCACTGAGCTCACTGGGCAGGATGTGGTTCTCATGCCACCATTGTTTTATTGTTTGGGGGCATGTCTCGTCCTTCTGTTGCATGGTTCTGTTGCTAAGCAAGACTGCTTGGTTTTGTGGTTAAGCAAACCCACTTTTTGAGTAATCATTAACTTACAGGGGTCTCCCATATTTTTAAAATCCACCATGTAATTTTTGTGGTTAAGCAAACCTGCTTTCTTGAGTGATCATTAACTTATAGGTGTCTCTCATATATTTTCTACTTACAATCCCCTAGTGAGATTAACTATTTAATCATCTACTTTGTTCCTATCAAAGATATAGACCCACATCCTATGTATGTCCAAAAGATTTTTTACAAAGTATAAAAGCAATGCAATGGGAGAAGAATAGTCTTTTCAATATATAATGTTGAAACAATTAGACTTCCACAGGTTAAAAAAACACCTTTTACATAACCTCATACTTTATATAAAAATTAACCCAAAATAAATCATGGACCAAAATGTAACCTATACAACTATAAAACTTTTAGAAGAAAACAGGAGAAGATCTTCATGACCCGGGGTTAGGCAAAGCCATCAAAAGCACAAAAAAATACATTAGTCATTGATCTAGATCAAAACTCAAAATGTTTGTGCTGATAAAGACTCTATTAAGAAGAAGGAAAGAAGACCCTCTAACTGGGAAATAATGTTCACATATCTGACAAAGGTCTTTTACCCAGAACATATAAAGAGTCCCCTGAACTCAACATTAAGAAAACAAACAGGGCTTCTCTGGTGGCTCAGTGGTAAAGAATCTATCTGCCTGCCAATTCAGGACACCGGTTCAATCCCAGATCCAGGAAGATCCCACATGCTGCAGAGCAACTAGGTGTGCACACGAGTGTGCACATCACAACTACTGAGCTGTGCTCTAAAGCCTGGGAAACACAACTACTGAGCCCACCTGCCGCAGCGACTGAAGCCTGCCTGCCCCAGAGCCTGTGCTCCACAAGGAACACCACAGCGGTGAGAAGCCCACGCACCATAACTAGAAAGTAGCCTCTGCTCATCACAGATAGAGAAGAGCCCACACAGCAACAAAGATCCAGCACAGCCAAAAATAATTTCATTAATTAAAATTAAAAACAAAAAAAATAAGAAAACAAACAATGCTTTTAGAAAATGAGCATAATACTTGAACTGATACTTTACTGAAGAGGAGATACAGAGAGCAAATAAGCACATGAAAATATGTTTCATCTTCATTAGCCATTAAGGAAACACATATTAAAGCCACAATGAGATACTACTTATCGCCTATCAGAATATTAAAGTAAAAATACTGATAATTCCAAGGGAGGATGGAGCAACTGGATCTCTTACACATTTTTGGTGGGAATTAAAATGATATATAGCCACTTTGGAAGACAGTGTTTTCATAAAGTTAATCATCCTCACTATAAGTATTAGTTTCCTATGACCACTGTATCAAATTACCACAAACTTGATGGCTTAATATAGTAGATATGTATTCTCTCTCAGTTCTCAGGGCTGGAAATTCAAAATCAGTTTTGCTGGGCAGAAATCAATGACTCCACAGGAGAGTCTGTGCCTTGACTCTTCCAGTTTCTGGTGACTGCCAGCATTCCTTTGCTTGTAACTCACTGTAGTCTCTCCCTCTGTCTTTACATCACCATCTGTGAGTGTCTATCTCCCTCTGCCTTTCTTCTATAAGGGCACGTGTGATGGCATTTAGGGCCCATCTAGATAATTGAGCATAATCTCATCTCAAAGTCCTTAATTTCATCACATCTGCAAAAACCATAGAAGTTAACAGTTACAGGTTCCAGAAATTGGGACCTGATATATTTGGGGGTCACCATTCAGTCCACTATACCATTCAAAACAATATTATTATTATTATCCTAGAGAAATGAAAATGTATGTCTGTCCAAAAACCTATACACAACTGCTCATAACAGCTTTGTTTTTAATAGACAAAAGCTAGAAATAAGCCAAAGGTTCTTTAGTGGGCAAATGGTACAACCATATAATGGAATATATGCAGCCATAAAAACAAATGAACTATCAATACACATAACAGCTTGAATGGATTGCAAGGGTATTAAACAGAGTGAAAAAAGCCCATCTCACAAGGTTGTACAGTGTATAATTCATCTGCGTAACATTTCTTAAATGACAACGTTATGTATGGAGAAGGGGTTAGTGGTTACCAGCGTTAGATTTAGGAGGAAGTTCTGACGTAAAGAGGTAGCATAAGGAAATTTTTCTTCATGGTGATGGGACAGTTCTTTGTCTTGATTGTGGCAGTGATAATATAAAACTGTACATATGATAGGGCTTCCCAGGTGGCGCTCGTGGTGAAGAACAGCCTGCCAACACAGGAGACATAAAAGAAGCAGGTTCAATGGTTGAATCAGTAAGATCTCCTGGAGGAGGGCATGGCCACCAACCCACTCCAATAATCTTGCCTGGAGAGTCCCATGGACAGAGAAGCCTGGCAGGCTACAGTCCACAGGGTCACAAAGAGTTGGACATGACTGAAGTGACTTAGCATGCATTCACACACGCATACATGTGATAAACTTTCATAGTACTAAACACCCAAAAAAAGTCCATATTAAAAAAATGGGTAAAATTGAATAGGATTTGTAGTTTAGTCAGTTGTAGTATGTTAATGTCAGTCTCCTAGTTTTGAAATTACTCTATGATTATATAAGATATTATCATGGGGGAAAACTAGGTGAAGGGTACAATGGAACTCAACTGTTTTGTAACTTTTTGTGAGTCTTAAATCATCAAAAATAGAGAGTTCAAAACAAAAAAGAAAATTTATTGGCTCTGTAAATGAGAAGTCCAAAAGTATGGTGAGCTTTAGGAATGGTCTAAGTGGAAGTTCAGTGTCCTCAGGCTACGGCTCCATCCTCCGAGATTCTCACAACTCTGCCCTCTTGTGTTAGCTTTCTCCTCAGACTGATTTTTTCCCATGGTAGTAAGTTGGCTTTCAGAAGTCCCTGGGACTGTGTTCTTTTTGTTCCCATCTAACTAGGGGAAGAAAGAAGGAGCGCTCTCTTCATCCCTCCCCTGGGGAAGGAGGAGGCCTGACTCTGATTGGACCACCTCAGGTCATGTGCCCAATCACTACATCCAGGGAAATGCTATGCACTGATTGCCCATCCTGTAGCAAAGGAACAGGATTACTTGACAGGCTCATATCAATCAGGCCCCTCTGCTGGAGCTGAGATGGGATCAATCCCAACCAAACATAATTGCTGGGTGGAAAGAGGGTGGAATGGATATTGCATAGCCAACTCCAGTGTCCCATACAGCGTCCTTCTTCAAATTCCCTCTTTCCTTGTTTTCAGAGGCACCTTTCATCCTTGATCTCTTCCATCAATGGGTTTTAAAGCATAGGAGTTTTCTAGATAAACAAGGTATAAAATGCCATTCCAGACAGAAGGAACAGTAAAAGCAGAGACTCAGAGATATGAAGGAATGGACCCATTCAGGGAACAATAAAATTCTGGTGTAGTAAAGCATTGAGTTCTTCCGAGAAGAGTAGTAGTGAAAAGCTAGAGAAGGATTGGGGCCCATACCTAAAGAACCTTGAATGCCACCTCGAGTATCACAGGTCATGGGAAGACATTGAGTGCTTTTGAGAAAGAGTAGTACATGGACTCACTTAACCTTAGAAAGATCTCTCTGGAAGATGGCCCAACCAAAGGCTGTCTTTTGGTCTGGGCAGAAGAAAATGAAAAGCAGATCTAGTGTGGTGCTGAAAAGCAGATCTAGTGTGGTGCCTTGAGGATGGAGAGAATGGGTGGGTACAGCAGATAGTGATATGGTAGAATTAACAGGACCTGGAGTGAATTGCTTGACCTTGGAAATGGGTAGGGAGAGAAGGTGTGAGAGCTAACACTTGATACACTTGATTTCTAGCTTGAACACTTGATACACTTTTAATTCAAAAAAGGCAAGAGTACTTCATTCTGTCAAATGCTCCTAGTAAGTCAAAGGAGACAATGATTTATAAGTAACCATAGGATTTAGTGACAAAAAGTTTTAAGTTGTGTTACAGGCAGAAACCAAGTAGGTTGCAGCAGAATGTCGTGAATGGGAAGTGGGAAATAATATGGCCAAGTGAGCTTCCTATCAAGTCCAGGTATAAAAGGAGGAGAGGATCAAGCAGAAAGTGAAGAGAGTCATGAAATCTATTCTTAAAGCAAAGAACAATATGTATTTTTTAAATTACTGCACTTCCCTGCAGGCTAGCTGTGTAGTCAGCCTGAATCTTCATTTAATAAGTGAGTTTTTAATAGTAACTTTTAACTCAAAGAAATTAAGCCGTGCCCTGTGGGGCCACCCAAGACAGGCGAGTCATGGTGGTGAGGTCTGACAGAATGTGGTCCACTGGAGAAGGGAATGGAAAACCACTTCAGTATTCTTGCCTTGAGAACCCCATGAACAGTATGAAAAGGCAAAATGATAGGATACTGAAAGAGGAACTCCCCAGGTCACTAGGTGCCCAATATGCTATTGGACAGAGGATAAGATGGCTGGATGGCATAACAAACTTGATGGACGTGAGTCTGAGTGAACTCCGGGAGTTGGTGATGGACAGGGAGGCCTGGCGTGCTGCGATTCATGGGGTCGCAAAGAGTCACGACTGAGTGTCTGAACTGAACTGAACTGACCCTATGAGTTTATGGTGAAGATGAAGTCTTCATGTCTGCTAGCAATTGTTTATTGTCTGTCCCCTCCATTAAACTTTAAGCTCATGAGAAACATTAATAGCTCATAGTTCACAATGTGGAATATTATTAATGAATATTTTTTTAAATGAATGATTTGTTTAAATGAATGTTTAAGACTCTGAGCCCACCCCTGTCCAAGGTAAGCACTCAGGGAAGCTACATGTATAATATGATCCTGATGGAAAGGAAGGGCTTACAGGAGGAAGCCCCATGCCCTTGGCTTGCTGTTTTCCAGACCCTGATGAGGCACCCTCTGATTGCCAAGGTAGAAACACAGGCAACTCGGTGGAGGTGCGAGGAGTGAGCCCTCTCAGGCAGAGCCACCCCTTCCTGAACTCCTGGCTGGACTGCAATGAGGAGCAGGCTAAGGATCCCAAACGCCTCCTCCAGCACTGCTTCATGGCTACAGTGACCGCCAGTGACCTTCCAGGGAGCCCTGAGGAGGTTCCTGTCCACAGTCTACTATACCCAGCCCCATAAACATCCAATAAATGTCTCTCCACCATCCTCTTCTGGAGCCTCTTTTTGGTGTTTAAAAAAAAAAAAAAAAAAAGGTGGGAGTGGGGATAATCAAAGGGACTTTGGAACCTAACAGATAAATGAGTGCTTTTCCTTGCAAACCCACTCAGGTTCCACTGTGAACCCAGCTACAGTGCTCTACCTGGCCCACTGTGGGCCGAAGGGAGTTTAGACATGGGTCTCCAGTAAAATGGTCATGACAACTCCATGTGATCAGGGAGAAGTCTGGGGCTTGTGGAGATTCAGAGGAGCCCCTCACCTAAACCAGGGAGTCAGGGAATTCTGACTTAGTCTTCCTGCCATGGAGCAGATGTACTTAGGAAATCCAGGGAAGATGACTGGGACCCAGAAGCAGTGACTTCTGCCTCTCCAACAGCTCAGCATTGCTCCTGGAGTGAGTCCCTTGCCAAGGAACAGAATGAGAGGGAATAGAGCATACTCACTGGACTTCCCAGGCGGTGCCGGGGTAAAAAATCCACCTGCCTGTGCAGGAGAGACAAGAGATGCGGGTTTGACCCCTGAGTCAGGAAGATCCCCTGGAGAAGGGTATGGCAACCCACGCCAGTATTCTCGCATGGAAAATTCCATGGACAGAGGAGCCTGACGGGCTACAGCCCATGGGGTCACGAAGAGTTGGACATGACTAAGCATAGCATACAGAGTACATACACAGGACTCAGCCATGTTTAATATCGTTCAGCTCCTCAGGTGAATGAAAGAGTGAATAGTCAAGTGAGTGAGGGAATGAATGGTTAATAGACTCCACAGCATGGCTTTGGTAAAGTCCCCTAGTTTCTCTGAGCCTCAGTTCCCTTGCAGGGTTATGGTGAGTGTTGAGATGATGTATATGAACCCTATTCCTAAACTTGAAAGTGCTACAAAGACTTAAAAAGTTATAGGTGAGTATTTTGCAATGTAAGATAGTGATTAAGAGCAGGGACTTCTGAGCCAAATGCCTGGTTCAAATCCCGTCCCTGCCCTTACTTGCTTAGTAACATTTGTACCTAATCATCTGTACAAGCAGGGATAACAGTAATATTTACCTCATAACATTTGGGGGAGGACTAAATCACTTCATCCAAGTAATTAGAACAAGGTTGGCAAATGGAAAGCATTGCATTAGCTCTTTTTATTAGGTTTTAAAATATTATTAGTCTGACAGCAAAGGAATCTTAGGGTAGGATGCTACTGCCGCCCGTTCTCTCCCAGCTACGCTCCTTATCTTCATTTTGTCAGTGGCTTTAGGCTTTTCCTTGAGGGTGTAAGGCAAGGATGGGGAGACTCAGTAGCCACGGAAAGCGGTTCTTGACATTTTTGACATTGACATGATCTGCCGCTGGATTTGGCAACCGTGAAATGGTCACTCTTAGACATCTGTGCCTGGGGCCTGAACCAGCCAAGGACACACGACAGGTGGAAAGGCCAGGTGAGTCAACCTCAGAAGTGCCCCAGGCTGCACATCAGGAGATCTCAGTTCTGGCCTTGCTTTATTTGTGGTCTCCTGTGGCATGTGTATGTGTAATTTTCAGCACTCTAAAGCCAGCACCTTTTCGCCTTATTGTACTTTCCATGGTGTTTATCCTGTTCAGGTTACCAGAAACAACAGGGAATTATCCACAGCTTCTCTCCCCAGGGAGTCCATGTGACGGGTGAGGGGCACACAAAAGAGCAATGGACCCACAGTGACCCTTCATGCAGCTTGAGGGAGGAATAAGCGATGCCTGAGCTGAATCATCAGAGATGAGTCAGTTTCCAGGTAAGACAGAATCATTAGAAATTATGGCCAGAGTACAATCTGTTCAAAAACAGTGAGAAAAAGCCTAGCATAGCCTAAGCACTGCAAGTCATTTGTTGTGAGAGAGCTTAGGGTGTGTGTGTGTGCACACATGTGTGGCGGGAACGGGTGACAGGCAGGGGGTGTAGTCACTGACGGACTTTGTGACCTTTCACAGGACGGATCCTGTCTGTCTCCTTGGTATCCACATCAGGAACATCCTCAGAGATTTTTCCTCAGAGCACCTTCTGGCAGGTTAAAGGAAGAATCCTATAAGGACCTTACTTTTAGACTGCTCTTGGTCTGTTAGGGGGAGAGGATCTGTAAATTCTAAAAATTCAAATGGTCATCAGTGGCCTAAACAGTGGTCCTCAAACCTCAGCCAAGGTCAGAATCAGCTGGAGGGCTAGTTTAAAACACAGATCCTTGCCCCCCTTTCCCCACCCCCTCTGCCGTCAGAGTGTCTGATTGGGTAGGTCTGGATTAAGTCCTCAGAATTTGCATTCCTAATGAGTTCCAGGCAGTGCTGGTCTGGGACCACCCTTTGAGAATGACTGGCCAGGAAGAACAAAGAGAATTCAGAGCTGGGGAGGCTAGAAGGAGACCTCACACTGAGCAGGGCCCCAAGGCCTAGTGGAATCTCCCCAGCAGAGCCTGTGTGGATGGGGTGGGCATAGGTGGAAAAGATTTGTGCGCTGCCTTTGCTGAACTACACATCCCAGGCCCCCGTAAAGCTCCTCCCCCTTGCCCTTGTTCAGCATCTCGCATTTGAATTCAATCAGCCCCCAGAGCTGGCTCACACTGGTGTTGCCCTGCCTCAGTCCTGGGTTGGAAACACGCTGCCCAACCTGTGCAGCAGGAACCCCTCCCTCAGGGCAGCCGAAGAGGAAGGAAGCGGGGTGGGCTGACGCACAGACAGAAATAGTCTGAGGTCACCGCTGCTCTCAAGCACACATGGACCGGCTGGCAATTATTTCTCGTAAATTGCTTTCCTGGTTATGTTCAGAACACGTGTGTTTGCCTGCCTGGGAACAAACACTCAGAGGGCAAGGGGTGGAGGTAGCTTGCTGGGGAGAGGGCCCCAGATGGAGTGGAGCCCAAGTCTGAATCTTTGATCAAGAATTAGGAGGTACTGAATCTTACAACGTGGAAATATTAGAACCTTCCACTCGGTTTTACAGTACCCCTGTCAGGTGGTTTTCCAGCCTCCCCTAAACATGTACATTTGTTTGTTCCTTCAACATCACTGACAATGATTCTCTGCCAGAATCTGGGCTAAAGGAAGTCCCAGTTTCCATCCTCAAGGAGTTCATGGCTATGGTATCTACAGGAGATCCCTAACCCAGCCAACGGCTTCAGGGAAGGCTTCCTGGAGGAAGTGATCTGTAAATTAAGTCTTGAAGGAAAGGGAGTTTGTGGTACAAGATGGAGAATAGCATTCAAGGCAGAGGGAACTGAGACACAATGACCGAGGGCAGAGAGCAAATGATGATCTCAGGAAACAATCAGTAGTTGAGTTTGGTGGAGGCTACAATGTGGGAGATGGTAAGGGATGAAGCTAAAGGGGTATATGGGCCAAGTCCTGAAGCCTGGCCACATCAAGGGGCTTGGGCTTCATCCTGTGGGCAAGGGGGAGCCTTGGGATAGAATTTAAAGCATTGGAAGGAACTCGGTACCTTATGTGACAGCTTTTTATGTTCTTTGTGACACTGAAGTGAAATTTGCCACCCAGGAGCTCTGCTTTTGGGACTTCGTCAATAACTGTCCCTTTGGTTCCTGAAACGTCAGAAGTCTGACAGACAGTGATGGTTCTCTTGCCCATAAGAAATGGCTCAAACCTTGGACATCTCTCCTCTTGTTAGGAGGAGGTCATTCCACTGCCAATTGGGACACTGTTCCTCTTGGTCTGGGTCCAGTTAGCCCAGGGGCCAGAGTGCAGACAAACAAGGCCCAGGCCACAGGTCAGAGCCCAAGGGAAACGTGCCTTGCTCTATCCCAGAGATCTGGGAACACTTGCAAGGGTGTGAATGACTCCCTACATGCCTTCTACATACCTCATAAGGTCTAGGCTGCCCAGAGTGCATGATCCACGTAGGGAGTGTTGACTGAGGAGGTACTGTGGACCCACCATGTTGACAAGTTCTTAAGGAAACATGACGCAGTCCTGCCCTTAGGGATTTACTCACTAGAGATGAAAAGTAGGTTTGACCCATGAGACCCCTAGAGAGCAATAAGATTTTGAAAGCAAATGTCAAGCTGTGGGGTATAGGCCATGAGAGTTGCAGAGATTCTGAAACAGGAGGAAAGAAGTAGTCTGAACACCTTTATGGAGGATATGGGGATTGAATCTGACCCTGGTGGACCATGGCAATATTCAAAGGGTCTCAGTGAGGTAGGGGAAGTGTTCTGTAATGTCAACTTTGTATTTAAAGAGAGTCCCATTTGTGGCTCCAATGCTTTGGACAAGTAGACCATTCACCAGCCCCACCCCCAGCCATAGTCATTTAACAAACTACGTTTAATATGTTTGGGGTGCCTTGCCCTGAGCTCTAGGAACAAAGAAATCAATCAGTCATAACTCACATCCTTGGGGAGCTCTTAGGCTATTGGGGGAAGACTGATAGGTTAATACACAATTAGATGTATTTTGTTATTTCTCCAATGGTTGAAAGATGGCTTACCATTAAGATAGGTTATACAAATTTACATGGTATTACATTAGTGCAATGTAACTTTGCCACCCCTCCCATCAAGTAGTGGAAGGTATTTTCCCATCCTTTGTTTCTGTGCTGACTTTGCAACTTGCTTTGACAAACAGCAAGTGGCAGAAGTTACACTGTGCTATTTTGAGTCTAGGCCTCAAAAGACCTTGCAGCTTCCTCTCTCACCCTCTTGGAATGCAGTGTTACCATGTAAGGAAGCCTGGGCTGGCCTGCTGGTAGAAGAGACCATGTAGAACATATGTGAGCTCTCCACTGAGGCCCCCAGGCCAACTAGCTCCCAGCTGAACTACCAGTTAACTGCAGCTACTGAATGATCCCAGGTGAGATCAGCAGAAGAACCACCAGCTAAGCCCAGTCCAAAGCCAATTCATAGACTCATTAGCAAATATTAATAAATGGTTATTATTTTAAGCCACGTGTCTTGGTATAGTTTGTTACACAAGGGTAGATTAGTGATATAGTTCTTTTCACATATTTCATTACAATTGTGAATATACCTGTCTTCATTATTTGGTGAGCTCCTCCTTAGAGTTAAAAAAAGGTCTTTGTGTTATCTTCTGTTTGCTACTCTAGACCCACTTTCTTCCTTTCTTGACCTTGATCCATATCTTAACAGGAGGATTTGTATGGTTTACCTTAAGGCATTACTGTGCCCTTGGATTCTAGTAGGATTTGGCCAACTAAAGTCCCAGCAGAGTATAAATTCCCCTACCTTCCTGCCTGAGGTAACATCATGGATTGGCTGCATATCTATACCAAGAATATAGCTCCTGTCAGACTGCCCTTACCACAGCTCTCTTTGACTCCAGATTCTTGCTCCCTCCTTGCTCCTTTAAGCCTAAGGGTAATAACTAGTGCCTCAGTATTACTTGCCCTGCAGTATCGCCCTATTCCTCTTCCCTGCATTACATAATCCCTTTATTAAAACCCCTCTCAAAGTATCCAATTTGAGAAATGCCATCTGTTTCCTCCCAATATCCTGATTGATAGTGTATTATTAATCTACCCCAGCTGCCACCTAGCTCATGGTATATGCTCAATAAATGTCATTTGGTGAAGGAATGAGATTCCAAGGGATCTGCTGATATAGTTATACTCTGGTCAAAAAGACCTAGGTCTGCATCTTGGCTCTATGGCTTCCTAACTGTGTGAGCTCGGGCAAACTTCTTCACTCCTCTGAGCCTCATATGCTAAATAACCAACACCAACACTGCAGGACTATTGCTTGGATTATAGATAAAGTTTGTAAAATCTTTGGATCACAGTAAATGATAAATATAACTTTGGTGGGGAGGTAAGAGGGATTTCATAACCATTTTCTCATTTGACTCTTACTACACCACTATGAAGATCACTATCCCCATATATTTTTGGGCTTTTTAAGCAAAGTGAGACCAGGAAGAAAAACAACCTGCCCAAGCCCACACATTGAGCTGGAGGTAGAGTCAGAATTTGAATCCAATCTCAGACTCCCAGTGCAGTGCTGTTTTTGCCCTACAGGTGAGGAAGAGGCATGCCCTCCTTCCGTCCTATAAGCCAGTTGGGGAAGAAAACAAAAAACAAAGTGTGCACTCCTAGGAGAAGACAGCAGGGGCCATCTGCCCAGCCTTTTCTTCCACAGAAATTTTCGAGCTTTTCCAAAAAAAGGTCTTGGCCTGGCTGCCTTCCTCATTGTCTAGCAGGATCCTTGAGGATGAAATCTGCCCTTCCGGAGCCTGGGGATTGGGAGAAATCACGGTTGGGCAGGAAGCCCCAGGACATGAATGCAGGGCATTTTGTAGGGCAGAGGGCAGACATCCTCTCCTTCACCTGCACCTGCTTGGGCAGCTGTTTCTTGCACTCAGGGCTTCCTTGGCCAGCAAGGCTTCAGCCCTCAGTGAGTGAGCCCTTCTCTGAACTAACCTGGCACTTAGTAGGTGCTCTTTAAATCTGTTGGAACAAAAGAATGACTGTGTCTATTGACACAAACATTCATTCCACAAATACCAGATGTCCCTTTTTTCCTCACCACGTGTTGGGGTGGGGGACCCAGAGACAAATCAGCCCATGCCTCACAGATGGCATGATCCTCATCTTAGTATTCACCATCTCCATTGTGTTTGCTAATAGTTTGATCAAACACTCTCAGGGCGCAAAGTGTCCTTGGAAACCTACTCTTTCAGTTGTCTCATTGTACACTCGGGGAGACCAACGTTCAGAGAAACAGCATTCTGGTACAGACCAGAGCACGGATCAGTGGTCAGGAATGCCTGCCCTGCCAGTGATTTGCTGAAGACTCTCGACCTCTCTGTGGACCTGTTCTCCGTGTCTATAACACGAGGCAAAAAGCAGAGTGCACTCGGCACAGAGGCCTGTCCGAGTGCAGAGCTCTGTCTCCGAGAAGGCCTTTCTCCTGGGAGAAGGGAGCTTTCTTTGTGAAACCTTCAATTTCAAACCCTGCGGCAGCCGGTTCCCAAGCCCCGCCTCCTCTCCAGGCTGCCGCGCGTTACCATGGAGACCGTAAGCCCCTCGCAGCTCCCTGCTGTTCCGCACCCCTCCCCCATTCACCTCGTCTTTAAGCCGTTTCTTCTGTGGCTGCAGCTCTCCCCCAGGGCTGATAAACTCCCCAACTTTCCCAAGACAGGAATTATTATCCCATTTGTAACTGGGGAAAACTGAGACCCAGAGAAGCGCAGGGATTTGCCCCACGTTACCAGCAGCATCATAAACAAAGCTTTCCTCCACGAGAGACACCCCTTCCTCACCACAGCCACACCTCCGTGTGGCCTTATGCGATTCTATTCAGGGAGGTTTATTTTCTTTTTTCTTCTTTCTTCATTGTTGGTAGTTTAACTTTTTGTTCTAAGAAGATTGGAACATGTTCTGACTAAACCTAGAGCGACTTGAAGTTCAGTCTTTACGTTCGTGACTTTAAATCTATTCTCGGATATGTTGTTTAAGTCCTTTGTTCACTGAAAATAGTGCTGGATGATAAAACCTGCCAAAAAGCTATCGCAGAATGTACCAGCCCTGATTATGCTGATGCAACAAGGATAATCACATTTTAGAGCGCTGCAGTTTGCCAGAAGGCATTAAGAAAACGGTACATGAACGTGCAAAATTTACTCAACAAACTTCCAAAAATTTGGACACATTATACCAAATAGTTAAAAGTGTTTTTACAACTCTTGAAGACAAGGGTATCAAAACTTTGGCATATGAAAAATAGAATTTATTCTGCAAAGCTGAGTTCCAGTCCCAACTGGCTCATTTTGAACTACACATTACTTAACCTAAAGGTAGAATACCACCCACTCCAGTGTGATGGAGTGATGTAAAAGGACTTTGGAAGGTATGACATGTGCAACAGATGTTATTTATTGTTATTAAAAGAAAGTTGGAGAAGGATAGTGTAAATTTTTCCCAAGGGTCTCCAATTGTCAAATGATTAGTTTCCAAAATTTTCTATAACTACCATATGTGATGCTAAAGTCTATGATTCTGGAATCCTGATCCTGATTCGAATCCCAGAACTCTGTGAGTTTCACTTTCTCTGATTCCATACAAGCATGAAGTTTAGGTATTAGACCAGGGCTGGATGGAGACCCAGCCTTCTGGGCTCATCCCTGAAGCCTTAGCCTAGTTTCCATCAGACCTGTCTTCAGTTCATCAGCCTTCCCCCAGCCAGCTTTTGTTGAGGCTCATTGCCTGTATTGTCCATATTCATCACAAATATTCTCCCATTAGATTCAATTAAACCATTTCAACAACACTGCAGGAATCAAAGCCTCCCTTGATTATTTGGCCCAGCAGAGGAGGCCCCAATTTAGGGTGAGTCCACCTCCCAACTCCTCACCCTATACCTTAAACACCCTAATTCCGTCACACCCCAGATCAGCATAGTGGCTTAAGGAGTATTCCTTTCTGTAGGTTCGGGTATATGATGTTCCCTCTCTGCTGGCTTCACAGGCAGCTACTGACTCACCCCAGGTGGCTAATGTACCAGGTACCCACATATTCACATGGGGCTGCTCACAGGGTGCAGCAGCATATGTCCATGTGACCTCATGTGTGTGGACATAACCAGAACACCAGTCCTGGGGTACAGGCCACTACTGTTTATAGGTTTACCTTGAGGTATTACCTTCCTCTCTATCTAAAGAGAGGATTCTGGTCCTGTGGGCCTCATGGGGGTATTCTAAGGCTTTTGAACCAGTGTATCAACAATAAACTGTTCAACAATAATGTGTGATGGAAAGTGATATATAAATACACTGTACTACTAAGGTGTTCATGGTCAGTCCCATACCACACTGCGGCCTTGCTGTGTGACCTCAGGCAGGATTCCAAGAGATTGGCTGCTATGCAGACGGAGCATCACCATCTTCATCATCACCATTACCACTGTTATCATCATCATAGCGCTTTTAGCTCATAGAAGCCTCACAAAACCTGGGGAGGTAGGTATTACCCCAGTTTGCCAAATGAGAAAACTGAGGTTCAGGGAGGCTTAGTGATTGTTCCAAGCTCACAGAGCAAGTCAGAACATGAATCACGTCTAGATCTCCTGTCTCCAGAGTCTTCTCCGTCACGTGGCCTCTATTTCAAAGGAACAGGCTGAAAGCAGAACACTGATTCAACAGAGGCACAGAATGTCAGGCCAGGAAGAGGTCTTAGTGATCTCCACATCCTTTCCCTCCCTTCACTGATGGCACAGCTGAGGCCCGGAGGGAAGAAGTGCCCTTCCGAACTTCACACAGTGCCACCTGTGAAGCCTCATTCAAGAGCTAGGGTTTGAATGCAGTTCCCTTACCTTCCAGTTTAGTGAATATTCCCCACCCCACCATGGAGCTCATTTTAAAGTTGATGTAACTGAGATGGACAGCAAGCAAATACATGATCCACCCAGCTACTGGGATGAGGGCCTGGCTAAGATGTGGGCCCGGAAGAAAGAGCACGGCAGCAGGACGGCTGGAGGTAAGAGGCTTTGCACCTCCATCCTGTTCTCTCACAATCAGGAAATGTCTCCAGACGTTGAGAGCCAGTTACCTCCTCCTGATTGGAAATGATTCCAAGAGACTTAAATTTATCAGTTATTAGAATAGCTGGGGCAAGAGGTCTGAAGACAATTAGTTTAGACCTGGACGGATCAAACTTGTTGGCCCAAAGAACTGGACAGTCTGCAATCATTAGCACCTTGATCTGAGCCCACACCTAGATGCTAGGGAACTTCCATGTGCCTTGGCCCTTGAGACAGCCTTCCCACCATGCAGATACCCCCCAACTGCATCCTGACTCCAAAGTCAGCTCAAACAGCATTCTTATAGGAAGATCTTTTGGACTCCCACAGCCCTTACGACTTCCCCGTGTCACAGCCCAGACCACGTTGGGTTGTCACTGTCTATGTGCCACTCTCCTCCATTATAGACTGTCAACTCCAGGGTACGATAAGGCAAGTCTTCATAGAGAGGCCTCAGCAAAGTTAGCTAATTGAATAAATGAATCGAGAAAAAGTAGGAGAGAACATCCAAGAACCCACCCTTACCCCAACTCCTGCTCCATTTCCATTCTAAACACCAGGCCAAGGGCGGCAGTCTCTGCCCTAGCTCAACTCCTGGATTTGGCCTTTAGATCAGGTTCCTCTGGTAATGAAACCTCAACTGTCCCACAGCTTCCCCTGGCTTCCCCTGCTCATGATCAGCTCCAAGGATCCCGAGTTGCCTTTAGACTAACATCCCCAGAAGCTGAACTCCAGCCCTAGGAGTCCCATCTACAGATGGCCCACTGGGCAGCAGCTTAGCCAGGCTACCCTAGAGTAGCCATAAGTCTGGCATGACCTCTGGGCAGGCCCTGAGATAAACACTGAAAACACAGAAATGGACAAGGTGGTCTACTGGGGTCCTGGGTCTGCAGGGTATTTGAGCTACATCTCAAAGAAGAAAAGGCAAAGTTAGGAAGGAATATGCATCTATGTGCAAAACTGACAGAAGCCCATGAGCCAGCCTGGTGCCTATTAGCGCAAGGCTCTAGCAACCAACCCTCACTGACCTCTTGTAGGGCACTGAGTAGGGGATGTAGAAGATTTAGAGGCTGAATCAGAGAGAAGCCTGACCCTAAGGTACAACTAAGCAAGAAGGATGCCAGGACATCTAGAAGGAGATGTTCTAGGAACCCAAACACATCAACATTCCAGAAATACTAAAATTCTCACACCAATATCCCAGCATACCACGTTCTTTTACCCTGCCATTCCATTATGGGGGGCTCCACCCACCAGCATTCCTCTTTCTACCATTCTAATGTTCTGCCCCACCAACATTCCTCCATACCACCACTCCAACATTTTAAAATACCGTTATGTATTACACTTGAAACTTTCAATCTTCCAACTTCCTTCAAGTAAAAGCATTTGTTTCTTGGTTCATTTACACCAATGACTCCTTTAGAAAATTAAAACCCATGGCTCCTTCTCCCCAGGGGGGAAAAAAAAGTATGTACACATAAATTTTGCAGATCATTGCAGATTTTCAATGACTATTGGCAAGGTACATAGACTCTAAGAATTGTTTAATTTTATCCCATCTTAAAATCTAGAAAAACATTTAAGTAAAACAAGATCATTAAGACAAGATTGAGAAAAACAAAACAGAGACCAAGTGGAACCTGGGATGGTGCAAAAAGTACAGAACTTAGTGACAAATTCAGCTAAATTCATGTCCCACATTTTTAGCTCTAAGACTTTCAGGAGCCAAGGCAAAAAGGGAAACCTGTTCACTTACACAGTTCACTGTGTTCATGAGATGAAAACAAACCACTTATTCCTTAGGAGACATACAACTATTCTTGGTATGAAGGTCAGACAAGAATTTCTCCTGAGAGCCTCCTAAAGAATGACAGAGTGGACCATGACCTCAACAGGGCTCTCACGCAGCCTCAGAGATGTGTTATGTGATAGAGACCAACTTGGTCCAGTTGCTCGGTTTTACCACCGAAAGTCTTAAGCCCCAGAAATGCTTTAGTCCCAGGCAAACTGAGATGGTTGGTCACTCTATTTGTGAACTACAGTCTAGTCAAAACTTACCTGGGCTAAGGTTCTACAAAGCTGTGTAAAAATTAACCTTGGGAACCTTTCGATCCCTCATTATGTACAGTACAGAACCGTTTCTCAACAGCCCAGCCAATTTGTCCTCTAGCCCTGGAACAGATTTCTGTTTCTTTAGTGAGGTATTTGATGAAGAGATTGGCTTGCTTGGGGCCAAAAGTACTAGAATAACACTCACTGTGGCAAAATGCACACACACCATGGATTACAAGAGGCATATAGAGACTGATATGAACAGAAGGAATAGCATTTGCCTCTCCCCTGACACACTCATCTTGAGGCATATGCTGAGTGAGTGAAATATTCAGTATGTTAATTGGGGTTTTTCTTTCCATCTCTCTTTTTATTCACAGCAAGTAAGGCTGAATTTCTGTAAGTTAAAGGAAAACAGTACCCACCTCACATGGTTTGTGTGAGAGTTGAGAGTTAATATTTACAAAGCACTTAAAACAGTACCTGACACAGAGTGAGTGCTTGCTGTTGTTATTAACATAGATACGGTGGCACTTGACTCTGTGTCCCACAGCAATCCTAATATAAGTTGATGGCAATTTGGGAAAAAGAAATTCAATGACAGGGATGAGTTTTAGAGCCCCAGCCCTAAGTTGGAAGTTCATAGAGGGATACTCTCTAAGATTCTAGAGGAGCTGAGGACTGCCTGCCTTCAGACAATCCTCCTTGAGCCCTGGTTCTGAATCCAAGGTCTTAAGCTTGAGTGGCAGTGAACCCTCTTTGGTGAGGGCCATGACCCTTTCAGTCCACGCCTTGCCTCAGAAGATACCCAAGTATCACCCAGAAGCAGCAACCCTCCAAGCTCCCCAATGGGTCCAGACTGCACACCCCTGGCTGGCTGGGATCTGTCCAGAGGTCTGCACAATATGAAATGCTATGCAGATGTGAGAGACCAAGATTAGTATACAGTGGTGCTAAGTTTAGAGTACAGAGGGATAATGAGACTGGAGCCTGGCCAGTGCCCATAGAGGAAAGGAGGGAGCACTTAGACAATTAATTAAGAAGACACAGAGCATGTCATATTTAATAATTATGTGGAGGTCAACAATTGGTAAGAAACCCCAAAACAGCTGGGTTCCTGATTCCTCCTCCAGCAAAGCACACATTTCCCAGAGGATTACTATCTCAGAGATGAAAAAAATAATGATTAATTGATTAATTAATTTAACAAAGAAAGAAAGAAAGAAAGTGAAGTTGCTCAGTTGTGTCCGACTCTTTGCAACCCCATGGACACCAGGCTCCTCCATCCATGGGATTTTCTAGGCAAGAGTACTGGAGTGGGTTGCCATTTCCTTCTCCAGGGAACTTCCTGATCCAGGGATCGAACCCAGGTCTCCCACATTGTAGACAGACGCTTTATCATCTGAGCCACCAGGGAAGTCAATTTAACAAAGAGTAGATGCCTACTCTGGTCTAAGCAGTGGGCTAATGTTTGTGAGCTCGGACCTAACTCCTAAGGTGGAAGGTGAAAGTTCCTTGACTGCTGGTCAAATCTTAGCTCTGCTGCTGCTGCTAAGTCGCTTCAGTCGTGTCCAACTCTGTGTGACCCCATAGATGGCAGCCCACCGGGCTCCCCCGTCCCTGGGATTCTCCAGGCAAGAACACTGGAGTAGGTTGCCATTTCCTTCTCCAATCTTAGCTCTACCACTTACCAACTCTGTGATTGACAAGTCACTGACCTTTTCTAAGGCTCAATTTGTTGTTGTTTAGTCCCTTAGTCATGTTTGACTCTGTCGGGACCCCATGGAGTGTCGCCCACCAGGCTTCTTTGTCCGTGAGATTTCCCAGGCAGAAATACTGGAGTAGGTTGCTTCTCCAGGCACAGGGATCAAACCCAAGTCTCCTGCATTGCAGGCAGATTCTTTACCACTAGCCACCTGGGAAACCAAGGCTCAATTTTAATTGTTGTTTAGTCACTAAGTTGTGTCCAACTGTTTTGCGACCTTGGACTATAGCCTGCCAGGCTCCTCTGTCTCAATTTACATACCTATTAAATGGAAATAGAAGAAAATAATAGAATAGGAAAGACTAGAGATCTCTTTAAGAAAATTAGAGATACCAAGGGAACATTTCATACAAAAATGGGCTCAATAAAGGACAGAAATGGTATGGACCTAATAGAAGGATAAGATATTAAGAAGAGGTGGCAAGAATACACAGAAGAACTGTACAAAAAAAGATCTTCACGACCCAGATAATCATGATGGTGTGATCACTCACCTAGAGCCAGACATCCTGGAATGTGAAGTCAAGTGGGCCTTAGAAAGCATCACTACGAACAAAGCTAGTGGAGGTGATGGAATTCCAGTTGAGCTTTCAAATCCTGAAAGATGATGCTGTGAAAGTGCTGCACTCAATATGCCAGCACATTTGGAAAACTCAGCAGTGGCCACAAGACTGGAAAAGGTTAGTTTTCATTCCAATCCCAAAGAAAGGCAATGCCAAAGGATGCTCAAACTACCACATAATTGCACTCATCTCACGTGCTAGCAAAGTAATGTTCAAAATTCTCCAAGCCAGGCTTCAGCAATACGTGAACCGTGAACTTCCAGATATTCAAGCTGGTTTTAGAAAAGGTAGAAGAACCAGAGATCAAATTACCAACATCCACTGAATCAACACAAAAGCAAGAGAGTTCCAGAAAAACATCTATTTCTGCTTTATTGACTATGCCAAAGCCTTTGACTGTGTGGATCACAATAAACTGGAAAATTCTTCAAGAGATGGGAATACCAGACCACCTGACCTGCCTCTTGAGAAACCTATATGCAGGTCAGGAAGCAACAGTTAGAACTGGACATGGTTGGAGAAGGAAACGGCAACCCGCTCCAGTTTCTTGCCTGGAGAATCCCAGGGATGGGGGAGCCTGGTGTGCTGCTGCCGTCTATGGGGTCGCACAGAGTCGGACATGACTGAAGTGACTTAGCAGCAGCAGCATGCAAAGATATGAACTCTCATTTTCTTCATCTCCCCTTAGATGGCAGTTTGCATGTATAAAAATGAACTCATATATAGATAGATACATTATATATGTAATATAAGGGCTTCCCTGGTGGTGCTGGTGGTAAAGAATCTGCCCGCAATGAAGGAGACAAATGTTCGATCCTTGGGAAGATTCTCTGGATAAGGAAATGGCAACCCGATCCAGTATTCTTGTCTGGAGAATCCCATGGCCAGAGGAGCCTGGCAGATTACAGTCCATGGGATCACATGACTGAGCACACACGCGCAACACAGCTGTAATATGACACTGTTTTTCTCCATTTTTTTTCTATAGTTGGAGTTAAAGATTCTGATGTGATTTTCTAGTGTCTTAGGTTTTCCTCTCCCTTAACTCTGATGTAAATTACTGTGTCTTGAATAGCTCTTCTCATGGTGAACAATACATTTGGTTCAGTGGTTTTCAAAAAAAAAAAAGAATTGGACATGGAACAACAGACTGGTTCCAAATAGGAAAAGGAGTACGTCTAGGCTGTATATTGTCACCCTGCTTATTTAACTTCTATGCAGAGTACATCATGAGAAACGCTGGGCTGGATGAAGCACAAGCTGGAATCAAGATTGCTGGGAGAAATATCAATAACCTCAGATATGCAGATGACACCACCCTCATGGCAGAAAGCAAAGAAGAACTAAAGAGCTTCTTGATGAAAGTGAAAGAGGAGAGTGGAAAAGTTGGCTTAAAGCACGACATTCAGAAAACTAAGATTATGGCATCCGATCCCATCACTTTGTGGCAAATAGGTGGGGAAACAGTGGAAACAGTGGCTGACTTTATTTTTCTGGGCTCCAAAATCAGTGCAGATGGTGACTGCAGCCAATGAAATTAAAAGACGCTTACTCCTTGGAAGGAAAGTTATGACCAACCTAGACAGCATATTAAAAAGCAGAGACATTACTTTTCCAACAAAGGTCCGTCTAGTCAAAGCTATGGTTTTTCCAGTGGTCATGTATGGATGTGAGAGTTGGACTGTAAAGAAAGCTGAGTGCTGAAGAATTGATGCTTTTGAACTGTGGTGTTGGAGAAGACTCTTGAGAGTTCTTTGGACTGCAAGGAGATCCAACCAGTCTATCCTAAAGGAGATCAGTCCTGGGTGTTCATTGGAAGGACTGATGTTGAAGGTGAAACTCCAATACTTTGGCCACCTGATGCAAAGAGCTGACTCATTTGAAAAGACCCTGATGCTGAGAAAGATTGAGGGCAGGAGGAGAAGAGGACGACAGAGGATGAGATGGTTGGATGGCATCACCAACTCAATGGACATGAGTTTGGGTAAACTCTGAGAGTTGGTGATGGACAGGGAGGCCTGGCATGCTGCAGTCCATGGGGTCACAAAGAGTCGGATACGACTGAGCGACTGAACTGAACTGAACTAAATGGAAACAATGCTAAATAATATCTACACTATAGGATTATCCTGAGGATTAAAAAAAAAACAATAACTGACAAACATTTAGATACAAATGTGTGTTCAGTTCGCTTAGTTTTCTTAGACTCTTTGTGATCCCCTAGACTGCAGCCCACCAGGCTCTTTCATCCATGGGATTTTCCAGGCAAGAAGACTGGAGTTGGTTGCCATTTCCTCCTCCAGGGGATCTTCCTGACTCAGGGATCAAACCCGGGTCTCCTGTGTCTCCTGCATGGAAGGCAGATTCTTTACCACTGAGCCGAGTGGGAAGCCCTTCCCATATGTAAACTCATTTAATAACAATAACTCCAGGAGGTAGGTACCCTTCTTATCACCATTTTCCAGATGATGAAATGGAGACACAGAGAAGTCAATTAAGTTGCTCCCAGTCACACAGCTAATAAGTGGTGGAGCTGGAATTGAAAGCAGGCAGCATGGCTGCAGAGCCTGTGTTCTCAACCACTCTACTATCCTCTGTTTTTTCAGTGAAGTGCTTAGCACAACTCCTTGCTCATTGTAAGCACTCAGTTGAGGTTACCTGCCAGTATTATGATTATATTTTTAACAGTTTCATTGAGCTATGCTTTACGTATCAGGGTTACATTTTGACTATTAGAAAAGCCTTTCTCACACTGAGCTGAAATCCCCCTCAGATCAAGCTCCTTCTCTGTGGGTTCCTGTTGTACCTCCAGAACCTCCTTAGAGGCTGTCTTTCCCTTGCTGGGTTACCGCCTCTTAGAGATTTGCAGTCTCAGGTCAGACCTGTTATGGTAGGACTTGATCTGGCTTCTTTCCTGTCTGTTGGTGACTCAGTCATTGGCCCATGGGATTGACAAGCCTCTGACAAGTCCCAGAACCACCACAGGTCAGGCCTGGCTGCCTCCCACCCCAGAGCACAGCATCTACATAAACTACAAAGTGTGTAGCGTCCAGTGGAATGAAAATGAAAAGGCAGGACCCCTTGTGCAAAAATCATTAAGAATCTCAAGGCGGTGATGGCAGAGCATTAAACTGAGCGTGGGTCCCTGTGCAGTCACTCAGCTGGGATAGCCATGAAACTGGCATTGCACAGCACCCTGCGTCTTCAGCTGTTCATCACCTCACCCCATCCTCAGCCCATCCTACCGTGCGCCCACATGGAGGTAAGACCTGGGACACTCCTGCCACACCTGAGAAACAGGAAGCATTTGACATCAAGAGCATTAAAGCCCACTTGGGCTCTAGAGTCTATCAGTTAGCTTCAAGCCTACCTGAAACCTCAGTAGCTGTAAGATTCAGTCCTCCTCCCTATCTCCTTGGCTCCCTTTGTCAGAAACAGCCCTCTGGGTTTAGTGGATGTTGGTGCAAACACCAGACTAGGAGTTGGGAACTTAGCATTGCCTTGCTAGACAACTGGAGGCATTGCATGCCCTCTCTGGTGTCAGTTCCTTTACCTCTTAAATTAAATGGTTAAATTTAGTATCAAACAAAATGTTTTTTCACTGAGCACTGACCAGGCAGGTTCACATTATAGTAATCAGATCATTAAATGAACTACTTATTATTTGCCAGACGTCATTATGTTACCAGACATATCACACCACTGTATGTTCCCCCATTTAATCCCTGTAACAATCCTATGAGTTATTTTCCAGAACTCTAAAATAAAGACTTGACAGGGGTAGTGATTTTTGTCTGATTTTTTTCACTGCTAGAACAATGCCTGGCACACAGTAGGTGCTCAAAAAGCTATTTTTGGAACAGATAAATGAGGAAACAGGCTGAGAGAGGCTGCGATGTGATTTGTCCAAGGTCTTATCATTAGGAAATGCCAGGGTCAGGATTTTAATCCTGCCTAGCTCCAAAATCCATGCTTATGCTTATTCACCTGCCGTGTGGGTGTGATTCACATTTTATACGTGAGGAAACAGGCTCAAGTGAATGGGGATCTCTGCTGGCTCTTAAATCCTATGTTTCTTAGCAGATGGTCTGCACTTTGCAGGAATAACATCACTTTGAAAGTTGATGTCATTTGTCTCCTCTGCCCAGGATGATTCTGGGGTCTCAAGAGGACTCTTCTCTTCTCACAGAAGCAGGGTCACTAGCAAAGGCACTCCAGGCTCAGATCCTGCTCTGCTACATACTCACTGTGACCTTGGACAAGTTCTTAGTATTTCTGAACCCCAATTTCTTCATCTGTAAAATGGATCCTATACTTCCTAGACCTCCCTCCAAGGACGTCCCCTCCTCCAGAAGGTGCCCTGCACACAGGGGACCCTTAATAAACCTTATTACTCCACCCCAGAGCAGCGTCAAGGTCAAAGATTGGTGCCGCTGAGGCCAGAGTCTGCTGGGGCCTCCTGGAACCTGATCGGAGGCCACCGGCCTGGGGAGAGCAGGGTCAGCTGCTATTCCTGGAGCTGATGGAACCCAGCCAGGTTTCAAGTTCCCTCAGGGAGCCCTGACCCAGGCAGCTTGGCTGGTCATGTGAGCAGTGAGCTCTGACCTCAGCATATTCTCCCGGGCCCTCCACATAGCCCAAGCTGGAAAGAACCCTGATGCACAGAGCGTGCTGCAGGGAGACCATGTCCTCCTGAAGCTGACCTCAGCCTTTTAACTATGTTCATTAGCATCAGCTTGGTGCCCAGAAGGGTGCTATTTGGGAAATCTCACAGAGATTTCAAGGAATTTTTAACATCTGAATGACAGCCTTAGAGAAAGAGGGACTAAATTTTAACCCCAGATGCATACTTGCAGAATCTGTGAGTCTTTTTGCAAGTTATTTTGTCTACCTGGGCTTTAATTTGGCTGAAAAATGGTGAGAATAAAGCTTCCTTAGAGGACTTTTGAGAGGATGAGAGTATCTGGTACATAGTAGATGCTCAGTAAATGATCGTTATTTAGACTGTGAGCTCCTAAATGATAGTGAACTTGTCAGATTCAGCTATGTCTCCAGTGCCCAGCCTAGGGTCCAGCCAAGGAGACAATCTCAGTGTTGGTTGAATGAATAATGGGTTACGGAGGCACTGAAAAGAAATCCCTCATGGAGCTCCCATCTTTCACCACTCTCACACCCCATGTAGGTTCAGTCACCTCTTCATCAGCCCTGACAGGTGAGCATCCATCCTCGGCTTGCATGCTCCTGTGATAGAACGTTCACTTACTCCCATGTCTTTCCATTCTGTTGAGTACAACGTTCTTCCTTCTACTCAGACCTCTATGAACTGAAGTCTTCCTCCTTGCAGACTCCATCCATTGGGCCTGATTTCACTCTCCAGAGCTGTACAGAGTAAGCCTAGCTCCAGTTCCAGAAGAGAGTCCCTCAGTGACTTATTACACAATTTGGAATGTGTCAGGCATTAAGCTAAGCACCTCACTTACTTTATCTCATTTTACCCTTTAGCCCATATGTTAACCCTGAAAAGTAAATACTACTCCTAGATCAGAGATGAGGAAAATGAGGCTCAGAGAGGTAATGTAGCACATTTGAATGTGGCAGAGAAATGATTTAAATCCAGATTCTTCTCCAAAACACTACATTTTCAACATCCTATGGACCACTGGAAGATAAGATTTATTCCCAGAGTTCTTTCCCTTCCTTTTCCTTCAATAAAGATTTATTTAGTACCTTATTTGTGAGGTTCTGAGCTAGGCCCTGGGGATAGATGAGTCAGACATAATCCATGTGCTTAACACACTTACAGCCTGTTCTAAACCATGTGAAAAGAACTAGAGTGAGAAGCACAAGGACTGTCATAGCACCACAGACCTGGGGGTCCAGGAGGGCTTCCTAGACACCTGAGCTGAGATTTGAAGGGCTGTTAGGAGTTGGCTGGGCTTGTGCCAACCAGGACAAGATGTTTTGATGGAACTATTATGCAAAGAGCTGAAGCAGTGGAGCTCAGACTGCATGGGGGTCTTGATGCCAAGGAACTCAGACTATATACCATTTGAGTGGGTGCATAAGAATCTCCTGTGATTTGCTTATTTAAAAATCCTGATTTAGCAGAATTCCCTGATAGCCAAGTTGTTAGGACTCTGCTTCCACTGTAGGAAGTGGGTCCAAGCCTTGATCAGGGAACTGAGATCCCGCAAGCCACGGGCATGGCCAAAAAAGAAAAAAATCCCAATTTTCTCTTAGTACATCTGGGTAGACCCAAGAATCTCTATTTTAAGTAGATGCCCCAAGAGACTGAGGAATAGAAGTCAACACCGCTATAAGGGAAAAGAGGTCTTTGAAGGATTTCACAGAGGATAGAATTCTTGATCCCTGTCTTAGGAACCTCTTAGGTTAACTTGGAAACAAACAAGAAAAAAAGTAATTATAATGAAGGGCAATGACCATTAATTCTTAGAAGTTCAAGAAAGATATTCTTAGTATTCTAAGAAAAAGGTGTGGCATATTTGTACTTGTGATTCTTTAGCCACGAGGATGTTAATATTGGTTTGTTGGCATTAAGTTATTGAGCGTGTTATTTAAGGTATCAGGGTGGCCTGTATTGGGGCATTTTCTTTGTTTCAAAAACATTGTTTTTGTAAAAGTCACCTTTCTGACTAGAATTGAAGAAAGAGTACTGATCCATTCATGTGCTAGCTCCAGCTTAGACAGGAGCTTTTCTATTTCCTATTTATTTATTTTTGGCTGTGCTGGGTCTTCACTGCTGCATGGGCTTTTCTCTAGCTGGCCATGGACTGGCTTCTCATTGCAGTGGCTTCTTTTGTTGGGCAGCACAGGCTCTAGAGCATGAGGGCTTCAGTAGCTGCAGTTCATGGGCTCAGCAGTTGTGGCTTCTGGGCTCTGGAGCACACTCTCAGTAGCTGTGGTGCACAGGCTTAGTTGCTGCTCAGCATGTGGGATCTTCCTGGACCAGGGATTGAACCTGCATCTCCTGTTTTAGCCAACAGAGGAGCCCCAGGAGCTTTTCTTGATGAGCAGTTAGTTTCAAAACCAGTACAGCCCTACAGCTAACACAGATTCTTGGATGTGCAGAGGAGCCTGGGCCTGATTTGTCTTGGGGTGGTTGGGAGGCTAAGATGCTACTCTGTGCTGTTCATCTCAATTAGGCCACTGATGACTTAATATGTGCCCAGGCTCAAGTCCTCGTGCATGAGGAACTCAGAGTCTTATGGGATGTGGAGAAGATAAATACACAAATAACACAGTGTGATCAGCACTGGTAAGTGGATACTTGGGCCACTAGTGGGCAGAGAAAGCCTCTATCCTGACCTGGGGGATGAAGGAAATGCTACCAGAACCTTAAAAGATGAAGGGTATTCTACTTGAAAGGTAGAAGGGCATTACAGAAGAACCAGCAAAACAAAGAGCTCGGCTGAAAAAAGAAACAAAAAACCAGCCTGGGTGTTTTTTGTTATTTCTTTTTTTGAGGGAGGATGGGTGGAGAAGGGGTGGGGAGTACAGAAACTACAGGCAGTTCCCTTTTGTAGAAGCCTGTGTTAGGAGCAAGATGGGGCTAAATACCGAGGAGGGACTGTGGGGGTAGGGAGACTTATATGTTGGGGAAGGAATTTTGGCCTTTCCCCTTTAGACAGTGGGGAGGCCTGATTTATAAACTGTAACACAATCACCATTCCTCAAGCCTGGGGAGGGGCACCAGCTGGGAATAGTTTCCACTCTGGGCCCCCAGCAGGTGCAAGTCTTCTCAGTGACTCTGTCTCCACTGGGGCAGAGAGGAGGGAGGAGGAAGGAGGCAGGCCCACCCCCACACCCACACCAGGCCTGCATCCTGCAGCTGTTTTATGCCCTGTACACCCCTAGAGAGCTGAGGCCCATCAGCTCCCTGGATGGGAAAAGAATGGCAGCAGAGGCAGCCTGTTTTAAAAGCTAGACTACCTCACAAGCCCATGTTGCCACGTGGAGAGAAAACAATTCTCTAACTGTAAAATCAGGTCCCATAAACATCTTTTTAAAGAAAAAGTTATCATTCTATAAGAGCTAACCTTCCTAACCACCTTAGTAGAAGGTATTGTTATCCCCGTGTGAGAGGTGACAAAACTGAGACCCAGAAGGTCAGGTAACTTGCCCAAGGTCACACAGACAATAAAAGGCAAAACCCATACTGAAACCCAGGTTAAGACCTTTAGACCTAAGAATTGGAAAGAGTCTGGTACCCCCAACCTTAATGCAGAATTCAAAATAAGAGATCTAAATTGCAAAATAAATGTCAGGAAGTCAAAGCAGTTTTGACCTTTTTTTCCCCAAAGCGATTCCTTGATGTTTTCTAAAAACATAAATTATTTTTTAATTTGTATTTTCTCATTCTTTAACACGCACACTTAGTAATTCTTTAACTAAGTTAGAGTTTCTCACATCCTTAGGGGCTAAAGTCTAGAAATTGTCCCTCTGCCAAGCTGCCTTTCACAAAATTTTTCAAGCAGTTTCATAAAACTTTGACATACTAAAATGTAAAGCATTTTTAAATAAAAACAAACAAACCAGCAAACAGCTCAAAACTGTTTTTTGTCACCATTTCGATCTCATGAGTTCCAAATCAATATGAATGGCTCTTGGGTCCATCCATGTACCCAGGCTGGAAATTTTTTTTTTTTTAACCCCATGCTTAACTCCAGTCTCCTCCTACTCCCATGAGGCTCTTTAATCCATTTTCCACACCATAGTGATCTGGTTTCCAAATGTGCTTTCATTCTCCCGCTCAAAACTCATCGGTGACTCTGCATGACCCACAAGATAAAATCTCAATCTTGAGGACCACCCCCCGCCCCCCAGCCTCCCCCTCCCCCTCCCTCTCTGGGACTCCTACTTCCCTTTCTTTCTCACAGCAATGAGCACTACACTGTGAGATTTTAGTGACAGCACTAAATGAAAACACAAATCACCAATTATGAAACTTCTTCTCCATTAGACCACCTAGCCCAAACCTGGGATGGAAGGAAAATGTTGGAAATAGTAGCCTGCTGGCCAGAAGACGGAGTAATGATCTTGCTTGCTTAGACCAGAGCATGAAAACCCCTTTTCAAACCTTGCCTCAGAGGTTGCACAAAAGTGAGAAACCCAACAATGCTTTTATCACCCTATCGCTTACCACAGCAACGCGGGTATGCAATGGCCTTGGACCCTGCTGGACAATATGTTATGATTTGCATTCAATAACCACTGTGAAACATAGCATTTGGATACTGTTAATTCTACTCCATTGTTCCCGGCCCCATCTCAGTATCTGATCCAAAGAAGACTGGCATCATGGGTCCCATGCAGGAACTGGTCCATAAAAAATAACCCAGCATATCTGACACCAAAAATCAAGTTAACCCAATTTTTCAAGATTACAAAACACTATTCAATTGAAAAGATGTGATTCTTAAAAAATAGTTAAACAATAATGCTATTGGGCTGAAGGAAGTATGCTGGTAGGTGATAAAGGATAATGAGGGATAATTGTTTCTTCTACTCTGCTCCAAACTGCATTTCATGAGAACATAAAACTTCAAATCCCGCATTAAAAAAAAAATTAAATGTTTACAGTTTTTAAAAAATTGTGGTTGTTTAGTCTCTAAGTTGTGTCCGACTCTTTTGCAACCCCATGGATCATAGCCTGCCAGGCTCCTCTGTCCTTGGGGTTTCCCAGGCAAGAATACTGGAGTGGGTTGCCATTTCCTCCTTCAGAGGAATCTTCCCAACCCAGGGATGGAACCTGTGTCTCCTGCATTGCAGGCAGATTCTTTACCACTGAGCCACCAAGGAAGCCCAAAATTGTGGTAAAATACACACTAACATAATTTAGCCACATTAAAATATACAGTTCCGTAGTGTTAAGTATATTCACATTTTTGCTCAGGTTTATATCCAGAACATTTCATCTTCAAAATCTAAACAGTATTACTCATTAACAACTCCCTTCTTCCCCCACCTCCTAACAGGTGGCAACCACCCTTCTACTTTCAGTTTATGAGTTAAGGTATTTATAAGATTAAAATACCTCATCTAAGTGGAATCATACTTCTTTTTGTGATGGGCTTATTTTACTTAGCATAATGTCAAAGTTCACCAGTCTTATAGCATGTCAGAATTCCCCAAGGCTGAATAACATTCCATTGCATGTATATTCATTTTGCCTATCTATTCACCCATTTATAAACGTTGGGTTGCTTCTGACTTCTGGCTTTTGTGAATGCTGCTATAAACATGGGTGTACAAGTATTTCTTGGAGACCCGGCTATCAATATTTCCAGATATATATGCAGAAGTGGAATTACTGGACCATATGGTAATTTTATGTTTAATTTTTTGAGAAACTGCCATATTGTTTTCAATATGCAGTAGTGGTTGCACTATTTTATATTCCCACTAACAAACTATGAGGCTTTCCATTTCTCCACATATTCTCCAATACACATTTTTTCTTTTTTTTTGGTAAGAGCCATCCTGACAGGTACGAGGTAATTATCTCATTGTGGTTTTGATTTGCATTTCCCAGACTTCAATAAAATTAGACATACCAAGGGAACATTTCATGCAAAGATGGGCTCGATAAAGGACAGAAATGGTATGGACCTAACAGAAGCAGAAGATATTAAGAAGAGATGGCAAGAATACACAGAAGAACTGTACAAAAAAGATCTTCACGACCCAGATAATCATGATGGTGTGATCACTGACCTAGAGACAGACATCCTGCAATGTGAAGTCAAGTGGGCCTTAGAAAGCATCACTACAAACAAAGCTAGTGGAGGTGATGGAATTCCAGTTGAGCTATTTCAAATCCTGAAAGATGATGCTGTGAAAGTGATGCACTCAATATGCCAGCACATTTGGAAAACTCAGCAGTTTTCCAAGCCACAGGACTGGAAAAGGTCAGTTTTCATTCCAATCCCAAAGGCTATGCCAAAGAATGCTCAAACTACCGCACAACTGCACTCATCTCACATGCTAGTAATGCTCAAAATTCTCCAAGCCAGGCTTCAGCAATATGTGAACCATGAACTTCCAGATGTTCAAGCTGGTTTTAGAAAAGGCAGAGGAACCAGAGATCAAATTGCCAACATCTGCTGGATCATTGAAAAAGCAAGAGAGTTCCAGAAAAACATCTATTTCTGCTTTATTGACTATGCCAAAGCCTATGACTGTGTGGATCACAATAAACTAGAAAATTCTGAAAGAGATGGGAATACCAGATCACCTGACCTGCCTCTTGAGAAACCTATATGCAGGTCAGGAAGCAACAGTTAGAACTGGACATGGAACAGACTGGTTCCAAATAGGAAAAGGAGTACGTCAAGGCTGTATATCGTCACCCTGCCTATTTAACTTGTATGCAGAGTACATCATGAGAAATGCTGGGCTGGAAGCAGCACAAGCTGGAATCAAGATTGCTGGGAGAAATATCAATAACCTCAGATATGCAGAGGACACCACCCTTATGGCACAAAGTGAAGAGGAGCTAAAGAGTCTCTTGATGAAAGTGAAAGAGGAGAGTGATAAGGTTGGCTTAAAGCTCAACATTCAGAAAATGAAGATCATGGCATCTGGTCCCATCACTTCATGGGAAGTAGATGGGGAAACAGTGGAAACAGTGTCAGACTTTATTTTGGGGGGCTCCAAAATCACTGCAGATGGTGATTGCAGCCATGAAATTAAAAGACGCTTACTCCTTGGAAAGAAAGTTATGACCAGCCTAGATAGCATATTCAAAAGCAGAGACATTACTTTGTCAACAAAGTTCTGTCTAGTCAAGGCTATGGTTTTTCCAGTGGTCATGTACGGATGTGAAAGTTGGACTGTGAAGAAAAGCTGAGCGCCGAAGAATTGATGCTTTTGAATTGTGGTGTTGGAGAAGACTCTTGAGAGTCCCTTGGACTGCAAAGAGATCCAAGCAGCCCATTCTAAAAGAGATCAGTCCTGGGTGTTCTTTGGAAGGACTGATGGTAAAGCTGAAACTCCAATACTTTGGCCACCTGATGCAAAGAGTTGACTCATTGGAAAAGACTCTGATGCTGGGAGGGATTGCGGGCAGGAGGAGAAGGGGACGACAGAGTTTGAGATGGCTGGATGGCATCACCGATTCGATGGACTTGAGTTTGAGTGAACTCCGGGAGTTGGTGATGGACAGGGAGGCCTGGCGTGCTGCAGTTCATGGGGTTGGAAAGAGTCGAACACGACTGAGTGACTGAACTGACTGAACTGAATGACCGTTGATGTTGAGAACTCTTTATATGCTTGTTCGTCTACACCATTTATCTTAACCACAACAAAAATTACTTTATATTTTAAAACTAAAGTCATTCTTTAAAGCTTCTCTGCTCTTGGGAAGTCTCTCTCTTATATCAACTTGAGAAGCAAGCAGGCTGTGCTTACAAGTACCTTCATATAGCCTGCCTTCCTTCTAAAACAGCTGCAAAACAGAAAGCCCTAAAACCTTGCTGCTGCTGCTAAGTCGCGTCAGTCATGTCTGACTCTGTGCGACCCCATAGACGGCAGCCCACCAGGCTCCTCTGTCCCCGGGATTCTCCAGGCAAGAATACTGGAGTGGGTTGCCATTTCCTTCTCCAATGCATGAAAGTGAAAAGTGAAAGTGAAGTCGCTCAGTCGTGTCCGACCCTTAGCAACCCCATGGACTGTAGCCTACCAGGCTCCTCCGTCCATGGGATTCTCCAGGCAAGAGTACTGGAGTGGGTTGCCATTGCCTTCTCCGCCTAAAACCTTAAGTGATGACAAAAATAAGGATCATGTCATCTGCAGAAAAATGACAAGCTCGCCCCCTAGTGTCAAGTAAGGAAGATAACAGAAAAAGCAAATATTCTTAAAAGGCACAACCACCACAAAGAAAATCATTTCTACCCTACCAAGAATCTGGAGAGAATAGGACAAACTACTAATCAATCAGGGCTTACCACGTGGAGCTAGTGGTAAAGAGCCCAACTGCCAGTGCAGGAGACATAAGAGACTCAGGTTCAATCCCTGGGTCAGGAGGATGCCCCAGTAGGGCATGGCAACCCACTCCAGTATTCTTGCCCAGAGAATCGCTATGGACAGAGAAGCCTAGGGGGCTACAGCTCCTAGGGTAATAAAGAGTTGGACACGACTGAAGCGACTTAGCAGGCACACACTAACCAATCAAGATAGTTTATTCACAAGAACAGTGAAAAAGGTTCAGTTCTGAGAGACAAAACGTATCATAAATCCCTTGCTTACAGATTTCTAGGGTAAGTAAGTTACTTTATTAACAGTACCAAATGAGTGGCCTGAGGATGTTATTTTTAACATGTGAATGTCTCCACTAACGGAAGTTTTCTGTTATACCCTCTTGAGCAACTCAGAAGCATAATGACCTTTATCTTTACATCACACATAACTCCCAATCTCTGAATTTATTGAAAAATCTGACTCTAAAAACAAAAAAAGCAGCCCACACCAATGACTGCATAAGTCAGCAGGTGGCAGTCCTGACTATTTAACTGTTCTTAGCTCCTTAAACCCGCTATTATGTAAATCAAGATACTTTGATTTTTTTAAGCTCTCCCAACTAAAAATAATGGTGATGATGGTGATTCCTTCAGGCCTGTGGCTACTAATTTTTCCAGTTTCCTGCTCTCTCTTTCCCACCCCCACAATCTTTATGGCTCACTAGTCTGCTGTTTTTCACAGAAAAGGAAAAGAGTTTGAGAACCAAGATCTTATAAATGTGGATCACACCAGATAAACAAATATTGACCAAAATAAACATTTTAGACTACATCTGAGCAGGTGACACTGGGGAGCAATGGGTCTATGTAATCAGAGTTACTAATATTAAACACCAAGTCTTTCTTCTCTAGCAAGTCGACCTTCAAGGGCTCCATCAGAAATAGGAGGTGCCAGCATCAAGCTGTCTGTAGCATGGGAGGGTGGGCCACCCTAGCCAAACGTTAAAGGCTGGACACTTTTCTGCTGTTCTTTGTGCAGCTGCCGGGCCCGATTTTTTAGTTCCTCAGCCTTTGCTTCGTCCTTATCGACACCATCCCCAAGCTTGTACATGCGGCTGGCATTAGCACAGGCCCAGACATGGCCCAAGTCACAGGCTTTCATTGCGTATTTGCATGCCAGGCCCATGTCCTTGGGAAAGCTGGGGGCACCCTGCAGGAACATGGCACTGAGGTTGAAACAGCTAGCAGCATAGTTGCCATCACAGGCCCTTGTGTAGTAGTCTCTGGCCCTCTCCAGATTGGGCTGGCCATCCTCATTGACCTGTCCATCATGTGCCAGGAGACCAACATTGTGGCATGCTTCGGTGGACTTCTTTCCCGGCTTCTCACATGCCATCAGAAAGCAGTTGGAAGCAGCTTTCAGATCCTGGGATAGTCCACCTGGGAAGAAAGAAAAAAAGTCAATCCAAGCCAGGACAGAACCTGAATGTCTCAGGTCAAAGTCAGGAAGCAATTCCCAAATAAAGTTCATAAACTTTGAGCTAAAGCAGCATGAAAAGAAGATGGCCTGTCATAGTACACAGAACTTACAGCTTTTTCAGCCACAGAATCTTCTGCTCAAATGGTATCTTATAAGGAAGCCCAAACAGGTAAAAAGGGTGAAATGACTAGCTTCTCAGCCTTAGCTTCGTCCTTATTGGTAAATGATATTTACCTCTGGGATAACAGCAAGATCACGGCATCTTATAAGCACTTCGCCAAATGTTTGTTAATTTAAATATATACTGAATATATATTAATTGCCAATTACTATGCTAGGTTCTAAGGAATAAAAAGATAATGACCCTGCCCTTGTGGATTTTGTGGTCTAATAAAACAGACATTAAACACCACACAAGTAAATGTATGATTCTAAGTGTGACAAGCATATGGAGAAAGAGTACAGGATGCTATGAGAATGATCAAGGCTCTGAACTAAGAGGTGACGTAAAGGAAAATTTCTCCAAAGAAGTGACATTTGAGCTGTGAAATAATGGAAAAAATAATGAAAAGAAAAATATGGAGTGGGGAAAAAAAAAAGGCAAAGAAAACTGTTCCCAGCAGCAGGAACAGAATACAGAGAGAAAAGGAGCCCATGTGCTATAACTCAGAAATCACTAAGGAAGGGCGGTGAGGCAGGCAGGGGCTAGCTCACGCAGGGTCTGATGGGTCTTCTTAAGGACCCTGTACTTTAACCTCGGAGCAATGGAAAACTGCTAATGGATCATTTTAAGCAGAGGTGGTGACAGGGCCTGCTTTTTTCTTTAGTTTTTGTTTGTTTGTTTGTTTTAACAGAACATTTCAAATCCCCTATTCTCAAAATCCCTCATTCCTAAAAAAAAGAGAAACATATCTCAACATTAGTTTTTAAAGAAGTCATCCCAAATACACCACCTAGGAAAAAAACATCATTAAGAGAACACCATTCCAGTCATCTTTGTAGTATGTGTTTGAATTAAATGTTGGCTGGCTGAATGGATAGCTAGATAGAAGTACAGTTGACTCTTGAAAGCTGTGAGGGACACCCACTCTCCATGCAGCCAAAAATCTGAAAATCCGAGACTAGCTTAAGAGTCAACCTTCCCTAAATGTGCTCCTGTGCACCCAGACTGAACCAACAGGGGATGGAAATCACGGAGCATTACTATTGTATTTATTGTTGAAAAAATCCCCATGGAAGTGAACCTGCATCATTCAAACCTGTGTTGTTTGAAGGTCAACTGCACTTTGGAAAACCAGATTACACATGCTACTTGTAAATAAAAAATTTAACTTTGATTTTACTTGCATTTATTAAGACAAACTGCTAACTTCAAATGAGTATTTCTTCAACAGAGATATTTCCTAAATGAGGCCCTGGAGTTATAAATTATTAAAAACATTTAAACGTTAAAGTTACCGGGTTTTTGGCCGGAGGCAAGGGGCTGGGGCCGGGGGGTGTTTCATGGTGGTGCAGCAGAAGCACAGAGTCCTAACCACTGGACTGCCAGGGGATTCCACTTTTATTTTGTTTTAACCAAATTTCAGACAGTATTGACTCACAACTATAAAAGGGGAATTCTCCTACTTCTCCCCACCTCTCTTCTCCTGCCTTCTACTTTTTGTTAGATACATTATTTCAACTCAGAGAGATACAGGAAACAAGGTTAATGAAGCCTGAGCTCTGCAGGCAGAAAACTGAGGCTCCAGTCCTGGCTCCATCATTTGGAAAATTTATACTATCATTTCTTCAAAAATTTTTTTTCTGTCCCAATCTATTTTCTTTCTGGGCTCCAACACACGCTGTGTTAGATTAAGGGACACTGAACCCTATGGGTTGAGACTCTGACGGTTGGGGAAGTTTTCTGCTTTTTTTGTCTCAGTGCTTCAGTTTAAGAGAAAATCTACAATCCTCTAAGTTCACTGATCTTTCAGATTCACTGTTTATTTGCTTTTGAAGTGTTCTATTTGTTGTTAAGCCTATCCAGTGAATTTTTCATTTCAAATATTATATTTTTCAATCACAGGAGTTCATTTGATTCTTAATAGTTTCAGTTTCTCTGATGCAATTGCCCATCTGTTCATTCATTGTGTCCATTTTTTGTTTAAATTCTTTAACATACTTATTTCCCTGTTTTAAAAGTATTTTGACAGTTAATTCCAACATTCCTGTCACATCTGGGTCTGTTTCTATTGACTGATTTTTTTTTTTTTTTTAACGTTTAGTAATTCCTTATTCCTGCACATTGTAGATGATACTTTATTCAGTCTGGGTTTTGTTGTATTCCCTTACAAACTACTATACTCTGGTTACTCTTCATATCACATAAATCTCTCACCTTTTACCAAAGACTGCTGAGTTTTGTTCTGGCAGGTAACTATTCATTCACTGGTGAATCAGCCTGATCCTTCTGAGGCTTGACCTTCTGAGGCCTGATCTTCCAGCAGCCTCAGTGGCCAGAAACTCTGACCTATGCCTCATCCATTCAGCAAGAGTATCACAATCTACTTGGCTTCTACCTTTCTTCCTAGTCTGAAAAGTACCTCCAGGCAGAAAGCCAAAGCGTGGGGCTCATCCTGTGTGTTCCCCTTTTCTCAGGGATCACACTACTGCACTGAGTTATCTCCCAATGTCTAAAAGCAGTTGCTTCATATATTTTGTGGAATCCATGGTTTATATCCTTAAAAGTTCATTTCAGTTGCTTAATGGAAAGATGATTAGAGACCTGAATTAATGATGCAGGAAAGAAGGGTGGCTTGAATAACTATAGTAGCAGGAAAAGAAGAGAGGATAGATTTGAAACATATTTTAAAGACAAACTGGTCATGAGCTACTCAGTAGGGAGAGACACCACTTGCTAAACTGAAAGACAACAGGGGCATAATAATTTGAGAGAAAACAATTAAGAATTTCATGGAAGAATAAGATGGTGGAAGAGTAGTGGACGTGGAGTACATCTCTCTCCACAGATACATCAGGAATACACTTTCAGACACAGAAATGCATACAGAACACCAGCTGAGAGTGGACCAGAGTACCTGACCGGAGGAAAATAATATATAGAACCACGCAAAACTTGGTAGGAGAAGGAACTAGGGGGAAGAACAGGAGTGTCAGGAGGACTGGACCTGCCCTTGGCAGGTGGGGAAACTGAAGCGGGGGTCCAAGCCCCACGTCGGGTCACTTGTCTGAGCCAGAGGAGAAACATTTAAGGCTGAAAGTTAAACAGCTGATCTGTGGCAGCCTAAATGGAATGAGAATCAGATAGTCCTGCTGCAGCCATACATACTCCAGACAGGGATGCAGGTGCCCTGGAAGGGGCAGTGGCGGGGAGCTGGAGTTTAGGGATTGTGGAGCAACCCGAGGGCAAGGGCTGCTGTTGACTGCGGAGAGATGGATTGAGAGGATGTGAGGGAGGAGACTGTGGTGGGAAATGCCTGTAGAAGAAAGCTGGACAGCCATGGATGCATGGAATACTGCTGAGTCGTGCCTACGGGGTGGAGCCATCACCATAGCTTCTCTCCACAAGCCAGCATTGGCAGCTGAACAATACAGAGGCTGGCCCATCAAATGCCTGAATCACTACAGGGCAGGGCCCCACCCAGGGTGCCCCTTTAAGTGACTGATGCACCTGAACTACAGAGTAGGACCCCATCGAGGATGCCCCTTTAAGTGCCTGATGCGTCGAATAACAGAGAAGGACCCCAGGCAAGGGAGCCCTCTAAGCACCTGAATGGGCAGAGCTACAGAGAAAGACTGGCCAAAGAGGGCTTCTGATTGCCAGCTACAAGAGGCTCACAAAAAAATTCTGATAAGGTGATAACTCCTGCAGCTGAGGCAGTCCATGTCCCTGCACACTTGGCGCCACCAGGGTACCCGCAAGCCAAGCACCACCTTCATGCTCAACTCTCATTGGGGCAGAGCTGCTACAGGCAAAAAAAGTCTTGCATCAATGCACGCAGGGTTGCTTCAGTTATGTCTGACTCTTTCAGACCCTATAAACTGTGGCCTGCCAGGCTTCTCTGCCAGGGAGGGGGGTTCTCCAGGCAAGAATTCTGGAGCGTATTGGCCAATACTGGTAGCCATATCCTTCTAAAGCACTGTATTTCCTGCTGCCCTAGCTGCCAACTCCCCTGAGTACCTGGTGCTGCCAGAACCCCTGAGACCCAAAAAGCTGCACCAACCTCCACACCTTGCCCTCAGAGGGACAAACCCAAATCCTCCAGGGCAGCATCAGAAGCAAATCCCAGTGGACGACCCACATGCAGAGGTGGAAATAAAACCACAGTTGAAACCCAGGAGCAGTATGGATAAGGAAGAACACCCAAAACCCTCCCATCAGCTGTACAAGCTGCAGATTAAATCCACACGATCAACTAGGCAGACTCTGTGTCTATGGAATATATAAAAGGTCACTGAGAGCTCCCACAAAAGAAAACGTACTAGTTTTGATAGCTGTGGACATTGGAGGCAAGAACACACAGGAGTAGGACCAGATTAGAATCTGAGCTGCCCCACAGCACGTCCAGAGATCAGCACAGTGTTGGAGGGCATCCTAGCGAGGTGAGGTGGACTGTGACTCCCAGCGAGGGAAAGGACTCTGACAATAGTGACTCAAGAAAAACTATTATTCTTATGCTTTGACTTGTTCTGTAGATTCTTTGGATTTTGAATTTTTTTTTTTCTTTTTTCCTCCCTCTGTGGTCAGTTCAGTCAGTTAGTTCAGTCGCTCAGTTGTGTTCGACTCTTTGCGACCCCATGAATTGCAGCACGTCAGGCCTCCCTATCCATCACCAACTCCTGGAGTTTACTCAAACTCATATCCATCGAGTCGGTGACGCCATCCAGCCATCTCATCCTCTGTCGTCCCCTTCTCCTCCTGCCCCCAATCCCTCCCAGCATCAGAGTCTTTTCCAATGAGTCAACTCTGCAAGAGATGGCCAAAGTATTGGAGTTTCAGCTTTACCATCAGTCCTTCCAATAAACACTCAGGACTGATCTTCTTTAGAACAGACTAGTTGGATCTCCTTGCAGACCAAGGGACTCTCAAGAGTCTTCTCCAACACCACAGTTCAAAAGCATCAATTCTTCGGCGCTTAGCTTTCTTCACAGTCCAACTCTCACATCCATACATGACCACTGGAAAAACCACACCCTTGACTAGACAGAACTTTGTTGGCAAAGTAATGTCTCTGCTTTTGAATATGCTATCTAGGCTGGTCATAATTTTCCTTCCAAGGAGTAAGCGTCTCTTAATTTCATGGCTGCAATCACCAGCTGCAGTCATTTTGGAGCCCAAAAAAATAAAGTCTGACACTGTTTCCACTGTTTCCCCATCTACTTCCCATGAAGTGATGGGACCAGATGCCATGATCTTAGTTTTCTGAATGTTGAGCTTTAAGCCAACTTTTTCACTCTCCTCTTTTACTTTCATCAAGAGACTCTTTAGCTCCTCCTCACTTTCTGCCATAAGGGTGGTGTCATCTGCATTTCTGAGGTTACTGGTATTTCTCCCGGCAGTCTTGATTCCAGCTTGTGCCTCTTCCAGCCCAGCGTTTCTCATGATGTACTCTGTATATAAGTTACATAAGCAGGGTGACAATATACAGCCTTGACATACTCCTTTTCCTATATGGAACCAGTCTGTTGTTCCATGTCCAGTTCTAACTGTTGCTTCCTGACCTGCATATAGGTTTCAAGAGGCAGGTCAGGTGGTCTGGTATTCCCATCTCTTTCAGAATTTTCCACAGTTTATTGTGATCTACACAGTCAAAGGCTTTGGCATAGTCAATAAAGCAGAAATAGATGTTTTTCTGGAACTCTCTTGCTTTTTCCATGATCCAGCAGATGTTGGTAATTTGATCTCTGGTTCCTCTGCCTTTTCTAAAACCAGCTTGAGCATCATGGAGTTCACGGTTCATGTATTGCTGAAGCCTGGCTTGGAGAATTTTGAGCATTACTTTACTAGCATGTGAGATGAGTGCAATTGTGCGGTAGTTTGAGCATTCTTCGGAGAAGGCAATGGCACCCCACTCCAGTACCCTTGCCTGAAAAATCCCATGGATGGAGGAGCCTGGTAGGCTGTAGTCCATGGGGTCGCTAAGAGTCGGACACGACTGTGTGACTTCACTTTCACTTTTCACTTTCATGGAGAATCCCAGGGACGGGGGAGCCTGGTGGGCTGCCATCTATGGGGTCGCACAGAGTTGGACACGACTGAAGTAACTTAGCAGTTGAGCATTCTTTGGCATTGCCTTTGGGACTGGAATGAAAACTGACCTTTTCCAGTCCTGTGGCCACTGCTGAGTTTTCCAAATGTGCTGGCATATTGAGTGCAGCATTTTCACAGCATCATCTTTCAGGATTTGAAATAGCTCAACTGGAATTCCATCACCTCCACTAGCTTTGTTCATAGTGATGCTTTCTAAGGCCCACCTGACTTCACATTCCAGGATGTCTGGCTCTAGATGAGTGATCACACCATCGTGATTATCTGGGTCGTGAAGATCACTTTTGTACAGTTTTGTGTATTCTTGCCAGCTCTTCTTAATATCTTCTGCTTCTGTTAGGTCCATACCATTTCTGTCCTTTATCGAGCCCATCTTTGCATGAAATGTTCCCTTGGTATCTCTAATTCTCTTGAAGAGATCTCTAGTCTTTCCCATTCTATTGTTTTCCTCTATTTCTTTGCATTGATCGCTGAGGAAGGCTTTCTTATCTCTCCTTGCTTTTGGAACTCTGCATTTAGATGCTTATATCTTTCCTTTTCTCCTTTGGCACTATGAAATCTAATTAAGTTTTTGAGATTTTTCTCTGTCACATTTTTTGTTGTTGTTATAAACCTCTGCCTCTACATTGAAAGTGAAAGTGAAGTTGCTCAGTCATGTCCGACTCTTTGCAACCCATGGACACCAGGCTTCTCTGTCCGTGGGATTTTCTAGGCAAGAGTACTGGAGTGAGTTGCCTTTTCCTTCTCCAGGGAACTTCCCGACCCAGGGATCGAACCCACGTCTCCCGCGTTGTAGACAGACGGTTTACCGTCTGAACCACCAGGGAAGTCAGTTCTGTGTCTTCCTTTTTTTCTTTTCTTTTTTTAATTTTAATTTTTTAAACCTATTATTTTTTCTAAGTTTATCCCTTTGTTTGCTTTTCCTACTGTTCTTTTCCTCTTGCAGTTAATCTTTAATGTATATAAATCTTTATCTACCTCTTTTTGACTTCACATATGTATTCTTTCTTTCCTCTCAACATATTTGTTAGTTTTGTTTTCACTGCTTTATTCCCCTCTTGGCACCTTGCTTTAGTTTTGTTTTCCAGTTTGTGCTTTAGTTAAATTTGTTCTTAACTGGTAAATATAACTTATTATTTCCTTTGTTCGCCAAGTCAATCAACTGTACTTTATTTCTGTTGGACTGTTTTGACTTTGCTCAGCGGTATATATGTGTACGTGTATATTCCATTATTTTAATTATTATTTGCCTGATTTTGTAATTGCCATTTGTTTGGTTTCTGATTACTGGATATCTGTTTTAATCTCACTTAATGCCATAACCATTTGTAGAATCTTCGTTCCTCACCGGAGATCAAGCTCTGAGCCTTTGGAGTGGGAGCACTGATTCCAAGACCCTAGACTACCAGAGAACTAACCCTGCTGCTACTGCTGCTAAGTCACTTCAGTCGTGTCCAACTCTGTGTGACCCCATAGACGGCAGCCCACCAGGCTCCCCCGTCCCTGGAATTCTCCAGGCAAGAACACTGGAGTGGGTTGCCATTTCCTTCTCCAATGCATGAAACTGAAAAGTAAAAGTGAAGTCGCTCAGTCGTGTCCGACTCCTAGCGACTCCATGGACTGCAGCCTACCAGGCTCCTCCATCCATGGGATTTTCCAGGCAAGAGTACTGGAGTGGGGTGCCATCACCTTCTCCCTAGGAGGCATCAAACAGTGAGAACTCACACAAAGGAAACCACTTGAATACAAGACCCGGCATCACCCAACCACCAGTAGCACCCTGTGCAGGACGCTTCATCTAAACAACAAAAGAAAAATACACACCTAATCATCAGCAGACAGGACTACCACTTCACACAGCCTTGCCTATCAGAGAGGAAAAAAAAAACTCAGCACAAATCTCACCCTATACAAAGCTTACGCAAATCTCTGGACCAACCTGAGGAGGGAAGAAACCAAAAAGAAGAAAGAATTCAACCCTGAAGCCTGGGAAAAGGAGACCTCAAACAGTAAGTTTAAAAAAAAAAGGAAAAGGCAGAGAAATACTACATAGATGAAGGAACAAACTAGAAACACAGAAGTCCAAATAAATGAAAGGAAACAGGCAAACTATCTGAAAAAGAATTCAGAATAATGACAGTCAAGATGATCAAAAACCTTGAAAACAAAATGGAGAAAATGCAGGAATCAATTAACAAAGATCTAGAAGAATTAAAGAATAAACATACAGAGACAAACAACACAATTACTGAAATTAAAAATACTCTAGAAGGAATCAATAGCAGAATATCTGAAGCATAAGAACAAATCAGTGAGCTGGAAGATAAAATGGTGGAAATAACTTCTGAAGATCAGAATGAAAAAAAGTAAAGGAATGAAAAGAACTGAGGATAGTCTCAGAGACCTCTGGGACAATATCAAATGCACCAATAATTGAATTATAGAGGTCCCAGAAGAAGAAGAGAAAAAGAAAGGGTATGAGAAAAGTTTTGAATAGATTATAGTTGAAAATTTCCCCAACATGGAAAAGGAAATAGTCAATCAAGTCCAACAGGTGCAAAGAGTCCCATACAGGATAAACCCAAGGAGAAACGCTCCAAGACACATACTAATCAAAATAACAAAGACTAAACACAAAGAAAGAATATTAAAAGCAGCAAGGGAAAAGCAACAAGTAACATTCAAGGGAAACCCCATATGTTTAACAGCTGATCTTTCAACAGAAACTCTGCAGGCCAGAAGGCAATGGCAGGATATATTTAAAGTACTGAAAGGGAAAAATCTACAACCAAGATTACTGTACCCAGCAAGGATCTCATTCAAAATTGATGGAGAAATAAAAAGCTTTTCAGACAAGCAAAAGTTAAGAGAATTCAGTACCACCAAACCAGCTTTACAACAAATGTTAAAGGAACTTATATAGTCAAGAAATACAAGAGAAGAAAAAGATCTACAAACTCAACCCCAAACAATTAAGAAAATGGCAATAGGAACATATATATCAATAATTACTTTAAATGTAAATGGATTAAATGCTCCAACCAAAAGACACAGACTGGCTGAATGGATACAAAAACAAGACCCATATATACACTGTCTACAAGAAACCCACTTCAGACCTAAAGACACATACAGACTGAAAGTGAGAGGATGGAAAAATATATTCTGAGGACAGCTTTGTTATCTCTCCTTGCTCTTCTTTGGAACTCTGCATTTAAATAAGTATCTCTTTCCTTTTCTCCTTTGCCTTTGGCTTCTCTTCTCAGCTATTTGTAAGGCCTCCTTAGACAATCATTTTGCTTTATGCAGAGTACATCATGCAAAATGCATGGGTGAAGCACAAGCATATGAAGATGAAGCATATGCAGGCAGGCAGATGAATCATATGTAGACGAAGTACAATCATATGCAGAGTACATCATGTGAAATGCCAAACTGGATGAAGCACAAGCTGAAATCAAGATTGCTAGAAATATCAATAACCTCAGATATGCAGATGACACAACCCTATGACAGAAAGCAAAGAGGAACTAAAGAGCCTCTTTATGAAGGTAAAAGAGGAGTGTGAAAAAGCTGGCTTAAAACTCAACATACAAAAAACGAAGATCATGGCATCCAGTCCCATCACTTCACAGCAAACAGATGGGGAAGCAATGGAAACAGTGACAGACTTTATCTTCTTGGGCTCCAAAATCACTGCATATGGTGACTTCAGCCATGAAATTAAAAGATGCTTGCTCCTTAGAAGAGAAGCTATGACCAACCTAGACAACATATTAAAATGCAGAGATATTACTTTGCCAACAAAGGTCCATCTAGTCAAAGCTATGGTTTTTCCAGTAGTCATGTCTGGAAGTGGGAGTTGGACCATAAAGAAGGCTGAACGCTGAAGAACTGATGTTTTTGACTGTGGTGTTGGAGAAGACTCTTGAGAGTCCTTCGGACTGCAAGGAGATCAAACCTGTCAATCCTAAAGGATATCAATTCTGAATATTCATTGGAGGCTGACTGATGCTGATGCTGAAGCTCCAACACTTTGGCCACTTTTTGCGAAAAGCTGACTCACTGGAAAAGACCCTGATGCTGGGAAAGGTTGAAGGCAGGAGGAGAAAAGAGGACAAGATGGTTGGATGGCATCACTGACTCAATGGACATGAGTTCGAGCAAGCTCTGGGAGATAGTGAAATACAGGGAAGCCTGGCATACTGCAGTCCATGGGGTCGCAAAGAGTCAGAGATGACTGAGTGACTGAAGAACAACAAAAGTCCTTATGAAAAATATAATAAAATATGATATAAAGATAAGACATATATTCAGAAACTAACATCTAGGAACATTTTTATTTTTCCATGCTATATTGTACAGGTGAGTTCACACATAATTTTCTGTTCAGCTTTCTTCATTGAATATTATATTATAAACTCTTCCTGACATCAACAAAAACTATTTAGAAACATTATTTTTTAATGGGTTAAATAACATTCTAGTTGATGGAAGTAACATTATTTAACTAAACTGCTACTATTGGCACACAGATTTTTAAAAAATAATAATGCAGCTATATATTACTTACAAACCATAAATTAATGAAAATGGGCTAAAGAAATGCCCCTCTGCTTAAGCGAGGGAACTTTATATTCCTGTTAATGCTAAACTTTCTTCAAATTTGAGACTACCACAGACCGTATGTTCCATGTGAAGGCAGAAAGAGTCCACAGAGTTCCAGAGATTTAAAAAAGGCATCCTCTTCAGCAAACTTTTACTGATTGTCCTTCTAACCAGGCTTCACTGGGCACTAGGAACAAGCGATGAATGAATTATATCATCCTCAAAAAGCTTATGAACTAGTCAGCAAAAAAAAGAGCTGCCTGTCTTAGGTTATATTCCCAACTTGTGGTGGTTTTCAAACAAGCCCATAAATTCTTGATAGTCCTTCTTTCAAGAGGTAGAATTTTAGTTCCCTCTAATTAGTGCAGGCTAAACTTACTGACTCACTTCAAATAAGCAGAATGGTATAGTAATGAAAAGCATGTGACTTCCAAGAGTAGGTTATAAAAGACCCTGTGGATTCCATCTTGATCCTTCTTTTGGATCACTCACTCTGGAGGAAGCCAAATGCCATGTCACAAGGACATACAAGTAGCCCATGAAGAGATCCATGTCACAAGGAACCAAGGTCTCTTGACAACATCTGGCAAAGAATGGAAGCCTTCACAGCCAAGTGAGTGAGCCTGCTTAGGATTGAAGAGTCTAGTTCCAGTCAAGCCTTCAAAAGACTACATACAGCCTGGCTTCCTGGCTAGTGTCTTGACTGCAGCCTAATTGAGAGACCCTGAGGCACACAGCTCACCACTCCCAAATTCCTGATCCAAAGAAACTATGTGAAATGATAGGTTTGTTGGGATAATTTATTATTTAGCAATAGGTAATTCCTAGGAGGCACAGAATAAAGAATCTGCCTGCCAATACAGGAGACACAAGAGATGTGAGTTCAATCCCTGGGTCAGGAAGATCCCTTAGATTAGGAAACAGCAACCCACTCCAATATTCTTGTCTCGAAAAATCGCATGGACAGGGGAGCCTGGTAGACTACAGTCCATGGGGCTATAAAGAGTCGGACATGATGAGCAGCACGCAACACAAGGCAACTTAAACACTACTCAATATCAACTGCAATTAAGGCATGAGGAGAAAAGACAGATGGAAAGGAACTGATTACTAGTCCCTTCTTCTGTGCCAGGCACATGCTGATACCTTTACCTACATTATCCTATTTAATCTTCACAAAGACCTATGAAGAAAGTATTGTTTTTTCTCCATTTTACAGGTGATATAACTGATACACAGAGTTAACATTCCCTAAGGTCTGCAACCCCACATCCAAGGAGCAGTGGCTGCGCTGGTGCAGGAAGGCTGAGAGGAGCTACTCCATGTTCAAGGTCAGGAGGGGCGGCGGTGAGGAGATACCCCTCGTCCAAGGTAAGGAGCAGTGGCTGCACTTTGCTGGAGCAGCCCTGAAGAGATACCCCATGTCCAAGGTAAGAGAAACCCAAGTAAGACAGTAGGTGTTGCGAGAGGCATCAGAGAGCAGACACACAAACCATAATCACAGAAAACTAGCCAATCTAATCACACGGACCACAGCCTTGTCTAACTCAATGAAACTAAGCCATGCCGTGTGGGGCCACCCAAGACAGGCGGGTCACGGTGGAGAGGTCTGACAGAATGTGGTCCACTGGAGAAGGGAATGGCAAACCACTTCAGTGTTCTTGCCTTGAGAACCCCATGAACAGTATGAAAAGGCAAAATGATAGGATACTGAAAGAGGAACTCCCCAGGTCAGTAGGTGCCCAATTTGCTACAGAAGATCAGTGGAGAAACAACTCCAGAAAGAATGAAGGGATGGAGCCAAAGCAAAAGCAATACCCAGTTGTGGATGTGACTGGTGATAGAAGCAAGGTCCGATGCTGTAAACAGCAATATTGCACAGGAACCTGGAATGTCAGGTCCATGAATCAAGGCAAACTGGAAGTGGTAAAACAGGAGATGGCAAGAGTGAACGTCGACATTCTAGGAATCAGTGAACTAAAATGGACTGGAATGGTGAATTTAACTCAAATGACCATTATATCTACTACTGCAGGCAGGAATCCCTTAGAAGAAATAGAGTAGCCATCATGGTCAACAAGAGAGTCCGAAATGCAGTACTTGGATGCAATCTCAAAAACGATAGAATGATCTCTGTTCATTTCCAAGGCAAACCATTCAATATCACAGTAATCCAAGTCTATGCCCCAACCAGTAACACTGAAGAAGCTGAAGTTGAACAGTTCTATGAAGACCTACAAGACCTTTTAGAACACCCTAAAAAGATGTCCTTTTCATTATAGGGGATTGGAATGCAAAAGTAGGAAGTCAAGAAACACCTGGAGTAACAGGCAAATTTGGCCTTGGAATATGGAATGAAGCAGGGCAAAGGCTAATAGAGTTTTGCCAAGAGAACGCAATGGTCATAACAAACACCCTCTTCCAACAACACAAGAGAAGACTCTACACATGGACATCACCAGATGGTCAACACCAAAATCAGATTGATTATATTCTTTGCAGCCAAAGACAGAGAAGCTCTATACTTCAGCAAAAACAAGACTGGGAGCTGACTGAGGCTCAGATCATGAACTCCTTATTGCCAAATTCAGACTTAAATTGAAGAAAGTAGGGAAAACCACTAGATCATTCAGGTATGACCTAAATCAAATCTCTTATGATTATACAGTGGAAGTGAGAAATAGATTTAAGGGACTAGATCTGATGGATAGAGTGCCTGATGAACTATGGACAGAGGTTCGTGACATGTACAGGAGACAGGGATCAAGACCATCCCTATAGAAAAGAAATGCAAAAAAGCAAAATGGCTGTCTGGGGAGGCCTTACAAATAGCTGTGAAAAGAAGAGAAGCCAAAAGCAAAGGAGAAAAGGAAAGATACAAGCATCTGAATGCAGAGTTCCAAATAGCAAGGAGAGATAAGAAAGCCTTCCTCAGCGATCAATGCAAAGAAATAGAGGAAAACAATAGAATGGGAAAGACTAGAGATTTCTTCAAGAAAATTAGAGCTACCAAGGGGACATTTCATGCAAAGATGGGCTCAATAAAGGACAGAAATGGTATGGACCTAACAGAAGCAGAAGATATTAAGAAGAGGTGGCAAGAATACACAAAACTGTACAAAAAATGATCTTCACGACCCAGATAATCACGATGGTGTGATCACTCATCTAGAGCCAGACATCCTGGAATGTGAAGTCAAGTGGGCCTTAGAAAGCATCACTACGAACAAAGCTAGTGGAGGTGATGGAATTCCAGTTGAGCTATTCAAATCCTGAAAGATGATGCTGTGAAAATGCTGCACTCAATATGTCAGCACATTTGGAAAACTCAGCAGTGGCCACAGGACTGGAAAAGGTCAGTTTTCATTCCAATCCCAAAGAAAGGCAATGCCAAAGAATGCTCAAACTACCGCACAATTGCACTCATCTCACATGCTAGTAAAGTAATGCTCAAAATTCTCCAAGCCAGGCTTCAGCAATATGTCAACCGTGAACTTTCAGATGTTCAAGCTGGTTTTAGAAATGGCAGAGGAACCAGAGATCAAATTACCAACATCTGCTGGATCATGGAAAAAAGAAGAGAGTTCCAGAAAAACATCTATTTCTGCTTTATTGACTATGCCAAAGCCTTTGACTGTGTGGATCACAATAAACTGTGGAAAATTCTGAAAGAGATGGGAATACCAGACCACCTGACCTGCCTCTTGAGAAACCTATATGCAGGTCAGGAAGCAACAGTTAGAACTGGACATGGAACAACAGACTGGTTCCAAGTAGGAAAAGGAGTACATCAAGGCTGTATATTGTCACCCTGCCTATTTAACTTATATGCAGAGTACATCATGAGAAACGCTGGGCTGGAAGAAGCACAAGCTGGAATCAAGATTGCTGGGAGAAATATCAATAACCTCAGATATGCAGAGGACACCACCCTTATGGCAGAAAGTGAAGAGGCGCTAAAGAGTCTCTTGATGAAAGTGAAAGAAGAGAGTGAAAAGGTTGGCTTAAAGCTCAACATTCAGAAAACGAAGATCATGGCATCTGGTCCCATTACTTCATGGGAAGTAGATGGGGAAACAGTGGAAGCAGTGTCAAACTTTATTTTTTTGGGCTCCAAAATCACTGCAGATGGTGATTGCAGCCATGAAATTAAAAGACACTTACTCCTTGGAAGGAAAGTTATGACCAACCTACATAACATATTCAAAAGCAGAGACATTAGTTTGCCAACAAAGGTCCGTCTAGTCAAGGCTATGGTTTTTCCAGTGGTCATGTATGGATGTGAGAGTTGGACTGTGAAGAAAGCTGAGCGCTGCAGAATTGATGCTTTTGAACTGTGGTGTTGGAGAAGACTCTTGAGAGTCCCTTGGACTGCAAGGAGATCCAACCAGTCCATTCTGAAGGAGATCAGTCCTGGGTGTTCATTGAAAGGACTGATGGTAAAGCTGAAACTCCAATAATTTGGCCACCTCATGCGAAGAGTTGCTTCATTGGAAAAGACTCTGATGGGGATGACAGAGGATGAAATGGCTGGATGGCATCATCGACTCGATGGACATGAGCTTGGGTGAACTCCGGGAGTTGGTGATGGACAGGGAGGCCTGGTGTGCTGCAATTCATGGTGTTGCAAACAGTCGGACAGGACTGAGCGACTGAACTTAACTGAAGGTCTGCCTAAGGGATTCCGCAGGTGGCTCAGTGATAAAATAATCTGCCTGCCAATGCAGGAGATGTCAGTTTGATCCCTGGGTCAGGAAGATCCCCTGGAGAAGGATATGGCAACCTGCTCCAAAATTCTTGCCTGGGAAATCCCATGGGCAGAGGAGCCTGGCGGGCTACAGTCCATGGGGTCACAAAGTTGGGCATGACTAAGCACACACAAGGTCTGCCTAACTTGAAAGGCTATGCTCTTCCCTCCAGCACTTTGCTGAACTCTTGACTCCAAATTTTCCTACAACATGCTTCCCCAATGCCTGTGAAGACCCATCTGTAAAGAGAACTCAGTATGAGCCTCACATGTGGCCTCACCACTACCATCGATGATAAGGACCAAAGAAAGCAGGCCCCTCCTTACCTTTCCCAGTCACATAATAGGCCCCCAGTTTGTAGCAGCTATCACTGTGTTTGTTCTCTTCACAGTTGAACTTCAACACCTTGGCAGCCTCATCAAAATTCTTCTGGATCCCTTCCAAATAGTCCACCAGCCGATAGCAACCTGTGAGGAAAGGGCAAAAATTGTCGTTCAAGTCTGGGGGAGTGGGGAGGGTCCAGGTGTGGCAGGCCGGATGTGCCTTTTATTAGGACAAGCCTCTGTCCTCTTGAGTTGTGGCAAGGTGACTTCACCACAAAAAATGCATGTTCAGCCACTCCTACAAATGGCACTGTCTGCCCTCAGCCTGGGACTGACAATGTATAAAGCGGGAAGACCTTGGCCCCTACAATGGCTCTACTACTCACCAGCCCTTCTATTCTCTGTCAACAAGGCCCAGAGATCCACTGGCTTCAATGATGAAACTTTGCTAGCTTTGGAACTTCTCAGAAGTTCAGCATTTAAACAGTGAGAACCAAAAGGGTCAATAGGTCAGTCTTCATGGCAGCAAGAAGCAGTTCTTTGACGACTATATCTTAATCCTTGGCCAGGCTGGGTACATGAAGAAAGAGTTGAAATTGCAGCTACCAAAGGAGTTAGAAATAAGACTCCCTCTCCTTGGTAGTCTATTTCCAGCAAGCCTCTCCTTAACAACTCTCCCCTCTGTACCTTTTCTTCATCCACAACAACACCCACCTCTTGTTAACTTTCATTCAATGAATATTTGAGCATCTACCTGCAACAACATAGTAGAACATAGTAGACACTGCTTTAGTTGCTGGGAATATAGTCACCTGTCCTCCTAAAAGTTACAGTCTAGAGGAGGAAACACAATAAATAAATAGCTTAACAAGATGCATTCAAACCTTAATAAACACCATCAGTGAAATAAAACAGGATGATATGACAGTTTGCTGGGCATTTGGGGGGAAATGGTTAACACAGACCGGGTAATCAGGTAGGGCCTCACTGAGGATTTCAATGTATGAGCTGAGATGTGAATAACAAGAATGAACTAGCTATTTAAAGACAATGAAATGGGAAGGAGACAGAAAGACTCAGGCACAAGGAACAGTACATAAAAAGACTTAAAAAAGAGAATAAGCTTGACACAAATAAGGTATAATGTAGCTGGATCCAGGAGGGGCAGGAAAAGAGAAAAAGGCAGGGACCAATCAGAGGGCCTTACATTAGATAGGAAGAAACGGATTTTATTCCAAGTCAATGGCAAACCACTGGAAGGATTTAGGAAGGGAAGTGATATAATTCAACTTGCATCTTTAAAACGTCACTCTAATAAATATGTCTGTATGTATCTGGATGAATATGGAGGAAGTCATGTGTGAGGGGACCCACTCCAACACCAATAATGACAAAAATGTGTTTCTTCTGTCATCTGAAAATCTAGTAAATAACATAATGAAATTAAAATTTAAGTATCAGTTTATGAGTAGAGAATAGATTTAAGGGAGTTAGGGTGCAAATGGAGAATCAAGTTAGAAAGTCACTTCAGTAATCTGGCTGAGAAATGATGATTTTGAAGAGTACTACAGAACTAGCTATAGAAACTGCCTCCTCTCAGACTCTCTCAAGAGCAGCATCCTGCACTTCTTATATGCCCACCCACCCTTCCTTCACTGCTTAGTGTATCTCCAGAGTACAAAAACACATGCATGGCTCTCCACTGCCTACACAATAACGGCTTTCAAATGCCTTACCCCAGCCTTCAAGATCTGACACACTGTGGCCCAAGGTCCATCCCTCCTCAATCTTATTTCTAACTACATTCTGACTTCAATTTTCTGAAAGAGCATTTTCTTCACTCCCTCCATTTAATCAGCATTACTAGCCTATTCTTCCTGACCTCTTCCAGGAGTCTTCCCCAACCATTCTGCACCTCATGGACTCTGTTAAGCCATCCTACTTCAGAGCAACTCTGTGTAGTTGGGCAGCTTGGAGCAAGGCTGCAAGCTATTAGAAGGCAGGGCCAATATCTTTTTTTTTTTTCTTTCTTTAAAAGTATGGGTACTTCCCTGGTGGTCCAGTGGCTAAGACTACGAGCTCCCAATACAGGGGGGCCCAGGCTGGATCCTTGGTCAGGGAACTAGATTTCAGATGTGACAACTAAGACTTTGCATGCCACTACTAAGACCAGGTGCAGCCATATAAATAAATAAAAGGGGAAAAAAAGCACTAAGAAGAAAACCACCCAAAGGTACTGGCTGCTCTGGATGGCCCCTTCTGGACATCACCATCCACCCACAACTGAAGTCAACTCAATGTTCCCAGAACACACGGGGCACATTCATACCTCAGGGGCTTTTCACAAGCCCTTACCTCTGCCTGGCATGCACCTCTGCCTGGCATGCACCTCCCCTACTTTTTTCAACACTTTGTTCAAATGCTACCTTCTCAAAGATTCACCCTGACCACTCAATTTAAAGTTGCCCTCCTGAACGGCTGAGACCTCTCAGTCAGTTCTTTTTCCCACTGCACTTACTACCTTCTAAACATTTATTAGGTTTATTTTCCAATAACCCCCAGGAGAATGTAAGCTCCACGAGGACAGAGCATTTTATCAGTTCCCTGATGTAGCCGTAGTCTCTCTGCTCCAAATGCCCTAGCGCTTCTCTTCCTTCTCGCCAGGCCTCCGGGCTCGGGGCGGCCAGAGCATGCTCCCGCTGCGTGCCCCGAAGCTCTGTGGAATCCAACCCGCCCCTTACTTACTTACTTACACACACACACAGCAGTCAGCGACCCACACACACACACACAGCAGTCAGCGACCCACAGACACCCGCGTCCCCTTCCAGATCCCCTCAGAGGTCGCTCGCGTGACCCATCAGTCCCCGTCCCCGAGGCCGGAGCCTCCACGTGTCCTTAAGGCCCTGCAGGCGGCGCTCACCGTCCGGGTCCTTCTCGCGGTAGCACTGGTAGTTGCACTCCACTTCCATGTTCTCCAGAAAGGACTTCACCTGTTCCTCGTCCTGAAAGTCCACCAAGCCCGCCATGGCTCTCGCTAGCCCAGTTAAAACCACCCCGCCGCTCCGACCCTGCCCGCGCCGCACGTCCTCCCGCCCCCACGGTCACGTGAGCCGGCGAAGGGGCGGAGCCTTGGAGGGGCGTGCCGCCAAGGTCCGCGTTCAGCCCTGCGCTGGGGAGGAGGAGCGTCCTGAGCTTTGGGCAGTCATTTGTCCTCAAGGTGTTGGTCTTTGGCTGTCCCAAGTTTTCCTCTGGTCAGCCCACACGTAAAGCCGGTAGCAGTCTTTCTGCTGCTGCTGCTGCTAAGTCGCTTCAGTCGTGTCTGACTCTGTGCGACCCCATAGACGGCAGCCCACCAGGCTTCCCGTCCCTGGGATTCTCCAGGCAAGAACACTGGAGTGGGTTGCCATTTCCTTCTCCAATGCATGAAAGTGAAAAGTGAAAGTGAAGTTGCTCAGTCGTGTCCGACTCTTCGCGACCCCATGGACTGCAGCCTACCAGGCTCCTCCGTCCATAGGATTTTCCAGGCAAGAGTACTGGAGTGGGCTGCCATCGCCTTCCCCGAGTGTTTCTGCAGCACTTTATATTTGTGCCAGCCCTGTGGTGGTAATGTTTCTCTGCCTGCGGTCATTTATCACATTCGTTAATTCGGTATTCCCTAAGCGTGCGTCACCGAGTGCTTGGTTTTAGAATTACAACAGCTGAGGGAGTATGGTTACTGCCTTTAAAGAACTTGCGGGTTAGCAGGAAGACCTTTGTATTTTGAGCACCTACTATGTTCCAGGTGTAGCTGGACAAACTAGTATTCATAAGTCAATACAAGCACAATGAAAGGACTGATACATCTCTATTTTTCTCCCAGACCTACCCACTGCCTCCAACATGAATGACCGAATGACCTAAGGGATGGATGGCTATGGAAGGTGATAACTAGAACACTGTAGCTGTACTGGTTGTAGTAATAAGACTGTTATAATAAGGCTGTTGTAGTAGTTATAATAAGACTGTTAATGCTTAAACAGTGCTGAACTTTGTTCCAGATTCTATTCTAAGAGCTTAATAAATAATTCTCCTTTAATTCTCATGGCACTCACTGTGACCTTGTGGTCACATTATTATCCTCATTTGGACAATTAAGAAGAGGCATAGACAGGTTAAGCAACTTGTCCAAGGTCACACAGGAAGTGAGTGTTGCTGTGCCATAAATTTTTTTTAAATGAAAGAATGAGATACAAGAGGAACATGTCAAAGATATGGGAAAGAGGAGAGGAACTTCAGCTGGTTTTTTATTTTTCTCCTGCTCAGAATCATTGGTTTCGTAAAGCCTAGACTGAAAGCTGTCCAAACATAGTTCCTATTCATCTTTGAGTCCCAGCCAGTCCCAGTCTAGAGCCTTCAGTGGAGCTCGATCTGAGGTTTCCCATCACCTATAGCTATTAATCTATCCCTAAAGTCATCAGAGAGTGGACTACTTCCGACTGCTTCCTTATTGAAGAGCAGATTACTGCACATAGGAAATGTCTTTGAAATCCCAATTTTGTTTTAAAAATTCATAGGAGATTTTTTTTTTAATTTGGCCACACCATGCAGAGTGTTGGAGAAGGCAATGGCAACCCACTCCAGTACTCTTGCCTGGAAAATCCCATGGACGGAGGAGCCTGGTAGGCTGCAGTCCATGAGGTCGCTAAGAGTTGGACATGACTGAGCAACTTCACTTTCACTTTTCACTTTCACTTTTCACTTTCATGCATTGGAGAAGGAGATGCAACCCACTCCAGTGTTCTTGCCTGGAGAATCCCAGGGATGGGGGAGCCTGGTGGGTTGCCGTCTATGGGGTCGCACAGAGTCAGACATGACTGAAGCGACTTAGCAGCAGCAGGCAGAGTGTGGACTCTTAGTTCCCCAACCAGAGATCGAACTTGTACCGCATGCACAAACAAGTTGGACTACCAAGGACGTCCCAATATGATTTTACATTCAATTCCATAATACATCATTCATAGCATAGTATATTCCAGTTGCTGTGCCACATTTACTAGTGGTTTCTTTTTTTTAAATTTAATTTTATTTTATTTAACTTTACAATATTGTATTGGTTTTGCCATATATCAAAATGAATCTCTCAAACCCATGATTACCTTCAAAGATCTCTCAGTATAGACATGTACTGACCTTTGACTATGAGTTCACCTTCCTTCACCTGTCCTCCAAGGTCCTGCATAATCTGACTACAGCCTCACTTCCTGCCTGCCTTCCCCTATACCACACCCAGCTTTCTGTTCTTTGAATCCATCCCAGGTTTGTGTCCTTGTTTACTGTTGCTCCTGATGCTTTGACTACCCTTCTCAAATCAGAGATCTTCTCCTTTGTAAAATCTCTGATGCAACAACCATACATTCCCAAAGTAGATTTAGATGCTCCCACTTCAGTTTTCCATCCTACTTGGTTTATTCTGATATAATGTAATAGGAGATGACTGGTATTGAGGGCCAGACAGATCTCAGTCAGAATCTATGTCCTATGTATACAAAATTGTGTCCTTGAGCTGGTTATATTTGTGAGCCTGATTCCTCCTCTCTAAATGCAGATCCCCTGTATGGCTGTCAGTAGGACTAAAACTTCATGTATGCAGTATGCTTAGCACAGTGCTTACCTCAGAATCGTTCCTATTGTAGAAATGTTTGTTAAGTCCAAAAAGACATGAAGGTCTGTGTCCCCCCACGTAATGTGAGCTCTGTGTCCCTTGGGCTGGTCACAGGACCAAAAATAGAGCAGAGCTTGGTGAGGGTGATGTAGATAACCAAAGTCAGGGACTGGGTCACAAGTATGTAATGTGCTGTGCTGTGCTTAGTCGCTCAGTCATGTCCGCCTCTTTGCAACCCAGTGACTGTAGCACTCCAGGCTCGTCTGTCCATGGGATTCTCCAGGCAAGAATACTAGAGTGGTTTGCCATGCCCTCCTCCAGAAGAGCTTCCCAACCCAAGGATTGAACCCAGGTCTCCCACATTGCAGGTGGATTCTTTAATGTCTGAGCCACCAGGGAAGCCCAAACATGTAACACTTTTCCCTTAATCTTATTTGCGGAGTTGAACTGCATTGAAATGAGACAACCTGAGCAGCAGAGGGCGATAGACATTTGGGTAAAAGATGGAAGAGAGGCTGGGCCAAGTACGAAGTCATATTTTTAAGACTTTTAAGCTCATCAAAAGAGCAACCAGCTTCCTTTTTTCAGTGCTGTCCTTATATATGTAGTTTTATTCCCCTCTAGTCTTACAAATGTTTGCATTTACTTTGAAAAATTATTTATTTTAATTATTCAAGTGATTCATGAATATGTGCTTACTGCAAGTTAATCTCATGTTTTCCACCTAAAAACCCTTTTTGATAAGCATAATATAGCTTGTAGATGGTTGCAGTGAAATTAAGTTGCTGAGAAGTTAAGTGATTTACCTTAAGACACACTGTGAGAGGACCAGGAGAAATCAGGCCTCTTTGAATCCTAGAAACCATCTCAGACCCTGTAGGAAAGAATTCAAGAGCATTATAGTGCTCACTTCCTGACTCTAAACTTAAATTCAAATATTAATTTTGAGTTTTCTTTTTATTATAATTAACATTTATGGCATGCTTATAATATCCCTAGTGGCTCAGACAGTAAAGAATCTGCCTGCAGTGTGGGAGACCTACGTTTGATTCCTGGGTCAGGAAGATCCCCTGGAGAAGGAAATGGCACCCTACTCCAGTATTCTTGCCTGGAGAATCCTATGGACAGAGGAACTTGGCGGGCTACAGTCCATGGGGTCGCAGAGTCAGACATGACTGAGCGACTAACACAACATGTTAGGCACTTCACACATCCTATCTTATTTTTTTAATGTTCACAGATTCCTTTTTTTAAAGTTAGTTTTTATTGGAGTATAGTTGCTTTACAATGTTGTGTTAATTACTACTGTATAGCAAAGTGAATCAGCTCTACATATACATATATCCCCTCTTTTTTGGGTTTCCTTCCCATTTAGGTCACCACAGAGCACTGAGTTCCCTGTGCTATATGATAGGTTCCCATTAAGTACCAAAGAATTGATACTTTTGAACTGTGGTGTTGGAGAAGACTCTTGAGAGTCCCTTGGACTGCAAGGAGATCCAACCAGTCCATTCTAAAGGAGATCAGTCCTGGGTGTTCATTGGAAGGACTGATGGTAAAGCTGAAACTCCAATACTTTGGCCACTTCATGCGAAGAGTTGACTCATTGGAAAAGACTCTCATGCTGGGAGGGATTGGGGGCAGGAGGAGAAGGGGACGACAGAGGATAAGATGGCTGGATGGCGTCACCGACTCGATGGACATGAGTTTGAGTGAACTCCAGGAGTTGGTGATGGACAGGGAGGCCTGGCGTGCTGTGATTCATGGGGTCGCAAAGAGTCGGACATGACTGAGCGACTGCACTGCACTGAACTGAACTATCTATTTTATACATAGAATCAATAGCATATATATATCAATCCCAATTTCCCAGATTTCCCACCACCCTCCTTTTCCCGTTGATATCCATACATTTTTTCTCTACATCAGTGTCTCTACTTTTGCTTTACAAATAAGATCACCTATACCATTTTTATAGAATCCACATATTTGTGTTAATATATGGTATTTGTTTTTTCTCTTTCTGACTTATTTCACTCTGTATGACAGTCTCTAGGTCCATCCGCATCTCTGCTAATAATCCAATTTCCTTTCTTTTTATAGCTGAGTATCTAATTTATTCTTTACAAAATTACACATCATTTGTTCAACAAACATTCCCTGGATGTTTAATAATAACTAGGGCCTAAGGTGGAGAAGGCAATGGCAACCCACTCCAGTACTCTTGCCTGGAAAAATCCCATGGATGGAGGAGCCTGGTAGGCTTCAGTCCATGAGGTCGCTAGGAGTCAGACACAACTGAGCGACTTCACTTTCACTTTTAACTTTCATGCATTGGAGAAGGAAATGGCAACCCACTCCAGTGTTCTTGCCTGAAGAATCCCAGGGATGGGGGAGCTTGGTGGGCTGCCATCTATGGGGTCGCACAGAGTCGGACACAACTGAAGCGACTTAGCAGCAGCAGCAGGGCCTAAGGGGTGCAGAATTGAAGAAAGCAAGATTTCAACAAAAGCATACAACTTTTAGAAGATGAAAAGCATTTGTTAATAATTATATGCTGAAATGCTCCTCCTAATGATTAATGGAAGGCAAAGTTAAAACAGTGGTATTTTTTAATCTTTAGATCAACAGAAATTGGCATCCTATATTTGTGAGGGTGCTGAGAAACCAGCATTCCCATACACTGCTGTTGGAAATAATAGATTGATACCTCCTCCTTAGATATTAGTTTGGTAATACCTATTAACATTTAAAGTGTGCTTCGATATTTTTGGACAGTGGGAGAAAATATTTGCAAACTGTCTAACAGCTGAGTGACTAAGCACACAGCACATCCCACAATAGATTTGTATCCAGAATATATAGAGAGCACTCACAGCTCAACAATAAAAAGATAATTATTAAGAAATGAGCAATAGAAACTTTCATGGTAGTTCAGTGGCTTAGAGTCCAGTTTCCCAATGCAGGGGGCCCAGTTTTAATCCCTGTTCAGGGAACTATTAGTAGATCCCACATGCTGAAACTAAGCATTCCCATGCCAAGTCTGGAAGATACCACATGCTGCAACTAAGACCCAGGGCAGACAAATAAATAAATACATTTTTTTAAAGAAAGAAAATAGGCAATATATTTGAGTACATATTTCACCAAAGACATTGGATGGGTAATGAGCACACAAAATAACACCCAGCACAGGGAAATACAAATAAAATCTACAATGACGTAACGCTATAAAATTACTAGAATGGCTATAATCAACAAGACAAGTATACCAAGTGTTTATGAAGATATGAAAAAAGATTAGAACTCGTATACATTTCTGGTCAGAATGTAAAATGCTGCAGTCACTTTGTATTTTTGTTTATTTGAATCTTATCTTGTACTAAGGACACTTAAAATGAGATCTACCCTCTTAGCAAATTTTTGTATACAAATACATTATCATTGACTATAGGTACAATGTACAGTGTTGTACAGAAGATTTCCAAGAGCTTGTTAATCTTGTTTAAGTCAAACTTTGTCCCCTTGGTTAGGAGCTCCCAGTTTTCCCTTCTTCCTAGCCCCTGGCAACCGTCATTCTTCTGTTTGAGTCTATGGATTTGACAATTTTAGATACGTCATGTAAGTGGAAATATGCAGTATTTGTCTTTCTATAACTAGTTCATTTCACTTAGCATAATGTCCTGAAGTGTCATCCATGTCGTAGCATATTGCAGTATTTCCTTCTTTATTAAGGCTAAGTAGTATCCCATGTATATTTATTTGTTGTTGTTTGGTCACTAAGCTGTGTCCTGCTCTTTGTAACCCCATGGTCTGTAGCCTGCCAGGCTCCTCTGTCCATGGGGTTTCCCAGGCAAGGATCTTGGAGTGGGTTGCCAATTCCTTCTCCAGGGGATCATATATATATATCTATATATCCACTCACCTGTCAATGACATTTAGTTGTTTCCACATCTTAGTTAATTAATGTTCTGGAACCAAACTGAAATGAATCACTTATGTCAGGGAAAAAATGGAGATGGTTAATGCAAGCACATTAGGAAAATTTAACCTTATAGAAATTTACAGCTCTCAGAAGTCAGCAGAATATGCCACCCAATCTTCAAACACCAAGTCTGTTCACACTATTTCTAGATTTTTTTCCCCCCCGACTCAGCTACCTTGGTCCAAATAAGGAAGACCACCAGACAACCAATTAGCTGAAAAAAACAAATGAGTTCCACATTTATTCCATAAAAATTCCTTCAGTTCAGTTCAGTTTAGTTGCTCAGTCGCGTCCGACTCTTTGCGACCCCATGAATCGCAGCACGCCAGGCCTCCCTGTCCATCACCATCCCCCGGAGTTCACTCAGACTCACGTCCATCGAGTCAGTGATGCCATCCAGCCATCTCATCCTCTGTCGTCCCCTTTTCTTCCTGCCCCCAATCCCTCCCAGCATCAGAGTCTTTTCCAATGAGTCAACTCTTCGCATGAGGTGGCCAAAGTACTGGAGTTTCAGCTTTAGCATCATTCCTTCCAAAGAACACCCAGGGCTGATCTCCTTTAGAATGGACTGGTTGGATCTCCTTGCACTCCAAGGGACTCTCAAGAGTCTTCTCCAACACCACAGTTCAAAAGCATCAATTCTTTGGCACTCAGCCTTCTTCACAGTCCAACTGTCATATCGACCACTGGAAAAACCATAGCCTTGACTAGATGGACCTTTGTTGGCAAAGTAATGTCTCTGCTTTTCAATATGCTATCTAGGTTGCTCATAACTTTTCTTCCGAGGAGTAAGTGTCTTTTAATTTCTTGCCTGCAATCACTATCTGCAGTGTTTTTGGAGCCCAGAAAAATAAAGCCAGCCACTGTTTCCAGTGTTTCCCCATCTGTTTGCCATGAAGTGTTGGGACCAGATGCCATGATCTTCGTTTTCTGAATATTGAGCTTTAAGCCAACTTTTTCACTCTTCTCTTTCACTTTCATCAAGAGGCTTTTTAGTTCCTCTTCACTTTCTGCCATAAGGGTGGTGTCATCTGCCTATCTGAGGTGATTGATATTTCTCCCAGCAATCTTGATTCCAGCTTGTGCTTCTTCTAGCCCAGCGTTTCTCATGACGTACTCTTCATAGAAGTTAAGTAAGCACGGTGACAATATACAGCCTTGACGAACTCCTTTTCCTATTTGGAACCAGTCTGTTGTTCCATGTCCAGTTGTAACTGTTGCTTCCTGACCTGCATACAGGTTTCTCAAGAGGCAGGTCAGGTGTTCTGGTATTCCCATCTCTTTCAGAATTTTCCACAGTTTATTGTGATCCACATAGTCAAAGGCTTTGGGATAGTCAATAAAGCAGAAATAGATGTTTTTCTGAAACTCTTGCTTTTTCAATGATCCAGCAGATGTTGGTAATTTGATCCCTGGTTCCTCTGCCTTTTCTAAAACCAGCTTGAACATCTGGAAGTTCACAGTTCACATATTGCTGAAGCCTGGCTTGAAGAATTTTGAGCATTACTTTACTAGCATGTGAGATGAGTGCAATTGTGCAGTAGTTTGAGCATTCTTTGGCATTGCCTTTCTTTGGGATTGGAATGAAAACTGACCTTTTCCAGTCCTGTGGCCACTGCTGAGTATTCCAAATGTGCCAGTATATTGACTGCAGCCCTTTCACAGAGTCATCTTTTAAGATTTGGAATAGCTCAACTGGAATTCCATCCCCTCCTGTGAGCAACTCAGAACTCATTGCTCCTTGTAGCATGGAGTTTCCTGGCTTGCATGTTGAAAGCCTTGCAATTAACTCATCTTTCTGCTGATTTGTTTTCAGTATGTGGGGTTTGAATTTGTCAAAAACCAAATTCTGTGTATAGTGAAGCAATGAATATGGTGATGCTAATATTTCCTCAAGAGTCTGATTTCAGCTCTTTTGGATAAATGCCCAGGAGTGGGGACACTGGATTAAATGGTAATTTAATGTTTAAATTTTTGAGGAATCTCCATACTGTTTTCCATAGTAGCTGCACCATTTTGCATTCCCATCAACAGTGTGCAAGGAAAAAAGTGTGTGAGGATTCCAGTTTCTCCATATCTTTGATATTGCTTGCTGTCCTGACAGGTGTAAGGTAATATCTCATTGTGGTTCTTATTTGCATTTTCCTAATGATTAGACCTTTGAAACATCTTTTCATATGCCTGTCAACCATTTGCACATCTCATTTGGAGAAATGTCCATTCAAGTCCCTAGCTCATTTTTAGATCATGCTATTGCCATCATCTGTTAGATCATGGAAAAAGCAAGAGAGTTCCAGAAAAACATCTATTTCTGCTTTATTGACTATGTCAAAGCCTTTGACTGTGTGGATCACAATAAACTGTGGAAAATTCTGAAAGAGATGGGAATACCAGACCACCTGACCTGCCTCTTGAGAAATTTGTATGCAGGTCAGGAAGCAACAGTTACAACTGGACATGGAACAACAGACTGGTTCCAAATAGGAAAAGGAGTACCTCAAGGCTGTATATTGTCATCCTGCTTATTTAACTTCTATGCAGAGTACATCATGAGAAACGCTGGACTGAAAGAAGCACAAGCTGGAATCAAGATTGCTGGGAGAAATATCAATCACCTCAGATAGGCAGATGACACCACCCTTATGGCAGAAAGTGAAGAGGACCTCAAAAGCCTCTTGATGAAAGTGAAAGTGGAGAGTGAAAAAGTTGGCTTAAAGCTCAACATTCAGAAAACGAAGATCATGGCATCTGGTCCCATCACTTCATGGCAAACAGATGGGGAAACAGTGGAAACAGTGTCAGACTTTATTTTTATGGGCTCCAAAATCACTGCAGATGGTGACTGCAGCCATGAAATTAAAAGACGCTTACTCCTTGGAAGGAAAGTTATGACCAACCTAAATAGCATATTGAAAAGCAGAGACATTACTTTGCCAACAGAGGTCCATCTAGTCAAGGCTATGGTTTTTCCAGTGGTCATGTATGGATGTGACAGTTGGACTGTGCAGAAGGCTGAGTGCCAAAGAATTGATGTTTTTGAACTGTGGTGTTGGAGAAGACTCTTGAGAGTCCCTTGGACTGCAAGGAGATCCAACCAGTCCATTCTGAAGGAGATCAGCCCTGGGATTTCTTTGGAAGGAATGATGCTAAAGCTGAAACTCTAGTACTTTGGCCACCTCATGCGAAGAGTTGACTCATTGGAAAAGACTCTGATGCTGGGAGGGATTGGGGGCAGGAGGAGAAGGGGAAGACAGAGGATGAGGTGGCTGGATGGCATCACTGACTCGATGGACGTGAGTTTGAGTGAACTCCGGGAGTTGGTGATAGACAGGGAGGCCTGGCGTGCTGCGATTCATGGGGTCGCAAAGAGTTGGACATGACTGAGTGACTGATCTGATCTGATCTGATTAGTTTTCTGCTATTGAGATATAGGAGTTCCCCACTTATCTGGAAGATTAGCCCTTTATCAGATATCTGGTCTGCAAACATTCCCTCCTATTCCACAGATTGCTTTTTCATTAAGCTGACTGTTTCCTTTGCTGTGCAGATGCTTTGTGTTTTGATGTAGTTCTACATGTTTATTTCTGGTTTTGTTGCCTGTGCTTTTGGTGTTGTTAAAATGTGCTTACAGGGAATTACCTGGTGGTGCAGTACTTTGAACTCAGCGCTTTCTCTGCCAGGCCCAGGAACTAAGAGCCCCCAAGCCATGTGGCTGGAAAAAAAAATTGTTGTTATATTTTTAACCTGGAAATTTAACTTCCAAAAATGTATCCTACAGCAATTCTTATGTAAACAAAGAAATATTTACTGCAGTTTTTGTTTTTGCTGCTGCTGTTTTTTGTAACAGAAGCAACCCATATCCAAGAATAACAGCTTTAACTACAAGGTAGACATTTAAAAAAAAAAATGAAAGAGGTCTTTTCACACCAACTTTGAAAATGTTCAAATATATTGTTAAGTGAGAAAGAAAGTTGTGTAAATGACTTAATTTTTGTTTAAAAAATAACCTTCTGTATATTCATAGGAAAAAAAAAAAACCTGAGAGAAAATACACTGAACTGTTAATAGTTAACTATGGGCTGGGAAGACGAGAGGGAGTAGTGCATTAGGAATGTCCAGTATTTATATTACATTTTAATTTTTTTAATAGTCCTATATTACTTTTGTAATCAGACAACAATACAAGAAAATTTTAAGGGGATGATGTCTTTACTAGAAATGTTCACTTTTACGGGTCATTTCAGAGGTTTCGTACCCATTCTATAAACGAGGTTCTGAGAAATAAAGTGATTTCAAGGTCACAGAGCCTGCCAATTCTCCCCCAGAGGTCACTTGACAGTGAGCTGACAGGACCCACCCTAGCAGAGAGACGGGACCAATCACGTTTGCTGTGAGGTCACTTTGAAGGCCTGGGATTGGTGCTAGTGTCTCAAGCAGAGCCGGCGGTCAGCAACCCGGGCAGCTGCGCGTGGCAGAAAGCTCCTGAGGGTGGCGGGAGGCCGGGGGGTTGGTCTTGGGGCACCAGCACCGTGCCTCAGCATCGGATGGGCTAGCCGTAGAGACAGCCTGCCTTTCTGGCTCTGGCCAGTCAGTCCCCCAAGCCCGTGCCCGCAGAGTCTGCAGCCGTTCTCCCTGCATCTCTCCCACCGAGCACAGGGAAAGGCAGGTCTCAGCCCTGCTCAGACTCCTTTTCAGCAGCGGTTGATTACGCATCACAGTCTCCGTTTGACCTGCCTGATCTGAAGCCAGCACAAGCGATCAGAGACAGGTCTCACGCCATCTCTGCTTCCCTGCCTATCCTTGAACCTCCTGCGGCTATGCTGCTGAGCTGGAAAGACCCCTGCTTTATAGAGAAAAGGAGGGAGGGAGGTCCAGAGAGAGGAAGGGGTTTGGCTCAGAGCACACAGTGAGTTAATGACAGAACCATGGACCTTTCCTTCAGGACAGCAAATTCGATGGTAACCTTTCCAACTTTACCTTCACCTCTTCCTAACAAACACCTTCATTCTTCTCTGTCTCTGACTTCCTCTGTGTCTCAAGCCCGTAAAACATCTGAAGCAGCAAGTTTTATCAAGAATGATAAAGACTTTAGAATCCCACACTTCTTGTAAGACCTTGGACTTATTGCCCTTATCTTCCTCTCTGCTGTGGGATATTGTTCTCTACTCTACCTTATGAGAGTAAATGAGAAATTGGGAGGCAGTTTGTTATAGACCAGTGGTTTGTAAAGTATGATACCTGGACCATCACCACTGAAATCACCCAGGAATTTGATAGAAATGAATACTTTCCAACCCTACAACAAATCTCCTGAATCAGAAACTTCAGGGCCCAGCAATCTATGTCTTAACAAATTCTCCAAGTGATTCTGATGCATGCTAAAGTTTGAGAACCACTAGTATACAAAGGGTAAAACTACTGGGTTTGGAGTCAATTATGAGTTCTTCTAAAAGTGTCTTCATTCTGCCTAGTACTATTTGGGAGTCCTCAAGCAAAGCATGTCACCTACATGCTCTTTAGTTCACTTACCTGTGAAATGGAGGTAATGGTTCTATCTACATAACACTGTTGTTTATTCATTTGTTCAACATTTTTTTTTGAGTGACTATTATATGACAAAGGACTTCCCTGGTGGCTTAGAGGGTAAAGCATCTGCCTGCAATGCAGGAGACCCTGGTTCGATCGCTGGGTTGGGAAGATCCCCTGGAGAAGGAAATTATATGACAATCACTCTTCTAGGTTCTACAGAAACAACAGTGAACAAAACAGACAAAAATCTCTGACCTCATGTAATGTACATTCTAATGAGACTTGAGGATTAATTAATATAATTATGATCATGTATAATGCTTAGTATAACATGCGGACGTATTAAGCATTCAGCAAGTGGAAGCTATTATAAATGATGGAAAAAGCACTTGGAAGGAGTGAAATGTTCTATTAGACTAAGTTGTGAACTAAGAAATGTATGATTCATGCCCATGTCATCAAAATCTTACACAGGACTTGGTGCTGAGTAGGGCTTGGTAAATATTTGATGAATATATGTACAAAAGTCAGGGATTAATGCTCTCTCTCTTGTCTGACTGGCTTTCCTTTATAATCCTTTAGAGTTGACAGCTCACCAATAAGTCACACCCTCCATAAACCTTCCTCTCTTCCTACATTCGTTTATTTCACTCGGTCCAGTGATTGAAAGATAATTTTCTCCACATTAACAGGTGTTTTGGGTCTGAAATGTAGTTGTATGATAATTCTATATAGAGTGAATGAATGGATGCCAGAGAAGCATAGAAATATACTGGAAATAGCACTGAAATAGGAATCAGAAGGCTTCAATTCTAATTCCTATTCTGCCTCTTCTATAGTGTTTGGTCTTAACTTAAATCTGTTTTCTTTTCAGATCCCCAGTCTCTTCATCTGTAACATGGAACTTACAATCCCAACTCCACCACAATGCTGAGAGGAGACAGACTAACCTTGATACCTAAGTTTTAAGAACGTCTCACACAACCGTGAATGTGTGGTCTCCTTATCTTACTCCTCAAGAAGAATTGCTAAAAGCAGTAAAGGAGATAATGTATATCTCTTTGCAAACCTTAAAACACTGTGAAAATTAGATACTATTTCAAATCAAATAGTCTATAACCTATAGAATTTATAGTTTGGAAATATCTCCTTATCCTTGCAACTGAAAGGGTGATCTGCAGCCTTGACACCACTTGAGATCTTCGTAGGAATGCAGACTCTTGAGCCCCACCCAAACCAACTAAACCGGAATCCTTCATTTTAACAACACTTGCCGCTGGGTTAGTGGTAAAGAATCTGCCTGCAATGCAGGAGACTGCGGTTTGATCGCAGTTGGGAGGATCCCTTGGAGGAGGAAATGGCAACCCACTCTAGTATTCTTGCTGGGATAGTCCCGTGGAGAGAGGAGCCTGGCAGGTTTCAAGAGTCAGACACAGTTTATTGACCAAACCACCACCACCACCGTGATCTGGTGATTCAAATGCACAGTGAAGCTAGAAGCACTGCTGTAAATCAGGGGCTTCCGGAGTGGCTCAGTGGTAAAGAATCTGCCTGCCAATGCAAGAAGCTCAAGAGATGCAGGTTAGATCCCTGGGTTGGGAAGATCCCCTGGAGGAGGAAATGGCACCCTAATTCAGTATTCTTGCATGGAAAATCCTATGAACAGGGATTGTAGGGTTTGTTAGGGCTATAGTCCATGGTGTCGCAAAGAGTCAGACACGACTGAGCATGCACACATGCTGTCAATCAGACTTACAGGACATAAGCATGGAAAAGATTTGAAGATCATCTTCAACTCTCTCATTTTACAGATGAGTACACTGGAGCCCTGCAATGAAAGGGACTTGTCTTTCTAAAAGGCAGATCTGTGTCACCCACACCTCACGTTGCAAGCCAGTGGTTCCACATTGCCCATATCCTTAGCTCAGCATCATCTGGCTGCTGCTGACTACTCAGTTGATACCTCCCCATACAGACTAGACAAACCAATCACTCTGACCCCTACTCCTCTGCTCTAAACTCTTTGGGATATTTTCTCTATGTGGGCTCCCCTTTCCACTTCAGTCCAGGCTCTTGCCACCAGCTCAGACTATGACAGCCCCCAGCTTTCATTAGGACACTTATCTAACCTTTACGGTTGACAGTGGGCACGGTTAGCCAGCTGAGGTCTCCTCTGCCTCCTGAAGCACTGTGGTCATTATCTGTTCTTACATTACTTATTTTACCAGACTGTGAGCTCCTTAAGGATTGAAACCAGGGTTCAGGTCTCAACACAGAGTCAGGCACCTTGTAAGACCTCAATTTATCCCAATGTGACTAATGTTCTCTAGCATGTCTTCGAGGTCCAATTTTCTACATTTTTCAACGGTGAAACCCCAGAGATCAGGGACTTGATATTCCTTCTCTTTCCATCTCACTCATGAGGCCCCATGTATCTGAGTACATAGGCACTCACTCACCACCCAGGCTGACTCGTTCAGCTGTTGGTGACAGGTAGGCATTCCCCTGATGTGCCCCTCAGAGTGGTTCACTGCAGCGTGTTCAGGGATGTTCAAGTGACACAACATGTTGCAACACCAAGGGTAGGGAAGGGATTAGCCTTCAGAATAAGTCATTTCACCTCTGGGCTGAGATCTAGTGCCTTCTAAAAACGCTCACAAGAAAAGGGAACCCTCCGACTGTGGTGGGAATGTAAGTTGGTGCAGCCACTATGGAAAACAGAATAGAGTTTCCTTAGAAAACTAAAAATAAAGTTGCCAGATGATCCAGCAATTCCACTCCTAGGCATGTATCTGGTGAAAACTATAATTTAAAAAGATACATGCACCCAAACTTCATAGCAATTCTATGTACAATATCCAAGACAGGGAAGCAACCTAAATGTCCATCTACAGATAAATGGATTAAAAAGATGTAGTATATTTACCCAATGGAATATTACTCAGTCATAAAAAAGAATGAAATCTTGCCATTTGCAGCAACATGGATGCCCCTGGAGATTATCATACTAAATGAAGTAAGTCAGAAAGAGAGACAAATACCATATGATGTAACTTATATATGGAATCTAAAATACTACGTAAATGAACGTATTTTTGAAACAGAAACAGACTGACAGACATAGAAAAACTTACGTTTTCTAAAACGGACAGGGGATGATAAAAGGATAAATTGGGAGTTTGGGATTAGCAGATACAAGCTATTATATATAAAATAGATAAACAACAAGGTCCTATGGTTGGGCACAGGGAACTATATTCAATATCTTCTAATAAATCATAATGGAAAAAGATACAAAAAAGAATATGTACATGTATGTATAACGAATCATTTTTCTGTATACTAGATAGAAACTAACACCGGAGAAGGCGATGGCACCCCACTCCAGTACTCTTGCCTAGAAAATCCCATGGATGGAGAAGTCTTGTAGGTGCAGTCCATGGGGGTCGCTAAGAGTCGGACACGACTGAGCGACTTCACTTTCACTTTTCACTTTCATGCATTGGAGAAGGAAATGGCAGCCCACTCCAGTGATCTTGTCTGGAGAATCCCAGGGATGGGGGAGCCTGGTGGGCTGCTGTCTATGGGGTTGCACAGAGTCGAACACGACTGAAGCGACTTAGCAGCAGCAGCAGCAGAAACTAACACATTATAAATAAACTATACTTCAATTTAAAAACTAAAATAAAAATTTAAATGTACAGAATAAAATTATGTACTTTGCAAAATTTTTAAAAAGTGTTCACAAGATTTCAAGCTGTGTCCCAAAAGTCAGTTCCTGAGGCCTCCTATCTCCATACAAGAACTGATACAAGTAGGTGCTCAGTACATGTTGATGAAGGAATAAACGATTGAATGGGTAAAGAGTTCTGGATTTCTAAATGTAACCAAATGCTTTCAAAAAAAGCAGTTGTGGGAATTCCCTGGTGGTCCAGTGGTTAGGAGTCTGCACTTTCACTTCTGAGGGCTTGGTTCAATTTCTGGTAGGGGAACTAAGATACCACAAGCCACATGGCTCCACCAAAAAAAAAAAAAAGAGAGAGAAAGAAGCAGTTGTGCAGGGAGAGAGTTAAAACCAAATGTCACGTAGCATTAAAGCTAAAGTGTTTTAAGTTCTTTACCTTTGCCCACAAGCCCTGTGCAATCTGACCCAGCCTGCCTTGCCAGCTTTGTCTCTTCCCCTCCCATACATACAATTTTTGCCTCATCCCAAAAGATCTGTAGCCCCTAAACATGTCATCTGCATTCATGGTCCAGTGCCTTCACACACATGTTTTCCTATATCTAGAGTCCTTTCTCTTCCCCTCTTAATTTAGGTAATTCTTATTTGTCTTTCAAAGACCTGGTTAAATCTGCTTAACCAGGGAAGCCTGGGAAAGCCTGCTCCTGGGAAGCCTGCTCTGGCTGCACAACTGGGCTAGATGCCTCTTCCGTGCTCCGGTAGGTGCCTAGCTCCTTTTCATGAGTACTGATCATATTGTTTTGCTGTTGTCTACCTTTCCCCGCCCCCCACAAAGATTTGAGCACCTTGAGGACAGAGACTAGGTCTTATTTATTTCTGTGTCCTCAGTGTCCAGTATATGACATGACAGAAAGGAGAGCCATTTATTGGGCACATTATCCAGTAGCAAGAATGAAGAGTGAAAGAGTTATCATTAGTCAGGACCTTTGTCACCTGTAGAATTCCACTCTTAAGAAGAGCTTTGCAGGGACTTCCCTCGTGGTCCAGTGGTTAAGAATCTGCCTTGCAGAGCAGAGGACACAGGTTTGATCCCTGATTGGGGAACTTAGATCCTATATGCCATGGGGCAACTACACCAGCATGCTGTGACTACTGAAGCCAGCATGATGCAGAACCCACGTGCCACAACTAGAGAGTCCACACACCACAGTGAAAGATCCTGCATGACACAACGAAGATCCTGCATGTGGCAAATACACCCAACTTCGCCAAATAAACAAATATTAAAAAAAACAAGCAAACAAAAGACCCGAAGAGACCTCAACTTTAACTCCAAATTTGTAAGTTAATTTAAGAGTACTTGTTTTAATGGTAATGTTTGGCAGAAACCAACAAAACACTGTAAAGCAACTATTTTTCAATTAAAAATAAATTAAATTTTAAAAATGAGTACTTATTTTAAAAAAAGAAGAGCTTTGCAAGGCCTCATTTAATATTTGTTGATGAATAAATTATTTACACACATATGAAAAGGGCTGGGGCAGTGAATAGTAAATGACAGGCAAGGACGCCTGGGGAAGCAGAATTTTACCACCGCCACTATCACCCAACCCTGCTGCAAGTCCACAGTAGATGAATGAGGAGGACATTGACAGATGACCCTCTACAGAAGGGCACGCTGGGGACAAGACCCCAATAGTCTGATTGGAATGACTGTTCCAAACTAGCTGCCACTTTTTCCTTTCTCCTACCCTACCCTGACAGAGAGTTACAGAAGAGTTAATGACAAGAAAATATCATCTGGATCAGTTACCAGACCTGAGAATCAAGTCAGTTTTACAACCTAGGGAAATTCACTCCTCTAAGCTTCAGTTTCCTCATTGTAAGAAGAAATAGTAATATCTAGCTTGCGGAATTGGCAGGAGGATTTTATAATAATAGTTAATACTTATATAACATATATCATTGCAAGTCCTATTATAATACAAATATATTATTGCATATTATATATGTATATGTATATATATGAATAGTAACTCAATTAATCCTCACCAGAACTCTATAAGGTAAGCACAATTTTCATGTCAATTTTATAAATAAAGAAACTGAGACACAGAAATATGACAAAACTTCAGGATTTCCCTGGTGATCCAGTGGCCAAGACTTCATGTTCCCAACGTAGGAGGCCCAGATTTGACCTCTGGTCAGGGAATCAGATCCCACATGCCACAGTGAAGACTGAAGATGCCATATGCTGTGCAACTAAGACCTGGCACAGCCAAATAAATAAATATTTTTCTAAAAAAGAGAGAAATGTCACATAACTTTTCCAAGATCATACAGCTGGAAAGTGTGAAGCAGGGAGTGAAACCCAAGCATATTGGTTTGCTCTAGAGCCTTTAATCTTAGCCAGATCTTAACAAGTACTATACTCTGCCTCTTAAGATAATTATGTGAGAGTGAAGATGTCTGGCTCATAATAGTACATAAGAAACAATGACTGTAAGTAAAGTAACCCATGACCTGAGATGGCATAAAATGGATTAATATTAAGAGGTACAATATTACCTTATAACTCTTTAAAAATGTCTTATCTTTAAACTATTACATAGTGTTTATGTACAAGTCACATAGTTTATGTAATAGTCACATAGTCCTGTGATTGGAAGACTATTTTCTGCTTGAACAATCTGGGCTATTTTAAGATGCCCTAAAGGTAAGCTGGCTTTGCCTTCTCCTGAGGAACTGAAACAAGCTCTTAGCACTTCAGCCAGAGAACTTTTGAGGGGCTTGACGATCTCATGAAATTAATTCCTCCAGTCAGGCCCTGAAGACAGAGACAAACTGAATCCAGTCAGTGCTCTCAAGGAACTCACAACTAAATTGGGGAAACAAACAAAAGAGATCATCTCAATATAACACTGTTATATTGGAGGGAAGCTTGTAAAGGACATTTAAGTTAATTATGGACAGAGTGATCAGGGAAGACCTTTCAAGAGAAGGAGGCACATGAAGTCTAGTATCAAAGGGCAAGTGAAACATTTGAAGACATCAAGAAGGGTTTTCTTGGTAAAGGGAATTCTATGAACAAATGAATGGGGGCTTGAAATAGCACTGTATATTCCAAGAACTACAGTACTGTAGTTCACTATGGCTAGAACAGAGCAAGAGTCATGAAATGGTAGTGCCAGACAGAGGCAGAGGCCAGACGGGGAAATGCCTCAGTTGTCAAATTAAGGGGTTTGGCCCTAATCTTACAGGTTATGCAGAGCCATTGACTGAAGTCCCAAACAAAAATATAATATGGTTTAAAAGATAATCTTGGTAGCAAAGGTGGGTTAAACTAGAGGTTTAAAACTATAGATATCTTTTAAGCACATGAAAAGATACTCAATATCATTAGTCATTAGAGAAATGCAAATTAAAGCCATAATAGATATCATCACTGGGATGCCCATAATAAAAAAAGATGAACAACAACAAGTGTTGGCAAGGATGTGGAGAATTTGGAACCCTCATACATTGCTGGTAGGATTTGAAAATTGTGCAGCTGCTTTGCAAAACAGTTTGGCATGTCATCAAAAGTTAAATATAGAGTTCCATATGACCCAGTAATTCTACTTCTAGTTATATACTCAAGAGAAATGAACATACATTGACATAAAAACATTTACATGCAGCTTTATAGCAGCATTATTCATAATAGCCAAAAATGGAAACAATCCAAATATTCATCAGCTGATGAATAAACAGAATATGGTACATCCATATGGAATACATAATTGAATATTATTCAGCCATGAAAGGGTATAAAGTCCTGATAGATGCTACAACATAGATAAGCCTTGAAAACATAATTCTAAGAGGGAAAAGTCAAACACAAAGGGCCACATAGCATATAATTCGATTTATATGAAATATTCAGAATAGGCAGGCTCATAGAGATATAGATCAGTGGTTGCCTGGGGCTGGGGGTAGGAAGGAATGAGGAGTGACTGCTACTGAGTACACTTGTATGTGTCGCTTCTGTTGTGTCTGACTCTTTGTGACCCTATGGACTTTAAAGCCTGCCAGTTCCTCTGTCCATGGGGTTCTCCAGGCAACCATACTGGAGTGGGGTGCCATGCCCTCCTCCAGGGGATCTTCCCAACCCAGGGATCTAACCTGCATCTCTTACATCTCCTGAATTGGCAGGATTCTTTGTCAGTAGTGCCACCCTGGAAGCCCTCCTATTGAGTACAGGTCTCTGAAATTAGTGGTGATTGGTGGTACAAGATTTTGAATATACTAAAACCCACTGATTTGTGTTTAAAAAGTGTAAGTTTTATGACATGTGAATTATATATATAATAGAAACTGGTGGCAGAGTGACAAGTGAGGTTACTGAAATGGCCTAAGCAGCAGACTTCAAACAGGGGAATCCACACCCTTGGAAGTTCATGAAGAATTTCTGGGGGCAACACAGGCATAAATAAATTCCATATCTCTAACTGTTTTGTGTCCATTCCTTTCTAAAACTAATCTGCCTGATAATGTGTATTTTATTTCTCCTCTTTCACAGTAACTTTTCTCTCATCTTCAAAGGAAAGATATGCCACTGATGAATCTTGACTATCACTATGCAAGTATTGAAGTGAAGTGAAAGTCACTCAGTTATGTCTGACTCTTTGTGACCCCAAGGACTATACAGTCCAAGAAATTCTCCAGGCCAGAATATTGGAGTGGGTAGCCTTTCCCTTCTCCAGGAGATCTTCTCAACTCAGGGATTGAACCCAGGTCTCCCACATTGCAAGCAGATTCTTTACCAGCTGAGCCACAAGGGAAGCCTAAGAATATTGGAGTGGATAGCCTATCCCTTCTCCAGTGGATCTTCCTGACCCAGAAATTGAACCTGGGTCTCCTGCATTGCAGGTGGATTCTTTACCAACTGAGCTAACAGGGAAATCCCAATGAAAGTATAGCCCTGGGCTAAAAATGTCTGGACCATCACTGAAAGGATAATTTGAATGTTCTGGACTTCTGATGGACAGCAAAGCAAGAGTGTTCAGTAAGCAATGATTAAACTGATAATAAAAATGTAGATGTCAAATTAAAAATGTGTGAGGAGGGCCATAGTGTCTCAAAATTCTTCTAAAGGGTACCAAAAGATAAAGTCTAGAATTAGCTTTACCTTAGGATCACCAGGTTGCTTAATGTTCAAAACTCTAGTTTTGTGGTACCTTCAGATAATGGAACATTATTTAGCACTAAAAGAAATGAGTCAGTAAGTCACAAAAAGACATGGAGGAAATGTAATACTTAGCACTTTCATCATGTAAAAGAAACCAACCTAAACAGGCTACATATGCCATATGATTCTAACTATACAACATTCTGGAAAAGGCAAAACTGTGGAGACAGTAAAAAGATAAGTGGTTGTCAGGGTTAGGGAGAGAGATGGATAAATAGAACACAGAGGATTTTTAGGGCAGTGAAACTTCATACATCTAATTATATATTTGTCCAGATCTTTAAAAAATAAACTCACTTTTTGGCATCTTCTCCTGCAATAGAGAACACAAAAAGGGAAATAAGTTTTTAGGAAAGATAGGGAGTTAATCTTTGAGCCTGAGGTTATGAGATATCAGTGGGATATCCAAGCAGAGTCTGCATTTGACATTAGATGTAGAGGCCTGGAGCTTGGGAGGAAAATTTAGAATAAAAATTTTGGACTCATCAGAATAGAGGGCTGGCCCCTCTCCTTGCCTGCATGAAGCCATTGGAGAGTTTGTCACCATTCAAGAAAAGCATAGAGAGTACAAAGATAAAGAGACTGTGATGCACGGATAGGATGTTTTTAGACTTCACACACGAAGGAATTTTCAGTTTGACAAGGTTCAGGGTGCAGCCATAGGGTGCAGGGTGTGGTCAGTCTAATGACTGATGTGGAAAGGGGAGTCATTAGAACTGAGGAAGTCAAGGAATAGAGAGGCCAGGGGGCAGGACGGGTCATTAAGGTGAATGTTGAAGTCACCCAAGTTACTGTAGTATTGTACCAGCCTAGTGGCTCTTTAACTTTAGTGTGGATCAGAATAAGTTGGAAGACTTAACAAAACATAGATTTCTGGGCCCCGTATCCAGAATTTCTGATTTAGTTTGTCTTGACGGCCCAAGAATTTGCATTTATAATAAGTTCCCAGATGAGGCTGATACTGGCGGTCTGGGGACCACACTTGGACAATTACTGCAATGGAATGAGGACTGAGGACTGAGTCAGGTGTTAAGGTTTTCTATGAATGTGTTTAGTTGGTGAGAGTAATGAAGAGGGAGCAATACCAGTCCTAAACAATGGATTTAGAAAGTGGCCCTGACAGTTGGACACTTCACCTGATGGTCAGTTCTTTGTTCATCTTAGGTACGTACTTTTCACTACCATCTATACCAGAAATTTAGGTCGCCTTCATCTTCCCTCTCTGGTTTAAACCTCTACCTCCCTGCACTTTGATTTCTTGTTGGAATAAAACAAAGGCATGGAATACATGTCACCTTGATGTTTGAATCAGAAATAGCTAGAAGCATCTTAACTCTGAAACCATCAACTGCAAGGGAAGAAAGAAGACTGAATTGTCAAACTGCTTTCTAACCCAGAGATTTCATTATGTGTTGGGAAGTTAAGAAAAGGAAAAGAAATCACTGCAGAGGCCATGTATAGATTAAGTGAATAACAGCTGGCATATTTCTCAGACTTTCTCACAAAAAATGTTTTGTGCCTTTATGCAAGTCTCTGAAACATATATTATAAGTCTTAAAAGTTAATTTTATCTATTCACATTAAAGATCAGAAAAATACAGGATGGACTCATAACTTCTAATAAGAGAGAATGGTAGGGAATTCCCTGGTGGTCCAGTGGTTAGGACTCTACGCTTTCACTGCCCAGGCCAGAGTTCAATCCCTGGTTGGGGAACTAAAATCCCACAAACCTCGTGGAGAGGCTAAAAAAAAAAGAGAGGGAGAGAGAGAAAATGTAATCTTACTGATTAGTCACATAAGAAAATTCACTTGAACTCATGTACCACGATATTTGTTGGAGCACTGTTTACAATAGCCAGGACCTGGAAGCAGCCTAATGTCCATCAACAGATAAATGGATAAAGAATATGTGATATATATAAATAGATAATGAAATATTACTCAGCCATAAAAAGGAATGAAATTGGGTCATTTGTAGTGATGTGGATGGACCTAGAGTCTGTCATACCGAGCAAGTCAGAAAGAGAAAAGCAAATACCGTATACTAACCCATATATATGGAATCTGGAAAAATGGTACAAATGAACCTATCTGGAAGGCAGGAATAGAGACACAGATGTAGGGAATGGATTGTGGATACAGGGTGGGAAGGGGAGTGTGGGATGAATTGAGAGAGTAGTATTAACATATACACATCACCACGTGTGAAATAGCTAGCTAGTGGGAAGCTGCTGGACTGCAGAGGGAGCTCAGCTCTGTGCTCTGTGAGGGGTGGGTTGGGGAGGGTGAGAGGGAGGCTCAAGAGGGAGAGGGTATATGTATACACATAGCTGATTCACTTTGTCATTCAGCAGAAACTAACACAACATTGTAACGCGATTATACTCTAATTGAAAAAAAAATCTCACTTTACATTATTGTAGGTCTAGGTCCGAGGAATTTGTTTCCTTTCTGAACAAAACTCTCTGTTCATTGTTCCTTGTTAATTAAGACAAGACAAGAGGATACTTAACTGGTTTTTAATCCACATTTCTCTTCTCTGGAGATGTATTTCTGATTCCACAGTCAGAAGTTCTCACCAATTTCCCCACAAGCGCTTAGAGCCACGATGTAAAGAGGATTTCTCATATATTAATACACTAATTTTTCAGAGTACCCTGGTCAATTAAATATCACCTACGCCTTGTCCACCCTGGAGGCATAGATATCTAAGGGAATCAAGTCTCTTGCTAGGTAAGTTCTGAACTACAATGTTAGAACTGGTAGAGAGGACTTGGGGGCCACCCTTCCAGGCCATTTAACCCTCAGGACATTTTATAAATGATTACACTGAGCCCCAGAGAGAGGAAAGATTTGCCCAAGGCTTCAGCATCTCAGGGTTCCAAGGTTCCTTAGAAGTATCAAATCCCACCTCCCCAGTGTCTGGAAAGCAGCCCTTCTGATTCCTGGTGTAGTGCTCCAGTCTCATCCTGAGGTATACTCGCGTCTCAGCAGTGCAGAAAGCTATAAAATCCTGCTGTTTTTCTACTCAAATCACTCTTATTTGCCTTCTAGCATCTTACAGAAGATACTAGGAAGGAGAGACTTCCCTGGTGGCTCAGCAGTAAAGAATCCACCTGCAATGCAGGAGACACAGCAGATGCACTTTTGATCCCTGGGTGGAGAAGATCCCCTGGAGGAGGAAATGGCAACCCACTCTAGTATTCTTGCCTGGAGAATCCCATGGACAGAGGAGCCTGGTGGGCTACAGTCCATAGGGTCCCCAAAAGTTGGACACTACTGAAGCGAGTTCATGTGCACAAACACACTATGAAGGAAGGATAGAGTGGGAGAGTGATTTTCCCAGCGCCTTCCTGGACTAGTATCATCAGCATCTCCTGGGAACATGCTAGTGGCACAAACTCTTGAGCCCTCACTCAGACCTAATGGATCAGAAATTCTGGGGGAGACACCTAGCAATCTGCTTTAACAGGTGCTCCAGTTGATTCTGATAGACACTAATATTTACAATGGATTATGGTCGAAAAACAATTTCACATTAGAAAGACCTCCTGTTCACCAGGTCCTTCCTATCCTAGAGAGAAATTCCAATTCTCTCCAAGGCAATGAGGTAGTGGGATTGATTGTGGGGTCAGCATTAGTTCTTACATGACTGACTTGAGCGGTTTCCTATCTCTGAGCCTGTGTTTTCTCATCTATCAAATGGAATAGTCACCTTTTTAACCAGCCCCAGGGGATTGTTGGGAGGCTTGAATGTGAAGCTTGCTGATAAACTGCTTTCTAAAACACTGCAGTGACTTTGTAAGAGATTGCTAGAGTTAATATTTGGATTGCTACTTTCAGCCTGAAAAAAAAAATCCCTTTGATACTGCCTAGCTCTACGCAGAGTAGCCAACCCAGTGACTAGGGTAGACCTCTGTTAATAGAGAGAATGCTTATCGGAAACTTCTGCTTGGGTTCTGATGAGTGGTTGGAATGGGGCTCAGCACCTCACGCTCAAGAGAAACCAGCTGAAATTTCATCATACTAAGTTTGCTTTCTCTCATACTAAACTGATAAGGAGGATCTTGTGCTTATTTCTAACTGGAAGTCTTTTTCATTATTCAACAGAGTAGTACAAAAGACAGTAGACCTTTAGAATGGTTCCCTCCCTTAAAGCTTCAGGGCACTGAGTAGTAAAAAATATCACGAAATCCTGCTTTAGAAAAATAAGTGAGTTGTGTTGAAATTCTTATTCCTTTGCTTTTGTCTTTTCCCATTTAACTTTCTTGAACTGCTGACTTTCAGAATTAGGAGAAAATTGAACAATTATTAAATTTGTTCTAAAACTCATTATTAGAACTCCCATCTATTATATCCCCAACATTTTATCTATCAGCCCCTTTGGTGACCAAGAGTTTACTATGTCACAAATACACAGCCTATCCCATGTGAGATAGTTTTTGCTCTTAGAATGTTCTCTTATTTTTTGAGCTAAAAATGTACCTTGGAAAAGCTTCTTTTTTTTTTTTTTTATTTTTTTTTTATTCTTCCAATTTTATTTTATTTTTAAACTTTACATAATTGTATTAGTTTTGCCAAATATCAAAATGAATCCGCCACAGGTATACATGTGTTCCCCATCCCGAACCCTCCTCCCTCCTCCCTCCCCATACCATCCCTCTGGGCCGTCCCAGTGCACCAGCCCCAAGCATCCAGCATCATGCATCGAACCTGGACTGGCAACTCGTTTCCTACATGATATTTTACATGTTTCATTGCCATTCTCCCACATCTTCCCACCCTCTCCCTCTCCCACAGAGTCCATAAGACTGTTCTATACATCAGTGTCTCTTTTGCTGTCTCGTACACCGGGTTATTGTTACCATCTTTCTAAATTCCATATATATGCGTTAGTATACTGTATTTATGTTTTTCCTTCTGGCTTACTTCACTCTGTATAATAGGCTCCAGTTTCATCCACCTCATTAGAACTGATTCAAATGTATTCTTTTTAATGGCTGAGTAATACTCCATTGTGTATATGTACCACAGCTTTCTTATCCATTCATCTGCTGATGGACATCTAGGTTGCTTCCATGTCTTGGCTATTATAAACAGTGCTGCGATGAACATTGGGGTACACGTGTCTCTTTCCCTTCTGGTTTCCTCAGTGTGTATGCCCAGCAGTGGGGTTGCTGGATCATAAGGCAGTTCTATTTCCAGTTTTTTAAGGAATCTCCACACTGTTCTCCATAGTGGCTGTACTAGTTTGCATTCCCACCAACAGTGTAAGAGGGTTCCCTTTAGCTTCTTATTCTCTCTTTGCCTCCAGCTTTGCCTTCTAGAGCAAAGTGGAACAAGTCGATATTCTTGTCATAATAATAATAATAATAACAGCTATTTAAGAATAAAATAATCTTCCACATTCTGTAAACAATTGATTTTCTAGAGAAATAAATTATCATTAACCTTGAATACCTGAGATTCAGCCTTGACTATAGTTAGAGACCAAAGGCCACAAGCTTCAATAGCAGGAATTTTTAAAGGATACAAGTGTTTTTGAGAGGATGAAGCGCTCACTGAATTAACCATTAACTTCTGTTTACATAGATAAGAGGAAAGAATAGTATATAATTATATGCCATGTGTCATTGAATTTAAGTTAAATTTAAGTTGAATTCAGTTAGTCTGAATCTTTTCTCGTGAAGTTGAATTTCTGTGTTTATAAAAGGAGCAGACTTTCCCAATAATATCAAAAGGTTTATTTTCATAGTTCTAAAGACTCTATAAATTACTCTTTATCATCCTGAGATTATGAGTTACTATAGGAAACTATGTTTGTTGTAAAGTATTATATTTGTTCACTTTAAGTCATAAACTCTGTTTGCCAAAGGAGGTTGATTATATTCACCAAACATGATGAGTAACTATTAACCTGCTGCTGCTAAGTCGATTCAGTTGTGTCCGACTCTGTGCGACCCCATGAACTGCAGCCTACTAGGCCCTTCAGTCCATGGGATTTTCCAGGCAAGAGTACTGGAGTGGGTTGCCATTGCCGTCTCCTAACTATTAATCTAGTTCTGATTAAATCAACCATAATAAAAAGTATACAGAATCTCTTATAATAGGGACATTATAAAGTCATTCCTCGTGGTAAAAAAATTGTTTTAATTGTAAAATGAATAAGCAGCTCCAAATCAGTTTTATTTATTTACTTTAAGAATTGGTAACACATCCTTATGATTAAAAAGTCAAAAGGCTAGTCTGTGAAGATCTTCTACCTGTCTCCTGCCATCTAGTTGTTTTCCCTAGCAGCAATCAGACAATCGATGATGTCTATTTCTGTTAAATTCTTCCAGGGATATTTTCTGCAAATAAGCAATCATGAATACATATTACTACCCTCACTTCTTACAGTAACACTAGTATGCAATATACATTTTTAGCACCTTGCTTTTTCACTTAACAGTAGATCTTGAAAATTATTTGAAGAACTTTCTTGTTCTTTTTTATGGCTGCCAGGTAAGCTTTGTAGGAATATACTACTACTGTGTTTAACCAGTGTATTAATAAACAGTGTATTAATGTTTATGAATAAACATTTGTTTCCAGTCTTTTGCTATTACAAACAAAATTTGTACACATGCTTGAGTGTATGTGTAGATTAAATTTTTAAAAGTAGAGGGAATTCCCTGGCAGTCCACTAATTAGGGGACTTTCCCAGTGGCTCAGCAGTAAAGAATCTGCCTGCAATGCAGGAGATGTGGGTTTGATCCCTGGGTGGGGAAGGTCCCCTGGAGGAAGGCATGGCACTCCATATTTTTGCCTGGAGAATCCCATGGACAGAGCCTGGAGGGCTATGGTCCACTGGGTTGCAAAGAGGCGCACACTACTGTATCTACTGAGCACACACGCACGTTCCAGTAATTAGGACTCTGCACTTACACTGCAGGGGTCACAGGTTGGATCCCTGGTGGGGGAAGAAAGACCCTGTATGCCGTGTCACCAAAAATAAATAACAAATTTTAAAAAACTGATAATAAAAAAAGCCCTTGTGACTTAAATATTCTGAACAATTTTTTTTAGAGGTAGAATTGCTGGGTCCAAGGGAACAGTAATTTAAAAATTTGATAAATACCGCCAACAAGGGCCTTCCCTGGTGGACCAGTGGCTAACACTCTGTGCTCCCAATGCAGGGGGCCCTGGTTCGATCCCTGGTTGAGGGAACTGGGTTCCACACACTGCCACTAAAGATTCTGCATCTGCAACTGAGACCTGGAGTCACCAAACATATAAATAAATATTTTTTAAAAATACCACTACTGGACTTCCTGATAGTCCAGTGGTTAAGAATCTGCCTGCCAATGCAGAAGACTCTGGTTCAATCCCTGGTCCGGGAAGATCCCACATGCCATGGAGCAACTAAGCTGGTGTGCTATAAATACTGAGCTGGCACTCCAGAGCCTGTGAGCCATAACTAGAGAAAGCCTGTGCACAGCAATGAAGACCAAGTGTAGCCAAAAACAATTAATTAATTAATTAATCGAATTAAAAAAAAATACCACTACTGAACTGTCCTCCATAAAAATTGTTTGAATTTACACTCCCACCAACAAAATATGAGAGTACCTGTTAAAACCACCACTACCACCACCACACAGTCTTAAGAGTCTTCTAGATCCTTGTCAATCTGAAAGGTGAAAAATAATATTTCAAAAACATTCTAATTTGCATTTCTCTTATCCTGGGCAAGAGTGAGCATTTAAGAGCCATTGCTATTAATATCTCTTTTTCTGTGACTATTGGTTCATGTCCTTGCACTTTTTCCTCTTGGATTTTGGTTCTTATAGATTTAATCTTTTTATATAAATATGACAATCACCCATTTTCTTATGATACAAACTGCAAATACATATGTATATATTTATATATAGTCATTTTCATCTCACTCTTCTTATGGTGGTTTTTGCATTACAAATAATTTTTATTTCAACATAGCTGTATTTATCCATCTTTTATAGCATCTACATTTTGTTTTGTACTTTAAAAGATATTCCTCACTTTGAGAGATTATAAAAACTGCCATGGTCCCTTCAAAAACATTTTGATTTCTTTTTTTTCCTTTTTAAAGTCGTTGATATATTTTAAGTTTCTCTTGAATAGTGAGGTGTAGGTCCAAGTTAAATTTTTCTAAATGGCTGTCCATTTATTGTAACACCAAAAATACTGCCGCTTTTTTTTTTAAACTGACTTGAAATTTTACCTTTATCATACAAAATTATCAAGTATATTTGGATGTACTTTTGGACTTTCTGTTCTATTTCATTGAATAGAGGTCAATTGTGGCTCCATTCTTCGTTGATGGCAGAGTCCTGATTTTTTTATGGTGATTTTCCACCACTACCATTGGTTTCTTTTCTTTCCTTTTTAAAATCATTGATATATTTTAAATATATTTAAAATTGGGTCCTCAGGGAAGGTGATCTTCAGCTCGAACTCAGACAATAAATCATTATTGGTCTAAGCTAATACTAGTGGCCTTTTTTCTTTTTAAAAATATTTATTTATTTACTTGGCTGCTCTGTCTTAGTTTCAGCATGCGGGATCTAGTTCCCCGACCAGGTATCGAATCCAGGCCCCCTGCACTGGGAGCTCGGAGTCTTATCCACTGGACCACCACGGAAATCCCTCCCTTTTCTATTTATTGGTTTATGCATGGCCAGTAGACTTGAGAAGAACCATACTGAATGGCTACTAGGAATAATAAAAATCTATTAGACATACAAAGGGGGATGTTTACAAGTCAGCAGTTGGATGTATAAGTCTGAAATTCAGAAAAGAGGTCTGGAAATGGAGGTGTCCTTTGGGGGATTATCACTACTTAGACTGTATTTTTAAAAAATGTGATAGGATATGATTATCAAGAAGTGAGTATAAATGGAAAAGGTAAGAGGTCAAAGTATTGAGCCCTGGAACACTGCAGTATTTAGAAGTCAGAGAAACGTGGAGAGATGAAGAGAAGCCAGTAAGGCAGAAGAAGAACCAAGGGAATGGAGTGTCATGTGGGCAAGGAGGAGAAATTGATTAGCTAAGTCTACTGCTCTTGGCATGTAAAGTAACAATGACCATTGATTTTTGTGAGTAAATGGATGTCACTGGTGTCTCTTGACGAGCATTTCGGTGGAGTGGTGGAGGTGAAAGCTCAACTGTACAGGGTCCCATAGGAGATGGGAGAAGGGAAATGAAGACAGTATAGTACTGGCCACCTTTGTGAGACATTTTGCTGTGAAAAAGAGCAGAGAAATGGGGTAATGGTTGGAGGGTCAAGCCCAGTCAAGAGGGTTTTTGTTTTAAGATGGAAGAAATAAATTTATTTTGGTATGTCAATGCGAAAGAAAAACCATGATGTCGATGAGGAGAACTGCTGGATAGATGACTTAAAGAAAGTGAAACAGCAGCACAGTAGCACTGTCCTACTCAAAGTGTGATCTGCACACTAGTGATGGCCCCCAAAAGTTTGTCACCAGTTTGTGACAGAAATTGAGAGTAAATATTTAGAAATTTTTATAACAATTTGACAGAAATTTTATGTCTATTGGATCTAATAACAGCAACAAAAAACTCTGACCTGGAGTGGCCAAATTTTTAGAGATAGAAAGTAACCTGGTGGTTGTTATGATCCGAGGTGAGGAGGAAATGAAGAGTTATTGTTTAAAGAGTACAGAGTTTCGGTTTTGCAGGATGACAAGAACTCTGGAGGTAGATGATGGTTATGGTAGCACAATAATGTGAGGTATTTAATGCCACTGAACTCTATATTTAATAATGGTTGGGAGGGTTAAAAAAACTTACCTGGGCTTGCATTTTTGTATGTCTATTTTTAAAATTTAATTTTTCTAGCAATTAATTTTTATCACATTTTATAAAAATATAGGTTTATGGCTAATTGAGGGGGGGGGGGGACAAGTCTTTTTGCACAGATAGTGCGAGAATAATTGAGGAGGGTTTGACCTTAGCTAAAAGGTAAATGCTGCTGCTGCTGCTAAGTCACTTCAGTTGTGTCTGACTCTGTGCGACCCCATAGACGGCAGCCCACCAGGCTCCCCCGTCCCTGGGATTCTCCAGACAAGAACACTGGAGTGGGTTGCCATTTCCTTCTCCAATGCAGGAAAGTGAAAAGTGAAAGTGAAGTCATTCAGTCGTGTCCGACTCCTAGCAACCCCATGGACTGCAGCCTTCCAGGCTCCTCTGTCCATGGGATTCTCCAGGCAAGAGTACTGGAGTGGGGTGCCATTAAGCAAAGGAAGGCAGAGTATAACAGCACAGTCAGGAGCATAAGCAAAGGTATAAATAGGTTGGAGGTCATGGCACTGGTGGGAACCTAGAGATATTTTCTTTTGCTTGCTTCATTTTCACAGTAAATTGGAAATGAAATCATCAGGCAAGTGAGAAGCCTTGGAAGTTTCAAGAGAGATCTTTGACATAGTCACCCAGTGGGGAGGGGGAGTGATGGAACTGGATAAATGTAGTAGGAGAGCCAAGCATTAAGGGCTTATTTGACAATAATGATATAGAATTGTACGTGGAGGTCAGTCAGTATGATTTCAGATTTTTCTCCACTCTACCCCATTTTGCTGCAGGTTTAGGATTAAAGTTTCCTCAGGTGAGTACAAGGGACAGAAAGAATTAGAGAAATGAAGGTGAATACCTAGGAAATATTTTCGTAATGGACATAGAAGCTAAGCTGTTCATGAAGGGAAATGAGGATATAGGAAAGTGTAAAGAACAGTGAAAAATGTATTAGGACAGTGGATTCTGAGTCTTGGTGGACGTGATCAATTTTGGAGCTGGTATTAGAAGTGAGCTAGAAAGGAAGGAGGTTGAGGTGGGAGAGTTGGTGATTAAAACTGAGATTATATTAATAGATTTCAGCACAAGCTGGAATCAAGATTGCAGGGAGAAATATCAATAACCTCAGATATGCAGATGACACCACCCTTATTGCAGAACGAAAAGAAGAACTAAAGAGCCTCTTGGTGAAAGTGAAAGAGGAGAGTGAAAAAGTTGGCTTAAAACTCAACATTCAGAAAACGAAGAGCATGGCATCTGGTTCCATCACTTCATGGCAAATAGATGGGGAAGCAATGGAAACAGTGACAGACTTTATTTTCTTGGGCTCCAAAATCACTGCAAATGGTGACTGCAGCCATGAAATTAAAAGACACTTGCTCTTTGGAAGAAAAGTTATGACCAACCTAGACAGCATACTAAAAAGCAGAGACATTAATTTGCTATCAAAGGTCCGTCTAGTCAAAGCTATGGTTTTTCCAATAGTCATGTATGGATATGAGAGCTGGACTATTAAGAAAGCTGAGCACTTAAGAACTTAAGATGCTTTTGAACTGTGGTGTTGGACAAGACTCTTGAATGTCCCTTGGACTACAAGGAGATCCAACCAGTCCATCCTAAAGGAAATCAGTCCTGAATAGTCATTGGAAAGACTGATGCTGAAGCTGAAACTCCAATACTTTGGCCACCTGAAGCGAAGAGCTGACTCATTTGAAAAGACCCTGATGCTGGGAAAGATTGAAGGCGGGAGGATGAGATGGTTGGATGCGATCGTGGACTCAACGGACATGAGTTTGAGTAAACTCCTGGAGGCCTAGCGTGCTGCAGTTCACGGGGTCGCCAAGAGTGGGACAGGACTGAGCGACAGAACTGAACTGAGCTACAGTTATTGGAAATAAGAACAAAAGTATGAGCAGGGAAATGAAAAGCTGAGGCAAGGGTGGACCCTAGTGGAGAGAACCATGAGAAGTTAGGGCATTGGAGGTATAATCTAAAGTAACTGAAATGATCAAGAATTATGATAATGGTAATTAATGACAATGAAACAGAAGCACAGCGATCTGTAGGTTACCGAAACGAGTGACTGCTCTAGTCTCCTAACAGGAGTTTTATTTTTAAAGCTCTGGTTATTTGAGCAAGTACAGCTCCCTTAAAAGCCTGGGAGAACGAAAAGCCACAGAACCAAAGCTGTGCAGGAGCTTTTGTCGGGACTCCTCCGCCGAGACTGCGCAGTGAGAGCGGAGGCGGGGCCAATCGTGGGCTCGCGGGCGAGGGCGGGGCCTTGGGGGCGGAGTCTGAGCTCCGGGTTGGGCTGCGGCTGCGGCTGCTGCACTTCCAGCTTCTGAGGCCAGGAGGCCGAGGCCTGGGCCCAGCCCGGAGCCGCCGCTCGTCGGAGCCTCCTGGAGCCCCCGCGCAGGCTCAGCCTGGGGGCGGGCTTAGGCCCGGCCCGCCGCGGAACCCAGGACAGAGGCTGCATGCCCGAGGACCAGGCCGGCGCAGCCATGGTGAGAGAGCGAGGCCTGCCTGACCCGCGGCCGCCCGCCACCCTGGCCCCCGCGGGCCTGCCCTCCCCAACTCTGATGCCCCGTCTGCTCCTGCCTTTACCTCCCTTTCTTGTTACCTACCCCTGACTGATCCGCTCCTTCTTTCCCTTGTGCCCCGGCCACCTGCTGGGGTAACACCCCCCCCCCCCCAACCCCCCCTGCATCTCTCTCCACTCGGTGCCATTCCCCCTTTTTTTAAATCACCCCCCAGTGACAGCCTCTTAGGCGTTCCCCTTTGCCTCCCCCTCCTCGTCCTTTAATCCGACCTTCCTTTTCTCCTCTATGGTTTTGCCTTGTTCTCTCTTTTGGGATCTCTACACCTTCCTTCGGTTTCCTCCCTCTTTTTTGCTCCTGCTCCTTTTTTTCGCTACTTGCCCCTTTCATCATTTTATCTCCTCTCCGTATCCTTTCTCCCCTTCGTCCTCCACCATCCACATTTCCTTTCCCCCTTATTGGATGTCCTCTCTTCCGCGCTCTCACGGCTGTCCCCATTTCCTTCTACGGGATTCAAGGGTCTAAGCAGGAACAATTTGAGGGCGGTTGCTTCCCAGGAGCTGTTGGGCGGGCAGATAGGGAGCCGGAGGCTTTCTTCTTCCTTTTCTTCTTTGTCGAGGGAAGGGAGTAGATTGGAGAGAGCTTGCAAGCCTGATTACCTAATGTCTTTGCAAAAACTGAGTGATAATGTGTTTGGAGCGGCGGAGTGAGACGTGGGATGCGGGCCGACATGCATACTATGGCCTTATGAGATATCTAGCTTTTTGATAGAAGTAACTTAAAATGTTTTAAATCGAATAGTTATTTTGAGCATCTTTTAATGTGGAAGTATAGTTTGGGAAAATAAAAAATATTTATTTACAGGCTTTTTTTGTTACTCAGAACAAATGGTTTGTTTTTGTTTGGAGACTGAGACCAGGGCATCTGGAGACGGAAAATCAGCTTGGCAGTCAGTTTGTGACAGTCTCCTTAGTACCTCTATTATCTTCATTTATTTTACCCTCTCTGCTTTTAGTTGGGAGAGCCTTACATTTGCAGATTTTCTCTCTCCTTCCTGTTTGAAGCTTCAGTGGGTCTTTCATTGAGTTGGGTTACACATGGTTTGCAGTTCATTTGATTAATCCGTTGCTCCAGCATATACAGCAATCTAAATTTCGGTCTCTGGGAGGAATAAGACATTCTAATAAAAACAAAGTCCTGGTAATTATGTTCTCCTAGGAGGATAGTCAGTTTCTGTTTTTTTCCCTGTTTTTTGAAGAGTGGTTCAAAGTTACTTAATTTGTGAACTTTGTCTAACTCACTGACTCTGCATTTTTAGGTGGTCATTCTCCAGTGTCTGCCTGCACAACAACCCTTCACATTCACAACCCATCACACAGCTATTGTATGTTAATCTGTTTCTTCCCCTGAAATGTGAGTTCTACACAGTTACTCTGCCTTACTCCTGTTATTCCCAGTGCCCAGGCCAAGTAGGTGCTTGAAATGATTTCACTTTATGGTCTCATTTTTCCTATCTGACAAATGTGATCTTGAACCGAAATTTGAGAAAACTAGTGGACTACTCAGAAAGAGTGAGTTTGAGATTCTTGTTTTTGGTGCAGAAAGGAAATTTATTAAGATGGGACCTTTTCAGAATAAAGAGCTGATCCCAACAAATACACCAAGTGGCTAGAATTTTGAAAATGTTAGCTTTCCCACAGAGAGTGAATGTATGAGTACAGAGAGAGAAGTGATAAACTCCTTTTTGGGGGTTTAGGATCCAAGTGTTCCATTTGAGCTGGGCTTGAAAAGTGAATAGGGTTCATATAGATCATTTTGGGTAGGGGAAGAATGTTGAGAATGTGAATAGGATTCACATAATGAGGATGTATTGTAGGTAGTAGGATTACTTTTATGTGGCATGAAGAATGCAGGAATGAGACTAGAATTAGATATATTAGACATGGTTATGGTTTAGACTTTGTCTCCAACTAACTGGATTTTTCCTTGTTAAAATACATACATACAGTGTAAAAGTATTTATGTATGGGAGAGTGGAAGAGAAGGCAAAAGTTTAGCTTGTTATGAGCTAAAAATTATTTGTAGAGGCTATTTAAAAAAAATTTCCTTGTGTAATAGGTGTAACAGGCACTCAATAAATAGAATCAAATATTATTATAAAGCTTTGTGTTTGACATTTTTCAAAATGTTCATTGTTAGGTTGTGTTTTGAATAGTTGATGTGTCTAAGATGGGTTCTCAAATTTTATCATGAATCAGAATTACCTGGAGGGCTTGTGGTCTGCCACTTCTAGAGTTTGATTTATTAGGTCTGGAGTAGGACCTGAGAGTTTGCATTTCTAACAAGTACCATGTCATGCTGGTGTTCCTGATCTATAAGCTATATTTTTGAGAACCACTGGTTTAAGATGTAGTCCTTTTTATTCATTTAACAGTTTTTGGACTGCCATTGACTGGTGACATTGAAGATATTGCAAGTAATAAAACGGATGTGGTCTCTGCTTTTTTGTTTGTTTTGTCTGTGGACAGTATAGCATCAAGCAAAAAGAGTAATTATAAATGTGAAGAGTGCTAAAAAAGGAAAAGTGGCAGGATCATGATATGGGAAAGTTAGGGATGGCTTCCCAGAGGGTCTTACTTTTAGGAGAAACCTAAGGGACTGAATGACAGGAGTTGAGTTGTGTTGCAGAAAACCTGTTTAGAAGGAATAGCATATGTAAATGACCTAGTACTGTCTCTTGCCTGCTTAACTGCGTATCCTGGAGTTCTCAGCTCAAGAAAGTCAGGGAAACCCCAACTCCCCTGCCTACTCATCAAAACAAAACAAAAACACTGTGAAGTCACACACTTGCGTTTTGTAAGTCTCTTTGATAGAATACACATCAATTGTAATTTTATATTTCTTGCTATGATTTTTCAGTTAATATCTGTCTCTGCCTTCAGACTATAAAAATCATTGATACAGAAGTGACTTGACTAGCTTCTAAGGGCCAGGTGATGTTCTAGGCATTGTGGTTAAAGTGGTTTAAAAAAAAAAGACAATAAACAAATATATTATGAGAATAGTTGTAAATGCTAAGAAGAAATAAATCAGAGTAAGGTATAAAATTAAATATATTTGTGTGTGGAACTATTTCAAATGATATGGTTAGGCAGCAGCATTAATAGCTGCTATTTACTGAACATGACTGTGTATAAGACCTGTTTTGTGTCTCATATTGTGTCTTTAACACCTAAATAGCTCCTGATGTATAACATGTGCTTAATAAATGTTTGTTGAATGGATGGCTGACTTTGGGAAGGATCAGAAAGTCAGGTAGACTTTGGTGAGAAAGACCATTTCAGTTGGAGTTTTACCTTTTGAGGGTTTATTGGATAAGAGTTTGAGAAGGAAAGCTTCTTGGCAAAGGGACTGACTTGAGCACAGAAGCTGAAACGAAGGAGGCATGTTGTATGTGGGGAAATGCCTGCCGACGGGTTCATTCCCTGGTCCTGGAAGATCCCACATGCTGCAGAGCAGCTAAGCTCGTGCACCACAACTGTTACGACTGTGCTCCAAAGCCGGGAAGCTGGAACACCGAAGCCCACAGGCCCTAGAGCCTGTGCTCTGCGCAAGAGAAGCCACGGCAATGAGACGCCTACGCACTGGCAACTAGAGAGTAGCCCCTGCTTGCTGCAACTAGAGAAAAATAAAAGCCCTTGCAGCAACAAAGACCCACATATTCAAAAATAAAAATTAATTAATTTTTAAAAATACATAAGAACTGACTTTTAACCTTAAATTAGGAATTCTTGCTTTTTTGTATTTTAACAATCAGTAGGTCTTTTTTTAAAAATTAATTTTTATTTGACTATAGTTGATTTACAATATTGTTAGTTTCTGCTGTACAGCAAAGTTATACATACACATATATCCACTCTTCTTTAGATTCCTTTCCTATATAGTTCCCTGTGTTATACAGTAGGTCCTTATTAGTTAACTTTTTTTTATAGTAGTGTGCATATATCATTGGAGAAGGAAATGGCAACCCACTCCAGTGTTCTTGCCTGGAAAATCCCAGGGACGGGGGAGCCTGGTGGGCTGCCGTCTGTGGGGTCGCACAGAGTCAGACACGACTGAAGCGATTTAGCAGCAGCAGTGCATATGTCAATCCTAATCTCCTAATTTACCCCTCTCCCTTTCCCTGATGGCAACCATCAGATTGTTCTCAGTATCTGTGACTCTATTTCTGTTTTATAAAGAAGTTCATGTATACCATTTTTTAAGATTACTTGAGCGCTATCATATGAAATTTGTCCTCTGTCTGGCTTATTTCACTCAGTATGACAATCTCTAGGTCCAGCCAGGTTGCTGCAAATGGCATTATTTAGTTATTTTTTTATGGTTGAGTAATATTGCTTTGTATATGTATAATACATATTGTATGTGTATTGTACATATAAAGATATAAAAATATCTTCTTTATTCATCTGTCCATGGACACTTAGGTTGCTTCCATGTTCTGGCTATTGTAAATAGCGCTGCAGTGAACATTGTGGTGCGTGTACCTTTTTGAATTATAGTTTTCTCCAGATATATGCCAAAGAGTGAGATTGTTGGGTTATATGGCAACACTATTTTTAGTTTTTTAAGGAACCTCCAGTCTGTTTTCTGTGACTGTACCAATTTACATTCCCACCAACAGTGTAGGAGGGTTTTTCTTTTCTCCACACCCTTTCCACCATTTACTGTTTGTAGATTTTTTGATGATGGCTCTTCTGATTGGTGTGAGATGATACCTCATCGTGGTTTTGATTTCCATTTCTCTAATAATTAGCGATGTTGAACATCTTTTCATGTGCTTTTTGGCCATCTGTGTGTCTTGTTTGGAGACATGTATGTTTAGATCTTCCATCTGTTTTTTGATTAGATTGTTTGATTTTTTTTTTAATATTGAGCTGCATGAGCTCTTTGTATATTTTGGAGGTTAATCCTTTGTCAGTTATTTTGTTTTGCTTTTGGTTTCCTTGGTTGTGCAAAAGCTTTTAAGTTTAATTAGGTCCTATTTGCTTATTTTTGTTTTGATTTTCATTACTCTGAGCGGTGGATAAGTAAAAATTAGTAGGTTTTTCTAATTTTTCTATTTTTTTTCTAAATGACAAAATAAAAAGAATGCTTCCAGGCTGCTGCTTACAAGCTTGTCTCCACAAATAAAACATTGGAAGTATGGATATTGCAGTAATGCTAGTCACTTAGTTGTGTCCGACTCTTTGCAACCCCATGGACTGTAGCCCTCCAGGCTCCTCTATCCATGAGATTCTCCTGGCAAGAATACTGGGATAGATTGCCATTTCCTTCTCCAGGGGATCTGCCTGACCCAGGGATTGAACCTGGGTCTTCCACATTGTAGACGGATTCTTTACCATCTGAGCCATCAGGAAGTATGGTTAGTTTACTTCTAATATTGAAAATCCAAATTGGATAGAATTATCATCACATTTCTTTTTTTAATACTTAAAAATACTGAAATATCTTGATGTACCATTTAAGAGTCCTGATAAGATAAATGCACTCATTTACTCCTATTTTGTCATCACAACTTAGGTTTCCTGTCTGTCTTTTACCAACAATTCATTATAAGAATAAAAATAATTTAAAATTCCTGTATTGTTCAGTGTGTAACAATTGAGTGTCTGTAATATAATGAGCCAGTTTCCTAATTTCCACTAATTCACACATGTTCAGTAGATCAATTTTTGGATACTTTCAAACTATTCTATTTTCAAAGGAGAATATTTTAAGTAATTTTTTTATGATATGGTAAAAAAAAATACACAAATCAGTGTCTATTTGTGTATAACTGAGTCACCTTGCTGTACGGCAGAGATTGGTACACCACAGTAAATCAACTATACTTCAATTAAATAAAACTTAAAAAAATACAAAGCAAAATATCAATGTTGAATTTAATGATTGAGTCATCCTTGAATTAGGAAATTTTGGCTGGAACACTACTTTTTTCATAGATTCTAAAGCTAACCCTTAAAAACACACAATGAATAAATAGCAGAAATAGTCATTATTTGAGGTGGAATAAAAGATATTTTTAATGCTAGTAATTAATAGAGGAAAATGTTAAGACAAAGTTCTTGAATGCTGGGACATTTATTTAGAGAGCATGATCTCACACATTTAGTGAGCACACAGTATCAGATGATGTACTAATTAATCTTCACAATTCCATGCGGTTGTGATGTTTTCTCATGGCACAGTTAAGAAAACTGAGACTTAGAGAAATCAGGCAATTATGGTCATATACCAAATAAGTGACTGAACAGGATTCAAGCACAGGTTTGTCTGATCCCTAAGTCTGTGCTATTTCAAACACCTTCCCTGGACTCAGATTTTCAGAATCTAAACTGAATTCATGCATTTAAAATATTTGTACTATTGTTTCCATTTTAAGAGTAATTTAATATTGAGAGAAAATCGGTCAAAGAGTGTGTATAATCTTATGGTTCTTGATCTGTCTTGCCAAATCACTTTCTGCAGAGCATTTGTAGAGAGTCAGATGTTGGTGGCATTCTGTCTTTAGCATTTAGATACCTTTTTCATGTTGAAAAGCTTGAGACACATGACAGGAATATATTTTTAGAACACAGTAATTAGGGGGAAAAGCCCCAGAGGCTGGTGGGAATCATTATTCTAGTAGCATCTGTTGGGCATTGAAAGTGTACATTTCAAGATATTATTGTGTACAGAGCATCCTTGGTATGCATGTGAATTTGTGGATTCTTCATTCCACATAAGAAACTAGAGTTTAGGGCCCACTGGTTTACAGTGGTCTTACAGGGCTGCTGCGGCCACTCAGATTGTACTGCACAACGCAGGTAGCAACTGTACCTGTGGCCAGCAGTGGGTCTACAAATATCTGTATCCTGTGTACTTGGCAGCGTAAATCACATAGTGGGAGTCCAGCAAATAGTTCTGCGCAGTATACGAGGATTCTTAAGGTCTAATTCTTTAATGCACTAATCATTTTATGAGAAAAAGTCTTTGCATTTTATGTTCAGGCATACTGAGCACACATACTGTTTATCATGCCTTTAGTTTTGCTTAGACTCTTCCTTTAGCCTGGAACGCTGTCTGCTTGACTAACTTTCAGGTTCCCTTTAAGCCCTCCCTCTGTGAAGCCTTCATTTGCCCTCAGGTAGCCTTGGGCTCCTCCTCTTCCTATGCCTTCCTTGTACATTATATGTGCTTTGGGTATGGAAATTACTGTATGGTGTTAGTATTTTTAGTGAGGCTGGCTGTCTCTCCAGATTATGAGCGTTCTGTGGGTAAGTACAGTATTGTGTTTTTTTCAGCTTCATGTCTTAAACAGTTGGCATAATTCCTGAGACTGAAAGAATGTGAGTACTCTGTAGAGAATTGCATAAGGTGAATGTTTACTGAGATGTGAGTCATGAAAAAGGGGGAAATAGATGAACACTTTGTACAGGTCCTCTGAGGAGGGAAAAAGAGTTTTGATGGGTAAGAAATTTTGGATCAGATAGTTTCTCTTACTAGCATAAGTAGTAGTTTTCACCCGGGATAAACATTTCTTTTGAGAGTTCATCAGGAAGAGCTGGGGAAGAAGCCAGATGATTTTGAGATGAATTGCAAAGCACTATCCCTTTGTATAAACATTTGCAAATTATTTGTCTATAATTTGTGGAGGTACCCTTTCAAAAGAATAGAATATTTAAATACAGATAGTAAAGAATCAGTTACTTGTAAATGTAGAGGGGTGGTTAAATTAAATATTTTGTTAACTCTATATAAAGATTTTTTTTCTTTTTTCCGATCTCCAGTTCTCCCTTGTATGAACACTTTGCTTAGCTCTCAAAAGCATCTTAATGCATGTTCAATGTCATAGTCTCCTTTTCTAAGGGCATTTTAAAAAAAGTTTCAGTGCTCTTGGTTATGTAATATCAGTTATTTTCTTTCCATAGGCCTTGTAACCTTTGGCAAGTCATTTCATCTTGATGTGCCTCCAATTTTAAATCTCTAAGGTGAAAAGGTTGTATTAAATCCTCTCTCTCTGACCTTTTACACCTGTTAAAAACTGTAGGAAGATTCTAGCATGTTAAAGGTAAATATTTTAGTAAAGTAGGTACATTCTATTACCTGTAGTGGCAGACTGCTTTAATAGGTTTTAATTTCGGGTGAACCTGAGCTCTTACCTCCATTAATATACTATACAACTTTTCACAGCGGAAACCCTTCTTTCAATTATGTTAATATTTCCATAGTATGTTAGTATTTTAAAGGCATTTTCATACACATCCCATTTATTCCTCAGTGCCATTTTGTGAGGTAGTCAAGATAGAGGTTTAGCAGACAAGAAAACTGAGAAGTTAATTTTTTTACCTAAGGTCACACAGCTACTAAATAGCAGAGCTGGGACTGACTGCAAGCCCAGTGCTCTTTCCATTATTAACCCAGCTTCTCTGTTTACCATATTATATTTCAAAACTAATGCTAGTAGTTAAGAGGAAAATAATGCTAAAGTATCTCTTTGAGTTAGTGATTGCTATGATCTGCTCGTCTGCTAAGTGACTGCTGATCTGAATTTTTGTATTGTTTCATGGAATAGCTTTATTACATGAGCTAAGATGGAAGAGAAGGGGATTTATTTACCTTTGCAAGCCTTGATCTTTTGTAGATAGAAATCTAGCTTCTTGCCCTTTAACACAGAGCCCTTTGCCACACTGGCCAAGCCTTGAAGTGATACATGCAAGAAGGTTGCCTTTAGTTCATTTCAGCTCAGTCGCTCAGTCGTGTCTGACTCTTTGTGACCCAATGAACCGCAGCACGCCAGGCCTCCCTGTCCATCATCAACTCCTGGAGTTTACCCAAACTCATGTCCATTGAATCGGTGATGCCATCCAACCATCCCATCCCCTGTCGTCCCCTTCCCTTCCTGTCCTCAATCTTTCCCAGCATCAGGGTCTTTTCAAATGAGTTAGCTCTTCGCATCAGGTGGCCAAAGTATTGGAGTTTCAGCTTCAACATCAGTCCTTCTGATGACTATTCAGGACTGATTTCCTTTAGGATGGACTGGTTGGATCTCCTTGCAGTCCAAGGGACTCTCAAGAGTCTTCTCCAACACCACAGTTCAAAAGCATCCATTCTTCGGTGCTCAGCTTTGTTTATAGTCCAACTCTCACATCCATACATGACCACTGGAAAAATCATAGCCTTGACTAGACGGACCTTTGTTGACAAAGTAATGTCTCTGCTTTTTAATATGCTGTCTAGGTTGGTCATACCTGCAACTTTATTTGGTGTCTAGGGATCTCTGAAGAGTAGTTGGTCGTTTTTGCTTGTTTTTTTTCTGGCCATACTGCACGGCGTGTGACCAGGGATCGAACCCATGTCCCTTGCAGTGGAAGCATGGAGTCCTAACCACTGGACTGCCAGGGAATTCCCTAGTTGGTATTTTTTAAAAAAGAAAATAACTCCCCTCAGTCCATGCCAAATAATTGAAAATATCTGTACCCTTGAGTATAATATACCTGTACCTTTACTACTACCGCAAGGAGGGGAAAACTCCATAAACTAAAAAGAGATATCCCATGGAGTACTACTAAAACAAGGAGTCAAAGATTGTTTCAGTATCTTGAAGTGTCTTATATCCATGAAGTCCAATGACACTGTCTGCTTTTCAATCCCATTGTTTAATTTTATTGCTAGACTTGGGACTTAATATTTCTCTCTGAACATATGGTCTCTTTCTCTAGGGGCAAATAAATACTTTAAACACACCTAACAATAAATTTGTGTTGACTGTTCATTTACTCATTCAATAAACATTTAGTGCCTATCTGTTAGACATTCTTGTTGGCTCTGGGAATATAGTAGTGAACAAAAATAGTGTTCGTTTTATGGAGTTTACATTGTATAGTAATAGCTAACAATTATTGAGCATTTATGGCTCCCTTGGTGGCTCAGATGGTAAAGAATCTGCCTGCAGTGTGGGAGACCCAGGTTCAATCCCTGGGTCGAGAAGATCCCCTGGAGAAGGAAATGGCAGCCCACCAGTATTCTTGCCTGGAGCATTTCATGGACATAGGATCCTGGCAGGCTACATGGGATCACATAGAATTGGACACGACTGATTGACTAACACACACACACACACTGAGCATTTAATATATGCCAGAACTTGATGCTTTTGAACTGTAGTGTTGGAGAAGACTCTTGAAAAGTTCCTTGGACTGCAAGGAGATCCATCCAGTCCATCCTAAAGGAGATCAGTCCTGGGTGTTCATTGAAGGGACTGATGTTGAAGCTGAAACTCCAATACTTTGGCCACCTCATGCGGAGAGCTGACTCATTTGAAAAGACCCTGATGCTGGGAGGGATTGAGGGCAGGAGGAGAAGGGGACGACAGGATGAGATGGCTGGATGGCATCACCGACACAATGGTCATGGGTTTGGGTGGACTCTGGGAGTTGGTGATGGACAGGGAGGCCTGGCGTGCTGTGGTTCATGGGGTCGCAGAGAATTTGACACAACTAAGCAACTGAACTGAACTGAGTCACTGTTCTAAGTGTCTTACACCTAAAATTTATTTATGGCAACAATCCTGTGATGTAGGTACTGTTATTGTGTGCTTTTATAGATCAGGAAACTGAGGTACAGGGAGATTAAGTACTCATGCCTAAAGTTACATCGTTTTGTAAGTGGTAGAGCTGGCATTTTAATCCAGGCAGGCTGACTTCCAAACCCACACTTTTCACCACAGTATTTGTTACATAGTCCCTCAGAGAGACGTCAGTAAAACATTTATTTCTAATACTGAAATTGTCAAGTTTGTGATCTTTGTAGTCACCTGGTTATTGGTCCAATCTTTAGGAAAAAATCATCCGGGGATGCGGGAAAAAACAGTATCAGAGCCTTTGCCTTCTATTGGAGGATCTATTAGTCCTAGGAACTTTTCAGGTAGGAGGTAAGATCTTGAATCTGATTCATGAATCATAACCAAGACAACTGCATAAAGCCAGGACCCTAACACCTAACATCACGCCATTGGTGAAAACGTAGACTAAAAAATATCTGCCTCATGGTGTAGGGAAACAAAGGAGCTTACTTGTCTTGACATGGTCTCTGGATGGGAATAGTCTCTCTCGAGAATTTACAGTCATGAACTTTCTGCCTTATGTGCATGAAACTTGAACTTATATAACTTATGCAAGATCATGGTATTAAGTAGGAAGGGAACATTTACTGAGTAATTACTCTGCCAGACATTGTGCTGGGGGCTTTAAAAACAGTTTCTCACTTCATCCTGACAATAGCACCATGAGATAAGTACTAATATTATCCCCATTCTGCAAAGGATAGGACAGAGGATCAGAAAAGCTAAATAATTTGCAGTAACACCACTGAATTCAAATCAAGGTCGAGTATTCTTCCTGTTAAGCACAGGGTCTCTGGAAACATCATTTCATTTTTGTGCCTCAGCTTCCTTAACTGTGAAATGAAATTTCTAATATTTTTCCTTTTACTTCATAAGGTTATTATAGATATCAAATGATAATAAAGGATATGAATTTTTTTTTTTACTGTTAGATACTGTTCCTGGTATCATCCATAAAGTATATTTTTCCTTTTAATTAATTAATCAAAAGAGAGACCTCATTATTTAATAGTTTTGAAACCCACAAGGTCTGTCTTGAGGAATTAAGGCAGTCTTACTATTTTTTTGTATCAGATGTTTCCTGAAGTAGTTTCTTGAGAAATATATTAATTCTGAGATGTCATCTAGTAACTTACTAATTCATTCAACAAATAAGTTATCTGATGCATTTTTTGGAACTTTAGGCCCTAAGTATAAAGGATGCCTGATCGATGAGGACTTCATTTTTTATCACTCCAGCAACAGTGGAAGCCCCAGTCTCCTCCAGCAGTAGACTACAGTTGCAATATGTAGTCAATCCCCAGTGTCCCCCACCTCCCCACTTGCTAGAAATGCTCAGAAAGCTTTCTGACCACTGCTCAGAAAGCTGAAATGCTTCTTTGCCCTGACCCTGGTGACATAGTAACAGAGTGAAGCTTTTAGGTATAGAAAACAAACCAACCAACAAATTATGTAACTAAGTCATGGGAAAGTGACTGAGTATGCCTCTAGCTGAATATTGCATAGATGACTAAATATGTCAAGAATGGAGAATATAAGGAAGAAAATTTTAAAAAATTAGGAAGATTAAAAGAAAGCCATGAGAAGATTAGGAAGAGCTAATGAGTATCAGCATGTGATTTCCTCAAAGACTCCTTAGGAAGAAGTCTGTTCTTCTGTATGATACTTAGAAGTGTTGCAAATCTCCTACTACATATGTGCAAATGTAGCTTATTGTAATTCCCGTAATTTGGAAAGGAGATTTGTACTCAGTGCTTCAGCATTGTTGTATTGAGATGATGGTATTTTTTTTTTATTGTTACTAGTTTTGTATCTTAATTGTAAATTATCATTGACTTAATCTAGTGTGTGGTTATATATATATTTGTACTAAAAGAACTTTTGACATAAAAGTTTCCAGATTTAGACTTTGACAGTGTTTTGTAACTTGAATAGGAAACATCCTTTTTTCTTGGTGAAGCAAATGTCGGTAAAATTCCCTTGTAGTGATATTGTTAATATGGTTTTGCGTTGGAACTTGGGAACCAGGAGGGATGGATAGGCTATGAGGTTTTTTTGCCCCACTTATGTGGATCTTAGACAAAAAGCATTTGAGAACTACTAACTTTCCTTGAATTTGTAGTCTTGAGAGGGAGACGGCCATCTAAACAAGTAAAAATTATACAGTGGATAATTGTAATAGAACTGTATAGAGAATGTCATGTGATTGTATCAGTTGTATTTTGGGATATGAGGAACAGCTTCATGGAGCAGTGGACATGTGTCCTGGCTCTTGTAGTGTTGGTAGGAATTTGATAGATGAGAGGAAGAGAAGGGTATTCTCAGGAGAGAGGACAGCATGTATTGAGAAAGGTAGGCATGACTGACTACCACTGGTGACATTTCTTCTCTGAACCTCAGCTTCTTCAACAAAGATAATCTCTTTCTCCTTACTTTATAGAATCATAATAATGATTGTTTTCAAAAGACTTAGTATTTATTTAAAATTATTTTTGATTGCACTGGGTCTTCGTTGTTGCACACAGGCTTTGTCTAGTCTTGGTGAGCAGGGGTCACTCTCTAGTTGCAGCATGCGGGCTTTTCTTTGCAGTGGCTTCTCTTGTTGCAGAGCACGGGCTCTAGGTGCTCAGGGGCTCAGTAATTGCGGCTCATGGGCTCTAGAGCGCAAGCTTGGTAGTTGTGGCACATGGATTTAGTTGCCCTGCAGCATGTGGGATCGTCCCAGAATAGGGATTGGCTGGTGTCCTGTGCGTTGCAAGGTAGATTGTTAACCACTGGACTACTGAAAAGACGTTATAAATCGAAGAGTTACACAGCTGTTTAATGATGAAGGTGTGGACCTACATCTTGGCTCTTGTAGCATGAGCTGTTAGTGTCATTATTACTTTTTTTTCCTTTTCCTCATTTGAAAGCCTTCTGTGTCTCCAGGGAGGCCTGGCGTGCTGCGGCTCATGGGGTCGCAAAGAGTCAGACATGACTGAGCGACTGAACTGTGTCTCCCTGAGGTATCATCTCAAGACCTCTCTTAACCTCCTTTCAGTCCAGTTGTTCTTTATTTTTGTTGTTCTTTTCTTTTGTTGTTCCTTCAAGATTCTACTTTGTGGCATCTAAAGACAGGAGCAGAAGAGAAGATACATGTTTGTCTAACTAGCTTTAATAGCAGGAAAAATTCTTTAATTGTTTATGTATAACTAAACTATGATCCATGTTGTTTAGCCTCAGAGCAGTGTCATAATCTATGGAATATAATCCTTCAGCCAAGAAGTCATTTAGTAATAACTCAAGAGTCTTTATTTGCAAAATGTTTGGACAGCTGAAATAGAACAGAGTTCACAGATATATTTCTTAAAATTTCTTTTTTATTTCCTATTTACTTCCCTTTATATACATCATAACCGTCCCCCTGCCTTTCCCCTGAAACCCTTCTCAAGATGCCCTTTTCAACCCAGTCCATCACTGTTAGATGGTAAAACCTCAGAAATGTAAGACTGCATAGGGAAAGGGTGTAGGAGCAGTGGTGAGAAGTTACATTATGACCAATTTAGGAAAAATAAAAATGTGTGTGTGTACATGTATATGGGTTTCCCTGGTAGTTCAGCTGGTAAAGAATCTGCCTGCAATGCAGGAGGCCCCGGTTTGATTCCAGGGTCCAGAAGATCCCCTGGAGAAGGGATAGGTTACCTACTCCAGTATTCGTGGGCTTCCCTGGTGGCTCAGTTGGTAAAGAAACCACCTGCAATTCAGGAGACCTGGATTTGATCTGGGTTGGGAAGATCCCCTGGAGGAGGCCATGGCAACCTGCTCTAGTATTCTTGCCTGGAGAATCCGCTATGGACAGAGGAGCCTGGTGGGCTGCAGTCCATGAGGTCTCAAAGAGTCGAACATGACTGAGCGACTAAGCACAGCACAGCATGTATATTTTTATTCATAATTAATATAATTTTAATTATATGTATAATTAAATGTAAAAGGTCTATTATAAAGTCTAATATAAAAGGTCTGTTCTTACTAGTTTGAATACATATATTGAAAAGTATGACTATATTGATAAAATATACACTGATTTTTGGTTATTTTGAAATATTTGAAAAGCACAAATGTGAACAGAGTTCTTTTTTTCAACATTTTCACAAGTTTTTGCTTTTTTTTCTCTTATTTTTAATAACGGATACTTTTAGGGACTTCCCTCATGGTCCAGTGACTAAGACTCTGTGCTCCCAGAGCAGGGGACCAGGTTTGATCCCTGGTCAGGGAACTAGATCCCACATGCTGCAACTAAAACCCAGTCCAGTCAAATAAATAAATAAAAATGAATCTTATTTTTTAAAAAATAATAATTTGATACATTTAGAAGACCATAGAAAACATTTATGTAAGCCATGAAACATAGTAAACAAACGTCTAAAAACCAGCATCCAACGTAAGAAATAGAGGATAACCACTGCCAGTTTTTCCTCTGTGTGCCCCATTCTTCTATGCTACTTCCACCCACCCCCACCGTCCTTTTTAATTTTAAATCTTTCCCTTGCTCTTCTCTATAGGTTTACTATAACATATTGTTTAGTTTAGAAGTAGCTATATAATCTTCTGAAATTTGCTCAGTCATGTCCGACTCTTTGTGACCCATGGACATTACAGTCCATGGAATTCTCCAGGTCAGAATACTGGAGTGGCTAGCCGTTCCCTTCTCCAGGGGATCTTCGCAACCCAGGGATCAAACCCAGGTCTCCTGCATTGCAGGCTGATTCTTTACCAGCCGAGCCACAAGGGAATCCTAATCCTATGCCTGTATAGATGTTTAGTTGAACTCTTGCTGCATATACAGTTTTTGTTTAGCTTAGATTAACTTTATTCTTAGCATTTTACTGTCTTTAACCAACAAGGATCTACTGTGTAGCACATGAAACTCTGTGTTATGTGCCAGCCTGGATGGGAAGGGGGTTGGGGGAAGAATGGATACATGTATATGTATGTCCCTTAGCTCTTTAATTGGCTATATCCAAATAGAAAGTAAAAAGTTTGAAGTTTGAAAAAAAAAAACAAAAACAGAAAAACTTAGCCCAAGCAAACTCAAAGGTATTTGATTATAGCTCAAGAAAACTTGAATTCTGAACAAAAATTATTACTCTACTACTGGAGAAATTCATTTAAGAATTCACATAACACATATCTAAGTAAACTTTTTTTCCAGAAATGAAGTGTAGAGACAAAAAATAAAAATAGTTTTGACATTGTATCCTTCTCACACATATACATAACTGAAATTGAATAACTTTTCTTTGTTTCATCATTTCAGAATAAAATGTGAAAAAGATACTTTAAAGACTGGGTTCTAAAAGAGTTATTCATAAACATATTATTATGAAATTATCTATATAGTTGATATACCATAATTTGCTTGCCATTTCCCCCCTATTTTAGAATTTGTATATGTATTTTAGCGGGGAGGTTAGAAAAACTGTGAATAAGTCTCTTTGTGTAAATTCCTTTGTTAATATCTCTGGTTATCCCTCCCCCCCCTTTTTTTTAAATTTTTTTCTTTTTTGTTCCTGGTAAATTCTTAGATGAGGTCCTGGATCCAGGGACTGGGTGTTTTTGAGATTGCAATTAAGTCTTTTATATCCAGAGAAATTGTGACAATTTATACTTTGAGCAGCAGTATTTGAGAGGACCAATCTGGATATACTTGATTTGAATGATTCACAATGTCAGGATTTTATCCAGTTCCAGAAAACACCATGTTAACAAAAAAAAATTAAAGAGCTGTGCTGTTCTTTCAGACTGGTGTTATTTTTCCTGTTTTCCATAGGGTGTTTTTTCAGCCAGTGTTGAGGGACCACGTCATTCTGCCTGCTGTACATGTGATAGTTAATTACAGGGCTTAGTTATCCTGTCTGATCACTCTTCTGAGAATTTATCTCTTCTGTGACTCAGCTGTCACCAGTAGGGGGTGATATTTAAATCTGTATATTCAGCTCAGTTCTTTCACAGAAGCATTTTTAGTTCCTTTTCTGTACTTGCCTAAGCAGACAGACTTTTCACAGCCATAACAAATTCCCTTGAAGAAATAAGTCTTTGCCTTGTCTTCTTTTCAGTCTTGTTAGTGAGATCATGGGAGTATTAATTCCTATTTCATTTTTTATTTTCTAACTTTTTGAGGACAATTTCAGACTTACAGAAAGTTGCAGAAATAACATGAATTCTCGTATAGACATTCACCCAAATCCTCCAAATGTTAGCATTTTATCTTGTGTGCTTATCTGTGCTATTTCTACGCACACACAGACACACACACACATTTGGTTAATGACTACTTTAAATCTTGGAGTTTGTTTTATTTTAAAACCTCAGCTTCTCTGTCTTCCACCCTTTTCCCTCCTTCATCTGACAGCACTCTATGGAATAGGAAAAATTAGAACTAAATATGTTGTTGGAGAAGGAAATGGCAACCCACTCCAGTGTTCTTGCCTGGAGAATCCCAGGGACAGAGGAGCCTGGTGGGTTGCTGTCTATGGGGTCGCACAGAGTCGGACACGACTGAAGCGACTTAGCAGCAGCAGCAGCAGCAGATCCTTGTTTACCTTTTTAGTTATTACCAAAGCTGTGGGCCTGTGGAGTTGATTTCCACTCTTAGTTATTGATGATGCTAAAATTTGTAACTTTTTTTTTTTTCAAATAAATGGTCAATTTTTATAAATCATCAAAAAAAAAAAAAAAGAATTAAATATGTTGGTTCAAGGCCTAATTCTGCTACATTTTTAACTCGATGAACTTGGATGCATTGTTCTTTCTGATCTCCAGTATCCTCATATACAAAGTAGCGTCTATTACACCAGCTCCACAAGTCTGCTGTGAGGGCCAAATATATGTCAAAAGGATTCTGTAGGAATGCTGGTCAATCCAGAGAACACTCAGGTATCTAGGAGAGTGCCAGGCATTATGCTGCTGCTACTGCTAAGTCGCTTCAGTCGTGTCCGACTCTGCGACCCCAAAGATGACAGCCCACCAGGCTCTGCTGTCCCTGGGATTCTCCAGGCAAGAACACTGGAGTGGGTTGCAATTTCCTTCTCCAATGCATGAAAATGAAAAGTGAAAGTGAAGTCGCTCAGTTGTGTCCAACTCTGTGCGACCCCATGGACTGCAGCCCACCAGGCTCCTCTGTTCATGGGATTTTCCAGGCATTATGCTAGGTACTGGGAATTCAGAAATCAGCACCTGTTTGCTGTTTGGTCACTTACTGCATCTTGTCAATTCTTCAAATTGTTTTTCACTTTGGATTTTTTCCCCCCATTTTTTTTGCTTCTGCCGTAATCCACAGCATTATCACCACTTGTGTGAGTCACTGTAAAAACCAGCTGGTCCCCAAGTTGTTTTTTGGCATTTATGTCAGTGCCAAACTAATAATTGTTCTGAGGTATGGTACAGTATGGGCTTCCCAGGTGGCTCAGTGGTAAAGAAACCACCTGCCAATGCTGGGGCTGCGGGAGACTCAGGTTTGATCACTGAGTGGGGAAGATCCCTGGAGGAGGAAATGGCTACCCACTCCAGTATTCTTGTGGGATAATCCCATGAACAAAAGAGCCTGGTAGGCTACCATCCATGGGGTCTCAAAGAGTCGGACAGACTGTAGCAACTGAGCACGTGGTGTGCGTGGGTGCGTGTGTGGTGTCACTTCAGTGGTGTCAGACTCTTTGCCACCCTATGGATGGTAGATCACCAGGCTTCTCTGTCTGTTGGATTCTCCAGGCAAGAATACTAGAGAAGATTGTCATTTCCTTCTCCAGGGGATCTTCCTGACCCAGAGATTGAACCCATGTCTCTCACATATTATAGTGGAAAAGATATAGACTTCATAATAAGAAGATCTAGGGTTACATTTTTGCCTCACTTCTTACAAATAGTGTGACTCTGGGCAAATCTCTTTACCACTATTCGAATTTGAACTCTTTCTCTTTTAACAGGTAAATATCAGGGAGTGTTCTAGGTGCTAAGGATATACAAAAAGGGTTAATATGTTCCTTGAACTTGAAGAGCATCATGATCTAGTAGGGTAGACAGATACTGTCATAAATAACTATGGAGTAACAGAAATTATAAAAGAAACTGGCTTTGGAGTCATATATAAAGAGCAGCTTGCTGCTGCTAAGTCACTTCAGTTGTGTCCGACTCTGTGTGACCCCATAGACGGCAGCCACCAGGATCCCCCGTCCCTGGGATTCTCCAGGCAAGAACACTGGAGTGGGTTGCCATTTCCTTCTCCAATGCATGAAAGTGAAAAGTGAAAGTGAAGTCGCTCAGTCTTGTCTGAAATTTAGTCTTTGAACTGTGTGGGTTACCTTATGATCCAAACGAAATCAGACTTGACCTCCTCTCCCTCCTGCTTTTTTTCTAGTAGGAGCTTTGTTTTTGCCTTGCCTGGAGTGTGCCTAATTGGTGAAGGGAAAAATCTCCCTGAGCAGGAATTTTCAAGAGATGAATTGTTTAGACACCGAATTTCAGCTTCTGCTTTATCCTTTCTTTGTTGTCCGGTGCTGCTGTTGTCTGTTTTAAAATAAAGGGAATTCCCTGGAAATCCTAGTGATTAGAAGGTGCTTTCACTTTTCACCATAGCCGAGGTTCAATCCCTGGTTGGGGAACTCATGCCTTGATGCAGCCAAAAATAATAATAATAAAATTAAAATTACTGATCTCTCAATACTTCTGTGTTAGCTAAAAATCCTGGAATTTGGGGAATCACAGATGGCAGTATAGTTTTTGGAGGAGATCTCAGATCACCTGAGTACAGTTGTAGTTTTGTCACTGGCTTGATATATATAACCTCTCTGTTGTTTTTCTTTAAATGGAGATGATTTTCCTTGTTCCCATCACATAACTGCTTTCAGTATCAGGCGAGATAACATATTTAGAATTTGTATATAAAGCTGAAAGATAGTATATTATGCTGGATAAGGGCATAGGCTCTTGGAGCTACATTTCCTGGGTCTGAATCCTGACTCTGACCCTTGCAAGCTGTGTTTCCAGGCATACTGCCATTATTCTGAGTTCTTTTGATCCTATTTATCTCATTTGAATCCTCACAACAACTTTATGAAGTAGGCATTATTATTACCTGCATTATAAGATGAGAAAACTGAGGAGCAGAAAGTTTAGATAGCTTGTGTAATGTCACACAGTTAGCAAATGAAAAGTTGGGATTTGCACTCTGGTTCCAAAGCCCAGGTAATTAACTATTAGGCACATGTACTTCCCAATAGAAGAGCAGCTGACTAGAACAGTCTTTTTATGCTTGCTAATAGGAATTATAGAGATCAGGTGAAGTTTTCTCTGAAAAGGAAAAATTTGTGGGGGTGAAAAAATGTTTTTGTTTGTGAACATATTTTATCAATTGGAAAAAAATTTTTAGAATGATTAATTCAGTATTCTAAATGTTCATATATTACTTCCTTAGGTTTGTTCTGTTAAAATGACTTCTAAAAATTATGTGCTCAAAAAAAAAAAAATGTGCTCAGAGAGTTCATGTCTCGTCTCTGACAGTTACCCAACTTTCATTCATTTTCTTTTGTAAAATAAATAGATTATTTTGAAACTTAACAACTGAGGTCAAAGGGTAGCTTGTTTCATCTGGGTGATGAATTATAGACACTTAGAAAGATGGTACAGTGAAGAGTAGAAAAAGCAGGAAGAATTCATACTTACAACACAGGAAGTAAGACAGAAAATGCAAAATTCTATGAGGCAGAAGTTGAATTTGAAGAATTACTTCCTCTAAACTTTTCTTATGTGTTCTAGCTACCTCTGGCTGCAGAGAAGACAGAGGTATATGACCTTTGCTACAGATGGTCCTATGCCCAGGTAAAAATAAAAGGTTTATTAACATGGAAGAAAAGAAGAACAAATTTCATGGTTGGTAGCTCACAGCCTCTGTTACATTGGGCCAACCATTTAACTTTTGTGAAGTCTGTTTTCTCATCTTATAAATAATATCTTTGTTGTCCACTTTACTCAGTTATTACAATATCAAATGTGTCCATGTGAAAGCACTTTGTAAACTGTAAAATATATAATTTTAAATAACTTTTAATTCTAGAAATCACATGGTATATAGAAAATTAGATTTATTCATATAAGATCGGTTTAGTTCAGTTCAGTTGCTCAGTCATGTCCGACTCTTTGTGACCCCATGGACTGCAGCATGCCAGGCCTCCCTGTCTATCACCAACTCCCAGAGTTTACTCAAACTCATGTCCATTGAGTCAGTGATGCCATCCAACCATCTTATCCTCTGTCATCCCCTTCTCACCCCGCCTTCAATCTTTCCCAGCATCAGGGTCTTTTCCAATGAGTCAGTTCTTCGCCAAAGTATTGGAATTTTATCTTCAACATCAGTCCTTCCAATGAATATTCAGGACTGATTTCCTTTAGAATGGACTGGTTGGATCTCCTTGCAGTCTAAGGGACGCTCAAGAGTCTTCTCCAACACCACAGTTCAAAAGCATCAATTCTTCAGCGCTCAGCTTTCTTTATAGTCCAACTCTCACATCCATACATGACCACTGGAAAAACCATAGCTTTGACTAGATGGACCTTTGTTGCAAAGTAATGTCTCTGCTTTTTAATATGCTGTCTAGGTTGGTCATAACTTTCCTTCCAATGAGCAAGTGTCTTTTAATTTCATGGCTGCAGTCACCATCTGCACTGATTTTGGAGCCCCCCAAAAATAAAGTCTGTCATTGTTTCCGTTGTTTCCCCATCTATTTCCCATGAAGTGATGGGACCGGATGCCATAATCTTAGTTTTCTGAATGTTGAATTTTAAGCCAGCTTTTTCACTCTCCTCTTTCACTTCCATCAAGAGGCTCTTTAGTCCTTCTTCACTTTCTGCCATAAGGGTGGTGTCATCTGCATATCTGAGGTTATTGATATTTCTCCCGGCAATCTTGATTCCAGCTTGTGCTTCATCCAGCCCAGCGTTTCTCATGATGTACTTAGCATATAAGTTAAATAAGCAGGGTGATAATATACAGCCTTGACATATTCCTTTTCCTATTTGGAACCAGTCCACTGTTCCATGTCCAGTTCTAACTGTTGCTTCCTGACCTGCATACAGATTTCTCAAGAGGCAGGTCATACCATATAAAATAACCGATAGCAATTTACCCAGAGTTAACGACTGTTAATATTTTGATGTATTTATTTCAGTTTTATATTTATAGTTTTGTAAACTAATTTTTGTGATAACTTTATTGATATATAATTCACATACGATTCAGTTCACCCATTTGAAGTGTACCCAATTCAGTGGTTTTTAAGTTACTAATAGTGGTGCAAATACATAGTCAATTTCAGAATATTTTCAAATATTTCAGTATTTCAGTTTCAAAAACAAGCTATGTACCCATTAGCATTTTCTTCTCATTTTCCTACAACTCTTCCTCTCCATTAGCTCTAGGCATCCACTAATCTTTCTGTCTGTATAGATTTGCCTATTTTGGACATTCCACATAAATGGAATTCTGCTTTATATGGTCTTTTGTGACCGGCTTCTTTCATTTAGTATAATGTTTTTGAGATCCATCTGTGATTCCATAATACAATGGAATAGTATTCCATTGTGTAAATATACCATATTTTGTTTATCCAGTCATAAATTGATGATATTAGGCCATTTCCACTTTTCATCTATTATGAATAAAGCTTTTATAAACATTTATGTTCAAGTTTTGTGTAACATACGTTTTCATTTCTCTTAAGTATATACTTAGTGGAATTGCAAGGTTATATGGCAATTGATAGATTTTTAAAGAAGTTTAATTTATTCTTGGCTGTGCTGGGTCTTTATTGCTGTGTGGGCTTTTCTCTCGTTGTGGAGAGCACAGTTGCGGAGCCTGGGCTTCTCATTATGGTGGCTTCTCCTGTTGCAGGCTCTACAGGGCACGGGCTTCAGTAGCTGTGATATGTGCATCTCCTGGGCTCTAGAGGGCAGGCTGCATAGTTGTGGTGCATGGGCTTAGTTGCTCTGCAGCAAGTGGGATCTTCCCAGATCAGGGATTGAACCCATGTCTCCTGCACTGGCAGGAGTCTTCACCACTGAGCCACCAGGGAAGCTCCTGCTAGATTGTTTTCCAAAGTGGCCGTACCACTTTACATTTCCACTTGCAGGGTACAAGAGTTCCAGTTTCTTCACATCTTCACCAACACTTGTTTTTATCTGTCTTTTGGTTATAGCCTTAATAGTAAGTGTGAGATATTACTTCATTGTAATTTTGGTTTGCATTTTTCTGGTAACTAATGATGTTGCATGTCTTTCATGTGACTCTTGGTCATTTGTATTTCTTTGGAGAAATGTCCATTTAGACCTTTGCCTGTCTTTGAGTTGTCTTTTTATAATTGAGTTGTAAGAATTATTTGTATAATCTAGATACAAATCCCTTAACAGATACATGATTTGCAAATATTTTCTCCCATTTTTTGGGGTTTTCTTTTCACTTTCTTGATGATGACCTTTGATGCAAAAGTTTTTTTGTTTTTATGAAGTCTAGTTTATCTGCTTTTTTCTTTGGTTGTTTGTGCTTTTGATGTCATATCTAAGAAGTCATTCACCAATTCAAAGTCAGGAAGGATTATACCAATGTTTTCTTCTAAGAACCTAACAGTTTTAACTTTTACCTTTGGGCCTTTGATCTATTTTGAGTTAATTTTTATATGTGCTTTGAGGAAGGACCCCATGTTCATCCTTTTGCATGTAGACGTCCAGTTATCCCAGCACTGTTTGTTGAAAAGCCTGTTTTTTTTCCCATTGAATTGTCTTGACAGCCTTGTTTAAGTCAACTGACCATAAATATGAGAGTTTATTTCTGATATTTCAGTTCTATCTCATTGATTTATGTGTCTATTTTTATGCCAGTACCATACTGCTTTGTTTACTGTAGCTTTATAGTAAGCTTTAAAACTGACAAGTGTGTCTTCCAACTTTGTTGTTCTTTTCAGAGATTGTTTCAGTTATTCTAGGTCCATTGTATTTCCATATGACTTTTAGGTCAGTTTGTTAATTTCAGCAAAAAAAGAATCTGGAATTTTGGTAGGGATTGTACTGAATCTGTAGATCAATTTAAAAATATTATCTTCTGATCCATGAATATGAATGGATGACTTTTATCAGGTTGAGGATGTTCTATAAACTATGTATTTTAAAAAACTTACCTTGTATTATGAATATTTTTATATTTGAGTAATATATCTTTGAACTATAATTTTTAATGGCTGCATATTATTCAGCCATTAAAATGTCACATGTGTAGTATCAATTTAATATGGTTAAGAGTTATGTTCCTCAGTCATATTTTTTTTAAGATATTTTTATTTATTTATTTGGCTGCATCAGGTCTTCATTGTGGCAGGGATTGAATCTGGGTCGCCTGCATTGGGAGCTTGGAGTCTTATCCACTGGACCACCAGAGAAGTCCCCCTAAGTCAGTTTTTAATTTGAAGTTACACTTTGTCAGTTACTATGTGTAGAATACTTAGATGTTACTTTTCTGAGCCAGTTTTCAGTTAGGCAAAAATGAAAATAATGCTTCACTACTTAGTAAAGTAGGGGTGAGGAATGACTGAAATAATGGATCAGATCAGATCAGACGCTCAGTCGTGTCTGACTCTTTGCAACCCCATGAATTGCAGCATGCCAGGCCTCCCTGTCCCTCAGCAACTCCCGGAGTTCACTCAGACTCACATCCATCGAGTCAGTGATGCCATCCAGCCATCTCATCCCTTGTCGTCCCCTTCCCCTCCTGCCCCCAATCCCTCCCAGCATCAGAGTCTTTTCCAATGAGTCAACTCTTTGAATGAGGTGGCCAAAGTACTGGAGTTTCAGCTTTAGGATCATTCCCTCCAAAGAACTCCCAGGGCTGATCTCCTTCAGAATGGACAGGTTGGATCTCCTTGCAGTCCAAAGGACTCTCAAGAGTCTTCTCCAACACCACAGTTCAAAAGCATCAATTATTCAGCGCTCAGCGTTAAACTCTCAGCAGAGTCATACAGAAAGCACCTAATGGATGGTAGCTGCTATAATTATATTTTAGTTATATTACTGTTATTAGGGACCTTAAAGAGTGTTTATTTCTGTAATCAAAACCCTTATACTTAAATCTTTGTGCTTATTTGATTAGTTCTGTATTCCTAAGATTGGAATAAACTGGGTTAACCTTTTTCTTTTTTGAGTGTAACACATATAGCACATTCTTTCCTCCAAATGAACTGATCATATTTGAACTGTTAGGTTGGGATGGGAATTTTGTGGGAGGTCAAGTTGGAAAGTAAATTGAGGCTAGATTTTGGAAGGACTCGGGCATCATCAGTCTAACAATATAAGATTTTTTTCTTTTGTGTTCAGGCCCATGCATCCCACTGATGTTTTGAGCAGTAGAGTGTTCTGGGATGGTAATTTAGGAAGATTAATCCGCTGTGCCATCTTCCCTAACCATCCTTGACTGATTAGGATACCTTGCTGTATGTTTACATGACTACCCAATATATCCTATACTATAGTATATAATAGACTTTTAGTAAAAATGTGTTTAAATGTTTCTCTTCTCCTGCTTCTTGAGAACATGGATCATATGGTGTATTCCCACTGCCTAACATGGTATCTTGCACATGGTAGACACTTGAGTAAAAGTACTTGTTGAGCAAGTAAATGAATCTTTTGTTCTCTACTTTTCTGGAAACTAACTTGTTGGCTTTGGTTTTCCCTTTGTTTCTTCCTGGGATCCAAGGAGGAGGCATCTCCTTATTCCTTACTTGATATCTGCTTGAATTTCCTGACTACTCACCTTGAGAAGTTCTGCTCAGCAAGACAAGATGGAACATTGTGTCTGCAGGAACCTGGAGTATTCCCACAGGAGGTGGCTGATCGGCTACTTCAGACCATGGCTTTTCATGGTAATAAATAAACAGAGGAAACAAAAATTATGCCCTTTAAATTAGCATTGGATTTTGAAGTGCTGCTGTGGCCATTTAATTATTTTCATAGAAATAACAGAAAAGCCTAATTGAGGAAAAGGAATTCATTTATTTTTGCCTACCTTGCTGCTTATGGCATAATTTAAGTAAGCATTTTCTTTTCTAACCTGGCAAGCCCTTTTTTTTGTTTCTTCTATTTTGTTGTTATGAGAAGCTGTTCGCATGGCAAAAATAACTTCTCTCCCAAAATAGCAGTTTGGAAGTCTGCTGGTCTAAAATACCTTACAGGGTTATTTGGCAGCAAGAAAATCAATAAATGTTATAATGGAAAAGCTAGTTTATGCTTTTGATCTTTGAAACAGGAAATCATAGCTAATATATTACTTCTGTCTTCAAAAACAAATTCTGAAAATAAATTGTGAAAGATTTATCTGTGAAATTCTGATTATGCACAATATATTGAGAATTTTGTTACCTACGTGTAAGTTCTAAGTTGAAAGAGATTCCATCCCTTTATATATTTAGGGTGTGTAAACTCTTACAAGTAAGAAATACAATTTTTTCCACAACTATAAAATAGAATAAATATGGCAATAGTGATAATTATCATTTATGAATTGCCTCTTCCATGTAATATTAATGCCAGGCATTTTATACTTTTCTTGAATTTTCTCAAAAACTTATAAGGTAGCTACTTTTGTCCTATTCATATACAGATAAGGAAACTGAGGTTCAGAAAAGTAACTTGTTAAGAGTTACACTGCTAGTAAATGATAGAGTCCTGGTTCAAATGCAGATCTGTTTTATTCTAAATCAGTTTTCTTTTCACTGCCACACAACCTTCCTACTCCTACATTAGAGGTGTTGTTGCTCCCCTGGATAGCCGATAATGGTACATACACTTTTGCTGTGACTTTAAATATATATACCCACACATATATTCAAATATGTTTATAGTTGTTATATTTTATTAAATATAGGGACTATAAGGGACTTCCCAGGTGGCTCAGTGGTAAAGAATCCACCTGCCAGTGCAGGAGATGCAGGAAACTCGGTTCAGTCCCTGGATTGGGAAGATCCTCTGGAGGAAGAAATGGCACCCACTCCAGTATTCTTGCCTGTAAAATTCCATGGACTGGGAAGCCTGGTGGGCTACAGTCCATGCCAGTTGCAAAATAGCCAGACACGACTGAGCAAGTGAACACACATACACAAATACATAAATTTATTATATATACTTAAAGTCACAGCAAAAGTATATCCCATTATCTGATATGTGTGTGTGTGTGTGTGTTTGTGTGTGTGTCTATAGACAGAGCACACACAAATGCAGATAGTGCATTCGAAGGAAGGGTGGGAGGAAGAAGATGTCTGCATTCCTTGGTTTTCACTAAAGTTGCTCAAGTCTGTAGTCTCTTTGGATTCTTCCAACTGCTGAAGGAATGAGGGTAAATTTTAATAGGTATTATCCACATTTAAGTTAAAGATCCCTTACAAATGAGATTTAAAAGGTTGTGGTAGTGCTAGCATTTCTTTCTGGTCTCAGTTTAATGATTACACTTAGCAAGTTCAGTTTAAATATTTGTACATATAACTAGTCTTGTAAATCAAAAGAATAAATGTTAACTGAAGTTTTAACTTTTCCATATTCCTTTGGAAATATAACTATTGTTAATTAATAATGGCAGCTAACATTTGTTGAATGCTTATTATATACCAGGCACTGGTGAATGCTTTGTATGAATAAAATAATGAAAGTAGTTTTTAAGTACATATAACTTAATAATTGTCTTCCAGAGTATGTCTTTGAGAAGCTATATGCTTGATCAGAATGTGTTTTCTATCAGTTTTCTTCAAATTGAGTTCAAATGAGGAAAGTGAGGATCAAGAGAAACAGTGTGCTGCCCCATTTGTGTTTCCCCCATGTGATTACCTGTCTTATTCATCACATGCACAGATTATTTAATCTCTTTGTAAAAATCATATCCACCTTCAAACAGTCAAGAGTGGATACTGCTAATAGTACTGCAAAAGAAAAATCTCTGGACTGCTAGGGAATTCCTTATGAATGCTTTCAAAATTGCTAGTATAAGTCTTCTAATAGTGCAATGATTTTAGAAAATAATTCATTTAAAAAAATTTACTTATTTACTCAATTCAAGGGATTAATGATATTGGTAGCAGTCCTTATTAAAATAAGCCTGATACTAAAGAGTTTTACTTACTTGATTCTATAATTCTCTTGTTATACTCTTTGCTCACTGTATCTGTTGTCTCAATGCTAAAAGTTTTCCAGGAAATGTGTGCATAAGATCTAGAAATCAGAATAAGAATTTTACCATCTAAAAACATAATGCCGTTTCAGTTCAGTTCAGTCGCTCAGTCGTGTCTGACTCTGCGACCCCATGAATCGCAGCATGCCAGGTCTCCCTGTCCATCACCAACTCCTGGAGTTCACTCAGACTCACGTCCATCAAGTCAGTAACGCCATCGAGCCATCTCATCCTCTGTTGTCCCCTTCTCCTCCTGCCCCCAATCCCTCCCAGCATCAGAGTCTTTTCCAATGAATCAACTCTTCGTATGAGGTGGCCAAAGTACTGGAGTTTCAGCTTCAGCATCATTCCCTCCAAAGAAATCCCAGGGCTGATCTCCTTCAGAATGGACTGGTTGGATCTCCTTGCAGTCCAAAGGACTCTCAAGAGTCTTCTCCAACACCACAGTTCAAAAGCATCAATTTTTCGGCACTCAGCCTTCTTCACAGTCCAACTGTCACATCCATACATGACCACAGGAAAAAGCATAGCCTTGACTAGATGGACCTTTGTTGGCAAAGTAATGTCTCTGCTTTTCAATATGCTATCTAGGTTGAACTTAACTTTCCTTCCAAGGAGTAAGCGTCTTTTAATTTCATGGCTACAGTCACCATCTGCAGTGATTTTGGAGCCCCCCAAAATAAAGTCTGACACTGTTTCCACTGTTTCCCCATCTATTTCCCATGAAGTGATGGGACCGGATGCCATGATCTTCGTTTTCTGAATGTTGAGCTTTAAGCCAACTTTTTCACTCTCCTCTTTCACTTTCATCAAGAGGCTTTTGAGGTCCTCTTCACTTTCTGCCATAAGGGTGGTGTCATCTGCCTATCTGAGGTGATTGATATTTCTCCCAGCAATCTTGATTCCAGCTTGTGTTTCTTCCAGTCCAGTGTTTCTCATGATGTACTCTGCATAGAAATTAAATAAGCAGGGTGACAATATACAGCCTTGACGTACTCCTTTTCCTATTTGGAACCAGTCTGTTGTTCCATGTCCAGTTCTAACTGTTGCTTCCTGACCTGCATACAGATTTCTCAAGAGGCAGGTCTGGTGGTCTGATATTCCCATCTCTTTCAGAATTTTCCACAGTTTATTGTGATCCACACAGTCAAAGGCTTTGGCATAGTCAATAAAGCAGAAATAGATGTTTTTCTGGAACTCTCTTGCTTTTTTGATGATCTAGCGGGTGTTGGCAATTGGATCTCTGGTTCCTCTGCATTTTCTAAAACCAGCTTGAACATCAGGGAGTTCACGGTTCACGTATTGCTGAAGCCTGGCTTGGAGAATTTTGAGCATTACTTTACTAGTGTGTGAGATGAGTGCAATTGTGCAGTAGTTTGAGCATTCTTTGGCAGTGCCTTTCTTTGGGATTGAAATGAAAACTGACCTTTTCCAGTCCTGTGGCCACTGCTGAGTTTTCCAAATGTGCTGGCATATGGAGTGCAGCACTTTCACAACATCATCTTTCAGGATTTGAAATAGCTCAACTGGAATTCCATCACCTCCACTAGCTTTGTTTGTAGTGATGCTTTCTAAGGCCCACTTGACTTCACATTCCAGGATGTCTGGCTCTAGGTCAGTGATCACACCATCGTGATTATCTGGGACATGAAGATCTTCTATGTATTCTTGCCACCTCTTCTTGATATCTTCTGCTTCTGTTAGGTCCATACCATTTCTGTCCTTTATTGAGCCCATCTTTGCATGAAATGTCCCCTTGGTATCTCTAATTTTCTTGAAGAGATCTCTAGTCTTTCCCATTCTGTTGTTTTCCTCTATTTCTTTGCATTGATTGCTGAAGAAGGTTTTCTTATCTCTTCTTGCTATTCTTTGGAACTCTGCATTCAGATGCTGATATCTTTCCTTTTCTCCTTTGCTTTTCGCTTCTCTTCTTTTCACAGCTATTTGTAAGGCCTCCCCAGACAGCCATTTTGCTTTTTTGCATTTCTTGTCCATGGGGATGGTCTTGATCCCTGTCTCCTGTACAATGTCATGAACCTCCGTTCATAGTTCATCAGGCACTCTATCTATCAGATCGAGGCCCTTAAATCTATTTCTCACTTCCAGTATATAATCATACGGGATTTGATTTAGGTCATACCTGAATGGTCTTATTAATATAATATCTAACTATTAACTATTAAGAATGTAATGTCGAATATGAATATTGTAGTGGTATAGTCATCCATGGACAGGTCTTATGTGAACATAAGTTTTCATTTCTTTGGGATACATGCCCAGGAGTGCTACTGTTGGGTCCTATTGTAGTTGCATGTTTAGCCACACTGTTTACAGAATGGCTATGCCATTTTACACTCTTAACAATGTAAGACTGACTCAGTTTCTCTGCATACTTGCCAGCATTTGGTGTTATTACTGTTTTTTTATTTGAGCCATTTTAATAGGTGTGTAATGATTTCTTCAAATACTTTTTCAACCCTGCCCTATTCCTCCACTCTTTCTGGACAAATTAGCTGTGTTCAAATATGTTTTAAGTCTGTTTTTTTTTACCTGTTCTTTAGATTTGGGTAATTTCTATTTTTTTTTCACTCTTTTAGTTCACTAATTCTTTCCTTTGTTCCTTTTATTCTGTTGTTGAACGCAGCCATTATTGTATTTTTCAATTCTAAAATTTTCCTTTGGTTCTTCTTTATAACTTCTGCTTCTTTTCTGAGGTTTTCTGTTTTCCATTTGTTTCAAGCTTGTTTGTATTTGCACACTTAAGCATTTTTATGATGGCTCCTTTAAGACCTTCATCAAATAATTTTAACATTTCTCATTTTTTTAGTGTTGACATCTATAGTCTTCTTTTCACGTTGAGATCTTACTGGTCCTTTGTATGATGAGTGAGTTTTTATTGGAATCTGGACATTTTGGATATTGTGTTATGTGGGACTGCTGTTTTTGTTTGTGTCTCTGCCACCACTCTAGCAGTAGAAGGTGAAGGCACTGCCTTGTTATTGCCAGACTGGGGTAAATGTTCTTATTCCCCACTTGACTTCTGTTGACACCTGAGACTTAGTGCTTCTCATTACTCATTACTGCTCTGCAGGGGATTGGCGTGCTGCTTCCCCACTAGTTCGCTACTGGTACCCTCCCTAGCTGAGAGCCGTGTGAGTACTTCATTTCTCTTCTTCATTTGGCCTCCACTGACAGCATGTTGTAGGGAGGTGACCTCATTACTTACTGTTGGGCAGTGATGAAGTCTCAACTCTCCACTAGGCTTCCTTTGATACCACCCCAGCTCAGAAAGGGAGAAGCACCTCATTACTGCCAGATGGACATGGAAGTCCTGCCTCCATACTCGGCCTTCTCCTAACACTTCTCTGTGGGGAGATTGTGGCAACTAGTTATAGCAGGAGTGAAAGTCTAGGTTCCCCGCTTGGCATCTGCTGGTGTGGATGAGGGTGAGGTTTTGTTCATGTCTCTGACACCCTCATCCACATCAGGAAATGTGGTGAGATAAAGTAATCACTTTATTTCAGTCAAACACCAGAGACCTAATGAGGAACCAGAACACCAGTCTCCCGCATAGCCATAATGAGGAGCACTAAGTCTCGGGTGTCAACAGAAGTCAAGTGAGGGACAAAAACATTTACCCTTGCTAGGCTGCCCTTTTCCTGGTACTTTGGCTAGAGTGAGCAGATTTTGTGGCCCGGGCAGGGGAGGGGCTGTTTTTGTGTGTGCTTGTTGGTATTTCCCAATTGCCAGCTTAAGTCTGGAATATATGGTACAGGGGAAAAAACCAGGAACTCCACCATATTGTTCTTTGTGTCCCAAGATCTCTAGCTAGCCTGCTTTCTTCTCTTGACCTTTCAGTGATCTAGCCTTATTCCTTGTCTCTTCCCACTGCCATACGTAAATCTTCAGAAATCGACCATGTTCTCACTCATATCTAGGTTTTCCCCTGTATTCTTCTTAAATTCCCCTCACCTTCCTTCTCCATCTTTGCATTTTTCCTTCATCTTTGAAAGACCTTCTCAAGGATCACCTCTTCCATGGAGCCTTTTTCAGATCTCCAGGGATGGTAAATTACTTCCTTTTCTTTGCTTTCATGATCCTTTTGTACTTGGATCTGGTATACCTTTGGCTAGAACTGGGCATGTAGCCCCATCTAAATCCAAGGGTAGGTTGGAAAACACAACTGTGCGTGTGTCCAGTAATGGGAGGAGAACCAGATATTAGTGAATATCAGTAATGCCTAACACAGTCCTGATTCTGCCACGTGCTATTTCTGTGCTGTTGGAAGCCCACTTTTTTGAACCCCAGTTTACTCAGCTATAAATTGTGGATAATCACATTCTTACCTTACTGAATTGTTGTGTCTATTAAATGAAATACTGTTACATGGTAGTGCTTTGAAAGTGTAAAGTATACTGGAAGTTTTAGCTATCCTTTAACCATTTTTTGAAGTTAAAGTACTGCTTATTTTTTCCTAGGTCTCCTGAATGATGCAACTGTAGGTATTTTTAGGGGCAACCAGATGCGCTTAAAACGAGCTTGCATTCGCAAAGCCAAGATCTCTGCTGTTGCTTTCCGGAAAGCCTTCTGCCACCACAAGTTAGTGGAACTTGATGCCACAGGTGTGAATGCTGACATCACGATTACAGACATCATCAGTGGGCTTGGCAGTAATAAATGGATCCAGCAAAATCTCCAGTGCCTCGTGCTGAACTCATTAACTCTGTCCCTCGAAGATCCTTATGAGCGGTGCTTTAGCCGACTTTCTGGCCTTCGAGCATTAAGCATCACCAATGTTCTCTTTTACAATGAAGACCTGGCTGAAGTTGCCTCATTGCCAAGATTAGAGAGCCTGGATATTTCTAACACCTCGATCACAGACATCACGGCTCTGCTGGCTTGCAAAGACCGACTCAAGTCTCTAACCATGCATCACTTGAAATGTTTAAAAATGACAACTACCCAGATACTGGATGTTGTTCGAGAACTAAGACATCTGAATCATCTTGATATTTCGGATGATAAACAGTTTACATCAGACATAGCTCTTCGATTACTAGAACAAAAGGACATCCTGCCCAACCTCGTCTCCCTGGATGTTTCTGGGAGGAAGCATGTGACAGACAAAGCTGTTGAAGCTTTTATTCAGCAACGGCCCAGCATGCAGTTTGTAGGTTTGCTGGCCACTGATGCTGGCTATTCTGAATTCCTCACAGGCGAAGGACATTTGAAGGTCAGATTTTAAAAATATATTCCTTTGTCAGGCTGACCATTGTTTAGTTTACATAAGACTCCATTAAGGTGAATGTCTAATAATATATAGATCATATTCATGAAACATGACATAGAGTGAAAAGGCCTTGCTTTTGAGTCTGAATTAATATTCCAGATTATTTGCTTTATGGCCCAGAGCAAACTATGATGTAACTTTTCAATTTACATTTATTTATAAAATAGATATGACTCTTACCTGCAAAATTATTCTGAAGATTAATAATTATATATGTAAAGTGCAAGTCATGTTGTAGGCCCTGGATAAATGATAGTTCTCATGAAGAGAATGTTTAGATATTTTGAACCACTTAAACATATAGTATCTAAAGGATCACGTCAAAGAAACTAGAGATGCTCCTTTGTAGAAAAGAGTAATGGGAGGTAAGTTGTCCAAGAAGATCTCTATTGTAAAAATGGTAAAATCCTTCTCTTCTTAGGTTTCTCATGCGTAATGGCTTAAATTCCATTTGGGAAACATCTACTGAACTTGGCTCAACTTGAGATTGAAAGATAAAAAAGATACAGGATTTGCTTCCAAGGAGCTTGATAGTAGTAGTAATGTTATGATCACAAACAAATCTAAAGCCAAGGATCAGTATAGTTGCTGTAGGAGAGTAGGAGAAACTTTTTCTCACTGGAGAATTTTCGTCTTGATGGAAGATGGTATCTGAATCAGACCTTGAGGGATAGAACTGTAACAGGTTTAAGGACAACTAGTATTTTTCTTGGAGAAGGAAATGGCAGCCCACTCCAGTGTTCTTGCCTGGAGAATCCCAGGGACGGGGGAGCCTGTTGGGCTGCCGTCGCAGGGGTCGCACCGAGTTGGACACGACTGAAGCGACTTAGCAGCAGCAGTATTTTTCTAACATACATTGTATCCTATAAGTGCTTTATATTGTATATGGTAATATCTGTAGGTTGATATTAACTCCACTTTATAGATGAAAAACATAGAAATTATGATTTACTGTTAGTTAGAACCAGCGTTTGGATCTACATCTATCAAATTTCAGAGCCCCATTTTTTTTTTCCTCTACGACTTACATCAAACCACTTAAGTTGAAGCATCATTTGATTCTACCTGGTGCAAATGGCAATACTGCATTCTTTTTTATGGCTGAGTAGTGTTCATGTGTGTGTGTGTATACCACGCCACTTCTTTATCCATTGTCTATCAATGGACACTTAGATTGCATCCATGTCTTGGCTATTGTAAATAGCGCTGCTGTAAATTTGGGGATGCATGTATCTGTTTGAATTATAATTTTCTCCAGATGTATGTCCAGGAATGGGATTCTGAATCATATGGTAACTCTATTGTTAGTTTTGTAAGGAACCTCCATACTATTTTCCATAGTACTGTACCAATTTACTTTCCTGCCAGCAGTGCAGGAGGATTCTTTTTTAGCAATCAATATCGATCTCAAAAAAGGAGAAGGAAAGGTTAGCTATAGAACATTTTAAAACATGTCAGTTCTTATATTATTTGTAAATTTAGACTTTAAAAAGTAGAATGTAGGCAATTATTTTGAGTCACTTTTTTATTCATTCATTCAGTAAATATTTTATTAAGTACCTCTGCATATTATGTACTGTGCTAGACATGGAGATTTGATGGTAGAGTGAAATGGCGTGATCTTGCCCTCATGGAGCTTATAATTTAGTGAGGGATTCAGACAGTGAAGTATCATACATATGTTATGGGTGTATGATTTCAATATATGTATTTATATATCATATACATAATGTGCACATATATATATGCTTTAAACTGCATAGTGTGAAGAATCTAAAAGCTACATAATACTGTATTTGAGTATGTTGAACAGAGAGGCTTGACTTAGTTTAAGGCTTCTCTGAGGACTTGATGAATGAGTGAAGACCTTATGGATGAGTAACTTGGTAGAGAAGATTCCAGGCAGCAAGAATAATACAGCAAAAGATGTGTGGTAGGAAGGGAACATGGTACATCCAAGGAACTTCAAGAAAGCCACTGTGGCTAGAGTTCTAGAGTAGGAAGTTGCAGAGCGATGAGATGAGGCTGGAGAAAGTAGGTGCTAGGGCCAGAAAGGGCAAAGTCACATGAGCCAGGTGCAGGGCAGCAAGTGTGAGGAACTACATAACAGCTTGTTATTGAACAAGGTAAGTTTCTAGCACAGGGCTTGTGGGTAAAGGCAGCATAAAAATGTAGATTACTAAGTTAGTGTTACTTGTCTGCCTAAGAAATGGATCAGTAAAGAATTATAAAAATCAAAGGGGAAGAAATCTCTGTGTACTGGGAGTTTAGGAAGGATTTCCCAGAGGAGGTGAGCTTGATCTGTGTCCTCAACGATGAGAGGAATGTGTCCCTAGCACACTGCACTAAGTAATCTTCTCAAGGCAAAGATCCTCCAGTAGCTATGATTCCCGAGCAGTGTGATTTTTGCTGATTGTTCTTACCACCAACAGACCCTAGAGTGAATTAGCCCAAGATTTTCAGTTGAGGCTAGTAGAACATACACATTGTACAATGCCTTTGTGAAACAGGTTTGATTTTACAAATGGAACATCATTGCTTTGAAATTTTGACTCTAGAAAACACCTACTTTGCTGTCATCTAGTTTCCACTTCTGTAAACACAGTGATTCTTAACCTTGGCTATAATTAAAATTACCTGGAGTGTAATTATTTGAGATGATGGATATGTTAAGTAACTGTATCATGATAATCATTTTGCAGTATTTACATGTATAACATCATCGTTTTACACATTACACTTACAGAATGTATTTGTCATTATGTATCTATAATATATATCTTTTAAAGCTGGAAAAAATTTTTAATTAAAAAAATCATCTAAGTAACTTGAGTAATTAAATCAGAAGCACTGTAGGGAGGTGGGACTGAGGCATCAGTTTTTTTTAAAGCTCCTTGGGTGATTTTAATATGTAGCCAAAATGGAGAATCATTGTTTTAAAATAATTTTTTTAAAAAATAGAGATCATTGGAACTTTGCCCCTTATTCAACTATACATAAAAATAGATGTTTGTTTTAAATTATTTATTTGACTACTAATTTGAGAGTTGAAAAATAATAGGTCATGTTAAGAGAAGAGAGCTGAGATTGCTCTGTCTCCTTTTTTAAAATTTTCCAGGTTAGCAAAGTTGAAAAATGGGTCTGAAATGATTATTTTAATGTTATGATGCTTTAAATTAATTTAGTTTGACAGTTTTGGTTTTACATGCCTCAGTAGAGACAGTGTCACTCCCCAGTATTCCTTATGAGGCATTATCTGGTACTTTTAGTGGGTGGTTCAAAGAACAAAAGATTTGTTTTTCCACTTGCATGTATATTATGTATTTTGATCTCTTGGCTCTGTGAGGGAGGTATTTTCCTCAGTGAGAGGGAGTGATTTTCTTAAGGATCACAGCTAGCTGATGAGCCTGGAATGTATTCCTTTACTGCATCTCTGCCTGTATTTGAGAACCTTAGTTCTTTCTCTTACTCATCTAGTCCCAACACAAAGGGTTTTCTGACGTAGAATTACCAACCCTGTCACCTTGGTTTCCCTACCTTATCTGCTCGTTTGTCACCATCAGTTTCCTCAACCTTCCGCTATCCCACCATTAAGATTCCTGTGTTTTTTGGCTGCCTCACTCCTGAGAAGCACTGGTTATATGTTAAACCCAGTATTCTCAGTCTTCATCTCATTTGGTCTAAGTGCCTTTTGACATAGTTGATCTTTCTTCCTTCTTGAAATACCTTTTTTTTTTTTTAACTCAGTTTCTAGAATATCAGATTGACCTTGTTTTTTTCCGTACTTTTTGGACTTTCTCTCGGTTTCTTTTATTGATTCTTCCTAAATCTCTCAGGCCCCAAACCTATATGCCTATGTAAATTTAGGAATCATCCTAAATTTATATCTCTAACCTAGACTTCTCCCTTGAACTAAGACTTAATACGTACTTTTTAAAGACGTCTGAGCTAGTGCTTCTGCTCTTGAGGAATTCTGATCCAGTGGAGAACAGACAGACAGTTTAAAAATAGCTTTAATCAGTTGTGAGAAATGCTGTAATAGAGTTATGTGCTGAGTGCTACAAGAAAGTCTTTCCTTAGAATATACATTTAGTTTTATCCATATTTTAAATATTAATAAGGTTTAACTTCGTGGTAAAGGACATTTTTTCTGTTTTAAATAGATTGCAGAAACTAGTATATACAGATGATTGTTTGTTTTGTTGTTGTTGGTTTTTTTTTTTTTTTATCTAGCATATGAAATTGATTGAATTGAAGATGCATATAGTTTGAAGAACCAGATTGCTTGATTTGAGTAGGGTAGGGGCTCAAGAAGTGTTAACCACTGAATAAATATACAGGCAATGAAATTTGGTTCAGATTATTTACATTCCAGTAACAAAAGTTCTGTAATTTTACATTTAAAGATAACTTGAGGTTATATTTTATATAAGATTGTAAAGCTGTTTGAATCAACCAACATGGATAAATGAAGTCTGATGAAGATGATTGTTCATGTGTTTTCCCTCTTACAGTCTTTTTTAGCTCTCCTAATAGTTCAGTGTCTTTCCAAATCTAAAATCTAAGAAAAAGTTCAGGGTGATTCAAAAACAGTTGAACATTAGGAAAATTTTTATTGTTCAATAACTGCTTATATGTGTGAATACATAGTCAAAATCAATGTTTATGTATGTGTATTATACATTCTTATTGTTGTTTAGTCACTAAGTCGTGTCTGACTCTTTTATGACGCCACAAACTGAAGCCTGTCAGACTCCTCTGTTCATGGGATTTCCCAGGCAAGAATACTTGAGTGGATTGCCATTTCCTTCTCCAAGGGTTCTTCCCCACCCAGGGATCAAACACACATCTCTTGTGTCTCCTGCATTGGCAGGCGGATTCTTTACCACTGAGCCTCCAAAGAAGCCTATATTATACATAAATAATATAAAAAACATTTTGTAAAGAAACTTCCATTGTTATTCCCGCAGTCTTACAGTCTTACAAATGCTCAGTATATGCCTTTTTGTCATTTGATACACACATCTGTACTATAGTCTAATTTTATTAGACCTTTGTAGCATATCCCATCGGTGGTTAAAATGTTAGCTGTGATACAGCCCTTCATTTTCTTAAAGCTGCATATTCCTTACCCATATGAACATAGTTATTACTAAGTAATATATTTTAAACATTTATTTTTGTGTTACCTTTTATAATAGTGCTGCCAAAAAAAGATAGGGTTTGGGGGTTTTTTGTATTTTATTTTATTTTTTTACCATTTTGAAATTGTCACTCAGGTTGATAAATAGAACTTGTCAGCCACCCTGAAGCTCTTTCACATGCCCCATCCTGATCACAACTTCCTCCTTCCCCACAAAAGTAATCTCTGCCCTGACTCTAATAATAATCATGTCCTTGCTCTTTTAAATAGTTTTACAGCCCAACCATTTACCTCTAGGCACTTAGTTAATCTTGTTCACTTTTCTTGCCCACTTTTGCCCACTTTTCAAAATCATACGTCTTTTCAGTATCTTTTATAAAATTCCCTCTCCATCCGTTTCTTTTCCTTATACTTTGTGTATTAAAGAATCTGACCCTTTGGTCTGTAGACTTTCCCTCAGTCTAGATTTTCTTGATTGTATGTTTGTGGTGCATATTGACTGTATTTTCTGCAGATTGGTAGCTGGATGTGAGGACTTGGTCAAACTCACGTTTAATCCCTTTGGCAGGACGCTTAGGTTTTACGTTCTTTCATTAAGGAAGTACATAATGTCTGGTTGTTTTTCTTTCTGTGATTTATTAGCAGTTGTTGACATTCAACACCTAGTTCCATTAATTCATTGAGGATCATGGTGATACTGTAATAATTTCTTTTTTTACTTATTACTGGCTTACTTTTCCCAAAAGCCACTTCTTGTTACATACATTTGGCTACCCAGTGGTATATGAACCACAGTTGGTCTTCCCTTGTGCCGCAGCTGGTAGAGAATCTGCCTGCAATGTGGGAGACCTGGGTTCCATCCCTGGGTTGGGAAGATCCCCTGGAGAAGGGAAAGGCTACCCACTCCAGTATTCTGGTCTGGAGAATTCCATGGACTGTATAGTCCATGGGGTTGCAAAGAGTCGGACACGACTGAGCGACTTTCACTTCACTTCACTTAAGATAACTATATTAACCTGTATAAATGGGAAATTCCAGGATAAACCTACTTTTGAACAGAATTTTTTTAATGCTGAATGGGAGCTTGATAAATCTGGGAGAATCAATTAATATATTTATTTGATATTTATTGAGTGCTTGTTCTGAGCCACACACAGTGCTGCCTGTAGGGGTACAGTGAATAGATCAGTCTACTAAGGGGATTATGGTAATGGCTATGAAGGTGATGTTTCAGGAAGACCTGACCTAGATTGGTGGGCCAGAGAAGGCCTCTCTAAAGAAGTGTTATTTAACTTGAAATGAGAAGGATGAATAGAAATTAGGTAAAGAAAGAGAAGGAAATTTCAGTCGGAGAGGACATTATACTTAGTAGCTTTTTCCTGGGAAAGAGCTTGGCTTATTGAAAGATCAGAAAGGTCAGTGTAGGGTGTTGTGGGGAGAGGGATAGATTGAGAGTTTGGGATTGGCATGTACACATTGCTATAAAAATAAAAAAAGGCCACTGTCATTACTAAATTGTGAGTTAGGGCGAGAGGGTTACCTTAAGAGGCAGTAGAAGCCTAATCATGTGTAGTAAGACCTTATAAATAAGAGTTAAATATCTTGAGATTTATTTTAGGTACAGTATAGAAAATTTTACCCATAGACTTATTCTAGGGTCTGAGCCGATCTAATATATATCTGTTTAGCATATGTATACCTTCACAGGGTGACTTTTCTGGATGGGTTGGAAAATAATCATAGCCATTTGTTTGAAGCTTTACATAACTATCCAGGATGCCATCCACACAAATGATGTTTGGATAGAGACACTTGGAGGGTTGAAAAGAATCCTAAAAGCTCATCTTCTGGCTGTGTTCAAAGGTGTCTGGAGAAGCCAATGAAACTCAGATTGCAGAAGCACTGAAGAGGTACAGTGAACGGGCCTTCTTTGTCCGAGAAGCTCTATTTCACCTTTTTAGCCTGACTCATGTGATGGAAAAAACAAAGCCAGAAATTTTAAAGGTAAGAACAAGAAACTGGATGTGAGAAGTGTGAAATTATCTTCCTAGATAGATGATAGTTTTGTGAAGAAAATTGGTGAAAATCTGCATTTAGCCTTTTTTTTTTATAAGATTGATAATATATAATTCAGTTTTTAGCCATAAATGAGAATGAGAGGAGATAACTGAATAGTGTTACTGAAGTTTTATAGTAATCTCATTTAAACAATATAAAATGCCCTCAAGTTCATATTTAACTATCTAAAACCAGTAATCATTGTGATATCTTTTTACCAGCTGTAGTAGAAAATAGAGTATATAACTTGAATCAGGACACTACTTGGTATATTAGCCATGTATTGCTTCTGTATATGGTTTTTAAAGAAATACAATATTGGGATTTTATAAAGCACTTTTCCATGCTATTTATGAACCTTCTTGTGCTTTTGTAACTAATCTGTGTTATTCCCCAATTAAGATATTTTACCCAAGATAGTTTTTGGAGGAAAAAAAAGGAGGATTCTTAATTTTGTTGATTGGGTGGGACATTTTTTTTGTCAGAATGTGGTTCTTTAGCCACCTGAAGTCTGGGATATTGCTTATTTTAAAAAGCATTTGTGAACCTCATTCCAAGAAAATTTAGATTCAGTAGGGCTGGATAAGATACAGGAATCTACATTGTAATAATCCCTCAGGATAATCCTTATACACATTTAATTTAGTACTATATCATATTTGGTCCCTCTTTTAGTGGGCACAACAATCCCGAGAGAAGTTTTATCTTCTGTTTCACGGATTATGTACTTGAGGGTCTGTGAAGTTAAGTAACAATAAATTAGTGGCAGAGCCAGAAATGACTTAACCTCCCGGTTTCTTAAATTTTTTGAGAATGGGGTGTTTGGATAAGAAGCAGGAACATCTGAGTCCCCGGATGTTGACTGCAACATCCGCCACCTCCCGTGTACATACCAGAGGATATTGGTGCTTGGCATATGCATTATCATTTTTTGGTTTTGGTTACTGTGCACTTGAGTAACAGAGGACCAGACCCGTCGTCCTGATCTGAAATATTTACTCATTCATTCATTCAGAGAATGGTGCAGAGAGAAATGTGATCCTTGTAAGGAGTTTTTGCTGCAAAAGAAAGCAAAAGCAAAAGGTGGTAGTTGGCTGAGGATGTTTGTGGGTTTTGTTTTGTTTTGTTTTAGATGGGAGAAAAAAATACCTTGTATGCTGTGTGAATGATCGACTACAGAATAAAAATCTGGTATAGGAGTTGGAAGGGGAGATCAGCTGAAGCAGTGTCCTTGAGTAGACAAGAAGGGAAGAATCAAGCATTTAAGTGGAGGGATTATTTTTAGAGAGGAGCCCCTAGAGGTCATTTATGGTCACAGGCAGGCAGACAGCAATTGCTCGTGTGTATGCTGGCAACGAGGTACGTGTAAAAGCCAGAATCTGAAGTTCTTTTATGATTACTTCAGTTTTCTTGGGGTAACTGGAAGTAAGATCTTCAGTCAGTAATGAGGAATGGGGAGGATTTGTTGGGGATTTGAGGAGAGAGGAAAAGGGGAGAAGTAGTTATCTAGGCCAGAGGGAAGTAAATGGATTTTATTTTATTTTAATTTTAGCAGTATTCTTAAGGAACTGAATGTTGGGATTTGAAAGTGAAGTTTGCTGCTGGTTTACCCTATTCAAGTCAGTAAGAATTTGTTTAGTGTTTGGCATAAAACAGGCCAGACTGAACTATATCTAGGAAATACTAAGATGTTTTCTCTGAATAGAAAAGATTCATTAACATTACAGAAAAATTTCCGGACATGAACAACTTGACACCTCCCTTGACCAGGTAGGTGAATAACTATTATGTCCTAGGCTCTGCACATAAGGATAAAAAATATACTTAAGATATCTTAGAAATTATTACAGATCAACAGAGTAATGTTGCTATATTCTGCTGCTGCTACTGCTAAGTTGCTTCAGTCGTGTCCGACTCTGTGTGACCCCATAGATGGCAGCTGACTAGGCTCCTGTCCCTGGTTTCTCCAGGCAAGAATAGTGGAGTGAGTTACCATTTCCTTCTCCAATGCATGAAAGTGAAAAGTGAAAGTGAAGTAGCTCAGTCATGTCCGACTCTTTGAGACCCTATGGACTGTAGCCTACCAGGCTCCTCCGTCCATGGGATTTTCCAGGCAAAAGAATTGGAGTGGGTCCTTCTCCATTGCTATATGAAGAGGGTTTATATGTTTTTTATAAGTTGGATTAAGAGAACTCATTTCTTTTTCAGCTTGTGGTTACTGGGATGAGAAACCACCCTATGAATTTGCCAGTGCAGCTTGCTGCAAGCGCCTGTGTGTTTAATTTAACCAAGCAGGATCTTGCTGCAGGAATGCCTGTCCGACTCCTGGCCGATGTGACCCATTTGCTGCTCAAAGCCATGGAACATTTTCCCAACCACCAGCAGGCAAGCATATGGGAATTCACATTCAAATGGTCTTTTTAGTGTCTGCTACCCATCTCCTACCTCCATACAGTTCATTTTACTAGACCAAAGCTGGAAATTCCTTTGGAGGCTGTGAAGTAATAAGTTTTGTGGTGTGACTGAGTGCAGGGCGATAGAGAAGTAGAATACTAAAGAATGCATTCCTTACCTAAAACTATTTCAGTCCAAACATTGTGGGAAATAATGCAAGCCATGTAAAACTTCTTGCACTTAGACCTTGAGTTAGTAATAATTTCAGCATACAGGATTAGGCGTAGAGCTTCTGCTCTGAGCCAGGCATTGGTTAGGTACTCAAGTACTGGAATAGAGAAATAAATAAGACATGGATTTTCTGTTTCTAGCAGTATAGGTAGTCTACAAAACCTGTCCTGTTCTTTGGATGAAAACTAAAAATGCTGCTTGAATTATATTTTTAACTCTTAAAATTTAACAATGAGTTGGCAAGTTAGTAGAAAATACTCAGAGACCCAAAATCAAGTAAAATTGGCAACCTAAATTGGGGAGTGGATCATTAAAGCCAGCTTCCCTCATTGAGAACAGCTGCCAAACTAGATGAGTTTTAGCCTTTGGTTTTCATGGACTCTGGAAGCCAGGTGAACAGAAGACAAACTAGAACCCATCCAAGGGCCACCAGAAGGGAGGGAGATTAGCTGGAATTATCCAATTTATCACCCTATTTCTCATCTAATAAAAAAGATTTTAAAAATGTGCAAGTAAACTTATGTGGGTCCAGTGGAAGTCTTTGAACCGTAGGTGAGCAGAATAAATGTTCTAAGACATGTTATGCTTTATAAATGTCTTTTTTTTTTTTAATAGAATCTAACAAAACAGTATTTTATTCAGGGTTTTTTTTTTTTTTCTGTCTTTGGTTCTTAGTTACAGAAGAACTGCCTCCTTTCACTTTGCAGTGACCGAATTCTTCAAGACGTTCCATTCAACAGGCAAGTGGTAGCACCAGAACTATGGGACAAAATAGAATTATAGAAATCTGTCTCGGGTCATTTCTTACCAGTTAGGATATTCCTAGTGTACAGTTAATCAGGTGGGTGGGCTTGTGTATCACTTTGTAGAATGCTGAATCTACTTTCTGTAATTTAATGCTTTGATATTCATGAGAGCAGATTCTATTTTCATACCTCTTTGCATAAGAATTTGTACTGATTATAGTTTTTAGAATGTATGCACAGTGTTGTAGGCTGAAGAAATGGAAGTATTTAGAAATTCAGTATCTTGCCTACGGTTTTGTGACTAGTAACTGCAAGGCTAGAAAGGATCAAGTCTAGTTTTAGCTCCAGCATTCTTTTCTCTGTATCATGCCTCTTATTATTATAGTTACTTGATATTGAATTATAGGAGAAACCTTTTAAGCAGAGGTTAAGGGAGACCATATAGCTGGATTCCAGTAAGTAAAAAGGGTTTCCTTATTTTGTAAGATGTGATTTAGGAGCTAATTTTTTTTTTTTTTTCATTTTACTATTTTAAAATATAATTTTTTAGTGATGGTATTTTCAAAAATAAATTTATACTTTATGATTTAATGAGAAGTGTTTTTCTCAAGCAGCAGTTTTATAGTGATTTACTTTTATTTGGGTAATAGTACACTGTTATCTGACATGCTGATGGAATGAAGTATTCCATTTACTATTTGAAATAAATAATTGGTTCAGACGGTGAAGAATCTGCCTGCAATGCAGGAGACCTAAGTTTAGTCCCTGGGTCACAGGGATCCCCTGAAGAAGGAAATGGCAACCCACTCCAGTATTCTTGCCTGGAGAATTCCATGGACAGAGGAACCTGGTGGACTACAATCCCTGGAGTCACAAAGAGCTGGACACAACTGAACGACCAACACACTTTCACATGTATCTCATGTAGATTACTGAATTTTATTTTATAAATATATTAAGCATCAGCATTGATCACATGAAGTCACAGGTTGAAAAGACATAATCTCCTAAAGAAAATTATAAACCACCCCAGAGGCTGACAGACTGTTCCTTAAATGGCTAGATATTAAATGTTCCCAGTTTATGAGCCATAGGGTCTCTGTTGGACCTACTTAATCCTCCCATTGTACCTCCAAAGCAGCCATAGATAGACACTTTAACAACAAAAAAAATAAAATGGGGATAACCGTTCCAGTAAAACTTCAGAAGACAGACAGCTAGGCCCACAGCTATAACATCACTTGAGGTGGGCTATTGTTTGCCCTTGATGTAGCCAGTGAGTACAGTCTGCTAGAATTGAGCTTCTTTGTGCTAAGAGACAGAGGTTGGTTAATCTTTGCCTCTCGTGCTTAGTACTTCAGTGGCTGATGGATGGATGGATGGATGGATGAATTAGGAGTATAACAGAAGACAGTCTTTCATAGAAGAGGGTGACAGAATGTACTGGCCCCCCAAGCAAGGACAGAAAGATTTCATTGGCTTGGTGATCATTGAAGATTTCATTTTAGTGATGGCATTAAGATAATAAAACTAATAACTAATGTATGAAGCACTTGCCGGACACTGTGCTAGGTGTTTTCGATATGCTTATTCAGTCCTTGAAACAGTCCTGTGAAATTGTTACTCTTGTAATCTTCATTTTACAGATGAGGAAACAGAGGCACAGAGAAGTTTAGTAGCTTGCTCAAGGTGATAAGATAGTAAGTAGCAGAATTTAGATTTAAATCCAGACTGACTTCCAGAGCTTCTACTTTTTATATCCATGTCATATTGCCTTGAAACCGAAAATTGACTGAGTTGAATGTTTTGTGGGAACTGCACAAGTAAAGGCACAGAGGAAATCAGTACTAGTAAAAATTTAACTTTTATCAAAAGTTTGATATGTGCCAAGGTCTGTACTAAGTCTTAAGCGTTATGTGTGATATGATATAATCCTCACAACAGTTCTGTGGAATAGACTGTATTATTTTACAGACAAGAAAATTGAAGTTCAGAGAGATGAAGAAAGTTACCCAGGGTCCCAAAGTTAGTACATGGTGAAGGTGATATTTGAATCCAGGCTGATTCCAAAGTGTATGATGTTCTTAATGACGTCACTATATTGCCTCACAGGATAAAACAATGTGTTTTATTGTTATCAACAGTAGGTAGAGCTAGAATTCCAACCCCCAAATTCAAAGAACTTCAGAATCCGCTTTTAACTTTTAATACTAGGTTATATTATTTGATATATATGGACATGTTTTGAGACTAATAAAGTTTCTATGTATCATATCCTCTCTTTTCCTGTTTTATTTATTTTTTCTCTAGCATATGTCAGTACCCAAACATGCCATATACTTTACTTACTTATTTATTACCTGTCTTCCCCACTAGAGTGTAATCTCTGTGAGAGTAGAGATATTTCTCTGTTTTGTTTGCTAATCTGTCTCTAGCATCTGAAACAATATCTGGCACAAAGGAGAAGCTGAATAAATGTTTTTGAGTAAAAGAATGAGTGTTCCTATTGTGCTAAGTACTGAGGGGGAACCAGAAAATGCTTAAAATTATTATTATCACTACAGAATAGAAATATGTTATACCTCTAGAAGATGAATGTCAGATATTTTTGACCATTTTTTCCAAACTCTCTGTTTCTTTTACAGTGTTGTCAGAATTAATAATACCATCTCCAAAACACTAAGTGTACTTGTTATTCTCTATCAGTTAGGAGGACCTTTCCTTTTCTTTCTCACCTACCTAAATTGTAGCATCAGTTCCCAGCTGGAGCTCTGAAACTACTCCTGGGGCCTCCAGGGTTAATTCATTAAACTCCTTGTGTGTTTTCAGGTTTGAAGCAGCCAAGCTTGTCATGCAGTGGCTCTGCAACCATGAGGATCAAAACATGCAGAGGATGGCAGTTGCTATCATTTCCATTCTGGCTGCCAAGGTACCTGAATTCATGTTTATAATTTTCTGTAGGAAACTGTTTCCCCTGACAGTTCAGTAAACCAGGTTAACTTATTCAAGCTGCATTCAGTATTGCAGAATTCCAGGGTGATCAGAGATTCTGGTCTGACCTTCGGAGTCTGCTACAATGAATGATATTAAACTCACACCAGTAGATCCTTGGACATTTACCTTGTCTTCTGCTTGCTTGCAGCTTTCTACAGAACAGACAGCCCAGCTTGGTGCTGAGCTCTTCATCGTCAGGGTGAGTCTATGCAGACCCCTAAACAGTTTTCGTTTTCATTATTCTCAGGCAGTGTTTGCTTATCTTCAGTGTTTGCCAGTACTTCATCAAGTACTGGTGCCCCCCAGTACGTGCCTATCTTCTGAGATTTTATATTTCAAAAGTTTGTTTTTGTTACTTCTAAGTGAATGTGTTAATTTCTCTTCATTGGGGCAGCTTTACTCTTTAACAGGAGGTGGAAAGAGTCCTAAACTAGGAATCAGATGACCCAGGGTCTAACTTGTAAACTCACTGTGTGAATTTAGATAAATTACCTGGACCACTGGGGCCTAAATAAACCTTAAATCCTATCTAGTTCACATAGTTCTGTGATTTTGTTATTTATTAAAAAAATGTGGCATCTCTATTACAGTCATAAGACTTTGCTAGATGGTTTAGGGGAAAAGATAATGTTAATAGCTGATTTATGATTTTGGGTTGCTTCAGTTGAGGAATTAGTATGGTGAACAGTGAAAACTTAAAAGGTTTAAAGAGACTAAGTTAAAATCATGCCTTATTCCCAGTTCTATCACTCCGCAGCTGTGTGATTTCAGGCAAGTCACCTAAATTTTCTTTGAAGTCATAAAAAAATGCTTTATACAGTTGTTAAGAAGATTGAAAAGGAAAAAAAGATTGAAGGAATATACTAAGTTCGTAGCACAAAATACAACACATATGTTAGATGAGTAGAAAAGGCTGCTGATTTTATTTGTTTTTACTCTTTTCAGGGATGACATTTTAGTTTTAAATATGACTTTTTATTGCTGTGAATGAGTTTCAGTAATTTTGGCTAGGGGTGTATTCCAAGACTATAAAGAAGTAGTCCATTTATGTGCTTTGGGAGGAAATTAAGTTTGAGTAGCAATTAGCAGGAATTAATAGTAGTAGTAATGGTGATGCTAGCTAATTTTTTTTAAGCCCTTAATTAAGTTCAGATAGCCCAATTCTAGTGCCACACTCTTGGCCACTATGCTGTTAAGTTACATAATTGCAACTGGATGATTGTGTTTCTTAAAAATTTTTTCCTTCATTGTGGAAGTGAAAGTGAAGTCGCTCAGTCATGTCTGACTCTTTACGATCCCGTGGACTGTAGTCTAGCAGGCTCCTCTGTCCATGGGATTTTCCAGGCAAGAGTACTGGAGTGGGTTGCCATTTTGTATATAACTTTAAATAATAGTGCTCATTAATGTTACTTGTATCTCTTTTAGCAGAGCTCCTTTTACCCCCAAAAGTGTAAACTAAAAATGGAATTATAAATGGCCCATGTAGGTCTTAAAATATTTATTTTTCAAGCTTAACATTTCTTAGGTTTAAAGCTATGATTGAAATAATTTACAAATGGAATTTCAAAGCTATTATCTTATTTAAACCCAATTTAGACTTTAATTCTCTTACTATTGTATATAGTTCATCCTTTCTTTTTTTCTTAAGGAAAACATGGGGTAGGAGAGAATTAGGTCTTCCAATTCTTACTTTCTCTTACTAAGTTGGCTGTGATAAAATTACTTAATATTACTCGGACTCAATTTCCTCTTCTGAAAAATGAGGACGACAGTATTACAATATAGGATATAATTTGCTGATATGTAGTAAGTAGTAGATTCATTCCCTCCACCTTTTTTATCCCAGGATCTGAAGTGAGTATATATTGTGACCTCTTGGGTAACATAGTAGATCCTAAGTTTTAATCATTTTGCTTTTCATTTTATTTACAGGTGATTAGATTATAGGTATGATCAGAATATTATAGAAGCATTTGTGAAAATCCTTTTTTTCTTGTAGAAGGGATCAGAATAGTATAGAAGTATTTATGAAAATCCTCTATTTTTTTCTTGTGAAAGGAAAAGTCTAATCCAACAGGCTGTTTGTTGCACTTGTAAAAACCTTCATAGGAAATGTTTGAACCCATGGAACTAATCCTCATGGACTTGTTAGTCCATGTTATTACCACTAATTATAATAACAATTCAGTAATTAGAAATTCTATTTTCCTCTTTCAGCAACTTCTTCAAATAGTGAAGCAGAAAACCAATCAAAATTCAGTGGACACTACTTTGAAGTTTACTTTGAGTGCACTTTGGAACCTCACAGATGAATCTCCAACCACTTGCAGACACTTTATTGAAAATCAAGGGTTAGAACTCTTCATGAGGGTTCTAGAGGTTAGAATGGGAATTTAGCCTACAGCTTTGGACATTCATTTATTGATTGTTTTCAGCATTTGTTTATTATATTTGGTTCTTTAGTTATAGATGTCTCTTTCTTTTTATAGTCATTCCCAACTGAGTCATCCATTCAACAGAAAGTCCTAGGACTTTTGGTAAGATACAAGCATTTCCTGCTAAATTCAAGCTGTAATTATTTTCCATCTGAGGTATTACATAGAAAAATGCTACTCTGTTTGTAAACACATACTGATGTTAAAAATATATATCAATATAATTAAGTGGAAAAAGCAGGCTACAAAGTTACATATTTAGATTTTCACCATACTGAAAGGAAGAATATAAATTACATACTTTTTTAATATTTTGTGGTATAATACAAAGCTTCACTTGTATTATAATACAAGCATGTATTAATAATACAAGCATGTTTTACTTGTATAATCAGGAAAAAAAAAGATCTCATGAAAAATGTCACTAACCTACAAATATTCTTAGATTCTATGTCTGGTAATTGATGATTACTACTTAAACAACTGTTTAACAAATCAGATATTCCATAAGTATACTGAATATATGTTAAAGTGAGCCCTCTAGGATTTTGAGACACAGAGGAGGATCAGATATTTTATCACTTTTAATCACTGAAAGAGAAGAAGTGCCTGTACAGTAAAGGCTGTTTTAGAGTAGACCTCTGCTCTTGAGGAATTAGATCACAGGAGGCATAGGTTAGTAAATTGTAAAAGAAAAGTAGATTAATGTTTATTTTCTAGATGCAGAAGTATGAGAGATGGATTTTTGCCAAAGCTGAGGGCTGGCATTTAAAGAGGACTATCTAGGGACTTCCCTGGTGGTCCAGTAGTCAGGACTTCGTGCTGCCAGTGCAGGGGCACAGGTGTGATCCCTGGTCTGGGAACTGAGATCCCACATGCAGTGGGTTGTGGCCAAAAGACAGAAACAAAACCTAAAAACACTATAGTATCTATTTACTATAGTTTTAGTTATATAAAGCAGAAAATGTAAAACTATCTAAATGCCCAGTAATAGGGAAATGTTAAGTAAATTACAGTATTTGATTGTTTTATTCATGGTTCATAGGATTATTAGATACAGAATTTGGCTCAAGTCATAAGAAAAAAAGGGGAACTTATTTTAAATATTCAGAAAGATCACATAGGGCTTTAAAATTGCTTTTTTAAAAAATTTCTTAAAGAATACATGCTTACTGTTCCTAGTGAAACAGTGCAAAAATGTATTTAAAAAGTATAAGGTTTTGTCCCCAACCTTCCTTTATTTTCATTTCTGTGAATTAATGTTAATACATCCTGATGTGCTTCCTTCCGTTACCTTTTTCCTTTACTTTGTGATTGAATTTTTTCAATAGTTTATTTTGAGGTATTAATTCTAGTTTAATTCTTCATGATCAGAGAAACTACTTTGAGTCCTTTTGAATTTATTGAGACATGTGTGGCCTGGGATATGGTCTTTCCTGGTCAATGTTCCATGTGCTCTTTAGAAGAATGAATATTCTACTTTTGTTAGAGTGTTCTATATATGTCTCTTGGTTGATATTGAAGTCTACCATAGACTTACTGATTTTCTGCCTACTTGTTCTGCTAGATAGCATTTATCATGTTCTATCAGTTTTTGCTTCCTGTACTTTGAAGCTCTGTTATTAGGTTCAAAAACCGAATTGCTATGCCCTCTTAATTGATCCCTTTATCATTATGAAATGACATTCTTTATCCCTGGTAATATTCTTTACTTTGAAATCTCCTTTGTCTCCTTAATATAGCCAGCCCAGCTTTCTTTTAACTAAGGTTGACATGGTTTTATCTTTTTCCCTCCTGTTACTTTTAACCTGTATTTTTCTTTATATTTAAAGTTGTTTCTTATGGACAGCATATACTTTGCACCCTGTTTTTTATCCAGTATGAGAATCTCTTCTTTTTGTTTGGACTGTTTGGATTGTTTACATTTAATGTTATTATTGGTATGGTTATATTTGAGTTCATCAGCTTGGTATTTGTTTTCTGTTTGTCCCATCTGTTCTTTTTCTTTTTCTGCCTTGTTTTGGTTTGAGTTTAATAATATTGTTTGATCTCCTTTCTTGGTTTATTAGCTATTACTCTGATTTGCTAAGTTAATGATTATTGTGAGTTTATAGTATACATTTTTAATCACAGTCTACCTTTAAGTGATTTTATATGATTTCATATATATTATAAAAACCTTTAAAATAGTAGATTTTCATTTCTGCTCTTCTTTCCTTTATGTCATCATTGTCATGTATTTTACTTTTATATATGTAATAAACCAATAAACATTGTTTTTTATTATCAGTTATCTTTTAAGGGGATTTAAATACTTTTTAAAAATTTACATGTTTTCCCAAATACTTACTATTTGTGACGCTCATGTTTCCTTTGTGTAGATCCAGATGTCTATGATTTTCCTTCTGCCAAAAAAGCATTCTTTAACATATTTCATAGTGTGGGTCTGTCTGCTACTGATGAATTCTTCAGCTTTTGTATGTCTGCAAACATCTTTATTTAGTCATCATTTTTGAGTTTCTTTTTTTGTCAGCTGTAGAACTCTAGGTTGATAGTACTCTAAAGATGTTGATTACCTTTTTTTCTGACTTGCCATCTTTCCAATGAGAGATCTGATGTCATCATTATCTTTATTCCTCTGTATGTATATGATTTTGTTCCTCTGGCTACTTTTAAGATTTAGGATTAGCAAAAACAAGTCTGTGTAATTTGATTACGATGTGTTTTAATGTAATTTACTTCATGATTCCTGTATTTGGGATTCATTGAACTTCTTGGTTTACAGTCTTCAAGTTTGAAAAGCGTTTGGCCATTATTTCTTGAAAGAAAAAATGTTTTACACCCCCTTACCCCCAACCCACTGGAGTCCTTTGGAGACTTCAATCTCATATTTTAAGCTGCTTGAAATTCACAACTCATTGGTGCTTTTTAATTTTCTTCTGTTTTCTGTGTATGTTTCAGTTTGAATTGTTTCCATTGTTATGCCTTCTAATTTAGTAATTGTTTCTTCTTCAGTGTCTAATCTGTTATTAATCTCAGCTAGTATATAGTTTTTATTGTTAGACGTCATTTTCTTCTCTAAAACTTCAATTTGGCTCTCTTTTATATCTTGCATATTTTTACATAACTTTTTGAACATATGAAATGTATTCATAATAACTGTCCTTCTCTGCTAATTTTAGCATCTGTATTAGTTCTGGGTAAATTTCAAATGATTGATTATTCCCCTTAGTTTGAGTTTTGTTTTCCTGTCACCTTGCATGCCTGGTAGTTTTTGACTGGATGCAGACATTTTGGATTTTACCTTGTTGGGTGTGGGATGGTTTTATTTTCCTATAACATATTCTTGAATTTTGTTCCAGGATTAACTGCCTTACTTTTAAACAGTCTGATCCTATTTGATCTTGCTTTTGTGACGTACTAGGAGGATCCAGAGCGTGCCGAGGCTAGGGCTAATTATTCTGTACTACTGAAAAAAGACCTTCCTGAGTACTCAGTGCCCTGTGAAAGAGTTTTCTCAGACTGGATGGTGAGAACAGGCACTGCTCCTGGCCCTTTGTGAGTGCCAAGAACTTCAATCTTTTTGATAGCTCATTTTCTACCTTCAAATAGTTTCCTCACAGTCGTGCTCTGATCAGTTCTCTGCTGAATAGGGTGCTGTGCCCTGCAGCTCTCTGGATTCTCTTCACGTACAGTTCTCTTCTCTCTGGTTCTCTGTCCTATGACTTGCCTTGATCTCCCTGGATTCCCAACTCCATCTCTTCAACTCCATGAGTCCACTGGGCTCTACTTCAATTGTATATCACTGTGCCACAGCCTGGAAACTCTCAAAGCAGCGTCTCGTCTTGTTTGTCATCCACCTCTGAAGGCCACTGTTCTTTGTTACCTAACGTCTAGGATCTTGAAAACGATTGTTCCCTGTTGTGTTTTTCAGTTTGTTTAGAATGGAGAGTAAGTCTGGCCCCTTTTATTTCATCTTGGTCAGAAGGAGGAGTCCTCATCAGTTTTTCACTGTACAGATTTAGGAATGAGAAATTTGTCTTTTATACTTACCAAAGATCCTGACGCTAGGAAAGATTGAAGGCAAAAGGAAAAGAGGGTGGCAGAGAATGAGATAGATAGATGATATCACCAACTCAACGGACATGAGTTTGAGCAAATTCTGGGAGACAGGGGAGGACAGAAAAGCCTGATGTGCTACAGTCTGTGGAATTGCAAAGATTTGGACGTGACTTAGCGACTGAACAACAGCAATGTATTTCTTATACTATTTTTTTAAAAACTTGCTCTTAGTGTAGGTATGTTGGCAATGAATTTTCATTTAGGTTTTGTCTGTGTGAGAATGTCTTTATTTCATTTTCAAAAGATAAATTTTTTGGTCACTATTGAAGTCCAAGTGGACATTTTTTCTGTTGGGTTTTTTGGTTATAATTTTCATAAATTGGAATAATTTTTGCCATTATTTCTTCAAATATGTTTTTCTGTACCCTTTCTTATATCCTTTCTTTTTGAGACCCTGATTACAAGTATGTTAGATGGCCTGAAATTATCACACGGGTCATGTGACAGAAGTGCTCTCCTGGCTTTTTGGCAGTTTTTTTTTTCTTTCCATGTTTTGGCTTGAACATTTTCTACTACTGTTTTTTCATTTTTCGTTGTATATATAGATATATAATTATAATTATATACATATAGTATAATAATATATATATTCTTTCTGGAAGTTACATTTAGGTCATTTTTATATCGTCATTTTTTTTTCTCCTCAGGCTTATATTTTTCTTTCGTTCTGTAATATATTTATAACATTCATAATAGCTGTTTTAAGTCCTTATCTATTGGTTCTATTATCCCTGTCATTTCTGGATCTATTTTTATTGATTGACTTTTCTTCTGGTTAAGGATTGTATTTTCCTGACTCTTTATATGTCTGGTAATAGCCATTGTGAAATTTAATTCACTTTGTTGATTACTAGATTTTATTGTTTTCCTTTAAAGAGTCTTGGACTTTGTCCTGGTATTCAGCTAAGCTACTCACAGATCAGGTTGTTGCATTCAAAGCTTACTTATAGGCATACCTCATTTTATTCACTTCACAAATACTGTGTTATTTTCCAAATCGAAGATTTGTGGCAAGTCTGTTGGCACCATTTTTCTAACATTATTAGCTCACTTTGTGTTTCTGTGTCACATTTTGATTATTCTTATAACATTTCAAATTTTTTCTTTATTGTTATATTTGATATGGTGATCTCTGATCAGTGATATTTGATGTTACTACTATAACTAGTTCAAGGGCTCAGATGATGGTTAGAGTCTTTTAGCAATAAAGTATTTAATAATCAAGGTATGTACAGTGTGTGTTTTTTTTTTAATGTAATGCTGCTGCATACTTATTAGACTACAATATATATAATATAAACGTAACTTGTGTGTGTACTGAAAACTAAGAAGTTTTGTGTGGGTCCCTTGATTGCAGTATTCATTTTTTTGTGATTGTCAGAAACCAAACCCACAATCTCCAAGGTATGCCTATATTTGCTTTGTTAGAGTAGCTTAGATCAGCCTTTCCCCTATTGCTTAACCCTAGTTACCCCACTATACTCAAATGCTTTGTTTAGATGAGATCCCTTCACTCTGGCTGGTAAGAATGTAAACTATTCCTAAACCTGTTGACTTTGGGATTTGTTCATGTATTCCTTTCTGGTGGTTCTTTCCCTAGCTTCATGGGGTTTCATTTCATATCACTAATCAGCCAGAGATTTTAGGGGATCCCCCTGCAGGTGTCTTTTTCTTTGGAAATTTTTCCTTTTTATTACTCTGTTCTATAGATTTCTGCTGCCTTAGCCACCCTACACACGGATTCTTATCTCTTCAACTCAGCAAAACTGTCCGATTCTCTTTAGATTCCCCTTATATGCACAGCAATCTAGAAACTGCCCTATTTGAATATCTTCTCTTGTATCTATACAGGGATCAGATTCCCTGTATAGCTATTCCATTGTCTCATAGCTATTGTCCATTCTCTCATATATTTGGCTGGTTTCCCAGTAACTTGTTTATTGCAACAAAGAATGGCCCATGATTCTTTTGATGCTTTGTTCCAGATCTTTCTTGTTGGTTTTTGTTTTAATGATGCTGTCTTTGCATTTTCGTGTGTGTGCGTGTGTGTGTGTGTTTTAAACTTCTTAAATCAGGTACTATCTTGCAGTTGTATTGCATGAGATTCTTGCGGGAGTCTAATTCGCTACTGTGTATGTGATGATTCTCACTCATTATGGATTATTGTCATTGTGAATCGTAATTTAGCATTTTCTGTGAGGCTTTGAGTTCAAGATGTGTCCTTCTCAGAGGGTCTTTGTATTTCTTTCTACCAAGCTTGGAGGAGATGGAGGACTACCTTTGTTTGTTTGTTTAATTTAATTTATTTATTTTGAGCACACCACACAGCTTGTGGGATTTTAGTTCCCCAGCCAGGGATTGAACCCAGGCCCTTTGGAATGAAAGCACAGAGTCCTAACCACTGGACTGCCAGGGAATTCCCTTATTTGTTTATTTTAAAAGGTATATATTTCTTTCCTTTTTTTGTCTCTCTAAAATGATACATGCTGTGTAAAAAATATGAATATGGAAGAATATAAAAAATAAATGTGAGATGCCTTTTCTTATTTGAATATGTGAGATTAGAGAGGGGCATAGGAGACTTTGATTAATCATTTATGGTGATGGAAAAATACAGGATTATGTACATTCAGGTAGCGGGTAAAGTTATACCTGTCTCTTCTGTCTTCCTTCTTTTTGGTGGTTGGAAAAGAGAACTTATCTTTTCAGAGGATCCATTTGGACATGATGCCTTTTATTTTCACTTGTCATAGAATGACTTAAGCTAGGGAGTGAATAGTTTCTTAACAATAAAAATGCCAGGGTTTTTGGTTCCTAAGAATTGGAATCAGTGTGTTAGGAAAAGAATTATGATTTCATAGTAGATCAGATGAAGTTTTGAGAAAGAGGATTAATCTTCAGAATAGTGAGGTAAGTTGGGTCTTATATTGTTTTGGAGAAAGTTAAGCACAGCCTAGATTGTAAACCCCTTGATTGTTTCCCATGTGAATAGAGGTCTTCCTTATGTACTACCTAGGCAAGCCATCATATCCCAACTCCAGATAAAGCACCTACTTTCCACAGGCCAGCAGGCAAATTTTGACATTCAGTGGAGGTCCTAGGCTATGAAGTTTTTAAGACAGAGGATCACTATATTGCTCACATAAATGAATGCTTTCCTGTCTTCATCTTACTTAGGCTCTCTACATTACTTAGAACTACTAATCCTTTCACCCTTTAAAAAAAAATTTACTTATTTTTGGCTACACTGGGTCTCCATTGTTGTGTGGACTTTTCTCTAGTTGTGGTGAGCAGGGGCTACTCTCTAGCTGCAGTGCACCGGCTTCTCCTTGCAGTGGCTTCTCCTGTTGCAGAGCATGTACTCTAGAGAGGGGGGGCTTCAGTAGTTGCACCACACAGGTTCAGTAATTGTGGCTCACGTGCTCTAGAGTGCAGGGCTCAGTAGTTGTGGTGCATGGGCTTAGTTGCCCCGTGGCACGTGGAATCTTCCTGGACCAGGGATTGAACCCATGTTCCCTGCATTGGCAGGCGGATTCTTAACCCCTGGGCCACCAGGGAAGTACCCCTTTCATCCTTTTGATGTACTCACCTATCTCTGCTTTCTAGATACCAAACTTTCCCCTTACCTCTCCTACTGTTTTCCTCCTACCTGTCTTATGGTTGCTCTCAGGTTGGAGTTTCTCCAGACCACAAAGATGGTGTAAATTTGAACTACAGTCTTGCTTGAGTATTGCCTGTTTATAAATTACAAGGGAAGACTTTTCCTTTTAGGCCAGAGCCCAGATCACAGTAGGCTTCTTTCTTTTGTCGCTATGTCAGGCCACCCTTTTATTGAGGTGTAATGCTTTGAAAATTCTTGCATTGTATGCAAAGTCTTAGTATCTCTGGTCCTTACTTCTGACCTAGCATGGCTGTTAAACCCAGTTTTCTTGCACCCTGCCCGCCCCCCACTGCTGCGAGCCAGAGATAGCCTGTTAGGTTCTAGTTTGATTTCCTGTTTACATTTTATCCCAGACAAAAAAGTTACATATTTAAAGTTTGCTTGCTGTTTTTCACCCAGCACAACTAGATATTGTACAGCAGGAAATTTTTAGGTTATCTAGTTCACTAAATCACTTGAAAAGAAACTACTATTTCTTTATTTTATTGTTTGGGGTGGAGAGGAATAAAATCACCTACAATCCCACAGTGCTAACATAGCAACAGTCTTCACCTTTTGTCCATACATGTTTAAATCATTGCAGTGTCATTTAGCCATTTACTATACATAATTACTTTTTCTATTTTTTCCCCCAGAACAATATAGCTGAAGTACAAGAACTGCATTCTGAATTAATGTGGAAGGATTTTATAGACCACATCAGTAGTCTTCTACATAGTGTTGAAGTGGAAGTTAGTTACTTTGCGGCTGGAATTATTGCCCACTTAATATCTAGAGGTGAACAAGCTTGGACATTGAGTCGCAGCCAGAGGAATTCTCTCCTGGATGATCTGGTAGGGTAACTTGCTGTTTTCTGGAAGAATACAAACAACATTCATAATGATTAAACTATCAAAGCCTCATCATGCAATACTAAATAAATAGTATAATCCCTTCTTGTGTGTCTTATGTCTTTCAGCATTCAGCTATTTTGAAATGGCCAACTCCAGAGTGTGAGATGGTAGCATACAGGTAATTAGCAAGATAATTAATATTAAGCCAACCTAGTCATGTTGCTTGCCTAGAGCTCATTGCTATTAGATGTATGATCGTTTTCCCTTAGGCATCTATGTTTTTACTTTATTTTGCTACTTATCATTCATCAGTCCTCCTTTCATGTTCATTGAAGACAGGTGCCAAAGTCTTGTTCTATCCCCTTGAAATTCAAAGATGAATAAGATATGGTGCCTCCAAACAAGGACTTTACAGCCTAGTGAGGGAAACCAAATGTAAATCAGATATAATTCACTCTTATGCTAATTTCATAGAATGCTCTAAAATCAACGATGAAAATGCTTTTTAAAAAAAGATGAAAGTACTTAAATCTGCACTGGAAAATAATGAAAAACTTCCAGAGAAAGTAGATTGTGAACTGAGTTTTAAGTAGGGACAGAAGATTTTAGGAAGAGTATTAATGCAAGGAGGTGTAAAACAAGAGAACACATTTAACGAACTAGAAGCAGCACCTGATTTGTTTAGGGAAGCAGTTTATAATTATTAAAGTGCATACTGGATTCTGACTTTATTTATAACAAGTGATTTGATAGATAAGTTACTAATATACCTGAAGTATTCCTATTCCAGATTGCTACATAAATATTATCATTACAGTTTATTTTGTTGTCTATTTTATAAATGCTGATGCTGCCAGTACTTTTTATTCTAATATGTTTTACCCATTTTGGGGCAGTAGACTAGAAGAAATAGGCTAAATTCTGGACCTCCTCCATAATGTTCTATTGGTTGGTTATCAACTAACTTCGCATCTAGGTTTCCAAACCAAGGTCTACTGTTCTTCAGAATGTGTATCTTCAAGACTGAAAGGTGCTTTTGAGAAAAAGTACATTGTTCTGATCACGTTCTATCTTCTGCATCAAGACTTCTGTTTGAATACAATCCTTTATCAGATGGCTAAGACAAAGGAATGATGTTCTACAGAGGGTCATTTATATTAGTTTACAAATAGAAGGATGAAATTTCTGGAGTGAAAAGCTCAGGAATCATTGCTTTAGAAAATGATGCAAAGTATAGGATGTAACTTTTATTTTCTTTTCAACTTTTAGGTCCTTTAATCCATTTTTCCCATTACTTGGCTGTTTCACAACACCTGGAGTCCAGCTATGGGCAGTTTGGGCCATGCAACATGTCTGCAGCAAGAATCGTATGTACCGAAAGAGAACTGTGTTTGAATGTAATTCTTGTCCTTCAGCTAGAAAATTAAAATGATATGTATTTTCAGTGTTTAGGACCTTGCTGCCGGCATCCATAGTGTGTGGAAAAGTAAACTATTTAAATCAGGTTTCATATCATTTTTTTTCCATTATTCTTTTTTGAAGGCTGTGATGTGATGTAACTCTCTGTCAGTATTTATTAATATAAACTCATTCCATAGGTGATTTGAAATATTAAAAAGAAGCACATAAATATACCTTAATAGTAAAGTATAAATTAAATTTTCTTAAATTAAAAATCAGATCCAAGGAAAAATAATTTGAAAAAAATTAAAAGATAGAAGGAAGGTAGTAGAATTTAGATATGTAGGCCATTCATAGTAATTGATATACTCTCTGTGACTGGACTGGAAGTAAGCAGCTACATGGTTCTCTTTCTGTATATAAGAGGGAAGAACATTATATATCCTCAAAGGGGTATAAAGCTTTTCTGCACAATTAAGTACAAGTTAAGTTTCTTTTATAGAGTCTTAATAGGGGCTGTGTTATAAATGGCCTTATATAAGAATGTGAGAGTCGTTTTTTTAACAACAGTTTTTTAGCAAGTAGCAGTACTGTTTTGTTATATTCTTTCTTGTTGCATTCTTTGATGAACACGTATCACAAAAAGAGAACTCAATAAAAGTTCTTCTTTGTCAGGTGGATAGAGGGAGATGGTTTAGGGAATGGGAAGCGACAGAGAAAACCACCTTGTACCCACCTAAACCTCCACCTGGAAGCTTTTCTGCCTCCTCCTACTAAATTCCTGGAGCAGAGTTGTTCATTCATAAACATAAGATTGCCTCATTAGCCACACTAAACTGCCCCTGCTATAAATTTTTTTTCCTTTCTCTGTACCTTTAGGTTCTGAGAACTCTCAGTATATATTTTTTTTAAACAGTCTGTCTGATTTTATACCCAGCCTCTAATCTCCAGGCTTCTTTCCTCATTACTTTTCACAGACTCATAGGAGACAATAAAACATAATAAATAAGTAATAGTGCATTTTCATTTAACTGGTACCATTTTTGTGACTACTCTTAGGTGTTGGTGTTTTTTTCACGTTTACTCTGTGAAATGAGTACCCTGAAGAATTTATTCTATAATGCACTGTAATTTGGAGATTGTTAGATTATTTTATCTCCAGCTCAGGTAGTTCAGGTTCCTACTTTCTTGCTTCCCTGTTTATACTTAAATGGAATTTACTTCTCAGTTTGCACTAAGAAGTTTTAATGCACTAAAAAGCGTATACCTTTTAAAAATTAAGAGTTAGTGTAGCATAGTGATTAAGACACAAGACTATTAATACCTGGATTCAAATCATGTTCCACTGCTTACCATGTATGCCATCTTGAGCAAATTATTAAATGTAGGACTTCAGTTTCCTCATTTGTTAAATGGAAATAATAATAGTACCTGTTTCACACATTATAATGAGCATGTTCCCATATTTTGGGAAATTTTTGGCAACATGATTTACAATAATCACTTAATCTTTATTTTATGGTATATTAGTTTCCTAAGGCAAGTGTAACAAAGTACCAAAAATGGGTGGCTTAAAGTAACAGGAACATTTTGTCACTCTGTTCTGGAGGCTTAGAAGTCTAAGGTGTGAGTAGGGCCATGCTTTCTCTGACAGCTCCAGGGGAGGACCCTTCCTTGCCTCTTCCAGCTTCTGGTGTTTTCCATTCCGTGTGTCTTCATATCATCGTCTTCTGTGTGTGTGTGTCTGTTTCTGTGTCCAGATCTCCCCTTTTCATAAGAACATCAGTAATATTGGATTAGGGCCAACACGCCCCGCCCTTGTTTCCACATGAGGTTTCATTCTGAAGTACTGGGCCTTAGCCGGTGTTAGGACTTTAACTTATCTTTTGAGGGAGATACAATTTAACCCATAACATATGGCTATAAATTTATTAAACTTACCTAGCTACATCCCTATTGATGAACATTTAGGTAGTCTACCTTTTAATTTAAAAATTATACTCAAATGCTTGTTTTTACAGAGATATTCATTGCATCATTATTTATAGTAGGAAGTAACTCTAAGTAGCGTAGAGGTCCAGCAATAGGGGAATGTAAAATAATGTTGAAACATCCAGACAGTGGAATTATAAGTGAAGAAGACATGATAGAAAAGTATATGAGCACAAACTTATATTCTGGGTCACAACAGAGTAACTGGTACCAGAGTATAAGCAATAGAAAAATGTGGGGAAAATTTGAAACAATTTGTTCTAGTCTTAGACAAAAGATTGCAAGGATTCTGATCCTTGAAAGGAGAGAACAAATGAGAGGGCTTTGTCACCTGGTTCTTCTTGGCCATGCCTCCTCCAGGGGCTTGAGGAACATGGTGGAGACTGGAACAAAGGGATGGAGAACAGCCACAGCCTGGCGGGGGCAGGGGAAGCATTCCTAGTGGCCCAAGGAAGGAAGGAAGCTGGCTTGCTGTAAGAATCACAGATCCATGAGAGGAAGCCAGCCTTTTCTAGTCAACACAGCTTTGCCCAAAGCCCAAAGAAAGCCCGTTTCTTTGCCCAAAGAAACGTCTCCCCTGGCCACAGAGCAGAGCAGCCAGCCTTCTACCTCCTGGAGGAGATGGACACAGGGCAGGCAGGGAGGGCTGTTGCAGGAGAGGATGAAAGTAGTTGTTTCTTGAATGAATAAGAGTGTGTCCAGGGAGGTGGTGTTGAAGATGGCCACAGTGGCCAGTATGGGGAGTCTGGGAGGCCAGGACCCCTCATTACCTCTGCCATAGGGCCAGTCTCCACTTGGCCCTGTGAACATGGGCAGGGCTGCCCTAAATGTCATGCCAGGCACAGACACCCTTAGGGAAGATTTCAGTGGGTCCAGGGATGAGGGTTGGTACATCGATTAGGAGAGGGCAGCCTGAGGGAGTGGTGGCAGAGACCTCTCAGAATTGTAATCAGGGTCCCCAAGGTGAAGAGATGCTGGACCATCCCAAACTGGGAGAGGCCTCTGTTTTGGCAACCCTGAGTCCACCCTTGGTGGGCAGCTCACCCCTCATATACACAGACATGTGAATGGGCCTGCATACATACACAGGGATGTATGCTCAAGTAGATAACCACACACTGATGTGGCCTGCCCCAGCCCACACGCAGCACCACCCTCAGACTCTGGAGTTCCCCTCTCAAAGGCCTGCCTCCAGTGTGCCTACATCTGAGGGTCTCCCCAGCAGGGCACAGGCAGGGTGACTGGACTGCTATGGGCCCTTGAGGGGTGGAAGGGGGTCAGGGAGGCTTGGGGAGGTGGGTGGGGAGGCAGGCTCTGCTGCAGTTCCTGCTGTTTGCCATCAGATCACACTGTGTGCTGAGAGTCAGGCATAGAACAAACTCTACAGACTCCCTTTCTTCCTGGAGGCATTTACTGGAGTAGCATAGGGGAATCAAGTACAGCTCAGCAATTTCATTGGATGGAGGAGACAAAAATCAGAGTGCAGCAAGACTGAGGTGCCTGGAATTTGGGGGCAGAACAATGCAGTTACATCTAGAAAGAACTCCAGAAATCTTCATAGGAGTTTCTTGAGTCTTAGGCTGAATACTAAGCTGTGCATGCCTAGGATGAGACTCCTTGAGGCCAAATACCAAAGAGACTGCTAACTGAACAACATGAGCTTACACAGGGTTGGAAAATATTTAAATTCCAAACAGTGGAAAGAACATAATACCTAGGGCTTTCACTGCAGATGCCAGAAGAGCCAGAAGAGATTAGCCCTAAATTAAAGGCTTCTCTAAGGCAACCCTACAAAGCTTACAAAACAAGTCTTGAAATGATCAAGCTGCTCTGTAGAAACTGCCAGAGAAAAACTAAGCACTCTTATAAAAAAGACAACAAAGTCTACACTCAACAATATGTTTAGTTATATGATGGATTGCTAGATGAGAGAAGAAGCAGAAAAATATGATCTGTAACCAAGAGAAAAATCAGACAGTTGAAACAAACCCAGAAATGATAGTGATGATGGAATTAGCAGGGGAAAATTAAAAACATTTTTTATAGATATGATTCAAGATTTTTTAAGAAAATATGAATACCAAAAGGAGGAAAAATGAAGTATAAAAAGTAAATTAAAATTTAACATGAAAAATATCTTAGCTTAAGTGTAGATAAGAAAAGAAGAAAAAAGTTCAGTGAAATTGAACACAAAGCAATAGAGAATATCCAAACTCAAAGAAAGCTGGTTAAAAAAAAAAAAAAAGGAACACCAGAGGTATCCTGATATAAATACCAGGCAAAGACATAAGAAAAGAAAATTACTGAACAGTGTATCTCATGAGCATAGATGAGGATATTCTTTTTAAAAAATGTTAACAAACAGAACCTAACAGTGTATAAAAGGGAGGTTACTCCAAGAATGCAAAGTTGCTTTAAGATTGAAAATCAATATGCTTCTTCCTATTACCAGACCAGGAAAGAAAAGCAATCTAATCATCTCTATTGATGCAGAAAGGCAGACCATTGGCCACTGCCCATGAAAGCAGGGATTTTTACTACTATTCAATTTTTCTATCCTTGCTGGGAAAACAGTTTGCAGTTCCTTCTACAGAGGTGTTTTGGATTTTACCTTTTTTAGTCAGAGGGATGACCTTCCAAACAGGATGTCGTCTATTCACCTTGAAGCTGCTTTCCACAAACCGGGCAGCTCTTTGTTGGTTAGTGGAGAGCTGTTTATGTGCCACTGTCCAAGTGACAATAGAATCTGGCAGCTCCTTGTGCAGTTCCAAAGTCAGTACTAGTGAGAAAGATGCTCCCTTCTCATGAGTATCCCCTCCTTACATTCTACAGGTAGGATGACCCTGTGTAAGCGGATTCCATTATATCATTTAACTCTTCTGGGCATTGTCATCCCCATTAGAGTGTTTCTCTGACGTCACTCAAAAACACTGTGGCTCTTTCAGGTTTGAAGATCGTTGTTTGTCCTTCAGTCATAAGGGTAGCTTCAATTAATGTCAAATAGCAAGGTAGAAAATGCCCTTAAATGGAAATTCTTAGTCCAGAGTCCCAGTAGTCATCTCTGGTAGGCTCACAGGCTTTTGCCATAACCCCCAGTCTGCCCTTCACATAGGACTGTCACACAGAGAATTTGTCCCTACGAGTCCTCCAGCTTCTGTTCCACACTGCATTGGCTAGGGCAGCCTTCCTCCCCATTTAGCGTATCTAATTAACATTGCTTGAAAGAAGGATTTATAGGCTTTCTGTTTTATGATGTTAGGTAGGGAAAACATTCCCCAGTCAGTAAAATGTCCATCCTCATAATACAGTCAGATAAAAGAAATTCACATACTAATTCTCCTATAAACTTTTACCTTAATTCTGTTAATCCTTATATTCCTAACTGTAGCCTCCATTAGGACTTCATCCACAGATTTTAATCTTACAATACTGAGTAGGAGAGTGTTCCCCAGCCAGACATAATCCTTATTTCCATAAAATATTCAGGTAGAAGAGGCACAACTTCTTTCTAGAAAGTCTGTTTAAACATTCCAACTTTCATAATCCTATCAGTCCTTACATTTTTATTTTCTCTCAGTCTAATTGTAGCCCACATCAGGGCTTCACCAGTGGGTTTTGGTAGCTTCTCTACTTCTTGACTAAATTACCCACTCTTGTGCAAAATTCAAGTCCTCAGAAAGGCGTCAAGCCAAGGAGTCCTGGCCTTTTGTCAGTGTTTGTCTTGAGTAGATGAAACAAATGCCAGTCAGGTTTGGATCCATCTCTAAATGCCATTGGTAACTTTAACCTTTAGTAACCATAGCTCTGACTATACAGACCTTTGTCGGCATGGTGATATCTCTGCTTTTTAATATGCTGTCTAGGTTTGTCATAGCTTCTCTTACAAGGAGCAAGTGTCTTTTAATTTCATGGCTGCAGACACGGCCTGCAGTGATTTTGGAACCCACAAAAAGAAAATCTGTCAGTTTCTACTTTTTCCCCATCTGTTTGCCATGAAGTGATAGGACCAGATGCCATGATCTTTGTTTTTTGAATGTTGAGTTTTAAGCCAGCTTTTTCACTCTCTTCTTTCACCTTCATCCAGAGGCTCTTTAGTTCCCCTTTGCTTTCTGCCATTAGAGTGATATCATCTGTATATCTGAAGTTGTTGATACTTCTCTTGACAGTCTTTATTCCAGCTTGTCATTCATCCAGCCCAGCATTTCACATGATGTACTCTGCATATAAGTTAAATAGCAGGGTAGTAATATTCAGCCTTGATGTACTCCTTGCCCCATTTTGAACCAGTCTGTTGTTCCATGTCCAGTTCTTACTGTTGCTTCTTCACCAGCATACAGGTTTCTCAGGACGCAAGTATGATCCACATAGTCTGGCTTTAGCGTAGTCAGTGAAGTAGAAGTAGATGTTTTTCGGAAAATCCCTTGCTTTTTCTGTGATTCAAAGGATGTTGGCAATTTGATCTCTGGTTCTTCTGCCTTTTCTAAATAAATCCAGCTTGTACATCTGAAAGTTCTCTATTCACATACTAATGAAGCCTAGCTTGAAGGATTTTGAGCATTACCTTGCTATCATGTGAAATGAGTGCAGTTGTACAGTAGTTTGAGCATTCTTTGGCATTGCCTTTCTTTGGGACTGGAATGAAAACTGACCTTTTCCAATCCTATGGCTACTGCTGAGTTTTTCAAATTTGCTGATGTATTGAGTGCAGCACTTTTAACAGCATCATCTTTTAGTATTTGAAATAGCTCAGCTGGAATTCCATCACCTCCACTAGCTTTGTTCGTAGTAATACTTCCTAAGGCCCACTCGACTTCACGTTCCAGGATGTCTGGCTCTAGGTGAGTGACCATACCATCATGTTTATTTGGGTCATTAAGACCTTTTATGTATATTTCTTCTTGTATTCTTGCCACCTCTTCTTAATCTCTTGTGCTTCTCTTAGGTCCTTGCTGTTTTTGTCCTTTATTTTGCCCATCTTTGCATGAAATATTCCTTAGTATTTCCAATATTCTTGAAGAGATCTCTAGTCTTTCCCATTCTGTTGTTTTCCTCTTACTTCTTTGCATTATTCATTTGCAGAAGACTCTCTTATTTCTCCTTGCTGTTCTGTGGAACTCTGCATTCAGTTGGGTTTATCTTTCCCTTACTCCTTTGCCTCTCACTTCTTTTCTTTTCTTAGCTATCTGTGAGGCCTCCTCAGACAACCACTTTGCCTTCTTGCATTTCTCTTTCTTTGGGATGGTTTTGGTCACCGCCTCCTGTACAGTGTTATGAATCTCCGTCTACAGTTCTTCAGGCACTCTGTCTAGCAGATCTAATGCCTTGAATATATTCTTCTCCTCTGCTGTATAATCATAAGTGATTTGATTTAGGTCATACCTGAATGGCCTAGTAGTTTTCCCTACTTTCTTCAATTTAAGCCTGAAATCTACAATAAGAATCTGATGATCTGAGCCATGGTCAGCTCCAGGTCTTGTTTTTGCTGACTGCATAGAGCTTCTCCATCTTCAGCTACAAAGAATATAATAAATCTGATTTCAGTATTGACTGTCTGGTGATGTCCATGTGTAGAGTTGTCTCTTGTGTTGTTGGAAGAGGGTGTTTGATATGACAATACTCTGTTAGCCTAATCCCTTGAATTTATTTGTCACCTCCACTGTATTGGGTCAAAATGTTTTCAAGTCATATGTCTGATAAAGTGCTTGTGTTCAAAATATATCATGTACTCTGAAAACTTATGATAAGAAAACAAAATGAGTAAAAAAAAACCAAAAGAATGGACAAAAGAGTTGAATAGTCTCTTCAAAGATTTACAGATGACAGGGGGACTTCCCTGGTGTCCTATGGTTAAGAATCTGCCTTGCAATGCAGAGGATGCAGGTTCGATCCCTGGTTGGGAAAGGAAGAGCCTCCGTGCCACAGAGCAACTAGCCTGTGTGCTGGAACTGCTGAAGCCTGCATGGCGCAACTAGAGATCCGTGCATCGCAACAAAAGATCCCGCGGGACACAACGACCTGACACAGCCTGATAAATAATAAATAAATAAATAAATACAAGATTTACGGATGGCAAGTATACACACATGAAAAGATGCCCAACATCATTAGGATATATGTATAGATCAATGCAATGGAATTGAGAGTTCAAAACTAAACCCATTCATCTATGGCCAAATGATTCTTGACAAGGGTGCCAAGACAATTCAGTGGGAAAAGAACGTGTTTTTCAGCCAGTCGTGCTGAGAAAACTGAGTAGGAGAAGGCAATGGCACCCTACTCCAGTACTCTTGCCTGGAGAATCCCATGGACGGAGGAGCCTGGTGGGCCGCAGTCTATGGGGTCACAAAGAGTCGGACACGACTGAGCGACTTCACTTTCACTTTTCACTTTCACTTTTCACTTTCACTTTTCACTTTCCTGCATTGGAGAAGGAAATGGCAACCCACTCCAGGGTTCTTGCCTGGAGAATCCCTGGGACGGGGGAGCCTGGTGGGCTGCCGTCTATGGGGTCACACAGAGTCAGACACGACTGAAGCAACTTCGCAGCAGCAGGCAAAAATCTACATCGCAGAAATTAGAACAGTGGTTGCTTGGGATGAGAGGTGCAGGGGAGATTGACTGCAAAGGTGCACAAGGAAACTTATTTTGTTGTTGAAAATATTCTATATCCTGATTGTGTTGGTGGTTACACCAGTGTATCTGTTGTTCTTGTTCAGTATCTCCTGGAGTTTGCTCAAATTCATGTCCAATGAGTCGGTGACATTATCCAACCATCTCATCCTCTGCCTCATATAACTGTAGATTAAATTGGGTGTATTTATGGCATGTAAATTAGACTTTAATAAATATGACTAAAACTAAAAAAATTTAAAAGACATATGTACAGTAAATTCCCTGGTGTTCCAGTGGTTAGGACTCTGTACTTTAACTACTGAGGTTCCTGTTTCAATCCCTGATTGGGGAACTAAAATCCCACAAGCCAAATAGAACAGCCCTCTCCCTACCCCTACCCCCTCAAAAAAGCATGTGTGCAAAAAAAATATTTTTTTAAGTTTTAAAAATGTTTTATTTATTTAGGCTGCATTGGGTCTTCTGTTGCGCGCCAGCTTTTTCTGGTTAAAGCAAGCAGGGCTACTCTTTAGCTGCTGTGCTCAGGCTTTCCATTGCCGTGGTTTCTATTGTTGTAGAGCATGGGCTCTAGGGTGCAAGGGCTAAGTTGCCTCAGGGCATGTGGAATCTTCCCAGACCAAGGATCAGAACCTGTGTCCCCTGCATTGGCAGGCAGATTATCAACCATTGGACCACCAGGGAAGTCCAAAAAAAATTTTTTTTAAATAATGAACATTGGCATATACAATATGACTGCCATTAAAATTATTTTTTAAACGTTGGAAATGAATTAAAGTACCTATCTTACCCATGTTTTGGGGTCAAAGATTTTCTGGACTGCCTGTCTTATGATTTATATATATATATTATAATATATATATAACGTTATGAATGTTGTCTGTGACCTATATGTGAGTCCTGTAGTGTTGTGTAACATCATCGCAGAGACATTTATCAAGCTCTAACTTATGTTAATGGGCAATAATAAAACAGCTTAAATTTAAGTGAATAAATAAAAATTATTCCACAAAAAAGGCAGTAAAGTGTTTTAAGGAAAGCTCTTTCTCCTGTTTTCTTTCAGCCTCAAGGTACTGCAGCATGCTGATTGAGGAAGGAGGGTTGCAGCATTTATACAACATCAAAGAACACGAACAGACTGATCCCCACGTCCAGCAGATTGCTGTGGCCATTCTGGACAGCTTAGAAAAACACATTGTACGCCATGGGAGGCCACCTCCCTGTAAAAAGCAGTCCCAGGCCAGACTAAATTGATAGCCATAGGTAATTGGATAATGGAGTCACAGAAATTCTTTTTGTGATAAGTTCACTTGGAATAGCTTACCCTCTGTGATGTTTTAGGGGTTTCTATGATAAGAGTCATAAGATGAGTATGGGATTGACAATGTATAGTACTGCCCATGTGAACAGTCTCTGATTTGTCTTGTGATTTTTAACTTATTAGGCAAGAAGGGTCTCTTCCTTCATCATTGCCTTTTAGGAAGATTTCCACATCTTTCAGTGTTTGAACTTAACTGTGCTTAAAATTCTACAGTTTTATGATGAAGTTTGCACGAACCCTTAGGCCAGACTTTTCTGATTTTAAAGTCCCTTCCAATCAATTTGCAGCTTCAGATAAGCTGTTAACTTGATTGCTGGCACTGCTTCAGTTGTAAATTTTATACTGCTTCTGTATAAAATGCTTTTATTCTCTGTTTGTGTATCTTTTATAAGATGTCCTTCTTAGTGTGAAAGAATGGAAATCTGAGTCCTACCCTTGTGAAAGCTACTTACTGGCTAGTGCCAGGATGGCTGGCAGAAAATACATTAAAAACTACTAAGGGAGAATAGAGGTTAGGAACTGGGAAAAGGCCTGCTCTTGAGGTATTTTTAAACTGGGACTGGCTAATCTTCTGGAACCCACCTCTCCTAAGACATTGAGCAGTAGCTTGTTCTTCATATTAATTCTTGGAGATGTGGACTGCTGCTTCCTATACAGATTGCAGGTTACTCTCTAGAAATATTTCCCCAAGCTACCATGGTGTAAAATATTACAGCATTCTGTGTTAGAGATTAATTAACTGTCTGAATCTCTTTATGTCATATTGTTGTGAAAAAAATGGTCTCTTGCTAAAACTGACTGTTCTTTTCTATTTCAAAGTCTTTTTGTTCGGTGGAATAGAGACCATATATGGTGTTAACCTGCTCACTTAAAATAATAATTAACAATAGTAAATTTTGCCACAAGAAGTTAATTTTCTTTTGTTTCAAAATATATGTATCTTAATGTTTTCATGTTAGGGAAAGATATCCACGTCTCACTGCCAAAAATAAATAAGAATTAGATGATTGTTAAATGTAATGATTCTAGTTGCAGTGCAGAAAAGGAAGTATTTTGTGATAGATTGTTTTTTAGACAGTTTTCTTTTCTTTAGGAGAGTTGTTATAGTATAGTAAAGAATCAATTATCAATAATGGCAGTTGGGAGGCAGCAAGTAACCAAGAGAGTTATTTTCCATTTTAAATTTCAGTTTGTGAATAAGGTTAACCTGCAGTCTTAGATAACTGCATTTTTTTCATAGATGGCCAGAATGTTTTCAATAGAGATTTTAAATGGTACATTTAAATCATTGTGATCATTCAGAAGCATTTTTATTTAGAAAGGAGCTGGCTTATTAGTATGCTGTTAATATTTTGACATACATGTTTCATACCACTATCACAATAATCATACTTGAATTATTTGGTACTCCTTTACAGAAATAAAAACTAAAAGAAAATAGGTATTTAGAATCACTAAAAACCATTTTAAATTGTGGGTTAATTCTGATTCAAGGAATTTTTATAGCTGTAAGATAAATTTTCACAGGTTAAATATTTCAGAGGAAATGGAAAATTCTTTTTAAAATGTCCCCTTTTCCTGGGTTTTAAATACCTAAGGCAAAATGTCAAAAATAGGATGTCCTACAATAGCTTAGAAGTTGCTAGCTCTGTGGACCATTTCCAGGTCTTCTGGCTTGCGTAGTTAAGGAACAGCCTGTTTGAGAAGTTTGGCTTCAAGTTTCTGTTGTATCCTACTTAAAACAAAAGTACATGCTCCTTGTAGGCAAATTCTAGGTTTTTGTCTTTATAAGTTGTTTTCAAATATGGCTAAAAATGTTGGACATGACTGAGCAACTTTCACTCATTCATATATAAATTATGAGGTGTCACTGGCCTGTCTTTTAAGGTAGAATCTGTTCGGCCTCCTGTTTGCATTTGTACACTAGAATGTAATGGAACTTGGTGCCTTCAAGGGTTACCTCTTCAGTGGGTTAGAGGTGCTGTTTCAAGCACAATTTAGACTAGGGTTGAACCACTCATTGTTCAAATCATTGGTGCACTCAGATATTGCAAATTATCACTACGTCAGTCCACAAACAGTAAGGTTTAAACCTACTAAAGGAAATGGAATTAGACTTTTTAGACTATAATGATGCATGTTGTTATCAATGAGTAAAACAAGAGCAGTCTAAAAGCAAAAATAATTTAGGTATATCATTCTTCCCATCAAGTAAGTTTTGCTGTTCTCTTTATACTCTAAAAAATCATTTTGTCCTTTTGTAGTTGAAAAGAAACATAAATCAAGTAGTAATAAGTTACTTTACTCTCTGGTCAAATACTCAGTGGCTACTGATCTTAGTTGAGAATTAAAAAAATCATATCAGACTCACAGACCCAGGAATTGACCTTAAGTGTTGCTGCTTCTCACTCCTGGACAGAAATGCTATTTAGTGGCACTAGTCAATTTAAGTGAATGACCCAGGTGGAGATGAATCCCACAAGGCAACTGTAGAAATTTAATTTCATATCTTTGGTTTGCAAGCTTCCAAAGAATCAAGGATTCATGTTTTAAAACATTGGTCCTGAATATCCAGCCTAGGGAGTTAATCTTGCTGGTGGGACCTTTTGAGTTGGCCCTTTTTCTCCCCAGTCAGTCATTTGGCTGTATTTTAAATTATGCATTGCTCAGGATAGTATTGGGCCATCTTCTAGATCTTTGGGACACATTTTGATGAAAACATATTTTGTTTCACTGTGTGCTGAATTAGGGTAGAATCAATTAATAAACCTTGGTTTTGGCTTAGTGCTTTAGAATGTCTGACATTCTTCCTCCCCCTGCGCTCCACCCCTTAGGAAACACTGTGCAGCAGTACCCAAGGTTGAAAAAGAGGTCCCGAGTAGCCAGGAAATAAACTTGCTGTATTGTATATGTTGAAACCTACCCTTCTCCTGCCCTCTAATAGTATGTTTACATTATTTGGTTATTGTGCAACTTTTATCTTGAGATAAACAGTATTAAACTGAAGGTGTAAGTTAAAGGCAGTGTCATACTGTCAGCTGATGTGGGCAGTTTTATCTGCATGTTACTTTTTTGGGGACTTTATATGGCTAGGGTTTCCAAGTAGTGTTCTGAGACAACTTACAGAGAGGTTTGCAAACTTATGGTTTCCCTCTGAAATCCACTGTAGCATTGGATATTGAGTATTTAAACGTTACCATCCGCTTTGTATTGACACATTTTTCATTTTTTTGTGTTAACTCATGAACTGTTTATTTAAGTAATAATGCAAATCCAAGCTTCATCCAATGATGAAAATAGCAGTATGATAGAAGATTTTGCTGAGTGTGCTTAAAATGCATAATGGCTTTATCTTCTTTAGTATTTCATAGATTTTGCATGACATGTACACTCCTAATTATGCATTCTGTGGTTTCCAAATCTTAACTGAAGACATTCAATGTTAACCTAAGAAAGAGCTTTCTCTGCCTGTTTTTACCCTCCCCCAGTGTTTTTAATAAATTATGGGAAAATCAATGCTATTTCTCATTTTCTGGATGAAGCAAAGCTCTGCTGGAGAGCACAACCTGACTGTATAGCTAGACAGAATGGCTGTTAAGAATATTTAGAAAATCCAAATATATCAAATTATGAGAAATAATAAATAATTCATTAATAATATGTGCTTAATTTTTGAAGTTACTTTGGAAAATTGTTCAAATTGGGTTCTTTTAAGCTTATTTTAATCAGCTTAGAAGCAAGAAGCTACTTAGCTAATGAAAGCTGTGACATACTTCATAAAAGCAGGAAATTCTTGAGAGCATTTAATAATGGGAGGATGTTATGTCAAGATTTATACTCTCAGATAACCTGTAAGAATAAAATTTTAAATCCCTGACTTTTGTAGCATTCCCACTGTCAAATTCTCACTGACTTGTGAGTGTGGAAAAAGGTATCTTTTGCTTGAATTCTGGTAGAAGAGTTCAACTCTTTTCAAAAGATATGAAAAATTCATTGGAAAATACGTATACATTTCAAAGTCTCTCAGTTATCTGGACTGAAGGCACTGTTCTCACTGTGGCCAGATGAATGGGAGGGTCCTGTACCTGAATCATGCTATATATTAAATCAGGACATCGTTAGGTATTAATGTTGTGTGTACAGATTTTTGTTTGGGGTTGTTATTTTTTATTTTTTTTTTTTTTTGCTTAAATAAATGTTACAAATTTTATGTAAAGTGCGTCTTGTCTATATTTATTCTAGACATTTGCTTTCAAATTTAAAACTAAGGCAGATTCCTTGGTCATCCACTTATAACAATTGCTTTCTCAATTGGCTTTCTCAAAGGCCAGTGATTTTACTGCAAAAATTTCCAGTGTTTTTTTTTTTGTTTTTTTTTTTCAGGACCTGGAACTCCATTCATTCATTTCATTAAATTCCCACGCTAGGTGCTGTTTGGGCTTTCCTGGTGGCTCAGACAATAAAGAATCTGCCTGCAATGCAGGAGACTTGGGTTTGACCCCTGGGTCAGGAAGATCCCTTGGAGAAGGGAATGGCTACCCATTCCAGTATTCTTGCGTGGAGAATTCCATCGACAGAGGAGCCTGGCGGGCTACAGTCCACGAGGTCACAAAGAGTAGGACATGACTGAGCAACTAACACAAACACAGGTACTGTTCATGTGTTGGAACTTACATAAGTCCTTCAGAGAATTTATAGTTTTGTCGAGAAGAGGAAGTAGTAAACAGATAAATATTACATAACACAGACCACTCCACAGTATTTGTTGTAGAGCCACAGAAACTATACCTAATCAAGACTGGGTTCCCATCAGACAGCCCAAGAACACTTCTAAAGAGCATATCTGAGTTGATAGTCATTCACACAACTGTTGAGATAATTAACTGGCATTATTGTTTAAGTCCATTTAGTGAGGGAGGCTACCAAAAAACAAAGTATTATTAGGAACTGCCCACCCTGGCCAGGCACCATAGTAACCATTTGCATGAGTGATTTTATGACAGGAGGTCCTAGTAAGGAACATGGAACTAATAAGCCACCACAACCAGAAGAGTTTGGGAAAAGTCAAAAGGGGATACCATGTATCAGACCACCTCCCAGAATCCTCATTGGCATCCATCGTGGCTGAGCAATGTGTGCGCCACCAGGAAGGAATCAGAGTGACTGGCCAAAGACAACCCGGAAACTAATTCCATCACCAAAAACCCGAGACTCTGAGCTACGTGGCAGAACAGTTCTCCCAGATTCCTTTACCCTACTGTTCTCCACCCGGGTGCCCTTTTAATAAAATCTGCTTTGTCAGCACGTGTGTCTCCTTGGACAATTCTTTTCCATGTGTTAGACAAGAGCCCACTCTAGGGCCCTGGAAGAGGTTCTCCTTCCTGCAACAATATAAGAAGCCCATGACCAGGAAGAGTCCTTAATAACTTTAGTTTCAGAAACCTCATTTTATAATTGAAGAAACTAAGTCTTAGGGAAAATCGTTGTTTTTCAGTTGCTAATTCATGTCTGATTTTCTGTGACCCCATGGACTGCAGCACACCAGGCTTTCCTGTCCTTCACTATCTCCTGTAGTTTGCTCAATAATTTAAGAACTCATCATCATTCATTGATGCTATCCAACCATCTCATTCTGTTGTCCCCTTCTCTTTCTGCCCTCAGTCTTTCCCAGCATCAGGGTCTTAATGCTGTTGCCCAGATCACACAGCAAGTCAGTGACAAACTTTGCACGTCTGTTCTTACTTCCAAATTTACAATCCAATGGTTCCTCTCTCCCCCGTTAGTGCAATAATAGCATGAGATTGCTTAGCTCTTAGACAATTGTGATTAAGCATCAAATGAATGGTACAGAAAAGAATGCACCAAATGGTCGTAAGTGGACATTGACTGTCCTTACTGATGGTGTAGGGCAGCATTAGTGTTTAGATGCCACAGAATTGTTGAATGGTCACTAGAAATACTACTGCTTCACTGATACACAAACGTGAGATTAGATGTATTAGAGTGATAGGGTTTTTAAAAATATTTTATTTATTTTTATTTACTTGGCTGTGCTGGGTCTTAGTTCCAGCTCTTGGGATCTTCGATCTTTGTTGGGGCATGCAAGTTCTTTAGTGGCTGCATGGGGACTCTCAGTTATAGCATGTGAGATCTAGTTCCCTGACCAGGGGTGGAACCCAGGCCCCCTGCACTGGGAGTGTGGAATCTTAGACACTGAACCACCAGGAAAGCCACCTTTAAAAGTAGTTTTTAAAATAATTTTTGTAATAAGTATTAGCTTTTCTTAACCCCTCATTGTCTCTTCAATAATTCATTCAATACTAACATGGTATCACTATGGGCCACACATACTGAGGAAGATAAATACCTTTGGACAATATTTAACCAAACAAGTTGTTAAGCTGTGTTGTCTATAGCCAACCTTCAAAAAGAAAAAAAGCAAGACTTTCTCCATTCTCCCCTCTCCCTTACCCTTTCTAGCAGTTTTTATTATGTAGATTGGCCCAGTCTCTTGCTAAATTTAAATTCTTTTCTCCTGAGTTGTCTTTCTACTTCCTGTTCCCTATTCTTAATCTGCATTGTAAGAATCCAATGAACACCTCCGAGTAACTGCATAACTCTTCAAATTGAGAGGAGTGGGTGAATATCAGAAACCATGAGCACTCACATTAATCATTTTTTGTCTTTTTATAATTTAAGATTCTAATGCAGTCTGAAAATTAAGCCTATAAAAGCAAGTCACAGGGTGGGAGTATCGACACGCAGCTCTTGACTTCTAGAAGCAGCCTTTGGAGCAGGTTTGTGGAAATGATACCAGATTTTGCAGATGAGTGGCTTGTTCCTGTGCATTCAGTAAGACAGCTGTTTAAAATCATCATGCAGTGACTCAAAAACTGTCAATAAAGGACTGTCTCTCCTAGACTGTGATGTGACTATAAGAGTAAAGAACAACAACAAAAAACCTCAGCTCTCCTATCACTTTACATCAATACACATTATAAAAGGAACCATTTTCAATGACAAAGCTAGAATGTGATTGTCATATTTCAATATAGGAGTTATCAAACACATGTTCTACCTAATTCTTGGTTTCATCAATTCAGTCTAAAATAAAGCCCTTCAAAACGAAATAGTATGAATAATGAGACAAGTACTGTATTTAACCCTCAAACATGTTGTAAGGGAAGAGAATTACTCCTTACTTTATAAATAAGGGGAAGCCTAATGATATGACTTGTCTCATATCACATATATAGAAAGTAATTTGTAAATTAAACCTAGATACTGTTTTAATACCAGCTTCCCCACTCTTTGAAGAATCTTTGCTGATTTGTACAGGCTCAGTAGCGATACCTTTGAATTAAAAAGACAAATGTGGGATTTCCCTGGTGATCCAGTAAGTAGCTAAGAGTCCAGGCTCCCAATGCAGGGGGCCCAAGTTTGATTCTTGGTCAGGAAACTAGATCTCGCTTGCCACAACTAAGAGTTCGTATGCTGCAACTTCAGATCCCACAGGCCTCAAGCCTCAATGAAGATCAAAGATCCTGTGTAATGCAACTAAGACCTGGCACAACCAAATGAATAAAAGTTTTTTTTTAAGACATGTATAATCAAAAAAGTCCTCTGAAACTGGTTCATGAAATAAACCACATTATTGTTTGTGGATACTAGCAATGGATTTAAAGAATCTTCTATTTTAAAGACCTATGGGAACAGATCAACTATGTGATTTGGAGTCAATCAATTACCACTGTGCCAAATTCTATTGTAAGAAGGGTATAATTTCAAATAACACTAGTTTTCAGTACATTCTGATGATTGACTTAGAATTCCATATATCCAGAAAATACATACCGGAAATACATATGCTAAGCATTTTTTGATGTATACTTTTCCAGCTGAGCCTTGCAACAGCCTTGTAAAGAAGATAATTATGACATTCATGGGTAAGGAAATTGTGAGGTATGAAATAACTTTGCCAGGTTCATAGGTTATGAAGTTTCAGAGTCACACATAAGATTTAAGTCTATCAAACTCTGAAATCTACGCTCTTAAACACTGTGCTATAAAGGGGAAAATCAATTTAACCATTCAGGACAATCTCAAATCTCATTTAAACATTAAGGCCATTCCCACTCACACTTTGGCCTCTCTCAAAGGATGGAACCCATTGACAGTTTTCCAAGTTTATGATTTGCAACCTCACTGGCCCTTAGCGTCATTATTGTAGTGTCTCCTACAATAAAACATAAGCCTTTTACAACTTAGGGAGAAAATTTCCTCCCCAAAGTAATAGGGCTAAAGAGACCAAGAAACCACCACACTGATACAGATAGAGATTACTTAAATGTGAAAATATCTGAACATGCCTTATCTAACTAGTATGGAGCTTTAGAAGAGTCACCTGCCACAGACCTCATTTGTATGGAGGTCTCCAATCAAAGGGGCACTGACCTTGAGCACTGCTGCTGCTGCTAACTCACTTCAGTTGTATCCAACTCTGTGCAACCCCATAAACGGCAGCCCACCAGGCTCCCCCATCCCTGGGATTCTCCAGGCAAGAATACTGGAGTGGGTTGCCATTTCCTTCTCCAATGCATGAAAGTGAAAGTGAAGTCACTCAGTCATGTCTGACTCCTAGTGACCCCATGGGCTGCAGCCTACCAGGCTCCTCTGTCCATGGGATTTTCCAGGCAAGAGTACTGGAGTGGGTTGCCATTGACTTCTCCGTTGAGCACTGAGACATTTCCAAATAATTGTATAAACAACTCTCATCAGAACCTCCCATCCTTTGAAGCTCTAAACCAACTCCCCTGTCGTATTAAGCCAGTATGTAAACCTTTCCCCACAGCTGTTCCAGGAGTTAGTTTCTATGTAGGTTATTCCCATGTGTGTAATAAAATTTCCCCTTGTTTACCTACTGTCAGTCAATTTATAGGTCTCCTTCCACCTCCAACAATCGGACCTAAGTTGGTAGAGGAGTTTTTCCTCTCATAAGCCTTCACAATAAGTTCATTAAAAAAAAATGTTAAAACTAATAAACACGGAGAGAGAATGTTGGAATAAAGGACAGTACTTTAAATGGATGCATGTAGTTTTATATGTATCACTTGCCCTTATTTTACTCATTTTCTGCCCACCTGTGATAACTTAAAGACAAAAAGAGTCTTTTTGGATGGGCCTTAGAGAATAATTTCCTTAATTTCGTTTCCCTGGAGTGGTTTGTCTTTCTTCAAGTTCACTACTTCAGTGTGTTACCTTTTACTAATCAAATTAGCAAAGAGGGAGACTGGGGCTTCCCAGAGGGCTCAGTGGTAGACTTCCTGCCAATACCTGAAGAGATGTGGGTTTGATCCCAGGGTGGAGAAGACCCCCTGGAGGAGAACGTGGCAACCCCGCTGCAGTATTCTGCCTGAAAAATCCCATGGACAGAGGAACCTGGCGTGCTACAGTCCAGAACTCACAGAGTCGGACAAGACTGAGTGACTGAGCACAGTGGGAGACTAGTCAAGAGGGAGATCTCAGAACTCCAGGCTGCCCCTCCCTAAATACAGGAAGCCTTTTCTTTAGGGCCATTGATACTTTGTACTGCTCTGTGATTCCAGTTCCTTTATTTTCTAAGCAGGCTCTTCCTATAGTAATACAGGTTTTACTGCTGATCACTACAATAAGAAAAATAAACCAAAGCTACAGACTTGGATAAGACAAAGACTTAATAGCTAGTCTTTGTGTTTTTGATGCCCAGAAAGCGACAGTTGCTAAACGTCTCAGAGCTTCAAATGACCCTTTTCCTTAGAAATTATCCTGTCTACTAGAAAGCACAAAACTGACACAGGCAGTGTTGATCTCTTAGTTTTTGAAATTCGGTAAGTTTGGTATTCCAGAAGAGGAAGTGAAGCTCACAGGGTACTACCCAAAGGTAAGGTGGAGATGGACTCTGAATTCAGGCTTTTTTGACATCAGAGCTCATGATCTTTCCCCTGTATTTCATGCCAGTTGTTGTTGAGCAGCTCAGTCGTGTCCAACTCTTTGTGACCCCATTGACTACAGCGTGCCAGGCTTCCCTGTCCTTCACCATCTCCCGGAGCTTGCTCAAACTCATGTCCATTGAGTCAGTGATGCCATCCAACCATTTTGTCCTCTGTCGTCCCCTTCTCCTGCCTTCAATCTTTACCATGCCAACATAGCTAAAGAAAATTTACAAAGTTCTTAAAGAAATCCAACCATGATCTAAAGAATCTTGACTATAGTTTTCTCATTGCATTGCAGAAGTTTAATTTCTTAAGACTTTCCAATTTATCTTTTCCTGCACTATCCTTTGCCCATTCTTCAGAGTTGTCAGGAAAAGGGAGGGGAATGTCAGGGAAGGGCTCTCTAAAGGAAGTGAGGTCTCAGTGAAATCTGAAGGATTAATATGAATTACTTAGAAGGGGGAGGTAGCATGGACAACAATGAATGTGCCAAAGTACAAGTCTAGAACTGAAACAATTTCGCTATATGATGTTAAAATGAGAATGCAAAGTGAAATGAAAGTGTTCGTCACTTGTATCTGACTCTTCGCGACCCCATGAACTATAGCCCACCAGGCTCCTCTGTCTATGGAATTCTCCAGGAAAGAATACTTGAGTGGATTGCCATTCCCTTCTCCAGGGAATCTTCCCAACCCAGGGATCAAACCCAGGTTTCCTGTATTGCAGGCAATGTCTTTACTATCTGAGCCAGAATACTAATAATTTAAACTAGAGATACAACCAGGAGCCAGATCATGAGGATGATCTAAGCCATCCTAAGAAGTTTGGGTTTTATTCTGAGGACAATGGGGAGACATGGAAGTGTTTTAAACTGGGGAGAAACATCATCAGATTTGTGTTTAGGTAGAATACTCATTTTAGGTGCGTAAAAGATTGGTTGGGATGGGTCTGGTAATGGATCAGTTAGGAGCATAAATCATCAGAAATTATTGAAGTGGAAAACTGGAGACTAGGTAGGGGATGGATATCGGAGAAGGCGATGGCACCCCACTCCAGTACTCTTGCCTTGAAAATCCCATGGATGGAGGGGCCTGGTGGGCTGCAGTCCATGGGTCGCTAGGAGTCAGACACGACTGAGCGACTTCACTTTATTTTTTCACTTTCATGCATTGGAGAAGGAAATGGCAACCCACTCCAGTGTTCTTGCCTGGAGAATCCCAGGGACGGGGGAGGCTGGTGGGCTGCTGTCTATGGGGTCGCACAGAGTCGGACACGACTGAAGCGACTTAGCAGCAGCAGCAGCAGGGGAGGAAGGGCAGGAAGCACAGTTTATGACAAAAATTTGTTCTTCCCTAAGTAGCTGCAACCTTGCCTCTGATTTTGGAGACAAACTTCCTTTTACAACTACAATTGATTTTTTCCAGGTAGCCATTACACTTTTTTTTTTTCCCCCAACAAATAATACTGGCTACCTTCTGTAAGTTAGGCACTATTATTTTTAGTCACTAAGTTGTCTGACCCTTTTGCAATCCCATGGACTGTAGCCCACCAGGCTCCTCTTTCCAAGGGATTTCCCAGGCAAGAACACTAGTTCAGTTCAGTTGCTCAGCTGTGTCTGACTCTTTGCAACCCCATGGACCACAGTATACCAGGCTTCCCTGTCCATCAGCAACTCCCAGAGCTTGCTTAAACTCATGTTCCGTCGAGCAGGTGATGCCATCCAACCATCTCATCCTCTGTCGTCCCCTTCTCTTCCTGCCCTCAATCTTTCCCAGCATCAGGGTTCCTTCCAATGAGTCGGTTCTTCGCATCAGGTGGCCAAAGTACTGGAGTTTCAACTTCAGCATCAGTCCTTCCAATGAATATTCAGGACTGATTTCCTTTAGGATGGACTGGTTGGATCTCCTTGCAGTCCAAGGGACTCTTAAGAGTCTTCTACAACACCACAGTTCAAAAGCATCAATTCTTTGGCTCTCAGCTTTGTTTATAGTCCAACTTTCACATCCATACATGACTACTGGAAAAACCATAGTTTTGACTAGATGGATCTTGGCTGGTAAAGTAATGTTGCTGCTTTTTAATATGCTGTCTAGGTTTGGCATAGCTTTTCTTCCAAGGAGGAAGCATCTTTTAATTTCACGGCTGCAGTTACCATCTGCAGTGATTTTGGATCCCTCCAAAATAGACTGGGTTGCTATTTCCTTTTCCAGGGGATATTCCTGACCCAGGGATCAAACTTGCATCTCCTGTATCACAGGTTAATTCTTTACCACTGAGCCACCAGGGAAGTCCCTTGGCACTATTTTACACCTGGGTATAACAAAGTCTTTTCCCTCATGTTAGTTCAGTTCAGTCATTCAGTCATGTGCAACTCTTTGCGACCCCATGCACTGCAGCACACCAGGCTTCCCTATCCATCACCAACTCCTGGAGCTTGCTCAAACTCATGTCCATAGAGTCAGTGATGCCATCATCATCCTCTGTAATCCCCTTCTCCTCCTGCCTTCAAACTTTCCCAGCCTCAGGGACTTTTCCAATGAGTCAGTTCTTCACATCAGGTGGCCAAAGTACTGGCACTTCAGATTCAGCGTCAGTCCTTCCAATGAAGACTCAGGACTGATTTCCTTCAGGATTGACTGGTTTGGTCTCCTTGCAGTCCAAGGGCCTCTCAAGATTCTTCTCCAACACCACAGTTCAAAAGCATCAATTCTTTGGTGCTCAGCTTTCTTTATTGTCCAACTCTCACATACATACATGACTACTGGAAAAACCATAGCTTTTGATGGACCTTTGCTGGCAAAGTGATATCTCTTCTTTTTAATATGCTGTCTAGGTTGGTCACAGGTTTTCTCCCAAGGAGCCAGCATCTTTTAATTTCATGGCTGCAGTCACCATCGGCACTGATTTTGGAGCCCCCCAAAATAAAGTCTGTCACTGTTTCCATTTTTTCCCCATCTATTTGCCATTAAGTGATGGAACTTGATGCCATGACCTAATTTTTTTGAATTTTGAGTTTTAAGGCAGTTTTTTCACTCTCCTCTTTAACTTTCATCAAGAGACTCTTTAGTTCTTCTTCACTTTCTACCATAAGTGTGGTATCATCTGCATACCTGAGGTTATTGGTATTTCTCCCAGCAATCTTGATTCCAGCTTGTGCTTCATCCAATCTGGCATTTCACATGATGTACTCTGCATAAAAGTTAAATAAGCCTTACTGATAAGGCAATATTTGAGCTAAAATTTGAAGGAAGTAAGAGAGATATCCATGAATATAACAAGCAGTCCAATGGTGCTGGAGTAGAATAAATAAAGGAGAGAATGGCAGAAGATGAAGCAAGAGAAGGGCATGGAAAGAACAGATTATGTAGAACCTTGGAGAACACCATCCTTACGAATCTTTATATTCTGCCTGAGATGGGAAGCTATTGGAGGATTTGGGGTAGAGGATGACATGATGTTTAAAGTGATCACTCTAGTTGCTATGTTGGGAAGAGATTTTAATGGAACAAGCCTGAAAGCTGGGGAACCAGACAGGAGGATAGACAGGAGGATATTGTAAGAATCCAAGTTGGTTCTGACAGGGGCTTGGACCAGGTTAGCAGGTAGGAGAGATAAGAGATAGTCCTTGGATATATTTTAAAGACAGAGTCGATAGGATTTCCTAACAGATAGGATATTGGATATAAGAATAAGAGAGGAGTTAAAAATTATTTCCAAGGTTTTGTCACAAGCAACAGAAAGGAAGGAGTTGCCATATACTAAAATAGGAAAAGCAGATTAGGGTAAGGACAACAGGAGTTTACTTTTGGACACATTAGGCTATTTTGATAACCAGGTGTATATGTTGAATAAACCACTGAATGTATCACTTAAGTTCAAAAGCAGGGTACAGTCTAGACATAAAACATGGATATATCAGCATATAAATTTCTTTTAAAGTTATGAAACTAGACAAAATTACCACAAGGAAGAGAGATTGGATAGGGAAGACATATACAAGTACAGAGTCTTGGGGGTACACAAAGATTTAGAACTATGGGTGATGAGAAATCAAGAGGATGAGAAGGAGCAAAAATGAGGTAGGAGGAGAAGAGAAGAAAGAGGAAGGCATGGGAGAGGAGGAGGAAGAGAAGATGCATCCTGGAAGCCAAATGGAGAAAGGGAGGAAGAAATGATCACCTGGGTCAAATGCTGCTGAATAAATAAGATGAGAGAAGGGTGACAACTGAATTCAGCAACCTGGACGTTGAGAAGAATGGTTAGTGGAGTGGCAGGGGAGAAAGAAAAGGGTAAGAAAAAGATTGGAGACAGCATGTACAGACCACATTTTGGATAAGTTTTGCACAAAAGGGTGAAGAGATATGAGGGCAAGACCTGAATAGGTATTAAGTACTAGAAATTAGGTCAAAAGAAGTTTTTTTTTTTTTTTTTTTAATTATGGGAAAAGTATCAGCTGGTGGCAATGATCCAAGAAAGGGGAAAAAATAATTCAGGAGAAAGAAAGGATGTTGCTGGATGATGTCTTTGAATAAGCAAGAGATGAGACTTGTTGCAGAAGCCCAGAACTAGCCAAATTGCCAATATCCATTGGATCATAGAAAAAGCAAGAGAATTCCAGAAAAACATCTGCTTCTGTTTCATTGACTACGTTAAAGCCTTTGACTGTGTAGATCACAACAAACTGTGGAAAATTCTTAAAGAAATCAGAATATCAGACTACCTTACCTGTCTCCTGAGAAACCTATATGCAGGCCAAGAAGCAACAGTTAGAACCAGACATGGAACAATGGACTGGTTTCAAATCGGGAAAGGTGTACATCAAGGCTATATATTGTCACCCTGCTTAACTTATATGCAGAGTACATCATGAGAAATGCCAGACTGGATGAAGCATAAGCTGGAATAAAGATTGCCAGGAGAAATATCAATAACCTCATATATGCAGATGACACCACCCTTATGGCAGAAAGCAAAGAGGAATTAAAGAGCCTCTTGAAAAAGGTGAAAGAAGATAGTCAAAAAGTTGGCTTAAAACTCAACATTCAAAAATCTAAGATCATGGCATAACTGGTTCCATCACTTCATGGCAAATAGATGGGGAAACAATGGAAACAGTGACAGACTTTATTTTCTTGGGCTCCAAAATCACTGTGAACTGTGACTGCAGCCATGAAATTAAAAGATGCTGGCTCCTTGGAAGAAAAACTATGACCAACCTAGACAGCATAGTAAAAAGATCACTTTTTACATCACTTTGCCAGCAAAGGTCCATCTAGTCAAAGCTATGGTTTTTCCAGTAGTCATGTATGGATGTGAGAGTTGGATGATAAAGAAAGCTGAGCACCAAAGAATTGATGCTTTTGAACTGTGGTGTTGGAGAAGACGCTTGAGAGGCCCTTGGACTGCAAGGAGACCAAACCAGTCAATTCTGAAGGAAATGAGTCCTGAGTCTTCATTGGAAGGACTGATGCTGAAGCTCCAATACTTTGGACACCTGATGTGAGGAGCCAACTCCTTGGAAAAGACCCTGAGGCTGGGAAAGATTGAAGGCAGGAGGAGAAGGGGATGACAGAGGATGAGATGGTTGGATGGCATCACCGACTCAACGGAAATGAGTTTGAGCAAACTCTGGGGGATGGTGAAGGACAGAGGAGCCTGGTCTACTGGAGCCCATGGCGTTGCAAAGTGTCAGACATGACTGAGCAACTGCACAGCAACAACAAAGAGTATAAAGAGTTCATGGTAATAGGATAGAAAGCCTGTAGTAGTAGATGGGTAGATACGATGGTTGGAGCTTAGAATTCTTTTTTTTAATATTTATTTATTTGGCTGCTCCAGGTCTTAGTTGCTGCATGTGGGATCCAGTTCCCTGACCAGGGATCAAACCTTGGCCCCCTGCATTTCGAATGTGGAGTTTTAACCACTGGACCACTACAGAAGTCCCTAGAATGTTCTTTTTGATTCTTTTTTTTTCAGTGAAAGAGGAAATTGACAGTATGATTAGGGGAAGAGGTGTTCAAGATTTGAGGACGAAAGTTATAAAATAGTCTTAAAAAATACTCTACTATAAAATTAAATTAAAAAGTACACCTGAAACTAACACAGCATTGTAAATCAACTATACTTCAATACGAGGCTTCCCAGGTGGCACAATGGTAAAGAGTCTGCCTGCCAATGCAGGAGACACTGGGTCAGGAAGATCCCCTGGAGAAGGGAATGGCAACCCACTCCAGTATTCCTGCCTGGAGAATTCCAGGGACTGAGGAGCCTGGCAGGCTACAGTCCATGGGGTCACAAGGAGTCGGACACGCCTGAGCGACTGAACAACAATCAAGGACTTGTTCTCTGTCAAGCATTTTCATGTGTTTTACATAAATTTTTTTTTTTTTTTTCTTTTTTAACGCGCAGTTTGTAGGATCTCACTTCCCCAACCCGGGACTGAACCGAGGACAAGGTCGTGAAAGCGTGGAATCAAAACTTTTAGACCACCAGGGAGCTCGCTACATACACTATCTTATTTATAAGGCATTCTCATCCCATTTTACTGATGAGGAAGTTGAGCTTTAGCGAAATTAAGAAGCTTGTCCAAGAGCAGGCATTCCAATGCAGTATTCAAATTCAAGGCTCCCTACTCTTAACAACTATCCTTTTCCAAGACATCCCTTCTGTTAATTTTACTAGTGTACTAATTTATTGCTCTCTTTCACGGTTTCTTGGAGCAGATTATAAGGGTCTTCTTGATACTTTTTAGGTCATAAGAAACAAGAGAAGTGCTATTGCCAGTTCTAAGAGAAAAGTCTTTTAAAAATATATTTTTAAATGTATGCATTTAAAATATCCCGCAATATCCATGGGTTCTCTATCCCCGGATTCAACGTCCATGGAACATGTTCAGAAAAAAAGTTTTCTTGAGGTTTCAAAAAGCAAAATCTGAATTTGCTAGTACCAGCAAATTATATGTAAATATACAGAATTTACAGTGTATTAGTTATACTAGTATGAGCAAGCTACAAGTCATTTAAAGTATAGAGGAGGAAGTATGTAAGTTATACCCAAATACTCCTCTTTTTTATAAGGCACTTCAGTTTCACGGGATTTGGTTATGGTGGACCCTGAAATCAATGCCCCTGGGGACAGAGAGGGACCACCATATTGTTTCCCAACTCCACAGAGCTGGTCCATGGGCGTGCCTTTGACGGGCAAAGGGAACGTGGTATTGAACCCTATGGCGTAGGTTTTGTGGGAGACTTGGGCATAGACGTGGGGGTAGGAGTTGAGTTGTCTGTACGGCGTGAAGGAGGTGGAAGGAGAACAGCTGGGTCCTCACCGGATGGAGTGGTGGGTGGCCGGGGTGGGGGTGGTGAGGCCCGTCCTGGGGGCGGGGTCTACGGTGGGCGAGTGCGCGTGGCCGCGCCCGGCATTTCAAACCTCGCGGCTTGATCGCTGAGTGTCAGCTCGCGGGTGTTGCTCAGCTGCTTCCTGGCGCGGGTCGAACTCTCGCGGGATCCAGGCCCACCTCGACGGCAACTCTCTCCTCGACGCCTCACAGTCGCCATGGTTCACTTCTTGCACCCGGGCCTTTCGCCCCGGACCATCGTCCCTCCGGACGCTCGGAAGGATGTTCTAGGCTTCCTCGTGGTGCAGGTGAGCTCCGAGGAGGGCAAGAATCGGGGGTAGGAAATGGAACGCGAACCTCGGCTGGACGTCAGCCCTGGGCGAGCACGGCAAGTCGTCGGGGACCGTGCGGAGACATTTTTGGCTCGTTTGACCTACGCGGGGGGTAACGTCTGAAGAGGCTGAGCCCCTGTTAGGCTTCTGTGTTCAGATGCTGGGAAGTGCTTGTCGGAGAGGAGTTTTCCGCCCGGGGCGTCCCAGCCTCCGAGCGCGCCGACCCTGCGCAGCGGAGGAGTGGCGGGGTGTGTCCCGCCTCCCGCTTGACCTTGGGCGGGTCTTCTCCTCTGGTCCCCTTGGTTCTCCTGTGTAAGTGAGTGCGTGCGTGCTAAGTCGCTTCAGTCGTTTCCAACTCTTTGCGACCCTAGGGACTGGAGTCCACCAGGCTTCTCTGTCCATGGGATTCTCCAGTAAGAATACTGGAGTGGATTGCCATGCCCTCCCCCAGGGGTATCTTCCCTACCCAGGGATCGAACGCGTCTCTCCTGTCTCCTGCATTGGCAGGCGTATTGACTAGCGCCTCCTGGGAAGACTACGTGCAAGCGCGGGCGACAGCTATTTTGCAAGGTGGTGTTAAGTTTAGACGTAAGCACTGGGCGTGGCTTTATGCTTGGCCCGTGGCATTTATTGTCATCCTGCGCCCAAATGCCTTAAACTTCAACTGTTCCCTAACGTATGTTGGGGACTTGTTGCTCCCCAGAGTATGCGACCTGTCGGTCCTGGGATTGTTAATAGAAAGAGCCCGCCTGGAAGAACTGGAACCCCAAAGTGAAATTCCTAAAATTCCATGTGTTCTTTTCGGCCCCGCGCACTGTTTCCCTCGGAATGCCTTTCAAACGAAATTGAGCAACACGCAAACCAAAAGAGTGTGTATTTGGAGCCTACTGTGTATCAGTTGTCGCATTTCTAAAATCTCTCGGATTTTTTGGTAGGCATTGATGGTCTCCATTTTACTAGTGTGTAGGAAAATTGAGAACCCTTGACTTGCTCAGGATCTTGAACCTGACATCATTTCTGATGTGATTCCATATTCTACAAAACCCCAAGGGCCTCCCTTCTTAGAACTCAAAATCTAGTGAACCCATATAGTATGGAGGAAAGGAAATATTCTGATTGAGGTTGCACTTTACACACTAACGCCTTGTTGGCCTTTGTGTCCTGCAGAGATCTAACCTGTAATCCTGTAGACCCTTTTGGACTCACTTTTAAAAGCTTCTTAAATAATGCATACATTTATTTGTTATTGTTCAGTTGCTAAGTCCTATCTGGCTCTTTAGCGATCCGACGGGCAGCAACACTGCTCCACTCCCCTGTCTTTCACTCTCTCCTGGAGTTTGTGCAAATTCACGTCTTGTCTTTTGGGTTGGTGATGTTCTATCTCATCATCGTATCCTCTGCCTCTCCCTTCTCCTTTTGCCTTCAATCTTCCCCGGCATTGGTCTTCCCTGTTAGCTCAGTTGGTCAAGAGTCCGCCTGCAATGCAGGAGATTCCTCGGTAGGGAAGATCTGCTGGAGAAGGGATAGGCTACCCTCTTCAGTATTCTTGGGCTTCCCTTTTGGCTCAAGAATCTGCCTGCAATGCCGGAGACCTGGGTTCTGTCCCTGGGTTGAGATCACCTGAAAGAAGGGCAAGGCTACCCTCTCCAGTATTCTGGCCTGGAGAATTCCATGGACTGTAAAGTCCATGAGGTCGAAAAGAGTCAGACAGGACTGAATGACTTTCACTTTCCCAGCATAAGGGTCTTTTCCAGTGAGTCAGCTTTTTGCCTTAGGTGGCCAAAATATTGGAGTTTCAGCTTCAGCATCAGTCCTTCCAATGAATATTTAGGGTTGATTTCCTTTAGGATTGACTGGTTTGATCTTGCTGTCCAAGCAACTCTGAAGAGTCTTCACTAGCACCCCAATTTGAAAGCATCAATTCTTTGGCACTCAGCCTTCTTTATCATCCAACTCTCACATCCGTATATGACTACTGGAAAAACCATACCTTTGACTATTTGGACCTTTGTCGGCAAAGTGATGGCTCTGCTTTTTGATACTCTGTCTGGGTTTGTCATAGCTTTCCTTCCATAGCACAGGCGTCTTTTAATTTCATGACTGCAGTCACAGTCTGCAGTGATTTTGGAGCCCAAGAAAATAAAGTTTGCCACTGCTTCCACTTTTTCTCTTTGTCATGAAGTGATGGGACCAGATGCCGTCATCTTAGTTTTTTGAATGTATACTGTTGGGGTATGAGGTTGAAAGACGAGAGTGAAAAAGCTGGCTTAAAATTCACCATTTTAAAAACTAAGATCATGGCGTCTGGTCCCATCACTTCATGGCAAACAGGAGGAGAAAAAGTGGAAGCAGTGACAAAACCAGACTGGATGAAGCACAAGCTGGAATCAGGATTGCCAGGAGAAATATCAGTAACCTCAGATACACAGATGATACCGCCCTTATGGCCAAAGTGAAGAGGAAGTAAAGAGCTTTTTTTTTTTTTTAAAGAGCCTCTTGATGAAAGTGAAAGAGGAGAGTGAAAAAGCTGGCTTAAAACTCAACATTCAAAAAATGATGATCATGGCCTCTGGTCCCATCACTTCAAGGCAGATAGATGGGGAAAAAATGGAAACAGTGACAGACTTTATATTCTTGGGCTTCAAAATCACTATAGATGGTGACTGCAGCCATGAGATTAAAAGATGCTTGCCCCTTGGAAGAAAAGCTATGACAAACCTAGACAGTATATTAAAAAGCAGAGACTACTTTTCCAGCAAAGGTCGGTCTAGTCAAAGCTATGGTTTTTCCAGTAGTCATGTATGGATGTGAGAGTTGGATGATAAAGAAAGTTGAGCACCAAAGAATTGATGCTTTCGAACTGTGGTGTTGGAGAAGACTCTTGAGAGGCCCTTGAACTGCAAGATCCAACCAGTCAATCCTAAAGGAAATCAGTCCTGAATATTCATTGGAAGGACTGATGCTGAAGCAGAAGCTCCAATACTTGGCCACCTGATGCGAAGAACTGACTCATTTGAAAAGACCCTGACGCTCAGAAAGACTGAAGGCAGGAGGAGAAGGAGACGACAGAGAATGAGATGGTTGGATAGCATCACCTACTCGATGAATATGAGTTTGAGAAGCTCCGGGAGTTGGTGATGGATAGGGAAGCCTGGTGTTCTGCAGTGCATGGGGTCCCAAAGAGGCTGAGTGACTGAACGGAACTGAACTTTCACCCTTATCAAGAGGCTCTTTAGTTCCTCTTCACTTTCTGTCATTAGAGTGGTATCGTCTGCATATCTGAGGTGGTTGCTATTAGTCCAGCAGTCTTGATTCCGTCTTGTGATTCATCCAGCCTGACATTTGTTTGTAGCTAATGGAAAAGCTGAGTTGTTAATGTATGTCCAAGCACAGCATGTCAAGTACATTTTTTGCTGCCACTGGCGTAATTGAAATGCAAGGTTTTCTTTAGAAAAGTGATCAGACTAATTCATTTCTGTGTGGGTCATTTGGTTAAGATTTTTAGTTAATTTAAAAAATTGTACAATTCATGAATACTTTTCCTTTAGATTTCTCTGTTGTTTTAAATGTTATTTAGCAATGTTTTGTAGTTTTTAATGTAAATGTCTGTTACATATTTTGTTAAATTTATCCCTGTTTTTGTTAGTACTGTGAATATTTTTTAAAAGTTTGTAGTTTGGGGGGTGTATTGATCTTGTATCTTATGACTTTGCTCAAGCTACTTTAAAAAAAATAGAAAAAAATTTAATCAAAAGTTGGTTCTTTGTAAAGATCAATAAAATTGCTAGATCTTTAGCCAGGATAACCAAAGGAAGACTGAAATAACCAATATCAGAATGAAGGAGCTACTGTCACTACTGATGTAAAGCCACATATATTGTTTTTTTTTTTTTTTTTTTTATGTTTTCTTAAGATTTTCTTTATAATCTGTTATCTGCAAATAAAGACAGCTTTACTTATTCCCTTTCAATCTGTGCTTTATATTTCCTTTTCTAAAAAATGCAATATCTAGGACTTTTTGTAGAATGTAAGAGAAAAGTGGTGAGAAGAGACATCTTTATATCATTCTAGCTCTTGGTTTTCCCATAGATGCCTTTTATCAAATTAAGGACGTTTTCTTCTATTCTTAGTTTGCTGATTTTTTTTTGTTTTTGCTTTTTTCAATCATGGATATCATGAATGTGTTTTGAAATGTGTTGAAATACTTTCTCAGCATATATTAAGGACGTATGTTTTTGTTCTTTATTGTGTTGATGTGGTAGGTTTTATTGATTGTGAATTTAACTTGACATTGTTGGACCTTAGTTCCTGGACCAGGAATTGAACTCTCACCTTTGACAGTGAAAGCTGAGTCCTAACCACTGGACTGCCAAGGAATTCCCTCCATTGAGTTTTTTTTTTTCCAGTTGATTATTTTAAAAGTTTCATTCTACCTTTTCTGTTGACTTACTAGTTCTCTTCCTCTTCTCTGAATGGTCACACAAAGCTAACAGTTTTTAAAATGTGTACTGAAGACCTCTGGGGTCTCTAAGACCCCATTCTGTTTCGTTAAGCCTCACATTAATGAAATTTGCAAAGATGTAAAACAGTGCTGCCATTGTCACTAAACTTTTAAAAATTCTTTTTGAAAATACAGCTCTTTAAAAAAACTGTTCTTTATTGGGAACTTCCTGGTAATCCAGTGGTTAGGACTTGGTGCTTTCACTGCTGCGGGTGCAGGTTCAGTCCTTGGTCTGGGAACTAAGATCCCACAAGCCATGTGGTGTGACTGGGAAAAGAAAATGTTCTTTGTGTGAACATGTGATTGGTTTAATTTTTATTATTTCTGAATGAAATATTTTAAAGATTTCTTAGTTTTAACTTATAATACAGTAATGTTGATATATATAATCCAGTTTTTTAAGAGTACTGTTGGTGCTAAGACTAAAAAGTTTGAGAGTCACAGCTCTAGGTTTTAAAATGTACACGTTTTGGAGAAGGAAATGGCAACCCACTCCAGTATTCTTGCCTGGAAAAGTCCATGGACAGAGGAGCCTGGCAGGCTGCAGTCCATGGGGTTACATGACTGAGCATGTGTGCATGAGGGTGGAGGGTCACGGGTTGGTAGCAATAAACTGGTAGAACTAAAAAAAAAAAAATTGTACACGTTTGACTTACTGCACTACTTCTAAATATATCACTTCAGCTTACAACAGTGTTCTTTGATTTTCTCCCCTCTTTTCTCTCCTTTGTACTGTTTAAATAATACATTTTACTTTTCTAAGTTGCACAGTATATTGTTTTTACTTTTTCTTTGATGAGTTATTAAAGAAATTAGGAAATAAGAAAAATAGTTGTGTATTTATCCACATGCTCCTGTTTCCAGTACTCTTCCCTTTTCTCTAGATCCCAAATATCCATCCTGTATAATGTTTCTTTACCTAAAGAACATTTTACCTTTCTTATAGTGTAGATCTGCTGATGATAGGTTCTTTCTACTTTGTCTGAAAATATCTTTATTTTACCTTTATTTTTGAAAGATATTTCAATGCACTTAGCTTTTCTTCCTACTGCACTTAAATTTTTTAGAAAATTTTATATATTTAGTTGGATCTTTGTTGCTGCACGGGGTTTTCTTTAGTTGTGGTGAGCAGGGATGTTCTCTGGTTGCAGTGCAGGGCCTTCTCTTGTTGCTGAGCACAGGCTCTAGGATGTGCGGGCTGCAGAAGCTTGGCGTGTAGGCTCAGTTGTGGCTCTGGGGCTCTAGAGCACAGGCTCAGTAGTTGCGGCACGTAGGCTTAGTTGCTCTGAGGCATGTGGGATCTTCACGAATCAGGGATAGAATCCATGTCTCTTGCTCTGGCAGGTGGATTCTTTACGACTCAGTCACCAGGAGAGCCCTCTACAGCACTTTAAAAGTGTTACTTCATTGTCTTTTGGCTAGCATTGCTTCTGATGAAAATTCAGTGGTCACATTTTTTCGTTTTAAACTGTCCACAGTACCTCTAGCTCCCTCTGCCCCACCCCTAGCTTAGATTTTTCTTTTTATCATAGGTTTTTAGCTATTTGTCATGTTGTAGTGTCTTTTATTTCACTTTGGGTCCATTCTTGCTTCCGAGATCAGTTGGTTGATATTTTGCATCTAATTTCAGTATTTTTTGACTTTTTAAAAAAGAAAGTTATTAAGTTTATTGTTTTTTGTACCTGGCGAATTAGCTATGTAATTCAATAAATATTAAGCTATAAAACAGTTTCATAGATTCCAAGTATAGGACATTGTCCTTGTTGACCTTTCTTATTTTTAAGTTTATTTATTTATTTTCTTGCTGCATGTGGGCTTTGTCTAGTCTCTGTTGAGATTCCATATTTATTCCCTTGTTATATTCATATTCTTCTGTATATCCATGAATTATAATACCTATTTTAAAGTTCTTGTTTGCTAATTATGTTATTTCCAGATCTGTTTCTTGTTCTCTTTTTTTGGCTGCATCATGCAGCTTGTAGGATCTTAGTTCCCCATCCAGGGATTAAACCCAAACCCTCTGTAGTGAAATTGTGGAGCCCTAACCACCAGACCTCCAGGAAGTTCTCTGGATCTATTTCTTGTGACTGATTTTATTTTCTTTCCTGCTTCTTACCATTTCTTATATTTTATTGTAAGCTAAACATCATGGGTCCTAGTGTGTTTAGATTTTTGTTGTCTTTTTGAGTCAGGCCTATATTTGAGGTTTTTAAAACAGATTTTTTTTTTTTTTTTGGTCTGTGTTCTGCCCTTCATGAGATCTTAGTTTCTGACCAGGGATGGAACTGAGGCCCTCGGCAGTGAAAGCGCTGTGTCCTTACCACTGACCGCCAGGGATTTCCGTGAGGTTTTTTTGGCTGAGCTGGGTGAAGATCTTTAGTTGCAGCATTAACTCTTGGTTGCAGCATGTGGGATCTAGTGCCCTGCCGAGGGGTCAGACCTTGGCTCCCTGCATTGGAGTCCCAGTTTGAAGTTTGTCACTGGACTACCAAGAAAGTCTCTCTGAGGTTTTTAAAGCGCTATTGAAGGGACTTCTCTGGAGGTCCAGTGGTTAAAGAATGCAGGAGCACAGGTTTGATCCCTGGTCTGGGAATTAAGATACTGCATGCGCAAGCCACATGGTGTGGCCATAAATAATAACAAAACAAAAACAAAAAATGCTGTTGTAAACTTTTAAAGTTTAATTTTCTAATTGTTGGTCGTATATAAAATACAGCTTTTTGTTTGTTTTGATTTATTACCTTATACCTATTAAAACATGTTAATTAGAGTTATGTAGTAGTGTTTTGTATTTTAGAAATGATGAATCTAAACCCTCGGTTGAGATGGATTGGAAAAGGATTAAGAGTGGAAGCAGAATAATTTGGAGTTTTTTAGTATTCTTGGAAAGATATGGTAGTGACTTGACTTAGGAATTGGTAGTGGAGTTAGAAAGAAGGGGATGAACTAGAAATTTATTTGGGAGGTTTGATAGGCATACAGCAGAAAATAGATGACACAGTCAGAATAGGGCTAATTTAATGAGAGTTTTGGAGAAGGAAATGGCAACCCTCTCCAGTGTTCTTGCCTGGAGAATCCCAGGGATGGCGGAGCCTGGTGGGCTGCCATCTATGGGGTCGCATGGAGTCGGACTGAAGCGACTTAGCAGCAGCAGTGAGAGTTTAATTAAGGGATTACTTCCAAAGATAAGGGAGAGGTATGGAAAAACCACAATAATATACTACTTCATGTCTAGTGACAGTAGCTCTTGCCACCCCTAGGTGCAGAGGACCTCTCAGAAGGAATGTCTTAGTTCATTTAGGCTGGTGTGACTAAAATTCTGTAGACTGGGTGACTCATAAAAAACATAAATTTATTTCTCACAGTTCTGGAAACTAGGAAGTTCAAGATCAAGGTGCTGGAAGATTTGGTGTCTGGTGAGAGCCTGCTTCCTGGTTCATATACGTCTTTTTGCTGTGTTCTCATATGGCAGAAGGGACAAGGGAACTCTCTGAGGTCACTCTTGTATGGGCATTAATTCCATTCAGTGAAGGCTTTACCCTCATGACCTAATGACTTCCCAAGGTTCCTCCCTCCAAACATTAAATTAGAGGTTAGATTGCAGCATAAGAATTTTGGAAGAATGCAGACATTTAGTCAATAGCAAGAACAGAGGACTAATCTTAGAGGAGTGATTAGTATGCCATAGCCAGCCCAAGATACTTTAAATGAGAAAGAACAGGGGAAATTATCTGTGTGGAGTTTAACCCCCAAAACATATATCCAGTCTTAACCCTTAGAACCTGTGAATTTGACCTTTGGAGTCAGAATGTTTACAAATGTAATTAAGTTGAGGATCTTCCCCTCTTGCTTCTCTGCACCCCCACCAGGTGGCTTGTGGGACTGGGGATTGAATTTGGGCCCTTGGCAGGAAAGCACAGAGTCCTAACTACTGGACCACCAGGGAATTCCCAGGTTGAGTATCTTGGTGAGAACATCTGATCCATCCTAAAGTTTTAGGCCAGACCCTAAATCTAATGTCTGGATTTATAGTGTTTATAAGATAAAGGGATAGAATTTGAGACCTAGAGATACAGGGGAGAAGGCCATGTGAAAATTAGAGTTGTGCTGCCACAAGCTAAGGGAAACCACAGCCCCCAGAAGCTGATACCGTAAGAAATCTTCCCTAGAGCCTTCAGAGGAACAGTGGTCCTGCTCATACCTTGATTTCTGGACTTCTGTCTTCCAGAACTATGAGAGAGTAGATACCTGTTGTTTTTAGCCACCAATTTTGTGGTAATTTCTTATAGGAAATTACCTAGGAAACTAATACGTGTTCCAGTTTTTTGAGAGTTTCATGTCAGAACCAAACTAACAGCCAGAGGGTAAGGGAACCTATTCATGAGAACCTATTCATAGGATCTACACAGGTCACCTCAGCAGTAGAGGTGGAGAAGATTGAGTGGGTCTGGGGTGAGATGGGAGGTAGTTAGCAAATAGAAGATGTCTGGCACAGGTAGAACCAGTAGGATTTGCTAATGTATTGGATCTGTGTGTTTTGTGGGATGTTGATTAAAGATAAGGAAATGTCAGTAAAGATTAAGCAGCTGAATAGATGTTACGCCATTTCCTGAGTAGGGAAAGACTGGATAAATATAGTTTCCTACATGTTAAGTTTGAAGTGTTTGTCTGACATGGTTAAGTAGATACGTCAGGGAGGCAACTGGTTACCTAACACTGGGTTAACGAGAGATCTGGCCTGAAGATAATACTGTAGAATTCGTTGGATTTATAGATAACATTTAGAATCATGTTATCGGTAATCAGATATTATAGAGGCAAAGTTATTAGTCATTAGTGGTCTTGATGGGAAGTCAGTCTCTAAAACATTCTACTGATTTATAAAACAAAGACAAGTAACAAAATACTGTGGTATAATTCTATGTATATAAAGTTCAAAAACATGTAGAACTAAATAATATTCAGGATAATGGTTACTTCTGGGTGAAGGGGTAAGTAGCATCAGGGAAGGGTATGTAGGGACTTCAGAAAATTGATACATTCTATTTAAGCTGTGTCATGAATACAAAAATATTTTTAAAATATATTGTTTTATATTTAAATATTTTACATATGTTCTAAACTTCATTTATATGGATTTAATCTTTACTGTATTTTAAATATGAGACTGCCATGTCCAATAATTTGGCAAATAATGTCATAAAGCCTTAAAAGGAAATATTCTGGATAAAATGCAGCAAATTCAATTACAGAGTAAAGGAAATCCCCAGCATTCCCACTCAATTCATAGAAGCTGGAAATCACCACTGTAAGCAGGCCCTGAAATAGCCAAAGATTAGAGACTAGACCTTTGCCAAAACCAGGTGGGAAGTTTGAATGGAGACTGTGAACTGTAATATACATATATAAACGTGAACTAACAAAAGCTGATTATACTTCAGGGAAATGGTAGATCTAAAAGTCTGCTTATGGAAAAGAGAAATAGGGGACCTTGTCAGTTTTGGCTTGGATTTTTGAATGAGAAAAATATCTCCTAAAAATGTGCAATCACATTTCTGTCCTCAGACTCAGGGTTTTAATTGACATTTCTTGCTTGGTTCAGGAAGTGTGTAGCTGAGAAATTATCAAAATGGTCACTGATGATGCCCCTGGGTAAGTAGCATTTAGCATAACCACCCGATGTGGCCTATCTTCTACCCAGGTTTCACAGGAGTCTAGTAAAATCTCACTAAAGATTAACTCAGAGACTTAAAGATTAGCTCATGGACTTCTATGTGGCTCAGTGGTTAAGACTCTGTACTCCCAGTCCTAGGGGTATGGATTTGATCCCTGGTTGGGGAACTAATATCCTGCGTACTGTGCCATGAGGCCTTAAAAAAAAAGAAAAGATTAGCTCACATCTTAAATTATGACACATGAACCTCTCTGATTAAGAACCAAGAGAATCAGGGGCTGTCCTGCTGGTGTAGTGGTTGGCAGTCTGCCTGCCAGTGCAGGAGATAACAGGTTTGATCTCTGGTTTGGGAAGATCCCACATGCCATGGAGCATCTAAGCCTATACACCACAATGCTGAGCCCTGTGCTCCAGAGCCCAGGAACCACGACTACTGAAGCCTGTCTTCCAAAGTCTGTGCTCCACACCAAGAGAAGACACTACAATGAGAAGCCCATACAGTACAATGAAGACCCAGCAGAGTAAAAAACAAATAAGTAAATCTTTAAAAAAAGAATCAACAGAATTAGATTCCCAGACTTCAGAAAATGGTATTAATGAAACACTATAAAGCAAGTGTGTTTAAAATTTATTAAATAAATATTGCATAGGAACCTGGAATGTTAGGTCCATGAATCAAGGCAAATTGGAAGTGGTCAAGCAGGAGATGACAAGAGTGAACGTCGACATTCTAGGAATCAGTGAACTAGATGGACTGGAATGGGTGAATTTACTCAGATGACCATTATATCTATTACTGTAGGCAGGAATCCCTTAGAAGAAATGGAGTAGCCATCATAATCAACAAAAGAGTCCAAAAGGCAGTACTAGGATGCAATCTCAAAAACGACAGAACGATCTCTCTTCGTTTCCAAGGCAAACCATTCAATATCACAGTAATCCAAATCTATGCCCCAACCAGTAATGCTGAAGAAGCTGAAGTTGAACCGGTCTATGAAGACCTGCAAGACCTTCTAGAATGAACACCCCCAAAAAATGTCCTTTTCATTATAGGGGACTGGAATGCAAAAGGAGGAATTCAGGAAACACCTGGAGTAACAGGCAAATTTGGCCTTGGAGTACAGAATGAAGCAGAGCAAAGGCCAATAGAGTTCTGCCAAGAGAACGCACTGGTCATAGCAAACACCCTCTTCCAACAACACAAGAGAAGACTCTACACATGGACATCACCAGATGGTCGACACCAAAATCAGATTGATTATATTCTTTGCAGCCAGATGGAGAAGCGCTATATAGCAGCAAAAACAAGATTGGGAGCTGACTGTGGCTCAGATCATGAACTCCTTATTACCAAATTCAGACTGAAATTGAAAAAGTAGGGAAAACCACTAGACCATTCAGGTATGACCTAAATCAAATCCCTTATGATTATACAGTGGAAGTGAAAAACAGATTTAAGGGACTAGATCTGATAGAGTGCCTGATGAACTATGGATGGAGGTTCGTGACATTGTATAGAAGACAGAAGTCAAGACCATCCCCAAGAAAAAGAAATGCAAAAAAGCAAAATGGCTGTCTGAGGAGGCCTTACAAATAGCTGTGACAAGAAGAGAAGTGAAAAGCAAAGGAGAAAAGGAAAGATATAAGCATCTGAATGCAGAGTTCCAAAGAATAGCAAGGAGAGATGAGAAAGCCTTCCTCAGCGATCAATTCAAAGAAATAGAGGAAAACAACAGAATGGGAAAGACTAGAGATCTCTTCAAGAAACTTAGAGATACCAAGGGAACATTTCATGCATAGATGGCCTCGATAAAGGACAGAAATGGTATGGACCTAACAGAAGCAGAAGATATTAAGAAGAGGTGGCAAGAATACGCAGAACTGTACAAAAAAAGTCTTCACGACCCAGATAATCACGATGGTGTGATCACTCACCTAGAGCCAGACATCCTGGAATGTGAAGTCAAGTGGGCCTTAGAAAGCATCACTATGAACAAAGCTAGTGGAGGTGATGGAATTCCAGTTGACCTATTTCAAATCCTGAAAGACAATGCTGTGAAAGTGCTGCACTCAACATGCCAGCACATTTGGAAAACTCACAGTGGCCACAGGACTGGAAAAGGTCAGTTTTCATTCCAATCCCAAAGAAAGGCAATGCCAAAGAATGCTCAAACTACTGCACAATTGCACTCATCTCACACGCTAGTAAAGTAATGCTCAAAATTCTCCCAAGCCAGGCTTCAGCAATACGTGAGCCGTGAACTTCCAGATGTTCAAGCTGGTTTTAGAAAAGTCAGAGGAACCAGCGATCAAATTGCCAACATCCGCTGGATCATCGAGAAAGCAAGAGAGTTCCAGAAAAACATCTATTTCTGCTTTATTGACTATGCCAGAGTCTTTGACTGTGTGGATCACATAAAGTGTGGAAAGTTTTGAAAGAGATGGGCATACCAGACCACCGGACCTGCCTCTTGAGAAACCTGTATGCAGGTCAGGAAGCAACAGTTAGAACTGGACATGGAACAACAGACTGGTTCCAAATAGGAAAAGGAGTACGTCAAGGCTGTATATTGTCACCCTGCATAATTAAGTTATATGCAGAGTACATCATGAGAAATGCTGGGCTGGAAGAAGCACAAGCTGGAATCAAGATTGCTGGGAGAAATATCAGTCACCTCAGATATGCAGATGACACCACCCTTATGGCAGAAATTGAGGAAGAACTAAAGAGCCTCTTGATGAAAGTGAAAGAGAAGAGTGAAAAAGTTGGCTTAAAGCTCAACATTCAAAAAAATAATATCATGGCATCTGGTCCCATCACTTCATGGCAAATAGATGGGGAAACAGTGGAAACAGTGGCTGACTTTATTTTTCTGGCTTCCAAAATCACTGCAGATGGTGACTGCAGCCATGAAATTAAAAGACGCTTACTCCTTGGAAGGAAAGTTATGATCAACCTAGACAGCATATTAAAAAGCAGAGACATTAGTTTGTCAACAAAGGTCCGTGTAGTCAAGGCTATGGTTTTTCCAGTGATCATGTATGGATGTGAGAGTTGGACTATAAAGAAAGCTGAGCGCCGAAGAATTGATGCTTTTGAACTGTGGTGTTGGAGAAGACTCTTGAGAGTCCCTTGGACAGCAAGGAGATCCAACCAGTCCATCCTGAGGGAGATCAGTCCTGGGTGTTCATCGGAAGAACTGATGTTGAAGCTGAAACTCCAATACTTTGGCTACCTGATGCAGAAAGCTGACTCATTTGAAAAGACCCTGATTCTGGGAAAGATTGAGGGCAGGAGAAGGGGACGAGAGAGGATGGGATGGTTGGATGGCATCACTGACTCAATGGACATGGGTTTGGGTGGATTCCGGGAGTTGGTGATGGACAGGGTGGCCTGGCGTGCTGCAATTCGTGGGGTCGCAGAGTCGGACATGACTGAGCGACTGAACTGAACTGAAACAAAGGATGAAATAAAAAAATGAAAAAAGAGCAATATATAATCAGACTATGAAGAACTAAATGTGACAGAGTAAAGAAATAGTGACCTGGAAGGTAGATCTGTAGAAATTACCCATGGGAAGCATAATTTCCATTTTCACATGGGCATATGAACCAATTCTGGGTTTTGAGACACAAGTAAAAGTCTGCTAAGACTGTTTCAGGGAATTTTTTTGCTTCCCTGAAATTGATGCTTTTTTCTGCATGAATTCCAACGTGGCCAGGGTTTGAAGCAGTTTAAACTCTCATAAGGTCTTTTGGGAATGCAAAATAATAGAGCCACATTACAAGAACAGGTGAGTACTGTCTTATGTAAAGTTAAATTCACACTTGTAGCAAGTGTGGAATTCCAGGGACACAGAAATCCCATTTTTAGGTGACTACCCATGAAAAATGAAAACTGTGTTCCCACAAAAGTTTATGTGGGAAGCCCCACCAGGGACTTCCCTGGTGGTCTACTGGTTGGGAATTCAACAGCCAGTGCAAGGGACACAGGTTCGATTCCTGGAATCATCTGGAAAGACTGTACATGCCACAGAACAACTAAGCTCAGCTAAGCTCTAGAGCCTGCAAGCCACAACTACTGAGCCCATATGCTGCAACTGGAGAAAGCCTGAGCACAACAAAGAACCAGCCCAACCAAAAATAAATTAAAAAAATTTTATGTGAGTTGTTACAGCTTTCTTCAAATTTGTCTAAAGTGCAAATAATCCAAATGCTCTTCAGTTGGTAAAGAAAGAAATTCTAGTATATTCATTACAGTGGAATGCTTCTCAGCAATAAAAAGGAACAAACTACAGAAGCATGCAACACCATCAAGAACCTGTGTTAAAATGCATTATGCAAAATGAAAGAAGTCAGATTTGAAAGGCCTAATTACTTAATGATTCTGTTTATATGACATTTTGGGGAAGGCAGGACACTGGAGACAGAACAAAGATGAGTAGTTGCTTGGGATTGTTAAGAGGGATTGTCTGCAAAGGGACACTGGAGAATTTCTGTGTTATGGAACTGTTCTATATCTTTATTATGGTGGTCGTACACAACTGTATGGATTCATCAAAACTCACTGAACTAACTGTATACCAAAATAATTTTTTTTGCTATGTATAAATTATACTACAATTAAAAGAAAAACAATGAATAAGAAAATAGTACAGTATTCAGAGTAAGTCAGAGTAAACTTACTGGAGAAATTTGGTTGTGAAGAAGAGTAACTGAAGAGAATGTGGGAGTCAACAGAAGGTTTTTGTTTTTAAAGCAAATAATGGAGCATAAACTGCATGCTGTTGCTGCTGCTAAGTCGCTTCAGTCGTGTCCGACTCTGTGCGACCCCGTAGACGGCAGCCCACCATGCTCCACCGCCCCTGGGATTCTCCAGGCAAGAACACTGGAGTGGGTTGCCATTTCCTTCTGCAATGCGTGAAAGTGAAAAGTGAAAGTGAAGTCGCTCAGTCGTGTCCGACCCTTAGCGACCCCATGGACTGCAGCCCATCAGGCTCCTCCATCCATGGGATTCTCCAGGCAAGAGTACTGGAGTGCGGTGCCATCACCTTCTCCAGTAAACTGTGTAAGAATGATCTATTTTATGGGAATTCCCTGGTGGTCTGTTGGTTAGCACTCTGTGCTTTCCTGCAGGGCACAGCCGGGAAAAAGAAGAATGATCCATTTGAGAAGGGTAGTTTGAAGATGTAAATAAATGAAGAAACAACAGGAGGAGCCAAGACAGGAAGGATGAAATCCAGCCAGCACATGTGGAAGTGTTGGTCTTTGCAAGGATGTACGTGTTTTCCATAGAAGAGGAGACCAAGGAAAAGATGCTTGCAGTTTTGAGCTAAATTTGATGGGGAGGTGGCTTCATTTTTTTCACTGAAGTGGATCAGATTCTGATACCAGTGTGAAATGGGTTTGAGGAACAAGTAGAAGGCATGAAATAATTATTGCTTGATAGTGGGAGAGTGCCCTGTCTAAGGAGACTTTGAATGATTTCCAGCTATTAGGGCTCATTTGAAGTTAATGTGCATGAATTTTCCATGACATAATATGTTGTGTGAATCTTCCCCTCTTCATAGATGATTAGCTGCTGGGTGTTGCCATAAAGAAAGGTGAATAGCGAAGTTCTTCCAGGAGAATATCTGAAGAGCATGATGGAGGAGAGAAAACAGGGAGTTGAGGATATTTATGAAGGTGGCGTGCTGCGATTCATGGGGTCGCAAAGAGTCGGACACGACTGAGCGACTGATCTGATCTGATCTGATCTGAATCTATACTTTGGACTATGAAGGGAATTTATTCAGTAAAAAGTGGTGTGGAGGTCATTGAATGTATTGCATGTTGAAAATTTGACAAAGATGGCAATCCCTGGCTTATCGCTCTCTCTTTATGTCTGAATGCCATACCTTTCAAATGTTTGTTGAATGAACAAATGTCAGTCTCTTAGCGAAGATGTCTTATATCTCTCAGTTTGTATTCTTCTACAGCCTCCTGATTATAACAGTCTTTTATAGTGTGAACACTTTTGAGGGTGGGAATGGGCAGACCTTCTTATCCTCTGGCATGTGGTAATCACTGAATAAATGTTTGCTGAATAAATGACTGTGTGATTTCTGCTTGTTTAGTTCCTTGTGTTGTATTGAAATTGTCAGATTTATTGGATGTATTCTCTACTTAACTGTTTGGTCCAAAAGGATTAGAGCTGTATCTTACTCATCCCTGTATTCTCAGGGGCTGGCACAGAACAGGAGATAAGTGAAGGATTGAGAGAACTTAATTTTTTTTAAAGATACAACAGAAGCTACAACAGGTAAAAATCTTCCACATGGTTGATAATTGGAATAAGGTGGTTTCATTACATATAAATCATTACAGTTAGAAGAACGTATCTTAAGATATTCTCATGTATAACATGACCACTTTTATGTTGAATTTTTGTAGATGTAACAAGTTTGTTTGTTTGGGGGTTTGTTTGCTAGGAGGATGCATCTCCCTACTCTTTGGTCAACATATGCCTGAACGTCCTGATTGCTAACCTGGAGAAATTGTGTTCTGAAAGATCTGATGGAACACTCTGTCTTCCGGAGCATTGGTGTTTTCCTCAGGAATTAGCTGACCGATTCGTTTGGTTGATGACTCGGCAAGGTAACGATAAGACTGCTTTTTTGTGTACATTTATAGCACTTTACTATTTGAAAAGCACTTTTGCATATAATTCTGTTTTGTTCCTCTCAACAACCTGCTAAGAAATGTAGAAGTTTGTGTGGAGGTTGATTTTCAGAATCTTTCTGGGATCCTTTAATGAAAATTATCTTCCTTCTAGGTTTGCCCTGCTATTGCTATAGTCTCATCTCCCATTCTTTTGATTGTGAATATGAACCTTTAAAAATTTTTTCCTTTGCTTCTTTTTGTAGTAGGGCTTTCAAAGGGCTTTGTTTGTTATGTTAGTGTTTTCTTAATGAAAAATTTTGGAGAGTAACCCATGATTGAGATAAAATTCACATAGTGTATAATTCATCCATTTAAAGTATATAGTTGAGTTATTTTTTTAGCATATTCACAGATTTGTGCAGCCATCATCCCAGGCAGTTTTCATCACCTCAAAAACAAAACAAAACAAAAAACATGTTATTCATCCCCCTATAATTCTTAGCAGTCACCAATCTACTTTCTACCTCTATGGATTTGCCTTTTTTGAACATTTAGTGTAAATGGAATCACTTAATATGTGACCTATTGTGTCTTCGGAGAAGGCAATGATACCCCACTCCAGTACTCTTGCCTGGAAAATCCCATGGATGGAGGAGCCTGGAAGGCTGAAGTCCACGGGGTCGCTAAGAGTCGGACACGACTGAGCGACTTCACTTTCACTTTTCACTTCCATGCATTGGAGAAGGAAATGGCAACCCACTCCAGTGTTCTTGCCTGGAGAATCCCAGGGACGGGGGAGCCTGGTGGGCTGCCATCTATGGGGTCACACAGAGGTGGACACGACTGACGCGACTTAGCAACAGCAGCAGCATTGTGTCTTGCTTCTTTCATTTAGCCTAATATTGTCAAGGTTCATCCATTTTGTAATATCAACTACTACTGAATTTTTATGGCTGTGTAATATTCCATTATATCCATATACTACCATTTATTCGTTTCTCAGTTGATGAACATTAGGTTGTTTTTAAGATTTTTTTTTAAATGTGGACCATTTTTAAGTCTTTATTGAATTTGTTACAATATTGCTTCTGTTTTATGTTTTGCTTTTTTGACCACAAAATGTGTGGGATTGTAGCTCCCAGACCAGGGACTGAACCCTCACCCTCTGCACCGGAAGGCAAAATCTTAAGTCCTAGACTGCAGGGAAGTCCCTGTGTTGTTTTTATTACACATTTTGGCTATTATGAATAATGCTTCTATAAACATTAGTGTACACATTTGTGTGTGTGGATATATGCTTTTATATCTTAGAGTTTATACCCAGGAGTGGAATTGCTGGGTTAAGTGGTAGCTTTGTGTTTAACTTTTTGAAGAACTTCAAATTCTTTCCCAAAGTAGCTGTACCATTTTATGTTCCCACCAGCAGTTGGAACAGAAGAGTTCCAATTTCTCCACATTCTTACCAAAACTTGTTATCTAATGACTTTGATGATAGCCATTCTGGTGGATGTGAAATGGTATCTATTGTGATTTTTATGTGCATTTCCCTAATAGCTAATTGGCTTCCCTGGTGGCTCAGACAGTAAAGAATCTGCTTTCAATGCAGGAGACCTGGGTTTGGTCCCTGGGTTGGGAAGATCCCTTGGAGAAGGGAATGGCTACCCACTCCAGTATTCTTGCTGAAAACTTCCATAGACAAGAGGAGCCTGGCAGGCTATAGTTCATGGAGTCACAAAGAGTGAGATGTGACTGAGCACGATATAAAATATAAATATAAAAAATACACATATACCTCCTTTATCTATTCATCTGTTATTGGTATGTATGTTCCTGTTGCCGTTTTAAAAATTGTTTTTATAGGTCTTTTTCTTCTCTTGTGTTTTCCGCCTAGAGAATCTCCTTTAACATTTGTTGTATAGATGGTATCCATTCATCTGTTGCTGGACCCTTACGTTGCTTCCATTTCTTGGCAGTTGTAAATAATGCTCCTGTGAACATTAGGATGTATATATATTTTCAGATCAGTGTTTTGTTTTTTTCATGGATTATATACCCAGGAGTGGAATTGCTGGTCATATGATAGTTGAGTTTTTTTAAGAAAACTCCACAGTGTTTTCCACAGTAGCTGCACCAGTTTTTACATTCCCACCGACAGTATATGAGGGTTTCCTTTTCTCCACCTCCTCACCAGCATTTGTTCTTTGAGTTCTGTCTGATGACAGCAGTTCTGACGGGTGTGAGGTGATCCCTCATTCTGGTTTTGATTTGGACTTCCCTGGTGATTAGTGATGTAACACATAAATCTTTTCATGTGCCTATTGGGCATATGCATGTCTTTGGAGAAATGTCTGTTTAGATCTTCTTTCCATTTCTAAATAGAATTGTTTGTTTTCTTGATATTAAGTTATATGAGTTGTTTATGTATGCATTGTAGATGTTTTAGGTTGGTGAAAAAGTAATGGCAATTCTTCAGACTGTGAATTTTAATTTTAAATCATTATCAGTTCAGTTCAGTTCAGTCGCTCAGTCATGTCCGATTCTTTGTGACCCCATGAATCACAGCACGCCAGGCCTCCCCGTTATCACCAACTCCAGAGTTCACTCAGACTCAGCGTCTATCGAGTCAGTGATGCCATCCAGCTATCTCATCCTCTGTCGTCCCCTTCTCCTCCTGCCCCCAATCCCTCCCAGCATCAGAGTCTTTTCCAATGAGTCAACTCTTCACATGAGGTGGCCAAAGTACTGGAGTTTCAGCTTTAGCATCATTCCTTCCAAAGAAATCCCAGGGCTGATTTCCTTCAGAATGGACTGGTTGGATCTCTTTGCAGTCCAAGACTCTCAAGAGTCTTCTCCAACACCACAGTTCAAAAGCATCAGTTCTTTGGCGCTCAGCTTTCTTCACAGTCTAACTCTCACATCCGTACATGACCACTGGAAAAACCATAGCCTTGACTACACGGACCTTTATTGGCAAAGTAGTGTCTCTGCTTTTGAATATGCTATCTAGGTTGGTCATAACTTTCCTTCCAAGGAGTAAACGTCTTTTAATTTCATGGCTGCAGTCACCATCTGCAGTGATTTTTGAGCCCCCCAAAATAAAGTCTGACACTGTTTCCACTGTTTCCCCATCTATTTCCCATGAAGTGATGGGACCAGATGCCATGATCTTTGTTTTCTGAATGTTGAGCTTTAGGCCAACTTTTTCACTCTCCTCCTTCACCTTCCTCAAGAGGCTTTTTAGTTCCTCTTCACTTTCTGCCATAAGGGTGGTGTCATCTGCATATCTGAGGTTATTGATATTTCTCCCGGCAGACTTGATTCCAGCTTGTGCTTCTTCCAGCCCAGCATTTCTCATGATGTACTCTGCATATAAGTTGAATAAGCAGGGTGACACTATACAGCCTTGATGTACTCCTTTTCCTATTTGGAACCAGTCTGTTGTTCCATGTCCAGTTCTAACTGTTGCTTCCTGACCTGCATACAGATTTCTCAAGAGGCAGGTCAGGTGGTCTGGTATTCCCATCTCTTTCAGAATTTTCAACAGTTTATGTGATTCACACAGTCAAAGGCTTTGGCATAGTCAATAAAGCAGAAATAGATGTTTTTCTGGAACTCTTTTGCTTTTTCCATGATCCAGAGGATGTTGGCAATTTGATCGCTGGTTCCTCTGACTTTTCTAAAACCAGCTTGAACATCTGGAAGTTCACAGTTCATGTATTGCTGAAGCCTGGCTTGGGAGAATTTTAAGCATTACTTTACTAGCGTGTGAGATGAGTGCAATTGTGCGGTAGTTTGAACATTCTTTGGCATTGCCTTTCTTTGGGATTGGAATGAAAACTGACCTTTTCCAGTCCTGTGGCCACTGCTGAGTTTTCCAAATGTGCTGGCATATTGAGTGCAGCACTTTCACAGCATTGTCTTTCAGGATTTGAAATAGCTCAACTGGAATTCTATCACCTCCACTAGCTTTGTTCATAGTGATGCTTTCTAAGGCCCACTTGACTTCACATTCCAGGATGTCTGGCTCTAGGTGAGTGATCACACCATCGTGATTATCTGGGTCATGAAGATCTTTTTTGTAGAGTTCTTCTGTGTATTCTTGCCACCTCTTCTTAATATCTTCTGCTTCTGTTAGGTCCATACCATTTCTGTCCTTTATCGAGCCCATCTTTGCATGAAATGTTCCTTTGGTATCTCTAAGTTTCTTGAAGAGATCGCTAGTGTTTCCCATTCTATTGTTTTCCTCTGTTTCTTTGCATTGATCACTGAGGAAGGCTTTCTTATCTCTTCTTGCTATTCTTTGGAACTCTGCATTCAGATGCTTATATCTTTCCTTTTCTCCTTTGCTTTTTGCTTCCCTTCTTTTCACAGCTATTTGTAAGGCCTCCCCAGACAGCCATTTTGCTTTTTTGCATTTCTTGTCCATGGGGATGGTCTTGATCCCTGTCTCCTGTACAATGTCACGAACCTCCGTCCATAGTTCATCAGGCACTCTGTCTATCAGATCTAGTCCCTTAAATCTATTTCTCACTTCCACTGTATAATCATAAGGGATTTGATTTAGGTCATACCTGAATGGTCTAGTGGTTTTCCCTACTTTCTTCAATTTCAGTCTGAATTTGGTAATAAGGAGTTCATGATCTGAGCCACAGTCAGCTCCTGGTCTTGTTTTTGTTGACTGTGTAGAGCTTCTCCATCTTTGGCTACAAAGAATATAATCAGTCTGATTTCAGTGTTGACCATCTGGTGATGTCCATGTGTAGAGTCTTCTCTTGTGTTGTTGGAAGAGGGTGTTTGCTTTGACCAGTGCATTTTCTTGGCAAAACTCTATTAGTCTTGCCCTGCTTCATTCTGTATTCCAAGGCCAAATTTGCCTGTTACTCCAGGTGTTTCTTGACTTCCTACTTTTGCATTCCAGTCCCCTATAATGAAAAGGACATCTTTTTTGGCTGTTAGTTCTAAAAGGTCTTGTAGGTGTTCGTAGAACCGTTCAACTTCAGCTTCTTTAGTGTTACTGATTGGGGCATAGACTTAGATTACTGTGATATTGAATGCTTTGCCTTGGAAACGAACAGAAATCATTCTCTCGTTTTTGAGATTGCATCCAACTGCTGCATTTCGGACTCTTTTGACCATGATGGCTACTCCATTTCTTCTGAGGGATTCCTGCCCGCAGTAGTAGATATAATGGTCATCTGAGTTAAATTCACGCATTCCAGTCCATTTTAGTTCGCTGATTCCTAGAATGTTGACTTTCACTCTTGCCATCTCTTTTTTGACCACTTCCAATTTGCCTTGATTCATGGACCTGACATTCCAGGTTCCTATGCAATATTCCTCTTTACAGCATTGGACCTTTCTTCTATCATCAGTCGCATCCACAACTGGGTATTGTTTTTGCCTGGCTCCATCCCTTCATTCTTTCTGGAGTTATTTCTCCACTGATCTCCAGTAGCATATTGGGCAGTTACTGAGCTGGGGAGTTCCTCTTTCAGTATCCTATCGTTTTGCCTTTTCATACTGTTCATGGGGTTCTCAAGGCAAGAATACTGAAGTAGTTTGCCATTCCCTTCTCCAGTGGACCACATTCTGTCAGACCTCTCCACCATAACCCACCTGTCTTGGGTGGCCCCACGGGCATGGCTTAGTTTCATTGAGTTAGACAAGGCTGTGGTCCTAGTGTGATTAGATTGACTAGTTTTTTGTGAGTATCGTTTCAGTATGTCTGCCCTCTGATGCCCTCTTGCAACACCTACCATCTTACTTTGGTTTCTCTCACCTTGGACGTGGGGTATCTCTTCACGGCTGATCCAGCAAAGTGCAGCCGCTGTTCCTTACCTTGAACAAAGGGTATCTCCTCACCGCCGCTCCTTCAGGCTCAAACACATCTTTATTAATCAAAAAAGGAACCATTACAATCAACGTTTTTCCAATGAGAAGTAAGTTTTTTTATTCCTGTAGAATAAAAATCTGTATTTTGGGATTCAGTGAACTCTTGGAAGGCATTTTCTGCCTCTATTGGTTGTGGAAGCATTTTCCCTGCAGAAAGTTGTCGAGATGCTTGAAGAAGTGGCAGTCGGTTAGTGGGAAGTCAGGTGAATATGGTGGATGAGGCAAAACTTTTAGCCCAGTTTGTTCAACTTTTGAAACATTGGTTGTATGACGTGGGGTTGGGCATTATAGTCGGAGAAATGGTTCGTTGTTGTTGGGTAGAATAAGAGAAAACAACACTTCAAAACAATGATTTTTTTGATTTTCGGTCACCTCATGAGGCACCCAGTTACTGAACTTTTTCACCTTTGTTTTTTTGTTTCTTATCCTTCATTCCTGTTCCACACTTTCTTTTGTATGCTTCCGTTTCTTTATATATGTGTTGTTTTATGTTCGTCAAGTTGCCATCTTGGGAAGCTTTGTATATTTTCTCACTTTGTATACTCCCTGGATAATCTTCTTTGGTTTAGCTACCACTTCTACTTTAATTTCCCAGAGTTTTCAGTGCAGGTCTTTATTCGAAGCTCCAGAGCCACATACAAGATAGGCAGGTATCTTGGAACTCTTAGCTAGGCTGCTGAATCATCCTCCTCTTTTGGTTTTCTTCTACTTCAGTGTCTGCTGCTTATGTTTCTGCTCATCTGGCTTCCCTTGAAGGACAGTGCAAAAGCTATCTAGAGTGTAGATGCTTTTTGGTAGTTGGTCCTTGTTCCTTTTCCTCTTACATTTCCATGTTTTAAACACCATTCTCTATTCTGAGAAGACCTTGGCTGATTTTCTGGAAAGTCCTGAAGAATAACCACTCAGATCTGTGTTTTGTTAGGGTGTGAGGGCTGGATCTTTATACTTCCCAACACAGTCTTTGGATGTGGATTTCCATGGAAAAGTGGTATGACCATGGGTGAAGCAATTCTTTTCAGCTAATGCAGTCTACACAGATGAGGGCTGTCAGTTGGTGGCATTTCCAGCAGCTCAAGTAGTAAGTCCTTTCTTTCTTTCTTTTTTTTTTTAAACCATTTATTTATTTATTAATGGCTGCATTGGGTCTTAGCTCTTCAATATGGGCCGCAGGCTTCTCTCTAGTGGTGATGTGTGGACTCCAGAGTGCAAGGGCTCTGTAGTTGTGGCATGCAGGCTCTCTAATTGGGGTGCGTAGTTGGAGTTTGTGGTCTTAGTTGCCTCTCGACATTGGCATCTTAGTTCACCGACCAGGGATCAAAACTGCGTCCCCTGCATTCAAAGGTAGGTTCTTAACTGCTGGAAGTCCCAGTCATTTATTTTTAAATGTGATCTGGTGTCACATCACAGCATCTACTACACTGCCATTTCCTCCCATCTCAAGATGGTTTGGCCATCTGTCTACCTGTTCAGTGACTTAGGAGTCACTTTTCATCCCCCTCCTCCGCCCCCCTCCTTTGTTCTTTTGACACGTTTTCTGCCTTCAAAGTACATATCTCAAATGTTTTTCTCCTCAAGTCAGGTCAGATGTTAGTTTCTGACTCTTTGCAACCCCATGGACTGCAAATGACCATGGGTGAAGCATTAGCTGCCAGGCTCCTCTGTCTGGGGAATTCTCCAAGCAAGACTATCAGAGTGGGTATGCATTCTCTTCTCCAGGGGATCTTCCCAACCTAGGGATCGAACCCAGGCCTCCTGCATTGCAGGCAGATTCTTTACCATCTGAGCCACCTTCTCCTCCTAGCTCCTGTCAATGACACCTTTCTCTTTCTTCTCCCCTGGTCTCCCAAGTGGTTTCCTTACCTTTAATTTTGTACATCGCCAAGCTCTGCCACATAGCCGAGAGTAGTCCTCTATATCTTAATCAGATCTGTCTGCACTTTTGCCACTCTTTAAAGTCTTCTCTTGTACTTAGGATAAAATGCCAGTTATTTACCCTGGCCTACAAGGTCTAACTGACTCTTGCCTCTGTCTATAACCTGTCAGATTATGGTATCCCCTTCTCTATTTGTGCTTCAGCTGCACTGGTTTTTTCTCATTTCACAGGAATAGCCAAACTGTCTCTTCTCAGGGCTTTAGCCTGTCCCTCTATCTGGAATGACAGCTACCTTTGCCTTTCACATCCTTTTTGTCTCAGCTTAAATGTCACCTCCTAATACTTCACTGAAAGACAGAAGATTCTTGTTTTCCTTCTCGTTTTTCCCCACCCCTGTGTTATAGTCTTGTTCGTTTCCTTTAGAACCTTTACTGCGTTGTTAATAGTATTTTGCTTGTTTTATATTCTTTTGTATCTGTGTTCTTCTGCTGCTGCTAAGGCGCTTCAGTTGTGTCCGACTCTGTGTGACCCCAGAGATGGCAGCCCACCAGGCTCCGCCGTCCCTGGGATTCTCCAGGCAAGGACACTGGAGTGGGTTGCCATTTCCTTCTCCAGGGGATATTCCTGACCCAGTTTCTCCACCATTGCAGGCAGATTCGTTAGCAACTGAGGTGCATGGGAAGCCCTTGAATAAATGTAATAAGTTCTTTCTGAAAGCCTTGAGTATTGAGATTTCCTTTTTCCTAGGTTAGTAGCATAGCCCAACTCAGACTGGGGACTTGTGAATCAGCTTATATACCTTTTCCCTCTGTTCTTTCCCTTAATGCATTCAACTGCTGTGTTCTGTCAGTTTAAACTTTCATCTCTCATCATTAAAATCATTAATAATCTCTTGCCCCATCCCACTCCCATCAAACACCGTCTTAATTCTTTTGTGTCATCACACATAATTGGTCTTTGTAAAAATATATTATAACCATTCATTTTTTGCTTAAAAAGTTTGAGTTTTTCATTTTTGTTTACAGGGTACATGAGTTTCCTAGCTTTGTTTACAGGCCCCATCTGCCTTTTGCCTTCCTCTCTGCTGTCGTTTCCGCCAGGCCTCCCCTTGTACACTGTGGTCCAGTAGCACTGATCAAATAGGGTCGTTCTGAATAAGCTGACGTTCTGTGCCTCTGTGTCTTTGTTGTGTTCTCCCACCCTTCACCTTCCCATTGGGAAACCGATATTCAGCCTTAAAACCTGCCCTGATATTAACCTCATCTGTGTTCAATATCTGGTACAAATCACCACTGAATATAATATATTATTATAGTCACTTATTTGCCTGACATGCTTCCTAGACTGAATTCTTTGTGGTCACAGGTGTCTTATTACCTTGTATGCCTATTACTTAATATGGAATCTCATATATAGAAGATGCTTAATATTAATAAGTTGTTTCTAAATGAAATCTAATACAACCCATTCATTTTACAGATGAGGCATAGAGAGAGAAGTGACTTACCAAAGGCCATCCACTAGTTTGGTTAAAAGTAATCATTAGTGCTATTTGCATATTATAGGCCCTATACTTACCTACCTCTTTTATTTTGTCTTTTTTTTTTTTTTCTATGAACAAAGTTGAAGTGAAGTGAAGTAAAAGTCACTCAGCTGTGTCCGACTCTTTTGTGACCCAATGGACTGTAGCCTGCCAGGCTCCTCTGTCCATGGAATTCTCTAGGCCAGAGTACTGGAGTGGGTAGCTATTCCCTTCTCCAGGGGATCTTCCCAACCTAGGGATTGAACCCAGGTCTCCCACATTGCAGGCAGATTCTTTACCATATGAGCCATCAGGGAAGCCCCCGAGTACTGGAGTGGGTAGCCTATCCCTTCTCCAGAAGATCTTTGCGACCCAGGAATCAAACAGGGGTCTCCTGCATTGCAGGCGAATTCTTTACCATCTGAGCTACCAGGGACGCCCAAGTAAACAAGGTTACTATGGTTAAAACTGTGGACACTGAAGTCAAACTGCTTTTGATTCTTGATTCTGCCACATATTTTGACCTTGAGTAAGTTCCTTAACCTCTTTAAGCTTTAGTTTCCTGAGCTGTGGGATGGTAATAATCATAATTCCTTTACAGTATTATTTTAAAGAGTAAATGAGATAATCTGAGTAAAGGGTTTAGAACAATGCTCGGCACAGAGTAAACAGTAAGTATAGTCATTATTGTTACTGTTAGCATGTATCAAAGTTTACTGGCCACAGTGCCTCCTGGAAAAGGCATAAGATTTAGTTATTACAAGCTGGTTCTGGTTCTCTTGTAGGCAAGCTGACTGATAGAACAGCAAGCATTTTCCAAAGCAACCGAATGAAACTGAAGCTGGTCAACATTCAGAAAGCTAAAATATCCACAGCTGCATTCCTAAAAGCCTTCTGCCATCACAAACTCATTGAACTGGATGCTACTGCAGTACACACTGACCTCTCCATCCCAGACATCCTAAGTGGACTCTGCAGCAATAGCTGGATCCAAGAAAACCTCCGACGTCTCATCTTGGACTCAACAAGCATCCCTCGAGATTCAAGACTGTTGTTCTTTGGTCAGCTCACTGGTCTTCGTGTTTTAAGCGTTTTCAATGTTTGCTTTCGTAGTGAAGACCTGGCTAATGTTTCGCAGTTACCCAAACTGGAAAGCTTGGATATCTCTAATACTCTGGTCACTAACATCTCTGCACTCCTTACCTGTAAGGATCGACTTAAATCTCTTACAATGCACTATCTAAAATGTCTGACCATGACCAAACCACAGATTCTCGCAGTCATTAGAGAACTTAAATGTCTGCTTCACCTTGATATTTCTGATCACGGGCAACTCAGGTCAGATCTAGCTTTTCATTTGCTACAACAGAAAGATATTCTGCCTAATATTGAGTCCCTGGACATTTCTGGGAGTAATTACATCACTGATGGAGCTGTAGAACTATTTATACAACAACGGCCTGCGATGCAATTTGTGGGACTGTTGGCTACAGATGCCGGTTATTCCGACTTCTTTTCTGCAAAGAAAGGCTTGAGGGTTCGTTCTTTTCTGAAATAAGTTTGTTTTATTTGTTCAGAACATTATTAAGCTTTCTTTGTGTATCAGAATCTGTACTAGGCATTCGGGTTACAAAGACAGATGAACAATTCTTAAGGAGCTTAATGATTAAGAATTATTGTGTAACTCCTATGTAGTATGAGGTTGTGAAAATATAACCTTAAATAAGATACAGCCCTAGCCTCCAGTGTCTTCCAGTCTAGCTTGATAACCATAAGCAGAGCCATTCACACATTACCTCTTAGGTGCCAGTTGGCATGTTTTGCACATTGTTTTCTATTTTAATCCTCCCATTTTACAGATGAGGAGGTTAAGCTATTTATCCAGTCATAGAACTATTAAATGATAGAGCTGGCCGTATATTTGGGTCTTTGTGAAACTAATGCTTTTCCCTCTAGGGACAGCTAAATATAATGAATAAGGCAGGTGATGTATGCCTAACACCATTTTTGAACGCAATTGTTAAAAGACCCTGAAGGAAAAAGTATTGTACATTGCTAGACTATGTTTATAGCCTCTAGTGGTGCTGTTTTTAAAAGAGCATATATTTAAATATTTACGTCCTAGAATACTTTTTAAAAACAGTGGCTTTCTACCTCAGTTGTACATTCTAATCACTTTGGGAGTTTTAAAATACACTGATGCCTGTGGCCTATTCCCTAGAGATTCCGATGTAACTGGTCTGGGATTTGGCCTGGGCGTTAAGTAATTCTAACGTGGAGCCAAAGTTCAGAACAACGACTTCAAAAGAACCCATTAAAAACAATGACTTATATAATTTTTACTGGGGTGAGAGTAAAGTGATTTGCAGTCATTAGTTGTTTTCACATTTTATTCTTTTGATTTTAAAATAGCAATTGTGTCATAAAGTTTTTTAATTTTAAATGACTTAATGAACCCATGAAGCTATCAGTTGCATCATTAGGCTACAAATAGATAATTTGAACTTTCAGATTAAATGTGTATAGTAGAGAATTGTTTACCAAGAATGTACACCTAGGCCTGTTTCAGATTAATGGCACTTAGTGTCCCAATGATCAAAAGAACCACAGCAGTTTAAAAAAAAAAAAGATTTTTAACACATCAACTCATGATATATACAGTAATATTGCCAAGTGCTAGAATATTCTGTAGAGAGATTATGCATGTAGTTAAGATATTATCAAAGCCAGTACACCAAAAGAAAATGAGACAAGTTTTCTTTCAGTAAACTTTATCTGGTATACATGTAAGTTTAGTTTATTTTGAAAATGTTAAATAATGCATTGTATACAGTGTTGGATATTTTGGGGGAGGGAGAGGGGAGACCACAATCTTCCCAGTACTAAGAAATTCTAAAGATCCTAATCCAGACTTAGTGGAGTATAAGGTATGGTAAGTTTAAAAGGTGTGTTTCAGAAAATCTTATATTTAAGAGAAATATATATTTTTCAAGTCAGATACAAAATATACTAAGCAGTTTTGTTGTTTGGGTTGCTCAAAAGTTTGCTAAAAATGGGTAAAATTAAGGGTTAGTGAAAACCTTCTAACAGAACAGGTATGTGTTATTTTCTTGTACCTAATGTTACAGTGGGCAGTGTGTACTTAATTTCTTTAAAATGGGTGGAAAGGGCACCCACCATTAGTCCTAAGAGCCGTATAACATTTTCATTTGCTAGGGAATCCTTGCTGATCCACTGGTGGGGTGTCTCAAGAATGAGAATTGTTTTGTACTGGCATCTGTAGGAAACCTTGGAGAGAGAGGGTGATGTAACAGCTGTCTGGTCTTCTGCTTAGTCTTACAATGGCTTTTCCTGTGTTTTTCTTTCAACTCTTACATCTAGATTCTCACAAAACTTAAAAATCTAGACTATATCCATTGTTTAGATTGTTAATAATGTGTAGATCCTTGCACAGTTGATCTACATATAGTACTTGAAAACTGTTTTGAAATAATTTGTAATGTGGCAGATCACTAACTTTAAACATTTTGCCAAATTTGTCTTACCCTATTCTGTCTCTATACATGCAATTTTTAATACACACAAACACACACACATGCGTATTTGGCTGTGCTAGGTCTTAGTTGCAAAATGTGGAATCTTTAGTTGTAGCATGTGGGATCTACTTCCCTGACCAGGGATCAAACCCAGGCTCCTTGCAAGCGCAAAGTCTAGCCACTGGACCACCAGGGAAGTCCCCACACACAATTTTTTTCTTGAGGGTAGGTTGCATACAACATGCACCTCTGCCCATTAATATACTTTAGCTTGTATTTCCTAGAGGAAAGATAGTCTCTTTGACTCTCTGAGAGCATGGGTAATCTCAAGAATGACCATAGTGCAGCTGTCAAATTTCAGGAAATTTAACATCAATACAAATCTTTTATATAAAAGTCTACTGTATGTGTTTCCAGTGTTGATTTTCCCAGTTTAACACCATTTATAAAATATTTTTCCTTTTAGTCCATGATTATTTTTACATTCAGTTGTCATATGTGTACTTAGTCATGTCCAGCTCTTTGTGACCCCATGAACTGTAGCCTGCCAAGCTCCTCTGTCCACAGAATTTTCCAGGCAGTAATAGTGGAGTGGGTTGCCATTTCCTACTCCAGGGGACCTTTCCGGCCCAGGGATGGAACCAGCATCTCCTGCATTTCCAGGCTACCTGGAAAGCCTCAGTTGTCATAGTCCTTCCTTTTCTTCATTATATTGATGTTTTTGAAGAATACAAACTAACATTGTTTTGTTTGTTTTTTTGAAGAATGTTCCTCATTTTGGGTTTGTCTGATGCTTCATCATAATTCAGATTCTTCTAGGTCTACCCAGAATACCACATAAGGGATGTTGTGCCCTTATGTAATACACTTATGTGTCTCAAGTGTATTACAGTATGAAGCACAGAGTGCCCCTCATTGGTGATATTAATTTTCATCACTTGGTCAAAGTATTGTTCAGGTACTAGGTAAAATATCCAGGTGCAGATAAAATATTATCTATATACTCTTGTACTGTTTCTACCCTACATAGATAATACTATTCCTTTTGAAGCTAATGAATGCTGTACAAGATATTAGAAGACTATGCCAATATCCTGGCCCTCATCAGAGTTTCTGATCTAGATTTAGCATCCATTGATGATTCTTACTCGAACCATTCTTTACTGCAGTGGTTGCAAAGTGATGATTTTCCAACTCTAACTCTTTTTTTTCAGCTCTTCTTTTTATTCAAAACATTTAGCAAGTCTAACATATCCTCAGTATGAACTCATTGGTTCCTGTTGTTTTCAGTGATTTATAATGCATTGCTGTTCTTAATTATTTTGATGCTCAGCTTGTCACAGGGTGGCCAATGAGAGCTCCTGTGTCTGTTTTTACATGCCCCCATTATTACTGTTATTATTTTGAGTCTTTCTTTACTTTCTAGGCTTCTTATACTTCCCTGTTTTGGCTTTAGAGTTAGATGTTTCTCCCAAGAGCCCTGGTTCCTTTTAGTGGGAAACCACTGAGTGTTAGATGTGTTTTTAAACCGTTTCATCAAGCAGAGCTAAGAAACAGATGAAATAAGTTTTAAAGTGATACTTACAAATGTCCATCTTTATATTGTTCTTCTTTGCCTTTCCACATTCTGTGTTTGTATCTCTCTTTTCCACATGGAGAACCTCGGCTTCCAACAGCCTCAGCACATTTTCCTTAATCCTATAACATGTATAAAATAGTTTCAGAGTTGCTTCATTTATACTACTTTGAAACACAAACCTACTGAAAAAGAGTTGAAGATATATTTGCAATTCTTTCTTTTCACTCTTGACTGAGAGTATAGTCAAAGTATTAAGCCATATATATTTAGGTTTTTAAATTTCCACTTCTTACACAGTAGGTAGCATAGTACATGTACTCTGGACTTTGCTTTTCTAACTTAGTGGTATGTCTTGGAAATCACCCCATGTCAGTTCATGTTCCCGTTTTTTGGGAGGGGATGGTAAGATACACATAAAATTTATCATTTTAATCTTGTTAAGTGTATAGTTCAGTGGTTTTAAATACATTAATAATTTTGTTCAACCATCACCATCATTCATCTCCATAGCTCTTTTCACCTTGTAAAGCTGAAATACTGTAGGCATGAAACCCTGCCTCCCATTACCCCTTCTCTCCAGACCCTGGCAATACAAACTTCTACTTTGTGTCTCTATGATTTTGACCAACTCTCTGATGTAAGTGGAGTCGCACAGTACTTGTCCTTTTGTGACTGGCTCATTTTACTTTACGTAGTGTCCTAAGGGTTTGTCCATGTGGCATACTGCCTTTTTCAGGTTGAATAATAGCCATTATGTGTATACCACATTGTGCTTATCCAGTTGTCATTGATATGTACTTGGGTTGCTTCATGTTTTGGCTTTTGTGTTGATTATTGTGAGTAATGTTGTTGCAAGTAGGAGTACACAAATATCTCTTTGAGACTCTGCTTTTTTTTTGATCACTCTGTGAAGCCTCAGTTCTTTGACAAGGGATTAAATCCAGGCCTCTGCAGTGAAAGCCTGGAATCCTGATCACTAGTCCACTGGGAAACTCCCAAGACTCTGCTTTTGGTTCTTTTGGTATATACCCAGGAGTATATACTAGAATGGACATGAGTTTGAGCAAACTCTGGGAGATAGTGAAGGACAGGGAAGCCTGGTGTACTGCAGTGCATGGTGTCACAAAGAGTTGGACATGACTTAGCGACTGAACAATGAGCAATCCAGACGTGGAATTGCTGGATCATATGGTGTGAAAGTCGCTCAGTCGTGTCCGACTCTTTGCAACCCCTTTGGAATTCTCCAGGCCAGACTACTGGAGTGGATAGCCTTTCCCTTCTCTAGGGGATCTTCCCAACCCAGGGATCAAACCCAGGTCTCCCTCACTGCAGGTGGATCATATGATAATTCTTTTAATTTTGGGGTAACTACCATAATGTTTTCTGCAGCAGTTGCACAGTTTTTACATTCTCACTAACAGTGCACAAGTGTTTGAATTTCTTCACACACTGGCCAACACGTTATTTTTCTTTGTTTTTAAATTTTTTAATAGTAACCATTCTAATGGGTGTAAAGTGGTACCTCGTTGCAGTTTTGATTTGCATTTCCATACTTATCAGCTATACTGGGCATCTTTTCAGAAGGTTATTGACCATTGGTATGTCTTTGAAGAAATGTCTAGTGAAGTTGTTTGCCAGACTTTAGGTTGCTTAGGTTTTATTTTTGTTACTGTTGTTGAGATATAGGAGTTCTCTGTGTAGTCTGGATATTAATGCCTTATGATATAAGATTTTCAAATATTTTCTCCCCTTCTCTGGTTTGTCTTCATGAAGTTCAGTTTGTATTTCTTTTGTTGCTGGTACCTTTGGTGTCATATCCAAGAAATCACCGCCAAATCCAGTATTGTGAAGCTTCCTCATGTTCCTTATAGGAGTCTTATAGTTTTAGTTCATAAATTTAAGTCTTTGATCTGTTTTGAGGTAATTTCTTTCATGTGGTGTTATGTTAGATTTTACAACTTCATTCTTTTACATGTGGATATCTAGTTTTCTTAGGACAATTTCTTGAAAATACGAAATTGTCTTAGCACCCTTGTTAAAAAAATAATCTGATCATAAATGCAAGGCATTGTTTTAGGGCTTTCTAGTCTATTCCATGGGCTCCCCTGTGGCTTAGATGATAAAGAATCTTCCTGCAGTGCAGGAGTCCTGGGTTTAATGCCTGGGTTGGGAAGATCCCCTGGAGAAGGAGATGGCAACCCACTCCAGTATTCTTGCGTGGAGAATCCTATGGACAGAAGAGCTGGGCAGGCCAGGTTCAATCCTTGGGTCGGGAAGACCCTTGGAGAAGGCAATGGCCACCCACTGGTCTGTATGCCAGTATTTATGGCAGTGCCACATGTTCTGATTATTTTAGCTTTGTATTGATAGTCAGTTTGAAATCAGGATGTGTGACTCCCTTGGAATTCTGTATAAATTCAGGGCGTGTGTTTGTATTTCTGCTAAAAAGGTCATTGGGATTTTGGTAGGATTATATAAATATGTAGATAATTTTGTGTAGTATTGACATCTTAAGTCTGCTAATCCATGAACATGGGGTGTGTTTCCATAATTTATGTCATCTTTAATTTCTTTCATTAGTGTGTTGTAGTTTTCATCATACAAGCCTTTCATCTCCTTTGTTAATTCCTAAGTACTTTATTGGAGAAGGCAATGGCACCCCACTCCAGTACTCCTGCCTGGAAAATCCCATGGGCGGAGGAGCCTGGTAGGCTGCAGTCCTTGGGGTCGATGAGGGTCAGACACGACTGAGCGACTTCACTTTCACTTTTCACATTCATGCATTGGAGAAGGAAATGGCAACCCACTCCAGTGTTCTTGCCTGGAGAATCCCAGGGACAGGGCAGCCTGGTGGGCTGCTGTCTATGGGGTCACACAGAGTCGGACATGACTGAAGTGACTTAGCAGCAGCAGCAAGTACTTTATTGTATTATTGTAAACAGAATTATTTTCATGATTTCCTCTTCAGATTGTTTATTATTATTGTATAAAAATTGAACTGATCTTTGTGTGTATCCTGCAACTTTCTGGATTCATTTATTAGCTCTAATAGATAACAGTTTTTTGTTTTTTTGTGGTATATAAGATCATATAGTTTATAAGTAGATCATTTTATTTCTACCTTTTCAATTTGGATGCCTTTTATTTTTTTAATTTAACTTTTTATTTTATATTGGAGTAGAGCTGATTAACAATGTTGTGATCACTTCAGGTGAACAGCAAAGGGACTCAGCCGTACATACACATGTATCCATTCTCCCCTAAACTCCCCACCCATCTTGGATGCCTTTTATTTCTTTTTTCTTACCTACTTGCTCTGTTTAGAACTTCCAGTGCTGTGTTCAGTAGACGCTGTGAAAGGGGCTTTTGTCTTTTTCCTGATTTTAAAAGCTTTCAGTCTCTCACTATTGAGTATCATGTTCATTGTAGATTTTTCATGTATGGCTTTTATTAAGTTGAGGTAGCTTCCTTCTGGGCTTTTTGCGAGTGTTTGGGGGCTTCCCTGGTGCCATAGACAGTAAAGAATCTGCCTGCAATGCAGGAGACCCAGGTTCAATCCTTGGGTCGGGAAGACCCTTGGAGAAGGGAAAGGCCACCCACTCCAGTATTCTTGCCTGGAGAATTCCATGGACAGAGGAGCCTGGCCCACTACAGTCCATGGGATCACAGAATTGGACACTTTGCCAGAAGGGGTGTTGAGTTTTGTCAAATGCTTTATCTGCATTAGATGAGGTGATCATGTGGTTTTCCTCCTTCATTCTAATACTGTTGTATATTAACATTGATTTTTTAGTATACCATGGTATGTTGAACATTGCATTCTGGGAATAAATCCTACTTGGTCATGGTGCTGTGCGTATTTGCTTAGTCATGTCTGACTCTGCGATCCCATGGACTGTAGCCCACACAAGCCCACCTCTGTCCCTGGGGATTCTCCAGGCAAGAATACTGGAGTGGGTTACCATGCTCTTCTCCATGGGATCTTACCAATCCAGGGATCAAACCCTCATCTTCCACCTTGCAGGCAGATTCTTTATCACCTGAGCCACCAGGGAAGCCCAAGAATACTGGAGTGGGTAGCCTATCCCTTCTCCAGGGAATCTTCCTGACCCAGGAATTGAAGCGGGGTCTCCTGCATTGCAGGCGGATTCTTTACCAACTGAGCTACCAAGGAAGCCCTGGTCATGGTATATAATTCTTTTATTTGGCTGAGTTTGGTTTGCCTGTATTTTGTTGAGGATTTTTCCATTTCTGTAAGGACTGTTAAATTCTAGTTTCCTTTTCTTGTAGCGTCTTTGGCTTTGGTATCAAGGTAATGCTGGCTTCGTAGAATGAGTTAGGAAATGTTCCATCTCCAGTTGTTAAACTGAAAAGTTTTAACATTAATTCTTCCTTAAGTGTTTGGCAAAATTTACTAGTGAACCCATTAGATCTAGGGCTTTTATTTTTGGGGAAGTTTTTGATTATTGATCCAGTTTCCTATTTCAGTTTTCTTCAGTGTCTTCATGATTTAGTCTTGTTAGGTCTTATATGTCTAGAAATTTTCTCATTTTATCTAGGTTATTAAGTTTATTAGAATGTAATTTTTCATAATACTCTTAGAATTCTTTTTTTTTTCCTATTGAATTGGTGGTAATGTCTTCTGTTTCATTTCAGATTTTAGTATTTTGAGTCCTTTCTTTTTTCTTAGTTTCTTTTTTTTACCCTTAGTCCATCCATCTGTCAGTTTTGGTGATGTGTTCAAAGAACCAATTTTTTGTTTCATTGATTTTCTTGCTATTTTTATATTCTCTATTTTTTTGCTCTTTGCTTTAATAATGATTATTTCCATCCTTCTGCCAGCTTTGGGTTTAGTTTTTTGATCTTTTTACGTTTAAAATAGTTACTGATTAGGAAGGACTTTGCTCATTAGTTTCTATATGTTTTACAACTTTTTTTTTAATCCCTCATTTCCCTCATTACTGTTTTCTTTGTTCAACTGACTTTTTGGATTTTTTTTTTTTTGGTTGGTATTATTCTTGTGTATTCTGTAGCTGTTTTCTTTGTGGTTATCATGGATGTTAGTTACATTTAACATCCTAACGTTATGACACTCTAATGTGAATTTATACTAGCTTAATTTCAATAACAAACAAAAGCTGTTCCTTTAGCTGTCTGTCTGCACCCCTTTTAATTGATGTTCCCAAATTATAGATTGTCTGCCCCAAAGCACAGAATAATCCTTTTTAGTGTGTTCATCACAAGTTTTGTAGAAAACAAAATTTGGAATTAAACCAGATTTATAATAACACTAGTTTTTAGATGAATAATGATCTTTTGAAGGAACTATTTGTTTATTAAATCATGTTGAAAAAAAGTGTTACCGACCATTTAAAAAATACCACTAGCTTTTGTAATTGCTCATGTATTTACCTTTGTTGAGATCTTTATTTCTTCATATAGCTTCTTGTTACTGTGTGGTGTTCCTTCATTTTCACCTTGCAGGACTTGCTTTAGCGTTTTTCATGGGGCAAGTTTAGTGGTAATGAACTTCCTTGGCTTTTCTTTACACGGAAATGTCTTGGCTTCATCCTCACTTTTTAAAAAACTTAACAGTTTTTTATTGGGATATAGCTGCTTAATAAACAGTGTTGTGATAGTTTCAGGTGAATAGCAAAGGGACTCAGCCATAAATACACATATATCCATTCTACCCCAAACTCCCTTCCCATTCAGGCTGCCACATAACATTGAGCAGAGTTTCGTGTGCTGTATAGTTAAGTCCTTGTTGTTTATCCATTTTAAACATTGCAGTGTGTACATGCCCATCCCAAACCCCTTAGCTATCCCATCTGCCTATCCTTTCCCCCTAGCAACTATAATTTCATTCTTTAAGTCTATGAGTCTCTTTTTATTTTGTAAGTAAGTTCACTTGTATCATTTCTTTTTAGATTCTGCATTTAAGGGATGTCATTTGATATTTCTCCTTCTCTGACTTACTTCACTCAGTATGACACTAAGTCTGTGTTGCTGCAAATGGCATTATTTCATTCTTTTTTTAACGGCAGAATAATATTCCATTGTACTTATGCACCACATGTTTATCTGCTCCTCTGTCAATAGACATTTAGGTTGCTTCCATGTTTGGGCTATTGCAAACAGTGCTGCAGTGAGCATTGGGTTACATATATTCTTTTGGATCTTGTTTTTCTCTGGATATATGCCCAAGAGTGGGATTTCAAGGTGATATGGTAGCTCTTTAGTTTTTTAAGGAACTCCCCTCCTGTTCTCCACAGTGACTGTACCAATTTGCATTCCTACCAACAGTGTAGGAGGGTTTCCTTCTCTCCACACCCTCTCCAGCATTTGTTGTTTGTGGAATTTTTGATGATAGTCATTCAAGCTTTCACCCTCACTTTTGAAGGACAGTTTTGCAGGGCATAAGATTCTTGGTTGACAGTTTTTTTCTTTTAACACTTTGAATATATCAACCCATTGTCTTCTGGCTTCTAAGTTTTTGATGAGAAGTCTGCAGGTCTTAACTGAGGAGCCTTTGTATGTGATGATTTGCTTCTCTCTTGCTGCTGCTTAGAATCTTTGGCATTGAAATTTTGATTATAACATGTCTCATTGTGAGTCTTCTTGAGTTCATCTTGCATGGAGTTCTTGAATTTCTTGGATGTTTATATTCATGTCTTTCATCAAATTTGGGACATTTGCAGCCATTTCCCCCCCAATATTCTTTGCTACTGTAAGTCTCTTCTAAGATTCCTACAGTGTGTATGTTGGCCTGTGTAATGGTATTCCACAGGGTCCTTAGACTCTGCTCCTTTGTTTTCAGTCCTTTGCTTTCTGTTCCTCTGACACAATTTCCTTTGTCCTATCTTCAGGTTTGTTGATTTTTTTCATCTTCCCGCTCAAATCTGCCTTGAAAAACTCAAGTGAATTTTTATTTCAGTTATTATACCTTTCAACTCCAGAATATTTCTGGATTCTTTTTAAGGTTTTTTTTTTTTTTTTTTAATTTAAATCTCACTTGAGTTTTCTCTTTTGTTCTTTTTCTTGACTTTATCTAATTTTCCTTTCGTTCTTTGAATGTCTTTAAGGTGGATGTTTTGAAGTCTTGTTTGAGTTGACCTGCTATATCAGTTCTGTTACAGGGACAGTGTCTTTTGATTTTAATTTTTTCCCCTTGAATGGGCCATGCTTTCCTATTTCTTTATACGCTTTGTGATTTTTGTTGTTGAAAACTAGGCATTTGAAACTAATAATATGGCAACTCTGGAAATCAGATTCTTTTCCCTTCCCAGGGTTTGATGTCTATGTTACTGTTTTTGTGTTTGGGATCTGTGTTGAGGATCAGCCTGAAGTATAAATTTTAAGATCTCTAGGTCTTTTATGAGCCTTTCCCTGGATATGTTCAGTAACTTTGGGATATTCTCTGTATATGTAGTTGTTTTGAATGTCATAGTCATTAATGTCTATCTTCTAAAAGGGGAAAAGGAAACAATGAAGGGGCAGCCCTTGAAATTGCTTGGAAGTCATTTTAGCTGGTGGGAGAGGGGCTTTGAACAGTTGGCTGGTGAGGGTGCAGTGGCATTGGCTACCCATCTTTTTGTGCCTGTTATCAGAAGCAGTCAGAGCACAGATTCCTGATATTTGGAGGGTTCTTTTCCCCACCTGGACTCTCACAGGCTAAGTGCAGGCAGCTCTAGGAGCATATGCTGGTGGCTGGGAAGTGGGATGGGGCATGGGCAGCTATTGTGGAAAGAGCTGAAATTGATGGAAATGAGCCACAGTTTATTGTTGAAATATCCTGTAGAAGTTGCAAGCATGGATATAAACTCCTTTATTTACCCTTTTTAAAAATTTTATTTATTAAATTTTTGTTGTGCTGGGTCTTTGTTGCTATTCACAGGCTTTCTCTAGCGCTGGTGAGCAGGGGCTACTCTCTAGTTGTGGTTTGTGGGCTGCACGTTGTGCTGGCTTCTCTTGTTGCAGAGCACGGACTCTGGGTGCATGGGGTCAGTAGTTGTGATGCATGGGCTTAATTGCCCTGTGGTATGTGGGATCTTCCTGGACCAGGGATTGAACTGGTGTCCCCTGCATTGCTAGGCAGATTCTTGACCACTGGGCTACCAGGGGAGCCCCCTTTTCTTTCCTTATTTCTTGAAAATGCTTGTCCACTGTTACATTACATTGTGTGTTGCTTGTTAAGTCTGATGACAATCTAGTTCTCTGATTTGTTTTGATATTTTAATTATTTTTAAATGAAAGAGATGAATATTTTTAATGATAAAAGGTACAATTCACAAAGATAGACATCATAAGCCATTAGACATCTAACAACAAAGAAACAAAGATACATAAAGCAAAAATCAGAACAGATCTAAGGGAAAAGAAAAATACAATCATAGTGACACATATTAACATTTCTCTGAGTATTTTATCAAGTGCAAAAAAAAGAATAGGAACATCTTGAGTAATGTCATTAAAAATTATAGTAGATTTCTATTCATATTAATAATTTGTTTGATCTTTTTATAAGAAGGCCCTGAAGGTTGTTTTTCTTTACCATTAAATTTAATCTTTATACTGTGATATGTCTTGGATTTGATTTAGGTCAGTTTTCCCAGGTGGTTGATGGGAGTTCTTTCAGTGTGTTGATTTAGGTCTTTTTTTATTTCCGGAAAGTTTTTGTTGGTAGTAATTTTAAAAATTAGTTCATTTCTTCCCCAAGAACTTCAAGTGTATGTGTGTTGTATCTTTTTTCCCTATCAGCACTCAATCTTAGATCCTTTTAACTTCTTTCTTTTAAAATTTCTTTATCTTGTTTGTTTCTTGCATTTCTTCTCCTTACTAAATTTTAGTCAATTCTATTATTCTTTGGATACTTTGTACTTAGTTTTTATGTTTGATACGACTTGATCTTTTCTTTTCTTGAGTTTAATCATCCCTGTTTCATCTTTTTGTTGAATGTATTTTTTTCACATCCAATAATCCTTATTAAGAACATTTACTTCAGTTTAAAGTGGTATGTTACAGATTTGTTTTTGATTTACGAGAAGAATTTTTCTTAGCTGAAGTGTGTGGTTTTGCTTCAGTGTATAAAGCTATTACAGGTCTTCGTTGTGGCACATGCAGTCTCTGAGGCATGTGGGATCTTTAGTTGTGGCTCTAATTCCCTGACCAGGGATTGATCCCCGGCCCCCTTCATTGGGAGTGTGGAGTCTTAGCCATTGGACCACCAAGGAAGTCCCTAGATTTGCTTTTTAAAAAAATTCTTACAGTAGCTTTATATGGAATTGGTTTGAATCTTATTTCTTTGCATTTAATTGACCGGTGTCCTAATTCAAAAGCATTCTTCTGTCATTTTAGTGATGTGATGTTTCTTCAATGAATGTTGTTACTGCTGATCATGGTGGAGTTGTTTTTCTTTTCATCTTTGTGAAATCCTGAATTTTACCCCCTTTTTTTTCTTTTTCTTCACTTCCCAGTAATGCTGAAAACTAGATAAAATCTAGTTTTATATTTTTAAATAAATGTTTAAATAAATAAACATTTATTTTTCATTTACGGTTTGGGTAAGGTTACCATTATTCTCCAGACCCAAAGTCTATATACAGACTTCTGGAAGTTATTACTTTAGTGGTGGTGGTTGTTCAGTTGCCTAGTTGTGTCTAACTCTTTGCAGCCCAATCAGCTGTGGCACACTAGGTCTTCCCGTCCCTCACCATTCCATCTCCTGAAGTTTGCCCAAGTTCCTGTTCACTGCATCAGTGATGTCATCCAGCCATCTTATCTTCTGACACCCTCTTTTCCTTCTGCCCTCAGTCTTTCCCATCATCAGGGACTTTTTCAGTAAGTTGGCTGTTTTCATCAGATGACCAAAATACTGGAGCCTCAGCTTCAGTATCAGTCCTTCCAACGTGTATTCAGGGTTGTACTTGAGTTGGTAGCAAAGAAGAATTATCTTAATATTAATGAACTAATTAATTAGTTCTATAAAAGTTCAACTCCTTTTTCATCTTAGTTATTTTATCTTTTTTTTTCCCCTATCTTTTTTTTGTCTATTTTATATGAGTACTTAGAGAACACACGTTCATGGTTATTGGTTGTTTAAGCATTTACATGCTATGCATTATTCAGTTGAGGTCTCTACTGTAACAGCTGTAGGGAGATAGTATTTGAGTCTGTCTCCACTGCTTAATTAGTTTGTTATATTTAGCAATGTACATCACCTCTCTGGAGCCACCATGTAAAAATGAGGTTGAGGAGAACATTTACCTACTAGAATTACTGAATGAAATCAACATTGTAAAGCTCTTGAAACATTTAAGTGAATATTCATTGTTTCAAACACTTGACACACTAAAAAAAGCCTTCCTTGTAGGTGAAAGGTGAAACCTGTTGGTAACATCCTTGTTTTCTAGGTTGCTGGAGGAGCAAATATAAGTCAGATTTCAGAAGCACTGAGCTGCTACAGGAATAGATCATGTTTTATGAAGGAAGCCCTCTACAGGCTCTTCACAGAGACGTTTTCAACGCAAATAACCATGCCTGCTATTTTAAAGGTAACTACAACTCAGAAATGTAATTTTTAAAACTACTTATTACTTGATTCAATTAAAGTTGTTTAAAATTTGGAAAACTCAGCAGTGGCCACAGGACTGGAAAAGGTCAGTTTTCACTCCAATCCCTAAAAAGGTAATGCCAAAGAATGTTCAAACTATTGCACAATTGCACTCATCTCACACACTAGTAAAGTAATGCTCAAAATTCTCCAAGCCAGGCTTCAGCAGTACATGAACCGTGAACTTCCAGATGTTCAGTCTGGTTTTAGAAAAGGCAGAGGAACCAGAGATCCAATTGCCAACACGCGCTAGATCATCAAAAAAGCAAGAGAGTTCCAGAAAAACATCTATTTCTGCTTTATTGACTATGCCAAAGCCTTTGACTGTGTGGATCACAATAAACTGTGGAAACTTCTGAAAGAGATGGGAATACCAGACCACCTGACCTGCCTCTTGAGAAATCTGTATGCAGGTCAAGAAGCAACAGTTAGAACTGGACATGGAACAATAGACTGGTTCCAAGTAGGAAAAGGAGTACGTCAAGGCTGTATATTGTCACCCTGCCTATTTAACTTATATGCAGAGTACATCATGAGAAACACTGGGCTGGAAGAAGCACAAGCTGGAATCAAGATTGCCGGGAGAAATATCAATAACCTCAGATATGCAGATGATACCACCCTTATGGCAGAAAGTAAAGAGGAACTAAAGAGCCTCTTGATGAAAGTGAAAGAGGAGAGTGAAAAAGTTGGCTTAAAGCTCAACATTCAGAAAACGAAAATCATGGCATCCGGTCCCATAACTTCATAGCAAATAGATGGAGAAACAGTGAAAGACTTTATTTTTCTGGGCTCCAAAATCAGTGCAGATGGTGACTGTAGCCATGAAATTAAAAGACGCTTACTCCTTGGAAGGAAAGCTATGACCAACCTAGACAGCATATTAAAAAGCAGAGACATTACTTTGCCAACAAAGGTCTGTCTAGTCAAAGGCTATGGTTTTCCCAGTAGTCATGTATGCATGTGAGAGTTGGACTATAAAGAAAGCTGAGCACCAAAGAATTGATGCTTTTGAACTGTGGTGTTGGAGAAGACTCTTGAGAGTCCCTTGGACTGCAAGGAGATCCAACCAGTCCATCCTAGAGATCAGTCCTGAGTGTTCATTGGAAGGACTGATGTTGAAGGTGAAACTCCAAAACTTTGGCCACCTAATATGAATAGCTGACTAATTTGAAAAGACCCTGATGCTGGGAAAGATTGAGGGCAGGAAGAGAAGGGAATGACAAAGGATGAGATGGTTGGATGGCATCACTGACTCAATGGACATGAGTTTGACTAAACTCTGGGAGTTGGTGATGGACAGGGAGGCCTGGCATGCTGCAGTCCATGGGGTCACAAAGAGTTGGACATGACTGAGGGACTGAACTGAACTAACTGAACTGATTAAACACATCGAATACAGTTACTTAATATGCCTTATTCTATTGTGAGTCACAGTGCCCACACAGTGGGAAAAAAAAAAAAGCAGTGTTAGGCTTAAACTGCCAGATCATCCCATGTTTTGAGCATCTTAATCAATCTCAATTGTTCAGATTTTTGAATTTGATCTGAGCATGGGATGATAGAACCATTGCCTAAAACAGGACTTAATCTGAAAACATGAATTCACTTTGTTTAAACATTTTTATTTATTCCTTTACTCTTTAAAATCTAAGATAATAGTTTTTTTCCCCAAAAATAGCAACCACAATATCCCTATAAGAATAGAACAAAATAGCAGTAATTGAAGGTAATTAATTCTAGCATTTAAAGTATTGTGAATAAAGTAAAGTTACCAATATTGATAGGGTCAGACTTTGCTTTCCTTTACAGAAGGATGAATTTGTTTTAAATGTAATTGGAAGAATTATGTGGTTTGAGAAAGAAAACTTATATTATTTAAACTTAAGTATAAATTGAAGTCCTAAAATTATTGTTTTTATTATTTGTAATTTCTGCAGTTCCATAAAAATAGGCTATTTTTATGACTGTTTTTAGGCTATTTGTGTACCATGGAGAATTAGATTTACTCATAACTTAAAAACAATACCGTATAAAGAGAAAAACTCTGGATCTTTGTTTCCCATCTGTAAGGAGAAAAATTGAATTAGATATTCTAAAAGTCCTTTTCATATCTATGTGAGATTTTGTGGGGGTTTTTTTTGTTGAAAATCATGTTTGTTTTACTTTCTATGTATTTATATTGCAGATGATGGCAATTACTTGAAATCCTAAGAGCAGTTTACAATATAGAAAAAAACAGTTTCCATAGAAGCAGTGTATACTGGCTCTGAGTTTATGTAGGTGTCAAAGTAAGGGGTCTGGTCTTTCATTGGTTCATAATCTCAGGGCTCATTTGTATATCAGCAGACTGGTCTCTGAGGAGGGGAGGGATCATTATCCCTATTTGAGAGACAAAACAGATCATGTTGTCCCTGAATGTTGGAGCAGGTATGGTATACACTTGGTATAACACCTTCAGTTTAAATTTATTTCTAGGTCTATACAATATGTCTTCTATTAATAGTTACCTTTCTAATGTTAGGTTTTTTGTTTGTTTTGTGGCCATGCCTCATGGCCTGTGGGATCTCAGTTCTCCAACCAGGAATTGAACCTGGGCCACGGCAGTGAAAACACAGAATCCTAACCACTAGTCCACCAGGCAACTCCCTAATGTTAGGTTTATCACTTTTCAAATTCAAATTTCTTCCTGCTCTTTTGATGGATTCATCCCATCTTTTTGTCCACTTTGTGTTTTTCTTTATCATGTTTCCCTTCCCTCGTAATTTCTTTTCCATTCCACCCCCACCTCCATTTCCTATCCAGATCCTATCTGAGACCCTGCCTAAATGTGTTCTCTGAATGAAACTTTTGACTTCCATACCAGAGATGATTGCTTGCTGTATGACCACCTTAGGCAGCACTTTATTTATACCTCTTTTGTGGTGCTTTTTTTCCAATTTCATCTTTTGACATCTCTTACAATGTTATTTGTTTATATACCCTATTTCTTTCATAAGGCTTTATGCTAAGGAGTAGGATATAAGTGATTCCTGTTTATTTCCCCTGTAGTGCTTATCATAATGCCTTGGAGGGACTGAGGCTCTATAAATGATTGTGAAATCACAGATGAGGAAACAGGTCCAGAGGAAGGAAGTGAGTTACCTAAAGTCACACAGCAAATTATTGACTGTGTTTGGGTTAGAAGGTATTGCTGGTGTCCTAAAAAATAAATGGTGAGGATGGGAAAAAATCTATTACTTTTTGTCCTGATAAGCAAGTATTTTTGATAACACAGAAATAAGACTGTGTAAAGAATGCTAATGTTGTCATATACCACTAAAATAAATTCATCTTCAGCTTGTGGCTGTAGGAATGAGGAGTCATCCATTGGATTTGCCAGTGCAGTTCACGGGCAGTGCTTGTGCCCTCAACTTAACACGCCAGGGCCTGGCCAGGGGCATGCCTGTTCGTCTGTTGTCAGAGGTTACCTGTCTACTTTTCAAGGCTTTGAAAACTTTCCCCCATTACCAGCAGGTAATTTGATTTTAATATTTGACTGTGCTTCTTACTTGAGGACAAATACATGAAAAATATGTTTTATTTAGTTCTGATTTTTCATCCTGAGAGAGAGAAGGAGGGAGGGGAGGGAGGGGGGAAAACAAATGCATGATTACTGTAGAAAAAACAAGAAATATAGATAAGTAATATGGTTTAAAAATGTTGCATTTATCAGAAAACAGCTACCCAGAAACATCTACTGTTAACACTTTGGTACATCCTATAGGCTTAGCAACATGTGTGCAAATTAAATTGAATTGAGTCATAGATCTAAATATAAAAGCTAAGTCATAGGTCTAAATATAAAAGCCATAAAACTAGAATAAAACATCAGAGTAGGCAACGTTTTCTTAGGATACAAAAAGCACACTTCATAAAAGAAAAATAATAAATTAGAATTCATCAAATTAGAAGCTTCTGCCCAAATACACACAGAGACATTAAAAAATGAAAAGATAATCCAGGACTGAGAAAAATGTCCATTACATATATATGACAGAGGACTTTTATCCAGAATGTAAAGAACTATTAAATAGGTAACACAAGATAAACAAACCAATTTTTTAACAAGGCAGAAGGCTTGAACAGACACTCCATGAAAGAAGATAGTGCAGGTGACAAATGAGCACTTGAAAAGATGCTCAGTATCTTTATCTATCAGGGAAATGCAAATTAAAAGCACATTTAGATACCACTGCACACTTAGGTGGGCTTCCTGGGTGGCACTAGTGGTAAGGAATCTGCCTACCAGTGCAGGAGATGCAAGAGACACGGGTTTAATCCCTGGGTCTGGAAGATCCTCTGGAGTAGAAAATGACACCCCACTCCAGTATACTTGCCTGGAAAATCCCATGGACAGAGGAGCCTGGCAGGCTACAATCCATGGGGCTGCAAAGAGTTGGACATGACTGAGTACACACCACAGCCTCACAGCATAGATAGCCTCATAGATAACACTGCACACCCCCTAGATTGGTTGAAATTTAAAAAGTGACAGTATCAGGTGTTGACAAAAGTGTACAGAAACTGAAATTCTCATATGCTGATGTTAAGAATGAAAAATGATAAAACCAATCCAACAGTCTGGTAATTTCTTTGAAAGTTAGAGATATACCTTTCATACTACACAGTTATTTCACTCGGAGAAATGAAATTATGTAGCCATATGATGGCATACACAAATGCCCATAATGTCTTTATTCATTATCCTCCCAAACCGAAAACTTAATGTGTAGCAACAGGTGAATAGATAAACCAATAATGGTATATTCATATAAGGAAATACTACTTGGTGATAAAAAGAAGTGAAGTACTGATACATGCCACGTGGATGAATCTCAAAAAACATTCTATGCTGAGCAAAATAAGCTATACATGATAAAATAGATACTGTATGACTTTATGTGAAATCTTAGAAAAGACTAATTAATGACAGTATGATTTTCTGGGGTTGAAATTTGCAAGTTGGGAATGGAGTGGAAAGTGTCACAGTGGAACTTTTCAGGGTAATGGAAGTATTTTTTATGTTGATTGTGGTGGTGGGTAAAGTTATACATAATATTTATAAATGTGTCAGATCTGATTGAAATGTATACTTAAAGTTAAAATGGGAATCAGTCTATTAAAATTACAGTAACATGATCTTTCCTCACTTAAAAGAAATCTGTATTTCCACTTTTTCTTGAAAAATTGGATGATCCTTCTCAATTCAGTCTGAATTCCTACATGGCCATCATTAGTTGGAGCTGATTAATAACTGCCACCATAAAAGGGCCTGAATTGTCCAGTTTGCCATAATTCCTCCCGCTGCCCTGTTGTTTTGCATTCTGCCGTCTTCATTTGTTTATGTTACTGCCTAGTTCCTGTTGGCATTTCAGGTTTGCTCCCCCTGCTTAATACACTATGCTGCTGTCACGGCAGTACATGCCACTGGCCTACTCATGGTCTTTCAAAGAGATGTTACAATTTTTTATTCCTATAGCTTTCCTAGAAGTCCTTTTCTCTCTCCTAGTTCAGTTCCTACTAGTCGTAGATAGAAAGTAGAAGCTCTGTCACAGAGTTAGTTATGAGATCTGGTTCAGACATAGTCATTCATTAGCTGGGCCAGGCTTCTAGGAATTGGTTTAGATTGACGCACAGGCAGGCAGCTTCCCACATAGATCCTTCTAGGGTTCAGGGGGAACGGAGACTCCCTCTCTGCCAGAAAGGAGGAAGATTACTCTTTGGGCAAAGGTAAATGTTTAGAGTTTAATAGTAAGATTGATACCAGAAACTATATAAACCAACTATACTTCAGTAAAAAATAAATTTAAAAAACTATAAAAAAAAATAGTAAGATTGAATGAAGAACTTGGAAAGGACCAGGTATGTAGTGGGCGTTCAATAAGAAAAGCTTAGAAGCTTCCAAATGCTTAGAACCTTTGTTTAGAATGGGTGTACATTTGCTCATAATTATTTTTCTTTATTCCCTTAAAGTTACAGAAGAATTGTCTTCTCTCCTTAACCAATTCCAGGATTCTTATGGATGTTCCATTCGACAGGCAAGTATAAAATTAGGTGATCTAATTTTGGGGTACTGACCAGTATTATTCTGAGCTTTGTTGTCTTTTGGTTATTAGCCTAGCAGGGGTCTGACTGAGGTTGCGATAAAGCGTTTGGGGAGAATGTTCTGTTCAGAAGTACTGTAGTTATAAATGTTGTCTCACAAAGTGTGAGTCCATTTCAGGGCAGTGAGTGATAACATAGGTGCTAGAGGGTTAAATATCGAATCAGGTTCTAGCTCTTCCATTATCCTTATGCATGTCAGATCTTCCTGGATCAGGGATCAAACCTGTGTCTTCTGCATTGGCAGGTGGATTCTTTACCACTGAGCCACCAGGGAAGCCTTTCTCTACCTTTTTGCATACTCTTTTCTTCTCTTCTTTTTGCCAAACACTCTTGGTTTTCATAGCTGAGTCTTTATAAGTCCACAAGTATTTTTAAACAGGATTTGCTGGGGAGGCTGAGTGATTTCTTAACTTCTCATGTATAGTTTACCACGTTTATTGTGAGAAAAATACTGTTTTTTAGGTTCGATGCTGCCAAGTTTGTTATGAGATGGCTTGGTAAGCATGAAAGTCCCAAGATGCAAGCCATGGCAGTGAGCATAACCTCTATTCTAGCCCTGCAGGTATGTGGTTGCTAAATGCAGACCTCTTTCTCTAGTCATAGCGGAGCAGTGATAGAATTTGAAACATTTTACTTTCTGCTTTTTTGTTTCTAGCTCTCACCTGAGCAAATTGCACAACTCAAAGAGGAGGTTTTCATGGCAGTTAAGGTAGGTTGTCACTTTTAGAACTTTTCAATAAAAGTAACAGTTTAAAAAATTAAGAACAGTTTAAAAGTATTATAAAATGAACAGTCTGTGGGACCTGCTACCCAGAAGAAGCTATTCTCTACTCTTCAATAGCTGTCTCTTCTGGTATTTACCTCCATATTTCTAAATGAAATGCTTATAACTGCAGCTGTTTTTTGTTTTGGCTGTGCTGCCTTCGTTGCACTGTGAGCATTCTCTAGTTGCGGCATGTGCTGTGGGGGTTTTCTTGTTATGGAGCTCAGCCTCAGGAATTGTGGCATTTGGGCTCTAGAGCACTTGGGTTCTCTAGTTGCAGTGTGCAGGCTTAGTTGTTCCATGGCATGTGAGATCTTAGTGTACTCACAGCTCTCCACCACCACCAGAGATTGGATCCATGTCCCCTGCATTGGAAGGTGGATTCTTAAGCACTGTACCACCAAGGAAGTACTACAGTTTATTGATTTATCAATTTTAGATGTTACCTCCTGATTCTGCTGCTGTCAGTTCAGTTCAGTTCAGTTCAGTCACTCAGTTGTGTCCAACTCTGTGACCCCATGGACTGCAATACTCCAGGCTCCTTGTCCATCACCAACACCTGGAGCTTACTCAGATTCATGTCCATCAAGTCAGTGATGCCATCCAACCATCTAATCCTCTGTCACCCCCTTCTCTTCCTGCCTTCAATCTTCCCAGCATCAGCATCTTTTCCAGTGAGTCAGTTCTTCTCATCAGGTAGCCAAAGTATTGGAGTTTCAGCTTCAGCATTAGTCCTTCCAATGCATATTCAGGACTGATTTCCTTTAGGATTGACTGGTTTGATCTCCTTGCAGTCCAAGGGACTCTCAAGAGTGTTCTCCAACACCACAGTTCAAAAGCATCAATTCTTCATGGTTAGTTGTTGCAGCCTTCTTGGTGTCAGATCCTTTGTTCTTGAGGTCAGGTCATGGTGAGGTAGCGAAGTTTCTTTAAAACTCCACCAACAAATGTTACTCTGTTTTATAAGAAAGGGCAAGGTCCCTAGGCAAAAATTTCACCCTCCAAGATCCAAGTCTAGCTATGAGGCGGGGGTCCCTGCAGGGGTCAGTTACCGTGCCACAAAGCATTGTCCAGCACCCAGTCTGGGTTCTCTTGCCAGTGTCCAGGCCTGGCTGAAAAGGTGCATCTTAGTTGGCATCTCCCTCAGGGCCAGGTCTCCAGACCCTGCCCAGTTGGCATCTCTTAGGGAGCCAGGTGCCCTAGACCCAGCCATTCCTCAGCTCCTCAGGCTGTCCAAGTGGTAGGGGCTAGGTCCCACAAACTGCATCCTATACAGACTGCCACTGCTATTAGATCACAGAGGCAGGGATGGGGGAGAGGGCCATCACCTCAGGGCCTGGCTCTGCCAGTGTGTGGCCTTGGCAAGGGTTCTGTGTCTCGGTAGAACACAGGCCTCAGCCTGTTCTCTGGGCCCCCCACTGATGCACGGCTGGGTGAGCTGGAGGCTCCAGGGAGGAGGCAGAGATCCACCTCTTACCTCACTCTGCACAGGACGACCACCACTCTGCCTGCCATTGGTTGAATGGTCGCTCATTGGCAGTTGCTTGCTTGTAGGAGGGGCCTATTGCCCTGCCGACCAGTAACTGAGCAGGATCACTAAGGGTCACTCGCTGACAGTTGCTGAGTTTAGGGAGGGGCCCACTTCACCACCAACCGGTGCCTGAGCAACCTTTAATAGTCTTTTGGTAACCATAGTCTGGTAAGGGAGAAAGTGGGGGCTAATGGCTACAGCACTGGCTGCATGCTGAGGGCTGTGCACAGCCATGCTGTATTACACTTTCAGGTCTTGCAGCTTTATTTTTGTGAATTCTCTAGATATATTCTCTCTTGACTGTATAAAATATTTGAGGTGGAATTATAACAGAGTGCTGCCAAGCACAGATCTTAGCACGTGGCCATCACTGTGTACTATTACTGTACACCCTGTTACCAGCCATTGATTGGTGCTGCAGTGGGCCCTCCCACAAGCGGCCAACTGTCAATAAGTGACCATTATTGGTCCTGCTCAGCCATTGGTTGGCACCAGGTCCCTCCCACAGGCAACCAGCTGTCAATGAGTGACCATTAGTGGTCCTGCTCAACCATTGGTTTGCACCAGGCCCCTCCCACAAGCAACCAACTGTCAATGAGTGACTGTTAACGGGCCTATTCAGCAAACAGTCAGTGGAGTGGTGGTCATTGGGGAGAGTGAGGTAAAAGGTGGATCGGGGTCTTCTCCCTGGGGACCTCCAGCTTACCTGGCCTTGGGCCCTTGGGTAAGCTGGGAGGCTCAGGGAACAGGCTGGGGGCTGTGTCCTGCAGGGCTCCAGAACCCTCACCAAGGCCACCTATTTGACTTTGCCCAGGCCTTGAGGCAGTGGTGAACCTCTCCCCTGTCTCTACCTCTTGACTTAATGGCAGTGGCAGTCAGCATAGGATGCAGTTGGCGGGACCTGGCCCCCACCATACAGGTGGCCTGAGGAGCCTGAAGGCCAGTTGGGCTCCTGGCTTCTCATTGATGATGGCTGGACAGGGTCTGGGGACATGGCCCTGAGGGAGTTGCCAACTGAGATCTGCTTCTTCAGCCAGGATCTGGACCTCAAAGGCTGAAGTTTTTGCCTAGGGACCTAGCCCTTTCTTGTTAGGACGGAGAATAATATTTGTTGGTGGAGATTTACAGAAACACCTTACCTCACCATGACCTGACCTCAAGAACAAAGGATCTGATACTAGGTCCCTTGTGGAAATGGCTGTCTCTTTCCTTTTACATGATAGTCTAGCATGTTTGAAAGAAAGCATAAATACTAGCTCAAGTTTGATCTAGAAATATTCTAATATGAAATGGTATGTTGGAATCTGTTAGTTTTTTCAAGATGTTAGGACATACGATTATAATACTAGTGTTATCCTCTAGCCACAGTAACCTGCTCAGTGGCATAGAACAGACGGTTTTTCCTCTAGAATATCTCCCCACTCCCCTCCCCCCATTCCCTGTGTCCTCATTCCTTGCTTAGCTGCCTTATCCTCTTTTTATTCTGGTCTCAGTTTAGATAGTACCTTTGTATGTGTTACTGAGTGCAAGCACAAGTTTATTCTGTTTGCCACACAGCAGGCCAATCAGGAGATGAGTTGATGGAACAGAAAATAATTATTTTAATTAGATAACTAGCAGACCAAGAAGATGGCAGACTAGTGTCTCAGAAGCCATCTTGCCCCAGGGACCACCACTCCCCTGGTGGTCCAGTGGTTCAATCCGCCTTGCAGTGCAGAGGAAGTGGGTTCAGTCCCTGCTCAGGGAATTAAGATCCCACATGCTGTGGAGCAACTAAGCCAGCATACGGCAATCAGTGAGGCCTGGCACCACTTAGAAGGTCCTTGTGCCTCAAAGAGCCCTCATGGTGCAACAGAGGTCCTGCATGCAGCAACTAAGACTTGATATTGCCCAATAAATAAATATTAAGAAAATTATTTTTAAAAGAACCAAACCCATCTTACCCAATCGTAACTGAGATAAGATTTGGACTCCTTTTATATACAGGAGGGGAGAGGGGCTCACTTGGCACTGACCAGTGGCTGAGCAGGATCACTAATGGTCGCATGTTGACAGTTGCTCGCTTCAGGAGAGGGGCCCACGTTGTGCCAACTGATGGCTGAGCGGGGTTGCTATAGCTTGCCCCTGCCTTGCTGCCACAACACTCTGAGCAGAACAGTGCGATATCAGAAAGCGGCCAGGTCTGAAGAACTTCCAGATCACTCCAGCATGTTGTAACTCTGGTTGGGGCGAAGCACAAGGCGCACAAGCAGTGGAGACCACAGTGGCTACGTGGAGGCAGTTGACACACCCATCCCTGGGATTGCTGTCTGAGGCAGGGGCGCTGTGGGTTCAGCCCATACTGACTTCACTGGTCAGCTCGTGACTGATGAGGTGGCCCAGGTGCGAGTGTCCCCAGAGTGGAGCTCTAGCCTGCCCAGCTGTGCGGTGGGTAGGCGGCAGGCATGGACCAGTGGGGTCTGTGTCGCTTCGTGCAGAGAGGTGCAGGGTGGTGCAGCAGCCCCTCCCTAGATGGCTGGTGCCAGGGATGGGGGAGGGAAGGGCCCATCACACTTTGGGAAGGCTGCTGTTACATTTGGAGGTTTCTCACACCTTTTCTAAAGAAAATTCTTAGGCTTTTATGTGTTTCCTTCAGAGCATTTACCAAATCTTAAAATTCTTTTATTTAGTTGAGAAAAACCAATTATCTTTTTTTTTTAATCTGTCTCTCTTACCTGAATATGTGCCTGCCTTCCAAAAGGTGTTGACTAGATACTCTTAACACATGAATAATGGAATAGCTAATATGTACTTGATTATGAGGTTTATTAACAAGCATGACAAACTAGATTAAGTGATTATTAAAATTTAATATTTTTTTCTTTTGAACCTCACAAAAACCCTAGGAAATAGGGGTAACTCATTTTACAGAGAGAAGGTAGGAACCAAAGCTATTAAGTGGTCAAACTGGGTTTAGAACCTCGGTTTGATTCTAAAAACTTTTCTTAACCATTGCTTTCCTTATATTGGAAACACTTGAGTCAGTCACCAGCGTGTCTAACTCTCTTTTTCTTTTTTAGGAACTTCTAGCAATAGTAAAACAGAAGACTGCTGAGAATCTAGATGACGTCACCCTCTTGTTTACTTTGAAAGCACTTTGGAATCTTACAGAACAGTCTCCGGCTATTTGTAGGCACTTTATTGAGAATCAAGGATTGGCGATCTTCATCCAAGTCTTGGAGGTGGGAAGACAGGATTGAGTTTATCTGTAAAGTTATTTTCTTCATGATACAATAACCTGTATATTCTTTTCACAGACTTTTTCAGAGACAGCAATACAAAGCAAAGTACTTGGTCTTTTGGTAAGGTGAATTGTTTTGAATTAATTGTAATTAATTAAACAATAAGAAAACTAACACTTATGTGTTACCTACTATGTGCTAGGCACTTTTGTAAGCAGTTTACATTAACTTGTTTGATCTTCACACCATCTCTATAAAGTAAATACCATTATATATGAGTCAGCTATTGCTGTAAACAAACTACAGCTTAAAACAGCATCCATTTTATTTACTTGTGAATCTGTGGGTCAGCAGTTTGAACTCAGCTCAGCTGTGCACTTCTGCTGGTCTTATGTGGTTACTCATGTCACTGCCGTCGTCCATCAGTGGCTGAGCTAGACCTAGGTGCTCCAGGATGATCTGACTCTGACCTCTGGCAGTTGGTGCAGGTTGTTAGCTGGGCCTGGTGTCTGTATGAGCTTCCTCACTTGGCGGTTTCAGGGCAGTGGTAGACAGCAAGTCCACTGCACAAATGCTTCTTCAGTTTCTGCTTATGTCAGATTTTCTAATGTCTCACTGGTCAAAAGCAGGTTATACAATCTGGGGTGTTTTCCAACAACCACTTCTCCAGTTCTCTGACACGAGCTAGATGTCCTACAGTTCGATTCAGCTAAATTCTGTCACTGACTGTCAGGCATTAGCATCAGATCCTGAAAAGCTCAGTTCCACAAGTCTGCCTCCACTTTAGTTGCCAACTGTTAAGTCCAGAGCTACTCCTGCTTCTGATTGACTTTAAGTTGAGGGATTCCACAACCCCTTCCTCAGGTTGGTAATTTGCTAGAATGGCTCACAGAACTTGGGAAGGCACTTTATTTGATATTTTTAAAATATATATTTATTTGACCATGCTCGGTCTTATTTATGGCATGTGGGATCTTCATTGTGGCGTGCCAGATGTGTAGTTGTGGCCTTGCGGAATCTAGTTGTAGTATGCAGACTCTTAGTTGCAGCATGTAGGGTCTAATTCTCTGACCCGGGATCAAAATTGGGCCCCAATGCATTGCGAGTGTGGAGTCTTAGCCACTGGACCACCAGGGAAGTCCCAAAGGAAAGATTTTTTTTGGGTCTGTGTCCCACATGGCATGGGGCAATCTTTATTTCCCAGCGAGGGATTGAATCACTGCTCTCTGCAGTGAAAGTGTAGAGTTCTAACCACTTTGTGTTCGTGCTAAGTCGCTTCAGTCATGTCTGACTCTTTTTGACCCTATGGACTAGCCTGCTAGACTCCTGTCCATGGAATTCTCCAGGGAAGAATACTGGAGTGGGTTGCTGTGCCCTCCTCCAGGGGATCTTACCAACCCAGGGATCGAACCCATGTCTCTTCTACAATGGCATGCAGGTTCTTTAGCACTGGTGCCCACCTGGGAAGCCCCCCTAGCCACTGTACTACCAGGTAAAGTCCCCTGCTATTTTTAATTTATTATAGATTTATTATAGATACAACTCAGGAAAAGTCAAATGAAAGAGATATGTTGTCTCCAGCAAGAAACTCTTATTCCTGCAGCCACAAGGAAATGAATCCTACCAACAGTCCAAGTGAGCTTGAAAGTAGTCTCCCCACCCCCACCTCACCCATTGGAGCCTCCCGATGTGAGCATGCAGCCCAGCCAGCACTTTGACTGCAGGCTCGTGAAACCCAGTTAAGCAAGGCCCATACAAACTGTGAGAGGAAAAATGTGTGTTGTTTTAAGCCACCAAGTTTGTGTTAAATTTGTTACACAGCATCGAAACTAATATAGTACATAAAATAATGAAACTACTACCTGCCTTTCATTGTTACCGTTAAAACTGACGTAACATACAGCAGGCCCCAGGAATGTTAAGTTTTTGAGTCAGACCTGGATTTGTAATCTACTCCAACCAGTTGTTAGCGATGTGAAGCTGACAAGTTAGTCTTTCTGAGTGTCAGACTTTGTAGGACTATCAAAGATTAAATGAGATGAGGCAGATAAAAAAAGATGTAAGATAAGGCAGATAAAAAAGACATTTCAGTCTAAGCGCAGTGCCTGGCACTTAGTAAGTGCTTCCTCAATGATTTGTTCTTACTAATCATCTTTATCATCAAGGGGATGGGTTTGTAGTAGATGTGAGGCTAAATCAGAGGGAGGAGCAGGGACTGAGTGTTCTTATATGTATCTGAGCTGAGCAGTAAGAGAGGGAGAGGAACCGATTCCTGATATTCTCTACTCCATCTGCCCCATAGAACAACGTGGTTGAAGTCAAAGAACTCTTTCCCAAGCTGATTACTGAAGATATGGTAAAGCATATCAGTAGCTTGCTCCATAGCAAGGACTTGGAAGTCAGCTATTTAGCTGCAGGCATCATAGCCCACCTGACATCTGACAAACAGCCCTGGATATCCTGTGACCTCCAGAGGACAGCGCTTCTCCAGGATCTGGTATAAGGACTGTTCCTCTTTACAAAATCCAGAGTCATCTCTTCTTGCAGAAAACTTATTTTTCTAGATCATAAGAGTTTTTGAAATATGTGTTAATTGTAGAAAATGGGAAAGATAGAGAAGAATATAAACAAAACATTATAAATCATCCACACCTTACCACCCAAAGCTAACCTCTATTAACATTTTCTGCATTCTTTCTGATACTTCCCTTTTATAAAATTAAGCATGCAGTTTATATAGGTTATTTCCCTTCTGTTTCCCACTTTCAGCTCTTTTTAAAGCTGTTTCTTTTGGTGTTTACCTTCTTATCTCTAACATACGTTGGTATGCCTGACTTTGTAGTTTTAGACATTGTCAGTTTATTTTCCACTTAGGAAAATGAAAATTCCCAGTGCACACCCTTTCTTATACTCCAACTGTATGTCTCCTTTCAGTACATTTAAATGTATTCTGTCCACGTCAGCTTATTTCCCAAGCCTCTGTTTTTGTTCCATCTGTTAGATATATTTTGTATATCTGTTAGATCCCAGGAAGTTCCTTTACTGTCGTCCTGAAGATTCTCTTTGCTCTCTCATGTTGGATTCCCTGTTTCCTGGATTGCATACCTTTCTATTCTTTGGTATACTCCCGCATTCTGTTGGGTCATATCCTCTAGTAGCTTCCTAAGAGATGTAAGAAAAGAATTTGAAACCTTTTATATTTGAAAGACCTTTATTTTACATTCACCTTTAGTTGATCAGATGGCTGGATATAAAACTCAAGTACTGAAATACTTTCCTTTCACATTTCTAGGTCATTGCTCCATTGTTATTTCTTGGTATCACTGTTGAGAAGTCCTGTGCCATTTTTCTTTGGAAGTTTTAAGATCTTTATCTTTATTGTTTGGAAATCTCAGTGATGTGCCTTGATATGAGTTTATTTTCATCTGTTCCACTGGCTACTTACTGCTCTGGAATCTTGTTTTCCTTCAGTTCTAGGAGATTTCTTTCTATCCTTTTCATTCCTCCATCCCTTCTTCCTCTTTTACTTCCTTCCTTCCTTCCTTTCCTCTTTTTCTCCCTGCCTCCCTCCCTTGCTTAATTCCTATTCTCCTGATTGAAAATCATAAGGTTGGCTTCCAACAGTCTAAACACCCATAGAAGGATAGAGTTGAGGGCAGGGGCACCTCAGCATTTAGTATTTAGTATTTTTCACTTTAGCCCCCTGGTTTTAGCATGGTACTTCCAACCTCAATTGTTCATGGGGTTGCCCAGTCCAAACATTTTTGTAAGGGGTGGTAGAGGAGATCTGGTAGTCTTGATTCCTTGGTACTTTCAACCAGTCCTCCTATTTTAAGCCTACCTGTAATCTCACTTCCTGAAGTACTTTGTATGCCCAGTTTTTAGGTCTGTTAGGGGTTCTGTTCAAAATGGGTTTTTTTTTTTTTTAACCTTCCCCAGTGCTAGACCTATTAAATCATTTGCCATTTTTCTTCTGCTTTGTTTCATGTGTGTTTATCTTCTTTTAAACCAGTTGTACTGTTCCATTCATGCTCAGTCTTCCATCTTTAAACAGAAGTCCCTTTCTGGTGTATTGTTTTCCACATGACTTTCTTCATATTCTACATATATAATGGCTGTCTAATTAATGGTTGGTTGGTTAGGTATACCTAAATTTGAGTAATCCTCAATTTTGAAAATTTATATTGTTTCATATGTATATAATTATAAATGACATGAAACAATACTAGAATCTTGATTTCTCTTTTTGTGTAGTATGCAACCATCCAGAAATGGCCAAGTTCAAGTTGTAAGATGACAGCTTTGGTTACTTACAGGTAATTTCGTCATGGTGTAGTACTTCTCTTAAAGCTTGTCCTTAGTCTCCTCACTCTGTAGAGGCCATGGTATAATAAAATATTAGAATCAAATAGCCTTATATTCAAATCTGATTTCTTTGTGATACTTGTAAAATCACTTTAAGAAAATCTCTGAGACTTAGTTTTTGTCATCTATAAAATGAAGCTGACAGTGTGCAATATTGAGGGTGGAATCAGTTTTTGAATGTATAGTGTCTAACACAGAATATAATTTCTTAAATGCTGCTGCTGCTGCTAAGTCGATTCAGTTGTGTCTGACTGTGCGACCCCATGGACTGTAGCCTACCAGGCTTCTCTGTCCATGGGATTCTCCAGGCAAGAACACTGGAGTGGGTTGCCATTTCCTTCTCCATCTTAAATGCTAGTTCCAATTATATGCTCAGCAATACATCTGTCTTAATGAAGAATTGACTCTGGGAGTGGCTGCGGGGATGTTGAAAATATTACTATATCCCTGATGTTAGCCTGAGTTCTGAAGAAATATCTTCTTTGTACTTATTTAGATCCTTCAAGGCATTTTTTCCGCTCCTTGGCAACTTCTCTCAACCAGAGGTTCAGCTCTGGGCACTATGGGCCATGTATCATGTCTGCAGTAAAAACCGTATGTATTTAAAAATAATTGTTTTTTAGCTATTTTTTTGTATAAGGATTAAGTTCAAGATGGAATTTTGAAAAATTGTTCTCTTATGTCCTGATTTTAACCCTTTTTAAGAAGAAACTAAAAAGCTTTTGTATTAGTATAAAAGATGCTACAGAATTATAATTTATTTGGGGATGGATGGTAAGCAATATAGAAAGTGAAAGTGTGCTCCTGCTCCTATTCCCCGCAGGCAAGCACTGTTCATTAACTATAACTATCCTTCCAGGTAATTTTCTGTATATATGCTATAGTTATTATATACTGTACGTGCATATGTTTTTAGACAAAATGGGCTCATTCTGTGTGTGGTATCCTATAGCTTTCTCTTCACTGAATATTTTATCGTAAGACTATCTTTCCTATAAGTAATACATAGATTTGCCTCTTTGTAGTGGTTTGTGGGAGACTGGGGGGCCAGATGTCAGGAGTTGTTTCTCAGGAAATTAAATGTTTTTCCACATTTGTTGCTTTAAATTCCTCTTGGGAATTCTTGGCTTTTTTTCTTTGCTAAGGATTATTACTAAAATTTTTGCTTGTATTATAAAAGAATCCTAGACTTTAACTCTGTATAAAAGAATTAGAGAATTTGTATTATAAAAAGGATTATAGACTGTAGTTTTATGCTGAAAAATCTTAAAGGTATAACTTTTAGAATTAATGAAATGTTTAACTATCAAAAGCATAAACTGTCTTAAAATAGCTTTAACAAGTATTGGGGCCTATGTACAAAAAACTCTAGGAAATAATTTATAGACTGAAATAATTATGGACATATTATACTCCTCAGTTCTTTTCTATTCACATATATAATACAGTTCAAGTGAATGAATACAGTAAATGATGAGGAATCTGAAGATTATTCTAAAGCTAAAGTGGCAGAATAATTAGGAAAGAACTGATAGAGAAAAATGGTTTTTAGGAGCTTGCCCTAACACTTCTCTTTATTTTTGGCTACACCCACAGCATGTGAGATCTTAATTCCCCCAGGAGATACTGAGCCTGGGCCCCTACAGTGGAATCTTGGAGTCCTAACCAGTGGACCACCAGGGGAAAAAACACACACACACAAACTCTGTATATATTTAGGAAAGATACATATGTCTGATGATTAAGAGAACAGACCCCAGAACCAGACTATTTGAACTTTACTCCCTGTTTTTCCATTTACTAACTGTGGGAGCTTGAGCAAGTTACTTAGCCTTTCTGTGCCCCAGTCTCCTCATCTGTAAAATAGGGATCCAAGTACCTGTTTTATAGGACTGTTATGAGAATTAAGTGAGTTAACATTTGCAAAGCATTTAAACATTGCTTGGCTTATAGTATTAGCATTTGCACATAGCATAGTATTAGTACAAGCATAGTATACTTTGTGAGTATAATCTGCAGAGCTGAGTCAAAATGTTATGAATGTTTATAATTTTGTTGGGTATTGCTAAACTGTCTTCCAGAGAGTTGATTACCAGTTTGCATTCCCATCAGCAATATATGAGAGCTTGCAGTTTCCTTTTATTCTTGCAAAACTTTTAGTTGAATTTTTTATCTTTGCCTGTCTAAGGTGAAAGTGATTCTAACTTGACATTTTAAGTAAGGTTAACTGTCTTTTCTTACATTTGGATTGTCTGTTGGTTTCCTTTGCTTATGGTTGTTTACTGGTTTTTTTTTTTTTTTTTTTTTTAATCTTTTTAATTTGAAGGAACTCTTGCAAATATTTTTTTCCAGTTTATTGTCTTGATTTTATTCATTGTTTTTGCTAGTCATTGTTTTGTTCTATGGTGTCTGGATTTCAGATCATGGTTATACCTTACAAAATTGATGAACATTTTCAGAAATTTTCTTTTAAAGTATTACCCTCCAGCTATTCTCTCTGTTCCTTTCTTATAACATTTATCAGAAATATCTTATATCTTCTCTCAATCAGTCCTACATATCTTGTTACCATTAAAAAAAAAAGTATCCATGTCTTTGTTTCTTTTTATTGCATTCTTGGTTGTCTTAGTTGTGTGTTTTTTCTCTTTAAGATTTTTATTCATGTGGATGGACCATTTTAAACTCTTTATTGAATTTGTTACAAAACTGCTTCTGTGTTTTTTTTTTAATGGTTTGTTTTTTTGGCCATGAGGCATGTTAGCTCCCCAGCCAGGGATTGAATCCATGTCCCCTGCATTGGAAGGCAAAGTCTTAACCACTAGTCTACCAGGGAAGTCCTTAAATATGTTTTGGATCATGGTTTCTGTGTTTAATTGACTGTTTCACTGATTAAGAGAATCTTTTTCAGACTGAGTTGTGGACATATCCCTTTAGTACAGTTTTGTATTTGCTTCTGTCAAGTGTTCTGGAGGGTTTCCTGGGATTGGTCTAATCCTTATATTAATTTCTCAGCTCAAGGATTCCAAGAACATTTAGGCTAACCCTGTACCAACTTGGGTTGAGATCCCAACTTGGGACTCAGGAAAGACTTCTCCCCAGAACCCAGGCCAAGATAGACATGTTTCATTGTCTTATCCCTTGTCTCATCTGGCCTTTTGAGGGGCCAAATTTATGCATTATTTTTGCTTCTGACTTCCTAAAGTTAAAATTGAAATTCCTAGATTACTGAAACTGACAGTCCCTTTCTACTCCAGAAAAGTTACAGGTGAGGTTACATGAGCTTTAAGTGCTTTTTTTTTGCTCTTTGTGTCTGACTCCTTGACAGTTCCTTTACTTTGTACACTCAACCATGAATTTAAAATTTTTCAATTATATTTTATCCAGCCTCTGGTATTTTTAGGTTGTCTAGCTCAGCATACTGCCTGAACATGAAATTTTTATTATTTTCGTAATAGAAGAAGTTCTTATCCTTTTAGCTAGAGATATTTGAAGCATAGAGTTGTCTGGAAATAAACTTAATAAAATAATCATCCGTTATCAAATTGCATAAGCCGAGCATTATTGGCATCTTTAAAATGATGAATGTGGTAACTGGGAATATTTAAAACACCAACTTGAACATCAGGTTTCTTTGCTTGATTTTCTTTCAGCCAGCAAATACTGCAAAATGTTAGTTGAAGAAGAAGGATTGCAACTTGTGTGTGACATCCGGGAGCACAGTGAGGCAGACCCCCAAGCACAGCAGATCGCAGCCTCCATTGTAGATGACTTCAAAATGTACTTTATAAATTACCAGAGGCCCTCTCTCTGTTGAAGGCCCTTCTTAACCTCAGGGCCTCAGAGGTGCTACGTCTTCAGTATCAGGCCTTCTGCTGTATCAGCAATCAAGTGTTGGATTGAAACAAGTTGTCGGAGTTTGTGAGCTGACCGCCTTGTTGGCCTTTTGGGGGATGATTTTCTGTAAGTTATAAGAAGTTTGGATTTGTGTGATAGCCATAATCTCAAATCAAGTTGGAATCATTCTCGGAATACCTTTTCAGTAGTTTTGAAAAATCAAGCCCTAGACTCTGTGGGAAGACCTGTAAGCTTTTGTTCAAACAGCTATGCCAGTTAATTTTCTTTAGCCCTGACCAGTTTCTAACTGAGTATTGTTAGAGGAAAGAAAAAAAGAAATACCTATGGGGGACCTCTGTATTTATGTTAAGTTTCATGGTTGAAAGAATCTCCTGAGTTGTTATTCCTGGCTATATGAGGCCTTTGGAAAAGAAATGCATGAAAGAGTTCTAGGAAACATGTGTGTTTAAATGTATTGTTTGGAAGGCAGAACCTCTATTGGAGGGAAGGGAAAAATTTTTTTTAATACATACCAAATTACCTTCCACTTGTTGGGTGGAGGAAAGAGAAATACATTTTTATGATTTTTGGATAGTCTACCTTTGACCTTTTTTCCTCCAACTTTACACCTTAGACTGAATGAGCATAATAACATTGTGGGTAATTGGTGCTGGTGGGGCCTGGTCACAGGACTGAGAAGTGTTTAGATGAAAGATTATATAGTGAGTATAAATCTCAATCCCTCAGATTTTTAATTTGAGTGCGACTGTGACCAAAACAGCGGAAGGACTGTGCCAAAGATTTAAAGAGGTGCTCTTACCTAACTTGGATGAGAAAAATAATGAGCTTTTCTGAGAACCAACCTCAACCTCAGTGTAAGCTATGAAAGGCTTTTGTTTGTGTCCTCTGCAAATGTGCTTTATGGAATGAAGTCCTTCCTCACATTATTGACAGTCAATGAAACATGTTATGCCAGTCATCTAAATTTTTCGAAGAAACAATTTTTTTAAATTGGTAGCTTATTTTAGTATTAGATTTTTATACTGTAAGCTGGCCAGATTCTTAACCGGAATGCCCCATATCGTCTTTTGAAATCAAATGAGGTTTATTCTTATTCTAAATTATTTTCTCAAACTATTGCTCACTGGTGTCCCACTGGATAAGGGGAATTTGTGACCTGCTTCCTTCAACGGCCCTGAAACTCCACAGATTTTCTCATTCACTCTTGTGCATGATTCTAAAAGTATGTCTTAGTTTCCTGACCTGGGTTCCATATGTCAAAACATGCTGTTACCAGATACAAGCGTGGGCTGATGTGAGGAGGATGAGTGGGAAATAGTACCTGTTGAGGTCCAGTTCAGCATTGGGCACCTCTGTACATTTTCTCTGATTTTCAACAGTCCTCTGGGATAGTTTTAGTCTTCCCTGGTGGCTCAGATGGTAAAGGCATCTGTCTACAATGCGGGAGACCCGGGTTCGAGCCCTGGGTTGGGAAGATCCCCTGGAGAAGGAAATGGCAATCCACTCCAGTACTATTGCCTGGAAAATCCCATGGACAGAGGAGTCTGGTAGGCTATGGTCTATAGGGTTGCAAAGAGTCAGATATGACTGGGTGACTTCACTTTACTTCAACAGATAAGAAGAAGGAAGTACAACAAGATGGTTACTTTCCTAGATAGACAAATTTTGCTTGTGTGGTTGGTGCTGATTCCTAAGACTTGGGTTCTTGTCTTACTTTTCCTTCCAGGAAATGAGTACAGCTTTGAGGCACATTTGTTTTTAAAAGCAAGTCAACAGTGTTACTGGTCTGTGTCCATGCCCATGCCCATGGTTCAGTAACTCCTGAGCCTGCCCAGGCACAGGCTTAGGAAGCTCAGATCAGTTAAAGAATGACCACATGACTGTCTCTTGCCCTGCCTTGGTATAGGAGGAGGGCTGCTGAGGCTAGTGTGCACATGTGTATATCAGCCCCCCTTTATTTCAAAGTGCCATCATCTTGCTTTTTTGCTCGTGCTATTCCCCTCAGTTTTCCTCTTCTTTGCCTCCATTGCCTGTTTGATCCTTCAGCCTTCAACTGCAGTATTACCTGTCCATTTCTTAATCTTCCATGTTGTCCACCTCAGTTAATCGTTCCCTTCTCAGGGCTCCTAAAAGTTAATTAAATGCACCAGCAAAGATTTGTCTGCCACCCTACAGTTTACAAAAGGTTTTCACAGCAGTGATTTCATCTGGTTCTTAAAAGAAAACAGTACATTAATCGTAACTCATGTTTATGGAACATCAGGTATTTTATTATTTTTTAATCCTCAAGACAGGTTCATTATAGTTGAGGAGGCTGAGGCAAACAGTGAGTAACTGGCAGAGAGCTGAGTCTATTCAACCACAACCAAGGTCTCCTTATTATCTCTCTTGTACTGAGGGAGAAACAGGGCCATTGTGGGGTGGTTCTTACAGCATCTTGCATCTCTGGTGAGCACCTAATAACTGAGACGCAGTGATCAGACTTGGGTGCCAGTGCTATAAGGGCCCAGAGGGGTCTGTTTTATCCTTAGTTTATTGTTCTATTAGGGAGAGACAGGTATGCTCCAAAGCCAACCTCACCCCAGTGATGAGCTCGCCTGGGTGAGGAGTAATGAAGGGAGCAGTAGGTGGCATAGTCAGCACCCTAGTACCAGGCACCATGCCTGTTATTTCCTATCCATCATTGTCCTTGTGAGGAATCTGGAACCCAGAGAGGTGAAATGATAAGGGCAGAGGTGAAATGATGAGGGCAGAGGTGCTGCACATCTTCCTTCTGGATCCTGCCCTGTAAGCTGTGCATCTCCCTTGCTTCAGGTTAAATGGAGGTCACTCGCCAACAAATCTGGGGAGGCGCTTCTCCCTGAAAGCAGCCATGCCTTCCAGCCGATCCCGGGTTGGGATGTTCTGAAACAACATACAGAGTATCAGTTTGCAGGGACAGGTGCAGAAACCAGTAAAGACTTGCTGAAGGTTGTTCAGCCCCTGGCGAGGCCAGAATCCAGTCTTTCACTGTCTTTGGACTCTGGTGTTGGGTCATGCAAACGTGTGGGCCTTGGTGGCTCCTTGATCTCCTCACACCAGCCTGATTTTGTGCGCAGTGTACGTGCCTCTGAGAGCTCACAGTCTCATTCAGCAGTCTGAAATGAGGCTACTCGGTAGAAAACAAAGACTAGGCTTTGTGGTAAGAGCTCTGGCTCTGAATCCTGGTATGCAGTTGGTTTACATTGAGTTCTATAAGTTCCCAAACCCCCGTTTAGGAGGATTTTGTTACTTGTTAGCCTGGAGATTCATGTTTTTGACTCACTAAGGAGTAAGGGGCTAAATGGGTCAGCCATAGTTTATTGTCCCACCATCGAGCATACACAACCTATGGGCAATAATCAAGGCCTTGGCATCCTCCAGCCTGGGCTCTAGGCTGGTACAGCCTGGCCTGTACCAGTAGCCACTGATACAGAGAACTCAGAAGCTGCTCTTCTTCTGTCGGGTTCCTCTGTGATTCTCTGGACAGCAAATTAGGGCAGGGTGCAGTGCCATTAGATGGCTGAGGAAACAGCCCCAGAGAGTGCTCTGTGGCTCCCCTGGGATCAGTGCAGGCTGACTGTGTGGGTTGGGAGGAACCTGTTCAATTGGTCATGTACTAATAGTACCCAAGAACCCCACCCTGGCCTGGCCTCTGCTTACAAGCATGCAGGACTGGCAGCAGACACGTACCTGGGCGTAGCATATCCCTTCAATGGCCATCCCTGATGCGATGTCCACCTGCAGGAAAGAAGTGGTGCCTGGATCAGCCTTGCCCACCTCCATGTGCCCTGGGCGCCAGCTCGCCCTGCTCTCTACACCACTTCCTGCTGTTCCCTGGATTCTTCCAGCAAAGAATTATCCAGGCTTACTGTATGCCAGACCATATGAAGAGAGATGGTGTGGTAAGGAATCCCCTACTGGAGAGGGAACACCATTCATTACAGAGGTGAGGCAGTGCTAGGATGAGTGGGGGCTGTGAGAACAACAGGGGGGATTACAAACAGCCTTAGAGATGAGGAGGGAGTGTGTGAGCTGTGCTTGCGCAGGCATTGTCTCCTCCTTCCCCACCTGGCTGCCTCACCATGTCTCCTGTCACCCCCATTAATGAACTCTGCTGGCTTTCCATTGCCCTCAGAACCAAGGCCTGCATGACTTGGCCCCTGGCAACTTCCCAGTCTCTACTGTCCACTGCTTGTTATTACTCACTTAAAGGCACTATTATAAGAGAAGTACTGTTCATAGCAGCAGTTATTTTCCCTACTACACAGCTGAGAAATCTGAGGCATAGAAAGGTGGAGTGATTTGTGTAAAGACACAACGGTGTGTGGGAAAACAGGTCTTAGAACCCAGATGGTCCAGCACCAGATGCCCCTAACCTCACTGCTGTGCTGACTCACTCGTCCCTTCCTCTTGTTCAGTTGAGTTGCTTATTTATGCACCTCTGTTTTTCTCTCACACTTTCCAATTTTTCTGGAATTCTTATCCAGCCTAAACCCCAGTTCTAGAAAACATTCTCCAACACAGCACTGTCCAGCCCTGTACCCAGTAGCCCCATGGAAGGTGCAGCTCTACCCTCTCTGGGCTGTCTACTTGGTACTCGACTTTTTATTAGTGACTTATGTCAGTCCCTCTCCTACCTTGGGAGCAGAGACCATATTTGATTCATTCTGGTGTCCCAGTTCAGGTCTAGGTTTAGTGTGTAATGAATGAATAAGTTGATGTGTAGGATGAGTTAGCTGCAGCCAAGTCAGCGTGCCTGAGCCCCGTCTGTGAGGCCGCATTGCTGACCATCAGCATAATCCTGAGAACATGGACTGATAGCCATGCAGACCTGGGTTCTTGTAACTCATTTGCTCTGTGACCCCGGGTAAGTCATTTACCCTTTCTGGACTTCAGTTACCTTCTCTAACCAAGGGAGAGAAATGAGGATAAAATATAATTTGGAGTATTTTTACCTGGCCAAACTTCATTTTGTAGATGGGTAAAACTACAAAACAAAGAGAGAGGTTCAGGCTCCAAGTCTATTAGAAGAGTCTGATTGCTGAGTTCTTTCCAGCTGTGTTGTCCATCTGTGTGCCCTGAAAGCACTGCCTCCCAGCCACCCCACTGACCTTAGCAGATGCTAAGTTCCGGCCCAGAACCCTCTCACCTCTATTCCTCGGTCAATGGCTACTTTGCTCAGCCGCACAGCAATGGGGGCCTAGGGAAAAGCAAACGCTTGGTTGAGGGGATCAGTTGGTGCTCACAGGCACACAAGCTCCATGATAGGGGATGAGGTCTGGGTAGAAATCCAGCTATTCTAGTGACAGTGTTTACTTTTGTTAGTGTTATACCTACTAATTAGCTGATGTTCCTTTTCAATAATGAAGGAAGCCTAACCGATCCCTAACCCTCCTAGTCCTGACCATCTGGAATTCTCGTCAGTTAATACATGCCTCCAGCATGTACAACATACTCCACTGTACACATGCTTTCCCACCCACAGACTTGTCTAACGGTCACAGGCTGCTCCCCAGCCCTTCAGGAGGGGTTTAATTGAGGCTTAGGGTGGGGAAGCAGTTGGCCACGTTTATCCAGTCAGTGGCGAAGCTTGGATCCGATTCCCAGTCACCTTTCCCACTCCTGTCCCTTCCTCTACCCGTCTCATCTCAACAAATGCAAGCCTCCACTGAAAGCACGTTTTACCCCAGGAGGGTGAAAAAGGTCAGTAGTAGGAACTTGGACTTTGGAATCTGACAGGCCGGGGTTGAAATCCTGAGGGCCATTTTGTAGGGCCACTTGGAAGCAAGAGCACTGAAGTGACCATCTTTGCCTCATTGGTCTTGCTTCTAATTATTTTGTGCCACTGCAGGTCTGGCTCTCCATCCCCCACCACACTTCCAGGCAAGGAGTGCGTTTGCCTCCTATTTTGTTCATATTGTATTATTTGAAGGTTTTGTAAGACTTTATCAGGAAAGAACAATTTAAAAAGTCTGTTAGCATGGAAACCATAAATGAAAAAACTAGCTACATAAAGATGAACTTCAGACTGGGAAAAATACCACAGATTCAAGCAAAAATCAAGATCTGGGAGAATATATTTGTGATATTGTGACAGAAGCATTTCCTTTACAAAAAGCTTATATATATATATATATATATATATATATATATATATATATATATATATATATATACTTTTTAGCATTCACACAGTATGGAAAGCTAGTTCACAAAAAGGAAAAAAAGACATAAGGTGTGCTCAGCTTTACTTTTAAAGAAAACATAGATCAGAACAGTTAGGTGCTCCTTTTCACTTCACACTTGGGAACTGTAAAGGTTGATAATGCCCATTATCGTTGAGAAGTATTTGCACACAGAGTTGAATGGAGAGTAAACTGGAACAATGCTTCAGGAGGACAATTTGCCAAGAACTGGCAGATTAGATAGATGCCCATGCTCTTTCATGTTGTAACTCCATGTAGGCATCTACCCTATAGATTCATTTCCAAGAGTACACTAAGATGTATAAAGTTAATCACTCCAGCTATTTTTCAGGAGCATAAAGATGTCAGTAATGTGAATGTTCCTCACTAGAGTACTGGTTAAATGATGGCACATCCATACCATTAATGAAAAAGTGTGCAGTTTAAATGAATGAGGTTGATAAGTATGTGCTGAAATGAGCAACTCTCCAACATATAAGGTGAAAAAAGGAAGCTGCATCGTGCTGTGTATATTATTCAGTTTGTGTAGAAGGTGTTGGTGTGATGTGTCTTTGGGGAGAAAGGTCATGAGAATGAAGAACTTCACTTTTTGTTTTATACTTTTCCATACTGATTGAATTCTTTTCTGTGCATAGTTTGTTTTTAAACGTCAGTTAGAACTGGACTAGCCTTTAAAGGTGTGTTCCTTGTCCCCTAAATTGTCCTAAAGGAATTTAGAATTAGATATGTGAGTATATGTGTATATTTTACATGTACAATGAATATTTCTGGAAGAGTATGCGAACTGTTAACAGTGGTCATCGCTGGGGAGAGTGACTGGGGAACTGAGGACTGTTTAGGTGACCCAAAACACTTGTCTTTTTGCCAGTGACTGAAGGGTTTTAGGATGTGGGACTTTTCACTTTGAACCTGGAACAGCCCCAGGATAACAGGATCACCCTACTTTTGAGTTTTACTCTGTGTCCTTCTTATTCTTCTATCCTTTTTGATTTGTTTATCACGAATATAACTACTGATTTCTCATTGGAGAAAATTAAAACTATATAGCATGTTGTCCCTGTGTTGAAAACACACATATTTATGTTTCTGAGTGTGTGTGTACATATATGTAGTTGACCCTTGAACAACCCAGAGCTTGGGCGAACCAACTGTCCATGCAGTAAAAAATCTGCACAGAACTTAGAGAGTTCTACATCCACAAATTCAACCAACCTTGGATCGTGTAGTGCTGTAGTATGTATTTAGTGGGGGAAAAAAATCCATGTATAAGTGAACCTTCACAGTTCCAATTTGTGTTGTTCAGTGGAACACTCTGTGAAGCTCAGTTAGAAATACGATGGATCATTATGTGTTATTTGGAAATGAGAACAGTGAGTCACAGTTGCCACAGGATGTTCCATTACTTTGATGTTGAAATGGAAAATGTATTCAAATCCATATTCAAAGAGTAAAGTATATGTACTGTTTAAAGGGAAAATCTGAGTGTTAATTTCTGGACCTTGTGTTTATTGATAGGCTCTTTGAGGCTATAATCTCTGGAGCAATTTCACTGCTGGTTTTGGTAATTTGTCCACTAGAGGGCAGCTGTCTACAACAGCATCTCTTGCACTCAGGAATCTTTTCATATTTGGCACTCAGTAACTCACCTGGACGTTAAACAGGTTGCATCAGAATGCCCCAGGATTTGCATTAGTGATTCTAATACTAGTTTTTGGTAGGCTGTTGTTTTGGTATGGAAAGCTACTTTTAAATACTGGAATACTAGTAATTAGTAAAATACCATTATTTCAATATATTGAAAAGTCATGAGACCAAGCTCAAAGACCCAGTTATTTATTTTATGCAAAAAGACAAACCCTAGAGTCTACAAATAGACCCCTCAGTCTGTGTAAGTGTAATCAGTTACTACCCCGAGTCACTCAGAGTTTTTGTTATCAGTTCAGACTTTCTGACCGAGTATAAGAGAAACACGACAGCATTAAAATGAACAGCTTCAGACTCTCCATTTATGTGTGATGAAACTATAAACAAGAAATGAAGATGAAACAAATGCTTTTAAACCAAACTTACCATGTTTTTTATAGTCCTTGCCCTCAAGTAACTAAGCAAGTAAGTAAGTAAAGATCTCAAAGTTATAAAAAGAGGCAGGATAGGATTATTTGAGGGAGATTTTTTTTTCCCCCTAAGTAAGATAACTCTTTTTTACTTTTCATGATTAATACAAATATTGTGTTAATAATATTAAAATTATAGATTATGGTTAACAATATTATATTACTTTTGTAACATGTCTTTAATTTTTTGTATTTGAAATCCATTAAAGATTTAGTTTGTTCTTTAAAAATTGTGTACATGGTCTGCACTCTTTAAAATGCTAGTTATCATCTGTATTTCTGTATTATGCAGAATGGATGCCAAAACAGTGTCTGTCTTTGTGGTGGTGCAGTCACTTTCTTTGACTTTGATGAGCAGTCACTTAACCTTGTTGGGTCTGTTATAGCACAGATGCGACAGGCATAATCACCTCACCTGGATTGTTCTAACATTGGGACACTATTAAAGTACCCAGGATTGCTTGTGTCTGAAGGATGAGGGTGCACCATATGGGCTCAGTGAGTATTACAACTTAACAGAACCTGGCTCCATTTCAGCTGCTTGCCTATCTTTGTGGAAACTTGGGACGTCCCTCTGGCTCTCTTAGAGAAGTGAGAAGCCAGTGGAGCCTCTCGGGTACTTGGAGATTACATGTAGGCAGGGCCTAACCCACTCCCTGGGTATCTACACCTTTGGGGAGACTATGCTAATAGGCTATTTGAGGATTAAAAAGTATGGGTCTTAACACATGTCCTACATCATGTATTTCAAGTGCTTTTCCACCATGTAGTATGGTCGAAAGATGGGCTGGTAGTTCTTTATCTGCTTTAAAGAATCTTGCATTTTCAATTTTGGGACACATTCATGCTTTACTGTCCAGTACAATAGCCAACAGCCAGATGTGTCTGTTAGCATTAAAATATGGGAAGTGTAATTGAGAAAGTAAAATTTTAATTTAAGTAATGTGGCTAGTGGGGCTTCCCAGGTAGCTCAAGGGTAAAAAACTGCTTGGCAAGCAGGAGCCTCGGGTTCAGTCCCTGGGTTGGGAAGATCCCCTGAAGAAGGAAATGGTAGCCCACTCTAGTATATTTGCCTGTAAAATACCATGGACAAGAGGAGTCTGCTGGGCTACAGTCGGTGGAGTCGCACAGAGTCGGACATAGCAACAAAACATGGCTAGTGACTGCCTTAGTGGGTGGCACAGATAGAGATCATTTGCATCATCTCAGAAGTTCTGTTTTACAGGCTGTTCTGAGGATTTTCAAGCTTAATTGATCCCAGCGCCTCGGAACTCAATTTTCATCTTAACTTAAAATCTGATTTAGTATTATTTACTAGATGGCTGAATGGAAGCAAAATCGCCAAAGATGGTTAATTTTATAAATCTGGGAAAATGGATCTTGTGTGGTTGCATGAGACACCCTTGCCCCCTGGCTTCCGCACCTGTGATCCCCAATGGCACAGGCCCGCCTGTGCTGAGCGGCAGTCGTACCTGGGGTAGGATCTCCTGGGCCAGTGCTCGTGCCCGGTGGTAGGCAGCATTGCCCTCCTCGTTCTGGGCCACAGCGTGGTTCACCAGCCCCAGAGCCTGGGCCTGCGCCCCACTCAGTCGTCGGCCTGTGAAGATGAGCTCCTTCGCCAGGGCCACCCCCAGGCATCGAGGCAGCCTCTGAGTCCCTCCTGCCAGGATGGAGTAGGGATGGTGAATCCTCATGGAATGTGGGGGCCCAGAGGAGGCCCTGGCTGGGAGTCAGCCAAGACCTCTCAGAGGACAAGATTGGGTTAGGCTGGCGGGGAAGAGCCCAGTACATAGGGCAAAAGAGGAAAGTAGGGAATTATGCTGGATAGAATAAACAGGTAGAGGATGGATGGTGTGTGTTGAGATTACCTGCTCCTGGGAGGAGCCCTCGGGTGGTCTCGATCAGTCCCATGACAGCCGAGGAAGCTGCTTAGACAAAACAGAGTGAAGCCCCCACCCTGTCTTCCAGCTCCAATCCCAGAGGATAAGAGACACTCTGTGGGCTCTGCTCACCCTTCCAGCCAATTACTTCCCTCATGGTGCGGCTACAACCAGGCTCCTCCAGTTACTACCTTTGGAAGAGCCCTAACCTGGAAGTCAGAAGGCCCAGCACTCATCCTACCTCCACAACTCACTGAGCAACTCTCTTAGCCTTTCTGAGCTATGTGGATGGGGGAAAAAAAATGATAACGTCTCTTTTACCTGCTTTATAGAGTTGCTAAGGATTAAGTGAGGTCATGGTGCTTAGAACAAGAAGGGTTCCTGGATGATACCCAGTACCTATTTGTAAGTTAATGGATTCTTAGTCTCATGTTAACTCTGGTCTGGCCTAGAGTGTCAGTGACTCCTGCTTCTACCAGTTTTCCCTCCGAGCTTTTTGTCAGCCTGAAATTTTCCTGTATTCTGATCCACATCCTTTTTTCTGAGTTGCACTTCCTGTGAGAAGCCTTCCTTGATTGAGTGTCCCACCCCACAGGCTTCTCCTGAATTCCCTGAACACGGTCCCTCCAAACCATGCGGTATGGGAGGGAGGGGTCTACATTCACCCTCCTATCCATCAAACCCTGCAAGTTAGCTCCCCTAAACAGGCAGGTAGAACCAGAGTTGGTGCTATGACCTGACCTGGTATTTTGATGGCTTCTCTTTGCTATGTATCATGTGGATATAAAGTCCCTCTATGCCTGGGGCTACATGTTAAAAAAAAGTTATTGGTGGCAGGAGAAGTAGTAGCACCATGATGACACTCAGATCTTCTCTAAAGTAAGTAAGTAAGTAAGTGTTAGGCGCTCAGTTGTGTTTGACTCTTTACCACCCTATGAACTTTAGCCCTCCAGGCTTCTCCAAGCAAGAATACTGGAGTGGATTGCCATTTCCTTCTCCAGAGGATCTTCCTGACCCAGGGATCAAACTCAGGTCTCCTGCATTGCAAGCAGATTCTTTACTGTTTGAGCTACAGGGAAGTGTCATATCTTCTCTGATCGGCTCTAAAAAGGGCACACCTAACCACCAAGTCAGCAAGGTTAAAAAGCAATTATCTTCATCCTCCCTGCCCTCCACACTTCAAAGTTCAATTTCTCTGAGCTACTAATGCAAACCTCTGTGGACTCTGATAGAGCTACTGTAGGGCACTGTTCCTGCCCAGTCATGCTTGTGATTAACTGGGCATAGACTGCCCTCATGGCTCACCTTTGTTCACAATATGATCGATACAGCTGGCTTGGACAGAACTGGAAGACTGAATAGATACCTTTGTCCCCAACCTTCGCTCTCTGTGTTCTTTCTAGCTGTGTCAGCGGTTGCCCTGGGGTTGGTACAAACAGTCCTGAGCTGAGGGCAGCTGACTCTGAGAAGGGACGAGTCCTGTAGCAGTCAGGGGCTGGGCGGTGGGTGGGGAACCACTGCTTCCTGAATTCCTTGGCTCCCACTTTGCCTTTAGTTCTGGGGTTTGTTGGAAAGCTGAGAGCAGTGGCTGACTGCAGAATCCCCAGAATTAGCTTGTTTCATTCGCTCTTCCCTCCCACCCTTCCACACCTCTCCCTGTACCCAGTACCTGCCACTCGGAGGTCACAGGCCAGGGCAAGTTCCAGGCCTCCACCCAAGGCAAACCCATCCATAGCTGCAATGGTGGGTGCAGGGAATGCTGCTGTGGAGACAAAGGAGGGCTCAGCCTGTGAGGCCCTGGTAGGACCAGGACAGTGTCTCAGGGTAGGAGATGGTCTAGCTGGTTGTGATAGAAGGCTTCATTGGTCCCAAGTTTGGGGACCTTACCTGGTACCTCAGCCAGGTTATCTTAGCAGTCATTTTTCCCACTGGGGCAAGTTGTGGGATCTGCTGGGGAATAGGAGTGGGGAGATGGATGGGCAGGGTGATGCCTGGTCAGGCCCACCCTCCTGTGGGCCTCCCCAGGACCCGCCTTTTTACTCTCCCTTCTCATTCTGTGTGCTGAGAACAGAATTGAATCTGACATGGGGAAGGCCAACGGGCAAACAGGTGATGATGACCCAGGGTGATCGGTGATCTGAGAAAGGAAGCTTGGATGATGGGCCAGGGATGGCTTCCTGGAGGAGGTGGCACTGGTTGTCTTAAAAAATGCATGAACAGTTCAGATGGCCTAGGAGAGATATTCCAGAAAAAGAACAAGCATTTATCAAAGCCTGCAAGCATGCTTGCTGAAAGTTGACTCTGGAATGGCCAGGCTTGTACCCTCAGGGCACAGGGGCTGGGGGTCAGAACTAGCAGGGCACTAATGCTGGGGAGCCAGTGCCCTTTGGACCCTCGTGGCACCCTCCTCCTTGTAGAATTCCTTGTCCCTGCCCCCTCTCCCTGGGAGGATCATCTCTCCACAGAGCTCACAACAGAAACCATTCTGTCTTTAGGGTATGGTAGATTGGGTGAGGCTGGGATCAGCAGGACTCCTGAATGCGCCCCTCCTCCCCACTCCAGAACCCTCACCAATCTCAGTCATCAGGCCTCGAAGCCGCTGGACAAAGAGCCCCACTTCTGCCTCACTCATCTGCTCCCGCTCCTTCAGGTCTGCACCTGCAGATGCAAGGGTGACAGCCCTTGGGAAATGACCTGGCACTGAATCCCAGGCTGTCAAAGGATCCAGCAATGGAAACCTGAAGAGAAGCGGCCAGAGAGGAAAGAGAAACACCAGGAAAACTCGTCAGGGAAGCCAGGGAGGGAGGAGGGTGGGCAAAAAAAGACACAACAACAACAAAAAGGTGAATTGGATTTCATCACAATTAAAAACTAATGCATCAGAAGAGATTATGAAGAGAGCAAAGACGACCCATGAATGGAAGGAAATAACTTGCAAATCATACATCTGGTAAGGAACTGATATCTATGATATATAAAGATTTCCTACAACTAAAAACAAATAAAAAGGACTTCCCTGGTGGTCCAGTGGTTTAAGACTCCATGCTTCCACTGCAGGGGGCACGGTTTGATCCCTGTTTGGGGAACTAAGATCATGCAAGTTGTGCAGAGTGGCCAAAAACAAACAAAGGACTTGAGTAGACATTTCTCCAAGGAAAATAAGCCAGTGAGATTTCCCGGCTAGTCCAGTGGCTAAGATTGGGCTTCTAATGCAGGTGGCCCAAGTTCCATCCCTAGTTGGGGAACTAGAGCTCTCATGCCGGAACTGAAAGGTGGCATGTCACAGAAGACTGAAGATCCTGCGTCCCTCAACGAAGACCCAGTGCAGCCAAATATTTAAAAAAGAAGATAAGGCAGTAAGCACTGGAGAGTGTGTTCAGCATCATTGGGGAAATGCAAGTAAAAACCACAATAGGATAGTGCTTTGTACCCATTCAGACGGTGATTATAAGTAACAAAAAAGTGTTGACATTGGTGTGGAGAACTCTGATGTACCGCTGGTAGGAATCTCAAATGATACAGCTGCCGTGAAAAATATTTTGGTGCTTCCTCCCAAAGTTCAAAGTAGGATTACTCTGTGGTCCAGCCACTTTACTCCTAAGTATATACCCCAAAGAATTGAAAGCAAGGACTCAAAACAGATAGGTGCACACCAATGTTCGTAGCAGTATTAATCACAACAGCCAAAATGTGGGAACCACCCAAGTCCCTCAACAGATGGATTAAAAAAATGTGGAATATATATGTGAAAAAGAATATTATTCTCTTTTAAAAAAGATAGAAATTCTGCAATATGCTACAATGTGGATGAACATGAAGTACATGATGCTAAGTGAAATAAGCTAGCCATGAAAGGACAAATGGATGATTCTACTTAAATACTTAGAGTAAGCAAATTCGTAAAGATAGAGAGTAGAATGGAGGTTACTGGGTGTTAGGGAAATGGGGAGGAATTGCTTCAGTGTATAGTTTATTGAGATGATGAAAGTTTTCTGGAAATGGATAGTGGTGATTGTTGAATAACCTTGTGAATGCACTTAATGCCAGTGAATTTTACACTTAAAAGTGATTAAAATGTAAATTTTGTGATTAAATGTAAATTTTGTGTAATGTACATATTTTTGACAAGTCATAAAACACATTAAATAGTAATAAAATAAAAATTTATTATTCCTGTTTTATTGAGAAATAATTGGCATACAGCAGGTATAATTATTTTTTAAAAGAAGGGCTTGGTTGAGGAGTGAGTGCAGGGACAGTGGCATGGGGGGGACAGGGTCCTTGGTAAGAGTAGTGACAGTGGAGGTTCACTGAAGGCCAGACAGCCGGAGCCTGAGTCATGAATAGGGGGTGAACGTACTCTCTGCAAGTCCTAGATTATGGGAAAGTCAGTTGGGAGAGCCCTTGAGAGTCTGATTACTCCTAGCCCCTCAGTGACAAATGGGGAAACTGAGGCCCAGAGAGAGACAGGGACTAGCCCAGGACTCCAGAGCAAATCAGGGGCAGATTCAGACCTCCTGCACGCCCCCTGCTTTCCTGTCCTTCGCTGGAGGGGTGAGGAGCGGGGCTAACAGTCATGAAGTGACCGTGATGGAAGACGTCAGACCATGGGGGAGCCAAAGGAAGAGGCCGGAGTAGGAGGAGGGCCTCGATCAGGGCAGTGGGGTCAGGCAGACTGGTCCGCATACTTCCCTTGCCACCTCCCGCCCCAGGCTGCTCACCGGGATCCTGACAGTTGAGGCCTGGGGACTGAGCCACATGCCCTTGAAACTGCCTAAGAATCACTCGCTTCCCACCCTCGCCCTCCGCAGCCTCTTCCCGTCTCCCTGGTGTCCCCTCCAGAGCCACCGCAGAGTCAGTTCTTAGCTCAACTCTCATTCGCTTGCTTCTTGTAGTGGGCCTGGGATGCAGCATTTCTCATCTTTGAAAGGAAGTGCGTAGTGCTTGCCCTGTTGTGAGGACCAAATGGTGCAGAGACATGGAAGAGTTTCGTTGACAGGGACTGAAATCTTGTAGTGGGCAAAGGGGCAGTAAGTCAGTCCTATCTTGGCCACAGACCTGGTGAGTGTCGTTGGACTCCGTTTTCTCATTTCCTCAATGCAGTGTCAGAACAGAAAGAACAGGGATTTGGGGGTCAGAAAGGTCAAGTTCTAACCGAATTCTCACTGGCTGTGTTGCTCTAAGCAAGGAGTTTCACCTCTGAGTGCATATCTTTAAATGGGAATGAGTCCTGTGCTGTGTGCTAAGTCGCTTCAGTCATGTCCAACTCTTGGCACCCTCATGGACTGTAGCCCGCCAGGCTCCTCTGTCCATGGGGATTCTCCAGGCAAGAATACCGTAGTGGGTTGCCATTTCCTTCCACAGGGAATCTTCCCGTCCCAGGGATCAAACCAGTGTCTCCTGTATCCCCAAGTGGGTTCTTTACCACTAGGGCAACCTGGGAAGCCCGAGTCCTGTGCTAAAACAACCTAACTGTTCCCTAAATGCAGGCTGGTGGGAGCCCTGCTGAGCCCCGGGTTGGGGGCAAGGAAGGAAACCCACCTGCGCAGAACACACCCTTCACTCCACTCCTGAAGATCAGGACACGCACTTGACGGTCCTCCCGAAGCTGGGCCAGAGCTTCCAGCAGCTGCAGAGGAGACCAGATCAGATACCTCCCAGCTCAGCCCCTCCCACCCTGGTGCCCGCCCTTACTCACCTGACTGACGAAGACGTTCCCCAGGGCATTGCGGGCACTGGGTCTGTTCATCAGAATCTCAGCAATTCCTGCAGGGGACAGGGCAGCGTTGGGTGAGCCAGCTGCCCTGCTCACTCCTGGGCTGGGGCCTGGGATCTGGGCAGCCTCTACCCTTGATGAGCAGTGTGACCTGGGGCAAGTCACACACACTCAGGCCTCAGTTTTTCCACCCATAAAATCGGGAGAATAACCCTTGCCCTTTCTGCCTCACAGAAGTGGAAGGGCTTGAGAACCTCAGAGCACCATGGGGAGAGGGACGAGAATGACTGCCCCAGTGGTTCCTGCCTGCTTCTGCCATTGCGAGACACACACACACACACCTACACACCCCTTCTTCAATTTCACATATGTCTCTCCATGTGATTCTTTTCTCTACAGCCAGACTTCTTCCTCTCGAGCTGAATGAGTTATGATAACACTACCATGCAGAAATCTTGTGTGCCCTGACTCAGTCACTGCTCCCACCTCCCCCCAAAAGTAACAACTCTCCTGACTTTTTTCCTCCTGACTTTTTATGGTGATCACTTCCTTGCATTTCTTTACAATTTTATCACACAGATGGTCATCTCCAGACCATATAGTTTAGACTTGCTAATTAATTAACAAAAGAAAACTCTTAAAAGCTTGTTAAAATCCTTAGGTTCTGCTTCTAGCCCTGTCTTTTGCTCAAAGATATTTATTAAAGAACTTGAGGCGGGACTTCCCTGATGGTCCAGTGGCTAAGACTCCCTTAATGCAGGAAGCCTGTGTTCAATCCCTGGTCAGGGAACTAGATCCCATGTGCTGCAACTAAGATCCCAAATACTGCAGCTAAGACTGGCACAGCCAAAGAGAAAAAAAGAACGTGGGGCATTTGACCTGTAAGATTTCCTGCAGCATGGAATTTACTGATTGCACACTCATAGGACAAGCGAGCAGACGCCTCTGTCATAGGAATTTAGCAGCTAATCCAGAGGCTTGAGCACATTCACATTCTGTCCTCTTTGGCAAGAGAATATCCTTTGCCCTACTCATGTGATATTCTTTCATGAGCACCAGTGAAACTTCTTGAAAGGCTTTTCCATTTTCAGTTAAAAATTTTCTTGCCTTCCATTCTCATAAGTCTTCTCCAGTCTAGCTCCCACCCCATCGCTTGGCAGAAACTGCTCTCACCTAAGTGAGACCAGTGTAACCAGTGTAATCACATCACTAACCGAGGGACATATTTCCATCCTTGTCCCAGGCTCAGCAACAATTAACTCTCCTGACCAAACACCTGTTCCTCCTTGAACATTTTCTGCTCGGCCTTTTTTTTTTTTAGTGGACAGGTTTTTTTTTTCAGAACAATTTTAGGTTCACAGCAAAATGGAGTAGAAAGTGCTTACCTGATGGTTCAGAGGGTAAAGAATATGCCTGCAATGCAGAAGACCCGGGTTCAATCCCTGGGTTTGGAAGATTTTCTGAAGAAGGAAGTGGCAACCCACTCCAGTATTATTGCCTGGAGAATTCCATGGACAGAGGAGCCTGGCAGGCTACAGTTCATGGGATTGAAAAGAGTCGGACATGACTGAGAAAGTGCAGAAGTTCCCATAAATCCTCTGCCCAATGCACATGTGTAGCCTCCCACCAGAGTGGGACATTTGTTACCAAGATTAACTTCTATGCATATGTCATTATCACCCAGCTTTCATGTTTACATTGGGGTTTACTCTCGGTGTTGCATATGCTATGGGTTTTGACAAACGTATAACAACATGTACCTGCCTGTGGCTCCACATTTTCCTGGCCTTCCTACGTCTCAGATGATCCCCTGCACTTCTTTTCTAGGTTTTCTTCTACCCAATTTAAAAATTCTTAAATCATTTATTCAACATATATCTGTAATAAATAAGTCTTGGGGATATAATGTACATCATGGTGACTAGAGTTAAGAATATTTGAAAGTTGCTAAAACTGTACATCTTATAAGTTCCCCTCACTCACACAAAAATGTGTAAGTGGGTGGTGATGGATCTTAACTACATTTACTGTGGGGATTACTGCACAATATATACAAATACTGAACTGTTACGTTGTACATGTGAAACAAATGAAACAAAGCAAAGGCTAACAGAGTTTTGCCAAGAGAACACACTGGTCATAACAAACACCCTCTTCCAACAACACAAGAGAAGACTCTACAAATGGACATCAGCAGATGGTCAATTCTGAAATCAGATTGATTAATATTCTTTGCAGCCAGATGGAGCAGCTCTATACAGCCAGCAAAAACAAGACCAGGAGCTGACTGTGGCTCAGATCATGAACTTACTGCAAAATTCAGACTTAAATTGAAGAAAGTAGGGAAAACCACTAGACCATTCAGGTATGACCTAAATCAAATCCCTTACCCATTATACAGTGGAAGTGACAATTAGATTCAAAGGATTAGATTTGATAGAGTGCCTGAAGAACTATGGATGGAGGTTCGTGACACTGTATAGGGAGGCAGTGATAAAGACCATCCCCAAGAAAAAGAAATGCAAAAAGGCAAAATGGTTGTCTGATGAGGCCTTACAAATAGCTGAAAAAGAAGAGAAGCTCAAGGCAAAGGAGAAAAGGAAAGATAGACCCATTTGAATGCAGCATTCCAAAGAATAGCAAGGAGAGATAAGAAAGCCTTCCTCAGCAATCAGTGCAAAGAAATAGAGGAAAACAGTAGAATGGGAAAGACTAGAGATCTCTTCAAGAAAATTAGAGATACCAGGGGAAGATTTCATGCAAAATGGGCACAATAAAGGACAGAAATGCTATGGACCTGACAGAAGCAGAAGATATTAAGAAGAGGCTGCAAGAATACATAGAAGACCCTACATAACCACAATGGTGTGATCACCCACCTAGAGCCAGACATCCTGGAATGTGAAGTCAAGTGGGCCTTAGGAAGCATCACTATGAACAAAGCTAGTGGAGGTGATGGAATTCCAGTTGACCTATTTCAAATCCTGAAAGATGATGCTGTGAAAGTGCTGCACTCAATATGCCAGCACATTTGGAAAACTCAGCAGTGGCCACAGGACTGGAAAAGATCAGTTTTCATCCCAATCCTAAAGAAAGCCAATGCCAAAGAATGTTCAAACTACTGCACAATTGCACTCATCTCACATGCTAGTAAAGTAATGCTCAAAATTCTCCAAGCCAGGCTTCAACAGTACCTGAACTATGAACTACCAGATGTTCAAGCTGGATTTAGAAAAGGCAGAGGAAGCAGAGATCAAATTGCCAACATCCACTGGATCACCAAAAAAGCAAGAGAGTTCCAGAAAAACATCTATTTCTGCTTTATTGACTACACCAAAGCCTTTGACTGTGTGGATCACAACAAACTGTGGAAAATTCTTAACAGTGGTAGGAATTCCAGACCACCTTACCTGCCTCCTGAGAAATGTACATGTAGGTCAAGAAACAACAGTTAAAACTGGACAGGAACAACAGACTGGTTCTAAATCAGGAAAGGAGTATGTCAAGGCTGTATATTGTTTCCCTGCTTATTTAACTTATATGCAGAGTACATCATGAGAAATGCTGGGCTAGATGAAGCACAAGCTGGAATCAAGATTGCCAGGAGAAATAACAATAAACCTCGAATACACAGATGACAGCATCCTTATGGCAGAAAGCAAAGAACTAAAGAGCCTCTTGATGAAAGTGAAAGAGAAGAGTGAAAAACGTGGCTTAAAACTCAACATTCTGAAAACGAAGATCATGGCATCTGGCCTCATCACTTCTTGACAAATAGATGGGGAAACGAAACAGTGACAGATGTTATTTTCTTGGGCTCCAAAATCATTGCAGATGGTGACTGCAGCCATGAAATTAAAAGATGCTTGCTCCTTGGAAGAAAAGCTTTGACCAGCGTAGACAGCATTATTAAAAAGCAGAGACATTACTTTGCCGACAAAGATCCATCTAGTCAAAGCTATGGTTTTTCCAGTAGTCATGTATGGATGTGAGAGTTGGACCATAAAGAAAGCTGAGTGCTGAAGAATTGATGCTTTTGAACTGTGGTGTTGGAGAAGACTCTTGAGAGTCCCTTGGACTGCAAGATCCAACCAGTCAATCCTAAAGGAAATCAGTGCTGAATATTCATTGGAAGGGCTGATGCTGAAGCTGAGCCTGATGTGAAGAGCTAACTCACTGGAAAAGACCCTGATGCTGGGAAAGATTGAAGGCGGGAGGAGAAAGAGAAAAGGGAGGATGAGATAGTTGGATGGTATCACTGACTGGATGGACGTGAGTTTGAGCAAGCTGCAGGAGTTGGTGATGGACAGGGAAAGCTGGCGTGCTGCAGTGCATGGGGTCGCAAAGAGTCAGACATGACTGAGCGACTGAACTGAACATCTGAAACTAATATGTCAATTGTATTTTGATTAAAAAACCACTTCTTAACAAAAGATAACCACACAAAAGAAGATATACAAATAACCACTAAGCACATGAAAAGATATTTAATTTTATTAGTCTCAAATAAATGAGAGTTTAAAAAAAGCCTAGATATGGCTGTACACCAAATACAATGACTAAAACTAAGAAGACGAAAAATAAAAACCAAGTGTTGGTTATTAAAAAAAAAACAAACCTGAATATCTAGCAAACAACTTTGATGTATAATAAATTGTGGGAGTTACAAGGATATGTACCAATCCCTGTCTTCAAGGGATTGTTGTATTAGTGCTTATAGCCTAATATAAGTAAATGATAATATGAGGTCATAAGTAAAATAAATACATAAAGTACTATAGGATTATAAATGGTAGTTCATAAATGGTAGCATTTGAGCAAGGTGGAAATAGGTAAAAAAATGTCATCTTCAGAGTGAGGGGAAGTGTGAAAAATACTACATGTAAGAGACTACTCCATTTGAAAAATATTTTATCGAATGTGTTAATGTCTATTGTACAGCAAAGTGATTCAGCTATATACATATATATTCCTTTTCCTATTCTTTTCCATTATGATTTGTCACAAGATATTGAATATAGTTCCCTATGTTATACAGTAGGACCTTGTTTATCCATTCTGTATATAATAGTTTGCAAAGTAGTTGAAGTTCCGGAAAGGTCAATCCAAGATCTCTTTATTCAGTCGTTTGTACAGTTATGTATTTAACACACGCTGGCCTCTGTACTAAACACTGATGTCAGAGACTAGAGCAGACTCAGTCCCTGTCCTCTTAGATCCTAAAAGTCTAACAGAGGAGATCGACACTCAACAAGTAATTACTATTTGTGACGAGTACATGGGGGAAAAAAAGACAGGAGGATAGGGGTTTAGAGTGGGCAGAGGGGGAGCCCTAGTGTAGAAGATCAGCAGTGACCTCCTGGGGGAAGAAGTGACCTTTCAGCTGAGAGCTGAGGAATAAATAGGAGTTAGCCAGACAAAAGTGTGTGTGTGTGTTGGTGGGGAAAAGCCTATTTCAGAGAGGGAGTGGCACAGATGAGGGCCCTGAGTGCAGCAGAGCGGGTACTATAGGGTTTATATTGCTGGGCCTTTAATGTTTTTTGGCTGCACCTGAGAATTAAACCAACATAAAACAGATTAACAGGAGAAAAGCATACGAATTTGTTCAAGTTTTATGTAACACAGGACTCCTCAAAAGGAAATGAAGACCCCTAGAAATGGTAGGTCCACATGCTATGACAAACCTAGGCAGCGTGTTGAAAAGAAGAGACATTACTCTGCTGAAAAAAGTCTGTATAGTCCAGGCTGTGGTCTTCCCAGTGGTCATGGATGCTTGTGAGAGTGTAAAAGACACACCTTTTAGTGTCTTTACAGTGGACCACAAAGAAGGCAGAGTGCCAAAGACTGTGCCAAACACCTTCGAACTGTGGTGCTGGAGAAGACTCCTGACAGTCCCTTGGACAGCAAGGAGATCAAACCAGTCAATCTTAAGGGAAATCAACGCTGAATACTCATTGGAAGGACTGATGCTGAAGCTGAAGCTCTGTATTACGGTCACCTGATGTGAACAGCCGACTCTTTGGAAAAGTCCCTGATGCTGGGAAAGATCGAGGGCAGAAGGAGAAGAGGGCATCAAGGATGAGATGGCCAGATGGCATCATCCATGTAATGAATATGAACTTGGGCAAACTCTGGGAGACAGTGAGGGACAGGGAGGCCTGGTGTGCTGCAGTCCACGGGGTCAAAAGAGACGAACACAACTGTGTTGACACAACACAACAAGCTTTTACAGTAGGAAGAGCAGCAACTGTGGCAAAGTTAACTGTGTGGGAGGCTACAGGAAGATAAGGCCTGTTTCTACACAGTTGTCCACACTTGTCTGTTTCAACACACTTGTCCGTACAGGATTCTCTTGGCTTCAACTCCCTGTTGAAGAATATTTTTTTTAATCTCCAGTTTCAGGAAGGGCATTTTTCAAACGGGAGTTCTTATCTTCTGTTTTCAGTAAGAAATGCCCTTCTTGCATCTGCTGTTTATTTCAAGCGGCTTTAGCTCAAGATTATCCCTATGCCAATGTAGCATATTTCTTGGCGGGGGGAGGGGGGCACCTTTTAGTGTCTTCCAGAACTGGAGGAGTTCAGAGGAAAGGGAGAGCCCCGTGAGGCGTGACAGGAGTCAGGAGGGCTGCGCTTGCTTGTCTGCCCCTTCTCCTTCCCGCTTCCCGTGTGCTTGGCTCCTGTACACGCAGGACTTCCCCGCACACCCAGCCTGCTCTCCTCTGAGCTCCAAGCCTGAAAATCCTGCTGCTCACTTGACATCTAGACCAACATGTCAAAAAATGATCAGTCTTTCTTCTGCTCCTTTGGTGAGTGAATGATATATCAACTCGGAGGTCTCTCCTGTTGCCGGGGTCCAGCCCCGGCTGATCCAGGGTATTCGAAGGGGAGACGGCTTATTCAAATGTTAATTAGAGATGTAAAGAGTAATAGAATGAGGATAGCTCAGTAGGAAAATTCAGTGGAGAAAAGAAGCTGAGTAGCTTGGTTTACGTGGAAAATCAATATAACCCGTGACACGAGGTTAGCTCTGACCACGGAGGCCGCAGGCGCCCTCTCGAATAGCGGAAGGTGCCCCACCTTAGACACCTTCTCAAGTGGGTCTTAGAAGCCCAGGCAAATAAATGGTCGCAAGGATATCCGCGCTCCAGATGGAGACTCAGCTGGAGGTCAAGGAGAAAAATGACATGGGGAGACCAAGCATTGGTGAGCAAGGCCCGTAGCTTTATTTTCAACAGGGGCTTATATACCCTAAGTTACACATAGAGGATAATAGGGGATGCAAAGTCAGCAGTTTTTGATCCTTATCAAAAACTGGGGTTTCTTTCCTGCAAATTTATCGTATACAAATGGTTTAGGTGATTTACATCATCTTCTGGCCAGAAGGCCTATTAACATTTTATGGCTCTTGACAAAGACTTATCAACCATAAGACTTATTTTCTCTAAGTAATTATTTTAAGGTTTGGTGCCATCTTCCGAAGATAAAATTGCATTCCTATAGGGCGGATGTGTAATGGGTTTACAACAAAGGAAAGAATTTATTACCTTAAGGGTCTGAAGTTACTAACACCAAGGCCACTACTTATTTTTTCTACATAGCAACTATATTAATTAATACACATTCAAGGATACAATTCAGGAGATGTGAAAACTTGGCAACAAACATTGGCTCATCAATGAAATCTTTTACTAGTTTTATTCTGACAGTTTCTAACTCTCTGAAAGGCTCTAAGCTATTTGAATATCTTAAGCTTCCTGTGCCTCTGGAGGCTGGGAGACTGTAAACAATCGTATGCATAGCTGTAGGAATCCGGGTAAACTTGTCAGGCGAGTTAGAGAGCCACCTGAGGGGTTTGGATTTAAACACTCCTAGTTGCCCAGGAACTTTATTAATTGGAGCTGTAAGTTAGCTCTTGGACAGAGAGAGTGAGATGGTGGTGGGGGACAGGCCCCAGTAAAGTCAGAGGTGAGAGCACAAAGCAGTAAAGTAGGCAGACTCTGGTTTTTTGGGGGTAGATGCTCGAGAATATCCAGGCGGACTCCTGAGGCTCGATCCCGCCTTTGCGTACGCCGAGCCTCCTTCCTCATGACCTTTGTCACGAGTGGAATGCCTCACCAGCTCCCGGCATCCTGTTGCCTCCATTTTTCTGACACTTGAAGTTTACTCAGTGTCCGAGGCAGACGATTCAACCTCTTGGATCTCAGACCTTGCAGCTCACACCCTGCCCTCCTGCAGCCACTAAGCTGATAGGCTCTTCCTTCTACTGCGTGAATGCCCCAGCTGGCCCACTGTCCTCAGTTTTGCCTCCCCTTCCCCTTCCACATTCATTCCCTCATTTGGGTCAAAGTCATCTTTCTAACCCAAATCTGACCATATTCTTCTTGCTTCCCTTTTCATCAGAATTCAGTCTAAATCCTTATTACCACCCAAAAGATTCCCTACAATCTGGCCTTTGTACATCACTCTGGCCTCATGTGCCAAATCAGGGCCAAGTGTGGGGGACAGAGACCGACTCTGGGCAGAGGCTCAAATATGCTTATGCCTTCTCGCTTGTTTCCCCTCCTGTAAAATGTCCGGATGGATTAGAGGAATGTGTTCACCAATCCCTTGGTCTTCAAAGGCCTCATTCTTTTCTCTCAGTGTACCTAGCTTGGTGGAACAAGCAGCATTTATTAAGATGGTGTTCTCAGTGTGAGTTGATCTGAGATACCCAGAAGGGCCAGTGAAAGTTCTGGTGCTCTCAAGGACAAGGCTTTACAGCCACAGTTAGAGAACTGTGGTCTAGGACAGAGAAATGTAACATGCAGTCTAGCTGGCTTCGTCAGCCTCCCTGGAAACCTTCATAAAACTCTTTGAGCCCCGCAGGCCTGGAGGTCCCACTGAGGAACTCAGATGTCCCAAAGGTCCTCCTCTCCAGAAAAGAAAATGTCGCAACCTGGGGAAGGGAAACTGGTGGATACAGAGGAACCACATCAGAAGGGTTGAGGAGAACAGTCTAGGTCCAAGGTCACTGTGGCAGATAGACTTTAGAGTGGCCCCAGTGTTCATATCCTGAATAATCCCCTTCCCTTGAATGTGTGGGCAGAACCTGTGAATTGCTTCTAACCAAGAGAACCACAGGTAAGGTCATAAAAGATCACTTCTAAGATTAGGTCCAATTACATGACAAAGATAATGAGATGTCACTTCTGTGATTAGTTTATAATGTATATAAGACCCTGTACTGGACTTCCCTGGTGGTCCACTGGTAAAGAATCTGCCTGCCAATGCAGAGGACGTGGGTTCATTTCCTGACCCAGGAAGATTTCACACACTGCAGGGCAGTTAAGCTAATTCACCACAACTACTGCCCAGTCCTTAAACCCTTGAGCCACAACTGTTGAAGCCTGAGTGCGCTAGAGCCCAAGCTCTGCAACAAGGAGCCAGCGCCATGAGAAGCCTGCACATGGCGACTAGAGAGTAGCCCCTGCTCTCGGCAACTAGAGAAAGCCTGCGTGCAGGAAGAACCAGAGCAGCCAAAACTAAGTAAAATTTTAAAAGACTGTATTACTAGCACACACTAGTGGGCCCATGGATACGGTCCTGTGGCAGGGTCCACAGGGCAGCCTCCAGGAGCTCAGAGTGGCCCCTGGCCAACAGGAAGAAAACAGGACTTCAGTACTACAACAATACGATATGAATTCTGTCAATAGCCTGAGGAACCTGGAAGCAGATCCATCCCCAGTTAAGCCTATGATGAGAGACCATAGCCCCTGCCAACTCTGGGATTGCAGCCTGCTAAAACCCTGAAGAAGAGAACCCAGCAAAACTGTGCCTGGACTTCTGACCTATGGAAACTATGAGATAATAAGTGTATGCTATTTTAAGCAACAGTCTGTGGTAATATGTTATGTGGCAATAGAAAACAAATATAGTCATTACATCCTGGGATTGACAGGAACTTTCCTCTCTCCTCTTCACTTTCCTGTTCTGTCTTTCCTTTTTCTCTGGCTAACTCTCTCCCATATTTCATCTCTAGCTCCCTCTTGCAGAATGCAAATATGGTGCTCGGCTGAAGTCACAGCTCAGTCACATCCCAGCTCCATAGCCTTGGACAAGTTACTTTATCATTCTGACCTTCACTTTCCTGATCTATAAATAGAAATACTAAAAAGGTTGTAATGAAGATTAAGAGATAATGTCCATAAGTGTATAACTAGAGTCTGTGGGCACTTTGAGCAGGGAAAATGCACAGAAGCTGGTGAAAGTCTAGGACCCAATATGAGGTGTGAGCTCTAAGCTGGGAGACCTAAGGGGCCAGACAGGGTGTCTTTGGCTTTCATTCATTCACCTGACAATGTTCAGCTGGAACTACCACATGCCAGGCCCCGGAGAAATAGAGGACCCAGCCGTGGTCCCTGACTTCTTAGTTGACACCCTATTCTGGGAACATTGCCCTTGCTGGACCCCAGTAATAATGATGGGTTTGCATTGCACCCTCTCTACTCCTATCAGACTCCCATGATGGTTTGATTTGCTTAGCAGAAGACCTAGAGTCACATCTGTCTGGGTCTGGATCACACAGTGATGTGGGTGGGAGTCGATAGAAACCACTGGAAAGTCATGTGGGTATGTGTGCTCAGTTGCTCAGTAGTGTCTGACTCTTTGTCATCCCTATGGACTGTAGCCTGCAAGGCTCCTCTGTCCATGGGATTCTCAAGGCAAGAACACTGGAGTGGCATTGCCATTCCCTTCTCTAGGGGATCTTCCTGACCCAGGGATCAAACCCAAGTCTTCTGTGTCTCCTGCATTGGCAGATTCTTTTACCACTGAGCTGTGTGGGAAGCCTTAATAATCCCTTAGTATACAGAGGGGGAAACTGAGGCTCAGAAAAGAAGAGAATGTGCCAAAGTTACTAGGTGGACCCAGCTAGCAATCCTCACTCTCAGAGTTAACAAGTGATGAGGAAGACAAGTTCAGACAGAAGGAATGTAAAAGGACAAGGGTGGGGGAAGAGGGTGCAATTCCTAAGTGGTTTACAAAGGTAGAGAGGGAGGAGAGGACCCAAGTCAGGGGCATAGTTAGAAGAAAACACGTAAGTGGGATGGCTTAAAATGAACAAACCCATGGTAGGAGATATAAGGTGACATGGTCAGGTTGTGGTGGAGAACCTTGAATATTCAGCTGAGGAACTGGAGTAAAGCCATAAGAGTGAGGAGTGGTTAACGGGCTAATCTCATTTTCAAAGACAACAGGCACAATGTGACAATGCTCTGGTGCTGTCACGCCAAGTGGAAGACAGAACTGGTGACTTGTAGGAGGATGGTGGGATGGTTCTCCTGGGTGTGGGTCTCCTCCTCATGCCTCCTCCACTGCCTCTTCTTGGTTTCCTTATCTCCTTCCCTCTAGGACATTCTATATGCCCTCTGGCAGGGGCAGAAGCTTAATCTCCTGATGCTTATACTTTTGTTCAGTGGCTTAGTCATTTCTGACTCTGTGACCCCATTGACTGCAGCACACCTGTCCTCCATCATCTAGAGTTGCTCAAACGCATGTCCATTGAGTTGATCATGCCATCCAACCATCTTATCCTCTGTCTCCCCTTCTCCTCCATCTTTCCCGGCATCAGGATCTTTTCCAGTGAGTCAGCTCTTCACATCAGGTGGCCGAAGTATTGGAGCTTCAGGTTCAGCATCAGCCCTTCCAATGAATATTCAGGATTCAATGAATATTCAGAATCCTTTAGGATTGACTGGTTGGATCTCCTTGCTGTCCAAGGCACTCTCAAGAGCCTTCTCCAGCACCACAGTTCAAAAGCATCAATTCTTCGGCACTCAGACTTCTTCAAGGGCTTCCTTGGTGGTTCAGGGGCTTCCCTGGTGGTTCAGATGGTAAAGAATTTGCCTGCAATGAGGGAGACCTGGGTTCGGTCCATGGGTTGGGAAGATCCTCTGGAGGAGGGCATGGCAATCTACTCCAATATTCTTGCCTGGAGAATCCCCATGGACAGAGGAGCCTGGCAGACTATACAGTCCATGGGATTGAAAAGAGTCAGATATGACTGAGAGACTCAGCACACAGCACAGCACAGCTGGTGGTTCAGACAGTAAAGAATCTACCTGCAATGAAGGAGGCTTGGGATCCATCCTTGGGCCAGGAAGATCCAATGACGAAGGAAATGGCAACCCACTCCAGTTATCTTGCCTGGAGAACTCCATGGACAGAGGAGCCTGGAGGGCTACAGACCTTGGAGTCACAAAGAGTTAGACATGATGGAGTGACCAACACATTGCAGCCTTCTTTATGGTCCAATTCTCATATCCATATGTGACTACTGGAAAAACCGTAGCTTTGATTATGCGACCTTTCTCAGCAAAGTGATGTCTCTGCTTTTTAATATACTGTCTAGGTTGGTCATAGCTTTTCTTCCAAGGAGCAAGCATCTTTTAATTTCATGGTTGCAGTCACCATATGAGGTGATTTTGGAGCCCAAGAAAATAAAGTCTGTCACTCTTTCCATTGTTTGCTCATCTATTTCCCATGAAGTGATGGGACCAGATGCCATGATCTCAGTTTTTTGAATGTTGAGTGTTAAACCAGCTTTTTCACCCTCTTTCACTTTCATCAAGAGGCTCTTTAGTTCCTTTTCACTTTCTGCCATAAGAGTGGTATGTATCATCTACATATCCGAGGTTATTGATACTGCTCCCAGCAATCTTGATTCCAGCTTGTGCTTCATCCAGCCTGGCATTTCACATCTGTACTCTGTATATAAGTTAAATAAACAAGGTGACAATATACAGCCTTGATATACTCCTTTCCCAATTTGGAACTAGTCCAGCTCCATGTCCAGTTCTAACTGTTGCTTCTTGACCTGCATATAGATTTTTCAGGAGGCAGGTCAGATGGTCTGGTATTCCCACCTCTTTAAGAATTTTCCACAGTTTGTTGTGATCTACACAGTCAAAGGCTTTGGCATAGTCAATAAAGCAGAAGTAGATGTTTTTCTGGAACTGTATTGCTTTTTCGATGATCCAATGGATATTGGCAATTTGATCTCTGGTTCCTCTCCCTTTTCTAAATCCAGCTTGAATATCTGGAAGTTCTTGGTTTACATACTGTTGAAGTCTCACTTGGAGAATTTTGAGCATTACTTTGCTAGCATGTGAAATGAGTGCAATTGTGTGGTAGTTTGAACATTCTTTGGTATTGCCCTTCTTTGGGATTGGAGTGAAAGCTGTCCCTTTCCAGTCCTGTGGCCACTGCTGAGTTTGCCAAATTTGCTGGCATCTTAATGCAGCACTTTAACAACATCATCCTTTAGGATTTGAAATAGCTCAGCTGGAATTCCATCACCTCCACTAGCTTTGTTCGTGTAATGCTTCCTAAGGCCCACTTGACTTCACGTTCCAGGATATCTGGCTCTAGGTGAGTGATCATTATCTGGGTCATTAAGACCTTGTACAGTTCTTCTGTGTATTCTTGCTGCCTCTCCTTAATATCTTCTACTTCAGTTAGGTCCTTACCATTTCTGTCCTTTATTGTGCCCATCTTTGCATGAAATGTTCCTTTGGTATCTCTGATTTTCTTGAAGAGATCTCTAGTTTTTCCTATTCTATTGTTTTCCTCTATTTCTTTGCATTGTTAACTTAAGGCTTTCTTATCTCTCCTTGCTATTCTCTGGAACTCTGTATCCAGATGGGTATATCTTTCCTTTTCTCCTTTGCCTTTTGCTTCTCTTCTTTTCGCAGCTTCTTGTAAGGCCTCCTCAGACAATCATTTTACCTTTTTTGTATTTCTTTTTCTTGGGGATGGTTTTGATCACCACCTCCTGTACTGTGTTACAAACCTCCATCCCTAGTTCTCCAGGCACTCTGCCTATCAGATCTAATCCCTTGAATCTATTTCTCACTTCCACTGTATAATCATAAGGGATTTGACTTAGATTATACCTGAATGGCCTAGTGGTATTCCCTACTTTCTTCAATTTAATTTTGAATTTTGCAATAAGGAGTTCATGATCTGATTCAAGGTCAGCTCCTGTCTTTTTTTTTTGCTGACTGTATAGAGCTTCTTCATCTTTGGTTGCAAACAATCTAATCAGTCTAATTTCTATATTGGCCATCTGGTGATGTCCATGTGAAGAGTCAGCTCTTGTGTTGTTGGAATAGGGTGTTTGCTATGACCAGTGCATTCTTTTGGCAAAACTCTGTTAGCCTTTGCACTGCGTCATTTTGTACTCCAAGGTCAAACCTGCCTGTTACTCCAGGTATCTCTTGACTTCCTACTTCAGTCCCCTATGAGGAAAAGGACATCTTTTTTGGTGTTAGTTCTAGAAGGTCATGTAGGTCTTCATAGAACTGTTCAGCTTCTTTGGCATTAGTGGTTGGGTCACAGACTTGGATTACTGTGGTACTTGTTATTTCTGGATAAAAAATTCTCCTATCTACAAGTGAGCCATGATAATTTTTCAACTAATGTACAAGTCTGTGTTCTTAGTCTCTGAATTACTAGAAGAATAGTGATGTCCATTAATAGTTGAGAACACAGGTTTTAAAATCAGACCGGGTTCATGTTGCTTAAACTCTCTGTTCCTCGGTTTATTGATCTGTAAAGTTGGGAGAATAGTTATAGCTATTTCAAGGCAAACACTGTTGCCCGTTTGGCAGTGAACAAAGCATGAGAGCATCTGGGGTATTCTCTAACCCTAGCCATCCCACATGGCCAGAGAATTCTCACCAAGTGAGGCAGTTGGAGGCCAGAAGCCTCTTCATGTCCATCAAAAGTGGGGGACGTACATAGGGAACAGTATGCAATATCACGGAGCAAGGAACAATTCTTCAACAGCTCTTCAACTTAGCATCAAGCAAGAAAAAAGAAGAAATATGAGATGCCTAGAACAATACAATCTGTGTCAACTAAAATTTGGACACAGTGCTACTTTAAATGCGGGGAAGGTTAGAGGGGTTGGACCGGGGGAGAAAGTAAAGACAAGAAGAACTTGCCCAGCTGGTGACACAACAGCAGACAGGGGAATGCCACTGAATGCAAAGTCCAATCACTGCCCTTCACCCGCCTTCACAAATAACACTGCCCCCAAACAGAAACAAAACAAAATATAACACAACCAAGAAAACCCAACACAAGGCTCAATCAAGGTGTTCTTGCCAGTGAGTGCTGTGAACTTTCCCTTGAGTCAGCAGGACTCCACATTCCAGCAGCAGCTGCAGGGCAATTGCACAGGAGGGCGCCAAGCACTCCTCCTGGCCTCTCCTCTCTCTCCTCCCCTCCTTTCTCCCACCCCTCCCCCCTCCTCAGCTCCTCCTTTCCAGGAGGCGGGACACCCTAAGCCAAATGGAATTGGCTCGGCTGCCCCAGCCCACTGGAACCTCGCCAGGAAGCTCAGCCTGGGAGGAAAATCAGGCATTTTAAAGCTGTAGTCGGGGGTGGGGATGGGGGTGGGGGTGGGGCTTGCTGGCACTTAGTTCTACCCTTGAACGAGTCCCTTCTCTTTCCTCACAGCCCCAGGCCACTAAATCTGGGGCTGAGGGGACCGATATTGACGCAGAATCCCTTCACAATTACGGTGGGGGCGGCAGGTAAGGTGGTCACCTACCAAAGGATTTAGGCCAGGGGAGCCTCTACTGGGGTGCAGGAACTTTGGGGTCCAATCCTCAAACACACTGAGCAACCTGCCTCCCCCTTACTGGTTTTGGGGTAGGAGATAGATGGGCCCCCAGGCCAGACAGCTAGTGTTTGTCAGTGGAGTAAAACTGAAGTTTCTCACCCAGACCCGCCAAGGACAAAGCTAGTGTCAGTAAATGAGCTCTGCTGGAATAAAGAGGTAAGATGATCACCCCTGAGGTCAAGAAAAATGTCCTTGTCTACACATGTGCAGGAAGGCTTTTTAGGGGTGAAAAAGGGCGGGGTTGCCACCCCTTAGTAAGCGTGGACACACCCCCATAGGTCTCTGCAGTGGGATCCATCTTAGCAAAAAGTTGCCCAGGCATGTTGGGGAGGTCCTAGGGCCAGTCAGGTGTGAAGAAACCAGATAATTTGCCATATATAAACACCCAAAGGCTGTCCTTTATAAGTGATTTAACTCACCTCTTTACTGGCCTCCTCCTCGTTAGAGAGGCCCCAGATACCCTTTCTCTCTGGATGTGTATTTCTGTCTAGCTTTTCTGACTTAAATATAACTGCTTCTCTGTGTGCTCTCCCATATGTTGTGCTGTGTCTGTAATAGTAAGCTTTGTACCTGTTTTTACAGTCTTTGCCTCCTTGAAACATTCTTGTTTTCAAATGCCTGCTTGCCTTCTAGCCTCTCCCTGCTGGTGGTCTAGGAGATAGGATTCCTGGTTTTCATCCAGGCTACCCAGGTTCAATTTCTGGGTAGGGAACTAAATTCTCTCTCAGGACCACTCACTGCTTTCTCTCTCTGAGATCCGTTTCAGTCTGCCTCCCTGTAGTGGGAGTACTGGCCATGGGTCCGTACTGGCCAACAGCACCAGGCATGCCAGGCCTGCCTCTCAGCCAGCCAGAGCTCACCCCAGCCGCTTTCCGGGCTCTCGGCACTTACCCTGGTTTGGACCCGCCAGAGCGCACACCTGGATCTCCCGGCCGGCAGCCCCGGGGTTGGAGGAGCAGCCGCGGGTCTCAAGCGGCTTCCAGGGGCGCGGAAAGCGCAGGGTGCTGGTCAGGACGCGCAGCATGGGGGCCCACTTTGGGAACGGGCCACTCGGCCCTCCACCACCGCCTCCCGCTGAAAGCTCGCTGCTCTGCTCCAGGCCTTTACAAACTGCTCCTCCTACGGGCCGAGAGCCCTGCGCGGCTCCCTGAGCCTGTAGGAAACCGGAAGACATGGGTAAGGAGAAAGCCCGGCTCTGTTGTGTACTTTAGGACAAGGCTGCCAATCTAAGTCCCAAAATTTTAATCTGTAAAGCGCGGGTAATAAAAGTGACAAGTGCCAAAGATAAAGCCGAAAGCTAAAGTAGTAGAACAGATTTTAATCAGTAATACACTGTTGCAAAAGAGAAATGAACTTTTATGAACAGCATGAACTCTTAACATAGTTTCTAACAGCTCAAGGACACATCCCTAGGATGACTCTAGCCCCTTTTAAAGTGCCTGCCTGAGAAAACTCAAGACTGCCAAAAGAAATTACTGTTTGTTCCAGCCAGCATCTGAAGGTAGGGTTCCTCTCTCCCAGTCTCTGTGGGAGCCTAAGCTTGCAGAAGGGACAGCGAACCTAGAATAGTTCCATGTGGACTAACCCCGCTCTGCGTATTTTGAAAGTTTTCACTTCCCTGACTGTCCACAGTCCTGGCTCAACCACTTCCTTAATCCTTCATTTTCCTTGTAAAATCTCTTCTCACTACTTTAGGGGAGGCTGAAGCCTAGTAGCCAAATAAGATGGTAATAAGCCAGATAAGATGGTAGGTGTTGCAAGAGGGCATCAGAGGGCAGACACACTGAAACCATACTCACAGAAAACTAGTCAATCTAATCACACTAGGACCACAGTCTAACTCAATGAAACTAAGCCATGCCCGTGGGGCAACCCAAGACAGGCCGGTCATGGTGGAGAGATCTGACAGAATGTGGTCCACTGGAGAAGGGAATGGCAAACCACTTCAGTATTTTTGCCTGAGAACCCCATGAACAGTATGAAAAGGCAAAATGATAGGATACTGAAAGAGGAACTCCCCAGGTCAGTAGGGGCCCAATATGCTACTGGAGATCAGTGGAGAAATAACTCCAGAAAGAATGAAAGAATGGAGCCAAAGCAAAAACAATACCCAGCTGTGGATGTGACTGGTGATAGAGGAAGGTCCGATGCTGTAAAGAGCAATACTGCATAGGAACCTGGAATGTCAGGTCCATGAATCAAGGCAAATTGGAAGGGGTCAAACAAGAGATGGCAAGAGTGAATGTCGACATTCTAGGAATCAGCGAACTAAAATGGACCGGAATGGGTGAATTTAACTCAGATGACCATTATATCTACTACTGCAGGCAGGAATCCCTCAGAAGAAATGGAGTAGCCATCATGGTCAACAAAAGAGTCCAAAATACAGTACTTGGATGCAATCTCAAAAACGACAGAATGATCTCTGTTCGTTTCCAAGGCAAACCATTCAATATTACAGTAATCTAAGTCTATGCCTCAACCAGTAATGCTGAAGAAGCTGAAGCTGAACAGTTCTTTGAAGACCTACAAGACCTTTTAGAACTAACACCCAAAAAAGATGTCCTTTTCATTATAGGGGACTGGAATGCAAAAGTAGGAAGTCAAGAAACACCTGGAGAAACAGGCAAATTTGGCCTTGGAATATGGAATGAAGCAGGGCAAAGACTAATAGAGTTTTGCCAAGAAAATGCACTGGTCATAGCAAACACCCTCTTCCAACAACATAAGAGAAGACTCTACACATGGACACACCAGATGGTCAACACTGAAATCAGATTGATTATATTCTTTGCAGCCAAAGATGGAGAAGCTCTATACAGTCAACAAAAACAAGACCAGGAGCTGACTGTGGCTCAGATCATGAACTCCTTATTGCCAAATTCAGACTGAAATTGAAAAGTAGGGAAAACCACTAGACCATTCAGGTATGACCTAAATCAAATCCCTTATGATTATACAGTGGAAGTGAGAAATAGATTTAAGGGCCTAGATCTGATAGAGTGCCTGATGAACTATGGATGGAGGTTTGTGACATTGTACAGGAGACAGGGATCAAGACCATCCCCATGGAAAAGAAATGCAAAAAAGCAAAATGGCTGTCTGAGGAGGCCTTACAAATAGCTGTGAAAAGAAGAGAAGTGAAAAGCAAAGGAGAAAAGGAAAGATATAAGCATCTGAATGCAGAGTTCCAAAGAATAGCAAGGAGAGATAAGAAAGCCTTCCTCAGCGATCAATGCAAAGAAATAGAGGAAAACAACAGAATGGGAAAGACTAGAGATCTCTTCAAGAAAATTAGAGATACCAAAGGAACATTTCATGCAAAGATGGGCTCGATAAAGGACAGAAATGGTATGGACCTAACAGAAGCAGAAGATATTAAGAAGAGGTGGCAAGAATACACAGAAGAACTGTACAAAAAAGATCTTCACGACCCAGATAATCACGATGGTGTGATCACTCACCTAGAGCCAGACATCCTGTAATGTGAAGTCAAGTGGGCCTTAGAAAGCATCACTACGAACAAAGCTAGTGGAGGTGATGGAATTCCAGTTGACCTATTTCAAATCCTGAAAGATGATGCTGTGAAAGTGCTGCACTCCATATGCCAGCACATTTGGAAAACTCAGCAGTGGCCACAGGACTGGAAAAGGTCAGTTTTCATTCCAATCCCAAAGAAAGGCAATGCCAAAGATGCTCAAACTACTGCACAGTTGCACTCATCTCACTTGCTAGTAAAGTAATGCTCAAAATTCTCCAAGCCAGGCTTCAGCAATACGTGAACCGTGAACTTTCAGATATTCAAGCTGGATTTAGAAAAGGCAGAGGAACCAGAGATCAAATTGCCAACATCAGCTGGATCATGGAAAAAGCAAGAGAGTTCCAGAAAAACATCTATTTCTGCTTTATTGACTATGCCAAAGCCTTTGACTGTGTGCATCACAATAAGCTGTGGAAAATTCTGAAAGAGATGGGAATATCAGACCACCTGACCTGCCTCTTGAGAAATATGTATGCAGGTCAGGAAGCAACAGTTAGAACTGGACATGGAACAACAGACTGGTTCCAAATAGGAAAAGGAGTACATCAAGGCTGTATATTGTCACCCAGCTTATTTAACTTATATGCAGAGTACATCATGAGAAACACTGGACTGGAAGAAATACAAGCTGGAATCAAGATTGCCGGGAGAAATATCAATAACCTCAGATATGCAGATGACACCACCCTAATGGCAGAAAGTGAAGAGGAACTAAAAAGCCTCTTGATGAAAGTGAAAGTGGAGAGTGAAAAAGTTGGCTTAAAGCCCAACATTCAGAAAACAAAGATCATGGCATCTGGTCCCATCACTTCATGGGAAATAGATGGGGAAACAGTGGAAACAGTGTCAGACTTTATTTTTGGGGGCTCCAAAATCACTGCAGATGGTGATTGCAGCCATGAAATTAAAAGACACTTACTCCTTGGAAGGAAAGTTATGACGAACCTAGATAGTATATAGAAAAGCAGAGACGTTACTTTGCCAACAAAGGTCCGTCTAGTCAAGGCTATGGTTTTTCCAGTGGTCATGTATGGATGTGAGAGTTGGACTGTGAAGAAAGCTGAGTGCCAAAGAATTGATGCTTTTGAACTGTGGTGTTGGAGAAGACTCTTGAGAGTCCCTTGGACTGCAAGGAGATCCAACCAGTCCATTCTAAAGGAGATCAGCCCTGGGATTTCTTTGGAAGGACTGATGCTAAAGCTGAAACTCCAGCACTTTGGCCATGTACTCATGCGAAGAGTTGACTCATTGGAAAAGACTCTGATGCTGGGAGGGATTGGGGGCTGGAGGAGAAGGGGACGACAGAGGATGAGATGGCTGGATGGCATCACTGACTCCATGGATGTGAGTCTGAGTGAACTCCAGGAATTGGTGAAAGACAGGGAGGCCTGGCGTGCTGCGATTCATGGGATTGCAAAGAGTCAGACACGACTGAGCAACTGAGCTGAACTGAAGCCTAGTAGAGAAGAGGGCTCAGAGGACCCTGACTAGAGTCTGGTGATAGAATCTTTTTTTTTTTTAATTGGGTGCTAATTACTTTACAATATTGTATTGGTTTTTGCCATACACTCACATGAATCAGCCATGGCTGTACATGTGTTCCCCATCCTGAACCCACCTCCCTCCTCCTTCCCCATCCCATCCCTCAGGGTCATCCCAGTGCACCAGCCCTGAGCACCCTGTCTCATGCATCGGACCTGGACTGGCGAGCTATTTCCATATGGTAATATACATGTTTCAATGCTATTCTCTCAAATCATCCCACCCTCGCCTTCTCCCACAGAGTCCAAAAGTCTGTTCTTTATATCTGTGTCTCTTTTGCTGTCTCGCATATAGGCTCATATATGTGTGTTAATATACTGTATTGATGTTTTTCTTTCTGACTTACTTCTCTTTGTATTATAGGCTCCAGTTTCATCCACCTCATTAGAACTGATTCAAGTGCATTCTTTTTAATAGCTGAGTAATATTCCATTGTGTATATGTACCACAGCTTTCTTATCCATTTGTCAGTCCATTTGCCTGTGGACTGGATAATTATCTTATCCATTTGCCAGTGGACATCTAGGTTGCTTCCATGTCCTGGCTGTTGTAAACAGTGCTGTGATGAACATTGGGGTACACGTGTCTCTTTCAATTCTGGTTTCCTCAGTTTGTATGCCCAGCAGTGGAATTGCTGGGTTGTATGGCAGTTCTAGTTCCAGTTTTTTAAGGAATCTCCTCACTGTTCTCCATAATGGCTGTCTTAGTGTGCATTCCCACCAACAGTGTAAGAGGGTTCCTTTTTCTCTGCACCCTCTCCAGCATTTATTGTTTGTGGACTTTTTGATAGCAGCCATTCTGACCAGCGAGAGATGGTACCTCATTGTGGTTTTGATCTGCATTTCTCTGATAATGAGTGATCTTGAGCATCTTTTCATGTGTTTGTTAGCAGTTAAACTGTATTATTCATTGATTTGTTATTTCTTTATAGGTTGCATAACCATAACCACTCCCTCATTCTAGAATATTTTCATCACTCTAACAGGAAACACTATCCATTTGGCAGACATTTTCCATTTCCCCCTTCATCTGGGCCCTGGCATCCACTCCTCTATTTTCTGTCTTTAGAGAATTACCTAGTCTGCGACATATTCATTCACATGAACAGAATAATGCAATATGCAGCCTTTTGTGCCTGGCTTCTTTTAATTAACATGATCATTTCAGGGTTATGGCATGTTATAGCATGTATCAGAACTCCATTCATTTGATGGCTGAATAATATTGCATTGCATGTTTTATTTATTTGATCACCAGTTGATGAACATTTGGGTCATTTCAACACTTTTTTCTTGTTTCAATTTGTTCCTCATTAAACTTTCTTTATTTTTAATTAAATAACTTTAAATATTACAATTTAATGGCTTTTTTGGGCCCATTTTTTGATTGGGTCACTTATTTTTCTGGAATTGAGCTACAGGAGTTGCTTGTATATTTTTGAGATTAATTCTTTGTCAATTGCTTCATTTGCTATTATTTTCTCCCATTCTGAGGGCTGTCTTTTCACCTTGCTTATAGTTTCTTTCATTGTGCAAAAGCTTTCAAGTTTAATTAGGTCCCATTTGTTTATTTTTGCTTTTATTTCCATTACTCTGGGAGGTGGGTCATAGAGGATCTTGCTATGATTTACATCAGAGAGTGTTTTGCCTATGTTTTCCTATAGGAGTTTTATAGTTTCTGGTCTTACATTTAGATCTTTAATCCATTTTGAGTTTATTTTTGTGTATGGTGTTAGAAAGTGTTCTAGTTTCATTCTTTTACAAATGGTTGACCAGTTTTCCCAGCACCACTTGTTAAAGACATTGTCTTTTCTCCATTGTAGATTCTTGCCTCCCTTATCAAAGATAAGGTGTCCAAAGGTGCGTGGATTTATCTCTGGGCTTTCTATTTTGTTCCATTGATCTATATTTCTGTTCTTGTGCCAGTACCATACTGTCTTGATTACTATAGCTTTGTAGTATAGCCTGAAGTCAGGCAGGATAATTCCTCCAGTTCCATTCTTCTTTCTCAAGATTGCTTTGGCTATTCGAGGTTTTTTGTATTTCCATACAAATTGTGAAATTATTTGTTCTAGTTCTCTGAAAAATACCATTGGTAGCTTGATAGGGATTGCATTGAATCTATAGAGTGCTTTGGGTAGTATACTCATTTTCACTATATTGATTCTTCCAATCCATGAACATGGTATATTTCTCCATCTATTTGTGTCATCTTTGATTTCTTTCTTCAGTATTTTATAGTTTTATATATATAGGTCTTTTGTTTCTTTAGGTAGATTTATTCCTAAGTATTTTATTCTTTTTGTTGCAATGGTGAATGGAATTGTTTCCTTAATTTCTCTTTCTGTTTTCTCATTGTTAATGTATAGGGATGCAAGGGATTTCTGTGTGTTAATTTTATATCCTACACCTTTACTATATTCACTGATTAGCTCTAGTAATTTTCTGGTGGAGTCTTTAGGGTTTTCTATGTAGAGGATCATGTCATCTGCAAACAGTTTTTCTTCTTCTTTTCCAGTCTGGCTTCCTTTTATTTCTTTTTCTTCTCTGATTGCTATGGCTAAAATTTCCAAAACTATGTCGAATAGTATTAGGGAGTGTGCATCCTTGTCTTGTTCCTGACTTTAGGGGAAATGCTTTCAATTTTCACCATCGAGGATAATGTTTGCTGTGGGTTTGTTATATATGGCTTTTATTATGTTGAGGTATGTTCCTTCTATGCCTGCTTTCTGGAGGGTTTTTATCATAAATGGATGTTAGGGCAGTAATCCAATTCCTTTAAAAAAATGTATTTATTAAAAAAAATGTATTTATTTGGCTTGTCAGGTCTTAGTTGCAGCACACAGGATCTTTAGTTGTGGCATGTTGGATCTAGCTCCCCAACCAGAGATCAAGCCAGGGCCCCCTGCATTGGAAGCTCAGATTCTAAGCCACTAGACCACCAGGGAATACCTTTAAAAAAAAATTTTTTTTTTTTAATTTATATACTAGTCCCCTCTTGAGGGCTCCATCTGCATGATTACCAAAGACCCAAGTTCTTAAGGAATGTATAATATGGAGAAGGAAAGGGTAAATCATTTAAATATGATGTGTTAGGATATTTGGTTAAGTGTAGTAGATTGGAAATATGAATTTATCTCTATTGGTGCTTTCCAAATCTCACAAAAATGACAGTAAAGACATTAAAGCATTAACCCATCAGGGTGAAGTGACTAGGAGAGGAAACAGAATGATGTCAGAAAAACACTGGATGATTAAAAGCTGGTGGAAGTGTGGTTATTGACTCAAAACAGAGAAATGCAGAGCCCAAGTTCCTGAAGAAGGGTTATACTGGCTGAGTCTTCCTGCAGTACTCGAGAAGGCTTAGGACCTACATGTACTAGATGTCAAGTAAGGTGGGGATGAGAGGAGGGAAGAAAAACACTTCCATGGTATAATTGGATTCCAAGATCCTTTTTACCACTAGGTGACTATCAGTTCCTTGTCAAAGTATAGGAGGCTTGTTCCCTGGAGAAATTGAACTGATGCGTCTCTAGAATCATCTGACCTTTAGGTTTAGTGGAAGACAGGAAGGAGGCCCAAGTTGAAAAAAAGGATTTAAATGGAATTCTTTATATTATTTAATTATAGTAATTGGCAACCCTGTTCCTAGAGCACTGGTGATCAGATACATACCAACTTCCTGGCAGAGGTTTGGAAAATTATGTGAAATGGCTCCAGAGAAAAGCCAGAACACCACCCTACTCAAAGGGCAAGATTTTAATGGACTTGAGTATAGCAAGAGTATGAAAAGTTCATTGATATTCTTTTAAATTCAACATTGCTTTTAGCTTGTCAGAAACTCCCACTTGTCATGTTTTAGTCTAGTATTAAAAAAGAATATCCACAATTATCTTAAGAGGCTATTAAAGTGTTTCTTCCTTTTCTAACCACAAATCTATGTGAGTTCAGATTTGCTTCATAGAATTCAACCTAAAAAATAATGCCAAAAGTTGAATGAAGAATCAGCTGTGTCAGATGTAAGAATTCACCTGCCTCTTATGAAAGCAGATGTTAAAGAGAATTGCAGATTTGCAAAACAATTGCACCTGATCAGTTTTTCTTGCGAGATATAGGGAAATATAGGGTGAGTCTGCAAGATTCTGGATCCAGCTGTCAATATGTGGGACAGAGAACAGAGGAACAAGTTGAACTGCATGAATATGCAATCTACAAAGTCCAGACTGTGGGAAACCACAGTCCCAACAGTCTAGGTCTTTAACAGATGTGTTGAGAGGGGAAAAAATGTAGTGGAGAGGAACCTTAAATTAAAAAATAATTTTAAAAGCCCAGAATTTTTTTTTAAAGGCAAGGCCGAAATATAGTGTCCATAGACACTTTGGTGATAAAACTATGAGTCACTACAAGGAAGTAATTATTATAAGAATCAGGATAATAATTACCCTTATTCTGAGGTGGGGTTGAGATAAGGGACAGTGTGTTTAGAGGAGTTTGTGGAGTAGCAGGGAAAGTTCAGTTTTTTAGTTTGCATGGTTGTTACCAAAAAATAAAGGTAGAAACTAGGTAAAATGTTAGGGCAGATTTTAATCAATAGTTCAGTCCAGTTGCTCAGTTGTGTCTGACTCTTTGTGACACCATGGACTGCAGCACGCCAGGCTTCACTGTCCATCACCACTCCCAGAGCTTACTAAAACTCTTGTCCATTGAGTCAGTGATGCCATCCAACTATCTCATTCTCCGTCATCCCCTTCTCTTCCCACCTTCAATCTTTCCCAGCATCAGAGTCTTTTCTAGTGAGTCAGTTCTTCACATCAGGTGGCCAAAGTATTGGAGTTTAAACTTCAACATCAGTCCTTCCAGTGAATATTCAGGACTGATACCCTTTAGGATTGACCGGTGGATGTCCTTGCAGTCCAGGGGACTTTCAAGAGTCTTCTCCAACACTACAGTTCAAAAGCATCAATTCTTTGGCTCTCAGCTTTCTTTATAGTCCAACTCTCACATCCATACATGACTACTGGAAAAACCATAGCTTTGATTATAAGGATCTTTGTTGGCAAAGTAATGTCTCTGCTTTTTAATATGCTGTATAGGTTGATTGGAGCTTTTCTTCCAAGAAGCAAGTATCTTTTAATTTTATGGCTGTGGTCATCATCTGGAGTGATTTTGGAGCCCCCCAAAATAAAGTCTCTCACTGTTTCCATTGTTTCTCCATCTATTTGCCATGAAGTGATGGGGCTGGATGCCATGATCTTCGTTTTCTGAATGTTGAGTTTTAAGCCAACTTTTTCACTCCTCTTTCATCAAGAGGCTTTTTAGTTCTTCTTTGCTTTCTGTCGTAGGGTGGTGTCATCTGCATATCTGAGGTTATTGATATTTCTCCTGGTTGTGGCTATTAATCAATAGTAGGCTGTTGCAAAAGTCCAGTGTGAAGTAACTTTGTACACATGTGACTCAGTGTATTAAGGGGGTTATAAGAGAATAGGGAGGATGGTGAGTAGGGACTCAGTACAGTAGTCCCTTGGTGTCCCTGAGGTATTGGTTCCAGAATTTCTTTTGGATATCAAAGTCCATGGATGCTCAATCCCCTTAGTTATCACACTGTATCTGGGGGGTGCAGAACCCACAGATGCCAAGCACCAGCCATAAGGTCAGGAAAGTGAAAATTTACATAAACTGGAAAGAGAGGAGTTTAGTGAAAACCATCTGGATTTGCTCAGTGGCTCTTATCCAAGCTTAGGGTCCTGCCCTCCCACAGAGACTAAGAAATCAGCCTTATATTCAGGTGTTGGCTGGAGGAAGCAGTGAATTCTTTTGACAGCCTGGAGTTTTCTAAGTCAAGCACTTTAAGCGGAGCCTCACTATCCTAGGGACCTGGCCTTGAGCAAGTTAGAACTCAAAAAATTATCTTAATGCCTCAGTCTCTTAGGTCAAGATTTAGATCTAGTAGAGAAGAGGAATCAGAGAAGCTTGAATAGAATTTGGTGAAGGAGAGAATCTTTGTCAATGGTTACAAGAGTATTTGCCTTAAACTTTCAAAATGAGGCAGTTAACTCCAGGAAAAACAAAGCAAAACAAAATTGTTCAATGAAGCACATGTAATCATAATATACAACCTGGCCCTGTAATAGGCAACATTATCTTAATAAGGTAAGCACTACATACTGATTTAATTTAAAACTTGTGTTTCCACTGTATAAGGATGCTGCTGCTGCTGCTGCTAAGTCGCTTCAGTCGTGTCCGACTCTGTGCGACCCCATAGACAGCAGCCCATCAGGCTCCCCGGTCCCTGGGATTCTCCAGGCAAGAACACTGGAGTGGGTTGCCATTTCCTTCTCCAATGCATGAAAGTGAAAAGTGAAAGTGAAGTCACTCAGTCGTGTCCGACTCTTCGCAACCCCATGGACTGCAGCCTACCAGGCTCCTCCATCCATGGGATGTTCCAGGCAAGAGTACTGGAGTGGGGTGCCAGCGCCTTCTCCGGTATAAGGAGGATGGGAACTGTAAATATATAAGTGAGGTGGTCTAAGAGACATAATTCTCATCGTCCCATATTGGAGACTATGATATAATTTCTTAAATTGATAAGTCAAGAAATAATAGTATCAGAATATTTAGAAATGTGACATTTTAAAAGAACTATCTATAAGAATTGAAAATGGATATTTTGGGAGCATGTAAGACTAGTGCTCAGTCAGTTCAGTTCAGTCAGTCTCACATCCGAATCTTTGCAACCAGTGAGTGGAAGGTAACAGGTTGCTGTTTTTATTATAGGCTTTAGGGTAGGTTTTTATTTTATTTTTTGCATTTCTTTGCTCTGGAATTTCCTTTTCTGCCAATTACCTAGCTCCTGCTGCTGCTGCTAAGTCGCTTCAGTCGTGTCCAACTCTGCGCGACCCCAGAGACGGCAGCCCACCAGGCTCCCCCGTCCCTGGGATTCTCCAGGCAAGAGCACTGGAGTGGGCTGCCATTTCCTTTTCCAATGCGTGAAAGTGAAAAGTGAAAGTGAAGTCACTCAGTCGTGTCCGACTCTTAGCGATCCCATGGACTGCAGCCTACGAGGCTCCTCCATCCATGGGATTTGCCAGGCAAGAGTACTGGAGTGGGTTGCCAACCTAGCTCCTACTTATCCTTAAATACCCTATTTAAATATCAGTTTCTCTGGGAAGCCGTTCTAGTCCCCTGAGGCTGGGTAGTTGTCTCTCCCAGATCATTCTGTACTTAGTACACTGTCTTCCATTACATAAGTTCCCTGCAGGTACAAGCTGTATATTATTTATTATCAGAGTCCAGCAACACTGATAGATACTCATTTTGTTTAAATGACTAGATGAATGTATTTCTGTGGTTCTCTCTTGTGAGAGACTATCACCATAGTGTTTCCTTTTGTTATCTTCTCTATTTCTAGTTCACAAAGCCTGAAGTTGAGAACTCGAGAGACTACCCTGACTTGGCAAAGGAAGCAGGTAAAATAGAACATTTAGATCTTTGAACATTGTAGTTTATTGTGTGGTCTGTCATGATTGTGGAGCAGCCTTGCAACCTTCAGAGGACTCTTGATCAAAGATGTTTTATTTTCAGGGCCAAGGAGTCTAAGCTTAAGTATCAGTTGTTTAAGGGAAATTCTGGTTTCGAGAGATCAAATTGCCAACACTCAATGGATCACAGAGAAAGAAAGGGAATTCCAGAAAAACATCTACTTCTGCATCACTGACTACGTGAAAGCCTTTGACTGTGTGAATCACAACAAACTGTGGAAAATTCTTCAAGAAATGGGAATACCACACCACCTTACCTGTCTCCTGAGAAACCTGTATGTGGGTCAAGAAGCAACAGTTAGCACCTTACATGGAACAATGGACTGGTTCAAAATTGGGAAAGGAGCATGACAAGGCTATTTATTATCATCCTGTTTATTAAACCTATATGCAGAGTACATAATTCAAAATGCTGGACTGGATGAATCACAAGCTGAAATCAGCATTGCCAGGAGAAATACCAACAACCTCAGATATGCAGATGATACCACTCTAATGGCAGAAAATGAGGAACTAAAGAGCATGTTGATGAGGGTGAAAGAGGAGAATGAAAAAACTGGCTTAAAACTCAACATTCAAAATACAAAGATCATGGAATCCGGTCCCATCACTTCATGGTAAATAGAAGGGGAAAAGGTAGAAGCAGTGACAGATTTTATTTTCTTGGGCTCCAGAATCACTGGGGATGGTGACTACAGCCATGGAATTAAAAGACGCATGCTCCTTGGAAGGAAAGCTATGACAAACGTAGACAGCATATTAAAAAGCAGAGACATTGCTTTGCCGACAAAGATCTGAATAGACAAAGCTGTGGTTTTTCCAGTAATCATGTACAGATGTGAGAATGGGACCATAAAGAAGGCTCAGCACTGAAGAATTGATGTTTTCAAATTGTGGTGCTGGAGAAGATTCTTGAGAGTCCCTTGGACAGCAAGGAGATCCAACCAGTCCATCCTAAAGGAAATCAGTCCTGAATATTCATTGAAAGGACTGATGCTGAAGTTGAAGCTCCAAGACTTTGGCCACCTTATGTGAAGGGCTGACTCATTGGAAAAGACCCTGATGCTGGGAAAGATTGAAGGCAAATGGAGAAGAGGATAAGATGTGGCAGAGGATAAGATGGTTAGATAGCATCACTGTCTCAATGGACATGAATTTGAGCAAAGTCTGGGAGATAGTGAAGGACAGGGAAGCCTGGTGTAGTGTAGTCGCAAAGAGTTGGACACAACTTAGCGACTGAACAACAAAGGCTTCCCACACATGGAGACCTTGGAAAATTCGTGGTCCCACAAAGTTTGTTTAGGTACAGTCCTTTTCCTGTGATGGCAACCCACTCCAGTATTCTTGCCTGGAAAATCCCATGGACTGAGGAGCCTGGTAGGCTACAGTCCATGGGGTCGCAAAGAGTCGGACACGACTGAGCAACTTCACTTTCACTTTTCACTTTCTTTTTCCTGTGAAGCCTTTCCCTTCCTTCTTTCCCTGTCAGATTGTTGCCAGGCAACCCAGAAAAGATTATTCTCATTTTTCATTAGATACTCTTTGTCGCTCCAAGTACCTCATGCACGCAGTGTTCATAAATTAGATTTCATTTCAGCTCTATTATACAAGTCTGTGGTTAGATATTACTATACAGGGAATCAGAGCATCTCTGTCCTCCGAAAGAAAGGTTTGTGAGATTTGATTAGCTGATGTTGATTCTTTGGGTGGACAGTATTCATTCAGTGTTTATCGTTTGGTTGTTGAATGTCCTCTTGACTGTTGTCTCCAAACAGCTTCTACTTTTCTTTGAAATAGGAAATGCTTTAATCAGTTTTTCTATGTATTCTTTGTTCTGTTTCTTTTAGTTAGTTAAAAGTAGTTACTATAAAAAATATATGGATAGAATATTTTGATTATAAGATGGTAATGTTGAGATGAAGTTATTAAGTTTGAATTTACCTCTGGAATTGTCTAATAACAAGAAATTCAGTTTGATTGCTTCTGTTTACTGATTACAATTTTCTTCTTTTGCAGACATTATTAGGAAAATAAACTCAATTTAAAAAAGGATTTTTTATGTAGAATGCACTTTTAGAACTTAGCTTTGTTTTTATAAAACCCCTTGGTTCCAACTGTGAGAAGTGAGAGGGAGGTGAGAAGTGCAAAAGGGTGACTCTGTTCACGTATCTGAGGTAGTTCTAGGTGAGTATGTTCACCTTCAGCCTACATCAGTCATGTTTAGTTCAACATGTATCTAAGCGTCACTTGGTGGGGAAGCCCCTGAGATCCTATAAATGATTTTGTTCTCAGCCCTCTGGGCTTACTTGTCAGCTGTGGTGCTGAGGCAAGAGAATTGGTTTAAGGGAAGTCTTACCCTCTAATTCTCCAAACTGGTTTAGGAGGAGGTTCTGCTACCTTCCCTGCCCTCATTATTTCCTAAATGCATAGTGTGGAGGGAAGCGCAACCAGCAGGATTGTGTCCTGTCACATTATTTAGAGACTTCTTACTCTTTACACAGTCCTGCTCATCTTCTTTCCCTCAGAGAAAGGTTAGGAATCCCTCTGCAGCTAAATGCAAAGTGGTAAAGCCACACCATGTAACTCTCTGAAACTGTTTCTGATGTTGAAAGTTACTTCTGTGCTTCCTTTGTTTTCTAATCCCTTTAACATTTTTACTTAATAATGATTTAAATCTGAAAATATATGAAGACAACCTGGTGTTAGGAGAAAATGTTCAACAAATATTAAGGAGTGTATCCCGGTCACTTGGGAAGATTCAGTCAAAGTCTGGTGTACAGATCTTAGAGCCTTTGCCCTCTAGTAGGGAAAATAAGGCAAGTTCACATACATGGTGAGTAGACCATGGGAGGTGCAAGATGATTTGGCTACTTAGAGGAGTATCAGAGCACAGGCTAAACTTTATACCTTTCCACTTAACTCATTCTCTCCTACTGGTTATAAGAGCAGTGTTTGTTTTATTGGAACACATGCGAGCGTGCTGAGTCACTTCAGTCGTGTCTGACTCTTTGCGACCCCATGACCTGTAGCCCACCAGGCTCCTATGTCCTTGGGATTCTCCAGGCAAAAATACTAGAGTGGGGTGCCATGCCCTTCTCCAGGGGATCTTCCTGACCTTGGGATCGAACTTGTGTCTCCTATAGCTCCTGCATTGCAGGCAGATTTTTTACCGCTGAGCCACTGAACACAGAAGTATATAATAATGAAAGGAAAATTTGTGACCCAAGCCTAGCTACTGTTAACATCTTGGTGTGTTCTATTTTAATATTTTTTTTTCCTATGGCTATCTGGGATCATATTCTAAATGTAGTTTTGTATCATGATTTCTAATGCATTATTATGAGCATTTCTCCTGTCACTTAAAGCTGAAAAAAAAAAAAATTTGCATGTTTTTTGTATATTTATGCCATAATTATATATTTTTAAAGGTATCTATTTATTTTTAATTGAAGGATAATTGCTTTACAATATTCTGTTGGTTTCTGTCATACATCAGCCTGCATCAGCCATAGGTATACACATGTCCCCTCCCTCTTGAACCTCCCTCCCACCTTCTGCCCCATCCCACCTGGCTAGGTTGTCACAGAAGAACAGGCTGAACTCCCTGCGCTGTATGCTATTGCTACTGCTAAGTCACTTCAGTCGTGTCTGACTCTGTGCGACCCCATAGACGGCAGCCCACCAGGCTCCCCCATCCCTGGGATTCTCCAGGCAAGAACATTGGAGTGGGTTGCCATTTCCTTCTCCAATGTATGAAAGTGAAAAGTGAAAGTGAAGTCGCTCAGTCGTGTCCGACTCCCAGCAACGCCATGGACTATAGCCTACCAGGCTCCTCTGCCCATGGGATTTTCTAGGCAAGAGTACTGGAGCAGCTTCCGATTAGCTATCTGTTTTATACACAGTTACATACATATTTCAACACTACTCTCTCAATTTGTCTGACCCTCTCCTTCCCCTGCTGTGTCCATAAGTCTGCTCTCTATGTTTGAGTCTCTATCCTGTCCTGCAAATAGGTTCATTATTTTTCTAGTTTCCATATATACTACACACTGATATACGATATTTGTTTTTCTCTTTTTGACTTACTTCATTCTGTATAACAGTATGCTATCATTTTTGTTGTATATTCGCTTTACAACTTTTTTGATATTTTAGAAGAACTATAGTGAATATCTTCAGTTCAGTTCAGTTCAGTTGCTCAGTTGTGTCCGACTCTTTGCGACCCCATGAACTGCAGCGCGCTAGGCCTCCCTGTCCATCACCAACTTCCAGAGTCTACCTAAACTCATGTCCATTGAATCGATGATGCCATCCAACCATCTCATCCTCTGTCGTCCCCTTCTCCTCCTGCCCTCTATCTTTCCCAGCATCAGGGTCTTTTCAAATGAGTCAGCTCTTCGCATCACATGTCCAAAGTATTGGAATTTCAGCTTCAACATCAGTCCTTCCAATGAACACTCAGGACTGATCTCCTTTAGGATGGACTGGTTGGACCTCCTTGCAGTCCAAGACTTTATTGGGAAGGGGCGCCCAGGTAGAAAGCAGTAGGATAAAGGAACCCAGGAGAACTGCTCTGCCATATGGTTCACAGTCTCGAGTTTTATGGTGATGGGATTAGTTTCCGGGTTGTCTTTGGCCTATCCTTCTGACTCAGAGTCTTTCCTGGTGGTGCACGCATTGGTCAGCCAAGATGGATGCCAGTGAAAAGGATTCTGATACATGATATCTCCTTTTGACTTTTCCCAAACTCTTCTGGTTAGTGGTGGCTTATTAGTTCTGTGTTCCTTACCAGGACCTCCTGTCGTAAAATAACTCATACAAATGGTTACTATGGTGCCTGGCCAGAGTGGACGGTTTCAGTCAGTGTGCTTCCCCTAACGGTAATTGTGTCAATGGAGTATATTTATAGTATATTTATAGTAATTGTTTTAACATTAAAATGATTCTGTCATCTGTATCATTTCTATTGATTGATTAATCCACTCTTTACAAGTTGTACTCTTCTGTTTCATTGCATGCATCATAACTTGTGATTGAATGTTAAACATTATGAATTTTACTTTGTTGGGTGTAAACGGAATTTTTATGTTCCATTAACTATTTAGGAGTTTGTTCTGGGATTGTTGTTTTTTAGAAGTGGTTTGATCCCTTTGAGATCTGCTTTTATGTTTTGTTAGGCAGAATCCAGAACAGTCCTTATTATTCCAAGGCTGAACTGATGCTGCTATTCAAGCAGTAACCTCAGGATTCCACTGATGCTCTTTGTGTTAGGAGATCTTTCCAATGTGGTTTTGAGAATAAAACTATTCCTGGCCCTATGGGAACTATTTTCAGAGAGCTCTCCCTCTCTTCTCTCCATTACTCTTCTCTGTGAGTTCTTTCCGAGATCCCTGTACTAAGCTTTATGTTGTCCATTGTTTGAAAACAGTCACTTTGTATATTTTGCTCAGGTTTTTAAATGTTTAAGACAGAAGGGTAAATCTGTAGTCCATCATGACTACAGCAGAAGTATATATAATTGTTTTCATTAACATTCCTTTTCAACTTAGGTAAGAAAATTTTCTGTATTAAAATTTTTTTTAAATTTCATATGATAGAAAAAATTCTACTGATGAAAATCCAAGCATAATTTTATATACTTATTTTAAAGATTTCTGTGTTCACAGATTCCCAGAAAACATTTATCCTTTGGGTTGGCAAGTTGATATCATATCTAACTATATAATTTTCCTTGTGTAAGCCTATTCTTTCTTCATCTTATTTTTTATATTTATTCATGTGTTTGGCTGCACCGGGTCTTAGATCCTGCACGCAGGATCTTTGATCTTCATTATGGTGTGTGGGCTCTTTTAATTACAGCGTGTGCATTCTAGTTCCCTGACTATATTGACTAAAAGGGTACACAATTTGAGAGTTGTGAATTAAGCTTTATTTGGGGCAAAATCAAGACTGCAGCCCAGGAGGAAGCACCGCAGATAGCTCTGAGAGACTGCTCCAAAGAGACAGTCAGGGAAGGTCAATATATTAAGAGTTCAGTGAAGTGGGAGTTCAATAGAGTCAAGCTTACTTACTTATCTATTTCTGCTTTATTGACTATGCCAAAGCCTTTGACTGTGTGGATCACAGTAAACTGTGGAAAATTCTTCAAGAGATGGGAATACCAGACCACTTGACCTGCCTTTTGAGAAACCTATATGCAGGTCAGGAAGCAACAGTTAGAACTGGACATCGAACAACAGACTGTTCCAAATAGGAAAAGGAGTACGTCAAGGCTGTATATTGTCACCCAGCTTATTTAACTTATATGCAGAGTATATCATGAGAAACGCTGGGCTTGAAGAAACACAAACTGGAATCAAGATTGCCGGGAGAAATATCAATAACCTCAGATATGCAGATGACACCACCCTTATGGCAGAAAGTGAAGAGGAACTAAAAAGCCTCTTGATGAAAGTGAAAGAGGAAAAAGTTGGCTTAAAGCTCAACATTCAGAAAACTAAGATCATGGCATCTGGTCCCATCACTTCATGGGAAATAGATGGGGAAACAGTGGAAACAGTGTCAGACTTTATTTTTTGGGGCTCCAAAATCACTGCATCATTGCAGCCATGAAATTAAAAGACACTTACTCCTTGGAAGGAAAGTTATGACCAACCTAGATAGCATATTCAAAGGCAGAGATATTACTTTGCCAACAAAGGTCCGTCTAGTCAAGGCTATGGTTTTTCCAGTAGTCATGTATGGATGTGAGAGTTGGACTGTGAAGAAAGCTGAGTGCCAAAGAATTGATGCTTTTGAACTGTGGTGTTGGAGAAGACTCTTGAGAGTCCCTTGGACTGCAAGGAGATCCAACCAGTCCATTCTAAAGGAGATCAGTCCTGGATGTTCTTTGGAAGGACTGATACTAAAGCTGAAACTCCAGTACTTTGGCCACCTCATGCGAAGAGTTGACTCATTGGAAAAGACTCTGATGCTGGGAGGGATTGGGGGCAGGAGGAGAAGGGGACGACAGAGGATGAGATGGCTGAATGGCATCACTGACTCGATGGACGTGAGTTTGAGTGAACTCTGGGAGTTGGTGATGGACAGGGAGGCCTGGCATGCTGCAAATCATGGGTTCGCAAACAGTCGGACACGACTGAGCGACTGGACTGAACTGAACTGAAGCTTACTTTATAAAAGGTGTTCTGCTAGTCAGAAGGAGCTGATATCACCAGGAAGGGATTTAGTGTTTTTCTAGATATGAAGAGATTTAAAGATTGTTATCATGAAATCAGTTCCTGAAAATCTATCTACCTAAAACACCTGTTCCACCAGATTCCCTGGAGCACAGAGTGCCTCTCCACCCTGAACTCCCTCTAGGGGAAGTGTTAAAGGTCAACAGCTGCAGCAGCACAGGTTCAATCTCCACAGAGACAGATGGCAAATGCTTTGTTAGATGGTAAAACTAAGGCACAAAGAGAGAGGTCAGACTCAAAGTCTGTAGGAAGAGTCCAGTTCCTGAGTTCTTTCCAGCTGTTCTGTCCAACTGTGTGCCCTGAAAGCCACGCTTCCCAGCCACCCCACTGACTTTAGCAGACCCAAGTTCCGACCCAGAACCCTCTCACCTCTATTCCTCGGTCAATGGCTACTTTGCTCAGCCGCACAGCAATGGGGGCCTAGGGAAAAGCAAACGCTTGGTTGAGGGGATCAGTTGGTGCTCACAGGCACACAAGCTCCATGATAGGGGATGAGGTCTGGGTAGAAATCCAGCTATTCTAGTGACAGTGTTTACTTTTGTTAGTGTTATACCTACTAATTAGCTGATGTTCCTTTTCAATAATGAAGGAAGCCTAACCGATCCCTAACCCTCCTAGTCCTGACCATCTGGAATTCTCGTCAGTTAATACATGCCTCCAGCATGTACAACATACTCCACTGTACACATGCTTTCCCACCCACAGACTTGTCTAACGGTCACAGGCTGCTCCCCAGCCCTTCAGGAGGGGTTTAATTGAGGCTCAGGGTGGGGAAGCAGTTGGCCACGTTTGTCCAGTCAGTGGCGAAGCTTGGATCTGATTCCCAGTCACCTTTCCCACTGCTGCTCCCTTCCTCTACCCTCTCATCTCAACAAATGCAAGCCTCCACTGAAAGCATGTTTTACCCCCAGGAGGGTGAAAAAGGTCAGTAGTAGGAACTTGGACTTTGGAATCTGACAGGCCGGGGTTGAAATCCTGAGGGCCATTTTGTAGGGCCACTTCGAAGCAAGAGCACCAAAGTGACCATCTTTGCCTCACTGATCTTGCTTCTAGTTATCTTGTGTTACCGAAGGTCTGGCTCTCCATCCTGGGCCCTGCTTCAGGCAAGGAGTACATTTGCCTCATATTTTATTTACACTGTATTATTTGAAGGTTTTGTAAGGCTTTATCCAGAAAAGAACAATTTAAAAAGTCTGTTAGCATTGAAGGCATAAATGAAAAACTAGCTTCATAAAGATAAAAGAACTTCAGACTGGGAAAAATACCACAGATTCAAGCAAAAATCAAGAACTGGGAAAATATATCTTGATATTGTGACAGAGCTTTTCCTTTACAAAAAGCTGGTATAATTTTTTTTTTATAGCATTCACACAGTATAGAAAGGTAGTTGAAAAAACGAGATGAGGTATGCTCAGCTTTACTTTTAAAGAAAAATAAATCAGAACAGTTAGGTGCTCCTTTTCACCTCACACTTGGAAACTACAAAAGGTTGGTAATGCCCATTATTGTTGAGATTTAGGAAACAAGTATTTGCACACATAATTGAATGGAGAGTAAACTGGTACAATGCTTCAGGAGGACAATTTGACAAGAACTGGCAAATTAGATAGATGCCCATGCTCTTTCATGTTGTAACTCCATGTAGGCATCTGCCCTACAGATGCACTTTCAGGAATATACACTAAGATGTCCAAAGTTATTCATTCCAGCTATTTTTCAGGAGCTTAAAGGTGTCAGTAATGTGATGTTCCTCATTAGAGTACTAGTTAAATGATGGCACATCCATACCATTAATGAAAAAGTGTGCAGTTTAAATGAATGAGGTTAGTAAGTACATGCTGAAATGGGTAACTCTCCAGATATTAGGTGAAAAAAGGAAGCTGCATCGTGCTGTGTATATTATTCAATTTGTGTAGAAGGTGTTGGTATGATGTGTCTTTGGGGAGAAGGGTCGAGAGAATGGAGAACTTCACTTTTTGTTTTATACTTTTCTATACTGTTTGAATTCTTTTGTGTGCGTAGTTTATGTTTTTAAACATCAGTTAGAACTGGACTAACCTTCAAAGGTGTGTTCCTTCTCCCCTAAATTGTCCTAAAGGAATTTAGAATTATTTAGATATGTGAGTATATGTGCACATTTTGCATGTACAATGAAAATTTCTGGAAGAGTATGAAAACTGTTAACAGTGGTCATCTTTGGGGAGTGTGACTGGGGAATTGAGGAATGTTTTGGTGACCAACTGTCCTGGTTTGCCAGTGACTGACGTGTTGTTTTACGATGTGGGACTTTTCACTTTGAACCTGGACAGCCCCAGGATAACAGGATCACCCTACTTTTGATTTTTATTCTATGTCCTTTGATTTGCTTGTTATGAATATGTATTATTTAACTATTGATTTCTCATCAGAGAAAATTAAAAACTATATAGCCATGTTGTATCTGTGTTGAAAACACACATATTATGTTTCTGAGTGTGTTTGTGCATGTATACATAATTGTAGTTGAGCCTTGAACAGCCTGGAGCTTAGGGGAACTGATCATTCAAGCCGTAGAAAATCTGTACATAACTTTACAGCCAACCCGCCTTGTAAAGAATTCTGCATCCACAAATTCAACCAACCTTGGATCATGTAGTACTGTAGTATGTATTTAGTGAACAAAAAAAAATCCATGTATAAGTGAGCCTGCACAGTTCCAACCTGTGGTGTTTGAGGTAACACTGTGTGAAGCAGATCAATTAGAAATATGATGGATCATTTTATGTTATTTGGAAATGAGAACAGTGAGTCACAGTTGCCACAGGATGTTCCATTCCTTTGATGTTCCATGGAAAATGTAGCCAAATCCATATTCCTACGGTAAAGTATATTTACTGCTTAAAGGGAAAATCTGAGTGTTAATTTGTGGATCTTGTGTTTATTGACAGGCTCTTTTGGGCTGTAGGGCTTCGTGGCTCAGACAGCAAAGAGTCTGCCTGCAATGCGGGAAACCCGGTTTGATCCCTGAGTTGGGAAGATGCCCTGGAGAAGGAAATGGCAGCCCACAGCAGTGCTCTTATCTGGAAAATTCCATGGATGGAGGAGCCTGGTAGGCTACAGTCCATGGGGGTCGCAAAGGATCGGATCCGACTGAGCGACTTCACTTTCTTTTTGGGGTGAATGTAATTTCTGGAGAATTTTGACTCCCTGGTCTTGGTAGTTTCTCCAGTAGAGGGCAGCCGTCTACCACAGTATCTCTTGCACTCACCCCATAGGGAATCTTCATACTTGGCACTCAATGGCACTCAGTAACTCACCTGGAAGTTAAACAGGTTGCATCAGAATGTCCCAACATTTGCGTTAGTGATTCTATCACTAGTTTTCAGTATGATGTTGATTTGGTATAGAAAGTGAAAGTCACCCAGTGGTGTCCGACTCTTTGCAAACCCATGGACTCTATAGTCCATGGAATTCTCCAGGCCAGAATACTGGAGTGGGTAGCCTTTCCCTTCTCCAGGGGATCTTCCCAACCCAGGGATCGCACCCAGCTCTCCCACATCGCAGGCGGACTCTTTACCAGCTGAGCCACAAGGGCAGCCCAAGACTACTGGAGTGTAGCCTATCCCTTCTCTAGCGGATCTTACCGACTGAGGAATCGAACAGGGGTCTCCTGCATTGCAGGCGGATTCTTTACCAGCTGAGCTATCAGGGAAGTCCCTTGGTATAGAAAGCTACTTTTAAATACTAAAATACTAGTAATGAATAAAATACTGTTATTTAAATACATTGAAAAATCTGAAGCCTGAAACATCTTGAGATCAAGCTCCAAGACCCAGTTATTTATTTTATGCAAAAAGACAAGCTCTATACAAATAGGCCCCCCACTCCATGGAAGTGTAATCAGCTACTACCTTGAGTTACTCAGAGTTTTGTATCAGCTGAGAGACTTTCTGACCAAGTATAAGAGAAACACGACAGCATTAAAATGAACAGCTTCAGACTCTCCATTTATGTGTGATGAAACTATAAACAAGAAATGAAGACAAAACAAATGCTTTTAAACCAAACTTACCATCAGTTTTTTATAATCCTTACCCTCAAGTAACTAAGCAAGCAAGTAAGTACAGATCTCAAAATTATAAAAAGAGGCAGGATTATTTAAGGGAGACTTTTTTCCCCCAAAATAAGACAACTCTTTTTTACTTTTCATGATTAATTCAAATACTTTTCTGTGTTAATAATATTAAAATGATAGAATATGTTTAACATTTTTATATTTGACCTTTGTAATATGTCTTTAATTTTTGTATTTGAAATCCATTAAAGATTTAGTTTGTTCTTTAAAAATTGTGTACATGGTCTGCACTCTTTAAAATGCTAGTTATCATCTGTATTTCTGTATTATGCAGAATGGATGCCAAAATAGTGTCTGTCTTTGTGATATTATTGCAGTCACTTTCTTTGACTTTGATGAGCAGTCACTTAACCTTGTTGGGTCTGTTATAGCATAGACGCGACAGGCATAATCACCTCACCTGGATTGTTCTAACATTGGGACACTATTAAAGTACCCAGGATTGCTTGTGTCTGATTGTGTCTGAAGGATGAGGGTGCACCATATGGGCTCAGTGAGTATTACAACTTAACAGAACCTGGCTCCATTTCAGCTGCTTGCCTATCTTTGTGGAAACTTGGGACATCCCTCTGGCTCTCTTAGAGAAGTGAGAAGCCAGTGGAGCCTCTCGGGTACTTGGAGATTACATGTAGGCAGGGCCTAATCCACTCCCTGGGTATCTACACTTTTGGGGAGACTATGCTAATAGGCTCTTTGAGGATTAAAAGAAAGTATGGGTCTTAATACATGTCCGGAGAAGGCAATGGCACCTCACTCCAGTACTCTTGCTTGGAAAATCCCATGGACGGAGGAGCCTGGTAGGCTGAAGTCCATGGGGTCACTAAGAGTCGGACACAACTGAGCGACTTCACTTTCACTTTTCACTTTCGTGCAATGGAGAAGGAAATGCAACCTACTCCAGTGTTCTTGCCTGGAGAATCCCAGGGACGGGGGAGCCTGGTGAGCTGCCGTCTATGGAGTCGCACAGAGTCAGACACAACTGAAGTGAGTTAGCATAGCATAACACATGTCCTACATCATGTATTTCAAGTGCTTTTCCACCACGTAGTATGGTTGAAAGATGGGCTGGTAGTTCTTTATCTGCTTTAAAGAATCTTGCATTTTCAATTTTGGAACGCATTCATGCTTTACTGTCCAGTACAATAGCCAACAGCCAAATGTGTCTATTAGGATTAAAATATGGGAAGTGTAATTGAGAAATTAAGACTTTAAGTAATGTGGCTAGCGGGGCTTCCCAGATAGCTCAAGGGTAAAAAACTGCTTGGTAAGCAGGAGCCTCAGGTTCAGTCCCTGGGTTGGGAAGATCCCCTGAAGAAGGAAATGATAGCCCACTCTAGTATATTTGCCTGTAAAATACCATGGACAAGAGGAGTCTGCTGGGCTACAGTCTGTGGGGTCACACAGAGTTAGACATAGTGTCAAAACATGTGGCTAGTTCATGGGGTCTCGAAGAGTTGGATGACTGAGTGGCTTCCCTTTCACTTTTCACTTTCACGCATTGGAGAAGGAAATGGCAACCCACTCCAGTGTTCTTGCCCAGAGAATCCCAGGGATGGGGGAGCCTGGTGGGCTGCCATCTATGGGGTTGCACAGAATCAGACACGACTGAAGTGACTTAGCAGCAGCAGCAGCAGCAGTGGGTGCCTTAGTGGATGGCACAGATAGAGATCATTTGCATCATCCCAGGAAGTTCAGTTTTATGGGCTGTTCTGAGGATTTTCAAGCTTAATTGATCCCAGCCCCTCGGAACTCAATTTTCATTTTAACTTAAAATCTGATTTAATATTATTTTACTAGATGGCTGAATGGAGGCAAAACTGCCAAAGATGGTTAATTTTATAAATCTGGGAAAATGGATCTTGTGTGGTTGCATGAGACACCTTGTCTCTTGGCCTCCCCACCTGTGATCCCCAGTGGCACAGGCCCACCCGTGCTGAGTGGCAGTCGTACCTGGGGCAGGATCTCCTGGGCCGGTGTCGCCGTCCTCCTTTTGGGCCACAGCGTGGTTCACCAGCCCCAGAGCCTGGGCCTGCGCCCAACTCAGTCATCGGCCTGTGAAGATGAGCTCCTTCTCCAGGGCCACCCCCAGGCATTGAGGCAGCCTCTGAGTCCCTCCTGCCAGGATGGAGTAGGGATGGTGAATCCTCATGGAATGTGGGGGCCCAGAGGAGGCCCTGGCTGGGAGTCAGCCAAGACCTCTCAGAGGACGAGATTGGGTTAGGCTGGCAGGGGAGACCCCAGAACATAGGGCAAAAGAGGAAAGTAGGGAATTATGCTGGATAGAGTGGAGTTGAACAAGTAGAGAAGAATGGATGGTGTGTGTTGAGATTACCTGCTCCTGGGAGGAGTCCTCAGGTGGTCTCGATCAGTCCCGTGACAGCCAAGGAAACTGCTTAGACAAAACAGAGTGAAGCCCCCACCCTGTCTGCCAGCTCTAATCCCTGAGGAGAGGAGACACTGTCTGCTGACTCTGCTCACCCCTCCAGCTGATCATTTCCCTCATGGTGTGGCCACAGCCAGACTTCTCCAGTAGCTGCCTTTGGAAGAGCCCTAGCCTGGAAGTCAGGAGTCCCAGCACTCACCCTACCTCCACAACTCACTGAGCAACTCTCTTAGCCTTTCTGAGCCTCATGGACTGGGAAAAAAATTGATAACCTCTCTTTTACCTGCTTTATAGAGCTGTTTAGGATCAAGTGAGGTCATGGTGCTTGGAACAAGGAGGGGTTCCTGGATGGTGCCCAGTACCTATTTGTAAGTTAATGGATTCTCTGTCTCATGCATCCTTAGCTCAGGTCTGGCCTAGAGTGTCAGTGACTCCTGCTTCCACCAGTTTTTCTCCCAGCTTTTTGTCAGCCTGAAATTTTCCTGTATGCTGATCCACATCCTCCTTTCGCAGTTGTACTTCCTATGACAGGCCCTCCTTGAGTGTCCCACCCCACAGGCTTCTCCTGAAGTCCCTCAACACGGTCCCTGTGAACCATGCAGTGTGGGAGGGAGGAGTTTACATTCACCTTCTACCCACCAACCCCTTCAGGTTAGCTTTCCTAAACATGGGCAGGTGGGGACCAGAGTTGGTGCTATGACCTGACCTGGTATTTGATGTCTTCCCTTTGTTATGCATCATATGGATATAAAGTCCCTCTATGCCTGGGGCTACATGTTAAAAAAAAGATGAACAGTTCTTGCTTGGTGGCAGGAGAAAGTGTGGCACCATTATGGCACTCAGATCTTCTCTGATCTCCTCTAAAAAGGGCACACCTAACCACCAAGTCAGCAAGGTTAAAAGCAATCAATTATCTTCATCCTCCCTGCCCTCCACATTTCGAAGTTCAATTTCTTTGAACTATTAATGCAAACCTCTGTGGATTCTGATAGAGCTACTGTAGGGCACTGTTCCTGCCCAGTCATGCTTGTGATTAACTGGGCATAGACTGCCCTCATGGCTCACCTTTGTTCACAATATGATCGATACAGCTGGCTTGGACAGAACTGGAAGACTGAATAGATACCTTTGTCCCCAACCTTCGCTCTCTGTGTTCTTTCTAGCTGTGTCAGCGGTTGCCCTGGGGTTGGTACAAACAGTCCTGAGCTGAGGGCAGCTGACTCTGAGAAGGGACGAGTCCTGTAGCAGTCAGGGGCTGGGCGGTGGGTGGGGAACCCATACAGCCTGAATTCCTTGGCTCCCACTTTGCCTTTAGTTCTGGGGTTTGTTGGAAAGCTGAGAACAGTGGCTGACTGCAGAATCCCCAGAATTATCTCGTTTCATTCACTCTTCCCTCCCACCCTTCCACCCCTCTCCCTGTACCCAGTACCTGCCACTCGGAGGTCACAGGCCAGGGCAAGTTCCAGGCCTCCACCCAAGGCAAACCCATCCATAGCTGAAATGGTGGGTGCAGGGAATGCTGCTGTGGAGACAAAGGAGGGCTCAGCCTGTGAGGCCCTGGTAGGACCAGGACAGTGTCTCAGGGTAGGAGACGGTCTAGCTGGTTGTGATAGAAGGCTTCATTAGTCCCAAGTTTGGGGACCTTACCTGATACCTCAGCTAGGTTATCTTAGCAGTCAGTTTTCCCACTGGGGCAAGTTGTGGGATCTGCTGGGGAATAGGAGTGGGAAGATGGGTGGGCAGGGTGATGCCTAGTCATGCCCACCTTTCTGTGGGCCTCCCTGGGACCCGCCTTTTTGCTCTCCCTTCTCATTCTGTGTGTTGGGAACAGAATTGAATCTGACATGGGGAAGGCCAACGGGCAAACAGGTGATGATGACCCAGGGTGATCAGTGATCTGAGAAGGGAAGCTTGGATGATGGGCCAGGGATGGCTTCCTGGAGGAGGAGGCACTTGTGGTCTTGAAGAATGCATAAGCAGTTCAGATGGCCTAGGAGGGATATTCCAGAAAAAGGAACAAGCATTTGTCAAAGCCTGCAAGCATGCTTGCTGAAAGTTGACTCTGGAATGGCCAGGCTTGTACGCTGAGGGCACAGAGGCTGGGCGTCAGAACTAGCAGGGCACTAATGCTGGGGAGCCAGTGCCCTTTGGACCCTCATGGCACCCTCCTCCTTGTAGAATTCCTTGTCCCTACCTCCTCTCCCTGGGAGAATCATCTGTCTCTCCACAGAGCTCACAACAAAAACCATTCTGTCTTTAGAGTATGGTAGATTGGGTGAGGCTCTGAATCCCAGGCTGTCAAAGGATCCAGCAATGGAAACCTGAAGAGAAGCGGCCAGAGAGGAAAGAGAAACACCAAGAAAACTCATCAGGGAAGCCAGGGAGGGAGGAGGGTGGTCAAAAAAAGAGAGACACAACAACAACAAAAAGGTGAATTGGATTTCATCACAATTAAAAACTAATGCGTCAAAAGACACTATCAAGAGAGCAAAGACAACCCATGAATGGAAGGAAATACTGGCAAATCATACATCTGGTAAGGAACTGGTATCTAGGCTGTATAAAGATTTCCTACAACCAAATACAAAGGACTTCCCTGGTAGTCCAGTGGTTTAAGACTCCACACTTCAACTGCAAGGGACACGGTGTGATCCCTGGTTGGGGAACTAAGATCACGCAAGCTGTGCAGAATGGACAAAAAAAACACAAAACCTCACAAAGGACTTGAATAGACATTTCTCCAAGGAAAATAAGCCAGTGGGATTTCCCTGCTAGTCCAGTTGCTAAGATTCTGGCTTTCTATTGCAGGTGGCCCAAGTTTGATCCCTAATTGGGGAACTAGAACGCTCATGCCAGAACTAAGAGGTGGCATGTCACAGTGAAGTTTGAAGATTCTGTGTCCCTCAACTAAGACCCAGTGCAGCCAAATAAATATTTAAAAAAGAAGATAAGGCAGTAAGCACTGGAAAGTGTGTTCAGCATCATTGGGGAAATGCAAAGAAAAACCACAATAGGATACTGCTTTTTACCCATTCAGATGGTTATTATAAACAACAAACAAAAAAAGTGTTGACATTGGTGTGGAGAACTCTGATGTACTGCTGGTAGGAATCTCAAATGATACAGCTGCCGTGAAAAATATTTTGGTGCTTCCTCCCAAAGTTCAACATAGGATTACTCTGTGGTCCAGCCACTTTACTCCTAAGTATATACCCCAAAGAATTGAAAGCAAGGACTCAAGCAGATACCTGCACACCAATGTTCATAGCAGTATTAATCACAACAGCCAAAATGTGGGAACCACCCAAGTCCATCAACAGATGGATTAAAAAAATGTGGAATATATATGTGAAAAGGAATATTATTCATTTTTAAAAAGGATAGAAATTCTGCAATATGCTACAACATGGATGAACATGAAATACATGATGCTAAGTGAAATAAGCTAGCCATGAAAGGACAAATGTATGATTCTACTTGTAGGAAATAGAGTAGACAAATTCGTAAAGATAGAGAGTAGAATGAAGGTTATGGGTGTTAGGGAAATGGGGAGGAATTGCTTAATGAGTATACAGTTTATTGAGATGATGAAATAGTTTTTGAAATGGATAGTGGTGATTATTGAATAACGTTGTGAATGTACTTGCTGCTGCTGCTGCCAAGTCGCTTTAGTCGTGTCCAACTCTGTGCGACCCCACAGATGGCAGTCCACCAGGCTCCACCGTCCCTGGGATTCTCCAGACAAGAACACTGGAGTGGGTTGCCATTTCCTTCTCCAATGCATGAAAGTGAAAAGTGAAAGTGAAGTCGCTCAGTCGTGTCCGACCCTCAGCGACCCCATGGACTGTAGCCCACCAGGTCCCTCCGTCCATGGGATTTTCCAGGTAAGAGTACTGGAGTGGGGTGCCATTGCAGTCTCTGGTGAATGTGCTTAATACCAGTGAATTTTACACTTAAAAGTGATTAAAATATAAATTTTGTGTAATGTATATATTTGTGACAACTCAAAAAATACATTAAATAGTAATAAAATTTTATTATTTTTTCCTGTTTTATTGAGAAATAATTGGCATACAGCAGGTATAATTATTTTTTAAAAGAAGGGCTTGGTTGAGGAGTGAGTGCAGGGACAGTGGCATGGGGGGGGGCAGGGTCCTTGGTGAGAGTAGTGACAGTGGAGGTTCACTGAAGCCCAGACAGCCGGAGCCTGAGTCATGAATAGGGGGTGAACGTACTCTCTGCAAGTCCTAGATTATGGGAAAGTCAGTTGGGAGAGCCTTTGGGAGTCTGATTCGTCCTAGCCCCTCAGTGACAGATGGGGAAACTGAGGCACAGAGAGAGACAGGGACTAGCCCAGGATTCCAGAGCAAATCAGGGGCAGATTCAGACCTCCTGCACGCCCCCTGCTTTCCTGTCCTTCGCTGGAGGGGTGAGGAGTGGGGCTAACAGTCATGAAGTGACTGTGATGGAAGACATCAGATCATGGGGGGAGCCAAAGGAAGAGGCTGGAGTAGGAGGAGGGCCTCGATCAGGGCAGTGGGGTCAGGCAGACTGGTCCACATACTTCTCTTGCCACCTCCCGCCCCAGGCTGCTCACGGGGATCCTGACAGTTGAGGCCTGGGGACTGAGCCACATGCCTTTGAAACTGCCTAAGAATCACTCGCTTCCCACCCTCGCCCTCCGCAGCCTCTTCCTGTCTCCCCGGTGTCCCCTCCAGAGCCACCGCAGAGTCAGTTCTTAGCTCAACTCTCATTCGCTTGCTTCTTGTAGTGGGCCTGGGATGCAGCATTTCTCGTCTCAGAAAGCAAGTGCGTGGTGCTTGCCCTGTTGTGAGGACCAAATGGTGCAGAGACATGGAAGAGTTTCGTTGACAGGGACTGAAATCTTGTAGTGGGCAAAGGGGCAGTAAGTCAGTCCTATCTTGGCCACAGACGTGGTGAGTGTCGTTGGACTCCGTTTTCTCATTTCCTCAATGCAGTGTCAGAACAGAAAGAACAGGGATTTGGGGGTCAGAAAGGTCAAGTTCTAACCGAATTCTCACTGGCTGTGTTGCTCTAAGCAAGGAATTTCACCTCTGAGTGCATATCTTTAAATGGGAATGAGTCCTGTGCTGTGTGCTAAGTCGCTTCAGTCATGTCTGACTCTTTGCGACCCTATAGACTGTAGCCCGCCAGGCTCCTCTGTCAATAGGGATTCTGCAGGCAAGAATATTGGAGTGGGTTGCAATTTTCTCCTCCAGGGGATGTACCCAACACGGGGTCGAACCTGTGTCTCCTGTGTCACCAAGCGGGTTCATTAGCAATAGCGTCACTTGGGAAGCCCTGAGTCCTGTGCTAGAAATGACCTAAGTATCCCCTGCATGCAGGCTGGTGGGAGCCCTGCTGAGTCCCAGGTTGGGGGCAAGGAAGGAAACTCAACTGCACAGAACACACCCTTCACTCCACTCCTGAAGATCAGGACACGCACTTGACGGTCCTCCCGAAGCTGGGCCAGAGCTTCCAGCAGCTGCAGAGGAGACCAGATCAGATACCTCTCAGCTCAGCCCCAGCCCACCCTGGTGCCCGCCCTTACTCACCTGACTGATGAAGACATTCCCCAGGGCATTGCAGGCACTGGGTCTGTTCATCAGAATCTCAGCAATTCCTGCAGGGGACAGGGCAGCGTTGGGTGAGCCAGCTGCCCTGCTCACTCCTGGGCTGGGGCCTGGGATCTGGGCAGCCTCTACCCTTGATGAGCAGTGTGACCTGGGGCAAGTCACACACACTCAGGCCTCAGTTTTTCCACCCATAAAATCGGGAGAATAACCCTTGCCCTTTCTGCCTCACAGAAGTGGAAGGGCTTGAGAACCTCAGAGCACCATGGGGAGAGGGACGAGAATGACTGCCCCAGTGATTCCTGCCTGCTTCTGCCATTGTGAGACCCACACACACACCTACACAACCCTTCTTCAATTTCATGTATCTCTCTCCATGTGATTCTTTTCTCTACAGCCAGACTTCTTCCTCTCGAGCTGAATGAGTTATGATAACACCACCACCCAGAAATCTCGTGTGCCCTGATTCGTTCACTGCTCCCACCTACCCCTTAAAAGTAACAACTCTCATGACTTTCTTTTTCCTCCTGACTTTTTATGGTGATGACTTTCCTGCATTTCTTAACAATTTTATCACAAAAATATTCTTCTCTAGACATTATAGTTCAGACTTGCTAATTAAAAAAAAAAAGAAAACTCTTAAAAGCTTGTTAAAAACCCTCAGCTTCTGCTTCTAGCCCTGTCTTTCCCTCAAAAGTTATTTATTAAAGAACCTGGGGCAGGACTTCCCTGATGGTCCAGTGGCTAAGACTCCCTTAATGCAGGAAGCCTGTGTTCAATCCCTGGTCAGGGAACTAGATCCCACATGCTGCAACTAAGATCACAAATACTGCAGCTAAGACTGGCACAGCCAAAGAGAAAAAAAGAATGTGGGGCATTTGACCTGTAAGATTTCCTGCAGCATGGAATTTACTGATTGCACACTCATGGGACAAGCGAGCAGACGCCTCTGTCATAGGAATTTAGCAGCTAATCCAGAGGCTTGAGCACATTCACATTCTGTCCTCTTTGGCAAGAGAATATCCTTTGCCCTACTCATGTGATATTCTTTCATGAGCACCAGTGAAACTTCTTGAAAGGCTTTTCCATTTTCAGTTAAAAATTTTCTTGCCTTCCATTCTCATAAGTCTTCTCCAGTCTAGCTCCCACCCCATCACTTGGCAGAAACTGCTCTCACCTAAGTGAGACCAGTGTAACCAGTGTAATCACATCACTAACCGAGGGACATATTTCCATCCTTGTCCCAGGCTCAGCAACAATTAACTCTCCTGACCAAACACCTGTTCCTCCTTGAACATTTTCTGCTGTGGCCTTTTTTGTTTTTTTAGTAGACAGTTTTTTTTTTCAGAACAGTTTTAGGTTCACAGCAAAATGGAGTAGAAAGTGCTTCCCTGATGGCTCAGAGGATAAAGAATATGCCTGCAATGCAGAAGACCCAGGTTCAATCCGTGGGTTTGGAAGATCCCCTGAAGAAGGAAGTGGCAACCCACTCCAGTATTCTTGCCTGGAGAATTCCACGGACAGAGGAGCCTGGCAGGCTACAGTCTGTGGGATTGAGAGGAGTCAGACATGACTGAGAAAGTATGGAGAGTCCCATAAATCCTCTAGCCACTGCACAGGCATGGCTTCCCACCAGAGTGGGACATTTGTTACCAAAGATTAACCTCCATACATATGTCATTATCACCTGACTTCCACGGTTTACATTAGGGTTCACTCTCGGTTGCATATGCTATGGGTTTTGACAGATGCATAACAACATGTACTTGTCTGTGGCTCCACATTTTCCTGCTTTCCTACGTCTCAGATGATGCCCTGCACTTCTTTTCTAGGTTTTCTTCTACCCAATTTAAAAATTCTTAATTAATTTATTCAACATATATCTATAATAGGTAAAAATTTTCATTTTCAGAGTGAGGTATAGTGGGAAAGCGGAGAACGCAATGGCACCCCACTCCAGTACTCTTGCCTGGAAAATCCCATGAATGGATGAGCTTGGTAGGCTGCAGTCCATGGGGTCACTAAGAGTCGTGCACAACTAAGCGACTTCCTTTCACTTTTCACTTTCATGCATTGGAGAAGGAAATGGCAACCCACTCCAGTGTTCTTGCCTGGAGAATCCCAGGGACGGGGGAGCCTGATGGGCTGCGGTCTATGGGGTCGCACAGAGTCGGACACGACTGAAGTGACTTAGCAGCAGCAGCAGCATAGTGGGAAAGATACTATAGGTAAGAGACTATTCCATTTGAAAAATTGTATCTTATTGAATGTGTTAATTTCTATTGTACAGCAAAGTGATTGAGTTATATACATATATATTCCTTTTCCTATTCTTGTCCATTATGCTTTATCACAAGATATTGAATATAGTTCCCTGTGTTACACAGTAGGACCTTGTTTATCCATTCTAGATATAATAGTTTGCATCTGCTAACCCCAAACTCTTAATGCATTCTTCCCCAACCTTTCCTTCCCCTTGGCTACCACAAGTCTCTTCTCTATGAGACTACTCAAGTAGTTGAAGTTCCTGAAAGGTCAATCCAAGATCTCTTTATTCAGTCATTGGTACAGTTTTGTATTTAACACACACTGGCCTCTGTACTAAACACTGATGTCAGAGACTAGAGCAGACTCAGTCCCTGTCCTCTTAGATCCTAAAAGTCTAACAAAGGAGATCGACATTTATCAACAAGTAATTACTATTTGTGACGAGTACATGGGGGAAAAAAAGACAGGAGGATGGGGGTTTAGAGTGAGCAGAGGGGAGCCCTAGTGTAGAAGATCAGCAGTGACTTCCTGGGGGAAGAAGTGACCTTTCAGCTGAGAGCTGAGGAATAAATAGGAGTTAGCCAGACAAAAGTGTGTGTGTGTGTTGGTGGGGAAAAGCCTATTTCAGAGAGGGAGTGGCACAGATGAGGGCCCTGAGTGCAGCAGAGCGGGTACTATAGGGTTTATATTGCTGGGCCTTTAATGTTTTTTGGCTGCACCTGAGAATTAAACCAACATAAAACAGATTAACAGGAGAAAAGCATACGAATTTGTTCAAGTTTTATGTAACACAGGACTCCTCAAAAGGAAATGAAGACCCCAAGAATGGTACGGCCTACATGCTATGACAAACCTAGGCAGCGTGTTGAAAAGAAGAGACATTACTCTGCTGAAAAAAGTCTGTATAGTCGAGGCTATGGTCTTCCCAGTGGTCACGTACGGTTGTTAGAGCTGGACTGTAAAGAAGGCAGAGTGCCAAAGACTGTGCCAAACACCTTTGAACTGTGGTGCTGGAGAAGACTCCTGACAGTCCCTTGGACAGCAAGGAGATCAAACCAGTCAATCTTAAGGGAAATCAACCCTGAATACTCATTGGAAGGACTGATGCTGAAGCTGAAGCTCTGTATTACAGTCACCTGATGTGAACAACCGACTCATTGGCAAAGTCCCTGATGCTGGGGAAAATTGAGGGCAGAAGAAGAGCATGTCAGAGGATGAGGTGGCTGGATGCATCACCCATGCAACGCATATGAATTCTGGGAGATGGTGAGGGACAGGGAGGCATCGTGTGTTGCCGTCCTTGGGGTCGCAAAGAGTCAGACACAACTGGGCAGACAAACAGCAAACAACGTGCTTTTACAGTGGGTTGTATGAAGAGCAGCAACTGTGGCAAAGTTAACTGTGTGGGAGTCTACAAGAAGAGAAGCCCTGTTTCTGGTGTCTGTTCACACTTGTCTATTTCAACACACTTGTCTGTTTGTATAGAATTCTCTTGGCTTCAACTCCCTGTTGAAGCCCATAATGAGAGACCATAGTCCCTGCCAACTTCAGGACTGCAGCCTGCTAAAACCCTGAGAAGGGAGTTTGTGGGTACTTTGAAGCAGAGAACCCAGCAAAATCATGCCTGGACTTCTAACCTATGAAAACTATGAGATAATAAATGTACGCTATTTTAAGCAACAGAGTCTGTGGTAATTTGTTATGTGGCAATAGAAAACAAACATAATCATGACATCCTGGGGTTGACAGGAACTTTCCTCTCTCCTCTTCACTTTCCTGTTCTGTCTTTCCTTTTTCTCTGGCTAACTCCCTCCCATATTTCATCTCTAGCTCCCTCTTGCAGAATGCAAATATGGTGCTCGGATGAAGTCACAGCTCAGTCACATCCCAGCTCCATAGCCTTGGACAAGTTACTTTATCGTTCTGACCTTCACTTTCCTGATCTATAAATAGAAATACTAAAAAGGTTGTAATGAAGATTAAGAGATAATGTCCATAAGTGTATAACTAGAGTCTGTGGGCGCTTTGAGCAGGGAAAATGCACAGAAGTTGGTGAAAGTCTAGGACCCAATATGAGGTGTGAGCTCTAAGCTGGGAGACCTAAGGGGCCAGACAGGGTGTCTTTGGCTTTCATTCATTCACCTGACAATGTTCAGCTGGAACTACCACATGCCAGGCCCCGGAGAAATAGAGGACCCAGCCGTGGTCCCTGACTTCTTAGTTGACACCCTATTCTGGGAACATTGCCCTTGCTGGACCCCAGTAATAACGATGGGTTTGCATTGCACCCTCTCTACTCCTATTAGACTCCCGTGATGGTTTGATTTGCTTAGCAGAAGACCTAGAGTCACATCTGTCTGGTTCTGGATCACACAATGATGTGGGTTGGAGTTGATAGAAACCACTGGAAGGTCGTGTGGGTATGTGTGCTCAGTTGCTCAGTAGTGTCTGACTCTTTGTCATCCCTATGGACTGTAGCCTGCAAGGCTCCTCTGTCCATGGGATTCTCAAGGCAAGAACACTGGAGGGGTGTTGCCATTCCCTTCTCCAGGGGATCTTCCTGACCCAGGGATCAAACCCAAGTCTCTTGTGTCTCCTGCATTGGCAGATTCTTTTACCACTGAGCTGTGTGGAAAGCCTTAATAATCCCTTAATACATAGAGGGGGAAATTGAGGCTCAGAAAAGAAGAGAACGTGCCAAAGTTACTAGGTGGACCCAGCTAGCAATCCTCACTCTCAGAGTTAACAAGTGATGAGGAAGACAAGTCCAGACAGAAGGAATGTAAAAGGACAAGGGTGGGATATGCTGCTGCTAAGTCGCTTCAGTGCTGTCCAACTCTGTGCGACCCCATAGGCGTCAGCCCACCAGGCTCTTCCATCCCTAGGATTCTCCAGGCAAGAACACTGGAGTGGGTTGCCATTTCCTTCTCCAGTGCATGCATGCATGCTAAGTCACTTCAGTCATGTCTGACTCTATGCGACCCTATGGACAGCAGCCCACCAGGCTCCTCTGTCCACAGGATTCTTTAGGCAAGAATACTGGAGTGGGTTGAAGAGGGTGCAATTCCTAAGTGGTTTACAAAGGTAGAGAGGGAAACCCAAGTCAGGGGCATAGTTAGAAGAAAACACTTAAGTGGTATGGCTTAAAATGAACAAACCCACGCATGGTAGGAGAGATAAGGTGACACGGTCAGGTTGTGGTGGAGAACCTTGAATATTCAGCTAAGGAGCTGGAGTAAAGCCATAAGAGTGAGGAGTGGTTAACGGGCTAATCTCATTTTCAAAGACAACAGGCACAATGTGACAATGCTCTGGTGCTGTCACGCCAAGTGGAAGACAGAACTGGTGAGTTGTAGGAGGATGGTGGGATGGTTCTCCTGGGTGTGGGTCTCCTCCTCATGCCTCCTTCACTGCCTCTTCTTGGTTTCCTTATCTCCTTCCCTCTAGGACATTCTATATGCCCTCTGGCAGGGGCAGAAGCTTAATCTCCTGACGCTTATTGTTGTTGTTCAGTGGCTCAGTCGTTTCTGACCCTTTGTGACCCCACTGCCTGCAGCACTCCAGGTTTCCCTATCTTTCACTATCTCCTGCTGCTGCTGCTGCTAAGTCGATTCAGTCGTGTCCGACTCTGTGCGACCCCATAGATGAGGCTCCCCCGTCCCTGGGATTCTCCAGGCAAGAACACTGGAGTGGGTTGCCATTTCCTTCTCCAATGCATGAAAGTGAAAAGTGAAAGTGAAGTCGCTCAGTCGTGTCCGACTCTTAGCGACCCCATGGACTGCAGCCCACCAGGCTTCTCCATCCATGGGATTTTCCAGGCAAGAGTACTGGAGTGGGGTGCCATTGCCTTCTCTGTCACTATCTCCTAAGTTTGCTCAAATTTATGTCCTTTGAGTCGATCTTGGCATCCAACCATCTCATCCTCTGTCACCCCCTTCTCCTCCTGCCCTCAATCTTTCCCAGATCAGGGTCTTTTCCAATGAGTCAGGTCTTTGCATCAGGTGGCCGAAGTATTGGAGCTTCAGGTTCAGCATCAGTCCTTCCAATGAATATTCAGGGTTGATTTCCTTTAAGATTGACTCTTTTGAGCTCTTTGCTGTCCAAGGGACTCTCAAGAGCCTTCTCCAGCACCACAGTTAGAAAGAAACAATTCTTTGGTTCTCAGTCTTCTTAAAGAGCTTCCCTTGTGGTTCAGGGGCTTCCCCGGTGGCTCAGACAATAAAGAATCTGCCTGCAATGTGGGAGACTTTAGTTCGATCCCTGTGTTGGGAAGATCCCCTGGAGGAGGGCGTGGCAACCCACTCCAGTATTCTTGCCTGGAAAACCCATGGACAGAGGAGGCTGGTGGGCTAGAAAATTACTAGAATTCTAGTGATTTACTAGAATTACTAGTAATCACTGAATTACTAGAAGAATGTGATGACCATTAATAGTCGAGAAGACAGGTTTTAAAATCAGACCTGGTTCAATTTGCTTAAACTCTCTGTCCTTGTTTTATTGACCATAAACCTGGGAGAATAGTTATAGCTATTTCAAGCCAAACACTGTTGCCAGTTTGGCAGTGAACTGAACATGAGAGCAAGGGGGGTATTCTCTAATGCTAGCCATCCCACATGGCCAGAGAATTCTCACCAAGTGATGTAGTGGGAGGCCAGAAGCCCCTTCATGTCCATCAAAAGTGGGGGATGCACATAGGGAAGTGTATGCAACAGCAGGGTGCTAGGAACAGCTCTTCAACTTCGTATTAAGCAAGAAAAAAGGAGATATACAAAATCCCTAGAACAACTGAATCTGTGTAAACTAAAACTTGGACACAAACAGTGCTACTTTAAATGCGGGGAAGGTTAGAGGGGTTGGAACTGGGGAGAAAGTAGACAAGAGGACCTTGCCCAGCTGGTGACACACAACGGACAGGGGAATGCCACTCACTGATTGCAAAATCCAACCACTGCCCTTCACCCGCCTTTGCAGATAACACTACCCCCAAATAGAAACAAAACAAAACACAACCAAACAAAACCCAAGACAAGGCTCAATCAAAATGTTCTTGCCAGTGACTGCTGCGAAATTTTCTTGATTCAGCAGGACTCCAAACTCCACCAGCAGCTTCAGGGCAATTGTGCAGGGGGTCCCCAAGCTCTCCTCGGGCCTCTTCTCTCTCCCCTCCCCCCCACCCCCAACTGTGTCCTCTCCTCTGCTCCTCCTTTTCAGAAGGCCGGGCACCCTAAGCCAAATTGGAATTGGTTTGGCTGCCCAGCCCACTGGAACCTTGCTAGGAAGTTTGGCCTGGAAGGAAATCAAGTATTTTAAAGCTCTAGTGGGGGCTGGGCTTGCTGGCACCTAGTTCTACCCTTGAACAGGTCCCCTCTCTTTCCTCACAGCCCCGGGGAACCAAATATGGGGCTGAAGGGACCGATATTGACATAAAATCCCATCGGAATTACTGTGGGAGCGGCAGGTGAAGTGGTCACCTACCAAAGGATTTAGGCCTGGGGAGCCTCTACTGGCAGAGAAGGCAAAGGCATCCCACTCCAGTACTCTTGCCTGGAAAATCCCATAGATAGGAGCCTGGTAGGCTGCAGTCCATGGGGTCGCTAAGTGCTAAAGTGCTGCCTTGTGCTAGGCTCTAGGGATAGGGAGGAAAAGGGGAGATTCTTTGCCCCTTGTCTGATCAGGTGAAGATTTTACTAAGCTGACCCATTCTTAACCCAGGAATTCTTTACCTAGGCTAGTGGAGGCTCCTTAGACTCACCTGGAGAAACTAAACATTCATGCCTAGGCTTTACTCCCAGACGCTCTGATTCAGTAGAAAGTGGGCTCTGAATATGGATGTTCTGAACCTTTGGTGATTTTTATTGGTGGGGGGCACAGTATATATAAATGTGCAATTTCTATAAGGCCTTTTGAAATCATAAAAATGGCCTATGAACTGAGAGTCCACTTGGTTCAGTTTCCTTTTAGAACTAAGTGTGTTTGTCTTTTGCAACCCCCTTGAAGCCAGTCAGCATCAGTTTGAACATGTCCCTAACCACCCACCCCTGCCCCCAGACAGGATACTCAGTCCCCTCAGAGATAGCTTGGTCAGTCTAAGAAACACCTCAGCTTGCCCCAAGTCCTCTGTCTTTTCACCTCCTGCCCAGTAACTCCTCAGCAGCCAGGTGGAGTTTTTGTTATTCTACAAGTCCTAAGAACAACTGGAGGAGGTAACCTTCCAACATTTGATGCTTTATGCCATGAAGATCTATGAGGGGCTCTTATCATACACCCTTAAGACTGGAAGGGGCCTCAGAAATTTTACAAACATACACACACACAGAGTCAGTTCTCAGATTTTGGTGTTAGTTATTTTCTAAAAGTTGCTGTAAACACAAATTAGTGAATACTGAACAATTGCTCCTAAGGAAAATACAGGGTTAGGCATCTGCAAGTCTCTGCGCACGACATATTTTGTCAGTTGATCAATAAATAAGCTGGTTTTATGTGTTTCTGTTTAAAGACATCTTGTTATTTGTATTTGAACTCAGGGCCAATAACACTATAACTCATGTATGAGCCAAGTTCAGTATTTTCTTCACAGTGCACCTCACACCCTCCTTGTATCTAGGTATACTTCAGGCACCATGGTTGCAGGAGATTTTTTAAATGGTGAAATGAACAGCAAAACACAAAAATGTGAAAAACATGGCACAAAATCATGAGAAACACGTTTGTTTACAGCATGAACTGGACAGGGTCTTGTGTAACCTCAACTGAAAACAGACATGTGGGGCAACTCACATTTTTCCCCCCGCCTCCAGAGCTCTTGGAATATTGACTTTGGGGTTACGGATACATTCTTATCAGTAGGAAAATCCGCAAATTCAGAATCAGCCAATAAAAATCATCCCCTAAATATATAATATATCCACAACATATATTTGGTCCCTGTTTCAAGTGCTAAAGGCTTTGCTTCTATCACCTCCCTTAATCCTCAAAAGACAAAAGGTCACACAGCGGTGACCTTTTCCACCTTTTCCACTTTCCTGGTGGCACAAAGGATAAGAATCCGTCTGCCAATGCAGGGGACACGGGTTCGCTCAAATCCCTGGTCTGGGAAGATCTCACACGCCCCTGAGCAACTAAGCCCCAGGTCGCCACAGCTACTGAGCTCAGGTGCCGCAGCTACTGAGGCCGGGGCATCCAGAGCCTGTGCTCCCCAACAGGAGAAGCCACCACGGTAAGAAGCCTGTGTACCCAAGGAAGACGAGCCGCTGCTCCTTACAACTAGAAAAAGTGCGCAAAGCAAGGAACATCCCGCAAAGCCAAAAATACATAAATAACGAACAAACAAACCATATTATAAACACTAAAAAAAAAAAAGTCACGGCTAGTGACAGGACTTTGGTTTTATTTTAGACATTCATATAATAAAACCCGTCCCTCCTCCCCCGTAGTGTATCTCTTCCAACTTCTCGACCTATAGGATACAGAGCAACTCCCAATATTTCAAAATTTTTCCTCAGGCTACTCTCGTGAATCCAGTCTTCCTTCAATCTCAGGCCTTGCTGCAGGCCACAATAGCCCTCAGCATAGACAACCTAAACCTGAAGGATTGGTACTAGGCTATAGAGCCTTTTTCAAGGGCTGAAAGGGACGGAGTTTCCAACCAACCTGTGAATTCTCGCCTTGAACTTTGTCCGCTTAAGTCCCCTAGCACTTCCCTCCCTGCACAGTCATCGCCGGTGTCTCCGCGCACGCGCACGTTTCCAGTTCTGCCCGCCCCGCCCCGCCCCTCGGCCGCCTCCTGTTGCTTCCCTGACCCCAAGAGCTCAGGCGGAGCTGCAGCTTCAGTCTGCGCCAACCTCAGACCTGAAAGTTTTACGTCCGCTGCGCCCGCCTGTGCCCACAGTGGTTCGAACAATGTCTTTGGTCGCTTCACAGTCTCCGCTCCGGAATCGGGTGTTTGTGGTGGGGGTTGGGATGACCAAGGTAAATAGAGCCGTGAGTCCCCGGAGGTGGGCTCCCTGCTCCGCTCAGCCTGGGTGAGGCCGCGGGAGCCCTGAGTGACCGGGAAACGGGGTTTGGGGTGGGTTGTGGGGTGTCAGGACTCGTCGCCGTCCGTCTGTCTGCCCTTCCTACCGGAGGGCGCCACTGGCTTCCCACCGCCCAGCTCGGCTCCTTGTCTGTGAGGCATCAGAGTGGCGACTCGGATGGGTTGTGATGTTGATGTCTCTGCGGAATCATAATGTCTCAGTGTTGTTCTGCGGCTATATGTTCCTCCTTCTTCCCTTTTCTTCCTGGGGCGCAGTTTGTTAAGACCTCAAGATGACCCAAACTCCGCACCTCCTTTGAATATGGGTGGAAACCTAAGTTGTGTGGACTTGTAACTGAGGCAAGGTTTGCCCCATACCCAGGAGGAAAGCAGGTCGTGAATGTCGCCAGCCCTGCACTTCCAGTAATACTCCGTGTTGGATCCCTTCTCAGTTGCAACTGTAGGAGTAGAAATCTCAGTGATGCTCAGCGTCTTGGCACAGGTGGCAGGTTTTCTACATCCTCCGACCTTTGCGTTTCTCACATGGTACTCTGCTTGCTACTCAGGAGGCCAGAGGCAGCTACAGTCTCACTTGATTGTATTTCTTGACATGCTCACTACCTTTGTGCTCTGCTGCTGCTGCTGCTAAGTCGCTTCAGTCGTGTCCGACTCTGCGAGACCCCATAGACGGCAGCCCACCAGGCTCCCCCGTCCCTGGGATTCTCCAGGCAAGAACACTGGAGTGGGTTGCCATTTCCTTCTCCAGTGCATGAAAGTGAAAAGTGAAAGTGAAGTCACTCAGTCGTGTCCGACTCAGTGACCCCATGGACTGCAGCCTACCAGGCTCGTAGAGAAAACAACAGAAAGCAAAGGAACAGAGGCATAACGAAGTTTGGGACGAAACTATCAGTACTTTAGCATCACCTCTGTGTTCTGTGCTCTGTACTCTAGTGATGCTAAAGTACTGATAGTTTCGTCCCAAACTTTGTTATGCCTCTGTTGCTTTGCTTTCTGTTGTTTTCTCTACTTAAGACCATTTGTCTTCACTTGGTTAACTTGTTTGCATTTTTAATACTCCCTTCCCAGGACGGAGCTCGGTCCCTACCTCTTTTGTCTTTTTTTTTTTTTTTTTTTGTCTTTTATATTTTTTCCTACCTCCTTTTGAAGAAAATGGGCTGCTTTTCTGGGTGCCTGATGTCCTCTACCAGCATTCAGAAGTTGTGGAATTTACTGGGCGTTTAAATGTTCTTTTGATGAATTTGTGGGGGAGAAAGTGGTCTCCCTGTCCTATTCCTCCACCATCTTAGGACCACCCCCTTGTTTGCATTTTTTAAAAGATCAATTCAGATCTTCTAGGAGAAGTTCTGATTCTCCTGACTGTCCCATAGAGCCCTGTACTTAACCTCTGTCTTAGTACTTTATATTTTATCCTGAAATTCTGTTTATATGTCTATATTCTTCTTTTGCATATAGCCATCTCCCAGGTTAATTAATTGCTATACCTCTGCTGCTGCTGCTGCTGCTGCTGCTAAGTCACTCCAGTCGTGTCCCTCTAGCACTTTGAAAATGCCTTGTGCTTGAAGAGCTCAGTAAGTGTTAGTTGAACACTATTAAATGCATGTGCTTTGTGACAGAGGGTTCCTATGGGAAGTTCTCTTTCCACGAAAACAACCTTAAACTTTTAAGGTCCTGCTCTGTGTTTCATAGACAGCTATGTATGGCAGAAGGGCAAGGGAAATCTAGGGGATCTTTTTATAAGGGCAGTAATCCCATTCTTTTTAAAAAAAAATTTATTTATTTGGCTGTGTCAATTCTTAGTTGCAGCACATGGGATCTTTAGTTGTGGCATGTTGGCTCTAGCTCCCCAATCAGGGATCAACCCAGGGCCTCCTGCATTGGGAGCTCAGATTCTAAGCCACTAAACCGCCAGGGAATACCTTCAAAAAAAATTTTTTTTTTTTTAAATTTATATACTAGTCCCCTCTTGAGGGCTCCATCTACATGATTACCAAAGACCCAAGTTCTTAAGGAATGTATAATATGGAGAAGGAAAGGGTAAACCATTTAAATATGATATATTAGGACATTTTGGAGAAGGCAATGGCAACCCACTTCATTACTCTTGCCTGGAAAATCCCATGGACAGAGGAGCCTGGAAGGCTGCAGGCCATGGGATCGCTAAGAGTTGGACACAACTGAGCGACTTCACTTTCCCTTTTCACTTTCATGCATTGGAGAAGGAAATGGCAACCCACTCCAGTGTTCTTGCCTGGAGAATCCCAGGGATGGGGAAGCCTGGTGGGCTGCCGTCTATGGGGTCGCACAGAGTTGGACACAACTGAAGCGACTTAGCAGCAGCAGCAGGACATTTGGTTAAGTGTAGTAGATTGGAAATATGAATTTATTTCTTTTGGTGCTTTCCAACTCTCACAAAAAATGACAGTAAAGAAATTAAAGTATTAACCCATCGGGGTAAAGTGACTAGGAGAGGAAACAGTAGAACGATGTCAGAAAAACAGTGGATGATTAAAAGCTGATGGAAGTGTGGTTATTGATTCAAAACAGAAACTCAGAGCTCAAGTTCTTGAAGAAGGATTATACTGGTTGAGTCTTCCTTCAGAACTTGAGAAGGTTTAGGACCCGCATGTACTAGATGTCAAGTAAAGTGGGAATGAGAGGAGGGAAGAAAAGCACTTCCCTGGTATAATTGGATTCCAAGATCCTTTTTACCACTAGGTCACTATCAGTTCCTTGTCAAGGTATTGGAGACTTGTTCTCTGGAGAAACTGAACTGATGCGTCTCTAGAATCATCTGACCTTTAGGTTTAGTGGAAGACAGAAGTGAGGCCCAAGTTGAAAAAAGGGAATTAAATGGAGTTCTGTATAGTATTAAATGATAGTAATTACCAGCCCTGTTCCCAGAGCACTGGTAATCAGATACATGCTAGCTTCAGGGCAAATTTTGGAAATTATGTGAAAAGACTCCAGAGAAAAGTCAGATTATCACTCTACTCAAAGGGAAAGATTTTAATGGACTTGAGTATAGCAAGAGTATGAAAAGTTGATTGATATTCTTTTAAATTCAACATTGCTTTTAGCCTGTCAAAAACTCCCACTTTTCACGTTTTAGTCTAGTATTAAAAAAGAATATCCACAATTATCTTAAAAGGCCATTAAAGTCCTCCTCCCTTTTCTAATCACATATCTGTGTGAGGTCAGATTTGCTTCATAGACTTCAACCTAAAAAATAATGCCAAAGGTTGAATGAAGAATCAGCTGTGTCAGATGAAAGAATTCACCTGCCTCCTATGAAAGCAGATATTAAAGAGAATTGCTCAAGTGCAAAACAATGCCCCTCATCAGTTTTTCTTGAGGGGAATATAATTATTTTTAATAAAATTATTTATGTTAACATAATGGTTTTTTTTTTCTGAGTGAATTGTTATTTTAAATGTCCTGTTATACGTGCTAATAGGGTAAATATTGGTAACTATAACCCTCATGATCAAAGTTCTGGCATCTTCAGTGATTTTTAGGAATGTAAAGCTGTCTTGAGACTGAAAAGTTTTGAGAATTACTGGTTCTAATCATTAAGTACTAAGAGCTACTAACAACACAAAGAGAGAAAATCATATGCTTCCAGATGAAAAAATAGACCACTACTGATAGTTTTGCCAGAGAGATAGAGTGAGTCTGTAAGATTCTGGATCCAGCTGCCAATCTGTGGGACAGAGAACAGAGGAACAGGTTGAACTGTATGAGTATGCGATCTACAAAGTCCAGAGTGTGGGAAACTACTGTCCCAGCATCTGGGTTCTTTAATAGATGTGTTGAGAGGAAAAACATGTAGTGGAGGGGAACCTGTAAATTAAAAGAGAATTTAAAAGACCCATAATTTTTTTTAAAAGGCAAGGCTGAAATATAGTGTCCAAGACACTTGGGTGATAGAACTACGAAATACTACAAGGAAGCAATTATTATAAGGATCAGGATAATAATTACTTTGGGGGTGAGGCGGGGTTGAGGTAAGGGACAGCATGTTTAGAAGAGTGTGTGGAGTGGCAGGGAAAGTTCTGTTTTTTAGTTTGTGTGGTTGTTGTCAAAGATAAAGGTAGACACTAGGTAAAGTGTTAGGGCAGATTTTAATAAATAGTATGCTATTGCAAAAGTCCAATGTGCAGTAACTTTATATACATGTGAGTAGAGAAGAGGAATCAGAGAAGCTTGAATAGAATTTGGTGAAGGAGAGAATATTTGTCAATGATTTGTACAAGAGTGTTTGCTTAAACTTTAAAAAATGAGGCAGTTAACTCCAGGAAAAACAAAACAGATTGCTCAATGAACCACATATAATCATAATATACAAGCTGGCTCAATAATAAGCAACATTGTCTTAATAAGGTAAGCACTATGTAATGATTTAATTTAAAACTTATGTTTCCACTGTATAAGGAGGATGAAGAACTGTAAATATATAAGTGAGGTGGTCTAAGAGACCTAATTCTCATTGTCCCTTATTGAAGACTATGATATAATTTCTTAAATTGATAAGTCAAGAAATAATAGTATCAGAATATTTAGAAATGTGACATTTTATAAAAGAAATATCTGAAAGGATTGAAAATGGATGTTTTGGGAGCAAGTAAGACTAGTGAGTGGAGGGCAACAGATTGCTATTTTTATTATAGGCTTTAGGGTAGGTTTTTATTTATTTTTTGCATTTCTTAGGAGAAGGAAATGGCAACCCACTCCAGTGTTCTTGCCTGGAGAATCCCAGGGACGGGGGAACCTGGTGGGCTGCCGTCTATGGGGTTGCACAGAGTCGGACACGACTGACGGGACTTAAAAGCAACTGTTGACTTTCCTTTTCTTTTATTTACCTAACTCCTACTCATCCTTAAATACCTTATTTAAATAAATATCAGTTCCTCTGGGAAGGCATTCTAGTCCTCTGAGGCTGGGTAGTTGTCTCTCCCAGATCATTCTGTACTTAGGACCCTGTTGCATAATTGCCTGTCTTCCATTAAATAAGTTCCCTGTGGGTACAAACTGTATATTATTTATTATCAGAGTCCAGCAACACTGACAGAGACTCAGATTTTTTTGTTTAAATGACTAGATGAATGTATTTCTGTGGTTCTCTCTTGTGAGAGACTATCACCATAGTGTTTCCTTTTGTTATCTTCTGTATTTCTAGTTCACAAAGCCTGGAGTCGAGAACAGAGACTACCCTGACTTGGCAAAGGAAGCAGGTAAAAGAGAATATTTAGATCTTTGAACATTGTAGTTTATTGTGTGGTCTGTCTTGATTGTGGAGCAGCCTTGCAACCTTCACGGGAAGTTTTTTCAGGGCCAAGCAGTCTAAGCTTAGGTATCAGTTGTTTAAAGGGAATTCTGGCTTCCAGAGATTAAATTGCCAACATTCGGTGGATCATAGAGAAAGCAAAGGAATTCCAGGAAAACATCCACTTCTCCATCATTGACTACATGAAAGCCTTTGACTGTGTGACTCACAACAAACTGTGGAAAATTCTTCAAGATTTGAGAATACCAGACCACCTTACTTGTCTCCTGAGGAACCTGTATGTGGGTCGAGAAGCAACAGTTAGCACCTTACATGGAACAATGGACTGGTTCAAATTGGGAAAGGAGCATGACAAGGCTATTGTCACCTGTTTATTTAACTTACATGCAGAGTGTATCATGGGAAATGCCAGGCTGAATGAATCATAAGCTGAAATCAACATTGTCAGGAGAAATATCAACAGTCTCATATATGCAGATGATACCACTCTAATGGCAGAAAATGAAGAGGAACTAAAGAGTCTCTTGATGAGGGTGAAAGCAGTGAGTGAAAAAGCTGGCTTAAAACTCAGCATTCAAAAACTAAGATCAAGGAATCCGATCCCATCACTTCATGGCAAATAAAAGAGGAAAAGGTAGAAGCAGTGACAGATTTTATTTTCTTGGGCTCCATAATTACTGTGGATGGTCACTGCAGCCATGAAATTAAAAGACGCTTGCACCTTGGAAGGAAAGCTATGACAAACGTAGACAGCATATTAAAAAGCAGAGACATTGCTTTGCTGACAAAGGTTTGTATAGACAAAGCTATGGTTTTTCCAGTAGTCATGTACGGATGTGAGTGTGAGACCATAAAGAAGGCTCAGTGCCGAAGAATCGATGCTTTCAAATTGTGCTGGAGAAGATTCTTGAGAGTCCCTTGGGACAGCAAGGAGATCCAACCAGTCCATCCTAAAGGAAATCAGTTCTGAATATTCATTGAAAGGACTGATGCTGAAGCTGAAGCGCCAAAACTTTGGCCACCTGATGCGAAGGGCTGACTCACTGGAAAAGATGTTGATGCTGGGAAAGATCGAAGGCAAACAGAGAAGAGGGTGGCAGAGGACAAGATGGTTAGATAGCATCACCGACTCAAGGGACATGAATTTGAGCAAACTCCGGGAGATAGAGAGGGACGGGGAATCCTGGCATAGTGCAGTCCATGGGGTCACAGAGTCGGACCTGACTTAGCGACTGAACAACAAAGGCTTCCCACACATGGAGACCTTGGAAACTTCGTGGTCCCATGAAGTTGTTTAGGTACAGTCCTCCTGTGAAGCCTTCCCCTTCCTCCTTTCCCTGTCAGATTGTTGCCAGGCAATTCAGAAAAGATTATTCTCATTTTTCATTAGACACTCCTTGTCTCTCCAAGTACTTGTGCACTCAGTGTTCGTAAATTAGATTTCATTTCAACTCCATTATACAGGTCTGTGTTTACTATACGGGAATCAGAGCATCTCTGTCCCCCAAAAGGAAGGTTCATGAGATTTGATTAGCTGATGTTGATTCTCTAGGTGTATAATATTCATTCAGTGTTTATCGTTTGGTTGTTAAATCTTTTCCTCCTGACTATTGTCTCCAAACAGCTTCTACTTTTCTTTGAAATAGGAAATGCTTTAATCAATTTTTCTATGTATTTTTTGTTCTATTTCTTTTAGTTAGTTAAAAGTGGTTACTATAAAAATATATGGATGGAATATTTTGATTATAAGATGGTAATGTTGAAATGAAGTTATTAAGTTTGAGTTTACCTCTGGAATTGTCTAATAACAAGAAATTCAGCTTGATTGCCTCTATTTACTGATTACAATTTTCTTCTTTTGCAGACATTGTTAGGAAAATAAACTCAATTTAAAAAAAGGAATTTTTATGTAGAATATACTTTTAAAACATAGCTTTGTTTTTATAAAACCCCTTGGTTCCAACTGTGAGAAGTGAGAGGGAGGTGAGAAGTGCAAAAGGGTGATTCTGTTCACGTATCTGATGTAGTTCCAGGTGAGTATGTTCACCTTCAGCCTACATCAGTCATGTTTAGTTCAACATGTATCTAAACGTCACTTGGCGGGGAAGCCCCTGAGATCCTATAAATGATTTTGTTCTCAGCCCTTTGGGCTTACCTGTCAGCTGTGGTGGTGAGGCAAGAGAATTGGTTTAAGGGAAGTCTTACCCTCTAATTCTCCAAACTGGTTTAGGAGGAGGTTCTGCTACCTTCCCTGCCCTCATTATTTCCTAAATGCATAGTGTAGAGGGAAGCGCAACCAGCAGGATTGTGTCCTGTCACATTATTTAGAGACTTCTTACTCTTTACACAGTCCTGCCCATCTTCTTTCCCTCAGAGAAAGGTTAGGAATCCCTCTGCAGCTAAATGCAAAGTGGTAAAGCCACACCACGTAACTCTCTGAAACTGTTTCTGATATTGAAAGTTACTTCTGTGCTTCCTTTGTTTTCTAATCTCTTTAACATTTTTACTTAATAATGATTTAAATCTGAAAATATATGAAGACAACCTGGTGTTAGGAGAAAATGTTCAACAAATATTAAGGAGTACATCCGGGTCACTTGGGAAGATTCAGTCAAAGTCTGGTGTACAGATCTCAGAGCCTTTGCCCTCTAGTAGGGAAAATAAGGCAAGTTCACATACATGGTGAGTAGACCATGGGAGGTGCAAGATGCTTTGGCCACTTAGAGGAGTATCAGAGCACAGGCTAAACTTACACCTTTTCACCATAACTCATTCTCTCCTACTAATTATAAGAGCAATGCATGTTATTTATTGGAACATAGATATATATGTATATAATAATGAAAACAAAATTTGTAACCCAAGCCTGAGACAGTGCACTAAGTCGTGTCCGACTCTTGCGACCCCGTGGACTGTAGCCTGCCAGGCTCCTCTGTCTAGGGCATTCTCCAGGCAAGAATACTGGAGTGGGTTGCCAGCCTAGCAGCTGTTAATATCTTGGTGTGTTCTCTTTTAATATTTTTTTTCTATGGCTTTCTGGGATCATATTCTAAATGTGTATCATATTTCTAAAACTTACTATTATAAGCTTTTCTCCTGTCACTTAAAACTGAAAAAAATTAAATTTTCATGTTTCTTTGTATATTTATACCATATTAAAAATTTTTTTTAATTGTTTATTTTTAATTGAAGGATAATTGCTTTACAATGTTGTTGGTTTCTGTCACACATCAGCCTGAAACAGCCATAGGTATACACATGTCCTCTCCCTCTTGAACTTCCCCTCTCCCTCCATTCTGACCCACCTGGCTAGGTTGTCACAGAATACTAGGCTGAACTCCCTGTGCTACAGAGCAGCTTCCCGTTAGCTATCTGTTTTACACACAGTTACATAGATATTTCAGTACTACTCTCAGTTCGTCTGACCCTCTCCTTCCCCCGCTGTGTCCATAAGTCTACTCTCTATGTTTGTAGGTTCATCAGTATCATTTTTCTAAATTCCATATATACACATTTATACATGATATTTGTTTTTCTGACTTACTTCACTCTGTATAACAGTATGCTATCATTTTTGTTGTATATTTGCTTTACAGCTTTTTGACATTTTAGAAGAATGATAGTGAACATCTTGCTGAACACAAATATTTGTTCTCATCACTGGTTATTTTTGAGGACAAAGCCTAGAAGTAGACTCATTGGAGCAATGAATATAAACAGTTTTATCAGTCTTGACAGATTATTTTTCAGACCATTATTAGTTTTACTGGGATCATATGAGAATGCTCTTTTTTTTTTTTGCTCGTACATAAAGCAGGAAAAGAAAGCTGGTTTGACTAAATCAATCCCATGGTCAATCATACATATATCTTCTTAAGTTAAAAAATCTTTAAAGTGATACATTCATTTGGTTAGAACACACACACACACACACACAGACACACATACACACAGATGGTTTATACTTCCCAGACCTCTTCTGGGGCAACTTCTTTTAACTGTCTTGGCTTTAGTTCTTCTGTTGGTTATCTCCCTATCTCTAAATACTCTTTCCACCACAGTTGTTCTCCTTTTCAATTTATCAGTTTTAGATATCTGTTTGCTTCTCACTATGGTAGATGAGGATTTAGGTCAACCTTTTCTCTAGCTTCCACTCTCCTCTTCTTATTTTCATAATTTTTCTCAATTCCTCCAGTGGTCATTTCTACACCTTTGGATAGCTTCCTTGAAGCTTCTTTTCTTGTTCCATAGACAGGGTCATCTCTTGATCCTGGCTTTGTAAGATGATCGTATGAATGCTCCCACAGTTCCCCTCCTCAGCACTGACATTCTATCTTATTTTGCCCTCTGGATGAGTGATAGAGCGACAGAAATGAATAAGACACCTTGTCATTAAGGAGCTTTAAGACTCTTGGGGTTTAATATATTTATAGTTAGGTGTACAGTTAGAATAGGAAATGTTAAATATCAAAAAAGTGGTGTGAAAAAGTGTTACAATAGCTTAGAGGAAGAAATGATAATTTTTTAAAAAATTATTTTTTATTGAAGGATAATTGTTTTACAGAATTTTGCTGTTTTCTGTCAAATCTCAACATGAGTCAACCATACATAGGTATACATATATCCCCTCCCTCTTGAAGTTCCCTCCAAATGATAACTTTTGAAAGGTAAGATAACTTCTGAAAGGCTGAGATGATTTGATGAAGGATTTTCATTTGAATCGATCCCTGGGTTGGGAAGATCCCCTGGAGAAGGAAATGGCAACCCACTCCAGATTACTGCCTGGAAAATCCCATAGACAGGTGTTGGGAGGATCCTGGCGGGCTGTAGTGCTTGGGGTCACAGAGAGTCGGACAGAAACAGCAACTGAACACACTAGAGTTAGAGAGTGACTAAACAGCAGCAACACCCTAGAGTTAGCTTTACTCTGGTCAAACTCTAAACTTATTTTTACTCACTTAAAGTGCTATGTGATAAAACTTTTTTTGTTTTTATAGGCCAGAAGGCTTTAGCGGATGCACAGATCCCTTATTCTGCAGTGGAGCAGGCATGTATTGGCTATGTGTATGGTACGTGGAGACTATATATTCTAAAAGTTGTTCACCTAAGTCTGTCATCAACTACATAAACAATACAGAAAAATTTGTGAATTTTAACCCTCAAAACTCAGAATTCAGGGTCTTATTTTCATTATTTTTAGAATTTCCTTATGTGTCAGCCTAGTTTAGTACACATATATATTTTGCCAATATTGTGTTGCCAATAAAGGGGACAAATTTACATTTCTTTTTCTTGGGGATGGTCTTGATCATTGCCTCCTGTACAATATCAGGAACCTCTGTCCATAGTTCTTCAGGCACTCTGTCTATCTGATCTGATCCCTTGAATCTATTTGTCACTTCCACTGTATAATCATAAGGGATTTGATTTAGGTCATACCTGAATGGTCTAGTGGTTTTTCCTATTTTCCTTAATTTAAGTCTGAATTTGGCAATAAGGAGTTCATGATCTGAGCCGTAGTCAGCTCCTGGTCTTGTTTTTGCTGACTGTATAGAGCTTCTCCATCTTTGGTGGCAAAGAATATAATCAGTCTGATTTCGGTAATGACCATCTGGTGATGTCCATGTGTAGAGTCTTCTCTTGTGTTTTTGGAAGATAGTGTTTGCTATGACCAGTACATTCTCTTTGCAAAATTCTATTAGCCTTTGCCCTGCTTCATTCTGTACTCCAAGGCCAAATTTGCCTGATACGCCAGAGATTTATATCTGATAATACACATGAAATATTGCTTCCTTTATCATGTAACCCTACCCAGATTGAGTTGTTTGCTATTACTTGGTCATTTCTCTACTTTCCTACCTCTGTGTTATATAAATAAAGTGCATATATATATACTATGTTTTGAAAATTTTTGTATTTGCAGAATAAGTGGTGCTTCATGCTGAAACTGTTTCTGAGTAAGATGTCCATGTTTTATGTTAGACAAGGGCATAATACTAGAAAAATATAATGTAGTGTTATATTGCTTTGCAGCTCCATAATTGTCATGTTGCATAGATAATTTTCTTTTTTCTATGTAGGTGACTCTACCAGTGGGCAGAGGGCTATCTATCACAGTTTGGGACTGACTGGAATTCCTATAATCAACGTCAACAATAACTGTTCTACTGGCTCAACTGCTTTGTTTATGGCCCGGCAACTGATTCAGGGTGGTGAGAAGTGCCTGTTTGTCTAGTGTACTTAAATAGATGTGGGGTTATTGCCCTTCTTTTATGATGTCTCCATATGACCCTCAGAGGGATTGCTTTTTAATGTATTTTTTTAAATAAAAATTTTGATATATACTTTATATAGCACAAAAGTGTAGAATTCAGTGTTTTCAATATGTTCCCAGGTTTATGAAACTATCAGCACTGTTTAATCTTAGAACATTTGTATCACCCATAGAAGAAAGCTCTACCCATTAGCGGTCACTTCCCGTTTCTCCCCACAACCCTTGGCAACCACTAATTTACTTTCTGTCTCTATGGATTTACATATTCTGAGCATTATATTAATGAAATCATATAATATATGACCTTTTATGGCTTTTTTCACTTACCGGAATATTTTCACAGTTCATTCATGTTTTAGCATGCATCAGTACTGCATTCTTTTTTGTGGCCAAATAGTAATCCATTGTATGAATATACTACATTTTGTTCACCCATTTATCAGTTGATGTACACTGTGCTATTTCTACTTTTTGGCTTTTATGAATAATCCTGCTATAAACATTTGTGTACAACTTTTTTGTGGCCATATGTTTTCAGTTCTCTTGGGTATATATCATAGTCTGTATTTCCAAATGTTCTAGGCTCCCTCATTAGGCCTTTTATTCTTCTGATTGTTGATTATTGCTCTGCTACTTGGTATTTTAATTGTTGGAGCTTTATAATGTCTCACTGTTGGATAATACTAGTAGCCCTTTTACCCCCTACCTTGTTATTTTTTTTTTCTTTTTTTAAAGAAAAATTTTTGCTTGTTTTGCTGTTCATTTGAACTTTAACATCATTTTTAGAAGCCCCCTCTTTCCAAAAATAGTTCTGTTGAGATTTTGATCAAGATTCTTTAAAATTTTTTAAAATCTTATTTAATGTTTAAAAATTCACAATTAGCTATTTGTATTCGTTCTTCACTGGAACATATTTCCACATTAATAAAAAGTTTTGTTAACGCTCAAAATCAAGGAAGAAGTATATACTTTATTGATTTTTCCTTGTATCTAGAGGTGTATAAGAATTTTCTCTGTAATTTTCACTTATTACAAATTTTATAACCCCTACACTATGTTTTTACATTTTGTGTACATCGACATACTTGTTTAAATAGAAGTATTTAAGGGTATTTTGTTTGAGTCTAGAAATTTAATTTTTCAAGATAATTACATTTTCTTTCAAGGTCTGGCAGATTGTGTCTTGGCTCTTGGGTTTGAAAAGATGGAAAAGGGACCCATTGCAGTAAATGTGAGTCTCAATTATTTTTATTTCAGAACTGTTATAACACTATGAGAAAACTTTGCCCATCTGACTGCCATAAATAGAGCTCGCAAAAGCTGAAAAATGAGATTGTCTATGTATGCATGCATGTGTGCTGAGTCACTCAGTTGTGTCCAGCTTTTTGCGACTCCATGAATTGTAGCCTGCCTGTCAGGCTCCTCTGTCCCTGGAATTTAAGGCAAGAATACTGGAGTGGCTTGCCACTTTCTTGTCCAGGGAATATTCCTAATCCAAAGATCAAACCCTCATCTCCTGGGTTTTCTGCATTGGCAGGCAGATTCTTAACCACTGCACCACCTGAGAAGACCATATGTATGCATTGGTTCAGTTCAGTTCAGTTCAGCGCTCAGTCATGTCCGACTCTTTGTGACCCCATGAATTGCAGCACGCAGGCCTCCTTGTCCATCACTAACGCCTGGAGTTTACCCAAATTCATGTTCTTTGAGTCGGTGATGCCATTCAGCCCTCTCATCCTCTGTCATCCCCTTCTCCTCCTGCCCCCAATCCCTCCCAGCATCAGGGTCTTTTCCAATGAGTCAACTCTTTGCATGAGGTGGCCAAAGTATTGGAGTTTCAGCTTTAGCATCAGTCCTTTCAATGAACACCCAGGACTGATATCCTTTAGGATGGACTGGTTGGATCTCCTTGTAGTCCAAGGGACTCTCAAGAGTCTTCTCCAACACCACAGTTCAAAAGCATCAATTCTTTGGCGCTCAGCTTTCTTCACAGTCCAACTCTCACATCCATACATGACCACTGGAAAAACCATAGCCTTGACTAGACGGACCTTTGTTAACAAAGTAATGTCTCTGCTTTTTACTATGCTATCTAGGTTGGTCATAACTTTCCTTCCAAGGAGTAAGCATCTTTTAATTTCATGGCTGCAGTCACCATCTGCAGTGATTTTGGAGGCCCCCCCCAAAAAATATGACACTGTTTCCACTGTTTCCCCATCTATTTACCATGAAGTGATGGGACAGATGTCATGATCTTAGTTTCCTGAATGTTGAGCTTTAAGCCAACTTTTTCACTCTCCTCTTTCACTTTCATCAAGAGGCTTTTTAGTTCCTCTTCACTTTCTGCCATAAGGGTGGTGTCATCTGCGTTCCTATTTGGAACCAGTCTGTTGTTCCATGTCCAGTTCTAACTGTTGCTTCCTGACCTGCATATAGGTTTCTCAAGAGGCAGGTCAGGTGGTCTAGTATTCCCATCTCTTTCAGAATTTTCCACAGTTTATTGTGATCCACACAGTCAAAGGCTTTGGCATAGTCAATAAAGCAGAAATAGATGTTTTTCTGGAACTCTCTTGCTTTTTCGATGATCCAGCGGATGTTGGCATTTGATCTCTGGTTCCTCTGCCTTTTCTAAAACCAGCTTGAACATCTGGAAGTTCATGGTTCACGTATTGCTGAAGCCTGGCTTGGAGAATTTTGAGCATTACTTTACTAGCGTGTGAGATGGGTGCAACGGTAGTGTGAGCGTTCTTTGGCATTGCCTTTCTTTGGGATTGGAATGAAAACTGACCTTTTCCAGTCCTGTGGCCACTGCTGGGTTTTCCAAATTTGGTGGCATATTGAGTGCAGCACTTTCACAGCATCATCTTTCAGGATTTGAAACAGCTCAACTGGAATTCCATCACCTCCACTAGCTTTGTTCGTAGTGATGCTTTCTAAGGCCCACTTGACTTCACCTTCCAGAATGTCTGGCTCTAGGTCAGTGATCACACCATCATGATTATCTGGGTCGTGAAGATCTTTTTTGTACAGTTCTTCTGTGTATTCTTGCCACCTCTTCTTAATATCTTCCCCTTCTGTTAGGTCCATACCATTTTTGTCCTTTATTGTGCCCATCTTTGCATGAAATGTTCCCTTGGTATCTCTAATTTTCTTGAAGAAATCTCTAGTCTTTCCCATTCTGTTGTTTTCCTCTATTTCTTTGCATTGATCACTGAGGAAGGCATCTCTTCTTGCTATTCTTTGGAACTCTGCATTCAAATGGGAATATCTTTCCTTTCTCCTTTGCTTTTCGCTTCTCTTCTTTTCTCAGCTATTTGTAAGGCCTCCCCAGACAGTCATTTTGCTTTTTTGCATTTCTTTTCCACGCGGATGGTCTTGATCCCTGTCTCCTGTACAATGTCACGAACCTCCGTCCATAGTTTATCAGGCACTCTGTCTATCGGATCTTGTCCCTTAAATATATTTCTCACTTCCACTGTATAATCATAAGGGATTTGATTTAGGTCATACTTGAACGGTCTAGTGGTTTTCCCTACTTTTTTCAATTTAAGTCTGAATTTGGCAATAAGGAGTTCATGATCTGAGCCACAGTCAGCTCCCGGTCTTGTTTTTGCTGACTAGATCCTGGTAATTTAGACAGTAAAGAATCTTAGAGATAATTTTGCTCAACACTTTTATTTTGTGAAACTTATGTTCATACAAGTTAGATCATTGAATCTGAGATGGACCTGTGTATTTAATTTGAAACATTCAAATTTTATTCATTCATTAAAAAATTAATTCCATTCAGCAAACTGAAGAGTGTCAATAAAGTGGGACTTCTGTTTTCCATAATGACAAGTCAGGTTTTTAAATCATTTCTCCTAATGATCACAACTGAAATATTTGAATGGAATAGAAATAAGATACCCTGAAGACACTGAAGAACTAACAGGAGAGGAACTGCAGGTGAATGCCAGAAAATTAAGATCAGCATTAGAAATTGTTTTTGCCTCAGAGGCCTTTGATCAGGAAGCCTTGACCTTCCATTTTGATGGCCCCCTAGGATGAAGGGGAAAGTAGTCGAAGCTCAGGTGCTCCAAAGATGAGAAATTTAATACCCACTCTCCACCTTTAACTGGGTGGACTCTGTAGGGGTAAACCTTTTAGGTAAAGGTGAACACAAAGTAAAATTGCCCCCTTTGATCTGATCTGATCCCCTACATCCTCTTTTTCCCTTCAGGAGCTTACAGGGAGAATTGCCTTGGCACTGAGCTGAGCAAGGGAGAAAAAAAGAGGACAAAATAACCAGAAAACTTTTCACTGAGAATTAAGAAACCAAAGGCTATTTTTATCTGGGACTGCTGCCAAAATGCTCATTTACCTGGGTGGTGAAAGAAACATCAGGCTATGAATTGAGTCTGGACTTAGGCTCAGCTGGTAAAGAATATGCCTGCAATGTGGGAGACCTGGGTTCAATCCCTGTGTTGGGAAGATCCCCTGGAGGAGGGCATGACAATCCACTCCAGTATTCTTGCCTGGAGAATCCCCATGGACAGAGGAGCCTGGTGGGTTACAGTCCATGTGGTGGCACGGAGTTGGACACAGCTGAGCAACTAAGTACAGTACAGCACATGAATTGAGTCTAAGTTGGTTCCAGTTTGGTACCAATTACTTTCTACCATTAAGTTGCACTCAACAGAAGCAACTGCAAATTTTCTTTTGGAGGAAAGCATCTTCCTTCTAGGCTTTGAGATCTATTCAAGTAAGTTTTCAAGGACCTGCAATTAAAGATAACCAAGTGTTAAAGAAACAAGGTACCATATTTGAGGACCAGGAGAAAAAAGGAACGGTAAAAAGTGATCTCTGCAGACCTCTAAAGCTAGATACATTGGATACAGATTTAGGCATACTGGACGTGAGTTTGAGTGAACTCTGGGAGATGGTGATGGACAGGGAGGCATGGTGTGCTGCGATTCATGGGGTCGAAAAGAGTCGGACTCGACTGAGCGACTGAACTGAACTATGTTTAAAAAAAAGAAAAGCTTGAAAATACCTCAGGGGTATAAGAAACTGCAAAAAGGGATATTGTAGGCTTTAGAAAAATACCAAATAGGATTTATAGAACAAAAATGAAATATTTAAAATTGAAAATTCAAAAGATAGGTTTGGTAGCCAATTATACATGATTAAAAAAGAATTTCTAGTGAAATGGGACTAGAAATAATTATTTAGAGTACACTCTAGAAAGAAAAAAGTTTGAAAATAGGCAGGAAGTTATGATATATGGAGAATAGTGTGATGTTATAATAAACGGATAATTGGAATTAATGGGGAGAAGTGGTGAGAGAGAAAATAGGGCATAGGCATTTTGTCTATCTTTTCAGAAAATTAGCTGTTAGTTTCATTTATCTTTTTAATTTTCTTTTAAGCCTCTATTTCATTTATTTCCTCTCTAATCTTTGTTATTTTCTTCCTTCTAATGATTTTAGGCTTCGGTTATTCCTTTTTTTCTAGTTCCTTGAGAGAAAAGTTAAGTTGTTTATTTGAGATCTTTCTTGTTCTTAATGTAAGCATTGTTTTGAATATCCCTCTTAGAACTGCTTTTACTGCATCCTACAAATTTTGATGTATTGTATTTCCATTTTTGTTTGTCTCAAGGTACTTTATGATTTCTTTTTTGACTTATTGGTTGTACAGTAGCATGTTGTTTAATATCCACATATTTGAATTTTATAGTTTTCTTTCTGTAATTGTTTTCTACTTTTAAACCACAGTGTTTTGAAAAGATGCTTCCTGTGATTTCAGTCTTAAATTTCTTAAGACTTGTTTGTGGCCTAACGTATGATCTATCCTGGAGAACATTTTGTGTGTGCTTGAGAAGAATGTGTATTCTGTTGATTTTGAATAGAATGTTCTACAAGTCTCTGTTAAATCTATCTTGTGTAGTATCTTGTTTAAGGCTGGTGTTTCCTTATTGATTTTCTGTCTAAATGATCTGTTTATTGATGAAAGTGGAGTATTAAAATCTCCTACTATTATTGTATTGCTATCTATTTCCCTCTTTAGATCTGTTAATATTTGCTTTATGTATTTAGGTGCCGCTATGTTGGGTGCACAAATATTTACAAATGTTATATCCTCTTGTTGGTCTGACTCATTTATCATTGTATAATGACCTTCTTTGTCTCTTAGTACAGTCTTTGTCCTAAAGTCTATTTTGTCTGATGTAAGTACAGTCAACCCTTGAACAATACAAGTTTAAACTGCATGGGTCCACTTTTACATGGATTATTTTTCAGCAGCAAATACTACAGTACTACAGTTGGTTGAACTTACTGATGTGGAACCGAAGATATGGAAGAGCCATGGATATGGAGGAATTGCACTCATAAATTATATATTATATGCAGACTATAAATTATATGCAGCTTTTCAACTGCATGGAGGGTCAGTGCCCCAACACTCATGTTGTTCAAAATTCATCAGTATATATCTACTGTAGCTTGGTTTTGGTTTGCAGTTGTGTGGACTATCATTTTCCATCTCTTCACTTTTAGTCAGTGGTATCCTTACATCTGAAGTGAGTCTCTTACAGGCTGCATATAGTTAGGTGTTTTTAAAAAATCTGTTATTAACTGTGTGTCTTTTGATTGGAGAATTTAGTCCATTTACATTTAAGGTGTTATTGTTAAGTATAGACTTACTGTGGAGAAGGAAATGGCAACCCACTCCATTACTCTTGCCTGGAAAATCCCATGGACGGAGGAGCCTGGTAGGCTGCAGTCCATGGGGTCGATAAGGGTCCGACACGACTGAAGCGACTTCACTTTCACTTTTCACTTTCATGCATTGGAGAAGGAAATGGCAACCCACACCAGTGTTCTTGCCTGGAGAATCCCAGGGACGGGGGAGCCTGGTGGGCTGCCGTCTATGGGGTCTCGAAGAGTCGGACACGACTGAAGCGACTTAGCAGCAGCAGCAGCAGCATAGACTTACTGCCATTTTGTTAATAGTTTTCTGGTTATTTTGTAGGGTATAGGTATTATTTGAAGAGATAATGGTTAGCATATAACTTGGACTGGCAAAGGACACTAATCTATAGATTGAAATTCCAGTGACTCCAAAGTAGAATAAATAAAAAGAAACTCATATATAGATATGTCACAGTGAACTGCAGAACAAAAGAAAAAAAAAAGCAATACAAAAGTAAAGAGAATAGTGGGGTTTAATATCTTTGTTTTGGGGCCACACTGCATGGCTTGTGGTATCTTAGTTCTCCAACCAAAGATTGAACTTGGGTCATCAGCAGTAAAACACAGATTCCTAACCACTGGACTGCCAGGGAATTCTCTTTTAGTATTTTCTTTGTATGGAGACTGTCAGTACAACACAGGTTATAGACATTCTTTTTGTGTATCTATGGATATTGAGTTTGGACACATTAGCTTTAGAATAATTTTACCTTCTATTTGTGAAAAAGTAATTAGAAAATTATTAAATGAGTGTTTTAAGCAATTTGAAGCAACTTCTAAATGAATTTTTTGACAATTTTAAGACTAAGGGTCTGTAAATTTGGTTATTGACATCATTTTAAAGAGTTGTATTTTAGTTAAGAGTTTCCTTCGTTGACTCAGTGGTAAAGAATCTGCCTGCTAATGTAGGAGATGCCAATCCCTGGTACAGGAAGATCCCCCAGAGAAGGAAATGACAATCTACTTCGGTATTCTTCCCTGGGAATTCCCACAGACAGAGCCTGGTGGGCTACAGTCCTTGTCAGATATGACTTCGAGACACTTGCCCACCACCATTTTAGTTAAACCATAGTCTCTTCATCTTAAAAGTAGTCTTAATTTTAGTAATAATCATTTGGTAATGGTTTCTACTTTTTAGTTTTGTTTCTCCAGTGTTAAGTGTATAATTTCTTATATATATATGTTTTCCCCAAGAGGGGAGTTGTTTCTTTAATTATGTACTTAATGATTCTTTAAAATATGAGTATCTAGGAACTGATCTCTCTGGTAAATTCAGATTTTCCTGTAGAAGGTGCTACATTATAAAAATAGAATCATTGTTAGAAAATGAGTTGAAGACTTTAGCCTTTCACTTGGGATTATATTGTTACCTAATGCATGAGATCAATCTCATTCAATTTTCTGTGTTTTAACATTAAAGGACCTCTACCCCATATTAATTTAAATCCATGTAATATTATCTCTTAGAATCAAAAGAGTGGTTGGAACATCACAGGCCTTCCAATCAACAGAAGCTATTTCCCATTTTCCCTTAGAGAGCATTTTAAGAAAATGGTTTAAGCTAAGTTGGGTCTTAAATATAATTAAGGTATAGTAACAATTTTTTTTTGTTTTTGGTGGTGTGGTGTAGGTTTTGGGATGTTAGTTCCCCAACCAGGGATTGAACCTGGCCCTTGGCAGTGAAAACGTGGAGTCCTAACCACTGGACTGAGAGGGAATTCCCTAAAATTGCTATATAATAAATAAATAAATGAATAATAATAAAATAAAGGTAATTAATGATCCTCCTGGAGGAGGAAATGGCAACCCACTCAAGTATTCTTACCTGGAGAATTCCATGGACAGAGGAGCTTGCAGGCTATAGTCCATGGGGTCGCAAAAAACTGGACACAACCAAGCACATACATACACAATTAAAGATCAAGGAAGACAGGTTGTTTCTAGTTATGGGATAAAACATCATAAGCCAAGTCATGAATGTTGGAATGAATATAGTAGGTTCAGGGGACAGTTTGAAAAACTGGATTGCAGGGTGGCAACAGGAAAAGATGCCAAATAAGATAGTTAGGTGATTGGCTAACAGAGGCACTTAATATTTATGTCACATGATAAATAGATGTTTTTCTTTCGTAGTTAATGGTAGGTACCTTGATAACTTTTATTAAAACTAGAAAATAGTAAAATTCATCCATAGTCCGGCAATTTTAAAAAGTAAATATGTTAAAAGTCGTTTTTTGATTGTTTAATATTGTTCAAAAGTATATATGTTAAAAGTCATTTTCTGCTTGTTTAATCCTATTCTTCAGAGGTAACCAGTATATTTATATGTCCTTTCTTTTTTCCATATTTATAAAGGTATCTAAATATATTCATGTACTACACTACACACACATACATACTAACAATGTTAAAAAAATTTGACATGTATGTGAAGAAGATGAAAAATTTTATACATATTGCTCTTTCACGTTACAAATGGACAGATTTCCTGGTTTGAACATGTTGATAAACTTCCTTATTTTTTTAAGAAATTATTATAGTTTTTAACTGAAGGATAATTGCTTCACAGAATTTTGTTGTTTTCTGTCAGACATCAAATGAATGATAAACTTCCTTATTTTTAACAACTTTCTAGTATCCTTTTTCATGGCCATAAGGTTTTCAATTGATCCCTTCTGCTTTTCTGGTTAGATGGTTTACTTTTAATTTTATATGTGTTTTGTTTTTTGTTTTGCTGTTACAGTGCTCCAGTCAACATTCTTGTACATAATATCTTTACTTTCTCAAGCAGTTCTTTTTTTTTATCCTTTTTTTCCCTCCCACCATCCTCAAGCTAGTATTTCTGTAGGACAGAAGTAATTTAGACAATGTTTTAGTTAGAGGTGGCCCTGAAGATGCTGTACCGGTAAAGTGAAACCATAAAGCCCAAAGTGAAGTAATTACCCAGTGCCATACGACCAAGTTAGCAGTTAGTGATACAACTGTTGGAGAAGGCAATGGCACCCCACTCCAGTACTCTTGCCTGGAAAATCCCATGGATGGAGGAGCCTGGTAGGCTGCAGTCCATGGGGTCGCTGGGAGTCGGACACGACTGAGCGACTTCACTTTCACTTTTCATTTTCATGCATTGGAGGAGGAAATGGCAACCCACTCCAGTGTTCTTGCCTGGAGAATCCCAGGGACGGGGAAGCCTGGTGGGCTGCCGTCTATGGGGTCGCACAGAATCGGACACGATTGAAGTGACTTAGCAGCAGCAGCAGATACAACTGAGACCAGGTCTTTTGATCCAGAGGTGCTTAGCTGAAACTGATGCCTCCTGGCTTGTACCAGCTTGCAAGATCTGATTATGCATGCCTTTTTTTTTCCTATCTTTGCTTTCAGTGACATCATGCTAGCATATTCAAATTGGTCACTGCAGGATTATTTACACCCCCAAAATCAACAAATACTATCAGTAAGACCTCCTTCATCCAACATGAGCCTATTAAATATTTACTAGGAAACCACTGATTTAAATCTACCATCTTTCTACTTGTTTTCTTTTGTTCAATATCTTCTTTATTCCTTTTTTCCTCTTTGTCTTCTTTTCTGTTCATTGAGAATTCTTTATAATTTTATTTTGTCTGTTTTATGATCATATTAACTATACCTCTGGAGCTTTGTTTTTAGTGGTTTCATTAGGGTTTACATTCATCTTTAACTTATTCACAAACCCCCTTTAAATAATGTTATGACTGTTCACTGTAGTATGTTACATGAATCTTACAAAGTGTTTTTTTGGTTGCCTCTTCCTAGAAGCACATTTTACTATACATGTTATAAGCCCCTCCTCAGTGGGGCTTTTTGTCTTAAATAGTCAATATTTTTAAATTTTAATTAAAAAATTTTATTTATAGCTGCACTGGGTCTTCATTGCTGCACATGAGCTTTCTGTAGTTGCAGAGAACGGGGGCTACTCTAGTATGTGGGCTTCTCATTGCAGTGACTTCCCTTGTTGCAGAGCATGGACTCTAGAGCCCAGGTTCAGTAGTTGCGGTGCATGAGCCCAGTTACCCCAAGGCACGTGGAATCCTTCCAGACCAGGGATCAAACCCCTGTTCCCTGCATTGGCAGGCAAATTCTCAGCCATTGGACCATCAGGAAAGTCCCTCATCAATTATTTTTTGAACGAATTCTTAAAAAAGGAACCCTTATATTTTTTTCCACATGTTTATCATTTTCAGTGCTCCTTATTCCTGTATTATTGATCCAGAATTTCCTTTAGGATTATTTTCCTTCTGCCTGGAAAATCTGCCTTACCACTTCATATAGTACTGATTTGCTGGTGATATATTCTCTCAATGTCTGTGAGTTCTACTAGGTCTTTATTTACCTTTTTTTTGAAAGATATATTTGCTGAGTACAGAACTCTCTGTCAGCTTTACTTTATCTTGGTTCACTGTCTTTTTGGCTTTCACTGTTTTCAATTTAAAGTCTGTTATCATTCTTATTTTTTGTTCCCCTATACTTAATGTATATTTTACTTTGGTTACTTTTAGTATTTTTCTTTCTCACTGGTTTCAAACAGTTTTATTATGATGTACCTTGGTGTAGTTTTATCATGTTTTGTGTTATTGGGGTTTGTTGAGGCTCTTGGCTATATGAGTTATAGTTTTCATCAGATTTGAAAATTTTTCATCCATTATGGCTTAAACTATTTGTTTCTGGCTTTTGTCTCTCTCCATTGTCTCTTTTCCTGACTCCAGTTACAATATCTCTAAACTTCTTGATTGTTGTTCCACAATTCACTGATCTTGTTCATTTTTTTTAAGTTTTTTTTCCTCCTCGTGTTTTAATTTGTTACTTGCTCAGGTTTGCTAATCTGTGCTGCATTGTTTAGTCTGTTAATTTCATTGAGTTTACTTTTCAGACAATATATATTTTAGCTCTAAAAAAATTTCGACTCTTTTTTATATCTTCCATATTTTTCTTTGTCATGTTCATGCTTTTTTACCTTGAACAAATGGAGTATGTTTATAGTAATGTTGCAGGAAGAGGGACCTCTTCCAGGGCCCAAGAGTGGGCTCTTGTCTAACACTTGGAAATGAATTATCTGAGGAGACACACGTGTTGACAAAGCAATATGACTTTATGGGGAAGGGGCACCCAGGTAGAGAGTAGTAGGGTAAAGGAACCCAGGAGAATTGCTCAGCAAAACTTTCAGTCTCAAGTTTTATGGTGATGGGATTAGTTTCTGGGTTGTCTTTGGCCAATCCTTCTTTGATTGGCCAAAGACTCAGTCTTTCCTGGCGGTGCACACATTGCTCAGCCAAGATGGATGCCAGTGAAAAGGATTCTGGGAGGCGGTCAGACACCTTTTGACTTTTCCCAAACTCTTCCGGTTAATGGTGGCTTATTAGTTCTGTGTTCCTTACCAGGACCTCCTGTTGTAAAATAACTCACACAAATGATTACTATGGTGCCTGGCCAGAGTGGGTGGTTTCAGTCAGTGTGCTTCCCCTAACAGTAATTGTTTTAGTGGAGTTTATTTATAGTAATTGTTTAACATTAAAACAATTCTGTCATCTGTATCATTTCTATTGATTGATTAATCCATTCTTTACAGGTTGTAGTCTTCATTTCATTGCATGCCTCATAACTTGTGATTGAATGTTAGACATTATGAATTTTGCTTTGTTGGGTGTTAACGGAATTTTTGTATTCCATTAACTATTTAGGAGTTTGTTCTGGGATAGTTGTTTTTTAGAAGTGGTTTGATCCCTTTGAGATTTGCTTCTGTGTTTTGTTAGGCAGAATCCAGAACAGTCCTTATTATTCCAAGGCTGAACTGAAGCTGCTATTCAAACAGTAACCTCAGGATTCCATTGATGCTTTGTGTTAGGAGATCTTTCCATTGTGGTTTTGAGAATAAAACTATTCCTGGCCCTACGGGAACATTGGGAATTATTGTGCCTGCTCCTTTTCAGTGACTCTTTCCCTGGTCTTATTAGTTTCCTCATATTCATGTGTTGATTCACTAAAGACTCAAGGGAGCTCTCCAGATTTTCAGAGAGCTCTCCCTCTCTTCTCTGTGAGTTCTTTCAGAGATCCCTGTACTAAGCTTTATGTTGTCCATTGTTTGAAAACAGTCACTTTGTATATTTTGCTAAAGTTTTTAAATGTTTAAGATAGAAGGGTAAATCTGGTTTCTGTAGTCCATCATGGCTAAAAGCAGAAGTGTATATAATTGTTTTCATTAACATCCCTTTCAACATAGATATTATTTTCCATATTTAAAAAAATTTTTTTAGACTTCTTTTGACAGAAAAACTTTCCACTGATGGAAATCCAAACATAATTTTATATACTTATTTTAAAGATTTCTGTGTTCACAGATTCCACGGGACCCATTTATCAACTGATTTTATCTTTATCCTTTGGATTGGCAAGTTGCTTATCATATCTAACTAACTAATTCTCCTTGCATAAGCCTATTCTTTCTTAATATTATTTTTTATATTTATTCATTTGTTTGGCTGCACCGGGTCTTAGACCCTGCACACAGGATCTTTGATCTTCATTATGATGTGTGGGCTCTTTTCGTTAAGGCATGTGGGGTTTAGTTCCCCGACTAGGGGTTGTTGACTGAAAAGATGCACAATATGAGAGTTTTGAGTTAAGTTTTATTTGGGACAAAATCAGGACTGCAGTCCAGGAGCGGGTACCTCAGATAGCTCTGAGAGACTGCTCCAAAGAGGCAGTCGGACAAGGTCAATATATGATTTTGGTGAAGTGGGAGTTCAGTGCAGTCAAGCGCTTGCTTTACAAAAGGTTTTCTGCTGGTCAGAAGGAGCTGATGTCACCCTGAAGGGATTTAGTGCTTTTCTACACATGAAGAGATGCAAAGACTGGGATCATCTGAAAAGATCTAACTATATAAACATCTGTTCTACCAGATTCTCTGGAGCACAGAGTGCCTCACTCCACCCTGAGCTCACTCTAGGGGAAGTGCTAAAGGTCGACAGATGCAGCAGCACAGGCTCAACCTCCACAGAGACAGATGGCAAATGCCTTTGTTTTGTTGTTCAGTTGCTGGCAAATGCTTTTGGCAAGTGCCAGTTTGTAGTTGACAGGATGAAAGTTGGCTCCCCTGCATTGAGAGTGTGGAGTCTTAGCCACTAGACCACCAGAGAAGTCCCTCTTAATCTTTTTTTTTTTTTTTTGAGTTTTTTTGAATTGGAGAATTGGGAACATCCCCTGGAGATGGGCATGGCAACCCAGTCCAGTATTCTTGCCTGGAGAAGTCCATGGACAGAGGAGCATGGCAGGCTATAGTCCATGAGGTCACAAAGAGTTGGACATGACTGAACAACTAACACACACACATAGTTGATTATAATGTTTTGCCAATTGCTGCTGTACAGCAAAGTGACTCAATTATGCACATATATACACTCTACTTTTTGTTCTCTTCCGTTATGATTGATCACTGGATATTGAATGTAGTTCTGTCTGCCATACATTAGGATCTTGTTGTAAACGTAATGTCTACCAACCCCAGACTCGCAGTCCACCCCTCTCCCTCCTCCTGGCCTTTGGCAACCACACGTCTATCCTCTAGTTCTTTGAATCTGTTTCTGTTTTGTAGATAGGCTCATTGCACCATATTTTTGACTCCACATATAAGTGGAATCATAGTATTTTTCTTTTCTTTCTGATTTACCTCAGTTGGTATGATATTCTGTAGTTACATCGATGTTGCTGCTGCAAATAGCATTATTTCACACATTTTTGTGGCTGAGTAGTGTTCCATTGTACATACGTACCACATCTTCTTCATTCATTCATCTTTTGATGGACATGAGGTTGTGTCCATGTTTTCTCTATTTTGAACAATGCTGCTATGAACATAGTAGTGCATGTATCTGTTTGAATTATAGTTTTGTCTGGGTATATTCCCAGTAGTGGAATTGCTGGATTATATCGTAGTTCTGTTTACAGTTTTCTGAGACACCTCCATAGTGTTTTTCATAGTGGCTGTACCAACTTACATCTTCACCAACAGGGGATAGATATGAGGGTACCCTTTTCTTCACAGCCTCTTCAGAATTTGTTATTTTTAGACTTTTTAATGATGGCCATTCTGACAAGTGTAAGGTGGTACCTCATTGTAGTTTTGATTTGCATTTCTCTAATAATTAATGGTTTTTAGAAAAGGCGGAGGAACCAGAGATCCAGTTGCCAACATCCGCTGGATCATGGAAAAAGCAAGAAAGTTCCAGAAAAACATCTATTGCTGCTTTATTGACTATGCCAAAGCCTTTGACTGTGTGGATCACAATAAACTGTGGAAAATTCTGAAAGAGATGAGAATACCAGACCACCTGACATGCCTCTTGAGAAACCTATATGCAGGTCAGGAAGCAACAGTTAGAACTGGACATGGAACAACAGACTGGTTCCAAATAGGAAAAGGAGTCTGTCAAGGCTATATATTGTCACCCTGCTTATTTAACTTATATGCAGAGTACATCATGAGAAATGCTGGGCTGGAAGAAGCACAAGCTGGAATCAAGTTTGCCGGGAGAAATATCAATAACCTTAGATATGCAGATGACACCACCCTTATGGCAGAAAGTGAAGAGGAACTAAAGAGCCTCTTGATGAAAGTGAAAGAGGAGAGTGAAAAAGTTGGCTTAAACCTCAACATTCAGAAAATGAAGATCATGGCATCTGGTCCCATCATTCCATGGGAAATAGATGGGGAAACAGTGGAAACAGTGTCAGACTTTATTTTTTGGGGCTCCAAAATCACTGCAGATGGTGACTGCAGCCATGAAATTAAAAGACGCTTACTCCTTGGAAGGAAAGTTATGACCAACCTAGATAGCATATTCCAAAACAGAGACATTACTTTGTCAATAAAGGTCTGTCTAGTCAAGGTTTTGGTTTTTCCAGTGGTCATGTATGGATGTGAGGGTTGGACTGTGAAGAAAGCTGAGCGCAGAAGAATTGATGCTTTTGAACTGTGGTGTTGGAGAAGACTCTTCAGAGTCCCTTGGACTGCAAGGAGATCCAACCAGTCCATTCTAAAGGAGATCAGTCCTGGATGTTCTTTGGAAGGAATGATGCTAAAGCTGAAACTCCAGTACTTTGGCCACCTCATGCAAAGAGTTGACTCATTGGAAAAGACTCTGATGCTGGGAGGGATTGGGGGCAGCAGGAGAAGGGGAGAGAAGATGAGATGGCTGGATGGCATCACCGACTCGATGGACGTGAGTTTGAGTGAACTCTGGGAGTTGGTGATGGACAGGGAGGCCTGGCGTGCTGCAAATCATGGGGTTGCAAAGAGTTGGACACGACTGAGTGACTGAACGGAACTGAACTGAACTGAAGAGCATTATTATTTACATTTTAATCATTTTCATCCTCATTACTTTCTATTCCCTCTTCCTTCAAATATGAATGCTAGATGAGCCAGGAATTTATCTGTTTTGTTTATTGTTTTATCCCCAGAACATTTAGCAGTTATTTGCACATAATGGGATTCTTTATACATGTTTCTTTTTTTTTTTTACTTAAAAATTATTTATTTTTAATTGAATGACTGATTTTAGTCATACTGTCACTTTTTGGCTTACTCCACACTTCTAATTAACAAACATCTTAAACACTGTAATAGTTGAAAGAGATACTTATCATGTCGAGTACTTATGAAAAAATTTTTTTCTTCTCTCTTAGATTCAAGATAAGGCTAATCCAATTGATAAACATATTGAAGTCATGGTCAATAAGTATGGATTATCTCCCAGCCCAGTTGCTCCTCAGATGTTTGGGAATGCTGGAAAAGAGCACATGGAAAAATATGGTATGTTAAAAAAATTTAAGGCTTATTTTTAGTTATATACACATATTTATTAAGGAACTGTAGAGGATGCCAGTTTGTATAAAATATGAAATGGTTTTTCAATTAAGTTGAAATAGCCTTTGTTGAATTTAGTTGTATTTATACAAATGACATCATATTGGAAATACCTTGGATGTTCCAAAACAAGACACTAAAGTAGGAAAAATAACATAAATCTTCAACCATGGACTATAAATTGAGGCTTATCAGTTTTGAGTACAGTATTCTCAGTACTTGAATCCATCAGGAGTCCATCGTCATTTGTCAATCCATAGTGTTTTATTTTAAATTTAATTAAATTAATTTATTTATTTTTGGCTACACAGTGTCTTCTTTGCTGCATGGGCTTTTTCTTGTTTTGGCAAGTAGGAGCTACTCTCTAGTTCAGGGCACAGGGTTCTTACTGAGATGGCTTCTCCTGTTTTGTGAAGCATGGGTTCTGGGGCATGTGAATCTTCAGTAGTTGTGGCACATGGGTTTACCTGCCCCGTGCCATGTGGACTCTGCCCAGACCAGGGATTGAGCCCATGTCCTCTGCATTGGTAGGCGAATTTTTAACCACTGAAGTACCAGGGAAGTCACATAATGTTTTGGGAGAATGAAATTGCGTAGTTGATTTTTATTTTGTAGGTGAGCATCCTAGCTTTTTGACTGATGATCAGTGATTGATCTGCATTAGCCAGTTAGTTAAAGCATGGGGTAGTGCAGAAAGAGTTTTTTTTTTTCCTTTAATTTTTATTATATGACCCTGTGTTCTGTGAGATGAGAAAGAAAACAGTTATGCTTGAAAGTACAACATTCCTATTCTTTGCAGGAGAAATACCATAGGTTTGATAACCAAGATCAAGTAATCAGAAACGAAAGAAATCTTCAAGGAAGATGGTAGGATGGCATAGAGGAGACTGATAGTTTGGGGCCATGGGAATTTTCTTCCTTGTAGCTATTTGTTACCATTTTAAATTCTGTTCATTCCAGTCTGGCTTCCCCTCTTTCTCAATGCTACCACTGATCACCACATTGCCATAGGAAGTAAATACTGCTCAATACTGTTTTAATAGACCTCAGCACCATTAGTCCCTTTTGATCACTTCTTTCTTAAAACATTTTTCTCTTGGCATTTGTAACACCTCATTCTTCTGATTTTCCTTACCTCTTTGGCTATTCCTTGTCCATTTCCTTTTGAATTAAATAATTTATTTAAAATATTTAGCTCTTACTGTATTGCTGGCATTGTTCTAGGCACTGAAATATACAAGTACTGTTGTTCGATCGCTCAGTTGTGTCTGATACTTTGCAACTCCATGGACTGCAGCACGCCAGGCTTACCTGTCCTTCACTATCTCTTGGAGTTTGCTCAAACTCATGTCCATTGAGTCGATGATGCCATCCCACCATCTTGTCCTCTGTTCCCTTCTTCTCCTTTTGCCCTCAGTTTTTCCTAGCATCAGGGTCTTTTCTCATGAATTGGCACTTTGCATCAGGTGGCCAAAGTATTGGAGCTTCAGCTTCAGCATCAGTCCTTTCAATGAATATTTAGGCTTGATTGCCTTTAGGATTGACTGGTTTGATCGTGCTGTCTAAAGGATTCTCAAGAGTCTTCTCCAGCACCACAGTTCAAAAGCATCAATTCTTCAACGCTCAGCTTTCTTTATGGTCCCACTCTCACATCTGTACCTGAATACTGGAAAAACCATAGCTTTGAATTTGTGGACCTTTTTGGCAAAGCAGTGCCTCTGCTTTTTAATACACTAGGTTCTTCATAGCTTTTCTTCCAAGGAGCAATTGTCTTTTAATTTCATGGCTGCAGTCACCATCCACAGTGATTTTGGAGTCCAAGAAAATAAAGCCTGTCACTGCTTCTACTTTTTCCCCATCTATTTGCCGTGAAGTGATGGGACTGGATGCCATGACTTTTGTTTTTTGAACATTGAATTTTAAGTCAACTTCATCACTCTCTCTTACCTTCATCAAAAGGCTCTTGAATTCCTCTTCACTTTCTGTCATTAAGGTGGTGTTATCTGCATATCTGAGGTTTTTGATATTTCTCCCAGCAATCTTGATTCCAGCTTGTGCTTCATCCAGCCCCTCATTTAGCATGACGTACTCTGCAAGTAAGTTAAATAGGCAGGGTGACAGTATAGAGCCTTGATGTACTCCTTTCCCAGTTTTGAACCAATCTGTTGTTCCATGTCCAGTTCTAACTGTTGCTTCTTGACCTGCGTACAGATTTTTAAGGAGACGGGTAAGGTGTTTTGGTATTCCCATATCTTTAAGAATTTTCCACAGTTTTTTCTGATCCATACAGTCAAAGGCTTTAGTGTAGTCAGTGAAGCATAAGTAGATGTTTTTCTGGAATTCGCTTGCTTTTCTCATAATCCAGCAGATGTTGGCAATTTGATCTCTGGTTCCTCTGCCTTTTCTAAATCCAACTTCTACGTCTGGAAGTTTTCAGTTCACGTACAGGTGAAGCCTAGCTTGAGGGATTTTGAGCATTACCTTGCTAGTGTGTGGAATGAGTGTAATTTTGGTTTAGTTTGAACGTTCTTTGACATTGCCCTTTTTTAGGACTGGAATGAAATTGATCTTATCCAGTTCTGTGGCCACTGCTGAGTTTTCCAAATTTGATGGCAATGAGTGCAGCACTTTTGCAGCATCATCTTTAGGATATGAAATAGCTCAGCTGGAATTCCATCCCCTCCACTGGCTTTGTTCATAGTTTGGCTTCCTAAGGCCTACTTGACTTCACACTCTATGGTATCTGGCTCTAGGTGAGTGACCACACCACTGTGGTTATCCAGGTCATTAACACCTTTTTTTTTAATGCAGTTCCTGTATATAATCTTGTCACCTCTTCTTAATCTCTTCTGCTTCTATTAGGTCCTTATCATTTCTGTCCTTTATTGTGCCCATCTTTGCATGAAATAGTCCCTTGGTATCTCTAATTTTCTTGAAGAGATCTCTAGTCTTTCCCATTCTATTGTTTTCTTCTATTTCTTTGCATTGTTCACTTAAGAAGGCTTTCTATCTCTCCTTGCTATTCTTTGGAATATCAGTATTCCAATATCTGCAAATATCCAATGTCTGCATATCAATTAACTATTGCTGTGTAACAAACTACTCCCAAATTCAGTTTTTATTAAACAATGATTATTATCAAAGTTTACAAGTTTGTAGATTGACTGGGAAACAGTGGATCTACGGAGAAGGAAATGGCAACCCATTCCAGTATTCTTGCTTGGAGAATCCCATGGACGGAGGCGCCTGGTGGGCTACAGTCCATGGGATCGCTAAGAGTCGGACACGACTGAGCGACTTCACTTTCACTTTTCATTTTCATGCATTGAAGAAGGAAATGGCAACCCACTCCAGTGTTCTTGCCTGGAGAATCCTAGGGACCAGGGAGCCTGGTGGGCTGCCGTCTATGGAATTGCACAGAGTTGGACATGACTGAAGTGACTTAGCAGCAGCAGCAGCAGTGGATCTAAGTCATGCTCAGCTCTTTTTGTCTGGGTTGATCATATGAGTGTAGGTTGGGTGTCCGTTTTACTCCTGTTTGGCTGGGTGTCTCATCCTCTTCCTGGGACCAGCGGGCCACCTCTGGCATGTCCTTTTCATAGTCACAGCAGAAGCAGAAGAGAGTAATCTGCAATATGCAAGGTATTTTGAGACTTGACCAAAGCAAGTCATATGAAAAACTTGGAATCAAGGGATAGGGAAATATACTCTACTTTTTTAAAGGTAGGAATCTGCAAAGTCAGATCATAAAGGGAAAAAGAATTAGGGATATCAATGAAGTCATTCTCAAGCAACAAATAAGCAGAGGAGATGTGTGGTATTTGCTTAAATTTCTAGTAGGGGGAGACAGTAGCATATGAACAAAATAAAGATAATTTCAAATAATGATTAGTAGCTGTGAAGAAAATAAAACAAGGTAATGCATTTGTTGGGGGGGGCTAGGGTAGTCAATGATGGAGTGTTTACCTGTATATCCAGTTTTCACCTTCACATCTCTGCTTGTGTGTGTAACAGATGTCTCAAATTTCACATGTTTATGTGCAGACTCAAAGAGTCAAGGAATCATGGTGGTGACTGAACCCAGCATTTTTTAAAAATATGAAATTTGTTGTTGTGTAGTATAACTCAAGTCAGAGAAATGCACGCAACATAAATATACAGCTTAGTGAATTCTCCCAAAGCCCATATCTGTAACCTAATTTACCTCCCAGGTCAAAAATAGAATGCTAACACCTAAGAATCCTCTCTGTAGAAAATTTGTATCTTAAAAATTTTGTGGCTTTCGTTTTTATTGTAAAAACTTGTTTGGTCCTCCTGTCTACAAATTACACCTGCAAAATCTCTTTGGGTCCTTTCTGAGATGGCTGAGGGGCAACCTTCTTAAACTCCTAAGCAGTCCTTTGAGAGGAATTGTGAGGCACAGCTCTTTTCTCTTTAGAGAGCTTTTTTTCTGTATGAAAAGTATTCTGAGGCATCGTCTTTGTTTTTTTCTGAGTCTTAAAAGATTTGTCACAACCTGGGCTTCATTTTTGGACCATGCTTTTCTGGCAGTGCACTGGCTTTGATCTTTGCTCAAAGACTATTTGTTAATTTTAGCATCTTTTACCACTTTGAGAGTCTGAGAATTTTTAAAACTATGAAGTCCTGGATTGTTTTTGTTTAATAGTCCTTTCTGCAATATAGCATTATAGAATTTTACTATAAGCAGCAAGAATCAGTCATGTGGCAGTTTCAATATTTTGTTTATTATCTAGTTTCTACATAACTTTTGGTAATAGTAGTATTATAATTTCTGCTTCTATTGTAACAGGGGTCTCCTTTTCCTCAGTTTTCAGGAAGATTTTGTTCTTTTGTAAACTGTCATCTGCAGCATCCTCAGTTTCTTTGGTTTCTTCGAGGCACTTCAGTTTTTTTCACTAGCAATGTTCCAAACTTTGGAATTAGAATGGTTCCAAAGCCATTCACATGTTTTACATTTTTGTTCAGTATAACTCCATTTCCACTGTATTAGTCTGCTTGGGCTGATATAGAAAATATCATAGACTGGGTAGCTCAAACAAGGAAATTTATTTCTCATAGTTCTAGAGGCTGGGAAGTATAAAATCAAAATGTATGATAGGGTTTATATCATACTAAAGCCTCTTTTCTTAGGTCATAGGTGACCTCCACCTCACTGTGTATTCACATGACCTGTTCTTTTGTGTGGGTGCAGAGACAGAGGGAGAGAGAAAATTCTCTGTGTTCTTTTTTTAAGGATTCTTATAAGAGCACTAATCCTGTCTGGAGAGTCTCACCCTCATGACCTCATATACCATGATTATTATACCTCTGCAAATACCCATCTCCAAATACCATCACATTGGTTGTTAGGACATCTGCAAATGAATTCTGAGGGGACACAGTTAAGTCTATAGCATTCAGGTACCAAAATATGTGTTAATATTATAAATTACTGTGTTACAGTGAGACTGTTTAAAAACCATTTCTTGTTTTAATTCCTGCTGTCTAGTCTTCCCATATGTAAGCTCACTGGCCTTTCAGTGTGTTCAATAAGCCAAACTTATTCCTTGTACCACAGTCTTATATTTTCTTTGGCTACAGTGCTCTTTATTCTTTTAAGGTCAACTCTTTTTGCTGTTTAGGTCTTTAAAAAAAACCTCTTATATCTACAACACTTTACAGAAGTATTTCTGCTTGGATGTCTGATAGATCTTTCAAATTTAATAGGTCTGAAACTGAAATACTAATTGTCTCCTTGAACTTCCACCTTCCCCATTGTTTCCTCCTGAAGTTTCTCCTATCCAGAAAATGATAACTCTGTCTTTCTAGGACCTATGACCCGCCTTTTCATTTTTCTTGTACTCAATATTCAATATATCAGCAAACCTTTTTACTCATTTCTCAGAATATCTATAAATATGAGAAATAGAAATATTTCTCTACATTTCCCCCACTTCTGTAGTGCAGACTATCATAATTTCTCACCTGGAGTATAGGAGTCTCCTAAATGGATTTTCTGCTTCTGCACATGCATCTGTACAGTCAATTTTTTCTTTTTTCCAGATCAGTGCTTTTCAAATATAAACTAGATCATTTCATTCCTCTGCTCAAAACTCTATTGTGTTCTTACCACACTCAGATTGAAACCTTCAGGTCTTTTTATGGCCTACAAACTTCTATATGTTCTGACCTTCAACCCTCATTTTCTCTTTGACTTCATTTCCTACCATTTTTTTTCTTTCACCTCTCTGCTCCAGCCTCAAACACAGTAAGCACATTGCTACTTCATTCAGGGCCTTAGCCTTGCTATTTCAACTTCTGAAACACTCTAAGATATCAGTGCTAACTTTCTTACTTCCGTCAGGTCTTTGCTCAAATGTCATCTTCTGCTTTCTTTCATCACCCTCATTCCCAGAATTGCCTATCCTCTGTCTTCTGCTTTAACATTTTCTATAGCACTTATAAAAATCTGGCTCTATGTATTTTCTTATTTCTTGAATGTCTCTTCCAACCAGAATTGAAGTCCACAGTTCAGTCAGTTCAGTCGCTCAGTCTTGTTCGACTTTTTGCGGCCCATGGACTGCAGCACGCCAAGCTTCCCTGTCCATCAACAACACCTGGAGCTTGCTCAAACTCATGTCCATCGAGTTGGTGATGCCACTCAACCATCTCATCCTCTGTTGTCCCCTTCTCCTCCTGCGTTCAATCTTCCCCAGCCTCGGGGTCTTTTCCAGAGAGCAAGCTCTTCGCATCAGCTGGCCAAAGTATTGGAGCTTCAGCTTCAGCATCAGTCCATCCAATGAATATTCAGGACTGTTTTCCTTTGTGATTGACTGGTTTGATCTCCTTGCAGTCCAAGGGCCTCTTCTCCAACAACATAGTTCAAAAGCATCAATTATTCGGTTCTGAGCTTTCTTTATGGTCCAACTCTCACGTCCATACATGACTACTGGAAAAACTATAGATTTGACTAGACAGACCTTTGTTGGCAAAGTAATGTTTCTGCTTTTTAATATGCTGTTTAGATTTGTCATAGCTTTTCTTCCAAGGAGCAAGCGTCTTTTAATTTCATGGCTGCAGTCACCATCTGCAGTGATTTTGGAGCCCAAGAAAATAAAGTCTCTCATTGTTTCCATTGTTTTCCCATCTATTTGCCATGAAGTGATGGGACTGGATGTCATGATCTTCATTTTTTGAATGTTGGGTTTTAAGCCAGCTTTTTCACTCTTCTCTTTCACTTTCATCAAGAGGCTCTTTTGTTCCTCTTTGCTTTCTGCCATAAGGGTGGTGTCATCTGCATTTCTGAGGTTATTAATATTTCTCCCGGCAATCTTGATTCCAGCTTGTGCTTCATCCAGCTCAGCATTTTGCATGATGTACTCTGCATATAAGTTAAACAAGCAAGGTGACAGTGTACAACCTTGATGTACTCCTTGCCCAATTTGGAGCCAGTGTGTTGTTTCATGTCCAGTTCTAACTGTTGCTTCTTGACCTGCTTACAAATTCCTCAAGAGGCAGGTCAGGTGGTCTGGTATTCCCATCTCTTGAAGAATTTTCCGGTCTGTTGTGATCCACTTAGTCAAAGGCTTTTGTGTAGTCAATAAAGCAGAAGTAGATGTTTTTCTGGAACTCTGTTGCTTTTTCTACGATGTAACGGATGTTGGCAATTTGATCTCTGGTTCCTCTGCCTTTTGTAAATCCGGCTTGAACACCTGAAAGTTCTCGGTTTACATACTATTGAAGCCTCTCTTAGAGAATTTTGTGCATTACTTTGCTAGCATGTGAGATGAGTGCAATTGTGCATTACTTTGAACATTCTTTGGCATTGCCTTATTGGGATTGGAATGAAAACTGACCTTTTTGAGTCCTGTGGCCACTGCTGAGTTTTCCAAATTTGCTGGCATATTGAGTGCAGCACTTTCACAGCATCGTCTTTTAGGATTTGAAATAGCTCAACTGGAATTCCATCACCTCCACTAGCTTTGTTCATAGTGATGTTTCTTAAGGCCCACTTGACTTCACATTCCAGGATGTCTGGCTCTAGGTAAGTTATCACACTATTGTGGTTATCTGGGTCATGAAGATCTTTCTTGTATAGTTCTTCTGTGTATTCTTGCTACTTCTTAATACCTTCTGCTTCTGTTAGGTCCTTACTGTTTCTGTCCTTTATTGTGCCCATCTTTGCATGAAATGTGCCCTTGGTATCTCTAATTTTCTTGAAGAGATCTCTAGTCTTTCCCATTCTATTATTTTCCTCTATTTCTTTTTATTGATCACTGAGAAATGCTTTCTTATCTCTCCTTGCTGTTCTTTGGAACTCTGCATTCAGATAGGTATATCTTTCCTCTTCTCCTTTGCCTTTAGCTTCTCTTCATTTGTCAACTCTTTGTAAGGGCTCACTGATTTTTGTTTGTTTTATTCCCTGCTCTTTGACTGTTACTTAGAAGAGTGCCTGGCATAGAACAGATATTCTGTAATTAATTAATCTTAGAGGCCCTTTTCTTCATCATTCTAATTAAAGTGGATCCCTCCTGTTATTATTTTTAATAGATAGTTTCCTATTGCTTTCCTTCATAGCACTTAGCTCTATTTATATTCATATATTTATTGTATATAGTTTTACTTGTTTAATTTTGTGTTCCTTATTTCTCTTATAAACTTGTTTGAAAGTAGAAATTATGTTTATTTTGTTTACCTTCAATCCATGCAGCCTAGCAACAGTGGTTGGCATGTAATCTGGCCAGAAAAAAGGGTTTTCCCCCTCTTTTTTTTCTACAGTCTCTAGGATATTTAAATGTTCAGTAACTGTTTTTTTTAATGAATGAATGAATACATTTCCATACCCATATTATCTCATTCAATTCTCACAACAATCCATTGTAGGAAATGTTATTATTGTACTATTATAATTGTACTATTAGTACAATTGTTATAATTGTACTATTAAGTACAATTCTGGCTTCAGGATCTCATATATATATTTAATATATATCTCATATATATATATATATATATTATATATATATTTTTTTCTTTCTCTTTCATGGTTTCCTTCCTTCCTTTCTTTCTCTCTCTCTCCCCCCTTTGTTTCTTCCTTCATTTGTCTTTGTTTCTTCCTTCCTTCCTTTCTTTCTTTAAATGGTGTTGAGAAAGTGTCCTTTAATTCTTTCAAAAGATTACAACACCTTGGATCTCCTGTACTTTTCTCACCCTTCCCTATAGTCATGATTTGATTTATTGCAACATTTTTTTCACTTTTTGCAGCAACATTTCAACATTTTTCTACAAGTGTTTCACTCTTAGGGGGAGTCTTTCTCTTCTGGGTGGTAGTTTCAGAGCAATTGTAAGCCTACCACTAACTCCCCACTCCTCTCCTCTGCAGTGTTTTCAGACTGCCCTTCTTCCCTAGAGGTATCCTGTGGACGTGAGAGCTGTTACTGTGGAAGTTACTGGCAGATATTTGGTTACTTTTCTTTTCACCTTTATCTTTTTTTCCCACTTATAGGTAATTTGAAGTTTTGTGTTTTCTTTTGTCTAGTTATGCTGAGGGTATGACTTTGTGCAGTTTTATTTGTTCTTCTTGTTTATTGGTATTGTTTTTGAGGATACAGAGATTTTGGCCACTTCCATTGCCCTCAGCTAGCTGGAAATCCTGTGTCTGGTGCGTTTTCAATCTTTTCTAAAGTTTTACATTAGTCATAGTAGTTGGATAGTTTTTTCTAGCCTAAAATTTGAAGTATAAATGTACGAAATGTTATTCTTCATCCAGTAGATTTCTAGTGAATTGTAGAATTTCATTGAGTTTCAAGTTGTCACTTGAAATTGCCATTTTTGAATGTGTCCTAGAAATGAATAGGTAAGAATGTTTGTAGTAGCTTACATTCTGCCATAAAGTCAGGAGATTTTTGTGGCTTCAAAGTTTGATTCCAGGAGATTGAGATCTTCTTATACCATGCATATTCTTAAAACAACCAAAAATGTGAATTGGCAGTTCAGAATCAGGAGTCAGCAAGCCCTCTATCTGTGTCCTGGCTTCATAAATACATGGTAAGGGATTGGCTGAATATTTTTCAAAGGGTTGCTACCTTGTATAGATTAATTTGATCCCATAGTAAGAAAACAAGAAGGAAAGACATAATATCTACTGAATATCTCCATTTTAGACACTATACCAGGTGCTTTTATATAGTTTATCTGCCCTTCTTCCTATAAATCCGTGTATGAATTGCTTATAAATCTTCTAATGGATGATAGTAAAGCATTTGTACTTCCTGTGACAAGAAACTTGCCACAGACACTACTCATTCCATTTTTCTGGGTGATTCTAATTGTTACAGTGCCCTTTTTCATGTTGAATTCAAATCTCTCTCCCTATAGTTTCTGTCTTCTGAGACTCATATTAATAGAACAAGCCTCTTTCACCTTATTGCCTGTCAAATATCTGAAGCCAGACAGACCTTGTTCCTTTAACTGTTTCTCATTATGTTACTGAAATGCACGTCCATGTGCCTGATGCACAGAGAGGCCAAACAAGTCTGAAATTTTAGAGTTTGGAACAGAGAAAGGTTTATGGAGGAGATGCAAGAAGGGTGGCTCATGCCTTAAAACCCCAAAAGCTTTCATCAAATCTCTTTTATAGGAAAGGTGAGGAGGGGTGTGGTTAGTTATCGTAAACTTCTTGGGGCCACGTCCTTTGTTCTAGAAGTCAGGTCATAGTCAGGTAATGAAGTTCCTGTAAATCTCTACCAGCAAATGTTATTTTTTTCTTCTAATAAGAACGGGCAAGGTCCCAAGGGCCAGTTTCGCCCCTGAAGTCCTAGTCCTGGCTAAGAGGAGGAGGTAGACCTCAGTTGGTCCCCAGACCCTGCCCAGCTGTCATCACTGAGGGAGCCAGGCACCCAACCCAACTGGCCCTGAGGCTCCTCACGTCTCCCAAATGGGGAGGAGGAAGTGGGTAGGGACAGGTCTCACAGACTGTGACCCAGGCAGACTGCCATTGCTATTAGGTCTCAGAGACAGGAATGGGGGAGAGGTTCACTGCTGCTTCAAGGCCTGGCCCTGCCAGTGTGTGATCTTGGGGAGGGTTCTAGAGCCTTGCAGGACATAGCCCCTACCTGTTCCCTGGGCCCTCCAGCTCATCCACTGGTCCAAGGCCAGGTGAGCTAGAAGGCCCCTGGAAGAAGACCGGGATTTGCCTTTTAATTCACTCTACACCTGATGACCACCACTCCAATGGGCTCATTGACAGTTGGCTGTTTATGGGAGGGGCCCACTAATGATATTGCAGTAACCTTTGCCTCCTAATGACTGCATGCTAATGTCTGCACTTGTCTGGGTTCTATTACAATTGTTTCATTACCCATCATCACCAGACTAATTCCTGTACTGTGATCGCATGTAAGCTTTTCTGGTAATCTCATCACACTGGTGATTCACATTGAGTTTATAGTGGAACAGACCCTCAGAGCTTTTCTCATGGCTGCTGCTCCTTTTCTTAGGCAGTTTTGGGTATTCAAGAATAGAACTGGGCATTTAATTAATTATATTCTGAGCCATCTCATTGATAAATCTCTTCGAAGTCTATTTGAATCCAACATTGTAGCAGTCTCTCCCAGTTTCAGATTTGATGAGCATAACTTTAATTTTCTAATCCAATTTTTAGAATAATTACCCAGAGCATGGCTGAAGTTAGAGATTAGTAGTAGAGACTTTTCTCTAAGTTACTACATTGATCAGTGCCTTTCATTGATCAGCGATTCTGTGTTCTGTTGGCTCTTAAAATCCTCTTATGATGTGGTCAGTTAAGTTGGAAAATGCTTCATACTTTAACTCCCTTTTGGACAGTCATAATACACATGCAATGGTAAAGGCTCTGAATGTTTTGCCATAAAGAAATTAGTTTAACTTTGTTTAAGCAAGTGCTACATAAACTTGACAGAAGAATCTGTATATTTTTAATAACATCCCCAAGCCCCTGAAAACCAAAAGGAAACAAAGCTCACTTTACAGGATTTCCTTATCTTGTCCCAAAAGATGATCTTAAAGATTGTCCATTGTTGGGACTTCCCTGGTGGTCCACCTGGCTAAGACTTCATGTTCCCAGTGCTGGGGGGCCTGGGTTCAATCCCTGTTCAGGGAACTAGATCCTGCATGCTGCAACTGAAAGATCCCACATGCTGCAACTAAGACCTGGCACAGCCAGATAAGCAAAAAATAAAATAAATACTAAAAAAGAAACTTCAGTTATTAAAAAAAAAAGATTTTGTCTTTTTTATCTAGATGCTATGTTTCATTTGATCTACTAGCCAATATGAAAAAGATATCATTAATAATTTGATATGGCTTGTTCTTACTGAACTCATACCATCTGTTTCTGGAGCACTCACTAGTGTTACTGGTATGAAATAACCAGTGTGGTCTCTGCCTTCTTCCATTTTTATTAGAATTGAGAGAATATTCGCTTAGTTATATGTGTCATTTCTGCTCTGAGGATTACCCTCTTTGATAGAGAGAAAACAGAAATGGGAACTCTCCACGTTATTATGCTGTCTATGAACATAATATTATCAACTCCAGTCAGTGGACTTTTTCCTTCCTTGGTCTTTCTGCTCCAATGGAGGATTCAAAATCTATTTTATTCTTTCGTCTCCTTAAAAATAGTAAAAAAGATTTTTGCAGATCATGCTTCAGTAGTGTGCTTGCTTTTGTTTTCTCATAGTAATCTCTAAACTTTCTGTTAATTTGAAAAGCACACACTTTTTCATTAGACTGTAACTTTTCTATAGGCCGTCCTGCCTTATTATAAGGAAAAAGAAGATCAGGCCCTGGAAGTTATGAATTGGAAAATTCACTTTGTCCAGGGGATTGGGATCTTTTGGCATGGGGATTGAACTTCTTGAAGAATTGCTGGCAGTGCTTTCCTGCCTTATAACCACTCGGCCCTAAACTGTAGTTTCTGGTTTTTGAAACTAGATCCTAGTTGTATGAGGTAGAATAGGCCCGTTTGAACTATTTTCGTATCATATGATTATTAGTTGATTCAATTCATTAAATATACCCATTTAATTATAAAGAAATGTTTATCTGAAGGGTCAGTGTTGAAGTTTTCAATACGAATATCTGCACATGGGAACATGTGGAAATATTTAGCAGGATACTGAGTTCCATTGCGACATTTGTTAATAAGCAGCAGGAAGACATTAACTTGCTAATAGAAGTTTGCTTTCTCTACAGGAACAACACTTGAACACTTTGCAAAAATTGGATGGAAAAATCATAAACATTCAGTTAATAACCCGTAAGTATTTCGGAGACAAGAAGTAGTGAAAATATGGGTTATTCGCTTATGTAATGTGCAGCTTTATAGTTGAAAAGCAAATGCAAGAACTCAAAGATGTCATTAATAACTTGAAATTTTTTTCCTTAGGAAAAGCTTGTGCCCAAGTAAACTTTTGACTACTTTTCAATTTAGATTTTGGTCTGTTTATATTTTTGTTGTTGTTGTTTAGTATTTGGGATGCCATTTGAGTTTAGTGGCTCTTTTAAGAAAGAATGTGAATGGCTTATGTTAAAAGATGTAATTTGTCATTGGTTCCAACCCTAGTACATGAAATTTATTATAATAATTTTAATTGGAAATAACCAGGCCCCATTTTAGAACATTTTTTAAAACGTTTCCTAGTTTGTTTTGATCAATTAGAATGTTTGTAAAACATTTGTTGGTAGTTTTAATGACTTTATATTACATTATTTGTATTTTAATCATGTTAGTTTCATTAACTCTAGTACAATAATATTGTGATTTGTATAGTAAAATATAGTCTGAAGTAAAATTACATTATATGTATTACTGATAATTAATCTTTGAATCCCTAATACCTAGTGAAATGTGTGGCTCATGGCAATATACTTAAAGGTTCCTAAATAAAATAGGTTCATTGGGAATTGAATTAGTGCCATACCACTGGAATCTCTACAAAAGCAATGCCACTAGGCAATAAAAGAATAGTGGCTAATTTTATTAAATGCCAACTCTGTGTCACTGTGCTGCGTACTTTTATGTATATTTTCATTTAATCCTCTCAAGGACCCTATAAGGTAGTTATTTTTATTTTTATTTTATAGATGATGAAAATGAGGCTTACTGAAATTAGGCACCTTGTTCAGTATCATCCTAAATAGAGGCAAAACAATGTTTATATTTTTCCTTCTAGACTATAAACTTCTTGAGAACAAGAATCATCTCTTATCTTTATGTTCTTAATGTTTAGTGCAGAGTCTGGAACATAATAGGTGCTCAGTAAATTGTTTCTGAACTATTAAAATTTACCATGTTTAATAAACATAAAACTATGATAAGGGAGATTTTATATCACAGTGGATCATTACCACCTATGTCTAATACTTCATGCTACTTCTCATTCATGTTCTTCTCATTCTTCTGATTTTAAATTGATGTTTGAATTCAAGGCATATCTAACTAACGAATAATATCCAATCCCATGCCCTAAATCTAAGGGTATTTTGTGAAATAAAGGGTATTGTGGAAGGTTTGGTTAATTCCCTTGCTTATCTAATAAAATGGAAATTCCTTCATTTAAGATAACAAGCCTGTTATAATTTGGCCGCATTCTACTTTATTGGTCTTATTTCCTTCTTCCCTGATTATTCTCAATCTCTCCCTTCACCAGATAACTTGGTATTTCCTAAGTGTACTATGTAGTGCTTATTTCTGTGTTTTTAGTTATGTGTTAGCTCTCCCTGGAATGTCTTTCTGTCTTTCTGTTTTTTGATGAATATCTACTTATTCATCAAGTCCCATTCCAAGTATCATTGCTTCTCCTAATACTTTCTTAGAACTTCCTGGTCATAATTATTTTTTCTTATAAGCTTCATTGTACCATCTGTATACCTCTATTATAACATATCACACTGTATCTTATTTATAAATCTTTTTCTCTGATGATGATGGTTCTTGAGCAGAGATTATATCTCTGTATCTTTTTTGTATCTTTTGTTCCTATTAGGGTATTGGAACATAGTATATGCTCAACAAACTTTGCTGTTACTGAAAAGCAGCTAGGATGAGCTGTCTTAAGCTCATAAATATGATCTAGAATTGACTTCTTTGTCCTCAGAATCTGGAGAACCATTAAAAGTCCTTGTCATTTCCCAAAACAGGTAAGGAACTGTACCAACATACTGAGGAATTGACGGTACTGTAGTTCCTGGCTTTGAGGCTTCAAAGCTCAGCTCTGGACTTTCCCCAGAGAAGCAAAGCTTCTAAGTCTTGCTGCTACTGCTGCTGCTAAGTCACTTCAGTCATGTCCGACTCTGTGCGACCCCATAGACGGCAGCCCACCAGGCTCCCCTGTCCCTGGGATTCTCCAGGCAAGAACACTGGAGTGGGTTGCCATTGCCTTCTCCAATGCATGAAAGTGAAAAGTGAAAGTGAAGTTGCTCAGTCGTGTCCGACTCTTAGCGACCCCACGGACTACAGCCCACCAGGCTCCTTCGTCCATGGGATTTTCCAGGCAAGAGTACTGGAGCGGGGTGCCATCGCCTTCTCCGTTCTAAGTCTTTCTTTTACTTAATTCCTTGCCTAACCAGGCACTCATTTATCCACTCATTACAGCATTCTTCTAAAGGAATTTCATTCACTCAGATAATATGTATTCAGTAGCTTGCTATATGTAAGACACTCATTAAGCTGCTGGTGTTATAGCAGTGAGCAAGAAGGATAAGTTCCATGTCCTCATGGATCCTCTGCTATGTATTATAAGTCCTCAATTCTGTTGAATAGGCCAATATTATCTCTGAATTTCAGCTTCTTCATTTAGAACTCATTGAAACAGCCCAAGAATAGCCTTCTATTTAAGTTGCTAACTTCTTATACTAGATTTTGCTTGGCTAGTGAAGAAAGATAATTCTGTGTTTGCTAATCAGTCATTAGAAATACCTTGTAACGTATTTCTAAGAAGGTTAAGAATTATTCTCGAGTGCTTCCTCACAAATTATAAGAACACCTAAAGGCAGTGAGAATCTGTGATCAGTAAATAATAGGATTATGGGTAGCTTCTGCCACTTGAGCCTTCAGACCTGTGTCTATAATTCTGTCCTAGTTGTCTTCACTTAGATGTCCCATAGGTGCCTCAGAGTCAACATGTCCATACAGAATTTCCCATTTCCCCTCCACAGTGTTTTTCCTTTAGTATTTTTCCTCTTGGTGAATCACATCAACATATATCCAGTGATTTAAGGTAGAAAACTAGAAGTCATCCTTGACTTTCCCTTCTTCCTCACTGTCCCATATGAAATGCAGATGAGCAGGGATGAATGGTTGCCTGGAGAATCCCAGGGATGGGGGAGCCTCGTGGGCTGCCGACCCTGGGGTCGCACAGAGTCGGACACGACTGAAGCAACTTAGCAGCAGCAGCAGCAGCAACAAGGATGAATGGAATCCTAGTGATTCTGTCTCTTTACTATCTCTTGAATTCATTGGTTCACTTCATCTTTCACTTCTAATTTCCTATTTTAAACCCTTGTCATTTCTTGCCTTAGTTATTGCCCTAATCTCTTCGTTGATTTACCTGCTTTTGGTAATGTCTTTTAACTGTCTCTTTTCCATTACACAGCCTTCTTACTGAAATACAAATCTGGTCATGTCACTCCCCAGCTTAATCTCCTTTATAAGTTCTTTCTTGTTTTCAGTATCAAATGGAAACGCTATATACTGGACTTTGATGATCTGATCCTGTTCATGTCTCCTGCCCCAGGTGCTGACCTTTTTGCCAGGAATTCTCTGTCTCCCACTTCCTCTTATTTGCAGCCTTGGAAAGGAAGCCTTTTTGGTATCTGGGTTTGATGCATATCCTGTTGCTCCCATGGCACCTTGTATAACATTTCTATCATGGCATTTATCATACTAGAATGGTGTTTTTTATTGCTGTGGGTTCAGACTAAGCTCCTTGAGAATAGGGACTGTGTTCATATCCCCATCATCTAGTACAGGATCTGGGTTAAATAAAGTCCTTTTTTGAAAGTTGGTGATGGACAAAGTTGACATTAGAAGCAAAGGTATAGATAGTAGTGTGCAGATCTGAGTTACATGGGCTTTGTTTCTAAACACTGGAATTGCTTGTTAACTTTCACAACAGTTGGATTTTGCTTTTGGAAACTCCCCTACTGTGTCTATTTGTTTTTGCCAGAGCAATTTCTGAAACCATTTTATTATATTGTTAGATGCACCAAACAGGGTAAAAATGAGTTTCTTCTTTGCAGTGATCAAAAAAGGAAATGTGTTTTAAAAAATGTAGACATTTTATTAAAGACTCTGTACATTTATTTAGGAACTCTGTTAGCCTTTATTAAATGTAGTTGTATAATGTCATTACCACAAAAGTTGGCTGAATTGCAAGTCATTTAGTTTTACTTTTAAGGAAATAGTGTTTTTATAATTCTCCAACTGGCCTGACACCAGCTGGATGTATTGCAATTTAATTCTGGTACTAACCACCTGGAGTTAATACACACACATGAATTAAGGCTTCACAAGACTGCCTTCATGTTAGATGGCAGTCTGAGCAGGGCCCCCAGGCCACCTACCCTTTTGACCAAGTGACTATTAATTCAGGGATTCCCATGATCCTCTCATGTTTGATAATTCAGTAGAATGACTCACAGAACCCAGAAAAGTACTGTGAAGTGAAAGTCTCTCAGTCGTGTTTGACTCTTTGTGACTCCATGGACTGTATAGTGGGTAGCCTTTCCCTTCTCCAGGGGATCTTCCCAGCCCAGGGATCAAACCCAGGTCTCCCTCATTGCGGGCAGATTCTTTACCCACTGAGCCACAAGGGAAGCCCAGGGGAACCCAGGGATCAAACCCAGGTCTCTCACATTGTAGGCAGATTCTTTACCAGCTGAGCCACAAGGGAAGCCAGAAGGGAAGAAGAGTACTGTATGTACTTACAATTAGAGTATTATCATAAAGGGGTTTCCCTGCTAGCTCAGCTGGTAAAGAATCCGCCTTCAGTGCAGGAGATGCCGATTTGATTCCTGGGTCGGGAAGATCCCCTGGAGAAGGGATAGGCTACCCACTCCAGTATTCTTGGGCTTCCCTGGTGGCTCAGCTGGTAAAGAATCCGCCTGCAGTGAGGAAGACCTGGGTTTGATCCCTGGGTTGCAGGAGGGAAAGGCCACCCACTCCAGTATTCTGGCCTGGAGAATTTCATGGACTGTATAGTCCATGGCGTCACAAAGAGTTGGACATGACTGAACGACTTTCACTTCACTTCACTTCACAATTGAGGAACAGTCAAAAGAAGAGTCACATAAGGTGAGGTCTGGAAAGGTTCCTAGTGAAGAGCTTCCATGCCCTCTTCCTGTGGTGTCGCAGCACATCACCGTCCTGGTATGTGAAGGTACTCACCAACCAGAGGGCTTCACCAAGCTTCAGTGTCCAGAATTTTCATTTGTTGTTCAGTCGCTGTCATGTCTTATTCTTTGTGACCCCATGGACTGCAGCAATCCAAGCTTCCCTGTCCATCCCTGTCTCTTGGAGTTTGCTCAAAGTCATGTCCATTGGGTTTTCATTGGGGTTTCATTATGTAGGTATACTCCATTAAATCTTGGCCACTTGATTGAACTTGATCTCTAACTGTCCCTTTTTTGCCTAGGGGTCACACTGGCTCAAAAGTCCAAATCCTGTGTTGGCATGGGTGGTCTTTCTGGTGACCAGGCCCCTGCCTCACCCCTTCCTTATCCACCAGCTAACAAGGGGACCCATGGAAGTCACCTAATTAGCATAGCAAACATACTCCTGTTACTTAGGAAATTCCAAGGGTTTCAAAATTTCCATGCCAGAAATCCAGGACAAAAATTAGACACAATTTTTATTATATAATGTGGTATTTTAGAGTTAGGAATTTAAAAAATTAATTCAAATTACTTATTTAGAAATGGTTGATGAAAGCATGTCTTTTGTTTTTGAAAATAATATTTCCATATTAATCTCTCTTTAACTTCTAAACCAGAACATCTTCAACAAAAATTGAAATTGCTACCCCACATTCTGTAACTATTTATTTTATATATTTAGGTATTCCCAGTTCCAAAAGGAGTACAGCTTAGATGAAGTGATGACGTCTCGAAAAATTTTTGACTTTTTGACAGTCTTACAATGTTGGTAAGAAAAACACATTTTAATATTTAATAGAAGTACTATCCCGTCTCCCCGACTCCCACCCCTTGGGTAAACCTTAGGCTCTGTATCTGGATATATCTGTGTCTGTACGTGCTTTTATAGAACTCCTGTGTATAGAATTCCTAAGTATAGTCCTTACACTGGAGTGAGCACCCTTACTTTCTGTTTTTGTCTAGAGACAGGCTGTCTTTTCTCTTCGAATATTATATATTTTACTTCCTTCTCTCATGCCTTTCACCTACTCTGTTCTAATAGTGTTTATTCATTTAAATGCAACTTGGGACAGTGGAAACCAAAGATTTTTCCCTTGATCATTTCATTTCCTCTGTTGTATATTTCTACTGTAGGAAATTTTACTCAATTGTAGTAACTAAGAATAAAGGTAAAACAAGAAAAAAGTTGTAGCTCTAATAATGATAGCAGCCCCATCTTGAAAATTGCTTGACATTATCTGTCTCCTAGAAAACTGAATTAATATTGCATAGCTCCCACCTATGTTTAATAATCACCTGGGTGTGTCCTGGAGATCCTGGCTGGGATGCAAATGAACAAGTGGTGTTCGTTTTGATCTGCTGCAGTATAAAGATCTGCCCATTTTTAAAGTACAACTCAACTCAGAGAGAGCTTTCCTGATAGCTCAGTTGGTAAAGAATCCACGTGCAATGCAGGAGACCCTGGTTCAATTCCTGGGTCGGGAAGTTCTGCTGGAGAAGGGATAGGCTACCCACTCCAGTATTCTTGGGCTTCCCTTGTGGCTCAGCGGGTAAAGAATCGGCCTGCAATGTGGGAGACCTGGGTTTGATCCCTGGGTTGGGAAGATCCCCTGAAGAAGGGAAAGGCTACCCACTCCAATATTCTGGCCTGGAGAATTCCAAGAACTGTACAGTCCATGGGGTCCCAAAGAGTTGGACATGACTGAGTGACTTTCACTTTCACTTTCAATTCAGAGAAAGCTTCTTGTATTTGCTACCTTCTTTCACAGCCTGCTGTAAGGAGAAGGCCTATTTTGAGATCAGTTCAGTTCAGTCACTCAGTCATGTCCTACTCTTTGCAACCCCGTGGACTGCAGCACACCAGGCTTCCCTGTCCATCACCAACTTCCAGAACTTACTAAAACTCATTTCCATCGAGTTGGTGATGCCATCCAACTATCTCATCCTCTGTAGTCCCCTTCTCCTCCCACCTTCAATCTTTCCCAGCATCAGGGTCTTTTCCAATGAGTCAGTTCTTCACATTAGGTGGCCAAAGTGGGAGTTTCAGCTTCAGCATCATTCCTTCCAATGAATATTCAGGACTGATTTCCTTTACAATTGACTGGTTTTATCTCCTTTCAGTCCAAGGGACTCTCAAGAGTCTTCTCCAACACCACAGTTCAAAAGCATCAATTCTTCGGCATTCAGCTTCCTTTATAGTCCAATTCTCACATCTGCACATGACTACTGGAAAAACCATAGCTTTGACTAGATGGATTTGTTGGCAATATGCTTTTTTTTAATATGCTGTCTAGGTGGACTTCCCTGGTGGCTCAGACGGTTAAGCGTCTGTCTACAACGTGGGAGACCTGGGTTCGATCCCTCGGTTGGGAAGTTCCCTGGAGAAGGAAATGGCAATCCACTCCAGTACTATTGCCTGGAAAATCCCATGGACAGAGGAGTCTGGTAGGCTAAGTCCATGGGGTCGCAAAGAGTCAGACATGACTGAGCGATCTTCACCGTAATCATTGCTGTCTAGGTTGGTCATAGCTTTTCTTCCAAGAAGCAAGTGCCTTTTAATTTCATGGCTGCAGTCACCATCTGCAGTGATTTTGGAGCCTAAGAAAATAAGTCTGTCACTGTTTCCACTGTTTCCCCATCTATTTCCCATGAAGTGATGGGACTGGATGCCATGATCCTCGTTTTTTGAATGTTGAGTTTCAAGCCAGCTTTTTCACCCTCCTCTTTCACTTTCATCAAGAGGCTCTTTAGTTCCTCTTTGCTTTCTGCCATAAGGGTGGTGTCATCTGCATATCTGAGGTTATTGATATTTCTCCCGGCAATCTTGATTCCTGCTTGTGTTTCATCTAGCCCAGCATTTCTCATAATGTACTCTGCATATAAATTAAATAAGCAGGATGACAATATACAGCCTTGATGTACTCCTTCCAATTTGGAGCCAGTGTGTTGTTCCATGTCCAGTTCTAACTGTTGCTTCTTGACCTGCTTACAGATTTCTCAGGAGGCGGGTCAGGTGGTCTGGTATTCCCCTTTCTTGAAGAATTTTTCACAGTCTGTTGTGATCCACGCAGTAAATGGCTTGGCTTAGTCAATAAAACAGAAGTAGATGTTTTTTTTGAAACTCTTGCTTTATCGATGATCCAGCAGAGGTTGGCAATTTGATCTCTGGTTCCTCTGCCTTTTCTAAATTCAGCTTGAACATCTGGAAGTTCATGGTTCATGTATTACTGAAGCCTGGCTTGGAGAATCTTGAGCATTACTTTGCTAGTGTGTGAGATGTGTGCAATTGTGTGGTAGTTTGGGCATTCTTTGGTATTGCCTTTCTTTGGGATTGGAATGAAAACTGTCCTTTTCCAGTCCTGTGGCCACTGATGAGTTTTCCAAATTTGCTGGCATATGGAGTGCAGCACTTTCACAGCATCATCTTTTAGGATTGAAATAGCTCAACTGGAATTCCATCACCTCCACTAGCTTTGTTCGTAGTGATGCTTCCTACGGCCCACTTGACTTCACATTCCAGGATGTCTGGCTCTAGGTGAGTGACCACACCATCGTGATTATCTTGGTTGTGAAGATCTTTTTTGTATAGTTCTTCTGTGTATTCTTGCCATCTCTTCTTAATATCATCTGCTTTTGTTAGGTCCACACCATTTCTGTCCTTTATTGTGCCCATCTTTGCATGAAATGTTCCCTTGGTATCTCTAATTTTCTTGAAGAGATCTCTAGTGTTTCCCATTCTATTATTTTCCTCTATTTCTTTGCACTGATCACTGAGGAAGGCTTTCTTATCTCTCCTTAAGTAGATCACAAAAGTCTTAACCAAACCATGGATTTTCTGGTATCTCCTATTCCATCATTTCCCATTTTTCAAAAGGATTTCAGGACTGATTATTTGAGAGAGAACAAAGTTGGAGCTAGTTAGGCCTAGAGTAAAATCTTTATTGTATTAGCTTAGAAATAACATTGTGGACTCCTCAGAAGTCACCAGAAAATACCTTGTGTGTCTGCAAAGGCAAACCTGGAATTCTTTGCAGTAAGAACTTTTGGGGAGAGACCCATAGAGTCTAAGCAGTGATCGGCAGCCTTTAAGTTCTTGCTAGAGGTTCAATCTTCAGATGAGAAGCATGTGTAATTTTTAACTACGGGTATTACTAGGACAGTCCAGTGACCAGCAAGCATCCTCTCCCTGCCTGTCTTTCCACATTGTAAGAACTCCTAGTCTGAAATCCTAGGATTGAAGTGAACAGGATATCAATAACCATTTTACCTCCTCTTAGTCCCACTTCAGATGGTGCTGCCGCAGCAATTTTGGCTAGTGAAGCATTTGTACAGAAGCATAACCTGAAACCCAAAGCTGTGGAAATTTTGGCTCAAGAGATGGTGACTGATATGCCAAGCTCATTTGAAGGAAAAAGCATTATTAAAATGGTGTGTCTCAGGTTCTGTTTTATTAATCAGTTGAGGGATTTCTTTTTAAAAGTTTAAAGTGACATCATGTCATCAGCTCTGAAAGTTTATTTACTTGAAAAAAATTGGTCTAGAAAATTTAGTATTGTAACCCATCATTTAAGAATCTAAGGGAAAATCACTTATGAGAACATATGGACTTCTAACTAGTGTTCTATTTTAAAAAATTATGGAATGATTAAATATGCCCAGAACTCCAGTCTTATAGAATTAAAAAAAAAAAAAAAAACAAGGATGTTTTGAGGAACTTTTTGACCCTTAGCACTTTAAAAATTCTGACTGCAGATTGAGTACAAAATGGAGGAAGTAAAAAAAATGAGAATTCTGAGCCAGAACTCTAGGTTGAATATTTGAAGATACATACATATATACATATAAAAATATGCATTGTGTACACACATATATGTAAGTAAGCATATGGTTTACATTAGAGTTTATAAAATGATTTTATAATAAGTCTTTGAATTTTAAAATGTTTCTATAAGTTCCCCAAGATAGGGTATGGTAGAGGTAGAACTTAGGTTTTTCCAATTGTAGTACATTTTCCATTATATCACAATTTTATTGCTTGGAAAAGAGTTGAGTTTGCATGTTAAAGGGTGTTAAAAGCATGAATATTGGAAAAATGATTTGAATCCTACATGATCTTCTGTTGATAAAAGAAGATTATTTACTTTCATGTAGAAATTCACCCATATTTTTCAGTGAATCATAATAGTCTCTTGATAAATCTCTTCAGTCTACCACAACTGTATATTGTGGTTTAACAGAGTTTTGTAACAGCACTGGATATGGCATGAGGAATTATAAATCCTTTTTATATATCTGATTTAAAATTCTATTCTTTATAGTACAGAATTTAATGTATATGTCCATTGTCTCTCCTGGATATTTTATTTGGACTTTCTGTATAATATAGAATTAACTGAGATTTCAACATTTATGGACAATCCTTAACTGTAAAGGTTATACATATATTAATCTTTTATAATCCTTACATGAAAGTCCCTGTTTTGATACCTTTAATTTATTTATATATGATTTTGGTTTTAGGTTGGTTTTGATATGAGTAAAGAAGCTGCCAGAAGGTGCTATGAGAAATCTGGCCTGAGACCAAGTGATATTGACGTAATAGAACTTCACGATTGCTTTTCTGCCAATGAACTTATTACTTACGAAGCACTGGGACTGTGTCCAGAAGGTAATATCTCTGATGAGGTGCAGATTAACTTACTACATTTCACTAAGAAAATTTCACGTTCATCATCGAAACAAAATAATTCACTAATTGCTTTCCCTTCTATGTTGGCTCTGCCACACTGTGCTAAGTGAATGTAAGCTCTCTTAATGCTGGACTTTAAGAATTGTAGTTTTGGACAGTACCAAACAAGATGACAGAATATATAAATGGTTTAATTTATGTAAATCAAGGGTACTTGTAATACACTGTTAAGTAAAAAAAAAAAGAAAAATCACTTATGTAATTATAGGTATTTCAGATGTGTTTGAACAAAGACCTGCAGAAGGGAAAATGAGAAGACTAGTTGGTGGGATCTGGAGATTTTTTTTGTTTGTTTCTAAAGTGGTTGTACCATTTTCCACTACTACTAACAGTATGTGAGATTTTACTTGCTTCATGTTCTTATCAACAGTTGATGTGATCAGTTTTTAAAATTTGAATCATTTAAGAGACTATATACTGATGTTTTAATTTTCATTTTAATTTGCTTATCCCTGATTACTAATGATGTTGAGCATCTTTTCTTGTGTTTGTTGATATTTCATGTATCTTTTGTGAAGTGTTTGTTCAGATCTTTTGCCTTTTGATTACTGGGTTAGTTTTCTTCTTTATTATGTTGTAAAATTTATATATATTCTGGATACAAGTAATGTATCTGATATATGTGGGCTGTGAACTTTTTCTCCCAGTCTGTGACTTGTCTATTGTTTTTTTATTTTTGGCTGTTCTAGGTCTTTATTACTGCACTTGCTGTCTTTTTGTTTTATTAATGATGTCTCTTGCAGGACAAATTTAAAACATTTTGATTATCTGTTACATATATTTTAATCAATTTTTAAAGATTTATTTTTTAATGGAAGGATAGTTGCTTTATAGAATTTTATTGTTTTCTGTCAAACATCAACATGAATCAGCCATATGTGTACATGTATCCCCTCCTTCTTGAACCTTCCTCCCATCTCCCTCCTCATCCCACCCCTCTAGGTTGATACAGAGCCCCTATTTGAGTTCCCTGAGACATAGCAAATTCTCATGGGCTATCTATTTTACATATGGTAAGGTAAGTTTCCATGTTACTCGCTCCATGCATCTCACCCTCTCCTCCCCTCTCCCTGTGTTCATAAATCTGTTCTCTATGTCTGTTTCTCCGTTGCTGCCTTGCAAATAAATTCAATGGTACCATCTTTCTAGATTCCACATATATGCGTTATTATATGATATTTATCTTTCTATTTCTGAATTACTTCACTCTGTATAATAGGCTCTAGGTTCATCCACCAATTAGAACTGACTCAAATGCATTCCTTTTTATGGCTGAGTAATATTCCATTGTGTATATGTACCACAACTTCTTTATCCATTCATCTGTTGATGGACATCTAGGCTGCTTCTGTGTTCTAGTTATAATAAATAGTGCTGCAGTGAACATTGGGTACCTGTGTCTTTTTCAATTTTGATTTCCTCTGGGTGTATGCCTAGGAGTGGGATTTCTGGATCATATGGTGGTTTTATTCCTAGTTTTTTAAGGAATCTCCATACCATCTTCCAAAGTGACTGTATCAGTTTATATTCCCACCAACAGTGCAAGATGGTTCCCTTTTCTCCACACCCTCTCCAGCATTTATTGTTTGTAGACTTTTTGATGATGGCCATTCTATCTGGTGTGAGGTGATATCCCATTGTAGTTTTGATTTGCATTTCTCAAATAATGAGAGATGTTGAGCATCTTTTCATGTGTTTGTTACCATCTGTATGTCTTCTTTGGAGAAATGTCTGTTTAGGTCTTTCCCCACTTTTTGATTAGGTTGTTTGTATTCCTGGTATTGAGTTGTATGAGCTGCTTATATATTTTGAAAATTAATCCTTTGTCAGTTGTTTCATTTGCTCTTATTTTCTCCCATTCTGAGAGTTGTCTTTTTATCTTGTTTATAGTTTCCTTTGTTGTGCAAAAGCTTTTAAGTTAATTAGGTCTCACTTGTTTACTTTTGTTTTTATTTCCATTACTCTAGGAGGTGGGTCATAGAGGATTTTGCTTTGATTTATGTCATTTATGATTTATGTCAGTGTTCTGCTTATGTTTTCCTCTTAAGAGTTTTATAGTTTCTTGTCTTACATTCAGGTCTTTAATCCATTTTGAGTTTATCTTTGTGTATGGTGTTAGAAGTGCTCTAATTTCATTCTTTTACATGTAGCTGTCCAGTTTTTCCAGCACCATTTATTGAAGAGTCTGTCTTTGCCCCATTGTATATTCTTGCCTCCTTTTTCAAAAATAAGGTACTTATAGGTGCATGGGTTTATTTCTGGGCTTTCTATTTTGTTCCATTGGTCTATATTTCTATTCTTGTGCCAGTACCATACTGTCTTGATGACTGTAGCTTTGTAGTATAATCTGAAGTCAGGAAGGTTGATTCCTCCAGCTCCATTCTTCTTTCTCAAGATTGCTTTGGCTATTTGAGATCGTTTGTGTTTTCATATGAATTGTGAAATATTTTGTTCTAGTTCTGTGAAAAATGCCATTGGTAATTTGATAGGGATTGCATTGAATCTATAGATTGTGTTTGGTAGTATAGTCATTTTCACAAAATTGTAGTCATTTTCACAAGATTGATTCTTCCTACCCAGGAATGTGGAAATCTCTCCATCTGTTTATGTCATCTTTGATTTCTTTCATCAGTGTCTTAAAATTTTCTGTGTACAGCTCTTTTGTCTCCTTAGGTAGGTTTATTCCTAGATATTTTATTCTTTTGTTGCAATGGTGAATGGGATTGATGCCTTAATTTCTCTTTCTTATTTTTCATTGTTAGTATATGGGAATGCAAGTAATTTCTGTGTATTGATTTTGTATCCTGTGACTTTGCTAAATTCACTTTAATCAACTTTTTAATGGTTCAGGCTTTTTATATTCTAAGAAACTCATCTACCCCAAGATTGTAAAGATTATCTTCTGTTTTTATTCTAGGGTTTCTATAGTTTTAATTTTACTTTGAAGTATATGATCTATTTTGAGTCAGTTCTTATGTTTGGTATAAGATAAAGGTTGATACTGTTCTTTTTATTCCTATACTCAACCATTTATTGGAATGACTTTTCTCTCCATTGAATTGCTTTGGCAGCTTTGTCAAAAATTGCCATATACATGAAGATCCATTTTTAGATTCTATCTTCTGTTCCATTGATCTCCATGTCTATCTTTCACCAATATCAAATTATTTTTGGCTACTATGTTTATTCTACTCTACTATATTAGATGGGATAAGTTCTCCACCTTTGTTCTTTTTAGAAATCATTTTGCATGTTTTAGGTCCTTTGCATCACCATGTACATATCAGAATTAATTTGTCAATTTCTATAAAGTAAAAAGCTTGTTGGAATTTTCATTGTGATTTTATTGAGTCTTGCATCTGTGATTTTATTGAGTCTTCCCATCACTTCATGGCAAATAGATGGGAAACAATGGAAACAATGGATATTCTTGGGTTCCAAAATCACTGTAGATGGTGACTGCAGCCATGAATTTAAAATATGCTTGCTCCTTGGAAGAAAAGCTATGACCAACCTAGACAGCATATTAAAAAGCAGAGATACTACTTTGCCAACAAAGGTCTGTCTAGTCAAAGCTATGGTTTTTCCAGTAGTCATATATGGATGTGAGAGCTGGACAATAAAAAAGACTGAGTGCCAAAGAAATGATGCTTTTGAACTGTGGTGTTGGAGAAGACTCTTGAGAGTCCCTTGGACCGCAAGGAGATCCAACCAGTCAATCCTAAAGGAGATCAGTCCTGGGTGTTCATTGGAAGGACTGATGCTGAAGCCAAAACTCCAATAGTTTGGCCACCTCATGCGAAGAGTTGACTCATTAGAAAAGACCCTGATGCTGGGAAAGATTGAGGGCAGGAGGAGTAGGGGACAACAGAGGATGAGATGGCTAGATGGCATATCTGACTTGATGGGCATGAATTTGAACAAGCTCTGGGAGTTGGTGATAGACAGGGAAGCCTGGCATTCTGTAGTCCACAGGGTCACAAAGACTCAGACACGATTGAGCGACTGTACTGAACTGAGCTAGATTAATTTAGAGAGAATTGTCATCTTAACAGTGTTAACTCTTTAAACCATTATATGTGTATATCTCCTTTAGCTTCTAACAGGATGCTTCTTGTTTTCAGTATAGGTCTTTTGTTAGGTTTTATTCCTTGGAATTAAAATTCCAATGATTTTTGGTGTATTTTAACCTTCATTTCCCAATATCTGCTGATAGTATGAAAGAATGCAATTGATTTGAAAAAAGGTTGAAAACTGTGACTTTGCTAAATCCATTTATTCTGATAGTTATTTTCCAGATTATGAGTGATTTTTCTATGTAAACAATCATGCCATTTGCCAATGACAGTTTTACATCTTCCTTTCTGATATTTTTTTTTTTTTCTTACCTTACTGCAATGACTGTGAGCTTTAGTATCATATTGAATAGAAGTAGTGAAAGTGGTCATCATTACCTTGGTCCTGATCTCAGGGGATACAATTTTATCTTTCACCATTATGTGTGTTAGACACAGTTTTTTTGTTTGTTTGTTTGTTTTGTTTTTGTTTTTGGCTGTTGTTGATGCCATTTATCATGTTGAGAAAGTTACCTACTGTTCTTTGTTTGCTGAGTTTTTTTTTTTTTAAATCATGAAGGGGTGTTGGATTTTAAAAATTCTTCTACATCTATTAAAATGATCATATGGGTTTTTCCTTTGTTTTGTTGACATGAATTACATTGATTGATTTCAAATGTTAAATTAAGCTTGTGTTTCTGGGATTAATTTTACTTGGTCATATTATTTAACCTTTTAATATATTGTTAGATTCAGTTTACTAGCATTTTGTGAATAATATTTGCTTATATATTCATGAAGTATATTTATCTATAGTTTTCTTTTCCTAGTTGTTTTATGCTGATCCCTGAAAATAAATTGAGTAGTGGTCGCTCATTCTATATTTTCTAAAATTGTTTGTATAAATTAATGTTACTTCTTCTTTGACTATTTCATAGAATTTACTGGTATAATCACGTAGTTTAAAGTTTTCTTTGGCAGTATGTTTTCAACAAATTAATATTTATTAATAGAGACAGACATATTTATATTTTTTGTTTCTTCCTGTGTCTATTAATTTTGGCAAGATACCTTTTTTCAAAAAAGTTGTTTATTTCATTTAAGTAGTCAGATTTGTCAGCTGAAGTTGTTCAGAGTGTTCTGTTTTTATTCTTTTAATTTCTATAGAATCCATGGTTACTTTTTTTTATTCCTGATGTTGATGTTTTTTGTTCTTTATCCTTTTTTTCCTTCATCTGCCTACCTAGAGGTTTGCCACTTTTGTTGAGCTTTAGCAAGATTTGGCTTTTGACTTTGTTGTTGTCTTTTTCCCCCTCTACTTCACTGATTTCTGCTTTTCATTATTTCCTTCCTTTAATTTACTTTGGGTTTACTTGACTTTTTTTTTTAAGTTTCTTATGACAGATGATTTATTTTAGATCTTTCTCCATTTCTAATGTAGTATGTAAAGCTATGTTTTTCTCTGAGCAGTATGTTAGCTGCATTCCACAGATATTTTTAAAAATTTATTTATTTATTTTAATTGGAGGCTAATTGGAGTACAGTATTGTAGTGCTTTTTGCCATACATTGACATGAATTAACCATGGGTATACATGTGTCCCCCATCCTGAACCCCTCCCACCTCCCTCCGCATCCCATCCCTCAGGGTCTCCCAATGCCCCAGCCCTGAGCTCCCTGTCTCATGCATTGAACCTGGACTGGCAATCCATTTCACATATAGTAATATACATGTTTCAGTGCATTTCTCTCAAATCATCCCACCCTCGCCTTCTCCCACAGAATCCAATAGTCTGTTCTTTACATCTGTGTCTCTTTTGCTGTCTCACATATAGGGTCATCATTACCATCTTTCTAACTTGCACATATATGCGTTAATATACTGTATTGGTGTTTTTCTTTCTGACTTACTTCACTTTGTATAATAGGCTCCAGTTTCATCCACCTCATTAGAACTGATTCAAATGCTTTCTTTTTAATAGCTGAGTAATAGTCCATCCAACTAAAAAGCCTCTTGATAAAAGTGAAAGAGGAGAGTGAAAAAGTTGGCTTAAAGCTCAACATTCAGAAAACTAAGATCATGGCATCTGGTCCCATCACTTCATGGGAAATAGATGGGGAAACAGTGGAAACAGTGTCAGACTTTATTGTTCTGGGCTCCAAAATCACTGCAGATGGTGACTGCAGCCATGAAATTAAAAGACACTTACTCCTTGGAAGGAAAGTTATGACCAACCTAGATAGCATATTCAAAAGCAGAGACATTATTTTGCCAATAAAGGTCTGTCTAGTCAAGGTTATGGTTTTTCCAGTAGTCATGTATGGATGTGAGAATTGGACTGTGAAGAAAGCTGAGCACCGAAGAATTGATGCTTTTGAACTGTGGTGTTGGAGAAGACTCTTGGGAGTCCCTTGGACTGCAAGGAGATCCAACCGGTCCATTCTAAAGGAGATCAGTCCTGGGTGTTCTTTGGAAGGACTGATGCTAAAGCTGAAACTCCATTACTTTGGCCACCTCATTCAAAGAGTTGACTCATTGGAAAAGACTCTGATGCTGGGAGGGATTGGGGCAGGAGGAGAAAGCGACAACAGAGGATGAGATGGCTGGATGGCATCACTGACTCGATGGACGTGAGTTTGAGTGAACTTCCGGAGTTGGTGATGGACAGGGAGGCCTGGCGTGCTGCAATTCATGGGGTCACAGAGTCGGACACGACTGAGCGACTGAACTGAACTGAATAGTCCATCATGTATATGTACCACAGCTTTCTTATCCATTCATCTGCTGATGGACATCTAGGTTGCTTCCATGTCCTAGCTATTGTAAACAGTGATGCAGGTAACATTGGGGTACACGTATCTCTTTCAATTCTGGTTTCCTCGGTGTGTATGCCCAGCAGTGGGATTGCTGGGTTGTATGTCAGTTCTATTTCCAGTTTTTTAGGGAATCTCCACACTGTTCTCTATAGTGGCTATACTAGTTTGCATTCCCACCAACAGTGTAAGAGGGTTCTCTTTTCTCCATACCTTCTCCAGCATTTATTATTTCTACAAAAGGTCCACAGGTTTTTAATATCCATTGTCATTTAGTTCAAAATATTTAAAATGTCTCTTTAATGTCTAATTTTGTCTTTGACCTGTAAACTATTTAGAGATGAGTTGTTTTGTATCTAAATATTTCGATTTTTCATAGGTATCTTATTGCTTTCTATTGTAATTTTGTTGTAGTCAGAGATTATGCTTTATTTGGTTTTGATCCTTTTAAATTAGTTGAAATTTATTTTATGGCTCAGCACATGGTATATACTGGTGAACTTACATGTACTTGAAAAACAATGGTGATTTCAAGATTGTTAGATGTAGTGTTCTATATGTGTCAGTTAAATCAAGATGATTGATAGGACTTTTCAGATCTTCTGTGTCTCCACTAATTTATTAGATGTGCTCTATCACTTGCTGAGAGAGGGGTGTTAGAATCTCATATTGTAGTTGTACTACAGTTGTGGAGTTATCTCTTTTTTTAATTTTATCAATTTTTGCTTTTTTTATTTTGAGGCTCTGCTATTTATGGTTTTTACATCTTCCTGATGAGGTTTTTTTTTTTTTTTTCATTATCAAGTATTCTACTTTATCTCTGGTTATATTCTTTGTCTAGAAGTCTCTTTTATCTGACTAACATAGCCATGTCAGCCTTCTTATGCAGCAACCAGAGAAAAAGCTGTGCAGCAGCAAAGATCCAGCACAACCAAAAATAAATATATAAATAAATGATTGTGTGTATGTTAGTCACTTAGTCATGTCTGACTCTTTGTGACCCCATGGACTCTGGCCTGCTAGGCTCCTCTCTCCGTGGAATTCTCCAGGCAAGAATACTGGAGTGGGTTGCTGTTTCCTTCTCCAGGGAATCTTCCCAACCCAGGGATCAAACCCAGGTTTCCTGCACTGCAGGCAGATTCTTTATGGTCTGAACTACCATCAAAAGCTATTAGATGCCTCTGGTAGCATCACCATGACCATTATCATCATTATTTGGACACATTTCACCTCTCATTACCAGAAATATCATCTGGAAGAATATTTTATACTATGCATGCATTATTGTTTACTCCTTAACCACCTGGATGAATGACCACAGAATTGATAAGAATGTTGAGGCTGCCAAGCATGTGATGTAATTTTTTTTCTTTAAGCTTACATTCACAGATGTAAGCTGCAGATGGTGACTGCAGCCATGAAATTAAAAGACGCTTACTCCTTGGAAGGAAAGTTATGACCAACCTAGATAGCATGTTGAAGAGCAGAGACATTACTTTGCCAACAAAGGCCCATCTAGTCAAGGCTATGGTTTTTCCTGTGGTCATGTATGGATGTGAGAGTTGGACTGTGAAGAAGGCTGAGCGCTGAAGAATTGATGCTTTTGAACTGTGGTGTTGGAGAAGACTCTTGAGAGTCCCTTGGACTGCAAGGACATCCAACCAGTCCGTTCTGAAGGAGATCAGCCCTGGGATTTCTTTGGAAGGACTGATGCTAAAGCTGAAACTCCCATTACTTGGGCCACCTCATGCGAAGAGTTGACTCATTGGAAAAGACTCTGATGCTGGGAGGGATTGGGGGCAGGAGGAGAAGGGGACGACAGAGGATGAGATGGCTGGATGGCATCACTGACTCGATGGATTTGAGTCTGGGTGAACTCCGGGAGTTGGTGATGGACAGGGAGGCCTGGCGTGCTGTGATTCATGGGGTCGCAAAGAGTCGGACGCGACTGAGCGACTGAACTGAACTGAACTGAACTGATGCTTAACAGTGTTTTCAGCCATTTTATTTCATGAAAGTGCTCTTTTTTTCTCTCTCTCTCCCCTCTCCCCACTGTTGTTTACTAAGAATATTTCTATATCATGTAATGTACAGTTGAAAATGGAAATGAATACATTTTGGCAAAATTATGAATTTTTAAACCTAGTATTATTTTATTGTGTCTATTTCAATGTTTTTCTTATGATTCTCTGAATCTCTGTTATATTAAGAGCAATTTTGGAAGCAGAGAGCTCTTAGGAACTAATAGGAGCTTTGTTTCATGCAGGAAATGTTCTGAAAATATAAGCCTTTAATACCCAATATTTATTACCTCACTTTTAGAAGTGTGCATGTCAGTTTGATGTTAGTTTGAGCCATCAAGAAATGTTTGGTCCAAGAAATTCTTGGCTATCCATAAGTTAAAAAAAAAACATATCATTTATCCCAATGTTATTTTTTACATTTATTTTTCCTTCTGTAGGTCAAGGTGGAAAACTGGTTGAAAGAGGAGATAATACTTATGGAGGAAAGTGGGTCATAAATCCTAGTGGCGGATTAATTTCAAAGGGGCACCCACTTGGAGCTACAGGTAATGATACACATAGATTTCATAATTTTTAAATCATTTTTGGCATAAGTGTGAATGATTTGGTCATTGATTTAAGTGAATGATTTTATTCTCTGATTTTGGTATGCAGTGTTTTAAATGACTATTTAACTATGATATTTTCAATTTTTGTTAAGTATAGTATAGTTCAAAAATCTTGATTAATTGTTGAGAATTTGAATTAGTTGAAACTCTAAGTTCAACAAAAGGCATATTTAAAAGTCTGATTATTCTAAAATAGGTGTACAACTTAATTAACAAGATGTTTCCAAATAGGGATACTGCTAGATCTGCTAGATAGGATCATCTGAAATAAGCACATTATATACGTATAGTTGCATATGTGGTTGGTGTTGTATAGAAATTTTTATAGAAAGTTATAAGAATTTTACTGTGGCTCTACTACTAACTGGCCATATGACTCTTTTGATTAATTTTCAGTTGTTAATGATTAGTCAGTCACTCTGACTCTTAGTTTCCTTAATTGTTAAATGAAGAAATTGTACAAAGTGGTTTCCAAAATAGCTTAGCACTAAAATTCTGAGATTTATTTTATGAAGACAGGTAAGTTTTGTATTTTTTTTATATTGTCTTATGTATTAAGTAAAATTGTATAAATTATCAGAAATTCCAAAATAGAGAAGAATTAGAATTCATAGTGTATTTATTTCAGCAATTAATTTTGGTTTATTTCTATTTATCACTCAAATTAGGTAATCTTATAAACTAGTAACAAAAATGAGTGTACATTGATAGAGTGTACATTGATAGAAATAGGTAGACAGGCACATACAATTGTAGTATAATATGCCACTTTTTGTTTTCTATTCTGTCTGTTCTTTGATTCTTTTCTCTCTTTCATACTATCTTGTTATTAACTAAATATTTTTTAGTATTTTATTTTCTCTCTTCTATTGAATTGTTTCCTTTTCTCATTTTTTTAGTGTTTGCTCTAGGATTTACAACATGCATCTTTAATTTACCATGGTCTACCTTCAAATAATGTCATAAAATTTCACTTATAGGAATTTTTCTAACAGCATATTTCCATATACCCTGATACTGTGCGCTATTATTATCATACATTTACTTCTGAGTGTATTATAAAACCCCACACTATACTATTACTATTATTATTGCTTTAAATAGTTTAATATGTTTAAAATATCTTTAAAAGTAATCTAAAAATGAGGTGAATGAGAGTGATGTTACTAAGAGTGGCAGAATAACAACATCTGAAAATACTCTCTGTTACAAAATTACCAAGAACACTTGCAAAAATTGTCAAGATCAACTTTTTCAGTTGATTAATTAACAAAGGCTTACAACAGTCTGAGCAACATTTATTAAAAAGAAGTCAACAGCTCTGTCTGTAAGAACAGCAAGCTTTGTGGCACTTTTTACTTGCTCTGATATCAGTCCTTTTCTCCAGCTCCATGGTAGCCTTGCAAACAAGAGCCTGCAGTCATGGTGAAAACTAGCAGATTACCCAGCACTAGAGAAGGCAAAATTGAGCTGAAGTTCTTTCAAAGCCCCATACTTAGAGGCTTGTCATTATTTGACCTGTCTGGAAGTTCTCTGGTAAACCATTCTCAAAAAGCTTGCCTTTGTGTAACCCAAAGAGAACATGCCCAATGCAAACAGTATTTTCCTCAGAGTGATTTGTCAAAAACAATCAGCAACAACTGTTTAACAACGTAGTTGCTTAAGATGTCAAAAACAGATGGAGCAAACAACAAATTAAACACTCCCACCCCAAAAAAAAGCTTAAAAGGAAAGCTGGTGAATGAGTTGTCCATTTTGTTGTTGTTCAGTTGTGTCCAACTTTTTGTGACCCAATGGACTGCAGCATGCCAGGCTTCCCTGTACTTCACTATCTCTTGGAGTTTGCTCAGACTCATTTCCATTGACTCAATGATGCCATCCAACCATCTCATCTTCTGTTGCCCCCTTCTCTTCATGCCCTCAAGCTTTCCCAGCATCAGGATCTTTTCCAGTGAGTCAGCACTTGGCATCAGGTGTCCAAAGTATTGGAGCCTCAGATTCAGCATCAGTCCTTCCAATGAATATCCATGATTGACTTCCTTTATGATTGATTGGTTTGATCTCCTTGTAGTCCAAGGGACTCTCAAGACTCTTCTCCAGTACCATAGTTTGAAACCATAAATTCTTTGGCACTCAGCCTTCTTTATCATCCCATTCTCACATCCATACATGATTACTGGAAAAACCGTAGCTTTGACTATATGGACCTTTGTTGGCAAAGTGATGTCTCTACATTTTTTTAAATTTATTTTTTTATTGAAGGATAATTGCTTTACAGAATTTTGTTGTTTTCTGTCAAACCTCAAGAAGAATCAGCCATAGGTATACATATATCCCCTCCCTATTGAACCTCCCTCCCATATCCCTCCCCATCTCACCCCTCTAGGTTGATATAGAGCCCCTGTTTGAGTTTCCTGAGCCATACAGCAAATTCCCATTGGCTATCTTTTTTACATATGATAATGTCAGTTTCCATGTTACTCTTTCCATATATCTCACCCTCTCCTCCCCTCTCCCCTGTCCATAAGTCTATTCTCTATGTCTGTTTCTCCACTGCTGCCCTGTAAATAAATTCTTCAGTACCATTTTTCTAGGTTCCGTATATCTGTGTTAGAATACAGTATTTATCTTTCTCTTTCTGATTCACTTTACTCTGTATAATAGGTTCTGAGTTCATCCATCTCATCAGAACTGACTCAGATGCGTTCCTTTTTATGGCTGAGTAATGTTGCATTGTGTATATCTACCACAATTTCTTTATCCATTCATCTGTTGATTGACATCTAGGTTGCTTCCATGTTCTAGCTATTGTAAATAGTGCTGTAATAAACAATGGGATACATGTGTCTTTTTCAACCCTGGTTTCCTCAGGGTATATGACTAGGAGTGGGATTACTGGGTCATATGGTGGGTTTTATTCCTAGTTTTTTAAGGAATCTTCATACTGTCTTCCATAGTGACTATATCAATTTACATTCCCACCAACAGTGCAAAAGGGTTCCCTTTTCTCCACATCTTCTCCAGCATTTATCGTTTGTAGGCTTTTTGATGATGGCCATTCTGACTCGTGTGAGGTGACATCTCACTGTGGTTTTGATTTGCACTTCTCAAATAATGAGTGATGTTGAGCATCTTTTATGTGTTTGTTAGCCATCTGTATGCCTTCTTTGGAGAAATCTCTGTTTAGGCCTTTTCCCCACTTTTTGATTAGGTTGTTTGTTTTCCTGGTATTGAGTTATATGAGCTGCTTGTATATTTTGAAAATTAATCCTTTGTCAGTTGTTTCATTTGCTGTTATTTTCTCCCATTCCAAAGGTTGTCTTTTCATCTTGCTTATAGTTTCCTTTGCTGTGCAAAAGCTTTGAGTTTAAGCAGGTCCCACTTGTTTACTTTTGTTCTTATTTCCTTTACTCTAGGAGGTGGGTCATAGAGGATCTTGCTTTGATTTATGTCGAGTGTTCTGCCTATGTTTTCCTCTAAGGGTTTTATAGTTTCTGTTCTTACATTTAGGTCTTTAATGCATTTTGAGTTTATCTTTGTGTATGGTGTTAGGAAGTGTTCTAACTTCCTAAGTGTTTCATTCTTTCACATGTAGCTGTCCAGTTTTCCCAGCACCATTTATTGAAGAGGCTGTCTTTGCCCCATTGTATATTCTTGCCTCCTTTGTGAAACATAAGGTACCCATAAGTTCATGGGTTTACTTCTGGGCTTTCTATTTTGTTCCATTGGTCTATGTTTCTGTTTTTGTGCCAGTACCATACTGTCTTAATGACTGTAGCTTTGTAGTATAATCTGAAGTCAGGAAGGTTGATTCCTCCAGCTCCGTTCTTCTTTCTCAAGATTACTTTGGCTATTTGGGATGTTTTGTGTTTCCATATGAATTGTGAAATTTTTTGTTCTAGTGTGAAAAATGCATTGGTAATTTGATAGGGATCACATTGAATCTGTAGATTGTGTTTGGTAGTATAGTCATTTTCACAAGATTGATTCTTCCTACCCAGAAACGTGGAAATCTCTCCATCTGTTTATGTCATCTTTGATTTCTTTCATCAGTGTCTTATAATTTTCTGTGTACAGTTCTTTTGTCTCCTTAGGTAAATTTATTCCTAGATATGTAATTTTTTTGTTTCAGTGGTGAATGGGATTGATACATTGATTTCTCTCTGATTTTTCATTGTTAGTATATGGAAATGCAAGTGATTTCTGTGTATTGATTGTGTATCCTGCAACTTTTATAAATTCATTGATTAGCTCTAGTAATTTTCTGATACTAGCTTTAGGGTTTTCTATGTACAGTATCATGTCATCTGCAAACTGAGAGCTTTACTTCTTCTTTTCCGATCTGGATTCCTTTTATTTGTTTTTATTCTCTGATCGCTGTAGCTAGGACTTCCAGAACTATGTTGAATAAAAGTGAACACCCTTGTTTTGTTCCTGATCTTAGGGGGAATGCTTTCAGTCTCACCATTGAGAATAATGTTTGCTGTAGGCTTATCATATATCTTCTCTGGTGGCTCAAATGGTAAAGCATCTGCCTACAATGCAGGAGACCTGCGTCCGATCTCTGGGTTGGGAAGATCCTCTGGAGAAGGAAGTGGCACCCCACTCCAGTACTCTTGCCTGGAAAATCCCATGGATGGAGGAGCGTGGTAGGCTACAGTCCATGGGGCTGCAAAGAGTAGGACATGACTGAGTGACTTGCTTTCACTTTTCACTTTATCATATATAGCCTTTAATATGTTGAGGTAGGTTTCTTCTATGCCCATTTTTTGAAGAGTTTTAATCATAAATGGGTGCTGAATTTTGTCAAAGGCTTTTTCTGCATCTATTGAGATAATCATATGGTTTGTATCTTTCAATTTGTTAATATGGTGTATCACACTGATTGATTTGAGTATATTGAAGAATCCTTGCATTCCTGGAATAAACCGAACTTGATCATGGTGTATGAGCTTTTTGATGTGTTGCTGAATTCTATTTGCTAAAATTTTGTTGAGGATTTTTGTATCTATGTTCATCAGTGATATTGGCCTGAGTTTTCTTTTCTTGTATTGTCTTTGGTTTGGTATCAGGGTGATGGTGGCCTCGTAGAATCAGTTTGGAAGTGTTCCTTCCTCTGTAATTTTTTGAAGAGTTTTAGAAGAATAGCCATTAGCTCTTCTCTAAATGTGTAATAGATTTCTCCTCTGAAGCCATCTGGTCCTGGGCTTTTGTTTTTTGGGAAATTTTTGATCACATCTTCAATTTCCGGGCTTGTAATTGGGTTGTTCATAATTTCTGTTTTTTTCTGGTTCAGTCTTGGAAGATTGAACTTTTCTAAGAATCTGTCCATTTCTTCCAGGTTATCCATTTTATTGCCATATAGTTGTTCGTAATAGTCTCTTATAATCCTTTGTATTTCTGCATTGTCTGTTGTAACCTCTCCTTTTTCATTTGTAATTTTTTTGATTCGATTCTTCTCTTTTTTCTTGATGAGTCTGGCTAAAGTTTTGTCAATTTTGTTTATCTTCTCAAAGAACCAGGTTTTAGTTCTATTACTCTTTACTATTGTTTCTTTCATTTCTTTTTCATTTATTTCTGCTTGGATCTTTATGATTTCTCTCCTTCTACTTATTTATTTATTTATTTTTGTTCTTCTTTTTCCAGTTGTTTTAGTTGTCAAGTTATGCTATTTGATGCTTTTCTTTTTTCTTGAGGTAGGATTGAATTGCTATAAACTTCCCTCCTAGAACTGCTTTTGCTGCATCCCATAGGTTTTGAGTAGTTGTGTTTTCATTGTCATTTGTTCCTAGAAATTTTTTGATTTCCCTTTTAATTTCTTCAGTAACCTGTTGATTACTTAGAAACGTGTTGTTTAATCTCCACATGTTTGTGTTTCTTACAGTTTTTTTCTTGTAATTGATATCTAGTCTCATAGTATTGTGGTCGGAGAAGATGCTTGATATGATTTCAATTTTGTTAACTTTACTGAGGTTTGATTTGTGACCCAAGATGTGGTCTATCCTGAAGAATGTTCCATGTGCACTTGAGAAGAAGGTATATTCTTCTGCATTTGGATGGAATGTCCTGAAGAAATCAGTGAGATCCATCTCATCTAATGTATCATTTAAGACTTGTGTTTCCTTATTAATTTTCTGTTTTGATGATCTGTCCATTGGTGTGAGTGGGGTGTTAAAGTCTCCTATTATTGTATTATTGTCAATTTCTCCTTTTCTGTCTGTTAGTGTTTGTCTTATATATTGAGATGCTCCTGTGTTGGGTGCATAGATATTTACAATTGTTATGTCTTCCTCTTGGATTGATCCCTTTGTCACTATGTAGTTTCCTTCCTTATCTCTTGTGATCTTCTTTATTTTAAGGTCTATTTTGTCTGATATGAGGATTGCTACTTCAGCTTTCTTTTGCTTCCCATTTGCATGGAATATATTTTTCCATCCTCTCACTTTCAGTCTGCACATGTCTTGAGGTCTAAAGTGGGTTTCTTGTAGACAGCATATATACAGGTCTTGTTTTTGTATCCATTCAGGCAGTTTGTGTCTTTTGGTTGGAGTATTTAATGTATTTATATCTAAGGATTTAAAGTAATTATTGATATATATGTTCCTATTGCCATTTTCTTAATTGTTTGGGGTTTATTTTATAGATCTTTTTTCTTCTCTTGTATTTCTTGACTATATAAGTCCATTTAACATTTGGTGTAAAGTTGGTACTGAATTCTCTTAACCTTTGCTTGTCTGAAAAGCTTTTGATTTCTCCATCAATTTTGAATGAGATCCTTGCTGGGTACAGTAATCTTGGTTGTAGATTTTTCCCGTTCAGTACTTTACATATATCCTGCCATTCCTGCCAGAGCCTGCAGAGTTTCTCCTAAAAGATCAGCTGTTAAGTGTATGGGGTTTCCCTTGTATGTTACTTGTTGCTTCTCCCTTGCTGCTTTTAATATCTTTCTTTGTGTTTCGTCTTTGTTAGTTTGATTACTATGTGTCTTGGCATGTTTCTCATTGGGTTTATCCAGAATGGGACTCTTTGTGCCTCTTGGGCTTGATTGACTATTTCCTTTTCCATATTGGGGAAATTTTCAACTATAATCTCTTCAAAAATTTTCTCATACCCTTTCTTTTTCTTTTCTTCTTCTGGGACCCCTATTATTCGAATGTTGGTGTGGTTAATATTGTCCCAGAGGTCTCTGAGACTATCCTCAGTTTTTTTCATTCTTTTTACTTTATTCTGCTCTTCAGAAGTTATTTCCACCATTTTATCTTCCAGTTCACTGATTCGTTCTTCTGCTTCAGATATTCTGCTATTGATTCCTTTGAGCGACTTCACTTTCACTTTTCACTTTCGTGCATTGGAGAAGGAAATGGCAACCCACTCCAGTGTTCTTGCCTGGAGAATCCTGGGGAAAGAGGAGCCTGGTGGGCTGCCGTCTATGGGGTCGCATAGAGTTGGACACGACTGAAGCGACTTAGCAGCAGCAGCAGAGTATTTTTAATTTCAGTAATTGTGTTGTTTGTCTCTGCATGTTTATTCTTTAGTTGTTCTAGGTCTTTGTTAATTGATTCTTGCATTTTCTCCATTTTGCTTTCAAGGTTTTTAATCATCTTTACTATCATTCTGAATTCTTTTTCAGGTAGTTTGCCTATTTCCTCTTTATTCATTTGGACTTCTGTGTTTCTAGTTTGTTCCTTCATTTGTGTAGTGTTTCTCTGCCTTTTCATTATTATTATTTTTTAACTTATTGTGTTTGAGGTCTCCTTTTCCCAGGCTTCAAGGTTGAATTCTTTCTTCCTTTTGGTTTCTGCTGTCAAAGTTTGATCTAGTGGTTTGTATAAGCTTCTTATAAGGTGAGGTTTGTGCTGAGTTTTTGTTTGTTTGTTTTTCTTCTTATGGGCAAGACTGAGTGAGGTAGTAATCCTGTCTGCTGATGATTGGGTTTGTATTTTTGTTTTGTTTGTTGTTTAGATGAGGTGTGTAGTGCAGGGTGCTATTGGTGGTTGGGTGATGCCAGGTCTTGTATTACAGTGGTTTCCTTTGTGTGAATTCTCACTATTTAATACCTTCTAGGGTTAGTTCTCTGGTAATCTAGGGTCTTGGAGTCAGTGCTCCCACTCCAAAGTCTCAGGGCTTGATCTCTCTTCTCAGTCTCTCCACCAGCCCCCTCTGCATTCACACAACCAGTGTCTTCTTTTTAATAAACTGCCTAGATTCATCATAGCTTTTCTTCCAAGGAACAAGTGTCTTTTAATTTCATGGCTGCAGTCACTGACTGCAGTGATTTTGGAGCCCAAGAAAATAAAGTCTGTCACTCTTTCCATTGTTTCCCCATCTATTTGCCATGAAGTGATGGAACCGGATGTATCTTAGTTTTTTGAATGTTGTGTTTTAAGCCAGTTTTTTCACTCTCCTCTTTGATCTTCATCAAGAGGCTCCTTAGTTCTTCTTTGCTTTCTGCCATTAGGGTGGTGTGATCTGCATATCTGAGACTATTGATATTTCACTGAGCAGTCTTGATTCCAGCTTATGATACATCCAGTCTGGGATTTTGCATGATGTATTTTGCATATAAATTAAATAAGCAGAGTGACAATATACAGTCTTGATATACTCCTTTCTCAATTTTGAACCAGTCCATTGTTCCATGCCTAGTTCTCACTGTTGCTTCTGGACCTGCATACAGGTTTCTCAGGAGGAAGGTAAGGTGATCTGGTATTCCCATCTCTTTCAGAATTTTCCACAGTTTGTTGTGATCCACACAGTCAAAGGCTTTAGCATAGTCAATGAAGCAGAAGTAGATATTTTTCTGTAATTCCTTTGCTTTTCCTATGATTAATGGATATTGACAATTTGATCTCTGGTTCCTCTGCCTTTTCTAAATCCAGCTTTTACATCTGGAATTTCTCAGTTCACTTACTGTTGAAGCCTAGCTTGAAGGATTTTGAGCATTACCTTGCTAGCATGGGGAAGACTGAAGGCAAGAGAAGGGGATGACAGAAGATGAAATGGTTGGATGCATTGGTTGGATGGCATCACTGATTCAATGGACATAAGTTTGAGCAAACTCCAGGAGATAGTGAAGGACAGGGTAGCCTGGCATGCTGCAGTCTATGGGGTTTCAAAGAGGTGAACACAACTGAGCAACTGAACAACAACAAGGGGAGTGAGTGCAATTGTGCAGTAGTTTGAACATTCTTTGGCATTGCCTTTCTTCGGGATTGAAATGAAAACTGGCCTTTTCCAGTCCTATGACCACTGCTCAGTTTTCCAAATTTGCTGGCATCTTGAGTACAGCACTTTAACAGCATCATCTTTTACTATTTGAGCTCAGCTGTACTTCTGTCACCTCCACTAGCTTTGTTCATAGTAATGCTTCCTAAGGCCCACTTGACTTCACACTCCAGAATGTCTGGTATAGGTGAGTGATTACCCCATTGTGGTTATCTGGGTCATTAAGACACAATTCTTCTGTGTATTCTTTTCACTTCTTTTTAATATCTTCTGTTTCTGTTAGGTCTATACCATTTCTGTCCTTTATTGTGCCTGTCTTTGCATGAAATGTTCCCTTGGTATCTCTGATTTTCTTAAAGAGATCTCTAGTCTTTCCCATTCTATTGTTTTCCTTTATTTCTTTGCCTTGTTCACTTAAGAAGGCTTTTATCTCTTTGCTGTTCTTTGGAACACTGCATTCAGATGGGTATATCTTTCCTTTTCTCCTTTGCCTTTCACGTCTCTTCCTTTCTCAGCTATTTGTAAGGCCTTCTCAGACAACCATTTTGCTTGCTGCATTTCGTTTTCTTGGGGATGGTTTTGTTCACTGTCTCCTGTACAATGTTGCAAACTTCTGTCCAAAGTCTTCAGGCACTCTAAGTTGCTCAGTCATGTTTGACTCAGCGACCCCATGGACTAAAACCCACCAGGCTTCTCCATCCATGGGATTTTCCAGGCAAGAGTACTGGAGTGGGTTGCCATTGCCTTCTCCAAAATTTATTTTTCTTTTTGTTGAATTGTAAGAATTCTTTCTAGTCCTGTGTAAAAGTTCTTTACAAAATATATGCTTTGCAAAGATTTTTCTCCCAGTCTGTGACTTTCCTTTTCATTCTCTTACTAGTGTCTTTAAAGAGCAAAAGTAAAAACTTTTGGCTAAGTCCTATCTAAGAAATCTTTTTCTAACCTTGGGTCACAAAGATCTTTTCCTGTGTTTTTTTCCCTAAATGTTTTATGCTTTCAGCCTTACAGTTAGATTTGTAACCCATTTTGAGTTAATTTTTATGGATGATACAAAGTATTAATTTGAGCCCATTTTTTACATGGTGATTTCCAGTTGTTGGAGTGCCACTTATTGGAAACTCTACTTTATCCATTGTATTGCCTTTGTCAAAGATCTACTGATTTAGTTCCTAAATATGTGGGCATTATTTCTGGTTCCTCTTTTCTTTCCAGTTAACCAATTTGTCTGTCTTTACATGAGTACCGTGCTGTTTTGATTACTATACCTTTATAACAGTTCTTGAAATTAGGTAGCTTTAGCCCTCAATTTTATTCTTTTTCAGAGTTGCTTGGCTATTCTAGCTTCTTTGCATTTCTATAGAAATTTAAAATCAGCTTGTTGATTTCTACAGAAAACCTTCCTGTAATTTTTTATTAGGGTTAAGTTGAATGTATAGATTTATTTGGGAGTGAATTGAGACTCAAACAATAGTGAATTTTCTGACCCATAAACAAAATATATATCCCCATTTATTTAGGCCTTTAACTTTTTCCAGAAATATAGTTTTCATCATATAGGTCTTGCATATCTTTGTCAGATTTATCCCTAAGTATTTCATATTTTTGGTGCTGTTGTGAATGGTATTTTTTTCAGTTTCAAATTTTTATTCCTAGTATATAGAAATATAATCAAATTTTTGTATATTCATCTTGTAGCCTTGCCAAAACTGACTTGTTAATTTGAGTAGTTGTTTAAAAACGCTATCAGGTTTTCTGCATAGATAATCATATCATCTGTGGATAAAGACAGTTTTACGTTTTCCCCTGTATCTTCATGAAATGGTCTTCTTTGCTCTGTCAAGTCTTTGCACTGAGATCTACTTTGGCTGATTTAATATGGCCACTCTAGCTTTCAATTTTTAACCCGTGCTAACATGGTAGGCCTAATGCTAAAGCTGAAACTCCAGTACTTTGGCCACCTCATGCGAAGAGTTGACTCATTGGAAAAGACCCTGATGCTGGGAGGGATTGGGGGCAGGAGGAGAAGGGGATGACAGAGGATAAGATGGCTGGATGGCATCACCGACTCAATGGACATGAGTTTGAGTAAACTCCAGGAGTTGGTGAGGGACAGGGAGGCCCAGCGTGCTGAGATTCATGGGGTCGCAAAGAGTCGGACACGACTGAGCAACTGGACTGAACTGAACTGAACATGGTATACCTTTTTTTTTAACTTTTAAGCTTTAACCTATTTGTGATTTTATGTTTAAAGTGCATTGGCAGGATTTAGTTGGTTCTTGTTTTTCTGCTCTGCACTGGCAATGTCTGCTTTTGGTTGGGATATTTAGACTGCATTTGATGTGATTATTAATATGGCTGTTTATGTTCTCTTTGTCCTAGCTGCTCTTTATTCCTGTTTCTCTCTTTTTTTCGGCCTAGTTTTGGATTGCTTTTTGTTTCTCCATTTTATCTTTATTATTATGGCCTATCTTCAAGTGTTATTATACTACTACACCAGTAGTAAAAGAACATTACCACAGTGCATTTCCATTTCTCCTGTCCAGGCTTTACAATACTGTAGTTGTGAATTTTTCTTTTACATATGTTATAAAGCCCACAAGAAATTATTATTTTTGTTTAATAAGAAAACCTTATCTATTTAAGGTTAATGTAGTTGCTGCTTTATTCCTTTGAGTAAATTCATATTTCCACTTGCTGTCATCACATAGAATGTGCTTTTTCAGTGTATACTGAGTCCATTAAAGCATTTTGCCCTTTGAAACTCAACAAATCTTTGCTTTCTCAAAAAGCCAGGCTCCAACAATAGAAAAACATGCTTTTTTATGTTATTTATGCCAAGACTTTTAGATGTCTAATTTGAAACTAAAGCTGCTGCTGCTGCTGAGTCACTTCAGTCGTGTCCGACTCTGTGCGATCCCATAGACGGCAGCCCATCAGGCTCCCCCGTCCCTGGGATTCTCCAGGCAAGAACACTGGAGTGGGTTGCCATTTCCTTCTCCAGTGCATGAAAGTGCAAAGTGAAAGTGAAGTCGCTCAGTCGTGTCCGACCCTCAGTGACGCCATGGACTGCAGCCTACCGGGCTCCTCTGTCCATGGGATTTTCCAGGCAAGAGTATTGGAGTAGGGTGCCATTGCCTTCTCCAGAAACTAAAGCTAAATGATTAATTTTTGGACTTGGCTGTCTTAATGGCATATGAAGAGTTATGTGTTCAAGGAGGCAGGACGAACAAAAGAATACAGATAATATCTCAAGATATTATTTCCTGTAATTTTTTCATTCTGTAGATTTCCATAGCATTTTGTACTCATCTTAATAGCACTGTGAATCCTCTGTATCTTCAGTACTTAGTGGAGTGGTTGATACATGTTTAAATAGTTTATTTTCAGTAGCAACCAGACTTTATGCCTATGTAGCTGAGTCCTAAGCTATTTATTTTTATATAAAAAGACTGTCCAACATCTTCTGAGGAAATTTTTGAAGCAAGATGGTAGTAAAATGAGGTAATAAGGTTAAAAATTTTTTTATCCTTCACAAGAGATTTTAAGAAGTATGTTACCATTTGAATATACTTCTTTGACAGGATGCCTATTCCTGTGCCCATTCACAGTTTATAAAAGTATCATGTTCATGTTTGATAGTCTGTTTTTTTCCAAGGAGAGGAAAAGTATGGTTTTCGATTCAGTGCCAGAAATTATCCAAGGAAGGAAAATTTAAAAAAAAAATGTTACTCATGTAAATGCTTTTGTAACTGTCTGCTGCGCCTTCTTGGCAAATGGATTTCTGAGGCCAACTTTTGACTTCCACCCTTTACAGATCTATTATAGATTCTAGAAGTATAAGAAGTGCCAGCTTATTCTGAAGCAGATAAACAGAAAGCTCATATAATTAGTATGTTTTCTCAGTGTCAGTCCTCTTTTGTTAAAAGCAAATAAATAAGTTAACATCAATCTTTATTCCCTTCCTTCCTTCTTTTCTTGCCACATGTGAGTTAAGCAAATCATGAGTAGAGATTTAATGCAGTGTACCACATCTTCTAAAATATCAGTGGTAGGTGTGACTGAGATGACTGCAAAATCTGGTGCTTCCAGGGTATTCATGTTCTCTCTCTCTCTGTCCCTCCCCACCCCCTCCACTCTCTTCTCTTTCATTCCCCTTGGCTGTCTTGAATACCCTCTAGCCTCATTACTTAACTTTCTATTTCTAGGCTGTGTTCCTTTATATGCCTATCTTATTTATTAGATCTTCTGAGCCTTGAGCAGTATCAGCACAGAATAGGCATTCTGTAAATATTTGTTGGATGAATGGGTAGATGAATATCTAATTGGTTCCTTGCATTTTTTACTAAGACTATATCATAAGCATTTTCCTAAATTTAAAAAATTTTTGTAAACTCATTTCAAATAGGAATATAGTACTTTGTCATATGAATAGATCATACTTTATTTAACTATGTCACAGTTATTTCACTTGTATATATCTAGTTTTTCACTGTTCTAAGAATGTGATGAACAGATAGCTTTGTGTGTAAGACTTTTCCTATACCTGATTATTTTCATAGAATGGTTTTCAAGGCATTTTAAATGCTCTTAATAATTTTGTACTTTGCTTTCTAAAAAGATTGTGCATTTGAACTATTATCCATAGTGTATGAAGGTGACTGTGTTGCCATAGTCTCCATAGCATTGATAAGCTCCATTTTTAAACATCCTGACTAGTGAGGTTGGTTAAAGTGGTATCTTTCTATTTGATCAAGGTGAAGTTGATATTTTTCTCAAATATTTGTAAACTATGTATATTTATTCTTTTGGGACAAGAACTAGCCCTATTTCCCCACCTGTGTATTCATAAGACAAGTTTGAATACTGTTTTTTATCTTAAGTATGCGTGAATGTTTAAACTTTTTATTTGGCAGATTTCAAGTAAAACTGATTGCTCCAAAATTTGGATATATTAGAATTATTCACTTTGACCTTAATATTCAAAATGTTCACAATTCAAAAAAATCATTCCAAGATATAGAATTACCTATTTTAAAACAATGTTTAAAATATATATTCTGTAAAAATATGTAGACATTGCCTACAAAGGAGAAATGGCAGTTAAATTTCCTGAGGAGGTTGAAGTTGTATAGAAAACTGTCTTATGTTTTCCAATTTCCCCACTCTTCTTTTTTTTTTTTTGATGTTCTTTCTCAAGACTTTATCAAGCATAGTAGAAAACTTGTATACATATATATAAATAATATGTATAATATATATATTTTAGAAAACTTATGAATTTTTGCCTAACATTTTGATTCCATTTGTTTGACTTAGTATGAATAGAATGCTAGATTTCTAATTTAAAAAAATAGATATGCAACAAGCAACAAAGATTTACTGTATAGCACAGGGAACTATAGTCAATATCTTGTAATAACCTATAATGGAAAATAAAACTAATGTGTAGTGTATAACTGAATCACACAATAAAAGAATTCTACTTTTTAAAATTTAGTAATGTTTATCTTTTTGCCAGTTTTTCTAAATGTCCTATGGACATCTATTAACAATATATTAGATACAAAATTTTAAATACATTTGTATAGAATATAAGATTAATATAAATTAATATAAATAGAAATCTATTGTATTTAAACTATTAATGACATCATTCAAGATGCTTTTGTAACTTTTTCCGCACTTGATAAAATATTCTCAGAGAAATGTTGATATGTGTCACTATGATTATATATATTTTTCTTTTCCCTTCTATTTCTTCTGACTTTTGCTTTATGTATCTTTGTTTCTTTGTTGTTAGGTGTCTAATGGTTTATGATATCTCTCTTCTTTGTGAATTGTACCTTTTATCATTAAAAATGCTCATCTTTGTTTTCATTTAAAATAAATAAATTTAATTAAAAAAAATAAAACTGTCATAGGTACTTGGGAATCAGATACTGTGATTGGGGGTGGGTGTAAGAACAGATATTACAGGTAGACCTGTTTGCTGTGCCTTCAGGGAAGACAATGAAACCAGTCTTTCCTGATAGAACATTCTTAAATAGCTGGTATGGGAGAAAAACAAATGTAAATCAGGAGACCTAGAGTCTAATCTCAACTCTGGAATTAGCCTGCTTTGTCTCCATTCACAGATTACTTAATCTTACAGTTTTCTTACAGTTTCTCATTGCTAATGTTTTAACTAAACAAGGGCCATACACCCATGGTTTGGTGTATAAAGCCAAACTCTAACAGTGGGCGTTTGCAGCAAAGTAAGGGTTTATTTACAGGGTGCCATGAGAGTGAGAAACAAGTCTCAGATCTACTCCAGATTAGTCTTTGAATTAGGGATGTTTTAAAGAAGAAGGACAAAGACTGGAATTAATCATCATGTTGTGACATTTATGTGACATTTTTCAATCATGGTTTTGGGAGTCAGAATGTGTTTGGTTTATGATTCTCAGGGCAGGTGGTCCATGGCTTGGGGGTCTGTGAGTTCATCTGGCCAGGAAAAATAACCTGAGTTTGTATGTTAATAATGGTATATACAACAGCAATTTTATTACAGTAACTATGTTATCAACAACAGTAATCTTAGTCATCTGACTCTAATTAGTGTTCAGTTAGCAGAGGATTGAGGGGACAAGAAAGGGATTGAGGGCAAAGGAGACAAGTTTTGGATAAAGAGATTAATCATAAATTCAGAAAGGGAACTCAGTTTTAGGGGGGGCTCATAAGTTCTTCCCAACTCTAAAAATCTGATTTTATTATCCAGAGGACAAAATACAGTTTTTATGAATCCAGTGCTATTCTTGTGAATAGGTCTGTAAAACAACTCATTCTTTCTAGGAACTTTTTGAGAAGAGTAATAGGAAAATTTCCTATACTAGCTAAATTTTTTAGGTGAAGCCAATTACCAATCCTGGATTATATTCTTTTGATATATTAAGAATGGCAAAATTAAATTATTTTTATGCTCTTTTGCCTCAGCCAAAGAACTGTATATTCAGTGTTTTCTCTTTCAACATTGCCAAAAAATGACAGGTTGGGTAAATTTAAAGAGCACAGGGAATTTCTTTGTTGTAGTTTAGTCACTCAGTCCTGTCCAAGTCTTTGCGAGCCCATGGACTGCGGCACGCCAGGCTTCCCTGTCTTTCACCATCCCCTGGACCTTGCTCAAACTCATGTCTATAGGACCTTTGTTGGCAAAGTGACATCTCTGATTTTTAATATGCTAAGTTTGTCATAACTTTCCTTCCAAGAAGCAAGCATCTTTTAATTTCATGGCTACAGTTAACCATCTGCAGTGATTTTGGAGCCCAATAGTCTTTCACTGTTTCTATTGTTTCCCAGTCTATTTGCCATGAAGTGATGGGACTGGATGCCATGATCTCAGTTTTTTGAACCCTGAGTTTTAAGCCAGCTTTTTTCACTATCCTCTTTCACCTTCATCAAGAGGCTCTTTAGTTCCTCTTCACTTTCTGCCATAAGGGTGGTGTCATCTGCATATCTGAGGTTATTGATTTTTCTCCCAGCAATCTTGATTCCAGCTTGTGCTTCTTCCAGACCAGCATTTCTCATGATGTATTCTGCATAGAAGTTAAATAAGCAAGGTGACAGTATACAGCCTTGACATGCTCCTTTCCGAATTTGGAACCAGTCTGTTGTTCCATGTCGGGTTCTAACTGTTGCTTCCTGACCTGCATATGGCTTTCTCAGGAGGCAGGTAAGGTAGTCTGGTATTCCCATGTCCTTCCCTCCCCCCCCCCCCCCCCCCCCGCCTTTTTTTTTTCCCATGTCTTTTTAAAGAATTTTCCAGTTTGTTGTGATGCACACAGTCAAAGGCTTTAGCGTAGTCAATGAAATACAAGTTGATGTTTTTCTGGAATTCTCTTGCTGTTTCTATGATCCAGTGAATGTTGGCAATTTGATCTCTGGTTCCTCTGCTTTTTTTAAATCCAGCTTGAACATCTGGAAGTTCTCGGTTCATGTACTATTGAAGCCTAGCTTGGAGAATTTTGAGAATTACTTTGCTAGCATGTGAAATGAGTGCAATTGTGCAGTAGTTTGAACATTCTTTGGCATTGCATTGCATTGGGATTGGAATGAAAACTGACCTTTTCCAGTCCTGTGGCCACTGCTTTTTCCAAATGTCTTAAGCTTGCATATCTTCTAAATACAGAGATTATTCAGGGAGAAAAAATGACTAGCTGCAAAAACCCTCCAGGCTTTTAAGAGAAGTTATTACTTAGGGAATCATGGTCTTGGCTGAATAAATTGGGTTAGTTAAAAATCACACTTAAATGTTAGCCGTTCCTTTGCTTGAGAAAACTGATTGGGGCTTGGGGCTTCCCTGGTGGCTTAGACGGTAAAGAATCCGCTCGCAATGAGGGAGACCTGGATTTGATCCCTGGGTAGGGAAGATCCCCTGGAAAAGGGAACAGCTACCCAAACGAGTATTCTGGCCTGGAGAATTCCATGGACAGAGCAGCAGGCTAGAGTCCATGGGATCGCAAAGAGTCCGAGGTGACTAAGGGACTTTCACTTTCTTTCACTTTTCTAAACCAAGGGAATCTGACTGTTCTGTGTTCGATTTGTTAGGTCTGGCTCAGTGCGTTGAACTCTGCTGGCATCTGAGAGGGGAAGCCGGAAAAAGGCAAGTTCCTGGTGCAAAGGTTGCTCTGCAGCATAATATAGGCATCGGAGGAGCTGTCGTTGTTACGCTGTACAAGATGGGCTTTCCTGAAGCTGCCAGGTAAGTGGCGTTCTGGATTTAGTTTGGCAATGAACCCTTCTGACTTCTCGCAACTGTTACATTGTACATGTAAAAAAAAGTCCCAATTTTATTGTGTTAGTACTTAAAGAGACCAAGTATCTCATTACCTTGCTTTAACAACTTGGCTTTAAAATGTTAAAGCTGGTAATGAACTTTCAACCTTAACCAGCCTTAGGAAAATTTTGTTCAAAAAGGAGGCAGCATAGTGAAAAGAGAATGCTAAACCAGAAGCCAGAGCTAGCTGGGAATATGTTTAACAGCTTTATTGTGGCGCAGTTCACATGGCACAAATTCACCATTTTACCTGTATATGGTTTTTAGGATATCATAGAATTGTGCATTCTTCACCACAGTTAGCTTTAGAACATTTTTAATACCCCCAAAGAAGAGGAACCACGTACCCATTAGTAGTCATTCCCCATCCTCACTTTTTGCAGGCTCTGGCAACCACTAATCTATTTTCTGTCTCTAAGGTTTTGCCTTATTCTGGACATTTTATATAAATGAAATCATAAAATAGGTGGCCTTTTGTGATTGCTGCTTTCATTTAGCATAATGTTTCAGGGTTCATCCATGTTATAAAAAGGAATGTAATACTTCATTCCTTTTAATGGCTGAATAATATTCCATTATAAGGGTTCTGATTTCTTCAAATTCTCATTGACACTTGTTATTGTCTGTTTTTTTATTTTAGGTATCCTAGTGGGTATGAAGTCATATCTCATTGTTGTTTTGGTTTGCATTCCCTTAACGGATACTGATGTTGAACATCTTGTCATTTGCTCATTGGCCATTTGTATATCTTAGGAGAAATACCTATTCAGATATTTTGGCTGTTTTAAAATTGGGTTGTCTTTTGTTATTGAGTTGTAATAGTTCTTTAACAACCACTTTTTGAGGGCCTGATGTGAGCACTGAGACTAAAATAGGTGTTTTGTCTGCACATCTTTGTTTAATCCTCATAAAAGGCGCACATGGTAAGTTTTGTACCTTGTTTATAGGTGAAAAAATTGATGGTCACAGTTAAAATAATTTATCTAAAGAGTCTTAAGTGGTAGCAGTCAAGACTCTAACCTTCATCTATCTGAGTACAAAGTTCCTGGTTTTTGGCTATTCTGTGCTTCTGATCTTTGATATTGTTGAAACAGTGCCTGTGTTCCAGACCTTAGAATGAAAATTTCAGCAAACATAGAAGGAATTCATACACTAAATAGTTAACCCTCAAAGTCCCTTCCAACTTTCTAATCCTTATCTATCGAAGTTCAAATTTCCTGTTTTGTTGGCTACTATGTGCTGATCTTTGACATTGTTGAAACATGCCTGTGTTCTAGGCCTTAGAATAAAAATTTCAGGAAGCATAGAAGGAATTCATATACTAAACAGTCTTCAGAGTCCCTTCTAACATTTTATATACTAGATTTCTTCCAGAAAACTTATGGATAAACCAAGTAAAAAAATATAGTCAGACTTCAGTTTCTACTAAAAAAACTTTGAATATTAAGATATCATGAGGAGCATCCTTTTATAAGATGAGTAATCTCTTTTCTGAGTTTGTGTAAGTTCAGCTTCCCTAAAGCAGGGCACATATCAAATAAATTGTAAGATATGAAGAATTTTCAGAAAACATTGTTATAACTTTATATATTAATTTTTTTCCTAATCTGGATGAAAAGTTGCTTAATCATTATTAGCTTGATAAGCTTTCAACACAGGCAAAATAATTACCTGTGATTTGTTGGAACTAGTCTGGACTCTCCCCCAATGAAGTGTCAAGATACTTTGTATGTACACGTAAAAGTGTTCATTATTTTATCACATACAATTAGGAAGAAGTGGCAAGCTTGCAGAAGGGCACAGTGATGATTATGAGTAAAGGCTGAAAAATTAGACTATTAATAAAATGAAATTGGCTTGTGGAGGATTTTAAGCCACTCATTCAGACTTTTGACTGAGAAGATGGTATACCACAGATAACTCTGCTCTCAGTGGAACAGAAAAAAATTAGAATTTAGCTAAGGGAGAATTCAGTGTAATTCAGTTCCATTTAGTCATGATTTACTGAATACCTACTGTGTGCCAAGAATTGGGGATATAAATAAGATTTTTTTTAAAGCCGTGGTATCTGATTCTTGAGCAGCTGACATTTAGTACGGTTTCATAGAAAGTGAGTTTCCTGGCCTGGATCTTGAAGGGTAAAATGGAGTTTGCTAAGACAGGGGTATTCCAGACACAGGGAGTAGCAAGGGCAAATGGATGGAAGGATGAAGTAGCCTTGGGCTTCCCATGTGGTGTCAGTGATAAAGAACCCTCCTGCCAATGCAAGAGATATGAGAGACAGAGTTTCTGTCCCTGAGTCTGGAAGATCTCTTGGAGGAGGGCACGGCAACCCACTCCAGTATATATGCCTGGAGAATCCCATGGACAGAGGAGCCTGGCAGGCTACAGTCCATAAGGTCGCAAAGTTGGACATGACGGAAGCGACTTCTCACGCTGCAGGCATGCATGAGGTAGCCTGCCAGGGTCTGAGAGCTGTGTGCATTTCATTCAGCTTTGGTGGGAGCGTACCTCCACTCCTCATTGTGATGTTAATATGACTCCTCTAGTAGGTTCACTTTTCAACCTCTTAGACTTTCCAAGGGCTTCTCAGGTGGTGCATAGGTAAAGAATCCATCTGCCAATCCAGGAGACACAGGAGACTTGGGTTCTATCACTGGATCGGGAAGATCCCCTGAGGAAGGGAATGGCAACCCACTCCAGTATTCTTGCCTGGAAAATCCCACGGACAGAGGAGCTAGGTGGGCTACAGTCCATGGGGTTGCAAAGAGTCGGACATGATTGAGCATACACACAGGCTTTCCAAAACCATCTTTGACCTTCCGTCTTAGCTGGTTACTTTTCCTTGTACCTTGTTGAAAAAACAGAAGCTATTAGACCCAAACTCCCTCATCGTCCATCCCAAGGCTTCCTGACCTATTTAGAATTCAGTTCAGTCGCTCAGTTGAGTTCTACTCTCTGCTACCTCATGGACTGTATGTAGCATGCCAGGCTTCCTTGTCCATCACCAACTCCCAGGACTTGCTCAGACTCCTGTCCATTGAGTCGGTGATGCCATTCAACCATCTTATTCTCTGTTGTCCCCTTCTCTTCCTGCCTTCAGTCTTCCCCAGCATCAGGGTCTTTTCAAATGAGTCAGTTCTTCGAGTCAGGTGGTCAAAGTATTGGAGCTTCAGGGTCAGTCCTTCCAATGAATATTCAGGACTGATTTCCTTTGCAATTGGCTGGTTGGATCTCTTTGCAGTCCAAGGGACTCTCAAGAGTCTACTCCAACACCACAGTTCAAAAGCATCTATTCTTCAGCACTCAGCTTTCTCTATAGTCCAGCTCTCACATCCATACATGACTACTGGAAAAGCCACGGCTTTGACTAGATGGACCTTTGTTGGCAAAGTAATGTCTCTGCTTTTTAATATGCTGTCTAGGTTGGTCATAGCTTTTCTTCCAAGGAGCAAGCGTCTTTTAATTTCATGGCTACAGTCACCATCTGCAGTGATTTTGGAGCCCAAGAAAATAAAGTCTCTCACTGTTTCCATTGTTTCCCCATCTATTTGCCATAAAGTGATGGGACCGGATGCCATGATCTTCATTTTTTGAATGTTGAGTTTTAAGCCAGCTTTTCACTCTCCTCTTTCACTTTCATCAAGAATCTCTTTAGTTCTTCTCCGCTTTCTGACATCTTAATTCCAGCTTGTGCTTCATCCAGCCTGGCATTTCTCATGATGTACTCTGCAAGTAAGTTAAATAAGCAGGGTGACAATATACAGCCATGATGTACTCCTTTCCTAATTTGCAACCAGTCTAGTGTTCCATGTCTGGTTCTAACTGTTGCTTCTTGACCTGCATATCTAGAATTACACCCATCTAATCTCTTCTGTGAGTCTCATCTTTCACAGGCTGCTAGATCTCATCCCCCTTCACCTTCTTAAGACTTCTCTCCTCTTTTCCCCTGGTTCATCATCATCATCAGGCAAACATGCTATGATATGTTCATCTAAAAACAAAAGCAAATCTTCCTTAATGCCACCCTCCCCCTCCAGAGACCACTCCATTTCACTCTTCCCTTGAAAGTAATGTCTCAAAAGAGCCACAATGTCTGTATTTCCCTCTCCTATACACTCTTTAGTTTACCATTTTCTGACTTCTGTCTTCCAGCATTCACTTAAAATTGATTTTGTCAAAGTCACCCGAAAAATCCTGTTGCCAGTCCAGTGGGAGTTTGCCCTTTGACATAGTTTCCTCCTGCTTCCCTCCTCCCTCCCTCCAGAATTCTTTCTCACCTCTGTTACACCTTGCTCTTCTGGTTTTCCTCTTGCATCACTGGCTGCTGCTTCCTCTTCTCTCCCAGACTTGTAAATAATCAAGTCCTAGTCTTCTTTCTCTATAATGCCCTTAAGATGAACTTGTTTGTTCACATGGATTTAAATGCCTTCATTATGCTAATGATTACCCACTTTATCTCAGCCGAGACCTATTCTGGCTCCAGACTCTCATACCCAGCTGCCTTCTTGTCTCACATACTGACTGTGCTTGAGATGGAACTTTGATCCCCTTTATTCAAATTTAACTCAGATGACCATTATATCTACTACTGTGGACAGGAATCCCTCAGAAGAAATGGAGTGGCCATAATGGTCAACAAAAGAGTCCGAAATGCAGTACTTGGATGCAATCTCAAAAACGACAGAACGATCTCTGTTCGTTTCCAAGGCAAACCATTCAATATCACAGTAATCCAAGTCTATGCCCCAACCAGTAATGCTGAAGAAGCTGAAGTTGAACGGTTCTATGAAGACCTACAAGACCTTGTAGAACTAACACCCAAAAAAGACATCCTTTTCATTATAGGGGACTGGAATGCAAAAGTAGGATGTCAAGAAATACCTGGAGTAACAGGCAAATTTGGCCTTGGAATACGGAATGAAGCAGGGCAAAGACTAATAGAGTTTTGCCAAGAAAATGCACTGGTCATAACAAACACCCTCTTCCAACAACACAAGAGAAGACGCTACACACGGACATCACCAGATGGTCGACACCGAAATCAGATTGATTATATTCTTTGCAGCCAAAGATGGAGAAGCTCTATACAGTCAGCAAAAACAAGACCAGGAGCTGACTGTGGCTCAGACCATGAACTCCTTATTGCCAAATTCAGACTGAAATTGAAGAAAGTAGGGAAAACCACTAGACCATTCAAGTATGACCTAAATCAAATCCCTTATGATTATACAGTGGAAGTGAGAAATAGATTTAAAGGCCTAGATCTGATAGATAGAGTGCCTGATGAACTATGGAATCAGGTTCGTGACATTGTACAGGAGACAGGGATCAAGACCATTCCCATAGAAAAGAAATGCAAAAAAGCAAAATGGCTGTCTGGGGAGGCCTTACATATAGCTGTGAAAAGAAGAGAAGCGAAAAGCAAATGAGAAAAGGAAAGATATAAACATCTGAATGCAGAGTTCCAAAGAATAGCAAGAAGAGATAAGAAAGCCTTCTTCAGCGATCAATGCAAAGAAATAGAGGAAAACAACAGAATGGGAAAGACTAGAGATCTCTTCAAGAAAATCAGAGATACCAAAGGAACATTTCATGCAAAAATGGGTCCGATAAAGGACAGAAATGGTATGGACCTAACAGAAGCAGAAGATATTAAGAAGAGATGGCAAGAATACACAGAAGAACTGTACAAAAAAGATCTTCACGACCCAGATAATCACGATGGTGTGATCACTCACCTAGAGCCAGACATCCTGGAATATGAAGTCAAGTGGGCCGTAGAAAGCATCACTACGAACAAAGCTAGTGGAGGTGATGGAATTCCAGTTGAGCTATTCCAAATCCTGAAAGATGATGCTGTGAAAGGGCTGCACTCAATATACCAGCAAATTTGGAAAACTCATCAGTGGCCACAGGACTGGAAAAGGACAGTTTTCATTCCAATCCCAAAGAAAGGCACTGCCAAAGAATGCTCAAACTACCACACAATGGCACTCATCTCACACGCTAGTAAAGTAATGCTCAAAATTCTCCAACCCAGGCTTCAGCAATATGTGAACTGTGAACTTCCTGATGTTCAAGCTGGTTTTAGAAAAGGCAGAGGAACCAGAGATCAAATTGCCAACATCGGCTGGATCATGGAAAAAGCAAGAGAGTTCCAGAAAAACGTCTATTTCTGCTTTATTGACTATGCCAAAGCCTTTGACTGTGTGGATCACAATAAACTGTGGAAAATTCTTCAAGAGATGGGAATACCAGACCACCTGATCTGCCTCTTGAGAAATTTGTATGCAGGTCAGAAGCAACAGTTAGAACTGGCCATGTAACAACAGACTAGTTCCAAATAGGAAAAGGAGTACGTCAAGGCTGTATATTGTCACCCTGTTTATTTAACTTATATGCCGAGTACATCATGAGAAACACTGGACTGGAAGAAACACAAACTGGAATCAAGATTGCCAGGAGAAATATCAATAACCTCAGATATGCAGATGACACCACCCTTATGGCAGAAAGTGAAGAGGAACTAAAAAGCCTCTTGATGAAAGTGAAAGAGGAGAGTGAAAAAGTTGGCTTAAAGCTCAACATTCAGAAAACGAAGATCATGGCATCCAGTCCCACCACTTCATGGGAAATAGATGGGGAAACGGTGGAAACAGTGTCAGACTTTATTTTTCTGGGCTCCAAAATCACTACAGATGGTGACTGCAGCCATGAAATTAAAAGACACTTACTCCTTGGAAGGAAAGTTATGACCAACCTAGATAGCATATTCAAAAACAGAGACATTACTTTGCCAACAAAGGTCCGTCTAGTCAAGGCTATGGTTTTTCCTGTGGTCATGTTTGGATGTGAAAGTTGGACTGTGAAGAAGGCTGAGCACCAAAGAATTGATGCTTTTGAACTGTGGTGTTGGAGAAGACTCTTGAGAGTCCCTTGGACAGCAAGGAGATCCAACCAGTCCATTCTGAAGGAGATCAGCCCTGGGATTTCTTTGGAAGGAATGATGCTAAAGCTGGAAACGCCAGTACTTTGGCCACCTCATGCGAAGAATTGACTCATTGGAAAAGACTCTGATTCTGGGAGGGATTGGGGGCGGGAGGAGAAGGGGACGACAGAGGATGAGATGGCTGGATGGCATCACTGACTCGATGGATGTGAGTCTGAGTGAACTCTGGGAGTTGGTGATGGACAGGGAAGCCTGGCGTGCTGCAATTCATGGAGTTGCAAAGAGTCGGACACGACTGAGCGACTGATCTGATCTGATTCCCACTACATTCTTCCTTTTGTCTATAAATGGCACTACCATCCCCTCAGTTATTCAAACCAAACACTTAAATCATCCTTGGTCTTTCCCCTCCCCCTTAGATCTCCCTCATTCCCAGCAGCAAGGCCTTTGAAAATCTATTTTGAATCCATTTCCTTCTCTTCATCTCCTCTGGCATACTGCTTCCACTGTAGTCCATACCACCACCACTTCCTATCTGGACCACTTCAGCAGCCTCATAACTCTCTCCCCACCTAAGTTCTTGCCCAGCCTGGCCACTGCACACTGTTTTAAGAATAAGCACAGATCAAACTATTTCACTTTCCTGTTGAATCATTTCAGGGAGTTTCTGAATTCCCTGCTTTGGCCTGCATGGTCTGGTCCCTGCCCAATTCTCCCCCCACTTACTGGACTCTAGTGACTGGTCCTGTTTTACTTTCTTTGAAACACAAACTGGAATCAAGATTGCCAGGAGAAATATCAATAGCCTCAGATATGCAGATGACACCACCCTTATGGCAGAAACTGAAGAGGAACTAAAAAGTCTCTTGATGAAAGTGAAAGTAGAGAGTGAAAAAGTTGGCTTAAAGCTCAACGTTCAGAAAACGAAGATCATGGCATCCAGTCCCACTACTTCATGGGAAATAGATGGGGAAATGGTGGAAACAGTGTCAGACTTTATTGTTCTGGGCTCCAAAATCACTACAGATGGTGACTGCAGCCATGAAATTAAAAGATGCTTACTCCTTGGAAGGAAAGTTATGACCAACCTAGATAGCATATTCAAAAGCAGAGACATTACTTTGCCAACAAAGGTTCATCTAGTCAAGGCTATGGTTTTTCCTGTGGTCATGTATGGATGTGAGAGTTGGACTGTGAAGAAAGCTGAGTGCTGAAGAATTGATGCTTTTGAACTGTGGTGTTGGAGAAGACTCTTGAGAGTCCCTTGGACTGCAAGGAGATCCAACCAGTCCATTCTGAAGGAGATCAGCCCTGGGATTTCTTTGGAAGGAATGATGCTAAAGCTGAAACTCCAATACTTTGGCCACCTCATGCAAAGAGTTGACTCATTGGAAAAGACTCTGATGCTGGGAGGGATTGGGGGCAGGAGGAGAAGGGGATGACAGAGGATGAGATGGCTGGATGGCATCACTGACTCGATGAACGTGAGTCTGAGTGAACTCCGGGAGATGGTGATGGACAGGGAGGCCTGGCGTGCTGCGATTCATGGGGTCACAGAGTCGGACACGACTGAGTGACTGATCTGATCTGATCTGAACATTACAAATTCTTTTTTCTCTTTCAGAATCTTTGCAGTTTCCTCATTGAATGGTTAGCTCTTTTTCTTTATTTTATTGGGTCTTAGCTTAAATTCATTTGGTCAGAGACATCATTCCTTGACTGCTTTACCTAAAGTAGATTCCTGTTTTTGTTTGCTTTCTAATATTTTCAATTATTTTTGTGTGCTTATTTCTTTGTGTCCTGGAAAAATATAAACTCAGTGAGGACTGGGACTGGGTCTGGCTTGTTTGCCTTTATACTCCCAGTGCCTCTAACAAGGCTTGGCATTTGGCAAGCAGCCATTAAATATGTATGAAATGACAGAAAGAAGGGAAGAGGAGGGAGAAATGGGTGGGATCAGTGGGGAGAGAGAAAGAGAGAAGGAAGGAGAGAGGATAGAGAAATGAAAGGCTTTGCTTACTGAGAAGCTGCTACACTCTTTGACTCCTTCAGGTATATATTTCTTGTGTTTACTTGTCCCAGCCCAACCACAACCAGCATGCTTGTGTCATTTCAGAGGAGTTAAAATCCTAAGGCTCCCTCATCTTCCACAGGTCTTTGAGTTTACTTCGGCCTCTAACACTTGAGCCTCTGCAGCCTGTAATCGTTGCGGCTCTCATTTTTTAACCATGGGCCAGTATCTCTGCAAGTTACCTTCTGCACAGGATTCCATTTAATTCTGCAAAGTCATTGGCACTGACTACCTTCTTGCCTGCCTCCCCACAAGAGGTTGTACAGAGATGAAGTAGCTCGCTCAGCATCATATGGCTACCGAATGGAGGAGCCTTGGGATTCTAACCCAGGCCTTTGTACCTGTAGGGACTATGTTCCTTCTGCCATATCAGGTCATTTATCTGTAGTTGTTCCCTAAGTAACAAACAACCAATAGGCAGATGTTGTTAAATTCATGTCTTATAGCTAAAAAATAAATTTTCAGTCCAGCCTCTGCTTACTCTTCTTATACCCTGTTTAATCACCATCGTCTCTTGCCTGGGGATTTGTAGCCTCTAAATTGGTCTTCCTGCCTCCCACTTGCCCTTTTATAGTCCATTTTCCAGGTGGCAGTCAGATTTATTTTTTTAGACATGTAAATTGGATTGTGCTACTCTCCAGGTTATATATACCCTACAGTTCTTCTCACAGTACTTAAAATAAAACCCGCACTCTGAACTATGATGTATAAAGCCCCTTGTTATCTTGCCCTGTGTTACTGTGACCTTAGATCCTTCTCCTCTGCCCTGCTCCAGCCATGCTGGCCTTCTTATACTTCCTTTAACTGCCAAGCTAGTTTCTGTATCCCATTCTTCACACTGAAAATGTAGAACTGACTTTCCTGCCTAAATCTTTACATCAGTTCAGTTCAGTTCAGTTCAGTCGCTCAGTTGTGTCCGACTCTTTGCGACCCCATAAATCACAGCACACCAGGCCTCCCTGTCCATCACCAATTCCTGGAGTTCACTCAAACTCATGTCCATTGAGTCAGTGATGCCATCCAGCCATCATATCCTCTGTTGTCCCCCTCTCCTCCTGCCCCTAATCCCTCCCAGCATCAGGGTCTTTTCCAATGAGTCAGCTCTTCGCATGAGGTGGCCAAAGTACTGGAGTTTCAGCTTTAGCATTGTTCCTTCCAATGAACACCCAAGACTGATCTCCTTTAGAATGGACCGGTTGGATCCCCTTGCAGTCCAAGGGACTCTCAAGAGTCTTTTCCAACACCACAATTCAAAAGCATCAGTTCTTCGGTGCTCAGCTTTCTTCACAGTCCAACTCTCACATCCATACATGACCACAAGAAAAACCATAGCCTTGACTAGACGGACCTTTATTGGCAAAGTGATGTCTCTGTTTTTGAATATGCTATCTAGGTTGGTCATAACTTTCCTTCCAAGGAGTAAGTGTCTTTTAATTTCATGGCTCTAGTCACCATCTGCAGTGATTTTGGAGCCCAGAAAAGTAAAATCTGACACTGTTTCTACTGTTTCCCCATCTATTTCCCATGAAGTGGTGGGACCAGATGCCATGATCTTAGTTTTCTGAATGCTGAGCTTTGAGCCAACTTTTTCACTCTCCTCTTTCACTTTCATCAAGAGGCTTTTTAGTTCCTCTTCACTTTCTGCCATAAGGGTGGTGTCATCTGCATATCTGAGGTTATTGATATTTCTCCTGGCAATCTTGATTCCAGCTTGTGCCTCTTCCAGTCCAGCGTTTCTTATGATGTTCTCTGCATGTAAGTTAAATAAGCAGGGTGACAATATACAGCCTTGACGTACTCCTTTTCCTATTTGGAACCAGTCTGTTGTTCCATGCCCAGTTCTAACTGTTGCTTCTTGACCTGCATACAGGTTTCTCAAAAGGCAGCTCAGGTGGTCTGGTATTCCCATCTCTTTCAGAATTTCCCACGGTTCATTGTGATCCACACTGTCAAAGACTTTGGCATAGTCAATAAAGCAGAAATAGATGTTTTTCTGGAACTCTCTTGCTTTTTCCATGATCCAGCAGATGTTGGCAATTTGATCTCTGGTTCCTCTGCCTTTTCTTTACATGGCAGGCTCATTTACAAAATTTAAGACCTAATTTAAATATCACCTCCCCAGAGAGGAAGAAGCCACCCAACACACATAAATATACTTTCATTATATCCTCTTAACTTGCCTTATTTTCTTCATAGTAACTATATTCTTTATTTTTTTGCATGTTCATTGTCTCCCCCACTGGCATAAAAGCTTCATGAGGATAGGTTCATTGGTTTACCTTTTTTTCAGGACGGCGCCTACTACCTGGTGAGCAATCAGTATTTGTTGAAAAATGAGAATAAAAGTTTAATTGTTTTAATTGCCCTAAAAACAATTTCCTTTGGGTGAAAGTCCGAACATCTCTCTTAGAGTTTTTGAAAATTACTACATTTATACAGCATTTACTATATAAATGTTGAAAAAAAAAAAAACCCAGTACCTAGTACCTATGGGGCTCCATGGATTGAAATCTATTATTTTCCTCAATTCTTCTAGAACTCATCAAATTGAGGCTGCTCCAACCAGCTCTTCAGGTGATGGATTTAAGGCAAATCTTGTCTTTAAGGAGATTGAGAAGAAGCTTGAAGACGTAAGTACAATTTATGTAAAATACTACCAGGAGGACCGTGGGCTAGTGGAAGTGGATACAGATTTCGGGTGTTGCCATGAAGTGGTATACGTTGAAAATTTATAGCATATTGTCAAGTACTGAGTGTATCTTAGATTTCTCAGTGTCTGTTATGGCTTCCTTGTAATTCTGGTAAAAGTGCATTCAGAGATAGTAAATCTCCAGATTTGAGTTATATAAAGGGATTAAAATCTGTTTTGGTCTAATTTCCTTTTGGATTAAAAAGATCTTACTTAGAATCATTCAAAAGAATAATATTTAAAGGAGCCTTAAAAGCATCTAATATTAAAAGTCCTTTTAAAAAGAATTTTTTTGCGTTTGAGTTTTTCAGAGTTTTCAGATCTGTTTTTCTTGTTGTAAAAATGAGCTCATCAAGAGAATTATACAGAAACATACAAAAAAATTTTTTTTAATTTAATTTTATTTAACTTTACAATATTGTATTGGTTTTGCCATATATCAAAATGAATCTGCCACAGGTATACATGTGTTTCCCATCCTGAACCCTCCTCCCTCCTCCCTCCCCATACTATCTCTCTGGGTCGTCCCAGTGCACCAGCCCCAAGCATCCAGTATAGTGCATCGAACCTGGACTGGCGACTCGTTTCATATATGATATTATACGTATTTCAATGCCATTCTCCCAAATCATTCCACCCTCTCCCTCTCCCACAGAGTCCAAAAGACTGTTCTATACATCAGTGTCTCTTTTGCTGTCTCGTATACAGGGTTATTGTTACCATCTTTCTAAATTCCATATATATGTGTTAGTATACTGTATTGGTGTTTTTCTTTCTGGCTTACTTCACTCTGTATAATAGGCTCCAGTTTCATCCACCTCATTTGGACTGATTCAAATGTATTCTTTTTAATGGCTGAGTAATACTCCATTGTGTATATGTGCCACAGCTTTCTTATCCATTCATCTGCTGATGGACATCTAGGTTGCTTCCATGTCCTGGCTATTATAAACAGTGCTGCGATGAACAATGGGGTACATGTGTCTCTTTCAATTCTGGTTTCCTCAGTGTGTATGCCCAGTAGTGGGATTGCTGGATCATAAGGCAGTTCTAGTTCCAGTTTTTTAAGGAATCTCCACACTGTTCTCCATAGTGGCTGTACTAGTTTGCATTCCCACCAACAGTGTAAGAGGGTTCCCTTTTCTCCACACCCTTTCCAGCATTTATTGCTTGTAGACTTTTGGATCGCAGCCATTCTGACTGGTGTGAAATGGTACCTCATAGTGGTTTTTATTTGCATTTCTCTGATAATGAGTGATGTTGAGCATCTTTTCATGTGTCTGTTAGCCATCTGTATGTCTTCTTTGGAGAAATGTCTGTTTAGTTCTTTGGCCCATTTTTTGATTGGGTCATTTATTTTTCTGGAATTGAGCTGTAGGAGTTGTTTGTATATTTTTGAGATGAGTTGTTTGTCTGTTGCTTCACTTGCTATTATTTTCTCCCATTCTGAAGGCTGTCTTTTCACCTTGCTTATAGTTTCCTTTGATGTGCAGAAGCTTTTAAGTTTAATTAGGTCCCATTTGTTTATTTTTGCTTTTATTTCCAATATTCTGGGAGGTGGGTCTTAGAGGATCCTGCTGTGATGTTTGTCAGAGAGTGTTTTGCCTATGTTCTCCTCTAGGAGTTTTATAGTTTCTGGTCTTATGTTTAGATCTTTAATCTATTTTGAGTTTATTTTTGTGTATGGTGTTAGAAAGTGTTCTAGTTTCATTCTTTTACAAGTGGTTGACCAGTTTTCCCAGCACCACTTGTTAAAGAGATTGTCTTTAATCCATTGTATATTCTTGCCTCCTTTGTCAAAGATAAGGTGTCCATATGTGTGTGGATTTATCTCTGGGCTTTCTATTTTGTTCCATTGATCTATATTTCTGTCTTTGTGCCAGTACCATACTGTCTTGATGACTGTGGCTTTGTAGTAGAGCCTGAAGTCAGGCAGGTTGATTCCTCCAGTTCCATTCTTCTTTCTCAAGATAGCTTTGGCTACTCGAGGTTTTTTGTATTTCCATACAAATTGTGAAATTATTTGTTCTAGCTCGGTGAAGAATACTGTTGGTAGCTTGATAGGGATTGCATTGAATCTATAAATTGCTTTGGGTAGTATGCTCATTTTCACTATATTGATTCTTCCGATCCATGAACATGATATATTTCTCCATCTGTTATTGTCCTCTTTGATTTCTTTCACCAGTGTTTTATAGTTTTCTATATATAGGTCTTTAGTTTCTTTAGGTAGATATATTCCTAAGTATTTTATTCTTTTTGTTGCAATGGTGAATGGAATTGTTTCCTTAATTTCTCTATTTTCTCATTATTAGTGTATAGGAATGCAAGGGATTTCTGTGTGTTGATTTTATATCCTGCAACTTTACTATATTCATTGATTAGTTCTAGTAATTTTCTTGTAGAGTCTTTAGGGTTTTCTATGTAGAGGATCATGTCATCTGCAAACAATGAGAGTTTTACTTCTTCTTTTCCAGTTTGGATTCCTTTTATTTCTTTTTCTGCTCTGATTGCTGTGGCCAAAACTTCCAAAACTATGTTGAATAGTAATGGTGAAAGTGGGCACCCTTGTCTTGTTCCTGACTGAAAGGTTGTTGTTGAATCACACGAATACACTGGGATTCTTGGCCCCCGGAGGAGAAGAATTCAATCCGGGGCCAGAGATGAGGCTTGATCACTCGGAGCTTTTGTGTAATAAAGGTTTATTAAAGTATAAAGGAGATAGAGAAAGCTTCTGACATAGGCATCAGAAGGGGGCAGAAAGAGTACCCGCTTGCTGGTGTTAACAATGAGGTTATATAATCCAAAGAATGTCTGGAGGTTGTAAAGACCTCCTCCGACCTACTCCCATAATTTACATTTTAAGATAACACTGTCCTCAGGCAAGATACATCCTTGTAAAGACCAGGTATACTCCCATAATTAACATTTTAAAATAACAGAAGGTTGAATCCAAAGACTGTCCTTAGGCAGGATACATTATTGGTATATAATCCTAAGGAATGTGGAGAAAGAAAAAAAGTTTGTCCTTTTTTCCTCCTTGAGAATTCCAGACCCCTCTCTCCTTGGGGACCCCTAGACTTCCTATCAACCTGCCTAGGAACTGACTCTCTCACTGACTTTAGGAGAAATGCTTTCAATTTTTCACCATTGAGGATAATGTTTGCTGTGGGTTTGTCATATATAGCTTTTATTATAAGTTGAGGTATGTTCCTTCTATTCCTGCTTTCTGGAGAGTTTTTATCATAAATGGATGTTGAATTTTGTCAAAGGCTTTCTCTGCGTCTATTGACATAATCATATGGTTTTTGTTTTTCAATTTGTTAATGTGGTGTATTACATTGATTGATTTGCGGATATTGAAGAATCCTCGCATCCCTGGGATAAAGCCCACTTGGTCATGGTGTATGATCTTTTTAATGTGTTGTTGGATTCTGATTGCTAGAATTTTGTTAAGGATTTTTGCATCTATGTTCATCAGTGATATTGGCCTGTAGTTTTCTTTTTTTGTGGCATCTTTGTCAGGTTTTGGTATTAGGGTGATGATGGCCTCATAGAATGAGTTTGGAAGTTTACATTCCTCTGCAATTTTCTGGAAGAGTTTGAGTAGGATAGGTGTTAGCTATTCTGTAAATTTTCGGTAGAATTCAGCTGTGAAGCCGTCTGGACCTGGGCTTTTGTTTGCTGGAAGATTTTTTATTACAGTTTCAATTTCCGTGCTTGTGATGGGTCTGTTAAGATTTTCTATTTCTTCCTGGTCCAGTTTTGGAAAGTTGTACTTTTCTAAGAATTTGTCCATTTCTTCCAAGTTGTCCATTTTATTGGCATATAATTGCTGATAGTAGTCTCTTATGATCCTTTGTATTTCTGTGTTGTCTGTTGTGATCTCTCCATTTTCATTTCTAATTTTATTGATTTGATTTTCTCCCTTTGTTTCTTGATGAGTCTGGCTAATGGTTTGTCAATTTTATTTATCCTTTCAAAGAACCAGCTTTTGGCTTTGTTGATTTTTGCTATGGTCTCTTTTGTTTCTTTTGCATTTATTTCTGCCCTAATTTTTAAGATTTCTTTCCTTCTACTAACCCTGGGGTTCTTCATTTCTTCCTTTTCTAGTTGCTTTAGGTGTACAGTTAGATTATTCATTTGACTTTTTTCTTGTTTCTTGAGGTATGCCTGTATTGCTATGAACTTTCCCCTTAGGACTGCTTTTACAGTGTCCCACAGGTTTTGGGTTGTTGTGTTTTCATTTTCATTCATTTCTATGCAAATTTTGATTTCTTTTTTGATTTCTTCTGTGATTTGTTGGTTATTCAGCAGCGTGTTGTTCAGCCTCCATATGTTGGAATTTTTAATAGTTTTTCTCCTGTAATTGAGATCTAATCTTACTGCATTGTGGTCAGAAAAGATGCTTGGAATGATTTCAATTTTTATGAATATACCAAGGCTAGATTTATGGCCCAGGATGTGATCTATCCTGGAGAAGGTTCCGTGTGCGCTTGAGAAAAAGGTGAAATTCATTGTTTTGGGATGAAATGTCCTATAGATATCAATTAGGTCTAACTGGTCTATTGTATCGTTTAAAATTTGTGTTTCCTTGTTAATTTTCTGTTTAGTTGATCTATCCATAGGTGTGAATGGGGTATTAAAGTCTCCCACTATTATTGTGTTATTGTTAATTTCCCCTTTCATACTTATTAGTATTTGTCTTACATATTGTGGTGCTCCTATGTTGGGTGCATATATATTTATAATTGTTATATCTTCTTCTTGGATTGATCCTTTGATCATTATGTGGTGACCTTCTTTGTCTCTTTTCACAGCCTTTGTTTTAAAGTCTGTTTTATCTGATATGAGTATTGCTACTCCTGCTTTCTTTTGGTCCCTATTTGCATGGAAAATCTTTTTCCAGGCCTTCACTTTCAGTCTGTATGTGTCCCCTGTTTTGAGATGGGTCTCTTGTAAACAACATATGTAGTGGTCTTGTTTTTTTATCTATTCAGCCAGTCTTTGTCTTTTGGTTGGGGCATTCAACCCATTTACATTTAAGGTAATTACTGATAAGTATGATCCCGTTGCCATTTACTTTATTGTTTTGGGTTCGAATTTATACACTCTTTTTGTGTTTCCTGTCTAGAGAAGTATCCTTTAGTATTGGTTGGAGAGCTGGTTTGGTGGTGCTGAATTCTCTCAGCTTTTGCTTGTCTGTGAAGCTTTTGATTTCCCCTTCATATTTGAATGAGATCCTTGCTGGGTACAATAATCTGGGCTGTAGGTTATTTTCTTTCATCACTTTAAATATGTCTTGCCATTCCCTCCTGGCTTGGAGAGTTTCTATTGAAAGATCAGCTGTTATCCTTATGGAAATTCCCTTGTGTGTTATTTGTTGTTTTTCCCTTGCTGCTTTTAATATTTGTTCTTTGTGTTTGATCTTTGTTAATTTGATTAATATGTGTCTTGGGGTGTTTTGCCTTGGGTTTATCCTGTTTGGGACTCTCTGGGTTTCTTGGACTTGGGTGATTATTTCCTTCCCCATTTTAGGGAAGTTTTCAACTATTATCTCCTCAAGTACTTTCTCATGGTCTTTCTTTTTGTCTTCTTCTTCTGGGACCCCTATGATTCGAATGTTGTAGCATTTAATATTGTCCTGGAGGTCTCTGAGATTGTCCTCATTTCTTTTAATTCGTTTTTCTTTTTTCCTCTCTGATTCATTTATTTCTACCATTCTATCTTCTAATTCACTAATCCTATCTTCTGCCTCTGTTATTCTACTATTTGTTGCCTCCAGAGTGTTTTTGATCTCATTTATTGCATTATTCATTGTATATTGACTCTTTTTTATTTCTTCTAGGTCCTTGTTAAACCTTTCTTGCATTTTCTCAATCCTTGTCTCCAGGCTATTTATCTGTGATTCCATTTTGATTTCAAGATTTTGGATCAATTTGACTATCATTATTCGGAATTCTTTCTCAGGTAGATTCCCTATCTCTTCCTCTTTAGTTTGGTTTGGTGGGCATTTATCCTGTTCCTTTACCTGCTGGGTATTCCTCTGTCTCTTCATCTTGTTTAAATTGCTGAGTTTGGGGTACCCTTTCTGTATTCTGGCAGTTTGTGGAGTTCTCTTTATTGTGGCGTTTCCTCACTGTGTGTGGTTTTGTATGGGTGGCTTGTCAAGGTTTCTTGGTTAGGGAAGCTTGTGTCGGTGTTCTGGTGGGTGGAGCTGGATTTCTTCTCTCTGGAGTGCAATGAAGTGTCCAGTAATGAGTTATGAGATGTCTATGGTTTTGGGGTGACTTTGGGCAGCCTGTATATTGGAGCTCAGGGCTGTATTCCTGTGTTGCTGGAGAATTTGCTTGGTATGTCTTGCCCTGGAACTTGTTGGCCCTTGTGTGGTGCTTGGTTTCAGTGTAGGTATGGAGGCATTTGATGAGCTCCTGTCAATTAATGTTCCCTGGAGTCAGGGTTGGGACTTAAGCCTCCTGCTTCCAGTTATCGGTCTTATTTTTACAGTAGTCTCAAAACTTCTTCTTCTATACAGCACCATTGATAAAACATCTAGGTTAAAGATGAAAAGTTTCTCCACCATGAGGGTCACCCAGAAAGGTTCACAGCATTACATGGAGAAGAGAAGAGGGAGGAGGGAGTTGGAGTGACCCAAATGAGATGAGGTGGAATCAATAGAGGAGAGAGCAGGCTAACCAGTAATCACTTCCTTATGTGCACTCCACAACTGGACTGCTCAGAGATGTTCACGGAGTTATACAGAGAAGAGAAGAGGGAGGAAGGAGACAGAAGTGGCCAGGAGGATAAAAGGAGGGAATGAAAAGGAGAGAGACAGATCCAGCCAGTAATCAGTTCCCTAAGTGTTCTCCACCATCTGGAACACACAGAAATTCACAGAGTTGGGTAGAGTAGAGAAGGGTTAGGGAGGAGACACAGGCGACCTGGTGGAAAAAAGGACAGTCTGAAGGGGGAGAGAGCAGTCAAGCCAGTAATCTCGCTCCCTAGTAAAAAATGGGTACTGAAGATTGGGTTCTTAAAGGTACAAAATTGATAACGAATTCCTAAAAGCAAAAATTAAAAATCTAGAGTAGAGTTTGGAATTTCAAAAATACAATGTTAAAGAAAAGAAGAAGGAAAAGAAAGAGAGAAAAAGAAAAAAAAAAAGTCACAAAAATTATAAAGAAAATATAGGTACAAAATTGATAACTAATACCAAAAAGCAAAAGTTAAAAAATCTAGAGTAGAGTTTGGAATTTCAAAAATACAATGTTAAAGAAAAGAAGAAGGAAAAGAGAGAAAAACAAAAACAAAGTCACAAAAATTATAAAGAAGATATAGGTACAAAATTGATAACAAATACCAAAAAGCATAAATTAAAAATCTGGAGTAGAATTTGGAATTTCAGGAATACAATGTTAAAGAAAAGATGAAGAGAAAGAAAGAGAGAAAAAAAAAAGTCACAAAAGTTATAAAAAAAAATATAGGTACAAAATTGATAACAAATACCAAAAAGCTAAAATTAAAAATCTAGAGCACAGTTTGGAATTTCAAAAATACAATGTTAAAGAAAAGAAGAAAAAAAAAAAAAAAAAACAAGGTCACAAAAGTTATAAAAAATATATATATGAAGTTTGCTTTTTTTAAAAAAAAGGGTCTTTTTTTTTTTTTTGCAAAGTAATAGTAGGTTATAAAAGTGAAAATTAAAGGAGTAATAGAGGACTTAAAAATTTTTTTTAATTTAAAAAAAAGAAAGAAAGAATGATCGTAAAAATAGAAAAAATATATATAGGACTTTCTCTGATGTTGTTGTGGGTATTGTGGGTTCAGTTCATTTTCGGCTAGTTCCTTGTTCCGGCTTATATTTCTCAAGATCTATAGACCCCTTCCTATGTAGTTGGTACTAACCACGGGGTTTTAATCTATTGCCTGTCGCTTCCAAAGTGGTTCCCTCTGTTATAGCTTCTTCTGTTTGCTTGTCTCTTCAGTGTCTGATTTCCGCCCTGATACAAAGGGGGTGGTGGTGGACACCTTTTTTTTTTTTTTTTTTTTTTAAGGCTCACTTGTTCAGTCGTGCTGTGGGGAGGGACTGCTACTGCTGCTAAGTCACTTCAGTCGTGTCCGACTCTGTGTGACCCCATAGGCAGCCCACCAGGCTCCCCCGTCCCTGGGATTCTCCAGGCAAGAACACTGGAGTGGGTTGCCATTTCCTTCTCCAATGCATGAAAGTGAAGTTGCTCAGTTGTGTCGGACTCTTGGTGACCCCATGGACTGCAGCCTACCAGGCCCCTCCATCCATGGGATTTTCCAGGCAAAAGTACTGGAGTGGAGTGCCATTGCCTTCTCCATGGGGAGGGAGGGACGCTGCAAATAAATAAGACTGGCATGTGCGCAGTGCCTCAGCCACACTGGGCCTGTCCCCACTCACGGTGCGTGTAGACTCCCTGCCCACACTGCTCAGGCTCTAGATTGCTCCGCCAGGAACCATCCGCGGCCAGCCCTGGGCTGCTTGAACCTCCCAGGTCTAAGCTGCTCAGGTTCAGGCACTCGGGTAGTCCTCAGAGGCACAGATTTGGTTGGGCCTGCGTTTTGTGCCCTTCCTAGGTCCGAGCAGCTCAGAGAAGAAAGACAAGACATATACTTGTCTTTCAATGATGAAGTGTTTGGCGAGCACGGTTGCTGCAACTTATCGCCTCCCCGCTGCTCGGTTATCTGGGTGTACAACTGGCACACCTTTGCAGGCGGATGTTGACTGTCCAGAACCCCAAGAACTTTTAGTTAGCAAAGAAGCCTGCTTACAGTTTTGTAGATAATGTCTCTCTGGGGCTGCGATTGCCCCCTTCCGGCTCTGGCTGCCTGTCACCGGAGGGGGATGGTCTGCAGCCAGCTATCTCTGTACAGTCCTTGTTCCGTGTGCGGGCCTGGCAGTGTCTTAGGTTAGGGCTGGCTTTTCGCATGGTAGATATCCCACAGTCTGGTTTGCTAGCCCAAATTATTTCCCTCAGGTAGTGCTCAGGGTATTCAGGCCAGATCCTTACTCTAAGCAATGCAGCCCGCGCTGTGCTTCCCTGCCCAGCCCCCGCTTGCTAATGGCAGATGCAGGCATCTGCGCTGCTTCTCCGCTGGGGGAGTTAACGTAGGGCTCGTAATCTGGGGGTTTTAATTGTTTATTTATTTTTCCTCCCTGTTATGTTGCCCTCTGTGCTTCCAAGGCTTGGCACAGACTCGGCAGTGAGAATGTTTCCTGGTGTTTGGAAACTTCTCTCTTTTTAAGACTCGCTTCCCAGACGGAGCTCCGTCCCTCCCTCTTTTGTCTCTTTTTTTGTCTTTTATATTTTTTCCTACCTCCTTTCAAAGACAATGGGTTGCTTTTCTGGGTGCCTGATGTCCTCTGCCGGCATTCACAAGTTGTTTTGTGGAATTTACTTGGCGTTTAAATGTTCTTTTGATGAATTTGTGGGGGGAAAAAGTGTTCTCCCCGTCATATTCCTCCGCCATCTTAGCTCCTCCAAGAAAAATTTTAAATCTCCTGAAATGCCATTACTGAGCGCTCCCTAAAGTATTAACGGTGGTTGATATTCTTTCAGACATCTCTCTGTGTATCTGAATAAACAGTTTTACACAACTAGGATCATACAGTACATGCTGAATTTTTAAATTTGTTATATGCGGACCTCTGTTTATGTACAGTAATTAGTTCTTGATAGATAATAGTCACACTAAAGCAACCTAATAGTAACTCTTTCTCCAAAAAGAGAGTTGTTCCCTTGGGTAAAATTAGACATTTACTTCATTGTTTCATTAAAGACATCTTGGAATTTCATAATTGATTTTAATTTTACACATCTGTGAAACTGACCAGTGGGCTCAAATAAAAAGATTCAAAATATTTAAGGTGTGCAGTTCACTCATGTTAGAGGCACAGTGTGAAAACAGACATTGTGCATATCTCGAAACTCCCTTATTGTAACACAAAGAATTTCTTAACATCTTAAGGTGATTGTGCTGTGGGTGTGATTGCACTAAATAGCTAATGTGAATGACATGTCTTGACAAAATACCCTACATTTCTAGAATTTTTGTAACGATCATCAGTCTTCTTGAGGTAGAGAGGGCCAGGGTTGACTGTTTCCAGCAGGCAGGCACTGGCCCAGCAGCTTGCAGACCTGTTCTGCCACCATTTAGCAAGGATACACCTGCATTGGTCTACCTGTTGTTTTATAACCAGCTTCTTATTTCTTGATAGTATGTTCCCTACCCATAAATATAAACCCTTACCATGAGTTTTAATGACCCCATAGTATATGTTTGATTATAAATATCATACTCTATTTAACTAGCCTCTTATGATGAACATTAGGTTGTATTTAAGTCTTGCAAAAAATAAAGTTATAATAAATTTCCATTTGTACTCATCTTTAGGTACTTAATGCCATGATACATATTGCCAGACTATCCACCAAAAAGAGGGTATTAATTTCCAGACTCAATGATAGTTCATGAGATTGACTGTTTTTTCTTCACTCTATCTCCAGTGCTTTGTTGACTGGTTTTTTAAAAAAAACCTTTCCCAAGAGTAGAAAAGTATATCTGCTTATTGTTTTTGAAATTTCTTTCAAGTATCCACTAAAATGAAGTTGAACTTGCTAAGGCCTGAAAAAAAATTTTTTAATGACACCAATATTTGCCTGCAGAGTAGCCCATAGGATAGTTAACTTCTGCCAGGTTGTCCCATTTTTTAACATTATTCTGTCAAAAAAAAAAGTTTAGAGAGTATCTGATATGGCTGTATGTCAGCCATTGAATACTTCATTATTGGGATTAACAGTGGTGTTTTTATTTCACAGTGTTCTTTTAACTTTGCACATGTTTGCCTCTTGCTCCCATTTTAATTCTTCTCCCTCTGTAACCTCTCTTGTGTCAACCTTGTCCCCTTATTTTTTCTCTCCTTCTCACGACTTTTCTAAATGTTTTTCTAAATGTTTGCCACACCAGAAAATGAAAGTATTGGAATCTTTTGTCAATTCATGCATTTTCTTCATTGGGAAAAAAGAAATCTGGCAAGAGATTTTATTTCCACTTTTGTCTTTGTTAGCAGTACCCTATTGCCCTTCTTTGAATTCTGTCTTAATTTTTTGTTCCTGTTCAGTTTACCACAGGACCTACTCCTTGACCTTTTGCTACTCAAAAAGAATTACTTTTCTTCAAGTACCGAAGGCACTTAGAACTATTTGTGATCTCCAGTTTCACAAAAGATGTGTAGTTTCTTTACCCTTTTAACTCTCTCCTTGTCCATTTCCTTACCCTCTCTCACTCCCTCTTCAATTGAAACTGTCTTATTGGCTAAAGGATTTGATTTTATAAGAGGATCAGTTGGTTCTCAAAAGTAACAGCAGATGCAAAGTTAATCTACATCTGTCTTAAAGAAGTGGAAGGAGTTTCTAAGTATTGGGGTAGTTTCTAAACATTTGCTGTGTTTTCCTGCTCTAACTTGGCATCTGCCATAACTATTCCTGAGGCATTCTGCAAGCAGATGTCATAGATGTAGCTGTTCATGGGCCGTTGGCTCCAGAGGAGGCCTGGCTCTTTGGGTGGCCCAGACCCCAGCATTACTAATCTACTTTTCTAGGTTACCTCCGCAGAACCTTGAAGGACAAAAGATTTTAAGGAATGTGGAAAAGACTTTGAACTTTCTTTCAATTTATGCATGGTGACAGAAACTACTTTTATAGGCTAAAGTTTGAAAGTATTGATGTAACCACCTTTGCCATATGATAGCAAATGGAAAGAGCATTGAATTTGAAGTTAAACCGACCTGAATTTGAGTTCTGGTTGTATTACTTACTTGTCATATGTTACCTCCCCTCAGGGAACATTAGAGTTTAGTGGCAAGACAGACATGGAAAAAATTTCCTAGGAAAAAAAAGAAAACGGCTTTGACAAGAAACATGCGTGTGGACTATGTGCAAAGGGCTATCAAAGTATCCAATAGAGACAGAAAGCCTTTCCAGAGGAGTTAGCATGTGAACTGAGGACTTGACTTGGTGAAGTTGGGTAGGAATGGAGAAAAGGAAGAGGTGAGTGAATTCGGGCAGGGCATAAGTAAGGGCACAGAAGCACGTATGTTCATGACATTAAAAATGGTCAGAACAAAAAAGCCCTGAGGAGGATGAAAAAGGGGCTGAAGGTAAGAGCATTACCTTCCGGTTACGAAGACTCTAGAATGAATGTAAAGACATGCGTTATCCTGTGGGCTGTGGGGAGCCATCTAAATTCAAATCTGAAAGTGATAATTCTGTTAGTGTTAGGTGGGTTTGTATTAGGTGGATTAGTTGGCAGCAGGATAGAGAATAGTCTAAAGGGTTCTTAACCGTTTAGAACCCTAGTTGTTTCTGCCTAATGAGGTAATATTAATACCTGTCCAGTTACTTACAGGGTTTTATGAAAATTAAATAATGATATAAAAAGCACTAAAAAAAAAAAAAGCACTTGAAAACTTTATAGCCGTCCAAAGATTGTTATTGTTGTTAATAATTTTTCCTAGAGTTAGCTTAAAAATAATTTGAGATCTTTTAAGGGAAGCAAAATAAGAGAATTTCTCTCCTCCACTTTAAAAAAATCTGACAGTCATTTTGGTTTTTTGACTTAACTAGAAAATGTTAGTAGTTGGTCTCAGGACACTCACATGTGAGATTTGCCTCCATGGAGGTTGAAATAAGTAGGCCTAGACTCAATAATTTTAGAATAGCTTCTTTGGAATCCTAAGACCTGTGGTTGATTCCAGATAGGTTCGGGCTTATTATCTGTGTCCAGGAAAAAGGTCAACACACCCACTAGGATGACTAAAATAAAAAAGACAGAAGTGCTGATAAGGATGTGCAGAAATTGGAACCTTCCTTTGTTGCTGGTAGGATGTAACATGGTACAGCCACTTTAGAAAACAGTTTGATAGTTCCTCAAAAAGTTACACATCACCCTAAAATAACATAAATTTTAACTTCTAAATGTAAACCTAAGAGGAATTAGAGCCTATCAATGTCCATGTGAAAACCTGGACACAAATGTCCATAGCAGTATTACTGATAATAGTTAAAAAGGGGAAACAGCTGCCAATTGATGAATGGCTAAACAAAATGTGCTGCCTGCATACAATGGAATGTTACTTGGTCATGAAAAGGAATTAATTTCTGAGACATGCTGCCGCGTGGATGAACCTTAAAAGCATTATGATAAGTGAAAGAAGCCAGTCACAAAAGATCATATATTGTATAATTCTGTAAACAGAAGGTAGATAAGTGGTTGGCAGGGGTTGGTGGAAAGAGAGAATGGTGAGGTAGAGGGTGACTGCTAATGGGTGTTGGCTTCTTTAGGGGGCGATGAAAATGTTTTAAAGTTAGATACTGGTGTTGGTTGCACAACTTTGAATATACTAAAATACCACTAAACTACTTTAACAGGATACATTTTATGGTATATGAATTATATCTCAGTGAATTTGTTATAAAAAGCAAGGCACAATAAGAACTTAGGTCAGTATCTCTGCCTACATAGAAACAGAGGTGAGTATCTAGTAATGATTATTTGAGTGTTGAGCGTAGTAAACACTGAAATCTTTGTTAGAAGAACAAATATTGTGTTCTTCTAACCAAAAGAAAGAATCTTGGATATAAATTATTGCAGGATGTAAGGCTAAAAAAAAAAAAAAGTGGGAAGTAAAAGCTATTAGAAATTGTAAGAAGACTCAAAAGGTAGTCAATTCTAAAATAAATATAAAAAGATCAATATATTTTCTATGTATTTTCAATAATTCAGTAAAAATATAATGAAAAACATATTACTAACAAGAGCAATATAAAATAACTAATAATAAACTTAGCAAGAAATGTACAAAAGCTTATATGGGGGGAAATGACAGAATATTGCCAAGGGACATCAAGGAAAACTTGAAGATAGAACATATTCGTGAATGGGAGGACTTAATATTATAAGGTAATTATTCTCTATCAAACAGATCCATGTATTTTATGTAACCCTGTCTAAATCCAACAGCATTTTGGGGCAAAAAACTAAATAAATGATTATCATGTACATCTAGAAGAAAAAAAAGGTTCAAACAAATCCAAGATTAGTGAAGAATATTTGGAAGATTATGGAAATGTTTGGATTCCCTATAATAGCTCAGATAATAAGGAATCCTCCTGCAATGCAGGAGACCCAGGTTCTATCCTTGGGTCAGGAAGATCCCCAGGAGAAGGAAATGGCAACCCACTCTAGTATTCTTGCCTGGAGAATCCCAGGGACAGAGGAGCCTGGTGTGCTGCAGTCCATTGGGTTGCAAAGAACTGGACACGACTGAGTGACTAACACACACACACGTGGAAATTTACTATATTAAAGAGTAAAGTAGATTTATAAAGCTATAATACTGGCACAGAAATAGCAGACAGATCATAGAGTGAAATAATGGGAAAAAATACTAACATTTTATTAAGCAGTTACTCTGTGTTTTGTGGGTATTTAAGTATTGTACAACTTTATGAGGATAGCTGCTATTATTAACTCTGTTTCACAGAAAAGAAGACAGAATGAGAGAGGTTTATTAACTCGCTCAGGGTTACATAAGTACATGACAGAGCAAGAATTCAAACTTATGCTGTTTCAAATTTATTGTTATTAATTAGCAAAGTTGAATTCTTGGAGTTTAACTTTATATAAATGAGTTTATATAAAAGTACTTAGATACAAGAATGTTATTTACAGCGTTGTTTTAATAGCCAGAACTTAGGACTAACCTAAATATCAAGCAACAGCTGTGCTGTGCTGAGTCGCTCAGTCATGCCCGTTTCTCTGCGACCCCATGGACTGTAGCCCGCCAGGCTCCTCTCCCATGGGTATTCTCCAGGCAAGAACACTAGAGTGGGTTGCCATGTCCTGGATCAAACCCAGGTCTCCCACATTGCAGGTGGTTTCTTTACCAGCTGAGCCACCAGGGAAGCCCATGAGTACTGGAGTGTAGCCTATCCGTTCTCCAAGGGATCTTCCCAACCCAGGAATCGAACCAGGGTCTCCTGCATTGCAGGTAGATTCTTAACCAGCTAGCCACCAGGGAAGCCCATCAAGCAACAGAGAATAAAGTATAGTGAATTTCTACAATTAAAGACTATGTATAGTCATTTAAAATTATGTAGAAGAATTCTTAATGACACAGTAGTAAGGATAGATATATTAAACTGAAAGGTGGATTACAAAACACTATAGTATACACTGTGATCCCATTTAAAAAGTATATATGCAGAGAAAAAAAGATAGAGGGGATTTATATCAACATGTTATTTTCTTGAGTGGTGATGAAATTGTGAATGATTTCTATTTTCTTTTTCTTTATCAGTATTTTCTATTTTTCTGCAGTATGATATATTTAATTGCAATGAAGTTATTGTGTCTATGTGCTTTTTCAGGGGGAGGTGTGTGAGTTATTCACCCTGACAGCCAGCTTAGGGCGTCCTCTGTGCTCTGCTTCATCATAGAGATCATAGTGTGTTATCATTTACCCTTCTAACTCTGTAAAGCCTGAAACAAAGTTTGGGGACAGTCACGGTTTCAGTCAGTCAGTATTTCAGTAAGAAAAGGGGAAACAGAGTGGGAATGAAGGGAAGAGGGGAGGAGAAAGGAAACCACCCTACAGAGATATGGATCTGAGGTTATTTTTTCAGCCTCATTCCCCAAGATCCAAAAGTAGGTGGTGGATGGGATATTATATAATTCTTTATAGTAATCCAGAAAATGAGTTGAACCACTTATCTTTAAATTCTGATTGTGGAACACCAAACATATATGTGAAGGAATTTACCTGCTAGAAAAAAAGAGGGGATAGGGTTCCTATGTTTTGAGAGGCCAGAGTGAATCTTCCAGAAATTATTGAGACAAATGAAGCCTATTTCAATAGAAAGTGCTGCTGTGCCACTCACTCCCCAATTCCCCCACCCTTCTACCAGTTGTATCCCAGAAAGACATTTTCATCAGAAGATCTGGCAGATGAGGGAGTTGCTGCCAGGTTACCTTTTGGATTTTCTGGGTAAAAGATCCTAAGGGAGCCTGGGGACTGCCTGCTGCCCAGCAGCTCATGTCATATATCTGCTTAAACATTTAATTTGGGGGCAAAACCAGAGGAATGAACTTAATATAACTCTGTGTTATTTTTCTTTCCAGGAAGGAGAGCAGTTTGTGAAGAAAATCGGTGGTATTTTTGCCTTTAAGGTGAAGGATGGCCCTGGGGGTAAAGAAGCCACCTGGGTGGTGGACGTGAAGAATGGCAAAGGATCAGTGCTCCCTAACTCAGGTCAGTGCAGTGATGACTTCATTGATTAAGCACTGACAAGTTCACAAAGGAAAATGGGGGCCTGCTTTGGTGTCCCCCAAAGGGCTGGCTTTAGAGTTAGAGAACCTTGTCAAGGACTGGGGAATCTTTGGGACTAGGAATAGGTCCTAGGTTTTCTCCCAAAGATTGAGAGGCTCCATCACTGTTGCTAGCATTAGGCTTTGGCATTAGACAAGCTTGGGTTTAGAGTCCTGGTCCTGCCACTCACAGATTCTGGCCTTAAATTATTTCACTCAGAGCTTTTTTTTTTTTTTTAATTTGTAAATGGAAATAATAAATGGTTCCTATTTCATAGGATTTGTGTGGGGATTAAGAGAATTGTCTGCTAATTAACCTGTGAAGCACATGGGTCAGTGTATGGCTACATGTCCTCAAAAGACCTGTCTATACTCACTATCTCCACTTCCTGTCATCTCGGTGTTTCTTGAACCTACTTCAGTCAGTCTTTGTCAGCTCATCATTATTCCAAAACTGTTCTTGTCAAGGTCACAAGTAACCACCGTATTGCTAACTTCAGTGGTTAGTTCCCAGTTTTTATAATATTACTCTTCTAGGCTTTCTTCCTACCTACTGGGTGTTCCCTCTTGGCCTCTCCCTGTTTTTTCCTTATCTCTCAGTGTATAAATGTTGGTGTGCTCTAAGGCTCAGTTCTATCTACATTCACTGCCTGGGGCTCTCATCTAATCTCATGCTTTTCAAACCGTCTCTACACTGATGACTCCCAGATCTCTTGGTGTGAACTCAGGCATTGAACTCCAAGGTGTATATCCAGCTGCTTAACTAACAGATTTACTTGGATACTTACTAAGTATCCACTGATATTCCATTTTGATAAATTTCCCCTTTGTTTAACCAGTTCCTCTGTCTAAAATCCTTGAAGTCATGCTTGGCCCTTCTTTTTTTAATTGAAGTATCATTGACTTACAGTGTTGTTCCAGTCTATGCTGTACATACCATGTAATTGGCCCTAGTCTCTTTCTTACTACATCTTCCTCACTTTGCTCCAGTCACAGTGGCTTCCTTGCTGTGGCTTGAGTGTAAGGTATTCCCAGTTCAGGAACTTTCTACTGCCTGGGATCATCATCCTTCAGATATCCTCATGACTGGTCCTTGCATTTGCTTTGGATTTTTGCCCAAATGTCACCTTCTCAGTGAGCGTTTCCCCAGCCACACTTCTAAATCATACCTCATTATCATTCCCTATTGTCCTTTTCTGCCTTACTTTTATTTATAGCACTTTCCTCCATCTGATATACTGTATCTTATTTATTTGCTTATTGTCCATCCCCCCCTTGAGTTGTAAGCTACGTGAAGGCAGAGCTTTTGCCTCTTAGGTTCACTGCTGCATTCACAGTGCCTAGAACAATATCTGATACCTGGTAGGCCTTCAATAAAATAGATAATAAAAATGAACAGAATGAATGAGTGATGCTTAGTAAGCATTCAGTAAATGGTAGCTATATTGTATGTTATGTTTCTCTCTTTGGAGAGAACCTGGTGCAATTGAGAGAGGTGATCTAGGGACACTAGCTTTTTTGAAAAAAATGAAAGTCAGAGCTGTGTTTTAGAGGATGAAGCTGCTGTATTAGACCTGATGAATTAGAAAGGAAGAAATCAGAGGCAGAGAGCGCAATTAGGAGAATGGATGATACCACCATCTAAGTAAGCAAAAAGGATAGCTTGAGTGTTGGCAGTGAGAAAAGTGTTAGGTGGAGTCACCAGGTCACCAGGAGTGTTTGGGGTGCAATTGATGGTACCTGGACTGTGAAGGAGGAAGAGTTCTGTCAATACTCATAGGGTTATTAAGATCAAATAAAGTCCAGGTATGTGAAGCTCTCAGCATAGAGAGAGCTCAGTAAGTGCTGGTATAGTAACAGCAGCAGCAGCAGCACTTTATTTCCTAAAGTCACTAGGAGTCCTTTCTTGGAATATTAGGATCTAATCCAGCTATAAATCAAGTCCAGCTATCTCAGTTTGCTAACTTTTTTTTCTCCCTGCTCTTTGATGTTATCTATCTACAAGAGAATTGGATTTTCTAAATTGTAAATACCTTAATGTTTTTTAAAACACAATAGTATTAATATTATTAGTTTTCTACAAAAAATTAAATACTTAGATTTACACTTAAAAAACATGTACAGAATCTATATGCTGATAATTATAAAACATTAACAAAGGAAATCAAAGAAAACCTAACTGAATGGAGGGAAATAGCATATTCTTAGATTGGAAGACTCAGTTGAATAAAGGTGTCACTTCTCAAATTCATCTATGTACTAAATACAATTTCTACCAAAATTCCAGCAAGACTTTTCTTAGTCATGCTGCTGCTGCTAAGTCGCTTCAGTCGTGTCCGACTCTGTTCGACTCCATAGACGGCAGCCCACCAGGCTCCACCGTCCCTGGGATTCTCCAGGCAAGAACACTGGAGTGGGTTGCCATTTCCTTCTCCAGTGCATGAAAGTGAAAAGTGAAAGTGAAGTTGCTCAGTCGTGTCTGACTCTTAGCAACCCCATGGACTGCAGCCTACCAGGCTCCTCCGTCCATGGGATTTTCCAGACAAGAGTACTGGAGTGGGGTGCCATTAGCTTAAAAATCATTACAAAAAATAAAGTGGGGAGAATTACTCTACCTGATATTAAGGCTATTGTTATTTTTTATTATTGGACTGTGCTCATTTTATACTACCATATCAGTTGCTGCTATGTAGCAAAGTGAATCAGCCTTATGTAAACATGTTAGTGTTAGTTGCTCAGTTGTATCTGACTCTGTGACCCCATGGACTATATAGTCTATCAGACTCTTCTGTCCATGGAATTCTTCAGGCAGGAATACTGGAGTGGATTGCCATTCCCTTCTCCAGGGGATCTTCCCAACCCAGGAATTGAACTTGGGTGTCCCACATTGCAGGCAGATTCTTTACCATCTGAGCCACCAGGGAAGCCCTATAATGTATACATACATCCCTTCTTTTTTGAATTTCCAGACATTTAGGTCACCACAGGGCACAGAGTAGAGGTCTCTGTGCTATAGTAGATTCTCATTAGTTATCTATTTTATACATAGTAATGTGTATATGTTAATCCCAATCTCTCAATCCATCCCACCCCTCTCCCCCATAAATACCTTAATTTTTAAGACTTTAGACTTTTTCTCATGTAATGAGAAAATTTTGTTACAGCCAAAGATGAAATGGCTGTTAAATCACATTCCTTTTAAGTGTTACCCCTGCATTCTAAGACATACAAAAAATTTTAATTTCCAACATTGTTTTAGTTAATAATATGGGCATCATATGCTTTAATAGTTTATTCCCATCCTAGTCCGTTTGAGTTGCTGTATTGAACATACCACAGCCTGGGCGGCTCATAAACAACAGGAATTTCTGTCATAGTTCTGGTGACTGGAAGTCCAAGATCAGGACATTGCTATGGTCACATTTAGTGAGGCCCTTCTTCCTGGTTCATAGCCAGTGCTTTCTTACTGTGGGCTCACATCATGGAAGGGCTCAGGGTCTCTCTGAAGCCTCTTGATAAGGCATAAATCCATTCATAAGGGCTCTACCATCATGACCCTTGGAGGCCCTCCATATTAATACTATAGCATCAAGCATTAGGATTTCAACATACGAGTTTTGGGAGGATACAGACATTCAGACCATAGCAACTGCTATGTTTTGTTTTGTTTTTTTTTTTTTTAATTAAGGCAAAGATTAGCTAACTGTTGGGCCATAATTTGATATTATTACTGTTACCAGTTGTAGTGCTATTAGAGTACTGTTATTATACTGATTACCTAAAACACTGACTGCTGAAAATTTTAATTTCTTGGTGAATTTTTCCTTTTACACTTGAAACTTCTCATTTGTCCAGAGTAGACATGGCTGCTTTTGCAAGAAGAATTTAGAGTCTTTGTGATATGGCATTTTTGCCATTATATTTTGATTATAGTATTAAAATTATTATTTTAAAAACTTTGTTTTTATATAAGTAATACATAATCAAGTGTAAAAAATTTGGAAAAGATAGAGAAATAAAATGAAAAAATTACTTTCCTATAATCTTACCATCTATATCAAGAGTTGAAAAATGATGGCCTGTGGGGAAAATTCATCCTGCCACCTCATTTTTTGTTTTGTGTAAAATTTTTTTGAGGTCTAGCCCATAAAGAAAGGCATAAATCTGAGTGTATAGGCAAATAAATGTTAACAAATGAATACATCTCCCAGCTCAAGAGGTAGAAAGTTGCCAGCACTCTAGAAACCTCCCACATATCACCTCCCATCTCTAATCATTCCCCAAAGGAACCACTATTCCAAGTTCTATCACCATAAGTTGAATTTTATTTATTTTGGAAATTCATACAGATGGAGCCATACAATATTTACTGTTTGAGGTGTGGCTTCTTTCATCATTGTAAGATCCATTATATTATTGCATGTAGCGTCAGTTCATTTTTACTGTGTGACTCCATCAGAATTTATTTATTCAGTTCATGGTTGATATATCTTTACATGTTTCCATTTTGGGGTGTTAATGAATACAGCCATTACAGACATTCTCATGTGTGTCTTTTAGTGGACATATGTACTTATCTCCATTTGGCATATAACCAGGAATAGAAATATTAACTCATGAGCTACGATATAGCCAAGTTTCCTTGTGGACATACTGTTTTAATTCTCTTCTGTATTACTCTTCAATATTATATGAGAGTTTTATTTGTTCCACATTTTTGACAGTACTTTGGTAATTTAGTTTAGTCTTTTTTTTTTTTAAGTCAAATTCTTTAAGGTATAATTTATGTACAATAAAATCTACCATTTTTAGATTACAATTCTATGAATTTAGACAAATGCCTACAGTTGTGTAGCCACTACCAAAAATCAAGATACAGAATATTTCCAAAAAATGTCCTCGTCTCCTTTGGTAGTCAATCCCCTTCTCTCATGCTCGGGTCCTGGAAACCACTGATCTGATTTCTGTCCCTGTGGTTTCTCTTTTTCCAGCATGTCATAAACTGCACATGGAATCATAATAGCCTGCAGCCTTTGAGCCCACATCTTTCACGGACTGTCCGTAGTGTGTTCCTGTTTGTTGCTGAGTAGTTTATCCACTCACTGGCTGATGTATATTTGTCTTTTTTCCAGATTTTGGCAGTTTGAATAAAGCCTCTGTGAACATCCACATACAGGTCTTTGTGTGGATTTATGTTTTCATTTCTCTTGAGTAAACACTGAACACTTAAGAGTGGGATTACTAGGTCATATGGCATATGTGTTTGTAGCTTTCTAAGAAACTTCCAGGCTGTTTTCTAAAGTGACTGTAACATCTTACAGTCCCTCTAGCATTATATTGACCTTTAGCTGTTCATCCGTACCAGCACTGGGTGTTTTTGAAGCTCTTCATTGTAGTAGGTATGTTGCAGTGTCTCATCTATACTTTCAGTTTGCATTTTCCTGATGACCAGTGGAACCGAGCAGTGTTTCATATGCGTCTCTGGCCATTGGGAGATCTTTTGTATGTGCCTGTTTGCCCATTTTTGTATTGGTCTATCCACCCTTTTCTAATTGAGTGATAGGAGTTTTTTTATATTTTCTGGCTACAAGTTCTTTGTTCGATATATGAGTTACAAATATCTTCTCCCTCTTGGTCTGCTACTGTTTTGAAAACAGTTTTGTTGGAATACAGCTGCCTGCATTTGTTTGTGTATTATCTGTGGCTGCTCTTGTGCTGTAGGTGCAGGGTTGAGTCACTGCAGTAGAGAGCTAATGGCTCACAAAGCCTAGAGTATGTAATGTCTGATCCTTTGCAGAAAAATTTTGTTAAGTTCGGATAGCGCTAGGTATGCATCTTCTGTTACCGCACGACAAATGACCACAAACTTAGTGGTTTAAAACAAAACACTCATTTATTACCTCACAGCGTCCATGGGTATGTTGGCTGAGGACAGCTTAGCTGAGTCTTCTGCATAAGGTCTTACAGGCTGCAGTCAGGGTGTTGTCCAGGGCTGGGTTGTCATCTGGAGACTTGGCTGGAGAAGGGGTTTATATCCAAGCTCAATCATGTTGCTGCAGAAGTTACTTCCTTGCAACTGTAAGAATGATAGCTTTAGGGTTTTTTTTTTTTTTTTTTTTTTTACTGGTTATAGTCCAGAGTCTACCCGCAGCTTCTAAAGGCCAGTACCCTGCCATGTAGCTCTTTGCCTGTGCGGTATGTAGTTCACAGTATAGGAGCTAGCTTATTCAAGGCCAGCAGGAGAGTGAGGCAAACTTGGCCAGCAAGAGAGAGTCTTATATAATGTAATACAACACAAGAATGACAGACCGTCACCTTTCTCACTTTCTGCAGGCTAGAAGCAAGTCACAGGTCCTGACCGTACTCGAGGGTAGGGGATTATACGAAGGCATGAATGAAAACCAGAAGGCAATGATTGCAGGGGTCACCTTAGAGTCTGTGTGCCCCAGTAGCTATTATTATTATATTGGTCTTCAAGTTTACAGATGTTTTTCCTATACATATATAATTGAATATCTGTTTTTAAGCAAAACATGGGTTCATGCTTACAGTTCGTTTTGTAACTGGCTTGTGTAACAGTATCATGAACAGTATAATATGAATATCTTTTCAGGTCAGTGAAATGTAGATCCTCATCATCTAATGGCTGCATTGTACCCCACTGTATGAATATACCATGATTATTTAATGTATTCTCTCTTGTCGAATATCAAGATTGCTTGTGATTTATGCCACATTTTACCAGGCTGCTGTAGAGTGTATGGGAGTGCCCATGTGTCCACACTAACACTGAGTATGATTCTGTTGCAGTCAATGACTTTTGACTAAAATGTACACATGAAACTGAACACTCCCCTTTTCTCCTTCTTTCTGCATGTCTGTTTTAGATAAGAAGGCCGACTGCACAATTACAATGGCCGACTCGGACTTATTGGCTTTGATGACTGGTAAAATGAATCCTCAGACGGTACGTATAATGGTGCTTATATTCTTGTATTAGGTGTGTTTTGGTTTTTTCCTGATGGCTCAGTTAGTAAAGAATCTGCCTGCAATACAGGAGACCTGGGTTTGATCCCTGGGCTGGGAAGATGCCCTGGGGGAGGGCACTCCAATATTCTTGCCTAGAGAATCCCCATGGACAAAGGAGCCTGGCCGGCTACAGTTCATGGGGTTGCAAAGAGTTGGACATGACTGAGCGACTAAGCACAAACACACACATAGGTGGGTTTTAGCCCATTTGATTTCATCACCTGTCTCAGCCTCATCCCATAAAATCTAAAGCGGTCAAACCCACAAAACTCAGTGTTCCCCAAATGTCCACTTAATGAATGACAAACAGTTGTGGATATAACCGTGTGCCAGCCACTGCCTTGTGTGCTAGAAATGTTCAGATGAATAAGAAATAGCTCACTTGTTCAGGGCATCCACAATTTGGTACAAGACAGGTTTGTAGAAGAGTAAGTGCACCAAATAGCCATGGTGCCCTGTCTGGCTTGTGGTTGAGGAGGGTGGAAGAAGAGAAGCCACGTCTTCCTGGGCTGTCAGAGAAGGCTTCACAGAGGAAACAACACTTGGCTTTGTCCTGGGGGTGATCAGGAGTCAGCAGTGTACAGGTGGAGAATAGGAGTCATTCAGATAGAAAGAGGGGCCGGTGGTCACAGAGGCAAGACCTTCTACTTTCGTATCTTTGCCGGTGCTTTTTTTTTTTTTTTTTGTCTGAACTGTGACTTCCTTGACAAACTCCTTGTCTTTCAAAATGAATTTAGGGACTTCCCTGGTGGTCCAGTGGTTAAGACTCTGCACTCCCAATTCATGGGGCTTGTGTTCGATCCCTGGATGGGGAGCTAGATGCCACCTGCTACAACTAAGAGTTCACATTCTGCAACTCAAGGTCCCTTATGCTGCAAGTGAGACCCGACACAGCCAAATAAATAAATATTAATATAACAAACAAAAGGAATTTAGATGATATGTTTGAAGACCTCCTACCACATTGTTGGGGAGCTATAGTCAGTCCCTCTTTGGGGCCACTTGCTGGGCTACTAGCCTAGCACTTGTTTCATTATGGTAGTCATAATGTGCCTGTCTCTTCCCCATTAGATTTAGATTGTGTTTGTCTCAAGGAAACAAAACACATCTTGTTCATCCTTGTGTCTTTAGAACTTAACATGCTGCCTGGTGTGCACGCGTGCTAAGTTGCGTCAGTCGTGTCTGAGCCTTTGTGACCCTGTGGACTGTAGCCTGCTGGGCTCCTCTGTCCATGAGATTCTTCAGAGCTGGCACGTCCCCCTTCCCACCCACTGCAGCTCAGCCACTGTGCACTCCATACACTTCCTTGGTAGCGTGGCCAGGCTTCACACTCAGCTGCCTTTGTTCTCTCAGTTTATCTGTTTACCACCCGTTTGGAGAGTGTCAGCTTGCTTTTCCTGAACACCTGTTAGCACCCAGAGGAATTAAAGATAAATGTGGGAGACCTTTGCATTAATGTGCTAATGGTCATTTCTTCTCTAGAGTGCACAGGCTTTAGTAGTTGTGGTGCACAGACTTAAATTTGCCCTGCAGCATGTGGAATCTACCTGGACCAGAGTTCAAACTCATGTCCCCTGCACTGGAAGACAGGTTTTTAACCACTGGACTACCAGGAAAATCCTCCCAGGCAGTTGTTAAATGCAACAAGTGTGTCTCTGCACTTGGGACTGTTTTGAGTCTCCTTATTGAGCCAAAGATTCACACAGGCACCTCAGTCTCAGCAAGCTGCTCTGCCTCCTTCTGTAGGGAACACAAAAAAGGGAGAAAAATGCTGATATTTCATTGCATAGATGCATCTGTAATCGAATCCCAAGTTTCTGAGTGTGTTACACATGTGCTTTTCCTCCCTGCTGGCAGACCCACTGAATGTGTAATGTTTTTAAACAAAATCAGTCTAGTATGAACCCACTCTGCCTAAGATGTGGAAAATGTACCTTCTTTGAGGAAAACAGGTAATGGCAGACTCAGTTTCTAAGAGAACAGACTTTGGAAAAATGTCCCTTTTGACTGCTCTGTGTAAAGCATGACTTTTACAAATTCATCCTTGTGACGAATCAGGTGCTAAATCTATTACAGAAAGCCAAGTTTCATATTCTGAAGAAAGTTTGAGACCTGGATAAATAAATCATCTTGGGGCTGGATGGTTGAGTGCATGTGTGCTAAGGCGTTTCAGTCATGTCCAATTCTTTGTGACCCTATGGATAATCTAGAAATATCAGCGATCTCAAAACAAAAAAAGCAAATAATAAATGTTCTTTTTTTTTTTCCTCACAGGCCTTCTTTCAAGGCAAATTGAAAATCAATGGCAACATGGGTCTGGCTATGAAGTTACAAAATCTCCAGCTTCAGCCTGGCAAAGCTAAGCTGTGAACTCCCTTTGCCTCCTTTGAAAATCAAGATGAGATATATAGATATATATCCATATATTTCATTGTCAGAACTTAGATTGAAACTATACATTGGGAAATAGCATGAGGTTTGTTTTTAAATGGGTGTGATCAATTCTGTTTTTTCTAAGTGCTGGGTGAATAGAACCTGATGGTTTACTACTGCTTTGCTGAGTTGCAAACAACTGTGCATTACAAAGTTAATATGGTAATCATGGTTTGGGGTAAAATTGAGTTTTAGAATAAAGTTAGAAATAGCAAAATACAAAAAGTATGTAAACAGAAGCTCTCATTTTGCTAATAATGTATATTTGAAGATTATTCTGCCGAAATTTCAAGTTTTCCTTGGGAGAATGAAGAAACAGAATATCATTATTAGCTGACCAGTAATTAATGTTGTGCATTTAATGACCTTAATATATTTCTCAGTGATAATTTTTAAAATTCTGTACTGGGATTTTTGTTTTTAAAAAAATAAACTTTAAAATTTTGAATTTCTTGCCATCAAAGTGGCATTTTCTTCCCAAATCAAAGAAATGTGATCAAAGCTTGGGAGTAAAAATCTATCACTGAACCCAGGCCTATTTTTTAAAATAAAAATATTTTAAAATGAGATTTGTTCTTGAAAAAAATTAGTGTATAAGAGTCACAAAATGCTGTTTTGAAAGTAATTCAGTGAATGGAGTTTGCTTTGAGATGCACAGTTTTCAAATTATAATCTTGTATTAATTTAAATTTGTAGCATTCTTAATTATAATTTTCCTTTTTCCATATGTTAGTTTAACCACATTTATCTTCCTAGTTTTTCTGATGCTAATGTTATTTCTAATTACTCAGTAAAATGTGGGGTAAAATAATGTTTTTGGAAGAATATTCAATATCAAAATTAAAATAGTTCTTCCTCATTGCCTTTGTTTTTATTGTGTATATTATTTTTGTTCAAAGTTTTCCAGATGACAGAGAGTAAGAGAAAAATTTGAGATTTACAATCTGTGTTACCTAGACTGCTATCTACTGGTACTTTGGCATAATCAGTCACTAGTTCTTGATTAGGGAGGTGCTGTGTTGTGGTGGAAAGAGCACTTGACTAGAAATTAGGAGTCTTGTTTTTTTAGGCAAATAAGTAACTGCCTATCTGAGCCCATATTCTAACCTGTTACAAGGGTCTCTAAGGCTCCTTCTGCTCTGATAATCTTGTGAGTCTCTTAGTAGAACCTTTGGGAGACATCCAGACCCCACCTTTCTTCTGTTAAGATGGTTACTTCACCCAAAGGTGGTTGGAGGTAAAAAGCCAGGTGGTTTAATTTGTTTGTTTAAATGCTGGGAGTCTCTAATAATGAAATCAGGACTGTGGATCCGACCCCCCTAGACCATTTAACTTTGCATGTTCTACAACCAGCAGAACAGTGTTTGGGGCTAGGGAAAGGTGGTAAATTAAGTCAGTATAAGTTGACCTCAGGTCCCCCAAAATGAATTCAGAACACAGACTTACTTCCTAATCATGGTGGCTTTTTACTCTCTGAAGAAATAAAGACTTCAAGAAAATCATTCCAACAAAATGTGTGACTTATTTGTAGTTTGAATTTGCTGCTGCATTCTGCCTTCACTTATTCCAGGTATCAGGAGATATTTGTTATAGCCTTTAGGAGAAACCTGGAAAAACAAACAAACAAACAAATAAAAACATCAACAACAGGTTCTTGGGGGTAGGGATAGATTCGTGTGTAAATACAATTTATATGTATAATAGAGAAGTACTTCATGATAAAAATACAGCAGCAGTTTAATTTCTAGGGAAGCATCATGGTTTGGAAGAAAGAAGTTGACAAATCTGGGGTAAAACTGATGCTGTTATGTGTTTTGCTACTTGAGAGGATTGAGCTTCAGTTACCTCATCTAGAAAGTGGAGATATTAATATTGACCTCCTATGATTATTGAGACTCTAGAAAGAGAACATATGTAAAATACCTAAATTAGTGTTAGAATCCCATGGACGGAAGAGCCTGGTAGGCTGCAGTCCATGGGGTCATGAAGAGTTGGAACAGGACTGAGCGACTTCACTTTCCCCTTTTCACTTTCATGCATTGGAGAAGGAAATGGCAACCCACTCCAGTGTTCTTGCCTGGGGAATCCCAGGGATGGGAGCCTGGCGGGCTGCCATCTGTGGGGTCGCACAGAGTCGGACACGACTGAAGCGACTTAGCAGCAGCAGCAGTGTTAGGTGTACATCCTAGTCATTCTTAGTTCCTGTACTGAAGTGTGAGTTCCCTTATTCTCCCTGCCTTTTGTCTCTGTGATGTATGATATGATGTGAGTCTTTTCTCATCTGTTGATTCACTGAACATATATCTTGAGTGCCTACTGTCTGTAGGGTACCATATTGAGGGTAATGCTAGGCACTGGAGATAGCAGTGAGCTCCTCCCCTAATAGTGCTTACAGCCTAGTGGGAGAGACAGTCAGTCAAAGAATTATTGTTACAGACTGATATGCCATATGAGGGATAGTCAGGGTGCTGTGATGGAGGGTCATAGTAAGGGGCCTCTTTTGATACAGTGGTTGAGGGAGACATCTCTGAGGAGGTAATATTTAAGCTGAGATCTACAGTTTGAGGAATGAACCATGCAAAGATCATTCAGGAAGGGAAAGATGCCTGGCTTGTTCTAGAAATTGCAAGAGGGCCAATGTGAACGGAATACAATGACCTGGAACTAAAGGCCCAGGATGAAGTTGAATAGATAAACAGGAGCCAGTTATATTGGCATTTGTTTATTACGGTAAGGTCGGGTTCACCAACCCCCCAGGCCATGGCCTGTTAGGAACTGAGCCGCACAACAGGAGATGAGCAGCCAGTGAGCAAAGCATCATCTTTATTTACAGCTGCTCTGCATCGCTCACATTACTGCCTGAGCTGCTCCTCTTGTCAAATCAGCAGGAACATTAGATTCTCATAGGAACGCAAACCCTATTGTGAACTGTGCACACAAGGGACCTTGACTGCAAGCTCTTTAGGCATGCTGCGATTCATGGGGTCGCAAAGAGTTGGACACGACTGAGCGACTGAACTGAACTGAACTGAATGCCTAATGATCTGAAGTGGTCTGATGAGGTTAGCCCTTGTAAGTGGCTGCAAATACAGATTATTGTTAGTTTGACTGCACAGAGACCAAAATCAATTGCTTGCAGACTCATATCAAAATCCTATCAGTGAGTGGCAAGTGACAAGCTGCATCTAGTGGCAGGCTTTCAGTCAGAATCCAACGCTTATTTTAGTCCACGTGTAGCCCTGCCCATTATTTTGTTCACCGCTTCCATCCGTGCTCTTTCCTGCACTGCTTACTTGTCTCAGTCACAGTTTTAAGTCCACATGCTTAACCCTAGTCAAAATGAATAACAAACCTTGCTGGAGAGCTTCTTTGAAAACAGGGAAAAACTCAATGATGAGACAGCAGAAGACTCTTAAGATTGTTAACAAAAAGGAAGCTGCATTTAAAAGAAAATATCAAGAGTCCTACTTAAATGATGGGTTCATTGCAGAGGTGATTCACTTTCTCCAAGCCCACTTTGTTGGTGGGCTATCCAGTGAAGCCATGAAACATTAAAACTGCTTCACCACATAAAGACCAAGGACCCTGCATTAAAACACAAAACTTTGGAGTTTTTCAAAAGAAAAAAAATGTGAACATGAAGAACTGAAGCAATTATTGAAGGCCACCACTTCATCAAATGTGTCTGCCCTGAGAGCATCATTTTTAGTGGCTAACTGCATTGGTAAAACTAAGAAGCTCTTTACTATTGGTGAAGAGTTGATCCTGCCTGCTGCTATGGGCATTTGTCGTGAACTTTTATGAGAGACTGCAGTTCTAAAGGTGGCATGTGTTCCTCTTTGGGCTAGCACTATAACTAGACGACTTGATGAAATAACAGAAGACATTGAGGCTCAATTGTTAGGATTAGTGAGTCACCATGGTATGCAGTCCAGTTGACGAGTCCACCAGTGCTGACAACAAGGCAACGATTCTTGTTTTTGTGCTATATTTTTTCAGGAGGATATGCAGAAGATATGTGTATTCTTGTTGCCAACCAACACTGCAGCTGCAGAGCTACTCAAGTCTTGGATTATATATAAGGAAAACTGACTTGGTCATTTTATGTTAGTGTATGCATGGATGGAGTGTCTGCCGAGACTGGACAGCTTTCTGGTTTCACTACCCGGGTCAAAGAGGTTGATTCTGAGTGTGAGGCCATGCACTGGGTCATCCATAGAGAAATGCTGGCTAGGCGAAAAATGTCACTTGAACTTAACATTTTGCAGAATGTGATGAAAATTATAAACTACATTGAAATACGTGCCTTTAACTCACGTCTGCTCATGCAGCTCTATGAGGAGATTGACGCAGAGCACACACATCTTTTCTTATACACGAAAGTGAGATGGCTTTCTAAAGGTAGATCACTGGCCAGAGTTTTTTTTAAAAAGTTGGATGATAATTACCTTACAACGTTGTGTTCGTTCCTGCTGTACCACAACATGAATCAACTGTGAGTATACATGTATCCCCTCCCTTGGGAGCCTCCCTCCCACTGCACCCCCACCGCTCTAGGTCATCGCTGAACATTGAGCTGAGCTCCCCGTGCATCTTCCCAGTGGCTGTCTGTTTACACGTGGTGCTGTATGTATGCTAGTCCCACCCTCTCCTTTGCCCCTCTGTCCACATGTCTCTTTTCTGTGTCTGTGTCTCTATTCCTGCCCTGCAAATAGGTTCATCTGTACTATTGTTCTATGGCCAGATATTGTAAAGTAATTAGCCTCCAATTAAAAACAAAACCACAAGAGCCACTCCAGAGATTTCTTTCAGAAAAATAGTCACCACTGGCAGCACATTTTAGTGACACAGAATGGGTTGCAAAACCTGCTTACTTGTGTGACATATTCAACCTTCTTAACACACTGTATCTGTCACTTCAGGGGAGAACAACAATTGTGTTCAAGTCAGCAAATACAATGGCTGCATTCAAAGCCAAACTGAACTTATAGGGGCAGTGAATGAATATTGGGGTTTTTGACATGTTTAAAACATTAGGAGAGATTTTGAAAGAGACTGAGCTAGGGCCGTCTTTCTCCCAGCTGGTGCATGGTCACCTATCTTAGCTTTCAAGAGAGTTTAAGCATGACTTCAAAACCACAAAACACCCTCAAACTGGGAAGGAATGGATCTGTGGCCCATTTGTGAATAAGCCAGGTTAATTGACTTTGTCCATGCTAAAAGAGGATCAACTGGTTGAGATCGAAAATAATGGTGGCCATAAAGTATGTTTGAGATAACTTCACATCTCCATACTTTCTGGATTAAAGTCAAGGCACAATATCCTGAGATAGCCACAAAAGCACTGAAAAGCCTGCTTGCATTTCCATCTTGTCTTTGTGAAACAGGGTTTATCTGCAGTGACAGCAGTTAAAATGATATTATGGAGTAGATTGTGTGTGTAGTAAGTCACTTCAGTAGTGTCCGACTCTGTGCGACCCTATGGACTGTAGCCCGCCAGGCTCTTCTGTCCATGGGATTCTCCAGGCAAGAATACTGGAATGGGTTCATGCCCTCCTTCAGGGTGTCTTCTTGACCCAGGGATAGAACCCAGGTCTCCCACATTGCAGGTAGATTCTTTACCATCTGAGCCACCAGGGAAGCCACAGAGTAGACTGGATGTAAGCAACAGATTTCGGGTGTTACTGTCTCCCATCACCCCGAGATGGGACCGTCTAGTTGTAGGAAAACAAGTTGAAGGGTCTCACAGATTCTGCATTACGGTGAGTTGACTAGATTTTTGTGTTGTTAGCTAACCAGACTCTGGATATATATATATATATATATATATATATATATATATATTTTGAGTCACTCCATCCTGTCTGACTCTTTGTGACCCCATGGACTATATAGAATTCCCCTGGAATTCTCCAGGCCAGAATACTGGAGTGGGTAGCCATTCCCTTCTCCAGGGGATCTTGGGTTGGCTAAAAGGTTTGTCTGGGTTTTTTAATTCTCCTCATTTAACAGATGAGGGAAAGAAGTTCAGCAAGGTGGTTACTGTCCTGAGTAGGCGGATAACTGCTTATGTGGTTGGTGCTGATTCCTAAGATTTGGGCTCTTCTGTGTTACTCTCCCAGGAAATGAGCAAAACTATGGGGCACATTTGTATTTAGCAGCGGGTCGACAATGTTACTGGTCTGTGTCCATGCCCATGGCTTAGTGACTCCTGAACCTGGCCGGGCATAGACTTAGGAAGCTCAGATCAGTTAGAGTGACCACATGGGGACTTCCATGATGGTCCTGTGGTTAAGAATCTGCCTTGCAATGCAGGGGACATGGATTCAATTTCTGGTCAGGGAACCAAGATCCCACATGCTGCAGAGCAGCTAAGCCCTCACACCGAAACTACTTAAGCCTGCCCACTCCAGAACCTGTGTGCCACAACAGGACAGTCTGTGTGGAGCAATGAAAGATCCTGCATGACACAATGAAGATCCTGCCTGCCCCAACCGAGACCCGATGCAGCCAAAAAAAAGAGTGGCAGCATGGCTGTGTCTTGCCCTTCCTTGGTACAGGATGGGGGCTGCTGATGTGCATATCAGCCCCACTTTATTTCTAAGTGTCGTCATCTTGCTCACTTTTGCTCATGCTGTTCACTTCAGCCTTCCTCTTCTTTGCCTCCAATGCCTATTGATCCTTCAGCCTTCAACTCCAGTGTTACCTGTCCATTTCTTAACCCTCCGTGTTATCCATCTGAGTTAATTGTTCCCTTCTCAGGGCTTCTGAAAGCTATTTAATGCACCATCAAAGATTTGCCTGCCAACCTACAGTTTACAAAAGGTTTTTCACAGCAGTGATTTCACCTGGTTCTTAACACTGTGCTTGAATAATAACTCATGTTTATGGAACATCAGGTATATTATTATTATTATTTTTTAATCCTCACAACAGGTTCATTGTAGTGAGGAGGCTGAGGCAAGCAGTGAGTAACTGGCAGAGAGCTGAGTCTATTCAACCACAACCAGGGTTTCCTTATTATCTCTGTTGTACTGAGGAAGAAACGGTCGTTGCAGGGTGGTTCTTACACCCTCTTGGTGAGCGCCTAATAACCGAGATGCAGAGGTCAGACTTGGGTGCCAGTGCTATAAGGGCCCAGAGGGGTCTGTTTGATCCTTAGTTTATTGTTCTATTAGGGAGAGACAGGTATGCTCCAAAGCAAATCTGACCCCAGTAATGAGCTCACCTGGGTGAGGAGTAATGAAGGGAGCAGTAGGTGGCATAGTCAGCACCCTAGTACCAGGCACCATGCCTGTTATTTCCTATCCATCATTGTCCTTGTGAGGAATCTGGAACCCAGAGAGGTGAAATGATGAGGGCAGAGGTGAAATGATGAGGGCAGAGGTGCTGCACATCTTCCTTCTGGATCCTGCCCTGTAAGCTGTGCATCTCCCTTGCTTCAGGGTTAAATGGAGGTCACTTGCCAACAAATCAGCAGTGGGGGTGGGGAGTGGTGCTTCTCCCTGAAGACAGCCATGCCTTCCAGCCGATCCCAGGTTGGGATGTTCTGAAACAACACACAGAGTATCATTTTGCAGGGGCAGGACCAGTGGCCAGTAAAGACTCACTCAAGCTTGGTCATCCCATGATGAGTCTAGAATCCAAGTCTTTCACTGCCTCTGGACTCTGGGGTTGGGCCATGCAAATGTGTGGGCCGTGGTGGCTCCTTGGTTTCCTCACGCCAGCCTCTATTTGTGCACAGTGTGCATGCCTCTGAGAGCTCACAGTCTCATGCAGCAGTCTGAAATGAGGATACTATGCTTTGCAGTAAGAACTCTGGTGTGTAGTTGGTTCATATCAGGTCCTACAAGTCCCTAAACCCCTGTTTAGGAGGATTTTCATTATTTATTAACCAGGAGATTAGTATTTTTGACTCACCTGGGAGTAAAGAACTAAGTAGGTCAGCTCCAGTTTATGGTGCCACCATTGAGCATATACAGTCTATAGGCAATAATCAAGGCCTTGTCATCCCACTCCAGCCTGGCCTCTACAGTAGCCCCTGGTACAGAGATCTCAGAAGCTGCTATTCTCTGTCTGGTTTCTCCATGGTTCTCTGGAGACCAAAGTAGGGCAGGATCAGTTCAGTTCAGTTCAGTCATTCAGTCATGTCCAACTCTTTGTGACTCCATGGACTGCAGCATGCCAAGCCTGCCTGTCCATCACCAATTCCCGAAGTTTACTCAAACTCATGTCCATTGAGTCAGTGATGCTATCCAACCATCTCATCCTCTGTCAGCCCCTTCTCCTCCTGCCTTCAATCTCTCCCAGCATCAGGGTCTTTTCAAATGAGTCAGTTCTTCACATCAGGTGGCCAAAACATTGGAGTTTCAGCTTCAGCATCAGTCCTTCCAATGAATATTCAGGACTGGTTTCCTTTAGGATGGACTGGTTGGATCTCCTTGCTGTCCAAGGAACTCTCAAGAGTCTTCTCCAACACCACAGTTCAAAAGCTTTGATTCTTCAGTATTGAGGTTTCTTTATAGTCCAACTCTCACATCCACACATGACTACTGGAAAAACCATAGCTTTGACTAGATGGGCCTTTGTCAGTAAAGTAATGTCTCATTTTCTATATGCTGTCTAGGTTGGTCATAGCTTTTCTTCCAAGGAGCAACCATCATTTAATTTCATGGCTGCAGTCACCATCTGCAGTGATTTTGAAGCCCAAGAAAATAAAGTCTGTCACTGTTTTCCATTGTTTCCCCATCCATTTCCCATGAAGTGATAGGACTTGATGCCATGATCTTCGTTTTTTGAATGCTGAGTTTTAAGCCAACTTTTTCACTCTCCTCTTTCACTTTCATCAAGAGGCTCTTTAGTTCTTCTCCACTTTCTGCATAAGAGTGGTATCATCTTCGTATCTGAGGTTATTGATATTTCTCCTAGTGATCTTGGTTCCAGCTTGTGTTTCACCCAACCCAGCATTTCGCATGGTGTACTCTGCATATAAGTTAAATAAACAAAATGACATTATACAGCCTTGACATACTCCTTTCCTGATTTGGAATCAGTCTGTTGTTCCATGTCTGGTTCTAACTGTTCCTTCTTGACCTGCATAGAGATTTCTCAGGAGGTGGGTAAGATGGTCTGGCACTCTAACCTCTTGAAGCATTTCCAATAGTTTGTTGTGATCTACACAGTGAAAGGCTTTGGTGTAGTCAGTAAAGCAGAAGTAGATGTTTTTCTGGAACTCTCTTGCTTTTTCTATGATCTAACGGATATAACAATTTGATCTCTAGTTCCTACCTTTTCTAAATCCAGCTTGAACATCTGGAAGTTCTCCATTCACATACTGTTGAAGCCTGGCTTGGAGAATTTTGAGCATTACTTTGCTAGCATGTGAGATGAGTGCAACTGTGCAGTAGTTTGAACATTCTTTAGCATTGCCTTTCTTTGGGATTGGAATGAAAACTGGTTCCATCATTTCATGGCAAATAGAAGGGGAAAAGGTGGAAGCAGTCACGGATTTCCTCTTGGGCTCTAAAATCACTGCAGTGGTGACAGTAGCCATGAAATTAGAAGACGTTTGCTTCTTGGCAGGAAAGCTATGACAAACGTAGACATTGAGTTAAAAAGCAAAAGCATCACTTTGCCAACAAAAGTCCATGAAGTCAAGGCTATGATCTTTTCAGTATTCTTGTATGGATGTGAGAGCAGGACAGTAAAGAAGGCAGAGCACCAAAGAACTGATGCTTTCAAACTGAGGTGCTAGAGAAGACTCTTGAGAGTCCCTTGGACAGCAAGGAGATCAGGCCAGTCAACCTTAAAAGAAATCAACCCTGAATACTCTTTGGAAGGACGAATGCTGAAGCTGAAGCTCCAATATTTAGACCACCTGATATGAACAGCTGGCTCATTGGAAAAGATCCTGATGCTGGGAAAGGTTGAAGGCAGAAAGAGAAGAGGGTGACGGAGGATGAGGTTGGATGGCATCATCAGTTAAATGTCCATGAACTTGGGCAAACTCCTGGGGATGGTGAGGGACAAGGAAGCCTGGTGTGCTGCAGTCCATGGGATTGCAAAGAATTGGACATGACTTGGCGACTGAACAACAATAGCAATAAACCAATAACTTGGATGGAAGGGAAAGATTTATTTTTCCAGGTGCATCAGAATGTCCCAGCATTTGCATTAGTGATTCTAGTGCTAGTTTTTGATATTCTGGTGTTTTGGTATAAAAAGCAACTTCTAAATACTGAAATACTAGTAATTACATTAGTAGACTACTATTATTTCAAGTATTGAAAAATCTGAAGCCTCAATCATCTTGAGATCAAGTTCAAAGACCCAGTATTTATTTTATGCAAAAAGCAAAGCCCTAGAGTCTACAAGTCTTGCTGGATAGGCCCCTCTGTGGAAGCACAATCAACTACTACCTTGGATCACTCAAATATTAGAGAAACATGACAACATTAAAATTAACAGCATTAGATTCTTAATTTATGTGGAATGAAACTAAAAGGAAGAAATGAAAACAAAACAAATGCTTTCTTTTAAACCAAACTCACTATCAGTTTTTTACAGTCCTTGACCTCAAAGAAGGCCTCAAAGTTATAAAAAGAGTAGGATTATTTAAAGGAGATAGAATTTTTCTTTCCAAAATAAAATACTTCTTTTTTAATTTACTTTTTATTATTAATTCAAATACTTTTATCTGTTAATGATATTAAAATGATAGAGTGTGGTTAACATTTTTATAGGCTTATATTTTAACTTAGTTTTGTAACATGTCTGTATTTTTTGTATTTGAAGTTCATTAAATATTGTTTATATTTTTAAAAAGGTCTTAATGACCCAGATAACCATGATGGTGTGGTCACTCACCTAGAGCCAGACATCCTGAAGTGTGAAGTAAAGTGGGCCTTAGGAAGCATACTACCAGTAATGCTAGTGGAGGTGATGGAATTCCAGCTGAGCTGTTTCAAATCCTAAAAGATGATGCTGTGAAAGTGCAGTACTCAGTATGTCAGCAAATTTCGAAAACTCAGCAATGGCCACAGGACTGGAAAAGGTTAGTTTTCACTCCAATCTCAAGGAAGGGCAAGCCAAAGAATGTTCAAACTACCGCACAGTTGTGCTCATTTCACATGCTAGCAAGGTAATGCTCAAAATCCTTCAAGCTAGACTTCAGCAGTACATGAACTAAGAACGTCCAGATGTACAAGCTGGATTTAGAAAAGGCAGAGGAACCAGAGATCAAATTGCCAACATCTGTTGGATCATCAAATAAGCAAGAGAGTTCCAGAAAAACATCTACTTCTGCTTTATTGACTAAGCCAAAGCCTTTGATTGTGTGAATCACAAAAAACTATGGAAAATTCTTCAAGAGATGGGAATACTAGACCACCTTACCTGCCTCCTGAGAAATCTGTATGCAGGTCAAGAAGCAACAGTTAGAACTGGACATGGAACAACAGGCTGGTTCCAAATTGGGAAAGGAGTATGTCAAGACTGTATGTTGTCACCCTGCTTATTTAACATATGCAGAGTACATCATGAGAAACGCTGGGCTGGATGAAGCATAATCTAGAATCAAGACTCCGGGAGAACTATCAATAACCTCAGATATGCAGATGACACCACCCTTATGGCAAAAAGCAAAGATGAACTAAAGAGCCTTTTGATGAAAGTGAAAGAGGAGAGTGAAAAAGTTGGCTTAAAACTCAACACTCAGAAAATCAAGATCATGGCATCCAGTCCCATCAGTTCATGGCAAATAGATGGGTAAACATTGGAAATAGTGAAAGACTTTATTTTGGGGTCTTCAAAATCACTGCAGATGGTGACTGCAGCCATGAAATTAAAAGATTCTTGCTCCTGGGAAGAAAAGTTATGACCAACCTAGACAGCATATTGAAAGGCAGAGACATTACTTTGTCAACCAAGGTCTGTCTAGTGAAAGCTATGGTTTTTCCATGTATGGATGGATGTACGAGTTGGACTATAAAGAAAGGTGATGAACATTGGGGTACATGTGTCTCTTTCAATTCTGGTTCCCTCGGTGTGTATGCCCAGAAGTGGGATTGCTGGGTCATAAGGCAGTTCTATTTCCAGTTTTTTGTAGTACATAAATCATTGCTTGGTAAATGATAAACACTTAAAAATTATTTGCTGAATAAAATTTATAAAAATGAAAAAAAAAAAAGGTAAATGCTGAAGAATTGATGCTTTTGAACTGTGGTGTTGGAGAAGACTCTTGAGAGTCCCTTGGATAGCAAGGAGATCCAACCAGTCTATCCTAAAGGAAATCAGTCCTGAATATTCATTGGAAGGACTGATGCTGAAGCTGAAACTCCATCACTTTGGCGACCTGATGCGAAGAACTGACTCACTTGAAAAGACTCTGATGCTGGGAAAGATTGAAGGCAGGAAGAAAAGGGGATGACAGAGGATGAGATGGTTGGATGGTATCACTGACTCGATGGACACATGAGTTTGATTAATCTCGGGGAATTGGTGATGGACAGGGAAGCCTGGCATGCTGCAGTGCATGGGATTGCAAAGAGTTGCACACGACTGAGTGACTGAACTGAACTGCCTCCAGTCTTGCTCCATTCATTCATTTCTCAACATTACATTTAGAATGATCTAACCATCTAACCTGCAAGTCTTCTCAGCCCAGTCTTCCCAGGGAAAGTGAAGTTGCTCAGTCGTGTCCGACTCTTTGTGACCCCGTGGATTGTAGCCTACCAGGCTCCTCCCTCCATGGGATTCTCCTGGCAAGAATACTGGAGTGGGTTGCCATTTCCTTATCCAAGGGATCTTCCCGACCCAGGGATCAAACCCAGGTCTCCTGAGTTGTAGGGAGACGCTTTAACCTCTGAGCCACCAGGGAAGCCCATCTCTTCTTAAAGTAAGGTTTTAGTTTTCAAAGCAGTTTTATGTTCATAGCAAAATTGAGCATAAAGTACAGAGAGTTCCTTCCCTCCCCCCTTCCACCAACAGGCACAACCTTGTCCACTATCCGCCTCAGAGTGGCACATATGTTACAGTCAATGAACTTGCACTGATAACATCATTATCACGCAAAATCCATAGTTTAACATTAGGGCTCACTCTTGATGTTGTATAGTCTATGGATTTGGACCAATATATGATGACACGTATACATTATATTTTCATACAGAGTAGTTTCACTGACCAGAAAGTCCTCTGTACTCTGCCTCTTCATCCTTCCCTCCCCTCAGTCCCTGACAACTACAAAACAATTTTTTAAACTGTCTCCATAGTTTTGCCTTTTCCAGAATGTCATGTAGTTGGAGTAATACAGTACATAGCCTTTTAAAGATTGGCTTATTCCTTTAGTAATATACACTTAAAATTCCTCCATGTTTTTCTGTGGTTTTGAGAGAGTCAATTCCTAGGCAGGTTGATAAGAAGTCTGGGGTCTCCGAGAAGGAGAAAGGGGTCTGGGGCTCTCAAGGAGAAGATAGGGGTCTGGAATTCTCAAAGAGGAGGAAAGGACAAATTTTTTTTTCCTTTGTATTCCTTAGTCTTAGTCACATAAAAAAATTTTTTTTTGTTTAAGCCTCAAACTGATGATTACACAACAAACAACTCAGTTTAAACTCTGTACTAGGAATTATATAATGACAGTGTATCCTCCTTAAAGACAGTTTCTCCTTCCTGAAAACCTTCTGACTAATCCTGATATTTTAGAATGTATATTATGGGAGTAGGTCTGGTAGGATCTTTCTTTTGTTAAGTTCTAATCCTGTTACCCTAAAATGTAAATTGTGAGAGTGGGTCTGGTAAAATTTTTACAACCTTGAAACATTCTTTTGATTAATTGTAATAACCAATTTTAAAAAGTATATAACTCCCTTGCTGACACCAGCAAAGGAGGGTACTCTCCGTCCCTCTTCTGATGTTTATGTCAGAAGCTTTCTCTGTCCCTTTTTTTACTTTAATAAAACTCTGCTACACAAAAGCTCTTGAGTGATCAAGCCTGGTCCCTGGTCCCAAAGCTAAATCTTCTTCGGAGATCACGACTCTGACATCGTTCATCGTAAGCCATCAGTTTGGTAGTTCATATCTTTTCAGTGCTATATAATATTACATTGTCGGAGAAGGCAATGGCACCCCACTCCAATACTCTTGCCAGGAAAATCCCATGGATGGAGGAGCCTGGTGGGCTGCAGTCTATGGGGTCGCGAAGAGTTGGACACGACTGAGCGACTTCACTTTCACTTTTCCCTTTCATGCATTGGAGAAGGAAATGGCAACCCACTCCAGTGTTCTTCCCTGGAGAATCCCAGGGATGGGGGAGCCTGGTGGGCTGCTGTCTATGGGGTCGCACACAGTTGGACATGACTGAAGCGACTTAGCAGCAGCAGCATCAATATCACATTGTATGGTTTTACTACAGTTTTTATCCTTTTATCTACTCAACACACCTTAGCTGCTTCCAAATTTGGCAATTATAAATAAAGCTACTACAAACATCTGCGTGAGGTTTTTGTGTGAATGTAAGTTTTTAACTCATTTGATAAACACCAAGGAGCAGAACTGCTGAATCATTTGTTAAGAGGATGCGAAACTGTCTTCCACAATGGCTGTACTGTTTTGTTTTCCAAGAGCAATGAGTCAGAGTTCCTGCTACTCCATATCCTGTCAGCTTGTGGTGTTGCAGTGTATCTCATTGTTTTATTTCAGTCTTTAAAAAAAAAAAAAAATTTCATTGTGTTCGAGTTAAAGCCCAGGTGTCATCAGAGGGCATCTAAGTTCATTTGTGAGTTGGCTCTAGAACCAGATTGAAGTCAATTCTGCTAATTATTCACTGTGTGTCCTTGGACAAGGACTTAATCTCGTTTACTTATCTCAAAATGGTGCTAAAAATCAGATCAGATCAGTTGCTCAGTCGTGTCCGACTCTTTGCGACCCCATCAATCGCAGCACGCCAGGCCTCCCTGTCCATCACCAACTCCCGGAGTTCACTCAGACTCACGTCCATCGAGTCAGTGATGCCATCCAGCCATCTCATCCTCTGTCGTCCCCTTCTCCTCCCGCCCCCAATCCCTCCCAGCATCAGAGTCTTTTCCAATGAGTCAACTCTTTGCATGAGGTGGCCAAAGGACTGGAGTTTCAGCTTTAGCATCATTCCTTCCAAAGAAATCCCAGGGCTGATCTCCTTCAGAATGGACTGGTTGGATCTCCTTGCAGTCCAAGGGACTCTCAAGAGTCTTCTCCAACACCACAGTTCAAAAGCATCAATTCTTCGGTGCTCAGCTTTCTTTATAGTCCAACTCTCACATCCACACATGACCACCAGAAAAACCATAGCCTTGACTAGACAGACCTTTGTTGACAAAGTAATGTCTCTGCTTTTGAATATGCTATCTAGGTTGGTCATAACTTTCCTTCCAAGGAGTAAGCGTCATGGCTGCAGTCACCATCTGTAGTGATTTTGGAGCCCAGAAAAATAAAGTCTGACACTGTTTCCACTGTTTCCCCATCTATTTCCCATGAAGTGGTGGGACCGGATGCCATGATCTTCGTTTTCTGAATGTTGAGCTTTAAGCCAACTTTTTCACTCTCCACTTTCACTTTCATCAAGAGGCTTTTTAGTTCTTCACTTTCTGCCATAAGTGTGGTGTTATCTGCATATCTGAGGTTATTGATATTTCTCCTGGCAATCTTGATTCCAGTTTGTGTTTCTTCCAGTCCAGTGTTTCTCATGATGTACTCTGCATATAAGTTAAATAGACAGGGTGACAATATACAGCCTTGACGTACTGCTTTTCCTATTTGGAACCAGTCTGTTGTTCCATGTCCAGTTCTAACTGTTGCTTCCTGACCTGCATACAAATTTCTCAAGAGGCAGATCAGGTGGTCTGGTATTCCCATCTCTTTCAGAATTTTCCACAGTTTATTTTCCACAGTTTATTGAGTGATCCACACAATCAAAGGCTTTGGCATAGTCAATAAAGCAGAAATAGATGTTTTTCTGGAACTCTCTTGCATAGTACCTACCTACTAGGATTGTTGTGAAGATTAAACATGTTTATATATATGAGGTGCTTAGTACAATGGGCAACACAGTAAGTACCCAATAAATGTTAGAAATAATAATCATTTGGTCCTAAGTAACCTTTCTGTCCTTATCACTTGCCGTTTCCAACCATGTGTTTCAGCCTCTACAATATAAAATTGTTTGCATATTTAATTGTCATAGTCTATCATTTCTAGGCCTTTGCTCTAGATTTTTCCTTTTCATTCACTCGGCTAACTCCTACTCATTCTTAAAGACTTAATTTAAATGTCAGTGCCTCTGGAAAGCCTTTCTAGTCCCTGAAGCTGGGTAATTGTCACTCCCAAATCATTCTGTATTTAAGACACTGTGGTGTAAATGCCTGTTTTCCAGTAGATTGTAAGCTCCTCGAGGATATGAACTGTTTATTATTTATTATCAGAATCCAGAAACACTGATAAGCACTCAGTATATTTTTGTTTAAATGAATAGACAGATGAATTGTTATGGTTGTGAAGAAGTGTAACTCTCTGTTGTGAGAAAATCTAACTATATTTGTTTCTATTTATTATCTCCTTCTATATACTAATTCACAAAGCCTGGAGTTGAGAATGCACGAGACTACCCTGACTTGGCAAAGGAAACAGGTAATATAGAACATTTAGATCTGTGACCATGGTGGTTTATTGTGTGTTCTGTCATGATTGTGGAGCAGCCTTGTAACTTTCGCAGGCAGCTTAATCAAAGGAGATGTTTTATTTTCAGGGCCAAGCAGTTTAAGCTTAAGTATGAGTTATTTAAGGGACATACAGACTTCCCACACGTGGAGACCTTGGAAGCTCTGTGGTCCCATGAAGTTGTTTAGGTACAGTCCTCCTCCTAGAAAGTCTTCCACTTCCTCCTATTTCTGCCGATTTGATATCAGGCAACCCAAAAAGGGTCATTATGGCTTCTTATTAGACCCTCCATGCCTCCACAAATACCTACTGCAGTCAGTGTTCATAAATTAGATTCCATTTCAACTCCATCATGCAGCTCAGTGTTTAGATATTAGTATTCAGGGAATTGGAGAAGGCAATGGCACCCCACTCCAGTCCTCTTGCCTGGCAAATCCCATGGATGGAGGAGCCTGGTAGACTGCAGTCCATGGGTTGCGAAGAGTTGGATACAACTGAGCGACTTCACTTTTTCACTTTCATGCATTGGAGAAGGAAATGGCAACCCACTCCAGTGTTCTTGCCTGGAGAATCCCAGGGACGGGGGAGCCTGGTGGGCTGCTGTCTATGGGGTTGCACAGAGTTGGACACGACTGAAGCGACTTAGCATTCAGGGAATTAGAGTATCTTTGTTCCCCAGAAGGAATGTTAGTGAGATTTGATTAGCTGATGTTGATTCTCTGGGTGGACAGTATTCATTCAATGTTTATCTTTTGGTTTTTAAATCTTCTCTTTTAAAAAGTAATTTATTTATTTTAATTGAAGTCTAATTACTTTACAATATTGTAGTGGCTTTTGCTATACATCTACATGAATCAGCCATGGGTGTACACGTGTCCCCCATCCTGAACTCCCCTCCCACCTCCCTCCCCATCCCATCCTTCAGGACTGTCTCAGTGCATCGAACTGTCTCTTACATCAAACCTGGACTGGAAATCTATTTCACATATGGTAATATATATGTTTCAATACTGTTCTCTCAAATCATCCCACCCTTACCTTCTCCCACAGAGTCCAAAGGTCTGTTCTTTAAATCTGTGTCTCTTTTGCGTCTCGCATATAGGGTGTTCGTTACCATCTTTCTAAATTCCGTATATATGCGTTAATATATTGTATTGGTGTTTTTCTTTCTGACTTACTTCACTCTGTATAATAGGCTCCAGTTTCATCCACTGCATTAGAACTGATCCAAGTGCATTCTTTTTAATAGTTGAGTAATAGTCCATTGTGTATATGTACCACAGCTTTCTTATCCATTTGTCTCCTGATGGACATCTAGGTTGCTTCCATGTCCTAGCTATTGTAAACAGTGCTGCGACGAACATTGAGGTACACATCTCTCTTTCAATTCTGGTTTCCTCAGTGTGTATGCCCAGCAGTGGGATTGCTGGATTACATGGCAGTTCTATTTCCAGTTTTTTAAGGAATCTCCACACTGTTCTCCATAGTGGCTGTACTAGTTTGCATTCCCACCAACAGTGTAAGAGGATTCCCTTTTCTCCACACCCTCTCCAGCGTTTATTGTTTGTAGACTTTTGGATAGCAGCCATTCTGACCAGCATGAGATGGTACCTCATTGTGGTTTTGATTTGCATTTCTCTGATAATGAGTGATGTTGAGCATCTCTTTATGTGTTTGTTAGCCATCTATATGTCTTCTTTGGAGAAATGTCTGTTTAGTTCTTTGGCCCATTTTTTGATTGGACCATTTATTTTTCTGGAATTGAACTGTAGGAGTTGCTTGTATATTTTTGAGATTAATTCTTTGTCAGTTGCTTCATTTGCTATTATTTTCTTCCATTCTGAAGGCTGTCTTTTCACCTTGCTTATAGTTTCCTTTGTTGTGCAAAAGCTTTTAAGTTTAATTAGGTCCCATTTGTTTATTTTTGCTTTTATTTCCAATATTCTGGGAGGTGGGTCATAGAGGATCCTGCTGTGATGTATGTCAGAGAGTGTTTTCCCTATGTTTTCCTCCAGGAGTTTTATAGTTTCTGGTCTTACATTTAGATCTTTAATCCATTTTGAGTTTATTTTTGTGTATGTTGTTAGAAAGTGTTCTAGTTTCATTATTTTACAAGTGGTTGACCAGTTTTCCTAGCACCACTTGTTAAAGAGATTGTCTTGTCTCCATTGTATATTCTTGACTCCTTTGTCAAAGATAAGGTGTCTGTAGGTGTGTGGATTTATCTCTGGCCTTTCTATTTTGTTCCATTGATCTATATTTCTGTCTTTGTGCCAGTACCATACTGTCTTGATGATTGCAGCTTTGTAGCATAGCCTGAAGTCAGGCAGGTTGATTACTCCAGGTCCATTCTTCTTTCTCAAGATTGCTTTGGGTAGTCAAATCTTTTTTTTGTATTTCTGTACAAATTGTGAAATTATTTGTTCTAATTCTGTGAAAAATACCATTGGTAGCTTGATAGGGATTACACTGAATCTAAAGATTGCTTTAGGTAGTATACTCATTTTCACTATATTGATGCTTCCAATCCATGAACATGTATATTTCTCCATCTATTTGTGTCCTCTTTGATTTCTTTCATCAATGTTTTATAGTTATCTATATATAAGTCTTCTGTTTCTTTAGGTAGATTTATTCCTAAATATTTTATTCTTTTTGTTGCAATGGTGAATGGAATTGTTTCCTTAGTTTCTCTTTCTGTTTTCTCATTGTTAGTGTATAGGGATGCAAGGGATTTCTATATGTTAATTTTATATCCTGGAACTTTACTATATTCACTGATTAGCTCTAGTAATTTTCTGGTGGAGTCTTTAGGGTTTTCTATGTAGAGGATCATGTCATCTGCGAACAGTGAGAGTTTTACTTCTTCTTTTCCAATCTGAATTCCTTTTGTTTCTTTTTTTCTCTGATTGCTGTGGCCAAAACTTCCAAAACTATGTGGAATAGTAGTGGTGAGAGTGGGCACCCTTGTCTTGTTCCGGACTTTAGGGGAAACGCTTTCAATTTTTCACAGTTGAGGATAATGTTTGCTGTGGGTTTTTCTTATACAGCTTTTATTATGTTGAGGTATGTTCCTTCTATTCCTGCTTTCTGGAGGGTTTTTATCATAAATGGATGTTGAATTTTGTCAAAGGCTTTCTCTTCATCTATTGAGATAATCATATGGTTTTTATCTTTCAATTTGTTAATGTGGTGTATTACATTGATTGATTTGTGGATGTTAAAGAATCCTTGCATCCCTAGGATAAAGCCCACTTGGTCATGATGTATGATTTTTTTAATGTTGTTGGATTCTGTTTGCTAGGATTTTGTTAAGGATATTTGCATCTATGTTCATAAGTGATATTGGCCTATAGTTTTCTTTTTTGTGTGGCATCTTTGTCTGGTTTTGGTATCAGGGTGATGGTGGCCTTATAGAATGAGTTGGGCAGTTTACCTTCCTCTGCAATTTTCTGGAAGAGTTTGAGTAGTATAGGTGTTAGCTATTCTGTAAATTTTTGGTAGAATTCAGCTGTGAAGCCATCTGGTCCTGGGCTTTTGTTTGCTGGAAGATTTCTGATTACAGTTTCAATTTCTGTGCTTGTGATGGGTCTGTTAAGATTTTCTGTTTCTTCCTGATTCCGTTTTGGAAAGTTGTACTTTTCTAAGAATTTGTCCATTTCTTCCAAGTTGTCCATTTTGTTGGCATATAGTTGCCGATAGTAGTCTCTTATGGTCCTTTGTATTTCTGTGTTGTCTGTTGTGATTTCTCCATTTTCATTTCTAATTTTGTTGATTTGATTCTTCTCCCTTTGTTTCTTGATGAGTCTGGCTAATGGTTTGTCAATTTTATTTATCTTCTCAAAGAACCAGCTTTTAGCATTGTTGATTTTGGCTATGGTCTCTTTTGTCTCTTTTGCATTTATTTATGCCCTAATTTTTACAGTTTCTTTCCTTCTACTAGCCCTGGTGTTCTTCATTTCTTCCTTTTCTGGTTGCTTTAGGTGTAGAGTTAGTTATTCATTTGACTTTTTTCTTGTTTCTTGAGATAAGCCTGTATTGCTATGAACCTTCCTCTTAGCACTGCTTTTACAGTGTCCCATAGGTTTTGGGTTGTTTTGTTTTCATTTTCATTCATTTCTATGCATTTTTTGATTTCTTATGTGATTTGTTGGTTATTCAGAAGCATGTTGTTTAGCCTCCGTATGTTGGAATTTTTAATACTTTTTTCCCCCCTGTTATTGACATCTAATCGTATTGCATTGTGATCAGAAAAGGTGCTTGGGATGATTTCAATTTTTTTGAATTTACCAAGGCTAGATTTGTGGCCTAGGATGTGATCTATCCTGGAAAAGATTCTGTTGCACTTGAGAAAAAGGTGAAATTCATTGTTTTGGGGTGAAATGTCCTAGAGATATCAATTAGGTCTAACTGGTCCATTGTATCATTTAAAGTTTGTGTTTCCTTGCTAATTTTCTGTTTAGTTGAGCTATCCATAGGTGTGAGTGGGGTATTAAAGTCTCCCACTATTATTGTGTTTTTGTTATTTTCCCCTTTCATACTTGTAAGCATTTGCCTTACATATTGTGGTGCTCCTTTGTTGGGTGCATATATATTTATAATTGTTATATCTTCTTGGATTGATCCTTTGATCATTATGTAGTGTCCTTCTTTGTCTCTTTTCACAGCCTTTATTTCAAAGTCTATTTTATCTGATATGAGTATTGCTACTCCTGCTTTCTTTTGGTCTCTATTTGCATGAAATATCTTTTTCCAGCCTTTCACTTTCAGTCTGTATGTGTCCCTTGTTTTGAGGTGGGTCTTTTGTAGACAGCATATATAGGGGTCTTGTTTTTGTATCCATTCAGCCAGTCTTTGTCTTTTGGTTGGGACATTCAACCCATTTACATTTAAGGCAATTATTGAAAAGTACGACCCCATTGTCATTTACTTTGTTGTTTTGAGTTCAAGTTTATACACCTTTTCTGTGTTTCCTGTCTAGAGAAGATCCTTTAGCATTTGTTGAAGAGCTGGTTTGGTGGTGCTGAATTCTCTGAGCTTTTGCTTATCTGTAAAGCTTTTGATTTCTCCTTCATATTTGACTGAGATCCTTGCTGGGTACACTAATCTGGGTTGTAGGTTTTTCTCTTTCATCACTTTAAGTATGTCCTGCCAATCCCTTCCGGAGAAGGCAATCGCACCCCACTCCAGTACTCTTGCTTGGAAAATCCCATGGATGGAGGAACCTGGTAGGCTGCAGTCCATGGGGTCCCACAGAGTCGGACACGACTGAGTGACTTCACTTTCACCTTTCACTTTCATGCATTGGAGAAGGAAATGGCAACCCACTCCAGTGTTCTTGCCAGGAGAATCCCAGGGATGGCAGAGCCTGGTGGGCTGCCGTCTATGGGGTCGCACAGAGTCGGACACGACTGAAGCGACTTAGCAGCAGCAGCAGCAGCCAATCCCTTCTGGCCTGAAGAGTTTCTATTGAAAGATCAGCTGTTGTCCTTATAGGAATCCCCTTGTGTACTATTTGTTGTTTTTCCCTTGCTGCTTTTAATATTTGTTCTTTGTGTTTGATCTTTGTTAATTTGATTAATATGTGTCTTGGGGTGTTTCGCCTTGGGTTTATCCTGTTTGGGACTCTCTGGGTTTCTTGGACTTGGGTGACTGTTTCCTTCCCCATTTTAGGGAAGTTTTCAACTATTATCTCCTCAAGTATTTTCTCATGGCCTTTCTTTTTGTCTTCTTCTGGGACTCCTATGATTCAAATGTTGGGGTGTTTGACATTGTCCCAGAGGTCTCTGAGGTTTTCCTCATTTCTTTTAATTCTTTTTTCTTTTTTCCTCTCTGCTTCATTTATGTCCACCATTCTATCTTCTACCTCACTTATCCTATCTTCTCCCTCAGTTATTCTACTGTTGGTTCCCTCCAGAGTGTTTTTGATCTCATTTATTGTATTATTCATTATTGGTTGACTCTTTTTTATTTCTTCTAGGTCCTTGTTAAACATTTCTTGCATCTTCTCAATCCTTGTCTCCAGGCTATTTATCTGTAACTCCAGTTTGTTTTCAAGATTTTAGATCATTTTTACTCTCATTATTCTGAATTCTTTTTCAGGTAGACTCACTATCTCATCCTCTTTTGTTTGGTGTGGTGGGCATTTATCATGTTCCTTTACCTGCTAAGTGTTTCTCTGCCTTTTCATCTTATTTAGATTGCTGTGTTTGGGGTGGCCTTTCTGTATTCTGGCAGTTTGTGGTTCCTCCCTGTAGGTGGAATGATTGGATGAGTAGCTTTTCAAGGTTTCCTGGTTAGGGAAGCTTGCGTTGGTGTTTTGGTGGGTGGAGCTGTATTTCTTCTCTCTGGAGTGCAATGAAGTGTCTGGTAGTGAGTTTTGAGATGCGTGGGTTTGGTGTGACTTTTGGCAGCTTGTATATTAAAGCTCAGGGCTATTTTCCTGTGTTGCTGGAGAATTTTCATGGTATGTCTTACTATGGAGCTTGTTGGATCTTGGGTGGAGCTTGGTTTCAGTGTAGGTATGGAGACTTTTGGATGGGCTCTTATCAATTAATGTTCCCTGGAGTCAGGAGTTCTCTGGTGTTCTCAGGTTTTGGACTTAAGCCTCCTGCCTCTGGCTTTCAGTCTTATTCTTACAGTAGCTTCAAGACTTCTCCATCCATACAGCACCGATGATGAAACATCTCCTTTTGAAGACAATGGACTGTCTTTCTGGGTGCCTGGTGTCCTCTGCCAGCATTCAGAAGTTGTTTTGTGGAATTTGCTCAGTGTTCAAATGTTCTTTCGAAGAATTTGTGGGGGAGAAAGTGGTCTCCCCATCCTATTCCTCTGCCATCTTAGGACCGCCCCCTCCACTAACATTTCATACAGTGCTGGTCTGCTGCTGCCAAATTCTCTCAGGTTTTGTATGTTCAAATAGGTCTTTACCTTATTTTTTGGAAGATATATTTGCTGAGCACGGAATTCCATTTTAGCTTCACTTTTTTTTTTTAAGTACTTTAAGGATGTTGGTTCACTGCATTTTTGGTTTTCATTGCTTTTGTTTTAAAGTCTGCTGTCATTCTTATTTTTTGTTCCTCTACACTTAATGTGTATTTTCCCTTGATTACTTTTAAGGTTTTCCTTTGTCACTGGTTTGAGACAATTTTATTATGATGTACCTTGGTGTAGTTTTATCATGTTTTGTATGCTTGAGGTGTGTTGTGGTTCTTGGATATATGCATTATATAGTTTTCATCAGATTAAAAAATTTTTCATCCATTAAATCTTAAAATATTTTTTCCCTAAATTTTGTTTCTGTCTTCTCCTTTTATGGGACTCCAATTGCATATCCACTAAACTTTATTGTTGTTCCTCAGCTCACTAATTTTGTTTATTTTTTTTTTATTTTGAGATTTTCCCCCCTCCTTATGTTTTAGTTTACTGCTTCTTCAAGTTTACTAAACTATACTGCATTGTCTAATTTGATATTAATTCCACTGAGTTTACTTTTCATTTCAGACAATGTATATTTTATCTCTAAAATTTCATGTGGATCAGTTTTTAAATACATTTCATATTTTTCTTTGTTATGTTCATGCTTTCTTCTACCTTTTTGAACAAATGGAATATTCGTAGTAATGGTTTTAAAGTTCTCATCTACTACTTCTGTTATATGTATCTTTTCTGTTGACTGATTAATCCACTCTTAGCAAGTTGCACTTTTCTGCTTCATTGCATGCTGTGTAACCCAGGTGGTGCTAGTGGTAAAAGACCTGCCTGCCAATGCAGGAGTCGCAAGAGATGTGGGTTCAATCCCTGAGTCAGGAAGATCCCCCGGAGGAGGAAATGGCAATCCACTCCAGTATTCTTGCCTGGGAAATCCCATGGACAGAGGAGCCTGGTGGGCTACAGTCCATGGGGTTGCAAAGAGTGAGACTCGACTGGGCACACACACGTGCACGTGTAATTTGTGATTGAATGCTAGACATTGTAAATTTTACTTTGTTGGTTGTTGAATTTTTATGTTCCATTAACTTTAGGAGTTTTTTTTAGGATAATTGTTTTTTTAGAACTGGTTTAATCCGTTTGAGATTCGAATCCAAATCTTTAATCCATTTGAAGCTTTTTAGCTTCAATGGAATGGACTTTATTATTCCAAGGCTAAACGGACACTGCTACTGATGCAGTAACCTCAGGATTTCACTGATGCCCTTTGTGTTAAAAGATCTTACCATTGTGGTTTTGAGAATAAAAATCATTCCTGGCACTAAGGGAACATTGGAAATTATTCTGCCTGCTCCTTTCCAGTGACTTTTCCCCTGGTCTTAGTAGTGTTGATTAGACTCATTGAAAACTCAAGGGGAACTCTCTTCAGATTATCAGAGAGCTCTCTTCTATCCATTACTCTTCTCTGCGAGTTCTTTCAGAGATCCCTGTACTAAGCTTTATATTGTACATTGTCTGAAAACATTTGCTTTCTATATTTTGTCCAGGTTTTTGGCTTTTTTAGATAGAAGGGTAGTCTAGTGGTTAAACAATCTGCCTGCCAATGCAGGGGACAGGGGTTCAGTCCCTGAGAAGATTGCACATGTGGTGGGACAACTAAGTCCGTGCGCCACAACTACCGAAACCCACACACTCTAGAGCACATGCTCTGCCACAAGGGAGGCCACTGCAGTGAGAAGTCCACAGCTAGAGAAAGCCCATGTGCAGCAATGAAGAACCAGCACAGCTAAAAATAAATAAAAATTTTTAAAGTAAAAAAAAAAAAAAAGTTAGAAGGGTAAATCTTTTTTCTGTAGTCCATCTTGACTAGAAACATGCATTGTGTATCTTTGTTTTCATTCATACTTCTTTTCATCTTAGATATGAACATTTTCTGTATTTTAAGGTGTTTTTGTTTGGATTTCTTTTTCAAAAAAAATTTCCACCTATGGGAATCCAAATACATAATTCTATATACTTAAAGACTTCTGTGTTCACAGATTACACAGTACCCGTTTATCAGCTCATTTTGTCTTTATTGTTTGGACTGTCAAATTGCTTTTCATATTTAACTAAATAATTTTCTTCTTGTAAGCCTGTTTTTTCTTATGTTGAGGTTTTTAAACATTTAAGTATGATTCATTTACAGTGTTGTGACACAGTCTGCTGTGCAGCAAAGTGACTCAGTTGTATACATATACACTTTTTTTTTATATTCTTTTCCATTATGGTTTATCACAACATACTGAATCTAGTTCCCTATGCTATACATTAGGACTTTGTTATTTATCCATTCTAAATTTAATAGTTTGCATCTACCAATCCCAAACACCCAGCTCACCCCTCTCACTCTCTACCTTCCCCTTGGCAACTGCATGTGTGTTCTCTATGTCTGTGAGTCCATTTCTACTTTGTATATATGTTTATTTGTGCCATATTTGAGGTTCAATGTATAAGTGATATGGTATTTGTCTTTCTGACTTATTTCACTTTGTATGATAATCTCTAGTTGAATCCATGTTGCTGCAAATGGCATTATTTCATTCATTTTTATGGCTGAGTAGTATCCTATTTTATATATATATATATATATATACACACACACACACACACATATACATACATACACAACATCTTCCACATCTTCTTTATCCATTCATCTGTTGATGAACATTTAGATTGTTTCTATGTTTTGGCTATTGTGAACAGTGCTTCTGTGAACATAGGGGTGCATGTATCTTTGTGAATTATAGGTTTGTCTGAATATATTCTGAGGAGTGAGATTGCTGGCTCATATAGTGATTCTATTTTCCAGTTTTCTGAGGAATCTCCATACTGTTTTCCATAATGGCTGTAGCAACTTACATTCCCACCAACAGTGTAGGAGGGTTTCCTTTTCTCTATAGTCTTTCCAGCATTGTTATTTTTAGACATTTTGATGATGGCTGTTCTGTGAGGTGGTACCTCACTGTAGTTTTGATTTGCATTTCTTTACCGATTAGTGATGTTGGACATCACTAGTTCACATCATTAGTAATGTTCAACATCTTTTCATGTGCCTACTATTCCCTTTAGAACCCATTTGTGGACCAGGAAAAAAAATCTCTGTTTACCAATTACTTATGTAATGTTTACCATGTAGCAGGCTATATGCTAGATTTTGGATACATATTCAGAGGTAGATGAAGAAGAGTTCCTGTGCTCAAAGTGTTTGCAGTCTAGTAGGTAAAATAGCAAGAAACAGCCTCCCCTTTGTAGAATATTTGCAGTAGGAACTGTGTTTCTCTATTCTAGAACCATGGAAACAGATGTGATTGCACTCTGAGTGTTACTTTATCCTAATCCTAATTCATTTTTTCTCAAACACCCAAGACTGGTCCTGCCTTGGGACTTTGCTCTTGCTTTTCTGTCTGCCTAGAATTCTCCTCTCCAAAAGTTATCCAAATGACTTACTCCTGCTCCTTCACATCCCTGCTGAAATGTCACTTTATTAATGTGATCTCCCTAGACTATTTTCTATAAAATAACACTTTCCACCTTCTGTCTTTTATCCCATTATTTGAATTTATTTGTTATATTGATAGCATTACTATTTACATTTTAATTTCTGTCCTCATTATGTTTATCTCTTCCTCCCTCAAATATAAATACTAGATGAGCAGGGACTTTATCTGTTTTGTTCACCATTTTATCCCCAATGTCTTGAGTAGTTATTGTCACATAACAGGATTCTTTATACATGTTTCTTGAAAGAATTAACACCTCTTTGGGCACTTGATTATTTTTCCTTCTCATGTTTCCCTGGAAAGCATTTTCGGACTGATTTTATTCACATTGTATATTTTTAGCTTATTCCAGACTTCAAATAAGCCTAAAAAAGATACCTATCATGTTAAGTACCTATTACAATTTGTTTCCCCCACTCTCTTAGTTTTCATATAGGACCAGTCCACTTGATAAACATCTTGACATCCTGAACAAAAAGCATGGACTATCTACCCACCCACTTGCTTCTCAGATATTTGGGTGTGCTGGGAAAGAGCATATGGAAAAATTTGGTATGTTGAAAAACTTTGAGGCTTACTGATAGTTATATAAATGTGTGAAAAGCAATATTTATTTATTAAGAAACTGTGGAGGATGCTAGATTGTATAAAAATGAAATGTTTTTCAATTAAGTTGAAGAAATAGTGTGGTAGAATTTAGTTGTATTCTTACAAATGACATCATATGGGAAGCACCTAGAATGTTCCAAAATAAGACATTGAAATAGAAAAAATAACATAAATCTTGTCTCCTTTAATCATGGATTATAAATTGCTGCTTATCAGTTCTGAATATGGTAATGAGACTTAAGGCTTGCTCTTGGTATTAGATTTATATAGCCATATTTTATTCTTGTGCTTGAATCTAACAGGAGTCCATCATTATCTGTCAATCCATAGGGCTTTATGAGATTTAAATTTCATGGTTGATTTTTATTTTTTAGGTAAACATCCCAGGTTTTTGACTGATGATCAATGATTGGCCTGCCTTAGCCAGCTAGTTAAAACATGGAGTAGAGCAGCTAGAGTTCTTGTCTTTTATCTTTTGTTTTAATTGTATGACCCTGAACCAGTGCCTTGTTGTATACTGTGAGATAAGAAAGAAAATAGTCATGCTCATTCCTATTCTTTGTAGGAAAAATATCCCAGGTTATATAACCAAGATTAAGTAATCAGAAAGCAAAGAAATCTTCAAGGAAGAATGGTAGGATGGCATAGAGGAGACTGACAGCTTGGAGCCATGGGAATTTTCTTCCTTGTAGCTATTTCTTAACATTTTAAAACTCAGTCCATTCCAATCTGGCTTCCCTCCTTTGGGCTACCACTGATAACCACATTGCCATATTGAATAAATACTTCTCAATCCTGTTTTAATAGACCTCAGTACCATTACCCCGCTTTGATCACGTCTGTCTTAAAACATTCTCTTCTCTTGGCCTCTGTGATATCTCACACTTCTTGTTTTCCTTACCTCTTTGGCTATTCCTTATCCATTTCCTTTTGAATTAAATAATTTATTTAAAAATTGAGCTCATAAGAGCTCAATTATATTGTAGGCACTATTCTAGGCACTGGAAAATAGAAGTATATAACTTAGTTATTGCTGTGTAATAAGCTATTCCCAAACTCAGTGATTTTAAATAATGATTTTTTATTATTATAGCTTGCAAGTTTGTAGACTGACTGGGAATCAGTGGATCTAAGTCATGATCAGCTATTTTTGTCTGGTTTGATATGACTGTAGGGTGGTTAGAGGCTCCATTTTACTCGTGTTTGGCTGGTTGTCTCAGCCTCCACTTGGGGCCAGAAGGCCAGCTCGGGCATGTCCTTTTTATGGTCACAGCACAAGCATAAGAGCATAATCTGCAACATGCAAGGCATCTTGAGACTTGACCAAAGCAAGTCATATGAAAAACTTGGAATCAAGGGAGAGGGAAATATACTTTACTTTTTTAAAGGTAGGAAACTGCAAAGTCAGACCATAAAGGGAAAAAGAATTAGGGGTATCAATGCAGTCATTCACAAGCAACAAATAAGCAGATGAAATGTGTGGTCTTTGCTTAAGTTTCTAGTAGAGGGGGACAGTAGCATATGGGAAAAAAACTAAGATAATTTCAAATAATTATTAGTCCTGTGAAGAAGTAAAACAAGGTTATACACTGGTGGGGAGATGGGAACAAACTTAGGATAGTCAATGATGAGCTCTATACCTGCGTATCCAGTCAGCATCTTTACATCTCTGCTTGTATGTGTAACAGGTGTCTCAATTTTCACATGTTCATGTGCAGACTCTTAATTCTGTTCCCCCATCAGCTTAAACTTACTCCTCTTCTACTTTTCCTCATCTTAGTCAGTGGCATTTCCACCCATTCAGTTGTTTAAAGCAAAAACATGAATCATGTCAGACACTTCTCCCAACTCTTCCCCTGCTCTAGTCCCTCAGTATCCTTAGTTCTACCTTCAAACTCCAAATTATGTTTTTTCCCTAGTTTCTTTTATTACCACAGCTCTTACCCCAGACCATAATTTTCAAGCTGTGATCTGTGACCTGAGAAAAATAGAATGCTAACACCTAAAGCTGACTTTATTTTGGGGGGCTCCAAAATCATTGCAGATGGTGATTGCAGCCGTAAGCGTTAAAAGACGCTTACTCCTTGGAAGGAAAGTTATGACCAACCTAGACAGCATATTAAAAAGCAGACATTACTTTGCCAACAAAGGTCTGTCTAGTCAAGGCTATGGTTTTTCTGGTGGTCATGTGTGGATGTGAGAGTTGGACTATAAAGAAAGCTGAGCACCGAAGAATTGATGCTTTTGAATTGTGGTGTTGGAGAAGACTCTTGAGAGTCCCTTGGACTGCAAGGGGATCCAACCAGTCCAACCTAAGGGAGATCAGTCCTGGGTGTTCATTGGAAGGACTGATGTTGAAGCTGAAACTCCAATACTTTGGCCACCTGATGTGACGAGCTCACTCATTTGAAAAGACCCTGATGCTGGAAACGATTGAGGGCAGGAGGAGAAGGGAACGACAGAGGATGAGATGCTTGGATGGTATCACCGACTCAATGGACATGAGTTTGGGTGAACTCCGGGAATTGGTGATGGACAGGGAGGCCTGGTATGCTGCGGTTCATGGGGTTGCAAAGAGTTGGACATGACTGAGCGACTGAACTGACTAACACATAAGGATCCCCTCTGGATAATTTTTATCTTAGGAATTTTGTGGATGTCCTGTGAATCTTGATTTGTTGCTCCATTAGTCAACAAGCTACACCTGCAAATTTCTTTGGGTCCTTTCTGAGCAACATTGTTTTTAAAAAATTTTTTCATTTATTTGTTTATCTGTACTGGGTCTTAGTTGCAGCATGTGGGATCTTTAGATGCAGCCTGGGAGATCTAGTTCCCCGACCCGGGACTGAACCCAGGGCCCCTGCCTTGGGGGCGCAGAGTCTTAGCCACTGGGCCACCAAGCAAGTCCCAAGGATCAACATTCTTGTTTCCTAGCAGCCCTTTGATTGAGAGGTTTGTAAGGCACAGCTTTTTTTCTGTCTGAACAGCATTCTGAGACATCTTTCTGAGTCTTTTACAGAAGATTTATTACAACTTGGGCTTCAGTTTTGGACCATGTTTTCCTGACAGTACCCTGGATTTCATTTTTGCTCAAAGATTATTTCTTAATTTTAGCATTTTTTACCACTTTGAGAGGCTGAGAATTTTCAAAACTATGACGTTCTGGATCCTTTTTGTTTAATAGTTCTCTCTGCAATATAGCACTGTAGAGTTTTACTATAAGCAGCAAGAAGAAACCATGTAGCAGTTTCAATATTTTGCTTATTGTCTGGTTTCTTCTAAACTGTGGTAATAGTATTACCATAATTTCTGCTTCTATTGTAACAAGGATCTCCTTTTCTCCAGTCTTCAGGAAGATTTTGTCCTTTTGCAAACTCTCACTTGCAGTGTCAGAGGATCTTGAGGCTACTACTGTTTTCTTCAAGATATTCAGGCTTTCACTGGTAATTTTTCCAAACTTTGGAACTAGAATGATTCCAAAGCCATTCATATATTTTACATTTTTGTTCAATATAACTCCATTTCTACTGTATTAGTCTGCTTGGGCTGACATAGCCAATACCATAGACCCAGTGCCTCAAACCTTTAGGTCTAGAGGCTGGAAAGTCTAAAATTCAGACACAAGATAAGTTTTATACTAAGGCCTCTTCTCTTGGGTCACAGGTGGCTCTGTCTTACTGTGTATCATCACATGAGCTCCTCTTTTTTGTGAGTGCAGAGAGGGAGGGAGAGAGAAACATATTTGTCTTCGTCTTTTTGTAAGAATTCAAAGATTACAAAAAACTGAGACACCGTATTAAAAAACAATGACATGACTTTGCTGACAAAGTTCCGTATAGTCAAAGCTATGGTTTTTCTAGTAGTCATGTATGGATGTGAGAGTTGGAACATAAAGAAGGCTGAGTGCCAAAGAACTGATGCTTTCAAATTGTGGTGCTGGAGAAGACTCTTGAGAGTCCCTTGGACTGCAAGGAGATCAAACCTGTCAATCTTAAAGGAAATCAGTCCTGAATATTCATTGGAAGGGCTGATGCTGAAGCTGAAACTCTAATACTTTGGCCATCTCATGTGACGAGCCAACTCACTGGAAAAGTGATGCTTTCCCTGATGCTGGGAAAGATTGAAGGCAAGAGGAGAAAAGGGTGGCAGAGGATGAGATGGTTAGATAGCATCACCGACCCAATGGACAGAAATTTGAACAGACTGCAGGAGATAGTGAAGGACAGGGGAGCCTGGCACGCTGCAGTCCATGGGGTTGCAGAGTTGGACACAACTTAGGGATGGAATAACAACGAACAACAAGAGCACTAATCCTATCAAGAGGGACTTACCCTCTTGACTTCATTGACCATAATTATCCAAAGCCCATCTCCAGATACCATCACGTTGGGGGTTGGGACATCAACAAATGAATTTTGAGGGGACACAATTCAGACCATAGCATTCAGATACCAAAATGTATATTATCTAGTACTATGTTATAGTGAGATTCTTTTTTTAAATCATTTATTTTTTTAATTCCTGCTGTCTAGTGTTCCCATGTGTAAGCTCACTGGCCTTCCAGTGTGTTCTGTAAGCCCAACTTAAACCCTGTACCACAGTCTCAAATTTCCTTTGGCTACAATGCTCTTTATTCCTTCAAGGTCAACTCTTTTCATGCTTTAGGTCTTTAAAAAAATCTTATCTCATATCTCTAACACTTTGCAAAAGTATTTTTGCTTTGATGTCCAATAGGCCTTTCAAATTGAACAGGTCTAAAACTGAAGTACTAATTCTCTCCTTGAACTTCTACCTTCCTTGTCTGTTCCTCCTGAAGTTTTTTCTGTTCAGCAAGAGATAACTCCATATTTCTAGGACCTTTGGCCAAAAATCTTAGAGCCAGTCTTGATTTTTCTTGTCCTTAACATTCAGTAGATCAGTAAGCCTTTTTACCCATTTCTTAAAATATCCAGAAATATAAGAAAGAGAAGTGTTTCTCCACATTTTCCCCACTTTTCCTGTAGAGCAAATTGTCATAATTTCTCACCTGGAGTATAAGAGTCTCCTACATGGTTTTTTGCTTCTGCTTGTGCACCTGTACAATCAATTCTTTATGTCCAGAGCACTGCTTTTCCAATCTAAACTAGATCATTTCACTCCTCTGCTCAAAACTTTGCTGCATTCTTTCCACACTCAGATTGGAACCTACAAGCCTTATTATGGCCTATAAGTTTCTATATAGTCTGACTCTCCACTCTCACCGGATTGTGATGTATTGATTTTTTTTAATGTGGAGTTAGATTTTGTCACTTTTCTTTAGTATTTTCAAATCCATATTCATAAGTGATATTGGTTTATAATTTTCTTTTTTCTTATGTCCTTAACAAGTTTAAGTGTTAATTTTATACTTACTTCTTAAAAGGAAATAGGAAGCCTTTCCTCATTTTTTATGCTTTGGGACAATTTATGGAGCACTGGGACTACTTGATCTTTGTAGGTTTGATTTAATACTCTGTAAAAATATCTGAGCCTGTTTTTTTTTTTTTTGATGTGTGGGTTTTTCTTTTTTTTGTTGTTGTGGTGGTCGCTTGGTAATTATTTCTTTTTGTTTAAACATTCCATCTCCCATGGGGTCAGTTTTGGTAGTCTGTATTTCTCTTGGAAATTATGTATTTCATTTAGAATTTCAAATCTACTTGTATAGAAGTCCTGAAAAGTAGTCTTTTACAGTTTTCAATTTTCTGTTTCAATGATTTTTCTCTCCTGTTATTTCTTATATTTGTGTATATATACTTTCTCCTTTTTCCCCCATTAAGTTAGGGTAAGAGTTTGTTTCTTTCATTAAATTTCTCAAAACAATAGAGTTTTGATTAACTATGTCTGTTCTTTATTTCTTTGGGCTGCCCTGGGTCTTCGTTGTTGCTCATGGGCTTTCTCTAGCTGCCGCGAGTGGGGGCTACTCTCTAGTTGCGGTGCATGGGCTTCTCATCGCGGTGGCTTCACTTGTTGCCGAGCATGAGCTCCAGGGCTTGCCTGGGCTTCAGTAGTTGTGGCTTGGGGGCTCAGTAGTTGCAGTCCCCAGGCTTTAGAAAACAGGCTCAGTAGTTGTGGCTCATGGGTTTAGTTGCTCTGCAGCATGTGGGATCTTCCCAGACTAGGGACTGAACCATTGTCTCAACATTGGAAGGCAGATTCTTAGCCACTGCACCATCAGGGAAGTCCATGCCTACTCTTTCTAATTCTTTATCCCTTTATTTTCTGCCTTTATCTTCCTTGTGCTTTCTGTTGGTTTACTTTGTAGTTGTTTTTCTAGTTTTTTAATTGGGAACGTAACTCATTTTTTATCTTTGTAGTAAATAACAGCTTTATTGAGATAAAATTGACGTACCATAAAATGGATTATTTTAAAGTGTACAACTCAGTGTACACTTTAATATATTCACAGAGTTGTGAAATCATCTCCACTATCTAATTTCAGGACATTTTCATCTCCAAAGGAAAACCCATACCCATTAATACTCCTTTCCTCTGAGGCACCTGGCAACCACTAATCTACTTTCTATTATTATGTATTTGCTTATTATGAACATTTTAAAAAAAGATAGCTAAGTATATGACCTTTTGTGACAGGCTTCTTTTAATCAGCATAGAAAACATTCACAGTTCATTTGTCTTGTAGCATGGATCAGGACTTCATTGTTTTCAATTGATGAATATGTTCCATTTTAATCATCCTTAGTGTTTAGTCCTATATCCTTGTTATTGCTATAAGCATATATATACACATTGGTTCTGAGGTGTAGTGTTTTAATTTTTCAGTATCATTTTCTCAGAAGCTTTGCAGTCATTTGTATTTCCCCCTTTTGCCCAAGAGCTGTTTTATGGAAATAGTTTAAAATTTTCCAGGTAGACTTAATTTTTACATTTCATTAATAATTTCTAATTTTATTACATTGTGATTTGAGAGTGTTGTTTTAGATTTTGGGGAATTCCTAGTTCTGAGATGCCCTCTCATGTCAATGGAGTAAAGTCCTCATTCTGTAGTGGGTTTTTGAAAGATGGATTAAGTATCCTCTGATTTTTTGTTTTGTGGGTTTTTGTTTGTTTTCTTCTTGCAGAAACCTAAAAATTACTCTGTTAGTTTCTTTTCTCTTTCACCATCCAGTTGCCAAAGGGACCTTTCCTTTTTTTTCCCACCTGTTTTCTTCTCTTAGAAGCTATGACTTTCAAAGGTTAGCAACATGGATCTCCTGTGCTTTTCTAGCCCTTCCCTGCAGTAACGTTTTAATCTATGGGAATATTTTTTCAATATTTCACTCTTGTGGGGAGTCTTTCTCTTCTGGGTGGTTGTTTCAGAGCAGTTGTGGGCCTGCTGCTAGCTCCCCACGTCTCTCCTCTGCAGTATTTGCAGACTATGCTTCTTCTCTAGGAGGCTTCCTGTGGGAGCGTGAATAATTACTAACAGGGATTTGGTCACTTTTTCCTTTCCCACTTTTTTTCACTTATAGATAACTTGAAGTTTTGTGGGGTTTTTCTTTGTCTACGTATACTGAGGGTACGGTTTTGTGCAGTTTTATTTGTTCTTCTTGTTATTCCATGTTGTTTTTGAGGATATGGAGATTTAGGCCGCCCCCATTGCCCTCAGCTAGCTGGAAACCCTCTGTTTGGTGTTTTCAATCTTTCCTAAAGTTTTATATTACTCAGAGTAGTTAGATGGGTTTTTTTTTGTAGTCTAAAATTTGAAATATAAATGTACAGTATTTTTGTTGGAATGTTATTCTTCATCCAATAGACTTCTAGTGAATTGTAGAATTTCATGGAATTTTAAATTGTCCCTTGAAATTGCCATTTGTGAATGTGTCCTAGAAATAAAGTAAAAATGTTTGTAGTAGCTTACATTCTGTTATAGAAACAGGAGATTTTTGTGGCTTCAAAGTGTGATTCAAGGAGATTGAGATCTTTTATATCATGCATATTCTTAGAACTACCAAAAGTCTGAATTGGCAGTTCAGAATCAGGAATCAGCAAACCCTCTGTCTGTGTCGTGGCTTCATAAATACATGGTAAGGGACTGGCAGAATATTTTTCAAAGGGTGGCTATCTTCTGTAGATTAACTGGATCCCATAGTAAGGAAGTAAGAAGGAAAAACATAATACCTACTGAATATCTCCTATTTCAGACACTGTGCCAAGTGCATTTATATAGTTTATCTGCCTTTCTTCCTATAAATCCATGTGTGAATTGCTTGTAAATCTTCTAATAGATAATAGTAAAGCATTTGTACTTCCTGTGACAAGAAACTTGCCACAGAAGCTACTCATTCCATGGGTTTTTTGTTTTTTGTTTTTTTGGTGATTCCAGTAGTTGCAGTGCTCTTTTCCACATTGAAGTCAAATCTTTCTCCCTAGAGTTTCTGTCTTCTGAGATTCACAGAGCAAGACTCTTTTACCTTCTAGCCCTTCAAATATCTGAAGCCAGCCTGACCTTGTTCCTTTCAGTGTTTCTCATTGGATTTATCCCATGACCTATCACCACCAGGGTAATTTCTGTACTGTGATCGCACGTAAGCTTTTCTGGTAGTCGCGTCACACCGTTGAATCATATTGAGCATATAGTAGAACAGAACCTCAAAGACTTTCTCGTGGTGGCTGCTTCTTTTCTCATGTAGTCTTGTGTATTCAGCAATAGAACTGGGCATTCATTAATTAAATTCCAATCCATTTCATTGATAAAACTCCCTGAAGTTTATTTGGATACAACATTGTAGCAGTCTCTCCCAGCTTCAAGTTTAAAAACCTTTAATTTTCTAATCCAATTTTTGGTAGAAATACTACCCAGAGTATGGCTGAGGTTAGAGGTTAGCAGTAGAGACTTTTCTCTAGGTTAATACATCGATCAGGTATGAACTGTAAAATTCACTTCGTCCAGGGGCATTGGGATCTTTTGGCATTGAGATTGAACTCCTTGAAGAATTACTGGCAGTGCTTTCCTGCCTTATAACCACTGAGGTCCTAGGCTATATTTTCTGGTTTTTGAAATTGGACCCTAGTTGTATTAGGTAGAATAGGTCAGCTTGAAGTATTTTCATATCATATGCTTATTAGTTGATTCAATTCACTAAATATATTCAAGTTTAATTATAAAGAAATGATTATCTGAAGGGTCAGTATTGAAGTTTTCAATACTGTTATCTATGCATGGGAACATGTGGAAATATTTAGCAGGATACTGAGTACCTTTGCAACATTTGTTAATAAGCAGCAGGAAGACATTAACCTGCTAATAGAAGTTTGCTTTCTCTACAGGAACAATACTTGAACACTTTGCAAAAATTGAATGGAAAAATCGTAAACATTCAGTTAATAACCCATAAGTACTTCAGAGATAAGAAGTAGTGAAAATCTGGGTTATTCTCCTATGTAATATGCAACTTTATAGTTGAAAAGCAAATGTAAGACCTCAAAGATATTAACTAGAATGTTTTTATCTTCTTTTGAAAGGCTTGCACCCAAGTAAACTTTTGACTCTTTTACAGTTTACATTTTGGTCTGTTTATATTTAGAATACCATTTAAGCTTAGTGGCTCTTTTAAGAAAGAATGGTATTAAAATGTGAAATTGTCATCGATTGCAGCCCTAGTAAATAAACTTATCATATTAATTTTAATTGGAACTAACAAGTCCCCATTTTAAAAACTTTTCTAAACAAAAAACTTTTCTCAGTTAGTATTAAAACATGCATTAGTTGTTTTAATTATTTTGTTAAATTATTTGCATTTTAGTTATGTTAGTCTCATTAACTCTTACTCTGATAGACTAATATGGTTATTTATATCCTTAGAAATAGTCTGAAGTGCACAGAGAAAAAACTTGTGGTTGTCAAGGGGAGGTGGGTAGGGGAGGGAAGGAATGAGTGTGTGAGACTAACAGATGTAAACTACTATATATAAGACAGATAAAAAACCAAAGTCGTAGTGAATAGCACAGAGAACTATTTTCAATATTTTGTGATAAGCCATAATGAAAAAGAATATGAAAAAAGAATGTCTGTATGTGTATAACTGAGGCACTTTGCTGTACAGCAGAGATTGGTGCAACACTGTAAATCAACTGTACTTCAGAAAAGCTAATATACTATAAAAATAGCTTGAAGTAAAATTGCATCCTGTGTATTACTGATTAATTAATCTCTGAACCCTTAATGCCTAGTGCAGTGCGTGACTCATGGCATATACTGAAGGGCTGCTGAATAAAATTGGTTCACTGGGAATTGATTTAGTGCCACATAACTAGAATCTCTACGAAAGCAATACCACTAGGCAATAAAAGTAGTTAACTTTATTAAATGCCAACTCTCTGTCACTGTGCTGGGTACTTTTACACACATTTTCATTTAATCCTCTCAAAGACCCTAAAAGGTAGTTATTTTTATTCTTATTTTATAGATGAGGAAAATGAGGCTTACAGAAATTAAGCAACTTACTCAGGGTCATTCTAAATAGTAGAAAAATAATATTTATATTTTTCCTCCTATAGATTATAAACTTATTGAGGAAAAGAGCCATTTCTTTATGTTCTTAATGCTTAGCATAGAGTCTAGAACATAATAGGTGCTCAGTAAACTGTTTCTAAACTATTAAATTTTTCCATGTTTAATAAACATAAAACTGTGATAAGGAACATTTTATACCACAAGTGGATCATTACCACATATTTCTAATACTTCATGCTACTAATTCTCTTCATTCTTCTAATTTTAAATTGATGTTTGAATTCAGGGCATACTTAATTAACAAGTAATATCTAATCCAATTCCCTAGATCTAAGGGTATTTTGTGAAAGATCAAAGGGTATTATGGAAGCTTTGGTTAATTCCTTTGCTTATATAATAAAATAGAAATTTCTTCATTTGAGATAACAAACCTGTTATAATTTGGCCCCATTGTACTTTACTGGTCTTGCTGCTGCTGCTGCTGCGTCACTTCAGTCGTGTCCAACTCTGTACGACCCCATAGACGGCAGCCCACCATCCCCCGTCTAGGGATTCTCCAGGCAAGAACACTGGAGTGGGTTGCCAATTCTTACCATTTCCCCTGTTATTCTCAATCTCACCCCTTCACCAGGTTTTTTGGTATTTCCTAAGTCTACTATACAGTGCTTGTTTCTGTGTTTTTAATTATGCTGTTAGCTGTCCCTGGAATGTTCTTCTTTTTTTAAAAAATTTTTTAAAATATAAATTTATTTAATTGGAGGCTAATTACTTTACAATATTGTATTGGTTTTGCCATACATCAGCATGAATCCGCCACAGGTGTACACGTGTTCCCCATCCTGAACCCCCCCTCCCACCTCCCTCCCCATACCATCCCTCTGGGTCATCCCAGTGCACCAGCCCCGAGCATCCTGTATCATGCATCGACCCTGGTCTGGCGATTCGTTTCACATATGATATTATACATGTTTCAATGCCATTCTCCCAAATCATCCACCCTCGCCCTCTCCCATAGAGTCCAAAAGACTGTTCTATACATCTGTGTCTCTTTTGCTGTCTTGCATACAGGGTTATCATTACCATCTTTCTAAATTCCATATATATGAGATTCTATCTTTTTTTGTTTGGTGAATATAAACTTACTCATCAAGCCCCAAACCAAATATCACTGCTTCTGTTAATATTTTATTAAAGTTTCCTCCAGTTAAAATAAATAATTAGTAAAAATAAAATAATTAGTAAAAATAAATAATTAGTAAAAATAAAAATAAATAGTAAAATTAAAGTTTCCTGGGCATAATTATTTTTCCCTATGAACTTCACTGTAGTGTCTGTATGCCTCAGTTATTACATAACACACTGTGTCATACATATTTATAAATCTTTCTCCTCTGATTCTGATGATTCTTGAGCAGAGATTGTATCCCATCTTTGTATCTTCATTACCTATTGAGGTATTGGAACATAGTATATGCTCAACAAAACTTTGCTATTATTGAATAGTATTTAGGATGAGTATACTATTTAGTCTTAAGCCCATAAATAGGATCTAGAGCTGACTTCTTTGTCCTTAGAACTTGGAGAACTATTAAAAATCCTTAAATAAGGTGAGAAATCTTTGTGATTTCCTGAAACTAGTAAGGAACTATACCAACATATTGAGGAATTGAGGGCACTGCAGTTTACTGACTTTGAGGCTTCAGAGAGCAGCTCTTGACTTTCCCCAGAGAAACAAAGCTTCTATTTCTTTGTTTTACTTTACTTCCTGCCTAACCAGGCACTCATTTATCCACTAATTATAATATTCTTCTAAAGGAATTTCATTCATTCAGCTAATATGTATTTGGTAGCTTACCTTTTGCAGTCAGTGCTTAAGCTGCTAATGATACAGCAGTGAACAAGGTGATTAAGTTTCTTGTCCTCATGAATCCTCTCTAGTCTTGCCTTGGAAATAGGTTCATTTGCACCATTTTTTCTAGATTCCACATATATGCATTAATATATGATATTTGTTTTTCTTTTTCTGACTTACTTCACTCTGTGTGACAGATTCTAGATTCATCCAAACCTCAACAGATGACCCAGTTTCATTCCTGATGTACATGTGTCATTTTGACTTTGGTTTTCTCAGGATATGAGCCCAGTAGTGGAACTGCTGGGTCATATGGTAGTTCTACTTTTAGTTTTTTAAGGAACCTACATACTGTTTTCCATAGTGGCTGTTTTACATTCTCACCAACAGTGTAAGAGGGTTCCCTTTTCTTCGTACCATCTCCAGCATTTATTGTTTATAGATTTTTTTTCTTTTTTTAATTTTTTTTATTGAAGGATAATTGCTTTACAGAATTTTGTTGTTTTCTGTCAAACCTCAGCATGAATCAGCCATAGGTATACATATACCCCCTCCCTTCTGAACCTCCCACCCACCTCCTTCCCCATCCCACCCCTCTAGGTTGATACAGAGCCCCTGTTTGAGTTTCCTGAGCCATACAGCAAATTCCCCTTGGCTATCTATTTTACATATGGTAATGTAAGTTTCCATGTTACTCTTTTCATACATCTCACCCTCTCCTCCCCTCTCCCCATGTCCATATGTCTGTTCTCTATGTCTGTTTCTCCATTGCTGCCCTGTAAATAAATTCTTCAGTACCATTTTTCTAGATTCCATATATGTGAGTTAGAATACAATATTTATCTTTCTCTTTCTGACCCACTTCACCCTGTATAATAGGTTCTAGGTTCATCCACTTCATCAGAACTGACTCAAATGTGTTCCTTTTTATGGCTGAGTAATCGTCATGACCCAGATAATCACAATGGTGTGATCACTCACACTCTCCTAGAGCCAGACATCCTGGAATGTGAAGTCAAGTGGGCCTTAGGAAACATCACTACGAATAAAGCAAGTGAAGGTGATGGAATTCCAATTGAGCTATTTCAAATGCTAAAAGATGATGCAGTGAAAGTGCTGCACTCAATATGCCACCACATTTGGAAAACTCAGCAGTGGCCACAGGACTGGAAAAGGTCACTTTTTATTCCAATCCCAAAGAAAGGCAATGCCAAAGAATGCTCAAACTACCGCACAATTGCACTCATCTCACATGCTAGCAAAGTAATGCTCAAAATTCTCCAAGCCAGGCTTCATTCAGCAGTATGTGAACTGTGAACTTCCAGATGTGCAAGCTGGTTTTAGAAAAGGCAGAGGAACCAGAGATCAAATTGCCAACATCCGCTGGATCATCAAAAAAGCAAGATAGTTCCAGAAAAACATCTATTTCTGTTTTATTGACTTTGTCAAGCCTTTGACTGTGTGGATCACAATAAACTGGAAAATTCTTCAAGAGATGGGAATACCAGACCACCTGACCTGCCTCTTGAGAAACCTGTATGCAGGTCAGGAAGCAACAGTTAGAACTGGACATGGAACAACAGACTGATTCCAGATAGGGAAAGGAGTACATCAAGGCTGTATATTGTTACCCTGATTATTTAACTTATATGCAGTTATAGGCTATGTATCGTCACCCTGATTATTCAACATCATGCAAAATGCTGGTCTGGGTGACTCACAAGCTGGAATCAAGATTGTTGGGAGAAATATCAACAGCCTCAGATATGCAGATGACACCACTGTAATGTCAGAAAGCAAAGAGGAACTAAAGTGCCTCTTGATGAAAGTGAAAGAAGAGAGTGAAAAAGCTGGCTTAAAACTCAGCATTCAAAAAACTAAGATCATGGCATCCAGTCCCATCACTTCATGGGGAAGACGTGGGGAAAAATGGAAACGGTGACAGATTTTATTTTCTTGGACTCCAAATATATGGGAAAAAACTGGAAACAGTGGTGGATTTTATTTTCTTGGGCTCCCAAATCACTCTGGACCATGACTGCAGCCCGGAAATTAAAAGTCACTTGCTCCTTGGAAGAAAAGCTATGACAAACCTAGATAGTGTATTAAAATCAGAGACATTACTTTGCCAAAAAGGTCTGTATAGTCAGAGCTATGGTTTTTCCAGTAGTCATGTACAGATGTGAGAGTTGGACCATGAAGAAGGCTGAGCATTGAAGAATTGATGCTTTCAAATTGTGGCACTGGGGAAGACTCTTGAGAGGAGAGCAAGGAGATCGAACCAATCAAACCTAAAGGAAATCACCCCTGAATATTCATTGGAAGGAATGATGCTGAAGCTGAAGCTCTGATATTTTGGCCACCTGATGCAAAGAGCTGACTCATTGGAAAAGACCCTGATGCTGGGAAGGATTGAAGGCAGGAGGAGAAGGGGCTAACAGAGGATGAGATGGTTGGATGGCATCACTGACTCAATGGACATGAGTTTGAGCAAGCTCCAGGAGATAGTGAAGGATAAGGAGACCTGGCATGTTGCATGGGTCTGCAGAGTCAGACATGACTTAGAGACTGAACAACAAGAAAGGAAGTGGGCGACAAATCTCTGATCCATCTTGGTCTTTGAGTTAGGGATGTCTTGAAGGGGAAGAACAGAGAAACTGGAAGTAATTATTTTCTTGTGACATTTCTTAATCATGGTTTTGGGAATAAGAATGTGTCTGGTTTATGATTCTTGGGGCTGGTGGTCCATGGCTTGGGGGTCTGTGAGCTCATCTTGCCTGGAAAAACAGCCTGAGTTTGTATGTTAATGATGGTATCTACAATAGCAATCTTTGTCATCTGACTTTAATTAGTGTTCAGTTAGCATAGATTGAGGAGACAAGAAAGGGATTGAGGTTAGAGGAGATAAGTAAAGGAATAAAGTTTTAGATAGAGAAATTAATCATAAACTCAGTAAGGGAACACTGTTTTAGGGGGTTTGGTGTCAATATTGTTAAGTTCTCTCCAACTCTAAAAATGTCTGATTTTATTATCCAGAGGACAAAATGCTATTTTTGTGAATCTAGTGCTATTGTTGTAAATAGCTGCAAATAGGTCTGGAAAATAATTCATTCTTTCTGGGAAATTTTTGAGGAGAATAATAGGAAAATTCCCCATAGGAGCTGAATTTTTTAGGGAAAGTCAACCCCAAATTCTAGATTATATTCTTTTGATATGTTAAAAATGGTAAAATTAAACTATTTTCATGCCAATTTGCCTCAGCCAGAGAACTGTATATTCAGTGTTTTCTCTTTCAATATTGCCAAAACAGGTTGGATAAATTTAAAGAGTACAGGGAATTCCCAGAAATGGTATGGACCTAACAGAAGCAGAAGATATTAATAAGAGGTGGCAAGAATACACAGAAGAACTATACAAAAAGATCTTAATGACTTAGATTACCATGATGGTGTGATCACTCACCTGGAGCCAGACATCTTAGAGTGAGAAGTCAAGTGGGCCTTAGAAAGCATCACTACAAACAAAGCTAGTGGAGGTGATGAAATTCCAGCTGAGCTATTTCAAATCCTAAAAGATGATGCTGTGAAAGTGCTGCACTCAATATGCCAGAAAATTTGAAAAACTCAGCAGCAACCACAGGACAGGAAAAGGCCAATTTTCACTCCAATCTCAAAGAAAGGCAATGCCAAAGATTGTTCAAACTACCACACAATTGCACTCATCTCACATGCTAGCAAAATAATGCTCAAAATTCTCCAAGTTAGGCCTCAACAGTACATGAAGCAAGAACTTTCAGATGTTCAAGCTGGATTAAAATTAGAAAAGACAGAGGAACCAGAGATCAAATTGCAAACATCCACTGGATCATAGAAAAAGAAGAGAATTCCAGAAAAACATCTACTTCTGCTTCATTGAAGATGCTGAAGCCTTTGTGTGGATCACAACAAACTGTGGAAAATTCTTAAAGAGATGGGAATACCAGCTCACCTTACCCACATCCTGAGAAATGTGTATGCAGGTCAAGAAGCAACAGTTAGAACCAGATGTGGAACAATGGACTGGTTCCAAACGGGGAAAGGAGTATGTCAAGGCTGTATATTCTCCCTGCTTATTTAACTTATATGCAGAGTACATCATGCAAAATGCCCCAGTAGATGAAGCAGAAGCTGGAATCAAGATTACCGGGAGAAATATCAATAACCTCAGATGTGCAGATTACACGACACTTATGGCAGAAAGCTAAGAGGAACTAAAGAGACTCTTGATGAGAGAGAAAGAGGGGAGAGTAAATGCTGGCTTAAAACTCAACTTTCAAAAAAAAAGATCATGGCATTCAGTCCCATCATTTCATGGCAAATAGATGGGGAAACAATGGAAACAGTGACAGACTTTATTTGGGGGGACTCAAAAATCACTGCAGATGGTGACTATAGCCATGAAATTAAAAGACGCTTGCTCCTTGGAAGGAAAGTTATGACCAACCTAGACAGCATATTAAAAAGCAGAGACATTACTTTGCTGACAAAGGTCTGTATAGGCAAAGCTATGGCTTTTCCAGTGGTCATGTGTCGATGTGAGAGTTGGACCATAAAGAAGGCCGAACACCAAAGAATTGATGCTTTTGAACCATGGTGTTGGAGAAGATTCTTGAGAGTCCCTTGGACTGCACGGAGATCAAACCAGTCAATCATAAAGGAAATCAATCCTGAATATTCACTGGAAGGACTGATGCTGAAGCTGAAGCTCCAATACTTTGGCCACCTGGTGTGAAGAACTGACTCATCCGAAAAGACCCTGATGCTGGGAAAGATTGAAGGCAGGAGAGAAGGGGCTGACAGAGGATGAGATGGTTGGGTGGCATCACCGGCTCAATGGACATGAGTTTGAGCAAGCTCTGGGAAATGGGCAAGGACAGGGAAGCCTGGCGTGCTGCAGCCCATGGGATCGCTAAGAGTCGGACATGACGGAGCAACCGAATAACACCACCACCACCACATGGAATTTCTTAAGCCTGAATATTGTCTAAATAAAGAGATTACTCGGGGAGGAAAATTAGCTAGCTGCAAAAATCTTCCAGGGTTTTAAGAGAAGTTATTAAGCAATCATAGTCTTGAGCGAATAAACTGGGCTAGTTAAAAGTCACAACTGAATGTCAGCCCTTGTCTTGCTTGAGAAAGCTGGTAAGGGCAGTTTCTAAACCAAGGGAATCTGACTGTTCTGTGTTCGATTTGTTAGGTCTGGCTCAGCGTGCTGAACTCTGCTGGCAGCTGAAAGGGGAAGTCGGAAAAAAAGGCAAGTTCCCGGTGCAGAGGTGCTCTGCAGCATAAAACTGGCATTGGAGGAGCTGCCGTTGTCACGCTGTACCAGATGGGCTTTCCTGAAGCTGCCAGGTAAGTGGCATTCTAGGTTTTGTCTGCCAATGAATCCTTCTGATTTTTCACAACCAATGACGTTGTACATGTTAAAAAAAAAAAAAAAAGTCCTAATTTTGTTGTCTTAGTTCTCAAAAGAACAAGTATCTCATTACCTTGCTTTAATAGCATGGCTTTAAAACTTTAAAGATGACAGTTAACTTACAAACTTAACCAGCCTTAGGAAAATTTTATTCAAAAAGGAGGCAGCATAGTCAAAAGAGATTGTTGAACCAGGAGCCAGAGCTGGCCGGACCCTTGTCTCAACCTTGCCAACCTGAGTAATTGTAATTTAGGCAAGTCATTTTTGGTTTCCTTTCCCACAACTTGTTTTCTCCCCATAGTGTCCCAGGCTTCTGAGGTTGTTTGGAGAAAGTCCTCAAATATGCTGAGTGTATCTCTGCAGATTTATGTTTATGAATCCAGCTAAGCCCTCACTGAGGCTAGACTCCCGCTAGACTCCTTTCTATTCACCTCTTGCTGATTTACTTCCTGCCCTTGTCAAATGACTGTGCTCCTCAAATCTCCAAACACTTATCTTTTCCAGGCCTTTTCAGGATCCCTCAACTTCCTTACTCTTCTCTCAGAGAAGTGCTCATCATTTTACAGAAGGAAAAAGCCCCTTTTCCTTTCCAAGGCACAGTTTTTATTTGCTTCCTTTTCTTCCCAATCATTTTCTGTAACTTTATTCCAAATAATAAGTACACCCTCCTTCTTTGGACTCTTTTCCTTGTTGCCTTTCTATTGACTCCTTTCCCTCTGTCAGCAAGCATGTTCAGATCTTCAAATCTTCCCTGTCCTAAAGCTCTGTTTTTCTCCCTACCTTAATTAATTTTTTTTTTCTTTTTTCATGGTGAGCCTTTTATATTGAGCCACTTTTGTTTCTACTCTGAAATGTCTTTAGTTTCTTATCTCACCATTGAGATCAGGTAAGACCACCAATGGTCTGATTATGATATGTTCTTGTTTTTATTTTCCATCTTCATTCTCTTTAACCTTATTGTAACTTTCAACACTAATTGTGAAATTCCTTAGCCAAGGCTCTAAGTTCTGCCCAAGTCCAGAGACAGAGTGCTAGCAGCCTTTTATAATTTATAAGCTTCCAGATTCCAATCAAAATAAGCATTCCTTTCAGTCTGTTTGATCTTACCACGGGGTTTTTCTAACAGTGTACACAAAAATAGCAGTTTTGAAATATCTAAAGAACCCCAATTTGGCCATTTTAGATTGATATCTCCTTTAGTATATTTTTCCTAATTAAGTACTTGCAAACATGAGCTCTGTACATACTTACATGAATCTGGCTGGAGTGTTAGTGGGAGGGTTAGCTAGCACGAAACCTGATAGCACTCTGTCTCTGACTCTGTCTCCCCCCTCTGCTCTGCCAGTATCCTCTTCTATCCAAATTGCCTGGCCAAGAGGCTATCTCTTTTTCTTTTCCAACTCTTCTGCTCCCTCCTCCCAGTAAAGAAAATTAAAAATGAATCAGAAGTGTTTGTGATTCCCTTTAAGGAGAAACCTATTACAGTTCAGTTCAGTTCAGTTGCTCAGTCATGTCCGACTCTTTGCGACCCCATGAATCACAGCATGCCTCCCTGTCCATCACCAACTCCCGGAGTTCACCCAGACTCACGTCCATCGAGTCAGTGATGCCATCCAGCCATCTCATCCTCTGTCGTCCCCTTCTCCTCCTGCCCCCAATCCCTCCCAGTATCAGAGTCTTTTCCAATGAGTCAACTCTTCGCATGAGGGAGAGGTGAATTGTCCTTGGTGCTTACATACACACCCTGGACCCAAGTAGCATATTGAGCCTTGGCTAAGGAATTTCCCAATTCAAGTCAGGGTCCATTGGGATTTGCTAAGGAGTTTGAGTTCAATATCCAGACCTATGAGCCCAGGTTTTCAGATCTGTATCCATTAATACAGCTATTAGTTTCTAAGGCAAAGCAAGGAGTGGGTAAAGAAAGAAGAATGAGAACACCCCCTTAATGGATTTTGAACCAAAGGCTCACACTGAATGCAAGGAATTAGCTCAGAAATTATACGATCTTATTCCAGAACTTTCCCCCAAACCCATTGATTGGACAAAGACTCAACAGTTCAAGTAAAGATCGGATGAATTAATTCTGGACTATTATGAAAGGTTTGAAAAAAACTTAAGCAGTATTCTGGCTTGACACCCTGAATAATTCTCTAACCAACAAAATTATCTTTTGCTTAACTCCACCTTTTTAGAAGGCTTTAATGAGGATTTAGCTAGTCTTGTCAAAAGACATAATCTAGATTGGTCCGAGTTACATACAAACACCTTTGTTACTGGCTAACCAAATTTTCAAGACCATGAAAAAGAAATAAAAGGGGGTATCTATGAAAATAGAAGCCCTTCTATGAAAATTAAGAGTGTTCAATTGTGCCAATTAAATACACAATGCCAATTGAAGGTTAACTGATCTCTTTAATTCCCGACCCCTAAAGAAAGCTAGTTTGAAGGAAAAAAATATAATCTCTTCAGAATTCTGGCCCTGAGGGAATAAGTCCTAATAGGAGAAACTTGATTTTCTGTCCCTGTGTCTTTAGACCAGAGCTCTCAGGATCTGATTGAAGGGGAAAAAAAGGACAGAAAAAAAATTCTTTTTTAAATTCAGCTTATTCTATCTGCTACTTGTAGCTAGTGAGTTTTATATTGGGTATATTTACATTGTGAGATCTGATTCATAACTGAGTTCAGAAAATGAAGCTAGCCATGAGATCTCTTGTTGCGTCTGTCTATATGTTTATGTGTACATTATCTTTGCTTTTACCTTTGAATGATATTATCAAATTCATTGTCAATGAGCTCTGCTTAACTGGATTAAAGGAAATTAAGTCCTTGGATAAATTCTGAAAAGTATAGGAGGTAATTGGCCAGAATTAATTTCAGGTTCCCATGAACTGGGAAATAGTATTGTTAATAAATTAATATCTGGTATTAATGTTTAAGTTTGTTGATCTAATTAATACAGACATGACTTTAGAATCAACATTAAGCATAGTACTTTGTGCCTACGTTTGATAAAAATTAAATAGAATCTTCTTGTATTCATAGCAAATTTGTCACCAAAGGAAGTAACTTGATGTAAAGAAACTTTTAAGGAAAGAAAATGTAAATGAGATAAGAGCTTTTAGATAAACTCTATTAAAAATAATTATGCTTTTGGAATGTCTATCTAAAATAGTCTCTCCAGATTCTGGTAACTTGAAATTCTAGGTGCTAAATTAAGTGATGGAAATTTATTGAATAGCTAGGTCATTCCCACATAAAATAAGGTACTGAAATATTAATTACTGAACATTGGCTTCCTTTTACAGAGAAACTAAAGGCATTTAGGACTATTATTAATGAAAATTCTTGGTGTTATGCTCTTTATAAGAAAGCAAATGTTTTTAGAAATTATTACTGGAATTTATGTTCACCAATCTAAATAATACTAATGTAAAGGACAATTCATAGTTGCTTACACCTTCAGTTTCATAAGAAATCAAGGTTTTAAGAGCTGAGACCTCTAATTTAAACATGTCATTAAAGCTGACAAAAATAATAAAGGTAACATTTCAGCACAATAGGAAAGTAGAATGTTTTTAGTAAAGAAGGTATGAGGAATGCAATTGTATTTTATTAAGGGAAAAGGAGGTAACTAACCCTGGTGGCTCAGCGGGTGAAGAATCTGCCTTCATTGCAGGAGACACAGGAGATGGGGGTTTGATCCCTGGGTTGGGAAGATTCTCCTAGAGGAGGTAATGGTAACCCATTCCAGTTCTTGCTTGAAAAATCCCATAGACAGAGTAGCCTGGCAGGGTACAATCCAAAAAGATCACAAAGAGTTGGACAGAACTGAGCGACTAAGCACGTATCAGCACGTGTGCACTGTAGCACAAGGGGAAAGGAGGTAGGTCTGACTTGGAGCTGGCTATCTCTGGATGGATAGAGAAAGTGATACGGTGATACACTGATGGATACAGAAAGTGATAAAAGGTTTGTGGAAAGTAGACCCTGAGAAAAGTTTTGTGTATGATCAGGATTGACTAAGTTTAAAATAAATTTAATTGAGTAAATGAATTTTAAAAGTAAGTTGGTGAAAAACTTGAATCCAGCATTTTCTCTCTGCTAAGAAAACAAGTTTTCTTAAGATGCTGAACTGCCTTTGATAACAGATTTTAAGTTTCCCTACCTTTTAAGTGATCTGTTCTGTATTTGCCTTTGAAATCTTTTATTGTTACTTTGATTAAGTGAGTAGCTATTGTTTCACAGTGACTTGTGATCCTGTCTATTTGAGTGGTCTAAATCCTTTTGATATTTATTGACGAAACTTCCTATGTCAAATTCTAATGAAGTCCTTTTGATGTCTAGTCAACTTTAGGATGCTTCAGAGGCTCCCTGAAACATCCCAAAGAGAGATATTCAACTAATTAGGTTCATTTGATATATTCAATTACATGGTAAGTATTATCAAATGAGTAATAAATCTTCTTAGGTTATTTTGTGTGGTGGATGTTACTAATATAGATATTCTATAAATTTTATGAAATTCCTAAAGCTTGAATATGTCCTAGTAAAATGTTGTCAGTCATAAATCTAGTCATTATCTTAGTGTTCTATGTCACAGCAGTAACCAAGTTTCTTTGTCAACTGCATCATAATCAGATTTTAAACATGCCTTCTTAAGCCTTTTATCATTATAGACAATTATGGTTTTATTCTAATACCTTTGCAAAAACGCTCCCTTTATAAGAAGATGTATAAAATGGACTTCTGGATAATTAGAGTGTTCTGATTTTCAGACCATAGTGCTGAACTGGGTAAGAAATTAAAGAATTCTAATGGAAAACCTGATGACTTCATAAAATTGTTAGCAAAAAGGATTAGTTACATAGGACTTAGTGAACTGGTGAATATGGTTATAATTTTTGTGGTTTATATCTGAAAAATTACTGGCTTGAATATATATTTTCCAGGTAAAAGGAAAACATTCCCCTCAAAATAATTATGACTTACAGCAATTTGGTAAATTATATCTTCGTAAGAAGAATTTAAACATTTATCTTTTCTCTCTATCTGCTCTCTCCAGAGACTGGAAACTCTTGGGTTCCCAGCAGCCTCATCAGATAAATTAGAAAGGCTACCTCAGTAGCAGGTATAGAAACCTCCAGGTATTTTGGGAACCATGGAAAGGAAGGAATTCACCTAGATCTGTCGGACAAAATCTGTGGCAAGCTCTTGTCATGACTTTCCTAGCCCTGAGAAGCTTTTTAAAAAATTCAGTCTGGGACTCCTTATAAAAATTATGGCAAAGCACCTCTTTGAGAAAAACTTGGTTGCCACTGAAGCAGAGCCCCATGCCACCTGCTCCTGTTCCTGCCTCACTGCTCTTCACTCTCCCCGAAGAACAAGTCGATCAGGAAGCCATGCTGCAGCCATGGCCTTTAAAGACACCAGCAAGACTCTCATGGAGCCAGAGGTGGCCATTCACCAGATTAGGATCACCTTCACCAGCCACAGTGTGAGGTCTCTGGAGAAGCCATGTGCTCGTCAGCGGTGCAAAGGAAAAGAATCTCAAAGTGAAAGGACCTGTTCTGATGCCTAGCAAGACTCTGAGAATAACTATAAGGAAAACTCCTTGTGGTCAAGTTTATTGAGACCAGATTTATTTTGCAAACAAATTAGTCTTAATTTGGTTATATTTGGTAGAAATGAAGGTAATTTTAGAGAGGAAAAAGATTATGTTTCAATGAATGTTAAATCCCAATTTTATTAATGGAGGTCTGTATTTACTAAGACTCTCTTCCTGGATAGTTCCTTGTTGTTATGTTATATTAATATGAAGGTTAATTGAATTACTAAAAGGATACTCTATAATTTTTTTCTGAGCTTATCTCAGTGATTTATCTTTGAATGAAGGTCAGATGCCTCACGATCTATGACCAGGGATTGTGCATACTGGAAAAGAGAATGTAAAGGACTGTCTCCAACCTAGATGAAGGACACTTTATCAGGTCCTCTTAACTAGCTCATGCACAGTGAAACTGAAGGGAATTAACTTTTGGATTAATTCCCACTTGCAAAGACCCTTACATTGGACTAGCCTATAGGGAAGACGGCCACCCGCAACATCACCTTAGAATAGCACTCAAATGGAGAGAGACTACACTCACACTAGGAGGAGAAGAAGACATCAGAAGTGGACAGCTAGCCCAAGATCCTGGACCTGACTCACATGATCATTTATAATGTTTTCTTGACTTCTTGGCACTTTGTATATGAATCAAACGTTTTCCTATCATGAGCATGATCATATGCTAATTTTAAAAATCAATACAGTTGTTGAGTTTGCTGCTAGTTAGCTATGTTAGTACTTTTGTGTTACCATGGTGGATTTCTCTCCTCCAAGGCTCAGATTGAATAGCCCTTAGGAAATTATTTTAGAAGAAAGAAAGTTCAGTCCTATTCAGGCTACTCTTGATATTACTAGATGGGATCCCCTCATCTGGCCAATTAATAATACTTGCTCTGACCCTGGCCATAAAAATGAATTTTTCTGGACTTCTCTGATGTTCCATTGGTTAAGACTCCACACTTCCAATGCTGGGATCATGAGTTCTATCCCTAGTCAGGGAACTAAGATCCCACAGATGAGCACAGGTGAAAAAGAAATAAAAAAGTTTTTTTTCCTCTAAAGTTACTCAAGCTTAATCAGAGTAACAAGCAAAATTTCAGCCAAAGAATAAAACCTGCCACAATTATGGAATGGATTTATGAGGTTAACACCAGGCTATGCTTATTTAAGTTTTAAGGTCCCTATTTTCTTGGGAACAATTAAATTTTACTAAGGATAACCAGCCTAATAACACTAGGAAGTTGGGCTGGGAACCTTATGGACAGTGCCAATATATCATTTCCCTGAAAGATAAGGCTTGGAACAGAGCAGAATAAATCAGATGACCTGGAGATATACTGGACTCCACCTAATGAAAGTTCTTGGCTTATGGCTTTAATAATACCTCTGTTGTGTGTTAGCCACTCAGTCATGTCTGGCTCTTTGTGACCCCATGGACTGTAGCCTGCCAGGCTCCTCGGTCCATGGAATTCTCTAGGCAAGAATACTGGAGTATTCCCTTCTCCAGGGGATCTTCCTGACCCAGGGATTGAACCTGGGTCTCCTGCGTTGCAGGCGGACTCTTTATTGTCTGAACCACCAACCCAATAGTACTGCTATCTGTGTTATGCTATGTTATTTGTATTTGCCTGTTTTACAAGATTATTGTTTCTTGCATTACCAGATGTGTGACTGAGCCTCTGACTATATAGTTCTATATGTGACCAATGATTGTAATAGTATAACTCTACATGTGGGAAGATACAATAAGAGGGTTTTTTTTTTTCTGAATCATAATAGATTAGTAAGACAGGTGGTCTGGAGACCTTTGACTATTGTTAAATAAGACCTAGCCCAATAGTAGCACATTGAGCGGACTATTAGCAAAATCTTCACCAGACCTAGGAATGAGCCTTTCTAGCACCATGGGATGAAATGGTCATGAAATGCCTCCCAAAACATGGTCAAATTTATAACCATGAGGGGGCCCTGTAACCTACAAATTGGCATTTGTCATGGGCACTTGCCATATACCTCTACAAGGATTAAATCATGTGCTACTGCAGCAGCTGATTTTCAACACCCCCTGAAAGGAATTCAGGGTAGAGAGTAGAGATGAAGCATTGTGTGCTCTGAGAAAAATTGGCAGAACAGGTCTTCAGATAGTTAGGTATTTTCAGAAGTCAATTTTATGAGCCCAATTCTTGTATCTCCTCATATCTAGAAAAGCACAAAAGTTCTTAATGGTGATGACTGCTCCTTCATGAGTAGCAGAAACCTTCTGCAAAAAAATAAGTGATTGCATGTACTTCCCCTTCACGAAAATCACATATATACTGACCTTCCCCGCTTTGGAGCAGTTTCTCAAAGCTATCTGAAATGCTGCCTCAGGCTACAGTCCTCATTTTGCTGCAAATAAACTTAATCACAGCTTTCACATTGTGCATTTTTAAGTTGGCAAATCTTTGAGATCTAAGACTTTGATTCTGCCCTTGTGTTTGAAGATCTCCCTCATACTGAGTAAATGTTTATTGAGTTGTATCAAATAAAAAGCTGTTGAATTTTGTTTCCACTTTAATCTGATTCATTTGTTCTGTATCATCTTCTGGAATTCCATCTAGTTCATATTTGGAATTGAAAACCCTCAGTAAAAGCCAAACAATAAAGAGCTACCAGAGTCAGTGCATTAGTATAGCCATCTAATTAGCTCAGAATAGAAGATTATGCATTTAGGGCAATAAATTCTGTTTTAAACATGGAATTCTCATAGTTCTTTTATTTTCAGGAGATTAAATAATTGGGAGATAGACTTGTTCACAAAACTCCAGTTGATGTTTCTGAGAAGGCAGAAGGATGAAAAAATCCAGATGTTATATTAATGACTGAAAGAAATTGGCTGGAAGTACTGAAGATAGTTTTGATAGTTTTAGTGATAGAACATAACCCACTTCAAAGGCCAAAGTTGGGAAAATAATTCTAACTCTGATGGTACAAATAAAATTTCAAGTTAGGATTTAAGTACTCATTGTACATAATCTGATTTCCTTAGTTTCTTGTTTGGCTAACTTGGATGGAGCAGATGCTTCATGCCTAGGCCCCTAAGTATGATCCTCTGAGTATATAAGGAAAGGCAGACATACCTTTTTCAAAATGCTACAGAAGCCCAGAGGAAGAAATTAGTATGAAGAACCTAACTTTGAACTGGGGTGACTAGGACTGTCCAGCAGAAGGTAGAGGAAGGGCATCCCAGGCCTGTACATAGGTGTGGAGATTTGCAAATGCAAGATTTGGTGAGTGGTGGTCCTGTGCCGGTAGAGGGTAGATTATTCTGTTGTGCCTGGGTAGAGGGGCAGAGTCAGCACGCAGGTGACAGTAGATTGGATCAAAGTTTTGAAATGCTCCCAATGCTGTGCTCAGGAGTTTGACATTTATCCTGCAGAATAGGAGTTTTAGTAAAAGATGATGTGATTATATTGCACTTTAGGTAGATCATTCTGGTATTACTTCGAGTTGAGTGATGGAGGGACCAGAGGCCAGGAATCCTTAGCAAACAATTGTAGTAGTGTGGGTAAGAGATGTTTAGTGCTGCAACAGGGACCATGAAAATGAATAGGAGAGGTCATATTTAAGAGCTGTGACCAATTTAATTTAATTTACAATTTTAATGAATTGTGCATTTAATTTACAGTTAAACTTTTCTTTCCTTTAGACTGCTTCTGAATGTATTAACTTTGTATTATAACATCATATTCATTTTATACAAGACACAGGCTGGGAATAGATTTGCTGCCTTCTTGTCTCACAAGCATCACATGCTGACTGTCCTGAGATGGAACTTTGATTTTTCTTCACTCCCACTGCATTCTTCCTTTTGGCACTACCATCCCCTCAGTTATTCAGGCCAAACACCTACATCATCCTTGGTCTTTCCCCTCCCCCTTAGATCTCCCTCATTCCCAGCAGCAAGGCATATGGATCCTACGTCCAAAATATATTTTGAATCCACTTCCTTCTGTTCATCTCCACTGGCAGACTGCCTCCACTGTAGTCCAGACCACCACCACTTCCTATCTGGACCGCTTCAGCAGCCTCATAACTCTCTCCCCACCTAAGTTCTTGCATCCCAGCCTGGCCACTGCACACTGGTGTAAGAATAATCACAACTATTTCACTTTCCTGTTTAATCATTTCAGCGGGTTCCCGAATTCCCTACTTTGGCCTGCATGGTCTTTTCCCTGCCCAGTTCTCCAATTTCATTTCTTGCCATTCTCCCCCCATTAACTCTACTCTAGTAACTGGTACTGTCTTACTTTCTTTTAACATAACAAACTGTTTTCTCCCTTAGGATCTTTGCCGTTTCCTCTTTGAATGGCTAGCTCTTTTTCCTCCATTAATTGGGTCTTGAAATGGCAACCCACTCCAGTGTTCTTGCCTGGAGAATCTCAGGGATGGGGGAGCCTGGTGAGCTGCCGTCTATGGGGTCGCACAGAGTCAGACATGACTGAAGCGACTTAGCAGCAGCGGCTTAAATTCACTTGTTCAGAGACATCATTCCTCGACTGCTTTACCTAGAGTAGGTTTCTCTTTTTGTTTGTTTTCTAATACTTGCAATTATTTTTGTGTGTTTACTTCTTTTTCTCCTGGAAAAATATAAACTCGGTGAGGGACTGGGTCTCACTTGTTCACTGTTAGACTTCCAGTACCTCGAACAAGGCTTGGCATGTGGCAAGCAGTCATTTAACATGTATGGAATGATAGAAGGGAAGGGAAAAGAAGGGAGAAATGGATGGAATGAGTGGGGAGAGAGAAAGAGAAAAGGAAGGAGAGGGGGTAGGAAAAGAGGACAGAAAGGCGTTGCTTACTGAGCAGCTGCTAGGCCCTTGACTCCATCAAGAGTATATCCATTTGGTGTTTGTTGTTCCAATCCTAGGCCAACCACTACCAGCATGCTTGTATTATTTCAGAGGAATTACAAATCCCAAGGTGCCTTCATCTTTCACAGATCTTTGAGTCATCTAACACCTGATCCTCTGCAGCTTGTAATAGTCATGGCTGTCATTTTTTACCATGGGCTAGGGTCTCTGCTAGGTACCGTCTCCAGGGGATCTTCCCAACCCAGGGATCGAGCCCAGGTCTCCTACATTGCAGGTGGATTTTTTACTAGCTGAGCACAAGGGAAGCCCATCTGACTGACTAGGCTATCTAAAATAAACCAACACACAAATATGCTTTCTTTATATTCCCTTAACCTGCTTTATTTTCTTTATGGTAACTACATTCTTCTTCTTTTTTTTTTTTTTGCATATTCATTGTCTCTTCCACTGGCACAGAGGCTTCATGAGGGTGAGTTTGTTGGTTTTTCATATTTTTTAAGACAATACCTACTGCCTAGTAAGCACCCAGTATTTGTTGAAAAAATAGGAAGAAAATCTTGTGGGTTTTTTTTTTTTTTAAGCTTTTTATGACAATACCAGTTTCCTTTGGGTTAGAGTCACAACATCTTTCTTAGGGTTTTTGAAAGTTACTACATTTATACAACATTTACTGTATAAATGTTAAAAAACCTAGTACCTGTGTGAGTCCGTGGATTGAAATAGATTATTTTCCACAGTTCTTTTAGAACTCATCAAATTGAGGCTGCTCCAAACAGTTCTGCAGTTGATTAATTTACGGTAGATCTTGTCTTTACAGAGATTGAGAAGAAGCTTGAAGATATGATTTATGTAAAATACTACCAGGAGGGCCCTGGGCTAGAGGAAGCAGATATAGATTTCAGGTGTTGCCATGAAGTGATACAAATTGAAAATTTATGTCATATTGTCAGAAGATGTAAGTAAAATTTATGTAAAATACTACCAGGAGGACCCTGGGTTAGAAGAAGCAGATACAGATTTTGGGTATATCTGTGAAGTGGTATAAGTTGAAATTTTATATCACATTGTTAAGTATTGAGTGTATTTTACGTTTCTCAGTGTCTCTTATAGCTTCCTTGTAATTCTGGTAAGAGTGTATTTCAGAAATTTATAAATCTCCAAGTTTCAGTTATGTAAAGTGATTCTAATTTATTTCGGTGTAATTTCTTTCTGAATAAAAAGGTCTTACCTAGAACCATTCAAAAGAATAATAATTAAAGGAGCCTTAAAAGTGACTTCCCATGTGACTCAGTGGTAAAGAATCCACCTGCCAATGGCAAAGAATCCACTTGCCAAACAGGAGATGCAAGTTTGATCCCTGGGTTGGGAAGACCCCCTGGAGGAGGAAATGGCATCCCACTCCAATATTCTTAGCTGGATAATCCCATGAACAGAGGAGCCTGGTGGGCTACAGTCCACAAGGTCACAGAGAGTCAGGCAGGACTGAGCACATGTATATGCAAGGGTACCTAATATCAAAAGTCCTTTTAAAAATAATTTTTTTGTGCTTGAGTCTCAAACTTTTAAAATCTGTTTTTCTTGTTTTAAAAATGAGCTGATTAAAAGAATCATACAGAAACATACAGAGAAAAAAAATTTTAAATCTCCTGAAATGCCATTCCTAAGAGCTCACTAAAGTGTTAACAGTAACTGATATTCTTTCAGACAGCTCTCTGTGTATATGAACATACAATTTCCCCATAACTAGGATCATACAATACATGAGTTTTTAAATTTATATTACATATGTGGACCTGTGTTTATGTACAGTAATTAGTTCTTGATAGATAATAATCACACTAGAGCAATCTAACAGTAACTCTTTCTCCAAAAAGAGAGCTGTTCTCTTCAGGCAAAATTAGAGATCTACTTCATTGTTTCAAACTTAAAGACATCTTGGTGTTTCATAATTGATTTTAATTTTGCGACCAACAAGGCAATTACAGCAAGAGTCATGTAATTACAATTACCCATCTATGAAGCTAACTAGTGGGCTGAAATAAAGAAAATGATTCAAAACATTTGAGGTGTGCATTTCACTTATGTTAGGGGAGCATTGTGAAGACAACCTATGTGCATATCTCGAAACTCCCTTACTGTAGCACAAAGGATTTCTTAACATCTTAAGGTGATTGTGCTGTGGGTGTGATTGTACTGAATAGCTAATGTGATTGACGTGTCTTGACAAAGTACCCTGCATTTCTAGGATTTTCATAATGATCACCAGTCTTCTTCAGGTAGAGAGGGCCAGGGCTGATTGTTCCCAGCAGGCAGGCACTGGCTCAGCAGCTTGCAGACCTGTTCTGCCACCATCTTGCAAGGATACACATGCATTGGTCTACCTGTTGTTTTATAACCAGCTTTTATTTCTTCATAGTATATTCCCTGCCCATAAATGTAAAACCTTACCATTGGTTTTAATGACCCCATAGTCCCAAAGAAAGGCAATGCCAAAGAATGCTCAAACTACCGCACAATTGCACTCATTTCACATGCTAGTAAAGTAATGCTTAAAATTCTCCAAGCCAGACTTCAGCAATACGTGAACCGTGAACTTCCAGATGTTCAAGCTGGTTTTAGAAAAGGCAGAGGAACCAGAGATCAAATTGCCAACATCCACTGGATCATCGAAAAAGCAAGAGAGTTCCAGAAAAACATCTATTTCTGCTTTATTGACTATGCCAAAGCCTTTGACTGTGTGGATCACAACAAACTGTGGAAAATTCTGAAAGAGATGGGAATACCAGACCACCTGACCTGCCTCTTGAGAAACCTTTATGCAGGTCAGGAAGCAACAGTTAGAACTGGACATGGGACAACAGACTGGTTCCAAATAGGAAAAGGAGTACGTCAAGGCTGTATATTGTCACCCTGCTTATTTAACTTGTATGCAGAGTACATCATGAGAAACGCTGGACTGGAAGAAACACAAGCTGGAATCAAGATTGCCGGGAGAAATATCAATAACCTCAGATATGCAGATGACACCACCCTTATGGTAGAAAGTGAAGAGGAACTAAAAAGCCTCTTGATGAAAGTGAAAGAGGAGAGTGAAAAAGTTGGCTTAAAGCTAAACATTCAGAAAACTAAGATCATAGCATCTGGTCCCATCACTTCATGGCAGATAGATGGGGAAACAGTGGAAACAGTGGCTGTTTTTCTGGGCTCCAAACTCACTGCAGATGGTGACTGCAGCCATGAAATTAAAAGACACTTACTCCTTGGAAGGAAAGTTATGACCAGCCTAGACAGCATATTAAAAAGCAGAGACATTACTTTGCCAACAAAGGTCCGTCTAGTCAAGGCTATGGTTTTTCCTGTGGTGATGTATGGATGTGAGAGTTGGACTGTGAAGAAAGCTGAGTGCTGAAGAATTGATGCTTTTGAATTGTGGTGTTGGAGAAGACTCTTGAGAGTCCCTTGGACTACAAGGAGTCCTGGGTGTTCATCGGACTGATGTTGAAGCTGAAACTCCAATGTTTTGGCCACCTGATGCGAAGAGCTGACTCATTTGAAAAGACCCTGATGCTGGGAAAGATTGAGGGCAGGAGGAGAAGGGGACGACAGAGGATGAGATGGTTGGATGGCATCACCGACTCTATGGACATGGGTTTGGGTAGACTCTGGGAGTTGGTGATGGACAGGGAGGCCTGGCGTGCTGCGGTTCAGTGAGTCGCAAAGAGTCGGACATGACTGAGCGACTGAACTGAACTGAAGTACACATTTGAATATAGGTATCATAATCTGTTTAACTAGCCTCCTCTGATGAACATTGGGTTGTATCTAAATCTTGCAAAAAATAAAGGTATAATAAATTTCCTTTTGTACTCATCTTTGAGTACTTAATGCCCTGATCAGGTTAGCACAAATAATTACAAGGGGGAATTGTTAGGTTGTGTGATATGTATGTCTAGCTTTCGATACAAATTGCCAGTATATCCACCCCAAAAAAGGGGTACTAATTTACAAACTCAATGACAATTCATGAGCGTTAGTAGGAAATTATATCTCCGTATTGTTTTTTAAATTTCTTTCATTACAAGTGTCTATTAAAATGCAGTTGGACTCTCTAAGGCCTGAAAAAAGTTTTTTCATGCCACCAATATTTGCCTGCAGAGTAACCCATAGAATAGTTACTTCTGCCAGGTTGTCCCATTTTTTCGACATTATTCTGTCCAAAAAAAAAGTTTAGAGAGTATCTGGTATGGCTGTATGTCAATGATTGAGTACTTCATTACTAGAATTAACAAAACAGTGTTGTTTTTATTTCACAGTCTTTTTTAGATTTGCAAGTGTATGCCTCTTGCTCCCATTTTAATTCTTCTCCCCCTATAACCTCTCTTGTGTGGACCTTGTCCCCTTATTTTTTCTCTCCTTCCCACGATTGTCAGTTTCCTAAATGTTTGCAGCACTAGAAAGTGAAAGTATTGGAATCTTTTGTCAATTCATACATTTTCTGCTTTAGCAAAAGAAGCCTGGCAAGAGATTTTATTTCCACTTTTGTCCCCATTAGCAGTACTCCATTGTCCTTCTTTGAATTCTGTCTTAATTTCTTGTTCCCATTAAGTTTTAGTACAGGACCTACTCCTTGACCTTTTGCTACTCAGAAGTGCTTTTCTTCAAGCAAGGAGGCACTTAGAACTTTCTTGGTATTCGTGGTCTCCAGTTTCGCAAGAGATGTGTAGTTTCTTTGCACTTTTAACTCTGTCCTCCCTGTCCTTTTCCTTACCCTCTCTCATTTCCTCTTCAAATGAAAATGTTTTATTGACCAAAGGATATGATTTTTTAAGAGGATCTGTTGCTTTTCAAAAGTAACAGCAACTGCAAAATTAATCTACATCTATCTTAAGGAAGTGGGAGGAATTTCGAAGTATTCAGGTGGAATTCCTAAACGTTTGCTGTGTTCTCCTGCTCTAATTTGTTGCTGTCTGCCATAACTATTCCTGAGGCATTGTGCAAACAGATGGCATAGATGCAGCTGGAAGTTCATGGGTCATTGGCTTCCAGAGGAGGTGTGGCTCTTTGGGCGGTCCAGCACACCAGTATTGCTAATCTACTTTTCCAGATTACCTCCACAGAACCTTGAAGGATAAAGGATTTCAATGAATGTGGGAAAGACTTTGAACTTTCTTTTAATTTATGTATGGTGACAGAAACGACTTTTATAGGTTAAAGTTAGGAAGTATGGATGTAACCTAATTTGCCTTTGGTATGAAAAAATAGAAAGTGCACTGAATTTGAAGTTAAACCAACCCGAGATTGAGTTCTGGTTGTATTGCTTTACTTGTCATATGTCCCTGTCTCTCAGGGAACGTAGAGTTAAATGGGAAACAGACAAGAAAAAATTTTCCTGGGGGCGGGGCGGGGGAGGGGAATCTGTTTTAACATAAACTTGCACATGGTTGCATGTGCAAAGAGCTATTGAAGTGTCCAGTAGAGACAGAAAAGCCTTTCCACAGGACTTAGCACGTGAACTGAGACTTGAGTTTATGAAGCTGGGTGGGAATGGAGAATATTAATACCTCTCCAACTACTTACAGGGTTTCATGAAAAGTAAAGAAATAATGTTTATAAATAAGTGCTTGTAAACTTTATAGCCCCCAAAAGATTATTATTGTTATTAATTTTTCTTAATGTTAAAATAATTTTAGTGAGATCTTCTAAGGGAAGCCAAAATAAGAGAATTTCTCTTCACTTTAAAAATCTGACAGTCATTTTGGTTTCTTTATTTAACTAGGAAATGTTGGTAGTTGATTTCAGAACACTCACTTGTAAGATTTGCCTCAATGGCTGTTGAGATAAGTAGGCCTACACTAAATATTTTTATAATAGCTTCTTTGAAGTCCTAAGACTCAGGGTTGATTCTAGATAGTTCAGGAGTGTCATCTATGTAGAAGAAAAAGATTTACACACCCACTAAGATGACTAAGATAAAAGAGACAGACATAAATATTGGTAAGGATGTGGAGCACTCGGAACCTTCATTGACTGCTGGTAGGATTGTAATGTGGTGCAACCACTTTAGAAAACAGTTTGATAGTTCCTCAAAAAGTTAAACATCACCTTATGATCCAAAATTCACTTCTAAATATATGCCCTAGAGGAATTAGAGCTTATGTCCATGTCAAAACTTACACACAAAAGTCCATAGCAGTATTATTTATAATAGCTAAAAAGGGGAAACAGCCATCAAAGATGAGAGGCTAAGCAAAATGTACTGTGTCTGTACAATGGAATATTCTTTGGTCATGACAAGTAATTAATTACTGATACATGCTTCAGTGTGGATGAACCTTCAAAGCATTATGCTAAGTGAAAGAAGCCAGTCACAAAAGAACATATATGTTTGCATTTGTGTGAAATATCCAGAATAAGCAAATCAATGAAGACAGAAAGTAGATTAGTGGTTGCCAGGGGCTAGAAGGAGGAGAGAATGGCAATGGTAGAGGGTGACTGCTAACGGATATGGGTTTTTGGGGGGCTGATAAGTATGCTCTAAAATTAGATAGTGATGTTGGAAGGAGAAGGAAGGAAAAAGGAAACCACCCTACAGAGATATGGATCTGAGGTTATTTTTCCAGCCTCATTTCCCAAGATCCAGAAGTAGTTGATGGATGGGATATTACTTGTGTAATTCTTCATACAAACCCAGGAAATCAGTTAAAACACTTATCTTTAAATTCTGATTGTGAAACACCAAAAATATATGTGAAATTTACTTGCACACAAACACAAAAAATAGAAGAGTTAGGGTTGCTACATTTTGAGAGGCTGAGTGAATTTTTCAGACATTATTGAGACAAATGAAGCCTATTTCAATAGAAAGTGCTGCTGTGCCACCCACTCCCCCATCCCCCCGTCCTTCCACCGGTTGTGAGCAGAAAGCCATTTTCATCAGAAGATCTGGCAGATGAAGGAGTTGCTGCCTAGTTGCCTTTTGGATTTTTCTGGGTGAAAGATCCTAAGGGAGCCTGGGGACTGCATGTTGATCCAGCCGCTCACGTCATATATCTATTTAAACATTTAATTTGGGGAGAAAGCCAGAGGAATGAACTTAATATAACTCTGTGTTGTTTTTCTTTCCAGGAAGGAGAGCAGTTTGTGAAGAAAATTGGTGGTATTTTTGCCTTCAAGGTGAAAGATGGCCCTAGGGGTGAAGAAGCCACCTGGGTGGTGGACATGATGACCAGAAGGACCTGTGCTCCCTAACTCAGGTCAGTGCAGTGATGACTTCATTGATTAAGCACTGACAAGTTCACAGAGGAAAATGGGGGCCTGCCTTGGTGTCCCCAAAAGACTGGCTTTCGAGTTATAAAACCTTGTCAAAGAACTGGGGAATCTTTGGGACTACGACTAGGTCCCAGCTGCTTCTTCCCAAAGATTGAGAGGCTCCATCACTGTGGCTAGCCTTATGCTTTGGAATTACACAAACTTGGATTTAGAGTCCTGGTCCTGCCACTCACAGATTTTGGCCTTAAAAATTATTTCACTTCTCTGAGCTTTGTTTTTTACATTTGTAAGTGGAAGTAATAAACAGTACCTATTTCATAGGATTCATCTGCAGATTAAGAGAAATAATGATCTCCTAATTAACCTGTGAAGTCCATGGTTCAGTGTATGGCTACATGTCCTCAGAAGACCTAACTGTACCCACTGTCTCCACTTCATCTCATCCCAGGCTTTCTTGAACCTACTCCAGTCAGCTTTTGTCAGCTCATCATTATCCCATAACGGTTCTTGTCAAGGTCACAAGTATTCACTGTGCTGCTAGCTTCAGTGGTTAATTCCCAGCCCTTATAATATTACTCTTCTAGGCTTTCTTCCTCCTATGGGCTGTTCCTTCTTGGCCTCTCTTCCCATTTTTTTTCTTATCTCTAAGTATGTAAATATTGGTGTGCTCTAAGGCTCAGTTCTGTCTATATTCACTCCTTGGGGCTCTCATCTAATTTCATGCTTTTCAAACCAAGTCTACACTGATGATGCCCAGGTATCTTCAGTGTGAACTCAAACACTGAACTCTAGGTATATATTCAGCTGCTTAACTAATGAGTTTACCTGTATACTTAATAGGTTTCTCAAAGCTAATATGTCTGGATCCAAACTGTTGATCTTCCTTCCACTCCCCTTTAATTGTGTTCTCCTTTCACTGTCTTCTCCATCTTGGTAAATTGCTCTTCTGTCTTACCAGTTCTTCAGTCTAAAATCCTTGAGGTCATGCTTGGCTCTTCTTCTTTTTGTTTTTTGAAACTGAAGTATAGTTGACTTACAATGTTGTGCCAATCTCTGCTATATAGCAAAGTGACTCATTGTACACATATATACCTTCTTTAAAAGTTCTTTTCCATTACAGTTTATCCCAGAGACTGGATATAGTTCTCTGTGCTATACAATAGGACCTTGTTGTTTATCTATTCTAAATGTAATAGTTTGCATCTATGTTGACTCTTCTTTTTCTCACCCTCCACAGTCTCATCCACCAGCAAATCCTTTCCTCTACTGCCACCTTGGTTCTCCATCATTTTTGCCTGATCTCCACTTCTAACCTTGCCCCCTGTAGGTTCTTCTTCACGCACACCCGCTGGAGTGATCATTTTAAAACTCAGATTCTCACCCTTCTCGGCTCAAAACCATTCAGTGACTTTCAACTCACAGAATAAAAGTTAGAGTTCTTACTCTCACACCACATAATTGGCCCTAGTCGTCTTTCTTACTACCTCTTCCTCGCTTGGCTCCAGTCACACTGGCCGCCTTGCTATTGCTTGAACATGGGGTGTTCCCAGTTCAGGAGCTTTCTACTGCCTGGGATTGTCATCCCTCAGATATCCTCATGGCTGGTCCTTTTATTTCCTTTGGATTTTTGCCCAACTGTCACCTTCTCAGTGAGACTTTCCCTAGCCACACTTTTAAATCACACCTCATTACCATTCCCTATTGTCCTTTTCTGACGTATTTTTTTTTAGCACTTACCTCCATCTGATATACCATATCTTATTTATTTGCTTATTGTCTACCCCCACTAGAGTTGTAAACTGCATGAACGCAGAACATTTGCCTCTTAGGTTCACTGCTGTATTCACAGTACCCAGAATAATACCTGATACCAGGTAGGCCTTCAATAAAATAGATAATAAAAATGAGCAGCAGATGAATGAGTGATGCTTAGTAAGCATTCAGTAAATGGTAGCTATATTGTATGCTATGTTTCTGTCCTTGGAGAGAGCCTGTTACAGTTAAGAGATGTGAGGGATAAGAAGTAGCTTTTTACAGGGCTATACTATGAACTTTGAAAGTGATTTGATATATAATCTATCCATTAAAACTTTTTGAGTAGAAAAGAAAAGTCAGAACTGCATTTTAGAGGATGAAGTTGCTGCATTAGACCTGATGAATTAGAAAGGAAGAAATCAGAGGCAGAGAGAGCAATTAGGAGGATGGATGATACCACCATCTAAGTTAAGCAAAAAGGATAGCCCAAGTGTTGGCAGTAAGAAAAAAGGATGTTGTTACATGGCAGTTGCCAGGAGTGTTTGGAGTGAAACTGTTGCTACCTGGAAGCTGTAAAGTAGGAGGTCTGTCAAAGATGGTAGAATTCATTGGTGGTGGTGGTTTAGACCCCGTGAACCATATCCCACCAGGCTCCTCTGTACATGGGATCTCCCAGGCAAGAATTCTGGAGTGGGTTGCCATTTCCTTCTCCAGGGGATGTTCCTGACCCAGGGATCGAACCCAGGTCTCCTGCATTGCAGGTAGTCTCCTGCATTTCAGGCCGATTCTTTACCGACTGAGCCACCAGGGAAGCTCAGAGTTCATTGCCACAACATAATTGAAGAAGGTCCCGGAGGAGAGGATGACATCATGAACACATGTGGAAGGAAGGTTAGCCTTAGCAAGGAGGGAGGGATACTTCTTTCTTTGAGAGGGCAGATAAATACTCAGGGGCATTTTGAGGTACGGAGGAGGTTGACAAAGTTCTTAGAATAGAGTTCAGAGCTTGGAGAAAATATTAAGAGCAGTGTTCCATGCACTGTTGAATAAGGAACTAACTAGAGATAATGAAGGAAAAGCTGAGCAGCAGTGAGGGCATCTGGTGTGGGCAGCATTTTCTTTCTCAGAATGAGTGGGCAGAAAAATAATTACACTTGCATTCTATGAGCTTCCATCTAACGTAATGTAGGAAGGAAAACTAATGTTTCATCTAGATTCTAGCTTCAAGAAATAACAAGAACTTTTGGGAAATAATGCCGAGTTCTTAAATGACTGACTTTTAATGGTTACTTCAGGATTATAAATTGATATGCCTAGACAGATGTAGTTTTTAGAGAAAATTTTTCTTATTTTATTATTAGTATTTGTTTGTTTTGAAAGGTTATATGCTTATGGAAACATACTAAAAATTTCAGAAAAACCATGTTCGCTGTATATGGACTCTAGCAGTGAGCTCTCCCCACATTAGGTGCCCCAACCCAAACCTGCAGGAATTTTACTCTGAATTTCTGCTTAAACTGATACTTGTTGGCAGCCGGGAGTGGTGTTGAAATATGGACTTACCAGTAAAAGCTGCCACGGGAAATTGCCAGCTCTTTTTACATCATCCAACAAATGACCATTTGTTAGAGATCAGCTTATGTTAAAGCATTAATAACCTGTCCTAGTTTGAACCGACATCTGAAAGAGAATTGTTAATTCTTTTGACATGTACATACTGTTGAGAGGTTTACTTTCTGCAAACATAGTAAGATTGGCTTAAATGTATTTCACTTGCCTATATTCTAAGAGCTTGGTAATGATACAGATGGTTGTATCAAGGACTTTTAGATTTTGTACATTTTCCATACTCCTTTCTTGCTGCCTGGGTGCTTCTCTATCAGTTCTGCCCCTCCCTCCTCTCCTTTGAAACAACTCACATAGCATGTCTCCAGGAAGCCAATACTGATTAATTTAATATGACATATTATTCTTTCATTCCTGTAGTCTGCCCCCTCAGCACCTACCTGAGTTCTCAACCCTGCCCCTTTGTGGGGAACATGATATAGAGAGTCTCCCATCCCCAGTGTACAGGAGAAAGAGCATAGTCTTTGGAGATACCCAAACCTGGGTTCACACCTTGGCTTTGTCATTCATTAGATATAAACTTTGCCTGAGTCCAATTGTCTCACCTAGAAAATGGTGAGAATATTGTCTGTCTGCGGAGCAGTTGTGGGGATTAAATGAGATAAGGTATGTAAAGACCCTAGCATGGTAAGTGCTCAGTAAGTCATTACGTCCTTCCCAACCTATAAATTAAACATTAATTTTGCTTAAATGCATTGGAATTGCCTGTGATTCTTTAAAAGGACATAGGGAGCCGAGGAAGCATCTGGGATGCATCAGATGCTGATGAATTGGTGAAGGCCCAGCGAAAACTGAGCTGTTGAATGTTTGTATTTTTCCTGTAACAAGAGGAGCCATATAACTTAGGAGCTGGGAGTATAGGCTTTGGCAGCAGGAATCTGCTTCCCTACCTAGCTCAGCCACTTACTAGCTGTGTGACCTTGAGCAAGCTGTTTGACCTCTCTTACCCTTATAGGGTTCTTATTAAGATCAAATGAGTCCAAGTATGTGAAGTTCTCAGCATAGTAAGAGCTCAGTAAGTGCTGATATAATAGCAGCAGCAGCAGCAGCAGCATTTTATTTCCTAAAGTCACTAGGAGTTCTTTCTTGGAATATTAAAATCTAATCCAACTGTAAATCAAGTCCAGCTATCTCAATTTGCTAGCTTTTCTTTTTTTTTTTCTCCCTGCTCTTTGATGTTATATATCTACAAGGGAACTGGTTTTTCCAGACTGGAAATACTTGAATTTTTAAGACTTCAGACCTTTTTTTCAAGTAATGAGAGAAAATTTAGATAGACGTAGAGATGGAATGGCCATTGAGACACAGTCTTTTTAGGGGTTATTTCTGCATCCTAAGACGTAAAAGAAAAATGTTTAGTTTTGAATCTTGTTTTAGTTACTTAATAAAAGGACATGCTATGCTTTAATAGTTTGCCCCCATCCCAGTCTGTTTGTACTGCTGTTTGAACATACCACACTTGGGTGACTCAAAAAAACAGGAATTTATTTGTCATAGTTCTAGTGACTGCAAGTCCAAGATCAAGGCATCAGCATGGTCACCTTTTTTGAGTATCCTCTGCCTGGTTCATAGCCAGTGCTTTCTTGCTGTGGGCCCACATTGTGGAAGGGCTCAGGGTCTCTCTGGAGCCTCTTTATAAGGCATAAATCCCATTCATAAAGGCTCTACCCTTATGACACCCGAAGGCCTCCCTGCTGATACGATCGCACTGTTGTTCAGTCGCTAAGTTGTGTCTGGCTCTTTGTTACCCCATCGACTGCAGCATGCCAGGCCTCCCTGTCTCCTGGAGTTTGCCCAAGTTCATGTCCATTGAATCCATGATGCTATCTAACCATCTCATCTTCTGCCGCTCTCTTCTACTTTTGCTTTCAATCTTTCCCAGCATCAGAGTCTTTTCCAGTAAGTCGGCTCTTTGCATCTCGTAGCCAAAAGTATTGTAGCTTCAGATTCAGCTTGAGTCCTTCCTGTGAATATTCAGAGTTGATTTCCTTCAAGATTGACTGGTTCCTTCAAGATTGACTGGTTTGATCTCCTTGCTGTCCAAGGGACTCTCATAATTTGAAAGCATCCATTCTTGGCTCTCAGCCTTCTTTATGGTTCAACACTCACATCTGTACATGACTACTGGAAAGACTATAGCTTTGACTATACGGACCTTTGTTGGCAAAGCGATATGTTTTAATATGCTGTCTAGGTTTGTCATAGTTTTCCTTCCGTGAAGCAAGTGTCTTCTAATTTCAGGACTGCAGTCACCATCCACAGTGATTTTGGAGCCCAAGAAGAAAAAATTTGTCACAGCTTCCACTTTTTCCCATTCTATTTGCCATAAAGAGATGGGACTGGATACCATGAACTTCGTTTTTTGAATGTTGAGTTTTAAGCCAGCTTTTTCACTTTCCTCTTTCACCCTCATCAGGTGACTCTTAGTTCCTCTTTACTTTCTGCCATTAGAGTGGTATCATCTGCATATCTGAGGTTGTTGCTATTTCTCCCAACAATTTTAATTTCAGTTTGTGATTCATCCAGTCCAGTATTTTGCATGAAGTACTCTGCATATAAGTTAAATAAACAGGGTGACAATATATAGCCTTGTTGTATTCCTTTCCCAATTTTGATGCAGTCAGTTGTTACAGATAAAGTTCTAACTGTTATTTTTGGTCCACATACAGGTTTCTCAGGAGACAGGTAAGATGGTCTGGTATTCCCATCTCTTTAAGAAATTTCCACCGTTTGTTGTGATCCACAGTCAAAGGCTTTCACATAGTCAATGAAACAGAAGTAGATGTTTTTTTGTGAAATTCCCTTGCTGTCTCTATTATCCAATAAATGTTGGCAATTTGGTCTCTGGTTCTTCTGCCTTTTCTAAACTCAGCTTATACATCTGGAAGTTCTCGATTCAAATACTGGTGAAGCTTACCTTGAAGGATCTTGAGCGTAACCTTCTAGCATGGGAAGTTAGTGCAATTGTCCAGTAGTTTGAACATTCTTTAGCACTGCCCTTCTTTGGAATTGGGATATAAACTAATCCTTTCCAGTCCTTTGGCCACTGCTGGGTTTTCCAAATTTGCTGACATCTTGAGTACAGCACTTTAACATCATCCTTTAGGATTTGAAATACCTCAGCTGGAATTCCATCCTCCACTAGATTTGTTGGTAGTAGTGCTTCTTAAGGCCCACTTGACTTCACACTCCAGGACGTCAGGCTCTAGGTGAGTGACCACACCATTGTGGTTATATGCATCATTAAGACCTTTTTTGTATAGTTCTTCTGTGTGTTCTTGCCACCTCTTCTTAATTTCTTTTGCATCTGTTGTGTCCTTACTGTTTCTGTCCTTTATCATGTCCATTCTTGCATGACATGTTCCTTTGATATCTCCAATTTTCTTGAAGAGAGCCCTAGTCTTAGCCATTCTATGGTTTTCCTTTATTTCTTTGCATTGTTTATTGAAGAAGGCCTTCTTATCTCTTCTTACTTTTCTCTGGATCTCTCCATTCACTTGGTTATATCTTTCCCTTCCTCCTTTGCCTTTTGCTTCTCTTCTTTCCTCAGCTATTTGTAAAGCCTCCTCAGACAACCACTTTACTTTCTTGCATTTCTTTTACTTAGGGATGGTTTTGGTCACCACCTCCTGTACAATGTTATGAACCTCTTTCCATAGTTCTTCAGACACTTTGTCTCCCAGATCTAATCCCTTGGATCTTTTTATCACCTCCACTGTATGACTATAAGGGATTTGATTTAGGTCATACCTGAGTGGCTTAGTGGTTTTTCCCACTTTCTTTAGTTTAAGCCTGAATTTTGCTGTAAGGAGCTGATGATCTCAGCCACAGTCATCTCCAGGTCTTCTTTTTGCTGACTATATAGAGCTTCTCCATCTTTAGCTGCAAAGAATGCAATCAGTCTGATTTTGGCTAGGGCATAGGCTTGGGTTACTGTGATGTTGAGTGGCTTTCCTTGGAAATAAACCGAGATCATTCTGCTGTTTTTGAGATTGCACCCGTGTGTTGCATTTCAGACTCTTTTGTTGGTTATGAGGGCTACTCCATTTCTTCTAAGGGATCCTTGCCCACAGTGAAAGAAAAGAAAGAAAGAAAGTGTTAGTTATGTCCGGCTCTTTGTGACCCCATGGACTGTAGCCTGCCAGGCTTCTCTGTCCATGGAATTCTCCAGGCAGGAAAACTGGAGTGGGTTGCCATTTCCTTCTCCAGGGGATCTTCCTGACTCAGGGATCAAACCCAGGTCTCTTGCATTGCAGGCAGTTTCTTTACCATCTGAGCTGCCAGGAGTAGATATAATGGTCATCTAAATTAAATTGGCATAAAAATGTACTCCAGTCCATTTTAGTTCACTGATTCCTAAGACGTCAATGTTTGCTCTTTCCATCTCCTGTTTGACTACTTCCAATTTACCTTGATTCATGGACCTAACATTCCAGGTGCCTGTGCAGTATTTTTCTTTACAGCATCGGATTTTACTTTTACCACTAGACATATCCACAACTGAGCATCTTTTCCACTTTGGCCTAGCTGCTTCATTCTTTCTGGAGCTGTTAGTAATTGCCCTCCACTCTTGAACAGTAGCATATTGGACACCTATCCTCAGGGGGGCTCATCTTCCGATGTAATATCTTTTTGCCTTTTTTTATCGTTCATGGGGTTCTCCTGGCAAGAACACTGGAGTGGTTTGCCATTCCCTCCTCCAGTGGACCATGTTTTAGCAGATCTATGACCCGTCTGTCTTGGGTGGCCCTGCACGGCATGGCTCATAACTTCATTGAGTTATGCAAGCACCTCCACCTCAACAAGGCAGTGATCCATGACGGGGACTATCACAGTAGGTATTAGGATTTCAAAATAAGAGTTTTGGGGTATACAAGCATTCAGACCATATATAGCAAGTCCGATCTTTTTTTTTTTAATTAAGGCACAGATTAACTATTGTGCCATGATTTGATATTATTACAATTATTAGTAGTAATACTATTAGAGTACTATTTTTATATAGATTACCCAAAGAACTGACTGCTGGAAATTCTGATTTCTTGGTGAAATTTTCCTTTTGCATTTGAAACTTCTCTTTTGTCCAAGGAAGAAATGGCTGGTTTAGCAATGAGGTTAGAGTCTTTGTGGTATGGCCTTTTTTTCTTTGATTATACTATTAAAATTGATATTTTTAAAACTTTGTTTTTATATAAGTAATATATACTCAAGTGCAAACAAAATGAAAAATTACTCTCCTATAATCCCACCCATCTATATCATGAGTTCACAAATGATGGCCTATGCGCCAGATTCATCCCACCACCTGTTTTCTTTATTTTGTTTTGTGTAAAAATTTTCTGAAGTTTAGCCCATAAGGAAGGGTATAAATCTGAGTGTTTAGCTTGATAAATGTTAACAAATGAATATATCTCCCAGCTCAAGATGCAGAATGTTGCCATCACTCTAGAAACCTCCTCACACCACCTCCCATTACTGTTCACTCCCAAAAGGAACCACTATTCTGAATTCTACCACCATCGGTTGATTTTATTTATTTTAGAAATTCATATAGATGGAGCCATACAATATTTACTGTTTGAGGTGTGGCTTCTTTTGCTCATCATTGTAAGATTCATTATATTTTTGCATGTAGCATTAGTTCATCTTTACTATGTGAATGCACCAGAATTTATTTATTCAGTTCAGTTCAGTTCAGTCGCTCAGTCGTGTCTGACTCTTTGTGACCCCGTGAGTCGCAGCATGCCAGGCCTCCCTGTCCATCACCATCTCCCAGAGTTCACTCAGACTCACCTCCATTGAGTCGGTGATGCCATCCAGCCATCTCATCCTCTGTCATCCCCTTCTCCTCCTGCCCCCAATCCCTCCCAGCATCAGAGTCTTTTCCAATGAGTCAACCCTTCGCATGAGGTGGCCAAAGTATTGGAGTTTCAGCGTTAGCATCATTCCTTCCAAAGAACACCCAGGGCTGATCTCCTTCAGAATGGACTGGTTGGATCTCCTTGCAGTCCAAGGGACTCTCAAGAGTCTTCTCCAACACCACAGTTCAAAAGCACCAATTCTTCGGCGCTTAGCTTTCTTCACAGTCCAACTCTCACATCCATACATGACCACAGGAAAAACCATAGCCTTGACTAGACAGACCTTTGTTGGCAAAGTAATGTCTCTGCTTTTCAATATGCTGTCTAGGTTGGTCATAACTTTCCTTCCAAGGAGTAAGCGTCTTTTAATTTCATGGCTGCAGTTGCCATCTGCAGTGATTTTGGAGCCCCCCAAAATAAAGTCTGACACTGTTTCCACTGTTTCCCCACTATTTGCCACGAAGTGATGGGACCAGATGCCATGATCTTTGTTATTTGAATGTTGAATTTTAAGCCAGCTTTTTCACTGTCCTTCCTAGGGGAATATACAGAGGCATGAATGAATACCAGAAAGCAGAAATCACAGGGGTCACCTTAGTGCCTGTGTGCTACAGTAGCAATTATTAATATATTGGTCTCCAAGTTTGCAAGTTGGAATCTACAAGTTTATAAGCTTCTTCCTATATGTCTATCAGGGCTTCCCTGATAGCTCAGTTGGTAAAGAATCCACCTGCAATGCAGGAGACCCCAGTTCTATTCTTGGGTTGGGAAGATCCACTGGAGAAGGGATATGTTACCCACTCTAGTATTCTTGGGCTTCCCTTGTGGCTCAACTGGTAAAGAATCCTCCTACAATGTGGGAGACATGGGTTTGATCCCTGGTTTGGGAAGATCTCCTGGAGAAGGGAAAGGCTACCCACTCCAGTATTCTGGCCTAGAGAATTCCATGGACTGCATAGTCCATGGGTTGCAAAGAGTTGGACATGACTGAGCAACTTTCACTTTCACTTTATACATATATAATTGAATATCTGTTTTTAAGTAAAACATGGGTTCATGCCTACAGTTTGTTTTGAAACTGGGTTATGTAACAATCTCTTCAAGAATTTCCCATGTCTTTAAGAATTTTTAAAGAGATGGGAATGCCAGACCACCTTACCTGTCTCCTGAGAAATCTGTATGCAGGTCAAGAAGCAATAGTTAGAACTGAGCATGGAACAACAGACTGGTTCCAAATAGGGAAAGGAGTACGTCGAGGCAGTATATTGTCACCCTGCTTATTTAACTTATATGCACAGTACCTCATGAGAAATTGTGGCCTGGATGCAGCACAAGCTGGAATCAAGATTGCTGGGAGAAGTATCAATAACCTCAAATACACAGATGACACCACCCTTATGACAAAAAGTGAAGAAGAACTAAACAGCCTCTTGATGAAAGTGAAAGAGGAGAGTGAAAAAGTTGGCTTAAAACTCAGCATTCAGAAAAATAAGATTATGGCATCCAGTCCCATCATTTCATGGAAAATAGATGGGGAAACAATGGAAACAGTGACAGACTTTATTTTCTTGGCCTGCAAAATCACTACAGATGGTGACTGCAGCCATGAAATTAAAAGACACTTACTCCTTGGAAGAAAAGCTATGACCAGCCTAGACAGCATATTAAAAAGCAAAGACATTACTTTGCTGACAAAGGTCCATCTAGTGAAAGCTATGGTTTTTCCAATAGTCATGTATGGATGTGAGAGTTGGACTATAAAGAAGGCTGAGCACTGAAGAACTGATGTTTTTGAACTGTGGTGTTGGAGAAGACTCTTGAGAGTCCCTTGGACTGCAAGGAGATCCATCCAGTCCATCCTAAAGGAAACCAGTCCTGAATATTCATTGGAAGGACTGATGCCGAAGCTGAAACTCCAGTACTTTGGCTACCTGATGCAAGGAACTCACTGGAAAAGACCTTGATGCTGGGAAAGATTGAAGTCAGGAGAATAAGGGGACAACAGAAGACAAGATGGTTGGATGGCATCACTGACTTGATGGACATGAGTTTGAGCAAGCTCCTGGAGTTGGTGATAGACAGGGAAGCCTGGCATGCTATAGTCCATGGGACTGCAAATAGTCAGACATGACTGAGCAACTGAACTGAACTGAACTATATAACAATATCATGAACTGTATAATGTGAATGTGTCTTTTCAGGTCGTGAAATGTAGATCCTTATCATTGAATGGCTGCATTGTACCCCTCTATATGAATATACCATGATTATTTAATGAATTCCCTCTTCTCTTAAATATTGCAGTTGCTTGTGATTTATGCCATATTTTACCAGGCTGCTGTAGAGTGTATGTGAGTGCCCATGTGCCCACACTAACACCGGCTGTGATTCTGTTACAGTCAGTGACTTTTGACTAAAATGTACACATGAAACTGAACACTCCCTTTTTCTCCATCCTTCTGCATGTCTCTTCTTTAGATAAGAAGGCTGACTGCACAATCACAATGACTGACTCGGACTTACTGGCTCTGATGACTGGTAAAATGAATCCTCAGATGATAAGTATGACGATATTTATGTCCTTGTATTAGGTGGATTTTAGCCTGTTTCACTTCATCATCTATTTCAGCCTCATCCCATAAAGTGTAAAGTGGTCAAACCCAGAAAACTCAGTGTTCCCCAAATATTCACTTAATGGGTGACAAATAGTTGTGGAGCTAGCCATGTGTCAGCCATTGCCCTGTGTGCTGAAAATGTCCAGATGAATAAGAAATAGTTCACATGCTCTGGGCATCCACAGTTTGGTATGAGACAGGTGTGCAGAAGGATAAGTGCAACGAAATATCTGTGGTGCCCTGTCTGGCTTGTGGTTGGGGAGGGTGGAAGAAGGAGAAGCCATATCTTCCTGGGCTCTCAGAGAAGGCTTCACAGAGGAAATAATGCTTGACTTTGTCCTGGGGGTGATCAGGAGTCATCAGTGCACAGGTGGAGAGTAGGAGCAATCCAAATAGGAGAAAGGACTAGTCGTCACAGAGGCAAGACGTTTTACCTTTTGCATCTTTGCCTGTGCTCCTTTTTTGTCTGAGCTGTGATTTCCTTGACAAACTTCTTATCTTTTAAAATGATCTTAGGGACTTCCCTGGTGGTCCAGTGGCTAAGACTGTGCTCCCAGTTAATTAATGGGGCTTATGTTTGATCCTTGGTCAGGGAACTAGATCTCACATGCTACAACTAAGAGTTTGCATTCTGCAATTAAAGATCCCTTATGCTGCAGGTAAGACTCAGCACAGCCAAATAAAATAAATGAATATTAATCTAACAAAACAAAATGAACTTAGTTGCTATGTTTAAAGACCTCCTACCACACGGTTGGGGAGCTATAGTCAGCACCTCTTCTGGGCCACTTACTGGACTGCCAGCCTAGCACTTGTCTCATCACACCAGTCGTGATATGCCTGTCTCATCTCCCAGTAGAATGTGCATGTCTCAAGGGAACAAACCACATCTTGTTCATCTTTGTGTCTCCAGAACGTAGCATGATGCCTGGCAGTTTTAAATGTTCACAATCACTGGATTAATTTGTATTTCTCTAAAATGTATTCATGGCTTGTATAGATTTTTCAAGCCCCCAGATTGTCAAGGGTCTTCTTGTATTCTTTACTGGCACAATGTTGAGCAGACTTGATATACGTTATCCATAGATAACACAAAGGAAGCTAAGATGCTGCTTTCCATTGTAACCTTATTTTTTTGTTGTTGCCTCAACCTTATTTGGGCTTCCCTGATAGCTCAGATGGTAAAGAATCTGCCTATTATTTGGGAGACCTGGATTCAATCCCTGGGTCAGAAAGATCCCCGGAGAAGGGAACGGCTACCCACTCCAGTATTCTTTCCTGGAGAATCCCATGGACAGAGGAGCCTGGCGGGCTATAGTCCATGAGATCGCAAAGAGTCAGACAGGACTGAAGCGACTAACACTTTCAGCCTTATTTGTTTTAGATCTTGTTCCTGTGGTGAAGTCACTCAGTGGTGTCTGACTCTTTGCGACCCCATGGACACCAGGCTCCTCTGTCCATGGGATTTTCTAGGCAAGAGTACTGGAGTGGGTTGCCATTTCCTTCTCCAGGGAATCTTCCCGACCCAGGGATAGAACCCAGGTCTCCTGCATTGTAGACAGACACTTCACCGTCTGAGCCACCAGGGTACCCTCATAATTTGAAAGATTGGATAAAACAACTAAATCTGACTCCTACTTGTATTCCTTTTAAAAATGCTTATTCTAAGCAACTAAGCACATTTCAACTGATGCATTGACAAGTAAGAGACTTGTATCTACGATGTTTCAGTTGAATATGTACCATTGACACTGACATTTGCACCCACTGAGCTGTTTTCAAAATCTGGACAGAACAGAGGCCATCAGTCTCGGAGCTGGCACATTCCCCTTCCCACCCACCACCACTCATGCCACTGTGCACTCCATACATTTCCTTGGTAGCGTGGTCAAGCTTCACTCTCAGCTGCCCTCGTTCTCTCAGTTTATCTGTTTACCACCCATTTGGAGAGTAAAATGTCAGCTTACTTTTCCTGAACACCTGTTAGCACCCAGAGGAATTAAAGATAAAAATGGGAGACCTTTGTGTTAATGTGCTAATGGTCTTCTCTTATGCTCAGAAGAGGATTTGACTGGAAACCGTTAAATACAGTGGAAATTATAATTTATATGTTTGGCTACAGTTGAAGCAAAGCAATATGCTCTCTAGCAGAAAGCACATAGGAAGAGTACCTTAGGGCCCAGATTTAAATGATTCTTTTGTTTGGAGTCTCTAAAAGGTGAAGACTCATTTTTTCTCTGTAATCATTATTAAATAAAATGTAATTTCTTCTTTTAATTAAGAAAAGGGAAATATGGTGAGTTTCTCTGGTAGGAACTACTGGTCCATATTTTTAAAAGACATATGTTAAATATATTGTGTTCTGAGACACTTGACCTTTAAGTCATCAGACAGAAGGCTGTGTGCCATATAGAAAGGAAATATTTAGTTTGTCCAGACAGAGGAGGGGGGGAAAAAAAGGAATTAGTCACCCTCACCAGAAGGTGTAGAGAAAGCAGAGCTCTGCACTTTCCTACTAGTGAGGCAGAAGGACTCCTCACTTCTTAATGTACTTGTTAGGAAGTGAAGACTACCAGCAACTTTTCCTCTATTTTAAGAATTGAGTAAGAAGACTGAGATCATAGCAGAGAAATCATGCTATGTTCCCAATTTTGCTATTTCTTTAAAGTTTTCCTGGGATTTTGTTACATGATAAATTTAGCAAACATCATGTGATCTAATCCCAGGCTGTTGTTAAGTGGAACAAATTGTGGCTCTGCATTGGGGACTGGTTTGAGTCTCCTTATTGAGCCAAAGATTCACACAGGCACCTCAGCAGGCTGCCTGGCCTCCCCCTGTAGGGAATACATCTCCATCATGTAGACCAAAAAAGGGAGAAAAATGGTGACATTTCATTGCATAGATGCATCTGTAATGGAATCCCAAGTTTCTGAGTGTGTTACACATGTGCTTTTCCTCCCTGCTGGCAGACCCACTGAATGTGTAATGTTTTTAAACAAAATCAGTCTAGTATGAACCCACTCTGCCTAATATTTGAGGAAGACAGGTAATGGCAGACTCAATTTCCAAGAGAACAGATTTGGGAAAGCTGTGTCTTTTGACTGCTCTGTGTAAAGCGTGACTTTTACACATTTACCCTTGTGAGGAATCTGGTGCTAACTCTATTCCCGAAAGCCAAGTTTCATATTTTGAAGAAAGTTTAAGAGACTTGGATAAATAAATCATCTTGGGGCTGGACAGTCTAGAAATATTAGCAATCTCAAAACAAAAAATAATAAATTTTCTTTCTTCTTCCTCACAGGCCTTCTTTCAAGGCAGATTGAAAATCACTGGCAACATGAATCTGGCTCTGAAGTGACAAAATCTCCAGCTTCAGCCGCAGGCAAAGCTAAGCTGTAAAGAACTCCCTTTGCCTACCTTTGAAAATCAAGTTGAGATATATAGATATACATATATTTCATTGTCAGAACTTAGATTGAAACTACACATTGGGAAATAGCATGAAGTTTGTTTTTCAATGGGTGTGACCAATCTTGTTTTTCCTAAGCCCTGGGTGAACAGAGCCTGATGGTTTACTACTGCTTTGCTGAATTGCATTCAACTGTGCATTGCAAAGTTAATATGGTAATTATGGTTTGGGGTGAAATTGAATTTTAGAATAAAATTAGGAATAGAAAAATCCAAAAACTATGTAAACAAAAGCTCTCATTTTGGTTATAAAGCACATTTGAGGATTATTGTGCTGAAGATTCAATTTAAGTTTTCTTTGGGAGAACTAGGGAGGAAACAGAACGCCAGTAGCTGGCCAGTGTTCAGTGTCGTGCACTTAATGACCTCAGCCGATTTCCCAGGGACAGTTCTTTAAATTCTGTATTAGGATTAAAAAAAAAAAACTTTAAAATTTTGCATTTCATGCCATCAAAGCAGTATTTTCTTCCCACATTAAAGAAATATGATCAAAGTTTGGGAGTAAATATCTATTTTTAAATGAGTTTCTTTCTTGAAAAAAATTCAGTGTATTAGAACCATAAAATGCTGTTGTGAAAAATAATTGAACAAATAAAGTTTGCTTTAAGATGCACAATTTTCAAATTATACTCTTGTATTACTTTAATTAAATTTGTAAAACTCTCTTTTCTTTGTTATAATTTTCCTTTTCCATATGTTTAGTTTACTAGCCACATTTATCTTCCTAGATTTTCTCATGCTAATGCTGTTTCTAATAATTCAGTAAGATATGGAGTAAAATAATGCTTTCAGAAGAATGTTTAATAGAAAACTGTTCTTCCTCACCTCCTTTTTTTTTTCTTGTGTATCTTCTTTTGATTCAGAGTTCTCTAAATGATAGAGAGTAAGAGAAACATTGGAGATTTACAATCTGTCTTATCTAGACCTCTATTTACTGCTACTTTCCCATAATCAGTCACTAGTTCTTGGTTAGGGACGTGCTGTGTTGTGGAGGAAAGGGCACTTGACTAGGAGTCAGGAGTCTTGTTTCTCTTAGGCAAATAAGTAATGTCTGACAGTTTCTAACCTGTTAAAATAGGGCATTTAAGATGGTCCCTAAGGCTCCTTCTGCTCTGATAAGCCTGTGAGTCTACTCAGAGCCCAGCAGAACTGTTTGGGAGTTATTCGGGGCACACCTTTCTGCTGGAACACAATTACTCTACCAAAGATGAGTCAGAGGCAAAGTGCTGGGTGGTTTCAGTCGTTTGTTTAGATGTTCGGCATCTCTACTAATCAAATCAGGACTGTGGATCCCATAGCCCTTGGCCACTTAACTTTGCATGTTCTGCAACAAGCAGCACAGTGTCTGGGAATGGGGCAATATGCTCAATTAAGCCGTATAAGTTGATTTCAGGTTTCCCAGGTGGCTCGGCAGTAAAGAATTCACCTGCCAGTGCCAGAGCTGCAGGAGATGCGGGTTCGATCCCTGGGCCAGGAAGATCCGCTGGAAGAGGAAATGGCAACCTACTCCAGTATTCTTGCCTGAAGAATCCCATGGACAGAGGAGCCTGGCAGGCTACAGTCCATGAGGTCGCAAAGACTCGTACATGACTAAACAATTGAACAGGAGCACAAGTTGATCTCAAGTCCCGAAAATGAATTCAGAACACAGACTTACTTCCTAATCGTGTTGGCTTTTTATTCTGTGAAGAAAAAAATAGTTCAAGAAAAAAGTTCCAACAAAATGTCTGATTTACTTGTAGTTTGGATTTGCTGCATTATTCTGCTTCCTGTTGTTCAGGATAACAGGAGATATTTGTTATAGGCTTTAGGATGAACCTGAAAAAAAAAAGAAAGAAAAGAAAGCCAAAAACTGGTTCTTGGAGTAGAGATGTATCCATATATAAGTGCATTTATATTATTCAAAAAACTAAGATCATGACATCCAGTCCCATCACTTCACAGCAAATAGATGGGGAAACAATGGAAACAGTGAGAGACTTTATTTTCTTGGGCTCCAAAATCACTGCAGATGGTGACTGCAGCCATGAAATTAAAAGACCCTTGCTCCTTGGAAGAAAAGCTATGACAAACCTAGACAGCATACTTAAAAGCAGAGACATTACTTTGCCAACAAAGGTCTGTCTAGTCAAAGCTATGGTTTTTCCAGTATTCATGTATGGATGTGAGAATTGGACCATAAAGAAAGCTGTGTGCCAAAGAATTGATGTTTTTGAATTTTGGTGTTGGAGAAGACTCTTGAGAGTCCTTTGGATTGTAAGGAGATTCAACCATCTCCTTCAGCCCATCCTAAAGGAAACCAGTCCTGAATATTCACAGGAAGGACTGATGCTGAAGCTGAAGCTCCAATAATTTGGCCATCTGATGCAAAGAACTGATTCATTGGAAAAGACCCTGATGCTGGGAAAGATAGAGGGCAGGAGGAGAAGGGGACGACAGAGGATGAGACGGTTGGATGGCATCACCAACTTGATGGACATGAGTTTAAGCAAGCTCTGGGAGTTGGTGATGGACAGGGAGGCCTGGTGTGCTGCAGTCCATGGGGTCACAAAGAACCGGACACGACTGAGCGACTGAAAGCCTGCATGCCCTAGAGCCCATGCTCTGCAACAAGAGAAGTCACAGCAATGAGAAGCCTGTGTACTGCAACTAGAAAGTAGCCCCTGCTGGCCACCACTAGAGAAAAAGCCCAGGCAGCAGCAAAGACCCAGCACAGCCAAAAACTGAACTGAACTGATATTATAATAGAAAAGTATTCGATAAAAATGTAATAACAGTTTAATTTCTAGAGAATCATCATTGCTTGGAGGAAAAAGATTAACTGGCCTGAGTTAAAACTAATGCCATTACTGGTTTTGTTACTTGAGCAAGTTGAGCTTCAGTTACCTGACTTAGAAAGTGGAGATACTAATATTGACCTCCTAGGATTATTGAGAATCTAGAGAGATAACATGTAAAGTACCTAAATGAATGTTAGCTATACATCCTAGCCATTCTTAATTTCCTTACTGTAAGTGCAAGTTCCCTTTTTCTCCCCACCTTTTGCCTCTGTGATGTGCAATATGATGTCTATAGTTTTTTTTAAAAATAATTTTATTTATTTATTTTTGGCTGTGCTGGGTCTTCGCTGCTGCCTGGGTTTTTTCTCTAGTAGTGGTGAGTGGGGCTACTTTCTAGCGGCAGTAATGGGTTTCTCATTGCCGTGGCTTCTCTTATTGCAGAGCATGGGCTCTAGGGCATGCGGGTTTCAGTAGTTACGGTGTGTGGGCTCAGTAGCTGTCGTTCACAAGTTCTAGGGCACAGACTCAGTAGCTGTGGTGCATGGGCTTAGTTGCTCTGAGGCATGTGGGATCTTCCTGAACCAGGGATCCAACCATGTCTCCTGCATAGGCAGGTGGATTCTTTAGCACTGAGTCACCTGGGAAGTCACTGTAGTTTTTTTGAATCTTTTCTCATTTGTTCATTCACTGAACAAATTATCTTGAGTGCTTACTGTCTATAGGGTACCACATTAAGGGTAATGCTAGGCACTGGAGATAGCAGTAAGCTCCTCCCCTAATAGTGCTTACAGCCTAGTGGGAGAGACAGTCAGTCAAAGAATCATTATTATAGACTGATCTATTTTTCAGGAGATGATCAAGGTGCTGTGATGGAGAGTCACAGTGAGGGGCCGTCTTTGAGACAGTGGTTGAGGGACACATCTCTGAAGAGGTAATATTTAAGCTGAGATCTACAGGGTGAGGAATGAACCATGCAAAGAACCATTCAGGAAAGGATGAAAGATAAAAGATGCTTGGCTTGTTCTAGACATTGCAAGAGGGCCAATGTGAGTGGAATATCGTGATCTGGAAGGACAGCTCCAAGATGATGTTAGATATCTAACATCACAGGAGCCAGCTATATTGGCATTTGTTCGTTAAGTAAGCCATTTGTGTTTCATTCTTTGTGCATTTGGAAGCTTTTGAAGGTGTAGTATTACATATATTTATTTCTCACTCATGCTATATATCAGCTTTGCCATCATATCTTGTCTAGAACCCAGTCCAATGGAGCCGCAGCTTCCGTCTGGAGCACTGGGATTGTCAGGACCAAGGAAGTAAAAAGCTGAAGTATGTGTTGATTCTTAAAATTACCTTTAAGTGATGCTCATCACTTTTGCTCCCATTTCATTGTCCAAATAATGTCACATGCTCCTAACTTCACAATCTTACCATGTACCAGAAGAAGGGAATGGAGTTAAACTATTTCTGAAGGAACTGATGACCATAACCCAAGGGCTCTCAGCAGGGGAATGAAATGATTGAAGCTGTCACTGTGCCTGCTGTGAGGAGAATGTACTGAGCTCCCGGGTTGGAGAATGGAAGGTGGAAGAAGGTAGTGTCCTGGAGTGTCAGTAATGGAGGCGTTGGTAGATGGGCAAAAGTATGCAGAGGTAGAGCTGATGAACTTGGTGACCAGATAGGGGAAGAATGATTTCCATTGACTGGCCAGGTGAATGGTGGGTCATGACTGGAATGACGAAGGGACAGCAGATTTTAGGGAGAGTGGTTGAAATAGTAAGCTCCAGCTTTGAACTTGTTGTTAACTTTGAGGTACCTGAAAATATTTCCTGGTAGAGACACCGAGGAGGCAGCTGGATTTATGAGACTGGAGCTCAGAGGCGAGGTCAGCTTGTAGAGGCACATTTGGAGGGCTTGAACACTGGGTGGTGTGTAAAGCCACAGGAATGGATGGTATTGCTTGGGAAGGGGAGAAGTAGGGTTAGATGAAGCCTTGAGGAACTTCAGCTTTTAGAGATCAGGTTGAGGAGGAGGATCTGTCAAGGGGGATGAGAATGAGGGACTAAAGAGGTGGAAGAAAATTTCGCAGGAAAAGAGTATAGCCTAAAAGTGGCAATTGTCAACTGTGTCCTATGCAGGTCGATCAGGATGCTATCTAAGAAGTGTCTACTGGATTAAACTTGGCAACATGGAAGTCACTGGTGATTACTGCAAAATCAGTTTCAGTGCTAGATTAGAACTGGTTTCGTAAAGAGCTATGAATAATAAAAACAAAAAAGTTCCATTGGGTAGTGATATGTTCAGTTTCCAAGTCATTAATAAAGAGCAAGGACATTAGCTCATACTCTTAGTTCTAGACTAGGTCATCTTGCACATGCTGCTTTCTGTGCCCACCCTCACCATTCTCTCCCTCTTGTCCCCCACCTGATCCACTTGGCAAATTCCTTTTCATTCTTTTTGTGTCTTAGCTTTCATGGAGTTGTCTCTCTTTGCCACACACACACAAACCCACAAAGCAAGCAAGCAAACAGAAAAACCCCCAGGGCTGTAATCATTCCTTTGCAGTAATTTGTTTCCCACTGAACAGAGTTCCTTAAGGGCAGAGACTGCATTTCATATATCCATTTGACACTCCCAGCACAAAGTCTTGGCTTTCTGTCATAAAGCGAATGAATGAGATAAGCTGAATAACAATTTTATATTCACAGGGGACATTTTTGAAAATAGGAACCTCATCATAGAAGTGCATTCTCTATGACAATGACCTTCCGCTGCCCCGATGATGACAGAGAACATTAAAAATTCTTCAGCCAGACTTATCTGGTTCTTTCTTTGAAAATACTTGTAGCTTCTCAGGATAGCCTTTCAATTTAATATTGAAGCAGCCTGAAGTAATCAGAAAAATCAGTTTATTTGTAGTTTTAGTACATGTTTATAAAACAAAGTGGCTCAGTGGGTTCTGTGTACATTAAAATCTTTAGTCTTGTTGCCATACCTGTTCAGATGAATTCAAGATCTCAGATTTCTGTAATCCTTGCAGCATATGTAGAAGAAAAATAATGGAGAGCATGATTAGGAAGTTGAATGTGGAGGTGAGGGTGGAGGAGCCACAGAGGTGTGATCAAAAGAATCTCAGATCAGATTCTGTCTGCCTCCTGGAAGCTAAGTTGGTGGTAGTAGTGGTTTAGTTGCTAAATCATGTCTGACTCTTGTGACCCCAGGGACTGTAGCCCACCAGGCTCCTCTGTCTATGGGATTTTCCAAGCAAGAATACTGGAGTGGGTTGCCATTTCCTTCTCTAGGAAGCTAAGTTAGCACAAGGCTTTAAGCCTTGCCAGACTCAAGTTTCCTCTTCTGCACAAGGTGGGCAATGTTCATATTTTTTAAAAATAGTCTCATTAGACTGTGAATACCTTGAAGGTAGAAACTCTGTTATTCATCTCTGTCTCTAGTATTAATACTATGTCTACCAAAGTAAGCATCAGTAAAAGTTGCTCAAACAAATGAAGAGTAGACAACAATCCATTAAAGTTCTTTTAAAATTGTAACATACCTTGTAAAAGGTTCAGTCACATATAAGCATAAAATCCTTCTATTTTCTTCATGTGTTACTGTAGAAAAAAGAAATATGAAATTAAATCCTGTAATTAACTTTAGCAATTAAACTTCAGAAATTATTTCAATTATTTCACAAAATAATACATCTAGAGCAGCCTGGTATGGTGGCAAAACTAGAGGCCTATCAGATGAGTGTTTTGGTCCTAACTCTGGCATTTAGGTCTTCCATGGTGGCTCAGCAGTAAAGAATCTGCCTGCAATACAGGAGACAGGAGACATGGCTTTGATCCCTGGGTCAGGAAGATCCCCTGGAGGAAGGCATGGCAACCCACTCCAGTATTCTTGCCGAGAGAATCCCATGGATGGCGGAACCTAGCGGGCTCTATACCATCACAGAGTCCGGCGTGTCTGTGGCTGAGCACGCACGAACTGGCACTTAAACTCTGGGACCTTCCCTGAGGTGATAATGATTCTGAGCTTGCGTCTCACTCTGTAAAACAGGAATATTAATGCCTGCCTTCCTGATTGTGAGGATTAGCAATTGTAGTTGTAAAATGTCAGGTAACTCCGTGGATGGTGCCTAATGTTATTTGAGAAATTTTTTTAACATGAAGGAATTTATTCATTGGAACCTTTTATGATAATCCTCTGAGTTCAGATAATCAGCTGACTTCAAGATTGGGGAAAGTTTTCATTTCTCATCTTTACATTCTCAAACTTCACGAAAATTTAATAGTCTTTGTAACTCAGTGAATGAATATAGGATTATTTAGACTTTCAGAAGGTTTTCATTTCAGCCAAAGATTATGGTTCTAGCTGTCCATGGCATAGTTGCTTTTTGAACACAAAGAAATTGCTTGATCTTATTGACTAGGGAAAGGAAGGTAATCAGCCAGATTGTACCTCTGTGTAACTTACTCTGTGGGATTGAGTTTGTTTAGAGACCACACTGATATGAATTAGGAATTTGGGGTATACTACTACATAGCTAATAAGGGTCTTCAAAGATTTATGTGCTATCAGGAACCACAGCCATGTCTGGCCAAATTTTAGAGTTTTTCTCAATAGAGAGTTACAAAATCTATTGGAAAGGTCCAGTATTAATATCTATCTGGAGACTGCTGCAAACAAATGGCTCTTTAGTTCTTGGTAAGAACAGAGAATATTGGGCCAGATTTCTGGCCCTTAAGAAATGTGGCGTCTGATTCCATTTGGCAGGAAGTTTAATCTGGTATGGAACTTTAGCCAGACTTCTTGGAGAAATGTTTTTTTAAATGCAGCACATCCAAAACTTATTGCAAGAAGTGGTATCCATTTAGTCTATCTATTCTATTAATAGTCATTTAAATACTTTGTAAATATTCACAGTGCTGTTTTCAGCAGCATGTAATAAATGCTTGACCTTTTGGTTCCTGGATTTGTGGCCATAAACTTTTATGTAAAATAGGGGGAGATTCATTGTAGTCTGCTGTTCATTTAAATTGCAAGCAGAGAAGCAGTAAGTGCTACAGTTTCCTAACCAACTACCAAACAGTAAGTTTTCTTTTTCCTTGCAAGTTACTGTATAATTCGCCTTTAAGAATATGGCACTATCTGTAGTATATAGAACACTTGGTTCAAGATTAAACACCTCATTTAGAACAGGAATATATGGAAAAGAATTTCAGACAGGAAGGCAGAGCCGTATAAGAGAAAGCTTGACTTAGGCAGACTGAAAGGAGCCTTCCACTTGGCAAAATGATACCCTAAGGCAGGGCGTGATAACAGTTCACACATATTTGAAAGATGGAAAGACCAAAGGGGAGGAGATTATTTTGCTTGCTCATTAGAAATAATGGGAAGAAATATAGAAGGGAAATTTCAGACAGAATCAGTTGGATTTCCTGACAGTAAAAACTGGTCACGAAAGGAGTGAGAGCTCCAACCACAGAGAAGTTCCTAAACAAATCTGGCAAATCAGAGCATTTCATTAGAAGATGTACCTTAACAGTGGCAGAAAAAGCATCTGAATGGGAGATAATATTTTGTTGACAGTCACTCTTTTGAGGATTTCTCCTCTTCCCATTTATCAAAATATTTCTTCTATGTATCAGAAAGAAGACTTTGACATGTTTTTATATTTACTTGCGTATACCCTGACTTAGAGTACATAAAGGCTGTATATTGTCACCCTGCTTATTTAACTTGTATGCAGAGTACAGCATGAGAAACGCTGGGGTGGACGAAGCACAGCTGGAATCAAGATTGCCCGGAGAAATATCAATAACCTCAGATATGCAGATGATACCACCCTTATGGCAGAAAGTGAAGAGGAACTAAAAAGCCTCTTGATGAAAGTGAAAGAGGAGAGTGAAAAAGTTGGCTTAAAGCTCAACATTCAGAAAACTAAGATCATGACATCTGGTCCCATCACTTCATGGCAAATAGATGGGGAAACAGTGGAAACAGTGTCAGACTTTATTTTCTTGGGCTCCAAAATCACTGCAGATGGTGATTACAGCCATGAAATTAAAAGACGCTTACTCCATGGAAGGAAAGTTATGACTAACCTAGATAGCATATTCAGAAGCAGAGACATTACTTTGCCAACAAAGGTCCGTTTAGTCAAGGCTATGGTTTTCCCAGTGGTCATGTATGGATGTGAGAGTTGGACTGTGAAGAAAGCTGAGCACTGAAGAATTGATGCTTTTGAACTGTGGTGTTGGAGAAGACTCTTGAGAGAGAGTCTTCTCAAGAGAGAAGAGAGGCTTCTCAAGACTCTTGAGAAGACTCTTAAGAGTCTCTTGAAGTCCCTTGGACTGCAAGGAGATCCAACCAGTCCATTCTAAAGGAGATCAGTCCTGGGTGTTCTTTGGAAGGACTGATGCTAAAGCTGAAATTCCAATACTTTGGCCACCTGATGCAGAGTTGACTCATTGGAAAAGACTCTGATGCTGGGAGGGATTGGGGGCAGGAGGAGAAGGGGACGACAGAGGATGAGATGGCTGGATGGCATCACTGACTTGATGGACATGAGTTTGGGTAGACTCCGGGAGTTGGTAATGGACAGAGAGGCCTGGTGTGCTGCAATTCATGGGGTTGCAAAGAGTTGGACATGACTGAGTGACTGAACTGAACTGAACTGAACCCTGACTTATTAGATATCTTCAGAAGAAACAGAAATAAATGAGTATTGAGAGGCTTTTAAGTTTCCACAGTGTAAAAGTAGCCTCACTTTTTGTTTGTTCTTTTTTTTTGTTTTTAGTTTGCATTTTATTTAGCTTAAGTTAGTAGAATCTGAAAGCCACCAAGTGGTAGCTGCAATATAAGAGACAACTCTCACTGGAGTTGGGACCTGAAGGCCTAAGTTTGAATTCTGGCTCAAGTACATACTCATTAGTTGGTCACCTGAGCAAGTTAGTTATCCCCGCTGAGCATCAATTTCCTAAAAATTGGGAAATTTTAGGAATAAAGGGGGACAATAATCCCATCATGCTTGGGAAGATTAAGTGAAATGATGTGTGGGAGAATGCTGTTGTAGTGTGAAACAGTTTTAATTTTCTGTTTGTGTTTTTTATTGCTTCTGTGACACATTACCACTAATTTAGTGGCTTAACTTGACACATATTTATTATCCCACAATTCTGTAGCTCAGAAGTCTGGGTGGGTTCAGCCGGTTTCTCTGCTGCAGGTCTTATCAGGCAGAAGCCAAGGTGTTGGCTCCCCTGAGTTCTCATCTGGAGGTTCTGGGAGAGGATCTGCTTCCATGCTCATTCAGGATGTTGGCAGAATTTGGCTGCATGTTGCTGTGGAACTGAAGTACCCGTATCTGTGCTGGCAGCCTGGGATTGTTCTCAGCTTCTAGAGGCTGCCTACATTCCCTTCATCTCTAAAGCTAGTCAAGTCCTTGCATTTCAGGTCTCTCTGATCTCCCCTTCTGCCTCACCTCCTACCTCCAGCGAGGAAAAGTTCTCTGCTTTTAAGAGCTCATGTGATTAGGTTAGAATCATCTGGCTAATCCAGGATAATCTCCTTATTTTAAGGTCTATAACTTTAAAACACATCTGCAAAGTCCTTTTTGTCATATAATTTAACTAGGGATTAGTGTATGGACATCCTTGGTGGTTCATTCTGCCTACTACAATGATGCTATTTTAGGGCTAGAAAGGGGCCTTACAGAACATGAGATGAGGTTCTTGCCCTGGAGGGTTTACAGTCCAGGGGGAAAGAGATGAGAAACATAATATTCAGCAAGAAAAGTCCAATAATAAAGAGTTTGCATGGAATGTTATAGAGCCCAGAAGACTTTTCTGTACCTGACTTGGCTTGTGGTTTTTCTATCATTCCCTGCTTGTCCTTTGATGTTTTTTTATCAAGATCCTTCAGATGGAATCCATATGTACAGAAACCACCATGCAATTTGATTTCTAAATGTCCAGAAAATTAAGCTGCTGCCATAGATCAGTATTTACTCTGCTACTTAATAAGGAAAGATCTTGAGGTTTTGAGTAAGAGGAGTTATTTTCTTCTCTGATGATGAAGTAATATAATACCACTTTATCTCACCTTACTTTGGTCCTGATTGCCTCTTTGTCCTCATCAGCTCCATCTTGAGAGCCTTCTAGTCCTTCACTGCCAGCTCTCTCTGCCCCTGTGTACATCTTACTCCTCCCCTCTTTGGAGTTTTCTTGTTTTGTATTGTTTTGAATCAGAAGACGCTTACCCAGGCCATGTGGAGGTTTCTGATTAATTCTTGCTACTTGTCCTTCCTGCTTTAACAATATTTCTTGGATGTTTAGTCAGATCTCAGTGATAGTTTTGTAATAATATCAGCTGCCATTTATGGAATGCTGACCATGTGCCAAAGCCTGTGCAGAATCCTGTACTTCCATCTTCTCATTTACTTTAGACATTCTGTGAGGTATAGGTAATATCTTTATTTGAACCCAGCTGGGATTTGAACCCAGATCTAAATCCAAAGCCTGTACTTGACACCAGGCACTATAGGAATAGCAGGAGCTTAAAAGGAGGGGCAGCATGAAGGCACCAAAGCAGCACAAGCAGATTCAGAAAACTCAAGTCTCAACTTCCACTCTGTCTTTCCGGCCCTTGTGCAGGTTAGAGGATCTGCTTCTAGAACACTAGGATTGTCTCCATTTTCCACTGGAAACACTCAGAGTGGTTCAGACAGATGATCTGAGCTTGTGCCTATGCACTGGGCCACCACAGAGCCTGCGTGAGCCTTAGCTTGGCATCCCACTGAACAGCCTACTTCTCTGAGGGGAGGGGATGGGGTAGGTGGGGCATGTGGTGTGCCCTGTGGCTGGAGAATACCTTCCCTACCAGGCTGCAATGATTAAAGTCTTCATGAATTTAACACACTAGGCGCTCAGCATATGTGCTGATTCTCAAGTCCTTCAAGAAGGCAGTCTTTAGCTGATGTGTATTCAAACAGCAGAATCTTGCTGTTCTAGCTCCACTTGAATCTAGGCTTAATGTTGAGAAGACATGAGATGCAGCTCTGTGTTGGCTCCTGTCCAATCCTGTGAATCATACCAACTCTCATAAGTTTAAGCTCTGAGAGAACTGGAATTTGAGGCCAAAGAAGGCAAAAATATTTCCCTTTCCCATTCTTCGGTTCTTGGTGTAATGGAAACAGACAGTCCTGGGTTCAAATCCAGGCTCTACAATTGCCTGCTTAAGTTACCTGCTGATCTCCATCATGGAAAGAACTCCAGTTGTGGGGGAAAGTACACCTGGCCATTTTACGCAATCATTTATCCTTTCTAAGGATGTCTCTGTATCTGTAAACAGAGGCAGGTTCTTGTCTTAGCAGGGTTGTAAAGGTTAGAGAGTAATGCATGTGGTACAATCAGGATCCAGTAGCAGCTGCAGTGAAAGGTCTGGAGCCTTTACATGAGCTGTTCATTCATTCAGGGCTCTGGCAATTGAAGTTGAACAAGTTGTCCCAAGTTTGAGTTACTTATCCTTTCCCCTCTGCAGCAGAAGGGCAGCCAGGTAAGGTAGCTGTGGGTGCTCTGCCACAGGCCAGGGCAGGTATGAGGGAGAGCCTAGTTAGGCAGTGGAAGTGCCAAGTACCACCTAACCTAGCCCCATCGTGTTCTACCGCCAAAGACCCTGGCGCCAAACCGTGTTGCTTCAGCTGCTAGTAGTTAATACTCCTTGACTTGGAAACGTCTTCAGCTCCTGGGAGCAGTATGGTGCCACGAGGGCTCACGGCTCACGCACTTAGTCTCTCTGCGACTGGGATTCCCATGCACCCTAGTCTCAGCCCAATTTATCGTCCTTCAAGGCTCACCAGGCTGTGGGCGCAGGGCCAAGGTGTAGGGGTGGAGGGTTGTTGGGGGGAACTTTTCCAGGAAGGGGCACAGCAGTGTCTTGGCTCGCTGCTCAGTTAGCCACGGCCCAGAACCCCAAGGTAGGAGAGTGAACGGAAAGGTACTCTTGTCTGGAGCTGTTGCAAAATCCTCTCCCCGGAGGGAGGTAGAACTCAGATGCACTTGGTGGAAGGGGCCCGCTCTCCCGCCCGCCCTTCAGGTGCTGGGGCCCGGAGGGGGTTCGGTTCCACTTGGGAAAGCTGGGAACTAGGAAGCGTCGCCCCGCCTTCCCAGTCTCCTAGAGAGGGGTCGGGGCGTGGTACGGCGGCCCCGCCAGGGCGGAGAGGGGTGAGGGGTCTGTGCGGCGCCTCTTCCTCCAGGGGAAGTGGGGCTCAGCCCGGTCCAACGCCAGGAGGGGAAGGCCCTCCCCTGCCCGCGCCTGCCGGGACCCTGTGCCTGTGTCCGGAGGAGGCCGGCGTCCAGCAGATGCACGCGGGGGGGTGGGGGCGGGGGAGAGGCGGGGAGGAGAGAACCCACAACAAAACTTGCGTCGGTCGCCGAGCGCACGGCTGGACTTGAATGGAAGGAGCCCACGCCCGCGGAGCGCAGCCGAGACTCGGGAGAGCGCGGTGGGCCGGCGGGCGCAGCAGGTACCGGGCGCAGGCGGCCGGGTGGGCCGAGGGCCGGGACCTGGCTGGGCAGCGGACTCGGACTTCCCGCCCTGGTACGATGGCCCCAGCAGCTGGCCCGGCGGGGCCACGCATCTCGCCCCCTCAGTCGAGCCCTACCCGGAGGGCGCAGCCAAAGAGATCTGCCTCAGGGGCGCGACCCTCCGCGGTCCCGACCCGGCAGGGGCCTGTTCTCATCTCCGGCGGGAGGCTGGTCCCAGCCCCGGCCCCTCCCGCTGCGCACATCTGGAAAGAATCTGCGGGCGGATGGGAGGGGGCAGTGGAAGGGGGCAGGCGACAGGGAACGTAGGGGGCAGGTGGAACGGGGAGGGTAGAGGAGCCCTGTACTTGGAGCCTGGTCGCTGAGTATGCCCGTGTCTTTCCACGTCAGATCATCCCAGGTAGCCCACTCTTCGACCCCTTTACAGACAGAGAAACTGAGGCCTGTAGCGGGGCAGAGATCTGCTCCCAGGACGCGCGGACAGGTGAGGCGGAGCCCGCGCGTCCCTGTCCCAACCCGCTCTGGGCTTGGCTCCTCAGCCCCGCGCCGCGCAGTCTCTGAGCCAGAGCTCTCAGCTGGTGTCTGGTGTCTGTCTGTCTATCCGGCTGCCTCCCCGCTGGGACAGCGGGACTGAGAAGGGCGTTGGGGGATGGCGGCGTAGTGCAGGGTCCGGGGCGAGGTGGGCGCGCCCCGGCGAAGGCGCTCAAAGCTCCTAGGTCCTTAAACCTCCAGGCGGGCCTGGGCGGGGGATGCGATCCGGCATTAAAATACCCGATGCGCCGTCAGGTGGAACAGGGGGCGGCGGCGAGCTGCTGGTGGCCTCCGGGGCTGGGGCTGAGGCTGGGGGTGGGCGGTAGCGGCAGCCTGAAGTTCAGGAGAGGAGCAGACACAAGCGTGCTTGCGGCAATGATCGTCCGGATCCGAGTCTGGGATGCACAGAAGGATGCGCACCCTGCACCTTGCAGAGCATCATGGAAAGATGGAGGGACACACACACTGGAACGTCTACCCTTGGACTTCAAGCTGGTCCGGGAAAGTGATGCTGTGGTCAACCCAGCTACAGAAGGCCCCACTGGGAGCCCCTGGGAGGTCATGTCCCCTTTTAGGGTCCAGGGCCAGCCTTTTCAAGTTAAGAAATGTCAGATTCACATGAATGCTTTCATGAAATCTTGAGGGAGCATCTTTGTCCCTTCTATCTGAGTCTTGGGACAGGGGTGACTTAATGGTTGCACCTTTAGGCCTGGCAGAGTCCTACATAAGAGCTCTGACCATGATCTCCTTAGAACCCTTGATAGCTCCCTATCAGCAACCCCTTAGCAGATTGCCTGATGCCCTTGGAAACTTGACTTTCCCTTCCCTGTTTACCCTTAAACACATCTTCCTCTTTACCCTCCCCACATTGTGCCTTTGCTCATGGCTTGCCCTCTGCCTTGAGTGCCTTTTCTTTCCCTTTGTCCACCAGGAGAATCCCTACTCAGTCTTCAGGACCGGCCCAAGGCTCTGAGCAGGAGTCAGAAGACACAAAATCTAATCCTGGCCTTGCCTTTAAAATACTAATGAGTAAACTGAGGAAATCAGACCAGATAATAATATTGTAGATCTTTCCAAGTCTGCCTTTCACAAATACATTCCTTCATTCAGCAAACATTTCCTGAGCACCTGCTCCTTGCCTAGGGAGTCAGGGAAAGCTCAGCTGAGCCCTGAAGGGTGCTGCGGGAGCATCACAGAACTCCCTAACCCAGCAGGAGTGGCTTCCCAAGGCAAAAGCATTAGAGTAGCAGCTTGCTGGGAGTGGGCAACAGTGGGAGCCTCTTTGTGCTTTAGTTTTCTCCTCTGCAAAGTAGGAAGACTCATTCTTAGTCTTGGGATTTCTGTTGTAGTCAGTAAGATACAGCTTTTGGGGCCCAGCACAGAGCAGATGCTCAGCAAATCTTTACTGAATTTGAGTGGAGGAGGGAGGTGGTGCTGGGGGCTGAGGACTGACCTCCTAATTTGGATCTCCCTTCACCCTCCTTCTTCTAGTCCTGCCTTAACCCCTCATTTAAGCAGTTCTGGGCCTTAAGGTTTGGTTCCCGGGGGGTAGGGGGGGGGTGGGTGACAGTGGGTTCCAGCTATTTCCACAGTAACAGTAACCCCAAGTATGTTGCACTTGCTGGGTTCCAGCATCAGCTGGGCACGTCTTTTCATTGACTCCTCATGAGGAGCTCTTATCTCATTGCTTAGACTAGTAAACAGAGGCTCAGAGCATGGAAGCGACTCATCCAGGTGCACACAGCAATTCAAATTAGAACAACTCCAACAGACTGAACTGTCCCTCTCGCCCAACAGTGTGAGCTCTGCTCATCAGGACTGCTCACTCTGGGGACTTCCAAAGCCTCGAAAGGCTGTTCTTCCACACACAGCTCCAACATGGCTCAGCACAAAGAAGGGACTTGGGGGCTTATCTTGCTCCACATTCTTAGAGAAACAAAACAAAAAAATTGAGACTCAGATGGGTCAGTGATGTCACCAAAGTCACAAGCAAATGAGGTGGTGGAACTGGAGCTACCCAGGATCCCAAGGCCCTCAGGGTGGCTGGCCAAGCTGGAAGAAGGGGGACATAGAACTGGGGCCACCACTCTCCAAGCCCTGTCACTCCTCCCACTCCCTTGAAACCACCTCTTCCTCTCCATCCTGCAGCTCAGCAGCTCCCTCCGCCTAGACCAATCTTATTATCCCTTGCCTGCAGCACTGCACAGCCTCTATGAGCTCCCGATGGTCCCTCCATAAGCCTACCTATGCCACACTCCAGTTCTTCAATAACCTCTCATCTCTCCAAAGATAAGGGATACTCTTCCTAATCTGGCTGTCTACTTTTTTCTTGGCTTGGACCATGGCCACTGCCCAGTCCTCCAACCCCCACCAGATACTCTAGTGAGCTTTGTAGAGGTCACGTGAGTGCTCTTGCCCCAGGGCCTGTGCGCACACTGACCCCTTTGCCTGTATCACCCATTTCCTTTTGCCTGATAGTCATCCTTCATGGCTAGATAAAGCATTGCTTTTTCTTGAAGTCTTTTTAGCCTCGGACATACTTAGGCCTCCTCTGGGCCCCTGTGGACTCTAGGTTCCCTCTATCACACCTCTGATGACACTGGTATTATAATACTCAATTTACACAAAATGTCTAGACCAGCACTGACCAACAGAAATATGAGAACCACCAATGTAAGCCTTGTGTGTGACATAAAGTTTTCTAGAAGTCATGTTAAAAAGAGTAAAATGACACAGGCAAAGCATTTTTAAAAAAATTAATTTATTTTTAACTGGAGGATAATCGCTTTACAATATTGTATTAGTTTCTGCCATATAGCAACATGAATCAGCCATAGTTATAAATACGTGCCCTCCCTCTTGCACCTCCCTCCCACCTCCCACCCTGTCCCACCCTCTAGGTAGTCACAGAGCACTGGGTTTGAGCTCCCTGCGTCATACAGCAAATTCCCACCCTGCTATCTGTCTTACATATGATATTGTATACGTTTCAATGCTACCCTCTCTATTCATCCCATCCTCTCCTTCCCCCACAGTGTCCACAAGTTTGTTCTCTATGTCTGCATCTCCATTCAATTCAGTTCAGTTCAGTTGCTCAGTCACGTCCAACTTTTTGCGACCCCATGAACCACAGTGTGTCAGGCCTCCCTGTCCATCACCAACTCCCAGAGTCCACCCAAACCCATGTCCATCAAGTCGGTGATGCCATCCAACCATCTCATCCTCTGTCATCCCCTTCTCCTCCTGCCCTCAATCTTTCCCAGCATCAGGGTCTTTTCCAATGAGGCAGCTCTTTGTATCAGGGTGCCAAAGTATTGGAGTTTCATCTTCAACATCAGTCCTTCCAATGAACACCCAGGACTGATCTCCTTTAGGATGGACTGGTTGGATCTCCTTGCAGTCCAAGGGACTCTCCACTACTATCCTGCAAATAGGTTCATCAGTACTATCTTTCTAGATTCCACATATATGCATTAATATATGATAGAAACAGGCAAAATTTTAATAATTTAGCTCAAAATGTGCAAATATTGTCATATAATACTATAAAAATAAATGAGATATTTTATGTTATTAATATTAATGATATATTTTACATTTTTTGTACTGTTTGAAATCCATATATACTACATTTTATACTTATAGCACCTCTCAATTTAGTGTAGCCACATTTCAAGTGCTGATAGCCACATGCAGCCACCGTATTGAGCAGTAGCTATGTGAGGTTTTTTAAGGGCAGCAGCCATACCTGAGTCACTTGTTTGGGTCCTCAGTGCCCAGCTGTGCTTGGCCCAGGGAAAGGCTCCATGGCTTTGTGGTTAAGACCCAGGCTGGGAACTTGGCCTTGCCACTTAACAGCTGTGTTATATTGGCCAACCCCATTGGGCCTCAGCTGCTTATCTATAGTGTAGTAGTGATAACATTTTCAATCTGGCTCATATGTTAATATAAATTAAATATTTGTATAGATACAGTGTGGAAAAGGCAATGGCACCCCATTCCAGCACTCTTGCCTGGAAAATCCCATGGACGGAGGAGCCTGGTAGGCTGCAGTCCATGGGGTCTCCAAGAGTCGGACACAACTGAGCGACTTCCCTTTCACTTTTCACTTTCATGCATTGCAGAAGGAAATGGCAACCCACTCCAGTGTTCTTGCCTAGAGAATCCCAGGGACGGGGGAGCCTGATGGGCTGCCGTCTATGGGGTCGCACAGAGTCGGACACGACTGAAGCGACTTAGCAGCAGCAGCATAGATACAGTGTACAGATCCTTACAGATGCAAAACTGAAGGTGAAGGATGAGAACTAGCTGGTCTAGTGAGTGTATAAGATTTGTGGGGAGGATCCTTCTTCTTGGCCTCCTGCCCTGATTGAATCTGGGGCCTGGGCCTGTGCCCATACTTCGTCTCCCAGAGTTTGGATTTGCAGTGGGGTCAGACAGGTGGGCAGGCAGGCTAGGGAGACTCAGGTCTAATGCAGGTGCTCCAGGGGCTGGAAGCTGTTGAGATAGCTGGGGGGTTATAACGAGCCCTGGGAATAGACGGTCAGTAGACTGGCCAAGGATTTATTGCCCATTTGGTCAGGGCGTGAGGCAGAGGGGTGTGGTAGGGCAGGCAGGGCCAGGCTGTAGCATGCATCCATCACTGCTGCTGATGGAGCCTGGGAGCCTGGGAGCCTGTGTGCTTGGGCCCCCTGGTTCTCTGCTGCCTCAGGGGCCTGAGTCTGCCGAGGCCTTGTGGACCTACCTATGGGTCAAGCTAGTCTGGCTGCCGGCCATCTTCTCTCTCCTCACAGCTTTCTTTCTGGGGCCTCATGCCCCTTTTACAGGGCTTACGTAGGCTGGTGGGCAGTGGTTATTTTACTGGGGTCTGCTGCCTCTTGGAGACTAAGGGCATGGACCTTATCTACTTTACCTGTATCCCCTAGGCCTAGCACAGGGCTAGATGGGGCCTCACCTTCAAGAGCTGGCTGAGCCAAGTGAGGCTAAGCAGTATCTGAAATACCGCAGCAGCCACGGGGCAGCAGAATTCGCTGAAGAATGGAATGTGCAAATCTTCAGTGAGGAGGTGGGCCTAGCACTGGGCCAGAAAGGCACAATCAGGAGCTATGCACTGGAAGGGGAAGAAGCAGGGGCTTCTGAAGCCGACAGTGTTGTGGTTGGGACATCAACAGTGCCCATGGATCGGATGTTAGTGGTGGAGCTAACTAGCAGGGAGCTGACATTTATTGAGCACTTACTGTGTGCAGTACATGCATCCCACTGACTCTCACAGTCCCCCCAACAGGAGAGCTCTGGGGCCACCCAGTTGGATGGGGAGGAATGTGAGATTTAGAGGGTGGCAAAGCTTGCCCAGAGTCACAGGACTGATGAGGGCCAGAGCAGAGGTCACAGCCCCGGCTCTCTGGCTCAGAGCATGCCTGCTTAACCAGACATCAGTATCACCATCAAGCTCCCTGTTTGCTCAACCCTCCCAGACCCAGCATCTCATCAGAGCTTTCTAACCACTGGGCTGTGATCCCTGGGCTCATGGTGGGAAGAGATCCTCAGGCTGCAGAGTGGGTGCACCTAGGCTTGGACGCCTGTCGTGTACCTGCGTCGTAAGCATCACAATAGTGAGAGCAGCTTCATCATCCAGTGGGTGCCGGGGGCTTTGCATCTGCTTTCTTGCTGATTCCCTCCAGGAGTTCTGAGGTTAGATCTGTTATCTGCATTACAAGATGAGGAACAGGCTCAGCAAGGTCAGAGGCACTGAGCAGTAAAGGGGACCTGACCTGGGTGTGTATGACTCCAGAGTCCGCGTACCAGAGCTACCGCTTGTCCCAACTTACCGCACCCCAGAGATGTTTGCTAAGTGAGTCTCTTACAGGGAACTCCAGGGACCAGCCCAGAGCTAAGCCATGCCCATGGCTGCCTGGATGATGGAACCCCAGCATCTTCCCCAGTGGCCTAAGGCCACCCCTCTACCTGCTCCTTGCTGCCTTAAGGGACCATGCTGGGGAGAGGTCTCTTGCAGGTGGCAGTTGACCAAGAGCACCACAGGTTGCTGGTGAGGGCAGCTGAGGGTGCAAACACCAGAGACAGGACTTGAGTGTTTTTCAGGCAGTAGCTGCTCCATTCACTAATGACTACTCTGTGTGAAGCACACAGGGACAGAGAATGGCTCACAGCTCTGTGTGGGAGAAACACAAAACATCACATTTTCAACTCATGCCAAGCCCTGGGGGAACAAAGTGATACCGAGCCCTGGGGCATCTCATATGCCAGGGGACCTAACACTGGCGTTAGTTCTTGGAGAAACTGCTGATTGCACAAGAGGCAGGGCGGGGAGAGGGGGGCGGGTGGTGGCGGTTCTAGGCAGAAGGAACAGCACATCCCAAGGCCTGGAGGGAGGAACACGAAACAGACAATAAGCAGGGCAGGTGAATGTGGGAGCTGGAGGAGAGGCAGGGCCATGTCCTGAAGATCCTGGAATGGCAATCTGAGGTGCTGGGACACCTCAGACCTGTGGTGTCCCAGACCTGTTGCTGGCCCACCATGACCTGTGGCTGCTCAACGGACAGGCCCCTTCCAGCACTGCCTGTGCCAGGACAGCGAGAGCTCAGCCAAGTCCAAGCCAAGCCCTGCAAGTCCAAGCTCTTCCCAGGCCTCAGCTTTCCTTTCTGTGAAATGAGGGCACAGATCCCTTGAGGCCAGGCCCAGAGAGGGTTCTGGGAGGTTTTGCAGATCTGCTTAAGGACAGGGATTCAGCTCACCTGCCCCCCACTCCCACCCCTGCATCCCCCCTCCCCAGCCGCCAGAGGGCAGAGCTGATAAGGGGGTGTGGATGGGAGGGCGGCAGCCAGCAGAGCTGGTGTGTGCAGAGGACAGGGTCTAGAGGGGCTCTGCCCTGTGGCGTGGAAGGCCCCAGCATGACTTCCATGGGCCCTAGTCCTTTGGCTGCGCTACCTGATAAGTTAAGTCAGCCCCGGTCTCTGGGTGAGTCTGAATTGACCCCTCCTGCAGGCACCATGGCCCAGGGCTGGGCGCTGCTGCTCCTGCTGCTATTGCCGCGGCAGCTGGGAGTGGTGCTCGCCGTGAGGGCCCCAGGATTTGGCCGAAGCGGCGCCCGCAGCCTGAGCCCCGAAGAGAATGAATTCTCGGAGGAGGAGCCGGTGCTAGTCCTGAGCCCTGAGGAGCCGGGACGTGGCCCAGCCACCATCGGCTGTCCTCGAGACTGCGCCTGCTCCCAGGAGGGGGTCGTGGACTGCGGCGGCATCGACCTGCGCGAGTTCCCGGGGGACCTGCCCGAGCACACCAACCACCTGTCCTTGCAGGTGAGGTTGGGACGCTGTGCCAGTGGTCACGGTCACCGGGGGCTGCCCCACACATAGTGGCTCCCATCCTGGAACCACCCCACCCCCACCACAGTCCTTGCCTATGGCCTCCCACCCTCCAGACGCAGGGCGCTAGGGCAGGTCAGACAAAAGGATGACTCCACCAGGGGCATCCCGGCTCTGACATTCCGGGCACAGAGCCCTGTGATGTTATGACCTGCTTTGTCTCGTGGCAGGAGTCTGGGCTGAGGCTGTCTGTAGAGTCAGGACCTGTCTGAGCTCCAACACAGACTTGTCCTCAGCTGACCCTCTGGGAAGACAGGGTACCTCAGACACCATTATGGACCAGGAAAGTGAACACACAGCAGACCCCCAAGGAGCACCCTGGGGGCTCGGGGGGTCTAGTGCTGTCCCCAGCTGAGGCCCAGTCTAGATTTTAGAACCTCCCGAAGTGGGACACAGCATCCCAGATGAGAACTCTGGGGGCATTGATGCGACCATAATCACCTTCATGTAGCCCTGAGGGACAGGGAGGGGCTGCTGTGCCTGTTTCCAAAGGAGACCAGGCCCAGAGAAGGACAGTGACCGGCCCATGGTCACACAGCCCCCATGGGTCTGCACTGGCGGTGGTGGGAGCCCAAGACCAAGGGACCTTGAGGGAAAGAGACAAGCCGAGGACAGGACTTATTCTTGGTTCATTCACCAAGTAGCTCCTGTGAACCAGCTCTATGCTTCTGGTCCTGTGTGGGCTGCTGGGCAAGTAGGAAGGTCTCGGACATATATTGCCTGTGAGGTGCTCACTGTCTATCTGGGAGGCAGAGACCTAAACAGGTAGAAGGAATAGACAGAGATTGAAGGACTGGTGCTGTGAGGCCAGAGCAGCTCCTAGTCCAGCCCCCAATCCAACCCAGGAAGGCTTCTGGAGGAGGTGCTACCTGACCCAGGTTTTAAAGCATCTCAAGGGGAAGCGGGATCCCCTGGGCCAGGAACCAAAGTGGGTTTCTGGCTTGGGGAAGGGGGGAATGGGCTGGGGACACCTGTCACTAAGTGGGAACAGTTCTGGAGGGAAGACAGCATTCTAAATTTGAACTGCCTGTGGATATCTGTGTGTGTGTGTGTGTGTGTGTATACGCCTGCACTCTTAGAAGGGGGGCCTGCACCTCTGCTGTGGATACTGCTGTACCTGCAACACCCACATGTGGGCCTGGCTCAGAGCCCGTACCCAGGGTCTGTCCACCATGGGGCAAAATCCCAACGGAGGGGCCCAACGGAGGGACTGGCTCCTGCGAATGGACTGAGCTGGGTGCAGGCCTCTAATGGGGCAGGAGCCCTGGACACCCCCCCTTGTGTTGTCTCCTCACCGTCTCCACCTCTCCCCACCTAGAACAACCAGCTGGAGAAGATCTACCCCAGGGAGCTCTCCCGGCTGCATCGGCTAGAGACGCTGAACCTCCAGAACAACCGCCTGACTTCCCGAGGTGAGGGATTGCCCAGGGCTGGGGGCTGGGGCCCCAGACAGGAAACTAGGTGCCTATGGGGAAAACCCTGCCCTGCAGACCCTGGCATGTGGGAAAGAGCAGGCCTGGGCTGGGCTGGCCTCCAGATCCACAGCACGTGCTCCTGTGGTTGCCTAACAGCCACCGCTGGGTGTTTCTGAGACCCCGGAGTCTGATCAAGGGAGAGGCTTCAGAGCAGCTCAGACTCCAGCGTCCGAGGAATCACAGAGGCCTTTAGAATCAAAGAGTGTAGAATCCTCAAATTTTAAAAGTTTTTTTTTTTTTTTTCTGATGATGAAAATAGTTTCTAATTATAGTAGAAAATTTGGAAATATAGAAATTAGAATACAAAAAAACCCACTCATTATCCTGCCACTGCCACCTGAAAAGTGAAAGTGAAAGTCACTCAGTCGTGTCCGACTCTGCAACTCCATGGACTATACAGTCCATGGAATTCTCCAGACCAGAATACTGGAGTGGGTAGCCTTTCCCTTCTCCAGGAGATCTTCCCTACCCAGGGATCGAACCCAGGTCTCCTGTATTTCAGGCAGATTCTTTATCAGCTGAGCCACATGAAGTTCATCACTATTAACATTTTGGTATATTTCTTTCCATTAAAAAAAAAAGGCATAATTTATACACCATAAAGTTTATCCAACTTAAAGATATAATCTGATGAGTTTTTATAAGTTTATATGTTGTACAGCCATCACTACAATCCAATCCAGTCTTTTTTCTTTGTGTTTTTAATTCATAGCTGTACCGATAGTATTGATACTATAACTGTTATAATTGCTTTGTTTCACTTAGCTGTTAGCTCAGCAGCATTTCTCATGTTGCTGAAAACTCTCCACGGCCATCATTTGACACAGGGTATTCCACAGAGGGATGCAGCACAGTTTATGTAACTGTTCCCTCTTGTTAGATACTTGGGTGAGTCCCAGCATCTGAGGGTCTGGGAGCTCAGAACTGAGTGTCAGAGGCCGACCTCAGGACTGGAGAAGGGCCAGCCTGGCTGGGCTCCTGGTGACAGCTGGGTTCTGACAGCGCATCTGCCAGATGGGGCAGGAGAGGGCCAGGTGCAGGGCGGGGGTGGGAAGGGGCTCAGAAGCCATTGGCCTGCCCTACCCTGCCTGGGGCTGGGTGTGAAGATTCTCTCTGACCCTCTGGAGCTGTCCCCAGGGGCACACTCCTTCTTGGCAGGTCCTCTGCCCTGTGGCCTGATCTTTTGGGTGCCCATTCCCACCCAGGCTGCCCTGAGAAGGTGAAGAATCAGCCATCTCTCAGCGGACACTTGTCATCTGCTCTTCTGAGCCTGGGCCTCTGAGAGCAGGGTTGGGGGTGGGGTGGCACTGGGCAGGCCTGTTGGGACTGGCTGGGTAGGGGTCAGAGCCGCATCTGCCCCAGGCAGTACCTCCCTGTCCTGGCAGGCGGGGTGGGTGTGGGGTGGTCAGTGCTCACGTGCTCCCCTGTAGCGTCTCCTTCATCCAGGGCTCTGACCGATGCCTGTCCTTTGAAGGGCTCCCGGAGGAGGCATTTGAGCATCTGACCAACCTCAATTACCTGTACCTGGCCAATAACAAGGTGAGGGGCCCGCAGCAGGGCAGGGTGTCTGGGGCTGAGCTCAGGGAACTTTCACCAGGGCCTCTTTGGGGCCAGCTGCTGGGTTCCTACTGGTGCTCAGACACAGTCCAGACCCCGCACTTTAACACAGGGCTTCAGAGTGGTCAGATGATGACTGAGGCCAAGGCCTACATCGGTGTAGTGGGGTGAGAGCTCATCCCCACGGGGAGGGGGCATTGGAGGGCTTCCTGGAGGGATAGCATTTGAAGGGCCACGAAGGGTAATGGGATTTCAACCAGAGGCCTCAAGGGGGAGGGCACTGCAGTAAAAGGGACAGCATGAGTGAAGGGACAGAGGCACTCAGCCTCACAATATTTGGCCTGCCGCAGGGCTCTGTCCTGGCCCTTCTCTCCAAACTCCTAAGGTGGCTATCTCCTCCTTGGTCTATAACACCCATCTACATCAAGGCCACGTCCAGAGGTGGTCTCCAGGCTTTCCCCTATTCCCACATGAGACTCAAAGATCCACCTGCCTCCTCAGCATCTCCCTGGATGTTTGATAGAAATAGAACTACCTGCTCCCCATCTCTGGAAGGGGCATCTCCAACCATCTGCAACGCCACTGGTCAGAGCCATGAATCCAGGAGTACTTGGCTCACCCACGTCTGCTCTCTCCACAGCTCCCCAAACCCCTGCCCTGCCCACCAGCACAGGACAACCACCTTCTCATCTGTGGCCCTTCTCCTCAGAGCAGCCAGAGGGGTTTTTCAAAATCTTGCCCCACTCTAGCTCTATATTGTCCCTTCCCCACTTAAAACCCTCCCAACGGCTTCACCCTCTGCCCAGGAAGAAACCCACATGTCTCCTTGAGGCCTGCAGACCTGTGTCCCCGGCCCTCCTGGCTTTCTTAACTCATCTCCCCACTGGCTCCCACCCCCCAAACCTGGCAGATCCCCCCCATGGGCCTCTACTCACTGTTCTTGCTGTGTGGGTGCTCTCCCCCACAGATGGCATTTAGAGTGCCGTCATCTCTTCTCCAAGCACCCCACAAAGTCGTTCATTGTCTTCAGTCTGTTTGAATTCCTGGCACAGCAGTGATCACTCTCGATGCTTTTATTCCTTGTGTATCATCTTCTCCACTAGGATGTAAGCTTCTGGTGTGGGTGGTGTGGGCAGGGATCTGTGTCTTGTTCCCTAGGACATGTCCAGGGCCCGGAACTCTGCCTGCATATTGCAGATTTCAGGGAGTACTGTTGAATAAGTGAAGGGTGGATACCGTGGACTGAGGCTGGAGAAACGTGGGTGCTCACTGTGCCTGCACAGAGGGCCAGTGTCAGGGGGCAGTGAGGGGAGAGGCCAGGAGAATGGGCAGGGCAGGGGACAAGATGGAGAGATTTGAGTGTCAAGCTCAGGACTATGGGGAGCCATAGACATTCTGGTTTTGTGTTATTGGAAACTTTAGAAAGATGGCTCTAGTTGCAGAGAGGAGACAAACTGAAGGGGCTCAGATGAGCAGCAGGTAGTGTGACTCCATGCCGGCCTCTCACCCTCCACTGGTCTTTCTACCCCAACTCTTCCCTTTCCAGCTGACCTTGGCACCCCGCTTCCTGCCAAATGCCCTGATCAGTGTGGACTTCGCTGCCAATTATCTCACCAAGATCTACGGGCTCACCTTTGGTCAGAAGCCAAACTTGAGGTCAGAGGTCAGAGGGGGACCCTGGGCTTAGGTTGGGGAAAGGGGGAAAGCTGAGGCAGAGGTTTCAGGCCCTGAGTGGGGTACAAGCAACCCAGAGAGGAGGGATGGGCAGTGCAGTGCAGCCCTGATGCCCCATGCTCAGGGCTGAGGTGGCAGACACCCAGGGCTGCAGGGGCACAGGGTCTGGAAGGCTGACCCCTAAAGGAGGAGAAGGAGTCAGTCCAGAGGTAAGGACAGAGGGTGATGTCTGGGGAATTGTGGGGAGCAGGTGAGGATAGTTCCCTCCTTGCCCAGCCCCTGGGAAGAGAAGCCTCTTCCAATAGGCAGAGCTGCCCTTGCTGAGAGCTGCTCTGGGTGAGGCCCCACAGCACAGGTATGTGAACAGGGGTGGGGTGGGGGTGCTGGGGAGGAGAAGGTGCTGACAGCCTCAAGTGCCACTCTGTTGTCTTCTCTCCTTGTAGTATGTTAGCTCCATGAGGGCAGGGACTTGTTGGTTCTGTCCACTGCTGTATCTTTAGGATCTGGAACAGTCCTGGCACATAGGGGCACTTACTGTATGCTTGTTGAATGAATGAGGGGTCACCTCCTCTGAATCCAGATCCTGTGCTGGGCACTGGGGACAAAGAGGTGACAGGGACAGGCTCCATTCTCAGGAGGTCCCACAGAGCTCAGAGCCAGCTGTGTGGACAGGCAGGGACTCCAGGGCTGCAACACTTGGGGAACAAGTGAGAACCTTGAAGGTTATGGAGAAGCAGGGACTGGGGATCAGGAAGTCTTGTTTCTTCCACTAACTTGTGGGGTGGTTCCTTCGTCCCCTCGACTATGTAGAGGGAACTGGATTTGGTGGAGTCTGAGGTTGTTGGGATGGGAAGAGGGTGCCCTGGGCCACAGGCTCAACCTGAGCAAGGTCTGGAGGCTCACCAGGTGAGCTGGTGTGGGGATGGTTGAGAGAGAACCTGAGCCTCGCCCCCAGGTCCGTGTATCTGCACAACAACAAGCTGGCGGACGCCGGGCTGCCGGACAACATGTTCAACGGCTCCAGCAATGTTGAGATCCTCATTCTGTCCAGCAACTTCCTGCGCCATGTACCCAAGCACCTGCCACCTGCCCTCTACAAGCTGCACCTCAAGGTGGGAGGGAGAGGGCAGGAAGGAGCACTGCCTGAGCAGGGGGAGAGCCCAGGCCCACATGGGCACAGCCGTGAGGCTTCGGGGCCTCGGCACGAGCTGGGGGGCACCGAATCCACTGCAGACAAGCAGACAGAGACCCAGACACCTGGCCGTCAGTCCCACACTAAGTCATTTAGGCCTGGGCCCTCTCCCCATGGCTCCCCCAGACCCCTCTCCATATCTCATCTCAAGTCTGCATCCTTGCCCCTTGGCTGTCCCTCATGCCCCCTTTGCCACCCTCCCACCCATCTCTCAGAACAACAAGCTGGAGAAGATCCCACCAGGTGCCTTCAGCGAGCTGAGCAACCTTCGTGAGCTGTACCTGCAGAACAACCACCTGACTGATGAGGGCCTGGACAATGAGACCTTCTGGTGAGCCCCTGCCTGGCCTCCGAGTGAGCTCTGCGCTCAGGAGGCCCTTCCCAGGGCTCACCTGGCCAGGTCCTTGCCCACCCGCCCCTGGCCAGTTTTCTCGGAGAAGGAACTTTAAGGCTTGTGCCTTTACTGATACTTCTGTCCCAAAGAATAGCACTATGTAAGTCCTGCCCAAATTCTAGTAAGGCAAGGAAATGTTTGCAGAGGCTGGATTCTTGGTACAACGTAGAAACTCAAGCATTCTTGTTGAAGGCAGATCTATTTTCAGCTTTTTAGGCCCAGGGTAGCCTAAAAGGACAAAAAGCTTTAAACAGTCTTCAAACAAATCCTGTGTCAGAAACCATGCTAGATCCTTCTTACACCAATGTATCATTGAGTCAAACCACTGAGAGGCTGGGAGAGGACTGAGTTCCCCAGTCAGCTAGTGGCAGAGCTGGGATGAGTTAGAGGGAAGTCTCCTGCCACCTTCCTTGGGAGTAATGCTGGAAACAAGTGCCATGTGGGCTCCTGCCCACCGACCTAATCCCCCGCTTCCCTCCAGGAAGCTCTCCAGCCTGGAGTACCTGGATCTGTCCAGCAACAACCTGTCGCGGGTGCCGGCGGGGCTGCCGCGCAGCCTGGTGCTGCTGCACCTGGAGAAGAACGCCATCCGGAGTGTGGACGCGGACGTGCTGACCCCCATCCGCAGCCTCGAGTACCTGCTGCTGCACAGCAACCAGCTGCGCGCGCAGGGCATCCACCCGCGGGCCTTCCAGGGCCTCAAGCGGCTGCACACGGTGCACCTGTACAACAACGCGCTGGAGCGCGTGCCCAGTGGCCTGCCGCGCCGCGTGCGCACCCTCATGATCCTGCACAACCAGATCACCGGCGTCGGCCGCGACGACTTTGCCACCACCTACCACCTGGAGGAGCTCAACCTCAGCTACAACCGCATCACCAGCCCGCGGGTGCACCGCGACGCCTTCCGCAAGCTGCGTCTGCTGCGCTCACTGGACCTTTCGGGCAACCGGCTGCACACCCTGCCGCCTGGGCTGCCACGCAACGTGCACGTGCTGAAGATCAAGCGCAACGAGCTGGTCGCCCTGGCGCGTGGGGCGCTGGCCGGCATGGCCCAGCTGCGAGAGCTCTACCTCACCGGCAACCGGCTGCGCAACCGGGCCCTGGGACCCCGTGCCTGGACCGACCTCTCTGGTCTGCAGGTAAGGGGCCAGGGCTGTGCCCATTTGGGTACTACTGGTCAGGCTGCCCTGAGCCCACCCATCTGCTGGGCCTGGGTGAGGGGGGAGCAGGAGGGCAGGGCCTCTAGAGAAGGGCCTGCTGGGCAGCCTGGGCATTAGGGTATGGAGCCTGGGCCATGCCAAAGGTCTGGGCTCATGGTACAGCAGCACAGGGCAGAGTTCAGCTGGCAGGCAAGGCAGAGCTTTCCACCTGCAGGGACAGGCTTGAGGAACTCTGTAGGGACAAGGGGAGGTCATGGCTGCAGGTGGGGGGCATTGTCCCAGAGGACTGAAGGACAGGGACAGTTCAGGTGGCATGAGAAAGTGGAGCTCACCCACCTGTGGGCACAGGATAGGTGCCTGGAGAAGGCTGGGCTTGGGGGAGGGGAGGATGGCAGGTGCCTGAGGTGGGTTAACCTCACCAGGCTGTAGAGTCTAGAGGAGTGAACTTGAGGTTTCTGGGACTGACCAGTGGCTGTGGCTCCTGTAGCCACAGCCCGAGACAGGAGGGCTGTCTGGCCATGTGAACTGAGCCTCCTTGGTTATAAGTGAAGCCTCCCGACCCAGTGAAGGGCTGAAAGGGACCTTCATTAGGGAACCTGGGAGGCTCTGCTGTTTTACCAGGTCCGCCTCTCCCAAATGTCCTCAGGCCTTGCTCTGCCCTTTTTCGCAGGGCTCTGCTCACTGGGAGGTCTTCCTTCACTGCCTGCCACCTTCCTCTGCTTTGTTGTCTTCATAACCTCTTCCCTCCAACAGTAGGTCATCTGTTTACTTGTTTGTTCCTGCTCTTCCTGCTGGAACACGGCGCAGGCGTTTTAGTCTGTTGTGTGCACTGCTGGACCAGGGCCCTGCTTGTGGGAGGCACACAGTACATGCGTGTCAGGGGAGCTGTCAGGGTGGGGATGTCTGAGGGGAGTGCAGGGGAGAGGCCCTGAGAGTGGGAGGCAGGGAGGTGGGGCTGAGCCCCGAGGATGAGAGGTGGGAGGCGGCTGGTCCTCCAGGAGCAGCCAGGGTCTCCCCCACCCAGAGAGCGCTGCTACGTGTCAGACATCAGGGTCCAGCCACCTGCGCCAGTCTCTCTTGTGCCAGTTCTTAAGGGGTCCCAACCCCATTGCCCTCTCCTCCACACCTGCTCCTCCTGCTGCATTGGCTAATTTGCCGAAGGGGGTGACACCCACCTGGGTGTCCATAGGAAATGTGGATGCTGCCCTGCTACCCCCTTTTCCACACCATCTGACCCCCACTGCCCACTGTTACTGAAGCTGCCCACTCTATCATGACATCTCCCCATCTCTCCACTTCTCTCCATCCTACTGGTCATATCAGAAAGTCAAGTCACCCCCATTTCTTCCTGGACCTCAGCTTCCTAGGAGCATTCTACTCCTATATTCCACATGCAATCAGCAGGTATCTTGAAAAAATAAAAACACAAACGTGCTCACTGTACACCCACCCAGAACCCTTCTGTGGCTCCCCTTTAGAACCCAGACCAGAATCCTGGCCAAGACCTTCAGTGCCTGGTCTGCCTCTGCTCCAAGCTGAGCTTCTTGGTTTCCCAGATGCCCTGGACTTTGTTTATACTGTCCCCTTGGCTGGAAGGCCAGTGACACCTACTCATTCATTCATTCTACCAGCTGATACCAAACCCTGACCACATGCAGACCCGGTTCTAGAACTGAGGACCTAGAGGGGAATAAGACAGATCCAGGGTCACTGCCCTCCTAGAGCTTATCGTATACCTAGGACTCAGCTCAATTATCACCTCCTCAGGAAGCCACCAACGATGGGCAGGTTAAATGGCTGTCTGGGTGAGTCCAGTCAGGAGTGGGGTATTTGGTGAAGATCTTCCTCAGCCTGTTGGATCTTTGCACAAGCAGCTGCTCTCACTGCTCCAGAGCTCCCACCTGTGTTGGCTGCCGTCTGCTCCCCCAACCCTGATTGGGCTGAGTCGGTCCCCTCCCCGGCCCCCGTATCACAGCCCGGTTCCACTGCTGTCATTGTCAGATTGTGGTGTCCATCTCTCCTGCCAGCCTGGCTTCCCGAGCACAGAGGAAGTGTCTCAGTGGATTCCATGTCCCCAGTGTCCACGGGCACTGAGGAGGTCTAGAATGAATGAGGAAGTACTGGATCCGTGGGGAGCAGGGAGTCCTGCTGGTCGAGAAGGTGACAGGGAGGCTCCCTAGGGTGCCTGAATTGTGTGCTCCCCTGAATCTGGAATCTGGATTTATGGCCCCCAGTTCCCTGGCCCTGAGCCCCAGCCTGTCAGGGTGAGGAGGGAGCCTGAGATGATGGAAGCCCACCTGTGGCTACACAGGTGTGTATCAGGGCGAGGGTGCTGACAGCCTGAGGTGCAGGCAGTGAGCCACGCCCAGGCATGTCCAGGGCTCCTTCCTGCTGCAGCTGTGCTCTGCTCCCTGGGAAAACCACCCCATGTCCCTGGCCACCTGCTTCCTGGACTCTAAGCCTGTGGTGAGTCTGACACTGACCAGTCTGGGGCCTGGTTGCCATGCCAGGGTCACTGTGGGCCTTGAATCCTGGCCCTCGGCCCCTGTCCACATGGCCCTGAGATCTACAAAGGAGCAGCCCCGCCCCCATCCTCATCCGACAAAACTGGGTTGTGATTTAAAGACTGGAGGACACCTAGTCCCTGCCCTTCTGGGGTCTTTAGTCTGAGGGAGGTGACAGGTGTGTTAAGGAGGACGGACTTTAGCACCCAGACACTGTGGCCATGAATTCATGTGGCCGGATGGAAGGAGCAGGGTAGGATATACACCAATTAGAACAAGCATTCGGAGTCACAAGCCCCAGCTTCCAGGCTCTACGGGCCCTATGGCCTGCAATGGATCTCTGAACCTCTCCAAGCCTCTGTTTTCCCATCTGGAAATGGGGATAGTTATAGAGCCCGCCTCACGGGGTTATGAGATTTAGAATGCTCCGGGTCAGTGGGAGCTTGGCAAGCTGTCAAGTGCTGTATCTGCCCTGCTCATCCCTGCAGCTGCTCGACATTGCCGGGAATCAGCTCACGGAGATCCCTGGGGGGCTCCCAGAGTCGCTGGAGTACCTGTACCTGCAGAATAACAAGATTAGTGCCGTGCCCGCCAATGCCTTTGACTCCACACCCAACCTCAAAGGGATTTTTCTCAGGTAGGAGGCCCTGCCCCTGCCCCTCAGGGGGCTGCCCAGCTCCAGCAGAATGGTTAGGGCCCATGGGAACCACTCGCAGGTGGAGGCCAGTGCTTGAAGCACGTCAGTGCTTGAAGCAGTGCTTCCATTGAGCAGAGCACTGGTTACATCAGAGAGCCCCAGTGAGCTCCTGTTCCCTTAGCTCTCAAGGGTGGAGACAGTCCTGGCTAGGCCTGGTGAGGTTCACTGGTTTGTGAAAGGGCTTTGGAAACTTTAAAAAGCAGAACTTGTGGGTGTTCTTGATGTTCCTATGGCAGGAAGGGACCACAGAGAGCATCTTCCCAATTTACAGCTGGGAAAGCTGAGGCTCAGAAAGTACAGTTGACTGCTGTGTCCACAGCTGGACAGGCTGGGCCTGGGCCTCAGACCCAGGATAGCAGATGTTCAGGTCATTGCTGGGTTCTGGGGGGGGGGGGTTTAGGATGATTCAGGAGACCCAGCTCCCCAAGGAGAGCAGAACCAGAGTGGTCCTTCCCACCATCCCCCTCCAAGTCAGACAGATCAGAGAAAGGCAGCATGTATACTCCCAGGGGTTTGTGGCCCAGAAGGCTCAGGCTGGGTGACATCAGGGTGCAGTGTGACCTGTGCCTCGGCTCCTGCAGGAGACTGAGGTACAGAGAGTTGAGGGGGCCTGAGATCAGAGCCCAGCCTTCCCCTTCCCAAATGTGTGTCCCCAGCCCACTGTGGCCCTGGCCTTTCCTGTGCTCCTCTACACCCAGCACCAAGGTGACTTCAGGCTGGCCACAGAGCATCCTCAGACCTCCAGGTTAATGCCAATGGGCAGGCAGGGAGGACTTGCCTGTGTCTGCCACCCTCAGATCATAGTAAGAGCATATACAGTGGAGGCCTTCTCTCCTCCTTAAGAGGTCACCCTTCCCCGCTGCAGTAGCCACACAATACCTTGAGCGCCCTGTGATGGCCTGGACTCCTAAGCCCCCTTCTTTTGTGCTTACTGCATGTCTTCCTGGAGGGCCCGTCCCTACCACTCCACTTCTGGGCTGGGTCACTGTGGGGACACTGTTTGGCTCATGGCACAGACCTCACTTGGGTGCCCTGAACAGGTTTAACAAGCTGGCCGTGGGCTCCGTGGTGGAGAGTGCCTTCCGGAAGCTGAAGCACCTGCAGGTCTTGGACATAGAGGGCAACTTTGAGTTTGGTGACGTTTCCAAGGACCGGGGCCGGTTGGAGAAGGAAGAGGAGGAGGAGGACGATGACGAGGAGGAGGAAGAAGAAAGGCGATAGGGACTGGGTGAACGGGATCTGACATAGGTGGGTGGTCTGTGTGGGGCGCCCCAGCCTGCTTCACCACATTCCTGCCCCTAACCCCAGTCTAGGGTCTTTCTGCCCATTCTCCACCCTCTGTACCCTGCTTCATTGTTCATTTTGCAAATCTGTTAGAGCTCTCAGTGTGCTCAAGGCCCTGGGTGTGAGGTTGGGGATGACAGCATGCCAGCGGGAGGCTGGCCCGTGCCAGGGCCTCCATCCACAGCGATGCGTCCCCGATGGGACACACCCAGGGACTGGGAGGGAGGAAGCAGGGAATGAATATGGGGGCCCACAAGGAGGCTACTGCTGCAACCCAAGCCAGAGATGCTGGAGGTGGGCAGTGAGGATGCAGACAAGCAGATGAGCCTGAAAGAGGTCTGGAGGTGCAGACTTGAGGGCCCAGCTAGTCCTGCTGGACGTGGGGTGAGGGAGAAGACAAGATCCCAGTTCTAGCCTGGAATTCCAGGTGAACGATAGTACTATGGAGGAGCAGGTCTGGTAAGGGGAACTGTGAGTTTGGAGGGCACTGGGGAGCTGCCCAGGGTGGACTGGCTATTTGCATCTGGGGCTCCAGAGTGAGGTCTGGCTGGAGAGGGAGGTCCAGGAATCGTAGGCCTTGAAACAGTCCCCGAGGCCACGAGAGGCTGGGGGAGCTCTCCAGGGAGAGAAGAGGGAGGGGGATTGCCAGCTGGAGGGGAGCAGCGGGAGGAAGGGGACAGAGCACCAGGGGAGGGAGGCAGAGCTGCAGACAGCCCAGGACAGAGAGTCATCACACGCACACATAGTGCACCAACGTGCACACACTCACACTCATCAGATGCACAAAGCAGACACTCAAACACACACCGCACATGTGCACACACAGATACACTCGCATGTACTTTACTGTGTATTGACAGATGCAGGACAAGTACACCATTGCACATACTCATGTGTGCATGCGAGTACATACATGCATGCCGCCCCAGGCACATATGCCCTTGTGTGCACATGTGCACACACACATATACACGTGCATGCCTGTTATGCATCCATGCACAGGAAGTGGAAGGAATCAGCTGTGTGAGCACAACAGAGACTGATGGAGCTGAGCATGACCACGGACCCACTGGACTTATCTACAGGGAGGTCAGTTGTGGGGAGCAGTTTCAGGTCCTTGTGGGGAGCAGTTTCAGGGGCAAAGAGGGTGGAGAAAGTGGCTGGAAAGGAGAGGGCTCAGGGATTATAGACAAGTCTGTTGAGAAGTTTGATTGTGAAGAGATGAGTGAGGCTGGTGGTGGGAAGGATGCATGAAGCTCAGCAGGATTCTGTTCACACTGGGCCTTTTTTAAGCAACGGAGCTGGTTTGAATGCCGATGGGGAGAGGCCCATGTTGAGGGAGGAGTTAAAGGCATAAGAGAGGAGAGCTGGGTGTAGCCCCACCTGTGCAAGCAGGAGGAAGGACTGACTTGGGCAGGAGGGTCAGTTCTCCAGAGGCTACAGTCACATGCAGATCAGCGGCTTTGTGGCTGGATGTGAACTCACACCCACTCGATGCCTTCTGGTTTCTCTGTGCAACAGGTACTCAGCAGACCAGGGTGGGTGTGGAGACGATGGCCAGTTGGATCCTTCCATGGCTGAGGTTTTGGCCAGGAGTGTGAGACAGGAAGGCAAGGAACAAGGAAACTGAGGGTGCTGGCAAGAGAGAGGCTGCCTTGCAGATGCTGGGGCTCAGGCTGGAAAGGGAAAGGGTGCAGATGGGAGGGGTTGGTCTCCTGGGGGAGGAGGTCGGAGGGTGGGCATGGTGGTGGGGAGTAGCCATGAGGGGAGGTGTGGTCAGGAGAGATATCAGAGTAAGCTGAGCTGGGGGTCCAGGGGCCACTGGGTCACTATTAGGATGTTGAATTGAAGTAGGGTCTGAGACAGAGAGAAGTCTGAGTGGGGTTGAGGATCCTGTGGAGGACATAGGGAGGAGGGAACAGGGGTCCAGCTGATGGCAGAGAGAGGGGTGAGTGTGCTGGGCTTGCTACCTGACTGTGGAGGGCGACCCCAGAGGCAGTGCTTGGGAGTCACCTTTCTTGACTCCTGGACCCAGGGGCGTGAAGGCAGAGCCCCTTATCTCCATGCATTGTCCTCGGGCAGAGCCAGGGGCCAGTGACTGGGGTGACTAGCCATTCAGTGGGGTGCTGGGGCCCTCAGGAAGGCACTGTGGGTCCTGGGGTGGAGAGAATCTACCCCTCTGGAGGACGTCGACCACAGTCAGCAGCCCCGGGAGAGGCCAAAGGGGTCCAGAGGTTTCCAGTCCACACCAGGCCCCCAGGAGCACCTCCCAGCGGGCGCCCCCCACTGGCTCTGGACTCCCAGGGCAACTTCCCCTTGGGCCTGCGGTTGCTTGACCCTGCTGTAATCCCCTTGGCCCCGGCTGGGTTTGGTGGGCAGGTCTGCCTTGGCCTCCCCTGACTCGCCCGCGTGTTCTGCAGGACGACGGACCGCTGGAGCCTTTCTGCAGCACGTGCCTGAGCCCTGCGTGCCCCTACTCTGCCTTGCTCACAGACACTCCCAGCACAGCGCCCACCAGGCCCCACTCCACACATAGGCTGGACCCAGTCTCCCCTCCCCACCCCTTCCTGCAGTCCATCCACAGCCAGACACCCACACACAGCCAGCTGCATAGCGTCCTCCAAACTTCCCCCTGTCAGCCCCACACTCAATGCTGCCCTCAGTCCCTGAGTCCTACAGACAAGGCAAAGGGTCTGACCAGCCCCAGCACTCATGGGTACCTGCTCCCTGCCCCGTGGACACAATGTACACACACACACACACACACACACATACACAAGTCACATGCAAATAGCTCTTCTCAGTCTCTGCCACCAACAGCTCTTGCCCCAGCCAGAAATGGCCAGCTCGCTGTCTGTCTGTCTGCCCTCTCCGTCTGTCCCTCAGAGAAGACACAGAGTTATCTCCATGCTGTCTGTGGCCAGGTGCCTGCACCCTCTGGAACTCACAGACTGGGTCTTCCTTTCTCTCCATTTGGGGAAAGGAACCCTCAGGACTGCTGCCTTGGCCCACCGGTCATGCTCCCCAAGGCTGGGGCAGTCATTCCCCTCCAGGCCCTGGCCGGGCCCAGACACAGCTTTGCTGGATGAGCCCCACTGATGCCAGAGGGAAGGTCTGAGGCTGCTGATGTCTTGGGCTGGAGCTCGGCAGAGGTGGCGGGGCTGGGTGGAGCAAGAGCGAAGGGCCCAGCTGCACCGATGAGAGAACTTTTTTATTCTTTGAGCCTGAGGGGAGTTCTGGGTGCCTTTTTTTTTTTTTAATTCTTTTTTAAGGAAAAAAAAATGATAAAAACTTCAAAGCTGATTTTTCTTGTTACAGAAAAACTAATATAAAAGCATTACCCCTGTCTGGCAGCCTGTGGCCGTGTCTGTGTGTGCTTCCTGCCAGGTGCTGGGCTGAGGCCTGGCCGGCCGGGCAGGACCCAAGCACTTCAGCACCTTCTGACCAGCAGGAGTCAGCGCAGAGTGCAGTTCTGGGGGCCCACAGAGTCATCCCATGGAAAGAAGTCCAGGGATGCAGGGTTTAGGTGAAGGTGAGGTGGCCTGGAGGCACGTGCAGCCCCTCAACTTGCTGGGGGTCAACAGGTTGGGCCGGGACCACCACACAAAGCCTGTGAGCCCACTCTGTGCTCCCGAGGGGCTGAGCATCCAGGCAGAGGACCTTCAGGCTTTGGGCTGCTCAGAGTTCCTGGGCACTGAGTGGGCATGACTGATGGGGTCTGTCCCATAGCAGATGCTGGGATGCTAAGGGGGCTGGAGGCAGGCCTGGGAGCTGGAGCAGAACCCTCCTCAGGGCCTTGGTCCCTGCAGGCTTGCCTAGAGGTGGCAGACTGGCCCAGTGTGTCACCGTCACCAGCGGGGCCAGAGCTGGCCAGAAGAAAGCAGCCCCCAGCTCAGAGCAAAGAAGAACGTCTGCCAGGCAGAGCTGCCCCACAGAGGATCACATGTCCCGGAAGTGGTGGCCCCCCACCACTAGAGGTGTGTAAGCATGCTGCTGTTGAGCCCAGTAAAGAGCAGCTTCCTGATCCGTATGGAGCAGAGATGTGCCACAGGAAGAGTTATGATAGCTGGACATTTGATCTGTCATAGGTGATTAGGCCTTAAGGAAGGAAGGATGCTCCCAAGATGGATTCTATAGCCTCTAGCCCTATAGTGGGAGGGGGAGCCTAGGGCCCTTCCCAGACTCTTCAGACTATGACCCTGGGAGGAAGATGGAGGTAGTTCAGGAGTGGAGCCTGGGAGGCAGGTGATTGTTGTCGTTCAGCCGACTCTTGGCGACCCCATGGACTGCAACACGCCAGGCTTCCCCATCCTTCACTGTCTCCTGGAGTTTGCTCAAACTCACGTCTATTGAGTCAATGATGCCATCCTACCATCTCATTCTCTGCCGCTCCCTTCTCCTCCTGCCTTCAGTCTTTCCCAGCATCAGGGTCTTTTCCAATGAGTCGGCTCTTCACACCAGGTGGCCAAAGTATTTGGAGCTTCAGCTTCAGCATCAGTCCTTCCACTGAATATTCGACTTGATTACCCTCCTGATTCTCTCATCCCCTCCCCCAGCTTCATGGGCTCCATGGTGCAAAACCCTGGGGCTGTATCTTCTCCCCAAAGTGCATCCAGAGCAGGCTGTGTGGCCAGGGTCCTCTGTGTTCCCTGTGAGCCTCCTAGAGATACTGTGAGGCTGAGGAGAGCGAGGGAAGGAGAGTCTGAAAACTTCTTGGGCACATCCCCTGCTTAAAGCAAAGCATTCACAGATGGGAGCCAGGCTGGCTGAAGAAATGTATTTCTTTTGTGAGGACTGACCTGAGAGTCCTGCCTGTAGAACCCAGGCTATGAGCAGAGTGGTCTGTCCACACCGTGGTTCCCAGACAGGCCCCTGGGCAGCCCAGCACGTGCTCTGCTTCCTGCATGTAATGGCTCAAGCAGGCCTGTCCTCGCTCTGGACACCAGGACAGGCTCATCCACACTCTGGCTGCCCAGGCAGGCCCATCCACACACTGACAGCCCAGACAGACCTGTCTACACTCCAGCTATGCAGACAAGGCTGTTTACATTCCGGCTTCCTGGACAGCCCCGTCTGTACTCGGACTGCCCAGACAAGCAAGTCTGCGCTTTGCCTGTATTAACCCAATAAAGAAATGCTGGTTTGGGTATGGTCACTAAGCCCACAAGCCTTGAAAAACAAAATACCTTTATTTAGTTATCACTGAACTTGAAAACACAGAAAGGAATAGAAAATCTAACTCCTCTTCATCACATGGGCTTTGGGGTGGGGGGTGGGGAGTGCTGACCCCAGGGCCATCTGGGCAGCTTGACTGAAACATCCCAGGTGAGTCTGCATCCCCAGTCCTGGCTGGCTCACCTGTCCAATGGGAGACTAGCCCGGGGGTTTCTAGGGGCCTTGAAGCTCTGGTGAAGACATCTTCATCTCCACATCAGATGAGCTTTATGAGACAGAACCGCTAGGCCAGGAGATGGGACGGGCTGTGGCACGTGGAAGGCAGTGGGTCTCGGCTTTAGGCTGGGCCCGTCCTTGGGGAGAGCTGTTGGTCTGAGGCCACGTGTTATGGGGCTGGGTGGGGGCGGGCCTGGGCTGGGGCGCAGCTGGGGCAGAACCAGGACATTGCTATGTCCTCATAAACTGAAAGCAGTGATGGCTCTGGGGCTCCTGGAGGGGGCAGAGCCTCCCTCTCAGCATCTGACCCTGCAGCCATCCCTGTCCTCTGGCAGGGAGTGGCCAGGGCTTGAAAGCCTTGAACTAGAGTCCTAGTCCTGATATCACTTGTTCCGAGACCTGGGGCACGTGTTTTCAGCTCTCAGAGCCTCAACTTTGTGATCCAGAAAGTGGGGACCGTACCCCTGCCTGCCACCTGCACAGGCCAACCCAGTGGAAATGTCACAGTCGGGGCTCAGGCTACGCCTGCCTGTAACTCTCCAGCTGGGACCCCCACGTGCAGTCTTTCCCCTTCCTTACACTCCACTTTCCGTCAAGTGGAGCCCATTCTGGACCCTCAAGGGTGGGGAGATAGTGTGAGTCTGGCCCTTGTGCTCAGGAAAGTAGTGAATTGAGATCCTGCCCTTGGCCCCTAACCCTGGAGGCCTTCCCCAGGCCCCGCAGTTCCTCAGGCTCAGACATTGGTCTCGAGCTCACTGATCTCAATGGTGCAGTGGTCCAGACTGGCGGTGGCTGGTTCCTCATCCTGCTCCACCTGGACGGGGACGTGGTGGGGACAGGAGGGGCCCAGGGTCAGCTCTGCAGCCTCAGCCACGCTCTTCACACAGCCATTCTGCTGGGTTGCCACGATCTCCTGGAGGCTCACGGGCTTGGTCTCACAGGGCAGTGGTTTCTGGGGAGAGGAAACAGGTCTTGGCAGCAGCAGGAGGGACTGAGGTTAGACAGTAGGGAGGACTGGACAGGCAAAGGGCTGGGGACAGTCTGATTGGTTTTCCTACAGACATGCTGTGAGACCTTGCTAGGTCATAGGGCCTCTCTGGGCTCCAGTTTCAAGTTGTCCTGCCTCCTGGGACTGTCTTAGGAGAGGGGGCACCTGCCCCCTGGGATCCAGTGTGGGAGTGGACAGCTCCCCTGCCTGAGCCTCAGCGTCCTCCCCATGGAATGGGACAGCCACTCCAAGTAGTTGTTGAAGGAGCCCTGAGGACCATGAAGCTCCCAGCAGACGTGTGAACACTGGCCTTGTTGTCAACAGGACACGAGGGTATGGCTCCCTGAGGTTGCTGTGTTCACCGCCGGCCATGGTGGGTGTTCAACAATCAGTTGTGAGAGGAGTCTGTCACCCGGGTGCCCGTGAGCAGACCAAGGTGTGGAGGGATCGGTGGAAGGCTGCCCCGCTGGAGGGTAGCTGATGTGCTGCCCTGCCCACCACTCCTGGCTGCACCCTTGGGCCTTTGGGCAGCCTGGCTGGAGGGAGACGGTGTGCTCACCTCGGTGCCCGTGTCCTGAGCGAAGTCTTTCCGGCAGACGTGAGCCATGATCCCAGCAGCCAGTGCGTCACCCAGCACATTAATCATGGTGCGGAAACGGTCCCTGGTGGGCCAAGGTGGGCGGTGAGCAGCAGGCCCTCTGTTGTAAGGGGAGCTGGGAGAGGGCGGTGCTCACAGGACGGGTGTCTTCCTGGTCCTCCCGGCCCAGCACCCCCTGGCGGTGCTGAAGTGGGTGATGCAGGCATGTGGCTGTGTGGTGCCTCAGGGCCTGTGTGTCAAAGGGCTTGGGCTAATGCTCTGCTCCCACCCTCCTGAAATTCTTTGTAGTATTTGGACAAGGGATCCTAGGTTTTCACTTTTGAAAACTGGGCCCCACAGATCATGCAGCTGGGCAGGTGTCAATGAGTACCCACTGTGCCAAACCATGACAGCTCCCCAGTCCACTGTGAGCGCCTGCCTCCCAGGGGACAGGAGAGGGTGGGGGGAACGGCACTCACAGAGCCCAGTCGACAGCGATGATGAGGGTGATGTCGTCGGTGGGAAGGCCCACGGACGTGAGCACGATGACCATGGTGACGAGCCCGGCCTGGGGGATGCCAGCTGCCCCGATGCTGGCTGCGGTGGCTGTGATGCTGCAGGAGAGGGCAGAGAGCATTGTTGGGCCCTGGGCCCAAGGAGGAGGCCAGAATGCCAGAGCCTCTGGGGCCAGCATTGTGGAGCAGGCATTATTAGGAATGCCACAGCAGGGCATTCTTGGGGCAGGGGCATGCCTCTGCCCAAGGTACTGTGGTCCCAGAGGCTGTATCCCTGGCCTCAGCAGAACGTCCTAAGAAGTCTGTGGAAAGCCCTGTGTCTGGGTTGGGAAGATCCCCTGGAGGAGGGCGTGGCAACCCACTCCAGTATTCTTGCCTGGAGAATCCATGGACAGAGGAGCCTGGCGGGCCACTGTCCCTGTAGGAGTCCAGGAAATTGTCCTGGCACTGGGAGTCCAGGCTCCCATCATCCACTGGCACTGGGTCCCCAGGGTCAGACTTGTACCCTCAGGCTGGCATGTGAGGCCTTCCCCTTCACCTCTGTCCTCTCTTGGCACCATCCCCCAGCTCCGGCCACACCAGCAGCCCCTCCACTGTCCTCAGTCCCGCCTCTGGCCTCTGCTTGCCCTGTGCCTGCCTGCAGTGCTTCCTGCTATGCATGTCCCCGCTGCAGGCCCTCCTCTGGGCCCTAGCTCCCCAAGTTGCTCAGAGCTCCCCACCTGCAGGGCAGCCCTGGGGAAGGAGCCTGGTGCCCTGAATCATGAGACCCCAGCACTGACTTGCTGTGTGGCCTGGAATGAGCCCCTTGCCCTCTCTGGGCCTCAGAGACCGCATGAGATATGGGAGCTCAAGACTCCCAAAAGCCCTTCCAGAGCAACCATCCCCCATCCACAGTGGGTGCAGGGCGTCAGGACCACACCTGATGGTGATGATCTGGCCGAAGTCCAGCTCATAGTTGTTGACCTGGGCAATGAAGATGGCAGCCACGGCCTCGTAGAGCGCCGTGCCGTCCATGTTGATGGTGGCGCCCACGGGCAGCACAAAGCGGGCAATGCGCCGGTCGATGTGGTTGTTCTCCAGCAGGCACTTAAAGGTGATGGGCAGTGTGGCTGAGCTGTGAATAGAAGGGCCAGTGTCTGCCCATCACCCTCCTCCAGGATGGTCAGGGCCCCCAGGGTGCCAGCTGGTCGGTAACAGAAGCGACCCCCCCAACCCCCAATGCCAGGCAGCTGGCCCATCTAGGGTGAACAGACTGAAGGAGCTTTTAAAATAGTCATGTGGCCAGACTTGCCCAGGCTCAGGGCCTTAGAGACCCCCTGTGCACACTGGTCAGGAAGGCAGTGACCGCCAGCAGAGCATCTGATAGGTGCCAGGTGCTGTGCTTTACACCTCATGGCTTCCTGCTAGGAAGGTTTTGAGTTCCTTTAACAGGTAAAGAAATGAAGCCCAGAGGGGAGGAGGGGCTGACGCCATGTCACATGACTATGCAGAGTGGAGATGAAGTGGTCAACAGCAGGGCCCTGGCTGGGGGCACTGACTTAACAGGTTCCAGCTTCCCGCTAGCTTAGTGGCCTTGGCACCTCCTCAACTTGTACGTGCCATAGTTTCCTTGTCCCAGACAATCGGTGCACTATGGAGCTATTAGGATTCAGCAAGAGAGCGCTTAGAATAGCGTCTACATATCGTAGGTGGCTTCCCTGGTGGTTCGGGCTTCCCTTGTGGCTCAGCTGGTAAAGAATCTGCCTGCAAGGTGGGAGACCTAGATTTGAACCCTGGGTTGGGACGATCCCCCGGAGAAGGGAAAGGCTACCCACTCCAGTATTCTGGCCTGCAGAATTCCATGGACTGCATAGTCCATGGGGTCACAAAGAGTCGGACACGACTGAGCGACTTTCACTTCACTTCCCTGCTGGTTCAGACAGTAAAAAATTTGCCTGCAATGCAGGAGACCCAGGTTCAGTCCCTGGGTGGGGAAGATCCCCTTGAGGAGGGCATGGCAACCCACTCCAGTATTCTCGCCTGGAGAATTCCGTGGACAGAGGAGCCTGGCGGGCTACAGTCCATAGGATCGCAAAGAGTCAGACACGATTTAGTGACTTAGCAAGCACACATCATAGGTACTCAACCAATGGTAGCCCTGGCTCTTGTAGCTGTGTTGTTACTGAGCTCCCAGGAGCAGAGTTGGGCCTGAAATTCAGGTTTGCATAGCCCCACAGCCCTTACTCCCCACAGGTCACTGCCTGGGAGGCCCAGGTACACTTGCCAGAGCCCCTCATGGGCCCCAGGCATGCTGGGCCCGAGGCTGCTGTTCCTGTAGGAAACGGCGAGGGCTGCTGGTACTGGCGGGGCTTAACCAGCGGCATGGGGGCCAGCAGCTGCTCGGGGCTTCATCTTTCCCTCTCGCCTCCTCCCTCTGCCCTGGATGGGGTTCCCAGACAAGGCTTCTAGGGCTTTTCCTCATTGGTTCTGCTCCTCCCGAGTCCTGCATGAGGTGCTTCTGCTGCCAAGGGTGGGTTATGTGGCTGCCGGGGAAGGAGGTCTGTGGTGGCCCTTATTTCCATTTTACAGACTGGGGGACTGAGGCCTAGGGAAGAGAAGGCAGTAAGGGATGGAGGGAAGAGCCAGACCTTTGAGGCCAGAGACATGGGCTCAGGTTTAGGTGAGTTCCTTCGTATAGAGCTTGGACACTCACTGTGGGGAGAACCACTGTTTCTTCACAGGGTTAGATGCCCGGTAAATGACCACCTCCTTCCCTCTCCTCACTCAATAGCAGAGTTTGCATGACTTCATCTCCCTGGGTCTTCTGCACTCAATTGCGGTTTGGGATGCTTGAGGTCAGGTGTTGCTTCACCAAGCCCAGAATGGCCTTAGTGGGTTATCTCCATTAATCACACCACAACTCTACATGCCAGAGGCCACAGTGATCCCCAGTCTGTATATGAGGAAACTAACCCCACCACCCAGGGAGGTGGAGTGACTTGCCCGCAGTCACAGAGCTAGTGGGTAATGGAATCATGACTCAGATTCCCACTGTCTAGAGACACTGCCAACGTTGTGACAGGGCTACCTGCCAGTGCCAGTAACCAGGCAAAGTCCCTGAAGAGCAGAGGGCCTGACTCCAATGGAAGCATCACGTGGCAGTGAAAGGCGGCAGAGACTGCAGACTCATCACTCTTCAGCTCTGCCTGCGCCTGACACGTGGACACCAACCCCCACGTGGACTGAGTGAGCCCTGGGGATGCAGAGGAGGGCTGGCTGCCATTCGGGAAGGTAGGGGCTCATGCATTTCAAGAATAGGTCTTGTTACCACATCCTCTCCCAAGTTTGTGAAGTAGGTCACATCGACACTTTCCATGGTTCCATGGCTACAGACAAATGATGGCTGGACAGAAGAATAGCTTTCAGCCATGGTCTCCTCCCTGACACCTTCACCACCCAGGGCTACCTGGAGGAGGTGGCCAGTGCGATGAGCAGGGCCTGGAGGATGCCGCGGATGAAGACGATGGGGTTCTTTTTGGTGATGAAGAAGTAGAGCAGGGGCAGGATGAAGAGGCCATGAACGACCAGCCCGCACACCACGGTGACTGCATAGAAGCCCAGCTTCTTTCCTACGGTCGTGGGGTTGTCCATCTCCAGGATCTTGCCAGCGATGAGAAACACGATGCCAAAGGGGAAGTACCTGGGGTGGGCAGGGCAGCTGGCTCACCACCAGGCAGGCAAAGACCCTGGGAGGCCCCGGGCACTACATCACTGCCAGGCCTGTCTGCCCTGAGCCTCCCAGGACTCTTGTGAGGATAGAATGTGACTATGTACCTGGGTACCTGGCATACGGTGTCACTAATGCCCCCTTAACCAGTCCAGCCATGCACAGCCTTCACCCTTCTGCCTTCTTCTGCAGGCCCACATTTCAGCCCAGCGATGAGACAGCCTCTATGGCTGACCTTGGCAGGCCTCTGCCTTACCCTATCTCACTGTGCAGGGTTGGACTAGAAGATTCCTAAGGTCTGAACTCTGAGCCAAGGAGTGGCAGCTGGCTGTCACTTCCAGGGTCTCCTTTCTCCAAAAGCTGAGCTAATGAGGCCCCAGGAGATGGGGAAACAGCCTGAGAGGTCAGGAGGATTAGCTCTTGGTTTGCCTCCAGGGGGCCTGTCGGGGCCAGAAGTGGCAGGCCCGGGGCTGGGACTTGGCCTGGGCAGGGCTGGGGGTATCCTCCTGTGCAGCTTTCTGCTCATTCCTACGGGACCATGGGGTCCCTCCAGCTGCCCAGGACAGGGCTGGAAGGGGGTGGAGTAGGTAGGAGTCCACCCTCGACCCCCGCGACGAGGCTCACCACACAGCCACGGCCACGATCTTCATGACAGACTCGTTGAGGCACTGGCAGAAGCTGACCAGCGGGGCCCCGCTGTCACCCATGCGGCCCAGCATGATGCCTGCGGAGGGCGGGGACACGGCAGATGACACCTGGCAGAGGGAGGCAGACCTGCCTGACACCTGCATGAGCCAGCACGTGCTGGGGCTAGGCACGGACGGACCACGGGCACACACAGATCTCAGCGCCTGGCCGACAGCCCAGCAGCCTCTGCCACCCGGCGCTTCCCCCCTGCTTCCCCTCCCTTCCTGGCCTCCCCGCTGGAGAGGGCTGTGACCTCCCCACGGGGCTCCATCTCTTCCTCCTCTCTACCCAGCTGCACGTGCCACCTTCTAAAGATAAAAATGCTCCCTGCCAACACCCCCAACTGACTTTCCTGCACACAGAGACCGTAACCAACAGCCCACCCCTCTCACCCTGGCTCAGGCCCCACTTGGCCTGGCCATGCCTCTAACTCCCGCCTCTGTCTGCCCCCCGCTTTCCCTTCCTCACTCTGTTCCTGCATCCTGCCTTCTTCACATTTTTAGACTACCTCAAGCTCTTGGCTGTGGTGGGGCCTTTGTCCACTCAGTTCCTGATGCCTGAAGCCCTGGTCTGGAGGCCTGCACCTCCCCAACTCCCCCTTGGCAGACTCCCCATTTATTCTCTAACACATCTCTTTCTGATCCCCTCATATCACTTATTATAACAGTCATCCACTGTGTTGTTCTGTCTCCTCCAATAGAAAGTTAACCCATGAGGGCAACTTATCATTGAATGAATGAACAAGGGAATGAATGACAAAGCCTTTTCCAAAGCCCCTGTCACCCTCCCCTTGGGGTTCTGAGCTCATGCAGATAACCACAGTTAGGTCACTCCTGGAACAGTGACAAGCACCTGCTCTCCCACTGGTGACACAAAAATGGAGAGCATAATACACTCTGTGTCTGCCTTCATGGAGCTGACTGTTGCCGTGTCCAAGAGGTTCATCCACTGACTCAGCCAGTGAGGGGCGGGATCTGGATCCTGGCCTCTGGAACCCCAGGGAAGAGCTCTTTCCCTGCCCAGGATGGTCTGAACCCATGCGGAACAGGGAGCAGCTACCACGGGGGAGGGGAGTGGAGGGGCCCTACCGGGGTGGGCAGGAGAGGCCAGAGAGGCAGGCGACACTGGGCCCAGGTCTGTCCATCTGGCCTGTGGAAGCCTGGCTGAACTCAGAGCCAGGCTCCCCGCTGACTGTCCCTCCCCAGCTATTCCTGCTCCTCATCAAGCTCCCTGTTCCACCCCCAGGCTCTGGCTGGCTTAGAGCAACTGTACATGCGGAGGGTGGCAGTGGGCTTCCTCCCACAAGCAAGGCCAAGGCCACCTTAGCATCAGCCACATCCCAACACCAGGGAGAAAACGGGGAAGGAGGCTCAGTGAGGGGAGCAGCTGCATGGTATGCTCACTCACACTCAGGCGGGGGCACACAGAGACATCGACAAGGCAAGAGGACACACGAAAAATAGTCATTGACACGCGGACAGTGACGTGCTCAGTAAACAGTGAAACGAGTTGAAGGCTCTCAAACTTTTCTTTAGTTCTGCTAATAGATGTCCTTTTAGTATGCTCCCAGCCCTAAGAGAGTGGTGATGGCTGGGGAAAAGGAAGAAAGTCCAGGGCGGGGGACAGATTATCAGAGGTGCTGAGGATGCTTCCAAACACTGTCCTCTCATACACCAGGGTCTCTGAGGTCCTGGCCCCTCTGTGTGCCCACCTGGCCTTTTGACCAGGATGAAAAGAGCTCCATTCCCCATTGTCATTCATCTGCCCATCCACCCATCTTTCCCAGTCTACCGAGCACCTGCTCTAACCAGTCACGTGGTGGCTGTGGGGCTACACGGAGACCAAGACCTGTGTCTGCCTGCATGGGATGTACACAGCTGCCACGCAGGCATTGAACAGCCACACTAACAAGTAGGCAGTTGTATTGGGTCAAATGTTTAAGGAATAACACAGGGCATCTGACTGGGGTTAGACTTTTCCCCAGGATGGGATACTAATATTAAGCCCCCTCAAGGATGAGGAAAGTGTAGCGGAGAGCGAGGGGCAGGAGCAGCCTGGCTGAGGGAGGTGCCTTCCAGGGACCGACAGGCAGAGCGGCTGGGGAAGTGAGCCGGCCGAGAGAGGCACCCCTCTCCGAGCCAGTGGAGGCTTTACATGGGGACTCAATGACCCTGTGAGGAGGACACACAAGGACAGGGGACTCTTGGGGCAGTTTTTCCAGAAACCAGGTGAGAGATGACAATGACCTTGGCTGGGGCAGTGGGCAGAAGGAAATGCGGAGGCTGGAGAGATTTCAGAGGCAGACCTGATGGGATTTGGGTGTGAGTTGAAGCAGAAGGCAAAGTAGAAAGTAACCCCCAAGTTCCTTGCCTAAGAAACCAAGAAGATGGGAGAATTAACTTGAGAAGAAAACCCTGTGTAGGAGTTGGAAGCTGGAGAGCGCTCCACTAGGCCCAGGGCTGGGGCTGGGGGAAGGGGCTGATAGGATTTTATAGTGAGGCTCCTGGTGACCCCTGGCATGACCTAGAAGGACGAGGCGGGACTGACAAGCTAGATAGTTGTGGAGGGGTTAGGAATTCCTAGACTCCAAAAAAGAAAAGGACTTCACTGGTAGCTCAGTTGGTAAAGAATCTGCCTGCAATGCAGGAGATGTGGGTTCGATCTTTGGTTGGAAATATCCCCTGAAGAAGGAAATGCAGCCCACTCCAGCAATCTCACCTGGGAAACTCCATGGACAAAGAAGCCTGGTGGGCTACAGTCCACGGGGTGGCAAGAGTTGGACACGACTTAGTGACAAACCACTGCTACCAAAGAAGGAAGAAGGCTGTGTGCATATGTCGGTGGGGTGGTCAAGGGGGGGACGCTGCCGGCAGAGGCATATCCAGAGGTTTTGTAAGATCTGAAGTTTGCACAGTTTGGTGCCTTCTTCAAGAAAAAGAACACAAAATTTAAAAAAGGAAAAAGTATACAGGCCTTAGAAGGGACCTGTGCAAGTTAAACTTCACCAGCTTCATGATAAGTAGCCTGTGGTGGGCCTTGGGGACCCAGCAAAGGAAAAGGTATGGTCACGGGCCCCCAGAAATGGCACAGACAGGTCTGCAGAGAGAGGTGCCCACTGAGAAAGCCCTGTGGTTGAGGGTGGAAGGGAAGAATGAGGGCTTTAAACAAACAGCTGCTGGCAAAGTCAGAGGCATGGCCTTCTCAGAGAGAGGACCATCATCCCTGGAGGCAAATAGCACCCAGGGATGGGGAATTCCCAGTGAGGAACAGCAGCTCCAACTCAGGGAGGGCTAGGGACATCCCCTTGTCCCTGGGTAATGGAATAGGGACTTGAGTCACTCCCTCGGAAAAGGAAAGGAAGGAACCTCCTGGAGATGGGGAGACTCCAGGCTATTCAGGTTACTGGACAGGGGATGCAGGGAGGGGTAAACGCAAGGAGGGCCAGGCTTCCTGGGGTGGTGGGCAGCACATACCCATGGTGGCAGAGAAGATGACAATGCCCAGCACGTTCATGCCATCGCTGGTACCAGGCTCTGACTTGTAAACGACTTCTGGAGGGGGTGTCAGGTCCAGGGCGAAGTTCTGCACACGAGAGCCATTCTCCCCCTGGACTCCATAGATGAGGATCCGCCGAGAAGGGGCCTCCTCTGATGCCACTGTGGGGGACTTGACAACGGGGGTGGTCTTGGTGCGATACTGGTGGGCGACACCCCAACCAGGAATGAGTCAGGAGTAAGCGTAATATCAACAACAATAATAATAACATCTTGGAAGCACATCTGTATCCACTCATGAACTATGTGATTGACAGTAACCCTGTGACATAGGCAGGACAGGGATTATTAATATTTTACCAAAAAGCAAAACTGAGATTTGTTCATTCATCCACACACTACCCAGGCACACCTCCCTCCATCCCTCCTCCCCTCTTCCTTCTGTGCATCATCACACCTACCTGTGATAAGTCACTTCAGTCATGTCCGACTCTGTGAGACCCTGTGAACTGTAGCCCACCAGGCTCCTCTGACCATGGAATTCTCCAGGCAAGAATACTGGAGTGGGTTGCCATGCCCTTCTCCAGGGGATCTCCCCAACCCAGGGATCAAATCCGCGTCTCTTATATCTCTTGCACTGACATTCTTTACCACTAGCGCCACCTGGCTGGGACCCTCTCTAACCATCCATCCATCTCTTACACAGATAATCTGCCTGGATAATCCTCCATTCACCTGTTTGTCCTCCTTCAGCCACCCACTATCCATCTGCCTAACAGCCAGCCAGTCCTGCCTCGCACTGAAGGAAACTTGCACCTTCTGTTAGGAAAGCTTAGTTTGCCCCGAGCTTTCTTGAGATGAGACGCCAGCTGGGGAGAGCTACATCCGCTACCCCTCTTCCTCAGCCCCCAGGACATGGCCAAGTCTTTTCTTCTCATTCCTCAGGTACTATGAGCCCAAACAAGGGCTGCCATCTTCCTACCAGGTATCAATAAAGCAAAGTTTCTGGGGGTGGGTGGAGAAAAGGAACCACTCAGGAAATATACCTAAAATTTCAATGCTTCAGTTCCCTCATCTGTGAAGTGGGGTCTTCATAGTTACTCACCTCATTAGGTTAAATGAGATGATGTATGTAAAGTGCTGACAGTAGTGCCTGGCACACGGTGAGCCTTCTGTAACCATTACTGCTATTACCACTACCACCACCATCACCATCATAACCACCGTCATCATCCCAGTGTTGAACACTCTGTGCCAGGTGCTGATTCTTGAAGGATGGGTAGGAGTTTGCCAAAAGATAGAGGCATTTCAGATGGGGTACAAAGTAGAGCAATGTTCTCTTTCTCTCTCACATCTTCAGTAATTGCCCATCACTGTTGGGATAATATCCAAACTCCCTAGCCTAGCATTCAGGGCCCTTCACTACTTGGCTCATTTCATAGATGAAGACACAAGAGGTGAGGGAAGATACAGTGATTAGCTCAGGCTTTCACAGCTCCTTATTTTGGGGCCTCTCCTCCATCTCTCACCCACCTCTTGTGCGTCTCCAGGCTCAATACGGGGCCCACCACAGGGAAGCTCAGGAAATGCTTGTTGGACTGAGTCAACCAACAGACTGACATTTTAGAAGGGAAATTATTAGAAGTGCAAATAAGGATTGGTGTACAAGATTGTTGGAAACTGACCTGACTATTCATAAGCTCCAATTCTTTAGCCACTTGATGTGAAGAGCCAACTCACTGGAAAAGACCCTGATACTGGGACAGACTGAAGGCAGAAGAAGGAGGCAGCAGAGGATAAGATGGTTAGATAGCATCACTAACTCAGTGACATGAATTTGAGTGAACTCTGGGAGACAGTGGAGGACAGAGGAGCCTGGTGTGTTACAGTCCATGGGGTACAGAGTCAGACATCACTTAGTGACTGAATAACAACAACAAGGCTGTTTTGGTAAACAACCAAAAGGAGAAATAGGCAAATAAATTACAGCCTCGGCTTACATCAGGCTATGACATCATCACTAAGTGTTGTATTTTTTGCTGTTGTTCAGTTGCTCAGTCGTGTCCCACTCTTTGTGACCCCAAGGACAGCAGCACACCAGCCTTCCCTGTCCTTCACCACCTCCTGGAGTTTGCGCAAACTCATTTCCATTGAGTCAGTGATACCATCCAACCATCTTATCTTCTGTCACCTGCTTCTCCTCCTGCCTTCAATCTTTCCCAGCATCAGGGTCTTTTCCAATGAGGCGGCTCTTTGCATCAGGTGGCCAAAGTATTGAACTTCAGCTCCAGCATCAGTCCTTCCAGTGAATATTCAGGATTGATTTCCTTTAGGATTGACTGCTTTGATCTCCTTGCAGTTCAAGGGATTCTCAAAAGTCTTCTCCAACATCATAGCTTGAAAGCGTCAATTCTTTGGTACTCAGCCTTCTTTACGGTCCGACTCTCACATCCGTACATGACTTGTATTTTTAAGAAACATTAATAACCATGTAAAGTGCTCATGAAATAATGGGAGTGGGGGAAGAAAGCAAGATGCACGCTGTGTGTGTACTATGATCCTAATTTTATTTTTTAAAACATTTCAACAGAGAAAAAAAGACTAGAAGCATACCATCTACTATCACTATTGTTAGGTCCTGGAACTACAAGTATTTTTATCCTCTGCTTTGGGCTTCCCTGGTAGCTCAGCTGGTAAAGAATCTGCCTGCAACGCAGGAGACCTGGGTTCAATACCTGGGTTGTGAAGACCCCCTGGAAAAGGAAACAGCTACCCACTCCAGTATTCTGGCCTAGAGAATTCCTTGAACAGAGGAATCTGGCAGGCTACATACAGTCCATGGGGGTCACAAAGAGTTGGACACAACTGAGTGAATTTCACTTATTTATTTTAGTATTTCCCTAATATTTTACAGTGAGTGTTATTACTGTTTTTATTACAGGAAAGGGTTATTTTAAAAAGAAAGAGAAAACAGGCTTTGATGCCAGCAGGTCTGAGTTCACCTACTAGTTCTGCCATTTACTAGTGATTTAACCTTGGGCAAATCCTTTAATCCTCCGGAGTCTCAGTTTCCTCATCCAGGAGATGTTCTGGTCCTAGCCCAGGGTAGGGTTATTGTGAGGACTGAGAGAGACCCTGTGCGTGAGCATGGGCATAACCGAGGGCAGAGCCAGCACTCAGTGGGGGCTTCCTTCTCCCCTCATAACTCTTCCTCGTGAAAAGTCAGAACCCAGGGCAGGCGTACGGCCACAGGAGGCTCTAAAGAACTAGGTCTTCCCCCCACCCCCCGCCCCTCTCCTGTAGCATCCCACCCCCAGAGACAGGGAGACTAACCAGCCAAGCCAGGCCCAGGCTGGCCCTGCCTGCCCACCCTCCATCACCCAGGAACCCACTCACCTGCTTGAATGTGGCTTCCACCAGGTTGGCTGGGAACATGTTCCTGAGAAGAGAACTAGTAATTGAAGAATTCCAGGACAGGAGGGCCCTTGGGGTCACCTGAACACCTCCTTTGGCAGTGGAGGCCTTCCATGACCTGCCCCACCTGCCCCTGCAGCCTTGCCTCTTTCCATCACTCCAAGACTTTAAGCTTCAACACCAACTGCATATGGTTTCTCAAATACGCTGTGTACTTTTCCAACTCCAGGCCTTTGACTGCTGTTCCTTCTGCCTGAAATGCCCTGCCTACTTCTCTGGCTGATTCCTACACCAGTCAAGCAGAGACCAAACCTTTTGCAACTGCTCCAGGCAGACTCCTTGGCCCTTCCCCTATAGTTACCTACGCTCCAGCACGCTGCTGGTGGCACTAGTCAGGTGTCTGCCTCCCCGTTGACTGGCCTCCTTGAAGGGGGGACTTGGTCATTCATATCTTATCTGTGGCTCCCAACACAGGACCTGGCATATAAATCAGATCATTATTCTTGTTAACATAATCTTCATCTTCTAAAGCAGGAGGGGGTCTTGCCCTACCAGATGTGAAAACATACTATAAGTATGCAACTCTCAAAACAGTGAGATACTGACAACCATCAACAGAAAAATCAATGTAATGGAGCCTATACCTGGAGACAGAACCTGGGACATCTTAGTATTTCATATCCTATAGAAGTTGCTTCACAGATCGGTGAAGAAAGGAAGGACCCATTCTAGAGAACTGCATAGCTGACCAACTATTCAGAAAAAGAAACACCAGGTCTTGGAACTTCCCCGGTGGTCCAGTGGCTGGGAGTTTGCTTTCCAGTGCAAGGGGCACATCAAAGCTGCATATTGTCACCTTGTTTATTTAACTTATATGCAGAATATATTATGCAAAATGCCAGGCTGGATGAATCATAAGCTGGGATAAAGATTGCCAGGAGAAATATCAACAACCTCAGATATGCAGATGATACCACTCTAATGGCAGAAAGAGAAGAGGCACTAAAGAGACTCTTGATGAAAGTGAAAGAGGAGAGTGAAAAAGCTGGCTTAAAACTCAACATTCAAGAAACTAAGATCAAGGCATCTGGTTCCATCACTTCATGGCAAATAAATGGAAAAAACGGAAACAGTGACAGATTTTATTTTCTTGGGAAGTGATTTCAAAATCACTGTGGACAATGACTGCAGCCATGAAATTAAGACACTTGCACCCTGGAAAGAATGTTTTGACAAACATAGACAGTGTATTAAAAAGCAGAGACATCATTTTGCTGACAAAGGTCTGTCTAGTCAAAGCTGTGGTTTTTCCAGTAGTTATATATGGATGTGAAAATTGAATCATAAAGAAGGCTGAGCGCTGAAGAATTTATGCTTTTGAACTATGGTGCTAGAGAAGACTTTTGAGAGTCCCTTGGACTGCAAGGAGATCAAATCAGTCAATCTTAGAGGAAATCAACTCTGAATATTCATTGAAGGGACTGATGCTGAAGTTGAAGCTCCAATACTTCGGCCACCTGATGTGAAGAGCTGATTCATTGGAAAAGACTCTGATGCTGAGAAAGATTGAGGGCAAGAGGAGAAGGAAGTGACAGAGGATGAGATGGTTGGATGCCATCACCAACTCAATGGACATGAGTTTGAGCAAACTTTGGGAGACAGTTTGAAAGCAGGGAAGCCTGGTCTGCTGCAGTCTATGGGGTCACAAAGAGTCAGACAACCCTTAGCGACTGAACAACAGCATGGATTGCAAGTTCAGTCCCTGGTTGGGGTGCTAGGATGCCATGCATCTCACAGCCAAAAAATCAAAACATGAAACAGAAGTGATACTGTAACAAATTCAATAAAGACTTTAAAAATGGTCCCCTTAAAAAAAAAAAAAAAACTTTAAAAATAAACCCTAGATCTTTATGCTGTTGTTTTTGTTTAGTCACTAAGTCATGTTGGATTCTTTGTGACCCCATGGAGCCCACAAAGCTTCTCTGTCCAGGGGATTTTCCAGACAAGAATGCTGGAATGAGTTGCCATTTCCTTCTCCAGGGGATCTTTCCAACCCAGGATCAAATCCATGTCTCCTGCTTGGCAGGCAGATTCTTTACCACTGAGCCACTTGGGAAGCCCTAGATCTTTATGTACACTGCACCAAAATAAATCCCAGATGGCTGAAAGAAATAAATAATTTAGAAAATAAAACCATAAATATCTAGAAAAAATACAGATTAATATTTTATCAGATCTCAGGATGCGGAAGGACTTCTAAGAACAAAATGAGCAATTAAAATAAATCAGTAGATTTTACTTCATTAAAACTAAGAACTCCTAAGTGCAGCTTAGTATCCTGGATTGGATTCTGGAACAGAAAAATAGGACACTAGTGGAAAACTGGTGAAATCCAGTGAAGCAATTTAGTTAATACTGTTGTACTAATCTCATGTCTTACTTTTGACAAATGTGCTAGATGTAGGTTACTAACGTCAGGGGAAGTTGAGCAGAGCTGGGAACTCTCTGTACTCTGCAACTTTTCTATAAACCTAAAATCAGGCCAAAATCAAAAGCTAAAAAATTAAGAAGCTCTTTAAGACAGATTACAATACAAATAAAATAATAAAGCAAACAAACTGGGGAAACTATACAACAAAGTGTTACCATCTTCAATCTTTAAAAGAGTTTTTACAATTCTTGGCCTTGTTTCCACGTTCACTCTCTGTGTTTTCTCGCCAGAACATCAGCTCCCTGGAGGGTGGGATCTCTGCTTTGTTCTCTGCTATGTCCCTAGCTCCTGGAAGAGTGCCCAACGCATAACAGGCACTCAGTAAATATTTGCTACATAAATAAATGGACCACAAAAACATTAATACCTCAATAGAAAAATGATCCCCTTCATGGATCACAGACTTGTCATGGCAAAAGGGCTTGCATGACTCTATTAAGCTGTGAGCCATGCTGTGCAGGGCCACTAAGATGGATGGTCATAGTGTAGAGTTCTGACAAAACATGGTCCACTGGAGGACGGAATGGCAAACCACTCCAGTATTCCTGATGTGAGAACCCTATGAACAGTATGAAAAGGCAAAAAGATATGAAACTGGAAGATGAGCCCCTCAGGTTGGAAGTTGTCCAATATGCTACTAGGGAAGAGTGGAAGGCAATTACTAATAGCTCCAGGAAGAAAGAAGCAGCTGGGCCAAAGCGGAAACAACACTCAGTTGTGGGTATGTTTGGTGGTGAAATTAAAGTCCAGTGCTATAAAGAACAATATTGCATAGGAACCTGGGATGTTAGGTCCATGAATCAGGGTAAATTGGATGTGGTCAATCTTCCAAACAGGAGATGGAAAGAGTAAACATCGACATCTTAGGAGTCAGTGAACTAAAATGGATGGAAATGGGTGAATTTAGTTCAGGTGACCATTATATCTACTACTGCAGGCAAGAATCTGTTAGAAGAAATGGAGTAGTCCTGATAATCAACAAAAGAAGAGGCTCCAAAGCACTTTCCAAAGACAAACTTGCACACAAAGGTCATAGTCACTGTTTGATGGTCTGCTGCCCATCTTATCCACTACAGCGTTCTGAATCCTGGAGAAACCATTACATCTGAGAAGTATGCTCAGCAAATCAATGCGATGCACGGAAAACTGCAATGCCTGCAACCAGCACTTGTCAACAGAATGGGCCCAATTCTTCTCCATGGCAACGCCTGACTGCAAATCACACAACCAATGTTTCAAAAGTTGAATGAGTTGGGCTACAAAGTTTTGCCTCATCTGCCATTTTCACCTAACCTCCTGCCAACCGATTATCACTTCTTTAAGCATCTCAACAACTTTTTGCAAGGAAAATGCTTCCACAACCAGCAGGAGGCAGGAAATGCTTCCCAACAGCTCATTGAATTCTTAAGCATAGATTTTTACACTACAGGAATAAACTTATTTCTCATTGGCAAAAATATGTTGATTGTAATTGTTCCTATTTTAATTAACAAAGATGCGTTTGAGCCTAGTTATAATGGTTTAAAATTCACAGTCTGAAACCACAGTTTTTTTTGTACCAACCTAATAGAACTAATAGAACTTCTCCCTGGAGAAGGAAATGGCAACCCACTCCAGCACCCTTGCCTGGAGAATCCCAGGGACGGGGGAGCCTGGCAGGCTACAGTCCACGGGGTCGCAAAGAGTCAGACACAACTGAGTGACTTCACTTTCACTTTAATAGAACTAACACCAAAAAAAGATGTCCATTTCATTGTAGGGGTTTGGAGTGCAAAAGTAGGAAGTCAAGAAATATCTGGAATAATAGACAAGTTTGGCCTTGGAGTACAAAATGAAGCAGGGCAAAGGCTAACAGAGATTTGTCAGGAGAACATGTTGGTCAACCCTTTGGTAAACACCCTTTTCCAATAACACAAGAGATGACTCTACACATGGATATCACCAGGTGGTCAATACCAAAATCAAATTGATTATGTTCTTTGCAACTGAAGATGAAGAAGCTCTATACAGTCAGCAAAAACAAGACCTGGAGTTGACTATCACTCAGATCATGAACTCCTTATTGAAAAATTGAGGCTTAAATTGAACAAAATAGGGAAAACCACTAGGCTATTTAGATATGACCTGAATCAAATTCCTTATGATTTTACAGTAGAGCTGATGAATATATTAAAGGGATTAGATCTGGTAGACTGCCTGAAGAACTATGGACCAAGGTTCATAATATTGTACAGGAGGCAATGACCAAAACCATGCCAAAGACAAAGAAATGCGAGAAGGCAAACTGGTTGTTTGAGGAGGCCTTACAAAAAGCTGAGAAAAGACGCAAAAGGCAAGGGAGAAAGGGAAAGATTTACCCAATTGAATGCAGACTTCCAGAGAATAGCAAGGAGAGTTAAGAAAGCTTTCTTAAGTGAACAATGCAAAGAAATAGAGGAAAACAATAGAATGGGAAAGACTAGAGTTCTCTTCAAGAAAACTGGATATATCAAGGGAACATTTCATTTAAGTATGGGCACGATAAAGGGCAGAAACGGTAAGGATCTAACAGAAGCAGAAGGGAGTAAGAAAAGGTGGCAACAATACACAGAAGAACTGTACAAAAACAGTCTTAATGACCTAGATAACCACAATGGTGTGATCACTCATCTACAGCCAGATATCCTGGAATGTGAAGTCAAGTGGGCCTTAGGAAGCATTACAACGAACAAAGCTGGTGGAGGTAACGGAATTCCAACTGAGCTACTTAAAATGCTAAAAGATGATGCTGTTAATGTGCTGCCTTCAGTATGTCAACGAATTTGGAAAACTCAGCAGTGGCCAAAGAATTGGAAAAGGTCAGTTTTCATTCGAATCCCAAAGAAGGGCAATGCCAGAGGATGTTTGGTGACATGGACTCCCTCGCATGGTTCTGGCAGCAAACTATAAAGCAATTTTCAATTTACAGTGAGGGTTTCTGCCTTTATAATCTGCCTTAGGAATCTATCCTAAGTCAGAGATGCTCACAAGGATTTTTGTTCCTGTGCTAGCACTTCCCTGAACAGCCCAGAGCCTCGTGTTCATGCTACGTCCTCTACCTGGACCCTCCTTCCTGCTCACTCTTGTTCTTGGCATGTCTCTTCTTTTGCAAGACTCAGCTCAGATATCCATGGAGTTATACATGTGAACACAAGTGTGGGTTTTTTTTCTTGACTTTACACCCCAGCAGTAAGTGTTGAGAAGCAGAAACTATAATTTTTTTTCACTGCTGTTAAAATACAGGTTCAGGGTAACCTGTATTTTATGTGGCGGTTAGAAGAGGACTTACAATGAGCTGCCAAGGCAGAAAACTGGTAGAGAATGGCCATGGTTTTCCCCGCTGATTTCAGCATTGTCACAAGGGAGAGGGAAAGCAGGGTCAGGAGCTGAGATTGCAGAAGCTCACCTGAGGATTTTTTTTCAACAAGTGATAAGCAAATTTCTGCCACCAGAACAATGGCTGCCAGCAAGGGCTTTGGAAATCAAGCAGAGCCAAAGCTCACACTAGGCACGCTGGCCTGAGCACTCGTGACCAGAATGAAGGATGTCCATATTGCGCCAGTGATAACAGTTTGAAAACGTCTCCTGGGTACAGTCCCAGTAGGTTCAAGTGACTAGATGTTTCTCTAATAAAACTTAGAAGGAAAGCCACTGTTGCCTGAGCAGAAACCAAGAGCATTCAAAAGGCCACATGTAAGAAAGCGAATGGAACTTATACCTCATGCGTTCATCTCTTTACAACATCCTTAATAATGGAAATAATTTAAAATATGTGCTGTGGCAGGGATGACTAGCTGTCTACCCAGTCTCCATTCTTTCTTCTCACTAACAGAAACTGAAGGCTGTTACAGGGACCAAGAGGGCCCTGACAATAAGCCCTGTTTCCCAGCCTCTTTCCAGAGGGGTGGTCAGTGCAATGTAAGTGGGAGTGATGGGGTGGCGTTTCCTGGAAAAAGTTTGCAAAGATGCTTATGCAGCCAGGACCCTTTGGTCCTTTCCTCCAGCTCATTTCTTTCTGCCCAGAACATGGACATAACAGGTGGAGCTTCAGCAGCCTCACTGCACCATGAGACACTGATGAGAAAAGCCAAATGCTAAATAAACACGCCAAAGCACAAAGGTAGAGGGAGCATGGGCTCCTGGTGATCCTTGCTACCTCTGATCTGCTTATTGGAGAGAAAATACATGTCTTTACATTAGTTAAGCCTCTGCTGCTTCAGGTTTCTCTTAACTAGCAGCCAAAAGCATTTCCTGATGCGTGTGGCTGTATTATTGTCCACAAGCTTATCCTCAGATTTTTTTTTAGTGTGTTTAAAAACATTTGGCGGGAGTAAGCTGGGTCTTCATATGGTGCATGGGCTTCTCATTGCTGTAGCTTATCTTGTTGCAGAGCACAGGCTCTAGGAGCACAGGCTTCAGCAGTTGTGACCCAGACTCAGTTGTTGTGGTGCATGGGCTTGGTTGCCCCTTGGTATGTAGGGTCCTCCCTGACCAGGGATCAAGCCCGTGTCCCCTAGACCACCAGGGAAGTCCTAGCCTCAGGTTTTCATAAAGAATTATACTTTTGATTATTAAATGAAAATACATACATTTTCTTTTGGCTTTGAAGACCCATCACAAGCCTTCCTTTTTTCCCCAGGAGACCTGGGTAGACATAAAATTCAGACATAATGTGCCTGGGAGATATTAGTAGGCCAAGACCATACACTCTGCCCCAGGCCTCCCTGCATGTCTCTTGGGATGAGGCCACGGTCCACCTCACTTAGTATTCCCACGTCCCCAGCCCAAGCTCCAAAGGTGGGAATTATTCCTTTCCAAGCACAGCTCCCAAGAGCTTCATCCAATCCCTGAAGGGGTGACTGGGGGCTATAAATAGAGCCAAGCTGACTTAATCTCTCTGGTGTATTTGAAAGATTAGAAAACAAAGAAGGGGCCCAGCTCTGATTGGTGTTTTGCTTGGGTTTGTCCCAGGAGGCTGCCCTGTGAGCAGACATCAATTTTCTGGAGCCCCTACTTGGAGTTCTAGGAAATGAACTCATGTCTTGGAGACTCATCCAGGGACATGGTCTATTGTGTTCCTCTGGAAGCATCTCAGAGAGACATAACGTATATCTTCCCACCCTGAAGGATGCTGTGAGCCTTATTTTCCTGTTCAGTTGAAGCCCTCATCTTTCTGACTTTGCCTTAGTCATGTCTGCCTCCATTTCCCAGTTCCCTCTTCTGGTCACCCGTACTCTTGTTCTGTTACAGCACTTGGTGGGCATCTGCTCTGGGCCAGAGCAAGGCTGAGACAGCTGCTTTAACTTCCCTGCTGGTGTCTTCATTTTCTGCACAGCCTCTTAGCATCTCAGAGCTAGCAAAGGATGCCGAGAATGGCTATCCAGGGTGCTCTTCCGATCTGTCTGTCCTAAGATGATTGACGGCTGGAATCAGGGACCTTTATTCTCCTGCCTTCCCCACCGCACCCCTCCCCCTGCCCTCCCTCCCCACCACCTCTCAGTCCAACTCTGCCCAGAGAAGTTACTTAATAAAAATGGGCTGAATGGGACCGAAGTGACTACACCTCTTCCCAGGGCATCCCCATGCCTCCAGGCACATCCTGCCCACTCAACGCTACCCTGCTCTGATCCATCCTTCCCAAACCCACTGGCCTTCCCCTTCTCAAGTAGAGCAGCCACCCCCTCAGCCTGGAATCAAGGTCTGCAAGGTTGAGCTCTACACCGTCCTGCCAGCCTCGTCTCCCAGAACCTGCCTCAAGAACTTTCTGCCTGTGCCCAGAAGCCTCCTCACTGGCCTCTGGGCCTTTGTGTTTCAGAACCACAGAGCTAGAAGGGATCGTGAAACCCACTGGGGAAAGAGGCCCGGGGAGGGGGCTGGCCCCCAGGAGCCACACAGCAATCCCACAGAGCTAAGATGAGGGTCCCTGCAGGAAGCACGTGACCTTCCCTTGCAGCCCCACTCTCTGACTGAGACATGATGACAGCGATGTCCAACCACCCAGCTTTGCAAAAAACTTGCTCAGGGTTGAAAGCAACTGGGGGAAAAACCTCAAACCAAAAGTATCAATTTTCACCACGTGAAAAGCAGCTGAGAGCAGGGACTCCTGGAACATTTGACTCTGACATGTGTGTCCAATCCAGGGCCCTGAGCCCCTGAGCAGGGGAGGCCGTTGGGGAGGGCGGGGGCTCCCCATGCGCCAAGACTCCTTCTACCACAGGGAAAGGCTGTTTCGAATCATAGGCTCCAAGAAATGATGACTCATAGTCACCAAATCTTAGAAATAGTGGATCTTAGACATGAAACTTCTCGAAATTCCTCTGCCCTTGACTTCCAGGACATCAGCTTTCCTGGTTTTCCTCCTGCTCCAGCAGCTCTGCACAGTCCTCCAGGGTGGCTGTGGGCAAAGACTCACCCAGGCCTCGACACCTCGTGCTTGGCCATTTTCTCCGTGTCAGGGCCTCAAACCCGGCCCCAGTGCAACAGATGTCCCCGCCTCCCGCGTATGCAACCAGCAAGCACTCAGCGCCTCCACTGTGTGGGTCTGCTCTAGGCTCCAGGATACAGCAGGATGGTTTTTAAACAACTGGCCCTCCCAGAGCGTACTTTATTCCAGTGAGACAGAAATACACAGATAGGGTAATGTCAGGCACTAAGACAGGCTATGAAGAGAGAGGGGCTGGTAGGGCCCTCTGCAGAGGTGTAAATGGAGCAAGGGAAGGACTATCTTGACAGAGGCAGCAAGGAGGACAAGGTGCTGAGATAGGATCCTAAGGACATTTGGAGGACTGTATGGAGGCCAGCAGGCTGGAGCCAGGAGAGAGTTGGGGTGAAGGTCAGAGGCCCAACCTGTATGTGGTAGGGTGGATCATGATGGGCCCACAGGCCACAGTGAACACTGCGGATTTTGTCAACCTATGACAGGTTGTGAGCAGCTTTTTAAAGGATCCATCTGGCTGTTGTGCTGAGAACAGACTGTAGGGAAGCAGAGAGAAAGCAGTGACTGTACTGGACCCTCAAGCGAGAGGTGATGGTGGTCTGTGTGATGGTGGAAATGGCAGAGGGACAGGAGGCATAAGGTTTAAGATATTACAGAGCTGACAGAATTTGCTGAAAGATTGGATGCAGGATATGAGAGAAAAAGAGACACCAGACTAAGATGGGAGGACTGAGGAAAGGACAGATTATGGGGAAAATCAAGTGTTGAGCTTTGGATGTGCTCATTTTGAGATGCCTTTAGACAAGTGCATGGAAGAATCTGGAGTGCAGTTGAGAGGTTTCTGCTGGAAAAAAAATTTGGCGGTGTCACTGTACAGAAAGCGTACACCAACGTACTGACGGAATCGCCAGGCAAGTAAAAGTAGCCACAGCAGACTCTGCCTGGATCTCTCTAACTCTTGACCCTGTGGGTGAGAACCACACAGCAGGAACAAACTCCAGGTACTTTTGTGATCCTTACTTCATCACATATCTCAAAGGATTAACAGAACCTGGAGAATGGAGAAGACGGAGGGAGTGGTCACTTGATTGTACTAATGGCCCTTATCCACTGATGCCTTGTCACGCCTGGATACTGAGGTGGCTGAGTGGTAAAGAATCTGCCTGTCGGTGCAAGATGATGCAGGAAACATGGGTTTGATCCCTGAATTGGGAAGATCCCCTGGAGTAGGAAATGGCAACCCACTCCAGTATTCTTGCTGGAAAATTCCATAGACAGAGGAGCCTGGAGGGAGGGCTACAGTCCATGGGGAGACAAAGAGTCAGACAGGGCACAACGACTTTTTTGCCTTGACATTGCTATCTCTTCCCACCCTAAGTCTGAGCATGGCCACATGACTCGTCTTGGCTGATAGAATGTTAGTGGACTCAGCAAAAGTAGAGACTTACAAAAACACTGGCATGTTTCTGTTTCCCTCTCTTGTTCCTCTACCTTCCTCATAAGAACATGCCCAGACTAGTTCTCCCTTGGAACCCCATCGCCACCATGAAATAAATCCAGGCTGGCCTGTAGGAAGATGAGGGAACATGAGGAGCACAGCTAGATCTAAGCCAAGATCATCCATAGCAGCTCTTCCCCAGTGGAGCGGCCAGCTGCCTGCAGACACATGGGCCGGCTCAGCTGAGCCCCGTCCAAGTCCGCGGGAACTTCCATCTGACCTGCAGCCATGTGGTTGTTGTTTTAAGGCAGTAGGTCTTTGGATGGTTTCTCACACGGCAACAGCTAACTGATACAGAGGGCAAGGGTTACTCGAGAGAAAAAGAAAGGGAGACAGAGGGGTTGTGTGCTGGGCATCTACCCCCATCGGGGACAAGAGGACTGCTTCTCCTTCACTTTAAGTCAAGAGAACTACTCAAAGACCTTGGCTGTGTCCTCTAAGATCTGTGGTATAGGACCTGGTGCCTGACTCATGTCCAAAGGACCTGGGAAAGGCTGAACATCCACAAAGGGTGTGTGTGTGTATGTGTGTGTGTGTGTGTGTGTGTGTGTGTGTGTTCCACAGGCCAATGTGAACTTTGTGGAAGGGACTCTGCCTAAGAGGATCAGTGGAGTGAGTGGTGGTGAGGTGTCCCCAGACACCAGAGGTCAGGGCTGAGGAGGGCATCCTGAGCAGCCAAATGGTGCAGGGAGTGTCTGAGTCAAGGGGATAACAGGTGAGAGATGCCAGTGATAGAGGGGCACCAAAGAGCTCACAAAGGCTCCCCTGAAGAAATACAATCAGGGAGCACCTACCCCAGCGCACTCCACTTCCAGTGAAGGAGGACTTTGCTAGCCATCCCTCTCCCTCTCTGCTGTGCAGTCCCAGAGCTAGCAACAGGGAAGTAGATGGAGCAAGAAAGAAGGAAAAACCTGCTATGACTTTCTTCCACACTCCAATTTCCACGTCTGAATCAGCAAAAGGCTAGGACAGGATCTGTTTTAAATGGAATGAGTTTGGAGTTTTACTGTTAGGTTGGACTGGATTTCTTACTAGGTTTTTTTTTTTTGGTTGTGTAGTGTGTCACATGGGATCTTATTTTCCCAACCAGGACTGGAAACTCTGCCCCCTGCATTGGCAGTCGGGAGTCTTAACCACTGGACCTCCAGGCAAGTTCTGGACTGGTTTTCTTATATCTGAAATTGGCAAGAAAATGAGAGGGACCAGAAGAAGCCCACAGAGCAAGTTTAATGGGACACCCTGTTGAGCCCAATAAACTGTTTCCAATGTGGTGCTTCCCCGGGCTCGGTCCTAGCCCTGTTGTTCGTACCCACACTGTCCTGGGAGACCCCTTTGCCATCAGGGTCTTTTTAAGGCCTCTATCTGCTGTTCTCCCAATGTCCATCTCTGGCTCAGACTCCCCACAGGATTCAGATCCAGCAGCCAACCACCAGGAGATCCACACCTGCTCCACTCTGTCCTCTGGCCTGGTGACCACGCTGCTGTCCACTCAGGTGCCCAGGCCAGACACCTTCATGCCCTTAAAATCAGCAGCCCCACCCCCTCCACTTCTCCCCCCATCTCACCATCTCCTGCTGATTTTACCTCCTGCGTGGCCTTCAGTCTTCCTTCTTCCCCCAGGCCCGTGGCTACCACCCTGGCCCCGTCCCTTCCTCTGCCTTCCTCTCTGGCCGTGAGCCCCCAATCCTATCCACCAGCACTCTGGAGGGCAGAGTAAGCCTTCTGAATTGGATCATGGCACTCCTATGTCTAAAACCCATTTCCTGTGGCCTTTAGGATAAAATGCGATTTTTGGTCTGGTTCCCAATGCTTTTCATGGTCTGGCCCCAACCGACTCCTCCAATAATGACTGTCCACTTCCCCCTTTACACCTCAGGACCCGGAATGGCCCATGACTTCTCCCTACAACACTATGCCCAGCTCAGGACTTTTGTGCAGCTGTTGCCTTCCTGAGAAATGTCCTTACTGCATCCCCTTTGCCCACCTGCTCATCCCGTCCTGATGGGGATGGACAGTTCAGTGTGAGCCTGCAGGGAGCATGGGGTGGAGGGGGCAGAGTGTAGCCTCTGTGGCTGACCCTTTGTGATCATGAGTGATCAATAGAAGACCCTGAGCACCCGTCCCCACCCCCTCTCCCACTCCTTGGGCGACAGGCAGGGCTGGGTCTGTGGAGTCAGCAGCCCCATCGGGTGTGGCATTCCCAAGCAGGGTGCTGGCCGCGGGGGTTACCGAATGAGGTCCAGCAGGGGGTCGGCTGAGCTCATGATGGGCTTCCCGCTCTGCTCAGTCGTCTCCTTCTGGGCTGCGCCACCCGGATGGATGATGGAGACCATGATGATGCCCACGATGACCGCCACGAAGGTGGTCCACAGGTAGTATGCCACGGTGAGGATGCCCAGGCGGCTGGAGGTCTTGGCATCCAGGGAGGCGAGGCCGGACATCAAGCTGGGAGAGCGGTGGGTGTCAGCGTCTGTGGGTGGGCAGGCCAAGCACTCAGGCGCACCCACTCTCACCCCCTCCTTGCTCTGCCCCGCACCCTCGCAGAGCTCCTGGGAATGAGCCGGCATGGGGATCCTCCCACCCCTAATCCCCTGGCTCCATCGAGCCTCCCTCTGCTCTTTCCCCTTGCCCAGTGTCATCAGCCAAGCCCATTCACGCTTCTAGACTTTCCCACATGCTCTTTCTTTTGTTTTCTGTGCTCTTAGCAGCTCCCTTCAGTTGCCCAACTCCTACCCAGAAGATGAGACCAGGCTCAGTGCCACCTCTCCCCGAGTTAGGACCCCGTTGGGGAGAGTCCCCACAACCCCTGGGCTCCTCTCTCATGACCCTGGTTGTCACTGTCTGTCTCTCTCATCAGATTGAGGACATGTGAGCAGAGGGGCAGGTCTGACTTCTCTGTGTTTCCTTCGTGCCCAGCATGAATTTTCGGTGCTGCCCCAGGCAGGTGGTTAGTGCAGGCTTTTGAATGAACTCATGACTGAGGCTGAATGAGGGAGTGAGTTAGAGCCATGGGCTGGGAGTTGGTGATCTGGCTCTGTGACCCAGGCGTCCATCTTTGGACGTCAGGAGCTGCATCTATAAAATGGAGCACGGTTAGATTTTCCCTGAGAGGTGCCACCCTGTGGCCGGCTTGGGTTAGCGCCCTGGCCCAGATTCTCCATGTGGGATGTTGTGAGAAGGGTCTTGTGGGTCTCATTCCTCTTGGCTCCTCCCCACCTCTGCCTGCCACCCACCAGAGCAGGTCAATCCTGGAGCTATTCTTCTCATGGCTGTTGGGGCGGAGGAGGGGGGCGAGGGGAGGTTGGGGGTGTGGGTGAGGGGGTTGAGGGTGTGGGGGGAGCAGGTGAGGTCAGTTAAGGAGATGCTTGCACTTTGCTTTGCTGCCAAAAGGATTTTTCCCCAAAGCCCTTTCATTCTTTCAGATAAAGGAAGTATTTGTCTGTTTTTAATCATGTAAACAAGAGCAGATAATCCCTTCCCATCCACCTCCTCTTATCATTAGACTGCAGGAGGCATGTAGCACAGAAAGCCTCTCCCCCACTGCAGGCTGTAACCGCTGCCTGTGAGCACCCTGCTCTTCGCTGTAGCAAAGGCCCGCTCCTCTTTTAATACACAGTTTAAAGGTCTCCTCCTCAGGGAAGCCTTCCCTGACCATCAGACAGGGGTAAGACCCCTTTGCCGGGATCCCACTATCCCTGTGCTGTCCCAGTCCCACCTCACTAAACTGTCGACTATTTACTGAAAGCGCCTCCAGGGCTGAGCCTGGGTCCGATTCAATGCTGGGCCTGTGGAGCCAGAACCCACACTCCAGAACTGCTAGAGTGTAGTCTGCTGAGTAAAGGAGTGAATGAATGAATGAGTCAATATTTACAATCTCCATTCATGTCTGTCTGCCAAGATACCATATGTTAGTGATGGGCTTAGGGTGGGTCTTAAATGTAAATCCTGAAGGGCTGGTAATGAGATTGAATGGAGAAATGAGGGGCTGCCCTGCAACATTATCCATGAGAGAGATTATCCGCAGACGAGGGCCAGCACATCAGCCCAGGGCCAAATGGGCCTCTGATCGTAACAGACTCCCCCAGAGCCAAGTCCAACTGCTGCAGGCCATAGGGAAGCCCTGGCCCTGAGCCAGGACACTAGTGGCTGGCTGGACCAGAACTCAGTCCCTAGCTCCAGGCCTGTCCTCTTTCACCCATGTAGTTATTTAGTCCTTTAGTGTATGTCCTCGGAGAAGGGCAATGGCAACCCACTCCAGTACTCTTGCCTGGAAGATCCCATGGACGGAGGAGCCTGGTAGGCTTCAATCCATGGGGTTGCTAAGAGTTGGACACGGCTGAGTGACTTCACTTTCACTTTTCACTTTCATGCATTGGAAAAGGCAATGGCAACCCACTCCAGTGTTCTTGCCTGGAGATTCCCAGGGACGGGGAGCCTGGTGGGCTGCCATCTCTGGGGTCGCACAGAGTCGGACACGACTGAAGCGACTTAGCAGCAGCAGCAGCAGGTTCTTGCTCTTACAAATACTATTCCCTATACACTTTGTTTACTTTCATGTTCTCAGACCTAAGGAATGTTTAGCTTTCCCTTTTCAGACTTCCAGCAAATCCTACTAGATCTGTTGTTAAACCCTGCCCTCCTCTGTGTTCTTCTTGGGCTGGCGCTCAAGGCCACTCCCACGCCTGAGCTTAGTCCATCTCTTCTGCCCCGCATGTCACCCAACCGAAAATATGACCTGAGCTCTGACCACATTAAGCACCACAGTGTCCCCACACTTTCCAGCCTCTCGACCTCCCTGTTGGCTTCTGGTGTCCCACTGCCTGACACCTCTGCCCCCATCTCCAAATCTTCATCTTTCAGTGCCCTCTCCTCCAGGTAGCTCTTCCTTATTTCTCCTAGCTGGAAGTGATCCCTCCCTCCTCCAAATGAAGACAGCATGTCCTTGTCCCCTCCCTTGTGGTACTGATGCAAGCATCATGTCCTTGAGTCCACTTCTGTCTCAAGTGTCCAGGTCTGTCTTGTTCCCCACCCCCCTGCCAGAGTGGGAGCTGCTTGAGGGACTGATTCTGATTTCTGTCTGTGGGCACAGGGCATGGCAGAGAGTGGACATGCACTGCTGCTGCTGCTGCTGCTAAGTCGCTTCAGTTGTGTCCGACTCTGTGCGACCCCATAGACGGCAGCCCACCAGGCTTCCCCATCCCTGGGATTCTCCAGACAAGAACACTGGAGTGGGTTGCCTTTTCCTTCTCCCATGCATGAAAGTGAAAATGAAAGTGAAGTCGCTCAGTCGTGTCTGACTCTTAGTGACCCCATGGACTGCAGCCTACCAGGCTCCTCCGTCCATGGGATCTTCCAGGCAAGAGTACTGGAGTGGGGTGCCATTGCCTTCTCCAAGAGCAAAAACATGGAGCCATCTTAAATCACTGAGGCAGATTAGATTAAAAGTTACAACCTATCCATGCAATAGGGTTCTATGAAGCCATTGGAAGTGATGGTTTCATTGGAAACATGTTCCTATTTAATGTCAAGTGGGGAAAACAAAGTATGAGATACTTTACCTTTCTACAGGGTGCCCTGGAGCTTCTGTGGTCCAGATAAACATAGATGTGCTTGAGGGATTGTGCAGGAGAGGGGTGTAGGTGAAAATCAGATCCCAGAAAGAATCAAGGGTCCCTCAGTAGGTCACACCGAGGAAGAAGAAGTCTCACTCGGGGTTAGTGCCCTCTCAGGAACAGACCAGATGTGGTAAGAAAGAGAGTGCCAGTTCTAGATACAGCCAGAGGGGGGGACCCCTGACACGGGGGCTCTGGAGAGGAGAGAGCTAATGGATAAAATGGGAAGAATTCCTTCACCCGGGACCCAAGTGATTCCGCTCTGGAGTCGCTCTCCCAGCGCCTAGCATGGAAAAGCTTTCCCTACTGGCTGAAGAGAGGTGGGAGCAGCTGTGAACTGCTGACAATATGACAGAGCAGACCCTCGCCTCCCCTCCCCAGGCTGACAGTGAATCAGAGCAGACCCTCGCCTCTCCTCCCCAGGCTGGTGCCAGCAGTACTGGGGTGACCACAAGTGACGGCAGAGGCCAAGGAGAACAGGAGCTGAGTGCGGGAGGCCTGGATTTCACACCAGACAGCGGCCACTCCTGGGACTCACAGTCACAGGAAAGGAAGTTCAAGGTCCTGCCGTTCAGCTGGAGGGGGCTCCTTGAGGTGTAGACTTTGAGGCCAAGCCATTAAAGTGGCCTTTCTGAGAACCTACAGGCTGGGGTGGGGTGGTCTTCACAGAGTGTTAGGTCACATGGTCATGCATAGGGAAAAAAAGGAGAAAATTTACCAGTAGCTGTCTTTGGGTGGTGGGATTATGGGCAATTTCTGTTCTGTTTTTATTGTTTTTCCACATTTTCTATTATTTCTAGAATGAGCATGTCTTGCTTGTGCGATGAAAAACACAACCTCAAGTACCAGCAGCCAGAGAGACCATAATTTGTCTGGACCTTAACTGTCCCCAAACACCTGAATGTCTACCTCACTGGATCCTTAATCTCCTGTGTGAGTGTTGCCTGATGGGATGAAAGGTGAACCACTCTGTAATGTTAAATTTTTTAGTAGTCACAGTTAAAAAAAAAAAAAAAGTCAAAAGAAACAGGTGATGTTCATTTTTGGTGGAATTAACTTTAATATTTTAATCTAGTATATCCAAAATATTATCATTTCAATGTGTAATCAATAGAAAAAGCTTAGAAAAACTACTTCTGGTTTTAAATTTTTAATTTAAATCAATTAAAAACAAGAAGTTCAGTTTTTCTGTTGCACTTAGCCACATTTCAAAGGTTTAGCAGTCACTTATGACTAGGGACTGCCTTATTGGGCTGCATAGTTTAAGTTACAGATAAGAAAAATAAGGGGGTGGAGATGATTGACCAAGCTGCCCAGCTAGTCAGCTGTAGAGTTAAAATTGGGACAGGGGTTTGGGGTTCAACCCTGTGGGGTTTCCCTTCTCCCACAGTGACTCCCCATGGTACAGATCTGGTTTAACTCCTATGGAAGTAAAAGGCCTTCCAGCTTTGGCTAATCATAATTTTAGTGTGATTTAGTCCATGTAATACCTCTTTAGTTCAGCTCTCAGAGTTCTCAGGTCTCAGAGACCTGCCCCGTGGCCACTGCCCTCAGATTTGTGGTAGTGAGCCCCCCATCTTTGGAGGTATCCAAGTGGAGGCTGGGTGGCCACCTGTTGGAATGCTGTATCAAGGCTTCCAGACTTAGGGGGAGATTCCATGAGGTTGACTTCAAATATTCCTTCTGGCTCTGTGATTTATAGTGAGGGAAGACTAGGTAAACTTGCCTTCCCAACTCCCAGAATGGGGGTGCTCCTGGGAACCTTCACATCCTCAAGGGCCCTGGGAAGAGCTTCAGGAAGCCCAAAAGTCTGGGACTCCCTCCTAAGCCATCTGGCCACCGCGCTGGGCCTGAGATTGTGTTTCAAGAGATTGATGTGATTGGGGAGCTAACTGGACCCTGGGCCCAGCCTGTTGCAATCTGGTAATCTGGTAATTGCTGCATTTGCAGGGGTAGGGAAAGTGAGGTGCTGTTGCCAGACTCCTCCAGGAGGGAGAAAAAGGCTGCTGCTAACCCTCATCTGTTCTCATGCATACCCCTGAGGTGAGTATCGTGACCCTATATAACCAGAAGAGGTACCCACTGCTCCCTGCACACTGCACTGTGGAGGGCGGACAGACTGCTCCGACTGCTGGGGGCCCCGCCCTGTCAGAAGTCCATGGTGGCTCCCTTTGGCCCTCAGGAACTGTCCACACTCCTCCAAGGCCTTAGAATCATTCTTCTCCTGACTGGTACCTCTCTGGCCACCCCATTCTCACTGCTGCTCCTTGAACCACCCTTGCTCTGGTTGTTCCTTAAGCCTGGTACCCCCTACCCCACCCCACGCACACCTCTCCAACCCAACCAGTTTCCAGCTCAGAGCTCACTTCCTCTGGAAAGCCTTCCCTGATTATGGCCATCTCATTCACTTCCCCAGGGCACCCTGTACTTCCCAGTTTGTTCTGGGGCACTCTGCTGGCACACTCACCTCTGATCCCCAGGGACCACCACCTCTGGCACTGGGCAGGCTGGCAGGAACACATGCTGAGTGGCGCAGTGAATAGTGAGGGAACACTGCTGCCTTGCCCCTGCCCTCCCTGCTTTTTTTCCGGTTCTCTCCTGCTGTCACCCATTTTTCCAGTCTCCAGTCAGTACCTCCTCCTTCTGAGGGCCTCCTGAGCCCGCCAGACCAGGCCAGGCAGCTCCTGGTTGCCTGCACACAGCCCTCACTGTGTGGGAGGCTCGGGCAAGTTCCAGAGCCTCTGTGTGCCTCAGTTCCCACTGGACGATAAAATAGGGATATGCTCAGTCACTCAGTCCAGAGAAGGCAATGGCAACCCACTCTAGTACTCTTGTCTGGAAAATCCCATGGACGGAGGAGCCTGGTGGGCTGCAGTCCATAGGGTTGCACAGAGTTGAACACGACTAAAGTGACTTAGCAGCAGCAGCAGCAGTCACTCAGTCATGTCTGACTCTGTGATCCCATGGACTGTAGCCCACCAGGCTCCTCTGTCCATGAAATTTTCCAGGCAACAATACTGAAGTGGGCTGCTTTCCTTTTCCAAAATGGGGGCAGTGATAGTTTACTGTGAGGGTTAGTCTAGGTTTAGAATAGTGACTGGTACATAGCAAGTAGTCAGCACATTCCAGTTACTAGCATACCTCTGTGCTGTCATCAAATGTTCCATGGCCACCTGCCCGAGCAGACCATGAGCTCCTCTAGGGAAGGGCAGAATCTGGTTCAGTTCTAGGTCCTGAGAGCTCAGGGCCTGGCCTGGCCTGGGTGCAGGTTTGCTGGGGTGTGTGTGTGTGTGTGTTTGTGTGTGTGTGTGCGTGTGTGTGTGTTAAGCCAGGGTGAAATTCTAGACAAGATTGTGATAGGGGGTGACTTCTGAGCTCTGATGACCATGAGCACCCACTGTGGGTTCTGGAGAACAAGTCACCAGCACCAGCCTTGTTTCCCTTGCCAGGTTTAGCAAAGTGCCCCTGGCACTGTGTGTCCGTGGGCCATTGAGGTAGTTGGCACAGGGTCTCCTGAGAACGGTGAGAATGATTATCACAGGCAGAGCCCTCTTTTGAGTGCTGAGAACCTGGGAGGGCCTCTGGAGCTGTGCTTTGGAGCTCTCCCTTTAGCCCTCTCCTTCCCGGTTGTTTTTATCAATGGCTTGGCCAAGGGCACTGACAGTGTGTGGATCAGATTTGAGGAGGATGGGAAGCTGGGAGGAACAGCCAATGTGCTGGACGGGAGAGTTGGAACTAAGCAGAACTCAGGCTAGTTTAGACTGACATGATGAAGATGAACACGGACACATGCAGAGCCATACTTGGCTTCAACACCCCAGAGAGCACAAACACTGGGGCGGAGGAGGGCTGAGCCCCAGCAGCAGCACGTGGAAGGGGGATTTGGGGGGTTTGTTTGCTGCCAGATTGGTGAGTCAATGGGGAATGAGGCTGCTGAAGGGCAGCCTCTGTAGCTAGAAGCCTGGAGGGCTTGCTGAAGAGGCTACAGACCTGCCCTGGACGTTGAGACCCACAGGAAAAGGGACAAAGGAGGGAGGTGTGTGCCCCAGAGAGGGCAGCTGGGGTAGGTGGTGGGGGACAGTGATGCCAGCCTAGAGGGCGGGGGCTGTGGAGCACAGCAAAGCAGACCTGGGAAACACTGGGATCTATGGGAAAAGCCATGGGGAAGCAGGGCTCGGCTCAACTGCAGGAATAACTTTCTAGAAACAGCTGTCCTGCCCTGGAAGGGACCTCCTTGAGAAGTAGTGAGCTCCTAGTCACTGGAGGTGTGCAAGCAACTTGCTCAAATCACATAGTGAGTAGGTAGATTTGAACTAGTGAGTAGATTTGGTTTACCAGCATGACAGCATCCACAATCACAACATCCTGCCCTGGGAAGTTAAAGACAGGAAGGAGCCAAGTCCTTGGGCTCTGGCCTCGGCTGACCTAGTCAGGGAAGCTCTACTAAGCTGGCCCCTGGGTGCAGCTGCAGGCAGTTCACCCAACAGGCAAAAGATGGAGGCATCCGGGGGTCCGTGGGAGTCCCGTCAGCCCTACCAAGTACTCAGGTCTTTTTCCTTCCCCTGAGCAGACCGTAGGCCCGGCAGCTGACAGCAAGTGCCACGTTAGTACTGAATTACACTTCCCAGCTGTTGCGGCCACACCCCCACCCTCAAGCCAAACTTCTTCTGGGACCTAAGGCAGGATGCCTAGGCTCCCACTTGGCTAAGGTCTAGGTCTTCGGGCTCCAGCACCCCCTTCCCAAGGGTGGGAACTACTCTACCATCTTTGTTTGCATACCTCAGAGGACAGAGAACTCACTACCTCCACTGTGAGCTAGTTATACTTATTAGTATGACGTCTGCCTCCAGGGAGGAGAATTTCTACACTGAGCCCAGCCCTGCCCCCCTGGAGCCACGCAGACCAAACCTCTTTGGTTCCACTGTAGATTCCATGGGACCAGGGTGGGTGGGAAAGTGTGGACGAAGTTCAGGGCTCCGAGTGTGGGAGGCAGGGTGAGAGAGGGGGGAGTAGGGGTGGCAAGAAGACAGACATGGGTCTGAGGGGATGTTGCTGTGTCCCCACCTGCCTTCTGCAGGTTCCTCTTCCCAGGCCCCTAGCCACAAGAAGGGGATGGATTGGGAACTCGCAAATAACAAGCTTGAACTCGGTCAAAAGCAAAAGCTTGGAGGAGCCGCAGTTGCAGCCCTCAAGAGCTCATGTCTGACCATATGTCAGTCTCAACCACTTTGCACTGGGAAGGCTGCATTCCCAAGAGCAGTAAGGGTCCATCCAGTTTCCAGTCCCCTATCCCTTTATTTTCCGTGAAGCAAAGAATGTCAGGGGGAGGGAGCCAATGTTCCTACAGGTAACTGTGACTCAGCTCTATGGTCTCAGGTAGTCACGTCCACCATTAGGAACGGCTTTCCTGGGACAATGTCATAACTGTTATGACCAGCGCCCCCATGCCATGTTTAGGAGGGAGAGAAAGCACCCACCCAGAGGATATGGGAACACAGGTCCCCTGCCTCCCCTCCCTCTACCAGAGGGGCGGCTAGTGTCTAGTCCAGCTGGGCCCACCTGCCCCAGGCTCTGAACTTCCCTCCCCATACAGTGGATGTCCACAAAGGAGAGTAGCAGGAGCTTTTTCAAGACCTCACCCACCTCCCCAGACTCACATAGGTCCCCAGAATGCCCCATGTTGAACACTTGCTCTGCGTGCCGTGGGCTCCTAAAAAGGAAGGAGGAGGGTTTGTGGTCCTCAGGTGGGTGGAGAGACCTGCAGGGTCGACATGCAGGCCAGACCAGGGATCTAGCCCAGCCTGGGAATCAGGCTAGTGTTCCCATAGGAGGTGGCTGCTGAAAAGATCCTTGAAGGATAGGTAGGAGTTCTCTAACTGGAAGGGGGAAAGAGCCTGGGAGTCTGCGATGGGTGATAAAATCTGGAAGTTTTTTGGAGTCATCAAGCTGATGGTCTGACCCCACCCGTAGCCCACAGCTGGGCTTTGTTTCCCCTCCTGATGAGTAAGGTGATCAGCTGACTGGGCAAGAGGGCCAAAGAGTGATCCCAGGGCTCCCATCAGAGAGGTCAACAGAGCTCTGCTAAGAACAGTTGCCCCATGGCTTGTGAGGCAGAGTTCAGAAGTGCAGGCTGCCCATTCCTCCTGCCTCCCTCCCACTGACTGTCTACCCTGGGACTGCCCCCTGCAGACTGGCTCTCAAGCCAGACTTCAATGGCGGCTTGGCCCAGGACCATCTCCAGTAAGTTAGAACGTGGGTGTTTGGGAGTTGTCTGCCAAACTAGAGTTCCTCAGGAAGGGGGAGAAGGGAGGGTTGAGTTTCTTTGGCCAAACAAGACTTCCTCATTCTGAGAAAAATCAGTCTAAAATTCTTACAATAGAAAAGCAATACATATACATGTGCACACATACACTCACACAATACACGTGTGTAAAGACCTACAGCACACATTCACATACTAACCCAAACACCCGTGGATTTCTCTGCTACGATGTGGAGCTAACAAAACATTCTGCCATGTCCAGCATCAGTGAGTCACAAACACATGGATTCAGTTTTCCTTGAATGATGCCTGGTTTAAGACGTTGAAGAATGAGAGGAGAGGAGAGTTTGGCAAAAAAACAAGTGGAGATTTGGAGGCCCTAGCTGGATCCAGATGCTGATTTGACCCACCCCAGGTTCCTTGCATCACTCTTGTCTGGGGATGTGTGAAAACAAGGCTTAGATGACCTCCCAACATTAGAAGCAAAGTCTAACCTCATTGGGGCCAAAATGGTCCCCCTTCCCCATAGCACCTGCTGGGAACTTCTTTGTAAGTTTGCAGATAGCATTGTGTCTATTTTATGGTCGAAGTGAAGAGTGTGGTAAATAACAGATGTTGGGGTAAATCTGAGGGCTTCCTTCATGGCTCAGACAGTGAAGAATCTGCCTGCAATACAGGAGAACCGGGTTTGATCCCTGGGTTGGAAAGATCCCCTGAAGGAGGGCATGGCAACCCACTCCAGTGTTCTTGCCTGGAGAATCCCCATGGACAGAGGAGCCTGGCAGGCTATAGTCCATGGGGTTGCAAAGAGTCCAACATGATGGAGTGACTAAGCACAGCACAGCAGTGAGGTATCTTCCAAGAACATAAAGGAACAGAAAGTTGCCAGTATTCTTTGGGTTAAACCATAAATGTAAACTGGGTTAAATAATAAATGTAAAGCGAAAGGGATCAGGGTAGCAACAAGTGATATTACAGGGAGAACATGGGAAAGGAAGGCTCCAAGGCTTGACTTTTCTAATGAAAGAAGGTGTAATTAGCATGGAATCAGTCAGCAGTGGAGCACAGAGAAGACAGCAGAGAGTGGTAGGGTCCTTAGCACTGTCCAAGTACAGTGCCATGGCAGGTCCTAACCATCAGACTACTAGTTCCTATGCCAGTGTAACATGAGGCAGAGCTTTCTGAATTTTGTCTGAGGCTTCTGTGTTCCTTGCAGTTGAGTTCGTTTTTAGAAGAATTTTTCAAGTGGCAATTGTAAGGCAAGAAGGCACACGTTGTGCGGGGGAAGGGAGAGACTTGCAGTCTGAGGGAAGTGCCCCTCCTTGAGACCTTAAGATCTGCCAAGTTACGGAAAGGGGCACTAATTTGCACAAGTCTCAGGGGCCTTCCGAGAAAAAAGAGACTAAGACCCCAACCCCTGCTTCTTGCAATTTGAAGTTAGAATCAGGGTTTACTAGGGCACCCATGACCAAGGTCTGTCAGTACTAAAGACCTCCAGGGCTAACTCACCACGGGGGAGAATGGACTGAGGGCTCAACTGCAGTGAGCTAATCTCAGAGCATGACTGAAGTTGTTTCGAAGAACCATGATTGAACTCTCTGGTATGACCCAGGAGCCAGAACTGAGTATCCCTGTGGCTTGAGCAGGTACATGTACCTGCAAAGGGCCATGTTTAGGCTTGAACCAATCCATGCAGGACCTGTGCTCAACAGTAACACTATGTGGAAGGAACCAGAGCAACAGGGCTAGTGGCAAGATCAGATATTTCAGTTCTCTTTTTACCTACTAACACTTATAAGCTGATCTTGGCCAATGGGTGCAGGCCTCAAAAGGAAGAAAATGGGCTTCTTGCTTGTGCATATTCAGTCCTCAAGTCAGTACATAAAGCAAAAACCATTCATAATTAAATTTGCCCTTGAAGATCCCTTAAATTGTTCAAAAAGTTCCAGAGGTATATACTTTCATTCAAGACAGTTTTCCTCCCAGTTTTAGGTTGTTGTTTCTTCAGGTGATCACCAGCTGAAGCAGACAGAATTCACTTGGAGGCCATGATGTGAAAAAGAAACCATACAATCCTCTCTTCATGGCCTAGAATCACCGCAGCCATGTGGGGAGATGCTCACTCTACAAGACACGTGGGAACTGAGACTGGCTTAGAGTGAAGCGGACCCAGCTCCCCCACGGTACAGGCACCCAGCTCATTGAATGGGGGAAGCCATTTGTCTCCTTTAAATTATTTTCTCTCTTTTTCATACCACATGTAATTGAATTCACTAAATTTAAATGCATGTAGGATGGAATTCCACCACCTGGGCCCTGAAGACTAAAAATGGCAAACCTAGACACATGCTGGTTATACCGTTAAATAATTGTCCTGCCAGCAAACATTTAACCAGTGAGGTCCTCAAGTGATGAGCCTATAGGGAGAAATGCTCTGGCCAGAGGCTGTGTGCATTTGTCCTCCTTAGCAATTGTATTTATCCCTGTGGATGAACAAATTGACATTTGGTTTATTTGGTTGCTTCTTGCAGGTATCAGAGGACAGGCATGACCAGTTCAGGGGCTCAGATGAGGTTGAGTTTCTGAATCAGTAAGCCAAGGACCACACTCTGGGCCTGGTGAATTCACTATTAAGAAAGACAAGAACAAACATTCTCAGGAAAAAGAATAGGGGCAGAATTAGGGATGTGGAATGATACGATTTTTTGTTGTTATCCACAGTGTTTGTAATTTGCTTATGTAACTTTTAAAAGTGCAAACCATTTTAAAAAGATAACTCCGAATCATTGTCCAAGGGTCAGTTCAAATGTTGGTCATAAACCTTGCCTGAATTCTGCCTCAACTTCCTTCCACTGCTCTTTGTTCATTTAAAAAGCATTTCTTAGGCACATACAATGTACCAGACCCTGTGATGTCCCTGAGAGAAAGACAAATTCATATTCTTCAGGATCCTTTTTATGGTAAGGAGGTTGTCCGTTTTCAGAAGAAATTCCTTGATGAGCCACTAGGACCAGAAGCTGGGCAGCACCTCCACCCAACCCCACTCCAGGAACAGGGCGTGAGTGGAGATGACTTTTAAAGACAAGGAGCCTAGGATTTCTGGCTGGTCTTGAAGGGGTAGAGAGAAGGGAGGTATGCAGACAGAAAACAGGTGGATACACTCCAAGGTGACCCCTAGTGATCCATGCCCTTGTGTACATAGAGGGGGACTTAATTAAGAGGTGAAGAGGGCATTGGTGGGAGGGGAGCAGCCTGAGCAGAGGTGGTATGTGGCATGCTTGGAATCTAACAAGGGGACCAGCCTGAGGCCAGGGGCTTGGTATAGGCAAGGGAGGCAGATTCTCCAGGAAGAGGGGAATGGGTGCCAGGCTTTGGGACTCCAACTTGCAGATTACTAGAATTGAAGCAAATGTGCCTTGATGTGTATCCTTGCACTGCCCTGGAGCAATTTACACGTCAGGAAGCCTCTGTCTCCTGGGGGTACAGCTTGGAGGCCCGGGAACCGAAGAACAGCCCTCAAGCCAGGCTCTTTAGCTATTCAGCCAGAAGTTCTGATCCCAAGTCATCAGGGTTTCTTTTCAAACCATTAGAACACTTGTGGAACTTTCAAAACAAACCTTTTTGGGCCCTTTGGCAGTTCTGGTTCAGCAAGCCGGGGATGAGGCCTGACAGTTAAATTTTCAAGGCAACTTTGGTGATTTTGCTCTGTCCTGAGTGACAATCCCCAAAGCGGGGTGGCTGCTCCTTGAGGACAGAAATGCCTGGCCCTGGGCTGGCTGAGATCAAGAGCTCAGGGAACCGTGGGTGATGGATGGACAGATGGATTACAGACCAGTTGAAGCTAAAGGAAGACAGGCTCAGGGATGGAGCAGTTAGGGGCTCAGAACTGTGTCATTTTCTCCCAAGAAAGCTTAATTCTCTCTTAATAGGAAAGTTTTAAAGCACTTTCATTTTTCAGTGTCATGGTTGCTCTGGACCAGCCCAAACTGTACAATATAAACACATGAAACATAAGCACGCACTGGCTTTTCTCAAGTTAATACCACATTCCACTTTCAGCCAAGAGCAAGCGCTTGAGTCTGGTGGCGTGAGAGCCTTTGAGAGCCGGGACTCAGAGAGCTGGATGGGCCTGAAATCACTAGGTAGCCTGGGTAAACTGAGGCCCAGGTAAACCTGCCTGCCTCAAGATCACATGGTGATTTGTGGCAGAAGCTGGGCTAGGACCCAGGACTTTGACTCTGACTTCAGGATTTTTTTAAGTTAAATAACTTGCCCAAAGTCACACAGTTAGGAAATGGCAGAGCCAGGATGTGAACCCAGGCAGATCTGCCTGACTCCAGGGCCCATGCAAGGGCCACTTCATTTGAAGTGTTTCTGTTATGAGTAAGAGGCCACACCCTGGCAGTGAGTAAGGTCAACAGCAAAGGGTGATGCTATTGCTGCTGCTAAGTCGCTTCAGTCGTGTCCGACTCTGTGCGACCCCATAGACGGCAGCCCACCAGGCTCCCCCGTCCCTGGGATTCTCCAGGCAAGAACACTGGAGTGGGTTGCCATTTCCTTCTCCAATGCATGAAAGTGAAAAGTGAAAGTGAAGTCGCTCAGTCATGTTCGACCCTCAGCGACCCCATGGACTGCAGCCTTCCAGGCTCCTCCGTCCACGGGATTTTCCAGGCAAGAGTACTGGAGTGGGGTGCCTTAATATTACTATACAACTGGGGAAAAGGAAACAAAAAAAACAGAGTCCTGTGTTCCTCCGGCAGCATGTTTATTTGGCTGTCGTGTAATTGTCTATTTCCTCATCGGTCCCCCTCACAGCCTGTGAGCTCCTAGTGAACAGAACCTCATTCATCTCTGCATCTACAGCACTCAGTACAGGGCCACATGCCAGAAAGCACAATTGTTGAACTCATTAATCCACTCAGCAAGTATTAATAAGCACTTATAGCGCACCAGGCATTTGACAAGTTCCTGGGTGGAACCTCAACAGAATATTGCCTCTGCCTTCACAGAAAGTATAGTCCAGTGGAAGACAAACAAGTTAACAATGAAATACATATGAATAATAATACATAGTAAGTGCTAAGCAAGAAAAGGAAGAGAGCATGATGGGGGAGAGTGAAGGTGGTAGTGAAGGAGGTAGTGAAGGAGGATGGGTGGGGAGGGCCTTTCTAAGGCGGGGACATGGAAGTCGAGATCTAAAGGAAGAGGAAGGGGAAGACATGGAAAGTGCTGGGGAAGCAGGCTCCAGGCAGAAGGGAGGCCCTGAGATGTGTGGAGACCCTGAGACGCGGAGGGTTTGGTTTGCTTACAGAACTAAGAGGCCAGGATGCTGGAGTGAGTGAGGCACGAGACGAGGTGGAGCACAGGCTGGGAGGACCCTGAAGGGCCTCCTAGTTAGGTTAAGGATCTGAAGTTTATACTAAATGCCATGGGAGCCATTGAAGGGTTTTAGGTGAATGAATGGCATGCCGGATGGGCTTTCCATGAGACCGTTCTGGACACCAGGTGGAGAACAGATGGGAGGGGAACAAAAACCCAAGCCTGGAGACCAGTGATGTCACAGTGGAGTCTGCACCTGTGGTGGGGATGATGATGGGTTCTAGTTGTGGGGAAGAATCAGCTGGAGTCGCTGATGGATGAGCTGGGGTGGGGAAGAAAATAAATACAGAGGCTTGAATAACTGGGTAGGTGGAGTTGCTGCTTACTGACAAGCAGAAAACAGGAAAAGGGATGGGTTTACAGGGTAAAATCTCATGTTGATTACGCTAAATTGAAATCCTCATGAAATATCAAGTGGCAATGTCCCAGGTGGCGCAGTGGTAAAGAATCTGCTTGTCAATACAGGAAATGCAGGAGACGTGGATTTGATCCCTGGGTCAGGAAGATTCCCTGGAGCGGGAAATGGCAACCTGCTTCAGTATTCTTGCCTGGGAAATTCCATGGACAGAGAAACCTGGTGGGCTACAGTTCATGGGGTCTCAAAGAGTCGGACATGACTGAGCACACACACACACACACACACACACACAGTGTCAGGTAGGTAGTTTAAGTAATTCTCAGAAGCGAGGTCGGGGAGGGAGATCTATAAGCTGGACTTATAGGTGGTATGTTAAAGCCATGAGGACAGATGAGAAAAGGCCTGAGAAATTGCAACATTCAGAGGTTGATTAGAGGGGGATGAAAGTGGGACAAAAAGGCAGAGAGCAGCCAAAGCTAGAGGGAGTAAAGTCATAGGGAGGAGTGTTTTGAGAGGGAAGGAGTGACCAACCATTGTATCAAGTGTGTGAAATGTGAACAGGTCATGCAGAGCAAGAACTCAGAGTGTCCTTTGAATGTAGCAATAGGGAGGCTACCGGTGACCTTGACAGATTCCCTGACTCAGCGAATGACTCAAAAGACACATGAAGAGGAGGCAGCCACTGAAGAGGGTTGAGGGGTCAGGGAAGGCTTCTGGAGGGGAGTGGCCTTTTAGCAGAGCCTTGAAGGTTTCCTGAGAGACCCAAATGCTGCCTGCAGGAAGCTGAGCTGAGCTTGGCAAGGCCTCCTACAGGCAGCAGAAAACACCATTAGCTGGCCTTTAGATAATGGGGGACCATTATCTCCGCCACCCTAGAGGGGCAAGGAGGAGGAGCTGGCTCCCTCCTCAGCAATAGGGAGGCTGAGAAGGCTAATGACCCTGCCCAGGGGGACAGAGCCCCCTACATCCTGGAGCCACCTGAATCCAGGATTCAGAGGCTTGTCCACTTCCCTCCCTGCACACAAGTCCGAGGAGGTGAGGCTTCTAAACCCATGGTCTCAGACTAAAGGGCTCTTGGACACCATCTGGAGCCACCAACTCATTATACAGCTGAAAATTCCAAGACCTAGAGAGGACCAGGGCCTTGGTCAAACTCACCAGCACATCTGTGTTAGGATTTGCACTGGCCCTCACCCTAATGGGTAAAGACTGAATGCTTTAACTTGGCATTCAAGGCCTTTCATGATCAAGAACCCATCCTCCAGCTTCATCTCCCACCTGTCTGCCCTCCAAGCCTGTGCTCAGTGCTTGAATGTTTAGCAAATAGACAGCCTCCAATGGTCCTCACAGCAACCTTTTGGAGTAGGTGTTTTTATTCTTATTTTACAGATGAGGAAACTGAGGCTCGGAGGAGTCTGACAACCTGCCCGAGTTTCCACAGCCAGTACAGCACACAGCTGAGCCAGGATATCATCTTGTGATCATCTCCAAGGTCACCTTTCCCCCACGCCTCGCTGCATTCACCACCGAGAGCCTCTCCTTGGGAACAGGGCCTGAACTCGCTGACCCTGAGCTACCCTGGGGTCAGGTCAATTTCTAGGACTCCAAATCACTTGCTCAGGTCAATACAGTGTCCACTGAAAGGGATTGAAACAACGGGTGCCACTGAATGGCACCAGACTCCAGCAGCCCGTTCCACAACCTACTTCCCATAAGCATCCGACAACCACGACATCCAGAGCCTGCAGTCCAGACACCCGCCGCAGGAGCAGGGCCCAGACGGAATCTGCACGGAAGCCTCTCCCGGAAACCCCACCCGGCCGTCCCAGCGGAACACCCGCCCCTCACCTGGAGACAACCAGTGGGAGGATCAGCATCTTGAGCATCCTCATCAGGAGCTCTCCCGGGAACTGGAAGTAACTAATTTCCTGAAAACACAGCGGGAGCTGGGGTTAGAGCAGACGATATGGACTTCACAGTTATTTTACAATCTTCAGAGCACCATTTCACCCATATTCTCCCGTCTAACACGTGGACAGCAGAGTCCATGGAGAAAACACGGGCTCTGGAGCCAAACAGACTTGGGTTCGAATCTTGACCCCCTGTAAGTAGCTTTGTGGCCTCAAGCACTCTCTGAGTTTTTCTCATCTGTAACATGAGGGTCATAACCATTTCACAGGGCCACTGGGAGGCTTAAATGAGAGGATGCACATAGAGCACTTGGCAGAGAGCCTGAATGAGAAAAGGGTTAGTAATCACATTAAATCATCTCTCTCCCCCAACTCTGTACACTCCTAGCCTTGCTACAAATCTGTTTGAAATGATGATATGTGCCAAGGGGGCAGGGTTGCATACTGTTCACACATTCATTCAGCCCATACTGTGCCAGACTTCATACTGGGCACTCAAGAGTGAATGAGGCACAGTTTCTGCACCAGAGAAGTTGTTGGTCTACTTTATGAGAACACTGACTCATGAACAGACCACAGCATTCTTGAGTCAGTTTCCCTTCTGTCCTGGGTCCCCTCACCCCACACTTTCATGAATGCTTACCAGCCCTTTGAAGGAGGGCTCACATTTAAAATGCTGAAAGAAAGAGAATCAGATTGGTTGGTGAGACCCCACTCTCTGTATTAAAGAGCCCTTCCTGGGCACAGTTCTTAGAACCAGCTTCCTCATAACCTGCTGGTTTCCCCCTATCTGGGGGCCCTTGGATTAGAGCACCAGGTCCTTGCCCAATCTGCTGTCTCCAGAGTAACTGGTCACATAACTGGAACATGATAACTGAAGAGGAAGGTTCCCTGAGGGCCAGTTAAGTTTGAATTTCAGATAAACAACAAATATTTGTTCTTTACTTATACCAAAAATTATTTGTAGGTGATTTTTTGCTTTTGTTTGTTTGTTTGGCCCCAGCCACACAGCTTGCGGGTTCTTATTTCCCCAACCAGGGATCAAACCCGTGCCCCCAGCACTAGAAACACAGAGTCTTAACCACTGGACCACCAGGGAATTCCTTTATTCGTTGTTTATCTGAAATTCGAATTTAACTGGATGTGTTCTTTTTAAATTTAATTTAATTCAATTTTGTTATTTCTGGCAATGCTAGTTTGAGTCCACTTTCCTCAGAGGGTAAGCTTGTGGGTGAGGCCAGTACAAGACTTTCAAACAAACACCATATGACTTAAAGTTTTGTACTTATAAATATTTTTTTGTAAACCCAAAGCCAAACATAGCTTTGGTTACTGGTCTGATACTTTGAAAAGCCCCAAATTATAGAATGTTGGTGCTGAGAAGGGGTTTTAAAGATCTTCTAGTCCAGCCGCTGACTCATTTTATAGATGAGGAAGCTGAGCCAGGAGAGGGAGGTGATTTGCCCACAGAGTGAGTTAGCAACAGTGCAGGACAGAAATAGGGCCTCCCAGTCCCCTTCCACTACCATTTCCAAAACACCCAAAATCAAAAAAGACCCCAAAACAAAAGACTTTGTCTTTTGAATTAATTTTAATCCATGTATATTGTTGTTCAGTTGCTCAGTCATGTCCAAATCTTTGCAGCACCATGGACTGCAGCATGCCAGGCTTCTCTGTCCTTCTCCATCTCCCTGAGCTTGCTCAAACTCAAGTCCATTGTGTCAGTGATGCCACCCAACCATCTCATCTTCTGTTACCTGCCTCTCCTCCTACCTTCAATCTTTCCCAGCATCAGGGTCTTTTCTAATGAGTCAGTTCTTTGCATCAGGTGGCCAAAGTATTGGAGTTTCAGCTTCAACATCAGTCCTTCCAATGAACACCCAGGACTGATCTCCATTAGGATGGACTGGTTGGATCTCCTTGCAGCCCAAGTAAGTCTAGGGAACTGTCTAACACCACAGTTCAAAAGCATCAGTTATTTGGTGCTCAGCCTTCTTTATGGTCCAACTCGCACATCCATACATGACTACTGGAAAAACCATAGCTAACTCGCACATCCATACATGACTACTTGAAAAACCATAGCTTTGACTAGATGAACTTTTGTTGGCAAACTAAAGTCTTTGCTTTTTAACAAGCTGTCTAGGCTGGTCATAGCTTTTCTTCCAAGCAGCAAGCATCTTTTAATTTCATGGCTACAGTCACCATCTGCAGTGATTTTAGAGTCCAGGGAGATAAAGTCTGTCACTCTTTCCATTGTTTTCCCATCTATTTGCAATGAAGTGATGGGATCATGTGCCATGATCTTTGTTTTTTGAATGTTGAGTTTTAAGGCAGCTTTTTCACTCTCCTCTTTCGCCTTCATCAAGAGGCTCTTTAGTTCCTCTTTACTTTCTGCCATTCGGGTGGTGTCATCTGCATATCTGAGGTTATTGATATTTCTCCCTGCAGTCTGGATTCCAGCTTGTGCTTCATCCAGCCCAGCATTCACACAGTGTACTCTGCATGTAAGTTAAATAAGCAGGGTGACAACATACAGCCTTGATGTACTCCTTTCCCAATTTTGAGCCAGTCTGTTGTTCCATGTCCGGTTCTGTTGCTGCTTGTTTCTCAGGTTTCTCAGGAGGTAAAGTAGTTTGGTATTCCCATCTCTGATATATTCTTTACTTTAGATAGCACTATAATGAGACGTAAGATACTCAGGTTTGATCTCCAGGTCTGGAAGATCCTCCAGAAGAGGGCACGGCTACTCACTCCAGTACTCTTACCTGGAGAATCCCAATGGACAGAGGAGCCTGGCAGTCTACAGTCAATGGGATCACAACTGAAGAAACACACCACAATATGATGAAAAACAGCTGTTCCTCGTGCACCTTTATCCTCAACCCCCACTTCCCAGGAGTGACCATCCTCAACTGCTCTAGCCGTTTCTCCTTTAGTATTGTTATTTGTAAATAATATGGTTATAATGCTATTTCCAGATATATCTTTTTGACATCTATTAACTTCCCTGCCATGACAGATGAGGGCTTAGTTCCTACTCCCTTTTCCCTCCTATCATTTCACCATTATATCATTTTTTGGTTAAACTAATTGCCAAGATTTAAAAATTTTGATCACAACATATTGCTCACTGTTGAACCAACCATGGCTCCTTTTTGTATAATCATCATCTATTTCCTAAAATTAATAACTGACTGATTTTTCATTTTCCTTGTTTTCTGTGAACCATTCATTAGTTTCTTCAAAATGCTTTAACATCTCTTTTAAAATGCCTAACAATAGTATTTCCTATATCCTCAAACACGTGGGTCCCTTTTTAGGCTCCTGGGATCTCAGTCCAAAAGCTCTCCATCGTCTTTTTCCGGGCTGCATAGACTGCTGTCTAGGGCAGTGGTTGTCATGGGTCTCTTCTTTGGGACTTCGTCCTGTCTAGGACCCCTTCTTTCCTGGATCCCTTGTCTTCTTGGTTTGCCTCCTTGTTTTGCTGGAGCATCTCCTTTGGTAGATTCCTCAGTAAGGGCTAATGGGAGAGAAGCTTCTGAGTCTTACATAGTCGTTTAGTTGCTAAGTCATGTCCATCTCTTTGTGACCCCATGGACTGTAGCCTGCCAGGCTCCTCTATCCATGGGGCTTCCCAGGCAAGAATAGGAGTGGGTTGCCATTTCCTTCTCTAGGGGATTTTCCCAACCCAGGGATCAAACGCACGTCTCCTATGTCTCCTGCATTGGCAGGGGGGTTCTTTACCACTAGCGCCACCTGGGAAGCCCCTTACATAGTAAAAATGCCTCCATTGTACCCTTACCTCTGATAATAGATTGGCTTTATATAAGATTCCTGGCTTGAAAGAATTTCCCCGCCAAATTTCAAAGGCATTTCCTTTTTGTCTTCTAGATCCCAGCATCACTTAAGATGTTTGAAGCCATTCTTACTTCCTATTCTTTACACCGTAGGTGTGTGTGTGCTAAGTTGCTTCAGTCGTGTCTGACTTTGTGTGACCCTATGAACTGTAGCCCACCAGGCTCCTCTGTCCATGGGATTCTCCAGGCAAGAATAGTGGAGTGGGTTGCCATGCCCTCCTCCTTGAGATCTTCCCGACCCAGGGATCAAACCCATGTCTCTTATGCCCACTGCATTGGCAGGCGAGTTCTTTACTACTAACTCCACCTAAGAAGCCCATTCTTTACATTAGACCTGTTTCATTCTCTCAGAACCATTTTAGGATCGTTTATTTATCTCTAGCTTTTTTGGTAATTTTCATGGTAATAGACCATGGGATGAGCTTCTCTTCTTTTTAAAAAAATTCATAGTACTGTGCTTATACCTTTCACTTCTGAGAAATAGTCTTGTTTTCTTTGTGAAATTTTTCTCTCCACTTTTTTCTGTTAGCTCTCTTTAAAACTTTTATTAGTAAGTTGAATGTTGGACATTCTCATTTTCTTATATATTCTTTTTCTATTTTCATCTCTTTTTGTTTTACTTTCTGGGAGATTTCTGCAGCTTTATCTCAGCTATTGACAATTTTATCGTGGCTCATCTACTTTTAATTTCCAAAATCTCTTTCTTATTATTGAATTATTCCTTCCTTTTGCATGCTGTTCTGTTTTATAGTCACTAGATCTTCTCTCATATACCTGAAGAACTTAAGAAAAGATTAGAAAATGTTCTTCTACTCCCAGCATTGCCCATGCTTTATTAGAGACCCTCAGTGCTACTTGCTTGGTCTCGCTATCTTCCACATTAGCAGGTTTGAGTTCACCTTCTGCTTATGTGTAAGTGTGAAGCACTAAACTTCTGTATGAATGAGTGGAACTTGTCAACTGAAGGCTCCTCAAGGAAGACTGATGGGTGAGGATATGGTGTTTTCACTAGGGGGAGGATTCTCCTTCATAGCAGAATTTGGAGGTCTTTCCTCTGAGGCTTCACTGAGAAGTCCCTTTCTACTTCTGGCTAGGTGGAGGTGTGGCTGTGCCTAAGCCCAGCTGACAGCAGTCATAGGTGGAGCCCATGCTCGAGATGCAGATGTTCGTTCACTAATTCTCTTGAAGCATGCGCCTCATCACCTCCCCTCTCCCAACACTTACAGGTGGGCCTAACATCTCTTAGTCAAGCTTCTCTGATTCCTTGTGTCAAGCAGGGGGATGAAGACAATAGATGAGGAATCCCCTGATTACATGAACTGGAAGGGACCTAGGGGTTTAACTGCTCCATTACAAAATCCTAGCCAGCATCCCCGATCTCAGCAGCATGCCTGACCCTTGCCTCTTGCAGCACCCTGTGTTTTCAAGTCCTGAGCCCTTCTGGAGTTTTCCAAGACAAGCTCAAGTGGTATCTGCTTCTACAGACACAAGAGTTCAGCTTTCTGTGCTCTACTAAATGAGAGCATTCAGCTCCATCCACTTCTCATCTAATGTATTATAATTCCTCAACTTCTTTTTTCAGTGTCTCCTTTTGTATCATCTTTGTTTTGGGGAGCTTATATCTTTAAACAGTCCCATTGCTACAGTTTTAGTGGTATCCCAGAAAGGAAAGAAAAATGGGTACAATTACAAATTCACCATGGTTTAACTGGAACTCTCAAAATGATCTATATTTTTAAACAAGATACCCATTTCCAAAGATAAATCTTGTGATTTTGTAAGTTCTTTTCACAAATAGGACATTCTATCCTTTTGCGTATTGTTTATGATTTTTGCCTTGTTGCATAAGCTTACAAAATAAGAAGGGTTTGGTTTCTGAGTCACAGGCAGAGATCAAACAAACAATTCCTGGATTTCAAAGTAAGATGCTGAGAAAGCCAATTCCTGCAAAATAATTGTTCTAAGACTCCACATCCTTCCTTCAGTTTATCTGGCAGGTTAATCCAGACCGGAACACATTTGCATTTCCAAACAGATGGGGAAGGCAGCTTTGGCAAAGGAGGCCCCAGCTGAGTCTGGCTTTTAATAATAGGCATTCCAATTTGTTTTCACAAAATAATCTTCCTGCAAGAGATATATTTTAGTTGCTGAAGAAAATTAAAGTGGCTTGCGGATTGTGCCATTGCCAGTTTAATTTAGCAATTAGTTGAGTGTTCTCTCTGTGACTCTTAGCTAGGCTCGCATTTTGGATCAAGAAAGCCCATGTGATAGTCAACAAGTCAAAGTTTGATGGGAGAAATAGATTCTTTACAAATGATTCTGAAGCAAGACTGCCAGTGGCTGGGCTCCAGTGGAGGGATGAGCCTGGGGTGAGTGTGGGAGGAGAGTGTAATTTCAGATGTAAGCAGGTCTGGAAGAATTTCTATCAGATTCGGGATATATGAGGTGGTTCTTGGTAGGACCTGGACTCGTAAGTAAGGGAAGGAGGAGTGAAGTAATGCTCACTAAGCACCCACTGCATCTGCTCACTGATGACTCCCTGTTTACCCCTCCCAGCAATTCTGCTGCTGCTAAGTCGCTTCAGTCATGTCCGACTCTGTGCGACACCATAGACGGCAGCCCACCAGGCTCCTCCGTCCATGGGATTTTCCAGGCAAGAGTCCTGGAGTGGGGTGCCATTGCCTTCTCCCCCAGCAATTCTAGCAGACATATAGTCCCACCCCCTCCATTTTGCAGATAAGGAAACTGAGTTTCAAAAAGGAGATGGGATTTAGCCTACAGCCACACAGCCATTAATAGTAGAGTCCAAGTTCAGAGTTCCTCTGCCTCCAGAGTCCATGCTTCTCCCTAAATAACTGATAGCAGTTTAACAGTGTCACTGTCATAATAGTGGGCTCGATTCCCAGAGAGGGGTGTTTTCCTTCTCCTGGATGATGAAATCTGATGCCTTGAGCCCCAGTTGTAGAGATCATATTAGATATCACTGAACTGCAGAGAGAGGAATTCTATGAGTTAGGGAATCTTCCAGAAACCCATTGACAAAAACTCTCTCCTTGACCAAACCTTAGACAGGTTATTCTGAGTCCTCTTTTCAATGGAGCCTCATCCTTGGGCCTTTTCTTCATCCTGCTTCACCTATTTGTAGCAAAAATCCTGCTAAGTCAATTTAGTGAGAAGCCCCCAACTCTGCCTTCAGCAAGCATCTTGTTAGTGGGTTTAGCAAGAATCCCCTTACCCTACCCTTGACGTCTCTTCTTAATAATTATCTGTTCTGTGCTGTGCTCGTCAGCTGTAAATCCCCAGCTGCCGTTGTTGTATTTGGAGTTGCGCCTGAGCATTCTCCCCTACTGCCATGGTCTTGACACCTACCACAATAGTGCTGAATAAAGTCCCCCATACCATTTTAACAGCATCATGATGGTTTTTCCTTCAGCACCATGAGAGTCCCCCCCTCTTCCACAGGAGCTGGGTGCTAACTGAGAAAAGGGCCCTTCCTCAAGCAAGTCGTCATCACCCTTGCTGTTACACAGGCCAGAGCCCTGAGGGCCTACCTTATCTTCCTGCCCCCCAGCCCCACATTCAATCAGCAACCACATCCTGGAGCTTCTTCTTTGGGAAGCAGTTCTCATATCTGCTCCGTCCATCCCCACTCTTATCCCCTCATTGCCCCCTGCCAGTTCTACCACTACCCCAAGGGGATGTCTCCTAGCTCAGGGCTGACCATGTCACTGCCCTGCTCAGAGCTCCTCGAGGTTGCTCCATGTTGACGCTGGATGATGGGATCCAGAAGCCTGATGGCCTTTGTGCTCCAGCCCCAGCCTCACAGTGTCCATTCCAGCTGCTGTGAATAGTTTGCTCCGCTCCCCGCTCATAAATCTTCCACGCCCCTCTGTCTCACCACTCTGCCTAGAATGCCCATGAACTGCTTTAGGAGGTGTTCTCTGCTTCACACACTCAGAGACTCCATTCTGCATGGACCGATTCAGCGGACATGAACTTGGGCAAACTCCAGGAGATGGTGAGGGACAGGGAAGCCTGGTGTGCTGCAGTCCAAGGGGTCACAAAGAGTCAGACACGACTTGGTGACTGAACAACAGACTCTGTTCTTGCCTCCCCCACAGCTCTTAGCCTGTGGGCACTCTCACAAGGCACCCTTGCCTCTCATTCACCTGGAGATGCCAGTGTGTAGCCACTTCCTCTCACACGCTTGTCCTGCAATGCATATCACACTCCACTTTACAGATGAGAAAACTGGGCCCTGAGAAGAAAAGTGACTCACCCACTGTCATGTCACCCGGGAGCCATGGAGTGGGGACGTGACCCCCAGATCCCTCAGGCCCACCCAGCCCTCTGAGATGGGGACCCATGATGCCCCACGTGGCTGACCTGGGGTGAGAGGCGCCGGGTCCTCAGGAAGAAGCCAAGGAGGCAGCCCACGGTGACAGAGAGCACAGACAGGATGAGCAGTCCATTCCGCTTGCACACATCCCTCCCACGTGCCAGGATGGCACCCAGCACCATGGCAAGCCCAGCCTGCTGGCCCGGGGCACAGCACCATTCCATGCACGGGAGGCCAGCCCGGTCACAGGGTCCTGGCTCTGGCTCCTCAGCAGGCAGGTGGTTGGGGTTGCTAAGCGCCAGTCGCCAGCCCCACAGCCATGGCCTGCATGGCTGCCCCAGAGGGAAGCCACAATCCTATTACCAGCTGCATCATTAGGAGCTAGGAGCAGATTAGAGCCTGGGAAATTAGAGCAGGCCACGTGGTTGGGGGTTCAGACCTCAAAGCCAAGCGCTCCTCTTAAAGAGGGGAGAGGACCGGGAGCTGGTGGGAGAAACCAGAGGAATGTTTGGTTGGTTTGATTTTTACCTCCGCTTCATTCCAGAAAGAACTGAAGGCAAGACAATAAGTAGCAGTAAAAAGCAACAATAAACTAATAATAATAGCTACCTAGCAGAGCTAACCAGAGAAGGCAATGACACCCCACTCCAGTACTCTTGCCTGGAAAATCCCATGGATGGAGGAACCTGGTGGGCTACAGTCCATGGGGTCGCTAAGAGTCAGACACAACTGAGCGACTTCCCTTTCACTTTTCACTTCCATGCATTGGAGAAGAAAATGGCAACCCACTCCAGTGTTCTTGCCTGGAGAATCGCAGGGACGGTGGAGCCTGATGGGCTGCCGTCTACGGGATCACACAGAGTCGGACACGACTGAAGCAACTTAGCAACAGCAGCAGCAGCAGAGCTAACAGTCACCAACCTTAAGCATTCACTGTATGCCACGTGCTGTTCCGGCTGCCCTTTACTTGTACTACCACATTTAATTCTAACACCAATCTCAAGAAGTAAGTACTGTAAGCATCATTTTACAGATGGAGCAAAGAGAGGTGGGGCAAAAGGAGGCGTGCTGGGTGGCAGGCCTGTTCAAGTTGTGTTATCTGTGTGAACCATCGGGAATCATCCCAACAGCCCTAGGGTTCCAACCTTCATTTTACTGAAAGGGAGACTGATACTCTAGGGAGCCAGAGCCCCTTGGCCACAGGCCTAGAGCTAGCAAGTAGCAGAGTGGAATTCACTGGTTTGGTTTCTACCACATGAACAGGTAGATGGGTTCACTGGTGCTTCCCAGTATTGTAGGGAATGTAGGATTTTTTGTAAATTTTTTTAAAGTAATTAATTTGGGGGGTTTGCACTGGGTCTGCATTGCCCTGCATGGGCTTCCTCTAGTCGCTGCAAGTGGAGGCTACTTTCTAGTTGCGGTGTACAGGCTTCCCATTGTAATGGCTTTTCTTGTTTTGCAGCACAGTCTCTAGAGCGTGGACTTCAGTAGTTGCGGTGTATAGGCTTAGTTGCCCGGCGGCATGTGGGATCTTCCTGGACTAGGGATCAAACCTATGTCCCCTGCATTGGCAGGCGGAGTCTTAGCCACTGAACCACCAGGGAAGCCCAGGAATGGAGGATTTGAGTCCAGGGGACCTGAGTTCAAACTTAGGCTTTGCTACCCATTGCCCTTCAGGGCACTTTAAGCCTGAAGCTGGAAACCCTGGAGGATCTCGGGGCTTATTATTTTTTAGAGATGACAGTGTCCAGGGGATCTACATTCAAGTCCCAGCTCTGCCACTTGCTAGCCATGTGAACAGCCATTTAATCACACAGGGCCTCTGTTTCCCCAGCAAAACGGACATAATAATCACCGTGTACTTCCTTAGGGCTGGTGTAACATTCCACTCGGAGCACATTCATGAAAACAGGGGTGAGCTGTAAAGTGCCTGGCAGGGAGAGGGCTCTTAGGATCATCATCTGTATTCAGCATTATAGATAAAGGTGATTTTTGTTTGTTTGTTTTGAGGGGGGTTGTTTATTTATTGTTTTTTTTTTTTTGTTGTTGTTGTTGTTATTTCTTGTGGCCTGGCCTGCCCTTTAAAGCCAGGGGGAATTAACGCTCTATTTCACTAGGAGTCTGTAATCTCATTAGGGGCAGTCAGGTGACAGCAGGGAGCTCGGGTCTGTGGGTCTGTGGTGGGTGGTGTGTGCACAAGTTTGCCCCCCCTGAAAAAGGTGACAGGCCCAAGGAACTGCTGGAGGTCTTGGGGGAGGGCACAGTGGTGCAGGCCCTGAAGCCCTGGGCAGAGCCCCCAACAGGGAGGGGACCCTCAGGCTCCAGTCTCAACCTGCTCTGTGACCTTGCCCTCTGTGGGCCTCAGTCTTGTCCTCCACAGAATGAGAGAAACAGCCTAGGTGCTTTCCAAGTATCCCTTGGTGCCATAAGCCAACCTTCCAAGTCTCTTCCCTGGTAGCTCAGTCAGTAAAGAATCTGCCTGCAATGAGGGAGACCTGGGTTCTATTCCTGGCTTGGGAAGATCCCCTGGAGAAGGGAATGGCTACTCACTCCAATATTCTGGCCTGAAGAATTCCATGGACAGAGGAGCCTGGCAGGCCACAGCCCATGAGGCCACAAAGTCAGACATGACTGAGCAACTTTCACTTTCTTTTCTTTCCAAATATATTGCTCTTTTTCAGTAACTTTAGGAGTATGGGTATGGATACAGGTCTGAGACTGTTTTTTTCCCTCCAACTCCTGGTCTTAAAACCAAGAATCTACTGGTAACACCTTCAGCTCCAACAAATGCCTCATTTTCCAACTGGCCAGGTGATTTTGTTGCTGCCTAGAAGAGAAAACATTCTGAGTAGACATTTGGATTTGCATTTTGATCAATGTGCGGTTCAGTTCAATTCAGTCGCTCAGTCGTGTACAACTCTTTGCGACCCCATGGACTGTAGCACTTCAGGCTTCCCTGTCCATCACCAACTCCCAGAGCTTACGCAAACTCACGTCCATCGAGTCGGTGATGCCATCCAACCACCTCATCCTCTGTCATCCCTTTCTCCTGCCTTCAATCTTTCCCAGCATCAGGGTCTTTTCCAATGAGTCAGTTCTTTGCATCAGGTGACCAAAGTATTGGAGTTTCAGCTTCAGCATTAGTCCTTCCAATGAATATTCAGGTCTGATTTCCTTTAGGATGGACTGGTTTGATCTCCTTGCAGTCCAAGGGATTCTCAAGAGTCTTTGAAGCATCAATTCATCGGCACTTAGCTTTCTTTTATAGTCCAACTCTCATATCCATACATGACTACTGGAAAAACCATGGCTTTGACTAGATGGATCTTTGTTGGCAAAGTAATGTCTCTACTTTTAAAAATGCTGTCTAGGCTGGTCGATGTGCAGCCCTGGCCTTTAGCCATGAAGTAGGTGAGTCTTGCTTTCTGTTTTGGCTCTAAGACTCTAGATTCCCATGGTGCCCCCACAACTATTCCCATCTCCTGTCCCTCATGCTCTGACACAACCACCTCCCAGGCTCCAGGCCTTCCTTTCCATTGCTTCCACTGTCTTCAACAGGGGAAGGTACAACTCATTCAAGCAAATATTCTTTTTTAGCTGATTAATTTACACACATATTTTTTATTTTTGGCTGCGCTGGGTCTTTGTTGCTTTTGCACAGGCTTTCTCTAGTTGTGAAGAATGGGGGCTACTCTTCATTGCAGTGAGAGGGTCTCCCATTGTGGTGGCTTCTGCTGTTGCAGAGCACAGGCGCTAGGGTGCGCAGGCTCAGAAGTTGTGGCACATGTGCTTAGCTGCCCTCAGCATGTGAAATCTTCTCAGATCAGGGATTGAACCCATTTCTCCTGCGTTGGCAGGTACATTTTTATCCACTGGGCCGCCAGGGAAGACCCAAGCAAATATTCTTATAGCACCTTCTCATGTCATCCCTCCCGGGTACTGGAGACATAGCAATGAGTTGATATAATACTTGCTGTCAGGGAGCTTGTAAGAATATTGAGGTGCTATAGGAAAGGACTTCTCAGGTGGCACTACTGATAAAGAATCTGCCTGTCAATGCAGGAGATGTAAGAGACTTGGATTTGATCTCTGGGTGGGGAAAATCCCCTCTAGGAGGAAATGGCAACCCACTCCAGTATTCTTGCCTGGGAAATCCCATATACAGGGGAGCCTGGCGGGCTACAGTCCATAGCGTTGCAAAGAGTCAGATACAACTGAAGCAACTTAGCACGCAGGAAAAGACTAATTCACACTAAAGTATAAGTGACTGATAACGAGCATACTAAGGACATTTACAAATCAAATAGAAAGGCTCCTGGATAAGAACCCTTTAAAAGCTCCCCATTGTCCACAGAATCAATTGCCTTACAATGCTACTAGATGTGCAAAAACTATAATTTGGATGAAATAAAGTTAAGCTAGTTCTTTACTCCAGGAAGCTCAAAATCAGACTACTCAAGTTCATATCTTAGCTCTACCACTTACTAGCTGTGTGACCTTAACCTCCCTATAAAATTTCTTTACCTCTTTATAAAATAGGAATAATAAAACGCTACATAGTTTATAGGGTTGTGATCGAATTCAGGTCAAATTCGGTGATACCTGCTTAGATGTATGCTTAGAGCATTGCCTGGATGCCCTGCAGACACTCACAGGAATTTACTATTAGTTTTAGCAGAGCCTTTATAAAACTAGCATATGTTAGAGGAAGTCTCCACATGGGTGTACAGAAACCCAGCCCTCTCTAGAGCTGGGAGTTCCATGAGTCTGGTGTTTGGGGAAAACACATTGGAACACTGAAACCTCCAGGAAGAAGTCTCTGGTTCTGAGGTCCTCAGGGGCTTGTATGTGCTCACCTCTCCAGCACACCACCTCCTCCTGCTCAACATCATACCTTGGGCTCCTATAGCACCACACAACTTTGGGTTGCTGGAGCCCTGCATCTTCTCTCAGGCCTCCACATCTGTGCCCATGCTATTTCCTCTGCCTGGAATGTCTTTCTCTGTCTCCAAAGTCACAGGTCAAATGCCTCATCTTCCCTGAAGCCTTTCCTAATCACCCTAGATGTACATCGCCCTCCTTTTCTTCCCACTAATTCAGGCCCTTTCACAATCACCACTGGGGATTAACTGCAATTCCTTTTTTTTTTTTTGCCACGACACATGACTTGCAGGATTTCAGTTCCCTGACCAGGGATTGAACCTGGGCTATGGCAATGAAAGCCTGGAATCCTAACCACTAGGCCACCAGGGAAATCCCTCCAGTCCCTTTTAGGTGGCTTGGACAAGGAAGTAAAAATCTGTGTGAATAAAATTAAGTCTCTGTTATCATGCTATTTGAAAATACCTTGAAGGATCATCCTCAAAGTTAGACAGGGGTCTGGGGAAGCCCCAAGGGGCAAGGAGTTGCCTCCAGAGCAGCCGAAACTGATGGGCAGCAGGAAGCACGGGAGATGCTTCCTAGGAGATTTTAGCCACACTAATTAAGATGCTGTGGACAGAGAAGATAAACAATGTTGTCAAAAAAAGAGCCCCGGGTCACAAGGACAGCTGTCGCACCCTGCATGAATGAGTTTGTAGTCAGGCTGGTTCTCACCACGGCAACTCTGTGCAGGATGTATCATGGTAGAGAGCTGCAGGGTCCATTTATTTGCTAATTATTAATGATTCTCCAGGGCCAGCAGAGGGGCTGACTCAGCCAAGGAAGGTGTGTGTAGGAAAGCTTCTCAGAGGAGGGGTCATTTAGTCAGAGACCTGAATAAGCCAGGAGTTAACCCAGGGTAGGGAATGTTGATCAAGGGGAAGGCATGAGAAGAGCTTGTTCCAAAGAGGGGCCCAGGTTGGGGATACAAGAGCTGCTCCCAAAAGGGAGATCTCAACACAGTTGGCTGAGTGGCTGGCAGGCCTGGGGCCTCACTCCTTCCAGTGTGTATCAAAGTGAGTTTAGGTTGAGCTGTCTGAGCTCCCAGCTGGGTTTATGGTGATGACAGCTCTGGGTTTGTTGGCTGCTTTTCAGAGACATACCAGAGGCGCCTTCATCTCCTCCCTGACGCGTCTCCCAGCTCTCTGTAGACTGGGCCCTTCCCGGAAGGTTTTCTGTGGACAAGTAACCCGGCTGGGCGTGGATTCCTGTGAGCCTTAGTCACTGAGGGGCTGTCCGACCTCTGCTGAGGCTGGTCCTTCCCTGCGTTTGCCTCAGAGAATGGGGTAAAGTGACTCCTGTGACCTTCCTTCTTCCCTGTCCAGCCCCCGTCTAGATTCTTCATCTTCAGAAGTTGGCCCTAAGCACCCACAAGACCAGCTGCTGTTTGTTGAGCATCTACTGCGTGTCAGGCTCTGCCAATGAGCTCACACCAGAGGGCTCATGCCAGAGGGAGCCAGTGAGCAACTCAGCCCCCCAAAGGCATCACTGGATCGGATCAAGTGCTGCAGGACTTGTTGGGGACAAGGGCAAGGGGAAGGGCACAAGTTCTGGATCTGTTCAGTCCAACGCAATAGCATTACTTAAAATGAAATTAATGGAACATAAAGTTTAAAATTCAGTACTCTAAGATGTGATGAGATGTTCCGCTCAAGAAATAAGGCAGAAAAAATGGGCAAATTTCTTTCCTTTGCCCTTTTGTTCTACCCTAGCCCTCAACAGATTGAAGGGTGCCCACCCACACTGGGGAGGGCAATCTACTTTCCTCTGTCTGCTGATCCAAATGTTAATCTAAGCCAGAAACACTCTCCTATACATACTCAGGAATAATGCTTAGCCAGATATCTGGGCATCCTCTGATCTAGTCAAGTTGACACATGAAATTAACTATCACAGTCCCTGAAAAGAATTTCTGGTCACCTGGTGTATGTGGACTTTGACAAGGACAGCTGGTGTCAAACCAGTGCTGTCATCCCTTGAGCCATTGAATTGAATAAATGGACTTCTGGCTGCACCCACATAAATATAGGACTAGATTTGTTCAAGAACACACACTTAAACTTACTTCAGTAGAGACTTCTTCACTGGAAACAACACTAATCATTTTGTAATGATAATAATAATAAGAATATAAGAATAATAAGAATAATAATAATCACTTTGTTATGATAATAAGAATACATGTCCTGCTATACACAGGAAAAAAAACGAATTCAGTCACACTAGTCATATTCTACAGAGAAGGCAATGGCACCTCACTCCAGTACTCTTGCCTGGAAAATCCCATGGATGGAGGAGCCTGATAGGCTGCAGTCCGTGGGGTCGCTAAGAGTCAGCACGGCTGAGCTACTTCACTTTCACTTTCCACTTTCAAGCATTGGAGAAGGAAATGGCAACCAACTCCAGTATTCTTGCCTGGAGAATCCCAGGGACGGGGGAGCATGGTGGGCTGCCGTCTATGGGGTCGCACAGAGTCAGACACGACTGACGTGACTTAGCAGTAGCAGCAGCAGCAGCCATATTCTAAGGGCTCAATAGCCCCATGTGGCTAGTGGCTACCATATTGAACAGAGCAATTACAGAATATTTATGGGATCACCAAACGTTCTACTAAAATTTCTAGTGTCATGAGGAGCTGGATTCAAGACTCAAATCTTCCCTGGAAGCTGCCCAAATTGGTAAGCCTCTCTGAGCCTCTTTTCTAAATCTAGAAAAGAGCTTGTGTTCTTTGCTACACCTAAAGCCTGTGTTCTTTACATTGCATCACACTTCCACCCACTTGAATATAATAATTGGAGCAAAGTATAAAGTTAAAATCCCCAGCAAGTTCAGATTAAGTTTCCAAATCAAAGGCTCTTGTCAGCAAATAACAGGAAATTAAATCAAGACAGTTTCAGTAAAAAAAAAAAAAAAAATTTTATAAGCAAAGCTGAGTTGATAATTTGTGGGGCCCAAAGCAAAATGACCATGTGAGGCTTTTTGTTCAAAAAGCAGGGAAAAAGTACATTAAAGGTACTAAAACATGAAGCTTTTTTCTTTTCTCTACAGTCTCTTGTAGTGTTTTTTAATTTGCTATTTAATGTCTTAAGTAAGTAAAAATAAAAATCTTAAATTACTAACATGAATTTTCCCATTCATGCTTAAAGATATTTGCAATGCCAGTTTCAAAATATAAGAACTTTTAACTAGTATGCAGAATCACCAAAATTACACAGTCTGTGTATAGTAACTCTTGCATGTATATGTATTTTGTTCTTAACCGGAACAGTGGAAACACTGGACAAAACGAATTCAACTGTATTTCACTTCTTGACACATGTACATCCAACAAGTACATGCTCTCCCTTTGGCTCACTGGTGCGTGAGGAAGGAAGTAAGGGGCTGTAGGGGTGGAGAGTCCACCTGCCAATGCAGGAGACGCGAGTTTGAACCCCGACATGAGAGGATCCCGCATGCCTCATATGAACTACGCCCGTGTGCCACAACCGTTGAGCCTGTGCACTAGAGCCTAGGAGCCACAGCTGCTGAAGCCCCCACTCTCTAGAGCCCGTGCCCTGCAACACGAGAAGCCACTGCAATGAGAAGCTTACACATCACAACTAGAGAAAAGCCCGAGCAGCAACAAAGACCCAGCCTAGACAATAAATAAATAAAATTATTTTTTTAGAAAAAGAGGAAAAAAAAGAAGAGGAACTATGGGCACTTCCCTGGCAGTCCAGTGGCCAAGACTCTGAGCTCCCAATACAGGTGGCCTGGGTTCAATCCCTTACCAGGGAACTAGATTCCACATGCTGCAACTAAGACCCGGAACAGCCCAATAAGCAAATAAATTAAAAATAAATATATAAAAAAAAAATAATGTCACCTTTGTTCTGTTCTCTATAGTGGCTGTTACCAGTTTACATCCCACCAACAGCACAGGAAGATTCCTTTAAAAAAATAAAAAAAAACTATGGGTAGTCCTGTCTTTTCTTTTTCTTCTGTATCATTTTCAGTATAGATAGTTGGCTAACAGTAAGAAAGAATATGTAACTAGAGAACAGTATGCAAATTCCTTAAAAAAAAAAACTAGGAATAAAAATGGCATGTGACCCAGCAGTCCCACTATTGGGCATATATCCTGAGAAAACCATAATTGAAAAAGACACATGTACCCTACTGTTCATTGTAGCACTATTTACAATAGCCAGGACATGGAAGCCACCTAGATGTCCGTCGACAGATGAATGAATAAAGAAGTTGTGGTACATATACACAGTGGAATATTACTTGGGCGTTAAAAGGAACACATTTGACTCAGTTCTACTGAGGTGGATGAACCTAGAGCCTATTATACAGAGTGAAGTAGTGAGAAAGACTAATACTGTATATTAACCCATATACATGGAATCGAGAAAGATGGTATTGATGAACCTATCTGCAGGGCAGCAGTGGAGATGCAGATGTAGAAAACAGACTGCTGAGCACATGAGGGGAAGGAGGGGGTGGGACGAACTGAGAGAGTAGCGTTGAAACATATGCATTACTATATGTAAGTTAGATAGCCAGTGGAAATTTGTCATACGACATAGGGAGCTCAAACCTGAAGCTCACTAAGTGGTGGGATGGGGTGGGAGAGATGGATAATAATGATAATATTATTATTATCAATATTATTATTATTACAATATTCAAGAAGAAGGGGACTTACATATACCTGTGGATGATTCACATTGATATATGGTAGAAACCAACACAATAGTGTAAAGCAATTATCTTCCAATTAAAAATTAATAAATTTTTAAAAAAGAAATTTATGTAAGGTTCCTTGGTCATTGGTGTATCTTTGAATGCCACTGTCTCCTTTCTGTGTTCATAGCAAATTCCGGTTTAAGGAAATAGTGTTTTCTCAGCTCTCCTACTTACTCAGTTGCAGACATAACATGCTCTCCTTGTACCTGCTTTGCATCTTGCTGAATTCCCAAGCATCTCCAGTTTACAGGAATTCTGAGCTCATGGGGCTTCACATACACTGTGTGTGGTGCAGACACCAAGGACAGTGGAGGACGTTTATACCACATGCATCTTCTCGGCTCATGCGCATGCTTCATTGTCCTGTCAGACTTTTGCTTATAAAACAGGTTCAAAGATAAAATTAATAAGAATTTAGAGGTGGTGACAGCAGAGCATTAACCCGCACATGGGGCCCTTCTGATGCCCATGAAACCAGTCCTGTTTACAAGACTGGATGGTGAGGTTTTCCACAGAGCCCAAGGCAAGAATAGCACGGAGCTGCACAGATCCTCTGAGCTAGGTGCTCGATTGTTACAGAATGCTCTTCCTTACCCGCTTTCCTTTCTGCCTGCCTGATCCATTCATTCATTCTCCATTCATCACAAGTTTACTGAGACTTGGTGTCAGATGGTGATGAGGAGCACATACTTTGAAACCAGATAACTTGAGTTTGAATCTTGGTTCTTAGACCAATAATCTGTGTGACTTTAGGCAAGTTACCCTATATCTCAGTTTTCCCACACGAAATATGGTGATAATAATGTTCTATCTTACAGGATTGTTACATGGATTAAATAAATTACATGTGTGATGTAGATAGGACAGTTGTCTGATCATAATAAGCACTATATACACATTCTTATTATTATCATTATTACTATGTGCCAGGCATATTCTAGGGATATAGCAACACACAGAAATAGTCAACAATCTCTGCCCTCACAGAGCTTACACTTTGGTGGTGACATCTGGGCTGCATTATTCTTTCTTTAATGGAGAAAATGCAGCATTTCCACTACTTTTCTGGTCCAGCTGGAGGAAACATGGCTACCAGTAGCTCCCTTTAACTCCAAGTTTAAAGTTGCCAGGAAAGGTTCTAATCGGCCTGATTTGGACCAATCATCTGTGGTTAGTAGGGGCAGGGTCACATTGTTTAAAATTGCTGCTCTCATGGTAACCCTGTAGATGCATGTGGTAAGAGTTAGAACCAAGAAGGCAATGGCAACCCACTCCAGTACTCTTGCCTGGAAAATCCCATGGACAGAGGAGCCTGGTAGGCTGCAGTCCGTGGGGTCGCTAAGAGTCAGACACGACTGAGCGATTTGACTTTCACTTTTCACTTCCATGCATTGGAGAAGGAAATGGCAACCCACTCCAGTGTTCTTGCCTGGAGAATCCCAGGGATGGAGGAGCCTGGTGGGCTGCTGTCTATGGGGTCACACAGAGTTGGACGTGACTGATGCGACTTAGTAGTAGTAGTAGTAGTAGTAAGAGTTAGAAAAGTGGACTGGGAACTTCCCTGGTGGTCCAGTGGCTAGGACTCTTTGCTGCCAGCACTGGGCATCCAGGTTTGATCCCTGGTCAGGGAACTAGATTCCACATGCTGCAAATATGACCCGGTGAAGCTAAATAAATAACATGTTTTTAAATAGTTTAAGTAAATAAAAGTGGACTGAACAGACACAGCAAAGTAGTATATCATCTTAGTCATTCAACTCTTGGCTTTCTTTTCTTGTATAAAATGTCTAACATCTTATCCCCTGTAAGGCTGGCTCCAGAACTTAGGATCAGCGGCTCAACTTTCCTCATCGCTCTTCTTTCTCTGATGTCTACTCCTCCCCTTTATGGCAGCAGGCCTGGGGCCACATCCACAGCGGGCTCAGAAAAGACTGCAGGCCACTGTCTGGGCCAAGTGATTTCTTACTCCTTCTCGGACCACTGCTTCTCGCTTGTTTGGGCCCACAAAGCCACCAATTTAAGGAACTCACATTCAACACCCAGGCTGAAAGCCCACAGGGAGCCCTGGACATTATGGAACATTCTCTGAGGCCCAAAAAGAGAAAGGAACCTGGGCAAGGCCACCTGGAAACTAGGCACCAGGTCAAGAACAGAACTGGGGTCTTCGTCTCCCTACGATTCAGCCCTCCCTAAAGAATTTTTCTGCTGTTAGCCGTTATTTTGCAGTCTGTCTCCTTTATGATCCAGACTTTGCTCCATCTCCTAACCTGCATGGCAGTAGCTGTGTGGACCCTTTTCTGGAACGACTCCTCCCCCACCCCACCCCAGCCTACTGATTCCTATGCAACCTGTGTCCAGGCTCTTGGTGCCCACTGCCTCTGGTGGCCAGACGCTCATTTCCTCTGGGAAGAGGCTGAGGTCAGCAGTTGATGAATGGGGGAAGCAGAATGGAGGGAGAGAGGACAGCTGTCTTCAGAGTCACAGTGGTCAGTGACTGGGAAAAGACTGATTTAGGGCAGTTGGGACCACAGATGCTAGCAAGTCAGATTAAGAAATTAAACAAGGAACGGATTCAGCCTTAATTTCTGATGAAAGTCGAGGTGAGAATGGGCCAGTGCATGGAGGCTCTGGGTAGAGGGTGAAAAAGTCAGAGGAGGGGCAAAGATTTAGGTTCTTATTCCAATACTGAGGAATGCTCTCAGGGAAGGCATTTGACCTTTCTGAGCCTCAGCGTTTTCAACTTAAAGATGACTCCTGGCTTTATGAGACTACAGTGAGGCTGTAAGACAGGGAAGCACAGTGGTGAGGAGCATGGCTTTGGTGTCAGACACACCTGAATGTAAACTCAGCCCCACTTTTAACTCGCCACGTGACTTCTTAGGCGTGTTGCTTCACTGCTCTGAATCTCTATTTCCTCATCTGTGAAATGAGGACATTAATTATATATATAGCTCATAGGGTTTGGGGATGTTTCAATGGAATCTTACATGAATAATAATTAACACAGAGGCTTGGCATGTAGTAACTGCTCAATAAATGGTTGCAAGGTATAGCAATCCAAAGGAAGAAAGCTTAAGCTTAAAAGAGATTTATTCAAAAGCTCTTGAACCTTCCCTCCTTCCTACCACATATCTATTTCAATATTCCACAGCAATTTTGGAACCTGACAATCATAAATGTTTATGGATGGAATAGGCTACATCTGCAGGTAGTAAATTCCTTGTTCCCAGAGAAAAGCCAACAAAAACTAGGAAATGTCTTGGAGGGCACATTGCAGAAGGGATTCAACTGATAGAGTAAAGGGAGCAGGGCACTGAGTTATAGCCATCAGCAATCTTTTCCAGACCCTCTCTCACACTGCCCACCCACCCCTAGGTCTAGGGAGGGTGGTGACCACTGAAAATTCTCATTTGGACAACACTAAAGAAAATCCTGCTGAGAATTGGCTGTCCAGAAAGCCCACTATAAACCCGTCTCTCTGCATCATCACACATGCCTGTGTTTGGATTTCATATTTGTACTGTAGGGGACTAGTCGTACGAGAGAAAATGGCACAGACAGCTGGCCAGGGCCTCCTTCAGTGAAAGCCTGGCCAGAGAGGGGTCTTCAGCGATCACTGAGAATCTCCAGGCCAGAGATAAGCCTTCTCAGGAGCAGAAATGAGAAGCTCAGGGAAGCAGTTCACAAACCTCACCTCCTGGGCCTTCTCAGATACCCAGACCAGACACCAGAGGTGGGCAGAACCACAGACTGGTCATCCGATCAAGTGGTTCTCCGCTCGGGGAGGGCGAGGTACAGCATAGTCCCTTGAGGGGTATGGCACAACCTCTGAAGGAGGTTTTGCTTTAAAACCCATACTCAATAATTTCACTTTTGACAAACAAACACAAATCCGCTTTTCTTTTACTCTATGAACCACAGAGTAAAGCTCAACAAAAACGTCTTGGCTGGTGGAGCTGTTTCTACCTAACCCCACTGGCTGAGAAAATCCCAAAATGTTGTGGGAGAGAGAATGTCCCCCTGGAAGGTCCATATCATTATCTCTAGGGATGTGAAACTTTTCTGTTCCTCCAAAGAGCGTATGTATTCAAAAGAGTCAAGTAACTCTGATCTAGAACAAGCAATGTTTTACAGAGGAGGGGAGAAATGACAGCAAAGGAAAGGGATTTACCCAAGGTCAGAAGTGGCTTTGAATTGAGTTACAATTAAACCTCATCTTTTCTCATTAAGTCTAGAACTCCTTAGTGCATTGATTGAGATGAATGTGGCATTCAAAGACAATATGAGCAATGGCGTTTAGAATCTTAAATCATTAGATCAAAGCAAGAATTCAAGGTTGGGGTTGGCTCCTGTTGGGGTCAGCAGGTTGGCTCAGCTACTTAGTTCCTGAGTAATTTGAATTACATCCAAATTCTTAAGAAGGGGTAAATTTGCTCTAGCTGTTGGGCTTCCTCATCAAACTATGATCAGTAAAATCTAATGATGCCATAATTAAGAACATAAGTCCTAACCATCTCTCATGTTGACTATTTAAAGAGGAATTTTTATTTTATTTTCTTCCCAAAGAAACCACTCCCCAAACTTTGTGTTTTATCATTCCACTCCTTTTCTTTATGGGCTTCCTTGGTGGCTCAGGTGGTAAAGAATCTGCCTGCGATGCATAGATTTGAATTTATTATTTAGTTTTACCTACTTTTGAATTTGTGTAGATGTATGCCATTGAATTTTTTTCACTTAACATCATGCTGTACAGATTCAATATTATTGAGTGTAGCTATAATTTATTTTTTCTGTTACATAATATTCCATGGTATGAATGGAATATTTTTTACTTACATATTGTAGATGGACATTTGTGTTTGGCCTAAGTTTTGCCTTTTATGAACAATGCTGATGTAAACATTCTTAACTACAACTGCAAGTGGGGAAGATTCTCTCTAGGTTACATACAGAGCAATGGAATTATTAGGTCATAGGTTATGCAGATGTTCACCTTTACTAGGTAATGCCACCTGTTTCCAAATTACTTTTACCAGTTGATACATTCATTCACAGTCTATGAAAGTTCCTTTGCTCCACATGCACACCAACGTTTGGTATTGATTAATTTTTAACTCTTGCCACTCTGGGAGGTGTGAAATAGTACTACATTATGGTACATATTTGCATCCTCATTACTGAAATGAAACTTTTTAATGTGTTTGTGAGCCATCTGTGTTTCCTTTTCAGTGAAATTTCTGTTCTTTTGTCCATTTTTAATTGGGTTGTTTATTGTTTCTTATTGATTTATAGATCTTCTTTATATAACCTGAATATTAACTCTTTATCATTTCTATGTATTTCCCTATTTATGACTTATCTATATTTTTAGATAGCAAACATAACTATTAACATAATTGAATGTATCAGTCTTTTTCTTTATAATTTGTCTCTCTTGTTTTAAAAATATACATATCCTTGAATAAAATTACTCTGTCATCTAAATTTTTAAGAACTGTGTACTTTACTCATATAGGTCTAGCCAATCTGGTTAAAGACTGATTTAAGAGTCTATCATGTTTTAATAAACTACATGAAAAAACTATAAAAAACACAGCTAGTGGCAGCTACACAATATGCTACTAAATAACCAATGGATCACTGAAGAAATCAAAGAGGAAATTAAAAAATACCTAGAGAAAAATGAAAATGAAAGCACAACAGCCCAAACCTATGAGATGCAGCAAAAGCCATTCTAAGAGGGAAGTTTACAGCAATACAATCTTACCACAAGATCCAAAAAAATCTCAAATAAACAACTTAACCTTACACCTAAAACAACTAGAGAAAGAACAAACAAAATGTAAAGTTAGTAGAAGGGAAGACATCGTAAAGATCAGAGCAGAAATAAATGAAACAGAGACAAAGAAAACAATTGCAAAGATCAATGAAACTAAAAGCTGGTTCTTTGGAAAGAAACAAAACTTATAAACCTTTAGCTAGACTCATCAAGAGAAAAAGGAAGAAGACTCAGATCAATAAAATTAGAAATGAGAAAGAAGTTATAGTTGACGCCACAGAAATACAGAGGATCATAAGAGACTACTATGAGAAACTGGATGCCAATAAAAAGGACAATCTGGAAGAAATGGACAAATTCTTAGAAAAGTACAGTCTCCCAAGACTGAACCAGGAAGAAACAGAAAATACGAACAGACCAATTACAAGCCCTGAAATTGACACTATGTTTAAAAAACTTCCAACAAAGAAAAGTCTGGGACCTGATGGAATTCTATCAAACTTTTAGAGAAGAGCTAACACTTTTCCTTCTGAAACTGTTCCAAAAAATTGCAGAGGGAGGGAAACTTTCAAACTGATTCTATGAGGCCATCTTCACCCTGATACCAAAATCAGACATAGATACCACACACACACAAAAATTACAGACCAATATCATTGATGAACACAGATGCAGAAATCCCCAACAAAATACTAGCAATTGGAATCCAGGAATAGATTAAAAAGATCATACACCAAGATCAAGTGGGGTTCATCCCAGGGATGCAAGGATTTTCCAATATGCACAAATCAATCAGTGTGATACACCACATAACAAATTGAAGAATAAAAATCATATGGTCATCTCAAACAAAAAGATTATCATGTTTTACTTAAGATTAGCTGATTGTCTCAGTACCACATGTTGAAAAATCTATCTTTTCACTGAAATAAAATAAATTTTACTGCTCTGCAATAAAATTAATGCCACTCTGTCTTAATTACTATAAATTTATGATAATTCTTGATACTTTGCCAGGAAAGTCTCTTTTTCTTCCTTTTCAGGAATGTAATAGTTTTCAACAGAGGCACAAAAACAATTTAGGGAAAAAAATTCATCAATTTCCAGGAAAAAAATTGTGATTTTTATTATAACTACATGGAAATTCTCAATTTGACAGATCTGATATGTTTATGATTTTGAATCTTCCAATTCATGAACATAATATATCATTCCATTTATTTAGAACTTGTTTCTGTCATCAAAAACTTAATCAATCAATCTAAAAAAGAAATGGGAAATTTTATTCAAGCAAATTTGAGGATTATAACCTGGGAAGAGCATCTCAGAAAGCTCTGAGAACTGTTCCATGCATTAGAACTCAAGGAACAGTTATATAAGTTTTTGAGACAGAGGACTGTGTATCAAACAATATATGTAGGGCTTCCCTGGTGGCTCAAATAGTAAAGAATCCTCCTGCAATGCAGAGACCTGGGTTCGATCCCTGGATTGGGAAGATTCCCTGGAGGAGGGCATGGCAACACAATCCAGTATCTCAGTCAGAGGAGCCTGACAGGCTACAGGGTTTTTTTTTTTTTGGCCATTCTGTGCAGAATGTGGGGTCTTACTTCCCCAGCTGGGGTGTGCCCACTGCAGTGGAAGCACAGAATCTTAACTACTGGACCACCAGGGAAGCCCAAAATGACATATTATTGACAGTTTACATAATCCAGATCTAAGCGGCATCGTAGTGGGTCATGTGACCTCTTACAAGCTCCAGAAGGAATGTTTTAAGTTGTACTGTTGATGCTGGGGAAAAGGTTGCTCTTTGTGGCTGAGCAGTATTCCCGCTGATGGAGGAGGTTTGGTCAATGCATAACGCAGATGCACGATGAACAGTGAGGGGAGAGACGAAGTCAAAGGGCAGAGAGGAATGTTTTACATTTAAATGTTTCTGGTCTTGACATAACATATTAATTTTATTTCACAGTTCAATAGTTTTATCATTTTTCTCCATGTGTTAAAAAGATGTTCCTACATACTTTATATTTGTTGATGATATTGTAAGTAATATCCTGTTTTATTGCATTTTCTACTTGTTTCTGGTGGCTAGAAATACAACTGATTTTTGTTCCTGGATTTTGTATCTTGTTGACTACCAAATTCTCTTTGAGGTATTCCACACAGACAAGCACATGATCAGCAAATAATGACAGCTTTGCTTCATCTGTTTCAATCCTTAAACATTTTATACTTTTTTTCCATTTACTACCATGGTTAAGACCTCCAGTACAAAGTTGAATGAAAAATCATGATTTGGGGGCATCCATGTCTTATTCCTGATCGTAGAGAGAAATGTTTTCAAAATTGTATCATTAATATTGCTATTGTTATAGTTTTTTGGTAGATAATCGTTTTAAGATTAAGAAAGTTCCCTTTCTCTTTTATTCCTCACTTAATAGAAGGATTTTCCATTTGTTTTGCTTTTGCAAGTATGTTTTTTAATCTCCCAAGCATAAGTTTTCCTATTTATCTTTCTGTCTTTTTTTTTTTAAAGCTCTATTCAGGTATAATTTACATGCCATATCATTTACCCATTTAAAGGATGCAATTTGATGTTTTTTAGTAAATTTACTGAGTGTGTAATCATCACCACAATTCAATTTTAGAAGATTTCCATAATCCCCCAAAGACCCCTCATGCCCATTTTTAGTCAGTCCTCAACCCCCAGGCACAACACCGTAACACTTCCCATATCCATAGATTTACCTTTTGTGGATATATTATATAAATGGAACCATAAAATATGTGATCTTTTTTTACTTGACTTTTTTCACTTAGCATAATATTTCTGAAGTTCTGTAGCATGTATAAATGGTTCATTCTTCTTACTGATGATGTATTATATACATTGTACGGATAGGGCATGTTTTATTTTTTTCCCACTCATCAGTTAATGAACATTTGTATTGTTTCCACTTTTTGACTTTTATGAATAATGTTGCTATGAATTTTCCTGTACAAGTGCTTTGGTGGACACATGTTTTCATTTATTTTCAGTCGATGTCTATAAGTCAAATTACTAGGTTGTTAAACATAAATTTAAATATAAACTTCTTAAGAGACTGCCAAGCTATTTTCTAAAGTGAATACATTATTTTACATTCCTGTCAGCAAACTATGAGGATTCCAATTTCTGCACATTCCTTCCCACAGTTATTACTGTCTGTTTTTTTTATTATTGTCATCCTAGTGGGTGTGAAGTGCCATCTCCTTGTGGTTTTAATTTGCATTTTCCTAATGACTAGTGATGTTAAGCATATTTTAATGTGCTTATTAGCTATTCATACATGTCCTTTGGTGAAATGTCTATTTGAATCTTTTGTCTATCTAAAAAATTGGGTTGTTTCCCTTATTGAGTTGTAAAAGTTCTCTATATTCTCAACACAAGCCCTCTATCAGAATTATGACTTACAAATATTTCCTCCCAGTTTGTGGTTTATCTTTTCATTTTCTTAGTAGTGGCTTTCAAGGTACCAATTTTTAAAATAATTTTATTTATTTTTATTTTTGGCTATGCTGGGTCTTTGTTGTTTCCATGGGCTTTCTCTAGCTGCAGGACTACTCTCCGTTGTCATGCACAGGCTTCTCATTGCGGTGGCTTCTCTCGCTGTGGTGCACAGGCTTTAGGCACAAGGGCTCAGTATTCGTAGCACACAGGCTCAGGAGTTGTGGTAAGCGGGCTTAGTTGCTGTGCAGCATGTGGAATCTTCCTGTTCGTTTTTTTTTTTAATCAAATTTGTTAGTCACTCAGTTGTATCTGACTCTTTGTGATCCCATGGACTGCAGCCCACCAGGCTACTCTGTCATGGAATTCTCCTGGCAAAAATGCTGGAGTGGGTAGCCATTCCTTTCCCCAGGGGATCTTCCCGACCCAGGGATGGAACCTGGGTCTTCTGCATTGCAGATATATTCTTTACCGTCTGAGCCACGAAGAAAGCCCATGGACCAGGGATCAAACCCTTGTTCCCTGCATTGGCAGGTTGATTCTTATCCACTGTGCCACCAGGGAAGTCCTAAAGTATATTTTTAAAAAAAAAGACTTTTATTATGTATTTTACTCTTTTTCTTTTCTTTTCTGGCTGTGCTGTGTGGCTTTTGGGATCTTGGTTCCCCCACCAGGGACTGAATCTGGGCCCTTGGCAGTGAAAGCCTAGAGTCCTAACACCTGGACCACTGGGGAATCCCCCTAACTTTTTTATTGTCAAATTTATCAATATTTTCTTTTATAGATTTTTATCAATTTTTTTCTTTAGTGTCACATCTAAGAACTCTTTGCCTAATCCAAAGTCAAGAAACTTTTCTCCTATGTTTTTTCTAAAAGTTTTATAGTTTTAACTCAAATTTTGGTCGATGGTCCCCTTTGAATGAATTTTTGTGTGAGTTAAGGGTATAAATTAATTTTTCTGCATATGAATATCCAAGTTTTCTGGCACCATTTGTTGAAAAAGTTTGTTATAGTTTTCTAATAACCCTACTGTGAACAGAGAAGGAGGATCTATGAAAGTAATCCTTTGTGTTTGTAGAGATTTGCTTTATGACCCAATGACTGTTTGATTTTTATAAATGTCCAACATGTGCCTATAAAGAATGCATATTCTATAAATGATAAGTGCAGTGTTATATATGTATGTATATATATATATGTATGTATATATGTATATATATGTGTATGTATATATGTGTATATATATGTGTATATATATACACATACTTAAATCAAACTTTGAGAATACATTAGTTCAAATCTTCATCTGTATCCATTTTCATGTCTGTTTGACCCAACAGTTACTGATGGATGTTAAAATCTACTGATGCAGATTTGCCTTTTTCTTCTTGTCCATTTGATTTGTAATGTGTATATTTTAAGGCTGTGTGGTTAAGTTTCATACAAGTTTTCCTTATGATTTCATCATTTTATCACTATGTAGGGACCCTCTTTATCACTATCAATATTTTTTTGCCTTCAAGTCTATTTTGTCTGATATTGGTATCTTGCAGTGAAACAACCCAGGAACTGTATACGTGGAAGGATTCGCTCTGGTGGAGTGATAAATGCTGCCCAAAACATAGTGCTGATCTTTCCACAGCAGCTTCCCTCTCTTTCCCTCCCAGCCAGGCTCACATCCTTATATTAATCTAAGAACAACTTCACTGAACAGGCAGCATCTTCTCCTTGGGGTGTCAGAGAGCACCAACAATTTTTAACAGGTTATTCAATTCAGGTGTATGGAGTAAAAAGAAATGTAAACATGACAGAGAAAGAAGTTTCTGTCTTTCAAAATCTGGACAGACCTAGGAAACGTATGTAAATAGATGTACATACCAGAGGAATGCAAAGTGTTTGGGGTTCTAGATTTCTTTTCTAAGGCCCGTTATCTCCACAAATGTGTAAAGCACTGCCAGTTTCTCCTGCAGTCTGGCCTGGACTCAACAGAAGGCGAGGACAGCCATATTTTAACAGACTCTGAAACAATCGGCCAGGTCCAGTAAATCAGGGTGAGGCTTTCTCTCTGCCTATAGGTCATCCCCTTCACCCAAGGAGAGGACACCTCCTCTTCATCATTGGCTGATTCAGAGTAACTTTCTTGGGTTAAGACAGGAGACACCTGCATCCTAAGAGAAATACTCTCTTCCAGTGTGGATGAAGGTCTTGGTTTCAACCAACACACCAAAAGAAAGTCCTCTTTAAAAAAAAAAAAAAATTATTTATTTATTTGGCTGTGCTGGGTCTTAGTTGAGAGCTAGTTCTGTGACCAGAGATTGAACCTGGACCCTTCACTGGGAGAGCAGAAACTTAGCCAACTGAACCATGAGGGAAGTCCTGAAAGCCCATTTATGCAGCACTTCTGTGCTGCATCCTTGGCATACCTGATTTCATCTAATCTGTACAACAACCCCATGAGGAAATACTGTCATCATTGTTTCACAAATGAGAACACTTAGACCTAAATAGACTGATTTTCCGATGGATATTGAGCTAGTAAGTAGCAGAGCCAGGATTTAAAACCCAGCACTTCTTACCTTCCTAGTCACAGGAGAAACGAGAGAACCAGGCTTTTGTAGAGAAGAGTTTTCTATCCACATGGAGCAGCCAGGAGATGGGGAGGGAGGAAGGGGAGGTGATTGTGGCCACCTTCCCTCCCACTCCCTTCTGAGCCCCAGTGCTTGGTTTAGGAGGACAAGTGGGCACACAGTGGGTCCACGGGTGACCCAGACCTAGGTGTCAATGCTGCTCCAACACCCTACCAACTGAATAACATTGGGGAGTCACTTAACTGCCCAGGAGCCCATCAGTAACTAGTGGAACTGATAATAGTTCCTTGTTTGGAGGGCAACTGTGAGCATGAAATAGCATTATATATGAAGAACACTTGTGTTCCAACTGTGTCTCCTTAGGTTATGTATTTGTCTATTTGGCATCCATTCATCACAGGGCCAATTACATTAACTATATTTTATGTTCTTAATGCTCTGGCATTTAGGGCTTTTACAGATCAAGGAAAAGATTGCCCCTCCCAGGGCTGGCTGATTCTGAGAGATAATGAGCATGCCTTTCTGAATCTATTCCCCCTTAACTACCTTTTTATTTAACTCTTAAGCTTGAAGCCAATATTTTCCTGGCCCTAAAGTATCCCAGATTCAGGTACCAGGCAACTAGAGACCACGCCTACTGCCCAAAGCCTGCCAGAATTATCCTAATTGTTTACCATGCCCTGCCTTGACTTCACTGAAAAAGCGAAAGTCACCCTGTTGTGTATAACCACCAGGCTCCTCTGTCCATGGGATCTCCCAAGCAAGACTACTGGAGCGGTTGCCTTTTCCTTCTCCAGGGGATCTTCCTGACCCAGGGATCGAACCCAGTTCTCCTGCATTGCAGGCAGATTCTTTACTGTCCGAGCCACTCCAATTAAAACTCTGCTCTAGACTTTTCCCTTGCTCCTTTCCATCTCCTGACTGACACTAGTACTTTCCCCTGTGGCTGCATGGAACCCTTTTCTGGGGTCATGAGCATAATAAACTTCCTCCTCTCAAGCCTATTCTCTTTCCTCCCATAGCCATGGTGACTTTACCATCTCATATCTAACATGGACATTCTTACAACAGCCTAGCAGTTTGAAGCCTGTAGTAAACATTCAATAACTGTTAGTTATTACTTTTACAGTATTCTAGACCAGCTTCTTGTTAATTATGTGACCATAAACAAGTCCCTTTCTTTTCTGATACTCAATTTCCTCAGGCTACCAGTGGGGATTCATGATAACCCCAACTTCAGTGGAATGGTTTTGAAGATCAGATATGTAAAGTGTAAATATTAGTCTATTTTCTCTCTCTTTTTTAATGTCTCCTTCTAGAAGCTTCACAGAGAGAGAGAGATTTTCTTGAGCTCATAGTAGGTTTCATAGGCTAGCAATCACCTACTTTTCATCTGCCGCCTCTGGTTTCTCCCAGGACCACTGTGCACAGGGGCTGAGATCCAGAATGACAAGGCCCTCAGCTTGGGCCCCACCCCAGGGAGCTGGCTATGGCCTGAGCTTCAGAGAAGGGGTACATAGAAGGAAGCCAGACCAAGAGAAGAGCATGTGCATAGATGTGGACACTAACCGACATGATGCACTCCATTAAGCCACCTTCTCCATGACTGATCAACTAGTAAATTGTTCCCAAGTATTTAGGGAGCACTGTATGGGACCTGGTCTCTGCCTTCAGAGCTTGGTACTAAGCTGCAGACATAAAATGTACCAACCTGCTTATGAACCTATAAGCATTCCAGGATTTCACTTGAAAATCAGTGCCTGGTTCTCACAATAAGTTGTTCTTTGGGGGGATAAAAGAATTATACACTGTACTAAGTGGGCTTTCCAGGTGGCGCTAGTGGTAAAGAACCTGCCTGCCAATGCTGGAGACATAAGAGAGATGTGTTCTATCCCTGGGTCAGGAAGATCCTCCTGGAGGAGGGCATGGCAACTCACTCCAGTACTCTTGACTGGAGAATCCTACAGAGGAGCCTGTCAGGCTATAGTTCATGGGTCGCATAGAGTCAGACATGACTGAATTGACTTAGAATGCATGCAAATACTATGTATTACATTTCTGTCCCCATCCATGGAAAAGTATTTATTTAATATATTATTCCATATAACATCTTAAGGAAAAACCTGAATGAACATTTTGGCCAACTCAATATATATAATTACATATAGTGATATGTCTTTGTAGTAAAAATTGTAGGAAAAATAAGCAGCTCAAAAAAAATGCCCATGTTGTTTGGGTTACTATGTAAATGTTTGCAGTATCAACATAATGAACATAATAAGTTTGTAGATACTACATAATGTTTGTACACAAAGTAGATATTACATAAATATTTGTGGACAAAAAGCTAACTTTTTGGTCTCAGTTGCTTTCCTTAGGACTTGGCCACTTGCTTCTGATATGTCCTGGTGAGCCTTGCAATTGATTTTGAATGTTACCAAATTCAGATTTTCAAGAACTAAATTTTAGGTAGAAAACAATTATTAAAATTAAAAACAAAACTAAAAAAAAAAAAACTCCATAACATCAAAAGGCAAGTGACAAACTGGAAAAATTATCTGCAACTCATATCACAGAGGACTTGTTGTTAAGTCACTAAGTTGCATCTGACTCTTTGAGACCCTATGGACTGCAGCAAACCAGGCTTCCCTGTCCTTCACCATCTCCTGGAGTTGGCTCAAACTCATGTCCATTGAGTCACTGATGCCATCCAACTGTCTCATCCTCTGTCATTCCCCTTCTCCTCCTGCCCTCAGTCTTGCCCAGCATCACGGTCTTTTCCAATGAGTCAGCTCTTTGCATCAGGTGGCCAAAGTATTAGAGCTTCAGGATCAGTCCTCCCAAGGAATAATCAGGGCTGATTTCCTTTAGGATTGACTGGTCTGATCGCCTTGCTGTCCAAGGGACTTCTCCAGCACCACAGTTCGAAAGCATCAATCCTTCAGGGCTCAGCTTTCTTTATGGACCAACTCTCACATTCGTACATGACTACTGGAAAAACCATAGCTTTGACTAGACAGACCTTTGTTGGTAAAGTGATGTCTCTGTTTTTTAATATGCTGTCTAGGTTTGTGATAGCTTTTCTTCCAAGGAACAAACATTTTTTAATTTCATGGCTGCAGTCACCATCCACAGAGATTTGGAGCCCAAGAAAATAAAATCTGTCACTGTTTCCATTTTTTCCTCATCTATTTGCCATGAAGTGATGGGACCCAATACCACAATCTTAGTTTTTTTAATGTTAAGTTTTAAGCCAGCTGTTTCAGTTTTCTCTTTCACCTTCATCAAGAGGCTCTTTAGTTTCTCTTCGCTTTCTACCATTAGGGTGGTATCATCTGCATATCTGTAGTTGTTGATACTTCTCCCAGAAATCTTAATTCCAGCTTGTGATTCACCCAGCCCAGCATTTCTCATGATGTACTCTGCATAAAAGTTAAATAAGCAAGGTGACAATATACAGCCTTGTCATGTACTCCTTGTATGTACTCCTTTCCCAGTTTGGAACCAGTCTGTTGCTCCGTGTCCAGTTCTAACTTCTTGACTTGCACACAGACTTGCATACAGGTTTCTCAGGACGCAGGTCAGGTGGTCTGGTATTCCCATCTCTTTAAGAATTTTCCACAATTTGTTGTAATCCACACAGTCAAAGTTTTTAGCATACTCAATGAAGCAGAGTAATGTTTTTTTCTGAAATTCTCTTGCTTTTTCTATGATCCAAGGGATGTTGGCAACTTGATCTCTGGTTCCTCTGCCTTTTCAAAATCCAGCTCGTACATCTGGAAGTTTGCAGTTCATGTACTGCTGAAGCCTAGCTTGAAGGATTTTGAGCATTACTTTGCTAGCACATGAAATGAGCGCAATTCTGTGGTAGTTTGAACATTCTTTAGCATTGCCCTTTTTTGGGATTAGAATGAAAACTGACCTTTTCCAGTCCTGTGGCCACTGCTGAGTTTTTCCAAATTTGTTGGTATATTGAGTACAAAGGATTAATCCCCCGATATTAAAAAAGCTTCTAGAAATAAAGGAGAACAAGAACATAGATCTAATAGAAATATATGGGCAAAAGACAAGAATGAGAAATTCACAGATAAATAGGGCTGACCCTTAAACATAGACAAAGAAGGTCAACTTCATTCAAAATAAGAGAAATAAAGAGTAAAATGTCTAGTAGCTACAATTTTTTTACCTAATAGCTTGGCAAAATCCAATACATTGTTTTTGGTGAGTTTGTGGTGAAACAAATGGTCTCATCATTGCAGACAAGAAAGCAAAAACTTCTGTGAGCAGCTACTGCTACTGCTAAGTCACTTCAGTCATGTCCGACTCTGTGTGATCCCATAGACGGCAGCCCACCAGGCTCCCCCGTCCCTGGGATTCTCCAGGCAAGAACACTGGAGTGGGTCTGTAAGCAGCAAATACCCCCTGTGAAATTTCCATATTCCTTTGCCCTTTGATCTTACACACTACCTCCAGGAATTCATCCTCTGACTTGTATAAATGTGAAATGACACGTGCACAATGGTATTAAGTGGGGTAATAGCAAATAGTAATAGCAAAAGATGGAAATAACCTACAACCTTTACGTGGGAGATGGTTAAATACCCCAAGATACATCCACACTGTGAAAGGATAGTAAAGTACAGAATACTTTGTGCTTAAATGGAAAGATCTTTAACACATGTTCAGTAAAAAACTAAGGTGCAGAATAGTAATTGTGTAAGAAGGAAGAAAATAAGAATGAATACTTTTGTTACTGATACTTACAAAAGAGACACTGGAAGGATACATCAGAAATGAAGAGAGATGTATATTTATTAGACTAGAGCAGTGGTTCATGAAGCCCAGTATGATTAGCATCACCTGGAGGGCTTGCTACAACATAGATTACTGATCTCATGCCCAGCGCTTCTGCTTCAGTAGCTCTGGGATGGAGAACAAAGTGTGCATTCCTAATAAGCTCCCAGGTTGTCGGTCAAGGGATCATATTTTGAGAACTATTGGGCCAGAAAAATAGAATAGAGAGAGTCAGAGGTTGGAGCAAGTCTTAGGGTGTATCATTTTTTTTTATCATTTTGATTTTTTTAAACCTATGAATGTATTACCTACTCAAAAGAAAATCTCAATTTAAAGAAACCAAGATGTTCAATAAAATGACCTGCTCCTTAATCACTCTCTATCCCTTGAAGTCTTTTATTTTTCTTTATAATATTTATCATTATGCCTAAAATGATATTTCTTTTCCTTGCTTGCCTTTCTTCCCCACCTCCCCCAACTAAAGTCAAGACAATTTCTTTCTATTGTTCACTATATTTCCAACACTACTATAATATCTGGCACCTAGTGAGTGCTTGAGAAATAGCTCTTGAATGAAATGTACATGCTGAATTCTCTCAGTAGACACTTGATCAGTGATCCTCAGTTGATTACCTGGGGAGGTTTTTAAAACTCACCGCTGCCCCTGTCAAATGTTAGATTTTGATGCAATTTGAGGAGGTGGACCCAGCATTGGGGTGATGGTGATGAGAGCCACTGGTCTAAACCACAACAATGTAGAAACGTATGGTAATTCTTAGCATAAAATATATTCATTTTTTATATTAAGGACTACTGTTTTATATACAAAAACATTCATATGTTAAAATGTATTAATAGAGCTTGCTGTGTTTTTGTACATTGCCTTGGGGGCTGGTTCTGAGACCATTTTTGATTTGGAGACTCTGATGTCCTCCCTCTCCTTTCTCTTGAGGTTGTCTGATCTGGAAGCCTCACTGAAAAGATAGGCTAATGCCCAGGACCCTTTTCTGGGCAAGGGCTAGTTCAGGGATTGACTGATAGAACAGAATTTATGTAGGTTTCTTCCTTGTGGAGCAGAGCAGAGCAAGGAGTTTGAATGCTGGGCTCACTAACTGCCCTTTGTCATGGCATTTTACTTCTGCAGTGCAGTCAAGGGGCCTGTGAGCTCAGGCGATACTGTGTTGCAATCTTGCGACATCATCAGAGTGAATAGAGATTGGGTTTTGAAGTAACAGAGAGGTGGTGTTCAACCCCATTGGCCCCTCACCAGTCCTGTGACCTTAGGCAGCTCTGGGCCTCAATTTCCACATCTGTAGAGTAGAGATGCTAATGCCTATCTCTTGGGATTGTGGGGAGAATCAAATGCTGTAATGTGCGTGATACATGGAACCCAATTAATGTCAGCTGTTTCATGGTTTTTCAGCTTAGTTATTGCATCAGCTGTTTTTATAGTTCTCCCCCAGGGTTTATTAAGTAATAGCTGTAAAAGTTTAAAACAGGTCACAAGTTGGCAGCCTGTATCCTTATTTTGATTGGCTTTCAAAGTGCTTTACAAAAATCCAACTTAATTGCCAACATTTAAAAACTAGAGATCTTACATAAAAATCTGGACTTGCGGTTTCATTAGAAACATCTGCATGACCACAATCTCTGGAACTAAGTGCTGGATTCTCGCTCTGCCCACAATCCCCGTGACTCCCCATACCTCCCACCTCATCACTCCTCATATCCGAGTTCCCTGAACAGTCACCCACTAAAGGCTTTGAGTTCTGGATTAAGCCCCCAGTTTATAAAGCACTTTCACTTACTTCCTCTCACTCGAACCTCACCCAAAAGGGAGATGTTACTATTATCCCGTTTTACAAGGAAAAAACCTGAAGCTGAGATGTTATGTGACCTACTCAGGGTTGTTCATACCAGAAGCAACAATAAATAGCTAATGTTTATTGGGTACTCAACATGTGCTGGGCTTTATTCTAAGTACTTTATATTGCTTTGATTAACGTAATCCTCACTACAATGTTATTAGATATGTTCATTATCCCTGTTTCATAGATGAGGGAATTGAGGCAGAGAGAGGTCAGTTAACTTCCCCAAAGTCAGCCAATTAGAAAGCACAGAGTAAACCAAAGATTTCTAAGTCTTCATCTGTGCTTATTCTAAGGTACTGCAGCACAGACTTGCCTTCCTGCCTCCTTTTCTTTTTTTTAAAAGAGTCAAATCTGTGGGCCCCAGCATCTGGTCAGATTTATAAAGTGCTTTTTTAATTTTTTGGTGAGGAACAGGTGGAATTACATTTTGTAATATGCACTCATCTCACACATTAGTTAAGAAATGCTCAAAATTCTCCAAGCCAGGCTTCAGCGATATGTGAACCATGAATTTCCAGATGTTCAAGTTGGTTTTAGAAAAGGCACAGGAACCAGAAGTCAAATTGCCAACATCTGCTGGATCATCAAAAAAGCAAGAGAGTTTCCGAACAGCATCTATTTCTGCTTTATTGACTATGCCAAAGCCTTTGACTGTGTGGATCACAATAAACTGGAAAATTCTGAAAGAGATGGGAATACCAGACCACCTGACCTGCCTCTTGAGAAACCTATATGCAGGTCAGGAAGCAAGTTAGAACTGGATATGGAACAACAGACTGGTTCCAAATAGGAAAAGGAGTACATCAAGGCTATATATTGTCACCCTGTTTATTTAACTTCTATGCAGAGTACATCATGAGAAATGGTGGGCTGGAAGAAGCACAAGCTGGAATCAAATTGCTGGGAGAAATGTCAATAACCTCAGATATGCAGATGACACCACCCTTATGGCAGAAAGTGAAGAGGAACTAAAAAGCCTCTTGTTGAGAGTGAAAGTGGAGAGTGAAAAAGTTGGCTTAAAGCTCAACATTCAGAAAACGAAGATCATGGCATCCGGTCCCATCACTTCATGGGAAATAGACGGGGAAACAGTGGAAACACACTGTTGTGTGGCTGACTTTATTTTTTTGGGCTCCAAAATGACTGCAGATGGTGATTGCAGCCATGAAATTAAAAGACGCTTACTCCTTGGAAGGAAAGTTATGACCAACCTAGACAGCATATTGAAAAGCAGAGACATTACTTGTCACCAAAGATCCGTCTAGTCAAGGTTATGATTTTTCCAGTGGTCATGTATGGATGTGAGAGTTGGACTATAAAGAAAGCTGAGCACCGAAGAATTGATGCTTTTGAACTGTGGTGTTGGAGAAGACTCTTGAGAGTCCCTTGGACTGCAAGGGGATCCAACCAGTCCATCCTAAAGGAGATCAGTCCTGGGTATTCATTGGTAGGACTGATGCTAAAGCTGAAACTCCAATACTTTGGCCACCACATGCGAGGAGTTGACTCACTGGAAAAGATCCTGATGCTTGAAGGGATTGGGGGCAGGAGGAGAAGGGGATGACAGAGGATGAGATGGTTGGATGGCATCACTGACTCTATGGACATGGGTCTGGTTGGACTCCGGGAGTTAGTGATGGACACGGAGGCCTGGTGTGCTGCAGTTCATGGGGTCGCAAAGAGTCGGACAAGACTGAGTGACTGAACTGAACTGAATATTTACTTCCTACTGTATCCTCAGCACCTAGAACAATACCTGATACATAGCATAAGCATAAGAAATATAGCAAGGTAAAGCAATAAATGCATTGATCATTATTATCAGCATTTAGTATTCCTGGCTTCTGTAAAGAAGTTAATTGGTTAACTAATTAGCATAAAGATGAGGACCTACTATGTGGACATATAATGGGTTTCTTGCTCTTGAGTAGCTCAAGACCACGTGAGAAACACTGACAAATACAATTAAAATACAGAATATATGTGGACATAAGTCACTTGCCAAGAAAGTTACTCTCCATTAGAAATAATCAATTATCTACTTGTGATATTTTCAATAAAGGCTAAAAATGTAATCAAGTTAGTTTAGAATGATGATTATCTTACTGAATTTTTATTTTCAGTAGTGAAACTGGGTCCATGAGACAGAAAGACCTGGTGTCTGGGAAAATCTTATGATGAAAACCCAAGACAAAATGCAATTTGAAAGGATTTCCCACTCAAATATTCCCATGTTGCTAGGATAGGCTCACAGGAATCCAGCAGAGACACTGAAGTCTAACATGTTTGATCAAACTAATCTCTTCCGTGGTTTCCCTTGCCAGGGCTTCCGGAAAGTTCCAGCAAGGATCGCTGCCTTCTAGAGGTAGTTAGAGAAGGCAATGGCACCCCACTCCAGTGCTCTTGCCTGGAAAATCCCATGGATGGAGGAGCCTGGTGGGCTGCAGTCCATGGGGTCACTAAGAGTCAGACACAACTGAGCGACTTCACTTTCAATTTTCACTTTCATGCATTGGAGAAGGAAATGGCAACCCACTCCAGTGTTCTTGCCTGGAGAATCCCAGGGACGGGGGAGCCTGGTGGGCTGCCGTCTATGGGGTCGCACAGAGTCGGACACGACTGACGTGACTTAGCAGTAGCAGTAGAGGTAGTTGGGGAAGATAGAGCCTACACAATTTAAATATCCAATAAAGAGCATCAAGAAGTTAAATACATCCAAAAAAGACAAAATTCCTATCTCAAAGAGATATCTGCCCTCCCCCTAGCAGGACTGCTCACAATAACCAAGGCACAGAAACAGCCTGAGCCCACAGGCCCCTTGACTTTACTACAGAAGTAAAATGCCATGGCAATGGGCAGTCATTGGGCCCAGCATTCAAACTCATCGTCCTGACCTACTCCTCCGTGGGGGAACCTACATGAAGACCACTAAATTTAGTTATGTTCCATCGATCAATGCCTGAACTAGTCCTTGCCCAGAAGAGGGTCTTGGGCCAAAGGGGCAGAGGGGTGGCCCACATCACACGGGTGGGGGTGCACTCTTCCCTGCCAACACTGCCCATCAGTGCGTTTGTACCTCTACTGCCTGTTTCCTTCCTTTTTTCAACTAAAAGAGAAAATGCTTCAAAGAATACATGTTCATTGTTGAAAAGTAAGAAAAACACAAAAATATCCTGTATTTTAACACCCAGAAATAGCTTTTCAGTTTATACTCCCAAACATTTTTCTGCCTTTCAGTTCAGTTCATTTCAGTCACTCAGTCGTGTCCAACTCTTTGCGACCCCATGAATCGCAGCACGCCAGGCCTCCCTGTCCATCACCAACTCCCGGAGTTCACTCAAACTCATGTCCATTGAGTCGGTGATGCCATCCAGCCATCTCATCCTCTGTCGTCCCCTTCTCCTCCTGCCCCGAATCTGGCCAGCCATCAGAGTCTTTTCCAATGAGTCAACTCTTTGCATGAGGTGGCCAAAGTACTGGAGTTTCAGCTTAGCATCAGTCCTTCCAATGAACACCCAGGACTGATCTGCCTTTAGTTTTTTGCAAAAGCTTTCATATCGCTTCTTTGTTTCTTTCTCCTTTGTGCTAAAATATGCATAACACAAAATTTACTCTTTTAACCACCTACTCCGACACGCCTGAGCGACTGAACTGAACTGAAGTGTGTGGTTCTGTGGCATTAAGCACATGCACATGGTTGTGCAACCATCAGCACCTTCCATTTCCGGAACATTTTCATTCATCTTTCCCAACTGAAACTCTGTACCCATTAAACACCAACTCTCCATTCCACTCTTTCACAGCCCCTGGCAACCATCACTTTACTTTCGGACTCTAAGTACCTTGTATAAGTGGAATCATATGATATTTGTCTTTTTGTGACTGGATTATTCCACTTAGCACAATGTCCTCAAGGTTCATCCATGTTGTAGCATGTGTCAAAATTTCCTTCTTTTTTGAGGCTGAATAATAGACTGGCTCCAAATAGGAAAGGAGTACATCAAGGCTGTATATTGTCACTCTGCTTATTTAACTTATATGCAGAGTACATCATGAGAAATACTGGGCTGGAAGAAGCACAAGCTGGAATTAAGATTGCCAGGAGAAATATCAATAACCTCAGATATGCAGATGACACCACCCTTATGGCAGAAAGTGAAGAAGAACTAAAAAGCCTCTTGATGAAAGTGAAAGTGGAGAGTGAAAAAGTTGGCTTAAAGCTCAACATTCAGAAAACGAAGATCATGGCATCTGGTCCCTTCACTTCATGGGAAACAGATGGGGAAACAGTGGAAACAGTGTCAGACTTTATTTTTGGGGCCTCCAAAATCACTGTAGATGGTGACTGCAGCCATGAAATTAAAAGACGCTTACTCCTTGGAAGGAAAGTTATGACCAACCTAGATAGCATATTCAAAAGCAGAGACATTACTTTGCCAACAAAGGTCCATCTAGTCAAGGCTATGGTTTTCCCAGTAGTCATGTATGGATGTGAGAGTTGGACTGTGAAGAAGGCTGAGTGCCGAAGAATTGATGCTTTTGAACTGTGGTGTTGGAGAAGACTCTTGAGAGTCCCTTGGACTGCAAGGAGATCCAACCAGTCCATTCTGAAGGAGATCAGCCCTGGGATTTCTTTGGAAGGAATGATGCTAAAGCTGAAACTCCAGTACTTTGGCCACCTCATGCGAAGAGTTGACTGATTGGAAAAGACTCTGATGCTGGGAGGGATTGGGAGCAGGAGGAGAAGGGGACAACAGAGGATGAGATGGCTGGATGGCATCACCGACTCGATGGACATGAGTTTGAGTGAACTCCGGGAGTTGGTGATGGACAGGGAGGCCTGGCGTGCTTCGATTCATGGGATCGCAAAGAGTCGGACATGACTGAGCAACTGAACTGAATATTCTGTTGTACACCATATTTTGTTTATCTACTTATCCATCCATGAACATTTGGGTTGCTTCCACTTTTTTTGGTTTTTGTGAATAACACTGATATAATGTTGGCGTACAAACATCTGTTTGAATCTCTGCTTTCAATTCTTTTGGTATATACCCCAAAGTAGAATTGCTGGATCACATATACGCTGCTTTCTATTTTCAGTTTTTAAAAATCGTGGTAAAGTGCACATAAAATATAATTTACCATCTTAATCATTTTTTAAAATTTCTTTGGCTGTGCCATGAAGCTTGTGGAATCTTAGTTGCTTAGCAGGGATTGAACCTGGACCCCTGGCAGTGAGAGCGTAGAGTTCTAACCACTGGGCAACCAGGGAATTGATCGTTTTTAACCGTACCATTTAGTGGTATTAAGTACATGCATTTTGTTGTGCAATTATTCCTCCTGTCCATCTTTAGCACTCTTTTCATCTTGTAAAACCACAACTCTGTGACTTTTAAACAGTGACTCCGTATTCTCCCCTCCCACTGGCCCTCAGCAACCACCATTCTACTTTCCACTTCTATGAGTCTGACTATTCTCAGAATCTCATGTAAGTGGAATCATGTGACTGGCTCATTTCACTTAGTATCTTGTCCCCAAGGTTCGTCCATGTTGTAGCATATTGCAAAATTGTCTTTCTTTTTTGAGGCTGAATAATATTCCATCATATGTATATACCACATTTTGCTTATCCATTCATCTGTTAATGGACACTTGGGTTGCTTCTACCTTTTAACTACTGTATATGCTGCTTCTTAATTTAATATATTATAAACATCTTTTCATATGAATAACCAAAATTTCCCCAAGTCCTTTCTAGTGGCTTCTTTATAGTACATTATATCGCTGTTTCACAGTTTAGTTGACTAATCCCTGATAGTAGAAAATTTGGTTTGTTTCAAAATTTTTGCCCAGGTAGTATGATAGGGTATTTTTAAGACATGATAAGCATTTAACCCCTGACTTTTGTCATCTCACTCCTGGGAACATAGTTTGAGGATATGATGCAAGTTAAAAATTTTATTTGCACTAACTTTTGGGAAGCAGTATGGCTTAATGACAAAGTATGAGTCTTGGAGACAGACCAAATTCCACCCCAGGATCCCCTGCTTCCTAATTTTATGGGCCTTTGGGGACATGTTGATTTACCTCTTAGAGCCCCATTTTCTTCGCCTGTAATATCCATCTTCCCCCTCAAACTCTCTCTTGCTTCAAGGAATTCTTGATTGAGAGGCTTAGATAAAATCACCTAGAGGGGAAATTCCCTGCCAGCCTCATAGCACAGCCAAAAAAATCCACACATAAAGGGAACTGTCTGGTCACACGGCATCATGGCAGCACAGTTGGTGGTATTATTGCTATTACTCTTCACTGGAACATTATCGGTAACAAGAAGTTAGGAAATAGCCCAGATACATAACAATAGGGATATGATTAAGTAATTTAGGCTTGCAGCTTCACTCTATGAAATACGAGCATGAACACAACAGTGAAGACATGGGGCCCCCGGGACAGTGTCTCTGTTCTAAAGTTGAATGAAAATAAAGAATTGCAAATACTAGTTTAACAATAATCATAAGTCTAATGAATGGAAGAGAATATGAAGAAATAGAACCAATATGCCTGGTGAGGATCATAGGTATTCTTTTGTTTGTTTCTTTTGAAAAAAATTTAGGTGGTTTTAAAATCACTGCAGATGGTAACTGAAGCCATGAAATTAAAAGACGTTTACTCCTTGGAAGGAAAGTTATGACCAACCTAGATAGCATATTCAAAAGCAGAGACATTACTTTGCCAACAAAGATCCGTCTAGTTAAGGCTATGGTTTTCCCAGTAGTCACGTATGGATGTGAGAGTTGGACTGTGAAGAAAGCTGAGTGCCGAAGAATTGATGCTTTTGAACTGTGGTGTTGGAGAAGACTCTTGAGAGTCCCTTGGACTGCAAGGAGATCCAACCAGTCCATTCTGAAGGAGATCAGCCCTGGGATTTCTTTGGAAGGAATGATGCTAAAGCTGAAACTCCAGTACTTGGCCACCTCATGTGAAGAGTTGACTGATTGGAAAAGACTCTGATGCTGGGAGGGATTGGGGGCAGGAGGAGAAGGGAACGACAGAGGATGAGATGGCTGGATGGCATCACTGACTCAATGGACATGAGTCTGAGTGAACTCCGGGAGTTGGTGAGGGACAGGTAGGCCTGGCGTGCTGCGATTCATGGGGTCGCAAAGAGTCGGACACGACTGAGCGACTGAACTGAACTGAACAGTGTTTATATAAGCATAGTGGAGAAGGCAATGGCAACCCACTCCAGTGTTCTTGCCTGGAGAATCCCAGGGATGGGGGAGCCTGGTGGGCTGCCGTCTATGGGGTCGCACAGAGTCAGACACGACTGAAGCGACTTAGCAGAGCAGAGCAGATATAAGCATAGTGTTGAAAATCACACAACTATTTCACATGAACAAAAGTAATTTCTTCCTTTGGGTGACTATATTCTTTTCCTGTAGCTGCTGTAGGGCTTCCCAGGTGGCGCAGTGGTAAAGAGTCCGGACGCCTGCCAATGCAGGAGATGCAAGAGATATGGGTTTGATGCCTGGATTGGGAACATTCCCTGGAGAAGAAAATGGCAACCTGCTCCAGTGTTCTTGCCTGGAGAATCCCATGGACAGAGGAGCCTGGAGGGCTACAATCCGTAGGGTCACAAAGAGCTGGACATGACTCAGCACAAGCCCAACACAAAAACATGGCTTAAAAATCACTACAAATTCGGTGACTTCAAAAACAGAAATTTATGCTTTCACCCTTCTGGAGGCCAGAAGTCCTAAATCAAAGTGTCAGCAGGGCCATTCCACCCCCAGAGACTGTAGGGGAGAATCCACTGGAGAATTAAGCCTCTCTCCGAACTTCTGGTGGCTGCCAGCAATCCTTGGCGTTCCTTGCTTTGCGCCCCCATCTCTCCAGTCTTTGTCTTCACATTGCTTCTCCTCTGTCTGTGTGGTCCCCCTCTGACTCACTCATAAGGACACTTGACATTGGATTTAGGATCCACCCAGACAATTGAGAATAATCTCCTCATCTTAAAAATCCCTAATTTAATTATATCTGCAAGTATCCTTTTACCAAATAAGGTCATATTCACAGATTACAGGGAGGATGCAGATGTATCTTTTTGAGGGGCTACTAGTCAACACATTACAAGCCCTTTAAGAGAATTCAGAAACTTGGGGGAGGGAAACCAAGCTGAAACATCAGAACAGATGATGGTTATTGGAGAAAGAACTAATGAAAGCACTAGTGTCACATTTGATCAATGTCTCGAATAATCTGAAGACAAAAATTAAAATGAAAATTGGGGGTGTGTGTTTGTACTGAGAGATCGAATATATAAACAGACAATGGCAACAAATCGACAGTAGCTGACAGCTGAGCTCTTACCCACAACCTCTGCGGCAATCAGGTCCAAACATTTAGGACCGGGTCAATAAAGGTCAGCTTTTCTAATCTTTGCCCCGACTTCCAACTCAGGACTAGCCAGAGAAATCCAAATTTGCTTCCCAAACCAATTGCGTAAAGACGACCCACTTCTAGTCAGCTGTTTCCACTCCCCTTTGCCACAACCTCCAATCAGATTACCCCCGAAACTCTCACTTTTTTTCATAATAAACCTATCATCCCCCCTGTTTTAAAATTTTTGTTTTGTCCATGCCACTCGTGGGATTTTAGTTCCCCGACAAGGGATTGAACGCAGGACCTCCGCAGTGAGAGCGCACAGTCCTAACCACTGGACCTCCAGGGGAGGTTCCCCCCTTGCTTGGCTTTGAGTCTCTGTCAAATGCAAAGGATCATGGATGACTCCCTTGCTATAGCAAGCTCAGGATCAGCCGATGTTTGTTCTCACTTGGGTGGTCTTTGTTTATTTCTACAGTGCAGTCTCCTCATTCTGCTCAACTGAGTGCACTTAAGCCCTTACCCCTTGGTTATGTCTGTTGCCAGCAAGTTGAACTATTACAACCAGAGCAGTGCCTGGCACATGGAAAAGTGGAAACAGTGAAAGTGTTAGTTGCGTCTGACTCTTGGTGACCCCATGGACTATAGCCCAAGTCAGAGGATCTGAATGCCCTCAGATATGCCCTCACTTAACAGAACTTAATGATTCTTAAAGATGCAGATGGCATGTTATAATTTCACAAATGTTGTGGAAAATCCTGAGTGCCACACAAAATGAGTAGCAGTTGGATGGTGCTAGTTCTGGGGCTACACCCACCCAGGGGACTATTTCTGGACTAAGTGTCTAACAGGAGGATGTATTCTTATTTATTGCTCATAAAATGCAATGCAAAAGGCTCTCATACCGTCAACAACATAGAGTTCCTTGATGTTCTTGGTTGTTTAGACTGTGGATAAGCAGGCTGTGGGGTGGTTACTGGGGAGAGAGCCTGGAGGCAGCAGAGATGAGCAAGACAGCAGGCCTGCAGGAAAAAGCCTCAGAAGAGGTTCTCGAGAGGCTGCTGCACCCATGAGACACGAGGACCACAGGATCTTTCACTTCTGTTAACTATGCAAGGTGGCAGTCATCAGTTCCAAAGCCAGGAGAAGACAATTTCCCTGAAAGCGGCAGGAGGTTCTTCTGACTCTGCCCTGCCCCGTGCTTTTTAGAATTCAGAACATCCTTTTCAAGCTCTGTTTAGCTCTTTTTATAGCTGTGTTTAGATAAGTTGAACAAGTAAAGTTTACTCAACATTTCAAGGGCAAAGCCTTTGGTTGGTCATAGCATATTCTATGCTCCAATAAAAGTTTGAGTTTGCACATCAGCAAGAACTGTGCCATGAGAATGTATTTACTGCAAAGGCCAAAGGCTGTTCTCCTTGTCCCCGTCTCTCTTTACTTTTCCTTCCTTTCTTCCTCCTTCCCTTACCTCACTCATACTGAAATTCCTGTCACCTCCCCAGCATGCCCACAGCCTTTCTTGTCTGTCCTACACACTCTGTTCCCACTGCCTGAGTGTTCTTTCCTCTCAGTCCATCTACTGTACCAAGCAATGCTCTTAAGACTAAACACAAGAGGGGGTTCTGGGGACAGGGCACAGTAAAAAACACCAGTAATCTATCTTCCAGCCTAGACAACAATTGTTCTGGCAGAATCCATCTGATGTACCTATTCTGGTGCTCTGAAGTCTGTTCCAGGCTTGCAACTTCCAGACGAAGCCTTGGATGGTAAATGGCAGTTAATTTGGGTCAATGTGAGCTCTTCGCACAGTAGCAACTGTCCATCCTCCATCCCAGGCTCCTGGTAGACAGCTATGCGTGGGTTCCTGGATCAGCTTACTGGAGACAGAGAGGTCCTTCAAGTACCAGTGGGCTGCACTCTGATGGCTGATTGCTGCTTCTGATCACACACAAAGAGGTAGGTGTCCCAGCACCTCTAGTGCTAGAGATGTGGGTTCAATTCCTGGTGGTGGAACTAAGATCTCACATGCCTCAGGATGCAGTCAAAAAGATTTTTAAAGATTTAAAAATAAATAAATAAAACCCCAGGGCTGAGCACCCTTCCTGTCAAAGAGTAATTACTCAATGTCAAATGGAATGACATTCTAAAAAGTTACACAGCTTTGCAAGCTCACTGGGATAGAATAAAATAAACTCAAGGTATTTGTCATGGAAATCTTCAAAAGCAGAGAGATTCTGTGAACATCAGTGACGATTCTCCACTGTCTGAGGAGAGAGTCAGAGAGCAAAGCCAGATGGTTCCCTTATTGGTACAGGGCACAGCGCCTTGCTGCCACCAGCGGGCACAGCGTGGAACACATAGCTCCGTAATGGCCATGCAGAATGCTCTCCCTGGTGCCACATCCCTCTCCCTTCTGTGTGCCAGCAGGGATCTCTCCTTGCTGCAGCTGGCTCTGCTGAAGGCCAAACAATTGCAGACAGGATTTACAAAGTTCTGAGCTTTTGTGTTCTCATCCAAATGCCTGACTGTGTGGGGCAGGTTGGCTTTCCTAGGCTATCAGCTCTGACGTGGTGGAAATTACACCAGACTTGGGCTCCAAGGCCTGGGTCTGCTTCTCAGCTCTGTCACTTTACAGAGAAATGACACCGAATCTCAGTTTCCTTCGCTGTAAAATGGAAATGATGATTGTTCCTCCCTCACAGGGTCGTTATGAGAAGTAAGACAATACACATGGGACATGCTTTTAACTGCTTGTTGCTGTAACATGCAAGAGATTATTAGGAACACAAAGAAGCGAGAGTTTCTCAAGCCACAGTCTCAGGGCAATGTACCCAGCATGGAGTACACTCTTAATAGCAAATGCCAAGATGTCTAGACAACCCAGTCAGTTTATCTGAGTTCACCATTGACAGCCACACAATAGGGAAACTACTTGCTGAGTTGATTGGACCAGATGTGGTTATTCATAAAGGCCCCTTGGAACTAGCCCAGGATCTGGAGGCAGAAATCCTGGAAATGAATCCTAGATCCCCAGTTTCTCTTTGTGTGAGCTAAGTGTTGTTTTCTCAGCTCTAAAATTGGTGCTAAAATTTCTGCTTTGCATGTGCCCTGTGACCCAGCAATCCTGCTCTTGGAAATAGCTCAGAGAAGTTCTCTTATAGGTGTATAAATAAGGAGACATGTTGGAGGGGAGTCTCGCCCCACCCCTCTGTCATGGCAAAGGGAGTGAAGGTTTTCACCACCAGAGAAAAGAATAAGTAAACTGTGGTGGGTGTGGCTACAGGATTTCTGAGAGTAGACGTAAGCAACCGACTAGACACACATATAGTAACAGGAATGATCCTTCAAAACAGAGTTGGGTAAAGACCTAAGGTGCAGAACATGTATCACAATACATCACAGACATGAATAAAAAAGACAGAAAGTGAAAAGTGAAAGAGAAGTCACTCAGTCTGACTCTTTGCGACTCCATGGACTGTAGACCACCAGGCTTCTCCATCCATGGGGTTTTCCAGGCAAGACAGAAGCAAACATAAAACAATATATTTTACAAGGATACATGCCTATTTATAGATCTGTATCAAATGCACTAGAATGGATGCCTATGAATGGAGATTAGTGATGAGGGGGGAAAATAAAACCAGAAAATAACATTGCAGAGACCAATGACAATAACGGGCCATACGGTGGAGGAGGAAATGTCAACCCATTCCAGTATTCTTGTCTGGAAAATTCCATGGACAGAGGAGCCTGGCAGGCAGGCTATAGTCCACGGGGTTGCAAAGAGTCAGACACAACTGAGGAGGCACCCACCAGAACCAAAAGGTGTGATCAACTTGATTTCTTGCATTAAAATTTTAAAAATCCCTCCCTCAAGGTGTTGTCAGAATTATACATAATGTTCACTAGCATCCCTGGCACAGTGCTTGGTACATGTAGATGCTCCATCAGCTTTTTGTCTCTCACTTATAATATACCAAGTATGTACTTTATGCTGGACGTGGTACAAGGAGCTACAGAAGAAACAACTGTGTGTCTCTCGGGGGCTTGAGACAGCAGAGGGGACGTGATAGGATCAGGAGGAGGCAACCCTCATCAGGATCACAGAGACCATGCTGTCAGAGCCCCTCACTTTCTAAAATGAGGTTGAAAGGAGCGATTAGCTCAAGGTCACACAGCAAATTAGTGACGGAGTTCAGGGCATCTCTTCAGGTCTCCAGGGCCCTTTCCAGAGCATTACCAAGCCCGCACACAGGCCATCTTTATTGCTGTGGGGTCTAATCTCTGGTTGTGGTGCGTGGGCTTCTCACTCTGGTGGCTTCTGTTGTTGCAGAACATGAGTTCTAGCGTGTGCGGGCTCAGTAGTCGTGGTACACCAGCTTAGTTGCCCTGATGCATGTAGAATCTTCCCGGGCCAGGGATTGAACCATTGTCCCCTACATTGCAAGGCCGATTCTTAACCACTGGGCCACCAGGGAAGCCCAATAGATGGTTTTTAAAGTGCAGTTTGGTAGCTAAAACCTTTCAGGAGACAGAGCTGAAACTCTCAGGCATCACTCTCCCACTCTTCCTATTCTGGACTTGTCCAGTTGTCTGAGGGACCTCAGGTTAGAGGTTCCCAGTCCAGAGCAATCTCTACTCCCAGACCTCAAAGTTTGCCCTCAAGTCTTCCCACATAAATACTACTTCAAGGAGGGGGAGAAGGGTCCCTATAATCCCCTCTTAGCCTCTATTACCCTTTTACTCATCCCTAAAATATCCTATTTCCCTCACATGAAACAGGTCCTCCAGAGGAGGAGGAGTAAGAAAGTTTCTGATGGGGCCCAGATCTCTGAGGTTTGATGCAGGGGATGGGGAGAACTCTGGGCTGGCTCATGGGGTGCTGTGTTTCAGACAGCAGGTCCATGTGAAGGCACCAGGAAAGTGAGGAGGTGGTCAGAGAAGCCCAGAGAAGGAGGGGTAGATGTAGCAAACGGGAGGGACCGGTCCCTGAAGACTCTGCCAACACTTTGCCAGTCTTGATTCACAGGGTTATGATAGCCTTTCCTACAATTTCAGAAAAATTCAAAAGTTTTCCCATGGATTTCAAAATGAGACTGGCAAAGAACGGAATAATATACTGATTTTCCAGGACATGCATGGTCAGTTACATGTCAGATATAAAGAGAGATGAAGGGGAAAGAATTCTCTCGGGGGTGAGAACTCTCCATCTCCTGGGAATTTGGCAGAACCCTAAGCAGGGATAAGGGGACGCTGAGGAGAAGCAGGATGGCCAACATTTAATGAGCACTTTCTCTGCCCCCAAACACTGTGAGAAGCCCCAGCTAGATTGTCACCATTTAGCTCTCACAATAGCCCCATGAGCTGGGCAGTCATGTGCCCATTTTACAGATGAGGTGATAAGATGCAGACTTATGGCTTGCCTAGGATCACACTTTTGGGAGCAGGATTGGAACTCCATAGTCCATGCCCTAACTGCTTAACAAAACAACAGCTAATCCAGAGTCTGGTCATTTCGGATCTCCCAGCATATGGCTGAGAACATGAGATAAACAAATCCTTTCCACCCAGGGCAGGAATCCAAGTGCCCATTATTCAGGCTCCTTTTCCCTTAGGAATAATTTTTAAGGAAATCCATTCCAGGAAAGCATCAATCTACAGTCCCTGTAGCATACTTTTGCTTTCTGTATTCTCAGTATCACTGCCAATATTTTATGGTGTGCTCTCTGCGACTTGAATAGCAGGTTTTTTCTGTTTTTTTTTTTTTTTTTTAATCACCTCTAACCTTCTTTCCATTGCAACTGATCTCTGGCCACGTTTTTCAGAATTTTCAGCAGCACCACTGGTTATGGAATGTTTGGATAACATTATTATAAGATATTTAAAGGGATTTTAGAACACAAAAACGAAATAAAAACCACCACAGTTATTAGAAGACATTCTAGAGTACGTCTCCTTCAGACAACATCGATCGACCCTGTTAAGGATTTCTGTTTATCGGCTAAGGTGGCGCCACCGTGTGGCAGGAACGTAAACATAGTTTACAACAGATTTGCGTAGCTAGCCTTGAAGCTTTGGGTCCTGATTAACAGTTTTTAATCCAGGAGAGTTGCCTTATTTTAAAATTGTACACATAAAGTCAAGCTTTATTAGCATCTCGCATCACACCATTTCAAATTATCAGGTGGCCTCTAAAATACAATGTGGGTGACCTATATATCATGGTTCAGGCCGCCTTCTCCTGTCACGTTCTGCTAATTAAAGAAGCCATGTGAAGCAGGTGGAAATTCTGATAATCTAATATTAGGAGCATCATAGAGGCGCCTTGGTTGCATTCTCTCTGGCAAAAATATGGTGAAAGATCGATTTAAATGGCACTCTGAAATTGACCCAAAGAACTTTGGATTCTCTGACCCAAAGAATATGAACAGCAGTATAGATGGTAAAGAATCTGCCTGCAATGCAGGAGACCTGGGTTCAATCCCTGGGTGAGGAAGATCCCCTGGAGAAAGGAATGGCAACCCACTCCAGTGTTCTTGCCTGGAGAATCCCAGGGACAGGGGAGCCTGGTGGGCTACAGTCCATGGGGTTGCAAAGAGTTGGACATGACTGAGCGACTAACATGTTCATGGTGACCCTTCAGGAAGGTACATGTTAATCATGTGACTTTAGTCACACTTGGTAGGGTGTCTTTACATTTATCTGATTTGAGAACCTATCCTGGATAGATTTCATAGGTTTAACTCTTAGAGTTCTGGGTATCGTGACCCATGCCTGTTTCAAAGGATTGTTGTGAGGGTTAAATGACATAACATTGGTACAGCACACAGCAGAGGATGGCAGTCAACAATTTTTGGTTGCTTTTCCTTTCACTATTTGAAATGAGCTTTGAAAATTACAAAGTGATGAATGTCACTGACAAATATATCTTTCTATGATGCAGGTGGAACTGGTCCAGTGGAAGAGACCACTGTTTCCCAAATGCTAATGTACCTACAAATCACCTGAGGATCTTGTTAAAATGCAAATTCTGTGTTCTATAGTTCTGGGATGGAGCCTGAGAGTCTCCACTTTTAACTAGCTCTCACGTGATTCCAGTCCACTGGCTGCACTTTGAAGAGCAAAGGTTTAGAACAGTTGATCTTAACCAGACTGTACATTAGAATTACATATGAGATTTTGCAAAGTGTGGACTCTCAGCCCCCACACTAGATCTACTGAGTCAGAATTTCCAAGGGTAGGGCTCAGGCATTCATAGTTTTATTAAGTGACCCAGGTGATTCTGGTGCTCAAAATCTTCTTAAATCTGCTCTCAGCCAATTCTGATTCATTCAATCAGCTGCTATTTGTTGAGCTTCTACTCTGTGCCAGGCATTGAGCCTGGTGAGGAGGAAAAACAAAGAACAGCAACAACAAAGCATACGATAAATGTTGGATATGGGGTGCTTTATATGGGACAGGGGGTGTGAGGGCTCAGCCAGGCTGTTCAGTCAAGGGCAAGGAAGGCTTCTCTGTGGGAGGGGAAGTTAGGAGCAAGTATAAGAGTTGAATAAGGCCAAGGAAGAACAACAAGAAGAGGTATAAAATAACATAACATTTTAGCAAAGATTTGAGTTCACCCATGAAGAAGGTCAGAGAAGAAACTGGGAACAAGACCACAAAGGTGTGCTAGGCTAAATGGTTTGACCTTCATTATGAAGAAGTCTAGGGTTTTAAGAAGTACCTGGCAGGGTTTCCCTGGTGGCTCAGTGGTAAAGAATCTGCCTACTAATGCAGGAGATGCAGGTTCCATCCCTGCTCTAGGAAGATCCCACATGTCCCTGAGCAGCTCAGCCTGTGTACTACAACTGCTGAGCCTGTGTTCTGAAGCCTGTGAATCACAACTACTGAAACCTGGGTGCCCTGGACAGGGAAGTCTGGCGTGCATGGGGTCGCAAAGAATCGACATGACTGAGTGACTGAACTGAACTGGGTGCCCCCGTGCTCAGCAACAAGAGAAGCCACTTTAATGAGAAACCCATACACTGCAGCTGAAGAGTAACCCCTGCTTTAGCAACTAGAGAAAAGCCCAAGAAGCAACAAAAACACAGCACAGCCAAAAAGAAATAAATAAATTGAATTTACTTTAAAAGTCCTTGGTAAATAGCAAGTTCAGTCAGTTCAGTCACTCAGTTATATCTGGCTCTTTGCGACCCTATGGACTGCAGCACACCAGGTTTCCCTGTCCAGGGCACCCATCGCAAACTACTGGAACTTGCTCAAACTCATGTCCATTGAGCTGGTGATGCCATCCAACCATTTCATCTTCTGTCGTCCTCTTCTCCTCCTGCCTTCAATCTTTCCCAGCACCAGGGTCTTTTCCAGTGAGTTGGCTCTTCTCATTAAATGGCCAAAATATTGGAGCTTCAGCATCAGTCCTTCCAATGAATATTCAGGACAAATGTCCTTTATGATCGACTGGTTTGATCTCCTTGCAGTCCAAGGGACTCTGAAGAGTCTTCTCCAATTCTTCGGAGCTCAGCCTTGTTTACGGTCCACTTCTCACATCCATATGTGACTACTGGAAAAACCAGAGCTTTGACTAGATGGACCTTGTTGGCAAAGTAATGTCTCTACTTTTTAACATGCTGTCTATGTTGGTCATAATTTTTCTTTCAAGGAGCAAGCATCTTTTAATTTCATGGCTTCAGTCACGATCTGCAGTGATTTTGGAGCCCAAGAAAATAGTCTTTCACTGTTTCCATTTATTTCCCCATCTATTTACCATGAAGTGATGGGACCAGATGCCATGATCTTAGTTTTTTCAATATTGAGTTTGAAGCCAGCTTTTACACTCTCCTCTTTCACCCTTATCAAGAGGCTCTTTAGTTCTTCTTTACTTTCTGCCATAAAGGTGGTATCATCTGCGTATCTAAGGTTATTGATATTTCTCCCGGCAATCTTGATTCCAGCTTGTGATTCATCCAGCCCAGCATTTCTCATTATGCACTCTTCCTATAAGTTAAATAAGCAGGGTGACAGTATACAGATTTGATGTACTCCTTTCCCAATTTGGAACCAGTCCTTTGATCCACGTCTGGTTCTAACTGTTGCTTATTGATCTGCATACAGATTTCTCAGGAGACAGATAAGGTGGTCTCACATTACCATCTGTTTAAGAATTTTCCACAGTTTGTTGTGATCCACACAGTCAAAGGCTTTAGCATAGTCAATGAAGCAAAAGAAGATGTTTTTCTGGAATTCTCTTTCTTTTTCTATAATCCAACAGATGTTGGCAATTTAATTTCTGGTTCCTCTGCCTTTTCTAAATCCAGTTTGTACATCTGGAAGTTCTTGGTTCACCTACTGTTGAAGACTAGCTTGAAGAATTTTGAGCATTACTTTGTTAGCATATGAAATGAGTGCAATTGTGCGGTAGTTTGCGCATTCTTTGGCATTGCCCTTCTTTGGGATTGGGATGAAAACTAACCTTTTCAGTTCTGTGGCCATTGCTGAATTTTTCAAATTTACTGGCATAGTGAATGCAGCACGTTCACAGCATCATCTTTTAGGATTTGCAATAGCTCAGCTGCAATTCCATTACCTTTACTAGCTCTGTTTGTAGTGATGCTTTCTAAGGCCCACTTGGCTTCATGCTCCAAGATGTTTGGCTCTAGGTGAGTATTCGCACCATTGTGGTTTCTGGGTCATTAAGATCTCTTTTGTATTGCTCTTCTGTGTATTCTTGCCATCTCTTCCTAATATCTTCTGTTTCTGTTCGGTCCATAATGTTTCTGTCCTTTATTGTGCCCATCATTGCATGGAATGTTCCCCTGGTATCTCTAATTTTCTTGAAGAGATCTCTAGTCTTTCTCATTCTATTGTTTTCTTCTATTTCTTTGTGCTGTTCACTCAAAAAGGCTTTCTTATCTCTCCTTGCTATTCTCTGGATCTCTGCATTCAGATGGGTATATCTATCTTTCTCTCCTTTGCCTTTCACATCTCTTCTTTTCTCAGCTGTTTGTAAGGCCTCCTCAGACAACCATTTTGCCTTTTTGCATTTCTTTTTCTTGGGGGTGCTTTTGATCACTACCGTCTATACAATGTTACGAACATGCATCCATAGTTCTTCAGGCACTCTATCAGATCTAATCTCTTCAATCTGTTTGTTACTTCCACTGTATAATCATAGAAGATTAGGCCATACCTGAGTGGTCTAGTGGTTTTCCCTATGTTCTTCAGTTTAAGTTTGAATTTTGCAATAAGGTGTTCATGATGAGCCATAGACACCTCCTGGTCTTATTTTTGCTGACTGTATAGAGCGTCTCCATCTTTGGCTGCAAAGAGTATAATCAATCTGATGTCAGTATTGACCATCTGGTGATGTCCACGTGTAAAGTCATCTCTTGTGTTGTTGGAAGAGGGTGTTTGCTATGACCAACACATTCTCTTGGCAAAAATCTGTTAGCCTTTGTCCTGCTTCATTTTGTACTCCAAGGCCAAACTTGCCTGTTACTCCAGGTGTCTCCTGATTTCCTTCTTTTGCATTCCCGTCCCCTATAATGAAAAGGACATCTTTTTTTGTGGGTTAGTTCTAGAAGCTGTTCTGTTCAGCAACAAGTTGTAGTTTTAGTTTTCTTGAAGGAGAAGATGAGCACATGTCCTTCTACTCTGCCATCTTGTAGAGAGCAAGCCCAAGAAAGCATGTGGGGAAAAAGAAAGAACTCTCATGCACTGTTGGAAGGGAATGTAAATTGGTGCAACCACTATGGGAAACAATATGGAGATTTCTCAAAATTTTAAAAATAGGACTACCATTTGATCCAGCAATTCTACTTCTTGTATAAATCCAAAGAAAATGAAAACACTAATTTATTTGAAAAGGTATACGCACCCCTATGTCCATCGCAGTACAATAGCCAAGATATGGAAACAAACCTAAGTGTCCATAGATGGATGAATGGATAAAGAAGATATAGATAAATAAAAAATATATATGGAGTAGTACTTAGCCATAAAAAAGAAAGAAATCTTGCTGTTTGTAACAACATGGATGGACCTAGAAGGTATTATGCTAAGTGAAGTAAGTCAGACAGAGAAAGACAAATACCACATAGTCTCATGTATGTGTGGAATCTAAAAAACAAAGGAAAACAAAAAAAATCAAGATCATAGATAAAAAGAACAGACTAATTGTTGCCAGAGGGCAGGGGGTTGGAGGGTGGGCAAAATGAGTGAAGGGGATCAATAGGAACAACCTTCCAGTTATAACTGGAGAAGGAAACAGCAACTCACTCCAGTACTCTTGCCTAGAAATCCCATAGATGGAGGAGCTTGGTGCAGGCTGCTGTCCATGGGATCGCAAAGAATCGGCTCGACTGAGCAACTTTACTTTCACTTTCACTTTCCAGTTATAATACAAATAAGTCATGGGGATGTAATGTCCTGCATGGTGACTATAGTTAATAATACTGTATTGCACATTTGAAAGTTACTTAGAGAGTAAACCTTAGAAAATATTAGAAGTCTTCATTACAAGGGGAAAAAAAGATATTTATGACTATGTATGGTGACTAATGGTAACTAGACTTATTGTGATATTTGTTTCACAGTGCATACAAATATCAAATCATTATGTTTTCCACCTGAAACTTAGTGTTATATATCAGTTATATCTCAATAAAAAAATGTTTCTTTTTAAGAACTTTGGTTTTGAATATTATTTAAACCTAGCCATCATGTTCTGCTTTTTCATAATTAATTCAAAACAGAGCAGAACTCTGGAATACTTCAATACAATTTATTCTTCAGAATTTTTCTGAGTAAAGGAACTTTCCTGACTCCTACACAGCAAAATATGGCGTGTCTCTATAAGCAAGGTAAAAAGACAACCCTCAGAATGGGAGAAAATAATAGCAAATGAAACAACTGACAAAGGATTAATTTCCAAATTTCCAAAATAAATAAGCAACTCATACAACTCAATACCAGAAAAACAAACAACCCAATCAAAAAGTGGGGAAAAGACCTAAACAGACATTTTTCCAAAGAAGACAGATGGCTAAGAAACACTTAAAAAGATGCTCATATCACTCATTATTTAGTTCAGTTCAGTTCAGTCGCTCAGTCGTGTCCGACTCTTAGCGACCCCATGGACTGCAGCCCACCAGGCTCCTCGGTCTATGGGATTTTCCAGGCAAGGGTACTGGAGTGGGGTGCCATTGCCTTCTCCGCTTTTTCCAAAACAGAAGGGCGTGGCTTCCAAACTGGTTTTCTGACCGCCTGGAGATCAGGAAAACAAGCTAAGAGGCCGGGGCCCCGCCCACCCTGCGGTAGGCGGGACCCTCGTAGGGCCTGTGGGCGGTGCCTTCCGTGGGCGGGGGCGGGAAGCCGGAAGTGGCCCCGCGGAAGGGCACAAAGTGTGCTGAAGTATCTGACCCATTGTCGCGGGGCACCGGGTGCCGCGGCCTGATCTCCATACACCAGAACTCCCAATTCTCCGCGTTCTAGCTCCTGCCGCCTCCTGGGACGATGGTGGCCCGCCTGCTGCTGCGCTCTTGGTCCCGGGGCCTTGCCGTTGGCCCGGGAGCCCCATGTCGGCCCTTGAGCACCGGCTTCGAGCCCAGCCAGTACCTGCAGCGCAGCATCGTGCCCACTATGCACTACCAGGACAGCCTGCCCAGGTGAGCCCGGCTTCCAGGTCCCTGTCGCCCACAACCAGCCGAGGGTTCGGCCCCAGACTTTCTCCAGTCACTCTTGTCTCTTCTACCGAACCCTCTTGCACCCCCAAAGCTTCACCTGGGACGCTGCCGCATTCGCCAGTCTGAAAATCCCGTGGCACTGGAGCTTAAGAACGCTCAAGTTCTCTTCCAGAATCCACCCCCTCCCCGCCCCCATCCCACACCGCTACCATCATAGTTCTCTCAGAATTTCTCTCTTGAGCTCTTCTCAGACTCCTCCAAAAACTCAACTTCCAATCAGATGTCTAATCGTCCCTCACATTTCTCTCTGAACAAATGTACAACCTGTGTATGTCCACCATTACTCTTACACTTCCAGCTAGGGTGTCGCCCGAATTCCTGCACAGAATATGGATCGGCCAGTATAACACTGATAGTTACTCTCCTTTAACTTCTCCCACCACCACCTTTTTCGCAGCTGCTGCCAGAACCCTCAGCCCCACTCCCCATGTCTCCAGTCCTCTTCTGTTTTAGCACCTGTCAGTCCCCCAAGCTGACTCAGATATTTACCTTACCCTCCAAGTCCTCAGCATTCTAAGTCCAGTCTTCACCTGGAACCCTTTCATCCCTACCAAACCTTCCTCAACACTCCCCCACTTTCCTCCCCCTAAAATATCCTCCCTAATCCACACTACTCCCTGCAACTTCAGCCAAATCTCACAGGATTCTAGACAGCATCTTCAGTACTCCTCCTCAAATCTTACTTTATTCACATTAGATCCAGTTCAGTTCAGTTCAGTTGCTCAGTCCTTTCCGACTCTGCGACCCCATGGACTGCAGCACACCAGGCTTCCCTGTCCATCACCAGCTCCCAAAGCTTATTCAAACTCATGTCCTTTGACTCAGTGATGCCATCCAAACCATTTCATCCTCTGTCGTCCCCTTCTCCTCCCACCTTCAATCTTTCCCAGCATCAGGGTCTTTTGCAATGAGTTAGTTCTTTGCATCAGGTGGCCAAAGTATTGGAGCTTCAGCTTTAGCATCAGTCCTTCCAATAAATATTCAGGACTGATTTCCTTTAGGATGGACTGGTTGGATCTCCTTGCAGTCCAAGGGACTCTCAAGAGTCTTCTCCACACCACAGTTTAAAAGCATCAATTGTTCGGCACTCAGCTTTCTTTATCGTCCAACTCTCACATCTATACATGACTACGAGAAAAACCACAGCTTTGACTAGATGGACCTTTGTCGGCAAAGTAATGTCTCTGCTTTTTAATATGCTGGTCATAATTTTTTCTAGGTTGGTCATAACTTTTCTTCCAAGGAGCAAGCATCTTTTAATTTCATGGCTACAGTCACCATATGCAGTGATTTTGGAGCCCCCCAAAATAAAGTCTGTCACTGTTTCCATTGTTTCCCCATCTATTTGCCATGAAGTAATGGGACCAGATGCCATGATCTTAGTTTTCTGAATGTTGAGTTTTAAGCCAACTTTTTCATGCTCCTCTTTCACCCTCATCAAGAGGCTCTTCAATCTTCACTTTCTGCCATAAGGGTGGTATCATCTGCATATCTGAGGTTATTGATATTTCTTCTGGCAATCTTGATTCCAGCTTGTACTTCATCCAGTCCAGCATTTCTCATGATGTACTGTGCATATAAGTTAAATAAGCAGAGTAACAGTATACAGCTTTGATGTACTCCTTTCCCAATTTGGAACCAGTCTGTTGTTCCGTGTCCAGTTCTAACTGTTGTTTCCTGACCTGCATATAGGTTTCTCAAGAGACAGGTCAGGTGGTCTGGTATTCCCATCTCTTGAAAAATTTTCCACAGTTTATTGTGATCCACATAGTCAAAGGCTTTGGCATAGTCAATAAAGCAGAAATAGATGTTTTTCTGGAACTCTCTTGCTTTTTCCATGATCCAGCGGATGTTGGCAATTTGATCTCTGGTTCCTATGCCTTTTCTAAAACCAGCTTGAACATCTGAAAGTTCACGGTCCATGTACTTGAAGCCTGGCTTGGAGAATTTTGAGCATTACTTTGCTAGCATGTGAGATGAGTGCAATTGTGTGGTAGTTTGAGCATTCTTTGGCATTGCCTTTCTTTGGGATTGGAATGAAAACTGACCTTTTCCAGTCCTGTGGCCACTGCTGAGTTTTCCAAATTTGCTGGTATATTGAGTGCAACACTTTCACAGCATCATCTTTTAGGATTTGAAATAACTCAACTGGAATTCCATCACCTCCACTAGCTATGTTCGTAGTGATGCTTCCTAAGGCCCACTTGTCTTCGTATTCCAGGATGTCTGGTTCTAGGTGAGTGATCACACCATCGTGGTTATCTGGGTCATGAAGATCTTTTTTGTATACTTCTTCTGTGTATTCTTGCCACTTCTTAGTATCTTCTGTTTCTGTTAGGTCCATACCATTTCTGTCCTTTATTATGCCCATCTTTGCATGAAATGTTGCCTTGGTGTCTATGATTTTCCTGAAAAGATCTCTTGTCTTTCCATCCTACTGTTTTCCTCTATTTCTTTGCACTGATTGCTGAGGAAGGCTTTCTTATCTCTCCTTGCTATTCTTTGGAACTCTGCATTCAAATGGGTATATCTTTCCTTTTCTCCTTTGCCTTTTGCTTCTCTTCTTTCCACAGCTATTTGTAAGGCCTCCTCAGACAACCATTTTTTTGCCTTTTTGCTTTTCTTTTTCTTGGGGATGGTCTTGATCACTGCATTCTGTACAATGTCACAAACCTCTGTCCATAGTTCAGGCACTCTATCAGATTTAATCCCTTGAATCTATTTCTCACTTCCACTGTATAATCGTAAGGGATTTGATTTAGGTCATACCTGAATGGTCTAGTGGTTTTCCCTACTTTCTTCAATTCAAGTCCAAATTTGGCAATAATGAGTTCATGATCTGAGCCACAATCAGCTCTTGACCTTGTTTTTGCTGACTATATAGAGCTTCTCCATCTTTGGCTGCAAAGAATATAATCAATCTGATTTCAGTATTGACCATCTGGTGATGTCCATGTGTAAAGTCGTCTCTTGTGTTGTTGGAAGAGGGTGTTTGCTATGACCAGTGCATTCTTTTGGCAAAACTCTATTAGCCTTTGCCCTGCTTCATTTTGTACTCCAAGGCCAAATTTGCCTGTTACTCCAGGTAGCTCTTGACTTCCTACTTTTGCATTCCAGTGCCCTATAATGAAAAGGACATCTTTTTTGGGTGTTAGTTCTACAAGGTCTCGTAGGTCTTCATAGAACCGTTCAACTTCAGCTTCTTCAGCATTTCTGGTTGGGGCATAGACTTGGGTTACTGTAATATTGAATGATTTGCCCTGGAAACAAACAGAGATCATTCTGTCTATTTTGAGATTGCATCCAGGTACTGCATTTTGGACTCTTTTGTTGACTATGATAGTTACTCCATTTCTTCTAAGGGATTCTTGCCCACAGTAGTAGATATAACGGTCATCTGAGTTAAATTCACCCATTCCAGTCCATTTTAGTTAGCTGATGCCTAAAATGTCAGTGTTCACTCTTGCCATCTCCTGTTAGACCACTTCCAATTTGCCTTGATTCATGGTTCCTATGCAGTGTTGCTCTTTACAGCATCGGGCTTTATTTCCACCACCAGTCACATCCACAATTGGGTATTGTTTTTGCTTTGGCTCCATCTCTTCATTCTTTCTGGAGTTATTTCTCCACTGATCTCCAGTAGCATATTGGGCACCTACCGACCTGGGGAGTTCATCTTTCAGTGTCCTATCTTTTCGCCTTTTCATACTGTTCATGGGGTTCTCAAGGCAAGAATACTGAAGTGTATTAGATCCAGAGCCCACCCAAATTCTATGCCTCTTCACCATAGCTACTCCCCCCACCCTCTTAACACTTCTTCCAGAATTTACTTCCCCTATGAAACAGCCCCAATATATCTTCCTCTCTCCTTCCCTCACCCAGTATTTTCTTTAATTCAGCTTCCAGTTTTCCCAGTCTTTGAACTCCCAGCCTTAAATTAAGCTGCCAGGTCTCCTCCAGTATTAGCAATTTCCCCAAACTTCTTCACCCTCTACAATCAAACTTTGCTTACTTGCTTACCAGTTAGTTCCTAGTGCAAAGTTCCAAATTTCTTTCAAAAACCTTTTTACTTCCTTCCTTACCAAGCTGCCCGTCAGGGATCTCGCAGTCCAGGGGTTGGAGACCAACCCTCATTGTAAACAGAACCAAGATTGTCACAGACATCCCCCAGAACTACTAGGTTGCTCTTTTTCTCTACAACCAGGAGCCCCTTAACCCTTAACTCCCAGCCCACCTTCTCAGGAATATCATCTGAGGTGATTCTTGTGAAGTTACAGTGTGCAAACTTCTAAAACAGACTAAAATGAGATTATCTAGTCCCAACTCTGCTGTTTAAATTTGGTAGGAGGTCTGGGAGGAGAAAGAAAAAGTCCCTGTTCCTGTGAGATAAGCCTTGACCTCCTGTGTCTGAGCTGAGCCTGTATGTAGGGGAAAGGTGAGGGATGACAGAGTCTGAGCCTGTATGTAGGGGAAAGGTGAGGAATGACAGAGCCAAGCCCAGCAGCAGTTGGCCTTTAACTTTTAGATAGGCCTGGGCATGGAACAACAGACTGGTTCCAAATAGGAAAAGGAGTACGTCAAGGCTGTATATTGTCACCCTGCTTATTTAACTTGTATGCAGAGTACATCATGAGAAATGCTGGACTGGAAGAAATACAAGCTGGAATCAAGATTGCCAGGAGAAATATCAGTAACCTCAGATATGCACATGACACCACCCTTATGGCAGAAAGTGAAGAGGAACTCAAAAGCCTCTTAATGAAAGTAAAAGAGGAGAGTGAAAAAGTTGGCTTAAAGCTCAACATTCAGAAAACGAAGATCATGGCATCCGGTCCCATTACTTCATAGGAAATAGATGGGGAAACAGTGGAAACGGTGTCAGACTTTATTTTTCTGGGCTCCAAAATCACTGCAGATGGTGACTGTAGCCATGAAATTAAAAGACGCTTACTCCTTGGAAGGAAAGTTATGACCAACCTAGATAGCATATTCAAAAGCAGAGACATTACTTTGCCAACAAAGGTCCATCTAGTCAAGGCTATGGTTTTTCCAGTGGTCATGTATGGATGTGAGAGTTGGACTGTGAAGAAGGCTGAGCGCTGAAGAATTGATGCTTTTGAACTGTAGTGTTGGAGAAGACTCTTGAGAGTCCCTTGGACTGCAGGGAGATCCAACCAGTCCATTCTGAAGATCAGCCCTGGGATTTCTTTGGAAGGAATGATGCTAAAGCTGAAACTCCAGTACTTTGGCCACCTCATGTGAAGAGTTGACTCATTGGAAAAGACTCTGATGCTGGGAGGGATTGAGGGCAGGAGGAGAAGGGGATGACAGAGGATGAGATGGCTGGATGGCATCTCTGACTCGATGGACGTGAGTCTGAGTGAACTCCGGGAGTTGGTGATGGACAGGGAGGCCTGGCGTGCTGCGATTCATGGGGTCGCAAAGAGTCGGACATGACTGAGCGACTGAACTGAATTGAACTGGGCCCCACCCAGGTTTAGGATCAGAGGGATTTTCTCCACTGTAGAATTGGAAAGCTGAGAAGAATATTAAAGTCAAGGAATATGAAGATCATTTCTTTCACTCTGCAGAACAAATATCCTGGAGCTACAAATAGCACCCATCACCTGTTGTATAATTCTGTAAACAATGACTCCCTCAGGCCTCCACTTCGTCACCTGTATGTTGAGAGTTAGATGAGATTCCTTATCTCTGAGATTCTGGAAAGGTAAATTGTAGTATCTTTACACTCATTTAGATGTCACACTTAATGAAAAGCCCAGGCTTGAAGTCCTGTAGAACTTAGATTTAGATTCCAGATCTGACACTCTATAACTTCAGGCAGTTCTGTCCACTTCTTTTGAGCCCAGTTCTTACCTGCAAAGTAGTATCAGAATGCACAGTTCATAGGGCTGTTGTGAGGGTAGAGTGAGGTAAAATGCCAAAATAGTTGGCATCTTCTCTTGTTAGTTGGCAAGAGAAGGACTAGCCTCTTAATATTAGTATTAGGTGGTCCAACTGGGCCTCCCTTCTTCCCTCATCCTTTTTCTGTCATATCCCTGCCTTTTAATCAAGTGACTTTGGACTTGCTTTCTTCTAGGAAGCCTTGCAGTATCATTTGCTTGGTTTCCAGCTATTATGTTTTTTTCCTTTGTTCTTTTTTTTTGTGGTCAAATATACAAAACATAAAATTTACCCTTTTAACTATTTTTAGGTGTGCAATTCAGTTAAGTGTTTTTTTTTTCAGGGTTATGTTTTATGCACTGAACAATTAATCTCAGAACATAAAACCGCAAGTCTGGAGAAGACAAAGGGTGGATCAGCCTGATCTACACATTTACATTATTAACTTGATAAACATTGATTGACATGAATTTGGAGACCAGTCAGTCATGGTGAGGAGTTACTGTATAGTGGGGGAGATTCGACAGGTAAGCAGATACAGTTATAGAATAATGGATCAGTGGGAAGCAGCATCTCATGGTGGTTACGGTCATGAGATAGGAGTCAGATTTGATTTTTAATCCAGCTCTACTTACTAGCTTCATGGCTGTGAGGAAATCATGTAATCTAAAAATGGAGTGTTAATATTACCTTCCTCTCAGGTTTGTTAAAGTTAAATACCCTGATATAAAACACTTAGCACAAAGCCAGGCATATAGCAAGTACTCAGTAGATATTCTCAAGTGCTATAACTACCTTAAATATTTGTTGCATATTGCATTGTATGAGTGTGGTGGTGGGAGTGACTTAGTGCCTGGCAGAGAAAGGAAGCTTCATAGAGGAGGTGCTATTTGAGTTGGAATTTGAAGATTACCACATGAGAGGAGTGATGCAAGGATAGAATAGCATGTGCTAAGAAACAGAAGTCTGAAAATGCATGACGTGTTCAAAAATTTTGAGAAGCTGTTGGGGGGCCCAGCTCAAAGTAAAGACTCATCACTTGGGTCCTGAGTTACTAGAGTTGGGCTGGTGTGTGTGTGTGTCTGTGTGTTGGCTGGGTTGGGGGAGTGGCACTGTGTCTTAAAAAAAATAGTAATGGGCCACTATTTTAGGCCTATAGTTGACCCACAGTCATTGTCAATTATCTTGTGATTTCTTTTACCCCTAATCACTTTAGATGATAGCTGATGTTCAAGACAAAATGGGCATGTTCTCTAGAATTCACATGGGAGGCAGGCGAGGCCCAAGTTTCCAAGGTATGGAGGATGACAGATAGAAACAGTAATGTTCTGAGCCCCGAAGGCATGTTCCGCAAATTGTCTTGACAACCAGAATGAATTTACCAGAATAATATAGATTCTGTAAATAATATAGATTCTATAAATAAATGTATATAATATACTTATTTATATTATATATATAATATAAATAATATAGATTCTGTAAATAATATAGATTGTGTAAAAATACAAAAGGCTTTATACCTGTGTTCTTGCAGGGAGAATAATAAAATGCCTACTGCTTGGAGGCTTCTTAGATATTGATATCAGTCACTTAGACAGGAGATAAATCAGGTTGGTGCTAACTTTTCTTCCATCCTTATTATAGCAAATGGTGTTTAGATGGGGATGGGGTTCTTTGATAGAGGGTGGGGAAAGAGAACCCACATGGTTAAAATGAACCTGCCAGGCCTCTCTCAAGGCTGTAGCTCTATAGCTCTTTTCAAGGCACCTGGTGAACAACCCCTCAAGGAGCTCAAGGAACTTCAGCTGTGCCTTTGAAACCACTTTTGGTGTTCCTTGAGGAACATACTGAAAAGGCCACAGTAAGGGCAGTGTGGTAGCAAGTTATAGGAAGCCCGATTAAACTGGTTTTAGCCAAAAGGAATGTGTGCACCCACAGACCCGAAAAATCCAGGTTGGGTTAAGAGGTCCAAATGATGTCATCAAGACCTGATTTGCCTTCCCATTCCACTCTTCATTTGTGTGACTCCATTCTCAAGTAGGCTCTCTCCTCATGGTGCCATAGTGGCAGCCATCACCTAAGGCATAGCTTTCGCACTCATTTCTTAGTAACTCAGATGTTAGAGATTCCCTTCCTCATCCTAACAGTTAAAAAAAAAAAACCCCAAACTCCTATAGTTAAGTCTTTAGATTCTTGCTAGGTCTCACTGAGTCTGAACCAGTAAGCTTTAAGCCCACCCCTGGGAGCTGGGCATGGAGTCAGCTCTATCTGAACTGCAGGGACTTAAATAGAAAGGGTGCTCTTACTAAAAGAAGTGACAGTTTGGGGTAGGCAAAACACCAATATGGTGAAACCCCATTCCAGGCACTGAGGCAGAGATGATGAGCTAGTTCCCTAGGAACATGAGCAGAGTTGGAATCTATAGGACTTGACGACCAAGTAAGTAAAAAAAAAAAACAAAAAACGTATTTATCAGAAGAAAAGCAGTGACAAACCTAGACGGTGTATTAAAAAGCAGAGACATTACTTTGCCGACAAAGGTCTGTATTGTCAAAGCTGTGGTTTTTCTAGTAGTCATGTACGGATGTGAGAGTTGGACCATAAAGGCTGAGCGCCAGAGAATTGATGACTTTGAACTGTGGTGCTGGAGAAGACTCTTGAGAGTCCCTTCCACAGCAAGGAGATCAAACCAGTCAATCCTAAAGGGAATCAATCTTGAATATTCATTGGAGGGACAGATGCTGAGGCTGAAGTTCCAATACTTTGGCCACCTGATGGGAAGAGCCGACTCATTAGAAAAGACCCCGATGCTGGGAAAGATTGAAGGCAGGAGGAGAAGGGGATGACAGAGGACAAGATGGTTGATGGCATCACTGACTCAATGGACATGAGTTTGAGCAAGCTGCGGGAGATGGTGAAGGACAGGGAAGCCTGGCGTGCTGTGGTCCATGGGGTCGCAAAGAGTGGGACACAACTGAGCGACTGAACAACAACAATCGAGTGCTTACTGTGTACCAGGCACTGTTCTGAGTCTGTGACATGTGTCGCCTCATTGAATTTGCACACAACACTGAAAAGTACGTATTAGTATCATCTCCACTTTATGTACGGGGAAAGTTATGTGCAGAGCAGCAGTATGCCCAGAGTCACACAGCTGTAAATGGTGATGCCAGAGTCTGCCCTTTCACCATCGTGCAGTTCTGCTGCCTTGCCGCAGGAGGAATCAACCGGATTCCTGTGGTTGTGGTCACAGAATTGTAAAGGAGCTTTAGAAACAGTCTCTTTCAGTTCCTTCATCTTACTGAGGAAAAAATTGATGACCAGAGACGAACATAACTTGTTTAGAAACATTTCTAACAGCTTTATTGAGATATTGGAGAGGGAAATGGCAACCCACTCCAGTATTTTTGCCTGGAAAATCCCATGGATGGTGGGACCTGGTAGGCTACATACAGTCCCTGGGGTTGCAAAGAGTTAGACACGACTGAGCAACTTCACTTCAGTTTATTGAGATATAATTCACATGCCATAAAATTGACACTTTAAAAATTGAGATATAGTAGATTTACAGTATTATGTAAGTTTCAGGTGTACAACATAGTGACTGATAATTTTTAAAGATTGTACTCCATTTACAGTTAATATAAAATGGTGGCTATCCTCGATGTGCTACAGATACATCCCTGTGGCTTATTTTGTACCGAGTGGTTTGTACCTCTTAACCCCCTACCCCTGTTTTGCCCTTCACTGCTTCCTTCTCCCCACTAGTCACCACTTAGTTTGTTTTCTGTATCTGTGTTTCTTGTTATATTCACCAGCTTTATTTTTAAATTTCACATATAAATGATACCATACAGTATCTGTCTTTCTCTTTCTGACATATTTCACTAAGCATAATACCCAAGAATATGCATTCCTCACAGGACTCCTGGTGAGCTGGGCGTGACTTGAGAGTCCATCCCTTGGTTGGCTGGCGATGGATAGACCTGTGTTTCTCTTTTGTATGATTCTCTGTCAAAAATACACCAATAAATTTAAAAATAGAACTTTTTTTCATCTTAAGAAAGAAAAAGACTGTTGTTCAAATTAAGTAGAATTAAAATCCATGCCAGTGCAGGGTTAACACAAGTATTATAATTGTGACAGGAATCAGGAATATTTTGGCTGCTTCTGCTTCCCCATTTTTAATTTGTTAGTATATTTACTAATTTAGCTCATGAAAATACATTAAAAGGTTATTCTTCTACCTAGAAAATAAAAGGAGTACTGTTGATACTTAAATTCATCTATTCTCATTTGTCAGTGGCTTAGGCTTCCTCTTGTGTTGTTTTTTGTGTGTGTGTTTTTTTTTTTTTTGGAAAGAATTTAATTATCCAGTAATTATTTATGAGTTTGGATTGGCAAGCTAACTAACCTCTTCCACATCTTGTCACCATTACACTGACCTTGTTTTCTCCCCAGGCTGCCTATTCCCAAACTTGAAGACACCATTAGAAGATACCTCAGTGCACAGAAGCCTCTGTTGGATGACAGCCAGTTCAGGTAAATGCTGAGAAACCCAAATGACCATGGTGGGGTGGTTCAGGAGAAGCTGACAAGTGGTGGTGGACCAATCTTCGGGGAGTGTCTATGATTTGACTGGGTCCTCAGGCACCTGAGACCCAGTCTTTACATTTGCAAGTTCAGGAAATAGATTTTCACTCATGAAGGGGTGACCAAGCCCTAAGGTGAGACTCTTTAACTTGACTGAATAAACAATGGTTTAGACACTAGAATGCCAAATTTGACTGCCCTGGCAGATTTTACCTCGTCAGCTAGCTGACACTGGTCATTTGCAGAGGGCATGTGCTCTTGGCAGGGAGCTTCATTGAGGAGAGCATGTGGCAGACCAGAAGTTTGCTTGGTGAGCTTATGTACTGGGTTAGATAGTATGTCCCCTAAATCCACTCCCTTCTCAAAAACCTCAGTATGCAACCTTATCGGAAAGAGGGTAGTTGTATGTGTAATTAGTTAAAAGCAGTTCAGTTCAGTCACTCAGTCGTGTCTGATTCTTTGTGACCCCGTGGACTGCAGCATGCCAGGCTTCCCTGTCCATCACCAATTCCCAGAGCTTGCTCAAACTCATGTCCATTGTGATGAGGTCATACTATTAATAGAGAAGGTTTAGTCCTTATTCCAGTCCTTAGAAGGGATAAAGAGACAGCCATGTAAAGACAGAGGAGGTTGGAGTGTAGTAACAGGCTGAGGAATGCCAAGGATACCTGATACACCACAAGCGAAGAGAAAGGCCTGGGACGGATTCTCCCCGAGAGTCTTCAGAGAGAGTATGGTCTTGTCAGCACCTTGATTGTGTACTTGTAGCCCCCAAAACTATGAGAGAATACATTTCTGTTGTCTTAAGCCAGCTGCTCTGTGGCACTTCGTCTTGGCAGTCGTGGGAAACTAATTCAGCCTGGAAGTGGAAAATAATATTGGATATTGTAAAAAAAATGGATTCCATCAGGCTATTGTATCCTGGTGTAGTACTCTTTTTCCACAATGGGAATTTGTTGTGCAGAACACTGGCCTTGTCATTAGAATCACATAGAGTCCTTCACTGGCCAGTGATGGCAAAAAACAGATGAACTGTCCACTGTCTTTTTGTTGTTGTTTAGTCATGGCACCCCACTCCAGTACTCTTGCCTGGAAAATCCCGTGGATGGAGGAGCCTGGTGGGCTGCAGTCCATGGGGTCACTAAGAGTCCGGCTTGACTGAGCGACTTCACTTTCACTTTTCACTTTCGTGCATTGGAGAAAGAAATGGCAACCCACTCCAGTGTTCTTACCTGGAGAATCCCAGGGACAGGGGAGCCTGGTGGGCTGCCGTCTATGGGGTCCCACAGAGTCGGACACAACTGAAGCAACTTAGCAGCAGCAGCAGCAGTCATTGTCATGTCCGTCACTTTTGTGACCCCATGGACTGTAGCCTGCCAGGATCCTCTGTCCATGGGATTTTCCAGGCAGGAATACTGAAGTGGGTTGCCATTTCCTTCTCCAGGGGATCTTCCCTACCCAGGAATTGAACCCACATCTTCTGCATTGGCAGGCAGATTCTTTTATCACTGAGCCACCAGGGAAGCTAATCCACTGCTTTTAAATATTCCATATTAGTCACTTGAAGCTTCTCTTGACATAGTAATGATTTAATAGCTACCCATTATTAAGTATTCTTTTTCAAACTATCGTAAATCCTTAGCTTTATAAATATTTTAAAAATCATGTAAAGTGGTGTATTTCTGGGTTAACATATAAAGAAACTGAGACTGAGAAAGATGGAATAACTTGTCCAAGGTCATACAATTTGAAAGTTACAGAGCTAGAATTCAAACTTAACTCTTCTTGACTCCAAAGCTTTTGGAGTCATTTTCTCCATGTCAAGCTGCCTCCTAGATTACACATTGTTTTATGAGATGTGAATTCACCTTCCTGATCTGTCATTTTAAGAAAATATCTTAGATTTATCTGCTTAGATTGATTCTCCTCTTCTGACCAGAGATACTTTCTGGTGTCAGTCCCAGATTCTAGGGATATGCTAGGGAACCCAAAGTTCTCCGATGCATTTGTGGCCATGAATCTAAAAACCACCTATTCCCTGTCATGGTTTGATTATGTCTTTTCTTGAACATTTCAGGAAAACAGAACAGTTGTGTAAGAGTTTTGAAACTGGAATTGGAAAAGAACTGCATGAGCAGCTGGTCACTCAGGACAAGCAGAATAAACATACAAGCTACATTTCAGGTGGGTAGGCAGGGCTGTGAATGTGGTATTTCCAGAGCCTTCCATGATGGAAAGCAGGTCATCTTCTCTCCTGTTTTGGTCTCACAGGTATTTTTGGTGAGACCAAAAACGTTTGTGAAGTGTTGTCTCATCCTGTCTTCCTGAGGTGAACATTAAGGCTGAGTGAGTTCTTCCTCCACTGAGGTGTTGTCTGGAGTCTGTCGTCAAGAGCAGTGGCTTACCTGCTCTGTAGATAGGATCAGGACAGAACCTCATCATTGGTTCTGTCTGAAAAGGATGCAGGATTTAGTCCTGTGTCCTGTATGTATCATTCTAGGTCCTTCGTTGTCTGGCCCAGCTGCCCGCTCCAGCCTCATTTCACCATCCTCCCTGACACACCCATGCTTCAGCAAAACTGAGTAGCTTCTTCCCTCGACCCCTTAGTCTTTTCATTCTTCTGGGCCTTAATCCATGTTGTTCCCACCACCTTTTTTTGCCTGGCAAATTCTTCCTTTGGACCCCGTTAAGATGGTTGTCAGAGGCTGCGAGTAGGGGCTGCAAAATGGAGAAGAGGATCAAAAGGTACAGACTTTCAGTTATAACATAAGTAAGTCCTGGGGATGCAATATACACCTGGGTGACTGTAGTTGGTACTGTATTATGTATTTGAAAGTTGCTGTGAGTATGGATATTAAAACTTCTAATAAGGAAAAAATTTTTATAAGTGTGTATGGTGATGGATGTGCTGAGCATTTTACATATATACAAATATCGAATCATTATGTTGTACACTTGAAGCTAATATAATGTTATATGTCAGTTACATCTCAATTTGAAAAAAGCAGAAAAGACCAGATCTGGGTAGGATGATTTTTCTATAAAACCTTTCAGCCCTTCCCTTTCAGAGTTGGTTGCTTCCACTTCTGTTCCCACTGCACTTCTTTTAACTCAGTTTATGTTTGTAGTAAGGTTATACATGCATATCATTTAAAGAATCAAATAGTTTTCTCATGCTTGTTATGAGAAGCCACAGTTTCCTGACCTTGACTTAATTTCTCACTTCTCATTTTGCCCCATTCTCTAAATTACTTACTCATATCAGTGCATCTTTTTTAGTTTTAGGCATTATCTATAGATGTCTCACTATAAAAGAGTAGGATTTGTCGGTCTCTTGTATCCTCACCACATTTCCATCCCCTTATTGTCACAGTATGCTATGCTGTGCTTAGTCGCTCAGTCGTGTCCAACTCTTTGTGATCCCATGGACTGTAGCCCACCAGGCTCCTCTATCGTGGGATTCTTCAGACAAGGATACTGGAGTGGCTATCCCCTTCTTCAGGGGATCTTCCCAACCCAGGGATCGAATGCAGGTCTCCTGCAATGCAGGCAGCTTCTTTACCGACTGTGCCACTAGGGAAGCTACCTGGCGTTTATACTGTTATAATCATGCAAACGCTGTTTGTCAGCTGAGTTGTGTAGCACACTGGAATTGTTTTGCCTTTTCCATACTAACTTTGTTTTCTCTATAATTAATAATTATACCTTCTTCTGTTTTGCTTTCTATGTGCCTAATAATTTATCTGGGAATTTTTTTTTAATTTCTCATCTTTAATGGTCTTTTTGCTTTTTTTCCTGTTTGTTTTACCCTCTTTTCTTTCTTCAGATCTTTCGTAATCCTTCTCTGTTGTCTTAAACCTGAATGAGATATTAAAAGTTATGGGAATTTCTATAAATGAGAGTGGGCTTGTCAGTCACAGCTTCACTGTAATGTCATCGGCTAAACCACTTCCTTGGGGCGCCCCTAATGTTGGTGTCTTTGGGTTATTTAGACTTCTTAGGGAAGGCTTTTCCAGTTAACTGCCAAAAGGTATATTCCTGGTTGCTGCTGTTGCAGGAGTGAGATTAAGGAAAGAAGACTTGAGTTCTCATCTATGACTTACATCTCCCAATTTTACTTTCTCCAGTGAATAAAACTTAAATCTTCTACTGGAATAGGGAGGGAATCTAGGGGGTGGGGTTCTAATTAAACAGCCCTTCAACCAGTGTACCTAGGCTACTACATCCTGAGCCATCTGGGGGTTCTGCTGTTTAAGTCATATTGTTTCCTGGCTTTCTTTGCTGCCAGCTTAGGGTTGGCTTTCTCTGACTCTGCTAGATAATTTTATACTTTCCAATATTTGTTCTTTTCTTCTCTCTCATTCTCTTTGCCTTATTGGCTTATGTCTTTTTAAAATTCTTTTACTCAGGGGATCAGAAACATAAATTCATGTCTTCTTTCATCAAATGTATCTTACCCCCATTTTAATGAATTGCATTCTATTTTAATTCTGTTTATCTCCTTCGCCAGAGTTCTTCTGAATTGAAATCCATGCTCTATCCCCAGGCCGAGGGCCTGGCATGGCACTGATTCTCAAGGAATGAAATGGAATTAATGGATCAACAAATGAATAATAGATAAATTTTTGCCTATTAATCCTTCCCCAATGCTTTATGTATAAAAACTACTTCTTCCCATTGAAGATACCCCATATTTGTAGAGTTCACCCATGCTTGCTAATCCAACCAGGAACTTCCCTTGAAAACATGTTTTCTAATAAGATACTGTTTCTGGAATTTTTACAAGCATCCACAGGAATACAGAGGGCTAGTTTGAGTGGCTCATATGCACTGAGTTATTTCTAATTGCCTTTCAAGTATTTCCTAAAAGAGGGAGTAGTGTACATAGTACACAGAATGATGGTGAAAACTTTTCTGTCATTTTAGGGAGACAGTCAAGTATGGATATTGTCCCTGAAAGGAGGTGAAGCACAGGAGGGGTGGGGATTAAAAACTGTTCTGTTTTAGTCTGAATGCAAGTGAGGAATTACTGTTTTTTATTTCTGTAAGTGTTAAGGAGGAAAACAGAATGAAGAGGAAAAAGCAATTAATAAATATTAGAGAAATGTAAGTCAAAACCACAGTGATGGTTATCCACTAGAATGGCTCCAATCAAATAAGACTGATAGTCATGTTAACAACAACACTAGAGATGACTCTACACATGGACATCACCACATGGTCAATACTGAAATCAGACTAATTATATTCTTTGCAGCCAAAGATGGAGAAGCTCTATACAGTCAGCAAAAACAAGGTCAAAAGCTGCCTATGGCTCAGATCATGAACTCCTTATTGCCAAATTTGGACTTGAATTGAAGAAAGTAGGGAAAACCACTAGACCATTCAGATATGACCTAAATCAAATCCCTTATGATTATACAGTGGAAGTGACAAATAGGTTTAAGGTATTAGATCTGATACACAGAGTGCCAGAAGAACTATGGATGGAGGTTTGTGACATTGTACGGGAGGCAGTGATCAAGACCATCCCCAAGAAAAAGAAATGCAAAAAGGCAAAATGGTTGTCTGAGGAGGCCTTACAAATAGCTGAGAAAAGAAGAGAAGTGAAAGGCAGAGGAAAAAAGGGAAAGATATATTATCTGAATGGAGAGTTCCAAAGAATAGCAAGGAGAGATAAGAAAGCCTTCCTCAGCAATCAATGCAAAGAAATAGAGGAAAACAATAGAATGGGAAAGCCTGGAGATCTCTTCAAAAAAATTAGAAATACCAAGGGGATACCTCATGCAAAGATGGGCACAAAAAAGGACAGAAACAGTATGGACATAACAGAAGCAGAAGATATTAAGAAGAGGTGGCAAGAATACACAGAAGAAGTGTACAAAAAAGATCTTCATGACCCAGATAACCACGGTGGTGTGGTCACTCACCTAGAGCCAGACATCCTGGAATATGAAATCAAATGGGACTGAGGAAACATCACTACGAACATAGCTAGTGGAGGTGATGGAATTCCAGTTGAGCTGTTTCAAATCCTAAAAGATAATGCTGCAAAAGTGCTGCACTCAGAATGGCAGCAAATTTGGAAAACTTATCAGTGGCCACAGGACTGGAAAAGGTCAGTTTTCATTCCAATCCTAAAGAAGGTCAATGCCAAAGAACATGCAAATTACTGCACAATTGCATTCATCTCACACGCTAGCAAAGTAATGCTCAAGATTCTCCAAGCCAGGCTTCAACAGTACGTGAACCAAGAACTTCCAGATGTCCAAGCTGGATTTAGAAAAGGCAGAGGAACCAGAGATCAAATTGCCATTATCCATTGGATCATCAAAAAAGCAAGAGAGTTTCAGAAAAACATCTACTTCTGTTTTATTGACTACACTGAATAAATTGTTGTGTGGATCACAACAAACTGTGGAGAGTTCTGAAAGAGATTGGAATACCAGACCACCTGACGTGCCTCCTGAGAAATCTGTATGCAGGTCAAGAAGCAACAGTTAGAACTGGACATGGAACAACAGACTGGTTCCAAATAGGAAAAGGAGTACGTCAAGGTGGTATATTGTCACCCTGCTTATTTAACTTATATGCAGAGTACATCATGAGAAATGCTGGGCTGGAAGAAACACAAGCTGGAATCAAGATTGCCAGGAGAAATATCAATAACCTGAGATATGCAGATGGCACTACCCTTATGGCAGAAAGTGAAGAAGAACTAAAGAGCCTCTTGATGAAAGTGAAAGAGGAGAGTGAAAAAGCTGGCTTAAAACTCAATATTCAAAAAATGAAGATCATGGCATCTGGTCCCATCCCTTCATGGCACATAGATGGAAAAACAGTGGAAACAGTGAAAGACTTTATTTTCTTGGGCTCCAAAATTACTGCAGATGGTGACTGCAGCCATGAAGTTAAAATATGCTTACTCCTTGGAGGAAAAGCTTGACAGCATATTAAAAAGCAGAGACATTACTTTACCAACAAAAGTTTGTCTCAAAGCTATGGTTTTCCAAGTAGTCATGTATGGATGTGAGAGTTGGACCATAAAGAAGGCTGAGCACTGAAGAATTGATGCTTTTCAACTGTGGTGCTGGAGAAGACTCTTGAGAGGCCCCTGCACTGCAAGAAGATCCAACCAGTCCATCCTAAAGGAAATCAGTCCTGAATATTCATTAGAAAGACTGATGGTGAAGCTGAAACTCCAATACTTTGGCTATCTGATGTGAAGAGCTGACTCATTGGAAAAGACCCTGATGTTGGGAAAGATTGAAAGCAGGAGGAGAAGGGGAGGACAGAGCACAAGATGGTTGGATGGCATCACTGACTCAATGGACATGAGTTGAGAAAGCTCCAGAAGTTGGTGATGGACAGGGAAACCTGGCATGCTGCAGTCCAGTGGGTCGGGAAGAGTCAGAAATAATTGTGCAACTGAACTGAACTGAGTGGTAACAAATGTTGCTGAGGATGTGGAGAAATTGAAACCCTTGTACACTGCTGGTGGTAATGGTGCAGCCACTTTGGAAGACACCTGGGCAATTCCTCAAAAGATTAAACATAGAGTTCTGGTTCAAGATGGTGGAGTAGAAGGGCATGGAATTCACCTCCTCCCACTGATATGTCAGAAATATTTCTACATGTGGACTGAAAGCTTGCAGAAGATCCCATACAACCAAAGCTGCAAGGAAGGTCCCCACTTAACTGGGTAGGATGAAGGGAAAAGGGAGAGGAGTAAGTGGGACAGGACCTGCGCTCCTGGGAGGGAGCTGTGAAAGATGACCTCTTCCCTCACCTGTCAACCTCCTTCACTGAGTATGAGATCCACCAGGACAGATAGGGAGCTTCAGAGGCTGGAGAGGAGAGTGTAGGAGCTGGTTTGCCACCCTGCAGAGGAGAGAGACCCACAGATGGTCCAGGCCATATTGTCTCACTTCTGAGCCCAAGACACCTGCCTGCTGGTGTGTGCAGCAACTGAGTGCTGAAACTTAGGTTTCAGAGGGCAGACACGGGGGTAGGACGTGGTTTGGCTGTGGGGAGACAGCCCAAAGGGCTTGGAGTATGGCCAGGCTGAACAAAGGGTGTGCACATGATTGATGGTATTGGCACAAAAACAGACATATGTATCAGTGGAACAGAATAGAGAGCCCAGAAATAAATCCACCACCTATGGTCAATTAATCTATCACAAAATAGGCAAGAATATACAGTGGAGACAAGACAGTCTCTTTAATAAGTAGTGCTGGGAAAACGGGACAACTACATGTAAAACAACGAAGTTAGAACATTCTCTAATACCATATACAAAAATAACTCAAAATGATTAAAGACCTAAGTATAAGATCAGTTACAATAAAGCTACTAGAGAAAAACATAAGGAGAATACTCTTTGACATGAACCATAGCAAAGTTTTTTTTTAGGTCTGTCTCCTAGAGTAATGGAAATAAAGGCAAAAATAAGTGAATGGGACCTAATTAAACTTAAAAAGCTTTAGAAGCAAAGCAAAGGAAACCATAAACAAAACAAAAAGACAACCTGTGAAATGAGAGAAAATATTTGCAAATGATGTAACCAACAGAGATTAGTCTCCAAAATGTACAAACAGCTCCTACAGTTCAATATAAAAAAACAAACAGCCCAATCAAAAAAATGGGAAGAAGACCTAAATAAACATCTCACCAAAGAAGACATATAGAGATAGCCAATGCGCACATGAAGAGATGCTCAATATCGCTAATTATTTGAGAAAAAAAATATGGGGTATTGCCTCACGCCAATCAAAATAGTTATCATTAGAAAGATCTACAAATAATAAATGCCAAAGAGGGTGTGGAGAAAAGGGAGCCCTCCTACACTATTGGTAGGAATGTAAATTGGTGCAGCCACTATGGGGAACGGTATATGATCCAGCATATATGCATATATATGGGCATATATCCGGAGAAAAACTCTACTTCATAAAGGTACATGCTCCCCAGTGTTCATAACTGCACTATTTACAGTAGCCAAGACACGAAAGCGGCATAAATGTCCATCATAGGTGAATGGGTAAAGAAGATGTGGGGGGTGTATATATATACACACACACAGACACACAATGGAATATTCCTCAGCTATCAAAAAATGAAATAATGCCATTTGCAGCAACATGGATGGACGTAGAGATTAGCACATATACTGAAGTAAGTCAGAGAAAGATAACCATCATATGGTACCACATGTGGAATCTAAAATATACCGATGAGCTTATTTCTAAAACGTGTTTGAGACAGACTCACAGACATGAAAATAAACTTAAGATTGCCAAAAGGGGAAAGGTGGTGGGGGAGGGATAAATTAGGAGTTTGGGATTAGCAGATACCAATATATCTAAGATAGACAAACAGCAAGGACCTACTGTATAGCACAAGGAACTATATTCAGTATCTTGTAATAATCTAAAATGGGTAAGTGTCTGAAAAAGACTAGGTATATGTGTAACTGAATCACTTTGCTCTACACCTGAACTGACACAGCACTGTAAATCAACGATACTTCATTCTCAGTCAAAAAGCAAAGGGTTAGAGTAGACTTCCCATATGACCCAGCAATCCCTATCCTAGCTATATCTTCCAAGAAAACTGAGAACATAATGTCCTCACACAAAGAAAGCACTAGCATTATAATAAGCAACAAGTGGAAACAAATGTCCATGTACAGGTGAATGGATAAACAAGATACAGTATATTACTGGAACATTACTTACCAATAAAAAGAAATGAAGAACTGATACATGCCACAGTGTGGATGAATTTCCAATACATTATTATAAGTGATAGAGTGTGTGTTCAATTGCTTAGTCGTGCTGACTCTTTGCAGCCACATGGACTGTAGCCCGCCAGGCTCCTCTGTTCAAGAAATTTTCCAGGCAAGAATACTAGAGTGGGTTGTTTTTTTTGTACTGCAGTGGATCTTCCTGACCCAGGGATCGAACCTGCATCTCTTGTGTCTCCTACATTGGCAGGTGGGTTCTTTACCACTAGAGCCACTGGGAAGCCCATAAGTGATAGAAGTCAGATGCAAAAGACGACATATTATATGTTCCCATTTAATGTTTTTGAATTATTACAAAGCAAAAAAAAAAAAAAATCAGAAAATTCCACCCTCTGAAAGTGATCGTCATTTCTTCTGAATATGCTTGATTTTTTTTTTTTTTCTTTCTCACATTCTGTCTTTAGGAACTCTTTATTGTTCACTTTTATTTTTTAGGCCCCTGGTTTGATATGTATTTAACTGCTCGAGATCCTGTTGTCCTGAACTTTAATCCGTTTATCTCATTCAACCCTGATCCAAAGTCCGAGTATAATGACCAGCTCACCCGGGCCACCAACATGACTGTCTCTGCCATCCGGTTTCTGAAGACACTTCGGGCTGACCTTCTGGAGCCAGAAGTGTTCCATTTGAACCCTGCCAAAAGTGATACCGATACCTTCAAGAGATTCATACGCTTTGTGCCTTCCTTCCTGTCTTGGTATGGCGCCTACTTGGTCAATGCATATCCCCTGGACATGTCCCAGTATTATCGGCTTTTCAATTCAACTCGTTTACCCAGACCCCATCGAGATGAACTCTTCACCGATGACAAGGCCAGACACCTCCTGGTCCTAAGAAAAGGACACTTCTACATCTTTGATGTCCTGGATCAAGATGGGAACATTGTGAGTGCCTCTGAAATCCAGGCTCATCTGAAGTACATTCTGTCAGACAATAGCCCGGCCCCCGAGTTTCCGCTTTCGTATCTGACTAGTGAGAACCGGGACATCTGGGCAGAGCTCAGACAGAAGCTGGTGAGTGGTGGCAACGAGGCGACCCTGGGGAAAGTGGACTCGGCTGTGTTCTGTCTCTGCCTAGATGACTTCCCCATTAGGGACTTTGTCCACCTGTCCCACAGCATGCTGCATGGTGACGGCACAAACCGCTGGTTTGACAAATCCTTTAACCTCATTATAGCCAAGGATGGCACTGCTGCCATCCACTTTGAGCATGCCTGGGGCGATGGTGTTGCAGTGCTCAGGTTTTTTAATGAAGTGTTTAAAGATAGCACTCAGGCCCCTGCCATCACTCCCCAGAGCCAGCCGGCCAGCACTGACTCTTCTGTGGCCGTACAAAAACTCAACTTCAAGCTGAGCGATGCTTTAAAGACTGGCATTAGCGCTGCTAAGGAAAAATTTGATGCCACCGTGAAAAGCCTCACCATCGACTACATCCGGTTTCAGAGAGGAGGCAGAGAATTCCTGAAGAAGCAGAAGCTGAGCCCTGACTCGATGGCTCAGCTGGCCTTCCAGATGGCCTTCCTGCGGCAGTACGGGCAGACGGTGGCCACCTATGAGTCCTGTAGCACTGCAGCATTCAAGCACGGCCGCACCGAGACCATCCGCCCGGCCTCCCTCTTCACAAAGACGTGCTCCGAGGCCTTTGTCAGGGAGCCTTCCAAGTATAGCGCTGGAGAGCTTCAGCAGATGATGGCCAAGTGCTCCACATACCACAACCAGCTGACCAGAGAAGCAGCAATGGGTGAGACGGGGTTGGGGAGCATGCCGTTTGGTCTTGTTGCCCTCCGCTCTGGGGTATGCCTCAGTACTATTCTGATTTCCACCCTTCTCTAGGCTTAATCCATCTGCCAACTGATTATTATTTTTTCCTTAGCAGTCTGAACAGCCAGACTAGCCACTAGGGACAGACCATTCTCTCCCTCTGAGCAGGAATGGGGCGATGCATCTGACTTAAATGCATCATCCTCATTTAAGGTCATTTTCAGCTGTGTCACATACTCTCTTCCTATTATTTATTGGTCTTCAGCCTCATTTTTGACAATGCAGGATTTCTAAGCCCACAGCCCCTCTTACTTCAGCCCAGTTGTAGTGTGATGGCTGCGTGTAAATAGGCCATCTCAGAAGCTCTTCCCTACCTAAGTGGCATCATTTTGCTCCTTTCTGATGAAATTCAAGACCTAGGAAGGACCTGAGGGATCACATAGTCCAGTCCTTTCATATGGCAAAGTCCTGGAACTAAAAGGGACCTCCAAGATCATTCTGGTCTCAGCCTTCTCTATTTTATAGGTCGGAAGCTGAGACCACTGGCCCAGGATCACACAGCAAATTAGCAGGAAAGCTGAGATTAGAACCTGGTCAAATACCCTTTCCATTTTGTTCCACTGACTCCATCTTGTCCTTTGTACTTGATTTGGGCTTTTGGTTTTCCCTTAGTTTTTGAATCCATGGTGTGCTCTCCACATACTTTTCGTGACTGTTTAAACTGATTCAATCTCAGAATTTTAAAAATTAGGTGTATCTTAGGCTGATTTTTAGCTCAGCTGTTCACTGCTTTTTTAAAAGGAATATTCTAGAATGCACTGCTCCAGAATTTAGCAAGGTGGAGGTGTGAATGCAGAGGTCAACAAACCCTTCTTCCCCTCTCGAGGATGCTGTGAAGAATATTCCTACCTTGGGTGGGAGGTGTTACTAAGTGAGGTCCCTTTCAGTTCTGAGTCTGATTTTCCATTTTGTCTCTGACAGGCCAGGGCTTTGATCGACACTTGTTTGCTCTGCGGTACCTGGCAGCAGCCAGAGGGATCAGCATGCCCGAGCTGTTCCTGGACCCTGCATATAGGCAGATAAACCACAACATCCTGTCCACCAGCACACTGAGCAGCCCAGCAGTGAACATCGGCTGCTTTGCCCCCGTGGTCCCTGATGGTTTTGGCATTGGGTACGCCGTTCAGGACAACTGGATAGGCTGCAACGTCTCTGCCTACCAAAGCCGCAATGCCCGTGAGTTTCTCCAGTGTGTGGAGAAGGCCTTAGAAGACATGTTTGATGCCTTGGAAGGCAAAATGATCAAAACCTAGCTTCTAGGTGAGTGAAAAGCCTCTGTTTCACGAGCATAAAAACTGGGGCCTCTGTAGCCAGTAGGCACTATTCTGTGACTAATGAAACTAATTATGAGGTGCCTGAGCACCATTGCTATAAGATTTGAGCCTTAAAACCATGGTTTTAAAGCTAAACATATGATTTCCAAGACCATAACTAAAGATGCTGTAAGATTCCGGTTTTAAGGACATTATCAGGAGGTAAGACTTGGAAAATAACTCAGATGTACTTATTGTTGAAGCAGAAATAAAATTTAATTCTTTCTTAGAGGTGGTTCCTCTTAGGCTTTTTTGTGTTGGGTTTTGTTTGTTTTAATTGTTTAACCGAATTGCCAAATCCCCACAAAGAGTTTTCCAGCAGTAAGTTCGGGTGGCAGTTCCTGTTGGCTCCAGGTTCTTCAGGTAATGGTGGGAAACACGCGTCTTTGCTGTAAACATGCTTCTCTCTCCTGGGATATCCTTTCTTTAAAAATCCTCTTCATTTTTCCAAGGAGTAAACTGCTACCGCCTGATTCTGACAGTCCTGGTGCAACAAAGGGGTTATAATACCCTTGGATTTAAGGAGTTCTATTTCACCATTCTTTGAGCCAAATGAAGGTTAAGAATGTGTGTGCATTTATTTTGACCAGTTGACTCTTGTGTGCTGATGATGCTCTGTACATTGTGCAGAGCATAGAAACCTCTCCATTGAGTGAAATGAACACAGAATTTATCGTCAGAACATCCCTGCTCTGGCAATGTATTGTTTAAAATACTGCCATAATGTGAAAAGGAAGCGTATTCTGTTGTTTTTGAAAAGGAAGAGTTTTTTGTTTGTGTTTAACTTTACCTGTGTTTCCAGTGGCTTGCCCAGTGAGTTATTGGACAGCTGGAATTTGAACTCTGATAATGAGCCAGTCACAAAGTTCTTCCAATGCATTATCTCATTTAATCCTCCTCACACTTCATGTCAACACACCTGCCTGTTTTCTTAGCCAACACCGTCCATCCTTTGCTCAGTAACCATTTGGTAAATACCCAACAGATCCCAGGTCCTCTATTCCGTGATTTGATCGGACAGAGGCATTTGGGGGCTGCCAGCAACTGACGCGACTTAGCAGCAGCAGCAGCGCACATAAACATACGCTGCTTTCATTCAGCAAACATGATCAGGAGTGTCTGAACTCGGTATCTGGGTTCCACCATGTCCTTACTTTATGACTATAGGCAAGTTCTATTGTCTTTCTGGTCTGTGAGTTCCTTTGTAAAATGGGGATAATTTCTGTAGCATGGGGATGTTATAAGAATTAGCTGTAACAATATAGATAAAGTACCCAGCGCACAGTTGGAGCTCAGTTTCTGCTCTCTTGCTCTGTGATGTCTGCTGCCACTGTTATATTCCTTAGTGAAATACTCACCTCTGTTGAATAGCAAGTTCGCCATAGCAGGAGCTCTTAAGACCAAAGCCTCTGTTCAAACTTGATTAAAAAGTATATATTTCATGCTTACATCAGGTGAATGTACCCTTGGGCAGTACACCTTGGGTGCAGGCAGTTCCTTAACGGGGCTACGCCTGCCGGCCTGTCTCAGTGTTCAGCATTCCTATTTACAACTTTCCCCGCCCCTCCTTCTGGTCTTGGGTTCATGCTGTGAAGGAGTCTATGGGGTGAGTAGAATGGCAAAAACAAGTATTAAGTCTCAGTCCAGTTGGGGCTCACACACACATCTGGCACATTTGTACAGAACTCAACTACTGGTAAAGCATCAGCTGATTGGATCCCCTTAACTTTGAAATAGAAGTTATCCTCATCTTCCACACAGAAGATGGATAGGTTCGGTTCAGTTCAGTTGCTCAGTCGTGTCCGACTCTTTGCAACCGCATGAACTGCAGCACGCCAGGCCTCCCTGTCATCACCAACTCGCAGAGTTTACCCAAACTTATGTCCATTGAGTCGGTGATGCCATCCAACCATCTTGTCCTCTGTCATCCCCTTCTCCTCCTGCCCTCAGTCTTTCTGAGCATCAGGGTCTTTTCAAATGAGTCACCTCTTCACATCAGGTGGCCAAAGTGTTGGAGTTTCAGCTTCAACATCAGTCCTTCCAATAAACACCCAGGACTGATCTCCTTTAGGATGGACTGGTTGGATCTCCTTGCTGTCCAAAGGACTGTCAAGAGTCTTCTCCAATACCGCAGTTCAAAAGCATCAATTCTGCACTCAGCTTTCTTTAGAGTCCGACTCTCATATCTATACATGACTACTGGAAAAACCATAGCCTTGATTAGATGGACCTTTGTTGACAAAGTAATGTCTCTGCTTTTTAATATGCTGTGTAGGTTGGTCATAACTTTCCTTCCAAGGAGTAAGCGTCTTTTAATTTCATGGCTGCAATCGCCATGTGCAATGATTTTGGAGCCCCCCCAAAATAAAGTCAGCCACTGTTTCCACTGTTTCCCCATCTATTTGCCATGAAGTGATGGAACCAGATGCCATGATCTTAGTTTTCTTGAGCTTTAGGCCAACTTTTTCACTCTCCTCTTTCACTTTCATCAAGAGGTTTTTTAGTTCCTCTTCACTTTCTGCCAGAAGGGTGGTGTCATCTGTATATGTGAGGTTATTGATATTTCTCCCGGCAATCTTGATTCCAGCTTTTGCTTCGTTCAGCCCAGCGTTTCTCATGATGTACTCTGCATATAAGTTAAATAAGCAGGGTGACAATATACAGCCTTAACATACTCCTTTTCCTATTTGGAACCAGTCTGTTGTTCCATGTCCAGTTCTAACTGTTGCTTCCTGACCTGTATACAGGTTTCTCAGGAGGCAGGTCAGGTGGTCTGGTATTTCCATCTCTTTCAGAATTTTCCACAGTTTATTGTGATCCACACAGTCAAAGGCTTTGACATAGTCAATAAAGCAGAAATAGATATTTTTCTGGAACTCTCTTGCTTTTTTGATAATCTAGTGGATGTTGGCAATTTGATCTCTGATTCCTCTGCCTTTTCTAAAACCAGCTTGAACATCTGGAAGTTCACGGTTCACATATTGCTGAAGCCTGACTTGGAGACTTTTGAGCATTACTTTACTAGTGTGTGAGATGAGTGCAATTGTGCAGTAGTTTGAGCACTCTTTGGCATTGCCTTTCTATGGGATTGGAATGAAAACTGACCTTTTTCAGTCCTGTGGCCACTTGGTGAGTTTTCCAAATTTGCTGGCATATTGAGTGCAGGACTTTCACAGCATCATCTTGTAGGATTTGAAATAGCTCAACTGGAATTCCATCACCTCCACTAGCTTTGTTCATAGTGATGCTTCCCAAGGCTCACTTGACCTCACATTCCAGGATGTCTGGCTGTGGTTGAGTGATCACACCATCGTGATTATCGTGAAGATCTTTTTTGTACAGTTCTGTGTATTCTTGCCACCTCTTCTTAATATCTTCTGCTTCTGTTAGGTCCATACCATTTCTGTCCTTTATTGATCCCATCTTTGCATGAAATGTTCCCTTGGTATCTCTAATTTTCTTGAAGAGATTTCTACTCTTTCCCATTCTATTGTTTTCCTCTATTTCTTTGCACTGATTGCTGAGGAAGGCTTTCTTATCTCTCCTTGCTATTCTTTGAAACTCTGCATTCAAATGGGTATATCTTTCCTTTTCTCCTTTGCTTTTCACTTCTCTTCTTTTTACAGCTATTTGTAAGGCCTCCTCAGACAGCCATTTTGCTTTTTTGCATTTCTTTTTCTTGGGGATGGTCTTGATCCCTGTCTTCCTGGTCAATGTCATGAACCTCCGTCCATAGTTCATCAGGCACTCTGTCAGATCTAGTCCCTTTAATCTATTTCTCACTTGCACTGTATAATCATAAGGGATTTGATTTAAGTCATACCTGAATGATCTGGTGGTTTTCCCTACCTTCTTCAATATAAGTCTGAATTTGACAATAAGGAGTTCATGATCTGAGCCACAGTCAGCTCCCAGTCTTGTTTTTGCTGACTGTATAGAGCTTCTCCATCTTTGGCTGCAAAGAACATAATCAATCTGATTTCAGTGTTGACCATCTGTGATGTCCATGTGTAGAGTCTTGTGTTGTTGGAAGAGGGTGTTTGCTATGACCAAACACCCTCTACGTTTGCTATTTGCTATTCCTCTATGATATTAAGTGAAAAACAGTTAAATATTAGGTTAACTGTGTGCTAGGATTATAGCCATATAAAAACATGTCTTTGTGTAGATAGGCCCTGAAAGGGAACAGGAGAAAATAAACACATTTGTATTAGGGAGCCAGGAGGGTGGGATTTAAGAAAATGTTTACTTCTTTTTCTTTTTTTCCTTTATTGATATCATACTGTTTGTGCAATACCAAGTTGTTAGGCGGGAAAAAAAAAAAGAATTCACACTCGCAGCCCCTCACTTCCTTACCTCACTCCTCATGCTTCAGCCACACTAAGCCTCCCATTCGTCTCGGACATGTCTGATCTTTACTGTGGCTCTGTCCTTTGTATATGCTGTGCTCCATCATTGAAATGCCCTTGGCTCCAACACATTCTCTGCCAAATTCTTCCTTGTTCTTTTTGTTATTGTTTCTGTTCAGTCACTAAGTTGTGACCCCATGGACTGCAACATGCCAGGGTACCCTGTCTTCCACTATTTCCTGGAGTTTGTTCAAATTCATGTCCATTGAGTTGGTGATGCTATTTGATTATCTCATCCTCTGCCACCCCCTTCTCCTTTTGCCTTCAATCTTTCCCAGCATCAGGGTCTTTTCTAGTGAGTCGGCTTTTCGCATCAGGTGGCAAAAGTATCAGAGCTTTAATTTCACTTCAGTCCTTCCAGTGAATATTCAGGGTTGATTTCCTTTAGGATTGACTTTAGGTTTGATCTCCTTGCAGTCTAAAGGACTCAAGAGTCTTCTCCAGCATCACAATTTGAAAGCATCAATTCTTCAGCACTCAGCCTTCTTTATGGTCCAGCTCTCATATCTGTACATGACTACTGGAAAAACCATAACTTTGACTATATGGATCTTTGTTGGCAAAGTGATGTCTCTGCTTTTAATATATTGTCTAGGTTTTTCATAGCTTTCCTTCCAAGGAGCAAGCATCTTTTAATTTCATGGCTGCAGTCACTGTCAGTAGTGATTTTGGAGCCCAAGAAAATAAAATCTGTCACTGCTTCCACTTTTCCCCCTTCTATTTGGCATAAAGTGATGGGGCCAGATGCGATGATCTTAGTGTTTTAAGCCAACATTGTTCTTTTTAGTCCAGCTCTAATGTCCCCTTCCATGAAGCCATGCTCATGGAGTCTCCCTGGAAGAATGGGTCATCCCTTCCTCCATCCTCCACTACTCCCAGCTTTGACTTCTGTTTTAGCCAGCAAGGGGCCTGACACATAATGAGTTATTGCTGGAGACCACATTGTTCCCTTCTGGTGACTATGGCTTTGCAAGGAGGTAGCACCTTCTGTCAAGAAGTGGAGTCTATTTCTCCCCTCCTAACTGGCCCACCCCTGCCTCAAGACTCAAGTCATTCCCTTCCCAGTGATTCTTTTCATGTACAAGTCTGATTATATCCCTGCTTAAAATTCCTCAGTAGTTTCCCACTGCTTTGGAAAGCAGTCCGTATGTCTTGATGTCACAGTTGTGGCCCTGATGGAGCTGGCCCTGCTTGTGTTCTCAGCCCCACCTCTCCTAACAGGTCACCCTGAGGAAGTTGCCTCTGCTGGAACATAACCTCCTCTCCATCCTTCCAGTTATTTTCTGCCTAACTCTCAGATTTCAGACAGACTGCATCCATCTCACCCCACCCCCCTGAGACCGAGTCAGTGTGTGCCCTTCCTGTGTGTGCCCAGAGCATCCTGACAATCTAACCTCGGTCACAGCTGTCCCCATTACTAGGTTGTGGCTATATTCCCAGTGTTGTACAGTAAGCCCTTGTAGCTTATTTTTAGTTGTACATCTTAATCCCTTACCCCTATTTTGCCACTCCCCCTTTCCTCCCCCCACTGGTAACCACTTAGTTTTTCATATCTGTAAATCTGGTTTTTTGTTATATTCACTAGTTTATTTTCTAAATTCCACAAGTAAGTAATGTTACAAAGTACTTGTCTTTCTCTGACTTATTTCACTCAGCATAATACCGAAGTATATCCATGTTGCTGCAAATGGCAAAATTTCATCTTTTTTTTTCTTTTTTTGTGCATATCTGTTACAGATTTTTGGTTTATAGATACTGGGAGGTTTGTATATAGTAACCTCTCTATATATGTGATTAAGTTGCTGATCGCTTAATTTCAAATACATTTTAACAACCCTGCTTTTGTACTCTTATCCTATCACAATGACTGTTTTTGACATCATATTTTATATCTAAATGTTTTGTGTAACTCTTTTTATTGTGGATAAAGATGATTCTATCACTTCTTTCTTTTAGCTTTCCTACCAGCTTTATGTGTGGATTTTTATTGTATATCTGCCTTTACTGGTGAGCTTTTTCGTTCTGTTATTTTCATGTTTCCATTTGTGGCCTTTTCTTTTTCACTTAGAGTTCCTTTAACATGTCTTGTAAAGCTGGTTTGCTGGTGCTGAACTCTTGCTTTTGATCTCTGCATAAAATCTGAATGAGAGCCTTACTGGGAACCGTATTCTTGGTTGCAGGATTTCCCCTTTCATTAGTTTTCATGTATTATTATCACTCCCTTCTGGTCTGCAGAGTTTCTGTTGAAAAGTCAGCTGAAAGACTTTTGGGAGTTCCTGCATGTGCTGTTTGTTTCTTTTTCCTTTCCGCTTTCTGGTTTGTTTCTTTGGGGCTGTGCTGGGTCTTTGTTGTGGCATGCAGGCTCTCCTCTCATTGCAGTGCGTGGGCTGTCTGGTTGTGGCATGCAGGCCTAGTTGCCCTGTGGCATGTGGGACCTTAGTTCCCCGACCAGGGATTGAACCCATGTTCCTTGCATTGGAAGGCAGATTCTTAACCACTGGACCACCAGGGAAGTGTTCCCCCTGCCCCCTTTCTGCTTTTAATAGTCTCTCTTTATCTTTAATTTTTGCTGTTTTAATTACAGTGTGTCTTGGTATGTTCCTGTTTGGTTTAATCCTGTATGGGACTCTGTGCTTCCTGGACTCGAGTGACTGTTTCCTCTCCCAGATTAGAGAAGTTTTGAGCTACTGTCTCTTCAAATGTGTTCTCTGCCCCTTTCTGTCTTCTCCTTCTGGGACAACTATAGTATCAGTGTTAGTATGCTTGATGTTGTCCTAAAGGTTTCTTAAAGCATCCTTACTTCTTTTCGTTCTGTTTTCTTTTTCTGTTCAGCATCAGTGATCTCTACTACCCTGTCTTCCAGCTCACTGCTCTGTTCCTCTGTATCGTTTAGTCTGCTTTTGATTTCCCCTAGTGTATGTTTCCGGAGAAGGCAATGGCACCCCACTCCAGCCTGGAAAATCCCATGGGCGGAGGAGCCTGGTAGGCTGCAGTCCATGGGGTCGCTAGAGTCAAACACGACTGAGTAACTTCACTGTCACTTTTCACTTTTATGCATTGGAGAAGAAATGACAACCCACTCCAGTGTTCTCGTCTGGAGAATCCCAGGGACGGGGGAGCCTAGTGGGCTGCCGTCTATGGGGGTCGCAGAGTCAGACACGACTGAAGCGACCTAGCAGCAGCAGCAGCAGTGTGTGTTTCATCTCAGTTATTGTATCTTTCAGCTCTGCTTGTTCTTTATATCTAACTCTGTTAAAAACTTCTAACTTTCACTCCATATGTCCATTCTTCTCCCTAGTTCTTTGATCATATTTATGATCACTATCCTGAACTCCTTCTTGGGTAGATTGCCTATCTCCATCCACTTCACTTAGTTGTGTCTCCTTAGCTTTTATCTTGATCCTTCCTCTTGAACTTATTCCTCTGTCACCTCACTTTGCTTAAATTGCTGTTGAAATTTGTATGTTCATGTATCTGGTAGGTTAGTTGTTTCCACACCTTGGAGAAGTGGCGTTCTATAGGAAATGTCCTGTGTCCCAGCAGCCCACTCCCCTCTTGTCACTCAAGCTATACGCTCTAGGGTTTCCCCCATGAGGGCTGTGTGGGTCCTTCCATTTGGCAGGCTATGAGGACAGTCTAGCAGGCTTGGGCAGCCCCCAGTCCAGTATGTTGCCAGGCCCTGCCTTATGTGGAGGCTGCAGGCTCTTTGTTGGCAGGGCCATGTCACAAGGCAGCTGATTACAGAACCCCAGGTGGCCCTGGGGCTAGTGCTGGCTCACTGGTGGAGCCATGGGCCAGAAAACTGCACGACTGTAGCCTGCCCACTGATGGGTGAAGCCAGGTCCTGAGGTTAGTGTCAGACTACTGGCAGGCAGAGCTGGGTCTTGGAGTCTGGTTGCAGGGCACCAGGATCCCAGAGCTGATGTCAGATCACTGGTTTGTGGGGGGGGGGGGGGGGGGGGCGGTTGGGGGCGGGTGGATTCTTGACACAGTTGGATGGAGTCTGAGATGTCCCAAAGTTTTGCTGACCTGCTAGTGGGCAGGGCCAAGCTGGTCCCAGGGTGATCTCCTGTGGTCCAGCTGGGTCAGGAGGCTGTGGGATTATGATTGTCTTGCCTCTGGTGTCTGCCTTCTTGTGGGTGAGGCTGGCCTAAAGGTTAGAGCAGGCTTCATGGTGGGCAGGGCTGGGTTCCAGGGGATTCTGGGACTGGTGCCTCCCACTGGTGGGTGGAACTGGGCGCTGGGCCCTCTAGTGGGTAGGGTAGTGTCCAGAGGCAGCTGTGGGCTCATGAGGTCTTTAGACAGCTGTGTGCTGACTGCCGGGGCTGCATCCCCTCCTAGTTAGTTCCTTGGCCTGTGTCCCAGTAGTAGTGCCTAGAGGCTGTTGTATGGGGCCAGATCTTGGTGATAATGAGCTAGAGGAAGGAATTCACAATTTGGGTGCCCAGCAACACCAGCATCCACATGGTAGAAGCAGCTCCCAAGAATAGCTGCCACTAATCTCTATGTTTCCAGGGATGCTACAGTTGCCCCCACTCCCGTCCCCAGGAGACTCCAAGACTAGCTGGTAGGTTTGCCCAGTCTCCTTTCAAGTTAGTGCTTTTGCCCTGGGTCCCAGACAGTGTGAAACTGTGTGCCCTTTAAGAGATACGGAGAAGGAACTGGCAACCCACTCCAGTATTCCTGCCTGGAGAATCCCATGGACAGAGAAGCCCGGTGGGCTACAGTCCATGGGGGCTGCAAAGAGTCAGACATGACTGAGCAACTGTCACTTCACTTTTAAGGGTTGTCTCTCTTTCCCCCAATCTTGTGGGACTCCTGAAACCAAGCCCCTCTGGCCTTCAAAGTCAAATGCTCTGCAGACACATCTCCCCAGTGCAGGAACTCCTGTGAGAAGAACTTCTGCAGTGTAATTCTCTAGCCTGTGGGAGCCTGCCCCTCCTACCTATCTTGTTATGGTTCCTTCTTTGTATCTTTAGTTGCAGATGTTTCCCAGGAGTTTCCCATCTTTTTCAGTGATGGTTGTTCTACCGATAGTTGTGATTTTGGTGTGTTTTCAAGAGGTCAGCTCAGTTCTTTCTACTCTATCTTGGCCAATCTGTCAGTCTTGAGCATTTTGAGATTCAGTTCCCAGTTACTTTTAGGGGTGGGATATACTTGGGTTGCTGTGGATGGGTGTGTTTTTGTATTGAATCGTGTTCTGCATGTTGCCCGGATACCGAAATGCATTTGACTTCTGTATACTGATCCTACGTCCAGCGCCTGTTTATGTTTTTGGATTTGCTAAGTGGAAAATCACAGTCTGTGAAAAGTGAGTTGTTTCATCCTTTTTGGGTCTTTTCATCGTACTTTCTTTTCAGTCTTACTGTGCTGGGGGGTGGGGACAGTGATGAAGAGTGATCCAGGATATCCTCATCTCACCCCGATCTTGAATGGAATACTTCAAACATTTCATTTACTCTGAGTTTCCTATAGATATCATTTGTGAGGTGAGGGTAGTTTCTTTCTGTTCCTAGTTTGCTAAGGGTGTCTATGGTTTGTTGTTGAATTTTACCAAATACTTTTTTGCATCTATTGACATAAGCTACTTCAGCTTTCCATCTGTTACTGATTATTTGTGTTTCTCTACCTCCTAACAGATGAGAAAATAATGTACAATATAAAGAGACCCTTGAGATCCTTTTAGTGCTTGCCTTTGTAACATGTACTGGCTGGTACAGGGAATAACCCTGAAAGGCTATTATTTACCCAGCCTGATGCTCCTCACTTGCTTTCAGGCCAGGCAGTAGACTGTTCCCAGTGGGTGGGGGCTGGCAGAAATGCTGGCTGAGGGAGGCCAAAGGAGCCCTGCCCTATTGGGGCAGAAAGCACAGGCCCAGGAACTGAGAACATGAGGGGTCTAGAGGACATGTGACACAGTTGCCAGATTGGGACAGGTAGGCATCTCTTCTCCACCTTTAGACATGGCCAGGTTTCCCTGCCGTGTGGGGATCCCCTTCCTAGAGCCCCACAACTAGCCTTGAGTGGGCAGACCCTCTCCTAGAGAGCCGTTTAGAAAAATGAAGATAGTAATTTTTTACTTCCAAATTCTAGGCTCCAGCATAACACTGACGAAGAATAAGTCCTCTCATAACCGGTTTGCCAAATGGCAGTCTCCGGTATGAAGATATGAGTTTGCCCTAATGCCCTAACGATGCACTGAACCACTCTATCCACCATGTAGAGGATCTTCAGGCCCAGGGAAGCAGGCCCATGAGACAAGAGGCCATGACTGTTGTCTTCACACCTCCACATGGCTGTTCAGGGGTAGAAGAACACAGAAGAGGAGCTGCAGGAAGCAAAGAGGCTGACTCAGTACAGGGAAGAACTTACACACGGATTCCCCTGGTGGGAGGGGACTGCCCCATTACAGCAAGTGGGCAAAGACCCAATGGCCAGCTGGCAGGGACAGAGACGATTCATGCTGGAACAGTACTGACCTCCAAAGTCCCTCTGAACCCTGGAACATGCAGCGACACCAGCTAAGAAAAATGCCTGGGTTTACCTGAGGGTCAGGCTGGTCAATGTGATGCTTTGGGTCAGGATTGCTGGGTTCGGCATCATTCCATAGGCTCAGCTGCCCTCTGTACCAATGACTTCACACCTTTGGTCCCCTGGCTCGGCCTGTGCACTCCCCAAGCGGTTGAGAGCCCTTGGGAAGTCTATGCTCCTGTTTTTCTAGCTGGATCAAGCTATGATTCTGTACTGCGGGAAGGTGCCAAGAGGCCATCAGAGCCCTCCAACATGGAGAGGGGTGGAAGGAGTGGAGTAGCCATTCACCCAGCAGTGTAGTACAAATGGGACTTTATTGGCGGGGTTCGGGAAGCTGCGGCAGAACCGAGCATGCGGGCTGTGAGGGCCTGGACAACTGCCAGGAGACGAGGGACAAGGGGACCAGCCTCTGCTTGGGGCACGTTGTCCCTTTTCAGTTCTTAGAGGCAAGTGTACAGGAAGAGGGTTCAGCACTTCACAAACTGGTGGGTGACCTCGTAGATTCCCACAGACTCCTGAGCCTTTTCGTCATAGTCAGTCCAGTCCTGTGGGGGAAAAGGGCAGTGTTAGCCTCAAGAGGCAGCCTGGGACAGCGTGGGGAGAAGAGAACTGGGACTTAAAGGCACAGCTTGGGCTCTGACTCAGACTTCAGGAACATGTCTGACCCAGGACACAGAAAGACTGCTCAGGTCTGAATTACTGCTCCTCTAGCTTTGTGATTTTTTTTTCAAGTCCCTAGCTTTTCTGAGTCTCGGTTCTGTCCTGTTTTAAAAAAGGGAACAATAGATTTTATGTTGAATGTTGAAAGAAATGAGTGAACACATGTAAAAGTACTTGGCATGGTGACATGTGGGGAGCGAGCTCCGCCCCTGGCAAAGGTCATGAGGAAGGAGGCTTGGCATACGCAAAGGCGGGATCAAGCCTCAGGAGTCTCCCTGGAAATTCTCGAGCAATCTACCCCAAAAACCAGAGTCTGCCTACTTTCTGCTTTGTGCTTTCACCTACACCTCTGACTTTATGGGGGGCTGTCCCCCACTACCTCTGAAAAAAGAGTTAGCTTACAGCTCCAGTTAATAATTCTTGGGTGTGACAGTGTTTCAACCTACAAACTCCTTTGGAAATCCTCTAGCCTGCCTGAATAGGTTTTTCCGGCCACGTGTGACTGTCCAGAGCCTCCCAACTGTGAGAGGCAGGAGATGTTCTAAACTGTCTAAATACAGATTCCTTTGAGCAGTTAAAACATTGATTAGAAATTGTATTGGTGAAGGGATTTTCACTTGTTGGGCCAATGTTTGCTGCTAAGTTTCCATATCCCTTATCTGCTGTGTCCCTGGCAGTGTATTGATTAATATAATTGGTTTAAGTAGTAGCTTTAAAGTTTGTAACCTGGGACCCTTGAGTTAATTCTTTTTCTTGTTATAGCCCACCACACCTTTGCTCTGTAGGAATGCAACTTCATCTAATGCTTTTTGGAGGCTGGCGCCTGACTTTAGAATAATCACCTTTAGAGAAAAAGGCCTCCGGGCCAGAAGATGATGCAAATCACCTAAACTTTTGCATATGATAAGTTTGCAGGAAGAAAGCCTGGCTTACTGCATCACTCTACCCCTTCCCCCATTATCCTCTATGCTAACTTAAGGTATAAAAACTACTTTGGAAAATAAAGTGCGGGCCTTGTTCACCGAAACTTGGTCTCACCATGTCGTTCTTTCTCTTACCTTCTGGCTGAATTATTCAGCCTCTTTTCTCCACTGAATTTCCTCACTGAGCTATCCTCATTCTATTACTCTTTATATCCTTAATTAACGTTTAATTAAGCAATTGTTTCCTGATCCTCGCCGACGCCGTCCCCGCTTCGAATTCCCTGGATCCACCGGGGCTGGACCTCGGCAGTGACAGGCACATATGAGAGCTCACTAAATCCAGTTACTGTTATTTGGTGCTATGCAGATTGAATTTTTTGTCCTTCCTTCTTCTGAGGCCTGACCACAAGCCTTCCTCATCTGCAAGGCAGTAACCTGTCCAGTGGTCCAGCTGACTCTTGGTATTCACAGTGGTTAATGTTCTATAAAGTCCCCACAAGCACTGAATTAGTGAATAGTGAACCACTGCTCCCAGGGGAAATACAGGTTAGGTTCCTGGGAGCATCTGATCACAATATTTTCTTCAACCAATCAATACATAACCTTGTTTCGTGTATGTTTATGTTTAAAAACACCTTATCTAAATAATATATATGTGTCTGTGTACAGGTATGTATACAGTTGATTCATTAAGACTGGACTCATGGCCAACAGCACTGTATCTCACGCCTAAACAAAGCTTATCCAAGATGTATTTTCTCCGAAAGGCACATCCCAGCCTTCCTGCATGTGATCACTAGGTAGCGCTTTAACACCACACGTTGGGTTATTGTAAAAACCAGAATCACCAACAAAAAGCACAAAAGTGTGGAGCCAGCATCTCGCTGAAGAGCCTTGTTCACCAAAAGGATAATTCCCACCAGGTGCCGTATAGCTCCCCACAAGGCCGCCAAGTCCCGTACCTTCTCCTGTAGATTAATGTCACTGAAGACTGTCCCCGATTCCACACCCTCAGCAGCAAACCCAGCCTGCAGGTGACAGGAAGGCAGCAGTGTGGCAGGTGGGCCTGGCTGGGGAACTCGCCCATCTCACAACCCTCTGGCACAGGACACACAGTGTGGGATACTGTTTTGGAATAACTACTGAGATCCCAGGGCCTGGCAGCTGCCCTGGGACTAAGAGTGGTTTCTCCAAATTAGAGCCCTGGCCTAGAAGGCAGGAGGTGTATGGTAAATCCTTCACCTGGTTTTCTGAAAGACCCCAAGCATGTCACTTCCCTCTCTGGACCTCAGTTTTCTTACTTATGAAATGGGGATAACAATATAATCTCTTTTGCCTACCTCAAAGGGTTGTGAGGTGAAAATGCTACAAAAATCTAGTGTCATGAGCACTGGCTCTGGAGTTGGATAGATGTGGGTTCAAATTACTGCTCCAGTGTTTACTAACTGCTTTCCCTGAGCAAGTCACAAAATCTCTGAAGTTCTTTCCTCATCTGAAAAACTGGATGAATAAACCTCACAAGGTTACTGTGAGGATTAAGTGAGGTAACATTAAAAGTAAGAAGTTTGGTGTCTGACATATATTAGCTGTTTAGGAGATAACAATGATTACCCTAAGGAAGGAGAATTCCTACTCCATGGTCTCTGCAGGAAGCACAGTTCTGCTGTCACTTCCTGCAGTATCCACCTTCCCCAAATACACAGGTTCCCTGGGAAGACAGGTACCTGGGGCTGGAAATCCACTGGTTCAAGTCCTCGACACTCAAACTCTACTATCGTCTTGAACTTCTCGTTGTCTTCAGCCTATAAAGGAAGTATGAGGAGTCAGGCCCAGCGGGGCCCAGGATGATCCCACAGCCCCTGTGAGCCCAGAATGGGCCTCAGGAACTACTCCTCTCTCTCTGGAAGAAGGCCACCTTGGCACTGGCTCACCGTGAGATCTTTCTGAATGTGGACTCTCGGGTTGGGGCGCCTGGATGTGAGCTCACACACAGTTCTGCTTCTCTTCCTTTCTGGGCCTAAGATTGTCAGATGGAGCTGAGGAACCCACTACAGCTTTATCGTGAGACTCTGAACTAGGTGTAAAGTGCCCAGCATAGGACCTGACACTATGGTCAATAAATAGTAGATAAAATTATCAAAGTAAAAACTATGAGAAGAATATTGAGGTATAAGGTTTCCAGATCATCCAGAAGGCCTTGGTTCACTTAGCTATGGCCTTTTGGTAACCATCTGCCGTGCTGTCAAGGTGGGGGCTGACTTAAGACCTTTGAAGTGGGATATGCATGTGGAGGATACTCACGGAGTGGAGTGGTATAACCAAAATTTGTGCCTACCCGACCCTTGGGTCCATATGTCCCAGGGACTACACCTACACGTTCATTCTCATTCATTCACTGTAGAAACACTTCCTGCATGCCCACCAAGTGCCTGTCCTTGGTGTAGTTTTGTTTCCTGATCTGTCTCTTTCACTAGATTATGATTTACTTGAGGGCAAGTCCTTATGTGATTTTTTTAACTTCAGGACAAAGCTGAGAGTTTGGCATAAGGCAGGCATTTTTCAAAAACGCCAAATAAGGAATGGATGAAGACAAGTAATTGCCCTTCTTTAAATACACAGACCCAAAGCATACATTCCCTCCCTCACTTGGACTAATACACTACGCAGTAACATAAATAAATGTCTAATAAAATCAGATAGCAAGGATGGATGCACCATTCAAAGGACTATCCCACCCATGGATGCAGAGAAGGCTCAGTAGTCCTCTAAGATATAGACAAGGTAAGTGTTCCCAGTGTTGGAAACTGAGTGGCCAGGTTGGGTCAGAGGTCGTGTAAGCTCCCACAGCCCAGCACTTTTAAGAAAGCTCTACAATAGTCTGGTTATGAGTCTTTTTCCTACCAAGCATTCAGGCAGTGTAAGGTGAATAAATGATTGACACAATGAACGAACGAACAAGTCAGCACGTGCATTCACTCCCATAGCTCATCACTCTGGTGCAGATATAACTCTAGAACACAGGCCTCCTAGTTCCAAGCTTCGACCTAATCCCACCATGCCTGCCACTGCAGCGGGAACTTACGTTGTAAGATTTGATGGTGCTGCTCAAAATCTCTGAAATGTAAAAGAGAAGACAAAGTTGATTTGAGTCCACATCCTGGCCCTACCAGGTACCCAGATGGTGCTCTGTGCAAGAGGCTACTGTAGAGGCTTGGGTACCTCAGGCCTGGGTCCACCCACAGGTAACATGAGCATGCTCTCAGGCTGGTACCAGAAAGCTGTGGGCCAGCCTGGCAGAGGCAGTATCCATGGCCTACCTACCAATGGAGTTTTCCCTCGAACACAGCTTGCACTTCTGGACCATGGAGGCACTGCCACGGCCTCCCTTCAGTGCCACACTGTCCTGGCAAGCAGGAAACAGAACCTCTAGTCACGTATCAGTCAGGTGTAAGGGTCCTCAGGAACCCAGTCCTACCACTTATTATCCAGTTAAAGAGATGAATACCCAGACAGGGTGAGGAACTTGCCAGGACAAGAATCCTGGGGAGGCTTCTTGAGACTGAGAAAAGGACTACCCCTTGATTTTGAACTCTTGCCTCACATCCGAGAGCCTATTGTTTCCAGTGTTGATCACACCAATGCCTGCCCTCCCAAACAACAGAAAGTGGGGTCCAAAGGCCAGAGAGCTTAGGGCCACAGATCCCTGCCCAGAGACCTGTGTGTTTTTGTGTGTGGATACAGTGGTGGGGGGAGCAGTTACCATCAGCCGAATGTACTGCCACTTCTCTGAAATCTCACCACAGTTGCCACATTTCATCTTGAGGGGAGGGAAAAAGAGTATTAGTAAAGTAGTTAGCTCAGCTGGGCAGATGCTGAGGGAAGGGCAAGAACGGGGTGAGGTGGGCAGGCTCATAATCTTATCAGCCATCTAAGGACACAACCAGACTAATCTCTGGGCAAAGTGTTTCTCATGTTGACTGGCCCATCCTCCTCTAAGAAGTGCTCAGTCTGGCTATGGATTCAAGGCTCATGTGGTACAGAAATGGCTTCAAAGTCCCCGCAACACCCATTGAGTTAGGAGCTTCCTCTGTGTTCTCACAGGCCCTGGAGGTTCCTGGTAGAAATACTTATCACTCTGTTGCTACTCTATTTCTTTGTCTCCTCTAAATTCTGCTTTTTGATGCTCAGTTGCTCAGTCCTGTTGGTCAGTCGTGTCTGACTCTTTGCGACCCCATGGACTGTAGCCTATCAGGCTCCTCCATCCATGGGATTTTCCAGGCAAGAGTGCTGGAGTGGATTGCCATTTCCTTCTCCAGGGAATCTTCCCGACCCAGGAATCGAACCTGGGTCTCCCGAATTGCAAGCAGACGCTCTACTGTCTGAGCCACCAGGGAAGCTTTTTGAAGCTAGAGACCATCAATTTCTCCAGTAAGACGTGGCACTCGGGCTTCAAAAAATTTGAAAATAAAGGTGGTCAGAAGGCTTCCTGAAAAGGGGATTTTTCCAGGTACTGAAGGATACTGGGATTTAGACAAGAAGGAAAACAAATGAGAAGCTCCTGAATGTGGGAACGTAAAGGGCCTCAACTGCTCAAATAAAGCGAGGACCTCTGTAGACCATGCCACTAGGGTACCAGATTTACAAATATGGGTTGGGGAAGTAAGGGTGGAGCCCCGCACAAAAATAAAACCTAATCAAGAAAAGAGGTGAAATTATTCTTACTAAATAATCACGAGATCCCTGCAAGTAGTCTTTCATTTAGTGTCTGTTCAATGGCACCCGACTCCAGCACTCTTGCCTGGAGAATCCCATGGATGGAGGAGCCTGGTAGGCTGCCAGTCCATGGGGTCGCTGGGAGCCGGACACGACTGAGCAACTTCACTTTCCCTTTTCACTTCCATGCACTGGAGAAGGAAATGGCAACCCACTCCAGTGTTCTTGCCTGGAGAATCCCAGGGACGGGGGAGCCTGGTGGGCTGCCGTCTATGGGGTCGCACAGAGTCGGACACGACTGAAGTGACTTAGCACATAGCATGAAACATTTAACGGAGGGAAAAATTACAAAAGGAACTTCAAGACACTGCTAATTAAGAATTAATCAATAAACTTTTAAAAAGAAAACGTAAAATTCTATCCAGAAGAAAAGTGAACATTTAATAAGCATTTTTCATCTTGCCCCAGAGAAAGCTCCTGTTCAGTACTGACCTCAGGATGGGAAAGTTTTACGCGAGCCGGGCCTTGGCACCCCCAACCAGAGCCCAGAAATGCCCGCAGCCTAGACGTCTAGAGCCCCGCCCCTCCAGTCTTACCTTCAAGTACCACCGGAAGTCTTCGCCCACTGGCCGGAGGTTGGTGACATTCTCCAGCGTGGCTTTGAGCTGCAGCGCAATTTTCTGAGAGAAGGGGCGCCATGGCGACTGCGTCAACAGCGCCTGCGCAGCCCCTGCCCCGCCCCTCTCCTCCCTTCCCAGCACGAGCTTTGCCTCCCGGCCCCTTCTCAGCACAAGCCCACTCTCAATCCCTCGTGGCGCGATCTCCTGCCTCCTAGGTTCTCGCCACCTCCCCGCTCCTGCCCTGTTGGCGGCTCGCTTCCACTTACCCCCATAGCAGCCCAGCCCACCCAGCGCTTGCTGCGGTCACTACTTTGCGGCTCGTCGTAAACGGCGGGCGCTGCCTGCGCATCCTCGGTGCGGCTCTGGGCGGGGCCTGGAGGCGGGTGTACGCGGGCCGCTGCTTTCCCAGTGCACCGGGTCTTTTAGGCAAAGCTATCTTGAAGTAGTCTGAGACGCAATTAGCCGGTGTTTAGACCCGCGGAAGGCTTCCTCCAGCAATCGGTAATTAGATATTTACTGAACGGCAAGTTAGTTTGAGGGACATCGCACCAAACAAGACAGTTCTGCCCGACACCTCTGCCGGGTCCTCTCTTTTCTGCCTGCCTTCACCCAACCTCGCCCTGGCTCTCTGCCTGCCCGCCGAGGCATCTTAGATCACGTCAGCTCACGCTGCCCAGGGCCGGCTTCGCAGATTTGGGAGACGGTGAAAGTGAAGTCGCTCAGTCGTGTCCGACTCTTAGCGACCCCATGGACTGCAGCCCACCAGACTCCTCCGTCCATGGGCTTTTCCAGGCGAGTACTGGAATCGGTTGCCATTGCCTTCTCCGTCCTGAGGTCTAGATTGTTTAACATTTGGAGCGACTCTTTATGATGTCTACTTTGCCACAAACTTACCTGATTGCCGCCAGGTACCCTTCAATAGCAGAGGGTGCACTGCAGACAGAACCCCGACGTCTCAGGTCCCAGATCGGCAGCTAATTTGCTGCCCTTTTTCCTTTTTTTTTTTTTGCCCTGTGATCTTTGGAGGAAGCAAAGTAGGATGTGTGTGTGTGTGTGTGTGTGTGTGTTTGGGACCCTGTGATTTTTTTTTTTTTTTTCCTCTCATTTATTTTTGGCTGTGCTGGGTCTTCATTGCTGCAGATGGGCTTTTTCTAGTTGCAGCAAACGGGCTAGTCTCTATGACTCATTAGTTGTTGGCACATGCGCTTAGTTGCTCCGAAACATGTGGAAATCTTCCCAGACCAGAGATTTAACTCATGCCCCCTGCGGTGCCAGGTGCTGGACCACCAGGGAAGTCCTGGGACCCTGTGATCTTTGAAGGAGGTGAAGTAGGAGCATGTGTGTGTGTGTGTGTGTGAAGGAGGCAGAGTAGGGTGGGTGGGTGTGTGTGTGTGAAGGAGGCAGAGTAGGGTGTGTGTGTGGTGTGTGGAGGCAGAGTAGGGTGCGTGTGTCTCTCTGAGTAGGGTGTGTGTGTGTGTGTGTGTGTGTGTGTGTGTGTGTGTGTGTGTGTGTGTGTGTGTGTGTGTGTGTGTGGTGTGTGGAGGCAGAGTAGGGTGCGTGTGTCTCTCTGAGTAGGGTGTGTGTGTGTGTGTGTGTGTGTGTGTGTGTGTGTGTGTGTGTGAAGGAGGCAGAGTAGGGTGCGTGTCTCTCTGATCTTTGAAGGAGTCAAAGTAGGGCGTGTGGGTGTGTGTTGGGGAAACACTTGCCCAGGAGTATTTGGGACCCGTCCCAAGTTGGCCAATCTTCAGCGATGTTGAGCTTCGCTTTATCACCTCCCCTCAGTCAAATGAAATTTAGCAAGATCATGCCCATTATCCGTTCAGGCAGCAGTTTGCCTAAGGAAGCCATGCAACCTAGCAGCAAGAAAAATTTCCTGCAGATCTACCTGCTGAACAAATCCCCACACTATCTATACCAACTAGGTTGCTTCTTAAATGGCTGCTAGAATTCTGACTTTAAATGAATTATTGGAAAGTTTTTCTGAAACTAGCCACTTTATCCCTCATAATGTATTAAACCAAGTATACTTCCCCATAGTGAAATAGTTTCAGATGTATCTATAAAGGTGATTTTAAAAACTCCAACCTCCGGCTTCCCTGGTGGCTCAGTGGTAAAGAATCCACCTGCCAATGCAGGAGACATGGGTTTGAACCCTGGTCTGGGGATCCAACATGCTGCAGAGCAACTAAGCCCACGCACCACAACTATTGAGCCTGTGCTCTACAGCCCAGAAATCACAACTACTGAGCCCATGTGCCACAACTACTAAACCTGTGCCCTAGAGTTCGTTCTCCACAACAAGAAAAACCACCACAATGAAAAGCCCCAGCAATACAAGAGTAGCCCCTGCTCTCCACAACTAGAGAAAAGCCCAAGCAACAAAGACTACCACAGCCAAAAATAAAAATAAGTAAAAAAAAACACAAAAAAACCCTCCAACCTCAATTATACCTCAGTAAAGCTCGATGAAAAAAAAAACATCAACCATACCATTTTACTCCCTAAAAAATTAATACTTCATTAATACCAAATATCTAGTGTTTAAATTTTCCTACTGATGGCAATTTTACATTTCCTGAATCATGATCCAAACAGGGTTTGAACATTGTATTATGTGATTACATGTCTCTCAAATCTCCATTAACATTCCCACTCCATCTCCATTTGTTTACAGCTTATTTTTTTTAAAGAAATCAGATCACTTACCCTGGAATCTCCGTATTGATTGGATTTCCACTGTTATTTTTTAGCATGTTTCTCTAATCTTTTACTTCCTATAAACTCGTAGTTTTATGTACAGAGTTGATTAGATTTTTGGCAATACTTCACATAAGAAGCTAGTGTTAAAAAGTAATTCGAGACAAGTTCACATGTTCAGGTCTTTATAAAATAAAAAAAAATGCATTTTGTTATGTATTTATTAAAGACAATCATTTATAGTTTATAAAAAAAATATTGCCCTGATATACACAAAAATGTCTAGATAATGGTAATTAAAAGCAGCACTCCCACCCCCCTTGTGTCCACACCAATGTTCCATCTAGATTGGCTTAATCTTGAAGTGTAATCCAATAAGACTGAAGACCAAACACTTCAGGTCCTGGACAAGATAATAAAATACTCGTAAGCCTTCTGGATCCCTGTAATGCAAGAGGAAAAAAATGTTTAAAAAGCTGAAAAAACTCAGCAAAAAATACCATTTAATAACCCAGATTATTTATGTACCAGGGTATTCCTCATAAGAGGTATTTACAGAATTAAAACTTTGAAAACAACCAAATGTCCAAAAATAAGAAAAAGTCTGTATACATTAAAATGGAATATTAAGAAGTAATTTAAAATGTTAAGGTTTTTTAAGAAGGAAATGCTTATATTAAGTAGAAAAAAGTCATGATTAAACAGACTGTTGATCTCAATTCATTTTTTGTGCTTTAAAAGACTATTTTTTAAAGCACAGGAAAAAGACAGAAATACTTTAAGATTAATGGTTATCTGATAATTTTATGGGTGATTTTCACCTTTCTACATTTCTGTATTTCCTATATTTTCTACAGTAAGCATGTATTACTTTCAGAATTAGGAAAACTTCCTTTTTAAGAGGTAGTGCTAATCAGGACCAAGAGACTCACTCAACCTTACTACAGCATAACTGGGTAAGAACAAGGAGATTGTTCATAGGAAGACAAATATGTCCAACATGTACTAAAAGTGAACTGTATCTAATCCCAAATCCTCAAAGCACAAGAGCCAAAGAGGCTGCCAAATTCTAATGATTCTGTGTGGCATAGAGATTCATGTCTCAATAATTTACCGTGACAAAAACAAATTTTTTAATTTGTATTCTAAATGATTTCAAGTTTTACTACAGTCAGGCTTTAAGATGTGCAATCTGAATAACCAACACTGAGGAAGGTACCCAGACTCACTGATTTCATAGGTTATTTCCAGCAGTTGTTTTTTGTGTTTTGGCCAGATTCTTACCCACTTTGGCTGCTCCTACAGCATTACTCTCTGGGTGTATCACTGACAAGTGCTACTGACGACAGCTGACTAAAACTCCAAAAGCAAAAGGAGCAAGCCCTTGAAGATAATTTGGGAGTCTCTCTGTTGAGGGGGGCAAAGCTGGCCAATTCTTAGATTTGTACCATAACAGTCTCAATTTGATTATGGGTTTCATATCAGCATGCTCAAAAACAGACATATCTGTATATAAGGATCATGTGTACTTACTTGGATTGATTGACATCAATAAGGGAACCAATTTTTGATGTTGTGAAAGAAATGTGTTCGTCACCAATGACAATTTCAAGCTCCTAGAAACATTGAAATAAGTTTCAATCTGAATTGGTTTTTCATCACACAGGAGAAGGGTTCATCATCTTCCAAATCACATGAACTCTAATACAGATGGCCACATTACCAAGACCAGCCTGAGCCCTAGACTGTACTGGGTACTAGAAACAAAGAGATAAATGGTACGACAAAAATACTGGTTTAGTGCTTAAGTAGCTTTTACTCTTAGTTGTGTCTGTGAGGCTCCACATTTGGAAGAATTTACATTGTGTTCCATATAGGAGTTTTCATTGTTAACAATGTGGAATAACATGTATAAACCTGTTTTACAAATACCAAGCATCTTCACTTTTAAGGGCAACAATGGGACAAGGAAAGGAATTCCAGACCTTGAGTTAATCCCAGCTTTCTCACTTACTAGTTGTATGCCCTTGGGCCTGAATTTCTCAAGAATGGAACAAGTACCACAATCTTAAAAGAAAAAAAAAATCTATTGGGTGGGGAATAGGAGGGGGAGGTCTGTGGGACAGATCAGCAAAACCAAACAAAGATTTCTGCCCTTGTGGAACTTATAACCGATTGAGTTCTACTTCTTTTGTTTTTAAAAAATATTTAATTAATTTATTTGGCTATGCTGGTCTTCATGCAGGATCTTTAATTGAGCCATGTGGGATCTAGGTCCCTGAGCAGAGACCGAACCCGGGGCCCCTGAATTGGGAGCATGGAGTGTTAGCCACGGGACCACAGGGGAAGTCCCCTGAGTTCTACTTCTTAACATTCAGACTTGAAAGTTAATATTTTGTTGTACTTGTGTCAGATTTCTTTTTCAAGAAATATTGCAGTTTAGACCCACCTCCCACTGTATTCTTCCTGCATGCCCAGAAGTTGGAATGTATTCTTTCCACTCATGGTTTTAGATTACATTCAGTTTTTTGTTTTTGGCCACAGGGCATGGCTTGTGGGATCTTGGTAGTGAAAACGCCAAGTCCTAACCACTGATCACCAGGGAATCTCCGTATTGAGTTAAAATTGGTTTGTTACATAAGTACAATATTCTGTTTCTACTTCTGTATTATACTGTGCTAACCACCAAAAATTTAAGTTTCTGTCACTATATAGTTGATTCCCTTTACAAATTTTGCACACCCAGCCCCTTCCCTCTAATAACCACTACTCTGTTTTTTGTATCTATGTGGTTCCAGTTGGTTTGTTAATTTATTTTGGTTTTTGTTTGTTTTCAACAAAGTTTTTATATGTAGATCAAGTTCATTATTTTTAGATGCTTTAGAATATTTCATCATCATGCATAAGGAAAACCAAACAAGACAATTTCAGACAATGATAAATGCTATGAAGACAAAAACCAGATCTTATTTAAGTGATAAGAAAAGGCATTTTAGATTAGATAGGCTCTTAAGACATCACTGAAGAAGTGACATTTGAAGACCTCAATAATAAAGACAGTCTCAGATAGAATGTTCCAGGCAATATGTAGCAGATGTAAAGGTTCTAAACTAAGAAGTACCTAGGTGAATCTGAGTAACAGAAATAAGACCAATGAGATTTAAACCCAGTGAGAGATGGTGAAAATGGTAGAAGGTAAGCTGGGAGTTCAGATTTTATTTTAAATGTGGTGGGAAGCCAGAGTTTAAAATCAGTGGAATACATAAACAAATTTACATTTTAAAAGATTACTGTCACTCCAGGAAAGAAAAAATGGGCTCTACAGGACAAAAGAAGGGACAATGAAATCAATTAGAAGTTGGAAGGCAGCATTAAAGTAGAAAGAAGAATCTTTCCTATTAATTTGGTCAAATACAACAGTGGCTTTTATTTTTTAATTATCACAATGTTTTCAGAATAAATATCCAAGCAAGAAGATAGACTTAGTTGCTGGCATGACTTTCCATTACATTGCTGACATGACTATATTTTATTTATCTTGCCATCTTTGCAACATTTTGTCCATAGTGGTTACTCAGTAAGAAATGTGGGTAGCAAATACTCTCAAGAAGCGGGAGGTGGACCAGAAGAAGAAATCCAGGGCTGGGCTCCAGGTGGTCAGCAGCTCCACCTGCTGTCCCTGTCCTCCGTGTGGGCTTCGTGCTGCCTTAGACCAAGGTGCTGGTGACCTGCTCGGTGTAGGGCCCAGAACACACATACACACTGAGTACATTCAGTGTCATATGCAGAGCAGGAAGCTTTATCTTATTTGTAAGATTTCTGCACTGTGGCTAGTTGCTAAAACACTCACCTGCCGGCCCACTCGGTCAGGAGGAGGCCACAAGGCATCATCCTCTTTGGTAATTTCACTGTCATCAATTATTCTCTTCAGTTCCTCCATCACACTTTTATGTACATAAGCCTGAAAGCAAGTTAAAAAACAGAATTCAAATTGTATCTCTAAGCAGCATTCTGACTCAGATAGTGATGAAAGATTAAAAAAAAAAAACTAATGAAGATTTATTTCTGGCACCTCTGTAAATGTGAAGCCATTCCAGCTTGACTTCGGCATGTAAGAGGATGGCAGGGTCAGAAGTGTCCAGTGACTACACCTCAATCCCACATCTAGTTGTTTCTGTTTCTTGGTACATCCTGTTCATCTGGACCTATTCCTTGCCTACCTGCACACCTGAGCCCCAAAGAAAGATCTGTGAGTAACTCGGGCTATTTTAAACTAAATGACATGCTTCTGAAGAGCAGACACATGTCTTTTACATTTTACATATTACTACACATTAAAAAAAAAGTGAGGATGCTGACATGCATGGCTAAGCATAATACTGATTGCTAATATTACAGTATGAAAATATACTATTAAGACATTTCCAAATGTGACAAAGCACTTAAAAGGAAAGAATGGCTTTAATGAAGTTCAATGGTGTGGTAGAAATCACACCAAACACGGACTTCACAAAGGCAGGCAGAGGTCTAAATTCCTGCTCAGTTTCTTAACTCAAAGGGTAACTTTGAACAAGCCCCATAATTAATATATAGGTCTTCAATGTCTTATCTGTAAAGGATATATAACACACCCATCATAGAGGCTTACAATAGGGGTTAAAATAGGACTACAGATGTAGTACCTAGTGTCCTGACTAGAATCTAACATGCATTCAATGATGTTAAGTGCTTTCCCACACTCCTTTTTGCCTACTCAAATGCAAATTAAAAGAGCTCTCTTGAGTGCTAGGTACCAGGGAATGCAGATGATACCACCCTAATGGCAGAAAGTGAAGAGGAACTAAAGAGCCTCTTGATGAAGGTGAAAGAGGTGAAAAAGCTGGTTTAAAACTCAACATTCAAAAAACTAAGATCATGGCATCTGGTCCCCTCACTTCATGGCAAACAGATCGGGATAAAATGGAAACAGTGACAGACTTTATTTTTTTGGACTCCAAAATCACTACAGACAGTGACTGCAGCCATTAAGTTAAAAGACACTTGCTCCCTGGAAGAAAAGCTATGACAAATCTAGTTCAGTTCAGTTGCTCAGTCGTGTCTGACTTTTTGCGACCCCATGGACTGCAGCATGCCAGGCCTCCCTGTCCATCACCAACTCCCGGAGTCTACCCAAACTCATGTCCATTGAGTCGGTGATGCCATCTGTCGTCCCCTTCTCCTCCCGCCTAGACAGCATATTAAAAAGCAGAGACATCACTTTGCTGACAAAGGTCTATATAAACAAAGCTTTTTTTTTTTTTCAGTAGTTATATACGGATGAGAGAGCTGAACTATAATGAAGGCTGAGCGCCAAAGAATTGATGCTTTTGAACTGGGTGCTGGAGACTTGAGTCCCTTGGATAGCAAGAAGATCAAACCAGTCAATCATAAAGGAAATCAGTCCTGAATATTCATTGGCAGGACTGATCCTGAAGCTGAAGTTCCAATACTTTGGCCACCTGATGCAAAGAGCCAACTCACTGGTAAAGATTCTGATGCTGGGAAAGATTGAGGGCAGTAGAAGTGGGCAACAGAGGATGAGATAGTCAGAGGGCATCACCAACTAAATGCACATGACTTTGAGCAAACGCTGGGAGATACTCTGGGAGTTGAGAAACTCTGGGACAGGGAAGCCTGGTGTACTGCAGTCCATGGGGTTGCACAGTCAGATATAATTTAGCAGCTGAACAACCACCACCAAGGAATAGATCAAACACTAAGTTAGTGGCGGGTATGTTTTCTGTTTTTTCAGATGAAGCAACTGAGACTTATCAACCTCAACCTGGAAATTTTCCCAAGGTCACATGTTAGTAAAAGATTCAAGGTTCAAAACCAAGATCTGCAAGACTTCAAATGATTACCAGTTATTGACTCATCACTATTAAAGAAAAAATAAACTAAAAGAAGATTTGAGAAAAACTTTAGAAGCCATCTACAGACACATTTATACTTTCCTATTCTTTATCTTTCAATATTACTCCCAGATTGGACTTCTCTGGTGGCTCAGACGGTAAAGCATCTGCCTGCAATCGCAATGCAGGAGGCCTGGGTTCAATCCCAGGTCAGGAAGATCCCTTGGAGAAGGAAATGGCATGCCATTCCAGTACTTTTGCCTGGAAAATCCCATGGATGGAGGAGGCTGGTAGGCTACAGTCCATGGGGTCGCAAAGAGTCGGACACGACCGAGCGACTTCACTTTCATTACTCCCAGAAAGAATAAAAACAGGACACAAGGCTAAATGGTAGTGAATGAAAGGCCTTCAGACAATTCATTACCTCTTTTCTGATCATGACATCATTTTTGTAATTGCTGTTGTTGGCATATCTCAATTTCCCTGTGAAGGACAAAAAACAAATTCAATATATAATAAAAACATAAAGAAAGCGTCATTAGCCTACCAAGACTATCAGCTATTGCTTAAAATGTATCCTAACTTTCCCTTCAAAGTGTCTAATAGTTTTAGTATTTACATCTCTGGTGTTTCAACAATACTAGTCTTTTCACTTTAGGCTTTGGTGAACAAAAAAATGTCACCTGCCTTATCAGTAAACAAAGGATGTTGCAGCCATTAAGCCATCAGCCACTGCAGCCACACCACCCCCAGCCCCCTCCCTATGGGTGCACCCTGAGGGGATTCAGGATGTTGAAAATAGGATACTGGCCCTGGACAGTTAAGGTGTATATCAAAGGAATGATTTCAATGAGCCTCGCATCCTCCCATACAAAGAAAAATGCGAACTTCATTAACTTTAGATGTCTGGTATTTGATTAACAGTAACCTTTAGATGTTCTACCTGTTTTTGGGGTTTTTTTTTTTTTCCCTCTAAAACCTCCTATATATCCTGGCTCATCCCTCACCTCTTCAGAATAGTCCCTCAAATAGTCCCTCAAAGCTATCCCTGACAGCCTATCTCCCAGGCTTAAGTCCCCAGTGTTTCAACTGAATAAAACAATTCTCAAACTTTAAGTTATGGATTTTTTCCCCCAGTGAACACTATTAAATAACCTTCTAGCCAAAAATACAGCTGACAATGATTTACAATTCTTGCAAAAGGCAGCTCAGGTGTGATAAAAGAACAGACTCTCTTGTGACTGGCAAATCATATCTCAGCAGGTTAATGTCCTCAGCTGAAAATAGGAGTGACTGATAACCTACCTGCACACAGGGCCTTCAGAGGCTTAAAAGAATCGTGAAAGTTTCTGAAAACTATAAAATGGTTTTTACATATATTAACATGTGACTGTGAAACAATGATCTACTCCTTTTCTAAACATGATAGAAAAGCTGTGGTTTTATTATTGAGCATTTTTGGTATACAAGGCCCTCTGTGACATTGTTCATCAAACAGGCTGATTTGGGTATATATGGTGGATATGAAGAAGATAAAAGGAAATAGAGGAGATAATTTTTTCCGTATAGAAGGCACACTAAAAAGAGTCAAAATAACTGATGCCTTACTGCACTGTGTCTCTGCCTCAAGTCTCTCTCCATTCAGTTCATTCTCCATAGAGTGGACAGAGTGAAACAGTTAACAGATGGATCCAATTAGGTCACTCTAATATTGACATTTTAATACTGACAACGACTCCTCACTACCTTCTTGATAAAGTCCAAAATCCTCAATGTGGCTTCCTGCTAAGCTGAGCTCATTTCCAGCCTCATTCCTACAACAGGACTCTCACATAGAGCTGGGGTTAATCAAAATACAGTTCACCCTTAAACGACGTAGGGGTTAAGGGCATCCATCCTCTACACAGTCAAAAATCTGAGTATAACTTAATAGTCTGCCAGCCTTCTGCATCTGTGGTTTCTCAGTATCTACAGTTCCTCATCCTCAATTCAACCAACTGTGGATCAGGTAGTACCACAGTATTTATTAGGATTACTAAAAAAATCTGTGTATAAATGGACGCATGCTATTTGAAACTTGTTCCAGGGTCAACTGTTTTGGTTTCTGCCTGAAACATCCCATGCACCTTTTGGGTTTTCAGCCTCTTTGCTGTTAATGCTGTCCAAAATGCGTTCTTGACCCATCTGTCTAACTAACTCCTACACATTACTAAAGACTCATACTCTCCACCCAGGTCATCTTATGCAGGAAGCCTTCTTTGACTCGAAGGCTAGGTTAGGTGCCCTCTTTCCGCTCCCAGAGTCTTTTCTGTTTCTTTCTATAACACCTTATACACTGTCTTATCATTGTTAACAAAACTTTCTCAAATTGTCAGTTCATTCACGGGGTCCCAAAGAGTCGGACACGACTTAGCAACTTAACTACAAGGAGTTCATCTTTGTGCCTCCATTTAGTGGAGGCTTTCTGTCATCTTTCACTTCCTTTCCTTCACCATATTGATCCCTCACCAAATCCTATCAATTGGCAAAGTCCTATTGGTTCTGCCTCCAACTGTATCCTAAATCCTTCTGTACTTTTACTATCACTCTAGTTCTAACCAACATCCTTTTTCTAACAATTGTAACCATCTCCTGTTAAGTAGTTTTCATTCTTGCCCATTCTGCACCTAATAATTACAATACTTTCTCAAGAATAGATTACACCTCTGCTTAAAACTTTCCAATTGCTTCCTGCTGCACTTAGAAAAAAAAATCCAAACTCACCAAGACTATATGGTGTGGCCCCTGCCTACCTAACTGACATCATCTCCTACTATTCTCCCCAGAGTTCACTACTCTTCAGCCACAATGGCCACTTGAAACATGCCTAGCTCATCTCTGCCTAGAACGTCCTTTTCCCGAGATGGCGCCTTCTTTGTCAACCAGAGCTCAGCTCAAACATCGGCTCTTCAGCGAGTTCTCCAATAGCTATCCTTCTTAAAAGCGTCCCATCAGCAATTGTTCCATCATTTTATTTTCTGAACACTCAACACTATTTGGGATATTTTTTTGTTTACGATCTCCCAGCAAAAGAATACAAGTTCCACGAGGGAGGAAGTCTGTTTATCATTCACTCCTACACCCCAGATTGTGGAAGTGAGACTGGCACAGATAGGCGCTCAAGAAAGGTTTGTTGAATAAAGCAATATGGTCAAAATCGTCACTAAACAGAAGCCCTAGCACACGGACTGAAAGAATCAGTGGGGCGGACAAGGATCGTTCCTTCCAAATCGGCGCCTCACAGCCATCGGTCCCTTCCTTTAGTTCTTCGTACATTCCGGATCTCCGGCCTCCCCACTCGCCCACCCCCAGGCCTAGACCTCGCTCCCGGGAAGCCGGGACGCTTCTCTCACCGTCGGGCCGGAACTCAAATTCCAGGAATTCGTGGCCGAATTTGCCTTTGTGCCCCACGTAGTAACGCAGGTAAAAGTCACTCTCCATGGCTCGCAAAGCAGATCCAAGACCGAACTTTTAAGGGCAAACCGCACCACCATTAAAGGCGCCCGACATTGACGTTTATAGCGGCGCGAGGAAGTGACGTTAGGAAACGTCATCGCGCGTCACGGAGCGACCCCTCCCTCTCTCCTCCCACTTCCGGAGATGGGACCAGGCGACTTCTCCCCTCCCGGCGAACGAAAGCCCCTTTCCCCCGGAGGCGGAGTCGGTTCAGCCCCGCCCCCTCGGCCTGCGACCGGAAGAGGCTGAGGGCTGTTGATCAGTGTCTCTTTGGGGCTTGAGGCCCAGGCTCCAGTTTCATTTAGGATACCCAACAGTGTGAGTTGGAATAGGTCCTTCACCGTCTCTGAACCTAGGTCGTCCCATCAGTAAAACAGGGTTAAAGGATCCGACCTCTCGGGAGAACGCAGCGCGCCTCGGCGCGTCTCTAACGTTGGCTCCGACTGAACTCTGCTGTTTAAAAATCAGTTCAAGAAACTTCTCAGCGACGCGTTCCCTAAATCCGCAGTGGAGCTTGCCTTTTTTTTTTTTTTTTTGGCTACAAACTCTCCCGCACTTATTCTCCATTTTATCTCTTTCTACTTCACTTTTTCCCCTTTCTGCCTCACTGGTCTCTAGATGAGGTGTTGTCAGTAGGAGTTAAGCTTTGAATGTTTGATCTCCCACTCTGCCCGCGCAATTGAATCGCCTCGGACGGAGCGCCTAAAAAATAGTAGTTCCAAACCAATTCAGCCAAAATCTTCCACAGTGGACCTGTTGTGTGTTTATTTTTTCTCCACAGTTTGAATCAGGACTGTGAACTGCTGTCCAGGAAGCTCTTGTGTTTTCAGGCCTAAGTGGTTGACTGCGAATGTTTTCTCGGCTGTGGAAAATTTTTTCCTCCTTGATTAGGCCAAGGGCAACCAAACTTAATTATTAGAAGCCTGCTTTAACTCATCTAAGTTCCAGCCAGATGGAAAACGGAATTGTTTCTAGAGACAGTGCTGAAATGGCATCATTTTGAGGGTCTGCGAAAGAGTCAGACGCGACTGAGCACGCGCGACTATAACACTGTTCTGTCTTCAGGCTAGTGGTCCCTGAATATCATTCCCAATCTTGCCGTTACTGCTTTTCTCTCTGAAAAAGTATTGATAACAGAATGAAGAGTGGGTGCTGGGGCGGGGGTGTGGGTGAGGGGAATGTCACTGAAGATCTGTGTTAAAATAATCCCTCGTGTGACAGTGATTCACTGTGACCAAAGGTAAACTGATTAAACTTTTTGGACCTCAGGTTTCTTATCTTTAAAATGAGCATAATAATGTTACACATCTGGCAGAACTATTGCAAGGATAAAAAACAATGTCTTGGAAATTGAAAAATACTTTTCAAACTCCAAATTGCTATAAGGCATCTTCTTAAAAAAAACACTGGATGTGGGTGGTAACAAGGGACTTGTATAAAAAAGATAAGGGGGATCACTTAATAAATGTCAGCCCCTAGGCTGAGTGTGTTTACGAGTGCCCTTTCTTTGAATTTTCACAACAGTCTTGAGGTGGTAATAATGAGTTAAGTATTTAGAGACATTGGGTAATTACCACAGGGTTATTTTCCAAAAGTGAAATTATAAAAGTTATAATGTAATTGATGAATCTGGGCATCTGGAGACATGGCAAATATCAAAAAGGGATGAGAAAATTTAAAGGACACCCAACGCCAATCAAGCTGTAAGGTAATTTGAGGCTTGGGGGTATGAAACCACATAGTAAAGTATAGCTGAAGGAGCATGATCTATGTATCTAATGTGTCTGAGGTTAGCATAATTTACTGAGCATTTACTGTGTGTCATGCTGGGAATACAGTGATGGCAGTCAAGGAGCATACAAGCAATTATAATGTAGGCATCAAATTTATAAGTAGGGGAAGCACAGAAAACTATGGAAGCTCATGCAGTGGCTCCTAGTCCAGTCTAAGGGACTAAGTTAAGTCTTCCTGAAGAAAATGTTTCAGACAGAGGGCCCAGAGCTTTTTGGTTATAATACAGAAAAAAAAGTTGAAAATATAATAATGAGGTTGGAGAAGAGGTACAAGACTAATCACGAAGGACATTCTAACCCATGTTAAGGAGTTTGGGTTAAAACCCAAGGCTTTTGGATTTAAATGCAAGGAAAACAGATGAAGGGCTTTAAGCAGGAAAGTGGAAAGGGGTGTTGGTGACAAGACCTATTGCATTCTAGAAAGATCACTCTGTCTGCAATGTTGTAGACTGGACTGTAAAATGGAAAGATTAGAAGAATGAAACTCACAGACAATGGAGATTAGGATGAAGCCAGAAAGGTAGGGGAAAAATCAGGAGTATGGTATCATGGAAACCAAAATAAGAGTACTTTAAGACAGGAGGGCCAACAGTGTTATATGCTGCTTCTAGGTCAAGAAAGAAAAGGATTGAAAGTATTTCCAAGGTTTATAATTAAGGAGATCCTGGGTCACCTTGGTAAAAACAACCTCATTGGCATGGGAGTGGGAGGCAGAGCATTGGAATACAAGTAGGCAAAATTTGTTGTAGAAGCACAGAGTTATCTAACCTTACGAGTTAGGTCTGAGTCTGAGAGAACAGAGAAGGCTCCCTAAGCATAGTACTCAGGACAAATAGGAGTTAAGCCAGATGAAGAGAGAGAGAGAAGGAAAATTGAGGCAGAGAACACCACATGTGCTACATGTATTTTGGGGGCACTAAACATAACTTAGCCAACAAAGGTCCGTCTAGTCAAGGCTATGGTTTTTCCAGGGGTCATGTATGGATGTGAGACTTGGACTATAAAGAAAGCTGAGCACCGGAGAATTGATGCTTTTGAACTGTGGTGTTGAAGACTCGAGAGTCCCTTGGACTGCAAGGAGATCCAATCAGTCCTTCCTTAAGGATATCAGTCCTGGGTGTTCATTAGAAGGACTGACGCTAAAGCTGAAACTCCAATACTTTGGCCACCTCATGCGAAGAGTGGACTCATTGCAAAAGACTCTGATGCTGGGAGGGATTGGGGGCAGGAGGAGAAGGGGACGACAGAGGATGAGATGGCTGGATGGCATCACCGACTCAATGGACATGAGTTTGAGTGAACTCCGGGAGTTGGTGATAGACAGGGAGGCCTGGCGTGCTGCGATTCATGGGATCGCAAAGAGTCAGACACGACTGAGCAACTGAACTGAACTGAACTGAAACATAACTGTTGACTTTGGGCAGTGTCTTCATTCTTTTTCTCATCTCTAAAATGGGAATGATAATATTGAGAGTCTTTATCTCACAAGATGGCTCACTCCCCACTCAGTAAAGCATCACAGTACTTTCAGATTTAATAAAAGGAATTTAATCTCTCTCTAGAAACAGTGCACCGAGTTTACAAATGTCCACATTTGGTTTTTAGTTCACCAAGATGATGTCAGTACAACTAGTGAGATGCAGCACATCACCCCTTGCCTCTGGAAGAGAAACCAGGTTGCAAAGGGGACTGAGTACAGAAGCTAAGGGAACTCAGAAGGACAAAATAAAAAGCAGAAATGGTTAGTGTGACCCAACATTCTAACATGCCTGTTACATCAAATATGATCATTTAGGGGTGTTCGGGGAAGACAAACAAGGAAAATTCATTTGGGTACAATGGGATGGAGTCTGCAAACCAGTACTTCACCTCACATCAACAACAGCTTGTATAGAACAAAATGCTATTTAAAACACATGGTTTGTACAGATATTTTCTCTTGTAATTTTTGTAAAAAAGTATCAAAACCTTCATGTCTTTAAATATATATATATACACACACATATACAGGTGGCTTTTTTAAAATTACTTTTCATAGCACAAAGTATTTGCAAATGTGAGGATTTCTGCTGATTCTCAACTATGCACATGGTGCATAGCCTGAATGAACAAAGCTTCCTGATTTCTTATGTTAACTGAAACTGTGAAGCTGTTAATTCCTCCACCTCAAAGTTGTCCACATCCTGAAAATCCTCAATACCCTAAAAATAGTGGGAAAACTCCAATACTCTTTGTGCATTGCCAGGAAAAGAAATGATTTACTCTGAAGCACTGAACCGATAACTCGTTTCTGTTTTGTGAAATGATGAGTGTGTAGCAGGATTGAGGGAGAGCAGAGAGGCTCTCATTCCTGTGCCCTTTCCCCATCCCTTCCAGTACCTGACTGGATAGTGCTGGGGGTCCCCTCTGTGGACACTGCATCTTTCAAAATTTCCAGTTTTCTTTTTCACAGTTGAGAAAGTCCCAGAGGCGCTTGACAACATGGAATGCTTCTGTGAAAATCCCACTGCCCTCACATCAGTCTTCAATGACCACGTCAAAACACTCTGACACAAATATATGAAAAGCAGTCACTATTTTCCTTTGGCCACAGGGTAGCTTGAGGGTAAAGACTGTCATGTCTGCAAAGTGCTTGCAACACATCCTGATCAATTTTCCGTGATGTACTTGGTGCCTTACACACAATAAATGACCAAGAAAATTTGATTAATTGAATCAGAAATTAAACAGAAGTATCCTATAAAGTGCTTACATTGAACCTATCTTTCCATCCAGCCTCATTTCTTGCCAAGTCTCCTTTGAGCCTTTTGCTCATTACAAATTACATTCAGTTCCTTAAAATCCTCATGCTGTTTCATGCTTGTGTCCCAGCTCAGTGTGTCCTCTGCCTGAAGCAGCCTGGACACCCCTACTTCATTTCTGAGCCTTAGCTTCAGTCTACTTTTCCTACAATGCCTTTCTTGACCCCATTCTTTATCTCTTCAGGTAGAAATGACCTCTCTCTCCTTTGTAACCTGATAGTACTAAAAAAAAAAACACAAAAACTACTTTTTTTGTTTGTTCCCACATATGTCTTCCTCTAATTGCTACTGTGAGTTCCATCAGGACAGAAAGCATTTGATTGACTTGTACATCTGCAGTACCTGGCACTTAGTTGGTACCTAGCAAATAGTTTCAGTGGATGAATATACATATTGCAATCACATAGACAGCTGGAGGGATGGATCATATTTATTGCTATAAATTTAAATCCAACCTCATTCTGAGGTTACAGTTTACCTCAACCTGTTTTATAATCATGCTCTCAAGAAGAAATACAATTTTAGTATCCTCTGTTTCTGGAAGACCATTTCTGCCAGGGCCTTCAAAATCCCATCAGAAAGATAGGCCCTAAGATAGGTAGCAGGTTTGATACAGTGTTCTGGCAGCCCAAAGTAGTCTCCTGGAAAAGGAAAGGGAGGAAAAGGACTTGGACTAGTTTCTTTTATATATATATATATATATAAATGTCAGATAAATTGTCTAATCTTTGGGCCTTATCTCTAAACGCCCTTCCAGCTCTCTAGTCCAATGACTCTGTGATCCATTATTGGCTGTAGATATATGATGGCACAGGGGCAAAAGGCAACAGAAGTGGAACTACACCTCAAAATGCCTCCAAGAATAGGGAACGATGGACCTGACTCCTCAGACTTCATCTTATTTACTGCCACCCAACACATGAGTATTTCACAGTTTTTTTTCTTTTTTCTGTAGGTTGCTCCCATAACAGCGTCTTCCAAACCACAGTTGTAGCATAGTCAGGAAACATGGGCAGAGGAGCCTGGCGGGCTATAGTCCATGGGGCTGCAAAGAGTCAGACATGACTGAGTGATTGAGCACATAGGTTCTTATGTCACAGGAAACATGGATGTCTCCTAGAGAGTTGTGTTTCATCACCATTTTGAGATTTCAGGCTGAACCATCCTGACCCCACTCATTATTCTGTCTTCAAAGGCCAGGATCTGACTGAACGTTTAGAAACTATGCACTAGTCACTGTTATCATTTCCCCAGAAATTCTGTTTCTTTGGAGGCAGGTTACAGGGAAAGTTGCTTGTTTTGTGTAAATTTCTGTGTTTTCACTTGCGTCATTTTTCTTCAGTCAAAAATAATTTTACTTTTCATTTCTGAAAGAATAGTAGTAAGTCACTGAGCTCCACAGGAGTTGTCCCTCTGTTCTTAAAATTCTGTTTGGTGTTGGTCATTCTATGTCAATTGCATATACCCTCTTGATGAGTGTTTCAGGACTATCCACACGTGTATATCATGAAGAAACTGCTTGTTTATGCAAAGCTTAGTGCCCAGGTTCCAGGACACAGTTAGGAGGCCAAGACCATGACTGATGTGGAGAAAGGTCCTAGGAAGAGGGTGACAGAACTCCAGAATCACTGCCTGCAAATTCAGAGGGTATCAAGCTGGTGAGACATCCAAGCTTCATTGAGTTGGAGGCAGCTCGAGAGTGGAGGGGAGGAATTTGCTTAAAAGTGTCAAGTTCCAGGTATGTTCAGGTTAGATACACGTCCTCTGCTCCTACTTACAGCACACATTTCCATGTCACATCTTGTCCCTGGTTGTCCAGTGGGTGTGAACTGGCAGAACATCTGAGTTAATAGAAGACCACACCTTGGATAAGAGTCAACTGGGACCGAATTCCTTCTGGGACTGTAAGATTATCTTTTCAATGGTAGACCCACAAAAAGAAAAGTGCACTTCTCCCCGCATCCCCCAAGACCCAGGAGAAGCAAAGTAAGTGTCCACAATGAAAAAAAAAAAAATCTATACATATACCCAGAGTTTTCCTTTTATTTACAAAGCAGTAAACCAAATTCCTGTGTGAACATATATATCCAGTGTACTGTAATATTGTGTATGCCATTTCCTCCTCAAACAGGACTTTAGATTTGGCCACTTTTTCTGATTTAAGCCAAATAGCAGTTCATCTATGTAGACACATGATGGTAACAAACCTATGTATCACCTTAAACTGTTTTCCCCACCTTAAGGATGTGGCAGAGAGTAAGGGGAAGGGCGAAATAGAGATTAACAAAACCTATTCCTCCGTCCTTATCCTCACCCATAGGATACTCAGAGGTAAGTGCCTGAGCCAGTCCCTAAAGTAAACTTGGGCGGTTCTAAAAACATCTCCACTTAGCTCTTTCTAAGTAAGGATGGCACCCTCAGTATGCTTCAGAGAAAACAATGAATTCAATCCAAATGTCCTGAAGGAAAATGAAGTTACTTGAAATGCTGAACTTTAAAACAAGGAGTAGCCGAGGTTCAGGAATGTTCTCACCTGAGCTTGCGAGAACTTTGCGTACTGTAAGAAGTCTGTGCACTGGCTTTAGCCACAGAAGAGAAAGCCCAGGTGAGAGCTACGGCAGCCCCTCATGAGCGGAGGGGCTCTTTTCTGACTGACTGGAGTCCCAGAAATAGACAGAGGCAGGAAAGATCTACCTCTTCCACTGCATGTTTGCACAAATCACGATAACTCTTTTCTGAGCCAAATTTACAAAGGCTTCTCTGAAAACTACAGATACCCCTCTCTTGTGGGTTGTTTTAAAATATACTTATCTTTATGTAACTGAACAACAGCCATAGGCGCGCCTCTTCTCTACAGACTTTCCTCTCACTCGCGTACACACAGAAACATAAATGCACACAGAGACCACATCATGGGCCAATCATACCAAAAATAAATACTCTCGCGTCTCTAAATTACTTACAGAACTAATCTTGGTTTTGAAATATGTTAATAAATAACCTAAGTGGGAGAGGGAGTTGACGTGTCTTCTGTTTTTTTCTTTTTACTTATGTTGATGGATAGCCACAAAGCATTATCATTCTATTTACAAAAAAACAAAAAACAAAACATAACTCTGAAACCTAAAAAAGACCCTCCAAACCAAAAGCCCTCTGTAAATATAATTTTTAAATGATGAGTAAGCTACTGTACCATCGGCCCCATTTGGTTATGTACATCATGTTAGTCACTCAGCAGTAGCTATTCCATGAATTCTTCATGGGTAGTGCAACCAGTTAAAAAGTGTATAAAACATTATACATATAAAAACTCTCACATCCTTTGGATGTCTGCAGTTCATCATAACTTTGTGGTTACCTTTCTGCAACATAAATTTTAAAAATTACACACACACTCACACACACACACATACATACACACAGACTCAAGGACAGAAACCCTTCCATCCAGGCATACACCATCCAGAGGGTAGTGCATGGGACTGAATTCCATGAGGCACGAAGGGAGTGGTCCCATCCTCAGGGCAGTCCATCATCTTCAAGGCTTAATGCCACTCGCTGGGGGAGACAGAGCAAAGAAGTCATCATTAGATCCACTGGAGCTAGCTATTGGATCACAACGTACCAGAAATTCTATTACTTTACAGGCAGTAGCTCACATACTCTTCAAACTACCTCAGAAGACAGGTCTGTCATATTTATTTTACAGATGAGAAAACTGAGATGCAATGAGCCTAAACAGCATTTGTCCTGGGTCACACAGCAAGTGGGTGAACTCAGTTTGAACCCAGATCTGTATGACTCCAGAGCTGTAGTTTTTTTCATCATTCTGTGCTGTCTCTGTAAAGAAGGGGGCTACAGAGATCTAAACTCTCTCCATCCTCCCTTTCAGGATTTTGCTGAATTTCAGTGGGTTAGCTTTGCAAATGTTTAATCCCAGGCCTCTTTAGTTACCTTTTTCTATCATACTGATCATAATCAGGAAGGTAATCAGCTGCACCCATCCAACTAATTGTGTAGAATTGGAAGGCAATGGAGGTCAATTATGTTAACCCCTCTTTCCCTCACCCCTACCTTCTAGTCACTAGATACTCGACTTCCCTCTGCCACAAATGGGTGACCCTAGATGGTGAGACCACTAACCCCTGAGCCAGTCTATTCCACTGTAGACAGTAGATTTACATTCTTTCATATATTGACATGAGATCTGTTTCTTTATTTCTTCTGATGTTCCCTGATTCTCTCTCTTAGACTCAGAGAGTTCTACACAGACAACCCTTGAAATTTTCAGTTTGAATTCCCTTCCCTTTCTTCTGAGCGTCTTCTTCTCCAGGCACATCTAGCTCCCCCAACGTGGTCCTGATGTTATCCTATGCCCCACTCTTCCATTTCCTCAATACCCTCCTTTGGATAGACCCCATTGTTTTAAGATCTTTCTCATAGCTTTATGAATTTGGGCTAGCCACTTTATCTCTCTGAGTTTCGGTTTCATCACCTTTTAAATGGGAATAGTAATAGGACCTATCAAATGAGATCAGGTATGTAGAGTGTTTAATATAGTATCTAACACATATGGGATCCAGAGCATTCTACATCAACCTAACCAGCATAAGATAGAACCAGACTAGCATTTTCCATTTCTGGACATTATACAAATCCACTGCCTTTCAAATCATTTTTGGCCTGTTTGTGATTTTGCATGAATGTCATGGCCTTGCTCCACTAAACTTCTTCTACTGTGTTACCCTCCTCCTCAAGACAGATCTCCAGGCCAAAGGCAGGTCCCCGCAGTGATAGTGGAGCTACCCAAGAAGGGGCCAGGGGAGAGAAAAGGTTGTTGAGAACACTGATTTCCACAGCTTCAAGGCTAGATACTCTGAGATATAGCGGAAAGAGCATAGACTTTCGTGTACATACAGACAAGAGTGTGAATCCTGGTTCTGCCACTTCCTAGTTGTGATCCTAGGTAAGTTATTCAATTTCTCTGAGTCTCAGTTTCCTCATCTGCAAAATGGGGCTAATAATGTCAAGTATATAAGTTACTGTAAAGACTAAACAAGAAAATTTATGTAAAATACTGAGTAGTGTCTGAAACAGTAGATTCTTACTAAATGTCAATTTCCTCGCTCTCCTACTCTATTTCTCTGCAGCTGGCAGGAGCTTATTTCTCAGACCTTAGTTTCATCAGGAATAGCTCCTCCTGAGTGACTGTTTCCTTCTCTGGAAACAGTGACACGTCACACGTACAAGGAGCTTTGTAACTCACAAAGCATTCTCACATGTGCTATCTCACTTGCACTTAGGTCGTAAAGGGAATGGGGGTTATCATTCCCATTTTACAAATAAAAGTGAGCACACAGAAAGGACAGAGATCACAGGGCTGTGGAACAGTGAAACCGGGAGTCATCTCCTTACTCCAAGCTCAACATTCCTTCCACTGTGCCCTCTCTGATCTTTAAAAACTTGTTAAGCAACTGTTGGCTTGGACTGGCCGAGGTTAAGGACCCTCAAGGCCATCTGCTAACCCTCACTTGTCAAACTTATCTCCCATGTCTCCCCTTCATAGCTTTAGCAGCCATTCTGTCTGTCCTGCCCCATACTCAGTCATTTCTTCCACATGCCATTTCCTTAGTCTGCAACTTGCCCATCTTTCCTGTTTGCCCCAACACCCAGCTCACAATTTGCAGCCTTCCAGAACCAGAACGCCTTCGAGGATTGGCTGCACCTGTCTGGTTCATGCCCTCACTCATCAGCCCCTCAGACTCAGAGTGGCACTGCCCTACCTTGCACTTGACGACAGGCAGCTCGGAAAGAGGGTTCTTCGGGAGTTGGTGCGGCTGTGACCTTGGTTCCCCCGGCAAGACAAAAAGCTCCTTGAGGGCAGGGGCTGGGTCTTCCAGTTCTCTGGTCTCCCCAAGACAGGGCTCTGCCCACAGTGGGTGATCAAAGCTGCTGATTGCCTGACAGGGGGATGGACTGGATGACCTATGAGGTCACACTCAGCCCCGACTCGGCTATACAACCATGACATCTGCTTCAGCCACTGTGTGGTCCTCGCTCCCCCAACAAGCCACGCCCTGCTGTGCCTCTCGGCCTCTGCATGTGCTTCTTTCTGAAATGTCATTTTCCCCCTTCTCTACATGGAAAACTACTATTAATCTTTCAAGGACACAGTTCATCCACCACCTCCTCTGTGAGGCATTCCTGCCTGATTTCTCAAACAGCATTAACAGCTCCTTTTTGGATATTTCCATAGCATTGGTTCAACAAATATTTACTGGGAGCCAGCTATGCTGTGCTAGGTACCAGGGAAACATGAATCAGACAATCCTGCCCTCAAGGAGCTCACAGTCTAGTGGGGAGACCAATGAGTATAAAGGCAAGCAGACTGCAGTGTGACATGTGTTGTGATGGAGAGAGGCAGTGGGAGAAAAAGAAACCAGGGAAGGCTTCTTAGAAGAGGAAGCCCCTGGGCTTCCACCATGGCACTTAGCACACAGCTGTTCAATAGCAAGTGACTCTTAACTCCCCCACCAGCTCCCCGGAAGCAAGTACATCCCTTCTTAACTTTTGGACACTTGGTATCTAATGTGGCACTTGGCACATAACTGGTGTACAGTGCTTACTGAAATGAATGTGTTTGAACTGAACGACCACAGTTACCCTTCTAGGCCACAGGTTCTGAAAACTTGCTCAGCACAAAGACAGGCCTCTTTACTCCAGGAAGAGCTTCTAGGTACAAGGTGGTTCTGATACCCTTCTACCCCAACCACCTGCCCCAGCATTTCTGTGTCCCCAGGGCCTAGAACAATGCCTGGCACATGGTTCGTTCTTGATAAATGTCTAAAGGGGGGAGGGAGGGAGGGAGAGGGGAAGGAAGGAAAGGAAGGAAGGAAGGAATCCTTCCTGCAAGGAATACTTACTGCTGGGTAGACATGGCCAATCTGAGCAGTCCTCCCTATGTGCAGCTCATCCTCCTCCTCCTCTTCGGTTGTTTTCCTGTACACTGGATTGTCGAAATTCATGCTTTTGGTATTCTTCCGCTTCCAGTTTCTCCAGATCAGGTAGCCACTCATGCACAGCAGGGCTATGACCACTGGAGGAGGAGACACATCACACTGGGTATATCCAGCAGGCTCCAGCCCGCTGCCCAGACGTCAGTGCGTTTCTTGTCACCACTCCTACTTGACTGCCCCTTGTTCCTCAGGCTCTGTTTCTGCATATTCTTTTTCTGCTGTTGGGAGGCCCTTCTCTTAGCTCTTCCTTCATTAACTGCTCACCCTTCAAGACCCAGCTCAAATGCTCTCAACATCCCATGGTGCAGTCAGGTTTTCCCTCACGTGTGTTTCTAGACCACAATGTTGTACTTTCTGTGCATCCTCAGCTAGACTGAGCTCTTTGAGGGCAGCAGCTGTGTCTTCTTTCTCTCTCTATGCCCAGTGCCCAGCACTGAGTAGGTGCTCAGTCACATGCTGAGTAACTGAGTGAATTTCTTCACCACATTCTTGCTGCTTCCCTAGATTTCTCTAAGGAAACCATTCTCTCCCAAAATTGGAGAGGGGAGGCTAGGGTGGGGTGGGGTGCTTCTTCCCAAAGCTGGGTCTCTGCAAGAAGGGGAGCATCTCTAGAAGGGGGCACAGCAGGGAAACACAGGCTCTGAGTTAAAACAAATGGTATACTAATGAGTGAAGGAGGAAATTCTCAAATAGAGCTGGGCAAAAATGAGGCAAGCAGATTCATAAGATAGTAAGCGGTCACCCTGAATGAGTACTCAAGTGAGGCTGGATGACAGCCATCCAGGGTGCTATAGAGGGATTTCCACTTTGGTAAGATTATTATAATCAATAATAATGATACCCATAAAGACAGGAACAGGGCAAGGATGCCTGCTATCGCTGCTAGTATTTGTTATCCCAGTAAGACCAGACAAAGAATTGAAAAGCATGCATGGGAAAGAGAGAAACCAAACTATCATAAACAGATATTGTAAGTTTGGAAAATCTTAGAAAAGCAGATGAAAAACTATTGGAAATAATTTTAGTTCCTCAAGAATCAACATAAAAAATTGGGGCTTCCCTGGTGGTTCAGTGGTTAAGATTCTGCGCTTCCACTGCAGGGGCCATGGGTTCAATCCCAGGTTGGGGAAGTTCTACCATGCCATACACTGTGGCCAAAAAAAAAAACCCCAAACAAATCAATAGCTTTCTTATTAATCAGCAATAATCAATTAGAAAATGGATATAATAAGAACACATTCATAACAACCCAACAAAAAACTATAAAATACTTGGGATAACCCAGTAGGAATGTGTAAGCCCTATGTGATTTATACAATTCTACTGAAGCCCATAAAAGAAGGTTCAAATAAATAGGGAGATGTGTCATGTTCCTCAATGGGAAGGTTCAATGCTACAAAAATGTAAATTCTCCCCATGTCAATTTATACACCCAAAGTGTAAGATTTCATCATATTTTTTATAGAATTAACAAGATGATTCTAAAGTTTACCTAGAAGAGAAATTGAATAAAAACAGCTAAGAAAATGTTGTGAGAATAATGATGCCCTATTAGATATTAAAACATATCACAAATGTGCTTCTAGTAACTAGGAATGGTATATAGAAATTGGTGGAGGAGAATAAATAGCCTAGAAGCAGATCAAGGTATGTACACGCATACAGTTATAATAAAGATGACAATTCAAGTCACAAGGGAAGGATGAACTATTCAATAATGGTCTTGTGAAAACCAGACAGGCATGAGAGAAAAATAGCTAAATCTGTACCTCATGCTGCACTGTAAATTCTGAACAAATTAATAATCAAACACTAAAAATCCTTAAAATATTGATAGTAGAAAAATATATAGGGGATATTTTAATAATTTAGAATGAGGAAGACCTTCCTAAGCAGGACACAAAACCCATGAGACTTGTGATATGATATGATACTTCAAATTTTTAATTTATGCATGGCAAAAGAGACCATCAACAAATTTTAAAAATCATGTATGGGAGAAATGATTTATAACATATATTACAAAGGTTTAACATTTATTATGTATCAAAATTTCTATACATAAGTAAGAACAAGACAGAATCAATAGAAACATAAGAAAAGACCATGAATAGCCAATTCATAAAGGATGAAATGTAAATGGCCAATACATTTATGAAAATATGTTCTACCTCACAGGGAAGTATCAGGGAAAGAATATTCGTCTTTCACCCCTCAGATTAGCAGAAATTGAAAATAATGGTTATATTAGGGAAGGTTACCTCTGGGAAACAGCACATGCATGTTCTTCTATAGACCGGAGGATGGCAGGAAAGGGGTTGATTTCTTTTTCACTACATAATGCTGAGTATTTTCCACTCACTGCACTCAAAATGAGCCTGGCTCTCACCATCACCTTTACTGATGAACCTTTCAAGACCAATTCACATGCCACCTTCTCCAGAAGTGCCTACTCCCCCTTTCCTCCACAGAGGGTCATGCCTCTATCATGGCACTTATAATATGCAGTAACTCCTCTCCTGTATTACCTTTTTAATGATTAAGTCTGATTAAAGACTAAAGGCTCTTAAAAGTCGTTAATCTTTTCCTTCCTTGAATCCTTGGTACCTCGCACAGTCCCTTGCGTGGTGTTGAAGTTTTTAAAACATTCACTCACTAACTCGCCACAATACTGGGGATTCCCAGATTAAAGGGCAAAGTCCTTATCCTTGAGATACTCATAGGCAAGTAAGGGAGATAAACCTACAAATGGACAATCACAATGCAAAGATCCGACCAAGAGAAAAGACTGGCATGAGAGACAGGATGTGCAGCATACCAAGTGAACATCCGGGTAAGAATGAATCATCCCACAGGGCTCTCTGTGAGGTTTAAACAAATGTTCATCCTGGCCATGTTCCACATCCACCCCACTCCCGCCCTCCCATGCCATGTCCCATGGCTTTGATTATGCTCAAGAACCATGTCATACTTATTTTTAACCACCTTCCCTCCCCTTATCACAGAATCTGGTACATCACAGCTGCTTGATGTGAAAGGGAAAGTCACTCAGTCATGGTCAACTCTTTGTGACCCCATGGACTATACAGTCCTTGGAATTCTCCAGGCCAGAACACTGGAGTAGACAGCCATTTCCTTCTCCAGGGGATCTACCCAACCCAGGAATCAAACTGGGGTCTTCTGCACTGCAGGCGGATTCTTTACCAGCTGAGCTACCAGGGAAGCCCTAGCTGCTTGATAGGCCTTTCCATGTGGCTCAGTGGTAAAGAATCCACCTGCCAATGCAGGAGACACGGGTTCAATCGCTGGGTTGAGAAGATGGCAAACTACACCAGTATTCATGCCTGGAAAATCCCATGAACACAGTTGTTTGATAATGTTTGTTGAAAGCCAAACAGAAAGAATGCAAGATAGCATGATCTACCAAAGGAATGGCAAGTAGCTCTACTAATATTTTTCAGTGTATTACTTTTGTCCTACTCATTAATTCAACGAGTTTGTTATTTCCTCCCATATGCCAGATACTGCTAGGAGCTGGGGAGAGTGGGAGCAAGAGAGACACCAGGCCTGTCCTCATGGAGCTTACCGTCTGGCTGGCTTACATGGCTGGCATGTAGAGTGTCAGTGAGGGATAATGGGGGAAATATTTGGATAGTTGTTTGGGGCTAGGTCCTAAAGGGCCGTGGGTGCCAAGCTAAGAAACCAGACTACACCAGGACTAGGAGGTGAGCAGAAAGGCTTCCAGGGCAGAAAAGTCAACGAGAGGTCAGTGTGCTGAGTGCTCTGTCCTTCTAACGACTTTTCCCAAACCCTGGGCAGGGTTTCTCTTTTCTCCCCAGGGATTTGGGGCCACACTCACCCATGGGCACGATGATCCCAATGACAGCAGCTGTGACTGTGGAGCCCATCTTTCCATCTTCATTCCCATCTGCAAAACACAGACATTTGCAGGATGAGGCTCTATCACTGTGAGCCCAAGTCTTTCCTCGCTGGCCTCATGCAGTAAAAACTACCCAACTGCTTCTTGTCCCCGTTCCAAAATGATGGTCCTACTCAATGCTTAATAATTTAGTCTTTCCAGATCTCATCAGGACACAGGTCATCTCCATTTCACAGATGAGGAAACTGAGTCTTATTGGAGTTTGGGGGAGTCTCAACGTGGCAAAGCTGGGGCTCAAAGCCAGGACTTGTGACCTAAATCCCTTACCCCTTTCCATAGTGTTTGGGTGGCAGGAAGCTCGGGGCTGAACCCTTAGGTCTTTATGTTGTTGATGCTTGGGGCAACTGCCTCTTTCAGCCAATATCTGTTGCCTTATCTCTCCCTATTTCCACCTGAAATAGAAATCCTGTCTGCAGTACTGTCTGCATTATCAAAATGAGACACAATATAGCTTAGTAGAATCCAGAATACAGGCTTCTTGGTCAGACTTCTAGGGTTCAAATCCTGGCTCTATTCACTCCTTCTGTGACCTTGGGCAAGTTGTTGTATGTCATAAATATCATATTTCTTTACCTTTAAAAGGAGGATAATTATATACCTACTTCCTAGGGATATTGTGAAGATTAAATGAGACAATTCATGTAAAGTGCTTACTTAGCACAGTGCCTGACACAGCCTTACCAAGTTCAAAGAGGTCAGAGAGCGGGGTAGGAGTTCTTGTGAGGCCTAAATAGGGCAGATAAAAGCAGATTCTAAACTGAAAAGTGCTTGGAAATGGTACTATGTAGTTTTAAAAGTAAGTTGTGCCATCTTTTCCACTCTTACACTCATCTTCATTATAATATCTGTATAGAATTTTTTAGCTTAAAAAGCAGTTTTCCCTTGTATACTCATGATAGCCCTCTGAGGTGTGAGACGAACCATCACCCACATTTACTCCTAGACCGGAGATGACTGTCCCCTGGCAACGGCCAGATGCCATCCTCTCAGCAGGTCTACTTCTCCAAGTTACTCTAAGGGAACCTAACTATTAAGGGGAGAAAGAGTGCACTGTTTACAAAGTTTTCTGAGGAAATGCCGCTCTCTTCTCCACCTGGGTCCTGAGAAAACACAGGACAGTGATATTAAAGCCTAGAGTGTGATGAAGCCAGTGGGGAGACCCCTTGGTCAGAGCTCTGCCCAGATAAGAGGAACTGGACTTTACACAGCTTCCATCTGCCTCTCTGAACTCCAGGGTAAGCGCTCAACTCTGAAAATCCCACTCTGGACCATGATGGGCCCGATTAGAAAGATGCTGCCAAGCTGCGTAGTTTCTGGGCCATGCACATGTGGGAAAAAATTTAAAAGATAGTTTATCCTCTTAAATGAACTCCCCCCAGCAGGTAACTCAATTTAAAAGGTATTCACTGGTTAATGAGACAGAACATTTCTAGCAGTGACAATTACGGCTCCTAATGATTTAATAAGTGGTGAACTTATCCCAGGGTTTGCAGAGAGGCATGAGCAAACCATAGTTATGGATATGACTACCTGGGGAACCTACCTACCTGGGAAACCTTTCAGAACCTCGGTTCTCAAAGAACTGAGACCAGGGCTTTTGAAGTTTAAGTTTCTGAATCTGAGGGTCATACCCTCATACTCGTCAGTAGCGTGTGACATAGACACACCACCTGAGTCAGCAGAGGCTGTGTGCACAAGCTCTTCTGTTCACATGGCCTCCTCTGTCTCTCATCGTAACTTGCAAAGCAGGTAGGGAAGGGTTATTATTATCCCACTTGGTAGGTGAGAAAACAGGCTCAGAGACAAGAAGTAGCTTCCCTCAAGACCCTCTATGAGGCAGGAGCACCTGTGACTCCAAATTGCAGGCTGGTGCGCTACATCCCCCTGCTTCCTCCCTGCTGATAAGCCAACACTAAAGTCTGGTATGATCTCTTCTTCCCACAGATCCTCCCACCCTGGCTTCCCTAGGACCCCGCCCTCCCCATGTCATGCAAGAAGGCAGAACTCATTTCCTTACAGTGTTGGGAGTGGTTGCTGGTTGCAGGGCTTGGGGTAGACGGGCTGATGCTGGGAGCCCTGGGGACACTAACTGAGCTTGGGACCTCGGTGGCCAGGCTCGGTGTCTCTGTGCTGTGGTTCTGGTAGGTGGGGCTGTGGTTGGTGGTCCCAGGGGCTCTGGTGGTGTCGGCTAGTGTCCTCGCTGTGGTAGAGGCTAACGTCGTAGTTGAGGTAGACTGAGGTGCTGAAGGGGAAATACCATGAAGATCACTTGGACAGAGAACTTTGCTGTTTTAGTGCCTAAATTATTGCTCTATAAATATACTCGATGAAGTATAAACTCATCCTCATGGCTCAACTCAAATGCCCTCTCTAGTCCTCCTAAATGGGCTACGATCTTTTCTTTAGCTGAATGACAAGCACCTTATCTGTTTATACTGCACCTTGATTTGATAAAGATGAGTTATTAAAACAGTGCTGTCAGATTAGGTGTGGGAAAGGTCACTATAAAAGAATGGGAGGAGTGGAAATCAAGAAGGATTTTTTTTTTTTGATACATGTATACTGTTATATTACTAGGTTCAAATTCTCACTCAACTATAAACAATTGAACCTGGAAATCATAAATGATGCAGCAGACCTATGCTCAAACAAAAGGCCGTGTATCTTCATTGAGACTGGGGAATGAATAGGATTTATATGATTGAAGTATTCACTGTTAGTCCCAATCATATCACAAAAGGACTTTTGGTAGTGTGTGAAGTTCTGGGTGAGAAACAGGCAAGATTATAGTCACTTGCATACAAATAGTAACTGAAGCCATGGGGATAAAGGGTTCTTAATTTGAGGTCTTCAAGGGGTTCTGGATCCCCCTGAAGCTGAATTTAAAATGCTGTGTGTATATGTGCATCTTTCCTGGAAGCAAGAAGAGTCAGCCTTGGAGGGACCCTACAGGACACCGGAACTCAGGGTAGGTAATGAAGAGGCTACAAAGGCAAAAAGCAGCCAGAGAACATGGAGGAATCCAGGGACGCACAGTTTCCCAGAAATCAAGGAAGACTTCAGCAGATGGGTCTGCCATTCCCAGGGACCAGCCCTCCCGGTAGCTCTGCTCACCTCGGTAGCACCTCTTCATGTCAGGGCCCAGCCACATTGTGTCAGGACAGGCACACGTGTACTTGGGGGAGTGGCTGGAGATCTGAGGAGCAGGAAGGCACAGGTACTCACAGCCTCCATTGGGCTGGGCACTCAGCTCACAGGCATCTGCAGCTATGGGCACAGAGAGAGATGGCGAGAGAGAGTGTCAGGGCACAGATGGGAAATGCCAGGTTCCCCGTCCTCCCAGGGATGAGGCCCTACCCACTCAGCTCAATCGAAACACTTTTTCTGCTACTTCTGTCGAGCACCTTCCACCACTGGACTTGCTGTTTTATCCCCACGTTCGTTTAATGCTGACGACAACTCTGAGGGCTGGGTGTTATGCCCAGACTGACCGAAAAAAAAAAAAAGACTGCTTAAAAAGAACAAACTTGTCAACGCTGTACCTCTTGTAATTTTGGAGGCAATTTAAACTCAGGTCTGTTGGACTCCAGAGACCATGTTTTTTTCCTCCCTATGCCACATCTCTTTCTTCTTTAGATTTCTAGATCTAGAATCAGGCACCAACCTGATTTCCTTACCCGCTTTCCCCCACCTTCACCCTCTCTGTTACAGTTAGACTGAGGATACCCTAGTGACAGAGGCGGGAACAACCTAATGGTAGGATTCTTGGCTTTTGTTCCCAACCAGCCAGCTGACTTAATGACGGCCCTAGGATACATTACTTTATACCACTGCCAAGTATGAACAAATGACAGATGAGAAGCAATGGGCTTCTTCACGGCCAAAGTTGCTCTGGAATCAGACAGATCTAGGTTTAGGGTTAGCTCTACGATCTGCCGACGTTATTTTACCTCTCCACTACAGTTTCTTCAGCGGTTAAATGAGAACAGTAATTGCCATACTTTGTAAGACTGACAAAAATGGGACATTTGTATGTTCACTTATTTATACCCAGCCTTAGTTCACCAAGAGTGTGAGGCAAATGAAATAAAATATGTGACAGCTAAGCAGTTCACCAATGAGAGGGACTGTCAGCACTGCCTCAGGGGGTGCTGGGATGTGACACGAATGTGAACGCAGCCTGCCTATTGGATGGAGAGGATGTAGGCAGGGGACCTAGGACTGGGGAAGGCTCACCTCTTGGCTGCTTCAGCTCATGGAAGATGACTATATCATGCGGGTTGTTGAGGTTCTCAGCTAGGACGGAGATTTCCAGGCCATTGAGCCGATTTGCACTGAAAATGGCCTCATTCTCCAGGTCCGTCCAGAACACCTTGTCCTGTGGGGTACAGATACAGAGAATGGCCTAGAGCCTAAACCCATGACCTCTGTCTGAGGGCTCAGGCCCAAACCACAGTCACCAGAACTGCTCCGGCATTTCCCCTGAGGTCTCCTGTCCATGGATTCACGGTGGGACTCTCAGCTCTAACCTGTGGCATACGCTGTGGTTTACTTCTGTCTCAGAGGGTTACTCAGTGATTCTGTGCTTTGGCCTAAAGGCTGCTCATTAACGCTGAGCTAGTCCTGCTTCTTGGAGTTCAGCAGAACCAGGGTTGGGTTGGGTCTCTTTAGCTATTACCATCGCTAGGGCCCGGGACCAAGATCACAGAGGATGTGTGGTTTAGTGAGTATTATCCCTACAGGGCCTCCTCCTGCAGCCTCTGGGTGTACACGCGTGTGCATTCAATGGTTAGTCCACACAAGCCTAGATGTGCATATGTAGACAAATTCACATTTACAGGTACAACCATGCACTCTGTGCAGACCTAGACACAAGCCCACATGCTCATCTACATACCCAAAGGCACACTTGTACCTAAATGAGCACTTGTCTAAATATTGGTATACACGTTTACATTCACAAGCACTAGCACATACAGGAATGCACATGTTTTAACAGATGCATTTATGTATACACATGCACATCCACATACATGCCACATATATGCACAAGTACAAACACATGTGTCTGAACACACCTGTCTTTTGAAGCAGAGGCTGGACGTGGGAGGTGGAGCTTTGCCCACAGTTTCAGAGCTGTGCTGGGTGATGTTGCTCCAAGCAAACATTACCCACACCCACCATGGGCCAATGTCCCCTTGCTTCCCCTCCCCTTGATGGCAGAGCAAGTTATGGGGAAGAGGTATGTGTGTACAAGAACTTGATTGGTTCTGGCTTCCTTATTCCCCAAGGAGAAAGGTTGTCAGGGTCAGAACACAGGAAGGTCTTGCCTCTTCACTCTTCCATGAGCTTCTTTTTTGTTGCTGTGGGGTGTTTTTTTTTTTTTTTTGGTGGGGGGTGGAGCGGGAGGGGTCTTTTTTTCTTGAGGGTTAGGATGATGCCTGGTTCACCCCTATGACCCCAGGATCCAGCAAAAGTGAGTGCGAGTGGTTGAATTGAATAGCATCTATCAGGCCATTTCCAATAGTAAACGATACTAAGGAAATGTACATTCCTCCTCCTCCCTTTATTGGGCACCTTCTGTATATGTGGGTACAGTGCTGGGTGCTGAGGGCACAAGGTCTAGCAACTTACCTATGAGAAGTGCTCTCGGGGAAGGGCCTTGGGGAGGAAGCACAGGAGAGGCTGCCAGGTGGACAAGGGACTGCAAAGCCTCTGTTTGCAGGCAGCTCACATATTGCATACAAACGAGCCAATTGGCTTCCCTGTCCCTTTGTTTCCACCTGGACGAGTCTCAGGGAGTCGTCCTGTGTGAACAGCCTTTCCTAGGCTCCAGCTTCCTGAAGGAGCCTTGCCTCCCCTCTCGGGGCTCACCTCAAACACAGCTATCCCAAAAGGGTGGCTCAAGAAGTCAGGGGAGGAAATCAGCATCTTCCTGTTGCCTCCACTGAAGTCAATGCTGGACAGCTGGTGCAGCTTGGAGTCCACCCAGTACAAGCGCTGGTTCAGCAAATCTTGGGGAGGAAAAGGACGAGGGGATCAGTTGCTGAGCCTGCGACTGCAGCCTGGACCTTGGCTCCTTTGTGCCCCTTCCCTGCCCACATCTCCAGGCCAGGCCTCAGGAGGAGGCCAGCCCAGGGAAACCATCAGGAAACACAGGCACTGGCTCTAAGAGGGGATGTGGAGATGAGACCCACGGAGCTCCAGGCAGTGGTCAGTGTCAGGCACTACAACAGAAGGCAGGGCTCACCCAGGGTGATTCCGTTGGGCCACTCAATACCATCCGATACCAGTGTCTGCCGGCCCACGCCGTTGAGCCCGGACTTCTCAATCTTGGCCTGGAACCCCCAGTCAGACCAATACATGAACCTAGAGGAGAGAAAACCCAGCTGAGCTTCTTGACAGGGAACGTGACTGGGGTGGTCTGGCTCACAAGGACTCAACGGCCCGCTGGATCATGCTTAGTGGGGACTGGAAGCAGACCTCTAGAGTTCATGGGAACATCCAGTCTTAGAACTGACAGGTGAGCTGGTTTCAGGTGCATTACACAATGATTCAGTATTTGTATATATTGCAAAACGACTGCTGTAATAAGCCAGTTCACATCCAGCACCACACATAGCTACAGTGGTTTTTCTTGTGATGAGGACTTTTAAGATCTACCACTCTCCAGTTTTTAAACTTCATGATGGCTTCTCCTATTGACCTTAAAATCAGATCCCAAATCCTTACCACAGCTGACAAGGCTCTGCACGACCAGGGCCCTGCCTACCTCTCTGGCTATTTCTCCTAGCACCATCGCCCACCTTCCTTACAAACCTCACAGCTGCCCCACAGGGCTTCTCTTAGGTCCTTCAGGGCACCAAGGCCTTCACGGAGCCTTCGCGCCCACTCTTTTCCCATTTACAATGTCTTTTCAGTAGAGAATCTTCCTCTGTTAGGAAGTAGGTTCTTCCTTCCCCTCCAAGTAAGTAGGTTCTCCCTGCTATCTTCTCTTAAAGCACCCCGTTCTTCCCTTCTGCAGCGCTCACACCATTGTTGATTTTTGTAGGCTTTCTGGCGTGTGGTGTGTTTGTTTGCTGTCTGTTTCCCCACTAGTCTACAAGCTCCACTAAGGGAGGGTCCCTCATCTGCGTTAGTCCTCACTTTATGCCTGGCAGGTGGCTGGTGTGTGATATAGGTCTTCATTTACCATTTGTTGAACAAACTAGTGTTTTCATTCTAGCCTCACAATTACCCCAGAAGGGTATCATTACTAGTCCCATTTACAGATGAATAAATTGTGGCTCAGAGGGGCTGACTTTCCTAAGATCACGATGTGAACAAGCAGAGAAACCAGGCTTCAAATTTAAGTTGAAATTCAAGCCTGCATGCTTAACCCTCCCCATAATGCCTCTGCTGAAGCCTGGTGTCCAGCCAAGCTGGCTCCAGGCTAAAGGGCCGAGTGATTGTTCTGGATCCCTTCCATTTGCTGCTCTGAATCCCATCGCCATTCTGCTCTGTACAGCAAAAGGCTGGTGCACGTGGAAACCACATCAATGGGCTTGACTCCCTAGCTCTCTGGCTTCCAGTTGGATTCAGCAAAATATTGGAGGGGGAAGAGGACAGACTGAGGTCAGGATGTCTATTCCCCTGACTCTCCCACACAAAGCTGACTCCAACTGGCTCATGCTCTAAAGGTTTAACCGGCCTCAAATTATCTTCATCTGAGTGTGCAGTGGGTTTCCTGCTGGGACCCTGGCAGATCCACAACGGACTAGGGATGGGCTGGGTGTAACCACATGGTCTGGGGGACATGGCAGGTACAGCCCCAGGTCTGTATGACAGCAGACAGGGAACAGGGTTGAGGTGGGATTAAATGAGATGACTCAGTGTCTGCAGAATGCCTGGGACTGTGCTGGGTGCACCTGTGTGTGCCGAGTAAATGGCAGCTGTCAGTCACTTCCCAAGGCCACACACACCCTCTCGGGTGGCCAGCCCCAACCCCAGCTGCCCGACTGGAAGAAGAGGGTTCTCTTATCGCTGCTTAACAATTAAGGAAACAGCAGAAGGAGGAAGCTGGTGATTCTGGCAAGCAATAGGATGCAGCTGCTTAAAAACCATGCCATCTCAGGACATCACTACTGAGGAAGGGAGGGAGTCCTGCTCTGTTCAGAATCCCTACTCCCAGTACAGAGGCATGGCCAGAGCAGGTCAGCCTGGGTAATGAGGGGCCCGGAGACTGTGGGCAACATGGGTGGGGATGGAGGTGGGCAGCCTGGAGCAGAGTAGACCCTGTAATTTTGTTCCTCAAATCTCTCTGGCTGTCTGGAAGGGCAGGGGGGAGACAGCCAGAGGTAACCCCAGAGGCCAATCAGAGAGATTTGGGAATGTGAGAAACAAACAAAGATCACTTTCCAATGGGCAGAGCTGCCCCCACTCAAACAGGCCGTGTGGGATGTAATGGGCTCCTGTCTCTGGGAGTATGAGCACCTACCAGATGCCCACCTGCAGCGCATGGCAACCTGAGGGAAGACGTCCCGCCCCAGGAATATCTACAGTCTCCAGCGCCCTGAGATGCTCAGTTCTGTGATATGATGAGTATCCCAGTCCTGGGAGTGCCCTGACAGCCAGTGCACAAGGACCCCTGGTCAGGCGCTCATAGGCTGAGGGGCCCGCAGGGACTCTCTCCCCCATTGCCTGTGTCTGGGTGGCCCAGGGCCTTCCGAAGCCCTCGAGATAGCTCTGGTGACAGACGTGTGCAGACTGAGCGCCCAGCACAGTCTGGGGGTGGGAACACTCACCCTTGCAGGGGGTCGACGGCAATGGCCCGGGGTTCGCTGAGGTTACGGCTGAAGAGAGTACATCGGCGTTTGCCGTCAACTGTGGCCACGGAGATGGTCTTGTTGCCAGAGTCGGTCCAGTAGATGTGCTTGTGGACCCAGTCCACCGCCAGGCCCTCGGGAGAGTGCAGCTGCTCGTCAATGAGGACATCCTGCTCCACGGGGTTGCTGGCTTTGTCCATGTAGGCGCTAGGAGCAACCAGGGCTGGCGTGGGCAGGCGTGCCACTGCTGGGGCCCGTCTGCAGCTGCCCTTCCCCTCTCTTCCCTCTGGGCCATGGCAGTGCACCAGAGAGGAGCTTGGCTCAGTTCCATTCAATGGGCTCTCTGGGCCACCAGGGTAAGGACACAAGCTCGAGTCAGCCACAGTCTCTGGCCTGAAGGAGCTCAGTTTAGAAGGGACAGAAATTTATAGCCCGATAATTACACCAATACTCTGTGATTACGGAAAGTATCAGAGGCTGTACCAGCAGAAAAATGGAAACCACATCATCCTGGGGGGCTGGAGGAGGCCTTGTGGTTGAGCCCTGAAGGACCAATTCACCAGGAACACAAGGAACAGACAGGTCGGGTTAGAGTCAGCATGTGCAGATGCCAAAGCACGTGTTCTGAAACACTGAGAGAGCCAGCGGGCGGGGTGGAGGGGGTAAGTGAGGGTGTGAGACGGGGAGTAGGTAGAAGGGGCCACCTCCTGATGGCCCTCGCATATGCGCTAAGGGTAAAACTGAACAGGTCAGAGGACATGGCCAGACAGGGGAGTTAGATCACTGTGGCACGTGCAGAGTACGAAAGGGTTTGGAGCGGGAGGGGATAAAGGCAGGGAGACCAGTTAGGAGGCTGTGAGCACGTCCAAGTGAGAGACGAAGAGGGTCTGCAGAAGGGCTGAGGCAGTGAGAATAGAGAGAAGGGGCCAAAATACAGCAGACACTCAGGGGGCAACACTAGCAGGGCTTTATGTCTCCCAAACGCTGTTTTCCCCAAGGCTTTCTTCTCCCCAGACCCTCTCTTTGCTCTATTAGTTCCACAGTGCCCATGGCCATCCATGACTCAAATTCTCTGATCTTGACAAGTGTCTAAGTTTCAGACTATAAAGCCAACTGGCCCCCTTTGAATGTCTCATGGACGCCTTGAACGCAACACATCCCAAACTATTCACCCCATTCCCTTCTTCTCAGCCACACTCAGCCTGCCTACCCCACCACCATCTCTCCCCTCCTGGTCCCATCTCAGAGAACGGTACCCAAGTGCCAAGCAAGAAACCGAAACTCTCAAAACGAAAGTGGGAATTCATTTCAACTCTTCCTGCTACAGCCCCACACACAGTCTGTCATCAAATCCTGCCTCTTTCAGTCACAACTGTTGGACACACACTGCTCGAGCTGGTTCTGGGTGTGCGAGTGTGAGTGTGTCTATGTGCGCTGGGGTGTGATAGGCACTGGGTTGTCATTGAGAAGCCACTGGCATTGCTTCCATCCATCCATCCCACCACCTGTTCAACAGTCCACCCAGGGCCTGGTCATCGGCAGTCCTGAGTCCAAGTGGATCTCAGGACAAAGAAAGGACATGACTACCAAAGGGGACTTGGGCACGCAGAAGCTCCCAGGAGAGAACTTTCTTGTGTGTGTGAGGAGCCTTCCTGGGAACAGACTGTGATGTGAAGGGCTGGTCTGGGTGTAGTGCAGCCCCCAGACCGGGTCGGAGGTGTCCTGTATACTTTTCCTTCATGATCATCACAAGAGATATTACTGTGTTCTGAGTGGGATCCTCCAGGCAGGCCCAGGTCTGAGTCATCTTTGAGTCCTGAGCATCCAACACACATGTATGTGAGCGGCTCTGAAAATCCCCGCCAAAGCCAGAGGCACCGTCCTGTGCCTTGCACTGCCCGACCAGGCCGCCAGAGGTCAGTCAAAGCCCCCATGTGTGGGCCCAAAGCTGCTCTCCCAACAAAGCCCTCAGACTCCGTTGGCCCAGCAGGTGGGGAAGTCCCGGCAGTTCCACGTGCCCTGTGCTCCTGCATCCCCTCCTAAGCCCCAACTCTGTCCTGGGGGAACCTAGGGGCAGAGCGGGTGCAGAGGCCACCGGTCCTCTCCTCCTCTGTCAGGCCCTCTCCACGCCTTGGCTGCAGGAGCCAGGCCTCTGCTCACCTGTAGATCTTGCGGTAGGAGAGGTCACACCAGTAGATGCGATTGGTGGCAACTTCAACATCCAGCGCCACGACGTTCTTGAGCATGGGGATGAGCCGTGAGTAGTCCCGCTTTACCAGGTCTATCCTCCGCACTTCGTGCCGGTTGGTGAAGATCAGGGATGGGCTTCTGCCAGCTGCCATGCAGGGGGGTTGAGAGGGAAAGAGTCAGCGCAACAGGTGGGGGGCGTCTAGAGACCAAGGCTCTGCCACTGGTTTGCTGGGGGACACCTCATCTCCTGTAAAAAGTGGTGGCAACTCCTACCTCACAAGTTAGAGAAATAAGTGAGATAACGGGTACAAAAGCCATAAGATGCAAAGCACCACACATAACAAGAGGGATTTTTTTTTTATTAGACATAAACTCCCCCAAATCTGAGATGACTCCATTTCCTCTGGCCTGTATGGGAGGTTTTCTGCAGTAACTCCAGCTCCCTGTCCAGCCTCATCACTCACCCCCCTAACACCTTGGTCCCAGCCACCAGGCTATCTGTCATCATCTCCCCACGGCAGAGCTTTGCTGCCTCAGGGCCTTTGCTCAAGCTGTCCTTCTACCTACAGTGCATTTTTCCCCAACAGCTGCCTCCTCTTCTGCTTGGGCCCCACTGCAACATTCAAGAAGGGGCAACATGAATGTTACAAATGAGTTACAAAGATGACTGAGGCTGCAGGATGGAGCACAGACCTCAGGGCTGGTGGTGAGGCTCAAGGGAGGAGATTCAAGGAGGTCATTGTGAGTCTTCAATTTACACAGAGTGTGTTTGGGGACACAGCAAGAGATGAATCTGCAGATGCCAGCAGGGACCCAATCACAAAGGATCCTGTGATCTGGATATGCACTTTATTCTGAGCCAGTAGCTGGGGCAGGATGTGTATAATATGATACAGATCATTCACATGCAAAGGGACAACACACAACTGGTGTATATATAAACTCATTTTCAGACTTAGGATTAGATTTCAGGAAGAACATCAAAGGTTTAACACTCCTGGCAACTCCATGGGGAAGATCACTGTCCCCCAGGCCTAGGAGGGTCTAGAACTTGGCACAGGCCGCCGCTCCTCCAGCCTGTTTTCAGATATAACGGGCCACTCTCAGGTATCTGCAGTCTCTGAGCAGAAACACCTATCTCTGGAGCTGCCTGGGCCTTCTCCCAGTCTTGTTTTCCAGCTGACACTTCTGCAGGGCCCCTGGTCCCTGTCACTGCACATCTCTGCCAGGGTAATGTGCTCCTTGGGGGTTGGGAGGGACCAGCACAGAGCCATGTGGGGCCTGGGGCTGAGGGTGTGACCTGTGTGTAGTGATAGAGATCATTTCAAAGCAGGGTGGGGGTGGCAGGGAGGGTATGGGACACAGAGCATGGAAAAATACAGCTCCATGTGCAAGGAGAAAGGAGAAAAGCTGGGTTCAAGGCCAACTCTCCCACTGACAATCTGTGATCTCCTTGCCTGGAAAGTGAAAGTCGCTCAGTCGTGTCTGACTCTTTGCGACCCCATGGACTATACAACCTATGGAATTCTCCAGGCCAGAATACTGGAGTGGGTAGCCTTTCCCTTCTCCAGGGGATCTTCCCAACCCAGGGATCGAACCCAGGTCTCCCGCATTGCGGGAGGATTCTTTACCAGCTGAGCCACAAGGGATTTCCTCGCCTGGAAATGAGAGCAAAGACACCTTATCTTCCTGAGGGCAGGAGCTGGGTTAAAGGGTATCTTGAACTGATTTTTACTGAGAGTTGTGACTGTGACAGGTGCCCTGTTTGTTTACGACTGGAGTTTTGGTGGAACTGCACTCTAGATATTGATATGTGGGGGTTGTATATATATGGGCCATTGTGTGTTGTCTCCACTGCAAGTATACAGTCTATGTTACACGTCACACCTGTCCTAGGTGGGGGAAGGAACTGGTAGCAAGCTACATGTGATGTGCTAATGTATATTCTGTACATTGGACAGTTTGGGTGCTAAGTGTTTCGGGTTTACCGGCTCTATGTCAATTATTGTAGCTGCTGTATTGTTATAGCCTACAGAGTGGGTATTTGTGCATCTGAATTCCAGGTTCATATATCCAACAGCCTACACAATACTTCCACTGAGATGTCTAAACAGTTTTGTTAAATTTAACATGTCCAAATTAATCCAATATTCTCCCAAACCTTCTTTTACCATTTTTCCCAATGCCTTAAATAGCAATCCCATTTTTTCGTTTGGTTAAAAACCTCATGGTCATCTTTGACTCCTTTTTTCAGTTTCACATCCTACATTCAATTCATAAGAAAATCCTGTTGCTTCAAAATAAATCCTGACCTTGAAAATATATTCACATTGTCTACTTTTCATTTTCTCCATGCAACACCCTGGTTTAATCCACCATCACCTCTCTCCGGGCTGACTGCAATGACCTCTGCAGCAGTTACCCAGCTTCCTCCCCTGTCCCTGACGGTCTATTCTCAACACAGCGGCTAGAGGGAGCTGGTTAAAATGGAAGGCACCCTGTCTCTTTACTCTGAACCCACCAAAGCTTCTTTCCCCCGGACTGATGGTGAGAGTCAGCCCTTATAATAGTCAAGATGGCCTTTATGATCTGCCCCAAGTCACCTTGTGGGCTTCATCTCCTCCTATTCTCTTTGCTCCAGCTGCACCGGCTTCCTCTTTGTTATCTCAACACAGCAGGCATGCTGCTATTTTTGGTTCCTGCAGGTCATGCATGGCTCACTCCTCCTCCTTCAGGTCTTTATGCAAATGTCATCTTCTCAGTGAGGGCTGACCGCTCTCATTTAAAATCGTAAGCCATTGCCCCCTTGGACTTCTCTACTTTATATTTCTCCTGAACCCTAATTACTGTCTGCCATGCACTGAATCTTAGTTTTTTGATTTCCTGTTTCACCTACTAGAGTGTAAATCCTATAAGGACAGAGATTTGAATCTGTTTTGCTTACTGTTGAGTCTCTAGTGCCTACCACAATGTTAGGTGTTCAGTGTAAACAAATGAATAAAGCGAATTCCATCGGCTGACCTGATGATCACCGTCAGGTCTGCACGCAGCTCTTTGTGTGGGCTGCCTATGCCACTTGTGGCCAGCATGGTCCAGCTTATATCTGCCATGTGAGTGCAGTCTCTGGGTGGCTCTATGCATGGTCAGTGTTGTGTGCACGGTTGCACTGTGTGTGTGCTATATATTGCAACTTCCTATCTGAGTGTGTGAGGGGGTATGTGTGCACACCTACTCCTCGCATTAAGCACGCTGCTTCCTGGACTTGCTCAGAGCTGCTCCCCTGCCCCCACCTTGTAGTGTCCATACTGACCAACGGCCTTGCAGTTCTTGGTCAGTGTGTCCATCTCGTAGCCAGGGTGGCACTCGCATTTAAAGTAGCCCTTGTAATTGACACAGATCTGGCTGCAGGCATCTGGGTCCTCGCACTCATCGATGTCTGTGGGGAGGAGCAGAGGTCAGAACCAGCAGGAGGAACTGCCTCTGCTTGAGGGGCTGGGGTGGGGGTGCTCACCACCACAGGTCTTCTGGTCCAGGAGCTGGTAGCCCGCAGGGCACGTGCACTCAAAGCCAATCTTAAGGTCAGTGCAGATGTGGGAACAGCCGCCATTGTTGTGCAGACACTCGTTCAGGCCTAGAGAGGGACATGGGCTCCTGAGGGTCCAGGAATTGAGACTGGGGTGGGGGCGGGACATGGATGGGCCTGGAGTTGAAGCAGAGATTCAGGGCAGCCTCAGCCTCCCTCAGAGCCTCATCGAGCCACAGCCTCGTCAGCCAGGTGACTGGGCAAGAGGAGGCTCAGAGAGGGTCCTTGCTTAAGGCCAGACACACAGACAGGACAGGGTGGAACCAGAACTCGGGTCCTTTGCCTCCCAGGCCAGGACTCTGTCCATCACCAGCCTGGAGGCAGCCAGGCTGCCTAAGGTCTTTCCTTTCACAAACACGTTTCTTACATCTCCTTCCTCATGACCTCAGTAAGCATGTGCCATGTCCAACCATCAAGTACCTTAAGAATCCCCTGTGAAATGCCCTTGCTTAACCACCTCCAGTCTCGGGAAGCCCACTTCCCCCTGAGACAGCTGGTGCCATGCAGGGTTGGCCAGAGTCCAATGGCTCCCTCAGAATTTCCTTAAAGCACTGATTCCTGGTCCCCTGGCTTTCAGGTGTCTTTCTCTGGATGCACTCTTTCTGTCCATGTCCCTCTCTGGACGGGGCCCAGAGCTAGTCTACCACCCAGAGGGGTCTGAACTACTACAAGGGCTGCCCTCTACTGAGCCTGTGGTTATTTAAGACTGCCAGGCCTCTATCTCCATGGCACTGTTGCTAAGTCAGTTCTCTCCCACTGTGAACTATGGTGGACTTTTTCCCCACTCCTCTCCTCTCAGCCCCTGTCCCTATTCCTACACTTGGTCACAAGTCTGGTCCCAAGATTACCGACTGCTGCAAGGGATGAAGGGATCTGGTTCCCCCATCCTCCACTCCCTCACCACGTCTGGCAGGGTCCTAGTGGAGGTCAGAGAGGCCAGGACCAAGGCTCACCAAGTTCTCACAGCATCTTCTGGGCTTTAGAATCACAGAAGGTTAACTCTTCAAGCCAGGGGAAGGTGCCGTGCCACCCTCTGCCCATTAGACCCCTGCCCCGCCACTCCAGCCAAGCCAAGCAGAGCTGTGCCGAGCCAGCCAGGGCCATGCACACAGCCGGTCTGAGCTTCCCACCCCAGGCCATGCATAGCTGTGGGTGCCCCCCCGCCAAGCCTGAGCCATGCTGGGGGAATATTCCCCTTTACCCCTGGGCCGCCTCCTGTTTCTCTGGGACGTTGGCAGAACTGAAAGAACAAGACCATGGCAACCCCATGACTGGCGGGCTGGGGATGACTCGGCCAGGCCCAACACTGGGAAGCCCCAGCACCTCGGGGTGGGCTGAGCCACAGTAGCTCTGGGGTGGTCTCTGGAGGGCATCACCTTCGGGTCTTCCCATCACTCCCAGCCCTCCCTGACCTCTCCCACAGCACACTGCATACTGCTCCCTCAGCACCATCCGTTCACTTGTTCACCTGCTCACTCATGGCCTCAGTCACCATCACTCACTTCCTCCCCCTCCTTCTGCAGGAGTGGCAGTTCAACCACCGTATTTACTGAGCACTGGGTGGAGCAGGAGGTGCCAGATGGCTCTGATGGGGAAGGGGAGAGTGCCACGTGACTTAGGCTTCCATGAAAGACGAAGGCGCAGAGTCCTCCAGGGTTGAGGTGAGTCAGGGTCAGAGAACAGGTAGAGGGTCCCTCAGCCCTGGAGAGTCAGCATGGAGGCAGAAGAGGGGAGTCTGGGCCTTCCCAGTTTGATCTACCCTGGAGGTGAGTCTGCTGGGGCCTGTAGCAGAGGGAGGGAGGGAAAGTGGTCCAGAGAGGCCTGAGGAGCATTTGGGGTCCCCACGGAAGGAAGGGGCAGTGCCCCCAGCACTAGTGCCCACCTGCATGCACACATCTACATGCTCACACACCAGCTCACATGCACAGGCACATTCACACAGACATGGCAGCCACACAGAGACACACGATGCAACTCCCTTGCCTTCCTCCGAGAAGGAGTCATGGATACAGACACTGGTCTCTCACCAGCACAGAGACACAAACACATGCGTACATACGTCTCTTTGGAGTGTCATGCAAAAGACAAGAGAGAAGAGAGTTCAGCAGGTTAGTAGTCTCCGGTAGGGCGCCTAGGCTCAGATGTTCCTGCCGCCCTATCCTCTTTTCCATAACTTCCTTCTTCTGGGACTTTTCAGGGCAGAGCCTGGGGGGAGTCTGTCACCTGCAAGCTCAGACGAAGGCCGAGTGACCTTCTCCCAGCTTCTCTTCCTTCCTGAAATCAATTTCTTAATCTTCAAAAGGGGAAAAAGTGTTTTGTTTCAGGAAGCTCAAGGGAATGATCTGCTCTGAAGGCCCAGGAGGTGCTGGGTGGAAACAGGCCTGCCAGGAAGGTAGGGGAGGGAGGGTCTGGCCTAGGCTCTGTCCGCTCAGGGGTTCTCTGTCCAAGCCACTGACCTCAGAAATGAACCTTCCTAGAGCCCGCCCTGGGTTTCCCACAAGCTCTTGGTGATGTCCGCCCACCTGCAGTCCAGACTCTCCCACTCCTTTTAGCTTGGAACCCGGCCTGACAGCTCTGGCCGTCAGGGCAACTGCCTCCTTGCATTCGTTGCTTGTGTCCAGCCTGTGAGTCTGGTCTCCCAGAAAGTTCCTCAGGGCACAGGACGGTGCCACCCTCTGCTGCTGGGTCTGCCCTATCCTTACCCAGGCCTGGCCTGAGCCCAGTGACCTTCATCTGGACCTCGTCTGGCCACCCGCTGGCTGTTCCCCGCCTCTTACAAGGCAGGGTCCCCTGCTGGGGGGCTGGAAGGCCTCAGAGGCCAGGGCCCTGGCTAGGACAGCAGGGCAGAAACAATGAGAAAGACAGAAAGTTCCCGAGTGAGCACACACTCAGAGGTCTGAATCTGAAACAACTGAAGAGAGGCTGTGTTTACGAGAGGAAGCACAATTTCTGAGCATTCGGAAAGGAAAGGCCCTTAGATTAGCAGAAACACAGAACAAGAGGCCCCAAAGGCAAAGAGCCCCTTCTGAGACCACGGGACAGCACACAGGTCCAGAGAGAGGGTCAGAACAGCACATGTGCAGAGGGGTGGGTGAGGGCTGTGGCCTGAGGGCCGGGAGGGGGTGTGACGGGGCGGGGGTTAGTCCAGCAGCCGGACAGAGACAGGTACTGTACCACACTCTTTCAGAGGCTCATCCGACCAGTCCCGGCAGTCCCTCTGAGCATCACACACTTTCCTGCCGTCCACGCACTCGCCACTCTTACACTGAAATCTGCGGGGACCCTCACATGTTGACTCTGTCGGGCCGGACAAGAGAGTGGACAGCACCTGTGAGACCTTAGGTAGGGAGGATTGGGGTGGGCTGGGCCCATGGGAGTTGAGGAGAGCTCCAGACTCAGCCCCCACCAGCCTCCAGATGGTGGCCCAGGATTGACAGCTGAATACAGGGTTGGTGGGAGCTCTGTTCATAGAAGGACAGGACCTCAGGGATAACCAGGATCATGGAGGTGGGCAGGGTGTGGGGGTCTACATCTGAACTACCAGCATTAGGGACCTTGGAGGGAAATGCAGCCCCTCTACAGACACCCTGGGGGCTGCAGGGACCATCTCCTGAGGGGGCCTGTGCTCCAGGGGTCCTAAACTGGGGAGGCGACCTCACCGCCCAATCCTTGATCCATTTCTCCAGATGACCAGGGGTTCAGGGTCCCTACTCCTGCAGGGTGATGACAGAGAGCCACCTGAGAATTAAGGGGGCTCCCTGGGGAGCAGGACTCTGCCTCTGCCCGGTCCGGGAACCAGTTAGTGACCCTGCTTGTGGGTGCAGATGTAGACAAAGGGTGGGGGCTGGATCTCCTGCAGTGCCTTCACATCCCTTCCCCCAGGCCTCTTTCAGCTTTTGCAAAGTCCTTAAGGCTCCACGTCTAGTGCCATGCGGACCCGCACAGAGGGGGTCTGGGTGGTTTAGGGGCAAGTAATACTCTGGGGGAAGAGGCATCATAAGGACCAAGGGGTGGTGTCTCCTAACTCCACTCTCTCCAGGGAGCCAGGGGAAAGCTCAGGGGGTGCTGTCCCTTTGCCACTGACCACACTCACCCTGCAGGCAGCCAGTTTCGTCACTCCCATCTGGACAGTCCTGCTCCTGGTTACAGCGCTTGATGGCAGGCACACAAGTCCCATCCCCACATTGGAACTCGTCTCCACGGCAGGTGCCCAGCGCTGCCAGGGGAGGGTAAGCGGAGAGGGTCAGTGCCCTCAGGTGCTGGGACAGCTCTCCTCCCCCACCTCCAGCCCCACCTCCACTCCACGTCCACCCCCAGCAAGAAGAGAACCAGTGGCTGAGCTTGGGAGTCTTCGGAGGACACCTGGCCAAGGCACAAGATGGGGAGACTGAAGCTCAGAGAGGGGGAAGGCCTCACCCAGGGTCACACAGCACTCTGGCACGCAAAGCCAGGACTAAAACTCAGGTCTCCTGTTTCCCTCTCTACCGTCTCTCCCCAGGGCCACCCCTCTGGAACAGGCACCTAAACGTCTTTGGAATCTCAGTGCTCGTTACTTAATGACCCCACCCTTTCAGCCAACCCTTCCTCAGTGCGCAGGATGTAGGGGTGGGGGGGGGGGGCACAGATTACTAAGAGCCTCCCCTTCCTCTAAGAGCTCAAGGGTGCAGAGCAGGGCTGAAGGGCAAAGGAGATCATTGTGTGGATGTGTTGTAAGACAAGGTGGCCAGGAACCTGCAGGAGCTCAGGGGAACCCAGCCCAGCAGGGCCCATCAGAGGAATCTGGGAGAAGCCTTGAAGGATGAGCAGGCCCAGGAGGTAGGGAAGGGTCGGGTTGGGGCTCTTCTTTAGTGTACCAAGGTCTCTGGCATTGGAACCGGTGGGTGACTGCTTGGGCCAGGGAAGGCAGGGGTGGGAGGTATGACAGGGGCAGGGGTGCATCCTGGAGGGTCACAGGTGCCTGTGAAGACCCTGAGCTCCACAGCTTAGCAGCCATGTGACCACACACACTTCACGTTTCCCCAGTTCTGTCGCGCCCGTTAAACCAAGACTAGGGTCGGGGTAGGGCGAGAAGAGGCGGCCCCCTCCGCGGACGGCGGCGCACCCGCGGCCCTGGGCGATATGGGGGTGGGCGGGGGCTTACGGCAGTCGGCCTCGTCCGACTTGTCCTTGCAGTCGCGGTCACCGTCGCAGCGCCAGCCCAGGTGCACGCACTCGCCGCTGCGGCAGGCGAACTGGGCGGCGGCGGCGCAGGCGGCGGGCGCGGGCGTGGCCCGGGGGCCCGCGCGGCCGCACAGCTCGGCCGCCTCGTCCGAGCGGTCCTCGCAGTCGAACTGGCGGTCGCAGACCCAGCGCTCTGGGATGCAGGCGCCGCTGTCGCCGCTGCAGCGGAACTCGCGGGGCCCGCAGGCCGGGTCGGCGCAGCCGCGCTCGTCGCTGCCGTCGCCGCAGTCGTCGTCGCCGTCGCACACGAACACGGCGGCCAGGCACGAGCGGTTGCTGCACTGGAACTCGTGCGGGGCGCACACTGCGCGGGACAGAGAGCCGGTCGGCCCGCCGGACCCTATCCCCGGCGCCCCGGGCCCGCCGGTCCCGCTCCGGGGGCCCTGATCCTCACCCACCGGCCTGAATGAGCCCTGCTGGGGGCCCCAAATGTGGACGGCAAAGGGGGCCTCCAGTCGGGGTCCAACTAGGGTCATGCTGAACGACCCGGTGCAGCAGGCTGTCCTGCCTAGCCTCACTGGGAGCGGGAATTCCTGTCCTGCTGCCTGCAGGATGGTGGGACTGAGTCTCTAAAGCTGCAGAGTGTAACCTGGCTTGAAGGCCTCTCCCGATGTTCCCAGGAAATGATATGTAGCATGACACCGACCCTTCCAGGAACAAGGCCTCGACCTACTTCCTTACAACACAGCTCAGGGCCCTCCCCGCTCCCTGGTTTGCTTGCACTATCCCCTCTAAGTCCCTTGGCCTGGCATCCAAGGCCACTGGCATGGAGCTACTGCTGTACCCCATCACCTCACTCCACTCACACCCTGCTTCACATCACACACTAGACCATTTGTACACTTTCCCACTTCCCCAGCCTTTGCCCAGGCTGTTTCATCTGCTGGGCGCCCATCTCTTGCCTACCACTGTCTCTCTTTATCACAGTGATGAGTTCAAATCCTTCAAGGGTCCAAATTCTACCTCTTTCATAACACACTCGTGTTCCCCTGCTCGGGAAGTCTCCACACACCTCCACTCTTCTTCCAGGTGCCCTGCACAGCCTGCTCAGGTGTCCGGGTCTCGTGTCCTTCTCTGTCTGCCCCATGACCACAAACTGCAAAGGGGTGGGCTCTGAGATCGACCCACTTTTTCCTGAAGGTCCAGCACAGAGCTCCCTGCAGTGAGTGCGTGTGGTGTAGATGGAGGCTGGACCAGCCTAGGTGTGAGGAATAATTTACGGATTCACAATCATTATGGGCACAGGTCACTGGCCCTGCCTAGGGCCCTGGGCTTCCCCTCCCTGGTGGGCTGCTCTGAGCTCAGAGGCTGGGAGAGCCTTAGAGACCAGTAGCCCCTCTACCAGTTTACAGATGGGGAAACTGAGGCCCAGGGAGAGGAGCAACATGCCCAGGGTCGCACAGTCAGTCCGCGGTGACGAGGGGTCCAGAACTCAAGTTTGGGGCTCTTACTTCCTACTCTGACTCCTCTGGGCTTTCCGGTTTTCTTCCCACCCTGGAGTTCAGGCTGTTTCTAGAGTAGCGACCTGGCTTCCTCCCTCCTTCATTCCTTATACAGAGGCCAAGAAGAGGCTGGAGCCCCAGGCCAGGCATGGATACAGAGGCTGCATATGTATGCATGCTAAGTCACTTCAGTCGTGTTCGACTCTTTGTGACCCAATAGACTGTAGCCCCCCAGGCTCCTGTGTCCATGGGATTCTCCAGGCAAGAATCCTGGAGTGGGTTGCCATGCCCTCCTTCTGGGGATCTTCCCCATTCAGGGATCAAACTCTCGTCTTTTATGTCTTCTGCATTGGCAGAAGCAACATGACTAGCGCCACCTGGGAAGCCCGGTAACTTGGTGGTGGCAGCACCCCATCTTTCCACGTGGGGGCGCCAAGAGTCTGTTTTTACTTTCTGTTGGAAAACTGTCCTTTTTCATTGTTAGTGAACATAAAATAGAAGGATGCCTTCAGTTTCACAATGTAGGCAGCTCATGTCATGTGTTGCTGATGGCTCTATCAAGTTTCTGACAGATGAATTTTTTCCCCTTCTGGGCTTTTGGGATGTTGGGGCCTTGGTAGGAAATGCACACCCTACTCTGTGATGTCTGCCCCTCAAGATTAAGCTGATGCCTAGATTAGCCCTCCTCCTCCCTGTCTGGACAGGGAAGAGGACTCACTACGATCAGAGTTCTAGGAGGAAGAGCTGCTTCATCGTGAGCTTGCTCCAAGGTTTCGAAGCTGACAGCACCTTTAAGATCTACATCATCAGGCCTGTGTTCAGGGACCCCTCCCAGCATTCATGAATGAAAGAAGCTTTGAGGAATGAGAGAAGGGAGAATTCTTTTTCCTTTGCCTTGGTAATTGGGAGCTGAAGCAGAGAAGCCCAATAGGACCTTTGAACATGACTATTTTCTATAATTAACAGGGAACAGCCCTGCCACAACATGCCATGCTGCTGCTGCTAAGTCGCTTCAGTCGTGTCTGACTCTGTGCGACCCCATGGACTGCAGCCCACCAGGCTTCTCCGTCCATGGGATTCTCCAGGCAAGAACACTGGATTGGGTTGCCATTTCCTTCTCCAATGCATGAAAGTGGAAAGTGAAAGTGAAGTCGCTCAGTCGTGTCTGACTCTTAGCGACCCCATGGACTGCAGCCTACCAGGCTCCTCCATACATGGGATTTTCCGGGCAACAGTACTGGAGTGGGGTGCCATTGCCTTCTGCCACAACATGCCATAGTTAGAGCTATTCCCACACCTGGAAATAGTGGCTGATAGCCTTGATGACTGCAGAAACATCTGATTTTCAGGAGGTATGGAGGGGAGAGGATTCTCACTGGCCAGTGAGGCCCCACAGAATTATCACAACTGCAGAAATGAGGCAGTGTACCACTGGGGCTTTGCAACTGCTGGTTCCAGCCAGGATCTGCCCCATACCCAGACACTTCCAGCTTCAGAGATATCCAAATTCCAGAGACTTACATTCTTAGAGTGCTGTGACCTAGAAGCCCTCAGAGGAGGCAGCACTTCCCCAGGGCCAGGAAGGATGGGTAAGATACAAAGACAGAAGCTGGCAGAGTGAGCAGGGTGGGAGACAGTGGTGGACAAGTCCTTGGCAAAAGCCCCCGAGCGATCGCCCGGATCTCTGCCCAGCCTCACAGCCCAGTTCCAACAGCCAGTCTGTCTCCCCCATTCATCATGAGCTCCCAGAGAGAGGCCTATAGGATTCACCTTCTTGTCCCTTCCAGAGCCTGGCACACAGTAGGTGCCCGTTGCATATGAGACATGCCCGGCCAGGCCGCCTTCCCCACTGGTCCAGGCCCTGCTGGCCTGCCCCCTGGGAAGGAGATAATCCTGTGTTTGAAGCCCACTGATGTGGAACTGCCCCAGTGACCACTTCCATCTGTCCCTATAGAAGCCTGTTGAGAATGTCTTCCTGCCCTGTGACATTGGTGCTCAGATCTGAGATTTCAGCAACAGTCCTCAGGAATCTGTTCCCTTCCCCCCAACACTGCTGTGTCCTCACCCAGGCCACCACCATCTCTCACTATGGCCCCCACTCTGGTCTCCTGCCCCTGCTCAGAGATCAGTGTAGACTTATGGAATGGATGAGCAGATGTCAGGCATGGTTAAAACACGCATGGACTTTGCTGTCCGGACCTGAAGTCGAATCCCACTCAGTCCCATCACTTAGCCGTGGGCATTTTTCCTCGCTTGTCTGAGCCTCAGTTTCCTCACCCACAAATGGGGATGATAATGGCTGCTCGTGAGGTGGTTGTGAGGATGAAAAAGAATGTCTCTTCAAAGTGCCCGGCCGTTACTAGTGTCCTGACCGTTCCCCTTCCCTCTCCACCTCCCAAGCCCCTTGCAGAATCTGGCCCTCCTTCCCCACAAGTGGCCACTGCTGCCCAAGGCTGCCTGACCGTGACCCTGGGGACCAGACCCTGGACTCACACGTGGCACATCCAGCCTCGTCCGCTCCGCTCTCGCAGTCCTTCTCCCCATCACAGCGCCACGAGGCCGGCACACACTTGTGGCTGGTGGGTCCGCAGCTCAGCTTCTCTGCAGGACACACCTGCTTGGCTGTGGAGAGAGACACAAGAGCATAGCTTAGCCAAGGGGGACATAGGGCACGGTGCCAGTGAGCCCTACTGCCCGACTCCAGCCACATGGCCTGAAGCCCTGGGAATCCAGCAGGGCCTTCCTGTCTCAGTTTCTTCATCTGAGAAGTTCCTCTGCCCCTAAGACTTTTCTATTCATGTATTTATTTTTGGGTGGGCTGGGTCTTTGTTGCTGTGTGCGGGCTTTCTCTAGTTGTGGTGAGCAGGAGCTCCTCTCTAGTTGTGGTGTGCGAGTTTCTCATGGCAGTGGCTTTTTTGCTGTGGAGCATGGGCTCTAGGGGTGCGTGGGCTTCAGTATTTGTGGCATGAGGGCTCAGTAGTTGTGGTTCTCAGGCTCTGGAGCGTGGGCTCCATAGTTGCAGCACATGGGTTTAGTTGCTCTGCAGCAGGTAGAATCTTTCTGGACCAGGACTTGAGCCTGTGTCCGCCCCCTGCATGGCAAGGTGGATTCTTAACCACTGAACCACCAGGAAAGTCCTACCCCTAAGACTTTCTGAATCCTACAGTTGACCCTGTCACTGCCCTGCTTAACACCCTCTCATGGCCCCCTGGTCCCTGGCCCTCAAGACCCTCTTCAGTTGAGCCAACCCCTCCATCTGCCTCACCGGCCTAACCTCCCACCCTTCCAAGCCTTTCCTTTAGGCTCCAGCAATATGGAGCCACCATGCCCTGCATGCTCCTCTGCCATTTCCAGCTGTGTGCCCTTGGGCAAGATACACCCTGTTTGGGTCTCAGTTTGCCTTCCAGATCAGTGACTCTGTGATCCGAACCTGCAGATGGGAAGGGCTCGCCACGGCCCCAAGAGCTCCCTCCAAGCCTGCCTCCCCCTGTTAATGTGCCGAGCACGCTGCTGAGAGCAGTCGCTGTGTGCCAGGGCCCAGCGGGACCACACAGCTATAATTACTGCAGCCGCAATCAGAGACTGACTCAATCAGGGGCCCAAAGCTCCAGGGCTGATTCTCAATTTGGAAGAAAGAATGAGAACCCTGATCCAGCCTGGGGATGGCTCCCATCCTGAGCATCCCAGGACGACCCACGTGACAGACCCAGCCAAGGCAGAGACATCTCAGACCTCCGTGCTGGCTTCCTCACCTTGCCTTCCAGGGTGTACACGGACCGAACCCAGTGGTCTCTAGGATGTGCCAGGCGCAGTGCTAGACGCTTCCATAGTACTCCAGCAAGGCATAGGTTACACTGGGGCCTCTAGCATGAAGGTCAAGGGCATGGGCTCTGGAGCTTGGCAGCCTGGGTTCAGCTCAGTCACTTGTTGGCCGTCTATCTTGGCCATCAATCCTTATCTCTGTGCCCATAAAGTGGGCATAATACTATTCCCAGTCCCACTGGACTGTTACAACAACTACATTAAAGTCTGTAAAGCAATTAGAATGCCCAGCCAGTGCTCACTCATGATACCTACTATCATTTGCCGCTCGTAGCAGCTTATCTATTCCCTCAGTGAGTATCCTGCTGTGTACCAGACATAGCACCCAGCGCCGGGTCCTACTCACAAAGTCGTGAAGATCTAGGGGAGGGTGCAGTCAGCTGTGTCTCATGCCAGAGGCTGAGAACAGTCTGTGGCACCCTGGAGGCAGTGGGTTCCTGGTACCTTACCCTCAGTTCTTCTCTCTAATCTCAGACCAGTTTCCCCAACCTCTTAGTTCCATAGCTGGGATGAAAGCCCACAAGAGATGGAGAGAAGGACACAGGCAAGATGAGTTGGGGGCAGGTGTCTGAGTCAAGACCCCAAGATGCTACTATACCATGGGAAAAGAGTACCTTGGACCTCTCAACTGTGGACCCCAAAGTTATCCCTAGGAATATATTTCATAAATATAAGGCAACCTGTTGGGAATACAGGATTCATGGGATTCATTTTACAGAAATTTCCCTTTACAAATACTGTCGGGCAGAGCCCTGGAAGCACTGATACTCAAAGACCCTTTACACAGGCTTCCTTGGGGAGGTGGTACAGGTGGTGAGGGGCCTGGGAGTCAGGGGAGGGGCCCAGAGCACCTCCATCACCCACACACTGCAGGAACTGAGAAAGTACTTCCTGCTCTGGGCCCAGCAGAACACGAGGGGGCTGCAGCGACCAGCATGTCCCAGATAAGGGGTGGGCTGGTGGGTGGTGGGTGCAGGTTCTTGGATCCTAGCTCACACTAGACTGAATCCAGCCTTCCAGGGCAGAGCCCAGGCATCTTAGCAACTCCACCCACCCCTGCTTGCCCTGGTGATTCTCAGGCACCCCATTTGAGAACCCCTGGGTTACCATTCTGCAAATCCAAAAGATACAGGAGATTTCATGTCTTTTAAACCCGCTTCCAGAAAAGTGTTAGAGGAGGTGCTGTGTGTCTGCAAGCCCCTGACACAGAGGGGACAGAGGGATGAGGCAGCACCTGTGCGCCAGGCCTCAGGAAACAGATGCTCATGGGGAGTTGTTAGGGAGCCGTGGTTACTGAGTACCTACTGTGGGGCAGGCTACTTTATGCTGAGTTGATATTTTCCCATGTCATCCTGACCCTCTCCCTGCTACATAAGCAGGCCCTGCAGGCTGTGAGTGGAAACTCCAGGGGCACCAAAGATGGAGTTAGGGGCACCCCTAGAACAGAGCAGGACACTGGTCCTGCAGGTAAGCACTCCATTTTACAGATGAGGAAACCAAAGCTCAGAGAGACCCAGACCAAAGCTCAGAGTAACTGGCCCCAAATGCACAGCAGTGAGAGTCAGAGTCTATAGTCCTTTGACTAAACCCTGCCCTTTCCATCAAACCCCTCACTCTCCTATGGGTAGGGTAGTGGCCCAATCATCGTTGTTCAGTTGCTCAGTCGTGTCCAACTCTTTATGACACCATGGACTGCAGCATGCCAGACTTCCCTGTCCTTCACCATCTCCTGGAGTTTGTTCAAACTTACGTCCATTAAGTCAATGATGCCATCCAACCATCTCATCCTCTGTCATCCCCTTCTCCTCCTGCCTTCAATCTTTCCCAGCATTAGGGTCTTTTCCAATGAGTCAGCTCTTCACATCAGGTGGCCAAAATATTGAAGCTTCAGCTTCAGCATCAGTCCTTCCAATGAATATTCACGGTTGATTTCCCTTAGGATTGACCGGTTTGATCTCATCGCAATCCAGGGGATTCTCAAGAGTCTTCTCCAGCACCACAGGTCAAAGCATCAATTCTTCAGCATTCAGCCTTTTTTATGATTCAACTCTCACATCCATACATGACATGTATGACATCCATACATCATGGCCCAGAACCAACCCCAAACTCTCTGCTCAAAAGTCCAGGTGATTGAAACGGCCCTTGACCCATCTGTACCATCTCCGGGGGCCTGGTTCTGCATACCCCAGTGCAGCAGGCAGCTGCTTGAACTTTGAATGAATATTTATACAGTTAATTGCATAACCTTTCAGCAAGGACAATGATTAAACAATCCGTCTGCTTCCTTTCTTTATAATTAATAAGACATTTGCTGTGTCCCTAAATAGACAGCTCTAATTACAGGCTCTTGAGGATTCAGTAGTGCCTGACACCAGCCCTCCTACCCTCAAAGAGCCGAGGCACCTTCTTGGAATGTGGGGGACACAAGAGGCCTTGGAGGTCACACTGAGGAGCACTGGCTGGAGTGACAGGAGACAGAGGTTCAGAGAGGGGAAGCGACCTGCCCGGGGTACTGGACGCTGGGCATGACAACCGCTGTCTCTCCCGGAACCTCGCTGTCTCTGTTGTGATGCAGCTATTTCCCAAAGCAGGACACGGACCTCGCCCTCTGAGCTCCTGGGTCAGACCGCTCACTACTCAGCCCCGGAAGCTGCTCTGGGGAGTGTTGACGCGAAGCATCTCCTCAAGTGTGTGTGCTCAGTCGTGTCTAACTCTTTGAGACCCCATGGACTGTAACCCACCAGGCTCCTCTGTCCATGGGATTCTCCAGGCAAGAATACCAGACTGGATAGCCATTTCCCTCTCCAGGGGAATCTTCCTGACCCAGGGATCTGGGTCACTTGTGTCTCCTGAATTGCCAGGGAGGTTAATTACCGCTGCATGATCTCTTCATGAAGTGAAGGCTATTATCACCTTCATTTTACAGATGGGGAGAGTGAAGCCCAGAGAGCATAAGTCGTTTGCTCAAAGTCTTGTGAAGAGCAGAGCTGCACATCTTCCCCAGGTCCCTCAACCCCCAAACACTGTTAACTTATGGCACTTCACACTGCACGGGGGGAAGTAGGCCCCGATGGTCTCCTGGTTACCCTGGAGAGGGTCACTGCAGGGAGGAGGCTCACTGGGCCTTGGCTTAGGCAAGTCTGCAAGATGGGAGGTGGCTGTCTAATGCCCACTTTCAGGATAACTGAAGCTAGAGGCCCCAGGCAGCGTAGCGCGGGAGATAGAGCGTGGGTTTGGCATCAGACAGAGTATGGGTTTGGACTCCACATCAAATTTACTAATATGAAGGTCCTTCAACAAGTCACTTAACCTCTCTGCACCCTGGCTCCCCTCACCGGCACATGGGGTTACATCATCTCCCAGAGCTGGTGGGTGTTTATATGAAGAAACATGGAAATCCCTATACAGAACCCGGAGCAAACTTGGAACTAAGCAAACAGTTGCCCTTGTTTTATTTCATGAAATGCAAAGGGCTGGGAGGGCCCAGGTGTCACCCCTGGGGATAGACATCACAGCTTATTAGAGTCCAGAGGCCCTCCATGATGCAGCCCCCACCATTGACCTGAACACTTCTCCTTCTCTCTCCATCTCTTTCCCTCTCTCGCTCTCTCTCTCTCAGAAACAAATGCCCCAGGGAATGCCTCTGGCTTGCTGTCCAAGTATCTCCAGGTTCTCAGGGGCAGGAATGAGGAGCCCCACTTCCTCAGACATCAGGAATCCTCCAAGTCACCAAGGGCCTGCCACTGTACTCCAGAGTGATCGCAGGCATTTAAAAATTCCCAGAGAATCTTGTCTTAGAAATCCAAATCCAACCATCCTTTATCTAATTCAGAAGCTCACAAATTAATAAAGAGGGAAATGTCTGTTGACTGAAGGAAGGAAAGTGCCTGACGGCTTCTTATTGAGCAAGCACATCAGCAGTGCAGGTCACAGGACACGCAGGGCCAACAGCCTCCACTTAGGGACTGCTAGCTCCCAGAGGCCAGGGGCTCAGGCAGTGGTGACTATGGGGTCCAGCTGCTGCCCCAGGAAGCATGGCATGGACGTCCCACTGTGCAGAAGGGGGCAGTCACACCAAGCTCCTTCTCACAGGGTCAGCTGGGTGGGCCCCTGACTTGCTGGATAAGCTCAGAAAATCTCTGATAGGAAGGTGTGCTTGGTTAATCAGTGAGGTCCCTCTTCCAGATGGAAAGGCTCTAACATGCATGATTAAAACCTCATTTTCAATAAGCAGCACCCAGAATTGTAACTCATTCACCTTGAACCAGCTTCCCTACCCACATGCCGCACACCTCCCAACAGATGCCTGAAGGTGGGTCACAAACATCCCCAATCAAGGGAGCTATAATTAGAGCTGAAATGCTACTTTCATTAGGCAAATGTCCGGGCTTTCCTGCTGTGACTCCTGGCTCAATGTGACAGCCACAGAATCCAGAACCAGAAGGAAAGAGATCTGGGAGGAACCCCAGCCAGTGAGATGTAGATTATATAGAGGGGAACACAGGCATGGGAACCTGCTCCCAAATCCCTCCCTACTTCACGCAAAGCATCTTCACTTAAACTGCGAAGATTTTAAATCGGGGAGAGGGCCTAACGTCAAAACTCGATGATAAAAATCACACTGCCATTTCCTCCATCATCGACACTGTGAGTGCATTTTTTTTCATTTGGTCCTCACCACCCATGTAAGATAGGTACCATTGCCCCATTTTGCAGATGAATGAACTAAGGCTCAGGGAGATTGGGCAACTTGCCTGCGGTCGCACAGGTTAAAGGACCTGAACCCGAGTATATCAGACATCAAACCCACTATATTTGACTACTGACTATAATCTTTCTTTGCAGGTGGGGAAGGGGATCTATCCTAAAAGCTGGCACAGTCCCCAGGAACCTGGTAGGCTGTGGAGGTTGCTATGACAACACCAACTAAATGGGCAGTGAATTGGCTGCTGGGTTCTCACTTGGTCAGGAGGCTATGAGCAAGCCTGTTACCAGGTCCTGCTGCCCCCAATTCTGCCTGGCCCTCAAGGTCCCACACTGGCTGACCTCCTCCAGGTAGCCCTCCCCACACACAGGCCTTCCCACCTGTGACCAGTGTAACTGCACAGAAAGTGGGATCCTGGCCTTGTGCCCAGCTGGGTACAGGCGAGGGAGAAAAGGACCTCAGACTCTTATGAGTCCAGGAGTCTTAGAATCATGGTCTCTGGAACTCTGGAATGTTAGAGACTACAGCTCAGATGGGGCAGGAGAGCATGCAGGACTCACCCTGCATCACTGGGAGAGCCCCCTGACTCCCAGGATGCAGAGAAGAGAGCTGGGTGTCCCAACTCCCCTGGTGGCAGCTCCCACACAGTACTCTGTCAAGCCCCAGTGAGACTTGAGAGCCTGCCTTTTGTCATGGAAGGCAGACCAGCCACGAACAACCTGTGTGTCTTAGAAGCAGGGCCCTCAGCATCTCTAGGCTTCTAGTTACTCAACTACCTGATAACTGCTTTACAGCTGAGCCCGAAACAGGCCTGGGGAGGCAGGAGGTGTGAGGCCAGAGACCCGCCACCCCCCACCACTCTAGCCCAGCACAGCCCAGAAGATGGGAAGGCAGCAAGTGCTGGGAGGGGCAAGAAGAGGGAAGACAGAGAGAAACACAGGCAGGATGAAGAAAGAGGGCAAGGGAGAAGGGGAGGAGGGGGCACGCAGAGAAGGGAGGCAGCCCAAGTGCAGGGCTGGGCAGGAGGGAGATGGAAAGGAGCACCACTGCAAACAGACAGAGATGTGGGGAGGAGCAGGAGCATAGTTCTTCGGCAACAGGACAGACCCCAGTAATGACTGTGATGACGCTCCCTTCCCCTCCATCCCCAGTGTCCAGGGTAACTGCAGGCACGGGGTCTGGATGGCTGAGCTGGCTGACTGCCAAGGCGGTCACAGCTCCCCTCCCCAAACATGCACTCCGGGCTGCACATGGCTCTGCCCTATGTTAGCTGGGCCGCCTTGGGCAAGCAGCCGAACCTGTCCCAGCCTCAGTTTCTTTCTCTCTGAACAGACCCACCCCTCGCCCAAGCTGGCCCTGAGGAGGAGCCACAAGTGGGCGTGGCTGGGCTTTGTTCCTCCGGAAGCGCAGGACAAAGCACTGGGCTGCCCTCCCCCACCGTCCAGCACCTCCAGGACTGCATCGGGGTGCAGGGGCTGCTGGGTGGAGTGAGCAAAGGGTAGGGCCTGCGGTGTGGCTGGGGAGGCGAGGCAGCTGTGCAAGGAAACGAGGGAGTCCCTTGTCGTGGGCAGGGGTGGCTCCTGCTCTCCCTTTTTCTCTCCCGTTCCCTGTTTCGCATGCGGAGACTGGTAGCTCTGTTGCTAGGAGACAAGGAAACCCAGTTATCACCAGCCACAGGCTTAGATAGGACGCTGGGCTCCGCTGTTCCCACCTCTGCCTCTGGGGTGACTGTGACCCCTAAGGAAGATCCGGGGACTGCGACTAGCAGGTCCCCCTCAGCCCCACGGCCCTCCACGTGCTGTCCCTCTCCTGGCCTTTTGTCTCAGGCTCATTCTGCTGGAGCTCTGCCTCTGGGACCACCGGGTCCTTCCCCGCCCCCTTCTCATCTCCTTTTTAATTTAACAAATGTCACGGAATGACCTGCCCAGTGTTCGTTTGCTTTGAGGATTAGGGCCTGCAAAAGAAATCACAGAGAGACAAAGGCTAAGTGCAGGAGGCGGGCCTGGGGCTTGGCTTTGGCCTTCATCTTGCCCCTGTTGCCTGTTGCCATCTGGGCCAAGCTCCTAGGCTCAGTCCGCCCAGAGCAGAGGACAGAGTTAGGGCCTTGAAGACCCCAGCTAGGTGGCCTTGGGCAAGTCACTCGACCTCTCTGAGCCTCAGCTTCCACCTCTGCAGAAATCGGAACGTGACAGTACCTGTCTCATGAGGCCACCCTGGGAATAAGATGAATGAAAGCAGACAGCGCTTTGCAGATAGTGATGCTAGACAAGTACCGACTGCCATTAGTAGTATTAGAATTATGATTGGAGTCCTCAAAAAAAATACTAGTGGGGGAAACTGAGGGGAGGCCTGGAGCATGTGTGCTGGCTGCTTCTCACCATCAGGGTTCAGAGGGGCTGCTTTTAGCTCCTGGAACTCTAAGAGCAGGGCCCAAGCTGCCAGAGGGCTGGGAAGAAAGCCCAGACACAGGTCACCGGACACCAGCGACTAGAAGCACTGGAGCTCGTGAGTGCTCAGCACAAAGTGCCTATGGGGCTGTAGGAGACAGATCACCTCACCTGAGCCTGCAGCTTCCCCACCAGGAAGACCTGGCAAGGAAGCTGAGCCCCAGAGCCAGGCCCCACCACAGCCCAGGGGCAGGACTCACTGCACGTGGCCTCCGACTCGTCAGAGCCGTCTGGACAGTCCTCCTCGCCATCACACTTCCACCGCTCTCGGATGCAGTGGCCGTTGTTACAGGTGAAGTCGCTGTCTGCACAGGTCTTCTTGGCTGTGGGGCAAGGAGAAGAGTATGAGGGGCCTGGTGGGCACAGGAGGCTTTTCCAGGACATACAGTCAGGTGGCTACAGGGTGACCAGAACGTCCTCCGTCTGCAAACTGGACCACATGACCTCCCACAGCTCCAGGAGAGAAAGACTTATTCATTCCACACCAGGAGGAGACAGGCAGTCCCTGGCCCTGTTCTCCAGGTTCAACAAGGGTGACAGCAACCAACCACCAAGGGACTGCCTCTCCCCATCACACCTCTCTCTTCCCCGCATGTCCAGTCTCACTGTCACAGCCTCTAGGAAGCCTCCCCAGATCACATACAGTGGTTGCCTTGGCCCCTTCAGCCAGTTCTCCGTTCCTTTACCTGCCTTTCCTCCTCCCTCCGGCCAGACTGAAGTCAAGGCCTCTTCTGCAAGCACCAGGGAGCTTATTATTTATGATAATAAATCACAAAAGTAAGTGATCACCTCGTGGCAAGATTAATGAGGTACGTTTTGTTCACAGCGAGGGAAAGAGACTCTAGACATCCAAATCAGTCTCTGTCCTGAAGGCCTTTACAGCCCGGAGGGGAGGCCGCCACGCTGCAGGCTGGAATCCCAGCTCTGCCTCTTTCTATCTGTGTGACCTTGGGGATGTTACTGGACCTCTGAGCCTCTGTTTTCTTATCTATGTAATGGGGAGAAAGAAACAAAGGGCTCTAAGGAGAAGTAGCAAGAAGTTGTAATGTATGAAGATCAGGCAACAGAGACCCTGGTACACAGCAGATGCTCAGTAAGCAGCAGCTATTGCTGTTTTTATGGTTCAAGTCTGAATTAGAAGCAAAGGAAGTGGGGTGTTCTACACCCTCAGGGGGGATATACGTAACAGGCTGGGCTCTCACAGCTGGGAGCAGAACTGGGACCAACTCAGGGACCAACATGGTTTGCTTTTCTCCCTGTCCCTCCACTGGCCCGATGCTCCTCCAGTGTGGCTATTACATCAGATTCGACACCGGACCCAACTCAGGGTAATTTCAGTGGAGCCCACTGAACCCAAGGGAAACATAGCCGCTGCTCCTACACCTGCAGGCCAGGCTCCAGCTCTTTCCAGGAAGCGCCTTCCCAGCGACCAGCCTTGGGTTATGTAAATCCTCCCACAGGCCCTCTGGCCTCCTCTGGAGCCACAGGACTGCTCCCTCCCCCTGAGCAGCCCAACAAGGATTTGAGGACAGACACTAGGGCTCCTGAATCCATTCCATTTCTGCCTTCCTTTTCAATGAAATCTTTGCAGTGCATCTGCATTCTAGGCTGAGCTTTCACACCTTCCTTAGAAGAACATCTCTGCCTTTGCAGGGTGGGAAGAAACCAGAGGAATCAGAGTCTACCTACAGATGGGGGCCTGAGGCCTAGAGACAGAAAAGGGCTGGCCCAGGGAAACATAACACCACAGTGATCAGAACCAGCTCATTGCCTCCCAGTCCAGGACCCTGAAAGCCCTCCCTGAGCCCTGCACTCAGGGGTTGACGTGGGTAATAGATACCAATGTTGCTGTTGTTCAGTCGCTAAGTCGTGTCTGGCTCTTTGTGACCCCTGAACTGCAGCATGGTGAGTTTCCCTGTCCTTCCCTTTCTCCCAGAATTTGCTCAGACATAACCATTGAGTCACCGCCTTTTGGCAAATCACAGCCTATGACACATCAGAGAGTAAGTACAGTTATGAGCTCTGGCACCTGGACATTTCCAGAGTGCTCCCTTCACAGGAAGCTCTGCATCCGAAAAAGAAACATCTATTCCTGTGCTTTATTTTTCCTGTTCTAACATTCTCCAAGTGCATCCCATGAGCCAGGCTCTGTGCTTAACACTTTACCAGGAAACCCCACGACGAAAGGCCTGCTGTGGCCCTCACTTTACGTGGGGAAATTCAGTCCCAGGGTGTTAAGTTACACACTCAAGGTCACAGCTCAGGGGCAGCAGAGGTCACAATTTGACCTCACTGTCAGCCAACCTTCTTCCCCACCAGGGCTCTCCAAACAAAATGCCCAGTGGCATCAGATATGGAACAAAAGCCCTGGAGTAGATGGGAAAGTCCACGGAAGCTCCAACTCGGTGCTTGGTGAGCATGTATCTGTGCCCTGAGCACACGGATTGGGAATCAGCCCGGCCTGTTAGTGCAAGTGCACAACCAGCAAACCCCAGGAGAGAAGGGCCAGGCTGACCGAGAAGGTGATGGAGGGGCTCCATCGCTGGGCCTGGGCCAGCCAGATGCTCACCAAGCACCCTCTCCTCCCTGGCATTCTGGGAGTGAGCTTGGCCTCCCACAGTGTGCCAGGTCCTGGTGGGCCCCAAGCGAGGAAGCCAGAGCAGCCACAGGCACCATCACAGTCCTGAGGGGAGGAAATGGCAGCCTCAGGGTGCATGTCCTCTGGCAGTGTTTTAGGGAACAGATTCATTCACTGTCATGACCAGTTTGAACATTTTCCACCCTAGCACCTTTCATTCAATATCCCAGTGACGACTTACAGCTATCCTGACAGCTGTTGTTAATTCCATTTTACAGAAGAGGAAATTGAGGCTCAAAGAGGTAGATGTGGTAGGTGGCAGAAGTGGGATTTCAATCCCATGTGCAGCTGCCAAAGCTTGGGCTCTCTGTGCTAAGTCCCTTAGCCACCACAGTATTATCAGGCTAAGAATGAGGACCGCAGAGAGGCAAATGCAGTGGGACTAGATCCCAGGGGCTGCAGGGCAAGGCAATGTGGAAGGTCAATCATAGACCAGAGGCACCTACATTGAAGTGCTCCCCTGGAATGTACCCAGAAATGTGCAGTAAACCTGGGCCTCGACGACCTGTGCTTGGCTAATGCACCACCCTGGGGAAACTGAGGCAGCATGGTCAGTTTCATGCTGGGAACTGGGCTAAACTACCTGGGCGGGCCCTGTCTGAAGTGTGACCACGTGGAAGGATTTGGAAGCAGAGCTGTCTAAATCCTGGCATGGCCACCTCCTCTCTGGGTGATGCTGGGCAAGCTCCTTCCCTCTCTGGGCAAGTGGCGAGGGTGGCTCCCCCAGGAAGCACTGGCACAAGGGCAGAAGGCAAAAAGGGATCTGAGCGAGCATCCTAGTGAGGGGTGGATCGGTATAGAGAGGCTACATCAGCCCTGCCAAGAGATGAGGGATCAGCAGTCTTGTGAGGCTGTCAGAGCAAACCAGGCCAGCCCCCACTCTCCTGGCCTTGGCAGCCTTGGCTCCAGCTCCCAGGGTGATTCCCAAGCTGGGCTCAGGGCCGTGGTTCTCTATTTCCAGGGATTTATGTCCCTCTGTGCCAGTCGCCCCTTGGACAATGCCCACCTCTGTGAATCCCTGTCCTCCACGGCCCAGGAATGGTATACAGTCATCCAGGGTCTGCGACATCATAATCTGGTGCCATGGCAACAGATGGGCTGCCACAAAGGACTCGGGATTCCAAAGGGCAGTGGGGAGGGGCCAACCCCATGGCCGAGTGGGAGAGAATGGGAAATCCAAGACAAAGGAAGCGAGAGCTGCTCTTCATAACAAGAACGCAGACCAAGGAAAGTGTCAGGCTGCTCACGGTTGATGGAACTCTGTTCTGCCACTTGTGGGCTGTGTGCCCTTTTGCAAGTTACACAACTTCTCTGAGTCTCACTTTTTTCATCCACATTCAGGGATCATATCCTTGCTTTACCACACAGGGTTGCTGTGAGAAGCAGTCGGGCTATATTAGATGGTGTCTGGACTTCACGAAAAGCAGAAAGGTGTGAGTTTGCGATGTGTGAAGTCAGCAGCCTCAGCTGCTGTGTGTGTGACACTGGCTCATCCACCTCCTCATCTGGTATGGAGGTGTGGTGCTGACTGCATCTTCAGCCCCTCTCTGTGCCCAGAGCCTATGATCTTGTGAAATTGTTATGATCACTCAGCACCTCCCAGCTCCTCCGCCCCTTCCCCGAGACAATGTGCATCCTTCATGCTGTTATTCCCCACCCACACTCATCCCGCAGCCCCAGTGCAGACAGGGGGCTTCAAAACAAAGATTAGTCAGGGCTGCAGGGCAGAACTGCTCAGTGTGGCTTCGTCTTGGCAATCACAGTGCTCCCTCCTGTCAGAGCCCAGGGCCTTGAAGTCCCCTCTGCAGCTCTCCCATTCTAGAAGCAAAAGCCAAGCCCAGGGAGAGGCGGCAGATCAAAGGCACAGCACACACGTGCACCTGAGCCCAGGTATTCTGTCTCCTGGTAACACTGTGTAGCCAGGAAGCCAGGGAGGGCTACCCAACCATCCCAGGGGTCAGGGAAGGCTTCCTGGAGGAAGGGACTGTGTTCAAGGAAGAAAGAAAGGTCAGCCAAGCTGCAGGAGTAAGGAGAGCGGAGAAGGGCATTCAAGGAGAGGGATAACGGCATGGGGTGTGGAGGAGCCAGTGGAGTGGCCATTCGGGGCTCATTCGACACTTAAGTGGCAAGGGGCCTGGCAGCTCTACTAGGCCATGGGCCAACTCACCCTGCCTGGCACCAGGCTGCCCCTCAGAGGCCCAGTGCAGCGGCCTGGCTTTCCCTGAGCATATCCAGGGACTAAGCCCCTATCCCTGCTAATCACAGGACAGCCAACAAAACCCACAGCTCCAAGCTACCCAGGTCTCCTTCAGTATTTGGGGGTGGGGGTGGGTACGTGGACCACCAGGCCCTAGCAGGGGAGGAGAGACGAGGGACCCCAACAGACAGCTGGGGACCATCCATTCAGATGTTTGGCATAAGCTTTATTCTTTTCCCTTTGGGAGATTCTTGATGCCCATTGGCTCACCAAGGACCCTGAGAGGCCTACAGGAAAGATATCAGATTGATTTTGTTTCCTGCAATACTTTCCAAATTTGTTAAGCCAAAGACCATCTTTGTTGGATGCCATGTCTACTAATTTCCCAAGAAAAACCAGTGCAATGAATTGCACTTGATGAAACACTGCTGTAGTACGAGCCCTGCATCCTACAGATCAGAAGATGAAGTCCAGAGAGGGGAAGGACTGGCCTATCGTCACACAGCAGAGGCGGGTACCCAATCTTCTGTCTCTGGGCCACCTCCACCAAGCCATGAAAAACACAAAACACTGTTCCCAGAGCATTTGGCCCTGAGCGAAGCTGAGAGTTTCAGTCCTAAGAGCAGGGACATGTCTAGAGGTGAGCCCAGGATGGCTGGGCGGTGGGGGGCACTGATACCAGGCCACACAGGACGGGGAGATGAGAGAGATGAGGGCTGTGTTAGCCCTCAGGTTCCTGCAGACAGGTCGCGGGCCTCAGGGAACATTTTTTGATGGCAGAGCAGAGACCCACAAATGAGATGATTCCAACTGAGCACTGTTTCTGAGCCACCTGGGGCAGATCCCTTCCCTCCCAGGGCAGTTGAGAGTCTGGAGGAGCAAAGATGTAAACCCCCACCTTGGAGACTTGTGCACAGAGGGGACTCATCTGTTCCCATTTCCTCTCCCAGGCCTGGACCAGCCCCAAGTGTCCTGGCTCTGGCCCTGCAGCCCAGCCCGAAGGCAGCTGGGCCACTGGTACCCAGGTCGGGCAGATGAAAGAGCCACTCCCCCCATGGTTACCCTTCTGCAGAGCTCGCCAGGCCCCGGCGTTGCCAAGACGACCGCTGCCAGCTGAAGGAAGATCCGGGGTGGGGGCAGGGGGCGTGCCAGCCCGCCCCTGGCCTACTAACCTGGCAGGCAGATTTAAATGACAGCCCAGGAAGCTACTATTAAACTGTCACCCCAGTCAACAGGACGACGGACCCGGAGTGTTCTCTGGCTGCAGCAACAACACAGCGGGAGTGAGAGGGGGAGGAGACGGTGGCCCAGAGCAACCTGCACCCCCTCCCTGGAGGCCCAGTCTGCCTGCCCGCTCACCCGCCAGCCAGAGCCACCCTCTAAGGCTGTGGCGGGTTGTGGCACAGAGCTGCCACACAGCACAGGCCTGGAAAACTTTGTTTTCAAGCAGAGGAATGCTTTGTCTAAGTGAAACCCCAGGGTATAAAATAGAGTAAAATGGAGCTGTGCTACTGAAAGCAGGGTGAGAGGGGTCCACATCAGCCTTTGCCCCATCCCTCCCTCAGCAGCCCTGGTGGGGCCATAACACCCTGGGCTCACAGCACCCCCCAGCACTGGGTTCAAACCCGACACTGATCCCATCCCGGACACATGATGTTCCTAAGAACCCTCAGTTTAAAGATCCCGTGAGTTGGGGGTTGGGGGGAGATCCCATGAGTCTAATATAACATTTAGAACAGCTTCTGAGGGTTCAAGGTGCTCACTCTCCAAGAACCCAAGGTTCTAAGACTGCCACCCTGATCCACACACCTCAGCCGGATGACGGGACTCCAAGATGGTCCCTGCACGAATCACGTAATGTCGACAAGCTGTGAATGCCCCCGACCCCGTCCTGTGAGGGACTGACTCTGAGTCCGCGCTGACAGTCAGACCCAAGGCTCCGGTGCTGCCAGAGAGGCAGGCCGTTCCCACAGTGTCCCGACACCCACGGAGCGCAGGGGGAGGGGCTCGGCTCGAGGCTTTGTGCTGCCCAGCGGGCTCCGGGGCTCAGGCCACCACTATCCATCAGCAGGTGACATCTGAGTCCGCTTTCTCGTCCACCCTCTCATCCCACCTGGGGAGACAGAGGAAACGCAGCAGCAGATGCTGGGGGGCGGGGGGCAGGGAGGGGTGGGCATGTGAAGGGCCTGAGAGAGAAGATGAAAGAAAGAAGCGGAGACTGTGGGAGGACCACTCTTTGGGGAGGGCTCTTTGTTCTTAAATCGGACAATGTCCCTCAGCGGGGTGTCCCCCTGGCCCCACACGCCAGCACCTGCCAGCACTTCCTTCATCTCAGTGTCCCCTTCACACAGGATCTGACGCCAAGCAGGTGCCCAAAGAGTACCCGTGGCCCCACACCCCTGACAGACTGTGCGATCCCTTCCCACTAGGCCTCAGCTTCCTCAGGTGAGCAGATCTGTGAGGACCCCTCCCGCTGACAGTCTGGGTCTGACACAGGTGGGCTGTGCTCCTCGGTGCTGCTCCAGGGGATCCCCTGGGGCTTCCGGCAGCCAAGTCCCTCTTCCAGGCCCCTGGCACATCCCAGCTGCTCTCCGACGCTGCCCCACCCCGGCCCTGCTGTCACCAAGGGAGGTCCAAGCCATCACTGGGGTATGTGGGACTCCCTGTCGCCACAGGGAAGATGCGTGTCTCCGAGGGACAGACGACAAAGGGGTCTTCCTGTCGTAGTGATTTGTGGACGCAGGGTATTGAGCCAGTGACAGCTGTGAGGGGGCGGGGGGAGTGGGTGTGGGGAGAGTGGATGGGATCAGCAGGGGTCCCTGGCAGGTGTCTGCACAGGACCGAGCACCACTCAAGGGGTGCCGCTCAGAGCAGCTGGTAGCATGGAGGGGACAGCCACTCCCTGCCCAATTTCCAGGCTCAGGACTGCCCGCCCTGGGTCTGGGACACCCCCTTGGCACTTGGATTTGAGGTCCCAAGGAAACAGCTAGAGGGAAACTTGCTCTATCCTCAGAGTGGAAGCCATCAGAAAGCAGAGGCGTGGTCAGGAAACCCTCCATGACCTCCAGCCAGGGCCCTGCCTGGTTTCCACCCACACACTGTCCCTCCACTCAGGTGAGAGCACGTGGCTAGCCCCAGCGGGGACTCAGCCTCCTCTGACCTGGGGACCGTCCCGTCTAACCCCATCAGTCACGGCTCTGCCTCCCACCGGCAGACCTCAGAGCCTGCCAAGGATCCCACCTTCCAGGCCCTGCTCTCCATCACCAGCCCCGACAGGAGAGGGAGCTCTTCTGCCTCCTCTTCCGCAGCTGAGGGAAAGGCTCCGGGTCTCATTGCAGGGGGCTCTGCCACCAACAAGCTGGGTAATGCCGGAGGACCTCTCTGGGCTCTGTGGCTTCCACCCCACTGACTTGGACTGGGAAGCCCAGGGCTCCGTGGACAGAGCTCTGCAGCGGAGGGCAAGAAGGCCAGGCCAGAGGGGCCTGAGAAGTCCCCAAGGGCAGATGCCACCTCAGTCAGCAGCCTGCGTCGGGTTTGCTAAGGGAGTGGGAATCAGGTGAGACTTCCCAGGTGGCATTAGTGGTAAAGAAACCCCTGCTAGTGCAGGAGATGTAAGAAATGTGGGTTCAATCCATGGGACAGGAAGATCCCCTGGAGGAGGGCATGGCAATCCACTCCAGTATTCTTACCAGGAGAATCCTATGGATAGAGGAGCCTGGCGGGCCCTAGTCCATAAAGTCGCAAAGAGTTGGACATGACTGAAGTTATTTAGCATGCACGCAGGAACAAGGTGCCCAGCTGTTCCTATTCAGAGGCCACCAGGTGGCACAAGGACGTGAATGATGGAGTGATGACCACCACCTGTCTCCTCAGTGCTGCCCCACCCCATTCACTCAGGCACCCTCTGCCCACGAGGCAGCGGCTGGGAAACAGCCCTACCTGAGTGGAAAATGAACCGCTTTCACCAATTAGGTGGTAGGAGAAGCATTTTGAGAGGAGCCTCACTGGGTTATGGGCTTCCCAGATGGCTCAGCGGTAAAGAATCTGCCTATAGTACAGGAGACGCAGGTTCAATCCCTGGGTCCAGAAGATCCCCTGGAGGAGGACACGGCGACACACACCGGTATTCTTGCCTGGAAAATCTCGTGGACAGAGGAGCCTGGCAGCCTGTGGTCCATAGGATTGCCTAGAGTTAGACAAGACTGAGCACACAGCGCCACTGGGCTATCCTGGTGATAAATGGGCAAGGACGCCCTGTCATTGGGAAATCCATCTCCTGGGATTGGGTGGGCTGGAGCCTCTCTGGGGGCGTCCCTTCTGTGTTGGCCCAGAGTTTCTCACCCAGGAGGCTGATACGAGCTCTCTGTCACCCTCAGCCCCTTGCTGGCAATCCAGGAAGCCTCTGCCCACTAGGAGGTGCCAGTAGGAGGCCTGAGGATTAGGACACTGCTCTGCGAAGTAGTTGAGGCCTGTGCCTGGATGGCTGCTGGCTTTTATCTAGAAAGAAGTTAAGACCATTTTACTGTGCCTGGTGTTAGCAGTAGGCTCTCTCCAACCCCTGGCCTGGGGGCCTGGCTCCACTGTGTGACCTTGGTAAGCTCTTCTCTGGGCCTGGCTCTTTTCCTCCATGACAGGACTGGATTAGACGAGATGATCTCTAACTTCCCTTTTTTTTTTTTTTTTTTTTAAGGTATGGTACTACTATCACCAGGTCCAGAGTGAGGCTGGCAAAGGAGGGGATCCGTGGCTCGGTCCCCAGGCCCTCCCAATCTGCCTCCATGGCTCCAGGTGGGGGCTGGAGATCCACAGCCAGTAGTCACTGACCTGTTGCAGGCCCCTCCATCATCAGAAAGCCACCTTTCCTGGTCCTTTTGGGTTCCCATCTCCCCTAGAACCTGACCAAGGGTTTAGCAGGTGCTCAGGGACACTTCAAGCTGCTCTGCTAACTGCTCTCGCCCACCCCTGGCTACCACTGCCCCACACCCACCCAACGGTCACGGACGAACCGTGGGCTTGCCTACCTGGTGTCTGTACTTGTGTAGCTCCACCTGCAGGAGACACTTCTCATCTCCACCTGGCAAAACCCCCCACTCCTCAAGTCCAGTTCAAGCATCAGTCCTAGACGGTGTCTGATGACACCCTCTACCTCCAACAAGGCCCAAAGGAGTGGAACTCCAGCCCGGGGCCCAGAGCACCGAGGGTAGAACATTCGCCAGCTCAAGTCTCCACAGGCTGCTTACTTTGCTGCCATATTTTTGGCAGGCCAGACCTACCGGGACAGTGCTCTCAGCCAGCCTTCCACACTGTGCCCACCCTGGCCGTCAGTGCCAAGGTGAAGCTCTGCAGCCCGGCCAGACAGCACTCATCCTGTTGACAGCCTGGAGGCCCCAGGAGGCTCCACCCGAACCAGAGCGGGCTCAGTGAGTCATCCCAAGGCCCAGCCAGACTGTGGAGCCGGCCTCAGGGAGGGGCAACCTTCCTCTCCCATTGCAGCTGGGCCCTTGGGCCCTTGGCTGCAGGAAAGCCCTTCACAGGATTATTGGGAGGGAATTCTGCAAACCCAGGCCCTGGTTGGGGGAGGGGGTTGGGGGTGGGAGAGCCTCTGACTCTGAGCCTTAGAGCCTTAGCACTACTCCAGGTTGCCCCAAGCCCCTTGCCTTCCCCATGCCTCAATCTCATCAGAGGGGACGAGAGTCAGGCTTTCATGTGCACGATTCACGGACCTCCACCCTCCAGGTGGAGAGCGGAAGGGACAGAAGGAGGGCACGCCAGGCATGCAGGCAGGGCTGCGTGCTGCCAGCCTGTGCAGTCAGCACCCGCCACTAGAGGGGAGGCAGGTGTGCAGCTGGGTGGTGAGGATGGCAGAGCACTTCCGTTGCTCAGGGTGGATGCTCCATGAAGAGAGGGCAAGGGCCCTACAGCAGGGGCCACCAAGGAGCAGCAGCTCAGCCGTGGGGAACTATGGGGCTGTTCTGAGGACAAGGAGTCTCTGGCTGAAAATTCAGCAAAGGCTGAAGGAAATCTGGCAGAAGTGGGATTCTGAATGAATGCGGTGCCAAGTAATAGATTCGGTGAGCCCCCCACCCCCCACTCTTCAGCAGGGGTCTTCATAGCAGCTTTGTGAGGCGGGGGAGGGAGGCATCACTTCCTTTGAGAGATGAGGAAGCAAAAGCCCTTGAAAGGCAACGGACTGTCCTAAGGTCACAGAGCTCAAGGCGGGACCAGAATCCAGGTCCTTTTATCCCTAACGCTCAACAGGAAAGAAAAAGGTGAGAGGTGGACCTTCCCTCACAGAAATTACAGCCAGGGTGAGGAGACAAGAATTCAGATGTAACCGTTCGGACCCAGAACAAGATTAGACGGTCCTGATCAGAATCAAGGGTGGTAATGATGCTGTGTGGCCTCAGGCAGTCATCTCCCTCTCTGGGCCTCAGCTGAAAACAAGGATGCTGAACTCACCCCTGAGGAAGCTCTCACCAGCGCCTCTCCTCTCTGTAGGTGAGACATGCTTGGGGGGCGAGGGCAATGAGATAGGAGCCTTTTGAGTAGGACCTCAAAGAAGGGCTGATTTTGCACCAATGGGGAAGCAGTAGGGGCTGAGGAAGCCCATCCTGAGAAATCTTATTTGATCCAGAAGGAAAAGGTAGATTCTAAAAGCAGATGAAGGAGGCAGTTTCTTTTCTGGCTTCTTGGTGCATTGGGAAGGAAACGAGGTCCATTCTCTGAAGCCTTTCAACATCTCAGCGGGGAAGTGTGAGCGCATGGGTGGCAACCCCACCCAGCAGCAGATTCCGGTGAGAGATGCCCCCGGGCTCCCTCATCACACTGATCACCTGGGGCTGCTCATGACTTGTTCAATCCAGCCTGCATGTGGCTGGCAGCTGTGCAGGCAGCAAGCAACTCAGGGTCCTGGAACTACAGGTGAGTTAACTTCTCAGAGCCTCAGTTTGCTCACCTACAAAATGGGGATATCAATCAATAGTCACACCCTTTGGGGCAAGATGTACAGGAGATGATAGATGTTGAAATTATATAGTGAATTGTATATACTTTGGCCACCTGATGTGAAGGGCCAACTCACTGGAAAAGACGCTGAAGGGAAGAGGAGAAGGGGATGACAGAGGATGAGATGGTTGGGTGGCATCACTGACACAATGGACATGAGTTTGAGCAAGCTCCAGGAGATGGTAAAGGACAGGGAAGACTGGCGTGCTGCAGTCCATGGGGTCGCAAGGAGTCAGACAAGGCTTAGTGACTGAACAGCAATATCAACAATAGCCCACAAGGGCGATGGAGCTCTTGTCAACGATATGGTTTATTTCTTATTATTACTCCCAGCGGCTTTCCTGCTGGAACTTTGGAGGAGAGCTGAGTTGCCTTCCTGCTGGAATGGGAGAGGGCTACAGGCAAGTGGACAAAGGATGCGGCTCAGATGGAAAGGCTCCTGGGTCCCCGAGGTGCTGTGGGGCGGCCAGTGCTGATGACCTATGTGGAGAAGGCATGGAAGGGGGCAAGGGGCAGAACACACCTGCAGGGCGGGACCTGGAAGCCATCTGATCCAACCCTAATATTTCATAAATGCGGAAACTCAGCCCAGAGAAGGCCTGGGCCTTTCACACTTCCAAAGCAGCCTCAGCAAAGCTTACACTCCCTCCTGAGACCCAGTCACAGAGCAGAACTGCAGCTTAAGAGGCTCATGGAATCGTAAAATAGCCTTAGAATCACAGAACACAATCTCCAGTTCCAGGAGAGTATCTTATTAGAATCTTAAAACACACAATTTAAAAGTACTTAGGCCCAGGCAGCTCAGTCAGGACCACGGATTCCCAGATTCTTTCCAACTTTGAAATCAGAGAAAATCTTAAACTTAGAAACAACAGAACTCTAGAAGCTTCCAATCACAGCATCTAATTTAGGCACCAGGAGTGGCAAAGGCCTATCCCTTCCCCCAACCCCTCCCCTGAGCAGTGCAGGAATCCTCTGTTCCCACCACTGACATATGGCCATTCCGCCCTCTTGAATGCTCTCGGCGACAGGGGACTCAGTCAGCTGTGCCGGCTGGAGGCTGGACACGTTCCTTCCTCTTGAACAGGGAGGGAAATAAGTTCTCAACAGGAGATCTCCACTTTGTACAAATGGATTTTTCACCCCTCCTTGTTCTTTGGCTCTGGTCGGAAAGATTCCCAGGGAAGTGGCAAGGAGCCAAGAGCTGCCACAAAATGACTTTAACCAGCAGACAGGCTGGTAATGGGTTTCGGTGGGAAAAAGGAAGGAGAGGGGCGATTAATTCCAACTTGCTATGCGATAAAGGAAATTAAGGCATAATACGGAAAGGCAGCAGTTCTATTAACCTGTGTGGAATACCAATTACTCAGTCTCCTCAAAATTGCTGGAAATAAGAAAGAAAACCCCCAAAGAGAATGTGATTGTGGCCCAGGGCTCATCTGGATTAGGCTGTTTGTTTGCCCTGGCACCCTAATGATGGGAATGAGGGGAAATTCCCCGTTTCCTGGGAGATGACTACACCAGAGTCAGGGAGAAAAGGCAGGCCCACGTGTTGCCACGGGACCACTTGGCAAGTTTTCTGGGCAGAGGGGGTCCTCGGCCCACTTGAGGGAGAGTTGGGTGCAGTCAGGCCCCAGCGTACACCCTTAATCCTGTGTTCTGGGAGGGACTCTGGGAGGGTCAAGCATCTGATGACCCTTGTTCCAACTGGAAAATCGCAAGTCTCTGCTGTGGGAAGCTGAAGGAATCAAGCAGGGGCCCTCGGGTGCTGAGTACCTAGCTAGGTGCTGGCAAGCCCTGCTGTGAGGCCAGACCTTCAAAGGTGCCACATCTCAGGTACCGGTCCTGGTGGACTGGGACCCTGGGCTCTGGCCAAGGCTACCTCTCTGCAGCTGGCCAAGGGGCAGACAGCATGGGCAGAGTTAACAGCCACAGGCCACAGCTCAGTGTCTCCAGCCAGGGGCCCAGGAGAACTTCTGTGATGGCCCTCAACCAGACCTGGGCAGAGGGAGACAGTCGTGGCTGTGGGAGGTGAGCTGAGGGTGGGGGTGGGCAGGTGCCCAGCAGAACCTCAGTTCTGCTGCTATCCTGGCTGAGACCCCTGCCACTGCACAGAGCCCTCAGACAGGGGGCCGTCACTCAGGGGTTCTGAGCCAGCATGGTCCCCCACCAGATAGGTCCCACCACAGCTTGGATAAAAGGGAAGCTGCCTCTTAAAGAGCCTGCTCTGTGGGCACGCCTACCGCCCACGACAATTCCACCCTCCTCAGCCTTTTCTTCACGTGGACGTTGTCTCCCAGTACAGAGATTTGGAAGATGCTAGTCTGCAGCCCTCTGTGGCCCTCCTCCCACAAGGAGCAAGTTAAGGAACCAGTGTTCACTTCCTGGCGGGGCCCTTACTGGCCGTGTGACCTCAGGCAGGTTACTTGCCCTCTCGGAGCTTCGGTTTTCCTCATCTAAAAGTATGAGGCTGAATCCTGACTTGCAGGGTGGTTGGTTGTAAGATAATGTATCAGTGCCTGACATAGTGAGGCAAGGTCCTCTCGATTTTTTTTTCCACACTCCCACCCCCTGGCTCTGTACCTAGTAGGCCCTCAGGAAGTTTTTGTTAGAATTGTTAAAGGGTTGGGTCAGTCCAGCCACCAGCACACCCTGCCATTCTCCAGCCATGGCCCCACACTGGTCTCTCCTGAGCCCCAGAGAGCCAGAGTCCTGCAGGCCAGCTGTACACTTGCCAAACCCACTACTGTCCCACCTGTGCACGCCCCCACCCCCACCTTTCTGTGAACATCACTCTGTCAAGAGGGGTGGGGAGGCTGAGCAGTCTCTGCACACAGCCCAGCTTGATTCTCCACCCCCACAGCCAGGCCTGGTCACAGGCGCGTGCTCAGGCAGACATGCAGACCCATGGGTGCAGGCACACAGCACACGCACATGCAGATGGGCACATATGCACACAAACGCACACTGCCTGCTTGCACACTCGGACGTGCACCACACACTGAACACAGACACACATGCCTCCCTGTGCACACACAGCAGCACATAGGCCACACACTCACACATGCACAGGTGGCTTCATATTACGCTCACACACTCCAGACAAATATGCATAGATTTTCCTGCCTCTCCTGTGACAGCCAGATGGTGGGATTCTCCCAGAGGGCTACCATTTAATGCTCTAATTAATTTTTTAAAATTCTGTGTACCCAGAGCCTGGGTTTGTTCCAAATGTCTCAGGCATGGTCCCAGTCTGAAACCAAGGAAGGAGATCTTAGGGAGAAGGATTATGGGGCTTCCACTGCCCCCAGGAAAGCCTGCATCCTCACTGGAAGGCTATGATACCTAGCCTAGACACCTAGCCTAGTAAGGGGGTCTGGGCTCAAAGTCCTCTTCCCTGGTTCCAAGAGCACCCTATAACCCAGGACCAGGAGACAGCCCTCGCAGCATCCCTGGCAGGTTGTCTGGCCCTACCTGTACTTTGGTCCCTGCACAGGCCACTGGGCTCCTGTTCAGACTGCACTGCAGGGGAAGGTGTTTACAGGGTGGGCTCTGGGGCTCACATCTAGATCCAAACTCGCCCTTTACAAGCCCTACTGTGTGACTCTGGGGCACTGTCAGTGGAAACAAGGCACAGAGCCAGTGCAGTCTGCCGGGCAAGAGGGATGAGGCAGGAAGATATGGGCCAGCCCAGAGGGACTTGCGATGCTCCCTGCCTTCCCGCTTGCACGCCTCCAGTGAGGGGGAGCTCACTCCATCTCCAGGCAGCTCTGACTAGACCAGAGCATATCCTTACCAGGTTCTCTGGTGAACCCTGGCTGTTCTCTGGGCCATGGTCCCCGGTGGTTCAGGCTGGCAGGAACCACACAGCACTCACCCTCCAGGCCTTTCCTCCGCCTTTCCCGGGGCACGTTCTTTGCTGCTGAGTGTTTGGGAAAACGCAGCAATAAATTTACCGCCTCACTTATGAGTAATTTGCTGTCAGGAGCTCTGCGTAAGCAGAGGGCTGAATTAACGAGGCTTAATTAACATTAATGTTGTGACAGATTTCAACCAAGTGGGGAAATCCCCCATCCTCACAGCCCAGGCCCTCGCCTGCCGCTTCTGGGCTCGTGTGGGAGGTGAGAGGCCCGGGGAGGGTGCTTAGAGCTGCTGATGGACGTGACCAAGGGCCGCCTCTTTCCCAGGATTAGAGGGATTGGGGATCTGGGGGCTGGAGGTTTGCAGATCAGCACAGGAAGCCAGGAGCCTCTGCATCACCAGTTCCAAAGGAGCCTTTCAGGCTAAGCCCTTCTTCCCCTTTGCCTGGCTCAGTGACACCTGCATGGGCCTTCAAGCCTGAGAGCCCAGGGTTTGGATCTGCCACTCCCAAGCTGAGGGGCCTTGGGTGAGTCACCCCACCTCTCTGTGCCTCACCATCGCCGTCAGCAAAGCAACAAGACAAATCCCCGCTCTCAGGGCTGTCAGAGGATTCCCGAGGTCATGCGTGGAGAACAGAGGGGCTCTGACATCTGCATCTCCTCCTCCTACATCATGAGCGGAAGAAGAAACATGATTGAGTGACTAACAGGCACTAGGCGCATCATCTCATTTAATTCTCCTAATAGTTCTTTGAGGAAGAAACTACTATAGTCCCATTGTACGGATGAGGAAACCAAGGCACTGAGGGGAGCTGATTTGCCCAAGGTCACATGAATAGTCATGGCCGGGGGCAGTGAGGGGACCACAGTCACTCACTATGCCCATTGAGCGCCTCTGGAAGGATCTAAAGAGCCAAGGCAAGGGGTGAAGTCAGGCAGTGGGGGCCATGAGGGGTGGGCACAGGGCCTGGGCCAGTGGTGGAATCACTCTGTGGATGGCAGAAAGGGAGAAGTGTGTCCCGTGCCAGCAGGTGTCCCACCACACAGGTACCTGGTTTTCAACCACTATGCTAAGTCACTTCAGTCGTGTCCGACTCTGTGCGACCCCATAGACGGCAGCCCACCAGGCTCCCCCATCCCTGGGATTCTCCAGACAAGAACACTGGAGTGGGTTGCCATTTCCTTCTCCAGTGCATGAAAGTGAAACGTGAAAGTGAAGTCACTCAGTCATGTCCGACTCCTAGCGACCCCATGGACTGCAACCTACCAGGCTCCTCCGTCCATGGGATTTTCCAGGCAAGAGTACTGGAGTGGGGACTTCATTAAACTGCCCCCGCAAGGGTCCAGGCATGACAGGCTTTGGGGAGGACTCAAATGCAATAGAAGGTGCACACCCTGCTCTCGGGATTGGTCCCCTCTTCTACTTCTCTCGGCTTTCCCCCAGGGCACCCACCAGCTCTGGTAGGGGGTAGGCACACCATCATTTATCATTAATGATTGCCATTATTAATATTAATGTGGAGGACAGCTCCAACCAGGACCAACTCTAAGGAGCAGCAGGAAGGAGGCCCAGCTCCCACTTACCCATCCGACACCTCGGGCTCTCAGCCATCATCCTGCACACTTCTTAGATCACCGAACAGGACAGGCCATGTCAAGGGCCTGGGGCTCCTCAAGGGGGACAGGAGGGACTCTGGGCCCCAGGTCCCTAGGGCTCACCTGAGAGACGACCAAGTTGGTGTCTTAGTGCTATGGGTGTGTCTGGGAACCGTGTAGGAAGGAGGGAGGGGACAGCATGTGGTGCGGGGTCAGATCTACCTCCAGGGAGTACGGCTCCTCAGCCCTGCCAAGCCCCATACACCCGCAAGTCCTGCCGCAGGAAGCCTTCCCCTCCCCGCAGCCCTCCCCCTACCTCCTGACTCAGACACTAGCCACATGACCTTGGGGAAGCCTCTCCTTACCTCTGCCTCATCTCTGTCCCCTGCATGATGAGGGATAAAAACAGTGCCACCTTATGGGGCTGATGGGAGGGCCGAGTGGCAGCGGCTCAGTAAGCAATGGCTATGATTACTGACCCTCGGAGGGTAGTGGATGCCAGCCCAGTCAGGTACCACCAAGCAGTGGCGTGGGTTCAGGGGTTTTCCAGTCTCCACAGGGCCACTCTCAGGCAGCAGGATCAGCTGGGGGGCTCTGTACAGCCCCTGTGACAGGCCAGGGACCTAGAGTGCCTCCAGGGGTCTCTGTACAGCCCCCATGACAGGCCAGGGACCCAGGGTGCCTCTCAGGACAAAACCAGAAAAAGCTCTGCTTTTGCAGATAGAAAGAACTGCCTTATAAGGAAGTGAGACCTCCATCCCAGCAGGTTTGTGCAAGTAAGAGATCCATTCATTTATTCAACTAGCATTCACTGGGCCCTTCCTTCTCAGTTCTGGGCCCTGTGTTGGGCACCGGGAATTGGGAGAGACAGACAGAGACCCAACGCCACCAGGGAAATCTACCATCTAAGAAAACAAGAGATACTGAAGGTGCCAAACCGATCCCAGGCCAGGTCTGCCCAGTCCTGTAGAGGTGTCAGAGGCTAGAGAAAAAGCAAGAGGCCCTTTGGCATGAAGGGGGCTTGGGGACCACTTGGGGTGGCTCAGTGCACGTGCTTTGGCCCTGCAGATGTAAGGCCAGGCCCCACCTGCTCTGAGCCCCTCAAGGCCATCATCACAAGGGCCTCCTGGTGCTCACTCTCTCCCTGCCCTTGTCCACCTTGACCACAGCTCAGTGCTGGTCCCCAGAGCCCCACCCAGCCCGATACCCAGTAAGGAGTGGACAGGAAGTATCTTTGGAGGGAAGGTTCTGCTGGCAACAGGGAATGGAGGAGAGAGGGGTGGCTGTCTCTGCTGACACAGGGACAAGGGCATGGCTGGCCCCAGGCAGAGGGTGGGCTCACCCCTTGCCCACTTTCCCGCCCCACAGCATCCATGACTCCCCCACACCCCCACCCTCCCGCCCCAGCCATGGTTCCCTGGGGAGCGGGCTCCAAGGAGGCCCAGCAGCCAGACCACCAGCTGCTGCCCCCTCCCCATACAAACCCTGGCCACAAAGCACCTCCCCCCAGCTCTGCCCGCCCGCGGTGACAGCCTCTTGGCACCAGCTTTCCCCTTCCCTCCATCTGTCAGGAGTCGGTGCAGACAGACTGTGAGAACCATCAGAGGAAGTAGCAGCACTGCTTGGGCCCTCCCCACCCCTGCCGCCCCAGCACTACCCCCCACCCCAGGTCCTTTCTCTCCCCACGCCTGTGTCTACCTTTCCCTTGCATCTGTCTCCATCTTTTCCGACTGATGAAGACACTGACAAAGTGGGGGTGGGGAGGAGAAGAACAGCCAGCCAGGGACCCCCACTTACTGGTAACCACCAAACACCTCGGCCACCACACTTGACCTTCTCCTCAGTCATTAAGGAGTTGAAATCCTGTGAGCCTGTGGGCTCAGTGTCCCCATCTGAACACCTGGTATAGCAATCCTGCTGAGCCCGCCTCTCAAGGGATAGAAGGAAAATGCCGTGAAGAACATAAAGGGCAGCAGGAACGCAAAGGCAGGGCCGTCGAGGTAACAATCCTCACCTTACTGATGTGATGTTATTGATGTTATTGACGTGAGGTGAGCAGGGCAGGGCTGGGGGAAACCAAGTCTCAGAGAGAGCTGTCACTCAGCTGCGTCAGAGGCAGGGTCAGATCAAAGGCCAGGCGTCCTGGCTGTGTCCACACCAGCACCCCAACCAGGATGCTCAGCCCTGGCTCCTTTAGACCTTCCAAGGAGCTCTATGTCTCCTTGAATTCTGCCAAAAGGAGGGGAAGAAATCAGCTTTTTTTCTTTATTTAGAGTGAGCCCTGCCCAACTAGCAGCAGAATCCACAGGTAACGGGGAAGCCCTGTTGCAGAGCCGGGGGGAGTGGTTGCGGGAGTTGACAGAGTGCAGGCTGGCGGGCCAAGTGTCCCATTGGACATGAGCTTTTGTTTTAAAACTGGGGCAGTTCCAAGCAAATGAGGACAAGCTGGTCACCCTGCGTGGGAGCAGGCTCTTGGTAATGCCAAAGCGCTGGCCAATGCGGGGGCGGGCCTTTTCAACCAACAGAGAGCAAAACCCCTGTCCCCCTTGATCCCAGCAAAGCTTGGCCCGAGGCCCCAGAGGCCCCAGGATGGGGGGCAGGGAAGGAAGTTCTGGTCTAGCTGCCATCTTGGGACCCTGGGGGGCCATGTGTGACCCCGACCGCAGCTCAGATGTGCCCGGGGAACAGGGGAAGGAGACTTGGGTCCTCTACCCCTTTTACCTCCAAGGAAGCTCAAGGTTCAGAGAAACCAACTGCCCAAGGTCACATACTGAGTTAGGTGACCAAGGCCTGCTTTTCCATCTGCAGATCCTTCCTAGGTCCTGGCACAGAGCAGGCCTGCAGTGAATGCTGGAGCTCAGACTTGAAGACTCCAGTCCATGCCAGGTGCTTCTCTGGGGCTCACACGTGGCTCAGGAGCATGCAGCACAAGGAGCAGAAACACGGCCTGGCAGGAGGGGACCTGGGCCTATGCCAGAGATCCCCACCCACTCTCCTCCCCTCCCCCTCCTTGGCAGGCCCTGGCCAGGTCCCCTGCCCCATCCTCCTGAAGCCTGAGTCTGTGAACCACAGGCTCTTAATCGGACCATCTCGGTATGCGGCAAGGATGGAGGGAAACACAGGGACAGGGGAGCCCAGAGCAGGCCCTGACCTAGCCAGGATGGGAAGGCTCCCTGGAAGTGGTGACTACTGAGGCAAAGTGGGACTGAACAAGCAGAGGAAGGGTCTTCCAGGCACGTGAGAGTGTGAAGATGCCTCTTCGACATCACTCACATGGGGGGGGGGGGCGGGGGGCTGGAGCACAGAGCCGAGGGTTTTGGGGGGCAAGAAGATGGTGAGGTCCGGGGCTGGAGATGCCAGGTGCGTGCTGGGTCTTGAAGGACCCTGAAGGCCAGCCAGCAGACTGTCCTGTGAGTGGTGGACCTCCCTGCAGGGTGCCGAGCAAGGGCAGGACAGTGCTCTGAGTGTTTGAGCGCTCTTGGCTGCAGAGCAGAGAACAGACAGGAGGGAGGGAGCAGAGGCAAGGCTGGGGCTGCTGCCCTGGTCCAGGGAGGCCGCAGTGGGATGGAGTAGGGGCCTGGGCCGTGAGCGGGGGAAGGACCAGGCCACGGAGGCTATTAGTGGTAAGGGAGAAAGGGGCTACAACGACTCCCAGATTCCTAACCAAGACATGGCGGAGGTGTCTGTGCTGTGCACTGGTCTCGGGGGCAGAGGAGGTCCAAGCACCACCCTCCAGCACCCAGCAGCAGGTTCTTGCAGGATCTGTCGCCTTGCTGACCAGGAGACAAGCTGTCTGTAGAGGTGTCACCATTACCTCTGGACACAGCACATCTGTCTTCAGCCCCCACTTCATAGGGAGGTAGGTCACAGTTACAGAAGGCAGCCAGTATTTATAGAACCTGAGAGTGTGCAGCCCACCAGGCCCCAAGAAACAGTGGCCCGAGAGGGAATAGGCCTTACTCGAGGTTATATAGCATGTCAGCTGTCACAGGCCAAGAAGGGATACTAAGCAGGCTTGAGGTGAAGGTAGGGGGCAGAGTCTGTGAGCAGAGGCCCCAAAAACAGAGGCGGGACCAGGACAGGGCAGGAGTGTCACAGGAGGCAGATTTGAGGTTGAAAGGAAGACAGATTCTCTAACAGGAAGGACTGTCTAGGGGCAGAAAAAGCTCTCAGTTGCTGAGTTAGCTCCCTGTCCCTAAAGGTATTCAAGCAGATACCTCCCCCACGCCCACACCCAGCCCCTGGAGTTGCTGGAGGGAATTCCCACATTGGGATGAGTATGGAAGCCGGCTTTAGCCAAATAAAGATGCTTCTCCCAAGAGCCACAGCTCACTCAACACAGAGTCACCAAGGCTTGCCTTGCGCCAGGCTGGGGACATCCAGGGCAGGTGGAACAGAACAAGAGAAACCTTCTCAGTCAGTCTTCCTCATCCTCATCCAGGGAGATGAGGCCAAAGCTGGGCAGGGGGCACAGGGTGGAGGCCCTGGCTGCCCAGGCTCCATGTCACAGGTCTAAGGGACTGGGCACATGTGGGGCACAGGGCCAAGGGCTGGACAGGGTCAGACACAATACAAACTCCTCCTACACCCCACCCCTCCTGGAGGTCCCCAAGGCTCTGGGCTCATTTCCTAATGAGGTCCCTGGAAGGACTCTTCCTAATTAAATTAGGACAGTAAGTTATGGCCTGGGGCCACAGGAAGAAGCAGGGACAAAGGAAGCTCTTCCTATTCCACCCAGCAGTGAGCATCTCTGCATGGGAGGGGACACCTAAAGGTCAGTTGGGAGACAGAAGTTCAGACGAAGAGGTCAAAAGAAGCTGAGCAAATCATGTGCAGGCACTGCTCTCAGGGTTTCTCTTAAATAAACTCATATTCATCCAGCCACTTAGAGGGTTAGGTGTTGGCTCCATTTTAGAGACAAGTGAAGTAACTTGCCTAGGGCCCCACCGCTAGGAAGTGGGGAAGTATGGACTTGTCCCCAGGCAGCCTGGTTAGAGGCCCTGCTATTCTGTGTCACAGTGGGGTTACTTAAGGATGAGGTGATGCAGGAGCAGTCAGGAGGAAGGGGACCTGGGGGGTCTTTGTGTCTGTGGCTCCCACCTGGCCACAGAGCAAGCAAAGTTTTGGAGTCAGATCTGGACAAGGGTCAGGGAATCCGAATTTCAAAAGCTGCCCAAAGTGACTCAAGCTCCTGATGCAATCCTCACAGGTGGGAAAACTCAGGCTCAGGACAGGTCAGAGACTCACTCAGGTCCCTCAGTAAGTCAGTGACAAGGGGAGGCTCCCTGGCTCCCGATGTGGTGGCACTGAGAGCCTAGGGGGACTGGCTCTCAATAGGACAACAGTGACAAGGGCTAGGGCCTCTGCTCCCAGGGGAAGAACTCAGTGCAGAACCACACAGCCATCAACCTCTGGGCCCTGGTGTGGACCTGTGCCCAGCGCAGGAAGAATTGACTGGTTCTGCAGGACCCAGTGAGGCTTCAGCTACTATACCAAAATCAGGAATTGCTCATTGTCCATGCGCATGGGCCTCCCCGGTGGCTTACATGGTAAAGAATCTGCCTTCAATGCAAGAGACCTGGGTTCGATCCCTGGCTTGGGAAGATCCCCTGCGAAGGGAATGTCCACCCTCTCCAGTATTCTTGCCTGGAGAATTCCATGGACAGAGGAGCCTGCAAAGAGTCAGACGTGACTGAGCGACTAACACTTGCACTTTTTCACACAGTGCAGGAGTCTGAGGTTCAGGTTTGAGGGACTTGTCCCAGACCTGCAGCTAGGACGTGAAAGACTGCGGTGGAAACTGAAGTCCAGCTGACACTGGGAGGCCATACGAGCCCGTCAATCACCTCTGAGAAGCAGGCAGTTGTTCAGGTAGAGGAAGGAGAGCGCGGAGACATGACAGCATCACGTGTGCAGCAGTATAAAGCCTGGGGCTGCAGGTATTAAAGAATCGGCCTGGTCAGACTCAGCAAAAAAATAAACAGGCAGAAACTCCCAAGTGGAGGCATGTTCTACTAATAAACTGTTGGTTCCAGCTTTGCATGTTTGGTTTAGGCCACATCCCTGGGTTGGGGTTGTGAAGGGTTGGATTTCACACCGCTTACTCTGGGCCTCCTGGGCCACAGAGAACAGGGGCAGCTCCTTGGACCCCCACACCTGGGGCCTGGCCATAGCAGAGCTCCAGTGAACTCCCTGGTTCTCAGGGGGAAAAGAGAATCCCAGAGAATTAGAGCTGAGAGGGGCTGGGAGATGCCCCACTCCTAATGAGTAGAGACCCAAGAGGGTCAGGAACCTGCATCCGGCCAGTTGGTGAGGTAGGAGCGGGGGTGGAGCTGAGGTGGGCCTGGACTCCGGGCCATGACGTTTCTATCAAGCTCAGCCCTCTGGGTGGGGGGTGGGTGGGTGCAGACAGTCGGCTGCAGGCTGAGACTTGGAGGTGGAGAGAAGCTGCCATGGCAGGGGGCAGGCTGGGAACAGAGACTGCTGGCACCTCGCCAGCTACAAATAATTCCCCGCCACAAACAGCCCAGTGGGGGGCTTTGGATTCAGCTTGGCTGGGCGGCCTTGGCCGGCATGGGAGGAAGGGCGTCACTGTGTCCCTGCCGCCTCCGTGTGTCTGGAACGGTCACCTCCCTCCTGGTGCACACCCCCTCTCTGAGGTGCACACCCTGTGCACACGCACATGTACCGGGACACATGGTGGAGAGGCGGCCGAGGGTGACGGGGGCAGCAGATGGCAGCTCAGTCTAGGAAGCAGAGAGGGCAGGGGGGTGGGAGGAGCACTGGCCTGAATATCCCTGGATTCGCACCACCAGGAAAGCCCACCCTGGGCCTCCAGCTATTCAGTCCTGTAGCTTAACCTGGGCCGATGGGCCCTTCTTGCCTCTCATCAGCTTCCAACTCTCTGATGTTAAACGGACCCACTGGGGAACCAAGGCCCCCTCCTAGATAACTATGCCAGGCGCAGCTGGTTAACCAGGTCTTCTTGTTTCTCTCTGCTTAACCAACTCCCCCAGGCCACCCAGGAGGCAGCCACTATGAGGCCTCCAGTGCAGATGGCGGTGGATGAGGTGATTCCTACAGTCCCTCCCAGCCCAAGAAGCTGCTGTTCTCCAAAGCAGCCGAGTCCTCCCAACTGGCCAGATGACCTACATCTCTCCTGCTGCTATTTCAGCAGTTGCCCTCTTGTCATGTCCTTGGTGGAGGAGGAGGAGGAAAGCTGCTGATGGTCCCTTCTACTTAGCTGTTCCCCGTGCGGAGATCATGGGCTTGGGAAGGGAAGTGGGGTGCTCATTTCAGGGCCAGGTCTGGACAGAACACTTTATATCAGCCTGGGTACCTCTGAGAGGTAGGCTCATTATCCCCATTTCAGAGACCAGCGATCTAAAGCTCAGAGCATAAGACCCATACCAGGAACCCTGGCTAGTGGGTCACAGAACTAGTGGTCTGACTCCATTTTTCTCCATCACTCCACAGCATCCAATCCAATCACAGGCACAGGAAGAAGACAGAAGGGAAAGCAGCCCAAGAAACCTGAGCCTTAGGGCTAAGTTCTGGAAATGGACCCTAAATAGTCCAGCTACCCTCCATCAGCCTGCCTGGAATCCACCCACAAAGCCAGCTACACTCACACCAACCTTCACCAGGCATCAAGGAGCTTGAGGGCCACAAGACCCCTTCCCCCAGGCCAGGACTCACCCTGAGCCCAGCTCCAGGGAGAAGAAAACTGCTCAGAGTGCTGGTTACAGTGCAGGCGGAGTATGGACCAATGGGTGAAGGGGAGATGACGTTCAGAGAGGGAGAGTCCCTCACCCAGGGTCACACAGCAAGTTAGGGGCAGGGGCAGAATCACTTTTATAATGCTGTGGAGGAGATAGATTCTACAAACATCATGAGAAAAATGAAGACTGGTTGTGTTCCCTCTTGTGTTCTCTGGTGGGGGTGTTCTCCTTGGGGCCAGAATACAGTTGTCCTTTCTCCTCACTTTGCTTTGTGCGGCCTGGATCTGGCTGCTTTGTCTGCCCCCTGGGACTGGGGTGAAGTGGCCCTGTGCTCACGGAAAAGGGAGGTCCTGTGGACTGCCCACCTGGCTGGGAGGGGCCGCAGGGAGTCGGGGTGTCATGAGATAGGAAACCGTCTCCTTGAGGGGGAGCGACAAGGTGAGGAGGAAAACACATGCTCAACCCTGTCTTTCCCAGGGCTTTCTTCTTCTTAAGAGAAGAACCAGAACAAGGCACAAAGTGTAATCCTGATATTTACCCCAGCACTGTGTAGACAGGAAAAAAAATAGAACCAACTAAATACAAGTCTATCCATAGGAGACTATGTCATTAAATCAGGGAAGATTCATGCAGTGGAATGCTATCTAGCCCTTTAAAACGATGATCGGCATCTACTGTTCTGACACAGAAAGATGTACATGTTGTAAGGAGAAAACAACTGGCATAACACATGCTCATTTTGTAAAAAAAAAAAAAAAAAAATAGCACATGAACTCGCATGCAGAGAATACAAGAACATCTCTGGGAGGACAGGCAGCTCCCACAGTGGTATAACCACATGAGAAACTCCTGCCTTCCTCTTTTCACTTTTCTGAATTGTCTGGGTGTTTTCACTTTTTTTAAACAAGTATGATACTATCTTAATATAATCAGAAAAACTTTCTTCCATTGGAAAAATAAATGAAATCAACTGAAGTGAGTTTTGGCTTGAGCACCACCAGTGAAAGGCTGTGTGGCCCCAGGTAAGTCCCGCACCCTCCCTGAGCCTCAGTTTCCTCAAGAAAATGGGGATGATAATGAACTTCTGCACCACCTTCCCCACAGAGCAGCTGTGAGGCACAAACTGGAAAAAGCCATATTGTGGTTCTAACAGGCTGAGAGGGCCAGAAACTGAATAGTCTGCAGAGTGGCTGGTGTAAAGTCCCTTGTGGAACTCAGAGCCAGTGACCAGAGGAGGGCGGTGGCCACTTGACCATTCCCGTGGACTCCCAGACTGGCGGACCTCAGGGAGGCTTTGGGCTGCCATATCCAAGGGGTGGGTGTGTGGAGGCCGAGAGGAATCATGGGAATTGTGTGGACCTAGGAGCCCCATGGCCCTGCTTCTCTGGGTGACTCTTCCAGTCACTAGAGGGTCTTGATAATAAGCTGGGCTCTGCACCTGCAAAGCACTTGGCTTGTGGGCACCTGGCCTGGGCTCTGCCAGGGACAGAGAGGTCAGACCTGGTGCAGGGGGATGGGGGAGCTCACAGTTGGGGCCTCTCCTGAGCCACTCCAGCCAAGGGGCTATTCCTGGGGCCTATGACATACGTGGCCTATAAGAGGAGCCAGGGCCACACGACTGGTGATGGAAACTGCTGCTTCAGACTCAGCTCATGCTCAGGGGCACCGAGGGGCCAGTGCTGCTCAGGAGGGAGTCCGTACACCCACTGGCAGGGGTTGGCAAAGACAGATGCCTGGGGTACCTAGAAAGGAAGAGGGGCCACAGCACACCCCCACGTCACTCCCGCTGTAGCTGTGACTGGGATGTGTGAACATGTATCTCCTCCTTTACCTGTGTCACATTGTAGCTGGACAGGCATGGCCCAGTCCTGTCGCTGACCGACCAACGCATCCAGGGCAAGTGACTTCGCTTCTCAGAGCCTTGGCCTCAGGTGACCCAGCTCACAAGAGAGGACCTTACTATGGTCCCTAAAGGACACCCAGATCCCTTTTCCAGCCTCAAGGACCCCTCAGGGGCTTCTCAGAGGCCCCTGGGTCCCCCATATCTGACTAATACTAGATTCCCACTCTCAAAAGTGGGGGACATTTCCTCAGTCCATTCATTCATTCACACACCACTCAAATGCCTTGGCTCTGGGCCAGGCCCTGTGGTCCTCCACCTCAGATACTCCCCAGAAACCACAAGCTCCTACAATGGGCTATAACAAGGGTCCACAAAGCCATGGCATCCAAACATAGGAGAGGTTAGATCACACAAGGAAGACAGGGAAGGCTTCGTGGCAGAGGTAATGAGCTGGGTTTTGAAGGATTAGTAGGAAACAGAGTAGGACAATCCAAGCAGAAGGAAAGTATGTATGAAGACCCGTCGGCCAATTGCCTGGGAGCCAGAGAACCAAGAGCTTTCCTGGTAGCTCAGCTGATAAAGAATCTGCCTACAATACAGGAAACCCCGGTTCAATTCCTGGGTCAGTAAGATCCCCTGGAGAAGGGATAGGCTACTCACCCCAGTATTCTTGGGCTTCCCTGGTGGCTCAGATGGTAAAGAATCTGCCTGCAATGCAGGAGATTTAGGTTCAATCCCTGGGTTGGGAAGATCCCCTGGAGGAGGGAATGGCCACCCACTCTAGTATTCTTGTCTGGAGAATCCCCATGGACAGAGGAGCCTGGCGGGCTACAGTCCATGGGGTCGCAGAGTCAGACATGACTGAGCGACTAAGCAGAGCACAGCACAGAGAACCAAAGTCAACATTTTGGATGACTTGGGTTCTTGGCCTTTTCTGGAGGCAAGATGGTGAATAGGAAATGACACTCTTTGAGGTTACCTGCATCAGTGACATATCGCTGGGGCCTCAGTTTCCCTATCTGTATAATGGGAACAGTAACCACCATCCCCAGGTAATGGCCAAGGAAGACCCTTGGAAACTATGGAGGGTTACATTCATGGGGGGCTATGTGAGGAGAGGACCTTATGTTGGGGCTCCGTGCTGTCTCCAGAGAAGAGGGTCCCTCCCAGACAGAAACCTATAGTCCAAGGAGGCATCACTGGACACTGCAATCCCTCACCACTTCTTCCACACCCTCTGAGCCCCAGGCCCTCTGACCTCTACAGGGTAATCAGAACTTGGAAAGGAAGAGCCCGAGGAAAAGTCCAGGCTCCAGAGTGGACAGGCCTGGGTCAAGTCCCAGCTCTAGCACTCAAACATCATGACACTGGCCAAGTGACTTCTCTTTGAGCCTAGGTTTCATCATCTTTAAAATGGAAATAATAAGAAAACAGCCCTCAAAGGGTTGTGAGTAGCAAAGCCACTGAATGCAGATTGTCCAACATGATACTAGGTGCGGGGTAAATAGCCTGTATCGAGTGTTAGTAATTCCCTCGAGGGAGCTATTTCGGCATATTCCTTGCTCAGCACAAGGTTGGCAGGACAACTTGGAGAAGAAGGATCTGGGACCAAAGGAAGAACAGGGACAGGCTACGGGAGCTCAGGGACCAGGGAGGAAGAGGACAAGAGGTCAGGGAAGGCCACCCGGGGGAGGTGGCACCTCCACCAGAACTTCAGACTGGGCGACAGGGCATGTGGGCAGGTGTTATCAGTGCTGTTTAGATCCAGGGCCCTGAGGCTTGGCTGCACGGCCCCCACAGCAGGGCCCCACACCCTCCCCTCAGCCCAGGGCTGGCTTCCTGGGGGTGGCACTGGCCTAGGGGTCTGACCTGGACCAGAACACTTACTTCCATTTGCTTATAGCCCTGAAGGGGCGCAAACAAATGTGTACTCTCCTGCTCCCTCAGCCCTCTGCTTCCTCCCTCTCTTCACCCTCTCCCTGGGGGCATCTCTCTGGCTTCACCTGCTGCTGCTATTTCCCCAAGGAGAGAAAACTGTCAAGTCAGTTTCGTGCAGACAACTCAGAGGACTAAGAGGCCCGCTGCACTCAGAACCCTCGGCAGGCCTGAGTGAGCCCAGGGGGTTTCCGGAGGGGAACTTGGTCCCAGGAGAGCCCGCAGGAAGGCCCATGGGAGAGTCTTCAGCAAACACTCCCAAGGCCTGCTGGGACCAAGCCATGGAGGCACCATCCTGGCCCCGGGGAAGGGAGAAGCTTGGGGTCTGCTGGGGGCCACAGGGCTTTCTCCCCTTTCCAGGCACAGACAGGTCATAAACCGCCTCGGGACTATCATTTAGCCTCAGGGAAGGCTTCCTCTGCCCATCCCAGGGCCCCAGACACTCGTTCATTGAGACCAACCAGACTGGTTTGGTTCATTTCTTCCCTCAGGCCCTCCCTGGGTGACTTTCTCCATTCCCAGGTTCAACTCAGGGCTGAATGGCCTTGGGGCTACCTCCACTAGGGCTCAGCAACTCTGTGGCTGGGGCAAGTCTCAGAAATTGGAGCCTTGAGACCTCTGGCTAAGCAAATAGGAGCAGGAGAAGCAGGGACATCTTGGCAGACAGATATCTAGTCTTCAGTGAACTCCTCCAGAGCAGACAGACCCATTGCCATTCACTGAACACCTACTGCTTATCAGGCACATTATCTCACTTAATCCTCACAACACTTCTGGGAGGGAGAGACTAATACCACCTCCAAGGCCATTCAGCCAGAGGTCACAGTTGGGATAGAAAACCAAGAGTGTCTAATTGAGGGCCACATTGAGTTATTCCAACACCAAGTCTCTAACTCCCCTCTCTTGACTCCTGTGTCTCAGCCCTGGAGAACGCTTTCTGAAGGAGGTGAAACCTGCACTGACAATTCGAAGGTGACAAGAAGAAGGCTGCCAGATGAGGGAGCAGAAAGTGTTCCACACAGATGGAATACCATGTGCAAAGGCCGTGAGAAGCAGCAGGAAAGCTAGAACGTGACAGAAGTCTGGTGTCACAGGTTCATTCACAGGAAGAGCAGGAAGGGGTTGGAGGGCAGTGGCCATCAGGAGCTGGTCACAGAGGCCCATATGCAGAGGAGTCTCAGCTGACCTTATGCTATGGGGACATGGGAGCTTCAGGAGGACTCTGAATGGTGGAACCAGCAGTTCAGATGAGGAAACAGAGGTTCAGAGAGAGCAGCACGGTCTGTCAGATGTCTCCATTCAAAAAAGGACACGAAGCTGGGCCTGGTGTCAGGGGTGTTAGAATGGCTTAGGTCAGGTGGCACGCCGAATACCAAATGCAATGTGCAGCCCCAGCCGGAAGTGGTGGCCAAGCTTTAATTATTTACAAGGCCACTGCCCAGCAGGCCTCAGCACTCCTGCAGCCAGGCTTCGCCTAGCTAATGAACTCTCTGCCGGGGAGACCTCACTGCAGCCACTGCTTATTAAACTTGAAGTGGAGGAGTGACGAAAGCTAGGAGAACAGGGCAGCCTAAAAAAGCCTGAATAGGTAGGGAAAACTGAACATACAACCGGGCCACCTGTCTACACAGCACACCCACACAGAGAAGCTGGAGGGGGATGAGAGGGAGAGGCTGATGTCCCCTCAAAATGAGGAAACAGAGGCCTGGGAGGACTTACCTGAGGCTACCAGCTAGTGCTTGATGCGACACACATTCCATAGTTGGGTGCCTGCATTCAAACCCAGCAGTTTCAGTTTACTGAAAAATCATACACCCTTGAGCCTGTTCCTTAACCCCTCTGTGCCTTCGTAAAACGAGGATGTGCGCAGGTGACTTCATAGAGTCACCCCGTTTTGTAGACTCGAGGAGCACAAGGTGACGCATGTAGAATCCCACCACAGCAAGAGCTCGGTAAATGTTCACTGTTCTTGCTGTTGCTGCTCTGGGAGCAAAGGGCTGGCTGGAGACCAGAACCCCGGTCTCTGCCCCAGACACTAAGGAGCAACAGGAAACTGAGGCCAAGACGCCGGCTGGTCTGTGTGGCCCAGGTGCGGCCAGGAACCCCACCCCTTTCCTTGGCTGGGCTGCCCCTGAGCTTCCAGCCCCTTCCTCCACTTTGAAGGCCCTTTGAGCTGGGAACTGACGCCCCATGAGCCTTTCCCTTTCCCATCCTGCCAGCTCTATTCGAAAAGGCAAGTCCCATCCGTTGTGGGTTAAGTTTCAGCACTTAGAAGGTCAAGTTCCAGCTCCAACCATGAGGAGCTGTGTGACTTTGGGGGCATCAGGTCACCTTTCTGAACTCCAGTTCTTCCTCTATAATGTGGGGCCTGTATCATCTATTTCTAAATGCTAAGTCCTAATGAAAGTGAAAGTGTTAGTCGCTCAGTTGTGTCTGACTCTGCAACGATATGGACTGTAGCCTGCCAGGCTCCTCTGTCCATGGGATTCTCCATGCAAGAATACAGGAGTGGGTTAGCATTCTCTTTTCCAGGGGATCTTCCCAACCCAGGGATTGAATCCAGGTCTTCTGCATTGCAGGCAGATTCTTTACCATCTGAGCCACCAGGAAGGCATCAAGTCCTGAGGGAATGGCATTAATTACTATCTTTCAAGGCCTGGCTCAGCTTCTCTTCCTCCAGAAAGCCTTCCTTGGCTTCCTCCAAAGACAAGCTCCCTCCCCCCAACCTCCATCTTCTCACGGAATTCATGGTCGGCATTCTAGCCCCTTTGGGAGCTTGAACTCATTTTGCGGCACACAGACTTCACTTACAAATTGCAATCCCCAGTTTACAAGCTAAGAGGTACAGAGGTGGAGTGGCTGAGGCCCTCTCACAGGGTGGAAGGGGTGGAATGATTAAATATAAGGCAGGGAGGACAGTTCCAAGCAAAGCAGTTTGGGCAGGTGGCCCAGAATGGAGGGAACTTCCCAGATGGGGAAGGAAGAGGTGACAGAATACCATTTTCCAACACCTGGCCCCATACAGCCACTGGATCTTGCAACCCTTTCCTCACCATTTCTCTCTGTGACCCCTAGGAGTCCCTTTCTAAAGACCTTGGTGGTGTGAACTCACATCCATTCCCTTCTCTTCACCAGCCCCATGTGAAGACTTTCTATGTGTATAATCTGTGGTAAAGGAATGGCTACCCTCATTTGGCGGATGATGAAACAAGTCCAGGAAAGTCCAGTGTGTAGGATCAATACTCAATACTAACAGCCAAGCCCTCAATGTCAGTTGTTTTTGTTCACTAACCCTTAGTGAAAAACAACAACAACAAAAACCCTTAGTGGACCCTTTTGTTCACTAACCTCTGACCCCACCCCAGCCATCTCAGAATGAAAGCAGGAGCCCAAAGTGGTCATCAGATTGGCCCTCGCCCCGCCACCAGCTACTTCACTCTTTCTTCTTGCCCAGAGCCTTGAACGGAGATGAGAAGCACTGGGATCACCCTCCTGGGTCCTTCTTCACCACACTCCCACCACCACCACCACCACCACAGATAATGCCCCTGAGCTAGGAGGCAGGCGGACACCCTGACCAAGTTCCGTCACTCTCAGCTGCATGACCTTGGGCAAATCACTCAACTTCTCAGAGCCAGAATTCTTATCAACAAATGAGAATGACAAGAAACACTGTTGCTCTTCACAGCCATCCTCACAAAACTGTTGCTATGCAGACTCAGGGAGATAAAGTAAAACCAGCCCAGAAAAGTAGTTCCTATTTCCCTACCTCATGCTTAGCACTCCTACTAAAAGGGACCACAGAAGAACAACTCCCAGCGAGGAGACTCACTGTCATATTTTACCCTGACCTAGGCATTTGCAGAATTTCAACAGAATTGGGAAATGGTCAGGATCATAATTAGGCTAAGAACTCTGGAGTCAGATGCTTAAATTTAAGCTCCTACTTAACAGCTCAATAGCTGTGGGGTAAGTAACTTAATCTCTGTCTCCAGTGCCTCTTTTTTTGTGGGGTTTTTTTTTTTTTTTTTTGGTCTGTAAAATAGGACTGTTCTGAAGATTAAAGGAATTTATATAAGACACAGTGGTGGACTTGACACAGTGGTAGACTTCCCACAGTGGTGGACACACAGCTAACAGTCAGCCCATATTAGTTACATCCCTTTAAATGACATTTCTAGAACTGGTCCTCAAAAACAGGTCAGGAATCATTAGCCCAAGTAGTCAGGAGAGGAAAGACAGGAGGGAAAGATGTACCCATGTCACACAAGCAAATCTGGGATCAGTTCAGTTCAGTTTGGTCGCTCAGTTGTGTTCAACTCTTTGCAATCCCAAGGGCTGCAGCACGCCAGGCTTCATTACCAACTCCAGGAGCTTGCTCAAACTCATGTTCATCGAGTTGAGTCAGTGATGGTCTGAGAATGAACCTGGAGGCTGACTGGCTGGCAAACCAAGGAAAAACAAAACAAAAACAAAAACTAGAACTCAACAGACAATGCCAGTCCAGGTGGTCCCTCTACTCCTTGCCACTGTGTGGAGCTGTGGGCCAGTTGCCCTCATCCCGCAGAAGCTGTGCTCCCTGGCCTGGGCGGGGTGGGGGCGGGGGGGTTGTAGGGGGTGGGGGGTGGGGGTGGGGTGGGTCTGTTCTCCAAAGTGCCCCAGTGCCTGGCAGACAGCAGGTGCTCAGTAACAATGGATGAATGACTACCTGTGTAAGTGTTTATAGTCTTGTTTTTCTGTTCCTGGAACTACATTCCTTCCACTGTGACAACTGCTTGCTAACTCGCTTCAGGTTCCGCAGACATCAGAAACCGCGTGCACTTCAAGAAAGAACTTCCAAAGCTGCTGCACCCGGGTGCCGGCGAACACCACACTCAGCAAAGGCGGTCGGCCACCTCATGTAGCCCGCGGTTCACGCACGGCCCTGGGATCCTCACGCCCCTTCCAGGAAACAAACTCTTCCTTCTGGGGCCCTCCTTCCTGCTCTGCCATGACTCACTCCTGGGCCTGGCTGGCAGGAGACCGCAGTCGGCCAACCAGGGTGGCACAAGAAAGGTTTTCACCGTGACTAGGCAGAAAAGCAGCGGGCGCCAGCGCCCGGCCTGCACCTACTACCCAGGGGATGAGCGGGGGTGTGACCAAGGCGGGGCCAGGGCAGGGCCCCACCGCCCGGGGCGCCAGAAAACTGCACACCCGTCCGCTCCACGATTGGCCTGCTCAGACCACAGAGACCTATGGGGTGGTCCTCCCACAGCCAATCAGGGGCCCCAGAGAGCCCATTCATTCACACAACGCGGCAGGAAAAGAAGCGAGGCTAGGCCCAGAGTTGCGTGGAACTTTGAAACGCGCGCGCGTTCTGTGGTGTCGAGGCTGGAGTTCCGGAGGGCCCGATCGCAGAAAGCTAGACGCGTGTAGGGGCTGTCGCTTCGCCGCCTACAGATCCTTCCCAGCAGTCTGGGCGTGGCGTACCATCCTCCCCGGCCCCGCAGTGCCGGGTTCCGCTCCGGCCCCAGCGGGACCCGCGGGCCGCCGGGAACCGGCCGGGTTCCTAAGTGCCCAGAAGGAAGCGGCTCCCGGGAGGATTCCTGGCGGCAGCCTCCGGCAGTAAAAGCCCACACAGGTGGCCCGGCGGAGGCTGCAGCCACGTGGGCGCTAAGCAAAGCGTCCCCCCACCGTTCCCTCCTTCCCCGGCCAACCACTCACGGCAGTCGTCCTCGTCACTGTTATCCGAGCAGTCGTCGTCCTCGTCGCACCTCCACACGGAGGGGATGCAGCGCTCGTTCCGGCACCGGAACTGGTTCTCGTCGCACTCCTTGACCGACCCTGCGCGGGGGGAGAGGAGGCGTGAGCCGGATCCCCAGAGCATAGCGGTCCCGGCCGCGGGGAGGGGTCTACTGAGTGAAGGAAAGGGGGCGACGCTGAAGCCAAAGACTTGGAGGCCTCTGGCACCCTCGACCAGGAAGGAGGGCAGGATGATAAGGGTTCCAGGGATGACGGGCTGCTCTGTGGCACGACGAGGCCAGGCACACACAGTCGGTGTCACACCATTTTGATACACTCCCCATTCAGAACACTCACCCGCCCACACGGCCCATAATGAGAGATCCACACAGACACAGCCCACAGGGAGCCCCCCGAACACGCCGCGACACGCGCACTAGGCGCTGCGGGCACATCCCCCTCGCACGCAGCCCCTCTTTCTCTGCAACACGCAGGGGTCGCCGGAAACGCATTGTCAGCCGGGGTAGTCTCTTGGCTCTGCTCATCGCCGCCGCGGAGCGCGCGTGTCAAATTAACCCCAACGGCGAGAATCACACAAGCCCTCGCGAAACCATCAGTGACCAACCCAGCAAAGTTCCTGGCCCCCACGGCGCCCATCCCCCAAGAACGGGTGCCGGGGGTCAGAGCCCACTACACAAGAGAGCCGCGAGGGTGGGGGTCGAGGGCAAATTAACGGAGACCTGGGTCCCCAGGAGTATATCCTGCACAGGCGCCCCGCTGCCTGGCCCGGGCTCAGGGACCCCGGCGCAACCCGCCCGTCGGCCGCCGGGCATTGCTTTGTTGGCCGCTCCAGCGGCTCAAAGCCGGGCCGGGCATCGGCCGCACGCACCTTGGCCGCCGTGCAGTGGATCCGCTGCCGCCGCCGCGAGATGCTGGAGCTGCAGCAGCAGCAGCAGCAGCGCCAGCGGCCGGAGCGCGCCCCGCTCGGGGCGGCCCATGGCGGGCCCCGGGCTCCGGCCGCCGCGCCCCGCGCACCCTGTGCAGCCGCCTCGCCTCAGCCCACCGAGTCCTTGCCGCGGCGCCGGGGCTGCCGCTGCCCCCGCCGCCGCCGCCGCCGCTGCCGCCCGCCCCGGCTCCTCGGCTGCATTTCAAGCAGGTTTCGTGACGCTCGGCGGCGGGGCGGGCTCAGGCTGGGCGCGCGGCCCCGGGCCTGGGCTGCTGCCGCCGGCGCGCGCGCCCCCTCCCGCTGCAGCCTCCGCCCCACGCTCCTCCCTCTGACGCCTCCTCTCCCTCCTCCCTCAAGCTCTTGGTCCGCTTCTCGGTTGGTACGTTCTCAGTGACCCTGCTCAGGGTCCCCCTCGTGCTGGGCGTTGCAGACGCTGGGATGAGCCAGGCAAGACCTCTACCCCTAGAGGTAGCAGATGGCCTAAGGGAAGCAGCACAGGCTGCCTGGAAGAGGTGACAGGCTGATAGGAGGCTGAGGAATGCCAAGGAGTGAACCTGGGCGGGATGGAGACGATGTTCCTGGTTGCACAGGCCTGTGAATGTGCACATGGAGTAGGGATGATAGTGGATAGGGGTTGGGGTACCAGGATTCATGTGATCTGGGAGAAACTGGGGGAGCAGGAATGGACCTCTGCACCCCTCCAAGGCTCCAACCCAGATATCACACATCCTTGTAGCTGGTTAACGTGCCCATGCTGCATTCTCATATGAATGCAGTTTGTGAGGCCAAGGATGAGAGGCAGGTGGCTTGGGCCTGGTGGACAGACTTGATTCATTCATTCTCATTGGGTCATCCTGTTGGGCCAGGCAGAGGGGCAGACAATCAGGGGGACCAGCAGGGACAACGGGGTTGTCTTCGCTGTGATGGTGAAAGGCAGAGACTGGAGGCCCCCGAGAAGGGATGCCTTATCCCTGCTAATGGAGGACTCACACGCAGGGCTGCTGTCCGCCCCTGCTGGCATGAATAAGACCCCTCCTCTGGAAAGTCTAAGCCCCACTTCACGCATTCCAGAGTGCAGGTGACTAGATTTTAGTTACCTGCTGATAAGCAAGCCCCAAACAGCACAGCCTTTTTGGACAAAGAGTTTTGAGTGCGCTGGCCACTAAAAGAGCCAGACTTGAAGGTGGTTAGGCCCAGTGCGGGTTCACCTTCCCCTCCTTTCTGGCTGTCTCACCTCCATGGCAGGGATATAGAAGAAAGGGCCTCAGGAGTTGTTAGCCTCAGGCCTAGAAGTCACTGTCTCATCAGCAGTCCTATTACTGAGCTGTATGTCTTCCCACAAAGGGCAGCCCATTGGCAGTGTTTGTGACCACCCCATGAGGAGGGTTGCAGACCCCAGAGAGCCCAGGAGGTGCTGCTGCCATCACCTCTTCTATCTTTTGTTCATTCAGTCATCCAACGAACACATTCCAGCCCTGCTCTGTGTCAACCCTGGGCCTAGGAGTGCCAAGGTGAATCAGACAGTCTACCAGCTTCATTGCTGGGGAGACAGACCATCAACCAACAGTCGATGAAATGCAGGCATACTTTCAGCACAAAATTATGGAGCACCTGCTATGTGCCTGACATTGCCCAGGGATACAGTATAGAAATAGATGGTGTTCCTCCTTGCCCTCCTGCACCTTAAATCTTAGTTGGGAGAGAGAGACACAAAAGCAAGAAAACAGAAACAAAAAAATGATCATAATTTCCAATCATCATAACTGCTATAGAAAAAATAAAGTAGGATGATGTGAGAGTAATATGAGGTAACTTTAGAGAGGTGATCAGAGAAGGCCTCTCTGAGGAGGTGATATTTCACTGAATGGCCAAGGATGAAACTACCATAGATTGAATGTATCCTCCCAGAATTACATTAAAACCTAATCTTCATTGTGAAGGTATTTGAAATTGTGTCTCTGGGAGTCAATTAGGACATACATGAAATTAGTGCCCTTAGGAAAGAGGCTCCAGAGACATCTCTGGCCCCCTCTACCATAGGAGGACATAGCAAGAAGATAGTCATCTGTGACACAGGAAGTGGGCTCTCACCAGACATCAAATCTGCTGGCATCTTGACCTTTCATTGCCTTGACCTTGAACGTCTCAGGCTCCCAACAAATTTCTGTTGTTTTCAGGCGACTCAATCCATGATATTTAGTTATGGCATCCCCAGTGGACTGAGACAAAATCCAACCCTAGGAAGATCAGCTGCAGAGGCATTCCTGGACAGGAGAGCAGCAGACAGACTCCTCCAATTGGGCTGGAATCTGGTAATAAGGAGAAGCTGGGTGAGCAAGTAATGTCAGAGAGAGCAGCAAGGTTCTGATCACATGAGGGCTTTGTAGGCCACAGCAAGAGGTCTGGATTTTGTTCCAAGCACAATGATTCCCAATGTGACAGCGGGATGCATAGGACTGGAGCCCCTCTTATAGCCAAAACTGACCACTTCAGCTTAGCACCTCCTTCACTTTGTGGTCTCAGAAAAGTCATTCCCCATCTGTGAGCTTCAGCTGCTCATCTGTGAAGCAAAAATGGGGAATTTCATAGGTTCGTTTTAGTTTTCAGATTGTGTGAATTGAAGTTCACAGGCAGCAAGGTAAAGAAATTAAGAGCATAGGCTCTGGGTTAGACTGCCTGGGTTTAAGTCTGTTCCTTCTCTTTCTAGCTACGTGATATTGGGCAACTCACTTGACCTCTATGGCACAGTTTCTTTACCTGTAAAATGGGAATGATGAATATCTCACAGGGTTGTGAGGATTGCATTAGAGGAGATTATTTATGCAGAGCATGCAGTGTACAGTTCAGTTCAGTTCAGTCGCTCAGTCGTGTCCGACTCTTTGCGACCCCATCAATCGCAGCACGCCAGGCCTCCCTGTCCATCACCAACTCCCGGAGTTCACTCAGACTCACATCCATCGAGTCAGTGATGCCATCTAGCCATCTCATCCTCTGTCGTCCCCTTCTCCTCCTGCCCCTAATCGCTCCCAGCATCAGAGTCTTTTCCAATGAGTCAACTCTTCACATGAGGTGGCCAAAGTACTGGAGTTTCAGTTTCAGCATCATTCCCTCCAAAGAAATCCCAGGGCTGATCTCCTTCAGAATGGACTGGTTGGATCTCCTTGCAGTCCAAGGGACTCTCAAGAGTCTTCTCCAACACCACAGTTCAAAAGCATCAATCCTTCAGCGCTCAGCATTCTTCACAGTCCAACTCTCACATCCATACATGACCACTGGAAAAAACACAGCCTTGACTAGACGGACCTTTGTTGGCAAAGTAATGTCTCTGCTTTTGAATATGCTAGCTAGGTTGGTCATAACTTTCCTTCCAAGGAGTAAGCATCTTTTAATTTCATGGCTGCAGTCACCATCTGCAGTGATTTCGGAGCCCAAAATAAAGTCTGACACTGTTTCCACTGTTTCCCCATCTATTTCCCATGAAGTGATGGGACCGGATGCCATGATCTTCGTTTTCTGAATGTTGAGCTTTAAGCCAACTTTTTCACTCTCCACTTTCACTTTCATCAAGAGGCTTTTTAGTTTCTCTTCACTTTCTGCCTTAAGGGTGGGGTCATCTGCATATCTGAGGTTATTGATATTTCTCCTACCAATCTTGATTCCAGCTTGTGCTTCTTCCAGCCCAGCGTTTCTCATGATGTACTTTGCATATAAGTTAAATAAGCAGGGTGATAATATACAGCCTTGACTTACTCCTTTTCCTATGTGGAACCAGTCTGTTGTTCCATGTCCAGTTCTAACTGTTGCTTCCTGACCTGCATACAGATTTCTCAAGAGGAAGGTCAGATAGTCTGGTATTCTCATCTCTTTCAGAATTTTCCACAGTTTATTGTGATCTACACAGTCAAAGGCTTTGGCATAGTCAATAAAGCAGAAATAGATGTTTTTCTGGAACTCTCTTGCTTTTTCCATGATCCAGCAGATGTTGGCAATTTGATCTCTGGTTCCTCTGCCTTTCCTAAAACCAGCTTGAACAACAGAAAGTTCACGGTTCACGTATTACTGAAGCCTGGCTGGAGAATTTTGAGCATTACTTTATTAGCATGTGAGATGAGTGCAATTGTGCGGTAGTTTGAGCATTCTTTGGCATTGCCTTTCTTTGGGGTTGGAATGAAAACTGACCTTTTCCAGTCCTGTGGCCACTGCTGAGTTTTCCAAATTTGCTGATATCTTGAGTGCAGTACTTTCACAGCATCATCTTTCAGGATTTGAAAGAGCTCAACTGGAATTCTATCACCTCCACTAGCTTTGTTCGTAGTGATGTTTTCTAAGGCCCTCTTGACTTCACATTCCAGGATGTCTGGCTCTAGGTCAGTGATCACACCATCGTGATTATGCTGTGGATGTGACTAGTGATAGAAGCAAGGTCCGATGCTGTAAAGAGCAATATTGCATAGGAACCTGGAATGTCAGGTCTATGAATCAAGGCAAATTGGAAGTGGTCAAACAAGAGATGGCAAGAGTGAATGTAGACATTCTAGGAATCAGCGAACTAAAATGGACTGGAATGGGTGAATTTAACTCAGATGACCATTATATCTACTACTGCGGGCAGGAATCCCTCAGAAGAAATGGAGTAGCCATCATGGTCAACAAAAGAGTCCGAAATGCAGTACTTGGATGCAGTCTCAAAAACAACAGAATGATCTCTGTTCATTTCCAAGGCAAACCATTCAATATCACAGTAATCCAAGTCTATGCCCCAACCAGTTACGCTGAAGAAGCTGAAGTTGAACGGTTCTATGAAGACCTAGAAGACCTTTTAGAACTAACACCCAAAAAAGATGTCCTTTTCATTATAGGGGACTGGAATGCAAAAGTAGGAAGTCAAGAAACACCTGGAGTAACAGGCAAATTTGGCCTTGGAATACAGAATGAAGCAGGGCAAAGGCTAATAGAGTTTTGCCAAGAAAATGCACTGGTCATAGCAAACACCCTCTTCCAACAACACAAGAGAAGACTCTACACATGGACATCACCAGATGGTCAACACCGAAATCAGATTGATTATATTCTTTGCAGCCAAAGATGGAGAAGCTCTATACATCAACAAAAACAAGACCAGGAGCTGACTGTGGCTCAGATCATGAACTCCTTGTTGCCAAATTCAGACTTAAATTGAAGAAAGTAGGGAAAACCACTAGACCATTCAGGTATGACCTAAATCAAATCCCTTATGATTATACAGTGGAAGTGAGAAATAGATTTAAGGGCCTAGATCTGATAGATAGAGTACCTGATGAACTATGGAATGAGGTTCGTGACATTGTACAGGAGACAGGGATCAAGACCATCCCCGTGGAAAAGAAATGCCAAAAAGCAAAATGGCTGTCTGGGGAGGCCTTACAAATAGCTGTGAAAAGAAGAGAAGCAAAAAGCAAAGGAGAAAGGAAAAGATATAAACATCTGAATGCAGAGTTCCAAAGAATAGCAAGAAGAGATAAGAAAGCCTTCTTCAGCAATCAATGCAAAGAAATAGAGGAAAACAACAGAATGGGAAAGACTAGAGATCTCTTCAAGAAAATTAGAGATACCAAGGGGACATTTCATGCAAAGATGGGCTCGATAAAGGACAGAAATGGTATGGACCTAACAGAAGCAGAAGATATTAAGAAGAGGTGGCAAGAATACACAGAAGAACTGTACAAAAAAGATCTTCACGACCCAGATAATCACGATGGTGTGGTCACTGACCTAGAGCCAGACATCCTGGAATGTGGAGTCAAGTGGGCCTTAGGAAGCATCACTACGATGCAGTGTACAGTAGGCACATAATAGCTACTCGTTTAGTTGTGAAGTGAAAGTTGCTCAGTCGTGTCTGATTCTATGCATCCCCATGGACTGTGGTCCATGGAATTCTCCAGGCCAGAATGCTGGAGTGGGTAGCCATTCCCTTCTCCAGGGGATCTTCCAAAACCCAGGGATCAAACCCAGGTCTCCGCATTGCACGTGGATTCTTTACCAGTTGAGCCACCAGGGAAGCCCAACTAGTTTAGTTCAGTCAATCAGTTCAGTCACTGAGTTGTGTCCAACTCTTTGTGACCCCATGGACTGCAGCACACCAGACTTCCCTGTCCATCACCAACTCCTGGAGCCCACTCAAACTCATGTCCATTGAGTCAGTGATGCCATCCAACCATGTCATCCTCTGTCATCCCCTTCTCCTCCCACCTTCAATCTTCCCCAGCATCAGGGTCTTTTCCAATGAGTCAGTTCTTCGTATCAGGTGGCCAAAGTTTTGGAGTTTCAGTTTCAGCATCAGTCCTTCCAATGAATATTCAGGACTGGTTTCCTTTAGGATTGACTTGTTTGATCTCTTTGCACTCCAAGGGACTCTCAAGAGTCGTCTCCAACATGATTATTGAAACATAATTCCTCGTCAAAAACCTTTGATAACATCCTAGCACTCAAAGAATAAAGACTGAGCCTTCCTTGACCTCCTTTCCAAGAGGGTCTTTACTCCTACTGTCTGACGCACATCCAGCTGCCAAAGTGGGCAACTCATCTCTCGAAAAAGCCCCTACCAGAGGTTCTCCAGGCTCCTTTCAGCTCCCACCAAATCTGGGCCACTTCTCTCTCTCCCTAGTCAGCCTGTGACCTTCCCAAGGACAGGAGCTAGCTCTCATGCATGTCTGGGTTTCTGGCACAGGGCACATTTGATCAGTGTTTGTTTGTTGTTGCCTTTATTTATGATTTCTGTATCTTTAGGAGGACTATGTCGTATTCACCCCTATTTTCAGAGGATAAATACAAGCCTTGGTAAATAACAAGCATTAGATAAATGATGTTTAAATCCTTGAAAAGATTAGAAAGAAAACCATGTCAAATAATAATGATAGCTAATGCTTATTGTACATTTGCTGGGAGGGAGGCGGTCAGGCACTGTCTGGGTGTTTTAAATGCTTTAACTCATTTGATCCTTACAGCATCTCTATGAAGCAGGTTTTATGTTGATCCCATTTTACAGATGAGCAAGGTAAAGAAAGGGTGGGGAGATCATACAGATAATAAATGGCAGGGCTAGCAGTTGAACTCAGAGGACAGATCTGGGAGTTTTTCAGGGCACCTAAGTTGGTTAATTCTCATGAGGGACAAACAGAGAAAGCCAGCCCTTGGCACACACCGGACAGGAAATGGATGCTGAGCTTCTGGTACAATTTGTGCTCAAGTGACTTCTTGTCCTTACCTGTCCTCTGTCTCCATCCTGGGCTGACTCATGCATACTGGCCTCACCCAGTCCTGGGTTTCCAAAGAAAACCCTCAAACCCAACCCCAAGTACAGTGAGTTTTCTGTGAAACAGAAACAGGTGACATTCCACCTGCTGTCCACATGTCCCTCCCAGGTCTCTGTGTCCTGCCTTCAGAGCTATCAGAGGCCCAATGGCCCACCCATTGCACATTCTACTCCCGCACTCTGTCCCCCAAGACAGCCTCAGTCCTCTGCCAGGCTGTAGTCTCTGCTGAGAATACTTGCCCTGGCTCACTTCTGTGCATACTTTGGGCCTCAGCTCATAATCCTCCTCCCCTGGGAAGCCCTCCAGCCTCCTTTAGAGAGGTACCGCCCCTTCTTCTCTAGACTCCCACAAGACTGTGTGTCCCAGTCTCTCTGATCACACTGGGATATCATTGTTGGATTCCCCATCCAATGAGTTGCTCAAGTCAGAAACTGGGTCGTCGTGGTCCTTGCTGTGTCCCCAGTGATGATTTGTTAAAGGGTAGTGTGATATGAATTCTCTCCAGGGCCAGGGCCAGAGAGCCTTCTGCATATACACCTCACCCAGCTGCTCCAGCTGGCTTTGTGCTAGGCAAGGAGCACAGATGGGCCAGACTTTGTCCCTGCCCTTGAGGATCTCGGGTCTAGGGGCAGACAGTGACAGTGCAGGCTGATAAGAGCCCAAGAGGGGGTGCCCATGGCATCACATCCCCACCCTCAGATACCCAAGGCTGCATCACCCATCCAGCCAGGGTCAGAGACTAGTGGCCCCGAGCTAATCACAGCTGAGCTGCAAGGGCAGCAGAACTCTCCCACTGTCCGCTGCCTTCACTTTACAGAAGTCTAGCCTGGTCTGTCATGTGTACTAGCAATGAATTGCCATGTCCTTACATATTTACCTCTCTCTCCTCCTCTCTCTCTCTCTTTTCTAGCAGAATATCTTCATTTCCCATAATAGAAGAATTCTCATTTATTACATGAACTTTATACAGGTCCAAACTGCCATGGTTTAAATCATATGTTAGCTGTGTAACCTGAGACAAGTTACTTGAACTCTCTGTGCTACATCTTCATCTATAACATGAGGATGACAATGTTACCTAATAGTATTAATTACCTGCATAGCAAAATAACCTAAAACTTAGCAACTCAAAACAACAAATATTTACTATCCCTTATGGTGTCTATGGGTCAGGAATGTGGAAACAACTTAGTTGGGTCATGATGTTGGCCAGGCTATAGTCTTCTGAAGGTTTAACTGGGGCTGGAGGGTCTTGGTTGACTTGCTCGTGTGCCTGGCAATTTCATGTTTGCTGTTGGCAAGATGACTCAGCGTTTCACCAGACAGATTTCTCCATAGGACTGCTTGAGTGTCCTTACAACATGGCAGCCAGCTCCCCCCATCCAAGAAGGAGAAAGAGAAAACAAGAAGGAAGTCACAATGTCTTTTATGGCCCAAGTAGGGAGGTCACTCCATCATTCTGGCAATATCCTTTTGATTTCACATGTCAGCCCTATTCCTTGTGGGAAGGGACTATGTAGAAGAATGACAGTCAGGAGGCAAAAATCACTGGGCCATCTTGGAGACTAGCTGCCACATATCTCATAGGATTAGCGAGGATGAAACATGTTAATATAAGTTAAGTGCTCAGAAGGGTTTTCTGTATATAGTACATCTTATATGTGTGTTTGTTGTTGCAATCATTGCTGTTTTTTTCTGGTACATAGTAAGGACTCCATAAGGGTTATTTACAAATACCATAAACATTATTCCTATTATCCACAGAACCCTATTCATCATATAGAGGAAGACACCCAGCAATTGAGAGGATAAAAGCACTTCAGGGTTTCAAAACTGACCAGAGCAGAGCAAGACAAACCCAGCCTTGGTTTCTTGCCTCTTGGCTGTGTACCCCCAGGAGAGTCACATCTGCTTCCTTCACTGCCTTGCTGGAGGACACTGGGCAGGTCTTTTTTCCTCTCTGACCTTGGGGTTCCCATCCGAAACATGAGGGTTGGACTAGGTCAGTATTTCTTATGACAGATCAGTCACTCTTACCCACTGGAGTGACTTTTTCCATTTCCACTTACCTCCTCTACTGTCATCCTAGTATTTTCCTTTAAGTCCTTTCACTTAATAATAAACTTCACTTCATCCTAAGCAATGCTAAGCAATAATCTCCATAAGATCACAGGTTTGATATGTTAATCATATTCTCCAATACACATTAAAATAAATGTGTGCTTATTCAAATAAATGATACCTTTCTGTCCAGCCAGATGCGTCTTGCTTCTCTCGGGGCTTCCAGCTCCTCGCCCCACTTAATCTGAAGAGGATGGAGTACAGGAGCCCTGGCCATTCTGCCCATGACAGCAAACCTCTCAAGGTGACCGAGAGGCCACCAGGGTGCTGGCCACCTGAGTCAGAGGACCTGCTAGTGGAGGCTCAGCAATTTTCCGTTTGCTTTGTTTTGGTTTAGTTTTAATTTCTTTTTTTCTTATTAGAGTTTCACTTCCCATACTTTAAAGAATCAAATACTTCTGCACACTTGTCATGAGAAACTTCAGTCGTTCACTCCCCACCTCTATTTCCTTCTCCCCAGAGGCAAACATTTTTCTGTTTCTGTTTCTTGATCTTTCAATTTCAGGCACTATCTTTTGACTTCCCACCATGAAGACAAGGATTTAGCTCTCTTACCGCCACTACCACCACCCCCTGCTCTCCCAGAAACATAAACACATAGACATCCACACAGTCACTCTCTGAGTCAACCCTTACCCATCCTTCCAATATGATTGTGATTATGTGATTTTAAAAGGTGTTTTAATTTTTTTTATTTTTAATTGTGGTAAGAAACACATAACCTAAAATTTACCATCTTAACCCCTTTTAAATGTACAGTTCAGTGGCATTGATTACATCCACATCGTTGCATAACCATCACCCCAGTCGGCTCCAGAACTCTTTTCATCTTGCAAACTGCAACTCTGTACCCATCAAATAACTTCCCATTCTCCTTTGTCCCCAGCTCCTGGCAACCACATTATAACTTCTGTCCTATGAATTTGACTACTCTAGGTACCTCATGTAAGTGGAGTTGTACAGTATTTTCCCTTTTACAATTGGTTTATTTCACTGGCATAATGTCCCCAATGTTCATCCATGTTGTAGTGTATTGCAGGGTTTTCTTCCTTTTAAGGATGAATGCAAAGAAATAGAGGAAAACAATAGAATGGGAAAGACTACAGATCTCTTCAAGAAAATTAGAGATACCAAGGGAACATTTCATGCAAAGGTGGGCACAGCTAAGGGCAGAAACAGTATGGACCTAACAGAAGCAGAAGATATTAAGAAGTGGTGGCAAGAATGCACAGAAGAACTATACAAAAAAGATCTTAATGACTCAGATAACCATGATGGTGTGATCACACACCTAGAGCCAGACATCCTGGAATGTGAAGTCAAGAGGGACTGAGGAAACATCATTTCGAACAAAGCTAGTGGAGGTGGTGAAATTTAAGCTGAGCTATTTCAAATCCTAAAAGATGATGCTGTGAAAGTGCTGCACTCAATATGCCAGTAAACTTGGAAAACTCAGCAGTGGCCACAGGACCAGAAAAGGGCAGTTTTCATTCCAATCCCAAAGAAAGACAATGCCAAAGAATGTTCAAACTACCACACAGTTGTACTCATCTCACAAGCTAGGAAAGGAATGCTCAAAATTCTCCAAGCAAGGCTTCAACAGTACGTGAACCAAGAACTTCTAGATGTTCAAACTGTATTTAGAAAAGGCAGAGGAACAAGAGATCAAATTGCCAACATCTGTTGGATCATAGAAAAAGCAAGAGAATTCCTGAAGAACATCTACTTCTGCTTCATTGACTATGCTAAAGCCTTTGACTGTGTGGATCACAACAAACTGGAAAATTCTTAAAGAGATGGGAATAGAGGATCCTGCTGTGATGTATGTCAGAGAGTGTTTTGCCTATGTTCTCCTCTAGGAGTTTTATAGTTTCTGGTCTTACATTTATATCTTTAATCCATTTTGAGTTTATTTTTGAGTATGGTGTTAGAAAATGTTCTAGTTTCATTCTTTTACAAGTGGTTGACCAGTTTTCCCAGCACCACTTGTTAAAGAGATTGTCTTTAATCCATTGTATATTCTTGCTTCCTTTGTCAAAGATAAGGTGTCCATATGTGTGTGGATTTATCTCTGGGCTTTCTATTTTGTTCCATTGATCTATATTTCTGTCTTTGTGCCAGTACCATACTGTCTTGATAACTGTGGCTTTGTAGTAGAGCCTGAAGTCAGGTGGGTTGATTCCTCCATTTCCATTCTTCTTTCTCAAGATAGCTTTGGCTATTCGAGGTTTTTTTGTATTTCCATACAAATTGTGAAATTATTTGTTCTAGCTCAGTGAAGAATACCGTTGGTAGCTTGATAGGGATTGCATTGAATCTATAAATTGCTTTGGGTAGTATACTCATTTTCACTATATTGATTCTTCCAATCCATGAACATGGTATATTGAATCCTCTATGACCCACAGCAGGATCCTTTATGACCCACCTCCCAGAATATTGGAAATAAAAGCAAAAATAAACAAATGGGACCTAATTAAACTTAAAAGCTTCTGCACATCAAAGGAAACTATTAGCAAGGTGAAAAGGCAGCCTTCAGAATGGGAGAATATAATAGCAAATGAAGCAACTGACAAACAACTAATCTCAAAAATATACAAGCAACTTCTACAGCTCAACTCCAGGAAAATAAATGACCCAATCAAAAAATGGGCCAAAGAACTAAATAGACATTTCTCCAAAGATGACATACAGATGGCTAACAAACACATGAAAAGATGTTCAACACCACTCATTATCAGAGAAATGCAAATCAAAACCACTATGAGGTACCATTTCACGCCAGTCAGAATGGCTGCGATCCAAAAGTCTACAAGCAATAAATGCTGGAGAGGGTGTGGAGAAAAGGGAACCCTCTTACACTGTTGGTGGGGATGCAAACTAGTACAGCCACTATGGAGAACAGTGTGGAGATTCCTTAAAAAACTGGAAATAGAACTGCCTTATGATCCAGCAATCCCACTGCTGGGCATACACACTGAGGAAACCAGAAGGGAAAGAGACACGTGTACCCCAATGTTCATCGCAGCACTGTTTATAATAGCCAGGACATGGAAGCAACCTAGATGTCCATCAGCAGATGAATGGATAAGAAAGCAGTGGTACATATACACAATGGAGTATTACTCAGCCATTAAAAAGAATACATTTGAATCAGTTCTAATGAGGTGGATGAAACTGGAGCCTATTATACAGAGTGAAGTAAGCCAGAAAGAAAAACACCAATACAGTATACTAATGCATATATATGGAATTTAGAAAGATGCTAACAATAACCCTGTGTACGAGACAGCAAAAGAGACACTGATGTATAGAACAGTCTTATGGACTCTGTTGCAAAGGGAGAGGGTGGGAAGATTTGGGAGAATGGCATTGAAACATGTATAATATTATGTATGAAACGAGTTGCCAGTCCAGGTTCGATGCACGATACTGGATGCTTGGGGCCAGTGCACTGGGACGACCCAGAGGGATGGTATAGGGAGGGAGGAGGGAGGAGGGTTCAGGATGGGGAACACATGTATACCTGTGGCGGATTCATTTTGATATTTGGCAAAACTAATACAATTTGTAAAGTTTAAAAATAAAAAAAATTAAAAAATAAAGAGAGATGGGAATACCAGATCACTTTACCTGCCTCTTGAGAAATCTGTATGCAGGTCAAAGAGCAACAGTTAGAACTGGACATGGAACAACAGACTGGTTCCAAATTGGGAAAGGAATACATCAAAGCTGGATATTGTCACTTTGCTTATTTAACTTATATGCAGAGTACATCATTCAAAATGCTTGGGTGGATGAAGCACAAGCTAGAATCGAGATTGCCGGGAGAAATATGAACAACTTCAGATATGCAGATGACACCACCCTCAGGGCAGAAAGTGAAAAGGAACTAAAGAACCTCTTAATGAAAGTGAAAGAGAAAAGTGAAAAAGCTGGCTTAAAACTCAACATTCAAAAAACTGAGATTATGGCATCTGGTCCCATCAATTCATAGCAAATAGATGGAGAAACAATGGAAACAGTGAGAGACTTTATTTTCTTGGGCTCCAAAATCACTGCAGATGGTGACTGCAGCCATGAAATTAAAAGACATTTGCTCCTTGGAAGAAAAGCTATGACAAATCTAAACAGCATATTAAAAAGCAGAGATGTCACTTTACTGACAAAGATTCATCTAGTCAAAGCTATGGTTTTTCCAGTAAGACAGGTACTGATGTGAAAGTTGGACCATAAAGAAAGTTGAGCGCCACAGAATTGATGCTTTTTGAACTGTGGTGTTGGAGAAGACTCTTGAGAGTCCCTTGGACTGCAAGGAGATCCAACCAGTCAATCCTAAAAGAAATCAGTCTTGAGTATTCATTGGAAGGACTGATGCTGAAGGTGAAGCTCCACCACTTTGGCCACCTGATGCAAAGAACTGACTCTTTGGGAAAGACCCTGATGCTGGGAAAGATTGAAGGCAGGAGGAGAAGGGGACGACAGAGGATAAGATGGTTGGATGGCATCATCAACTCAATGGACATGAGTTTGAGCAAGCTCTGGAAGTTGGTGATGGACAGAGAAGCCTGGTGTGCTGCAGTCCATCGGGTAACAAAGTTGGACATGACTGAGCAACTGAACTGAATTGAACTAATAAGGATGAATGATATTCCATTGTGTGTATATTCCATATTTTGCTTATCCATTCATCTGACAATGGTCACATGGGGTTGCTTCCACCTCTTGGCTTTTGTGAATAATGCTTCTATGAACATGGGTGTACAAATATCACTTCAAATCTCTGTTTTCAATTCTTTGGGGTATATACCAAAAACGAAACTGCTGGGTCATATGGTAATCCCATTTTTATTTTTTGAGAAACTGCTGTACCATTTTTCATAGTGGTTGCACTGTTTTACATTCCACCAATGGTTCACAAAGGATCATACCCTTTACAACATTTGTTATTTTCTGTTTGTTTTGTTTTTTACAGTAGCTATAAACAGGTATAACAGCTATAACAGGTATCTCATTGTTGTTTTGATTTGCATTTCCTTAATGGTGATATGCCCCAACCAGTAACGCTGAAGAAGCTGAAGTTGAACGGTTCTGTGAAGACCTAGAAGACCTTTTAGAACTAACACCCAAAAAAGATGTCCTTTTCATCATAGGGGACTGGAATGCAAAAGTAGGAAGTCAAGAAACACCTGGAGTAACAGGCAAATTTGGCCTTGGAATATAGAATGAAGCAGGGCAAAGACTGATAGAGTTTTGCCAAGAAAATGCACTGGTCATAACACCCTCTTCCAACAACACAAGAGAAGACTCTATATATGGACATCACCAGATGGTCAACACCGAAATCAGATTGATTATATTCTTTGCAGCCAAAGATGGAGAAGTTCTATACATCAACAAAAACAAGACCAGGAGCTGACTGTGGCTCAGATCATGAACTCCTTGTTGCCAAATTCAGACTTAAATTGAAGAAAGTAGGGAAAACCACTAGACCATTCAGGTATGACCTAAATCAAATCCCTTATGATTATACAGTGGAAGTGAGAAATAGATTTAAGGGCCTAGATCTGATAGATAGAGTGCCTGATGAACTATGGAATGAGGTTCATGACATTGTACAGGAGACAGGGATCAAGACCATTCCCATAGAAAAGAAATGCCAAAAAGCAAAATGGCTGTCTGGGGAGGCCTTACAAATAGCTGTGAAGAGAAGAGAAGCGAAAAGCAAAGGAGAAAAGGAAAGATATAAACATCTGAATGCAGAGTTCCAAAGAATAGCAAGAAGAGATAAGAAAGCCTTCTTCAGCGATCAATGCAAAGAAATAGAGGAAAACAACAGAATGGGAAAGACTAGGGATCTCTTCAAGAAAATCAGAGATACCAAAGGAACATTTCATGCAAAGATGAGCACAATAAAGGACAGAAATGGTATGGACCTAACAGAAGCAGAAGATATTAAGAAGAGATGGCAAGAATACACAGAAGAACTGTACGAAAAAGATCTTCATGACCCAGATAATCACGATGGTGTGATCACTGACCTAGAGCCAGACATCCTGGAATGTGAAGTCAAGAGGGCCTTAGAAAGCATCACTACGAACAAAGCTAGTGGAGGTGATGGAATTCCAGTTGAGCTCTTTCAAATCCTAAAAGATGATGCTGTGAAAGTGCTGCACTCAAGATGCCACCAAATTTGGAAAACTCAGCAGTGGCCACAGGACTGGAAAAGGTCAGTTTTCATTCCAATCCCAAAGAAAGGCAATGCCAAGGAATGCTCAAACTACCGCACAATTGCACTCATCTCACACGCTAGTAAAGTAATGCTCAAAATTCTCCAAGCCAGGCTTCAGCAATATGTGAACCATGAACTTCCTGATGTTCAAGCTGGTTTTAGAAAAGGCAGAGGAACCAGAGATCAAATTGCCAACATCTGGTGGATCGTGGAAAAAGCAAGAGAGTTCCAGAAAAACATCTATTTCTGCTTTATTGACTATGCCAAAGCCTTTGACTGTGTGGATCACAATAAACTGTGGAAAATTCTGAAAGAGATGGGAATACCAGACCACCTGACCTTCCTCTTGAGAAATCTGTATGCAGGTCAGGAAGCAACAGTTAGAACTGGACATGGAACAACAGACTGGTTCCAAATAGGAGAAGGAGATCGTCAAGGCTGTATATTGTCACCCTGTTTATTTAACTTATATGCAGAGGACATCATGAGAAACGCTGGGCTGAAAGAAGCATAAGCTGGAATCAAGATTGCCAGGAGAAATATCAATAACCTCAGATATGCAGATGACCCCACCCTTATGTCAGAAAGTGAAGAGAAACTAAAAAGCCTCTCGATGAAAGTAGAGAGTGAAAAAGTTGGCTTAAAGCTCAACGTTCAGAAAACGAAGATCATGGCATCCAGTCCCACCACTTCATGGGAAATAGATGGGGAAACAGTGTCAGACTTTATTTTTCTGGGCTCCAAAATCACTGCAGATGGTGACTGCAGCCATGAAATTAAAAGATGCTTCCTCCTTGGAAGGAAAGTTATGACCAACCTAGATAGCATATTCAAAAGCAGAGACATTACTTTGCCAACAAATGTCTGTCTAGTCAAGGCTATGGTTTTTCCAGTGGTCATGTATGGATGTGAGAGTTGGACTGTGAAGAAGGCTGAGTGCCAAAGAATTGATGCTTTTGAACTGTGGTGTTGGAGAAGACTCTTGAGAGTCCCTTGGACTGCAAGGAGATCCAACCAGTCCATTCTAAAGGAGATCAGCCCTGGGTGTTCTTTGGAAGGAATGATGCTAAAGCTGAAACTCCAGTACTTTGGCCACCTCATGCGAAGAGTTGACTCATTGGAAAAGACTCTGATGCTGGGAGCGATTCGGGGCAGGAGGAGAAGGGGAGGACAGAGGATGAGATGGCTGGATGGCATCACTGACTCGATGGACGTGAGTCTGAGTGAACTCCGGGAGTTGGTGATGGATAGGGAGGCCTGGCATGCTGGGATTCATGGGGTTGCAAAGAGTCAGACACGACAGAGAGACTGATCTGATCTGATCTGAATGGTGATATTGTGAGTCATTTCATGTGCTTCCTGGCTATTTGTGCATTTTCTTAGGAGACATGTGTATTCTAGTCCTTTGCCCATTTTAAAATTAATTGATCTGTTTTGTTGTTGTTGTTGGGTTGTAGGAGTTCTTTATATATTCTGGATCTTAATTCCTTATTGGATACATGATCTACAAATATTTTCTCCTGCTGTGTAGTTGTCTTTTGATACATTTTTTATTTTCATGTAGTCTAACTCATCTATTTTTTCTTTTGTTGCCTGTGCTTTAGTGTCTTATATTGAAAGGATTTTTATGTGATCATAATAAAATAAATGCTATTCACAGTGTGCCATGATTAGTATTTTTTCCTGAATTATTATGTTTTTCCTGGAATTGGTAATGGACATTTATTTATTTGTCACTTTATTTTTTGCTTCATTTCTAAGTATTCACTCGTTATTCCCAAACTCTCCATCATTTGTGTAGACTTCTCTTAATGCAATCACCCATAATAGCCTTTTACCCATTTACTTGTCTGGGAAGTCCCTGCAAAATTCTGATGAGTTGACGGCAAGGTCAGCTGCTCAGATCTCATTGTGGGTTTTCCCTTCCCCATCATCTGGAGATTTCTCTGCACATTTCTCCTGTGTTGAATCTCTTGCTTCCTACATCCCATGTCTTCATTTTTCAATATTCACTATCTTATTTGGGGGAACATCTGCTCATAGCTTTCTTTTTTATTATTGAAATATAGTTGATTTACAATATTGTGTTAGTTTCAGATATTCAGCAAAGTGACTCATATATATGTGTGTGTGTGTGTATATATATGTATATACATATTTTCTTCAGATTATTTTCCATTACAGGTTACTATAAAATACTGAATATACTTCCCTGTGTTATACAGTAAATCCTTGTTGCTTATCTATTTTATGTATAATAGTTTATATCTGTTAATATCATATGCCTAATTTATCCCACCTGTCTCCCCTTCCCCTTTGGTAATCTCAGATCATGAAAACAACCCAAATACCCATCAATAGACACCTGGTTTAAGAAGACTATATATAATGGAATATTAGCCTTTAAAAACAATGAAATAATACCGTTTGCAGCAACATGGATGGACCTAGAGATTATCATATTAAGTGAAGTAAGTCAGACAGAGGAAGACAAATGTCATATAATATCACTTATATATGGAATCTAAAATATTATACAAGTGAACTTATTTATAGAACAAATAGATTCACAGACATAGAAAACTTATGTTCATAGCTTTCTAAGAGGAGGTATTTGAGGTAAACTTTTTGAGAGCTTGCCTAAAAGTGCCTCTCATTTAATTGGTAGTTTGATAAGATATAGAATTCTAAATTGGAAATAATTTTCTTTCTGAATCTTGACGTCTTGTTCCATTGTCTTCTCTTTATTGGGAAAGGCTATATTTTGTCACCCTGCTTATTTAACTTATATGCAGAGTACATTATGCGAAATGTCACGCTGGATGAAGCACAAGCTAGAATCAAGGTTGCTGGGAGAAATATCAATAACCTCAGATATGCAGATGACACCACACTTATGGCAGAAAGAGAAGAAGAACTAAAGAGCCTCTTGATAAAAGTGGAAGAAGAGAGTGAAAAAGTTGTCTTAAAACTCAACATTCAGATAACTAAGATCATGGCATCCAGTCCCATCACTTCATGGCAAATAGATGGGGAAACAATGGAAACAGTGACAGACTTTATTTTCTTGGGCTCCAAAATCACTGCAGACGGTGACTGCAGCTATGAAATTAAAAGACACTTGCTCCTTGGAAGAAAAGTTATGACCAACCTACACAGCATATTGAAAAGCAGAGACATTACTTTGTCAACAAAGGTCCGTCTAGTCAAAGCTATCCTTTTTCCAGTAGTCATGTATAGATGTGAGAGTTGGACTATAAAGAAAGCTGAGAGCCAAAGAATTGAAGCTTTTGAACTGTGGTGTTGGAGAAGACTCTTGAGAGTCCCTTGGACTGCAAAGAGATCCAACCAGTCCATCCTAAAGGAAATCAATCCTGAATATTCATTGGAAGGACTGATGCTGAAGCTGAAACTCCAATACTTTGGCCACCTGATGTGAAGAACTGACTCATTTGAAAAGACCCTGATGCTGGGAAAGATTGAAGGCAGGAGGAGAAGGGGATGACAGAGGATGAGATGGTTGGATGGCATCATCGACTCAATGGACATGAGTTTGAGTAGGCTCCAGGAGTTGGTGATGGACAGGGAACCCTGGCGTGCTGCAGTCCATGGGGTTGCAAAGAGTTGGACATGACTGAGCAACTGAACTGAACTAAACTGATTTATTTATTTGGCTGTACCAGGTCTTAGTTGCAGCATGCAAGATCTTTCGTTGTGGCATGTGGGATCTAGTTCCCTGACCAGGGATCGAACCTGGATTCCCTGCATTGGAAGCATGGAGTCTTAGCCACTGGACCACCAGGGGAGTACATCCCATGTCTTCTATTGATAGTTGCTATTGAAAAGTCCAATGCCATTTAGTTTCCTGTTTATAGGACCCTGTTCTTTCTCTCTGCTGCTGCTACTGCTGCTAAGTCGCTTCAGTCATATCTGACTCTGTGCGACCCCATAGACGGCAGCCCAGTAGTCTCCCCGTCCCTGGGATTCTCCAGGAAAGAACACTGGAGTGGGTTGCCATTGCCTTCTTTCTCTCTAGAAGCATTTAAACATCTGTGTCCTCAGAGTGTCTTTGAGTAAATCTGTTTCCATTCAGTGTGTTGGACCCATGCTGGGTCCTCTCATCCTGGAAATTCATCTTCAGTTTGGAGAAAGCTTCCTAGAGTGATCTCTATAAAATAACAATTTCCTCACGTTTATTTTCTGTGTTTTTTACTTTCTGGATCTCCTTAATTATTCCAACATTGGCCCTTCTGAACTAGCGTTCTATGTTTCATATATATATATTTCACCTCTTTTTGTTCTCTATCTGGAAAATTTTTTCAACCTTCTACAGAGGTTTTTGTTTTTATTTTTCCTCTGATCATATTTCCAAGAGCTCCTCGTTTTTTCACTGACTATTCCTTTTTTATAGTACCTTGTTCTTTTTTCATAATGCAATATTTTCTCTTATTTCTTTAAAGATGTACATAACATTTTGTTGTTGCTTCTGTTAAAGTATTTATCACCCTGCAGAAGTCTCTGCTTCCTCCAAGTTAACTTTTCTCTCATCGTTTAAAAGACTAGCCACAAAATGGGAAAATACGTTATAGCTCAAATAATGAACAAGGCATTCTACCCAGAATACATAAAGAACTCTTACAAACCAATGGGAAGAAGACAAACGGCTCAATTAAAAAACGGCAAAAGGGACTTCCCTGGTGGTCCAGTGGCTAAGACTCTGTGCCCCCACTGCAGGGCCCCCACGTTGGATCCCTGGCCAGGTATCCTGCGTGCTGCAGCTAGAGTCTGCATGCCACGACTAAAGACGGGAGATCCCTTGTGCCACAGCCAAAACCCGGCACAGCCAAATAAATAAACAAAACATATATTTTTAAAATAGCAAAAGCTATGGACAAGCATTCTAGAGGAAATATGAATGAAAAATAAACCTGAAGAAAAAATGCTGAACCTTACAGAAATCAGGAAAAAGTAAGTTAAGACCACAATGAGATTTTCTACAGAAAAGGAATCGGACAGTGACAAGTACTGGTGAGAATGTGAAGCAACAAGAATTCTCCTACCCACGTAATACAGTGAAAATTGCTGCAGCTGCTCTGGAACTTGTGATTTCATTATTAAGGGAAAACACTAGAGATAGGCATGCAGACAAGCATCAGGAGACCCATACAAAAATGTTCACAGTGATGCCATTTACAATGGCAAAAACCTGGAAACCAAGCTAATGTCCTTAGAAGAAAAATGAATTAATAAATTATGTCATCTGCATATAATGAAATCCTGTATGGCAGTGGAAATGAAGCAGATAACAACTGCAGTCAGCTATAGAAGGGAATCTTAGGAGCATAATGGAAGCTTAGAAACATAAGCTGAGGGAGAACAGCGTATTCAGAAGACTTCAGACAACACAATCCAACATTTAGAGGGCTCAAAACAGGCAAAAACAAACTGTATTGTTTAGGTTTTCATACATATGTGATACAAGCTTTACTGAGGAAATGACTCAACAAAATCCGAGATAATGGTTACTCCTATAAGGAAGGCAGATTGGAAATGGGATAAGGAAGAGGCCCACAGTGTTAATCATGTTCTCACGTTTAAGTTGGGTTCAAAGGTGTTCATTATGATCCCTTATTCCCAGGGTTGCCATACATCCGGTGTTTCCAGGGTAGTCCGGGTTTATACCTGTTGTCTCATATAATTTCACTGCAATTCCTTTCTTTCTCAGAAAGTTCTGGTTTGGATAATAATGTATATGACTACTCTATTTGTTTCTTATAAAATACAACATGCATCTCTCTTGTATATAACTTTTATTATATCATATAGGTAATGTTTAATGCCAGGGCCACAGCCTGGCCATGATCTAAGGGGTTTTTTGTGGTTTGGCCTTGGTATCCTTCTGAACCAGCCTGGGTATCTGTCCTCAGGGCCTCAGATGACCCCTGCAGCCATTTGGATTCCCCAGTGCCTGAGTCCTTATACCCCACCCCACCCAGGGTCCCACTCCCCAACTCCCATCCACTTGTGACTCTGTGTAGGACCATCCTCCAGTGTCCCTGAAACCTCACCTGCAATCAAGGGTCACTGACATCCCCTTGGTGCTAGGCCCTGTGCTGGGCAACACTGGGCTCCCAGTCCAGGCCCTGCCCTAGAAGACCTGTCAAGGTTCAGATGGAGATGGAGATGTGATAACCCAGGGGACCAGAGGAGAGACACGGCTCCGGGCTACATATGGCACTGCAAGAAACGTGGGCCAACCTGGAGACCCTGGGATGGCTGCCTGGAGCTGATCGAGCTCACGGGAAAGGTGGGGAGAGAGCTCCAAGCAGACAGAAAGAATGCAGAGAGCCATGCTGTGGGAATGAGCGGGCTGGGCTCGGGGAAGGCAATTCACATCCTTCACTCTAAGTAGAGCAGAGGGCACAGGACAACGGGGCAGTGCAGCGGCGGGAAGCAGGGCTGGAAAGGGCACCTCCTGGGGGCCCTGAATGCAGAGCCTCAGATCTCGAACTGCATCCCAAGGGCAGCAGAATTAAAGTGAGGCAAAGAAAACTGAGAAGTCGGGAAGAGAGCTATCAAATGAGGTTAAGAAGGAAATTAGGGGGAGAGAGTCAGAGAGATAGAAGGGGACCAAGCAACAGAGAAGTGATACTATTCTGCTTAGTCTTGGAAACCCACCCCGGCAGCCTCCACTCCTCCATCCTGCGTCCACCTCAGTACATGGGGTCACAAAGAGTCGGACACTTCCCACTTCCCGACTGGATAACTCAGTCAGTAAAGCATCAGACTTTTAATCTGCGGGTCCAGAGTTCCTGTCCCTGTTCAGGCACTCTGATTTGGGGGGCTTCCCAGGTAGGACTTCCTGGGTTCAAATTCCAGCATCGCCTGCGTCCTTCCTGTGTAACCTACCAGCATCCTACCTGTGTACCCTTGGCGGGTGGCTCCGTCTCTCTGTGCCTCCAGTTTCCTACTCTGTGAAAGGAATCTGAGGAAAGTCCCTACCCCAGTGAGGCTTCATTGAATCATTAAGGGCCAGGAATCTCTTCATGAGCCATCATTGTGGTTAGGGTAGACACCATCCCTTCCTCCAAGACAGGGGAGATACAGCTGAAGAGAGAGACGATGTCTCTGCAGAGCCTTGACTGTGGCCCAGGACCCCACACAGGGCTGGACCTGTCCCCTACCTGAATGAATGAAGCCTCATGCCTCTTGAAGTCTCTTTCCCCTGACCTTGGCTGTGTTGGGTGTGGAAGGTGGAATGATCATAATGACAAAAACATTTATTGAGTCAGTGCCTTCCCTGAAGCAAATCTCTCCTGCTTTACAGTTCCTCATGGATCCTCACAGCAGACCTGTAGGTGAAGCATCTTGGCCTCTACTTTATAGGTGAAGATACTGAGGCTCAGAAAAGTGTGAAGCCTGCTCAAGGTCACACAGGCAGGGTATATGACCACGTTCAAGCCACAGCCTACAGCTGTCTAAATGCAGAATCTCAGGACATCAGAGCTGGGAGACCCTAAGAGGGGCATCTTGGAAGTGGGATTTTAGTCACAGAGTTCTTTCCTCAATAAAAATATATGTGCAAACTCAAGATAAAAAATTCATCCAAGAGGAATATATTAGCCATGCGAGTCCAGGCTCTGCTGAGGTGACAGATAAACTCTGAAGTCTCAGTGGGGGTAACACAATAAAAGTTTATTACTCACACAAATATAATGTGGGTTAGTGGCTCTCCTGAGCATCTCTCCTCCGCCTGATGACTCAGGGGTCGAAGTTGCTTCCATCTTGCATATGTGCTAAGTTGCTTCATTCGTGTCTAACTCTTTGCAACCCCATGGACTGTAGCCCGCCAGGCTCCTCTGTCCATCGGATTCTCCAGGCAAGAATACTGGAGTGGGTTGCCATGCCCTCCTCCAGGGGATCTTCTTGACCCAAGGGTCGAACCCATGCCTCTTAAGTCTCCTGCATTGGCAGGTGGGTTCTTTACCACTAGCGCCACCCAGGAAGCCCTGTTTCCATCTTACAATATACCCCTATAAGTAAGTGTAAGTAAGTGAAGTCGCTCAGTTGTGTCCGACTCTTTGCGACCCCATGGACTATAGCCTACCAGGCTCCTCCGTCCACGAGATTCTCCAGGAAAGGGTACTGGAGTGGGTTGCCGTTTCCTTCTCCAGGGGATCTTCCCAACCCAGGGATCGAACCTAGGTCTCCCGCATTGCAGGCAGTCGCTTTACCATCTGAGCCACCAGGGAAGCCATACCCTATAGACCATGTCATTTCAATGCATTGTCACTATGGGAAAGAAAGAAAAGAGCCTACAGTGTCACGCTGGGGATTTAAAGCTGGGCCTGTACCTTGCTTCTGCTCACACTCCTTCCAAAGAACCCAGTTACCGGCCTTTGTCACCTTGGCAAGTTAGGTGAGAAATGCAGTCTTCCTGTGGATCCAGAAAGAAAAAATAAGACTGGTGAGCCTGCAGTCACACTGAGTGCTTCTGCTGAAGGGTGGTGAGGAATCCTAGAACCTCAAAGCTGGCAGCACTCCACCTAGGCCCCTTCGCCAAGTGGGGCACATAGTCTGAAAATCTCCACTGGAGTCCAGCAGCTGAGGAGGCTCAGGCCAGGAGCAGTTTCATGCTTTCACTAAATGTGATTTCTGTCTGCTCCTGGCTGTCTTGCCTAATTCTTAAAGGCAATCAGCTGGCATGGTGACCTCATGTGTGTGTGTGTGTGTGTGTGTGTGTGTTAGTCACTCAGTCATGTCCAACTCTTTGCGACCCCATGGACTGTAGCTGGCGAGGTTCTTCTGTCCATGGGATTCTCCAGGCAAGAATACTGGAGTAGGTTGCCATGCCCTCCTCCAGGGGATCTTCTCAAACTGGGGATCAAACCCAGGTCTCCTGCACTGCAGGCAGACTCTACCATCTGAGCCACCAGGGAAGCCCCATGAAGGTCTCTTAGCTCTAAGCAGTTCCTGGAGTAATCTCTGAAACCCTTGGCACCAGCTCCAGCTGTTCCCTTGCTGTGCCCACAATAGCCTGAGATACTCAATCCCTTCAGGGATGAGGGGCTTCATGTTCCCACAGGAACCTGGATAGATGCTGGCTCCACCTGGTAACTGGGTGACAGTTTGTTCAGACCCAGAAATGGGGCTGGGAGTATAGGCCTGGAGCCCCTCTCCTGATATGTCAAGGAGTTGACCTCCCAGAGGCAGAAAGGCCAGGCTGCATCCCAGCAAAATCAATCTCACCGCCTCCCCAGACCCCCAAAAAAGACTCCACCCTGGCCTGGGGTCTCCTAACTCCTGCTTCTTCCCTTGAGAGTAGGTGAGGGTGACCCAGGGCTGTCCTGGGAGCCCAGGGACCAGGAGCTCCCTTTGGGAAGGCTGGTACTTTCCTGCCCCACCACTCCCTGGCTGTGTTACTTTGGGGAAGTTCCTTCACCTCTCTGAGCTGCCATTTCTGCATTTATTTAAAATGGGCAGAATAATCCTATATGTCAGGTATCCGAAGAATCCCTCCCACTGGTGTCAGTGCTGTGAGAGCCGGGACCAGTGTGATCCCCGTGAGGCCACTGGGGCGGTGTTCTCCCAGTTCCGCCCTGTGGTAAGCAAATGCTGATAAATCCTGGTTCTTTTTATTTAAGAACAAGGCTACTAGGGGCACCTGGAGGAACAGCTTGGGGCCTAGCTAGAGGGCAGGGGCTTGCTGGTCTGAAAGCACAGTGACAAAAAGGAAACAGGAGCCAGGAATCAGCCCAAGAATACCCTCTCACATGGGACCCTCAACCCAGGAGCCCAATAGACATGTCACTATCTTCCCCTCCAGGCGTGAGCTCCAGCAGGAGGTGGTGGCCTGGTTTCCCAGGCCCTGCTACCCGGGCTCCGGGTTGTCTCTGAGGAGACATCCTCCAAGCCTCAGGTCAGAGCCGGCCAGCCCACGTGGGGAGTGACTCCAGTATGGATGCAGTTCGGCATTTCCGTATGTGGGTGGTGTTGCATGTTCCTGCATGATTGAAACTTCATGTCTGTGCTCAGGAGTGTAAAAGCCATTTCTGCAGTATGTGATTCTCTGTGGGTAGCTTGGCCCTGTGTGCTTGGATTGTGTGCTGTGAGTGAGTTTGTGCCTCTGTGTGTGTGTACCTGTATGGGTGTAAAGTCACAGATATTGCCTTGTTGCTTGCTTGAGTGTAAGCCTGCATATGGGTGTCTAGAGTACGTGCATGGGCCTTTGGGTGTGTGGATGCACCCTATGAGAGGAGAGTGTGTATTTCTACGCGCTTGCATGTTTCTGAGTCTGTCATAGTGTGTTTGGAGGGGATCGTGTGCTTATGTAAAACTAGTAGGTGAACAGGCTAGGGACTGAAACAGACACATACACCATCACAGTGGTGTGTGATGAGGCACGAAAGGGGCCATGGAGACCATAGGATTTCAGAGGAATGTGGGACATACTGCTTACAGGGAAAAGGAGGTCTTTTCATAGGGTTGTGAGAGAGCCCTCAGGCAGAGGGAGTAGCCAAGCAAAGGCCCAGGAATCGGAAAGGGCAGCGTGAAACAATGTCGTAAGTGTCCTCACTCAGGAGGAGCTGGAGGGTGGGATACAGGACAGGAGACGGCTGTGCGGTCATGGCTCCCAGTCGTGGGGCCTGCTGCAGAGTCTGCTGTCTAAGCTCAGAGAACTTAGAGCCAGGAGCCCTAGGAGGATGGAGGACAGGAGGAATCACGGGTCCCCTCCCTGCATCAGCTAGGCCAGCGCTGACTTGGGTTTCTAGGGAGATAGATGTCAGGCTCCTGCATTGTTCTCAGGCTGCTGATTCTCTGTCCTGGTGGTTATGGCCTGTGTACCCGACTAGACCCTGGGGTGGGGCTGGAGTGGTGAGGGTGGGGAGCAGCCTGGGACAGGAATCCCAGGGGCCTGCATCTTCATTGCTAGCTCTGCAGCTGACATACTGACGATGGAGCTGATGGGAAGGACTCCTGGGGGTTTGGGATTCATCACACACTTTATGCACGGTGCCCTCTGTTCACAGCATAGTGGGTTAAAGCAAGGACTCTGGAGCTGGAAGGCTTGGAGTCAACTCCTGGCTCTGCTGCTCACTAGCTTGTGGCCTTGGGCGTGTTACTTAATTTCGGTGTGCCTCAGGTTCCTGATCTGTGACGGAGAGATGACAATAGGAGAACTGTCTGGTACTGTTGATGGGTGGGTGAAGCCACTTAACTTGGGCAAAATACTTAGAACAGCCCTGGCATGGTAATTAAAAGCTACAGAAACTTCAACTACTACTTAATTTTTTTTATTCTATGTTCTCACAGTGACCAAATGAATACTCACCACTTCCTTCATTTCAAGAATTCAGGCTGTGAACTCACCCAGACCTGGCTCTGAATCCACCCTGAGCTGTGTGACATGGGGAAAGACTGAGCTTCCATCCTCTAAGCTGTGAATCAGGGCTGTTGCCAGGAACACACGGAGGGATGCATGGAAGTTCTGAGCCCCACCGCGAGAAGTCATGTGTCTACCCATCCAAGAATCTTCTCCAAGCCACCGCTTGCCCTGTGATCTTGAGCAAATCCCAAGCCCTTCCAGCTTGAGGGGGCTCATCTGTTCACCAACATGAGATCACTGCTTTGAAAATGCTGGCTTTTGTGTTGATGGCCAGTGCTTATTGAGCACCTGCTGTATGCCAGGCTCTGTTCCAGCCACTTTAGCTTCATTAATTCAGTTAATCCTCCCACCAACCCTGGGAGCGGCGTACTGTTCCCTGTTACCCTGTCTTCCCCAGGATGGAGAAGTCACACCTCATAGACCATGGCAAGGGGCAAGTGAGATAATGGAAGAAAATTACTTTGGCCAGGGCAACCTGGTGGGCTTCCCAGGTGGCTCAGAGGTAAAGAATCCACCTGCCAAGTAGAAGACGCAGGTTGGATTTCTGGGTCAGGAAGATCCCTTGGAGAAGGAAATGACAACGCACTCTAGTATTCTTGCCTGGAGAATCCCATAGACAGAGGAGCCTGATGGGCTACAGTCTGTGGGGTCACAAAGAGTCAGACACGACTAAGCAACTGAGTACGCGCGCACACGCACACACACACACACACACACACACACACACAGAGGCACCTGGTGAGTGCTACACATACATTTGTTGTTATTCCTGGAACTTCAAAATTTATAAAATGCAAGTACCTCCTTGTACTCCTCTGGGAAATTGTGGGACAGGGAGCAAGCATTATTATTATCATTTTTGCTGTGTTCATTTATTTATTCATTCATTCATTCATCAACCCTAACCCATCCAATGACCAGGGCTGGGCCAGGAGCTCTGAGGACCCTGAGGTATGAGGCTGGGGACTTCCAGCTTGACTCAAAGGTAGAAAACCCACCAGCTTCTAAGGGTTCCCTGGCCTGTAAGGATTGCAGAATGACTCACTCTAGTGGACTATTACCTGGCAGGCATGGGAACCCAGTGAGACCAGATCTTTTGATTTTTAAAGAAACCTGAAAACCTAGATTTTTTTTTTTTTGGATGAACTTTCCTAATCTTGTGTTTTAAATGTTGACAACCAATTTGATTAAAAAAAAGAAAAACTACAGTACATGCTGTGTCCTGCCCTAGGAATATTTGAACCCTCAGGAAATTGAGGCCTAGAGATGCAAGGGAACCTGCCCAAGGTCACACAGCTTGGGGGAGAGCCTAGGACTCAGACCCCAGACTCTTGAGTCTGAATCCCCTTCATCAGGTCTGGAACATGTAGAATTTGTGGAGGACTTAGGTCATTAGCCCTCCAATAGCGATTGGCCACCTGAGAGATGCCACTGAGGCTAAAAGGGAAGCTGCTTCAGATGTTCAAGCTGGTTTTAGAAAAGGCAGAGGAACCAGAGATCAAATTGCCAACATCCGCTGGATCATGGAAAAAGCAAGAGAGTTCCAGAAAAACATCTATTTCTGCTTTATTGACTATGCCAAAGCCTTTGACTGTGTGGATCACAGTAAACTGTGGAAAATTCTGAAAGAGATGGGAATACCAGACCACCTGACCTTCCTCTTGAGAAATCTGTATGCAGGTCAGGAAGCAACAGTTAGAACTGGACATGGAACAACAGACTGGTTCCAAATAGGAAAAGGAGTACTTCAAGGCTGTATATTATCACCCTGCTTATTTAACTTATATGCAGAGTACACCATGAGAAACGCTGGGCTGGAAGAAACACAAGCTGGAATCAAGATTGCAGGGAGAAATATCAATAACCTCAGATACGCAGATGACGCCACCCTTATGGCAGAAAGTGAAGAGGAACTAAAAAGCCTCTTGATGAAAGTGAAAGAGGAGAGTGAAAAAGTTGGCTTAAAGCTCAACATTCAGAAAACAAAGATCATGGCATCCGGTCCCATCACTTCATGGGAAATAGATGGGGAAACAGTGGAAACAGTGTCAGACTTTATTTTTCTGGGCTCCAAAATCACTGCAGATGGTGACTGCAGCCATGAAATTAAAAGACGCTTACTCCTTGGAAGGAAAGTTATGACCAACCTAGATAGCATATTCAAAAGCAGAGACATTACTTTGCCAACAAAGGTCTGTCTAGTCAAGGCTATGGTTTTTCCATTGGTCACGTATGGATTCGAAAGTTGGACTGTGAAGAAAGCTGAGCGCCGAAGAATTGATGCTTTTGAACTGTGGTGTTGGAGAAGACTCTTGAGAGTCCCTTGGACTGCAAGGAGATCCAACCAGTCCATTCTGAAGGAGATCAGCCCTGGGATTTCTTTGGAGGAATGATGCTAAAGCTGAACTCCAGTACTTTGGCCACCTCATGAGAAGAGTTGACTCATTGGAAAAGACTTTGATGCTGGGAGGGATTGGGGGCAGGAGGAGAAGGGGATGACAGAGGATGAGATGGCTGGATGGCATCACTGACTCAAATGATGTGAGTCTGAGTGAACTCCGGGAGTTGGTGATGGACAGGGAGGCCTGGCGTGCTGCGATTGATGGGGTCGCAAAGAGTCGGACACGACTGAGCGACTGAACTGACTAACTGACTGAGGCAATGGGGACGGACAGGCAGCCCAGCCCTCAAGTCATGTTAAGAAATAAGATGCCATGGCCCCACCCACACTTCCAGCTTGAACACCTGTGCAGGTGTGTGCAGAGTTCCCAAAGCCAGTATTGGAGACAGTGCTGGGAGTCATAGGAATTCCAGATCCCTGTTTCCCTGAGAAACTCTGGCCACAGGCACGTGTATAATAGCTGGGGCAATCATGGTGGCCGAGATAGGGCTGGGCCCAGCCGACTAGACAGTGGCCAGAGCCCTTGGAGACCACTGAACAATGCATTTGGTCCAATCCTCCAATGGCACAAATATGACTTGGGCCAGCCCCATTTACTTTCTGGGCCTGTGTTGTTTCCACTATGTGATAGAGAGCAAGAAAAAGTGGCAACCCCATACCTTTTCAGAGTATCGGGTCCATTCTGAGGAAGGGGACTTTGCTTCCAGGAAGGGCATCTGTGGGGATCTGGGGCAGGGACAAAGCCACCCCTCAGCTCAGACTGTCCATTCCTGTGAGATGCCTGGCTGGGGAAGGGGGAACCAGAAGATAGCTCACCCTTTCCTCCCCTCCACAAAGACACTGTCAAGCATTCCCTGGGTCTCTAATTGCCTGGGCAGGCCATTCACCCCTCCCAAGCAGCCCCTCCATTGCTGGGCTGCTGGGTTGATCATAAATTCCTTTTCTGTGTGCCTTCTGTCTGGCTTCCTTTTAGAAGGCAGCATCGTAGAGTAGAAAGAACTCTGCTGCCAGGTGACTCCTGCAAGTTACTTAGCTTCTCTGGGTCTCAGTTTCCCTATCTGTAAATTGGGGGTGCAGACCTGCCTTGCTGTTTGTAAGGATCAAATGCATATAGAGCATCCGTCCCATGCCTGGCACAGAGTAGGTGCTCAGTCAGTGACAGGTCCCTTCTCCCACAGTGCTGCACGCCTGAAGCCTCAGGAGCCAGGCATGTGGCATCAGCTGAGCTCCCCTCACTGGGAAGTTCCACCCGCCACACGGCAGCACTCGGTGGGCAATGCTGGCTGCAGTCTCCTGCCATTAACGGAAGGCATTGTGCCTCCCTGGAGTCCAGAGAGGCAGGGCCAGGCTGGGTCCCCTGGCTCTCTGCCCCTTATGGGGCAGCCCTGTGGGGTGAGGCTGACCAGGAAGAGCTGGCCACAGGGGATGCTCACCTCCACTGCGCCCTCCTGCCAGTCAGTGCCTGCCCGATCCAGGCCTCCTGCTCAACCTCCAGGTCCCGCCACAGCACTCCCCCAGCTGCCCGCCCTCTCTCACCTAATTTCATGTCCCCCGATGTTCTCTCCGATTCCACTCTTCCCCCTACCCCACTATCCTTCCTCTCACCTAGCCAGAGGGTCTTTCTAAGCCCGCGTGTGATCCTATTGCTCCCCCATTTAACACCCAACAAGCTCTCAGTCCCCTCCAACCTCAGTCTAGCATTCAAGATCCTTCTCAGTTTAGGCCTTACTACCTTTTCCCACCTCACCTGCAGGAATTCTGCACTTGAATTCCTTTCCAAACCCTTCCCCACCTCTTCCTTTTCAAGCCCTTTTCACACCCCAGACCTCGGCATGTGCTGTGCACCCCTCCTTCTATTCATTCTTTGTTTAATTAGCATTTGAGACCACTGCCACACAGGCACTGCTTAGACACAGAGACATAAAAGCAAAGAGAAAGGACAAAGGCCCTCCCTCAGAGAGCTTACTTCTAATAGGAGAGCCAGAAAATAAATCAGCCAATTTAAAGTACCTCAGAGGGCAATAAGGGCCATGCTCAAAGAACAAAGCAGAGAAAGGGGACTGGAAGTGCTGAGGCGAGGATGGTGCTGGCATTTTATACAGGGTGACCAGGGATGATCCTGCTGGGCCCAGCCCAGGACCTTCTCACCTTGGGAGAAACCTGTGTGCCTAGGAGTTGCTGCTGCTGCTGCTAAGTCACTTCAGTCATATCTGACTCTGTGTGACCCCATAGATGGCAGCCCACCAGGCTCTGCCATCCCTGGGATTCTCCAGGCAAGAACACTGGAGTGGGTTGCCACCTCCCTCTCCAATGCATGAAAGTGAAAAGTGAAAGTGAAGTCACTCAATCGTGTCCGACTCTTCTCGACCCCATGGACTACAGCCCACCAGGCTTCTCCGTCCATGGGATTTTCCAGGCAAGAGTACTGGAGTGGGGTGCCATTGCCTAGGAGTTAGAGGGCTGCATTTGAGCCATTCTAGTAGGGCTTCATGGAGGAGGAGTCCTGGTGCTGACCTGGAAGCATGGGTGGTTACTACACGATATGAGAATCCCAATAGGAGGCATTCCTGCTGGAGACTGGGGGTTGACTCCCAACCCATTGAAAGGGTCAATGCCCCAGGCAGGGGGCAGCCCTCACTCCAGAACTGGGCCTTGAACTGGGACTACTGGCCCAGGTATCTCATGACTAGGAGCACCACAACTTCCACTAGACCCTGTTCTGGATCAGGAGCGGTGGGGCTGAGCCAGTCAGGGAGAGCATGTCAGGTAGGAGCATGACGTGAGCAAAGCCCTGGTGCTCAGGCTCTGTGTGCCCTGTGGGGAGGGCAAGTAGACATGGCAGATACTGGGCTGGGCCTTCCAAAGGGCAGCCTTGCCAGCTCCTCGGCCAGGGTGGCCAAGAAGCGCAGTTTGTGGCCACGTTGCGCCAGCCCTCTTTGACTTTCTTTATGAACTTAATTTGTCTCATGCGTCACACTGACAGCTCAGAATGAGGCCGCTGCAGGGGCCCCTCGCCTGGTTCTTCTGCTACAGTTCTGCCTGTGCTTACGTAAAATGGGCCCTGTGGTGCTTCTCTACCGCTAACCTGTGCCCAGGGCCTCTGGCGATGAGGTGGTTCGTAGTTATTTGCAGAAGGACCCTGGGGACTGGAAATCTGACCTGGGATAGTTTCTTATCCTTGGGTTCAGAACAAGCTCCCTATGTCCATTTTACAGGTACGGACGGTAAGGTTCAGCAGAGTTCCACAGTGAGTCTGTGGCAGAGAACCCAGGCCTGCTGGATCCTAGCTGGAGCCCTTTCCACTGCCTCATCCAGTTCAGGATTTTGTCAACAAGGCCTCCCAGGCGAGAGGACAATGTTCCCATCGCTCCATCAGTAGGGAATGGGGGTGGAGAATGAAGACTCCACGGAGCCCCAGAGGCTGAAGTGAAACTGGGATCTAATTCAGAAATAGGTACAATGGGGGTCAGGAGAAAGCAGAGGGGCCTTGCCCTCCCCAAGTCCCCGGCAGGCAAACTCCCTCTCGTTTCCTAGGGGAGTTACACTACTGCTTGAAAGAAACATAAGTCCCAGTTTGGGGGACAACATAACAAATCATACCGGTGTGCAAAGTCTTGAAAGAAACTCTTTGAATATGGTTATCTTTCAGAAATGTAGGGACTGAGATCCCCATCACAGAGGGCATGCAAGTAGAGGCTGGGTTGGTCCTAGTGAGAGCACCAGGCCTAGCCTCTGAACCCCAGGCCACTGATTCATTCATTCATCTGCTCATTCAACAATTGTTTACTCACTGCATGCTAGGGTCAGGCTCTGTGCCAGGCACAGGGGTGCAGTGCTGAGTAAAGAGGGCTGTGTCCTTGCCCTTGTGGAGTTGACAGACTAGTGTAGAAAACAATATCATGGTTTGAGGAGAAATTAAGCGAGGTGAGTGAGATGGCAACCATGTAGCTGAGTGGTCAGCAAGGCCCCTCTGAGAGAGACATCTGAGCAGTCACCCACTTAAAGGGAGGGAAGGTGCCTCCAAATACACAGGAAGAGTATAGGGAACAGCCAGTGCGGACCAGTGCAAAGCCTTGTCTGTACTGTCTTCCCTCCCTTCCCAGGCTAGGTGGAAGGTCCCCAAGATGCCCCTGCCTTCCCCACCCAGACCCCAGGGACTCTCCCCACACGGCTCCCAGCCCTGCCACCAGAGGGAGCTAGCGAGTCCGGGTCGCATCCTTGCTGCAAACAATGTGGGGGCCCATGGAGATTCCCCGGTGTGTGGCACTCACGTCAGAAGGGAGGCACAGGGTGATTTTAGGAGGTACATGGCCAAATACCTTTTTTTCCACAGTAATATATTTATTTTATAATATATTTAGAAAAAATAACGAGCACATCAAGCATGGTGTTATTGCCAGGGACACATGAGGAAAGGTTTTGTTTCAATTCAAAATAGAACACACAGAGGTAGATGGAGAATGTTGCTGCTGCTGCTAAGTCGCTTCAGTCGTGTCCGACTCTGTACGACCCCATAGACGGCAGCCCACCAGGCTCCCCCGTCCCTGGGATTCTCCAGGCAAGAACACTGGAGTGGGTTGCCATTTCCTTCTCCAATGCATGAAAGTGAAAAGTGAAAGTGAAGTCGATCAGTTGTGTCCGACTCTTTGCGACCCCATGGACTGTAGCCCACCAGGCTCCTCCATCCATGGGATTTTCCAGGCAAGAGTACTGGAGTGGGGTGCCATTCCCTTCTCCGAGATGGAGAATGTTAGCCATCGTTAAATCTTGGAAAAGTACATAGGGTATTCATTTTCTAGTCTTTCACCTCTTATAGAGGAATTTCAGAGTACAAAGTTGGTGTGGGGGAGAATAAAACTGAAGAGTGGGGGACATCCCTGGAGGGCGCTGAGTGAGGGCAGGACAGAGCTTGGTGGATTTGAGAGCGCTCGGCTGCAGAGCCGAGAACAGACAGGAGGAGGAGAACAGAGATGAGGCTGGTGCTGCTGTCCTGGTCCAGCGAGCCTGCAGCGGGATGAGAAAAGAGTCTGTTTCCTCTGCTGTCGGTAACAGGGAACAGCGATGCATAGCCAAGCCCAATAACAGAGCACAGCCAAGTGTGGGCTTGGTAGCCAGACTGCCTCCATGTGGCTCTGTCCTGCGGCCTTGAACCGGTTCCTTGACCTGCCTCAGTGTCTCCGTCTAAAGAGTGATATGGTAACAGTACCTACTACCTCATCAGGTGGTCCTGAGGCTCTGACAACTTAGTAGATGTAAGATATCAAAACGCTGCCCCACCAGAGGCAGCACTCCATCAACACTGGCTGTACTATGCTGGCTCATTCCTTGGAGGACTCTTGGCAGGGCACTCTTGATGGAAAACTGCCTGGTGATGGCCCTGGGGAGAGCTGCATATACTGCCTCCTTTTTTGCCTACACACACACACCCTAGCCAATTCTGCATGCAAAATGCATTATATAAATCAACCAGATTTATTAATACTTCTATTGGGCTGTTAATTTTTTATTTTAATTTTAAAAATTTAACAACATTGTTTAGTTTTCAGTGTTCATTTTTAAGATTAAAGTCTATCTGAGGCAAATCATGCTGATTTCACTTGCAGGAATAATGAAAATATTTCCTTTTAAAATAAGTTTGAGAGTCGGTCGATCTCTGAACTTATAATATTCTTCACAATATCCCTGAAATCTAAAACTGTTCTAAAATTAAAAATTTATTTCAAAAACCCAGATTCAATTTTTTAAAAGTTTGGACAGAAAAGAGTTGATTAAAGGGAAATATTAAGTACTGGCTCTGGAGATTTGCAGGGACCAATGGGTGGAGAACTCTTCTTTGCCGGGAACCAGTTTGATCATCCTGCTTTCCTCCCAACCCTGATCAACTGTGTCCACAGGACAAGGTCTTGGGGGGCAGGGAGAAGGAAGAGGAGGAATTATTGGTGATACAACACAGAGCTCTGTGGGGCAGGAGCAGCCTTCTAGAGGGGTCTCTTCCAGGGTTCCTCTCAGAATCCTGATGGAATTATTTAATGATGGATTCGGGGGTGATGAAACACCCTGAACCTACAATAGTGGGAGCAGTCAGTGCCTGCAGAGCTGTGCAGACAGCCCTGCCCAGGCCCCTGAGGGCAGAGGCTCCGGGGAGAGTGCCACCTGACTAACGGAGGGTGAAACCCGGCCCGGCAGGGAGGGGGTGGTAATAAGTCCCCAGTCTCTCTCACCTCCACCCTCCAAGCTCCTGCTGTTGCTTGCCATGGACTGAAGCATGGAAGCCAGAGGTGAGGGGGCTCAGGTGATACAGTTGGTGGAACCGAGGGCAAGGCACAGGGTGTGTCTCTAGGCCAGTGGAGCACCTGATTCCATGCTGGGCAGATGGAGGTGGGAGGGTGGCGGCAGACATTCAGTAGGTTTGTGGAATGAGCCAAACTGCCTGGGTTCACACCTACCGAGTGATACTGGACAGTTGCGTCCCCTGTCCGTTTGTCCATCAGAGTAGCAAACACCCTCTCTGGGAATGTGGAGAAGCTGAAGTGAGTCTGTGTAGACTTTGTGCAGTCAGGTACATGGTAAGCTTGTTGGTTAAAAAAGAATATCATCTGCCTTTTCCAAGAGAGGACAAAGCCTCTGCCATCTCCAGCCACCTGGCTCCTCACAGCCACTCCAGGGCCTGTAATGTCCTCAGCTCAGTTCACGGATGGCCCTGCCACTACCAGGCATGCTTGCCATCTAAATCCCACCACGCTGCTTCTCCCCTTGTCCCCTCCTGATTATAGAGCAGGAGCCTGAGGCCCAGAGAGCAGAGTCACATAGTAAGTTAGTGATGGGTCAGTGGATTTACAGGGGCCTGGTTGGCCAGTTCATTAGCAAGAAGGCCCTTTCCCAGGATCTGGCTTGATTTCCTGCCTCGGGGGCCTCCCCAGGAGGTGGGAGAATCATGGTCAAGGCTTCCGGCTGTCTGTAATTTTCCAGCCTAATTACACACCTGCAAATCCATTTGCTACTAATGATACAGAGTGAGCCTCAGGGAATATTTGGAGGTGGGGAAAAAAACCAATTATTCAAATTCAAAGAATAAATAATCACAGTTCTGCAGAAGTGTGAGTGCCAGGGGAGGTTTGGTGATTTCAACACCCTCCATCTCCATCAAGTCATCCCTATTCTTTTATGAACACCCAAGTGGCTTCTTGGTCTTAAGTAGGAGATTGCAAAAGGCCCCCCTCCTCCCATAACCTCTCTTGGCCCAGCAGGTACAGCCTTACAGTCCCTATCCATGCTGTGTGACCTTGGGTGTGTGCCTGCCCTACCTGGGCCCTGGTGTTTCTCATCTGTATAAAGGGATCACAGTCTGTCTCCAATTGTACTCATCTGCCAGTCTAGGAAATGAGAAAACACGCAGACTCGGCCATTATTATCACTCTCCCATCTTCTCACAGCCCACTATGCTCCAGCCACTCTGAACTCCTGCCACTCCCCAGACATACCTCGTGAAAGGAGGTAGGTTAGATTTTGCTATGTAACCTCCCGAATTCAGTAGAGTAGTTTTAAAAAACTAAGCATTTACAGGTCAGCTGGGCTTATTGCTTCACCTCAGTCAAGACAAGTTGATTATGAAACGGGCCCCAGTTTTCCAACCTTGTTGCCATATCGATGCCCCTTGCAATGTTCATCTGCCATAAAAAGGGAGAGGTTATTTTTCTACCCCTGGTCTTATGACTTGCTTTGATCAATAGGATGTGGCAGAACGACAACGGGCTGGTTCTGAGCCTCGGCCTCAAGAGGACACACATGTCCACTCGCTGTCTTGGACCCCTGCCACTGCTGCCATGAGGACAGCCTGGGCTAGCCCACCGGAGGATGAAGGAACTGCAGAGAGAGGCCCCATCCACCCTCACCCAGGCCCGCCTAGACCTGACAGCCCCAGTCACCTAGGGTGACCCACTGCTTCATTTGCCCAGGATTGAGGGGTCACCTGGGATGTAGGTCTTTCAGTGCTATAACTGGGGCAGTTCCAGGCAAACCAGGACGGTTGATCACCCTACAGTTGACTCACCAGCTGATTCAGGTGCAGGAATAAGCCCACCTGAGTTCAGAAGAGCTAGCCAGCTGACCTGTAAATGCTTATTGTTTGAAACCAATAGAGCATGAATTTGGGAGGCTGAATTTGGGAAGCCATTTGTTAGACAGCAAAAACTAACAAGGGCACCTTCTCCATTTCTCTGTGAAGATCTCAGAGTTGCCCTGCACATGCAGGGGAGCCAGTAACAGAGATTACCTTGTGAATGGCAGCACTTGGAATTGTACAGGGTAGAACCCTAGATAAACTTCAAGGCCCCAGTTCAAATGTCACCTCTTCTGTGAAGCCTTCCCAGACTTCCCTAGATCTAGTTTACTAGAGAAAGGGAGTCTTGTGTTCTAAAAATGATAAGGATAGAATAGGATAATTTAATAGTGAGTTTAGAAATCCCACTAGGGGATTAAAGACAGAAAGGGAATTTTAAGGGAGTTTGAGAAACTGTTGTAAGCTAATGACCCCTCAAGAAAAGAATCCAGTAACCTAGCAGCAATCTACACCACCTTGAAGGAAGACCAGGTACATCAAGTGCCAGGCACAGTCAAGCCACAAAACCTGGTAGTTAAAACACAGACAATAGATACAGGATCAGAATCTTGTTATGTGAAGTCAGGGAGTTAATGGTCCTTGAAGAGTAGCATTTCTGCATGTAACCAAGACAGGAATATAGGTGAAAGATTTAAAAAAACTAGGGGAGGGACTTCTCTGGTGATCCAGAAGTTAAGACTCTGCCTTGCAATGCAGGGGATATGGGTTCAATCCCTGGTTGAGGAACTAAAATCTCACATGCCACGGAACAACTAAGCCCAGCACTGCAGCTACTGAGCCTGGGCGCTCTGGAGCTCTCGTGACACAGCTAGAGAATCCGTGCATCTAAATGAATGAGCCCACGTGATGCAACAAAGATCTTGCATGCTGCAACTAAAGCCTGACACAGCCAAATAAATAAATATGTAAAAAAAGAAAAAAACCACACACACACACACAAAAAAAACAGGGAAAAGGGGATATTATACCAAAACCTGAGATGAATGACCATGTTTTAGTAAGTATTACAATCCTTTTTCTAATATACATATGATTTAAAAAGCACCATGACAGTCCCAGTTGGACCATGTAGGGTTAAAGGAAGAATTGACATAAGCCTTGACATCTGCCCAAACATGAGGAAGAAGGTGGTCTTCTCCATTCCCCATTTTTCTTTGATTATAAAAATGTAACCCGCTTTGCTGTTGGAACTGTGCTCCCTTGCTGGCCTGCTTGTATCTCTCACAAGCAGCCTATGGTAATAAACTCATGCTTTACCTATTGCTTTGTCTCACACGGAATTCTTTCTGCAACAAGGCAAGAGAACCTGGGCTTCAATAAGTTTTGACACCAGGTGAGCAGTTTCAATTAAAAGTGAGTTTGAGAACCCACAAGGAATTGTGGGTTCAAGCCCCAGTCTGAGTTTTGGTTGGGTCTGAATCCCATCCAAGAAGTGCAGTTTCAAAAAGAACCAGTTTTGGAGTCAGGCCTGGTTCAAAGGTTCTTCTACTTTTATCTTGGGCAAGTCAATTTAACTTCATCTGGAAAATTGAGACGACAGAAAATAACCATTATCTTCTAGGATTGTTGTCAGAAGAGAGTGCACAGTGCTCGGCAAACAGAGTGTACAAAGTTGGGGTGTGGTTCATAAAAGAATGGAGCACAAGCCTTTTTCCTCTACACTTCTGAATTCTCTCCTTCCTGTCCCCACCGTGGTGCTCCTTTCCCAGGTTCTAAGAATTTCTTTTCCCTTTAAATGCAATCAGCTCCTCATTGACCTCCTGGAGGACCAGGCTTGCTCTGTATTATGCATTGGAGCCAAAAGGACACTCTTTTTTCAATTTTTTAATTACCATACAGAAAAATTTACTTTTATGTACAGTTCTATGAATTTTAAACACATGTATAGGTTTGTGTAACCACCACCACAATAAGGACACAGTTCCATTATATAAGGGATTTTTTTTCAAAATATGAACTTTTATTTAAAAAATTGGATGTTGATGTATGGCAAAACCAATACAATATTGTAAAGTAAAAAATAATAATAATAATAATAAAAAAGAAAAGAAAAAAATAAAAAATTGGAATATATTATACATATATTCAGTAAAAAATATATTTAAAAGTATATAAGTTATTCATTGAGAACTGTCTTCCACCCCAATCACTCCCCAGATGAGATTTCTAGTTTCTAGTGCCTTCTAGAGATATTTTATGTGCGTGTGTGTGTGTATGTGTGTGTTAGTCTCTGACTCTTTGTGACCCCATGGACTGTAACCTGCCAGGCTCCTCTGTCCATGGAATTCTCCAGGCAAGAATACTGGAGTAGGTTGCCATTCCCTTCTCCAGGGGATCTTCCTGCTCCAGGCATTGAACTTGGGTCTCCTGCATTGCAGGCAGATTCTTTAACATTTGAGCTACCAGGGAAGCCCTATTTTATGCATATGCAGGCATAAATACATTCAACTCCTTCCACACCCTGATTTTATATTACTAGAACTGCATTTGTTTTTTTGTACTTAATATATTAATACAGGTTGTTCAGATAGACTGTAATAAATATAGTCTATCCATACGTGGGACTTACCATGTGCCACTCCCTGGGCTTCCCTGGTGGCTCAGCAGGTAAAGAATCTGCCTGCAATGTGGGAGACCTGGGTTCAATCCCTGGGATGGGAAGATCCCCTGGAGAAGGGAAAGGCTACCCATTCCAGTATTTTGGCCTGGAGAATTCCATGGACTGTGTAGTCCCTGGGGTCGCAAAGAGTCAGACATGACTGAGTGACTTTCACTTCACTTCACTCCCTGGTCTAAATACCATAAGACCAATTTTACTTCTTTACTCCTCAGCACAGCAGTTTAAGGTGGGTGACATTATTATTACTGATACTCATCCCATTTTAGAGGTTAGAAAACTGAGGCACAGAGAGGTTAAGTTAGGTAACTGGCCCAAAGTCAGTCCCACAGCCAGTAGTGGCAGAGCTGGGATTAGGACTCAGGCATTCTGGGTCTAGAGTCTATGTTCTAAAGACCACATTAATCCACTTCAAGCAGTGTCATGAAATGCCATTACATCCAGACATGGTCATTTATTTAACCAGCCTCCTCTTGATGGCCATTATTTGCCACTGCAAACAAGGCTGCCCTGGATATCTCCGTCATTCATCTTTCTGGACATGTGGAAGTGCATCTGTTGAATTAATTCATAGAAGTTGAATGCCTGGGTCACAGGGCATATGCAGTTTTATATTTGATAAATATCTCTAGATTATCTTCTCAAGAATTGTAAGAATTTTTACTCCAGTCAATGTTGGGGGCCAGAGTGAGGCACTCAGCCCGTGGCAAAGGTCATGAGGAAGGAGGCTCGACATACGCAAAGGCGGGATTGAGCCTCAGGAGTCCCCCTGGAAATCCTTGAGCAGCTACCCCCATAACCAGAGCCTGCCTACTTTACTACTTTGTGCTCTCACCTACACCTCTGACTTTACGGGGGGCTGTCCCCCACCACCTCTTTCGGAGAAGGAGTTAACTTAGAGCTCCAGTTAATAAAAACTCCTGGGCGTGACAAGAGTGTTTTAACCTACAAACTCCTCTGAAAGTTCTCTGGCCTGCCTGACAGGCTTGTCTGGCCACATGTGATTGCTCACAGCCTCCCAACCGTGAGAGGCACGAGATGCTTTAAACCTTCTAAAAACAGGTTCCTTAGAAAAGTTAGAAAACTATTAGTATAAGTATAATGGGCTGATTAGAAATTGTATTGGTGACGGGTTTTTCATTTGTTGAGCCAATGTTTGTTGCTAAGTCTCCACATCCCCTGCCCTTACACACGTTAATGAATATATAGAAGAAATAACTATTAACCTTTGATATAAATCATCTTAGACCTTAGGCTAAGTAAATTCTTTCCTTAACTAAAACCCACTATACCCTCACCCTATAGGAATGTAGCTTTATTTGGGTGGCGTCTGTTTTAAGAATAATCACCCCTGGAGAAATGAGTGTCCTGGTTGACTGACCACTGTCACAAGGAGAGGGTTGTAAATTGTCAGCAGGCCCCCTGGCCAGAAAATGATGTAACACCCCTAAGACCTCTGTATACATTTGTATGAAGCACCTGACTTTGATAAGAGTCAGGACTGCTGACCCTGCATGACTTTTGCATAACATCTCAGTGTATAAAAGTAGACCATGGAAAATAAAGAATTGGGATCAGTTTCTCGAAATACTGGTCTCCCCATGTCACTCTCTCTCTCATTCTGGCTGAGTCTCCATCTGGAGCGCGGAACCCACCATGCTTACTAATTTTGCCTGGGTTTCTAAGATCCGACCGGGGAGGCCTCAGTGTCTCCTCTCCTTTGGGAGAACGGAAGGATGCCTGCGGCCTACGTAAGTGGTGCAAGCTTCTTGTCTTGAAGTTTTATTGGTCTCCCGCGTAAACCAAGCTACTCAGCCTCTTTTCTCCACTGATTTTTCCTACTGAGCTATCCTCATTCTATTACTCTTTACATCTTTAATTAATATCTAATTGAAGCTATTGTATCCTGATCCTCGCTGACGCCGTCCCTGCTTCAAATACCCTGGATCAGCCGGGGCTGGACCCCGGCAAGTCAACAATGCATGAGAGAACTTGCTGCCCTACACTCTCACCAAAACAGCATATTATCTAAAATTTTGGTCTCTGCCATCTACTGGGGGAAGTGGTAACTTTGATTCAGTTTTGTTGGCATTTCTCTTACTATAACTGAGCATGGACATTTTTCCTCCTTTCAGAAACCATTTGTATACACTTTCTATGAACCATTTGTTCATGTCATGTGGCCATTTTATATTATTGATCTTTTAAAAAATTGACATGTGGCCTCTCACATATATGTATATATATGTACTCATATATATGTGTGTGTATGTGCTAATTCGCTTCAGTCATGTCCAACTTTTTTCTTTGTGATGCTATGGACTATAGCCCACCAAACTCCTCTGTCCATGGAATTCTCAAGGCAAGAGTATTGAAGTGAATTGTCATGCCCTCTTCCAGGAAATCTTCCCGACCCAAAAATCGAGCCCATATCTCTTATGTCTCCAGCATTGGCAGGTGGGTTCTTTACCACTAGCACAACCTGAAATTTTACTTGTGGTATTTTTTCAAATCGGACATCAAATTTTAGCAGTTATATTCATATTTTCTTATGTGGCTTCTGAGTTTGAATCAATTTGGGAAAATCTTTCCCTTTCCCAAACTCAGAACTACAAAAGAAGTATCCATGTTTGTTTCAATACTTTCATGGTTTCATTTACTTTTAAATCTTTGATCCACACAAAATTAATGTTGATGTAAACAGTAGTATGTGATTCCTGCCCACTTTTTTCAAATTACCTCAATATCACTTATTAGTCAATTTTTACTCATTCACGTGAAACGATACCTTATCAATTTAAAACTCACATGTGTTTATGTCTAATCCTGGATTCTTTCTCTTATCATCCTCCCAGCTATTCTTTCTGTGTTTTTGTGTGATATCATTTATGTATAATAAAATGCCCAGGTTAAATGTGTTCAGTTCGCTAAATTTTGGCAATTGTGTACAATGTATAACTACCATTCAAGGTAAGACAGAACATTTCCATCATTCCAGAGATTCCCTCATGCTCGTTTCCAGTCAACCTTCATCACTACCATCCCAGGCAACAGAATATACATTTTCTTCAAGTGCCCATGGAATATTCTCCAGGATAGATCACACGCTGAGCAAAGCAAGCTTGGTAAATTTAAGAAAACTGAAATCATATCAAGTTGGAAGTGCTCATATTATTTTCTCCATAGATGTTGTTCAGTCACTCAGTCATATCGAATCTTTGCGACCCTATGGACTGCAACATGCCAGGCTTCCCTGTCCATCACTACCTCCTGGAGTTTGCTCATGTCCATTGCTCAAACTCATGTCCATTGAGTCAATGATGCTGTCCAACCATCTCATCCTCTGTTGCCCCCTTCTCCTCTTGCCTTCAATCTTTCCCAGCCTCAGGGTCTTTTCCAACGATTTGGTTCTTTGCATCAGGGGGCCAAAGTATTGGAACTTCAGCTTCAGCATCAGTCATTCCAATGAATATTCAGGATTGATTTCCTTTAGGATTGACTGGTTTGATCTCCTTGCAGTCCAAGGGACTCTCGAGAGTCTTCTCCAGCATCACAGTTCGAAAGCAGCAATTCTTCAGTGCTTGGCTGTCTTTATGGTCCCCTTTATGGTAACTCTCACATCTGTACATGACTACTGGAAAAACCATAGCTTTGACTATATGGACCTTTGTCAGCAAAGTGGACCTTTGTCTCTGCTCTTTAATACGCTTTCTAGGTTTGTCATAGCTTTTCTTCCAAGGGGCAAGCATCTTTTAATCTCATGGCTGCAGTCACTATCCTCTGATTTTGGAGCCCAGGAAAATAAAGTCTGTCACTGTTTCCATTTTTCCGCATCTATTTGCTATGAAGTAATGGGGCCAGATGCTGTGATCTTAGTTTTTTCAGTGTTGAGTTTTTTCACTCTTTTCTTTCACCAGCATCAAGAGGCTCTTTAGTTCCTCTTTGTTTTCTGCCATTAAGGTGGCTTTATCTGTATATCTGAGGTTATTGATATTTTTCTCAGCAATCTTAACTCTAGCTTGTGATTCATCCAGCCTGGCATTTTCTATGACGTATTCTACATGTAAGTTAAATAAGTAGGGTGACAATATATAGCCTTGTCACACTCCTTTCCCAATTTGGAACCAGTCCGTTGTTCCATGTCCAGTTCTAACTGTTGCTTCTAGACCTGCACACATATTTCTCCCATCTCTTTAAGAATTTCCCATAGTTTGTTGTAATCCACACAGTCAAAGGCTTTAGCATAGTCAATGAAGCAGAAGTTTTTCTACTCCAAATATAATAAAATTAAATAGTCATTGCTGATTTTTAAAAGCCCTATTTCCTGAAAGAACTTGTGTAGAATTGGTATTATTTCTTCCTTAAATGTTCAATAAAACTTATTAATGAAGCCCGTCTGGGCCTGGAGTTATCCATGTGGGAGGGATTTTTATTACAAATTCCATTTTTAAAATAGATATAGGGATGCTTAAGTTTTCTATTACTTCTTTTGTCAGTTTTTCTAGAGTCACGTTCTTAGGGATATTATCTATTGCATGTAAGTTGTCAAATTTTGCATAAAGCTGTTTGTAATGTTCCTCATGAATGTTTTTCACATGAACTTTAGAATCTCAATTTTCCCCTGACAAGGAGTACTTTACACTCACTTCCATTTTCTGAGCACTCAGACTACATAGCATAGCTCTTCTTGTAATTAAATGTGATCATGTGATAGAGTTCTAGCCAATGGAATTCAAGTAGAAGTGATGTGTATTAATTCTCTGACTGGCTCATAAAAACTTCCCATGCTTAATCATTCATATTCCTCTGCCAGCTTCAGGCAGATGCACACAATTGCCTTGGAAACCATGTGTTGAAAATAGTAGAGCCAAAGATTAAAGAAGTCTGATTGAAAGACACACACGTAGATGCCCACCAATCAGGAACATCTATTTTGGGCTTTATGTAAGCTAGAAATAAGTATCCATCATTTTCTAACCATTATATACTCAGGGTTTTTTCCTTTAAGCAATTATCCTACACTAATTAATATACACTCCTAGGAACTGTGGTTTTATTTTTATTAGAAGCATTCTAAATGTATATAATAATATAGGGAAAACTGACTTATATTTACTGTCTTCCTACAAAGTATCTCTTTCCATTTATTCCTGTTCTGTTTTAGAAGTCCAGTAGCATTAAAATTTTTTTCATGTATATCATGAATTTTTCTTATTTAACGTGTTGCTAGATATTTTATCTTCTGTATTTTATCTTTTTTGCTATTTACATAGGTGGGATTTTTCCTTTAAGGATCTTTTATAACTAATTGTTCATGTATAGGAAAGTTATTATTTTTTTATGCTTTAATTTTGCACCCAGTTATCTTACCAATATATCTTATTTATAATAAGTATTCTTTTATCTTGCTTTTCAAACACATAATACCATATATGAATAACAATACTTTCGTCTCTTTCCAATATTTATGTTCCTCATTTCTTGTAAAATTATAACAGTTAATATCTGCAGAGTAATGTTAAACAAGACAGGTGAGAGGGGACATCTTTTTCTAGCTCATGAATTTTTGTGGGACGCTTTAAACTGCTAAGCATCACACATACTGATGGATTTTGCCTTGTTATACATGATCCTAGGCTTCCCAGGTGGCACTAGTGGTACAGAACACACCTGCCAATGCAGGAGACTTAAGAGACACCGTTTCAATATCCCCTGGAGGAGGGCATGGCAGCCCACTCCAGTATTTTTGCCTGGAGAATCCCATGGACAGAGAAGCCTGACGGGCTACACTCCATAGGGTCGCAAATAGTTGGACATGATGGAAGCGACTTAGCACACATGCACACATGATCTTATTAATTAAGGAAGTATCCATCCTTTTCTATTTTATCAAGAAGTTTTCTAAAATCAGAAATTAACATTGAATTTTATCAAATGCCTTTTCAGAATCTACACAGAAAATAACAATTTTCCTCCTCTTTTGATCTATTATTCATGACATTCTGTAATATTACATTAATGATATTAATCTACTTTACTAGGTTTTAAAAAATTGAACCATGTAAAGATTAGTTACAGACGTGTGCTATTTTCTTAATGTGCTTCTGGATTCTAAGTGATATTTCTGATTAGTCAGGGTTTTCCAGAGAAACAGGATCAACGAGATATGCGTACATATGTGTGTGTGTACCAGGAGAGATGATGGTATAGTTCTAGTCTGAGTCTGAACGTCTAAGGCCAGGAGAGGTGATGCTGTAAGTTCTAGTTCTGGTCCAAGTCTGACAGGTGGATAAGGTCAGTGTCCCAACTCTAAGACAGTCAGGCAGAGGGAAAGAATTCCCCCTTCCTCCACATTTTACCTACTCAGGCTCTTAACAGACTAGATGACACTTCCAACATCAGGGAGGGCAATCTGCTTTGTTCAGTCCACCAACCCAAGTTAGTTTCATCCGGAAACACCCAGAATAACTTTTGACCAAATATTCAGACACCCTGTGGCCCAAACAAGTTGACACATAAAGTTAACCATCACGTTTCCTATGATTATTATTTTACTTTTTGATAGTCACTCCCACAATATTTATGCAAGTTTGATTTATTGTTTTCTATGTTGTGCTTGGCTATCTATGTTAAACAGTCCTTATGGTAATAATGGGAAGCTTTCCTTCCTCCAGACAGGGTATTAAAAAGCAGAGACATTACTTTGCCAAGAAAAAGATCCATATAGTCAAAGCTATGGTTTTTCCAGTAGCCATGTGAGAGATGTGAGAGCTGGACAATAAAGAAGGCTGAGCACTGAAGAACTGATGCTTTTGAACTGTGGTGTTGGAGAAGACTCTTGAGAGTCCCTTGGACTGCAAGGAGCTCAAACTAGTCAATCCTAAAGGAAATCAATTCTGAATATTCATTGGAGGCACTGATGCTGAGGCTGAAGTTCCAATACTTTGGCCACCTAATGCAAAGACGGAGAAGGCAATGGCACCCCACTCCAGTACTCTTGCCTAGAAAATCCCATGGATGGAGGAGCCGAATGGGCTGCAGTCCATGGGGTCGTGAAGAGTTGGACATGACTGGGCGACTTCCCTTTCACTTTTCACTTTCATGCATTGGAGAAGGAAATGGCAACCCACTCCAGTGTTCTTGCCTGGAGAATCCCAGGGATGGGGGAGCCTGGTGGGCTGCCGTCTATGGGGTCACACAGAGTCGGACACGACTTGGCAGCAGCAGCAGCAGCAGCAGCAATGCAAAGAGCTGACTCATTGTAAAAGACCCGGATGCTGGGAAAGATTGAAGACAGGAAGAGAAGGGGATAACAGAGGATGACATGGTTGGATGGCATCACTGACTCAAAGGACATGAGTTTGAGCAAGCTCCAGGAGATGGTGAAGGACAGGGAAGCCTGTCATGCTGCAGTCCATGGGGTTGCAAAGAGTTGGGCACGACTGAGTGACTGAACAACAACAAAAGGCTTAGAAGAAGCCCCTGTAAAACCTTTAGAGTACGGTAATTTTCAAGAATAGCTCTTTAACAATGTCCTTTGTTTATTCTGTGCTATTTGGCCTTTTCAAATTTTCTTTCAGGAAAAGCAAATTTGATCCTATCACACACCTGCTTAGTCACCTGCACTGACTGTTCCTCAAGATAAACTAGTAATTGATAAGGGGAAGTTTCTCTTTGCAGAAATAGTCTAGCTGAGAGATGATAATGGGATAATAGAATATCTTCATTTTGGAAACCCTAATGAATGATAGGCTCCCTGGTGGCTCAGACGATAAACAGTCTGCCTGCAATGTGGGAGACCTGGGTTCGATCTCTGGGTTGGGAAGATCCCCTGGAGAAGGAAATGGCAACCCACTCCAGTACTCTTGCCTGGAGAATTCCAAGGACAGAGGAGCCTGGTGGGCTGCAGTCCATGGGGTCACAAAGAGTTGGACACAACTGAGCAACTAGGTTTCACTTTCAATGAAATAGTGGATCTAGTCAATGTTCATCGGTGAACACTAATATCACAAAATGCACAGACTGCAGGAAGCCCACCCTGACCAAGCCCAGCTCAGTGCTGCCTGATGCTGTTACTCCTGTCCCTCCGTCTGGTGAATCACCCCCTCCTGTCATTCACCATTGGTAGGTCTCAGCCCTCCTCAGCTCCAAGCAGGTCTGGGGCTCCTCTGAGACTGCGGCTGCTGGGTATCTCCCAGGGGATAGGGGATTGGGCATCGTCTCTAGTCTATGACCTTCCTGAGGGGGATCTACTCCATATCCCAGGCTTATGGGGATTTGCAAGATGAGCACATTTCTCCTGGCTAAGATATTTGGGGATACAGCTTGGAAGCACTCCCCCCACCCCCAGCTCTGGCTTCCAGACACAGCACTCCCTTCCAGGCTCACCCAGGCTCACTCAGAACCCAAGACCAGGCCTCCCTCCCTCTGTGGCTCCACACTTGGGCTGGGATAGCCCCTCCCTTTCTGGGAGGACTAAGGAAGATTAAGGTGATAAAGGGATTTCACAGAGAGCAGATGTAAAACTCTGTGCAGGGAAGTTTTAATCTTAACAGATTAAGATCCAGGGCCAGGCTCCTGGCTCCCAACTCAGAGCCCAAATCTTTGCTGATCAGGGCTGGCTCAAGTTCAAGGAGTTTAAGGAGTACAGCTCCTTCCAGGCAGTCAATCTGAAACAGATGAATGATATTGTTCATGCTATATGGATAAGAAACCAAGGCTTAGAGAGGTCAGAACCCTTTAAAGTGGCTGAGGTGCAATGTAAACCCAGCTTTGGTCCAAACTGCCTCCCAGGAGAACTAGGCCCCTGAGCTGAGCTAAGGCCTTTCTCTGCCTCATGGCACTCCCTGTCTAGTGACTGAGACACATGGGGAACTCAGAGGAAGAAGTAGTCACAGTGGGTTACAGCAGTCGGGGGAGGGTTCCTGAAGTTGGTGGAAGAGAGACACATGAGATGTCTCTGGGAGCTTAACACCACTCTCTTCAGGAAAGGACAAGAGTAGCTGTCAGCTACCTTGTGAGCAGAGCCATCTGAGCAAAGAGGTAGAGGAGGACCAAACGTGGTGGACTGGGGTCTCCACGTAGGGTCTGGTCGAACTGAGATCCTAGCAGGGGACCCTGAGTGAGCAGGGCACAGGTTGCAGTTTGCCTCAGTCATCTTGGCCAGGGGAGCTCTGGCCAGGGGCAGCCTGGAGACCCTGGAGGAGACCATGAGCAGACAGGAGGCTCTATTCTGGGCTCTGAGGAGGAGCAGGAATCAGCTCAACTGTGGAAAGTCATGGGATCAGACTTAGGTCATCCAAGAATGGCCAAGGAGATAATCACAGGCCTGTTTCCACAAAGTTTTCCTTGCCAACTAACTTCCAACCCTTGACCCAAGGGTCTGCAGAAATCTCATTTCCAATACAGACCCCTTCCCTCCCCGTCCAATGCTTCAGGTGGGAGTGGACCCAGAAGTCCTTGGGTCTGTCATCTCTCACCTCACACTGCCCAGACCCCAGGACAGAGTTTCAGAGATGAAGACTGGCCAGCAGGCCCCAAGGCACACCCATTTGGTAGACGGGAACACTGAGGCTGACAGTGGGAAGGGACTTACCTCAGGCTATGCAACTAATGAGGGGAATGGCAGGCCGAAAATATTAATCTAAGGTGGGTCATTCAGTTCTCTTTGGGGAGAGGAACAGTCTGTGAGCAAGCACATGTCACACATTTTGACTATTGAGAGTGACATCCAAGCTCAGAGAGGCTAAGGCTCTTGCCCCAGGGCACAACAGTTAGAAAGTGGGCAGGTGACTTCTTGGCCTCAGTTTCTTCATTTGTACAAGGTGGGAATCGAGCCGGGAGAAGGTCCCACGGAGACAAAGGAGGGGCTCAGGAGCCTCTCCACGCTTGTCCATGAGAAGCAGCTCCTGAAAACCAGGGTTCCATTGACACCAGGTCCCGCTGCCAGGCCAAAATCTCGCTGTCCCTGGGACAGAGGCAGGGAACAGCCTCTTCCCTCCTCGAAATACCCTCCAGCACTCAGTGGCTGCCCTTGGGCTGCAGTTAAACATTCCTGTTATATCAGGAGAATGACAACCCCCACGTGAAAGCCGGAATCTCCCAGTCATCCCTGCTCTCCTGAGCTACCTCATCACCTCACCAGGACCCAGGAACCCGATCAGATGTGACCCAGTCCTCAAGCAATTCACACGCTTGCATGTGTGTGTGTGTGAATGTGTATGTTGGGGGAGGAGGCACATGCATGCAAGTGGATGCGGGTGGGGAACGGAAGGGGGCAGGGAGTGCAGAGGAGAAGAGGGAGGGAGGAAAGGAACTGATGGTGACTGCGCAGGTGGATCAGCCCTAAGGAGCAGGGGTGAGGAATCACAAAGGAGGGAACCTTCCCAGTCTGGAGATCAGGGAAGACTTCCTGGAGGAGGGGCTAGGAAAAGCAGGGAAAGGGCATGAGAAGTGAAGGGAAGAACCAAGGTGGAGAGATGAGGACCATTCTGCTATGTCCGGGGAGCTACAGGGAATTTGGTGGAAGCTCCAGGCTGAAAAGCACAATGGGGAGAAAGCTTTGGTGGAATGAACAGACCCTGGGATAGGGATTTGAAGTTACTCAGTAAATGATGGAAAGCCACTGAAGTTTAGTATTCATATTTTTAAAAAATGCTTTATTATAGATAATTTCAAGTCTATATACAAGTAAAAAGAATAGAACAATTCAGCCCCATGTACCTATCTTTGAACCTCAACAGTTATCTGTTCATGGCCAAGTTTGTTTCACTTTCACCTCTACTGCCAACCTCCCCCACAAACTCAATTATTTAAAAGCAAACCCCAGAAAGCATATCATTGAATGCATTAAATTTCAGAATAAACTATTAAAAGATATGCATTCTTTTTTATACAAATTCTTTTTAAAAATAACGTTAATAATAGTTAATCACATAACCACAACATTATGGGCTGAATTATGTCTCCTCAAAGTTCACGTGTTGAAATCCTAACTCCCACTACCTCAGAATATGGGCTGTATTGGTGATATGGTCTTTAAGGAGGTAATTCTGTTAAAACGAGGTCATTAGACTGACTCTAATCCATAATGACTGGTGTTCTTGTAAGAAGAGATTAAGACCCAGACACATAGAGAGAGAAGAAGAAACAAAGACACAGAGGGAAAAGGGCCAGTTACAAACCAAGGAGAGTTCACACAAAAAACCTACCCCATCGGCACCCTGATCTTGGACTTCTAGCCTCCAGGACTGTGAGAAAATACAGTTTAAACAATCCAGTCTATAGTACTCAGCTGTGGGAGCCTGAGCAAACTAGAGAGGGTGTGTTATATATATTTATTTAGATTTACTATTATTATAACACCTAAAATATTCATCAGAAATATTTAATATTGTCAAATATCCAACGCTATTAATAATTATCTCATAATTTTGGTTAACGGTTTGAAGATCCAAATAAGGTCCACACAGTGCATTAGATCCTGAGATCCAGTAAGCCTCTTAACGTAAAGGTTCTCACCTCTTTTTTCTTCTTTACCATCTGGATTTTTATTGGATTACCAGTAACATTATTCAACATGTCCCCCGGTCCCCTGTATTTCAGGTAAATTGGTGGTGGATCTAGAGACTTTATTGTGTTCATTGATGCTTTTCTAGGAAAAAAAAAAAATTCATAGGTACTCACTACTGAGAACTTCCACCAGCAGGAGACTACAGTCAGAGCAGTTTCAAGCTCTGGAGTCACTATCTTAAGTTCTTAATGATGTTTGAATGAGGGGCCCTAACTTATTTTGCAGTGATTTTCCAGAGAGATTTGATTTAGTCGTTCAGTCATGTTTGACAGTTTGTGACCACATGGACTGTAGCCTATCAGGTCCCCTCTGTCCATGGGATTCTCCAGCAAGAACACTGGAGTGGGTAGCCATGCCCTCCTTCAGGGGATCTTCCTGACCCAGGGATCAAACCTGCATCTCCTGCATTGCAGGCAGATTCTTTACCATTTGAGCCACCAGGGAAGCCCCTTATTTTGCACTGGGTCCTGCAAATTATGTACCATTCCTGTAAGGGGTGGGGATGAGACCATCCCCAAAGGGGATGGGGAAACAGCACCCACCCCACAGAGGAAGGGCAGGATTGGGGCATGACTTATCCTGATGCTGTGGACCCAGACAAGTCCCTCTACCCCTCTGGGTCTCAGCTTCCCCATATGAACAGAGAGGACAACTAGGTGGTGAGACATGAGAGATTTAGAACAGTGAGTGGTAGGAATAGGAGCATTCAGAGTGGAGGACTTTTCCTCGCCCACTTTCTCTCCCCACTCATCTTTTCATTCCTCCTGGGAGAAAATCTGATTATAGAATCCTGTGGAATGTGCTGATAGTGCCAAGGGAGCCTGATTTTTCCTGCAAACACCCTGTTTGGAGCCATTCTGGGGTCTTCATTCCTATGAGGACAAGGCTGCCATACTGGAAGATTCCAGTCCCCTACAGGCTGGTGGGATAATACCCCCTCCCCAGCCTTTTCAGTAGCTCCCCCTACCCCCACCTCTCCTGCAGCCAACCCCTCCACAGAAAACCAAACTTTTTAAAAAGATCTCACCCTACCTGGTGTCCCAAGACCTCCCAACCCGAGGCTGGTCTGAGCAAGCTTTGGGTGACATCCTCTCACTGCACCAAGCTTAACCCAGCCTAGAGACCCTGGATCCCTAGGCTGCTTCCATAGGGTCTGGCACACAGATCCCATGGGTCACACAGCAGCCATCCTGGTGATCCTGCAGAACTGGGAGAAGCCCAACACACTTGGTGTGTGTCCCTCAACAGAGGTCCTCCAGAGTCCACCCTCCACATTCAGGCAGGAGCCTATCTACCTGGGTAGGGTTCCAGGCAAGTAGACAGGAAGGTGGGTGGCTTCAAAAGGTGCCAGGGGGACCATCACAGGAAGATAGACCATTCGGGATTTAAGCTCCAACCCAATAGTCCACCACAACCCCCAACATATTTGGGGCTGTTTGTTATGCAGACAGCCAATGCCGACTGAAATAGGCCATAAGTGGAATTACTCATCCTCCTGAAAACCTCCTCCTTCTTCTGTGATCCATGTCTCCAAGGGGCACATCCACGCATCAAGCCCCCAAGCCAGGTGGCTGGACGTCAGTGTAGAATCCACACTCTTCTCTCTGGGCCCCCTCCCGCCCTTCTCTACCCTGCTCCGAACTTGCCCTCTGCTTCCAGGTGGGTTTAGCCAGCGGGAGGTGCCCTCCCCATCTGCAGTGGGACTTGGGGGAGGCAGGAGTGAGGGTCGGGTATTTGCTCCCCAGGCTCCCTCTCGGCCAGGTCAGGGGCAGGCTGGCCCCTGTGAGCCTCTTTCCCTATCAGGCACCCTCTCCTGCCGCTGCCCTGCCAGTTCCAGGACCTTGCTCTCCCTCCGCCTCCCACATGCGCCCAACCCGACTGTGGAGTCACCCCTGGCTGGTCTCCCCTTACCCTTCCTGGACTTAGAAGCACTCCCTTTATTACACACTCCTCCATAACCCACTTTGGGGGCACTATCGGTTTCCGGCCAGCACCCTGCATGAAACACCCCTCCCACCCTTCCACCAAAAAGTCACCAAGTCTTCTCAACTGTACCTCATGCTGTGCCGTGCTAAGTTGCTTCAGTCATGTCTGACTCTCTATGACCCCCTGGACTGTAGCCCGCCAGGCTCCTCTGTCCATGGGATTCTCCAGGCAAGAACACTGGAGTGGGTTGCCATGCCCTCCTCCAGGGGATCTTCCTGACCTGGGGATGGAACCTGTGTCTCTTACATCTCCTGCATTGACAGGTGGGTTTTTATTTTTCTTTTACCATTAATGCCACCTGGGAGGAGAAGGCAATGGCACCCCACTTCAGTACTCTTGCCTGGAAAATCCCATGGACCGAGGAGCCCGGTGGGCTGCAGTCCATGGGGTCGCTAAGAGTCGGACACGACTGAGCGACTTCACTTTCACTTTTCACTTTTATGCATTGGAGAAGGAAATGGCAACCCACTCCAGTGTTCTTGCCTGGAGAATCCCGGGGACGGGGGAGCCTGGTGGGCTGCCGTCTATGGGGTCGCACAGAGTCAGACACGACTGAAGCGACTTAGCAGCAGCAGCAGCCACCTAGGAAGGCCCAGCTGTACCTCGTAAGCAATCCCAAATTATCTTCTCCTGCCCTTCCTCAGCTTGTCATCTAAATACCCTGGTATCTCTGAACTGCTCTCTCCATTCCACTCTGGTTCCCCTAACTCTCCCTTCCCAAGCAGCAGCAATGCAGCCTTAAAATGCAAATCTCCAAAGAAATAGTCTTAACATTTTATGGAGAAAGCACTACTGGCTTATTGTGCAAAATGTCAGAGAAGTGTACAGTGAAAAGTAACAGTCCCCCTCCTCCTCTGCTCCCAGAACACCCCTTCTTCCTGAGTCACCGTGGGTGATGGTGCCTTGTGGGTCCTGCCTCACATTTTCCATTTCTATGTGCATATATAAACGTACATCCTTTGTACTCATGCAAATGGCATCCTATCATGCATATGAGCCTGCGAGTACCTTTTTTCACTTATAATTCATCTTGGAAAAGTTCACACATCCACACATGCAGATCTAACTCGTTTGTTTGACTGCACCAGGTCTTAGTTGCAGCACTCAGAATCTTCAGTCTTTGTTGTCTTCATTGTGGCATCTGTTTTTTTGTTTTTGTTTTTAGTTGCAACATGCAGAATCTCATAGTTACAGCATGTGCGATCTAGTTCCCTGACCAGGGATGGAACCCAGGCCCCTTGCATTGGGAGCGTGGAGTCTTAGCCACTGGACCCCCAGGGAAGTCCCCACCTGTTTATTTTTGATGACTGCTGTTTTGTGAGATGAATCTCATTCTCTCATCCATTGCCCAGTCAACGGGCGCTCAGTTGTTTCATGTCTGGTGGCTACCAATAGTGCCAGGCATCTCTGCACCTGTGGAGGGGCACTCCGCAGGGCTGACTTGCTAGATCAAAGGGCGAGTGCATCGAACAAGTAGATGTGTCACACCATCCCTCCACAACACTGTTCCGATCTCCATGTCCACCAGTAGGGTGTCTTCTCCCTCACATCTTTGTCAGAACTGGGTTTTAAGAAGAAAATCTGATAGTGAATTTTCTGCTTAAAACCTCTCATCTTGGGACTTCCCTGGAGGTTCAATGGTTAAGACTTCATGTTCCTAATTCAGAGGTCATGAGTTGGATCCCCAGTCAAGGAATATGCTGCAAGACATGAGCAAAAGGAAAAAGAAAAAGAAAAAAAAATATTTATATATATATGTACATATTATGTATATTTCAAAACCTTCACCTTCAAGGAGGTGGAGCATGATTCCCCACCTCATAATGTGGGTTGTGCAGAATGACCTCCTGCTAAAGAGGACAATATGGAAAGGGGGAAAAAGAGTAACTTCACAGCTATAGTGCAGAAACCTGACAACATTGCCTCAGCCAGGGGGTCAAAGCCAACAACGGTGTTAAGTCCTGTTGGCAGCAAGTACTCTTATTACATCATGAAAGCCGCCCTTTATCCCTGGGCTTTTCCTCCCCCAAACCCTCAAGCCCAGTCTAATCACAAGAAAAGCATTAGATTGATTCCAGTTGAGGGGCAGTCTACAAAATACCTGATCAGGTCTCCTCAAAACTGCCAAGATCATCAACAAGGAAAGACTAAGAAGCTGTCACAGCCAAGAGGAGTCTACGCAGACGTGCAGCTAAATGTAACGTGGAATCCTGGTACAGCAGAAGGGTATTTGGTGTAAAAAATAAGGAAATCTGAATCAAGTATGGACTTTACTTAACCACATATTTAATAATTAGTTGTAACAAAATACTATACTACGGTAAGATGTGAGAAATAGGGGAAGTTGGGTGTATGGGAACTCTCTATGCTACTCTCAGCAATTTTTCTGGAAGTTTAAAACTGTTCTAAATTATAACATTTAAAAAACACGAGCTTCATGTGGGCACCCAGTGACCTCTGCGATTAGGCCCTTGCCTCCTGAGTGTCTCTCCTCTCTCCTCCAGGAACTTTCTACCCCCATGATATTTACAAATTGAGTGTTCTGGAAAGCATTGCATTTCAATTCTGCAGGCTGTTGCAAACCATGTTTCTCTCCCTGGTTTGTCTTCTCCCCTCCCTTCCTGAGGAGTACTTCTTACTCAAGGTCAAAATCCAAGATAGACAAGACTCCCTCTGCAGAGCCTGCCTCCTCTCTCCTGACCCCCAGCCCAACCTTGGGGACCTCCAGGGATTTCCTGGAAAGTTTCCCCAAGCTTCCAACTGGATACAAGGCCTGTACTCCCTTCTGGCTATTGCTGCACCAAATTACCATAAGCTGAGAAGCATAAAATCACAGAAATATATTCCCCTTCAGTGCAGAGGCTGGAAGTCCAGCATCAAGGAAGGACTACACTCCCTCTGGGGGCTCTGAGGGGCTTCCTTCTTTTCCTCTTCTAGTGGCCACAACTTCTTCGGCTTGTGGCCACATCACTTCCATCTTCAAATCACCTTCCGTTCTGTGTGTGTCTCTCTTTGTCTCACTCATTCAAGGACACATCATTGGATTCGGGGCCCATGTGAGTAATCCAGGACAATCTCCTTATCCCCCAATCCTTAACTTCAATGTCTGCAAAGACCCTCTCTCAAATAAGGCAAGACTTGCAGGTCTTGGGGGTTGGGACCTGCAAAGGCTGTATCTTTGGGGGCTATCATTCAGCCCACTGCTTCTCTGATGGCTCAGATGGTAAAGAATCTGCCTGAAATGCTGGAGATCCTGGGCTGGGACGATCCCCCGGAGAAGGGCAAGCCAACCCACTCCAGTATTCTCACCTGGAGAATTCCATGGACAGAGGAGCCTGGTGGGCTACAGTCCATGGGGTCACAGACAGTTAGACATGACTGAGCAACTAACACACACATTCAGCCCACTGGGTGTCCCGGGTGGATCCAGTGGTTAAGAACCTGCCTGCCAATGCAGGAGGCACAGGTGTGATCCCTGGGTCAGGAAGATCCCCTGGAGAAGGCAATGGCAACCCACTCCAGTATTCTTGCCTGGGAAATCCCATGGACAGAGGAGCCTGGTGGGCTACAGTTCATGGGGTCTCAAAAGTCAAACATGACTTAGGGCTAAACAACAACAATTCAGCCCACTATCGGGCCCAGTGTCACCAGTTCCACAGGACCCCTCCTGGGTCACAGATTCCTCATGTTCATGGGTTCCTCCTTGCTCCTCCTTGAGCCTTTGGAAAGGTAGGGCTTGAGAATTGGCCTCCAGGGTCATGCTGCCCACAAGAGCAGTCTGTGGGCACAGCAAGGCCTCAGCCATGCTGTCTGGAATGTAAATGTGCCTGTTGCAGATGGGGTTGTCTAGGAGCAGACCCCCAGGTGGAGCCTGATGTGGAGGATATTTACTAGGGATTAACACCTGGGGGCGGAGAAGGCAATGGCACCCCACTCTAGTGCTCTTGCCTGGAAACTCCCATGGACGGAGGAGCCTGGCAGGCTGCAGTCCATGGGGTCGTGAAGAGTCAGACATGACTGAGCGACTTCACTTTCACTTTTCACTTTCATGCACTGGAGAAGGAAATGGCAACCCACTCCAGTGTTCTTGCCTGGAGAATCCCAGGGACGAGGGAGCCTGGTGAGCTGCCATCTGTGGGGTCGCACAGAGTCGGACACGAATGAAGCGACTTAGCAGCAGGAGCAGCAGCAGCAGCAGCAACACCTGGGGGAGGGAGGGGGTGGGAACAGAACTAGGTCGAAAAGCTAAAGGGTAATGCTGGTCCAAAAGAACTTCAGCCACCCCTGGAGCAGACATGACTCATTCAATTACCCAAGATGGGCTGAAATATCTGGATCTTTACATCCTAGCCATGATCAGTCACCAGTTTGCCCTTCTGCAAAATGGGGGAAATGACAGCTCCTACTTCCTAGTTTGGAAGGAAGAAATGAAAGGCCCTGGGTTCACAGCTGCCATCTACAACAACCCCTGAAGGCAGCTGTTTCTATAGGGACAAGCCAAGGTTCAGAGAGGGCAAGCAACTTCCAAGGCCACATAGCAAATCAGGGCAGAGTCAGGACTCAAACCCAGGTGTGTCTGATGCCAGAACCTGAGCCCAAGAACACTGGTCCAGCTGAACCCGGGAGCCCCGCCCACAGTGCGTCCCTTCACACGCAGTTCTTCCTCTCCCGCATCTCTGCGGCCTGTGCCGTTTCTCTTCCTCCCAGCCATTTCCCATACACCTTCCCTCCTCCAAACCACAGAGAGGCTTCCACTCCCCAGGGGACCCCACCAGTGAACCACCTTGCGTACCTACCCTCCCTACTCTCATGGCCAGGGCTCCAGCCTCCCAGGAGACCCCCACAGTTCTCGGAGCATCACCCTGACTTGCTTGGCCTCCAGGCCTTTGCTCCTGCTCCTCGCGTGCCTGGAATGCCCTCCTCTTATCTTGCCTTTAAACTCCTGCTCAGCAGCCCAGATGTCCCCACTCACACATTTCTCTCTCCTTCACAACGTGCTTTTGATTGGCACTCTCCCTCCCATCTCTGTCTCCCAGAGGAGTCTATATCTCAATCACCGCTCAGTTGCTTTGGGTCTGGTATGAATCTGTTTCTCCCAACAGACGAAAAACTTCGAGGAGGGCAGAGAACTGCTGTTAGCTCTGACACAGCCAGCTGCGTGACCCTGGCCACTTCCTTTCTGAACCTCAATTTGCCTGTCTATAAAATGGAGCTAAAGGCCCCAGCACATTGCCAGGCTCGAAACAGGTGCTGAGCAAATGCTGACTCTGATTCTTTAGCCTGTGGGCAACCTTGCATTTCCCCTGCAGGGCCTGTAAACTCTCCATGCTCAGCTGTCCCCTTTGCCTTCAGTTGCGTGTTTTCTGCCCACAGCTTCTAGCCCTCTTCTGTTCTGTTAACTGGGCGGTCACACAATTGCACACTGCAAGTTGTTGAGAGGATGCAATGAAGATGAGGCAGTGCTTTCTAGGGTCTGGCCCAGCAGAGGTTTGGGGGGAGTTTTGCTTCCTTCTTTTTACCCTTCCAACTGGGAGCCAGGTGGGCCCTGATGGCTCAACCTCCCACGTGGCATCAGCCGCAGGCAGCCCTCCTGGGGCAGCAGCTGCTGTTCACCCGGGAGCAATTGCCAGCTTTTGGCAGGGGCGGGAGGCGGCCCCAGTGCGATGATGCAGATCTGCTCCTTGAGTGGAGAGGGAAGCGAGGCTGCTGCCGCTGTCGACATCTGGCCTCTCCTGCCACCCCCAGACCTCCCCCACTTCCTTCTCCAACGGTCCCATCCACAGCTCGTGTCCTGAGTCCCTGGGTTCAGCCTCCTTCAGATTCCCTTTGAGGGGAAAGAGCAGAGCTCACCACCAGGCTCTGGGACCTTGGCAGGTCCTGCCAGTGTCTGGAAATTGAGGGTGGCCAGGGCCAGTTTTGATACCCCAAGAACTTGGAAAGCAAATCTCCCCTACCCAAGCACGATGTGATGGTTAAGAGTGTTGACTCTGAAGACAGCCTTAGCCACTGTTGGCTGTGTCTTTGGGCAAGTTATTTGTGCCTCTGTGACCTCATCTGTAAAATGGGATCATAGTTCCTACCATACATGACTATTGTGCAGACTAAACGAGATGTACATGTATGGCTTTTAGGGCAGCAGAGCCCCTAGGAAGAACTCGATAAGGATGAGCTATTATTTTTTATCTGTGCCCTGTGAGTCGGCAGGGCAGGGACTTCCCCCTCAAAGTTGGGAAAGTGAGGCCCAAGAAGGGGCCACAGCTTCCTAAGATCACACAGCATCACTTCAGTCCTGGCTTCCTCATTCTCTAGACTAGCACCTCAAACACCACAGCAGCTCTCTACCTCCCAGCCCTGTGGGTCTCAAAACACGTCCTATGAGCTGAGTGCTGGAGGGACTCATCCCCAGCCTGTGTAGGGCCACAGAATGAGGAGCAGAGTGAGGGTGCTTTATATTAAGGTTACTGATGGCGGATGTTCAGAGGATTCAGAACACTGGTCCAGGGTCACTGCTGGCACATGGCAGCCAGGTCTTGAGCCCTTTTAACCAAAACTGTCTTGCAAACAAAGCTTTTCAGGGATACAGAGTCCACCAGCTAGGCACCCACTTTTCCTGAAACTTAGAAAGAAACTCAAAGCTTAGGTACCCGTTTCCCAGCCAAGAACCCCCTTCTCCCACCATTATTCCTGCCCAGGGCCTCTGGGCCCTGCCCTGCCCCTTGCAATCACCAGGCCACTCTGTTACCCACCTTAGAGCAAAGGAAGAATCTTGGTAGCCCCCAGCATGCTGCTGCTACTGATGAAGGCATGAATATCATGTGAGATACAAGTTTATATTTTTCTCCTGGTATTTCTCCCCTCTCTTCTCTCTTTTAAGCAAGGGCTCCATTAACCTGGCTCAGGAAAGGCTTACAATGGGGCTCTTCTCTTCCTGGTTTGGATTTCAAAAGCTCATTAGGGAAATTATGTTTATCAGGGGCCCTCTGAGGAAAGCTTGGGGAGAGGGGAAGGAAGGAATTTCCCCCAGAGGGAAAAGATAGCAGCCCTCACTGGGGGAACATGCAGGCCCTGAAATAACAGGATCTCATGTAGGACAGGGCACATGGTTTCAGCTCCTCCAAGGATGGGAGAACCCACATGGTCCAGGTTTGAGTGAAGCCACAGAGCCACAGGCCTGCCAGCACCAGGGGCTGGGGACAGTACCACTGGGCAGTGACTGGTGGGAACCAATCTGTCCTTTAGCCTAAGCCACAAGGCCCTTCTTCCCACACTCTGGGGAAGATTAAGCTTTCCTGGAAAAAACCAGAAGGTGTTATACACCTGGGCATGTGAGCTTGATCCCTACTTCCACTCAGTGGTCACCAAGCCGTTTTACATCACCTCCCCACACGCAATGACCTGAAGGGGCTGTGCTCTTATTTTCCCCCTGAGAGAAAGCAAGTGACCTGCCTGATGCCCACTTCCCTGGTTAGTACCCCTGTCCTGTCACGTGGAAGGATGTTGGCATCCCACAGGCCCACCTGGGTCCCCACAGTGACAACACAGGCCCCTGAAAGGTCCACCCTCTATTTCTGCCCCCAACTCAGAGGTGTTTCCTCAGACGACAACCACATCCCTGTCTGAGGCCCTCCACTCTCCACAGGGCGCCCTGTACCCCAACTCCCCCCTGCACCCCTCCCTGCGTGCCATACCCGCCATTCCAGCAGGGTTCCCCTGCCTGTGCCAGGAACCCTTCCCGTTTGGGGGGCTTCTGAGGGGCTCCTTCTAGTCCTTTCAGCCGTGACCCCAGCCTGTTCTCCCTGCCCCACGGTTCTTCCGTGGTTCTTTGAACCCAAGAGTGACACCATCCCCAGGCCGCCGCCTCCCCAGCCCCGCCCGGGCAGCTGGTGTAATTAACACGCTAATGCGGACTCGAAACAGCCTGCAGGGGGCGCGGGGTGGGCCGGCGCAGGAGCCCTGAACCTCCCCTTCAGCCCCCGCCCGGTTATCAGCCGAGTTTCATCCTCGCCTGGCGGAAAGTCTCTTAAATAATTTATTCGGACGTTATCAGAAACCCACTCCTGGCGCAGTGGGAAGCTCGTGAGCGCAGGAAGCCGCGGCCGGAATGACAAGCAGGGCAGGCAGGCTCCTGGACTGAGAGCGCTGCGTGCACCTGACCGGGAGGAGGGGCGGCCCAGAGTGTTTGGGGAGCGGGAGAGCGGGGCCTCTGAACCCCCGCCTGTCTTTAAAGAGGCTCGCGTGTAACAAGGTCAGAGACACACCTGCCCTGTTCCTCTCCGGAAATAAAGAGACCCCACAGGCCCGAGCACAGTGGGTCGTGGTACCTGCAGGGTCCTTCCCTCCCCCGCCCCCCAGTCTCTGCTTTCTAGGCACTCTCAGCTGTGCCCCCAAGGCCACCTCAAAGCCGACACAAAAGACCTGCTTGATCTCCCTCCCTCCCTCCCTTCTTTCTTCATCAATGCTAGGCCTTAGTGTGAACACTCAGGGTACCACAGTAAACAAGACAAGGTCCTGTTCTCATGGGCTTTGACCATCGGAGTGAACAACAAGCGATTACTTAAATTAAATAATTTATTGAGAAACACAAACAGGGTGATGGGGTAGAGGAACCCCGGTAGGGAGGCCACCTCAGGTGTCAGGCCTGCCGGGGAGGGTTTGTTGAGCCGATGCTGAAAGATAATGGGAAGATTTGAGAAGGGGAGTTTCAGACAAAGGGAACAGCAGGTGCTAGAAGAGAGACAGAAGATATCAGGGAGTTAGGCCAGGGTGTATTACCCAGGGCCTTGCAGGCCAGGTGAGGATCTGATTTCTAGTCTAAGTGTGATGGGAAGTCAATGGAGGATTTACGGTAGAGGAGTGGTACTCTGCCCCTCCAAGCATGTCTGATGAATGAATGAGTTAATTAATGAGAGAATCCATGATTGTGGGTGTGAATGGGTCTAGTCATACAGATACAGCATTATTGTTATCACCACCACGATGAACACCAATATGAATAAATTCATATACCTCCTTGAAGTTTTCACAGAATAATAGTATTCTTGGGACAGGAGACGTGGTGTTACAGAGAAAACTGGGAGGATGTAGGGACCAGGATCCATCTGTCAGAAGACTGCTCAGGGCAATGAGGTAGTGACCTTAGACAGACCTGACAGGTGAGTCTGGCCCCTCCCCTTTGCACCTGCATAGGGTAGACCTTCACTCTTCACTGGGGTGCAGGACAAGGCTGCTCCAGGGGGGGCTCGTCTCAAGGTGCCAGCTCAGTATTAGTGTCTCATGGCCAAGTGTGCTCCTGAGGGCCAGCTTTCTGCCTCTTGTCCATCACCATCCTCTGCACTATATCATCCCCCAGACATCTCTGCAGATCATTTCTGTTCCCCTTCCAGGCTCTTGTCTCTCAGGCCTTGAAGCTCTACTAGCAGTGAGAAGCTAGATGTCAGCTTGAGGGGAGGGTCCTTCTCTGTGAATACCACTGTCCTCTACCCTCAGGGCTATGCCTGTCCATTAGCCTGAGGAATTCATCTGTCCCTCTCCCCCTGTAGCCCAGTTGAGCAAGGAGCAGGTACCAGAGACCTGGGGCTCATGCCAGAGCTGGTGGGGTACCTGGATAGACAAGCATGGAGTCCCAGGCAGCCCTGGGCCTAGAGCTAGAGCCAGGGCACCTATGTCCAGTTCTAGATCTAGAATGAATAGTCAAGGTCTGTGGCCAGCCTCCTGGCTCCTTACCAGAGTCTTTGGGCCTCTGTTTTCTCATCTGTAAAATGAGAACAGTGATATGCCTCCTACATAGAATTGAGATAATAATTAATAATAACAAATAATAGCATTTCTTTGTTATTATTATAATAGTTAACCCTTAAAAACATTATGGCTAGGCATTGTTCTAAGTGCAATTAAAACAATCATTACAAAGTGCATAGCACGGAGCTTGGTACTCAGTAGGTGCTTAATAAGTGGTGAGTGAATGAACATTCTTAGTTTCCAAGGACAAATCCACTCACAGATAAACATGCATGGGGGCATGGTGTGCACCAGGCCTTGGCTAGGGGTCATGGACCCCTGCCTTTCCCTCCCATCCAGATGGCAGAATACTATTGCAGGCTGTCAGATGTGAGATATAAAAAGTGAATTCTGAGACTGTGGTAATTGATACATGTCTTTATTGTTTTACCCTGTCTTCTTCACAGTGATTCACTCTCCATAGACAACTGACCAAGTTGTCTGAGGGTGGCCAGGCCTCATGCCGCTTTGGGTGGTGCAGAAGGGAAGGAGGGTCTCATTTGCTCCGAATATGGCTCACTGACAGCCCAGCACACACTCTGATCAAATATTTAGGTCCTCAAGAGCCCTGCCTGCAATATTAATGTGGCAAACTCGAGGCAGTGGATTCAGCCGTGCTGAGGCTGGGGCGTCAATAATGAACAAGGGCCTAGCCCAGAGAAACATAAGCTGTTCTGGCTGTGAATAGGACAAAGACACCACAGGAAAATATCTGAAATGAGCTTCCCTCACTCAACACACACCCAGAACCAGTCCAGTTGCAGACATCAACATGGTGTTTGGTAACAAGCATCCAGAGACTTTTCTTTAAAAGTTTGTACAACGTTACCCTTGGGTTTTCCTTTCTTGTCATCCACATGAAGGAGATAATAAAAAATCTGGGGAAAGCTTTATGTTTAAGAATATTCATCTATTATATATAATAGTAAAAACTGAGAAGTATCCAAAATTCTAAGGGATATTCAAAATTCTAATTCTAAGGAATTAGTTAGAGAAATAAGAACATGTTCTCTGGCAAGAATATTCTGTAGCCAATTAAAAATTGTGTTTACAAGTAGTTTTAATCACACAGGGACATAATCATAATATAGTTAAGTGAAAAGGGCAGGATAAAATTGCCATGTCCAGTACTAACAAAATTGTTACAAACATTGTCTGACCTTGGGAAAATTTCTTCACCCCTCTGGGCCTCTGTTTCCTCATCCGAAAATTAGGTATGATACCCTCCACAAGGCTTGTGAAAAAGAAGAAACTGATATTTAAAAATGGTCTATGACAGTGTCTGGAGTAGACAAGAAATTCAGGATTCTTGCTATAAAAGCTTTAATAAAAGGGACTAGAAGACACTATCTCCAAACCCATTAATATGACAAGCTGTGTTCAAGTAGTAAAACCATGAGTAATTTTAATTTTCTGCTTTCCATACTTTTTATAACTTAAGACAGTTAAAACATTTCTAATGCCTTATGTTACTCATTCAGCAAATATTTATTGAGTGCTTCCAATGTGCCAAGTGCTGTTCTAGGCTCTGAGATACATGGATGAATAAGACAGAAATCCCTGTCTCTGTCTCGCCTAAGCAGGGGAACAACGAGCAATAGACACAATTTGAAGGCAATGGCAACCCACTCCAGTACCCTTGCCTGGGAAATCCCACGGACTGAGGAGCCTGGTAGGCTACACTCCATGGGGTCGCAAACAGCTGAACACGACTTAGCAACTGAACAGCAACAACAACAATTCTCAACCCTGAACTGAGCAGAGACTGCAGGGAACAAGGCAGAATCAGGAAAAACAATGACCAGCTGCTGTGACTGTCCAGGCCTGAATCGGGGAAGTTCAGCCCAGGGTGGGGATGTGGAAGATGCTGGAATCTGATGGAAGAGCCCATAAGATCTGACAGATTGGATGTGGGTGGTAGAGACAGGGAGTCTTCCAGGATGATGTCAAGGTTTCTGGCCTGGAAGGGAAAGCTGTCCCTGCAGGTGAATTAAGAGATGAGGAAGGAATTGAGTATATTTAAAAATAAAACTGAACATAGGGAGAAGAGTTTGATGTGCAAGGCTCCCGGGGTGAAAGGAGCCAGGGGAGGAATGGACCTCATGTGCATGGATCTCAGGGCGGGTGACCGGGGCCTGGTGAATAATGGAGGAGGCCAAGCTTTTGACGAGGAGAGGCTCCTGCAAGCTGGGGTGGGAAACAGCTCTGTGTGGAACACTTAGGAATTCCCAGGGGACTCCGGTCCCCCCGCGGTGGGCCTCCTCTGTTAGGGCGGGAGTGATGCTGTGAATATTCTAGAAGCCTGGAGTCTCTCTAACACAACTCACCACAGTTCTCCTGCCAGACCATCCCTGGGCAGTGGGGATGGGGTTGGGTGGGGTGGGGGTTGGGGAGATGGGAGTGGTTGCAGGCAGAGGGGGAGCTCCTTAGTGGTCGGAGTGGAAGGAAGTCGGCCTTCTCTACTGTTCCTTCCCCCACCATTTCCCTTCCCTGGAGGCCCGCCCAGGCTTCTTGGAGACACTGGCCAGACAAAGGCCTCTCCTGCCCATGACTAGGGGGCTGAGTGAGGCCCAGGAGAATTTCCTGGAGAGTCCAGGAGAACTCTGAGCTCCAGGGATGAAGCCTGGTTCCACCTTTTGTTGGTAACTTGTGACTCAACCTGTACCCTCCTGATCCCATCCCTCACCATCCACCAGCCCTCCACACCCTGCTTACTTGTCTGTCTATTGACATGTGCAAGACCCACCTCATTGTTCTCCTTCCCCAATCTACCACCCCCACCAGACAGAGCAGATCTGAGTACTGACTTGACCACCTCCTGGGCTTATGGCTGGGACATGCTCCCTGCCCTCTCTGGGTCTCAGTTTTGACTCCTGTAAAATGAGGATATTAATCCCTATCTACCTAGAGGTGATTGTGGGAGCATCACATGACATGTTATGAAACACCAGGTGTTCATTCGGGGACAGCTGGCACTTGTGGGGGACATTCCCCTCCCCCATCCTCCCCGGGTAAAATAGAAGAGCCAGCCCTCTCTGTGGCACCCCAGACCCCCCTGTCCTGGTCCTTCCCTCAACAGGGAGGCCCCTGCACCATCCTGCTCCTCATTAACCTGCCACAGCAAGGATGGAAGGAGATAGCGTGGTGCAGAGGAGCCAACAGCTGTCGCTTCTCCTTCTTGAACATTCCAACCTGGAGCACACAAATGCTGCTCTCTGGAAAGGGGCAGAAGGGAAGCAATAAAGGATTAAGATCAAGGAACTAATGGTAGAATTTTAGGCAGCAGTTCACAGGTGAGGAGAAAATATTCACCAAATTGTATTCCTGGCAAGGAAAGGGCCTTTGTCAACTGTAACGTGCTCTACAAATGCAAGCATTGCTATGATTGCTGTAACTTGTTTGTCTGATCCTCAGAATAATACAGTGAATTGGGAGATGCTATTGCATCCATTTTAAAGAGAAGGAAACCACGGCTCGGAACCAGCAGCGGGCACCTGGCACTGGTCTTTGCAGGGCACCTTGCCCACCTCCACCCGTGTCTCTCCTGACATCTCCTCGGTGCCCCACTGGCTGATGCACTTAGCCCCAGGCCAGGGCCAGGATCCAGCAGCCCCCGACTGCCGTGGGCCCTCCATGCAGCATGGAATGAAGATTGCACCTTACAAATGTCACTCGTCACCAGGCAGTGGCTCCCCTTGGACTGCCTCCTGCCTGAGTTCATGAAAAGCAATTTACTGTGTGTCAAGTGGCACAGGAGATACGAGGAAGGCCCCGCTCTGTGCAGCCTTTGGCATCTGGCTGAGATAGTAGGCTGCCGAGCAAGCCTTTGATTAAAGCTAGAAAGAAAGGATGCCCACAGGCCCAGCTGAGCCGGTCCAAAGGGGCCCAGAGCCTCATTCCAGTCACACTTGTCTGCAGGTCATCCTCCCCTGATGCTTCAGCTCTAACTGCTGAGCCCAGAGCAGAGCTCCAACATCTCCCAGGGCCAGCCCTCCCTCCATGGACCACCTTGCTGTGCCCAGCTCAGACGGGGATGGACTGGCCTGGCAACAAAGGTCTCAAGTGCTAAGTAAGGATTTGGGGCTGAATGAGGCAGAACATGGCAACACACTCCAGGACTCTTGCCTGGCAAATCCCATGGACGGAGGAGCCTGGTAGGCTGCAGTCCATGGGGTCACTAGGAGTCGGACACAACTGAGCGACTTCACTTTCACTTTTCACTTTCATGCATTGGAGAAGGAAATGGCAACCCACTCCAGTGTTTTTGCCTGGAGAATCCCAGGGACAGGGCAGCCTAGTGGGCTGCCATCTCTGAGGTCGCACAGAGTTGGACACGGCTGAAGCGACTTAGCAGCAGCAGCAGAGGCAGAACAAGACAAGGGCAGGGTGGAGTCTATGCAGTCCTGCTGAAGATCTGGGTAGGTTTAGGAAGCATTTAGGGAAATTATCTAATGATGGGTGAGTGATGGGTGACACAGGAGAGCAGGAAATGTCAATTTTGAGATAGCCATCAAGGAGGCCAAGCTTGGGCCTTCTCAGATCTCTGCTTTGATGGTCTCTGTGTGAGAAATAGAAACTTTTCAGACCTCCTTCCTTCTAGTTATTCACCTGTCTATCCATCTACCCACCCATCCATCCATCCACCCATCCATCCATCCATCCACCCACCCACCCACCCATCCATCCACCCACCCATCCATCCATCCACCCACCCACCCACCCATCCATCCATCCAGTCCTCCATCCATCCATCCATCCATCCACCTATTCATCCACTCCTCCATCCATCCATCCATCCACCCATCCATTCATCCATCCATCCATCCACCCACCCATCCATCCACCCATCCACCCATCCATCCATCCATCCATCCATCCACCTATTCATCCACTCCTCCATCCATCCACCCACCCATCCATCCACCCATCCACCCACCCATCCATCCATCCACTCCTCCATCCATCCATCCGATACATACAGAATCCATCCTCTGTGTTTGGTGTGGAACTCTGTGAATCTAGGCTTAGAGGGCATCTCAGGTAGGCCCTAGGGTCAGAGGGAGGTCCATCATACTGGACAATAACCATGATGTTAACTGTCATACTCAAAGTATTAACTTGGTACCATGCTAATTGTCAGACACATATTCTCAGCATGGCCTCCCCACAACCACCGCATGGAGTAGATCTTGTTAGTCCATTTATAAACGAGGGCACTCACTGAGGCTGAGAGAGATTAGTGCCTCATCCAAATTCCCATCATCCATAGATGTTGGGGTTAGGACTCACATCTAGGTCCACATGACCCTAAAGCCTGTGCTCCCAGCTTGTTCTAATGCCTAATGTGTGATGGGGCTTTGGAGAATGGTTGTGGGTATGGGCTTGTGTGCAGACCATGTGTTGAGTGCCCCCTCTGCCAGACTATTCTCTTGTTCAGTCCCAAGAGCAGGGCCACAGAGTAGGGGATGGAAGCTTCCATGGAAACCAAGCCAGGTCTTGAGAAAGACTCTGGGCATATCATAGTATGAAGTGGATCTTCAAGCAGCTGGATTTAGTGTTTCCCAGGTTGGAGGAAGGCAGACACAGCACATTAAAAATGACTGTGAGGCTGCTTAGGTTTATGCACTTTGTAATTCTTGCTCTGTTCTGGTATGATCTGAAATGAAATATGGGTAAACTGTGCCCATTATCGTGGGTGGGCCTGGCATCTTCCAGCTTATTTATCCCTTCTAATCCACTTGGCAGTTTACGGGCCCGCCAAAGAGCTGCCAGCCTCAACACCTCCTGAATTTTTTCAGCTGAGGATCATCCCTCCTCCCTGCCTGCCATGGGACAGAAAACGGAGGAAGCCAGGAGTTCACACCAGTGATGCAAGGAGGCAGGGCAGAACGGTGCACAGCAGACTCGGACACAAGTTCTCTGCGGTCAGTTCCCTCCGTGTCTAAGAACGAGGGGTCTGGAGATTACCTTGCTGAGTGACCTTCGGCGCCTCTGAGCCTCTCGGAGCCTCCATTCCCTGACTTTGAGATTGGACTTGGTAACACACATGCCAGCTCTAGCTCTCTGGTAGGGCCACCTGGCACAGAGTGCAGACGCTGACTCAAAGGTGCCCCAGGCCTTCCCTGATGGCTCAGCTGGGGGGAATCTGCCTGCCAATGCAGGAGACATGGGTTCGACCCCTGATCGAGGAAGATCCCACATGCCAGAAGCCACTGCAACGAGAAGCCTACGCACTGCAACTAGAGAGTAGCCCTCGCTCTCCACAACTAGAGAAAAGCCCGAGTGGCAATGAAGACCCAGCATAATCAAAAATAAATAAATAAAATTACATTTTATAAAAGGTGCCCCTGGTTCACAGGGAAAGATGCCTGTCTGATCAGTCTACTATGGTCATTTGATTGGTGATGCTACATATAACGTGTATGTACAGTTCCTAATAGATGCCTCTAAGGGCCTTCCCTTTCTGGCACCAGGGCTTCTATTGTGCTCCTCTGTTTAATGGAGGTGATAATACCTGTCCATTTGTAAGCTGAAGGGTTAGGCCAGGAGAATCAGAGTTTTCCTCTGTGCTCCTGTAGCATTTTGTACAGGCTACTGTTGGCTGATATGTGTCACATGCTATACTGGGATATTTTGAGGGCTGGCATCTGATTCATCTCTGGGTCCCTGGCATCCAGCACAGAGCTTGGTACAGAGCAGGCACCAGTGAATGTCTGACAAAGGGATGGAGAGATGAGTGCATATGTGGAAAATGGATGAATGAATGCACAAATGAATTCCAACTTCATAGGGTGTTAGTGAATATTAGCTCCGTGTTGTTAGGGTCATGGGAATGGGGGAGGGAAATGGAATGTGAAAGATAAGATGTCTAGAGTGTCCAGGGTGAGCGAGAAAAACAAGGACACGGCAGAACAGGGAGGGGGTGTGCACGAGCCAGAACCCTGCCTGGGAGATAAGCAGGCCTGGGCTCCATAAGGCCAGTGAGGGGGTGGGCACTGCCTCCATCTGAGGGCACTGGGCAGGACCCAGCCCCTGGTGTTTTCCATTTTGTTGAGCAAATGGGATTGCCCTTGTTGCTTTCTCTGATGATCTACATAATGCATTCTCTTGATAAAAATATTCACTCAGAACAGAGAGTAAACAGAAAAAACTAAAAAAATCACTCCAACCCCACCACTGCAAAGTAACCACTGGTAAGATTTAGGTGATCCTTTTTCAGACATCTGTGCACCTAAATACAAATGCACAGGCATATATATTAAATATGAATACAAAGCTGCAAAATGAGACACTGCATGCTGTGCCATAACCTAATTTTGTCACTCAGCAGCATGTTGGAACATACTCGTCTGTGTCATCATTTTAAAGGTAAAGCAATTTCAGCTCAGAGATGTGAAGCCCTTGGCCCACACGTCTGCCCTTTGGGTTCTGTCTTTGCCTGCCTTGTTTCCTTCCTCCCCTTCCTCCCTTCCTTTGTTTCTTTTCTTCTTAAAGGAATTGATTCACTGGAAGCACAGACATAAAGAATTGTAAGTCTTGGCATAGAGTATGTAAATGGATGATATTTAAATGCTGTTTTTTATTTGACTCTAAACCCAAAAAGCAGTCTGCATGGAACGTGCCGAGCTGCTGTGCTGATTATGTAGATCCTTGTCTTTTCTCTTCTTCTGAAAAGCCCAAAGCCTTAATTGAAAGTGCAACAGTGCATCGCTGTGGCTGGGGAGTTGGCAGGTGTAGAGCAAGCAGGGGCTTGAAATGTGCTTGGCGGAGGTGGGGGTGGGGTGGGCCTTGCGTGTCCCCACCGCTGGGAGGAAAGGAATGTGTCCCAGCTGGCCTGCTGTCCCTGGGGTGAGGGGGAGACCTACGGGGCAGTCACTCCAGCCAACTCACAGACTGGTGAGAAATAAATGCTTACTGTATTGCAACACTGTGATTGTCGAGGTCACTCGTTCTGTGGCCGTGGCTGACCGATACATCAGGGATACACTGCTGAGTTACTCCAGCCTCAGATCCCAGTTCCCTCATCTGAAAAGCAGGGGTAGTGATGATCTCTCTACTAGGGCTGTTGTGTGTGTGAGATGGGCTCCTAGCTGCCCACATGGTAGTGAGCACGCTGTTAGTATGAGCTGTTATTAAACAGGTGACCTTAGAGTGAGGCTTTTCAAATCACACAACCCCTTCATGAGCTGTGGAACCAACTTAGTGCGTCAATACTGGCCCTTTTCTTTCGGTAGAACAGAAAGTTATCACAATACTCACTGTTAGAAAGTCCTGTAGGATTTGGTTTAAAGTGTGTGTATAAAACAGATTTCTCCTTGGGTCACAGACAAAAGGACTGGAGAGCCTCTGCCTGAGCGAGGTCAGGCTGTTTTCTTCACGGGAGGCTAGTCCGGGTTGATGGGGCAGGAGTGGGGGTTGGGGGATGCCAAGGGCAGAAACGTGGAGGCTGCCCCAGCCTGGCCTCCTAACCTCCTTTACCTCAGCAGCTTGTGGGGTAAGGGGGATCCCCAGGCAGGATTGATGGGGACACATCCCCTCCAAGTTCTCAGCTGCCCTTTTCCTGGTCCTCCCAGAGCACTTAGGTATAGTCCAGAAGGGGCAGGATTTAGAGTCAGGCTGGGACACAGAGCCCAGCTCTGCCCATTGCTAACAGAATGAATTGCTAACAGAATGAAATGAATTGCCCATTGCTAACAGAATGAAATGAGTCTGTGGGGTTCTTACCTCAAAAGTATTGGATAAGACAATTGTTACTATCCTCGTTTTTCAACAAATATTTATTGAGCTCCTCCAAAGTGGGGAGAGGGAGTCAAGTCCAGCACACAGTAAGCACTTAATAAATGGGAGCAACTATTATCGTTATCATTGCATAATTTCCAGTGTTTTTTTGTTTTCACCTCAATCTTTCATTCAATTGCTTAGTCTACAAACAAGTATTGAGTACAGCATATGGGGCATAACAAGGATCCAGGTATGACCCCCACCTCGCTGCAGAGGCTGGCTCCTTGTTGACAGACCTACATTGCAGTGAGGGGTTAAGAGCTCTGAGTCTAGAAACTGATGGCTTGAGTCTGAATCTGGGCTCCTCTACTCACAGCTGAGTAACCTGGGGCTGTATACCCAGTCTGCCTCCTCCACGAAGTACGGCCCATTAGGAACACTCACGAGGTTGCTGAGGAGCCAAGTAAGTATTCACATAGACTGAGCACTCAGAATACTGTCTGGCCTATAGGAAGCACACAGCAAGGGTGTGTTGGCTGCTGCTACTGCTCTCCAAGTTCAAGTGTGTGACCTGGAAGGGGACCCAGAAGACTCTTCCAGCCCAGGGGAGGCAACACACTTCATCTCAGTGCCAACTGCCTGGAGTGATGTTTTGAGAAGGATTCTGAGACCAAATCTGGGCTCAGTAAATAAGTAAATGAGTAGCTGGAGCTGTCGACATGGTCAAAGGAAGGAAGAATGGGTGTGCAAATTCACATATTTGCCACCCCTAATCCAGCCTGATCTTCTAATTTTACAGAAAGGGGGCTGAGCTCCAGACAGGGGAAGGGACATGCCCTGAGTCTGAGCTGGCATTTGAGGCAGGACTTTTGACTCAATCCAAGGCTCCTGATGACTTCCTTCTGCCCAGTGTGTTCCAGGAAGCTCTGGAGCATCTCTCCTCCACACCTACTCTGCTGAGGTTTAGTAGTTTGCACCGGGCTTAATTGGGCTTGGGAACATTTGAGGCAAAATATAGGCCCATGGAGAGTGTTCACTTGAATGGCACTTTTTGCAATGATGAATGTGCTTGTTTGGATTTGAATGAGACCGAATCAGCAGATACAGTATTGCGCTGGAAACTGAAGGGGTGGAGAACTCTTCTTTTTTCCCTTGAAAAAGCATGATTTTTTTTATATTGCAATTAAACAGCCCTTTGGGCTGATTTTGCTTCTCTGCTGCTGACATTGAAAAATGCCAAACAAAGATAGCAGCCCAGCTCTCCTTGAGATGTGCCTCCAGGGATGGGGAGGCGGCCGCCAAGTCTCTCGGGAAAACTGAGTGAGGGATGACGACACCGTCTTGGGAAGCGTGGCTTCCCGTCCTATAAGGAAAAGGCCCTGGGTGTCCAGGAAGGACCACCAGCCTGTGCTGCACATTGCCCATCTTCCCTGAAACCCAGGAATGACCCTGCTTGCTAAGGAGCCCAAAGCCTGTGTATCTCAGTCCCTACATGGGGGCCGAAGGTTTTGAGGACTGGATGTGGCAGACAGGCCTTAAAAGGAGCTATCTCAGTCCTAGAAGGGCCATTGGCATTTGAAGGTCACCTTGCATCTGAACCCTCTCCCACAAGTGGGAAAATCTCAAGATAGTGGAGATGAAGGGTCATGCCTTTCACTCTGAAATCAAGGCAGAACAGATGGCCTCCTCTTTTCTCCCTAAAAGCTGGATTGTGGGCTTAGCTCAGAACTATGCTGGGACCTTGGAAGGAGGGACACAAGGTGGAGGAATCATCAGGGATGGTAGCAAGAAAGCAAACCATGGCAGTTAAGAGTGTGTGGTCTGGAAAGTACCAGCCAGGCAGAATCTTGGCTCTTCCATTTACTGACTGTTAATATTGGACAAGTTGCTTCACCTTTCTAGGCCTCGGTTTCCTCATCTGTAAAATGAGCAAGCACAGGTGAAGCATCTGACGTGTGCCTGGACCTAGTGAGGGCTCAGGGAAGGCTAGCTGACTCTGCCATTTGTGATGGTGGTGACGGCAGATTCCAGCTGATGGAGACGCATCTTCCATGAGATCCCCAGTTATGCTGCAGGGACACCCCAAGCACACAGATGCCAAGGCATGGTTGTGGCTGGGTCCTCGGTGGCCTGGCCCTCTAGGCTCAAATCAATATCCTTTCAACAAGCCTCTTTTCTGCTCAAGTTGCTTAAGTCTCTTTTTGTTGTTCTTAACCAAGACCCTGAAGGGTACACGCCATAATTAATCCACAGAATGATTTAGAGGAAGCTCCAGAATCTATTTGTGTGGTCAGGGTTGCCTCAGATTAAGAGTGTAATATATGTTATCTGTCTGATCCTCCACACGCCCCCCTGGGAGGGACAGAGCGCCTTCTGTTTTCTACTTGCTACATAAGTACTTGTAGATTCACAAATGAGATAAGGGATGTGAGGGCTCTTGATAAATGAGGAGAATTTTTACCACCAGTGGTTCATATTCCTGCAGAGTATGGCAAGATCTTCAATACACCTCAGTTCAAATTTTATTTCCTTGCACAAATCATCCCCAGCCCCCGAACCTTGGTTTCCTCATCGGTAAAGTGGGAATAATAGCCCCCAGAAAATCCCAAAAAAGAACATTGTCATGAACCACAGTGCGAGTATTGGATGGAGAGACAATGGCAGATGTTATTAAAGAAATTTATGAGGGGGTGGGGAAAATAGGGAGAGGGGATTAAGAGGCACAAACTACTATGTATAAAAGCTACAAGGATATATTGTACAACACAGGAAATCTAGCCATTGTTTTATGATGACTATAAGTGGAGTATAATCTACAAGAATTTTGAATTGCTACATTGTACACTTGAAACCAATGTAATATTATAAAACAAGTATACCTCAATAAAAAAATTTTAGAACAAAAATATGTGATAATACTGTAAAAACTCTAACAGTGTACCACATCTTTTTGCTTATTAAAAGCATTCTGGGAAGCCAATCCCAGAGACCAAAAATACCCCTTAAAAAAAAAAATCAGAGATTTAACACACTCTTATGCCTATGGTAAAATTAATTAGATTATGCAAAAACTGCAAAGTATTAGATTAAACTGGAAGAAGAAAAAAAAAAAAAGGAATTTTCTGGTTCTTTCAGACCTCAGGCCAGGGGAAGAGCTCTGGGACTTGGGGGACAGGGAGTGGGCATGTGGGCAGGAGAGGCCTATGCTGGGCAGAGGGCCCACTCAGCTCCCTCCAGGGTGGGAACATGGCCTTTGTATGGCTCTTGGCTTTAGGAGTGTTCAAGCCACTTGCAGTCAGTTCCCAGGACTGCATGTTCCCAGGGGCTCAGCAATGTTCAGGCTATCCCAGTGATCCAAGCTCTGCTGGATTTTGTGTGTGTGTGTGGAGACAAGGGTGGATAGAGATTTCAGGGTGGGATTGGGGAGCTTCTAAGAGCTTAACAAATCATAGCTGTTAAAAGAAATGTTTTTGGAGTTAAAGTGTCCAGCTTAGAATCCCAGTAACACAACCAACTAGCTGTGTGACCTTATACTAGTTAATTCACCTCTCTGAGCTGTAATTTCCCAATCTAGCACTCATAAAGTTTGGGGGAAGAGTAAGTATTTAGCACTGAGTCTTAATAAACAGTAGTTAATTACTATTACATTGTTGCTGAGTTTATCTTATCAATCACTTTCCAACGTATTCTCATTATCTTTGACTCCAGGTCTCTACCAGCACCAGAGGGGTGGAAGATCCGTCAGAGCAAGAGTTTAGCTACCAACAGATCTTGGCCTGCTCAAGGCTCCCAGGCGAGGCCTTCTTGGAGTTCACCGGTATTTGGAGCAAACCACAGCCTGGCTCTGGTGTCCAGGAATGTGTCTGGTGCACAGACAGAGCTCCCCAAATGAGAGCTATAGGTATTATTTTGGGCACAGGACCTCATTCAGGAAGTGGATGAGTTTAATTACAGGAAAACTGTGAATAATGTCATCCTTTTCATTCCTATAACTGTGACTTCCAGACACCTGTTCCATTCAAGAAAAAAATAGGTTTAATTTGAAAAATGCTTCTTCTGCAGTCCCTAATCACTGTCTTATTGAAGTTTGTGGTACAGAATGTCTTCCATTGAGGAAGTGCATCAGAGCCATGGGGAAAGTCTAGGAGGGAAGATGGAGCTCATGATGTCGGAAGAGTTGTACCTCCTTTTACTTGGCTGGGGTGGGCATTGTCCAGACTTAGGGGCAAGGTCAATGAAACTTGACCACATGCTTGACAGGATATTTTGCATCTCTCACAGTGACATCTATGGAAAGTTTAAAGTCCCATGAAAATGCTGATGTTAAACTATTGAGTGAGAAAAACAGACGATCCTGACTTCCTAAAAACTGACAAAATTTCTCACATAAAAATAGACTGGAACTTCATTTCTGTATACTTCCCTTAAGGCTCAGATGGTAAAGTGTCTGCCTACAATTCGGGAGACCCGGGTTCAATCCCTGGGTCAGGAAGATCCCCTGGAGAAGGAATGGCAACCTATTCTAGTACTCTTGCCTGGAAAATCCCATGGACAGAGGAGCCTGGTGGGCTACAGTCCACAGGGTCGCAGAGAGTTGGACATGACTGAGCGACTTCACTTATTTACTTACACTTACTTCACTTCTATACAAGCTGGAGTATCAAGGAAGACTTACCCTCCCACCCAAGACAGCTAAAACACTGGACAAAATATACCAAACGATGGATTTCAGGACGTTAACCAACAGGCAGTGCAGGACAATCACCCTGGGTAGTGAGCCTTTGATTGTCCCAGCTTCCTGTCTGGAGAAGTTTCTTGCTTTGGTGCAGGAAGAGGAACCTAGGTGGTACCTGGTCCCGGGAGCTAAAGAAGCAGAGTGAAAGCCTGTGGCGCCAAGACAACCAGAGTTCACAGGGCAGAGTAACAGAGGAGAGGGGGGCCGCCCAGAAAGAAAGCTCCACAGGTCTGCCTCACTCACGCCTTCAGCTGAGACCTGATCAGGCCACGTGTGTGAGGAAACTATGCGAGGCTGGGGAAGAGCCGCCCAAAAAGGAGCAGGAGACGAAACATCCAGAGCTCACACAACGGAGTGAATTGTTTGCATTCCTACTAGCCATAGGTGCAAAATTCTTAGCAAAATGTTACCAAATGGGATCCAAGTATATATAGAAAGAACAGCATATCATGACTCAGTGGAGCTTATCCTGAGAATGTAAGATTAGTTTCATGTTTGAAAACCAACAATGTAATTCACCACATTAACAGACTAAAAAAGAAAAACATATGATCATTTTAATAAAAGAAAAGAAATTGTGACAAAAAAAAATGTAATCTTCATTCATGATAAAATTGCTCAGCAAACTAAGGGAATTTCCTCAACCTGATAAAAGGCATCTACAAAAGACCAAATGCTTCCTAGGAGAACGCTGAATGCCTCCTAAGATCAGAAGCAAGGCAAAGCTGTCCTATCGCTTCTGCACAACATTATGCTGGAGGCGCTAGCCAGATTAATAAGGCAAGAAAAAGCAGGAAAACGCTTTCAGGTTGAAAAGGAAGAAGCAAAACATATTTATTCACAGATGACATGATTACTTATGTAGAAAATTTTATACTTCCTACCAAAAAGTTAAACAAGTTTAACAAGATCGTAGGATACAAGGCCAATATACAAGAATCAATTGTATTTCTGTATGTTAGAGATATGCGGGCTTTCCAGGTGGCTAGTGGAAAAGAACCCGCCTACCAATGCAGGAGACACAGGAAATGCAGATTCGATCCCTGGGTAGGGAAGATCCTCTGAAGGAAGGAATGGCAATGCACACCAGTATTCTTGCCTGGAGAATCCCATGGACAGAGGAACCTAGAGGGCTACAGTCCACGGGGTTGCAAAGAGTCAGACAAGACTGAAACACTTAGCATGCACACACACTTTTTAGAAATAAACTCTTGATATTTTAAAAGTAATATCATACTATAGCATACTATAGCATCAGAAATATAAAATACTTAAGGATAAATATGTTAAAAGACCTAAAATTATAATACATTGCTCAGAGAAATTAATACCTAAATAAAATGAGAAATAGACAATGTTAATCAATGTCAATTCTTCCCCAACTGATCTATAGATTCAATGCAATCTCAAAACCCAGCAGGCTTTTTTTTTTTTTGGCAAGAGTGTGGAAATCAACAAGCTGAGTCCAAAAGTTATATGTAAATACAAAAGACCTGGAATAGGAATAGCCAGAACAACTTTGAAAAATAAGAATTAAATTCGAGAACATATGCTACCTGGTTTCAAGACTTAGGCTCTGGTAATCAAGATAGTTTGGTATAAAAATAGGCAAATGAATCAGTGAGACAGACTAGAAAGTCCAGAAAAAGACCCATACATACGTGTAATATGTACTCAGTCGTGTCCGACTCTTTGGAACCCGTGGACTGTAGCCTGCCAGGCTCCTCTGTCTGTGGAATTTTCCAGGCAAGAATACTAAAGCAGGCTGCTATTTCCTACTCCAGGGGATCTTCCTAACCCAGGAGTTGAACCCATGTCTCCTGCGTCTCCTGCATTAGCAGGCAGATGCTTTACCACTGCAACACCTGAAAGGCCCCGTATGTATATGTCACTTGATTTTCACAAGAGAAAAGGATGCTCTTGTCCACAAATGGTGCTGGAACAATTATATGATCAAAATGACTGAAAAATAAGTTTGGCTGTTGTCTCAGAGCATATACAAAAAAGATCATAGCCTTAAATATGAGAGCTAAAACTATAAAATTTTAGAAGCAAACATAGAAAATCTTCTTGACCTTGGGTTTCACAAAGATTTCTTAAAACAACACAAAAACTGCAAATTACAGAGGAAATAAATCAATGAACCGTACTTCATCAAAATGATAATGTTTTGCTTTTCAAAAGGACATGTTAAAAAAATTAAAAAGCAAACTACAGACTAGGAGCAAATGTTTGCAAGCATATATCTGACATAGTGATGATCAACACACAACTTTGCAAATATATTAAATTGTGTATTTTTAAAGGGTGAACTTTATGGTATAGGAACTATGCTGCTAAGTCACTTCAGTCGTGTCCGACTCTTTGCGACCCCATAGACGGCAGCCCACCAGGCTCCCCCGTCCCTGGGATTCTCCAGGCAAGAACACCGGAGTGGGCTGCCATTTCCTTCTCCAATGCATGAAAGTGAAAAGTGAAAGTGAAGTCACTCAGTCGTGTCCGACTCTTTGTGACCCCATGGACTGCAGCCCACCAGGCTCCTCCATCCATGGGATTTTCCAGGCAAGAGTACTGGAGTGGGGTGCCATTGCCTTCTCTGATAGGAACTATATCCTCCCCCCCCAAAAACTGTAAACAAAGCAAACATATATCCAACAAAGATCTTGTATCTAGAATATATAAAGAGCTCTTAGAACTCAATAAGATGACAAAAAGTTAATTTTAAAAATTGGCAAAAAGTTTGTACAGAGACCTCACTGAAGAAGATATAAGAAGGGCAAATAAGTACATGCAAGGATGCTTAGGGCTTCCCAGGGGGCGCTAGAGCAGGAGACATGAGAGATGCGGGTTCAATCCCTGGGTCAGGAAGATCCCCTGGAGGAAGGCATGGCAACCCACTCCAGTATTCTTGCCTGGAGAATGTCATGGACAGAGGAGCCTGGTGGGCTACAGTCCATAGGATTGCACAGAGTCAGACACGACTGAAGCAACTTACGCAACTTAAGCAACTCATGCAAGGATGCTTAAGATCGTTAAGGTCATTCAGTTCAGTTCAGACACTCAGTCATGTCTGACTCTTTGCGACCCCATGGACTGTGGCACGTCAGGCTTTCCTGTCCATAACCAACTCCTGGAGCTTGCTCAAACTCACATCCATTGAGTCAGTGATGCCATCCAACCATCTCATCCTCTGTCTTCCTCTTCTCCTCCCACCTTCAATCATTCCCAGCATCAGTGTCTTTTCAAATGAGTCACTTCTTCCCATCAGGTGGCCAAAGTTTTGGAGTTTCAAATTACAAGACATCACACCTACTAGGAGTTCCATTATGTCAGCTCCCAGGCAATACAGTCAATTTGACTCGCCAGCTCCTGGTGATTAGAAGACTGTCTGCTCCCTTTCTCCATCTAAGACCTGCATCGTGGCACTCCAAATATTCTCTTGCATGTTTGGAGTCACTTGATCTTGTTTGGGCAGGACAGTGTCTGGAACCCAGGCGGGGGTGGACAAGGAGAGGGGAAAGGTGACCTCAGTCATCTTCAGAGTAACACTAGCAGACCCTGTGGAACAGGGGTTCAGGGACAGGGACAAGCCTAGTCCCACTCCTACCTGCAGTTTTATCAGAGAAGCTTGGGGGCCAGAGGTAAATGGGTGAAAGATGAGCCAGATTCAAGGGCCTGGAGTTGGAAAGGACTGAGGAAGAACAAAGTGGACAGATCTGAGAACTTAGCAGACGGCCTCAAAGGCACACTGGATGAAAAATTGGATTGGCATGGTGGTGGTGGGAAGGGGACAAAGAGAGAGGATTGAGGATGAGCCAGGGAGCCAGAGTCATGCTGTTCACCAAGGCAGAGCGTATAAGGAGAAAGAGAGGGTGTGTGCGGACACCGGCTTCCAGCTTTGGAAAAGTGTGGTTTAGCTGCCTGTGGCATTCGGGCACTCGTCCAGTGGGATGCTGGCCATGTGGGTCTGAGCAGGCACTGTAGTAGTCACAGAGGGAGCATCTGGGAGCCTTGAGAATAGAGCTGTCGGCCAGGGATGGGGATAAGAGAACAGGGGAGCCAGTGCCAGGCGCCGAGGGGCATCTATGGTAAGGGAAGACCAGGTTTTTGAAAAAGAAAAGGAAAGCCATTGGCCTGATTCCCTGCCAGCTCCTTCCTGGCTGGGACTTGAGACAGCATAAGGGAGAGAAGGGGAGTGGAGAGGACTCTGGCCCTGAAATTAGAGGCCCTCTCAGAGGTGCCAGACAAAGTGCCTACCCCAAGGAACAAGACAACCTGGTGTCCTAATGTCCCAATCTGATTTTTTTTTTTTTGGTGAGAAGTTGGACGAAATTCCTCACTATAGTCATTGGTCCTTCTGTTTTTTCCTTTTTAATTTATGCATTCATCCTGCAAATGTGATGGAGATACTGACCTCCTGTCACATGCCAGGCATAGGCTGGTGCTGGGGATACACTGGGGACTGAACAGACACAGTTCCATGAGGACGCGCCAGGGACTGAATCAGACGTGGTTCCTGCCCTAGACAGGCTGATGGCAGCCTGGCTAATGAGGGGACTGGCAAGGACTCTGGCGGGGCCTTCTGGAGTTCTCATCTCCTGTTTCCTCACTCTTTACATCATTTCATCCTTCCTTGCTGTGTGTGACCCTCGGTGCCCAGCCCCGGCTGCCCTGTCCTCCTCTCCCCCTCTTTAGGCAATGGCTCCCCTCTCAGGGCCCCCAGACGCTCCTTCTACTGACTGCCTTGGTGCCTGCTCAGACCCACACGGCCAGGAGCCACTGGACAAGTGCTGGATGCCACAGGCACCCAAACCAAACATTTGCAAAGTAGGAACCTGATGTCTTTGTGTGTAACCTCTCTTCCTCCTGGTTCTCTCTGCCTCAGTGAATGGCATGATCTTGGCCTTCTGGCTCATCCTCACTCCTCTTTCTCCCTCTCCCAACAAATCCAGTCCACTTAGGGAGTCCCATAGGAGATGCCTGCTAAGTTCTTCTTGGATCTGTCCACTTCTCTCTTCCTATTACCTGTACAACTTCAGGTTCTTATATCTGACTCATTCCCTCCCATTCCCCACCTATATTCCTTTGGCCTTAAACTTCCCTAATGTGTAGCAGAGAGGAGATTTTTAATTGCAAGTGACCTAAAGCTAACTCAAATTGGCATGAGCAAAAAAAAAAAAAAAACGAATTACTTGGCTCATATAACTAAAAAGTTCAGCTGTGGCTTCAGGCCTAGCTGAATCCTGGAGACTGAATGATGTCAATAGGACCCAGTCTCTCTGCTTTGTTTATTTTCATTAACCAGTATACAGTTTGGGATGACCTCACTCTTCTCACTTCATCAGGGCTAGAAGAAAGAGATTCCTTTCTTCCCTACAGACATGACAGAGTCCACTGACCGTCATGGGTCGCACACCCACTCCTACACTAGTCACCAGGGCACAGGTGTGTGCAGTGTTCTGAGCACGGGTGGGCCACAAGCTCACCCTTGAGGTCAGGCGTGCAGTTGAGCACTATCTAAACCAAATCAGACTGCAAGTAAGGGAAGGAAAGTTCCTCCAGGAAAATCCATGTCTCTGTCAGGGTGGGTAAGATGGATGTGAAGTTGATGTCAACCCTGCTTTAGACAGGAAAGCCTAGCAAAGGACAGGAAATTGTAAAAAGGTTTGCTGAGCAAAAGCAGTGTTCATTATAGTCATTTACATAACACATTTTCTATTTCTGCCCAATTATCCCGCTATACAATCGCCTTCACATGTGTCTTTAAGTAGGTGTGGGATTCACTTTGTTGTATGTGGTATTTAATTACAGTGCTGAACTCTGGTCATATGATGCTTATCTGCACAGTGCGCTGCATGCTCCTGAGCAAGGCTGTCCGCTTTCACCCTAAAATAACCGAAGCAGGTCTCCCCCCAACCCCACGGCACCCTCTGCCACCGCAGGGTGGTTCTGGGATAACCTCGGAACTGACTTTAGGATGAACCTGACCTGAACCCTTGACCAGAGCCCAAACTGCCAATGCAGGTGTCCTGAGAGTGGGGCTCCAAGATTCTGATACCCCTACTGGCGTGAAGAGCCCCTGGGAGTGATGGTTGACTGGGCTCTAAGAAATGGCTCTGGTGGATGCCCTGGGGAACCTCTCCCAATCACCCCCTGCCCCAGCCCTCACCTGAGATTATCTATCCCCCTTCCTCAATAAAAAAGGACTGACTAGTTATCTTGGCAAAAGCTCCTCCTGGTGGGGGCTTTTCAAGGATCCCTTACTCCAAAAGACTGGGCTTGGTCTAGGGTTTCAGGTGCAGAAGGGCTTGTCTGAACACGACTTTCTGAAGACATTTTACCATCTAGATTTTAGGGAGAAGAGGAAGAGCATAAACACTAGTTTTCAGTCTATGCAGAATATAATTCCTGGGTGATCCTGCGGTCGAGTCCAAAGTCATCTGTCCTGGGGCGCCCCCTCCTGGACATCATTATGAATGACGTCCAGCTAAGCTCAGGCCTCCGCTGTGTGGACAAAGGCTCAAGAGGGCAGGTGGAGAACTGCTCTGTTCTTCAGTCCTTAGGCCTTACAGACCCGCAAGGAAGTCCTGGGCGTGGGCAGGTAGTACCCCAGAAATCTGTGACTGACATTTTCTCCTCTCCCTCTTCAGCAGGCAGAGTGGCTCCAGCCCGGACCTGCCACAGGACGACTGGGAGTCTCTTCACTGTCTGCTCACCTACGAGGCAGGGTCTGCACACACTTGCAGCTTCAGAGTGTTGTCTGAGGCGGGGCAGCAGAGCTGCACACAGTTCACAAAGTGCTTCTGTAGCTGTTGCTCCAGACAGTGCTCACACAAGCACCCTGTAAGAGCTATGGGTACCTGTGTACTAAGTCGCTTCTGTCGTGTCCGACTCTTTGTGACCCTATGGACTAGAGCCCACCAGGCTTCTCTGTCCATGGGATTCTCCAGGCAAGAATACTGGAGTGGGTTGCCATGCCCTCTTCCAGGGGATCTTCCTGACCCAGGGATCAAACCCGAGTCTCTTATGTCTCCTGCAATGACAGGCAGGTTCTTTACCACTTGGGAAGCTATAAGAGCCACATACACCCTAAATGTGTTGGTGTGGCTCATGTATTAATAAATCACCTGCCACAGGGATTTTTCTGTACAGTGGAAGTCTGATGATGTTGCTCTCCTGGGGCCTGGCCATTGCCTTAGGAGAGCCCAAAGTCCAAGAGGCTCCCAAGCCTTCAAGACCTGAGAGGGCACTCACAGGTGGCCTCATTCCTTATTCTCCAGGAAGAACTAGTCACTGCCCCCTCTGAGACTTCCTACACAATGCTGAGCTGCCTCCTGCCTGCCCTGACTCAGGGCGTTGTTCCCCTGGACTCTTCCCTCCTGCCCGCTTCTCAGCCCTGGCCCCGCTTAGCCTGAATGGCATCTCTGCCAGGAAGCCCCTCTGACCTTCCGTCAGGGGCAGTCCTTCCTCGGCTTCCACAGTTGGGGATTCCCTCTGTCCAGCCTGACATAACTGTATGCAGCTAGCCCTGCCAGCTCCGTCAGAGTCTGAGCCCCTCCAGGGGAGGGCCTGGCACCCAGGACAGGCTCAGCATGGGGTGGGGGAAAGGAAGCAGGCTGTCCTCAGGAACCTAGCCAGGACAACATCTACCAGGCAACCTGCCGGGCAGGAGCCAGGGACCTGCCACTTGCCTTATCTGTGAGAGCTGTGGTCAGAGATACCCGTCCTGGGGTAGCTGTCTCTAGACTCATTCAATCACATGGTGAGTGCCAGTGGCTGTGGAGCCTGGGGAGGGCTCCCCAGAGAGCTGCCCCTCCCCAGAGACACTGAAGGGACCCCTCCCACCTGCACGAAGGCAGTGATTGAGACCCAGCGACAGCCGTGGCTGCTACCCTCATTCACTCACTCACTCATTCATTCACAAATTTTTTTTTTTCAGTGATCAGCTGTGTAGAGGTATAATTCACAAACAATACAGGTTATCTATTTGACATAGTCTGAGAAATTCTGATAAAGTGTAGCTACCACCCCATAAGAAACAGGGCATTTCCGTCTTCCCCCGAAGTTCCCTGGTGACCCTTTGTAGTTCATGCCCTCCACCCCCAGCCCTGGCCACACTGGTTCCTCTAGCTCTCTCCTTATAGCTTTTCCTTTCCCAGAGTATCATAGAAATGAAATCACACAGTGTGTGTCCCCCTGAGATTGGCTTCTTTCAGGACATCGTTTTTGAGATTCATCGCTCTTGTTGCATGTGTTGATGGGTCACTACTTTTTATGCTGAGTTGTATTCTGTGATGAAGATGTATTAGTTCAACCCAGGCCCCATCTGAAGGACCACCCAACCTCCTTCCCTCTTAAGGAAGAATAATTAAAGGTCTTAAAGCACTGTGTGGATGTGGTTCTGGGAGAGAAGGGGTGGCAGGGCCCCTTCCGAAGGGGACGGTCAGGACAAGCCCCCCTCCTAAGAGCTTCTCTAACCAGGCCATTGTCGCCTTTCCCAGCGGGGCTGGGGAAATGATTTTTTTTCCTGGCTGCATTCCCAGATCTGATGAAGAGCTGTCCCCAACTGAAGTCTTTTGAGCAGCGCATTCATTTAATTTTCTCTGTGTGGATGTTCTTTTTTTCAGCAGGCAGGTATTAAAGGTTATAAAAAAGTGGCCTTTGCTTTCCTGGATTATGCCTGCTCCTCCTGAGTGGGGCAGAGAAAGTGGGGCATCAGCTGGGACAGCCAACACGTGAGGACCCCTGCTTGTCCAAATGAGCAGCAGCTGCATGGGTCTGTTTCTTTCTCTGGTGGGGGTGGCCTTGCTCAGAAAGCCCCTCCACCCACAGTGACAGTGTGTGGCCCTGGGGGAGTCAGGACCATGTGGATGAGATGAAGAGTCAATGTGAGAGAGACAGAGAGATGCAGAACCCTGGCTTGGGCCAGCTGTGCCCTCAACAGGAGACCTGGCTTCTCAGGGCCTAAGGTCTGGGGGCCTGAGTAGGAGGGGATTCACCATTCTTAGCTGTAGCTAAGCTAGCACCTGAAAGACCGAGTTCAAGTCCCAGCATATATTCACTGAGGGACCCTGAATTCATTTAGCTCCTCTAGACTCAGTCTCCCCATCTGTAAAATGTGAGGTCACTCAAATGTCCTTGGAGCAGAAAAACAGAGGCATCACCCCATACCTCCTGCTTGGCCCTGCCCTTACTCCTTTATGTGAACATCATTAAAATGGTGATAACAGGCACCCCCACCCACACATCAGTTCGGTGTCCCTGGCCCGTATCCCTTTAGGGATTAGGGAGTCAGTACTCTGAAAAGCCAAAGTTTAGATAACTGGTGCATTAACAAGAATGGGTGTTTGCAAAGTCGCTCCAGCCGTGTCTGACTCTGTGAGACTCTATGGATTGCAGCCTGCCAGGCTCCTCTGTCTACGGTATTCTCCAGGCAAGAATACTGGAGTGGGTTGCCATGCCATCCTCCAGGGGAATCTTCCCAACTCAGGGATCGAACCTGAGTCTCTTAGGTCTGCCTGCATTGGCAGGCAGGTTCTTTACCCCTAGTGCCACCTGGGAAGCCCCATTAACAAGAACACTCCTCTATTAATTGTCTTGCTGGCATCTCAACTCTCTCTCCTCTCCTTGACCGTACATGCAAGACTGTGAGCAAGCGACTTAACCTCTTTCTTTCTCAGTTTTCTCATCTGTAAAATAGGGAAAATCCTAAGCTAACCTTCATAAGACTCTTGTGAAGATTCAATAAGATAGTCATGAAAGATGGAGTGTTTCAAATGTTGCCTCAGACAAGGCAAGCACTCAAGACAAGCTTGCTGCAGTGGTGGTGGTGATGATGATGGTGGTGAGGGGTTTGTCCTTCTTCCACCTGACCAGACCGGAGTCAAGGCCTGCCCCATCGTGCAGCTACCTACATCTGGCCTACTGTGCAAGGCTGGACTGGCCACCGGCCATAATGCAGCTACACCTCTCCCTGTCGCTGCCCCGGTGCAGCCTCTGACCAGCCTCCTCGCACCATACGGCTAGTCTCTGCCTCCACTGGGGATGGTGGGTTTGATGACAGACTCACACCCTTCAAAATTAAAAGGACTTTGGTATGTGTTCTAAAAGTCAAAAACCCAACTAACAAAACATTTTTGATGTTTTAATCCCTCAATGTCATGGTCTTCTTTGCTCTGGATCAGTACTAACTTCCTTTCTTATCAACAGTAGTCGGATTTCCTTTCCAATATATGTTTCATTATATTGTGTTTATTTTACCTCCTGCTCTTAAAACATATGTTTAGAACACTTTTCAAACAGTTAAAATTTGTTTGCTTGTGAGAAAAGACCTCCCTCCCTTGGGGGATCCCAAAACAATTTCTGGGAAGCTGGTGAGGATGGATCTCAGTCTGGACTCATGAATAAAAGAGACCCGGAAAAATCAGGGTACTGGGGTCTGAGGCGGGCCTATCTCTGTGCCCAGCGTATGTCTCTTTTTTTCCTGCACAAACACACTTCTGGGAACCATGTCATACCTCACAGCATCCCGGTTGCCAGGTAGTACTCGCCACACAGAAGGCTCCTGGGGAAAGTGTGAGCGATAACCCTTTTCTCATTGCTACCAGCTATGCAGGCTCTACTCTGTCACGAGCACCGTGCTCTTTTTACCCCTCACCCTCGCAGCACCACGTTGTGGGTATGACTATCCACTTCACAATTCTCCTCATTTTGCAGAAAACAGGCTCAGGATCCAACACAAGTCACCAGGTCACCGCCATGCTCAGGCGTAGGGTGGGAACTCGGGGAACCTCTGGACTCCAGGACCCCCTGAACAGACCTGCGGGGAATTATGGTGTCTGCGCCTCCGCTCTGTGCCTTTACATTTTGCATCTCGACACTTGGTACCACGCCTTGTACACTGAACCAGATTTCTTAAACGTAGAATCTTCTTTGATTGTTTTTGTATGCAACTTGATGTTTTGGCACATGCCTACCCTCTGAGAAACTATTACCCATGTCGAGAGTGAATTTATCCATCACCACCACAAGCGTCCTCGTGCCCCTTTGAAATTGCTTTCCTCCTGGCCCCTTCCAGGCAACCCCATCCTCCAAGCCAACACCAGTCTGTTTTCTGTCACTATTGATTAGTTTGCATCTTCTAGAGTTTCCTATGCACTCTTGTTTTTATCTGGCTTCTTTCACTCAGAATAAAGATTTTGAGATTCATTCATGGTGTGATGTGTATTGATGGCTCATTTCTTGGAATCTTCCTTGAATTCTTGTGATAAGTCCTACACGGTCACAACCTATTATTCTTTGAATACTCTTGGCTTTCTAATAGTTTCCTGAGACCTTAAGCATCTGTATTCCTTAGTGAGGGTGGTAAACCAAAATTTGGACCCAGGAGAGACTGGCCAGATAGCCACGAGCAGCCTAGAAAAACCCTGACAGAAGCTTCAGTGTGCCAGCGACAAGAATTTAGGAAATGATGTGATTGCATGAGTCTATATCCATGTGCAAACCCACATGGGCCCACGATGGGCTCCTATTAATGAGAAACCAGCAGCTTTGTCCCCTCACTGGCCACAGAGTGGACTTGTGCTGAATTAATTGATATCTCTGTGTGGGGCCTCCTTAAAAGGAGGAAATAACCAGTGGCTTTATTTTACTTTATTTTATTAATTCCATAGAGAAATCAGAAGGGTGAAAAGTCGAATAATCGTTATAAAATGCTTGGAAAAAGCAGACCCAATCCATGAAAAGTTTGGGAAAGAAAGCCATCATGTGGCCACTAAAGCAAAGCAAGGATTCACAATTTTTTAGGACAACTAAGAACCTTCTTGCTGCTTATCACATCTGAGAAAAATAGCTTCCTCTGGGAAGACATCTGAGCAGGGAGGGTGGGTGGGAGAGGGGCCAGGATGAAGGGAGTGGAAGGTGAGGGGAGAGAGAGGCAGAGCAGAGAGACAAAACCTGGAAGGACAAGAGAGGGGGAAGGGGGAGAAAAGAGACAAGGAGATGGGGAGAAAAGGAGACGGGGAGGAGAGAAAGATGTTAGGCATTTAAAAAGGCACCGGACGAGGGAAGCCAGTTAGCACCGTTGTTGCTGTTGTGAAGTCGCTCACTCGTGTCTGACTCTTTGAGGCCCCGTGGACTGCAGCACTCCAGGCTTCCCTGTTCTTCACCATCTCCCAAAGTTTGTTCAAACTCATATTCATTGAGTCTGAGATGCCATCCAACGGTCTCATCCTCTGTGGTCCCCTTCTCCTCCTGCCTTCAGTCTTTCCCAGCATCAGGGTCTTTTCTAGTGAGTTGACTCTTCACATCAGGTGGCCAAAGTATTGGAGCTTCAGCTTCTGCATCGGTCCTTCCAATGAATATTCAGGGCTGATTTCCTTTCGGATGGACTGGTTGGATCTCCTTGCCGTCCAAGGGACTCTCAAGAGTCTTCTCCAGTACCACAGTTTGAAAGCATCAATTCTTCAGTGGGCTCAGCCTTCTTTATGGTCCAACTCTCACATCCACACATGGCTACTGGAAAAACCATAGTTTTGACTTATACTGACCTTTATTGACAAAGCGATGCCTCTGCTTTTAGGTTTGTAGGTTTGTCACAGCTTTCTTTCCAAGGAGCAAGAGTCTTTTAATTTCATGTCTGCAGTCACCGTCTTCAGTGATTTTGGAGCCCAAGAAAATAAAATCTGTCACTGTTTCCATTGCTTCCTCATCTATTTGGCACAAAGGGATGGAAGCGGATGCCATGATCTTAGTTTTCTGAATGATCTTAGATTTTAAGCACCCTCCATGAGGCTTTAAGCAGAGTACAGTAATGGTACTTGAGCAGCTCTGGGGCAGGAGGGTAAGGGCATAAGGAGACGGGATGTGCTGTGGGTTGAACTGTGTCCTACAGAAAGATGTGTTCAGGTTCCACCTCCCAGGACCTGTGAACAAGACCTAATTCAGAAACAGGGTCTCTCTATCTTTTTTTTTTTTGGCTTCACCAGGAAGCTTGCTGGATCTTAGTTCCCTGACCAGGGATTGAACCTGGTCCTGGCAACACGGAGTCCTAACCACTGGACCATCAGGGAATTCCCTAGAAATAGGGTCTTTGCAGGTATATTCAAGTTAAGTGTGGTCACACTAGATTGGGGTAGGCCTTATATTAAGAAGCTTAGACACAGACACACACACACGCAGAGAACGCTGTGTGAAGAGAAACTGAAGTGATATGTCTGCAAGCCAAGGACTGACAAGCATGAGCAGAAAACAGCAGAAACTGGAAGAGACAAAGAAGGAACCTCTTCTGGACCCTCCAGAGAGACAGCACTGCCCTGCCAGCACCTTAAGTTTAGACTTCAAGCCTCCAGAGAAAAATCAGTTTTGGTTGTCTTATGCCATGGAGTCTGTGGTAATTTGTTCTGGCAGCCCTGGGGAGCCAATACAGGGTCCCTATCAAACTGAAGTATCAGCAGCCTCTGTTTTGGGCTGAATCATGCCCCCTAAATGTGCGTGTTGAAGTCCTAGCCCCCAACATTTCAGAATATGACTGACTTTGGACATAAGGTCTTTAAAGAAGTAATTGCATTAAATGAGGTCATGAGGGTGAGCCCTATTCCACCTGGTAAGAGAAGGACATCTGGACACAGACAGATGGAAGGAAAAGCACGTGAAGACAGAGGAGGAGGCGACCTCTACTAGCCGAAGACGGAAGGAACCAACCCTCTCAACCTTGAACGCAGACTTCTAGCCTCCAGAATCACCAGGAATACACTTCTGCTGTTGAAGGCACCCAGTCTGTGGCGCCTTACCATGGCAGCCCTAGCAAATGGATACACCCCCAAACCCCAGCATTCACCAGCCCCACTGTGGGGAGGGCAGCTGGAGCTTTTCCTGGCTGCTGCCATGAGCGGCTCAGGTGGGGATGGGAGGGGGCCGAGCTCTGCCTTGGGCTCCACCTGGCACCTGCCCAGCCCTTCCAGGAGCACAGAGTCCTCACCTGGTGCCCAAGTGACCAGCCTGAGTGGTGCGCACCTCTATGCCAGGCTCCCTGCAGTGCTTCCGCCTGGGCCCTTCCTCCCGTGGCCTCCACACTTGGGTAAATGGTTTTGACTTTTCAGTTCTGTCTTTAACCCTTCATTTTCTGCCAGATCTGGGGATTCATCATTTAAAGCTGTCTGCTGTTGCGTGGACAGCACTTCTAAGAACATTAGAGCAGAAAGGTTTACCTTCCTTCTGTTTTGTTTTTGTTTTATTTTGAATACATGAAGAAATTAAGGCTCAGAGCAGGGAAGAGACTTGTTCCAGGCCACATAGCTATTTGGTGTTGCACTGATCGGAACACCAGGCTCCTGAAGCCAACCAAGACCTCACCATGCTCAGCACAAGTACCTTGTGAGTTCTCAGACAATCCAATTCGGTCATTGTTTTTTTCTGCCTAACGGTCATATTAAGATTTGGGGTGGGCTATAGTTTTCTTTTCCCCCAAATTTAGAAGCCCTTCAGCATCTTATTACAGCAAAATCCACATCACTGTTAATAAACCATGATGTAACAAAGAGCTTTTATTATAAAAATAAATGTCAGTAATAACTGCTCAACCAGACACTTTGCAATTAAAAATAAAACTATGCAGTAAAAGAAATGCAGTTCACACCAAACTAAGTTGTTCCCTCTCCCTGCCCTCCACTTGCCAGGAGTCCACAATATTGCTTCCCAGTTTCAAACTGTTTGCTGGCATTAGGCTGTTTAGTTCTGCTCTATTCTCCAAATAATTGAACAATTTCACATTTTTAGCTCAAGATTGATTCCCCAACAGATAGTCGCACATCCTTTCAGTCCATAACAACCAGCTCTATCAAGAAAATAGGGAGCTGGCAACACCCACCACCACCAGCCTATCAAAGACAATAACGTCAGTGTCTACACAGCCATTGAAGGTGGCTCTTTGCTTAACGTAACCCTGAATTTCGATCTCATCACTGTCTAAGATGAAAGCTCAGACGGTAAGAACCACGTTGCGTTAGTCTACTCGGGCTGTGTAACAGAAAACCAGAGACTGAGTGCTTCAGTCACAGATGCCTCTCATTTTCTCACAGTTCTAGAGGCTGTACGTTTGAGATCATGGTGCCAGGTTGGTCAGATTCTAGAGCGGTCTTTCTTCCTGGGTGATAGACAGTGGCTTTCTCATTGTGTCCTCACAAAGCAGAGAGAGGAAGCAAGCTCACTGGTGTCTCTCCTTATGAAGGCACTAATCCCTTCATAAGGGGCTCCATCCTTGTAACCTCATCTAAACCTAAGTACCTGCCAAGGGCCCCATCTCCAAATGCCATCATATTGTGGGGTTAGGACTTCAATACATAAATTTAGGAGGGGGTATAACTTGGTGCATACACCCATCTACGGGCCTCCCAGGTGGCAGTAGTGGTGAAGAGCCCACCTCCCACAGCAGGAGATGTAAGAGACAAGGGTTTGATCCCTGGATAAGGAGGATCCCCTGGAGGAGGGCATGGCAACCCACTCTAGAAGTCTTGCCTGGAGAATCCCATGGACAGACAGAGCCTGGCAGGCTACACTTCATGGGAGCACTAAGAGTTGAACATGACTGAAATGACGTAGCTTGCGTGCGTGCACCCATCTACTAAAACAGTGTACTGGTTATTGGCATAGTGCTCGTGTGCAAATTTGCACTTGGAATCTTATTAGTGAGAATAGTTTTTTCTCTTGCATGTCTCTCATGCAAAAGCTTTTTTTTCTGGAAGCAATTTTCCCTTTGGTATGCTAGTGAGGACAATCGAAAAGGAATGAAGTATGTTTGAATCCTATTAGTTAAAAGCAAGTGGAAGGGTTAATTGCTGTTCGCAGCTCTGGAACTGCTCTTTTTAGCTGCAGAGGCTCTGAACTACTCCCAGTAGGAGATCCCAGGGATCTCTGATAATTTCCCCCTGATTATTGCTGTAATAATTCCTCACTCCTCCAGCCTTTCTGTAGTTTATGGGTGAAATAGCTTTTAGAGAAGTGAAAAAATTAAGCAAATGCCTTTGATCATAAGTGCAGATAATACACATCACACAGACTCTCTTTTGTGAGGGTTTTCTATACATATTGACACAGCTAATCTTTGCTTCTGCAGCATGTACATAAATATTAATCAAGATGACTGGCATATGGTACTGTTATGTGTCTTTTAAGAAAACCTCCAAGTGAATCCAATATTTCCCATGTAGCACCTGATACACTGTGGGTGTGGGATATTTATAGAGCAGTAATAATGATATTTGAAAACACTGTAATGTCTTAAGGCTTTATTTCCCTGCAACTTTCATCTCGAAGGCTGTATTTTGCAGACATCAGCTTCTGCCAGCCCTTCACAGGGATGGCTGGAATGCTGAGCTTTTTTGGGATTCACAAATGGCCATTTTCTCTGAACCCCTCAGAAGGAAAGTCACCTTGTCAGGTGGATGGGAGATATTTGCAGGTAAAGACTTGCCTCTTGACTTGGCCTTCCAATGGGGGTCTTTTGCCCTTCAATAGAATCAAGTTTCAAATGCATTTCCCCTTAAAAACCTCAGTAGAGCCTCATGCTACACATGGTAGTTCAGGAGATTGTCAAGTCAAAGAGTTAGGATCAGATGATCTGTGATCTGGGAGTGAACGTAGTAACAGCTTTAATTAATTCTCCTTCCCTCTTTTTGAGCCAAGCAAGACATCGGTTTGGTGACAGAGGTAGAATTGGGATCTTTTTGTTCCTATCCCAGTGCTCACTTTTGGAGAAGACAATGGCACCCCACTCCAGTACTCTTGCCTGGAAAATCCCATGGACAGAGGAGCCTGGTAGGCTCCAGTCCATGGGGTTGCAAAGAGTCGGACACGACTGAGCGACTTCACTTTCACTTTTCACTTTCATGCATTGGAGAAGGACATGGCAACCCACTCCAGTGTTCTTGCCTGGAGAATCCCAGGGACGGGGGAGCCTGGTGGGCTGCCGTCTATGGGGTCACACAGAGTCGGACACGACTGAAGTGACTTAGTAGTAGCAGTGCTCACTTTATCAATCCCGGTTTGTTTCTGTAGCTAATAGAATAATACATCTTGCCAGATTCAGTCCTATTACATTTTATTTTAAAATGTTTACCAGAAAGCCTACTGGGATAATATCTCTCACTTTGAAGTGTCTACTAGGTGCAGGCCCTTGCAATCCCGCATTTAATTGTTATCAGAATCTTACAGGGCAGGCATCATCATCCCCATTTTACACAAGAGATGACTAAGGCTCAGAAACTTCAAGCATCCAAAGTCCTAAAACTAGTACACCATTGAGTCAGTATTTGAAGCTAAACCTATCTGACCCTGTAGCCCTGCTCCTGTCACCAGAGTTGAAGAGGAGTAAAAGATGAAGTTGGAGATAGAGCCCATCCACCTGAGCAGGATATGGCATTCTGTCTGTCCAGGCCAGAGGCATGGGCACCAGGTATTCACACTGTAGCCTGAGCTCCATTACAAGTTAGCCACTGACTGCTGATCTGTCAGGCTCAGGGGACCCTGCCTTGCAAGAGTACTCCAGCTACTCGGGAGAACCTCTACACAGACAGTAATAGTGCCTGCGGATCCAGACTAGATGCAAGGCCAATTCGGGGCTGTAACCTTAACCCTAGAGGTTGAGAGTTGCCTCCCCAGAGATGGCAACACAGGAGCCGGATCTGGAAGGATGGCGAGGAGCCCGTCAGTTGAAGAAGGGAGCTCAGAGGGGAGGTGGACTTGGCAGTCAGGGAACCTACAGAGGGAGGAACTCTGGAAGTCAGAAGGGTGAAGAGGGAGGACCTAGGCTAGAGTGGTTGGCAGAGATCAGATCCCAGAGGGTCATGATGTATTGCCAAAGCCAGGGGTAGATTCCACCCAGGGGCTTGGGGAAGCCCTGGAGATCATAGTTGGGGAAGGAGGTCTGACTTGCACAGATAACCCATTCAGTGGAGAAGGAGAACTAGAAGAAGGGGTAAGCCTGGGGCCAGGGTACCTGGGAGGCTAACGTGAAAACCCAGACCTCAGGTGACCATGACCTGAACCAGGGAGACAGAGAAGATAGCCCATCCAGACCTATTCAGAAGAAAGAATGGACAGCCTGTGGGAAGGGAGAGGGGACTCAAGAGGACTCCTAGGTCTCAACCCAGTACAGGAGGGTGGTTGGTGGTGCCAGCAGTTTAGCCTGGGAATGCAGAGGTTGAGATTTCCCAGGGAGAGCTGGATCCAGGGGACAGGGGAGTGGACAGAAAGATCAGGAGAGGAGTGAGGGGTTGAGCCAGAGTTTCAGCGGGATGGGTAGAATGACAGTTCTGAATGTCCAGAAGTGCTAAGAAGCCAGCAGCACTCAGCCACCCAGGTAAGCGTGGAGAAGGGAGACCCTTGGACAGTCCTCCGGTCTGGTTTGTCAGGAGGCTGTGAGGAGCTCTGGTGTGTGGCTGGAATCTGGGCTTGAGGAGGAAAGGGGGTATGGGGCCAAGACACATGCACAGACCATGAATTTTCCAGGACCTGAAGGAAGCCATAGATGATGCTTGTATCATTTCCTTCTCCAGACAGTAACTGTAGGTGCCAGGAGGACCCATGTTCACTCTTAGGGGGCCTCACAGTCAACAGGAACCAGACTCCACAGCAGCTGCTTCAAGCACAGCGTTTGCTGCCCCTCTTCCTTCCTGCAAGAGGCTGGCTGTGCTGCTGAATCAGCAGGAGAGCACAGCCAAGCAAGTGTTTCCTGGGCAACCTCGTGCTTCAGGACACGCATGCCCAGGGCCGTGTGGAGGACACGGGGAGCGCTGGACCAGAGTGCACACCCACCACTCTGCCACCATGCTCGTTACCCTGCCCATGACCCAGGAGATCCCCGAGGTCCCTTCTGGCTCTCTGAAGTCATTAATGCCACCTGTGAAAGGAGCACACACAAAGGAGAGGGCAGATTGCAAGCTCTCTCACAGGGCAAGCTCAGCACACACACGATGGAGGTTAGGGCCACGTGCCAGGGCCTGGCTGGGAGTCTAAGCACTGTTGGAGAGCTCAGGAAAAGGAGAACTCCCTGTGTGCTCGGGAGTTGGGGAAGGCCTCTCTTCCTGATGGCCATCACTGTTTCTGATCTCAGGAGTCTCTTAAATGCCTCACAGGCCAGCTTTTAAAAGATCTTGGCAATAAACAAGTCCAGTAAATAGGACCCCTGGAGGATGCCAGGCGACATGCTAGGTGCTGTACATGTGCACTTAGCTGCAAAGCTGCCTCTGCAGGTGAATACTATTATCCCCCTTTAAAAAATAAATATTTGCTTGGCTGCACTAGGTCCCAGTTGCAGCATGCGAGACTCTCCATTGTGGTGCGCTGGCTTTTCTCTCTAGCTGTGACGCTTGGCAGCAGTCGTGGCGTGCATGCTTAGTTGCCCTGCTGGATGTGGGGTCTTAGTTCCCTGACCAAGGATGAAAAGCACGTCCCCTGCACTAGAAGGCAGACTCCCATCCACAGGACCACTGGGGAAGTCCTCCTTGACCCCCGCTTTTCCTATAAGGAAATCGAGGCTTGAATGGACTGGGGAACTTGCCCAGGTGGAATTGGAAGGCATGACTGTCTGACCCCAGGTCTGTCTGCCCACAAGGAGGTCCAGGGACCTTCAGTCTGTCCAGGCAGCAAAAAGGATAGCTGCTTTTGGGCCATAGAAGTTTCTGAGGACTCATGAGATGTTTAATTCACCCTGACCGGCCAGGTAGGTACTCCCAAGAAACTTGTAATGTGAAGAGCGACATTAGAGAGGTTTTAGGGAGACAGCTTTTATGGGGTTTAGACCCTTGGGAGAGGCGAGTCCTGTAATCAACCAGCAGCAGGGGCAGGCTTGCAGCTGCTGAGAGACTGTCACCTCCTCACAGTACATGACCCCACAGCAGCTCCATGGTGGCAGCGTCTCAGCGGTCTGACCGCCACACATCTGCTGGCCACTCTGCTGCTGCCAACTGGATGTGACAGATCAGCTGGAGGGCGTGGGAGCCGATGGGTCTGGGAGTGAGCAGAATGTGCTGTGTGGGGGGCTCCTCCTCTCCTACACAGCCCTGGGCCCCATGCACAGACCTCCATCTGTGCGGGCATCGCTCACTCCTAATGCAGCCTGGCAGGTGCTCTGCCGAGTGGAAGTGGGATGAGGGTCTGGCTGCAACCCTGACTCATTTTTGTGGCAGGAGATTGATGCCTTGTTCCAGGGTGACTGCCTACCACCTAGTTCGCTGCCTTCAGGAAAGGATCAAGCTGGAGGAAACACATTCAGTCATTCCGATTTAGGGAAAGGTGTCTGAGGCCTTTCCCTTCCTTTCTGTGTCACTCCTGGAGTCTTAAATCCTAAGTAACTTTTTATTTAAAACAAATTTATTTCTAAGGCATTGGCCCATTGTCATTTGAGAAACTTTACTGAGAGTGGAGCTGGCAGAGCTGGTCGTATCTTCTAACCACACTCGGGCCTGCAAAGACGTGGTGCGCTGTGGCCCATGGTATTTTGCTTTTAGAAGGATGACTTTAATGTTCAGGCTCTACCTGACTGCGGTGCCCACTACAATTATGGACAATTATGATGTCTTGCTGAGAAATCACTGTGGGATGTGGGCTCTACAGAAGACAAACTGACACACACATTCCTGCCCGGTGGATTCAGAATCTAAACGTAGTTGTGTTTAGAGTTCAGCCATGGCGTGAAACACAAAGAATTCTCTCATGCTGTGTGTGTGTACACGCACATGCTTGGGGGTGCGGGTGTCAACTGAAAGTACCTCTAAAGAAAAAACCCTTTCCCAATAGTGCAAGTGGAGGTAATCTAACCTAAAATCTTTTAGATTACCCTGGTAATCTAAAAGGAGGTAAGAAACGAGAGAAATAAATGACTAAAAAATCAGGATATTTTAAGACTGAAAAGAGGCTTTGTTTGTAACATAGCTGCTGCTAAGTCTCTTCCGTCGTGTCTGACTCTGTGTGATCCCATAGACAGCAGCCCACCAGGCTCCCCCGTCCCTGGGATTCTCCAGGCAAGAACACTGGAGTGGGTTGCCATTTCCTTCTCCAATAACATAGAGCACGTCACAAAGAGAATGTCAATCTTTCAATAAAGGCTGCAATTACCACAGTGACAGGCCTCTGGCTCTCATTCCTTAATATAGGAAATATTGATCAAGATTCCAAGCGTACCAATTTTTAAAAATAATCGAAATCCCCAAATGTCAAATTCTATTGCTATACAAGTTACAATCACTCACTGATAGCCACATTTTTAAAAAAAATTAGGAGGATTAGACTTATAAAAGTTAATATGCCTCTTTACTCAGTGATTCGGATCCTGGAACAGACCCTCATAAGGACAAACCATTTTTAAAATACTGTGGAGGGATTCGGTAGAATTCATCCTGGCTTATTTGATGTCCTAGTGCACTTCCAGCATGGGCCACATACTCTTCTGAACCATGGTTAAAAAAGAGAGGGGTCTTACATAAACAGATGGGGGTGAGAGCCTGGATAGACAAGCTGGACGAGGGAGCAGTGAGCCTGGAGGCAAAGCAAACAGGAATAAGAGGAGTCACCTGGGTGAGCCAGACAAAATGAGAGAGGCTCATCTTAGGTGAGGTTTACACTTAGCTTTTCCGGGGCCTCTGCAGACAGTGACTGACTTCTGTCCAAACCCCACGGTCAGGCTTGACTCATAGTTTGGTGGCTTCCTAGCCGCAGGGCCTTCAGCATGTTATTCAGTTTCTCATCTGTAAAGTGGAGCCCTTTCTTACGGGCCTGTCGTGAGGACTCAGTGAGTTCATTCATCTAAAGGGCCCGACACCATGGTCAAAAAGTGTTAGCTATTATTAATCAGAGGAGTGAGTGTATTTTTTCATTGTTTGGCTACCCAACAATTAAATATCTTCCTTTTGTGTGGGTCCTGGTGGGAGGTAGGCCTTACCCTGCATGTAGAAGGTGAAATGTGGGCCTGGGGGCAGTCAAATGTAGGTCCTTCCCTGGGATTTTACTCCTGAGGGAAAAAGACAAAGGTTTGGACAGTGTTTAGAGATGAATTTCGGAGCTGGCGGCCGTAGGAAGGGTTAGCTGGACCATGTGATGGGGCAGCCAGAATTTGTCCTAAAGAAAATCAACCCTAAATATTCATTGGAAAGACTGATGCTGAAGCTCCAATACTTTGGCCACCTGATGCAAAGTGCCAATTCACCAGAAAAGACTCTGTTGCTGGGAAAGATTGAAGGTAAAAGAAGAGGATGGCAGAAGATGAGATGGTTAGATAGCATCAGCGATTCAATGGACATGCATTTGAGCAAACTTCAGGAGAGAGTGGAAGACAGAGGAGCCTGGCATGCTGCTCTGGTTCATGGGGTGGCAAAGAATCATACACGACTTAGTGACTGAACAAGTTGGCATGACCCCACCTGCCTAGCCTGCCTAGCTCCTGCCTACTATTCTTCCAATAAATACCTTTTCTACTGAGTTAGCCAGAGGTCATCCTGTGGTTTGCAACCTAGAAGTCTATAAGTAGCCATGGTCACCAGTGTTGTCAAATACCACCGTCCCTAGAGACTGGGGGAAGGAGCACTGCCCTCTGCCATTGTCTCAGAACCCAGGATGACCTCACAGTCGCCCAGCAAGACCCCCAGGCAGAAATCCTGCAGAGGGAGATCTTGCCAGACTGCTCTGAAGGGTCCCGAGCATCAGGGCAGAAAGCTTAGGAGGGCAAGACCGGCAGAAACCACACACTGTACCTCTGAACTTGGTAATGGCATGGGGCCAGGAGGCCGGAGGTTAGGGGAGATGAGCAGACATTTACTCAGGACCCGAACCATGGCTTTTCGGTCTCTAATCCTTTACTATTTTTCTGCCAACTGCTTCTTTGCAGGGAACATGAGAATTTTCTGCAAGTGGGGCAAGGGTGTGTTTATCAGTTTGTTGCAAATTACATGGTAAACACCAGCCCCCTGGTTGAGGCTGTTACTGAGTCTCTTTGTTAGATTAATAAGATTACAACAATCTGGGCAGAATTTCAAGTGTTTATTTTCAAACCTTATTTCAGAGGGTGGTAGTAACATAGTACCAGGCCTTTCTGGAATCTGCATGTTTTTGCTTTAAGCATCTATCTCTCCACATATGTGGGGGGAGAAGGTCATTAATCTTCAAGCTCTGATAGCTTATTGTCGGTGCTCTATAGCCCATTTTTTGATCACAAAATTAATGTTTAAACCTCCATGGTGTCACCCTTGTCCCACAGACTGTAAAGGACAGACTGAGTGTCCCTCAGTTTGTAATTATATGCATTTCAACAAAACTGACTTGAAGTGAAATTCCGTAACACAAACTATTTCCCCCTTGACTCATCTTACTACATGATGGATGTTGTAGAACATCCTCGGCAAAAGCACAGCACCTGCACCCTCAGTGCCGTGAGGGAGAGTTCTGGGGGACACATGGGCATGGCTGGGTTGGTGGCCGGGGCGACTCTTATCGCTGCAGTTTGGGACCTCTCATCACGACCTGCCCTCCGGACTCACTGCCTAGCACCATGCCCTGCCTGCTGCAAGGACTGTGGGGGAATAAGGGGTGACTGAAAGCCATCTCTGTCTTCATGGCAGTTCCCCAACGCCCTGTGGATTCTCATGCTCCCGGCCCAGGTTAAGCTACTTCCCTCAACCTGCTACACCTTTCCCGCCTCATCACATCCATCCAGACCCACGCATAGGACTGCTTTTCTGGATCATCCCTAAGCTCTCAGCCTTCCCGGGTTCCATATTCATACTGGTCCTGAAGAAGTTCCCCACCTGGTTTTAGATGTGACTTCCTTCCTTCCTGTCTGATTCTCAGCGCTCTTTGGGAGCATTTCAAATTCATCTTTATATCCTCCATGGTGAGCTTGTTATTTGCTCAGTCATGTCCAACTCTTTGTGACTGCATGGACTATAGTCCACCAGGCTCCTCTATCCCTGAAATTCTCCAGGACGGAATACTGGAGTGGGTTACCATTTCCTTATAATGTACCAAAATTAGGAATTTAGTAAATGGATGAATGAATGATAAAGTGAATGAGTTTGTAAATAGAGATACAAATAGTAGATAAAAATTTACAAACAGGAGATAAGATAGTAATTAGCTTTATCTAAGGGCTTTTCAGTTGATGAATTTCAGAAATTTCATACTCATCAGTTTATATGATCCTCATGGCAAATTAGAAAGGTAGTTCCAATTGTTTGAATTTTGCAAAGAGGTTAAATCATAACAATAATAACAGCTTTAATGTTTGAGGACCGACATCCTCTGTTAATCCTAAATTACTTTACTGTACAAAGTAAACTATCACCTTTTACACTTGGGGAAACTGAGTCTCAGAAATTTGTCTAAAGCTATAGCCAGGATTTGGAGAAGGCAATGGCACCCCACTCCAGTACTCTTGTCTGGAAAACCCCATGGATGGAGGAGCCTGGTAGGCTGCAGTCCATGGGGTCGCTGAGAGTTGGACACGACTGAGCGACTTCACTTTCACTTTTCACTTTCATGCATTGGAGAAGGAAATGGCAACCCACTCCAGTGTTCTTGCCTGGAGAATCCCAGGGATGGGGGAGCCTGGTGGGCTGCCATCTATGAGGTCACACAGAGTCGGACACGACTGAAGCGACTTAGCGGTAGCAGTATAGCCAGGATTGGAACTCACATTTTGGGATTCCAAAACCTATTTAGTACCTGACACAATATTGGCAGAGAGAGGATGGAGCCAATACCAGCCAGATCAAGGGTCCCTGAGCTAACCCTTGAAGGACTGAAGTGAAGGTCAGTGAGGGATGGACAGCCTGGTCAGTGGGACTGACATGGGCAAAGGAAGGGAGGTGGAAGCAGGCATGCCCAGCTTGGAGCCTGGGGCCTGAGGGACAGTGAGAGGGGTGGGCAGTGGCCTGGGAACAATCCATGTCAGGGGCCCGGAGGGACGTGCCATAACCAGCCTCAGATCCTCGGGGGTAAGGCTCTTGGGCTTTATGTTCTGCCCAGTAGAACCATCGTGGGCAGGATGAATTCTGCAAGGCCTTTGAAGTATTCTGCTGTGTACCTGGGGGGAGGAAGCTGAAGGCAATGAGACCAGTTTCAGGCTCTGGCGATAATCTCGACAAACCATAAAGTGACCTTGCGAGGGTAGTGGAATGGGAATAAAAAGGGGGAAACAGATACAGGAGATGTTGAGAGTTTTCATACCTCTAGCCTTCTCTGTTCTCAAGCCAAAGAAATGTCTCTGATGAAAAACTTGCCCATGTTTTGCTGGTTCAGGCCTCTGAGCTTCATACTTACTATTCCCTCTACCTCTGGTTCTCTCGCTTCTCCACACCCCCACTCACCTGAAGAATACCTATTCATATTTCAAAGTCTTGCTCAGATGTACACTCCTCCAAAAATTGTTTCCTCACAAGTGTGTATGACGTTTGTTCCATCTTTGTATTTTGTACACAATTCTGTAGGGGAATCGATGCCAATGTAGTTTGTTTACACATCTGTCTTCCCTGGCAGACAGTGAACTCAATGGTTGGGACCATTTTCACCCTGTGTGTTCCTGCGCCTAGGGCAATGTCTGACATGCTCCAGACACGATGTTGAATGAATGAATGCATGCATGCTTGAATGTGTGAATGAGTAAATGAAGAGTGAAGAAATTATCTCCTTCCTCTTTTCCAGCCATTCATGATGGAATAAGTAGGAAGCTACACTTGTCATTCTCTGTCTGATGAGGTACTTTGCTTTGAAAAATGCCTTTAATTTAAGCTTTGATTTTATAAAATTAATGAACATCTCATTTGGCAAGTTTGAAACACTCAGAACAAGCAAAAAATGATTAGAGGGTAGGGAAAGGAAAGAAGAGGAGAGAGGGAAGCCCAGTGGGGCCACTGGCCTGCAGCTGCTGTTCTCCTTGGGCACGATCAGGAAAAACAAAGCACCCAGCCCTGGGGTGTCTGTTGCAAGTGCACCCAGCCCTGGGGTGTCTGTTACAAGTGACCTCAGGCAAAGCAAAGGCTTTGCTTCACCTCCTTCCATTAGCTCACAAGAGGATCCCAAAGGAAAAGACTTTGAAAATGGAGAAAAACCCCATGAAAGAGACATATTATTATTCTGCTTGGATGCTAAAATGTGGCTTTGTGAATGAAGTGCTGGCTTCCCATGCTCACCCAAAGAAAAAGATGATTTTAAGGTTAAATGTATTCCTTTCACTTACTAAGACATACATTAATTAGGGAGAAAGCATCTTCCAAAATATAAACTTGAATATGTTAATAAGCACAAATCTTCACAGAAAACTAGGAAGTACATGGGGACTAGCAGACTAACCTCAGACAGAAGCCATCTGTGACTTTAGAACAAGTATTTTTACTATCTGGAGGTGGCTCGCTGTTGTGAAATGTTAAATACCGCTAAACATTATTATGCCTTCAAAAAGTAGTTACAGGCTCCAATAAGCACACTTGTATCACAAGAACACACAATCTAAAGCCAAAATAGTTCGATTTAACGTGCCAAAAATATGCTCACCCCATACATTGTTAGAAAGAGCAGTAGGAAAAGAAATCTAAAATTTGCAGCTAATTCATTTGACGGCAGCCAGTGTCTCCCATCTTCCTTGGCAAGAGGGCCATTTTTCTATGTTGTATTTTGCACACAGAAATCTGCATAGAGTGATTTGCATACCAAAAACACACTTGTGAAAGAAACTGTTTGCCTAGGAGCCAGGGAGGGACGGGGTTGCGGCTGTTGGCTTCTATATACACAACACCCCCAGGCTGCTTGCCTTTCATCTCCCTACGTGCCGCATTTCCCACAAAGTGTTATGCACTTCATGATGCATTAAAAATTAAAGAATAACCAAGAACCATAACAACAATCCAGCACAACACAGGGTAAATCTTTGCTAACAGCCTTCAACTCTTTACTAAGGAGCTGGTAATAATAAGTGCCGTCATACACTGAGCTCTTGTTTTACATCAGGTGTTGTACATGAATTACTGCTAATTCTCACAATCAGTCTTCAAGGTAGGTGCTGCGGTTCCCCGTTTTCTTTATGAGTAACTGTGACTTGGGGAGGTAAGCTAACTTGTCAACGCCATGAAAAGGCAGTGGTGAAGCCAGGTTTGGAAAACCTGGTCTGGCTGGTCAGCCCTTCCCTGCCGCTCCTGCTCTCCACTGCCTCTCTCCCCATCCCCAGTTTTGCCGCAGACCATCATCGTTCCATTTCCAAGGGTTGAGTCTAGCAGGCTGGGGTGGTGGGGACACACGCTAAGAAAGGTGTATGTATCACTTTGGCTTCCTGCCACGGTTTGAGACTAGAGCGTGGAAGCGGGACAGCCAGTGTCAAGTCTCAGCAAAGGTGCCCGATAAACGAGTTCAGTGACAGACGCGGGGTGAATGGGCAATGACCTGTGAGTCAGAGGATGGGGGGAGGGGCGGAGAGCCAGATCTCAGCTGCACAGAGAAAGTACGTGGTAGTTGAGATGCAATGGGACCCTCCCGCTCGGTGCCCATGCGCTATCACCAGTTCAGTGCCAGCCCAGCTGTATTCTTGGAAACAGAAAATGGTGTTGTGTGTGCTTAATTATAATGCTACTTACAGAGAATTTATTAGCAGCAAATTAGATGCTTGGTGTATTTCTTAAGGAAAAAAATTGGTAGTGGCACTTTGAAATCTGTTCATCTGATGAATCCTTTGCAAATTTTCCCAACATGCAGCATGTGAAAGAAAATCGGCCATTTCTGGAAAGTCAGTGGGGGAAAAGTGCAGAAAGAAAAGACTGAGGATGACTGTAAAAAAGGTTAACAAACATTTGCTTTAAGTTGTTTCTGTGTGTGTTTTTCTCACCTGGTTTCTCTTTTTCCGGCCATGGTAGCAGAATTTAGATCTAATCATATTTCATTATCCATGGACCGCCATTGTCCAGACTCCTGGCTTTGAGACTTCATTAGGGATTAGTCACTGTTAGAAAGCAGTTTTACCGACACTTTCAGTAATAAATCCCTTGTGATATGATCTAGAGCAGCTCTGTCTCATAGCAAGTTCCAGGCTAAAGCAAGTAATGTGATAGCAAACTGTTTTGGAGGCAGACAAATCTGGTTTGAATCCTGGTTTTATCAACTGTAGTTTTACCTTATTTATTTAATCTGAGACAGTTTCCTCATTTGTTTAAAAAAAAAAAAAAGGAAAAGAATATAAGGGCCGACCCTGGTTGCCTATCGACAACTATTTAACTCGTCCTTGCTAATGACGACAATAGAAAATCCTGGTTTTGTTCAGGTCTCATGCGCCTAACTCCGAAGATTTATCGCATTGGTCTAACCTATCTGTTCTTGTCGGTGACTGGTTTATAGGGTCTACAGGAAAGCATGTGACCTACTTCTTGCCTATAAGATCAAAGGGGAAATCAGCCAGAAGCTTCTGAGAAAGATTTTCTTCTCTGATAAGAGAGACATGTGAAGAGAGCCCATCTGCTTTTGCCTGCCTTGCTTCCTGATCCTGATGCTGTGGCTGAGACGTGATGTTTGATGTTGTGGCAACCATCTCTTGAACACAAGGGGAAACATCAAGACACGCAACAGACGGCAGAGGAGAAGGACCAGCTGGAAGAGCCTGAGTCCCTGGGGACAACACCGATAATGCTGAACCAACCTTGGTCCACTTGTCTCCAGATTTCTTGTTAAAAATCCGTGTCTTGATGGTTTATCTTGTTGTGTAATAGATTTTGTGTTACTTGCAGCCAAAAACAAAAACAAAAAATCCTTAATTTATATAAGTAAGAAACTCACAAAGTGATTCTAAATGATACATTGTATGTACTTAGCACAACGCTTGGTACACTAAATGGTTGCTAAAAATATTGGTAACAGCACTTATCAGACATAGGTAATGACCTGAAAAAGCAAAACTTTCAAAACACCACACAGATAAATAAGATGAATGATACTGATTTAGCACAACCAAAAAGCTTCATATTCTTGGTAAGGGTCAGGGGAGACATTAAGGTATGAGACAATGATTACACCAACAAATCCTCATATCTGGGAGTAAGATGTAACTACAGCCAGAATTCAAGCCGTATTAGAGATGAAAAGACCATGGTTCTTTGCCAGGTTTCCATCCATCCTCTTAAAAACGGACAATCACCCTGTCAGCAGCTCACGATTCATATCTGAAGACTAACAATTACGTGTATGTGGATTACCAGCCTTGCAAAGGGGCAGAGTTCTTTCAACACAGAGAATCTCTTTTAGAAGACCAAATTTTACTATTATTTTCTGAAAACATGTTATATTTCTTTATGGCAGGAAAGCTAGACATACAGATATACATATATTAAAAACATAATTTAGAAATATCATTTCCTTAGGAATGTTGTTGTTGTTTAGTTGTTAAGTCATGTCTGACTCTTGCAATCCCATGGACTATAACCTGCCAGGCTCCTCTGTCCATATCATGATAGCTATTTTTTAATGAGATTAAATTCATTTAACACACAATTAACCATCCATTTTAATTTTATTTATTTATTTTGACCATACTTTGTGGCATGTGGGATCTTAGTTCCCCAATCAGGGATCAAACTCATGTCCCCTACCTTAGGAAGATGGAATCTTAACCATTGGACTGCCAGGGAAATCCTAACGATTAACCATTTAAAATTATACAATTAAGTGGCATTTAGTGTACTCGATATTCACAATGTTCGACTCACTCCACTTTCAAAACTCTTTTACCACACCCCTGGGAAAAATACTCCATGTCCATTAAATAAGCACTTCCCATTCCCTTCAGAAACTGCTGCACTCAATATGCCAGCAAATTTGGAAAACTCAGCAGTGGCCACAGGAATGGAAAAGGTCAGTTTTCATTCCAATCCTAAGGAAAGGCAATGCCAAAGAATGCTCAAACTACCACACAATTGCACTCATCTCACACGCTAGTAAAGTAATGCTCAAAATTCTCCAAGCCAGGCTTCAGCAATACGTGAACCGTGAACTTCCAGATGTTCAAGCTGGTTTTAGAAAAGGCAGAGGAACCAGAGATCAAATTGCCAACATCTGCTGGATCATGGAAAAAGCAAGAGAGTTCCAGAAAAACATCTATTTCTGCTTTATTGACTATGCCAAAGCCTTTGACTGTGTGGATCACAATAAACTGTGGAAAATTCTGAAAGAGATGGGAATACCAGATCACCTGACCTCGCCTCTTGAGAAACCTATGTGCAGGTCAGGAAGCAACAGTTAGAACTGGACATGGAACAACAGACTGGTTCCAAATAGGAAAAGGAGTTCGTCAAGGCTGTATATTTGTCACCCTGCTTATTTAACTTCTATGCAGAGTACATCATGAGGAATGCTAGGCTGGAGGAAGCACAAGCTGGAATCAAGATTGCCAGGAGAAATATCAATAATCTCAGATATGCAGATGACACCACCCTTATGGCAGAAGGGAAGAGGAACTAAAAAGCCTCTTGATAAAAGTGAAAGAGGAAAAAAAAAAAAAAAAGTGAAAGAGGAGAGTGAAAAAGTTGGCTTAAAGTTCAACATTCAGAAAACGAAGATCATGGCATCTGGTCCCATCACTTCATGGGAAATTGAGGGGTAAACAGTGGAAACAGCGTCAGACTTTATTTTTGGGGGCTCCAAAATCACTGCAGATGGTGACTGCAGCCATGAAATTAAAAGACGCTTACTCCTTGGAAGGAAAGTTATGACCAACCTAGATAGCATATTGAAAAGCAGAGACATTACTTTGCCAACAAAGGTCCGTCTAGTCAAGGCTGTGGTTTTTCCAGTGGTCATGTATGGATGTGAGAGTGGGACTGTGAAGAAAGCTGAGCACCGAAGAATTGACGCTTTTCAACTGTGGTGTTGGAGAAGACTCTCAAGAGTCCCTTGGACTGCAAGGAAATCCAACCAGTCCATTCTGAAGGAGGTCAGTCCTGGGATTTCTTTGGAAGGAATGATGCTAAAGCTGAAACTCCAGTACTTCGGCCAACTCATGTGGAGTTGACTCATTGGAAAAGACTCTGATGATGGGAGGGATTGGGGGCAGGAGGAGAAGGGGATGACAGAGGATGAGATGGCTGGATGGCATCACTGACTCGATGGATGTGAGTCTGAGTGAACTCCGGGAGATGGTGATGGACAGGGAGGCCTGGTGTGCTGCGATTCATGGGGTTGCAAAGAGTCGGACATGACTGAGTGACTGAACTGAACTGATTCCCCTCATCCCAACCTCAGTTAATCATTAATCCCCTTTCTGTCTCTATGGATTTGCCTATTTTGATATATTACATAAAAGGATTGTATATTACAATCATACAAAAAGTGACCTTTTGTGCCTGGCTTCTTTCTCATCCAAGTAACAGCATGCATCAGTATTTTGTTCCTTTTTTATGGTTGAATAATGTTCCATTGCATGTGTATATCACAGGCAGTTTATCCCTTCACCCCATACACTGACAGACATTTGAGTTGCTTCCACCTTTTGGCTTCTCATGGTATTTTAACATCCCACTTGTCATTATTCTAGTCCAGGCTACCATTCTCTCACCCGGATTACAGCAACATTTTAACTAACCTCTCTTCTCCACTCTATTTCTTTCCACACGGCAACTTGAAGGCCATTCCATGCTTGTAGTCCTTCAGAGGTTTTTTAGTTGCTCAAAGAACACTCTGGGTTCAAATCTTCAACAAGAACTCCAGAGCCTGCAGTGAACGTTTACCTTTCTTGTCTACCTGTTTTCCTATTTCATTTCACATCACCCTCTCTGCAACTGAATGGTTCCAGCTGAAGTGAACTTCTCTCAGTTTCTCAAAACCATCAATACTCCTCTTTCTTCAAGAGAAGGGCACCTACTGTGCTGTGTATCTTCTCTTTGCTGGACTGACTCCTACTTATCCTCTAGGTATCATCTCAAACACCACTTAGATGCAGATGAGATGGTTAGATAGGATCATGATTCAATGGACATGAATTTGAGCAAATTCCAGAGACAGAGGACAGGGAAGCCTGGTGTGATGCAGTCCATGGGGTCACAAAGAGTCAGAAACAACTTAGCGACTGAAAAACAACATACAGTACCCTATACTTCTTTGCAGCATTTGCCCAACTGTTGATTATTTTTCCTACTAGACTGTAAGCTCCACAAGGGCGGAAACCACGTGTTGTGCTCCTCATGAGAACCTTTCTGCCTAGCACAATGCTTGGCACATGGTAGACACTGATCAATAGTGTTATAGACTGGGGCATGGGCAGAATTAACAAACTGCCTCTAAAATTTTGGATACTCTCTGAAGGTCTCAAAGTATGTCAACTAAAATGGAGACACATACAAACAAACCTTAGTTATAATTACATTGTTCATACCCTCTCTACTTACCTACCCATCTAAATGGTAGAATTCAGGAAAACAAGACAAAGTTTTATAAATATGGAAATATCCTTTCAAACAGTTCTTTGCTTGTGATTTAAAAAATAACTGATATTTAAGACCACCTAAAACAAGCATACTCTAATCGAATAGTTGCCTATCAAAATGTGATTGTCTGACTTCAGTGATTATTCTTGCCTTTGAAAGGATCTAAAAGAAAATGTTCTAAAGACACACTTGTACAACAAGAAAAAATTCTCATAACATTAATACTTTCATTCTTTCCAGTCTTTATCAGTGTGGTTTAACATGTAAATACAGCTTTTGTTTTTCAAGATTTTACCTACTCTCTTTATTCACTTCTCAAAAAACAGATCAATGGATGAGATTACAGCTCCTTATCATGAAATTAATTTCAGATACTTGAAAAAGCTACTTTTAATCACCACCTGGGGGAAAAGATAAATAGTCCAAGCCAACTTTTTAGTTGTAGGTACTAAAGATTAGAGGGAAAAATTAGAGAATGTGATAGAATAAAACCTCTTGCTAAAACTGCAGTACCACAAATTTTTTTAAAAGCACTGTTTTTATGATTGTCAATCCTTTTAGGTTAAGAGCTCAGGCACTGAGTTGGTGCAGGAAATAATTTAAATATTAATTTAAATGTATTTAACTATTTTGCAATTTGATTACTTGTAAGTAATTACACCATAGGTTCTTCACAACTGAGACCATTACAAACTTTTCATTAGTGCAAAATTAGGAATGTTTTGTAGTACATACAAATAAAAGATTTTTAAAAAATATTTTTGAGGTACTATAAAAGCAATTTATGAAAAGGAGAGTCACTGGTTTTGTTAAGGTGTTGAGGTAACGCAATGAAGAACATGTGGACTCTGATTCAAACTGTATCAATTATTAGCTGTATGAGCAAGTTATGTAGCTTCTGAATCTGTTTATGCATAAAATTGACTACTTCAAAGATTGAGATTATGTGAAAAATGAATATAACATTTCTAACAATGCCAGACATACACTATGGCTTTTCTACCAGATATGCACGATTTCACAGAGTGGTAATTACAGACAAGGTAAAACAGTGAATAGAAGTTTAAATAGTTCCAAAGGAATAGTACTAGGGAAAAAAAGTGCCTAATGACTCTGAACTCACATTATCTTTCTCAGTTTGAGTTTTATTCTTTATTGTGTGCTACCATGGCCTCTATTTAGTAAGACGTTTGTAAACTACCACAAACAACAACAAAAAGGCAAATAGAAATCTAGGGACTGAATATGAAACCTGCTGACCCAAACTAAGTAAACCCATCCTCTTGACCATGTCCATGACATTAAGAATCATGTCCAACAGTTCTCCATAGATTATACTTGTCTACACATGCACACTGTATATTACAGAAATCATCTGGTATTGTCAACAGAACAACCATCAAATACCACAGACCAGAACAAGTGGTCTCTTATTATCTTGAGACTCCATAGATTTTGTAGCAATTCCTTAAATTATATTACCTTAGAAAGCAATTTATTTAATAAATTAAAAAAAATTATTTGGCTGCGTTGGGTCTTGGTTGCAGCATGTGGGATCTTTGATCTTTCATTGTGGTATGTGGGATCCAGTTCCCTGACCAGGGATCTAACCCTGCCCTCTGCATTGGAAGTGCTTAGTCTTAGCCACTGGACCACCAGGAAAGTCACAGCAATTTACTTAAAAAACTCTTGACCAAAGAAACTTCCCACAAACATTTTGCAACACTAGCCAAAAATACGCTGTTTCTGTGCAACTCTTTGTGACCCTATGGACTGTAGCCCACCAGGCTTCTCTGTCTATGGGATTTTCCAGACAAGAATACTGGAATGGATTGCCATTTCCTTCTCCAGGGGATGTTCCTGACCCAGGGAATGAAACTGCATCTCCTGCAGTATGAGCAGGCTGATTCTTTACCACTGAGCAACCTGAGAAGCCCAAACCAAAAATATATTTGTTTTAAAATTTTGCAGAAATGAACCTGCACAATTTAGTTCCTCAAAATTTATTATTTCCCTTCCTTGAGAACTTTTCTTTTCCACAAACCCAGAAACTAACTTCCCAGGAAGTCAAAGAGTCTTAAAAATACATTATGATCCTTCCTCTGCATCCTCCCTAACAAAATAGAAACACTACATTTCATTGCATCTCATTCACAAGCTCTGATTTTTTAAATATAGATTTCATTGCATCTCATTCACAAATTCTGATTTTTTTCTTCCAGTTCTTTATTATCCAATCAAGACAGTTCAAATGTATTTAGGCACTTTTTAACATCAGTTAACCACTAAGCAGTTAACTATTACATAGTTAAAACATTAACATATCCTAAGTTTGTGTTTTTTAATACAAGGTGTTAGGGCAATTGTGCAACATTTGGTTAATCATATCAAATATTATATTGGAGTTTCTTATTCACATTCTATAAACATCTCTAATTCACAGAATTTCACTTATTTTATAGTTTCCTCAATCAGAGATGTGAAGGCTACAGAAAACTGAAAATGTGCTTTATAACTTTAATACATTTTATGAACCTCAACCATTTCAAAGATCAATGAAATATCTACCAAGGTAAATGAATGACATACCAAGTTAAATGAATGACATTTGTTACATTAAAAATGAGATTTTCCTTTCAAAGTCACCAAAACCATTAATATTCAACCAAAAATTGTTGGAATTTGTAGGGTTTCATGTGTGTATGTGTTTAAATGTCAGGGTGGTATGACCTTCTTTGGATGTAAGGCTGTTGAAAGCTGAATCATACAAAAGAAATCTTTAGAGAACAGAGACTTTTCTTTACATATTTATTCCCAGAGCCCGCCCTTCATCTCATCTTGGTTTTCCACATTGATCCAATTGTAGCACTTCCTGGAGCGAGCTATGTTCTAATCAGCAACATCAGGAAGAGAATAGGACAAAGCCAAATGAGAAAACGAAGATCTTATGTCATGCTCTTTGAAAAGAGTGAATGCATTCTAAGCTATCGGGAAATGTAAGTCACAATTTAACTTTAATAATTTTTATCTGCAATGGACATGAACAAGAAATATGGAACGAATCCTTCATCTATTCAATAGGTGCACGATTTCTATTGAGATGAGCACCATGTAGCAGAATTTTACTTTGTTCTCTGTCCCATATAGTTGGGCTGACCTTGAAACCTCATCAGTAGGCTCTTTTTTAGTGATGCCTGGATAATCTCCACTGAATGGTGAATCAAAGGAGATACAACCTAGAGGCACTAAATCACCTAACATTACTTCCTGTCAAGAATTTTTTCCCCTTATAATTGCTGAAAAGCTATTGAGTTAAAGCAACCATGCCGACTCCCCAAAGACAATGGTCCAAACCCTCAAATGAAACGGTTGCAATTCTCTTGGATTGCTAAAAAGCAGGAATGGATCACTTAAAGAAAACTAGGTCTGCACGTTGTCACCTCCCCACAAACGTTAACATCCTAGCACTAGTATTATTTGAACATAATCCCCCACGGAATCGAAATACTGGCTAACGGTGGCTACAGGAGTCTTCCAATCCACGCCTACTTTCGGGATTTGGGCGCTTGAGGGACTGGAGGGCGAGGCAACTTGAAATAGACCTTGACCGAGTCGTAGATGAACCACTGCAGGGCAGTCAGGGTGCCAATCATGATGATCCGGGCGAACAGGCCTTTCCACACGCCCTTGAACCCCAGTCTCTGGAGAACGTCAAAGGCCGTGCTGCCTTTCTCCTTGTTCAAAACGGACACGACGGAATCCGCAGGGTGGGACACCACGGCGCAGAAGACGCCAGCGATGTAGCCGGCCACAAAGGTCACGGCCAGCTGCTCACTCTTGGTGCAATGGCTCTGCGGCTTGGGCACCACGTACTTGTAAAGCGCCTCGACCGTGCGCTCGAAGCAGGCGAACTTCATCATGGTATAGGGGATCTGGCGCATCCAGAGCGGCGCCACGCCTTTGTAGAAGGCCCACAGGCCCTCCTCGCCGTACATCTTGGGGGCCGCGGCCCGGAGCGTGCGGGCATAGCCCTGCTGCGTCTGCATGCGAACCTTCACCGCTTCCATCGGGGCCAGGGCCACGTCGGCGAAGAACTCGGCGCTGGCTGAGGCGGCCAGGTACAGCCCGGTTCTCCATTCGTAGGCCTTCTCCTGGCCCAGGAGCTCCGCGTACCGGATTTTGAAGACCTCGTAGAGGCCAAACTTGAAGAGGCCCTGCATGGAGTAGCCTAGAAAGGTCGGGGCCCAGCCTCGGGCCAGGCCACGCAGCCCGTCGTCCCGCAGTGTCACGCCAAAGCCGCTCAGGATGCCCTTGTACTTGCTGGGGTCCACCTGCATGCGACACTTGACCAGGTCCAGAGGCACGATGGCCGTGTGCGTCAGTCCGCAGCTCAGCATCCCGCCCAGGCCACACAGCAGTAGGTACTTCGTGGAGCCGTACTCGTAGCTGGACTCCTCCAAGGCTGCTGCCCAGGGCCTGCCATTGAGTTGGCCCGCGCTTCTCCCCCGCAGGGCTTGGTAACCGCCAGCATCACACATGGCCGCGCTGGGTCTAGGCACACGCTTTCCTCAGCCTGAGCTCTTTCCTCGCTCAGGGGCCCCAGAGCACTGCGCATGCGTCTGAACTCCCCCCTCCCCGACCCACCAACGTGAGCTTGCTAACCCAACGGTCTGGTCTGAGCGAGGGACAGGTCGCGCCAGAGCCCAAAGGACTTCGACCGCTCTCTACATGCCTGCACACCCCCTACCGGTTTGACTGCCTTTGGATCTCAACTGGCTCCTGAAATTTTAAGTAGGAGCATCGCCCCGCCCCTCACCTCCAGGACGGCCCTTGGCCCCGCCCTCAAGCTTTTGGGCGAATAGGCTTCTGGTAACGATAGGAACCCCGCCCCTCAACCCTCCTCAGCTTCCTCCTCAGTGGTTCCTAGGTCTCACCTTCCGTGGTAAGGCTTTCCATGCCTAATGCGCCAAGTGGCTTCTGTCCAGCTCAGCAGCTTAGTCTTCTACAAAGATGCTAAAAAAATAAATCAACAAGTACAAGCATGAGTAAACACATGAATAGGCAAGTAAGTAGATGAGGAGATGAGTGACAGGGTGAAGAGTCGCCATGCACTCTTTCAGGAAGAGTTGCCTTCCTGAAGGGCCTTTCTGGAGTCCTCACTCAAACAGCCCGCTTATGGTAATGGTCATCTCCATGGCCACAGAATGTTCGAGAACCAGGAACCTAGCATTAGAGGACCAGTCCCTGAGCTTCCAGCCTTACCTAACATTCTTACAGCGCAGACAGGGAGGATACCTCTCCCCCAAACCCACACTCCACTCGTTTCCCTCCAAGAGTTATTGTGGGGTCTTAGGAAGGATGGAGAAGGCAATGGCACCCCACTCCAGTACTCTTGCCTGGAAAACCCCATGGATGGAGGAGCCTGGTAGGCTGCAGTCCATGGGGTCGCTAAGAGTTGGACACGACTGAGCGACTTCACTTTCACTTTCACTTTTCACTTTCATGCATTGGAGAAGGAAATGGCAACCCACTCCAGTGTTCTTGCCTGGAGAATCCCAGGGACGGGGGAGCCTGGTGGGCTGCCGTTAATGAGGTCGCAAAGAGTCGGACACGACTGAAGTGACTTAGCAGCAGTAGCAGCAGGAAGGATGGAGGTTCTCCCTAGATTGAGAGAGGGATGCTGATTATTTTCATTCATTCGATGTTGTTCCGTTGACTACTGAATCCCTGCCATGATTTTGGAGATTAGGAAATTCTAGTCAAAAATCCTCTTTCCTTTTAAGGGAGCTTGTAGTCTCATTGGCTTGGAAAATGAGAACTAAATGATTCTACTAGTAAATCAGTAGCATATATTCATACATTCACTCACTGTGTGCTGGGCCCTATGCAGGGTTAGGGGTTTAGCAAAGAGTCAGGCATATTCTTTAAGTGTGAAGTATTAGTCACACAGTCGTGTCTGACTGTTTATGACCCCCATGGATTGTAGCCTGCCAGGCTCCTCTGTCCATTCAATTCTCCAGGCAAGAATACTGGAGTGGGTAGCCATTCCCTTCTCCAGGGAATATTTCCCACCAAGGGATCAAACTAGGCCTCTTGCATTGCAGACAGATTCTTTGCCATCTGAGCCACCAGGGAAGAAATATTCTCGCTGACATCTAAATGAGGAGATTAAAAAATCAGTATTGTGTGGTAAGTATTATCACAGGAGTTTGAATAAAGTTCTGGATGAATAGTGAGGGGCAACTAATTCAGCCTGATGAATTTAAGAAGACTTCTCAGAGGTCTTGAAGGATGAGTAGGAGTCAGTTATGTAAAGAATGAAAGGTAATTCCAGGTTAGGGGAAACAGGAGTGCATGATCTATTGAGGAGAGGTGAGTAATTTGGCATGGTAGAAACCAGCAAGAGTTCAGTCTGAAAAATAGAATTGGGTCAAATTAAGGAAAGCCTAAATACCTGTTCAGGACTTTGACTCTTATCCTACAAGGAGGCCAGTGTTTCTCAGAGGTGTGATCCATAGACGACCTGCATCAGAATCACCTGGAGAGCTGTATTTAAAATCCCTGATCACACCCCAGAGCCTCTGAACGAGAATCTGAGGGAAGGACTATGCAGTTTTAATAAGCTCCCTTGGGTGAATTCTTCATTAAACTTTACTAAAGTTTGAAAAACACAAAATGCAGATGATGGAAGGTCAAGATTTTTTTTAAGGATCTTTGATTAGAATTCAATACTTATATCCTAAACTGAATGCATGTGTATAGAACTCTGGAAATTCATCAAGTTGCATACTGGCAATTAATGTTCATTATATACTTTACATGTTATGTGCTCAGTTGCTAAGTCGTGTCTGACTCTTTACCACCCCATGGACTGCCGCCCACCAGGCTCAGACTTTGTTACATGTTATGTACCATAATTTTAAAAAATTGGCTGGTATAAAATTCTAACCACAAACTAGGGAAAGCAAAGACAAATACAAGACTTCTCAATCAAGAAGTCTTATTGAATTCCGTTCCTTATTGTAGTCTTATACCAGTGTTAATTAAACAAGGCTATTAGGCTGAGGGGCTTCCCAGGTGGCCTAGTGGTAAAGAACCCGCCTGCCAATGCAGGAGACAGACATAAGAGATGTGGGTTCTATCCCTGGGTCAGGAAGATGCCCTGGAGAAGGGAATGGCAACCCACTCCTGATTACTTGCCTGGAGAATCCCATGGACAGAGGAGCCTGGGGCTACAGTCCATAGGACCTCAAAGAGTCGGACGCGACTTGAAGCAACTTAGCACACATGCACACATTAGACTGAGAGGGCTTTAATGCCTTGGCAACTTATATAATGAAACCAACCAACTAGGCTATTTGTGATTGGTTTTGACTTTTCAAATAAAGCAAATTCTTAAGTTATAACCAATCAAATAATTTCCTTGCTTTGCTTCAGAATCTCTATAAAATTCTTTCCCCTAGCTACTGTCATTGGAACACTTCTAACTACTTCCTGTTTGGTATTGCCAAATGATGCTGATTAGAATCCACTTTTGCTCACATAAACTCTTTAAAATATTTAACATGCCTCAATGTATCTTTTAACACCAGGAATTTCAGTATTAAAGAGAGGACTCTCTCCTCAAATCATAGAGAACAATGAAGCATTAAAATATCCCATGATGATGATATCAGGGCTTCCCAAATTTGTTCCTGGGAATACTGGTCCACTTGAAAAAGGTCAGTGGTCCAACAAGCTTGAGGGACATTTCATACTAGAGTATTCATTCTCAATTGAGGTAATATCATCCCCCAGGAGGTGAAAATTGGATCTTAGAGGCCAAAAAATCTTAGTACAGTGGTTTGTGACCTTCCAAAACTCAACTCTACCAAACAAAATTATATTCCTTGTTATTTAATTTCCAGGTTAGGAGAGGAGCTCAGGGAGGGTCAGGGAGATAGAAAAAGGCCATTAGAGGAAAACAGTCCAAAAAGGATCATGGGGAAGAAAGGCCAGTAATGAATAAAAGGTTAAGGAACACTAGCGCTTCTTCCTGGAGATTTCCTTATTAAAGAGAAGTTCCATAGTAAGAATTTTGCTTCGTTAACTTAGTGTTCTCTAATCTTACTGGATCTTAGAACACCTTTTTTATATTACTCCTATTCACATTGCACAGATGTAGTCTACCACGGAGCCAATTTTGGGAAATGCTGGATTCTATAAAAAAAAATGAAGTCTAGAGAAAACAAGGGGTAAAGAGGACCAGAGTAATAATAGCAGCTACCATTTACTTAGGCCTCCATTTCCTAAAGGTACAACATGTATGTTTTGCTAACATGTAACACAGGTCACCCAGAGAAGGCAATGGCACCCCACTCCAGTGTTCTTGCCTGGAAAATCCCAGGGACGGGGGAGCCTGGTGGGCTGCCATCTATGGGATCGCACAGAGTCGGACACGACTGAATCGATGCAGCAGCAGCAGCAGCAGCAGCAGCAACACAGGTCACCAGTTACTTTATGAAAGCTGAGGTTAAATCAATTTATCTCATTTGTATGAGATACTTTTTCTTTACCATTAAAATACTGTGAAAGAAAATGTACAAGTTGAAGAAACCAATCTAGAAATCCTCAGGGCCAGAATTTTCTTAGACAATTCTCAGTTCAATATCTAAGCCATAAAGTCAGAAACAACTGGAAGTAGACTGTAAAACTATTTTGACATTATAGAGCATACAACCACTATGAAGTCGATCTCCTTGGTCCTTTTGTAGTCCAGGCCAACATTTCTGTCTTGAAATCATTATTACACTTTTGCTGTGTTCTCCCTGCTAACTTGAGTTGAACAGTAGGTCTTTCCACAGGGCCAGATTTAGACTTTTATGTTCTCTTATTTGTTATACTTTAAAAAAGTTAAAATGTATTCATTCATCCAACAGATTTTTACATAGGTTCTATTATGTGTCAGGGCACATTCTGAATTAACATATCAAAGCAGAGCTAATGACCCACATTGTCCCCAAACAGAATTTTCATAAGCTCTAAAACAGAATCACAGAGTGCCCATATAAAACAGGAAACACTTCTTGAATACCTGCTCTTTGCCAAGTGATTTAAATATCTCTAATCCTTACAAGATATTCTTCCCATTTTACAGATGTAAGTGGCAGATAGAGTGAAGAAAGTGAAAGTGAAAGTTGCTCAGTCATTTACAACTCTTTGTGACCCCATGGACTGTAGCATGCCAGGCTCCTCTGTCCATGGAATTCTCCAGGCAAGAATACTGGAGTGGAGCCATTCCCTTCTCCAGGGGATCTTCCCAACCCAGGGATTGAACCCAGGTTTCCTGCATTGCAGGCAGATTCTTTACCACCTGAGCCACCAGGGCAGACACTATAGTCTACTCAAAAGTCGATAGCCTATTTCTCTTTGCTACAGAACTCTGTTCAGGTATGTGGCAAACATCCTTTGAATTCTACATCATATTTGCTCACTCATGACATTTCTCATGATATTTTAACTTGCGTATAGGGTATTTGATTTTTGGCCATAAATACTTAGGTCCATTGATGGTTTCTCTACTCTAATCGCACAAATATATATCTGAGCATGATGTCCTTACCCCTGTGTCCATGTCTTTATGTATGTCTTTCCACTTTCCTCTTTTACTTCATGTCATTTTTCAGAATCAGGGGCAAAGAATGTATGCCAGAAAACTCTCCTTTATTAGCCCACCTTCTTTGTGTTTTTCTAGTAATTACTGTTTTAAGTAGTTTGCCAGATATTCATTTGTATTTAATCTGGACTGATGAATTGCCATTTTTAAAAACTATAGAAAATACTTCAGACAAGACTGTAAGAACACTGCTTCCTTTGTTTATGTATCAGGTCATGGTTCAGTGTCATACCCAGTCTCTGTGGGTGTTGGCCAACTCAATTATCAGTGAGAGTGAACCGGAGTAGCTGCTTGAATCATTTTCTTAGCTTTAACACATATGGTGAACTTAAGCAGGTAACTTCATCCCCCATAATGAATCTCTATATCCATCTTAAACATTTCGAGAATATAGTTTGGGTATGTCATTTTTTAAAAAAAGCACATGAAGGACACTGAAATGAACACATTAAGTTCTTAGGAACTGAATGGGAAGGGCAATTGAATGTTTATTAAGCACTAAGTAATAAGTAAGTGAAGTCGCTCAGTTGTGTCCGACTCTTTGTGACCCTATGGACATGGGGGGACTCTTTGCGACCCCTACCAGGCTCCTCTGTCCATGGGATTTTCCAGGCAATAGTACTGGAGTGGATTGCCATTTCCTTCTCCAGCAGATCTTCCCAACCCAGGGATCGAACCCGGGTCTCCCGCATTGTAGACAGACACTTTACTGTCTGAGCCACCAGGGAAGTCCTTTATTAAGCACTACTATGCGTAAGACATGTATAAGGGGAAAAGTCACATGCTTTGGGCAGAAATAAATTCTGAGTTAAACTTTTTTTCTAGCTATGTGAACTTAAACAAGTTATTTAGCCCTTTTCTGAGCTCCACTTCTTTATTTATTTTAAGTATCTATAATTAGGACTAATTATAACCTTTTAGAGTTGTTATAAGAGATAATACACACAAAACAACTAGCCCAGCACCTTGTGAATTAATGAGCACCCCATGAATGTCGATTCTGTTACTCCCCCCTGCTTTTCTGGTTCTCCTTGATCCTCTCAGAATCCATGTTTCTGTGAAGTCACGGACTCTGCTCTTTCCCCTCCACTTGAGTGGATGATTTACTCATTTAACTATAATGAATTCCAACTGATTTAGATGGTTTAGGACCGGAACTGAAGAAATCCTAAGTGGCAGAAATGTGAACTCCTTTGACAATGCCCCAGGATGCGTGAAGCCATAAAACAAATAGGACAGAGACTGCTCTCCTGTGGCTCAGCAGGTTGGGCCACAGAGAGGACCAGAAAACTGGGCAGTCTTTCTCCTCTTCCAAATTGATTCTTCCAGCCTAGGGTCTTATTCAGTTGAACTCTAGCTAGGGCTACCAACTCACCCCAGTTTGTCCCAGACTTTCCTGGTTGCAGCACTCAAAGCCCAGTGTCCCCAGAACCCTCTCAGTCCCATGCAAATCAGGACAGTTGGTCACTGTCTTAGAGGAGTCTAAGTTGTGCCTGTGGCTTCCAGCCACTGCCAGTGTGCTCCGGTATAAGAATCACTGGCCTTGGAGCCAGGCAGTCCTGGGCCCAAATCCTGGCTCATTCTACTTCTAGCTATGAATCTTGTAAAAGTTATCTTTCTTGAATCTTAGTTTCTGTATCTATAAACTTCATTCTATTCTTTTCTGAATTTGTAATGAACTTCATATTATTATTAAATTAAATGATAGCACAGTGCTTGCAATGTTATAGGCCCTTAATGAATGTTAGGTCTTTCCTTCCTGACTTTCATATACTTATTGCCGCTAAGTCGCTTCAGTTGTGTCTGACTCTCTGAGACCCCATAGACGGCAGCCCACCAGGCTCCCCCGTCCCTGCGGTTTTCCAGGCAAGAACACTGGAGTGGGTTGCCATGTCCTTCTCCAATGCATGAAAGTGAAAAGTGAAAGTGAAGTCGCTCAGTTGTGTCTGACTCTTAGCGACCCCATGGACAGCAGCCTACCAGGCTCCGCCATCCATGGGATTTTCCAGGCATGAGTACTGGAGTGGGGTGCCATTGCCTTCTCCGTCCATATACTTAAGAAGGTTTCATTATCCCCTGGGGTACCATGTCTCTAAAAATCCCTGATTCAAGGAAGGGGTGGCCACTGGACAGTAGGGGGCACTGTTGCCACTACTCCTCTCTTTCTACCCGCTTCTCTGCATCCCTCCATCCTCACACAAAGCAAGGAAGTTTAGTAAACCACTGATCAAAGGCAGCCAAGCTCTAAATCCACACTTGGTTTTAACTTATCTAAATTCGTCCCACATGCCTGCAATAATGTTCAGGGTGTATCTGGACCATTTTAAATCTTGTACATTTAATTTATAATCCTTCTCACTCCAGGAGGTTTGTGACATGCCAGGGGGTCAAATGTTTATTCTTACAATTATTTAACCCCAATCAACTAATTATTCTGATGAATTGTATACTTTTTCCCCTTTTTTCCTTGACCAGATTGGAAACAATGACAGGCATTTAACTGAGAGTTATTTGTAAAACTCTGACAGATTGGGAATTACAAAGTTCTTTAAACTTCTCTTAAAATAAATATTTCTGATTTATCTGGTGAGTTAAGGGGAAAAAGCAATAATCTCCAAACTCATTAAACCAAGTAAGTCTAACCATGTTTAAAGAAAGTGTTGTAGGAGGTAATAATCCCTATATGTTTGGATGAAAATTGTTCATAACAAATCTTCATCCTTTTCTTGTTTTTGGTTTGTGCAAAGCACAAACTAGAACTGACACATCTAGACATCTAGTCCCAGTCCTCAGTTTTTCTTCAGAAAGTAGAACAATAAGTAACTAGGACTCATATAGGTATTGCAAGATTGAAGTGGGATTGAGTGAGCTTTTCTTTGGCAAAGTTGTTCCAGGTGGGGCACACACCGGTGGCCAGTCATGGCCCTGGACTAGTACTATCCTAGACAGGGCTGTTCCTCCCAACCCTGGGTCCCTGGCTGAGTCATATCTCCTAGGACGCTTAAACAGATGAGGCACAAAGCAGCAGCAATGGAAGACAAAGGAGCAAGAGAAAGGAGATGCAATCAAACAGCAGCTGAAGAGGTTGTGTAGATAAAGACCAGAACAAACAATGCTATGGAGCAGATGAGAAGTACAACATCTGAGCAGAGAGGGCATGCTCACAGGGGCATTGGTAGCTGAGTTAGACCCAATAGTACTAATACTTGTTTTGTTTTTACTTGCTAGTTTGATGGGGAAAAGTATTTTTACATGCAGAGAAATTTTCATGGTATATATAACTGATTACATGTAGTTTTGATAGTACTATCAAATTTCCATAAATTTTGGGAAATCTTTTGTCTTAAAAGACGACATGTCCCTATAAATACAGCATTTAAAGGGGCTAGTAGTTTTAATATCTCTGTCCTTTGTTAAAATGCAAATTTGGTTTAACACAACATGCATGAATGAATGCCAACAGATGCATGGTTTCCTAGTAAAATCAGAGTAAAAAGAAACAAAGGAAACACTAGAAACTAATATGACATTGTAAATCAACTATACTTCAATTTTTAAAAAGAGAAAAAAAGAACAAAGCAAAGAAAGACTTAATCTTCCTTTATGTATATTCCTTGTCTAGTTTCTTAGAACAGTAATTCCTGTTTATCCAAAAAACAAGAACACATCCAGAATTTCCCCCTGTATTCTATTTCTGTGAGAATGGCAAGCAAATATCAGGAATTTATCTTTCAAAGAACCTTTTCATTTTATGTACAGCATCAGTACAAATGTAGCCCATGTTATAACTGTAAACAGATGGCAAGAAATACTGCCCCAGAGATAGGCAAATTGGGTTGAGAACCTGATCACTACCTATTTAGCTGCGTTACCTTGGCTGTCATTTAACTGCTTGGCACCTCAGCAGTAGTAGCAGTAGTAATAATATTTGTGTAATCGCTGTAAATTCCAAAGTGTCCCATGTTTTTCCCATTTAGTGATATTAAGATTTAATGATGAAGTAAGTCAGAAAGAAAAAATATGAAATAAAAATGCATATATGGAATCTAGAAAAATTGTATTGATGAACCTATTTGCAGTACAAGAATAGAGACACAGACGTAGAGAACTTGTGGACACAGTGGGGGAAGGAGAGGATGGGATGATTTGAGAGAGTAGTATTAAAATATATACATTGCCCTATGTAAAACAGAGAGCTAGTGAAAGTTGATGTATGGTACAGGGAGCTCAGCCTGGTGCTCTGTGATGACCTAGAGGGGTGGGGTGGGGGGTGGGAGGGAGGCTCACAAGGATTTATGTATACTTATGGCTGATTCACATTGTTATAAGGCAGAAACCAACAAAACATTGTAAAGCAATTATCCTCCACTTAAAAATAAATTTAAAAAATAATTTACACATTAAAAAGCATTACAAAAAAAAAAGGAATGAAAAGGACCAAACAAAAAAAAAATGATTTAATGAATACCTAAAACTTCGCAGGCAATGCAAAATGTGGTCTCATTTAAACCACACAACATTTTTAAGGGAGGTACTTTTATTTTGTTCATTTGACAAATTACAAACTGAAGCTTAGAGAAATTAAGAAATTTCTTACCCAAGGTATACAGGAAGTGTCAGGAACATGTTTGCTTCTGCTGCTGCAGCTGCTGCATCGCTTCAGTCGTGTCCGACTCTGTGAGACCCCATAGACGGCAGCCCACCAGGCTCCCCCATCCCTGGGATTCCCCAGGCAAGAACACTGGAGTGGGTTGCCATTTCCTTCTCCAATGCGTGAAAGTGAAGTCACTCAGTCATGTCCGACTCTTTGCTACCCCATGGATTGCAGCCTACCAGGCTCCTCCGTTCATGGCATTTTCCAGCAAGAGTACTGGAGTGGGGTGCCACTACCTTCTCTGAAACATGTATGAATGGCCTCCAAGTCTATATCTTAATCACTGCACTATACTAACATCACTTAGTTATTTCATTTACTCTATCAAGTAAGATCTCTGATTCTTGCAGGATTAATGAGATAATGAATATCCAGCACAGTGTCCAGTGTCTGGCCGATGGTTAGCATGCATAACATGATGTCAAGGAAGAGGAAAGGGGGTGAGGCAATGGAGAATGAGGAGAAAGAAGTAGTATCTCTGACTTACCCAAGGCCACCTCCAACTAGAAGACTCAGCCTTTGCATGGCGTCAGGCTCTTCAAGCATGGATTAAACCCAAACTGTCTAGTACCATAGCTTTGACCCCATGTAGCTATCAAGAACTTGGACTGTGGCTAGTCCAAATTAAGATGTGCTCAAAGTACAAAATACACATCCTATTTCAAAGACATAGTATTAAAAAGAGAATATAAATATCTCGATAATTTTTGTAGATTATATATTGAAATAATGTTTTTGATGTATTGAGTTAATGTTATTTTTAATGTTTTTTTTTTTTTTACTTTTTTAAATGTAGCTACCAGAAAATTACCTGTATATCTCACATTATATTTATATTCAGTTCAGTTCAGTTATATTGGACAGCTCTAAAAGATTTGTCTGCTCAGTCCACCTTCTGCTTCTGAAGACTAGGTTTGCAACAGCAGCTCAAAGTCAAGCTGTTTTGCCATTGGCATGGGGTGTACACCACTTTCATACATCCCTTCCTCATGCTGGCTGCATTACCTTCACCAATTTGAATGTACTCCTGTCCTTTAGGGCCATTCTCATAGGATCAAAACATTAATGCTTTAGAATTAGAAGTATTTATCTGACTAATAGAATATGTTAGCTTTTGTTGTTGTTCAGTCACTAAGTCATGTCTGACTCTTTGTGACCTCATGAACTGAGCACACCAGGCTCCTCTGTCCTCTACTATCTCCCAGAATTTGCTCAAATTCATGTCCATTGAGTCAGTGATACTATCTAACCATCTTATCCTCTGCTGCCCCTTTCTCCTTTTGCTTTTAATCTTTACCAGCATCAGGATCTTTTCCAATGAGTCAGCTCTTTGCATCAGGTGGCCAAAGTATTGGAGCTTCAGCTCCAGCAACAGTCTTTCCAATGAATATGCAGGGTTGATTTCCTTTAGGATTGAATAGTTTGCTCCTTGCAGTCCAAGGGACCCTAAAGAGTCTTCTCCAGTACCACAGTTCGAAAGCATCAATTCTTCAATGCTCAGTCTTCTTTATGATCCAACTCTCACATCAGTACACGACTTACTGGAAAAACTATAGCTTTGACTATATGGACCTTTGTCGGCAAAGCAATGTCTCTGCTTTTTAATGTGCCCTCTAGGTTTGTCATAGCTTTCTTCCCAAGGAACTAGCATCTTTTAATTTCATGGCTGAAGTCACCATCCTCAGTGGTTTTGGAGTCCAAGAAAATAAAATCTGCCACTGCTTCCACTTTTTTCCCCTTCAATTTGCCATGAAGTGATAGGGCCAGATGCCATGATCTTAGCTTTTTAAATGCTGAGTTTCAAGCCAGCTCTTTCACTCTCCTCTTTCACCTTCATCAAGAGGCTTTTCAGTTCCTCTTTTGCTTTCTGCCATTAGAGTGGTATCATCTGCATATCTGCATGTCTCCTGGCACTCTTGATTTCAGCTTGTGATTCATACAGCCTGGCATTTCACATTTATGGGGTTATATACCATTTATGGTGTTCTCCAGGCAAGACTACTAGCGTGGGTTGCCGTTTCCTCTTCTGATGGACCACGTTTTATGGAACACTTCACTATGACCCATCTGTCTTGGTGGTCCTGCATGGTGTGGCTCATAGCTTCACTGAGTTATGCAAGCCCCTTTGCCACAAGGCTGTGATCCATGAAGGGGATATGTTAGCTAGAAGAGTCTAATAAAATTCTAGTTTGCATTTTGAATCTTCAAATGCCTTGATATTATTCTCAAAGGAATATTTTCATATTAGCTTATTAGGTTAAATTATCAGCAAACTGCTGTGTAAACTAGGAAAAAAAGAAGCGTGTTGTTATATACTAAGGTTACACCATTACTGTGATACATAGTCCATCAGATTCTCATAAGGTTCCAATCAGAGGGTTTACGATGGATTATTTACATGCTACTTGATCAGTAGAATCCTTTAGACATTTAATATTGCTAAGAACTCTGGTAACTTAATTAAAAAGCATATGATGTATGTATTTCTCCTCCCCAGAACCCACCACAGGTGAAGAATTATTACTACTAGGAGCACTAACATTGCTTTGCATAAATAACCGACCTTGGCCTGCTCGCCTGCTGTGCAGCAAAGCCAGTTTACTGGTGAAGGAAAATAGTGTTTATTTGTAGGGCCCCAAGCAAGGAGTATAGGCAGCTCATGGTCAAAATACCTGAACTCCCCAACAGCTTTCAGGGAAGGGCTTTTAAAGGCAACGTTTGAAGTGATGGTTGCAGGGGGATGGCTTTCCTCTCATTGGTTGGTGGTGAGGTGACAGGGTAGTGTTTCAGAATCTTATTTATTAACTTTCTGGTTCCAACCAGTCTGGATCTAGTGTTCCTGCTCAGCATGAGGTTGCCATCTTCTACCCGGGTGAAGGTCTGTTTCAGTTCCTACAGAACAACTTAAAGATACACGTCAGATTGTTATATATATATATATATATATATATATATATATATATATATATATATATATAAAATCCCTTGAGAAGGAACTAAGAATCTTTCATTGCTGAACTATCTTTTCTTGACTACTTGCTTTTCTTTTGTTTCTGCATTCCCTCCCTTTCCTAATTAATAACTGACTGAATCTGTTCTTTGGAACACAGTGAAGGCCTTGGAGGCTAAAGATTTTTTTCTTTAAAAGAAAAGGGAGACACAGAGGGCTTCTGTACCCAGGAGGGCCCTGCAGAGTCATGCTCCATTTCAATAGTGACTACTACAGTTTCCTTTAAAGGACCCCCTTCACATGGCTACTGCTTAACCTCTCCATCTCTCCTCTTTCCAGTCTCCTGCCCTCACTGTGCCATGCTGCAGCCTTAAACATAATATTCTCTCTGTTTGGGATATACCTCTTCTGCACCTGGATAATTCCTACACATCCTTTAGGACTACCTCAGAAATCAGCCCCTCAAGGAAGTCTCCCCTGATTTCTTGATCCACATTAGGACTCATAGCATCCTACCCACCACTCTTCAGCTTTCATCTGGAATTGTTTGTTTACTGTCTATTTGCCAGCTAGAATGTATGCCTAAAAGTAAGGATCCTGTGTTTTTATTTACTTCTGTGTCCCTTATGGTTAGCACATAGTTGACACTGAATGAATACTGGCTATGGGCAGAGAAAAGCAAATTAGCAGGGCATCCTAGGAAATTTCCCCAGGTTGCTACCACCTTTATTTACCCTCCTTTGCCCCAACTGTAATAGGATATGTAACGACAAGCATTTCTATTAATCACCAATGCTTTTTTGGGGACGGCACTGCATTTGCTTAGAAGAAATACTGAGTTAGTAGATATATGGTTAAGAACATAGACTCTGAGGCTAGATTTCCTGGTTCTGAATCATGGCTCTGCCACTCGATGGCAGAAAACCTTGGGCAAGTTACCTAACTTCTCTAGGTACTGCTTTCATCATGTGTAAAATGTGGGGTGGAGGCGGGGAGGGAATAATAGTACCTACCTTAGAGGGTTGATTTGAGGGTTATATGAATTAACACACATAGAGGAGTTTATCAGAGAAGGAAATGGCAACCCACTCCAGCACTCTTGCCTGGAAAATCCCATGGATGGAGGAGCCTGGTAGGCTGCAGTCCATGGGGTCACGAAGAGTCAGACATGACTGAGCAACTTCACTTTCACGCATTGGAGAAGGAAATGGCACCCCACTCCAGTTTTCTTGCCTGGAGAATCCCAGGGACAGAGGCCTGGTGGGCTGCTGTCTATGGAGTTGCATAGAGTCAGACACGACTGAAGCGACTTAGTAGCAGCAGCAGCAGCAGCAGCGGAGTTTATAATTACTGGCACATACAAACACTTAGTAAGTGCTAGTTGGCATTACTACTGTTAATAACATAATATAATATAATATATTAATTATATTCCCCATCAGGGGTAAGAGGTAATCTCGAGGAAGCAAAGTTGATCCTCAAATTCTGCTTGTTGGGAGAGTGGTCCTATTTACTCTTCTTGTTGTTGTTCAGTTGTTCAGCCCCGTCTGACTCGTTGGGACCCCATGGACTGTAGCATGCCAGACTTCTCTGTCCTTCACTATCTCCCAGAGTTTGCTCAAACTCATGTCCACTGAGTTGATGATGCCATCCAACCATCTCTGTTGGATCTTATTCACTCTGGGCTTTCTGTTTTGTGTGATATTGGATAAAGTTGCTGGATCCAAGTTAATTTACTGTGTCAGTGAGAAATGAGATGCCTTTGATATTGGCAGGAGAGGGAGGCAAGATTCATTTGTACATTCAACAAATATTTACTGGATGTCTATATTGTGCTAGATATAAAGGGAAGTGAGATAGTCACAGCCATTACAGAACTCTCAAAAATCAAGAAGAGAAAAGCTAGAGAGCCTGGGTAGTGAGATGGGGATGGGGAGGGTGGGCAAGGTGGAGGGGGACCAGATCACTTCCTCTCCAGTGTGTGTGGCACAGCAGAGGAGGATCTTGAGAGAAGAGAAACACTAACACAGGATTTTAAAGCACCTGCTACAAGATATGTCATGTAAATCCTCCCCTCTACCCGCTGCAAAATCTTCAGTCACGTTTTCATTGCTCATGAGAGAGAGCCTGAAGAAGACAGGAGATATCTGGGTTATAGCTACTGGGGGGAAGATGCTATAGGCAAAAAAGCCCTTCCTTACTCTTGCATGCTACCAGTGAGGAAACATTACTGTGCACACAATATTTAATGATTACAAGTGATACCCCCATGCACAGCATAATACAAGACTCTTTAAAATAAACAGTATCAATTACAATCATGTTAACTGAAGAGAAGAGCCATTATTGAAGGTAGGAAATTCAGGACTCTGTGGAAGAAGCAGCCGTATATAAAGCTGGGACTCAGATATGACTATCAACCAGCCCCTTTGTGGTTAGTCAAACTGGTGATTCCTCAGCACTGTAACTTTTTTATAAACTTCTGCTTATGATGATGCAGAACTTCTTAAACATAAACATCCAAATGTTTCAGTGTAGGGAAGGAAGGGGTCTAGTATGGCCTCATCCTTCTTTGACTTCCAGCTTTTCAATTTTACATATTACTTTTTAAATAACAATATAAATAAATTTGACACACAAATATGTATATATTCAGCAGCCTAAGAAGTAATCAGCCATCAACCCAAATAAAACAAACCTATCAATTTGCCTGAATTTCCAAGCATGAAATAAATAAAGCTCTGTTGGAATTTACCTACATAAATTGAGACTTTGAGGGGAAGAGAGAAATAAACTAGTCTTTTTCTCTTATTTGTTTACTGTATAAACCCTAGGGTTTCTGCATCTTATAAGATGACTATGGATTTAAAAGATTTATGGTTGTTTATTAACATTCTCAAAGCAGTATGCAAATTCACATCACCTTGGGTATACTTTGCCCCAAAGTTATGAGTAAAAATGGAAGCATTTTGCCATTAAAAAGGCTAAAATAAATGAATTCAAATGGTTGTCTTTGAATAGGATTTTCCTTTAAACCATTAATAGGAAAATGAAGAGATCTTGAGTGGTCAAGCATGAAATGTAAATAAGAGTAGTTTTCATGTTTAGGCCTTATCAGCTGATGGCACCTGATGTTAAAATTTAAATTTGATAATGCAGAAAATGACCTTATAATTTGCAGTATCATGAAAGAATGCAGTTTGTGCCCAGATTTTTTGACAGTAGTATTGAAACCATGATTTTTAAGTAACATTTTCAAATGACAAGGTCAGTGAAAAAATTAGACATTCTGAATTAAGTGGAGTCAGAAAAAGAACTTGTCTGTGTGTTCATTTATGGGACCATATTTTTTAAATCAAAAATTAAGATACAGGCTGTTAGAGCAAAGCAGAGACAAACCTAGATCTCTTTAAACGGATTGAAATAACAGTGACATTCTTAAAGGGTCAAATAGTACAGGAAACATATACTTCTGCCCTCTTAAGATGAGTAATATATTTCTTCAAAGCAGGAAAAAAACTTTACAAACATCTTTTCAGCTTTCCAGTGTATAATCAGCCTCAGAATGGCAACCATTTCCTATTGTCAGGTAGCTAGTGAGAAATGCAAAGCACACCTGCAACCAGAGGCTCAGGAAGTTCAAGGTGGACACCAGGCCTTGGCTCTCACTTCTACCATTCTGTTACCAGAAACAGAAAACTTCAGAGAAAGGACAATTAAAAATGCACACATTTCAGCCAGGTATTAACCATAACTACGCCCTTAAAGGTAATGATTAATCCTATGATGACAAGTTTTTTTTTTTTTTTTCCCTTTCTTTCTTTCTTTTTGGGACCTAAGCAGGGGGGAAAAAAGACCTCAGGGTGTCACAAATTTCTATCAAACAAGAAAACAAATTAGCTTAGCAGTCTTGGGAAAACTATGAAGTTGTGGCAGCTTTACAGGTGTCCCAAGATTTGGGTTGCTTTACAGGAATAACTAAATTCATGGCACAATTAAGTACTGGTTCAAGCTCATGCTAAAATGTCCTAAGTCCCTTTTGCTTTAAATCATTCCAAGTATGCTTTTCTTTGGAAGGCATCAACTGCAACATGCCACTTCCAGAGATGCATTCCTATACCAGCAAGACTTAAAAAATGGGAATTACTCTAAAGGCACACCCTTGAGCAACCATCACACTGCACTGAGCTCCTGAGAATATTCTGGAAGCATCACTGTGAACAGTTGCTTCTCTGTAGGGGAGAAAAGTGAAATTAAGCAGAAGCAGCAGCTTCTGTATGAAGAAACACGGTTTGACACTTGGAATCCTTTTCTACTGCAACAGGTTTACCAACAGCTACGTTCCTCTGGAGTTTTGAATATGTGGATCCTTGAGTATCACTCTGCCTTTTTTTTTTTTTTTTTGAAATTACGAAATACCTTCCGTCCTTCTGTATACCGTACGGCGGGAAGAGAAAGTTTGGAAATTAAATACCTAACACTGCAGCTAACCCAGATGATATACATGCAATAGCATTACTTGAAGAACTTATTCAACCCAATCCTTTGCATCTTGTTAACCAGGGCACAGAACCTTTCCAAATTTTGCACCAAAAAAAAGAGAGAATGCAAGGGTCTTGCTGCAGCTCCTGGGATGCACTGAACACCGCCTTGTTACAAGTGTATCCAAAGTTCCCAGCACCGGGGACTTGGGGAAAATGTTTCTGTTTCACTGTCCCTGAAGCTTTCAGAGGAGACGGTTGTGCTATGAATGCAGACCTTACAGAGCAGGCCAGCAAGATGCTTCGTACCCCCAAGTGCTCGCGGTGCCGGAACCACGGCTTCCTGGTACCAGTCAAGGGCCACGCGGGCAAGTGCCGCTGGAAGCAGTGCACCTGTAAGAAGTGCTTCTTGATCACTGAGCGCCAGAGGATCATGGCTGCACAAAAGATGCTCAAGAAGCAGGCCTCTGGAGAGGAGCAGGAGGTGGCCCTGTGCGCACAGGGAACCCAGCTGGCCTCCGGGGGCGCGGCTGGCAACCCAGGCCCAAGCTTCTGCCCGCTGCCTCCGCTTGTCCCTTTGGGAGACGCGCAGCCGGGCCCTTCGGGCCAAGCAGCCACCTGCTTCCCTGAGAGGCCCCCGCGGGGCCGGAGCCCCAACCCGAGTGCCTTCCAGCTGGTTCTGGGCGGCCACAACGGCGGCCACGTGGGCCTGAGCGAACAAGCAGCCAGGGCCAGGGCCAGTTCTCTGGAGCCCCAGCTGGCGGCGGAGGCCGCCGGCCGGGGCGACCCCAGCTGCCTGGAGCTGCTCAGGCCGCCGCGGCCTGTGCCCAGCCCGCCGTTCACCAACTTCGGTAAGATTCTCGGGGCCCCGAGCCTTTGTCCCGCTGTTGGTTCCTCTCCAGGTTGCCGCCTCCCCGCTTCCCCGACTCTGGCGTCCCAGGCCCGCCGCGGGTATGGGCCCTTGGGGTGGGGGTGGGAAAATGCTTTCTAGAGGGAATCTTGCTTTGGGATACCTTTTTCTGAGTAGGCATTTGGGTTTGGTGCCTTTTTGCAAGAAGGTAAAAGGAGAGAAAGGAATGGGTGGTTCTGAGGGGGTAATTTTTAAAAATATTTAGCTGTAGTCTCTGCTTTTCCACTTTGGGAGGAAAAAAAAGATGGCCGCAAAAAAAAAAAAAAAAAAAAAATGGCCCCCAGGCCGCTTAGCTGAGGCTCCTCCTCCCAAAAGAGAGGATCTCGGGAGAGGGGCCATATTGCGCCTGCGCACCTCTTCCCACCCCTTTCTGGTGCTGGAGGCTCCTCCCCCAGAACGTCCTCGTAGGTGGGCCAGTGCCTTATGACTGCGCCTGTGTCCCTCCGCCCACCCCTCCCTCATCTTTTGTGCCCTAGACGGCTTGCTCCTCAGCCGTGCTCTGGCCCAATGGGTGTGTATGTGCGTTCTTCCCACCTGTTTCCCAGGCATGGATGGGAATGAGACCTCTTTTCTGCTCCCTACAAGAAAAGTCTATTGAGGCGTTGTTGGTGTTTTTTCTCTCCTCCCTCCACATGCATAAATTACATTGTCCCCTAGGTATTGTAACTTTCACTATTATAATTTCAAGTCACATGTAGGTTTGAGACTTTTTAAAAGGGGCTCATTTGGGGTGCAGACACATGTTTTCTTGGTTTTCTCTACGGCAATGTGGTAGAAAGAGCACAAGTCTGAGTCAGGACGCTGAGGGGCAGCTCACTTGGTAATTAGGCAGGCTCCTTTTGTGACAGCCTCTCCCCTCTGTAGGCTAAGGGGATTGGCCTGATGCTCTCCGAAGGCCAGTTCTGCCTTCTGGGACGTTCTAGGAAAATACAGGTCCCTAGAGAACTAGATGAGGAAGACAGATCTGAAAAGCAGTTTTAGAAGAAGGATACCTTTCTATGGATATGGAGCCTTTCTTTGTTCCATGGACTGAGCACTGTGTGCCCAGCACTAGTGATGAAAAGGTGAAGGAGGGTGAGTCAGATTCCTTGCCTTCAAGGATCTTGTCCTTGTGAAAGAAAAGGACAGCACAGATTGGTATATCGAGAACTCGAATAAGTGGTTTAGCTGTGGTTTGAAGGAAGATCAGGAGCTGATACTGAGGATTCAAGAAGGCAAAATGGGGTTAGGAGAAAAAGCCTTCCAAGCAGAGGGGACAGCATCTGCAGAGGCCCCGAGGTGGAGGAGGAAGAAGGCACTACTAGTTACCAGACAGTGAGGCTGGAGTGAAGGTGGGAACCCAGCCTGCGTGGGCTTCATGGCTGGGCCAAGGACTTTTGCTGAGGCCAGTAGAACATGGTTAAGGGTTTAAAAAGCAGGGAGGATCAAAAGCATAATGGATGGGGGAGTTGTCTGTGAATGGATATGAGTGTTTATTTATACTGCTACCTTCAGACAACATGGTACCCTTTTTCCTGGCTTCATGTATTTTTAACACTTCCCTCATTGCATGTCTTTTCAGGGCTCCCTCTGAGCATCAACTCAGATTCTGTGGTGCGGTCTGAGTGCCTGGAGAGAGAACCTCCCAAGCTGTACCCCAGCTGCTCCAGCACAGACCCCTGCCGCCCTTTTCCTCTGGGCTACCAGGATGCATCCCCAAGTGTGGGGATCCCTCTGCAGCAGAGTTTCCAGCACCTGTCCTATAGCCACTACCAGGGAGGAGGCTTGGTGAGTCCCATTCCTGATATTTTCGAAGTTCCTCCCTATTTCAGCTGCCCTGGCTGCTTTAACAGACTTTCTCCCAGGCAGCCAGCCACTGTGCTCACTCTGTACCAGGACATGGGCAGTGGGTGGAAGGATACAGCATTGACCTTGTGTGCTGTGCACCTCTGGGAATGCACGTGTGAACAAGTTGGCCTGGGCTGTGGCGTGGGTAAGAGACTCTGGGAGCTCAGGCAAAAAGGAATGCAGACACATCTCAGATAAACCTGGGGAACAGCCACACGGGAACCTGAGTGACCACCAGCCTTGATCCATGGAATGCCAGTCAATACTAGGTACCAGATAGGAAATAGCACTTTCCTGGAGCCACAAAGTATGGCTGCAAAAGTATGACCCACTTGAGATGGCAGAGGGCTTTCAAGAGGATAGGGCACTTAAGCTTAGTCATGAAAAATATGGGGACTTCCCCCAAACACTGGTCACCTTAGGAGATATTTGTTGGAAAAAAATGGGTGAAATTTAATCATTTTATAAGGTCAGTGACCAGTTACTAACTGGTGTGCTCTTTGAGCCTAGAGTTTTGAGTTCTGGAAGCTCTGGATATATGAGTCATGTGAGATGTGGGTCAGGTGACCAGCTTTTGCAGCATTGGTTGCCAGCTCCTTCCATCCTTCTCCCTTTTGGCAACCCCAGAGGGCCATCAGAACTGCAGAATAGCGAGAGGCCTGGGTGACCAGTCCTGACTTTGGCCCATAAGGCTGGACCTGTGAGGGAGTTGACTGAGATGCAGCTCACGTTCAGGGAGGTGTAGACTGCTGTTACTTTTACTTTCTTCCTTAGCTACAAGCCCAACCCCATGTGTTACAGAGATGCTGCCTTGGGTGGAGGGTAGAGAAGAATGAGTAGAGAGCAGGCTGCTTTGGTCTAATGTGGAAAGTAAGAGAAGGGACCAAAGCTTGACGTTAATGTACTGAAGTCATGCACTGCTCCTGCTTCTCTGCAGCAGCATCTCCTCTGATCCAGATATTCTAAAGTTTTATTCAGAAATCATTTTCCATTCATTCAAGGGGGAAAAGTTTGAACACCACTGGTCTTGATAATTTGCAGGGTGCCTACTGGCCCTTATGTAAGCCCTCGAGGTACATGTTATTTCCTCTTTGTAGAGCAGAGGAAAAACGCTCAGAGGAGTAACAGATTTGTCCAGGGTCACGAAAGTGGGGAGCAAGGGACTGGGATTCAGATTACTCAACTGGTCAGTGACAGAGTCAGGACAGAGGTCTAGAACAAACATGACCCTGACTCTCACCATCCCGCTGCCCTGCCTGAAATTGAGGGTGGGGTGCTGGCCACCCCATTGCAGCCCAGGGAGAACACAGCATCTCTAGCCTCCACACAAAGAGAGGGGTCTTGGCCAAATGGAGCACACACCCACCGTCTGCTCGCACAGAAGCCTGGGGCCTGGCGTCCAGGGCAGGGCTCTGATTGACAGGCCTGCCAGACGGCCTTTGTTAGGAGTGTGATCTCAGTTGGTTTATCTGGGCCTGAGCTGCCACCACTAGCCCCACGCAGGAGCTGTGATCCAGGGAGAGACTTGGCTGAGCAGCTTGGAATTAAAGACTAATAATCCCCCTTCCTACCCCCTTCACGTCTGGATAGGGGATCACCCATTCATTTGTGAAGCTGTTTCAAACCCAAGAGCCTATGAGTTGCTTCATCCTTGTCCTGCTGCCCCTGCCCAGCCTCCCAAATACTCCCTGAGCCGCCTTCTCTCCCTGTCCTGTCCCACCTGCTGCTTCTGTGCTCCCTCTTTTCTCTTCCCACAAAAGAGCACAGGCCTGGAATCAGACAGACCTAGAGACCAATCCTACCTTTGCTGCTTACTCTCCACATGGCCTGGGCATGTCACCGAACCTCTGAGGACCTTGCTCAGGTTCTTAGTCTTTAGCACGGGGGTAAGAGTTTTATATCCTCAGGCTGTTGATAGATTCTAGCCGTAAGGTATGGATGCATATAAAGTGTCTGGTCTGTGACATGGTGGGTGCTCAAAAGTGGGCTGTCTTCCCTGCCTTGTGGTCAAATTAAGTTAGGACGTGCTGGCTTAATGTAAGCAGATTTAATAGGCTCATGTGTAAGTCATCGATGTGGGGGCAGTTTTCAGGGCTTCTCAAACTCCCTGGACAAAGAACACTTCTAAGAGCACTTAAAAATATCTTATGGGACACGGGATTTCTTTGGCACACAGCCTGTGAAGTGCTGCTCTGGAGTACCTGGATGGAAGAGTAAATAATAAGACTTGCCCCTGAAATTTATGATTTTCTATTACATTCATGTCCTTCTCAGTTAAGCTCTGAGCTGTGTGGTCATCACCCCTCCACATCCCGTTCTTCCCAACATCTTGGGGTCCTGTGGTATGGGGTTAGCTTTCACCTTCTGAAGAAGGAACATAAACACAGAAGGGCTGAAGCCCCTTTTCCTGAGGTCACCTAGCTCCCCTTGCCTCAGAAACAGCTGCACTGCACTGTCTGGTTAGAATGGGGAGCCCACAGGCCAGTGATGCTGGAGTCTTAAGTATCCCATGTGCCAGAGGCGGGACCCCAAAGAGGTGGATGCTTTCAGACCCTTCTCCAGTGCAGAGCAGAGGAGTCAGGCCGACTTGGGATTCTGTTCTGCCTCTGCCGCTCCCCAGCTCTGGCCTGGGCCTGTACCTTCGTCTCACTGATGGTGGTTTTTGTCACTACGGTGAGGAAGGTTAATAGACCCTCCCTCCTAGGGTCGCAAGGATAGAATGAGGCTGTAGACATGCTGTTGCTCCCCAGGCTTCTCTGTGTTGTTTGTGCTCCTCCTCCCCTTCGATCAGCTGGCAGGTGTTTGCTGAACACCCTGTTCTGAGTATCCTGTGCTCCACTGTCGGGGCTGCAGAGATGAATCGCCGCCACAGGGAGCCCCCATTCAGGGGCGTGAGTGTGGGATCGGCCCCCTGGCTCGCCCTCTGCCCTCTGACCGTCTGCTGTGTGTGCCTCGCAGGTGGCGGAACCCGTGGGAGACTTCCAGCCGAGCTACTGCCCGCCGCTGGGGCAAGCGCCGCAGCCTCAGTTCCTCCCACCCGGCTTCCTCTCTGCGCTCCAGGTCCTCCTGCCGCCGCTGCCCCCGCCGCCTTCAGCAACCTTCTCGCTGACCATCCTGTCTGACACGGACAAGGAGAACACCGGTGAGTGAGGCCCCATGTTCCAGCTGCCGAGGGACACAGGAGGACTCTGGAGGACGGGGGTCCTATTATGAAGTGGACGTGGAGGGAAGGGAAATGGAGAACAGGATTTTCAGTGTCCTGGGCCCTGGGGAAACTCCTTCCTGGCACCCCTCTCTAAATTCCATACATGAGCATCTAGGGGAGGTGAGTCCCCATTCTCAGGTGAGGAAACTGTGCTAGAACCCCGAGAGGGTCTCACATATGTACATGGCGCAGCTCGGATTTCAGCAGAAGTCTCTGTCTGGCTCCAGCTTCAATGCTGATTTCCTCACCTTAACAGTTCCTGTGGGCAAAGACGTGGAGAATGGCACGCATGTGGTGCCAAAAGACCAGAGGTGCCAGGCCTCTCTGGCTGGGGAAATAGCATGTGCTGAGCCTGTCTGGGGCTTGCTCAGGCCACTCTGGCCTTCACACCTCGGTCACTGGTGCACCGGGTGATCTTGGGCACTCACACCCTCCTCTGGGCCTCAGTCTTCTCACCTGTAAAGTGGGCCCTGTCACAGGGTTACTGTGAGGGTTTTCTTTTGAGGGCCGTTGAAGCTTTAAAAGTTCTAGGATTTTTTTTCCCCCTTTCAGTCCTCCCCTGAGGCTCCTTAAGAAAAGAAACCGAGGCCTGTTGTATGTCCGATGCCTAGATCTGTTAACTGGGGAAGTGGTACAGTGTGACTTGAAGTACGATGGCCCTGGTGCCGCACAGCCTGGGTATAATAAGTCCTGGCTCCAGCACTTGCCCACGGTGTGACCTCGGGCAAGTTCATTCACTCCTTGGTGCTTCAGTTTCAGTACCTGAAAGAGCAAACTAATTAAGGGTCCCTTCCTTCATGAGGCCATCCTGAGGATTAAACAAAACCTACAATGATGAAGGCATTGGTAAAAGATCATTCTCACTGTTGTCCCTAATCCCCATGCCAACCATGATGCTGCATGGTAGGCACCATCTAATGGACAGAAGGAGACGCTGAGGCTCAGAGCTGGGAGTAGCTCGCTTCCTGCCACCCAGCTTGTGACAAGCAGAGCTGGAGTCTGAACTTGAGTCTATATCCTCTGGCCAGGGCTAGAATCCCAGTCTCCTGACTCCTAGCAAATTAAAAGTAGGAATGGGAATAACTAATTCTCCATAGGGACTGGAAATGATGATGATGCCTTGTAGAAAACTTTTGTGTGAAAACAGGTGATTTCCCCTCTTTCTCAGTCCAGCCCCTCTTCTCTGTCCTTCACAGATGACCAGGATGTGGAGGGGCCGAGTGAGCCCAGCCAGCCATCGTCCCAGGAGGAGTCCAACAAGGCCCAGGCCCTCAGGCCGGCAGCGTGGGGCCTTGGTGGGGGACGGGGGGGGCGGCGCTTGCAGCAATGATTTTCTTGTGTCTATTCAGTGATATGTAGGGAGGAATGATAGTGATAAGCGCAAGATGGCAGTTGATTCCCATTTCAAGATAGGAGGATGGAGTGTGGTTGCTAAGGTTCTCTCAAGCCTGAGACACGGGGCCTTGAAAAGGAACTCAGAGGATGAAGTCACCAGGGCGCGGCCAGAGCTCTGAGATGTGGGAGACTGGCGGGAGCTCACATTTCGGAATGAATTTAGCCGGCTCTGTGTTGATTGCTGTTAATCAGATTCACCCCTAGAGGCGGCCTTTGATTTCCTCAGGTCCTGCTCCAGGACTGAGGCACTGTCCTCCTTAGCCTCTGCTTCTGCCGCCTCTGTCTGGTCCCCAGCAGGAGGCAGCACAGACATCAGGCGTCCAGCACATCCAAGTGGATAGCAGGAGCAGCCAGGACCAGGGTGCTAGACAGGTTCTGCTACATCCTTTCTTACTGCTCTGTACCCCCAGGGTCAGCCTGGGCCCCTTCTCTAGGGACTTTACTATCAAATATAAGCATTTTAGCCTCTGAGGTTGCTTCACTTTTTCCCCATGAAGTTTAAGCCATTATGGCATCATTTCTGGTTAAAAAAAAAAAAAAAACTAATAAAGTTTGACTATTTCATGTTTTTAAAATGATTGCTAGCTTTAGAAACTAAGCTTTTTGTAAGTTCTCATGCAGTTCTCAGAGAATAGGATGGTGCTTCCAGATTACCTGTGGCATCAGTTTCTTCTCTGGGGACAGTTGACATTTGAAATAAAATGAACAGTGGAAATCCTTGTGGAAGGTGTATGCTTTCTTTAACTCTCTGTGGAATGCAGCCTCGGGAAGGGGAGGCGGTGGCTGGGATTCATGGCCTGTCAGCCTGCTCTTTCTATGCACTTAGGCAAGACTTTCCCTTTATCTCAGTTATCAACTGAGAGGCTTGGGCAAGGCTGGTAGGTTTTTTACTATCGGTATTGTTGTTGTTATTCTTTTTCTATGGTTTTAAAATTTTTTAATTTATTTTTAATTGCAGGATAATTACAATATTGTGTTGTTTCTGCTGTGCATCAACGTTGATCAGCCGTAGGTATACGTATGTCCCCTCCCTCTTGAGCCTCCCTCCCACCTCCCTGGTACTATTTTAAGCAGTAGAGACCTTTTAAGAAAATCTGATGCAGACACATGAAATGTAAAGATTTTCTCTAGTTTCTCTTCCCCAGCTCCTTGCATGGTCCCTGCAGAGTGACATGGTTTTAAAAAACCAGAACTTGATCCCATTTTGTTGTTTTAGAGTCCTGGTTCTCTTCCCTTGTTTTCACTTTCTCTGTCATTTAAAACACATCCTGCATCTCTGCTGGACTCAGAGCCTGGCACTCAGCTCTGCCCATGAGAAGCATGGAATCTGGTGTGGCAAATCGGACAATAGATAGTGGGATTGCGATGGGACAGAGAGAGGTAGAGGGGCTGTGGGTGGGGGAAAGGGTCAGAGAAAGCCTTCTGGAGAAGTTTGGGTTTTGACCGCGTCTTCAAGGGAAGAATGAGTTAGATTAAGGTAGGCACCCCCAGCAGCAGGGTGAGAAAGGGTAAGAGACCTGGAGTGAAGGATTCGAGGGTGAGGGACAGTGTTCTGTTTTGTCTGGAAAGGACTGGCACCCAGGAGAATAGGCTGAGCGGCGGCCTGCCTTGCCTGTGGGCCCAGCATCTTAGGATAGATGGCGGGAAGAACACTGAGAAGTGACAATCTAACTGTCCTCTCCACATCAGTGTGGTGACTAGGGGGTTGAGGGCCTGGGCCTGCCCTGTTGGAAGGTATTGGAGCAGATACAGTCATAGGAACTTTTCAGTTCCTGCTTTACACACAGTGTTTCAGCAGAGCAGAACCTGGCATACTGAGGCCTGCAGGTGTCAGCACTGGTCTTAGTCTGGACCTGAGAATGCAGTGATTTTGGACTAGCCTGGCTTTGAGGCTGAAGTTATCAGCCATCCCACTGCAGGTCCTGCCCCTGGGTCCACAGGGCCTCAGGAATCCCAGGAGCATGGGAGAAGACACAGCTTCTGATTCCACTTGGCCTCATTCACCCTGCCCTCACTGGACCCTGACCTTCTGAGGGTATGGCCAGATGGGGCTGGATCAGTGACCATAATTTTTCATCATTCTCCTTTATCTTAGAGCCCGTGCTTTGAAAGGTTTTTCAACCAAACTTCATTCATCTGTAAAGCTGTTTTCCCATTTCTGATCAACACATGTAAGCATGAGGCCAGTCTGTGATCACATGGACTTCACAGCATTCCAGACCATGCTTAATGAGCCTGGAGTGGCGGGGGTGGGAGTGGGGGGGTGTGTGGGATGAGGTGGGAAGCTCCGTCCTGTGGAGAACAGCAGTGTCCCCTTTGTCCTGTAGGAATCCATGTCCACAGGACTCCTGGAAGGGGAGGGTTGCTCAGTTCTGTAGGCCTGTGAACTGATGAATCTCAGAGACCAGTCAGCATCTTTTACTGCAGCCTTGAGAGTGCCCGTTGGGGTGAAAAGACCAACCATAGCGTAGGGTGGGGCCTTGCCAGACTCCCTTCCCTTTAAGTGAACCCCAAGTGCTGAGAGCCTGACTGTCCTTTCCTGTATGACTCTCACCATAGTTACTTACAGAGCCCTGGTGGGCTCTGTGGACCCCTGCTCCCTGTAGCCTTTCCAGTCAATTTAATCCATGATCCCTGAGTGCCCTGCTCCTCCAGGCAGTCCTCCAGCAGCTTCAACATGAGCATTTAAACACCAGATCTGCTTATGTTGCTGCCCTGCTCACATATCTTACACAGCTCCCTACCGCTCTGAAGATCAACATTCTCAGCACAGCCTGTCTGCCCACCTCTCCAGCTTCTCCACTGGCTGGCCCAGCCTAGCTAGTTCCTGTAGGGGTGGAGTCATCCAGGCCCATGTAGAAAAAGACTGGAAGCAGAGAGACCGTCGGCCAGGGACAGCATTGCTCAATCTAAGTGACCAAGACTTGGTTATGAGTTGGGAGAACAGGGTGGAAGGCAGCTGGCAGCATTTCATGAAGCCGGGTGCACCGGCAGGGAGCCGCCTATAGAGGGCGCGTGGAGGCCAGACCTCCGCAGGGGCGGGGCCTGTTGCTTAGCGACCAACCTCCGCAGGAGCAGGAGCGTCCATCGCTGCGCTTCTGCAAGCGCGGCTGGAGGAATAGGCTTGATGCGCTCCCCAGAGACCTGGGATCTCTCTGGGAAATCAAAACAATGAGTCTCTAGACTGGACTGTGATCATCAACCTCTCAGTTATCACCTCTGCACCACCCTGCTGGTCAAATAGATGCTCTACTATCTTTGTCTTCATACAGTAGCTACAAGCACCATGAGATCCAACCATCTCATCCTCTGTCTTCCCCTTCTCCACCTGCCCTCAATCTTTCCACTCTTTCTCTCTTTTCTGTGCCTTGGCTCATGCTGAGCCTTCTTCGTAGACTCTTTCCAGTTTTCCCCACTCATCTTTTACTTATCCCTTTCAGACTTAGTCCAGGCGACCCCTCCTCCAGGGTCTCAGCCTGTGGAACCTGCCCAGGCCCTCGGCTGCCCGCTGTCACACTAATCCCACTGAATAGGTGTCCCTCTCACAAGCCCTGAGCTTTCTGGGGGACAGTGACAAGGTTTCATTTGTCTCTGTGTCCCCACTCCCAGCATGGGCTCAGCATTGGTTAGGACTGGAGTTATCCAGGGCTGGTGGCAGAATTTCAGGGCCAGTTTGTGCATTATTAGATGGAGGGTTAAGTTGCCCTGCCTCTGGCCACTCATTCAACTTTGCACATGTGCTCTGCTCTGGCATCACAGAGTGGGCAGAAGAACAGGGAGTCAGCCTTCACTGAAACCCTACTGTGTTCCAAACACTGCACCCCTCCCCTTATTTAATCCTTGCAATGACCCAGGGAAGAGGTATGGTTTCATTTCCTATCTTATAAAGGAAAATGAGGCATAGAGACAAATAATGATTTGACCAGTCACACAGCTTATAAAAGGCCTAGGGCATGCAGAGGGCAGCATACATCCCTGGGCACCAGTTCAGTTCAGTTCAGTCACTCAGTCATGTCTGGCTCTTTGCGACCCCATGAACTGCAGCATGCCAGGCCTCCCTGTCCATCACCAACTCCCAGAGTCCACCCAAACCCATGTCCATCGAGTCGACGATGCCATCCAACCATATCATCCTCTGTTGTCCTCTTCTCCACCTGCCCTCAATCTTTCCCAGCATCAGGGTCTTTTCAAATGAGTCAGCTCTTCACATCAGGTAGCCAAAGTATTGGGGTTTCAGCTTCACCATCAGTCCTTCCAATGAACACCCAGGACTGATCTCCTTCAGGATGGACTGGCTGTATTTCTTTGCAGTCCAAGGGACTCTCAACAGTCTTCTCCAACACCATAGTTCAAAAGCATAAATTCTGTGCTCAGCTTTCTTTATAGTCCAACTCTCACAGCCATACATGACCACTGGAAAAACCATCGCCTTGACTAGACAGACCTTTGTTGGCAAAGTAATGTCTCTGCTTTTTAATATGCTGTCTAGGTTGGTCATAACTTCCCTTCCAAGGAGTAAGCTCTTTTAATTTCATTGTCAATTTCCATTATGCCGTCAATTACCATCTTGAGATTTTTTTTCTTTTGAACACGAACCACCTGAATGCACCCCCGTTTCTGGGCAGATTCTAGCACAGCCCAGGGAGAGCAGCCTGAGGATGTTTGCCTCCTGAAACCACTGCCCACTCTATTCACTGACCTCCAGGAAGCTAAACCTCCAGAGAGAACGCTGAAATAGGCTTTGTGGTGACCATCGTGGAAAGGGCCCCCGTGGTTTTTGGGCTGGAAGGCTGTCAACACCCACTGTTACCCAAGCCCCAGCTGTGGCCTGGGGCTCAGCTCAAGCCCATGGTGAGAGCTGGGACTGACGGAATGCTTGTTCTTGTGGCCGGAGTGGGGTGTCTTCTAAGGCTCCATCTCTAGGTTTTGGCCCCCCACATCCTTCTGGAGAGAAGCCCTCCCGCCATGACATACCGGTTTTCCTGGAGGGTGGGATGGAGATGCTGTGCAGACAGAACACGCCCCTCTGGGGCTAGGACAGGGAACAAGGTCGTCTCCTTGCCATTCTGAGGATTCCCAGAGCCCCTTCCACTTGTGGATGCTGTGGCCTTGATAGGCCTGGACCTCAGCTCCTGTTACTGGAGAGCTGTTGAGAGGCCCTAGGATGAGCCCTGGCCTCTTCTCCTTGGCCATGGCCCAGAGCCTTGGGGCCCTGCTCTTTCTCCTTGCCTCTTCCTGGCTGTGTGCACTTGGGCACATCACATAACCTCTACAAGCCTCCCTTTGCCCCTGTAGCACTGGCTCAAGTGCGCTGAAGATGCAGGGAGCACTCATGAGAAACACACCTCCGATGCTGCCTCTCAGTGCACAGTGTATGGTCAGAAGATCGAAGGCGGCCTTCTCTGTCAGGAGGCTAAGAATCACACAGGCTAACCACTGTAGTCTCTATGTGCTAGGCGCTGTCTAAGTACTTTCCACAGATTCTCTCTGTGAATTCTCAGAGCAACTCCTTCAGCCAGGCACCGTAATACCTCCATCGTACAGATGGCGAAACTGAGATCCACAGAGGTAAGGTTCTTTCTCTTCATTGTACAGTCTGTAAGTGGCAAGCCAGGATCAAATCTGAGCCCCACCTGAGTCCAGAGCTAAGTTCCTAACTGCACTGGCCTGTCCTGCTTCTCAGCAAAGGACAGTTGTGAGTCTTGGGGAATTCGTGGTCCCCCCCAAGACTTACTGCCCAACTGTAGTCCACCCAGCCCAGCTGCTCTCAAGGCATGTCAACAGTCTGAACACAAAGAACAACCTTGCTCAGATCTTATACAAGGACTAAAATTATTTAAAATAAAAACCTTTTATTTTCAATTTGAAAATGAACCCTGGTGGCTCAGATGGTAAAGAATCCGCCTACAATGCAGGAGACCTGAGTTCGGTCCCTTGGTTGGGAAGATCCCTTGGAGAAGGAAATGGCAACCCACTCCAATATTTTTGCCTGAAGAATTTCATGGACAGAAGAGCCCTGGTGGGCTATAGTCCATGGGCTCGCAAAAGAGTCAAACATGACTGAGTGACTAATATACATTTTCATTTTGAAAATGAGCAAAGAAGCATGAAGTTGATTTTTTAATGCATAATAAAAGTTTACTAAAATTTAAATATACACCCTTCTACAAGGTAGAGGGGAAATTTATCAATAATGGTGCTGTTAATTAAGGTAACCTAGGAAACAGTTTTGATTTTCACCAGAATGATTTCTCTTCATACTCATTTTTTCATCTTTCTCCAGACTTTTTATTTGTTTTTTGTTTTAAAATAATTAAAGAATTGTGAATATAAGTAATTCATGAAAATGGTTAACAACTTAAAAGTAGAAACCAGAAACAGATTTTTTTTCCCCTACTTCTGTTACCCATTCTCATTTCTTTCCTTGGAGACGTCTCCTCTTTTTGCTGTCTCCTTCCAGAGATGATTTGCACATGCTTTTTGTTTGTTTAACTAAACTTCGATTTTGAGAAAATTATAGATTCACATGCAGTTCTAAGAAATAACACAGAAATCTCACGTAATGTTTACCCAATTCACCCCAATTAGGCACTAATCAGAAGCAGCAAATTGATACAGCCCACTCAGATTTTTGAGATTCAGTGTTATGTTTTAAATTTGAGTTCATTTTTGTTTGAGGTGTGAGGTTGAGATTCATTTTTTAGCCTGTAAGCTGTGTGTTAGTAGCTCAGTTGTGTCTCACTCTTGGCAACCCCATGGACTATATAGCCTGCCAGGCTTCTCTGTCTATGGAATTCTGCAAGCAAGAATACTGGAGTGGGTAGCCATTCCCTTCTCCAGGGGATCTTCCTGACCTAGGGATTGAACCTGAGTCTCCCGCATTGCAGGCAGATTCTTTACTATGGGCCTGTGGATGTCTAATTGTTCTGGTACCATGTGTATAGAGGCTATATTTCCTTCATTTAATTGTTTTTGCACCTTTGTCAAAGATAAGACCTATTTGTGTGGGTCTATTTCTGAATTCTCAAATCTGTTCCACTGATAGGTTTTTTTTTTTTTTAAAACACACACAGGGGAGCGCGTGATTCACACTGTTCTGCACACTTCTCTTCATTAACACCAGATCAGGATTTCTGAGCCTTTTTTGAGCCATGGACTCCGTTGTCAGCCAGGCAAAACCTATGATCCCTTCTCAGATCAGTGCTTTAAATGGATAAAAATAAAGCACATAAGGTTACAGAGGAAATCAATTATGTTTAATGTACTTGGCAAAATAGAGAAATACGTTAGTGGTTGTAAAACACATACTTCTTTACTAACACATTAAAAAAATCTATTGCTGGATCTAATCACTATTAACAGTTTCTAAGTAGTGATATAATTAATATTTTGAGTTATTTGCAGCCACTGTAAAGTGATATAAGAAAAGCTGTGATTTCTATTGGTGACCAGTTCAGTTCAGTTCAGTCACTCAGTCGTGTCCGACTCTTTGCGACCCCATGAATTGCAGCATGCCAGGCCTCCCTGTCCATCACCAACTCCCAGAGTTCACTGCCAATTCTACTGGAATGGGTGGCCTGCACTTGTAATTGATGGAAATGTGGAATTATAGTTAGAGATTAGTGCAAATCAAGATGTAATTTTCCCCCAGCCAAGTTCACAGAGCCATTAATGCTCTTCAGGACCCCAGTTATGAACTTCTGCATCAGAGCTTGGAAATCCTCCTGGCCTCATTCTTGTTAGCAGCTGAGTAGTACTTCATTGCATGGATGCACCTTAATTTATGTAACCAGTGTCCTGCTATGAGACTTTTAGGTTCTTTCCAATCTTTTACTGTTAATGCTAACTTAAATGTTTAAAGGTTTCTCTGGCTATGATTTTCTTCTCAAGAAGGGCTACTAAGCTGACCCCTCCACATTCAGAGAGACCCTCGGCTGGGCACACACACATAGCTGATCTGCAGGGAGCATCTGGGTGAGCAGGCCCCGGACCACCTCTCCCTCCTTCTGGGCTGTCCACCCTCCACACCGTCACGTCCTTTGCCCCTGCCCTCAAGCCCAGGCTCGGGATTCCACGCCATCCCCGATGAGCGAGTGTGTAGGCAGGCTGGGGAGGGTTCCCCCGGCCGAGTCGCATCCTGTGAGCAGATGTACAGCTCCACTATGCCTTTGTGCTACGTTTAATTAACAGCAGATCACGAGATGCTAACATTCTATCATGTCAGCTCTTGCATTTGAGCTAACACAGGCATTGGCCTGTCAGTAATTAGCTGCTGGGTGGTGTCTTTTCTTCATCTTTTTTCTTTTTTTAATTGAAATCAGAGCATCTTTTTTCTTTCTCTCTTTCTTCTTCTTGGTAGTAGATGGAGTCCATGGAACACTCTGTGTGGACTTGGCTATTTTTCCACATTCATGGACAATTAATTCCTAGCTCTAATACAGTTACCCAGCAAACACTGAGTTGCCTCCCAACGTTGTCAGCAATTTGCTGGAACAGTTGCTCCCCCTGTCCCTACCATGTGGGGAAATAAGAGGCAATAACACCTCATTCTGAAATGTGTGAAACCTATCTGAATTGGAATCCCTAACCATTTCCCTGTCAGTCTTTAATTAAGTTGGTGTTTTTCAACATCTGGCTTTTGTTGGTTTTTTTTTTTTTTTTTTTTCAATTTGGAGTGAATCTTTTTGCTAACACCATATACTAGCCTCAGTTGTAGGGTGATGTCAACCACCATCTTCAACATCAGCAGTGGCTCATATTCTTTCCACAGAGTTAAAAACATCTAGCAGGTGCCAGTGATCAACCAGACTTTGTGCTGGGCTCCTAGAATTAGGAGGCCATTTCCCCTCCACATCCCAACCCAGGCACTCTAATACCCTGATCTGAGCACTCCTCTATATGAAACGCTCCTCTGGCTCCCCACCACTCCAGGTCCCAACTGTCCAGGCTGGCCTGCGGGCCTTTCACAACCCACAGTCCGGCTGACCATTCCAGAGTCTCCTATGCCTCTTTATCCCTGTTGCGCTAAAATTTCCCCAAACACCTCATTCATGCAGCATCCTCTGTCTGGGCCACCCCAGGCCTGGCCCTCCTCAGCACCTCCATGGAGCTGCTCCAAGGCTCCTCGTGCTCTCCTTTTGCCCTACACATCTCCCTCCAAAACCTTACTGCACTCACTTGCCTCTTCTGTTGAGTTTGTCGCAGGAAAGGATGACATCCAACTCACCCATCGAGGTCACCAGTGATGGCCTCATGGCCAAATCCCACAGTCAGTTCTCTGACCTCTGTTCCCTCGACCTTCTGACATATCTTATGCACATTTCTCTAGACTTCCGGGAGGCTGGTCTCTCCTGGTTCCTGCCCTGCACCTGCTTCTTTATCCATTGCACTCTTCCCCCATTTCTGCCTGCTTTCTGGATGTTGGAACGCCTCGGGCATGTCCTGAACCCTCTTTTCTTCTTGACAATGCTGTTTCTCTGGAGCTGGCTTGTCCGAGTCCACATCTTTACCCTCAGACCAGTGTGCTATAAGGGCTGGCCTGGGCTCTGTGTGTTAGCTATATCTATGCAACCTCTCTTCCTGCATGTCTATAAGGTGTCCTGGCAGGAAACAGAAGTTGACTTGAAGGTTCAAAATTAGATTAGAAAACTGTGTTCCTAGAGCAAGCTGGAGCTTGTGGAGGTTGCTGTCTTCAGACAGACCACAGGTGTCTTCAACTGTGGTCATGGAGGGATGTAACTTTAGCTTGAAAAAGAAAAAGCTCAGACCGTAGAGGGAACTGAGCTGAAACAGCCCTGCTGCTGCTGCTGCTGCTAAGTTGCTTCAGTCGTGTCCGACTCTATGCAACCCCATAGACGGCAGCCCACCAGCCTTCCCCGTCCCTGGGATTCTCCAGGCAAGAACAATGGAGTAGGTTGCCATTTCCTTCTCCAGTGCATGAAAGTGAAAAGTGAAAGTGAAGTCGCTCAGTCGTGTCTGACTCTTAGCGACCCCATGGACTGCAGCCTACCAGGTAGCTCCTCCGTCCATGGATTTTCCAGGCAAGAGTACTGGAGTGGGGTGCCATTGCCCTACCTTGCTCTTTTCCCACCTTCTGATCTCCTGCTGGTGCTTTCCATTGGCCAAACCCAACCAGAAGCCACAGGACAGAAGAGCCAGGGGTAGGGGTGGGGTTGGGGGTCGAGGGGATGCAGTTCACAGTGCTCTAACTCAACCCCTTGGGCGCAGAATAGGGCAGGAGGGCAGAGAATAGTTGGGGTGGTGGGCAAACAGTCACTATCACCATTCACCCTGTGCAACTCATCTTCAGAACGGGAAGAGGGACACAAGCCATCAGTGCTGTATCGCCCTGGAAGGATGCTCACTTCAGTCATGCTCTCGCCTGAAGCCTGAACTGGAGTATCAGCTACATAGCAGGAATGGGAAAGAAACTGACCAGTCAGTGTGAGACTTAGACCGTGGCTGCAGGCCCCAGGTCTGTAGCTGGTTGAGAGGCAGAGGCAGATCATCATTACTACTTCTTCCTAGCACTCCTTCTCTGTTCCCCTCACATGCTGTCGGCCCCTCTGCTGGTGGGAGTTCTGTGCTTGGGAGGGTGACCCAGGTCTTCTTCCATATAGGGCTCCAGTCCTTTGTCAGCCCATCACTGTCATTTGCTGCAGACTCCCGCCGCCTGTTTTAGAAGCTATGGAAGCATCTCTCCCTGACCTCAGTGGCTCTGCAGGTTCCAGGCCCAGTCTGCTTTTCCCTCTTGTGCAGCAGAGCCCAGTTGCCGCTTAATAATCAAGGTCACCCACTCAGACCAGCTCGACCGCTCTTTGCCTGTCAGTTCAATAGCATGAGGAGCTCAAAGTAGCCAAGAGGAAGCCCAGCTTCAAATTTAGTGGAGCCATGGCAGCATTTCCTGGTGGAAGCCTTGAGAACTAGCACCCCCAAGCCCGCTGAACCCATGGCCGCTGTTGTAGTTTGGATCCTTCAAAAGTAGGCTCCAGGGATAGCTTAGTTGTAGATGTGATTTGTGAAGGAGATGCTCTTGGGGGAGACCAGTTAGGAAGCAGGGGAGCAGGATAGGGAAGGGGGAGCATAAAGAAGGGATGTCATTTCACACTAGCTCAGCCTCAGCCCGGAACTACTGTGCACATGCTGCCTCCCTTTCCCTGGGTGTGAGGCCAGAGAACTGGGCTCTCATGCTTCTTCCCCCCTCGTCAATGGTGAAGGGCCACCCTGGGGTGACGTCAGTGCCCAGGCACCTCTGGCTGGCTGAATCTGTGTGCCAGGCAGGCTCTGAAACCCCAAGTGATGTTCTCTGAAAAGGCCTCAGCTGCATCTGTTGGGAGCAAAAGCACTCTGAACCCAGGAGGGGCCCAAACATGGAAAAGAAGAATCTGAGGGAATCTGGGCAGAGATCCAACACGAACTGTTATGTTGCAGAGACATGAAGCAAAAATTCCGTAAGTGGGTTATGAAGGTGTCGCCATGAGTAGACTGTGGGTAATGGTTGCACTGCTGTGAATACACTCAAAACCATTGAAGTATACACTTTCAATAAGTGAATGACATGGCATGTGCAGTGAAGCTGCTATTTTTTGGAAAAGTGAGTGGGGATGCTTCTGGTGGGAGATGGCATTGTACCCTGGTCACTGGTCCTGACGCACACCCCATCCTAAGAGGCGGACCCTCTACATCATCACGGGGGGCTGCCTGCCAGCTGGTGCTGTAACGAAGCCTCCAGCAGTCCATCCCACCACCTGCAAGCCCCTTGCCACAGCGCTTTCCCTATTAATTGCATTTCTGGGTTTGAGGCACACCGTGGCGATGGATAAAGCCTTCTGTAAGACCACAGATGGTGGTGCTGGCAGAAGTATCCAGCAGAGAAGGCACATCTATACCTAGATTCCATCAGGATTAATTGATGCATGATGGAAGACATCCAAGGTAATCAGCTTGCCATCCTTGTGGTTTCCTGGGGCGCAGGGCAATGCTGGCCTGTGTTATTAGCAGACCACTCACTCTGCCACAGCAGTACTCATCTCCGCTTCGGTCAGGGAAATCCATGCTGTCGAGCCTGTGAACAGCCTTCCTCCCTGCTGTTGCGGATCAGTGTTTGTGTCTTCCCCAAATTCACATGGTGAAGCCCTCACCCCAGTGTGGCCATGGGAGATGGGACTTCTAAGGAAGTAATTAAGGTTAAGTGAGGTCATATGTCTGGGGCCCTGATCCTATAGAAATAGTCTTTATAAGAAGAGATGCCAGAGAATATTAAATCATAAAATATTAAAGGTTAATGTAGGAAAGATGTTTTATAGCCTTGCAGGGAAGACCTTTCTAATTATAACAAAAACTTCAGAGTACATAAAATTAAGGATTGACAAATGCATGATAAACTCTTCATGGCACTAAGAAGATAGAAAAGTCAAAACAAGTGACCAGCTGGAACAAAAAAAGAGCTTGTGACACCTGTCACAAAGGGCTATTTTTGCTCTAATATGTAGAGACCACCTACAAATCACCGAGGAAAAGGCTTTCCATCCATGCACAGAAGAGGCCAGGGGGCACAAGGCAAGGTGGCGCCGTTCACAAGCCAAGAGAAGAGGCCTCAGAATGAAACCTGCCTGCACGGTACCTTAATCCTGGACTCCCCACCCTCCAGAACTGTGCAGTAGGTTCTCTTGTTTAAGCCACCCGGTCTGTTGTGGCAACCCGAGCAGACGAATCCACCAGCTGCCACGCTCGCTTTGGTCATGAGCCCACTGAACTGGGGATAGAGATTAATTGATGTCTGCAAGATGGATCCTTGTGTTCCGCTAGTTACTGAGAGCCTCACGGGCAGTGGCTGCCCTCTGGTGCACACTTCCTGAGAGGTGAGTATTTTACACACTGCCTATTTTGAGAGGGCCAGCCACATACTCGTCTCCTTTTCACCAGTTTTCCAATCTTGTTCTTTCCAAAACCTTGAGCAGCCTGCTAACCCGTACACCTCTGCCCACGAATCACTATGGATCCATATCTCAGGCCATCCCTCCTTCCTCTGAAGTGGATGTCAGGTAGCAGTTATCTTTTTCTATCTTTTTTGATCTGCCTCCCGGAATAATGGAAATAAAAACAAAAATAAACAAATAGGACCTACTTAAAAGCTTTTGCACAGCAAAGGAAACAATAAACAAAATGAAAAGACAACCCACAGATTGGAAGAAAACATTTGCAAATGATGTGATCAACAAGGGATTAGTCTCCAAAATTTATAAACAGCTCATGACGCTTAACATCATCAAAACAAGCAACCCAGACAAAAAATGAGCAGAAGATCTAAATAGATATTTCTTCAAAGAAGACATACAAATGGTCAAGAGGCACATAAAAAGATGTTCAACATTGCTAATTATTAGAGAAATGCAAATCAAAACTATAATAAGATATCACCTCACACCAATCAAAATTACTACTATCAGAAACTCCATGAACAATAAATGCTAGGGAGGGTGTAGATGGAAGGGAACACTCCTACAGTGTTGATGGGAATGAAAATTGGTACAGTTTACACTGGAGACTCTCATATAGTTCTCTCACTATGGAGAACTCTATAGAGATTCCTTAAAAACCTAAAAACTGAGCTACCATATGACCCTGCAATCCCACTCCTGGGAATATATCCAGAGAAAAACGTGGTCCAAAAGGACACCAGCACCCAAATGTTCACTGAATCACTATTTACAACAGCCAGGACATGGAAGCAACCTAACTGTCCATCAACACAGGAATGGGTAAGCAGATGTAGTACATACATATCATGGAATATTACTCAGCCATTAAAAAGAATGAATTAATACCATTTGCAGTAACACGGACGGGCCTAGAGAGTGTCATACTGAGTGAAGTAAGTCAGATAGAGAAGGAGAAATATCATATGACACCCCTTATATGCAGACTCTAAAAAGAAATGATAAAAATGTACTTGTTTACAAAACAGGAACAGACTCACAAACTTAGAGAACAAACTTCTGGTTGCCAGAGGGGAAGGATGAGGGGAAGGGATCATTAGGGAGTTTGGGATTGACATGTACACACTGCTATATTTAAAATGGGTAACCAACCGGACTGTATAGCACAGGGAACTCTGCTCAATGTTATATGGCAACCAGGAAGGGAGGAGGGTTTGGGGGGAAATGCACACTTATAAGTGTAAGGCTGAGTCCCTTTGCTGTCCACCTATCACAACATTGCTAATTGGCTCAACTCCAATACAAAATTAAAAATTCAAAAAAAAGTTGCCCTCTGAAAGCCCCCTCCCCCAAACGATACTGCTGTGATTTGTGTCGAGAGTGCTCTGCCTGTGTTTCTCTTTAGGAGTTTTATAGTGTACCCACAGAAGGATCTCCTTTCACCACTGTTTCTCATTGCAGCCCCCGCATGGGGTTATGATGCAGCCCCACCCACTCTGGCTGGCGGTGACCCACCAAGCGCACCCGTCTGTAAATCAGGCTCCCAGTGGCTTCTCTTCAGGGAATTCTCCAAAGGAGAGGGCGGAGCCCAGCAGTAGCTTCCATGGGCGTCTAAGCCACGTATTCACATGATGGACTAACACCTCCGGACCAGCTGCGGTCCTTGTCGTGCGTGCATCTGTGCCGAGTGTGGGAACGCTGCTCCCCACACTCAACTCTGTGGTTTGGAGAAGTGGATAAAATCCAGTGCGCTTGTTTCCTGTGACTGCATAACAAATCACTACAAACGCAGTGGCTTCAAACCACGCCCGGTTATTATCTTGCAGTTTCTGTAGGTCAGAAGCTGGCTAAGTGCGTAACTGGATTCTCTGCTCAGAGTCTCATCGGCTGAAACCCATGTGTTGGCCAGGGCTGCAATGTCACCTGTGGCTCAGGGCCCTCCTACAAGCTCAGTCAGGTTGTTGGCAGATTTTGTTTCCTAGTCAGTGTTGGACTGGGGTCCCCATCTTCTTTTTGGCTGTTGGTTGGGAATTATTCTCAGCTCCAAGAGACCACTCTCTGGTCCTAGGCATGTAGGCCTCTTACAACATGGCAGCCTACTTCTTCTAAGCCAACAGGAGAATCTCTTTGCAGGCTGCTATGATTGGGTTGTATATATTGTCACAGGACTATCCCATCATATTTAGACAAAAGGGGAGAGGAATCTACAGGACATGGACTCCTGAAGTCACTTTAGAATTCTGCCTACACACCTATCATACAGGGTCCCCACAAGAAACAGCATGCTCCAATTAAGATAATTTAAGGAGGTCTAATAAAGGGATGAATAAAAAGCTCTGGCAAGGAGTAGGAAACCGCAAGGACAGTGTGGTACCTAGAGAGCTTGGTTAGCATCCCTGCGTGGCTGAGTGGGGAGGGGACAGAGCAGCTAGTGGAATGTGGGAGGAGAGAAGAGAAGATAGAAGTCTGCTATGAAAGAGCAGGGACCTCCCCCATGGACACTCCACTCCGACTCCCTCCTCTCCTCCCTCTAGTCTCTTGCTGGGGCTCTGCTATGCTGAGCCCAGTCAAGAGCCAGAGGGCCAGGGCGCCCCTTGATGCACTGCACAGTTCAGCCTCTGGAGCACAGAGCAGGGGAGAAGACAGGCACTGGGAGGGGAGGCAGCAGGAGGACATCCAGGCAGCAGCAGCTCAGGGCACCAAGTCCTTCAGTGTCCCCCCTGGCCATGGGGTCCATTCTCTCCCAGAGCCTGGAAGAGCTGCCAAGGGAGGAGAGCAAGATGGGTCCCCAAATCTTAGTGTTCTGTGCTCTGACTGTATGGGGGCCATGCCCAGGATCACACCTCACGCCAATCTGCATCAGTTACTCCAAGTCCTGTTGGATCTACTTGGTCATAAGCCTCAAGTGGCAAGACAGTTTGTACTATAGTCTGGACCAAATACAGAGCCACTCTTACTTTGGCCCCATTTAAAACTGGCAGGCATACCACTTCCTCAGTAAATGGTCAGAGCTGCACTCCCAGTATATGCAGCCTCCAAAACCCTGAGGCCCCTTCAGCGCCATGCCTCTTCTTTAGGGGTAGTTGGTACCAGGTGTAACCACAAGTCTTTCATTCTAGAGGAGCAAACCCAAATTCTATCTCTTCCCACCCTCTGGTCTACTGGAAGCCAGAGAGCGAAGGAGTCCAGGAGATACTGTTCACAGAGGTCATCCCCGCTGGACACACGGTGCAGACGGGATCTGCGTGAGATGCAGACGGAGAGTAACTGACCCCACATCTCAAACTGGATGTCACAAAATAGCTCTCTCCGCTTTCTCAAGTCACCTCTAACCCCTGTCCCCACCGTCACCTCCTGCCTGGTGAAGGGCAGTAGCTGTCTAACTGGACACCTTGCCTCCCTTTTCTCCCCACACCATTATCTGTAAACAACTAGAGTGACCTTTATATATGAATCAAATCAAGTCCCTCCTGCAATGGCTCCCTTGCTCTTCCAAGAAAGCCCCAACTCCTGAGGTTCTGAGTCAAATGGCCACCACCCAGGCTGGTACATGAGACAAATTCATCGTTAGTCCATGCACAACCCACTTTGATGTGCTTGTTTGTTTTTAATAATGTGATCAAAAAAAAAAAATAATAATGTGATCAGCACCCATCATTCCATTGCTCCAGACAAAAGCCAGGTCCTTGACAGTATCCATCCAACCATCTGGTACCCAGTTCTGCCATCACCTCCCCCACCCACTGTAACCAGCATCCTGAATCCTGGTGTCTCATCCACTACTTTCCTTTTTTTATTTCATCACATCCATATGTTTTCTTAAATGGTTTTTAAGTTATTTTGGGCTGCTGTCTTTGGGGCTCTTTTCACACTCATCTACGTTGTCGTGGCTGCTGTAGCCTGTTGGTTTTACCTGCTGTGTGGTGTTCCTGTGTGGCACCCCAAGTTTCTCCCATTGTCCCTCTTGCTGGCACTTGGGGTGTAGGTTTGGCTGTAGGGACATTGCTGCGATGGATATCACTGTCCAGGCGCCTGTTGGCCCACCTGCTGCCACTCTTCCTCTCACCCACCTCATGCCAGCCACCATGACCCCTTAGTTCATACTCCAAATTCATTGCTGCCCCAGGGCCTTTGCACCTGCTGCTTCCTCTTCCTGGAATGCTTTTTTTGTGGGTCTGATCTCATGTAGTGTCACATTCCACGGGGCACTTGTTTGATTACTTTATTTTGAAGAGCCAAGTTCTGGTTGAGGAATGCTTGTGATATGAAAACAACCTCCATTGTTTTGGACACTTCCGAGGGTTACCTGCAAAACTGGTAGAAAAGAGATAGAGAGCATTTTATCACTGTTAGAGTCAGCATTCAGGGAGTGAGACCTGCCAGTTGTGAGGGCTGCCTGAGGCCACACAGCTGTGCTATTTCCTTGGATGTATGAGAGTCTGCAAGCAACAGTTAGAACTGGACATGGAACAACAGACTGGTTCCAAATAGGAAAAGGAGTATGTCAAGGCTGTATATTGTCACCCTGCTTATTTAACTTATACGCGGAGTACATCATGAGAAACACTGGGCTGGAAGAAGCACAAGCTGGAATCAAGATTGCCGGGAGAAATATCAATAACCTCAGATATGCAAATGACACCACCCTTATGCAGAAAGTGAAGAAGAACTAAAAAGCCTCTTGATGAAAGTGAAAGTGGAGAGTGAAAAAGTTGGCTTAAAGCTCAACATTCAGAAAACGAAGATCATGGCATCTGGTCCCTTCACTTCATGGGAAACAGATGGGGAAACAGTGGAAACAGTGTCAGACTTTATTTTTGGGGGCTCCAAAATCACTGCAGATGGTGACTGCAGCCACGAAATTAAAAGACGCTTACTCCTTGGAAGGAAAGTTATGACCAACCTAGATAGCATATTCAAAAGCAGAGACATTACTTTGCCAACAAAGGTCCGTCTAGTCAGGGCTATGCTTTTTCCAGTGGTCATGTATGGATGTGAGAGTTGGACTGTGAAGAAGGCTGAGTGCCGAAGAATTGATGCTTTTGACCTGTGGTGTTGGAGAAGACTCTTGAGAGTCCCTTGGACAGCAAGGAGATCCAACTAGTCCATTCTGAAGGAGATCAGCCCTGGGATTTCTTTGGAGGGAATGACGCTGAAGCTGAAATTCCAGTACTTTGGCCACCTCATGCGAAGAGTTGACTCATTTGAAAAGACTCTGATGCTGGGAGGGATTGGGGGCAGGAGGAGAAGGGGACGACAGGATGAGATGGCTGGATGGCATCACTGACTTGATGGACGTGAGTCTGAGTGAACTCCGGGAGTTGGTGATGGACAGGGAGGCCTGGTGTGCTGCAATTCATGGGGTCGCAAAGAGTTGGACACGACTGAGTGACTGAACTGAACTGACTGATGAGAGTCTGCAGAGCTCAGTGGGTCCAAACCCCTTGTTCTTCAGAAGAAGAATCTGAGGCCTGAGGAGATGAGTGACTTCCCAAGGTACAGAGCCAGGCCTCGACAGCAATACCCCTGCTTCCTAGAGCATCAGGCTTTTCCAGGACGTCATTCATCAAGGACAATGTGCCAGGTACAGGGGATACAAAATCTTTCTACTTTTCTGGCCTTGAAGGCAGGAATGATGCTGTTGATGGAGCACCAACTTTGGAGCCAGAAAACCTGAGTTCTAATTCCTGGCTTCTCCACTAAGCACCTGCGTGACCTTGGGTAAGATATCTCCCCGCTCTGAACCTCGGTTTCCTCCCCTGCTGAGTCGAGATGACAGCAGTACCTTCACCTCTCCTAAGATGGAGCCTGCAGGCTCCAGCTGCTGCAGAGTGGGCAGGGGGTATTCCTCGGAGTGTGGAAGCCATCAGTGTGAGGGGATGCTGGTGAGGGGTGGCAGGGAGCTGCAGAGATGAAGCTCAGCTTCTCTCTCCATTGGTCTGAGAGGCTATACGTGCTCAAGGGTGTCTACAACTCTTGAAAGAACAAGGACAGAAGAAGCTGAGATGGCTGCTCTCACAGCCCTCTGCCCAGCAGGTCTGATGACTCTCACTACGGGAACATGTGTTTGCCACTGCAGGCCTTGAATGTCTTATAAAACTCACAATTTGTTCAAAAGAATAAACAGCATGAAAGGGGATGCGGAGCCTTCATCCAGGGCTGGCGGGGGCGGGGAGCTGCTCGGGGCTGGTTTCCATTTAAACCAGATTTGGAGGCGTCGGTTCTCAGCTCTGGGTCTGGGAAGCCCTGCCGGGTGCACATTGTGTGCTTGACTCTGGCCTTGGGTGAAGGACCCAGGGCCTCGTTTTCTTTACCTGTGAAACAGGGATAACGATGGAATTATTCTATGCGGTATAAGATTAATATACGTAAAGTGCTTAGAACAGTACCCAGGAATGATGAACAACTATGCTTACAGAAGGCAGGCAGGCGTGTATTCTGTGACACCCAGAGGGGTCAGCGCTGTGACAGAGGAAGCCTGCGGCCCTGGGAACCCAGGGAGGTCTCCAAAGAGGCAGAGGGGGGTTCCTGGAGCAGGAGACACCAGTTTTCCAGATATAAATTGGAGACAGGATGGACAGATATTGGGACCTGGCAGAAAAGCAGCACACGTAAAGGTTATGAGATAGGAATAGGTTTTTCATATTCGAGAAACTAAGAGAAATTCCCTGGGGTTGAGAGCACCAGGGGCTGGGTCCAGGAATTATGGACTGCCTTTAGAGGATGTGCCAGACCAGGCTGTAGCATTGGAGAAGGCTTCCCGAAGGAAGTGATGCTCAGGCTTGGTGCTGAAGAATAGGCGGATATTAGTACTGTGAGGAAGGCAGGGAAAGGCATTCCAGGTGCGGGGAACAGCACATGCAAAGGCCTGGAGACCTGAGAGAGCAGACGCAGTGTGTGGACCTGTGTCAGCTGGTTGAGCTGAATGGGTCAAGAGTGGACTAAGGTGGTACTAGTGGTAAAGAACCTGCCTGCCAGTGCAGGAGACACAGGAGATGCAGGTTCCATCTCTGGGTTGGGTAGATCCCCTGGAGGAGGGCTTGGCAACCTTGCCAAGAATTCTTGCCTGGAGAATCCCATGTAGTCTGGCGGGCTACAGTCCATAGGGTCGCAAACAGTTGGACACGACTGAAGTGACTTAGAACGCACATGAAAGTCAAGTGGATTTAAGAACAAGAGGGCTCTGGAGTGATGGTGAGGCAGGAAGGGAAAGACAGTAGATGAGTGTGAACTGCTGTTTTGAAAACTGAGCTCTGAAGGGTCGGACAGAAATAAGAAGTAGTTGATGAGGGAAGGGCCTCTGTCGGTGTATGTGTCAAGATGAGGACCTTAAGTGCTGATGAGAAAAGAGCAAAGAGGCTGCAAATGGAGGAGGCAGAGGATGGGGGTGTTTGTGGGTTTGGAGGCCAGCTGTCAGACAGGGTCATGTGATTGTCACAGAGGGCCATCAGTATGCCCTACTCTGGGGGAGCAGGAAGTGGGGCTGTGGCTGGGGGTCTGAGAAGGAGGAGAGAAAAGAGGTTTGCTGTTAGCTCCGGGAGAGTCTGTCACCAGCGCCTGGACAGGACTGGCCCGCGGGGTCTTCAGTGTGAGCACTGGATGGGTGGAGGGGTGTGGGGCTGGGAAGGGGCCCCGGGGGCAAGGCTGGGGCCGCGCTAATTCTGGATGTGAACTGCAGCTGGGCCCCAGGTGCCCAGTGACTGTCCTGGCAGCGTTGGGGGTTCTGGGGCAATAGGAGTAACCAGGAGTCAGGCTTTGGGGAGGGAGGACAATGATGAAGGCCCTGGGCCCTGGGCTGTGGGTGAGAGGTTGGGAGAGCAGGTTCTCCAGGCTTTGGAAGCCCTCCTCTTCAGAGCCAGACTCCTCTCTAGAGGGTGCCAGGATGGCACACCCTCCCCAGCACATCCCTGGGCCCCTGCCACACCTGCTCGGCATCTCTAGGCCTCCTTGCTCCCCGGTGAGATGAGCAGGAGGAGGTTAGACATCTCCAGGATGACCTGCTCTAATCTCTCCAGGCAATTTGGTTTGGCTGTGGTCAGGAGCTTGTCCAAGGTTGCATGGTGAATCCAAGGGCATTCAGGCCTCTCGCCCCTTCCTCCACCCGGAATAGCCCTCTGCAGTCGGTTGGGACCCCAGGTCTTCTCCAACCACCAATTCAGGCAGCAGGGCTGCGAAGTGCCGCTGGGGAAAGCTGAAGGAATGGCCACAAGGGGGCACCAGGACCCAAGCCAACCAGATGCTCCAGCAGAGACTGCTCCCCTGTGCCTGTTTAATTTATTTCAAAGGGGCGATTAGCCGCAAGGAGAATTTGAAGGTTTTTCATGGGGTAGGGCTTCTCCCGTCCTGGAGAGGAGGCGGGAGGCCCAGCTCAATGCCCAGTTCTTCCAGAGACCTTGGGCGAGTCCCAGCTCACGCTGTCTGGGCCTGTTTCCTATTGGTCAGTGGTGGTGCCTTCTCCACTGGGTGGGTGTGGGAAGTGGAGGGAGGGAGGTGGGTCCACCAGGAGAGGGCCCAGCAGTGCCTGTGTCTTCCCATCTCCACCCTGCAGTGATCTGTGCCCGGTCCCGCCAAACCCCTGCCCATGGAGTCCTTCATGAGCATTCCTGGTCAGGAGGATGTTTCCACACTGCCCTAACCCCCACACCCCTCTAGGAAGTCAGAGCCCTGACTGCTGGTGTGGAAACCGAGGGACAAGAAGCTGAATGCTTTTGAGACCACCTGCCTGAAAATGCCCACAGCAGGGGCAGCTGGCCAGGGCCTTGGGCTCTGTTTGTTTCCAGGCTCTATGAGCAGCCAGGAGCCAGAATCCCTCCGGGGACCAGGATTAGGGGCAGCAAACAGACTCATCAGCCAGTATAAGGCTGCTGCGTGGGACAGAGTGCTGAGCCCTGGGGCGAGGGTTGCAAAGTTTAGAAATCCCGAGAAGGGGCCAGCGATCTGCTTTTGTTGCAGTGGCCCCAAGGGGTTCTAAACCAGAACCCTCTGAACCAAAGCCATATGAGACCCCACTCTGCAGGTGAAGGCAGGTTGTCCAGGGCGCCAGGCTGGATGTGTCCCTGAGCCCGGCATGCCCATGTTCATTCCTTTCCTCCTTCCTGCAACATTAATTGCCTCCCACTCCCAGCGAGGCCACTGTGCCCACGGTGCTCAGAGAGCAACCACACCCCGTCCAGCCTCTGAGGGACTCACAGCCTAGAGTCAGGTTCCCACCTAGAGAAGACAGGGCCATGCGGAGTGTGACCAGAGCCATGACCTGGGAAGCTCAAAGGAAGAGTGTTCCAGACAGAGGAACCAGCACCTACAGAGGCCCGGAAGCGAGAGGCAGCACTGGAGAGAATGAGGTCTGGCAGAAGGGGAGGCTGTGATGGGAGGAGGGCCCGGGCTCTTACCTGGAGGGGCCTGAGGCCTCACTAAGACTTTCAAATTTTAACGTCTCACACACCCACTCTACAGCTGTCCTTTTGCTCTGAAGTCTTCCGCGGGCCTGGGGGCTCCCATGGCTGATTAACTTTGTGAGCCCAGTCCTGGCAGGGGCCCTGACACCCCCAAACCCACACCTATTGTTGAGCTGCCCCCATCTGGAATGCAGGTTGAGAGGCGCAGGGGTGAGTCTGCGATGGGGTGGAGTGGGTTTGGTAGTGGGAAGGGGTGACTGGGAACAGCTGATTTGTTTTAGAGTAAGAGGCTCTGGGCTGCTTTCTAAACTGTGGCATCAAAGGCTGCTTAGAAACGTGTATAGAATAAGGTGGAATATTATGGAAATTGTCTCCTCTGCTTTGTGGCCTGGAAGTTCACGGTTATTGAGAGGAATTTCCCCTGGTCCCATATTTCCCCCTCTTCGAAAGTAAAGCTTTTGGATCAAATAAATACAAATTATGGTCATACGTTTCTTCTGAACTCAACTGGCTTCACCAGCCATAGCATAAATAGATTGAACTTTTTTCAATCATTCCAGCATTAGAGGGTTGAGATTCAACATGGTAACGTTCCAGTTTTCATCTTTCCTGTGACCATGGCTTATAGTCATTGGTATCTGAGAGCTGTCTGGCAGTGGGGGACCCACCTCCTGTCCTAAGTTGGCCATGCTGGGGTCTTGGGCATGCCCCTTAGACTTAGCATCAGTATCTTCACCTACCAAGAGGATTAATTATATCTACTGCTCCTTCATTTTCACTTTTCTCAAAGTAATATAAACACATTGTTTTAAGAAAAAAAATCAAGGCGTATACAATGGACTGGAAACAAAAATCAACTATCCTCAAATTATCCTAGTCTCAAGAAGCCTCAATTCCAGTTCCACTTTCCAGAGGCAGCTACAGTCAGATCCTTGAAGCTATTTTCTCTGGATTCACTTCCACACTTCAGTACAATGTGTTAACTGCTATTTCTCGCCTCTTCACTTTGAGATATTTTCTGTTGGCTTCCTGGGGGGCAGTGACGACCTGGCTTTCTTCTGATGCTCTCACCACTCCCCACTTCCCCAAACTTCCAGTAGTTATAGCACATAAATTTTCATTAAATAGATATTCTGGATTTTTGTTATCATGACTATGTAAATATTTACTAATCCTAGTACTACGCTGATTAGTTTCTTTGCTCATACTTCTACTGTTTTCTGGAACTAATAACTGGGTTGTTTCCTCATTTGTCTAGTTCTCTATGTCCCTATTGCTCATTCTTCCCAAATCCTCTGATAGCCATGTACACCACCTCTCCGTAGCACTGTCCAAGCTGCCAAATGCGTCAGAGGCCCCGGCTCAGCCCTGGGCTCCCTCTAGCCCCGCTGCGCAGCTGTCCACTTGGCCGTGGCTTTGACCTCTCCTGCACTGGCTTCCTTGTTTGCAAGATCCAAATCCTTCCTCATTCTTGCTTTATTTCCTTAGTTCAGTGGAGCTTGTCCTCGGTAGCTTTTTGGAAAATGGTGCCTAGAAAATACTTTTTTCTGTAGTTGCCAGAAAATATCTTTATTCCACACTCATCTTTGATTATTAGCTTAGCTGGGCATAGAATTCTAGGTTGAAAATTGTTTCCATTCAGAGTTTCTGAGACTTGTCTCTACAGCTGTCTGTCTTCCGGTGTTGCTCCAAGAAATGCGATGATGTTCTGATCCCTTATCTTTGCACGGGGCTTCCTTGCTCCTTTTAGTCTCCACTTCCTCCTCCTTTTAGCACCCGTCCTGCAGAAGTTTTCAAGTGATGTGCCTCAGTGAGGCTCTTTTGTTTCTCCCTCATCCTGGGCTCTCAAATTGGAAGCTCACACCCTTCCATTGTGAAAATGTTTCTTACACAATAAGAAAACTTCATAACTTCCCTTCTTAGTTTTCTCTTTTCTCTCTTTTTGGCACTATTATTAGTCAGATATTCCTCCCAGGATTGATCTTCAAGATTTCTGATTTGTTTTTTCCTATTCCCTATTTCTATACCTTTTTGCATAGTCCCTTAGCAATTCCCTTAATGTTACCTTTTGCAGCTTCTGCCAAGGGTTTCATTTCAGGTCTCCTGCTTGTTGTTTCCGTTTTGCCTGCTGCATGCATTATCTGTTTTCTCAAGCGTTTCTGGTTTGTTTTTGTTTTGTCCCTGGTAATTCTTACAGGCACTATAAACAAACAAAAAATGGAAAGGAGGCTGTGCACCTGATTTCAGGATGGAGGCACACTTGATTGTGGGCTCTACTGGGGTGATCTGGCAGCAAGTCAGCTTTTTGAAGAGAGAGTTCTAGAGACCAGTTACTCCAGAGAGGACTCTCTCCATCCTTATGTCCTGTAGTGGCTCAGCTGCTTGGATGTTCCTGGGTTAGAATCCCTCCTGGTTCTGTGTCTCTGGAGAATGAACCTTCATCTCCTTGTCTCCTGGGAGACGGAGGTGAAAGGCAGGGAGAGGACTAGCCATCTGACTGTAGGGTTGGGAAAGGGGAAACCGGGAAGTCTAACTCCTACACTGACTTTCCACTGGCCCTCTTCTTTTTAATCCACCCTTAGCCCCTACCTTCTTCAATAACTGGTACCTCTGAGTCCTGAGCATTGCTGGGGCTCTGTTCACATCCCACAGCACCCCACCCACAGATGCAGAGCTGCTTCTGCTCGGCTACTGCAGTTTCCACAGCCCCATCAGCCTCGTCTTTTGCTGGCTTTGCTCCTTTTCCCACGGTCTTTCTTATTTCTGTCCTGTCACCTTGATGGGGTTTTAGGAGGAGATGAGATCAATCCTTATCAAGGCTCCTTCTCCCATTGCACTTTCCCTGTATCGGGGAATCTAGGGAAGCCAGAGGAACATCTTCTTCCTTATGTCCATTAACATTTACTCAGTGTTTGCTCCTTCCAAGAGCCTTCTTAATCCTGTTGTTGCTGTTCAGTCACTCAGTCATGTGCGACTCTTTGCAACCCCATGCACTGCAGCACACCAGGCTCCTCTGTCCTTCACTATCTCTCGGAGTTTGCTCAAACTCAAGTTCATTGAGTTGATAATGCCATTCAACCATCTCATCCTCTGTCGTCCCCTTTTTCTCCTGCCTTCAATCTTTGCCAGCATCAGGGTCTTTTCCTATGAGTCAGCTCTTTGCATCAGGTGGCCAAAGTATTGGAGCTTCAGCTTCAAAATCAGGCCTTCCAATGAATATTGATTTCCTTTAGGATTGACTGGTTTGATCTCCTTGCTGTCTAAGGGACTCTCAAGAGTCTTCTCCAGCACCACAGTTTGGAAGCATCAGTTCTTCGGTGCTCAGCCTTCTTTATGGTCCAGCTCTCATACCCATATATGACTACTGTAAACACCATAGTTTTGACTATACGGACTTTTGTTGACAAAGTGATATCTCTATTTTTTAATACACTGTCTAGGTTTGTCATAGCTTTTCTTCCAAGGACCAAGAGTCTGAATTTCATGGCTGCAGTCACTGTCTGCAGTGATTTTGGAGCCCAAGAAAATAAAATCTGCCACTGCTTCCACTTTTTCCCCTTCTATTTGCCATGAAGTGATGGGACTGAATGCCAAGATCTTAGTTTTTTGTGTTTTTTTTTTTAATGCTGCGTTTTAAGCCAGCTTTTTCACTATCCTCTTTCACCTTCATCAAGAGGCCCTTTAGTTCTTCTTTGCTTTCTGCCATTAGAGTGGTATCATATGCATATCTGAGGTTGTTGATATTTCTCCTGGTGATCTTGATTACAGCTTGTGATTCATCCAGCCTGGCATTTCTCATGATGTACTCTGTATAGAGGTTAAATAAGCAGAGTGATGATATATAGCATTGATGTACTCCTTTCCCAATTTTCAACCAGTCCATTGTTCCGTGTCCAGTTCTGTTGCTTCTTGACCTGCGTACGGGTTTCTCAGGAAGCAGGTAAGGTGGTCTGGTATTCATCTTTTTAAGTAATTAGCCTCCAATTAAAATAAATAAATTTATATAAAAAAAAGAATGGGGAACGCGGGTATGCCTGTGGCAGATTCATTTCGATATTTGGCAAAACTAATACAATATTTTAAAGTTTAAAAATAAAAAAATAAAAAAAAGAATAACAAAAAAAAAGAAAAGAATTTTCCACAGTTTGCTGTGATCCACACAGTCAAAGGCTTTAGCATAGTCAATGAAGCAGATGTTTTTCTGCAGCTCTCTTGCTTTTCTATGATCCAATGGGATGTTGGCAATTTGATCTCAGGTTCTCCTGCCTTTTATAAATCCAGCTTGTACATCTGGAAGTTTTGTTACAATATGTTATTTCATGGGATTCTTTCTACCACTCTCTGAGGGCACTTACAATATGCAGCTGGGCTCAGAGATGTCAGTGACTCACCTACAGTCACCCAGCGAGACCATCCAAACTCCTCAGCCAGATTGATAGTCCTGCATGATTTGGGCACACTGAGCTCTCTGGCCTTCCTCACTCCCCACTCCTGCCTGCTGCATTGGCGTAAATGCCCCCTAGTGCTTGGCTTACCCCACTGTCTCTCTCCCCCTTCCACGCCTTTGCATGGGCTGTTCCCCTGGAGAAGGAACAAAAGAGTTGCCAGAAAGCTTGCCTGTTAGGACAAAGACTACCCAGGCTCCCAGCGCCACTGTAAAAGGCCCCAGCTCACCTCCTATCAGCCCTTGTGTCCGTAAGACCATGTTTTCCCCGGTGTTTCTTTGCAGTTTCTTTAGAGACCAACCCTTGCCTTTAATTCTCTTGGTTTGTCTAAAAGGTTTGCTGTAGCACGAACCTGGGATGCACATGCTTCCCTGTCGTTCTCTTTTTTTGCTCGAGGAGGGTTGTTGTTTTTATAATTAATAACTCACCTGTTAGTTTTCGGTCTCTGAAGGTGAGATAGCTGACCAAGCAAGGGACAGGGTTGAATTCTGATGAGAAATGCAGTGCCAGTGGGAAAAATAGTAGATCAGTCATTCGGTGCTACTGCCAAGACAGTCACTTAATTAGTCTGCATGGATTCTGTCATCATTAAGAGGTTTAGAAGAACACATTCTGCACACAGGCTCTCTCTTTTTCAAAAATAATGGCTTTATTGAGATATAATTTACATGCCGTACAATTCACCCATTTAAAGTGTACAAGTCATTGGTTTTTAGCATATTCACAGAGTTGTGTAGCCATCATTATAATCAATTTTGGAACATTTTTATCACCCTGCTAAGAAACCTTGTTGATGCTGTGCTTAATCCAAGGTCATGAAGATTTATTCCTATTTTTCTCAGTTTTATAGTCTTAACTCTTTCATTTAAGCCTTTGACTCATTTTAAGTTAATTTTTAGATACTTCCCCTCCCTCCTCAAGCTCTTATTCCTGGATGAACACTCATCTATTTTCCGTCTCTATTAATTTTCCTATTCTAGATATTTCAGATAAAAGGAATCATACAATTCCCAGTCTTTTGTGACTGTCTTTTTTCATTTAGGATTTTTTCAAGGTTTGCCTATGTTGTGGCAGTATTAATACTTTATTCCTTTTTAGGGATGAGTAATATTCCAGTATATGTATATAACATATTTTGTTTATTCATCAGTCGTGGACATTTGGATTGTTTCGGGGGATATTATGAATAATGCTACTATACACATTTATGTACAAGATTTTTTTGTGGATATGATTTAATTTATCTTGGGTTTTTATTCTATCTAAGAATAGACTGGGGTGAGCCAAGCACTGGGGGTCATATGGTAACACTATGTTTAACTATTCAAGGGCTTGCCAGACTGTTTTCCACAGCAGCTACTTACATTCCCATCAGCATTGTATGAGGGTTCTGATTTGTTCCTATCCTCTCCAACATGTGTAATTATCTGACTTTTTGATGACAGCCATCCTAGTGGGTGTGAAGCGGTTTTCCATTGTGGTTTTAATTTGCATTTCTCTGGGGCCAATGATGTTGAGCATCTTTTCATGTGCTTTTGGCCATTTGCAAATCTTTGGAGCAATGTTGTTTCAGATCTTTTGTCCATTTTAATTCTTTATTTTTATCCTAACAGCTTTATTGAGATGTATATTACACATATTGTAGGTGGCGCCATTAAGTGTACATTTTAAATATTTCAGTGCATTTGTAGATATGTGCAATCATCATCACAGTCAGTTTTATTTTTATTTTTCATCTGCACAGCATGTGGAATCTTAGTTCACCAGCCAGTGATTGAACCTTCATCCCGAGCATTGAACATGTGGAATCTTAACCCATGGACCAATGAGAAGTTCCTTTTTGCCCATTTAAAAAGTAATTTATCTTTTTATTATTGAGTTGTAAAAGTTCTTTATGTATTCTAGATACAAGTCTCATCACATATATGATTTGCAAATCTTTGCTCCCATTCTGTGAATTGTCTTCCTTTTTTTGATTGTATCCTTTAAAGCACAAACATTTTTCACTTTAGTGGCATTCAGATTATCTTTTTCTCAGTTTTATAGTCTTAACTCTTTCATATAGGCCTTTGACTCATTTTAAGTTAATTTTTGAATATGATGTGAGGTAGGGGTCTAACTTTATTCTTTTGCATGTGAATATCCAGTTGTCCCAGAACCCTTCGTTGAAGAGACTTTTCTTTCCCCATTTAACTGTTCTGTCATCCTTGTCTGAGATCAATTGACCGCAAAATGTGAAGCACTGTTTCTGAACCCTCAGTTCTATCTCATTGATCTACATGTCTTTCATTATGCCAGTAGCACAGTGTCTCAATTACTGTAGCTTTTAATGAGTTTTGAAATCAGCAAGTGTGAGTCCTCCAGCTTTGTTCTTCTTTTTTCAAGAGTGTTTTGACTGTCCTGGGTTCCTTGAATTTCTATAAGAGTGTTTAGATCAGATTGTCAATTTCTGGAAAGAATCCAGTGGGATTCTGATAGTGATTGTATTGGATCTGTAGATCAATTTAGGGAGTATTGACATCTTGACACTATTAAGTCTTCTGATCAACAAAAACATAGGATACCTTTCCATTTATTGAAGTTGTCTTTCATTTCTTTCTACAATGTTTTATAGTTTTCAGAGTACAGATTTTGTGCTTTTGTTAAATTTTTTACAAAGTTTCATTTTGGATTGTTTATTGCAGATGGGTAGAAATTCAATTAATTTTTGTGTATTGATCTTGCATCCTGCAACCTTGCTGGATTCATTTATTAGCTCTAATAGTTTTATTGCGGATTTCTTAGGACTTTCTACATACAAGATCATGTCATCTGCAAATACAGTTTCACTTCTTCTTTTCCAAATTGGATACCTTTTATTTGATTTCTTTGCCCAACTGCCCTTCCTAAAACGTCTAGCATTCTATAGATGTTTGTCAGGTTTAATGGTTTATAGTATTGTTCAACTTTTCCATTTCCTTGATCTTCTGCCTCGTGGTTCTATCCCTATGGAAAGTGGAGGCATTAAAGTCTCCAGCTACTACTGATGAATTGTCTGTTTCTCCCACCCATTCTTCCAGTTTTTGCTTCATATATTCTGGGCTCTGTCATTAGGGGCAATGTTTATAATTGCTATATTTTCTTGATGGATTAACTTTTCTCTACTGACATTGAACATTTTTTTTATAACCCATTTTGGACAGACTTTTTAAAACATCATCATTAGAACAGTGAGTCCTGCTTGGTCCCAGGAAGGAATATAGGAGCCACATCTCAGGCTTTGTCAGCTGGTCACTCTCCTCTTTCTCTTCTCCCCCAGACAACAGTTCCAAGCCTCCGTTTCGCTACCTTTAAAATAAGAGGATTGGAGGACTTCCCTGGTGATCGAGTGGCTAAGACTCCGAGCTCCCAGTGCAGGTTGCTGGTCAGGACACCTCATGCCGCAACTAAGACACAGTGTAGCCAAATAAATATTTATATTTTTTAAAAATGAAAGGATTGGGATTGATATTTGCTAAGGTCTTCTTTAGCCCTTTTTGGATTTGAGCATTCTGTAATTAGTATTTGCAATGAAAAGGGAAAGTGAAGTTGCTCAGTTGTGTCTAACTCTTTGCGACCCCATGAACTGTAGCCTATCAGGCTCTGTCCATGGGATTTTCCAGGCAAGAGTACTGGAGTGGGTTGCCATTTCCTTCTCCAGGGGATCTTTCCGACCCAGGGATGGAACCCGGGTCTCCCACATTGTAGGCAGACGCTTTCTCATCTGAGCCTCCAGGAAGGTGTCATTTATTATTTATTTTATTTTTACAATAGGTGTCATTTATTAAATGCTTACTGTGTGTCTAGCATTTTCATATATCTTATCCTGTTTACATATCTACAAGTAAGGTAGAGATTTTTACCCCTGTTTTACAGGTTAGGCAACAAAGTCTGAAAGGGTTGGAGGAAATTCAGAGACTAGGAATAAGCATGAAGAAGCAATAAATCCCACCAGCTTCATCTCCCAACGGATAAGGCAATGGCACCCCACTCCAGTACTCTTGCCTGGAGAATCCCATGGATGGAGGAGCCTGGTAGGCTGTAGTCCATGGGGTCCCTAAGAGTTGGACACGACTGAGCGACTTCACTTTCACTTTTCACTTTCATGCATTGGAGAAGGAAATGGCAACCCACTCCAGTGTTCTTGCCTGGAGAATCCCAGGGATGGGGGAGCCTGGTGGGCTGCCGTCTACAGGGTCGCACAGAGTCAGACATGACTGAAGCAACTTAGCAGCAGCAGCAGCATCTCCCAAAGACAAGCCACTCTTTAACTTTGGAGGTACATCCTTCTAGACATGAGTACATTGTTTTGAAAATTATTTTCACACCACATATTCTGCCTTATTTCACTACATAATGTTTCCAGAATATTGAGGGAAGGGTTTTCTCACAGTCAGAGCTGAACAAAGATGAAAGAGGCTGCCTCGGTGATAGTGAGCTTCTGTCGGGGGAGTGTGTGAGCACAGCAGTGTTCACACACGTGACAAGGGCTCTCCTGGGGGCTTTTTATGAGTCTGACTCCCACCCCCACTCTTCCTGCCCCGGACTGTGAGGCCATCCAAGGTTAGGACCAGGCTGAGTAATCTCATTTCCCTGTGCCCAGTTCGAGGAGACTTGGAGACAGTTTGATGAATTGATCAGCATGAGCCAAGGGACTTGAGAGGGAAAATGAGAAACAGCTGAGTCTAAAGTCTCTCTGGGCTGACTCTCTTGAGGAAAAGGAATTGTGACAGAAGTGTCCTGGTGTGGGTTCTACTCTTGGTGACAAGTCCCTGCTCGCCCCTACCTATAAAATGGAGGTTGAACTGGTTTCCCTTCACACCCATCTGAGATGGCCTGGGTGAAACTCTGGGCCTTGTTGACAGAAAAACCTTGAAGCTTTGGGATTCGAAAGTTGGGGACCATGTCCCACAGCGGGGCCTGAGAGCCACAGGGGTGAGTCTCCAGCCAAACTGGGCGTCTGTGCTGTGTGACACGCTGAGTGCTCGTTGTGTGGAAGGAAGACTTGAATGACCTGGCCTCGAGGAACCCCCTGTCACTGGGAGATGAGATGCCCTAAGAAAAAGATCATGGAAACACTGACCAGCTTGGAGGGGCTGTGCATATCCCAGAGCCCTGGCTGGCAGTTCGCAAGCCTGTGCAGCCAGCCTCCACCCCTCTCCCCATTGCAGAGTGACCTGGGCAGGCCCCACTTCCCATGGTCTCTCCTGGCTCTGATCCTGTGACCCCATGAGCTCATCCAGGGCATTTGCTGTCACATGGGCTGCTGAGCATTCACCCTGCCCTGGTGCTGGGCACTGCCCTGTGGACAAAACAACGAAGGCCAACTTGGGGGACGCGGGACTCAGAGAAAGAGGCGTGATCTTAGGGTCCAGTAGCCCTGGTGCTCTGAGCTTGGATTACTTCTCTCTAGGTTGTCTGAAGAGTGAATGGGCTCCCAAAACTCCTGTTGTCATGACCAAGGCCTGAAAGCTGGGGAGACCAAGTAGGCTCTTTCTTGGCCCGTGGGTGGGTAGTGGCAGCCTAGACTGTAGAAGATGCCTTGATCTTGGAGGGCTGGCCTTGTCTTTGGGCAGCCAGGCCCATCAGCTGGCAAGGGTGCACTTTATCTCTGTTTCTGGCAATGGCTAGATTTCTCTACCTAATTATCAACCTACCCAGGGAGATGCTAAAAGCAGTGCTTATTCCTGGGCTTATGTTCAGTGGCCATCAAGAGGGCTCCATGGAGGGAAGTCTGTTTCAAGAGCACATTAAATGCACAGAGAGAAATTAAGAAAAGAGACATTTGCAAGCGATGGGAAGGTAGGTCACATTGGGGGTGGACCTACCTTCTTGGATGGACGGATGACTACTTGGTGCAGCTTCAAACTCTTTTTAGAACAAGTGATGTATAATGAATTACTCAACTGCCGAACAGATAGATTGGAGGCTTCCCCTCCCCTCCACCACTGTAGCTTTTCACAGTCACCAAATACGGCCGCATCTGATTTCTTAAGTCTTCCTCACCTCAGTGGAGTCATGGTTTTCCATTTTTCAGTTGAGGACACTGAGGCTCAGAGAGAGCATGTGACTTGTCTGAGGCTGTAAAGCCAAAATCTGAATGGAAGTCCCAGGCCCTGGGTAGAGAGGCTGGGGTGTTCTGACTGGTGAGGATTCTGCCCAAAACAGCATGAGGTAGTGAGAGATCTGCTCTAGAGTCCTGCAACCAGACCCACCACCAAGTTACCACGTGTTCCCTGCCAAGTCAGACCAATTCCTGGGCCTCAGTTTCCCACTTGTATTGTGACCCTTAGAGTTATGAGGAGAATGCTCAGGGTATTTATCTAAATGGGCAGTCCTCAGATGGACAAAGAGTTACATTTCCTGAGATCCTACTGTGTGACAATATCACCTCATGTAATCTGTCCACTAAGGAAGGGCCATTCTCCCGTTTTAAGGAGTAGAAGCCCAGACTCAGTGAGGCAACCTGCCCAGGGCCCCATTCTGAGCAGATCTGAGGACACAAGATCAATGCTCCAAGGCCTCACCATCTTTAGGGAGCCACGAACTTCCCAAGCCTCAGTTTCTCCATCAATAAAAGTAGAGCACTGGTGCCAGTCATATTCCAGGCCTCTCTGGGGCATGGAGGCACCTTGTAAAGCCGGGCTCCATGGAGACGGCGGCACAACACTCAGCGCCTGCCGGGGAGGGACGGCGTCCAGGCCCTGGGGAGCCTGTGCTCCTGGCAGCCCGCCCGGCGTAGGACTTATGACCTCACCCTGGGGCCACCCTCTCCCCCTCCTTTGCTTTCTAGCAGGAGACAGTCTCCCACGTCCCCTCTGGGGGCTCATCCCCACCCTCCCCTGGACCCTGATTCAGGTTGCTCACCGTCTGGTGTGGAGGCACAGCTGACCGGGAGGAAAGCTTGGGGGAAGGCAGACTGCCAAGCTTCCGTGAAAGCGCTGGCTTGCCCGGGCACAGGCCTTCCCAGTTGCCAAGCTGATCTCCTGTTCCCTTAGAGCTTTTTTTTTTTTTTAATTTGTATTTATTTGTTTGTTTTTTGGGTCTTCATTGCTGCGTGTGCGCTTTCTCTAATTGCAGCAAGCGGAGGCTACTCTGTTGCCGTGTGTGGGTTTCTCATTGCGGTGACTTCTCTAGTTTTGGAGCACAGGCTCCAGGGTGCCCAGGCCTCAGTAGCTGTGGAGTGTGGGCTCAGTTGCTCCACGGCATGTGGGGGCTTCCCAAACCAGAGATCGAACCCGTGTCCCCTGTATTGGCAGATGGATTCTTATCCACTGGACCACCAGGGAAGTCCTCCACTGGAGCTCTTGATTCTCCAGGAGCCAAGAGGGCTGGGAGTGTCATTCCCATTCTCCAGATGAGGAAACGGAGGCCTCAGGCGTGAAACATTCAGTGGCAGAGGCAGGAGGTAAACTGGGGTTGACTCCCAAACTTGGGTTTTCATCTCAACTTGGCACGAGCCATCACCCCAGGAGTCTGGGGACAGCAAGGACATGAGTCCAAAATCTGGCTTGGCCATGTGACTCTGGGCAAGAGGCTTCATCACTCTGGCCTTGGTCTTCTCATCTGTAAAATGGAGATGACGATAGGACCTTCCCGGCAGGGCTGCGTGGAGACTAAACAGACAACACAGGTAAAGCAATGCCAGTGCTCGGCTCCTGCTAAGTGACAACCATCAGCATGACCTCAGGACCAGCGGCCCCAGCCCCCTTGGGCCCTGAAGCCACTGGAGGCTCTGGGATGATCCCACCGTTAGGTTAGTGGAGGAGACTGCCCAGCACTAAGCGTCATGCAGGCGGGTAAGCTGAGTCTCTGAGCAGCACGGTGACCCACAATTCTCTGAGCTCCTGTTGCTGCTGCTCCAAGGCTTGGCTGCCCCTGAATGGCTCATTCCTGAGGGAGCTGTTGGGTGCATAGGTGGGTCAGGCTCTGGCCTCCCTGCCAGGGATTTGCTGAGCTGTTTCAAGCACAACCTTTCCTTCTCTGGGACTTAATTTCTCCTCTTGTCAATCATGCCTATCCCTCACCTCCGAGGGGCCAGTCTGACCCCTCAAAGCCTCAGTTTCCCCATCTGGAAAGTGGGGGCATTGATGTGATGCTCCCCTATCTGCGGCCTGCCTGCCCTCAAGCCTCCAAAGGACGACAGAAACTTGTGTGCTCAGCCTGCAGTCCCTGGGTCATCATTGCTCCTTCTCAGCAGCCTCCAGACCAGGTGTAGTTCCCTGATGCCCGGCTACCTGGTGGGGGAACATGAGGGAGTGGACAGCAGAGGCCCCATCCTGGCAGCCCCTTCCTGCTGTCCTGGACCTGAGGCCTATCAGCCCTGAACCTCTGAGAAAATATTTAGTCAGTAACCCAAGCCTTGGCTGCCTGCTTTCCCTGCAAATGTGCAATTAATCACCTGGACACACTCTGCCCTTAGTCCAGCAGCAGGGACAGCGATGCAGAGTGGCCAGCCCTGCTGCTGCCATGTGATAAGAGACAGTGGCTGCCACAGTGCCCAATAGGGCCAGAGGGGCCTTTTGAATTTGTGCAGTCCAGCCCTTGACTTTGACTCTTTGAAGTCCAGGATGGCTTCAAAGCTTCCTGCACATTCTTGCCTGCACACCCACAGGGGTGGGGAGCTCAGTCCATCCCAAAGTAGTCCCTTCTGCTTTCAAGGGCTTGGCTTTTTAGCAATCTGAAGTCAGCCCCCAGCTCCATTCCTGGTATCCCAGTCTGCTTGAGGGTATCCAGCAAGCTAGCTCCCTCTCCCCAGGGCTCCTAGAGAGCTTTGGGGTTGGAGCCAAGGTCTCCCAAGCATCCTGTGCTCCCAGGCACACCTCGAGCACCTGCAGCCACCGTCAGAAATGAGGTAAGCAGACCTCTCCCTGTCCTGGCCCGAGCTCTGCACACACAGAGCTATACGTCATTGGCAAATAACCCAAATAAAGAAGTGTATGTGAGTGCTCAGCCGCTCAGTTGCCTCCAACTCTTTATGACCCCATGGACTATAGCCTGCCATGCTCCTCTATCCATGGGATTTTCCAGGCAAGAATACTGGAGTGGATTACCATGCCCTCCTCCAGGGAATCTTCCTAACCCAGGGATCAAACCCACGTCTCCTGTGGCTCCTGCATTAGCAGGCAGATTCTGTACCGCTAAGCCACCTGGGAGGCCCCTAAGAAGTGTTTATTAAATCCCAACTGTGGGCCAGGTCCTGTGCTGGGCACTGGGAACACAGGGCCACCAACGTGGCCCCTGCTGTGACAAGACAGTCACCCAGTGAAGATGACCTCAGGCCCCAGCCCCACCCCCATCAGGGCCCCAGCCTGGACTTGCCTCCTGTTCCTGTCCAGGCTGCCTGGCCACACCGGGGCTGCACCAGTGCTTTTCTGGAAGATTTCAAGCATAGCCAAAGAAGAAGAAAAGTAAAGTAGGCCCCAGAGAAGAGTGGAGTGGACCCTCCTCTAGCTTAACCTTCAATTCAAGGTGAAGCCATTTCCGTCGTCTCTACACCTCCCCTCTCCCAAAATTACGTTGAAACCTGGCCACTCCAGTTCTTCCTTGGCCCTGAGTCACCCACTAGACCCAAATCCAAGCCATGACCCTGTGGGGGCTCAGGCATGACCCTGCTCCTGCACGGACAGGACGCGTGTCCTTGGAGGCAGGGAGCCCTGCACTGAGGCCGTCTCTTCACTGATCCTGACGCACCACTGCTCCCAGGGCCCCAGGAATAAATCAAAGAAGAGCTTTGGCTCCACAGCCCCAAGGCTGATGAGGGTTGGCACCTCCTGCCCGGTTCACTTTCCGTTTGCATTTTCCCCAGAGACATGATCACTTAGGAACCTATAAATCCCTGGCAGGGCTGACGACCCAGGCAAGTATATAAATCGACACTTGTAAAAGCGTAATGGTCGCCTCTGGATGGCACAGAGGGGCGTGTGCCAGAGCTCCTCAGGCCATCCCCCAGCATCCCCACCGGGATCCCCACTCTGCCTGGCCTGACTCTCTTGGCAGCCTCGGGTGAGTCACCTCTCTGAGCCTCAGTCCCTTCCCCTGTAAAGGATGTTCCTTCCTTCACTTCCTTCCTCTGTAACATGGGGCCATTGCACTTACCTTGCTGAGCACTTGCTGGTGTCTCACAAGCTCCATAGGAGCCATAAAGCATGGGCTGCAGCAGATTTTCTGGCAGGGTGTGTGGACAGAGCTCAGACTGGACCCAGGAGGCTGGGGTTCTCCCTTGCCAGTCACTGACCTTCTCTGTCACTTTGGACACATCACATCCCCACCGGGCCTCTCTCCTCATTTTGAAGATGAGGGGTTGGTCAGGCAGTTGACCTAACAAGTACTTGCTGTGGCCCTACTGTGTACAGGGTTCTATGCAGACAGGCTCGTGTTTCCTCGCTCCCATCTCTGTTCCACCGATGTATGTGACAAACATAGGTTGAGCACCTCTGTGTGCCCGGCGCTGCCCTAGGAGCTGGGCAGTCAGCACGGAGGACAGGGCAGGACCTGCCCTCGGGGGCGAACGTGCCAGTGGGACCTTCCCCAGCTCATTCCTCCACGGGCGCAGGTGGGAGGCAACGTCTCTGTTCAAACCTGGCACATCCCCCAACTCCTCCCTTGCCTGCAGCCCCATTCTCCATGCCCATTAGGCTGGACTAGGGGGTGTGGATGGAGGCTGAAAAGGGTTGCAGAAATGGAGTCTGTCTGGTCCTTCCTACATCTGTGAAGGTGGGGCTGGGGTGGAGTGGGGGATCTCAGGGGGCCCTCTCAGCCCTGAGGGTCTGGGTCACGGGGGACCACAAGAGCCATCAGGAACAGAGGATGGAGAGGCGGGGGGAGGCGGTCCCTGGAGGACAGATCCAAGTATGCATCCACCATCAAGGGGACCCTGGGCACAAGGGGAGATACTGAAACCAATTCACCCCTCCTGGCAGGTGGAATTCAGGTTGAGGAGGGGGTCAATGCCATGGGCTCCTGTCCCGGTGGTAGAAACAGGGCAGCTGGGGCTGCAGTGGCAGAGCAGCAGGGGGCCGGGTCGCCACCCCCACTACGGGCACTCCTTCCTGCCCGCCTGGGTCTGGCTGCCTAGGACTCAACCAAACAGGCTCCATCTTGCACGGTTCTGGGCCTCCTGCCGGCTGCCCTGGGATGGAGAGAGCTAGGAACAGGCAGCGGCCTGAATGTGAGTGAAGGGGGAGTCACAGGCAGAGGGACCCAGAAGCTCTGAAGTGGCCGGCAGAGAAGGCCGCCCCTCACTTCCACTGTGGGGCATCCATGTGGACAGCGTGGCAGGAGACACACAATGTGAGAGAAGCTTGAAGCAACCGGCTGGGGCCTGGCTTCCCATCGCAGAGGAAAACAATCATTGGCGCACAGGGCTGAGAGAGTCCACTTTCCGACAGGGAGATCCGAGTCAACACCACACCCCTCCACCAACCCCACTCCAAACACACATAAATGCTGCATAAAATAGTACTCGGGGGAAAAACCCAACTGGCCGCTCTCCCAAAACCTCTTCCCACTGACCTCCTCTAGGCCTGCTTCTCAGCCCTCTTCTGCACCTTGGGCAAGTCCCCTTGGGCCCCTAGACCACAGAGAATCAGATAGGAGTGAGGAAGGAGGATAGGGAGAGAAGAGAGCCTCCTTATCTGGGGTCAGACCTCACAGCTTAAAGAGAGAGGGAACAAGAGCATGGAGGAAAAACAGAAGCAAACGCAGTGAACTTGGAGGAGTGGAGAAAGGGAGGAAGGAGAGAATTGGAGGAGGAGGGAGGGAGGGAAAGGACGCTATGGAGAAATGGGAAGACAGGGAGAGGGAGCGGGGAGGACACAGGAAAGGGAGATGGGGGCCAGAGGGCCCCTGATGGGGACGGAGGCCAGGCGCCGTGGAGGTGGCCCGTCTCAGCGTGGCCTGGACAAAGGCTAGGGCTGCCGGGCGGTCTGCGTGGCTGGGCGGGGAGGGCAGTGCGGTCACTGTCTCTGCAAGCCTGTGGGTCTGCACTCTGGGTTCTTCTTAGGGAACCCCTGGGCTAACTCAGCTCCACTGCCCAGAGAGGCTCCCCAGGTGAGAAGCACCATGCCCTCCATCTGACCCTGGTCCTCCTGGGGGTGTGGGGTGAGCAGCAGGTGTGCCTCCTCGCAGGGGCAGGAATCCCCATGCCCTCAGTGCCCCTCTGAGGCCGAGTCCCTGGCACAGGGGCAGAGCTCAGGAGGGGCACGGATGTTTTCTAAATAAAGGAGGCAGAGAGCCCTGGCCAGGGAGGGGCTCAGGCCCAGTCTCCCAGCGGGCTCTGCCCTGGGGTCCCACCTGCCGCTGTGCACCCTTAGAACTGGAGGGAACCTGAGGTCTCAGGCATCAGGACAGAGGGTCCCCCTGATGATGCCAGGAGGAGGATCAGAGGCTCCGAGGAGACCCCAGCAGGGGAGAGGAGCAATCCCTGTTCAGGGTAGCTCACGAAAGTTGTGACCTACGGAGCCCCATGGCGACTGGCTCTGGGCCCCCGCCTGTTCTCCAGTCCTGTCCTCTCTCTCTGCCCTTTGTTTCTCCTGCCTTTGTCTCCTTTTCTCCCTCTCTCCATCTCTCTGAAATTAAATGGGATCCAACTGCCAGCGCCCTGTGTGTTCTCCTGCTCACGGCTCGGCCCTTTTCATTATTAATAGAAATATGTTCTCATTGTACAGTTTAATTCTGCTTATCTGGAGTGGATTAAGTGCTCACAATGACAAGCAGTATTGATTCCTGAGCATCCCTTTTGCCATGACCTAATTAGTTCCACAAACCCAGTGGGGGATGGGACGAGGGGGCGAGGGGAGCCTGGGTGGGAGTCAGGAGCCCTGGGTCCCCATCACACATGCCAATGTGATGAGTGACATCGGGCCCATAGCTCCCTGTGAGGGGCTTGGACTGGCCTGCCCTCCGGGAGACTGGGGCCAGGAGAGGAGGAGGGGGCCAGGTCACCCTGAGTCTTTGAGGGGTCAGAGGGGTGAGAGCATGTGCTCTGGGGCCTGAGGCCTGGGTTTGGATCCCAGCTTAACTTCTGCTGGCTGTACTGTGAGGACAAGGGACTTACCTTCACCGTCCCTCAGTCTCTGCATCTGTAAAACGGGAGGAACTGTCAGTCTGGCTGTGGCAGTAAACACGTGGCCCTTGCAGTCTGGGGCACCTGAGGAGGGTTCCACGCAGGGATGGTACACAAGGCTGTGAGCTGGCTGTCAGGCAACAAAGTCAGGACAGTGCAGTGTCCTGACTTTCCTGAGAGTGGGAGTGATTCCAGCACCAGCCCTTGACTGAAGGGGAGAACGTGGGCCGTGTGAGAAGGCCCTTGACCTTCACAGGAAGACATGGGTCTCAGGGGCACACCCTCCCCCTCCCTGCCATGCTAGGCTCCTCATGGGGTGCGGACAGCCAGGAGCCAGCAGCAAGGGAGCCCCAGAGATCGGTCGGCCCTGGACAAGTGCAGGCAGAGCGTCCATCTGGTGTGAATGAGCTGACCCAGGAAGCACACGCAGGCCAGTGCAGAGCAGCTGTCACAAGCCCCCATGGATTATGGGGCGGGATCGGCCACGCATCACGGGTTCTGCCCAACTTGGTTGGGTGGCCCCTCTGAATCCTAGTTACTGCTCTTCTTAATAAAGAAGAGGTTGACTGGATCTTTGAATCCTGCTTAGCCTAAACTAACCATGCAGTATGAAAGCATGGCGTCCTTTTGACCTGGGTTTAGATCCCAGCTGCTCCTCTCACCTAAACTGGGATAGAAAGACCCTCCACGGGGCTGTTTCCCAGAGCACGGGTGGTGTGGGGTGGAGGAGAGCCCTGCACACAGTGGGTGCTCAGTAAGCATGACCTCCTTTGCTTCACTTCACTTCAGCAGTGACAAGGCAAAAATTTTCCTTGAGGATTTTTTTTTTTTTAAACCAGGTGACCTTCAGGGTGACGTGGTGAGACACAGGACACTGTTCAGACACCAGCACAGGCCCGGGCTGTGGGGAGGGAGGGAGGCAAGCAGCGGAGGGCGGCAGCCTTGTAGGAAAGGAGCCTTGGTGCACTCAGAGTTGGCCTCCTCTCCCCATCCTCCCGAGCTACTCAGGAAGCACGGGGCTCTGTGTACAAAGGAGGTTCTCCGCACTTCCGTCTTCAGGGGCCCTGCCTCTCTGCCCCTTGCCTGCCGGGGCTGTCCGGGCTCTGTCCCTGGAAGGCCTTGCCTGTTTACCTAAAGCCAGCCTCAGAAGTGAAGTGTGTTTTTCCACCAACCGAGGAGTCAGTGCAGAGAGCAAAGGTCTGGGTCATATTGGAATTCCAATTTCAATCCCAGCCTTGGTCTGCTTGCCTGCCAGCGGGCAAGAGCTTTTGCCTTTCATTGACGTCCTGGGACCAGTGCTGGTGTCCGTAAGGCCCACAGCACGTGGCGGGACCATGTGACGGGGTTCCCACACACAGAAGCCAGGGACCGAGCTGGGCTCCGCACCCTGCCCTGTTACGCCCTCCTCCACCGCTCTCCTGGTCTCAGCCTCTAGGCTGAATCACAAAGCAGCCCCCAAGTCTCATTTCCAGTTTTTAATGTTTTTCTTGTAAAACCAAAAATATAAAACTGGCAGGGGAATGGAAAACAAGTTCTGTACAATTTATATACACGAGGTCTGTGATTTCAAAACCATTGGGGAGACAAGAGGAAAGACACAGTCAAGGGATGTCACAGGTCACGGATCCTGACGGGCACCTCTGAGCGCCTGGCTGGGGCTTAGAGGCTCACTCGTGGCCAGACCCGGCCGCGTTCTGGGGAGCAGTGGCCTGGCTGCTCCGGCTGGCTGCCCCGAAGGTGGGAACAGCCAGCAGGTGGGAGGGTAGCATCGGCAGTGGAGGGCGGGCAGGTATAGGCAGCGTTCAGGTGTCTGTGTAGATGGAAGGGATGTGACTCAGGCAGTGGTCAAAAGCCCCATTAGGAAAGAAGCCGCAGTCCTCGGGGCCGCTGGACACGACGTCCTCAGATGACTGTGGTGGCATCGTGGTGGGACATGGGGCCTCGGCCAGGGCCTCGTAGCCTGTGGATGTGGGGGACAGGGTCCAGGCTGGAGAACTCGCACCAATCCACATGCGAGCAAACAGAACACACCCGTCCGTGTTCCCCCGCTCCCGCCCACCCCCAGTACACCCTTGGTGAGGCTCACACCTGCCTCTGGTGTACGTGTGTGACATGTGTCCATGTCACAGAACAGTATACTGTTCTTAAACACACAGCCACACACCTGCACACAAGCACCTTCATACGAAATGGCCCAAACTTGCTAATACACAACCATGCACTCACATGTGTGCACACACACAAAGGAGGGATCACAGGAGGAGGACATGTGTGCACAGAGCGGGTGTGAACGTCAGCACAAACGCGATGTGGAGCACACGTGTCAGGGAGTTCCTTACACACACAGGGCGCTCACACTGCCAGGAAGCACCCGTGCTGGCCCTACACGCACATGCATACACGTGCCCACACAGACTCGCCCCACAAACACGTGGAGAAGGAAGACATGTGCACACCTGGGAGCATGTGTGTGTGTGAGCAGGGACACACAGGCTCACATGCAGATGACCCACAGGTTTGTGTGTGCTCAGCTGTGCCTTGGTGCCCATCCCTCCACCCCCTGCTGCACGCCCACAGTTGCCCAAAGGGCCTTGGGACTGGGTACCAGTCTCCCCTTTGGCTGGTGCCCCCCATCCTGCCCAGTCCTTGTAGCTTCCAGCTGGATCTGAGCCCTGAGGCTGATCTGGGAATTTCCGTACCCTGCTTCTGATGCTCTTACTCGGACCAGGCCCTGTGCTCTGGGCCCGATTCCACCTGGGCTGTGTGCAGCCCTCCCCTCTCCCTGGGTTCTCCATCCCAACATGCGCAAAGCACACAGCACAGGAGTGGGAAGGAGGCAGGCAGGAGAGGCTTACCTGGGGCAGGTAAAGGTGCACTAAGGCCATGATAGCCATTGGGCCGCAGGGGGTTGAAGCCATGGGCCTCCCCCGCCAGTCCATCCCCACTGGCTGCCTGCTCGGCCGACCGGTAGCAGTCACCATAGGGGAAGCAATTCTGGATGGAGTGGAAGCTGCCCTGGTAGCCTGCAGGGGGAGGCGGCAGGGGCTGCATTCAGAGGGAAAACGCCCAGAGAGGGAGGAGGGGGCCGTCCCCCCGTGCGGCTCAGCCTCCCGCACTGGCCTGTGGCCTGGTGGGTGTGAATGGGAGGAGAGAGCCCCAGGCCAGAGGAGGTGCCGGGGTCCTACCCTGGAGCGAGCTGGGCAAAGCACTGTCACGTGGCTGCACCTGCCAGCAGTGCTCGGAGGGCAGGGACCCTGGGTCCTCCGTGCCTTTCTAAGATACCCCGTCACTCACAGTTCCTCCAAAGAGCCAGCCGCCCCACCCCCAGCCACTGCTACCCACGATGATCCCTTTGATGCCCGGTGGATGGGACAAACTCTTCTTCACCGCTCATGACAAATTTGCTCCTGGAAGAGACCCCCCTGTGAGGCAAACCGGGTCACCTGTCTCTCACCTTCTCCCAGTGTGGCCCTCAGTGCCAGCCACAACCCTCGGTGCCAGCCATCATTCCAGGTACCTGACTGCCACCCTGTGGGCCAGTGTCTCCTTCCTCTCATGCAGCCTGAGCAGGAGTCACTGGGTTATCTGGAAAGGGCCCCCTCCATCCTGACCAGAGCTTACCTTGAGGGCTGGGCAGAGGCTGGGGTGGAGGGCTCTGAAAGGGCGGGTAGGGCGGCTTGCTGGGGAGCGTGGGAAAGGGCTGGCCCCCTGGAGAATGGCTCTGGGAGGATGGTGGCAGTGGGGGTGGCCCAAGCCCCTTCAGTGGACTGACCATGGGCGAGAGGAGGCCAGGTCCCAACCTGGAGAGAAGAGAGACAGCCAAGGTTCATAGAGGTTGTCCGAGTTAGTCCCAGACACACAGCACTGACCTCATGGGTTCTGGTGAGCGTAAGATTAAATAAAGCAATGTAGACACAGCATCAGTATGATGTCAGAAACATTCTTAGCCACTCCGTGAATCATCAGCATTATCATCAAGATGAAGGAAGGAAAACCAGCAGTTAGGCCTGTTGTCCAAGTTGGCCTTTAGTCTCTTGCATGGTGTACTTTTATGGATTTTCTGTCTACATCTCTCGCCATCTCTCCTCCACTTGCATACATCCTGTGATGGGGGACTCACCACCTCCCTTTGTACAGAGCCTAAAGGACACTCACATTCTGAAATAAGACCACAGTGGCTAACAGTTGTTAGCCCTGAATCCAGCTGAGCCCCAGCAGGATGTCTAACCAGGCTGCACATCACTGGACACCAGGTCCCTTCCTTGAGCCGCCTTCCTGAGCCCTTGAGGTCTGCTCACACGAACCACAATGACCCTGGGGTCAGGGGGACCCTGGGCTGAAGGCTCATAGCCTCTGAACTACTTATGTGCAATGACTGCAGAAAAACGGAGAGTGTGGAGGTTCAGAGTATTTATTTTCTTCTTTGCATTAATGGCTATGTTGGACTGTTCATGTTAGAATACCCCATATACTCACTGCCGTAGCTCCATGTAACCTCTCCAGGCTAGCCATGCTGTCCCTGCCCACCCTCTAAGACTCGAGGAAGCATGACAGATCAGTGTCTTTCTCAAAACGGAGAAAGGAGATCTGGGGAGAGGTTGGTGGTCTTCACATCTGTAGCTCTGCAGGGTCCCCATCTGCCCTCTCTAACATGGGCCTCCTGCTGTCACTGCCCCTGTGGTGACGCTGCACTGTCGTCATTCCAATGTCTGGGACGCACACCCCTGTGAGTGCGCTGAAGACAGCAGAGGAGGGCCTCCACATCGGGACCCTGGTCCCCAGGCCAGGATCTGAGACACTGGAGGTAAGGCCAGCCTCCTGAAGTTAATGAAATGATCTTCTTCAAGGCTCCATGAGTTAACCGCCATTATCACCATCATTAATATTTCTAAGCCTGTTCTCACAGGGTCATCAAGTGGGTCTACAACTGTGCTCTATAAACTGTGGAGGGCGGTGTACAAGCCATGTGTCCTCAAAACCAGTTCTCCGGGCTGAGGCTGAGCCCAGGCGTGGCCAGGAGGGTGGCTCCTCCTCCCTCCAGCCTGCTGCGTGGTACCCTCCCATCTTATGCCAACCCCATGGTGGCACCCACACTCCAGCTTTGCCCCTACTTCCTGTCCATCCCCTCTGTTGGGATAGACCCCGCGGGGAGGGCCAGGCCCGGTCTTCTCAGTCACTCCCTGCTCAGCACCAGGCCTGGCACACAGCAAACAGCTGATAAATACTAACAAATGGGTTTCTGAATCACTCAACTACAAAATCCAGAGATTAACAGCACTGCAGACTTAAGGAGAACCAGATCTGAAGGGGAAAAAACATGCATTTTCAAAGTTTGTTTTTCCTGTCTCAAACCTGCCATAAATTCACATTTGCCACCTTCACAGCCAGTGAAATTAAACAGAACACGACTCTCTCCGAATGGACAGGGAGGCTGAGGTTCTACCCCTCTACCTGAACTCTAAAGGAAAAAGGATCGTCTGGAGCGCCTCTTCTGAGTCATGCAAATGATCCCTAAATCAAATATTTTTGCTTCAATTGGAACCTATAAAAATTAATAAAAACCTCACTGGCCTGGCAGACGAGGGCTTCATACTTCGTACATGGCTGGGGAGGGAAAAAAAAAAAAAAACCCACCCTATTGGGCGTCTTCTCTGAGCCAGGGTAAATAAATTTGGTCATGAAGTCAGGCCCTCTTAGCATATTTTTGAGTGAATCAGATAATTCTGTCAAGCTATTTAACGTCCCAGCAAACCGCCAGGGAGCCACGAGTGGCCTTCCTTGTTGACTTTGGCAGGAAAAGGAGGCTGAAGGCTTTCCCCCCTTCCTCTCCTCTTCTCAGGGGCTGAAAAAAGAAACCCATTCAAGCTGGGCCCGGTCCTGGTGTCAGGCATGAGGGCCCTTCTCTCAGGCAGCCCCGGGGGAGCCTGGGCGCCTGGCTGGTGGGGATGGCTTGCCTGTCGCTCCCGCAGGCGCGGGTGGCCAGGCGGGCTGGGGGTCCCGTCTCAGTCTTGTCATCACTCTGCCTCTCACTGCAGGAATTCCTGATGGGCACTTACGCAGGCAGCAGGCAGGTGATGAATGAGGTGGAGCAGAGTGAGCAGGCCCGAGTGGGGAAAGGCTTCTGTGGTTTATTTGTCTTTGGTTGGAGATGTCTGGGGGCTGGGTGAGCAGGTGGCCTGAGCCGGTGGGTGGGTGGGTGAGGGAGGGACAGGAGGTTGGTGTCCATGGAGCCTGTACCAGCTGACACACACAGTATCAGGCATGTGCACCTGACCCTCACCACTTCCACAGAGAAGGGTATTCTAACGCCCATTTTACAGAAGAGCAGACTAAGGCTCCAGGAAGACTTGATTTTCTGGGTTCCCCTTGGTACTCCGTCAGGCTGCCTCTTTGTGGCTCTTTGGCGTCACAGCCAGACTTCCCTGCTCCATGAACACCTAGGGCACTCCCTGCACGCCCACGGGTTCAGCTCTGACAAGCTCTCCTCTCCCCACCCAGCCAGACTGTCCTCAAGTCCCGCTCACTCCATGGGACTCTCGCCTGCTGGGGGTCCCTCCTCCCTCCCACCGGCGCTGGCTTGGGCTGCCATCCACTCTCTGTGGACACTGCAGTCCAGCCCCACACCGCAAGCTGTGTCTTCTCATTCCCAAACCTGACTTGCTCACTGCTCAACACCTTGCAGACAAGTCCTGTCACAGGCCTTGTGGTCTGGCCCTGGTGACCTCTCTCCTGAGGTCACCCCACATGAAGGTGCAGCTTCCAGAACACACTGAGCTCTCACCACACCTGCCCTTCCTCCCAACCTCTCCACTTCTACTTAACCTTGGAGGCCCGACATAGCATCACCTCCCAGAAGCCCTCCCTGACATATTCCCCCACTGCACTGGGTTCTTCTCCGGCTTTCCACAGCCTCTTCTTTCTTCCCAGAGAGTTACTTGCCCAGTGTGGGAAATCCCTGTAGGTCTATCACAGGGAGCTTCACCAGGGCTGCGGGAATCAGTGGCCCCATACCAGGGCATCAGCAACGGACACTGAGAGAACAGGTGAGTGAGTAGCAGGAGAAGCCCTGGACAACAAACTGGGTGATGAACGCAGGCCAGCGGCCCCAGGAACAAGCAGGCCAAGGCCAAAGCCAAGGCTTTGACCTTGAAAAGGAAGGACAGGGAAGGAGGAAGGTGATGGGATCAGGCTTCGGGGGACAAGTTTGCTCAAGTCCTGCTGGTGATGAGCAAAAGTAGCAGGAAGGGTAGGGGGAAGGGCTGTGAGGCTTCCCTCTACTCATTTGCAAGGAAAAGATTTCCCAAGGATTCAGTCAGTTCAGTTCAGTTGCTCAGTCGTGTCCGACACTTTGTGACCCCATGAACCACAGCACGCCAGGCCTCCCTGTCCATCACCAACTCCTGGAGTTCACTCAGACTCACATCCATTGAGTCAGTGATGCCATCCAGCCATCTCATCCTCTGTCATCCCCTTCTCCTCCTGCCCCCAATCCCTCCCAGCATCAGAGTCTTTTCCAATGAGTCAACTCTTCACATGAGGTGGCCAAAGTATTAGTTTCAGCTTCAGCATCAGTCTTCCCAATGAACACCCAGGACTGATCTCCTTTAGGATGGACTGGTTGGATCTCCTTGCAGTCCAAGGGACTCTCAAGAGTCTTCTCCAACACCTCAGTTCAAAAGCATCAATTCTTCGGCGCTCAGCTTTCTTCACAGTCCAACTCTCACATCCATACATGATCACTGGAAAAACCATAGCTTTGACTAGATGGACCTTTTGTCGGCAAGGTAATGTCTCTGCTTTTTTTAATATGCTGTCTAGGTTGGGCATAACTTTCCTTCCAAGGAGTAAGCGTCTTTTAATTTCATGGCTGCAGTCACTATCTGCAATGATTTTGGAGCCCCCAAAAATAAAGTCTGACACTGCTTCCACTGTTTCCCCATCCATTTGCCATGAAGTGATGGGACCAGATGCCATGATCTTCATTTTCTGAATGTTGAGCTTTAAGCCAACTTTTTCACTCTCCTCTTTCACTTTCATCAAGAGGCTTTTGAGTTTCTCTTCACTTTCTGCCATAAGGGTGGTGTCATCTGCATATCTGAGGTTACTGATATTTCTCCCGGCAATCTTGATTCCAGCTTGTGCTTCTTCCAGCCCAGTGTTTCTCATGATGTACTCTGCATATAAGTTAAATAAGCAGGGTGACAATATACAGCCTTGATGTACTCCTTTTCTTATCTGGAACCAATCTGTTGTTCCATGTCCAGTTCTAACTGTTGCTTCCTGACCTGCATATAGGTTTCTCAAGAGGCAGATCAGGTGGTCTGGTATTCCCATCTCTTTCAGAATTTTCCACAGTTTATTGTGATCCACACAGTCAAAGGCTTTGGCATAGTCAATAAAGCAGAAATAGATGTTTTCCTGGAACTCTCTTGCTTTTTCAATGATCCAGCAGGTGTTGGCAATTTGATCTCTGGTTCCTCTGCCTTTTCTAAAACCAGCTTGAACATCTGGAAGTTCATAGTTCACGTATTGCTGAAGCCAACAATTAATACATTCTTCATTTCTAGACGATTAAGTGACCACAAAGGGAACCACATTGTATGGAGGAAAAGGCCCCCTTCCTGCAGGGGTCCTGCAGTAAAGCTTTCTGGACAGCCCCGGCCAGTGGTCACGGCTGCAGGGCCAGAAGTGGGGACAAGGCCTAGGTGGGCATCTATGGAGTGGGCAGTAGGGGCAAATAATCTGCTCACCAAACACAGAGTATAAGCCAAAGAGAAGTCAGGGTGAGGCTCCCAAGAAGGCTTGGGTGCAGCAGCCCAGCCCACAGGGTCTGGGTCAGGGTCAGGGGTAGGGGGGATGCAGCACCTTCCCGGGGCCACCCCCACTGGGGAGGCAAGGGGGCACGAGGTGAGGTGCCAGGAAGCCCCATGATATCATCCACCAGCTAGGATGTCTATGAGGCAAGGAGGAAATCGTGCCCAGTGAGTATCTGGTACACACAGTAGGTGCTGCATAAATGCTGGCTACTTTCATTATCAGTAACAACCATTTAGTGTGCAGGACGCCTGCCCTCACCTGCCACCCATGCAGGTGCCCATCTGCTGTCCCAGAGGAGGACTGGCTTGCTATACATACCCATCCCGGGTGCTCTCAGCCGTGGGCAGAGGGGACAGATGGTGGTGGGAACTGGTGGTGGCGTCCAGTGGGTGGTGCCTGGAAGGGACATCATGCATAGAGGGCAGGATGCTTGCTGCCAGCCCATTATGGGGGGTGATGGAGCCAGGATACATGCCTGCAGGGAAGCAAACAATTATCACTGGACTTTGGCCGCTCCCTAGAGATGGCTGTGGTCACCCCATGAACTGTGCCTGCTTATGGAGACAGAAAGACAAGAAGGGAAACCAGCATTGTATTCCTAGATGGTTAGGAGCACAGACAGGGGGAGATAATGGCCCCACTGTGCTCTGTTCATGCTGCAGCTGAAGGGTTGTATGCGGGGCTGAGGTCCATGCTGAGCACAGAGGTGGACTGACATGGGGCTGTCAGAGGTGTGGGGTGGTTGGACCCTGTGAGTGTGTGTGTGTGTGTGTGTGTGTGTGTGTGTGTGTTTAATGAGGCAGAGGCAGATTTGAATGGAGTAAGCCGCCTCAAATCTCTGGAGCTGTTCTGGGAAAGAAGGGGCTTGCTCCATGTAGCCCCAGTAGACAGAGACCCTGGGATGAAGGGAAGCTTGAGAGAAGCAGATTGGACCTGTCTGTTCCTTCTAACAGGCAGATTTGTGGTAGGGTCACAGGTTGCCCTTGGAGAAAATGCACTGCTCTTCCCCAGAGGTGTGCGAGGAGAGCCTGGATGTCTGCCGTGAGGGGTTCCAGAGACAGGATGGCTGTGCTAGCTGGATGGCAGGTTGGCCTGGGAGACCTGGGAAAAGGGATGCCACAGACGGTTGTGTAGGATGTACACTGTACAAGGGTGTCGACTGAGCACAGGTGTCAGCCATGTTCGAGTCTCAGATTCTAAACCTCTGGAAGATGCCTGCAAGAGGGAGCACCTTTTACTACCAAAGGTCTTTCCCTTGTTAAGAAGACGGGTCGGATAATGAATCAAATGGGGGACACACGTTGCCCAGGACAGGGGGGTCAACGTGTGTCATGACTGACACATGTCAGTCACATGTTGCTCCAGGGACCCCACTGAGGGCTTGAGAGTACTGACCAAGGCCAGCGCTTCCCAAAGACTTTCACAAGGAACCTGAATTAGAGAGGAAAACAAGCCCCTTCTCTGGGACTGGAGCCTGAGGAGGTCACACCAAGAGTTGCAATTTTTTGATGTTCCCTATTTTATCTGAAAAAAATGGGGCCAATTTGCACCCCCTTTTTAATCTGCCACATTTACCGATTTTCATAGAAATTGACATCATTTTCCCAGAAATCAATTCAAGCTGATGCCCTGGGAGGACTCTGTGGACCTGGGGACCGGGCCCTGAGCTGCACTGAGGCTGCATCAGGTATTCAGCCGTTATATTCTGAGTGTCATTCTGGTCATCCTGGATCCACACTCAATGCTCTCAGCACCTCATGAGGACCACTGGAAAACAGACCACACTCTTTTCAGGGGTGGGGGTCAAGGAGGAACTTTTCCTTTCTCAGGTGGTTGGGGTCCCAGGCCTGTGAGTCAGGGGACTACTACCAGGAATTGAGCAGGACAAGGGCAGGGATTGCAAGCTCAGTGCCTTAGGTAGCACAGCAGGGAGCAGAATGAGTGGCCTGGCAGGGGATAATGACAGGGAGTGGTGGGACTATGGCACCGCAGTGTGTAGACCAAGCAGTCTGCAGCCCTGGCCTAGAGTTAGAGCGATAGACGTTCAATGGAAGGGTTATATTCGGTGAAATTCTACTCCTACAATAAATGCGTTATTACTGACAACAATTCATTAAGAATATACTATACGTCAAGGTCTTTCCCCACACCATCAAGTTCAAGCATCTCAACAACTGTCAACTGGGGCGATAACATGATCTCATTTTAAGATGACGTCTTAAGAACTTCAGTAATTTGCCAAAAGTCATGCAATGGGCAGCTAATCAGTCCTCCCAAATGACACCAAGACAAAGTTCATTTAAAGTTAGGCTCCCGTTCAGGCGCTGGCCCGTCAGGCGAGGGGCCTCTGGCGCAGGCTTCGCTGCCAGGCTGTGAGACCCAGGCTCTGAATGGGCTCTTGGGGGCCCCCTGCCTCTCAGCCCCAGTCCCTCCTGGCCCCTGTCTCAGGGATCTCGGCTCCCATGGACACCACCACCCACCCACCCATCCGCCTCCTCCCTCAGCCGCACACCCCTCCCAGCTTGGGCAGGAAGGCGCGGGAGGGGGGCTTCTGCAGACGGGGCCTGACTCAGCGCTGCTCCTGCCTCGCTCTACTCACCACTCTCTGTAGCACCTCCTCGCCTGCCATCTTGAACCAATCTGGGGGCCTGACAGTTGGGAAGGCCTAGAATCCTGATAAATCCTGCTCCCTTTCCCTCAGCCGTGCTGACCTCATGCTTCTCACGTCCTCACTGCCCATCTCGTTACCTGGGGTGGCTTGAAGGAGGCCTGCCGGGGAAATTCCTGAGGGTTTCCTGTGAGGAGAGCTGGTCCTTCCTGATGAGGGGCAAGCTCAGGGGAGCTTCACATAGTCAGACAGCGAAGACTGGAGGCCGCTCTCACCAGCCCCTCCCCAACCTCACCCCTCTGTTCTGGACTCTTCTGTCCACACTTTCCCCTGCCTTTGCCCGGCCCCGGTCCAGATGCCTCCCTGTCCAGCCCCCTGAGGGTAAATATACGGTGGGCGACCGAGTGTGTGAACCAGGCACGTTGAACATGCGGACAGACAGTGGGCAGGAAGGAGGGAACCACCGTTATCGTAATGAGCAGGCTGGCCCGTCCAATCTCTCCCCAGAACGCACCACTTCAGGCTGTAAATCAGCGTCATCAATCATCAGCGGTGAGTGCTTAACCTCTGGCCCTAACATCTGTTCCCAACTGTGCCTGAGGCATCCGCTGCGGGGTCTGCAGGAGAACCTGACGGCCCCAGGGGGACCCAGGACTCCTGAGCTTGCCTGGCTGGCCCTTTTCTCCCCGCTGTGCTGGAAGTAGCTCAAGGACAGAGACCCGCACAGAATCTGGAACACAAGAGGTGCTCAGTATGGCAGGGTGGAGCAGAGGACCCTGGCGGGTTACAGTGCGTGGGGTCGCAAAGAGTCAGACACGACTGAGCACACGCACACGCACACGCGCATGCGCACACACGCACACGCGCATGCGCACGCACACGCACACGCACATGCACACGCACATGCACACGCACACACGCACATGCGTGTGCGCACACACGCACACACACACACACACGCACCATGGCAAAGGCAGCAGACAGCTTGTTAAGGGCATGGCCTGCAGCCAAATGGCCTGGATTCAAATCGGCCTCTGCCATTTACTAGTTGTGGAACCTCAGCAAAAAGTTACTTAAGCTCGCAAGGCTTCAGTTTCCTTGTCTGGAAGAGAAAGTGCATGCTAGTATGTACTTTATGAGGCTGACATGAGGATTATGTTAGTTAACACATACATGTACAGTCCCTAGAACAGCTCCTGGCATATATTCAGTAAACGATGGCTTTTGCATTATCACGAGATGGATGAGTAAACAGCTACTCTTCTCCTTCACCGTGAGCAACAATAATAATGATAAAATTCTCCATCACATTGGTTTTATATAATTATGTGATCATATCCACAATCACATTTGCTGTCACAGCAGATTGCTGGGGAGGGGTGGGGAACTCAGGCTCAAGCAGCAGAGACGCTGCTGACCCACTGCTAGAGCAGGCCTGGGCAGGCTTCGTGTTACCCCAGTGCCCCTCTCATCCACAATGCCGCCTCAGAGACTCTGTTTCTCATCTGCAGCATGGGCTCACTGGGGACTGGATGAAATGATGTTGTAAAGTGACCAGCCCGAGAAGGTGCTCAAGAGATGTTACTGGTCCTGACTGCTCTCCCTGGGACAAGCCCTGGGCTAGTACCTGGGAGAACAGGCTTCCAAATGGGATCTGTTGCTGACCTTCCTGGATGACCTTAGGCCAGTCTTTTTCCTGCCCAGACCTGAGTCCTCCCATGGTGGAAACGATGCAGCTGTAGGACCTCTGACCCTCTGTCCCAGGGCAGCCATTGTTAACCAGTCCCAGCCCTCTTTCCTGCTAAGCCTCAGAAGCCTTCTCAACACAGAGCTCCAGCCCCAGGCAGCTGGCGTTTGAGACACAAACCTTCATCCCTAGATTGGGTCAACTCTAGGGCCTCTTCCCTACTAGGGTCCCTCTATTTTAGCAACTCTGACCCTATGAGCTGCAGCCATGGCAGAAGGGACCCCTAGTTGGAGGCAGGTGGGTATGGTCCCTCCTCCATGGACCCATCCTCCTGGGGTGTCCTCATCCTGTGGATCTGTCTGAGCACAGGCCCTGTGTAGGGCTACCTAGAGAAAAGGAAAATACCTTCTTTTCCCAAGGCTATTTGGTAAGTGCTTTGATGGAGTTTTAAATATGCTACAACTTTAAGGCTGAGGGGGAAGAATTTTAAAAAACTAGAAAATAAAAAATGTTTAAAATAGTTGGGGTAATTCAAGAACTCCCAGAGGACGGGAAAAGCTTTCTGCTCTGATACTGTGGTTTCTTCGGGGTGGGGAAAGGGGCAGAGCCCAAGAATTGTCAGCTGGAATCCACAGGCTACACTGCCCTTTGCTGGGCTGGGTTCCCAAGAAGCCAGGAGTTCCTGCCGGGGCCTGAGACCTGCCCCGTGGCTGCTGGGAGGGGCAGGCACGCTGCCTCAGCTGCACTGGAGGCTCTGAGCATCTAGATAGATGGGTGGCAGGGTCCCAGGGGTCTAGGGGGGGCCCTATCTTATGATGAGCTGGAAGCAATTACAGCCAAGCTGCCCATCCTCTCAGAGCTTCGGTTTTCTCTTCTGAAGTAAGGAGTCGTGGTGGGGAGTACATGGGACTTTAAGTTGGGGCCCAGGCATGAACCCTGAGGTGGGTCCTGAAGAAAGTGCAGGACCTGTCATAGTGAAGGTGCAGGGAGTGGAGGCTGGCAAGGTGCGTACAGTGGTTCCCAGGCAAGAGGGAGCCTGGTGTGTTCAGGGAACCGCATCCAATGTGCCAAGGTTGGGGCAGGAGGCCATTAGGAATGCCTAGGCCCCAGGAGGCCTGGGCGGAGCCTGGGCTTCATCCCACAGGCAATGGTGAGTCAAAGAGGAGTGGGTATGAAGGAACGTACACCTGGGGAGATAAGCTGCCTGGGCAATGAAGTTCCAAGGAGTGGGCACCTCCAGCAGGTTGTGCCCACATGGCCCCTGTTACTCATGGAGCACGGCTGTCTGCCTGCAGGGCTGGGTGCAGAAAGGGCCCCCCTGGCCCTGCCTCCCCGCTTGCCTACCTGGGAGCAGTTCCTGGCCTAGGGCGCGGCCACCCTTCCCGTCGCTGGCAGCCAGCTGTGTGGACGTGTGGAGCTGCTGCAGGGCCAGACACTCGGTCAGGATGTCAGCCTCAGCGTCAGGGCCCGTGTGCAGCTGGGGAGTGAGCAGAGGGAGAGAGAGGGTTAGCACAAGATCACCTGCCCACCAGCAAGTCTCACTCTAGGGGACAGGGCAGGAAGGACGGTGGCTCCAGGGCACGACCCCTCCTTCGCTGCCCCTCAGTTTCCTCAGCTGTCAAATGGAGCTAATTGTGGACACGGTGAGAGTGGCGTTAGTTCAGGGCTGAGAAGCAGATGCTCAGGCGAGATCGAGCATTCAATGATTTTAATAGGTGAGGGAGAGCTGGACGTGCTGGGAAAGCCACCAGACAGAAGGAAGAAGAGGGAGAGAGGAAGTTGGTGGGAGCTTCCTAGACTGGGAGCCCAGGGACCAGGGAGTCCTCAGGGCGCCTAAGTCTGCTGGAAGTCATTGGAGTCCCAAGTCTCCCAGGAAGGGGTCTGACTTCACATCCCTGCAGGGCCTGCCAGGCTCCATCATTAGCTGGGAGCCTCCGCCAGGGGCGTGGCCTTGGCACAGATGCCAGGAGGGCATCAAAGTGCAGCAGCTGGGCCTCCAGGAGGCTGGAGGTCTGTGGGGCTGGTTCTTGGGCCACGGCTGGGCTGACTGACACCGGGGGAGTAGGACACAGTGAATGTGCAGTAAGTGTCTTTCCCTCCTTCCTCCCCACTCCCATCTCCCTTCCTGGCACAAAATGCAGCAGAAACAGTCCAGGGCTGGGGACAGAAGACCTGGACCCAAATCCTGCTCCATTTCTTCTTACTCCCTGTGTGACATTGGACAAATAACCTCTCTGACTCTCCCTTCCCCTGCCGTACCGGCCAGGCTGCTGAGAGGGGTGACGAGAGGACAGGTGTGAACAATGGTTGAAGGTGCTGGGTCAAGGGCTGGCTCACCCCACTGGCCGACTCCCCCTCGGTCACGTGACAGTGGGGCCGCTGAGTCGGCACCTGGCCTTGAGGGTGTCAGCTAACAGCACACTGGGGCTGGCAAGTCTTTGGCCAATCGTCCTTGTCTATCCCTAAATATAGACTTGAGCCTGACCCCTCAGAACATCTTCACATCTCCAATTGGGACCAGACGGGCACAGTGGTCCTCAAGTGATGAGGGGGGTGTGCACTGGGATGGGAAGGGTTCCTTCTGCCAGGGAAATCCCAAAGCTGACCATCAGAGTCCTGAAGATTGACTCGTCCAGATCCTCATTTTAACTGGGACAAAACCAACCCAGAGAAGGCAAGAGCCTCATTGCATGCCACACAGCAGCCGGGAGTTAGCCCGAGGGTTTTTCCACCCTCCCAGGCCAGCCGGGCCAGCACCCAGGCCCGGGGAAGGCATGCCTAGCCTCCCGAAGGGCTCTCGGCTCCCTGACCCAGCAGCTGTTTTCCATGTAAATTAAGTTTCTGGCAAAAGAGGGCCAAGGCATGTTCTTGCAGACCGCAATGTCGATCGGATTAGGAGCAGCGGGAGAGGAGAATTAAGGAAGAAAAGCATTTCTAATTCTCTCTGAAACGCAGCAGGGCTGCCAAGGAGCTGTCATAATACAAGGGTCGCTTTACCCAGAAAGATACATCATCCCCGATGGCTTTTAATGGATGCTTATTGTTGGGAAGTTTGCAGATCTTCGGCCCCAGGTCCCAGGGGCTCAGTGCAAGCCAAGCATGGGGCCTGGGAAAACCAGGGCAGGATTCTGGTCCTTGGGCATCAGTCTGCTCGGGACAGAAGCCTCCCTGGCGTGGAGCCCGGGCCGTTCCCTGTCCCTGCCCAGGCTCCTCAACCTGAAAGCAGTGGAGAGAGCTCATGCCCTGGAAGCAGATGGGTCTGGCTCTGTCCCTCCCACACCACACAACCCTGGGCATACTTGTTACCTCTTTGAGCCTCAGTTTCCACATCTCTAAAATGGGGAGGAATCTCCCACTTCCTAAGATTATGGTGAGGACGTCTATGGGGTCGCACAGAGTCGGACACGACTGAAGCGACTTAGCAGCAGCAGCAGCAGCAGCAGCAGAAGATGAGATACAGCCTGTGAAGCACCAGATTCATCCCTCCCTCCTCAGGGTGAATGTGGTTGTGCTGTGTTCACCGCAAGCTGACAGCACATGCTGTGACCACGCTCCTGCTCTGCTCTACAGCTTCCAGGGGGCTCCCGAGCCAAGCTGTCCCCTCTCCATTTTCTTTGCTACTGAGGTCTGCTTGCTCCTAGCAGCCCATCTCTGCATACCCCTATCCCATGGATTATACAGCAGTCGACTTCTCCAGCCTCTAGGCCTTTTTCTGCCCTATTTACACTGTATCCACAGTTCTGAGAACACTGCTTGGAGACAGGAGTTGCTCCTGAATCCTGCTAAACAAATTAATGGCTCTTCCTGCTCTGTCCTCCTCTGTCACGCTGATGGCCCAAGACTGGCCTCTGGTGTTTCTCTCCGCCCGACACACACCCTCCGGCACTCCAGCATCTGTGGCCCCACTGGTCCTCGGGAGATGTGGCTTCAACCCAGCCAGGTAAGGTCCTGCCCAGAGTCGCAGTCCTGTCCCTCCAACCGCACTGGGTCCCTCAGACGCTCACACACCTCCTGTCCAGAACAGAACCCGCTGCTTTCTCCTGCAAGCCTGCTTCTTTCTCAGATTCTCTATCCTGGTGAAGGGGACCACCGTCCATGCATCCTGCTCCCCCAACCTCTGACACTGATGCTCCTCCTGCCAGGCACCCCCAACCCAGCCAAGCAGTCACCAAGCCCAGTCCCTCTTCCTCCCCTCCCCCCCCGCCCCAGGTCAGCCCCCACCGCCACCCTCCATGTCTCTCCTGCCCCCAGCAGTGGCCTTCTTGTCTCAAATTTCCCTCTAACCACCTCGACCCATTCTCTACACAGCCCCCAGCTCCACCTTTCAGGGTGACGTGTCCCATCTCTGCCTGCAACCCCTCGATGGAACCCCCATCCTCAGGACAGCCCTGCCGCCTCCGCAGGGCCATCCTGTCACCCCACCCCCACAGCCTCCCCTCCGTGCCTCGCTGCTCAGCCCAGAGTCAGGCAGGGACTGCGTGAGGCTGGCCCTCAGACAGTTTCAAGCTTCTGTCACTCTCTGGGGCCCCACCTCCACAGGCCCAGTGCTTACTCCTTCTTTAAGACTTAATGACAACACCTCCTGACTTCTGTTCAGAACTTTTACTTTGGGTCAAGTACTGGTCAAAAAACCCTTGACATAGATTTCCTTGTTTAATCCTCATGACAACCCTTAAAAGCAAGTCCTCTATGCCCCATCTGACAGCTGAGGACATGAAGGACAAAGGCACTAAGACACGTACCCAAGGCCAGGGTGCCAGTAGCCACGAGCCTGCACACCACTGCCCCAGCCCCAGCCCCATGTCGCTTCTTCCATGACCCTCCAGCTCCCTGCCATAGGCCCCAGCCCCATGTCGCTTCCTCCATGACCCTCCAACCCCCCTCATAGGCCCCAGCCCCATGTCGCTTCTTCCATGACCCTCCAGCTCCCCCCCCATAGGCCCCAGCCCCATGTCGCTTCTTCCATGACCCTCCAGCTCCCCGCCATAGGCCCCAGCCCCACGTCGCTTCTTCCATGACCCTCCAGCTCCCCGCCATAGGCCCTAGCCCCATGTCGCTTCTTCCATGACCCTCCAGCTCCCCCCCGATAGGCCCCAGCCCCATGTCGCTTCCTCCATGACCCTCCAACCCCCTTCATAGGCCCCAGCCCCACGTCGCTTCTTCCATGACCCTCCAGCTCCCCACCATAGGCCCCAGCCCCATGTCGCTTCTTCCATGACCCTCCAGCTCCCCCCCATAGGCCCCAGCCCTTTTCCGGCTCTCTGACTGCTTTCTGCACACATCTATTGCGGTCTGTGTCATATTGTGTCGACTTATCCCTTCATGTGTATCTGTCTCTCACTGCCAGGTCCCCACTGAAGGTAAGGACCATGGTTTTTATTTTTGCATCCTGAATGCTGGGAACATCAAATGTTTATAAACGAGGCCTGGGCAAATGGATAAGAGAGGAGCTGGTAGGGGGATAAATGTCTTCTGGCAGAAAGTGAGGAAGTACAGACCTCCCTCAACTTATAATGAGGTTATGGCCTCATAATCCCATCAAGGTCTGAAAATATCAAAAATCAAAATTGCATTTAATACACCTAACCTACTGAATTCAACATTCAAAAAATGAAGATCGTAGCATCCGGTCCCATCACTTCATGTCAAATAGATGGGGAAACAATGGAAACAGTGACTAACTTTATTTTCTTGGGCTCCAAAATCACTGAAGATGGTAACTGCAGTCATGAAATTGAAAGATGCTTGTTCCTTGGAAGAAAAGCTATAACTAACCTAGACAGCATATTAAAAAGCAGAGACGTTACTTTGCCGACAAAGGTCCATCTAGTCAAAGCTATGGTTTTTCCAGTGGTCATGTATGGATGTGAGAGTTGGACCATAAAGAAAGTTGAGTGCCGAAGAATTGGTGCTTTTGAACTGTGGTGTTGGAGAAGACTCTTGAGAGTGCCTTGGACTGCAAGGAGATCCAACCAGTCAATGCTAAAGGAAATCAGTCCTGAATATTCATCGGAAGGGCTGATCCTGAAGCTGAAGCTCCAACACTTTGGCCACCTGATGCAAAGAACTGACTCACTGGAAAAGAACCTGATTCTGAGAAAAACTGAAGGCAGGAGGAGAAGGGGCTGACAGAGGGTGAGATGCTTGGATGGCATCACTGACTCGATGGACCTGAGTTTGAGCAAGCTCCGGAAGTTGGTGATGGACAGGGAGGCCTGGCGTGCTGCAGTCCATGGGGTCGCAAAGAGTTGGACACGACTGAGTGACTGAACTGAACTGAACCTACTTAATACCATAGTTTAGCTTCCCCTACCTTAAATGTGCTCAGAACACTTACACAAGACTACAGCCGGTGATTACCTCAGGCAAAGACTGTCCTAAACAACGTGCCGAATAGCTCATATAACGTACTCCCAGAATAGCTCACTTCCAAATAGCTCACTTCCAGAATACTGTACTGGAAGTGAAAAGCAGAATGGTGGTCTGCGAACAGAATGGCTGTGAGTGTATCAGTTGTTCCCCTTTGTGATCGAGCAGCTGCCTCTGCCCAGCATCACAAGAGAAGATCCTGCCCATCACAGACACGGGAGAAGATCAGACTTCAAAGTGTGGTTTCTACTAAACTTGTGAAAATACCATCGTACCATCGTAAAGTTGACAAATTGTGAGCTGGACCATCAGAAGTCAAACCACTGTTAAGTCACAGAGAATATAAAACTTCAAAGTGTGGTTTCTACTGAACTTGTGAAAACAAACCACTGTAAGTCATGGACCATCTTGACACTTGGGCTGGTGGGAGGCAGACGGACGGTGAGGGACAGTAGCACCCATGGGTGTGGAAGGCTGGATACATGCAAGGAGTGTGACCTTTACCTGTCTTGATGCTGGACAGGAGGCTGGGTGGGGTAGGGGGGGTTGTCTGCAGAGATGGGCCTGGAACGGAGCCCTCTTACCTTCTTACGCACCTGCTGCTCTTTGGCTGAATGGGCCTTCACGTGCTTGCGGAGGGAGCTGGGGTCTGTGTAGCGCTTGGAGCAGCCAGGGATCTGGCAGGCGTACGGCTTCTGTAACATCAGAGGGCAGAGGTGGGGTGAGTGGGGGGCCATCCACCGGGCCGTACGTCCTGCTGTGTGGCTCGCATCCTATCCCTCCCGCCAGGAGGAGTCTGCCTCAGGCCTGCCCACAGGTAGGGGGAAGGTGCCTGGCCTGGCAGTGAAGGAGGCCTTTGTGTCTCCACTCTACCCTCATCCTGGGACCTCTGGTAAGTTGCCTCCCCTCTCGGACTCTCACTTTCTCCTCTGCAAGATGATGGGGCCCCCCAAGTTCTAAGACTTCTTCCAGCTCTGACACTGGCTCTGAGAAAAGAACACCCTTTGTGGCTCACAGCTGCAGAGGAGCAGCAAGTGAACAAGGATTAAAGTGAGGGGCAGAGGGGCAGGAGGAAAAGGAAGAACAGGCGTGGGGCACAGCTCGAGGCAATGGGACACAAACGTGGAACCAAGCTGGAGAGCGGCAGGCCCAGGCTCGGAGCCCCTGACGAACCTTGCAATGGGTCCGGGGTCCCCAGACTGGTCCCCAGGCTATGAAGATTGTAGGTCCTCAAACCAATAATCACAGGAGACCAGAGGGTACTGGGTCTCAGGTGTAGCCCCGGGTAGGCTGGGCATTGGTGCCCTTCACGTCCCTTTCCCCTGGAGCCCCATTCATCTTCTAGAACAAGTCAGTGCCTACCACCTCCCCTGGTTCCTATCCAGACCCCTTGTGCTCTCTACGCCTCCAGTCTACCCTCTCATTCACAGCCAGAGGACCTCTCTCACAGGCCTGGCCACGCTCTCACCTTCTAACCCCCCATGGCTCCCTGGTGCCCTCGGATACAGCCCATCTCTGGGTGCTAAAGGCCCTTTGTGACTTTAGCCCTGGTTGAGCCCTCACCCCTCCTCCCACCCCAACACACCCAGCTCTTGTCACCTCCTCTCCAACCTCTCCTGAGTCTGGTTCCCACTGCCACTTCTCAAGTTTCTACCGGTAGCACTGTCCACCTGCGCTGCGGGGTCTGTCCAGGGGTGAGTTTTCTTCCAGGAAGGGTCCCTTCTGATTCATCCCAGGTCAGGGCTCTGTGGCTGTAACTGAATTCTGAGCTCCCCGTAGAAGCAAACCTCCATGAGACCTTGCTCAGGGACTCCAGCTGCCACTGGGGCTTGAAGTCCCTAAGGCTCCCTTTCTGAACACATCCAGCAGCTCTGATTTCTCAGGGCCCTCTGGCCTCCAACCACTGCAGGGGACACAGTGGTGGGGGACGTTTAGAGATGACGCCTATGTCCCCACCAGCCATGCCGACTGGAACTGCCCCTAAACCTCAAGGTGAGCCAGCCCTGCTGGACAGCATGGGGTTGGGGGCGGGGAGCAGAAACAGACGGCCATACCTTGGTGCTGCCACGGAGAGTTGCCACGTTAAAGAAACAGAGGAGAGCAAAAAGAAAGAGACAGAACAGTGAGAGGCTGGCCTCGCTGAAAGGCAGGTACGGTAGGGTGGAAGGCAGGCCTCAGACCTGCCCCCCACACAACCACTCAGAGACACAGATACAGACACAGACCCACACACCACAGGGCCCTTCTTTCTTGGGCCCGATTCCCACCCCAACACACACACACACACACACACACACACACACACACTCTTTCTCTCATGGGCCCTGCCCTGCTCTGCCCCAGGCTCTGTCCCCAGGGGACGCTGATACAAATCCATGCGCTTTTGTCAAAAAGCAAACAAACAGAGCTCCGTGTGTGCAGGCGCCCTCGCCTGGAAAGAGGGCACAAGGCCCATCTCTGTGTTTGTTTTTCCAGGGCCTGACGTGTGTAGAACATTCCTCCAGCCCAGCTCCCCCAGGAGCCCTCAGGAAACCCTGTGGCTGGCTGTCCCAAGCAGCAGCCAAGCCCCAGGCCTGCAGTCACCGCACCAGCTCCAAGGCCTCGTTCACAGCAGGACACTCAGGGCCGTGCTGTGAGCATCCAGCACCTCACAGCGCCCTCCTGACCTGAGCACAAGACAGCCCCTCATATACTAAGCCCGCCCTCGCCCCGCCCAGTGTGCAGGCACTGCACTCCGCGCTGGCCAGCTGCGATCTCCTTTCAGCCTCACACTCACCCCATGAAAAGCATCCCCACTTTACAGATGAGGAAACTGAGGCTGATGCTTTGCCCAAGATCCTGCAGAAGTGCGGTGCCCACGCCCCTCTGCTAAGGTGCCCCCTCTCTTCTGCAGCCCTGAACAGTCCAGGGAAGTGGGCAAAGGAGAGACTATTGCCCCCATCTTCCCTGTAAGGAAACCGAGGCCAGGGCAGGACAGTCTGTGGCAGTTAGGACTCGAACTGCACATGGAGTATCTGGGATGTGGCAGGATTTGGTCAGCATTCAGTCAGCAAGTCACAGGTAGGCCAGCGACTCACGTTTGCTGTACAGACCCTGCGTCTGGCCGCCACAGCTGTCGCCTCAGTTGATCCCCCCATCCCTCTCCTGTAAGGTAGGAGTGTTTGAAGCCCAGAGAGGTTGGGTGGCAGTTCTCAGACCTCTGGGACCAGATGGAGGGCTGGGATTAGAACCCAGGCTGGCTCTCTGCAGTCTGTTCCACTGCTTCCCTGCCCATGGAGAGAATCCCACTTTCTCTGGTGCCAGAGCGGACCTGGGGACGTGAGCAGGTCCCCTCTGGAAATAAGGCCCAGCCTGCATGGGGCTGACCCCATGGGCCCTCGGGTGCTGGGAAAGCAACCTCACCATGGGGGGCCACTGCAGTGTCTCCATGGGCCTGGCGCGGGGGCTGGGCTCGACCAGGACCTTCTGGGGAGATGCAGGACTGAGATAACCCTGCGGGCTCATTCTGGGCCTGCCCTGACCCTGTCCTCGGAGCTCTGTTCACACACCAAGCAGGGGCCAGAGGCCTGTTGCTTTGGGGCTGGGGCCAGGAAATGCAGTAAGGAGAGGGGAGGAAGGGGGTAAGTCAGGGTAGGTGACCCCGAGATGCCTGGAGGGAGGCCTGGGGGAGGCAGTGCAGAGGGGCCTGGTGTTGCTGGGGCTGCCATGTGTACCTCTCAGGGCTGGTATAGGTGCCAAGGGCCCCAGGGGCTGGGCATGAGAAGATGATGGAGGCAGAGGGGTTTGTTAGCACCTCTTCACTCTATGTGCCCACCCTCAAGACAGTAAGCCTGACGTGGGGGTGGTGGGGACAGTGGTCAGGCTCAGGCTAGGGGCAGGGCTCTTCCTTCCTACCTCATCCCCTCCGCTCTTCTCCCCTTCTTCAGCAAGGGGCACTGAACTAGCGGTCAGGCAGACAGGGTTGCATCCCAGCTCCCCGACTTTCCAGCCATGTGACAGTCAATGATTTCATCTCTGAGCCTCAGTTTCTTCGTTTGCAAAAGGGGACAGGCCCCTACCTTGTGGTTTGTCACTTAAACTGGGGGAGGGTATGTGTGGTCTCAGAGGACGGGAAGATGTGTAGACCATTCTGCCCAGGGCCTGGCCGGGCCCCAGAACGTGACTACCCTGCTATTTTCTGCTATCCACCTCCCCCATCTTTTGGGGATCTTGGTTTTCCCAGCTATAAACCCCCCAGAGGGCCTCCAGCTCTGACTTCTGTTGCCACGTGGCCTCCGACTTACCCTGGAGTGGTCAATCGCCCATCTGGGCCTCTGTTTCCTCATCTGTATGTCCCGGTTACTTGACGCTGGGCTGCACGACCACTCAGGTCTCCCAGGCCCCCACTGGCAGAGTTCCCCAAACATTCGCACAAAAAGCAGATATACAGGCCAGTGGTCCAGATGTGGAGTCTGGCTATGGACCCATCCTCTGCTGCACTGAGGGGCTGGGGGTCTCCTAGGCTGGTGCATCCCCTCACATAGGTGCTGTGAGACTGCGGGGAGGCCCCAGTCAACTCTGCCACCTTCTGGCTGAGTAGGGAACTGCCCAGAGCCCCACTTTCCTCATCTGCCAAATGGGCTCGTGACCCACTGACCGGCAGAGATGGTGGGAGATGATGTTGTAGAAGTGCTCTGTTAACTGCTGAGGTCTGTATGCACAGTACAGAATGCTTGGACCGGTGCTGTGATGGAGCCACAGGTTCTCTATCACACTGGCACAAACAGGAAAGGAGGTGGACACACGGGCATCTGGGGCCCAGGTCACTGATCCAGGGGCCTGGAGTCTTGGGCCCTGCTTACCTCAACGGCTTACCCACCGTGCCCGGGAGATACGCAAGGCCCTGGAGAGCCTCTGGCCTGTCTCCATGCCAGGGGTCAGGGTGGGGGTGGGCGAGGAAGAGCAGGGAGGATTGGCTCTGGGAGTGACTGACAGGCTCGGGGAGAAGAGGCAGGATGCGAGCTGCACCCCCACCCCCTTGCCCCGTGCCCCCGCTCAGTGGGGCCCACACTGCTGCTTGGGCTGGTGGTTCTCAACCAGGTGAGAGTTTAATTCCTCCTCCCCAGGATTTTTGCCAACACTGAATGACATTTTTGGTTGTCACAACTGGGAAGTAGGAAATCGCTCCTATCTAATGGATCGAGGCTTCCCTGGTGGCTCAGTGGTAAAGAATCCACCTGCAATGCAAGAGACATGGAAGAAGCCACAGGTTCGATCCCTGGGTGGAGAAGAGCCCCTGGACAAGGAAATGGCAACCCACTCAGGTATTCTTGACTGAGAAATCCCATGGACAGAGGAGTCTGGCAGGCTGCAGTTCATAGAGTTGCAAAAGAGTTCATAGGGACGCAACTTAGCAACTAAAACAATAGAGGCCAGGAATGTGGCTAAACACCCTATAATAATGGTGCTTTCCTCTCCCTGCAAAGAACTGTCCTGCCCAAAATGTCAACAAGGCTGAAGGCAGGGTTTCTGCCTGGAGGTGGCTGCTGCCCTGCCTTAGACAAACATGGCCGGGGTGCTTGTCCTCCACCCTCCACCCTCGGCCTCTACCCCCGGGGCCTACCGTGTCGAGGTGGGTGCGCTGGTGCTTGGCGCGGTCACTGGAGTTGCTGAAGGCCTTCTGACAGCCTGGGTGCTGGCACAGGTACGGCTTCTCGCCCGTGTGGCTCCGCAGGTGGATCTTGAGGTTCTCCAGGCGCGAGAAGGCCTTGCTGCAGCCCTCGAACTGCAGGAGAGGCCGGTGAGGGGCACTCTGCAGGCCCTGGAGGGCCCACCGCCCAGCCCGAAAATGGGCCCCAGCATCTGCTCCCCTGCCAACCCCCTTGGCCCTGCCCGAGGCCTCCTGGTGCCCCAGTTCAGCTCCCCATGAAGTGCTCAGGACCTAGACTCTTATCTGGGAAGGTCTGGTGGATCCAGAAAAACATCCATCCCTGATTTAGAAATGGCCACTAGGACTTGAGAAAAGCTGGTCTTTCTGTCTCTGGACGGGTCTGCCCTCCAATGGCGTCTAAAAGTGACATGCCACTCTAATGGTAGCGCAGCCCTGAATGGACAGGGGGCAGGCACATGTCCAGTGCAGACAGCCCTAGATTTGGAACCCAAGGCCTGGGTTTTAGTCAGTTCCGCTCTCAGTGAGGCTCTGAGCAGTGCCCTTGATATGCCTGTGCCTTATTTCCTTGCCTACAAACTTAAAGCTGTGTAGCCACCATCCAGGGCTGATACGAAGGCCCCAAGGGGTGGGACACTTGACTGTCAAAGGGCTTTGCCCTCCTGGAACACGGCATCATGCTGATTGCTGTCAGAACAATGACCACACTTGTAAACTCAGAGTCTTTGACTTATCATTTGGCTGTTTATCTGTTCAATGCCCCCAAGTATGCACCAGGCCCCACGCCAGGCAGTGAGCATGCAGTGGGTACAGCACAGACATGTGATGTCCCTGGTGGGGGTGAGGGTGGACAGAGAGGAACACAGTGTCGATTCCGGCAGCTTCTGTCCAGCTCCCATCTCTTCCCCCAGAGTCCTCTAACTTCAAACTCCTTCCTTCCTACCCTCTACACAGCTACCCCAGGAGGCTCTGATGTATGAAAGAGACCCTGCTGCTCTTGCCTAAATGCGGGCCTGGCATTCAAACACCCAGCCCTCCACACTTCCGGCCCCTCTCGACTCCCCACCCAAGGCTCACAGCAGCAGGGGTCTGCCAGGTAATGCCAAGTCTTTGTTTCTGTAAGACACTCAGCAAGGAATGTCCTATCTCTCTCATCACAGTCTGTCCAACCCCTGTCAGCCTGCAAGATCCTTCGCCCACAGACCCGAGGCGCATTCCCTGGTCCCCGTGTGACTGGCTGCCCTTTCCTGCTTCTCCTCACTGTCCACCTTCCATTCCCAAGGCGCTTGCCACGGGCAGGAGGAGGAGGTGCCCTGGCCTGCCTCTGCTCCCTCTGTCCAGGAGTGATGCTAGAGGTTTAACCACACACGACAGTCAGAAAGTGAGCGGCCCCAACATCCCCACCTCAGAGACGGAGGCTTCCTAGGGTGGTCCCGCGTTGGGACAGGACACAGGCCACGTCTGGTGCCAAAGCCCAGGTGGCTCCTCTGTGCTCGCTGTCTTCCCAGGGGCAGGGGGCAGGGGGAGGCGATTCTTAAGAAGAAATCAGAGGAGGCCGGGCTCCCTCTCTTGAGCCACTGGTTCCATCGTCTAGGCCAGGACAGACGACGTGAGACAAGGACTCAGAGACAACGGCCGGTCTGGTGCGGGCACTCCCGGCGCCTGTCCCTTAAAGGCCTGGCCGCAACTGCAGGCCGCGCTCTGCTTGGGGCTGGCCCAAGGCAAGGCGCCCGCAGCTGGGTTTTCGAAGCTGTTCCACTTCCTATTTCCAGATGTTATGCCTTTTCCATGCATCAAAACCAGAAGGAAATCCTGTTGGGGAGTAAATAGGCCACAAGCCACTCCCCCACCCCCTGCAAGGCCTGGGCCAGGTTCACGCATAGTGAGGCCGAGCAGCTGAAGGGCAGGCTGCTTCTCGGCCCGAGCTGGTCCCTTTGTTCCTCTCCAGCCCTTGCCGGGAGGGTGGACGTCTGAGGTTTACTGGGGGCAGTAAACTCCTCACATGCTGTGTGCTGTTCCTGACTTTGGGAGGGTCCGCCCGACTCTGGAGACCCGTACATCATCTCCCCACTGGGGCCTGTATGCCCGTCTGGCCAGTTGTCCGTCTCAGCACAGCTACCCCCACCCCCACGTCTTTGTTGGGGCTGCCCGCCTCCTGCAACACCTGCCCTTCCAACTCGCTGACAATTTAATTCAGACATTTTTCAGAATCTTCAGCTTGGGGTTCTAGGTCAGACACCTCTCCCATCTTCATACACCCCATGTGTTAGGCTGTAGCCGCATGGGAGTGATCAGACCCCAAATGGGTCGGGAACTTGAATGCCCCCAGGCCTGCTGGAGCTGTTCCCTGGGAATGGAACGCCTTTCCTTTCTTCACTCACTCAGACATCTACTTGTGGTGCCCCAGCTCTGCCTCCGTGGAGAAGCTGTCCTCAACCTCCCGCTCCTGCTCGGTCACACCCTGAGCTGTGCTGAGGTTTCCACTGGGCATCCCTTATCCTCTCTCCAGGCCTCCAGGCTGAGGGTTTGGGAGTTCCTCGTGGGCAGGGCTGGCATTTCACTAGTGGGGCAAAGGGTGGGTTAGAAACATGATCTAGTGGTGTTAAGAATAGGGTTCTGGGGCCTACGGGTGCATGTACCTCCCTCGTGCTCATCCAGGTATCCCACATCTGTGTATGTGCGCTGTGCCCATGTTGGCCTGGCTCGTTCTGCCCGCCCCCATCCCACTGGAACTCCTCAGAACTGAGTCCCAGACTGGGGTATATAACAAGCATCTGGCCGAGGCACCACGATGGGGGTCCCATCCCTCAAGGTAGGATCAGAGGTAGCAGCAGGTGCAGCAGCAGCGGCCTGGGCAGGACAGGTCTGGGACAAGGATGCAGGTACCCCTGGCAGAGCAACGCCCCCACCAGGGCCAGCATCCCAGGTATGAGGGTATATGGGCTCTGCTCGCAGTTGCCTGCCGAGGTCCCTGCAGCCTGACCCTTTAACAACCCCAGAGATGGGCTAACAGAGGCAGAGAGAAGAGGAGGGGAATGCACGTGGGTTCAGCACCTGGGCGTTCACTCTGCTAGGCCTGGCACTGTCCCCAGCGTGATCTCGGATCCTCTCCACAGCCCTTGGGATAAGTATTCCTCTCCCACTGTCAGGAGCTGAGGCTCTGGGGAAACCAGCAGAGCAGTTCCAGACATGAACCCTGATGTGGGACAACCAGGGCTTCTTTCTTGACTGCTCCAAGAGTGCCTTCAGTTCTCTGAGTCTCAGTTTCCTCATTGATAAAACTGGGTGAGTTCTACCAGCCTCGGAGGCTGTGAGGACCGCATAGTAAGTGCTTATCTTGGTACCGGGTTCTTGCTCAATATCGTCATGGTGGCCATCATTTGGGATCACAGAGCAGGTAAGTAGTGGAGCGGCATTCTGCCCAGGGTGGCAGTTCCTGGGCTTGCTGCCCCTCTGCCCAGTTGGAAGGGTGTGTGTGTGTGAGTGTGTGTGATGTCCCACTGGGCATGGTGGGCTCCCAAGTCTCCCCAGTGTCCTATTTCCAATTCTTATGCCTTAACCCCTCACTTTCCTCCCACAGCCTGATTTCCAGATTTAACTTTCTCAACACACCCTGTGGTCTCCAGCCCTTGGCTTGGGCATTTAAGGGGCGTCAGCCTGGGCCTGGGGCCTGGAGCAGGTTGGGGACCAGGGAACTGTCTGGAGGAGCAGGTGCCCCAGCACCTCCTGTGATAAGGAGTAATCCTAGGGCTGTCCGGGCTCCACCTCCAAGCGTACCGTGGGGAGCCAGGAGCCAGCAGGACTCAGAGGTGGAAGGGCCTGGTTTGGAATCCTAGAGCTGGGGCATCTGAGTTTCTCATGAGGCCCTCTCTGCTGCCTTATAGCTGGCAGCTTCACCAGAGAGCCCCCAAGGCCCCTCCGACTCTAATGCTTTATGAGTCTCTTTCTGAATTGTAAATCTAACCAGGTCACCCCTGCTCAGGACCCTCCGTGGCTCGCTGTGCCTCCTGACATCCAGTCAGCCCCCTTAGACTGGCATTTGAGGCCCTCCACTGTGGGTGTGTCAGAGCCTGGAAAGCACCTGCTTTCCAAAGCAGGCTCTATGGTCCTAGCAAATCAATGTCCTCTCTGTGGCTCAGTTTCTTTCTCTGCAAAATGGGGATGTGAGGAGTCCACTCACAAAGTAGCTGTGGCGGTGGGGCATCATGCATATGTGCGTGTCACACAGGACACAAATGTTTTCACTATTATCGTGGTGGTGGTAGTTGCTCCTGACTTGCCCTCAGGGGGACACCTGTGTAGGTCAGGTTCTGCTGACTCCAGCAGTAAAGAACCCTTGGTTGATGTGTTTGTCATTGACTGGTGTGGCCCTAAAATTCTTTTTGACGCCAAGCCCATGGAGTACCCTTTGTGTAACCTCCAAAGGGAGTGAGGCAGCCTTTTGTGGGGGAATGGCTTGAAGGGGCCCCATGCATTGACTGACTGTGTGGGGGCTTGGAGGGCAGCAGGGAGAGGTATCCCATCACTGTGGTGTTGTGGGGGTACAGATGCTGCAAGAATGGAAAAATGAGTCTTACTGGAGCACAGATGGAGCCAATGGGCACATCCCAGGCTTTGGGTCTCAGTTTCCCTGAAGACGATGGCCTGAGGTGATGTTATGGTGACCCAAGGGTATAATGATGTTTCCATGGGGTGTGCACTCCAGGGGGATCACTCTTGGGGTGGGGCCTTCCTGACATCCCTCCCCTAACACCCTAATGCAAAGACTTAAGCCTATAGGGGTGTCTGAGTGCCCCTTGCCCACAGTTACACCCTGCATGGCTCTCCCGTGTCTCAGCAAGTACAAATGCTCGCCTCAGCATTCTGGCTGGTGTGACCTGGCCCCTACTGACAGCTTGGTGATATCTGCCCCTCCATGCCTGCATCACTGCATTTCAGCATCAAACATCAAAGTGGCCTGGGTGCAAATCCACACTTCCCAACTGGATGACCTTGGGCAAGTTCATTTCACATGCTAGAGCTCAGATTCCTCATCCATAAATAGGGCATAACTTGGGCACACCTGGGCACATGGCGGGTGGGTGCTCTCTGTGAACCACAGGGCACATGCCGTATCCTGTGGCCATGGCCCTGATGCCAACCATGGGCACCCAGAGAATTACCTGAGCACTTCTTATTTAGAATGAGCTTGAAATAACCAAACATAACAGATTTAGCTGGCCGGAAGCAAAGGCTCATATGCCATGGGCAACAGAGAGGATGGCTACTGTGGGTAAAGGGGTATACAGAGGGGACAGAAGGAAAAGAAGAGACATCAAACAGTCTAGAAAAATGTAAGAATGAGTATTAAGTTTTTCTATTTACTTAGAATACATAAACATTAAAATATCTACTAAGATGAAACTGGGGTGAATTCAGAGTTATATAAGAGACTGGATGATGCCCTCTCAGGCACCTGTCAGGAGCCAGGAGCTGGATGTGCTTTGTGTGACATTTCATTTAATCATGACAATGCACTCTTCTGGTGAGGTTCCTTCCCAGCCCTACTCTGCAGATGCGGAAACTGAGGCTCAGAAAAGTGATATCACTGGCTGGAAGTGATGTCACACAGCTGGTAAGTGGCGGACCTGGACTGGCTCCCAGGTCTGGCGGATGTGCTGGTCTGCCTGTACGTGTCCCTGACTGCTCTGGTCACTGCCTCAGGGACCCTCCATAAAGCTCCAAAATCAGGCTGGTTCTCAGGAACTATGACCATCATTTCCCACTGGGCTCACATCCGGGGTTCCTTTCCCAGGCAAGACCAGGCCCAGCCCTGGATGCACAGTTGATGCTGGGAGATGGGGCTGCCCTCCTTCCTCCCAGCGCCTCCGAGAGGAAAAGCCACCACACACAAAGGAAAGCTGAGGTGACACAGCAGAGAAGAGCAAGCCCATCTGAGGCATAGAGCCTTGAAAGGCCCAGTTCCCACATGTGGGGCGTGTTACAAAAACAGATTCAAATAACGGGGAAAATACCCCAGGAACCG